>NC_041729.1:110230545-120230545 GCF_004115215.2 Ornithorhynchus anatinus
AAGTAATTTTATTTTCATGAATAAAAACTGAATTCAAAGTAGATGGATATCAGATGGTGGTCCATCTCAAAAATAACTACTTTAGCAAGATCACCAGTAATGTTTCAAAAGGAGCACCAAAAAGAAAATACCTTATGTAAAACCAAAAGATTTTTAAATCACATTTTACTTCCAGGTCAAGCAGCTATCCCTGGCTTACCTTTCTTTTTACTCCTTCCTCACTTATGCTCTTATTTTTATCTTTTTGACATTTCTTTCATATCTTCACCTTCCTATAAGAAAGCTGACCTATGATGGGAAGATGAAGAATTTTAACCTATCAGAATGCTAACCTATGATGAAATCAGTTTTACTTTATCTTGTGGAATGGAAATTCAGAGGTATTAAACATTTAAATAATTTTTCACTTTGGGAAGAAATCAAAAACCATAATGCAGGAATTCAAATTAAAAATTCATTTTCTATAAGCAGTACATATTAATATGAGAGTGATCTTAAAAAGACACACAATATAGTCATTTATTGGTAACTTCCCTGTGTAGCAGAATTCTTTGTTTTTCTAAGAATAACGTGATACTGGAGAGTAGTTTCAGTACAGGATAGTGAAGACTACCGACAGAAGCAAAACAATTTCCTTTCTAATCCCCTTATTCACTCTTTAATAACCCCCTGGAAATTGCCCTCTAGGATTGGTACTTTCTAAGATTGTCCTCAATCCCAAGGTAATGTTTTTGTCTTGTTTTGTAGGATTTTAAACTTATCAATGCAGTCATCATTTTAATTACATAAATGATAGCAATATAAAAAAATGATAATGAATACATCTTTCGAATTTCAGAAAGAAATTAAAGACCTTCTGACCATAAATAGCTCCAAAGGGCAGAAGCATTATCATTCTAGAGATGTATAATGGTGTCCCAAAATAGTGTAATGGACATGAAATGTAAAAGTATATGGTTGTAGGACTTTGAATGTTACAGACTTTATGTTTGTGCAGTATATTTTCCAATACATTTTTAGCCAAATTTGCACAATACAAATCCATGAAATAGCATGAATGTATCCTACTAAAGTTTGTCTTACGTTCCCCTTAAATTCCCTTGTTTCTTTTACTTTGAGTATTTTACAGTGAAAAAAAGTCCAAGAAAACAATATGAAACTGTGTTTTTGCAAAAGCAGCAATATTAATACTGCCAATTATACCATATAAAAGTCAGATGATGGAAAAATTAAAGTTCTCACAACATCAACTAGATATGCTTATATATGCATAGATGTGTGTGTGCTTATATATGTCAACTTGATGTCCTCATATATATGCATGTGTATGTGTATGGGTGTGTGTGTTTGTGTGAGTGTATGGATATATACCTAATACTTGGAAATACACAGATATCTATATATTCCCAAGTATTAGGTGGGTTTATACATATTTTGCTGACCAAATAGCAGATTTATAAATGGTGAACAGACTATTTAAAAGAAGAAAAAAAATTGACAAGCCTCTTTTTTAAGTTTACTTATACAGAAGCAGATATTAAAATAGCAGAAACTAAGTAGCTGGCAGAAAGGAATTACTATTTCTGGAATTTTTTACACATGGCAGGTGTGCATATTCAATCCATTTTTTAAATGCCATAAAGAACTGGAATAGTACTTAAGACAAGAGAAAAATAAATTTATCCCAAATCTTCACATAAGAAAACTTTCAATGTTTTAATGTTTCAAAGTATTAAGACCATTTATTGTGATTTTTTTTTCAAACATTTAAAAGGAATGTAGGAAAAAAAAGACGCAAAGCTTTACAATCAAGTTCATTAATAACATGGATTTATAAAGATTGAAGCAGCCAGAGAAAGCCATTCAGTCACTAGAGAATTGAAAGAGAAACTGGAATCAGGTATGCCAGAGAGGGGAAACAACAATGAGAAAGATGTAATAAGGAACATATAGATTTGGTTTGGATTTGGGAACTGATAAGCCCTGAATATTTGCTAAAATCTCTGTCTTAAAAGGTGATTTTAAACAGCATAGTAGTAAGGCACTTGAAGGTGACTTTACAAGATTAGGGGTGAGGGATAAGTCTCTTAACTTGTAAGAAAGTTCAATTGTTGCATATAAGCTACAAATTGCACCATACTTTCTTATCCATTTTCATTTCCACTCATTTGGTCCACTCTTTGCTTGTAAGAAGCAACCTCAGAGCTAGCTAAAAATTTAAATGAACCCATGTGTGTATTTGTCTTGTTCTTCTCCACATTTCTGCTTTTCCCATATCCCTCTTTATCACCCACTTTCAGTTCCTCAATTCCCTTCCACCAAATATGCACTCACTTTCATTGAAGGTACCCCCTTACCACAGGATAAGTAGAGTAAAAACAAATAAAAAAACTTGATGATTATAGGTTCAATTTTTAAAAATAATAGTTATTTTTGCTGTTGTATTACGCATGTAAGAAAACTTTGTTTCTGCTGCTATTTCATTTATGTATGCATAAAAACCATGAAATTATTAAAAACTGAACATTTTCCTAATAAATATGGAAACCAAAGTTGTAGGAGCAATTTTTCAGTCAAGATATTCAGTTTATAGTCTGGGCTTTATTTTAATTAAGGAGCCACTATCACTATCTTCATTTTTTCAAATACCATGATGAGAAATTGCTCTTACAGTGGTTGAGAAAGAAGACTGTGGCTTACTGAAGCCTTTACCACTGATGACAAAACAGATTTCCATAGAAACCTCCTATATAAATTCAAGGGCTTTGGACAAGCTGCCTTCACCTACAATAATAGAGAAGTTACTATAGATTTCCAATAATTTTTTTTTCAGTTCCACTATTTTATCAACTCT
The DNA here is from genome assembly GCF_004115215.2 of Ornithorhynchus anatinus. Taxonomy (NCBI): domain Eukaryota; kingdom Metazoa; phylum Chordata; class Mammalia; order Monotremata; family Ornithorhynchidae; genus Ornithorhynchus; species Ornithorhynchus anatinus. Next base: position 110,233,400 of record NC_041729.1, read on the forward strand.
AAAATGCTTTTCCATAAATTTGGCATCATGATTAATGATTAGTAATATCCAACATTTAAAATCCACAGCTAGTACCCCATCAATATGTCCTTGCTATGCAGAAAATAGTAAAGGGAAAGAAAGATAATTCAAGATAGTTCAGTCATTTGCCAATTGTCAAGAGTGTCAATATGGTTGGATGTTGAGTTTGATACTTATCCCTCCATAGTAGATAGATTGAACTATCTCACATGAAGAACTCCAAATCGTATTACCAACTTTTAGCTCTAAGTATGTTTGCAATAATTCACATAGTCCTGTAGAAAAATGTTCCCCAAACCTATAGCAGCAAAGTCCCAATTAGCATGCTTTTTATTAACTGTAAAATCAGGCATAATTAAATGGATAGCCATTTTTCTTCTTTAAATGTGCACCTTGTACAATTTGTTTCCATACTGTTTACCTAAATGGGAAAGGGCAAGACTCCGGATGTATGAAAGTAAATATTTTGAATCTCATTTTTTTATCATCTATTTGTTGTGTGTGAGAAATTAAGAAAAATAAAGAGAACATGTGTAATCAGTATGACTTTTGTATTTTTTTCCAGTTGATAAAAGTAGCTGAATCTGTGGCCTGCGTTGAGATATGCCTGCTGAGACTGTGTCTGAAAATCAGAGACAAGTTGGAAATGCTCAAGAACAGGTAGGTAGCCTCACTTGGAAGCATCGACTCCCAGCTTATAAGTGTGCTTCAGAGAAGGTAGTTTCAAAGAGAAGTCTCTCTCATTTCTGCTGATAGAGAATTAATTGCATTGAAGAAAAGAGGGAATTGGGCAAATAAGGCAAAATGGAAGCTAAGTTGGAAAAGAAGGGTTAAAAGAGCCATCCTCTAGAACAGATAAACCACTGATTAGCCCAGAAAAGGCAGTCTGTGTATTGAGGACTGTGGACTGCACTGCCTCACCCCTTACCTCCACTACCAGTAAATCATTTTAAGCTCTAATCAACTTCACAGTAACAGCTGATATTGAGAAATCCATTTTGGAGGAGTCTATAACAATCTTATGAAGTACTTTTTTTAATAAGTGAACTTTAAATCTGAAATATTCAGATACATACTTTTCCTGTAGGTGGAAGAAAATGCTATTTTTTCACTGTGAAGTTATGCAACAAATTATCAGCCTCAGAGATTACTTCTTCAAAATTTGTTATACTACACAAGTAATCCCAAAAAATCCTAGAGAAATCTTTAACCTTGTGCTCAGTTAATTATTCCTTTCTGGGCACAAGCCAAAGAATTAGTTAATCCCAACAATTATAAATGTCTTCATTTTCATTTAACAGGAACACCACCATTTTTTCTCATTAAAATAACGAATGCTAAAAGATTTTCTTTTCCTCTTTTGCATAGTATTCATGCATTGAGAGAAGTTTGACATAAGATAAATGTAGATCAAAACCTCCTTTAATCAGGAAAACTTAAATCTCCAAAGGCGAAAAAAACAGTCACTCAAAATATTGCAAGGAGGCAATCTTACCTTTTTCATGTTCTGGAGATCTTAATATTTCAAGAGCTAAAGATGAATGTCTTGCAAAGCTTTCTCTCTTAGCAGAACTGCACGGACTGTAACAGATTCAGGAAAAACAAATAAGATCTTTACAAAAAGAAAATGTGGAAAAATCCAAGAATTAAAGTACCGTTATTTCTATTTGAGGAAAGTACAGTCTATTTCTCGGAATATGTGATTCAGGCATATTTCTTTGTCATTGTTTTGAGGTTCACTTAACCATAAAAAGGAAACATGATAACAAAAGTAGAAGGGGGTTCACTGAAGCATGGCTGTGTTGATAATAGGCTTCCTTCAGGTTAGCCAAATTTAACTGGCAAAAGCCCTCCCAGACCCTTTTGAATACTACATTTGCACCATAATGTCGATCTCTCTTTCAATATTTCACAGATCTGGTCTGATCATTTGTACCAAAAGGTGGAAAAAACTTATTTTTGGTTCCATCCATAAAAGTTACATTATGAAGTATTGTGTAATACTATGACAAAAGATTCAAAAGGAGAAAGTGCACTTCACACGGCCACAATTAGGGCTTCTGTTTCCGCTCTCCTTCCCCTGTCAAAGCTTTGATTCAGTTTTACTCGGTTTTGTCCAAGGGTTATTACAGATGTCTGCAAATGATTAGCATCTCCCCCCATCAAACTGAGGTGATTAGCAAATTAAAATCTTTGAATCCACTGCAGAGGGTAAAAAGTTTGGGGAAGGAATAACAAATGCAGCTTCATTGTTCAGATATGAGGCAACCATCATGGTACTTTGTCACAGAATTTTGGTAGCACAGTTAAGTAATTGGACCTCTGTGGTGTAACTCAGAACAGTGGATTAATGAGCCATTCAGCTCCAAAACCTGGGAATAACAGGTCTGTAATGGACTCTTCAGGGACTGAGAGCATCCACAGAATACAAAAATTGGGGCCACCTTGACCCATAAAAAGGCTTAATTAGGGCTTTGTTATTAGCAGAGTATTATTACAATTTTTCAATCACTCTTCTAAGCAAAATCCCTCTCCTCCAGCAAAGTCCTTCTAAAAAGCCACCTCCTCCATAAGGCATTCCTTGGTTATTTCCCCCTCCTCTCTGACCATTCCATCTGCCTCTTGGGCATCCTTATTTAACTTACTGACTTAACTATGACAAACCATTTCCAAAATATTTGACCACAAAGTTACATACAGGTAAGTAAATGATCTAGTAAACACATTTATAATTCCTGTACTTTCTCTTCTCTTTAAAGTATATTATGTCTATCAATGTGTGTTTGCTTATGTGTGCTTATGTTCTACTTTAGATTCCAAACTCTCTGAGGGAAGGTATTGTGTTTGCAGTTCTTCTGAATGCCTAGTAAAATTCCCCACGCAACAACATGATTAGGGGAATGTTTACATGTGCCCAATCTGGTAAGGACTTTGAAACCATCATTGGCCTTGTAAACTACACATGCACTCTTAGATGAATTTCACCATCAGTGGACTCATCTTAAGCTTCGTCTTTGAGAGAGAGAGAGAGAAAGAGGGAGACAGAGAAAATTCACTGCAGGCAGCAGGCACTTAATACTGTTCGTGATTATGATTATGGTATTTAGAAAACAGAAATAGGCAATGCAGTGTTTTAAAAATCAATTTGGGGAAGGAGTGGAAGGGAAAACATAAATAAATGCAACAGTCAACCTTGTCTTATGCCGTCCAGTCGTTTCCGACCCACAGTGACTCCACAGAAACATCTCCCCGAGAACAGCCCGCTCTCTATCTGCAATCGTTCTGGTAGTGTATCCAAAGAGTTTTCATTGTAAAAATATGGAAGTGGTTTACCACTGCCGCTTTCCATGCAGTAAACTCGAGTCACCACCCTCGACTCTCTCCCATGCCACTGCTGCCCTACATGAGTGAGTTTTGACTTGTAGCAGATTGCCTTCCACTCTCTAGCCACTGCCCAATCTGGGAATGGAATGGATGGCTTCTCTCCCACCTGTAATTGAGCCTGGTAGAGTACTTGGAAACTCCAGGTATGACACTGAGAGAAGTGAAACAGTCGACCACTCTACACTTATTAAAGAGTAGGAGCAATCAGAGAGAAGAAAAAGCACTGTTCACCTAGGAAGCCCAGAAAAAGTCAGATCAATGAGGTGAAGTGACTTTTTCCTGTTGGGAAGGAATCATGTTTACTATTTTTATTGTACTCTCCCAAGCAGTGGCAATAATTCTCTCAGTAGTAGCAATAGTAGTAATTAAGCACTTACTATGTACAGAATACTATACTAAATGCTGGGAAACTCCTTTTCCCTCAGGGGAATCACAATCAATCAATCAACCAGTTAATCATGTTTATTGAGCACTTACTGTGTGTAGAGCACTTAGGCGAATACAATATAACAGAGTTGGTAGTCACATTGGGTTGCCCACTGTAAGTTTTCAGTCCATCAAAGAATAAAAGTGGAAGAGAGGGAACAAGAGACAGACACAGCAGGGGTGATTAAACAATAAAACCTTAAAACAGCTTAAAACAAAAAGACAAATACACACACACGCAAAATAGGTGAATGCTGTAGATAGATGCTAAGAATTTCAGCCTCTTCTAGGCTTAGAATCCAAGGCACTCCTGTAGCTACAGTGACCAATATATCAGCCACCAAGATACCTGGGGTTTTAGGGCAGCCTCATGCTGCTACTGCTTTTCTCTTTCCTGCTGGAGAGAAAGGAAGGATGAGATGGAGTTTCCTTCAGGAGATCTGGTACCATATTCCAGCTGGCTGAACCATGGTGGTGATACACCAAGGTTTCTAAGCTTCAGCTTCAATCCCCGTGGCCTGGCATACACAAAAACATGATGGGAGAAAGGGCCTTTGATGGTGGGAGGGAAGGTGGTAGTTACCTGATACACTTCTCTGGACAGAGAAATGCTTGATAAATACTTTTGATTGGTTCTGAGAGAACAAGAAAACAGATATGACAGAGGACCAGCATTCCCCTGCCAGAATGGTTTGGGATATTCTGGTTGCTCCAGAATAATTTGGAACACTCTGAGAAGGCAGCCTGGCTTCTCAGCCAATAGAGTAAAAGCTTCACCCTTCCCAGGGTGAGGGAAGTGAGGCTATTATTGCTAGCTTTGGCTGTATTGTGTGTCATGGGTTCTAATCCCAGATCTGCCACTTGTCTGCTGTGTGGCCTTGGGGAAGTCACTTCAGTTCTCTGAGCCTGTTATCTCATCTGAAAAATGGGAACTGACACTGTGAGCCCCATCTGGGATAGAGACCGTGTCCTACTCTATTTGTTTGTGTCTGCCCCAGCCCTTAGTACAGTATCTGACACATAGTAAGTGCTTAACAAATACCATTATTATAATAATTTGAGTTTTATCCTTTTTCATTTCCCAGCTCACACACTTCTAGATAAATTATATAGAGAATGTGCATGTGTATCACATTCTGAATCTATAGATATATAATTTATATGTAGGCTTCTTTTCAAAGATGACTCTGCAGATGATGACACCCTATCCATGGGAAGCAGTGTTTCCTAATGGAAAATGCATGAGTTTGGGAGACAAAAGACTTGGGTTTTAATCCTACCTCTGCCCCTTGTCTGCTGTGTGACCTTGACCAAGTCATTTAACTTCTCTGTGATTCAATTTTCTCATTTGTTAAATGGGAATTAAACAGCTGTTCTCATACCCACTGAGACTGTGAGACCCATATGGGACAGGGATGTGTCCAACCTAATTATCTTGTTTCTACCCCGGTGCTTAGTATAGTGCTCGGCTCATAGTTATTTCCTTTAAAAAACCCAAAATTTTTAAACATGTCAATGTGGCCAAAAAAACCTGATTTTGTATATGACTGACAATCCCTTTCATATAGAGAAGCAGCGTGGCTTAGTGGAGGAAAGAGCATGAGTTTGGGAGTCAGACATCATGGGTTCTAATCCCAGCTCCGCCACTTGTCAGCTGTGTATCTTTGGTCAAGTCACTTAACTTCTCGGTGCCTCAGTTACCTCCTCTGTAAAATGGGGATTAAGACTATGGGGCACATGGGGCAACCTGATAACCTTGTATCTACCCCAGAGCTTATAATAGTGCTTGGCAACAGTAAGCACTTAACAAATACCATCATTAATATTATTATTATAATGTAGATGTGGGACAGGTTCTGTGCCCAACCTGATTTGAATTGTATCTGCCCCAGAGCTTAGAACAGCACCTGGCACATTGTAAGCACTTATCAAATACTGTAAATATTATTATTATTAATAAGAACAATAGTTACTAGTTAAGGCATATGGTGCTGTTCTAAGCTCCTTCTGAGCAAGGAGCACATCTACCCATTACATTGTATTATATTCTCCCAAGCACATGGTACAATGCTCTGCACACAGTGAGTATTTAAAAAACACCATTGATTGATTGTTTGATTTGTTTTAGAAGTATCCCGACCTGTCCTGCCCTGAAGGGGAACAACTTGTCTCTCTGATGCTGACTCTGCTATAGATGGTGCCTCACTGTGCATTTAAACTGTTTACCCTGTTTTGTTGGATTAGATGTGTCCCTTTTAGTTGGCCATTCTCCTGACTCCCCTAAAGGTAAGCAAAGTAGGTTAAGTGAAAATCAAATGCCTGAATAATCTGCAATTTGAGCAGTTAAATGACCAGAGGAATGAGAGGCAGCATTACCTAGTGGATAGAGCATGGGTTTGAGAGTCAGAAGCACCTGGGTTCTAATCTCAGCTCTCCTCCTTGTCTGCTGTGTGACCTTGGGCAAATCACTTCACTCTTCTGTGTCTCAATTACCTCATCTGTAAAATGGGGATTAAGACTGTGAGCCCCAAGTGGGACAGGGACTATGTCCAACCTGATTAGCCCACATACTTCACTCTTTTAACCTTCTCACTAGGTCTCCATCTTGCCTGTCTCTCCACTGACACCTGGCCCATGGCTTACCCCTGGCCTGGAACACCCTCCCTCCTCAAATCCACCAAATAATTATTCTATCCCTCTTCAAAGCCCTACTGAAGGCTCACCTTCTCCAAGAAACCTTCCCAGACTAAGTCCCCTTTTTCTCCGCTCCCCCTCCCTTTGCATCACCTCAACTCACTCCCTTTGCTCTCCCCTTGTCTCCACCCCACAGCACTTATGTATGTATGTACATATTTATAATTCTATTTATTTATATTGATCCCTATTTACTTGTTTTCATGTCTATCTCCCCCTTTCTAGACTGTAAGCCTGATGTGGGAAGGGAATGTCTCTCTTTATTGCTGAATTGTACTTTCCAAGCACTTAGTACAGTGCTCTGAGCACAGTAAACAATAAATACAATTGTATGAGTGAATATCTGTAATTTTATTTATATGTATTGATGTCTATCTCCTCCCCTCTAGACTGTGAGCTGTTTATGGGCAGAGAATGTCACTATTTATGGTGTATTGTACTTTCCCAAACTCTTAGTACAGTGCTCCTCACACAGTAAACGTTTAATAAATAGGATTTAATTGATTAATTAACATGCATCTACTCTAATGCTTAGTACAGAGCTTGGCATATAGTAAGTGCTTAACAGATACCACAGTTATTATTATTATCATTATGGATCTCATGGCCTTTTATCATTATAAACTTTCAGATACAATTGACTCATTTCTTGGAAGTCATTGGATTTCAGAGTTGTCACAATTTCTAGTCAAATGTCTTAAATACAAGATAGGTCACCCTATAAAATGGATTTCATCAATTATCCTATAAGCATTCCTGTATTTTAGTAGCACTGATGGATCCTGAAAGAAAATTGGAAAGATTTGCATGTCTGAGGCTAATCTGTGGTCTCTGATTATTGAGAAACTTTTGTAACAGCATATCTTAGTCCTGTTGTTGATAACCAGGAAGAGAGCATATAAAAATATGAACTTGAATAAGTAGTCTGCAGACATTTCCTTTACCGTCCTATAAACAAGCAATTCAAAAATCAATACATTGATTGAAAACAACTACATTCACTTGCTGCCAGATGAAGTGAACTAAGTACACTTCTTTAGCTCTAGAAAGTATGGGGACTGAAAAATGTTGCAATAAATGAAGTTTACAAAGTGAACCAGTTAACCATGAATAATCGTCTCCAGTTCTGAATTATGGGAAGGCTCATATCGTACATAGGCTTTTTTATTTCATTTTGTTCATGGTACCATATTTTTCAAACTCTAAAATGATTTTTTTTAGAACTGCACATAGAATCTTAGGAGCAAACAAATTCTATTTCAGTAAAAAGGAATGAGGAATCATTTTTTTCAGTGTAATTGCTAACTCCCTGAACCTGAGCGTGACAAACCTATTCCTACTTTGGCATTAGTACTGATCTAAAATTTCAACAGCCCCAGTGTGGGCAGTTCACAGTCTTCCTTTGGTAAAATTGGAGCTACTTTAAACTGCACAAGATGTATCTTCAACTAATGCCTTCTTGTCATTTTCTACTTTTTTTAACCCGTTTTTTCTTTCAATTTCTGCCTATTATCAAAAACGCTGAAATATTCCCTGAAATGCCATTTTCAGCATAAACAGAACTGGGAAAGAGAAGGATAACAATTATATAAATATGAATTTACAAATTATTTCTAACAAGTCAGAAGACAAATAATCCACACCTAGGTACATAACTTTTGTGTACTCACCTAGATTCTATCTCCACTTTTCTCAATGTTGGCATATCACTGAATAAAACCATACACTTTTGTTTCCATTGCAGGGACCTCATTAGTAGAATTTGCAGTTTGGTGTTAGGTTATCTAGTACTAGACACTTGACTCTTGTTTTTAAGCCCTTTCCCCTGAAATACCCCTGCCCTGTGGTTTCCTAAGTAGAAAATGGGATATTCAGCATTATTATGAGATTAAGTCTGTGATAAGAGAATTCAACTTAATAAAGACCAATGTCCATTATACTGTATCTGGGAACATAAAGGTTTATGATAATCAGTGTAAAAGCTCCTCGGGGGCAGGGAGTACATCTTGTGCGTCTGTACTATCTTTCCAAAACTTAGCACAGTGTATACTACTCTGTGGGCTTTGACAAATACCATTCTTCCTGCTTCCATGAAAGATTAATACATTTTCAGCTCAAACCATTATCAGGTGAAATCTTTCAAAGTAAGCAGGTAGTGGCCACTGTATCTTGGAACCTCATCAATTCATTCATTTATTCAATTGTATTTATTGAGTGCTTACTATGAGCAGAGCACTGTACTATGTGTTTGGAAAGTACAATTTAGCAACAGATAGAGACAATGTCTACCCCACAACAGGCTCACAAATGACATAGTCACCAGCCTAGCAACAAGGGCTGGAGCTGGGGAAGTGGAAGGGTGGGACAGTCCATGACCTGTGCTCTTCCCCCACTTCTCCCTTTGCAGTCTACAGGGTTTACAGATATTAAAATAAATTACATATAGCAAAAATAATAGATATGATAATATGTATACTAATGCCATGGGGCTGGGGTGAATATCCAAAGTGGAGCATCAAGCAGTCTTACTGCACTAATGTCAAATGCAGATGCGGAGGAGAAATCTGTGTTAGGGGTATGTGGCTTTATGGATAGGTTTCCTTGGACAATTACTAGTTTAAAATAATTTGACTTTAATTTAAAAGACTAGGTGGAGTTACTAAGCTGCCTGCTTTCAGCATATTATGAAAAGTGTTAAGCTGTCATGTCCCCACTCTCAGTCTCTCCAGAACACTAGGAAGTAGTCCAGCTTGATTATCTAGGGTACAACCGTCTGGCATCTCCTCTCCCCAAGCCCCCACTGTTGTGTAGGGGAACCAAGATATTCATCCATGTGTTTTCACTAGTCTGGCCCATGAAACACTGAGAGCTTTCCAGAGTTTTATCCCTCTGAGTGCAACAGGGAATCATGAAATCCCTACTCTCAAACCATGCCAAATTTGAGTTCCATTTTAAACAATACTGGTTAAAAATTACAAACATGTCCAGAAGCCAAACCAAAATTAAAGTGTCTGGCAAAATTAATAGAGACTGAACTATTCTCATGTCAACAAAAGTGAAAGGAAGAATCACTTGGTATTGGAATTTGGTATAGACCCGGTATTTAGTATGAATGCTTGCTGGGCAGTTTCTGAGGTTATTAAAATAGTCCTCGTTCAATATTCAGAGCAGGATCAATATGAAACCTGGAAGCTCTGCAAATCATTTGGATGCTCTTGGCAGGAATCCATAAGAGGGCTACTTGTTGAAAGTATCAACACTTGCTACTTTGCCTTCAAATAATAGCAATGAATTCAACTTGAGAAAGGGCATACCTTTCAAACCTAAGAGCATATTTTTATTTCAGTGAACATTGTTTGATGTGCAAGACTCTTGGATATTTTAATTGATCTAAAAGATTATTAATAAAATTATAAATTCAACATTTATACCACCAAAAATCTGACCATCAGCAGGAAAGGGGTAGGATATTAAACCAAACCAAAACTAAATGCCTAAATCTAGAAGACTGTCTTTTTACCTCTGTTGAAACCTGCATATAGTATGTGCTCAATAAATAACAATGATAGAATGATTTCAAGTTTCAGAATCTTGGAAAGGAAATATAGAAGCTGCAAAGGTACTGAATAAAGCAACCATAATCACTGGGAATGAGGATGAAGCTTCCACATGAAAATAGACTGAAGTTTTCGTGAGGATGGGAGAGTAAAGATGGAGGTACAAGGGGGGTCATAATACCAAGAAAGTGAGGGTAGGATGGACATGGAATTGTCCATCAAATAAAGCTCCTGTGGACAGGGATCATTTAGATCTATTCTTGTATTGTCCTCTCCCAAATGCTTAGTATGTGCTTCACACAACAGTAAGCACTCAGTAGATACCACTGACTGATCTATATACTATAGAATTGATAGATATCCAGAGAAAGAAATTAATTACATATGTATCTAAGAATATTTCTCAATATATATATATATTCAACTCTTCCTAACTCATGTCATGCTTAAGATCTGCCCTTTCCTCTAAGATCCGCCCTTTCCTCTCTACCCAAATGGCTATCTTACTGGTACAGGCTCTCATAATATCCTAGCTGGATTACTGTGTCAGCCTTCTCTCTGATCTCCCTTCTTCCTGTCTCTCCCTGCTCCAGTCTATTCTTCATTCCACTGCCCGGATCATCTTCCTGCAGAAACGCTCTGGGCATATCACTCCCCTTCTTAAAAACCTTCAGTGGTTGCCTATCAACCTCCGCACGAAACAAAAACTTATCACTCTAGGCTTCAGGGCTCTCCATCACCTTGCCCCCTCCTACCTCTCCTCCCTTCTCTTTCTACTGCCCACCCCATAGGCTCCACTCCTCTGCCACCCACCTCCTCGCTGTCCCCCGGTCTCGCCTATCCCGCCATCGACCCCTGGCCCATGTCCTCCCACTGTCCTGGAATGCCCTCCCTCCTCACCTCCACCAAACTCATTCTCTTCCCCTATTCAAAACCCAATTTATAGCTCACCTGCTCCAAGAGGCCTTCCCAGACTGAGAATCCCCTTTTCCCTCTGCTCCCTCTGCTCTCTCTCTGCCCCCCTTTCACCTCCCCTCAGCTAAGCCCCCTTTCCCCTCCTTTCCTTCTACCCTTCCCCGCCCTTCCCCTCCCCTCAGCACTGTGCTCATCTGCTCATTTGTATATATTTTTATTACCCTGTTCATTTTGTTAATGAGATGTACATCCCCTTGATTGTATTTATTGCTATTGTTTTTGTCTGTCTGTCTCACCTGATTAGACTGTAAGCCTGTCAATGGGCAGGGATTGTCTCTATCTGTTGCTGAATTGTACATTCCAAGCGCTTAGTACAGTGCTCTGCACATAGTAAGCATTCAATAAATACTACTGAATGCTTTTTCTAGAGATGTGTACATTGTTGGAAAAACTTTCTATGATTTGGCCAACACTTTCTACCAAAATATGTAGTGAAAGCACATGTCCCAGCTGGACCGAATGTATTTTTTGAGCATCTGCTATATGCAGAGCACTGTACTAAATGAGAGAGTACAAATGATTAAGAGACAAGCTCCCTGTCATTTTAGAATTTATAATTAAAGTAGACTGACATTCACAAGCAAATCCAAAATGTAGAAACAATGCTCAAACCAATTAATTCTCAACTTCCAGAATCACACAAATCCAACAGCTATACCTAGTAAATTCAAAAATTATTCAAATGTACCTTTGCCATTTGTAAAAATTTGTATTTTCTATTGTACACTTTATTATTCACAGCATATCTGTCCCCATTAGAATATATGTTCCTTCCAGGAAGGAAACATGTCTTTTGCTTTTCTGGGCTTTTCCAGGAACTTATATAAGTACTTGGCATCCAATGGCTACTCAATTCTCAGTGGGTACTTAACTAGTACTTAAGCAGCATGGCCTAGTGGATAGAGCATGGGCCTGGAAGTCCCATTAGACCTGGCATCTAATTTCTGCTCCACCACATGTCTGCTGTGTGAGCTTGGGCAAGTCACTTCATTTCTCTGTGCTCTAGTTACCTCACCTGTAAAATGAGGATTAAGAACTGGGGCGTCAACTGTGTCCAACCTGATTAGGTTGTACCTACCCCAGACCTTAGAACAGTGTCTGAAACTTAGTAAGTGCTTAACAAATACCACAAATGAGTTAAAATCTGAAAAAAAAATGCTACTACTATTGCTGCTGCTAATGAGTTGATATTGCTAAAGTTGACTTTCTGATGGATGCAAATTACCTGGAAAGAGGGAATTTAATTGGAGAATTTCCTGGAGGAGATAATGTCTGGTGAATTTGAAGGGATGAGTAGTTCTGGCAGGGAGAGTGGAGTGAGCAAGAAATAAGAGGTAGAAAAGTTTAGAACAAGGGGCAGTGAGAATGTTAGAACGGATGGAACACTGACAGCAAACTAAGGTGTAATGGGAGAAGAGAGTAGATAAGGATGCAGGAAAGATCAGATCAAGTGTTTTTGTGCCCATAGTCATGAATTTCTGCTTGATTTTACCTCCTGATCCCCCTTATGTATATGTAGGTCCAGCTTCAGAAATTTCTTGAAACAGGGGTGAAAAGTATTTGGAACTAATTACAGCGGAATCTGTGTAGACTGAAAATACCAAGAGGTTAAAGAAGTCCATAAAGGATTACAAGAAGGAAGGTCACTAGGTGCCAAGCACTCTTATAAGTGGTGGGTAGATACGAGGTAATCAGGTACCTCATGTAGGAGCCTACATGAGGCTCACAATCTTAATCCCCATTTGACAGATGAGGTAACTGAGGCGCAGAGAAGTTAAATGAGTTGTCCGAAGTCACACAGCTGACAAGCGGCAGAGCTGGGGTTAGAGCCCACAACCTCTGACTCCCAAGCCCATGCTCTTTCCACTAAGCCATGCTGCTTCATGATATTGAATACTAGATGGAAACTAAGGAGCCACCCTGCTTTCCCTCCAAGCAGCCTGTTGCCACTCTCAAAGACAGAAAACTGGACTAAAATGACCATCAGCCTGAATAACTGATGGTCATGCTTACATTCCTTTGATCTTGTTTATTTTCTGAATGGGGGATGCCTTTGAATTGAAAAGCTTGGAGCCAGTTCAAGCCTCTGTGAGTAGTGAAACCAGTTCTCCTAGACAAAGGGTGCTGCACTCTTGATTTGTAGCACTCATCCATTCCAAAGCCTCGTGCATGTGCACGTGTGCACATGCACAAGAGAACAAATGTTCTCATCCAACAAAGTGGTGCTTTAGTATCTCAATGAACGTGTGTTTTCAGTTGAACCTTCCCTAATTCCCTCACAATATTCTAGAAAAATGTGAGGTGAAAACATGTGTTATAGCAAAAATAGGAGAACGTTTTATTCATTAAAATTTTAAACTTCATAAAGAAGTTATTTCACCATGAATGGTATGAAATAAATCCCTTGGATTACCATCTGGCTAGTTGAAAAGGAACTGTGAGACATTTTGAAGTAGAGAGAAAGCATACATATTTCCCAAGCAAAAAGAATATATTTTGTCACCTCCATTTTGCATAGATTCAAAGGTGTTTCCTATCTCTATGTCTCAAAATTGTCATCTGTGAAGAATACTTTCTATAAAGGGAAGATACTCTTTCATTAAATCCAGAGGACACTGAGTGCCTAATTGAAAGAAGCAAAATCTCTGGCACTTACCAAGGACTTCATAACCATTCGTCCTGTCTCGAAGCCTAAAACGCTTGCATTTTTGACTCCACCCTTTCATTTGATTCCCGTATTCCATCTGTGTCATTTAAGCCTGCCGATTTTCCTCCACAGCTTTTCCAGGATCTGTCGCTTCCTCCCCATCAGAATGTTTACTATGCCAGCCCAGTCCAGATATATGTTACATAGTAGCTTGATTTCTTCATTAGCCTTCCCCAAGATATTCCAGGCCCCCAGGCTTTCCCCATTCTAATCTATAATCTAGTCTGCTATCCCAATCAGTTTCTTAAATAAATGTTCTGTACATGTCCTATCACATAAGAAGTCATAGTCTAGTAGATAGATCACAAGCCTGGGAATCAGAAGGACCTGACTGCAAATGGCAGTTCTGCCACATGGCTGCTGTGTGACCTTGGGCAAGTAACTTCATTTCTCTGGCCCTCAGTTACCTCATCTGTAAAATGACAATTATGGCTGTGGACCATGGACTGTGTCCTATCTGATTAGTTTGTATATACCCAAGTGTTTAGCACAGTGCTTGGCACATAGTAAGCCCTTAACAAATACCATACAACAGATACCATACAACTCCTCAGAAACATATCCACTCTCTTTTCCAACTACACCGCAGCTCAAACTCTTTGTTCCTCTCAAGATAATCTACTCACTGTACCTTATTCTAATCTCTCCTACCTCTGACCCATTGCTTATGCCATATCTATTACCTGAAATCTCCTTCCCTTTCATATTTAACAGACTATAACTTTCCCTATCTTCAAACTCTTCTAATATCTTATCTCCTCCATTACTTAAGCATTCACTTACTTACATGACCACTTTTCTCCTTCCTCATATAAATATACATTATTTTAGTGACTCTCTCCCCACCTATATTTTGTTTCTTAAGGCTATGATCCCATTTACTCTCTCAGTCACTTAGTAGAGTGCTTGGCAGTCAGTTATCATTTATGAATGCTTGATCTAGACTAAGTTCTCCATATGATTTTCTGATCGACTATCAATTTAAATGTTTAGTGCCCAGGAATTAAATCTGAACAATGGCCAATCATTATATCATCCATGACCTAATTTGTGACTAGCCACTCTACCTCTTGTTCTACCCAAGAATCTAGGAGAACCTTGATTGTGCATCCAGGGAGAGATATAGACATTTCCTTTTTTCATTGGTCAGCCCATCCCTGGGAAAAACAGGATATTATTTTAGTATTTCTTCACACACAGAGGCACATATGTGTAAGCAAATCTGGAAGAGTTTATTTTCAAAACAGCAACCACTCTGCATATCCTGATGACAATCTGAGTCTTGAATTTGGCATCATATCTCTTGATGGGATCAACATCTGTTCAGAACAAACAACTAACTAGGCAACAAAAAAAGTCAAAGACTTTGGCAAAATGGAAACAGGGAGAGAGAGAGAGAGGAACAGTGTTGGGAAAAATCTGGTCCTGAGATTCCCAAAATAAAAAAATCCTGGGCTTGGTTTCAGAGGGTAATTTAAGAAGTGTAACTACCACCCAGACAACAATTTCTGCTCTTCAAATCCCTTCTTCACCCTGCTCTGTTAGAACTAGCCATAATCTAAATCTGGAAGTAAGATTGGGAGTCAAGGATGTGCCTGGGATACCCACAAAGAGAGTACTGCTCCTGGAGGCAAAATAACAAACTTTAAGAGACCAGAAATGACCCCTGATCTGAGAGAGAGAATCCATGGAGTATTTTCCATCATACTTCCTAGAAGGTGACCTCCATTCTGGGGATATAGCATCCTTTTCTCAGACTTTATTTGCAATGGTATTAGATATATCTTGGATAGTTCAGTTAAATAATTATGGTGGGAAGGGAACAGGTTTACTAACTCTTTCATATTGTACTCTCCCAAGTGCTTAGCACAACGTTCTGCTCACAGTACATGCTCAATAAATACTATTGATTGATGGTTTGAAATACTTGCATTCCACTATGCAGACCTTCCATAAGTGGCCAGTCATCTGCTATTGGAAGGGACAACTAGGTTTTCAGTTAGCTCATCACCTGCCCAATTCTAGTATAATTCCAAACACTTTTATATCAGTATTTAATTTTTCACTGCCAAGTTTCTGAAAGCTACAGTTCTGGATACTGAATTCTGCTGCTCGGACCTCATGACACACTTCACCACAGACCTGAGAGGGGAATGTAGAAACTCTGGGAAAATACAGTAGAATTAGTAGACTTACTCTCTTTTGCCTGAACAGGATTTATGGAGGAAATCAAAGACAAAAAATATGTCCAATCTCTATGAATCCCTATGCTCCCATCTTAAATTGGCATGTAACAACCCCTCTGACTGACCCATGGTAGTTCTAGAAAGTTGGGGGTTTTAAGGCACATTTCAGACTTAGGTGCTTCCCCCCTGCTTGTCATAAGGTGACAAACGGCTTAAAAATTAAAAGAGATCCCGATGGAGTGAAATGTAAGAGAGTAAAAAGTCCATTTAGGGTGAGGTTCATAAAACACAAACAACCATGACAACAATCTCTCACATGAGTTGTCCAAGTTTCTCTAGCCTTTTTTATTATGTTTGGTTATCTCAGGGAGATGATTATTTAGTTATTTTTGGTTATCCAGGCTGCTTTTATTAAATCTATATAAACTAACATCAATTTGGATGACCTTGGTTCTGATAACAGAGAGATGGCTTTCTGTCATTCCGATTAAGTATGTTTAAACACGTTTTTAACACTTTTATTCCCAAACTTATCAAATTACAATTTGATTCCCTAACCCAGTGCACTCTTCTTTAAGTTCTCACAAGCTCCAGAAACATATCCTCAAGGTTCAAGTCATAGTGCCACAGCATTTTTTGCATACTTTTTTAAAATCTAGCCTCAGAATCTTAACACTGATCCCTGCATTGATTGTCACCTATCATTTCTGGCCATCATTTTCAAAACACTAGCCTATATAAAAAGAAAAGGTAAACATAGGGTAAAATGTGAAGTTGGGGAAGAGATGACTGACCATCAGATAGCCTCCCACCTATGAAACCTTCAGAAGCAGAGGACAGAGAGATGTCTCTATGCCACCTTTATCAAATAATCAATCATATTTATTGGGTAGTTACCATGTGTGCAGTACTATACTAAGAGCTTGCATATTATAGCATGGCCTAGTGGATAGATACCAATATTATTATTATTATTAGAGCCCAGGCCTAGGGATCAGAAAGACCTGAGTTCTAATCCATGCTCTGACAGTTATCTGCTATGTGACTTCTCTGTGTCTCAGTTTCCTCATCCATAAAATGGGGACTAAGACTGTGAGCTCCATGTGGGACATTATTTGTGTCTAACCTGATTAGCTTGTATTTACCCCAGCACCTAATAAAGTGGAACATAGTAAACATATAAAATACCATTTAAAAATAAGTATAACATTGTTGGTAGACATGTTCCCTTGCCTACAAAGAGTATACAGTCTAGAGGGGGAGACAGATATTAATAGAAACAAATACTATTTTTAAAAAGACCACTGGAAGTGTTACAAGGTTTTATCAAGAAAAGCTTTGCAAATTTGGTGATGTGTCTGAGGAGCATTCCAGTCAAGCAGGGATTAATACTGTTAATATTTTGTTGTTAATATTTAAATCTATTCACTTGAAGTTTTTATTGTAATCTGACATCCTATTCATCTGCCCTTAACTTTCTTTTAGATTGTGACCCCTTGTGGGTCAGGGATCATATCTTAACTGACTTTCAGGCTATCATTGCAGTGCTTAGTATAGTATTTTAAAATTTGAAACATTTCCATGCCCACCTAATTCAGCTTCCATTTCAGAAAC
Organism: Ornithorhynchus anatinus; assembly: GCF_004115215.2. Classification (NCBI taxonomy): domain Eukaryota; kingdom Metazoa; phylum Chordata; class Mammalia; order Monotremata; family Ornithorhynchidae; genus Ornithorhynchus; species Ornithorhynchus anatinus. The sequence continues at coordinate 110,250,964 of NC_041729.1, forward strand.
TTACTATTCTGAAGTCATTAAATCCTGGAAGTATATAGAATTAATATAACATAAGTCAAAAGAAACTGATCTGCAGAAAAATATTGATAATGCCTAACATTGATGGTGAAGCAAAGTTTAGAGTAACAGAAAAGAAGAAGGTATAGATTCTAGAAGGGGTGGGGAATGAAGAGACTGATTGAAAAATGCAGAGCACAAGTCACGTAGAAACAGCAGAGATTGATTCCCTGATGATTGTTTACTAGCAGCTTTTAAGATACAAACAGCTGTGAGTGACAACAATCTGTCTCAAAATTTGTCCAAGTTCATGGCTTCAGAGCTGCAAACTCTGACATCTAGTGACAGAGGTAAAACATTTACAAGCAGTTAGCCTCAAAACTGACTGAAAGCTGGCTGAATCCACTAGGAACCCCTGCTTTAGCATTGAACTGCTACTGCCTTGCCAAACTTTTTCCCACTTCCCAAACTAAAGTTTAAATCTCTGGCCCTTTCAGGTAACAGTGCTAATCTGTGCACATATGTAGGACTCCATATTCAAATAGTGGTCTCTGTGGCATTGCAGAAAAGTTGGCATTATTCAGAGCAGACAAATATGGCTGCAGATGGAAAGGTTACCTTCTGCTCTTTTCTGGATCACAGATACCTCAGATTGGTTTGGCTCTGAAACAAACAGGAGGAAACAATAAAATGTTTGAGTGCGCACTTTTGGCTGCATTCTATATTTTCTACTATTCCTAAAGTTGGGGAATTTTGAACAGCATACTGCAATTTCAATTACTTAGCATGGGTAGTGTCTTGGATGAAACACTGTGATGAAGAACAGACTTAGTCGTGCCTGTTTCAGCTATTGGTTGTTGGGGATCAGCCTGAAAATTTTGCTTCCTGTTTTACTTTAATTAATTAAATATGCCTCAAGTATCTGATTTGTCATAAAATCACAATAATCCATTTAAACAACAGGAAAACCAAAACCTGTCACTATTCTATAAATAAATATTAGGCTGTCATAACACAATTCCAGGGAAATTGGCAGAATGTCCACGGCACAAACAACAAATAGAAATTGAAGAAATTAAGGAGAAATCAGGCTATATGTCCATTTACAACTTCATCTCCACTGAGGTGACTGGGTATTAAAATATCAGGTAACATTAAATTCTCATATGAAACTCTCATATGTACCCTTATGCATATCTACAAAATTCTGGCCTTTATGTTTACTGAAAGGTAACTAACTTGCAAGATTTTAATTTTTTCTTTACTAATTTCTTAGGGATAATTTATTTGTAATTTATTTCATATTTCATATTTCTATCCCTTCTTGTTTTCTGTTACTCTAAACTTTGCTTCACCATCAATGTTAGGCATTATCAATATTTTTCTGCAGATCAGTTTCTTTTGACTTGTGTTATATTAATTCTATATACTTCCAGGATTTAATGACTTCAGAATAGTAAGTTTCTGAAATGGAAGCTGAATTAGGTGGGCATGGAAATGTTTCAAATTTTAAAATACTATACTAAGCACTGCAATGATAGCCTGAAAGTCAGTTAAGATTATTTCATAGATGTGTTTGGATTACCAGCAGCAACATATGCTTCATAGCTTTAATCTTTTCTTTCAGTTTGCATTATTTGTCTCTCTCCCTCAGCGTTTGTACCTATATGTCAATTTTCATCTTTCTGTATCTCTCTCTATCTTTACTCCACATCCCACAAGGATACACTCTTTGAATTGGCCCAAATATGATTTGCTATGTAAGACAAAGAGAACAGAAAACATAAGTAAGGACTCAACAAATACGATTGAATGAATAATCTACATGTAACCCAAGACTTCAGGATTGAGCCTATGCCACCGGTAAGGGAAACTTCTTGCAAACATTAATCATACTGTTCTATTTGCCTGCTCCAAAATTGATCACTGGTTTCCTAGCCCTTGAAGAGGTGACTGTCAACTGCTATATCACGTGGCATTTTCAGGAGTAACAATGTTCTGGGACATAGTAAGTATTATAATATTGAATCTAGGCTCACCTTAGCTTGAAGTCGAACACCTTGAGAATGAGGAACATCAGGATACTCAATAGCTGTTGTATGGAGCGCTGAAATTGGGAAAGAAAAAGCAGGGAGGAAGTGCAGGGGAAATGGACACAGTAAAGTACAGCTTTAGACCACACTGTGTACCAGATGAAAACTGGGAGTCAATTGCTGAGAATACATGAGTGTCACAACTGATATCAGGAAAGGAGACACTCTTTTCAAGCCATTGCTTCCTGAGGAATAAATGGCAAGAAGACAGATGATAAAACAGCACCAGGTGCTGTAAACATTAAGCAAAAGAACACAAGGGACAAACAACCTTTCCATGAGTACAGTGCAGCTGGGACTGTTGGTCTTGTCTTGACTTTATCAACCACACATACATGCATAGAGGATTTTTTTCGAAAATGAAGAACAATCATATATTAGCTGATTTTCTGTCTTTTAGATTCTCAGCAGTTTTCACAGCTCCTTTGGTTCCTCTCCAGGAAAGATCTATACATTTTGCTTAAGACTTTTACATCCAGTCAGGAAGCATTCCTTTAAAACATGCTGACAAAGTGGCATTCACTCACTCACAGTTCACCTTTTCCCTCTCTCACACACTCTCTCTACCCTACTGCAGCTATAGAGGTTCTAAGCCCTTACCTACAGCTCCTTTGCAGCAGGAAAAATAGAGGATGATTTAACTAAAAACACAATGGTACTGACTTTGAAGAGTTTGCACCGAGTCTATAAGCCTTGGGATCCTGGAGATTGATCATGCTCCAGGTCTAACCCTGGGTGGAGTGCTCCACGGGGCTTTCAAAGGGGAGTTCACCCATGCTGAGTTGCCAGCAGGGATGAAAGCAATCCTCAGTCAAAGAGTACAGGTAAGTCAGCTGATGAACCTGATTACAGTGAATTTCCCCACAGAATAGGGTGACCCCATGTTCCCATCGCAGGCAGGGTTTGTCAAATTGTATCATCCTTTCAAAGGTCATATCCCTCAAAATGGGACAGCTTGATTTTCAAATTCCTTTTTTATACGGGAATCCCAACATATGAGTGCAACCTACATATTCCAGGTACTTTTCTCAGATACTTCTAAGCCTTGCAGAAGAGAGTGCTACCTGGCTTTAATACCTGCATCAGGCTTAATCTCCCAATTTACTGTTACTCAAAGTCCCTCACCTAGAATCAAGCCCAGTTTCCAATCTCAATTGTGCAAACATAGGATAAATGAGGGTGGTGAATAATATTGGTAATATCCAATCTTATTCTAGAGCTGTAGTGAAGCTCTACTGGGAGATTAGAGGACTCTTGAAATCTCATATTCTGGGGAAAAAATTTCTCCATAAACACTGCCCAAAGTTTCTCCACTAATTTTGGCCTGTATTAACTACTTACTATGAACTAAGCAGTACAAGCACTGTGTACTCACAATGTATCTTGTTCCCATTTTACTGAAGCCCTGTTGTGTTACCAAGGGGTTTTCAGACCCATATCCAGGCTGAAAGAGTGCTTGGACTCACTTTAGGAATGCCCAGACTCTGGTCAGCCTTCACTGGATCCTAAAACCCTCTATGTCTCCTGTCCTTCTTACACAGTTGTGGGGGTGTTCAACTCACTGCTTCCCAAAACCCTGCACCCCACTTCTGCCCCCACTTTATGGCTGAAACCCACGTGTCTCCCTGAAGGTGCAGAGGTCACCAATAAGTACCTCAGCACAGGCACCCACCTCCCAGGACTGGCTGTGGGAAGCTCATGGAGAAAAGGCTCCTTCCCACATCCATCGCTTACCATGTCCAAATCTCTCCCTGGCACCCAGAGCTTCTCCCTCATCCTTTAAGGCAGGTAGACACCAAGATCTATGATCTCAACCTAATATTTAGTGTGTTCTTAAGAAGGCAATAAATGAAAACAAATCCAATTCAAATCACCTTTCCCTGAAACTACTCCTTCCTCCTCCAGGATCCTCTGTATTTCCTTGTAGGCATCAAAGGGGTCACAGTCTTCTCCTCAGGGGCAGGAGTCTTGTTCCTCCAGAATTCTGGGTGCTGGACTCATAACCTCTAGGAATCCTCTCCAATCCCTCTCTGTGCCTTGTTTCCTGTATCCATCCAGAATCCACAACGTACATTTACCCAGTATCCTGTTCCCAGTCAATCTACCAATCAACTTTATTGAGTACGTATTGTGTGCAGAGAGCACTGTATTAAGTGCTTAGGAGAGTAAAATATAACCAAGTTGGCAGATACGTTCCCTGCCCCATATTCAATCCAGGAAGCAGCGTGGCTCAGTGGAAAGAGCACCGTCTTGGGAGTCAGAGGTAATGAGTTCTGATTCCAGCTCTGCCACTTGTCAGCTGTGTGACTTTGGGCAAGTCACTTAACTTCTCTGTGCCTCATTTACCTCATCTGTAAAATGGAGATTAAGATTGTGAGTCCCACATGGGACAACCTGATCACCTTGTATCCCCCCCAGCGCTTAGAACAGTGCTTTGCACATAGTAAGTGCTAAACAAATGCCATCATCATTATTATTATTATTAAATCCTGCCAGTTCAACCTTCACAACATTGCTAAAAATCTGCCCTTTCTTTCCATCTAATCTACTACCACATTAATAAAATCACTTATCCTATCCCACTTTGATTACTGTAATAACCTCTTTGCTGACCACCAAGTCTCCTGTCTCTCTCCATTCCTGACCATACTTCACTCTGCTTACTTCCCAGATCATTTTTCTACAGAAATGTTCAAGCTTTGTTTCCTCACTCCTCATAAACCTCCAGTGGTTGTCCATCCACCTGCACATCAAACAGAAATTCCTCACCATTTTAAAATACTCAATCAGGTTGCCCCATCCTACCTCACGTTGCTACTCTCCTACTACAATCCACCCCACACACTTCACTCATGTAATGCTGCTAATCTTCTCCCTGTACTTCACTCTTGTCTCTCCAATGTCTCTCAAACATCCTGCCACTGTCCTGGAACACCCTCCTTCCTCATATCCATAGTCAAATTACTCTTCCTCACTTCAGAGTCTTACCAAAAACACATCTCCTCCAAGAGGTCATCGCTAAGCCCTCTTTTTCTTTTTTTCAACTACCTTCTGCATTGTCTTGACTTGCTTGCTTTATTCATCCCCCATCCCAATCCCACAGCACTTAGCCATAATTTATTTATTTACATTAATGTCTGTCTCTCCCTCTAGACTGTAAGCTCATATTGTACTTTCCCAAGTCCTTAGTACAGTATTCTGCATGCAGTAAAGCACTCAACAAAAATGATTGACTGAATGACTGACTTCCACTCACTGCTAGATGACAAAGAGTCTTCATTTCTCCATACCCTGTGTTCCTCCCCAGTCATTCTTTTTGATTGGTTCAGCTATGTCTTCAGGAATGGGCACCACACAGTGACCTTCCTGGTTTTCTCTAACCTCTGTGATGAAAGTGTTCATCACAAGCCAGAAGAAATTAAGTCACTTGCCAAAGGTCATATCAATTAGGCCAGGGAAGAGCAGGGCTTGCTTTTTCCATTAGGCAACACTGCCCTTTTCCTCCTGTGGACTTCAAATAGCATATACCCACACCTTCAGTTTGAAAGAATGGAAAAACTTGTCCTTTTACTGGATTTGATAATCATTGTGTTAGCCTTATTTAGGTACTGATTCTGCCCTTGAAGAGACTTTCCAATCAATAAATCAAGCAAGCAGTCAATCTTCTTTTCCTCCCTCAAACCCAGACACTATGGAAAATTTAGTCTTCCAATTCCACACTCACCTTGGTTATAAATAAAAAATACTATCAATCAATTAATATTTTTGAGCATCTACTAGGAGCAAAATATCAGACTAAGTCCTTGGTTGTCATAAAAGATACAATCTCTGTCCTTTATAAGTTTACAATTAGGGAAGACTGTGGTGACAGAGACAGATACATAATCATTTATAGTTAAGGGAAAAGGGAATGGAAAGATGGGTAAGGTAAGAAATATGTACTTAAATTGTAGTGTAAATCCATAATTACAAATGTGCTATAGGCAACTGCAGCTAAATCAAGTCTTGAATGATAGTTGGTAAAATAGGATATACGGAGAATAAAATCAGAGTAGACCACTTGGAGGAAGTGATATTCACTGAAATAACATTTACTTCTGAGAATTAGGCTACTATTGTTTTGGAAATAATTTAGTGAATCAAACAATAGAGGAAAAATATGGAGCTTGCTCTAGCTGGAAATATTGGAAGGCTCAAGAAGTGCTTGGAAATTTGAAGGATGAGTGGTACCTAATGTTGTTAGAGACAAAATTAGAGGATATAGAGAGGAAAAATAAGAGAGGCTCCATCATGCAATACCTCTAAGCATCCCACTAGCACTGTTGTAGACAGAAATTGTTATAGACACTGTTGTGGACACTGTGGTGTCCGGAGTGTTCCATTTGTCTGAATCAGCAGTAATTGTGCTATTTGCTAAGTGCTCACAGAGTGTCAGCACTGTACTAGGCACTGTGGAAGATACAAGTTAACCAGGTTGGAGAGAAATTCCTTCCCCAAGTTCCCCTTTTTTCTCTCCTTGTTGAATGGTGTCCTGCCTAACTACTCCTACCTACCTCCCCAAAATTTGAATTATAGTTTCTTTTACAATTAGAATTCCATTTTCTAATTTTTATACTTGAGCCTGTTTCTGATTTATTCAATTCCCAAAGAGCTAGAGTTTTCATTTAGAATAGAATATCCCATCACCTTTTCTTGTTTTCCATGCTGGATGATTTGATCTTGTAAAGGTGTTTTTGTACTAGTCATTCTTAACAATAATAAGGCAGGCCGAGAATTTCACAACATACCTCTAATTATGCATATTTGCCTTGGTTTATGGAGACACTGGGGAATAGTTTTATTTATAATATTTCAGGGATTTGAAGAAGCTTTATTGACCATGGCTATTTTTCATTTTTTATATTGCTGTTTCTCTTTTGGAAACACTATGCCTATATAATCCTTCTTTGAATTGCTTGCTAAAATTGTTGTCAGTGAAGGAATGAGTATTCATAATAGATTAAAATGTTATTGGAGAAAGCAGCCATATAAAAATTAGGCTTCTGTCTTTTTGACTCTAAAGGGGTTATTAAAATGAAGCTCCCAGCTATTTAATTTAATTTGCAAAAGCATTGGCCAGGCTGAGTCAGAGTCTTTAAGCAGTTATTTCACTCTAGCTTCTTCATAAATGCCTATCTACTTTCACTGACTGCAGATAAAATCCTGTTTCCTAGGGTGAATGTCTTAAAGAGTAACTGATTTCAAGTTGCATTTTTATTTCCTCTTTCCAATAAGTGTTCATCAAAGCAGTATTTGTACATAAGTAGCCTTTTGGGTGGATATTTGGAATTGATGATTCTCATAAAGAGTTGGATTTCCCAAATTAAAGGAAGATACCCTCCAGAACCTCTGATTTTGAATATTTTACTTATTTTGGTATGTGCAAAAATATGCTAAAGCTTTTCCTTTATTATCTTTACTCCATAACTTCTTTTCATCCCTTACTTTTTCCCACTTATTGAAGTCATGAAATTCCCTTGGAGCTGGGGGAAAATGCCTCCTCTCCTTTTTCAATACCATGTGTCTGGCACCCCTTTCTTTTTTCTCCAGGCTAACATTGTCTTAATACTCCAGCTTGTGAATATTCTGTTTTGAATGTATGGAAACAACTAAGTAACTGATAGTGAATCAGGTACCTCCCAATGGGTGCACTACATAGATTATTGCCAAGCCAGCAAGTGCTTAATCCAGTGTTCTGTATACAGTAAGTACTTAATAAATACCACTGATTAAATAAAACGTTTAACAGCAGGAAGCACATTTCTCCCAGCTTTTACCAGAAATCCCCAAGGTGGCTCTTTATTCAATATGAAATTAAGTTAGAATGGACTCAGAATCCTGAATCCAGGATTTGGGAATGTATACTTTGTGCTTTTCCTCAATAATGGACAGTGGTGCTTCACCCTTTGGCCACTGCAGTGGGGAATTCTGGATTTTCTGGATGGTTCACTAAAGCTCAGCAAGCATGTGAAGAAAAGCAAATCCTGGATGGGACAGGGACTTTGTCTACTCTGATTACAGTGTGTCTGCTCTCTGTTAGCACTGTCTGTGATACAGTTGTCACTTTATAGATACATCCTCTTCAGCTTCATAACACTTATATACACATCTATAATTTATTTTAATATCTGTCTCCCCCTCTAGACTGTAAACTCATGTGGGCTGGGAATGAATCTTCCGAGTCTGTTGTTCTATCCCAAGGACTGTTCTGCACACTGTAAACAGTCAATGAATACCTTTGCTTCATTATTATTATTGTTTATTATCATTCTTGTTGCTGCTATTATATGATTGGAGGCAGATTTTGCCAGAGAAGTATGTTTTGATGTTTATATGGATATTATATTTCTAGTTTTATAAACAGGGCACAAACAAAACCGAAGCTTTTCTCAACACAGTGAAAATTGTGTTCTTTGAAGAGGAAGTCACCTAGGGCATTCACGATGTTGACTTTTTCAGTTACCCACATTTGTTTGGCGCCACATATCTTTTGTCTAGGAACATGTACTGCCATGTAATTCTATCCTCACCATTCACCATCTTTCTTTTTTTTTATGTTTTCCTACCTCTGGATACTATTTCCTCCTCTCTACTTTCCACAGAACGTTATGTAGTGTTTCTGGGGAGAACCTTCAGTTGGGTCAATTCTGAAGAACAACTTATGCATGAGTTTTGAAAGACAAACTATCCTTACTTAACCCAGTGGGAAAAATTAGCCTTATAAGTCCAAAATCTTGGCAATATACTTTGCACTGGAATTTATTTTTTTCTTTCTAACTACAGGCAAAGGGGTCCCAGCACTCCCTTTAGATATTTGGTAACATTTTTAAGTAAATATTTAAGTTGATATTTTTGTTTTTCTATGGTATTTGTTAGGTGCTTACCATGTGCAAAGCCCAGTACTGATGGCTGGAAGAGATACAAGATAATCAGGTTGGACTAGATCCTGACCCACCTGGGGCTCATGGCCTGTGAAAAAGGAGGAAGATTTATTTAATCCTCATTTTACAGATGAGGAACCTGAGGTACAGAGAAGTTAAGTGACTTGCTCACAGTCACACAGCAGTATTAAAACCCTGCTCCTCTAACTCCCAGGCCTGAGGTCTTTCCACTAGGTCACAGTGCTTCTCACAAATTAATTGAATTAAACAGAGAATTGAATTCTGCTGTCGATTTAGAGAAAAAATCTCTGATCTGGGAATCAGAAGACCTGAGTTTTAATTCTGCCTGAGGCTGGCTTATATGGGTAAAGACAGCCTGCTAGCTCTGCAATGTGCTACAATCCTAATCATTTATTCACTTATTTCAGCCTATGCCTCAACAGAAACATGACTGCAGGCACCAGAGAATGTACATGGTTCTGAACAAGCCATTAGCAATAAAACAATTCCTATTTACAGTTCTTGATCCTGGAGCTTCCAGACTGAACTTCAGGGATGAGGGGAGACTCCATTCGTTTATTCAAGTTAAAAATTAGGTTGAGAATTTCTTTGGAAAGAGCATTGTTGATGCATTTGTGAGAAGATAAATTTAAAGAAACATGCATTTATCCAACAATTACTTTAATTATTTCCTAAACTACAAAAAAAACAGGGTGAATAACAAGTAATTATAAATTAGGGACTAATGAATAATGTACTGTATCCACTCTAATTGTTGCAGTAGTTTTAAACAATAAATGATAGTAACAACAACAATAATAATAATACTAATGATGATAAAGTTGTAATTCACTACATATAGTCCTCATAAATAGAAGCAGCGTGGCTCAGTGGAAAGAGCATGGGCTTTGGAGTCAGGGCTCATGAGTTCGAATCCCAGCTCTGCCACTTGTCGGCTGTGTGACTGTGGGCAAGTCACTTAACTTCTCTGTGCCTCAGTTCCCTCATCTGTAAAATGGGGATTAAGACTGTGAGCCCCACGTGGGACAACCTAATTCCCCTATGTCTACCCCAGCGCTTAGAACAGTGCTCGGCACATAGTAAGCGCTTAACAAATACCAACATTAACATTAACATTAGACATAATTGATTGAGGCCACTGTGCTAAGTAAGAAGTTTTACCCTTTTCTTTTTCCCCAGAAGATTTTCACTTCTTTAATAGACCCTACGGATATCACATTACTACATTTTAATCATTCATGTTCTTGAGTTTTCTTCTCTTCTCATCTATTTTCCCTCATTTTATGAACCAGTCAAAATCTTTCTCCAATCCAGTCAGGGGAAATGCTTAAGAAATATGATGGTTTTGGGGAGTTTGTAAATGTGAATTTTTCCTTATTGGTATCAAGATGGCTATCAAGGAGTTCTTCCAATCCATCACCTGCCACTATTGGAGAAAGAATTCTCAGCTGGAGAATATTTGGCTTATTCATGTTTTATGTGATTCTTAAAATAATATTACTTTACAAGTACTCCATACTGGCCAGTAGAAATAGAATATTGATATCTCTAACACTTTAAAACCCAGATATGTAGCTTTAAAACAAACTTCAAAAATCCACAATTCATCCATACAATGCATCTGTAGAAAAGAAATAGATATATTTAAAATGACTTATCTTTACAGGATGAATGAAGTTTGTCCCTAATCAACGTCCAGCAAACTTACACATATTTCTTGTTATGTTGTTAGTATTTCTGTTGTTCTATAAATGAAATAAGCATTAAAGTAACATTATTTCAGTAGAGGGTTAGTATCTATGGCTTCTACCTTGTGATGTTAATTAAAAACATAATTTTTATGTACTTATCACAAAGGAAGTATCATTTCATTAAAATCCAATTAGATTCAGACAATATCTGTAAAGACTACTGAATAACCGTCGTTTGAACGTCGTCTGCTTTGTTCTATTTTCATCACTTGAATACAAGCAACCACAACAAGCAATCAAAGAAAATGATTTTTTTATTAATCTCCGAGGTTACAAACTCATTCGCATTTTGAGTAGTGTTTTCTGCCACAAACATACAGAAGATTTCATGTTTCACAGACCACAATATGATTGACTTCATTTTTGACTATTCTTATATTTCCCTTTCTAATTTGACACCGCATATTGCTTTCCTATCTGCCAAACAGCTATGTTGTCTAAACTCCACTCAGTATTCTTTCTGAGACCATGTTACAATAATTACTAAATCATTATTTTAGTGGCTATTGATTTCCATAAATGATGCTAGGAGTCCTTAGACTACTATTTCATCTTGAAAATAAGTTAAATTCTAATCACCAGGTTGGAGCTCAGTTTAAATCTTGCTACCTAGATAGCAGGATTGAATTGTCTCTTCATCATCACACCCTACCCTGAGTTAAACAATTAATGGTATATAGTAATACTAAGCTCATTGTGGGCAGGGAATGAGACTGTTCATTGTTGCATTGTACTCTCCCAACCACTTAGTACAGTGCTCAGCACACATTAAGCACACAATAAATGCAATTGAAAGAATCCATGAATGAAATGACCTAAAGAAAGGTTTCATTATCTCATTTATGAGGATATTTCCTTGTATCAGCACCAAGAAATAGTTGCATAAGGGAGGGGATAAGTCAAACAGTGGTGTTTGCTTAGTGCCTACTCAGAGCAGAGCACTGTACTAAGCATTTGGGAGAATACAATAGCATTATTAATAATGTTGGTATTTGTTAAGCGCTTACTATGTGCAGAGCACTGTTCTAAGCGCTGCGGTAGATACAGGGTAATCAGATTGTCCCACGTGAGGTTCACAGTTAATCCCCATTTTACAGATGAAGTAACTGAGGCACAGAGAAGTGAAGTGACTTGCCACAGTCACACAGCTGACAAACCCGGAAATGGGCAGGGATTGTCTTTATCTGTTGCCGATTTGTACATTCCAAGTGCTTAGTACTCTGCACATAATAAGCGCTCAATAATTGCTATTGAATGAATGAAGTGGCAGAGCTGGGATTCGAACCCATGACCTCTGATTCCCAAGCCCGGGTTCTTTGCACTGAGCCACACTGCTTCTCCACTATCCCTTCCAATGAGGAGCTTAAAGTCTAGCGACAGAGACAGACACTGAAATAAATTACAGATAGGGAAGCAGCCAAGTATAAGGGATATATACATAACTGCTGTGGGCTTATGGGAGGGAGGGTGTGTACCTAAATGCTTAATGGTACAAACTCAACAGGAAGAGCAGTCTTTAAAATTGGCCAAGAATGCTGATTCAAGAGATTTTTTTTTTTTAAAAAGTCTTATGGTTGATAAGAGCTAAAATCAAATTGTTTGATCTAAATTATTGAAATTGCATCCAAATAAATAAGGGAAGAAATCAACTGAAATCAAAAGACACTTTAGAATTTGTGTATAATTAATAAAAATATGTATTTCAATCTTGTCCTTCTCTGCAAACTTGGAAAAAATATCATTTGAATTTAAAACGAATTACATTTTTAGTCATCTGGTGAAAAAAGGGCGAGTTGCTAACTACAATTAAGCTAGGTAGACTTAACCATAAGGCCTGGATTTTGTGATTTTCTAACCATCAATTCTCCATTTACAGGAATGGTAAAGTATGTGCATAGGGTTGTTTTTGGGGGAAAATAATTTAACTCCTCTGCAACTATAGTTTTAGCAAGTTTTAGGCAGTACACTGTCCAATAATGCATAAATGAGCCAACGTAGTAAATAGAATCCAAATCCAAAATAGAAACACTTTTTGCAGATTAGCGTGGACAATGGAGATCAAAGTCCTTCGACAAGGACCTGGGAGTTGGAAGATCATGGGTTTTAATCCTGGCTCCTTCACTTGTCTGCTGTGTGACCTTGGGAAAGTCACTTCATTTCTCTGTGCCTCTGAGACCTGATCTGTAAAATAAGGATTGAGACTGTGAGCCTCAGGTGGGACAGGGACTGTGTCCAACTGGATTTTCTTATATCCACCCCAGTGCTTAGTACAGTGCCTGGCACATGTAAGTGCTTAACAAATGCCATAATTGTTAGTATCATTATTATTAAGTCATGGGTCATGGGTTCTAATCCCTGGTCTGCCACTTGTCAGCTGTGTGACTGTGGGCAAATCACTTAGCTTCTCTGTGCCTCAGTTCCCTCATCTGTAAAATGGGAATTAAGACTGTGAGCCTCACGTGGGACAACCTGATTATGCAGTATCTACCCAGCACTTAGAACAGTGCTCTGCACAAAGTAAGTGCTCAACAAATACCAATATCATTATTATTATTATTATTACCGTGGCATAGTGGATAGAGCACAGGTCTGGAAGTCTGAAGGTCATGAGTTCTAGTTCCAGTTCCATCACTTGTCTGCTGTGTGACCTTGGGCATGTCATTTCACTTCTCTGGGCCTCTGTTCCCTCATCTGTAAAATGGGGATTGAGACTGTGAGCCCCACGTGGGACGGGGACCATGACCAACCTGATTTGCTTGTATCCAACCCAGCGCTTAGAACAGTGTCTGGCACATAGTAAGGGTTTAACAAATGCCAAAACTATTGTAATTGTTATTATTACCAACATGAAGATCTATAAAGATATTGGAATGTCCAACCTACTATATGGTTCTGAGACTTGAGACTCTAGAGGGTTTCACAGATAAATTACTCTCAATTTGAACTACAACACATGTATCTAGTAAAGTCCTCCAAAATGATCAGATAGGCTGCAGCGGTGTCTTGGTGCCTCATCCATTGTCTTAGTGGTTTAAACTATGTTAGTCACTGGACTAGTGATAAGAGCGTGGTTAGGGAGGAGGGAGGTGGAACAGATAGCATACAGGCTTGGGGGTCAGAGGACCAGGGTTTTAATCCTGGGCCCATTACTTGTCTGCTGTGAGACCTTGGGTAAATCACTTAACTTCTCTGTGCCTCAGTTTCCTCATCTGTAAAAGGAGAATTAAATCTCACTCCCTCCTACCTATACTGTGGGCCCCATGTGGGACAGGGACTGTGTCCAACCTGTTTACCTTGTATCTAACCTAACTCTTAGAACAGTGCTTGGCACATAGTAAACACTTAAACAAATACTATTATTTATTATCATTATTATTATTATTACTTTTATTATTATTACTGTTATCATTATCGCAGCTTCTACCTGATCTCTTTCCCCCTCTCCGGTCTCTCACCTCCTCCTGCCTTCAAGACATATCTATTTAGGTGTCCTCAAACTTAACATGTCCAAAAAAGAGCTCCTTACCTTACCACTCAAATCCTGTCCTCCCCATGACTTTCCCATCACTGTAGATGGCATCAGCATCCTTCCTGTCTCACAAGCCCATAACCTAGGTGTTACCCTTGATTCCTCTCTCTCATTCAACCTATTCAATTCGTCACCCACTCCTGTCAGAACCACCTTCATGACATCGCTAAAATCCTCCCTTTCCTATCCATCCATACTGCTACCTAATTAATACAATCACTCGTCCTAACCTGACTGGATTATTGCAGCAGCCTCCATGCTGTCCTCCCAGTCAACTGTCTCTCTCCACTCCAGTCCGTACTTCACTCTGCTGGCCACATCATTTTTCTATAAAAATGTCCTGGACACATCACCCTACTCTTCAAAAAACACCAGTGGTTGCCCATCCACCTCCATATCAAACAAAAACTTCTCTCCATTGGCTTTAACGCACTCCATTACCTTGTCCACTCCTACCACACCTCACTTCTCTCCTTCTACAGCGTAGCCCTCACACTTCACTCCTTTAGTGCTAACCTTCTCACTGTGCCTCGATCTTGACTGTCTCGCCGCCAACCCCTAGCCCATGTCCGGCCTCTGACCTGGAGTGTCCTCTCTTCTCTAATGTGACAGATAACCACTCTCCCCAGCTTCAAAGCCTCAGTGAAAGCACATATCCTCCAAGAAGTCTTCTCAGACTAAGCCCCACTTTTCCTCTTCTCCCATTCCCTTCTCCATCACCCTGATTTGCTTGCTTTGCTCTTCTCCCTTCTCAGCACCAAAACACTTTTGTACATTTCTGTCATTTTATTATCCCTTTTCTGTTTGCCCCACACACCAGCCCCACAGCATTTATGTATATATCTGTAATTTATTTACTTGTATTGGTGCCTGTCTCCCCCACTTTAGACTGTGAGCTAGTGGTGGGCAGGGAATGTCACCATTTCTTGTTCTATTGTACTTTCCCAAGTGCTTAGTACAGTGCTTTGCACACATTAAGTGCTCAATAAATATGAATGAATGAATGAATGAATGAATGAATGAAAGCATGTGAAGGGGCCAGATGGGGAGTAGTTCTCCTGTCCTTGTTCTAATGGTGTAAAGTGTGAATTTCACTGCTGGTTATAGTGTGCATAGACTCTTCATAGTTGGCTTTTGGGGGGCCACTACTTCAATTCTTATAACTGATGTTTCTCTGCTGAACCACTTCTGATCCAAAGGCTCTTGGATGCTAGAAAATGCACTACTCTTCAACAATGGTGCATAAATTTGAATAAAGGCACAACAAATTTTTAGACCTGAAGTAATGTGTTTCACCGCAATGGACCATTCGTAATTTCTCAAAGAGGACAACAGTGACTGCTGTAATGATATTGAATATCTCTTTCAACATTAACCGAATAGAGTCTGCTACTGAGAAGGCACACTGAGACACTCTCTTTCAGAAGCACGGGCTGCAATTTTACCCACACCATCTCCCAATCTATGTTATTCGTGAAGATAACTGAGGTACAGAGAAGTTGTGACTTGCCCAAGGTCACACAGCTGATAAGTGGCAGAGTCAGGATTAGAACCCATGATCTTCTGATTCTTAAGCCCATGCTCTGTTCACTGTGCCACACCACTTCTCTTATTTGTTAAACACTTACTGTGTGCCAGGCCCTATAAGCCACTAAGCTACACTGCTGCTGAAAGGTGGGCAACATCAGGAAGAGTATATAAAAGCATAGCCAAAGATACAGTAGTGCCAACCAATGAAATTATGCTTCATCTATGCCCAGACACTTGCAATAATTCTTCTGTTCACCACTTTTTAAGTACCTAAAAAAGTTGGAGAAGTGCAGAGAAGGGTTTATGAGATTTGGGGAATTGATAAGCTCTATATGAAGGCACATTGCATGTATTAGGACACTTCAGTCTGGAAAGCTGCAGGCTGTGAATGGATCTACCTGAAATTTCCAAAATCATGAAGATGGTGGACCAAGCAAATACAGGCAACTATGGCAGCATGGCTCAGTGGAAAGAGCCCAGGCTTGGGAGTCAGAGGTCATGGGTTCGAATCCCTGCTCTGCCACTTGTTAGCTGTGTGACTGTGGGCAAGTCACTTGACTTCTCTGTGCCTCAGTTACCTTATCTGTAAAATGGGGATTAAGATTGTAAGCCTCATGTGGGACAACCTGATTACCCTGTATCTCCCCCAGCACTTAGAACAGTGCTCTGCACATAGTAAGCGCTCAACAAATACCAACATTATTATTATGGAATTACTGTTCAACAGATTTTGTCCCATCCGGAAAGACATGGGGGAAGCCACTGAATATTTCGGTTGGTAGATTTTGAACAAAAAAAAGAGAATTATTTTTCACACAGTACTAACCTATGTAGGTTAGGAAGTGAGGTAGATAAATAATATATCCAGATTCAAGAAAGCACTGAATAAATTTAATAAGTAATGTTTGAAAGTTAGGTTGGGAAAATTATTAAATGGGAGCCTGAACTGTGAGGAATCATGAACTACGGTTTGTCATCAAGATGCAGCATAATCCATGCAATGCTAACATATTTTGACAGATTTATCCCAATGTTGCCATAATAGTCATACTGGATGAGCAATAGACAGTAGTTTTCAATAAAATGTCAACACATCTTATTGCAGTGCATTTATCTAACAATAATAATCTACTGAAG
The DNA here is from genome assembly GCF_004115215.2 of Ornithorhynchus anatinus. Taxonomy (NCBI): domain Eukaryota; kingdom Metazoa; phylum Chordata; class Mammalia; order Monotremata; family Ornithorhynchidae; genus Ornithorhynchus; species Ornithorhynchus anatinus. Next base: position 110,267,942 of record NC_041729.1, read on the forward strand.
GAAAATATTGTGATTTACCTCAGTTAGGTAAATATCACAGAGAAATCATGTTAGCTGTTCAATGAAAATGCTGCAGTTTCTATTTGTTTAACTCAACTAACAAGCCACACTTAGAACAGTGTGCAAGTATCATTTTTCACTTCCATGGATCTATATGTAAGTGATAGTTTTCATTTGTATTTCTGAATTTGATTCAGACTACAATTTTATCTTTTTAGCCAGTGCTATGAAAACAATACCAAGAGTGTGCTGAATTCAGTTGCCATGGGCTTATTCACAATTTCATTAATTTATAGCATTCACCATTCTAGAAACAAATATTATGAACTTTTTATATTTTACAGATATTATAACTTTTATTTAGTCATGCTTTTTCAGCAAGGAATAAGCTAATGGCAATAATTTTCACCAGTCAAAAAATGCGAAGTAATTCTATGACATATCCTTCTGGGACAGGTGAATTAAAAAAGGCATTTTTAAATGTTTTGGCTTTTTGTGTTCATATAGTTAGCTCATTTTTAAGAAATTTCCAGAAAATTTGACACAAATAGGAAACCAAGTTTATCTTACAATGATGTTGGACTACAGTCAATCAGTTAATCAATCAGTCAATCAATGATATTTACTGGGAGCTTACTGCGTGCAGACCACTGTACCAAGCACTTTGGAAAGTATAACAAAATAAAGTTGATAGATGCAATCCCTTCTCATAAGGAGTTCACAGTCCAGAGGGAGAGGCAGATAGCAGATTGAGACAAATATTGAGATAAAGATAGGTGAAATAGTAGAGTATAAGGATATGTACACAGGTGCTCTGAGGATGAATGAGTATCAAAGTAATTAAGATGTACACAGAAAAGTGTAGAGTTGACACAGAGGAGAGGGCAGATAGGGGAAATGGCAATGTTATTCAGATAAAGCATCTTGGAAGAAATGTAATTTTAGGAAGATTTTCAAGGTGGGGAGAGTGGTATACTGTTGGATATGGGATAGGGAATTCCAGGCCCAAGGGAGAATGTGGGCAAAGGTGGCGGTGGTGGGATAGATGAGAAAGAGGTAAAGAGAGTAGGTTGGCAATAGAGAAGCTAGTATGTGTATTGGGTTGTCGTAGGAGATAAGCAAAGTAAGGGAGGTGAAATTGAATGCCTCAGACGATGAGCAATGGAGGAAAATAAGAAGGAGCCATCAGAGGGATAAGAGAACGAGGAGAAGACAGTGTCAGTGAAGGTAATGTTTCAAGAAGGGATTGGTCCACAGTATCGAGAGCAACTGAAATGTTGAGGACTATTAGGATGAAGCAGAGGCCATTAGATTTGGCAAGAAGGAGGTCATTGGTGACCTTAGAGAGAGAGAGATTTCTGTGGAGTGAAAGGAGTGGAAATCAGATTGCTGCCTGAGGAGAGAGTAGGTGTAGATGAAGTGGATGCAAGTCTAGACAATCACTCAAGGAGTTTGTAAAGGAATGGAAAAATGGGGATAAGGGTGAAAGGAGGGTGCTGAGAAGTAAAGTGAGACTTATTTTTGGTTAGGGGCTGCATGGTCATGTTTGAAAGCAGTGGGGATGAAATTATTGGAATGTGAGTGGTTGAAGATGGCAGGCAGGGAGAAAAGAAGCGGGAGACGTATCATAGCTTAATGGATAGAGCACTGGCCTGGTAATCAGAAGAATCTGAGTTCTAATCCCGACTCTGCCACTTGTCTGCTGTGTGACCTTGGAAAAGTCACTTCACTTTTCTTGCTTCAGTTATCTCATCTATAAAATGGAAAATAAGACTGTGAGCCCCATGTGGGACATGGACTGTGTCCAATCTGATATATTGTATCTACCCCAGTGCTTAGTACAGAGCCTGGCACATAGTAAGTGCTTAACAAATTCCATAAAAGGAGTCAGTCAGTCAGTCAATCATATTTATTAAGCACTTACTGTGTGCAGAGTACTGTACTAAGTGACTGGGAGAGACATTCCCTGCCCCAAATGAGCTTATAATTAGAAGGGAAGATAGACTTTGATATAAATAAATAAATTAAGTGCTGTGGGACTGGAAGGGTGATGAATGAAGGGAGCATGTCAGGGCAACATAGAAGGGAGTTGAAAAGGGAAATAGGGGACAGTTGTTTTGATAAAGTGAAAGGAATTGGGGTCAGAGACACAGGTAGAAGAGGTAGAATGTGGGAGGAAATGGGAGATTTCCTCATGGGAGATTTTATCTTGAGATACTAGTGGGTAAGGTAGGATAATCAAAGAGGGAACAGTTAGAGAAAGGGACTAGAAAGGAGCAAAGGAGACTTTAGGGAGATGACACCTAAATTTTTCAATTTTATTGATTAAATACATGGAAGGTCTTTAGAGGCAAGAAATAGAAGGTTGGAGGTAGGCATTTGAGGAAGGAATTGAAAGTCTGAAAGAGCTGTTGTGTGTAATGAGCTTGAAGACAAGAATGATCTCCTCCTGCCTTCAGCACATCTCCACCTGGATGTCTTCCTGCCACCTAAAACTCAATATGTCCAAGACTGAGCTCCTAATCTTCCCTAACAAACCCTGTCCTCTCCCTGACTTTCCCATCACTGTGGATGACACTACAATCTTTCTCATCTCATAAGCCTACAACCTTGGTGTCACCCTTGAATATGCTCTTTCATTCACCCCACACATCCAATCCATCACCAAAACCTGCCAGTCTCACCTTCACAGCATTGCCATGATCTGCCCTTTCCTCTCCATCCAAACTGACACCTTGCTGGTACAATCTCTCATAATATCCCGACTGGATTATTGCATCAGCCTTCTTTCTGATCTCCCATCCTCCTGTCTCTCCCCACTTCAGTCTATACTTAATAATAATAATAATGTTGGTATTTGTTAAGTGCTTACTAGGTGCAGAGCACTGTTCTAAGCTCTGGGGTAGACACAAGGGCATCAGGTTGTCCCACGTGGGGCTCACAGTCTTAATCCCCATTTTACAGATGAGGTAACTGAGGCACAGAGAAGTTAAGTGACTTGTCCACAGTCACACAGCTGACAAGTGGCAGAGCAGGAATTTGAACCCATGACCTCTGACTCCAAAGCCCGGGCTTTTTCCACTGAGCCACTCTGTTTCACACTGCTGCCTAGATTATTTTTCTACAGAACCTCTCTGGGCATGCCACTCTCCTCCTCAAAAATCTCCAGTGGTTGCCTATTAGCCACACAATTAGTTACAGATAGGAGGGAAAGGAAAATGGAAAGATAGATTAGCTAATAAATAAGTGTTTAAAATAATGAAATGAACATTCAGCGCTTAGTACTGTGGTCTGCACACAGTAAGTGCTCAATAAATAGGATTGAATGAAAATATGTGTCAGAGACTGTGTGTATATCATTTATTCCTGGGAGAGAATTGATACACAGGTAATGGGAAAATAGTCCCAGAGGGAATAGTTAGTTTGGGAAAGCAAAGAACCATCTGAGAAACCCTCTTTATACTGTACTTTTGTTGTGGGCAGGGTAAGTATCTGATTATTACTGTATTGGACTCTCCCAAGTACTTAGTATAGTGCTGCACACAGTAAGTGCTCAATTAATATGATTAACTCAAATGACTGCCAATTTGTGAATCTTAGAAATCAGTGTGCTGTTTTAATCAATGCTATAATAAAAATATTTTCTTCAGTTCTCCCATATCACAATAGTTGCATACTTGACCCTTGAGTTATAGAGAATCTGGAGAAGCAATTCATCAGTGGTATTTATTTAGTGCTTACTGTGAGCAGAGCACTGTATTAAGCTCTTGAAAGAGTGCATCAGTTTAGGTAGACATGATTCCTGCCCTAATTTCTACCCCCTTGACCAACTGTATGTACCTGAATGCAATCTTTTCTTCAGACACTGCTTAACATTCTATCCAGACAGTCATGTTGTCTAAATAATGCTCCCTAATTCCTCAGTAGAATTTTATCCAAATTGTAGGATGAAAATGTTAGTTACAAAATATTAACTGCACATTGGAGTAAATAAGGATTGGTAAAGGGAAATGAAAAGTACTTTGCTATAGACTGTTTTCTTTGTGAAGGGAGAGAAGAAAGGAAAGTGAGGAACTAAGGAATGGAGGAAAAAACAGCCGGTGGAAAATCTTTCAAATCAAGGCCCTGAATATACAGTCCCAAAATAGCTGAGTATTATCTGGTCTGTAAAACATTTTGAAGAGATTTTTTTCCATATTTGAAAAAAGAGGAATATTCCAGAGGAAAAAAATGGGGCTATTTAAAAAGCTGGCAGATATGGTAATGCTACATTAGGAAAGACAAAGAAAGAAGGCAAAGAATGAATTTTCTCATTTTTCTTCCCTGATATCACAGCTGGAATAAAGGAAGTCTTATTGTATAATATTTTAAATTGTACATGTGATTCCAAATTGAGATTTTGCAGAAAAACAAACCTCAGATACTCATGACTGAGAAAACCGGAGGGTGCGAAATTATGGTACCATGCAATCTTATATCACATGATGTCTTTGGAAAATGAGCAGGAAAATGTTTTACAGAATCAAATCTTTCAAGACCTTAGTCTATATAATAAATCCTCAAAACAGCATTGTGAAGATACTGCCTGCTGAATAAATCTGTCTTCAGTCACTCACTGCTAGAGGAGAAAAAGACCTATTAGATTACCAACCTGACCTATTAAATACTGCCTGCCAGTGGGAGAGAGCAATTGAAGCAAAAATAAATTTTTGTCACTTATAAGACCAGGTTTAATTGTTTTAAAGTGTCATATCATGTTTTCTTTCATGTCTGTCAGGAATCTAAGCAAGATCAAATGGAATGGCAATAAATTCAAGTCAGAATCAGTGACCACCTCACTTAGACTATCTAGAAAGAAACTCAGCCTTTTCTACACATAGAATTTGATTTTTTCAAAAACATGATCTTATTTAGACTATAGGTAATGGTCATTTTTAGAATGTATTTCTGAAGAAAATTTGCATAATGAAATTCAGAGGAATTAGAAGATACATCAATAAGAACAAAATCAGCAATGATAAAGCAATTTTTCTGCTTTATTTCATCTAACCAGGAGAAAAATATTGCTGGTTATGTTCATATAGGAAATTGCAAAGTCAAATGTTTCCTGAGTGTGAGAAATACTAAGTTTTATTTCTCCCTTTTGCCCTATTTTGAAAGGTAAATAAATTGAGGTAAGACCATAATTGTTACACTGGCTGAGTGGGTCACCCCAAGATTCTATCCAGCTCAGAATCCTAACCCTGAAATTAATTAAAAGATGCTTGAAGCTTCCCTCTGAGGTTGTCCTTCCTGACATGCAGGATTAATATCTAGCATACTAACTCTCTTTTCCCAGTTCCAAATTTTTTTCCTCCTAACAATTCCTCATCAATGAAGATATCCAGTCTCCTTGAACCCAATTATACTTTGTCTTCACACCTTCCTTTGGTAACAAATTTTACATGTTTATCCCCTCCATGTGAACTGTTTTGTTTTACTTGTTTTGAACCTACCATCTTCAAGCTTCAGTGGGTGCTTCTTTCATAGGTTATTGAGGGATATGTTAAACAATAATTCTGCTTCTACCATGACACAGTCTCTTTCTTGATTTTATAGACTTTAATCAAGGCCCATCATCCACTTTCTTTCTATTTTTTTTCTTTTCCATATTCATTAAATGCTTACTACGTGGCAGGCACTGTTCTAAGCACTGGTGTAGTTAAAATAATCAGGTTGACACAGTTCATGTCCCACATGAGGTTCACAGTCTTAATCCCCATTTTACAGAAGTGGTAACTGAGACACAAAAAAGTTAAGTTATTTGCCCAAGGTTATTTGTGGCAGAGCCAGGATTAGAACCCCAGGTCTTCTGGCTCCCAGGCCTGTGCTCTATCCAGTAGGTCATGCCACATCCCTAAAAAAATTTCTTTATTTCTATAAATTTATTATAAAATCACCTCTATTTTATGTCACTCGCGCAAGTTATAAATACAGTGCTCAGCCAATAGTAACCATTCAGTGAATACCATTGACTGACTGACGAATGAAAAGGCTGTTTCCTGTGCAGGAATGATTTCCTCATCAGTCCTAGTATAGATTGGAATCCCATCTACTGGAAAGCACAGTAATGATGATTTTTACAGTATTTTTCATTAACAATGATAAAGTTATATAAAGGGAAAATCAGAACCCCCAAGCAGTATTTAAGTCCTAATTTTTGTTATGAAATATGCCTCTTAAAATGCATGATCCAAGCTATTATATTATTATGGTATTTGTTAAGTGCTTAATATGTGCCAGGCACTGTACTAGGCACTGGGTGGATACAAGAAAACTGGGGTGGACATAGTCCTTGTCCCGCATAAGCCTCACAGCCTTATTCCCCATTTTACAAATGAGGTAACTGAGGCACAGGGAAGTGAAGTGACTGGCCCAAGGTCACACAGCAGAAAACCATACTATTAGGTTCTTCCTGCTTTAACATTGTGTATCTTGTAAATCCTCAGTAACTAATCCTGACTAACTGACACTAGGTTCATCCAGAAGAAAAGAGTGTTTTTTTAGTTCAAATCAATGAGTCAATCAGTTGATCATATTTATTGGGCTCTTACTGCATGCACAGCACTGTACTAGGTATTTGGGAAAGTACAATATAAAAAAAAAACATTCCCTGCCTACAACAAGCTTACAGTCTAGCAGAGAATACAGACATAAATATATATAAATAAATTACAGATTATATGTATATATATGTGTGTGCTGTGGGGCTAGAAGTCAGCAGCAAGGTAGAGGAGATTAAGGCACAGTGAGTAGGCTGGAATCAGAGGAGCAAAGTGTGTGGGCTGGACTGTAGGATGAAGGATGTTGCAAAGTCATAAAAGACTCCATGCATCCTTCAAAGAATTATTCACATCCTCAGTTCATATACCACCAGGTTGACAAATATTAATTAAGAGATTGAACATTTCTGTAAGAATATAGACATTCTCATGTGACAAGCTAATTACTCTGAAGGATGTCAATGCTAAAGTGGATAGTGAAGTTGAAAATCTAAAAAAAAGTCATCGCATTAAATGGGATCCAAAAGTAAGTAGCAATCATCCAGTTTGGCTCAGTGAGGATTCCAAATAACAGCTCATCATTTCCAAGTTATCTTCCACCTCCCAAGTGAAAGAAGGGCAACATGTGCTTATTATCCAAATTCTAAATGATGACATTTAATCCTATAATTTCTAGAAAGCATTACTCTTATACTCTAAATGGTTGTTTAACAGTAGCCGTGTGAGGTGTCCATAATGTTGAACTATTGATTGATGCAGCCTAAGTCTGGGTTTGCTAATAGACCATATGTTATCTAATTCTCAAGGACGGTGAAGATCCAATTGAAACAGAGAAGCCGAGTCTTGAGTACTAATTGAAACAGCGAATGGATACTTCCCTAAGGCTTCGTCTACTAGAGAACCAATACAACTACGGTATGGCAGCAGACCATGACTTAATTTGACTTAATGAATGTAACTCAGATTTTAAAATCTGTTGATAATTGTCAACTCCTCCAGCAAGTCTACACCATTTTAAAGCATGCACCCTAAAATCAAAAATTGTATCTTATGAAGTTCAGCCTGGCAGCAAGAGTTCTGTTTTCTATGGATGATTATTTTTGTCATACAATCTCTAGCAGGGAACAAACTGATAAAGAATCAGAAAACTAAATCAAGCAAATCAGCATCTCTATTAGCAGACAAAACAGCAAAGAGATAACCAATAAATAAATCAATGAATCAATCAATGGTATTTATTGAGCACTTAGTCAATCAAAGGTATTTACTGAGTGCTTACTGTATGCAGAGCACTATATTACTACTTCTACTACTATTTCAGCATACTGATAGAATTTTGGAACTGTATATTTCTGTCTGTATGCTAAAATTGTAATTTTCATGGTCTATCCCAGGTGAAAGGAAGGATACAGAAGCTTCAATTTAAGTAGGACATTAGTTGACCATTTATACTCTTAAACAACTGTCCAATTACTACTGAAATGCTAAGTTTTCTAATAAGTAAATTTCACAGAATATTGGATGTTACATCAAATATTTTAAGTATTGATTCATATGGAAATGAAGAAATATGAATCATTATTTGCATATTTATTCTAAAATTAGTTAAATATTTTTTATGTTCAACAACTAATTTGCAAACTTCAATAGAGGTTGTTTACATTTCAGTGATGTTTAAAAGGTTCAATCCATATTATGGACTAATGGTCTTCAAAATGTCATGTTCTTCATATATTATTGTCACTCTTTATTTAGGAAACACAAAACAAAGCAAAGCAATAACCTCTGAAATTTGTGATTCCTATTTTCTTGTAAATTATGAATGTCTGAAAGAATTTAGGGGGAGGTGAAGAGAAGCAAATAATAAAATTATTTCTAGAACTTTGTAGCCAAACTTTGAACTAGTATGAATTTTTATGACTGAGTTTTAAACCCCTGAAAATAAGTCTTTTCTGAGGAAATGCTGACAAGGCCTCTTATCATGGCAACCCTAGCAAGTGCAACTCTAATAATCCATGCTCCTGTGGTCATAGGATTTTTTTATACCCTATAGAATTGGTAAATAATATTGGGACAAAATGAGTTAGGATACTTAGGATTCACTGTAGCAAAGAGAATCAGAACAACAAAAGCACTCTCACTGATGAAATTGGAAATGTTTTTTTTTAATTAACACTTCTAATTAGAATTTAACATCTCACTAGCTTCGTATGGGATTTTTCGCTTCCTTAACCTCACGGAAACCTATCTATTGGCTCTAAATAGGCAGTCACTTTCTGTGCACCACTTGAGGATTTCAATTAATCCCAAATCCTCCAACTTTGGTGTGCGAACTTGTCTTTTCCTCTCTATCCCATTTCTTTTGAAGAAACCCACTAACTAATATTCTACTCAACAAGAGTCCTTTACTGCCTTCTTCTCTTGTTTTTTCATACCACTTTAGGACATTATGGATGTTATATTAAGGACAGGCAGGCACTAGCATCCACTGTCCAAAAGAGTAGTAGCATGGCTCACTGGAAGAACTGGGAGTCAGAGATTTTGGGCAAGTCATTAACTTCTCTCTGCCTCAATTTCCTCTACCATAAAATGGGGATTCAATATCTATTCCCTCTCCTACTTAGACTGTGCCCCATGTGAGACAGAGACTGTGTCTGAACTGATTAACTTGTATCTGCACTTGTATCTACACTTAGGACAGTGCTTGACATGCAGTAAGCACTTAAATACTATTCTTATCATGATCATTATTATTAGAGTACAGATAAGATGCATGGGCAACACCATGTATGCCTAAAAACTCAAAGAAAATAAAGTAATTAAAAGTTGGAAAACATCCATAGCCATTTATAAAGCTTACTGTCATGCCACTATTATTCCTTTTTGACATGACAGGTGCTAGGTTCTTACAATATGCAAAGCATTGCACTAGCTAGAAACTGTGCAGGAAACAAAGTCGATATTCATATGCTCCCTTTATTGTTTATATGGAGAATATTTATATGGTGTGTTACAAATCCTTCAAGTTTACTGTTTTGATAAGACATAGTAAAATGATCTCTGAACTCATCCACCTAAGGGAAAATAATGTTTTCATGGAATTAAAGAGTGGCTCTTTTTAAGATAATTAGGTCAGTCAGTTACTAAATTGTATTTATTTAGAGCTTGCTGTGTGCATAGCACTATATTAAGTGGTTGCGAGAGTAATAATAAAAATAACATTATTAATAATAATAATGGTATTTGTTAAGTGCTCGCTATGTGCCAAGCACTGTTTTAAGCACTGGGGCAGATACAAGGTTATCAGGTTGTCCACACAGTCCATCTCCCATATAGGGCTCACAGTCTTAACCCCCATTTTACAGATGAAGTAACTTAGGCACAGAGAAGTTAAGGGGCTTGCCCAAAGTCACAAAGCTGACAAGTGGTGGAGCCGGGATTAGAACCTATGACCTCTGACTTCCAAGCCCGTGTTCTTTCCACTAAGCCACACTGCTTCTCACAGCGTTCATAATATAACAGCATATTCTATTATATTACAACATACTGTTATAATACAACGGAGAGTACAGTACAACAATAAAGAGATACATTCCATGCTGACAATGAGCACCACATTCAGGTACCACATGGCGGTCACAGCCTAAGAGGGAGAACAAGTATTGAATTCTCACTTTGCTGACGAAGGAACTGAGACACTTAGAAAATAAGGGACTTGAGTAAGGTTTCGAATGGGTAAGTGCAGAGACAAAATTAGAACTTAGGTCTGACACTCAGGCCAATGTTTTTTCTACTAGGCCATGCTTCTTCTCTAGGCCACAGTGCTTGTGGGGACTGTGTGTATCCATTCTCTCCATGGTATTGCCAGGAAAGGGGAAAATGGACCAAAGATGGACCAAAACCCAAATATTGTACATGAATACCCAGAAAAGTCCCTTTTGACCCCTGGGGAAGCCCTCAAAGGCCACTCCTGAATTTTGGAAGCAAGTCAGACTGAAAGCTGAGAGTCACAAAGGAGGTGATGAGCCCATCATCTCTTCTAGGGGTTGTAAAAGCCCTCCACCACAAGTCTGACCCAAAGGAAAGCCCAAGACTATTCTTCAGGAGTGTAGTTAGAATATAGAATAGAAGAGGTGGGCATCCCACCCTAGACTTCAGCTCTTTTTTTACTGCTCTTGTTCTTCTTCCTTCTTCCTTCTGTCTCCTGCCTGCAGCCTGCTGTACATCTGAAATAGCCATCCACATGGTAGACCTCCTTCTGTACAAGCCACAAGGCCCATTAGCCAACAAATCCAACTTCCTGAAACCCATCTGTAATAAACTGTCTACCAAATCTGATTGTTGTGGCTTTCTCCAATTAGAAAGGGGCTTTCAGGCATAAATGATATGGGAGTTGAATATGTTTTTCATACATATAGATACACATATTATGATGGCCGGTCTGACTAGCTCTCATACTTTGGAAGGAGTGGAGGAATCAAGAGAGTTAATTGGTGGTGCCTTTCCCAAGAGAAATGTAAATATTTAGCTGAGCCAGTCAGAAAGATGCACTGGGGAGGAAGTGGAGAGGGGCAGGTATATACAGAAGAAGACCCTCAGCCATCTTGGAGGAAAGAGAAGGTGAGCTGTATGTCTCAGAGAGAAGGACATGGGGAAAATGTGTGCTTTGCAGACACAGATCACAGGGAGGGAGTCTGAACGAGGCATATTCATATACTCTCTTTTATGCTGTCTTTAGTTAAATTTATGGCTTCTGCCCATATTTGCATGTTTGATGAAATGTTTTTCTTGTCTGCTTGAAAACTGTTTAAATAGTAGTAACTAATACTGGTATTTATTGAACACCCCTTGAATGCCATGCATAGCTATAAATATTTGGAAATGCAAGAAAAGTGCAAACAATCTTCTGGGTCAGGCCCATATATTTTAAGGTTGTCGTAGGCAGGTAACTCCCCCACCAACTCTGTTATACTGGACCATCCCAAGTATTTAGTACAGTTCTTTGCATACAGTAAGCACTCAATAAATGACTAAATGAATAAATGAGATTGATCAATTGACTGATCTTTTACTTCTATTACATGTTCCCAAGCACCTAGTACAGTACTCTGTACACAGGAGGTATTGTGTTAATAATAGATGCTCAGTCATTGCTGTTGATGATTTAGCTCGACTGTGCTATTACACCTTTGCATGATTCTCTCTGCCTCTGTCTTTGATGGACAAGATGGATGGAGGGTACAAAATAATGTTTAATCAATTTTATTATTTTAAGCATGCAAAGGAAATTTGAACCTTAAGAAAGTTTTCAGATGTGCCTCAAAGAAATTATATTTACAACATACCCATTTTTGCAACAGATTAACACATTCCAGTCTGCCAAAAAACTGCCTATTTCCTCTCTTTTTAACTAGTGCCAAAATTACTTTTCTCTCTTGCCTCCCTTCTTCTTTGATCGTCTTTTGTAGATTGCAACTTCTTTTTTCCATTTTGAAGGCAATTCATATGAAGTGAAGTGCTTTCATTATGCACTTTATTAATCATTTTTTCTGAAACCAGAGAGAAAATATGATGTTCAAGGCAGGAAGGCAGTACCAGGCAGCCCAGGGAGTAAAGAAATTAAACTGCTAACCAAGTAAAATATTAAAACCTATATTAATTGGAATTTATATTAAATAGGGACCCCATCTGGAAACCAGGAAAGGAAAATATCATCTGGAATAAACTATTCACTTATACAAGATAAAACTATTTTAGGGAACATTTAATTAATTATCTTTTCCAGATCACTTAGTGAATCTGTGTTGACTTGAAAGAGACTGTACACCTCACAAGAGTGATGTAATTCTTTGAAGGACTGTTTTCATTCTTTTACATTAATGCTACACTGTGGTGCCATTATCAGTATTCATCAAAATTCTTCCAGTGCTAAAAGTTATGCTTCAAGTATTATGAAATTTGGAGATGGAAGGTGAAAGTGGTCTTACCTGGTCACCATTCTGGGATACCAGTGATAGTAGCGAAGGATGACAGAATGAAAGCACTTGAAGTATAAAAGTTGTGCTGTTACCATGGAACCATCTGTTAGTATTAACACATCTTCGAAAATGGGCACATTTATCACTTTTTTTGTGCATGTGAGCTCCATGAGGGTCAGAGACCATATTGAATTCCCAATGGTGTATTCTTTTCTAGTGCTCTGCACAGTGGGATGTCTGGTTTATTTATGTTAATCAAACACAAATTTGACCATGACTCTCTTGCTCATTAGAATTGGCAGTGTCTAGAGTAGCTCACAGAGAATAAGAATATGAAACATATGTCATCTATAGTACACTCCCAAATGCTTAGAAATAGTAATATTAATGATAATTGTGGACTTTGTTAAACACTTATTATGTGCCTAGCACTGCACTAAGTGCTGGGGTGATACCAGAGCATCAGGTCCCAGTCAGGGAAAGTGATTTTGGGAAGTAGTGTGGCTCAGTGGAAAGAGCCTGGGCTTCGGAGTCAGAGGTCATGGGTTCGACTCCCGGATCTGCCACTTGTCAGCTGTGTGACTGTGGGTGAGTCACTTAACTTCTCTGTGCCTTTGTTCCCTCATCTGTAAAATGGGGATTAACTGTGAGCCTCACGTGGGACAACCTGATTACCCTGTATCTACCCCAGCGCTTAGAACAGTGCTCTGCACATAATAAGCACTTAACAAATACCAACATTATTATTACATATGGCTAAGCGACTAAGAAGGAGGGAAAAAAAGATATTGACTCCTCATTTTGCTAATTAAGGAATTGAAGCACAGAAAGGTTAAGTAACTTGTCTAAGATTACACAGCAGCTTAGTACCGTGCACTGCACAGTGTAAGCACTCAGTAAATATCACTAATGACTGATTATTCTGCTGATTCAGCCAGAAACCCACAGTGTGGTTTTATGATTATTTTATCTTTCTGATCTGATCTGTAGTTCCTCCAAGATCAAACATGTCACCCTCAAAATGCAGAATTTTTTTTAAGGATTCTCTTAATTATTCTGTGACTTCCTTGTATATGTATATTCTGGACTAAAATGTTCGAGTTTTAATAACTGCCCAGTGGCAACACTGCTTTATTCCTGCACATATATTATTATAGTTGTTATTAATAATAGACATCATAATCCTCATTATTATTTTCTATTCCTGTTGTGGTCATAATTTAAAGAGTTTTAGTTTACTGAAATCTACAACCAAAGTAGGGTATTAAGTAAAATGCATACTTTGAAGGAAAGAGTTAATATATGTAGTAGATGCTTCTAAACACAAAAGACAGGGGTGAATTAGAGAATCCCTTAAAGTTATCAACTGGACTAAGTGATTTGAACACTGCTCAAATTTGCCAATGATTAAGTTATTCTAACACCCCTTTGGACTATTAATGCAGAATATTAATGCGTATACATCACCTGGGTCAATCTCAATAAGATTTCAAACGTTGCAGCTCTTACCTCAAGCTATGCAATAGACATTCAGAAGTTCGGACAAGCTAAAGAGGAGCATAGCACCAGTTTATTGCCAATCTCTCCAGTGACAGCACAGTTGTGGTAGTAACATGAATGTGCATTGATCACCAATCTATGATAGACCATTCCTTTAGTCTCTTCCTACATGGACTATCCAGTGGATGACCTTAGACTAAAAGCTGCTCAAGGGCAAGGCCCAAATCTCTTTCTGTTGTACTCTTCCAAGCTCTTAGTAAATACAGTGTTCTGAATCCAATAAAGGTTCGATAATAGTATTGGCTTTACACTTTACAAACCTCTACTTAGGGTTGCTCTGCTCTTCTTACTCCTCTCTATCCATCCACTTGACTTTGCTTCCAATTTGAAATGGCTACCATGATATCTTTCTTTCCAGGTATTTTGATATCTCTTGATGTTCTTTCTCTGGTTCCCAAAATATTGAGAAACTCATATGTCCTCCATATCTTCACTAGTCCATTTCTGGATGCTGGGAGTCACCAAGAAAACTCTTTTGCTCTTTTCCTGAGACAGTAAGTGGAAACACTGTATCATATAGAATCGTAAAACTTCTAGCATTTAAGATTGAGTGAAAGGAAAAAAAGGATTTTAGAATGTTCCATGTAACTGGGATCTTCTATTCCTTCAGGCTCTGTAGGGTGGGCAGCATAAGTTTTGGGATAGCGCCCATTTCCTCCCAACAGAAGTACAGAATTGGTAGAAATCCCTGTCCAACACTGAGAATTAGAAAGTTCATGACAGTTTGGATCAGGGAGCTTGGAATTGGAGTAGTGTGGAGATGAAGAATGTAATTTAACTTCTACTGTTTGTAATTTTATTCAATGTTTTCCTGAGGGCTTGTCCCAATCTCTTTTAGACTGTGAGCCCCATGTAGAGCAAAAAACGGGTCCATAGATTATTTCTAACCCTGAATATAATGCTTCACACATTTTAAACACTTAATCAATCTTAGCATTGAGTGGTTAGTCCTGATTAGACATCTGAGAACAATTTAGCTATGTGGTTATTATGTGGAGGTCCATACTACCACTATTTTGATGGTAGAAAGAAAGCATGAATATAGGAAGACTGTATCCTGATCTATTCATTCATTTATTGTTGTATTTATTAACCACTTACTGAGTGCAGAGCACTGTACTAAGGGCTTGGAAAGTACAATACGGCAACAGAGACAATCCCTTCCCAACAAAGGACTCACAGTCTAGAAGGGGGGAGACAGACAACAAAACAAAACAAGTAGGCAGACATCAATTGCATCACTATAAATAAATAGAATTACAGATATACACATCATTAATAAAAGAGAATAATAAATATGTACATATATACACAAGTGCTATGGGGTGGGGAGTGGGGTGATAATAATAATAATAATTAATAATTATGGTATTTAAATGCTTACTATGTGTCAAGCACAGTTCTAAATGCTGGGGTAGATTCAAGGTAAGCAGGTGGTCCCACGTGGGGCTCACAGTTTTAATTCCCATTTTATAGATGCGGTAACTGAGGCACAGATAAGTTAAGTGTCTTGCTCAAAGTCACAGAGCAGACAAGTGGAAGAGTCGGGATTAGAACCCATGACTTTTGACTCCCAAGCCCAGACTCTTCTCACTAAGCCAAGTTACTTCTCTAGAAGCAGGTATAGAGAAGAGGGAGGGAGTTAGGGTAATGGGGAAGGGAGGAGGAGCAGAAGAAAAGGGGAGCTCAGTCTGGGAAGGCCTCCAGGAGGAGGTAAGCTTTCAGTAAGGCTTCGAAGGGTGGAAATGTGCTAGTTTGGCAGATGTGAGGAGGAAGGGCATTCCAGGTCAGAGGTAGGACATGGGCCAGGGGTCGATGGTCGGACAAGTGAGAACGAGGCACAGTGAGGAGGTTAGCAACAGAGAAGCTACGTCTCCTCCCCTGTTCTCTCCCCTTCCCTCCAGGCTCGTATCTCCTCCTGCCTTCAGGATGTCTCCACCTGAATGTCTGCCCGCCACCTAAAACTCAACATGTCTAAGACTGAGCTCTTTATCTTCCCTTCCAAACCCTGTCCTCTCCCTAACTATGCTGTCATTGTGGATGGCAATACCATCCTTCCCGTCTCACAGGCCCACAACCTTGGTGTCATCCTTGACTCTGCTCTCTCATTCACCCACACATCCAATCCATCACCAACACCTGCTGATCTCACCTGCACAATATCACCAAGATCTGCCCTTTCCTCTCCAACTAAACAGCTACCGTGCTGGTACAAGCTCTTGTAATATCCCGAATGGATTATTGTGTCGGCCTTCTCTCTGACCTCCTTTCCTCCTGTCTCTCCCCACTCCAGTCTATTCTTCATTCTGTTGCCCAGATCATCTTCCTACAGAAACGTTCTGGGCATGTCACTCCCCTCCTCAAAAACCTCCAGTGGTTGCCTATCAATCTTTGCATGAAACAAAAACTCCTCACTCTTGGCTTCAAAGCTTTCAATCACCTTGCCCCCTACTACATCACCTCCCTTCTGTCTTTCTACTGCCCACTCTGTACACTCCACTCTTCTGCCACTCACCTCCTCACAGTCCCCCATTCACACCTATCCAGCCATCGACCCCCGGCCCATGCCCTACCATTGTCCTGGAATGCCACCCTCCTTACAACCGCCAAACTAACTCTCTTCCCCTCTTCAAAGCCCTACTGAGAGCTCACCTCCTCCAGGCAGCCTTCTCAGATTGAGCACCCCCTTTCCCTCTGCTCTTCCCCTCCCCAATCGCCCCCTCTCACCCTCTGCTCTTCCCCCCCTTCCCCTCCCCTCAGCACTGTGCATATTTGTATATTTTATTTATTACCCTATTCATTGTATATCTTTATGATTCTATTTATCTTGATGATGACTGTGCTAGACTGCTTGTTTTGCTCTGTTTTGATTTCTGTCTGTCTCCCCCCTATTTCAACTGTGAGTCTGTTATTGGGCAGGGATTGTCTCTGTTGCTGAATTGTACACTCCAAGAGCTTAGTACAGTGCTCTGCAAATAGTAAGCACTCAATTAATACTATTGAATGAATGAATGAGTGAAGAAGCGGAGTGTGCAGACTGGACTGTAGAAGGAGAGAAGGGAGATGAGGTAAGAGGGGGCAAGGTGATGGAGAGCTTTGAAGCCAATAATGAGGAGTTTTTGCTTGATATGAAAGTTGATAGACAACCACTGGAGACTTTTGGGGGGGAGGGGAATTCATTCATTCATTCAATACTATTTACTGAGCACTATGTGCAGAGCACTGTACTAAGTGCTTGGAATGTACAGTTCACCAATAGAAAGAGACAATCCCTGCCCAATGACAGGCTCACAGTCTTATTGGGGGATGCCCAGAGCATTTCTGTAGAAAGATAATCTGGGCAGCAGAATGAGGTATAGACTGATCTACTTATCTATTCACCCCAGGGGCTTTTTTAATGATATTTGTTAAAAGCTACTTATTGGCCAGGTACGCTACGTAGCACTGAGGCAGATTCAAGCTAATCAGGTTGGAAGAAGTCCCTGTCCCAAGTGGGGCTCACAGTCTTAATCCCCATTTTACAGATGAAACATAGAGAAGGCATAGAGAAGTTAAGTGACTTGGCCAAAGTCACACAACAGACAAGTGGAGGATATGGTATCAGAGCCCAGGTCCTTATGTCTTAGCACAATCATTAAGCCATAATAAGTGGCGAATCTTCCATAGCTAAGGAAGATTCAAGATTGAGGGAAGAAGAAATGCAAAATGAATGAGTATAGTCTGATAGCCTTGGTGAACAAGAGTGTCGAACTAGACACATTACTAATCATGCTATTGGTGTAGCAAAAGGAACCCTGGGAATCAAGAGACCTGGTATCTAGTCCTGGTTATGTATTTTGGGGAAATATCAGCAGTAACAGATTCAGATGGAAAAATTCACTTAGAAAATTCCATGAGATGGACAAGCACAGCAAGAATCCTGAAAAATAGCTTGTCAAAATGAGACAATGAAGAGCTAATGATTAATAGTTACTGTGGTATTTCTTAAGCCCTTACTATGTTCTAAGCACTGTACTAAACAGAGGACTAGATACAGTACAGTCAGATCGGACTCAGACCATCTCTTATAAGGGGCTCATATTTTAAGCTTCTGGCCTTGTGGAAAGAGCATGGAACTGGGAGTCAGAGGATGTGGGTTCTTGGTAAAGTCACAATAATAATAATAATGTTGGTATTTATTAAGTGCTTACTATGTGCCAAGCACTGTTCTTTGCAGTGGGGTACATACAAGATAATCAGGTAATCAGGTAATCAGGTAATCATTACCCTATTTATTTTGTTAATGAAATGTACATCGCCTTGATTCTATTTAGTTGCCATTGTTTTTACGAGATGTTCTTCCCCTTGACTCTATTTATTGCCATTGTTCTTGTCTGTCTGTCTCCCCCGATTAGACTGTAAGCCCGTCAAATGGCAGGGACTGTCTCTATCTGTTGCCGATTTGTTCATTCCAAGCGCTTAGTACAGTGCTCTGCACATAGTAAACGCTCAATAAATGTTATTAAATGAATAAAGGTTGTCCCATGTGGGGCTCACAGTCTTCATCCCCATTTTCCAGATGAGGTAACTGAGGCCCAGAAAAGTGAAGTGACTTGCTCAAGGTCACATAGCAGACAAGTGGCAGAGGCAGAATTAGAACCCACAACCTCTGACTCCCAAACCCGGGCTTTTTCCACTAAGCCACGCTGCTTCTCTGTGCCTCAGTTTCTTCATCTGTAACCCAAATATCTTGTTTGTCTAATATGTCTCCCCCAGAGTTAGGACAGTGCTTGGCACATAGTAAGTGCTTAACACATACCACAAAGCAGTGGGGCTTAGTGGAAAGAGCTCGGGCTTGGGAGACAAAAGTCATGAGTTCTAATCCTGGCTCCACTACTTGTCAGCTGTGTGACTGTGACTTTAGGCAAGTCACTTAACTTCCCTGTGCCTCAGTTACCTCATCTGTAAAATGGGGCTTAAGACTGTGAGCCCCATGTGGCACAACCTGATAACCTTGTATCTATCTCAACACTTAGAACAGTGTTTGGTACATAGTAAGCACTTAACAAATACCATCATCATTATTATTAATGTTATTATTACTATCATTTTCATTAATCCCCATTTTTCACATGAGAAAACTGAGGTACAGAGAAGTTAAGTGACTTGTTCAAATGGTAGAAGCAGACCACACTATTTCCTATTAAAACTATGCAGTCTTTCAAACTCTCAAGGCAACTGCTTTCAGGATCAGTACAGGGCACTCACTGTAGCTGTCATTATTGCCATAAATGGATCCTGTCCTTAAAAAAAAATACAAAAAAACTTTCCTAGATTTCTCTGGACACCATTGGTTCCCATTCTCAGTTTTAGCAATTCATTCAATTATATTTACTGAGCGTTTATTGTGTGCAGAGCACTGTTGCTAGGCAACATGTTTATGTATGGTTTTAAAATAAGCCGTAGCCTGGGAGAATCTAATGGGAACACAGCTTGGTGGTAATAATAACAATAATAATAATAATAATAGTATTTGTTAAGTGCTGACTGTGTGCAAGGCACTGTGGATACCAGCAAATCAGGTTGGACATACGTGGGGCTCACAGTCTCAATTCCCATTTTACAGATGAGGTAACTGAGGCACAGAGTAGTGAAGTGATTTACCCAAGGTTACACAGCAGTCAAGTGGCGAAGAAGGGATTAAAACTCATGCATGACCTTCTGACTCCCAGGCCTGTGCTCTATCCACTATGCCATGCTTCTTCAAATGACATACATTTCATGAGCCCTGGTGCTTGCATTTTTTGGAGTTTCTAACTCTGATGAACACTTTGCTGTCAATCTAATGAAGTAATTTACAGAACTGCACTGTTCTCAGTGACTTTGCTGAATCACTTTAGACATTGCTAATCTTCATTCAAGATTTAGCTGTAATTACATCAAAGAAAGTCACCCGGATGATGAGCTCTTTGTGGAGGAACAAGTTTTGTTGTTGGGGATCTTTCCTTCAAGGAGACCAGGAGCAGTTTTAGGGGGATAAAGGTCTGGTAATGTTGATCACTTTGAATAACCAACTGATTCTCTGATGTTGAATCCTAGATCTGATGCAATTGCAGTATAATCTGGTTAAATCATGTTACCCATCAATCATCAATGGTATGTATTGAACATTTATTGTCAGCAGAGCACTGTACTCAGTGCTTGGGAGAGTATAATACTAAAAACTAGGTAAGCACAATCCCTGTCCACAAGGATTTTAGAGACTAGATAAAAGGAGTTTATCAATCTGAAAAACGGGTATTTAGTTCACCCTCGCTCAAGCACAATAGGTAATACAAATTATGGTAAATGATGGTATAGAAGTTATCATTAGTATCAATAGAATGATTCTTCAAAAGATGAAAGTGCTTTTGCTAAGCCATCTCAATTATTCATCCATTCAATCATTTTTATTAAGTGCTTACCGTGTGCAAAGCACTGTGTTCAGCGCTTGGGAGAGTACAATACAACAACAAACGGACACATTCCCTACCCGCAACAAGCTTACAGTCCAGAGATGAGTCTCTGGGCTCAGCAGGTCTCAAATTCAGTAAATGTATGTGGCTTAGTGGAAAGAGCACGGGCTTGGGAGTCAGAGTTCATGGGTTCTAATCCCGGCTCTGCCACTTGTCAGCTGTGTGACTTTGGGCAACTCACTTAACTTCTCTGTGCCTCAGTTATCTCATCTATAAAATGGGCATTAAAACTGTGAGCACCACAGGGGACAACCTGATTACCTTGTATTACCCCATTGCTTAGAACAGTGTTTGGCACATGGTTGAATTAGTCTAGCCAGAAGCTCATGGTAGATGAAAAAACATCTAAAGCCCTGGAACTAAAAAATTGATTTGGTTGAAGAAATCAAATTCAAGTAAAAATTGTGCCTAATTTGTGGAGGGCCTGCTTTCACATTTTCCTTCAGCAAGAACAAAATACATTGCTCACATGATCCCAAATCCTAATTTATAGAGAAACCCACCAGTATCTATCTGCATCAAGAATTTAAAAAAAAAAAGATACATTTAGGATCATACAACTGTTTCTAAAAAATTTCTTTCAATATGTCAGTCAACATCCCTCTAATATGAGCACATCCACTGCTTTCAGTAGAAAACAAAGACACTCAATATTCAGCAGGAGAGTTCGGGCGGTGAGCTATGTACACTTCCTCGTTCAAGGAAAAAGATTCGATGTATTTTTTTCCTGTCATTAGAGTGGGATAGTGATTCAATTTCAGTGCCTCAAAATGCATCCATTGATTTAAACCATGCCAACTCATATTTCATGGAAGTTTAGAGTCTTAGAAAAATGCATTGATAATTTTTTTCTAACACTGGTATTCAGAAGAAATTTGAGAAATGTCGTAACAGCAAACTCCTCTTCTGGATGGGAACGGAGAGATTTAAACAGGAGCAACCTTGATTTGACCTGTGATGTGCTGAGTGTAATTGAATATGAAGCATTTCGGATCGGGGGAGAAAGCTATGCTTCCAAAACTAATTAAAGTTAGGAATACTGTAATTCTATATGTTTCATTTGAGAAAAGACCTACATATCTTCAGTTCTGAATGACATTGAATTTCTTCCCAACTCTTGAGGAAGTCACTGCAAAACACACAGACTTGATGGCATACTCACTGAGATAGAAAAAAATGGAGTTGGTTGCTCTGCCCAAATGGTTAATCAACCTCTTCCTCCCCATATCGAATGCAGAAGAGATGCCATCAGATATTAAAAATGCCACCATCATGACCATTATAGTTTCACCTTTACAATACCTCAGTTTCAACTTTGCAACATTAATCTCCTCCCTGGAACATCCTTACCCGTAATATCCAACACACCGCCATTCTCCCCTGCTAAATCCATATTTCCAACAGGAAGCTTTCTCTGACTCATCTTACTTAGCCCCATACCCCCTAAATTCTTGGACCCCCACCTCACTCCACCCTCTGCACAGAACATAGGTACATATCCTCCTACTCTGTTGCTTCCCCTACCTGCCTAGAGAAGCAGTGTGGCCTAGTGGATAAAGCATATTCCTTAGAAGTCAGAAGGATCTGGGTTCTAATCCTGGATCTGCTACTTGTCTGCTGTGTGACCTTAGGCAAGTCACTTCACTTCTCTGTGCTTCAGTTATCTCATCTGTAAAATGGGGAATAACACTGTGAGCCCCATGTGGGACAGGGACTGTGCCCAACTTGATTAGCTTATATCTATTGCAGTGCTTAGAACAGTGCTTGACACATAGTAAGTGTTTAGCAAATATGCTCTTAGAGAAGCAGCATGGGGTAGTGGATAGAGCATAGGGCTGGGAGTCAGAAGGTCATGGGTTCTAATCCTCCCTCTGCCATTTGTCTGCTGTGTGATCTTGGGCAAGTCACTTCAATTTTCTGAGCCTCAGTTATCTCATCTGTAAAATGGGGATTGAAATTGGGAGCTCCATATGGGACAGAGACTGTGTCCAACCCGATCTGCTTGTATCCACCCCAGAGCTTAGTACAGCTCTTGGCACATAGTAAGTGCTTAACAAATACCCATAATAATGTTAATAATGTTGGTATTTGTTAAGCGCTTACTATGTGCAGAGCACTGTTCTATGCACTGGGGTAGATACAGGGTAATCAGTTTGTCCCACATGAGGGTCACAGTCTTAATCCCCATTTTACACATGAGGTAACTGAGGTACCAAGAAGTGAAGTTACTTGCCCACAGTCACACAGCTGACAAGTGGCAGAGCTGGGATTCAAACCCATGACCTCTGACTCCCAAGTCTGGGCTCTTTCCGCTGAGCCACACTGCTTCTCCATAATTATAATTATTAAATATCACTATTATTATACTAATAATTATTATTAATTTTACTGTCACCCCCAGTAGATTATGAACTCTTTTCAGGCAGGGATCATGTCTACCACTCTGTTGTATTGTACTTTTCTAAGTGCTTGGTGTACTGTTCTACACACAGTAAACTTTCCATAAATACAACTGATTGCTTGATTAACTTATAGAACTAGCCCTGGATGCTAGGACAGAGGATGTGTGTAGACGTTGTGGAGAAATATTAGAAAAACCAATTTTAAATCTGCACTTATAAGGGGGAAAGGAGCAAAACTTGAAACAGGATAATAATAATAATAGTACTTGTTAAACTCCTACTATTTGCTAAGTACTGTTCTAAGCACTGGGGTAGATACAAGTTCATCAGGTTGGACACAGTCCCTGTCTCCCATGGGGCTCATATTCTTAATTTCCATTATGCAGATGAGGTAACTGAGCCCCAAAGAAGTGAAGTATTTTGCCTAAGGTCACACAGCAGACGTGTGGTGGAGCTCACTTCCCTCTGAGTTCCAGGCCCTTGTTCTGTCCTCTAAGCCACGTTGATTCTCATAGGAGGATAGTGGGCATATCTGGGAAGCCTTCCTGCTCACCCACCAGAGGCACCAGGGAGGTTCAGTGTATCCATTTTTCTTGAATTGAAGTAAAATTTGTCTACCCTATTCATATTCTCTCTGATTCAATATTAATTAATATAGCAATATTACTAAGCCATAATTGTTGAATACACAATTTTGAGTAACTTGGGTAAAAATTGTGGACCCGACCTTGTTTGAGAAACTAAATCCTCCAATGTTCCTATGAAAAATTGGTTTCTACTCACAGCGTTTTGACTTGACAGTTTTCAGGAACAAATTGTGTCTTAGTCTGTAGGGACCGCCTATATAAACTGTGTTATGTTTGCATTGTTCTTCACTTTCAGTGATGAAGTATAATTATAAATTATAATTATATGTAAAAACCTAATAGTAATCTCCTCTCCATATATATGGGCGAGGCCTAAAGGATGAATGAATAGCTGATAATCCATTACACATGGTGTACCTGAAGATAGTTCCTTATACCTTTGCCATTTACAGGATCTGTTGCCATTTTCAAGACTACTCTTTGAACTCATGGGTGAAATATTCTAGTTGAATAATTAGGAAAATGAATGAATAACTAGATCTGTTTCATGTTTGGAATCAAGCAATAGACATCTCTTGCTAATAAGGAAATTGGAGAGGAACCTATGTAATCTTGATGGCTAACATTTAATCTTGAGAAAAACAAATGACAAGACCTAGAGATGATATTCTACAGTTGGTTTTGCTTTGAGTTTAAGGGCGATTGAAGTTTTAGTCATTATTTAATTGGCCTGTAAAATAAATTCTGCAGATGAATCATCATAGGATTAATTTAAAAACATGAAAACATGAATGAACTCCATTTTATTTAGCTCCTTGAGGGCAAATACTAGGTCATTTTCTTCTGATGTCCTCTCTCAAGCACTTAGTTTGTTGAGTTGTTGTGTACACAGTAGGCAAATAATTAATACTATTTTTATTGGTTGATGAATATAAAAATGTTGTGATTCAAAGTCAGCCATATTTATCATCATCATTATCATCATCAATAGTATGTATTAAGATTTACTATTTGCAAAGCACTCTACAAAGCACTTGGGGGAGTACAATACAACAGAGAGAGAGAGCAGACAAGTTTCCTGCCCACAACGAGCTCATAGTTTAGAGGAGCTCTTTGGGCATTCCCTAGGTGTTAACACTATGAGACACTTTGGAAATTTATGGTCTCTGCCAGTAAATAGCTTACACTCAGTTAGGGGAAATAGGACAAAATCTACAAATATGTATATAAATATAAAACGTGAGTAACATAAGCATATGGGGTGGGAACAGAGAGTATAAAGAACAGAATTATGTGATCATAAAAGTTTCAGCAATATTCATAAAAAGCTAAAAGGTTACTGGAATGGAAAATACAATTTAGAACTATTCAATTCATTAGTTAGATTCTTGCATTCCTGACATAACTTGACAGGATAGCCAAATCCATCAGGGAGCTTGATTCTTTTCCGGGTTTTGAAGAGCATGAAAATTCCAGGATATGAAATCATGAAGGTGGAGGGAGCAAGGGCTATATACTGTCACAAGTTATATTGTACTGGAGATTTGCATGAAAATCTTTGCCACTTCCAATCCTCTAGAGCTGAACTTATCCTCCAAAATATGGAAGAATTAAGCTCATCCTTTCTAGAGAAATAATCCTCTATAAAATTCAGACAGTGTTTTAAAGTTCACCTTACAAGTTTGTTCAGAATATCAGTTCCACTGGAAGTTACACTGTAACAGATAGACCAGTTTGTCTGACAGTTATTGGAAGGGAGTTGCTCTCTCTGAAGAATAGGTTACTAATAATCAATCAATAAATCTTGGCTATTTATTGAGTACTTTCTTTGTGCAGAGCATCTTGTTAAGTGCATAGAAGAGTAGAATTGGTAGACACGATCCCATCCCTGGAAGAGCTTACAGTCTAGAGGATGATATAGACATTGGAATAAAAACAGATAGGGAAAAATGATAAGGATATGTGCAAAAGTATAAATATTGTATAAGGATATGTGCATAAGTGCTGTGGGACAAGGGATGGTGTGACTATCAAGTGCTTAAGGGGTAAAGATACAAGCTAATAGACCTCCCAGAGAAGGCAGCTAGTAGAGTCAAGCCTGACTACTTCTTTTGTTTTGCTGTCTGTCTCCCCCTTTTAGATTGTGAGCCCATTGTTGGGTAGGGATTGTCTCTATCTGTTGCCTAATTGTACATTCCAAGCTCTTAGTACAGTGCTCTGCACACAGTAAGCGCTCAATAAATATGACTGAATGAATGAATGAAAGAAGTGAGGGTTTAGTTGGGGAAGGCCAAACTGTGATTTTAGGATGGCTGTGAAGATAGGTCGAGTTGCTGGGGAAGGGAGTTCCAGCCAAGAGGGAGGTTGTGGGCAAGGCGGTTGGTGGCAGGGGAGAAAATATCAAAGTACAGAGATTAGGTTGGTTTTAGAGGAGCTAAGTGTGTGGGTTCCCCTCTCAGGGTCACACCTGTAGAGTTTCCAGTACTCTACCCGTCTCGGCTGTGGGAGGGAGAGTCAACCAGAGGTATACCCATTCCATTCCTAGATTGGGCAGTGGCTAGTGAGGAGAAGGCTATATGCTACAAGTGAAAACTCACCCATGCTGTGCAGCAGCGACATGGGAGAGAGTCAAGGGTGGAGACTCAAGTTTACTGCATGGAAGGA
This sequence comes from Ornithorhynchus anatinus, assembly GCF_004115215.2. Lineage (NCBI taxonomy): Eukaryota > Metazoa > Chordata > Mammalia > Monotremata > Ornithorhynchidae > Ornithorhynchus > Ornithorhynchus anatinus. Next base: position 110,294,169 of record NC_041729.1, read on the forward strand.
GGCAATGGTAAACCACTTCATTTTTTTTTCCGAAGAAGACTCTATGGATATACTACCAGAATGATTGCAGATGGAGAGGGGGGTGTTTGGGTAGACATGTGTCCATGATGTCACTATGGGTCAGAAATGACTCAATGGATAAGGCAAGACAAGTGTGTAGGTTGGGTCATAAGAGGAGATAAGGGAAGTAAGGTAGGAGCGGGCAACCTGTTTGATTCTAAGGTGGATGGGAAGTCATTGGAGGTTTCTGAGGAGTCAGGAGACATGGATTGAACTTTTTTTTTGGAAAAATGATCCAGACAACAAAGTGAAGTATGGGCTAGAATGGACAGAGACAGAAGGCAGGGAGGTTAGGGAAGAGAAAGACTCCTAAACAGGAATGGGACCTGAATGGGACAAACCCATTAGTGCAGAAAGGGCCTACCTTCATATTTAAACAATGCAGAAGTGTGTCATTAATGTTGTCGTCTTTTCAATATCTTACCAACAGAGGAGCAAATGATGCTGCCAAAACCTTCAGGAGTTATACACCCAATCTCTTTCCTGTCTAGTTGGCAAATTCATCAAAATGAAGATGTAATCTACAACCAATGCAAAAAGAAGTGATTTGTACCTCACCAATGCATTTGCATTGCTGCATTTGCACAGGTGGAGAGGATCTTTGCCATATCTTCAAAAAAAAGTGTGTGTGTGTGTGTATTTGTATTTTTGTAGTGTATACCACATGAGTCACAAAGACACAATCCCCTGAAAATATTAAGTACTTTAACTTTGTGATTTAAAAACTAGATTTCCATTTTGACTACCTATTCTGCTTCAGCCAAAGGAATACTTCAATTGAGATATTAGCCTTGTAGACTTCAGATAATGCTGGTGAACCTGTGGCACTTTCCTAAATATTCACTTTTTTGTGATGCAGTTCATATCCTATCACTGATTACATGTTGTTGAGACCTGTAGGTCTGCTTTAGTGTCACCACTATTTGAATTTGTAATTCCATTAATTGGCTAGAGCTAAGAAATGCCCGAAAAGTAACTGACATGACACGAGGATCTTTATAAATGTGTAGTCTATTCTTCATTGAATTCAACAACTCTCTTTGAGCTTGGTTAGACTTAGAGTAGCAGGCGTCCCATCATTGGTTCTGGATAATTTGAATGGAGAAACAATTCCTTCTTGAACTATTTCTTCCTCATTTGAAAAATTGCCACCGCGAATCCACAGCCTGCCAAACTGGCAGATTCAACCATAGAATCTGGAGTGAAGCCAGGAAATCAATTCAGCATACCAAGCCTCTGAGTCAGCATACAATTCTGTGCCACTCTCTTATGCCTCAAAAAACAGTGCCGTGGTTGGGGCTAACCACAGTCTACTTGTTTAAAAAGAAAGGTACCTTTTACCTTTCAGTGTAGAAAGGGATATAAGGGGAATCTTGAGATGTGTTACTGAGTACGGTGACTCTCTCAAAGTTTGGGGAAGTTCAGTCTTACTGCTTCTCAGGGAACAAGGCGAAAGTCTGAATAATTTTTTGGCCGCGTTGTAAAATGCAGGTCTTGACCCCTTGTCGTCATTAAAGATCCCATGGGCTCTTTTCAAAGGACTAAGGGGGATTAACCTTGCTGTTCTGGCTAAATTCCTAATTGGATAATTGCATTCTGCCTCCCTAAATTATCCCTGTAGTTCCAATTGGATATGGAATTTTTCACTTCCTGTCATAAATGGTTGTATGGTGTTACAACATTTCACCCCAGGGGCGACACCAATTAAGTGGTAGGGGAAGCGAGCCTTGTACAGGGTTATTCTCTTTTTTAAAAAAAAAACCACACACAAAAAAAACCCTCTTTTGTGCTTGTGAAATGGGTGGCATTCATTTAGATTGAAACCCTCTGGTAAGTGAGTAGCCCTGTTTTTCAAGTTACTCAGACTATTTTGAATGCTATTGAATTATAAAGGCAGCAGATGATTTATAAGACTTTTTAAGCGCACTCACTTGTTACGTGTCAAAGTTATGCTCACTGGCCCCTGGCTGCCCTGGCCCCTTCATGTCCTGGGCTTGAAAGATGCCTAGCTAGACCTATTACTCTAAGGCAAACTGAAGGACGCCAGCCTAGAGACAGGCAAAAGAAATGCTTCTAAATAGCATTTGGGACAATGCAACCCTGATTAAGCCTCAGAAAGGGTAGTAACAGACAAAACATTTTAAGGGCTCAGAGCTGTAAAAACACCTCTCAGACAAGGATGTGTACAATGACTGCCTCTCCTGAATATAGGTATACATTTTTCACCATTAAGTAGTTAAATATCAACTTCATAGGGCAAAAGAGGTCAGATGATTCCTGATTCATCCTTGTAGATTTAGAAAATAACTGCCCAAAGCAATACTTTTGATCCTGAATATCAACCCTACGCTTCCTGTGTGCTACATTCCAAGCGCTTAGTACACTGCTCTGCACATAGTAAGGGCTCAATAAATACTATTGAATGAATGAATGCCCTTTATCTGATGATTTAATACAAATCAAGTTTGAAACTGAAAAAGGAGATGTTTCTGGGTTAGATCTATTTTAGTGGAGCTTTAGGGAGAGCAATCTTTTTAATGGGTCCTCTTGAGCTTGGCCTGGGCTCTGGTTTCTGCTGAACAATGGAATCCACTAAGATTCCTCTATGGTATTGGATGACTGAGAACTTTTCCCCACCATATCCCTAAATTAGACCAGGCAGTAAGAAATTGGACTGGGATCTGGAGAGTAAGGGACCAAAAGAGAAGGAACGGATTAATGTAGGGGCTCCAAGAGCTTAAGCCCAGAGTCCCAAGTTTTTAGGGTCAATCCCCCAAATTACTATCTCTTCTTGGTCTTACCAACATAACTGCTGTTTAGGGCATTATGAAAATGGTGTTCTTTTTTAAAAGGCCACTCCAAGGCATCCCATCTGGATCTTAAAGGAAATACTTTCCTTTAAATTGCAGGAATAGGACTCCCTGAAAGAGTGGTGTTTGCTTGTCCCTAAGGGTACCTTTAAAAATCTTCCTCCTCGGCCTGTTAGTCCACCTGCAGCACAGTGATAACCACAAATAGGTGTTAATCACCTCTCCCTAGCTCTTCATTTTCAGAGGGGGTCTTTTTGACTCCTTGGTTGGGAGAGGTCACTAAATTTGAGAAAAGTGTGTTTGAAGTTTAGGCAGTGTAAAGGTGTAGCTGGCAGGCTGTGTGGATGTTTTCCCTAGTGTGGATGTTTTCCCTATGACTGAGGCAGAGAAGATGACTCCCTGTCATCTGTTTTCCTCCCTCAGCCTCTCTCCCTCCAGACACCTTGACATTCAGAACAGCAAACCACAGGCTAAAGGGTGGAGAAGGAACAGAGGGGAGAGATGAGTTAGGAAAGAAGGAGCCTTCTGATTCTGACTTCTGCTTCCTACTTCCTCCTTCCACTCTCCTCTCTAATTACTTCCCTTGTCTCTGTCCAAGATAGTAGGCTTCCAGACCTTACATCTTAAAACTGCTCACACCTCCCCTATATTTATGCTGCCACTCTGGTTGCTGGCACTGTAATGAAACCATCAAGGGTCCCATCAGGAGAGACCCACCATAGGATCCTGCTCTGGGCCCAGACTTCTCTTAATGCAGCCTGCTGAAGAGGAATAACGACTTCATTCAGGATAGTTTTTATACAGGTGAATTTAAACTGCATTATGTTGTGGTCCTACAAAATTCTTTGGGACTCCTACTGTCTAACCCTGACACACCTCTCCTCTCTTTTCCATAAAGCAGTTTATTTTTACATTGTGTGATTTTTGTTAGATGTGGACAGATACAATAGTTAAACCGTATTAGATCTCAAACCTTTTATAAATTATTTTCCAGTAAAGGTAAAGTTTTCTTGTAAACAGGATCCTGGGACAATTGGTTAATTCTGTTTATCACTTTGGCCAATTGTTTTACTGTTCACATGGTCAATTGTAAAATGGGAATGTCAGTAAAACGTGGTGCAAAATGAGTGGAGGTTGAATAGGGGAGACTTTATTATACATCAAAGATTCTATAATGTCAGGTGAATGGTAATATGACAGAGAAGCACCCGTTTCTGTGGAAACTCTGAGGGTTATGACTTGGAAAAGCAAAATGAGGGAAAAATCACCAGGATTGAAAATAGAAATAAAAGAAAAATTGGTTACAAATTTCAATGGGTACTAATAATCTCGTGATGTTATATGGTAGGAGAGATCATTTATCTGTTCAGACATTTTATGGATTATTTAGATGGGTAGTCTGTAGAGGCTTCCCAAATGACTGAGAAAGATAACGATTTGAAGAAAAAGGAACTCAAACAAGAGATGTGCTTTCAAGGGTTACTGTGGACTACTTAAAATCACCAGCAGGAGAAACATTTGCAGTCAATTGAGGTGGTTAGCTTCAAGGACATAGACCAGCGAAGATTTATTCTCTACCCACTGTCAAGTACATGGAGTAAGTACATCTCAGAATTTATAAGTATGGGAAAGGGTTCTATCTTAATCAAATCTGAATCTAATGCCAAACAAGTTTTAACCATGAGGATAGCAAATTAGAACAATTAGCTGCTATTATGATATAGTACAAAAGTATGTCTTGAGGATGTTAGCTATGTAACAAGTAGAGCTATTTGGAATATGATGTCAGGCAGGAAAAATGGTCAGTCTATTTTGAACACCAAATAATAATGTTGGTATTTGTTAAGCACTTACTACATGCAGAGCACTGTTCTAAGAGCTGGGGTAGATACAGGGTAGTCAGGTTGTCTCACATGAGGCTCACAGTTAATCCCCATTTTACAGATGAGGTAACTGAGGCACAGAGAAGTGAAGTGACTTGCCCACAGTCACACAGCTGCCAAGTGGCAGAGCTGAGATTTGAACCCATGACCTCTGCCTCCTAAGCCCGGGCTCTTTCCACTGAGCCACGCTGCTTCTTAAGAGAGACATTACATCCTCGAACATAATAGATCACCTCTAACAATCGTATTGAAATAACATTTTAAATACTATTCTTAGCTTGGGTCATTCAATACAACTTTCTGATGTATGTCAAGAACAAGAAGAATTTTAAAATGAAGACCTTGACTTTGTAGGAAATATGTACTGGCCGCATTATTACAGTTAATCAAAGTCTTGGGTTAAGATGGTATTTTTGTCACCTTGTGCTAAATATATATATGTCAAGGAATTCAGTGAAATGATAATTTGGCTTTTAGGAGGGCTACAACAGAATAATTGGTTTGGATTTAAAATAGCCCAAACTGTGTATTGAAGGAAAAGCAGAAGCTTATTAAGGATAGTAGCAGATGTATTTTAATTGGAGATGTTTAACAGGAAAACAACAATAATAATAATCTTAGCTGTCCCACTTGTATGCTGTGTGACACTTAGCAAGTCATTTAACTGCTCTGTGCCTCAGTTTACTCACCTTTAAAATGTTGATTAAATACCTTTTCTCCCTTCTTCTCTATAGTGTGAACTCCAAGAGGACTAGGGACTCTGTCTATTCTGATGCTCCTGTATCTACCCCAGTGCATAGTTGTTCTTTTAGTACACAGTAAGCACTTAACTAATAATAATAATGTTGGGTGCAGACGCAGCTGTAGGATCTGCTTTTCAGGTCTTCCTGCTCTTCAGACCTCTCTGATCTAAAGGGGGCTATTGGGTAGATTTTCCTTGACAGGTGGTGCTAATATTACCAGTTAAGGAGGCACAGATTAAGAGAGCCAAGAAGGACAACTGGTGGTTTGCCGATAAGAATAAAAAGAACCACCAAGGGCATGAACAACTACAAGTGAACCTCAAGTAATCTGGGATGTTTAGAGGTGGGAAGGCACATGCACTGTGAAGAGATTATGTAAAATAATGTGCCAAAATGACCACAGATGAGATTATATAATGACTATATGTACTATGAAGTGGAAGGGAGCAAGGATGAGCAGAAAGAAGGAATCTAAGGCACCAGCAAGCACACCAGTGGCAGAGAAACTAAACATAATAGGTGGGATGCAGACTGATTAGGCTCAATCCTAGGTCAGTGCCAGATTGTCTCATTATTTGAGCATGAAGATGATGGCCTTCAATAAATGACATGTTTTATTTTAATCCCGAAGACTCAGAGTCTTCCCTGACTTGACAGCGGTACTGCAACAGATAGCATACATGGTTTTCCTAAAATGAGAGGGTTCTAGAACAATAATGCAGAAAGATCAGTTTCATAACCCGTTTCATCTTTTTATTCTCTAGATTTGCATAAATTCAAATCTTAAACCTAGTGAAAAGAGATAGAGAAGTGATTCTGAAGACAATAATCTAGACTTATTTTAATTCAATCAATGGTATTATGTGCAGTGCACTGTACTAAATGCTTGCAGAAGTACAATGCAATAGATTTGGTAGACATGATCCTTCCCCTCAGAGAGCTTATTATGTACTGGGAGAAATAGATAATAAAATAAATGACAGGTGGGGAAAGAGGCACAGTATAAGATATGCACATAAAGGCTATATATATAAATGGCTAAGGCACTCTAAGACATTGTAGAGGGGTGGGTGATATGGGTAAGGAAATGAGGAATTAGTCAGCAAAGCCTCTTCATGGAAATATTGTTTTAGTAGGGCTTTGAAGAGAGGGAGATTAGTGTTTGTCAGGTATGAAGGGATGAGGCGTTCAAGGGCAGAGGATGGACCCGGCAAAGGGTCAGTGGCAAGACAGATAAGATTGGATTTCAGGTGAGATTGGAGTTCAGTGAGAAGGTTGGGGTTAGTGAAGTGAAGCGTACAGGCTGAACTGTAAGAGATTAGCAAGGTCAGCTAGGAGGGGAAAGATAATTGAGTGCCTTAAAGCCTGGGATACAGAGTTTCTGTTTGATGCAGAGATTGATGAGCAACCACTAGAGATTCTTAAAAAAAGATGACCTGGAGAGCCTAGTGAGTCAAGGACTTGTGTATATATCTATGATTCTATTTATCTTGATATTGACACCAGACTACTTGTTTTGTTTTGTTGTCTGTCTCCCCTGTTTAGACTGTGAGCCCGTTGTTGGGCAGGGATTGTCTCAATGTTGCCAAATTGTACATTCCAAGCACTTAGTACAGAGCTCTACACATAGTAAGTGCTCAATAAATTCAATTGAATGAATTGAATGAATGAATGGAGAGGGGAGAGACAGAATGAGGGAGGTTAATGAGAATGATGATGCAGAATATAATAAGTGCTTCTAGATTCTAGAGATTCTGTATAGGAAGAACCAACAGATTTTGGAAACAGACTAAATATGAAGTTTGAATGGGAGATGAGTTGAGGATAATGCCATGGTTATGACCCTCTGAGGCAGGGAGAATGGTGGTGGTGTTTGTTGGGCAGGTAATGTCTACCAACTATGTAGTCTTCCAAGTGCTTAGTACAGAGCACTGCACAAAGTAAGTAGTCAAATAAATATGATTTATTGATCTATATTTAAAGGGAGGACCAGGTTTGTGTGGGTAGTTGAAAAGTGCTGTTTACACATTAAGTTTGAGGTGCTGGTAAGACAACAAGTAGAGATGGCCTGCAGGAGGAAGAAATGCAAAACCGCAGAGAAGGAGAGAAGTCGAGCTGGAAGATAGATTTGGGAATCATCTGCATAGAGATGGAAGCTGAAGTCATGGAAGTGATCATCTCTAGAAGTCACCCCTTCCTTCCAATCACGCACACAATCGGGCTGATGAGGAGGTTGTTGTTGGAGAGTAGAATTTCAGAGTTAGTGATCAGCATGGTGGCAGTTTGGATAGAGAAAGGGGTCGAGTCAGGATAATGACAAAGTTAGAGAAAGGACATTTGGTGGTGGTGGTGGTGTAATTTGTGAAAAGAACACTTCTATGGATGAGTGGATGTGGAACGGAAAATGTGGAAGAGTTCAATTTTAGAAATATTGAGATTCAAGTGTTGGGGGCCAAATTGTAAATTCCAAGCTCTTAGTATAGTGCTCTGCACATAGTAAGTGCTCAATAAATAATATTGAATGAATTAATCTGGAAGCAGAAAGTAAAGTTGATGACAAGGAGAGAGGTCAGAGCTAGCCTGATAAATTTAAGAGTCATCCATATAGGAATATTAGGTGAAGCTGCAGGGGCAGTTGAGTTCAACAAGGGAGTAAACGTAGATTGAGAATAGAAAGAGACTCAGAACTAGGCCTAGAGAGTCACCCACATTTAAGAAGCAGGACCAGAGGGAGAACCAGTGAAAGAGGAACAGAAGGATAGAAGACCCAAGAAAGAACTGTGTCAGAAAAATCAACGTGTTCAGAGTACTTTAGTTGTCAAAAAAAGGATTAAGATGCAGAATAGACTTCTCAAACCACATCTCCTCCAAAAGGCCTTATCTGATTAAGCCCATATTTCCTCTATCTATCCTCCACTCTACTTGGCCTAAGCATTTGGCTGTGCAATCCATAAGCACTTTGATATTCACCCCAGCCCCACAAGTGCACACAGTAAGCACTCAGTAGATACAACTGAATGAAGCAGCAAGATCTAGAAGATAGAGCACAGGCCTGGGAGTCAGAAGGACCTGGGTTCTAATCCTTACACTGTCACCTGTCTGTGTGAACTTGGGCAAATCACTTTACTTCTCTTTGCTTCAGTTACCTTGTCTGTAAAATGGGGATTAAGAATGTGAGCCCCATGTGGGGCATGGACTTGTATCAACCCCAGTGCCTGGCATATAGTAAGCATTTAACAAATGCCATTAACTGCCCCCCCCGACCTCTTTACATATTCTTATACTCTACTATTTGTTGAGGTGATCCTTGGCATTCAATGACATAAATGATCAAGCGGGGACAATCATGCTTGGTTGCATTGTTTTTTCTTCTCCCTATTAGTTCAGTAGAGGGAAGGCTAAATGGAAAATGAACCAAGGGCACTTTGAATCATTGAAAAGATAGTTAATATGGTGTGCTTGTCAATGAAAGGAGCAAGGTTTGTCAGGGTGATCATTATTCAGTGACTCACTGTGCTATGATCTTGAGCCATGAAAATGATTCAGTGGTTGGAAAATAGAGTCCTTGGAAAGGCTAAGCAGTCTGAGAGGTTATTTGACTTGGAGAAGAGAAGAGTGGGGAAATGTTGAATAATGACCTTCCGATTTTTGAAGGCACATAATATGAAGAGTATTATCAGTTGCTCTCCATTCCACCAGAGGACAGAACCAGGACTGGATTCTCCATGATTGTCCTCTGATGCTATAGCATCATAACACAGTGTAGCATAACAAGCTCTATCCGTCCTTCCTGACATTCACTTCTGTATTTTGAGATGATTGCCTTGGGGAAAAACATGAGCAAGAAAATAGTGCAAGGGATAACAGTAATCTTTTAATCATATTCTTTCACTGTGTCTTTCAGAAGCCAGAATAACTACAACGTTATTTTCCTGTTTTCCAATCATACTAGGGAGCCCAATATTCATGTAGCAGTAATTATCACATTTTTCTCTAGACATTGGGGAAGCTAAGTGACCAGAGTTACATCATTTCTAGACAGCCCCAGACAATCATAAGAAGAGGTTATAAACAGGGAAATGGCTTCAGCTTTGCCTCAGCGATTTAGAGCTTTTTAGAAATCTGCAAGAAGCGAAAGCCTGACATTATTTCAATTGCTCTCTCCACACTTAGTCTTTTCTCTCACTCTTTACTGAGAAGTACCTCCAGATGTCTAAGTCATGTTTAAAATTCCATTTGCAGTACTGGAGGGTTGAAATAAAATCACTGACCCTAAGTGCGACTTATGCTTTTTCAAATAAAAAATGAGAAAAATGCCAGTGCAAGTTTTTATTGAAATAAAGAGTTATGACTAACAATGGCTACAAACTGTTTGCATTTACTGGTCACTGATTTTGGGGTGTCATATATATCAGAATTCAGCTAAAGACTTGGGTGCACTTAAAAAATACCACTTTACTTGAAGGAAAAATGGTTATCTGTGGCCTATTTTAACTTGTGTGCAGTAGGTCAGCAATGAAGAAGGTAATAAAGCTGCAACATGCTGTTACTGAAAAGGTATCAGAAATTTAGTCTACTAATTAGAGGATGCAGGCTAATGGTTTTGTGCTTCTCCCTGTCTCAAGCAGCGAAAAAGAGTAAAATAACAATTTATTTTTCTTAAAATGGTGCATCATCAGAGGCAGGGGAGGTTCTTTATTTGATCAGTGTTGAAATGATTTATATACATGGTCTTTTAAAAAATGATCATTTTAGGTGCCACTAAAAACAAACCTACCCTGAAAAACCTCATACCCTGAAAACTGTGAAGCTGTTATTAGTGTTGGAGACACCAGAAAGACTTGATATGTTGATTGGAAAATGTTGGTGATTAAGTCGTTCTACAGTTCCTTACCTTTCAGGGCAGTTCCCACAGCCATGAACCTTGTTTCTGGTCTTTTCATCATATGTAAATTGTGATGATATCTTCTATCCAATTGAATTCTGGCTCCGGACCATAAAAAGACTGTGTTGGCATAAATATGAGATGAAGTGACTTCAGAAATTCCTGAATTGTGTTCAAAGCCACTCAGGATGTATCTCAAGATGTGTGTTGATGGAGGGTCAGTTATGATTCTGCCTCTGGGTTAGCTCCTCAATCTCACCCAGTGAGCTATCAATCAATTAGTGGTATTTACTGATCTCTTACTGTGGCTGCAGAGCATTCTACAAAGCATTTGGGAGATTACAATACAACAGATTTGGTAAATATACTCCCTGCTGACTGACCTTACAGCCTAGAGGTCTCTATGTAGGGAGGCATACAGCAAAGCGGAAATACCAAGCAGGCTCACTTGAATGACGTTTCACTTGGAGCAGAGAGGACTTCGACCACTTCAAGGAGAGACTTGGGGACAGGATAAAGGGAGATTGTTCTTTGCTCCATTGTTCCCTGAAGTTTATTATAGTACCCTCAAGAGCCTTATCTCCTTACCCTTTTGTTAGCTTCTCTTTGTTTCCATCTATTGGAGAAATACATGACCAATCATCACCTACTAATTGAGGCCCTGAAAATGTTTTTCCAAAGGCCATATTCTAGAGCAAAAGGATATTCAGTGAGACTGTGCTATTCAGGTTCAAGTGAAGGAATTTCAAGGGAAGATGATTATTTTGGAGGCAAGAAAGACCTAGTAATAATAATGCCTATTATTATTATTAACACCATTATTGTTTGAAGCCTTTATTATATGCCAAGCACAGTTCTAGGGCTGAGTTAGGGATAACAATCAATTAGTAATATTTATTTAGGATTGACTGTGTGTAGAGCACTGTACTAAGCACTTGGGAGAATACAATAGAGAAAAAAGATAATCCCAGCCCTCAAGGATTTTACAAAAGACAATAAACACAAGATACATAAAAATACAGTCTTAGTTCCTCATGGGGCTCACAATCTAATAGGTAGGGATAGGTATATTAACCCTATTTTGTCATGCAGATAAGGAAACTGAGGCACAGAGATGCTAAGTAACTTGGCCTTGATCACGGGATCCAGATCTCTCTCCACTCTAAATGGAAAACTAAAGTTTACTTTGACCACTGGGAATGGTCCCGGTTTCCCCTTGAAGGATTTCAGACTGGGAAAGGCATTGATCCTTGGAAATGAGATTATCTTACATGGATAGGCTCTCGCTCCTAGTTATTTCAACTTCAAATAAAAAGGACAGCGGCATTTATAACATACTTAAATAAGGACTGTAAACTTTTTTCTTCATTCATAAACTGGCTGAAGAGCTCTGATTTCAAGGTATTATGGAATTCCGGGGTTACTTGAATTGGACATTTCCAAATGCTTTGCTCTGGATTCCAGAATGCAGTACTGTTCATGCTCTATCATTTTTTACAAAGACAATCTGAAATTCCTTTGCTGAGAACACTGGAAGCCACATGGCCCTGTGGCCTCTGGGAGTCAGAGACCTATGTTCTAATCCTGGTTCAGCAACTTCTCTGTTGTGTGACCTTGGACAAGTCACTTGACTTCTCTGGGCTTCATTTACCTCATCTGTAAAACAGGAATTAAGACCTTGAGCCCCATGTGGGACATGGACTGTGTCCAACCTGATTATCTTGTATCTACCACGGTGCCTAGTACAGTGCCTGGCACATAGTAAGCACTTAAATACCATACAAAATTTTGAAAAAAGAACATTGTTGATAATGACCTGATGAAGATCACAGAAACAAAGACAGCAGGAACTGCCTTGCAATTAGGAGCCTTTTCATTGATTTAAAGTGCAATAAATGGATAGGCCCACAGAATCCAAGCTAATAAAAGAGAGTATTTTGGGTCTTAAATCTGATCTCATTCTGCCTAAATGATATCTACCCACCTTTATTGATTTACAAAAGAGAAGTTATTTGGTGAAGATGTTATATCTGGATTTAGCTATGTTTATTACTTTTAGAGGTACTAATTTTATTTTAGGAAATAAACTTAATGATTGCTGTCTACCTTATTTGTGTACACCTTATTTGTAATGATTTTTCCAGCACGTGATGCAGGATATTTCATTAAGCTCAATAAGAGCATTTGTTTGAGTGTAATAATACTCACGAGTCCCCAAACAATAAGTTGCTTACATTTAAATATGATCATGTGAAGAACCCCATCATGGTTATTGCCCTTACAGGAATATGAAAATGTCAAGGTTGGAATAGCACTTATTGATCTCTTACAAGCTAAACCAGATTGCATTATATTAAGGGACTCCAATGCAGCTATTTCTAATACAGAGTTACTGTACATTACCTCCCCACCTCATTGACATTGCTTATAAATGACCTCCATATGAGATGTCCCTTAAAACAGCATTTTAATTCCACGCATCTCAAGATCTATTGATTATAGTAGCCCACGGTAATGTTGCTAGCTTTAAGAGAGTGCCAGAATTTCCATTAAAAGCCTGGTTTTTAGGAGTTTTTCTTTCACTGGCGCCAGTTTGAAAGGCATCACTTGATCACTTTTAAGACTTTGAAAGAATGAAGAAAACCAAAAATCAATTAGAAATTATCATGATTGTGAGCAATACAGCTCTACAGTGACTCAACAGAGTTACACTGTCTTTAATTCAGAGAACACTTGGTGAAAAAGTTTGGCGGGGGTTTAGGCTCAAACCGGCCCAAACCCATTAATCTGGCTCCTGTGCTCTTTGATCCTGGAATGTTAGTTTAGGGATACTTTCACAGCACAACAAAGATAAGGGAAATGTGTCTTCCATTGCTTTTCCACCTGCTTTGTGTTTGGAGGAACTTCTTAGCCCTGCATGTCAGGTGCACCAAAATGAGCACATCTAGATCAAACATTTTGATGCCACTTACTAAATGTTTTCATAGGACAGAAAGTGTTATTGTCAGACTGCCAAAAATAGGAGTATAGGCATCTGGAAAGGTGTGTGGATGCTAGCATCTGCATTTTTAATTCCTTCCCAGATACAGCTAAAGAAGGAGGGATTCTCTTAGACATGGTTCCAGACCCACATCCAGAGTTGCTCACTATCTTGCAAGAGGAGGAAACATCATCAACAGCTTTAAAACATTCCATCACCTTGCCCCCTCCTACTTCACCTCGCTAATCTCCTCTACAACCCAACCCACATACTTCACTCCCCTAATAGTCTCCCTCTGCTTCAAAGCCTTATTGAAACCACATTGCCTCCTAGAGGCTTTCTCTAAGGCCACCTTTCCTCTTCTTCTACTCCCTTCTTCTTGCCCTGACTTGCTCCTTGTATTCATCTCCCCTACCAGCCCCACAACACTTACATACAAATCTATAATTTTATTTACTGATATTAATGTCTGTCTCCCACTCTAAAATGTAAGATCACTGTGGGCAGGGAATGTGTCTGTCATACTGCTCTATTGTACTCTCCCTAACTTTTAGTATAGTGCTCTGTACACAGGAAGTGCTCAATAATTACAATCGACTGGCTGGCTGAATGACTGGTTCTCCTGCTACATAGAATGATTTGAAAGCCAATATATTTGACCAGTTGTCATTGATTTTGGCATTGTCCCAAAACTTTGAAGAGATGATAAAACCAAGACACTGGATATCTAGCTTATTCTCTGACAAGGAACTGGGCACAGCCCAAGCCACAGTGGATCAGAGAATCCCTGTGAGACTGCACTTGATTTCAACTCTGAGAAACAAACTTGTAGACAAAATCCAATTTCTTTAAGTGTGTTCACCCATTTTGTCTATATTTTTTCTTAATTTGTATTTCATTTCTCCTTATGCATCTGTCAGCAGTCCCCTCTTTGCCTAGTTTTAGATTTTTGAATCCTCAGGGGGAACTCTGGGTGAGTTCCAATTCTCACCTGTGTGCCCTTTCCCAGTGCTTAGTACAGTGCCCTGCACCCTGTCTTGTCTTATGCTGTTGTCGTCTCCAACCAGTAGGGACTCCATAGACACAGCTCTTCCGTAACACCTCACCTCCATCCACAATCGTCCTGATAGTGGATCCAAAGAGTTTTCTTGCTGAAAATACTGATATGGTTTACCATTGTCTTCTTCCATGCAATAAACCTGAGTCTCCACCCTCAACTCTCTTCCAGGCAGAACCTGGCCAGCACAGGTGAGTTCTGACTTGCGACAGAATGTCTTCCATTTGTTAGCCACTGGCCAAGATAAAAATCAAAAGGGTATGCCTCTGCTTAACTCTTCCTCCAGTAGCTGAGAATGATAGAGTATTGGAAACTCTTCAGGTGACATCCTGAGAAGGGACCTGCAAATAGAAAACACTTAATAAGTACTACAATTACTACTAACCACTTCTACCACTACTTTTACTATTATTAGTACTGTGAGTGGCAGGAATGATATTAAGTGACAGTGGTAGTGAGTGGATTGTGGATTACTAGCCACATGAAAAGACTTCATTGAGAGGACACAATGACGTTACGTTTCTCTTAGTTTCCTATGGACTACATCATTAAGCTCAGTTCTGTACATCCTAGACAAGAAGAACCACCAAATGATATATAATTCAGAGTTGAAAAAGGGAGGTGACAAAGTTTGAGTGAATAGTTCCTCTGATGATTCCTTTGGGTCCAGCTAAAGGTGGATTAATGCAGAGGGCAGATTTTTGACTTGCTAAATTAGACTTTTCCTATCCCTCTCCTTTACCATCTACAGTTACCACTTTCAGATCACTCCGCTTCTGATCAAGTTGCTTTAAGATGATCAGAACAGTCACAGCCTAATGCGTGTTTAGACTGGTAGGCTGTGGGCTGATTGGAGTATGGAGTTGGTACTGCAGCACTAGGCAAAGCTGTATATCATGAATACGGATGTTGAATGCACCTTCACTTGGAAGGGCCATCCTTCAGTGGTATTTAACAGTTAGATAATCCCAGTGGTCATTGTGCTACCCTCTGAATAATAGCTCATTACTAAATTCATCCTAATCTAATGCTCCTGCTTTTTTCTGTAAATAATTTTTTTTAAATTTTCCTCCTGTTTTACAATAAATGGAAAATACCCCCATCAACATGGCTTAGTGACAAGGGCGCGGGCATGGGAGTCAAATAACATGGATTCTAATCCCGGCTCCTCCACTTCTCTGCTGTGTGACCTTGGACAAGTCAGTTCAAATCTCTGTGCCTCAGTTACCTCGTCAATAAAATGGGGATTAAGACTGTGATCCCCATGTGGGACTACCTGATTACCTTGTATCTACCTTGGCACTTAGAACAGTGCTTGACACATAGCAAATGCTTAACAAATCCTATTATTATTATTATTATTATAGTAGGCATTAAACAAATACCACCATTATTATTATCATCATTATTAAGAGCATTATAGTTTAAGGGAAAGGTAAAACAGGTTTTAAATTCTTATTTCTCAGATAAAGAAACTGAGGTGCAGTGAACTGTGATTTGTTCAAGATTCCACAGTAGGTGGTCATGGAAAAATAATATTAGAACCCAGATCCCTTGACTCCCAGTCCTATTCCTTTTTATACTAGGTCATGCTGCTTTTGCTTCTCTCTCTCTCCATCTCTCTCTCTCTCTCTCTCTCTCTCTCTCTCTCTCTCTCCCTTTTCTTTGACTCTGGCCTCTGGAACACTGTGATTGCAGTCAGAGATTGCAGTTAAGATTGTGAGTCTCTGGCACTGGGTGCTTCTCTAAGGATATTTTAGAGGAATTTTATCCTGGAGCCTCATGTCTGGTTCCATCAATCCCATGACTTTGCCATGGGGCTGCCACATTCTTGTAGCCTCCTGTAGACTGTCAGCTACTTGTGGGCAGGGATCATATCTAGCAACTCTTCTATAGTATATTTTTCCAAGCATTTAGTACAGTGTTCTGCACCACTATGTGCTAAATAAATACATCGTTTGATTGATAAACCAAGTTAATGTCCAATAACTGGCCAAATGTAAGAAAAGTTGCTTAGGAGCACTGAAGAAACTTTGAGGATAGCAGTGAATTACTATAACCTTCCTGCTGTCCCTTCTTCTGACCTAGAGTTCTATGCATCATTATCATCGTCATCATCCACAACAGCATGGAGTGTATATATACAGAGTGCAGAACATTGTACAGAGAACTAAGGAATATACAATAGTTGCAGTTTCTTTAAGTACTTTACAGTCTAGTAGGGAAACACAAGTGTGAAAGAGCTCAAAAAAAGCAGACCGTAAGGACTATAATCAATTTAGAGATGGAAGAAAGTGATCGCTAAAATTCATTATTGACTTAGCAGTACAAAAGCTATCTTGAGGTGCTGAAAATCCAACTGATTTTCATTTAATAAAGTTTCTAATGAATAAATTGAGATTTAACCAAAACTAAAATGGATAAGAGTTTCATAATGGGTCACTAAAAGGAAAGTTGTGGTGGCAAGGGAAAGGTTAGTGTTATTGGATGGTCTTTTCCTAACCATGAGGGGTCTAAGGGAATAATCATGGCATACTTACTCCAAGTGCCCTAGTAGCCCCACTGGAGACTAGACTGATTGTGGGTCTGACTCAGGATTGCATGACCTTTCATATGATGGCCCATAACATTCGCTTGTTTTGTTTTGTTGTCGATATACTATATCCCTTCTATACTGTGAGCCCATTGCTGGGTAGGGATTGTCTCTGTTGCCAAATTGTACTTTCCAAGCACTTAGTACAGTGCTCTGAACACAGTAAGCACTCAATAAATACGATTGAATGAACGAATGTCATTTTGTAGAGGACCATAAAATAGGCCTGAACAGCTTCACAGACCATGGTGGAAAGATATGTAATAATAGTAACTGTGGTATTTAAGCACTTACTATGTACCAGGCACTGTACTAAACCCTGGGGTGGATACAAGCAAATCAGGTTGGACACAGTCCCTACTCTACATGGGGCTTATAGTCTCCAACCCCATTTGACGGCTGAGATAACTGAGGCTTAGATTAGTGAAGTGATTTGCCCAAGGCAACAGCAGACAAGTGGCAAATCTGGGATTAGAACCCATGACCTTCTCACTCCCAGGGCCGTGCGCAATCCACTACACCATGCTGTAGTGCTGATAGGTCTTTGGTTCTTCTAGTTCTGAGAATTAAAAATTTATATCTGAATAGGGTTTAGAACTTTTCTTGGAAGAAAACCTCTAAGCAAGTGCAGCAAAATCCCATTGTTTCAAAATGTGGAAGACCAGAAAAAATGGAGTTCGAATTAACTGGTTCCAAATTACCTGGTATTTTTTTATTAAAGAATGATGAGAAATCTAGCTGGGGAATAGCAGCAGCCTTGAATTTCACACCATTTTGAATAAACCGATATTGGCTTAATGAGTTTTACTGTATAAAGTATTGTTTTCCCCTGCTGGAAGGTTGTAAAGGATTTTCATTAGATCACGCTCAGCAAAAACTGTAATAGAATGAATGTATAAACAAAGACTCAACTCTGAAAATGACATTCCAAAATGACAGTATTGGCTAAAAAAGGCACTCAGGAGCTGGGATACCCCAGAACAAAGAGATCATAGCATCACTACAGTGGGAAAGTGTCATTAGAATCAATCAGTCAATGACTCAATCATATTTATTTAGCAATTACCTTGTGCAGATCACTGTACTAAGAACTTGGGGGAGAACATATAACAGAATTAGTAGATAAATTCCCTGCCCGTAGCAAGCTTACATTCTTGACATTTAGTATGTATGGATGTAGAGATATCATATGAATTTGGCTCACTGTTGGATGGTGAATAGGAGCTGCTATAGCCTTCTGTTATATTCATTAGGAAGCCATGGTCCTAGGTCCTAACCCATGCAGTTTTCTTCAACTATTCTTTTAATGTAAGTAGCATAAGGTCCCCAAATTTGGAAACTGATAGCCCTTTCCAAAGGCATGTTCATCTTGAACAGAGAATCTTTGCCTTGGTTCCCCTGAACATATGTAAGAGGGAAAAGGGAGTAGGAGATGCATCTGCCTATATACAGAAAAATTAAATTTATCAACACTGAAGGTATCAATAATTTGGCATCATGATAACTCCAGCCTTGATTTCCTAGTTTCTTGCTCAGTACAGCAAGTATCACACAGAAAAATATGCAAATTGCAACTACAAATCTTATTTGTGAATACGTTGGTGAATGAATGGCAGCCTGGCCTGTGGATAGAGCATGGTCTTGGGTGTCAGAAAGTCAGAGGTTCTAATCCTTGCTCTGTAATTACCTGCCGTATGACCTTGGTCAAATCACTTAATTTTTCTTTGCCTTTGTTACCTCATCTGTAAAACTGGGATTTAGACTGTGAGCCTAATGTAGACAGGAACTATGTCTAACCTGATTAGCTGGTATCTACCCCAGCACTTAGAACAGAGCATGAAACATAGTAAATACTTAACAAATACCATCATCATCATCATCATTATTGAATATATGGTTGCAAAGACCTAAGAAATAAGTAAACACACATATCAGGTGTCCTTCCACACTGTGGACCAGTGCTTCTCCTGGAAATATTATCTAATGTTGGCTTCACTGACATTGTCTTCTCAAAGTTCTCCTCCTACCTCTCTGTCTGCTCATTCTTAGTCTCTTTCACAGGCTCCTCCACTATCTGTCACCCTTTAACTGTGGGAGTCCCTCATGGCTTAGTTTTGAGCCCCCTTCTATTTTCCATTTACACTGACTTCCTTGGAGAACTTATTAAAATCCAGGGTTTCAACTACTACCTCTACGTGGATGATTGTCAAATCTGCCTCTCCAGTCCTTACTTCTCTGTCAAGTTGATCGAAGCACTTTTCAGATCCTTTCTTGAATATTTCATCAGTCTCCTCACTAACTCCCTGAATCACGTCTTGTCCAATTCCAGTCCATAATTCACTCTGGTGCCTACATCATTTTCCTAAAAAAAAAAAAAATGTACAGCCTTTCTCTCCCTTCTCCTCAAAAAAAATCCAGTGTTGCCCATTCATCTCAGAAGCAAACAAAAACTCCTCACTACTGGTTTTAAGGCACTCAATCAGCTTACCTCACTGATCTTTTGCAAAACAAATAGTACAATCAACTCTTCTAATGCCAACATACTCACTATACCTCAATCTTGTTTATCTTGCTACTGATCTCTTTCCCACATTCTCCCTCCAAACTAAAATCACATCTCTAAAAGGGTTTTTCTGACTAAGCTCTAATTACCCTTACTCTACTTTCTGTGTCTCCTATGAACATGACTATGTACATCTTAAAAACTTGATATTTACCCCACTCTCAGCCCCCCAATATTTATTGTTATAAATATTATTTCCTGCCATTCCTTCTAGCTATAATTTATTTTGAGGCCCTGTCTCCCCTTCTAGGCTGTAAGCTCCTTGTGGACAGGTGTCATGTTTCCCAACCCTATTGTACTCTCGGAAGTACTTACGACAGTGCTCTGCATAAAGGAAGCACTCAAGAAATATGATTGATGGATTGAGTTTTCTCAATCAGGGGCACTAATTTTCCAACTCAGTACCTTTTTAGATCTCCAAAGAGAAAGAAGTCTTGGAGTCTCATCCTTTGGTAAAACTGTGAGGAAATTATCATTTTGATTATATGGATTGAATTGAGGTGGTGAATATTTACGTAAAAATTTATTGTATAGATATATTACAGGTTATACAGGAGCTGAAACATCTATTGACTTTGCATCTCTTTTCACATCAGACAAAAATTCATAACTATTAATTCAAAGCCCTCTACCTCATCCAATTTTATTCTAAACCTCTCACAACCCAGTTCTCCCACTTTATCCCTCCCAAACAAACATCCTCACTGTACTTCACTCTCTTCTCTCATTTCAAAACTCTCCTCAAAAACACCTTCTCCAGAGGACTTCTCCACTGATTACCAATGGTTCCTTCCCCTCTGCCTTCAAACATGCCCACGTCTCCCCCATCCTAAAAAAACCCGCTCTTGACCCCACTTCCCCCTCCAGTTATCGCCCTAACTCCCTACTACCCTTCCTTTCCAAAATCCTAGAACGAGTCGTCTACAATCGATGCTTAGAATTCCTTAACTCCCATTCTCTCCTAGACCCCCTCCAATCTGGCTTCCGTCCCCTCCACTCTACCGAGACTGCTCTCTCTAAGGTCACCCATGACCTCCTTCTTGCCAAATCCAATGGCTCCTACTCCATTCTAATCCTCCTTGACCTCTCTGCTGCCTTTGACACTGTCGACCATCCCCTCCTCCTCCATACCTTATCTCACCTTGGCTTCACGGACTCTGTCCTCTCCTGGTTCTCCTCTTACCTCTCTGGCCGGTCATTCTCGGTCTCCTTCACTGGAGCCTCCTCCCCCTCCCCTCCTTTAACTGTTGGAGTTCCTCAAGGGTCAGTTCTTGGCCCTCTTCTGTTCTCCATTTACATTCACTCCCTCGGTGAACTCATTCGCTCTCACGGCTTTGACTACCATCTCTACGCAGATGACACGCAGATCTACATCTCCGCCCCTGTCCTCTCCCCCTCCCTTCAGGCTTGCATCTCCTCCTGCCTCCGGGACGTCTCCACCTGGATGTCGGCCCGCCACCTAAAACTCAACATGAGCAAGACTGAGCTCCTCATCTTCCCTCCCAAACCCGGTCCTCTCCCAGACTTCTCTATCACTGTCGATGGCACGAGCATCCTTCCCGTCTCTCAGGCCCGCAATCTCGGTGTCATCCTTGACTCATCTCTCTCGTTCACCCCACACATCCTATCCGTTACCAAGACCTGCCGGTTTCACCTCTACAATATCACCAAGATCCGCCCTTTCCTCTCCACCCAAACGGCTACCTTACTGTTACAGGCTCTCATTATATCCCGGCTAGACTACTGTGTCAGCCTTCTCTCTGACCTCCCTTCCTCCTCTCTCGCCCCGCTCCAGTCTATTCTTCACTCCGCTGCCCGGCTCATCTTCCTGCAGAAATGATCTGGGCATGTCACTCCCCTTCTTAAACAACTCCAGTGGTTGCCTATCGACCTCCGCTCCAAACAAAAACTCCTCACTCTAGGCTTCAAGGCTCTCCATCACCTTGCCCCTTCCTACCTCTCCTCCCTTCTCTCTTTCTACTGCCCACCCCGCACGCTCCGCTCCTCTGCCGCCCACCTCCTCACCGTCCCTCGGTCTCGCCTATCCCGCCGTCGACCCCTGGGTCACGTCCTCCCGCGGTCCTGGAACGCCCTCCCTCCTCACCTCTGCCAAACTGATTCTCTTTCCCTCTTCAAAACCCTACTTAAAACTCACCTCCTCCAAGAGGCCTTCCAAGACTGAGCTCCTCTTCTCCCTCTACTCCCTCTGCCACCCCCCCTTTACCTCTCCGCAGATAAACCCTCTTTTTCCCCTTTTCCCTCTGCTCCTCCACCTCTCCCTTCCCATCCCCACAGCACTGTACTCGTCCGCTCAACTGTATATATTTTGTTACCCTATTTATTTTGTTAATGAATTGTACATCGCCTTGATTCTATTTAGTTGCCATTGTTTTTCCGAGATGTTCTTCCCCTTGACTCTATTTATTGCCATTGTTCTTGTCTGTCCATCTCCCCCGATTAGACTGTAAGCCGTCAAACAGCAGGGACTGTCTCTGTTGCCGACTTGTTCATCCCAAGCGCTTAGTACAGTGCTCTGCACATAGTAAGTGCTCAATAAATACTATTGAATGAATGAATGAATGAATGAATGAATGAATTACCATGCTCATTTCATCCCATTAACTGCTTTAAATACTCATACTGGTGATCGGTTTTATTTTATTAATTTACGTATGTATGTATAGATCAAATGTAGTTATTGAGCACCTCTTGTATACAAACATTCTACTAAACATTTTGGAGAGTACAATACAGTGGAGCTGATAAATACAATCCTTGTGCTCACAGAATGCTGATCTCTCTGAAGGACTTAGAAGAGTGTTCTGCATTTAGTAAATGCTCAATAAATAACTTTGAATAATAATAATAATAGTTGTATTTAAGTGCTTACTGTATGTCAACCCAAGTACTAAGTGCTGGGGTAGATTCAAAATAATCAGCTCCCACATAGGGCTTACTGTCTAAGTAGGATGGAGAACAGGTATTCAATAACCATTCTGCAGATAAGGGAACTGAGGCGGAGAAAAGTAAAATGACTTACCCAAGGTCACACAGCTGGTAGGTGGTGGAGTTGAATTTAGAAGTCAAGTCCTCTGACACCCAGACACATGCTCTTTCCAATGGCCAAGCTGCTTCTCAACTTTCTACTTAGCTCTTACTTTTTGGTGCTTAGTTCTGCTATAATTGCTCGTATCTATGAGTTTACCCTTATCTCCAGTACTCATTTGTAATTCAGTCTGGTTTGTTTTAGCATTGTATGATAAACTCCTCTACAGATGGGGTACTCCACAGTACAGTTCCAAGTGCTGTGCACAAGGTATGTACTAAAATAAATAGTAATGATGGTGATTATGATGATGTTCAGTCAGTTAACTGTGTTTACTGTATGCAAAACACTCTATTAAGCACTTAGGAAAGTATAATACAACAGAGTCGGTAGACACACTCCCTGACCACAGAGAGCTTACAGTGTACAAGATGATAATGATAAAAACCTGAAATATGAGAAATTCACAACAATCATTGCTCTAAAAGACAAAGAGATATTTATGAATTTTCAATGGTATTTGTTTAACACTTTCTATCTTTCTATGTGTCAGGCACTGTACTTAGTGCTGGGGTAGATTCAGGATAATCAGGTTGGACACAGTCATGTTCCACATAGGGCTCACAGTCTTAATCCCTATTTTACAGATGAGTTAACTGATACACAGAGAAGTTAAGTGATTTACCCAAGGTCACACAGCAGATGTGACAGAGCTAGAATTATAGCCCAGGCTTTCTAACTCCCAGGCCTGTGCTCTTTTTTACTAGGTCACACTGGGGAGTTCACCTCCTACTTGAAATAATGATAGTTCAAAAGTTCTTTGAAGACAAGTGATGATGATGATGATGTTGGTATTTGTTAAGCGCTTACTATACGCAGAGCACTGTTCTAAGCGCTGGGGTAGACACAGGGGAATCAGGTTGTCCCATGTGGGGCTCACAGTCTTAATCCCCATTTTACAGATGAGGTAACTGAGGCATAGAGAAGTTAAGTGACTTGCCCACAATCACACAGCTGACAAGTGGCAGATCCGGGATTTGAACCTATGAGCTCTGAATCCAAAGCCCGTGCTCTTTCCACTGAGCCACGCTGCTTCTCTGTATAGAGTTGTATAGAGTTGACTAGATTTTTTTCTTCATTATTAGTGGTGATGAGGATTGTTTGAATTTCCATTTATTATTCTCAATATTTGTTTTTCTTTTAAATGACACTGACTTCCCTGAAACAGCCCAACATGTAAAGGTTAATTATTAAAAAATATATATTTACTCACCAAAAAAAATCTAGATATTTAGCAACAAATGAAATTCCAGTTTTTCTTTCACCCAGTTCACATATTATTCTGTAACACAACATACAGGTTACATTTTGTCAGCTTGTTTTTTTGTTGAGATAGCAGAGTTCTGCTGTAGGAAAAAAAAATGAAGGCTTCCATGAACACACTTTTGGATATTCCAAATATACTGTTGTCACGCTGCAGTCTCATCAATCTACTTCCTATTCTAGAAATTCCTCAAGTGCAAAACAATGTATGGTACTAATCCATGTGAGAGAAACATTCTTTTCAGTGTCATCTGCAAAAAATATAATGAATTAATTAGTTCTGCCAAATTATTTCTGTCCAGGGACAGTATTAGTGGAAAATACATAGATCCAACATCAGGAGATTTGAGATCTATTCCCACATGTGCCACTGACTAGAACCTGTGTGACCTTACATTTTCAGTTCTTCAGTTTTCTCCGTCAATCAATGGCACTTTTTGAGTGCTTACTGTTTGCAGAGCACTATACTAAGAACATTAAGGGCTCACAGAAATGTGAAGAAAAAATAAAATGACTGATACAGAAGTGCTTCATGAAAATAAAACACTCTTCAAATTCAAAGGTATTACTATTCAAGTATTTTAGAAATATAGATATTCTAGTCTTCCCATAACATCTTATAAATGATATTTTACCTAGAATGATAACTATCATTGAATATATATTGCAGATGATATTTGTCAGTAACTGAGTAATCAGAAAATGGAATAAATTGGGTGTCCCTCTAGCCTTGTGCAGAGTTCTTTGTTTTCTAACCCTCTTGTTGTGCTACATTTTGTGAATCGGCTGTACGGTGAATAGAAAATGTTATCAATAAAGGCAAGCCATTAATCTACCTTTGACAAAAATTAAGATATATTTGTCCTTTAAGGCTGACTGCCCTCAGTTCTGTTCAGCTATAGAGGTCAATAACCTGTAAGTGCTTAATGAATATGGCTATAATGTTGCTTTCATTATTGAATTAGAGAGGACTTTGAGGAAGATATAATACTTTGATGCATTTTATTTAAAAATTTTAAAAAACCACCAAATGTGTGTGAATCTGATTTGCACTCAAATATTTTGAAAGTAAAACCAAATATGTATCTTGCATTTTTTAAACTGTTTTCCAAGAAAACACTCCCAATTAGTTATTAAATTTCTATGTGTTTTATACTTTACCTAATTCAGGAATTCCTCCTAAATTGGAGAAATAATAATCCTTATGGGTAATAAATAGGATTCATGGGGTGAGTTACTGTATTGTAGTTTGATGGGAACATTGTAAACATTAATCGTTTTATGTTAATTATTATCCAAAATCTGGAAATGATAGGTCAAATAATAAAGTATAAAAGAGCTGGCACAGAATATGCCAACAAGACTCATGAGAGAAGTAGGAAATCAAAAGTTATGGTAAAAGGAGATTTCCTTTCCTTAGCTTATTAGAAAGAGACTTGAAAAAAAATAGTCACTGTCTAATTTCTATAGGTCACAGCCCAAGAACTCTTAATTAAAAACCTAAAATGACATCATTCATGATCAAACCATTGGTTCACCTAGGCTATAATTTTAATGTTTCATTTTTCTGTCAAGAAAGTACTTCATTCAATCAAAAATCTTTCTTTTTCTTTGGATAGACATGGCTCACAACCAATCAGCTTCCTCATAAAAAATGTTTAAATTACATTAAAAAAAAATTTAGGCTTCTCTTCTTTAGGTAAAATAATGCCAATTTCTTTCTTTATAGGAAACATTTTTCATTACTTTAATTATTTTGTTGTTCTCCTTTGAACACCTTCTATTTTATCTAAATTCCTTGTAAATTTTCTGGCTAACACTGGATTCAATATTTTAATGAGTGTGTATGGTGCAGAGTTGAGAAAAAAAGCATGTCTTGATTAGTAATTAGGACTCAAGCAATTATGTAATTTCTTGCATTTTAAAAGTTGAAAATTGAAAGGGTAAACCACCCAACCCAATGGTCTCTGAGAAAACTAGGCCTCCCCATTTGAATGAGCAGCCAAGAAAATTACCAGGTGGGTACCCCATTAATCAATTGTATTTATTGAGAATGCTCTGTGTGCAGAACACTGTACTAAGTGCTTGGGAGAGTACAGTACAGCAGAGTAATAATAATAATAACCATAATTGTGATATTACTGTATGCCAAGAACTGTACTAAGCACAGAGGTGGTTACAAGCAAATTGGGTTGGTCTCTGTAGCCCATGAGGCTCATAGTCTTAAACCCTATTTTACAGATGAGGTAACTGAAGCACTGAGAATAATAATAATAATGGTATTTGTTAAGCACTTACTGTGTGCCAAGCACTGTTCTAAGCGCCGGGTTAGATACAAGGTAATCAGGTTGTCCGATGTGAGACTCACAGTCTTAATCCCCATTTTACAGATGAGGTAACTGAGGCACAGATAAATTAAGTGACTTGCCTAAAGTCACATAGCTGACAAGTGGTGGAGGCAGGATTAGAACCTGCGACCTCCGTCTCCCAAGCCCATGCTTTTTCCACTAAGACACACTGCTTCTCTATGATTATTTGTTAAGCGCTTATTATATGACAGGCACTTTATTATGCACTGGGGTGGATGCAAGCAGATCAGTCCCTGTCCCACATGGAGCTCACAGTCTCAATCCCCCTTTTGCAGATGAGGTAACTGAGGCACAGAGAAATGTTGGCATCACACAGCTGACAAGTGGTGGAGCCGGGATTAGAACCCATCGTCTTCTCATTGCCAGGCCCGTGCTATATCTCCTATGCCATGCTGTTTCTCTAAAGCAAAGTGGCTTGCCCAAGGTCACAGAGCAAACAAGTGAAGGAGCTTTGTTTAGGTCTTTCTGATTGCCAGGTCTATACTCTATCCACTAGGCCACAGTGCTTCTCTAGAGTATAGGTAGGTATGTTCCCTGCTCATAAGTAGCATACAGTGTAGACAGCACTTAGCAGCAAGGATGTCTAAACAGGGGTGAACTGAAGCAGTGCCTTCATTCCTCTTTCTGCCTCCAACCTAATGCCTCCCTCCCCCAATTCCCAGCTAGGAGTCTAACTAAGAAAGGAGACTACTGAGAAGATTATTATTAGTATTAATCACACTAATGGAGTACTTACAGTGTGCAAATCAATGTACTAAGCTCTTGGGCAAGTACATGTTGGGATGGGACCTGCTCCTCACAGACAACCAAATGTGGGGCTGGGCTTAGGGCCCAGTAATGCCACTACCCTCCAACCCATTCCAAAGGGGTACCTCCTGAGTTCAACTTGGGCATGGCCCAGATTGGTTTCAGCCAGAAGACAATAGTGACGATCTAATAATAGTCTGTGATTTAGTGTCTGACTAATATAAAAATGGCCCAGGGTGAAGACTCATAGAGCAGTCTTGCCACCAGACCTGGCCCTGGAGTTTAGCTCTCATTGAAAATGCTACTGTTGGTTGCTTAGAACTGAGTCCCGAGTATTCAGGGCCACACTTCACCAGGGAACTGCCTAGATCTTCAAATGCCAGGCTGGCTGGACTATCTCCTCCAATGCTTACTTGATTGATATCACATAGCCTTTGTGATGTATCTCCAATTAAGTGAATGTTACAGTGACAAAGGATTAGGCCTGCTGCCTTCGGCATGGAAAGAAAACTTGGATTCCCCAGTGACAGTGAGGCAGAAGTAGACCTGTGGACAGGGTTTCCTTTGTGTCTTGATGTAGCCAGGACAGGCCATCCCCAAGGACTGGAGATGCTGTTAAGGCATAGCAGAATGGACAGAGCACAGGCCTGAGAGTCAGAAAATCATATGTTCTAATCCCAGCTCTGCTGTGTGATCTTGGGCAAATCACTTCATTTCTCTGTGCCTCAGGTACCTCGT
This sequence comes from Ornithorhynchus anatinus, assembly GCF_004115215.2. Lineage (NCBI taxonomy): Eukaryota > Metazoa > Chordata > Mammalia > Monotremata > Ornithorhynchidae > Ornithorhynchus > Ornithorhynchus anatinus. Next base: position 110,321,966 of record NC_041729.1, read on the forward strand.
CTGTAAAATGGGGATTAAGACTGTGAGCCCTATGTGGGAGAGGGACTGTGTCCAACCTGATTTGCTTGCACTTAAGTGCTTAATACAGTGCCTGGTACAGAATAAGTGCTTAACAAATGCCATTATTATTATTTAAATGTTCTAATTTAGAGAAGCAGCGTGGCTCAGGGGAAAAAGCCCGGGCTTGGGAGTCAGAGGTCATGGGTTCAAATCCATGCTCTACCACTTGTCAGCTGTGTGACTGTGGGCAAGTCACTTAACTTCTCTGTGCCTCAGTTCCCTCATCTGCAAAATGGGGATTAAGACTGTGAGCCTCACGTGGGACAACCTGATGACCTTGTATCTACCCCAGTGCTTAGAACAGTGCTCTGCACATAGAAATCACTTAACAAATACCAACATTTTTATTATTAATTCTTGCACTCATCTACACAATTCCATTTGCCATTTTATTTGAATTGTAACCTTATTTTTCTGATTCACTTTCAGCTTCTGGTTTCTTGGATCCCTAAATCTTTTTTCTGTCAGTCCCTATCTGATATTTATGTTTATTTTCAACCCCTAACCTAACTACTTTGAATTTATTCTTTGAGTTTCATCCTGGTCTATAGAATGTGTAACCAACTGTCTACTATCAGTTACTACACTCATCATCATCATCATCATCATCATCATCATTAGTTTTAACTGAGCACTTACTATATTCTGAGAACTATACTTAACATTTGAAAGCAACTAAAAATATGATCCCTAACCAAGTAGAATTCATTATTTATTATTTATAAAATTTATAATTAGAATTTATAATCAAAAGGATTGTAATTTAGCAGTATCTACAAATTTGATGAGCATCTTCATCCAGATATTTTAATAGGTGTCCCCAAAATGAACCCTATGTTAACTGCTCAGGATTTATTATCAATCATTCATATGTATTGAGTACAAACTGTGTACAGAGCACTGAGCTAAGCACTGGGGAGAATACACTGTATAAGAGTTGTTGACATGTTCTCTGACCACAGTGAGCTTACATTCTAGAGTAGGAGATTTATTATCCTTTAGGTAGGATCTCCAGGACCCATTTTTAACCCCCTTGCCAGTAGCATCGATTGAGTTCAATTTTTCTGGTGCATTTTATAATTTTGCTTACTCTTAACTTCAGTTACTTCAGTTCTATCTGTTCATAGGGGTTGGTGTTGATTCATTTTGTTTTGAATCTTTTTTTTCTCTATCCCTGTTCTGATATTCAGACAATATGTTTGATTTGCCTTATCATGACAATCCATTCAACCCTGGGCTTCCTTCTTGAAGCTGTGTATTTTCATTTCATTCTTTCCATTAATTTGAAATAGTGTCTTTCTGCACCATGTAATTATTCCTCTTCTCTTTATCTGAGTTGAAGACTTATTCCATCTAATTTTGTTTCTTTTCTTCCTGCTACTATCATGTGGTTTACTGTACCTTTCTCTTGCACCTTGTAATCTTTTACTCTAAGTGGATTTTCTTCAAGGACTATTTTCCTGTTCCTCCACATAACGTTCCATGTGTCTCATACTTTGGCCACCACATACACTTCAGAACACACTAGAAGCATACAACTGTGGCTCAGCCATCATTTTTGATAGGAGATTTCCTCATCTTCTTTTATATGCTAAACATAAGTAGTAGGTCTAGAGTCCAAATTCATGGTCACACCATTTTGTCTTTAGGAATGTTTTAAAAGAATTTATTTTGTTGCTTGGGTTGATGCAATAAGGCAGATGTTGTTGCTCAATTTATGAAGGGAAATTTTGTACATTTTATTGAACGGGTGTGAAGTGATAGTATAAATGCTGGAGAGTAGGTAATGCTTCTCCAGTCTTAGATTTGGAAGGAGGTCCTAAAAGAAATATATTTTCTCTGCTTCTGGAGATCCTAAAAGAAATATATTTATTTTCTCTGCTTCTATGTTTTCATATATTCTCGCATTAATAATATGTTTTATTTTCATTGACTGTTCTCTTAATATTGTATTTTCTTCACACTCAGATAAATATAGCAGCAGCATTGTATTTCAAAGTGTTAAATTTATTATTTTTTAAAATTTCATTTTTGTTTGTTTTGGCATGTTCAGGATCAGTGGAGCCGAGAGAAAGCTCACTCATCTTCAGCAAACTTGCCACTTTTCTGCCAATATTTGATCTCCAATCTCTCATCTTGTTTATTTTGTTGGTAGTGAATTATCATTTTGGCAAAGTGCCTTTGAAACAGACTTCATTGATACAAAAACTTGTTCTGATCTGGCCAAGAGGGAAAAAAAATGTATAATTCCTCCTAACAATGATTCCTGTGGGAATTTTGTGAAGAGCTTGGTTAAAATAATGAGATAGTTCTAACTCATAACCAATGCACATACAATAGTCTCTGAATGGTTTTCATTTCAAAATAACTGAAAAGTTGATAAGGATAATAACAACGGGACCATGTGGTTACTAGTGCAGCTATTTGTAGAAAGGAGTTGCATAACCCACACTGGTAAAGGGAATTCTTGCTCATGCAAAAGATTCCCTATCTAACAATGAATTGCAACTTCAGAAATGAATATAATTGCCACAGAAGTCTAACCCAGTTCAGGGCCAAGAGCCTTGTCAGTGCTCAATAAGTATTCATTGCTTATGATCATTGGAGGAGAACTTACAAAAAAGTGTGAGCTGAAAAAATGGAAGAGGGAAGGGAAATCAAAATCCTGATCCATCTGAATTAAATTGGTTTTAATAGCAGCAGAAACCACCTGACAAGAAAACATTAAATTTCTTCTCTACCAGAGGGAACAAATTAGAGAAATAGAAATCTATTCTCCAGTGTTTTATTTGACACATGGGAATAGAGTGGGCCCAGAACCTGAATTAAGTTGCTGAAAGCCAAATGTCATAGATCCTTTATTTGCCCTTTCATTGGCTAGGACTGCATTATTGAAAACATATCACTGGAAATATTGCTTTTATTGGAAATTTTCTTGGAATAAATATACATGAGACACACTTAGCCTTTGTCATCATACCACTCATGCCAGGATAGTATCGGACATTATTATGATTATCATTGTCACGATGATCATCATCTTCAAGACCATCATCATCACCAAAGGTTTACTTTGTGTGAGGTGCTTCACTAAAGGACCATCTGATAAAGAGCGTTCTGGGCTTCTGGCCTTCACCCCGCCTCAGCCCCACAGCACAGCACTTACATATTGGTAATTTGTTTCTTTATCTTAATGCCTGTTTGCCCATCTAGACTGTGTGTGTGCTCTCTGTGGACAGAAAATATGCTTAACAACTCTCTTGAATTGTATTCTCTCAAGTGCTTAGTACACAACTCTGCACCCAGTAAGCACTCAGTAAATACCATTGATTGTTTGGTTAATCCCTGGGGACCTTGACAGAGATGGGCAGGCAGCATTTCCAGCTATTCTAGCATTGAGCCTTATCTCCCCAACTTGCTACTGCTCTCTGAAGTGAAGGATAAAGTGTGGAAAATCCACAGTGTGGGGAGAGACTAATGCAGGGACTAGGACAGAAATTATATTCAGGCAGAACCAAAGCCAAAAGCCTCAAGTCCATGCCTATATGGAGCCAAACACAAATATGTAAGCCAATCCTGATATGCTATCACAGAGTTTACATTTTGTTTCAAATGAAAACTGAGCAGAATGTATTTCTGCCACTGGGAAGTATCAGGGTTTGAGTATTTTCTCTGGAAAACCTCTGACAGGGTCGTTATCTCCTTGAGGATTTGGGTTCCATAAGCAAGCAGAAACAGTGATTTGAAGCAATTATTTATCAAATCCAGGCCAATATTTTGCCTGAATTAAATGCTAACAGACTCTCAGCTGACTTGAAGACTGTCAACCACTCCTTTCTCCTGGAAACAGTATACAACTTTGACTTCACTGACATTGTCCTTTCCTGGTTCTCCAATCTCTCTGGCTGATACTTCTCAGTTTCTTTCATGGGCTTTCCTCTGCCTCCCACCCGCTAATGGTGGGAGTCCCTCGAGGCTCAGTTTGGGATGCCCTTTTATTCTCCATCTACACCCTTTTCTTTGGGGAACTCATTCATGACTTCAACTACCATTTCTATGTAGTTGACTCCCAAATCTAGATCTCTAAGCCTGAACTCTTTCCTTCTCTACTTTCTCACATTTCCTCTAGCCATTTACCATTACTTGGATAACCCACTAACACCTCAAACCTAACAAGTTCAAAACAGAACACCTTATCTGCCCATCCAAACCTTGTCCTTCTCCTGACATTTCCATCACTATAGACAGCAACACCAACCACCCTTCCTCACAAGTCCATGATCTTGGCATAATCCTAAACTCATTTCTCTCACTCTACCCACACATTCAGTCTATCACCAAATCCCCTTGGTTCACCCTTCACCACATCACTAAAATCTGCCCTTTCCTCTCACCCAAACCACTAACACATTAATCAAAGCACTTATCCTATCCTATCTTTACTACTGCATCAGCCTCCTTGCTGATCTCCCTACCACCAGTATCTGCTCACTGTAGTCTATATTTCACTCTGTTGCCCAAATCATTCTTCACCAAAACTGCTCATTCAATCAATCAATCAATCGATTGTATTTATTGAGCACTTACTATGTACAGAGCACTGTACTAAGCACTTGAGAGTACCTAAAAAAAAAATTAGCAGACACGTTCCCTGCCCATAATGAGTTTAAAGACTAGAGGGGGAGATAGATATTAATCTAAATAAATAAGCAATTCATAATATATAATTTAAAGATAGGTACATAAGTGCTGTGGGGTTGAGGGTGGGGCAAATATCAAATGTCCAAAGGTCACAGATCTAAGTGCATAGATGATAAAGAAGGAAGAGGGATCCCGGAAAAGAGGGCTTAATCTGTGAAGTCCTCTTCGAGAAGATGTGACCTCAATCATGCGCTGAATGTGGAAGAGAGTGGTGACCGGGCTTATATGGAGAGGGAGGTAGTTCTAGGCTAGTGGGAAGACCTGGGAAAGGGGTTGGTGGTGAGATATATGAGATCAGAGCTCAGTGAGTAAACTGGCACTAGAAGAGTGGAATATGCAGGCTGGGTTGTAGTAGGAGACTAGTGAGGTGAGGTAGGAAGGGGCAAGCTGATTGAATGCTTTAAAACTAATGATAAGGAGTTTCCGTTTGATGGAGAGGTGGTTGGGCAACCACCAAAGGTTCTTGAGGAATGGGGAGACATGGACTGAATGTTTTGGTTAATCCATGCAGCAGAGTTAAGTATGGGTTGGGGTGTGAAGAGACAGGAGACTTGGAGGACAGCGCGAAGGCAGATGCAGTTGTCAAGGTGGAATAAGTGCTTGGATCAGCATGGCAGCATTTTGGTTGGAGAGGAAAGGGTGTATTTTAGTAGTTTTATGAAGCTAGAACCAACAGAATTTGGTAACAGGTTCAATATAAGGGTGGGGTGAGAATGATGAGTCAAGGACAACACCAGGGTTACAGGTTTGTAAAATAGGGAGCATAATAGTGCTGGTTACAGTGATGGAAAGACAGGGGAAAGGGAAGGTTTGGGTGTGAAGATAATTTCTTTATTGGATATTTTTAATTTGAGGTGTAGGCAGGATATACAGGTAGATGTGTCCTGAAGGCAGGATCAAATGTTATCTCATAACATTTGAGGGTGGGGAAGGGGAGAGTTCAGGGCTGGAGATGAAGTTTGGAGAATCATCTGCATAGAGATGGTAACTGAAGCTACGGGATCAAATGAGTTTCCTAAGGGAGTGGGTGTAGAGAGAGAATAGAAGCGTATTTAGAACTGAGCTTGAAGGACCCCTAATTTCAGAAGATGGGAAGCAGAGGAGGGCTCAGCAAAAGAGACTGAGGAGAAGTGGTCAGAGAGATGGATTATACCCAGAGAGAATAGAATAATTTGCTTTGAGCACCCAGGATGAAATAGTGGCAAAATGACTAGGTTTTGTACACTTCAACATAATTTGCTTCATTTTTAAGCATTTGATGTCATATAAAACTCATAATGAAGAAAATGAAAAGCAGAATCACTGTAGGTGTTTCATACTTAAATATGTACCTTCCATTTTGAAGTTAGTGGAAAGTGATTTGTCCTTGAGAGTTTATGCTCTTTGTAGGCATGGATTATGTTTACTAACTCTGTTGTACTGTATTCTCCCTATTAATTCATTCAATTCATTCATCAATATTTATTGAGCACTTACTGTGTGCAGAACACTGTATTAAGTGCTTGGGATTCATTCATTCATTCATTCATTCATTCAATAATATTTATTGAGCGCTTACTATGTGCAGAGCATTGTACTAAGCACTTGGAATGAACAAGTAGGCAACAGATAGAGACAGTCCCTGCCCTCTGATGGGCTTACAGTCTAATTGGGAGAGACAGACAGACAAGAACAATGGCAATAAATAATTGGGAGAGTACAATACAACAATAAACAGACACATTCCCTGCCCACAACTAGCTTACAGTCTAGAGGTGGGGGGGCGACAGACATCAGTAGAAAGAAAAAATTACAGATATGTACATAAGAGCTGTGAGGCTGGAAGGGAGGAAGAACAAAGGGAGAAAGTTAGGGAGGTGCAGAAAGGAGTGGGAAAAGAGGAAAGGTGGGGCTTAGTCTGCCTAGTAGTTAGTACAGTCCTCTGCACACAGTAAACTTGCAATAAATACTATTCATTGATGGATGGTAAATAAAATGATTTTAATTACCTTCATTATTTAAATGTTCAAAAACATTATGAATCATGAAATGCATTATTTTAATGTTATATGAAAGTAATTTTGAAATAAAATGCATATAATTGTAATATGGCTATTTTGGTGAATATCAAGCTAAAGTAATTTTCATTCAGGTCCCATTGATCAAAGACATGAATGCTGGCATGACTAGTGGTAACAAGTTTCATCACCAATTCAGTTAGGATGATTTGCCAAACAACCTATTCTGTGTTCCTTCCGAGCGGCTGGAGAGATTGTTTCATTTCATTTCATGATTCCAATGAGCAGTTGCTTCTCGTTAAGGACACTTCAGTGATAGATGCATTCTTTTGGTTTCTTGGGTTCTACTACTTTCAGTTAGTACCAAGGCCTTTCAGTAAACATAAGTCACTTAAATGATATGCCCTTCACCTTATCTCCTCAACGATGCATCCCTCAACCATGCAGTTAAGGGCTGAAACAGCAAGTCCTATCTCAGACCTGCAGACCCCTTTGGTGTGCTGCATCAGGGTCAGTAAGCCAGTAAAAATATGTATAAGTGTGAAAAATAGATTTCACGCTCCATATCTCTATATGGAGTTGCACTGTATATGCAATGCATGTTTTCCATTAGAAACTTACACAAGTAACAATTTAATTACATTTGTTCAATACCCAAAAGATTTAACTGCAATCCTCTAACATTGACATAAACTTGAAAAAAACATATGCTCTCCAGGCATTGTGGGTATAATTATTTGGAAATCTCCATTTTGCTACAACCATATTAGAAATAAAGATGGTACCTATGTCAAGGTATTTACCTAACACTTTTTTATCTACTCTAGAAAATGCCAATGCTAATTTTGCCCTTAAGAGTAGAGTTGGTGGAATGGGACATTTTATCCCAGCTCCTGTTTATCCTTTGGCTAGTCATCCTACACTAACGCAAATCTGAAAATTTTACCTTCTGGTAACTCATCAATTGAATTATTCATACCACCTTTGACAGCAGTGAGATTTTTCTTTAAGATTAAGTGGATTCATCATTGAATATCATTTTTTTTAAATTTACAGGTTAGTTTTGAACAAATGCTTAAGCTGATTTTAATACATCAAGGTGTTTCTGATCTGCATGATATATATGTATATGTGTATATATAAATACATATATGTTAATATAAACACACTATATATTAATATATATTAGAGAGAGGGAGAGAGAGAGAGAAGGAGCGAGTAGTGGTTGTTAAAGAGATGTGCTCTTCTATTTTCCTTCTAACTATTGATGATTTCCTGGAATCTTTCTAAGTGATTAACATTTCTGTCTCGGAAATGTTAAATTCTTCATAAAGTAGTTTTATTCACTGATGGTTTATCGAAACAAGATTGAAAAATATCTAAATCTGAACTCTTTTTGACCAAATGGTAGCATTTCATTGTCATTTTCATTTTCTAGTCTCTCTTCATCCAGATTTGAAGGGTAGCCTTTATCTATGCACATGCTGAATAGTCTTGAACAAGTAAAATAAGCCTTTTCTAAAAGTTTTAACCAGTTTTCTCGATTAAAAAAATGATGATTTATGATTAGGAGAATTCATTTTAATATGCATTAGGAATTCAAATGCTGTTGCAATAATTTTTTAGCAAAAGCTGCTTTTTAGAACTACCTTTGCCCATTCTCTTCACAAGCAATAATTCTTCATCTATGGAGTAATTTATTTCTTCTGGTTTTAATATGTTACAGATGAATGGTTGTATGTCTTTCCTGTTAGAGCATTACAAGACAGGCCACTTTTGCATTAGGCTGGTACTACAACAGATACCTGTGGTGCTCTTCATGGTTCATGTGGTACTAATTTAAATGGGAAGTTGCACATATTTCATTGAAACACTTGGTAAAGCCAGCTTTCACAGAAGGGTGCAAATGATGGACTGTTCTCTGTGTGCAGCTGAACTGCTCTAAATGTGTCAGTGAGGGTTATGGATCATTTCATTCACCCATCAGCTCTGGTCCGCTGTGTGTACAAATCACAGTATAGTGTCATCTAACAGAACATTCCTGACAATACTAGAACATTTATAGTACTGCCATTTTTAATAGGAGTTCTGCAACCCTGTTTAAACTCTATTACTTCTTTAACTCTTTAAATTCTCTATTTGTGGAATTGGGCTTCTTAGGCATTTTGTTTTTCAGTCTGCTTGCTTCAATGCCTGGTGCTATTATGTGGCTGGATGTTAGCGGTTCTGCTTGAAGGAGAGCAAACTAGGTACATCCGGCTTCCACTGTACCAAATTGTAACTTAGGACCTAGTTTGGGAAATATTTACATTCCATTTGCACTGTTTAGCATCCCTTTTTTTCCTGTCAACTCATTGGATCCCAGCACATTTACTCATAGATCCATGTCCTCTTAGATTGCAAACAGGCTGTGGTTACTTTCAGTGCCAAAGCAGCAGAGATTGGTTGCATCTGCTCACGGATTCCTGAATCCTTTTGCCTCCCTTTGGCTTGTTGTTAAAAAAGAGTAAATTCTGGGGCTATCCATAGTAGGACAGCATTTTTTCCTTATCTTGATTTTACTTCCAATCATTCAAGGAGCTTTTGGGAGTGCTCTGGGATCTCCCAGGCAGATTGTCGAAATCCCATTTCTTAGCAGACGATCATCTAGATTAAGCAAAAAGAAGGTTCCAGGATGCAACCGTATTACAAAAATGCAACATATTCATCAGGCAAAATTAAGGGAGGAAAAGAAAAACATAAACAGGCATGTTAAGAAAAGGGGTGGAATGTAAACTTTTTTATGCTTCCAAAAGCATGGGTGTTAATCAGTTGTTACCTCATAAATGGCCTCCAATGTAATTTGAGGTAATTTGCAAATATTAAGATCATTTGCAAATGTCAAAATTAAGAAATAGAAAAAAAAATCGTGTTTTCAAGGTCAAATAGCAGGGGAGAAACAATCATGCTCCTGACCTATTCCTAAATCCTCATTCTGTCAGTCAATCATATTTATTGAGCACTTACTATGTGCAGAGCACCGTACTAAGTGCTTGGGAGAATACAATATAACAATGCAATAGGCAGATTCCATGCCCACATCAAGCTTAGAGTCTAGAGGGGGAGACAGACATTAATATAAATAAATATGATTACAGATATGTACTTGAGTGCTCTGGGGCTGCGAGGGAGTATGAATAAATGGAGCAAGTCATGGTGATGCAGAAGGGAGTAGGAGAAGAGGAAAGGAAGACTTAGTCAGAGAAAGCCTTTTGGAGGAGATGTACCTTCAGTAAGGCTTTGAAGAAGGTGCATGTAATTGTCTGTTGGATATGAAGAGGGAGGGCACCCTGGACCAGAGGCAGGACACGGGAAAGAGATTGGCAGCGAAGAATATGAGATTGAGGTACAGTGAGAAGGTTAGCAATAGAAGAGCAAAGTGACCTGGGTTGTGGTAGGAGAGTAGTGAGATGAAGTAAGAGGGGGCAAGGTGATTGTGTACTTTAAAGCCGATGATAAGCAGTTTCTGTTTGATGCAGAGGTGGATGGGCAACCACTGGAGGTTCTTTAGGAGTGTAGAAATGTGGCCTGAACACTTTCGTAGAAACATTCTGTTCTGGCTTAATAAAAGCTGCTTTTATGTCATTTTTCAGGTGGTAAAATATAAAAAAAGATATTAATCCTGAAAAAAACCCTTTAAATTCTATCCTAATTCTGAATAAAAACCACATTATCAGAAATTAAAACATCTATTTATATTGTTTTAAAAATATTTTTAAATATATGCAATTTCTACCCCGGGATATGGTATTGTAAAGTAATTACTATGTGCCAAGCACTTCTGCCCTAGCAGTGGCAGATACAAGATGATCAGGTTCCGTATGGTGCTCACAGTCTAAGAAGGAGAGAGAATAGATATTGAATCCTCATATACAGATGAGGGAACTAAGGCACAGAGAAATTAAGTAACTCACTCAAGGTCACATAGTAGACAACTGGTGGAGTCAGAATTAGAACCCAAGTTCAAGAGACCACAAACTGACATGGACCATTTACCATCCCATGGGACAGAGACCTGCCTTGAGGCCACAAACTGGAGCAAGTTATCTAACACTGCCTACCATCTGCCAAGACTCTGACATTTTGTTCCCAAACTGCCACAGCAGCGAAGTGCCATTTCTTCACCTTTCCCATTTCTCTGCAGCCCAGCCTGAATCCACAGTGGAGATAACAGAACAGGCTTGGCTGTCTGACACCCAGGTGAAAACGACCAAGGTTTTTACAACGGCAGCTGTCAACCTTCTCATCGACCTTGTCTCTTGCTTATTCCTAAACTTTCATCTCTTCATTATCAAGCACCCAAGGCCTGGCATACAATTCAACAAATTACTCAATAAATACTGGATTAAGTATTTATTGCTGTTGATAACCTCACCTAAGACCCTTAAACTTCCCTAACCTCACCATGACCTCTCAATCCCTGACCTCCAGTCAGCCTATCCCTATTCCCCCTTCTCAGCACACCCCTTCCTGCCCCTCCAACCAAACCCTTCCTACCACTTGAGCCTTCCCTTCCCCTTCCTTCCAACCCCAAGCCTAATCCAGTGTGGCCCGAGGAACCCCCTCTCCATCACAGGCAAGCTTCCCATCATCCTTGACCTATTTCTGACCCAGTCACTGCTCCTTCCTTGCCATCACTGAAAGCTGGACCTCCCCAGATGACAGAGTTTCCCATGTTGCTCTCTCTAGAGGGGGCCTAATCTTCACCCAGTCCTCAAGACTCACTGGTGAAAAGGGAGGAGTTGCTCCTCAATGCCACTTTCACATCATTCCACCTCACGCATCCCTCTCTTTCCCTTCCTCTGAAGTCTATATCGTCCATATCTACCACCCACTCCAGATACTGGTCACGGTCATCTACCACTCGCCCAGGCCCCACTTACATTTTTTTGAACCATTTTGACCCTTTTATCACATTCCTTCTCTACAGTGATCCTTGGGGACTTCAATATGCACACAGGTGTTGCTGATGACCTGTCCACTACCCAATTTCTATCAGTTCTCAACTCCACTGACTTCTTTCTCCACACTAACTCTCCCACTTACCAACTTGGACACACATTTGATCACATCATTAGTCTCTGTGAAATCCAGTCTCTGTGAAATCCATCCCTATTGATACCCCCCCATTGTCCTTGCCGGTTGTTCCAAATGTTTAACTCTCTCCTCAAACTCACTGTCACCCCTCCTACCCCATCCCTCACCTCTAATGACCAAGCTACCTTCTTTATTGAGAAAATTTAAACTATCAGACATGATCTCCCTAAAAGCACCCCTGCTCTTCTCCAGTTGCTCCTTCCTCCCACCCCTTCTTCAACTCTCCCATCCTTACAGTATTATTTCAAGAGGAGATCTCCTGCCTTCTCTCAAATCCACCCCCTCCACCTGTGCATCTGACCCCACTGCTTTACACCTTATCACAATACTTACACCCTCCCTTCTCTCCTTGATAACCATCTTCAGCTGTTCACTTTCCAGTGGCCTCTTCTCCACTGCTTTCAACAATGCTCATGTCTCTCCTTTCTTAAAACAGCTCCCTCCAACTATCACCCCATCTCCCTCCTAACATTCCTCTCCAAATTCCTGGAGCAAGTTGTCTACACCCACTGTCTCAAGTGCCTCTCCTCCAATTCTCTCCTTGATCCTCTCCAATCTACCTTCAGTCTCCTTCACTCACAGAAACCCCCTCTCAAAAGTCACAAATTGTATCCTTCTTGCAAAATCTAATGGCTTCTACTGCAGCATAATCCTTCTTGATCTCTCAGGTGCTGAGACACTTTCGAACATCACCTCACCACTCTCCTCACCATAGGCTTTAAAGAGCTCAATTATCTTGTTGCCTCTTACTTCACCTCATAACTCTCCTACTACAACCCAGCCCACACATTTTGTTCCCCTAATGCCAACCTACTCAATCAGGATGGCCTAGTGGAAAGATCATAGGCCTGGGAGTCAGAGGACATGTGTTTTAATCCTGAGTTTGGGGAAGTCACTTCACTTCTCTGGGCCTCAGTCACCTCATCTGTAAAATAGGGGTTAAGACACTGAGGCACTGTGTCCAACCTGATTACCTTATGTCTACTCCAGGGCTTAGAACAGTGCTTGGTACATAGTAAATGCTTAACAAATACCCAAATTATGATTGTTATTATTATTACTTCCTTGATTTCATCTATCTCACTGCCTACCTCTGCCCACATCTCCTGCCTATGGCATGGAACACTGTCCCTTCTCATGTCCAACAGATAATTACTCTCCCTATCTTTAAAACACCTCTCAGGGTCACACCTGGAGAGTTTCCAGTACTCTACCAATCTCGACTAAGGGAGAGAGAGTCAAGCAGAGGCATATCCACTTCATTCCTAGCTTGGGCAGAGGCTAGCGAGTGGACGGTAATCTGCTAGAAGTCAAAACTCACCTGTGCTGAGCAGCAGCGGCATGGGAGAGAGTCGAGGGCAGAGACTCAGGTTTACTTTGAGGAAAGAGGCAATGGTAAACCACTTCCATATTTTTACCAAGAAAGTTCTATGGATACACTACCAGAACGATTGCATTTGGGGGTTGGGTGTTCTGGGAGAGCTGCATCCTTGACATCTTTATGGGTCCAACACAACTGGACAGCATAAGGCAACTACAGAAACAACCTTTACAAGCCTTACTGAAGACACATCTCCTCCAAGTGGCCTGCCCTTACTAAGCCCTCATTTCTTCTTTTCCCACTTCCTTTTGTGTTACTCTGACTTGCTTCCCTATATTCATCACCTATTGCTCCCTTCATTCAGCCCAGCCCCACAGCACTTAAATACATATCCATAATTCATTTATTTACATTAATATCTGTCTCATCCCTCAATACTGTAGCTCACTGTGGGCAGGAAATGTGTCAGTTATATTATAGTATTGTAGTCTACCAAGCACTTAGTACAGTGCTCTGCACATGGTAAGCAATCAATAAGAATGATTGATTGATTGATGGAGGTCTTCTGACCCCCAGGCCCATGCTATTTCCACTAGAACGAGCTGCTTCAATACTCATGATGTCCTATATATATTCCAAAAAATCATAGTCAAATGTCATGAATGTTTTCATTAGTTTCTTGCTGCCCAGTGTTCATCTATTGATGGACTAGCAGAACCTGGTAATTTGGGGATGATATATAACACATTTAATTGAAATTTGGAATTCATTGGTGATTTACATAGCACTTCTCTTTTCTTCCCTGATGGCCTTGAGTTGCCAAAACATTTCATCTGTCATAATATTGATAGAGTGGTGTCATCAATGTGCTGTATAATGCTTAACATATCATGATGTTAGTTATAAAAACGTCATCATATTGCAGCTAGATGCTACATATGATTAGACTGTAAGCCCGTCAAATGGCAGGGACTGTCTCTATCTGTTGCTGACTTGTTCATTCCAAGCGCTTAGTACAGTGCTCTGCAACATAGTAAGCGCTCAGTAAATACTATTGAATACATATCCCTACATAGACAATCTTCCTGAAAGGTCAAAAGTAACTTCCATATGACTGTGCATTTCCAGTTCATGAGAATTGGCCTCAGCAAAAACCCAGAATACCCTGGAGGAACACTGTTCATTTGTACAGATTTCAGTCTTTAAACGATTCCTTTTCCTGAAAGAGGAAACATTCAACATTTTTAATATTTCAAAACAACCAATAATTCCTCTAGCAGTCCATAAATCTATGAACCACAATATTTAGTTTTCAGAAAAGTAGCTCTTCCTTCCTTGAAAAATCACAAAAAAGACCCACATGTGAATTTTCACCCCACATAAGAGGCATCCTCTTTGAGACCCTCCTCTCTCCATGGCTCAGAGAGTGATGTCAGTTCAACACTACATCAGTTATGTTAATGGCATATTTAAAGGGAAGAAAATCATCACAAAAACTTAGAGAAAAATTTCTGATGGCAACCTTTCTTTTTACATTTATTTTATTTTTATGGTATTTGATTATCACTTACTATGTGCCAGGTACTGTACTAAGCATAAATTGATCAGGTTGGACACAGTCCTTGTCCCACATAGAGTTCATGTTCTTAATCCCATTTTACACATGGGATAACTGAGGCACAGAGAAGTTAAGTGACTTGCCCAGAATCACACAGCAGGCAAGTGGTAGAGCCAAGATTAGAACTCTGCCCCTATGTGCTCTATCCACTAGGCCATGCTGCTTCTTTTCCCTTTTTCATTCTCTTCTGTTACTACCTGTTTGGCTGGCCTCGTCATTCTCTTAGAGTGCCAAAACATTAAGCTCTTTCTGTTTGAAATGATGTCAGTCAGTGAGACTGGATCCTGCCTAGCGTGGCTGTTGTGACTTTGATGGTCTGAATGTTCTCTCTGTCTAGACACAGACTGCAGAGCTTGGCTCCAACTTTGAAGGATATTGCTCTGTTCTGCTACCTGCTGTGGTTGTTTCACAGCTCTGTCTGTATGGGATTGGATGCAGTTCCCTAAATAAGGTCTATGATGGAAAATTTGGGGTGCTCAAATTCACATTTGAGAAACTTTTCATTAGGCACTGAATCAATTTTAGTAATGATTCAATCAATAGTAATTGACTGAGAGTTTACTTTGTGCTGAGCACTATACTAAGAATTTGGGGACTACAGTGAAGTTGGTAGACACTATATCTCCCTTCAAGGAGCTTGCAGTCTGGTGTGGAGACAAGCAGTAAAATAATTTACAGGTAAGGGAAGCAAATAAGCATAAAGTCATATATATATATATACATATATATATATACATATATATAAATTCAGTGGGATTGGGATTGGGGAAATACTTAAGACTTTAGTAGGTGGAATTAAGTGCATGGGTGAGAAGATGAGAGCTTAGTCAGGAAAGGCTTCCTGGAAGAGGTATGATTTTAATAAGGCTTTAAAGATGGGGAGAGTGCTGGTTTGGAGGGTACGTAGGGGTAGAGAGTTCCAGGCAGGAGGGTGGGTGTGAGCAAGGGTGAAGCAAGCATGAGGGACAGTGAGTAGGTGTGGCATTAGAGGAACTAAGTGTGTGGGCTGGGAGAGGAGCAGGGAAAATTGAGAGAGAGAGATTTCTGATTGAGAGCCTTGTATCTTATAGGGGTAGTTTCTACTTAACACAGAGATGGAAGAGCAACAATGGGAGGCACATGGGGCTGGGAAGATGTGTGCAAAATCACTTTTTTTGGAGAAGTGACTCACTAGCAGAGTGAAGTATGGAAGGGAAAGGGAAGAGACTGGAGGTAGGAAATTTAGTGAGGAGGCTGTTGCAGTAGTAAATGGAATGAGAACCTATGCTTGAACCCGTGCAGTATCAGTTTGGATGGAAGGATAGTAGAGAATTCTGGAAATGCTGTGGAGATAGAATCAAACAGATTTAATAACCGCCTGAATATGAAGGTTGAAGGAGAGCTTCACAGCTCACCTCCTCCAAGAGGCCTTCCCAGACTGAACTCCCCTTCTCCCTCTACTCCCTCTACGGCCCCCCTTCACCTCTCCACAGCCAAACCCTCTTTTCCCCCCATTTCCCTTTGCTCCTCCCCGTCTCCCTTCCCATCCCCTCAGCACTGTACTCGTCTGCTCAACTGTATATATTTTCATTACCCTATTTATTTTGTTAATGAAATGTACATCGCCTTGATTCTATTTATTTGCTATTGTTTTAATATGTTCATCCCCTCGATTCTATTTATTGCTATTGTTCTTGTCTGTTTGTCTCCCCCAATTAGACTGTAAGGGCAGGGACTGTCTCTATGTGTTACCGGTTTGTGCATTCCAAGTGCTTAGTACAGTGCTCTGCACATAGTAAGCGCTCAATAAATACTATTGAATGAAAATACTATTGAATGAGAGAGATGAGCCAAGGTTGTGGGTTTGAGAGTCAGGAACAATGATAGATTTGTCAGCAATGGTGGGAAAGTCAGAGGGAGGAGAATGCTTGTTAGGAAGATGAGAAGTTCAGTTTGGGCCATGATGAGTTTGAGGTGATGGTGGGACACCCAGGTAGAGTGTCTTAAAGGCACGACAAAATGTGAGATCTCAGATAAGGAGGAGAGGTTGGGGCTGGAGACAAAGACGTGGAAAATAGTAGTTGAAACTATAGGATTGGATGATATCCCCAAGGGAATAAGTGTGAAAGGAGAATAGAAGAGTACCTAGAGGGACCTCCAAAGTTAGAAAGTGTGAGGCAGAAGAGGAGAGCTTGGGAGAGTACAATATAATAAGAAACAGGCATATTCCCTGCCCACAATGAGCTTACAATCTAGAGCTGGGAGACAGACATTAATATAAATAAATTACAGATATGTACGTAAGTGCTGTGAGGCTGGGAGGGAAGAAGAACAAAGGGAGCAAGTCAGGGCACTGAAAAGGGCATTGGTATAAGAGGAAAGAGGAGATTAGTCAGGAAAGGTCTCTTGGAGGTCATGTGCCTTCAATAAGTCTTTGAAGGGTGGGAGAGTAATTTTCTGTTGGATTTGAGGAAAGGGTCATTCCATACCAGAGGCAGGACATGGGTGAGGGGTCGGTGGCAAAATAGGCAAGATCTAGGTACAGTGAGAAGGTTAACATTGAAGTTTGCGTGCTGGATTGTAATAGGAGAGTAGTGAGGTGAGGTAGGAGAGGGCAAGGTGATGGATGCTTTAAAGCCAATGGTGAGGAGTTTTTGTTTTATGTGAAGGTAGATGGGCAGCACTGGAATTTTTTGAGGAGTTCAGTGACAAGTAGAAAAATGATCTGGGCAGCAGAGTGAAGTGTGGACTGGAGTCGGGAGAGGCAGGAGGCTGGGAGGTCAACAAGGAGGCTGATGCAGTAATCCAGGTGATATAGGATGAGTTATATGGTATTAACATGATGGATGGAGAGGAAAGTAGTTTGGATGGAGAGGAAAGGACAGATTTTAGTTATGTAGCGGAGATGGGACCAACATGATTTAGTGATGGATTGAACATGTGGATTGAGTGAGAGAGTGGAGTCAAGGATAACACTGTGGTTATGGACTTGGGACACAGGAAGGATGGTGGTCCCATCTAAAGTGATGATAGAGGGGGATAGGGTTTGGGAGGGAAGATAAGATACTCCAGTGCTTAGTACAGTGGCTGGGCATAATAAGCACTTAACAACCATAAAAAAGTGTGTAGTGTAACTGAAACCAGAGTGTAATAGTGTTTCCAGAAGAAGAGGGTGGTCCACCATGTCAAAGGCAGCTGAGATGTCAAAGCAATTTAGTATGTAATCTAATTATTAAGAGTCTGAATTTGGCAAGGAGGAGGTCACTGGTAAGTTTGCAGGAAACAGTTTCAGTGGAGTGGAGGGGATAGAAACCATATAGCACAGGATTGCAGGATTATGCCAGGGCATTGGCATTAATGGATTGGGGTCATTACCAGTCTCTCAGGGGTTAAGAAATTATTTCGGCTGGAGGGCACAGATATTTTTAAAACTAGAAAGGAACAGTCACTCAGTCAAAGGGTGGTATTTACTGAGGGCTTACTGTGAGCAGACCACTGTATTAAGTACTTGGAAGAGTAATAGAGACAGTAGACACAATCTCATTGGTGTTGCGATAAGGAGGACAGACCAGTGCTATTAGAACTCCCTGGGAGCATCTGTCAATCAGCCAAGCTACTGGCATAATCAGAGGGGATAGAAGGTGACGTAATGCCCAGCTAAAATATATTGTCTGTAGCAGCTGAAATTAACACCTTTGAGTTCCATCATCCAATCCTATTAACATTGGCTGGCTCTCAAGGGTCATAACATTGTGCTTATTAAATAAATGGAGATTATGACTAACATTAGGATTGCTTGAGCCAGATATAAAATCATAAGACCATGGGAATGTCATTACTGGGTCAGTCCAATAGTGTATTCCAATATTCTCTCTGACAAAGGCAGCCTTAGACTGAGCCATCTGTGACTCTACACCCAGAATTATAACTGAGCCCAGTTATGTCTCCTGACTTTATTGGACTTATCTATCCCTGAACTACCTCCCAGTTTATTTAAGGGATAAAATGATGCTTGAAGAAAACATGTGCTTATTGCCCATCCTTGAGCCCAACAACTTCATATTTCTCTCTAGAAAATTCTTCTAGGTCCTCTCCCCAAAATTTATCAAAATCTCTTTTAAAAATTTTGGTAGTTTATCTCCACATAACTTTTTCTGGTAACAAATTCCCTAATTTTACCACTTGCTAACTGAGCACACTTTTTATTTTGTTTCAAGTGTCAGTGAGTTTCACGTCCTCATGTGATGGGATCTGGTGACCCATGACCACTGCCCTCTTACCATGCTTTTTTTTTATTAAAAGTAAGCTGCAGGCATCTGTACTTCCACTAAACCTCTAGAATCTGTCCTTTCCTTCTCCATCCAAACTGCTACTACACTGATCCAAGTACTTATCATGTCCCTCCTTGACTACTGCATCAGCCCCTTCACTGATGTCCCCCTCTCCTGTCTCTACCCATGCCAATCCATATGTCACTCTGTTCACTCAATCATTTTTATGGAAAAGAAAAAAAAAAGTTCAGTTCACTTCTCCCCATGACTGAAGAACCTTCAGTTGTTGCCTTCCACCTCCACATAAAACAGAAACTCCTTACCATTGGCCCCCTCAGCTTGCCCCCTCCTACCTTACTTCTGATCTGATCTGGTTCTTCTACAACCCAGCATGTACCCTTCACTGCCATCTTACTCACTGTACCTCAATCTCATCTAATTGCCACCAACATCTTGCCCACAGGCTCTCACTGGCCTGGAACTCCCTCCTCCTCCCACATTTCCTCCATGAGGCTTTCCAATAATAATAATAATAAGCACTTGCTATGTGCCAAGCAACGTACTAAGCACTGTGGTAGATACAAGATAATCTGCTTCTACATGGGGCTTATCGTTCAAGTAGGAGGGAAAATAGATTTTTTTAATCCCGATTTTGCAGATGAGGGAACTGAGAACTAAAGTGACTTTTCCAAGGTCACTTGGCAGATAAGTGGGCTATCAGGTATTAAAATTTAGGTCTTCTGAATCCCAGGCCCATGTACTTTCCATTAGGCTACACTGCTACCCCGACTAATTCTCCATTTCCCCTACTCCCTCTGCTTTCTGTATCATCTATGCCCTTTAACCCTTTAAGCACTTATTTGCTCCACCCTCAACCTCACAGCATTTATGTACCTATCTATAATCTATTTTAATGTCTGTCTTCCCCTGTAGACTGTAAGCTTCTAGTGGGCAGGGGAAATACCTACCAACGTTTTTCTATTCTACTCTCCCAAAGCACCTAGTATAGTGCCATTCCTGCAGTAAGCACTCAATTAAAAAAAAAGATTGATTTATTAATTGCAGAACTTGTGGATGCTGCTGAAGAGGTGGTGATTTCCAACTCAAATTCAATAGGTACTTGTCACATGTGAGTTGCAGTACGGTTTATTGGCCATCCAGAGCATACAACAATGAGCTCTCTGCCCTCTTTAATTGCTCAATCAATACTATTCCATTTACCATTACTGATTTCCAATTATATTGTACTCTCCCAAACGCTTAGTACACAGTAAGCACTTAAGAAAAATGATTGAATGAATGAATGGATGGATGGATGAATGAATGAATAGTGAGCCTCGTGGTGAGGAAAGAAGCAGGCTTACCATGCAGAGTGGCATCAGAGTGTGCATCAGAGTGGCAGCAAGCCAAGTAGGGGGAGGCAGGAGCCAAGTGCCCCAATCAACCCAAGTAAATCCCTCTCTCACATACCTACCAGGACTCTACCCCCAATCTGCCTTTGGTGTGGTCAGTGTTCCAAAAGGCTTCCTTTGACCCAAGGTGACACCTTGCTCTCTGAATAGTTTCTGAGCACCATACCAGTAGCCCACATTCATTCCTAAGGTCTTCTCCCAGTACTGACATCCAGGATCTTTCTCCTGAATCTGTGTTTGCTGGCAGGTCCTTCTGACTTCTCGGTAGCATCTCCAGGGATGACTCAGACTCTTGATTGCTACTACATACTAGATCCTGCTTCTCATGGCTCCAGAAACTCTTCCCCATCATTTCTTAGGGCACTCTCAATTTCCCAAGTGTTGGCAGCAGCTGGGCTGGGTACTTATTGCAGTGGTGAAATTCATGACACTGATGAACTTGAACAGAGTGCAGGCAACTTTGTCAGACACACATATAAACAAAAAGGTATTTGCAAGCCTTCTTCCATGGGGACAATCTACAGATGTGAAATAGAAAAGAAGTGATTAAGTCTAGGGGAAAGAGGCTGGCAGTCACAGGACAAGTCAATTAACTTCTCTTTGTGTCAGTTTCCTCATCTCTAAAATGGGAATTCACTATCTGTTCTCCCTCCTATATAGTCTGTGAGCACATATGTGGATCAGGGATGTGGTATGACCTGATGACCTTTTATCTACTCCAGCAGTTAATACAGTGCTTGGCACTTAGAAATACTTCATAAATACCTTTACTATTACTATTATCGCTTTGGTAGGGTATTCGTTCAGTGTTCTTAAAAAAAATGGCTACTAAGAATTTCTTTGCACCCTTTTACACTGCACTATACACTTAGATGTCATGAATCCTTTTCAATTGCTGCCTTCCCCAGTGAGCAACATTTCATGACTCTCTCTAATCATTTGTCCTTCAATATTCTCATGTTCTATATATAGAAAGAGCTTAATAAATATCATTGATTCATTAGTTCACCACTCAAGACTACAATTTTAGCTAGTGCTGTAATTGAGCATCCACTCTTAGTGGCATTTATTTATGATCTGTCCCGCAAATTAGCTAAAGGAAGAGACCCCACAAGATAAGATGGTGCTGGCAACTATAATCGCACTTCTTACTTTCTTTGTACTGAGGTTGGACAATGTAGTCCTATCTCTTTCCCTATTCTTTTACTTTCCTAAAAATATGCAGTGCCCTACTAGTGTTAGCCCGTGTCTATTCTGAAATCAATGACTATTGGAAATTAAAAGTTGATGCATTTTTCTTTTTCTTCTTTCATTTTCTTGCTACTGGGTAAATGCAATGTAATTAAAGGTGGCTAACACCATTTTATACACTACTGGGATGGCCACATGACTAGTAGTCCTACTGTGATCATCTTCCATTGCTTCCCCCATTGTTAGTTTAGCATTTAATTTCCTCCTGAAACACTGTCAATATCTAAATCCTTTCCCTTATACATGCTACCTGTGTCCGAGATTTTTTTTGATTTGTGAAAATTTGTGATATATTGATAAGCTTAGAACGAGAAAACATTTAGAAATTTCCAATGTGTGTCTTAAAACGATACAGGTTTCCTTTATGGAACTATGATTTATTATTTAAGTGAAATCTAATTGCAGCCTGAGATTTTTTGATCAAACCATCATCCAGAAATGAGACGGTCCTTTTGGAGCAATCTTATGGAACACACTGAGTGTTCCTGAGTCTCAAAGGATTGTTTGCAATTTTGGATTGTTGAAAATGGTGAAATTTGATTTTGTTAGTGAAATATCTTAGGTACTGGAATAAAAATGCCATACGGGCCAAGTATTTAATTGTAGTTAACATGTGAGAATTATAACTTGATTCAATAGGTATAATTTAATGTTTTGAATTCACCCATGAAGGAATTATGAGCCAGGACTCGCCCCATATCTTATTCCCCCATGGGCTTATGCAGTGCTCTGGCTAAAACTGATGAAATTCCTAAGCAGTGAGAAAATCTCACGCTTGTTTCCCATTGATATTCCACAAAGGAATTAAACTTGGAGACCAACGTGGTTTTTAGGGCAAACCTGAATAGAACCCTCAGTGGTGTTCAGTTTTCAGTTTTGTCCAATTATCAATAAATAAGAGGGATTAGCTGTTAGTAATGGTGGCGGGGACAAAAGGTTCAGGTCATATGAAGTGAATTCAGAAAAGTGAGAGTGTACTTAGGGGGAAAAAATGCTTTTCTAAATTAGCAATAAAAAGAGATGATTAGGTTAACTGTTTAGTTTCTAAAGTAGATAAATCCTGATGATACGAATTCACTACTGAATTATACCCTCAGTGATATGTCAAGGTTCATCTAACTTTCATCTTCTTACTGCAAAATAATCATTTAGGCCTTCATCTAACTGGCTGCAGAAAAATCTAGGTATAAATAGAAAAGCCTTTGAAAATTGTTGAAAATGACCTTGGGAAGTGAAAAGAGAAGAGAAAAGACAAGGGTAGAAAAGTGAAACTGTGAATGGTTAATATGAAGTTTAGATTCAGATTAATGATTTTTGCCGTTTAAATGTCAGCTCCTGTATTCACATGAAAATCTGTCCTTAAAAGTACAGTTAGAATGCATCAATCCTTAAACACTGCATGCAAGAGATAAATGAAGGTTCATTTTTACTAAAAAAAAATATTGATTTATAGCTGGCAAAACTTACTTCTAGCTTTTATTTCACCACTTGAGAATATCACTTTAGGAAGCAGAATGTTCAAAGTCAATTAATAAATATGGCGAGCCATGGAATTCTGAAATATATTTGATTTTTACTTTAATCCCAAATATTCACTTCAATGATGAAAGAAAGATGATTAAAAGCAAACACACTGGTATTTATTCCTAGGTTACTTAAATCACATATGGGATTTTAAAGTCTGCCTTCAGGAAAGATCCAGATTTCAGTGTTGCTAACAGGATCTAAATCCATTTGACTTCATTTGCAAATTCCCAGTCGATTCTAACAAACATCTTCCACTGGGAACCCAGAACCCAGATATCTAGCAAATCTTAAAGCACTGGGGTTCTGTAAAAGCCCAACAGAGCAGAGCACAGTTAAGATGTGTAAAAGCTTAGCCACATTGAGCACAACCAATAGAAGATTACCTGCAATCTGACATCATATGATTTATAATTAACTGATAAAGTCCACTAGGCATTCTCTTTTTGGAAATATGGTGGATGTAGCAATAATGGCAATTCCAATTCACTAGCTGTCCAGATGAATAATTTGTGGAAAGAGTAAAGCAGAAGATGAGAACATTGCAATATATTTTCATTTTACAGTGTCAACTTTTCCACAAAGCCAGGTTCCTAAACATCCACAGTTTCAACTTCAGTTCAAGAAAATTGATATTTCAAAGTTGGTTTAAAGCTCCAACTAACAGAGCAGGCATGGACCTGTCCTACAGAACTTAGTTGTTAAAATAAGGGGCTGAGTCAGCAGCCTCTGCAACCATCATTTCACTGGTCTGTACTTGAGGGGCCAAGGAAGAAGTTAATTTCTGATATGCATTGTTTGTTAGATTTTATCAACAAGGAGAAAAAAGGGTCAGGCAGCTAGGAAATAAATACTTGGAACAAATCACCTTCCAGGATCTGGTATGCTTTCTGCCCACCTTCTTCCTTAAGGATATGAACCCGAAACGACAACAATGACTGGGATTTCTTCGAGTGATTCAACCAGTGTTGAGAAGAAAAAAGATTGCTAATTTGAACACCACCTGTGGAAAGATGTCAGCAGCAACAGCAGCAGTAGTGTGGCTTTTGCAATGGGACAGTGGGGCCGAGTCAGCAGTAGCAGCGAGCAGCAATATTAATCATAATGGTATTTGTTCATTCATTCAGTCATGTTTATTGACTGCTTACTATGTGGAGAGCACTGTATAAGCACTTGGGAAAGTACAATACTGTAATAAAGAGTGACAATCCCTGCCCATAATGAGCTTACAGTCTAGTTAAGCACTTACTATGTGCCTGGCACTGTTCTAATCTACAAGTTAATCGACTGAACACAGTCCCTGTCCACAAGAAGCCCACAGTTTTAATCCCCATTTTATAGATGAGGCGACTGAGGCAAAGAGAAGTTAGGTGACTTGCCCAAGTCTACAAGTGACAGAGCCAGGATTAGAACCCAGGTCCTTCTGGCTCCTTAGCCCATGCTCTATCCACGAGTCATGCTGCTTGTGGGGGAATGGGGATGCAGGTAGGGAATGACTGGGTTAAGCTTCTGCCAAGAGAAGGACCCGGATCACCTCCGGAGATTATAGATGTGCAGCTCAGACCCTTAGCCCAGAATAAAATGGGCAAGGTGGGGTGCAGCTGCAGGCCACTGAGACATAGGAGGAGCAAGCTCTGTCTGGCCTGAGTGTCATGAGCCAGTATCTGGGGATTAACCTTCTCATAATTTCAGACAATTAATGACAAGTCCTCAACGCCAATTTAATGTTGCAAGCCCAAGCCCTGCTCTAAGGATTCCAAACCAGTCCCTCTACCAGAGCTGGAAAAAAATCATTATCTTAACTGACCTCAAAGGTTGGGAATTTTTTAAATGGTCCAGTACCTCTGAGACAGATCCTAATCAAACAAAATGACCAGGAAGCACTATGGGTTCCAAACCAGCTCCTCCACCAGAGCTGGGAAAATCCACTATCGTAATGGACGTCAATGGTCAGTAGTCTCTGAACTGGTCCACTGCATCTGAGACAGATCCTAATTAAACATAATGACCAGGCATTACTGATGGGGCACGCTGTGACAAGTTCAAAAAAATGAAAATTTTATTCAGCTCAGTGTAATTGAAGGCAAAATGCATACACATACACACACGTACAAATACACACACAAACACACACATACACACAACAAATAAAGCTACCTGTCCAACAGTTTACTCCAAGCCTTTACAGATAGTTCCATGTTAGAAGAGTTACGTCAGAAGAGTTCCAGGAGCTCGGCTTGCTTGGGGCAGCCATGCTGCCCCCTGATGACTGCAAGTGCTGGTGCGGACTCCTGGCTCCTTACTCTTCAAGGTTCATGGTGACCACATCATAGGCATCCCAGCACTTAGGTGGGTGTGGCCACACTGTGTTTTTATGTGCTGTGGCACAAGCCCTAGATGATTCAGCCATGCGCCATGGCCCGTTTCTTAGCTCGTGGCAACCCATCTCATGTCATGTTGTCTTTTCTCTGGCTTTTTTCTCACAGCTCAAAGAAACCACCTTTTATCTGCTCTGTCTTGGGCATTGCAGCAGTTGCTGTTTCACTGTTTCAGATGTCACAGCAGCTCCTGACTTGCTGTCTCGGCTGTTGTGGTTGATGTTGATTGTTCCAGGCCCATTACTGAGGAAAGCAAAGAGGGAAAGCTACCTTTCCTTCCGTGCCCACCCTGTGGACTGATTTGCAACAATTTCTTCTCTGACAGATAAGCCTAGATCTTTCTCGAATTCCTTCTTTGATGATGTTGTTCATGGGATCAAAAAACAGGCACTCTAAAAATGACTTCTGGCAGACTCACTACAATGAGCCCATGTTTGAGGTGACACGATGCCCTCAAGCCTCCAGCCTCTGCTATTTCTCCAAAACAACTGCTTTGGGACTTTTACTTTTACTGGAGTTAAGTTCTAACCTATTCCAGTTTACTTCCAGCAATGGACTCAAACCTACAAAGTAATAGAATAGGGTCAAATAATTTTGAGTTACTTCTGCTGAAGCACAATAAAATGTATTCAGACCAGATATATTTAGTCAAGAAGATACATAGTTTTTACTAGGATAGGATGCATACACTAATTCTACTTTAAAGACTAAAATGCCTACTCAGTAGTCTTGCAGATGATATTTTCCTAAGAATGTGGCATGAAAAAAATGGCTGTGTGCCAGCCAAGTAATTTTCTTTTGTAATTCAGCAGGGAAGAACATGTATCATGTATGAAAACAACCTTGCAAAGACAGATCTCAATTCTTCCTAAAGGAGTCTCTTAGTTCATAGGCTTCAGTTTCATACCAGTGGCAAATGGTCTTTCAGCTTCTGAAGAATGAATTGGTGGGTCATGCAATTGAGAAGTAGCATGGCGTAGTGGATAGAGCACAGGGCTGGGAGTCAGAAGGTCAGGGGTTCTAATCCTTACTCTGCCACTTGTCTGCTGTTTGACCCCTTGTCTGCTGTGTGATCTTAGGCAAGTCACTTTACTTCTCTGTGCCTCAGTTACCTCATCTGTAAAATGGGGATTGAGACTGTGAGCCCTTCAGTCTCTGGACTGTGTCCAACATGATTTACTTGTATCCACCCCTGTGCTTAGTACAGTGCTTGGCACATCGTAAGTGCTTAAATATCATGATTGATTGATTGATGGGTCCATCAGTCAACCAAAAGCATTCACTGATAGCCTACTGTTTGCAGAGCACTGAACTAAGTGCTTGGGAGAGGACAATGCAACAGAGTTGGTAGATAGTTCTCTTCCCACAAGGAGCTTATTGTCTAGAGGAGGAGCTGACAGTCTAGGCAAATGGTAATAATGAGAGTGATCTGGATGAAGATGTGTGATAATAACGATGAGAATAGTGATGGTGGTGAAGAGAAGGAGAAAGAAGCATTTGTGTATATATGTATAATACTATTTATATTAATGCCTGTTTGTTTTGATGTGTATAAAGCTGTAATTCTATTTATTTATACTGATGCTATTGATGTCTGTCTACTTGTTTTGATGTCCATCTCCACCCTTCTAGATTGTAAACCCGTTGTGGGCAGGGATTGTCTCTATTGCTGAATTGTATTTCCACTATACTAATATAGTGTTCTGCACACAGTAAGTGCTCAATAAATATGATTGATTGATTGAATGAATGAATAAATAAATGAATGAATAAGACTATCTACGCTATTTGGGAAAACAGATAACATTAACCTCCATTCAGAATTCTGGTGGTAATAGTATTTATTAAGAGCATAGGGTCAATAGAGTTTCCATTCTGCTTATGAGTCTTCATTCTAGACTGTATGCCTGTTGTGGGCAGGGATTGTCTCTCCTTATTACTGAATTGTACTTTCCAAGCACTTAGTACAGTGGTCTATGCACAGTAAGTGCTAAATACATATGGTTGAATGAATGAAGAGAAATTGGAGGAGGATAGGGAGGGAGAAGAGCTGACAAGCTCAACTCTTCTAGGGACCTGTCATGTCATCAAACTTTACAAGTACATTTTGTACAAGCAGAGCATCATGACTATCATGTTTAGAAGTAAGTTCTGAAGATATGAGTGCATACATTTGTAGATATTTGTTTTTCAAGGGAGTTTATGAATGATCAATATACCCATAGGCAGTTTTGTAGTTCCAGCATTGATTTCTAAAGATAATGAATTGAATTGCATTGACTATGCATATACCAGTAATTGCAAACACATTAACATGTCAAAGGACTCTCTTTAAATTGCACAAAACATGGGATTAAATCTTTGGATGCATCAAAGTCTTTTTAGCCACACTGATACACCTGAAAAGGATTTTACAACCAAACACATTTTCTAATGGAAAAGATATTCTCTCTTTCTCTTTCTCTTAAAGGAATTTATAAGATCTGTTTTTGCATCCTGCAACTTTAATAACTCTTGCTGTATGAACAATATATACAAATTTAAAATGGCATATAATTCATAATGCTTTACTGGTTATCAATGCCTTCATTTCATCTAACCACAGGACACAATTAACTTTCTCACCTAGTTTCACCATATTCCTAAATCAAGAGGTATTAATATTCAGGTAAATTATTCCAATAGTGCTGTGAAAAAATAATGAACTGTGGTTTTAAATAGGACTTAAGTTTCTTTTTTCTATATGTATGTCAAGTTATGGAAGTTTAAAGTTGTCCAAAGATGTATGAGCACTCTCCAGAAATATGGCAGAGTTACGGTTTAACAACTGGAGTGAAATCATATTGCCATTTCATTGTTTTTTCTGGAGTGTACAGTTTCTTGAATTAACAGATACTGCTTGCTTATGGGAATCTGTTATTGCTTTATAGAGATGGTAATACAGTGTAGTTTCTGACTAATGTAAGTTAATGACTCACAGCTGAGAAATGAATGCTCTATAAACCAAATCTTATAAGCATACCTACTTATATTACTCTAAAAATTAACTGTATCGTATTCTAACAAATTGATTCATTTACTCTGAAACTATTGATTTGGTTTAAGCCTTGGATAAGTAGTTTGTAAATGAAGGCCAGGAGAGTTCACTGGCATGAATATAGCATCTAGTGAATATTTCTAAGATGGCATGGTAGAAGTAGTATGGCCTAATGGAAGGAGCACAGGCCTGGGATTCAGAGGACCTGCGTTCTAATCCCAACTGAACCAACTGCTTACAGTGTCAGTCAATTGTAATTATTGAGTGCTTACCATGTGCAGAGCACTGTACTAAATGATTGAGAGAGGACAATATAGCAGTATAACACACATTCCTTGCCCACCACAAGCTGTGTGACATTGGGCAAATCGCTTGACTTTTCCGTTTCACTTTCCTTATCCTTAAAATGGGCATTAAATACCTGTTCTCCCTCCTACTTAGACTGAGAGCCCTATGGGAGATGAGCACTCTGTCCAACCTGATACACCAGCATGGCATAGGGGATAGGGCAAGGGCCTGGGAGTCAGAAGGTCATGGGTTCTAATCCTGGCTCTGTCACTTGTCTGCTGTGTGACCCTGGGCAAGTCACTTCACTTCTCTGAGTCTCAGTTCCCTCATCTGTAAAATGGGAAGGGAGACTGTGAGCCCCACATGGGACAGGGACTGTGTCCAGGACAATTTGCTTGTATCCACCCCAGCGCTTAGTAGAGTGCTTAGCACATAGTAAGTACTTAACAAATACCACAGTAATTATTATTATTATCATACCTACCCCAGTGCTTAAAATAATGCTTAATACATAGTAAGTACTCAACAAATACCATAATTATAATAATGATAATAATAGTAGTATATATATGTTTATAGATGTTATCTTCTGAGACAGTCTGTAGAATAGTTTGTTTACTGTCTTCTACTAAAGGTCAGTCTGGCCTCCACTGCTGTTGCAGGCTTTAAAGACACCAAGTCCAAAGGACTATAGTTCGTTTGGTTCCATGGTGGTTTCTCAAGTTTTGTTTTTTTTTTAAGGAGTGTGATCCTTTGAGATGGTCTGATTAAGCAGCAGTTTATGGGGTCACCACACAAAATCTCTGCAAAGTAACTATGAAGTCACTGGTCTTCCCAAGCAGGGGACGGAGCTTTGAGCTGAAAGTCAAGTGATGTGATACAGACCATCGCAGGTCCTTCGCCAAGAGGACTCTTCACTCTGCTTTCCATAGCATCTCTGTCTGTAGTCTGAGTAGGGCAACACAACATGGAAACTGCTCTCTGTGAGATGGGCCAAGACCTCAGATGAAGAGTGTCACTCCTGAGATAAGATGGAGGTGGAGAAACAGAGCATTGGGAAAGGCAGACAGGTGGAGATGAGAATTAGTCATTTTGTTTTCATATTTATTCAATATCTTGAAGGTCTTCTGACTCGGCCCAAGTTGGGCAACAAGTCGGGCTTGTTTGTGAGAGAGAATGGTCAAATATTCCATAATAATAATAATAATAATAATAATGACAATAGTATTTAAGTGCTTACTATGTGCTAGGCACTGGGGTAGATAAAAGGTTATCAAGTTGGACGCAGTCCCTGTCCCACATTGGGCTCACAATCTTAATCCCTATTTTACAAATGAGGTGACTGAGGCATAGAGAAGTGAAGTGACTTGCCCAAGGTCATATAGCAAACACGTGGTAGAGCTAGGATTAGAAGACAGGTCCTTCTGGCTCCCAACCCCATGCTCTATTTTATAGGCCTAACTGCGTCAGCTTCTCAAAGAAATAGCCTTTCTCTTATTTTCAGTCATTTGGGGATTAAAAGAACCCTCCTGCCTTGAACTCTGTCTTTCATCTCTTTCTGAAGCATGAGTCAGTCAAATGTTAGTATTGTCTTGAGCACTGGAGAAGATGGCTGAAAATTGTAATGTCCTATTTAAACACTGTGTATTAAAATGGCCCTTTTTTTTCATTGTTGTGAGCATCTACTCTTGTGCCTGACCTTGAGGCTTCTACAGTTAAAGTTGTTTCCTTATTTTAGCACGTGATATCAATACCCCATCACACTTATGTATAAGTCTTTGATGTGTTTTAATGTCTGTCTCCTCTTTTAAACAAACTCATTGTTTCTAGATTGCTCCTTGTTTCTCTTTCACTACACTGCAGCTAGCAACCATCCCACCCCCATTCTTTGGGATACTTAAGATATATTCTCTCTGGTATAGCCGGAGGTGTTGGATACAAATATTTCGTTGTCTAAGGCTTCTTCCCACAAGCTGCCAGGCTTTTAGTACCCCCAACATCCCCAGCCATACAGAGAGACACCACACTTGTAGGTCACTTGGTAATTTGGTATATCACTGAGAAGGAGCCATGCATGCATTTATTCTCTCAAACTTTATGGCAGTTTTTTTTTTGTTTTTGTTGGGTTTTTTGAGAACTTCTAAAATGTAAATAAAGGTGTCTCTGTTCACAGTAACATGAGTCAGAGTTTTGGGAGAGGCAGGAAGTTCAATAATCATGAAAATTGCATTGTCTCCCCTGGCTGGTGCTGGGGGTGGGGATAGTTCTGAAACACAATTATACTGGTGGGAAGAGGAGCGGGGAGGAGTATTTACATTTTAGAAGTTCTTTAAAAAACCCTCAAAATAGCTTCCAAAATATTTGAGAGAATTAATATATTCAGTGTTCCATTTCAATGGTAAACCAAATTGTCAAGTGACCTACCAGTCTGGATTAAGCACTGGGGTTGTGGGAATGCTAAGAACCTTTCAGTTGATAAGAAGAAGTCTTGGGCAATGAAACACTTGGATCTAATATTTTTGGCTGAACTGAGGAGAATATATCTTAAGTATTTGATTGATTCATTCAGTTAGTCATATTTATTGAGTGCTTACTGGGTGCAGACCACTGTACTAAATGCTTGGGAAAATACAATACAGTAATAAAGAGAGGCAATCCCTGCCCACAGCAAGCTCACAGTCTAGAGAAGGGGAGACAGACATCAATACAAGGAAAGAGATCAATATAAATAAATAAAATTACAGATATGTAAGTGCTGTGGGGCAGAGAGAGGGAGGAAGAGCAAAGGGAGTGAGTCAGGATGACGGGGAAGGGAGTGGGATATGAGGAAAAGTGGGGGTTAATCTGGGAAGGCCTTTTGGAGGAGATGTGGCTTCAGCAAAGCTTTGAAGGCGGGCAGAGTAATTGTCTGGCAGATTTGAGGAGGGAGAGTGTTCCAGGCCAGAAGTAGGACATGGGCCAGAGGTCGGCGGCAAGTATTTGGTGGGTTTGGGTGGGAATGGGATTACTGCCTGGGATAGTGTGAGATAGAATCATTTACTCCTATGTGCCTCAGTTTCTCTACCCACTGTGAGTGAGCCCCATGTGGGACATGGACCGTGTCCAACCTGATTAGCTTGTATCTCTTCCAGTGCTTAGTACAATGTCTGGCACACAGTAAGCACTTAACAAAAATGATTTTAAAAAAAACCTAACACTTTCTCACATTTTCTCCATCCACCCCACCTTCAATTCTTTCCAATTTCCAGTTAAAAGGTTTAGAGCCATTCAGATGAGCAGCATGGCCTAATGGATAGAGCACAGGCCTGGAACTCATGGGTTCTAATTCTGGCTAAGCCACTTGCCTGCTGTAAGATCTTGGCAAGTCACTTAACTTTTTTGTGCCTCAGTTCCTTCATCTGTAAAATGGGGATTAAGATTGTGAGCCACATATGGGACAGAGACTGCAACCAACCCAATTATTTTGTATCTACCCCAGTGCTTAGATGCTTAGAACAGTGGTACATAGTAAGTGCTAAACAAATACCACTATTATTATTATTATTATTATAATAAATGCTTGGCCCACCCATGCCCCATCCCTGCACTTTTTTTCACCTATATCTCACTTTCTAAGTAAAACCTTGAGGATAAAAAAAAGAAAATTAAAATAAAGAAAATTTACATGAAGGACTACTTTAATTACCTTCTTTATCTGCCTGCCCGCCACCTCTGTGACTCCTCCAGGACTCCTGGTGGTGCTGGAGGCAGGGACCAACGGGACACATGTGGATTGCATCATGACTGGGGGAGGGAACTTATTTGCTTCTATGGTTTCAACTACAACCTCTGTGCAGATGATTTCCAGATCCCCATCTCCAGCCCTACATTTTCTGTACAATGTCACATTTCTTCATGCCACCAGGATGTCTCTGCTTGTATGTCCTCTGACACCTCAAGTTTAACATGTACAAAATAGAACTTGTAGCTTTTCACCCAAACCCTGTCCTTCCCCTCACTTTTCCATCATTGTAGACAGCATCACCATCCTCCTTTCTCACATGCCCATAACCTCGGCATTATCCTCCACTCGTTTCTCTCATTCAACCCACATAATCAGACTGTCACCAAACCCTCACCACATCACTAAAATTTGCCCTTTGCTCTCCATCCAAACTGCTACCATGTTAATACAAGCACTTACCCTATCCTGCCTTGAATACTGCATCAATCTCCTTGCTGAACTCCCTGCCTCCTGTCTCTCCTGACTCCAGTCCATACTTCACACTGCTGCCCGGATCATTTTTCTGATTCTCTGATTTGACCTTAGGATAATGGGCACTTATATCTGATCAGGCAATGTAACAGGACCAGACTCTTCACTGAGTCTGGTTTGAATTCTATGGAGTTTAGGAGGGATAGTGGGGAGCTATTGGGAAGGGGTATGGGACCAAGAGAGATTTTGGCAACATTGCCCTACTTTTGGCACTGTGTTTAGTCTTTCTACCTAGATGCTTTTCACCCAATTGTTTATTTCTGAGGTTCTTCTCTAGTCTTTGTCCAGGTATCTCATAGCCTAGGACAGTTATGGATTACAAAAGAAAACTTTGAAATGATTCCTTCATACTTGCATTTTTACCACAATTCTCTTAATGTTCCTAGGATAATGAAAAAAGAAGAAAATGGATTTGAAAATCACTGTGGGAGACTTTCAGTAGGCTCCAGGTACCACTAATCATTGCTTGTGGTTTGGATTTTCTGTTTCATTTCTGGGTCTATGCTTTATTATTATTAAGTGTTGTTGAATAGTTTCTGATTTATAGCGACTCCATGGATATACCACTCCATGGATATACTTTCTCCAAAACATCCTGTCCTCTGCCATAAACTGTAACCTTTCTAATGGTTCTTCTGTTATCGTGTTATGGTCTCTCTCCATCTATCTGCTGGTCTGCCTCCTCCTCATTTTCTCTGGACTTTTCCTAACATTAGTATCTTCTCCAGAGAATTAGTCCTCCTGATCATGTGTCCAAAATATGCTATGCTAAGTTATTTGGCCTTCCAAAGGCTACTTTGGCTTATTCACTCTAAGATCCATTTTCTTGTTTTTTGGGCAGTCCATGGTATTCACAAAAGCCTTCTCCAACACCACATTTCAAAAGAATCGATGTTCTTTCTATCTTTTTTTTCATTGTCCAACTTTTGGGTCCATACATTGTCACTCGAAATACCATAGAATTGACAATTTGTATTTTTGTGGCAATTGTTGCATCAGCACATTTAATTCTAAAAAAAAAATGAGTTAAAGAGGGCCACAAGTTCCTCATTTGTCTCGAGGAAAGTGCATGTCTCTAGTGGCCTATTTTTAAAGCCTTTCTCTGGAAGTCACATGCAAGGGAAGGTAAGAACAACATTCAATCTGTTTAGCTGCAGAAGGCAATGTTCTTCTCATGATTTTCATTCTTTGGTTCAGCCAATCTACAGTTGACCTCCCTGATCTCCAGGCTGATTTACTCTTATTTCCCATTGGCTGGATCCCTAATAATTTACCTTCCCCCCTCCTCTAGCCATATCCTCCATCCTCCACAAAGATTGCTGATATGTTAAAGGAAGCTTGTGTTCTGGTAAATTGCTTTAATGAGAAACTGGAAGCCCTACAAATTACACTTTCAGCTACAATATCTGAATTTTAATATGAGTGCTTAAGAAGAAAATGCATGATGACTTAACATAGGGAACTGGTGTGGCAGAAGCCTTCAAGTTCCATTGTGTGTGTGCTCATCAGGAGATAATAACCTGCTTTTATGACCAATCTGATTATAGCTTTTCGTCTCAGCTATTTTACAAAATCTATCAGAACTTCGCCTTTTGGGTTAATTTTCAGGTGAGGAGGATGACTATCGATTTGATTAAAATGGTTCTGTAATTGAGAAAGTCAGAAAAATAATAGTCTTTGAGGATAGCAGCATCATTCACACTTTCACAATTTTAGTATGACCCATTTTTGTGTATGTATTGGTGGTTGAGGAAAGATGACCAACTTTGTGCTTTTTCTTATGCCCAAGCATATTTGCAGTATGTTTGGATTATCCACTGATGTGTCAGTTTCAATGTTTCCATGCTAGCCGTCTAATAAAACCACTGCAGTCTCCCACCTACTCTCTGATATAAATCAATTTCATTCTGTCTTTCACTCCATTGAGGTATATTACCTTCTTTTATAACCGCTTCACAGACAGGGTAAAAAAACACTTTAAAAAAGTTAAGGGTCTGACAATTTACAAATGCCAAGAAATTCAGCATTACAGCTGACAGTTTGTCTCTAACTCATTCTGTTGTGCCTACATATTGCAGCTCATGCATATGATATATAAGATTACCCACCGTTCTGAGACTTTGGCTCTAACTGAACAACAGCATGAGTTAAAGACACAATGTAAGCCATAACTCTGCATTTCCTTGATCTCAAGGTTTTTCTATTCAGAATACTAACGTTATCTCAATTTAGCTTAAGCTCTGGGGATGGTTTTATTATTATTTTAACCAAAAGGTAAAGAAAACTAGAAAAAGAAAGAGGCTATCAAAATCTATAAAAATTATGTGGCAGTTGTATTAAAGTAACTATATAGAGTCAAGTTTGAGTATGATTAGATTTTTTTTTCAAGTGCGTAATGGCAGTTTTCATTCCGGAATGGAAGTTTGCCCTTTAAGGACTTCCAGATGATTTTATCTAAAGTGGATTAGATATTGTCTATTCTGACCACCTCCTAGGAAGTGGTGTCAGAATACGAGGGGGAAAAGATATTTTCTGTGCAAGCATTTTTATTTCCCCAAAGTTGTATTTTTTCCAAAGTAGAATGTGGGTTTTTGGAAATACATTTTCTGCTGGAATGGATTGTCATTGATTCAAATGAGTGGGTGAATTTTCTTTTCCCACTCATCAGAGTAGTTTCCCACCACAGATTCACCAACCCATTTCCCTCTGCTTCTTCAAAGCTCTTTAAAAAGCACACCTCCTCCTCCTACTACTTCTTTAGCCATTTTAGTACATGCCTATTCCCTCATGTTTTATTTGTCATTCATTTGCTATTTATCAATTAGTGAAATTTTGAGGCTATTCAAAAATAGTGAGAGAGAAGGGTGACCATTAAGACCATTTATTTTTTGTGTGCTTCGGTTCATTCTTCTTACACTCTTAAAGAATGAAATTTTCCTGTGTGATATTTTCACTTCTAAACGGAGGAGATCAGGAAAATGTTTGTTTGATTCAGATCTCCCAACCTGAAGACACATCCAAACAAGGAGTCTGTCAGAGACAAAAGGTGGAGGAAACATGGACAATTCCCTAAGAAGGACTGTATATATTGCAGAAAGCAGCATCTCTTCAGTGAGTTGGATGACTTTTCTGAAAGTGCTTATATTTGGAGCTTTACCATTAAAATTACTCCATAGTCTATTGCTTCAGTTAGTTTTATAATTATTTTTAAAGTGTTATTATTTAAAATTTACAGTTCTTTCATTTTAGAATGATGATGATGATGATGGTATTTGTTAAGCGCTTACTATGTGCCAAGCAATGTTCTAAGCGCTGGGGTAGATACAAGTTAATCAGGTTGTCCCAGGTGGCACTCACACTCTTCATCCCCATTGTACAGATGAAGGAACTGAGGCACAGAGAAGTAAAGTGACTTGCCCAAAGTCACTCAGCTGACAAGTGGCGGAGCTGGAATTAGAACCCACAAGCTCTGACTCCCAAGCCCAGGCTCTTTCCACTAAGCCACACTGTTCCTCCTTATATCTGTTATTTATTTATTTATTTATTTATTTATTTATTTATTTATTTATTTATTTATTTATTTATTCGTTTATTTATTCATTCATTCATTCATCTATTTGTTTATATTAATTTCTGTCTCCCCCTCCAGGCTGTGAGCTCACTGTGGGCAGAAATGTGTCTGTTGCTATATTGTACTCTCCCAAGTGCTTAATACAGTGTTTTGCACATAGTAAGCACTCAATAAATATGATTGAATGAATGAATGAGATAGTCCTGGAAAGGATGGGAGAGTTGAAGAAGGGGCAGAAGGAAGAAGGGACTGGAGAGGAGCAGGGGAGATTTTAAAGAAATCACTCCTAATAGTTTCAAGTTATTTTCAAATAGTCTCAATAAAGTAGGTATTCAGGTCACTGGGGCAAGGCTCAGGGGAGATGGAGGTACAGGGGATTGGAGGAAGGAGTTAAATGTCTCAAACAATTGGTGAGGGTAATGGGCTTGGCTGTCAATAAGGATGGAGAAATCATTTTGCTGGGCAGAGGAGAGGCCAGTGTTAAAGCACACAAGGATGAACTTGAGGTGGATGAAGCAGCCTGATATCTGAAATTCCACAAGCAGCACTCTGCAGCTCATGCACAGAAGTGAAGGAATTGGACTGGGTAAGTGATCTAGGATTGTGACTTAGTGGTACAAGACCAAAGAAAGCATAGGGGAGAGAGTGTGTTAAGTTCAGTAGAGAGAACAATATTGAAAGCATCAATTTGGTCATCAAGGGAAAGTAGTTTGGGTATGGAGGCTAAATGGGACATGATGACTTGAGAAAATTGGATGGGGTCAAAAGATCAGAGGTCTCTGTAGGGAATCAGGACAGATTTGTAGGAAGGAGGTTTGTGGGAGAGGAGGCAATTGAGAAGGTTGTGGTCAAAAAAAGGAATTGTAGGGAGAAAAGGTTTTGGTTGGGAAGATGAGTTCTGTTTTGCACATGTTAAGTCTGAGATTATTGTCGAACATCCAAATAGAGAGATTCTGAAGGCACAAGGAAATACAGGACTGTAGAGAAAACAAGAGATCGCTGCTGGAGACAGATCTGGGAATCATCAGGGTAGAACAAATGAGTTGTCCAGGGGAATTTGTGTAGATGAATAGAAGGGAGCTTTGAAGGACTCCCATAGAGGGTTGGGAGACAGAGGAGGAGCTGGAATAAGAGACTTAGAAGGAGCAGCCAGAGAGATAGGAGGAGAACCAGAAGAGGACTGAATCAATGAGGTCAAGGTTAGCAAGTGTTTCTAGGAGGATGGGGGTGTTCACAGTGCTGAAGACAGATATAATAATGTTGATATTTATTAAGCACTTACTATATATTGAGCACTGTTCTAAGGGCTGGGGTAGTTACAGAGTAATCAGGTTATCTCACATGAGGCTCACAGTCTTAATCCCCATTTCACAGATGAGGTAACTGAGGCATTGAGAAGTCAAGTGATTTGCCCAGTCACACAGTTGACAGGTGGCAGAGTCAGGATTAGAACCATGACGGATTACTAAAAACTGTGAGAGCGCATTGTGCAGAGCATTGAACTAAATGCATGGGAGAGTACAATACAACAATAAATAGTTGCATGCCCAGCCCACAAGGAGTTTACAGTGTGTGTGTGTGTGTGTGTGTGTGTGTATGTGATCAATTCTAGGGCATTGTATTCCTAGCATACAATCAACTACCTTCTTCAAACTACCATCTCCTGTAGAGTAATAATAATAATAATAATGGCATTTGTTAAGCACTTACTATGTACCAAGCTCTGTTCTAAGTGCTGGGGTAGATATAAAGTAATCAAGTTGTCCTACATGGGGCTCACAGTGTTAATCCCCATTTTACGGATGAGGTAACTGAGGCACAGAGAAGTTAAGTGACTTGCCTAAGGCCACACAGCAGACTGGTAGTAGAGTCAGGATTAGAACCCATGTCCTCTGACTCCTAAGTCTGTGCTCTTTCCACTAAGCCACACTGCTTCTCTGTATGTGTAGACTGAGTTACATACATGTTTGAGTAACATTTTACATTTGAATAGTTGAATAGTTGAAAAAAGATTATGTATGTCCTCTTGGGTACCAGATAGCCTGAAGTTTGGGATACACCTAATACCTGAAGCAATATCTCTTGATTAACATGAATGGCTCATTAAAGTAATCATATGAACTTTAATCTTCGAACTGTCTTGAATCCTTAAGGATGGCAGCTCTATGAGGGATGTCAAACAACAATAGTAAACAGAATGCTTGATTAGATAATAACCTTTGTTGGTTTTATTATTGAATTCCCTGTTAAGTGATTGGAGTAAATAATCCTCACCTTTCTCTAGTTAATGCTTGCTGCTTCCTGAAACCTAAAACCATGTGTAAAGACATTTTAGTCAAGGGTTTTAATAAAACGCTACACATTGTATAGATCTGATCTCATCTTTTTTTAGCCTGGGGCTACCTCTCCTGTTTTTCAGTTTCTTCTTGGGCTTGTCTTTATCTAACATTTGTAAATATTTCAGAGGTTTGGACTATTCACAATCAGTGTGGAGCTGGGCAACCTATCAACAGCTCATTTCAAACTCTGCTATTTTCAAACAGTAAAAAGAATGGTATAGTGTCATTAAAATCACGGTCCATTTTCGTGCCTTTGAAGGAAAAAACCCGGTATAATCACATGTTTGGATTCCATTCCTGCCAGCAATCTAAAATGATAAATGGGAAGATTACATAGAGACCTTACACCTCTTTTGAAATAAAGAGTAGACTCACTGCCTCACCTCTATTAATTTTTCACCATCACGGATTACTAAAAACTGTGAGAGCGCAAATTTCCTGAGTGTTATGTAACAGCCTATTGATTTCCCTCCACTGTTTGCCAGTGCCACCTCTTGACACAAAATGGTCTGTTTTGGAAGTAAGCCAAATCAAGAATGATCTTTGCTCAGTGGAGAAGGGGGTGCATCTTTAAGTGGGGTTAGGGTGGATTATTAGCAAAGAGTGTCAGCACACTCACATGCAGATCAATTTTCATTGGAATTTGCCTAATGATGGTGACGAGTCATTCCTTTTTATCAAAGAATGACAAAAAAGCCTTCTGTTATCCCTGACCCACCCACTGTTGTTGGTCCTACTACTGCAGCAGTTCCTGCCTCTGTTTCCTCCACTCTTGGAATCTCTCACCTGTGTTGGGCTTTATGACTTTTCTCTTCCAGATAAGAGGCTTCAGATTGACTCCTTTCAGAATCTTCAAGGCTTCCTTCTCCATCCTCGTCTTCTCTAAGGTTCTTCCTTCCTGTCTTTTCCTCTCCTCTTAGCTACTGGCCCTTGTGTGTCTGCTCTTGTCCCCTCCCTCTGCTCCTAATCCTCCTCAAGGTTTAGCTTTCCCACTAAGAAGCACTTATTAAAACAAACAACTTTCCTGGAGAGAGTTTCCATATTTTTCTAAGAGATATATTAACACAGACATTTGTGTTAGAAATGTTCTGTGCTGCCATTTATTCTGGGAGATTCATGCATATGTTTGTGTTTAATAAATACAATTTGATGAAGAAGATAGCTCTCAGTGTTGCTCCTGCTCCACCTTCTCCTCTTTCAAGGTGAGATAATTAAATGCTGATTGGTAAAATGTCTCATCAATTAAATCTTATGTAAACTGGTGTATCTTTCCTGCCACACTACATTCCATTTTATGGGTTTGGACTCATGTTTGGCATTGTTAAATGGCTACATGCTTATTTATAAAATTGGATAAGCTTTGAAAATTGTGTCATGCATTCATTCATTCAATTGTATTAATTGAGCACTTAATGTGTGCAGAGCACTGTACTGAGAGCTTGGAAAGTACAGTTTGGCAAAAAAATAGAGACAATCCCTACCAAACAATGGGTCCATTCTCCAGATAAAGACTGCACATAAAGAAGAAGCTAGCTGAAGTTCCTCAGAAAATGGCCAAGAAGATGTGTAATTTTTCTTTGAAAAAAAGTGGTTTAAAACCATAGAATTAGTAGCTAGAAAATATTACTAACCTGTTTTAATAGCCTTCACTGAGATCCTGTCACCCAGCCTCCCTGTTATAAAACTAACTGTCATTAACTCTTAATTGGTACATTT
The DNA here is from genome assembly GCF_004115215.2 of Ornithorhynchus anatinus. Lineage (NCBI taxonomy): Eukaryota > Metazoa > Chordata > Mammalia > Monotremata > Ornithorhynchidae > Ornithorhynchus > Ornithorhynchus anatinus. The sequence goes on from NC_041729.1 coordinate 110,362,820, forward strand.
GATGATGATCTCAGAGGAACTGATAATCCTGGAGAACATTTTCCTTGTTTCCTGGTGCTGATCTTGCCAGAATAAAATTGAAACATATTGCAGGGGATCTGGAGGCCAATGACACTGCCTGTAGTATCTGTAGCTATAATGGCAATCTTCTGTTTCTGGAGCTGTAAATTGATGATTTTCATTCAGAATAATGAAAATAAGATTCAAAACAATTATTCTTATATTTACATTCTTGGTTATAGCTCTCAAGGGCCTCTAGGGCATATTGTCTATTTTAGCTGAACAATGTAGGTCATAAAGTAAAACATATCCTATTTTAGTTTTTCATATCAATATATCCATATGGCTTAGTATGAAATATGATTTAAAGTAATTAAATAATTGTAATAACCACTTAAAATTATGATTTTCTTGTTCTTTACTACTCATGCGCTCAAGTTGTCATCCAAGGACAACTATAAGGTTAAGGTTTTGGTATGTGTTTGAGGCAAAAAAAAAAAAAATGAAGAGAGGGAGAGTGTGTGTATGTGTGTGTCTGTGTACGGGTTAATGGCTGGTTAATCTGGCCTAATAATAACCTGGATCCTTCACTTTATGGCTGTGGTCAGGTTCATCCTGGTGGATCCAATGAGGACCTGCCTGAGAACGACTCAAATAATAATAATAATAATAATGTTGGTATTTGTTAAGCGCTTACTATGTGCCGAGCACTGTTCTAAGCGCTGGGGTAGACATAGGGGAATCAGGTTGTCCCACGTGGGGCTCACAGTCTTAATCCCCATTTTACAGATGAGGGAACTGAGGCACAGAGAAGTTAAGTGACTTGCCCACAGTCACACAGAGGTCCCTCCTATGGTACTCCAAAATCAGACTTCTGGGGCCTACCCACCATATGGAAGGGAGCTTGCTCCACTCCCATCCCACTAGCTGCTCCTCTTCCAGGTCACTGTATGGCCACTGGCCCCTGCTCCAGTCTGAGAAAGATTCATACAGGGACCGTGGGCCGGGTGTTGTGTAGGGATTGTCTTTATTTGTTGCCTAATTATACTCTCCATGCACTTAGTACAGTGCTGTGCACACAGTAAGCACTCAATCAATACGATTGAATAAATGAATAAATGACTTCTTGAGTTTTGGAATGCCGGGGAAGGCACCACCTTGGTCTTGTAATTCTGCTTTCTGTTGGTGTCAGCCATGAAGTGCCTGAAATCCTGCTGCTCCTGTCATATTTATCTTCATCCTGTCTTTGATAGTTTTGTCTGTTATGTGTCCACTGCTAACCCCTTCCCCACCTTAGATTTAGATTCTGAAGTCAGTAAGGGACAAGGACTGTGACTAATACTTCATCTGAGTACTTTTTTTTCCCAGCACTTAGCACACAATAAGAATTGAATAAATAATACTCCTCTTCCTCCTCCTTCTCCTCCTACTGTGGATGAGGATGTTCTTGAAGAGACTTATGAGTAAGTAATATTTTATTCCACTCTGCTCTTTACAGTCTTAATGCATTTGCCTCATAGACTCCTGATATACCTGAAATTTATATTTAACTAGAGCAAACTGTTTCCTGATTTTGTCTACTTAAAACAAGGCCTCACTTCACCCTTTTGCCCATGGGGGTTTGAAGTTCTCAAAGACAATTCATGCATTCAAGATATATTAGCCTCACAGATTAATTTACATAAGCAGAGATGGAAAGTCACAAATTGCAATGCTAGAGCTCTTAGACATACTACTTAGGATGGTATCCTCTGCAGTGAGGACAGTTTCATGAACTTGGTACATGAAGTATTTAGTAGTGGAGGCAATAACTTGTAAATGACAAGACAAAAAAAAACCCCACAACATTTCTTTCTTTTCAAAATATTTGATGTCTACAATTCATCTGTGAGCCAAGTAAATCACGGCTTCTTCAAGTGCAAAGATCGAAACCAATTACCATTAGTGACCATCGGGTGTAGCCGATCCTTTCTGTCCTGTTGCCTGAATCTCAATGATCTCCCAAGTGTGCCCATGCAATTTAACAGAAAGATCAATACTCCACAGCAGTTAGCAGCAGCTTTCTTGAAGTGCTTCACAAAACATGCTACATTTCTCTACCGAATAAATGTCAAAACATTCCAACAGCTACAATTCTTGGGAGAAATCGTTCTTCTGAAACATTATTGACATACTTTAACCCACATTTCCAGCTGCTCTCTAGCTTCCTACGGGCCAGTCAATTCTGATTTGGCAAGAGTCACATCGAAACGCATCCCCTGCTGACTGACTCGGTAGGCGTGAAAGATATCACGAGCTAGTGCAGAGGTTGTGGGGGTCAAGGGTTGGTGATCCAGCACTGACCCAAGGTCAAGGTGACAGCAACTTTTCTCCAGATACTTGTCTTCATCTCTAATATGCCCTTGGAGTCAATCAATATCATTACATAGTCTTCTTTTCTAATAGACAGCACCACCTGATCTATGCATTCCAAGGCTGCTCCTTGCTAGCTCTGCTTAAAAAGAAAATAAATAAAAATAATTTTATTTACAATCTTTAAATAATCTTCCTGGCTCTTCTTTCTAGTTGTTAGTGCCAGATCTGGACACAGTACTGATCAAAACTGAGAATTCTGGGTGGATTAACTCATTATCATCTCATTGTCCCAGGGTCATGCGAAATGACTGATGAACCTGAGGCAGTCTTGGTTTCATTTAAGGGGAAGAAGGATTTAATTTATTTTACTTTAAATGAGTTAATTTGAGTTTTTAATGTCCAGATACTCAGAGTCTGGTCCTCCTACTTCATAGATGAATCTCTAGGCACACTGAAGAGGCTTTGTTTGTTTTTGTTTTTGAGACTTAGCAGTGACAATTTTTTGTCTAAAAGAAAAATGCCCTTAAAATGTCTCTATGGCCCCAGTTAGCTTAATGGATAGCAGTCATGTCTGCTGGTGACTTCAGGTTGGAGAATATTCAAGGTTAAAGATCTTTAAAGCCTAAAGAAGATTTGGCTCTATTGGGTTTGTGGAGGATAATCCTACCCACCAACAAATTATGTTGAGAAGGAGATGCATCCACACAGACTTTTCTTGCTTTTTAAACTCTCCAGACCACAGTCATAATGATACTAATAATGGTATTTGTTAAGCACTTATTATGTGTGCCAAGCACTGGAGGATACCATCCACATGTGTAACTTGTTTAAATAAACAATTGAACTGAATTTAACAAGCAGGGCAGACCCAACTCTCTGTTGGGATAATGTGAGCATCATGCTCAACAGTGGCTAATGTAGCAGATGAAGACTTAACAATATCTGCTGCTGAGAAAACTCATATAGGCTTTTGGTTCCACAACTATAGACTTACACACTCATTAGGAGTCAGCCTCCTTACAATGCAAGCTTTGCCCATATGGGTGTATGTTTGCTGATGGAGTAATGACTGTACGTCCATCTGGCCAATGAGATTACAAGAAAATTCTAGATGTGTATATTTCCTAGAGTATTTTTTTCTCCTTTTAGAGATTTCAGGCCCAGGAGGACTAGACTTCTGATCCATATTTGGCTATTTTAAAATGCCAAAGTCTTCCCTATTTCACTGGGCCTGAGAGGGTTAGAGTTATTGTATGAAGCAATCACACACATGAACAAGCTGATAACTTTTGAGATAGCCAGAACTTTTATCAGCTGTTTACAAGGACTGAGGTAATTTTCAGTGCAATATACAGATGGCTTTCTGGCTGAAATCTGAGCTGCATATCTAGTGTAACTCTCATGCACACTTCATAAATGGAAATGAATTCATTATAAAAGGAAATATCAAGGTGACAGTAATTCTCAATGTGGGGTTTTGCAAGAACACAGCACCTACATTATAGGAGAAATAGGAGTGGAAATTCCAGGTTACAAGGCAAACTTTTGCAAATGAAAGGCAATCTGACTCAGAACACTACATTAAACCTCAAATCAGGAGTTTTTATCATTATTACTATTATCAATAATAATAATATTGTAAATCACTAACTAGATAGGCACTGTACCAAGTTCTGGGGTAGGTACAAGGTAATCGGGTTACACAGCGCCTCTGTCCCATATGGGTCTCACAGTCTATGTAGTCAGGAAAACAATCTTAGATTACCCATTTTACAGATGAGAAAGCTGTGGAGAAATTAAGTGATTTACCGACGGTCACACAGCAAGCTAACAGTAGACCTGGGATTACAACTAGGAAGGTAATCTTACCTCAGTCACAAACTGACTCACCTTTTACCTATCATGGTTTTATATGCTTTCTCAATCAGAAAATAATTCATATTTCTAATTCTTGCATTGGCCAATTACCGATTTAGAAAGCTTTTTGGTAATACTTCAGATCATTGCAGCCTCTTATGGGCAGGGAACGTGTCTGCTAATTCTGTTGTATTGTACTTTCCCAAGCACTTAGTACAGTGCTTTGCATATAGAAAGTGCTCAATAAATACCATTCATTTATTAATATTTAAACAGGATTGTATAAAACAGCATGATCAAGAGCACAGGTTTAAACTCATAGCACCAGCTCATTAATGAGCCTGCCAATTCAGTCTAGAAGCCCCATGTGGCCTGGCAAATAATTCTATTCATTCACCCACCCAGTGTACCCAAATTCAGAAGAAAATAATGAAAGGTGGTTCAGAGTGGTCATGGTGAGAACTCTCACACTCAGCAGAGAAAGGAGGAACCAAAGGGATTCACTCTTAAATGACCATCCCTGAGGAAAGTGCAATTTAGGAGCTACTATTGCCAGATAGGGCATTAACTTGAAATCAGAGGAAGGGATAGGGAAGGATAAAGGCAGGCTAAATATTTGGGGTAAAACCCATTAGCTGTTTTGGAGAAAAGTTTAAGCTGTGATTTGAGAAGGGTAGGAGTCATGACTCTAAAAGGATTCAGAGTACAGGGAGATGTGATTCTGGAGGGTTAGGAAAGTTGGAAGAGTTCAGGGTCTAGAAATTGGGACTCTCAAAGAGTGCAGCTCCTGCTCCTGAGAGGGGGAAATGATGAGGAAAATCAGCAACAATGTACCCTAGCATCCAAAGGGCTTGGAGAGGATGAGACTGGATCATGGAAAGAACCAGAGGAAAATGATCATTCAGTAGTATTTATTGAGCACTTATTGTGTGCAGAGCACTGTACTAAGCGCTTGGTCACTGGAACATCTTCAGAAAACTCGAAAGAATCTTGGGAGTAGGGAAGTAGAGAGAGGGAATGGTGGCTTGCATGGAATTCAGTTACCTGATTAAAGTGCTAAGAATACTTTGAAGAAGTCTGTTAAAAGTTACTGAAGTCTCTGATCTTGGTATTTACCTGTGGTATGGACTGGAGTTCTGGTGTGCCAGTGGATCTGAGAAGCCATGGATTGGGAAGGGACAGCTTCCTCCATTAACTCCCTACAGTCCTGGAAGCAGGATGGCAGGTTCATCTCTCAATGATCGTTGTGCCTTCAGAAATATATATCAGTTTGAAATAAGGTATTTCACAATGATAGGAGTGATAGGAGGTTTGGGTTCTGCTATGCAGGGATCCCCCAATCTTGACTGTACTGGAAAGAGAAGACCTGAGGTTTTTAAGACCCAGCAAAGGTGGAAGAGGTTCTGGGTGTTCCCAGAATGAATCCAGGCACTATTTTGGCAAAGATTTAATACTAAGAACTATTTTGGCAAAGATTTAATACTAAGAACCCTCAGAAACATCACACTTCTCTAATGGGGAAAATAGTGGTTCACTGAACCCAGACCAAGAGGAAATGGGTTACAGATGACATGAGAGATTTAGATATTATGTAGAATTTCCCAATGAAGAGAGTTATTACTAATTTTATTACTGTCAGTAATTGTCAGGGCCATGATAAAATTCTCATGGAACCAAGGCTAATGGATTTTTGCAGGACCTCAGTGTGATGCAAGATGTGACCCTGCTTATGATAACATTAAAACTGTTTCCATGGCTTCACTCGTTTTCATGAAGAGCTTTCTGCATTCCCACGCTGACTCCCCAATACCATTCGTGGCCTAGGGCCTCATTTGCTCCTTTGTGTGTCCTTGGTCCCTTTGTCCAGGATCAGCATAACTTATCAATTGATCAATCATATTTATTGAACACTTACTAGATGCAAAGCACTGTACCACATGCTCAGGAGAGAACAATTCAACAGAATTAGCAGACACATTTCCTGTCCATAACAAGCTTACATTCTAGAGGGGGAGACAGACATTAAAATGAATAAATAAGCAATTTATACTATATAATTTAAAGATGTGTACATAAGTGCTTTGGGAATGGGGCAAATAACAAATGTCCAAAGGTCACAGAGTGAAATACATAGGTGACACAGAAGGGAGAGTGAGCTAAGTTAATCCAGGAAGGCCTCTTGGAGGAGATATGACCTTAGTAATGCTTTGAAGATTGGGAAAGTGGTAGCCTGATGTATATGGAGGAGGAGGGAACTCCAGGCTAGGGGGATGACTTGAGAAAGGAGTAGTTGGTGAGGTAGATGAGATCAAGGCACAATGAGTAAGCTGACAATAGAGGAGCAAAGTTTGCAGGCTGGGCTGTAGTAGGAGATTAGTTAGGTGAAGTAGGATGGGGCAAAGTAATGTAGTGTTTTAAATCCAATGGTCAGGAGTTTCTGTTTGTTGTGGAGGTGGATGGGAAGCCATAGGAGGTTTCTGAGGAGTAGGGAGACATGAACTGAATGTTTTTGTTGATAAACAATTCATGCAGCAGAGTGAAGTATGGATTGGAATAGGGAAAGACAGGAGGACAGGAGGTCGGCAAGGAAGCAGATAGGAAAGTAATTGGATCGACATGGTAGCAGTTTGGATAGGGAAGAAAGGGCAGATTTTAACAGTGTTGAGAAGGTAGAACCACCAGGATTTGGTGTCAGATTGAATATGTGGGTGGAGTGAGAGAGGTGAGTCGAGGACAACTCCAAGGTTATGGGCTGGTGAGGTACAGAGGAAGAACAGTGCTATTGTCTACAGTGTTGGGAAAGAGGGAGAGGAATGGTTTGTGTGGAAAGATAGGGGGTTCAGTTTTGGATATGTTTCATTTTATATGTCTGTGGGACATCCAAGTAGATATGTTTTGAAGGAATGTGAGATTGCCAAGAAGGAGGGAAATCAGGGCTGAAGATGTAGATTTGGGAATCATTTATTTAGAGACTTTAATTGAAGCCATGGGAGCAAATGAGTTATCCAAGGGAGAGGAAAAATAGAAGGGGATCTAGAACTGAACTTTTGAGTCTGAACCTGCCACCAACTGTCAGAGGGTAGGAGGCAGAGAAGGAACCAGCCAAAGAGACAAAGAAGGAGCTGTCAGAGAGATAGGAGGAGAAACAAGAGAGAGTATTGCCAGTGAATCCCAGGTTGGATAAGGTTTCAAGGAGATGGGCGTAGTCTAAAGTGTCAAAGGCAGCTGAGAGGTTTAGGATGGAGTAGAGGCTTTAAGGTTTGGTGAGAAGAAAGTCATTGGTTACCTCAGAGAGGGCTTTTTATGTGGAGTAGAGGGGGCGGGAGCTAGATTGGAGAGCATCAAAGGAGAGAATCTGAGCATATTAAATGGAGACAATGGGAGTAAACAACTCTCTCAAGAAGTTTGGAAAGAAATGATAGGGGGAAGATGGGGTGATAATTGGAAGGAGCTGCGTAATCAAGGGAAGATTTTTTTTTAAGTATAAGCATGTTTGAAAGCAGTGGGGAAGAAGCCATTAGAAAGTGACCAGTTGAAGATGGAAGTCAAGGAGGTAAGAAAGGAGGGATCAGTGTTTTAAGAAGGTATGAAGGGATGGGGAAAGAAGCACGTAGGTGGAAAGGATAGATTTAGAGAGGAGGTAAGATATTTAATCTTGAGTTACTGCAGGGAACATAGGCAGAGTGTGGAGAAGGAGGGGAAGATTAGAGAGAAGCAAGGGAGATTTTAGGGATATCATGCCAGAGGTTTCAATATTGTTGAATAAGTATGTAGCCAGGCCATTAGGGGAAAGAAATGGTGGGGTGGGGAAACAGGAGGTTTGGGAAGGAGTTGAATATCTGGGACACCTGGCCGGGGGGCAGTGGGTATGGGAATGAATTAGAAAGTAGAAGTATTTTTGTAGTGCAGTGGAGAGGGCCAAATTGAAGCAGATAAGAATGAACTTAAAGTGGACAAGGTCAGAGAGATGTCTGGATTTCCTCCAAAAGCTCTCTGTAGCTCCGGCACGGAAGCAAAGAAAGTGTACTGTGGAGTTGCAAGACCAGTGGAGGAACAGAGAAGCAAGGGAATTGAGTTCAGTGGAGAGGGTGGTGTAGAGTGTGTTGATGTGTGGGGTCAGGCATGGTAATTTGGGTATGGAGACCAAATGGGATAGGATTGTTATAGAATACTCGAGGGAAAAAGGAAGAATTTGTGGTGGGTGGATGTTTGGGAGAGCAAGTAAGGAAGTTCATTCATTCATTCAATAGTATTTATTGAGCACTTACTATGTGCAGAGCACCGTACTAAGTGCTTGGAATGTGCAAATTGGTAACAGATAGAGACAGTCCCTGCCCTTTGACGGGCTTACAGTCTAATCAGGGGAGACGGACAGACAAGAACAATAGCAATAAAAAGAAAGGGAGAAGTTCAAACTGTCACCAAATCCTGTTCATTCTACCTTCACATCATCTCTAGAATCGCCGCTTCCTCTCCAGCCAAACTGTGACTACACAAACCCAAGCACTTATGCTTTGAACTCTGCATCAGCCTCCTTTCTGACCTCCTGTCAATCCCCTCTTCTGTCCACCCTGCAGCATCCTGCCCAAATCATTTTTCTAAAAAAAGCTCAGTCCGCACTCTTCCTCACCTCAAGAATCTCCAGTGGTTGCCCATCCACCTCCACATCAACCAGAAACACTTTGCCCTTTTAGTCCCAACCTACTCCCAATACCTTGATCTTGTCTGTCTTGCTGCCAACCGTCTGTCCATGTACTCTCTCTGGCATAGAACTCCCTTCCCATTCATATCTGATAAATCCCCAACCTCCCCAGGTTAAAGCCTTACGAAAGTTGTATCTCCTCCAAAAGGCCTTCCCTAATTAAGCCCTTCCTCTGCATCATCTATTTTCTTGGGACTGTACCCCTGAAGAATCTCGGTACTCATCCTACCCTCATTCCCACAGTATTTATGTCCAGATCCATATACTCTGTCATTTCCCCTACCTATCATTTATTTTGATGTCTGGTTCCTCTTTTAGTCTCTAAGTTCCTTGTGGGCAAGGACTGTGCTACCAACTATAGCCTGTAAACTGTCAACTTCTTTGTAGGTAGATTGTAAACTCCTTGGGAGTAGGGATCTCATCTACAACCCTGTTGTATTTTCCCAAGTACTTAGTATAGTGTTCCACACACAGTAGGTTCTCAGTAAATACCAGTGATTGAACTAAATGGTTATGGTATTGTACTTTCCAAATGCTGAGTACAATGCTCTGCACACAATAAGTGCTCAAAAAATACGATTGAATGAAGAGCATAGTACAGTCTCTGCACACAGTAAGTAGAGAAACAGCGTGGCTCAGGGGAAAGAGCACGGGCTTTGAAGTCAGAGGTCATGGGTTAGAATCCCGGCTCGGCCACTTGTCAGCTGTGTGACTTTGGGCAAGTCACTTAACTTCTCGGTGCCTCAGTTACCTCATCTGTAAAATGGGGATTAAGACTGTGAGCCCCATGTGCCTCAGTTTCTTCATCTGTAAAATAGGGATAAAATAATAGTAAGAATGATGGTACTTGTTAAGCACTTACTATATGCCAAGCACTGTTCTAAGTGCTGGGGTAAATACAAGGTAATCAGGTTGTCCCACGTGGGGCTCACAGTCTTAATCCCCATTTTACAGATGAGGTAACTGAGGCACAGAGAAGTCAAGTGACTTGCCCAAGTCACACAGCGGACAAGTGGCAGAACTGGAATTAGAACCCATGACCTCTGTCTTCCAAGCCCATGCTCTTTCCACTAAGCCACGCTGCTTCTCGAAATCCTACTCCTTCTTACTTAGTCTGTAAGCCCCATGGAGGACAGGGACTATGGCCGAATTGATTATCTTGAACCTACCCCATTGCTTAGTATAGAGCATGATACACACTAAGAACTTGACAAGTACTGTAATCATGATTGTTATGATTAATCATCATTAGATCATCTACCAACCCTTACCTTTTTTCTAAATCCCAAACAACCTGTTTAGTAGTCTATTAGAGACTTCTCATCCAAATCCTTCTTAAACCTATAGCTATTATCAGTCTGCACATATACTTGTGGTAATACATTCCATATTCTTACCATCAGCTGTGTGAAAAAGTTTTTCCTTTGTTGATTCTGACCCTACCACTTTTGTGTTATGAGATTTGGTTGACAGTAATTCTGTATTTGACCTGTTTTCCCCCTTTATGGTAGTGTAAGCTTCAGTTTCATCTTCTCTCAAAGATTTTTATTCCAAATAGTTCTAACCTTAGTCAGTATAAAACTCTTTAAAAAGAGACATCTACCCTTCCTAGATGTTATAAATACATTCTAGTACCATACACCATCACTGAATTTCTTTCTCCCACCTTTAACTGTAGAAAAAGGTTCCATTATAATTCTCTGGGATCATTATAAACCTCATTTGTTTTTAGTGCAGTAGGCCTCACTCACTGACTGAGCCTTGATTTTCTTTTAACTAGAATATATTCAAAAACAGAAAATATTTAAGGATGATTTATCCTTTCAACTGTAAATCAGAGATATTTATGATTTTTAAAATAATCATCATCATCAGAAACATCTATTGAGTGCCAACTCTGAGATGCAGTGTCCTAGGCATATATAATGCATATAGTGTCCTTTAGGGTTTAAAGATGAAGATATCATGGGTGTGGTCTTATCACTGCAGAGACATAAATCAAGAGCTGGATCTGGGATTTAGACACACCCTGGCTCAGTAAAGACCTACAATTTTCAGAAAGGGAGATAGACAGAAGTAACAAAGAGAATAAAGTCAGATAATGAGCATTTCAATAAATCAGAAATCTCAACAATAAGATACATAAAAGTGAACTGGGAGAATAACATTTTTGAGCATCTCATCATTTTAGGTAAAAACTCTTGTGGCTAATTAACCCCTACTACCTCCCCAAAAGGACTTCATTCAATCTCATTGTGCCTCAGTTTCTTTACCTGAATAATGAAAAAAAGTCATATCTAATTCTTTTTTCCTTCCAGGGATAATTTGAGCATAAAATTGGTTAGTAGAGATGCACATATTTGGGAAAAGTAAAAATGCTCTACAAACTTAAGGTATTATTGTTAACAGCTTTATAATGAGCCCCAGAGACTCATTCATTCATTCATTCATTCATTTGCATTTATTGTGCACTTACTGTGTCCAGAGCACTGTACTAAGCTCTTGGAAAGTACAATTCGGCAACAATAGAGACAATCCCTACTAAACAATGGGCTCATAGTCTAGTTGTGGTCCTTAGTCTAAATATCAATGTTAGGGTGCTTTCTTCCAATGTAGTCTAGGTTACACTTCATGAGAAAAAGTATATTGGAAGACTTGTATAAAAAGGAATATCAATATGCAGTAAAAACTGTCAGGGTTGACAGATTTATGGAGGCAGAAAAATTAGGATCGTCAAATGGATTGTCCTGTAATGTCTATTGCACATTAAGAAGGAAACTTTAGAAAGAGACAATATAAGTCATCACTAGAGGCATTTTACAAAGGAACCAATTAATGAGTGTTGCATTGGTGTTTTCAGCAGGAAATGTTGCTGATGAGAGGGTAAGGAGTTTTATATCACATCCTGAGTCATAACATGTGAAATGGAAGACTTCCTTTTTAGGGATTTTCTGGATGAACCCCTGGCAATCAGCACAAACAGCTAGAATTTTTTGTGGTTTTTAGTTTAAATATCATCAGTTCCATCACAAAAGTGTTGAACTAAAGAAAACCAAAAAGAAAATAGTGATTGATTACAAGGCCCTTTAGATATTTAAAGAAGCTTCTCAAATTGTGGAATAGAATTCATTCTTTATAAATGAACAAAGTAAAGCAAATTACCAAATGGGTCAGACCAATGACCCACTAAACCCAATATTCTGTTGTTGACAGAAAGTGGTGGTGTTTTCCATCCTGGACATCTGAAATAGGAAAACTAAGTCACAAATGGTAAAAAATAATCCTGAAAACTAACTAAACTCCCAACTTTCATTTCAGTATCTCCACTACTAAGACCCTTTATGTAAGACTGTCCCTTCAGAAATCTTGTTTCTCTTCATTCCTTTATTGAAAAGGTTTAAAAACAAAGTTAAAAGGGACTGCATCTTAAACACCTCTAGCAGCCACCCCATTTTCTAGCCCTCATTCCATTGGTTCTGTTGTTGAAGCTCTACTAAGAACCTGACTTTCTCCAGGTTATTTGACACTACTATTTTATCCTGAAGGTTTTTTAAAAATTATTCTACATGTTAGAGTTATTAGTATTAAAGCTCACAATGTTTAGTTAAAAAATCTATAGCACTGAGAAATTCAGAGCTAAAGTCCATTAAACCTTTTGACCCAAAACCCTGTGGATAGCCATTATTAGATAAGCAGGAAGAGCATTATAATAACGGCATACAGAACATGTACAAATCTCTTTCCTCCTCCACCTCCTCCTAACAAGCCTTATTTTTTTGCGAAAAAGCAGTGACGATATAAGGTCTTAATGGATTATCAAATGAAATATGATCACCAATGGCCATGCTTTATTGTTAGTTTCATTAGTTTCAGAGAGTTCAAGCAGAAAGGTTGGCTTGACTTCAGGATTTTTTGACTTTGGAGTGGCTTTGTTTTATTTCCGTTCTCCTTTTCAAATGTATCCTTAATCACTTATTGTTCCCCTTACTTTATTTAAAAACATTTCTCTGTTTCCATCTTTTCCTGGGGATGGAGGAGAGTGAGGAGACAGAAAGTAGTGAATTACAAATAAAATCTGTTCATATAATATGGAATTTTATGCTTAATTTTTAATATGGAGGTTTTTTAATGGTTTAACGTTTTGCAGGCTGGTAATGGAATGTTTGAAAATTCATTTACAAGAAGGGCTGCAAGGATCCATGGCAGCTTATAGTGTGAAGAGAAGCAGCTTCTTCTGCCTTGTCCTTAAGAAAAGTTGAAGTCAAAACAGGAGAAGAGACAAGAATGACTTTTAACGGAGTTTTTTGTTAAGTGAAAACTAATTCCTGGTTTACCCCTCTAATAGAATTAATCCCTCAAGGAAACTATGTGAGGAGAATTCCCTGGAACTGTCTTTCATTTTAATTAAAAATAATGGAAAATTGTACCCCTCCCAATTTATTGGGTGTGCCACTATTTGGGCAGCTTTTGTGGCTATTGTTCTATTGTTTCTATGGTATTTAATCACATTATTTCTTTCCTTGGACTTTCTTTTACCCCTGTAAGACTTTTAGGATTGTGTCTGAGTGATTTTATTTGTGTCTTATCTCAGTGCTTTGTGCAATACCTGGCACAAAGTGAACAATGTTAGAAATAACAATCATGATGATGATTACAAATGATGATCATGATGCTGTAAAGTCTAAGCCCTTATTCCTTAGGTTACCAATTTTGTGGTGCTCCTATGGGCTCTAAGGAAAGGAATGGTTTTCTGGCTTGCAGAAAATCAAGTTAAATTTGACCATCTTGTTGGAAGAGAGAGACAGGAGAAAAGGGTTTGAAGTGATTAGCTTGGGAGGCCAGGTCCCTAGAGTACATGAAAGAGTTATAAACTGAGATAGTGTAGTAGAGACTTGTATCTTATCCCCCTTCAAGGTGAACTAATTTGTGGCAAGATGTGAAGGAGTCATGATGGCTGAAGAGTCAAAGGGCTGCTACACAGAAGTTCAGGGTTAGCTGGGAGAGGGGAAACATTATAGAGAATAAAATAGCAAGTTCAGATTGAAATTGACAGTAGCCCAGGAGTCTCTAGGGATGAAGAGATTGGAAGGGGAAAGGTCAATAGTACTGATAAAATCAGAGAAATCTTGAAGGAAAGAGTTACTAGGCCAAGATGACCCATAAATTATGGACTGTTTCTGGCTGTAGGCCATGGAGAGTGAAGAGATATCATTATGTTTTATTTATTGAATGTTGGCATTGGGTCCATACTGCATTAAGTGTGCTCATTGGGCAAACAGACCGAGTAAGTTAGACCCAGAAAGTAAAACACAAAAATGCAGGGAGGAATGGAGAGAGGGGATGAATGATATTTTCACTGATGGTTCCTTATTCTTTTTTAAAGTTCATCGTTCTTTGTTAGCTTAAAAGAAACCTTCAAGTAGATACTTGCTCCCGAGTAATTTTCCAAAATAAGAAGGTTATCACAAGGGGAATAAGGATCAAGGAGAAGACTTTAGCAATCACTACCAATGGCTTAAAATCTATATATCATCCTGGTTGCAAGGGAGGGGGGCTTTTTGCTGATGAGATATATAATAACTACACTATGAAATCTATCCTCTGATATTACTTTGAAATATCCCTTGGGTAATTTGAGTTTGGTGGAAGAGAATGGGTAGTGTACTAGATTTTGTGTGAAATGTCATAGAAGAAAGAAACCAGGAACTGTTCAGATTATGTATTTGTACCTCAGAGTCAGAGGGTGCTACTGGTGGTCATTCATTCATTCATTCATTCATTCGATCAATCAATGGTATTTATTGAGCACTCACTGTGTGCAAAACACTATACTAAGCGCTTGGGAAAATATAATTTAACAAGATGTATACATGTGTGCATCTACCTGAAAAGATCAATGGTGATTTGAACCCAATCTCTTCCACATGCTGTATCTGAAAGAATTATCACTTGCTGCATTTTCCTACCCACAGTTCCTGTCACTATTACCCCTTTAACAGTGTTCTTGAAGTTTTTGGTTATACTGCCTGATGTTTTGCTTAGCTGTATTTTCAGAAGCTTTTCATCTCATTTATAGTTGCTCCACTTAAGTTCACCTAACAGTTGCTGTTTGGATCTTCTTCTGTTATCCATTCTCTTCAAGTGACATTGAATCTTAGATTGTGAGCCCCATTAGGGACCCAAACTGTGTCCAACCTGATTGATTTGTATTTCTCCCAGCATTTAGAACAGTGCTTGATATATAGAAGTGCTTAATAAATACCATTTTAAAAAGAGATGGAACAGCTCTAGAAATTCACTTGACATCTAGGAAGAGTGCAGATCTCAAAGCAACCAAGAAGATTGGGCACATGCATTTATTTTAGTTCCATATGGAGAATCTCCATCAGGTTGCTCCTAGCATAAAGACCTAAAATGTCATTTTATTCCCAATAATAATAAAAATAGAATTAGAAAGAAGTCTTGCATCCTTACTCCTAAAGCACAAAAACTGACAAATAAGAGAAAAAACTAATCTGATTTATTCAATAAATCAATTCCTTTTAGCTAATTGAATAATTTCAAAAGCAGTTTACAAAAGAAAAAAAATTATACATGAGAAATGCTCACTTTCCTAGGTTTTCTCTCCTTTAGGGCACAGCTGTCTGCCCCAAGATGGTTACTAGTTTACTCAAAATTATACCATAAATAAGCTGTGTATTCTATATAAGGTCTGCTGATTAATTTTGAACATACAGCTAAATTTATTCTTGGACTCTGCCACTTGTCGGCTGTGTGACTGTGGGCAAGTCACTTAACTTCTCTGTGCCTCAGTTCCCTCATCTGTAAAATGGGGATTAAGACTGTGAGCCCCACGTGGGACAACCTGATTCCCCTATGTCTACCCCAGCGCTTAGAACAGTGCTCGGCACATAGTAAGCGCTTAACAAATACCAACATTAAACTATTCCTCATGCCCCTTTGCAGGAAACTCAGTTTCCTTCAGCATCTCCAAATTGCATCCTTCCTTTCCTATTCCTAGTCTTAGATCATATAATTTTTGTTTGTGCTTTTGGCCATTTTTTTCTCCACATCAAATCCAGAAACCATTATTCTCTGTTCATTCCCAAATTGTAAAGGAAGAGTTGCCACCTATGTTAATTGGAAACACTTCTTTTTCCTCACTTAATTCATAATCATCATCAACAGCATTTATGGTGCAGAAAATTATACTTGGTACATTAGATATGAAATAAGACCCAAATCCTGCCCTGGAGGAGCATAAACAAGTGAATTGAAGTTGACAAATAAAGAAGAGTTAAAAGAATGTAAGAATAGATCTCAATTACAAACACAAGAAAATAAACTGTTAATAAAATTTAACAAATAAATACATAAGCATGTTGAGATGGTTGTCAGGATGATCTCATCAGGAACGTGGTGACTTTAATCAGGGTAGGCCTTGGGGAGGAGTTGGCTCCTTTTTGAAACATTTTTAAATTTTTCAAGAGGGCATGGAGTTGTTTCAACTAGAGTACAGTGAAGTCAGTGAAATACTGACAGAGGCCACCTTTGGCTTTAAAGCATTTAATCACCTTGCTCCCTCCTACCTAACCTCACTTCTCTCCTTCTACAACCCTTCCCATACACTTTGCTTCTCTGGTGCTAACCCTCTCACTGTGCCTTGATCTCAACTGTCTCATTGCTGAGACATCCTTCCTCTGATCTAGAATGCCTTCCCTCCTCAAATTCAGAAATCATTTTCCCCCTCTTCAAATCCTTACTGGAGGCACATCTCCTCCAAGAGGCCTTCCCAAACTAAGCCCCATTTTTCCTCATCTCCTACTCTCTTCTGCATCCCCCTGACTTGCTCCCTTTTCTATTCCCCCTTCCCTGCCCCACAGAACTTATGAATATATCTGTAATTTTATTTATTTATATTGATGTCTTTTTACTTGTACTGATGTCTGTCTCCCAACCCCCACTAGACTGTGAGCTGGTTGTGGGCAGGAATTGTCCCTCTTTATAGCTGTATTGTACTTTCCCAAAAGCTTAGTGCAGTGCTCTGCACACAGTAAATGCTCAGTAAATATGATCGAATGAATGAATGAATGAAAGGTCAGAAGAGATTTTGAAAATTGTGGAACTTTGGAAAGAGAAAGGGCAGGAAAGACGTAGAAAGGGCTGTTGGGTTCAGAAGTCCAGTTAGTTTTCCCTTCCTTTACCTCTAGCGTATTTCCTTATTTTCTCACCTGTTCTCTTTTCACTGTCACTGCCTTTTCTTTCTTTATTTGCACCTTTCTTTTTCTGTTTTTCTCCACCTCATCTTCGATTTTTTATTGCACCTGCTCTTTCTAGGAAGTCATTGCATTTCCTATCAGTATGTACAGTGAGACCTTCAGGCTCTCTCTAGGATCCAAGAGATTACAGAATCTGTATGGTCACTTGGCTCAGCAGACGACTGAGCATAGGGAGTCCTGAGAATTGTGGGGATGTGAAATAAATTGGGTTCGGTTGCTTCCTCAGTCTGTTATTACTGGTGGCTTTACACACATGGCCTCCATGGGACTGTCATCCTTGCCAACCTAGAATATATTCATTTACTCGTATTTACTGAGCGTTTACTGTGTGCAAAGCACTGTACTAAGTGCTTAGCATATATATTGGAGAAGCAGCGTGGCTCAGTGGAAAGAGCATGGGCTTTGGAGTCAGGGCTCATGAGTTCGAATCCCAGCTCTGCCACTTGTTGGCTGTGTGACTGTGGGCAAGTCACTTAACTTCTCTGTGCCTCAGTTCCCTCATCTGTAAAATGGGGATTAAGACTGTGAGCCCCATGTGGGACAACCTGATTCCCCTATGTCTACCCCAGTGCTTAGAACAGTGCTCGGCACATAGTAAGCGCTTAACAAATACCAACATTATTATTATTCCACATACAAACATTTAGCGGCCAGCAGGGTTGAAAGATAAAATTGAGCACTTTCAATTTGGTTAATTGAGCCCATTTTAAATTTAGCTGTATGTTCAAAATTAATCAGCAGACCTTATATAGAATACACAGCTTATTTATGGTATAATTTTGAGTAAACTAGTAACCATCTTGGGGCAGACAGCTGTGCCCTAAAGGAGAGAAAACCTAGGAAAGTGAGCATTTTCTCATGTATAATTTTTTTTTCTTTTGTAAACTGCTTTTGAAATTATTCCTCTCAGTCAAGTGGGAGAAAAACAACGAATCATTATATGAGATCCATAAAATGTTGTACAACATGATAGATTGACGGATTTCAAAGGTTAATGTCCCTCTTTTTTCCTAAATAATGGATAACAAACCTGTTTACAAGCTATAGCATTTCTACAAACATCACCCCACGTTTTATGTGGTTAGGGACATGTCTAATTTCTACCTGTGTATTCTCTCTTATTGCTTACATATAACGATATTCTGCACACAAAAGTACGTAATAGACACAATTACTACTACTACAGCTTTGCCCGGACCCAGAATAATTATACTTAAGGGTTGAAGTATATGTCCTAGAATAATCAGCTATCAAAATCAACATTCTCATCATCATCATCATCAAAATCATTTACTGTCCATTTGCTGCATTCAGAACAGTTTACTAGGGGTTTGGGGGCATATGAAAGAAGTAAAAGACATGTTTCATCCCATGAGAAGTTTAAAGCTTAATCTTCACTTATTACCTGTATAGAGCCATGCTCCTTGAAGATATCTTTCCTCCAAGACAAGTGCATCAGCCAATAACAAGGGAGGATTAAATGAGTAACAACCAGAATATAGGGTCAGTGTGAGTTTATGAAAGATCTGGGTCTGTTAACCCAGAGCCCTCTGATAATCACCACACCAAAGACAGCAGGAGTGACAGCTACCTCTAGAATCTAGTCCATCCTGGACAAACATTGTCCACCACCCACATACAGGCCACAACAAGCCTAAAGTCACATCAGCATTTACCTCTGATACTCTGTTACATTCGTCAAAGAAATAGGGGTCATCATGGAACCCTGGCAAGTAAAACTAATTCTCCTGTCCTTTCCAACAGAATATGAACCAGCTCATGTCCAAAGGAACCAGCAAATTTCAGCTCGTAGAGTGCCAGATGCATTTACACTTTCTGCAACATAAGAAAAAAATCTAAGTGAAATTCTCCCAGAGAAGAATGCATCTGCAAGAGAAAACTGGGGTTAATTTCTCTTGATTTTAGGATATGCAGGATAATATTTTCCTGATTCTGATTCTTGCCGACTTGTTTATTCCAAGCACTTAGTACAGTGCTCTGCACATAGTAAGCGCTCAATAAATACTATTGAATGAAATAAATACTATTGAATGAATTCTTATGGCTTCTCAAACTGAGCCTCCATTTAGCTTCTACTTTGACTAAGGTAAGCAAATATGACGAATGTGAGTTGTCTTATGAGAGAAAAGGATTACCCACTGGGTGATTTCCAAAGTCAAAAGCAAGTGACATCCAGGATTAACTTGATGGTACAGAAAAAAGTAATTTACACAAGTTCCAATTCTTCCTCATCATATCTTTTTCCATGTAGTTAAGACTTTAAGCCTAAACTTTCAGAAATGAAAACATTAAGGTCATCACAATATTCTCCCCAGTATACATATGATCTAGGCTGGCTGTGATAATTAGTCTATTGTAATTATACTTAAACACAAGCCATATTCCAAAATAAATATGTGAAGCTAACAATGCATTTCTTTTTACTTCTGAATTTTGAATTTACATTGGAAATTAATATTGTATTGTTTATCTCATTATATAATAATACCATTATTACTACTACTAATAATAATGATAGTTTTTGTAGCATTTGCTAAGTGCTTACTTTGTGTCAGTCACTGTGGTGCATTCAAAGTAATCAGATCAGAAACAGCCCCTGTCCCACTTGGGGTATTGAGTCTGGAATGGAATTAATTCAGTTTTACACATATCATTAGTTTGATTTAATTGATGAACACCTAGTTGTTTATAGATAGCTTTTATGACATATAAATATGATCCTATTTTAGTGAATACTTTAAAATACAGGTGTCAGGAGCAGATTTTCATTTCTTTCCAGTCATTTGAAAAATATTATTATCTAGGAGTGTACATACAGTGCAATTAAACAGTTTTCAATTTTTAGCCAAGTCAGTATCGTGTTATAATCACACTATGTAACAATTGACCTGGAAATCTTTATTCTACTGTTTTCTACCAAAAGAAGATGGATGGATATTTAAGAATCATATGATAACTATAAATTGGTCTATGGTTATATTCAGATCTTGAAAATTTCAAGTGGTTACTTTTAATCAGTCATATATTTTCTGGAGAAGGAATGAACATTATGCAAACTCATAATGAATATATTGACCTGTACATTTTATATGCTGCTAGTAGAATGAAATGTCATTGGAACTACTCCTCCCTCTCTTCTCCACTTTTGACTTTTCCTACATTCAGCCTCACATTAAAAAAGAATAACCCCCTTAAATGCAAGGCACAGTATGTTAACAGCATTTCTCCTAAAGTGAGAAAGAATTACATTTTGGTCTGCCAGATCTTCTGATTGTCTCAGTTTCACCCGACACATTAAATAGCAACTTGGAGGAGTGGTTTCTCCTTTAGGTGGAAGCTAGGTTGTTGAAAGGACCAAGATTTCACACACACACACACACACACACACACACACCTCCCCCCCCCCCCCGCCCCCGAAGTAGCTTTTTATTATGGTGAACTAAATTGTTCCTGGAGACATAAAAAGTTAATGTCTCTCCCAAATTGCTGAACTTCATCCCTAGGAGTATCTGGCTCCCTATGAAATCCAGTAGCCTATTAAGTTAAGACCTATTACAGACTTTCCAAGAATTGGTATTACACACTAAATGAGGTATGTGGTTCTTTTTTTTTACTCCATAACAAACAATTTAAAATTTGTTTTTGAAAAACCATGATGGATCAACAAGGGATGACTTGGAATATTTACAGAGTAGTTTAACTATTGGTTCTTTCTTCTCATTGTGGGCAGGGAATGTGTCTACTAACTCTGTTGTAACTCTGTTGTATTCTCTCAAATGCTTGGCTGAGTGCTCTGTACCTTTTAAGCACTTAATAAATTCCATTGATTTGATTGATTTTCCATCAACTATTGTGAATGCCTTGTTTATGCCAAATATTCCCATTAGACTTTAAGCTTCTTGATGACAGAGACCACATCTCTTATTTGACTACATTTTTCTTAAGAATTTGCACAGTGAGTGCACAGAATTTAGCACTTTAGTAATTGACTGATTTGATTTGCTCCTCCACTGCACTCACATTCTTAGATTAACTTCACTGCCAATGACAGAGAATATTGACCACTAGGTGTATACATATGCGTATACAACATATTTAACTATATGTTATATATTTCAGTGAAAAACTATTAAAATTAAGAATCTTCTGCTTTCATCGATAAGCTCTTTTTATCACTGGGCTGTAAAAATAGCTGTTAATACCAGTTAGCTGCTAAATTAGTTGGCTACGTCACTAGTTCTTCAAAACATCTTCTTAAGGTTACCTGTGAAATGAATGTGAGCCTATGAACACATCTATTTTTTAATGTTTTTCAGGAAACCCTGCCTTCTGAAGACTCTGACATTTGCTATGGTGAAACAAAAAAGATGAAAAATTACTTTTGATGAAAGGGTAAGAATTATGGTATGTGTGAAGTTCTGTAAATCTGTGGTGGTAATTAGTTTATTTTTCTCTGACATCAATTTATACTAGCTGTAAGAGTCTACTGTTGAGATGGATCTTGATACTGAACAAATTAAGTTCTTTCATGCAAACCTTACCCACAGAAATGCACTCTTCAAGAGGATGTTTTCTTAATTTTCCTACATAAGGAAAATAGAGGTCCAAGCAATTCTGTTTGATTTATTGATGAAATTATGAATATAATTGAGAATTTCATCTATGGGTAAATCAGTAGGAGAAGATATCAAAATACATTTTCTCCTATAGTTTTGCAGCAGTTTATACAAAATACTAATTTAGACCAACAAATAAGTCCACTATTACTTTATACAAATCTACCAACTTTACAGTTGTGTTGAATTAAATCTCTTCCACTGTACTGATTATATATTTTAAATAGGAAGGATTTTCTCTTTAAAACAGAATAAATGAAAAAAAATGCATCCATTATATGATTATATGTGCATACAAAAATATAAGTACATATTCACTGATCTAGGAAGTTTTCTTTGAGTAAAGTTCTGAAAACTGTACATTTAGTATGCACATTTAATAAGATTGATTTTACTTTGGAGCCTTTGCAACACCAGTACAATTTGTACTTGCTTTAATATATGTCCATGTTTGATAGCAGGAAAAGAGAATACTTTCACCATTTAAAGAAAAAGGAAAAGCTGTAGAATGGCAACATTGGAAACAGATGCAAAGTGGCATACATTAGGCCCCATAAGAAAGAACCTTTAAGATCCTGAATTTATCAAATGACAACATTCATTTTGTTCTATGTAGAAGACAACAAGAAAGTCAGCAACTTGGTGTGCTGACATTGCAGTAAAACATGATTTTAATTAGTTCATACAGAGGACACATTGAGGCAAAAGTGACATTTCTTTCAGGAATATACTATTAAATGCAACCCTCCTTGACCTGCCATTTCTCAGGGTCCAAACCAAAAACCACATGACTAGTTATGTCTTTCTCATTGTCCTTTGACCCAGAGATTCATGGTTCATTTGCAGAAATATTTATTCAGGGACACTCCCAGTTTCCTGACATTGCTGTCCCTTTGTAGTCAGTGTCCTCACAGTCCCACTGCAAAGCTGAAAGGACAGTTCTTTCTAGTGTGTGCTTCTTTGAAGATAAATAGAACTGGGAGATGAGCCTGCCAGTATTTGAATATATAATATGGCTTTTGGAAAGGTTTGGGGGAAAATTGGGGTCATTTTTCTAAGAAAAAAGAAATTAGACCTGAGAGACAATATTGTTCGATGAAGACAGGGACTGTAAGTCCTATTTTTTTCAGATTCACAAGTGACTTTATTCATCATCTTCAACATCATCATAAAAAGTCATTTATTTTATCCTTATCTGGGCTCCACATTTGGTTAGGTTCTATCAGATGCCCTATACTTTTCCCTTGCCTTTTGGAACTTCATCTTAAGAAATATATTGCAACATAAACGACACCCTCATAAATAAATATCTATGTATCTCTGTCATTGTACTGTGTAGATAATACACAAGGAGACTAGGAATAAAGTAGAAAAGGTCACCATGACTCCTCTAGATTATCTCCTTGGGGCATGGACAGTGAAACCAACTCTGCTGTACCCTCCCAAGCACTTAGTAGAGTGCTCTGCATATAGTAGGCACTTAGTGAATAGCATTGATTAATTTGGGGAGATTTATAGCCACACTGACATGCAGGCCATCAAGAGCTATACCGAAATGGAAGTCTATAAAAGAGTTGTGAAGCGTAACTTTTTATGTGGTTCTGAGATCTGAAAACTTCCAGCTTCTGGTATACTTTCACCAGATTCACCTATAAATCACAAAACATCAAGTGACAGGGCCAGGTGACTAATACCTCTAGACTGTAAATTTGCTTTGAGCAGGAAATGTGTCTGCCAACTCTGTTGTACTGTACTAAACACAGTGCTCTGCACAGAGTATGCAGCCAATAAATATGATTTTTGATGGTGGAGAACAACAATGTTCTTCTGAAGCTGTCAATTCATCAGCACTGAAGCAAGGCTCACAGCCACAAAGCTTTGCTGGATAGTATATGTAAAGAGAATGTATGACAGCAGGACAAGCAAACAGTTGAGGTATGATAAACTGAAAGAAGGCACCTGCAAGCCATGAGAGCAGAATCATTTATTTAAATCATTATGAAGCCAGTCTCAACAGTGCAATATAGCAGTGGACAACTGGGAGACCACTACAGCAAACAGACCAGCTTGGCTGATAGCAATCAAGAAAGAGGACATTTTCCAAGCCTTTGGAAAGGTTGACATTTCATATAAGCAGTTTTGAAAACAGAGATAGATCTTGGAGGGTACACCTGCATTAGTGTATCAAGGAGCTATATTTACATGCCAACAGTGTACAATATTCAGATCTTACTCACCCACATAAATAGCATCCTGGTTGGAAAATAGATACATAATCCTAATATGTAACATAAGCATATATATATTATGACTATATCACAGGTTTGTAGAAGTTGATAGATAGAAATGACTGTTCTTTGGGATTAAAAATAAGCCCCACTTTCATTCCAAACCAGTTTTTAGGGTGGGCTAAGTGGATGATCTTCAGGAAAACTGTCATTTTACAGCCTTGGGCTTTAGGGTGGGGTTGGGAAGTTTATTAGAGTTGAACTATGTGGGGTTTCAGTAGTTCTACCATTGAGCTAGTCCCTCTCTAGACCACACCCAACATGATGTTGAGCCAAGGTCCCCTGGGTTGAACCCAGGCAGAGTTGGGAAATGGTTCAAGAAGTCGAACTACTATCTTGGCAAGTACTTACACTCTTTAAATCACCTCCTCCCCACCTCTGGGACTGGGATCTCAAAACTACAGATTACCATTATGCACAGGATCACCAAAATACTGGTACCAGCCCTGCCTATGAAACTGGTGGTGATATTTCAACCATTAATGCAGGTTGGACTGAAAATGCCAGTTCCAAATGGGTCGTTCCTTTTGGAATATATACACAGAATTATGTTTTCATGTACTCTGTTGCTTTTGTTTTTGCTTTTGTCATGTACCTGACCTTGTTTCCCTTACTGTCTCTGGATGTCATGCAGTTCTTAAATATCTGTTCTTAAATGGATCCCTTATTTCTAGTTGACTTGTTTTTCATTCTTGTCTCCCAGGTATCCATAGCTAAGCTGTATCATGAGATTTTTTTTACCTTGTATGGTCCTTAATGGGTTGCTTACATAGTAGTAACTAACTGATTTAGAGGGATTGGAGCAACAAGAGGGGATGGAGTAGATGGAAAAATCAGGGAATGGAGAGCATGGCTTAGAGGAGCAAATTATGACAGAGTCTGGAATCCTGAGTCCCTGAGAGAAGCTGAATCTTGGTGGTGCCCCTCTCCTTCCTCTATAAGGCACTTCTTTTCTCCATCATATTCCTTCCCTGTGAGCCTAGACATGGTTTCTGATCCTACATATTTATAGTTTGTTCACTTCAGCTCATCATCCAGTATCTAATTGGGTATGCTGCTGTTGATGATTCTCTTCTTGTATACTATCCAGCAAAGGTGTGAGGCAACACTGTTTTGATCAATCAGTGCTATTTATTGAGTTCTTACTGTGTCTATCAACTCTACTGTTTTGTAATTTCCCAAGCACTTAATACAATGCTCTACACACAGTAAGAGCTCAATAAATGCCATTTGTTGATTGATTGACAAATTGTATATCACCACTGGATAATGTACTACCTACTTGCTGCTCAATAAGTACCATTGACTGATTAACTGATTGACAGTTGGCAGAATTCAATGACACTATTCAACCATTAGTTGTAGGTTTTTCTTGTTTGAGATTTTTGTCAGATCAGGATGCTAGCAAAATCCCAGCATTTATACAGTTTACTCAGAACCATGGATTGATCAATTGATTCAGGCTAATTGTTAATACATGATGTTTTGTTGATTTTGAAAAAAAAGTCGTGACTTCCTGAAAAGGAATGGGTAACTAACCAAACAACTGTACTTAACAGCAAAGATAAAAAATATAAATTTTTGGATTATGTGTTAGAAGAGGAAATCCTAAATGTGACATATGTAGATGGGATTATATAAAGGGGATTAAATCTCTGCTCTCCCCCTGATTTAGAAAGTGAGCCCCATGGGGGATTTTGACAGTATCAGACCTTCTTATCTTGTATCTACTCCAGCCTTAGTCTGGGAGAGTCACTGTCTTCTGAAGATCAGTCTCTCTAACTGCAGTATCTGAATAAAAGTACATATTGATTGTTAAAATTGTATGAAGTGCTATTGGTCAATGCATAACTCAGTTTTTCTCCTGGTTCAAAGTGCACTCAGAATAATGCAGAAAAAAGAATAAGAACTTTGCCATTTATATCTGAGAACTGCTGCTATAATTATTGGATAGTGATGATTTTGTAAAGCTTTTTTAAGCACTTGCACCATCAGGTTAGAGGGATTTAAATTGGGCCCAGGCATCCAACCCTCTTAGCCACTGAGAAAAACCACCCAGAACTGAAGCTTCCCTCCCTCTGAATTTCCCAGGGCTTTCCATCTCAACCTGCTCTGTCTGCTCCAGCACTGACTGTGTTGGGCTTAGGGTATGGCAAAATTTTGAACTTTGGGAAGGATCCAGTTGGGACTGGACTGTGGATAACCTGATAGGAAACCTCACTGTGTAGTCCCTCCAGCCCCCTTCACCACTGGACCTGCTGAGCCCATATTCCCAAGCAGCCTGAAATTCTGCTTCTCTCACCACAGTTCCCTATAGCTTTTGTTATATTGATTGTGATCCTTGTCTTTTATATAGTTTTTGTGTTTTCATGTTTCCTGATATGTCTGCTGTCATCAAACCCCTCTCTCGGAGCCCCTTATTCTTAGATGGTTGAGTCCCTTGAAAGCCAGGGACCATCTGTAATTCTTCACCAGTGTATTTTTTACCAGATCTTATTATTTTGCTTTGCACACAGTAGGTGCTTCATCAATATTACTACTACTACTACTACTGCTGCTATTACTACTACTGCTGCTGCTACTATTACTTCAACTAATAATAATAATAATGATGGTATTTGTTAAGCACTTACTATATGCCAAGCACTGTTCTAAGCATTTACTACTATTATTACTATTCACTACTACTTTCACTGTTCACATGGCGCTATTACTACAATTAATACTATTACTACTACTACTAATTCCAGGATATAATTATTACTCTTTACTTTGTTAAGTTCTGGAGTAGGTCCATTTGTTATCATTTTGAATGCTATTTGTTAAGCGTTTAATATGTGCCAGGCAATATTCTATGATCTGTAGTAAACCCAAGGTAATCAGGTTGGACACAGTCTCTGTCTCCCCATTAATCCCCATTTTACAGAGGAGGTAACTGAGGCATGGAGAAGTTCATTCATTCATTCAATCCTATTTATTGAGTGTTTACTGTGTGCAGAGCACTGTACTAAACACTTGGAAAGTACAATTTTGCCCAAGGTTGCAGAGCAGACAAGTGGCAGAAATGGGACTAGAACCCAGGTCCTTCTAACTCCCAGGCCCTCTGACTAACTAGGCCATGCTGCTTCTCATTTGTTGGTATAGTTACTGAATAAAGGATAAAAAATTAAGGAGAATGGGCTTATTCTTGTAATGAGAAAAGCATTATTTTAGGGATTTCAGCATGTC
The DNA here is from genome assembly GCF_004115215.2 of Ornithorhynchus anatinus. NCBI lineage: Eukaryota > Metazoa > Chordata > Mammalia > Monotremata > Ornithorhynchidae > Ornithorhynchus > Ornithorhynchus anatinus. The sequence continues at coordinate 110,390,166 of NC_041729.1, forward strand.
TGACCTATTAACAAGTTTCAGACTGCCAATGGTAAAATTGTGTTGCAATGCAGATTGATAGAATTATGAGTAAAATTTTAATAGCCAAAGTAGGAAAACGATTGTGGTGAATAACAATTTGCTAAAGGTTACTTATGGCCTAAGTCATATGCAGAGTAGTTGGAAATTTCCATTCTATTTTTACCTTATTAGGAATTTTAATTGATTTCAATGAAGATAGTTTTTTTTATTTATACATAGAACTGCGTTTAGAATTTGAAGAAGACTGCTAATGGTGAGAAGCAGAGTGACTTAGTGGAAGAAGTATGGTCTTGAGAGTCAGAGGATGTGGGTTCTAATCCCACCTCCACCACTTGTCTGCTGTGTGATCTTGAGCAAGTCACTTAACTTCTCTGTGCCTCAGTTACCTCATGTGTAAATGGGGATTAAAAGTGTGATGGCCACGTGGTTACCTGATTACCCTGTATCTACCCCCAGTTCTTAACATAGTAAGCGCTTAACAAATACCATAATTATCATTATTAATGGAGAGGTTGTTTCTACTAATTCACAGTTGATAACTATTTCATACTGGGGTCATAAAGAAGCAACATAGCCTAGTGGAAAGACCACTAGCCTAGAAGTCAGAGGATCTGTGTTCTATTCTCTCCTGTGCCACTTGCCTGCTGTTTGATTTTGGTCATGTCGCTTGTCTCATTGTCCTCATCTGCATAATGGGGATTAAATACCTATTCTCCTCCCTATTTAGACAGTGAACTTGATGAGGGATTTCAGTCTAATGATCTTGTATCTACCCCAGCTCTAGCACAGAACAAAGTACTTTAACAAATGCCATTATTATTAAATGCACCACCAACACTTCAAACTAAATGACATTCATTCATTCATTCATATTTATTGAGCGCTTACTGTGTGCAGAGCACTGTACTAAATTCTTGGCTTAACTTCTGTTTGCCTCAGTTACCTCATCTGTAAAATGAGGATTTATAGTGTGAGCCCCGTGTAGGACAGAGACTATGTCCAACCCGATTTGCTTGTATCTACTCCAGTGGTTACTATAGTGACTGGCACATAGTAAGCATTTAACAAAAAACATAATTATTAATATTCTTACAATATAACAATGAACAGACACATTCCCTGGCCACAGTGAGCTTACACACTCATCTTCCTACTCAAATCGTGTCGTTCCCCTGTCTTGCCCATTACTGCACACAACACCCTATTCTTCCTATCTCACAAGTTGGTAACCTTGGTATTATCTTTGACTCATCTCTCTCATTCAACCTACGTATTCAATCTGTCACCAAATCCTGCTGGCAGACCTTTACAGCATCATTAATCCATGCTTTCCACTCCTTCCAAACTGCTACTACACTGATCTAAGCACTTTTTATTTCCCATGTCTACTGCTGCAGCAGCCTCCTTGCTGACCTCCCTGTCACCTGTCTCACCCAGTTCTAGTCCATTCTTCACTCAACTGCCTGGATCATTTTTCTAAAAATAATTCATTTCATGCCTCCCCACTTCTCAAAAACTCCCAGTGGTTGCCCATTCACCTCTGCATCAAACAGAAATTCCTTACCATCTGCTTTAAAGCAATCAATCAATTTGCCCCATCCTATCTTACTTCACTGGTCCCCCATTACAACCTAACCCACACACTTTGCTCCTCTAATGATAACCTACTCACTGTACCTCAGTCTCATCTATCTTGCTGCCAACCTCTCACCCACATCATGCTGCTGGCCTGGAATGCCCTCCCTCTTCATATCAGAAAGACCATCACTCTCCCCTTATTGAAGGCACATCTCCTCCAAGAGGCCTAAGTCCTCATTTCCTCTTCTCCTACTCCCTTTTCTGTAACCCTTGCACTTGGATTTGCTCATTTTTTCACCCCTCCCTCAGCCCCATGCACTATGTACATAGCCCTAATTCATTTATTTGTAATAATGTCTCTCCCCCTAGACTACAAACTCATCATGGGTAGAGAACATGTTCCAACTCTGTTCCAACTCTGTTATATTGTACTGTCCCAAGTATTTAAACAGTAAGCACTCAATAAATATAATTGATTGATTAAAGCTCTCAATCAGCTCACTCTGTCCTACCTTACCTCACTGAATGTTTACAACAATTCCATCCTCTAGCACCAGCATGCTCACCATGCCTTGATCTCACCTTTCTAATCACTGACCCCTTTCCCACATCTTCCCTCTGACCTGGAACTCCATATACATATACACCCTTCCATAAAAACCCAACCATCACTCTCCCCACCTACATCTTAAAATCATATCTCCCCCAAGATACTTTTTCCAGTCTTTCTCTCCCTTCTGCATCACCTGTGCACTTGATTCTGTACCTTTAGGTACATAATATTCATCTCACCCTGGCCTCCAGATCCACAGCATTTATGTCTAGGTCCATAGTTTATTTGTTTTGAATAATGTCTGTCTCCCCCTCTGTACTCTTAGCTTATTGGGGGCTGGGAACTTGTATTGATTGAGTGCTGGAGAATATTCCATTTGGAGTACCTTAGGCCATTTTGAAACTGACTTTTGGTTCCTAATCTTTCTGAAGTCTCTGCTCAAAGTGAGCAATCCTGCATGGTGCAGGCCTGGGAGTCAGAAGGTCATGGTCCTGATGAGGCTTATCATATTGTTTTATCAGTCCTGAAAAAAAGCACATCATGAAACAGGCAAAACTCTAAAATAAATTCACTTTCTCCTCTTTATGTTCATTTTATTTCTCTTCTCCTCAAAGGTAGAATTCTGATTTCAGTGTATTTTAACTTGGGGACCAGGCAGTAATGCAGAGACATTTACAGTAAGATAGAGCTTCTGTCCATTTATACACAGGAGCAGAAACAATTTTTCAAGGGAAATGAAATTTTTATGGGCCTGATGAGTTTTGAAAACTCTTTTGCAGGGCTGATTTCAAACATTACTTCTTGGCAACATTATGGTTTAGTGAATGGGTCTGCCTAATTGGTGAATGGGCAGGACACCAGCCAAAGCATAAGCAGCCAAATGGCGATGCTTGGGAACCTCATTTTAGCAATGGCTGGCTTCCCACTTGAGCATACCCAAATGATACTTCTGGGCTCCCACCCCTAGTTCAAAATTAGAAGTGGCACTAATAATGTACCTCGGCGACAAAGCACATTTTATAAATGAATGCAACATTCTCTGTAGCCAGTAAGGGAGGAGGCTGATTCCCCAGGCCCCTAAGAAGTGATGATGGTGAGAGTCTGCAGCAGGGGTATGATTTGCATAAGAGGTTTTTGGTTGGCTTACAAAGTTCTCTGGTCATCCTTATTAATTCTACCAATCCTAAAGTGAAGGGGTTGAACTACGGTCCAACATGGTGTCACCTCTCCCTTCCAATCTGATATCATCCTGAAACCTACCCCCCAAAACATAGCTCTACTCATGGCCTGGTCTGGCTGGGTAACTTCCCCTACTTGCGGACCCAGCACTCCCTGGTCTGGGAGACTGTGAGCCCGCTGTGGGCATGGCTTGTCTCTATTTGTTGCTGAATTGTGCTTTCCAAGTGCTTAGGACAGTGCTCTGCATACAGTAAGCACTCAGTAAATGGAATTGAATGAATTAATGAATGAATGAGGGTTTCCCTGTCTCTGTCTCTCCTTGCCCTGGGTGATTTTTTTTTTAAAAGAAAATCAAAACATTTATGAGGTTTCTCATACAGACTCTTCTGCTTTCTCCACTCTGGTCTCACAAATGGAGAAACAGATCTCAAGCAACACGAATCCTCTTGAGTAGGTGGGACGGAGACTCTTGTGTTTGTACCACTTTTCTGCTTTGAGGAGAAGCAAAAGGAGAACCTCCATCCCCTTACAAGAGAGGTGCATCTTATTAGTTTTAAATGAAAAGGAAACAAACACAAGTCTTCTCACAGGTGCTTTCCAGCTTTTCCAGTAGTGGTCTGATGAGTGAGGAGATGAATCTTCCTGAATTCTCCGGAGGAACTAATACAGAGACACTTTGGTTTCTGTACTTTCCTGTTTTAAGGGAAGGAAAAGGACTCTCCCCTCCCACTCCCTCTGGACTCTTTGTCCCCTGGTCCAGCAATGGAAACTGGCTACATGCCTCTCCATTCACCAACAGAAACTGGCATTTGGAGCATCAACAGCTCTCCATGACTGGCTGGGAAAGTTCAGCCTGGCTCTTCCTCTCCCTTAGTCCCGAGAGGTAATGATAATAATAATAATGATTAAGGTATTTGTTAAGTGCTTACTATATGCAAGGCACTGTTCTAAACACTGGGGCAGATACAAGCAAAGTAGGTTGGACACAGTCCCTGTCCCGTGCAGGGGTCACAATAACAATTGCCCATTTTAAAAATGAGGTAACTGAGGCCCAGGGAGATGACGTGACTTATCCAAGGTCACACAGCTGACAAGTGGCGGAGCCGGGATTAGAACCCATGACCTTCTGACTTCCAGGGCCATGCTGGCCTGACGTCCACTACACCATGCTGCATGGGCCTGGGAATCCGAAGGTCATGTGTTATAATACCAGCTCCGTGAGTCGTTTGCTGTGTGACCTTGGGCAAATCACTTACTTCTCTGGGCCTCAGTTACCTCATCTGTAAAATGGGGATTGAGAATGTGAGCCCCATGTGGGACAGGCACTATGTCCAACCCTGTTTGCTTATACTCACACTAGTGCTTAGTACAGTGCCTGGCACATAGTAAGCACTTAACAAATACCATAATTATTATTATTATCATTATTATTGTGGTGCCTTTTTCTCTTTGACTTTGCCCGAAGCAGATGTTTTTCTTGGAGCTCCTGGATGCCAAGATGTATGGTGCCTATTCCAAGCTTATCAACTTCTATTTCCAGTACTAGGGCTGGAAATAGTACCCACATTGTCCTCCTATTTGGATGCTTTTAACTTTACCATGAAGATCCCTCCCTATCTCCTGGATTCTGACCAGTGCCTGAACCAGTACTCAGGTGAATTTATTGCTAACTCTTGGACTAATGCTTCTCATGTTCTTTTTCATGATAATGCCTATGCCACTGTGGGTTTTGGTCATGATATCCATGATCTCATTTTCATTTACTTTCCTTTGGGTTGTAAGTATTCATGCAGTTGGAAAGAGGGTTTCTCAAACACCATAACCACTGTATGGTGTCCCATGGGGTATTCACTACCATCTCCTTGACCAAGTACTCAGAAACATTTTTCAGGTTAAATGAATATATGACCATTCTGAAATTGCCACTGCTTGTAGTGAAGGTGCTAGAGCACTCCCTTATTAATAATGGCTTGGGAAAGCCTAATCATAAATAATGATAATAATTATGTTGGTATTTGTTAAGTGTTTACTATGTGCCAAGTACTCTTCTAAGCACTGGGGTAGATACAAGGTAATCAGGTTGTCCCACGTAGGACTCACAGTCTTCATCCCCATTTTACAGATGAGGTAACTGAGCTACAGAGAAGTTAAGTGATTATCCAAGGTCACACAGCTGACATGCAGCGGAGCTGGGATTAGAACTCATTACCTCTGACTCCCAAGCCCAGGCTCTATCCACTGAGCCACTCTGCTTCTCATAAAGAATACAACAGGATATTGCAGGTCCATCAGGCAGTGTTCTTTTGCAGACACCTGTATAAGAGAGTCCCATGGGGGCCACAGTAGAGGTGTTGTTCTGTTGGAGGTCACTGTATACCCATGACTTCTTTGGTATGGACACGGAGTTCTAAGCGGAACAGTGCACTCTTTCTGGAATAAGTACAGTGCCCTCTTCTGATTGAGAGGTCAGTGGAGTCTTTGCCCTACTGGAACATACCAAAACCCAGATGGAGTTCGAAGACTAGGTAGGACAGCTAATACACAGGCATGGGTGTGGTCATTCATTCATTCATTCAATAGTATTTATTGAGCGCTTACTATGTGCAGAGCACTGTACTAAGCGCTTGGAATGAACAAGTCGGCAACAGATAGAGACAGTCCCTGCCGTTTGATGGGCTTACAGTCTAATCAGGGGAGACAGACAGACAAGAACAATGGCAATAAATAGAGTCAAGGGGAAGAACATCTCATAAAAACAATGGCAACTAAATAGAATCAAGGCGATGTACATTTCATTAACAAAATAAATAAGGTAATGTAAATATACACAGTTGAGCAGACAAGTACAGTGCTGAGGGGATGGGAAGGGAGAGGGGGAGGAGCAGAGGGAGATGGGGGGAAAAGAGGGTTAAGCTGCGGAGAGGTGAAGGGGGGGCGGTAGAGGGAGTAGAGGGAGAAGGAGAGCTCAGTCTGGGAAGGCCTCTTGGAGGAGGTGAGTTTTAAGTATGGTCCTCAGGACTAGTTCTGTAACAATTGTCCAGGGCATGATGAAGTTCCAGATGGCCAAAGATATAATGCAGGAAACCTTTGCTGCAGAAGAACTGGCAACATCTCACCCTCAGGGGAAACTAGACTCCATCAGATCTCTACTTGCTGCTAATTTATACTGTCTGAAAGAGCTTTTGATCCTTATATATAGATAGGTAGCTGATTTCATGGGAAAGCATAATATCTTATGGTTTCTCAGTCACCCTAGCACCAGTTAATCAAATCTGGTACAGGCCTTTGCTCGTGCTTTAGGTTTCTATTTAAACTGTGAGCCCCATGTGGGACAGGGACTGTGTCCAACCTAATTAATTTGCATCTACCCCACTGCTTAGAACAGTGTTTGACGCACAGTAAGCTCTTAACAGATACCATTAAAAAAATGAATTGGACCAAAGAAAATTTTCCCTTTAATGATTGTGTAGAGTAAAAACTGATCTGGTGAGAGGAAGGAGAGCTGACTGAAAAGAAGGTTGATAGGTCTGTTTGTTGTTATATTGTACTCTCCCAACCACTTAGTACAGTGCTCTGCATTATACGATTGACTGCCTGAGAGAGCCAAAATCCCTAACTGCTGTTATTTGCAGACTAGATAGGAAGAGCAGAATCAGCCATGAGTTGGCTCACACAGCTGTTATTATAACCTATAACTTGGACATGACCTTGACTCACAGTGGTAATGTGCACAGCTATCAGCATAGGATAGCATCCTGAGATCATATGCTCCAAATTCACCTGCAAAAGCTTCTCACAGCTGCCTCATTTCTTTCACAGAAGTTAGTGCTTCCAATAAAGGAGCTTGTTTTGGGCATGGCATGTTTCTGTTATAGTGCTATGTTGTAGTTTCCCAAGTGCTTAGTACAGTGCTCTGCACACAGTAAGTAATCAAATATGATTGACTGAGTGTCAAAGCCTTCTAGCTGGTGTTATTTGCAGACTATATAGAAAGGGCAGAGTCAGTCATGAGCTGGTTTGCACAGCTGTCATAATAACCTTTAACTTGGATATGACCTTGACTCACAGCAGTAATGTGCACAGCTATAAACATAGGATGGCATCCTGAGAGCGCATGCTCCAAATTCAATTGCAAATGCCTCTAACAGCTGCCTCATTTCCTTCATAGAAGTTAGTGTTTCTTATAAAGGAGCTTGTTGTGGGCATGGCATGTGTCTGTTATAGTGTTTTGTTGCGCTCTCCCAAGTGCTTAGTACAGTGCTCTGCACACAGTAAGTGCTCAATAAATATGATTTCCTGCCTGACTGACTGATGAAGGATGAAATGCCCCAGCATGGCATAGTGGATAGAGCATGGGCCCGGGAGTCAGAAGGACCTGGGTTCTAATCTAAGCTCTACCACATGTCTGCTGTGTGACCTTGGGCAAGTCACTTAACTTCTCAGTGCCTCAGCTACCTCATCTGTAAAATGGGCATTAAGATTGTGAACTACATATGGGACAGGGACTTTGTCCAAATTGATTTGCTTGAATCCACCCCAGTGCTTAGAATAGTGACTGGCACACAATAAGCACTTAACAAATACTACAATTTTTATTATTATTGTTCAAGATATATTCACTATTGCAAAAAAGGGGCTGGGCTTCCACTTGGGTAAAAAGGCTCTCACCAGATACAGCATCACAGGTGAAAACAATATTTTGGCTATGATATTCTTGCTTCTGCTGGCCGTGACTTTTCTGACCATCCTATGCTGCACAATGAGCTTCTTGAACTGATGATCTAGAGGAAATGGGAGGAGAAGTATGGACCCTAGTCCAAAGGTTGAAGATTTCTTCACTCAGATCACTGTAGCTGAGGTGTGGGGAGCCTGAGTCACCAACCAGGTGGATGTTGTCCTCACTTTCCTTAGTAAAGGACTCAAGGCTGTCAATCCTTTAAATGGAACCATCTCCAACCTTTTTATGACTGATAGTGATAACTACTAACAAATGAGCCTTTGCCTCAATGGTGAGTGGAAGAAGGCTGGTGGGGGTGGGGGGGTAATGCAGTCAGAGAAGACTGTAGCAAGAGACTGTGGTGCCAGAAGGCCATATATCACAGAAACCCCTTCATTGCCATTAATACTCATGAGTTCATTATTTAATGATAACATAGACCCCAGATACAAGCTCTTGAATCAATCAATCAATCAATCAATGGTATTTATTGAGTGCTTACTTTTTCCTGGGTACTGTTAAAGCAATGCTCAAGTGGCTGGGTGGGAGGAACTCCTGATGGAATTTTGACTTTAACCACTTCTTGTGTCACTTCACTTCAAATAATTGGTGATACTTTGTCAATCATATCAGAGCATCTTGCATGAAGAGGCTAGATGTCCAGATCAATAATTTGGTTGTCAAAGAAGTTACCAACCAAGGTGGTGGCACCCAGGTGTTTAATACATCCCTAACTGTAGCCATGCACATTTTTGTTAACAAGAGCTATAGTTCCCACTTGAGCTTGGGGAAGCCCAACCTACTCCACTGTCTCCCCTTCCTTGGAAGCCACTACTCTGCCCCCAAACTCTTTCTACTTGGATAATAATGATGGTATTTGTTAAGCACTTACTATGTGCCAAGCACTGGGGTAGATGCATGGTAATCACGTTGTCCCATGTGGGGCTCACAGTCTTAATCCCCATTTTACAGATGAGGTAACTGAGGCACAGAGAAGTTAAGTGATTTGCCCAAAGTCACACAGCTGACAAGCGGCAGAACCGGTACTAGAACCCACGACCTCTGACTCCCAAGCCCATGTTCTTGGATTCATTCAGTCAGATTAGAAAGCTGAACCATCTGGCCTTGGGATATTGTATAGCTGAAAATCATAATTCTGAAGTTATGAGAATGGGAAACATTTTCAAAGCAACTTGGTTGGAGGTGTTATTTTCTTGCTATCTGCAATGTTTAATTTGTGAAGTGTGCATGTTCAATATAGATTCAATTTTGAATCTTGCTCTGTGGGGGGTGTTGTATTTTTCCATTGAAACCCACCCTAAGGTTAGATAAGCACAGGAAATTTGGGGAGGGAGGTCTGAATTTCAGCACACAAGGGAGATTTGAATTTGAATTTTGGTGGGAGGAAGTGACTCAGGTTTCTGGTTCTGGGGTTGTCATTTCTGAGGGAGGGTTCCTGGTTAAGGTTAGGAGCTAAGGTTGAGAATGGGTTTCTGATTCCCTGTAGAGCCTGGGTTCCTTCCTCCTTCATAGAGAGTTCTGCCTCCTGATTTTCCCTGGGTCCTCCACCTGCTCAGAAGATTGGGACAGTGAATAATTCAGACTGCAAGATGATCAAGCATTAACCACAGAAAAGCATGGGATTTCATCTGCATAATGTTTCATAGAAGAAAATGTACCAGCTCATCGTGGAACTGATGGTAGGAGAGGACTGAGCTCTAAAAGGGATTCAAGCAAAATTACCTTTTCTATGGTGCTTCTGTAATGAATTGAATAGAACTCCCTAAGGAACCTCAATTCATATGAGTAAGTGTATGAAATGAGTTTACTTCCCAGAAGGAGGAATGGTCTATGAATGAGCTGACAAGGATTTTTAGAATAGTGTTGCACTATATGAAAATATATTGCTTTCTCTCTTAACAACTGTAACCTTCTTGTGGGCAGGGAACATGCCTACCAAATCTGTCATAATGTACTCTCCCAGGTTCTTACTACAGTGCTCTGCGAACAATAAGTGCTCAATAAATACCATGGATTGAATGATAAACTGATTAAGGCTTTCAATGTCTCTGCTAAGTAGTTATGGAAATGAAGCACAAAATCTCATGGATATCACAAAGCCCTAGGGATCATCAATGTCAAAGCACATTCTATGGAAGAATTCAAGAAATACCTCTTTGTATAGTAACAAGATGAGTCTTTTCTCTACCTTAATCAGTGTCTTAGGAAGGATGAGGTCATGATACATGACTTTGAAGCAGTCATAGTCGATAGCATTCATTATCCATGTAAAATCTCAAAACATACTTTTGAAATAAAAAAAATGAAATGGAAAATGAAATGAAAACAATTAACTATAAGTATTCCAGGTAAAAAGGAATGATGGATTAGGAGTCACAGATATTGGAGAAATATATAAAAAAGGACACTAGAGTTGCCAAATCAAGATATTACACATTGAGTATTTCAGTTTCCATGTATTCCATGTATTAAGCAATGAAATTTTATCTTTTGAAGTCATTTTGAATCAATTTAGTACTGAAGTGAAAAACTGTGGAAAACCGTACTGTGAATCATTTTTTTTTCCTTCGAGTGCTGGCCTTGACTTCTCATTCTAGCTCTCAACCATTATAGTTTAACACAAAAAGACTCTTGTCTCAAACCAAAACTGTAATTATCACTGAGGAACAAATTAAACAGAAAACTCTGCTGGAATTAGACCTCCACATATTTAAAATGTGTTAATACCAATAGTGTGATATGAACTAACAATAGAATCTTTTAGTATTTTTTCTACTATAAAATCCACCAAAAAATGTAGGATTTCATTAGATTATAAGTTGATTTAAACTTTCTTGAACATATTTATAGGGCAGGAGAAAGAAAGAATAATTTGGTGAACTTTAATTCTTTGTATTTAGTAACAAATTCATTTTACTTGCAGATGTTCTCCAAAAGTGATGGTTTTGGTTTAGAACTTCCTTGTCCTATTTACATATTTAACACTTTCGACAAAAATGTATCATGTTGCCATCAAGATCATTGCATAAATTCATTATACTCTGAAGCTCCTCTCTTATTCAAAATCTTGTGCTATCTTTTCATTTCGGTCATTTTTTTCTCTTGCGGTTTATTGGGCTTATAGTGGAAAAGACGTAGCGAGGTTAGTGTTCTGTTTACTAACTCAATTGAAACTAAGCTTCCAAATGGGTAGTCCTGAAAGTTTTGAACGACAATAAAATAAAGGAAGAGATAAAATGAAAATCCTACAGCCCATGTAGAATATGAATCTTGTTCATGCTAAATGGGGCTTGTCACCCAGTGCCTAGATTGTAGGCCAAGCTAAAAGAGTTTCCTATTCCATTTTGGCAGGGAGAAGTAACAGGGGCAGCCTTAATTGTAGCGATATTTATTGTACAGTGTAGAATAAAGATGTGACACATTCCCTAACCAAAAGGAGCTTTTACGCTAACGGGGAAACAGGCTGTGATTGGGGCTGTGCTATTTTGACTGTTGGACGCTAATCAGCAAGGAGCCTAAAATCTCTTTCTCTAGCTAGGGGCTCTATTGCATATTTTTGGTTTTTATCATTTTCTTTTGTATTTTATATCATTTTACCTTTTCTAACGTATCTTTTGCCATTATCCTTTCCCTTCTCCACTAACCTTATTTTCATATCAAACAGGACCCATGTTTATTTCTCGACTTGTATACAATAGGTTCTTAATAAATCCTTAATAAATAAATTACTACTACTACCATTATTACTAGAACTACTAATTGCAACTACAATTTAAAGATCATAGACAGCAGGATAGGCTAAAAGAGTTGTGGCATGGGCAGAATGAAAATAGAGTGAAATGATGTAAATCCCAGGATAGCCTCCTTTGGCAGCCCTGCCATCTATTTATACTTTCTTCCTGCACAGCTTCCTACTGGTACAAAGGGCTTCAAAGCCCTCCTGAAATAATATCTTCTCCAGAAGGTCTTCCACAATTAATTTCTTCTCTACTCATGTCATATTCCTTTAATTGTCACTTCAACACTTTTGTACTATCTGAAGCAGTTGATGCGAAACCTGGCCTAGACATTTTATACCCTATACCCTATGACTTAAGCACTCGGAGGTAAGCACTAACTCTTGTACACATCCCCTTTTTCCTTCTCCTTCTCATCTGTAATTCATATTAGTGCCCATCTCCCCTTCTAGAAGGTCAGGCACCATGTCTATTAACTCTGTTTTGTTTCCCAAACACTTAGTAATAATATTAATAATACTAATACAATGAGGATGAAGATGATATAATAATAGTAAAAATAAAAAGAACATTTTAAGCACTTACTAGTTACTTTACTAACTGCACTGAGCACAGGAATAGATACATGATAATCAGGCCAGAAACAGACCCTGTCCCTCATGGGGCTCACAGTCTAAGCGGGAGGACAAGTACATATTCCCCATTTTACAGATGAAGAAACTGAGGCCCAGAGAAGCAGAGAAGCAAGACATGAGCAGAAGCATGGCCTAGTGGATAGAACATGGACCTGGGAGTAGGAAGGACCTGGGTTCCACTCCCTGCTCTCCCAAGTGCCTGCTAAGTAACCTTGGGCAAGTCACTTAACTTGTCTTTGCTTCCATTTCCTCATCTCTAAATTGAAGTATTAAGAATCCCAGTAGCATAGAGGTGCTACCAGTCAGCCAGGGTGTTTATTTATTGGTTATAAACCAACACCAGTATTGGGTGTTTACTGTGTGCATAGAACTGTACTAAGTGCTATGGAGGATATAATACAACACAGTTGGTAGACACATTCCCTTCTCACAAGGAACGTGACAATTACATATCTTTGTCAGCTGCGGCGTGCATTGGACAAACTGCCTGCCAACCCTGAGTCTCTCCACTCCAAACACATGATGTGGAACAGACTTTGTCAGCAGGGCCTTGTCTTTGGTTAATATGGATAAACAGACTTGCTTGTTAGCTATTTGTTCTCAGTTCTTCACTGAGTTTTAACCCCAAAAGCAGAACCTGAAATACAGAGACAATTTTTCCACTAGCAAATTGCACTTCTTCCACCAAAACCAACAAATAAGGATTTAAATTATTTCATCAATTTATTCACCATTTCTACCCTCCCTTATCCTCCCCATTTCAAACCCCAATAAGGATGTTTTGAACATCCTTGAAAAATGTTTGATGCAAGTGATAAAAGCATCTAATTTTTTACATCAATATTACAAGTGCTGAAATCACTTATATGACTTTTGATTCGTAAGGTGATCTTGACAAAACCTCTGAAAAAGCATTTATAGCAGGTGTGCAGGGACCCTTGAGACACTATGTACTTATCAATACCTTGGCTAAAACCCTTTTCCTCCTTTGAATTTTTGTCCTCGGATTAGGCGGCTGTGGCGACCTCCATGATTAATGGCACCATGCTTGGCATTATAAAATTTTCCTACTTGATGTTACATGCAATGTCTACTTTCAAGGACCTTGAAGCACAGTAGCACCAGAAGATAAGCAAAAATCAGGTAGAGTATAAATAATGAACTGAAAGAAAGTTCTTCAGACCATAGAAACACATGCCACAAATTCTACACTGGCCAAAGGTCAGTTAAATGCAGTAGGATGGAATGAGTTGAAAACAGATGGAATTAAATCAGTGCCAATTTCTGGAAAGCTGGATCCTGAGCTGGGTTTAAAATGAAGTGATAGGGAGAGGGCAACTGGCTTCTAATATGGAAAACATCTCGAGAACAGGATTTGCTGTGGCTCAGGTAAGATCATTTTCAAATATGGCAAGTATATTTACTTGAGTGCTTCTCGTGTTTTCTCCCCTGCTCCCATAATCTCTCTGTTTATATTGGAGCTTTTCTACTTCTTGGTTACATTTTAAAAGTTCATTTTTTTTATACAATACTTTGAGTTCCAAATATGTGGCGAACCATTAACAAACCATCAATGAGCTATTAATAGTCAGATTAATTGTCCATCCAATCTGGTAGTCTATCTCGGACAGTGGCAATAGGCTGAGATGTATCATTAACTTTCCCTCTAATAAAATGTTATGAACCACTTACCCATGGATTTATCCAAACTGCTCTTGAACCTGATAATATTTTTGGCCTACATAACTTTGGTTGATTTGAATCCAGCCCTCTTCATGCTTTAATGGATCACCCCTAATCCTGTTATTGTGTGATTTGGTGAACAAATCTGTGGTTGCCTTGCCCACCTTGCCATTATAATTTCAAAATCTTGGTACCTGTATCCTCTTGGCCTTCATTTTTTACCAACAACATTAGTGCTCTTCACACAGTAAGAGCTCAATGAATACAATTGAATGAATGAATATTAAATGTTTTCCATGACTAGAGCATTTGTTGCTATCAGACCATGCAATGGCAGTAAAAGACATAATCTCTTGGGTCAACGTACATATGATCTAGTAAAGACCTTCCAGACCAAAGAGTTCTCATAAAAATAACAACACAATAATAAATAGCAAATTAAAAACTGATTCTTTTTTGTATTCTGCTATTTGAAACTATTATTAGCTCTCATTCACAGGAATGTGGTGGGAAAACTTTTTAAACCTTAACATTTCTTTTAATGTAACAGATGTGATAGCTTATAGTAGAGCATTAGCTTATATTAGAGCATTTTATTGTCTCCAGGACCAATCCCAGTAGCTAGCATAGTGAAGCTTAAATCAATGCACTTAAAGGGTCTCTCTCTCAAGATTCAAATAGAGGAATGATTTGTATGTTTACCTTGATAATACCCTTTTGGCTCCTCAAAGTGACAGCAGATGGTCCAATGAAAAGTGGCAGGACTAAGTGCAGAAAATACTGCATCCCATCTCAAGCTCCCTTAACCGTAAAATCTATGAATTTATGCTCAACTGAGCGATGAGAAATAGTCATGAAATGTCTAAGGATACCTAGTTATGTCCCTATTTTCTCTTGAGCATGACAAACTTTAAGCATATTGGCTAAACTGCCCTGGAAAATGATGAATTGTGTTTGCTTTTCTTACGAGATCAGTTCATTGTGCAATCCGCTTACCTTTTATTACTTTACCATTTGAGTTGGATAATTGTGTATTCCGATTTTCTGACTGAAAGTTTTAGTAGATTTTGTTTTAATACAGTCTCTTTTCCTAATATGGAGACCCAAGAAGCCAATTAGAGGTAAAAGGAAAAGTCCTATGGGATTCCATGAGAAGCTGGCTTTCAGTAGTACTACTAGTAGTAGTAATGGTATTTATTAAGACCCTGATTAGTATAGAGCACTGCACTAAGCATGGGGAAAAACACACCAGGTGAAAATTAAACATGGGTCCTGGCCCTGAACCGATTTTCAATCTATGAATAAAGAAGATAAAAGTTGACAGATGACAGATGTTTAAGGAAGGATGAAGCAATATCTTGAACAGAACAATATAAAAGACCAGGAGAGTGATATTCAGTAAGAGGGATAGGGCACTGTGTCTAGAGGAGTGGAGCTTCAGAGTCTGCAGAGCAGATTTCAATGATTACAGCTGAGGCTAGTCACAAAGTAAAGTGGGAAATAACATGGCCTAGTGGATAAAGCACATATTTGGGAGTGTGAGGATCATTTTTCTACCAAAACATTCAGGCTGTATTTCCCCATCCTCAAGAAACTCCATGGTTGCCCATCCAACTCCTCACCATTGTCTTTAAAACACTCAGTCATCTTGCCCCCTCCTATCCACCTTGCTACTCTCCTACTACAATTCAGACTGCACACTTTGCACCTCCAAAACTAACCTTCTCACTATACCTCGATCTTATCTATCTTGCTGCTGATTTCTTGCCCACATCCTGTCTCTGGACTGGAATGCCCTTCCTCCTCATATCTGACCAGTAATTACTCTCCCTGCTTCAAAGCCTTCCTTATTGAAGGTGCATCTCCTCCAAGAGGCCTTCCCTGACTAAGCCTTACTTTCTTTTTCATCCACTTCCTTCTGTATCATCCTGACTCCCTCCCTTTATGCACCCTCCCTCACAGCCCCACAGTACTGAATCACATATCTGTTATTTATTTGTATTACTGTCTCTCTCTCCCTCAAGACTCTAAGCTCATTGTGGGCAGAGAATGTGTACGTTTATTATTGTACTGTACTCTCCCAAGTGCTTAGCACAGTAAACACTCAACAAATATAACTGACTCACTCACTGACTGACCTGGGCTCTAATCCCAGCTCCACCACTTGTCTGCTGTGTGAACTTGGGCAAGTAACTTAACTTCTCTGTGCCTCAGTTTCTTCATCTGTAAAATGGGGATTAAGACTGTGAGCCCCACAGGGGACAATCTGATTATCTTAATAATAATAATGTTGGTATTTGTTAAGCGCTTACTATGTGCAGAGCACTGTTCTAAGCGCTGGGGTAGACACAGGGGAATCAGGTTGTCCCACATGGGGTTCACAGTCTTAATCCCCATTTTACAGATGAGGTAACTGAGGCACAGAGAAGTGAAGTGACTTGCCCACAGTCACCCATCTGACAAGTGGCAGAGCCAGGATTCGAACCCATGACCTCTGACTCCAAAGCCCGTGCTCTTTCCACTGAGCCATGCTGCTTCTCAACTTGTATCAACTTGTATCTTGTATCAACCCCAGAGTTTAGAACAGTGCTTTGCACATAGTAAGCGCTTAATAAATACCATCAATCATTATTATTATTAAAGTGGGGCACATGGACTATATCCAACATAATTAACTTATATGTACCCAGTGGTGTCTTTTTTTATTATGAAGTGCCATTGAGTCATTTCCAATTCATAGTGACTCCATGGATATACTTTCTCCAGAATATCCTATCCTCTTCCATAATCCCCAAACTTTCTAATGGTTCTCTGTTATTGTTTTTACGGTGACTATCCATCTAGCTGTTAGTCTGCCTCCTCCATGTTTTCCCTGGACTTTTCCTAGCATTAGTGTCCTCTCCAGAGAATAAGTCCTCCTAATTATGTGCCCAAAATATGCTAATATAAATCCAGTCATTCGGCCTTCCAAAGACCACTTTGGTTTAATTTGCTCCAAAATCCATTTGTTTGTCTTTCGGGCAGTCTGTGGTATTCACAAAAGCCTTCTCCAACACCACATTTCAAAAGAATCGATGTTGTTTCTATCTTGTTTTTTCACTGTCCAGCTTTCAGATCCATACATTATCACTGGAAACACATTAGAGTTGACAACTTGTATTTTTGTGGTAATTGTTACATCAGCATATTTCATGACTTTTTCTAGGTGTCTGACACATAGTAAGTGCTTAACTAAAGCATATAGCCTTCCCAAGGTTCCCGAAAGTTGAGAAAGTTTCCTCACCCTACTTGCTGGAGAAAGAGAGATTGATGAGACTCCTGAAGGAAAGAAAGAGCAGAGAATTCTGGGAAGTTCTGATAAGCACTTAGTACAGTGCTCTGCACACAGTAAGCGCTCAGTAAATACAACTGAATGAATAACACAAGAAATTTAGGTTAGGGATTGGAAGAGGTGAAACACATACATGTGTTAAGATTTGGATTTGGGCATTCCATAAATATTCCTTGTTTAACTTGTTTCAATCAATCAATCAATAACCAGAAACTTATGACCAGGGCTTTTTAAGACATACTCCATCATCTCTCTCCCTCTTAACATATTCACTTTCTTTTCCACCACACTCCAATCTTATTTCGCAATCTTAGTTAGCCCCTAGTTCAATATGTCTTGTTTCTATTGTTGTCAATCTAATAATAATAATGATGATGGTAATGATAATAATTCTGTACTTGCTTAGTACTATGTGCCCAGCACTGTGCTACGTACCTGGGTAGATAGAAGACGATAAAATTGGATTCAGTCCCTGAACCACACAGGATTCAGAGTCTGTGAGTTAAGGAAAATAGGTATTTTTCACATTTTACAGATGAGGAAACTGAGACACAGAAAAGCCCAGAAATTTGCCCAAGGCTACACAGGAGGCAAGTGGCAGAGCATGATTAGAATTAAAATTTCCTGACTTCTAATCCCATTCTCTCTTCCTTAATGCACCTTGTTTCTCCTGCTCATGATCTTCCTCCAACATGGAGGGAAGGATATTGAAATGTCCTACCGATACCTCTATCTTCACATATCCACAATAAAACTCCTCATCTTCCCACCTAAACTCTGTCTTACCCCTGACTTTCTTACCGCTGTAAACAGCACTGCCATCCTCCCTGTCTCACAAGCTCATATGTAACCTTGGAATTATCCTTGATTCATCTCTCTCATTCAATCTTCAGATTCAATCTGACATCTAATTCTGCTGGCTAAAACTTCACATCAATGAACTCAACCCTTTCTTCTCTGTCCAAACTGCTAACATGATACCCAAGCAGTTATCCTACTTCTCCTTTGATTACTTCATCAACCTCCTTGGAGACCTCCCTGCTTCCAGTCTCTCCCCAGTACAATCCATACTTCACTCTGCTACCCAGACCAATTTTCTGCAAAATCATTCAGTCCCTATTTTCCCACTCCTCAAGAACTTCCAGTGGTTGCCTATCCACTTCCACATAAAACAGAATCTCCTTACCATAGACTTTAAAATATTCAATCACCCTGCCCCATCCTACCTAACCTTCCTAATGTCCTACTACAATCCAGCTCACACACTTCATTCCTCTAATGCCAACCTACTCACTGTACCTCAATCTTATCTATCTCGCCAAAGACCCCTCGCCCATGTGCTGGCTCTGGCCTGGATCTCCCTCTCTCTTCATATCCGAAAGAAGAACACCCTGCCCATCTTCAGAGTCTTATTAAAAGCATATCTCCTTCAAGAGACATTCCCAACTAAACCCTCATTTCTTCCTCTCTCACTGCCTTCTGTGTCACCCTTGCACTTGGATTTGTACCCTTTATTCACTCCTACTCTTTATTCATTCATTCATTCAATAGTATTTATTGAGCGCTTACTATGTGCAGAGCACTGTACTAAGCGCTTGGGATGAACAAGTCGGCAACAGATAGAGACCGTCCCTGCCGTTTGATGGGCTTACAGTCTAATCGGGGGAGACGGACAGACAAGAACAATGGCACTAAACAGCGTCAAGGGGAAGAACATCTCGTAAAAACAATGGCAACTAAATAGAATCAAGGCGATGTACAATTCATTAACAAAATAAATAGGGTAACGAAAATATATACAGTTGAGCGGACGAGTACAGTGCTGTGGGGATGGGAAGGGAGAGGTGGAGGAGCAGAGGGAAAAGGGGAAAATGAGGCTTTAGCTGCGGAGAGGTAAAGGGGGGATGGCAGAGGGAGTAGAGGGGGAAGAGGAGCTCAGTCTGGGAACGCCTCTTGGAGGAGGTGATTTTTAAGTAAGGTTTTGATGAGGGAAAGAGAATCAGTTTGGCGGAGGTGAGGAGGGAGGGCGTTCCAGGACCGCGGGAGGACGTGACCCAGGGGTCGACGGCGGGATAGGAGAGACCGAGGGACGGTGAGGAGGTGGGCGGCAGAGGAGCGGAGCGTGCGGGGTGGGCGGTAGAAAGAGAGAAGGGAGGAGAGGTAGGAAGGGGCAAGGTGATGGAGAGCCTTGAAGCCTAGAGTGAGGAGTTTTTGTTTGGAGCGGAGGTCGATAGGCAACCACTGGAGTTGTTTAAGAAGGGGAGTGACATGCCCAGATCGTTTCTGCAGGAAGATGAGCCGGGCAGCGGAGTGAAGAATAGACCAGAGCGGGGCGAGAGAGGAGGAAGGGAGGTCAGAGAGAAGGCTGACACAGTAGTCTAGCCGGGATATAACGAGAGCCCGTAATAGTAAGGTAGCCGTTTGGGTGGAGAGGAAAGGGCGGATCTTGGCGATATTGTAGAGGTGAAACCGGCAGGTCTTGGTAACGGATAGGATGTGTGGGGTGAACGAGAGGGACGAGTCAAGGATGACACCGAGATTGCGGGCCTGCGGGACGGGAAGGATGGTCGTGCCATCCACGGTGATAGAGAAGTCTGGGAGTGGACCGGGCTTGGGAGGGAAGATGAGGAGCTCAGTCTTGCTCATGTTGAGGTTTAGGTGGCGGGCCGACATCCAGGTGGAGACGTCCCGGAGGCAGGAGGAGATGCGAGCCTGAAGGGAGGGGGAGAGGACAGGGGCGGAGATGTAGATCTGCGTGTCATCTGCGTAGAGATGGTAGTCAAAGCCGTGAGAGCAGATGAGTTCACCGAGGGAGTGAGTGTAAATGGAGAACAGAAGAGGGCCAAGAACTGACCCTTGAGGAACTCCAACAGTTAAAGGATGGGAGGGGAGGAGGCTCCAGCGTAGGAGACCGAGAATGACCGGCCAGAGAGGTAAGAGGAGAACCAGGAGAGGACAGAGTCCGTGAAGCCAAGGTGAGATAAGGTATGGAGGAGGAGGGGATGGTCGACAGTGTCAAAGGCAGCAGAGAGGTCAAGGAGGATCAGAATGGAGTAGGAGCCATTGGATTTGGCAAGAAGGAGGTCATGGGTGACCTTAGAGAGAGCAGTCTCGGTAGAGTGGAGGGGACGGAAGCCAGATTGGAGGGGGTCTAGGAGAGAATGGGAGTTAAGGAATTCTAGGCATCGATTGTAGACGACTCGTTCTAGGATTTTGGAAAGGAAGGGTAGTAGGGAGATAGGACGATAACTGGAGGGGGAAGTGGGGTCAAGAGCGGGTTTTTTTAGGATGGGGGAGACGTGGGCATGTTTGAAGGCAGAGGGGAAGGAGCCCTTGGAGATTGAGTGGTTAAAAATAGAAGTTAAGGAAGGGAGGAGGGCAGGGGCGATGGTTTTAAGAAGGTGAGAGGGAATGGGGTCCGAGGCGCAGGTGGAGGGGGTGGCACTTGCGAGGAGGGAGGAGATCTCCTCTGAGGATACTGCAGGGAAGGATGGGAAAGTAGGGGAGGGGGTTGTTGGGGGGGAGGGGAGAGGCGGAGGGGTGACTTTGGGGAGCTCAGACCTGATCGTGTTGATTTTCATGAGGAAATAGGTGGCCAGATCATTGGGGGTGAGAGATGGGGGAGGGGGAGGAACAGGGGGCCTAAGGAGAGAGTTAAAGGTCCGGAACAATCGGCGGGGGTGACGGGCATGGGTGTCGATGAGGGAGGAGAAGAAGCTTTGCCTGGCGGAGGAGAGGGCAGAGTTAAGGCAGGAAAGGATAAATTTGAAGTGTGTGAGGTCGGCTTGGTGCTTGGACTTTCGCCAGCAGCGCTCAGCAGCTCGAGCATAGGAGCGTAGGAGGCGGACGGAGGAGGTGATCCAGGGCTGTGGGTTAGTGGAGCGAGAGCGGCGGAGGGAAAGGGGGGCGAGAGAGTCGAGATGAGTAGAGAGGGTGGAGTTGAGAGCGGAGACCCGCTCGTCGAAAGTGGGAAGAGAGGACAGGGCGGCAAGGTGAGGTGAGATGCTATTGGAAAGACAGATGGGATCGAGAGAGCGGAGGTCTCTGTGGGGCAGTAGCGAAGATTTGCAGGGGGAGGGAGTGTGAGAGATGAGGCAGGTGAGAAGGTTATGGTCCGAGAGAGGGATTTCAGAGTTGGTGAGGGAGGAGATAGTGCAGCGGTAGGAGATGACGAGATTGAGGGTGTGACCGAGTCGGTGAGTGGGCGCGGTATGGTGGAGGAGGAGGTCGGCAGATTCGAGGAGGGATAGCAGGCGGGCGGCAGAGGAGTCGTCGGGTACATCCGTATGGATGTTGAAGTCTCCAAGGATCAGAGTGGGCAGAGAGAAGGAGAGAAGGAAGGTGCGAAAGGGGTCAAGGTGGTTGAAGAAGTCGGAGGTGGGACCGGGAGGGCGGTAGATGACGGCGACAAGTAACTGGAGTGGGTGGTAGAGGCGAATGATATGGGCTTCGAAGGAGGGGAAGGAGAGGGAGGGGGGAGGAGGGATAGTGCAGAAGCGGCAACGGGGCGAGAGGAGGAAACCGACGCCTCCTCCCTTACCGGTGAGTCTGGGGGAGTGGGAGAAGAAGAGGCCTCTGCTGGAGAGAGCGGCGGCGGAGACCGTGTCTTCGGGAGAGAGCCACGTTTCCGAAAGGGCGAGGAGGAGGAGAGAGCGGGAGAGGAAAAGGTCATGGATGAAAGGTAGCTTGCCTGTAATAGAGCGGGGGTTCCAGAGGCCACACTTGAAAGTAGCTGTGGGTGCAAGGGGAGGAGGGGGGGAAGGGCGGGGGGAGGGGAGGGTTTGGATGGGAAGGAGGTGGCGGGGCCCTGGACGAGGAGAGGGGGATGAGGGGTGGCGGTGGGACAAGAGGACTGGGATGGGGCATGGGTGGGGAAGAGAGAAGGGGGGAGGGGGTGAAGAGGGGGTTAGGTGGGGGGAAGAGTAGGGGGAGGGGGAAGAGGGGTAGCGCTGGTAAAGTGGGGTTCTAGGGCGGGAGAGAGGAGGGGGGGAGGAGACAGAGGAGAGAGGGGGAAAGAGCTGAGCGAGAGAGGGGAAGGGGAAGGGGAGGATAGGAAGGGGGGGGGGGGAGGAGGGACATGGCGAGGCCAGAGCGGTGGGTGGCAGCACTGACAACAATAAACAGTAATAAACGAAATCGGTAATATAGCAACATGATACAATATGATACAATACAGTAGTGCTAATATAGCAACATGATACAGTATGATACAATATAGTTGTGTTAATAAAAGGGGTGATGATCAGGGTCGGGGGTAGACTCGATTAAGGGGCGACCTGATCAAATTCAAAGTCTGACGACAATAAACAATAAAAAGCGAGATCACAAATATAGCAACATGCTACAGTAAGGCACACTACAATAGTGTTAATAAGCAGGCGATGACCAGGGTCGGGGGACGAGCCGACCCTACCCTATCAGACTCAAAGTCAAGCGGCCAGCGGCCGAGAGAGTCCCAGAGCTCATGACCAAATAACCCTGTGGCGGCGGGGGGGCCCTGAGGTTGTCCGGGGTGGGTGGCGGCCGTAGGCGGCGGCTAAGGCAAGGTAACATGGTGAGAACAAGGACGTCGTCGCCCGGGGCGGGGGCGGGAGGGATGAATCACCTCAAGAGGGAAGAGGGAGTGAGGCCTCCCCAAAATGGCCGCCTCAGGCAGAGTGGGGGCTTCCCAAAATGGCCACCTCGGGCGGAGTGGGGGAGCGGTTGGGGAGCACAATGTCCCCGGGCCCGAGCAGGGGGACACAATGTCCCCCGAGGACACAATGTCCTTGGGGCCGAGAAGGGGAGCACAATGTCCCCAGGATCGAGAAGGGGAGCGCAATGTCCCCGGGCCCGAGCGGCGGGGGGCGGGTGGACTGGAAGCTGGTGGCTGGGGGTCTGTGGGGGCGAAGATCCGTAGTGTCGGAGTTCCCGAGCGGGGGTGCGGAGGTCCAGGTTGCGAAAGGCTGAGGCGGGCGCGGGTCCTGACGGTCCGAAGCTCAGCTCCCCGGTGGAGGCGGAGGAAGCGCAGATGAGTCGGCGAGCGGTAGGCGAAGGGGGGCTTATCGGGAATCGGGGCAGGGGCCGGGTGGGCCGAGGCTGCGCCTCAGGGGAGCAGAGATCCCGAGCCCACGTGGTAATGGCTCCAAGGGTCCGGGCGATGACAAGGCTCAGCTTCCCGGGAGAGGGGGGGTGGTCTCGGCATGGATGAGTCGGCGGTCGGCGGCCAAAACCGCTAAAGTCGGTGGTCGGTGGCCAAAAGGCTGCTAAAGAGCTAGGCTGGAAACGGGGGGCAGGCAGCCCAAGGAACCACCGCCTGGGAGGAGAGCTCCCGAGTCCATGTGGTGGTCGATTCGGCTGGGAAGAGGGGGCCCGGCGGTCTGAGACTTACCCCCAGGGGAGCAGAGATCCCGGGCCCACGTGGTAATGGCTCCAAGGCTCCGGGCGATGACAAGGCTCAGTTTCCCGGGAGAGGGGGGTGGTCTCGGCGTGGATGAGTCGGCGGTCGGCGGCCAAAAAGCCGCTAAAGTCGGCGGTCGGTGGCCAAAAGGCTGCTAAAGAGCTAGGCTGGAAACGGGGGGCAGGCAGCCCAAGGAACCACCGCCTGGGAGGAGAGCTCCAGCTTTATTCACCCCTCCCTCAGTCCCACAACACCTATGTACAATTTTATAATTAAATTTATTTATGAATTTATATTAATGTCTGTCTTCCCCTCTAGACTGCAGTCTCACTGTAGGCAGGGAACATGTTTAGCAACTTTTTATATTGTACTCTCTCAAGTGCTTAGTACAGTGCAGCATGGGGGTAATAGATAGAGCATGGGCCTCAGAGTCAGAAGGTCATGGGCTCTAATCCCAGCTCTGCCACTTGTCTGCTGTGTGGCCCCAAACAAGTCACTTCATTCCGTGCCTCAGTTCCCTCATCGGTAAAATGGGGGTTAAGACTGTGAACCCCACAGAGACCACTGATCTTTTGACTCCCCTCCACAATCTAAAGTCATCCTGCCCTGTTTGGCCTCCACACACAAACTACCTTCTCTTGATATACAAATTGATGGCCCTCAATATTACACTCTCCGATGAACTCACCTTCCTTGTTCCCCTGTCCATCCGCCACACCACTAACCCACAACCCTGGATCATCTCTACTGTATGCTTCCTCTGCTCCTGTGTCTGAGTTATGGCATGCTGTTGGCAGAAATCCAGACCTTTCTCTGACCTTGTCCACTTTAATTCATTCTTGCCTGCTTCAATTCTGCCCTTTACTCTGCCCAAAAATGATACTTCTTTTTCCTCACTCAACATACCCCTTGAACCCACCAGCTGTTCCAGACATTTAACTCCTTCCTCAAGCCTACTGTCTCCCTGTCCCTGCCATCTGTTTCCCCTAATGACCTGAACACATACTTCATTAACAAAAATGAAACCATCAGTTGTGATTTCCCTAAAATATCCTCTGCTCCTCTTCAATCAACCCGCCCTTCTCGGCCCTCTTTAACTCTTTCTATATTCCCTGTAGTATCTCGAGAAGATATCTTTCACCTCCTTTCAATTGAGTCCGTCCCCCTGTGCTTCTGACTCCATACCTTCATATCTTAAAACATTTGCCCCTTCCCTTCTTCCCTTTTCACCATCTTCAACTGATTATTTTCCAGTGTCTTCTTTAGTGCTTTCAAACAGTCTTGTGTCTTCCCTATCTTAAAAAAAAACCCTTCTCCCTTGATCTCATGGCTCCCTCCAATCATAGTCCCACCTTCTTCCCACTGTTGTTATCCAAATTTCTTGAGAGTTGTCTACACCCACTGTTTCCACCTCCTCTCCTCTAATTCACTCCTCTATCCCCTCCCATCTGATTTCCACCTGCTTCACTGCACAGAAACAACCCTCTCTAAAGTTAACAGATTATTTTTTTTCTCACCAAATCTGATGGCATCCACTCTATCATAATCCTCCTAGACCTCTCAGCTACCTTCAGTAATGTGGACCACCCCCTTCTCCTTGAAACTTTATCCAATCTTGGCTTCACTGACATTTTCCTCTCTTGGTTCTCCTCCCATCTCTCTGACCATTCCTTCTCAGTCTCTTTTTGCAAAGGTTCCTGCTCTGCCTCCCACCCTTTAACAGTGGGGGTCCCTCAAGGTTGAGTTCTGGGTCCACTTCTATTCTCTATCTACATACACTTACTCTCTTGGAGAACCACATTCATTCCTTCATTAAATGGCATTTATTGAGCACTTACTGTGTGCAGAGCACTGTACTAAGTGCTTGGAAAGTACAATTCAGCAACAAATAGAAACAAGCCCTACCCAACAATGGGCTCATTCGCTCCTGCAGATTCAATACCATCTCTATAACGATTATTCCCAAATCTACATCTCTAGCTCTGACCGCTCTCCTCCTAAGCAGTCTCACATTTCCTCCTGCTTTCAGGACATCTCCATCTGGATGTCCTGTTGACACCTCAAACTAAACGCCCCTAACAGAACTTCTCATCTTCCTACCTAAAACCTGTCCTCCATACCCGCCTCATGTCTTTCCCATTACTATAGACAACACCCCCATCCACCCTATTTTACAAGCCCATAACCTTGGCATTATCCTTTCAATAGTATTTATAGTATTTATTGAGCACTTACTATGTGCAGAGCACTGTACTAAGCGCTTGGAATGTACAAATCGGTAACAGATAGAGACAGTCCCTGCCCTTTGACGGGTTTACAGTCTCATTCAAACCATGTAGTCAATCTGTCACCAAATCCACTTGGTCCTTCCTGCACAACATTGCTAACTGCCATTTTCTCTCCCTCCAATCTACTACTATGATGATCCAAGGACTTCTCCTATCCCTCCTTGACTACTGCATCACTCTCTCTTTGCTGACCTCCCTGCCTCCTGTCATTCCTCACTCCAGTCTTCAATTTCGCTCTGCTGCATTGATAATTTTTCTAAGAAAACATTCAGTCCATGTTTCCCCACTCCTCAAGAATTTCCAGTGGTTTTCTATCCACCTCTGCATCAAATAGAAACTCCTTGGCTTTAAAGCACTCAGTCAGCTTGCCCCATCCTACCTCAATTTACTAATCTCCTACTACACCCCAACCTGCATACTTCATTTCCCAATCCTGTCTATTTTGCCTCCAACCCCTTTCAACATTCTCCCTCTATCCTGGAACTCTTTCCCCCTCAATATATTCCAGACCACCACTCTCCCCACCTTCAAAGCCTTATTAGAGTCACATCTCCTCCAAGATACTCTCCTCAATTAAGACCCCATTTCCCTGGCTTTCTGTCCCTTCTGCATCATCTATGCACCTGGATCTGAGACCTTCAAGTATTTGATATTCACCCTGCCCTCAACTCCACTGCACACATGTACATTGTGGTAAGTCCACAGAAAGTTGCTTGTTAGAGATTGTTTGTGGTACTGTAAACAACAACAGAGAACAGACATTGCAAAGCCACTGATGGGCTCTACCTGAGACAGGTGATTGCTGGCCTGTGGGGGTGGAGCATGGAGGGAGGTGTGGTTTTCTCTCCCTGTTCTACCCAATAACAGGCCTGGACCAATCAGTGACTGCCATGTAGGGCCACAGCTGGCATTCCTAGAGGAGCTAAAAGGTGATCATCTTCAGGTGTGTGGTGTGGGTATTTGGAGGTAGTATGCAGAAGGAAGTACCAGCAGCAGAAGGATAGCATTTGGAAGCAGATAGAAGAAGTTTTGGCAGAAAGGGCTTCTTTGACCACAGACAGGTATTGGATGCTTCGTGGAGTGAGTGAATGTGTGGATGTTACCCCCTTGAACATTGGTAAAACTAAGTAAAAAGCTTTTCACAGTAACTTTGATGATCAGAGGTGTGGTTTGACTTCTATGTGTCACTGAGGCTCCACTGGTCCAGGAAGGTCCTGGTTGGTAAAAGGGGGAGGGGGATTTGTGACATACAAATCTAAATTATTTTATATTAATGTTGGTTTATCCATTATGGGCAGGGAATGTACTGCCAACTCTGTACTGCAGTCAGTCCATCAACTGTATTTATTGATGTTTCCTGTGAGTAGAGCACTGTCCTAAGCACTTGGGACAGTACAAAATAACAGTAAAGATATATTCCCTGCCCTACCAACAACCCCCTCCAAGGAATAAATTTCTCCCATGTATTCTCTCCTAGCACTTAGTACAGTGCTATGGACATAGCAAGTGCTTAATAAACACTATTAGTACTATTACCATCACTACTATGTTCTATAGTGTACTCTCCCAAGTGCTTTGTACAGTGCTCTGCACACAGTGAGTTCTCAATAAGTACCATTGATGATGGTTAGATATAATTGTTTAATCTGTGCCTTCATAGGGACATACACATTTTGTGAAGTAATAAGTTAGTGAACACAGAAAACTACCTCATCTGTAAAATGGGGATTAACTGTGAGCCTCGGGTGGGACAACCTGATTACCCTGTATCTGCTCCAGTGCTTATAACAGTGCTCTGCTCATAGTAAGCACTTAACAAATGCCACCATTATTACTGCAAATCTTTGCGTTTAGTTCCAGTCAAATGAGATTTTCCTTAAATTATTTCCTGACTATAAAGTTTTTCTTGAAATTACAGCCTTGTATTCTGTGATTTAAAAAGGAAGCAGCCTGCTGTAGTGGATAGACCAAGGGCCTGGTAGTCAGAAGGTCATTTGTTCTAATCCTGGCTCTGCCACTTGTTTCCTATGTGACCTTGGGCAAGTCCCTTCACTTCTCTGGGCCTCAGTTATCTCATCTGGATAATGGGGATTGAGACTGTGAAACAGGGACTTCGTCCAACCCAATTTGCTTGTATGCACCCCAGTGCTTAGTATAGTGTCTGGAACTTAGTGCTTAACACATACCATAATTATTACTGTAAATCAACTTGTTTTTGCACCCTTAGAATGGGTTTTAATGGAAAAACTCCACATGGCTCTAGCTGTAAGCATGTGCACTCTTGCTCACATCCTCTTCAATTAGAAGTCAATTGGAATAATCAAGAGGAAGCTAATATATTCTGTGGAATTTCTGTAAATGTGGGCATGCACACACTCTACCTCAGCCCAACCAAGATGTCCCCCACTTTTGGTACCTTCTGGAATTTATATCCCTCATCTTGGCCCAGGGATGGTAAAGATATTCTTCTAGCTCTATTTAAACACAGTCTGAGACAGAAGTGTCAGTCTCCCAAGGAAAATGACAGTCCATTCGCTTTGATGGAATGGGGTCTTAAATCCACTGCATAGGTATTATGCGCTGGAAAATCGAGTTTCTCTTATATATACATGCTCTAACTTCTAACAGGTGTCTATTTCAGAACTCAGAGCCTTATAATAAACTATTTTAAATGACTTTTTTTAAGGAAAATAAATCTATTTTGGAAAGAGTGATAATGGAAGAGGAAGTCATTTGGTTGAGCCATTTGTTTCATGAGACAAATGTACATGAATGAAAATCCTGTCTCTGGACATGCTCAGCATTGGAAAAATCATTTGTCCAAAGTACTCAGGCTGACCTGCCAGGATTTATATTTTAGCTCTGGGAAGGGCAGTAATCTTCAAGCATCCTGGAATCAGGAGTCAACTCAATGATGAATGTGCCTAGGTACAAGGCATTCATAAAATGCAATGCTAGCTGGGGCAGTTGAGTCATGGTTGTTTAGCAAATGAGTAATGACAGGGAATTGGCCATTGAATCCTTCTAATTTCACTATAGTTCTACAAGCCCTAGAGAAAATATTTTTAAAGTGATTGTTCTTATGACCAGAGAATAAAAGACAAAATGTTCCTTAATGTTGTGAGCAATAAAACAAGTTTGATTTAAACATCAGTGCATCCTTGAATGAATAGTATGTGACTGTGATCAGACTTCAGTGTCCTGCCTCTGGGCTCATGGTGGTCTCCCCAACCAGGACTTCTGAACCCCTCCCCAAGGATTTGACACCGAGGAACCCCTCCCCCTGCCCCCCACTGGCCACCACAAGCCCCACAGCCACCAGAACCATGAGTGGCTCCCAGACGTCCCCCCATCTTTCCTTGATCCTCCTACTTCCAACCCCCTTGGGGTTGGAGCACCCCCTCGAAGACTGTCCAGGTAGCAAACCCGGACCATGGGTCACTGTACTCCCCAGCACCCCCACCCCTATCCCCCCCAGAGTCGGGGGACATTGTGCTCCCCAGTCACCCCAACCCTGGGCCATGGGATATTACATCCCTAACTGCCCGGCCCCACTCTGCCCAGAAACAACCATCCTTGGAGAAGCCCTCACTCCCTCCTCCCCTGTGTTCTGACTAGAGGTGATTGATCTGCTCCCCCCCATCCCCAGGCAACCTTGCCCTTGTTCTCACTGTGTTGCTTTAACTGCTACCTGCACCCGCAACTACTCACCCCACCCATGTTTCTTGGCTTTCTACTCCTCTCCCCATGAGTTTCCTCTCCTCTATCCCCGACAACAGCTCCATCCTTCCCCCAAATCAGACATCCACCGGGCTCCCTCCACCACTTCAGAGACATTTGGACCACGAGCCCCAAGACTCTCCTTGCCTCTAGCCTTTTGATTTTAATCTGATAGACCCATAGACAAGTCA
Source organism: Ornithorhynchus anatinus (assembly GCF_004115215.2). Taxonomy (NCBI): domain Eukaryota; kingdom Metazoa; phylum Chordata; class Mammalia; order Monotremata; family Ornithorhynchidae; genus Ornithorhynchus; species Ornithorhynchus anatinus. The sequence continues at coordinate 110,420,199 of NC_041729.1, forward strand.
ACATCTGACCCTGGACATCACCCACCTATCAATATCTTATTGTATCATATTACTATATTATCACTATCGCATGTTATTGTTAATTGTTCTCAGTGCTACCACTCACCTCACTGGCTTCACCATGACTTTCCACCGCCCCATCTGCCTGCCCCCCATCCTCACCTTCCCCTTCCCCTCTCCCGCCCAGCTCTTTCCCGCACCACCTCTGCCTCCTTCCCTCCTCCCCACCCCCTCCCTAGAATCCCACTTTACCAGCGCCAACCTCATTCACCTCCCCTTGCCCTCTTCCCCACCGAACCTCCTCCTCCCACCCTCTTCTCTTCGCTCTTTCCCGCTCATGCCCTATCCCAGTTCTCCTGTCCCATAGCCACCCCTCATCCCCCTTTCCCTGCCCAGATCCCCAACATCTCATTCCCATCCAAACTCTCCCCTCCCCCCTCTCCTTTCCCCCTCCCTCATCCTCCCCCACAGCTTATGCCAAGTGTGGCCTTTGGAATCCCAGCTCTATTATATGTAAGCTCCCTTTCTTCCTTGACCTTTTCCTTTCCCACTCTCTCCTCCTCCTCGCCCTTACAGCAACCTGGCTCACTACTGAAGACACAGTCTCTTCTGCTGCTCTCTCCAGTGGAGGTCTCTCCTTCCACTCCCCAGACTCACTGGGAAAGGAGGTGTCAGCTTCCTTCTCTCACCCCAGTGCCGCTTCCGCACTATCCCTCCCCCACACCTTCCCTCTCCTACCCCTCCTTTGAAGCCCATATCTTTCGCCTCTACCACCCCCTCCAGATTTTTGTAGCTGTCATCTATCACCCCCCTAGTCCCACCTCCAACTTCTTTAACCAGCTTTACCCCTTTTTCACCTTCCTTCTCTCCTTCTCTCTGCCCACTCCGATCTTCAGAGACTTCAACATCCACATGGATGTACCCGGTGACCCGTCTGCCACCCGCCTGCTATCACTCCTTGACTCTGCCAACCTCCTGGCTCCACCACACCTGGCCCACTCACCAACTTGGTCACACCCTCGATCTCATCATCTCTCACCGCTGCACTACCTCCACACTTACCAACTCTGAAATCCCTCTCTCAGACCATAACCTTCTCACCTGCCTCCTCTCTCACTCTCCCTCCTCCTGCAAATCTGTATTACTCCCCCACAGAGACCTCCGCTCTCTTGACCCTAGCCATCTCTCCAAAAGCATCTCACCCCACCTTGCCTTCCTATCGTTTCTTCCCACCCTTGATGATCAGGTTGCCTCACTCAACTCCACCTTCTCTACTCAACTCGTTTGCTCCCCTTTCCCGCCACCGCTCTCGCTCCACTAACCCGCAGCCCTGGATCTCTGCCTCTGTCCGCCTCCTTGGATCTTGTGTTCGACCTGCTGAGCACTGCTGGCGAAGGTCTAAGCACCAAGCCAACCTTATTCACTACAAATTTATCCTTTCCTGCCAAAGTCTGCCCTTTCCTCTGCCAGGCAAAATTGCTTTTCTTCCCTCATTGACGCCCATGTCCAATTGTTCGGGGCTTTTAACTCTCTCCTCAGGTCCCCTGTTCCTCCCCCTACCCCATCCCTCGCCCCCAATGATCTGACCACCTATTTCATTATGAAAATAAACACTATCAGGTCTGAGCTCCCCAAAGTCACTCCTCCCTCTTCTCCATCCCCCTGCTCCCGACCCTCTCCCCTACTTTCCCTTCCTTCCCTGCAGTATCCTCAGAGGAGATCTGCTCCCTCCTCGCAAGTGCCGCCCCCTCCACCTGTGCTTCAGACCCCATTCCCGCTCACCTTATAAAAACTATTGCCCCTTCCCTCCTTCCCTCCTCAACTTCTATCTTTAACCACTCACTCTACAATGGCTTCTTCCCCTCTGCCTTCAAACTAGCCCATGTCTCCCCCATCCTAAAAAAAAACCCTCTCTCATCCCCACTTCCCCTTCCACTTATCATCCTATCTCCTTCCTACCCTTCCTTTCCAAATTCCTAGAATGAATCGTCTACACTCGCTGCCTTGAATTCCTCAACTCCAACTCTGGACCTCCTCTAATCTGCCTTATAATAATAATGTTGGTATTTGTTAAGTGCTTACTATGTGCAGAGCACTGTTCTAAGCGCTGGGGTAGATACAGGGTAATCAGGTTGTCCCACATGAGGCTCACAGTTAATCCCCCTTTTACAGATGAGGTAACTGAGGCACAGAGAAGTTAAGTGACTTGCCTACAGTCACACAGCTGACAAGTGGCAGAGCTGGGAGTCGAACTCATGACCTCTGACTCCGAAACCCAGGCTCTTTCCACTGAGCCACGCTGCTTCTGTCCCCTCCACTCTACTGAAACTGCCCTCTCAGAGGTCACCCATGACCTCCTTCTTGCCAAATCCAATGGCTCCTACTCTATCTTATTCCTCCTCGACCTCTTAGCTGCCTTTGACACTGTCGACCATCCCCTTCTCCTCCACACTTTATCTCACCTTGGCTTCACAGACTCCATCCTCTCCTCGTTCTCCTCTTTCTGGCCGTTCATTCTCGGTCTCCTTTGTGGGTTCCTCCTCCCCCTTCCATCCACTGACTGTAGGGATTCCTCAAGGGTCAGTTCTTGGCCCTCTTTTGTTGTTCTCCATCTATACTCACTCAGTGAACTCATTCACTCCCACGGCTTCAACTAACATCTCTATGCAGATGAGACACAAATCTACATCTCCTCCCCTGTTGTCTCCCCCTCCCTTCAGGCTCGTATCTCCTCCTGCCTCCAGGACGTCTCCACCTGGATGTCTGCCCACCACCTAAAACTAAATATGTCCAAAACTGAGCTCCTTATTGTCCCTCCCAAACTCTGTCCTCTCCCTGACTTCCCTGTCACTGTAGACGGCACGACTGTCCTTCCAGTCTCACAGGCCAGCATTCCTGACAGTCTCGATTATTCATTCAATAGTATTTATTGAGCGCTTACTATGTGCAGAGCACTGTACTTAGCGCTTGGAATGAACAAGTGGGCAACAGATAGAGACAGTCCCTGCCATTTGACGGGCTTACAGTCACAGATTAGACTGTGAGCCCATCAAACGGCAGGGACTGTCTCTATCTGTTGCCGACTTGTTCATTCCAAGCGCTTAGTACAGTGCTCTGCACATAGTAAGTGCTCAAATACTATTGAATGAATGAATGACTCAGTTGTGTCACTCATCCCTATTCATCCAATCCATTACCAACACCTGCCGGTCTCACTTGTACAATATTGCCAAGATCCGCTCTTACCTCTCCATCCAAAAGGCAATCATGCTGGTATAAGCTCTCATAATATCCCGACTGGATTTTTGTGTCAGCCTTTTTTCAGATCTCCTTCCTCCTGTCTCTCCTCACTCCAGTCTATTCTTCATTACGCTGCCCGGATCATCTTCCTACAGGAAGGCTCTGGGCATGTCACGCCCCTTCTCAAAAACCTCCAGTGGTTGCCTATCAACCTTCGCATGAAACAAAAACTACTCACTCTTGGCTTCAAAGCTCTCCATCACCTTGCCCCCTCCTATCTCACCTCCCTTCTCTCTTTCTACTGCCTACCCCGTACACTCCACTCCTCTGCCGCTTACTTTCTCACTGTCCCCCATTCACATCTTACCACTGTCCTGGAATGCCCTTCCTCCTCACATCTGCCAAACTAACTCTTCCCTTCTTCAAAGCCCTAGTGAGAGCTCACTTCCTCCAAGAGGCCTTCCCAGTGAGCCCCCCTTTCCCTCTGCTCCCCCTCCCCTCCCCCCCACTCTCTACTCCTCCCCCTTCCCCTCAGCACTGTGCTCATTTGTATATATTCTTTATTACCCTGCTTATTTTCTTAATTAGGTGTACACTCCCTTGATTGTATTTATTTTGATGATGTCTTGTTTTTGTTTTGTTCTGTTTTGCTTTGCTGTCTAGCTCCCCCGTTTAGACTGTGAGCCCAAAATTGGGCAGGGATTGTCTCTCTCTCTCGCCGAATTGTACGTTCCAAGCATTTAGTACAGTGCTCTGCACATAGTAAGCCCTCAATAAATACTATTGAATGAATGATATATATGATACAGGTTTTTTTATCTCTAACAGATTCAATGAATTAAACCCTTTCTTCAGATATTTCTATAGGGAAACCAGAGAAAACTTTATAAATGAAAGCAGGTAATTCAAAAGACTGTGTGGGAATATATATGTTGAGAGATGAATAACTCTAATATGATCATTACCTGGGTTAAATTTAAACCAGAAATTTGATTCTTCAACCTGGGTGTCATAGGGCACAGCATTGGGTCTTCTGAAACCAGGTGAAAGGGGTACCCCCCCACACACCTTGTCAGTACCCATATTCTTATGTCTCATCAGGTTTATAGCATATCCTTGGAGAGAAGACATGACCCCCCACTCTGTTTGTTTATTTCTATTTATATTGATGTTTGTCTCCTCCTCTAGACTGTATGCTTACTGTGGGAAGGGAACAGCTGTACCAACTCTGTTGTACTCCCCAACAACTTAGTAAAGTACTCTGCACACAGTACGCACTGAGTAAAAACCACAGATTTATTGAATGATTAATTCAGAGGGCCATTCTTTCCCTTTACTTTGTGAAACTACATTAGAATCAGTTTTTGTTTCAAATTTTAGAGAAATTGAATATTGCACCAATATTTTTTCCTTTCATCTATAGGAAAAAATTAGTTTTATAAATGCTATCTGTTAAAGTATCTCAGGATCTTTATGATTTATATTTAAAGTACTTGTAGGATGAAACGGATGGTAGTGAGTGATAATCAGGAAGAAAAGGAAAATAAGAAAAATCAAGTGACATATTATTATTGTAAAGAAAGGCACAAGAGGAAAGAGATAGGCAGGAAAAATAATGGTGTTGAGCTAAAGACTATTGCTAGAATTTGAATCTAAAGAAATTTAATAACTTTTTCCTTGCTAAAAGAATGTGTTCCGAAACAGACAAATATTTCTAAGGTTTGTCAGGTAAAGGGGATTCACACAGCCTTCCTTCTACTTTTGTATCCCTGAGAACTAATGGGATATTTGTCTGAACATTTTAGTGTGACAAACCTCTGTGGGGATTTGAGGTTAATGCCAATTATTAAATAGTGACAGACATAGAATACCTTGCACTTGAACTTAGAAAATGAAAAATGAAGAGCAGGAAAGAAAGAAAGGAAGGAAACTGTGACATCCGTTTAAAGTCCCTGACAGAGGAGCAGTAAATAATGATTGAGGACCTAGAAATATAGAACACTTAAAAGACCAATATTCAAGAGTTGGCCAAATACCTATGACATTTAAGAGGCAGCCATAAATTGTCCCAGCTCAGGTAGAAGCTCTTTCCATGGCTGAGGAAAAATGAAAAGAGGTCACTTAGAGGAATCCTTTTTGTCTGTGAGTTATGTATTTTAAGGTGTAAACAGAATCAGTGTTGATTTCAGAACCTTGCACTCAGCAAGCAATGAATAGATGTTGACTCACTGGTTGACAGATGAGGCAATGTGAAGCTGTTAAAGTGGAGCTGAACGTGACCCAAACGAGGAGAAAGGAATCAAAGTCTGATGGGATGGAAAGTGACCAATGTCTAAATGGCCTGAGGTAAAGAAAGATGAGGGGATGAAAAGAATAAGAGAAACTCAGCTATTGGGAATAAGGTCACACACTCTTGACTGATGTAGTGGTATATAGCTGGATTCATTTTCTGCTATTGTTGTGGCTGCTGTTGTTGATCATGGAGGAATAATGGGGAGAATTTTGACCCAGGCTCAGTTTGAAAAGATTAAGCTGGTCTACACCAAAGGAAGAACCCGTTGGTAAAAAGATTGCCATTTTCTCACAAAGGGAAGCAGTGATGAAATAGATTTTTTTAATACCTTGTCATTGTTGTTGTAGGTGTTATAAAGTGATAGAAGCTGGGAGAAAATTACTTGGTGGGGTTCCACAACCTATTTATCTGGCTTTATCCTGCCAGATGATCAGATAAACTGCCACTTTATCCACTGTGATTTAATCGGTGATATTCTCTGACCTAGCAAAAAGAGGATGGAGCTGGGGAAGACAGAGGTGGGACATTCCGGTGAGCTCATCTCAACCCCTCCCACAGTGCCCTCTTTGTTCCCCTTTACCAACACAAGCCCTCCCAGAGCCCTCCTTTCATTCAGTCATATTAATGATAATAATACTGATAATTGTTGTACTAAGTGCTTACTGTGTGTCAGGCACTGTACTGAGTGCTGGGGTAGATACAAGTAAATTGGGTTGGACAGGGAGTTCTGTCTTAATCCCCATTTTACAGATGAAGTAACTGAGGCACAGGGTAGTTATGGGACTTAGCCAAGGTCATATAGAAGACAAGTGGTTGAATTGGGATTATTGAGCACTTACTGTAGGGAAGCAGCGTGGCTCAGTGGAAAGAGCATGGGCTTTGGAGTCAGGGCTCATGAGTTCGAATCCCAGCTCTGCCACTTGTCGGCTGTGTGACTGTGGGCAAGTCACTTAACTTCTCTATGCCTCAGTTCCCTCATCTGTAAAATGGGGATTAAGACTGTGAGCCCCATGTGGGACAACCTGATTCCCCTATGTCTGCCCCAGCGCTTAGAACAGTGCTCAGCACATAGTAAGCGCTTAACAAATACCAACATTATTATTATTATTATTAGAGGACTGTACTAAGGGCATCAGAGTACAATATTACAATAAACACATATTCCTTGACCACAGTGAGTTTACAGTCTAGAGGGGGAGACAGGTGTTAAATTAATCAAGGATAAAGGGAGCAATTCAGGGTGATGCAGAAGGGAATAGAAGAGGAATGGAGTACTTAATCAGGGAAGTCCTGTTGGCAGAGATGTTCCTTCAAAAGGGCTTTGAAGGTGGGAAGAGTCATTGTCTGTTAGATATGAGGAGGTAGGGCCTTTCAGGCCAGAGGCAGGATGTGGGTGAGGGGTCAATTGTGAGATAGACGATATTGAGGTACATTGAGAAGGTCAGCATTACAGGAGTGAAGTGTGAGGGTTGGATTGTAGCAGGAGAGTAACAAGGTGAGGTAGGAGTGCTACTCCTCCTCCTCCTCCTCCCCTCTGTTTTACGGAGGGGTGAGAGACACAGGAGCTGGGGAGCTATGGAGAAGAGTGTCCTAGGTGGACACACATCCTCTGGAGGACAGAGACATCTCAGTTCCATGCCCACTACCCTAAGAAGACTGTATACAGTGTTGATGATAAACTCATGGGAAAGGTTACTGATTTCCTGGAAATGCTCTCTCTGTCTATCTTGTGCTTGTCTCACTGTGATTTTGTCAACAGAAGAATGGCATAACTTCTGATTAATCAGATCCTGTCTAAAAGAACCAATCAGAGGACATGTCTCGTAAACATGTTGAGAATGGTTGCATAATGGACTAACATCATTTTGAGCTTGACCTGTTTATCAGGCAAAGTCCTCCAGGATGATCCCTTGAGCATCCACCTTTATCGTGGCACCTTATGTTGTCTAGTTTAAACTATGCTTGTCTCTGGACCCAGTAACAAGGGACCAGAGCTAGGGAAGAGAGACGTTTGATGTTCTGTGGGCACCACTTCTACCCTCTAGCAGTGGCTTGTGCCTACCACCTCTATCCCCTATGCCTCTTCTGTGTCCTATAATAGTGGGAGAGGGCACACAAGAGTCAGGAATTATGGTTCCTGTCAAGGAGTCATATCAGTGCTCTGAGGCTCAAGAGGTGTGTGGGACTCGTGAGGAAATTGCTTAGATCAACCTGCTCCCTATTGCCTCATATCACTTCTTGTGATTGGAAGATATTCCAAACTAATCTGATCCTGTCTGTAGGAACTAATCAGAGGGTGCAGCTCATTAGGAGGCCATAAACTAACTGGGTAGAGGACAATCAAATAGAGTGCCCAGGGATGGCCATAATTTAATCAAAGCTATCTTAGGAAATTTGGATCCATATCATGTACCCCTAGGTGGGTCTTTTTTTTCTTCTTTAAGATTGGTGAATATGAATAAGATAATAGATATTCAGGATAGCCTTTATTTTGAATAATAATAATGATGGTATTTGTTCAGCACTTACTATGTGCCAAACCCTGTTTTTAAATGCTGGGGTAGATACAAAGTTGTCAGGTTGTCCTACATGGGACTCAGTCTTAATCGTCACTTTAAAGATGAGGTCACTGAGGCATGGAGAAGTTAAGTGACTTGCCATAGTCACACAACTGAAAAGTGTCAGAGCCAGCATTAGAACCCATGACCTCTGACTCTCAAGCCCATGCTCTTTCCACTAAGTTATGCTGAACTGAAGTAGCATCTATGTATTTTGGAAGACTTGAGAAGGAAAGCCCTAAATCTATCTAAAAAGCTTTCATAATGTCAGTTTTTTGGGATTTTTTTTTTTTTTTTTTTTTTAGGAAACTGCAGGCAGGATAACTTCTGTAAAACTTGTGGTAAAACTGCTTCTTGGGGAGAGGTTACCTCCACATGTCATTTAATCAATCAGTAGTATTTGAGTCAGTCAGTCATTCACATTTATTGAGCATTTACTGTGTGGAGAGCATTGTACTAAGTGCTTGGGAGAGTACAACATAGCAATATAACAGATACGCTTCCTATCCACAACAAACAAATGGTCTAGCACTGTGTGCAAAACAATGTACTAACAATTCAATGCCACTTTTCAATAAAAGGCTTATCGATTATAATGGATACCTAGACAAAATGCTGGAAAAAACATCATTTATAAGCACATTACATATAGATCTGAAGGCATTATGGGTCCATCCTGATGTGATTCCAGATATTCTTCCCACTAAAATATGTCTCTTACTCAAACACTGCCGTAACAATTTCATAGATCAGTATGAGGTGGCCACCAAGGATCTCTGAGTAAGCTGATTTACCTAGAAACCTTACATCTGAATTAGCCTTTGCTTTTTTCTTTAAAATGAGACCTGATTGTTATATGTGAATCTAATGAGCCAATTATGTTTACACATGATATCATGCATACAGATGAATCCACTGCTGCATTCTCTGATGGCAGGGCCTTTCAAATAGATTGTGTTATACTATGATGGAGTAATCCCTTAACTAAGTTCAAGAAAATATGTATTATATTTGCTTTGATACACTTGTGAAAATATAGGTTTGTTACAAAAAGGTATTTTGGAAAATAGAATATCAATGTTTCTGAAATATTAGATCAAGGTGTTCTGCCAAAATGATCTTAACTCCTATTTTTACAAATTACTATAGTCTTCTGAAAGATAACGGTTCCAATGGGACAAAAGAAAAAAAGACTGACAGCTGTCAGACTCTTTGTCTCCCCTGATGACTTTACCAATAATTTTGTGACAGAGTTGAAACCATCAATCCTGATTTCCTAAACATATCTATTGCTTTACCTTCCTTCCACCTCCAAACCTTCACTCTCCTTCTTCTCAGCCTTTTCTCAAGAGATTACCCTGCCTGTTTTCAAAATACTATCTTGCATGATCTCCTAAATCAACACTTGTGCCCACTCTTCTTCCTTCTCTGACTGCTGTCTTCAAGGGCTAACTTGCTCATGCTCCTTCCCATCACAATCAATCAGTAGCATTTATTTAGTGCTTTCTGGATTCAGAACATTTAGGAGAGTACAATACAACAAAGTTAGTTGGTAGAGTTGCCCTAAAGGAACTTACAATCTAGTGAGACAGACATTAAAATAAATTACAGATAGAAGCACCAAACTATAAGCATCTTCTATTAAATACCCCCCATCTCTGCTATCCACAAAAAGTCTCAAAATTGGATTCTACCATCCAGCCATATCCCTCCTTCCATTCCTGTCCAAATTCCTCAAATGAGTTTTACACTCCAACCTCCACATCCTCTTCTCCAAATCCCTTCTTTATTCTTCACAACATGATTTCAAACTCTAACCTCACTGAGACTGCTCTCTCCAAAATCACAAATGACTAAATTACTCTGCTTATATTCTCTTCCACCTGTCCACTGTCTGAATCTATGGGTCTCTTGGAAACACTATCTGACCTTGCTATTTCTGGAACAGGTCCCTTCTGGTTCTCCTTTTACAACTCTTGCTCTCTTGTTGATCATTCTCTTCTATTTGGCTGGATTTTCCTCTGCCTCCCACTTACTAGCTCTCAACTTCCATTCAAGGTTCAGTTCTGAGCTTCTTTTCTTTTTAATTTACACTGATTCTATTGGGAAGTTCGTCTGCTTCCATCCCTATTGGAATTGACTTTCAACTATACCTTTCTAGGTCTGATTTTCCTTCTGTATAATCTGTATAATTTATTCTTGACTCCAGGACATCTTCTGGGGAATGTTCAACTTGGCACCTCCTTCAAAACCACCTCTCAGTTGTTTTTCCATATCACCCTATATCACTAATAACTCCTAATTTAGTCTTTCTCTATAATTCTATGCTGTGAACTTTGATTCGAGAACTCTATATGCTCTGTGTGGGATTTCCTCCTACATCCATGCAAATCTTCCTGACATCAGTATCACCTTTAAACTCAAGTGAGTGTAGGAGGGTTTTTTTTTATTTTTACACTCCTAAAGACAGGATGATGATGATATTTAAGTCCTTACTTTGTGCCAACCACTCTTCTAAGTCTGGGATAGGTATAAAGTAATCAGGTTGTCCCACGTGGGGCTCAGTCTTAATCCCAATTTTATAGATGAGGTAACTGAGGCACAGAGAAGTTGTGACTTAACCAAAATCACACAGTTTATGTGGCAGAACTGGGATTAGAATCCCCAACCTCTGCTTCTCAAGCCTGGGTTCTTAAATGACTCAAGTCTGAATAAATTTATATGTTGTTGTTTTCACATGAATGTTTAGTTATTATGATTAGATGATAAGGAGGAAGAAGAGGTTGGTATTTTTTGAAAGGATCAGTTACTTCAAAACATTAGTTCTAGGTCCAGGGATACCTAAAATCACTATGTACCTAGGAATATTTGTTTTGTTTGTGTGGTCAGAATTTGCTAGATTGGCCTCTATTACTTTACGTATCTATCTGTTAGAGAAAGGATGCTTACCCAGTGCAATATGATTAATCATAATAGAAGGCTGATGGTCTTATTCTAACACCTAATAGGCAAGAAATTGTTTCCAGCTGTTGGCTGGACATGACTTCAGCTGTTAATGAAACAGAATAAACAACAGTACAGTACTCATCAGTTAGGCATGAAGGGAATGTCCAAATTCACTTCCATTCAAATTACTTCTTTTTTTCCCCTTTTCCAGGAATGCATATTGAAATTCAAAATATGTATTTGTGTATGAATAGAATTTGAATTACTCATCTCATTCCTAATTACGGTTGAGTGGTTATGTGGTACATCAATAAACAGATAGTGATATTTTACAGTATATTTTAGTTCACACAGAGATATGTTCACACCATGACATGCAGTATTACTCTGAAAAGTTGAATATGGATCTATTTATTCAGAAATGCTTCCATAACTTGAGTTTTTAATTTAATGTTTCCATTATTTTTAGCCAAGAAATGTTATTCTCGAAGAACACAGGAAAATAAATCTAAAAATACAAATTGTGCAAGAACAGTGATATTCCCTTTCATCTCACCAAAGAGATAGAAGTTACTGATGTCCAGTCAGAAAAAAGTCATGGATAAACAATTTTGATTATTTAAAAATTATTTTATTACTATTATTTCACACAATATAGTTAAGTACAAGAGTGTATAATCTACATTGTAAATGTAGTGTCAAAGTCATCAAACTTGGCGCTAGGTTTTCTTCATGCCCATCAATGCCAGCGTAAAATTAACTGTTTTGAACATAACTGTACATATATTTGTTTGAAACACAGTTAATTTTATGCTGGCATTGATGGGCATGAACAAAACTTAGCACCCAATTTTGGGGGGGGGGGGTGTGTGTGTGTATGTGTGTGTGTACATATACATTTATAGCTCAGTTCAACATAATTTGAGGAAAATATAAACATTACAATGTCTTGGATAACATGCTGCCATGTTCAGCCTGAAAAATGGTAGAAGTGCAGGATACCTTCTTTGTAGACTGGGAATATGTTTACTATCTGTTATATGATACTCTCCTTCTAGATTGTTTTCTCCCTCTTCTAGACTGTGAGCCCATTGGTGGGTAGGAATTGTCTCTGTATTGTACTTCCCAAGCACTCAGTACAGTGCTTTGCACTCAGTAAGCACTTAATAAATGAATGAGTGAATACTCTCCCAACCATAAGTACAGTGATCTGCACATAGAGTTCAACAAATACCAATGATTAAAACTGTGGAAGCAGTGAACTTAGTTATTAGATTCTATGATCTTACTCCGGGGAAAAATAAAGGACAACAGTGCATACTCTCATACCAGAGCTAGAAATACATCAATAGAACAGAAATAGAGAGGGAGACAGGAGTGAGACAGATTGACAAAAGATAGAGACAATGATGATGGGCAAGTACTCTGTCTAATTCTCACCCATGTATTCTTTCCTAATACTTATTACTGGTTTTTTGTTTACAGATTTTTGATAGTCTACATTTCCTAAGAATTCTCTGTAAGATGGGAAGCTTCTAAGTGAAACTGAGACACAGCATGGTTAGTGGAAAGATCACAGGCCTGAGAATCAGAGAACTCGGGTCTTAATCTTAGCTCTGCCACTCGCATGCTATGTGACCTTGAATGTCATAACTTCTATTGCACTCAGTTTCAGTCAATCAATTGTATATATTGATCATTTATTCAGTGCACAGCTCTATACTAGGCACTTGAGAGAATACAATACATTGAAGTTGGCAGAAATGTTCCCTGTCCTCAGAGCTTACAGGCTAAAAAGCAATACTAACATTAATATAAATAAATGAGTTTGGGATATGTTCAGAAGTGCTTTGGGGACAAGGGTGGGGTGAATATCTAGGATACAGGTCCAAGTGCAGTGGTGTTGCAGAAGGGAGAGGGAGCAGGGGAAAGGCAGACTGAATCAGGAAAGGCCTTTTGGAGGAGCTGTAACCTAAATAAGGCATTGAAGTTGGGGAGAGTGGTGGTCTGGTATCCATTGCAGGGAAGGAAGTTCCGACTCAGAGGGAGTATGTAGGCAAAGAATGGATGGTGACATAGACAAGATCAAGTCACCATGAGCATGCAGATGCTAGCAGAGCAAAGTGTGCAGGCTGTCTTGTAGTAGGGAGTCTGAGATAAGGTGGAGTGGGGGGGCAATCTGAGTGATTTAAAGCTGACTGTGTAAGGAGTCTGATGCAGATGTAGATGGGAAACCACTGTAAATTCTTGAGGAGTGGGAAGACGTGGATTAAGTGATTCCTTAGAAAAATGACTTGTGCAACCAAATGAAGTGTGGACTGGATTGGAGAGAGACAGGAGGCAGGGAGTTCAGCAAGGAGGCTAAGTCAGTAGTCAAGGTGGCATATGATAAGTGCTTGGATCACCATGGTAACTGGATGGAAAGAAAAGTGTGGATTTTAGCAATATTTGAAGGATTTGCTGACTTTGAATATGTGGGTTGAATGAGAAAGATGAGTCTAGAATAAAGCCAGGGCCCCAGATTGTGAGATAGAGTGGTGTTGCCTACAGTGATGGGAAAGACAAGAGTGAGGAGAGGCTTGTGTTCCGAAGATGACGGGTTCTGTTTTGAACATGCTTATTTTGAGGGGTCCCAGGAGGATATCCAGGTAGAGATGTCCTTAGAGTGTAAGATCACTGTGTGGGTAGGGAACACCTCTACCAACACTCCCAAGTACTTAGTATTGTACTCTCCCAAGTGCTTAGTACAGTGTTCTGCAAACAGTAAGGCTAAATTAATAAGATGAGTTGATTGTTCCTGAAGCCCAGAAGAAATATGAGATTGCAAAGAAAGAGAAAGGTCAGGATTGAAGATGTAGATTTGGGAATCATCCTCATAGAGATGATAATTGAAGCCATGGAAGTGATTGAATTCATCAAGATAATCTCAAAGCAGATGTTTGCCAAATTTACAACTCCGGTCCTGATCTCTCTCCTTCCCTGCAGTCCCACATTTCCTTCTGCCTTCAGAATATCTCTACTTGGATGTTCTGCCAACACCTCAAACTTAACATGCTCCAAACAGAGCTCCTTTTTTATTTATTCATTCATTCATTCTTCAGTTGTGTTTACTGAGCACTTACTGTGTGCAGAACACTGTTCTAAGTACTTGGCAGAGTAAAATTATAACAATTAACAGACATTCCTTGCCCACAATAACTGTTCAGTGTAGAAGGGAGATAGACATTAGTATAAATAAATTTAATTGTAGATATATATATAAGTGGTGGGGGTGGGGATGAATAAAGAGACCAAGTCAGGGTGACACACAGTGGGACAGGGACTGTCATCTGTTTTTCTTGTATTGATCCCATTGCTTGTACAGTGCTGAACACAGGCTAAGAAGTCAATGAATATCATTATTGATACTTCTGCTTTCTCTATCTTGCAATTCATCCTTCAGAAGCTAGAATATTTATAGAAAGCCTGATCTAGCTTTGATTAACATTACAGACCTAATATCAGGCCAGATTGAAACCACAATGAGATTCCCAGTGAATCATCCTCTAGGTGGTCCAGACTCTGTGCTCTCCTCTATTGTTACTCAACCGGGAATATGGATGGGTAAATGAGTGAAGGTATAGTTTTCCATGGCTTTTATTGTAGATTTGATTTGTCTTTTCAAACAGAGAATTTCTTGGTGAGAAAGTTGTTTAGGAGAAAAATTCATGGAGAAAGTCTCCAAGATGCCACTTTAAATTTACCATACATACAAACTGGTTAATAATCACTCCCTTTCCTCTTCCTTCCTCTTCTTCTCCTTCTCTTCTTCCCTCCCTGCTTTTGTCCCCGACTAAATTCCTAGCCACCAAGGGGCCACACAGTACATCTTTGTGCTCTCTAGCAATGCATTGTAATCTCCTGAGAAAATATGCATCATTCTCTCAAGGTACTACAAGGAAATGTAATAGAATATGATTCAAAGGGTGACAGATTGAATCCTGTGTATAAATATATATGTGTTTCAAGTTGTTATAGCCTGCTTTGGAAAAAAATAGATATCACCAAGGGAGTGGTCTTGAGTGCTGAACTCTTTAAGTACTGATTCTTAAGGGTTTAAAAATAGTAATAAGCTTTTGATTTCTGAAGTGTATCTGTGTAGATTGTCTCTGGCTCTCTAGTACTTAAAGCGTATTTGATATTTGTATGGCAGCTTCATATGACATATAGATAAGAAACCAGTTGTGTTCATGAGATTATCCTGAATATTCTTCCCAAGAATTAGCTTTTAAAACAACTTTCTAGTTTTCTTTCAAGTGTTTTCAGGTAAGGACTCTGTTTTAGTTTGAATAATGAAAAGCAGAATTGATGACTGGTTCAATGTATGTAATTCTTGCCAACAATTTGCAGAGATTAGGACGTTGTTGGAAAGATATCAATAGAGGTTTAGGGATCACTGTCTGAAGTATTCTAAATTAACAGCTAATGGATGTTTTTAATAGCTCTTTTATAGTTGAGTGCAGCTGAATGAAAATTAACACAAAAGAATTCAGTTTTGCTAGGCAGAAACTGAAGCTTTTTCACAAATGATATCTTGGTATGGCAGCAGCTTCCCCTTTATCATATCTGCACATTGTTGTTCAATTTGGAAGGCTGGAGTTTAAAGAAGGCTTGAGATTACTTGTTCTGTTTAGAGTGGAGCTTGAATTGTATTCCAAAGAGCAGCTTGCCTGGGTGAGATTTTTAGTGGGCTGGATGATAAATTATGCTATCTGCCTTTGCTTGAGGACCTTTTTCCCCCAAGGAGAGTATTCTCTGATGTAGAAAAGAAGTAGATACTTATGCACTGGTGGTATAAATGAAGGTTGTGAAGCAATGGAGGCCTACAAAGTAGTTCAGAAATTACACTGCAAATTAGAAGCAGATCTACCTATTTAAGAGAAGCAGAGTTTCCTAATGGGAATATCATGAGCTTGGGTCTCAGAGGAACTGGGTTCTAATCTTCTTTCTGCCAGTTGCCTGCTGTGTGATCTTGGGCAAGTCACTTAACTTCTCTGTACCTCCGTTTCCTCATCTAAAAAAATGGGGGTGAATATCTGTTTTCCCTCCTACTTAGACTGTGAGCTTTAGGGATTCTGTCCCACCTGATAAATTTGTACCTACACCAATACTTAGAATAGAACTTGATGTATAGTAAATGCTTAACAAATGCCATTATATATATATATATATATATATGGAGGACTTTATGATTCCTGTCATTACTATCAGATCATTTCATAGAATACCTGACACATAGCAACTATGGAAGACATTTTTGTGTCCCTCCCATATTTTATTTGGTTGCTAAATTTGCAGTGTGGCTTCCTAATCACTAATAACAAAGGGAACCAAATATCAGATTCTATTCATAAACCAATTATCCCCTTACAGAAAAAGAGAAAAACACTATAGGTGGACACACGATCCAAACAGTGGCCTCCTATTCACTATACTTGCAGGATATTAATATTGCTATTGTTTCAGTAATAATAATTGTGGTTTTTGTTAAGCATTTACTATGTTCCAGGCACTGTACTAAATGCTCGGGTGGATACAAGCAAATTGTTTTGGACACAGTCCCTGACCCGCGTGGGGCTCTTAGTCTTAATCCTCATTTTACAAATGAAGGAACTGAGGCACAGAGATGTGAAGAGACTTGCCCAAGGTCACACAGTAGACAAGTGGCAGAGCAGCCGGGATTAGAACCCCATGACCTTCTGGCTCCCAGGCCCGTGCTCTATCCACTAGGCCAAGGGTCAGATGGACTCTTGAGAAGCAGCATGGCCTAGTGGAAAGAATATGGGCCTGGGATTCTGAAGACATGAGTTCTAATCTCACCTCTGTCACTTGTCTCCTGCATGACTTTGGGCAAGTTACCTAACTACCCAGTGATTAGTACAGTGCCTGGCACATAGTGTTTAACAAATACCATCATCATCATTCTCTGTTGCCTTAGTCCCTCATAGGCAAAATGCAGATTCAGTACCTGTACTTCTTTCTACTTAGACTGTGAGCCCCAAGTAGGATCTTATTGTATCTACCCCAGAACTTAGAATAGTGCTTGGCACATAGTAACTGCTTAACAAATACTATTATTATTATTAATAAATGGTAGTATTGCCTTTTATTATCTCAAACATGAAAATGATACAATTAGTATATCCTGGAGGCATATACAAGCTATCTCAAAATTTTAAACTCAAATTTATAGAAAGGAAGACATTTAAAAGCTGGCAGCAAGACAGACAAGATCAAGGCACAGTGAGTAAGCAGGTGATAGAAAAGGGAAGTAGGCAGTTTGGGCTGCACTAGGAAATCAGCAACATAAGATAGGAAGTGATGAGTTGATTGAGCCCTTTAAAGAAAATGGTAAGAAATTTCTCTTTGCAGTGGTTGAAGGGCAATCCCTGGAGGTTCTTAAGGCAGATTTGTACTGAATGATATGGACAATAGAGTGAAGGAATGGAGTGAGGGGAGAGAGGAGTAAGGGAGGTTAGTGGGGAGGCTTATGCAGTAGTCAAGGAGGGATATGATATGTGCTTGGATCAGCTTAATAACAGCTTGAACAGGAAAGGGCAGATTTTGACAATGTCGTGGAGATATAAATTACAGGGTTTGGTCACGTATTGAGTACAGGTTGAATTAGAGAGACAAATAGAGCATAATGCAAGGATATGGGCTTGTGAGACAGGGAGGATAGTAGTGTTGTCTACAGTGATGGAGAAGATGGGCAAAGACAGGGTTTGGTTAGGAAGATGAGGTGGTTTATTTTGAACTTCAAGATGTGTTGAGAAAGATCTCTGATCTCCCTTCCTCCTCTCTCGCCCCGCTCCAGTCTATTCTTCACTCCGCTGCCCGGCTCATCTTCCTGCAGAAACGATCTAGGCATGTCACTCCCCTTCTTAAACACCTCCAGTGGTTGCCTATCAACCTCCACTCCAAACAAAAACTCCTCACTCTAGGTTTCAAGGCTCTACATCACCTTGCCCCTTCCTACCTCTCCTCCCTTCTCTCTTTCTACCGCCCACCCCGCACGCTCCACTGCTCTGCCACCCACCTCCTCACTGTCCCTCGGGCTCACCTATCCCACCGTTGGCCCCTGGGCCACGTCCTCCCGTGGTCCTGGAACGCCCTCCCTCCGCATCTCCGCCAAACTATCTTCCCCTCTTCAAAACCATACTTAAAACTCACCTCCTCCAAGAGGCCTTCCCAGACTGAGCTCCCCTTCTCCCTCTACTCCCTCTACCATCCCCCCTTCACCTCTCCGCAGCTTAACCCTCTTTTCCCCCCATTTCCCTTTGCTCCTTCCCCTCTCCCTTCCCATCCCCTCAGCACTGTTCTTGTCTGCTCAACTGTATATATTTTCTTTACCCTATTTATGTAATGAATTGTACATCGCCTTGATTCTATTTAGTTGCCATTGTTTTTATGAGATGTTCTTCCCCTTGACTCTATTTATTGCCATTGTTCTTGTCTGTCTGTTCCCCCGATTAGACTGTAAGCCCATCAAACGGCAGGACTGTCTCTATCTGTTGCCGACTTGTTCATTCCAAGAGCTTAGTACAGTGCTCTGCACATAGTAAGCGCTCAATAAATACTATTGAATGAATGAAAGAAAAATCCAGAGCCACCATACACCACATTGCCTTCAAGAAATGTACAAACCAGTGGATGTCTGAGTGCTGCCTTCCATTATCCACCATCCCAAAACATGCTCACAGGTTAACAAATTTACCAACCACCCAAGAAGATTACAATCATGAATGAAGGAAGAATAATATTCATTACTGAGATAACCATATATAGACCATGGATGAAAGGTAGTTTTTCCTCCCCATTACCTCAGCCCACAGCACTTGTGTACATATCCATAATTTATTCATTTACATTAATCTTTGTCTCCTCCTCCATGCATTCAATTGTATTTATTGAGCACTTACTGTGTGCAGAGTACTGTACTAAGTGCTTGGAAAGTACATTTCAGAAGCAGAGACAATCCCTACCCAACAATGGGCTCAGAGGCTAGAAAGGGGGAGACAGACAACAAAACAAGTAGAAAGGTTATCAATAACATCAAAATAGATAAATAGAAGTATAGATATATACACATCATTAATAAAATAAAATAAATATGTACAAATATGCATAAGTGTTGTGGGGTCGGGGGTAGAGCAGAGGGAAGGAGTAGGGGTGATGGGGAGGGGAGGAGGAGCAGAGGAAAAGGGGGGCTTAGTCGGGGAAGGCTTCTGGAGGAGGTGAGCTCTCAGTAGGGCTTTGAATGGGGGAAGAGAGCTAGTTTGACGGATGTGAGGAAGGAGGGCATTCCAGGTCAGAGGTAGGACATGGGCCAGGGGTCGACAGCGGGATAGGTGAGAATGAGGCACAGTGAGGAGGTTAGTGGCAGAGAAGCAGAGTGTGTGGGCTGGACTGTAGAAGGAGAGAAGGCAGGTGAGGTAAGAGGGGCAAGGTGATGGAGAGCTTTAAAGCCAATAGTGAGGAGTTTTTGCCTGATACGAAGGCTGTTAGGCAACCACTGGAGATTTTTGAGGACGGGGGTAACATGCCCAGACCGTTTCTATAGAAAGATAATCCAGGCATCAGAGTGAAGTACTGACTGAAGTGGGGAGAGACAGGAGGTTGGGAAATCAGAAAGGAAGCTCTAGAAACGAGCTCTAGACTATAATTTTTATGTGGGAGGGGAATGGGTCTACCAACTCTGTTACACTGTCATATTGTACACTCCCAAACACTTAGTTTGATGTGCTGCACCCAGTAAGTGCTCAATAAATATGACTAATTGACACATACCTGCAAAGGTTTGTGCATCAGTATTGTCACTTTTTTTTGTCTATTGCATCAATTTAGAAATAGCATGTAGCTCATTTTGAAGCAACACCCAGGAAAACCATCACCACTAATTAAAAATTTCTAAACCCCAAGTCCTAACAGTGAGATGCTTCATAGCTGCACTCAAAATAAGTCTAGGTTATTGGTTTCTTGGTCAACTGAAGGAGCAGTGCTGATTGGCAGTATGAAGGATGTCTGAGCAGCCCTGTTTAAGTTTTCACTGCTCAGCCTAAATGGGAAAGGGAACTATAATGATAATAATATTGGTATTTAAGTGTTCTAAGCACTGGAGTAGATACAGGGTAATCAGGTTGTCCCACATGAGGTTCACAGTTAATCCCCATTTTACAGATGAGGTAACTGAGGGCCAGAGAAGTTAAGTGACTTGCCCACAGTCACATAGCTGACAAGTGGCAGAGTTGGGATTCGAACCCATGACCTCTGACTCCCATGCCTGGGCTCTTTCCACTGAGCCACGCCGCTTCTCTATTAAAGGCAAGATATTACTTTTTCACTTAAGCACAGTTCACTGGTAGTCTATGTAGCTTTTAAAATGTATCTGCAGATTTAGTATAGCCTTTTAATACATAGAATACAATCAGAACCCTGGGTCCTGAATTGGCTTTTTCAGCTGCACAAATGCTCTCAGGTGAAATTTGTCACCATGTAGTTTTGTTTTTGGTTTTTTTTTGTTGTTGTTCAATGATGAGTATCAACTGTGGATGGACTAAATAATAGCAATTAACTTTCCCTTACAAGGAAACCTCTTGGGGACTGATGAGACCTCAACAAAACTCCTAAATATGTCAAGTAAACTTTATTTTAAACCAGCCATGCAAGGCAGAAAGACACCATTCAACCTAAAATCCAGGTGGTAACAGCAAAACATGATAACCTCCAATAGCCACAAAACCACAGAAATCTCACTGTACAGGAGCCACAAAACTGCAAAAATTCTCACTTTATAATAATTAGTAGTCTATGTGTATAACATACATCTGTGGATTTCAGCTACAAGATAACTACAGGATATATTTCAAATTATATGTATTGTAAATGAAACTCTGAATAACACACACATGGGCAGATATGCACAGCACTAACATTTCCCATGTAGTAATATTGGAAAAAATATAGTGAAGCTTCATGAAAGGGTTCCCATGTTCCTGACTCTGCCACTTGCCTCCTATGTGATCAAGAGCAAGTCACCTAATTTCTCTGTGCCTCTCTTTCTCATCTATGAAATAGGGATAAAATACATATTCTCCTGTCATATGGGAAAGGGATTGTGTCATCTTTTTTTTCCTGTTCCAGTGTTTATCACAATGCTAGGTACAATCTTAGTGCTTAGCAAATACTATTATTTGTGTGTGATACTGACATTTAAAATTCCCATCAAATTTTCAATCCAATTATTTTCAATTTCTTATTTTCTTCATCTCATAATATGAGTTCTTTCCATACATACAAAATATCTATGCAGAAATTCTCAA
Source organism: Ornithorhynchus anatinus (assembly GCF_004115215.2). Lineage (NCBI taxonomy): Eukaryota > Metazoa > Chordata > Mammalia > Monotremata > Ornithorhynchidae > Ornithorhynchus > Ornithorhynchus anatinus. Next base: position 110,441,597 of record NC_041729.1, read on the forward strand.
TAAGTCCCCTTTTATTCTTTAAATTTGGAGATCCATTGAATATTTCTAAGAAGATTGTCTTAAAGTTTCAGCTAGTATTATTATCCCGTTACAGAATTCAGTAATTACAAAGGTGAACTTGAAAAAGCAAACTTCTGTAGCTCATTTTTTCATGTTATATCTTATTAAGTGGTTCACTTCACACTTTTGGGCAGGAATATAGATACAATATATGCAAAAGCACCACCACGAGTGAAATTCTTCTTTAATAACCTCATTCAATCTACTAGAAAGTCCACTTCTAGAGCAGAAATCATTAACTTCTTTAATGTACTGTACTCTACAAGATCCTTGAAGCACTTTTTGCAGGAGTTGTGGATTAAAATGTTACAAAAAGCAATGTGACCTAGTGGATAGCCCACAGGCTTGGGAATCAGAAGGACCTGTGTCCTAATCCCAACTCTGCCACTTGACTGCTGTATGACCCTGAGCAAGCCACTTAACTTCTCTGTGCCTCAGTTACCTCATATAATGGGGATGAAGACTCTGAGGCCCATGTGGGACAGGGACTGTGATTAACTTGATTTTCCTTATTACCCTCCCCAGCACTTAATATAGTGACTGGCACATAAACACTAAACAAACACACAGGAAAAAAAAAAAAAGTATTTGTGTCCCTAAGTGATCAGTTTGTTTTATTCAATTGTCTTTCAATTTATATTATTTGTGTTTCACAAATGTTCATAAAGATAATAACAATATCAATAATATTTATTAAGCACTTGTGTTAAACAATGTTCTAAGTGCTGAGTTATAAACTAAAGTTAATTAGGTCAGACAGTCACTGTTTTACATGGGACTCACAGTCCAAGTAAAAAGGGGAAAAAGTATTGAATCTCCATTTTATAGTTGAGAAAACTGAGGTCCACAGAAGTGAAATGACTTCCCAAGTCACATAACAGACAAGTGGCAGGGTCAGGACTAGAATCCACATCCTCTGATTTCCAGGCCCATGTCCTTTCCACTTGGCCTTGCAATTCATTGGGTATATATCAATAAAGAACATTAATGACTGTGGCTCACAGAACTGGAAGGCATTCAAGAGCTCATCTGAACCATTCTCTACCTAAAATCAGAACATCATCCAAGACTAGTGATTGTTTATCCCATTCTTTAAGGATTTCCAGGAGTGGTAATGTAGACTATACTAAAACCTATTTTTCCTTTCAGATGAATCTGAAGTTCTTAAAAGTATAAGACCAATGGTATATTTATTGCCAATGATGACAACAGGATTCTTAGAGAAAAATGTAAAGGTTTTCATTCCAGCCAATTGCTCTGTCTAATAATAATAATGGTATTTGTTAAGCTCTTACTACGTGCCAAATGCTGTTCTAAGCACTGGGGTATCTACTTTGTATCTACAAAGTAGATTGTCCCACATGGCTCTTAATCCCATTTTACAGATGAGGTGACAGGCACAGAGAAGTTAAGTGGCTTGCTCAAAGTCACACAGCAGGCATGTGCTTAAGACTAGAAACCACGTCCTCTGACTCTGAAGCCCATGCTCTTTCCACTAAGCCATACTCCTTCTTAGGGAGGAAATTATCTAATACTCTAAACATTCATTCAATAGTATTTATTGAGCGCTTACTATGTGCAGAGCACTGTACTAAGCGCTTGGAATGAACAAGTCGGCAACAGATAGAGACAGTCTCTGCCGTTTGACGGGCTTACAGTCTTTGCCCTCTAGATCTGTAACTTCCCTGCCAATAACTCATTATGGATGATGTATTCAATAATTTTTCTACATCTTGCTCAAACTAACTGATATTTAGGGTCTGCACCACTTTCTGTGGTAGCAAGTTACATGCCTTGTATGAATGTAGTCAGAGGAAATTATGCTGCACAGGTAAAATATGCTCCACAGACTCCCTTTAGTGAATATAGGTTAACACTAATACAAGCCTGAGCTGTTAGATCAACCACCCATTTTATTAGAGTAGTGACATTTCTTCTCCTGCTGTAAGTATTAATAATAAAAAAAATGTTGATGGTGCCAGCAAATCCAAAGCCACAGGAGGGTGACTAGTGGCCATTTTTTAGGATCATGACTCACCAGACAATAAGGGATCACCATTCTATGCTCCAGGGATGCTTTTTTTTGGTCAGCTAGGAAATCTACCTGGTGATAATTTCCAGCAAACAGGACATGTCATGCCAACTGAAGTCACTGGCAAAAGCATGCCAGAGTACTTGGTTGTACTGATGTCTTGCCCATTAGAAAAGACTAAGGCATGCCAATAATGATAATTAGCAGGAAAACCTCACACAGTTGAATGAGGGAACAAAAGAATCACAAATAAATTTCAATGGGAAGAAGTGAGCATTTGGAGTGAGTACTGTTACAATTACTGTTCAGGAAAGGCATCTTGAAATCATTGCTGAATATTCCCTGAAATCACTATGTATGTAACAGCAGCCAAAAATATCACCAAGAGACCAGACCTGAGTAGGAAGCATATCAAAAATGAAACAGAAATCATACTTTCGGCATTATACCAAACCATGGAAGATCTGCACCTGGAGACCCAGTGAATCTTTCATTATCATATCTTAGGTTGCACAAAATGAGGCTAGACTAGGTTTCTTCTTGGTAAGGGCAACAACTGATTTAGTGAAATGAAGCAAATTTCATAAAGAGATAGACTGAAAATATTAAGACTCCTCAGATTGAACAAACAAAGGCTGAAAAGTCAATAAAATCATAAAAGGCATGACAGTAATTATTGTTAACCCTGATACCAGAACTCAGGGACATCCATTAAAGCCTCAAGGTGGTAAGTTCAAGATTAACAAGAAGAAACATTTCTTCACACAGCAAATAGGAAACCATTAGAATTTGTCACCCATGAAAGTATGCAGGCAGGAAATATCAATAGGTCCTAGAAAGGGTTAGATAAAGTCATGGATGGCAAGTCCATGATGTGTTATGGAAAAGGCTAAAAAAGGAATGTTAGAATGTACATCCCTGAACAGAAGGATAGATATAAAGTTGGACAACCATCACATTGTCACTATTGAGAAGCAGCATGGCTTAGTGGAAAGAGCACGGACTTGGGAGTCAGAAGTCATGGGTTCTAATCCTGACTCCACCACTTGCCTGCTCTATGACCTTGGGCAAGTCACTTCACTTCTCTGTGCCTGTTACCTCATCTATAAAATGGGGATTAAGACTGTGAGTAGCATGTGGGACACCCTGATTATCTTGTATCTACTCCAGTGCTGAGAACAGTGTTTGGCACATAGTAAGCACTTAACAAATATCATCAATATTATTGGTCTCAGGATTTTGAGCTGGTTGGATTCTCACTCCATTGTAGCATTGCTATTTATCTAATGTCTTTCATTTTTATGAGACCTCTGTATACAGTCTTGAATGCCTGAAGGAAATAATGACACTTTATACTGCGCCAATTGTAGCTTACAGAGGAAATTCCAGCTTTTCAGTGTGAATTTGTTTTTTAATTGCTTATTCTTGTGAATTAATATTTTATATTCACTATTTAACCAGAGTGACTTTAACAGTTTCCAGGCCTAGAAAATACATTCCATATATTTTCTGAGTTATAAATAAATGGGTCTGATCCAGATGCACTTTTTTTAAGGTGCAAATACCCAGTTTCTCACGATTAATAAATGGGTTCTTGAACACAGCTACAACCTTTACTAACAGATATGCTGGGAAACAAAACTATTTTTCTTTTCATTTCAATTGGATAAATCCTGGCCCTTTAGAAAAAGCAAGTGCAAATGAGAAATCAAGTTTTCTTATGAATTTCATCACCATTATTCTAAAATGCAAGTAATCTTGAAAGCCTTTGCCTCTGACACTCACAGAACAAGCTTCCTGAGCAACAAAATAGTGAATAGATTTGAGTCCTAAAGCCCAGAGTGTGTCAGAACTGGTAAGAAAGGAGTTGGGTTCTTCACAGCCAGTGGTGGAATTAGGACTTTTATATCAGAGACAGGTTTTCCACCTGAGGGATTGCATCCTACACAAGTGGATTTTATTTCCTTGGAGAATTTTTTTAGTACAGGGAGACATTTTTAAAGTGGGTGGGAGGCGCACCAACTGCCATGGCCTATGCTCCCTCTCAGGGCACTGACAGGATAGGAAAGCTTTTCTAATCATCTTACTTCCTAATTGACAGCTTTAAAATGCTAATTTATGAAAAGGGTACAGGCACGGTGGTATCCACTGCTACTTAGATCTGAAGAGATTTTCTGCTACCTGAACACACTGTATCCATTTACAGTGTCCATGTAAGCACAAAGTGTGGATGGCTCAACACAAGCCAACACTGCTACTGCAAAAGTACCTCAAGTACATGCCCTGCTGATAATAGAATTGACTTTTCTCTCCTTTCCTTCTCTAACCTCTGGTGTATGAGCACTATTTACTCCACATGGCAAGGGACCAAAAATACTATTATATTTTCATGGGCAAAATGTGCAAATATACAAGAAATTCTTCATTAAAGAAACTCACAATCTCCCTATCAGCTTGCTGCCTTCAAACCAAAGAACAATTCTTCTTTGTACCAGATACAGAGAACATGTCTTATCCCCATTTTACAGATGAGGAAACTGAGGTAAAAACAGTAAGTGACTTGTCTGAGGTCACACAAAAGCCCAGTGAGAGACCTGGGATTGAAACTCAGGTTACCAGATTCCCAGTTTCATGTCTCTTTTCACTAGTCCACTACCTCCATGCCTTCCACTGCTGTTGTATGTATGGAATATGTGTTTTTCCCCTGTTAGGTTGCTTGAGGACAGGACTATGCTAATAGTAATAATTTTTGTTACATGCTTTAAGTAACATCAAGCACTGTTCTATGCTCTGGGATAGGTACAAATTAATCAGGTTGGATGTAATCCACAGTCTAAGTAGGGGACATACATACAGTCTAAGTAGGAGAGAGAACAGATATTGAATTCCCATTTTACAGATAAGACAACTGAGGTCCAGAGAAGTTAAGTGACTTGACCAAGGGCATGTCAGGCAAGTTGAAGATCAGGGATTAGGATCCAGATCCTCTGACTCTCATGCTCATGCTCTTCCCACTGCTGCTATTGTTTGGTCCTAAAGCTCTAGTATAATGTTTTTAACATAGCAAGGGCTCAGTGAATACAGGTGATGATATTGGTGGGGGTGATGATGATGATCAGGGGGCTTCATGAGTATTATACATTACATTTGCAAGCTTTTTTTCCTGGAGGTCTGTAATTTGGTTATTGTATTTAAAAATGAATATTCATCTTTGAAGAGGGTTTTGTCTCAGATGCAATATATTATTACTTTTTTTTTTTGGTGAGGTTGGGGGCAGTGGTTAATGGGTTTTCTTTAAGCCCTCGCTATATGACAAGTACTGTATTAAACAGTAGGCAGATGCAAACTAATCAGTTGGGACCCAGTTCATGTGCCACGTGAGGCTCACAGTCTTAAGCCCCATTTTACAGATGTGGTAACTGAGCCACAGAGATTTTAAGTGACTTGTCATTAGGCATGTGGAGAACTCCCTGGATTGTGCTCTTTCCACTAGGCCACACCGCTGCTATTCTTACAGCTTTATTTTTTCCTCTTTCTTATGATTTACCTTCAAATTCAATAAATGTGGTGGATTTCTCAGTTTGAAAAATAAATGGAATGAAAAATAGAAACTAAACCCATTACAAGTTAACTGTTGAGAATAATTTAATATTTGTCCTATTGTTGTTAGCATTATCTTTGAATCAGTCAAAAAAACTGAAGAAATATTCTGTTTTCCATAATTTAACCTGCACATCACAAAAGGAAATATTTTTTTAAAGCATGAAAAGAATTGAGGTTATAAATGATTTGATAGGATTCTGTGAATTTTTTGCTCTATGTCATTTCTCCATAAAACTTTGTGAGATCATTATCAAGTAAAGAGGAAAGGATTTAGCCTAGCACATGTCCCTAGATTAAACTGGTGCAAGTTGCCAAACTGGCAAGAAATGGAATCATTTTTATATATCCGGTCAGTTGAAAGCAAGGTTATCACCTCTTTGCCGGAGAAACAGGATGCTTTTCCTAAGAATGGTCTTAGTCACTGTTGAGCAATAAATACAAAAGTCCAAAGAGTTCACAAATTTGCCAGCTATAAAAGCTATCTAGACATTCTTATTTGGTTTCCCAGACATGGAAAAAAGATAATTATTGGGAAAGACAGCTGATCATAAGAATTTTGACATTATAAATGGAAAGAACATTTGTCCTTAAGAGAGCTTCCCATTTAGAAATAAAAAAAAAATTAGTAATACAGAGATTCTGAATGATCTGACCTTGCTGAATCAAAACGCAAAGGTTTTGTCCCATGATGTCATTAGGAGTTTCAATGAACAGGTTTTCATTAATGTTTTTAGAGTTTCAGATTATATTCTTAGAAGTACATTTCAAATGTCTTGTATTATATATTATATAGTTCTCTATCAGGTCACACACAGTTTATTGAATCAAAGCCTCATGATTATCTCTATTATTATTACAGTTATTATTACATTATTCTTGAGGATATGATACACAGTTTCTGGCCCACATGGATTTCACAAGATGAAAAAGGGAGGGAGGATGGTGAGCTCATGAAGAAAGATTGCAGAGATAGAGACAAAACAAAATAAGAACACAAGGACTTAGATAAATACAAAACAGCTGCTTAACAGTTCCATATGCAAGCCCTTTGCTCCTTTCCTCTTCTCTCATTCCCTTCTGCAACACCCTGACTTGTTCCCTCTGTTCTCTTCCCCTCCCCCCAACTACACAGCACTTAAGAATGTATCTGTAATTTATTAGTATTGATGTCTATATCCCCACTCTAGTCTGTAAGCTCATTATGGGCAAGGAATGCTTATGTTTACTGTAGTACTGTACTCTCCCAAATACTTAGTACAGTGCTCTACACACAGAAAGCTCTCAGTAAATATGACCGAATGAATGGATGAACTATACTAAATGCTCGGGCGAGCAACAGTTCCCTGACCACTTTTTCCCCTCTGACTCCTGAACCTTCCCACTCTTACTAACCTCTTCATTGAGTGGTTGAGGAAAGAGTTCCAAATCAATCAATGTTTGGTCTTTTGTTACCCTTCTGCCCACCTAGTCCCTGATCTCTCCTTGTCTCTAGAACTACCAATAACAGCTTCGGCAGTGTTAGAGAAACAGGCTCTAAATTTAGCAGCCACTTAAGGCAGCATAGAGATCAAGGCCATTGAGGCCAGCCCTTTGACTCATGGATGCATTGTTTAGTCAGTGCAGCAACTATAGGATGTAAGCAAAATTCATCTTTTAATTAAATGAACCCAAGTCGTCCATTATTCAAAAGGCATGTCAAGTCAATGGGCCTCCATGGGTAAAAGGTGCAGTAAACTAGCACAAAGAAGTGATCTGTTTATGTTTACAACATCTTTGCCCCATGGTCTCCCACAGAGCTGAATTTACATATTATTACTAGATAAAATCAAGTTGAATGTGTTGTAGGACAGAATTATGGCAAATCCAAAGTTAGGGCATTGATATTTATGTGATTCTCAAGCCAGTAAATACTCTATATGATTAACATGATTAAAGAAATCTTGGGTTTGTGGAGCCTGGACCTTGGGAGTCAGAGGAGCTAGGTTACAATCGTGACTCCTCCACTTTTCTGCGTTGTGATTTTAGGCAAAGTCACTTTACTTCTTTGGGCCTCAGTTCTCTCAGCCACGAAATGGGGATTTAATACGTGTTCTCTCTCTTAGTTAGGTCCCACAATGGGACCTGGTTATCTTTCATCTATCCCACTACTTAGAACAGTACCTAACACACAGTAAGTACTTAACATACTTATTCTTATTAGCATGCATTTCCTTCGTTAAGTAGACATTTTGAAAGAGAGCTTATAGGTTGCCAGGAAATACTTGATACTACTATTTCTAAGCAAAACAGTCTCTTCCAGGGCCTACTTTGGAGAACAGTTAAACTGTTCCTGGATTTGGCTCTGAATCTTTTGTAATCCTAGAATTTGAATTAATCTCTTAGAAAAGCAGAATAATAATCATAATGATGATACTTGTTTAGTGCTTACTGTGCATCAAGCAATTTTCTAAGCACTGGGGTAGATATAAGCTAATCGAGTTGGATACAGTCCCTGTCCCACATGGAGTTCACAGTGTTAATCTCCATTTTAGAGATGAGGTAACTGAGTCACAGAGAAGTGAAATGATTTGCCCAAAGTCACATAGCAGACAAGTGGTGGAGCCGGGACTAGAAAACAGGTCCTTCTGTCACCCAGGCTCATGCTCTATCCATTAGGTCACACTGTTTATCAGAAGAATTATACTCCTTTCATCTTTTCCCTTCATTTCAGTTACTGTGGGTAAGCCACCAGCAATAAATTGAGCTTGTTAACAAATACAAAGTCAGACATCTTCATCTCTATGAGACACAGCTGTAGATTTGTTTCTGCTGGTCTTCAGAAAAAGGCTACGTGTTCTTCTGGGGAAAGGCATCCATTCGTGAAGAAGAGTAAATTAGGAAGATTTCTGCCTCCTAATCAGGATAATTTCGCATTTTAAAATTTGAAGGTGTGTTTTACAAACCTTTTTTCCAAGATTATGAAGGATCCCCCATCCAATGAACTTCATTTACTTTTATTAAAATTATGAAGTTCCTCTTTACTGCTTCCCTGAGTCCAGTATTTGTGCCCTCAACCTTTCAAACACTGGAACATTTCCACATTTGCTTTGTTTGTTTTTTTTCTTCTGAAAGGACGAATGAGATTCAGTTCCAACTCTGGTAAACCCAATTTTAAAAATTCCAAAGCCAAAATGAGGGAGTAAAAATATTGCACAACCCTTTTTTTTTAATTTCCATGGATATGTTATTCACAGAATGTCAGTGCTTCCTCTCCTTTGTGTTTGGAAGTTCATTGTGAGGGGAAGAAGACCCAGACTTTCTCATTCTCCTTCAAACTAAGCCAGTCAAACTTTCTTTCATTTATTCAATTCTATTTAAGTATTTACTCTATGCAGTATTTACTCTAAGCTATTGGGAATGTACAATACAGCAATAAATGGTGATGTTTCCTGCCCTCAATGAGCTCACAGTTTAGAGTGGGGGAGACAGACATCAATGCAAATAAACAAAATTACAGATATATAAATAAGTGCTATGGGGCTGGGAGGGGCAGGAAGAGTAAAGGGAGCAAGTTAGTGTGGTGCAGAAGGGAATGGAAGATAAGGAAAAGTGGGGTTTAGTTTGGCAAAGCCTCTTGGAGAAGATATGCCTTCAATAAGGCTTTGAAGGAGGGGAGAGTAATTGTCAGATTTAAAGCGGGAGTGTGTTCCAGGACAGGCAGGACATGGACCAGGGATGGGCAGTGAGACAGGCAAGATCGAGTCACAGTGAGAAGGTTAGCACTAGAGGAACAAATTATATGAGCTAGGCTGTAGAAGGAGAGAAGTGAGGTGAGGTAGAAGGGGATAAGGTGATGGAGTGCTTTAATGGTAAGGAGTTTTTGTTTGATACAGAGGTGGATAGGCAGCCACTGGAGAGTTTTGAGGAAGGGGGTGACATGTCTGAACGTTTCTGATCATAAAAAGCTGATCTGGGCAGCAGAGTGAAGTATGGACTGGAGTGGGGGGAGAGACAATTGTGGAAGGTCAGCAAGGAGGTTAATGCAGTAATCTACGTGGGATAGGATGAGTGATTGCATTAACGTGGTATCATTTTGGATGGCGAGAAAAGGGCAGATTTTGAGGATGTTGTGAAGGTAGGACTGACAGGATTTGGTGATAGAATGAACATGTGGGATGAATGAGAGAAGTAAAGGATAACACCAAGGTCACAGGTTTGTGAGATGGGAAGGAGATGGTAGTGCCAACTACAGTGATGTGAAAGAGGACAGGATTTGGGTGGAAAGATAGGGAGCTCTCTTTTGGGCATTTTAAGCTTGAGGTGATGGGAGGACATCCAAGTAGAAATATGAGCCTGGAGAGATCGGGAGAGGAGATATAATTTTAGGTATCATCTGCATAGAAATGGTAGTTGAAGCCATAGAAGAAAATGAGTTCTCCAAAGGAGTGAATATAGATGGGAATAGAAGGAGACCCAGAACCAAACCTTGAAGGACCCCCCACAGTTAGGGGAAGGGAGTAGGAGCCTGCGAAGGATACTGAGAATGAACGGCCAGAGAGATGAGGATAGCCAGGAGAGAACTGAGTCAGTGAAGTCTGACTCACGCCTCTCCCATCTCTTGCCACTGATGACCTTACCATCTATTTCATCCAGAAAACTGAAACCATAAGATGTGAACTTCCTGGAGAAGCAGCGTGGCTCAGTGGAAAGAGCACGGGCTTTGGAGTCAGGGCTCATGAGTTCGAATCCCAGCTCTGCCACTTGTCGGCTGTGTGACTGTGGGCAAGTCACTTAACTTCTCTGTGCCTCAGTTCCCTCATCTGTAAAATGGGGATTAAGATTGTGAGCCCCACGTGGGACAACCTGATTCCCCTATGTCTACCCCAGCGCTTAGAACAATGCTCGGCACATAGTAAGCGCTTAACAAATACCAACATTATTATTATTATTAACTTCCTAAAATATCCCTCAACTTATCCAGACCCACCTTCCTCATCAACTCCTATGAGAAGCAGCATGGCTTAGTGGAAAGAGCATGGACTTGGGAGTCAGGAGGTGGGTCCTAATCCCAGCTCTGCCCTTGTAAACTGTGTGGCCTTGGGCAAGTCACTTAACTTCTCTGTGCCTATTACCTTAACTGTGAAATGGAGATTAAGACTGTGAGCCCCATGTGGGACAACCTGATTACCTTGTATCTATCCCAGTGTTTGTACAGTGCTTGACACATAAGTTAACAAATACTATTATTATTATTATTATCAACTTCTCTCATCCTTCCTAACAGTCTTTAAGAGACTTTCCCACCACTCCTCCTCCAACCCTTATTGGTATGGACCTTGCCCCTTATTAAAACACTTTTCCACTCTTTTCTTCCCTCCCAGCTGCACTCTTAAATTACACATTCTCTAGTGGTCCTTCCCCATGCTTTCAAACAACTTGTCCTAAAAAATTCCTCCCCACTTTACCCATCCCTTATTCCCTTTTACCATTCCTTTCCAAACTTATTAAACAAGTTGTTGAAACCCACTATCCTTACTTCTTTTCCTCCAATTCTCTCTTAATCCCTTGCCAGATGGCTTCCATGCCCCCCACTCTACAATTGCCCTCTCCAACAGTACCAGTAGACTTGACTCCATCCTAACTGTCCTAAACTTTTCAATTATTTTCAATACTGTGGACTACCTCCTCCCAGAAACACTATCTTTCTTTGGTTTCACTAACACTGACTTTTCCTGGTTCTCTCCCATCTCCCTGGCCACTCCTTAGTCTCTTTTGCCAGCTCTTCTTTTGCGTCCCACCACCCTAACTGTGGAGGTCCCTCTTGTCACAGTTCTGGTCCCCTTCTATTGCCCATCGTTATCCACTCCTATGGCTGTGCCTAGTATCGCTAAAGGAATGATTCTCAAATCTACCTCTCAAGCCCCAACCCCTCTTCATGTCTCAAATATTACATTTCTTTCTGTCTTTAGGGTGTATCTATTTATTGAATGGCCCTCTGGCACCTCAGATTTTATATATTAAGGGAGAACTTATCTTTCCACCCAAAGCCACTCTTCCCCACCTTGGATTTTCTTATCACTGCTGACAGCATCACCACCTTCCCTGTCTCATAAGCATTCAACATTGGCATCAGTCTCCACTCAACTCTCTCATTCAACACCTATACTGCCACTCAAAAATCCTGGTGGTTCTACCTACATAGTATCTATAGAATAAACCTCTTTCTCTCTCTATCTGAAATGCTACCACTCTGAACCAAGCAGGCCCCTGGCTAATCTCCCTACCTCCATCTTCTCTAGTCCATACACCACAGTGCTGCCAATTCCATTTTTCTAAAAATAATTTACTGCATTCTAATACAGAAATCGAAATATCAAATAGGAATATGTACTGAAATATATAGTAAGCACATAAATGCAATCTAAAGAGTACTTGGCCTTGGAATTAGGAGATTCAGCCTGTATTGCAATTTTTGCCACTGGCAAACCTTGGTCAAGTCATTTAACTTTGAAGTTTCCTCATCTATAAAGTGGAGTTAAGATATCTATTCTGCATCTCTCTTAAACTGTGAGCCTACATGGATCAGCAACCACCACAGTACACAGCACAGAGTAAGGACTTAATAGGTACCATCACTATTATTATGATTTAATAAGCTCATGCATTTTCACTTATAGAATCACGGAGCTGGAAAGGATTTCAGAAACTCATCAAATCTTGTACCCTGTTAGCTACATTAAGCCTTGCTATCCTGTTCTAAGTAGACTGTTCATTACTCTGAAAGATTTGTTATATCTCAATATGAAGTGTCTGGAAAATGAAAATGAATGTTTCTGAGAAAGTACTCATTGATTTTTCTAGGGAAAAGTGTATTTTTTGTAAGCACACCTGATTATAGGAAGTCCTCTCAGAAAAGTAGGTTGTGTATTTGTGTCTGGATGTTTTTTTCTTAATTTTCAGAGCCTATTTACTCATTTTCAAGATATACATACTCATCCATAAAAAAGACAAAGGATGATGGGAGTGGGTGGGAGATAGAGAAATCAAGAGAGATGGTATGTTCTTCAATATTTTATTTTCAACCTCTAATCTTCAAAATCTACCTATTGGGGTACACTATTGCAGAAAATCTAGACTTTCAGTTTGGGAAGTTTTTGCACAGCTGGTATTACATCGGAGGCATCTAAATTGGGGACATCTATGGATATAAGCTAGGTTGATGGGAAAGGAGGAGGTAATCAATCCAAATGACAAGCTAAACTGGGTCACATGCTGCCTGAGGAAACCATGACAGAGCTGTCAGCTAAATTACATCGGAGGCCAGACGCACCCCAATCAGGCCATCACACATGACTATGCATTAAACTCTGTCCAACTGTTAGGGTGGGATGGCAGTCTCTACAATAAAATAGGCCTAGATCCTACTAGCTCCTAGTCACCATTAGGATAATATATACTCAGTTGGTGGACATGGATTATTGTACTCTATCAAGGGTTTAATATAGTGCTCTGCACACAGTAAGTCCTCAAAAAATATGATTGAATGGATGAATAGGCTTTCCCCCTCCTTAGAACAACTCAATTTATGCAATTAGAAGCTGTATCAACTATATATAAATATATAAAATATATAAAACATTTAAAATATATTTTATAATAAATAGTTATATAATATATAATATACCTATATGAAGAAAAACTTCACTTGTGAGATTCATGTGGGAAGCAGCATGGCCTAGTGAGTAGAGTACAGGCCTGGGAGTAAGAAAGACATGGGTTCTAGTCCTGGATCCGCCACTTGCCTGTGTGACCTTGGACAAGTCACTTCACTTCTTTGTGCCTCAGTCACCTCATCTATAAAATGGGGATTAAGACCATGAGGTCCATGTGGGACACGGACTGTGTCCAACCCAATATAATGTGGGACAGGGACTGTGTCCAACCCAATATACCTGTATCCACCAAAGCAATTTTGTGCCTGGCACTTAGCAAATTCCATAACTGTTGTTCTTATATTTTTAAGCAAACCACGGAAAGATGTTGTTTTGGGTTCTCATCTATAGAGGATAGCTACCCTGGAGTGCATACATTTTTGTGGAGCCTATCTGGAATCTGGAGTTTCCCTGCCTATATGGCCCAAAAAGAAAATAAAACCATTCAGCAGCATAATACCGAAGAGCTACTCTTCAGATGAGTTAAATCTATGGTGCTATGAAAAGCTGGTTGGCTAGATTTTAGAATCAACTACTCAATCATATATTTTTTAAGGGGTTACTGTGTGTGGAGCACACCGTAACTAGGAAATTATTCACCTTGGGTGGTTTAGAAGGAGTGAGATTGGCTTAAAGTGAAACTTCTGAAGAGAATTCATCTTAAGGAATAAGGAGTAACCACTCTAGTGGCCCAGTTTATGAGGCTCCATATTATGGCAGCCTGAATGTTAGCAGAACCATGGACTGCCTCGGTACTGTAAGCCCATTATTGGGCAGAGATTGTCTCTATCTGTTGCTGAATTGTACATTCCAAGCACTTAATACCGTGCTCTGCACAAAGTAAGTGCTCAGTAAATACTATTGAATGAATTCCATCACACACCGTGATCCTGGCCTGTCAGCCACTTACACACCCCTCCTCCCCGCCAAAACCTCCCCTCACACCCCCCACTCCCCGTGCATTTGATTTTTCCACTGTCCCCCCCTTCTCTCTTTTTTTTTTTACCAGTGTTCTGAGTCCCTTGTCCTCTTCCTCTATTCAGAAGGTAACCACACCAGTGGAAAACACTCAAGTCTCTGAGTCACGGGCCTGACATTGGCCTTTCTCCTTCCCTCCTCTCCTGCCCACCCAAGCACGGAATACGAGAGCACTGCCAATGTCTGATCTAAGCTAACTTTTGCCTGCATTAATTTTCCTTGGGAACATTTCAGTGATCATCACATATCTTGTATTTTGACATATTAAGAGGATTAAAAGTTTTAGAAATAAAGTTAATGATATAGGGCTTGAGTCAGAGTGAATGAAATAGTCCTTAGAAATAAAGTGTTTATCCATAGGAAGCAAATTAACTATTTCAGAGGACCAATATTCCAACAAGATGTTCTCTGAAACATTTCACTGCAGCTCACCTGAAACTAGTCCTATTATCAGTAAATCAGTGAATGATCTTTGAGTGCTTACTGTACTTGGGAGAGTTAAATACTACAAAATTGGTAGAGTGGTTACTTGCCCAAAAGGAGCTTACAGTCTAGAGGGGGCAGACAGACACTAAAATAAATTACACATACATAAGTGTTGTGGTGCTGAGGTTGTGTTAATAACAAGTGCTTAAAGGGCACAGGATGCATAGGCAAAACAGAAGGAAGAGACTGTAGGGAAAATATAGGCTTAGTCTGGGATTTTACCAAGATTTGGAAACTGGGGAGAATGATTGTCATTTTTTAAATGTGTGGGGAGAGAGTTCCAGGCCAAAGGGAGGATGAGAGCAAGGGTTTGGCACTGAGATAGATTAGACTGAGGTTCGATGAATAGATTGGTATTAGAGGGGTGAAGTGAGCAGCTGAGTTGTAGTAGGGACTCCAATGAGGTAAGGTAGGAGGGAGTGAGCTGGTTTACTGCTTTAAAGTCAACTGGAAGGAGTTTCTGTTGGATGTGCAGGTGGATGGGAATCCGCTGTAGATTCTCGAGGAATGTGAACTTTTTTTAGGAAAAAGATCTGGAATACAGGGTGAAGTAAGGATTAGAATGTTGAGAGAAAGGAGACAGGGAGGTCAATGAGTAGACTGATGCAGTAGTCAAAGTGGAATATGATAACTGCTTGGATCAGTCTAGTAGCAGTTTAATGCAGGGGAAATTGAGGGTTTTAGCCATTTTGTGAAGGTAGAACTGAAAGAATTTGGTGACAGAATGAATATGTTGATTAAATGAGAGATGAATTGAAGATAATGCCAAAGTTATAAACTAGGGAGACAGAAATGATAATATTGTCTACAGTGATGGGAAAGATGAGCGGAGGACAGGATTTGGGTGAGCAGATAAGGAGTTTTCTTTGGGAGATAATAATAATGTTGGTATTTGTTAAGCATTTACTATGTGCACTATTCTAAGGGCTGGGGTAGACACAGGGGAATCAGGTTGTCCCACGTGGGGCTCACAGTCTTAATCCCCATTTTACAGATGAGGTAACTGAGGCCCAGAGAAGTTAAGTGACTTCCCCACAGTCACACAGCTGACAAGTGGCAGAGCCATGACCTATGACTCCAAAGCCCGTGCTCTTTCACAAGTAATGTTGTCCCAAAGGCAGGAGGAAATAAGAGTGCAGAAAAAGAGAGAGATCAGTGCTGAGGAAGTAGATTTGGGAATAATCCAGGTAGAGGTGAAACTGAAGCCTTAGAAGTAAATGAATTTCTCAAAAGAGTGGGTGTAAATGGAGAATACAAGGGGTCCCAGAACTGAGCCTTGAGGAACTCCTAGAGTTAGAGGGTGGTAGGCAGAGGAGAAGCTTGCAAAAGAGACTGAAGAGGACCAGTGTGAGAGCTGGGAGGAGAACGAGGAGAACCATTGCAGTCAAGATTAGATAATGTTGTTGTTCATCATTATTATGATTAATTGTTTCAGATATTCTGTTGATGATATTTGTTAAGAGGTTACTATGTGCCAGGCACTGTACTAAGTGCTGGGGTGGATACAAACAAATTGGGTTGGACAAAGTGCCTGTCCCACAGGGGGCTCATAATCCCAAGCCCCATTTTTACAGATGAGGTAACTGAGGCCCAGAGAAGTGAAGCGACTTGCCTAACGTCACACAGCAGATAAGTGGCAAAGCTGAGATTAGAACCCATGATCTTCTGACTCCCAGGCCCATGCTCAATTTGTTAGGACATGCTGCTTCTCACCATTCCCTTTTTATATGTTCTTGGTATTTAAAGGTTAAAATGTTAATTGTGAACACTATTCATGGAGACTTGAGCTGAAAAGAAATATTCAACTGAAAACTTGTTATGGGCAGGGAACATGTCTGCTAATTCTGTTTGATTGCACTCTCCCAAGTGCTTAGTACAGGTGTTCTGCATTTAGTATTTGGCTCAGTGGAAAGAGCAGGGGCTTGGGAGTCAGAGGTTGTGGGTTCTAATCTCATTTGTGCCACTTGTCAGCTGTGTGACTTTGGGCAAGTCACTTAACTTCTCTGTGCCTCAGGAACCTCATCTGTAAAATGGGGATTAAGACTGTGAACCTCACCTGGGACAACCGATTACCCTGGATCTACCCCAGCATTTAGAACAGTGCTCAGCAAATAGTAAGCACTTAACAAATACCAATATTATTATTATTATTATTAAATACTGTTTATTGATCCACTGAACAAAAACCCATCCCACATGTATGCATATAAAGGTAGTCCTTTTGACATGACAGGTTTAGAATCTACAGGACCTCATGAGTGCTCTGAGTTGCAGCATGGCTTATTGGAAAGAGCATGACCTTAGGAATCAGAGGTCATGGGTTCTAATCCCAGCCCCACCACTTGTCAGCTGTGTGACTTTGGGCAAGTCACAACTTCTCTGTGTGTCAGTTACTTCATCTGTATATGAGGATTAAGTCTGAGCCCCATGTGGGACAACCTGATTACCTTGTATATATCCCAGTGCTTAGAACACTGCTTGGCACATAGTAAGCGCTTAACAAGTACCATCATCATCCTCACCATCATTCTGACTAGGCACCTTGGTCTTCCAATCTTCCTGAAGCCACTGACATAGGATGGTGGATACACTATAGAAGCAGTATGGCTTAATGGAAAGGGCATAGGCTTGGGAGTCAGAGGTCATGGGTTCTAATCCTGATTCACCTCTTAGCAGCTGTGTGACTTTGGGCAAGTCACTTAACTTCTCTATGCTTCAGTTACCTCATCTATAAAATGGGGATTAAGAATGAGCCCCACGTGGGACAACATGATTACCTTGTATCTATCCCAGCACTTAAAACAGTGCTTGGCACATAGTCAGTGCTTGATATACCATTATTACTTCTATTATTATTAAAAGGAGCTTACAGTCCAGAGGATGAACCAGACACTAAAATAAATTTTAAATATATATGTACTGTGGAGCTGAGGGTGGGTGAATAGCCAGGCTGGTCTATCTGTTTATGTATCTCCTGCTGCTGTTCTTCAGTGCTGCTGTTCAACCTGGCTATATTTTTAGAATGATTACATGTCAGTTCACCATGATCCTATTGTACTGCACTCTCCCAAGCGTTCAGTACTGTGGTCTACAGATAGTAAGCACGCAATAAATATTATTGTTTGATTACAGTAGCTGTTCTGGCACCATGGAGATCTCATTGTACTCTCAGTGACCGTATCGCTAGTTTAGTCACTGTTGAAATAATTCATTCGATTTGAATCTTTCCCTTTCACCTTGAAATTTGGTATCAGGAGATACTGGTTCTAATCCCAGTTTTGCTCCTGTCCTACTTTTAGCTATTGACTAAATCACTTAAACTCTCTGTGCCTTGTCTGTAAAATGGAGATGAGATACCTGCTCCCCTTACCTCTATAAATGTTAGCCCCATGTGTTCAGATTAACTTGCAGGATGCTTGGCACTTAGTAAGTACTTAATAAAGGTCCAGTTCTGTTCAATCTACTCTTTGCATCCATGATTTAGGTTACAACAAAGGACCTTGAAAAATATCCTTTAAAGAATAGCAGACAGATTTATATTAGTATATTAAATGACAGATTATTTTAAATAGTAATAATTAATCCCCAAACCCCATTTTTCTTCCTCTTGTTGCTCATCTGTCACAGATTTCCATGCATTATAACTATGTCCCTTTATGGCTATTAGTATTGTTCCTGTCCTTCTAACTTGCTGATGGATGCAAAGGAGATTCCAGAATCTCCTTTGACAATCCATCTCAAAGTTCAAAAACTGTGTAAGCAGAAATTTTTCCTTATTTGTATCTAAAATCCTTCACGAGATTAAGCCTTCTTATCCTGGTTTTGAGTTTTGAGTCCAGCTAAACATTCAGACATCTCATAAAAGTAGACAGCATGAGCATTCTTTTCGAAGAGTACAAGTTTAAAACACAAAGCATATGGGGACCCAGCACTCAAACTGGATGAAGCAATACATTTGCATATACTATATGTTGGTTGTCAAGGACCAGTCGTTTTGATCTACATCACTGGGAATGTTTCAAGGAATTAAGACCAAATAATGGTAACCAACCCGTGTATGTTGCTTGTGGAATAGCTTCCTGTGCAACAGCTGGAACTTTAGGAAAGTTTTGACAGTTTGGATCAAGGATGACCCTGCCTGGAACAGTGAGTACCTTGAAGATAATTTCTTCCTAGTAGCAGTCAATTAGTGGCAATTATTGTGCAGAGCTCTGTATTAAGCACTTGGGAGATTACAATATAATACAGTTGGTAGACTTGTTCCTTGACCACAATTATTCATCAATTATTCATCAATTATTACTGTCATTTTTTTTAGATTGCCTTCTTTGTCTATCTGTCTCCTACTCACGCCACACCCTTAGATGGTGAGTCCTCTGTGGTCCAGAGACCCTATTTAGAGCACCTATTACAGTGCTTAATTAATGTCATTACCATTACTGATACTAAAGGTGAATCATTTTAAGGGTAATATACTGAATTACTTTGGAAATCCTTTTCCATTTCTATAGAACCAATTATGATTCAAGTTATTCCACAAATTATCAAAAAGTCAAAAAGATTGGCCATTTTTTATGAAGTGTTGCAATAAGTGTCAGAACATTATTAATTCATTTAGAATCATGGTAACCTTAATCATGCCTAATTCATTTGCACCATCAATGTAGCTATAGAAGACTATTCTATAATACTTTGTATATTTATTTAATATATCATTAATTTGCTTCACTCTTTCCAAAATGATAGCGGGTGAATTATTTCTGAATATAACTTTAATCCTTATCTCTCTATTTAAAGTCAACAATTTAAATCACTTAGAATGTAATAAAATATCAATCAATACCTACTTAACCACCAGTACAGCTTCCCTTTCTTCCAGAACATGTTGGTGATGGTGAATTCCATCACTCACATGGATTCAGCTACCACTCTCATGCAGGTGCTTGTATAAATTATAGTTACCACACACTAATATTTTAAAGTTGGTTATATCTTAACCAGTAATTTGTGTTAAAGCAGGAAAATATATTTATAATGAGGTGATAGTCAAAGCCAATGAGATAAGTTGCCTGCTAAAGGTAGTAGCTGACTCCTTTCTCTCATTCAACCCACATATTCAATCTATAATTAAATCATTTTAGTTCAAACTTCAGAACATTTCTAAAATCCATCCTTCCTTCTCCATCCAAACTGCTGCCATGTTAATCCAAGGATTTATCCTATCCTACCTTGATTACTATATCAGACTCTTTACTGACCTTTCTGTCTCCTTGCTTGACCTCCTTTCCTCCTGTCTCTCTCCACTCCAGTCCATAGTTCACTCTGTTGGCCAGATCTTTCTTCTACAAAAAACATTGTCGATGTTTCCCCACTCCTCAAAAACCTCCAGTGGTTGCCCATCCACCTCTGCATCAAACAGAAACTCTTTACCATCAGTTTTAAAGCACTCAATCATCTTGACCCCTTCTACGTCACCTACATACTCCTCTACAACAATCCAGACTGTACACTCTGCCCTTGTAATGTCAACCTACTCACTGTTCCTTAATCTCATCTATTCCAATGCTGACTTCTTACCTACATCCTGCCTCTGGCCTGGAATGATCTTCCTGTTCATATATGACAGACATTTACTCTCCCCACCTTCAAAGCCTTGTTGAAGGCACAACTCTTCCTAGAGGACTTCCCTGATTAAGCCTGCATTTCCTCTTTTCTTCCACTCCTTCCTTAATCCCCCGATCTGCTACTTTTATTCACTACCACCTTCTCCTGCCAGCTCCACAGCACTTATATACATATCCATAATTTATATTAGTGTCTTTCTCTCCCTCTAGACAGTAAGCTTGTTGTGGGCAGGGAATGTGTCTGTTATATTGTGTTGTAATCTCCCAAGCACTTAGTTCAGTTCCCTTTAGACAATAATCACTCAATAAATAAGATTGATTTATTTATTGAAGATAGATTGATCCAATGTCAGTGTTTGAGGCCACTGAGAGAACAATAGTCAAGCAAAACACTATGGAGACACTAATATTTTTCATTGGTATTTGTACTTTCCTTAGCCTACTGGACTACCTTTCACCAGTACCTCTGTGAATGCTGTCCTTTCTTCTTGAGAAGTGTAAAATGGTTCTTTTTTCTGGCTCATTTTATACAATATTGGCCTCTTTCTCTCTCATGACTTCCCTCTGAGCTTCACTGATGCAGGTCACATTCTGCCACTCAACAGTCTCCATAACTCATCCAGCATGAAACAATCTTTCACGTGTTGTTTAGGGTTATCTGTAGTAGAATATGACCTTGTCACTTCACTCTTCAATTATCAGAAATGATCAAGAGGGGATGGTTCAAAGTTCTAGACACAGATTCAATAAGAACTTGAAATGAAGGCATTCACAAGAATGAAATTCCTGCTGCAAGGACAGAAAGAGCTTAATGAATAGGTATGTTTCACTGGAGTTAATAACCTTACTGTCTTTCCAAGACAGATAAAAATATATTAATCAAGCAGTAGTATTTACTGAAAACCTATTTTGTGGAGAGAATTATATTAAACACTTGGGAGAGGTCAATAGATTAAACTAAAATTTCTGCTCTTGAAGATCTTAGAATTTAGTGGGAGAGACAGAAACTAAAATATCTACTGTTAGGAATCAGAAAACAAATGGATATTGAGATGAGTGCTTAAGTAATAGTGTATATAGAAAATTACTTCAGATAGTTGAGAGGATACTAGAGCACATCTGGTGCAAAGTTCTGGTGTGATTGCTGGGGAGAAAATACCAGGGGGACAGAGAAACTAATAGGGGAAGATTCCTGACAGAGATGTGATTTCAGAAGAGCTACAGCTATGGAGAGGACAGTTGTCTACCAGATACTAAGAGGTAGGAAGCTCTAGGTTGACAGAACGGTTAGAGAAACGGGTCAGAGTTGGGAAAGGTGAACGAAATAAACACTGTGTAAATTGGTTTGAGATGAATGAAGAGTGTGAGCTGGGGTGTAGATGAAGTGAGTGGAAATGTAGTTGAGAGAGGTGATTGAGTGCTTTATAGCCACAAGTCAGGAGTTTCTGCTTGATTCATTCATTCAATCATATTTATTGAGTGCTTATTGTGTTCTTGATGTGAGGGTAATGGATAACCACTGGAGACTTTTCAAAGGTGGAAGATATATCCTGATGATATTCTGGAAAATAATTTGGACAGCAAAAGTAATGATGTATTGGAGAGGTGAGGGACTAGATCAATTAATCAGTGGTATTTATTGAACCCTTATTTGTGCAGGGCAAAATGACGCTGATGTAGTGCCTAAATTAGGATATGAAAACTGCTTGGATCAGCATGGTGAACTTTTTTGGATAGAGAATTAAGTTCAGATCCTGGAGATATAATGGAGGAAAAATAACCAGAATGACTTATCAATGGACTGAACTTGGAAATTGAAAGATAGGGTGGAGACAAGAATAATGGCTAAGTTTTGTGTCCACAATGAGACACATTTAGGTGGAAGGGAAAACGTGGGAAGGATAAGGAGTTCAGTTTTAGACATATTGAGATTGATGTATCTCTATGGATGCACTGCCAGTACCTCAAAGACAAGACCAATTGTCTATTTTCAATACAATAAAAGTTAAATAGATTTGGAAAAGACAAAATTTAAATTTAGAAAATGATGAAATGTATAGGCTTCTTGAGCTAGCCTTTTTGGGTTGTCTGATCTTTGAATGAGAATCTATGTGCCCTGAAGACTTAGGACTTAGCTTCCTAATTGGTACCTTCTAATTTCAGCCACAATTTTGTGGTTTTTCATCAAAATATATATTTTATGCTAAAAGGGAAAATTAATATTGTTCATTAACAATGAAAGAAATACAGAAAGCAATGAAATTGTAGTCCTGTACATTCACAGTTAAATTTATTTTGAATTGGTGGTCATTAATTTCCATGAATTAAAATTATTAGTAGTAGTTAATTTGAAAAAATATACCATGTGTGGAGATTATTTTTGATAATTAATACTTTTTAAAAAAAAGTTGTAATACCACAGATTATTTTTATCATTTTATTTGTATTATGCTTTACTTATCTTAATTCAGAATAGTCACATTTGGGCAATAAACATTTTCCTCATTATCCTGTCATCTTGAACTCCATATGCATAGAATTGTTTCATATTGTAATATGATATAATTCTTAGATATAACTCTGAATTAAAATGAATTATAGAATAATTTATACGTTATAGAAATTGTGTCATTACACAGGCAAAGTGCCTCAAACTTTGAAAATCTGTTAAAAATATCCTATATCAGTCTTGAGAGGATGCTGAGAAAATTTTCATCCATGGATGTAATTAGAAACAGCGTGGCTCAGTGGAAAGAGCATGGGCTTTGGAGTCAGGGCTCATGAGTTCGAATCCCAGCTCTGCCACTTGTCGGCTGTGTGACTGTGGGCAAGTCACTTAACTTCTCTGTGCCTCAGTTCCCTCATCTGTAAAATGGGGATTAAGACTGTGAGCCCCATGTGGGACAACCTGATTCCCCTATGTCTACCCCAGCGCTTAGAACAGTGCTCGGCACATAGTAAGCGCTTAACAAATACCAACATTATTATTATTAAACAGTTAAAAGCATTCAATTAAAAAAAAAAACTAAGACTGTTCAATTTAGATATGATAAAGAAGTAAAAGGGATGTCAAATGACACATGAAAGAATGAAATCATCCGTCAAAAACTTTGCAATTTAAGTGAAAAAAAAATGGGAACCACAATATTGTCCATTCATGATTTTACCCAGTATTAGTCTCCTTCTTCACTTTGACCCTTGGAATATTGGAACTTTTTGTCACAGCATGGAACAGTCTTCTCCAGTTGTTCTATGAAGTTCAAATATATCCAGCAGAATTCTTAGAGTAGTGAGAATTCTTAGTGAGTGATAGCACAGAGTAAGAAAGGGAAAAAAAAGGTCGAGAGAAACAAGTAGGAAGAAGGGTATACTGAGAGGGCATGACTAGAGAAAGAAGATGCATTGCCAAAAGTTAGGGCTGGGGGATGGGTTGGGAGATGCAGAACTGTAGAATATTTAAAGTACGGTGAAATAGAGGGATACAGAGAAGGCCACAGGAAAATGCGAAGGAGTAATGGAGAGGCCCCAGGAATAGCAGTAGGTGATTTTGGATGTGCTACACTTGCTTTGCTAACCTAAATTGTTACCATGGTAACATGGCCTCGGTGGAAAAGGGGACTGGGTTCAAAAGAGGTGAGAGTTTACCCATAGGGCTATGGAATGTAAGGTAGAAAGTCAGATTTGAAAATAAGATTGCAAAGTGAAAAACAAAGAATACAGATAAGATGCTAGGTGTAAGATGAAAAGCCAGGCTTGAGAAATAGGTAGGGGAAGGTTGGAACTTCCCTCCACATCCTCTTTGTCCTCTGGACGGGCAGTAGCCTTAGGGACACAGAGGAAATGTTGTGGGGAACAGCTCTGGAGCAAAGTCCCACCCTCCTCTTTCCCTAGTGCTGACCCCTGGTCCTAACATCTGGCAACTTTGAAATTTAAACTATGAAGACAGTGAATCAGGATGATATTACCCTTAGTTGTTGGATCTTCTTGGAGAACTTCTCCTGATTAATGATTTGTTGTACTGCAAAAAACACTATTCCATTGTGGAACCCACTAGGTAGTTGGTTAGGCCTTACTGGCCTAATAGTTCATATGTGCTAGCTAATTAGCTAAAAAATGTTTGTTAATAATCTCAGGTGGAATGAAACTCCATAGTAAAATAGGTTGTATTCAGCCCCTAAGAGTGGCCTGTTGAATATCCCTGGCCTAGGGGGAAAAAATATCAGGTGACCTGCTTTCTAATCTCTGCTTTACCTGTTGGATTATCCTGTTGGATAATCTGGGACTATTCATTTAGCCTCATTTGAAAATTGGGATGATAATAATAATAATTATAGTATTTAAGCTCTTATTATGGGTCAAGCACTGTTCTAAGCACTGTAGTATCTATAAGGTTATACATTTGATCACAATCCCTGTCCCACATGGGAATCACAGTCTAGGTAAGAAGGAGTAGGGTTTAAATCCCCATTTTCATACAAGACTGTGAGTCTCATGTAGAATAGAAACTGGGTCTCTCTGACCGTATATCTACTGTGCTCAGCCCAGAATAAGTCCTAATGAATGCTATCACTATTAGAAAGACCAATAAATTAAGAGAAGAATGGAGATAGAAACATCAGTAATAGAGAACTGGTTGAAGACAGAAAGGAAAATATGTAAATGAGGTAAAAGCTCTTTCCATGTATTAATCTTGTCCTAAAATAGAATTGGAGATCCCTTTTTATTCCCTATTCCTAATTCTTCTGTTGACATACTTTGGAGCACAGGAATTATAGTGAATTAGAACATTGGCCCAGCCAACCTAATACTAAGCCTCAGGCAGTTATATTTCATATTAAAATCTTCACTCCTGCACCTAGCTAAATGTGCAATGCTCTTCAGAGAAGGGAATGGAATTCCCATTTGATTATCACCAGCAAACAGTTTATAGCCTTCGATCTGAGTTACTTTACTAGACTTGCTAGAATCTCCAACACTCTCAAAAATTTGGTCACTTTATTTGTTTCAGTGAACTCCTGTATCATCAAATTCAAACAGTTGATGAATTCCACATAAAGGAACATTTTCTTTTATTGGTGCTAAATTAACTGCCCTTTAATTCCAAAGAATGGCTGTTTGTTCACATTCAGGCCATCCATTCCAATATAGTATTAAAATTACATTCTCTTTTATTTGTTGCCAGTTATTTCATCCCATCATTTATGTCCTCCTACTCTTCCTTCTTTGGCTTATCCCATTATCAAGCCTGCCTGCTTTGGTATCATGGAATATTATCTCATTTCCTGCTGAACGTGTATAATGCAATTTGAAATTCTCTGCATTTCCACTCTATTACAGTTTGGCTATCCCAACTTCTTTTCTGTCTAGATTGATCATTCTGAGCCTTCCCATCAGCCCTCATTCTTTCTTTTCCCTTTGTATTATCTTAACTCATTCCCTTCTAACATAAGCACTTTGAGATCCTCTGATTAAAGAGTCGATGTAAACTGGAGACTATTATTCTATCATCCTTTATCTACATTCTATTTTCTTCTGCACTTATTAGGTATACGGTGGAGCTCTCCTTTATTATACTGGATTGCATTTGTCTTTCTTCATTGAGTCTTAGGTAATTTTTATAACAATTTGATAGCTTTTGCTTCTTTGGAAATAATTCAACCAGCTAGCAGAAATGAATATTAAGATGCTGTATCAGATGGACATAACCAGGGCTTCACTGGTCTCTGACTTAGGAAGAGGTCTTGATCTTCCAAATCAATGCAGCACTAGCTTTCACCCATTAATCATGCTTCTGGGGGAAAAATGCCTGATAATCATCAGGTTGAGACCCAATTTGGTATCATGGTCTGCTTAGGCAAGTGGCTTTCTAGATACCTCTCAATCAGTTGTATTGATTGAGTGTTTGCTTTGGGTATATCACTGTACTGAGTGCTTTGGAGAGTACAATACAGAGTGGGTAGATATGTTCCCTTCCCACAGTGAGCTTAGAGTCTGTTACCTGTAGAGTTTTTTTTTTTTAAATCTCAACTATAATCGCTGAAAATCTGCGTACAGGATGCTTGAGTAGAAATATACAAGAAGTGCCAAATTGTTCTATCAATCCATCAGCCAGTCAGTGGTATTTATCAAGCACTTACTGTGTACCAAGCACTATATTAGGTGTTTGGGAGAGAACTGTTCAGTAGAATAGATAAAGTACCTGGTCATAAGGAGTGCACTGTCAAGAGGGAGAGACAGATTTTTAAATTAATTACAAATAAGGGATGGTAGTATATGGAATATATACATAAATCCTGTAGGGCTAGGGATGGGGTAAATATCAAGTGCTTAAGAAATACAGATAAAAACATGTAGCCTAAGAAAAAAAGGGCATATTGATCAATCAATAATATTGCGCACTTATTCTGTGCAGAGCACTGTACTAAGCATTTGGGAGAGTACGAAAGAGTTGGTAGATCCATGCTCTCAAGGATTTTATAGTCTAGATGATTTTAAAGAACATATATCTTTCAGGTACAATTTCAGAAATTTAATTTAAAGATTAGAGTGGAAGCTCAAAATTTGGCTTGTTTATGGCCTCGTTATTGAGAATGAAAACTAGCATTATTCTATTGAGAGATGTGATGCTGTAGGTGTCTTCAGGTTTGTCAGAGCTCATGGTTATTCACTGAATATTAATCTGAGTCTAAGGCATTGTTGAATTTGATACACCTATTCCTGCCTGATCCACTGGAGAAATGAAAATTTAAGACCTGAATGCTGGCAGAGGGTAAATGTGAAATGTCTACTTTCTGCTGATAATGAGATTTATTATTTTATTCTGTCCTTGAAGACTTCACTGCTGCTGATGTAGCTTCCTGCCAATTTGACGGATTCACAAATAAGATTGCGTGCACGCGGCACTTCCATGTGTCACAGATGGGAAATTGATAAGGTACAAATCTCTCAACACATTTTCCTATTAGCCAAGGTAGCAACAGAAGCGCTTAGTACAGTGCTCTGCACATAGTAAGTGCTCAATAAATACAATTGAATGAATGAATGAACTGTTGGCAATTCACCAGCCAATGCAACTTGGATGCAATGAGACTGTTAGCTCCTTGAGGGTAGGAATTGTGCCCATCAATTCTGTTGTATTCTCCAGGCACTTAGTACCACTCTCTGAGCACATTATTGGGCTCAGTAAGTGCCACTGAGGGGTAGCCCAAGTAAAAGGTTACTCCCAGCACTAACTGATGCCTGTATTCATGGATATCTCCAGCAAGAAAGACATAACTTGTCTTGCCAACCATTTGTAAATCAAAGTTATGGATCATAATTCAGTACTGAGGGGAGCCGGTTTGCAGAGTTTTGCAAAAACTAATAATTCAGTTCTTCAATTTTTTTAGAACAAGTTGTTTAAAAAGGGCATGCTACCTTATGGCTGGCGGGATTGAATTTTTTGTGTTCTGGTCAATTATTCTACTTTTGCAAATAACACCAGACTGGAAAGCAGCACAGTGGCTGCATCTGGGGATTGAGAGAAGCAGCATGGTCCAGTGGATAGAGCACAGGCCTGGGAGTCAGAAGGACCTGGGTTCTAATTCCAGGTCTGCCACTTGTCTGCTGTGTGAACTTGAGCAAGTCACTTAACTTCTCAATAACTCAGTTACCTCATCTGTAGAATGGGTACAATTAAGACTGTTAATCCCACATGGAACACTGGCTGGGTCTAATCTGAATAGTTTATATCTAACCCAGTGTTTAGAAGAGTGCCTGGCCCATAATAAGATCCTAACAAATGCCATAAAAGGAAAAAAAGAAAAGAAAAAGAAGCAGCAGGGCCCAGTGGAAAGAGCATGGGCCTGGGCATTAGATGACCTGGGTACTAATCCAGGCTCCATCCCTAGCTTCTATGTGACCTTGGGCAAGTCATTTAACTTCTCTATCAATCAATTAATGGTATTCATTTAGTGCTTACTATGTGCAGGGCACTGTACTAAACACTTGGGAGAGTACAATATAGCAGAATTAGCAGACATGGTGCCTGCTCATCATGAATTGCCGGTTCAAAACCTTTTCTTCTTCCTATTTATACTGTGTGTCCCATGTAGAACCTATCTTGTATCTTCCCAGTAATTATTACATTTCTTTGTATATAGTAAAAGCTTAACTATTATTATTATTACTATTATTATTATTGTTATCATAATCAAGTTGATAAATCCAGATCTCCATCCCCCTTCCCTGCCTTATTCCTAGAGTATTCCCCAACATCTTGGTTCCCCTTTGTAACATCAAGGGTAAAGGTGGATTAGCCATGAATGCCCAACCTGTCTAAAAATCTGTGGGGGTTATGACCTCCTTTACTCCCTCGGCAATTATCCATCTGGGAAAAGATGTTGGGGAGATCAAGAATCTTACTCAAGTCATTTTTTAACCAAGGAAAGGAATACAACTTCTATTGTCACTCCCTGATAGACAGTGATGCTCCCTGTAGAACCTTCCTTTCCTCTGGTTAGTTTTGGCTACAACACTGATACTTTTTCACCTCATTTTATTTGAAAGATATTTAATTAGTTACCACATACAAATGAAACATAATCTATCAACCTTAGAAGGATTTTGGCAATATCTAGAATAACATCATTCTTATATAGTTCTGATATATTGCAAATTAAACCAATACCCTCATTTCTTTTAGCAAGGAGGGCCTTTTTGAGAGTCTGCCAGAAGGATAATATTGTCAGGCTATTAGCAAGAACAATAGTGTCTCAAACAATTAGGAAATAACATTTTTAAACATCAAAGGCAGAAAATTAAGTTAAGAACCTTAGGAAGGAACTTGAAGAAATACATGTCCCAATCCTTGGGACTGGACTTTTGGCAAAATGCCTAATTACCACAAGACTCCATAGTTTTCATTTCCCTCTCCAACAAACACTGCTCAGTTCTCTAGTATAGAAGGGAACTTTTGGAGAATGAGAAGTGAAGATCTTGTCATGAACAAGGTGAGGTGGGGCAACTATTCATGGGATCCTAAGGCAAAATCCTCCATAAAAGCAGTATATCCTTTAATCCTTCTCACTTCACGAGCTTTTCATCCCTGCTTCCCCTGCCCCATGGATAAAGGGAAAGGTTTAAAACTGAATCACAAAGTCTAGTAGTGACTGCTCTCTAGACTGAAAGCACACTGTGGGTATGGAATGTGTCTACCAACTCTTCCTATGAGCTTAGTACAATGTTCTGCACAAAGTAAGTGCTCAATAAATGACTGATTGTTTTGGGAGATGGATGGACAAAATGTGGAAAATTAAGCAATAAGCTCTTTATCACATTGGAGGACTTCAAGGTAATGATATCTTGTCCCCGATGGAGATTTTTGTCTTTCAGACACTTTCCAGGATCAGGAATTGTTCAGGAAAGGGGTAAATGATGTTTGTGGCAGGCTAATGGACTAGTGGATAGAGTAAGGCCTGGGTGTCAGAAGGACCTGGGTTCTAATACTGACTCCACCACTTGTCTGCTGTGTGACCTTGGGCAAATCATTTAACCTCTCTGTGCCTCAGTTACCTCATCTGTAAAATGGGGATTGATACCATGATCCTCAAGTGGGACATGGACTGTATTCACACTGATTAACTTGTATCTACTTCAGTGCTTAGTACAGTGCCTGGAACATACTACTTGTTTTGTTGCCTGACTACTTGTTTTGTTTTGTTTTCTGACTCCCTGTTTAGGCTGTGACCTCATTGTTGGGCAGGGATAATCTCTATCTGTTGCTGAATTGTACATTCCAAGCACTTAGTACAGTGCTCTGCACATAGTAAGTGCTCGGTAAATACAACTGAATGAATGAAATGAATGAGTGCTAAAGAAATGCCTTAAAAAATTTAAATATAAAAAATAAAAACCAAAACTCCTCAACAAATGAAGATCTTCCAGTTGGTGTGCTGTTCAGATTCCTCCAGTTCAAAAGTTGTTTTATGATCCATTCAGCCTCTGATTAGTGTGCCTTGGCAGAATCTGATTGAAGGGGAAGCTTCCTGTTGAGTCCCCTGGGACTAAGCCATTCACTGACATTCAGAACTCAGTATATCTTGTTTTCCATGGCACAAGACACTCTGTTTTCCAGGTTCTTACTATCAATCAAGTGCTACTATGACAGCAACAGCAAAAACACTGGAAAAAGTGTTAGAAAAGACTAAGAAAGGTTGGAGTAGAGAGAGCAGTTTGGATGCCATCTTGGAGTTGGGGTGGTAGGAAGAAAGCCTGGTAAAGTTTCAAGTCTGTTAGTAAGGGGGAGAGAAACAAGTGGGAGAGAAAGCAGGAAAATATTTTCTCCTCCCTCTCCAAGAATCCCCATGAAAAACTCATCAATTTATTCCTTGTTGGGAACAGGGCAGGATGAAGGGAGTGAGAGAGAAATGTGCAGTAGGGACCCGATTCCAGGAAAATTGGAGGTAAGTGGGGGTGTCTGAGGGTAGGTGACTATGTCCCACCCAGATGTGGCCTAGAAGAACCTTCCTGGCAACTTTTACCTTGCTTGCCTGAAAATCCCTGTGAAAAACTTGGCTGGTGCCCTGATCCACCTGACTCAGTGAAAAGAGCACGGGCTTGGGAGTCAGAGGTCACGGGTTCGAATTCAGGCTCTGCCACTTGTCAGCTGTGTGACTGTGGGCAAGTCACTTAACTTCTCTGTGCCTCCGTTCCCTCATCTGTAAAATGGGGATTCAAACTGTGAGCCTCATGTGGGACCTGATTACCTTGCATCTACCCCAGCACTTAGAATAGTGCTCTGCACATAGTAGCTCTTAACAAATACCAACATTATTATTCCTAATCCTCTCTTGTCCCCTCTTCCCTAACAGTGCCAAAAATGAACCTTAGCAAACTTGCACGATTGATAAATTGAAAAAAGGGAATAATCAATTTGTGAAGCCACCTCTAAAATGTCATCTCTCTTTGTGGAATTCAGTGTAAGAAGCAGCATAACTAGTGGAATGAGTATGGGCCTGGGAGTCAGAAGAACCTGGGTTCTAATACCATTTTTGCCACTTTTCTGCTGTATGATCTTGGGCAAGTCATTTCATTTTTCTGTGCTGCAGTTACCTCATCTGTAAAATGGCAATTAAGACTGTGAACCCAAAGTAGGATAGAGATTGTGTCCAGTGTGATTAGCTTATATCTACTCCAGCACTTAGTACAGTGCCTGACCATAATAAATGCTTAATACCATAGAAAATTTTAAAAAATCACCAACATGAGAATCCCTGTACATAATGTCATATTGACTTCATGGTACCCATGAAAGCTTAGTGCACCTTTAGTCACAACTTGGCTTTCCTTCAGCTAAGGGGCTGCATATCAGTTTATCAATCAATAAATCAATCAGTGGCATTTATTGAGTGTTTATTGTGTGCAAAGTACGTTACTAATTTCTCTTGGTAAAGTTCAATACAGGAGAGTTTGGTATAAGCAATCCCTGCCACAAGGATCTCACGGTCTATATGGGGAGACAGATCTTAAAATAGATTAGGGACAGGGAAAATAGTAAAGCATAAGAATAATTGCATAACATTATGAGTCTAGGTGACTATCAATTCTTGAGGGTAGCAGAGCCAAGTTCATAGTGGACACAGAGGGAAGAGTGGATAGAGGAAATAAAAGGTTTAGTTTGGGAAGGCCTCAGAGAAAATGTGATTTTTGGAGGTTTTTTTTTGTTTTAAGTGTGGAGAGAGTGGTTAAATATCAGATATGAAGGAGGGAGTTCCAGCACTGAGAGAGGATGTGGGCAAGGGATCGGTGATATGATAGATGAGATCGAGGTACAGACAGTAGGTTGATGGTAGAGGAACAAAGCAGGCTGTTTGGGTTGTTGTAGGGCATCAGGAAGGTTAAGTAGGCAGGAGAATGCTGATGGAGGGTCTTACACTGATCCAGCACTTGTCTGCTGTGTGATCTCGGGCAAAGTTATTTCACTTCTCTGTGCTTCAGTTATTTCATCTGTAAAATTATGATTAAGACTGCGAACCCCATGCGGGATGTAGATTATGTCCAACCTGATTTCCTTCTATCTACCCCAGCAGTTAGAACAGTGCCTATCACTTAGTGCCTGGCACATAGTAAGTACTTAACAAATACCATAAAAAACAAAACAAGCAAGTAAACAAAAAACACTTTCCATTTCTTCTTTGAAATATTCTAATTTATTTGTATAGAATGATTATAGCCATTTCATTTTGGCATTTGGTAAAGTCAGATATTTAGAATGGATACAACATAAATAACTTAACATAAGATGACATTGCTGAATAGGATGTAAAAAAAATAACACTTTGAAAATTACGTATATGTGTACATAAAATATGAGTCATAATATTTCAATATTGCTACATATTATGTTGTAATTTGATCATATAAATATATTGTGATTTTTTTCCCATTTTCAATATATAATTATGATTTTGGTTAAAGCGGATCAATTCACTTCCCATAATTTCCTATGGGAAACTATAATTCACTTAGTGCTCTTTTGCTTAACATTCTATTTTCATTGAACCAATTAAGAGTGCTAACTAGGGTATCGCAGTATTCAAAATGTTCTCTATTGGCCTCATTTTGGAAAGACTAAACAAGTGTTCTAAAGCCAATGAAAAACAGTATGCTACTGAGAGCTGGACGCGTTTGCATCCCAAAAGTTACTTTGAAAGGTTCTATACGGCACTTCCTAAAAGGGAAATTAAAAATGAGTAAGCAGGACACCAGCTAAATAACAAGGCATTACCAATTGACCTTGAAATAAGGTCACTTGCATATTCACTAATCAATAGCAAAAAGGTCTAAATTATTTCACTGATCTAGAAGAAAGTGCATCTCCTCTGTCTAAGTTATTAAGCGAGGAATTAAAATTAGCTTTCCCATATCTTTTTCCTCTTTCACAGTTTTATGGCTGCAATATTATTCTGGTTACATTTTTAAAAGAGGCATCTGCTTCACTGCAATAATAGCTTTTCTTTTTTTATTTAGTACCTGCTGCTAAGATTTTGTGAGTTCTTTTAAAGTCTAACCCAGCAGTGTTAAGTAGCTTCAGGAACCCAAAAGATGCTGTGTAGCCTGCTGAGTAAATATAAATTTCACAGTTAAACACATAAAATAATGATTGCACCCAATGGTCATGAGGGACGTGTTTTTAGGAGTATACTAATTAAACTGCATCCTTCAGACAACTTGTTTCTACACTTACCAGCAATGAACCATATCTGATTTGTCATTAAGTAATTATGAATGCTAATGCAGATAAAGTACCTTTCAAACAAGGATTCAGAATAGAGATTAATCAAATATCATGCTTTCTGATCCTAGCTGCACAAGGGTCACAAATAAAAACGACCAAGAAATCATAGAATTCAATGTGAAAGATCGGAGAGGTTGGGGTTTTACTTAGTTTGGAAGTAAAGTCACAACCGGATCCTTTGAATTTGTCTTCAGAGTTGCAGTTACAGAATCTCCTGAGGCTGCATAGTCTCAGTAAGGCTACTTACCAATACTTTGAAGCAGACAAGTAACTAGTCTCTTTTGCTTGAAAGGTATTGAAGGGTAATAAGCAACCATCTGAAGCAACATGGACTAGTGGAAAGAACACAGACCTGGAAGTTGCTGGATTTGGGTTCTAATCCCTGGTCTGCCACTTGTCTGCTGTGTGACCTAGGGAAGGTACTTCACTTCTCTGTCCTTCATCTATAAAATGGGGATCATAACTGTGAGTCTCATGTGGGACATGGACCGTATCCAACCTGATCAACTTGTATCTACCCCAGCACTTAGTACAGTGCCTGAAGTATTGTAAGTGCTTAACAAATACCATAAATCAAAACAAAACAAAAAAGCCTTAATTTCTCTGTCCTCAATTTCCTCAGCTGTAAAATGGAGATTACGTTCATGTTACCCTTCTTACTTAAATTATAATAATAATAAGTGTGGTATTTGTTAAGCACTTACTATGTGCCAGGCACTGTTTCAAGAGTTCGGGTGGATACAAGCAAATTGGATTGGGATACAGTCCCTGTCCCACAGTCTCAATCTCCATTTTACAGTATTGACAGTCATGGTTGTGGGGATTCTTCCTGAAAATTCAACCAAACCAAGGATAATTATATCTTTGTCCTCTAGGAAGACAAACATCAATAGAAGCCATTTACCCAAACCCATGGTAAAGGCTTGAAGACTTGAGAAGCAGCATGGCATAGTGGAGAGAGCAAATATGGGCCTAGGAGACGGATGGAGCAGGTAATCTTACCTCACAACTTGTCTGCTATGTGACCTTGGTCAAGTTACTTAACTTCTCTGTGCTTCAATTACCTCATCTGTAAAGTGGGAACTAAGACTGTGAGCTCCATCTGTGTCCACCCTAATTAGTTTGTATGTACCCCAGTGATTAATACAGTGCTCAGCTCAGTAGGTGCTTAAACATTTTTTTTAAAAAAAAAAACACCCCAATTTACCAGATCTATTTCATTTTGGCATTATTTTTCTGAGGCTCAAAACCCTGCAAGGTGATGAAGAAACAGATGGGATAAAGTTGGAAAAGACTTTCAGAAGCTGTAGAATAAACAGCAAGCTCAGTCCAGCATGTATCAATATTCTCCAATGGTTCTTCTCTCCATCTGTAAGAAGTAGATATAGTCTCTCTTTTCTCTGGAGATTGAAACTGTGAGCCCCACTTGGGACAGAGACCGTGTCCAAGCTGATATGCTTGTATGCACCTCAGTGCTTAGTACAGTGTCTAATAAATACCACAATATTCTGCCTCCGCAGCCAACACTGCTGCTACTCCCATTTTGCTATTATTACCTCTTCAGTTACGTTATTTAAAGACTTGCTGAAGTTGTTTAGGTTAAGTACAATTTAGTAATCTAACACAACACACCTCTATTATTCTATTTGGAATTAAGTGGAAAAATAGAGGGATAGAGTTAATATAAGGTGGATGTGAATTGGCTGTAAATTGGTTAAAATAAGCTGTTTCAAGTAAATGACTAGATGGCAAGGTCACTGTTATCTGTCCTTCATTAGCATTTCAAAGGAAACCATTGGCAAGTGTTTACAATTACTAGAAACTGGTTTTTAACAGTGCAAACTGGTTACCTGCAAAGTGCTACTGACAGCTCACAAGTGTCAGAAAAATGTCAAACAAGGGAAGTACATAAATTTTGTTTCAGTTGAAATTTAAAGTGAAACAAACTTAATATAAGTAGTAGTAAACCTCTGGCATTTCTGCTATATATATGAGCCTTTGGAGGAAGATAACAGTGGGAAACAGCAGGGTCTATAAACTGGGTTTTAATCCCACCTCTGCCACTTGTCTGTTGTGTGACTTCAGGCAAATTACATCATTTCTCTGTGCCTCGATTTCTTCATCTATAAAATGGGGGTGAAAGATCAGTTATTCCTCCTACTTCGATTGTGAGGCAGTGACTGTCTCAAACAGTCAGTAGTTATGGTACTTGTTGACAGGATTACCATGTGTTAAAGTGCTTACATTAGGGTAGATACAAGTTAATCAGGTTGGACACAGTCCCTGTCCCATATGGGGCTCACACTCTTAATCCTCATTTTACAGATGAGGTAAGTGAGGCCCATAGAAGTTAAGTGACTTTCCCAAAGTCATACAGCAGATGTGGTAGAGCAGGATTAGAACCTAGGTCCTTCTGACTCCCAGGCCTGTGCTCTATCCACTAAAGCATGAGCAAATACTAAGAGCACGGTACTAAGTGCATGGGAGAGTACAATATAACAGAATCAGGAGATACATTCCCTGCCTATGATAAGCTTACAGTCTAGAGAGGATGGTAGTCAGTAGTATGAAAAAAAAAAATTAGGATTTATAGATATGTACATAAGTTCTGTCGGGCTGAGCCTGGGGTGAATACCCACTGCCCAAAGATCATTCATTCATTCAATAGTATTTATTGAGCGCTTACTATGTGCAGAGCACTGTACTAAGCACTTAGAATGTACAAGTTGGCAACAGATAGAGACAGTCCCTGCCCTTTGACGGGCTTACAGTCTAATTGGGGGAAACAGGCAGACAATTCATTCATTCATTCATTCAATAGTATTTATTGAGCGCTTACTATGTGCAGAGCACTGTACTAAGCTCTTGGAATGAACAAGTCGGCAACAGATAGAGACAGTCCTTGCCGTTTGACAGGCTTACAGTCTAATCGGGGGACAGACAAGAACAATGGCAATAAATAGAGTCAAGGGGAAGAACATCTCGTAAAAACAATGGCAACTAAATAGAATCAAGACGATGTACATTTCATTAACAAAATAAATAGGATAATGAAAATATATACAGTTGAGCAGACGAATACAGTGCTGAGGGGATGGGAAGGGAGAGGGGGAGGAGCAGAGGGAAATGGGGGGAAAAGAGGGTTAAGCTGCGGAGAGGTGAAGGGGGGGGTGGTAGAGGGAGTAGAGGGAGAAGAGGAGCTCAGTCTGGGAACGCCTCTTGGAGGAGGTGAGTTTTAAGTAGGGTTTTGAAGAGGGAAAGAGAATCAGTTTGGCGGAGGTGAGGAGGGAGGGCGTTCCAGGACCGCGGGAGGATATAGCCCAGGGGTCGACGGCGGGATAGGCGAGACCGAGAAACGGTGAGGAGATGGGTGGCAGAGGAGCGGAGCGTATGGGGTGGGCAATAGAAAGAGAGAAGGGAGGAGAGGTAGGAAGGGGCAAGGTGCAATGGCAATAAATAGAGTCAAGGGGAAGAACATCTCATAAAAACAATGGCAAATAAATAGAATCAGGGTGATGTACATCTCATTAAACAAAATAAATAGGGTGATGAAGATATATACAGTTGAGCAGATGAGCACAGTGCTGAGGGGATGGGATGGGAGGCGGGGAGGAGGAGAGGCAAAGGGGGGAGAAGAGGGTTTAGCTGCGGAGAGGTGAAGGGGGGGTAGAGGGAGCTTTAAGTAGGGATTTGAAGAGGGGATGAGAATTAGATTGACTGAGGTGAGGAGGGAGGTCAGGAGGACGTGGCCCAGGGGTCGACAGCAGGATAGGTGAGACCGAGGGACGGTGAGGAGGTGGGTGGCAGAGGAGCAGAGCGTGCGGGGTGGGCAGTAGAAAGAGAGAAAGGAGAAGAGGTATGAAGGGGCAAGGTGATGGAGAGCCTTGAAGCCTAGAGTGAATCATTGTTACTGTGCTATTATTACTACTTCTACTACTACTTTGATGGTAGTAGACTGATTTCATTTCATCACAATGTAGTTTATGTATGCCATGTTGCTTAATAATGTTGGTATATGTCAAGCACTGTTCTAAGCCCTGGGGTGGATAATAATATCATCAGGTTGGACACAATCCCTGTGCCACATGGTGCTCATAGTCTTAACTTCTCAGTGACCTTGTCTGTAAAATGGGAATTAAGTGATTGCCCAAGGTCACACAGACTAGTGGCAGAGCCAGAATTAGAAACCCAGGTTCTTCTGACTCCCAGGCCCATGCTCTTATCCACTAAGCCATGCTGCTTCCAACTGGTGAAGTCCCCAGCTTAGTAGAACTTTGGTAGCAATGTAGTAACTCTTCCTGAAGTGCTAAAGAAAGAGCATTATTGAAGTTTCTACAGCAATCTATTTGGAGTAAATAAAAATTATGTACGCCCCTCCACTAGACTTCAAGCTTTTTGATGGCAAGGATCTCACCTCACCTCCGCCAAACTCATTCTCTTCCCTTCTTCAAAACCCTACTTACAGCTCACCTCCTCGAAGAGGCCTTCCCAGACTGAGGTGCCCTTATCCCTCTACTCCCTCTACCGTCCCACCCCCCTTCACTCTACACAACTAAACCCTCTTTTCCCCTCATTTCCCTCTGCTCCTCCCCCTCTTCCTTCCCATTCCCTCAGCACTGTACTCGTCTGCTCAACTGTATATATCTTCATCACCCTATTTATTTTGTTAATGAAATGTACATCGCCTTGATTCTATTTATTTGCAATTGTTTTAATGAGATGTTCATCCCTTTGATTCTATTTATTGCTATTGTTCTTGTCTGTCTGTTTCCCCCGATTAGACTGTAACCCCGTCCAAAGGCAGGGACTGTCTCTATCTGTTACCGATTTGTACATTCCAAGTGCTTAGTACAGTGCTCTGCACATAGTAAGCGCTCAATAAATACTATTGAATGAATGAAAGATTTATCAGCTGTTTTGTACTGTGGCTTCCCTAATACTTAGTACAGTCTCTGGACACAGTAAGCAATCAATAAATGCCAGTGATTGATAAAGCAAATTTACCTTTTGATGAGGGTTGTTTTTTTTTGGTTAATCAATTCATTTTTGTCCTTTTCTTCATGTAAGTGGTGAAGTCCTAAATAGTTCTGAATAGCTGACTGTAAACTGTGATATTTGATTGAATAAGCAAGTAACAGAAGTGAGTTATTGAAAATTAAGATCTTGTATATTTAATGGTTTGTTAATGGTATTTGTTAAGTAACTACTATATGTCAGGCACTGTACTAAACACTTTTGTCCACAAAAAAACTGACAGTGCTTGAGAGGTCAGCTATTTTGGAAGCTAAACTAAGAAATTGGGCATCATATCTCGTTCAATTTACATTAAAAGTTACTTTCAAACTCAGAAATGAACAAAGAAATGTGAATCGATGGAGCATGAAGATAAGAGTTTGGAATTTTCAAAGCTGGAAAAAGTAGAGATGATAAAAGGGTAAATGACCATATATAATTTCAAAGTGTTCTCAAGACTCTGAATAAACTCAGATAATCCCAATTATTGTTATTCTTAATAATAATGGTGATGGTATCTGTTAAGCACTTACTATGTACCAGACACTGTACTAAGTGCTGGGGTGGATACAAGCAAGGTTGATACAGTCACTGTCCCATGCAGGGTTCACAATCCCAATCCCCATTTCACATGAAGAGAAGTGAATTGACTTGCCCAAAGTCACACAGCAGACAAGAGGCAAAGCCAGTTTCTAACCCATGATCTCATGACTCCTAGGCCCATGCTCTAACCACTGCACCATGTTGCTTGTTTGTCTTTTCTATAGGTCTGTAAAGTTTGTTTCAGACCTCCCAGAATCTATCTCATGATTTTTCCATCTTGTCTATCTCAGACCTGTGTTTCGGGGTGGAGGAGTGAAAGAGGGCTCAGGATGGAACAGGGTGGGGGAAGAGGAGGAAGAAGAACAGGAAGAAGATTTTTTCAATTGACTCAGCAAGGCCTCCTGGAAAGAACAGATACCTAGCAGTCAGAGGACCTGGGTTCTAATCTTGGCCAACCACTTGCCTGCTGTATCTATAATTCTGTTTATTTATAATAATGCTACTGATTCCTGTTTACTTGTTTAGATGTCTGTCTCCTGGCTTCTAATCTATGAGCTCGTTGTGGGCAGGAATTGTCTCAATTTGTGCTGAATTGTACTTCCCAAGTGCTTACGAGAAGCAGTGTGGCTCATGGGAAAGAGCATGGGCTTGGGAGTCAGAGGTCATGGGTTCAAATACCGGCTCTGCCACTTGTCAGCTGTTTGACTGTGGGCAATTCACCTCACTTCTCTGTGCCTTAGTTCCCTCATCTGTAAAATGGGGATTAAGACTGTGAGCCTCACGTGGGACAACCTGATTGCCCCATATCTACCCCAGCTCTTAGAACAGTGCTCTGCACATAGTAAGCGCTTAACAAATACCAACATTATTATTAGTAAAGTGCTCTGCACACAGTAAGTGCTCAAAAAACACACTTGAATGAATGAATGAATGCTATGTGATCTTTAACTTCATTTGACATCACTGTGCTTCTATTTCCTCAATTGTAAAACGTACATTCAATACCTGTTCTCTCTCTTACTTAGACTCTGAACTCCATGTGGGATCTGCAAATACTGTATCTACGCCAGTGCTTAGAACAGTGTTTAGTAAGTAGTAAGCTATTGACAATTACCACAATTAATACATTCTACTAAATGTTAGGAAGTACAAAACACATTCCTTTCCTGAAAGTTTACACTCTAATGGAGATTGGGGGTTTCCTGATCATTTAGTGAAAAGTCTTCTAGTTCTGTAGAGGACCATATTGTCCCATTGCAAGCTTATCCTCTAGAATGTAAGCTTGTTCTCTAGATTGCAAGGTAGTTGTGGTTGGGAGCATGTCTACCAACTCTCTTACAATTCATGCTCCCAAGTGCTTACTACAATACTCTGCAGACAGAAAGCACTCAATAACTATGTTTTACTGAATCCTTTTTTAATAGATTGCGGCCTGGCTCATTTCATGCAAATTAGATAAATATTCAATTTTATTATCTATAAAGAATTTCTGTAAGATGCAATGATATTTCAAATCCTTGTCAGTGATCTAGCTCCTGGGGAATATTTTTTTCCAAAGAGTTCTCAGGAGATTAAGCTCTTACATTTATTTAGTCAATTTTGTGAATCACTGTATTATACACCGTGCCGGTTGTTATTATGCTTCAGAGAACATTGCTGTAATTTAAAATGCAGATGAAAAGGTTTAAAATCATTCAAATATTATTTTACAAAAACAGTATTTCAGACTAGTTTGCTTGAGTAGGTCAGTTTATAAATATGGCTCTCATGCCATGCCTTGAAGGTCAATAAACACTTTTTTTTGTTATGTGAATGGAAGAAGAAATGCCAATGCCAAGTTTCCATGCTCCTTTAAATTTGCATCATCATCTTCTTCCTCTTTTTTAATCCATCCCTACCCTGTCTGTTGCCTTTGGGATCACCTCAATTCAGCCTCAACCTTTCTGTTGATAAATAACTTTATCATTCTACTCTACTTCTGCTTCTATGATAGGTACATATACTGGACCCAGCCTTCTCCTTGCTTCATCCTGTGTTATCAGTGGTATTTACTTTATGCAGAGCACTTATCCTAAGACTTGGGAGAGTACAATCCAATCCAGCTAGTAGACACGTACCCTGACAATAAGGAGCTTGCTGTCTGTTGGACACTTGCTTTTCTTCTTTCTTTGTTTTTTTTCAAATATTTACATAATTGGCCATAATTTGAACCATAATTCGAACCACCATACTCTGCTATTCTTTTTTAAAAAAATTTTCTCATCTTGAGGTACCTCAGAGTTGAAATAGGTCCCATGGGTCAGGTTAAAGGGACTTGGGTTACTTACCTTGTAGAAGACAAAGTTAGAAAATTTCTATGTGACAATATTTAATTTCAGAAAGGACCTGGCTCCAAAGGGAAACTTGTCTTCCCTTTATTGGTCAGACCCACCCTTTATTCCACCATTTTCCTCCTTGGAGAG
This sequence comes from Ornithorhynchus anatinus, assembly GCF_004115215.2. NCBI lineage: Eukaryota > Metazoa > Chordata > Mammalia > Monotremata > Ornithorhynchidae > Ornithorhynchus > Ornithorhynchus anatinus. The sequence continues at coordinate 110,483,365 of NC_041729.1, forward strand.
AACCCACTGTTTAAGTCTGGGTGAATATAGAAAAATTAATCCCCTTTCTCCTGTTAACTAGATGGTGTGGGGCCGAGGAACACTTCCTCCCTATTGTGGGATATTTTGGGATAAACCAGTGTAGGGATATGGAGGTTATAAGGCAGAGAACAGGGAAGGGACTTTTGCTTTTTGCTATTCCACTGCCCAATCCTGCAGACTTCCGCGCTGTTTGGCTCTGCTACTGTTTCTTCTTAGATTAACTTTTGGCTACTTTTAGGCCTCCTCATGCAAGAGGAAGCCCTGCACTGTGGGGTTTGCCTAAAGATACACTAGGCACCATCAGTGCCCAGGCCACCTGTGTTAGGGTGGAACGATGGGAAAGATTTCCAGGATCTCTTTCTCTCTCTATATAGCTAGCACCTGACTGGCTGAAGTTTAAGAATAAAGCTTGTTACTGATGAACTGGCCTGAAAGGCCTTGTTCTATTTGCTTCTTTATTTTTGGTCTATTGCCTGATTCCTATTAGTCTTGGGGCATATGGGCCAGGACATATGTTCATGGTTGCTTTAAAGAAAATACATACAGAAATCATAGACCTCCATCTGGACTCATCTAATCTAGAATTTTTCCATTTAACCACTATAATTATCTTGACCCAAGCACCTTTTCGAATGAACACCTCTTGCTAAGAAAGAAAATCTCCTCCTAAGATTTCAATATCTAAAAGGTAATATGGGAGAGTTTCTTTTGTAGTAAAGACATTGAGCATCTCTGCATGGAAGTTCTCACATTCTTGGAAGATTCCCCAGTTTTGTTTTGGCTTTTGCCATCTGTCTTTTAAATATTAGTTATTAGGGTGGAGGAGCTTTTTGGCCTAGTCAAGACATCCAAGCAATCTGCCTTGCTTATTTCTCCTTTTTGCCCCATAATAGCCAGACTGAGTTGGGATTTAATGGATGGTAGCAGCTTTAACTTAGCTCTCTATTCAGAAAGAATCTTTTTTTGTGCAGACTTAACTAAAAGACTTCATAGCCCTGCTCACAGAGTAGATTGTAGCTATTACAGAACAAGCCTGCTGCTCTTTATTTAGCACAATTTACCTATTGCCAAGCTCCATGTACAGTTATGCAGTAAATAGTAATCATAATAGGCTACACAGACTTTCTCAGCAAGCTGTATTTTTACATACCATTCATTTTAATTTCAGAGGCACAAAAGGGATTATGTCTCTATGGGACTGTCTTGAGTAAGCCCTTCAGCAGGGGAGCTGTGATGTCATCTGTCCTATTCAAATCAGAATTCATTTATTCTGGATTTAGCCTGGAATGTAAACATCATATCCCTGGGTTTTTCTTCTCAGAAAACCTTATTAATACAATCTCCAGTTTTTCCACCAGTTTATAGTCAGTATGAATTTTTCCATATGGATCTTTTCTTTCATTAGAAAAGTCCATTAGTTGATTATTAAACTGAAAATTTTATAATATTTCACACTGCATTCTAAACCATCAGTTTCCCAGGTGTCAAAATTGTACATTCTCCTAGTTACCAGAAAAAAAAAACCAGAATAATCCAGATTCTGACTAAAATCTTCAATCTGACCCCATCCTTGAAATGGAACTGAAAATAAATTGCTACCTTGGCTTTCTCTGTTTCAAGGAAGCCTTCCTAGGTACTGTTTTAAAGATGCTTCTTTACTTAAATAAACAGTGTTCTTTTAAACTTCATAAAGTAGCTCATTTAACTTCCAAGGATCTGGAATGTGTTTATTGTTCTACAAGTCATAACTGCAGAGAAATGTCACTCCTCCTTGGCAAAAATAAGATTTTAGCAGGAGTCCTTCTGGAATTGTGTTGAAAACTGGGTGGAGAAGGAGGGAAATGTGCTGAAAGGATACCAAGCACATTATTTGGGAAGGTATTTTCAGTGTAGTCCAGCACAGAAGTTGATAACCTAACATATACCTACAAAACCTTTCATCCTTACACTTCATTCAGAGCAATCTGTTTTGCCATAACATGAATAGAATTCCAGAAAGTCTAGTCAGTCAATTATATTTATTGAGAGATTATTGGGTCTAGAGCACCGTACTAAGTGCTTTGGAGAGTATAGTATAACAATTTAACAGACAACCATAGTGAGTTTACAGTCTAAAGAGGGAGACAGATATTAATATAAGTAAATAAAATTACAGATATTTACATAGGTGCCGTGGGGCTGGGAAGGAGGATGAATAAAGGGAGCAAGTCAAGACAACGCAGAAGGGAGTGGAAGAAAAAGGAAAAGAAGGGTTAGTCAGGGTAGGCCTCTTGGAGAAGATGAGCCTTCACTTGGGTTTTGAAGGGATGGAGAGTAATTGTCTGTCATATAATAATAATAATAATGTTGGTATTTGTTAAGGGCTTACTATGTGCCGAGCACTGTTCTAAGCGCTGGGGTAGACATAGGGGAATTAGGTTGTCCCACGTGGGGCTCACAGTCTTAATCCCCATTTTACAGATGAGGGAACTGAGGCACAGAGAAGTGAAGTGACTTGCCCACAGTCACACAGCCGACAAGTGGCAGAGCTGGGATTCGAACTCATGAGCCCTGACTCCAAAGCCCATGCTCTTTCCACTGAGCCACGATGAAGAGGGAGGGCATTCCAGGCCAGAGGCAGGACTTGGGCGAGAGGTCAGAGGCGAGCTAGATGAGATCGAGGTATAACGAGAAGGTTAACGTTAGAGGGGTGACGTGTGCTGGCTGGGTTGTAGGGAGTAGTAAGGTGAAGTAGGAGGGGGCAGGGTGACAGAGTGCTTTAAAGTAGGAGCTGGTTTTCTATTGGGTGATTTAATTACAAAAACATCTTACATTAGTTATTTTTATTTACTTCCCACAACACCCCTGTGAGGCAGGGTTCAGGTAGTATTATCCCCAATTTACAGCTGGGGAAACTGAGGCATAAGGAAGTTAAGTGGCTTACCCAAGATCACACAGGGAATGGGTGGCAGAGCTGGGGCTAGAACCCAGAACCTCTGAATTCTAGGCCCGCAGCTCTCCTACTGTGCCACAGGTCAGCTTCCCACTCTGTACTTTGATATCGTCTCTAATTTCACATGAAATCATGTTGGAACTAAACCATTTAAATTGCTTATTGGTTATTCTCTTTCATCGGTAGATACTAGCCTATAGCATCTTTTTTCCCTTCCTGGGAGCTACCATCTTCAATCTTTTTACCAGTGGAGTTTTCACTTGTCCCTTTCCTGAGGTGGGAAGCTGACCTACCTTATCTTGTTCCTCCTCATCATCATTACTGCCATCATCATTATTACTAACATCGGCAGCAGCAGAAACAGCATTCATTAAGCATCTTCTATGTTTAGACCCTTTTATCTTCCTCCTCCTCCTCATCACTGCTGTCATCATCATTATTACTATCAGAAGCAGCAGCAACATTCATTAACCACCTTCTATGTTTAGAGCATATTTTTCTTCCATGATGAGGAAAACATGAATCAGGTCCCAGAGTTTCAGGTTTGAAGTATGACTAGTACTTGTCTGTCCTCCTCCAAATTTCCCTAATTAGCGCCCCTCTATTTCTACTTCTCAGTGATGGTAGGGAGGGGAGAAAAGGATTCTTGATTAGTAGATAGGGAAAAGACCACCAGGGTATTCTGCCTCAGTATGGATAACACATTTTGTAACTTTGGCCTTCAAACATTTTGATCACTTCTGTGGAAAAAAGAATAAATATGCTTGTCTGTGTAGCTATTCTTTGGTATTTAAAAAAAAAACACTAAACAGATTATCAGTTATTGTTACAAAAATTGAAATAATATTCACAGTGTTTTTTCTAATGCTAGGTTTGAGATAAAAATTTATGCTGATATGTATAAACACCAAAACACTCTTTGGTCTATGACTTAGGTCATGTGTTTCATGTCATACCATGTAAATGGTTGTCAAAGACAAAAAAAGACTTTTTAATAGGTCTTTCATTTTACTGATGTGGTATCAGACCATAAAATGAGGCTGAATTCCCCTACAACCCCCTTGCACTGTATAAAAAAGTGAATGGAATGGCCAGAGCATATCATTAGCAGTTATCTTAAAAAAAGAAATCTAGACCACAATACATATGGGTGCACCTTCCTCCTAAAGTTGATGAGCAGCTACATATACACCACAGACCCATATGCGTTTTAAAGCAGCGTGAACCCTTCTGCTCTGGCTGCCTATACCGCAGATACACAGACTCAGTGGCTTCCTGGATGGTAAATACAAGTGAGGAATCAGTCAGTCAGTCATATATATTGAGCACTTACTGTGTGCACAGCACTATACTAAGTGCTTGGGAGCATACAATGCAACAATGAACAGACAAATTCTCTGCCCACAATGAGCTTATAGTTGAAGAGCGGTTCTACTCTGGGCATGTCAGCCCCTCCTCAAAAATCTCCAGTGGTTAACCTTTGTATGAAGCACAAACTCCTCACTGCTGGTTCAAGGCTCTCCATCATCTTGCCCTCTCCTACCTCACCTCCCTTATCTCCTTTTTCAGCCCAGCCTGCACACTCTGCTCCCCTGCAGCTAACATCCTCACTGTGCCTGGTTCTCCCCTGTCCTGCTGTCGACCCTGGCCCACATCCTACTTCTGGCTTGGAATGCCCTCCTTTCTCACATCCGCCAGATTAGCTTACCACCTCCAGAAGGCCTCCCCAGACTGAGCCCCCTTTTCCTCTGCTCCTCCTCCCCTTCCCATCAGCCCTACTCCCTCCCTCTGGTCTATCCCCCTCCCCGCCCCAGAGCACTTGTATATATTTATACATATTTAGTATTCTATTTATTTTACTAATGATGTGTATATATCTTTAATTCTAATTTATCTATTTTGATGCCCGTCTACTTGTTTTGTTTTGTTGTCTGTTTCCCCACTTCTAGACTGTGAGCCCGTTGTTGGGGAGGGAATGTCTCTATCTGTAGCCAAATTGCACTTTCCAAGCTCTTAGTACAATGGTCTACACACAGTAAGCACTCAATAAATATTATTGAATGAATGAATAAGGCCTATCACCTTCCTCACCTGCCTAATGCATTCAGCTTGGGGGAGGAGTAGTTTTGTAACTAAGCCAGAACTGGATGAAATTTAGCTTTGGTATAAGAAACGTCCAAGGACAGGCACACTCCCCAAAACAGCATGGGTGATGGCAGAAGTGGCTGATGAGGACAGTGTCTGTAGTAGTTGTTGCCCCTCAGCTCACAGGGGACAGGGGCCTAAAGGGGCTATACCACTAGCTCTCACTCAGTCTCTGCCTCTACCCACTGCCCTCTCTTTGGTCACGAGAATCTGCAGCTCCTCCATTCTCTCTTCTTTCTCTCCCATTTTACTTTGCCCCCAAGTAATGGTTTGCCTATGGGCATCTTCTTCAGTGGTTGACTGATGCTCAGAAGTATGACTGTTGGAGCCACCACCAACCCCACAGTCAGATCGGCAGGAGAGTTGCTCTTCACTAGGGTGGTGGGGGCTCCAGTATTTAAGTTCCAAATTATTTTTGTTCTTACTCAATCGGTGTTAGTTATTGAGTGCTCACTATGTGCAGGCTCAGTTCTAGGTCCCTTGCTATTTTCCATCTAAACCCACTTCCTTGGAAAACTTATTCGCTCCCTTGCTTCAACTACCTCCTCTATGCAGATGATTCCCAAATCTACATCTCCAACCTTGATCTTTCTTCTTCTTGGCAGTCTCATATTTCCTCCTGTCCTTACAGCACCTGAAATTTAACATGTCCAAGATAGAAGTCCTAATCTTACCACCCAAACCCTGTCCTCCCTTAACGTACCCTTCACTGTGGATAGCACCACCATCTTTTCTGTCTCACAAGCCATACCTTGGCATAATCCTTGATTAATTTCTCTCATTCAACCTATGTATTTGATCTTTCACTAAATCCTGTTTGTTCAACTTTCACACATCACTAAAATCCACCCTTTCCACTCCATCCAAACTGTTACCAAGTAATCCAAGTAGTTACTTATCCTACCCTACTTTGATTACTGCATGAACCTCCTTACTGACCTCCCTGCCTCCAACACGTTTTCTGTAGAACAGTTTAGGACGTGAAGAAATAGTAAGAGAAACATTTCAATTATGTATTGTATTTCATCATTTTTAACCTCCTGGAACCCTGTGAATTCAATTAATCAATGATCAATAGTATTTATCGAATGCCTACTGTGTACTCTGGCAGTGCTTAGGAGAGTACCGTAAATATAGTAGACATGATTCACGGGCTCTCAAACAGGAAAACAGGAAAAACAGTCCTTACTTCAGTCTGATGCCTGTATATTTTTTCTTCAAAAAACATTGAATATCTGTATTTCCCCACTCCTCAAGAACCTCCAGTGGTTGCCCCTCCATTTCTGCATCAAACACCCGAATAAAAAGTCCTCAAAATTGTCTTGCCACCTTGCTGATTTACTATAGCCACTTAGCATGTTCATTCACACCTTTAATGTCAACCTACTCACTGTAGTTCCATCTCATCTATTATATCTCCAAACCCTTGTCCATGTCCTGCTGCTAGCCTGGAACTCCCCACCCCACACCTTCATACTGCACAAATCATTACTTTCTCCACCTTCAAATCCTTACTGAAGTGACATCTCCTTCAAGAGGTCTTCTCCAAGTAAGCCTTCATTTTCCCTCTCACTTCTGTATTACCAATGTACATTATCCATAATTTATTTTTAATATCTCCCTCCCACTCTAAACTGTCAGTTCATGTAAACTCCTTGTGGGCAGGAAACATGTCTACTGGATCTGTTATACTGTATTCACCCAAGTGCTTAGTATAGTTCTCTGGACACAGTAAGCAGTGTGGCCTAGTGGAAAGAGAACGGGAGAGGACCTCAGTTCTAATCCCAGCTCTTCTTATGGCTTACTGTGTAACCTTAGCAAGCAACTTAACTTATCTGTGCCCCACTTTCTTCAACTGTAGAATGGGGATGATATACTTATTCTTTCTCCTACTTAGACTCTTCTCTATCCAAGCTGCTACCATGCTAATCCAAGTACTTATCCTATCCCACCTTGATTACTGCATCAGCCTCCTTGAAGACCTCCCTGTCTCCTGTCTCTTCCCACTCCAATCCATAATTCACCCTGCTGTCCAGATTTTTTTTCTACAGAAATGTTCAGCCCTTGTTTTCCCTCCCTACTCCTCAAGAACTTCCAGTTGATGGCCATCTTCCTATGCGTCAAATAGAAATTCCGTATTATTGGCTTTAAATGACTCAATCATCTTGCCCCCTCCTACCTCACCTCACTGCACTCCTACTACACCACAACTGCATACTTCACTCCTCTAATGCCAACCTACTCATTGTATCTTGATCTCATCTATCTCACTGCCGACCTCTTGCCCAAATCCTGCCTCTGGCCTGGAAAGTTCTCCCTTTTCATAGCCAACAGACAATTACTCCCCCACCTTCAAAGCCTTACTGAAGGTATATCTTCTCCAAGGGGCCTTCCCTAAGTCCTAATTTCTTCTTTACCCATTCCCTTCTGCATCACCCTGATTTGTACCCCTTATTCACCCCTCACTCAGCCCCACACCAGTGATGTACAAATCTAAATTTTTCTTTATAGTAATGTCTTTATACTGTAAGCCTGTTGGAGGCAGGGAATATGTCTACCAACTCTTTTGTACTGTCCTCTCTTAAGGACTTAGTACAGTGCGCTGCACACAGTAAGTGCTCAATAAATATGATTGATTTGGGGCTGGAAAATGTCCTATGCCTTAGTGGCATCTTTGCAATGCTTAGTACAGTGAATTGCACTCAGTAGGTAGTTGATAAAAAACATCAAGACTATTCTTCCTCCTCCTCCTTCTTCCCTTCCTCCTCCTTCCTTCTCGTTCTCTTCACTCTCATCCTTCTCCTTTTTTCCATCTCATTGTTTTCCTCCTATTATGAGTGTTTATGAAGGACCTAAAAAAACTCTTTTAATTTCACTACCATAAGAGAGTTTTGATCAATTATGAATTCTTAGGACTGTCCCTACCAAACCATAACTAGTGTAATATAGGTCAAAGTTTGATGTAAATGCTAATTTCCAGTGCCTTTTAATGTGCATTTAGGGGCTAAGGTAATGGTAGCAAAGCAAACTCATTATGGGCTCTCTAAAAATACAGTGTGAACAGCACTCTGACATGCCAGCTGATAACTCTAAAGAAAATTTTGACTGGATCTAAGTGGCTTTGCCTCAGGATAAAAACATCCTTTTAATAGAATGTGTGAGGAAGACTTCATGGTCACCAGAGGTACCCTCAGGCTACAGGATCCCTGTCACCTGCTGTGCTGCCCTGACTTTGAGAAAGCCTGCTTTCTCTTTCCTTTAAGGATCTAAACCTTTCACTCTCACTTTGTCCACCACAAAAAACTAACGAGCTTTATTCTCATGTCCTGGCTTTTAAAAAGACCTCCTGTTTGACAGTTCTCCTTGTTCTCAGATTAGTGTGCAGAGTTGTTACAACCTGAAAGTCAGCATCGATAAAAAACTGTGTAATTTGATTTCATTTTGTAAGATTAAATGACATCGAGGAACAGTTTGGTAAGGCCTTATGTGGAAAATAAATACCAAGAAAACTGTTTTCCCTTTCCCAGATCAACTGACAGACAAGTGGACTGGATTTCTATTTAGCCTCCAAAAACTGGGGGGAAAAAAACAATGAGACCCCATGTCATTAAACCAAATAGACCAACATGTTTTCTGTAGAACAGTTTAGGACGTGGAGAAATAGTAAGAGAAACATTTCAATTATGTATTGTATTTCGTCATTTTTAACCTCCTGGAACCCTGTGAATTCAATTAATCAGTGATCAATAGTATTTATCGAATGCCTACTGTGTACTCTGTGCAGTGTTTAGGAGAGTACCGTAAATATAGTAGACATGATTCATGGGATCTCAAAGAATATACCATCTAGGAGGGTAGAGAGTTACTAACGTGCTTTCCAGATAGTAAGAAGAAATAGAGTATAAGCACATGCACCTATTTCAGAAAGTTGTGAGATGCAGTGTGAGCTAATAGAAAGATCATGGGCCTGGGAGTCAGAGGACCTGAGTTCCAAATCCAGCTTAGCCACTTGCTTGCTGTGTGACCTTGGGAAAGTCACATCACTTCCCTGTGCCTCAGTTTCCTCATCTTTAAAATGTAGATTCAGTTCATAATTTGACTCCAGTTCCCATGTAGGACAGGAACTGGCTCCAACCTGATTATTCTATATCTACTTCAAGGGTTAGAACAGTGCTTGTCACATGATGAATGCTAATAATAATGTTGGTATTTGTTAAGCGCTTACTATGTGCAGAGCACTGTTCTAAGCACTGGGGTAGATACAGGGTAATCAGGTTGTCCCATGTGAGGCTTACAGTTAATCCCCATTTTACAGATGAGGTAACTGAGGCACAGAGAAGTTAAGTGACTTGCCCACAGTCACACAGCTGACAAGTGGCAGAGCCGGGAGTCGAACTTATGACCTCTGACTCCAAAGCCCAGGCTCTTTTCCACTGAGCCACTCTGCTTCCCCATAGGATATTAGGATATTTGCTAAACAAATATCCTTATTATTATTGTTATTATCATTGAGCTTAGGTGGCATGGAAGTTCTGAAAAGTCAGCTAGGGAGAGAAATATCAGAGCTTTGAATCTGCAATGAACATCAAGTTAAAAGAAACCTATTATGGTTCTCCACTAAGAATTAATATACAATAGTTATTTATTGCCATTGTTCTTGTCTGTCTCCCCCAATTAGACTCTTAAGCCCGTCAAAGGGCAGGGACTGTCTCTGTTACTGATTTGTACATTCCAAGCACTTAGTACAGTGCTCTGCACATAGTAAGCGCTGAATAAATACTATTGAATGAATGAATGGTTTGATCATTTGATAATAGCAATAATTAATAATCATTAAGTTCTTTACATGTGCCAATGCACCATACTAAGCTCTCGGAGAGATACACAGTAATTATATTGGACAGTCTTTACTACACACAAGTCTCACAAGTTCACAATCTGGGAAGAAAGGAGAGAATCATTAATTACCAATTCTGAAGGCAATTGGGAGATAGGAAACAAAGGTTCCAATCTGTCTCTGCAAGCATCTCACTGTGTGACCTTCGGCAAGATGCTTAACTATTTCTGTCCTGAAGTTTATTAAATCTAAATGTAATAAATCCAGGATTGTCTCTCACAGAGACTTTGGAAGGGGCCATGAAAATGTTCTAATTATCATGTATTACAGAATAATGAATTTGAGTTAAATAGTCCTTCTATCATTCCTAGAGAAAATAATATCATTCATTCTTTCTGAAATAACATTTCTTCTAGGTTGTCTTCCCTGATTAATCTTTAATTATAATAATGATATTAGTAGTAAGAACAATACTAATAATAACAATGGCATTTAAGCCCTGACTATGTGCCAAGAACTATACTAAGTGATGAGGTAGATACAAGATGATCACATCTCACATGGAGCTCACAATCTATGTAGAAGGGAGAACAAGAATTAAATCCCCATTTTGTAGATGAGGGAACAGAGGCACAGAGAAGTTAAGTATCTTACCCAAAGTCACATAGCGGGTATGTGATTAGGTAGCAGGTAGCTGGGATTAAAACCCAGGTCCTCAGATTGCCAGACCCATAATCTTTCCACTAGGCCAGACTGCTCTGTATCCCAAACCCTAACTGCCACTTCATTATTTCTGCATCATTTAATCAGGTAGATTTTCACATTATCCCATAACACTGTAAGTTTACATTTTTACATCAATTTACTTCCTGCTCTTTGGAATTTATTTTAGTGTCTGCCCCCCCCCCCCCAGTAGACTGTAAACTCCTTGATGTCAGTGATCGTCGTTTACTAATTCTATTGAACTCTCCAAAGTGCTCAACATAGTGATCTGCACACAGAATATCCTACTGATATATATGTACATATATATATATGTACATATATAAATATTCCTTTAGTATTTTTCCTTATTCTGGAGTAAATCTGGAAAACCTAAGTATTTATATTTGAAAATGGAAAGGTATTCTCCTGACAAGTTGTTAACTTGAAAAAATACCAGAAACACATTCCTGTGAAAATCATTCCTTTAGAAAAGCATTTTCCATCATTTAAAGCTTCAGTATTTGTTGATTTTTTTGAAAGAATGCCATAAGGTAGCTTTTGTTAAGTCCTCCACATTATTTTATTACTTTTTTATATTTAAACAGAGACTCTAACTTACTTTTTTGTCTATAGCAGTGAAAAATATCAATGTATGACATATTTAAAGGTGCACCTGAGGATTAATAATGCACTATATAGACACAGACCTTCCTCAAACCCATCAAAATTTCAATTTCACCTGTTCTCCTGTATGTGTACATAAAGTGTACCCTAGTGATATGTTGGTAGTAGAATTGAAGCATTATAATTACCAGGTTCAAAAACAGTTTTCTCTCCTTAGCTTACCTTTTTTTTTTCCACTTTTCTACATTCTTGAATTAAAGAACTTATAAATATATAGTGATAAACACACAGTGGGTTCCATAATCAGGGTTTCTATGTTGAATAATTGAAAGAGTTTAGTGATCAGAAAAAACAAATGCAAAGAAATCCTTCAAGTGCCTTTAAATTTATACCTTAACTACCGGCCTCTTCTTTTAAATAATTTCCAGTATGTCTTTCTCTAGTGAGGTGGGGTCAATCTTTATTTGTAGCTCTAAACCACATTTATTACTGGGGACATGCATTTTGGAAAATGAGTGTCACTGTTAGGGAAGGCTTCATGATTAAGAAGGGTTATGAAGGTTTAGCAGGATGTTAGTGTAGCTATCACTTTTGTATGAATGTTAAGGCATCACATATATCATGTTCTTTACATAGACAAGCCAAACAACCTGTCTCTCAGTAAATACCTATAGTTGAATACATTGCTCAATACACTGCTCTGCTCATAGTAAGTGCTCAATAAATACAAGTGAATGAATGAATGTCCTACTAATATACATATGTTTATATATGTAGTATAGGTACATGTATATGAAGTTAGTATATGTAGCATAAGCATCATACGCAGCATGGAGTAGTGAGAAGCAGCATGGCATAGTGGAAAGAGCCCAGGCTTGGGAATCAGAGGTCATGGGTTCTAATGCCGACTCCACCACTTGTCAGCTGTGTGACTTTGGGCAAGTCACTTAATGATAATAATAATAATAATAATGTTGGTATGTGTAAAGCACTTACTATGTGCCGAGCACTGTTCTAAGCGCTGGGGTAGACACAGGGGAATCAGGTTGTCCCACGTGGGGTTCAGTCTTAATTCCCTACTACCCTTCCTTTCCAAAATCCTAGAACGGGTCATCTACAATCGCTGCTTAGAATTCCTTAACTCCCATCCTCTCCTAGACCCCCTCCAATCTGGCTTCCGTCCCCTCCACTCTACCGAGACTGCTCTCTCTAAGGTCACCCATGACCTCCTTCTTGCCAAATCCAATGGCTCCTACTCCATTCTAATTCTCCTTGACCTCTCTGCTGCCTTTGACACTGTCGACCATCCCCTCCTCCTCCACACCTTATCTCACCTTGGCTTCACGGACTCCATCCTCTCCCAGTTCTCCTCTTACCTCTCTGGCCGGTCATTCTCGGTCTCCTTCGCTGGAGCCTCCTCCCCCTCCTATCCTTTAACTGTTGGAGTTCCTCAAGGGTCAGTTCTTGGCCCTCTTCTGTTCTCCATTTACACTCACTCCCTCGGTGAACTCATTCGCTGTCACAGCTTTGACTACCATCTCTACGCAGATGACACGCAGATCTACATCTCCGCCCCTGTCCTTTCCCCATCCCTTCAGGCTCGCATCTCCTCCTGCCTCCAGGACGTCTCCACCTGGATGTCGGCCCACCACCTAAAACTCAACATGAGCAAGACTGAGCTCCTCATCTTCCCTCCCAAACCCGGTCCTCTCCCAGACTTCTCTATCACCGTCGATGGCACGACCATCCTTCCCATCTCTCAGGCCCGCAATCTCGGTGTCATCCTTGACTTGTCTCTCTCGTTCACCCCACACATCCTATCCGTTACCAAGACCTGCCGGTTTCACCTCTACAATATCGCCAAGATCCGCCCTTTCCTCTCCACCCAAACGGCTAACTTACTGTTACAGGCTCTCGTTATATCCCGGCTAGACTACTGTGTCAGCCTTCTCTCTGACCTCCCTTCCTCCTCTCTCGCCCCGCTCCGGTCTATTCTTCACTCCGTTGCCCGGCTCATCTTCCTGCAGAAACGATCTGGGCCTGTCACTCCCCTTCTTAAACAACTCCAGTGGTTGCCTATCAACCTCCGCTCCAAACAAAAACTCCTCACTCTAGGCTTCAAGGCTCTCCATCACCTTGCCCCTTCCTACCTCTCCTCCCTTCTCTCTTTCTACCACCCACCCCGCACACTCCGCTCCTCTGCCGCCCACCTCCTCACTGTCCCTCGGTCTCGCCTATCCCGCCGTCGACCCCTGGGTCACGTCCTCCCGCGGTCCTGGAACGCCCTCCCTCCTCACCTCCACCAAACTGATTCTCTTTCCCTCTTCAAAACCCTACTTAAAACTCACCTCCTCCAAGAGGCGTTCCCAGACTGAGCTCCTCTTCTCCCTCTACTCCCTCTGCCATCCCCCCTTTACCTCTCCGCAGCTAAGCACTCTTTTTCCCCTTTTCCCTCTGCTCCTCCACCTCCACCTCTCCCTTCCCATCCCCACAGCACTGTACTCGTCCGCTCAACTGTATGTATTTTCGTTACCCTATTTATTTTGTTAATGAATTGTACATCGCCTTGATTCTCTTTAGTTGCCATTGTTTTTACGAGATGTTCTTCCCCTTGACTCTATTTATTGCCATTGTTCTTGTCTGTCTGTCTCCCCCGATTAGACTGTAAGCCCGTCAAACGGCAGGGACTGTCTCTATCTGTTGCCGACTTGTTCATCCCAAGCGCTTAGTACAGTGCTCTGCACATAGTAAGCACTCAATAAATACTATTGAATGAATGAATTCCCATTTTACAGATGAGGTAACTGAGGCACCGAGAAGTTAGGTGACTTGCCCAAAGTCACACAGCTGACAAATGGCCAAGCTGGGATTCGAACACATGAGCTCTGACTCCAAAGCCTATGCTCTTTCCACTGAGCCATGCTGTTCTCTGGGTCTCAATTACCTCATCTGTAAAATGGGGATTGAAACTGTGAGCCCCAGTGGGACAGTGATTTTGTCCAACCCAGTTTAGTTGAATCCACCCCAGTGCTCAGTACAGAGTCTGGCACAGAGTAAGTGCTTAACAATAATATTATTTGTTAGTATTAGTACTAGTATTTGTTATTAGTACTAGTATTTCTTATCAAAGATTACCGTTATTATTATCATTTTTCTACAGCCCAATGCAACTACATTGTCGTTGATTTAAGTTAATGGTGTAGTTGCTATAGTTATCAACCAAGCAGTGGTATTTACTGAACACTTATTGTAGGAAGAGCACTGTATTCAGTACATGGGAGAGTACAGTACAATAGAGATGGTGGATATGATTGCTACCCACAAGTTTACAGCGTGGACAGGGATATAGATATTAAAATAGAATCCAGATAGGTGATGAAGCAGAGTATAATGATATGTAAATAAGTGCTATGGGACTGGGGGTAGTGTTAGTATCAAAGTGCTTTATGAGTACAGACCTATGTGTTGAGGTGATGCACTCATGTGAAATTCCTACCTGACAAACGGTACATTAAAATGACCATACTGCTATGATTAGATTTGGAATTGGGCAGGTGCAACAGAGAAGTCCAGGCAGCTGAGTGGGTGTGAGGTCTTCTGTTTGAAATGTGAGTCACATATTTTCTTCCCTTCAATTCACCCTTCTAATGGGACTTCCATGAAGTATCCTGCAGCCCTTTGAGATCTTTAAATGAAAGTTTCTCTGGAAGCACAAAATGTTCTTTCAGGATCATTTGCTAGTTTTTTTTTTTTATTTGTCCTGAGGTTAATTTAAAGGTAAGTTCATACTTGCCAAGAAAATGTTAGCTACATTCATTTAGGAACTTTAAGGAATTGAACACTAACGTTAATGGATTAGAGATATCATTTATTTTTTCATACTCTACATTTATAGTTCTAGTTTGAGGCAGTCAAAAAATGATTACAAACTCAAATGTCAGTATAGATATTAATTTAACAATGATTGACGGGAGCAGCCTTTTAAGCTCTTTAAGAAGCAGAGTAGTCTAGTGGAAAGAGCATGGGCCGGGAGTCAGATGATCTGAGTTCTGATCCTGGCTCAGGCAATTGCTTGCTGTGTGTCCTTAGGCAAGTCATGTAACTTCTATCCAGTTCTATCCTGGACCCTCTCCAATCTGGCTTCTGTCCCCTTCACTCCACTGAAACCGTCATCTCAGAGTTCACCAATGATCTTCTTGCCAGATCTAATGGTTCCTACTCCATCCTCATCCTCCTCTGCCTCTCAATTTCCTTTGGCACTGTGGACCATCCCCTTTTGCTGGATATGTTCTCCAACCATGGCTTCACTGACTCTCTCCTCTCCTGCTTCTCTTATCTCTCCGGCGTTCATTCTCAGTCTCCTTCATGGGTTGTTCAGTGGAAAGAGCCTGGTCTTGGGAGTCAGAGGTCATGGGTTCGAATCCCGGCTCTGCCACTTGTCAGCTATGTGACTGTGGGCAAGTCACTTAACTTCTCTGTGCCTCAGTTACCTCATCTGTAAAATGGGGATTAACTGTGAGCCTCACTTGGGACAACCTGATTACCCTGTATCTACCCCAGCTCTTAGAACAGTCCTCTGCACATAGTAAGTGTTTAACAAATACCAACATTATTATTATTACTCCCCTCCCACCCCCTAACTGTGGGGGTCTCTCAGTCACATCTATTCTCCATCTACACTCATTCTTTTGGAGCACTCATTCACTTCCATGGCTTCAATTACCTTCTATGCAGATGATACCCAAATCTACATCTCCTCCCCTCTCCTCCCCATCTCTCTCCCTCTTTCCAGGCTTGTATCTCCTCCTGCCTTCAAGATCTCCTCCTGCCTTCAAGACATCTCTACTTGGATGTCCTCCATGCACCACAAACTTAACATGTCCAAAACAGCGCTCCTTATCTTCCCACCCAAACCTTCTCTCTCAGTCTTTGCCATCAGTCAAGAAGGCACTACCATCATTCCTGTCTCAATAGCCCATAACCTTGGCATTATCTTTGACTCTGCTCTCTCATTCAATCCACATATCCAGTCTGTCACCAAATCCTGTTGGTCTCACCTTCACAACATCATGAAAATCCATCCTTTCCTCTCCATCCAAACTGCTACCATTTTAGTATAATCACTCATCCTATCCTGTCTAGATTACTGAATCAGCCTCCTTTTTGACCTCCCAACCACCTGCCTCTCTCAACCTAAATCCATGCTTCACACCGCTGCCCAGATTATCTCTTTCTACAGAAACTTTCAGGACATGTCATCCCCCTTCTCAAGTATCTCCAGTGGTTGCCTATCCACCTTTTTATCAAACAAAAACTTCTCACCATTGACTTTAAAGCACTCCATCACCTCGTCCCATCCTTATTTCACCTCACTCCTCTCCTTCTACCTTCCAACTCACATACTCTGCTCCTCTGGTGCTAATCTTCTCACTGTGCCTCAGTGTTGCCTGTCTCTCCACCAGTCCCTGGCCCACATTCTACCTCTGGCCTGGAATGCCCTCCCTCCTTAAGTCCTCCAGATGATTATTCTCCCCACCTTCAAAGACTTACTAAAGGCAAATATCTTCCAAGAGGCCTTCCCATAAAAAGCCCCACTTTTCTTCTTCTCCTGCTCCCTTCTGAGTAGCCCTGATATGTTCCCTTTGCTCTTCCCCCATATCCCTACCCCATA
This sequence comes from Ornithorhynchus anatinus, assembly GCF_004115215.2. Lineage (NCBI taxonomy): Eukaryota > Metazoa > Chordata > Mammalia > Monotremata > Ornithorhynchidae > Ornithorhynchus > Ornithorhynchus anatinus. Next base: position 110,500,300 of record NC_041729.1, read on the forward strand.
GCACTAATGTATATATCTGTAATTTTATTTATTTTTATTGATGTCTATTTGTATTGATGTCTATCTCCTCCGTAGACTCTGAGCTCATTGTGAGCAGACATTGTCTCTCTTTATTGCTGCATTGTACTTTCCCAAGCACTTGGTACAGTTGTTTGCACACTGTAAGTGCTCAATAAATACAGTTGAATTGAATTCCCTTCACCTCAGTTTTCTCAACTATAAATTGGGGATTAGATTAGAGAAACAGCATGGCTCAGTGGAAAGAGCCCGGGCTTGGGAGTCGGAGGTCATGGGTTCTAATCCCAACTCCACCACTTGCCAGTTGTGTGACTTTGGGCAAGTCATTTAACTTCTCTGTGGCTCAATTACCTCATCTGTAAAATGGCGATTAATACTGTGAACCCCATGTGGGACAACCTGATCACCTTGTATCCCCCCAGCTCTTAGAACAGTGCTTTGCACATAGTAAGCGCTTAACAAACACCATCATTATTATTATTATACCTGTTCTTCCTCCTACTTAGACTGTGAGTCTCATGTGGGACAAGGGACTGTGAATGACCTAATTAACTTCTACCTTCCCCTGTGCTTAGAGCAGTGTTTGACTCAGAGTAAGCACTTACCAAATACCATTAAAAAAGGAACAATTAAGTGCTAAGTAAATGCTTAATAGAGTGGTCTGCATACAGTAAGTACTCACTCAATCACAGTTATTGATCACTTAATATGTGATGAGCACTTGGGAAAGTAGAATAGAGCAAAGTTGATTTACTGAACCCCTCCTCTGAATGAAGCACAGGCTCTCGTTATATCCCAGCTAGACTACTGTGTCAGCCTTCTCTCTGATCTCCCTTCCTCCTCTCTCGCCCTGCTCCAGTCTATTCTTCACTCCGCTGCCCGGCTCATCTTCCTGCAGAAACGATCTGGGCATGTCACTCCCCTTCTTAAACACCTCCAGTGGTTGCCTATCAACCTCCACTCCAAACAAAAACTCCTCACTCTAGGCTTCAAGGCTCTCCATCACCTTGCCCCTTCCTACCTCTCCTCCCTTCTCTCTTTCTACTGCCCTCCCCACATGCTCCGCCCCTCTGCCGCCCACCTCCTCACCGTCCCTCGGTCTCGCCTATCCCGCCGTCGACCCCTGGGCCACGTCCTCCCGCGGTCCTGGAACGCCCTCCCTCCTCACCTCCACCAAACTAATTCTCTTCCCCTCTTCAAAACCCTACTTAAAACTCATCTCCTCCACAAGGCCTTCCCAGACTGAGCTCCCCTTCTCTCTCTACTCCTTCTACCGCCCCCCCTTCACCTCTCCGAAGCTTAACCCTCTTTTCCCCCCATTTCCTTCTGCTCCTCCCCCTCTCCCTTCCCATCCCCTCAGCACTGTACTCGTCTGCTCAACTGTATATATTTTCATTACCCTATTTAATTTTGTTAATGAAATGTACATCACCTTGATTCTATTTAGTTGCCATTGTTTTTACGAGATGTTCTTCCCCTTGATTCTATTTATTGCCATTGTTCTTGTCTGTCCGTCTCCCCCGATTAGACTGTAAGCCCGTCAAAGGGCAGGGACTGTCTCCATCTGTTGCCGACTTGTTCATTCCAAGTGCTTAGTACAGTGCTCTGCACATAGTAAGCGCTCAATAAATACTATTGAATGAATCAGTAGTTTGGAACATAACAGTAGAAGTAAAACTTAAGATCCCTAACCTTGTGGATCTTAAAATTTAATGTGGAAGGTTTAAAAGTAGCTAGGAAAAGTATTCATCATGAAGTCACTAGAAAATATTCATTTTTTGAGGGGGAAAGTGTAGTTCATCCCATATTTAAGAGTGCAAGATCCATGAGTGTAGGAAACGTGAATACCAACTTTATTGTACTCTCCCAAGCCTTTAATATTGGATTCAGTATAAAGTTCAAGCTCCATAGGTACCACTGATTCATATTTCTTGCCTATATTCCCCTACCTCTATCATGGGAGGATTTTCTCCTTTTATCTTTTCCATTAGATCAATAATCATTGAGGTAAATTTTACTACAGAACATATCACATAAATTTCCGTAATTGAAAATCGATATGGTATCAAATCTGCTTGAGCTATGAACCTTCCATCCTGAAGTAAGATTCTCATTGTTGATTTGGGCTGACACTCAAGCCTCCTACTATGAATCTGTCCTTTGTTAAATGCTCCTTCTCTGGAAGATATATTGGAATCCTCTTCTGAATTATTTTTCACTACTCCTAGACCTAGAAGCTATTACTGAAAAGCAAAATTTTTGTCAAAATTGGAAGCCACTTCATCTTGCCACTTTATTATAATGATGACAGTTGCCTGATTCATTTCTTCTTGTACACTTTTCCCAGAGTTACCAGGGGATCAGTGAGTATCAAAGGATCTAATACAGACATCTAATAACTCACCCTTAAATCTGGTTTCTAATCTACTTACTGACAAATTGATTCTCATTGCTTTTATAAATATCTCTGATATTGTCTCTACTGCTATCCTTTCACCTTTACAAGGCCTTCTGGATTCATTGTCTCATTAATGGCATTGAGGATATTGGAATATTAGATGTAAAAGCCATTCTACCAATCATTCAATCAACAGAATTTATTGAATGCTTACAGTGCACAGAACACTATATTAAGTGCTTGCAAAAGTATAGTGTGACAGAATTGGTAATAACTGGGCAGGGAACATGTCTGCCAACTCTGTCATATTGTACTCTCCCAAGTGTTTACTATAGTGTTCTGAAAATAAATATTCTCAAGAAATAAATGCTCTCAATAAATACCACTAATAATGATGATGATGATGGCCAGCAAGACTTACTCTGTCCTGGACTTTTAAGAATTTGTAGGATCTTTATTTCAAGTAAAGCAAGGGCACTTGATAATTCATACTACATGCTACATGTGTAGCCTAGTGGAAAGAGGTTGGGCCTGGGAGTAAAAGACTGGTTCTAATCCTGGCTCTTCCTCCTTGCTTGTTGTGTGACATTTGGAAACTCACTGATCTTTTCTGTTCCTCAGTTTCTTCATCTGTAAAATTGGAATCCAATACCTATTCTTCTTCCTACCTAGATTATAACCCCATGTGGTTGACCTGATTATCTGTTTTACTACAGTGCTTGGTACATTGTAAACTCTAAACAAATACCATTCTTCTTATTATCATTATTATTCTGCTATTATGAAGATAGAATAGAAAAAATTTTCAAAGTATTCATTTTGGAGGATTCACAATTAATATGTCTTGGAAGATTCATTTACAGGGCAGTTTCAGGGCAGTCCTAAAGTTGATCTGGTTGGAAGAGAGTACTGCTTTGGAAAAAGGAGATTTGGGTTCTAGACCCAATCATTTCTAGCTTGTTGTGGGCAGTGAATGTGTCTGTTTTGTTATTATATTGTATTCTCCCAAGTGCCTAGTAGAGTGAACTGCACACAAAGAGTTTAGTAAATATGATTGACTGACTGGTTAAGCTTGTAATTGCTAATTGGGCTATGCTATCAACTCTAAAGTCTTCTAACCAAAGGATGCTGAGGGCACTATGAGAGGTGTATGGGCCTAGAAGGATTCCTGAAATATATTCTAATGTGGGCAGCAAAGACCACAGGGACTATTACAACAATTACCTGGCAGATAATTATGCTTCTACCCAATATCAACATTATACTATGGTCACGTTGACCATAAATGGGCCCTGTACATTAAAACTCTCTGCTTGCACTTGGCTAAGTGCACATTACGACCGGCTCATTGCCCCATATAACCTCAGTGGAAACATGGCTGGTAGGAAATGAGTGACTGTAAATGGAGCAGTGCAAATACTATAATCAATTCCTCCGCACAGATTCTCAATCCTGAGTCTGTTTTCCATCGTTCAATCAGTCAGTCGTATTGAGTACTTACTGTGTGTTTAGCAATGCACCAAATGCTTGGGAGTGTATACTACCTCAGATACCTCAGACCTCCCTGTCCAAAAAGTGCGTTCCTGAATGGCTACTTTGTCAGCATCACCAGGCTAAGAAATTATCTCCATGCTTTCCTTCCCATCCCCTGAGATTCCCTGAGACCACTCTCCTGAGGGCATCACTGCATGGGTTCACAGCAGCCCTCCCCCTAGGAATTAAGAGATTAGAGTGGTAATCCTAACTGCCCACATTAAGTCCCAGAGAATGCTTTTAAGTATATAATCATAGGATCTTTGCAGAGCTGTCCCTTGAGATTAAAGATATTGTTACTGACTGTGAGATTCTAGTTGCGTGTATGTGTGTGTGTGTGTGTGTGTGTGTGTGTGTGTGTGTGTGTGTGTGAGCATGTGTATGAAGTAATGTGGCTAAAAAGGCTGAGAAGTGACCAGAAATTCTTTAAGTATAGTAATGGGGAGCCTGCACAACAAAAGACTGTCCTTTGCATTGCATTTCATTTGCTAACCTGAGCTTACATCATCTTTACATGTCTTCCTTTGAAGATAGAATCCTCTCAAATTCTCCTTCTGGGAGAGTTACCTCACTCTGTTCTTGTCCAATCAGTGATGCTGGCTCCTAGCATTCCACATCTATGCCACCTCAGTTGAAGTTTCATTTTATTGTGTCAAAACAAAATGATTTGGTCCTCCTATTTCCTCACTTTACTCATGAGCCACCAGCTGCTTGATTATGTCTCCTGATTCATTCTACTCACGTACATACCACCCAGTTAAGGTAAGTGTATTTTGTAAAGAATTGCTTCAGTGCTGGCACACTGACTGTATTCCAGGAGCTCATTGTTTACAATTTTGTCTTGCTACAAACACACTATGCAATCACAGTGTCTATTGCAGTCCTACAACAAGAAGATGCAATGTATCTATTAATTGTCAATAGTAATGAACTTAGTTCTTCAAAACCTGTATTTTCACTAAATGGCTTCAATAGAACTTCACAGTGGAATTAGTGTTCTACCAGTGACACACAACTAAATACAGGGTAATGTGGTTTCACAAGGAGCAGTTGCGCAAAAATAAAGTCGTGTAAAAATACAGTCATGTGTATGCACCAAGGTATCACATATAGAGGAGCACAACAGAGAATGAGTGTACATATTTCTTGGGGTGTATGAGTACATACATGTATGTGAACAGCAGGCATCTCATAGAAGAACAAGCATGAATTAATTCTTCTTAGGGTAGACAAGAAATTTTATTTTAGTTTTACAGATGAGGAGAATGAAAGATTCGCAAACCATGGCCCACAGCACTGATGCCAGTAACTCTGAATTTTAATGCTGTCTCCAGCACTGACTTGCTATCTGACCTTTGAAAAATCACTCAACCTCTTTGTGCCTTAGTTTTTTCAACCATAAAATTGTGGGTGGTGAGCCTGACAATTGATAGTAAAGCTTGAAAAGAATGGAGTTCTCATTACTGCTAACGTTCATATTAGCTAAATAACATTAGCAAAAATAGTATCATCATATGAAATTTATGTAACAATTATGATTATTTCATCACAAATAACAATGATCTTGGTTTATATCTCAGATTCCTTAATTTCTAAGGTTATATATAGGTCACCAGAGACTCAAATGCTGGAAGAGAATTCCAGAATCTATATGTGCCCAAACTCTAATCAGTGCACCGCATTATGCGATTGAGGAAGGTCTATTTTAAACAATCTTCAAGAGATTATATTACTTCTATCTTTAGGTTATATGGACAGGAAATATAGCAACCTTCCTTGATAATTCATTCTTTCTTATGAGTTGTAAAAAAAAAGTTGGGAAAATTAAAATTACAAGGAACTGTATAATAGGACAGTTGAACAAGTAAATCTGGAGTCAATATTAAGAACCTTGAAATAGGATTTCATCTTTAGCTCATGATAGCGTGTACCCAGGTTTGGAACAACGCAATATATTTATTCAGAGTACTACCCAAACAGAGAAACTCTGGGCCACTCAGCTGGTAGGAATCTCTGTTCTTGGTTTCTTCATTGTCAGTTATCAACCATGGTGGCAGCTGCTTACCTCGCATGTGGTCTTTCTACATAGGGAAGTTGTTTTTATTGCTAGAAAGGCTTATTGGCATGAAATCTCCCAAATTTAGCTGGCTAATAGGAATTCTTGCTAGTGGGCTTTATGCATAGGCCCCTAAAGGCACATACGCAAGCAAATGAGACAATAATTTTGCATGTTACAGTAGCCCCAATTTGACAGTGAGCATCATACTGCAAATCTTTAGTTGTTCAGAACCCTTCAGTAGACAATTTAGAAGAGGTCTGGGCAATTATTTTGACAACTGGCCCATTTGCCCCTGTTTTAAGCATTCAGTGGGCCACAAAGAGACTCTTCTTGGAGGTGGCAAGAAGGAGATGGAGTGAGTAAGCTTGTTGTGGGCAGGAAATGTGTCTGTCATGTCATCATGTTGTACTCTCCCAAGTGCTTAGTACAGTAAACACTCAGTAAATACAATTGATTGATTAATTGGAACATGTCTTGTACTACTATTATTCTTCCCTAAATGCAGAGTCCAGTGCACTGAATTCAGTAGGCATTCAGTAAATATTATTATCATTACTTACGGGGTGAATGAGATTTGAATTCAGAAAAGAACTCTCCTTCATAAGAAGCACCTTCATGATAAATATAGGAAAAGCTCTTGTTCATTTGAGAGATTAGTAACTTCTCTTAGAAATATGCAAACCCCCTCTTAAAAGAAACTTCTGTCAGAAGTACACACACCCCTCTCTTTAAAAAGTTTATCCATTTTCAGAACTTGGAGATATAAGTATATTCAACTGTTCTTTTGGTTACATATTGTGACTCATTTTGATATTCCAACCTGGCAGATTTGTTTTTCTCCCTATCAGATCTTCCTTCCTTCTTCCTTCTGCTCTCACAAGTTGTAAATATGTTAATGCCTATCTTCTTTCCCATTCAGTCCAGAAATCAATCCGTCAGTCAATCATTGGTATTTATTGAGCACGTTTTGCAGAGCCCTGTGCTAAGTGTTTGGGAGAATAAAATAAAGCAGAGTTGGTAGAACACAGAGGAGGTAGGCCTTGGAAGTAGCTTGGCCTGGTGGATAGGGCATGGGCCTGGGGGTCAGAGGACCTTGGTCCTAATCCCGGCTCAGCTAATTGCTTGCTATGTGACCTTGGGCTTGACTTCACTTAACTTCTCTGTGCCCCAGTTTTCTTGTTCTCCCTTCAGGAGACCGTCAGCCCCATGTGAGACAGGTACTGTCTCTAACATAACTTGTAGCTACCCCAGTGCTTGGAACGGTGTTTGACACTTATTAAGTGGTTAACAAATACTATTTTAAAAACGAAACAAAGCCATATGTTTCCTACTCACAAGGGAAAAAACATATGGTCTAGAAGCTTAGACTGTAATCTTCTTGTGGGCAGGGATCATGCCTACTAACTCTATCGTATTGTACTCTTTCAAATCATAGATCAGTGTTGTGCATACAGTAAAGCACTCAATAAATTCCACTGATTGCTATTGATTGATTAATGTCAGCTCTTTGTAAACAGGAAACAAGTCCTATGCTTCTGCTTTACTTTCCCAAACACTTGAATGTTATTGCATTCAATAAACAATACATAAATGGCATCAGTATACCTATCTCTGTTGCACTATTATAGGGGTTTCCTTTAAAATCTGTCATTTGTTGGCTTTTGTAACTTCCTTAACACACAAAAACAGCTAAAATTGCAAATATAATCATCCTCAAATTCAAGCAACAGTATGTATCCAGTTGGCATTTTTCATAACCTTGTTACACACCTAATGAAGACAATAAAACCACGTGTGATGATAATATGTAATATCAATGTCATATTTTGCTCAGTTACTCTGTGCAGAGCAGTTTACTAAGCACTTGGGAGAATACAATATAACAGAGTTGGTTGACATGTTCCTGGTCCACAAAGAGCTTATACTCTAGAAGGGCAGACAGACAATAAAATGAGTTACAGATATGTACATAAATGCTATAGAACTGAGGTTTGGGAAAATAAAGAGTACAAAACCAGGTTCAAGTGTGATAAAGAAAGTAAAGGGAGTAGGCAAATTGGGGGCTTAATCAGATTAGAGAAGCAGCGTGGCTCAGTGGAAAGAGCGTGGGCTTTGGAGTCAGAGGTCATGAGTTCGAATCCCAGCTCTGCCACTTGTCAGCTGTGTGACTGTGGGCGAGTCACTTAACTTCTCTGTGCCTTAGTTCCCTCATCTGTAAAATGGGGATGAAGACTGTGAGCCCCACGTGGGACAACCTGATTCCCCTGTGTCTACCCCAGCGCTTAGAACAGTGCACGGCACATAGTAAGCGCTTAACAAATACCAACATTATTATTATTATTATTATTAGAAGGCCTCTTGGAGGAGATATGATTATAATAAGGCTTCAAAGGTGGGGAGAGTGATCATCTGTTGGATATGAAGGGAGAGATAGTTCCTGGACAGAAGTAGGACTTGGGCAAGGGATCCTTGGTGAGATAGATGAGAACAGGTTTCAGTGAGTAGGTTGGTGTTAGTGGAGCAAAGTGAACATGCTGGGTTATAGTAAGAAATCAGAGAAGTAAGATAGGAGTGAGGAAGGTGATTGAGTGCTTTATAGCTAATGGTAAAGAGTTTGATGCAGAGGTGGATAAGCAGCCACTGGATGTTTTAAGGATGATGAAACATGGACTGACCTTTTTTTAGAGAAATGATCTGAGCAGCAGAGGGAAGCATGAACCTGAGTGAGGAGATACAGGAGGCAGGAAGTTCAGCAAGGAAGCTGATGCAGTAGTCAAGATGGGATAGGATAAGTGCTTGGATCAATGGGGTAGCACTTTAGGTGGAGAGGAAAGTGTAGATTTTAGCATTATGGAGGTAGAACTGGAAGGATTTGGTGACAGACTATGTATTTGAGGATCATGCCAAGGTTTGTGAGACAGGGAGGATGATGGTGTATCTACAGTGTTAGGAAAGCACTAATTCCTGGAGCTCAATCAATCAATCAATTGTATTTATTGAGCAATTTCTGTGTGCAGGAAGCCCTCAGTAAATACAATCGATTTTTTATGTGCAAAGCACTATTATACTAAGCACTTGGTGAGAGTACAAACACCATTATAACGGACACATTCGCTGCCCACAATGAGCTTACTGTCTAGAGGGGAAGACAGACATTAGAATAAAAAAAACTGGATATGTGCATAAGGATTACAGGCCTGGAGGCAAAGATGGTGAATAAAGGCAGCAAGCAAGTCAGGGAGACTCAGAAGGGAGTGGGTAAAGAGGAAATGAGGGCTTAGTCAGGGAAGGTCTCCTGGAGGAAATGTCCCTTCCATAAGGCTTTGAAGATGGAGAGAGTAGTTGTCAGTCAGATATGAAAATGAGGACATTCCAGACCAGAAGCAGGACACAGGTGAGAGATCAGCGGCGGGATAGGAGAGATTGAGGTACAGTGAGTAGGTTGGCATTAGAGAAGTTAAGTAGGGCTGTAACTATTGTTTATTGCACTATCCCTAGCTCAACTTGCAACACTTTTACTTTTGCCGTATTAAACTTTTGGTGCATGAAAGAATCATTTCTCTTCATTTGCCATTTCTTAATAAAAGTGTGAAATAAACTATGGAGCAAAGCTAGTTATGCTGTAGTCAGTTCTTTCTAATCAGTATGTCACTATTAGCTGATCATTTCAATACAATGTTATCTTTCTGCAGCAGACTTATTGTGAAGTAACAAAGCTAAAATACCAAATGTTCTCAGAATTATAAAGCATGGTGTGTAGCAAATGCACCTGTATTTCTAATTCCCAAACAAGCAAGTGGCTCTATAGAGAACAGATTTCAGTAATTCATAGTGTTCTGTCAGTGTTTTCAGAGCAAATAAATGTTGGTTCTGTCTGAATTACTTTTAATATGTTTACAATGCCTGTGAGTTGTGTCTATTTCCAGAAAGAATGTAAATCCCATCTGAAATCACATTTGGTTGTACTTTAATAGTGTAATTCATACCAATCTAATAAACAAATAAACAAATCAATTTGAGCTGTTACACTGATAACACTGATATGTAAAATATGTTCCTGAACCCAAAATGCATTTTTTGTATGGAAGTTCTCAGTGCAGAATGCTTAGTGAATTTATGTGAACTGTACACAGCACTGAGCCCCTTTTATGTAGCATGTTTCCCTGGCTGATAGCTAAAAGAGGTTAGACTGAATCTCAGTGGATCAATTAACAGAGGGACCTGTCCTTCAACAGAAGAAGATCTATTTCAGGATTTGCATATCACTGAAAAAAATTACAAAGCTGAGATAAATACAAGCCCGATAATAACTCACTGCAGACTTGGCTTCGTTCCTAGATTTCCTTGACTGTTTGTCCTAATAAAGTGTCTCCATGGCACTTAGGGCAAGAAGGTTATTAGTAGCTGTCAATCAAAGGCGGGAGTATGCATCGGCAGGAGGAGGAAGAGAAGAGAGGTGACATTCATCCTCTCTCCTCACTTATATTGGGGAGAAAAGTCATTCAGAGCAAGTGGTTAAAAAGGAACAGGTCCCTCTTCATCCCCATGGAAAAAAAAAAAGAAAAGCCTCCTTGGTTACCAACAATTTAATAATGAAACGAAATACATCAATCATCTTTTTTCTGCTTTATTGATGCCTGAATGTCCATTCATCCCTTGGAATATGAAGGACATGTGAAAAACAGCTGTGTGGAAGATTCTTGATTCAAATACTATTGTCTCATGCTTATACACAAACACACATACACACACACACAATACACATTTGTGCATTTAAGACTTAAGATGAAATATGAAAAACGTTCCAGTTCGACACAGCTAATGCCCAGCAAAAGAAAACTGGATCCTTATTAAAATCAAATATAGGAATTGTGACTTTTGAGAAGTTGGTACTCAGAATCTATCTGTACAGCAATTAATTAATACTTTAAAGGTCTTTAATTTACTGTACCATTTTCTTAATTAAAGTATATCTACTGCAAGAGCACATCATCTCTATATATGCATATTTTCATAAGTAACAGAGTCCATAGAGTGCTAATTGATATCTTGGTCTCCAGACAATACTTTACTAAATGAAATGACAATTATAACCAATTAAAATTCACTTTACATACTACTTCACCTATTTTGTATGTATTATGCATGAAGACAGAGAGTACATTGCCTCACCACTCAGGATTTCTGTGTGTTTTTGCCATTGATGGACAGTTCCAAGATATTCCTTTCTATAGGCTTCTCAGCAGAGGTCATTTCGGGAGAATTTCTCAAAACCTATATTTTAGTGCTCCATATATTAAGGAGTTTTTAATCTCCTTATTTGCTGCTGGCTAAAGAGATTTTTTAAATTTTGTTTTGTTTTATTGAATATGACTAGCGTACATCAAAAGCACTTTTCTACTCTTATTGTTGGTGTGAAACTATTTTTAAAAATACCAAACTACCTAATTTTGCACGTTATATTGCAGTACCTAGAAGCAATGAATCCAAAAACTGTTAACACACACCTTGTGATGAACATAAAGTATTAACCTGTTGCTCTTCATCTCATTAAGTCAAAACAGATAATGGACTGTTGCTGAGTGGAATTTAATAGACAGGACCCACCTCCCTATGAACCACCATCCAAAGGAACAGAATGGGTTAAAGGAAGCGGGAACCACCCAAAAATCTTTCACTTTCACAAAACAGTCTCCTCCCCCACTTCTATCAGTCATTTCTTCTGTTGCAAAAATATGAATATTAATACTCCCACCTGCCACCTTTTTACATATATGGCATAGGAGAATACAGAGTTCAGCAGAGAAAATGGGAGAACTGTAGACAAAAGGAAGGAACACAGAAAAACCTGACTTTTTTGTTCCCCTTACAAAATTCACATTTTCTAGGCATAAAGAGGTCTACCAAGGGACATATGTATCTTACTGTGCCATTTTCCCCTTCTGTTGTTTTGCACCCTGCTGTGAATGAACTTTGCCTTTTTATTGAGTGATAACATCCTTTCTAAACCCGTTCAACATGAAAACAAATGTTGTCATGTGATCTTCCAAACGGAGACCCTGCCATAAGTAAAATGATGTTGTGCAATATTTTTAACTTTCAAAATGAGCCCCAAACCACAATCTATTTACAAATTTGATTTTAATGCACCTATTTTCATGACATGTTTTGCAAGGATCTTCCATTTGGTGGGCTAATTCCTGTACAACAAGTGGGGAATCCATTTTTAGTAACCCTAGACTTTCTGGGACTGCAGCTGTAAACTGTTTTCACAAGAACTATTTTGCGAAAACATAAACCATAAAAAAGGCAAACCAGTTGTTTTAGTTATGAAACATTTTCTTGATACTGAAAGTTTGATTGCATCTTCCACAATTACAGTTTTTATGGAGGGTCAGATGAATTATAGAAGTAATAAATTACAGTATACATTTTTGGTGTTGATGTCAATTTTAATTTTTTTAAAGTGTATAGTTTTATTTAACTGTTCTTATTTTAGAAATAATTTTCTTTCATTTAATTCTATAGTTTGTAAAATTGAAATAGCTTAGGAAATGCAACTGTTTACTATAAGATTTTATATTTTAGAATTTTTTTTAAACCTTCCATCATATCGGTGGCCCTAGAAATATATCAAAACACTCAACTCCCTTTGTTAATAATAAGTACAAAAGGATTGGAAACGGTTTTTTTCTTCATAATTGAAAATAACTGGATATGGCTACTTTTCATTACTTTCAGATTTATGAGTTTCCAATAGCTTCCTTTATTTGTTTTTGAATAACATACTGGACTTACTTTTTCTCTTTTTCATCATTTTTAATTCACATAGTAGAGTATCATGCAATTGTCAGTTATCAACAATTCTCAATTTAAAAAAAGTAAGAATGGAAATACATATATTGAATTTAAATACAGCATGACTTGATAAAAAACAGTATGAGATCTTATGGGACCCCTCTAAGAAGGAAGAATTTCTTCCTTTTTTAAGGCAATCATTTAATTAATTTATTGTCCCATTAGATTAAAAAAAATTAAAGGAAAGAGAGGGATTTTCTCTCAAAAGACAATTTTTAACATTTTATTTCTCCATTTCATAGGTCTGAAGCCTTCATTTTTGGCGAATATTAAACAACACTTGCATATTCTCAGGTGCAGAAATAATTGTTGTATAACTTTATTTTGCAATTACAAAGATTGATTTTTCATTAAGAGGTTTTTTCTTCATGTAGAAAAAGTTGTTTTGTGCAGTAAATGGAATGCCAAAGCAGACAAATGTAACCAACATTAAGCTAGCCAATAGAATTCAACAAACTGTTCAGGTCATTAATATAATTTGTTTTGGCACTGTTACATTTCCTAGTGCTACTCTGAGTAGTTTGCTGGGCACATCAATTTGTTTTCAGCTATTGTGAAATTGGATATCCTGGCTTTCATCCAAGGCACCCTCTCAATTTGCATATCTTTGTTATCATTTCAGGTTCTCAGAACATACTGTGGACTATCACACCATCTGCACCAAGATCCTCACATCCAAACACAAATTAAAAATGAAACTGTAAAATTTGCAAGGAAACAATACAGACCTTTTTATCTCATTCTCCCTCTGTTCATTTTCAAAAGAGAAACTTGCTTGTAGCCAAGCATAGCAAAAAAGGCTTTTATTAATTGGACTGGCATCAAGCATGCATACATAAAATTGTTTATTTTTTCCCTATAAAGGGGTTGCCTGACATAAAAGGGTCTTTGAAGATGACATTCAGATTTTGACATTTGCATGATATTGTATAAATATCAGAGGTAGGAGACTTTTCTGACAAACCAGATGGGTCAGAAAAAAGCACTTCTACAGATAGATATTAGTCTTTTACTTAAAGGATATCTGCTTGTCCTCTAAGCTGTGAATTATTAGACAGCAAAAACAAACATATTTGTTTCAAACCCCAGTTTCTTTTTTTTTTTTTTTTTGAATTCTGATAAGCCCTTCTTTGGAAAAAAAATGAAATATGTAGCATTATTTTTGAGCCTTTTGGGGGGAGTAATTCAATTAAGATCACAGGATAAATTGAATCTCCTTTTTAGAGTGCTGTAGAGATTAAATCTTATTGTTGAACTTATTGCTGCTTGATGGAACTAATTTTGATTGTAAGTATGGACTTGGAATGTTTTTGAGGGATAGGAGGGGAATCGCAAGCCCTTATAGTCATCAATATGAAAATAACTCTGATATGGCTTCTTTATTCATGATTGTTAAATGCAAAGGGGGAGATATTGGCTGTAAAATTTCTCCGGTGTTGTTTTTTTTTTAATCCAGTTCCCATGTATAGAAAACAGTTTTGGCACACTGGGGCAAACACAGTGTCAGTGATATACTGCTTAATCAGGACACATACTAAGGGTGTTTTTGTTTGTTGATTTTGAATGCAGGCAAAAGGAATGTCCATCTCCTCCTGCTTTAATAGAAGAGGCTAGATCTGATTAGACATGTTGACCCCTAAGCCACTAGCCACAGACAACTTGTGTACAGCAGGCAGCTACCTTCTTTTTGCAGGATGGCAGCCTGGTCAATATACACTGCTCATTAAGGCTGGTGTTTAATGACTGTCAAAGTGATTTTCAAATAGCTTAATTATTGTGATCATCAATTACTATCTCTTGAGGGGATTCTTAGAGCTGAAAAAAGTACCAGTCCCTGCCCAGTGATCTTGATAAAACAAGTCAGACAAGCTCACAGCTGAAAAGTCAGGTTTTTCAAACAGGAGGTTGGAATTTTTTTTGGACATTCTGGGGTTTGGCAGAAATTTATACTGCAGTGCTCTGAATATAGCTGCTTACCTGCTTGAGAACGGTAAGGGCATCACTCATTAGGGTGATCTCATCTCTCATGCCTCCCATTCTCATGGAATCATCAGTGTTTTCCTCAGCTCCATCTTGCCTCTTCATCATTGGAGTTCATTTCCTCCTCCTTTAGGCTCACCCCATCATTATTCATAGGGTTTTCATCTGACCACTACTTTCATGGATAAAACAAGAAAAGTACTGCTCTTTCCTTCTCAATAGCCTAATGATCAAACCAGATCCTGCCAGATGTGTTGAGATCTTTTGTGTTTTGGTGGACATCTCCCCCAAGAGGATCTTGACATAGAAAAGTTTGATAATCATAATTTAGTAGAAAAATTTGGCAGAGATAGAGTTTATGGATCATGTTCAAATAGAAATCAGAACTTCACTGTAGGATAAAACCATGTAGAGATGCAGGGAGTAGGTGGAAGATTAGAGAAGCAGTGTGGCATAATGGATGGAGAACAGTCTGGGAGTCATTTCTAGTCCCGGTTCTGCTACTTGTCTGCTGCGTGACCTTGGGTGAGTCACTTAACTTCCCTGTGCCTCACAGTTCCCTCAACTGTTAAATGGGGATTAATACTGTTAGCCCCACATGGGACAGGGACTGTGTCCAACCTGATTACCTTGTATCCACCCCAGCATTTAGAACCATGCCTGGCACATAGTAAGAGAAGCAGTGTGGCTAGAGAAGCAGTGTGGCTCAGTGGAAAGAGCGCGGGCTTTGGAGTCTGGGCTCATGAGTTCGAATCCCAGCTCTGCCACTTGTCGGCTGTGTGACTGTGGGCAAGTCACTTAACTTCTCTGTGCCTCAGTTCCCTCATCTGTAAAATGGGGATTAAGACTGTGAGCCCCACGTGGGACAACCTGATTCCCCTATGTCTACCCCAGCGCTTAGAACAGTGCTCGGCACATAGTAAGCGCTTAACAAATACCAACATTATTATTATTATTAATAGACTATATATATAAAGAAAAGACTAGGGGCTGAGCTTTGTAGGGAAGAAGGGATGCGTTTCAGAAGCTATAGAATGAGCAGCTCTTCCATGAATGGTGAAATATAAATAGACAGTCTCAAACCAGGCCTTATCTTTAAATCCACCTCTCAATATCCTATGTAAACAGACTATTCCTTCCCCTTTTCCAGTATCACAAGGAGATCCATCAAAACCTTAATCATCTTTATGTAAACTAAATAGACTTTTTTGAAAGTGAATGGCTAGTTCACTTTCAGATTTTCTTTTTTTTCCACACATTAAGAGGTAATCATTACAAGTTACAAAAGTAATGCCATGGGGAAAATGTCAATAGCTTCAAAGCACAGATGAGTTATTACACTGATAAGAGTTCCAAAATGTATCATTATAGATCAAAGTTCAGTATATTAGATGATGCATCTAAAACCGAAAGTAGGATATTCCAAGGGGAGCAAATATTCCTTGATTTTCCTAAATATTTTTTGACATAATAACAGTAATAACTGTATTTGTTAAATGTTTACTACAAGTCAAACACTATATTAAGTGCTGGGATGGATACAAGATCCCCAGTTTGGACACAATCTCTGTCCCACATGGGCCTCAAGTTAAGGAGGTGGGAAAGCAGATATTGAACCCCTATTTTAAAGATGTGGAAACTGGGGCACAGAGAAGTCAAGTGATTTGGCCAAGATCACCCAGGGGGTAAGAGATTAGAACCCAGATCCTATGACTCCTAGGCCTGGACTCTTTCCATTAGGCAACACTGCTTCTTTATGAAACTAAAAAAAATGGAATTTTGGGTTGGATGTTTTCCTGACCTAGTAATGTTATAGCTCATGGTTTCATCTTATGTACATTTCACCCATAAGCTCTTGTTTATTCTTCTTCCCACATTTTTATTTTCTCTTATCCTTTCCAAAAGTCCATGCAATCTTTTTTCTTTCTGTTACTAGAACCCATCTTGATTTGATTTACTTTTCTATTTTATTCCACTCCTCCCTCCCATGTCCATTTTCTATTAGAATTCCAAGATTTGTGTTAAGTGGAAGTAGAGGCCCACAAACTAAAGAAATGAATCTGCTCCCATGGAGCGTAAGGGCTTAATCTCCTGTCAACCTTAAGCAACCTCTCACTCTGAATCTGAAATATCACCCACTAGTGGCCAATATTGTAGTCATTGTTGGAAATTATATTATTAATTAATATGCACTGAATACCAAAATACAAGCAGGATGATATTCAGAAGTTCAGATCATATACAATCTCCCAGTCTAAATCAATAGATTGCATAAAAACTTGTACACCATCACTTATCTTCTTAATACTCATTTTCACAATTTCCTTGAATTTTTTACCATTTTATAACTTCATCTCCAACCTTCAAGCCACAGATAATGGATTGCTAGGGACCAAGGATTTTGAGCTGTTCCATAAAGGTTTCAAAAGCATTAGCCTCAGTGCTGACAACTGCCTGCCTTTCCTTTGAAAAAAGAAGCCCAAGGGTAATAATATGGCAATCATAAAGGTGAAAAAAAAAATCTGAAAATGGAGTCAAGCTCCAGTTCTGAAGTCCAGAAGAACTGTGCTTTCACCATATATACCAAAGTATCAAATAAGAAAAGAGGAAAGAAAAAAATCTATTTCATAGTGGGTAAAGCATACTGCAGCTTTATCTATCTGAATGCTAGCTGCACTCTGAAAACTCCATAAACTTGTCTCCACTCCTCCCAAACTCCTTCCCCCACCATAAAGAGTTATTATGGGGCTTGGTGGAGAAGCAAAAGGAGACACAAAGGGCCAAACGTCTCTCTGCCCCTCAAAACTCTCCACTGGCCCCACTTGTCCCTTCCCCTCAAGTCAAAATTCCACACAATTGGCTTCCAGGCTCTCCATCAGTTTCCCACACCTTATGAATCTGCCCTCCCCTTTTTTTTCTGATATTTAAGTGCTTACCATGTGCCAAGCATTATACTAAGTGATGGGTTATATATAAAATAATCTTGTTGGAAATAGTCCCTGTCTCACAATCTTAATCCCCATTTTACAGCTGAGGTAATTGAGGCACAAAGAAAGCAAAACAATTTGCCTGGGTTTACACAGCAGACACGTGTCGAGCTGGAATTAGAGGAGAGGTTCTCTGACTCCAGGGCCCATCCTCTTTCTTTCCATTAGACCATGTTTCTTCTCTATGGCCTCACTGCTTCTCTATTCATCCTTGATTTCCCAACTAGCTCTCTTTGCTTCTCCTATAATTACCTTCTTACTGTGCTTCACTCTTTCCTCCCACTCCCTACTTTGGTTCACATTCGTTTTCCCAGCTTGAGATGCCCTCCATCAGAACACAACTTCCACAATATTCAAATTCCACCTGAAAACTCACTCTTCCAATATGCCTTTTCTGATTAATTTTCAATATCCCAAGTCCTATAAATCAATAAGACATCTACTGCACTTATGTATAAACCTATTCTCAGCACTTTTATATGTTAATTTATTTTGATTTCTCTGGGTATTTCTTAGATCTGCCTTCCTCCTTTAGAGTGTCACTTGCTTGTTTTGTATTTCCCAAGCCCCTAAAAGTGAATTACAATAAATGTTATTGGTACTTCTCAGTGCCTCAGTTTCCTCATCTTTAAAATAGGGGTTCAATATCTGTTCTCCCACCTCCTTAGCTTGTAGCAAATTGTGGTATTCATTAAGCACTTATTATGTGCCAAACACTGTACTAAGTGCTAGGACAGATACAAAGTAATCAGGTTAGACACAGTTCCCATCCACAAGGGGATTTTAGTCTAAGGGAGAAGGAGAACAGGTATTCAGTCCTCATTTTACAGATTAAGATGCTGAGACATAGAGAGGATCTAGACTGTAAACTTGTGGGCAAGGAATTTTTCTGTTTACTGTTGTACTGAACTCCCCCGAGTGCTTAGTAGTGTGCTCTGCATGCAGTAAGTGCTCAATAAATATGATTGAGTGGATGAGCATCACCCACTCAAGGTTACACAGAAGGCAACATGCAGAGCTGGGATTAGAGCTCAGGTCTCTGAGTAGAGGTGGATAAGGGAAGATGACCAAAGGACACAAAAGGGTGATTTTCATTCATGCATTTTGTTACACTTCAGTCCTGCAAGAGGCCTCAGAACAAGAAAAAGTCATTTATGGAATGTAAAATCCAAAACTTATGAAAGAGAGAAAGTTGGAAGGAGAAATGTTGATCTTTTGTTTTGAGGTTTTAATAAGTTATATACTGGAGAGTCTCTCTTTACAACATTGTAGTCAAGATTTTAAATGGGGTAGCTATCAGCTGTAAATTCCCTGAGAGTAGGGATAGTGTCTATTAACTCTATTAATAATAATAATAATAATGATGTTGGCATTTAAGTGCTTACTATGTGCCAGGAACTCTTCTAAGTGCTGGGGTAGATACAAGGTAATCAGGTTGTCCCAAGTGAGGCTCACAGTCTTAAGCCCCATTTTACATATGAGGTAACTGAGGCACAGAAAAGTTAAGTGACGACCAAAGTCACACAACTGACAAGTGGTAGAACCACTATTAGAACCCACGACATCTGACACCCAGGCCCGTGCTCTTTCCAATAGGCCATGCTACTTCTCTATTGTATTCTGCACAGAATTAGTGTTCTAGTATTCTGTTGCCATTATAGTTCAAAGCCAGACCCAGCTTAGTTTCATGAGAGGTGTTTCACAATTTGCTGTTGGATAAATCAATCAATCAGTCAATGGATTCTTTGATTTTGTTTTGTTTTGGGTTTTTCTTATGGTGTTTATTAAATGTTTACTATGTACCAGGCACTGGGGTAGATAGAAGCTAATCAGGTTGGGCACAGTCCATGTCCCATGTGGGGCTTATAGTCTTATTCCCTATTTTATAGATGAGGTAATTGAGTCACATTTGCCCAAGGTCACAGAGCAGACAAGTGGCCAATTCAGGACTAGAATCCACGTCCTTCTGACTTCTAGGAGAGGTCTTAATATACTGCTTCTATCACTGTCACACTGCCACACTGTAAACTGCTTCTCCAGTGGTAATTATTGAGCAGAGCACTGAATCCATTGCTTGGGAGAGTACAGTAAAACAAAGTAAAACAGAATTAAGGGCATTCTATCTGGATCATCAACTCCTTGGTATAAAGGTAAGTATCAGATCCACTCCGAACTGAAAGAGACCAAAAAAGAGAGCAGGAAAAGCAGGAAAGAGAGAACTGACAAGGGACTGGGTAGGGTGAGAAAGGAAGGCAAAAAAGGGAAAGAGAAAAGTGCAGGGGAAAGTATATAGAATAAGAGAATGGGAGGACAGGAAGCAGAAGAGAAGAGATGATAGGAAAGGAAATGTAGTACAATTATGATATATAAAACTTAAACTGCTTTGAATACTAACTAAATCATATTTAAATTATTGTTGTTATTAAAATATATTCAAACAATGGGCAAATCACTGAACCGAACCCTGGAATAATTTCACATGAGGATCAGTTAAGTCACAGCTCCTTTCTCACTGAGGATTCACATTGCTCCACCTTTATAAAAAGTTGTCTTTCAATTAGACAGTTTTTTTAATTTTAATTTTGTTTTCTAAATTCCTGGAAGAAGAAATTGATATTACAGCGAGACTTTCTAAATCTGTTGTTTCGTCTTTTGCTTTTCCTGGAGAATTTTACAAATCTCTTTTCTTAATGAATTCCCATGTTCTTTGTAACAACTCACTGCATTTTAGCTAATGTGTAAAAGAACCTATTTGAAGTCTCCAAAGAAATGGATTAAAGTTGAGCCAGATTTTTCTAGTGTCTAACTACTTCCTGTCTATTCCTAAATCTGCACTTTGAAAATTGCATAAACTTTATCATACCTCTAGGGTACTGATGAATACATTGCAGTTGTGACTGTCTAACTAGAGAATAATTTAGGTCCTGGGAGAATCTGATTCAATATGAACCAGCTTTTCTACTCTTGCACTATTTCCATCTAGTGGTGATAGCTAGCTGGATTTCCCAGAGAATTTAAAAACACAAAAACTTCCCACCAATTTTCACTTTCCCTATGGTAAAACTATGAGTTTCCAAGTTTCAAAATTGTTGTGATTGTGTAATTTCTGGAATTAAATGCATCAGACATTTGTTCCACAAGTCCCACATATCTTCAGGTTCAAATTCAGTTTTACATTTAGTGTTAAAAACTTTGCATAAACACCCTGCTTATGGTTTATAATTGTGAAAAACACTAGCGTCATATTGGCAATACACTATTATGCAGGTTTCATGGCTAAGAACACCTGCTATATAATTTTACATAAATAAATTCTACTTCGATGAAGCTTAAACTTAGGAAATTTAAACAAAATAGTGTTTAGGCATGGTTCCCAAAGGAATAAGAAAGGGATTTGATTTTTTGTCTTTTCAAAACCAGGTGCTGTGTTCAGTTAGTGCCAGCTGACACACTTGAGTAATTTGGCAAAAACATGAGTTTTCAGGTGTATAACTGAACATGCTACATCCAAATACTAATGACCTTCAAAAGAGCAGAGGGAGTCCTACACATTTCAACAGCAGACTTGCTAAGCGGGAATGTATATAGTACAGAAAAAGTTTTGCTGTCATGTCATAATTTGTATTCTAGAAGAAAAAATGTGATGGGAAAATCATGTTATAAAAACCACTGATTCATTGAGAATTAATGGGTTGGAGATTGGTGGTTCAAAGATGTTATAATGACTTAGATTTTTGGATGCAAATGTCTATATCATTCCTGTGTACTATTTGTTCTTTTATCATAAAATTCAGTGTTATTTTAGCTTTGTTAAATACAGCTAAATTGAAACCCCAAATTCTCACACTAAATTACCCTTTCTGACTGAAAGTAGGCTCACATTAGTGCTATAAAGAAACAGGATAATTCTATTAACTTTCTCACTGCTGCACTAAATCAAAGACCAGGACTAGAATTCAGGTTCCTTGGCTTCTAAGCCAGTGCTCCATTCACTGGACTGCATCATCCCAGTGGAATTTAGTCATTCATTTTAAAGTAAAAACAAAAGACAACTGAATAGAAAAAGGCCAAGACCTAGGGAAGGAAGTTTTAGGGGTTGGCAAATTTTAGAGCACATCCCTCAGATTTTAATAATGCTCTGGAGACAGCACTCCAACTATTTCTGGCTCCCTCTTCCCTTTCCCATGCATGATGCCCCAGGACCAAAGCAGAAATGGGTTCTGCAGGAGCTATTGGGAGAAGTAGTTTCTAGCTACCCTCGTTCATCACTATTTATTAAATGTCCATTGGGCTCTAAGAAGTTTTACAAGCATCAGGAAGGAGACTGAAATTCAGTGATGCTTTGGAGGGGCAAATTTTATATATAGTATACAGGTGTATACACATTTATATATATATATATATATATATATATATATATATATATATACTTACATATGTACATATGTACACATACACACATATCTACTGATCAAAAACTCATTGAGAGCAGAGATCATATCTACCAACTCTACTATATCTTGTATCATACTCCCCCAAGTGCTTAATACAGTCTCTGAAACACTGTAAGTGTTCAGTTAATACCACTGTCTGATAATTTGATCCAAAGCTGGAAAAAATGCTTTTGTCTCCAGTGTAATTTGTCCTTTTGAAACAAAATTGCTTTTCTCTGGGACCTACTTACAATTATTCACTTCTACTTTTCAGAAACAGCTTCTTTACAGAATCAAAATATTCTCTATACAACCTCATCTCATAAGACAAACCCTTCTTTGGAACTCGCTATTCCATTTACTTTATAAAAACAGATGGCAACCAAAAGTTCCTTGTGGACAGAGTTCCCATCTACCAACTCTGGTGGATCATTCTTTTCCAACTGCTTGGTACAGTGTTTTGCACCAAGTAAGCACTAAATAAATGTCACAATCAGATTGACTGATTGCCACATTTCCTTTTATAAACAGATGGCAAAACAGAGCTGAAAATTTCAACTAGCTCTATTCCCTTGCTTCATATTCCCTTCTCCAGGGTGAACATTCTTCAATCCTTAAGAACACCTGAATGCCATTCTCCGATTTGCTCCCTCCCAGCAGTATGTATCCTCCACAGAATCACCATTCATTATGCATCAAGATCATGACCATCACTATCTATAAAGTGCTGCACATGTACACAGCATGTACATGTTCAGGGGCCTTTCAGAGAAGCAGCATTCATTCATTCAATAGTATTTATTGAGCACTTACTATGTGCAGAGCACTGTACTAAGCACTTGGGATGAACAAGTCAGCAACAGATAGAGACAGTCCCTGCCGTTTGACGGGCTTACAGTCTAATCGGGGGAGATGGACAGACAAGAACAATGGTGATAAATAGAGTCAAGGGGAAGAACATCTCGTAAAAACAATGGCAACTAAATAGAATCAAGGCGATGTACAATTCATTAACAAAATAAATAGGGTAATGAAAATATATACAGTTGAGCAGACGAGTACAGTGCTGTGGGGATGGGAAGGGAGAGGTGGAGGAGCAGAGGGAAAGGGGGAAAAAGAGGGTTAAGCAGCGGAGAGGTAAAGGGGAGGTGGCAGAGGGAGTAGAGGGAGAAGAGGAGCTCAGTCTGGGAAGGCCTCTTGGAGGAGGTGAGTTTTAAGTAGGGTTTTGAAGAGGGAAAGAGAATCAGTTTGGCGGAGGTGAGGAGGGAGGGCGTTCCAGGACCGCGGGAGGACGTGACCCAGGGGTCGACGGCGGGATAGGCGAGACCGAAGGACGGTGAGGAGGTGGGCGGCAGAGGAGCGGAGTGTGCGGGGTGGGTGGTAGAAAGAGAGAAGGGAGGAGAGGTAGGAAGGGGCAAGGTGATGGAGAGCCTCGAAACCTAGAGTGAGGAGTTTTTGTTTGGAGCGGAGGTTGATAGGCAACTACTGGAGTTGTTTAAGAACTGGGAGATGACCGGGTTTGGGAGGGAAGATGAGGAGCTCAGTCTTGCTCATGTTGAGTTTTAGGTGGTGGGCCGACATCCAGGTGGAGATGTCCCGGAGGCAGGAGGAGATGCAAGCCTGAAGGGATGGGGAGAGGACAGGGGCAGAGATGTAGATCTGCGTGTCATCTGCGTAGAGATGGTAGTCAAAGCCGTGAGAGCGGATGAGTTCACCGAGGGAGTGAGTGTAAATGGAGAACAGAAGAGGGCCAAGAACTGACCCTTGAGGAACTCCAACAGTTAAAGGATGGGAGGGGGAGAAGGCTCCAGCGAAGGAGACCGAGAATGATCGGCCAGAGAGGTAAGAGGAGAACCAGGAGAGGACAGAATCCGTGAAGCCAAGGTGAGATAAGGTATGGAGGAGGAGGGGATGGTCGACAGTGTCAAAGGCAGCAGAGAGGTCAAGGAGGATTAGAATGGAGTAGGAGCCATTGGATTTGGCAAGAAGGAGGTCATGGGTGACCTTAGAGAGAGCAGTCTCGGTAGAGTGGAGGGGACGGAAGCCAGATTGGAGGGGGTCTAGGAGAGAATGGGAGTTAAGGAATTCTAAGCATCGATTGTAGACGACTCGTTCTAGGATTTTGGAAAGGAAGGGTAGTAGGGAGATAGGGCGATAACTGGAGGGGGAAGTGGGGTCAAGAGAGGGGTTTTTTTAGGATGGGGGAGACGTGGGCATGTTTGAAGGCAGAGGGGAAGGAGCCCTTGGAGATTGAGTGGTTAAAAATAGAAGTTAATGAAGGGAGGAGGGCAGGGGCGATGGTTTTAAGAAGGTGAGAGGGAATGGGGTCCGAGGCGCAGGTGGAGGGGTTGGCACTTGCGAGGAGGGAGGAGATCTCCTCTGAGGATACTGCAGGGAAGGATGGGAAAGTTGGGGAGGGGGTTCGTGGGGGGGAGGGGAGAGGCAGAGGGGTGACTTTGGGGAGCTCAGACCTGATTGTGTTGATTTTCATGAGGAAATAGGTGGCCAGATCACTGGGGGTGAGAGATGGGGGAGGGGGAGGAACAGGGGGCCTAAGGAGAGAGTTAAAGGTCCGGAACAATCGGTGGGGGTGACGAGCATGGGTGTCGATGAGGGAGGAGAAGAAGTTTTGCCTGGTGGAGGAGAGGGCAGAGTTAAGGCAGGAAAGGATAAATTTTAAGTGTGTGAGGTCGGCTTGGTGCTTGGACTTTCGCCAGCAGCGCTCAGCAGCTCGAGCATAGGAGCGTAGGAGGCGGACAGAGGAGGTGATCCAGGGCTGTGGGTTAGTGGAGCGAGAGCGGCGGAGGGAAAGGGGGGCGAGAGAGTCGAGATGAGTAGAGAGGGTGGAGTTGAGAGCGGAGACCTGATCGTCGAGAGTGGGAAGAGAGGACAGGGCTGCAAGGTGAGGAGAGATGCTATTGGAAAGACGGATGGGATCGAGAGAGCGGAGGTCTCTGTGGGGAAGTAGTGAAGATTTGCAGGGGGAGGGAGTGTGAGAGATGAGGCAGGTGAGAAGGTTATGGTCAGAGAGAGGGATTTCAGAGTTGGTGAGGGAGGAGATAGTGCAGCGGTAGGAGATGACGAGATCGAGGGTGTGACCGAGTCGGTGAGTGGGCGCGGTATGGTGGAGGAGGTCGGCAGAGTCGAGGAGGGATAGCAGGCGGGCGGCAGAGGAGTCGTCGGGAACATCCATATGGATGTTGAAGTCTCCAAGGATCAGAGTGGGCAGAGAGAAGGAGAGAAGGAAGGTGCGAAAGGGGTCAAGGTGGTTGAAGAAGTCAGAGGTGGGACCGGGAGGGCGGTAGATGACGGCGACAAGTAACTGGAGGGGGTGGTAGAGGCGAATGATATGGGCTTCGAAGGAGGGGAAGGAGAGGGAGGGGGGAGGAGGGATAGTGCAGAAGCGGCAACGGGGCGAGAGGAGGAAACCGACGCCTCCTCCCTTACCGGTGAGTCTGGGGGAGTGGGAGAAGGAGAGGCCTCCGCCGGAGAGAGCGGCGGCGGAGACCGTGTCTTCGGGAGAGAGCCACGTTTCCGAAAGGGCGAGGAGGAGGAGAGAGCGAGAGAGGAAAAGGTCATGGATGAAAGGTAGCTTGCCTGTAGTAGAGCGGGGGTTCCAGAGGCCACACTTGAAAGTAGCTGTGGGTGCAAGGGGGGGAGGGGGGGAAGGGCGGGGGGAGGGGAGGGTTTGGATGGGAAGGAGGTGGCGGGGCCCTGGACGGGGAGAGGGGGATGAGGGGTAGCGGTGGGACAAGAGGACTGGGATGGAGCATGGGTGGGGAAGAGAGAAGGGGGGAGGGGGTCAGGAGGGGGTTTGGTGGGGGGAAGAGTAGGGGGAGGGGGAAGAGTGGTAGCGCTGGTAAAGTGGGTTCTAGGGCGGGAGAGAGGAGGGGGGGAGGAGACAGAGGAGAGAGCGGGAAAGAGCTGAGCGAGAGAGGGGAAGGGGAAGGGGAGGATAGGAAGGGGCGGGAGGGGGGAGGGGGGGAGGAGGGACATGGCGAGGCCAGAGAGGTGGGTGGCAGCACTGACAACAATAAACAGTAATAAACGAAATCGGTAATATAGCAACATGATACAGTATGATACAATACGGTAGTGCTAATATAGCAACAGGATACAGTATGATACAATATAGTCGTGTTAATAAAAGGGGGATGACCAGGGTCGGGGGTAGACTCGATTAAGGGGCGACCTGATCAAACTCAAAGTCTGACGACAATAAACAATAACAAGCGAAATCGCTAATATAGCAACATGGTACAGTAAGGCACACTACAATAGTGTTAATAAGCAGGCGATGACCAGGGTCGGGGGACGAGCCGACCCTACCCAATCAGACTCAAAGTCAAGCGGCCAGCAGCCGAGAGAGTCCCAGAGCTCATGACCAAATAACCCTGTGGCGGCGGGGGGGCCCTGAGGTTGTCCGGGGTGGGTGGCGGCCGTAGGCGGCGGCTAAGGTAAGGTAACATGGTGAGAACAATGACGTCGTCGCCCGGGGAGGGGAAAATGAATCACCTCGAGGGGGAAGAGGGAGTGAGGCGTGGCTCAGTGGAAAGAGCACGGGCTTTGGAGTCAGAGGTCATGAGTTTGAATCCCAGCTCTGCCACTTGCCAGCTGTGTGACTGTGGGCAAGTCACTTAGCTTCTCTGTGCCTCAGTTACCTCATCTGTAAAATGGGGATTAAGACTGTGAGCCCCACGTGGGACATCCTGATTCCCCTGTGTCTACCCCAGTGCTTAGAACAGTGCTCGGCACATAGTAAGCGCTTAACAAATACCAACATTATTATTATTATGAGGCCTTCCCAAAATGGCCGCCTCAGGCAGAGTGGGGGCTTCCCAAAATGGCCGCCTCGGGCGGAGTGGGGGCGCGGTTGGGGAGCACAATGTCCCCGGGCCCGAGCAGGGGGACACAATGTCCCCCAAGGACACAATGTCCTAATGGAAAGGGCATGAGCCTGGGAGTTTGGATACTGAATTCTAATAGTGGCTCCACTACTAGTTGGATGTGTGACCGTATCAAGCCACTTCATTTCTCTGTGCCATAGTTACCTTATCTGTAAAATAAGGATTAAGACTGTGGTGAGCCCCATGTGGGACAGGGACTGTTTTCATTCTGATTACCTTGATTCTATCCCAGCACTTAGTACAGTGCCTAGCACATAGTAAGTACCCAACAAATACCATAAAATGTATGACATCAACCGATTAATCATATTTATTGAGCACTTACTGTGTGCAAAGTACTATAATAAGTGCTTGTGTCCCTGCCCTTCAAGAGGTTTACCATCTAGTGGAGTAAACAAGCAGATTCCCATTGCAAAATGTTCAGAAGGTAAAAGCGTAAGAGATATAGATGAACCAAAAAAATCACAAGTAAACAATTGGTAAAAAATAAATATATAAATAATGAATAAATGTGCTTGTGGTGCTTCACTGACTTACAATATGATTGTTTTAGTGCAGATACAAAAATGGTTAAAAACATCTCTGATATATTTAACCTTTTTGTTATTGGTGATTCAGTGGGCCACTGGTGCCCAGCATGACAGCTGCAGAATAAGTAATAGCAAGAGAACACAACTGACAATATGATCATTTCTGCTGGAACTGCATTTTTATGAATGGGGAACATGTGTGACAGGGGTCTCTAGGGAGTAATTCTTTGCATCACCAAAAGGATGAACTTCTTCACAAGTGTTTGTAAATATCATCATCAAAAATAGGAACTATAACTATTGACATCACCAAAAAGAGGAACTTTGTTCTCAAAGATTCATGTGTACCATTAATAAAAAGAAGAGGAAGTCCCTCATCCTGGAGGATTATTTTATGAACTGGGAATGAAGGGGAGGAATTTGGAGGGCTTCTGGGAGTTTAGCTTCTGAGGATATAGAAGGAACAAGAATTATGTGTAAAAAAGTTCCTTTGATTAGATTATTTTGGGATGGGGCACCTTGGCATGTGGAGCCAGGGGTATGCTTTAATAAAGAGGATCTGTTGTGAACCATGATCCCAATGTGTGGTCCTTTCAGCAATGCTTAGTGAGCAGGACAGGATCCTGAGAGGATCAGGGTTGACACCATTTATAAAATGATGCACTTTGTGATGAAATCACTTCAAGCCCAAACCCAAATGAATCACAGTTAACTAAAATGCATAAACCTGAAGCAGCAATGACCAGAAAAATATTCAAATCATTAAACTGCTCACTCAAAAAGAAATTCTTTGCCTTAGGAATTGAGGGTCAGTTGAACTTTGACAGGGAAGAAATTTCCAAGACCTCCTGGGCAACACCTGGTTTCTCATTCCTCGTAGCTGAAACATAAGTACCAGCAACAAAAACATCTCAGCTAAGTTTACAGGCCAGGTTTGCATGTAGGAAGAAAGATTATCTCTATAGTAACTTTGGGCCCACACCACTCCTTGCATTCAACTACAAATGGGCACCCAAGATGTCAAAATGCTGTAATGTCCTTCAGGTACCTTCAAGAGTATAGTCCTACACAAGATAATCAACCATCAATTATTAATTGCCATTTTTGAACACCTACTGTGTGTGTGTAGTGTCATACTAAGCACTTGTGAAAACACAATATCTCCACAAGGAGCTTTCACAACCTAGTGACACAATGGCCCCTTCCATAATCACATGAGTAAATAAATGAAATGAGAGAAGGTGGTAATCTCCTCAACTGAAGAGATGAAGTTTTGTACTGGAGACAGCATGAGAAGAGGGTTTGAAAACTCCCTTGGTTAGCTAGGAGAGTGCCAACGATTCACTTTATGGAAAAGAAAAAGTACAAGCCCTCACATATTATCTCTCCCACATTTTACAGATGTCTTTCCTTGTGTACCAGACTAACCTTCCTTTACCTGATTTGAATTTGAGCTAACAATTTCAAAGGAGGCCTGTGCTTGGATAGACCAGATGGAGACTGGGTGGAAAGGAGACCTAGATCTGATCATGTTGATGGATGAGAAATCAAAACTTTTTAGACCTGATCAATAATACTTTTTGCAGTACTCCTCCATCGAATACACATATAACCTGATACAATTTCTTCCAATTCCCAAGGTGTTCTTTCTCATAAAATCCATTCCTTGTTTCCCCTTACCATTGCTCTTCCCCAGAGCACATCTGTTCCTCACCAGGGCACATCTGCTCCCCACATCTGCTCTCCATCAGAGTGCCTCCTCCTCCTTTGGAGCAGAATCTAGTGTCATCTTCAATTCCTTAATCCTCCACTGAACTTCAGCTGGGAATAGCTATAAACAGAGCAAAGAGGAAAGACATATTCTCTTGTTTTCATTATTGGATAATCATCCGTCTGTCCATCTATGTCCCCTTTAAATTTTAAGTTTTTTGAGGACAAGAACCGTATCTTTTACTTGGGTTATACCCCTTGCTCTGTGCAGCAGCAACTCAATAAATCCTATGGAATTATTGATTATTAATCAAGGTATGCCTCATACTTGGAAACTGGTGACAGAGGATCCAAAAGTGAAAACGATCTCCATGTCCCTGCTTTTTAATGATGAATTTACAGAGAGGTTTTCAATCCCTAGATAAAACAACCCCATTCTGATTCACTAAAAGTTTTCAAGCCCCTCACCTCAAGATTCAGCAGTGATGGAATTCAAAATAAATTTCCAGAATTTCAGGAAGAAACCAGGAACCGTACAATGAGGAAGAAGGTACCCTAGAAAGAGACATTGAATATATTGAAAAGGACACAAATTCTAATGACTTTTTCATGAGTGCCACCATATAGTAGTCATTTCAGGAAAAAGTGAATAAAAAAGGAAATGTTTTATTATATCCATTATTCTACAATTTTGTAGGGAATGACTCATATTAGTCTTCTGAAAAAAATGGCAATCAATAAAGGTATTTCTTTGGAAGTTCACTGAATTCTCAACATGTATTTGAATTGTTAAGATGCACAGAGAGAAACAGTATGGGGAGGGGCAGAGAGAGAGAGAGTTAGAGAATGATAGAGAAATAGAGAGAAACAAGTCAAAGCTATCTCTAGAATTTTCCAAGTTTAAATGAATTAGCAGGTCAATGGTGGGAATTTCATGTCTGAGATTCTAACTGACCTTCATAAATCCTCCTTATGACTCAATAGGATATTATAAAATGTAGGGACCAATATTTTGGGTGTTTGGGAAAAAAAGATTTATGGGCAGAGAATCATAGGGGCTGTGAGACATTGAAAAACTATAGGGGACCATAAAATTGAATCAGAAATCTAAAAATTTTAAACGAGGAAGTGTTAACTTTATTTTTCTCACATTTGACTGTTTAAAGAAATAAGAAAGTTGAAACATATATCCAAGTGTAAAGAGCTTTTTCAAGTATTCCTGAAATATTGGAATATTATTTGTTTCTCTTAAATCCTCCTCTGGGCATTTGGGTTAATCCTACAAAATGACCAAAACCATTTTGCATTGGAAGCAGTGTTGAAAGATCACAGTACTGGAAGTTAGAAGAACTGGGCTCTAATCCTAGCTCTGACACTTGTATGCTCTGTGACCTTGGGCAAGTCACTTAACTCCTCCATGCCTCAGTTTCCTCATCTTTAAAATGGGGATTAAATCCTAGTCCCCTTTACCTAGACTGTGGGAAAGGGATTGTGTCCAACCTGAGTATCTTGTACCTACTCTAGCCCCTTGAACAATGCTTGGAATCAAGTAAACACTTACAAAATATTATTATTATTAATGATAATATAATAAAGTATACTGATTTGATGTATATAGTCCATTTTGTCTTCCTAAATTTAAGAAAATATTTGGAGAAGTGTATGCCACTAGAATATTAGACTTTAAATGGTAAAGTTCATTTTCCACTAATTAAAAATAACCCAAATGCCCAAAGGAGGACTTAAGGGAAGCAAATACCATTCCACCATTTAAGGAATACTTGAAAAAGCTCTTTACACTTGGTTATTCAGTCTTTTTAGATGTGCCTAACAACTCTAATTTTGCCCTTTGGTCTTGCTTTAGCAGCAGAAATATAACTGTATATTTTCATTAGTGACACACTTAAGGTTCTCTCATCTTTTTCTTCTCACCATACAGGCTTCAGGACTATTTCCATACAAAAATTATGTAGAAAACACCCTGTCAAAGCCTGGATATGTATATTATAAGTAGTAGGGGACCAGTGGCTTCTGATAGGTTAGAAAAAGGCCCTTGAATTCTTCTCCAATTTTCCTATATATTGCTCCTTTGGAAATTCAGACTGACCCAGGACTTCCTGAATTCTATCTTCCCGTGCCCCTTGACTACAATGTGTTCTGCTCTCTGTGGACTGCAATTGTATGCTGTCTATGAGCTCAGCAGCCCAAGGCTATTTGTAATTGCATTCCCTTGGTTCCTGTTCACCTTCCCACAATAGGCAGCCAACCCAAAGCTCCTCACTTGTCACCGTCAACACACTTGCTGCTGGTATTGATGCTGCAATTGTCAGAGGGACCATGGATATGGAAAACAATAAGTGGGGATCTCACAGAACCTAGAGCTGGAATTAGGAGACTGTTGAAAGGCAGTTCCTTCTTTTAACCCTTCTAAACTGAAAAAGCTTTATTTAGAGCCACTTACAAAATAATTGGCATTGTAAAAACATAAATTTGATCACATCCATGATTTCAGCAGTTATTTCAGTGTTTTGTGCCTCTGTTTTTACTCTGAGTTACCTTCTGGGCCTCCATCTGTCAATAGCAAAGTGTTACAATTAATACTTCCCCTCAGTCAAATCTGCTAGTTTTCTCATGCTCAGTTGCTATAGCACTTCAGCCTGCACCTAAGGATCCTTGTTTTTCGTGGGTGCACATTTCTCGGTACTATTCATTTACTCACACCCCATCACAGATTTCTGTCGACATGCTTTGACACTTGACAGTTTTCTGAGACTTTTGCTAAGTAAATTGAAAATTGGAGTAGTACAACAGGAATCCAGCGTGGGTCTTAACATACTGCACTTTCATTTCACAGACACATGGAGAAGTCAAATTTTTATGTTCACTTGTTTAATCAGTTAACTGGTTCTGCACAGGGCAAATACACTGTTGAATGGATCTTTTCCCTGGAAATATCTGAAAGCATCACACCTTACCCATCTGCCCCAGGCACTCCAGTTTTCCCATGGAACAACTAAAGCTGAAAATGTTTAATATTTCACTTTATATAAAGTTTTGTTTTGTCCCATGGAGACTGGGTTCACTGTGGAATGATTTTTACCTAACATGTTTTTTTTTTTTTAATTCTGTCACATTTTCATCACTTTCAAATTTTCTGTAGCAACTGAATTTTCTCTTGAAAACTCTGAAAAGTGAAGGATGATCCAAGTGGCATTATTTTAAGAATATCATTAACAAATTTGAAAGGATTAATTAAACAAGTCAGTGCTAATTATTAGGCTACACACAGGACCAATAAGCCTGGGAGGGTTCTGAATGAACACTATACTACTAAAGAACAAGGCACAGACATCCTAACAATCCCTCAAATATTGAAACTGTGTTCATTCTATGCATTCATTCGTTCATATTTATTGAGTGCTTACTGTGTGCAGAGCACTGTACCAAATACTTAGGAGAGTATAATACAACAATAAACAGACACCTTCCCTAAAGAGTAGGTGGACACCCCCACCAAGGGATGAACTCCTCCCATGTATTCTCTCCTTGCACTTAGTACAGTGCTGTGGACATGGCAAGTGCTTAATGAACAGTATTAGTACTATTAACATTACTACTACTGTTCTATAGTGTACTCTCCCAAGTGCTTAGTACAGTGCTCTGCACCCAATAAGTGCTCAATAAATACAGTTGATAAATGAATATTTTATTTGGATTTACCCTTTTTAGTAATAGCTATAGAGCAGAGTTATATGAGTAATATTAATAAAGCCCAAAGTAATAATTGATTGCTCTTCTCGGGCTCACACCTGGAGAATTTCCAGTACTCTACCATCTTGGCTACAGGAGGGAGAGTCAAGCAGAGGCAGACCCATTCCATTCCTAGTTTGGGCAGTGGCTACTGAGTGGAAGTCAATCTTCTACATGTCAGAACTCACCCCTGCTGGACCGCAGCACGTGGGAGAGAGTCAAGGGCAGAGACTCTAGTGTACTGCATAAACAGCAGCAATTGCAAACCACTTCCGTATTTTTACCAAGAAAATTGTATGGATACACCACCAGAATGATTGCAGATAGAAAGCGGGGCATTCTGGGAAAGATGTGTCCATGGTGTCTCAGTGGATCAGAAATGACTCGACGGCATAAGACGAGACAATATAATTAATTATAGGAACCACTGGAGAAGGTCTGTTGTGCATAATTGGGTATTTCCAGATTGACTATTTATTGGGACACAGCAGATCATACCTGTGTCCTGCCCAAGAACCACACTGAACAACGTTCTTGGGGTTCTAACTCCTCTTACAACTTTGTCAAACCTCATTTCCAAGCAGAATTTTTTCTCCTAACATAATAAGGTCTCAGGAGATAAGACAGAACTTATTCCTTGCTTACAGTGTCATGGGAACTCCAGAGTAAATGAATGAATTTCTGTTTTTTGCTTCCTTTGTGTGCAATCAAATACTCTGTTTCCATATCCCCAAAAGATTTAAGACTCCATTTCAAATTGTTAAATTGTATAGGAAGGTGAGATCACATATGGAGACTTTAATTCTCTTTATAATGAAGAAGTGGAAGTAGTGTATTTAATTTTGCAATCATATTTTAGTGAGAACAACCTGGTTTCTATTGACCCAGTGGATTCTTGTCATATCTAATTTACTGAGCTAGAAGTGTGTAAAAGCAAACATATATAAATGTATAAGTTTCATCTATAATTGGGAAGCATAGATAAAAATAATTTGACACTGAAATTTACACTTAAGAAATAGTGCATTTCATTGCAATCAATTTTTCATTATGCTGTTGAGATCAATAGGTACAAATAAGATATAAAAACTCTATTATTGATGTGGCATATGTCAGTATAAAATGTGTAGTTTTCTATAGCATTTCAATGGTAGAATATTGCATTATATAGTTTCCAGCATTATACACATGGGTCTGTAGAGAATGCTTATTAAAATCAATGTACAGTAAGCCACACTTGGGGATATTTTACAAAATTGAGAAAGGTCAGAACATTTATAAAAGAAGAAATTGTTTCTTAAGTATTGTTCTAAATTCATTTCTGTCAAAGGGTTAGGTGATTCAGTAGAATTGCAAAAGGCAAAGTGTTAATGACCAGTTCAAAATTGGAACTACACAGCTACTCCCTGAGGTGATTCCTATCTGAAGGCTGTTTTTGGAAACACACATGAAATCAATTGGTGGTTCTGGCTCATTCCATGTGAAAACATGCTAAGGTTTCAATGATAACCTAAATGGATGAAATTCTCCTCTATTCCCTGAATGTGGATATCAGTACTCCTTCAGTGGCCCTGGACAAAGACATAATGTTGGGCTGAACGGACCATTGAGCTGACCTGTAACGTCATTGCTTACGGAATTATCCATATGCATCAGGGGGCACTTGATCGGCTGTTGTCCAGGTAGTCTGAATCTCCAGAAATGTCTGTTGCAAGCATAGACACCATGCACTTTGCTTTACTTTATTGTTGATGGCATTTTGAAACAATTTGGGATGGTAACACTTAAGTTGACATTATTTCAGTCTAAAATATAGAGTTTTTTTCCTCCTTAGAAATGTGTGTATTGATATATAACTCAAAAGGCACATCTAGTTTATAATGAATACATAAAAACAACCAGTAAATCAACAGATTTCATTTTGAATAGGCTACTTTTTTTTCTTAATTCCCATCAGAGACTTAGTTATCCTGCTTGTCTGATACTCTATTGGGATAAATATAGGTTTCATTGTTTTATACCTATTATAAATGCTCTCTATATCTTCTTCATCTTAGTAATAGTAGTAATGACATTTATTGAACTCTACTGAGTGCAGTGTGAGGTATTGAGTGCAGTGTGAGGTATTCCAATCTACAATTGGAAGATATAGGAGAATATAACAGATGTAACATAAACGCAAGACACAGTTCTGTCCTAGGAGTATTGATTGCTCTATCTGGGGAAACAGACATAGAAATATATAATAGCCATACTTAATAATAAACTATTGAGGTTGGAAATAAATGATCACATCAGTACATACATACATACATACGTACATGCATATATACGTGCAAGAGGGGCTGAAGGGTGGATAAGAATTGGAATGTAGGTCACTGCATCAGCATCATTGCTATTCTCCCTACCTCCTGCCTGTCCCCATTCCAGTCCATTCTTTAACTCTACTGCCTGGATCATTTTTTTATTAAAAAAAAAACAGTCCTCTGTTCTGTCCATTTTTCCCCACTCCTCAGGAACTCCCATCCACCTAGTTATCAACAGTAACTCCCACCATTGACTTTAAAGCGTTCCGTCACCTGACCCCTCTTATCTTACCTTGATGATTTCCTACTACCACCCACTACATTCCCTTCAGTCCTCTGTCAACCTCACTGTACCTTGATTTCATCTATCTCATCACCAACCTATGACATTCCTCTAGCCTGGATATCCCTTTCCCTTCATATCCAATAGCCGATCACCATCTTCAAAGACTTATTGAAATCACATTTGCTGAAAGAGACCTTCCCAAACTTAACCCTCACTTTAGAGTTATATCACTTTTCTGTGTCACCCTAGAACATGCATTTGTAACCCCACCCTTAGCCCTTCAGCATTTGGGTACTTAATAATAATGTTGGTATTTGTTAAGCGCTTACTATGTGCAGAGCACTTTTCTAAGCACTGGGGTAGATTCAGGGTAATCAGTTTGTCCCACATGAGGCTCACAATCTTAATCCCCATTTTACAGATGAGGTAACTGAGGCACAGACAAGTTAAGTGACTTGCCCACAGTCACACAGCTGCCAAGTGGAAGAGCTGGGATTCGAACTCATGACCTCTGACTCCCAAGCCTTTCCACTGAGCCATGCTGCTTCTCTACTTCATTTCTTAGACGGTGAGCTTCTTGTGGGTAAGGAACATGTCTACCAACTCTGTTATAGTGTACTCTTCCAAGAGCTTAGTACAGTGGTCTTCATACAGTAAGTGCTCAATAAACATTGATTGATAACTAGTCAGCGAAAAGATATTACATTTTAGGAGGGTTCTGAAGTTGGCAAGAGCTTAAATCTGGCATATATGTGGGTTAAGGGAGTTCCAGGTCTCAAACAATGTGAGCAAGGGCACGGGCTTGGGAGTCAGAAGACAGGAGTTCTAATCCCAGCTCTGCCACTTGTCAGCTGTGTGACCTTGGGCAAGTCACTTAACTTCTCTGGGCCTCAGTTACCTCATCTGTAAAATGGGGATGAAGACTGTGAGCGCCAGCTGGGACAACCTGATCGCCTTATATCCCCCCAGTGCTTAGAACAGTGCTTTGCACATAGTAAGCACTTAACAGATGTCATTATTACTATTATTATTATTGTTATTATTGGCCAGCAAAACAAAGGAATACAGCCAGGAGGTAGTGCAAAGAGTCAGAGAGGTTCTAATCACCAGGAGAATCATGGTGAAATTTATGGAGGTGAGAAACTTGAAAGAAGGGGATGATTTAGAGAGATGATAGCAAGTATAGTTTTGAACATGTTGAGTTTGAAGGGCTGGTGGACCACATATGTGGAGGTACCCTGAAGGCAAGCGGAGATGAGGGATTGGATATTAGGAAACATTTGGACATTAGGAAAAGATCAGGACACTGAAGATGGATTTCTGAGAAATATGCCTAGAAATAGTAGCTGAAGCTAATCCCATTCTTTTAGGAAACATCCATCAAACAAAGGTCCTTGCAAGACATCCATTTGCCTCCACCAAATCTTTTCTTGACCAAAAACAGTCAGATTTTCACCTTTTTACTCCACAAATTCCACACTTCCCCAATCACTAGTAATCTTTTCATAGCTACATCTAATGGGCTCTGCTATGTATTAATTCTCCAGCATGACTGCCACCTTCAACACTCTCTTTGATTACAATATGAGCTTGGTTTTACCAATTTGTCACCCTCTTGTGCAGAAGGATTTGTCTTAAAGCAGATGGATACCTGCTTCAGAAAAAATATAAGAGATGGGAAAACATTGATTTCTCTTCTGTGACTCCTAAAGATGCATTAGAATAACATCCTGAGCTCTGGAAGGAGAATATGATTCATTCAGCTACATGACATTAGAATGTGAGCCCTTAGTAAGACAGGAACTGTACCTGATTTGATTATCTTGAATTGACCCCAACATTTAACATCATTTTTTGCATATATCAAGTACAGTTTTTGGCACGTGGTCAGACTTAATGAATACCATCATCATATTAATGTAGTTATTTAATTTATGTTTCACTTTGGAAGTGAGATTTTAAAGATATCTAGAATGGTCAACATGTTTTTAGTGTAAATAGTGCTTGAAAGATCTGTTGTTTCTCTCTCTTTTTTTTTAAACCCATGAAAGCCCTATGGTAATGAAGGTTCAAATGTAGTGAAGAAGGGAGTAGGATTTTATTAAGTGCTTGTGGGTTACAAATTACTCTACTAATCGCCTGGCAAGTACAAAACAGGGCAGTGAAATATTTCATGCCCAAAAGGAGCTTAAACTTTAACAGGAGAAGCAAACATTAGGGCAGTTAGGAATAGGCTAATCAAAATAATTAAATGTACAATGGAATAATCAAATATACAAAAGGACTGAGGTTGTTTATAGATAAGATTCATTCATTCACTCATTCAACCGTATTTATTGAGTGCTTACTGTGTGCACAGCAATGTACTAATCAATTGGAAAGTACAGTTCGGCAACAGATAGAGACAATCGCTACCCAAAAACAGGCTCACAGTCTAGAAGGAGGAGATAGACAATAAAACAAAGCAAGTAGACAGGTGTAAATGCCATCAAAATAGATAAATAAAACCATAGATAAATGCACATCATTAATAAAATAGAGTAATAAATATGTACATATATACAAGTGCTGTGCGGAGGGAGGGGAAGAGAGTAGAGCAAAGGAAGGAAGTAGGGGCAATGGGCAGGGGAGGAGGAGCAGAGGGAAAGGAAGAGCTCAGTCTGGGAAGGTGAACTCTCAGTAGGGCTTTGAAGAGGGGAAGAGAGTTAGTTTGGTGGATTTGAGGAGGGAGGGCATTCCAGGTCAGAGATAATTGAAGATAAGATAATGATAATAATGATGAGGATAATGATTATAATGACAATAATAATAACAATGCATTTGTTAAGTGCTTACTGTGTGCCAATCACTGTGCTAGTTGTGGGATTCATATATGCTGCAATTTTGTTCTGTTAGCCATTATTCTGAATTGCTGTAATTGAAATTATATCTGCCTTTATCCTAGGGATTTTTGCTTACTTTGACTTTGTCTTAATTTGTCTTGAAGCAGTATCTCCTTAATAATGCCCAGCCTTCCCCTAAAGTTTAATATGTCTAAAACTAAACTAATTTTCCCAGCCAAATCCTCTTCTCCAATTAATATTATCATACTTTTGACATTACTGTTAGACCTTCTGCTTTTTTACCCCTCATTGGTATATGATCTCTCATTCATCATTCTCTTGGATTCCTTTCTCACGTTCCTTCTGTTGCTAAATTCTTTTTTCTTTATAGTTTTCCTCAGTTCTACCCTTCTTCTCCATTCAAACAGCCACCATCCTAGACTAGATGCTCTTCATATCTTGTGGATTTCTGTAAGTCTTCTCAGTGATCTCACTGACTTCAGCCTCTCCTTTCAGCAATCTACACTTCACTCTGTTGGGAATATCTTTCTAAATTGTTGTTCGGCTTCTGTCTCTTCACTCTTCAAAAATTTCCAGCTCACCCATCTCTCTCCTTATCAAAAAGAAACTCCTTAACATTGACTTTAAAGCACTCCATCAGGAACCAGGGTCCTGTTACATCATTCCTAGCTGGAGTACCCAGGAGACTGGGCTTACTTTGAACGCTCTAATTTTTTTCAAAGAAAATGTTTGGACAAGTCACTTAGTTTCTCTTTGCCTCAGTTACCTGATCTGTAAATGGGGATTAAGACTGTGAGCCTCACGTGGGACAACCTAATTATCTTGCATAGAACAGTACTTGGAACAGTGCTTAGAACAGTGCTTAGAACAGTACTTGGCACATAGTGAGCTCTTAAATACCATCATCATCATATCCACTCTTTGCTACCACACCCACTTAAAGCTCTTTCTCCTACCAAACCTACCTCCTTACCATGCTTCATTCTAGAGTCTCCTGCCTCTGATGCTCTACTCACATTTCTTTCTCCACCTTGGAACGTCCTCTCCCTTCAAATCACCACACCACAGCTCTCCCATTTTAAAAGTTCCTTTGAAATCTCACCTGCTCCAGGAAGTTTCTTTGATTAGTTTTTCTTCTCCACAATTCACATCTTTCCACTTATTTTCAACTCTTTTTCACTACCTCAGAAACTTGTCACTACCCAAGCCTCTTGTTGCATTTCAGTTTATATTAACTTATATAACCTATTAATTGAGCAGTTCTTCCTCCTATTACTAAATTATTATATGTGTATCTCCAACATCAAGCAGCAGGTTCATGTGGCAGCATGGTGGCTTACTGGAAACAGCATGGAAGACAGAAGGCTGGATTCAGTCCCAGCCCCATAACTTGCCTGCTGTGTAACTCTGGTCAAGTCTTAAACTTCTTTGGAGGCTTTAAAGAAGTGGAGAAACATACTCAGAATAATTGTTTCAAAACATGATCCAGACAGGAGAGCAAAATATGGACTGGAAGAGTAAGAGATGCAATAGTAGAGGTGGCATAAAACAAGTCTTTGGCCCAGTGTGGTAGCACTTGGATGGAGAGGAAGGGATGGAGAGGAAGGTAGATCTGGCAAAATTTTGTGACAGAGTAAACATTCAGATTGAATGAGACAGATGAATAGTGGATAAATGCCATGGTTTAAAGTTTATGCAACAGGGAGGATAGTGGTGTTTCCTACCATTATGTTGAGGGGAAGAGAGGGTTTTGGTGGAAGGATGAGGAGTTCTGTTGGGACATTTGAAATTCATTCAATAGTATTTATTGAGTGCTTACTATATGCAGAGCACTTGTAATATATAATTTGGCAACAGATAGAGACAATCCCTTCCCAATGACAGGCTCACAGTCCAATGTGAGATGTCAGCAGGATGTACAAATAGAGATGTCCTGAAGACAAGAAGAATTTGGAAACTGCAGAAAGGGAGAGAGATCAGGGCTGGAAAGGTAGACTTGGGGTTATTTTCTGTGAAAAGATAGTAATTGATAAGCAGTGTAGCTCAGTCGAAAGAGCACGGGCTTGGGGTCAGAAGTCATGGGTTCTAATCCTGACCCTGCTACTTAGCTTTGTAACTTCGGGCAAGTCACTTAACTTCTCTGTGCTTCAGTTACCTCATCTGTAAAATAGGGATTAAGACTGTGAGGCCTACATGGGGCAACTTGATCGCCTTGCATCCCTCCAAGTGCTTAGAACAGTGCTCTGCACATAGCGCTTAACAGATATCATCATTATTATCATTATTATTAGTTGAAGCTTTGTGAGTGAGTAAGCTTTGCAAGAGATTGGGTGTAGATGGAGAACGGATGGGGACCCAGCACTGAGCCAAGAGGGATTCTCACAGTTAGGGGTTGAGAGACAGAGGAGGAGCCAGAAAAGAAGTCTGAGAATGAGCAAGAGAGATAGGAGGAGAACCAGAGGAGGACTGAGTCAGTGAAACCCAGGTTAGATAGTATTTCCAGAAGGGGATGGCTCATAGTGTCAAAGGCAGCTGAGATTAATATGGAGTAGAGTCTGCTGGATTTGGCAAGAAAATGTCATTGGTGACCTAGGAAAGGACAATTTCTGTGGAGCGGAGGGGGCAGAATCTAGATTGAAGGGGGTCAAGGAGAGATTTGCAGGTGAGGAAGAGTATGCAGTGGGTACAACGACTCACAGAGTTTGGAAAGGAAATATAGGAGGAATGGGATTATAACTGGAGAATGCAGGTTGGTCAGAGAAGGGGTGTTTTAGAGAAGGTGATTCAATTCATTCATTCATTCATTCAGTAGTATTTATTGAGCGCTTACTATGTTCAGAGCACTGTACTAAGCGCTTGGAATGTACAATTCAGCAACAGATAGAGACAATCCCTGCCCATTGACAGACTTACAGTCTAATCGGGGGAGACAGACAGACAAAAACAAGACAATTTAATCACAATAAATAGAATCAAGGGGATGCACACCTCATTAACAAAATAAATAGGATAATAAAAATATTGAAAGCATTGAGAAGTAGCTAACAATCTACAGGATACATGGCTTAGTGAATAGAGCATGGGCGTGGGAGTCAGAAGTTACCTGAGTTACCAGAATTAAGACTGTGAGCTCCAAGTGG
The DNA here is from genome assembly GCF_004115215.2 of Ornithorhynchus anatinus. Taxonomy (NCBI): domain Eukaryota; kingdom Metazoa; phylum Chordata; class Mammalia; order Monotremata; family Ornithorhynchidae; genus Ornithorhynchus; species Ornithorhynchus anatinus. The sequence goes on from NC_041729.1 coordinate 110,542,038, forward strand.
GCCAGGGACTGTGTCCAACCTGACTATCTTGTATCTATCCCAGTGCTTAGTATAGTGTCTGGTGTTTAACAAGAATATGTCCACATTCTACCAATGGGTATTCTATTAATTTCCTTAAAGCTATAAAGTTTGCAACTGGAGAGTTAGGATTAGAATCCAAATCTCCTCACCTTCAAATTCATATCCTTTCTGCTAAAATGTTCTCCTAAACCTGTCATATTGCTTCTGGAAAAATTCATAATGTCTAAAATATTCTGGATTTCCAAAAACCCCAGTGGATTCTTTCAAAGGACCAAGTCCATATGTCAGCTATTAAAATGAAAAAAACCAAAAACCTGTTTTTGAAATACCCAAGTTTTCTGCTGTTTTTTCCAATACAGGATAAGCTGTTCTATCCAATACTTCACCAATCAGAAAGCTTTAGAGACTGGCATGTCCAACATTCCCCAGTACAGATTTATCTTGGACCATTGATTCCTTTTGGGAACATCTTTACCGAGAAAGAAGAGTTTACAGTGACAGACTGTGTTAGAATCCTCTCCTTTGGAGAGGGATGATTGTCATCTTACTAACAAGTCCATATCTCCTTTTGCCTCCAAGATATCTGTATTTTGAGTGGGGGGATTCGCTAAGTGCTTACTATGTGCCAAGTACTGCATTAAGAACAAGGGTCCTATCCTGTCTTCTGCTGTCTAATCATCTCCAACCCATAGCAACATCATGGACACATGTCTCCCAGAACACCCCACCTCCATAGAATGTAATGTATCCATAGAATTTTCTTGCTAAAAATATGGAAGTGGTTTACCACTGACTCCTTCCACGCAGTAAACATGATTCTCTGCACCTAGATTCTCTCCCTAGTTGCTGCTGCCCAGCAACAGGGAGTTTTGACTTGTAGTAGATTACTTTCCACTCGCTAGCCACTGCCCAAGCTAGGAATAGAATGGATATGCTTCTGCTTGACTCTACTTCCCACAGTCATATTGGTAGAGTACTGGAACCTCTCCAGGTGTGACCCTAAGAAGGGCAGAACAAGGGTAAACACAAGTTAATCAAGTTGGACGAAGTTCCTGTCCTACATAGGGCCCACTGTCTTAATTCCCTTTTTACAGATGAGGTAACTGAGGTGCAGAGAAGTAAAGTGATTTGCCCAAGGTCACATACACCTGACAAGTCGGGAGTCAGAATTAGAGCCCAGGCCTGTGCTCTATCCACTAGGCGACACTGCTTCCATTGTGTCGACCTCCTTGCTGGCCTCTCTGCGTCCAACCTCAGAACTCTTCAATCTCCACTACATGCTGTTTCATGAATGGTCTTCCCCAAGTGTTGTTCATAGCACACCCATGTTTTTTTGAATTGTTTTGTTTTGTCTTCAGTGGTGTTTGGAAAGTGTTTATTATGTGTCAAGCACTGTTCTAAGCACTGGGGTAGATACAAGTTAAACAGATGGGACATAATCCTTGTACCACATGAGACTCACAGTCTACAGAGGAAGGAGAACAGGTGTTTCTCTGTTCCTTAAAGCTCTCTGCTATCAACTCTGTTATACTGTACTCTCCCAAGTGCTTAGGACAGTCTTCTATATCCAGTAAACCTTCGATTCAATTTTTTGCTTGATTAATTGGTTTCAAGTCCTCCATGTTCTCCCCTGTGTCTGTAGCACTCATGTCATTTTGAGACCCTATGCCATGAGTCTTGTATTTAAATCCTTTAGCATGTCTTTCTAATGCTGAAACAGTACTTTGCAATTCTGCACATCACCTCCTTCATTCCCAAATAAAAATATAAAAACCTCTCTCTCCTGATCTTCATTTCTCTCTCTCTTTCTCTCTCTTCATCTTCTACTCCCTGTCTTTTTTCTCTCTGCCTCTCATTCTCTCTACCCATTCTTCCCCCTGCTCCCATTCCTTCTACTCCTCTCCATTTCTCCCTCCATGTCTTTAAATTATTATTATAATTCACAATTTCTCCTCCATAATGAATTGTTTGACTCTTCTATGTCAAAGTTTCCTTCCCCACCCACTGATCTAGGGGTTTCTGATAGTGCTGCCTGAACACTGTCTATACTACTGCCTCGTTTGCCTATGCATTAACTCTTTAAGATAATTGCATCAGTACTATATAACTTAAGTAAATGAAATGTGCGCTTTAGCTAAGCAAGATTTAAGACAACTGAAAGCACTGTAGAAACTGCTGGTTACAGTTACAGAGACAATGGGCTATCATTCTCCCTAGACCTTTACTTTTTCCTAGCCACCACTTCCTGCCCCCAGCCCTGTTTGAAAAGCTGAAATAGACATTCATATGTTAATAATGGAAATTGCCTTGTCGGACTGTGTCATATGACTGGCGGATGTTCCAAATGAATCAACTCTTGCTGCATGAACCAATAAGAAGATGTAACTCTTTGGCAGGTCATAATTCCACTCTTTCAACCAATCAATCAATGAATGGTGTTTTTGGAGCACTTACTGTTTTCAGATCACTGGGCTAGATGCTTGGAAGAGTACAATACAACAGACTTGGTAGAGATGCTCCCTGCCTGCAATGCACTTACATTCTAGAGGGGGAGACAGACATTAATATAAATACATGATTTATAATATATAGTTCATATACATAGGCTCAAATTGGGTTACTCTGTAATATCTGTAATTCAATCATATGTCTTTTAGGCAAATAGCACCCCCATCACTTGCCCAGACATGTGAGAAATGGGAAGCAGTGTGGCTTAGAAAATAGACCATGGGTGTGGGAGTCAGAAGAATCTAGATTCCATTCCCAGGTTCACCACTTGTCTGTTGTGTGACCTCAAGCAGGTCACTTACCTTCTCTGTGCCTCAATTTTCTCATCTGTAAAACAGAGATTGAGACTGTGAGATCCAAATATGGGAGAACCTGTGTTCAATCTTATTAACCTATATCTACCCCAGGGCTTAATACAGTACCTGGTACATAGTGCTTAACAAACTCCATAGGAAAAAAAGTGTGCTGATGATCAAATTAGCAAATGGTTCTAAGAAGTAAAACAGTTTATGTATAGGTGGTGGTGTGGCGAACAGATTTTCAGAGGCTCTTTCCCAATCACATACCTCAATTTAAGCAATTCCAGAGTTCAGTCATCCAGAGATAGCCCTCTCAAACTGATACCCACTACTTAAATCTTTTTGTTCTCTAACAGGCCTTTGAAGGGATTTCTTTCTAAATTAATTTTGCTGCTATACTATGTGTCCCTGACTCTTGAGACTTGAATTTAGGATTCCTCAAGCACTTCCTATTCCTTTATCTTAATCATGTAACAAAGCATTTACTGTAATATAATGCATTTTCATAACACAACCACTAAAGGAGAAAAAGGGTCATGTGGAGAAGCGGAGATGAAATAATAATGAGGATGCTTACTATGTGGCAAGCACTCTTCTAAGTGCTGGGGTAGATTCAAGGTAATCAGGTTGTCCCATGTGAGGCTTGCAGTCTTCATTTCTATTTTACAGTTGAGGAAACTGAGGCCAGAGAAGTTAAGTGACTTGCCCAAGGTTACACAGCAGACAAGTGGCAGAGCCAGGGTTAGAACCCATGACCTCTAAATCCCAAGCCTGTGCTCTTTCCATAAGCCATGCTGCTTCCCTATGAAACAATGGCCATATAAACACACACACACACACACACACACATACATGCAAAAAGACATTCAAACACATCCATCATATGTAATTCTCTGAAATAGAAATCATTGTCAAGGGATGGTAATACTTTCCAGATGCTGTCATCAGAAAAGTATTCAAAATAGCTTCCATGCTGCTCTCTTTCTCACAGTGAATCCTGAAAGGTCCAGCATTAAAATTTAATTTGAATTTAAAATCTTATCCTGGTCCAAGCCGTCAGAAGAGGCTAGGGTCAAATGCTGACCCATCGGTCTAGGGAGATGCTGATGACACCCCTAGTGACACCTGGTGCACACTATGACATTGATCCCTTTCACAGGGCAGGCAGAAAAGTTAACCATGAGGGTGGGAACGTCATTAACTGTAGGACATATGATAAACAGCAGAAGAACAGCTTAAAAAAGCATGATTAAGAGGAAAATGGTCCCTAGGTCTCTGTATCAGCTTTTTTCCTCAAGGCAATGATGAAATAATGGAGCACAATTTTGAAGATAAAAGCTATGAATGATGAGGATGAAAAATGTTTCACCTTCTACACATCCCAGGAAAGAAGAGAGCATCTCTAAATGACTCAGAAGAGACACTGGTAGGAAGGGACATTATCCACTTCCATAAAAAATACAGTTGATGAGATAGGAAGTGTTTCAGAAATAGGAAGTATAACTAAATCCATGGGCTTCATTTATATTAACATAAAAATTAAGGTGCTCAGTACAGCCTCATCCCCAGGTCAGAAAAACCTTGATTGTTTTTATCTGTGAGCATAATCATTATATTTGATGAAGAATACCAAGATAAAAATGACAAAAGCAACTTAATAGTTTCCTACTATTCACCGAGAACACATTGCAAGGTTTTCCTACTACCTAGATTCAGCATCTCCCAAGTGTAGGAGGCATTCAACTAAGATAATGAAAATCAATGAAGAGGAGAAAAATTTAAGGTAACAGAACATATAATTATGTTCTTTCATATTGCATGGAATTTCTAATGGGTTTTCCCTGCCCTAGCTACAGATGAATGAGCCTAGTGAATTCTGGAGCTTGCAGTTTTTAAATTTAAAAATAGCCAGAAGTTAAGAAGAGGTTGACCAACTGACTAATGGAATGGCACTCTGTGGAAAATGCCACTAAGATATTTTCTTCTAAGGCTTTTCAGGAGTTCTACCTTATTCTAAGGTGGTTCTTCATTGCCCAAAGGTGGTTGATACCTAACAGAAGTTGGATAGCCAGCTCAGTGATTTGAAATCTTAAGGTTGGGATCTTTTAAGGTAAACTTGTTATAACTGGATTCTTACTCTAGTTAACCAGATTTCTCATCCCAAAAGGAAATTCCTTTCATGCTGCAAGTGCCCAACAGCACTTCTCTTTCTGGTTTATGGGGGACAAAATCAGACAAAAAGGGTAAAGTATGTCATATGTTACTCCACCTCCAACAGTAGGTCAAGGTTTGTGTTAGAGCTTTCAGGTGCCCTATCAGGTTCTGATTATCTCCAGTCCAAGCATGTTCTGACTTCGAATGGCTTCATTACACTGTGGTGCCAATAAATCCAATGCCGGATGCTATGGTTATATATATAAGTATGGTTGAGACCTTATTATGTGCCAAACATTTTGTTAAGCACTGGGATAGATAGAGTATAATCAGATTAGATACAGTCACTGTCCCATAAAGTCTCATAATGTAAGGGCAGAGAGAACAGACATTTTATCCTTATTTTACGGAAGAGGAAACTAAGGCACAGAGAAGTTAAGTGACTTGACCAGTGTCAACCAGCCGGCAAGGGGCAGAGCTGTAATTAGAATCCAGAACTCATGACTTTCAGTCCTGACTCATTCAACTAATTCTGTGTTCTTTCCACTGTCCTGTGCTCCTTGGATGACGCTGGGAAGTTATTCCTGAGCAACAATCATTAGCTGTTCCTGACCTTTTTTGCTATGGCACATGGATGTCCCAGTTGGTAATCCCTGGCACACTGCTATTAACTACCAGGAAAAGGAAAACATAGGACCACAGGGCTCACCTGGTCATAGTTTGGCTTAGCTTGTGATAATAATAGTAATTATGGTACTTGTTAAATGTTTATTATGTTCCAAGCATTATTCTAAATGCTGGGATAGGTACAAATTGATCAGGTTGGACACAGTTCCTATCCCACATGGGGCTCATACTCTTAATTCCCATTTTACAGATAAGGTAACTGAGGCACAGAGACGTTAAGTGACTTACCCAAGGTTCATTCATTCATTCAATAGTATTTATTGAGCACTTACTATGTGCAGAGCTAAGCGCTTGGAATGAACAAGTCGGCAACAGATAGAGACAGTCCCTGCCATTTGACGGGCTTACAGTCTAATCGGGGGAGACGGACAGACAAGAACAATGGCAATAAATAGAGTCAAGGGGAAGAACATCTCGTAAAAACAATGGCAACTAAATAGAATCAAGGCAATGTACAATTCATTAACAAAATAAATAGGGTAATGGAAATATATACAGTTGAGCGGACGAGTACAGTGCTGAGGGGATGGGAAGGGAGAGGGGGAGGAGCAGAGGGTAAGGGGGAAAAGAGGGTTTAGCTGCGGAGAGGTGAAGGGGGGGTGGTAGAGGGAGTAGAGGGAAAAGAGGAGCTCAGTCTGGGAAGGCCTCTTGGAGGAGGTGAGTTTTAAGTAGGGTTTTGAAGAGGGGAAGAGAATCAGTTTGGCGGAGGTGAGGAGGGAGGACGTTACAGGACCGCGGGAGGACGTGGCCCAGGGGTCGAAGGCGGGATAAGCAAGACCGAGGGATGGTGAGGAGGTGGGCGGCAGAGGAGCGGAGCATGCGGGGTGGGTGTTAGAAAGAGAGAAGGGAGGAGAGGTAGGAAGGGGCAAGGTGATGTAGAGCCTTGAAGCCTAGAGTGAGGAGTTTTTGTTTGGAGCAGAGGTTGATAGGCAACCACTGGAGGTGTTTAAGAAGGGGAGTGACATGCCCAGATCATTTCTAGAGGAAGATGAGCCAGGCAGCGGAGTGAAGAATAGACTGGAGCGGGGCGAGAGAGGAGGAAGGGAGGTCAGAGAGAAGGCTGACACAGTAGTCTGGCCGGGATATAACGAGAGCCCGTAACAGTAAGGTAGCCGTTTGGGTGGAGAGGAAAGGGCGGATCTTGGCGATATTGTAGAGGTGAAACCGGCAGGTCGTAACGGATAAGATGTGTGGGGTGAATGAGAGAGACGAGTCAAGGATGACACCGAGATTGCGGGCCTGAGAGACGGGAAGGATGGTCGTGCCATCCACGGTGATAGAGAAGTCTGGGAGAGGACCGGGTTTGGGAGGGAAGATGAGGAGCTCAGTCTTGCTCATGTTGAGTTTTAGGTGGCGGGCCGACATCCAGGTGGAGACGTCCCGGAGGCAGGAGGAGATGCAAGCCTGAAGGGAGGGGGAGAGGACGGGGCGGAGATGTAGATCTGCATGTCATCTGCGTAGAGATGGTAGTCAAAGCCGTGACAGCGAATGAGTTCACCGAGGGAGTGAGTTTAAATGGAGAACAGAAGAGGGCCAAGAACTGAACCTTGAGGAACTCCAACAGTTAAAGGATGGGAGGGGAAGGAGGCGCCAGCGAAGGAGACTGAGAATGACCGGCCAGAGAGATAAGAGGAGAACCAGGAGAGGACGGAGTCCGTGAAGCCAAGGTGAGATAAGGTATGGAGGAGGAGGGGATGGTCGACAGTGTCAAAGGCAGCAGAGAGGTCAAGGAGGATCAGAATGGAGTAGGAGCCATTGGATTTGGCAAGAAGGAGGTCATGGGTGACCTTAGAGAGAGCAGTCTCGGTAGAGTGGAGGGGACGGAAGCCAGATTGGAGGGGGTCTAGGAGAGAATGGGAGTTAAAGAATTCTAAGCATCTATTGTAGATGACTCGTTCTAGGATTTTGGAAAGGAAGGGTAGTAGGGAGATAGGGCGATAACTGGATGGGGAAGTGGGGTCAAGATCGGGTTTTTTTAGGATGGCAGAGACGCGGGCATGTTTGAAGGCAGCGGGGAAGGAGCCATTGGAGATTGAGTGGTTAAAAATAGAAGTTAAGGAAGGTAGGAGGGCAGGGGCGATGGTTTTAATAAGGTGAGAGGGAATGGGGTCCGAGGCACAGGTGGAGGGGGTGGCACTTGCGAGGAAGGAGGAGATCTCCTCTGAGGATACTGCAGGGAAGGATGGGAAAGTAGGGGAGAGGGTTGGTGGGGGGGAGGGGAGAGGCGGAGGTGTGACTTTGGGGAGCTCAGACCTGATTGTGTTGATTTTTGTGATGAAGTAGGTGGCCAGATCATTGGGGGTGAGAGATGAGGGAGGGGGAGGAACAGGGGGCCTAAGGAGAGACTTAAAGGTCTGACACAATTGGCGGGGGTGACGGGCATGGGTGTCGATGAGAGAGGAGAAGAAGTTTTGCCTGGCGGAGGAGAGGGCAGAGTTAAGGCAGGAAAGGATAAATTTGAAGTGTGTGAGGTCGGCTTGGTGTTTGGACTTCGGCCAGCAGCGCTCAGCAGCTCGAGCATAGGTGTGTAGGAGGCGGACAGAGGAGGTGATCCAGGGCTGTGGGTTAGTGGAGCGAGAGTGGCGGAGGGAAAGTGGGGCGAGAGAGTCGAGAGGAGTAGAGAGGGTGGAGTTGAGAGCGGAGACCTGATCATCGAGCGTGGGAAGTGAGGACAGGGCGGCAAGGTGAGGAGAGATGCTTTTGGAAAGACGGATGGGATCGAGAGAGCGGAGGTCTCTGTGGGGCAGTAGCGAAGATTTGCAGGGGGAGGGAGTGTGAGAGATGAGGCAGGTGAGAAGGTTATGGTCAGAGAGAGGGATTTCAGAGTTGGTGAGGGAGGAGATAGCATAGAGGTGGCCGAGCCAGGATTAGAATCCAGGTCCTTCTGACTCCCAGGTCCATGCTCTAATAATAAAAATAATAACAATAATAATAATGATAATGGAATAATAATTTTTTAAGTGCCTACTATTTGTTAAGACCTGCCAAGCACTGTTCTAAGCACTGGTATAGATACAAGGTATCATTTTACAGATGAGGTAACTGAGGCACAAAGAAGTGAAGTGGCTTGCCCAAGGTCACATAGCAGACAAGCAGCAGAGCCGGGATTAGAACCCATGTCATCTGATTCCCAAGCCCCACTCTTTCCATTACACCATGCCGCTTCTGTTGTCCCAACCTGGACCTACAGTGTTCACATCTTGTGACACATACAGAACTCTTTGAGACAAGGCCTTCATTCCTGGTAGGTACCATGCTGGCCTCCCAGGCATGGTAAACTGTTTTCTGGTAACCTGTATAGTCATTTCTCCGATAACTTGGAGATCACATTCCTCAAGTCAACTATGTTTCAAAAAAACTATAAGCACAGATTGCCTCTTTCTTCTGGCATCACATCAAGTTCTAAGCAGGCATATGTGCTTTGCTAAATCAATTATCAGTCAATCAAACAATGGTATTTATTGAGTGCGTACTGTGTGGAGAGCACTGTATTCAAGAGTGTAACATGTGAAAACATGTGTTATGGAAGCAATGTCTGTATTTTGGACAATAAAACAGGAGTCCTCAACTTTGAAGTGAAGATGAACCCATATGCTTTGTCACTCTTGAGCATATGTTTTGAAAGAGCCCTGAATCAGCATGGTGTAATGGATAGAGCACAGGTCTGGGAGTCAAAAGGTCATGGGTTCTAATCCCAGCTCTGCTACTTGTCTGCTGTGTAACTGTGGGTGAGTCACTTCTCTGGGCCTCAGTTACCTTATTTATAAAAGGGGGATTAAGACTGTGAGCCCTATGTGGGACAACCTGACTACTTTGTACCTTCAACAGCACTTAGAACAGTGCTTGGCGCATAGTAAGTGTTTAAGAAATACCATAATGATTATTATTATTATTAATGAGATATATGAAAAAATGGATTAAAAAATCTTATGTAATTTATATAGGACATAGGGCGTAAAAGGGTTTGCTAGGACAATGGATATGATGACAAAATCAAGCGATCAACTACTCAAGTGGGACAACCTGATTACCCTGCATCTAACCCAGCTCTTAGAACAGTGATCTGCATCTAGAAAGCGATTAACAAATGCCAACATTATAATTTATTGAGCACTTACTGTGAGCAGAGCATTTAGGAGAGCACAATATAATAAAAATGTTATCCCCAGAAATGGAGGAAGCAAGCTGAATGTTTTGGTGAATGTATTAGAATCCAGATAAATACGGTTTGGACTATGGGCTGCAACTAATGTTTTTCTTTTCAGATTTTTTTAATTTTAAATTGAGTTTAATTTCCGAGTCTATGGAAAGTGTGTCAGCTTTAAATCTAATCTCTTTCCTTCAATCTTGTCCCACATGTACTCCAGTAAGATCATTTAAATTGTGTAATTGAGAATAATTCATTACTGTTGATATTTTCTTATTAAATTTACTATTTTGAAATGGACATAAGTTTCTCTCCCTCCTCATCCCTGAATTTTCTTTGCTTCTTTCTCTTAATGTCATTTTTTAAAATGATCACTAGATGACTTGGAATTTCCTGGCTCCACAAATCACTACCCAAAGTATCCTCTCTTCACTTTTTATCTTTTCTTCTCTGTTAGACTCTGTTCTTTTCTCCTCTCGTCTTGTCTTGTCTCATCTCTGCTCGTCTCTTCTCTTTCATGTTTCCCCTTACCTAGTCTCTTCTCCTCTTCTACTCCATTTCAAAACTATTGTGACCATTTTTATTTGCTTTCTATGGTAGTATCTGCACTTTGGCACAAAAATCCCATCAGAAAATTCATCAAATTCCTTTTTCATCTTTGTGGCAGGACAAAAAGGGGATGTAAAAAGCATTCTTTTAGACTGGATAGGGAATGGAGAATTTGGTACTTTTTGTACAATAAATATTGACATTGATGTCCTGCTCTTAATGAGATGTTGGTAGTTGGCCAATGATCAATCAATCAATTAATCATATTTATTGAGCACTTGGTGTGTGCAGAGCACTATACCAAGATCTTGGTTGAGTACAATATAACAGAATTGATAGAAACATTTCCTGACCACATTGAGCTTACAGTCCAGAGAGGGAGAACAATGATACACAAAAATACTGGACACTGAGATGTATGTGATGCTGTATATGTTATGTTGGCAAAGCAGCAAAATGAAAAGTCATTCCCTGATACATGTTTACAGAATAATAATGATAACATTTGTAGTATTAGCTATGTGCTCACTTGGTGCCAAGCATGTGACTAAGCACTAGGTAGATACAATTTATTTATATTGGACAAAGTCCCTATCCCACACACAACTCAGTCTAAGTAGGAGGGAAAACAGGTACTGAATCCCCATTTTATAGAAATCAATCACTCGATAGGAAACTGAAATCCAGAGAAGTTAAGTGACTTGCCAAGTTGACTCAGCAAGCAAGTGGCCGAGATGGGATTAGAACCCAGGTCCTCTGCTCCCAGGCCTAGGTTTTTCACTATTCATTAATTAATTCATTCATTCAATTGTATTTATTGAGCTCTTACTCTGTGCGGAGCACTGTACTAAGCGCTTGGAAAGTACAAGCAACAAACAGAGACAATCTCTGCCCCTAACAGGCTCACAATCTAGATGGGGGGAAACAGACATCAAAACAAGTGAACAGGAATCAATAGCATCAGTATAAATAAATAAAATTAGAGATATATGTACACACATCAGAATAAGGAAAACAGGCATTAATATAAATTAATAAAATTATAAATATGTAAATATATACACAAGTGCTGTGGGACAGGGAAAGGGGTAGAGCAAAGGGAAAGAGTTGGGGCAAGGTGGGGGGAAGGAGGAGTAGAAGAAAAGGGGGGCTTATTCACTAGACCATTGAAGTCTGTCTGAGACTAGTGAATTAAGACTGTGAGTCTCATGTGGGACAACCTGATTACCATGTGTCTACCCCAGCGCTTAGAACAGTGCTCTGCACATAGTAAGCGCTTAACAAATACCAACATTATTATTATCAATATGTCTCCAGAGTGTCCCCTGATTCTTCCACTTGGTCCAGAACAGTTGGCTTTTCCTTCTAGTTTCCTCTGAACATCAGTGCTTTTTAAAAAATATTATTTACTAAGCACCTACTATGTGCCAGGCACTGTAAGCTCTGGGGTAGATACAAGTTGATGAGATCAGACACAGTCCCTGTCCCAAATGGAGCTCATAGTCATAATCCCCATTTTACAGGTGATGTAACCGAGGCACAGACAATGTTAAGTGACTTGCTCAATGCCACACAGCAGACAAGTGGTGAAATGGGGATTTGAACCCAGATCCTTCTGACTCCCAGGTCCATGCTCTATCCACTAGGCATGCTGCTTCTCCATCTGAGTGGCTAAGCTTGGCTATAGGAGGTTGGATGGAAGACAGCCAGATGCTAAAGATAAAGATACAGGATAAAAGAGGTTCAGTGATGGGCAGAGGGGAGACCAGGTAAACCCTGGGTTGTCCTGATTTTGTCCTGATAATAAAATCAGATTAATGGCCACCCTAGCTCTTGGTGGATTAATAGATGTGGACAGTTTCAGGTAAGTATTAGGTCATTTCCTCACTGAAACTGTACCTTTAGCTAGTTGCTAGCTAATAAATCTTCCCTCTTCGTATCCGCTGCCAGGTTTATGATTTCTCACTGATCAGTTCAGTGCATTCTTTCTAACCTTTCATATTGAAGTTGGTAATAAGGAAATAAAATCTACCAAGTTTTACATGCCTGAACTTTGGTAAAAGTCAGATCTGGATTCTTCAGCTTCTGTTGCTGCCACCGATTAATCGAGTGATCCTAGCCAAGTCACTTCATTGTTTGGTACCTCACTTTGTTCACCAGAGTAGAGTTACTGTCTTCACTCTATCACCCTGGGCCTTTCGAAGGGATAGTGCAGTATGTCCCTTGAAAAGAGATACTCTGTGGCAGCAAAGCCAGAAGATTGAACTCCTTCATGCTTTTATTCTATTCTCACCCTGATTCCCTTCCAAGAGCTTGCTTACATTTAACTTTTGCTGTGCCTAAACCATTCCCTCTGCAAAATTCAGAAAAACCCCATTCTCATTAGAGTATGCAGTGGAGATCAATTCAGTTTTATTCCTTACTCATTTCCTAAAAGACAAGAGAGGCAACATGCTGGCAACTCCATATTGTAAGAAGAGAATAGAAACAAGTCAGATTAGAAAGAGTCGCAAGAATACCTACAAAAGAGAAGAAAGCATTAGTAGATGTTTTTGCCGTTAGACTGGCCAATGTTTTTAAGTATTTTCACTGGCTAGTGTTTTTAATTATTTTCTAGCAATATCTACTTAAAGAATAGCATACATGTGAGGACTTAAGTCACAAAAAAGAGGATCTCCTCCAGAGTAGGCATAACAAACCGAAGTTAATTCATCACAACTTTCACACAAGCCTTTGTTGGGCAGTTGGCCAGACCCATCACATTATCTGTTTGACTCACTGAGTCACTCTAGCTAATAGAATTTTGCCCCGTGTTTGTTGTTGCTATGGTGATGCAATATTATCAGGCATGTCATGTTCACAGATCAGTAGCAGCAGCACGGCTGCAGACACACAACAGCTTTCAGCCTTTGACCATAAACAGGAATTCACTCTACAGTCAGTCTGTCAAAAAGGAAGTCGGCTGTGGTGAAGAAGCACTAGGGCTGGGGCTACTAGTCCTTCCCTTTTCCTTTGTCAGGGGAATGCTATTATCATTAAAATAACCTTGAATCATCATGAATTCATTCATTCACAAACACTGTCAAAGGAGGTGCAATAGTTCAAGAGAATCCAGAGGGTCAAAGAGAGGACTAGTTTTAAATCTGTGCCTATTGAACCTGGAAATGACATAGTCTGTTAGATATAATCTTATTCTTACCATAGCAAATCAAGCTGTGTTGGCTGGCACCAATGTCCAAGTCAATTCAGCACCATGAAAGGTTACTAAGAGGAAAGAGGTCATATCCTTTGTGGCCTTGCTTTGAGAAATAAACTTAGGCATGTGTGGGAAGATTTCAGGAAGAATAGCTTTTCCCCTCAAAAGTGAAAAACAAATCCCATCAGTGATCTATAGAGACTATAGGTATTTTCTTCCATTGCCATATTCAGTTTTTAAACTAAAGGTACAGTGATTCAGATCTTAAGGTTTATGATGTTTGCTATGCCATGTTTGGGGTGCTGTGATTTTTTTTTTTTAAATTGAAGTACAGGAAACTACAAAGTATCATATGAGAAGGATTTTCAGAGAAATTTGCATTGGCACTGTTTGTTGTTTCATTTACAATTTTCATTAAGGCCAAAATATTTCCATAATGGAAAAGTGATTGTGCATATTAGTCAATAAGTTAATGGTATTGGTTAAACACTCTATGCAGAGCGTTCTAGTAAGCATTTGGGAATATATGTTTACTTATATACCATAGTCTTACATAACACATATCTTTACTAGATTTTCTAATACTACTAATAATAATTATAGGATTTGTTAAGCCTTAGCAGGGGCCAACAGGGGAAGCACTGTTCTAGGTACAGGGTAATCAGGTTGAACACAATCCCTGTCCCACATGAGGCTCACATGCTTAATCCTATTTTCCAGATGATGTAACTGAGGCCCAGAGAAGTGAAGTGACTTGCCCAAGGTCACATAGCAGACATGTGGTGGAGCTTCATGCCTCAATGTTGCATCCCTGCCCAATTCTTTGCTTATTTATACATTCACTCATTCATTCATTCGATCATATTTATTAATTGCTTACTCTGTGCAGAGCAGTATACTAAGTGCTTTGGATAGTACTATACAACAATAAACAGACATTCCCTGCCCACAGTGAGATTAAAGTCTAACGGGAAGGAGACAGACATTGATACTAGTAAATAAATTGTAAATATGTACAAAAGTGTTGTGGGGATGGGAAGGGGCAAGAACAAAGGGAGCAAACCAGGGTGATGCAGAATGGGGTGGGAGAAGAAGAAAGAGGATCTTAGGAAGGTCTCCTGGAGGAGATGCACCTTCAATAAGACTTTGAATGGAGGAGAGTAATTTTCTGTAAAATTTGCACAAGTTTTTCTAAACACAGGGTTGTTGTCCAGGAATATTCACTCTAACATTATAAGAGAACTGAATGTATTATTCACACTTTGATGGAAGACTTCACTATTCATGGATACTTCTCACTTAGCAGAAATCAATCTTTCTTAATTCAGTTAATCAATCAATCAGTTGTATTTATTAAGTGCTTACTGTTTGCAGAGCACTGTACTAAACTCTTGAGAGAGAAAAATATAAGAGAGTTGGTAAAAATGTTCCCTACCTACTTATGGCTTCTTATAATAAATGAATTAAAACATTTCATCATATGCCTATGGATAGATCAAATTATGAGATGTCCTAACTTCATATAAGTGTGACCTGGTCCTAATGATGGTATCAAAAATAAGCCAGCATGTCAACCTGTGTCAGGTTGGACACAGTCCAGGTCCACATATAATCCCCATTTTACAGATGAGGTAAGTGGGCACAGAGAAGTTAAGAGACTTGTCCAAAGTCACACAGCAGACAGGTGGCAGGGCCAGAATTAGAACCCAAGTCCTTCTGACTCCTATACCCATGCTCTATCCACTAGTCCTTCTGAGTTTCCTTCTTGAAATATAGTTTGTTATTAGTATTTCCTTCATGTAAGGGGGTGAGAGACAAAAGCGATTGAGAACATAAACCTCTCACCCCTGCTCCCTGTGGAAAGAGAGAGTAGTGTTATATTTGTTGTAAATACAGGCCGCAAAGCTGAGAAAGCAAAGGTAGTAAACAGCATTAGAAGGCAGGATTGCTTTATTGTAGCAACTTTGATTCTGCTGTCTCGAATCATTGTTGTTAGATTGAAGGAAAGACAGCACTGACTTTGGAATACTTTCCTCACCTACAGCAGCCTCTCCCGCTAAAGCAGAATTTACTTTGTTGACCAGAGTTTCTTGCTTTCTTGCTCATAATCTTGGTGGGTGCAGGGAAGGACACAGAGGGAATGGAGGCCACCTACCCTTTCCTGCAAGTGAAGGGGTGAATTGAAGTAGATGTTTATAAAATTCTTTGAGTTTCTCGGATGCAATACTCTACTTACGCTAAAAGGAGGATAATATGATTAATTTAAGTGATTTAGGAAGCCAAACGGAAACATTTAGGGCATGAAAAATCCATTTTGGCAACTGTTCGCTTAGTTACCTAGACAACTGCCAAATATCCACTTCAGTGGAGATCTATCAAAGGATACTTTAAAAAAAAGACACTGATTAAGATGTTCAAATTAACAAGATAGGGTAAGAATGAGACAAGAAGAATTGTGGCCTCCATTTGGAACTCCTGTGTACTTCTGTAGATTATAATTATGGTATTTGTTAAGTGTTTACTATGCTCCAGGCACTGTACTAAGTCCTAGGGTAGATACGGGATAATCAGGTTGGACACAGCCCATGTCTTACATGGGGCTCACAGTCTCAATCCCCATTTTACAGATGAGATAACTGAGGCACAGAGAAGTTAAGTGACTTCCCAAGGTCACAGAGCAGACAAGTGGCAGACATGGGATTAGAACCCATGACCTTCTGACTCCCATGTTCATGCTCTACCCACTACACCCTGATGCCAATATACATTAGGAGAGTGATTTGAAATTTTCATCTAGATTCATTTTTCACCTCTGGGCTGAAAGGATATTATATTGTTTTTGTTTTTTACTTTTATGACATTTGCTAAGTGCTTATTCTGTGTTAAACAGTGTTCTAAGTGATAGGGTAGGTGCAAGCTAATTAGGTTGGACACAGTCCCAGTCCCTCATGGGGCTCACAATCTAATTAAGATTGTTATTTTGTTTTCTCCAAAGCATTTAATACAGTGTCTGCACAGAGTAAATGCACATGATCAATTGCTTGATTGATTGTTAGCCTGGGAACAGAGTGGATAAGAACCATTGGCATCTTCCTAAATTTTCATATCTGTTCATGCCAGGCCAAGTCCAGTCTCCTTCAAGGAGAGCATGATAGGAAAATGGGCTCAGACCATATTTAATATCAAATAATAAGATAGGATCACCAGCACCAAAATCTTA
Organism: Ornithorhynchus anatinus; assembly: GCF_004115215.2. Lineage (NCBI taxonomy): Eukaryota > Metazoa > Chordata > Mammalia > Monotremata > Ornithorhynchidae > Ornithorhynchus > Ornithorhynchus anatinus. Next base: position 110,558,819 of record NC_041729.1, read on the forward strand.
GACTGCAGTCATTCAGTTCACCAGTAACAAAACAGTGCAACATAACTTCATTCAACAGTCTGTGAGGAGAATGGATGAAAGCAATCTGCAGCATGGCTTAGTGGAAAGAGCCTGGACTTGGGAGTCAGAGGTCTGGGTTCTAAATCCGGCTGCCATTTCTCAGCTATGTGACTTTGGGGAAGTCACTCAACTTCTCTCGGTCTCGGTTCCCTCATCTGTAAAATGGGGATGAAGCCTGTGAGCCCTATGAGGGTCACCCTGATTACCTTGTATCTACCCCAGTGCTTAGAACAGTGCTTTGTACATCTAGTAAGCGTTTAACAAATGCTATTATTATTATTCCCAAGCAATTGCTGGATAATAACCTGAAAGGGGCCCAAGCAAGCAAGGAGGATGAAAAACCAATCTAAACATTTTTGTGAGATAATTGTATATTGTAACATTGTAATAATACCATTATTATTATCATCATCATCATCATCATTATTATTATTATTATTATTATTAAACAGGCCAACCTAGAGTGATGCTGTCTTCAAGAAGGCTTTAAAAAGATGGGGACATAATAATAATGATGGTATTTGTTAAGTACTTCCTATTTGCCAAGCACTATTCTAAGCTCTGGGGTAAATACAAGGTAATCAGATTGTCCCACGTGGGGCTCACAGTCTTAATCCCCATTTTACAGATGAGGTAACTGAGGCACAGAGAAGTCAAGTGACTTGCCCAGAGTCACACAGCTGATCAGTGGTGGAGCTGGGATTAGAAACCATGACCTCTGACTCCCAAATCTATGCTCTCTCCACTAAGCCACGCTACTTCTCTATCACGATATCAGTTCACAGGTTCAAAAACAGGACCAGGTCCTGAATCTGATAAACACATCTGCACAGCTAAGAATTACTTTTGTGTCCAAACAATAATGCAGAAGGGTGTACTGATGTGGGTACCATTTTTTCATCCACACTCACTCACATAGAGATTATGCTGTCAGCTCATCTCCGCCACTTGTCAGCTGTGTGATTGTGGGCAAGTCACTTAACTTCTCTGGGCCTCAGTTACCTCCTCTGGAAAATGGGGATTAACTGTGAGCCTCACATGGGACAATCTGATTACCCTGTATCAGGGGGAGCCCAGCACTTAGAACAGTGCTCTGCACATAGTAAGCGCTTAACAAATACCAACATTATTATTATTATTATATACTTATCTACTTTCCCTTTTGAAGTATGTATAGTTCTTCGTAATTGAAAATGGCAGTAGATGGAGAAGGAGCATGGCCTAATGGAAAGAGGTTAGGCCTGGGAATTAAAGATCATGGGTTCTAAATCCAGCTCTTCCAATTGCTTGCTGTGTGACCTTGGGCAAGTCATTTGACTTCTCTGTGCCTCAGTTTCCTTAACTGTAAAATTGGAATTAAATATCTGTTCTTCCTCCTATATAGATCTTGTGCGCCATGCGGGGCAGGGACTGTGTCGAACCAGATAAACTTCTACCTAAACCAGGTCTTAGAACAGTGCTTGACACATAGAAAGGGCTTAACAAATACTGCATAAAAAAAGATAGCATTGATACTGAAGTTCACTGTGAGTGCAGTTGAACTTTTGTCTGAACCTATGAGAAGCAGTATGGCCTAGTAGAAAGAGCTCGAGCTAGTGTTCTAATTTCTGCTCTGCCACTTGTCTGCTGTGTGACTTGGGGAACTCACTTTACTTCTCTGTGACTTTACCTCATCTGTAAAATAGGGATTCAGTACCCTTAGACTGTGAGCCCCATTAGTAACCTGACAACCCCAGTACTTAAAACAGTACTTGGAAGATAGTAAGCACTTAAATACAATTATCATTGTTATTATCTGAAAAGACAAATGTACATAAGATCTGCTCCTTGTTGTGTTGTAATGTTTCAAGTTTGCATCATCCCACTATTTTCTCTTTTTCTTCCTTGTCTTTTATTTATTACAAAGATTGTGCTTGAAACGAGACATTCCTTTCTTGTGAGCAGTACCTCATGTTGGTCTATCCTCTGCAGTTGACCCCTGTGTTTCAGATGGGATATGGCATTGTGTGAGGCTCCATTTTGTTCGTCTTGTGTTATGCTGTCAAGTCATCTGTGACCCACAGCGACACTATGGACACTTCTCTCCCAGAATGCCCTGCCTCCATAGACAATCAATCCATGGAGTTTTCTTGGTAAAAATATGGAAGTGGTTTGCCATTGCCTCCTTCCGCACAGTAAACCTGAGTCTCTGCCCTCTATTCTGTCCCATGCCGCTGCTGCCCAACATGGGCAAGTTTTGACTTGTAGCAGATTGCATTCCACTCACTAGCTACCACCCAAGCTAGGAATGGAATAGATATGTCTCTGCTTGACTCTCCCTCCCATAGTTGAGACTGGTAGAGTCCTGGAAACTCTCCAGGTGCGACATTGAAAGGGGGAGGCTCCATTTTACCATGGCTTTAAACATTTTCTTCTTCCCTCTTGCTTTCAGTTTCCAATTTTGCTTCTCTATTCAGGAATTGTGTATTCTGTTGTTACTCATTTTCCTTAATTGTTCCATCAGTGTAACTAGGTTAGATGAGCGTAGCTTTAATGCAAGGAGACAAACTATGTTACAGAACTTAATTTTTTTGTGATCTTGTTTTGCCTTTTGATATTGAGTATAGCCTAAAATGCTGCTGATTGAACTGCTCAGGAAGTAAGTCCTCCCTTAGATGACAAAAAAATCATTTCTACCAACTCTATTGTACTTTCCCAAGTGCACTATAAAGGGAAACAGCATGAGCTAGTGAAAATAATAATAATAATGTTGCTACTTGTTAAGCGCTTACTATATGCCAAACACTATTCTAAGCACTTGTGTAGATACAAAATAATCAGGCTGTCCCACGTGGAGCTCACAGTCTTAATCCCAATTTTACAGATGAGGTAATTGAGGCACTGAGAAGTTAAGTGACTTGCACAAAGTCACACAGCTAACAAGTGGCAGAGCCGGGATTAGAACCCATGACCTATGACTCCTAAGCCCATACTCTTTCCACTAAGCCAAGCTGATTCAGAAAAGTGCACATGCCTGGGAGTCAGGAGACCTAGATTCTGTTTCCTACTCTGCCACTTGTTTGCTGTGTGACCTTGGCAGAGTCACTTAACTTCTATTTGCCTCAATTCCCTCATCTGCAAAATTAGGATTCAATTCCTCATTCTCTCTCCTACCAGTGCTTAGCATAGTGCATGGCATATAGTAAGGGCCTAACGAATACCACAATTATTATTGTGCTTAATATAGCGGCCTGTTACATAGTAAGTACTCAGTAAATACTAATGATTTATTGATTAGTGAGATGTAGTACCTGTTTAGGTTCCAGGACACCCAGGTATAGAGAAGGTTGGACACCACTCCAACTCAGTAGACCTTAGTTTCATTCGGCGCCTGATACTACATTACAGCCACATCTTTTGACAGTCTCCCAAAGGAGATATTGACTTTCTTGATTTGGTTTTCTACTTCTTTGTCTATCATTTGTTGGACAGTGGGCTGCCTAGATAACAGAATTATCTGTCTGTTTAGGTCTTTGTTGCCAATATGCCTTTTTAGTTTTGCATATAGCTTCTGTAGTGCAAGCTGTTACATCACCTTGGGTTTTTTTCAACTTGTCTTTAGCTCAAAACATTTGGCTGATTCAGTAATTCAACATACAATTATTTGCATGTCCTTTTGGGTGTGGGCCTCTGGACAGAGTCATAGGCCAACAGTGAGTCTTGAATTATATATACTTCACTATGTCATGGCAGACTTGGCGAGACCTAAGGTTACCTTGTCTGATCCATTCACTGTAATTTCAAGGGAATAATATGGTAAATGTTACATTTTCCCTGCTTTTCTACAGTGAAAGAGTGCTCACTTTTCTCACTCCTCAAAACAGTAGTGACTAGGCACATTCTTAGCAAAATTGGGTGGGTCTTTGCTTCAGATATTCACACCTGTTCATGGTGTGTCAGTATCCGTATAGAGCAAATCTAATAGCAGCTGGAAAAAATACAGTGATGCCCCTGAATCTTAATGGTACTAACAGTATGTGACTCATTAGTCAATTTATGTTAGGGAAATCTGAATCTAGCACCTTGTGTTACAATTCACAAAGGTTAAAACAGAAAATGTTGGCTTGATATTGTGTACATGACATATTTTTTCCAAGCAACTGTGTTCTTACCTGGGTCTCCTGAATAGAAAGTTGTCTACCCCATTGTGAAGCAGCATGGCTCAGTGGAAAGACCCCGGGCTTGGGAGTCAGAGGTCATGGGCTCCAATCCCTGCTCTGCAGCTTGTCAGCTGTGTGACTTTGGGCAAATCACTTAACTTCTCTGTGCCTCAGTTCCCTCATCTGTAAAATGGGGATTAAGACTGTGAGCCCCACGTGGGACAACCTGATCACCTTGTATCCCCCAGCGCTTAGAACAGTGCTTTGCACATAGTAAGCACTTAACAAATACCAATATTTATTTATTTATTGTTGGATGCTGCTTGAGGGTGCTATCACGAAAGCCACTTGGAAATGATTTCAGGAGAGTGGTGTGAGTGACATTGGCATCTCCTCTCTTGCCCCCAACCTGTCTGTCTAGCTTCTAAGGTCTGCAGCAGGACTAATGAGGGTGGCATCAGGCTTGGAGGACAAGGCTAGGGGTAAGAAAGTTCTGTCATTCTAGTGAACATGAAAATACCAGGATCCCTGGGATGGATTCAGGTTGGCAGTTAGCAATTCACTGCCCTAAAAATGTTAATCTTGGTTCAGGGTACACTCTGATGTTAATGGTCTTCAGTAATATGATTTGTTTATGTAGATGCAGTCATATATGTCATATATTCATACATATGAGATATATAATGATATTTACATTTGAAGATTGAGATTAAATTTCATATATTATGTCTCTGCTAATTTTATTTATACTCTCCCAAGTGCTTAAATATGATTGAAGTGCTTAGTACACTGCTATGTACATAGTAAGTGCTCAGTGAATACCACTGATTGATTGATTTATTAAATTATCTTATTGAATTTAACTATGATTTTGGAAACTAGACTGACAGTGTTTTACATATTTGGTCATTCATCAATGCCAGAGTCCATAAGACCTATACTCTTCAACATGAGGTAATTCACACATTCAATTATGTTCTATTTCTTAACAACCCTTTCATTGTTATCAGATTTTTTCAGTAGTCTAATATATACAAGTAGCAATCATTCTCTCTTATGCTATTCAATATATGCCATTGGGTATGCCTCATGGAATAAGAGGGTGATTTCATGAATGATATCGGTGGAAGTCACTAAGCAAAGCTAACAGTTCAGATGATCGGTCCTAAAATAATTTAGGACCATAAATGATAGCCCTCATATGTATTGCAATATTGGACTCAAAATCCTTGCATTCACTTTGGTTTGTTCATCTCATAGAATGCATGTTTCTCTTTGTGTTCTTCACTATACAATATTTTCAACAGTAGGTTGTCACTGTTATATTTATGTTCACTTTAATCCAACACAAAACTGCGTATATGCTCTTCACTCACCCCAATCTATTGATTTTGAAATGCCTAGAGCCAAAACTACCTATGGAAGAAAAAAATTTTGGGTTACTTTTCCAGGCAATCGGAATAATCTACCTGATTCATTACAATGAGCAACAGTACTGTGTTACTCTTAGGGAAATTTGAACCTTTCCTTAAAAAGCTATTTTAAAATCCAATGACTTCTCAGAAGTGTTTCAGTGTAGAGCCTGAACATCCTTTAGGTTTATGTGTGTTGAGCTGAAGTGCTCAGAGCAATAATGCCTTAAGATTACTTAAGAATGTTAGGTCTTGATGGGGTGTGGTCCCAGAATAAAATTTCCTCATGATTCCCCTAATATCAACAAAATTGGAGTATTGCTACCCCATCCTTCAGTTTCTCTGCTACTGCCTAAAATCAATTCTTTTGATCCCCAAAGTCTTCCTTTCCCCCAAGTTTGAGAATTTGCCTCTTCTGGTCTCAGTTTACATTTATTGTTATCATTATCATTAATAGTAATAGTATTTATTAAGTAACTGCTATGTGCCAAACCCTATACTAAGTGCTAGGGTAGATTCCAGATGATGACGATGATGATGATATTGATAGTATTTGTTAAGCATTTTCTATATGCCATGCTCTGTACTAAGAACTGGACTAAATACAAATAAATCAGTTCAGGCAGAGTATCTAAATACTGTGGAAGAACAAGCATTTACTCCCCCATTTTACAGATGAGGAAATTCTAAATACATGAATGAACAAGCATTTAATCATCATTTTTCAGGATAGGAAACTGAGGTAGAGAGAATTTAAGTGACTTAAGGTTATATAGCAGGCAAGTAGCAGAACTGGGATTAGAACCCAGGTCTGAATCTGAGGCCCACACTCTTTCCACAAATCAAGCACAGTTTCTGTCCCATATGAGGCTTAAAGTCTAGGAGGGAGGGAGAACAGACATTTTACCCAATATCTTCTTTCCCACTTATCGTATATGAACACTCTCTATCTCCTGTTGCAACCTCTTATAATAAAATTCATCAAGCACAGGCATATGCCTGCAAAGTTTCCCACAGGCCCTTATTCCCATAAAAACATGATATTGAAGGAAGAAAAATTAGAAGAAAAAGATAGTGAATTGCTTTTAGGTCCTCTGCCTGATTCTCTTTAGGTTCCTCCTGATTTATTTTTGGCCCCAGGCATGTGAGAACTTGCTTATTTTCTCATATTTAAATTTTCTCAAAAGTCTTTATCATTAGAAGTGAGAAATGCTCAGAGATTCAATTCCTGAACTCATGGAATGAAAATGTAGAGCTGTCCTTTGGTTAAAGGATGGCCATAATGAAGGTAAGTGCTTAGCCATATATGAGGGTTGAAGATGCCAATGTGTGAACAACAGCCCATTCTACTGTATGTGCATGTAAAAATTATTTTTTGTCACATCAGTGTCAGATTATATATTTGAATGCTTAGAGCATCATGATCTTCTTGGGATCTAAAGGAAAAGGAAGGGAAAAAGGTATAAGGCAATGAGGAAGAAGAGGGAAAGAAGGCCTTATTTATCATGTCCATAATTCATTTATCATAGCCATAATTTAAGGATCATATACACAGTTTATTGATCCTAGCAACAATTCATTTATCAGTCATAATTTTTTATCACATTTGTAATTAATCATATTCATAATTTATTTATATTGTCTGTCTCTCCCTCTAACTACTCGTTAGCAGGGAATGTGTGTTCCAATTGTGTTGTACTGTACTCCCCCAAGTGCTTAATAGAGTGTTCTCTACACATTGTTTAATAAATATTATTGATTGATTGATTGATTGCAGAGGAAAAGAGAAAGGAGTAGGATAAAAGAGGATAAAAGGAGAAAGAGAAAGACAGGGAGGAAAAGGATGAAGAGAAGGAGGAAAAGAGCAAAGAGCAGAGAGTAAAGAGAAGGAGGTGGAAAAGCAGAAAAGGAGAAGTAGGATAAGAAAAAAGAGAAGGGGACGAAGATGAAGAGAGACATAGGAGAGGAGAAATGGAGAAGTTGAAGGAAACAGAGGTAGCAAAGGATGGGAGAAAGGACAGGAGAAGGACTCAAACCCTATTGTCCTCCTTCAAGCCTTTCAAAAATGCAAAAATTCAAAAAAACCAAAAAGCCTTGATGTGGTTCTCAGAGCATCCAGACAATGGGGTCCAATGCCTGAAGGATAATGTTCTGTAATAAGTTTGTAGCCAATATTTATTCAATAGTATTTCCTGAGCGCTTACTATGTGCAGAGCACTGTATTAAGCACTTGGAATGTACAATTTGGGCAACAGATAGAGACAATCCCTGCCCAGTGACTTGCTCACAGTCTGAACGGGGGAGACAGACGGCAAAGCGAAACAGAACAAAACAAAACAAAACAACATCATCAAGATAAATAGAATCACAGCCATTATGGAGCTGTGTAATGACTAGTATGGATAACCCCAGCATTTAGGACTCGGGAAGAGGAAGCCAGGAGAGGCACTCTATGGTGATCTGATCTGAGGGTTAAGTACATAGCTAGCCTAGTCAATTATCGAGAGGGATGCAGGAGAAAGTAGGGTGGCAGTTGGTTTGAGAAAAAGAGCCTCAGCCACACTGGAAGTTAGAAATTGTAAGCCATGTGCCTAGAAGAGCAGAACACAGGTGGGACACTAGTGCTGTAACCCTATATAGAGACAGGGCACAGAAATTGATAGGAAATTTGGATATTATGGATATGCAACATCCATTGATTGGGATTCCAGAGAAGCAGCATGACCTAATGGAAAGAACATGGGACTGTGAGTCAGAAGATCTGGGTTCTAATCCCTACTTCGCCACTTGCTTGTTGTATGTTGCTTAGTACAGTGTTCTGCACACTCACTGTGCTTAATATATACAATTCAATGAATGAATGAAAGAATCTGGGGAAGTCATTAACTTTTCAATGTCTCAGTTACCTCAAATGGGGATTAAGACTGTGAGCCCTAATTGGCACAGGGACTGTGTCTGACCCAATTATCTTACCCCTACATCAGCACTAAGTAAAGTGCCTGGCACATAGTAAGCACTTAACAAATGGAACTATTATTATTTGATTATTATCATCATTATTATTATGGAAAGATCCCGGGCTTGGGAGTCAGAGGTCATGGTTTCTAATTCCGGCTCTGCCTCTTGTCAACTATGTGACCTTGGGCAAGTCACTTAACTTCTCTGTGCCTCAGTTACCTCATCTGTAAAATGAAGACTGTGAGCCCCACGTGGGACAACCTGATTACCTTGTATCAATCCCTTAACTTAGAACAGTCTCCTTTTCATTCTCAGTCTCCTTCGCAGGCTCCTCCTCCCCCTCCCATCCTCTAACTGTAGGAGTTCCTCAAGGGTCAGTTCTTGGGCCTCTTCTGTTCTCCATCTACACTCACTCCCTGGGTGAACTCATTTGCTCCCTTGGCTTCAACTATCATCTCTATGCAGATGACACACAAATCTACAACTCCGCCTCTGTCCTCTCCCGTCCCTTCAGGCTTGTATCTCCTCCTGCCTCCAGGACGTCTCTACCTGGATGTCTTCCCTCCACCTAAAACTCAACATGTCCAAAAGTGAGCTCCTTATCTTCCCTCCCAAGCCCTGTCTTCTTCCTGACTTCCCTATCACTGTGGATGGTACGACCATCCTTGCTGTCTCTCAAGCCCACAACTTTGGTGTCATCCTTGACTCAGCTCTCTCATTCACCCCACACATCCAATCCGTCACCAAGACCTGCCAGTCTCACCTTTATAATATCACCAAGATCCGCCCTTTCCTCTCCACCCAAATGGCTATCTTACTGGTTCAGGCTCTCATAATATCCCGGCTGGATTACTGTCAGCCTTCTCTCTGATCTCCCTTCCTCCTGTCTCTCCCCGCTCCAGTCTATTCTTCATTCTGCTGCCCGGCTCATCTTCCTGCAGAAACGCTCTGGGCATGTTACTCCCCTTCTTAAAAACCTCCAGTGGTTGCCTATCAACCTCCGCACAAAACAAAAACTTCTCACTCTAGGCTTCAAGGGTCTCCATCACCCTGCCCCTTCCTACCTCTCCTCCCTTCTCTCTTTCTACTGCCCACCCCATAGACTCCGTTTCTCTGCCCCCCACCTCCTCACCGTCACCCGTTTTCGACTGTCCCGCCATTGACCCCTGGGCCACGTCCTCCCGCTGTCCTGGAATGCCCTCCCTCCTCACCTCTGCCAAACTAACTCTCTTCCCCTCTTCGAAGCCCTACTGAGAGCTCACCTCCTCCAAGAGGCCTTCCCAGACCGAGCTTCCCCCTTCTCCCTTTGCTGCCTCTGCTGCCTCTCTGGCCCCCCTTTACCTCCCCTCAGCTAAGCCCCCTTTCCCCCCATTTCCCTCTGCTCCTCCCTCTCTCCCTTCCCCTCAGCACTGTGCTCATCTGCTCATTTGTACATATTTTTATTACCCTATTTATTTTGTTAATGAGATGTACATCCCCTTGATTCTATTTATTGCTATTGTTTTTGTCTGTCTGTCTCCCCCGATTAGACTGTAAGCCTGTCAATGGGCAGGGATTGTCTCTCTCTGTTGCCGAATTGTACATTCCAAGTGCTTAGTACAGTGATCTGCACATAGTAAGAGCTCAATAAATACTATTGAATGAATGAATGAACAATGCTTGACACATAGTAAGTGCTTAACAAATACCAATATTATTATTATTATTGATATTATTATGAGTAAGGCCTATTACTCTGAGTGGGAGAAATAACTGAGAAATCGGACATCCAAAAGACTCTGATAGGTCAGGACTAGAACTGGAAATATCTTTAGAGAAGAGGGGAAAGCATTAGTGGAACATAAGTCCCAGGATATCTACACAAAAAGATACATAGGAGGTGCAAATTATTAGATATAGGGAAAGGGGGTTTAAAATGGTGTGATTTTTCACTGTTACTGAATTAAGAAATTATTAAACACTGTTGAAATCTGATATCTTGGTGTCTGCCTGTTATAGGCCTGGAAGAGAAGCTCCGGATAATGAGGAAATATGTGGACCTTGGGAAATCATTGAAGAGACCAATTTATCTGTGAGCTCCCTGGAGCCAGTCCTGGAAAGGGAAGATAGGTTATTGATTGTTTTTTCTTTGGGGAGATACCTGGGCTGTGTGACCTTGAGCAATTCACTTCACTTCTTTGTGCCATAGCTACTTCATCTGTAAAATGGGGATTAATACTGTGAGCCCAATGTGGGACAATGACTGTGTCCAACCTGATTAACTTGTACCTACCCCAATGCCTGGCACATAGTAAGCACTTAGTCTGTCAGTGAGTCAATCGTATTTATTGAGCACTTACTGTGTACAGAGCACTGCACTAAGTCCTTGGGGAAGTACAATAAAACAATAAGCAGATACATTCCCTGCCCACAACAAATTTCCAGTCTAGAGGAGGAGACAGAAATAAATATAAATATGTAAATTACAGATACGTGCATAAGTTCTGTGTGTGGGGGGGCTGAATAAAAGACAAGTCAGGAAGTAGGAAAATAGGAAGAGGGCACTTAATTAGCAAAGGCCTCTTGGAAGAGATGTGCCTTCAGTAAGACTTGGAAGAAGGGGAGAGTGTCAGATACATGGAGGGAGGGCATTCCAAGCTAGAGATGGGAGGTGGGCGAGAGGTCAGCGGTAAGATAGATGAGATCAAGGAACAGTGAGAAGGTTAGCATTAGAGGAGACAAGTGTCAAGACTGGGTTGTAATAGGAGAGTAGTGAGGCAAGGTAGGAGGAGGCAAGACAATTGAGTGCTTTAAAGCCAAAGGTGAGAAGTTTTTGTTTGATGTGGATTCTTGAGGAGTGGGGAAACATGTCCTGAATATTTCTGTAGAAAAATGATCTGGGAAGCAAAGTGAAATATGGACTAGAGTGGGGAGAGACAGGAGGCAGGGAGGTCAGCAATGAGGCTGATACAATAATAAAGGCCCATTGAATAAGTGATTGAATTAATGTGGTAGCAGTTTGGATGGCAAGGAAAGGCAGATTTTAGTGATGCTGTGATGGTGGGACTGACAGGATTTATGGATGGATTGAATATGTGGGCTCATTGAGAGAGCAGAGTCAAGGATAATGCCAAGGATAATGGCTTGCGAGACAGGAAGGAAAGTAGTGTTGTCCAAAGTGATGGGAACGTCATGGGGAGGTCACAGGGTTTGGGTTGGAAGATAAGTTCCGTTTTAGACATGCCACAGTTATTATTAATTATTCTATGAATGCAGGTATTTAAATTTCACTGAGCAGAAAAGATTCTCAAACTTGCATTAAAAGAACAGAATAGTAGCAAGGCTTTAGGATACAGTGGATACTGACCCAGGTTGGGGAGCTTCTCAAGAGACTCTGAAGAGTCTACTAGGATTGTTACTGTGCTGAAAGGATTGCCTCTTAAACCCAGGCCTAAATCTCCACAGTCTGGCTGGTCATACATAACCAGGGTCTGGTCAAATCAGTCATCAGAACCACAGTTGGAAATTGCAGGACTTCACCATGGCTTTCTACAGCCCAACCTCTGCTCACCATAACCCTGTTCTCATCTCTCACCCCCACCCTAACCCCCATCTCCAGAATCATACCACTGCACCTCATCCAACTGGTTCCCACTCCTCAGGACTATCCTCGATATTTTTCTAACTGGAAACCTCAGTCTTGAGCATGAGTAACTCAGCTCAGACTCACCTTCCAGACTCCCAAGTTTAACAAAAGGCTCCTATCTTTGGGAAATTGCTGGATATTTTTTCTGCTTTTCCTTCCACATGTTTGCAGTTTATTACTGGACTCTGCCAGGTTGTAAGGGAAGGAAAATGACTTTCTGCCCTTCTTTCTTCTGTATGATATTTGTTAAGTGCTCATTGTGTGCCAGCCACTGTACTAAGCACTGAGATAAATACAACTTAATCATGTTGGACACAGTTCATGACCCACTTGGGGCTCACAGAATTAATCTCCAATTTATTGATCAGATAACTGAGGCCCAGAGAAGTGACTTGCCCAAGGTCACTCCAAACTGCAGCAATCCCATCCAGATTGCTCACTTCCTCTGACTTGAAATTTCTGATACTCCCGCCCTGCCTATACTCACATCCCAGAGTTTTTAGTTTTGCTACAGAAAGAGCATGGGATTAGTAGTCATACTTGGAAAATCTAGTGCCTGCTGTCATAAGAACCAAGAAAAAGAGGGTACTGAGGACCCACTCTACCATCCTCCTGGCTTGAGATCCAGAGGGTATTGAATCGCTTGGCCAGGGGACATACCTGGTAAATTGAACACCAATCAGATCTGGCCTAGACTTGGCAAGCACTTAACAGGAAGAGTTTGCCTAGAACCATTAGGAGAAGGAGGCAGAAAGGGTGGATTGTAAACCAATGTTTGAAATAGAGGAATCTGAAGAGTGGTTTTCTGAAAGACATTCATTTGTACTGAATGTTATATTGACCAAACCACAAACCTAATGTGTACCTGTCTCACACTGTCCTCTTTCTACTACCTCCCATAAACCAGTTAAGAGGTGGATGGTCCAATCAATCCAATTCAATCCCAATCCAGTGCCTGGTCCAGTTTCATCTGAAGTGTTCCAGCTCTTGTTTGTGGTAAGGAACAGAGAGAAATAGGAATAAGTCAACGATGAAGGGAATGTAGGTGGTGTAGGTGGGAATGTGAGCTCGATGTGGACAGGGATTGTCTCTTTTTATTTCTGTACTGTACTTCCCCAAGTGCTTCATAAAGTGCTCTGCATACAGTAATTGCTCAACAAATACAAATGAATGAATGAATGTGACAAGTCATGGTGAAATCCTGCAGTTTCCAGTCTTATTCCTGAATAGCTGCAGTCTCTTTAACCCCTAGGCCGAAGTGACTGCTGCTAGCAGGCCCTGGTCCTGAGTGGCTACAGTTCTCCCATCTTTAGGTAAACCCATCCGATTCCTTCCCTGCCCCTTGCCCTGCTTTCTCTCCTCACTTTCCTTGTGTTGTGGCATTTCTGACCCCTTTGCTCTACATGAAACTTACCCCTCCCGTCCTCTAGAGTACCTATCCCAGGACCACTATTAGTCTCTAATGACTTCTCTTATACTTTTCCACCTTATTCAAATGTCATCGATTAACAGTGCTTAGTACGGTGCCTGGCATTTTAACATTTATTATTATTTCCAACTAATAGCGACTCCATGGACACACCCTCTTCAGAACATATCATCTTCTGTCATGAGGTCTTTCTGGTATGTGTATCCATAGAGTTTGCTTGGTAAAGATATGGAAGTGGTTTACCATTGCCTTCTTCTGTGCAGTAAAACTTGAGTCTCTGCAGTTGTCTTTGATCAACGTTTTGATCACTTGATCACCCACCTTTGACTCTCTCCCATGCTGCTGCAGCCCAGCACAGGTGAATCAACTTTTTCTGACACTTCAGTTTTGACCTTTCCATTAAGGGTAGCCCTTTTTAGTCTTTTAGAAAATTTAGCATGGCTATTGACATGGAAACTGGCAGCCCCTTTCTCTTTCTTGCACTGAGGGGAAGATGGCAGATGGGAGGTCAGCAGGAATAGCCCCATGGGCAGTAAAATCCAGGAGGGTCAGTGCAGGAAGCAAAGGAAGGAAACTTAAAAAAAAAGGTATCACAGCCCCTCCGAAAGTTGAATGTGCAGCCAGAGGAGTGGTTGGTAGATGATTGTGTTCAATAAATACTATTGATTAATTGATTGATTTTCATAGAGGCAAAATAATCACCCACAACTGACTTTGGAATATGGACTGGATCACCGGAAGGCCTTAAAACCAATTATTTTCTGTTCTTGAAAGTCAAGCAGGCATGAATCTGTCTTCTTTTAGGATGGGAAGATTTGGGGCACAGCTTTCCCATCTAGAGGGAAGAGAGTGTGCCCAATATCACAAACCTGAGCTCCTCTTCCCCCTCTACTCCCTCTGCCATCCCCCCTTTACCTCTCTGCAGCTAAAGCCTCATTTTCCCCTTTTCCCTCTGCTCCTCCACCTCTCCCTTCCCATCCCCACAGCACTGTACTTGTCCGCTCAACTGTATATATTTTCGTTACCCTATTTATTTTGTTAATGAATTGTACATCGCCTTGATTCTATTTAGTTGCCATTGTTTTTACGAGATGTTCTTCCCCTTGACGCTGTTTAGTGCCATTGTTCTTGTCTGTCCGTCTCCCCCGATTAGACTGTAAGCCCGTCAAACGGCAGGGACTGTCTCTATCTGTTGCCGACTTGTTCATCCCAAGCGCTTAGTACAGTGCTCTGCACATAGTAAGCGCTCAATAAATACTATTGAATGAATGAATGAATGAAAGGTGTATGACAGGTCTATGTCTAATTTTGTTGTGGGTAGGGAATGTGTTTGTTATATTGTTGTACCCTACTCTCCCTAGAGATTAGAACAGTGCTCTGCACAAAGTAAGTGCCCAATAAATACAATTTACTGACTAATCTTGTTCCTCATTTCACTTTCTTTGTTTTACCCCTATTTTTTCTATCCATTTTAAAGTCAGTAGTTTGCTACAGAGGTTGCTAAGAATCCAGAGGCCTGCCAAAATAAAAACAAGACACATTTTCACAGTTATTTGGTATTTAATAGAAATATTTCATCTGTGAGTGACCAGATTCTCATTCCACCCTCACATACCCACATCTTTTTCCCAGATGCCACTCCTATCTGCAGAGAAGACCAAGCTCATGTTTATTAGAATTTTTATTTTTAATTTGAACATTTCTCCTAAAACTGTTTCATATTGTTCTTCTGTAACAGCCATACTATATTCTTAACTTTTCCCTGTTATATTACTTACTGGTGAGTTATCTAGTCATATAGTCATAGATGATGAAGCATCTTATTTCATGTCGAGTGTTAACTACCAAGAAATATAAAAATACTGAGTGAAATTAAAGATGCACATAGACTGTTACAAAGTTATGTTAAATAAGTCTATTGTAAATGTTTGAAGACGTCTTTAAAAATCAAACTGTAATTGTAAATTATATACCACTATTATACAAGCAAATAAGGAAAATAAATTAGGTTTTTTTAACATACATATTTTGTATCAGTATTAATTATGAATCTGTCTAGATGGATAAAGTATAAAATTTAATTCAGTGTATAGAGGTTGAAATTTATGTTAAAGATAAACAAAATGGAAATTTTATCAAGATGGTGAATACATTAAGTCAAAATGTGTTTGATGTGTTAGTTGATGTCTCTTTATGTACAAATCTCATAAACACTAGTTTTCAACACAAATGTGTTAAATATAAATACAATTTAGAATACATTATTTTAAATATTTAATGATATAATTGAGTCTTATTACTCTAACATTCTTCATTTTTCAAATGAAAAATTCATAAGAACTCACCCTTTCATCTTTATTGAACAGTCTGTTAATATTATTTGGGATGTATTTTTATCAACTTTTCATGATTATTATCTGTTTAAAATGTAAAAGTACAATTTGTTTTTGTTCTTTTCCTCTTTTATTGCCAACATAGTTAATAATATTATAAGTTTAGATCTTCTCATTGACTTGTGGAAATAAACACCAACACATTGGCTAATGGTATGAATCATAGTCCCTAGTCCTTCAGAAGCACTTTTTTATGAGAGGATCCGTAGGTTTAATTTTGGAACAGATGGCCGAAAAGTAACTAGATTATTTGTGGCAAGGCATTTTCCTTAGTAATAACAGTCTCAACTGGACCATTTATTATTTCTTCCATCAGAACCATAATGATAAACAATTTCACTGAGGACCTGGTCAAGGTATTCGGTGATGGATTCCTTTCACTGTCTTTTCCTTCCTTCCTGGTTTCTGTTGCAAATCTCACCTTCTACTGAGGACCTACCCACATTAACAGTTGGGCTCAATGGATTCCCCAGTATATAGATCCAAACTGAATAGGATTCAGATCATATTTTAGCCATGGGGAATTCCACAAGCAAACAGTAAAAGCACTGAATAAATACCATTGATTGATTAATTCTGATATAGCAAACCTGGAGTAGAGAAATAGAGGCAGAATGGTTCAGAAACATCCAGCATAATTTGAGGTACTTTAGAGATCTCTGGAAAAGAGGGTGGTGAGACCCCAATTCTGGGAGTCAGAGAAATCTAAATGCCTCTTCCAGATATCATTGTTACAGACTACTGGGTACAAGGCAGGGAAGGTTCAACATAAAGAAATTTTTAAAAAAATCTAAATCTGTCATTACTCCATGGAAAGTAAGGCTATTGATTCTGTTCCCTCAGGCAGTTGAGAAGGCTGAAAGTATTAGTAAGTTCAAAGGGAATTTGAATAAATCTATGGAATGAGCTGCTCATAATGGTTGTATCAAGGGAAGCTTAGGGATAAACAGATGGTCCATCTATCCATCCTTAAGCATGAGGATGAAGAGAAGCAGCATAGCCTACTGGATAGACCATGAGCTTGGGAATCAGAAGGACCTGGGTTCTAATCCTGGCTCTGCACTTTTCTGCTGTGTGATCTTGGGCAAGTCATATAACTTCTCTATGCCTCAGTTACCTCTCTATAATGGAGCTAAGACTGTGAGCTCCACATAGGACAGGGACTGTGTCCAACCTGATTTGCTTGTATATATCCCAGTGCCTGGCACATAGTAAGTGCTTAATGAATGCCACAATTATTATTATTATTATTATTATTATTATTATTTTTATTATGATTTTCCTAGAGAGTAACCATTACCTGGTTCTTCCAAATGTACTACTGCCATTGTCAGAGATAACATTCTGGGTTTGATGGACCATTGATTATATCCAGTAGAAATCTTGTTTTGTGTCTTTTGAGCAGAAAGAGGAAACGAATAAATAATTTGTGGTTGGATTCCTAGTAATCAACACACAACCCACAAATTCCTACACAACTACTTGAAAGCTAAGAGCATTTTGATGCCTCTGACCTTTGCACTTCACATTCAGAATCAGTTAACCCTTCATATTTATTAAGCACTTACTGTGGGCAGAGCACTGTAATAAGTAGTTGGGGGAGTACAATGTAATGGTTGGTAGATCTGTTCCCTGCCCACAAAGAGTTTATAATCTAGAGGATATGGTTCCTGGCCCCACTTAAATGCTTACAAAGTCTCCCTTGTAAAGCTATAACATAATAAACAAGGCCTGTATAATGAATGGCCTTAAGAGTAAGATATTAGTTGCCTAAAATTTGTTCGGCTACTCTGCAAGGTAAGGAAAATAACTAAGTAAATTTAGGGCCACAATCATAAGATGTCAGGTCTAAAATGGCAAAAGAATTTAGAAAATCTGTCAGAATCTGCTTTCCTGACATACATCTTTGTTTAATTATTCCTTCTCTCTGACTAAATAGCACTATCCAAAGCGTCTTGATCCTTCTTGCCTTAGAGGTCATAGTCGGGCAATTCCCATAGCTTCTATTCAGGATATTGTCCCTCCCCTTAAAACATATTTGCAGAGCTCCGTGGTGTAGAGTACCCCTCACAGGCCTTGGAGTCATTCAAATCTCATGAGTTGTAAGACCTTTAAGGCATTTCATCTGTTCTTGGCTATGACAGTGAGAAAGCTGCAGCAGTGACATTTAAATTGAGCCACAATAGGGCCAAGATGAGTGATGCCTCCTGCAGAGGGGGCTTAATGGAGGGGAAAGAGTGTTGTGGGATGCTCGGTAAAAAATGAGTGTCCCTGCACAGGATGGGAAACAATAAAAGACTCATAAGCTTGCTGGTAGAAAAGGAGTGATCCACACTAGATCACTCAAGTGAGGGAGTCTGAGCTCTTGGAAAATAATTTAGGGACCCAGTATAGCTAACAAACCATCCCACTTTTATTTGTTGGGAAATCCAAGCTGAGCAATTGTCAGGGAATATTTTGGTTGAGGAGGCTAAACAAAGAATTTAGATTATTCAGAACAGACATCTTTTTCTGTGGTGTGAATAGAACAGAGAGATGGATTGAGATCCTTGTGGCCCAATGATCCTGTCCTTGGATTTGTTATTATTTTGCCTCCAGACTAACCAAATTTGAAAATTATCTGCCAACACTTTCTTCATTTATAAGTCACTTAGGAACATCACCATCACCAACCAGCAGCCTACAAGAGGAATTATGCCCAGAAGCATATTTTGCTGCTAAACTCGGCAAGACAGGACTGAAGAATTGCAGCTGAATATTCAGGCACCAGTAGTCAACAATGACACAATCTCAAGTGGGACAACCTAATTACCTCATATCTAACCCAGCAGTTAGAACAGTGCTTGGCACAGTAAGCGTTTAACAAATACCATAATTATTATTATTATTTTCTGTAGTATTTAGGCACATATTTCATCTACCTTATTATTAGTTGTCAAGATTGGCTATGACAAATATTTGGATCAGTGAAGTAGCAATTTGGATAGAGTGGAAAGGGCAGCTATATTTTGTGAAGGTTGAACTGAAATGAGTTGGTGACACACTGATTATGTGGTTTTATGGGTTTACTGAGATGAGTCTAAGATTAAGCAAAGGCTGCAGATTTATGATACAGGGAAAATGGCCACTAGAAGAAGAAGGGTGAAAAATAATCATGATAATGGTGGTATTAGTTAAGTGACTGACTTGAATGTATTGTATTTGTCCTGGTGATTACTACATGCCAATCACTGGGACAAATACAATACATTCAAGTCAGCCATGTCCCTGTTCCTCACAGGGCTCACATTCTAAGTAGGAGGAAGAATAGACATTTAACCCCCATTGTACAGATGAGGAAACTGAGGCATAGAGAACATAAGTGCATTAGTTGCAGGCCAGTGGAGGTCAGGAGTAAGAATGTAGATCTTCTGACTCCTAGGCCATGCTCTTTCCACTAGGCCATAATGCTTCTACCTTTCACATGAAGGGTGTGTCATTTTAATCACAGTCTTTAATTTTAGATGTGACAAACAGTGACCATTCTACTGTTACAGTGTTACTCTCTCAAGCATTATACTAAGTAAGCACAGTAAGCACTCGATAAATTCCGTGGATTAACTACTGATGTCAGTCAAACATGGAAATTCAGAATATGTTGCTAGTTTTGCCTACATAACACTTTAGTTGTGTCTATCTGAAATATGTTATAACTCTACAAGTTTTGTGTCATACAAGATGCATTTTGTTAAGATGGAAAATTTGAAAATAGAAGAAACTTAAAGATCACCTGAAGAAAGGGTTTACAGGATAGCTATGACAGTATATGTTTTGTGGATAAGGTCTCTACTTCTGAGCATTTCGAGCGACAGCAGCCTGATAAAAAGACTAGCCCAGCAATCTTCCACTTGTCTCAGAAGCACTGAAAAAGGAAAAGAGCAGCTCTACAGTATTTTCTGCTGTGTAGGAAATCACCTCTACTCTTAACACCCCAAGGAAGCAGCAGTTGGAGTCCCCTCTAGTTGTCCCAAGTGCAGATAGCCAGTACATCTGAATAAATTTTGAAATTCAATGGTGACACATGGGCATAGAGTACTAGAAATGTACAGATTTTGAGAAAAAAAAGACACCAACAAGAATACAGAACAAAAACTTGCACTTGTCCATCCAATAGCCAAGAAGTTAAATGAACTAAACTTCACTAAAGAAAGTCCCTGGTGTCTGAAAATCTACTATCCAGAGGACCTGCTTGAACTAACAGAAGGAAGCTTTTGATGACTGCCCCTCTGCTGCAAATTAGTCTTCAGTGAATACTGTACTCAGCTGGATTTATGGAGAAAACATAATATACCACAGTAATTAATGTATTCCAATCCATAAATTCTGCTCAAGGAGGATGTTTCTATGATGGATACTACCTGCATGTGTGATTTTAAAACATGAAGCAACACTTGATTATTTCTAATTTAAAAGAATTTGATTGGTGTGAAATGAGTCATCATGCATTCTATTATTGGAATAGGAATGTGTGTGTGTGTGTATGTGTGTGTGTCTGTGAGTGAACGCATGTGGTGGCTGTGTCCTGGTTGAGGTGGATGGGGTATTTCAGGATTAGTTAAATAGGACATATAGCTCTGTTGCAAAGTCCTGGCTGACAGGACTATCTGCATCATAGAGTGTCCTTTTCTCTGAAACAGACATAAACCTGTTATAAAGGTCAACCATATAAAATGTTTAAGACTAATGGTGTTTTATATTTTCCTAGCCTATCTTAACCCACTGCATAGTAATAATAGCTATGTCCATTTTACAAAAACATAAAAATTCTTTGGGTTAGCTTACCTTTTGTATATGCTTTATTAACCCATGAATCCCTTTCTGGATCTACTAAACTATTTTTTAAAAAAAGAAATGGATTTTAACTGTCATTTGGAGACATTAATTTTTGAGATATCACCAGAAAACACAAGAATGTAAGTAACAAATCTTTCCAAGGATAATAAACTGGCTTGAACTGGTTAAGATTTCAAATAGTTTTTAGGTTCAGTAAGCAATCTATCCAAATTTACCTTAAAATAGTCGTGAAATAGGGACTCTAGATGACGGTATCTTGATAATACTGTCATATGCCACTGAGTCATTTCCAACTCATAGCAACTCCATGGACACTTCTCTCCCAGAACACCCCACCTCCATCTGCAATCATTCTGGTAGTGTATCCATACAGTTTTCTTGGTAAAAATACTGAAGTGGTTTGCCATTACCTTCTTCCGCACAGTAAACTTGAATCTCTGCCCTCAACTCTCTTTCATGTTGCTGCTGCCCAGCGCAGGTAAATTTTGACTTGTAGCAGATTGCCTTCCATTAGCTAGCCACTGACCAACTTTTAGCCATTAGTATTCTTTTCTCTAAAGTGTAATGAAGCTTCTTTCTATAAGCAATTGACCATTCACCCTACATCCCTGGGTTCTAATCCTGGATCTGCCACTTCTTTACTGTGTGACCTAGGGCAAGTCACTTGACTACTCTGTGCCTCAGTTACCTCATCTAAAAAATGGGGATTGAGACTGTGAGTCCCATTTGAGACACAGACTATGTCCAACTTGATTAGCTTGTGTCTACTTCAGTGCTTAGAACAGTGTAGTGCAATGCTTGGCACATAGTAAACTCTTAACAAATAAAACATTAAAAAAATGGTATGAAAACAGGAGCTACATTTAGGTATTTTCTATACCATTTGTAGATATCTTCAAGCCTAAGATAAAGTAGACGGATTAGTGATGAAAACACTACAAAAAATCACTTTCAAATTTCAATTCGTCTGATGCATACAGCCAAGCAATTTGACAGATTACAGGCTACAGAAAATTCAGTAAAAAATCACCTTCCATGAAGTAAAACCTCCGCATCCCCTAGCAAGAAGCATGAACATTTAACAAACAAGCAGACAAAATTAAAATTTTGTCACAAAGAGCTTTAGCCTATGAAATGGAAGGGAAGTACCAGAAGTTGAAGAAATAACGAATCTTAGTCTTCCATCACTATCAGTGAGGAAATGAGCAATAGGTACATGATAGATCTGTGGTTTGCTAATCTAAGAGTACCATGACAAAGAATGGGACTTCCAAGGAACTTTTGTTTTTGTTTTTTTAATCCTTCTAATTAAAGTATTGATTTACACTCTGCCTCTCCCACCCCTTTTTCCTTATTGAATCCCCCAGGAGGATCTGATTGATAGGAAAAGATGCTCATTGAGTACCCACACCAATAATGTAATCCCCACTGTAAGTTTCTTCTCATGGTAGCAACCTTTTCACTACCAGTCCCCTGCTCTTTCCTGAGCAAACGTAGAAGCTATTCATTCATTCATACATACATACACTCAATCGTATTTATTGAGTGCTTACTGTTAGCAGAACAGTTTACTAAGTGCTTGGGATGTACAATTCAGCAACAGATAAAGAATCCCTGCCCATCAACGAGCTCACAGTCTAAAAGACAGCAAAACTAAACAAGTAGACAGGCATCAATACCATCAAAATAGATAAATAGAATCATAGATATATACAAATCTTTATAAAATAGAGTAATAAATAATATATACAAATATACACAAATGTGGTGGGGACAGGAAGGGGGTAGAGCAGAGGGAGGGATTGGGGCAAAGGGGAGGCAAGGAGGGGCAATGGGAGGAAGGGATCAGACCGGGGATTGGGGGCAGCTTGGATGTGACCAGGAAAATAAGCAAGTGACACTCACTGTATTTGTACTCAGTGTGCTTTCAGGGAAGCCTAAATAGCCTTCAGAAAACACAAGGCTCCCTGAACTACCTATAATAACAGTAATAATATAATTATAATTATGGCTTGGTATAGTGGATAGAGCATGGCATGAGAGTCAGAAGGTTGTGGGTTCTAATCCTGGCCCCACCACCTGTCTATTGTGTGACCTTGGCAAGTCACTTTATTTCTCAGTGCTTCAGTTACCTCATCTGTAAAATGGGGATTGAGACTGTGAATCCCACATGAGGCAGGGACTGTGTCCAAACTGATTTGTCCTCCCTCCTGCTTAGTAGACTGGCTGACACATAGTAAGCACTCAAGTACCATAATTATTATTATTATTACTTGTTCAGCGCTATGTGCTAGGCACTATTGTAAGTACTGTGGTAAATCCAAGTTAATCAGGTTGAACACAGTTCCTGTCCCAAATGGGGCTCACACTCTTAATGCCCATTTTACAGATGAAGTGCCTGAGGCACAGAGAAGAGAAGCAATAATAATAATAATTGTGTTATTTGTTAAGTGTTTCTTATTTGCCAAGCACTATATTAAGTGCTGGGGTGGATACACGCAAATAGTCCCTGCCCCATGTAGGGCTCACTGTCTCAATCCCCATTTTACAGAGGAGGTAGATGAGTCACAGAGAAGTAAAGTGATTTGCCCAAGGTCACACAACAGATAAATGGTGAAGCTGGGGTTAGAACCCAGATCCTTCTGACTCCCAGGCCCTTGCTCTAACCTCTAAGCTATGCTGCTTTCCCTTCCGTTCCCACTGCCATGCACCCTCATACTTTTCCCAGACTGGCCTGATCCTCAGCTCTACAGGACTGGGTAGAGGGATAGAGAATGTCTGGAATTCAGGGAGACTTCCCTAGATGTGGTAACCCTAAGGAGGATCATTCAGAGAAAAGACGACCTGCTTCTTTTGTTCTCCTTCCTGGCTGCAAGTAAATCTCCCCAGGAAATGCTGTGCAGTCCTCCCTGAACTCTGACTGCTGAGCCCTGACCTGGCTGTGGAGAAGGGCCACTCTTTCTCTTCCTCCTACCCTGCCCCTCTCTTCTATCAGTGCCAAATATGAGACTTAATAGACTTGAAAAAGGGACAGACACTTTGATAGGCCACCTCAAAAACAATCAACCTTGGGGAGGTCACCAACTAAAACAGTCTCTGTCCATAAAGTTGGATTAGCTTAGTGGTGTCTAAAGAATTTATCTTCTTGAAGATGGGTGGATTACAAGGGAGATTAGTTTGGAGGCCATCAATGGAGTTTCCAAGAAAATAGAATCCATTTTCAGTGCACTGAAGACAATCTTCAGGCCCCACAATAGCAATGGCCAGCAGGGAAGTTGTGGTTGCCCATGTTACATGGCACTCTGGTCCTCTGTCAGAGTGAGCCTATTGTGCTCAGAAGCTCTGTAACTGACTCAAGTCTCGGGTGACTCAAAGACCTGCTTTAGACACCCAGTATGGGAAAGTACTGAGGAAATCCATGCTCTCTTTTATCTCCAGACACCCTTAGCTGTCTCTCCATTCTCCAACTCTTATGTCTCCCAGACTGTAAGCTCATGGTGGTCAGGGGATGTTTCTGTTATATTCTAGCACCGTACTCTCCCAATCACTTGGGACAGTGTTCTGCACACAGCAAATGCTCAATAAATATTATTGATTGATTGATACCCAAGATATAATCAGACATAACCAAGAGATAATAAGATTTTGACTAAAAAAAGAGTCAAAAAAAATGACCATGTGATTGGAGCAAAAACTGGAGATTATTCCATGGTAACAAAGATGGAGTTGGAAAAATTGCTAAGAAACTCAGTTCAAGGAGTCAGGGTCCGGCTGGTATTCAAATTACCAATGATTATATATACAGTCACAGTTTCCACACTGATTAATCTCTAGTTACTTCAGTGCATATGGTTGATAGGTGGTGCCAGAAAGACTTCCAAGAAACTCATAAAGTTTAAAGGTGAAAGCCATAACAAACTCATATTGGGCTATATCAGGAAAGTCCAAGGCCATCATAGTCAATAAATAATCAATAATCATTCAATAATATTGATTGTGTGCCTGCCTAATCTTTATAGCCTGTATTAAGCACATAGGAAACCAAATCTCAGAAGCTCAGAAGCAAAAAACCTTTCCATCTTTAGCCTTTTATTCTAATATAGGCAAGACATTAAAATCACATCTGCTCCAAAAGGTGGCAGTCTTCAACTCAGTCCTCCTTTCCACAACTTCGTCTCCCTTTTGCATCTTACCCTTTTACTCTTTTTTACTCTTACCCTTGGATTTGTTCCCTTTATTCACTCCAACTACAGATCAAGAGCACTTATGGACATTTCCATAATTTATTTTAATTTCTGTCTCCCCCTGCAATCTCCTTGTGGGCAAGGAATGTGTCTACCAACTCTTCTGTATTGAGCTTTCCCAAGTACTTACAAACTCATGCTGCACACAGCAAGTGCTCAATAAATAAGATTTATCAGTTGATTTGATGCTTCATAATGTAGCCGAAATATGTTTCTCAAAAATTTGGAAGCATCATGAATAGTTGAACTGGTGGGTACATTTTCCTATAGACTTACATATCAATATTTGGATCATTCCAGTTCCTCTAGAAAAATAAGCTGGAATGCCTTTACATAATAATAATAATAATAATAAGTATGGCATTTGTTAAGCACTTATTATGTATCTTGCACTGTTCTAAGCACTGGAGTAAATACAGGATAATCAGGTTGTCCCACATGAGATTTAGAGTCTTAATCTCCATTTTACAGATGAGGTAACTGAGGCACAAAGAAGTGAAGTGACTTGCCCAAAGTTGCACAGCTGACAAGTGGCCTCTGCCACTTCAGCTGGGAATAGAACTCACGACCTTTGACTCCCAACGCCACGCTCTTTCCACTTTACATGCCATATTGTGTTATATTAAGCATCACTAGACTACTATTATTCTCCCAGACTGGTTCAAATGTAACTCAACATTAAATAAAGAGTGGTATTATGATCATATGTCTTTCTAGAAGCCTGTATAAGCAGAAGCCTAGTCTATTAACTCTGTAGTGTTTTTTGACTTTAGTTGACAAATTTGTCCAGTTTATTTTAGGGTGATCAGTGGTCTTCTTCTTAATCTCATAAAATGCCCTGTAATAGACTAAATCCTTCTGAACCCTTATGAACATCTTTGAATTTCTTTTTCTATCAGGACCTTCTTCTTCAATCATTTTCATCTTCATTTACATTTTTAATCCACAAATCCTACATGGTCATGGAGTTAAGAATTCTAGTCTTAGAGGCAGCCATAAAATCCTTCTTTTTCACAACAGGAAGGGGGTTTCCTTGCTTCATGTCAAGAAAGCACGGAATCAGAAATTCAGAGACTTAACCAAATTCAGTGGTCTGTACAACTATGTCACAATCCTCTGCTGCTTTCAGGTAAAATAGAGAAGCTGGATTTCACTTTGGATCAGTGGAGCAGTTGGGGAGGTCTGGGAGGTGGGGCCTCAACTGAATGGGTGTTTCTAATAATGACTATTATTATTATTATAATCATATTTATTGATTGCTTACTGTATGCAAAGCACTGTACTTAGCTCTTGGGACAGTACAATGTAACATCAGACACATTCCCTGCCCATAACAAGCTCACAGTCTAGAGGGAGAGACAGACATTAATATAAATATATATATATATAAACCAATAAATCAATAAATAAATTACAGATATATACATATGTGTTGTGGGGAAGGGAGGGAGAATGAATGAAGGAGCAAGTATAAGTAGCGCAGGAAGGAGTGGAAGAAGAGGAGAGGAGGATTCAGTCAAGGAAGGCTTCCTGGAGATGTGTCTTCAGTAAGGCTTTGAAGTGGGGAAGGGCAATTATGTGTGTGGTATGAGAAGAATAAGAATGCATCTATTCTTTCATTCAATAGTATTTCATTCAATAGTATTTATTGAGCGCTTACTATGTGCAGAGCACTGTACTAAGCGCTTGGGATGAACAAGTCGGCAACAGATAGAGACAGTCCCTGCCGTTTGATGGGCTTACAGTCTAATCGGGGGAGACGGACAGACAAGAACAATGGCACTAAACAGCGTCAAGGGGAAGAACATCTCGTAAAAACAATGGCAACTAAATAGAATCAAGGCGATGTACAATTCATTAACAAAATAAATAGGGTAACGAAAATATATACAGTTGAGCGGACGGGTACAGTGCTGTGGGGATGGGAAGGGAGAGGTGGAGGAGCAGAGGGAAAAGGGGAAAATGAGGCTTTAGCTGCGGAGAGGTAAAGGGGGGATGGCAGAGGGAGTAGAGGGGGAAGAGGAGCTCAGTCTGGGAAGGCCTCTTGGAGGAGGTGATTTTTAAGTAAGGTTTTGAAGAGGGAAAGAGAATCAGTTTGGCGGAGGTGAAGAGGGAGGGCGTTCCAGGACCGCGGGAGGACGTGACCCAGGGGTCGACGGCGGGATAGGCGAGACCGAGGGACGGCGAGGAGGTGGGCGGCAGAGGAGCGGAGCGTGCGGGGTGGGCGGTAGAAAGAGAGAAGGGAGGAGAGGTAGGAAGGGGCAAGGTGACGGAGAGCCTTGAAGCCTAGAGTGAGGAGTTTTTGTTTGGAGCGGAGGTCGATAGGCAACCACTGGAGTTGTTTAAGAAGGGGAGTGACATGCCCAGATCGTTTCTGCAGGAAGATGAGCCGGGCAGCGGAGTGAAGAATAGACCGGAGCGGGGCGAGAGAGGAGGAAGGGAGGTCAGAGAGAAGGCTGACACAGTAGTCTAGCTGGGATATAACGAGAGCCCGTAATAGTAAGGTAGCCGTTTGGGTGGAGAGGAAAGGGCGGATCTTGGCGATATTGTAGAGGTGAAACCGGCAGGTCTCGGTAACGGATAGGATGTGTGGGGTGAACGAGAGGGACGAGTCAAGGATGACACCGAGATTGCGGGCCTGCGAGATGGGAAGGATGGTCGTGCCATCCACGGTGATGGAGAAGTCTGGGAGCGGACCGGGTTTGGGAGGGAAGATGAGGAGCTCAGTCTTGCTCATGTTGAGTTTTAGGTGGCGGGCCGACATCCAGGTGGAGACGTCCCGGAGGCAGGAGGAGATGCGAGCCTGAAGGGAGGGGGAGAGGACAGGGGCGGAGATGTAGATCTGCGTGTCATCTGCGTAGAGATGGTAGTCAAAGCCGTGAGAGCGGATGAGTTCACCGAGGGAGTGAGTGTAAATGGAGAACAGAAGAGGGCCAAGAACTGACCCTTGAGGAACTCCAACAGTTAAAGGATGGGAGGGGGAGGAGGCTCCAGCGTAGGAGACCGAGAATGATCGGCCAGAGAGGTAAGAGGAGAACCAGGGGAGGACAGAGTCCGTGAAGCCAAGGTGAGATAAGGTATGGAGGAGGAGGGGATGGTCGACAGTGTCAAAGGCAGCAGAGAGGTCAAGGAGGATCAGAATGGAGTAGGAGCCATTGGATTTGGCAAGAAGGAGGTCATGGGTGACCTTAGAGAGAGCAGTCTCGGTAGAGTGGAGGGGACGGAAGCCAGATTGGAGGGGGTCTAGGAGAGAATGGGAGTTAAGGAATTCTAGGCATCGATTGTAGACGACTCGTTCTAAGATTTTGGAAAGGAAGGGTAGTAGGGAGATAGGACGATAACTGGAGGGGGAAGTGGGGTCAAGAGCGGGTTTTTTTAGGATGGGGGAGACGTGGGCGTGTTTGAAGGCAGAGGGGAAGGAGCCCTTGGAGATTGAGTGGTTAAAAATAGAAGTTAAGGAAGGGAGGAGGGCAGGGGCGATGGTTTTAAGAAGGTGAGAGGGAATGGGGTCCGAGGCGCAGGTGGAGGGGGTGGCACTTGCGAGGAGGGAGGAGATCTCCTCTGAGGATACTGCAGGGAAGGATGGGAAAGTAGGGGAGGGGGTTGTTGGGGGGGAGGGGAGAGGCGGAGGGGTGACTTTGGGGAGCTCAGACCTGATCGTGTTGATTTTCGTGAGGAAATAGGTGGCCAGATCATTAGGGGTGAGAGATGGGGGAGGGGGAGGAACAGGGGGCCTAAGGAGAGAGTTAAAGATCCGGAACAATCGGCGGGGGTGACGGGCATGGGTGTCGATGAGGGAGGAGAAGAAGCTTTGCCTGGCGGAGGAGAGGGCAGAGTTAAGGCAGGAAAGGATAAATTTGAAGTGTGTGAGGTCGGCTTGGTGCTTGGACTTTCGCCAGCAGCGCTCAGCAGCTCGAGCATAGGAGCGTAGGAGGCGGACGGAGGAGGTGATCCAGGGCTGTGGGTTAGTGGAGCGAGAGCGGCGGAGGGAAAGGGGGGCGAGAGAGTCGAGATGAGTAGAGAGGGTGGAGTTGAGAGCGGAGACCTGATCGTCGAGAGTGGGAAGAGAGGACAGGGCGGCAAGGTGAGGCGAGATGCTATTGGAAAGACGGATGGGATCGAGAGAGCGGAGGTCTCTGTGGGGCAGTAGCGAAGATTTGCAGGGGGAGGGAGTGTGAGAGATGAGGCAGGTGAGAAGGTTATGGTCCGAGAGAGGGATTTCAGAGTCGGTGAGTGAGGAGATAGTGCAGCGGTAGGAGATGACAAGATCGAGGGTGTGACCGAGTCGGTGAGTGGGCGCGGTATGGTGGAGGAGGAGGTCGGCAGAGTCGAGGAGGGATAGCAGGCGGGCGGCAGAGGAGTCGTCGGGTACATCCGTATGGATGTTGAAGTCTCCAAGGATCAGAGTGGGCAGAGAGAAGGAGAGAAGGAAGGTGAGAAAGGGGTCAAGGTGGTTGAAGAAGTCGGAGGTGGGACCGGGAGGGCGGTAGATGACGGCGACAAGTAACTGGAGTGGGTGGTAGAGGCGAATGATATGGGCTTCGAAGGAGGGGAAGGAGAGGGAGGGGGGAGGAGGGATAGTGCGGAAGCGGCATCGGGGCGAGAGGAGGAAGCCGACGCCTCCTCCCTTACCGGTGAGTCTGGGGGAGTGGGAGAAGGAGAGGCCTCCGCCGGAGAGAGCGGGGGCGGAGACCGTGTCTTCGGGAGAGAGCCACGTTTCCGAAAGGGCGAGGAGGAGGAGAGAGCGGGAGAGGAAAAGGTCATGGATGAAAGGTAGCTTGCCTGTAACAGAGCGGGGGTTCCAGAGGCCACACTTGAAAGTAGCTGTGGGTGCAAGGGGAGGAGGGGGGGAAGGGCGGGGGGAGGGGAGGGTTTGGATGGGAAGGAGGTGGCGGGGCCCTGGACGAGGAGAGGGGGATGAGGGGTGGTGGTGGGACAAGAGGACTGGGATGGGGCATGGGTGGGGAAGAGAGAAGGGGGGAGGGGGTGAAGAGGGGGTTAGGTGGGGGGAAGAGTAGGGGGAGGGGGAAGAGGGGTAGCGCTGGTAAAGTGGGGTTCTAGGGCGGGAGAGAGGAGGGGGGGAGGAGACAGAGGAGAGAGCGGGAAAGAGCTGAGCGAGAGAGGGGAAGGGGAAGGGGAAGGGGAGGATAGGAAGGGGCGGGAGTGGGGAGGGGGGGAGGAGGGACATGGCGAGGCCAGAGAGGTGGGTGGCAGCACTGACAACAATAAACAGTAATAAACGAAATCGGTAATATAGCAACATGATACAATATGATACAATACAGTGGTGCTAATATAGCAACATGATACAGTATGATACAATATAGTCGTGTTAATAAAAGGGGTGATGACCAGGGTCGGGGGTAGACTCGATTAAGGGGCGACCTGATGAAATTCAAAATCTGACGACAATAAACAATAAAAAGCGAGATCGCAAATATAGCAACATGCTACAGTAAGGCACACTACAATAGTGTTAATAAGCAGGCGATGACCAGGGTCGGGGGACGAGCCGACCCTACCCGATCAGACTCCAAGTCAAGCGGCCAGCGGCCGAGAGAGTCCCAGAGCTCATGACCAAATAACCCTGTGGCGGCGGGGGGGCCCTGAGGTTGTCCGGGGTGGGTGGCGGCCGTAGGCGGCGGCTAAGGCAAGGTAACATGGTGAGAACAAGGACGTCGTCGCCCGGGGCGGGGGCGGGAGGGATGAATCATCTCAAGAGGGAAGAGGGAGTGAGGCCTTCCCAAAATGGCCGCCTCAGGCAGAGTGGGGGCTTCCTAAAATGGCCGCCTCGGGCGGAGTGGGGGAGCGGTTGGGGAGCACAATGTCCCCGGGCCCGAGCAGGGGGACACAATGTCCCCCGAGGACACAATGTCCTTGGGGCCGAGAAGGGGAGCACAATGTCCCCAGGATCGAGAAGGGGAGCGCAGTGTTCCCGGGCCCGAGCGGCGGGGGTGGCGGGTGGACTGGAAGCTGGTGGCTGGGGGTCTGTGGGGGCGAAGATCCGTAGTGTCGGAGTTCCCGAGCGGGGGTGCGGAGATCCAGGTTGTGAAAGGCTGAGGCGGGCGTGGGTCCAGACGGTCCGAGGCTCAGCTCCCCGGTGGAGGCGGAGGAAGCACAGATGAGTCAGCGAGCGGTAGGCGAAGGGGGGCTTGTCGGGAATCGGGGCAGGGGCCGGGTGGGCCGAGGCTGCGCCTCAGGGGAGCAGAGAAGCTGAGATTGTACCAGATATTTAGACAATCTTTTCTAATGTGCATAATACTCTGTTTTCAAAAGGGGCAGAAAAGTTCACTTTCAATTGGTGCTCTGGAGGAATGGGACAATTGGGATTGAGAGGGAATTGATTTCCCTGCAGTGACTGAATGAAATGCTGGACAGGGCTTATGGTTCCTGGGCTAAATCTGAAATTATTAGTACATTATGTATCTACAGATTTAATTCATTGTGGTCATTCAGAACCGGGGAAACAGCTGTGTACACTAATATTTATAATGGAGGAGAAAGGCAGACATAATCGGTTAATAAATCATTCATATTTATTTCACACTTACTGTGCAGAGCACTGTACTAAGGGTTGGGAGCATTTAATGCAATAGAGTTGTCATCAAGGCGTTGAGAGCCTAGAGGGGGACCTAGAAGGGGAGATACACATTAAAATAAATTACAGATACGGTAAATGACAGGGTGTAAGGATATGTGCAAAAATGCTATGAGGCTGAGTATGGGGTGGTTAGCTAAAGCTTTCAAGGTACAGATAGAATCGGAGAAGATGTGATTTTAGGATGGGTTTCAAGACAGAGAGTGTGGTGGTCTGTTAACTATGAAGGGGAAGGAGTTCCAAATGAGAGGGTGGATGGGAGCCAGGGGTCAGCTGTGAGATGGATAAGATTGAGGTGCAAAGAACATGTTGGCATTATAGTAGTGAGATCAACACAGTCAGGTAAGAATAATAATAATAATAATTATGGTAGTTATTAAGCACTTACTATATGCCAAACACTGTTCTAAGGACTGGTGTTGCCTGATTCCTTGTTTTGTTTTGTTGTCTGTCGACCCTGTTTAGACTGTGAGCCCGTAGTTGGGCAGGGATTGTCTCTATCTGTTGCTGAATTGTTCATTCCAAGAGCTTATTACAGTGGTCCGCACACAGTAAGCACTCAATAAATATGATTAAATGAATGAATGAAGTTAATCAGGGTGGACACAGTCCCTCTCCCACATGGGGCTCATACTCTTTATTCCCATTTTACAGATGAGATAACAGAGGCCCAGATAAGTTAGGTGAGTTGGCCAAGGTCACCCAGCAGCTAAGTGGAGGAGCCAAGACTTGAACCAGGTCTTTCTGACTCCCAGGCCCAAACTCTATCCACTAAACTATGCTGAAGAAGGGGAGAGATGATTGAATGTGTGCCTTACAGCAGATGGTAAGGTGTTTCTGTTTGGTTTGGAGTTAGGTGGACCACCACTGGAGGCTTTTAAGAAGCATGGGGACATGAACTGAAATTTTTTTTAGAAAAATGTTTCTATCAGGAGAGTGTAGTAAGAACTGGAATAGTGAGAAACAGGAGGCAGAGAGGTCAGCGAGGAGGTTGATGAAGTAGTAAAAATGGGATATAATTGCTTAGGTCAGGATGGTGGCTTGGATGCAGAGCAAAGAGTAGATTCTGGAGATGCACTGACAGGATTTGATGCAGATTGAATATATGAGTTAAATTGCAGAGATGAGAGTTTATGTGATTGTGAGACAGTGAAGATGGTTGTATTTTACGCAGTAATGGGAAAATCTGTATGAAGACAGGTTTAGGTGGGAAGATGAGGAGTTCCATTTTGAGAACATCTGAGTAGGGATGTTCTGAAGGTAGGAAGACATAAATTATTTATAAATGACGGGAGCAGAAGGAAAAAACAAGTATTCAAAATTGAATAGCCTTGAGTCCCACAGGAATCTAAAACAGCAGGTCTGAGAAACACCCTTCCTTTAAAGTCACCCTTTGCCAAAATGAGAAAGGAACTTCCAGAGGTGCTGTCTTTCTCAGAAATTCTACCTTCAGACAGAAACCAAAAGAAGTAGCATGGCTTAATGGATACAGCATGACCCTGGGAGTCAGAAGGAACTAGGTTCTAATTCTGATTCCATCACTTGTCTGCTGTGTGACCTTAGGCAAATCACTAAACTTCCCTGTCCTCACTCATCTCGTCTGAAAAATGGGCATTACTTCTGTGAACCTCATCTGGGACATGGACTGTGTCCAACCGGAGTAATACTAATGTTGATATTTGTTAATCGCTTACTATGTGCAGAGCACTGTTCTAAGCACTGGGGTAGACACAGGGGAATCAGGTTGTCCACGTGGGGCTCACAGTCATAATCCCCATTTTACAGAAGAGGTAACTGAGGCACAGAGAAGTTAAGTGACTTGCCCACAGTCACACAGCTGACAAGTGGAAGAGCCGGGATTCGAACCCATGACCTCTGACTCCAAAGCCCATGCTCTTTCCACTGAGCCACGCTGCTTCTCCAGATAAGAGTAGCTCTTATCTACCCCAGTACTTAGTATAGTAAGTACATAGTAAGTGCTTACCAAACACCATAAAATAAACGAGACTAACAATAGTCCAAGGAGGACTGAACACTCAAACTATTTACCCTGTTTGAGTTACAGATCACCCTTCATAATAGTGGGACACTGTGAACAAGAGGAGCCAATAGTTACAATGGAGGGATAATTTTCCTCTGGATTCTTCCTCAGTGCTTAGGTGCTCAATGTATACCTTTGAATGAATAAGCAAAATTACAAGACCATGAAATCCTGGGTATTGGAATCATTTTAATCATCAAGGCAGATTTCTAGAAGGAAATGCTTCTTAAATTCAGCCTTTATTACTAATCTCTCAATACAATAAGTGAATGCTGGTATTCAGGAAAGTATCAACAGCATACTGGTCATGTCTTTCTTACACACTGTTTTAACAATCTGACTACAAACCCGAAGGACAGCTATCACAAACAAAAAATTTTTAAAAAGCGTTCTGGGTTGTCATACATGTTCCTTTCTATTAATCTCCACTATCTTTGGCATTTGAATTTAGCACTGCTAAAGTGTATAGTGTAGGAAATCCTTTCTACGTCATTTAGACTTGTAGACTAGTTCACTCCCCAATGGCTGCATCCATTTTACATTTAAGAAAAACCACTATTATTACTTTCTTGAAAGCCCTGTTGCAACGTAGCTTAGTGGATAGAGCATGAGCCTGGAAGTCAGAAGTACCTGGGTTCTAATCCCTACTCTGCCCCATGTCTGTTGTGTGACTTTTGACAAGTCACTTAACTTCTCTGGGCCTCAGTTACCTCATATGTAAATGAGGATGAGTGTGAGTCCCATGTGGAACAGGGACAAAGTCTGACCTGATTAACTTGTGTCATCCCAGGCACTTGGAACAGTTCTTGACATATAATAAGTGCTTAACAAGTGCCATAATTATTATTGTTATTATTATTAGTCTCTTCAGCCTCACTCTTTTTGCTCAGAATGTGCCATCCGATTTCTGACTCATCTGCACCAACTTGCCCTGTCTATCACTCTTTCCTTCTATGTTACACCACTTGAGATCCTTCTTTACAGAGTTCATCTTGAGTTTTTTCGACCCACTTCAGCTCATCCTTCCAGAGCTGCTTTGGCATTCTGCTCTCATCCAACTTTTGCATATGTTCAGCCCAGTCAAGTTGGTCCGTAGCCAGCAGATCTTCAATGCTTGAGGGCTGGCTGCACTCCAAGACCTCATTATTGGTGATTCTTTCTTGCCATTTAAGGTTAAGTATGATGCCTAGATAGCACTGATGGAACTGCTGAAAAACTGAATGTCACTTCTGTGGCACAGTCTAAGTCTCAGGGCTGAAGAAGAGGTTGAATGCCATCATCACTCTGGAGACCTTTGGCTTGGTCTGGAACTTAATGCTATTTTGAACCACACAGTCTGACAACCCTGCTCCTGTAGAATATGCTGGTCTTTTTGATTCTACTTTGTCTGCGAGGGTTATTCATTCATTCATTCATTCAATTGTATTTATTGAGTGCTTACTATGTGCAAAGCACTGTACTAAGCGCTTGGAATGTACAATTCAGCAACAGATAGAGACAATCACTGCCCAATGACGGGCTCACAGTCTAAACGGGGGAGTTATCAAGCTGGACTCATTCTGAAAGAACCAACCCCATCTTTCTCTCTTTTGAAGACCTGTGGCTGCACAGATGCTTCAAACTGTTCTCTACTGGTGATTGTGTTGCATTTTGTGAGGCTCTCAGTTATCTCCCAAAATTTCAATATCATCCTAGCATATTCAGTGGATTCAGATGCTGAAGTCTTAAAAAGTGCAGTGACCAACATCAAAGAAAAGCATTTAATATTATTGTTTTTAATATTATTATTATCATCATCATCATCATCATCATATTTGTTAGCACTTACTATGGTCAAGCACTGTTCTAAGCTTGGGGGTAGATATGGGTTAATCAGTTTGGATAGAGTTTGTCCCTCATAATAATATTAGGGGCTTACAGTTTAAATAAGGATGACAGGGTATTAAATCCCCATTTTCCAGTTGAGGAAACAGGCACAGAGAAGTTAAGCGACTTTCCCAGGGTCACACAGTAAGAAATTTACAGAGTTAAGATTACGACCCAGGTTTTCTGACACCTCAGCCTGTGCTCCTTCCACTAGGCCAGCTACTTTCATTCTGGTGGAAAGAGTATGGAGCTAGGAGTTAAGAGTCCTGGGTTCTAATTCTAACTCCACCACTTTCATTCATTCACATTCAATAGTATTTATTGAGCGCTTACTATGTGCAGAGCACTGTACTAAGCGCTTGGGATGAACAAGTCGGCAACAGATAGAGACAGTCCCCGGCGTTTGACGGGCTTACAGTCTAATCGGGGGAGACGGACAGACAAGAACAATGGCAATAAATAGAGTCAAGGGGAAGAACATCTCGTAAAAACAATGGCAACTAAATAGAATCAAGACTAAATAGAATCAAGGAGCACTGTGCTAAGCCCTTGGAAAGCACAATTCAGCAACAAGGAGAGACCACCCCTGCCCACAACGGGCTCACAGTCTAGAAGAGGGGGGGAGACAGGCATCAATAGCAACAATATAAATAAATAGAATTATAGCTATATTCTATACTTGCCTGCTGTGTGGCCTCAGCCGAGTCATTTAACTTCTCTGAGTTATAATTTCCTCACCTATAAACTGGGAATTAAACACTTCCCAGTGTTTACCCCTCAGACAGTAAGTCTCATGTGGAACAGGGACTGTATCCAATTTTATTATCTCGTATGTACCTTAGAGCTTAGTATAGTGATTGGCTCATAGTTAGCACTTAACAAAGACTACAAATATTATCAAGATCTTCTTTTGAGTTTATGAAGAGAAGAGTTCAAATTGATCAGGATTTATCAAGCAATCCACTGATATAGAGTACTCTATAAAGCACATAGGAGAGTATAATACAGTGGGTAGACACGATCCCCCTAGTCAGGGAATGACACACCCCAAAGAAGGGGATTTGTCCCTGGCCACTTAGGTCTAGGCACTGAGGAATGAAACAAATGGACTCGCTGAGTTTTGCTACGAAAACTATGGCTTAAAATGCATAAACCTATGAAAAAGCTATGGCTTAAATGTATAAACCTATGAAAAAGCTATGGCTTTAATGCATAAACCTACAAAAAACTATGGCTTTAAAATATGTAATTCTCAAAAAACCTATGGATCCAATGCACAGAACATATCCAAAACCTTGTCCAAAAGGAATTACATCGCCTAGGGTCCCAGTGTCTCGCCCCACCACGGGACTGGTTTGCGGGCATGCACCAACCTCTATCCCAGATGGGCTATCCTAGCCTCCCCTCTGGGTTGCAAGGAGCAGCAATTAGCCCAGGAGCACATGGCTTTTATTGGGGAAGTGTGAAAGTGGAAGCTGGGCATTCATATTCGTCTAACCAACAGGGCAAGTAAACAATATCACCACAGTGTTTTGGAACAGATTATCTGCCTTTAACACAAAATATCTAGCTTCTTCTGCATGGACCCTAATCTATATATAAATGTTTTATGTAGGGGAAGGTTTCGGGGAATTTGGGTAAGATGTTTAATCCCTGTTAAGTGAAACCTTGGACCCTATCTGCAAACTGTGACCTTCTTTCTATGAACTACAAATTCTTTGTTGTACAAAACATTTCCCCGTACTTAACAACTAAGAGCATGTAACAATTCCTGGAAACCACAAAATGGCGGGCCTCCACAAAAAGGAGTCGGTTTGGCTCTCTCTGGTTGGATGGCTCTGGACATATCTCAGGCGGGTCTCACTAGGAGATAGGCAATAAAGAAATTACAGATAGGGGAAGCAAGAGAGTATTGAGGATAGGAACATAAACACTTGAGAAGCAGCGTGGTCTACTGGATAGAGCTCAGGCTTCATCATTAGAAGGACCTGGCTTCTGATCCCAGCTCTGGCCCTTGTCGGCTTTGTGACCTTAGGAAGTCACTTCACTTCTCTGAGCCTCAGTTCCCTCATCTGTAAAATAGCAACTAAGGCTGTGAGCCCAATGTGGGACAGAAACTGTGTCCTATCCAACTTGCTTGCATCTACCCTAGCTCTTAGTACAGTGCCAGGCACACAGTAAGTGTTTAACAAATGCCATAATTATTATTATTATGATTGCTCTGGAGATGGATTTAATATCAACACTGTACTCTCCCAAGCTTTTACTTTGGCCCTCTACACAGAATAAGAGCTTAATAAATACCACTGAGTTGATTGATTGATTGTTTGGAATTGGTAGTTCTCCGGAAAGGTTGGGTGCCATAAGCATTTATCAAGTTCATAAGGCAATTGTATAAAGGCGTGGTACAGCCGCAACCCACCCCGGACAACCTCAGGGCCCCCACTGCCGCCTCAGGGACATTTCGTCATGAGCTCTGGGACTCTCTCGGCCATTAGCCGCTTGACTTTGAGTCTGATTGGGTAGGGTCGGGTTGATGCCCGACCCTGGTCATCGCCTGCTTATTAACACTATTGTATTGTATCATACTGTACCATGTTGCTATATTACCGATTTCGCTTGTTATTGTTTATTGTTGTCAGTGCTGCCACCCACCTCTCTGGCCTCACCAGCCGCCTTACTTTGAGTTTGATCAGGTCGGCCCTTAATCAAGCCTACCCCCAACCCCCCAACCCTGGTTATCGCCCGCTTATTAACACTACTGTATTGTATCATACTGTATCATGTTGCTATATTACCGATTTCGTTTGTTACTGTTTATTGTTGTCAGTGCTGCCACCCACCTCTCTGACCTCACCATGTCCCTCCTCCCCCCCTCCTCCCTCCCGCCCCTTCCTATCCTCCCCTTCCCCTTCCCCTCTCTTGCTCAGCTCTTTCCCGCTCTTTCCTCTGCCTCCTCCCCCACCCCTTCCCCCGCCCTAGAACCCCACTTTACCAGCGCTACCCCTCTTCCCCCTCCCCCACTCTCCCCCCCACCAAACCCCCTCCTCACCCCCTCCCCCCTTCCCTCTTCCCCACCCACGCCCCATCCCAGTCCTCCTGTCCCACCGCTACCCCTCATCTCCCTCTCCCTGTCCAGGGCTCCGCCACCTCCCCTTCCCATCCAAACCCGCCCTTCCCCCCGCTTTCCCCCTCCTCCCCCCCTTGCACCCACAGCTACTTTCAAGTGTGGCCTCTGGAACCCCCGTTCCATTACAGATAAACTACCTATCGTCCATGACCTTTTCCTCTCCTGCTCTCTCTTCCTCCTCACCCTTTCAGAAACGTGGCTCACTTCCAAAGACACGGTCTCCGCCACCGCTCTCTCCAGCGGAGGCCTCTCCTTCTCCCACTCCCCCAGACTCACCGGTAAGGGAGGAGGCGTCGGCTTCCTCCTCTCGCCCCGTTGCCGCTTCCGCACTATCCCTCCTCCCCCCTCCCTCTCCTTCCCCTCCTTCGAAACCCATATCATTCGCCTCTACCACCCCCTCCAGATACTTGTCGCTGTCATCTACCACCCTCCTGGTCCCACCTCCGACTTCTTCAACCACCTAGACCCCTTTCTCACCTTCCTTCTCTCCTTCTCTCTGCCCACTGTGATCCTCGGAGACTTCAACATCCATATGGATGTACCCGATGACTCCTCTGCCGCCCGCCACCTATCCCTCCTTGACTCTGCCGACCTCCTGCTCCACCATACTGCGCCCACTCACTGACTCGGTCACACCCTCGATCTCGTCATCTCCTACCGCTGCACTATCTCCTCCCTCACTGACTCTGAAATCCCTCTCTCTGACCATAACCTTCTCACCTGTCTCATCTCTCACACTCCCTCCCCCTGCAAATCTTTGCTACTGCCCCACAGAGACCTCCGCTCTCTTGATCCCATCCATCTTTCCAAAAGCATCTCTCCTCACCTTGCCGCCCTGTCCTCACTTCCCATGCTCGATGATCAGGTCTCCGCTCTCAACTCCACCCTCTCTACTCATCTCAACTCTCTCGCCCCCCTTTCCCTCCGCTGCTCTCGAACCCACAGCCCTGGATCACCTCCTCTGTCCGCCTCCTACGCTCCTATGCTCGAGCTGCTGAGCGCTGCTGGCGAAAATCCAAGCACCAAGCTGACCTCACACACTTCAAATTTATCCTTTCCTGCCTTAACTCTGCCCTCTCCTCTGCCAGGCAAAACGTCTTCTCCTCCCTCATCG
This sequence comes from Ornithorhynchus anatinus, assembly GCF_004115215.2. Classification (NCBI taxonomy): domain Eukaryota; kingdom Metazoa; phylum Chordata; class Mammalia; order Monotremata; family Ornithorhynchidae; genus Ornithorhynchus; species Ornithorhynchus anatinus. Next base: position 110,598,661 of record NC_041729.1, read on the forward strand.
ACACCCATGCCCGTCACCCCCGCCAATTGTGTTGGACCTTTAACTCTCTCCTTAGGCCCCCTGTTCCTCCCCCTCCTCCATCTCTCACCCCCAATGATCTGGCCACCTACTTCATCACAAAAATCAACACAATTAGGTCTGAGCTCCCCAAAGTCACCCATCCGCCTCTCCCCTCCCCCCCACCAACCCTCTCCCCTACTTTTCCATCCTTCCCTGCAGTATCCTCAGAGGAGATCTCCTTCCTCCTTGCAAGTGCCACCCCCTCCACCTGCGCCTCGGACCCCATTCCCGCTCACCTTATTAAAAACATCGCCCCTGCCCTCTTCCCTTCCTTAACTGCTATTTTTAACCACTCAATCTCCAATGGCTCCTTCCCCTCTACCTTCAAACATGCCCACATCTCCCCCATCCCAAAAAAACCCGCTCTTGACCCCACTTCCCCCTCCAGTTATCGCCCTATCCCCCTACTAAAATCCTAGAACGAGTCATCTACAATCGCTGCTTAGAATTCCTTAACTCCCATTCTCTCCTGGACCCCCTCCAATCTGGCTTCCGTCCCCTCCACTCTATCGAGACTGCTCTCTCTAAGGTCACCCATGACCTCCTTCTTGCCAAATCCAATGGTTCCTACTCCATTCTAATCCTCCTTGACCTCTCTGCTGCCTTTGACACTGTAGACCATCCCCTCATCCTCCATACCTTATCTCACCTTGGCTTCATGGACTCCGTCCTCTCCTGGTTCTCCTCTTATCTCTCTGGCCGGTCATTCTCAGTCTCCTTCGCAGGCGCCTCCTCCCCCTCCCATCCTTTAACTGTTGGAGTTCCTCAAGGGTCAGTTCTTGGCCCTCTTCTGTTCTCCATTTACACTCACTCCCTTGGTGAACTCATTCGCTCTCACGGCTTTGACTACCATCTCTACACAGATGACACGCAGATCTACATCTCCGCCCCTGTCCTCTCCCCCTCCCTTCAGGCTTGCATCTCCTCCTGCCTCCAGGATGTCTCCACCTGGATGTCGGCCCGCCACCTAAAACTCAACATGAGCAAGATTGAGCTTCTCATCTTCCCTCCCAAGCCCGGTCCGCTCCCAGACTTTCCTATCACCCTGGATGCCACGATCATCCTTCCTGTCTCTCAGGCCCGCAATCTCGTTGTCATCCTTGACTCGTCTCTCTCGTTCACCCCACACATTCTATCCGTTACCAAGACCTGCTGGTTTCACCTTTACAATATCACCAAGATCCGCCCTTTCCTCTCCACCCAAACGGCTACCTTACTGCTACAAGCTCTTGTTATATCCCAGCTAGACTACTGTGTCAGCCTTCTCTCTGATCTCCCTTCCTCCTCTGTCGCCCTGCTCCAGTCTATTCTTCACTCCGCTGCCCGGCTCATCTTCCTGGAGAAACGATCTGGGTATGTCACTCCCCTTCTAAAACACCTCCAGTGGTTGCCTATCAACCTCCACTCCAAACAAAAACTCCTCACTCTAGGCTTCAAGGCTCTACATCACTTTGCCCCTTCCTACCTCTCCTCCCTTCTCTTTCTCTACCGCCCACCCCGCACGCTCCGCTCCTCTGCCGCCCACCTCTTCACCGTCCCTCGGTCTCGCCTATCCCACCGTCAACCCCTGGGCCACGTCCTCCCACGGTCCTGGAACGCCCTCCCTCCTCACCTCCGCCAAACTGATTCTCTTCCCCTCTTCATTACCCTACTTAAAACTCACCTCCTCCAAGAGGCCTTCCCAGACGAAACTCCCCTTCTCCCTCTACTCCCTCTACCGACTCCCTTCACCTCTCCGCAGCTTAACCCTCTTTTCCCCCCATTTCCCTCTGCTTCTCCCCCTCTCCCTTCCCATCCCCTCAGCACTGTACTCGTCTGCTCAACTGTATATATTTTCATTACCCCATTTATTTTGTTAATGAAATGTACATCGCCTTGATTCTATTTAATTGCCATTGTTTTTACGAGATGTTCTTCCCCTTAACTCTATTTATTGCCATTGTTCTTGTCTGTCTGTCTCCCCCGATTAGACTGTAAACCCGTCAAAGGGCAGGGACTGTCTCTATCTGTTGCCAACTTGTTCATTCCAGGTGCTTAGAACAGTGCTCTGCACATAGTAAGAGCTCAATAAATACTATTGAATGAATGAATGAATAATGTTAGAAAGATTTCTTGTTCTTGAACAAATATTCACAGGAAGTCCAATTTCATTCAAGAGTTAGACTATTCATCCTGTACCCTGAGAAAGTCTTCAGACCAACAGGCTTCAACTATCATTAAAAGTCCTTGAATTAGTCACCCAGGAATTTTTATATGCCAAATGACTGTGTCCAGGATGCCCACACTCAAGCAGGCCTGTAAAGGAACATGGACTGTTTGTTATAAAGTGCCAGCTCAGAACTTTGGCCCTGCCTGAAGAGAAGACTGCGGTCAGGTACCAGCTTGCATCATGGCAACCCTTAATTACCAAAAGGCCACCATAAGTTTTCACAAACACGACAAGGGAAGGGTGGGACAGACAGTTGCTTATCCTCCCACTCCTACCCTGGCCCTTCTGATATCTCTCATCCTGAAAGAGTCCCCTGTGCTTATTTAATCAATCACTAGTATTTATTGAGTGCTAACTGTGCATATAGCACTGTACTAAGCACTTGGGAAAGTATAGTACAAAAGAGTTGGTAAACATAAACCCTGTCCACAAAAAGCTTACTGTCTACTCTCCCGAAAGTGCCAAGAGTTGGAGAATACTAACTTACCCAGTTTGAAAGTTCACTTCCTCCAAGAGGCCTTACCAGACTGAGCACCCCTTTCCCTCTGTTCCTCTTTCTCTCCCCATCGCCCCTACTCTCTCCCTCGGCTCTACCCCCACCCCACAGCACTTGTGTATATATGTACATGTTTATTTTTGTATTTATTTTATTAATGATGTGTCTATATCTATAATTCTATTTATTTACATTTATGCTGTTTGTGCCAGCCCAATTGCTATGTTTTGTTTAGCTTTGTTGTCTGGCTAGGTATTGTCTCTATTGCTAAATTTCACTTTCCAAGTGCTTAGTAAGGTGCTCTGCACACAGTAAGCACTCAATAAATATGAATGAATGAATGAATGAATGAATGAATGAATGAATGAATGAATAAATCCTATTAGAGTTGACTAAGAGCTGAAATTTCTCATCTTTCCTAGAGCTTCCACCTCAGTTGCTCTATCCATCCACCCACCTTGTCAGAGTCCTATTAACCCAATTTGACCATTCCTATCTTCTTTGAGTAATTTTTCCTGAGGAAGCATCAGTTACTTTATGGAGCTCCCTTTAGGTGGAGATCAAAGCCAAACCTCCTGGTGAGCTCAGTGGAATCGCTGTGGGAAGATTCAAGTTTCAATCCATAAGGGGATGAGTGGCAAGCTTGGCCTTACAGCTCCCTCTTGCTGGGAAAGACTGAAAACTCCTTTCTAGAATGAACATTCCTTGAGGCCAGTGATCATGTCTAGCAACTATACTTTATGTTCCCAAGCAGCTAGTATAGTGCTGTGCACAAAGTAAGCACTCAATAAATATCAGTGATTGACTGCTTTGAAACAACATTCCCCAGGATCCAGAAAAGCTACATTTATCAAAGTCTTCTGGAAGACTGGAACCTTAGCTCACCCTGTAGACTAAGAGCTCATCCTCTAGACTGTAAACTTTTTGTGGGCAGGACATGTCAGTTCTATTGTTATATTGTACTCTCTTAAGCACTTAGTACAGTGCTCTGCATACAGTAAGTGCTCCATAAATACCAAATACCAAAATCACGACACTCATTATGCAAGGTGGACAACACTTTGAAAATCCAAGCCAGGAATAACTCCCCCTCTCTTGCTTCTCTGTTTCTTCCTGGTTCCCAACACTGGCTGCAACTCTAGTCCTATGGTGAATTATGAGAAGTTTACTGAGGATCAAGAAACCTTGTGATTTTAGAATTTTGTTAGTGTATTTATGGAAGGTAGAATGTGTGTGTGTGTGTATGTGTATGTGTGTGAATATTTACAGAAACATACAAAAATAGGTTAGTGTAAGTTTTTGTCTCTGGCCTATCACTCCCTTCATTTTCTCTCTGGAAACTTAAATTCTGAGGGTAAGATTTCCCTGATGATTTGAGGATACCTGGGGCAATAATTAATTTCTTCCTGTTTCTTCTATCATAATCTCCAGTAGACCAGATTTCACAGAATTCCAAATCAATCAATCAACCAATCAATGTTTTTTATTCAGCACTTTTTATGTGCACAACACTGTATTAAGCATTTGGGTTGTACAATACAACCAATGGATTGTAAATACAATCCTGTTGCATGAAATCTGAGTCCATAGTATTTTAAAGAGCTCATAGTCTAACGAGTCTTGTTTTGTTTCGCTGTCTGTCTCCCCCATTTAGACTGTGAGCCCATTGTTGGGCAGGGATTGCCTCTATTTTTTGCCAAATTGTACATTCCAAGTGCTTAGTACAGTGCTATGCACACAGTAAGCTCTCAATAAATACGATTGAATGAATGAATAAGCCTTCTATTTGGCTGTTTTTACCCAGATTTTCCATTAGAGCAAAGGCCCAGAAGCCTTTTCTGAGGGCTTATTTTTGATTGTACTTCTTCAGTGTTGCTGTTGTCTTATGCTCTCGAGTTGTGTCCGACCCATAGCTAAGCCATGGATACATCTGTCCCGGAATGCCCCATCTCCATCTACAATTGTTCTGGTAGTGTATCCATACAGTTTTCTTGGTAAAAGTACAGACTTACAATTGCCTCCTTCTGCACAGTAAACTTGACTCTCCATCCTCAACTCTCTCCCAAGCAGCTGCTGCCCAGCACAGTGGAGTTGTTACTTGTAGCAGATTGTCTTGCACAGGCTAGCCTCTGCTTGACTCTACCTCCGGTAGTCGAGACTGGTAGAGTACTGGAAAGTCTCCAGGTGTGACTCTGAGAGGGGATTTCTTCAATATAGTTTCAAAAATGAACCCAAATCAATTTACTTATCTTTGATTTTGTTTTGGTTGTGGCTGTCCCTCCCTATTAAATGGAGAGGTATTGATGAGTATTCATGGGGTCCATGATCCTGAACTAAGTGCTATGTCGAGAAAAATTATCTGAAAATCAAACAGTAACATCAGAGCCAATAGAATATCGAGTGTTATTCCAGTAGGCTATCCTTAACAATGCTCAAACCAATATGAATTAGGACTGTTTAATGCAGGATTCAGTTTGAATAGTTTTGCTAATTTCTTTCCATTTATTTCTACATATCTCACATTTGTGTGTGTATGTGTGTGTGTGTGTGTGTGCGCACCCACACGTGAGTGTTTGTGTGCATACGTATGCATTAGGAGGTGCTTGGACACTGCTAAATTTTCCAAATGTCTTAAAGATAGATCTGAATTGGTAACTGGGAGGCCTGGGTTATGGGAGGGAATGGAGGAAGAGGAGAATGAGTAAGAGGGAGGAGGGAGATGGAGAAGCAAAGCAGCTCAGTCCTGAAAGCCTGACTCTGTGAGAACAGCAAAGGGGAAGGTTTACAGAGCCTACCAAAGGAGAATATCCATTTGTGGAGTGAGTAGCAGCAGGAGCACAAATGAGGACACCGATGGAGAGGAGCAGGAGCAGGTTTGGAGGAGAAAGCAGGCGCAGAGAAAAGAATACCTAGGTTCAAGTATTTGTATGGTTAGCAGTAAACCCTGCCCGTGGTGAAGGAAAACTATTCATCCAGAGCTCCCCGAAGTAAACAGTGCCAATCAGTGACTGAGACATTTAATGATTCACTGGTGCACAATTGCTCTAATTTACTCATTCTTTTTTTTGAATTGCTCTCCCATTCTGCAACAAATATTCCAATTTTAGAGCAGTTTGATGGCTTCTTTCAGGCAACATACTGTATCACTTAACTGAAAGGCAGAGATGGAGAATGATATTTAAACAAAAATGTGCTTTCTGGGGCCATGAAATTCATTTATTGGAAAGATAACAAAATAGAGCAAGAACTTTAGCAGCACTCTGGCATTCCACTCTATAAAGGCTTTCTTCACCTCAGCTTCCCTCCACTTTGCCCCCCTTCTTAGTTCAAGTTCTAAAATATGACTTTTCCAACTGGCTTTCAAATGTAATAATGCCTCAGTGACTCAGTGAATTTTTTTTTTCCTAAGCTACCACTTAACAGGTTTTAGATCTCTTTAACTCCATTAAAGGTAATATGCTTGAAGGGAAGTGTAGTTTGCCTTAGAAGTTTCATTGTCTTTCAGTCTATGGTGCTGCTTTTTCTGATTATGCTTCCCCAAAGTGTACTTTAAGGTATGAGTTTAAGATTATCTGAAGAAAAATGTATACTTATACAGAACATATAATTTAGTTACTGCTGCTTAAAGTCTACTCAATGAGGAGTGTCGATAGAAAGAAATAAATCCCAAGGTATCATTGGATCATTGTCAGTACTGTCTGAAAGAATGTCCAAGGAGCACCAGGGTACTTTTGGCTGAAACTGAATGAACTCTTCTGTTTCAGAGTCAGAATGTGAGCTGACATTGCAGTTCTCTTCTTTGAACCAGTCTAAATACTCTATTTGGAATCTTAACCAACAATAAATAAGAAAGCAAGACAATGAGTCACTTTGCATTCATCAGCCTTAAAGATACAAATTTCTTTCTCCTTAAATGAAACACTGGTGAGATTTATATTTTTTCCATAAATGCATCAGTAATGGATCACTGAAAATGAAAAAGTTAGGAAATGAATGTTGGAGGATGTAAAAGCAGTTATTGATATGCATACAGGTACCAAGAAATAAGTCCAGCATAAAATCAAATGAAACAAAGTACTGTGTAGCTCCATACGCTCTAAAATAATTTAGCATTCTAATTATCAATACAAATTTCTGGTTTTGAGCTGTTTGCAGCTAATTTATGAACTGCATATAAAACCATTAACTCACCATTTAATTCCCAACTGAATCTCTCCAATGATAGTTGCACATTTCAGCCAAGATTTTAATTGATTTTGTAGTAGCCAGTTGTTAATAGGATAATTTGTCAATACAATAATAAAACAATTGTCTCACCAGCACTCTGAGCTCGGTTCATCAGATAACCACCTAAGTCTGGTTTCATTAATTGAAGGCAGGTGTAGGATTTTCTAGATGAAAGATATCTATCCCTGTGGCACTGTGGAAATCGGGGTCAGAGGTCACTGAAAAATTAGTTAAGCATGATGGACCAACAGTGACCTGGGCAGGTGTTTCAGCTCTCTTTCTGGGTATCACTTCCTGCGTTCTAACGTAAAAATGGGCTCACTGAGTTTCAACACATAGGTCAAATCGTGCAGTACTAAATCTGTATTAAATTAAAAACTGGTCCAGGAAGGCTTAAACGGGCACTCACAAGGTCTGAAACTCCAAGTAATATCCCCCCACAAAAGTGAAAATATTTAAAAACTCCTTTTATGGTGTCAAAAGTTTTCTGGAGGGTTTTTCCAAGTACTAAGAAACTCCCTTCCACTGAAACAGTAATCCCTCTGCCATTAAAATATATTTAAGATCTGTTTTACAAGGATGAAGAATTATAAGGAGAGTTTCCCACTCATCCATGCAAGATAAAGAGGAAATGGTGGGAGTAAAACAAGCCACATCCATGAAATATTACCCCTATTGAAAATCTAGCTGATGATTACAAATGAGTTATTATGCTCTAGGAAATCCATAGGGTGACATTTTAAATAGTCTGGAAAGTTGTTTTTTGTTTTTTTTCCTCATACTACCAACATTTCTTCACCTTTTCTCATCCCTGTGAGATGTAACTAATTTCACAATACACAACAGTGTCATTCATATGATTCTAAGTAAATACTACTGAAACAAAGAGCGCAATTATTTACCTAGGTCATCATTGATACTCTAATAATTTAGATTGAGGAAAAAGAGCAACAATCTTGGGAAGGAATTATTTATATTGGCCATGCACCCTGCCAGAATCCCACAGATACTGACAACTACTCCACTTCCCTCTGATCTTAACTAAGGCAGAAAATTATGGTGCTACTTTTGGTATGAACTTCCTTTTTTGGCCAGAATTCCACATGGAGCAAGCCGTTACCCCATCCTTGAAAAATACCCATGGTATAAAGGTTGTGCAGATGCAGCAAGCCTTCAGAGAAGCACCCCAGTTCCATCCCTAGGTCCATTTAGAGGCCTGGAACCATGACATCATCAACATAGATCCCTGATCAATGGAGGGCATTGCAGACAAGTCTCCATTTCAGTTTTCTCTCATCCTACTGCTATCCCCAGGGACTTCAGAGATGACCTATGATACAGGCTTGCCAACAGCAGAAGGCAGAATGAGGTCTTAAGGAGGTCATCCAGTACCCTAACAAATCAGCCATCAATATCATCAGCCATCAGTCATGTCAAATCCCTGGTCAGTTAGGAGACACAGACACAAAAGTATGGGCCAGGGGCATTATTGTCTACACAAACTCAATCTAGTATTCCCCTGGTGAATCCAGGTATGGATCTTAGTACCTCAAATTGCATCTTTCATTGTTTCTGGACCAGTGCTTCTTTCCAAATTTACAAGAGGATTTAGAAAGCATCAGAAAATAAGGAGAAGAAAAATTAAGAGGGTCTTTTTTCTTTGTAAGATTGAAGCTTCAATTTGTCAAATTGCATCAAATTAGGCTAAGTGAGAATCCCTCAGCTTTTTCCCCACCTACGAACTAGACGTTTTAGTTTCCTAGATTTTAATTCTTCTGTACTTCCTTTGTATTTTATACTACACTTTACATCAGATGACTTCCACAGCACTCCCAGTTGTCCACTTCTGTTCCCTGTGGAGTAGCCTACATTCTCTATGTGTGCAGCTCTTATCCATTGTTAAGGGAGTAGCTCACCCAAATGGACTTATTTTAACCATCCAAGAGACAAGAGAGTCAGGAAAAAGACACATTTATATATATTGCAAAAGTGTTTTGAAGCACACTATCCATTTCTTTGGAAACCTATTTTTTAAATTTACCTCAAATTCTCATGAAGAGTCTCTTTTTTTGCAATTCCAAATGCAGTTTCTTTTGTATTTCAAATTGGCAAGAATTTTAAAGAGCCAGGTGGTACATAACAATTCCTGGAATGTTGTCCATTTTTTTATTAAATATGCTCATTAAAAGGGATTACAGGTTTTATATTATTTTGCAAATTAATAAATTCCTTCATTTTTCCAGTTCCCAATCAGTTTAAAATTAAATGAAGGAGTCATATTTGGATGAAAATGTTATTGTTCCTGGTTGAAGCAGAACAGTAATTAGCAAATATTACAGTGAGAAGCTGCATAGCCTAATGGAAAAACCAGGGAGGGGCCTGGGGGGTCAAAGGACCTGGCTTCTAATCCTGCCTCATGGTTACTTTCTATGTCACTTGGGCAAATCACTTATGCTTCTGTGCCTCAGCTCCTCATTGGTAAAATGGGGACTCAATTCTTGTTTTCTCTCTTAGATTGTGAGCTCCATATTATATTTAGTACACTTCTCCTCTAGACTGTAAATTCCCCCCCTATACTGTAAGCTTGCTGTGGACAGGGAATGTGTCAGGTTATTGTTGTATTGCATTCTCTCAAGTGCTTAAAACGGTGTACTGCACATAGTAAGTGCTCAATAAGTTTGATTGACTGCTTAGCAAATTTTACAATTGCTATTATTCCTGTGCATGCCTGTTATTTAGAATCCAAATTTTATTTCAACTTTTTTCCATCTTGAAGATTGCCCACTTTTGAATTAAGCCCACATAGGGCCTTTTCCAATATCATAGAAACTTCTTCTTAAAAATAGTCAAATCAATTTAGTTATTATTCTTTTTGCACAAAGAAAAATTTAATCAAGATAAAATTTAAATTTTGTATAAGTGTGTGGTTTTGGATTTCCACACAGAAATTCATGCTTAGTTTGTACCTAAGCAAATGCCTACAACTTTTCAGTCGGAGCATTCATCCCAAGACTTTATAGATGAATTATTGAGATCATTCAGAAAAAATCACAACATACATTTTTTACATGTTTTTTAGATGTTAACACAACATGGACCAGAGAGTCAGAAGGTCATGGGTTTTAATCTTGGCTCCACTATTTGTCTGCTGTGTGACTTTGAGCCAATCACTTCACTTCTCTGGGCCTCAGTTACCTCATCTATAAACTGGGGATGGAGACTGTGAGCCCCACAGGAGACACGGACTGGGTTCAACTCGATTTGCTTGTAACCAGCCCAGCACTTAGTACTGTTCCTGACACTGAACTAATAAGCACTTTACAAATATCATCATAATATTGAACTATGTCTGCAGAGGCAGAGAGCTGAGGTAATAGCATGAATCAAACACACTCTAAATTAGTACTGTAGTGTGATAAATGCAAGGTTTGATCCAGATCGGTTATCAGCATTGATGAAATTCACCAGGTGATTTCTCAGATTTTCACTTTATTTTACCTGTGTAAAACTACCAAAGCAAATTATTATTTTTCTTTGAATGGGTCCCTAAAGCAATTGAAATATTTTTCTTTGCGTTCTACCATGTAAAGCTGGGTGAATATTTGAAGCTGCCATACACTGAACTGTGATGAACTTTACACACAAATAAAGGCATGCATTATTGCCACAGTGTCCTTGGCAAAAATCAGATTGATACTTCAAGTTGTGGGAGAAAATAATCTGGCAAACTTTCAGTAGTGAATCGTAACAGAGTAAAGTAGTCTTCATTAAGAATTAATTAAGAACAGGTTTTCCACAGGTTTAATTCTGCTTTGTCTTTCTGATTAAATGTTTGAAATAATTTTCTTAGAACCTAAAGAAAGCCTATAGCTGAATTATTCTTTTGAGCTTTAGATATTAAACTCAGGATTCCTTAATAATTCTAGAGGATCTTTTTTTCCTTGAGAAATACAGATATTCTTTGCATCATTTGTAATTTAAACCAAATGCAACTTTTCAGGGGGTATCTTCAATACTATAGCTTATTGCCAGTTCATATTTGAGCTCAAAAGAAGTGAAATTCCATTGAAATTGTTGGATTAATGAATGCCTCAGAAAACCTTTCCATGATGACTTGAGTCTTAAACATAAAGTACCAGGATTTGGTGCATAGTGAGTGATGAAAGTTTATGTTTAGTCTTTCAGAACAATCTATAGTAACATATATGGAAACCTTTATAAACCTTGAGTGCATTGCTCAAGACCTTTCAGAACAGTGTGAGCTGTTGAACTTAGAAAGAAAGAGAGCAGTGACTACATGTGGAACCCAGAACTAAATGTATATTATTGTGTTCCTTTTCTTTGAGACTGCATAGGGCATAAGTTGTTTTCAAGCATGCCTCGGACTCCTACAGCTCCAGCTGTCATGTGTAATTAAACATTTGGCCTCCACAATTACTCTACAGTGTACATATGCCAGCATTTCAAGCCTGGAATATGCATTTCAAAGAAGAATAATTCCCTGGAAATCCTAAATTGACAGGAGCCAAGACAGCCTGAAGGAAAGTAGTCAGAGAAAACTGTAAGGTCGGGATCTAATGATTAAAAAAGAAACTTCAAGAAGAACTTCAACCCTTAACTAAACCAATGGGAAAAAGAACGACAGTTGGCAAGCAGATTTCTGCATAGGGATTCTGATTAGGGAGCCTCTTGGGTTAATTTAATATTATCAGTGTTGTTCACCTTGCTGGTGTACGCCTTACCATTAATACCATTTAAACAGATTTTTTTTCTTAAAGTGAATTTCACATATCTTATTTTTCATGAATACCGATCTTTGAAATATTAAATTTGACAATTCACATTGAATCTGTAGTTGATTTATCAGTGAGGCTTTTTTTTCTGTCCTCCCCCCTTCCTTCACCACAGATGCTTCTACTTACTGTGCTGCTGGTATCATAGTAAAAGGTAACGCTGAGTTGGCATTTCAACCCTAAACTATCCCCATTTAAGAAATTTTCTAGCAGCTCTATTTCCCCTTATACACAAATAAACATAGGCAATTAAGTTGCCTTTGCACACACAGTTTGGTATTTAATGCAAACATTACTAAATAAATATGTTGACAGAGCAGTAGGTTAGACTTAGTTTAATTTTTCTTTACAAGCTAGTCACAAACCTTTTTGTTATCATTTCACAGACTAAAGCTCTGTGGAGTCAGTCCTCTCTGAGCTATAGAGAGTAAGTGAAAAAAATTGGGAGAATGTTAAATTGCTGAAACTAAAGGCAACTAGGGAGAAGTGAGAAGAGGTTTGGCGATTTCTCTGAACAATCTCACTTTCTTACTGAACGTAAATGTGTGAAAACATGTTCCTTGGAATGCTGGAATTCCACTGAAGGGCTATTTTCTCTGGGTGAGTTCTGATGGAATTACAAATTTGGATATGTACCCTATTTAAGAGGTCATTATATTTTTATATACAAGAGCAATTGAATCCTTTCCCATAATTTTACCTGGAACTTAGAAACAATTTATGGTTTTGTTTTTTACATTTTGCAAGATAGATGGATCAAAAACAATTATGATTCACTTTGGTCAATCAATGGCATGATCAATTATTTGCCATTATAAACTATATATCCCTAATATATAGCTAGATACTAACAGACATATGCGTCTAAAAATCTAAAAGGAATATGTTTCTTTAAATTTGGGAATTCTGAGTTTGTTTGGATTGAGAAAGCACTAGTCAAAGTTTTGGTATTGGAGCTGGGCTCGGTGAAAATAGCAGACTGCCATATTTTTCTAACTAAAATCAGAAATTTTTAGAAGAGTGAACTATCCTATGTCCTTTTACCATACACTAGAATACCATACACATTCCACCACTTCAGAGAACTAAAAGCAACAATCTTAAAAACATTTGTATTCAGTGATCATTTTTAATTGAACAGGATAGAGTTCCACTTTCCTCTTTCCTCAGATGCAGCTGGAGATATTTCAGTGACCAAGCCTGACCAATTTGAATGAACGTACTGCACAGCTGGGTATAGGCACTTATACAGCAAATAGCAATTTATAAATCAATGGAGTACATTCTTGCCACTGATGCACTTAGAGCCTTAGCTGGAGTAAACCAAAAGTACAGGTATTTTCCCATTCCAAATTGCCTTTCCACATAATCTGAAATCATAGGGGCATTTCTGTTCAATGACTGAGGACCTCTCCTTGAGCCTCTGTCTCTGTCATCCAGTGGGGCTTTGGGGAAACTTCTCTAGATGTCAAATCAAATCAAAATCAAAACCTCAAGATCAGAGAATCAGTGTGGCCTAGTGAAGAGACCTTGAGCTTGGGAGTCAGAAAGACCTGTGTTCTAATCCCAGCTCCTCCATTTGTACACCCTGTGATCTTGGGCACTTAACTTTTCTGTGCCTCAGTTATCTCATCTGTAAAATGGGGATTAGGACTGTGAACTCCACATGGGACAGGGAATGTGTCCAACACGATTTGCTTATATCCACCCCAGTGCTTAGTACAGTGCCTGGCACATAGTAAGTGCTTAATAAATACCAATTAAAAAAAAAAGAATCACCCAATTTTTACTACAGAATGGCAGAAGGAACTGTTCCCTAAACCCGAGTTTGATAAAAATGCCCAAAGATTGTTTAATGGTTAGATTTTAAACTACCTAAAACCAAAGAGTCTATCTTTTACTTCCATTCATTTCTGACAGGGAGGTAGGAGAAGGGGAATTTGTTTCACATTTCGTGATTTCTTCATATTAAATTTAACTTGTATCATAAAATACAATTTTTGTTTTAAATTGATTACTGAACTGTTTGAAGAAGCCATGCTATGCTGCACTGCTTTTAACTTTGTAATGTCAAAAACACAAAGTATCGATGAATTGAAGATCACTTTCTTAAGGTTTTTCTGAAAGGATCCTGCTATTTTCTCAGTCTCAGGCACTCACAAGTTTCAATCCAGCATTGCACTGAACTCATATATAATTTTCCAATGTATATGAGATATATGCCACTGATGGTGAAATTCATATCTAAATACATGTGTATAAGAAAAGGTGAAAGTGGTGCCAATAGTTATGGCCAGTTTATGTGTGCAACTAATCTTTTCATCAGGATATCTTGCCTTACTTGCCTTACAGAGCCTAAAGCAATTTTCCTTTTTGCTTCTTGATCTCATGTTACTTACAAAGTTTATTGTGGTATAGTAGAGAAGCAGTTGTATCCTAATGGAAAGGACCCATTTGTCAGGAGACCTGGGTTCTAATCCCAGCTCCACCACTTGGCTGCTGTGTGACCTTGGTCAAGTCATTTAATTTATCTGGGCCTCAGTATCCTCACCTATAAAATGGAGATTCAGTACCTGATTTCCATTCTACTTAGAATGTGAGCCTTGTACACCAAAAAGACTGTGTTTGACATGATTCTCTTGCATTTACCCCAGCTCTTACTACAGTGATTGACACATAGTAAGGACTTGACAAATTCCATAATTATAATTATCTATTGCCTCACTATCTATGAGGAAAACATAAGGTAAATGGAAAGTTGCACCAAATTTTTTGACATTTCACTAGTAAAAAAGTTTGCAGAGCTTGCACCTTTAAGGCTAAGAAGATTATTGCAAGCTTTGGACTGTACTACAAGATCCCTCTTCAGTGGTATATCAGTAATATATCAGATGGCTCTCTGTAGTGTGGAGTGAGAAAGTGGGTGTCTCTTGGTTAAACTTTCAGGACACAAGGCCACTAAATTGCCAACTATATGGTGTTTGCCCAAACATCTGAGAAATCATAGTCCTCTCCATGACCCTAGACTGCCTACTTCTCTGAAAACTCTTCCAATCAATCAATAGCATTCACTGAGCAGTTACTGTGAGCAGAGCACTGTACTAAACACGAGGGGGATTACACAATATGACAGAGTTTGTAGCTATGCACTCTGCCTTCCAAATATCTCATAACCCTCCTCAAAACACCCTATTTCAGAAAACTCTTCCATTTGTTGTTAAAGAAGAACAAGATTTCCAAAATATGGCTGTGAAAACTGACCTAAGCTCCAGGAATGCCTGGCATTGATACCTGGGAAAAAATTTGGCCACTTAAAGTTTGCCCAAAATACTCACAAGAATTAAGACTCTTACAATCTGACTTCTGGGTACCAGTGGTGGTTTTAGACCCCACAGTCAGCTCCTCCATCCTTTCACCTGGCTACCTCCTGGAACAACCAAGAAATGCAGGGTTTGCCAAGGTCACTGAACCAGCCCTAAGAATTGTAACATGGTAAAAAGACTTTTATATTAATGTCTGTCTCCCCCTCTAGACTGTAAGCTCACTATGGGCAAGAAAGTGTCCGTTATTTTGTTATATTGTATTATATTTTCCCAAGCGCTTTGGACAGTAAGTACTCAATGAATATGATTGATTAATTAATTGACTGGGACTGGAAATCAGGATACCTGGACTGGCCTTCTGGGTAAGATCTGACAAGTCATCATCCTTTTTGGGCCTCATCTGTAAAATGGGGATCAGATGGATTGTGAGTCCCATTTGGGACAAGGACTTATTTTGATTATATAACTTTGTATCTACCCCAATGTCTATCACAGAGTAAGAATTTAAATGTTATTTTCATCATTATAATTATTACATGACAATAAAAATAATCTCTCTCCCCTTCATATTGTTTATGCACTTGCATCTGTACCCTCTAAGCATTTTGATACTCACCACACCATCCCTGGGGTACTTAATATTCATATGCTTATATCCCATTGCTTCCACTATCTGTTACTTATTTCAATATCTATCTCCTCAATAGATTGTAATAATAATAATGGTATTTGTTAAGCACTTACTATGTCTTACTATGTCTTACTATGTCTCTATCTGTTGCCGACTTGTTCATTCCAAGCGCTTAGTACAGTGCTCTGAACATAGTAACTGCTCAATAAATACTATCAAATGAATGAATGAATATGTACTCATCTGTAAAATGGGGATTAAGACTGTGAGCCCCACGTGGGACAACCTGATTCCCCTGTGTCTACCCCAGTGCTTAGAACAGTGCTCTGCACATAGTAAGCACTTAACAAATACCAACATTATTATGTACCAAGCACTATTCTAAGCACTAAGACAAATACAAGGTAATCAAGTTGGTCACAGTCACTGCTCCACATGGGGCTCACAGTCTTAATCCCCATTTTACAGATGAGATAACTGAGGCAAGGAGAAGTGAAATGGCTTGCCCAAGGTCACAAAGCAGACAAGTGGCAGAGCCAGGATTAGAACCTATGTCCTCTGATTCCCAAGCCCATGCTCTTGCCATTAGGCCATGCTGCTTCTCTAAACACTTCTTGTGGAGCAGAGATCATGTTTATCAACTCTAAAACACCTTTTCAAACATTGCTATGATGCTCTGCACAGTAAGTGCTCAGCAAATACTACTGATTGGTGATTAATTGAATTATCAAATTATTATTGTACTGAGAGTTTTCAGCTGGTCGCCTGAATGAATCACTTACATTGCACCAGAATACAGGGCATCATTTGTAGTTATAACTGTACTGTTTGCATTCACTAACTATCACTGAGGTTAAATTTAATATAGAATATTGAATCATCACTCACTGAACATTCCAGAACTAGAAATTTCATACAATTCCTCTGTCTGCTCCTGGGCCAGGAAAACTAAATCAGAAGTTATTTTTGGTTCTGCCTCAATCTTAAAATCAAGTATATCTACTTGAGTCTCTCTCTGTGGCATCATAATGATATGGGTATCATTTTTCTAATGTAGCTATCATAAAATGTAGACTGAATTTGCCTCGGATACATCATAGATGATTGATAAGGAGCCTGCTAAATTAGAGCTGTCAATATTACTGACCCGTGATCACAATTTGTGTTTCTTATAATTTAGCTTGTTATGCTGCCTAGCTACCATATATAGGCAGCAAGCTGACAGAAGTATTAAAAAAAAAATAAAATGACCGCCTAATACTGGTGGCAATAGATTATCTGATGAGGAAGAATATTTTCAATGAGAAGACATGAACATTACTGAGCATGAATTACTCCTGTTATTAGGCTTAGCAACTATGCTGGACATGAAAGCACTAAACAAACTATTATGGCTTCTGCTTGTCACTATATCTGCTATAATTTTACTTTGTGTTTTTATGTTTCTATCTAAAATCATCAGCACCCTTCTTGTGTGTTGTTATTTAATATCCTCCTATTGTACAACCAGAGACAACTAGGCACATTAAGAAAATGTCAATAATTGAAATCAAGTTGCAAGCATTTGGAATTTACCCTTTGATCTTTGCCTCCTTTTTTCACTTCTGCTGATATTCTCGAGATTATTTTTTTTTACAAAGTGAGAAACAATATCATTGGTGTAAAGTTGCAAACCAGCCCTCATGAGTAAGGATTTCTCTTTAGCTGGGTGGGAATACTCTAAATTTCAGAAATTTGGTTCAGGTCTTCCTTTCAAAGTGTCACTGTTTACCTGAACCTTCACAACCTTTCAGAATTCCATGATGTTGCACAATTAGATTAGCAATTTCACAAGGATAGCTTTATCTTGAAGTTTTTTGATATTCAATAAGAAATATGATCAACAGGTACCGCTATTCTTGCTTTAACATGTCTCCCTTGAAAAAGATCATGCCTGAGACAGAAAATGGAAAATTATGAAGAATAGTGTTGCTTAAAATTTTGAACTTAGGGGCAGTCATAATGTAGAAACTCACTCACCCATTTTCCCTGGGCAAAATATTACAATACATATGATCCTCGTTATGAAATTTTAAATTTTATTTGCTTTTGTCAAAATCCTCAAAGAAGGTCACCTGCAAGTGGTCCTTTCTGGTTTTAGCATGGTTCTGGCCCATAGGAGGAAAGCTTCAGAGTAGTGTGGATTTGACTGACTTTTACAATGTGCCACGGGATTCCAGAGTAAAATGTTTTCTTTCCCACATTTTAGGGGCATTACCAGAACGGTGGATAGCAATGAGTTTAGAACTGGAGTTCAGGGTCTGTGGCAGGTAAATTAGAAATCTATCATGCTTAAGAGCACCAGACACTGGCACTGAATTTCAGCAGGAGCAACAACAGCATTGACAGAGTGCCTACTGTGGGCAAAGCACTGTGCTAGGGGGATGTGTGGAAGATGTAAAAATAACATTCCTCACATATAAGGATTCTACAATCTAATGGAAAAAATAAAAAGACACAAATTGAATCATACATAGCAGTTGAAAGAGCATGAGGAAAAATGTTGTACAGTGGAAAGAGCAAGGGTCTGAGAGTCAGAAGACCTAGGTTCTAGTCCCAGCCCCGCCACTGGCCTGCTGTGTGATGTTGAACAAGTCACTTAACTTCTCTGGGTCTCATTTTCTCCTGTTCCCTTAGACTGTGAGCCTCAGGTGGGACAGGGACTGTTTCTAACCTGATTATCATGTATTTACCCCAGTGCTTGGTTTATAATAAGTGCTTAACAAATATCATCATCATTGCTAGATTAAATCTAATAATGAACAAAAGTAATAAAACAATCAATACCAGATAAATAGATGAGAGCCTAAGAGTGGAGGACCTACTCTAAGATGTCAATGAGGGCATGCCATCATCACATGTATCCAAACAATTCTTCAAAGACTTATGCAATGCGGTAGTTAATGAGATTGACAACATTACATTTCAATACATAAAAGGTATCCTTTCTCTTTCATGTAAAATCTCTTCCAGTAGTTTAACCAGAAGCTGAAGGACTGAGTGTTTGTTCCTATATAATGCCAGAGCATTAACTAATAATTATTTTCGGCAGAACATTGTCAGTCTTTTTCAAAATAATAAATCAAATAACACTGGAGCGACAGAAGAACGGCAGGGAAAGCAATGATTTTAAAATCATAGCAAAAAGTTACAAGTTAAAATACATATTATTATAATCCCTGCATACTGAGAATCACAGTGAACTAATAACCATGCACATTACAGGAAGAAAAGTGTTTTAGTGGGGATAAGTGAGGCTTGCAGCTAAATATAGCAGATGATGATGTCAGCCTCATAACCAGGAGTCAAGTGATAAGGGCAAAAAGGACAATCTAAGATTAGCTGGAAATTGCAATTCAGTTTTTTTGGGGGAAATGGAACTTAGAAAAGGTGTTTGACATCCTCTGCTTCTGAACAACAATGAAACCAAATTTGAGTCACTTCGAAATCTCTTTCCAGGATGATTATCCCCATCAGAATGATTTAGGAGCTATCTAAAGTTCTCTTCTGGCCCACTGCAACATGAAAGGGCCTAATCAGAACATGGGCTTTTGAATGACCCCACATGGGACTGGGGTTATTTATCTTGAATCTATTATCTTGTATTTAGCCCAGTGTTTGGTACAATGCTTTGCATCTAGTAAGCAGTATGCATCAGTGTGGCCTAGTAGATAGACCATGGGTCTGGGGCTCAGAAGAATCTAAAATCTAATACTGGCTCCACCACTTGTTTGTAAGCCCCAGTTTTCCTCATCTCCCACTTCCTTCTACATTGCCCTGATTTGCTCCTTTTGCTCTTCCCCCTTCTCCCCACCCACAGTACTTATGTATATGTATGTAATTTCATTTATTTATATTGATGTCTATTTGTATTGATGTCTGTCTCTGCCCCTCTAGACTGTGAGCTTGTGGTGAGCAGGGATTGTCACACTTTGTTGCTGTATTGTACATTCCCAAATGCTTAATACAGTGCACTGCACCCAGTAAGCATTCAATACATACGACTGAATGAACTTAGGTAAGTCACTTCACTTCTCTTAGCATGGCCATGAATAATACATTGTGATTCTGCCCAAGAAAGTCTCCAAACATGTTTGCATTGTGATTCTGAAGCAGAACCTCTGTATCAGTCCCAGAGCATAGTATAGGAAGCTAATTGTAAGTGGTCAAATATCATTAGGTATGTTCGTCGGAAACATTGACCTTTAAGCAGTTATATATTAGCTCCTTGCATAAAGTTCAAAGAACTGACAGTCTTCTTACACAGAAACACTTGGTGTAGTGGATAGAGCATGGGCCTGGAAGTTAATAATAATAATGTTGGTATTTGTTAAGCGCTTACTATGTGCAGAGCACTGTTCTAAGCGCTGGGGTAGACACAGGGGAATCAGGTTGTCCCACGTGGGGCTCACAGTCTTAATCCCCATTTTACAGTTGAGGGAACTGAGGCACCGAGAAGTTAAGTGACTTGCCCACAGTCACACAGCTGACAAATGGCAGATCTGGGATTCGAACTCATGAGCCCTGACTCCAAAGCCCGTGCTCTTTCCACTGCGCCACGCTGCTTCTCAAGGTCATGGGTTCTAATCGTGGCTCTATTGCTTGCTATGTGATCTTGGGCATGTCACTTCACTTCTCTGTGCCTCAGATACCTCATCTGGAAAATGGGGATTAAGACTGTGAGCCCCATGTGGGACAGGGACTGTGTCCAACCTGATTGCCTTATTGTACATTTCAGGCATTTAGTACAGTTCTCTGTACATAGTAAGCACTCAATAAATACAATTGAATGAAAGAATGATTGAACAGTGTTTGGCACATAGTAAGCACTCTACAAACACCGTAATTATTATTATCATGTTGACTACCTCACTACCCATATCTGCCACTTCCAACTCTTCTGAGCTGCTTGAGCACTTGTGAATTTTATGTCCCCTGTTACTTAAAGTACTTATTCAAGTATGTATTCCCTTTTACTTCTTATTCCTTTCACCACTCATAGTCTCACCCCACTCTTACTGTAGCACTCATAGAGTTGGCAGGCCAGTGTGGTATAGGGGCAGTATTTGGCAGTGGGGAAGAAGGAATAGGGTGATGAAAATCCTCTTCACCCAAGCCCCTTCTTTTGGAAACCAGTCAAATGAGGCAGTCTGGGCTTTACAGGATGGTGTTGAGTGGTTACTTTCAAGACAGTTCTGAAAAGAGGTAATTTATAATCCTCCGTCATGTAATCTTTGCCATCTTCTCCACCTTGATCCTATGCCTGCTGGGAAGGGATACTAGAACAAAGGGCTAGGAGATCAGAAGTCAAATCCTCATATTAAAATGTAAAGACATTTTGCAGAATCATACAGGAAATAATATTGGAGTGTGGCTGAATATAAGGCTCCAGCACACTTCTAAACTAGCGCTCCATTAGCCAGTCTTGAAAATTAGTTCAAAAGCATCTGCCATCCTTCCCACCCACCACAGAGATAACGCTCATTAATGTTGGTATTTGTTAAGCGCTTACTATGTGCCGAGCACTGTTCTAAGCGCTGGGGTAGACACAAGGGAATCAGGTTGTCCCACGTGGGGCTCACAGTCTTAATCCCCATTTTACAGATGAGGTAACTGAGGCACTGAGAAGTGAGATGACTTGCCCAAAGTCACACAGCTGACAAATGGCCGAGCCGGGATTTGAACCCGTTACCTCTGACTCCAAAGCCCGTGCTCTTTCCACTGAGCCACGCTCATTACTATTCATCTATCCTGGCCCAATGCATGTACACATGGCTGTTTTATACCCTGCTGCTTACCTCATAGTTTTTACGACAATTGTTCACCTGGCAAAGTTGCCTGGTCCTCATGCTCTGATTACCGTAATGAAGATACTTTCCCAGAAGACAATCTTTCATCTGAGACACCTCATCTGTCCTGTCTCTAATAGAACTCAGCCATCCCTGTGGAAGGAAAATAAGAAGGAGCGGCCATGGTTTTTTTCCAATGACCATTTGTCCACCCCCTCTAACCCAACATACTCATTTATGTGATCACCTCATACTGCTATCCCTGCTGTTCTTTACTTCTTGACAAATTATGAGTTGTCACCTTATTGTAAATAACAGTTGGGGGATATGTAATGAAAAATCTCCTGGGCTAGCAAAACATCACATTATTAATTTGTCAGAAATGCCATTACCTAGAGGACTAGGCTTCTCACTGTGGAGTGTTTAAGGTGGCAACACAGTGACTTGCTCTGAAAAACATTTAGTCACACCAGGTACTAAATGGGTGCTTTGTGTGCACAATTAAATTGTTTTGAACAATATTGCTAGACAAATTTAGGAGGGCACTGAAAAATGTGGAGATTTAATAGTCCAGGGAAGAAAAACTAGATTGGAAATTCCAAATGGACTAGTGAAGGTCCCAGTTTGTGCCTACCTTGCTGAGGGACCTTGAGTAAGTCATCTAATGACTTTGATATCAGTTGTGTGCAATACCAAGCACAGGTACACAGATACTGAGTAAATTGAGAATGGGTAGATGGTTTGCTACCCTCAATCTTTTTAAATCAGTATTTTTTTAAAAAAGGTGTTTTCACTCTTTCCCACACTACATCTGTCTCCTCAAATAGTTTTTACAATACTACCTTCATGCCACAACTAGCAACAAATGTCAAGAAAGAATTCATTCAATTCATTCAACCATATTTACTGAGCACTTACAATTTGCAGAGCACTGTACTAAGCACTTGGAAAGTACAATACAGCAATAAAGAGAGACAATTCCTGCCCACAGTGGGATCGTAGTTTAGAGGAGGAGCTCACAGTCTAGAATCACAGACCATAAGGTTCCATAAATAAAGTCAACACACCAGCATTGAAATAATGCTCATTTTCATTCATTCATTCAATAGTATTTATTGAGCGCTTACTATGTTCAGAGCACTGTACTAAGCGCTTGGGATGAACAAGTCGGCAACAGATAGAGACAGTCCCTGCCGTTTGACGGGCTTACAGTCTAATCGGGGGAGACGGACAGACAAGAACAATGGCACTAAACAGCGTCAAGGGGAAGAACATCTCGTAAAAACAATGGCAACTAAATAGAATCAAGGCGATGTACAATTCATTAACAAAATAAATGGGGTAACGAAAATATATACAGTTGAGCGGACGGGTACAGTGCTGTGGGGATGGGAAGGGAGAGGTGGAGGAGCAGAGGGAAAAGGGGAAAATGAGGCTTTAGCTGCGGAGAGGTAAAGGGGGGATGGCAGAGGGAGTAGAGGGGGAAGAGGAGCTCAGTCTGGGAAGGCCTCTTGGAGGAGGTGATTTTTAAGTAAGGTTTTGAAGAGGGAAAGAGAATCAGTTTGGCGGAGGTGAGGAGGGAGGGCGTTCCAGGACCGCGGGAGGACGTGACCCAGGGGTCGACGGCGGGATAGGCGAGACCGAGGGACGGCGAGGAGGTGGGCGGCAGAGGAGCGGAGCGTGCGGGGTGGGCGGTAGAAAGAGAGAAGGGAGGAGAGGTAGGAAGGGGCAAGGTGATGGAGAGCCTTGAAGCCTAGAGTGAGGAGTTTTTGTTTGGAGCGGAGGTCGATAGGCAACCACTGGAGTTGTTTAAGAAGGGGAGTGACATGCCCAGATCGTTTCTGCAGGAAGATGAGCTGGGCAGCGGAGTGAAGAATAGACCGGAGCGGGGCGAGAGAGGAGGAAGGGAGGTCAGAGAGAAGGCTGACACAGTAGTCTAGCCGGGATATAACGAGAGCCCGTAATAGTAAGGTAGCCGTTTGGGTGGAGAGGAAAGGGCGGATCTTGGCGATATTGTAGAGGTGAAACCGGCAGGTCTTGGTAACGGATAGGATGTGTGGGGTGAACGAGAGGGACGAGTCAAGGATGACACCGAGATTGCGGGCCTGCGGGACGGGAAGGATGGTCGTGCCATCCACGGTGATAGAGAAGTCTGGGAGCGGACCGGGCTTGGGAGGGAAGATGAGGAGCTCAGTCTTGCTCATGTTGAGTTTTAGGTGGCGGGCAGACATCCAGGTGGAGACGTCCCGGAGGCGGGAGGAGATGCGAGCCTGAAGGGAGGGGGAGAGGACAGGGGCGGAGATGTAGATCTGCGTGTCATCTGCGTAGAGATGGTAGTCAAAGCCGTGAGAGCGAATGAGTTCACCGAGGGAGTGAGTGTAAATGGAGAACAGAAGAGGGCCAAGAACTGACCCTTGAGGAACTCCAACAGTTAAAGGATGGGAGGGGGAGGAGGCTCCAGCGTAGGAGACCGAGAATGATCGGCTAGAGAGGTAAGAGGAGAACCAGGAGAGGACAGAGTCCGTGAAGCCAAGGTGAGATAAGGTACGGAGGAGGAGGGGATGGTCGACAGTGTCAAAGGCAGCAGAGAGGTCAAGGAGGATCAGAATGGAGTAGGAGCCATTGGATTTGGCAAGAAGGAGGTCATGGGTGACCTTAGAGAGAGCAGTCTCGGTAGAGTGGAGGGGACGGAAGCCAGATTGGAGGGGGTCTAGGAGAGAATGGGAGTTAAGGAATTCTAGGCATCGATTGTAGACGACTCGTTCTAAGATTTTGGAAAGGAAGGGTAGTAGGGAGATAGGACGATAACTGGAGGGGGAAGTGGGGTCAAGAGCGGGTTTTTTTAGGATGGGGGAGACGTGGGCGTGTTTGAAGGCAGAGGGGAAGGAGCCCTTGGAGATTGAGTGGTTAAAAATAGAAGTTAAGGAAGGGAGGAGGGCAGGGGCGATGGTTTTAAGAAGGTGAGAGGGAGTGGGGTCCGAGGCGCAGGTGGAGGGGGTGGCACTTGCGAGGAGGGAGGAGATCTCCCTCCTCATTTTTTATTGGATAGGATATGAATGGAATGTAAGAGCCCGGGCTTGGAAGTCAGAGGTCATGGATTCTAATCCCAGCTCCTCCACTTGCCAAATATGTGACTTTGGGCAAGTCACTTTACCTCTCTGTGCCTCAGTTACCTCATCTGTAAAATGGGGATTAAAACTGTGAGCCCCACGTGGGACAACCTGATCACCTTGTATCCCCTAGTGCTTAGAGCAGTGCTTTGCACATAGTAAGCGCTTAACAAATACTACACTTTATTTTATGTATCATGTTAACACTATTAACCTATCAATCAGTGGCATTTATTTAGTGTTTATGCAGAACACTCACTGTATTAAGCAGCTGGGATAGTACAATACAAAAGAATTAGCAGACATGTTCTCTGGTTGTAAGGAGCTCACAGTCTCAAGGGGGAGACAGACTTTAATATAAGTAAATAATTTATAATATATAATTTAAAGATATGTGCTGTGGGGTCACCAATCAAATGCCCAAAGGTCACCAATGCACATGTGTAGATGATCCTAAAAGGAGAGTGAGCTGGGGAAAAAAGAGCTTAATAGGGAAGGCCTCTTGGAGAGGATGTGACCTTCCTTAATTTTGCTTTGAAGGTGGAGAGAGTAGTGGTCTGACATATATGGAGGAGGAGAGAGTTCCAGGCTAGGGGAGGATAGGAAAGGGGTTGGAGGTGAAAAGATGAGACTGGAGCACAGTGAGTAAGCTAGAGGAGCAGAGTGTGAGGTCTGTGATGTAGTAGGAAATCGATGAGGTGAGGTAGAATAGGGTTCATTCATTCATTCATTCGATCGTATTAAGTTCTTACTGTGTGCAGTGCACTGTACTAAGTACTTGAGAAAGTACAATAGAACAATAAACAGTGACAATCCCTGCCCATATCGAGCTCTCAGTCTAGAGGTGGAAAGACATCAGTACAAATAAGCAGACATGAATACAAATAAATAAAATTACAGATACATACATAAGTGCTTTGGGGCTGTGAGTCAGGAGAAGAGCAAAGGGAGCAAATCAGGGCAATGCAGAAGAGAGTGGAAGATGAGGAAAAATGGGTCTTGGTCTGGGAAGTCCACTTGGAGGAGATGTGCCTTCAATAAGGCTTTGAATGCGGGGAGAGTATTGTCTGGCGGAGTTGAGGAGGGAGGGCATTCCTGGACAGAAGCAGGGCGTGAGCAAGACAGGCAAGATTGAGGCACAAAGGTTAGCAGCAGAGGAGCGAAGTATGCCACCTGGGTTGTAAGAGAGAAGTGAGGTGAGGTAAGAGGGGGCAAGGTGATGGAGTGTTTTAAAGCCGACGGTGAGGAGGTTTTGTTTGATATTGGAAGTGGATAGGCAACCACTGGAGATTTTTGAGAAGGGGAATGACATGACCTGAAGACTTCTGTAGAAAGATAATCCAAGCAGCGGAGTGAAGTATGGACTGGAGTGCGGAAAGGCAGGAGGTTGGGAAGTCAGTAAGGAAGCTGAAGCAGTCATCTACACAGGATAGGATGAATGTATTTATGTGGTAGCAGTTAGGGTGGAGAGGAAAGAGAGGATTTTAGCAGTGTCAGGTTGGACTGACAGGATTTGGTAAAGATTGAATATGTGGGGTGAATGAGAGAGAGGAGTCAAGGAAAACACCAAGCTTACAAGCTTATGAGGCGGGAAGGATGGTGGTGCAGTCTATGGTGATGGGAAAGTCAAGGAGAGGACAGGGTTTGGGAGGGAAGATAATGAGCTTTGTTTTGGACGTGTTGACTTTGAAGTGACAAGAGGACATCCAAGTAAAGATGTCCTGAAGGCAGGAGGAGGTGCGGGTGTGGAGAGAGGGAGAGAGATCAGGAGAGGAGAAGTAGATTTGGGTACATCTGCAGAGAGATGGTAGTTGAATCCGTAAGTAGATTGATAGCTTTAAAGCTGATTGTAAGGAGTTTCTGCTCGATGTTGAGGGGAACAGGTATCTACTGGAGTTTCATAATAATAACTATGACACTTACTATGCGCTTACCATATGCCAAGCACTGTTCTAAGCATTGGTGTAGATACAAGTCAATCACATTGTAAACAGTCCCTATTGCACATTGGTCTCACACTCTTAATCCCCATTTTACTGAAGAGGTAACTGAGACTCAGAGAAGTGACTTACCCAAGGTCACTCAGCAAAGATGTGATGGAGTAGGATTAGAACCCAAGTCCTCTGACTTCCAGGCCCATGCTTTCTCCACGAAGCCATGCTTCTTCTTGAGAGAAGCAGCATGGCCTAGTGGAAAAAGCACAAACCTGGAAGTAAGAGGACTTTGATTCTAATCCCTATACTGCCAATGGCTTGTTGTGTGACCTTGGGTAAGTCACTTAATTTCTCTGTGCCTCAGTTTCCTCAACAGTAAAATGGGGATTAAATACTTGCTCTTCCTCCTTCTTAGACTGTGAGCACCAAGCATAAAAAGGGTTATGTCCAGCCTAATTAGCAGCTACCCCTGCAAAAGGCTAAAGTTGATAAATGAAAGCAAAAGCTACACATATTTCAAATTATTTTGTTTCAATCAATTAGAATTTTTTGAGCATTTATGGTGTGAGGAGCACTGTATTAAATATTTAGGGGAAAAATGCAGTGGAGTTGGGAGACACAATCCATGGCCCCAAAGAGTTTTGTTTTTATAGAGAATATTAGTTTCACCTTTCCTAAGGTATTATTATAGCTTATAATGAAAGGGAAGTATAAAATTATTTTCCATATTTTATAAATTCATTTTAAGTGTTATTGGTTGAAAGGCTTTCTGACCCAAACCACCCAGCATGCTCATGACACGCCCTTGGAATCATCCATCAATTGGGGAGCATTAAGATTTTTGCCAGGATTTCTATTATATGTGCTAGGAGAGGAAGCAATAAAATGGGAAATTACAGTTTTATACTTTAAAAAATCTTTTATATTTGATCCCGTGGTTTGCCTTGCAATTAGTGCTGTGTCTGAAAACTAAACTTGCAGAGCTATAGTCTCTTTCTGAAAATAAACATTAACCAAGCCTGTACAAAATTCTAAGTCATGGTGTTGATCTGATGTTCAAGAGCATATCCTTTACTATTCTCTTTTTTTATGAGAAAATTTCTCTGAAGTAATCTAGTTTATTCATATTTTCTAAGGACAGAAAGATAATGAACTTACCAGGAACAATGATCATGCTAAGGGGAGGTATCATGAATTATATTAAGCACAATGAAGTGACTTACCAAGGTCACACCACAGATAAGTGGCAGAGTCAGGATTAGAACCCAGGTCCTTCTGACTTCCATACCCATTCTCTATCCATTAAGCCATGAAATAGGATGTCTCTATATCAATTAATATCCAGGAAAAGTTTTGTAATACCTGATGTATTCGCACGCTCAAGGTTGTACTTTGTCTGATAATGACACTACTGATGGTGAGCTGCTATCCATGTGGATACTGCCTGCACATAAATATTGATATTTTCTGCATTCAAGGTGTGCCTTCTTTTTCCAAACATGTCCATGGGTCTCTATGTTCATAAAAATCCTTCTCAGAATATGTGTATTCTGTGATTGTATGTATGTGGGGTGGTGTGTCTCTATGTGTTCCAAGCATTTTTTGTGTGTTCATGTATGTGCTGAGAACTTATGTGTGTGCTGCAAGCATTTTTTTATGTGGGTCTTTGTGTGTCTGCATGAGAAAGAGAGAGGGAGAGAGAGAAATGATTCATGCACATTGCGTATACATGCAGAAATATCAGGGATTATAATTCATTATATCTCGCCTTAGCTTCGTCATTGCTCCAGGGAAGTTCATTTTCCTTCTGCCCTTAGAAAATCCAAATAACCTAGATTACTTTAGAGAAAATTTATCTTATGAAAAAAGAGAATAATAAAGGATATGTTATTGAATCTCCATTTTACAGTTAGGGAAATTGACTTGCCCAAGATCACTCATTCAATAGTATTTATTGAGCACTTACTATGTGCAGAGCACTGTACTAAGCACTTGGAATGTACAATTCGGTAAGAAATAGAGACAATCCCTGCACAGTGATGGGCTTACAGTCTAATCGGGGGAGACAGACAGACACAAACAAGACAGCTTAATCACAATAAGTAGAATCAAGGGGATGTACACCTCATTAACAAAATAAATAAGGTAATTAAAATATATACAAATGAGCACAGTGCTGAGGGGAGGGGAATGGAGAAGGGGAGGAGCAGAGGGCAAGGGGGGAAAGGGGACTTAGCTGAGGGGAGGTGAAGGGAGAGCAGAGAGGGAGCAGAGGGAGCAGAGGGAAAAGGAGAAGCTCAGTCTCGGAAGGCCTCTTGGAGGAGGTGAGCTCTCAGTAGGATCACTCAGCAGACAAGTGGCAAAACTGGATTTAGAACTCTGGTCCTTTGGCTCCCAGACCCTTGTCCACTAGGCTTTATCCACTAGGCTAAGCTGCTTCCTAAGACAGATACGCCATTTTCACCAAATAGGGCCAAAGTGAGACTAAAATTCTAAAAGAAGTATTAAAATTAAAATTTCAGTGCAGGGTGTATTCTAAATGATCACAACTTCACATATTTGTGCTTTTAATCTACTCATTGTCCTACTTCAAAATTGGATCAAATTAGCTTCGACCTTTCCATTCAACTTGGTATATATTTACCCATATTTTTGGAGAATCTGTTTTCAAAGATAATTTGTTATTTTCCTAAACAAATGTTCCTATGCACAGGAATTCATTCATATTAATGTCTGTCTCCCTCTATAGATGTAAGATCATTATGGACAGGGAACATGTCTGCTAATTATGTTGTATTGTATTCGCCCAAGCACTTAGCTCAGTGCTCTGCACATGGTAAGGGCTTAATAAATGCATTTGATTGATTGATCATGGTGATTTTATGACACTTTTACAGTCATAGATGATTTTCCTTGTTGTGTTTGATTCTCTTCTTTAATGCATTAAAATATTTCATAAAATTTTCCACTGTTCGAATAAAACAAATATTGTTATGCAAATGCTAGGGCTGTATACCATTGAAACATATTTTTTTGCACACTCAATGACTTACACCATTTGAACCGATTAGGGAAAGTCCTTTTTTCTATAGCATTTTTTTGGAAGTAAAATTACAACCCACATCATTACATTGCTCGTTTTCAAAAAGAATATAGTTAAAAATTTCCGCATGACAAGTGGAGAAATTGTTAGGAATAGTAGTCAATATTCTCTCTCCTATGCTTTGTAAATTCTTGCTAACTTCTGGTACATTATGGGCAGGGAGCATATCTGCAAATTATGTTGTTTTGTACTCTCAAAGCACTAAGTACTCTGCACATAGTAAGCACTCAATAAATACCATTGATTGATTGATTGATGATTGGTAGGACATTCAGTAGTATGCTAGGTAATATTCCCATCTAGTTTCTAGTTTCCCTTGGAGAACTAATTTGCTCCCATGGCTTCAACTACCACCTATATGAGGATGATGCCCAAATCTACCTCTCTAGCCCTGATCTCTCTCGCTCTCTCCAGGCTCTCATTTCCTTCTGCCTTCAAGACATTTCTATTTGGATGTCCTCCTGTCACCTCAAACTCAATATCTCTAAAACAGAAGTACTTATCTTCCCACCCAAACCCTAATAATAATAATTGTGGTTAAGTGCTTATTATGTGCCGGGGCTGTACTTAGCACTAGGGTGGATACAAGCAAATTGGGTTGGATACAGTCCCTGTCGCACATGGGGTTCAGAGTCTCAATCCTTGTTATCCAAATGAGATAACTGAGGCATAGAGAAGTGAAATTACTTGCCCAAGGTCACACAGCAGAGAAATGGCAGAGCCAGAATTAGAACCTGTGACCACCGACTCCCAGGTCTCTGCTCTAGACAGCACCACAATCCTTCCTGTCTCACAAACCCATAACCTCAGCATTATCCTTGATTCCTCCCTCTCATTCAATCCATGTATTCAATCCATCACTAAATCTTGTAGGTTCGACCTTCACAACATCAATAAAATCCTCCCTTTCTGCTCTATCCAAACTGCTACTATGTTAGTCCAATCACTCATCCTATCCCATCTGGATTACTGTTTCAGCCTCTTTGCCAACTCCCTGCCTCCTGTCTCTCCCCATTCCAGTTGATACCTCACTCTGCTACATGGGTCATTTTTCTATGAAAATATCCAGACCATGTTTCCCCAAACCTCAAGAAACTCCAGTTGTTGCCTATCCACCTCCGCATCAAATAGAAAGTCCTCACCATTGACTTTAAAGCATTCAGTCACCATACCCTCTCCTACTTCATCTCGCTACTTTCCTACTACAACCAGGTCTGCACACTTCACTGCTCTAATGCTAACTTCAAGAAGCAGCGTGGCTCAGTGGAAAGAACCCGGGCTTAGGAGTCAGAGGTCATGGGTTCTAAACCTGGTTCAGCCACCTGTCAGCTGCATGACTTTGGGCAAGTCATTTCACTTCCTGGTGCCTCAGTTACCTCATCTGTAAAATGGGGATTAAGACTGTGAGTCTCAAGTTGGAAAACCTGATTACCCTGTATCTACACCACAGCTTAGAACAGTGCTCGGCACATAGTAAGCGTTTAACAAATACCAACATTATTATTATTATTATTATTAACTTTCTCACTGTACGTCAAACTCATCTGTGTTGCCATCAACTTCTCACCCTCTTCCTTTTCTCTGACCTGGAATACCCTCCCTCCTAATATCCTGCAGTCAATTACTCTGCCCACCTTCAAAGCTATATTGAAGGCACATCTCCTCCAAGAGGCCTTGCCTGATTAAGCCCTCTTTTTCTCTTCTCCTCCTCCCTTCTGCATCACCCTGACTTGCTCCCTTTATTCATCCCCCTCCCAGCGCCACAGCACTTATGTACATATCTGTAATTTATTTATTTATTGTTATTGATGTCTGTCTCCCCCTCTAGACTGTAGCTCAGTGAGGGGAGGGAATGTATCTGCTTATTGTTGTACTCTCCCAAGCGCTTAGTGCAGTGCTCTGCACACAGTAAGCACTCAATAAATTCAATTTGCCGACTGATTGACTGACTAGTTTAGATCTAGGCAAGAATTCCCCTGAAAGTTACTTCTAAACTCCAAATCTATGTATCTGGTATTTCTCCTGAAAACAAGTATTCACTTTTAACAGTGTAGTTGATTTGGTTGAATATTTTGTTAATGCATATTAAATGCAAGGCTTGGAATCTTCTGTATTGAATTACTGTCTGTTTTCAATGGTGGACCTGGCATGCCTTCATGCTGGAAGTAAAGACTATGTCATAGGAAAAGGAAAGTTTGGGGAGGCAATAGTTTAGGGGTTTTTGCAACAGTAGAAATGCATTGGAAAGTACCATATTTGTACAATGCCTACCATTATTATTGTGGACCAGTTGAACGATTAAATTTTTAGATGTTGTAACCATATTGGGTCAAACTTAAAAAAGAAAGTTTAGATTGAATTTAAACTCATACCCTCATTTTAATGAGTTGATTTCTATATACCTGTCTATGAGTGTTAACATTCATGAAAATATGATTAATTCAGTCATGTAATATTTGATATACTACACATATGAAAAGTAAACAGGTATAATCAAATGAATCTAAACCTATACCAAATTGTCAGCAGGAAGTTCCAATCACACTTAATAAGGATTCTTCATTAATCTTAATGAGTTTGGCTCTATGGTGAGAGGCAGTGTGGTCTAGTGGAAAGAAAACTGGCCTGGGAGTCAGAGGACCTGGGTTCTAATTCTGGTTCTGCCACTTGTCTGCTATGTGACCTTGGGCACCTTAACTTCTCTGTGCCTCAATTATCTCATCTGTAAAATGGGGACAAAAGTGTGTGCCCTGTGTGAGACAGAGACTGTGTCTAACCTGATTATCTTGTATCTATCTCAGTACTAAGGATGGTGTCTGGCAAATAGTAAGTGCTTAACAAATACCATAATTATTATTGTGTTGTGTTGGATTTGGTCTTTTTCAAAATTAAAAAGCAACAGAACATGTTTGACCCACTACTTCTGCTTTGAAAAAGCATGCACAATTTAGGGTTGAATTTTGTTATTTTTCAACTGCATCATTCTAATCATTCTAAGGAACTAATTTTCTCCATCTACTGTATTTCATTTTTATGCACTTGCATGTTTTAATTAATTATGCAAACACCAAGTTTAAGGTTTTATTTTCATATACCTTTATCCAAGTAGCAGAGCAGAAACATTCACACCCCATAGTATAGATCAACAAAGTGCCATTTCTATTCACAAAATTATCTACCTTCTTTGTAGTTTATGATTGATACTTGATCATGCATAGCCTTCCTATGAACTCCAGGTAGTCTAGAATCTCCCATCGCCAGCTAAGAAGAAGTGTGACCATATTAGCAATGGTAGCATCAGCAGTAATAATAAAAATATAATAATAATGATATTTGCTAAGCACTTACTCTGTGCCAGACACTAAACTAATCACTGGGATGGAGACAAGGAAATTGGGTTGGACATTGTCCCTGTTCCACACAAGGTTCAGTCTTAATCCCCAATTTATAGATGAGGTAACTGAGGCACAGAGAAGTGAAGTGACTTGCCCAAGACCTTGACCTTCTGACTCCTAGGCCCAAGTTCTATCCACTATGCCTATCACTATCAATCAATATATTATATTAATGTCTGTCTTCCCCTCTAGACTATAAGCTCCTTATTTTATCTAATCTTATCAAGACTGAGCTTCTTATCTTCTTTCCCAAACCCTGTCCTCTCCCTGACTTTCCTGTCACTGCAGACAGCATTGCCATCCTTCCTGTCTCACAAGCCCACAACCTTGGTGTCATCCTTGACTCCACTCTCTCATTCACCCTACACATCCAATCTGTCACCAAAACCTGCTGATCTCACCTTCACAACATCTCCAAGATCCACCCTTTCCTCTCTATCCAACCTGCCACCTTGTTGGCACAGTCTTTCATCATATCCCAACTGGATTACTGCATCAGCCTCCTTTCTTATCTCCCATCTTCCAGTCTCTCCCTGCTTCAGTCTATATTTCACTCCGCTGCCCGGATTATCTCTCTAAAGAAATGCTCTGGGCATGTTACTCCCCTCCTCATAAATCTCCAGTGGTTGCCTATCAACCTTCGCATAAAGTAAAAACTCCTCACTATTAACTTCAGAGCTCTCCATCACCTTGCCCCCTCCTACCTCACCTCCCTTCTCTCCTTCTACAGCCCAGCCCACACACTCCACTCCTCTGCCGCTAACCTCCTCACTGTGCCTCGTTTTCGTCTGTCCTGCTGTCGACCCCTAGCCCATGTCCTAACTCCGGTATGGAATGCCCTCCCTCCTCACATATGCCAAACTAGCTGTCTTCCCCTCTTCAAAACCCTGCTGAGAGCTCACCTCCTCCAGGAGGCCTTCCCAGACTGAGCCCCCCTTTTCCTCTGCTCCTCCTCCCCTCCCCATCACCCCTACTCCCTCCCTCTGCTCTACCCCCTTCCCCGTCCCAAAGCACTTGTGTATATTTGTACACATTTATTACTCTATTTTATTAAGGATGTGTATACATCTACAATTCTATTTATCTATTTTGGTGGTATTGATCCCTGTCTACTTGATTTGTTTTGTTGTCTGTCTTCCCCTTCTAGACTGTGAGACTGTTGTTGGGTAGGGATTGTCTCTATCTGTTGCCAAATTGTACTTAGCAAGTGCTTAGTACAGTGCTCTGCACAAGTAAGCACTAAGTAAATACAGTTGAGTGAATGAATGAATGTCATTGTAGGCAGGGAATGTATCTGTTATATTGTCATATTTTACTCTCCCTAGTCGGCTCACAGTAAGCACTTAAATACAACTGACTGACTGAAATTATATTCACAGATAGCAGAGCACTATACTGAACTAACTTGAGAAAGTACAACACAGTTGGTAGACATAATCCTTTGTCCTCAAGGAGCTTTCAGCCTACTCAGAGACAGACATTAAAATTAAATACTGGTGTGGGAAGCAACTACGAGTTTGCTGATACTGAAGGAGACTAGGCCTCTTCTTCTTTTCCTGAAGTCACTACCATTACCACTGCACCTAAAGGGGTCTGTTCCACCTCCAAGGTGAATAACTGGAGCACTCAGACAATTCTGCCCTAGGATTTAGAATTATAGGACAGACTCACAAAACTGATGTTTCTACCCAAACTGGGATGTCTTTAAAATTATCTTACTCTTACTACTTCTTCCCAGACTGCACCTTACAGGAGTATATTCTCTTTCTAGACCCTCTTCAGCTCCTTTGGGATAATAACCTGGTTGTTTCATCAGAACTCTTGATGCATTACTAGGAGTTTTCACCAACCAACCAACAGTCCATTTATGTCACTCTAGCAGCTAGTTACAAACATGTTCTCTGCCCTGCTCTCCCTCCCTCTTGACTGTGGGTACCTTGTAGGACAGAGGGACTGTTTCCAAACTGATTATCTTGAATCTAACCCAATGCTTTGTACATCAAGTATTTAATAAGTATAATAATAATAATAGGTATCATCATAATGTGTTCATTAATGATGGAGTAGGGCTTCCACTGCTAGAAAGAGATTATTTTCATTTTCCATTCTATTAGTTTACACAAATACATAGGAACAGATAATAACTTCTGGAGCTCACAAAATGGTATCGGTATGGTCAGTTATGAACTATTTTTGAACTTCTAATCTTCCCACCCAAACCCTGTCCCCCGGCTCACTTGTCCATCATTGTTGCCATCTCAAATCTACATCTCCAGTCCTGATCTCTCTCCCTCTCTTCAGTGTCATATTTCCTCCTGCCTTCAAGACATCTCTGCTCTACTTGGATATCCTCCTATCACCTCAATCCTAATATGCCTAAAACTGAACTTATTTTCCAACCTAAATCCTGTCCTCCTACTCACTTTCCCATCACTGTGGATGGCACCACCATCCTTCCTATCTCACAAGCCCATAACCTTGGTATTATCCTTGATTCCTCTCTCTTGTTCCACCGACATATTCAAGCCATCACTAAATCCTGTCAGTTCTACCTTCACAACATAGCCAAAATCTGCCCCTTCCTCTCCATCCAAACTGCTACCATAGTAATGCAAGCACATATCTTATCCCACCTTGATTATTATACAATAATAATCCTCCTTCCTGACCTCCCTGCTTCCTGTCTCTTTCCACTCCAGTCCATACCCTGATATGCTGCCTGAATCATTTTCCTTCAAAAACATTCAGACCATGTTTCTCCATCCTCAAGAAACTCCAGTGGTTGCCCATCCACCTCCACATCAAGCAAAAACTCCTTACCACTGGCTTTAAAGCACTCAACCACCCTGACCCCTCCTACTTCACCTCACTGCTTTCCTATTACAACCCAGCTGGCACGTTGTTCCTCTGGTGCTAACTTCTTCACTGTACCTCGATCTCGTCTATCTCACCGCCAACCTCTTGCCCACATCCTATCTCTGGTCTGGAATTCCCTCTCTTCTCACATCAGACAGAGATTTGTTCTCCCCCACTTCAAAGCCTTAATGAAGGCACACCTCCTCCAGGAAGCATTCCCTGACTAAGCCCTCTTCTCCTTTTCTCCCACACCCTTCTTTGCTGCTCATGTTTGCTCCTTTATTCATCCTCCCTCACTTCCCCACAGCATATATATATATATATATATAGCTGTAATTTATTTATGTATTCATTCATTTATATTAACGTCTGTCTCCCCCTCTAGACTGTGAGCTCTTCGTGGACAGGGAATGTGACTGATGTTACATGATACTCTCCTAAGTGCTTAATACAGTGCTTTGCACACAGTAAATGCTAAATAATTATAATTAATAATAATAACGAGAGTTGAGCAATTAACCACTGAATAGAATCAAGATAATCAACCAGATCTTTCAAAATCCTCCCAAATATTCTTCAATAGAAGGTTGTAGAATGGGCTAGGAATGTGTCTGATAAATTCTTTTGTATTATACTCTTGCAAGCACTTAGTAAGGTGCTCTGCAAATAGTGAGTGTTCAATAATACGACTGATTGATAAACTCCAACTTGTGTTCTCTCTCTATATATACACAATCAGAATATCAGCTTTTAGGATTTAAGGTGATTTAATTCTTTTGATGAAACATGACAAAACATAGATGCAGAATCATATGAATTATGTCAAGTAGAAATAGAACTGCTTTCCACCAAATATGATTTTTTTTTCACCTTGTGGTTTGGAGAGGGTGGAGAGGGAAACTGAAGGAGGGAGAGAGAACCATTTTCCTCCCAACATTTGCTCTTGACTCTTGAAGAAGGCAGTATCCTGTTTCAGTGGATCAGTGGTCTTATTTCTCTTCACTCGAACTGAACCCATAACATCACCGCTACCTGAAAATCCAGTGGAATGCTGTTGCCAGCACAGTTGCTCGTATTGGGTATTGAGCCGTTTTTAAAAGGCTTAAAAATAGCGGCTGCTTCCATACATCGCAGCTTGCTTTATTGCTCTAAATATTCTCTCCTTTTAATCTCTCTGACACCATTTCTTCACACCCAGCACAAATTGATCCTGGTACATCTGCACACAACCTTAAATACCTCTCACGTCCCCATGGGACAGAAGATGACTCATGGCATAAACAAACACCTTTTTTAATATCCCAAACCCTCATCCGTTGGGTGGCAACTATAAATACTCTTCTATTTACAACCCCAAAAGTAGTTGGTTCGATCATGCTTGCATATAATTATATATTTTAAATGCAAATATTTGTTTATAAATATTATTCAAAGACCTAATAAGCTCTTTTTAAATTCCAACATATCTCACTTCCCCTAATTACAATAATTTTATAGTAGGATAAATAGCATGTCAGGCTGCCTGCTCCTCCTTAATCCATTGTGATGTAGTGCAAGAGAAAGCTAAGGGATCTGCTGCAGATTTTCCGACTCTCTTTGGATTTGTAATTTGAATGGAACATTGGGAAAACATACGCTTTGGTGAGTACCTTCTAGCTGTCAAAATGTTGTCTTATTTTGAATGATAGCATTGATGACACATTGATGAGTGGGATATGAACACATTCAACCCTAATGAATGCTTTTCCTAGGTTTGGGCCTCTACCCATCAGCATGCCCTAGTGGAAATAGCACAGACCTGGGAGTCAGACCTGGGAGAGGGCCTGAGTTCTAATCTTTGTTCTGCCCCTTGCCTACTGTGTGTGACCTTGGGCAAGACACTTAACTTCTCTGTACCTCAGTTTCCTCATCTGTACAAAAGCAATTAAATACCTGTTCTTGCTCCTTCTTAGACTGAGACCCACATAGGACAGAGACTCTACCTGACCTGATTATATTGGATGTTGTCTAGTGTTTAGTATAGTGCTTGGCATAGTGATTATTACCTAGCTGAGAGGTTGAAAATGAAGTCCTTCACTGAATTCTGACCCTCTGGGGATTAGATGAACTGATGGCATTGATGGTCTTCCAGGAGAGGAAAAGATAGGGAATGTCAAGAATTCGTAGGGCTCAATTCTGTGACCTCATTTCCATAGCCCAGAAAAGGCAAGGACTAAGGAGATGTGTCAGAGATGGGGCAATTCAGCTTAATCAACCCTGGGTTTGCTTTCTGGTTGCCTGAGCCCAGGCCTGAATACATCGCTAACCAAACTGTGTTCCATCAGTCACAAGTGGCTCTCCTTCACTTACAGAATGGTTCACAGTTAACATTTCACACAGGGGCATCATGCTGCTGTGTGCCCCTGCTCCAGCCTCCAGGTGGCACAGCAGCACCCCTGCCCACGTGGACTCCAGGCCGGAGAGGGTCATAGGGCCTGACCTCATCTCTTGCTCTTGTTGTCACTTACTCACTGTTATCTGCTCCCGTCCCAAGGAGGCCCCCTGTTCTCTGCCACTCAATGCCAACACCCCATCCTGCAGTTAAAAGAATAATTTTGATCTGCAGCTGTTGACCATATCACATTTTTGCTTTGGAGGTCTTCAGGGAGGCAGCAAGGCCTCATGGAAAGAACAATGGTTGGGAAGTCAGGAGGTCAGAATTGGAGACCCAGCTCCATCACTGGCCTAGAATGTGACTTTGGACAAATCACTTAATGTTGCTTGGAGATATGATAGATTGTGAGCCTCATGAGGGACAGCATGTGCTTCTTATCTCATATGTTGTATCTATTCCAGCACTGACCACTATATAAGCACTTAATACTATTAGGCTTGGGCACCACTAACATAGAACCTTCCCCCAAAACCCATTTTTTCATCCTGCAGCCAAGCTCCTTTCTGGGCCAATTGGCCAGGAGTGTATAACTTGAAATGATAACACTAGAGACTCCCTTCATGATCTGGAATTCTCAGAGAGAGCAAAGCTCATGCCAGACTTAAACTGGAAAAGACCCAACATGGCCTAATGGAAAGAGCAGGACCTGGGAATCAAAAAGACATGGGTTCTAGCCCCAGCTCAGCCACTGGGCAAGTCACTTCACTTCTCTGTGCCTCAGTTACCTCATATGTAAAATGGGGATTTAAGACTGTGAGCCCATGTGGGACATGGACTGTGTCCAATCTGAGTAAATTGTATCTACCCCAGCACTTAGAACAATGTCTGGCACATAGTAAGTTCTTAACAAATACAATTAAAAACAAAACCAACCAAAACAGAAAACTGTGGCTTTGCTGGCAGGGGCCTAAAGGAGCCAAATCTTCCTCTGTAATCCATCCCAGAGTTGTATCACCCTGACCATAATGTCATCCTTCCTTAGGTTACACAGAAAGAAGTTGAAGAAGTTATGGTGGCAGCTGTGATGGAAGGAATGGGAGACAGCAAGCTGGTATTAAGGGAGCTTTGAGGTGAAAAGAGATGAAGGCCAGTGAGGTTCTCAGTCTTGCCCAGGAGTTTCTGATAACCAATATACTTTGTTCTTTAATATAAGAGCTTTCATATTCCTGTATGATTATTGGAGATTGTCTCTTGTACACTGGACCTGATCAGATATTAGAAAACAAGCACCCTTTAGAAGCATCTGGAGTATTACGGGGACAATTTTTTTTCCTCTCAGATAGAATGAGAGACCCCCAACAGAGGGAAATGAAGCATAGATATAGCTATAAGCATAGATTGCATTTGTTTTGGATATATTCTCACAAAGAAAGTGTGTTAGTTAGGGACACTGGTGTGTGTGAGTGTGTGTGTGGGGGGAAGGGGGGTGTACAAATACATAGATATTCATATTAGAGGCTTGGGGTGATTTCTGTGGGTGACAGATCAATAAGGGGTCTACAAAGATGAGTGTAATTTAGTCGGCTAGAATTGGCATAAGCAAAATGAAAAAAAAGCACATTGAAACACAGCTTATCTATTTACTCAGCAGTTGATAAACCCTGACAACTTAATTAAGTCACTTTTATTAAGGTTGCATACCATGTGATGTTTCAGGGATAACACACTTAACTGATTTGGGCAATATTAAAATGCATACCTCTGAAATAATACCAATGAAAGGTTTTATTTTTAAAATCATTTAAACCAAATGGCCTAGATTAGGTAACAAGTATTATTAAAATGATCATTTTATACTGCCTATAAAAACTATTTCAGAGATAGCTCAGTAGACTGGTACCATTCCTCTATGTCAGGAATAATAGAATAATTTCAAAAACTGAAACCAGGCAGTTCTGTTGGTGCCAAAGGAAGCTGAGCTCGTGACTAGACTGGGCTTTTTAAAACTTTCCATGTTCCAAATTAATTAGCATCATTCTCAGCTTTTAAAATGGTAGCACTCATGAAGATTGTTTTCTGTTACCTAGTAATGTCCCAGGTACTAATTCAACAAAGAGATCCTAGAGTTAGAAGGCTTCCCTGAAAATAGCTATTCTGAGATGCCTACGTGCTCATCTTGTTCTTCTTGTTAATAGTTTAAGGTGAACTGCTAGGGATATTATGAGATTGTAAAATTTCCATCCTAATAAATGTGTCTATAGTAATAAAGTACATGTAAGTTACAGCCTTTATGAGCTTCACATTGATTTATGCTTGCAGTAACTGAAGCTGGCCACTATATCCAGAATGTGGTATAGTGCCATATAGTATGTAATTTACTTGCTTGCTGTTATCAAGTAGTGTTAAATTGAAATTAATAAACATAATTTAGGTGAATTATTGTCCTGAAATTTGGGAAAGAAAATCCCTATTAAATTAAAAGTGTTTTTCATTTTAATTTACCATTTGCATTTCAGATCTAAAACAATATACGTATTCATTCAGCCATATTTATTGAGAGCTTACTTTTGAGATTAATATTATTTCACATTTGTGTGAACCCACTTTCCCTACAAAGGGGAATGTGTCGATGTTGAAGGAATGTGGTCCACATATTGTAAGCAAATTCAACACTTTGTACAAAGGCCTGAAGTGGGGTATTTGCCTTAGATTACTGGGCAGAAAACATAACAAGTACATCACCCCCACCACAGGTGAGAAATGAGAAATTTTAAGGACTGTTGAACACTAAATATTTTCACAGTGGGTCAGCACAAATTTGCTCAGTACAGGTGTTTCCATAATTCTGGTAAACTGGAAAAAATTCACAGTGTTCAACGTTCCAGGACTTTCAAACACATGTTTCCACCTGGTTACTGGCAGGGTCAGTTGTTAGTACACAAATGAGTTGTGATGTGAGAAAAGGCAAGAAGACACTGGCTAATTCCCAGACTGACATGTTTTCCTTTGTAATGACTGTCTTAGTTTCAGAGTTCTATAAGGGAGGTTATTTAATAAATGAGTTCACTTTGGAGAGAATGCTTGGTTTTCTATGATAAGGGGTAAATTGTCTTTGAGTTATGGTTATCATATCTTCTAGACTGTGACCCGTTGTTGGGTAGGGATTGTCTCTATCTGTTGCCGAAGTGTACTTTCCAAGCACTTAGTACAGTGCTCTGCACACAGTAAGCGCTCAATAAGTATGATTGAATGAATTAATGAATTTGAAAACCACAAATTTCCCATAAAGGGGAATACAGAAAACTTCTGGAGGAAAGTGTTTATAAAAATAATGATTTATAGAAATTATTTATCAAAAT
This sequence comes from Ornithorhynchus anatinus, assembly GCF_004115215.2. NCBI lineage: Eukaryota > Metazoa > Chordata > Mammalia > Monotremata > Ornithorhynchidae > Ornithorhynchus > Ornithorhynchus anatinus. The sequence continues at coordinate 110,640,359 of NC_041729.1, forward strand.
AGGTTTCTGTGGAATCTCTAGCACAATGCTTCAAAGCATAGAGATACTTAGTGAACAATTGGTACCTGGTAAATTGATATATCTATCTCACTACTAAAATACATTTAAAGGAGTCCATTAAAGTGGGCAATCAGGGTAGATGAGGAAGTTGATTCACCGATATCTTCAGTAGTCAGTCTTTACCTGTGGAAGTGACAAATGACTGAAAATGTGAAGATTCAAAAAGACTCCTAGAACCAATTCCACGAACCAGTTCCACAAAAGTTGGCAGATTTGTGCTGTGACACATTAATCAGGTGAAATCCTTCAAGGTGATCCAATAAATGAATTTTTTTTTATCAGCTCCTGATACATTGGCTTCAAAGTTTAAATTTGTAAGACAGCCAATCTCGTGACCAGGGGGAGTAGCCAAGGAAGAAGGAGGTGGAACATTCAGCTCCAGAGGAAAGGACTCAGGCCAACTACAAGAACTGCCTTTGTCTTGGGGGTGTGGAATGGGGGTGGTCCTGCAGGGAATTGAAGGTTGGGTGAGTGGAAGAAGGACAGGCAGGGAAGAGAGTTGAACAATACTTAAATTATGCTCTTCTCCATTTTTAATTTATGTTATGTTTTATTTAGGAACTAAAGTATAGGGAGCTGCTCTCCTTTTGATCATGTCTTTTCTATCTCTCCCACATCCCTTATTCTGTAGCTGACCCCTGCTTTGGCAACAGACTCTCTGAATTGCAGAAGTTAGGAGTTGAACAGGGGGAAGGTGCCAGGCTTTCAAATGCCTAGCTAAAAGATATCTTCTCCAGGCCTCTTCCCCCAGAGCTGACCCCCATAGCAAGAACAAAGGGCAGAGGCCACTTGGGTCCTTCTTCCAGAGCTGACTGTAGAGTGAACCAGAATGAGCACCAGGCAGGTGTCAAATTCTGGCACATGACTGGTAAATGTCAATCATATGGGATGTGGTGCCATGTTGGGTCTTCTATTAGGAATTGATAGATATAATAGGAAGCCCAGTCACATTCATGAATCAAAACTAATGATACTTGTGCAAATCACACCTCCACCATGTGCCACACAAACCCTCCTTACCTCCCCAGTCTCAGCCCCACACTGTACTGTCCTGTTCTCTACGTCTTGGAGCATGAAGTACATGATGTTCAGAGGTGCAGTGACTACATCTGCTCATTTGGGAAATATCCCATGATTTCAAACTCTGTTGCTTTGCCCTACCTGTAATTTATTTCACTGTCTCTCTAGATCAACCGTAAGCTTTTTGAGGGCAGGAATCGGGTCTATTTAACTATATTGTATTGTACTGCATGGTATACTTGGTAGGAGTATACAGCAGAGAGTAAGTTCTCAATAGATACTATTGATTGATTTATTGATTGAAGCTTACTGAGTCAAATCAAGTCCTTCCTGAAAACCTGATCAATGATTTCTCTCTCAGTGGTAGGTTCTTTAAATATTCCTACTAAAAAAAAACAAAACAATGGAAATCACATAGAAATGAAACTTACAACCTCCTGGAGTTGAAAGAATATGTGCTTAAATTGCACTATCTGTATGTTGCCATGGGCAAGGACAATGTCTCCTTCTTTCTCTTATAGGACACTAGTCTCTTCATTATTGCCTGAAAATAATAAATGATAATAACAATTACATCTACTGACCTAGATGTAATATCCTCTTGAACCATATGACTAATAAATTTAATCATCCAGTCTCAGTAGCACATTTCTATTTTGAAGTGTTAATTATTTTCTTAGTTATATTGTCAGGGTTAATTTTGGAGATAGCCCTCCTTCATTTTCTTGTTTCTGATATAAAATGTATTCCATACCAAGCAATTCATCAATAAATGGCATTCGTCAAGCACTTACTGTGCAGAGGACTGTATTAACTGCTTGGGAAAGTTCAATAGAGTTAGTAGACACAATCCTTGCTCTCAAGATTCTTACGTTCTAGAAGAAGAGTATATAGTCTACAAAGGGAGGTTATAATCTAGTGTAGCAGAGTTAAGAATTCTTGGCAAATTGGCAAACAGAGAAATGATGGAACCACATGCTCAAAGTTGAATGCGGATAGAATTTCTCACCCTGAAACTGGATGGAAAACCATGGAGATTGTTCTTCAGGGGAATGTGGGAACAAAGTTCCCTTTGTGTGACACTTAGAGGAACATAGGATCAGAAGTGTTTCCGTAACACTTTTCTTTACCACTTTATCGAATAACTTACTGGGCCTTTTTTTTCCATTTTCCTTTACCAGATTCTTGCAAATTATTTTCCCCTTCAATGCAGTTTTCAATTTAACCTCTTATAAACCAGAGTTATTGTTGTTTTCATTGGAGAATTCTCCATTAGTCCCCCCACCTTAATTGTTTAAGGAATATCACCATGGCCTTTGGAATCCTCATATCCACTCATAATTTTTTTCAACATTTTAACATTTTTCCACCTCCCATCTTGGTTCCATTTTGAAAAAAAAAAAAAACAGAACTCTAACAGTAAATGGGTATTTTATTATGATTGACCAGTAAAAAATATTTTATTTGTTTTGCTAAGTAAAAAAACTATATAATTTATTATTATTATCATTATTGGCAATATTATTGCTATTGTTCTTGCTTGTCCATCTCCCCCGATTAGACTGTAAACCCATCAAAGGGCAGGGACTATCTCTATCTGTTACCAATTTGTACATTCCAAGCACTTAGTACAGTGCTCTGCACATAGTAAGCGCTCAGTAAATACTATTGAATGAAATGAATGAATGAATATTATTAATTTGGAATAGTCATGAATTTTATGTTGTATTGTACTCTCCCAACCACTTAGAACAGTGTTTTGCACATAGTAAGTGCTCAATAAATACGAATGAATGTAAGAACGTTGATAAGTTCAAGAAAGGGTTTATAGATAAAACTAGAAGAAAAACTGGAGATTTTAGATATTCCATCTCTAGACATTAGGATTTAGATCCAGTGGTGCCACCGTAACACTTTCTACATTTGGAGAACTCATTCTCTCCCATGGCTTCAACTACCACTGTTCATTCATTCATTCAATTGTATTTATTGAGTGCTTACTGTGTGCAGAACACTGTACTAAGTGCTTGATAAGTAAAAGGCAGCAATAAAGAGAGAAAATTCCTGCACACAATTGGCTTATAGTCTAGGTGGGGAGACTGACATAAATACAGGTAAACAGACATCAATATAAACAAATAAAATTATACATATATACATGAGTACTGTGGGGAGGGGGAGGGGGAAGAGCAAAGGGAGCGAGTCAGGGTGACACGGAAGTGAGTGGGATCTGAGGAAAAGTGGGGCTTAGTCTGGGAAGGTCTCTTGGAGGAGGTGCAACTTCAGTAGGGCTTGGAAGGGGGAAACAGTGATTGTCCAGCAGATTTGAGGAGGGAGGGCATTCACAGGACAGAGGTAGGATGTGGGCCAGGGGTCAGCAGTAAGACAGGTGAGATTGAGGCAGTGAGAAGGTTAGCACTGGAGGAGTGGAGTGTGTGGGCTGGGATGTAGAAGGCCAGAAGGGAGGTGAGGTAGGACGGGGCAAGGAGATGGAGAGCTTTTAAGCCAATAGTGAGGAAGTTTTGTTTGATATGGAGGTGGATAGGCAACTGTCCCAGGTGACCCTGGGGTACCGACCATCTCAAGGTCAAATGCTATCTCATGACCTCCTGAGCCAGCAGGCGGAACACGGAAGTGAGGGTGGGGCACCGCCCCCACAACCGAAACTGCCAGATTAGCTGCCCAAACTGGGAATACAGAAGGGGCCCCTCGCCCCTGTGCCAATCAAATTAGGAATGGAGGAGGGGGGAGGGCAGAGATTGGATAAACTGAGGCCAGAAGCTGGAATGGCCTAAGGGCACAGGTGATAAATACCTGCCGCCTCTAACCTTCTGTGCAGAGGAACGGGACTTGCAGCAGCCGGCGGCAGGTCGCCTCTGTCCAGAGCGTGAGAAGGCCACTCTGCCTGCACCATGTGAGGAGTCATGGGATGGGTGAGTGTCCTGTCCTGCTGAGAGCTCATGGGATTGGAAGCTAGATGCTTCACCATGGGTATGTAATGTTAAAAATGGATTTGATGTCTAAGTGGGTGCCTCCCCAGGGGGACATGAACAGGGTGGGAGCTAGTCACCTCACTAAGTGCCAGTAACCATAAGTGGGTAATGCATAACTGGGTTTAACACATAACTGTATGTAACTCATATGTGTATGTAACTCATTAGTGTTTAACACATAAGTGTATTTAACGCAAAGGTGGATTCCTCCTGGGTGGGGGGAGCACATGGTGGGAGCCAGTCGCCTCACCACATTGTGAGTAAATCATAAGTGGGCTTGGGTGTCCGCCCACACGCGAGTAACATACCAGTGTATTCCTCCCGTTAGGAAAGCTCTAACACCATATTCCTCCCAAAGGGGAAGCTTTAACACCATATTTCCCTCCAAAAGGGAAGGCCGATTGTCATGTCTAAATAATTAATTCAATTCGCCCAGAGGAATAAATTCTATGCAGAACTCAGGTTTTCCATCGCCGGCCTCTCTCTCTCTTTCCCACTGCGCCGATTCCGAAAGAACCTGTCTCCGGCGACGGGTGGAAGCCACCACTGGAGATTTTTGAGGAGGGGGATGACATGTCCTGAAAATTTCTGTAGAAAGATAATCTGGGCAGTGGAGTGAAGTATGAACTGAAGTGGGGAGAGGCAGGAGGTTGGAAGGCCAGCAAGGAGGCTGATGCAGTAATCTAGGCAGGATAGGATGAGTGACTGAACTAATATGGTAACAGTTAGGTTGTGGATCTTGGTGAGACCAACAGGATTTGGTGACAGATTGGATATGTGGGTTGAAGGAGAGAGTAGAGTCATGAATGACACCAAGGTTATGGGCTTGTGAGATGGGAAAGATAGTTGTGCTGGGATGGGAAAGTTTGGGAGAGGACAGGGTTTGGGAGGGAAGATAAGGAGCTCTGTTTTGGACATGTTGAGTTTGAAGTGGGGGTAGGACATCCAAGTAGAGATATCCTGAAGGCAGGAGGAGATGCGAGCCTGGAGAGAAGGAGAGGGAACGGGGAGGAGATATAAATGTGGGTATTCATTCATTCATTCATTCATTCATTCATTCAATCATATTTATTGAGTGCTTACTGTGTGCACAGCACTGTACTAAGCACATGGAAAGTACAATTTGGCAACAGATAGAGACAATCCCTACCCAACAGTGAGCTCACAGTCTAGAAGGGGAAGACAGATAATGAAACAAAACAAGTAGACAGGCATCAATACCATCAAACTAGATAAATAGAATTATAGATATATACACATCATTAAATAAAATCGAGTAATAAATATGTACAAATATACACAAGTGCTGTGGGGAGGGGCAGGGGTAGAGCAAAGGGAGGGAGTAGGGACGATGAGGAGGGGAGGAAAAGCAGAGGAAAAGGGGGGCTAAGTCTGGGAAGGTCTCCTGGAGGAGGTGAGCTCTCAGTAGGGCTTTGAAGGGGGAAACAGAACTGATTTGGCAGATGTGAGGAGGGAGGGAATCATCCTCAAAGAGATGGTAGTTGAAGCCTTGGGAGCGAATGAGTTCTCCAAGAGAATGAGTGCAGATGGAGAATAGAAGGGAACCAAGAAATGAACCCTGAGGGACCCCTAGAGTTAAGGGAGAGGAGGGGAGGAGGAGCCCACAGAGGAAACTGAGAATGAATGGCCAGAGAGATGAGGAGAATCAGTAGAGGACAGAGTCAGTGAAGCCAAGGTTGGATAATCTATCCAGGAAAAGAGGATGGTCCACAGTGGCAAAGGCAGCTGAGAGGTCTAGGAGGATTAGGATGGAATAGGAACCATTGGATTTGGCAAGAAAAGATCATTGGTGACCTTTCAGAAGACAATTTCAGCAGAGGGAAGGGTACAGAAGCCAGATTGGAGGGGGTTCAGGAGAAAGTTGGAGGAGAGGAATTTGAGGTAGCAAGTGTAGACAAATTGCTCAAGGAGTTTGGAGAGGAAAGGTAGGAGGGAGATGGGGCGATAACTGGAGGGGGCTGTCAGCTCAGGGGAGGGTTCTTTTAGGATGGTGGAGATGGGGACATGTTTGAAGGCTTTGAGGAAGAAGCCACTGGAGAGTAAGCGGTTGAAGATGGTATTTAAGGACGGAAGTGTGGAAGGGGCAAGAGTTTTTATAAGGTGCAAAGGAATAGGGTCCAATGCACGTGTGGAGGGGGTGGCATTTGAGAGGAAGCAGGAGATCTCTTCCGGAAATACTTCTGGAAAGGATGGGAAATTTGAAGAGGGGGCTGAGAGGATGGGGGTTTGAGGAGGAGGAGGGGTGATTTTGGGGAACTCACACCTGAGGGTGTTAATTTTCTTAAAAAAGCAGATGGCCAGATCATTGGAGGCTAGGGATGGGGGAAAAGAGGAGAGGACGGGGGCCTGAGGATGGAGTTAAATGTCTAGAATAACTGGAGAGGGTGATGGGCATGTGTGTCGATAAAGGAAGAGAAATACTTTTGCCAGGCAAAGGAGAAGGCAGAGTTAAGGCAAGAATAGACAGACTTGAAGTGGACAAGATCAGACTGAAGTTTAGATTTCTGCCAGTGGCATTCAGCGACTCAAGCGTAAGAGAGAAGGAGGCAGACGGTGTAGGTGTTCTAGGGCTATGTGTTAGTGGTACGTGAGCGACAAAGGTTTGCGGATGATTACCAGATCTATATCTCCAGCCCTGATCTCTCTCCCTCTCTCCAGGATCTCCTCCTCATCTCCTCCTGCCTTCAGGACATCTATACTTGGATGTTTTTCCACAACCTCAAATTTAACATGTCCAAAACAGAGTTCCTTATTTTCCCATCCAAAACCTGTCATCGTCGAGACTTTCCCATCACTGTTGATGGCACCACCATCCTTCTGTCACACAAGGCAATAACCTTAACATTATCCTCTCTTTCAACCCTCTTATTAAACCCATCACCAAATCATGTCTGTCCCACCTTCACAACATTGCTAAAATCTGCCCTTTCCTCTCCAGCAGTACTGCTACCACGTTAATACAATCACTCATCCTATCCTGCCTGGACTACTGCATCTGCTTCGTTGCTGATCTCCCAGCCTCCTATCTCTCCCTAATCCAGTCCATACTTCACTCTGCTGCCCAGATCATTTTTCTACAAAAACATTCAGGAAGTGTCAGCTTATTCCTCAAAAACCAGTGGTTGCCCATCCACCTCCATATCAAACAAAATCTCCTCATCACTGGCTTTAAAGCACTCCATCACCTTGCCCCCTCCAACCTCACCTCACTTCTCTGCTTCTACAACCCAGGCCACACACTTGGCTCCTCTAGTGCTAACCTTCTCATTGTGCCTCTATCTTGCTTGTCTTGCCACCAACCCCTACCCCATCTTCTGCCTCTGGCCTGAAATGCTCTCCATCTTCAAATCCATCAGACAATTACTCTCCCCACCTTCATAGTCTTAGTGAAGGCATACCTCTTCCAAGAGGCCTTCCCAGACTAAGCCCCATTTTTCTTCAACTCCCACTCGCTCTGCGTCACTCTGACTTGCTCCCTTTGCTCTTCCCCCTTCTCAGCTCCACAGCACTTATGTCAATATCTGTAACTTTATTTTTGTTGATAGCTGGCTCCTCCCCTCTAGTCTGTAAGCTTGCTGTGGCAGGGAATGTCACTGTTTATTGTTGTACTGCACTTTCCCAAGCACTTAGTATGGTGCTCTACACACAGTAAGTGCTCAATAAATATGACTGAATAAGTGAATGAATGAATGCAAGTGTCTACTGTCATTGTTAAAGACAGAATACTGGGCTGGATGAGCCATTCATTGGTCTGATCCATAAAGAGCAAAGCTAATAGTCTGATGTTCTAGTGAAGAAAGGGAATAAAGTCCTACTTCATGTACACAAAAGGCAGAGAAAATTGACTCAGATTGGAATAAGGGGCAGGGCCAGGGCATTTTAAAGTTCTTGGATATTTTAATAAGACCAGGTGTTCTGTGCAGTGCAGGCTAGCAGACAGACAAAAGAAGTAAGACATTTCAAACCAAAGTGAAGGAAGCAAGAGTTGGCCTTTCTAGCAGCCAGTGTAGATGAGGGGGTACACCATAAATTCAACTTGCTAACATACTGGCTTTGACTTTACCACATTGCCCTTTTTTATGGACAACTTCTGGTCAATTAGTTGGTGGAGAGAGATGTTCAAGGGACAGGGGAAAAGGGGGAAACATTTTTAAAATCCATGATGGAGGTAAAAAGGAAATGAAAGCTTAAGGAAGGTGGATCTAGAATGGAAAAGGGAAGAGTCAAAGTGTGTGTGTGGGAGAGGACACAGGGTTATCTAATCGCATAGTGGAATCTCCAGGACGGTCACATGTCTAGTTGAGTACTGATGAAGTGAAAGTCAACTACCCAAGGCAGAATTTCTCTGACTAAATATAAGTATGTTAATACTGCTAAATCACTCATCCATAATTGACTACACAATTCTGGAAAATTTGGGTAAAACTAGGGTATAGAACCAGTCCCCTGTTTATAAGCTGTTTCTTCCAATATGGTATCATGTTCTATCTAGACAGAGGTACATTGAAGGGAGAATGTTCCCTAATTCCTCAATAACATTCCATAAAAAGTCATAGCCAAAATATGCATGACAGAAGAACTGACAGTAGATTAAAAAATGGTATTTCAATTATTCAGTAGAAATCTGATCAATCAAAAGAAGTATATCTCAAAGTTCTCTCATTTCAGAAGAGTTCCCTTTCTTTCATGTGAAGGAAACTCTAATTGCTCTAGTAATGTATGGGCCAACAAAAAAGCATCTGACTAATATCTATCACATCTAATATCTATCTGTTACAGGTTGAATTCCCAAAATATCTTTCTTTTTGAGCAGGAGCTATCTTCACTGGGTGGGAGGTCTTTCTCTGAAACTCACTTCAGTGAACATATTTTATTACTATCACTCCCAGTGTCCTCAGGTAAGTAACAGAAAGACAGCTTCAAGCAATCCCCGGCAACTCCTTTTCACACTGTTAGACTCACATGTATGTGTTTGAGAGGCATTTCAACATGGCAACTCAATAAAATTTGAGTTCCTTACAAGTCATAGGGGTTCAATCAGGCAGCTGTTAATCAGTAAACTAAGCATCAAAAACAAGTGGCCCTCTTTGCCATCTCTAAGATACTTGCCATAGAATCTATTATTCTTGCTCCACAATTGAAAAAGAGTATAGGTTCCCATTCAATCTATTTTGTAGTTTTAAAGAAATTAGGGATCCTTCAGGTCAATCCGTGCTCTAATGAACTTGAATACTGTGAAACCGCTTTCTCAAATCAAAGCATTACTGACCATAAACAAGGCTCTATCTCTAGGAGATTTCCTATGCCCAGTAGGGCTGAAGGTATCCACAGGAATATCTCAATACTGTTATTTTTCTTTATTTCTCATTCAAAAGCATGGAGATTGCTTTACTATCTGCCTGTCCAATGTTGATCATTGTAGTAGTTGCTAATTTAAGGAAGAAAGGAGATTCTAATTACCCTTGATCCTGATGATCAGGACCCATTTCTTGCATTAACCTCTGTCTTCAGGAGATATCCAAGGCAGTCTAAGAAATACTGCTGCTTCTCACTGATTTTTAATATGCTCACTTTGCAATAGGTAATGAAACTTAAAATAGTTGAAGTTCTAACATTAAATAAAATCAGTTGACAGAATTATATCTGGTGAGTTGAAATATTTAATACTAATGCTATTTTTATCCAGTTGAAAAACTGTGTTAGAGTCTGTTAGAGTTTGTGTGCCATTCAGAGTAGAATTCATATGTTTACTCAACATATTTTAAGAAATACCAGAAAATAAAATAAAATGTCCATCATATCCTTCGCACAAAATTTTGATTCTGAAGGGTGTAGAAATGCTGGAAATACAAGTGAAACTTTTGGCCATTCACAGTGATACCTTTTCAGTGTCACTAACTACTGTAATTTTACTTTGTCTTTCTTTACTTCATTGCTCCTTTTTTAGAGGGAGTTTAGGTTGAAAATCATATCAGAAAGTAGGAATACTTAGTAATAGGTTGGATTATTTAACCTAATGGAGCTTCTCTTCCAAAAATCTACTGACTTGAAGCACTAGACTTGAAGTTCTCCAGACTGAAAAGCTTGTTGTGGGCAGGGAATATGTTTGTTTACTGTTGTATTCTACTCTCCCAAGCACTTAGTACAGTGCTCTGCACAAAGAAAGTGAACGATAAATATGACTGAATGAAACACAAGCAGCGTGGCTCAGTGGAAAGAGCACGGGCTTTGGAGTCAGGGCTCCTGAGTTCGAATCCCAGCTCTGCCACTTGTCGGCTGTGTGACTATGGGCAAGTCACTTAACTTCCCTGTGCCTCAGTTCCCTCATCTGTAAAATGGGGATTAAGACTGTGAGCCCCTCGTGGGACAACCTGATTCCCCGATGTCTACCCCAGCGCTTAGAACAGTGCTCGGCACATAGTAAGCGCTTAACAAATACCAACATTATTATTATTATTAGATCCAATCCTCAAACTCAAGAAGGTAACCTTAAAAGATAGTAAGATGAATTTGGCCAGAGTAGTGACACAAAATATAATTTGATTCTATGGTTACATTCTAAAGTCTGATTCTGAAATCCACTGAGTGATTTTCTGTGGTTTCAGTTTTATTTTTGTCAGAAATTTCAAGATGACATCAGCACAATCAAATGGGACTGAAGGTAAAAGGCATTTTCTATACCCCTACTTTCAGATGTGGAAGATGGAATGATACATACACAACTCTGAAGAACACTGTACTAAGCTGCTGGGTGAGTACAATACAATATCATCATCAATATCAATGTTATTTATTGAGCAAATACTGTATTCAGAACACTGTATTAAATGCTTGGGAGAGTACAATACAAAAGAGTTGGTATTCATTCAATAGTATTTATTGAGCGCTTACTATGTGCAGAGCACTGTACTAAGTGCTTGAAATGTAAGAATCGGTAACAGATAGAGACAGTCCCTGCCCTTTGACATGCTTACAGTCTAATCGTGGGAGACAGACAGACAAGAACAGTGTCAATAAATAGAATCAAGGGGAAGAACATCTCATTAAAACAATAGCAAATAAATAGAATCAAGGTGATGTACATCTCATTAACAAAATAAATAGGGTAATGAAGATATATATAGTTGAGTGGACGAGTACAGTGCTGAGGGGATGGGACGGGAGAGGGGGAGGAGCAGAGGGAAAGCGGGGAGAAGAGGGTTTAGCTGCGGAGAGGTGAAGTGGGGGGTAAAGGGAGCAGAGGGAAAAGGGGAGCTCAGTCTGGGAAGGCCTCTTGGAGGAGGTGAGTTTTAAGTAGGGTTTTGAAGAGGGGAAGAGAATTAGTTTGGTGGAGGTGAGGAGAGTGGACATTCCAGGGCCGCGGGAGGACATGGCCCAGGGGTCAACGGCGGGATAGGCAAGAACGGGGGATGGTGAGGAGGTGGGCGGCAGAGGAGCAGAGCGTGCGGGGTGGGCAGTAGAAAGAGAGAAGGGAGGAGAGGTAGGAAGGGGCAAGGTGATGGAGAGCCTTGAAACCTAGAGTGAGAAGTTGGTAAACACTTACCCTGCCCACAACGAGCTTACAATAGCGAGAGAATTGGAGAAACTGTAACTGATGCTCCTGGAGTCTTTATCCTATTGTTTTACTAGGTTATCTGTTCCTAAATCCAGGTCCAGTGGACAAAGCCTCTACAATATGGGGGAAAATAAATCACCAGATACACAAGACCTGTTTTGTTCACTGATTTATTCAATCGTATTTATTGAGTGCTTACTGGGTGCAGAGAACTGTACTCAATATTTGGGAGAGTACAATATAACAATAAACAGATACATTCTCTGCCCACAACCAGCTTCCTTTCCATTCAATTGAATGATGATGATGATGATGATGGTATTTGTTAAGTGCTTACTATGTACAAAGCACTGTTCTAAACACTGGGGTGTATTACAAGTTAATCAGGTTGTCCCACGTGAGACTCACAGTCTTAATCCCCATTTTAGAGATGAGGTAACAGAGGTACAGAGAAGTTAAGTGACTTGCCCAAAGTCACACAGCTGACAAGTGGCAGAGCCGAGATTAGAACCCATGACCTCTGACTTCCAAGCCCGTGCTCTTTCCACTGAGCCTTGTTTCTTCTCTTCTAGGGCATGTATACCCCTCTAGGGCATAAAATCACAACTTTTATTTCATCTCTAGGTCCCCCAACTTTCCAATTCACAGATTAAGCACTTGTTCAATGATGATGGTAATAAAGAGGATTATGGCCTTCCATTTGGCATATAGTTAAGTTCCTATAGAAAAAAAAACCAAGGAGCTCGACATTGAATATGCTCTCAAATAAAAATTGGGTATATGACCATCATCAGAAGTCCTGGTGTGGTTAATTCTGTAAATTCTTAGCTACTTTTCCTGTGGAATTTCAGTCCACTGTCTAAAAAACTATGGACACTCTTCTAGTATCCTCACGTATTTCTCTACGGATCTAATTGGAACTGTTATATTTGAAGGTTTTTTTTTTTTTAATTTTTGAATGGAGGACTTAATATTGACTACTTTGGGTAGCACAGAGTGTGAGACTCTTGTCGGCCAAGGGTCATGCCTTAATTTGATTTTACTGTAACCAAATATGAGTCATTATAGAAATAATAAAAATAATAGAAATAATAAAACAAGGTTTTAGATGATTTGTGTTGCTTCACAGTTAACTGAGGAACTTGATTCCTGCTGATATATCTTCTTGTTCAGAATTCCACCTGCCCCTGAAGTAACCTTAGGCCATTAAAAATACTTTGGGTTAGAGCCAACCACTCCAAATTTGGGCACCTTCCAGTATGACCATCCTTAGGAGGTTCACCACTATGCCTATGACCAAGAATCAGAGCCAGTGATATTTTTTCCTATGCGGTAATCAAAAATAATCTCACAAGAATTTCAAATGGGCTGGAAAAGCTTTGGTTTCTCCCACATCCAGCTTCTTCCTCTTCAATTTCCCTTCCTACTTCAACTGGCTTGATAAAACCTAAATGAAGGGCATGAGATGGAGGAAATTAACTGTCTTTACCTTATAGTATTTGCATAACATGCGAAACTCTTGGGCAGTATCATCATGATTTGTGTGGGATCCACGTTTTCACAATAAAATCTGAAGCAATGTCTATGAAACTAAAAACAGAAGGAAAATATTATTTTTAAGTTTTGCCAAGATTCATTTAACTGGATATTTTGTGGGGAGGGGGGTGATATATCATTTAAAAGAGGGGAAATACATTCTTATTTTTAATTCTTCATGGACCCTAGCAGAGAACAGATGTTACATTATGCTTTAAATTGTCCATATAGAAAAAATTACATGGAACTAAAAGGAAACAGTGGTGATACATGACTAAATCCTTCAAGTCCATGCAGCCTCAATGGACTCAAAAAAATCCAGTGTAGCCCCTTCAAGCAGTAAGGAAAAATAAACAACCAGGCAGATATGATATTTGAAGACATAGGATATCCACTTGATGAGTCCGTCTTACTACATTTCAAATTAGGTAAAGCTGAGGAAAAGTGATTTCTGGTCCAACGATGCTGAGGGTCTTAGTTAACTTTCTTATTATGTTGATTATGCATGACAACTCCCAAGTACAACGTGGAGGTGATCACTATGGTTTAAAGCATGTATTTCCTCCTAAACTCTAAACTGATGAAGGAAAATATTTACTGCACTCCTTTCTCCAAAAATTTTTGAATACCCATATTTCATGGCAATTGGCCCTTGCCAGAAAACTTCAGGCTCAGTAACTTTAGGCTCCCCTAAACACCTGAAATAATGTTCATGTTCTAAAGCCTATTTAGAACCAGAGTTGATGAGCTATTCATGAAAGATCGAGACTAAACAATAGTATGATTAAAACTAGTTCATTTTCTATAGCAAAAATATTTAGTCATCTCCTTAACTCAGTGATGTTCTTGAGGAATATAGCTTAAGTAATTTACAGGGTATACGGATATTTATTGGTACAAAACCTGCAACAGGAGTTTTTTTGTTAAATTTTAACAGTGTTTTCTCAAATCTTCAAAGCTTGCCTTGATGGTTTGCTGAAGTAATTGAACTACTCTTGAGTGGTTTTATATAGTACATCTTATCTTTCTTTCATTACTCAGTCCTTGGCCTTTTTTCTATTCCCATGAAATCCATGTACACACTTTAGAAGCCCTCCTGAACAAGCTCCCTTCTAACTTTCACAGAGCCCCTAGCACCATTTGAATACGAAAGAGATACTGAATAAAAAGCTTTAATCTCTTGTCTACTATTCTGCTTTCTTGCCTCTCTTCATCTGCCCTTCTTCCAAGAGCTTTTCTGTGGATAAGTAAAGTGAACACTTTCTGTTTAAAGTGAGTATAACACTCTGGAAGATTCACTGGTAGGCTGAAATCGAAAAAGGGTTCCTGTGAAGCCTCAGTATCAAAATTTGGCAGTATTTGTGTTACATTTACTCTCGCCTGGGCCTTTGCAGGTAAAAGATTAGGGAAAAGCTCTCCTTAACAAAAATCATTCAATCAGTGGTATGTAGAAGCAGTATCAAATGTGCCCTCTTCCTCAAATACTGTGGGGCTCTTTCTTCTGATACCTCTTCCCCTCCGTTAACTGGAACTGCTTGAAAGGGTTTTCTGTTCTCTGGTCTCTTGTCAATTTGAATGCCAGGAAATGAGCCCCCTTTGTGAGATTAATTAATAGCAGGAGCTGATCGGCCAAGCCCAATCGCCTCGCCACTGAGCTGTAATTGCTACTTTGTGGAAAGGAAAGAAAAAAGTTTGGGTTGCAGTTTAAGAAGAGGGTTTAAGGAAAATTCTTTGAACTAGAGGTCTCAGTGCACTGGATTAAGGCAAGAAGCAAGAGGCCTTTGAAGTTTGCTAAGAGGTTTTGGAAGAGAAAAAAGTTGGGTGGCAAATGAAAGCTGAGGCATCAAAAGCAACTACCCCTCACCTGCTGGTATTCCAAAGCAGGACCACAGCTTGTAATATGCCATTTCCTAGCACTTTAAATGATCATTTTGGTAAGGAAGAAAGGGCAGAATGTTATTCTCTTGTAGGTTTGTTTGTTTGTTGTTGGACTGTTAAAGTACACTGATGGTGCAGAAGTGTCCTAGGTATTTGTGTATATCTGGAATAATCTAGTCTCTTTCCACATATTGATCATTTTTTAGATTCAGTGTAGCTAGCCCATGACACTAATTTATATCCTTCAAGTTAACATTTTCACCTTTGGAATCATTTTGTGGATTTCATAAACAGATTTCAAATTTTAGCAAATTTGAATAATAATCATGGAATAAGCATTTGGTTACTGTTTCTATCTACATTGGTCAATTAATGGCAAAAGGTTATAAGAATACATCAAACAAAGGTCTAGGATAATAGTAGTAGCAGGTTCCATCAGGATTATGTTTGTAGTATACATTTTATTCTTGCTGTGGGCTTGACATTTCTTCATAAATCAATCACTGGTATATATTGAGTGCTTGCTGCGTGTGAAGCACTATACTGAGCACTTAGGAGAGTACAATATAATAGAGTTCATAAACATGTTACCTTCCCAGCAGGAGCCTAATAATTGTAGTACATGGCATAGTGGGTAGAGCATGGGTTTAGGAGTCAGAAGGCCAAGGGTTCTAATCCTGGCTCTGCCACTTGTCTGCTGTAGGACCTTGGTCAAGTCACTTAACTTCTCTGTGCCTCATTTACTTCATATGTAAAATGGGGAATGAAAATGTGAACCCCACGTGGGGCAGGGACGTGTCCAACCCGATTTCCTTGTATCTATCCCAGCGCTTAATACAGTTCCTGGCACATAGTAAGCACCTAACAAATGTCATAATGATTATTATTATTATCTCAGTTTGTAAGGAGAGACAGTAAAATCAGTTGCACATAGTGGAAAAAGCAGAGTATAAAGTATGTAGACTGTAAATTCCTTGTGGGAGGGAACATGTGTAGCTGTTCTCTAATATTGTACTCACCCAAATAGTGCTCTGCCCACAGCATGTGCTCAATAAAAACCATTTGATTGACTGATTGATTCATATGTAACTAGTAGCTGTGAAACCTAAGATATTGGTTTATTAGGAAATGCTTAAGTGGTACAGATCCAAGTGCATAGATGATGCAGAAGGGAGAGGGAGTGGTGGAAAAAACTATTGAAGGTTTAACTGGGGAAGGCCTCTTGGAGGAGATGTCTTTTTAGGATGGCTTTGAAGTGGGGAAGAGTGATGTTCTGTTTGAATATTCTAAAAATACTGTTGACTGAGTGACTGACTTTGAACTGTTTCTTTTATTTTCTGACCTGAAAGGAAAGTGACTTTACTTAGATTACAGTTTTCCTCATTTTGATTTAAGCCTTTCAGCTGGGGAAGAGCCCTGTGAGGTAGCATCAAGACTGCTTCATTTCGCCTTGTCAGTTGGCCTTCCCACAGTGTGTAATCATAGTGTGTGGTGGGTTTCTAGAAGCCTTTTCATGTCATGTTTCAATTGTCCATGAAGTTGGGTATTGGACTTGAAACCTTGAAGGTAACTTTAGTAATGGTAAAATGACCTTTTTATATAACTACCTATATCTCCTCTAAGAAGCCTTCCCTAAGTGCTCCTCTTTTCTTCTCCCAGTCCCTTCTGTGCCATTCTTACTTGCTCCTTCATTCATCCCCCCCTCATCCCCACAGTCCATATGCATATATCTGTAATTTATTTATTTATATTAATGTCTCTCTCCCCCTCTAGACTGTGACCTCATTGTTAGCAGGAATGTGTCTGTTGTTATATTGTACTCTCCCAAGCACTTAGTACAGTGTCTTGCACAGAATAAATGCTCAGTAAATGAATAAGTAAAATGGGTTATTAGAGTAAGAAATTGTGGTGAAGATGGGAGCATTGTGAATATGTAGATATAGAGACAAATTTTACTTTGTGAGGTAGTATACTCAACTAGGGTGCACACATATGCTTTCCATGTCACCTAGCAGTCTTTTAGAGCAGAACCAGTAGACTAATCCCTTGACTTTACTTCCAATTTAAATGACTAGAAATAAATTTTCAACTTCAAAAAAAAAATACCTACCACTCTTCCCACAGATCACTACCTGCCAGTGAGTTGTCTATAGTCACATTTGTTAGCAACTATGATAAATCAATTACATTCCCTCCACAATGTATGGAAGCAAACCAGTTTCACCTTTTATTATAGCAAACACCTTATTTTATGCCACGCATGTTAAGGTTTATCACACCTCAAGGCTTGCAACCACAACATTTTTGAGCTATCTGGAGGCTTGTAATTGCATGTGCACATCAATTATGGATTGGATTCAGCATTTTCAGATAACTTCCCCAATCACAAAGAGAGCACAGGGGTCTCCAGGCATTTTCAGAGCAGTTTGATTACAGGTGTAATACATACAGCCTTGTTAGTTCTCAGTGATGAGGGAATCTTTTCCCTGCTGGGTTCTGGCTGAAGCACTGACCATTGCTTTTCACTAACAATTTCTGTCTGCTCCCAAGAGATGCTTTAATGAGCCCCTCCGACATGGCCAAAGGCAAGAAATGTTCTCTGGGCCAGTGAGGTGAAAAGCCAAAGCTTTGCCTACTAGGCAAGCAGTAATTAATAAGGTATTTTTGATTCATCTTGATGCTTTAGCAAAGTTACAAATATGGAGGCACACAATGTGGGTGTGTTGTATCACAACTATTGAATGAAACTCCCATGCCAAGGTATGGGGAGGCGGGGGAGGGAAAGAAAATTAACGTATGACAAAAATAAATGAATTTAGAATACTAATTGGGAGAAAGCAACTGACAGATACAGTGAAAGATTGATTTTAGGGAAAATGGAGAAATCTGTTTTCTGTTTATTTTAAGGACAGGAAATGAATACTGATTAGAGACGTGGAGGCAGTTGAGTTGCACAGCATTTGGTAATGTTTTCACTGGATATTTGATTTGTCTAAATTTTTCCCCAGATCTTGTGTTGGATGCCAGTTATCCAAATTAGTTTCTGGTCTAGCAGTCAGTTTGGTTCTCTTGAAATTATAGCTGTTAAATTGCACTGTGAAAAAGGAGTTTGACCCAGCTCAAATGTTAATTTCCATAGAAGGCTACCTCATTTAAATATCAAAACTAAGACTGAGGTTTGGAAGGTCAAGTTTCTATTTGATTTTTTGGGGAAAAGATGTCATTTTGAATTTTGAAAGCGATCTTACACATTTAGATTTGCATAAGTCCTGGAACACTATAACTAATAGCTGATAAATTCATCATTGTGTGTGTGTGTGTGTGTGTGTGTGTGTGTGTGTATGTATTTTCCCTGCTGCCTTCTCCTCCATCTCTTCTCCATCACCTCCTCTCCCCTCCCCCTCACCAGACTCCCTCTCCTTCCCGTGTCTACGATGAAAAGCAAAAGAGTAAAAAGGAAATAATAGGTAGAAAGAAGCACATCAAAACTTAAGCTCTGTAGAGAGATGGAAAGGGTATCAATCTCTTCTGTGGGCACATTAAGCTGTTACATATTATAACCATCTCGGTTTAGTGGTGTAAGGCTCATCTCATTTGCATTTGTTGTGTTACAATCTTGCTTCAGGGCTGTCTCCACAGTGAATAAGGTGGCTGTGCAAGGCAGCTTGTGGCTGGCATAAAGGATATGTCAGAGTCAAGCTGCTTCACTAATCAGCTTTGCTGGGCCAGATACATGATAGTCTATGTGAAGAAATTTAGATAATACTATACCACATATATCGGAAGGGCATATAGTATATATGAGCTTTAGTCTAACTGTTTTAATCCTGCATGGAAAATGTGTAAATACTGCAGTGAGGTTCTAGTGACCTCTAAAGGCAGATGGTTTGAGCTGTATAGTACTTAGACTAAATGATGTGCTTTGTATTTCACACAATGTTAATGTTTTGAAAGACTGGCCAATTTTATCCAAAAGGTACAACTGACAACTTTCTGTAGAATTTTTAACATTCTTTTATTTCATTTCATTTTTGTTTTCTGCATGGCAGTGCCCTGGGGAAAACTCTTCTTCTTTCACGTCACTTCTATGCAATGACTCGCTTATCTCTTCCCTTATTTCAACCCGTTGCCACTGAGAACCTGTTAACGCTTTCTGACAAGGTCAAATTGAGGAATCACAACCAAAGCCCCATGGTACACGACTCTCCCTTGAAATCTTTTACTGTGTGTTTGTATCCAGGCTGCCAGGGCAGGACTTTCCCCTACTCTCCTCTATGCAAGTTGGCATTGTTGTCAACTTTCAGCAAGCCAGCGGGACAGCACAGAGTCTCTCTTTCTGTCTCTCTCTCTCTCCCCTAAATAACCATATTTTGCCACAGGCAAAGAAGCATGCTGCTACAGCAATTGGGATTCAACATTCTTACCAACTTGGATGTAAAAATGTAAGTTTTTTTTTTCTTTTTTTAATGTTGACTATTTGTATTTAGGCCTATCCTAGACCCAACTCATACCAAAATACAATTTGCCCAGCATAAACTCTTTCAGTTGCTTTGACAGGTAGCCAGTGGCCATATTAGCACTCACAATGTGCTTACTCACAAAACTCCCAGAAGTCCCCTCTCTTGCTTTAACTCATGTGCCTATATCAGTTATATAGTAGAAAGTCTCCTTAATTAACAGACGAAATATGGCACAGGCTTTTGATTTGCCTTCATCATCCTTAAACAGTCAGTTCCATCATTTTGGTAAATTAGGACAAGAGCAAGAAACTTAGGCTCTGCACACAAAGCAATCATGTATTTTGCATGCAGGTGATTCCGGGAAGAATAATACATGAATATCTTTTCTTCATTTCTCATTGAGGGTGATAGGAGGGTGTAAAAATAAAAGGGAGGGGTTGGTGGGTGGAGGGGGGGGCATGATGAAAGACCTATAAACTTGAATAGTTGGAAGATAATAACTCTAACGGTAAAGGTCCCCGAATATGTATACCACCCTGCTTCTGGCAGTAATCCTGGCTTTAGGGATCTGAAATTTCCTAAAGATGTATTAGTGTCTTATACACATGTGCTCTTGTGCACTCATAATCCTTTTCACTAGCTTCTTAACGCATGCTTTGTATTTAAATTTTCCTTCTGACCAAGTAAATCCCTTTGGATGAAGTGACAGGAGCTTTTCAGCACCCATAGCTGGGTGACAGCTGGTGGAGAGACTCTGAAAGACAGCAAAGTGTTCCTTACTGGCTTTCTTCAAGACCAGTGTCAGCCACCAGCTGAGCGATTTGTTAGTCCTCCCTTTGGGCAACAGTCAGCTGAAGAGGTTCACATCAAATGCTGAAGTTGGATAATAGATATTAATATAAAAGACAATATCTGTGCTTCTGGTTTAACAGGGCTTTTAATGAGGTGCTTATTTATTATATGTGAATACAGTCCGTTTTCATTAATTTGGTTATTAATACTCTATGAAGTATATTCTGACATCTGAAAGACATTTCAAACTTTTCCTCGAAAGAAGTAATTGTCCGTAACCTTTGAAAGAACAGCACAGTAGAAAAAATAGTTTACTTACAGATCAATAGGGTTAGATGTTAACAGTCTTTTTTTCTTTATGCTCCCCTTCCGGTATTGTGTTCTGCTATTTAAAATGTAGATTGGAAGATTTCCTTCTTAACTCCGGCAAGTTTTGATCATTAAAATAAGTAATGAGAAAGATTCAAGTTATATAAATCAATATTACAAGAAATTGTGACCGTTAATCCTAAATTGCCCCCGAAATGGAACTATTCAATCTGAAACTGTTACTTCAATACTACCTCCTCAAAATGTTGGTGTTTTCTACAGGAGCTGGGTGAGAAATCTAATCCAAGAGGAATATAACCACAGAATGGACTTTTCAGACTAAGCTTGTTAAAAAATTTTGGAATTATTCTAATCTTTGAGCTTTACAATGGTATCTTAAGCAAGCTTGTGATCAGTTTTTGGTAAATATTTGTATTTCAGACAAATTTCTTTCTTCCGATCCAATGAGATAATATTTTAAGGATTGAGAGAGAACTATGAATAAATAAATGTCTTTTTACTTCATTGCCCCATTAACTTTAGAAAGCAAAATGTTTTCTGCAAATGAGTCTAGAAAGTAATCCAGTATTTGTGGATTTTGGGTTCAGATTTTGTTGGGGTTGAGGTTAGGATTTTCTGCTATTGTTGTCTTGGAGGATTTCTATTGTGGGTTTGGAGAGAGGCTACCATGGGGATAGACTCTACCAAGCTAAAGGAACTGTCCATCACCTCCAAAACTTTGAAAAGTTTTTGTTCCTGAAGGCACATGGCTGAATTGCAAAATGAAAGAGTAATTTGTTTACCTCTTTCAAGATTTTGAAAATATTTCCCTAACATTTAGGATCCAGTCCAGAAATATGGATTTACCTTATCAGAAAATTTCAAGAGGATTCAATGAAACATTTTTTGTTATATTTTAAATTAGATTTTACAATGGACCTTTTTTATTTTATTTTAATTTGAGTTAGCATTCTCATCTTTCTAATCAATATCCTTATTTTATGAAAATTGAATGTTCACTATATCCCATGCACTAAATAAAATAGTGCAATGGTTTAATTTTGCAGAGTGCCCTCTATTTGCTAGCCAGTAGGCAGTAGATGTGAACCAAAATAATAAAGAGGATTCAAGAAATTCTCATATCATGATATCTTACACTTTGGGCATTTCAGCCTAAGAAAGCATTGTTGTAAAATGTGTTTTCCTGGCTTTTTGGATTTTAAATAGAATAGAAATGAAACTTCAGGATTTCTCTAAGACTGCTTTAAACTCCAGTCAATCCATGTTCAGATTTTTTTTTATTCTTATATCTTAATGTGTGCCCATGAATTTTGGGGCATACATCAGGTTGCTAAAGTGGTCTTTTCCAAACCAGAAATAAGGCTTTGCTACAATTTTTAATTAGGATGGTATTTGAAATATCAGCTACTTTGCAAAGTTTTCTACATGCTTCTGTCCTATACAAGTGGAGCAACTAAATGACGAGAATTAGGAGAAGAAAACTTTTCTCATATGATCAGCAAGAGAACAATATGCTAATATTAAAAAAGGAATCGGGATTTTTTTTTGTTTTAATCCTGAGAGCATTACTTGTGGGTTTTCTTCTCAAGCACTTTACCATCAATTTTTTGCCCCTTTGAATTATTAATACAGGAACAGTGCTGGGCTCATCGGTGACTTCTGAATTCCCGTTAGCAAGTCACAATTTGATGTGACACTGAAGAGTGAAAGCAGTCTCTATTAACAATGTACTCTAACCTAAAATAGACACACATTAATATCTGTATTTTGGCCTGCTCCCTCTAACTCTTGGATTTTGCTTATTTCATTTTTTGTTAAAAGCTTTTCTCTGGTCATGATGCTTTTTTTTTTTAATAAAGTAGCTTTACATTGTTCATTTCACTTGCCAGTTGTTTATTTTACAATCCAGAGCCCTGTTTTTCATGTATCTGTGTGTGATAAGGTTTTGTGTGTGTGTGAGTGTGTGTGTGTACAAGCAAGCACATGTGTGTGCACTTTTTTAACAACTTTGCAGCAAGGAAAAAATATAGGGCACATACCTGTATGTTTGGTGTCTGTTTACATTTTCTGTAATGTAGTCATTAAGCACACAACGTAGACTTAAAGGATGTCAAAACTGACAACCACACTATGATTGATGATGCTGTGCTAGACTAATTCTTACCAGGTGTGGTGTGATGTGAATTCAAATGTAGTTCAGATCTTATTTGTGTTAGTTAAGTTGGGTGTTTTAAAAGTTTTTGCTTACTAACCAGTAGTATTAAAGGTAAGCATTTTGGGAAATATAGTAACCTATTTTGTCTTTCTTTCATTCCCTATAGCAGCACTTAAGCGATGTACTGCTGTTTCTTTCATTATCATTAAATACAATGACAGAGCTAGAAACGCCTGATACTGAAGTATCGTAGTTATGTTTCCATTATGTGTATAAATGCATCCTCAAAGTCTAGAGTTTGGGCAGACGTGATTCACTGAATGAATAACTAATTTAATTGCCTATTTGACTGAACCAAAAATGAGGCCAAAAATTTTAATTAAAATCACATTAAAAGATGGTGAAGCAGCTGCAAATCACAAGGGATAAATGTTGCCCTCATATTTTAGTGTACCCAGAGATGGTGACTGATGTCTGAGTGAAGACTGATCTTTTCAGATCAGTCTCGATTGGGCAATATTAGTCAGTGCAAACAAGGAGGATTGTGTGCTTCTGCTTTGTATTGTTGTACTCACATAAGCATATCCTGGTGGCTAAATGACACTCTGTACCTGAGGCAGTTCTGAACATGAGACAGATATGCTGATATGAGGATGATATTTCATGCATGTGCTGTAATTGAACACAATGTTCTCTCAGAGACACAGGATTCTTTTCCCCCTGACCATATAAGGTGAGAATGACAATGCGAAAGAGTCAGTTTATGTTCTGCATTATTCCATAAAACAGGACTACCCGCCTCAGGATGTTGTCAGATACAATATGTCAGAGACTATGGCAACTTACATACTCCACAGACCTAAGGTCAATGTTCTAACTACAGCCATGTTTCAAACCTATTCTCTCCAAATTCCCCCGAATGAGGGTTTTGAGTTAGGACATTGGTAAATGTGAACTTCAATGGATTCATCATGGTTATTGAATGTGTGTGCCTCTGTAGTAGAGCCAAACTCCCTCATATCAAATTTCAGGGGACAATTCAGAGTAAGTGAAAATTCAATACATGCATGAAATGACTTAAACAGTAATATGAAGAATTTCTGAGGCTTCAGGAAAGACTTTAAATTCAAAAAGGAGAATTAAAGTCATAAGTAAACAAATACAAATCTTGAAGAAACCAAAACCATTTTCTTTTTTCAGAAATTGCATGTTGATCTTTTTATTTGCTAATAATGCAACTGTTAATGAAATTTATCCATGGATGTGAGTGGGACTGAAAAGATGAGTGTGGGAAACACTATTTCAATTCAATGGTATTTATTGAATACTTACTATGTACAAAGCACTGTACTAAGAACTTTCAGTATGTACATATGAAGACACTTCATAAAATTCTAAAGAGAAAAGCATTCCATCACCTCCTATGGAAAGGTAGTCCAGTGAAATATGATTGGATTCAGTCCATTCAATCGGGGAATTCTTTCTAAGATCTAATTTAAATTCTACCTGATACTATACACACACATGCACAATATATGTATACATGAAAATATATATTTTGTGTATCTACATATATATTATATATACCTACAAATGTGTGTACTTTGACTTTAAATATAACACTAATGACAGTAAGAAAATATCCATCTATGCTAGTATGGTTGAAAAGACCATACATTATCCATACGGCCTACCACATTTTTGAATTTAAGGATTGACCTGTGCTATTTATTCATTCAATCATATTTATTTGCTTACTGTATGCAGAACACTGTACAAAGTGCTTGGGAAGTACAATATAGAAATAAAGAGAGAAAATCCCTGTCCTCAGCAGGCTTACAGTCTGGAGGGATGTTCATGGGTTTGTTCTATAAGTGGGCCTATCTCTGTTTTTGAGTATGACTCTTTGGTATCCTTACCTTGAAGCCTTTGCAACAGCATGGAACCCCTACTCTGATTGCTGCATAATAGGATGGTCTGCCTGAAGCAGTGATCTACCTAATTGCCAATTGCTATATTGTGTTTTTGAGACTGCTGCACTATGATTTTATATGATTTATACTGTCCTCCTGGCTTGAAAGTGTTCGCTTTTAGTTCACAGTTCAAGTTCTTAGGTATCCTACTGTCATCCATTCTTCTCACATGTTCTGCTCACTGGAACAGTGGTGTAGAGAGCATTGTTTTAAGATTGAGAACTAACTGTTAACATATCCAAAACAGCTCCTTATCTTTCCACCCAATCCCTGTCCTCCCCCTAACTTTCCCATCACTGTAGATCACACCAACCAATATCCTTCCAATATCGCAAGCCCATAGCCTTGGCGTTATCCTTAACTCCTCTCTCTCATTCAACCCACATATGCAATTCCTAAACAAATTCTGTCGATCTCACCTTCACAACATTACTAAAATCTGCCCTTTCCTCTCCACCCATACTGCTACCACATTCATACAATCACTCACCCTAACCAGCTTGGATTACTGTATCAGCCTCCTTGCTGACCTCCAAGCCTCTGACCTCCCAGCCTCCGGCCTTTCCCCACTCCAGTCCATACTTCAGTCTGCTACCTGGATCATTTTTCTATAAAAACATTCTTGACACATAACCTGCTCCTCAAAATCTCCAGTGGTTGTGCATACATCTCCGTATCAAACAAAAACTCCTCTCCACTGCCTCTGAAGCACTCCATCACCTTTCCCCCTCCTACCTCACCTCACTTCCCTTCTTCAATAAGGCACATCTCCTCCAAGAGGCCATCCCAGACTAACCCTCACTTTTCCTCGTCTCCCATTCCCTTCTGCATCACCCTTTGCTCTTGCCACCCTCCCAGCCCCACAGCACTCATGTACATATCTGTAATTTTATTTATCCCTTTTCTCTTCCCCATCCCAGACCCATAGCACTTATGTACATATCTGTAATTTTATTTATTTGTATTGATGTCTGTCTCCCCAACTCTAGACTCTGAGCTCACTATGGTTAGGGAATGTCACTGTTTATTGCTGTATTGTACTTTCCCCAGAGCTTAGTACAGTGCACTACACACAGCAAGCACTCAATAAATACAATTGAATGAATAATCTTGGCCTCGCAAGTGATGCTCAGTTTGGTTCATAGATAGTGCTACTGAATCTGCTCTAGAAATTGAATCTGTTTTCAGTAGTAAGTCCAAATCTCACAGCCATAAAGAAGGTTGGTCACCAGAAGAGCCTTCAACTTTATATGGAATTCAATCAGTCCATTATATTTGAGTTTTCTGTGCAGAGCACTGTACTACATGCTTGGGAGAGTACAATACAGCAATAGAACAAACACATTCCCTGCCCACAATTCATTCAATCGTATTTATTGAGCACTTACTGTATGCAGGGCACTGTACCAATGAGCTTACAGTCTAGAGGAGAGTCTATATAATGGCATGTTTTCATCACACTCAGTTTTGCAGAATCACAAAAGCTGTTATTTTTTTCCTTCTGTTTCTATCTATGTACCGTTAGTGTACAATATAACAATAGAACAGACACATTCCCTGCCCACAATGAGCTTACAGTTTAGAGGAGAGTTTAGGCAATGACCTGTTTTCATTACACTTTGTTTTGCAGTATCACAAAAGTCATTATTTCCCCTTTCTGTTTCTATCTACACATCATTAGATAGTGTACTGCCTAGGTAGCAGAAGTTGCTGATAGCTCTAAGATGTGTGCTAGTGATGAAAACCTTTGGTTATGTTTAGTGTTTCCCAGTTGTAAGCTGGTACATAACCCTTTATTTATTCACTCTTGTTGTCAATCTATCACACTGTACATAATTATTCATAACAATTTGCTAGTCCTCTTGTGTGTATGTTCCTCCAGCACAGAGTTATCTAAAGAAGCAGTTCCTGAAACACTATCTCAAAGATCCTGAAGCTACTCATATCTTATTGATCTGGAAGTGTTTTCTGGAGAATAGGGAGCATATTTAGACTGAAACTTGCAGATCCTTAGTTGGGTTAGAGGCACAGTACATTCAACTCTGACCTTATCCGGGTTGTCTAATTTACTTAGCAGTTTTCAGAGCTCTGGCCTCTCTTGGTGGTGTCCTTCAGTTTTCCTCTGTCTGTCACACTGAAGAGATCATAGCTGCTGTACTTACTGCACTTAGGTCTGAAACTATATTGATATTTGTATTTCATTATATAATCAGAAGGATTCTACCTAGAATATATATATATATACATATATATGTATATATATATATATATATATATATATATTTGCAGGAGAGATCAGGGAGATTCCCCCTAGTTTCCACTTATAGTCAGATCTTTTCCCTTTCTTCTAGAAAATGGTGATTATGGTGTCATTTTTGTGCCTTGGGGAATCTCCCAACATGCCACAATGAGTAGTAGGTCCCCATTATACTTGCAGATGTCTTCACAAGGCTATCAAATCCAGGTGATTTTCCTCATTTTCATGTACTTACTGCAGGTATTACTTTAAAAACTGGGGATGAGGTCATATCTCCACACTTCATTGAGAAAATTGAAACCTCACCACTACAACTCTTCCCAGCTTATAAACTCTTGCTCTTACACTTCTCGGTTATCTCTCAAATAGATATCTCTTCCCCAGTTTCAAAATCTACCTAGTCTACTTGTGCCTCTGATCAGACCCCCTTCCACTTTCTAAAAACACTTATATCCATAATTCTTCACTTTCTGACCTTCAGTGGGTTGAATCTACCCACAACACCACTTATTTTCTTGTCCAACTCCCTTCTGGACCCTCTTGAATCTCTTTTCTACCTACTATGCTCCACTGAGTATACACTCCAGTTTAATCCAATTCATCTTTCCCAAACTGAATGGACTACAATACACTACACTGACGTCAGATGGTAAGTGAACTTCTGGGAAGATTTGGAAGTCTGGAGATTAAACACTGCTTCACTGCATGAGGGAAGCCTCTCCAGAAGAAGGTGTGACCAGCCCGTCTCTTGTGACCTGTTCTTTATCAGGTAACCCAGATCCTCTCAATGTTGTGACATCATTGCCTTAGCTGTCCATCTTTTGGAATGACTGCTGCTGTCAGTGTCCACTAGCATCCTGATCTTCCAGGACTCAATTATTATTTTCATTTGATTCATTAGCTTTCTCTTAGTTATTGTAGTTCAAGACAAAATTCCATTAGTGGATCCACTCATGAGCCAAATTGGAGGTTGATAAGTCAGGCAGCTTTGAGGACACCTTGACAACTTCCCTAGACTCCCCACTACCCATTATGAACTAATTGCATAATACTAAATGGAGCTGTTTAGATATCCAAAGTCTTGCTCACGTGGGACAACCTGATTATCCTGTAAATCTACCCCAGCACTTAGAAGAGTGCTTTGCACAGAGTAAGTGCTTAACAAATACCAACATTATTATTATTACTTCCCCAACTGTGATATATGAAGATATAGAAATTCTGAGATTTCTGTATGAGTAAATGCACTGGATACTCCATCTCTACCAGTAAAATGTTCATTTTAGTCCCACCCCTAAATTCCCACAGAAAATCTCCTCCTTATAGCAGGGGCTCCAGAAATACCATCTGCTCCCAACTTCCATGGATGGAGGCTGGGACTCTTCACCCACATGCCATCTCATCTCCTCCAAACCCAGAGTCACATATGTGGCTCGCCTGCATATATTCTAAACTTTCCAATCTCCTTGAAGGTGAATGGCTATGCCTGAATCTCTACCATTAAAATTAGCATTTCAGTTCTAACCCTCAGGCCCCCAGAAAAACATTTAGCCCATTCTTGCATGTGCCATCCTCAGGGGACTGTCATTCAGACTAGCAGCAGTTTTTGTTTTGTGTCAGTCATGCAAAAAGAGCATATTACAATTTGAACATTGTTGTGGACTAAGGTTGTTGAATTTGAATTATACCAAGCTCAGCATAGCAAGAGGGTGTCTAGGCTTACATAAACACGACAACACAGAAATTCTGAACTGAGAAGCAACTTTTTTATGTCTACTCTTTGACTACTCTAGTAGTTGGTTGAACCTCTAAGGTTTCCACGTCTGTAAGGCCGGCAGTGAGTAGCTAAAGTTAGGATGGGCGTGGATCATGCCTTCAAAGTCAGATAACAATAATAATAATAATAACTAAGATATATGTTAAGTGCTTAGTATGTACAAGGCACCATACAAATTGCTGGGGTGGATGTAAGCAAATTGGGTTGGACACTGCCCCTGCCCTGAGTGGGGCTCAGAGTCTTAATCTCCATTTTACACATGAGGTAATTGAGGCACAGAGAAGTGAAGTGACTTGCCTAAGGTCACACAGCAGATGAGTGGTGGAGCCAGGATTAAAACCCAGAACCTTCTGACTCCCAGGCCCATGCTCTATCCATTATGCCAACGTTGCTTCTAGCAAGCAATGTAATTATTTCTCTCTCTATGTTCCGAGTTTCTTCAATATCCATGTACTTCCAGAAAAGGGGAGATTCTGGGCAAGTGTGTTTCCCCTGTTCCTAGTTTTATAACTAAAAAATAGTGTAAAGTGTGGGTTGAAAAATCTCTTGCACACTTTGTCCATGTGGGCCGTCCACATTGTCTGACTCGATTCCCCCATATTCTCAGCAGCACGCATATATTTCAAGATGCCTGGAAGGCTACACCATAGGGTAGACTCCAAATATCTGAACAACAGGTGTGAGTGCCCTAGCCTATAGTGGTATACAACCCCCAGCATAGCAGGGTCAACTGCTGCACACAGTAAGTGCTCAAGAAATATGATTGAACGAATGAATGAATGAACTCTGAGATTGGGAGCCCCCAGAGGGACAGGGACCATGTCTAATTCCCAATTTATTCTCTCCCAGCACTTAGTACAGTGCTCTGCACACAGTAAGCACTTAATAAGCATTACTACAATTGCTACTGAGGCATGTGGAAAGAGATTCTGTTCTACATCCACACACTGTACCCTTTGTCTCTCCCTTTTTTTAAGGTATTTGTTAAGCACTTACTAAGTGGTGGGCACTGTTCTAAATGTTGGAGGAGCTCTGAAATAATCAGGCTGGACACAGTCCATGAACTATAGGGGGCTCACATTCTTAATCTCCATTTTACAGATGAGGCAACTGAGGCACAGAGAAGTTCAGTGACTTGCCCAAGGTCACAGAGCAGACAAGTGATGGAGGCAGGATTAGAACCCATGGCTTTCTAATTCCCAGATCTGTCATCTGTCTGCTAGGCCATGAATTGTTACACTATCATGTTGAAAATCACAGGAAGACTACTGGGAAAGAGCTAAGTTTAGTCTGCGTTTCTTCCTGCCCATGTTAAAGAGAACTGAATTAGTCTATACCCTAAAACACCATGGAAATCTACCATTTCCCTGGAACTTTATGTTCCAAAGTTGGAATGGATTTGGGTAAGTGATCTTCTAGGCGCCATTCTTGTCTAGTAAGTGTAAGGTGGTCTTCAGATCCCTAAGAGTGCCCAGGAAACTACCTTTCCCCAAGCATAAGTCATGGTCAATTTTGGATAGTCGATTACCCAGAATGCTTAGCCTCCAAAGGGGAGATAACCTGTTTGATGCCACCTGAGGCAGAACAGTGGCAATGGCCACTTCTAACACCTGCCCCCTAATTCAAGGACAGAAGTCTCAAACACTTTTCCCTCCCTCCTCCAGCTTTCAGAAGGATAAAAGTGTGGGTGTGGGAGTCAGGAGGATCTGGATTCTAATCACAGCTCCCTCAGTTGTTTGCCACATGACCCTGGGCAAGCCACTTTGCTTCTCAGAGCCTCAGTTACCTCAGCCATAAAAGCAATCACCTTTATTGAGCACTGTACTAAGTATTTGGGAGAGTACAATATTATAGAAGCATTCCGTGAGAACAATGAGTTTATGCTCTAGAGCGGGAGAGAGACATTATAAATTACAAATATATGAATAGTTCTGTGGGGCTGGGGGGTGATGTTGGTATTTGTTAAGCGCTTACTATGTGCTGAGCACTGTTCTAAGCGCTGGGTGGTGAATGGGGGTGGCAGTGTGGCATAGTGGAAAGAGCACGGGCTTGGGAGTCATAGGTCATGGGTTCTAATCCTGACTCCGCCACTTAGCTGTGTGACTGGGCAAGTCACTTAACTTCTCTGTGCCTGAGTTACCTCATCTGTAAAATGGGGATTATGATTGTGAGTCCCATGTGGGCCACCCTAATTAGCCTGTATCTACCCCAGTGCTTAGAACAGTGCTTGGCACATAGTAAGTGCTTAACAAAGACCACCATTATTATTATTATTATTATTATTGTTATTAAGAGAGCAATTCAGGGTGATGAAGAAGGGAGTGGAAAAAAAGGAAAAGAGGACTTAGGAAAGGGCTTTTGGAGGAGATATGCCTTCAGTAAGACTTTGAAGAAGAGAGTAACTGTTGAATATGAAGAGGAACTTGAGCCCCAAGTGGGACATGGACTGATTGATCAGCTTTCCACTCCTTGAGGACAGCTGCCAATACATCTGTAATAATAATAATATTTGTTAAGTGCTTAGTGTGTGTCAAACACTGTTCTAAGAGCTGGTGTAGATACAAGTTAATCAGCTTGGACCCCTTCAGTTCTACCCAAGCAAAGTCCTAGGGGACGTTTTTATCAGTTGCAGTGAATATCCCTTAGGATCCCTTGGCTCTTTCACCTAGCTCTAGGATGAATTAAAAGAAGAATGATTTATATTCTTGGCCACAGCACCTCCCGGGGAATGGAATGGGATTCACTGTGCAAAGAAAAAGAAGAGTATCAGGAGCAGACTGGGTGAGCTAGTGAAGATTTTAAACTAGATTTGGATGGGCTGGAGCA
Organism: Ornithorhynchus anatinus; assembly: GCF_004115215.2. Classification (NCBI taxonomy): domain Eukaryota; kingdom Metazoa; phylum Chordata; class Mammalia; order Monotremata; family Ornithorhynchidae; genus Ornithorhynchus; species Ornithorhynchus anatinus. Next base: position 110,671,992 of record NC_041729.1, read on the forward strand.
ACTAACCCCAAGGTAAAGGAATTGGCCTTGAGCTGAGAGTAGGCCTGGGCTTTCCAAAAGCCTTGGAAAACTATTGGGTGGGTGACAAGGCAAAAGGAGAAAGAGCAAAAGAACAACTCAAAACTTCCAAAAATAGTGCTTGGGAAATAAGCAGGAGAATTAGAGGTCTTAGCTCAGGACAACATTTACAACATTACTTGAATACTGGGCTCTGGAAGGAAGGTACTCAGGAATGAAGTTCTGGATCATCATTGTCATCAAAGGTATGTATTGAGCACTTACTGTGAACAGAGCACTGTACTAAGTGCTTGGGAGAGTACAGTTCAACAGAGTTGGTAGACAAGTTGTCTACCCATAATAAGCTTACAGTCTAGAGGAGCAGCGTGGCTTAGTAGAAAGAGCATGGGCTTGGGAGCCAGAGGACGTGGGTTCTAATCCTGTCTCCACCACTTATAAGCTATGTGACTTTGGGCAATGCACTTCACTTCTCTGGGCCTCAGTTTACCTCATCTGTAAAATGGGGATTAAGACCATGATCCTCACTTGGGACAACCTGATTACCTTGCATCTACCCTAGCACTTACAACAGTGCTTGGCACATAGTAAGTACATAGCAAAAGCCATCATGGTTATTATTATCATTGTTATTAGAGAATAGATATGCTGAATTAGTTATGCTGGATAGACTAGAGGTAGACTAGACTAAATATGCTGGTTAGTAGGGTATTCATTTTTCAGGCAAACTAGGCAAGGAGAAGGAGAGGTGGGTTGCCTTAAACTGAATGGGAACCAAGTGTTAGAGTTTATAATTTGGAACATGAAAAGTACTAGGGAAATATTCATTCCTTCAATAATTTATTGAGCACTTGATATGTGGAAACATCTTACGAAAAGTCTATTTTAGACTTCCAAAGCAGGAGGAAAAGATTATATCAGACTGACAATAATAACCAAAGAAACCTCCAAGTCCAGAAGCAGAAATCACTGCAATTTTATTAGGAATCTTTTAGACTTTGCCATTTTCTATGAATTGCAGTCATAGAATGAAATGACCTAGGCTATGACTATTTCTTTTAAAGTTCAGCAACAACTTCATACCATGTGGAACCAGCATAAAAATTTTGTTGAAGTGAATTGTCAGTTTCATTTATTTGACGTGTATTATTTTAAAAAATAATTTCTTCCTTTAATGTACTGATGAATATGCTGGCACATAGTAAGTGCTTAACAAATATTAATATTTTTATATCTTCATTCCCCACCCACCTACCAGGCAATGCTAGTAAGGAAGCAAATTGGTAGCTTCACTGAACTCAGCATTCCCAGGATTAATGCACCATTTTATCCTTCAAATATCCATCTACTCCCAAAGTCACTAGTCAACTTAATCTGTAGCACTAATCAGATTTACAATTCTAAAGGAAAAAGTCAAACTTTCTTGTAAAAGTGGAGAGTCTGAATTAGACTTGATTTTATTTCCCGGATTGAAAAGAGTAAAACAAAAAGCAAGAGGGTAGGTTTTTTCTAGCCCAGTGTTTTGATGAAGAATCTCTGTGAGAATTAAGTTTCAAGTTTCACGTTTGCAGTGTGAAGTGATCCATTTGATGAAATGAAGATCTATGTCTCTGCTCGTATCATTAAATCTTTCTGCCCAATGAGTGGCTTCCAATAGATCAGAATCATTTCAGCTCCCAAGGTATCACCAGAACTGATTTGGGGATTCTTGGACTTTTTAATAAAAGTCTTGCCTTGTTCTTTTTCCTCTCTTCTGTTATTTTTTTTTCCCCAGTCCTGGAATCTGCCCAGGTGTTGCAGCAATAGCTAGCTACCAATGATTGATATTAATGATGTTCAGGAAATCCTGGGGAGTAACTATTTACACTGGCAGTCCTCTTCCCCCACCCTCATTCTCATCTTTCAGTGTGAGCTCAGTTCTTCTGCCAGTGCAACAACGACAATATGAGATCTATCATCCAAAAGCACACAGCCAAACTTTTGATTTGGATGATTACCCTGAAGATGTCTCATCACCACTGTGAGTGCCCAGATTACTAACTCTTTTCTCTTGGCTTTCGGGTGTTTTTCAATGAACATGAACTGCATGGAGCAAATCATGACAGAACTGATAGCATTGACACCAAATAGCTGATGTTACGTGTCTTGCTTTAGAAACAATTCATTGAGGAGAAATAAGCCGATGAAATAAAATACTGCTATTTTTCCTAGTGAGTCAAATAGCATCATTGGGCCAATATTTGATTTAATGATTTCTATGATCACCTTTATCAGTGACAGTATTTATTGAGCTCTTGGGTGTGCAGAGCACTATATTACATGCTAGAGCAACTTACACAAGAAAAATGTTACTTAACCCTTACTCTTGCATAGTTTACAATCTAATTAGGAAAAAACCCCCATAAATTGACCTTATTTTTTGTGGTAATTAAGTGTCAAGCACTGTTTCAAGTGCTGAGGTGGATACAAGTAATCATGTTAGGACACAGTCAGTCCCATCCCAAACAAGGCTCACGGTCTAAGTCACAGGGAGGAGAATTTAATCTCCATTTTATAAATGAAGTAACTGAGACATAGAGTAGTGAAATGAGTTGCCCAAGGTCACACATCAGACTAGCGGTAGAGCTGGCATTAGAACCCAGGTCCTAGGACTCTCAGGTCCATGCTCTTTCCACTTAGGCCATGCTTCTCAAGAGATCACTTATCTTCTCTCAAAATCTACTCCCTCCATCCCCTTTCATCCCTGGAAAATTCTTATTCCTACTCTCCTTTCCCTTCTCCCTCTTTACCATCTACAACCACTCACTATCCACGACCTCATCTTCATCAAAAATAACAATTTCTCTTATACTGTAAAAGCTTTTTCTGGATCTTACATCTGTCCTCTCTCTACCCACCACTCTGACTCCCTGTTACCATCCCTCTTTGAATGATGAAAGAATGAATGATGTCACTCCAGTAAAGAACTCTGAACATAACTTCATCTTGACATTCTGAAAATTAGTCATGATAACTTTCCATTGTTCTCCTTGCCAGAAGCCAGAGGCTAATGTGTAATTTCCTCACCAAAAATTGTCCAACTGGCCAATGGAGGGATATTTAATTTACTGCTCTTGTAGATGAAGAAGGATTTCTTTTTTAGAATTGCATCCACCTTGCCCCTACCACATTTTTCCACTTCCCTTCAGTGTCTTCCTATTCCATAGTGATCTGGGAGAGAAAAATAATCAGTGAAAGCGCTTTTAGAGGGTGAAATGGGAATTAAGTCAAAGATAATGGTAAATGGGGTAGATTTCAAAATCACATGGGAGACTGGATCTTGAGAAATGGCAGAGGAGATGCTAAGGAAAGACTTAGTGGAAGGAGATTGTTAGGCAGAGAATGGGCAGGTGATACTTTCATTGGTGTATAGAAGAAGGAGAGATGGAGGCAATGAGGGTTTTAAGCTCACTCTCTAGAGATATGTGTGACCTTGGGCAAGTCATTTAGCTACTTTGTGCCTCAGTTATCTCATCTGGAAAATGGAGATTAAGACTGTGATCCCCTCATGAGAGACAGGGACTATGTCCAGCTGGATTATCTTGCATCCAATAAGCACTTAGTAGAGTGCCTGGCAAATAGTAAGTGCTTAACAAATGACATTATTATTACATAGTAAAACAGACAAAATCTACCTACAAACAGAACAGGGAAACTCTAAGGAAAATTGTTCTGTGTTAAAATATATACGTTTACATGTTTTTTTTCTCTCACATCAACTATAACATTTCAAGTTCTAAGTGGTCAAGAACAATATGCTTTTTATCAAACAGTTCTAAGTGTGATGTCTTGGAACCAAAAAGTACTCGGTAAATATTTCTGGATGATAAATGGATTTTTAGGAATTCATCTTAAACATATTTTTTGCTTATACTCAGCTACCCAGCATGTTCTGAGGTCAGTGACCTGCAGGAGTTAGATACTCTCCTTGCTTCTAATGTCCTTCTGTTCACTGAAATTAAGAACTTGTCTATGTAGGTTGAAGAGATTGAAGAGATTTACCCTTAGGCAATCATTGGTATTTATTAAGCATCTACAGTGGGCTGAGCACTGTACTAAGATTTGGGGGAGTACACCAGAAGTAAAATACATGGGTCCTATCCTCAAGGATTATTACTGACTGTTCTGCTGCAATCACCTAATACTGTACTGTTATATCACATTATTCAGGTCTGTGATTTCTTAAGTTTAAATTTCATTTTGTCTTCCCTATTGACATGTGCCTCATTTCCTCTCACCATATAGCAGCTGCTTGGGTATCTTGTTTCACTTCAAGATCAGAAGAAGCAGTGTAGCCTAATGGAAAGAGCACAAGCCTGAGAATCAGAGTAATCTGCTGTGTGACCTTGGGCAAATAATTTCATTATTTGTGCTTCTGTTCTCACATTTGCAAGGGTTTAGTGTTCTGCACATAGTAAGCACTCAATAAATATGATTGATTGATCAACTTCAAATAAATGACTTGCATTTTACCACATTTGTATTCAACTAACTGATTGGCTGAGAGTATTTTTTACTTTGCCAGTCAGTGATAGTCATTGTAAACCATTGAATAAGTGAATCAAAAATGGTGCTTGGATATACATGTCTTGTTTGAGCAGTTCCTTAATGTACAGCACTTAAGTCAAGAACCTTCTGTCACATTGGCTTGTGTTCTTGTTGATCCTATGCACATCAATGACTAAAATCTATTTGTTTCAGAATGCCCTGAAATTCAGTATTTTAGCCAACCTTGGGATGATCTAGTTGAAAGACAGTAAATTCTAGACTGTAAGCTAATTCTGTAGTATTATACTCTCCCAAGTGCTTATTACATTGATCGGAACATTGTAAGCACTCAATAAATATGATTGCTTGATTGAAAATTGTCATTATTTGTAATTCAAATCAAAGAAATTTTAAAAAATAAAAAGCAGATAAGTCTGTGACCATAAAAGTGGTTAATGAGATTATATATTCAGGGAGGATTAGTTAGGAGGACCCCTTGGTGGAGGTGTTTTTCAGGAGAGCTTTGAAACTGGGGAAGAAGTCAGTGTGTGATATGTCCAGGGGTTTTCCTAACACTGTTTTTCAACATGCCATGAGAACTGAACTGCTTCTTCCTATTTTGGATTGAAAGAAAATGCTCCCAGACATTTTTCATCCCCCATCAATATTCACTGAAGTCCCACACAATATAATAGGCACTATGTGGCAGGAAAAGTTGTACAAAGACACTTTGGTTACTTATCATTTAACAAGCACTTACTCAACTTTTTATCCTCTGTAATAGCCTTAGATGGATAACTGGATCTACACAAGGCAAACAATTCTAAACTGGGCTGCATTGTTGCTTCAAGACAACCAAAGAGATCTAAATCAATCAATCAACGAGTGGTATTTATTGAACACTTACTATGTGCACAGCACTGTACTAAGTACCTGAGAGAGTACAATAAAGTTGGTAGATACGATCCCTTTCCTCATGGAATTTACAGTCAAATCTAGTCTTGATTGGTTCTGTGCCTCTACATATCAAAAACAAAAGCATAATCCAGTCTTGAAAATAAGTTAAAATCAAATGTTTGACACTCTTCTGAATTAGTCTTGTTTTCTACTTGTTTGGAAAATCAGCTTGTTCTGCATTATAAAATCCTTCTAGGCAGGGAACATGTACTATATTACTATTGCACTCTCCCAAATACTTAATCCACTAGGAACTCAATAATTACTATAATTGTGAGCTGCAGGTGTTATCAAGATCTATCAGTGAGGTAGCCAAGTGAACCACTCATTCTTAATTTCCTTGGTTCTATTAATATTAATGACTCATTAATATGAATAATGATCTAGATTCTCCCACAATTCAAAGGATGTTCACGTACATGGGGTTGTATGGAGCAGAGGGGTCAAAAAAGAATTAAGAAATGATTTGTGTGGGTTTCCAGAAAATATCCTTTGGATTTCAAGTTCTTCAAGGCCAGTGTCAGGACCTTTTACTATTAAATATTCTCCAAATGCTTGAGGCAGTACTCTGAACCTAGGTTGGTGATGAAAACGATGATCGTCTATCACAGAGCTAAACGTAATCATAAATGGAGTTTGTTTTTTTTAACAGATAAAGTACTAAATGGACAATCAAAAAACAAGGTATTAATTGTTTCCTATTTATTATACCCACATGATCTTTTAGACTTTGTTTATTGATTTATTGAGAAGCAGCATGGCCTCATGGCAAGAGTATGGGCCCGGGAGTCAGGGGACCTGGATTCTAATTCCAGTTCCATGATACACCTGCTGTGAGACTTTAGGCAAGCCTCTTCATTTCTCATTGCTTCAGTTTCCTCAACTGAAAAACAAAGCCCCATGTAGGACCTGATTATCTTGTAACTACTCCCTGCACTTAGAACAGTGCTTGGCACATAGTAAGCATTTAACAAATGCCACACTTGTTATCATTTGTTATTATTAACTTGTTTCTGCTTGTCTTTTCTATTAGGTTTATTGAGGACAAGGATTGCATCCTATATTTCTTTCATATGTTTCTGCAAGACCCTAGCAGTATAATGCAGAGAGTAGATGTTCAACGATATTGCTGAGGAATTTTGGTTTTAACTTTCATTTAAAGCTCATAGTAGATTTTAAATTTAAAGACCCATGAGCATAATGATTCAAAACATGTGAAGTGTTAGGATCAAATTTACAGAATGAAGGTATATAAAGTCCGTTTTTTCAAATATATAACCATCTTCATATTATGGCATGATATGTTGGCATAAATATATATAAATTTCACTATTTCATAACTGGAACAATTTAGGCACAGAAATGTCAAGGGTTTTGTCCACATCCTCACACTGGTCTGGAACTCTGGAACTCCCTCCCCTCCATTTACATCTGACCACCGCTCTCCCCATATCCAAAGCCTTTTTAAGATCACTTTTTCTCCAAGAGGCCTTCCCTGAATGAGCTCTCTTTTTCCTGAATTCTTCTGCCTTCTGTGTCATCTATGCACCTGGATCTGTTCCTTTGGGGCATCTGGTATTCGAATCACTCTTAGCCCCATAGCAGTTATATACATATCCATAATTCATTAATTTATATTAATGTCTATCTCCCCCTCTGGACTGTAAATTCATTGTGGGCAGGGAACGTGGAAACCAACTCTTTTTTTTTTTAATGATATTTCTTAAGCACTTACTATGTGCCAGGCACTGTACTAAGTAATGGGTTTATATAAAATAATCAGATTGGACACAGTGCCTGTCCCACATAAGGCTCACAATCTTAATCCCCCTTTTAAATATGAAATAACTGAGGCCTAGAGAAGTTAAGTGACTTGTCCAAGGTCATAAAGCAGACAAGTGTCAGAGCTGGGAATATAACTCTTAGAACTATGACCTTCGGGTATTTGATATTTGCCCTACTCCCAACCACCCAGAACTTATGTATGTAATAATAAGTTATGTATTATAAATTATTTATTTATATTAATATCTGTATCTCCCTCTAGACTGTAAGCTCACTGTGAGCAGGGAACATGTCTACCAACTCTGTTATATTGCTCTCCCACGCACATAGCATCCTCTGCACACAGTATGCTCTCAATACATACCACTGGAAAAAAAAAAGGCAGGCCCTCTGACTTCCAGGCCTGTGCTCTTAGGCTATGTTGTTTCTTACTTGGCCACTCTGCTTTTTCTTGTATTATTGTGTGTACTCTCCCAAGTGCTTAGTACAGTGCTCTGCACTCAATACGCACTCAATATCTCTGATTGATTAAAGTCTCATAGTAAGGTAGATGGTCAAATGGAAATACACTGAAGTCTGTGAATCTCAAGCAGCACTTTATTAACAAACTGCATTCCCCTATTTATTCATTCTAAAGTGAGCTATATAACACTGACAAAGAAATATGTCATCCTTGATTGCACACATGAATTTTGCCAAATTTTCTAAGCAGAAAGTGGGAAAAATGAAAGCAGGAGGAGGAAGTCAAGTGGTTTTCCTAGCACCTTTTTAAAGCTGCTCTGATAGACTGCCTCTTTTTGAGAACTGGACTGCTTCTTGTTATGTTGGATTGAAAGAAAATATATCTGCAATAATTATAGTAACTGTCAAGTAGAACTACCCTTTCCTCACATTTCCTTATTGGGCTATTGTGATATTGAAGAAATGATAGACTAGAATTGGTCAATTTGAGAAATACTGAGTGAATTATATTTATACCTTTTGTCTCCTACTAATAGGTAGATAGATAGATATAGATAGTTATGTATATTTATAATCCCATTGAGGACAGGAGATCGAGAATTGGATTCAGCTATATTTTTTTCTTTACCTCCTTTGACCCTAGTTTCTCCAGTGCTCCAGGTAGACTGTACTTGTAACTCTTCATGGACTCTGTGTTCTTGGTCTGTGTTAAATACAAGCCAGAGGATGTAGAAAGCAATCTCATCACACACCTAAAAAGTACAAATGGCCTCTCAAAGATCCAGCCATAAAGCTGGGCTTTGGTTTTTCTCTTTTTGTGACCTTCCCTCAGGGAATGTAAATCTTTTCCCTCCCATCTTCCTCCCACATTAGATGTGTCAGTCAGTTCGACAGGACTCTCCCTCAGCAAGCACCAGCACTGACATTCCAACTCCAACTGGCTCACAAAGGCATGTTTTTGCCATCGTTTTATTGTCATTACTTATAGGATGTGAGATGAAATGGGGAAAACGAGAGAGGAACTGAACAGGTCCAATTTATCTCTGCTCTGCACACAACAGTGAAAGTAAGATCCAATAGATAATTGACTTTCAGGTTCAGTTTGTAACAGCCACCTGCTCTCAGCTCTGCTGGATGGAGCAGAAAGGATCCCTCATTCCTATCCTAAGGTTCCTTTTTTCCCAGAGAATAACTTTCTAACTGTGAAACACTGCTATATATGAATTCCCTAAAAATCAAGATTTCTGCTGAGTCTAGAGCCATCAGCTTAGAAATAATAACATTAATAGTTATGGTATTTATTAAACACTATGTGCCAAGCACTGTTCTAAGCACTGGGGTAGATATAAATCAGTTAGATTAGACCCAGTTCCTATCACCCATGGTCTCACAGTCTTTGAGAGAGGGAGATCAGAAATTGAATCCCCATTTTACAGGTAAAAACGTTGAAAAAATAAGCGACTTACTCAAGGTCACACAGCAGACAACTGGTGATTCCAGGAAGACAGTTTTATAAATATTTGCGAGCTTAGACTTATTAAATATATCTCTCCCTTTTTGCTAAACTCTAATTTCAGGAACTAAGTGACCTTCTTCATTTTTGTTCAGTCAATCAATCATACTTATTGAGAACTTACTGTGGGCAGAGCACTGTACTAAGTGCTTGAGAGAGTACAATATAACAAAGTTGGTAGAAACATTCCCTTGGATGGCAACCATCACATAATTCCACCAAGCATCCTGTTAGTGACAAAGACAGGACTCGGATCAATTAGTCAGTCAATCATATTTATTGAGTGCTTACTGTGTGCAGACCACTGTACTAAGCACTTGGGAGAGTACACTATAACAATATTGCAGAGTAGATAGAAAGGTTTCCTGCCCAGGATTGGATGGAACTACTGGTTTGATCCAGGGGTGAATGTGAGTCTGGCTTCTATGTTCAGAAAGACCATACGGCCTCAGTCAGTACTGCATTGCAGCTGAAAACTGGAAGAAAATGGTCAAAGACAAATGGGCAATGTCATCATGAAGAGATGGCTCTTCTCTTGGAGCCAACTCTTCATGTGTGGAGAGAGATGAGAAGGAAAGAGAAAAGTCAGTGCCAAGAGCTGAAACCATTAAGCCCAACAACACAAAAAGTGACAACCTTTTTGTGTGCCAAAGTAGCTGGGGCAGTAGATTCCCTATTTACCTTTCCACTCATAGGTGAACATTACCGTCAATACACTGGGAAGAAGCGTGGCCTAGTGGGTAGACCACAGGCCTGGGAGTCAGAAGGGTCTAAGTTCTAATGCCGGCTCTGCTACTTGTCTGCTGTGTGACCTTGGGAAGGTTACTTCATTTCTCTGTGCCAGTTATCTCATCTGCAAAATGGGAATTGAGATTTTTAGCCCCATGTGGGACAGGAAATGTGGCCAACCCAATTTGACTGTATCTACCCCAGGGCCTAGTGTCATGCCTGTACATAGTTAGCACTCCACAAATACCAAAATCGTTATTATCCTGTGAACAGTAAGCATTTGAGAAATATCGCTGATTGGCTGCTGTCTTTGATTATGTAAGCACTTAGTACAGTGGTCTGCACACAATAAACACTCAATAAATACGATTGAATGAATATGAAGAGTACTGTTGCTTAATATTTAAGAATATGATACTCAATATATTAAGTATTTGTATGTATACATTGCATCCATAGATTTGTAAATACTTAATCTTTTCTTGTCTTAAGCTGTCTAGGCATTTGCAACCCATAGTGACATCACGGACTCATCTCTCCCATATCACCCTTCTCTCCATCTGCAATTGTTCTGGTAGTGTATCCGTAGAGTTTTCTTGGTAAAAATACGAAAGTAGTTTACCACTGCCTCCTTCCACACAGTAAACTTGAGTCTTCACCCTAGGCTCTCTCCTGTACCGCTGCTGTCCAGCATAGGTGAGTTTTGACTTGTAGCAGATTGCCTTCCACTCGCTAACCACTTCACAAGCTAGGAATGGAATGGGTGTGCCTCTGCTTGACTCTCCCTCCCATAGTGGAGATTGGTAGAGTACTGGAAACTCTCCAGGTGCAACCCTGAGGGGGGAAATACTTAATGGGGTTGTGGAAAATGTTATTTTGAAACCCTTTATAGATCTCTTCTAGTTGAATAAATTTCTTTCTGTAACTGTTTTTTCCTTTATTTAAATGTTAACTCCCTAGACATCAGGACAGTCTGTACCTTTTACACTTAGTAGAATTTTGTTCCATTCTCAAAACAGTCATGTCTATTGTAACTCATTTATTCGATGATGAAAATGACTCTGAGGACAAACAAGCAAGATGTCTCTCTAGTTGATGGGGAATGAGAAGTTAAAAACAAAGACTTTTAAATTGACAATGACCTAAACTGTGCCAATCCAACAGTTTACTTGAAAGTGACCTCATGAGACAGGATTATACCACTGCCTGTTATCTTCAACACTTGGTCTTTAAAGAGGGTGTGAAAACTTCACAGCAATTTTATTTTTAACAAGCTGTTTTATCTTTAGCATTCTGTCTTAAGGAACCAGTAAGAGACAGGAAGAAGGGAGCAGACTGCAGTGCTTTAAAACTGGTTTCATTTCCAGCAACATGTCCAAAAGCTGACTCAGAGGGTCTGGAGCTGGATTTAGGGATATGACATGAGCTGTGAGGATAAGGAACAAAAGAACATAAGGTCAAGGTCATTACTGGGTCAGGCCAAAGTGAAATTTAGACCAGTATTTGTTTCTGGCACTGGCAACAAGAGAAATAATGAAACAGTCCTTGTGGAAAGACCTCGGGCCTGGTAGTCAGAGGACCTGGGTTCTAATTCCTTTCAGCTCTGTCATCTGACTTGGAAAAGTCATTTAACTTCTTCAGCTTCGGTTTCCTCATTCGTAAAATTGGGATCGACTAAGCTGTTCTTCCTTCAGCTTGAACTGTGAGCCTCATGGGACAGATAGAGACTGTGTCCTGCCTGATGACCTGGTCTTTACCCCAAACATTAATACAGTACTTGGAACCTAATAAATTATTATTATTATTATCACTTTTAATATAGTCATTGCCAGCCTCTCATACTTCCCTTTCAGAATTGAGAGGTCAGTGATGGCTTGGCTAAAAAAGCAAGATGGAGGGAAGTGGCTTATCCATTGTTCCCCTTGCAAAATTGGGAGTGCCACAGCCCTAAGGACTGAGTGGGAAAGGAAAGGATCAGGAAGGGCAGTGTGGTAGTCCCCTCCCAAGCCACCTCTCCATCTCCTTGACCCCACGGTTAAGTTGGTCTCAGTTTGTGGGAAGGAAGCATGTCTGCCAACACTGTTGCATTGAACTCTCCCAAGCGCTTAGTACAGTGTTCTACACACTGTAAGCACTCAATAAATACCATTGACTGATTGAGGCTGATACTGAAGAAGGTACCAGCTCATCCAAGCACAATTGTCAATGTTAAAAATAAAAAATGACCTGCCCTGGATGATGGTGGGGCATTGAGAGAGGAAGGATGGAGTGGGGGGGCATAATGGGTAGGGAATGGGACCTGATAAATAGGGAAATGATTTGTAGGAAGGAGAGAGGGAAAGTTTGAAGGTGGGCAGTGATGCCAGAGAGGCCAAAGGGCAGAGAGTGGACTGGGGAAGGGTCAGAGTTACATAACTGATTAACAGGGGAGTCACAAGGAGGGATCCACACTTTTATTTTATCTCTGTTGAAGCTCTGTAAGCTAAAGGTAATGAATCACTGCACTAAGCACTTGGGAGAAACAAAATAACAGAGTTGGTAGACATGTTGCCCACAAAGAGCTTACAGTCTAGAGAAAGAGAGAGAGATTCAAAAAATAAATTGTGTATATATATATATATATATATATATAAATGCTGGGGAGCTGATCCAGGGGTGAATAAAGGATGCAAATCCTAGTGCAAGGGTGATGTAGATGAGAGTAGGAGAAGAGAAAATTAGAGCTTAGCTAGGGCAGGCCTCTTGGAGAAGATGTGATTTTAATGAGGTTTTGAAGATGGGAAGAGTGAATGTCTGCTGGGTATAAAGAAGGAGGGAGTTCCAGGCCAGAGGAAGGACATGGGCAAGGGAACAGCAGTAAGCTAAAAGAGATTAGGGTACAATGAGTAGGTTGGTGTTACAGAAGTGATTTGTGATGGCTGGGTTATAGTAGGAAATCAGAGAGGTAAGGTAGGAGGGGGCAAGGCAATCAAGTGCTTCAGAGCCTATGGCAAAGATTTTCTGTTTGATATGGAGGTGGATGGGCAACCACTACTAGAGGTTCTTGAGGAGTGGGGAAACATGGACTGAACAGTTTTGAAGAAAAATGATCTGGGCAGCAGAATGAATTGTGGACTGAAGTGGGGATATAGAGGAGGCAGGAAGGTCAGCAAGGAGGCTGATGCAGTAATCAAGGCAAAATAGGATAAATTTTTAACATGGTACCAGTTTGGATGGAGAGGAAAGGGTGGATTTTAGTGATGTTGTGAAAATTGAACCAACGGGATTTGGTGACAGATTGAATATATGGGTTGAATGAGACAGATGAAAAAATGATAATGCCAAAATTTTGGGCTTGAGGATGGTGGTGCTGTTTACCTTGTTGGGAAAGTCACAGAGGACAGGACTTGGGTGGGAATATGAGGAGTTCTGTTTTGAACATGTTAAGTTTGAGGTGTCTATGAAACATCTAAGTAGAGATGTCCCATAGGCAGCGAAATATACAAGACTGCATAGAAGGAGAGAGAACAGGTCTGGAGACATAGATTTGGAAATCATATGCATAGAGATAGTAGTGAAGCAGTGGGAAAATAGGAGGGATCCAGAAAGGAGTCTTGAGTAACTCCCACAGTTAGGGTGTGGGAATCAGAGACGGGGCCCACAAAATAGACTAAGAATGTGCAGCCAGAGAGATAACTAGGAGAGGACAGTTTCACCTAAGCCACGGCTGGATAATATTTCCAGAAGAGGCCATTTGAAAGTGGCAGAGGCAGCTGAGAGTTTGAGGAGGATAAGGATCGAGTAGAGTTCATTGGATTTGGCAGTAACGAGATCAGATTGGAGTAAACTGAGCCCTAAAGTGAGATTGGTGGGTGAAATCCGACCCAGTGTAATAAAGTCAAAACAGTGGTAATTAAGAAACATCAAATGTGTTGTTCAAAGTAACTCATAAGGCTGAAGTTCATTCACTCACTTGTATTTACTGAGAATTTACTGTGTGCAAAACACTGTACTAAGCACTTAGGAGAGCACAGTATAACAAAAAAAGGACACATTCTTGCCTACAACAGCCTCACAGCCTAGAGAAGAAGACATACATTAATATAAATAAATAGATAAATTACTGATGTATACAGATATGTACATATGTGCTGTGGGGATGGGGGGGGGGGATGAATGAAGGAGCAAGTAATAGTGGCACAGACGGGAGTGGGAGAAGAGGAGAGGAGAGCTTAGTCAGGGAAGTTGAAAGCTATGTATTTTGTCCTTTCTGAAATCAAATGACTAAAACTACACCAAGTATTCCAAGGGTGAATATACCATGGTTTTATATTGTGGTCAAGCATTTTTCTCTGGGGGAGGGGGTTATTATTATTAATAGTAAATATAATAATAATAATGATATTTGTTAATTGCTTAATGTTTGCCATGCTCTGCCTGCTCTGCCTCTTGTCAGCAGTGTGACTGTGGGCAAGTCACTTAACTTCTCTTCACCTCCGTTACCTCATCTGTAATATGGGGATTAAGACTGTGAGCCTCATGTGGGACAACCTGATTCTCCTGTATCTACCCCAGTGCTTAGAACAGTGCTCTGCAGATGTTAAGCACTTAAAAAATACCAACATTATTATTATTATTATTATTAAGCACTGGAGTAGATACAAATAATCAAGTCTGACATGGATCTTAAAGTCTAAGTAGGAGATAGAAAAGGTACAGAATCCCCAATTTATAGATGAAGAAACTGAAACAGAGAGAAGTGAAATGATTTTGCCACAGTCACTCAGCATAAGTGGTAGAGGCAGAATTAGAACCCAGGTCTTCTGACCCCCTGGCCCACGCTTTTTGCACTAGACCATGCTGCTTCTATATCTTTCCTGGTGATGTTATGCATTTTTTTGTCCTTTTTAGATACTGCCACACAGACTAATCTACAAATAATATTCATAGTATTTATTAAGTACTTACTATATGCTAAGCACTAGGGTAAAAGCAACATAAGCAGAATAGACTCAGTCCCTGTCCCACATAGGGCTTACAGTCTGAGGTGAGTGGAGAACCGAAAACTAAGACATAGTGAAGTTAATAATAATAATAATGTTGGTATTTGTTAAGCGCTTACTATGTGCCGAGCACTGTTCTAAGCGCTGGGGTAGACATAGGGGAATCAGGTTGTCCCATGTGGGGCTCACAGTCTTAATCCCCATTTTACAGATGAGGGAACTGAGGCACAGAGAAGTTAAGTGACTCACCCACAGTCACACAGCCGACAAGTGGCAGAGCTGGGATTCGAACTCATGAGCCCTGACTCCAAAGCCCGTGCTCTTTCCACTGAGCCACGCTAAGTTGTGTCTTGCCCCAACTCACACAGTGGGCAAGTGAAAGAATAAAATAAAAACCCAGGTCCTCTGGCTCCCAGAACCATGCTCTCCCCACTAGATCATTGTGCACCTACAATTATCAGTTGTTTCATCCTGATATGTTTCTACTGTTCCCTGCTTTATTTTTATTCTTTTCCATGTTTAATTACCTACAATTAGTGTTTGTCTGCTCTGCAAGCTATTTAAGGTAGGGGATGCATGTTTGGTTACTATTCCCATGCATTTATTAAAGGGTCTAACACTTTTAGCTACTCAGTGAATACAATTTTTTAATGATATTTGTTAAGTGATTACTATGTGCTAGGCATTGTTCTACACACTGGGTTAGATACAAGTTAATCAGGTTGGACACAATCCATATCCCATGTGGGGTTTACAGTCTCATTCCCCATTTTACAGATGAGATAACTGAGGCACAGAGAAGTTAAATGACTTAGCCAAGGTCACACAACAGACAAATGACAGAGCCAGGTTTAGAACCCAGGTCCTTCTGACTCCCAAGCCTGTGCTTTATCCACTTGGCCATGAGTTAAATCAATCAACCATATTTATTGAGTTTACTGTGTGCAGAGCACTGTACTAAGTGCTTGGGAGAGTACAATACAACAGAGTTGGTAGGCGCTTTCCCTGCCCACAACAAGCCCCATGACTAGGCTTTCATTTCTCCTATTAGTCCTCCCTCCTGCAACACCTATTCACTTCCTCTGTACCACTTAAGCTTGTTAATCACTCCACCCAAACCCCAGAGCAACGATGTATATATTCCTAATTCCCGTATCAGTAATTTATTTTTAATGTCTGTCTCCCACTCTAGACTTTAAACTCCTTGTGGGAAAGGAATGAGTCTATCAACTCTGCTGCTTTGTTCTCTTCCAAGTGCAATATACCATGCACAGTAAGCACTCAATAAATACTATTTATTGATGAATACACGATCTCTTTCTCGACTTGGGACTAATAGCTTCAAACCTCTTGTCTAGAAGTTGTAATTTAGATTATTTTTCCATAGGTTCAGTGTATTGTACTTTGCTCAACTGAAGCTCATCTGTCATTTTTTGATCTATTCAATCAACTTTATAATGTCTTCCTGGAATTTATCTCCATCTTCCTGATCCTTCACTCTCAGAAGTGCTTATTATGATCTCCAAACTTAGAGATTTCACTGTGCACTCCTTCTGCCAGATCATTTATGAAGATGTTAAAGAAGACCGACCTGACCCAGTTCCTTGAGGACCTTAATATTTACACTCCCCATTCCGTTTTTTACTATCTTTGATTCAGCCATAACAGAACATTCGCTCAAATTCCACCATTTTTTGGTTATTTATAAATTGTTTTAAAGACAACCCTGCCAATGGCCTTCTGAAAATCAAAATATAGTATATTCACATACTTACTGAACCCTTTAAAGGATGCCAACAGATAATTATTAGTGAAGCATGATTTCCCCTTACATAAATCACTTTTTTTCTTACTGGTTTGTGTTTTACTAAGGGCTTATTGACCCTACACTTCATTAAAGATACTACCAATATCGCCAAGATCCACCCTTTCCTCTCCACCCAAATGGCTACCTTACTGCTACAGGCTCTCGTAATATCCCAGCTGGATTATTGTGTCAGCCTTCTCTCTGATCTCCCTTCCGCCTCTCTCGCCCCGCTCCAGTCTATTCTTCACTCCGCTGCCCGGCTCATCTTCCTGCAGAAACGATCTGGGCATGTCACTCCCCTTCTTAAAAACCTCCAGTGGTTGCCTATCAACCTCTGCTCCAAACAAAAACTCCTCACTCTAGGCTTCAAGGCTCTCCATCACCTTGCCCCTTCCTACCTCTCCTCCCTTCTCTCTTTCTACTGCCCACCCCGCATGCTCCGCTCCTCTGCCGCCCACCTCCTCACCGTCCTCGATCTCGCCTATCCCGCCGTCGACCCCTGGGCCACATCCTCCCGCGGTCCTCGAATGCCCTCCCTCCTTACCTCCGACAATCTAATTCTCTTCCCCTCTTCAAATCCTTACTTAAAGCTCACCTCCTCTAAGAGGCCTTCCCAGACTGAGCTTCCCCCTTTTTCCCTCTGCTCCTTCTACCCCCCGCTTCACCTCTCCGCAGCTAAACCCTCTTCTCCCCCCTTTCCCTCTCCTCCTCCCTCTCTCCCGTCCCACCCCCTCAGCACTGTACTCATCTGCTCAACTGTATATATCTTCATCACCCTATTTATTTTGTTTAATGAGATGTACATCACCCTGATTCTACTCATTTGCCATTGTTTTTTTTGAAATGTTCTTCCCCTTGACTCTATTGCCATTGTTCTTGTCTGCCTGTCTCTCCCGATTAGACTGTAAGCCCGTCAAAGGGCAGGGACTGTCTCTATCTGTTGCCGATTTGTAGATTCCAAGCGCTTAGTACAGTGCTTTGCACATAGTAAGCACTCAATAAATACGAATGAATGAATGAATGATTGAAAAGAATAGAAGTGAGACACTTATTCTCTAAACTCCAGGGCCATTTTCATATATATTTAAACAACCTTTCCTAATTCATTTGATATCTCTTGCAAAAAACCTCTTCAAATTCCATTTTTGACTTGTATAATTTCTTGTGCACATTTGACCTGAAAATCTCTGCTAGTTCTCCAAGAGTTCTTCCCTCTCGTGACTTTTGATAGGCTTTTCACATCTATTAATTTTAGTGCACCATATTCTGGCAAGTGCTTATAAGAGTGGGCTACACAAAGTGCTCAATAAATAACACTGATGGACTGATTTGGCCTGGTAGAGTTGGGCGGGTATCAGGATCACAGAGTGGATAACAAGAACTAAGCCCCAGAATCATTTTTATTATTAACCATAATAACAGCAATGATAATAAAAGTAATAATGGTATTTGTTAAGGGCTTACTATGTGCCAGACACTGTGTTGAGCCCTGGTGGGGAAATACAAGTAAATTGGATGGACAGAGTCTCTGTCCCATATTGGGCTCAGTCTTAATGCCCATTTTACTAATGAGGCAACTGAGGCATAGAGAATAAGAAATAAATAAAAAAAAAAGTATTTGTTAAGCGCTTACTATGTGCCAAATACCATTCTAAGCGCTGGGGTACGCACAGGAAAATCAGGTTGTCCCATGTGGGGCTCACATTCTTAATCCCCATTTTACAGAGGGTAACTGAGGCACCGAGAAGTGAAGTGACTTGCCCAAGGTCACACAGCTGACAAGTGGCCGAGCCGGGATTCGAACCCATGACCTCTCACTCCAAAGCCCGTGCTCTTTCCACTGAGCCAAGGTCACAGAACAGGTGTAGCCTCCACCTCCAAAAAGAGGTGGAGCCAGGATTAGAAGCCATGATCTTCTGGCTCCCAGGCCCATGCTCTATCCATTAGGCCGTGCTGCTTCTCTCATCCAAATAGACATCCTGTAGTCCCAGGTGTTGGTATGGGAGCAGAAACAAAACTTGGTCTGCTTGTGTGTGTGGTTATCCGCACAAATGTGGGTTAACTGATTTGCTTGGTCCAGTCTGTCATGACTATGTGCAGAAACACCATGTTGCTTTTCCCTAACAAAATTGGGCCAAATAATATGTACGGTTGGAAAATGCTGGCCTCATATGCATGGCCTTAATGGAAATGGAAAGTCATTGAGAGCACACAAATTAAGTGAAGGAATACATATCAGTTATAGGCCTATATAGGTTTATGAAATGAAAAATTGTTCATAAATGGATTTCCCCTTTGGAGGAGCAAGCAGCCATCTATACTTGGAATGACTAAATTTGTTTTACCGAAACCCCAACCCTGTTTCAGCCACCTTAGTTAGTGTAAAAGCTCTCAAAGAAGATCCTGGCAGAGAAATTATTGCTCTGACAAGCCTGGCTCACAAGAACAAACACAAAGATTCCTGAAATTAATCCTTCCTGATTTAAAGAGGAAGAGAGCAAATTTTTTTATTGAATCTTCCTGCTGCTCTCAAATTATAATGTGCTGTACTAGATTGCAGGTCAGTCACACCAATCTGGAGGATATGATTTTTTCTTTCCCTACCGTTTCTCTCCCCCACTTCCACCCTCCCACATTTATTCTTTTCATGCAGACAGCACTATGGATGAAGATCTCAGGAAAAAAGAAAATACCAGAGACCAAGACACTTTGATGGCCTTTTCTCTGTGTAATTATACTCACTCTTGATAACACTAAAGACATGCCTTATTGGTAGTGGGGAAGGCAGCTTTCCTTTTCACTGGGAGATGGATTGTTTCTGCAGGACTTGATGGCCTTCAAATTATCTGAGCACAGAAAAGAGAGCAGAGTGAATTTTATTTTAACTCATTTTATTTCTAAATTTATTTCCCAGTAGCTAGAAGGTGAGGACTGCCCCAGCAGTCAAGTCAATTGTTATCTGTGGGACTTGATTACGTTTAGGCCCCAGTCTCTCATTTTGAGCAAGACACAGTTAATGAGGAGAGAAATGAAAAGTGCATTGAGTCACAGTGTGTTTGTGGTAATTTGTGACACATTCACTCTACTCGGTTCTTTGTTTATTCCTCTCTTCTCTGCTCAGGTTATGTAGAAAAAGAAACAGATAAGCGAATTCACCAGTAGGCAGTTAAGGGGTTGAAAGTAATGAATCTATATCTCTATCTCTTCCCCCATTGTTGGCAGTAATTGGAGCAGTGTTCATCTATACAGTAAAATGCCAGGGAAGCCCATCTTAACGAAACATCCCTTTTTCCCATTATTTTACAACACATTTTTCATTGACATGGCTAGTTTTTATTTTCACTATATCTTTTTTTTTGCAGGCACTTTGCCACTTTTCTAAATAATAGTCCATTAAACAGTTCACAGTGTGTGTTCTGTAGAAATGTAAAAAAAGGATTGGATGATACTAATTAAGGAGAGATTTTGTTTCCACTTACTGCAGATCAATGGTGGGTTACATTAAAGCTGCATTTTGAGATGAGTTTAAACACAAAAGAACAGTGGTGCTAAATACATATTTTGAGGCATTCATATAGGTCAAATTACTGGTTCTTTTGATTTTAAAAAAAAACACATAACTTTCTCTTTTAGAACTTTAGTAAATTAGGAAATTTAGTAACACAAAAAGACCCATTTCTCACTTCAGAATTTCTTTATTAGGTAAGGCAGAAATTGTAGATTCAAGGCTAATGATTGTGTTGTGTTTAATTGTTACTAGGTCTAAATGTTCTATGTGGCTTTCTACAAGTTGTTTTTAAGTGGATTTGTGAAGCAAAATGACCTAGTGGAAAGATTACTGGCCTTAGAGTCAGGGGACCTGGATTTTAATCCCGGCTCTACCAATTCATTGTTGTGTGCCCTTAGTCAAGTCACTTAATTTATCTGTACCTCAGTTTCATTCAATCAAGCATATTTATTGAGCACTTAATGTGTGCAGAACACTATACTAAGCACTTAGAATTTACAATACAGAAATAAAGAGAGATAATCCCTGCCCACAATGGGTTTTCAGTCTATTGGGGGGAGACAGACATCAAAACAAGTAAACAGGCATCAATATAAATAAATAGAATTATAGATATGTACATAAGTGCTGTGTGGCAGGGGAAGGAGAGCAAAAGGAGCCAGTCAAGGTGATTTGGAAGGGAAGGGTAGCTGAGGAAGGGGATCAATCTGGGAAGGTCTCTTGGAGGAAATGGGTCTTCAGTAGGGCTATGAAGGGAGGAAGAGTGATTGTTTCATGGATTTGAGGAGGGAGAGCATTCCAGGCCAGAAGTAGGACATGGGTAGGGATCATCAGCGATACAGGCAAGATGAGGGCACAGTTAGAAAGTTAGTCCCAGAGGAGTGGAGAGCATGGGCTGGGATATAGAAGGAAAGAAGTTAGATGAGGTAAGATGTAGTGAGCCCAAAACAAGCTGCCTTGTTGGTGACTGCTTGTGAAATCATGAACAACAACAACTAAGAGACTGCCAAAGGTAATTGATGTGCTCTACTGGAGACAGGTGATTGCTGGCCTGTGGGGGCAGAGCATGGAGGGAGGAGTGGCCTTCTCACCCTGTCCTACCCATTAACATCCCTGGACCAATCAGTGACTGCCATGTAGGGCCACAGCTGCGATGCCTAAGGCAGGTAAATGGTGGTCATTTTGAATAGCAGAGAAGCACAAGGAAGCACTTGAAGTAGAAGCAAGTATTGGAATAGGAGAACAGGACTTGGAAACAGAAAGAAGAAGCACTGACAGAATAGGTCCCTTTGACCACAGACTGGTATTGGACCTTTGGTGGAGTGAGTAAGTAAGTGTGTATGTGCCACTCCCTTGCATGCTGGTAAAACTAAGTAAAAAGCTTTCCACAGTAACCTTGGTGATCAGAGGTGTGGTTTGACATTATATGTCACCAGGCTCCCCTGGTCCTGGTTGGCATAAACTGGGGGCTTGTCACCTAAGAAGGGGCAAGATGATGGAGACCTTTGAAGCCAATAGTGAGGAGTTTTTGTTTGAAACTGTAAAATAGGAATTAATTACCTGTTTCCCCTACTACTTAGACATTGAGCCCCCTGTGGGACAGAGATGATGTCCAACTTGATTAATTTATATAAACCCCAGCACTTAGAGCAGAACTTGACATATAGTAAGCACTTAAATATAATAATAAGAAGAATAACTTGTAATGCCAGTTTAATTGTTGCATGACTGTATGATTGTGGGCAAGGACCAATTTAATCTTCAAAGTTCCTTACATATTATTAGCATTAATCTGCCATGTTATTTAAAGTGGTACAAGTTCACTGCAAAGAGGTATCTTCATTTATCCATTATGGTGAATACCAAAGTTCATGTCAATGGCTACAACCAACATTTATGCTAATCGTGGCCATTAACGAACAGAATCAAGAATGGAATGATTTGATTTTCTCTTGGTACACAGCACAATCCAGGATAATCAAGAATTTCAGTGGGGGGGGGAAAAAGCACTCATTGAGCCACAAAACAGATAAAACTCTCTAACGCATAGAATTATAGAAATGCAAATACACATTGTTCTCTTATAATTCAGGAATTCTTGCATTGCAGTTCTCATTGGGTCCAGTGCCATGAATCTGTACTCATGCACACATGCACTATATCTTTCAAAACTATATCCTAGTTGGTAAAGGCCAGTGAGAAAGGAAATAGCATTTGTAGCTTCTGTCCCTGATTCTATATCCACTTATCTGACTCTGGGCAAATTCTCTCTCCCTCTGTCTTCCCATCTGCACAACCTCATTAAAGGTAATGAGAGTTCCATATGAGCAGTGTGGTTTCAATTGATTTTAAAGGGATCACTGGGTTTGAGAGAGGTGTGATCCACAGTGAGGAGATGAGGAATCAAGCTGTAAAAGAACAAATTCCTTTCAACATAGTACAAAACTTGTTGAGAACAGGACTCACTTGACTGAATGAACCTACAGAATTCATTCTGAGTTTTAGTAAATGAAATTTGTATTCAATTACTGTTCTCTTAAAGGAAGGAATCAGTTTAATTTTTGCAAGATAGGGGAAAATATGTAGATCGTTCCCTCCTTGAGTGCAGGGATTTTTATCTACCAACCCTATTTTTTTAATGGTATATAAGTGCTTACTATGTGCCAGGAAGTGTACTTTAGTGTTGGGGTAGATGCAAGGTAATCTGGTTGTAGAACAATCCATGTCCCACATGGGGTTCAAAATCTTAATTCCAATTTTACATGTGAGGTAACTTAGGCACAGAGAAGTTTAATACTTTCTCAAGATCACCCAGTAGACATGAGGTAGAGCTAAGAGTAAAGCCCAGGCCCATCTGACTCCAGGTCTGTGCACTCTCCACTAGGCACACTGCTACTCTATATTATAGTTTCTCAAGTTTATATCAATGCCATTTAGAAACCATATTTAAAGTCAAATGAAAGTACAAGACTGCAAACAACAAGGTCCTAGAACATACTGTGATCACCAATATAAGAAACAATAAAATAGCATGGCCTAGTGGATAGGGCATGGGAGTCAGAGGACCTGAGTTCTAATCCTGTCTTTGACACCTCTCTGTTGTGTGACCTTGGGCAAGTCACTTAACTTTGTGCCTCAGTTGCTTCATCTATAAAATGGGGATTAAGACTATGGAAGATGGACTGTGTCCAATTTCATTAGCTTGAATGTACCCCAGCACTTAGTACACTGCCTGGTCCATAGTAAACACTTAAAAAATAAAATAAAAAATAATGCAAGAAAAAAGAACACAGTATAGACTATCACAAAAAGCCCCCACCTGGAAGTCAGGGAGCATGGGGTCTAATCTCAGTTCTGCCACTTTCCTGCTGTGTGATCTTGAGCAAGTCACTTCACTCTGCCTTAATTTCCTCATCTGTAAAATGGGGGTCCAATATCTGTTCTCCCTCACACTTAGACTGTGAACTCCTTGTGGGACAAAGATGGTGTCTGATCTGATTGTATTGTATCTACCCCAGATTTTAGTACTGTACTTTGTACATTTTAAGCACTTAATACCACACTTTTCATTATTATAAATGTCACAGTGATATAGCTTCACTGGTTGGGACAAGAGAGGGCAATTGCAGCAGTTACACTCAAGAGGTTGCTATGTGGGAAAGTGAAAGAAGGTACCCTGAGGCTGGGAGAGGGTAAAAATTGTTTAAACCCACAGTTGAAGCAGCCTCTGAAAGTATCTCAGAGCAGTAATCTGTTGGGAAACTACTTTAGCAGACAGATAAGCCTAGTGGACTGTAATCAGGTTGCTCTCCTTACTCAAGGAATTTGCAAATAGTGGGAATAATAAATATATACAAATATGCACAAGTGCTGTGGGGAGGGGAAGAGCAGAGGGAGGGAGTAGGGAATGGGGAAGGGGAGGAGGAGCAGAGGCAAAGAGAGGGCTCAGTATGGGTAGGCCTCCTGAAGGAAGTGAGCTCTCAGGAGAACTTTGAAGAGGGGAAGAGAGTTAGTTTGGTGGATGTGAGGAGGGAGGGCATTCCAGGTCAGTGGTAGGATGTAGGCCAGGGGTCGACGGCAGGACAGGTGAGAACGAGGCACCGTGAGGAGGTTAGTGGCAGAGGAGCAGAGTGTGCAGGGTGGGCTGTAGAAGGAGAGAAGTGATGTAGGAGGAGGCCAGGTGATGGAGAGCTTTGAAGCTGAGTGAGGAGATTTTGTTTCATGTGAAGGTTGAAATAGGGACAAGGATGCTTTTCTTCTTGGAAATGAGCTACAGCTTGGGGGAAAAGAGATCATCAAAGACTTCACTGCAGCTATCAAACTGAAAGGTTAAGAAATTTGACCACTGAAGCCTCATATTTTACCCTCAGCTTTTTGATACCTTGATGCAAAGTTATGGAACTTATTGTGCCATGAGATCGAGGAATGCCTGTAACATCCTGTGATTGGATGATTTTCCCCAGTAATCAGTGAGTACAATCTACATTGGAGAGACTCTCTATAGAATGGATAACTACATCAAGAGTAGTTTCCCCTCACCCATTCCTTCTCTTATCCCTTCCAAAAGACTGCCTTACTTTAATACAGGCAGTCCCCAGACTTATGACACTATGATTTCCTGAAAACTTCTTTAGTTGAAATGTCAGAACTAGTTTTTTCCATACACTTTACATGAGGAAATGTCTTTGCCCTAGTGTCTTCTTCCCAATCCATTTTAATATCCTCTATGGTGAACTTTTTTGTGCTATTTAAGGGCCAAGCACTCTACTAAGTTCTGGGGTACTGCTTAGTACAGTGCCTGGCATATTGTAAGTGCTAAGACATTCCCCTGATTAGACTGTAAGCCCGTCATTGGGTAGGGACTGTCTCTATCTGTTGCTGATTTGTACATTCCAAGCGCTTAGTACAGTGCTCTGCACATAGTAAGCGCTCAGTAAGTACTATTGAATGAATGAATGAATGGGTAGATAGAAGAAAACCAAGTCTAACAATCCCTGTCCCAACTAGAATTTATAGTCTAAGTAGAAGGGAGACCAGGCATTGAATTTCTATTTACAGTTGCAGGAATTAAGTTAAATGACTTGTCCAGAGTCATTCAGCAAGCAAGTGTCAGAGTTAGGATTAGAACCCAGGTACTCTGACTCCCAGGCAAGATCTCTTTTCACGGCTGCTATTCCTGCTTCTACTCTGAAAGGTTAAAGTAAACAGAGCCAATAAGAACAAATAAGAATTATCATGTTGTCAGGTAAGGAATAAATATAGAAAGTAAGAATTAGGGCCTTAAAACACCAGAATCCATCACTCATGCTTGCTGTGGGCAGGGAATCTGTGTTTATTGTTGTATTGTACTTTCCCAAGTGCTTAATACAGTGCTCTGCACACAAGTGCTCAATAAATGTGACTGAATAAATGAATGATGCTTAAGAGAAATTAATGAATTCATGAAATCCATGAATTCAGTCTCACAAGGGAAAGAACAAAACGAAGTTTGTTATGCCATGTAGAATGATTTCCAGCTCCCCTTTCATTTGAATGATAAAGAAGTTCCTTCTACTTATGCCAGTATAAACATCAAGATTATTGTGTTTTCTTAAGTGCACAATAGTGTCCTGTGCATACATACCCAGAGTCTACCATATGATTATGTATTCATTCAATAGTATTTATTGAGCGCTTACTATGTGCAGAGCACTGTACTAAGCACTTGGAATGTACAATTATGCAGTTTTTTTTTTACTTTTTCTGTTCACATATAGGAGTAGACTTTGTAGCAATAAACTCTTATGAAATGATGATCCCTAGAAACTGTTTCCATATAGAAGTGGTGCTCTCAGTTGATAGCTGTTGATGATTATAAGGGTAAAAAAACAACCTTTTTGTTGTTGTTTGGTATTTAAGTGCTTTTCATGTGCCAAACACTGTTCTAAGCACTGGGGTGGATGCAAGGTAATCAGTTTGTTCCACATGGGGCTCAGTCTTAATCCCCATTTTTTTTTTTTTTTACAGATGAGGTAACTGAGGCACAGATAAGCTAATAACTTGCCCAAAGTCAAACAACTGACAGGTGAGGGAACTGGAATTAGAACCCATGACCTCTGACTCCAAAACCCATGCTCTTTCCACTAAGCAACACTGCTTCTCATTTGGATTGATTGCATAGCATAATTCAGCAGTAAAAATGAGCTACTACAGTGTGTTTTTCTACAGAGGCAATATTTTTTTTTTCAATCTATGGTTCATAATATCTTTGGTAACATATACCAAGCTATTAGGTTTAGGTCTGCAATGTTAAATAGCATCAAGTCAAAGATGACAAACCACATCATTTAATGAGTCAAAGATCAGATACTAATATGTATTAGACTCAAATGATGTGCACTTGCAGTCTGCCTTTTTGTTTGCTTGCAAAATGTCAGCATCAAGGCCACAGGAAATCCATAAATTCTGAAGATAAAATTTGTTCATGCTTAAAAATCAGCAAAGAAACCAAATGAAGTTCATTGAAATAAAACAATGAATTGTTTAATTAAAGCAAATGTGTCTCATATTCATTAAGATATGAATCGTTGTAATTCACTTTAGCATAAAATCTAATATCTGATGCTCCAGTATCAGAGAACTTTTCATATTTGTTTTTCTCATAGTATTGTTAATGAAAAAAGTCTTCTGGTTATGCTTTCCTGCAAAGCAGGGTGTGCGTCAATTACTAAGTAAAATTAACTTCATACGGAGTGCTACGAAAATGATGATTAATCCAGAGATATAAATGTGGGGTAGAGGTGCGTGACTTAGAACCCTGATGAAAGGTAGAAGTTTTACAGGCCTTTATATTCACATTTATATTCACATTTATATCCACTGAACAGGGATAGATCAAGGTATATCCAGGAGATTCTGGAGACAGCAAGACCTTTGGACACAGCCTTTATTATAGGGATTCTAGGATGTGTGGAATACAGTTTTCTTTTCAGTAAAAAGAAAACCTAAGTTTAGAATACATATGCTTTACTACTCTGTTTTGTTAAACATCTAGAGGGGCTAAATAGGTCTCAAGTTTCAAGTTTCTGAATTTCCCACAAAGAAAGGAAACTTCCACCTTCACTGAGAAAAAACTTGCTAGGTGATAGGAAGGGAATAATTCCTGACCCAGTCACTTGGTGATGGCACCAAATTGATCTTCCAGTAGCAGATCATCTGAAAGATTGATTCATTAGTCCATTTAATCTTCAAGCTAGGTAAGAAAGAGACCCTACTTGATTTAAAAACTGACAAGTTTCCATCTCAAGAGGTTCACCTTCCTCTGCTTCCCAGAATAGAGGAAACATTCTGTAAATCAAATTACCGAAAGTCTTAAGTGAAGGGTTTTTCTGTTCTTTTGTTCCCCTCTACTCATTTATCTGAGCACTGGACTGCACTATGGCTGACAGCTGTTATACTTGACATCTTCTTCATATTCAAAAACAATACGACTGGGATTGATCATCCATTTCTCTGTGTTTGTGTGTGCCTGCACATGCATGTGTAGCAGTTTTTAAGGGCGATATATGTTCCACCCATGTGTGTTAGTGCAGCTGAAAAGACTGTCACTTGCATATTGTACACATTTGGAGTGACCAATGCATTTCTATAGGGTTTCTCAGACATTCAGCATGTGTCAAAAGATTCGGTTACAAACTCTTCACCACCAAAGAGGACAATAAAGTGGTTAAAGGACTTTTAAGGGATGGAGGAGAGGGATATTTTAGTGTCAGCAGGCATGTGGTTGATTTGCACTTTCATTAAGGGCAATGATTTTCCCTGAGCCATGCACATTTTCATGCCCAGTCTTCATGTGGCCTCTAGGACTCCAAGAGAGAGAGCTGAGAGAGGTAGCAGGTGCTGCCTGTGGACACTGGATGGGGAATTTTTGTGAGGCTCCTCAGTACTTGGCATTGTTTGCTCACCTCTTCACGGTCCCTTGTTTTCTCCTGTCCCGCTGACGACCCCTGGCCCACATCCTAGTTTCATGAACTAGGTCAAATGTAGCTTTCAGATCAACCAAACACAAGAATGGGACATCTTTGGTAAAACCAAAGGAATTGAGTATTTCAGCACACTAAGAGAATGCATCATGCCTAAAAGACAGATGTGTACTTTACCCATGTGCTTGAATTAGCCTCTGAAGTGGGGTTTGAAGAGCGAAGGGACAAATCAAAAAATATGGAATTCAAAAAAGCATGCAATACATCCAAGGAATTGTCACTGTGGGCCCTGATTCCTCCTCTTTGTTCATTCCTGGAAATGGGGAGCACTTGGGCACCACTCAATTATCATAGTTACTGAGTGTTTATTGTATACCAAGCCTCTCCTGCCAACCTGACCTCAACTGCCTTAAACGCTCAATAAGTATGACTGATTGACAGATTGACTGATAATCTCATCTCTCGCACTTCCAACCTCTCCCACATCCTGCCTCTGGCCTGGTGTGGCTCAGTGGAAAGAACCTGGGTTTAGGAGTCTGAGGCCATGGGTTCTAATCCCCACTCTGCCACTTGTCAACTGTGTGACTTTGGGCAAGTCACTTACTTCTCTGAGCCTGTTACCTCATCTGTAAAATGGAGATAGACACTGTGAGCCCCTTGTGAGACAGGGACTGTGTCCAACCTGATCTGCTTGTATCCACCCCAGTGCTTAGTACAGTGCCTGGCATGTAGTTAAGCACTTAACAAATAGCATCATTATTATCATTAAATGCTTGGGAGAGTACAATTTAACACAGTTGGTAGACATGCTCCATGTGCCCAAGGAACTTACAATCTAGAGGAGACAGACAAAACAAATTACACGTACATAATTGTACGTAAATTCTGTGGTCCTGAGAGTGGAGTGAAGCAGCATGGCTCAGTGGAAAGAGCACAGGTTTGAGAGTCAGAGGTCATGGGTTCTAATCCCCGGTCCACCACATGTCAGCTGTGTGACTTTGGGAAGTCATTTAACTTCTCTGTGCCTCATTTACCTCACCTGTAAAATGGGAATTAAGACTGTGACTGTGACCTTATATCTACCACAGCACTTAGAACAGTGCTTGGCACAAAGTAAGCACTTAATTGCTATCATTATTATTAATTAAAAATACAAATGCAAGGACAGTGCAGAAGGGAGAGGGAATAGGGGAAATGAGGACTTAGTTGGGGGAAGCCACTTGCAGGAGAGTTGATTTTAAGAAAACTTGGCAGAAGTACCAGTTGTGGGGTGGAAGGAAAGAGAGTGGGCAGGCTGTCTGGGGGGCGGGATGTAGCCTACTGGAAATAGCCCAAGCCTGGGAGTCAGAAGGACTTAGGTTCTAATATGAGCTCTGCCACCTTTCTGCTGTGGGACCTTGACCCAGTTACTTCACTTCTCTGTGCTTCAGTTATCTCATCTGTAAAATGAAGATTGACTGTGAGGCCCATGCGGGAAAATGGACTTTGTCCAACCTGATTAACTTGTATCCACTCTGAAGCTTAGAAAAATGCCTCACACATACTAAGCGTTTCACAAGTACCATTTAAAAAAAAAAAAGACCAAAGGTGGAGAGAGTGATGGTCTGTCAGATATGAATCGGGAGGGAATTTCAGGCCAGTGGCAGGACACTGATAAGGGATCATGGTAGAAATAGATGAGATAGTGGTGCATTTGCCTGTCTCCTTGTTTTGTTGTCTGTCTCCCCCTTCTAAACTGAGCCTTTTGTTAGGGATTGTCTCTGTTGCCAAATTGTACTTTCCAAGCGCTTAGTTCAGTGCTCTGCACACAGTAAGCACTCAGTAGATACAATTGAATGAATGAATGAGTAGGTAGGCATTTGAGTAATGAAGTGAGCATACTAGGTTTTAGTAGGAAATCAATGAAGTAAAACAGGAGGGGGCAAGTTGATTGCTTTAAAGTCAATGATAAGGAAATTCTTTTTGATGCAGAGGTGGTTGGGCAACCACTGGAGGTTGTTGAGAAGCACTAAAGTACATATCTCTAAATTATACATTATAAATT
Organism: Ornithorhynchus anatinus; assembly: GCF_004115215.2. Classification (NCBI taxonomy): domain Eukaryota; kingdom Metazoa; phylum Chordata; class Mammalia; order Monotremata; family Ornithorhynchidae; genus Ornithorhynchus; species Ornithorhynchus anatinus. The sequence continues at coordinate 110,702,282 of NC_041729.1, forward strand.
GCTTATTCATATTAATATGTCTCCCCCTCTAAACTGTAAGCTTGTTGTGGGCAGGGAATAAATCTACAAACTCTATTGTGTCCCAAGTGCTTAGTACAGTGCATGATGATGATGATGACCTTTTTTTAAGAAAAATGATCTGTGCAGCAGAGTGAATTATGAACTGGAGTGGGAAGAGGCAGGAGTCAGAGAGGACACCAAGAAGGCTGGTGCAGTAATAATTTCCACACCCATCCTCCCCTCCGTGTAGGCAGGGTAGGATAAGTGCATGAATTGGTGTAGTAGTAGTTTGAAAAGGGAGGTAAGGGCAGATTTTAGTGATGTTGTGAAGGTTGAACTGATGGGATTTGGTAGCAGACTAAATATGAGAGAGAGTTGAGAATACAGCCAGGGTTATCGGCTTGGGATACAAGGAGGATGGCAGTGTTGCTTACACTGGGAAAGTCAGGGGGAGGACAGAGTTCGAGTGGCAAGATGAGTTCTTTTTGGGCATGTTTAGCTAGAGATGTTGGCAGGACACCAGTTCGTCCCCTAGACTATGCTTATGCTTGTTGTGGGCAGGGAATGTGTCTGTTATATTGTTACACTGTGCTCTCCCCAGAGCTTAGTGCAGTGATCTGCATGCAGTAAGTGCTCAATAAATACAATTGACTGACTAAGCCTTTGATAGAGTGCAATTGAGGTAAATAGACTATCATTGTTCTAAAGATGTGTTCTGTATGATTTAGAGTCATGAAAGAACTGTGAAACTTCTCCTGGCCAAGAGAGAAGACTGAAGATCAGAATTTAGGAACTTAAGTAACGTCATTGGTCATTAGATTGTAAATTCCTTTCTTGCCGAATTAAACTTATTCAACTCAATTTTAATCTTCCTAGATATCTCAGCTGGTTTTGACACTGTGAGCCATCCCTTCTCCTTGAAGCACTAACTTTGGCTTCAATAATAACATCTTCTCCTTATTCTCCTCCTACCTCTCTGGCAGATCCTCCTCAATCTAATTCAGCCCATATTCTGTTAGTCACCAAATACTGTTGGTTCTTTCTTCTCACCATCTCCAGCATCTGCTTCATCCTCTACACTAAAACTGTTACTACGCTCTATTGTACTTTCACAAGCTTTTAGTTCAGTCTCTGCACAGAGAAAGTGTTCGGTAAATGCTGCTGATTGATTGGCAGGGACCATGTCTCCCATTTCATCATTTCTAAATGTTGCAGAGATGATCAAGTTGATGATAATACTCATAAATTCTAGGACTTGAACTACAGGTGATGTGAATAAATGTAATGGCTAATGTTGTAATTTTAATGGTGCATTAGGAATGCCATATATGGTGGCATTTAGAATCTCCGATGAAAGATTCCATCAATCCAAACTGTTGTTTATCTGCATGTATAGATCCTGTAATCATTTAAGCTCACAAACCCCTTTTCCCAAAGAGTAGATTACTATATTTTTGTTGTTATACAGTATCGATAGGAAATTGGAGATCTGCCATTTCTTCAAATTATCAAGAAGTAGAGTTAATGAAGTGTACATCAATATTCATCTTTTCAGGATCTTTAATGGGCTACCAGAGAAGATTTTAGTGGATTTGGTTGGTCTATAAAGAGCACCACTATCCCGCAGTAACAAAACTCTATAATGAAATATAGCATGGAAAATTCCAATATGAGTGACTAAGCCTCCTCTCGATCTTCTAGAAAAAAGGAAAGAGGACATTAGAATGTGGAGGCCATTGACATTATTGAATGTTGATTATTAGATTTAGATGGGAATATTATTAAGATAGGCGATGGTAACAGATAAAATCTTTTCTTATGAGCCAAGAAGTGAAACAAAAGACAGGGACAGAGTAAATTGACACATTCAATTGCAGATCATTGAAGTTGTCAAGAGAGGGAGGTGGGAAAGGTATCTAATATGTTTAGATCAAGAAAAAGATTTTGATACAATGAAACTGGAAAGCTATGCAATCCCACGGAAATGAGAAATATTTGTGAAATGTTGCATCTCCTTTTCTTCTACTTGTTCCTTCTTAAGACCCCACCCCTACCACCTCTCCACATTGAAAATTGAAAAGAATTTCATGAGCAAGAGGATCGAAGTATAAGTTTCTTCTCAGTGCTTTGCTTGAGGCATTGAAGTAGAGGTTTGTCAGTAGTGCTTTGCTAGAGATGAGAGCAATAGATTTTTATGTAAGAGTCTCTATAGCAGCATGGTTGTGAGATTAGATGTCACCAGGAAAGTACCAGATGTAACTTGAAGTGAATGACATTTCCATCAGGGTAAAAGAAGAGGAGATAGAATTCAATTTCCAAATAAATGAAGAACGCTTCAACTGAAAGATATGAAAATACCTGTATCATGAAAGGGTTAAGAGGAATAAAGGGAAAAGAGATCATCAAAATAATGAACATTGTTGAAATAAGCAGTGTTGCCTCGAAAGAGCACTGGCCTGAGAGTCAGAAGGACTTGGGTTCTACTCCTGGCTTCGCCTAGCTGCATGACCTTGGACAAATCGCTTCATGTCACTGTGCCTCCATTTCCCCATCTGTAAAATTGGGATTAAGTCTGTGAGTGCCACGTGAAACATGGGTTATGATGATTATGAAATAGCTACCCAAGCACATTTTTTTCAGTGGTATATGTTGAGAATTTACTTATGAGCCAGGCAGTGTACTAAGCACTGGAGTAGATCAGGTTGGACACAGCCCATGTCCCACATAGACTAAAACTAGAAGCAGTATGACCTAGTGGATAGAGCAGGGCCTTGGAATCAGAAGGACATGGTTCTAATCACGACTCTGCCACTTGTCTGTTGGGTGATCTTTGGGCAATTCACCTAAATTATCTGTGCCTCAGTTTCCTCATTTGTAAAATGGATATTAAGATTGTGATCTCCATGTGGGAAAGGGAATGTGTCCAACCTGATTATCCTGTACTAGCTCAGCCTTTAATACAGAGTCTGGCATATTCATTCAATCAAATTTACTGAGCACTTAGTGTATGCAGAACACTATACTAAGTGCTTGGGAAGTACAATTCAGCAAAAAATAGAGGCAATCCCTGCCCACAATGATTAAAAGTACCACTGTTATCATTATTATTGTATGGGGCTCACAATGTAGATCCTCTTAACAGATATGGTAACTGAGGCACGGAGAAGTGAAATAACTTGCCCAAGGTAACACACCTTACAAGGAATGGAGTTGGGATTAGAACACAGGTCCTTCTGACTCCCAAGCCATTGCTCTAATCACTAGACCAAAATGCTTAGCAGAGTGGCTGGCACTAAGTAAGTGCTTCACAAAAACCACTAAAAAAATGCCATCTAATATTTTCAAGCTTTATTTACAAAAATGAATACAGAAAAGTATTCATTAATTCATTCAATCCTATTATGTTCTTACTGTGTGCAGAGCACTGTACTAAATGCTTGGGAAAGTAAAATTCAAAAATAAAGTGACAATCCTGCCCAGAACGAGTTTACAGTCTAGAAGGGGATAGACATCAATACAAATAAATAAAACTACAGATATATACATCAGTACTGTGGGCCTGGTAGAGGGAGAAAGAACAAAGGGACCAAGTTAAGGTGACGCAGAAGGGAGTGGAAGATGAGGAAAAGTGAGGCTTAGTCTGGGAAAACCTCTTGAAGGAGATGTGCCTTCAGTAAGTCTTTCCAGGCAGGGGAGATTAGTTGTCTGGCAGACTTGAAGGAGGGCATTCAGGCCAGAGATATAGGAGGTGGGCCAGGGGTCGGCAGCAAGAGAGGCGAGATAGAGGCACAGTAAGAAGGTTAGCACCAGAAGAGCAAAGTATGTGGGCTGGGTGGTAGAGGAAAGAAGAAAGGTGATTTAAGGTCAGTGATGAGTTTTTGTTTGTTATGGAGGTGAATAGGCAACCACTGGAGATTTTTGAGAAGGGAAGTGACATGTCCTGAACATTTTTGTAGAAAGATGATCCAGGCAGCAGAGTGAAGTATCGACTGGAGTGGGGAGAGACAGGAAGTTGGGAGGTCAGCAAGGAGGCTGATGCAGTGATCTAGGTGGATAGGATGAGTGATTGTATTAATGTGGTAACAGTTTGGATGAAGAGGAAAGGGCAGATTCTAGCAATTTTGTGAAGATGAGGCCAACAGGATTTGGTGACAGATTGAATAAGCGGGTTGAATGAGAGAGAGGAGTCAAGGGTAGTGCCAAGGTTATGGGCTTGTGAGACAGGAAAGATGGTGGAGCTATCTACAGTGATGGGAAAGTCAGGGAGAGGACAGGATTTGGATGGAAAGATAAGGAGCTCTGTTTTTGGACATGTTGAGTTTGAGGTGACAGGAGGACATCCAAGTAGAGATGTCTTGTAGGCAGGAGGAGATGCAAGCCTGGAGAGAGGGAAAGATATCGGGGAGGAGATGTAGATTTGAGTATCATCTGCACAGAGATGGTAGTTGAAGCCATGGGAATGTGTAGATGGAGAGTGTAGAAGGGGATTGAGAACTGAACCTTGAGGTACCCCCACAGTTCGGGGATGGGAAGCAGAGGAGGAGCTGGTGAAGGAAACTGAGAATGAATGGCCAGAGAGATAGGAGGAGAACCAGGAGAGGACAGAGGCAATGAAGCTAAAGTTGGATAATGTTTCCAGGAGAAGGGGGTGACCCATAGTGTCAAAGGCAACTGAAAGGTCGAGGAGGAATAAGATGGAATAGAAGCCATTAGATCTGTCAAGAAGGAGATCATTGGTGAAAATATATTAATTGTGTCAGCAAAAGGGAGGCTCATCTTCGATTGGGTCAGGGATATAGTGGGAGCAGAGGCAAACAGCGTAAGATAGTATAATAGGGGCTAAAGAAATGTGAACTGGAAACTAAAACTAACCAAAGTCAGTATTGCAGGTAGAATACAATTACGAGTTAAATGATAGAGGATCTTCTTGTTAAGGGAGACAAATTGTGACAAACTTGAATAAAGTAAGATTGATAGGGAAGATACTGATCCTAGTCTCAGGGGCTTGTTAGATGACAGTAGTGGGTCTGGTGAAGAGGGAGACGAGTGGCGGGAGAAGAAGCAGTCAACAGGAGAGAATCGGTTAGGGAGGAATGTGAGAAAGAGGGAGGGGGCTATTAGAGACTGCTAAGGAAGATCTGAATTTTTCAGCTTCTCCATACATTTGGGACTCTCCTCAGTACAAGGTTGTAACTCTCCAAGGCTCCCATGTCTGGTTCTCTCCTTCATTCATTCATTCATTCAACTGTATTTATTGAGCACTTACTATGTGCAGAGCACTGTACTAAGCACTTGGAAAGTATAATTCGGCAACAGATAGAGACAATCCCTATCCAACAATGGACTCACAGTTGAGAAGGGGGGAGACAGACAACAAAACAAGTAGATAGGCATCAATAGCATCAAAATAGATAGCATTATAGATATACACACATCATTAATAAAATAAATAGAATAGTAAGTTTGTTAAAACATACATACACAAGTGCTGTGGGGCGGGGAAGGGGGTAGAGTAGAGGAAGAGAGTAGGGGTGAAGGGGAGGGGAGGAGGAGCAGAGGAAAAGGGGTACTCAGTCTGGGAAGGCCTCCTGGAGGAGGTGAGCTCTCAGTAGGGCTTGGAGGGGGAAGAGAGCTAGTTTGGCCGATGTGAGGAGAGAGGGCATTCCATTCCTCTGATGTTCCTCCCCAGAGTTTTCCAAGGCCAACTCCCTCCACTGCCCTTTTGCTAGTCCTCAGCAGAGTCATATCTTTGATGCTCTTAATCTTAAATCTGGCTATTGCACTTGGATTTGCATGCTTTATTCACCTCTCCCTCAGCCCTGCAGCACTTATTTATTCATGTTAATGTCTATCTGCCCCTCTAGGCTTTAAGTTCGTGGTGGTCAGGGAACTTGTCTATCAATTATGTTCTATTTTACTCTCCCAAGCACTTAGTACAGTGCTTGGCACACAGTAAGGGCTCAATAAATATCATTGATTGATTTAGTTTCTCAAGAACCATACCACATCCTTGTTAAATCAATAGAGTATATATTTTTGTGTCCAAAGTAAATGTTATATTTGAAGAAGATACTGATAAAGTCTGTTTAAGAGCAATATGCAAAATAAAATCAAATCTGGATCCACATAATCTCTGTATATGACTTAGCAAAACAATTTTGGACTATTTGGGAAAGAGTTGCCTAATAATAACATATTCAATGTGAGCAGGATACATGTCTACCAACTCTATTAAAGTGTACTTTCCCACGGGCTTAGTACAGTGCTCTGTACATAGTAAGTGCTCAATAAATGTCATTGATATTAGATTGTATGGACTATTGCAGATATCAGAACATACAAACAATGAATCTGGTTGGGATTAAAGTCCTTAGGGACAATAGGGATGGAGGATATTCTCAGAATATAGTATAAGATGAAGAAAAATTGGTGAGAGAGGTATGTGAACTCTGAAGAAATGGAGACCACAAAGACATCACTTACATCCAAAAAAAAAAATGGATTTAGGTGAGAAAAGAAACAATAAAGGCACAGGGTGACTGTCTGTAAATATGCATATAAAACTGAAAATATGGGTAACTTTTTATCTGTTGGTAACAAGGATCCTGGCAAACCATAATAAAAACAAATAGCTCTAGTATTCTGTAAATATGTGATGAAAATGATAAACAGTCTTTCCACACATTTGGATCCTTTCCTTCTAAAAAAAAAGTCTTCAAGAATCATATATACAACATACAGCAAACCATTTTCTCATCACTAAATTTCGTATATTTATGGGTTGTTATATCTTTGTCAAGAATATTAATTGAATATCCTATTCGAAACAGAACACTGTACTAGGTGCTTAGAAGGAATACAGTAATTCCTACCAGAATGCAACATTTTGTGTGTGATTTGGATTGACTGTATTGGAAGAATAATCAATCAATTAAATGAATGGTGTTTACTGAGTGTTTACTGTGGGCAGTGCACTGTACTGAGCTAATAGGAGAACAACTGCAATAACACAGCTGTAAATTATCCATGCTGTAATGTGGCTCTAAACAGAAATGCCTTCAAGCATATCACAGTCTGATTTTTAAAATAGTAAACACTGTATCAGTTCATTAGCATTGCTTAGGGAACTAATTGTGAATGTCACTTTGCCTACATTTACTGGAAACAGTGACCAAGCAGTTACAAATTCATTCCCTAAACACTAATAATGCTTTGATAAGATGTTTTTGAGGTAAAAGTGCTTTTGAAGCAAAAGAGATTTGGAGGTAAAAGTACTTCTCAATACAATGTTTCAATTGTTTCAAACCATCTACCACCTACCTCTTGTTTACTATTGAAACAATGATTGACAGGGCAATTTTGGATTAAAACTGGGTTTTTCAAGAATTTGTGTAACAGAAATGACTCTGTAAGATTCAGTTGCTGCCCTTGAGGAGCTAACAATTCAGTGGATATGCCAGCTGTCCAAAACACAGACAGCCTGGTTCAAAGAGAGCCACTTGGGGAACCAATTTCAGGATGTCCTGGACAATGGACAGAGCTGTCTTAGCCAGTAGGAGTGGAAGAGGGTTGTCTCGAACTTGAATCAACCTATTTCCATCTGCCAGGTATCAGTGTTGCTGCTCTTCTAGTTCAGTTCATAATGAACAGGTGATTGTGAATGGGAACTGGGAATTTGGATAGACCCCTTCCGGCTACTTAAGTCTGTGGAGAGAGAGACTGTGGGAGGGCAGAGCCTGGGCTAGCAGTGTGAAGCAGCATGGCCAAGTGTTTAGATCATGGGCCCGGGAGTCAGAAGGACCTGGGTTCTAATCCCAGTTCCACCACTTGTCTGCTGTATGACCTTGAGCAAGTCACTTCTCAATGCCTCAATTCTCTCATCTGTAAAATGGGGATTAAGAATGTGAGCCTCTTGTGAGACAAGGACTGTGTCTAACCTGATTTGCTTGTATCTATGCAAGTGCTCAGTACAGTGTCTGGCACATAGTACATGCTTAACAAATACCAGTTATTATTATCACTATTATTATTATTATCATTATCATTATTATCAGGACTCTGAAAGCAGACGATGAAGATACATATTGCCCATGACTTTGCCTATAAGGCTTAATAACCCTTTATGTTAGAACAGACTTAGCTGAACAATGGTGTGTTCAATATTAGAACAGACTAAATAGTCAGAATTTGGACAAACAGCCAGTGTTTTCTCATTGAATTCTAGTATTAAAATTGTCCTGAACCATTTATCTAATAGTGTTATATCAGCCACATGATTTTGGTCAGCATCAGTTGTTTTTTTCTAAATTTTTTTAATAGTTCCAGGAAAAATGAGAGCCCATTTTCAAATGAATTGTTGTAATTATTTTAGTCTATTTCATTTGATAAAAATAGCTTGAAAATCATTTTAGTTTCATACACAAACCATAAATGGTGGTTCTTATAAATACATTTCAGTGACAAATTACCACATTTGAGCTGTGACCAGGAAAACAAGACTCTATCATTGAGACTGTGAGCAATTAGATTGTGTGTTCCGTGTGGGAGAAGAGGTGTCTGATCACATTGTCTTGTGTCTATCCCAGTGTTTAGTATAATTCTTGGCACTTTGTAAACATTTATTAAATCCCATAACTAAATAGTTGGGTTTTATTTTTATAACAGGAAATGACATTGATAATGTCCCTAATCAAAAGGGACCAACTTTCATCTCGAATGAAGTGGGCATGTTAAGCTAGAGAACCAGAGACAGAAAAGAGGGATAGAGAAAAGAACAAAGAACAGATAAAAGAGAAGGAAAAAGGATGATGAAAAGAGAGAGACCTATAAGGAAAGCCCTGGAGGAGGACAGTGAGGGGTAAGGATTTAAAGAAGGAATGGGAAATAGAAAAGTAGGAGGAGACATAAGGGAAGAGGAAGAAAGAGAAAGAAGAAAGGGAGAGGACGATGCATGTTCTCACCTTCTCTGCTATCTATTAATCCATCAGTGGTGTTTATTGAGCACTGACTGAGGGCAGAACACTGTACTAAATACTTGGAAGAGTACAATATGAAAAGGTGGAGAGGCATGTTTCCTCCCATAATGAACTTTACAGTCCAGAGGGACTTATTTCACTGCCTCTGAGTTTTCTCACACTTCCCAGGGCCCTGGCTAGGCCAGAGCAGAGCAGTTCCCTTTCCCCTTGGCCTTGGTCACCAAGAAGATGTGCTGAGGATCAGAGCCCTGTAACTAGTACAGTGACATGCTACTCTTAAAGACCCCACAGTCTCCATGCCACTTCCCAGGGCAGAGCAACCCAAGCACCATGGCTCCCCAGAATAGAAATTGTGGTAACTTGGAGATTTCATACCACTACAGCACCGGAACTTCTTTCTCACTGTCATATGACTTGCTCCCTTGGTTCTTCCCCTGTCCAAGCCCCATCACACTTAGGTACATATCTGCAACTTATTTATTTGTATTGAGGTTTGCATCCTGCCTGGCCCCCTAGACTGTAAGCTCATGGTGGACAGGGAATTTGTCTGTTTATTGTTGTATTGTACTCATCCAAGAGCTTAATACAGTGCTCTTCACACTAAGTACTCAATAAACATGATTGAATGAATGAATAGGGCTCCAGAGCCAAGGGCATGAGGAGCCACTGGCCCAACTCTGAAGCCAGAAGGGGGCAAGAGAAACAACAGCTGTGGTGGCAAAATAATGATAGCAGGCAAGAGGTGGAGTCAAAATCTCAGTTCCACCCCGATCCTTTTTCCAGTTCCAAAGTGCTGGGAGGTGTCTAGCTCTACCTTTCTTAAGTTGTCTATGGCCCTGTAAAAACAAATCTAGTTGTTCTGTGAAGTTAGGATGGTGCTTTCGTGGATGCTCTAGTTAAATAAAGTTCTTATTGTCATTTTTCATCTGTCCCAGTATGTGCACATACACACATGGTTGTTCCAACAATAAAACAATTGGTATCCAGGCAAACTTGACAGAAAACAATTCCTTAAATCTGCCATTATATCCTAACTAAAATAAGTAGTAAAACTAGTGTTCTGGCAAAACTGAGTGTAACCCAAAACACAGTTAAATCCTCTGCATAGCACTGTAGTCCTGGTATCAATGGCATATAGGGTAAAGAGCATATACTGGACCAGTCTCATTTAAATTATGAATTGTAGAAAATTGACTCAAAAATATGAAATAAGTGTTTAGATTATGGGTAATAACATGAAATTAGGGAATATGAATACCAATGGGAAATCACTATCTGCTCCTAAATGTTGCTAATATATGGGCCTTCTTCAGTGCTCTATTTTGATTCCATGGTAATCTACATTAGCAGTCACTTGAATGACAATATCACATTTACACAAATCCCAACTCCTCATTGTATCTGAGGATTAAAAAAATAACCTAACATTGAGGGCTAATTATCTGAATTTTCTTATATTTAATAGACACTAGTCCACAATGTTAATACTGGGCCTTATCACAATTTAATAATAATAATAATATTGGTATTTAAGCACTTATTATGTGCAGAGCACTGTTCTAAGCACTGGGGTAGATACAGGGTAATCAGGTTGTCCCACTTGAGGCTCACAATCTTAATCCCCATTTTACAGATGAGATAACTGAGGCACTGAGAAGTGAAGTGACTTGCCCAAAGTCACAGCTGACAGGTGGCAGATCAGGATTAGAACCCATGACCTCTGACTCCTAAACCCGTGCTCTTTCCACTCAGCCACACTGCTTCTCTAATTTAGTTAACTGAAGCATTTAGTACAGTGCTCTGCACACAGTAAGTACTCAACAAATACCACTGAGTGATTGAAGAAACCAGTAATGCCTTAATCTGTACTTAATCTTTTTCTATTAATGTATTTTTTTATGCAGCATTTTGGGGTTTGTGGAAATGAGTTCATTACTGATACTGTTAGAGAGCACACTGATCTTTCAACTTAAAACATACACTGTGAAAAAAAAAATTTAAATCCTGGAATTTTTTCAAACATTTATCCAGGAGTCTTCATATGGCTGAAAGCAAGAAATTAACTTCTTATGCCCCTGATGGCCATTTCCAATTAGATCCAATAGTAGGTTGTAATTATATAGCTACTATCCTTCAGTCCCAGATTTTTTCAAAGTGAAATCAGGAATTTTACTGTCATTGTCAAGAAATGAAAGAAGTGATTATTGTTAGCAATGAGAGAGAAAAATAATTATTTGTTCTGATGTTTCAATGATTCAAATTCAATACTTTGCTAGTAAAGCTATATCATGATCAAGCAATTAATCAGTCAACCAATCAATGATATCTATTGCACATATAAAGTGTGCAGAGCACTGTACTGTAAGTGGATGGGCTAAAGCAATATAATAGAGTTGGTAGTCACAAACCCTGTCCACAAAGACCTTACAATCTACAGGGGAAGACTGACATTAAAGTAAATTACAGTTAGGGAAAATAGTAGAGCATAAGGATATTTACATACATATTGTGGGACTGGGATGAGCATCAGAGTGCTCAAGGGGTATCATTTCTCCAGTTGAAATTTAAGTCTTCTCTCCTTAGATAACCAGGACCCCTGAGTGCCCTGTTGCTATGAGGAATTCATTGTCTATTGTTTTGTATTACCAAGTAAGATTTATTAAAAAATTTCTTGGAAAAAAGTATGCCCTTGTGTATCCTATGGAAATTGAAATCATTCTGCTCTGAATCACAAGCAAAATCATTTTCAGAATTTTATCTCCATGTGTATGAAAATCTTATTCTAGCCTTCAGCTCTCAGGGTACCCTTTGGGTGAAAATGTGATACTGATGTTTCTGGTGGCTTGCATTTCAAAAACTGTTTAGATAAAACTACATTTGAAATGTTGAAAATAACCTTCAAAAGTACTAAACTTTGTTTTCCTGACAATATCTGTGCTTTGGTATGGTAACTGTGCACCAGGGTAGTAGTTTATATAGAAGAACTTTTACAAAATTCCCTTCTATCTCAAAAAGAACCTTGTATAAAGCAAATCATCCAGATTGCATAATAATAACAATAATACTTGTTAAGTGCTTATTATGTGCCATGAACTATTCTAAAAATTGGGGTGGATACAAGATAATCAGGTTGGACAAAGTGCGGGTCCCACGTGGGACTCTCAATCTGAGGACGGAGTAGGATTTAATGCCCATTTTACAGATGAGGAAACTGAAGCACAGAGAAGCAAGTGATTTGCCCAAGGTCACATAGCAGACAAAAAACAGAGCTGGGATTATAACCCAGGTCCTCAGACTCCCAGGCCCATGCTCTTTTCCCTAGGTCACACATGTTTTCCTTTAAGATGCCTATGTCCTTGTTTCCCAGAAGAGCCCGATGCAGCTCAAGAAGAACATCACAATGATTATAGAGTAAAGGTTGGTTCAGAGCAGAACTGTGGTTCTCAGACCCTGGGAGTCAGATTAGTGGGGCCTTTTTCCAGCCATGGCTTGGTTCTGCCCTTCTGCCCAGTTCAGAGTGGGGCAAGGCAATTGGCTATCCTCAGTCTTACCTGCTAAGACACCAATCTTCCACTAGTGACAGCTTCCTATTGCTGCTCTGTCCACACTGACAATCACTTAAGTACTGGTGGAAGCAGGTAGGAATCAGCCAGTGCCCTCATCCCCGTCACTCTATAATCCTTCTCCCAGTACTCTCTATCAAGTCTTCTAGCCCAAGACTATTCCACCCCACATTCTTCTTACCCTGGTCATATCTTCCCCTTAGCCACCTCATCATTTGTTTGCACTACTTTTATGCAAAAATAATATTAATAATGATGATGGCATTTAGGTGCTTACTATGTGCCAAGCACTGTTTTAAATATTGGGGTAGATACAAGGTAATCAGATTGTCCCTCGTGGGGCTCACAGACTTCATACTCATTTTACAGATGAGGTAACTGAGACACAGAGAAGTTAAGTGACTTGCCCGAAGTCACACAGCTGACAACTGGCAGAGGAGGGATTAGACCCCACTACCTCTGACTCCCAAGCCCATTCTCTTTCCACTAAGCCATGCTACTTCTCAAAAGTAATGTGGCTTAGCGGAAAGAGCATGGGCCTGGGAATCAGAGGACCTGGGTTCTGATTCTGGCTCCACCACTTAACAAGCTGGTTGACTTTGGGCAAGTCACTTAATTTCTCTAGGCCTCAATTACCTCATCTGCAAAATGGGGATTCAATAGTTGTTTTCCCTCCTACTTAGACTGTGAACCCCAAGTGGGATCTGCTTATCTTCTATATTCCTCAGTGCTTAGTTTTATAGTGCTGGCACATAGTAAATGCTTAACTATTAACACAATTATTATAACTCTGTTCATTTGAGATTGATATATTTGATCCCCTGTATATATTGCTTATACTGCAGCTCACATTATTTAAACTAGTGTATACAGTATTTGTCAATATAGGTCTCCTTATCTTTCCTTCAAGACCACTGATCATGGTCTTTACTTCTTCCAGGTGCCCAAACACTCAGCACATTTTAACTGTGAAAATCCCACATTAGCCACCCTGATAGTTTAACTGCTTGGAGAACAGATGGAAGAATGGTTCCACCACAGTGAAGCCAACTTTGGCCAAAACAACCAACATAGTAGTTGATTTTCTAAAGCATATACCTTCTAAAGGAGACCAACTTCTAAAAAGTGATTTATCATGTGTCTGAGGCCTTGTCTGGTCTGAGCATGGTTCTGCTTTGCCACTAAGGAGGCAGAACTGAGGAGGAGCCAAAAAAGGAGGGGCCCAACTTCCGGGAACAAGGGGAACTATAATCTTGGTCCTGTTTCCACCTCAGCAGCAGCTCCAGAATAGCAATCAATGAATCAATTAACCATTCAACAGCATTTATTGAATATATACTCCATTCAGATCACTGAACTAAACTCTAAGGACCATATGTCCAACAGAGTTGGTATTCATGATCCCTGCCCCCAAGGAGCTTCTGGTCTACATGAAGAGTCAGCACTAAAAGAGATTAAGAAGTAGAGTGTAAGGATATGTATAAACTACTGTGGGGCTGAGGTGAGTATCAAAGTGCTTAAGGGATACACAGCCAAGTTCATAGTCAATGCAGAAGGGTGGGTAGATAGGGGAAATAAGGGGCTAAATCTGGGAAGGCCTCTGGGAGGAAATGGGGTTTTAGACTACGAGCTTTTTGTGGGCAGGGAATGTGTCTTTGTTGTTGTATTGTACCCTCCCAAGTGTTTAGTACAGTATTTTGCACACAGTAAGTGCACAATAAATACAAATGAATGAATGAGGAGGGTTTTAAATATGGAAAGTGGTGAACTGTCAGGAAGAGGGAGGGAGTTCCAGACCTGAGTACATTTTAACTTCAAGTTTTAGTGATGAGAATCTTTGTTCTGAAAGGTCTGCTTTCATCTGAAAGGAATTCAACTTAGTCAGATGTGCCTAGCTGTCAGGAACCTCTCTGAGGACATGGAGAAGTACTCTGCATTCAATCAACATTGTATTCAGATGCACTAGCACTTACCCTATCCCCCCTTGATTACTGTATCAGCCACCTTTCTGACCTACCAATCACCTGTCTCTCCCCACTGCAGTCCATACTTTACTTTGCTGCCTCAATCATTTTTTCCACAAAAAACATTTTCTCCACTCCTCAAGAATCTTCAGTGTTTGCCCATGAACTTCCACATCAATGAGAAACTCCTTACTATTGGCTTCAAAACACTCAGTCCGATTGCCTCCTCTTACATCACCTCACTACTCTCCTACCACAACCCAGCCCACACAATTTTCTCCTCTATTGCTAACCTTTTCACCATACCTCCATCTCGTCTCTCTCACCACTAACCTCTTGCCAACACCCTGCCCCTGGCCTGAAACGCCTTCGCTCTTCATATCTGACAATTACTGTTCCCCAACCTCCTTTCTCAAAGCCTTCCCTGACTAAACTCTCTTCCTTTTCTTCCACTCCCTTCTATATGATCCTAACTTGTTACCTTTATTCACCCCCCCACCCCGTCCATCCCCACAGCAATCTGTAATTTATTTATTCATTTATTTATATTAATGGCTGTTTCCCCCTTTAGACTATCAGCTCTATGTGGGCTGGGAATATGTCTGTTACATTGTTAAACTCCTTGTGGGCAGGGAATAAGACTGTTGTACTGTACTCACCCAAGCGCTTAGTATAGTGTTATGCACAAGTAAGTGCTCAATAAATACGATTGAATGAATGAACATTGTACTCTTTCAAGCAGTTAGTACAGTGCTCTGCACACAGCAAGTACTCAACAAATAAGATTGACTGACCCCACCCTCAGATCCACAGCATTTATGTATATATCTGTAATTTAAATATTTATATTAATGTCTATTTCCCCTTTCAACTTTAAGCTCATTGTGGGGAGAGAACATGTCCGCCAACTTCTTCATATTTTACTCTCCCAAATGCTTACTACTGCTCTAAGTTTTCAATAAATATGATTGATTAATTGATTGGCGGGAGAAGTACAGTAGAACTAGGAAACAAAATATCTGCCCTCAAGGAGCAAGCAATCTAGTGATATTTGGTTATAAGACCGGAACCAATTATTAACATCACATCTGACTTCTTGAATAGTTTCATCAGCAACATTTAAGGGCCATATTCACCATCAGGTTTGAGGCAGGATCAAACACAAGGAGATGCAGAAAAAAAGATACTGCAGCTAGGCTCACTCTACATTGTTCCTATGTGTGAGACACGTGAAGACTAGACTGTGGGTAGGGATTATATCTACTAATTATTAACTATTACCAACTTTTTTCCCTGTCTCACAAAGCCCATAACATTGGTATTATCCTTGGCTCACCTCTCTCATTCAACCCACATACTCAATCTGTAACCAATATCCTGTCTACTTCTCAGATTTCCTACTATAGCCCGTAACACCTTACTCCTTTAATGCTAACTTACTCACTGTACCTTGATCTCATCTATCTTGCTGCTGACCACTTGCCCATGCTCTTACTCTGGTCTGGAACTCCATTCTCCCTATACTTTAAGCTCATTATAGGAGGGAACATGACTACTAACAATGTTGTATTGTACCCTACCAAGCATTTAGTGCACAGTAATTAGCAGACAGCAAGCACTCATTCATTCATTCATATATGACAACCTACCACTCTCCTCACCTTCAAAACCTTATTTAAATCACAATCTCCTCCAAGTGGCCTTACCCCACTGCATCCTCATTTCTCTTCTGTGTCACTTATGAACTTGGATCTGTACCCATTTGGTACTTGATACTCACCCGACCTTAAACCCCACAAAACTTATGTACATATCCATAGTTTATTTTAAGATGTGTCCCCCCCATCTAGACTGTAAAGTCCCTGTGGGTAGGGAACATATCTACTAACTCTGTTGATTTGTGCTCTCCCTCACTTACTCCAGTGTTCTGCACATAGTAAGTCATTAATGAATACCACTGATTGATTACCAATTCTATTGTATTGTACTTTCCCAAGTGCTTAGTGTAACACTCAGCACAAAGTGCTCAATAAATACCACTTATTGACTGATGATTGTAGGATACACAAAAAACTGTTGTATGGTATATTGGGATGGGTCTAACCAAATTGAGGGTGGGAGCAGGAACAATTTAAAAATGCAGTTTATGCTAAGCCTCAAACAATATGGCATCACAGGAGCAGGGTGACAACTGTGGCAGATGAAACAACCATGGAGCCCTGAAACCAAGAAAGAAATAATGCTGAAATTTTGAGTACTGGGAAGACAGAGATAAAAGTGAACATAGTTGGTTTTTTAAAGCAACACTTGCACCCAAAGGTAAACTTCAGCATCAATAATGTCATCTTCAGTTGCAAAGCACATTCTATAGATTCATAAATTTCCCCTTAACAAAGAGTACTAAACTTCATCCAAGTGTTTTCATTCAAATGCGTTTCTTCAACAAAAGTCCTTCCCCATACCTAAAACTTGTTGCTCATATATTTGTTTCAAAGTAAAAAAATAGCAAAGAAAATGGCATAAGTAAGATCCGCCCTTCCTCATAGAACTTTATGTTCATTTTTTGTGGTATAATATGATACAAATTCAATAAGTCTACTCTCCAAATTTAAGAAATTTTATATTTATCACTTAATGTAAGAAAACAAATTAACAATACAGTTAAGTTGAATATGTATCTCTGCCAAAAGTAGTATTTGATGCTTGATGGGAGTTACATATCTTTAGAAATGCAACTGGATTATCAAACAATACAAAAAGTGTTTTTCAGGCAGGTGCTAAAATAAAATGCCCTCCGACACCCAGTGCCCTCCTTAAACAAGTCAATTGGATTCATGTCCTGCTTATCTGCACTTTATCTCCTCAAAAATATATGATATAAAGGGAGAAAATATTCTGAATGTCCAATATTGCCCTTTAGATTTGAGTACCTGCATTTTCAATTGACCATGCCTTTATATCAGAAACCTAAACTAATTTTCAAATGATCCACATGGGTCTTTAATTCATCAGCCTATTAATATATGAAGGATTTGCTGTGAGTATTCAATTCACCCCAGGAGGACTCACATCAGTCTGGCTGAGGTAGTGCAGACAGGGTTTTTGTTTATTTTCCTGGAAGAGTACTTGCTCCTACATCCTTCTGGTTTGGACTGGTTATCTGCTCAATTGATAGTAGGTTCCTTGGTGTGTGATACTTCTGTGTTCATTCCTTATTCTACTGTCAGCTCATCTTCAGTTATTGGAGAATGATATTAACTTATTTAAGAGATGAAATTTTCCTTTTGTAATGAAGGAATGGTCGAAGCCCAATCAAGACAATCTAATGGAGAAGAGGTGGACACAGGTTGGACACAGTCCATGTCCCAGGCTAGAGCTCACAATCTTAATCCCCATTTTATAGATGAGGTAAGTGAGACAGAGAAGTTAAGTGATCTGCCCAAGGTCATACAGCAGACAAATGGTGGAGCCAGGATTAGAACACATGTCTTCTGACTCCCAGGTCTGGGCTCTTGCCACTAGGCCGCACTACTTCTCTGGTTGCTGGGAAATTAATTTGGGAAGATTTGTTGGAGAAAGTGGGAGTTTGGAGAGGGCTTTGAAAGTGTATCAGGGACAGAATGTTGGGTGGTTTGACCAAGGTTCCGACCCACTTTTTCACTGCTCGGGTCTGTGGGTTAAGCAGATGTGCTTCATTGCTCTCAGGACAGAATAAGAGCTGATATTATTGGTAAATGGTTTCCAAAATGGTCATTATGTCCTCATAACTGCTGATTATACAAGGCAGAATTGTGTCAAAACTATATTTTTCTACCCAAAACAGTGGTCTTCCAAAATTAGTTTTCTTTTGCAGTCATTGCCATTTTTTACTTCAGCAGTAGCATTTCTCTGAAGATTCCTAAGTGTTTTTCAGATTAAGACATTTAACCTCTCACCAAATTCAACTCCTCACCATTGGCTTTAAAGCACTGAATCACCTTTTCCCCTCCTACCTCACCTTGTTACTTTCCTACTACAACCCAGCTCACACACTTTGTTCCAGTCATGCTAACCTTCTCACTGCACCTCAATCTTGTCTATGTCATTGCCAACCTCTCACCCACATCCTACCTCTGGCCTGGAAGGCCCTTCCTCCTCTTATCAGGCAGATAATTGCACTCCCCCACTTCAAAGCCTTATTGAAGGCCCATCTCCTCCATGAAGCCTTCCCTAAGTCATCTTCTCCACTTTTCCCACTCCCCTCAGCATAACTGTGGCTTGTTTCCTTCATTCATCCTCCTTCCCATCCCCAAAGCACATATGTATATATCTGTAATTTATTTATTTATTTACATTAATGTCTGTTTTCCCCTCTAGATTGTGAGCAGGGAATGTGTCAGTTTATTATATTGTTCTCTTCCAAGGTTTAGTTTTGCACACAGTAAGAACTCAATAAATACAGTTGAATGAATAAACCTCTCAGCAATAACTCTGTGAGGGTCAGAATTTAGAGGTGCAGAGATGTCTCCCATTTCACATTGATTGTTTAGGCCTAGGGTTTGGGTTTGGTTTTCTAATATGTTGTGAATTTTCCATGAACTTTGTTTTGGCAATGGTAATGTCTGCTGCTTGGATCCATGGCATTTTGAGAAGAAAATGCATAAAAAAGACTTACATGCTAATATATATATATATATACATATATATTTAATATACCAAAATCATATCAAAGTAAGAGAGCAAAACCAAGATAATTCTCTTTAGAGAATCCAAAACTTCATGAAAACTCTATAATCTGCAGTGATTTTTTTGGTCAGTTTTAGTTCCAAAACATTTTTCTTATGCTAGGAAAAAAACAAACAAAAACAACTGACATCCTCCTGTGAGGGAACAGGAGGGAGCCTAAAGAAATATTTATTTCCCCAAAACATATATTACAATGAATAGATGTGACATTTAATGATGCTACTTAGCAATACCCACAAATCATCTCTATTCTTGCATGTTTGCATTCTGCTACCACCGATTGTATGAAACTATCCTATGCCAAATGGTCATTTTCTCACATTTATTATGATAACAGGATAAATGCCAGCGTTTGTCAACATCTTGTAAACGATGAGTCTTAATGAGGCAAGCCACTGTTTCTCTCCTCTGAGGAATATCATAATAGGATGAGCAAAACATCAGGTTAAAGCAAGTGGGAGGGAACCCCAGAGGGCAAACATTTTCTATGTACAAAATATTCCTTGAGGTTTTGCTTAGAGTGGCTTTCAGGATTCAGGCCAATTTGGCCTAAACCCTCATACAGCATTTTAATTGTATTTTTAACAAATCCAGCAAAAGGGGACACATGTTGATTCAGCCAGAAAAGCCCTAGAAACTGGAGAGGTGGGAGGGGAGAAGGGAAATAGAAGAAAGAGTGGGAGGGAGGGAGAAAGAGAAAGAGCGAGAGAATGAATTTCTCCTTTGCCAAGGTACTGTGCCAGGTTTGGATAAATGCCAAGGAATCCAGAGA
Source organism: Ornithorhynchus anatinus (assembly GCF_004115215.2). Lineage (NCBI taxonomy): Eukaryota > Metazoa > Chordata > Mammalia > Monotremata > Ornithorhynchidae > Ornithorhynchus > Ornithorhynchus anatinus. The sequence goes on from NC_041729.1 coordinate 110,722,281, forward strand.
TTCCACATTGCATAGCCATATACCCACTCAGATTTCATGTAATAGCAATCACTAGTTCAATGTTGCACTTCACTCCACCCCAGTACTTCCTGCCTACCTTGGGAATATCCCAAAGTGTGAATGAAACCATTTTCCTGGGTTCAGCTCACTCAGTTGCTGAACCATGCACCAGGCTCCCAGGAAAGATTTTCTTTAGGTAACAAAACAGGCTTTTATGGAGAGAACCTAAGAGCATATTCATGTCAAATAAGTTTGATATTATTTGTGCCCCCTTTTGCCCTGAAGAGTCTCCATATGTTGACGGCCCTCTCTGTTAGAACTAAGTCACATGAAGCACTAAAATGGTCTTTGGTAAAAAAAAAAAATCGATCATCAAGAGAAGCAGCATGACATAGTGGATAGAGCACAGGACTGGGAGTCAGAAGGTTATGCGTTCTAATCCCTGGTCCGCCACTTGTCTGCTGTGTAACTTCACTTCTCTGGGACATAGTTACTTTATCTGTTAAATGGGGATTAAGACTGTAAGTCCTATGTGGGATAACCTGACTACCTTGTATCTACTGCAGCACTTAGAATAGTGCTTGCCATATAGTTAGCACTTAACAAATACCATAATTATTAATAATAATCATTTATTGAGGTTGATGGAGAGCAGAGCACTGTACTAAACTCTTGGGAGAATAAAGTACAGTAGAGTAAGTAGACACGATCCTATACACAAGGAACTTACAGTGTAGAAGGGGAGACATACATCATAGCTGTGGGGCTTGAGGAAGGTTGAATATCAGAATGTTTAAGGGGTACAAGTGCAAATTCATAGGTGACACAGAAGGATAGAGAATAGGGGAAGTGAGAGTTTAGTCACAGAAGGCCTTTTGAAGGAGTTAGTACTTTAGTAGGACTTCAAAGATGATGGTCTGTCATTTGTGAAGGGGAAGGGAGTTCCAGGCTAGACAAAGTAGGCAAGGGGTTGGCTGTGAGACAAACAAGACTGAGACACTGACAGAGTAGTTGATGTTACAGAAGCAAAATGTGCAGGTTGGTTGTGGTAGGAGAAAAGCGAGTTAAGGAAGGAGGAGGAGAGCTGATTTGGTGCCTTAAAAACACGGGTAAAGACTTTCTGGTTGATGCTTAAATGGATGGGCAACCATGGGAGGTTGATGAAGAGTTGGGGTATGTGGACTGAGCATTTTCTTATAGAAACGATCCGGGCATCAGAATGAGGGGTTTTTTTTTTTAGAAAAAAATGATCTGAGCAACTGAGTGATTTTTTTTGTAGAAAAATGATACATGAAACAGAGTGAAATATGGACCAGGGAGGGAAGACAGGAGACAGGAGGGTCAACATAGAGGTAGGATATAAAAAATTCCCTTTAGTGCTGCATCAAAGATGAAAAATGCCTATTAATTCAATATACATCAGACACTATCATAGCAGACTAATTCAATGAAATAATACCTTTTAATCAGGAATAACATCAGAAGCCTTCAGTGGTTTTCAGTTTCCATTAGATCAAGTCAAAACTTTCAGCTCTAAGATGTAATGACTACCAGCAACTTTCTTCCTTCATCACTCTTTCATGCACCTGCCATCTACTTGTTCCAAACAAACCTATTCACCTTGAAACTCACTAGTTTAACTACACTAAGCCATTTTTTCAAGCTATTGTATTCTGCCTAGAATGCTTACCCGTTTCCTTTTAGCCAAGTTATACTCCTCCCCACCTTCAAATAATAAGTGATAATGACTCACTTTCTTCGGAAAGACTTCTCTAATCAGCTAACATTACAAAATGACTAATATTCTCTCCAAGTATTCCCAAAGCCCTAGCTTTCTTCAATTTTAGACACATATTTTTGTCCTATATCTTGGTGATTTGAATGATCATTTTGAATTTTGGACATCTAGCTTAACACATCCTCCTCCATTAGATATGGAACTTGTGGGCTGGGATTGTGACTTAATTTTTCCTTTGAAATTTACCTGTGCTACTATTATGGTATTTGTTAAGCACTTGAAATATGTCAAGCACTGTTCTAAGCTCTGGGGTAAACAGCAGTTAAACAAGTTGAACAGTCCCTTTGGCATTTGGGGCTCAATAATCTAAGTAGGAGGGACTGCCTTCTATAATGCCATGTAAAATGCCCTGCATGTAGTGGTGGTTCAACAATCACAGTAATAGTGGTAGTAATGGAGTTCTAGACTTAGCACTGAGATTATACACAAAGGTAGGAATTGAAGCACAATCCTTCGCCATCAACAGGCTCACAATCTTAAAATCAAAGAGGTAGAGAGGAAGAGGGAGAGAAAATTAAAGAACAATGAAGCAATAAAACACCAGAGAAGCATACAAGATGAGGAAAAATGCAAAAATGTTAACTGAAATCAGTAGAGTGCTATGGTTGGAGGAATAGAATTTCTGGCTACCCATGGCTCACAGTCTAAGGCTCACCTGTAGTCACTCATTCATTCGATCATATTTACTGAGTATTTATTGTGTGCAGAGCACTATATTAAGCATTTGGAAGAGTACAATACAGCAATAAACAGACATATTCCCTGCCCAAAATGACCTTAAGATCTAGACTGGGGGAAATGGACAGCAATATCAATAAATTACAAATAAATAAATAAGTTACAAATAAATACCTAAGTGCTGTGAGGCTGGGAGGTAGCAAGACCAAAGTCAAGATGATGCAGAAGAGAGTGGGTGAAGAGGAAAGGGGGGTACTTAGTCTGACTCCCAGGCCCATGATCTATCCGCTACACCATGCCGCATCCACAGTAGTGTCAATCCCAAGCTGTGATAGGTCAGGGGTTGGAGGTGTCTTGCAGCAACAGCCGCTTCAGGAACCTCTTTGTGCTGCAATCCAGGACTGGGGCTGGGAGAAGTACCCCAACACCTCAGTGTTAGGGTGGGTGGGTGGAAGGTGGGGAGGAGGAAGTGGTCTTGGGCTGCTGGAGCTGATAAAAGAGTGGGTTCAGGCCCAGAACTGGCAGGGGGTGGGAAGGGCTGAGTGTGGGTATGGAGACAGCTGCTGAACAATAATAATAATAATAATGGTATTTTTAAGCACTTTCTCTGTGTCAAAAACTGTTCTAAGCTCTGGGGTAGATACGAGCTCATCAGGTTGAACACTATCCCTGTTCCACATGGGGCTGATGGTGTTAATCCCCACTATGATAATAATAATAACAATAATAATAATATTTAAGTGCTTTCTCTGTGTCAAAAACTGTTCTAAGCTCTGGGGTTGATACAAGGTAATCAGGTTGTCTCATGTGGAGCTCATAGTCTTAATCCCCATTTTACAGATGAGGTAACTGAGGCACAGAGAAGTTGTGACTTGCCCACAGTCACACAGCTGACAAGTGGCGGAGCAGGGATTAGAACTCATGACCTCTGACTCCCAAGCCCATGCTCTTTCCACTAATGATGTGTACTTGAGTCCCAGAGAAGTGAAGTGACTTATCCAAGGTCACACATCAGACAAGTGTCAGAGCTGGGATTAGAACCCAGGTCCTTCTGACTCCCAGGTCTGTGCTCTACCCATTAGACCATGCTGCTTCCTGAACATGCTGAACTTGCCAAATTTCATGGAGATGTTCCGAAGTTGCAGCAGCTCAGACCCTCAGCACGGGCAAGAGGGGAAGCGGAAAGGTAGGAAAAGCATTAGCAGGTCAGAATAGCCATCTGTGTACTGTGAGGCTCCTCTGTGAGGAGCTCAGAGATAATAATATGGATTGACTCCCTCGCCACACACAAACCAGAGCTAAAACCAGGCCATGGTTTGGAGCCAGGGAGGGAAAGGAGCACAGCAAAAAAGCTGCCACAACAGCTCAGAGATGCCCTGTGGCCATAGAGGCTCTAGATGTGAGGCTCTGTGGTAGAAGTAGCTGGGGGATCACCTCTCTGCCCTGGAGCCCAAGCCTGAGGAGGGCAAGGGGAACACAATGAAAAACTCTTGGCACTAGAATTGATTAATCTTTATAAAAATAATAATAATAACTGTGGTATTTAAGTGCTTACTATGTGCTGAGCACTGTTCTAAGTGCTGGGGTACATACAAGGTAATCAGATTGGACACAATCCCTGTCCCACACGGAGCTCACAGTCTTCATACCCATTTTACAGATGAAGTAACTGAGACACAGAGAAGTCAAGTGATTTGGTCAAGGTCACACAGCAGACATGTGGCAGAGCTGGAACCCAAGTCCTCGGACTCCCGGGCCTATGCTCTTTCCATTAGACCATGCTGCTTCTTTAAGGTTGTCATGGTTCACAGATATTACAGAACATGCAATCAGAGCCTCCATGTCCTGGGAGGAATAGAGTAGATCTAGTTGAATCTACTGCAGGTAGCCAAAGCAAAGCTGGGCCACGTATTTATTGTTAGCATGTAGAAACTAAGAGTTCTCTATACTGTAAATTTGTTGTGCATGGGGAACATGTGTACCACCTGTGTTATACTATATTCTCCCAAGTGCTTAGTACAGTACTCTGCATACAGTAAGTGCTCAGTAAATATAATTGATTGATGGATTATTATTACCACTGTCCAGATGCCTAGGGTAAGTTGTGATTGGGTTTTTTTACCCTCAACATAAATTGGTAAAATATCACTTATTTTTATTCTGGCACAAGTTTTCAGCACTTTAATGCAATTAATGGTAATTTTTGAGCATTTGCTGAGCACCATACAAAAATGCTTGGGAGAGTACAGTACAGTAGAGTTGGCAGACATGATCCTTTCGCACAATGAGTTTACAATCTATATTAAAATGACAGATATTAAAATGAATTACAGCTAGGTGAAGTGACACAGGAAGCAGCATGGTCTTATGGATAGAGTACAGGTCTGGGAGTCAGACAGACTGGGGTTCTAATCCCAGCTCTGTCATATGTCTGCGGTGTGACCTTAAGCAAGTCAGTTCATTTCTCTGAGCCTCAGTTACCTCATCTGTAAAAGGGGGATTGAGACTATGAGTGCCACATGGGACAGGGACTTTGTCCAACATAATTTGCTTATATCCACCCCAAAGCTTAGTACAGTGCCTGGCACATAGTAAGCACTTAAAAAATATCATAATCATTATTACTGTGGGGGTGGGGATGAGGTGAGTACCACAGTGCTTAAGGGCTTAAGTGCTTAAGAATAAGTGTATAGGTGTCACAGACGAGAGGGTGAATAGTTATCTTGATGATGTTGTTTTGTTTTGTTCTGTTTTGCTTTGCTGTCTCTCCCCCGTTTAGACTGTGAGCCTGTTATTGGGCGGGGATTATCTCTATCGCCGAATTGTACATTCCAAGTGCTCTGCTCATAGTAAGTGCTCAATAAATACTAGTGAATGAATGATTGATGTAGGGAAATGAAGGGTTAGTGAAAAGATATAGAATGCTTCAGAAATTTCCATGTTATACTTTTTTAATGGCATTTGTGTTTAATATGAGCCAGGCACTATACTAAGTGCTGGAGTAGACATGACATAATTGGATTGGACACATAAGGCAGCTCCACATAGGCTCATAGTCTTCATTTCCATTTTACAGATAAGGTAACTGAGGCACAGAGAAGTTAAGGTCTTGCCCAAAGTCACAGAGAGGACAAGAGGTGGTGCTGGGATTAGAACTCAGGTCTTCTGACTTCCAAGACCTGGCTTTTTTCACTAGGCCATGCTGCTTCTCTGTGTTCTTACAGATGAACTCCACTTTTTGTCATCATTAAATATATTTAAATTTATTTAAATTTAAAAGACTACTGAGATCATTTAATGGGATTATGGGTTATTGTTAGAACTCTGTCATTACAAAGTGCTAAAATCTATGATGAGATCTACCCAATAATGTTCTATTATTAAGGTATTTATGAATGCTTTCTGTATGCCATAGGCCTGTGTTGTGGGGTAGATACAGATAATAAGATTAGGCACAGTTCCTACTCGACTCACAATTCATAATTTAAAACTGTCAAAAATGAATTTTTATAGAATTTAAGAAATTCTCCCTAAGGAATCTAGGTGACCATCAAGTAGTCAATGACCCCTACTGATTTACCACTGTTAACTTTTGGGATTTTCTCGACAGCTTGCTCTAAACACTGACATTGACCTGTCCAGTCTGCTCCACTCTCTTCTGATTTTAACTTTATGTTTATATTTTAAGTTCTTCTTCTTCCCTTCTGTCTTCCTCTACCCTTTGCTTCCCTCTACTTTGCTGGTAGTCTGAGATTTGGACCTGAAATCTATACTGTAAACTTCTCCTCTACTCTAGACTCTAAATTCCTTGTGGATAAAGCTCATGTCTACTTGCCATATTGTATTGTACTTTACCTAAGTGCTTAGTAAAGTATTCTGCACCAGTCAGTGTTTGATAAATACCATTGATTGAATACTGTATGTTTACTGTGGGCAGGGAATATATTTGCCAGCTCTGTTATTGTGCTTTCCCAAGCACTTAATATAGTGTTCTTGACAGAGGAAGTGCTCAGTAAATGATTGATTTAATACATCTGAACAGTTCAAGTTTTCAAGCAGTAACACTTAATTGATATCAGCAGGGCATTCAAAGAAAATATATCTACCAGGATTAAGATGAAGAAACAAAGGAGAAATTCTTCATACCTCTAGACATTTCTCAAGCTCCCGGACATCAGACGTGAAAGTTCAATTTATTAAGCAGGGAAATAAAATGGGGAAAAGAAAACTAAACCAAAGGCTTTACACTCCACTAGATTTCAGTACATTCACAGATGACATAAACACCCAAGCTAACTGCATTAAAAACAAAGTTCTAGAATACATAAATATATACTCTCAAAATATGGAGTAAAACCTCTGAAAAAAGTGCTGGAATTACTCAAGGTAAAGTTCCTTCTTCTGAATTTAAAGACTCCTCTCAATTTACTGATTGGGTCTCATCCCAAGAGGATTCTGGGAAATTTAGCCTTGTAGGAAAGTAGTTTCCAGGCAACAGCTGCTAGGTTTTCTACTTTCCCTTCAGTCTCATTGACTTAGGTTCCATCTCAAAATGGGGTCAAAGCATTTCCACAGTCAGGCTCTGACAATAAGCAAAGGCTGTACCCACCTGTGTACTAGTTCTGCAGTGATCCCAAAGCCCTATTTGAAGAAGTTTGGCAAACTCTGTGACAGACTATTGGCTGAAGATATTTAACACTCTATTCAAGTTCCTTTGCAGGTAAAAAAAACCCTCAGAGGTAATCTTCAGGGAGATAGCAAATTGGGGCTTTCCATGTCCACTCAAAAATGGTAAGTAAAACTTCATACTCAAGAGAGTTGACAGAAATATTAACCTAAGCAATCTGTATGGAACTGAGAGATGTGCTATTTAAGGTTAGGGTATAATATCAAGTACAAAAGGAGTGTCACTGAAATTGGAATACACAGTGTCCATTTGTGCCCAAGGAAATAATGGAACTACCTAGTAGCATTTATAGATGTCAAATGAATATATACATTAGAAATTCTCATAATAAGAAACAAATGGAATTCCATTCTTAGATTTGGCTATATATAGCATGAATTTATAGCATTCTACAGTGAGCAGAAACAAGTAAGCATAAACAGGATGGATGGAAGAAATGATTTAAAGCTCAAGCACAGTGGCCAACCACGAGGTCCAGTAGGGCAGCTGATCCAGGCCATTCATCTCCAGTGGTCCTAAAGGCCAGGAAAACCTTTAGGAGGAACAGATAGAACTGTGCCACCTAGGTTGTGGGAAGGAGCTAATGGCATTTCCCTTATCCCCAACAAGCTGCTTTTATTAACTGGGCAGGATTAAATGCACAGTGGAAGTAAAAGACTATCTACCCCTCAAACCCCTCCCCCTTCTAGCAACATCCCTCATTGTGTTTTTCAGTTTGAGCCTTGACAGGTCCCTAATTTGGCTCTGCTCCAGGAAGCAGCATGGTCTAATAATGTTTAATAATAATGTTGGTATTTGTTAAGTGCTTACTATGTGCCGAGCACTGTTCTAAGCGCTGGGGTAGACACAGGGGATTCAGGTTGTCCTGCGTGGGGTTCACAGTCTTAATCCCCATTTTACAGATGAGGGAACTGAGGCACCGAGAAGTTAAGTGACTTGCCCAAAGTCACACAGCTGACAAGTGGTTGAGCCGGGATTCGAACCTATGACCTCTGACTCCGAAGCCCGTGCTCTTTCCACTGAGCCACGCTGCTTCTCTGCTGTCTTCTAGGGGGAAGACCATGGACCTGGTAGTCAAAAGATCTGGGTTCTAATCCCTGCTATGCTACTTGTTTCCTGTGTGATCTTGGGCAAATCACTTCACTTCTCTTTGCCTCAGTTCTCTCATCTGCAGAACATTTTCCCTCCTACTCAGAGAATAAGACCCATGTGGGACCCGTTATCTTGTATCTACTCCAGCGGTTGACAAATCGTAAGTACTTAACCAATGCCACAATCATCATCATTATTATTATTATGCAGGAACACTGCTGTCTAGGCCTAATTGGGAGAAAACAGAAGGCCAGTCAGCTTGGTGTACAGCAATCCCAAACAAAGTGATTACCTTCAAGTAAAGACTTCAAGGAGACCTCGAGGTGTCAGTCACAGTGTAGCAATGGACAGTTGTTATAAGCACATGAGGAAGGGATTCTTGGTCACATATTTAGTCTTATTAAGCACACCTACACAAAACAGTAAAGAATCCTATTGACAAAACCAAAAGGCAGTTTCACTTATATTTATACTACATATATATGTATATATATATCATATATATACATATATATATATATAAATGACAAATTAAAGAAATGTCAAGAATTAACAATCTTCTTAATCCCTGACATTAAAATAATACCAGATAAGCCAGACTTGCTTTCTAGAGATGGAATGTGATACATTAGGCCAACAAAGTAGATTAGATGGGTTTGAACCTGAATAAAAGGATGAATTAACAAGATAAAGGAGAAACTGAGAACTAAGAATCCATCACTCCCTTCTTCAAAATTCTCCAGTGGCTCTCAATTTCTTTTGCATGAAGCAAAAACTCTTAAAACTCTTGATCTTTCCACCAGCCTTTTACTTCTTTCCTCTTCTCTCTCTTTCCCTTTGCATATTATTCCCAGCTTGCATTCTTCATTCTGTCCCAAAAATCTAACTATACCTCTCTCCATGATGCTCACTTGTCTGACCACTGTTCACATCTTTCTCTGCACAGAATATTTTCCCCCACGTTCTACCAAAGTAGATCTCTCCCCACATTCAAATCCTCCTAAAAATATATTCCCTGACTGATCCTCATCTTCCCAGTCATTATCACATACCTTGACACCAATGCAATTATTTATTACTTTGCTCCTTAATTTTTTTAACATTTATTTTAATTGTATTTCTTTTACATATTGTATATCTAAAATCCAAGTCACCCTGCCACCCTTTTATTTATGGAACTCTTTAAGGGCAGAGACTTCATCGTTTTCTTCTGTTGGGTGTACCAAAGCATCTACTATAGTGTGCTATACCAGTAGGCATTCTATCCATGTTGTTGTTGATGATGACAAAGATGATGATGACTCCAAAAGAGATGATTTTACACAATGTTGGTGAAATAGCTGCCTGTGGCAGAATCTTTTCACTTTCTTTGAATTTGAAGGTGAGGTTTGGACAGGGTAGGAATTGTTCCTTTAGTGAATATGCATATATGCATAACCCAAGAGAAGCTTGTTTATTTTTTCAGAACAGCCTTTATGATAAAATTTGATCATGTTTGTAAAGCAGAAACACTTAGGAAATCACTTTCAGTGATGTGAATTGAAACAGGGGATCAAGTAACAGTGTAGGAACTCTCAGAACAATGTCTCTGAAATATTCTCTGGGCAAGGCAAAGCAGACATCAGCTGTGGAGACAAAGGACAGAGCAGAACCAGAAAACTGGGGATTTGAGGTAGAACATGAAACATTAGGATGCAGAATAATGCATAGTTCTAATGATTTGTGGCATATATTGTACCCTCTGATGCAGACATGTGGGAAGGTCCTTTGGGACCAGGATGGCAATTCTCTAAATCAACATTAGATGAACTGAAAAAACAAGAACAAAACTGACTGGCTTTTGACTCAAGCTAATAAAAAAAAAAAAAAACCAGCAGGAAGGGGAGAGAAAACTAAGGATCTCAAATTATGAGGTCTATAAAGATAAAAATATGTTGATGCTTACTTCATGGTATTTCTGTCTACATTAATGTGTGAGTTAACACTTAACAAATACCAAAATATTACCGTGTATCTACCCCAGCATTTAGAACAGTGCTTGGCACATAGTAAGCACTTAACATCATTATTTTATTATTAACACATTAAAATTACCCATCATGCACTTGAAGTTGGAATTGCATTTAAATAAAATTACATCAGTATGAATCAAAATAGAATTCACAGGACTATTCCTATCAGAAGAAGACTGACTGTTCAAGGTTTGCAAAAAATTATCTTGCAAGTACCCCACAGCGATAAGAGCAAATGAAGGGAGTTTTGTCTGTCAGAATGCCAAAAGGTAATCTCACTCAGGATCAAGCAGTAACCACTTGAAAAGAGGGCAAGAGGACTTGAGGACAGGGACACAGCTGAAATAAAGCCCATTGAGCTCAGGCTTCAAATATCAATTATGCTTGTACCTAAAGACTCACATATGTAGGATGCTAGGATTAGCAATTCTGTGAAAAATCATCAGCTGTAAACTGAAACTGCACTACAGGCATAGGCCTGAAGATGCATTTCAAAGAAAGACCTTCCTGTCTACATAATAATAATAATCAGGATTTAAGTGCATATGCTGTGCATATTCTGAAGTGAGATCTTACTTTATGCAGACCACTGTACTAAGCAATTGGGAAAGTACAATTCAACAGAGTTTGTAGACATGTTCTCTGCCCACAGTGAGTTTACACTTTCAAGAGGTGACAGACATTAATATAGAGAAATTACAGATATAAACATAATTGTTGTGGAGATAGGTTGAATATGAAGTGTTTAAAGGGAACAGATCCAAGTGTACATGACAGAAGGGCGAGGGAGTTGGGGAAAAGGGACTTTTTTGAAGAAGAAGTCTTGGAGAAGATGTGACATAAATAAGACTTTGAAGGTGAGGAGAGTGATGGTCTGGCTGGCATATGTGGAGGTGAGGGGAGTTCAAGACCAGAAGGAGGGCACAGGACAGGGGTTGGTGGAGAGATAAAATGAGATTGAGGCACAGTAAGTACATTGACACTAGAGGTGTGAATGAAGGTGAGGGCTTAGCTGTAGCAGGAAATCAGTAAAGGAAGGTAGGAGAGGATTAGCTGATTGAGTGCTTTGGAGCCAATGGTAAGGAGTTTCTGTTTTGATGCAGAGGAGGATCCATTCAGTTATTCAACTGTATTGAGTACTTACTGTGTGCAGAGCACTATACTAAGTGGTTGGACAATACAATTCCTCAATAAAGAGAAACAATCCCTTCCCACATGGGGTTTACAGTCTAGAAGGGGGACACAGACATCAAAACAAGTAAACAGCATCAATATAAATAGAATTATAGATATATACACATCAAAACAAGTAAACAGACATCAATATAGATAAATAGAATTATAGATAGATACATAAGTGCCGTGGGGCAGGGAACGGGAGGAAAGAGCAAAGGAAGTCGAGGTAATGCGGAAGGGAGTGAGAGCTGAGGAAAAAGGGTGCTTAGTCTGGGAAGACTTCTTGAAAGAGGTGAGCCTTCAGAAGGGCTTTGAAGGGAGGAAGAGTGATTGGCAGATTTAAGGAGGGAGGGCATTCCAGGTCAGAGGTAGAACATGGGCCAGAGGTTGATGGCGGGACAGGTAAGATCAAAGCACCATGAGAAGATTAGCACCAGAGAAGTGGAGTGTGTGGGCTGGGATATAAAAGGAGAGGAAGGAGGTGAGATAAGGAACAAGGTGATGGAGAGCTTTGATGCCAATAGTGAGGAATTTTTGTTTGATACAGGGGTTAATAGGCAACCACTGGAGATTTTTGAGGAGGGGGGTGATATACCCAGAATGTTTCTGTAGAAAGATAATCTGGACAGCTGAGTGAGTATGGACTGAAGTGGGGAGAGACAGGAGGTTGGGAGGTCAGAGAGGAGGCTGATGCAGTAATCTAGTCGGGATAGGATGAGTGATTGTACTAACTTGGTAGCAGCTTGGATGGAGAGGAAAGGGCATATCTTGGCAATGTTGTGAAGGTGAGACTGGCAGGATTTGGTAATGAATTGGATATGAGGGGTAAATGAGAGAGCGGACTCAAAGATGACACTATGGTTATGGGCTGGCAAGACGGGAAGGATGGTTCCACGGAGGACTGTCGCCTAAATCCCAAACCTCCAATTGGCTCGGCATCTACCAGAATATCGAAGGACTGAAGCCGGCGGTGAGAGAAGAGCTTCGCTCCGGCTCATGCGGCAAGGGATGGACAAAGGCAAAATCCTCTGAGGCCCTGAACCAATGCCCTGCACTGTAAGCTGTCTTTGTGGCCAGGAAATCAGAGGTAAAAAACAAATAATTTCCATTACGCCAACAATCTCCTGCTTGGATTGATCTACCCAAGTTTTTCACAGGCTGTAAAGATTTGATGGGGTTAAAAAAGGAGGATTTTGCTCGATGGAAAAATCCTCCTGCTTATTTGTCTAGGTAAGGATTTAAGGGCCTTTAAAGAAAATAGATGAGGAGGGAAAGGAGAGATTTGCTGGATGCTGAGACATCTCCTGTGCCTGAGTCCCCACATCGTGTCTCCAAGGCCTTGTCTTACAGAAAAGGTGCCAGAGGAGAAACATGCTTCGTGCAAAAATTCTCCAGATTTCATTTCCCTCCCCAAAGTGGTATTCAAGGCCTTCAAAAAGATGTTTGAGGGGAAAAGGGAGAAATTTGCTTTCTCTATCGAATGTCTTCTATGCCTTAAGAGAGAACATTAGCTGTGCCAAAGGAGAAATTTGCTTCAAGAACATAATCTCCAGTTTTATTTCTCTATCTAAGGGGTCTTCAAGGCCAGCAAAGAGAATTTGGGAGGTGAAAAAGAGGAAATTTGCTTTATACAAAACATCTCCTGCTTCCTTTCTTCTTCCTCAAGTCTTTGAGGGCTTAAAAGGCAATATATGGGTTGAAAAGAAGGAGTATCTTGCTTCGTGCAAAACCTCTCCTGCTTATTTGAGGTCTTCAAGGCTTCAAAAGAGAAAATTTAGGGTCCTAAAAGAGGAATTGGCTTCTTGCAGATACATCTCCTATTCATTACCCCACCTCAGGCCTCCAAGACCTTTGAACTGAGCATGAATGAGGGACCGTTTGAGGTATAAAAGGAGAAATTTGCTTCATGCAAAACTCTCCAGCTTAGATTTCTCTCCCTAAGGTCTTTAAGGCCAGCAGAGAGACTATTTAAGGTCAGAAAGGAGAAAATTGCTTACTGGAAACCATCTCCAGCTTTTCTTTCTCTACCTAAGGTCTTAGAGGCCTCAAAAGAGGGTACTTGAGATGAAAACAGAGAAAGTTAGTTTCATGTATGCAATATCCAGTTTAGGTTTCTCGGAGGTATTCAAGGCCTCCAAAGAGACTATTTCAAGTGGAAGAGGAGAAATTGGCTTTATGTAAACCATTTTATACTTGCAGTTTTCTAACTAAAAGTTTTCAAGGCCTGAATATATATGGCATTGGAATAGGAGAATTTTGCTTCATGCAAAAATCGCCCAGCTCATTTGTCCACCTTAAGGCTATAAGGCCTTCAGAGGTAACCTAGCAGGTGAAAAATGATCAATTTTCTTCATGTCCTCCATTATCCAGCTTTTAGTTCTGGAAGGTCTTCAAGGTCTAGAAAGAGAATGATTTGGGTGACAAGGGAGGAATTTTCTTCATGTCATAGATACTTCTCCAGTTCTTTCTCCACTTGAAGCATCTCTATGCAGATGACACAGATCTACATCTCTGCCCTTGTCCTCTCCACCTCCCTTCAGGCTCGTATCTCCTCCTACCTACAAGACGTCTCTACCTGGATGTCTGCCCACCACCTAAAACTCAACATGACAAAACTGAGCTCCTCATCTTCCCTCCTAAGCCCTGTCCTCCCCCTGACCTCCCTATCACTGTGGATGGTACGACCATCCTTCCCGTCTCGCAGGCCCGCAACCTCGGTGTCATATTTGACTCGGCTCTCTCGTTCACCCCACACATCCAATCTGTCACCAAAACCTGCCGGTCTCACCTTTATAATATCGCCAAGATCTGCCCTTTCCTCTCCACCCAAACAGCTATCTTACTGCTACAGGTTCTCGTAATATCCCGGCTAGATTACTGTGTCAGCCTGCTCTCTGATCTCCCTTCCTCCTCTCTCGCCCCGCTCCAGTCTATTCTTCACTCTGCTGCCCGGCTCATCTTCCTGCAGAAATGCTCTGGGCATGTCACTCCCCTTCTTAAAAACCTCCAGTGGTTGCCTATCAACCTCTTCTCAAAACAAAAACTTCTCACTCTAGGCTTCAAGGCTCTTCATCACCTTGCCCCTCCTACCTCTCCTCCCTTCTCTCTTTCTACTGCCTAGCCCGCACACTCCGCTCCTCTGCTGCCCACCTCGTCACCGTCCCCCATTCTCACCTATCCTGCCATCGACCCCTGGGCCATGTCCTCCCGCAGTCCTGGAATTCCCTCCCTCCTCACCTCTGCCACACTAATTCTCTTCCCCTCTTCAAAAAGGGGAAGCTCACCTTAAAGCTCACCTCCTCCAAGAGGCCTTCCCAGACTGAACTCGCCTTTTCCCTCTGCTCCCTCTAACCCCCCTTCATCTCTCCGCAGCTAAACCCTCTTTTCCCCCCTTTCCCTCTGCTCCTCCCCCTCTCCCTTACCATCCCTTCAGCACTGTAGTTGTCTGCTCAACTGTATATATTTTCATTACCCTATTTATTTTGTTAATGAAATGTACATCACCTTGATTCTATTTATTTGCTTTTGTTTTAATGAGATGTTCATCCCCTTGATTCTATTTATTGCTATTCTTCTTGTCTGCCTGTCTCCCCCAATTAGACTGTAAGCCCGTCAAAGGGCAGGGACTGTCTCTATCTGTTACTGATTTGTACATTCCAAGCGCTTAGTACAGTGCTCTGCATATAGTAAGTGCTCAATAAATACTATTGAATGAATGGAGATTCTGGGGTGTATATATAAGATAATCATGTTGGATATGACCCCTGCCACAAACAAGGGCTCACAGTCTAAGGAGGAGGAAAAATAGGTAATGACTCCTCATTTTCCAGATGAGGAAACTAAGCACGTGAAAGTTAAGTGATTTAAGGTCACGTAACAAGAAAGTACCAGGATTATAGCTCAGGTTCTCTGACTCCCAGGCACATTATTTTTCAAGGTACTGATCCTTACACTGAGCCAAACTGGAAAGGATGAGAAAGGCTGAGGAAATTTTATTATGAGTAAAAGTTTTGGTAGAAACCCTACTGCAAGATTTAGTTTGTATCCAGTTCCAACAAGCCTAATCTATCTTGAACTACTGAGATTTTAAGTTACTGAAAACTTGTCCTTTTCCTCTTCCACTTATTCTATTTTGCCAGTTTTCATTTTGAATTCCATTCAGGACAATGTTTTGGTAAAACACTTTGGAAAGCTATTTTTTTTGTGTGCAAAAGTTTTGAGAACTTTGAGATGGTTCTAGTAAATTTAGTATTGACACTATTGTTTCCCTCTGGAATGAATACGAATTCAGGATGAAAAAGAAAAGTAGAACTAAATGCTTTTCAAGAAAAATGAGGATATTTTCTTAAGGCTTAAAGATTTATGAAGCAAGGGGATTTGAGAGATTTCAATCTCGGTCTGTAATATTAACTTTATCCTATGAGGTGTGGAGTTGAACAATTTTAGGCAAACCCCAAACTGGAAGTTAATCCCATGCATATTTTAGATGAAACCAGTGGTGATAAACTAAGGAAGTAATTATTGTAGTGGGAGATGGTCTAGTCCATATTGTATTTCTTCTCTCATTCAACTCTTTATTTTTATCCAATTGGCATGTATTGCAGTGGCTTAGTAATAGTAGTAATAATAATAGTATTTCTTAAGTGTTTACTATGGTAGTAGTAATAATAATAGTATTTCTTAAGTGTTTACTATGGTATCAAGCACTGTGCTAAGTGCTAGGGTACTTACAAGATAATCAGGTCCCACATGGTGTTAACAGTCTAAGAAGGAGGGAGAAGAGGAACTTAATCCCCATTTTGCAAAGGAGGAAACTGGGCAACAGAGAAGTTAAGTGACTTACTCAAGGTCACACAACACAGAGTGGCAGAGCAGGGATTAGAATCCAAGTCTCTGACTCCCAGGCCTGTGCTCCTTCCACTATGCTATACTGTTACTCTAAGTATCTAAAGTATAGATTATAAAAACCAATATTTTGTGTTTTTCCTGTTTCCTATAATATACTATAAACTCATTCAGGACAAAAGAGTTATTCTTCCTCTATAATGGCTACAGCACATAGTATAGAATGGTTGATAGATTAAATTCATTCAATAGTATTTATTGAGCACTTACTATGTGCACTGTACTAAGCGCTTGGAATGAACAAGTCAGCAACAGATAGAGACAGTCCCTGCCGTTTGACGGGCTTACAGTCTAATCGGGGGAGACGGACAGACAAGAACAATGACAATAAATAGAGTCAAAGGGAAGAACAACAGATGCATATACATGTTAGGGACAAAGAATGGTAGTCAGACTCAGGAATGAGAAGGTATTCATTGGTCCACAGCTCAGTCAATCAATTAATAGTAGTTATTGAACATCTTTTATGTGCAGAGTACTGTATTAAGCATTCTGGAAATTATAAGAACCAATGTTGCGTAGTGGAAAGAGCACAGGCTTGGAAGTCAGAGGACGTGGGTTCTAAACCTGGCTCCACCACTTAATAATAATAATAATTCTTATGGTATTTCTTAAATGCTTACTCTGTGCCAAGCACTGTTCTAAGCGCTGGGCTAGATACAAGGTAATCAGGTTGTCCCACCTGGGGCTCTCACTCTTAATCCCCATTTTACAGTTGAGGTAATTAAGGCACAGGGAAGTTAAGTTGTTTGCCCAAGGTCACACAGCAGACAAGGAAACCATGTCCTCTGACTCCCAAGCCCATTCTCTTTCCACTAAGCCACACTGCTTCTGTTGACTGTGTGACTTTGGGAAAGCAGCGATGCTCAGTGGAAAGACCCTGGGCTTGGGAGTCAGAGGTCATGGGTTCTAATCCCGGCTCTGCCGCTTGTCAGTTGTTTGACCTTGGGCAAGTCACTTAACTTCTCTGTGCTTCAGTTACTCATCTGTAAAATAGGAATTAAGACTGTGAGCCTTATGTGGGACAACCTGATTACCTTGCATCTGTCCCGGTGCTTAGAACAGTGCTTATCACATAGTAAATGCTTCATATGTACCAGAATTATTGTTATTATTACAAAAGAGGCAGAAAATATGATCACTGACACAAAAGAATTACAATCTAACAGAGTAAACAAAATAATTTACAGAGAGAAGGACTAGGGCTTTTTTTTTTTTTTTAAGGCTTAATATGTACCAAGCACCGAGTTGGATGCAAAAATTACAGTTTAGATACAGGTCTTTCTATGGGATAAGTGCTGGTTACATAAGTGCTAATTTTGTGCAAAAGTACGGAGAAAATAATTTGGTGGATGTGACCCAGTGAGAACAAAAATTAATCAGAGAAATAATGATAATTATCATTGTCGTGGTATTTGTTTGACACTTACTATGTGTCAAGCACTGTACTAAGCACTAGGTTAGATATAAAATAATCAAGTTGGCCACAGTCCCTCTCCCTTATCTGACTCAAAATCTAAAAAGGAGCAACAACAGGGACAAGTGATACTCATTTTACACTTGGGGAAACTAAGGCCCGGAGAAGTTAAATGACTTGTCTATGTCCACATAGCAGGCAAGTGGCAAAGCCTGGGTTGGAACCTAATTTATTAGACCTGGAGGAGGTAGCAATGTTAATTGTAGTCTTTGTTAAGTTCTTACTATATGCCAAGCACTAAGGTAAATACACGATGGACTAGTCAAAGTCATGGTCCCACATGGGGCTCAGTCTCTAAATAGGAGGGGAAAAAATATCCTATTCTTTTTATGGATGAAAAGCAATGTAAGTCAAAGGGAATGGGTTCTAATCCTCCTCCACCACTTGTATACTCTGTGACCTTGGGCAAGACACTTAACTTTTCTCTGCCTCAGTTACTTCATCTTTAAAATGAGAACTAAGACTGAGATCAATAAGGGACAGGGACTATGTCCAACCTGATTAACTTGTATCTACCCCACTTAATACAGTGTCTGGCACATAGATCTTAACAAATACCATTTTAAAGTGCCTTTAAAAAAATGATTCAAAAACTGAGGCTAAGGAAAGTTAAAAGATTTGCTCATGGTCACATACAGGCACATGACAGAGCTGTGATTAGAACTCAGGTCCTCTGACTCCAAGTCCACACTTGGGATTTCCCCTCAGCATTTATGTACATATCTGCAGTTTATATATATTTAGATATCTCCCCACTTCTAATATTCTTTTCAAGCCCTGAATGTTAAAGGGTCATAAAGGGGAAATATAGGAAACTTTATTGTAGAATAATACTAGTTTGGACATTCCTAAATTCCATCTAAAGATCTCACATTAGATTAAAGCAAAACTCATGAGGAGTTGGTCTATTTAGTGATACAAACAAGGACCATTTAAGATTACAGTCAAAAGTGTGTGATTTTTGACTCACTTATTATGAGGACCTTAAGTCTTTTTAGCCATTTTCAAAGAAAACCAAACTTATTTTAAGCACCAGTGTAATATAATGGAGCATTTTGTGGCAGCTTATTTTATGCTATATGCTATTATTGGCACCAATATTTTCCCACCAGCTGCATGTGGTTGCCTGTGTTAGAGGCATTAAATTTTGATTGAGCAATTGACTACTTCAAATACATCCTGTCCATGTTCATTTATATTAAAAAAAATTGCCATTGTCCTCCCAATCTGTTGAAGTGTCATTCATTTTAGTAACAAAACAATTAATAATTATTGCTACAACACCTTGAAATGCTCCATGACTCAGACAAAAGTACAGCATACTGATAATGTTAAGGAACATTCACAACTGGGATTGAGATACCAAAAAAGGAAAAGGCGCAAGGTGATGCAGACAAGCATAAAACTAAGAACCACTATTTGGCTGAAGATGTTATATTAGAGAAGCAGCGTGGCTCAGTGGAAAGAGCACGGGCTTGGGAGTTAGAGGTCATAGATTCTCATCCCGGTTCCACCATTTGTCAAATGTGTGACTTTAGGCAAGTCACTTAACTTCTCTGGGCCTCAGTTCCCTCATCTGTACAATGGGGATTAAGACTGTGAGCCCCACTTGGGACAACCTGATCACCTTGTATACACCCCAGCATTTAGAACAGTGCTTTGCACGTAGTAAGTGCTTAACAAATACCATCATTATTATTATTATAATATGACCTTGAACGTTTCATCACATCACCTCTGAAGATTGACAATGTCCTAGCCTCATCATAGGACATAGCGAGCATAGTGGAAAGAACCAGGGCTTGGGAGTCAGAGGTTGTGGGTTCTAATTCTGACTCCGCCACTCATCTACTGTGTGACCTTGGGTAAGTCACTTAACTTCTCTGTGGCTCAGTTATCTAATCTGTAAAATGGGGATTAAGACAGGGAGCCCCACCGTGTGACAACCTGATTATCTTGTATCTATCCCAATGCTTAGAACAGTGCTGGGCACCTAGGAAGTGCCTAACAAATATTATTAATCCCAGATCTGCAATGTGCTTGGTGTGAAACTTTGGGCAAGTCACTTAACTCTGGGCCTCAGTTCCCTTAAGAGTAAAAGGGAGATTCAATACCTGTTCTCTCTTATACTTAGTCTGTGTCCTCCATGTGAGACAGGGACTCAGTACAAATCAATTAACTTGTACTTCTCCAGCACTTAGAACAGTGCTTGGCTCACAATAAGTGCTCTACTAATACCATAAAAAACATAGGACAGAAGGGAATCCTGAGGTGATAGAAAAAATAAAAAAATATTTCAAAATTTTCCAGAACACAACTCCTACTATTGATGATAAGCCCTTCAAAAGATTGAAAATCATCCCCTGGTCTGGCCCTTGTCATCAATACTGAAGAAATCACTGTAGCTGAGCAACAAATAATGGCAAATCATCTGTACCTGATGGCATAGTGACTGATATCTACAAGTAAATGCAGGGGATTGGGCCTTGGAGACACATATCAGAGAAGACACACAAATGGTAATATATTACTTTTCACAATCAACCTAGTAATCCAGACTTACTAAATATCTGAAGAAAACTAAAATATTGTATCATTCTACATTGTAGAAATCATACATACACTACACACTGGTCTCCCAGTCAGGCATTGGTATAAGTTTGTTGTGGACAGGCAACATGTCTACCAACTCTGCTATATTGCACTCTCCCAAGCACTTAGTATGGTGTTCTGCACATAATAAGTGTTCTGTGAGTAAATATGATTCAGTGATAAATTGAGTACTTACGGTGAGAAGAACACATGTTTTCTGCCCCCAGAGATCTTGCAGACTACAGGGGGAGATCAGACACCACATCTAGACTGTGAGCTTATTATGGGGAGGAATTGTCTCTCTTTATTGCTGTACTGCACTTTCCCAAGTGCTCAGTACTGTGCACACAGTAAGCAGTCAATAATTAGACTCAATGAATGAATCCAAGTTCCTTGAACGAAATAACACCCATTTTCCTGTATTTGTTCAGTATTAAAACAATCTTCAATCCTTACCACACTTTTTTCATGCTGAAACTCTAGTCCATTTCCCTCAATATTTTCATATATGGAGATTATGAACATTTGATATTTCTTACACTGAACTGAAGCTCTTAACCAGGATTTTTTATGAGAGCCCAAGGGTACTTCAAGGCACATTAGGGGACAAAATCATTTTGGCAGGCAATGGAGAAGGATAAAGGTCCCAGAAAGAAGCAGCAGTAATGGCAAGGCAGATGAGAAGCAGTTGCTCTGAGGCTTTAAGGTATTCAAGACCAGTTTTCATTTGTTATCTGTTTCTGCTAGTACTGGTTTCTGCTTCAGCTTGGTGCTGATAAACATTTATGTGAATTTTAAGGAGAGGTGTAGGTGGGTGATGAGAAAGATTGGAGCTCAAAGGGCAGATGAGTTCCTCTAGACTGTAAGGTCCTTTGGTTTTAATGGTATATGTTAAACACATACTATGTGCCAGGCATTGCACTAAATGCTGGGTTACAAGATAATCAGCATGACACAGCCCATGTCCCAAATGGGCTCCACTCTTAATCCCCAATTTACAGACAAGGTAACTGAGGAATTGAGAAGTTAAATAATTTGCCCAAAGTCACACATCAGACAAGTGGCAGAGCCAGGATTAGAAACCAGGTCCTCTGACTCCCAGGCCTGAAGAGATTGCAGCATGGTCTAGTGGTTAGAGCCTGGGCCTGGTAGTTCGAAGGTCATTGGTACTATTCTCAGCTCTGCCACTTATCTGTTGTGTGACCTTGGGCAAGTCACTTCTCTTCTCTGTGCCTCTGTTATCTCATCTGTAAAATGGGAATTGAGAATGTGAGCACCACATGGGACAGGGATTGTGTCAAACTTGATATGTTTGTATCCACCCCAGTGCTTAGTTTGGTAACTGGCACATAGTGAGCACTTAATAAATTCCATTATTATTATTTTTACTCTTTCCACTAGGTCACAGCTGCTCCTTCTGGGTAGAGAACATGTCTACAAGGGTTTAATACAATCCTCTGCATACGGTAAATTCTCAGTAAATTACTATTGAATTTTTTGTGGGATGGGAATATTTATGGTATTTATTAAGTACTTACTATGTCCCAAGCACTATACTAGCATTGGGGTAGATACAAGCTAATGAGGTTAGACCCAGTCCATGTCCTACATGGAGCTCACAGTATTAATCCCCATTTTACAGATGAGGTAATTGAGGCACAGATAATTTAAGTGACTTGACCAAGGTCATACAGCAGAGCCGGTACTTGTTAGATTGTAATAATAATAATGATGATGGTATTTGTTAAGCACTTTCTATGTGCCAAGCACTGTTCTAAGTGCTGGAAGAAAGGTAATTGGGTTGGACACAGTCCCTGTCCCACATAGGGCTCACAGTTTCAATCCCCATTTTACAGATGAGGTAACTGAGGGCCAGAGAAGTGAAGCGACCTGCCCTAGGTCACACAGCAGACAAGTGGTGGAGCTGGGATTAGAACCCATGACCTTCTGACTCCCAGACCTGTGCTCTACCCACTAGTTCATGCTCTGCACTGAGTATATATTCAATAAATACCACTGATTGATTAATTATGAGTACTACAGGATGCAGAGCAGATCCAGGCCTTCTGACTCCCAGACCCATACTCTATCCGTAAGGCAACACTCTTTCTCAATTGATTGATTGAAAATTTGACAGGATCTTGGAATCACGAAAGAGATGAGGAGGGTCATTATTCAATTTGAGCCTTGTGGCACTGCATTTCTAAAAAGATGTTGGAAAGCTGCATTTGAACAAACAAATAAGGTAGTACTGCCTTCAAAGAGGCACTAATTTGATTGAATGGCAAGTTAAGAAGCTATGAATCAGTGTCTTTAATATCTGACAGCTATCACTGATAGCAAAACTCCATCCATGTGTGGGGTCCAGATAGAACACACGCAAAAATTGCTTTTCCATTTGTAATGACCACTTACTCAATTTTAGGCCTAACTTTGCCTACTTAACTGGCATAAATCTTTGAGAAAATCTACTCTATTATTGATTACAGTAGTCTCGGATAATCTATTTCTACTAGTTCTCAAAAGTACTATATATTTAGGGTGGTCTTAATTGTGACATTAAATTGTTTCAGTGCTTAGTACAGTGCCTGGCATATAACGAGCGCTTATCCAGTACCACAATTGTTGTTGTTATTGTTTCTTTTGCTAGGATTGAATGGCAATTTTGAGGGTTAAATATTTTATTTTACTTCAACATATGCCTTGTCCTTAGGATTCTTTGATGCTAAGCTTTGTAGACTTGTTAAATCCTAGTGCCTTGCTTTTGAATGCCCTGGTTCTGCTGGCTGATGTTAGGTCTGGCTCCTAAGTAACACTTAGGGAATTGTCAACAATCAAACATGGAATTTGTTCAGTGTCTGAGTAAATTTCAGTATTTGATGTTGAATATGAAAAATAATTGGTGATGGATCATTAATTTAATTTTATAGATTCATTTTACAGTTTTATGAAAAAATAAAAAGCATATATTTTATATGTGGAAGAAAGAATCTTATAGCCATAGAACAATTGGATCCTAATTTTTGTGAAGTAAACCTTCTGAAGCCTTATGCCACATTGTTGCCATACTATAACTTCCACCTATCCAAAGATGAATGTAAGATCATAATCAATGTGAGTTAAATATTATTAGTACTAACACTACATGCTTACTATGGCAAACCACTGTACTGAGTGCTGGAATAATAAAGAGCAAATTGTGGCACAGTCTTTGGCCCACAAGGTGTTCAAAACCCAGGTGGGGAAGACATATAATAGAAGAATAGCAAGTGAAGAGTAAAAATGTGCTAAAGTAAAACAATACAAACATTAAGTAGAATAAATATATCAGTGAGCATCACTTGGAAGAGGTAACTCACGTTTGACTCACTGCTCCTGCCAAATAGTCCAGAGGTACATATGGCTGCTATTTTCCAACATTTGAAAAGTTCAGAAAACTTTTGGAGGGTAGGTTTGTATTCTGCAGTGCTTGGTAGGAGAGGGAGGCTAGTTCAGGTAAGTAGATAGCTCCCTGCAGCCTTTGAGTCCCAGTGGTTTGGTAGCTTCCAAGTCAGTTAGTGCTGGGCTTGTGACCCTTGATGTGGTGTGGCTCTTAATGTTGTATTAAGAACTGGGGAAAGTACAATCTAACAATACACAATATAACTCTATTTATATTATTCTCTCTGATAAAGAGGGTGGAGAAGTTGGTCTGGCAAGAGTAAGTCATTCATTCATTCAATTAGATTTATTGAGCACCTAATTGTGCAAAGCTCTGTACTAAGTGCTTGGGAGAGAACAATATAACAATAAACAGATTTCCTGCCCACAGTGAGCTTACAGTCTAGAGGGTAAAACAGGCATTAATATAAATAAATTACAGCATATGTAAATTAGGTACTTTGGGTCTGGGAGAGGTGATGAACAAAAGGAATGAGTCAGGGCATTGCAAAAGGGAGTGGGAGAAGAGGAAAGGAGGGCTTAGTCAGGGAAGGCCTCTTGGAGGAAATGTGCCTTCAATAAGGGAGGGAGAGTAATTATCTATCAGATTTGAGGAGGGAGGGCATTGCAAGCCAGAGGCAGGATGTGGGTGAGGAGTCAGTGGCAAGACAGGATATCAAGGTAGAGTGAGAAGGTCGTTATTAGAGAAGCAAAATGTGTGGGCTGGGTTGTAGTAGGAAAGTAGAGAGGTGAGGTAGGAGTGGGCAAGGTGATTGAGTGTTTTGAACCCACTCCTCAATAGTGAGGAGTTTCTGTTTGTTGAAGAGTTGGATGGACCACCAATGGAGTTTCTTGAGGAGTGGGAAACCATGTCCTGAATGTTTTTGTAGAAAGATGATCTGGGAATCACAGTGAAGTATAGACTGGACTGGAGGGAAATAGGAGGCAGGGAAGTTGGCAAGGAGGCTGTTAAAGTAATCAAAGTGGGACAGGATGTGATCTTATAAACCTGTTTGCAGTTTGGATGGAGAGGAAAGGGTGGAGTTTAGTGATGTTGTGAAGGTGGAACACACAGGATTTAGTGATGCACTAATGTGGATTGACTGAGAGGGAGGAGTCAAGGATAACGCCAAGGATTTGTGAGACAGGAAGGTTGGTGGTGTCATCTACAATGATGGGAAGGACAGGGCTTGGGAGGGAAGATAAGGAGTTTGGTTTAGGATATGTTAAGCTTAAAGGGACAGGAGGCCATCCAAGTAGAGGTGTCTTGAAGGCAGGAGGAAATGAGGACAGGACAGAGCAAGAGAGATTAGGGCTGGAGATGTAGATTTGGGTATCATTCACAGAGAGGTGGTAGTTGAAGCCATGGGAGCAAATGAGTTTTCCCAGTGGCGGGTGTATGTGGAGAATAGAAGAGGACCCAGAACTGAACCTTGAGGCTCCCCCACAGTTAGTAGGTGGGAGACAGAGGAGGAGCCCGTGAAAGAGATTGAGAATGAGCAGCCAGAGAGATGAGGAGAACCAAGAGAGGACAGCGTCAGCGTCAGCGAAGCCGAGGTTGGATGACCTTTCCAGGAGAATGGGGTGGTCCACAATGCCAAGGGCGGTTGAGAGGTCAAAGAGGATTAGGCTGGAGTAGAGGTCATTGGATTTGTCAAGAAGCAAATCATTGGTGACCTTTGAGATGGCAGTCCGCTGAAGTTCCCAGAGACTATTGGAATGAAGCTTCTTTCTGGACCCTATTTGGGCCCATCCTGACTTTATTCTGCCTCAGACACTGGTACCACAGGGAAGTTGGTCATTTATCCAGAATTTAGCAAAGTATTTGGCACATAAATAACAAATTGGTATTTGAAGGAAGAGTATGAATAAGTCAATCAACCAGCAATGTTTCTCCTACTTTGTCTCGTTCCTTCTCCTACTATAGCCCAGTCCCCACATTTTACTCCGCTCACGCAGTCTACTTACTGTGTCTTGATCTCATGTCTCCCTCCATGGACCTTCTTCTCATACTCTACCCCTAACTGGAACACCATTATTATTTTTATTATTATTATTATTATCATTATATATGTTAAATGTTTACTACATTGAATCTCCTCTTCACAGGTGTAGCTAGGGTATGTGATTATTATTATTATTATTATCATTATTTTACTTTCAGCACTTTCTATTGGTCAAATACTATTGTAAGCACTGGGGTAGATACAAGTTAATCAAGCTGGACACAGGTACTCAGTCTAAGTAGGAGGGAGAACAGGTATTGAAATCCCTTTAGTCAGCAATTTTGCAGTGTACACTCCCAAACATTTAGTACAGTATTCATCACAGAGTAAGTTCTCAACAAATATTACTGGCTAATTTGCTGATTACATGCACTACTGGCTCTCAAAATACACAAAGAGTGTAGACATAGATCATCTAGAACAAACTAAGGGCTATACAGTAGCAAGTGATGGAATGAACTGAGTAGTGGATTAGATAACGTTGGCCAAATTTGCAGATGATATTAAAATGGGTGATGTAGCTAACTTTGGAAAGTGCTGGTTGTATTCAAAGTGATTTAGATAAATTAGGAGGAGAGCAGAGAAATCCAGTGGTATTTTTTCAGTGTTCTTGTCTTCTTGAAGATGGTAGTAATGATAACATCTCTAAAATTCTACAATATTTCATTTCCTGAGGCGTCATCTGAGCAGCATGTGCTCAAATTCCTAGTAGATCTCCCCGGGGAATGTCATCAGTTCTGGGGGATTTAGCTTTCTTAAAGGCTTTGGCAGTGGTAGAGCTATAATTTCAAGTTGGTCACTATTTTCTCTGGGCAAATTTGAGTGCTGAGACAACTTACCGAGAAAACAACATAGACAGCTAGGAAAGATCTACCCAAAAGAAAGGGTATCCAGCCTGATTTTCAGTGAACAGTTCATCAAGAAATCTAGTTTCACTTAATGCTACAATATCAAATCCATATCTGGCTAGCTCATGTTCAACTAATATCATTCTTTCTGAATGACTCTGTTTTCATTATTCATGATGTCCAGATTTCTATCACAAAGTGATTATTTTCCCTTTAACAAGTGATTTTTCTTGGTTTTTGTATTGCAAGTATGACCTTGCAAAACCCAGCCATTACAGGGAGCCTTGGATTAGGCAGACAGTGTTAAGGGTAGTTATTAGGGTACTTGTTAATTGCTTACTGTGTGTGAAGTACTAAGGTGGATCAGCATGGAAATAGTCCTTGCCACATCGTGGTCTAACTAGGACATAATAGGATGTAGTCCCCATTTTGCAGATGAGAAAATTGAGGCCCAGAGAAGTTAAGTAATTTGTCCAAGGTCACAGAACTGGAAAGTGGTGGAGCTGGGATTCAAACTCACATCTTCTGACTCAGGCCCATTCTCCATCCAAAGCCTTCCTCATTTAGTTCTAACAGAGTGACTCGAAAAATGGTGTTATTTCTTCACTGTTGTCATGTCTCCTCTGCAGTTTGGCATTTCCCCCTCCTTTCAGGATATCTCTGCTTGGAAATCCTGCTGACACCTTAAGTTTAACGTGCTTGAAATAGATCTCATTTTAACCACCAAACCCTGTCCTCCCTCTGACTCTCCTAACACCATACTCAACACAACCAATCTCCCTAAATCATAAGCCCATAACCTTGGAATTATCCTTGATTCATCTCTCTCATTTAATAATAATTCTGGTAGTAAGCTCTTATTACATGCCAAACATTATTCTAATCAATGGTGTAGAAATAAGATTATCAAGTTGCATGCAATCCCTATCCCACATGAGGCTCACAGGCTAAGTAGGAGGAAGTATGACTTAATCCTCATTTTACAGATGAGAAAACTGAGGTGCGAAGAAGTTAAGTCACCAAGAATCCCATAGCAGACAAGTGGCAGAACTTTGATTAGGACCCAGGTCCTCTAAATCCCAGGCCCTTAGGCCATCCTGTCTGTTCTACTTTCAGAACACCTTTTGAATTCACTTTCCTCTCCATCCAAGTTGCTACCATGAGGATCTAAGCACCAAGGACCACTTCATTAGCCTTCTTGCTGGTTTCCCTGACACCTGTCTCCCCCTTCTCCAGTCTATACTTCGCTATGCTATCTGTCATTTCCCTGAAAAAAAAACCATTCAGTCCATATTTCCCCATTCTTCAAAAACCTATAATGGTTGCCTAACCACCTCGACACAAAACAAAAACTCCTTACTATAAGCTAAAAGGCTGTCAATTAGGTCCCTCCTACCTTACTTCCTACTTACCTCCTAGTCGCTGATCTACTACAGCCTAACTTGTACACACTGCTCCTTTAACCAACAATTTACTCTAGCCTTATCTAGCCTTCCACTGACCTCTTTCCCACCTCCCCATTCAGACTGAAACGCCCTCCCACTTTGTATCTGATAGTCCACCACTTGCCCCATTACAAACCATCCTAATTCCATATTTGTTCTAAGAGGTCTTTCCTGACAAAACCCTAATTTTCCCTCTCTTCCCTCTCTTCCTTGTTGACCATGCACTTGGCTGTGTATCCCTTAAACACTGTGATACTTATCCCAGCCCCACAGCACTTAGATACACATCTTTGAACTCTACTTTTTCACCCAAATTTAATTCATTTTAATAACTGTCTCCCCTAGTAGACTTTAAGCTCCTGTTGGGTAGGGATACCACCAACTCTATTGTATTGCACTTACCCAGGCACTTAGTATGATTCTCTGACTACAGTAAGTGCTCAGTAAATATCATTGATTAATAATTTAGTCACTTGTATAAAACATTTGGCTTTTGGTGTCCTATTAATAGGATGGGGGAGAGGAAAAAGAGAAAATTAAATATAAAATAGATGCAAAGGTAGGAGGCTCTTGGATGCTTGATTTTACTTAATCATTATTAATGGATTATAGGTTAGGCATGATTATTAATTGTGACTTGGGCAAATTACTCAACTTCTCTGTAACTGAGGCACCTGTAAAATGGGAATTTAGACTATGAGGCCCATGTGGGACAGGGACTGTCTCCAACCTGATTATCTTGTATTTGCCCCAGTGCTTAGTACAGTTTAGCACAGCAGAAGGCAGCGTGGCTTAGTGGAAAGAACCACTTTGGAGTCAGAGGTCATGAGTTCGAATCCCAGCTCTGCCACTTGTCAGCTGTGTGACTGTGGGCAAGTCACTTAACTTCTCTGGGCCTCAGTTACCTCATCTGTAAAATGGGGATTAAGATTGTGAACCCCATGTGGGACAACCTGATTCCCCCGTGTCTCCCCCAGTGCTTAAAACAGTGCTCTGCACATAGTAAGCGCTTAAATACCAACATTATTATTAAAAACAATCATTATCACCATTGTCAACAAGCACAATATTTTCTGAACACCTACAGTATGCAGAGAGCCCTACTAAATCCTTTGTGCCTGAAATCAAGGCAGAGAAAGACTGGCTATTGGAATTAAAATCTTTGGGCAAAAAAGTATGAGATGACACATTTATATTATATAGTATGGCTTAGTGGAAAGCATAAGGACCAAGAGTTAGGACACCCGGATTCTAATCCCAGCTACTCCACTGCCTGCTTAGTGACCTTGAGCAAATCACTAAACTTTCTTGTAAACTCACACCAGATTGTAAACTTCTCAAGAGCAGTGCTCTGTGCACAATAAGTGCTCAGTAAATGCCACTGATTAAGCACTGATTGATTCTTTGGGTCTCAGTTTCTTCATTTCAAAAAATACCTGTTCTCCCAGCTTAGAATGTGAGTCCTATGTGACACAAGGACTATGTCTCATATGATTGTATCACATCTACAGCAGCTCTTAGTTCATTGCTTATAAAAGCTTAAATACCACAATTATTACTAGACAAACTGAAAACTGAACTGCTTGGGTGACTGGCTATCCTCTTTGTTTCCTTTTTCCCTTTTTTGTCTCTTCCTTTTCCTATTTCCTCTGTTCCCTTTTCCACTCTTCCTTTTCTTCTGCCCTTTATCTTTCTTTCCTTTTTGTCCATATCTTTTCTTTTCTCTCTCCATCTCCCCCGACCACCCCCAATGGCCTTTCTCTCCACTCTCTCTCTATTCCCCTTACTTCCCTCACTCCATTTCACTCCCTCTAGGCCAATTTCTATCCTGCTTACCTAATGTTGGTTACCTAATGTTCCTGGTAGAATATCTCTGGTGGGTCCTACAAGAGACAAGAGAGAAGAGTAGTGAGAGGAATTTCAATGTTTCAGTGCCCCCAGACGCACAAATTGCATTAATTCAGCAATGTTTGCCTAAAACTGGTACAGTAGTTCCACTCCTTAAACTACCCTGGCTGAGTCTCTTGCTTTCAGGAACCCTTCAAAGGATTTGTTTTTTATGAACAACAGCTTGGGGGTGGTCTTGGTGTGAGGGCATTGAACAACTTCCCTGTCTGCTCCCTCCACCCCAACCCAAACACTAACCTTGCTACAATTCTACAAACATCTGTCTGGAACACTGTACCATAAATGAGACTGTGACATAACCGTATCAGTCAATCATACTTATTGAGCACTTACTACATGCAGAACACTGTACTAAGTGCTTGGGAGAGTACAGTATAATAATATGATGATGATGGTATTTGTTAAGCGCTTACTATGTATCAAGCACTGTTCTAAGTGCCTGGTTACATACAAGGTAATCAGTTTGTCCCACCAGGGACTCACAATCTTAATTTTCATTTTACATATGAGGTAACTGTGGCACAGAGAACTTAAGTGGCTTGCCCAAGGTCACACTACAGACAGGTGGCAGAGCTGGGATTAGAACCCACATCCTCTGATTCCCAAGCCTGTGCTCCTGCCATATAGCAAGCACATTCCCTGCCCATAATGACCAATATCTCCTTGATGATCTTTATTTCTGGTAAAGACACAGAAAGATGTCTTTACCAGAAATAGAGGTCTCCTATAATCCATCAAATTTTAAAGATATTATTGTTATGACAATAGGAATCAAGATAAGGAGACATATGTGGGTAAAGAGAAATAGATCCACCACGTAACTAGTCTGCCAGATCCAATAATTTCTTGATTGTACCCCATTCTAAGAAAATCTGGTTTTAAAGAAGGGTGTTTGGGCCAGATTTAGTCAAATTGCTCCAAAAGGAGACTTTCAATTCTCTTGATGCAAAAAAGAGTCTTTCTGGGAAGGTAAATTCAAAGATGTTTATCTTCAGTTAAGCTCATGAAGCTTTTCCAGAATCAAACTCTGAACTCAGAACCCCTGGTTCTCTCCTTCATGCAGAGCATTTTAAATTAGTAGGGGTAGAGACCTACCCACCTCCTAAACTGAATCCCCTTGGAATGGTCAGACCTGGTTTATCTGGGTTTGCTTTATCTGAATGTCTAAAAGACAATTTAAGTGGTCAAATGCTTAAATCCGGAGTGAAACTTTAATCTGGGAGTCTGAGTGCAGGGATGACATAACCTATTTTAACTGTAGTTTGCAAACTATTTCAGATTAGCCAACCTTTTCTTTCATTTTGAACAAAACAGACTTCTAGAGAAGTATGTGCCATTAAGGAATCTAGTGTTTTGTCTAGGATGACTTGCTTTTCACTTGTTTTTCCTGGAGACTGGTCAGTGTGGGATAATTACTCATCAGCACAGCTAATCATTGCTCTAAGAAACTCAGAAGTAACCCACATGGCTTGTTTTCTGGAAATATGTAAACTAGCCCTGCCTCCTCTGAGACACAAAACCCATCCCCATGTATTGATCCCCATAACTGGTTGTTCCCGTATTTCAGCTTTTGCCTGGCCCCTCCCCACACCTCAAACCTATCCTCCTTTTTCACCAGTTTTCCTTCGTATTTATGTATTGATTCCAACTCTCCTGGGTCCCATCAGTGTCCTTCCTCACTACTGCGGCTGATGGGGAGAAGGAAAGAGAAAGTGGGAGACAGTTCACACATTTCATCAGTACTCCCCATTCCCTTCCTCTTCCTTCACCATAGCTGCCCACTCTCTTCCAATTGACTGAGATCCAGCCCTCATCCCTAGACTTTGTGGCTTCAGCAGGTGGGACCTGCTGACATCCACAGGAGCAGCAGGGTCAGGAGGGCAAAGTAGCACTGATGTGACAAAGTAGCACTGGAACTATTAGAAAGAACAACTATATAAAATGGAGGAAGGTGAGAGGCCAGAAAGGCAAGAGACTGAGAGTTCTTGATGTGGGAATGGTAGACAGGAAGGCTAAAAGCTGCAGGAACTAAGAGGGGCTAGACTACTGGGGGTTTGAACTTGAACTTGTTAAAGCAAAGACAGAACAGGGAATCACTTCAAGGGGAAGCCATTTCCAGAGGTCCAACACAGAATCCATAGGCTTCCAATACCAGCGTGGAAAACAGTGGCCTTCACCAGTTTTATTTCAAATAAAATTTCCAGATATCACATAAAAATAGAAATTTAGGGCTTTCTTTTAAAAATATACCCCAAAATGTCTCTCAAAGCATCGGGGTCCAGCTTCACTGAATGAGAATGCCTGTGCCTAGCATCTTATAAGTGGGTCAAAACCTTAAATGAGTTACCATTAATAATGGCTTTCCATAATAATGTAACTGTCAGCTGATGGATGACATTTCTTTTAACCATGGAGACCACTTTCAGTTCCCATCTTGGACTTTCAGATTTCTATGTGAACTATGGGTATTCCCTTCCTGGTAATCTGCTACTCTTCATGGTTTATTTTTGGCCATATTTCTATATGTTCTCAATGTATCCACACACACAAAAATCTTCAGTTGGCTTTTGTCTTCACAGTTGAGACTCGTTTGAGACTTCATCCTTCAAAATGTGTCTCATGGGACTACTGTTCATTAGTCCCGAATCCAGAGTGGGCAAGATCAAGCCTTCTTGGGGAAAGGGAACACAATTTCTCATCCAATTGCTTTGATTTTTTGTTTCCCAGGGATTGACTCCTTATCTTCACAAACTGGATGAAGAAATCAAGAACATGTACTCATTAAATTTGTAGATGATATAGCACTGGAAGTTTGAGGACACATTGGAAAACAAGATTAAAATTCTAAGTGACCTTGATATTTTGGGAAATGGTCCTATTACTGAAGATTGAATTTCATGTATAATAATTATGGCCAAACACTGTTCCAAGTGCTAGAAAAATGATGATATTTGTTAAACACTTACTATGTGCCAAGCACTGTTCTAAGCACTGGGGTAGATACAAGGTTATCAGGTTGTCCCATGTGGGGCTAACAGTCTTAATCCCTATTTTACAGATGAGGTCACTGAGGCACAGAGAGGTTAAGTGACTTGCACAAAATCACAGAGCTGATAAGTGGCAGAGCAGAGATTAGAAACCAAAACCTATGACTCCCAAGCCCATTCTCTTTCCACTAAGCCACACTCCTGAACAAGGGAATTGTTCCACCCATAGTGGGTGAACACAAACTCAAACTTCGGGTTGGGAAAGACTGTCTAGAGGCCCACTGAAGTGAAAAAGTCCTGAGGTTCATACTTCATTCATTCAATAGTATTTATTGAGCGCTTACTATGTGCAGAGCACTGTACTAAGTGCTTGGAATGAACAAGTCGGCAACAGATAGAGACAGTCCTTGCCATATGACGGGCTTACAGTCTAATCGGGGGAGACAGACAGATAAGAACAATGGCAATAAATAGAGTTACGAGGAAGAACATCTCGTAAAAACAATGGCAACTAAATAGAATCAAGGTGATGTACGTTTCATTAACAAAATAAATAGGGTAATGAAAATATATACAGTTGAGCAGACGAGTACAGTTCTGAGGGGATGGGAAGGGAGAGGGGGAGGAGCAGAGGGAAATGGGGGGAAAAGAGGGTCAAGCTGCGGAGAGGTGAAGGGGGAGCGGTAGAGGGAGTAGAGGGAGAAGGGGAGCTCAGTCTGGGAAGGCCTCTTGGAGGAGGTGAGTTTTAAGTAGGGTTTTGAAGAGGGGAAGAGAATTAGTTTGGCAGAGGTGAGGAGGGAGGGCATTCCAGGACCGCGGGAGGACGTGGCCCAGGGGTCGACGGCAGGATAGGCGAGACCGAGGGACGGTGAGGAGGTGGGCAGCAGAGGAGTGGAGTGTGCAGGGTGGGCAGTAGAAAGAGAGAAGGGAGGAGAGGTAGGAAGGGGCAAGATGATGGAGAGCCTTGAAGCCTAGAGTGAGGAGTTTTTGTTTGGAGCAGAGGTTGATAGGCAACCACTGGAGGTGTTTAAGAAGGGGAGTGACATGCCCAGATCGTTTCTGCAGGAAGATGAGCCGGGCAGCGGAGTGAAGAATAGATTGGAGCGGGGCGAGAGAGGAGAAGGGAGATCAGAGAGAAGGCTGACACAGTAGTCTAGCTGGGATATAACGAGAGCCTGTAGCAGTAAGGTAGCCATTTGGGTGGAGAGGAAAGGGTGGATCTTGGCGATATTGTGAAGGTGAAACCGGCAGGTCTTGGTAACGGATAGGATGTGTGGGGTGAACGAGAGAGACGAGTCAAGGATGACACCGAGATTGCCGGACTGAGAGACGGGAAGGATGGTCGAGCCATCCACGGTGATAGGGAAGTCTGGGAGAGGACCGGGCTTGGGAGGGAAGATGAGGAGCTCAGTCTTGCTCATGTTGAGTTTTAGGTGGCAGGCCGACATCCAGGTGGAGACATCCTGGAGGCAGGAGGAGATGCGAGCCTGAAGGGACGGGGAGAGGACAGGGGTAGAGATATAGATCTTCGTGTCATCTGCGTAGGGATTGTAGTCAAAGCCGTGAGAGCGAATGAGTTCACCAAGGGAGTGAGTGTAAATGGAGAACATAGTCAACCTCAAGCTGTATGTGAATCAGAAATGTAGTGTTGCAAATCAATCAATGGTATTTATTGAGCCTATACTATGTGCAGAATAGTGTACTAAGTATTTGGGGAGAACAATACAACAGATTTGGTAAGCATGCTTCTTGCCCCCAAGGAGCTTACAGTCTAGAAGGGCTGACAGATATTTAAAAAAAAAGTGGATATGTACATACTTGTTGTGAGGTGACTATCAAGTACTTGAAAGATACAGATCCAAGTTTATGGGGACACAAAAGAGAGAGGGATTAGGGAAAAAGAGGGCTTAATCAGGGGAGGTCTCTTGGACGAGATCTGAATTTTCATAAAGGCTTTGAAGGTGGAAAGAGTGGTGGTCTGTCATATATTGAGGGTGAGGTAGTTCCAGCCAGAATAAGGATGAGGGTAAAAGGTCAATGATGAAAGAGATGAGATTGAGGAACAGTGAGTAAATTGGCATTAAAAAAAATGAAGTGTGCAGAATGGGTTGTAGTAGGAAATCAAAGAGCTAAGATAGGAGGCACTTGCTGATTGCATGTTCTAAAGCTGTTGGTAAGGAGTTGCTGTTTGATATGGAAGTGGATGGGCAATCACTGGAGGTTCTTGAGGAGTGTGGAAATGAGGACTGAATTTTTTTTAGAAAAATGATTCAGGCATCAAAGTCATGTAAGGACTAAAGAGAGACAGGAGGCAAGGAGATCAGCAAGGAGGTGATGTGGTAATCAAGACAGGATATGATAGGATCTTGGATCAACATAGCAATTTGGATGGAGAGGAAAGGATAGATTCTAGTAATGTTGTGAAGGTAGAACCTATAGGATTTCATGAAAGACTGAATGTGTGGGTGGAATGAGAGAGATGAGTCAAGGATAATTCTAAGGTTATGTGCTTGTGAGACACAGAGGATAGTGGTGTTGACACATTGTTGCTAAAGATAGAAAGAGAGGGTTTGGATGGGAAGATGAGAAGTTCTGTTTTGGACAGGTTTAGTTTGTATCAGTGGGAAATCCAACCCGATGTCATAAATGCAGGAGGAAATGCAAGATCATCGCAGAAAAAGAGAGATGTCAGGTCTGGAGACATAGACTTGGGAATCATCCACGTAGACATGGTAGTTAAAGCATTGGGAAGGAATGAGTTCTTTGAAAGAATGGATGCAGGTAGAGAATAGAAGGGAAAGTGAACTGAGCCTTGAGGGAACCCTACAGTTAGAGGGTTGGAGGGAGAGCAGAGGCCTGCAAAAGAGACTGAAAAGGAACAATCTGAGATATACAAATAGGAAAGGACAATGCCAATGAAGCCAAAGTTGGATAATGTTTCCAAGAGAAGGGGATAATCCACTATGTCAAAGGCAACTGAGTGGTCGAGGAGAATTAGGATAGAGTAGAGGCCATTCTATTTGGCAATAAGAATTTTATTGGTTAGTTTAGAGAAAGCAGTTTCTGTGTAGTGAAGGGGGCAGAAACCTGATTGGAGCGGGTAAAAGAGAGAATTGGAGGAGAGGAACTGGAAGCAGCATGGCCTAGTGAATAGACCACAGGTCTGGGAATCAGAAGGACTTGGGTTCTAATCCCAGCTCTGTCACCAGTC
This sequence comes from Ornithorhynchus anatinus, assembly GCF_004115215.2. Classification (NCBI taxonomy): domain Eukaryota; kingdom Metazoa; phylum Chordata; class Mammalia; order Monotremata; family Ornithorhynchidae; genus Ornithorhynchus; species Ornithorhynchus anatinus. The sequence goes on from NC_041729.1 coordinate 110,758,523, forward strand.
TGCTGAGTGACTTGGGCATGTCACTTAATAATAATAATAATAATGGCACTTGTTAAGTGCTTACTATATGCAAAGCACTGTTCTAAGCGCTGGGGAGGATACAAGGTGATCAGGTTGTCTCACCTGGGGCTCACAGTCTTCACCCCCATTTTTCATTCAATAAATACGACTGAATGAATGAAATTTGAGAAAGTTGAATAAGGACAGGAGAAGGAAAGGACTGGAAAGGAGTAGGAGAGGTTGTAGGAAGGTCATACAAAATGGTTTAAATTTTAGCAATGAAGTATGTGGTCAGGTCATTAAGGAAAGAGATGAGGAGGCCGGTGGATGTTGGGGAGGAATTTAAATGTCTGAAACAGTCAGTAAGGTTAGAGTATTGGCAGAGAGAGAGGGCAGAATTAAAGTAGGTGAGGATAAAGCTTAGAGAGACAAGGTCAGCCTAGTGTCTGTCTGTATTTCTACCAGTAGGGCTCTGCAGTTTGAGAACAGGAACAAAGAAAGGTACTGTAGAGGTGAACCAGAATTGCAGACTAGTGTATGGCATCAGCAGAGGTATAAGGAGGGAAGGGAGTTGAATGTAAGCTCCTTGTGAGCAGGGAATGTGTCTGCTTATTGTTGTAATTGTTGTATTGTACTTTTCAAGCACTTACTATAGTGCTGTGCACACAGTAAGTACTTAATTAGTACTTAATAAATACAATTGAATGAATGAAATGAAGAGGGTGATGTTTAGGATGTCAATTTCTGCATTAAGAGAAGGTAGTTTTAGTAGTCCCCTCAGCACTGTAGTCCCCTCAGTACTGTACTCCCCTCAGCACTGTACTCGTCTGCTCAACTGTATATATTTTCATTACCCTATTTATTTTGTTAATGAAATGTACATCGCCTTGATTTTATTTAGTTGCCATTGTTCTTACTAGATGTTCTTCCCCTTGACTCTATTTATTGCCATTGTTCTTGTCTGTCTGTCTCCCCCAATTAGACTGTAAGCCCGTCAAAGGGCAGGGACTGTCTCTAACTGTTGCCAACTTGTTCATTCCAAGCACTTAGTACAGTGCTCTGCACATAGTAAGCACTCAATAAATACTATTGAATGAATGAATGAATAGTTTTGAGGTGGAGATCAAAAGAGGCATGATGACTTCAGAAAATTTAAAAGGTTCAAAAGATTTGTTGTCTCTGTGGGGCAACAGGGCAGGTTTACAGGTAGTGGGTGTGTGGGAGAGAAGCCATGTGAAGAGGAATGTGAAAAAGAGATCAAAATGGTTCAGAAAATTGGAGGATGTGCCGAGGGGTGTAGATGAATATGTCTAGTGACTGGAATGGGTGAGAGACAGAAAATATAGCCTTCAAAGGAAGGGATTGAGGAAGTGGGATGGTGCAAAAGTGGCATTGGGAAGCAAGAAGAAAAGCAATTCCTCTCTTTTTCCAAGTGAGTTTGGGGAAGTAAGAGAAGATGACCATATGAAGAGAGTGGCAGGGGAGAAAGTGCCATCAGCATGGTGTGGGGCTGGGAATGAGAAAATCGTGGGTTCTAATCCCAGATCCACCACTTGTCTCCTCTGTGACCTTGGGCAAGTTACTTCTTTGTGCCTCAGTTACATCATCTTTAAAATGGGGATTGAGACTGTGAGTCCCAAGTGGGACAGGGACTATATCCAACCCAATTTGCTTGTATCCACCCCAGAGCTTAATACAGTGCCTTGCCATAGTAAATGTTTAATGAATATCATAATAGTTATCATTATTATTTAGGGAGCCAGTTTTCATTGATGAAGAGGAGGAGGAGTCATTGGGTAAGGAACAGGTCAGGGATTAAAGGAAGCTGTCCCATAATGGAGCAGGAGTTCCACAGGTCAACATGGCTGAGGCTTTGGGAAGTGCAGGGGGAGGGGATGATATGAGTGGCAGGAAGAGGTTGGAAGGGAGTGAGCTGATAGGGGCTAATGCAGATAGAGGGGGATGAGGGGAAGCACTGGGGAAAAAAAGACAGAGATGGAGCAGGGTACGGAGTTGGGGATGGCATAAGGGGTGGGGAAGGGTTGGATGGGAGTGAGCTGAGGAGATCCAACAGGTGATGAATTGGATGATGGTGATAGGGGCTGGGGCAGGGTGACCAGAGGAAGGGGACTTGAGGACATGGGGTAGCTAAGGCCTTTAAGAAAGAAAGTCTGGAGCTGCAGCAGCCAGTTGGGATCATCCAGTGATAAACACAGGTTCCTCTTTGGGTGGGGGCCCATCAACTCCCAGCTAAGGAAATCTCCAGAGGGAATATTCAAATGTTAGGTGGTTAGCGGCTGACCAGAATAAGTGAACAAACCCTAGTTAGTGGTTAACTGCTAGTGAGCGATTGTTAACACATTGGTGATAGTTGGGTTGATGTGCAGAGTCCTCTTTGTCCTTTCTCCTTGGTGCATTCACAAGTTTATATCTTTTCTGTAGTCTTTAGATCCCTGTGTGTGCATGTGTGTATGTGTGTGTGTGTGTGTGTGTGCGCGTGCATGCGGGGCTGGGGGGTGGCAGTGGGAGACAGGGTTAGGGTCAGTAGGAGGGTTTGGTGTTGCTTCTCTTGGCACGGGCTCAGGTCCTTGACACGTAGGTGAGGGGTTTGGGGGGTCTGGGGAGAAGGGTCTCTGTCCTATCCCTACAACCTCAGGCTCTGGAGCACAGAGGTGGGGTCCAAGGGGACCAGCATCCCCTTGCTATGGTGTGGCCTCAGACTCCACCTGTGTGGGGAAAATGGAGGACCAGCGTCCTTCCTCATCAAAGTGTGGTCAAATCTACATCTCCTCCCCTGTTCTCTCCTCTTCCCTTCAGGCTCATATCTCCTCCTGCCTACAGGACATCTCCATCTGGATGTCTGCCCGCCACCTAAAACTCAACATGTCCAAAACTGAGCTCCTTATCTTCCCTCCCAAACCCTGTCCTCTCCCTGACTTCCCAGCCACTGTGGACGGTACGACCATCCTTCCCATCTCACAAGCCTGCAACCTTAGTGTCATCCTTGACTCAGCTCTCTCATTCACCCTACACATCCAATCTGTCACCAACGCCTGCCGACCTCACCTTTACAATATCACCAAGATCCACCCTTTTCTCTCCATCCAAACGGCTATCATGCTGGTACAAGCTCTCATAATATCCTGACTGGATTATTGTGTCAGCCTTCTCTCTGACCTCCCTTCCTCCTGTGTCTCCCCACTCCAGTCTTCATTCCGCTGCCTGGATCATCTTCCTACAGATACGCTCTGGGCATGTCACTCCCCTCCTTAAAAACCTCCAGTGGTTGCCTATCAACCTCTACAAGAAACATAAACTCCTCACTCTTGGCATCTAAGACCTGCATCACTTTGCCCCCTCCTACCTCATCTCTCTTCTCTCTTTCTACTGCCCACCTCGTACACTCTGCTCCTCTGCCGCTCACCGCCTCACTGTCCCCGTTCATACCTATCCCGCTGTCAACCCCTAGCCCACGTCCTACCACTGTCCTGGAATGCCCTCCCACCTCACCTCTGCCAAACTAACTCTCTTCCCCTCTTCAAAGCTCTACTGAGTGCTCATCTCCTCCAAGAGGCCTTCCCATATTAAGCTCCCCCCTTTTCCCTCTGCTCCCCCTCCACCCTCTGCTCCTCCCCGTCCCCCTTCCCCTCCCGTCAGCACCGTGCTCATTTGTATATATCATTTATTACCCTATTTATTTTGTTAATGAGGTGTACATCCCTTTGATTTATTTATCATGATAATGTTGTCTTGTTTTTGTTTCGTTCTGTTTTGCTCTGCCATCTGTCTCCCCCAATTAGACTGTGAGCCCTTCATTGGGCAGGGATTGTCTCTATCTGTTGCCAAATTGTACATTCCAAGCGCTTAATATAGTGTTCTGCACATAGTAAGCGCTAAATAAATTCATTCATTCAATAGTATTTATTGAGCGCTTACTATGTGCAGAGCACTGTACTAAGCCCTTGGAATGTACAAATCGGTAACGGATACAGTCCCTGCCCTTTGACGGGCTTACAGTCTAAGCGGGGGAGATGGACAGACAAGAACAATAGCAATAAATAGAATCAAGAGGATGAACATCTCGTTAAAACAATAGCAAATAAATAGAATCAAGGCGATGTACATTTCATAAAAAAATAAATAAGGTAATGAGAATATATACAGTTGAACAGACGAGTACAGTGCTGAGGGGATGGGAAGGGAGAGGGGGAGCAGCGGAGGGCAATGGGGGGAAAAGAGTGTTTAGCTGCAGATAGGTGAAGGGGGGGCGGTAGAGGGAGTAGAGGGAGAAGGGGAGCTCAGTCTGGGAAGGCCTCTTGGAGGAGGTGAGTTTTAAGTAGGGTTTTGAAGAGGGGAAGAGAATCAGTTTGGCGGAGGTGAGGAGGGAGGGCATTCCAGGACCGCGGGAGAACGTGGCCCAGGGGTCGACGGCGGGATAGGCGAGACCGAGGGACGGTGAGGAGGTGGGCGGCAGAGGAGCGGAGTGTGCGGGGTGGGCAGTAGAAAGAGAGAAGGGAGGAGAGGTAGGAAGGGGCAAGGTGATGTAGAGCCTTGAAGCCTAGAGTGAGAATTTTTTGTTTTGCGCGGAGGTTGATAGGCAACCACTGGAGGTTTTTAAGAAGGGGAGTGACATGCCCAGAGCGTTTCTGCAAGAAAATGAGTCGGGCATCGGAGTGAAGAATAGACTGGAGCAGGGCGAGAAAGGAGGAAGGGAGATCAGAGAGCAGGCTGACACAGTAATCTAGCCAGGATATTACCAGAGCCAGTAACAGTAAGAAAATACGAATGGATGGATGGATGGATGGATGGATGGATGGATGGATGGATGGATGGATGGATGGATGGATGGATGGATGGATGGATGGATGAATGAATGAATGGTCTCAGGCCCTCGATCTGCTGAAGGAGGGGGTAGGGTTGTGGGAGGGGAGTAGGTGACCATCCTCTTACCTCGATCCCAAGCCCTCTGAGTATGGAAGAGGGATAGGAGAAGTCAATGTACCCTTACCTTGGCCCAGGACCAGGTCTCCAGTTTGCAAGGAAGGGGGAATGTGGAGGAGTCAGCATGCCTTCCCTTAGGTGTGGCCTCAGACCCCAACAAGCCAAAGAACGGTTGGCAGGGGGAATTCTTTTCCCCAGTCTCAGGCTCCAGAGCTTCCCCCTCTAGACTTTGAGTTTGTTGTGGCCAGGAAATATGTCTGTTTATTTTTCTATTGTACTCTCCCTAATGCTTACTACAGTGCTCTGCATACAGTAAGTGCTCAAGAAATATGATTTGACTGACTAGAAGTGGGGATTTGGGAGGGTCAGTGTCCCTTCCCCTTGATGCACTGCTCTGGAGGGGCTGCCCCACCTCAGAAGGCTGATGGCGCTGCTGCTTCTCATGCTCCTGGTACTGCAACTGCCATCTTGGAATAATAAAAACTATAGTTAATAAACACTATAGAATGCTACTAACAGGACAGTGACAATTAAGGATTTGGAAGTAATTTTTCTATTGCCCTCAACATCAGCCCAATCCATTATTTGCATGTCCAGTCCAGTAGTGGTCACTTCATCTTTAAAAGATGTGGAGAAAATAGACACAGTCCCAAGAGGAGGGATAAAAATAATGCAAGAGCATCTCCATGGCAAGTTAAAGAAATAGTTGTTCTTTCCTGGAAATCATTAAGAAAATAATAGACAGCCATCTGTCCTGGTTGGTTCAGTTATTTTTCTAGGAGCAGGTGTCTGTACCACATAATCTCTCAAGGATACGTCTATCTTTAGAATTCTCTGATTCAGTATTCCAAAAAGAAAGCATTAGTATTCTTTCTCATCATCACCAGTATTGATTAGCCACCTACTGTGTGTAGAACTTTGACCTAAGCATTTAGAAGGCATACAAAAGCAGTATAAGACATAATTCTTGACCTAAAGGTTGGTAATTATTCCTTCATGAAAATAGATATATTTATTTCCTGGGGAATATTTTTCAATTTGTCCAATCATTAGTGGAAATGTTTTTATTGTATTCTAAGTCTTCTTTAGGAACAAGGTATTGCTAGTGTAATCATTCCAAGCTCTAAACCTCCAGAGATCCGACTTACATTGAATGTATCATAGAAAACCAGTGAAGCACTCAAGTGGAATATGCACATGTGATTGGGTCTATACTAGTCAAACTTCCCAGCTGAGAAGAAGTATCCTGCCTGCTGTTTCAAGGTAGGTAGTTTGTGGCCTCATTTTCAAGTGAACGCTCTATGGATTAGAAACCGGTTTCCTCCTTGGCATTGAGCACATTTGTCCTGGAGACTATTTGTAATAATAATAATAATTGTTTACTAAGCACTTGTTATATGCCTGGCACTGTACTATTTTCTGGGGTGATACAAGCAAACTGAGTTGGCAATTGTTCCTGTTCCATGTGGGGCTCAAAGTCTCAATCTCCATTTTACAGATGAGGTAACTGAGGCACAGAGAACTTAACTGACTTGCTTAAGGCCACACAGCTGACAAGTGGTGGAGCCAATATTAGAACCTATGACCTACTGACTCCCATACTCGTGCTGTATCCACTAGGCCATGCTGCTTCCTCTTACAAGGAGTGGGGCTAATGAGTACTGGATTCCTTGACACTAGGGCTGCCTGAAACCCATCCCCCCAAACTTTCCCATCCCCTTTGGGAAGAACCAATCACACCCTTTTAGCCAATTTGCTGGGAAACAGCCAGGTGATCTAGAATTGCTCTGACATCAGTGACCCTATTTTGTGGAGATCAACGACTGAAGCCTGGCTCTGTCATGCCCACAAAACTTACCAAATTTGCCTGGGACATGCTGAAAAATGTGATCCTTTTGATCCTGGGCAAGGAGGGTGTCCTAGGAAGACTCTGTGGGCTGTGGGAACTGAACAGTTGCTACTGGACAAGAGTACATTTTGTCAAACTTTTTGGGGATGGGCTTCAAGCTATTGGTGTAGATCTGGGCCAACATGTAACAGGATGAGATGATAGACTCGTAAAGGCCTCTCATTGTGGCCCAAAACTCTGCTCAAAAATGAACCACTGTCTGTGGTAAGCCTGTCCTCTAGACTGGAAGCCTGCTTCCTTGCTTTATTGTACTTTTCAAGCACTTAGTGCAATGCTGTGCACACAGTAAGCGCTCAATAAATACGATTGAATGAATAAAGCAGCCTGGCCTATGGAAAGACAACAGATCTGGGAGTCAGAGGGCTTGGGCTCTGATCCTGATTCTGCCACTATCTGCTGTGTGACCTTTAATTATTTGTGCCTCAGTTTCCTCATGTGCATCCTGGGGATTAAATACCTGTTAGTAATAATAATAATGTTGGTATTTGTTAAGCGCTTACTATGTGCCGAGCACTGTTCTAAGCGCTGGGGTAGATTCATGGTAATCAGTTTGTCCCAAGTGGGGCTCACAGTCTTAATCCCCCTTTTACAGATGAGGTAACTGAGGCACAGAGAAGTTAAGCGACTTGCCCAAGGTCAGACAGCAGTCAAGTGGCAGAGCGGTGATTAGAACCCACATTCTCTGACTGCCAAATCTGTGCTCTTTCCACTGAATCACACTGCGATTCATAGTGACTTTATGGACTTTATCCACAGAGTAGTTTTCTTGGTTAAAAAATAATATGGAAATGGTTTACCATTGTCTTCTTTCACACAATGAAAACTTAAGTCTCTGCAATTGTCTTTGATCAACATTTTGATCACTTCATCACCTGCCTTTGACTTTTTACCGTGATACTGCTGCCCAGCACAGATGAATCAGCTTTGTCTGACACTTCAGTTTAGACCTTTCTATTATGGGTAACTCTGGTGAGAGAATATCTGTGTCATAGGTCTATGCTTCATTGGCATATGCAAACTCTCCAGCCGCAATAAGATATTGATTCATAGGAGAGAGTAACAATAACAGTATTTATTATGTGCTTATGGTGGTCAAAGCACTGTGCCCTGGAAAAGAATATTTGAGTGGGAATTTGACATGGACCCTGCCCCTAGAAGGACTGACAATCTATGAATAAAGGTGAGGAAGAGGACTTGAGGCAGGCACGTCAGAGCAATAAAGCATTAAAAAAGCATAGGGTTAGAGACAAATGCACAGAATATAAACAAATATCAAAGTAGAGAGCTGATCTCTTTCCCACCAGGGTATTAGAAAGCAGGGTGGGATGGGTCTTCTCGATGGTGTGGAGTGGAGCAGGTGCTAGTATCAGGAGAGGCAGTGTGTCTGGAACACAGAGCATCAATCAATCATTCATTCTTTCATTCAATCTTATTGAGCTCTTACTATGTGCAAAGAACTGTACTAAGTGCTTGGGAGAGTACAGAATAACAATAAACAGACACATTCCCTACTCACAATGAACTTACAGTCCAGAAGGTAAGACAGGCATTAATATAAATAGATAAATCACAGATATATACATAATCAAAGATATTGAGTGCTTATTACATGCAGAGTACAATACAACCCAAGTAGCAAGTACATTCCCTGCCCATAACAAGCTCACAGTCTAGAGGGGAAGACAGACATGAATTTGAATACTGGGAGCAGGCAGAGAGTTTCTCAGTTGCGATGGAAGGGGACTGAAGGTCTTCAGAGAGATGAGGTAGAAATCATCAGGTGTTTCACTCAGCTGTTTTCCTCCTACTTAGACTATGAGTTCCATGTGGGACTATGGCTGTGTCTGACATGATTATCTTGTTTCTACCCAAGTGCTTAGTACAGTACTTGGCACATAATAAGTTCTTAAAAAAATATCATTATTATTATTAACATTACTGGATACTGATGATGATTATTATGATCATTATGTTTATCATTATTTCACTTTCCCTACACCTTAGACTGTGAGTCCCATATAGGACAGGAACTTTTGCCAACCTAATTAACTTGTAGATATCTCAGCTCTTAGAACAGTGTTTGACACATAGCACTTTACAAATACCACACACATAAAAAAAACCCAAAAAACCCTTGGACAGTCTGCATAAACACCAAGGACTGACTGGAGGCCCTCCACAGTAACAAAGTATGAATGGAGAGAACAGTGAGCTGAAAAAAAAAACCAAACAACAAATTATCTGTCAGTCTGTCAGATAAATTGATATCAGGAGTTCCCATTCAAGACCAGTTGCAGATAGGATGAGCACAGGACACAAAAAACATTACCCTATCTATAGTATGATCTCTCTACATGGGCTATTTAGATCCAGAGTTATTTATTTGCTTTTGTTACAGGGAGAATTTTTCAGTTTAAATCCTTTAAAAATATCCCTCTCTCCAATAATAATAATAATAATGTTGGTATTTGTTAAGTGCTTACTATGTGCAAAGCACTGTTCTAAGTGCTGGGGTAGATACAGAGTAATCAGGTTGTCCCAAAGTCACACAGCTGACAAGTGGCCAATATAGAATGCATTATTACAAGTTTAATGTAAGCATAGTTTCTCATTCAATGAATACCATAGTGCACCAATAAATGTCAGTCAGTCATCATTATTTACTTAGTGCCTACTTTCTGTAGAGCAAATTTGGGATCATACAATTAAAGTAGAAGGTATGCACTGTCTCTATTTTAGGAGCTTGAAATATAATAGAAAGACAGGTTGGTGTAGTATATTTACATAGAATTGAAACAAGAGGAAAACAATTGAAAGCAACCATAGTAAGAAGAAAAAGATTAAATACATGGGTAAGCAAACAGAATGCATAAATCAACATTCCCATACGTGTTAAAGGTGGCTCCTGGGATGACCAGATATATTCATCCTTTGTTGAATGACTTCATTCATTGAATGGATGGAATGATTTCAAAGAGCTGATTTATTTAAAGGACTATTCAGACAGCACCTTCTAACTTGCATCTGTGCAATGGTTTGTTCATAGGTTTTAGTTCAGTTCATTTATGGTTAGTAATAATGTGGTCTTCAAACTCATTTCTATTTTTGGTCACCAGTGGTGGCAAATATTTTTACTTATGTAAAGGTACACGTCCTACTTCCTTGAAGTTATAGCCTCTAATTCATTCAATTGTATTTATTGAGTGCTTACTGTGTGCAAATCACTGTACTGAATAGCTAGAGTATTCATGGTTTTCCAAGGCATTTGCACACCAATTATCTGTTTGTCCTCCCAACATTCCTAGAAGCTAGGGAGTAGCAGGTGTCCTTAGTTCCATCTTACAGATGAGGGTACTGAGGCACCAAACATTAATTGACTTGCCTGAGGTCACACAGCAGGCTGGTGGCAGAACTGGGCCTGCAACTGAGATTTCCAGGGTTCCAGGAAGCCTTTTTCTTATCCTTCCACCGATTCCCATTTGTTCCTATTTTTGATGGTTCCAAAAGCCCTACGCAGAACCACTGTCATTTCCTACCCGCTTTTCTCTATCTCTTTCTCTCTCTTGCTGTCTTTTGGCTCTCTCTCATCAATAGAAACTGGAGCAGATCTCATGGTGCTTGGCGCATGGCAGGAGGCAATATGGTTTTTCCTTTGTAACTCCTAATGATCTTTTCTTTGTAACCCTCATTCTCAATTAAGTCCTCAAAAGGCAAAGTCTATGCATATGTACACAACTAAGAGACGGCCTTCTCCTTGTTTTTCTTACGATTGTGCTTGTGAATGAAACCCTAAAATTACCAATTGGATAATAGAGGAATGCAGCTCTTCCAAATGGCTGGGTTAAATTGGCGGGGATTTCAAGTGGCATTATCATTAATAATTAATAGTAATTAGCCTGTTCCGCCTGCACACTGTTTCAGGGGGCTCAGTAACACACAACTGGGTGCTGTGGAGGAATCAGAGACTCTCTTTCTGCACTCCTAGCTCCTCTAAATCTTAGCATGTCACAGTATACTAGAGCTAGTGTTTGGGATGATAACGGGGTGTATAATAAGCTGCTTCATTCTCCTCCTCGTGATATTCTCTTCATCATCATCAAGTGTTGACCGAATACCTATGAAGCACTGTGGGAATATTCAGAATGTTTGATTTTATGGCCTCTAATCATCTGAGGGAGATTCAAGCCAGACTGGAATGACTCCTGACTTGGGGATCATCTGTAGGTCCTGTATTTGCTCCAAAAAACTATCTCAACCTCTCCTGGCCCCTTACCAATTGGCCCTTACCAAGGAGATGCAAGGAGATGTAGAGGTGTCTCAACAACAAAACTGTTTCAGGGCAGAGGGAACTTTGTGCCCCATCTCTGCATTATGAAGGACAGTTCTGGATCCTGAGAGGATGTGCAATCATCTCATTTCTAGACGGTGAGCCCATTGTTGGATAAGGATTGTCTCTCTCTGTTGCTGAATTGTACTTTCCAATTGCTTAGTACAGGGCTCTGCACATAGCAAACAGTAAACGCTAAATACGACTGAATGAATAGAAGGGAGTTAATGACAGTAAATAATTATGCCATCCTAATAATAATAATGGTATTTAAGTGCTTACAATGTGCCAAGCACTGTTCTAAGCACTGGATATCTATCCATGCATACAAATGTATTGACCCAAATTTCTAATTATAATTTTCCTAGATTAGAGTACTCTGGATCATAGGGTACAAATATTAACTTTATCAAGTATGGTGGTGGAATGGTCGCAGGGATTTTAAGGGGAGGGGCTTGGAAATGGAAAAAACTTCAAGCAAGCTAGAAAGCCACTGTTTTGGGCATTGTTAGGCTGTTTGGAAATTCTCAGGTTTTGTCATAGACGTGGGATGACCTAGTATGACAGCCCCAGTCAAACAGGTATGGAAGGCAGTAGCCCCTGTTGCACCCATGGTGTTGGGCCCTGTGCTATAGGATAATGAGTTGATTAATTTTGTGACTAGCAAACTTAAGTGGTTCCCTCAAAGAAGTAAGAATGCTTAAATTACTATCTTCAAACAGGTGAAGGATTTTTGTGAGAAGTATGCAGGTCTGTTGCTCTGCATATCTCCTGAGGCCAAGAAAGAAGAAATAGGATTGTATGAAAGAAGTAGAGATTTTAGATGGACAAAAAGGATGGGGATGTGATGAAACACTGAGACAGGTTGTAGACTCCCCCTCTAGATTGTAAGCTTATTGTGGGTAGGGGATGTCTGTTTATTGTTGTATTGTATTCTCCCAAGTGCTTAGTACACACACTAACTGCTCAATTAATACAAGTGACTAACTTCAGACAATCACCTTCCTCGAGGCATAGGGCAGTAGTAGATAATTTCTTGTGTTGTACTCTTCCATGAAGCACTTAGTACAGGGCTCTGCACACGGTAAGCACTCAATAAATATGAATGAATTGAATTGAATTCTTGAGGTCTCTTTCAGCTCTGGAGTCCATGATATAGACCCTGCCTATACTATATGGAACTAAATCAATTTCATATTTATTTAGCACTTACTGAATGCAGAGCACTGTACTCAGTGCTTGGGAGAGTACAACACAACAATATAACAGAGAAGCAGTGTGGCTCAGTGGAAAAAGCATGGGCTTTGGAGTCAGAGGTCTTGAGTTCGAATCCCAGCTCTGCCACTTGACAGCTGTGTGACTGTGGGCAAGTCACTTAACTTCTCTGTGCCTCAGGTACCTCATCTGTAAAATGGGGATTAAGACTGTGAGCCCCACGTGGGACAACCTGATTCCCCTATGTCTACCCCAGCGCTTAGAACAGTGCTCTGCACATAGTAAGCACTTAACAAATACCAACATTATTATAACAGACACCTTCCCTTCCCACAGCATGTGCACAGTAATTCAAGTTGGAAATCAATAATAATAATAATTCATTCATTCATTCATTCAATAGTATTTATTGAGCGCTTACTATGTGCAGAGCACTGTACTAAGCGCTTGGGATGAACAAGTCGGCAACAGATAGAGACAGTCCCTGCCATTTGACGGGCTTACAGTCTAATCGGGGGAGACGGACAGACAAGAACAATGGCAATAAACAGAGTCAAGGGGAAGAACATCTCGTAAAAACAATGGCAACTAAATAGAATCGAGGCGATGTACAATTCATGAACAAAATAAATAGGGTAACGAAAATATATACAGTTGAGCGGACGAGTACAGTGCTGTGGGGATGGGAAGGGAGAGGGGGAAGAGCAGAGGGAAAAGGGGAAAATGAGGGTTTAGCTGCGGAGAGGTAAAGGGGGGATGGCAGAGGGAGTAGAGGGAGAAGAGGAGCTCAGTCTGGGAACGCCTCTTGGAGGAGGTGAGTTTTAAGTAGGGTTTTGAAGAGGGAAAGAGAATCAGTTTGGCGGAGGTGAGGAGGGAGGGCGTTCCAGGACCGCGGGAGGACGTGGCCCAGGGGTCGACGGCGGGATAGGCGAGACCGAGGGACGGTGAGGAGGTGGGCGGCAGAGGAGCGGAGTGTGCGGGGTGGGCGGTAGAAAGAGAGAAGGGAGGAGAGGTAGGAAGGGGCAAGGTGATGGAGAGCCTTGAAGCCTAGAGTGAGGAGTTTTTGTTTGGAGCAGAGGTTGATAGGCAACCACTGGAGTTGTTTAAGAAGGGGAGTGACACGCCCAGATCGTTTCTGCAGGAAGATGAGCCGGGCAGCGGAATGAAGAATAGACTGGAGCGGGGCGAGAGAGGAGGAAGGGAGGTCAGAGAGAAGGCTGACACAGTAGTCTAGCCGGGATATAACGAGAGCCCGTAATAGTAAGGTAGCCATTTGGGTGGAGAGGAAAGGGCAGATCTTGGCGATATTGTAGAGGTGAAACCGGCAGGTCTCGGTAACGGATAGGATGTGTGGGGTGAACGAGAGAGACGAGTCAAGGATGACACCGAGATTGCGGGCCTGAGAGACGGGAAGGATGGTCGTGCCATCAACGGTGATAGAGAAGTCTGGGAGAGGACCGGGTTTGGGAGGGAAGATGAGGAGCTCAGTCTTGCTCATGTTGAGTTTTAGGTGGCGGGCCGACATCCAGGTGGAGACGTCCTGGAGGCAGGAGGAGATGCGAGCCTGAAGGGAGGGGGAGAGGACAGGGGCGGAGATGTAGATCTGCGTGTCATCTGCGGAGAGATGGTAGTCAAAGCCGTGAGAGCGGATGAGTTCACCGAGGGAGTGAGTGTAAATGGAGAACAGAAGAGGTCCAAGAACTGACCCTTGAGGAACTCCAACAGTTAAAGGATGGGAGGGGGAGGAGACGGTATTTGTTAAGCACTTACTATGTGCTGAGCACTGTTCTAAGCGCTGGGGGTAGATACAGGGTAATCAGGTTGCCCCACGTGAGGCTCACAGTTAATCCCCATTTCACAGATGAGGTAAATGAGGCACAGAGAAGTTAAGTGACTTGCCCACAGTCACACAGCTGACAAGTGACAGAGCAGGGATTCGAACACATGACCTCTGACTCCCAATCACTCACTCAAAGTTATCTATTGAGAACCTACTGTAGTCAGAACATTGTATGAAATGTTTGAGAGTGTAAGCCAGAAGATAAAATCAGATAAAATCAGATTCCTCACCTTTTTTCAACTGTAAGCTCCTCAAAGTACAGGACCATGTCTAATTCCCACCTATGTATTCTGTCCCAGAATTTAGTACAGCATTCTGCACACAGTAAGAACTTAATAAATACCATTATTACTATTCAAGGAGTGTGTTTTCCACAGATGGCGGGGAGGGGGGGCGGGGGGGGACAGGCAGATACGTCACTATAAATGATGGCTGCTTGGTTGACCCAACATAGGGTACTGGGATTTAATCAGAAGGTTTCCTGGAGGAGTTGGAAGATGGAGAGACTGGTGGTCTTGTGGATTTGGGGATGGGGTGACAGAGTTCCAGGTGGGAGAGATGGCAAGAGCAAAGTTTCCAAAGTGGGAAATTCAGTTAGGGGTGAGCTTGGGAGGGGGTAAAGAGAAGCAGCGTGGCTCAGTGGAAAGAGCACGGGCTTTGGAGTAAGGGCTCATGAGTTCGAATCCCAGCTCTGCCACTTGTCGGCTGTGTGACTGTGGGCAAGTCACTTAATCTCTCTGTGCCTCAGTTCCCTCATCTGTAAAATAGGGATTAAGACTGTGAGCCCCATGTGGGACAACCTGATTCCCCTATGTCTACCCCAGCGCTTAGAACAGTGCTCGGCACATAGTAAGCGCTTAACAAATACCAACATTATTATTACATTATTATTAAAGACTGTGAACTGGGGAATGACAGGCAAAGAGAGTCAACATACAAAATGGGGAATGTTGGTAGAGAGAAACATGGATCATTCAAGGAATTTGCATGTCATCCTAGTGTAGAGGTCATGCTAAATCTTCTCTGAAATCATTCCAAGTACAGAGTAGGTGTGCCAAAGAAAACTGGAAGACAGACATTCACAAGACAGATGTTCACAATGCCATCTCTTCATATGAGCTAGGTGGGACTAGGCAAAGAGAGTGTAGAAGGGAAAGCCACTTCTTTCTGTACATTTTTTTTTCTTTTTAGAACTGCTACTTTGTTCAACTGAATAGAACTGATGTTGTCATACTTCTCAAGCTGTCTGCAAAGATGCCTAGAGGCAAATCAGTAGGTTCTATTAGCCCTTTACTTAAAACACGAGTTCCCTTTTATTAGCAGAATTGTTTCATCATTCAGTAGTGTTCATTTTTCAACCGCAGCAATATTTTTCCAGCTGTATATTATACTTCACTGAGAGAGTATGAAAGAGGAAATATTTTATTCTTGTCTGTTGTTGGGGTATTTGTACTTTATTATCCCTAAATCTACCTATTTTTTAACTCTGAAATCCTGGTCTAATTCTACTATTTGATTGCATATATTGCATTTATTTGGGGACTATTGTTACATGAGAAGGGAGTTGATCCTCTAGCAATTACCTCTTTATTGAGGTCAACTGAGGTCAGAGGTGTGACTGGATTTTTTTTTTTTTTAAGGCTGGTAAAGTAAACCAAAAGGAATTCCTAGCTTTTGGTGTTTTCAGTTTGCTCTTACATTTTCCAAATAAAAATTGTGTTGTGCCTTGTTTCATTTTTTTCCTGGTATTTGATGAAATCTTCTTTCATTTCCTCATTACCTCCCTATTGTGACCAAATTGTGCTGAGTTTTAATGGCTTTGCTAGCAACATGGCTAGATTCTGGTTTTCTGTATAGCTTTTTGTTTTTCACTCTCCTCGGGCTCAGACTTATTCCACCAAGTATCCAGGAGAAATTGCTGTGATTTATTTTTAACATTTCCTACTTTTTCTGGTGGTGGAGGATTTGTTGACATTTGCAGCTAGCCCTGCTGCTATTATGAATCGGAAGCTGGTGGTCTATGAGCTTCCGCACACTCAGAGTTAAGCTGCACTGAAAGGAAAAATGGTATAAAATGTAAATGGGAGAAACTTAAAGACTTGGAATAAGGGACCATTTTAAAAAACCAAACCAAACGCCCTCAAATCTCTATTTTTTTAATGTAGCAACCACAGCTGGAACATAAGCTTGCCTTTTCAGAACTTTGTTGAAAAGGGTTATTCTTTCCGCATATTAATCTCCGTTTGATTATCTAGGTCTTTGATAAGAGAATTTCATTTTATCGCCATCACAATAATAAAATAAAGGAAGCCCTTTGTAGTTGGGAAAATATTTTCAATTATATAGGTTATTCAGCACAATAAAAAAAAGATGAGAAATCAGTTATGGGGAGTTTCTTTGTCTATGTTACTGAGTTCTAAATCGAACTGTTCCACTGAACTTACTGCTTTTATTCAAGGCGACAGTTTTAAATGTTGCTTGGCTCCTATTAACAAATGCTGTTGTCTCCATCTAGATTATACATAAAAATGGCTCCCCACTTCTCTCATGAGGTTTTATGTGCTATATGCATTTAGTGAATAAAGTAGCTGAAGGGACAACCTGGTGGGACTGTGTGTGGTGTGTATGTGTGTGCATGTATGCACGCACACACACATAGGCTGCTCTGAGGATATGGATTTGTGTATGCAAATCATCACCCAACACTTACACACAAATAGGCGCCCTTCTGATTGATTTATCCTTGAGATTCCAGGGTATTTTCAGACTTGTCTGAAAGTCTGATTTTTGTGATTCTTGTTGCTGTTGTTTTTATCGTGCTCTACATGGAACATAAAATTGTGATTTAGATAGTTTGTCCCAGTGGTCCTGTCTGCACTCAACAAACAGTTCCATGTCACTCGCTGCATCCCAATATCGAGGCCGCAGAGAAGCTCGGTGGCGGCTAATCCTCTGAGCTTGTTAATAAGCTTAGGAGCACGTTCATTGAAGACTGACGCGTTAGTCACAAACAGGGAGAAAATATCTACTGGGGGAAGCTGAATTGGTTTTAATCATCTGCTAATCACCAGTAATGAGACCTACTCTGGGGAAGAAAAGAAAAACAGATAGTCGGAGGGAGGTTTTGTTCTTCACAGCAGAGTAACAGGGAATGAGAGGGCAGCTGTTATTAGAAGAGAAAGGATGGAAAGAAAGGAGGGATTTGGCCAGAGCAGATGAAGCTGCTTCTGTGGCTCACTGTTTTGTTAGCTGAGTGTTTCTTTCATTCAGTCCCCAAAACTTCAGATCTTTCAGATTCTCTGAAAGCCCACCTCTACAATATTGCTTCGGGAAGAAAGGGACTTTCACCCTCTATGTCCCCCTATTGGACTTGCTCATCGAACATTTTACCACTGTCCTTTACAAGTTTTAGCTTGAGGGCAGGAGAAAAGTAAATTGCAAAGGAAACTCTGATAGGTATGATTATGAAAAGAGTGAGCACAGGAGGGATAAGCTGAGATGGGAATGTGGTTCTCCCTTGTCCTCAAAGTTTTTGGGCTGACAAAGAATCCAGAAAGAATGAATGGCCCGGGATTGGTTGGAAAATGTTGGACCTGTCCAAACAGGAGGCAGGATTTAACTGCAAAGAGTTGGGGAGGATTAACTGAGTGATCTGAACTGCGTCCAGATCTTGGCTGCCATTTTGATATTGGTATTTTATTTCTAAGAACTTTTAGGTTAAAAACTTGGAAGCACTAATGGTGAATTGTATTACAACGCGTGGTTCATTTGAGCATGTAAAAATTGGTAGGTTTGTCAAAAAAAGACAATTTAGTCTCTACCATATATTTTTCAAGTAATGATCCATAGCTGAATGATAATTAACTCAAGGCAAGAGAAACCATAGAGAGAGAATGAGGATGTGATTGGATCCAGACAAATGGAAGGGGTCTAGATTGAATGAAGGCATTAAGGATCACAGTCATTACCATTTTAATTTTTTATTTACTTAATTCTGAAAAGTGTTCACCTTGCCAATATGTTTAGCCCCTTGGTAGGGGACAGAAGACAGTTGCAAAAAGGAACACTTCAGGAGTCCTGAACCAATTGTCCATTGTATGTCAGTGAATAAATGTTGATATATGAAGACTTGATTTAGTACCTTTTTTGTGACTACTTCATGCCAAGAGACTAAGAGAAGAAAGACATAATTTGAGGCTTGGATTCTTTGAGGGCAGTGTTGAAGATGTTGACTACCTAAATGGAAGGCAGGGCAAAATATGGGTGGAGTATTAGTCACATCAACAGTTTGTCACATCAAAAAAAAAAAACAAAAAAAACAGATTTTGTTCCAGTTTATGGCTTTCTGTAACTCCATTTGGACCTGAAGGACTCTTCTATTTCTTCAAGATTGAAGACAAACATGAAAATAATAATCACAGTTTAATTTCCAAAGGACTACTTCATCAAACCTCCCCATCACACTTTCCCCAAAATATTCCCAAAACACAGATGGGTTGAGTGGGTCATGATCATTGACCTAAAGTATGCTAGAAGCAACTGACTTGGTGGAAAATGTACAGGCCTGGGAGTAAGAAGGCCTGGGTTGGGTTTTAATTCCAGCTATGCCACTTGTCAGCTGTTGACCTTGGACAAGTGACCCTGGGCAAGTCTTAACTTCCCTGTGCCTCAGTTTCCTTTTCTATAAAATGGTGATTTAGATTGTGAAACCCCATGTGGAATAGAACTGTATTCAACCTGATTATTTTGTATGTACCTCAGCACTTAGTTCAGGGGCTGGCACAAAGGGTTCAACAAGTATCTTTAAAGACATCAATCAATCTATCAGTTGTGTTTAAGGCAAAAGAAGCACTGTACGCTTGGGAGACTAGTTGGTAGATCCAATCCCTGCCACAAGGAGTTCACAGACTACAGGGGGAGTCAGCCATTAAAATCAAATTCAGAGAGGGGAATTTACAGTCAGAGGAACATTCAGTAGTCCTGAGCTCAACACCACTGCTTCCAGAAACACCTGTGAACCATGCTGGATGTCCCGTCCATTTGTAAAAGTCTCCAGAAATGATGATTCCACCTATTTTCTCAGTAATTTATTCCAGTCTACAGTTTGAACCCAGTCCTCCAGTACTATGCACCGAGGGAAAATACTGGATAAAATAAATTGACAGAGTGTGGCTTAGTGGAAAGAGCACAGGCCTGAGAGTCAGAGGTCGTGGGTTCTAATGCCTGCTCCTCCACTCGTCAGCTGTGTGACTTTGGGCAACTCACTTAACTTCTCTGTGCCTCAGTTACCTCATCTGTAAAATGGGGAGTAAGGCTGTGAGCCCCACATGGGACAGCCTGATTACCCGGCATCTACTGCAGCAATTAGAACAGTGCTTGGCACATAATAAGGGCTTAACAAATACCATCATTATTATTTCAATCTAATGGGAGAGAAAGCATAAGATGATAAACACTCAACAGTTGAGAAACTGAGAGTCAAACTATGGGCCTGGGAGTCAGAGAACCTGGCTTCTAAACCTGGCTCCACCACTTGCCTGCTGTGTGACCTTGGATGAGTCACTTCACTCCTCTGCACCTCAGTTACCTCATTTGTAAAATGGGGATTAAGAGTATGAACCCCATATAGGGCACGGACTGTGTCCAACCTGATTAGCTTGCATCTATCTCAGTTCTTAGAGCAGTGTCTGTCACATAGTAAGCACTTAAATAGCATAAGAATAGGTAAAAATAAACAGAACTGGATAAATCAGTACCACATAAGGTGAAATGGTACTTATTTTGGATGAGGCACTGACATAACCAAAACTCAGATTTAGGTTTTGATAAATTATCACTGAGGGACTGACCCCTCAATGGATGATGTGTGGTTTTGTATGTAAACAGTGCAAACCCACTGGTCAAAGAAATGAAAATAAAAATCCCTAATATATCTCTCCATCTCAGAAGTGTCTATAAGTTCATGAAGAGAGAATTATAATAATAAAATAATGGTATTTGTTAAACACTTACAATGTGCCAATCACTGTTCTAAACACTGGGGGGGGGGGGGAATACAAAGTAATCAGGTTGTCCTTCGTGGGGCTCACAGTCTTACAGGTGAGATTTTACAGATGAGATAACTGAGGCACAGAGAAGTTAAGTTATTGTCCAAAGTCACACAGCTAACCAGTGGTGGAGTCATAACCACTCAATCTCCAAGGGCTCCTTCCCCTCTGCTTTCAAACATGCCCACGTCTCCCCCATCCTAAAAAAACCCGCTCTTGACCCCACTTCCCCCTCCAGTTATCGTCCTATCTCCCTACTACCCTTCCTTTCCAAAATCCTAGAACGAGTCGTCTACAATCGATGCCTAGAATTCCTTAACTCCCATTCTCTCCTAGACCCCCTCCAATCTGGCTTCCGTCCCCTCCACTCTACCGAGACTGCTCTCTCTAAGGTCACCCATGACCTCCTTCTTGCCAAATCCAATGGCTCCTACTCCATTCTGATCCTCCTTGACCTCTCTGCTGCCTTTGACACTGTCGACCATCCCCTCCTCCTCCATACCTTATCTCACCTTGGCTTCACAGACTCTGTCCTCTCCCGGTTCTCCTCTTACCTCTCTGGCCGATCATTCTCGGTCTCCTACGCTGGAGCCTCCTCCCCCTCCCATCCTTTAACTGTTGGAGTTCCTCAAGGGTCAGTTCTTGGCCCTCTTCTGTTCTCCATTTACACTCACTCCCTCGGTGAACTCATCCGCTCTCACGGCTTTGACTACCATCTCTACGCAGATGACACGCAGATCTACATCTCCGCCCCTGACCTCTCCCCCTCCCTTCAGGCTCGCATCTCCTCCTGCCTCCAGGACGTCTCCACCTGGATGTCGGCCCGCCACCTAAAACTCAACATGAGCAAGACTGAGCTCCTCATCTTCCCTCCCAAACCCGGTCCTCTCCCAGACTTCTCTATCACCGTGGATGGCACGACCATCCTTCCCGTCCCGCAGGCCCGCAATCTCGGTGTCATCCTTGACTCGTCCCTCTCGTTCACCCCACACATCCTATCCGTTACCAAAACCTGCCGGTTTCACCTCTACAATATCGCCAAGATCCGCCCTTTCCTCTCCACCCAAACGGCTACCTTACTATTACGGGCTCTCGTTATATCCCGGCTAGACTACTGTGTCAGCCTTCTCTCTGACCTCCCTTCCTCCTCTCTCGCCCCGCTCCGGTCTATTCTTCACTCTGCTGCCCGGCTCATCTTCCTGCAGAAACAATCTGGGCATGTCACTCCCCTTCTTAAACAACTCCAGTGGTTGCCTATCGACCTCCGCTCCAAACAAAAACTCCTCACTCTAGGCTTCAAGGCTCTCCATCACCTTGCCCCTTCCTACCTCTCCTCCCTTCTCTCTTTCTACTGCCCACCCCGCACGCTCCGCTCCTCTGCCGCCCACCTCCTCACCGTCCCTCGGTCTCGCCTATCCCGCCGTCGACCCCTGGGTCACGTCCTCCCGCGGTCCTGGAA
The DNA here is from genome assembly GCF_004115215.2 of Ornithorhynchus anatinus. Taxonomy (NCBI): domain Eukaryota; kingdom Metazoa; phylum Chordata; class Mammalia; order Monotremata; family Ornithorhynchidae; genus Ornithorhynchus; species Ornithorhynchus anatinus. The sequence goes on from NC_041729.1 coordinate 110,780,261, forward strand.
CGCCCTCCCTCCTCACCTCCGCCAAACTGATTCTCTTTCCCTCTTCAAAACCTTACTTAAAAATCACCTCCTCCAAGAGGCGTTCCCAGACTGAGCTCCTCTTCCCCCTCTACTCCCTCTACCATCCCCCCTTTACCTCTCCGCAGCTAAAGCCTCCTTTTCCCCTTTTCCCTCTGCTCCTCCACCTCTCCCTTCCCATCCCCACAGCACTGTACTCGTCTGCTCAACTGTATATATTTTCGTTACCCTATTTATTTTGTTAATGAATTGTACATCGCCTTGATTCTATTTAGTTGCCATTGTTTTTACGAGATGTTCTTCCCCTTGACTCTGTTTATTGCCATTGTTCTTGTCTGTCCGTCTCCCCCGATTAGACTGTAAGCCCGTCAAACGGCAGGGACTGTCTCTATCTGTTGCTGACTTGTTCATCCCAAGCGCTTAGTACAGTGCTCTGCACATAGTAAGCGCTCAATAAATACTATTGAATGAATGAATGAATGACTAGAACCCATGACCTCTAACTCCCTAGCCCGTGCTCTTTCCACTGAGCCACACATTTTTAATCAGTGGCATTTACTGAGTGCATACGGTGTGCAGAGCTCTCTCCTAAGTGTTGGGTGAGTGCAATATAACAGAGTTGGTAGACACATTTCCTGCCCACCAAGGACCTTGCAATTCAGTGGGAGAGACAGACATTAAAACATATTTCTGATAGAGGTAGTAGTAGAGTATAAGGATATATACATAAGTACTTTGGGACTGAGAATCAAAGTGCATGAGAGGTAGAAGCAGCGTGGCTAGTGGAAAGAGCATGGCCTTGGGAGTCAGAAGTCGTAGGTTCTTAACCCGGCTCTGCCACTTGTCAGCTGTGTGACTTTGGGCAAGTCACAACTTCTCTGGGCCTCAGTTACCTCCTCTGTAAAATGGGTATTAAGACTGTGAGCACCACATGGCACAACCTGATTATCCTGAATCTTCCCCAGTGCTTAAAACAGTGCTTGGCACATAGTAAGGGTTTACCAAATACCAACATTATTATTTATTACTACAACTAAAGTGTCATAGGCAATGTGGAAGGGAAGGTTAATAGGTTGGGGAGATGAGAGGTTAATTAGGGCAGGCTACTTGGAAGATATATGATTAAAGTAGTTTTGAGGATGGGGAGAGTGGTGGTCTGTCAGATATGAAGGGCATGGGCATTCTGGGCAAGAGGAGGACAGGAACAAGGGGTAGAAGGTGAGAAAGAGAAGCAGCATGGCTCAGTGGAAAGAGCACAGGCTTTGGAGTCAGAGGTCATGGGTTTGAATCCCGGCTCGGCCACTTGTCAGCTGTGTGACTTTGGGCAAGTCACTTAACTTCTCGGTGCCTCAGTTACCTCATCTGTAAAATGGGCATTAAGACTGTGAGCCCCACGTGGGACAACCTGAATGCCCTGTGTCTACCCCAGTGCTTAGAACAGTGCTCGGCACATAGTAAGCGCTTAACAAATACCAACATTATTAAGAGGAGAGTGAGACATGCTGATTAGGCTGGTATTAGATGTGAGGATTGGGTTTTAGTGAAAGATGAGCAAGATTAGGTAGGATGGGGAAAGCATTCTGATTTTTTTCTTGCTGTATCTTCCTAGAGTTCTGTCAGTCTTAAAACGTGGTAGTCTATTTCATGATTCATTGTGTTGGTCTAGAAGCATCGTAGCCTAATGGAAAGGTGACAGGACCAGAAGTCATAAACCTTAGTTCTAATCCTGGCTCAACCACTTGAATGCTGTGTGACCTGAGACAAGGCACTTAACTTCTCTGTGCTTCAGTTTTCCCATCTGTAAAATGGGGATTAAATACTTATTCTCTCTTCACTTTGACTGTGAGCAATATGATTATCTTATATCTATCCTAGCACCTACTACAGGATTTGACATTATAGTAAGTACTTAACAAACCTCAATATTATTTTTATTATTATCATACTGTTATAGCATAAGCTCCTTGTGGGCAGGAAATGTCTATCAACTCTGTTGCATTGTTCTCTCCCAAATGCTTAGTATAATGATATGAACACAGTAAGCACTTAATGAATACTGGTGATTATTATTATCGTCATTAGATTTATTAGAGTCTTGCCATCAGTTAAGAATGGAGAGCAGCACAGCATAATGGGTTTAGCACAGGCCTGGGAGTCAAAAGGACCTGGATTCTAATCCTGGCTCTGACACCTGTCTACTGTGTGACTTTGGTAGATCATTTAAACTTCTCTGTTCCTCAGTTATCTCATCTGTAAAATGGGGATTTAAGATTATGAGCTCCATTTGGGACATGGACTGTGGCCAATTTGATTAATTTACATCTACCCCAGAGTTCATTAGAGTGCCTGGCATATGATAAGCAATTAACAAATACAATAAAAAAAGACATTCATTTTGTTTTACTACTCTTATGTTCCTTTCCCTTTCTTTCTTTTTCCCACAAACCCATTCACTACTATTCTAATGTTTTCTCTAACTGCTTCATCTGTCTCTGTATTTTATCTTTCTGTCTGTCATGCTTATTAGCATACTTGACAGATTAAAAGGCTAAGGTCAAACCAACAAATCCCTAAAGAAATGCTACTTAATTATTGTCATATGTTTTTTAAATACTTTGCTCTTCAAAGAATTTAATAAGTATCAAGATTCAACTTTACATCTCATGTTGCTTTAGCGCTATTAATAAAGTTTGTCACCTCTCATTCCATATTGTGCAAAAGCAATTATCGGTATACATGAGTATCAGTGTTGATATATTCCTAAACAGTTAAATAATGGCTATTAAGACACTAGATACTGGAAAGAGTGCATAGATGCAATGCATGAAGAATTTGGTTGATTTCTCAGTCCAAAAAATAAACACCCAAAACCCTCAATTTAAACATATCCTAGTGCAAAAAGTTCTATGGTGCTTTCAATGACAATGTATGGATTCCTGAAAGCTGGACAGTAAAAAAAACAGGATAGAAAGAACATCGATTCTTTTGAAATGAGGTGTTGGAGAAGGCTTTTGGGAATACCATGGACTGCCCGAAAAATGAACAAATGGATTTTGGAGCAAATTAAACCAAGGTGGTCTTTGGAAGGCCAAATGACTCGATTTAAATTAGCATATTTTGGACACATAATCCGTACTAATTTTCTGGAGAAGACATTTATGCTAGGAAAAGTCCAGGGAAAATGTGGAAGAGGCAGACCAGCAGCTAGATGGATAAAGACCATAATAACAATAATGGAAGAACCACCAGAAAGACTGTGGATTATGGCAGAGGACAAGACATTCTGGAGAAAGAATAACTATGGAGTCACTATGAATTGGAAATGACTTGATGGCACTTAATAATAATAATAATAATAAATGAAAAAAGTGAAAAAAGCCCAGGACTAGAAGGCAGAAAACCTAGATTCTAATCCCAACCCCACCACTCACCTGCTGTGTGACTTTGAGCAGCTCACTTAAGTTCTCTGTGCCTCAGTTTCCCCATCTGTAAAATGGGGATTAAATGTCTGTTCTCCCTATCTGTTAGACTATTAGCCCCATGTGGGACAGTAACTACACCTGATCTATCTTTTATCTATCACTGTGCTTAAGATACTGCACTTAAAGACAACTGTAATTATTGTAATTATTAATAGTAGTATAGTAGTAGTTACTATTATTTAAAACCAGTGGGACAACTGGAACGGATAACTCAGTCACTGAAGTAATGTCTTCCTCCTCACTACTGTATTTTTATTCATTTTGTCCCAGCCGTATTCTTCTGTATGGACAATCATTTTTTAAAAAAATATTTTTAAGGTGGTTCCACTATGCAGAGGAGCAAAGGTGATATTTCCAAATCTTGTTTGTTGCAGGTAAATCATTACACAGTTTAAGACAATGCTCATTAGAGGTGTTGTCAATCAGCCCAGCTGCCTGCCAGAAAATCGCTGCTGAGATGAAAGGATCATGGATGGATATGTTCAGTCTCTATTCATCTATCAGTTTCTTCAGTGTTTTTTTTAATCCATTTACAGATGATAATTGAGTCAAGTTTATTTTTCTGCCCCTCAAATACTTTAGGTCTTTGGTGATTATCAATTGATTGTTACCAAAGGGGTGAACGAGGAACCAAAATATAAACGGAGGAATGAAAATATAAACGGAAGGAGGCGAGGAAAGGAGAGGTAAACTAGAAGAACAGTAAAACAGAGAGAAGAAAGTAAAGCAAAGAACAGGATAATGAGGTGAAAACAAATGCTAATTAGTTTAACATGCTTTAGTGAAAGTCTTGGGACTAGTCCCCAGTAGTAGCTGGAGAAGGATTTGTATTAAGCATTTCACTGCCTGCAAAGGGTGAAATTATCAGGTCAACTGATTACCTTATCAAAAATAATTCTATTGATTAAAATAAGGCTTATAGTTTCTTTGAGATGATTTTCTCCTTCCAAACCATTTTCCCCCAGTAAACAGAGACTAGGGAAAGAATCTGTGAATAACTACAGGGCTGACACATTTGACTGAATCAGGAGCATCCCCTAAAGGCTCGGGATAGTCTTGTGTAAAGTGTAAAAAAAAAAAAAAAGTTTGGACAGACTGAGCCTTTAGTTGTGGTCCCCTCTGGAGGCCTGCTTTTTTCCTTCAGATTGCCAGTGCCTCCAATCTAGGCATACTTTAAGGCAGGAATAGCCTCTCACAGTATTTGGGACCTTTCAGATTCAGACATAGCTGGAAGCAAGAAACGCCAAAACACTTAACCCAGCATTTCAGAGTCCCAGAAGGGGTCACTGAGAGTCTAGGAATGGACCAAGGTTGAAGGAGGGACAAGGTTCTAATTTCACGTGGATAGGCTCACCCAAGCCTACTTCAAAGAAACTCTATGAGAAGAGAAAATTGAATTGGAAAAAGGGTCCATCTCAGCAACAGCTGAAAAATCACAAGAGGGAACTCCACCACACTTGGAAAAATTATGTTTTTCTCACTTACCATTCAGGTGGCAACCCTGCTTTTAAAAAAAAACATTTTAATACAGAATTTAAAATGAATTCTAATATCAATTAATTCAGCGGGCAGAAGGACATTGGTAGCAACCTTTATGGCATCATTTGTCATCCTCTAGCTATCCCTAAGAGGTTAAAAATGTAATTGGAATGCATTCACCAGGTTGCTACAGATGATATTCCTCACAAACACATCCCTGATTTTCTTCTATTTTTTTCAGATTTCACAATTGGTTTATTGAAAGCAAAGCAAACTTGCATGGATGAGTGATATAGATACCGACCCAGATGAAGATCCAAAGGAATCATCTCAAACTATTAAGGAACAAAGGGATTTTAAAAGGTTCAAGCTGGCAGCTATGTTCAACCTAATAGAGGCACTACCAGTCGGTGACTTTCCCCTAGTTCCTGTCTTACTTTCTGGGACTCATTGGAAACAGGCTGAACATATTTAAATCTTTCCATAGAAGGTTTCGTCTAAGTTGCTTCTCCAGTACTGTTTGAACATTAAATATGCAAATAATCATCATTACACTTCCAACAATTACACATGTTTGCGAGCTTTATGTCAAGTGCTGGCAGCAGTGCAATCATTTGTAAAGACAAATATTCCATTTCAAGAGATGTCATGCTGCTTAGAAGATTCCTTTTTGTATTAGTAGCCACACTGCTGCTTCAGAAAGTGTGCAAATGAACGTGACAGTGCTGCCAATAGCCACCAGTTCCTTCCTCTCGGCAGAGCAGATGTCAATCAACCATCCCAAACAGACCAGGCCTCAGTACCGCCGCAGACATTAAACATGGAGAACGGAGAGAGAGAGAGAAACAGAGGGAGAGAGGAAGAGTGAACAAGAAGAGAGAGGGAGAGCACGAAAAACACAGGCAACTCTCAGACTCAATCCCCCCCCCCCCAATTTCCTCTCCCCCTCCCTCTGCCTCCCTTTCTCTCTGAGGGGGCCTGGGGCCTTTAGAATATTTTAATTTCTGATTTCTGACTATATTATCATGTGTTTGTAACAGACGAATTGTAATTTGTAGCTCTGAGGTGATATGAAAAGCTTTCTGAAGCCATAGGATAGCTGTGGGAAAGTGTCAGGTTTATTTCTTTTTTCTTCCTCTCTCCTCTCTTCTTCCCTGTCGTTTCCCTCTCTTCACTGGTTCTGTCCCCCCTCCCCATTCCCACCTCCCACCCCCCAACACTGCCACCCTCTCTCTCTCTCTAGCTTTTTTATAGAGTTATGGATAATTGTCACCATTTACTTTTATCACATCCAAAGTAGCAGCTTAGAGAAGCTGCGACTTTAGTCAGGACTAATCTTGCCCCCTCCTGAAGTGGGAAAATCCCAAGAATTTCAGAGTCCTATTGATAACCCTTGTGCTTCTTTTCCATAAAAGACGGATGACTCTGGCAAGCTTGGAAGACTGCAGATAATGGGATTGACTTGGTACTTAAATCTCAGTGAACCAAGACAGCATAAGTAATTAGTGAATTGGATCCATACCGGGGTGCTAATGATGGCTAATACTGCCCCACACCATTCTAAAAACTGCAAGATGCACATCCATCTCGCTCAGATAAAAACTAAAGGGACACTGCTTGCAGACATCATTTATTCCTTCTCCCATGCAGAATTTGTCCTAGAAAAAAAAATCTAATTTTCCAGAAGTGACACTCAGAAGAACAAGTGACCATCCTCTCACCAGAGTTCATTATGATCACAATACCTCTGGTGTTTTTAATTAAGAAAGGCTAATTAAGAGAAACTATGCATTTATCTTCTTATCTACTTGTCAGACGCAGAGCTACAAACACTAACTCTATTTGTTTACATGCCTTTATCGGTTGGACAAGTTAAGATCCGCACTTTACACCAGACTTCAGTATATGATGTGGACAATATGGAATATTTTGAAGCCAGATATCCAGTTTCAAAGTTTTCAACTTGAATGTTAAGTTCCTCCGAGAGTCTATATTTTGAACTTGAAAAGACTGTCGTTATAAGGTAACATCTTCATCCACTTCCCAATTCAGGTGATTGTGAGGTATTTATGTTAAAAGGATTTGCCCTCATTTTTCCTTTTACCAAGAAGGATAACGTTCTATCAGGATAATTTAGATAAATGTCTTTTTATGGGGTTGACTTATCCTTCCCGCAACTATGATCGACAAAGAGACACATAAGATGAATGACGTATTTTGGCCAAATCTATTCTCTGTCAGCGCCGAAGACTTTCAAGATGGGGATTTCTTTTTGCTCAGATTTGATCCACAGAGGTTACAACATCCCCCAACTGTTCCCTGTTATAGTGGGCAGGTTGTCAAGAAATTAAAAGGAAAAATTTGAAGAAAAGGCATTTCAACTCCAGTTTGGCATTAATCAAATACTGTTAGCCTGACGACTCCTCTGTGGATTCATCGAAAATAAATGTGACATATTGTGAGCCTATGTTCTCCACTCTTTGTGCTGCCAAATAAGTTTTAGAGCCAGATGACTGAGCTCCGCTTCTTCTGGGTGATTGCAGCAGGCAGATTATTCATGGGGTACCCTCTCATTATGGGTCTGAAAAGGTGTGGCTTTGGCCATGAAAAAGCATGATAAATAAAGAGTAAAGCTGTAAGACCATTGGCTACTAGGAAACCCTCCTCCAACTGGTTTCTTTTTCTCCCTTTTATGAGAGAGTTTTCTTTCCATGAGCAGTGAAAGAATCATTATTATACTCTTACTTTGCAATAATTGATGCCTTGGAAGTTTGGGTTGTAGGTGTATTTATATCTATGTGCATATATCGATACCCAGATGGAAATATTGTCCTAGCAAAAATAGCTTTCTGTGCAGTCTTAACATTTCACATTTAAGGCGCAAACTGATTATGTGAGCACTCTGTTTTTCTTCCCAATCTGTAACTGATTAGGAGGTATTTAGAGCTAATGTAGGATGAAAGATGGGCAGATTCTTGGCTGAGGGGTGGTGGAGGGTTAGTTAGGCATAGCTCGGAACTGGATTAGAAAAACAGACTTGGCTTTCAGATTATCCCAGAACCTACTGCTCTTCATCAGTATTCACAATTCTAAAAGCTGTCTCTGATTAGCCCTGTAAGCTCTTCTGACCCAGAGAAAAGAAATTGTCCTGTGGACATAAACTTAAATGGAATCTCTGGTTCCCCAAACAAGTGAGAAGTGCTTCAATTTGAAAAACTCCTCTCATTCAAATTTTATTTCATTCTTACTCTGAGGGGATCATTTAATTGGGCTCTATCTCTTCCAACTCTGAAAAAGTACCAGTTTCCACAACCATGTATGGAAGTGGAATCAGGGTCAGAGTTGGTAAGGGAGAGAGTGTGTCCAGCTAGCAGGGAAAAAAAGGGAAAAAGGAGAGGTTTAAGGAGTGGAACTATTTGCTTGTTCAGTAATTCTGTTCTTTAAACCATTCATTCATTCATTCATTCAATAGTATTTATTGAGCGCTTACTATGTGCAGAGCACTGTACTAAGTGCTTGGAATGAACAAGTCGGCAACAGATAGATAATAATAATGTTGGTATTTGTTAAGCGCTTACTATGTGCCGAGCACTGTTCTAAGCGCTGGGGTAGACATAGGGGAATCAGGTTGTCCCACGTGGGGCTCCAGTCTTCATCCCCATTTTACAGATGAGGGAACTGAGGCACAGAGAAGTTAAGTGACTTGCCCACAGTCACACAGCCGACAAGTGGCAGAGCTGGGATTCGAACTCATGAGCCCTGACTCCAAAGCCCATGCTCTTTCCACTGAGCCACGCTGCTTCTAGACAGTCCCTGCCGTTTGACGGGCTTACAGTCTAACCATTCTGGCTGGACCTCTTATTTCTGGGGATCTGATAATCTTTCATGGGATTTCTCCCCAGTAGATGGTCCTCCCCTCCTAAATTAGTGGCTTTAGGCAAGCATATCAAAGCCCTCTCCATGGTTAGGGCCTCAGACAACTGTCCTTCCTACTTCCTTCCTCCCTAACCCTGCAAAGCCAACCTTGGTGATAGACCACTGACATATCCTTACAAAATTGTCAGGATTGTCCTGATGATCTTGTATCTACAGCGTGGCTCAGTGGCAAGAGCTTGGGCTTGGGAGTCTGAGGTCATTGGTTCGAATCCCGGCTCTGCCACTTGTCAGCTCTGTGACTGTGGGCACGTCACTTAACTTCTCTGTGCCTCAGTTACTTCATCTGTAAAATGGGGTTTAAGACTGTGACCCTCATGTGGGACAACCCGATTACCCTGTATACCCCAGCGCTTAGAACAGTGCTCTGCACATAGAAAGCGCTTAACAAATACCAACATTATTACCCAAGTATTTAGCCCAGTCCTTGGCACACAGTAAGTGCTTAATGCATACCACAATAATAATTATTATTAGAAGTGTTTCTTCAAAGTAATTTTAAAAGAGCAAGAAAAAATTGGAAACCTGGTTCTTTGGGCTGAAAATATTATTATTTATTTGGCACACTGGTGAGAACCATCCTTCTAGAAAATTTGAACTTTTTTCCTTTATCCCTAGGGTGTCTGTCTCTGAGAAGGTTTCCTGGGAGTTATCTCTTTTTTAGACAAATTGTCTTCAACCAAATTCTCCAAGGGGACATTTCTTGGGCAAAGGTGAAAGTAAGCCACAACAGTGTGGAATGGAGAACCTGGGAAAGGATTAATGCTAGATTGCCCATTCTGGTTAGATTAAGGCAAAGTGGATAGAGCACAGGACTGGGAGTCAGAAGGTCATGGGTTCTGCCACATGTCTGTGTGACCTTGGTCAAGTCACCTCATTTCTCTGTGCCTCAGTGACCTGATCTATAAAATAAGGGGTGAGACTGTAAGCCCGATGTGGACACGGATTGTGTCCAACCCGATTTGCTTGTATTCACCCCATCACTCTGTACAGTACTTGGAAAATAGTAATAACTTAAGAAATACCATTATTATTATTATTCAAAGAAGGAATGTTTCATTCTCATCACTTGGGTTAGAGAGCCCACAAGGTGCTGAGACAGGCTGTCTCTCATTGATGCTTGTGACATTAACAGATCTAGTCTTGGTGGCATGCCAGGCCTCCCTCACCCAGGGCCTGGCAGTTGGCCCCCAGTAACACTGTCAGGTCCTGCTGCAGGTGGCTAGCCACTAGGAGAGGCATCAGTGGAAACTTCAGGGTGAGGATGGGGAAGCCTCTAGACTAGAAGCGCATTAAAAATAATAATAGTAATTATGGTATTTGTTAAGTGCTTACTATGTGACAAGCACCATTCTAAGTACAGGGGTAGGAACAAGGTAAACAGGTTGTCCCATGTGGGGCTCACAGTCTTAGTCCCCATTTTACAGATGAGGTAATTGAGGCACAGAGAAGTTAAGTGGCTTGCCCAAAAGTCACACAAGAGACAAGTGGCGGAGCCAAGATTAGAATCCACAACCTCTGACTCCCAAGCCCATGTTCTTTCCACTGAGCCTGCCATGTCTCCCAACTCTGTTATATTGTACTCTCCTACGCTCTTAGTATAGTACTCTGCATGCAGTAAGTGGTCAGTAAGTATGATTGAGTGATTGACAGTCGGCTCACACCATTTCAGCTCTATCAACCAACGGGATATATTCTACAGCCTGGCCTGGACATCTCATCCTCAGTAGGGTACAAGGTGATTCAGAGAAGTTCTGGTTGCCACTGTCACTACCGACTTACGCCTTATCTCAGCTTTCTCTGCCCCTCTGGTATGGGAAAGGCTAGACATTCATAGAAGCTATAAGCCTCTGCCTCCTGCAGTCTCAACCTCCTTTTCCGAGGTCAGTCGATTTTCACTTTCACTTTCAAGCCATCAATCGACCAACCACATGTGTTTTACTCTGTGTAGGACACTGTACTAAGTACTTGGGAAAGTACAGCACAGTATGACAGATACATTCCCTACCCAAAATGAGCTTGCAGTCTAGGGGGGGAGACAAATATTAATATAAATAAATAAATTAGGATACATAAATAAGTGCTGTAGGGCTGGGGGAAGGGGGTGAATGAAGAAAGCAAGTCAGGGTGACAAAGAAGGGAGTGGAGTAAGAGGAAATGAGGCTTTTGTCAGGGAAGGACTCTTGGAAGGCATGTGCCTTCAGTAAAGCTTTGAAGGTGGGGAGAGTAATTGTCTGATGGCTATGAAGAAGGAGTGCATACCAGGATAGAGGCAAGTTGTGGGAAAGGTATTGGCAGTGAGATAGATGAGCTCAATGTATAGTAAGAAGATTAGCATTAGATGAGCAAAGTGTGCGGGCTGAGTTGTAGTAGAAAAGTAGTGAGGTGTGGTAGGAGGGGGCAAGGTGATTAAGTGCTTAAAAGTTGATGGTAAGGAGTTTTTCTTTGATGTGGAGGTGGGTTGGCAACTCCTGTTCCTGGGAAGGATTTACTCCACTAAATGGGAGTCTCCCACATTGAATGGAGTGTAGGCTCAGATATGAGAAGTTTTTGGGGACCTACATATTATATACTAGAATGTGGGGTTGTTGTTTGGGGTGTTGAGGCTACCACTGATACTCTTAACACCCCAGAGGTGAATTGAAGTGTACTTCAAAATATAGGAAAGTTACACAATAAGGTTTATAATATGTCATTCAAACATTCAAATGGCAGAAATATCAAATGGTCATGTTTATCCCTTAAAAATGAGTGTTAAAACTCTTGGTTTGCAACAATGCATTTCTTTGAAATTTTCTTTTATAACAAAACTGTTACAGCTCAATTAGTCATAACCTAATAGGTTCTGTGACTGAAATTTAAGATTTCTCAAATAATCCCACCTACAAATAAACCAATAATCACTTGTAATACACAAAAACAGGGGAATGACTTTACAGAAAACATAAATGAAGACTTTATATCAAGCTCTACTTCTTCACATTTATGTGTCCTAGAATTGGCGCTTTTCTACCTGAATAGAAAATTTGAAAGACATGGCTTGCTGATGCATATTGCTATGCAGTCTAACAGGGGCTATGAACATGGTTATACAATAAGGCATGAAATAAAAACATGTTTTAACTCCACTAGAACAGGAGTGGTAATCTTTTTTTGAGAAGTATAAGAAACATCATGGCATAGTGAATAAAGCACAGATCTGGGGCTCAGAAGGATCTGGGTATTAATTCCAGCTACACAACTCATTTGCTGTGTGACCTTGGACAAGTCATTTAACTTCTTTGTGCTTCAGTTACTTCATTTGTAAAATAAGGATTAAGACTGTGAGCCTTATGTGGAACATGGACTGTGTCCACCAACCTGATTAGCTTGTTTCTATCCTAGTACTTAATACAGTGTCTGTCACATAGTAAGTGCTTAATAAATGCCATAAAAAAAGTACAATACCCAGGGGGAAAGAATTGCATATCCAACTAGCATGTGTGGTAAACTGACTCTGACTGACATGTCTCTGCCCACAACAAGCTTACAAGAGAGACTTTTAGAAATACAAGACATTTGTTGTTATATTATTATGATAACATGTATATTTTAGATCAGAAATTCTTGAGGAAAGTAATGTGGGATACAACTGCTGGAAAGAACTATATTTATAGGTTGAGAGCAAATTTTAGGTGAAATTTATTTGGTATTCTTTTTAGCCAATATTCCTTTATTGTTTGTGTGTGTGTGTATGCACATAACTATTTGTATACGGGTAGGAAGTGAGGTAGAATAGGGAGGGGGCATCTTAGAGCGTTTTTATCAGAAAAATAGAAGAAAGTCTAAAAGACTGTTGGCCTTGCTAGAATTAACACTGATTTTCATATTTGCTCTGAGGTAGAGTGATAGTTTATTCAACTTATCGATGAACATAGAAAGGTATCTGTGAAAGGAAATGGGTGAAGTAAAGATGGACTTCACAGTCAAAACATATCAAAAATTCATTTGATAATACCATCTTTATACAATGCCCTCGGAAATTTTATGAAGCTTAGAAAGTTGACAAGCTTAGGTCTTTTCTTAAGCCACTGAACACATGAAAATGTGTGGAAGGGGGTTCCCAAAGCACTACATTTGAAAACAATTCCTGAACTTGAGCAAATGATTCTGCAATTTGCTAGTGGTTGGCACATTTCCAAGGGTGAAGTTGGAAAGGAAGCTCTAAAAATTTTAGGGTTAGTTTCTGTTTGTTTGTTCCTGACCACTGATGGCATGAGCTAGCAGCTGGTGTGAGAATAAAGGAAAATATGTGTGTATTAGCAGCAGACAATTTATAACAAGGAACGATTACTCTCTCAGAGACTTAAACATCAGAATTTATGGCTTAAAAAATAATAATTTGCTTGGACAATTTTGCAACTGAGCATTTAGTGTTATTTGTGTTGTATGGTGTGTATTTTTTTCTTTCCTCTTTGAAAGATTGTTTGGGATTTGCAACCAACTAGATACATAATTTATCAATCTTGTACTTTTTCTGATATTTTTGTAAAGGCTTTTACAGCCATTGTGTAGGTTTTTCTTTTTTCTTTTTGTAGAAAACGAATACAGCTTGGTAAACCTACATCTCCACCTAGTGGTTTCAAAAAACAGTTAATCAATTACTTCCTCTAATACAGATGCCAAATTATGATAGTTTCCTCTATGATACTCGCAGGAATCACCACTGAGAGTAATGTTGCGATAGTTCAACCTCGAAGGATATTATTTTAAACTCAGATCGCCTGCCCTTGTGTGCTAGAGCAACACACAAAGGCTGATTTTATTGGGTGTACCAGTTTCCTAAGTTGTCTTCTTTCCTTTTTGTGTTACATTGTAGCAAGGGGTGGATTTTCTAAATGTGTAACCCTTAAAAATTAGAGCAGCGGAGTTCAGGACTTGGTAACATCGTTTTACTCTCTGCCAACCCATTCTCTTATCCCAAAGCAGTGTTCTGCCTGGTGTAATGTTTCTCCCATCAAAAAAGGCCAAATTCAGTTTTGTACGACTAAAGGTATCTTTAGAGATTCTCTTACTATGCCTTCACTTTCCTAGGGTCTAAATGTAGTCATGACCTAGCCCCATTCCCTGACATGCCAATCTCAAGAGAGTCTTTCCCTAAAGGCGCAGTGCAAAGTATGGTGTGTCCATGAAAAATGACCAAATGGGCAAGCTTTTACACACACTAATACATCTCAGGGTAATATTATTTGAATAATCAATAAACAATTAAGGCTGTTTTGCTTCTTTAATGCCAGAAGGACATTTGATTTGGGTCATAGTTAAAAGGAAATAGTTTGTTTTGCTTTTAATTTGATTTGCAAGATTACAGAGCATCTGTTTCTGGGAGATGTTATTTCAGCCATTTATAATGGCCTTTCAGTCTCTCCACTGGATTTTTCATTGGTATCATCCGCATGTTAAAGGTAAAAACTAGGAATTTTCCACCGGTTTCTGTCTAGAAACATGAAAGCTAATGAAGAGAGTAACTGTTTGCTAATCCCTGAAATTAAACACTCCTTGTAAAAGGGTATATTAAACTGATTGAAGCTGTTGTTTATTTACTGGATTTAAAACTGGTTATTAATTCTACTCTACAAAATTGGATGTTTTAATACATAATAATTATCACACAATAGCATCTACAATGAAAAAATAAGAAAAAGCTTTGCAAATAGGTAAGACACTTCTCCTGTAACAGAACATCTCCTTTCATCTTTAACCCTCCTTAAAATCTAGAGAAATACCAAGCAAGACAAAACCTAGGAAAAATTCCTTGGAAATTTTCCTGTTGAGAATATTTGGACAGTCTGCAGTGAAACAGAGCTACAATCGTGGAAAAATCTTTAATTCTAGCACCTTGGTTCTTTTTTTTCATCATCATCATCATCTTATCACTACCATATAGATAAATTAACTTCTATTATACTTTTTGCTTTGCCAAATGCACCATTAAAAAGAAGTCAGTAGACATCTCATTTAGCTTGCTGCTGATGTTGGATTAATCATTATGTTCTACACATAAGGAAAAGCCTTGGCTTATCACACCCTGACAGAAATGTCAACATTTTCTATTTTTTATCCCCCTCAGTGACTACTGCATCGGCCTCCTGGCTGACTGTCCAGCCTCCTGTCTCTCCCCACTCCACTCCATACTTTACTCTGTTGTGCAGATCATATATCAACAAAAACATTCAATCAAAGTCTCCTCACTTATCAAGAACCTCCAAAGACTGCCCATCCACCTCTGCATAAAACAGAAACTCCTTACCATTGGCTTTAAAGCACTCAGTCAGCTCGCCCATTTTACCTCACTTCACTGATCTATTAGAGCCCAGGCTAAACACTCCACTTCTCTAGTGACAGCTTACTCACTGTGCCCCGACCTCATCTATCTCTCCACTGGCCACTTTCCCATATCCTCTTCCTAGTCTGGAACTCCCTCTTCCTCCATATATTCATTCAATTGTATTTATTGAGTGCTTACTGTGTGCAGAGCTCTGTACTAAGTGCTAGGAAAGTACAATTCCATATATGCCACACCACCACTTTCCTCACTTTCAAAACGTCATTTCTGATTAAACCTTCTTTTCCCCAGCTCATTCTTTCAGCTGCATCGTCTATACATTTGGATCTGTGACCTTTGGACACTGATAATTGCCCCAATGCTACAGCACTTATCTATATATCTTTAAATTATATATTATAAATTATTTATTCATATTAACGTCTGTCTCCCCCTCTAGACTGTAATCTCATTTATGGGCAGGGAACGTGCCTGTTAATTCTACTGTACTGTAGTCTCCCAAGCACTTAGTATGTGCTTGGCACATAGTAAGTGCTCAAAAATTATCACTGATTGATTGATTGATTGATTGATCAATTTTGACAGAAAGCACATAAAAAGAAGTGATGCTTGATTGGCTAGATTTTACATAAAGGATACGTTTGGGGTCAGTAATGAGAGCATATAAGTGCTTGGTAAATGTACTAAGAAGCTAAAAGACACAACTTCTATCCTTGAGCAGTTTACGGTCTAACAGTGTAAGTGGCCATGGACTGATGTGGTCCATGAGAAATATTCACCAGATCTTTCATTTTTCTGGCCCATTTATGGTCACCACCCATTTCTCCTCCCTTGATCTTGGGGGTCTTCCTCTAATCCAAAATATCCTCTAAACTGTGGAACACCTGGTCCCAATCCTGATAATAATTATGGTATTTGTTAAGCGCTTACTATGTGCCGAGCACTATTCAAAGCGCTGTGGTAGATACAAAGTAAACAGGTTGTCCAAGTAAGCACTTACTGATGCAGAGTACTGTTCTAAATGCTGGGGAAAGTACAATGCAGCAATAAAGAATGACAATCCCTGCCCACAACAAGGTTACAGTCTGGAGCGGGGAAGACAGACAACAATACAAATAAACAGACATCAATATAAATAAATAAGATTTCAGATATATACTTAAGTGTTTTGGTGCGGGGAGGAGGGGAAGAGCAAAGGGAGCAAGTCAGGGCGATGCAGAACGAAGTGGGAGATGAGGAAAAGTGGGGCTTAGTCTGAGAAGGTATATTGGAGGAGATGTACCTTCAGTAAGGCTTTGAAGTAAGGGAGAGTAATTGTCTGGCAATTTGATGAGGGAGGGTGTTCCAGGCCAGATGTAGGATATGGGCCAGGGGTTGGCAGTGAGACAGGTGCAGTCAAAGCACATTGAGAAGGTTAGCACCAGAGGAGCACTTACTGTGTGCAAAGTACTGTACTAAGCACTTGGGAGTACAATATAACAACAGACACATTCCCAGTCGACAGTGAGCTCACAGTATATAAGGGGAGATAGACATTAATATACATAAATAAATTACAGATATATACATATGTGCTGTGGGGATGGGAGGATGAATGAATGGAGCAAGTTAGGGTGATGCAGAAGGGAGTGGGAAAAGAGGAAAGGAGAGCTTAATCAGGGAAGGTTTCTTGGAGATGAGCCTTCAATAAGGCTTTGAATTGGGGGAGAGCAATTATCTATCTGATAGGAGAAGGGAGGGCATTCCAGGCCAGAAGTAGGATGTGGCAAGAGGTCAGCAGCGAGATAAACAAGACTGAGGCATAGTGAGAAAGTTACCATTAGAAGAATGAAGTGTGTGGGCTGAGTTGTAGTAGGAAAGTAGCCAGGTGAGGTTGAAGGGGGCAAGGTGATTAAGTGCTTTAATCAGATAAGGGAAATAGTGCATTTCAGATAAGGGAAATAGTAGAGTATAGGGCTATGTAAATAAGTGCCGTGGGGTTGCGGTAAATACCAAATGCTTAAGGAGTCATTCAGCCAAGTGCCTAGGCAAGGTTCACTGGCTGTCCAAATGTTAAAATGAACACTTTGTATCTGATTATGCAGAGGACTTTATTTTAAATATATTTTTAATATCTTCCTTGTACATAGATTGACATTAAAAATACCATTCCTCTATTTTCCACTCAGGAAAAGAAAGCACATAAATATGAGTTGCCTTTATCACTCTTGGGTAATATTTGAAGCCAAAACTTGAGCTGGAAATTCCTTGCTTCTAGAATTGTATTCTGATGTCATCTCATTTTGACAAATCTCCCTCCCAAATGGAATAAACAGTCTTGATTGGCAAAAACTCTAGGTTTGCTCCCAGGACACCAAGGGCTTATAGGGCTTAAGGATGGTTAATGCTGCAGGGCCCATGAAAAGCACTAAGTAAATCCAGCATATGGTGGTGGTTGTATGTCCTTCAATTCCGGTTCCAGGGACAGAAGAACCATGTAGGACAGGGACTGTGTTTGACATAATTGACCCTTGCCTATCCCAGAATTTAGAACAATATTGGACACATAGTCCACAAAAGAATAAACAACTCTGGCTCCTTCCCTGGTTCAGACTAGACTCCATCTATGAAACTGGCCTGTTCCTCTCTGGATTCATTCCAGAATGATCTCAAACTCCTGGCATTTGATCCAGAAGCAAACAAAGGCTTCCAAGGATTAGCAGCATCTCAAGATGTTTCATTCTAAACTGTGAGACCGTTGTTGGGTAGGGATTGTCTCTATCTGTTGCCGAATTGTACTTTCCAAGTGCTTAGTACAGTGCTCTGCATACGTGCTTAGTACAGTGCTTTGCATATGGTAAGCGCTCAATAAATACAATTGAATGAATGAATGAATTTCACATTCCATCAATCAATCAGTCAATCAGTGGTATTTACTGAGCACTTACCAAGTGTAGAGAACTGTACTAGGCTCCTGGGAAAGTACAATACAGTAAGTATTACAATACAGTAAGTAATACAACATGATCCCTGCTCAGAGAGAGCTTACAACCTACAGGGGGAGATAGATTCCCGAATCTGTCTGTTCTGAGAGGGCTTTAGGAACCAACAGAGGCTAATGGAGTTCTAGGAGCTCCCAAAGTCATCCCGGAGGCTATTTTAGCCAGAATTTAGGATGAAGAGCCTCGAGAAACTTCACAGGGGGTCCAAATGTGGGGTGATTGAATTTTTTCCAGTTGCTGAGATTGACAACCACAAACCCTGTGAAATCTTAGAGATCCCTAAGGACTAGCCCAAAGATTTACAGTAGTCCAGAGTGATTTCCAAACACTATTAATTTAATCATTCATTCAATCATATTTATTGAGCATTTACTGTGTGCAGAGCACTCTGTCACATCACACATTCCCTGAGAAGGCTCTGGTGAGGAATACTACCTAGTTTGTGACCAGCCTATACCCAACCCCTCTCCATCACCTGGCCAAGGGTTCCCTGGGATTCTGATAGGTATCCCAATTGGCAAGTCCAGACTGTATAGGGATCTCTCTGGAATAAATCTGAATATACAGTTGGAAAGGGGGTTCCTTGACCCTTAGAAAGCTCCCAACCTGGAGTTGGACTTCAACCCAGACTCACTGTGGCTCCGGGATTGGACTCTGCAAAGGCTATCTTAGACCAATCAAAGCTCTGGAAATCTTACAGCATCACTTAGTACAGTGTTCTGCCCACAGTAAGCACTTTATAAATACCAGTGTGACAGCACCTGAGGTACATGGCATTCAGTAACTTTCTAGATAAGCAGAGTGGCTTAGCAACAAGAGCACGGGCTTGGGAGTCAGAGGACATGGGTTCTAATCCCGACTCCACTGCTTGTCTGCTGTGTGACCTTGGGCAAGCCGCTTCACTTCTCTGTGCCTCAGTTACCTCATCTGTAAAATGGGGATTAAGACTGTGAGCCCCTCGTGGGACAACCTGATTACCTTTTACCTACCCCAGAACTTAGAACAGTGCTTGGCATATAGTAAGTGTTTAACAAATAACATAATTATTATTATTATTATTGTCCTGACAGAGATTTCTGCAGGCACCAGAGAGCTATAGTGTTGCTACTCCTACTTGATGTGCACATGGGGATATTGTTCCTCCTCTGGTGCCATGTCTACTTACCAGGCTCAACCATTTTACTTATTTTAATCAATCAATCAATAAGTAATACTATTAATTGAGCTCTTACTCTGTCCAGAGGACTGTACTAAGCCCTGAGGAAAGCACATTAGAATTAGTAGATCTCATTCCTGCCCTCAAGGAGCTGCAATTTAGTGAAGGAAAGTAAAAAAAAAATTGCAGGTAGGAGGAAGCAACAAAATTTATACACACAAATGCTACGGGATTGGGGATGGGTTCTCAAATATTTGGGTGAAATCTCTACTTGGATGATCTGTCAACTATTAAATTCCTCATCTCTCCACCCAACCCGCGTCCTCCCCTCCTGTCTTTTCCCATCACTATAGACAATTCATCCAGTCTGTCTTTGAAGCACACAACTCTGGTATATTATCCTCAACTCAACTCTCCCATTCAACCTTCATACTGAATGCTTCACCAAATTTTGTCAGTTCTATCTTCACAACATCCCCAGAGTCAGTGACTTCCTCTCCATTTTTTTATGGTATTTGTTAAGTACTTACTATTAGTCAGGCACTGTACTAACTGCTGGGGTAGTTTCAAGCTAATTAGTTTGGTCACAGTCCATGTCCCACTTGGGGCTCACAATCTTAATCCCCATTTGACAGATGAGGTCACTGAAGCACAGAGAAGTTAAGTGACTTGCTCAAGGTCACGCAGCAGACAAGTGACAGAGTTGGAATTAGAACCCAGGACCTCCTGATTGCCAAGCCCATGCTCTGTTCACTAGGTCATGTTGCTTCTCTCCATCCAAACTGCTACCATACTGTCCAAGCACAAATCATACCTTTTTCAACTATTGCATCAACCTCCTCAATGATCTCCTAAAACACTCAATCAGCCCTTCCCCTCCTACCTAATCTCATTCCTCTCTCATCACAACCCAGATCTCACAATTTTATTCCACTAACAACCTATCTACTTACTTTACCTTGATCTCATCTCTCTCACTACTGACCCCTGGCTCAAATCCCACATCTTGCCTGGAACTCCCTCCACCTTTATATATAACAGACCAAAAGTCTCCCTATCTCTTCACTCTATTCTCCCTCCCTTCTGTCACCTACAAGCTTGAGTCTGTATTGCCTAAACGCTTTGATGCTCATCCCACTCCCACAGCATTTATGTGTGTATCCTCATACTCTGCCACTTCTCTTACCTCTAATTTATTTTCATGTCTGCCTTCCCCACTAGTTTGTAAACTTCTCAAGAGTAGTAATAATAATAATAATAATAATGGTATTTGTTAAGCGCTTACTATGTGTCAAGCACTGTTCTAAGCACTGGGGTAGATAAAGAGTAATCAGGTTGTCCCACAAGGGGCTCTCACTTTTAATCCCCATTTTACAGATGAGGTAACTGAGGCACAGAGAAGCTAAGTAACTTGCCCAAGGTCACACAGCAGACAAGTGGCAGAGCCGGGATTTAAGCCCATGTCCTCTGACTCCCAAGCCCGTGCTCTTTCCACTAAACCACACTGCTTCTCATGTCTAGAATTCATTTCAAACATTCTATCATATTTTACTCTCCCAAGAGTTGTATATAGTCCCCTGTATACAGTAAGAACTCAATAAATGCCATTGATTGATTGATAAAAATGGAAGTGCTAAAGTGACAGTAATGGGGGGAAAAAGGAAGACTTCCCGGGTGATAGGCTTTGAAGATGGTAGAGTAGTGGTCTGTGGGATGTGATAGGAAAGGACTTCCAGGCAGAAGGAAAGGTGTGAGTAAGAGGTTGGTGCTCTAAGAGATGAAACAGAAGCACAAGGTCATTTTTGGTGAAGGTGAAAGCAGACTTTTGCCTCAAGTGATGGAATGCTTTGTAAAAATTTTTCAGCAGTTATAATAATAATAATAATGTTGGTATTTGTTAAGCGCTTACTATGTGCCGAGCACTGTTCTAAGTGCTGGGGTAGACACAGGGGAATCCGGTTGTCCCACGTGGGGCTCACAGTCTTAATCCCCATTTTACAGATGAGGTAACTGAGGCACCAAGAAGAAGCCCAATCATACTGTGAGCAAGCCATAAACCTGGCAGCTCTACTGGAAATTCTAGAAATAAAAATATGACATTTGTAACAGGTAGCAGAAAGAGAATCAACTACATTTTTATCCACCAGTGAGGCATTTCAGGAAGCTTGGAAGCTTTGGCTTTATGCAATATTTATTGGCAACTTATACAGTTAGAGTCCACTCCACAAGACCTGGGATCTTTTCCCAGGATTGTATACTGATTGAAGTGGGAGGGTAAAGGGGAGCAGATGGAATGTTTTCTAAAGTCAAGTTTACTTTCTCTTGTGGGCAAGAGGTGAAGTACAGGAATGCTTTTTCTAATACCTAAGCAAGTACTAATGCTGACAAATGGATCAGAAAAAATAGGTCTCATCCTTCTTTCCATTTTCCTAAGACCTCCTTCATTCCACTTCAGAACAAAGCCTTTTATGAAATTGAAAACTTATTTGGGTTAAAGTGCTGAGTTCATGTAGGAAAGGGAGGAAAATACACATTTCTGGAGACTTGTCCTTTACAAATTGAATAGCCAAACTGAGTGTCAGGACTTTCTAACACTGAGCAAAATTATATTTTCCTTTCTAGATGCATTTCTCTAAAGATCCTAGCATTCTTTCAAAGCAATATACAATGAGGAATTAGGTGTTATTGATTGATCAATCATCAATCCATTCTTGGCAGTGGACATATGGATTAGAAGCAGTAACTATTCCATTCATCTGTCTTTCCCTATCCTCCTCACCAACTTCAGCAACTTGGAGAAACATTGTGGCCTGCTGGATGGAGCACAAACATGGTAATTAGAAGGAACTTGGTTCTAATCCTAGTTCTGCCACTTGTCTGCTGAGTAACCTTGGGCAAACCACTTAACTTCTCTGTGCCTCAGTTGCCTCATCTGTAAAATAGGGATTAAGACTGTGAGTCCCATATGGGACTTGGATTGTATCTAATCTGACTAGCTTGCATCTATCTCAGTGCTTAGCACAGTGCCTGGCATATAGTAAGTGCTTAACAAATATCATGAAAAAACAAAAAACTCTGGGCATCCAGTATGATAAAGGGAAGCAGCATGGCATAATGGATAGAGCACAGGCCTGGGAATCAGAAGGTCATGGGTTCTAATCCTGACTCTGCCATTTGTCTGTGGTGTGACCTTGGACAAATCACTTCACTTCTCTGTGGCTCAGTTACCTCATCTGTAAAATAGGGATTGAGACTGTGAGCTCCCTGTGGGACAGGGACTGTGTCTACCCCAGTGCCTAGAACAGTGCCTGACACATAGTAAGTGCTTAGCAAAAACCATAATTATTTTTGAGAACCAGCATGGTGTAGTGACAAGAGCACAGGCTTGGGAGTCAGAGGATATGGATTCTAAACCCAGTGCCACCACTTGTCTGCTGTGTGACATTGGGCAAGTCACTTAACTTCTCAGGCCTCAGTTACCTCATCTGTAAAACAGGGATTAAGACTGTGAGCTGCACATGGGACAATGTGATTAGATTGTATCTACCCCAGCACTTAGAATAGTGCTTGAGTGTAGATAAGCAGTGTGGTTCAGTGGAAAGACCACGGGCTTGGAAATCAGAGGTTATGAGTTCTAATCCCAGCTCCACTGCTTGGCTTGGCTCCACTGTGTGACTTTGGGCAAGTCACTTAACTTCTCTGTGCTTCAGTTACTTATCTGTAAAATGGGGATTAAGACTGTGAGCCCCACATGGGACAGCCTGATCACCCTGTATCCCCCTAGTGCTTAGAAAAGTGCTTTTCACATAATAACCGCTTAACAAATATCATTATTATTATTATTGACACATAGTAAGCATTTAACAAATTCTATAATAATTATACATATTATAAAACATTAAAAGCCTGATCCTGGAACAGTCTGTTGTGGGATATAGATTGGTGTCTATCCTTCGGGAAGCAGTGTGGCTCAGTGGAAAGAGCACGGGCTTTGGAGTCAGAGGTCATGGGTTCGAATCCCGGCTCGGCCACTTCTCAGCTGTGTGACTTTGGGCAAGTCACTTAACTTCTCGGTGCCTCAGTTACCTCATCTGTAAAATGGGGATTAAGACTGTGAGCCCCACGTGGGACAATCTGATTCCCCTGTGTTTACCCCAGCACTTAGAACAGTGCTCGGCACCTAGTAAGCACTTAACAAATACCAACATTATTATTATTATTTCTACATTATCATTATCATCATCATCATCATTATTATTAACACTATTGTATTTAAGTGCTTACTGTGTCTCAAACACTCTTCTAAGCACTAGGATAGATACATGTTAATTAAGTTGGACACACTCCCTATCCCACATACAGCTCACAGTCCAAGTAGCTGAAAGAACAGACACTTAATCCCCATTTTACAGTTGAGGAAACTGAGATACAGAGGAATTAAGTGATTTGCACAAGGACACATGGCAAACAATTGACAGAGCTGGGATTAAAACCCAGACCCTCTGACTCCCAGACCCATACTCTTTCTACTGGACCATGCTGCTTTTCAGTCATAAGGCCCAGCTGTCATCAACAGCACAGTCATCTAGAAGTCAAGCTACAAGAAAGTCTCACTCAACATTTCCACCAGAGGCAGGGCAGCAATAAGAATATTCCTGGCACCTGGGCAGTAATTTTCCATTCAAACCAGACAAAGTCTGGAAATGAAATGGAAAATCCAGAATTGGAAAAAGGGAAGCTGTTCCCTTTGTTCAGCTCTAGTATGTGTTCAGAAGGGACAAGAGGTTACCCAGCTCATCACTGAGACCTCAGAAAAAGGTCAATTCCACATATAAATAGTATGAACCCAGGAACTGAACTAAGTGCTGGCACAAGAATTAAAGTAGGTGCAGTTACCAAGAAAGAAAATAAAGAGATTGTAATGGGTGGTAAATTCTCCACACCCAAAATTGCATCAACTAAACAGTCACCTTTAGGACTCAAGCCTTTATAAACACGTTTTTTAAAAAATAATATTTGTTAAGCATTTACTATGTGCCAGGCACTGTACTAATCGCTGAGGTAGATACAAGCAAATCGGGTTGGACACAGTCCCTGTTCCACATGGGGCTCACAGTCTTAACCCCCATTTTGCAGATAGGTAATGGGCACAGAGAAGCTACGTGACTTGCCCAGGGTCACACAGCAGATGAGTGGCAGAGAAGGGATTAAAACCCAGATCCTATGACTCTTACGCCCACGCTCTAGCCTCTAGGTCACACACATACACCTCATTCCACTCTAATGCAGGGGTTATGTTCCCATGAAGCTCCCTTTATGAAAAATCCAAACCATACTAAGCCCCCAGAATGCAGGATTGGAAGTTCTAATCCTTCAGAACTTTACCATGTTCTCCCTTAATAGATTCTACAACCATTAGATTGTAAATTCCTTGAGTTTAAGCCCAGAATCATTTGCTTCTCGAGAACTCTCTCAAGTGCTTAGAACGATGCTCTGCCTAGAGAAGAGTAATACTTAATACAAATGATGAGGATGGTAAACTAGACTGTAAGCTAAACTGTAAGCTCCTTGTAAACAGGAAATGTGTCTATCAGCTCTGTTACACTGTATTCTCCTAAGTGCTTAGTACAGTGCTTTGCACACAGTAAGCACTCAATAGATACAATTGACTGATTGATCTGAGTAAGGACAGGAAAGTGAAATGAAGTGAGATCTAATTTACAAACAACATAAAGGAAAATTGAAAAATGGTGCTTAAATTAAAGGCAAGGAAAGGAACTAGATGAGAAAAAAATGTAAACCCTTTAAGGAGATCAGGAAGAAAAGTTGATAATATGTGGCTCTAATATCTTTCAAAGCTCTGCTCCAAAAAGAAGTGAAAAATAATAAAAATGGATGACAGAGACTGACAATGCATTGATTAAGAAAATGGGAAATTAACCTGAGGCAGGATTCTAGGGAAAAAATATTCAAATGTTCCCAGTGTTTTCAAATTGGTGGTGGTGCTGACTGCTTGTACATCAGAACTCTCAAGAGCTGGTTTAGGTCATTGTGGATGAAAGGCTGTCTGTTTGGAAAACTTGTGGATGGTTGATGAAGTGCCTCAAGATGGGGAAAAATACAGCATGGTGCCTATGGTTAGAAAAATGAGTGCCTTGAAAGCACAATCCATTAGGTTTAATTTATCAAGCAAAAATAAACACAAATTGACTTTCAAAGGCTAATATGACTAGAACAGGTTATTAGACAGTTTGTTCCCTGTCATCCAGAGGCAGGTGGACACAGGCGATAGTAGAAAGCTACAGATTGAAATCATCGTGGTTAGCTAGATGGCTAACTAATCAGGGACCATGGCAGTAGTAAGACATAGATGGATTCTGCAAAGCTTTTATAGCATGGCTTTAATGTTGCTCAATGCAAACCCACACACATACACACACACACGAATGATGAAATCAACAGCACAGCCACCTCTACACTGATCATGAGCCAAAGAACCATGGGACACCATTGTTTTGTATTAAAAAGTTTTGTCCAAGTTAAAGGTTGATGAGCTAGTGCAACTTCCCGAGTCCCTTCTAGACTGTGAGCCCGTTGTTGAGTAGGGATTGTCTCTATCTGTTGCCGAATTGTGCTTCCCAAGCACTTAGTACAGTACTCTGCACACAGCAAGCCCACAATAAATACGACTGAATGAATGAATGAATATGGCCTTTATCAGCTATCATTTTAGCTGCTCTGGGATTCTAAAGAGATCCAGAAATGATCAGCTATTGATGAGTAGGACTATTTTTAGTATAATTCTAAAGATAAACTGCTTCTACAGTCAGTTCCATCTCAGCCATTCTTCTTGCAATTGCAGGTTAAGATAGATTGCTCAAGTTAAAAAAAGAAAAATTTTATGTCTTCCCTTAAGAAGAACCTTCTCTTCATCTTCACCAACAGAGCATTCTTTGTTCTGATTCATAGGAAGCTCTTTCCTAACATAGTTTGGAGTATCTGTGTCCTAGGAAATCAACCTTTGGATTTGGGGAAATGAATCGAGAGGAGGTATGATTTTTGTGAGTTGCCATGAGTTTCAGCTTATGAAAATGCTTGTACCTGTCAAAAGCCAGGAATCCAAATATGTGGGTTAGAGCTAGAGAGACGACATTGATCTGCTGATCATTAATGATTCTATTAAACTTAAATTAAACTCTTCCTCTAGACTATAAGCTAATTGTGGGCAGGAAATATATCAGCCAACTCTGTCATATTGTTATAATGCACTCTCCCAAGCATTTAAAACAGTGTTATGCATGCAATAAGCACTTAATAACTATGATTGATTGGCTAATTGATTAAATTTATAAATTTTCAGGTCCTGAACTGTACTTTTTAAAAACACTGTGCCTTCATAGAAGTAGTCACATATCAGATAATCTTTGCTATAAATTGTGTGGGGGTAAAAAAGATTCTATTAGTTGGATTTGAGTGAAGAGAATGCTAAAGAAAGAAGAGTTGTTTTCCAGGAAGTCATTTCCCTTCGAACATTCACTGAAGAGCTGATGGGACCTGCAGGTAGCAGTAAACACATTTGAAAAAATGGAAATATCTCCAGATGTAGCATTCTACAAAGAAATACATCCTCCTGACATGGGCTTCTTTTATTGAGCAAGGAGGAATAGTAGGTGACTCACTGTTTGTCAACTTGATCTTTTGACAACCGCAAGAATTTGTCAAATGTTTGAGGGCACAAGGAACTTAGACTGCTTATTTACCACACGTAAAGCTAATTTTCCATCCTGTGCTTCTCACTTGATTTCTCTTTCACTGTAGAAGGTGGTGATGGTTATACTGTAATGAGGTGATAGTAGTTATTTTGTTTCAGTAGTCTATTCAACTTTATACTGTACAGAGCTGTAATTAGAGATGGGCAGTCACTGATACTTTTTATTTTCCTTAACCACACTGGATATCTTTCCAAATAATTCAAATTACTTTAAAATTAATGGGTGCTCCTACTTAAATAATTAATTGTATTTTCTAAAGTTTCCTCATTGAATTATATAGTGTTGCTGTGATACCACGGGAAATGTTCGCTAACCTTCAATGGGAAAATGCAGTGCTGTTGTTGTTGTTGTTGTTATTGTTGTTATCCATTATTTATATAGTGCCAAAAGTGCAGGTGGAGCTGACATCAGGTTGTATACCACACAGCAGACAGAACAGAATGTTGCCTTGAGGGAGGTTACAATGTAAATGCACACAGGGGACACATGAGACAATGCAAACAGATACAATACAATATGAGCAATACAGGGTGGTGAGTGGTTACTGTAGCTGAAATGCTTCCCAGAACAGATGGGTTTTTTAAGGAGGCTTTTGAAGGAGGAGAATGAGCCGGCTTACTCTACACAAGTAAGAAAACTGTTTCAAGCAACCGAGAGAGGCATAAAAATGAATGCCCAGGAGGGATTGAGAACTGAAATGTCATTTCTTCCACAGTTGAGATGTTTCTCACTCACCTGGAAATTGGAGAGCTTGGTGCATGATGGTAGATAGTAGGGGGCAGAAGTCACATGGAATCTGGCACTGGCTCATGAGAAAACGAGGGGTAGATGGATGGTCAACTAAGAAGATTAAGCAGTGTGGATTCTGAGAGAGGTCCACTTGAGGATAATTATTGTTTTTTTATTATTACTGCTATTGTGATATATGTTAAGCACTTACTCTGTGTCAAACACTGCTCTAAGCTTTAGATACACCCATCTCACATGGGGCTCACAGTTTAAGTAGGAGGGAGAGCAGGTATTGAATCCCCAATTTACAAATGAGGAAATTGAGGCACAGAGAAATTAAGTGACTTGCTCAAGGTCACACAGCAAGCAAGTGGCAGAACCATGATTAGAGCCCAGGTCTTCTGAATCCCAGGGCTGGGCTCTTTCCAGTACACCTAGTTGCTTCAGATAACTGTAGTTGAAGCCACCTTATTTTACACAGAGCAAGCAGACAAGATCACTGCTCTGAGGAATTTACAATCTATATTCTTTCTAGTTTATCTTATCTGACATCAGTGATAGTACACAGTAAATGCTTAATATGTACCATTGATTGAGTGATTAATCTACCCTTATCATCCACTACAACATAAATCCATTCTCTTTACTCCCTGCCAGGGCAGTGCTCACTGTTTTTAGTTCTGCTTTTTGTTCAGTGGAGTGAGCACTGTTCTAGGAATCAGAAGACCTGGGTTCTAGTCTTGATTCTGCCTACAATTGGCTAAAGGAGGCAAACACAGCACATGCTCTTAAAAGCAGCATGGCTTAAAGGAAAGAAAATGAGACTGGGAGTCAGAAGACCTGGATTCTAATTTCTGCTCTAACATTTACTTGCCATGTGACCTTGGACAAATCACTTAACTTCTCTGTGCCTGAATTACCTCATCTATAAAAGTTCTCCCTCCTACTTAGACTGTGAGCCCCATGTGGGACCTGATCATCTTGTGTCTTTTCCAGTGGTTAGTACAGAGGTTGGCATCCTACCTCACCTCACTGATCTCCAACTACAGTCCATTCTGCTCCTTTAGGACCAGCTTACTGTGTCCCGATCTCGTATATGTCACCTCCAACCCCTTTCCCACATCTTCCTCCTAGCCTTGAACTACCTCCCCCTCTATATACATTGGACCACAACTCTTACCACCTTTAAACTATTATTAAGTTCACATCTCCTCTAGGAGGCCTTCCCTGGTTAAGCCCTTTTTTCCCCAGCTCATTTTCCCTTCTGCATCAGCTATGCTCTTGGATCTGTGACCTTTGGGCATTTGATATTCACCCCACCCACAATCCCAAGTATACACATAGTAAATTCTATATTACTTAGATTAAATGTCTGTCCCCTCCTCTAGACTGTAAACTCATTACGGGCAGATAAAGTGTCAGCTAAGTCTCTTGTACTCTTCCAAATGCATAGTACACATAGTATGTGGGGAAGCAGCATGGTTTAGTGGATTGAGCCCGGGGCTGGGAGTTGTGGGGTAGGGGGAGTGGTGAAGAGCAAAGGGAGAGAGTTAGGGTGATGCAGAGGGAGTGGGAGCTGAGGCAAAGTGGGGCTTAATCTCAGAAGGCCTCTTGGAGGAGGTGTGCCTTCAGTAGGGCTTTGCAGGGGGGAAGTGTGATTGGTGGATTTGAACAGGGAGGGCATTCCAGGTCAGAGGTAGGATGTGGGCCAGGGGTGGATGGTGGGACAAGTGAGAACGAGGCACAATGAGGTTAGCACCAGAGAAGTGGAGTGTGCAGGCTGGGATGTAGAAGGAGAGAAGGGAGGTGAAGTAGAAGGGGGCAAGGTGATGGAGAGCTTTGAAGCCAATAGTGAGTTTTTGCTTGATACAGATGTTGATAGACAACCACTGGTGATTTTAAGGAGAGGGGTGACATGCCCAGAACATTTCTGTAGGAAGATAATCAGGCAGCAGAGTGAAGTGGGGAGAGACAGGAGGTTGGGAGATCAGAAAGGATGCTGATGCAGTAATCTAGTCGGGATGGTATGTGATTTTACTAACCTGGTAGTGGCTTGGATAGAGAGGAAAGGGAGGATCTTGGTGATTGTGAAAGTGAGACCAGCAGGTTTTGGTAACGGATTGGCTACACGGGTTGAGTGAGAGAGTGGAGGCAAGGATGACATCAAGGTTGAGGACTTGTGAGATGGGAAGGATGGCTGTGCCATTCACTGTGATGGGAAAATCAGGAAGTGGACATGATTTGGGAGGGAAGATAAGGAGCTCAGTCTTGGACAAGTTGAGCTTTAGGTGGTGGGAGGACATCCAGGTGATGTCCTGAAGGCAGGAAGACATGCAAGCAGAGTGTGTGGGCTGGGGTGTAGAAGGCGAGAAAGGAGGTGAGGTAAGAGGGAGCAAGAGGATGGAGAACTTTAAAGCCAATAATGAAGTGTTTTGGTATGGAGATGGATAAGCAACCACTGAATATTTTTGAGGAGGGGGTGACATGCCCTGAATGTTTCTGTAGAAAGATATTACAAGCAGCGGAGTGAAGTATGGATAAAGAGAGAAGAGGCAGGAGGTTGGGAGGTTAGAAAGGAGGCTGATGCAATAATCTAGGTGGGATAGGATGAGTGATTGTACTAATGTGGTAGCAGGTTGGATGAAGAGGAAAGGTAGGAAAATAGCAATGCTGTGAAGATGAGACTGACAGAATTTAGTAACAGATTGGATATGTATGTTGAACGAGATAGCGGAGTCAAGGATGACACCAAGGTTAAGGGCTTGTGACACGGGGAGGATGACTTTGCCATCTACAGTTATGGGAAAGTTTGGGAGAGGACAGGGTTTGGGAGGGGAAATAAGGTGCTCTGTTTTGGACATGTTGAGTTTGAGGTGGTGGGAGGACATTCAAGTAGAGATGTCCTGAAGGCAGGAGGAGATGCGAGTCTGGAGAGAGAGAGAGAAAGCAGGGGAAGAGATGTAGATTTGGGTATCAGCCACATAGAGAGGGTAGTTGAAGCTGTAGGAGTGAATGAGTTATCCAAGGGAGTGAGTGTAGAGGAGAATAGAAGGGGATCCAGAGCTGAACCTTGAGGGACCCCTAAAGTTAGGGAATGGGAGGGGGAGGAGGATCCCATGAAGGAAACTGAGAATGAACTGCCAGAGAGACAAGAGGAGAACCAGTAGAGGGCAGAGTCGGTGAAGACAAGGTTGGATGAGGTAACCAGGAAAAGGGAATGGTCCACAGTGTCAAAGGCAGCTGAGAAGTCGAGGAGGATTAGGATGGAGTAGGAACCGTTGGATTTGGGAAGAAGGTCATTGGTGACCTTTGAGAGGGTGATTTAATTAGAGTGAAGCAAACGGAATCCAGATTGGAGGGAGTCCAGGAGAGAACTGGAGGAGAGGAATTTGAGGCAGTGACTATAGAAGACTTGTTCAAGGAGTTTGGAGAGGAAAGGGAGGAGAGATTTGGGGTAGTAGAGATGTGAAGGCAAGAGGAAATGTTAGTGCAGAGAGGGAAAGTGATCAGGGCTCGAGATGTAGATTTGGGTATCATCTACATAGAGGTGGTAGCTGAAGATACAAGAGCAAATGAGTTATCCAAGGGAGGGGTTTAGATGGAAAATAAAAGGGGACCCAGAACTGAACCTTGAGGGACAGCCACATTTAGGTAGTGGGAAGCAGAGGAGGACTCTGCAGAAACTGAGAATGAGTGGTCAGAGAGCTAAGAAGAGAGTCAGGAGAGAACAGAGTCACTGAAGCCAAGGTTGGATAACGTTTCCAGGAGAAGGGGGTCGTCCACAGTGTTGAAAGCAGATGAGAGATTGAGGAGGATTAGGATGGAGTAGAGGCTGTTGGATTTGGCAAGAGGGAGATAATTGGTGACCTCTGAGAGGGCAGTCTCTGTGGAGTGAAGGGGATGGAAGCCAGTTTGGAAGGGGTCAAGGAGAGAATTGGAGGAGAATTTTAGATAGCAGGTCTAGATGACTCACTCAAGGAGTTTGGAGAGGAATGGTAGGAAGGAGATGGGACGATAACTGGAGAGTAACTGAGGGGTCCAGCAAGGGTTCTTTTAGGATAAGGGAGACATGGACATATTTCCTATTAGAATAGGAGAGATATGAGCATGCACTTATTATTCGTAGCAGAACTTGAATCATAATACCTTTTGTTTTTCCAAATGACCTTTATATTTTATCCTTTCATTACCCCTGTGCAGTAGAGGTAAATATTCCCAATTTTACAGATGAAGAAATGAGGCACAGAGAGGTTAACATGTCCAAGTTACACACCAGAATACCACCAAAACTGTGCCTAGAACTCAATCGTTTAACTTCTAGACCCTTGTGCTGTCCACCCTATCATGCATTTAGTATTACAACTATTTGTGACACTGAAATGATCCCCAGCAGATCCTCTTCACCACCTCAGCTTTACCATCATAGTTGACAACACCATCTCATTCCAATATATCAAAAACAAAATCTTAGCCTTGACCATTTATCTCTCTCTTTCATTATGGTATTTGTTAAGTGATTACTAGGTGCCAGGGACTGTCATAAGTGCTGGGATAGATATAAGTTAATCAGGTTGGACAAAGTCTGTCTCACATGAGGTTCACAGTCGTAAACCCCATTTTCAGCTGAGGTAACTGAGGCACAGAGAAGTGAAGCGACTTGCTCAAGGTCACCCATCAGGCAAGTGGTAGAGCTGGTCTTAGAACCCAGGTCCTTCTGACTCCTAGGCTCTTACTCTATCCACTAGGCCATGTTGCTTCTCTTAACCTCCTAGTCTATCACTCTATTACTAAATCCCCCTGATTCTATCTTCACAAGGTCTCCAGAATCTGACCTGTCATCTCCACTCAAACTGCCAACATACTGGTTCATATTTCCATCAGTGAAATAAAGCTCGAAGGCCACTCAAATACTACACTCAATGTGGTGGTGCAAGGCTAAAGAAAAAAAAAAGAAGCATAAAATGGAATAATGAAGACTACCTTGTCAACATGACTACATACTTCAGACCAACTTTTAGATTTTGTCCAAAATCTATAAGACAAGTGAAATTCTCTAACTTCTTTGTGATTGTGTGATCTGAACGTGCTATAGAAATCCCATCCAACTTCTTAACTCCATCACTTTACCCTTAGTCTGCAGTAATCAGCAAATGGTAAAGTGCCAGAGAAGCAGCATGGCCTAGTGGAAAGAGTCAGAGGACCTGGGTTCTAACCTCTTGGCCCTCTTCTGTTCTTCATTTACACTCAATCCCTTGGTGAACTCATTCGCTCCCATGGCTTCAACTATCATCTCTATGCAGATGACACACAAATCTACATCTCCGCCCCGTTCTCTCCCCGTCCCTTCAGGCTCGTATCTCCTCCTGCCTCCAGGACGTGTCCACTGAATGTCTGCCCACCACCTAAAACTCAACATGTCCAAAACTGAGCTCCTTATATTCCCTCCCAAGCCCTGTCCTCTTCCTGACTTCCCTATCACTGTGGATGGTACGACCATCCTTCCCGTCTCTCAAACCCGCAACCTCGGTGTCATATTTGACTCAGCTCTCTCATTCACCACTCCACACACCCAATCCGTCACCAAGACCTGCCGGTCTCACCTTTATAATATCGCCAAGATCCGCCCTTTCCTCTCCACCCAAATGGCTATCTTACTGGTAAAGGCTCTCATAATATCCTGGCTGGATTATTGTGTCAGCCTTCTCTCTCATCTCCCTTCCTCCTGTCTCTCCCCACTCCAGTCTAATCTTCATTCCGCTGCCTGGCTCATCTTCCTGCAGAAACGCTCTGGGCATGTCACTCCCCTTCTCAAAAAAACTCCAGTGGTTGCCTATCAACCTCCACACGAAACAAAATCTTCTCACTCCAGGCTTCCCAAGAGGCCTTCCCAAACTGAGCTTCCCCTTTTCCCTCTGCTCTCTCTGCTGCCTCTCTACCCCACCTTCACCTCCCCTCAGCTAAGGCCCCTTTCCCCCCATTTTCCCTCTGCTCCTCCCCCTCTCCCTTCCCCTCCCCTCCGCACTGTTCTCGTCCGCTCATTTGTATATATTTTTATTACCCTATTTATTTTGTTAATGAGATGTATATCCCCTTGATTCTATTTTTTGCTACTGTTTTAATGAGATGTACATCCCCTTGATTCTATTTATTGCTATTGCTTTTGTCTGTCTGCCCTGATTAGACTGTAAGCCCATCAATGGGCAGAGACTGTCTCTATTGCCGATTTGTACATTCCAAGTGCTTAGTACAGTGTTCTGCACATAGGAAGCGCTCAATAAATACTATTGAATGAATGAATGAATAACCTCAGTTCCGCCACTTATCTGCTGTGTGACATTAGGCAAGTCATTTCTTTGTGCTCACTTCCCTCATCTGCAAAATGAGGATTTAATACCAGTTCTTCCTGAGACCTGATTTTCTTCTATCAATCCCAGTGTTTTATACAGTTTCTGGTACATAGTAACAGCTTAAAAAATATCATTATAATTACTAAGATAGGAACAACAAGCATGAGTCCTTGTAATGCATACAGTTTATCAACAGTGAGACAACACATCCTCAGAAGCAGCATGGTGTAGTTGAGAAGGAGCATATAGTGTATAGATCACAGGCCTGGGAGTCAGAAGGTCATGGGTTCTAATCCCAGCTCTACAGTGTGTCTGCTGTGTGACCTTGGTCAAGTCATTTCACTTCTCTGTGCCTCAGTTACCTCATCTGTAAAACTGGGATTGAGACTGTGAGCCCCAAGTGAGACAGGGTCTGTGTCCAACCCAATTTGCTTATATGTACCCTAGTACTTAGAACAGTGCTTGGCACATAGTAAACGCTTAACAAATACCACAGTTATTATTATTATTAAATCAGGTGAGGGGAGAATCCAAATATGTATAGTATAAACGTTTTTATGGTTATCAGTTCACAGACCTTTGAGTGCTGTGGAAGAGTGGTTTGTAATAGAATGTTCTGTAAACAAGGGTGAGTGTTTTTTAAAGGATAGTCTTGGGTCCAAAAATTCCACCAAGCTTCATGGCTCTATTTGCAGTTGTTGAAGCTTTAAATGTTGGAGCAAGGCTGTGTGCATACATGATAATGGACAGTATTCTGTTCTTTGAAGGGCTTTTCCTCAAAGGGGAAAGCTGTACTCAGGAAAGACAACCAATTCCTGTGGATAATTCATTCACTGGGCAAAAGATTGGACCAAATGAATTCTTGAGAATTCTTCCAATTCTATGAGTCTAACACTGAGCTAGGGAATGAGGACAGATAAGGAGAGAGATATCCTTACAACTAGCTGGTTTAAAATATACCTTAAATTTAATCAATTTTAAGTAATAGGAGTAGGCATTCCATGTGTTTGGCTTTACAAAAGGAAATGGGGTATCCAATAGGCCATAGATTATTAAGTACTTGAAGTATAAAAAGTCAACACATCTTTGAAATAAATAGTTCAAAATTAATCCACTGCTGCGTATGCAGTAGTATTTTTCCTAATGCTTTTTAATTAAACAATGGTTCCTGCCACCAGGGTATGTAGAATGAGATAATTCTGAGTCCTGCATCCAGAGCTGAAGGCAAAGGCACATAACGACGTAAAGGTTAATTATCTCATCGTACAGCCCCCAACGAAGGGGATTATATAGTGATTAGAATGGTACACACAGGGGTTTTTTGTGGTCTTGAAAGTTTTCATTTCCATAACAAATGTTGCTACAATTCATTATATTCCTTAGCTGTTGTGAAAATGATAATACTATTCTATTTTCAATTTCAAAGTGATTTATTACATTTAATCTTCACAGGCCCCCATGAAGGGAAGGAATAACATCCCCATTTTACAGAACAACTTGTTAGAATCCAACAAGTTATCATTAGCCTTTTCTCCAGATTAAAAAAGGAATTTCACATTTTATTAATTTGGAAAAATTAGATCTCCTCTAAAATATACATTAGTTTGCAGTTTCCAAACTGCTTAGCTTTTTTGTACCGGTGGACTCAGAAGTCCTTAATCAAGCAGTACACCAAAAATTTGTTTTAGATGACTTTTCTACAGGTATTGATAAACATAAGGCAACACTTTTGAAGGACCGCCTTTTAGGAAAATCCCCTTAATGTGTTCCTTCCCCTTCCTCAGATGGAGTCAGAAAGGTCATCAGGAAAGCCGAATAACAGATGAGAGTTAAAATCTTTCAACCTGTGGAATTCTTTGGCTGTCAACTTTTAAAATTCTACCTGGGGCTGGTATGTGTGTGTGTTTCAATTAGCTGAGTCCAAGGTCAGTATTCCTGCCATGCTGAAGTAAGAATTTTTAATTTCAAAAGAATTTTGTTCTATCAAAGGAACTGGTTTTTATGGAGTGTGCTTACATGGAAAAGACCTATAGAGGTTACGGTGTTTTCATTTTGAAGTGTTTTAAGGAAACATTTTGAAAGGCAGACACATGCTTCCAGGTGCACAGGTGTGTTGGTTAACTAGAGATCAAGGGTCATGTTCAGCAGGCCTTTGAAACCCAGTCAAGATGTGCAGATTGCTGAGGCAACTACCTAGTGTGCCTCCTAGCCTTTATGGAATACCATCCTGATCATAATGACGGGTATTTGGGAAGAAAATCATTAAGGTACCTCTAATAACTCGAGTGCTCTGTCAAAAGAATGCTTAACCTATGGGGGAGACGCCCTATTGCTTTGACCTTCATGACAACCGGGTGTAAAGCAGAGAGTAAACACCTTGCTGACACCTATTACATAAACTCTGTGGGAGGTCCAGCCATTAATCAGCCAAGCAGCAGGAAGCCACACTGAAGAGGCAGTCATGGAAAAAGGGCTTGGATCCCTGTTGTTCTTCCCATTTTCATCAAAATGGAACCAGAAAGTACAGAGGAAGAGAGCTGGTGTATTCCCAACTTTCTTCAAACAGACCATCTTATCATGTCTTCAAAAACCTTCCTTTTCTTTTTATCAAAATAAAGACTTGTGTCTACATCTAGATGGCAGACAAGTCTTGGACCAGTGTTGAGAACTTCTATACTGAAAAACTGCAGGAAGGAACTGATTATAGTGATAATGGGGTTTGCAGAGTCACTCTCACTCTCTCTTCCCTGTCAAACTTGTTTCAGGTGTTGCAGTTGGTGCAACAAGCAGGTAAGTAGGAGTTAGACCACACCTGTAGAAGTTGATAGACAAGAAGAAAGAAATAGCATGATCTACTGGAAAGAATCATTTCCCTGGAAGTCAGAAATTCATGGTTCTAATTCCCACTCTGTCATTTATCTGATGTTTGACCTTGGGCAAATCACTGAACTTCTGTGGGCTTCAGTTTCCTCATCTGTAAAATGGGCATTTAATATAGGTTCTCCCCCTTAGGCTATGTGGCAGGGACTATGCCAGGCATGATTATCATCTATCTACCCCATTGCTATGTATAATGTATGGCATATATTCATTGCTTAGCAAATACCAATGTTATCATTACAAAACCAATTTATAATCAGAGTAACTAGAACATAATATCAGTTCTGTGCTATAGCAACATAGAACAGCAGGAGATTGCCAAGTTGGTCAACTCAGGAGTCACTGCAGTCTTTACCTCCCACTAGACAGATATTTTCAGGTTTCCTACTTGAATCTATTCACTACCTGAGATTCTTTAAGCGGTTCTTTGATCAGAAACCTTACCTCTTATCTGAGAAGCAGCATGGCCTAGTGGAAAGAGCCTCCTTCGCTCTTATGCTCGAGCTGCTGAGCGCTCTGGCAAAGGTCCAAGCACCAAGCCAACCTTATCAATTTAACATTTATCCTTTCCTGCTTTAACTCTGCCCTCTCCTCCACCAGGCAAAACTACTTTTTTTCCCTTATTGACACCCATGCCCATCACCCCCGCCAATTGTTCCAGACTTTTAATTCTCTCCTCAGGCCCCCTGATCCTCCCCCTCCCCCATCCCTCACCATCCAACGACCTGGCCACCTACTTTAACACGAAAATTAACACAATCAGGTCTGAGCTCCCCGAAGTCACCCTTCCCCCTTCTGCTTCCACCCCCCAACCCTCTCCCCTACTTTCCCATCCTTCCCTGCAGTATCCTCAGAGGAGATCTCCTCCCTCCTCGCAAGTGCCACCCCCTCCACCTGTCCTTCAGACCCCATTCCTGCTCACCTTGTAAAAACCTTTGCCCTTTCCCTCCTCCCCTCCTTAACTTCTATCTTTAACCACTCACTCTCCAATGGCTCCTTCCCCTCTGCTTTCAAACATGCCCATGTCTCCCCCATCCTAAAAAAAACCTCTCTCAACCCCACTTCCCCTTCCAGTTATCACCCTATCTCCCAACTACCCTTCCTTTCCAAAATCCTAGAACGAGTCGTCTACACTCGCTGCTTACAATTCCTTAACTCCCATTCTCTCCTGGACCCCCTCCAATCTGGCTTCCGTCCCCTCCACTCTACCGAGACTGCTCTCTCTAAGGTCACCCGTGACCTCCTTCTTGCCAAATCCAATGGCTCCTACTCCATTCTGATCCTCCTTGACCTCTCTGCTGCCTTTGACACTGTCGACCATCCCCTCCTCCTCCATACCTTATCTCACCTTGGCTTCACGGACTCCGTCCTCTCCTGGTTCTCCTCTTATCTTTCTGGCCATTCACTGGCCATTCATTCTCGATCTCCTTTGCGGGCTCCTCCTGCCCCTCCGATCCTCTAACTGTAGGGATTCCTCAAGGGTCAGTTCTTGGCCCTCTTCTGTTCTCCATCTACACTCACTCCCTCGGTGAACTCATTCACTCTCACAGCTTCAACTATCATCTCTATGCAGATGACACACAAATCTACATCTCCTCTCCAGTTCTCTCCCCCTCCCTTCAGGCTCGTATCTCCTGCCTCCAGGACGTCTGCCCGCCACCTAAAACTCAACATGTCCAAAGTTGAGCTCCTTATATTCCCTCCCAAGCCCTGTCATCTTCCTGTGGATGGTACGACCATCCTTCCCGTCTCTCAAGCCCGCAAGCTCGGTGTCATCCTTGACTCAGCTCTCTCATTCACCCCACACAACCAATCCGTCACCAACACCTGCCGGTCTTACCTTTACAATATCGCCAAGATCCGCCCTTTCCTCTCCATCCAAACGGCTATCGTGCTGGTACAAGCTCTCATAATATCCCGGCTGGATTATTGTGTCAGTCTTCTCTCTAATCTCTCTTATAAATCTCCCTCCCCGCTCCAGTCTATTCTTCATTCCGCTGCCCGGCTCATCTTCCTGCAGAAATTCTCTGGGCATGTCACTCCCCTTCTTAAAAACCTCCAGTGGTTGCCTATCAACCTCCGCTCCAAACAAAAACTCCTCACTCTAGGCTTCAAGGCTGTCCATCACCTTGCCCCTTCCTACCTCTCCTCCCTTCTCTTTCTGCTGCCCACTCCGTAGGCTCCACTCCTCTGCCGCCCACCTCCTAACCGTCCCCCGTTCACGCCTATCCCGCCGTCGACCCCTGGCCCACGTCCTCCGCTGTCCTGCAATGCCCTCCCTCCTCACTTCCGTCAAACTAACTCTCTTCCCCTCTTCAAAGCCCTACTGAGAGTTCACCTCCTCCAAGAGGCCTTCCCAGACAAAGCTTCCCCTTTTCCCTCTGCTCCCTCCCCCTTCCCCTCTTCACCTCCCCTCAGCTAAACCCCCTTTCCCTCTGCTCCTCCCACCTCCCTCCTCCTCCCCTCAGCACTGTGCTCATTTGTATATATTTTTATTACCCTATTTATTTTATTAATGAGATGTACATCCTTTTTATTCTATTTATCGTGTTTATGTTGTGTTTATGCTTTTGTCCCTCTGTCTCCCCCGATTAGACTGTAAATCCGTCATTGGGCAGGGATTGTCTCTATCTGAAGCCCAATTGTATATTCCAAGCGCTTAGTACAGTGCTTTGCACATAGTAAGCGTTCAATAAATACTATTGAATGAATGAATGAAAGATGATGCTCCTGAGATTTAGAGGACCCGGGTTCTAGTCCAGGCTCTGCCAGTTGTCCACTGTGTGACATTGGGCAGGTCGTTTAACTTCTATGTGCTTGTTTCCTCATCTGTAAAATGAGGTTTAAATCCTACTCCGTCTTATCTAGACTGTGAGCCCTATGGGGGACAGGGACTGTGTCCGGTAAGATAACCTACATCTACCCCAGTGTTTAGAACAGTGCTTGACACATAGTAAATGCTTAACAAATACCATAATTATTATTCTTATTGCTATTTAGCGGTGGTTTTTTTTTTACTTCACTCCACCTTGCACTCTTCCTTCCTCCCCATCATAATGACCCCCTAAAATGTCATTTCCTTGTAGGTGGCTAATTCTTCACCTTCCTCACTATGCAAACCTACCAATCAATTAGAACTCAGGTAGAACTTGTTTTGTTTTCTTGTCTGTCTTCCCCTTCTAGACTGTGAGCCCATTGTTGGGTAAGGATTGTCTCTGTTGCTGAATTGTACTTTCCAAGCACTAAGTACAGTGCTCTGCACACAGTAAGCACTCAATAAATACAACTGGATGAATGAATGCCTACCTCACCTCACTAATCTCCTGCTACAGTCCAGCCTGCACACTCAGCTCCTTCAGTGGCAGTTTGCTCACTGTGCCCAGATCTAGTCTATTTCACCCCGACCCCTTTCCCACTTCATTCCCCTAGTCTGGAACTCTCTCCCCCCTTCCTATATGCCAGACCACCACTATTTCCACCTTCAAAATATTACACTAAGGTCACAAAAGGACTTAGAGCATTGCTAAATGCTTAGTACAGTGCTCTGCACACAGTAAGAGCTCAATAAATATGATTGAATGAATCCATTCAATTTTTTATATATATTTTTGAGCACTTAGTGGATAATTAATATTATTCCCACCCCTAACCCCACAGCACTTACATACATATCTTAAATGATGTATTTCAAATTATTTATTTGCAGCCATACCTATCTCCCCCTCTAGACTGTAAACTCATTATGGGCAGGGAACGTGTGGGCTAATGCTGTTGTATTTTCCCAAGTGCTTAGTACAGAACTCTGCACATAGTAAGCACTCAATAAATATGATTGATGGCTTGATTGTAGACCACTTTTCTAAGTGTTTCAGGAACATAAAAAATGAATCACATCAACAACTTCTATTCTCAA
The DNA here is from genome assembly GCF_004115215.2 of Ornithorhynchus anatinus. Lineage (NCBI taxonomy): Eukaryota > Metazoa > Chordata > Mammalia > Monotremata > Ornithorhynchidae > Ornithorhynchus > Ornithorhynchus anatinus. The sequence continues at coordinate 110,821,276 of NC_041729.1, forward strand.
ATTCATATTCCAAAGGGAGAGTTAAGTAGATATAACTTTTCTTCATCTACAATAGATAAAAAGAGTAAAATAAATAAAATAAATCAGTGGTATTTATTAGAGCACTTACTTTGTGCAGAGCACTGTACTAAGTGCTTGGGAAAGTACAATACAACATAATTGGTAGACGTGTTCCCTCTTCACAATGAGCTTACAGAAAAAACATGATTAAAATAAAAGGTATTAAACAAATAAACAAATGATCAAGAAATATGGATAGTAAACTAGATTGTAAACTCCCACTAGATCATAACCTCCTTGAGGACTGTCCTCTCCCAAATGTTTAATACAGTGCTCTACATACAGGAAGTGCTTAATAAATATCATTGATTGATTTGTGATCAATTGATTGATATGATTATTGTGGAGGGCTTCTTTGACATGGGTGAATACTGATAGAGAAGTAGGCTAAAAACGTCATGTTATGGCTTGGAATGGAAGGGAGAGGTCATTGTTTCCATTATATAGTGGGAAGAAGTGAGACAATTTATGCAATCAAAGTAGTGAGGATTGATGCTTGCAATAGAAAATAGGAGGATATTCAATTTAATTCAGTTAATTCGTATTCATAGAGTGCTTACTGTGTGCAGAGCACTGTTCTAAGTAGTTGAGAAAGTACAATACAACTATAGTTACAGTCCCTGAGTAGAAAATGAACTAACTAGTTGAATAACATTTAATGAGCCTGATAGTGTGTGAAAAACACAACTAAGTATTGGAAGACTACAGTAAATGTAAAAGAAATGATATCTTCCCTCAGGAGTTTGTACTCTAAAGGGAGATTTACCGACTAATATAAGTAGAACAACTAAAATGTTTATGAAGTAAACTGAGTCTTGCCCAGGGAATATAAAGTAGGATAATTTATCATCCAGTAGGTAAAAGAAGACTTTTCCTTCTATTTTACTTCACTACCTCTCTTATTTACATAGATGTCTGGCTGAGGGATAAAGCTGCATGATGGCATAAATTATTTCAAAGATTGACTCAGCGACAAGTTGTCAAGTCCAAACTTACAATTGCTAATCAATGCATATTCAATAGTATTCATTCATTCAATAGTATTTATTGAGCGCTTACTATGTGCAGAGCACTGTACTAAGCGCTTGGAATGAACAAGTCGGCAACAGATAGAGACAGTCCCTGCCGTTTGACGGGCTTGCAGTCTAATTGGGGGAGACGGACAGACAAGAACAATGGCAAAAAATAGAGACAAGGGGAAGAACATCTCGTAAAAACAATGGCAACTAAATAGAATCAAGGCAATGTACAATTCATTAACAAAATAAATAGGGTAATGAATAGGCATATTCTAAAGGTACATTTAGAATAGGCATATTCTAAAGGTATAACTCTTTCCAAGCCAACTTAAGGTTGTATGAATGTTTTATTCTTCTGCTTAGTACTGTGATCTTGTGAAGTCTCCCAGATTGTGACACTGGGTCGGGTTCAGAATGAGGATCAGAAGAATAAGCCAGAGCTATTTCTGTGGTGAGTTTTCCATAGGAAGGGGTCTTTCCACAGAAGAGCACAGCCAGTGAACTCTGTTGGGCAGGAACATTCCTAGAGTAGCTAGTAGAGTAGAGTAGAGTAGAGTAGAGTAGAGTAGAGTAGAGTAGAGTAGAGTAGAGTAGAGTAGAGTAGACTCAGGGAGGCAGTCTGTAAAGAAGAGAGAGAGGTGGTTTAAGAAGAAACAGTTTTGCTCTAAATTCCTCCTGCGCTTCCCTGATTACTGTGCCACCATCAGCATCCCATCCCTCCCCAAGGGACTCTGGACAGACCCTAAGAGACAGCACCCTGTTGAGATAGTGCAACTTCAACTAGGTACTGTCACATGGGACAGCAGGAAGGAGAGCAGTTCACTAGGAAGCTGTGACTTGACACACCACAATGCCCATCCTCCATGAACCTCCCTAGCTGCAGCGGAGCTCCATCGTCCTACACTCCAGGATGTGGCTGGAAGTAGTTACCTAAGTGACTCTACCCTAGAGAACAGCCCTGCCTTCAGAAGGGACTATCTTCTAGACACAGTGTCTTCTAAGGTTGCTTATTCTGCAAATGCGCAATAATCGCTGAATAAGAATGAGAAATTTGCTCTGTGAAAATCAGTGGCACTTCGCCTCAGATTTTTTTTTATATAAAACATGAGATTTTAGGCCAGTAATTGGAGAATTTGTAATTGAAAAGCTCATAACATTGATCCAAGAGCCTCTTAGTGCTCTCAAATTGGGTCAGAGATAAACACTAAAGGTGAGCAGAGTATATCCTTAAATGATTCCCAGCTGCTTTAGTCAAAAAGAAAGGTATCCAGCTCAAATTGACTTACCAAATCCATGCTGGGGTAATTATGATCCTACCTTCTTCAAATCCTTTCTATGCTCCAGGTAGAAAAGTTAGGTATTACTTTATGTTTATCACTTCTGATTTTGTGATACTTTTTCAGGGCAATTGCCATTGCTTCATAAATAAACGTGCTGCCGTGAAGTTGGAGAAAGAGCATGAAATAGTTGAAAGAGCACAGACCTGGAAGTCAGAGAACCTGGTTTCTAATCAAGGATATAACACTTGTCTCCTGTGTGACCAGGGACAAGTCACTTGTTTTCTCTGTGGTTCAGTTTTCTTATCTGTATAATGGGTATTTAACACCTGTACTCCCTACTACTTAGACTGTGAGTCACTGGGATTAAGTCCAGCCTGATTATCTTGTATCTACCCCATCACTTTGTACAGTTCTTGACACATAGTAAGTATGGGAAGTAGCATGGCTCAGTGGAAAGAGCACGGACTTGGGAGTCAAAGGTCATGGCTTCTAATCTTATCTCCACTGCTTGTCAGCTGTGTGACTTTGGGCAAGTCACTTAACTTCTCTGGGCCTCAGTTACCTCATCTGTAAAATGGGCATTAAGACTGTGAGCCCCACATGGGACAACCTGATCACCTTGTATCTCCCCCAGCACTTAAAACAGTGCTTTGCACATAGTAAGTGCTTAATAAATGCCATCATTATAATTATTTATTATTTAAAAACTACAATTATCATCATTCATCCCTCTTCTTCTGGCAGCCAGGGAAAGGGGTAGAAAAAGAATAATGATAGACATACAAATCTGGTTCTTTTAAATGGTCAGTTCTTCCATAATGCATGCTTTCATTAAATGTATTGCATAGAACATAAAGGCAGAAATTAGGAAATATTCTTCTGACCACATGTGTCTGTCCGTAAACAGTGTAATGTGGTGTCAGAAGAAACTGTTTGCTGTGTGCATGCACGTGAGATTGAACACAAGTTGAATAATACAACATAAGCTTGTCTTAACATAGTGAACCGAAAGAATATAACTTGTTGGAAGAGAACTAGCTAAATTACTTTCACATGTAACACTTTTCCATTTGTAGGATTCTGATTGCAAAATCTCCTCCAAAGGTTCATAGAGCAATGCTATCTTACAACACATTTCCTCATGTTTCACCTCTAAAGAAAATCATTAGTTAGGTTTCATTTTATTATTGAATGGAGCAAGGGAAGGCCAGCTGCAAGCTAGGGAGTAGTTGGGGGTGGGTTGGTTTAATGGACTGACCTATGCACACCTGTAAAATTTTCCTGGGTTACTAAATAATAATAATGATAATAAAGGTATTTATTAAACAATTACTATGTGCCAAACACTGTATTAAGCTCTGGAGTTGATAGAAGATAATAAAGTCAGACACAGTCTTCATTCCTTGTAGACCTCACAGTCTAAGGGGGTAGGAGATTAGATACTGAATCCCCATTTTACAGATTAGATAATGGAAGCAAAATCATTATAGAAAAAATATTATGGTACTTGTAAAGTGCTTACTCACTTTTCTAAGTGCTGGAGTAGATACAAGAGAGTCAGCTTGTTTACAGTCCCTGTCCCACATTGGGCTCACAATCTGAGGGAGTAGGATTTAAAATATTTCAAATGATCCTGAAACTCTAAAAAAATGCTAAATACTATTTATACCTGACAAGATGCTAAAAATAGGTAGTTCCATAAAATGTGAGGTGAAGAAACATCTTAATGTTTTGTAGTACAGATTTGGACCAAGCGCTTAGTACAGTGCTCAGCACATAGTAAGCGCTCAATAAATACTATTGAATGAATGGACCCTTCTGACTTTACTTTTATATCATTCTGAAAAGAAATGGTTGAAAAATGTAGACTTTTGAGATTACTCTTCATGCATATGATTATATATGTGTGTGTATGTGTTTGATGGTTATATGAGGCATAAATGCAGAAAATGATAGATAAGTTTATTATAATGCTATATAAAACTGATATTTGAGTGCATTTTCCAGAGTCTAAACTCAGAAGTTAAATTCTTAGAAAATAATCATTGAAATAGGTCATGGAGGGTCTCAAAAGATCTCAAATTTATTAAAACTGCTGTGAACCATTGTAGATGACCAAATAACCATTCAGTGCTCTAGGGAAAAAGGTCAGTTCATTGACTTGACAATCACTTGGGACCACAGAAGGGAATGAGATGTGTTCTAATTTTGACCATGAATTTCCAGATCTACAACCACTTCAAAGACTCCTCTGATTTTTGCCTATGACCCCAGTCTGCAGCTATAGGCTGGCTTGGTACATTCCCTACCATGTGGAATGAATGGATGACCTATGGAGCAACCCTCGTTATGTTATATTTAATTTAAAGACTCCAATTATTTGGTTCCTTTTGAAACCCCTCTATTTCTACCTCTGGCATAACTGGAGTGAAACTACAATCATTCTAAAGGGAGAGATTTGCTTTACACGACTGTCTACATGTAAGTCTCCTTCCATAAACAGACACACAGGAGGGGAAAAAAGAGTTTAACAAGCAGTTTTATAGAAACAGCAAAAAATTACAATATCTCATCATGCCAAAGCCTTCTTTAGAATTTGAAAAGAAGTGAAAGGATCCCTTGCCTCTTCCAGGAATGCCTTTTTAATTGAGAAATTAGGAAAGATTTGAAATCTGGAAGTGCAGAGAAAGAAGGATAATGAAGATCATCAGTAGGAGAAAATGTGAAAAGAAGGTATGTTCTGACATAACTGAGAAATGAACATGTAAAAAAAGAGCATAAGCAGTCAATAAAGTATAAATTACTGTGTATGTGTGGTTGTGGTTTTGTTATGGATATATAGGTGCATGGGAGATTGGAATTGAAAGCCATGCTTCTTCAATAAATTCCATCTTAAAATATCACTAACTTGTTTTGGGTTTTTTTTTTACAAGTTAGAGCTTTCTGCCTTTGCTAACCATGAGAGAGATGCTAAGAAGTTAAGAAAAATCAAAGTCAGGGTGAGCTGACCAAAGGCTTGGACTTTCCAGGGAAGAGGAGAAGATTCTCTTTTTGCAGCTGCCAGATCTGGTTCTTATTCCTTTTCAGATGTAAAATGCTAAGAAAGTGTTAGATATTATTATTCCCTGGGAAACTTTGAGGATTTGGCACCTTTCTTCTCCTTTAGCCCCTTTACTTGACCTGCTGTGCATGCACACTCCTTTATAGCTGTTTTTAATTACTGATCCATTGAAATCATTGCAAACCCCATTTGTCCAGCACCAGGTGTGTTTCGCAGCACAAGAGGTGCACATCTGCTTAGTAGACTGTAGCTGATAGGTTTGGAAAGTTAACTGTTTCTTTCCCTTTTCTGCTCCTTGTTATTTTTTCTACTTCTATCCCAGTCTTTAAAGCAGCATGGCTTAGAGAAAAGAACTTGGGCCTGGGAATGGGAGGCCCTGGGTTCTTATCCCTCTGCTCCACCACTTACTTGCTGTGTGACCTTGGACAAATCACTTAACATCTCTGTGTCTCAGTTCCCTCATCTGTAAAATGGGGATTTGATACCTGTTCTCTCTCCTACTTACTCTGTGAGCCCCATGTGGGACCTGATCCTCTAACTACCCCACGTGATTAGTACAATGCTTGGCATATATTAAGTGCTTGATAAATACCACAATTATTATCATTATTATTATTATTATGCTCCCCCACTTAATAATGACAATGGTATTTATTAAGCTCTTACTATGTGTCAAGCAGTATTCTAAGCACTGGGATAGATGTAAGCTAATCAGGTTGAACACAGTCCCTGTCCTACATGGGGCTCACAGTCTTAATCTGTATTTTACAGATGAGGTAACTGAGGCACAGAGAAGTAAAGTGACTTGCCAAAGGTTTCACAGCTCAAGAGTAGAGGAGCTGGAATTAGAATCCAGGTCTTTCTGACTTTGAGGCCTGTGAGCTGCATCCCTAGATTGAAAGCCATTCAAGGGCAGGGGTTGTGTCTATCAACGCTATTGTTTAGCATTTTTCCAATTAATTATTTTTATTGAGTACTTACTGCGTGCAAAGAAAGTACTGTACTAATCACTTGGGAGAGAACAATATAACAAAGCTGGTAGACATGTTCCCTACCCACAATGAGTTTACCATCTGGAAGGGAAGAACAGTCTAGAGGGGGATAACAGTCTAAGCAGCTAGTATAGTGTTATGCACACAGTAACTGCTCAAAATATACCATTTATTAATTGGTTGAGCAAAGCAGCTGCAACTAGAATCTGGGAGATAATTATTAGCCCTTTCCCCATAGAGTACAAATGTGAAAATATCTGTTCTTTCACCAACCAAATCTACCAGACCAAGTTCTCCCCCTATTTAATATTTTTCTGGAAATCCCAGCTTCTCCATGAGACATTCCACAATTAACTTATTTTCCTCCAAGTAATAGCCCACCTCTTCAGGACTTTACATCTGTAGCATTTTTGTACATATAATGTACTTCACCGCTAAATCACTTATTCATCCACCTAGACATCTTTCTCATTGTCCTCTGATTTCTCACTGTTCTTTGCTCTGAAAATTAGTTTGTGTTTGTGATTTCTCACTGTTCTTTGCTCTGAAAATTAGTTTGTGTTTGTCTTCATTGTAAAATTGTAATTTCCTTGAGTGTAACGATGAATCAGTCAATCCAGCAAGGGTAATTCTGATGGTTTACTGTGAGCAGTATTAAGCACTTGGGACAGTGCAGTATAGTAGAGTTGGTAGACATGATATCTGCTCTCTAGGAACCTATTCTGGTGGGGAGCTCTCCCAAGTATTAAGTACAGTGCTCCGTAACTAGAATGTGCAGAGTAAGTACTCAGGAAATATCACTGATACTCTCCCTAGTGATTAATTAAATGTTCTGCACACAGTAGGTGCTTAATAAATACCACTGATTGATTAATTGATGATGATATATTACAGCATTATGGCCTAGTGGAAAGAGCATGGGCCTGGAAGTCAGAGGACCTGAGGTCTAATTCTTACTCTCCCAGTTGGTTGCTGTGTGACTTTACTTCTCTGGGCTTCAGTTCTTTAGTTCTCCCTCCTACTTAGACCATGAGGCCCATACGGGACAGAAGCCTTGTCCAACCTAATTAATGTGTATCTATCTCAGTACCTAGAACAGTGTTTGACACATAGTAAGCACTTAACAAATACATTAAAAAATGCATCAGAGAAGATTTTCTTTCAACCTTACAATACCCAACTGGGTGCCATGAACTTGTACCTCCATGCATTTTCATGACCTGATTATCCTATCTCTACAAGGATGAGAAGTGAGCTCATATTTTAAGTGTTATTTGCTAAACATTTAATTTATTTACTGGAAATATTGCACTTTTCAGAGTGCATAAAGGACATACACACATAAACTATGATATAAAAAACATAATCAATGTGGCCTAATGGAAAGGGCCTGAGATTCAGAGGATCTGACGTCTAACCCCAGCTCTGCTACTTGCCTGCTGTGTGACTTTGGGCAAGTCACTTGACTTCTTTATTTCTCAGTTTCTCTCAGTCCTTTGTGGGCAGGGATTTTCTCTCTTTGTTGCTGAACTGTACTTTCCAAATGCTTAGTACAGTGCTCTGCACACAGTAAGTGCTCAATAAATACCATTGAATTAATGAATGGATGACAAATCTGTCAAATGGGGATTTGGGGCCTGCTCTTCCTTCTTACTGTGAGCTCCATGTGGGATATGGATTGCGTTCAACATTAGGGTCTTGTGACTACCCCAGTGCTCAGTGGAGTGCTTGGCACTTAATAAATATCACCTCTGTCATTATTATTATAAAAACATTGATCTTTAACAGCTTTTCACTATTGATTTTTTTAGTAAAGAAGAACTTGTGGCAGGAGTTTCAAGAGAAGGCAAAAAGTATACTTTCATTGAATTTCACTTGAGGTTAAAGTGACAAAATTTATTAGACTATTTCCAACAAAGAAAAAGCTGAATAATACTTTAGATGTCTTAGTGAATGTCACTGGACCTATTACAACTACCCTGTTGAAACTTTAATTTCATTTTTCTGTTTATTAAAAGTAGTTTATTAATAAATTGAGGAAAATATCTGCTTTTTCCTGTCAAGAGAGTTATCATTTGTATTGTTCTCTATTGGAAGTAAAACTTAATTAATGTAACACTTCTAAAAGCACTACAAACACGTGGCATTATTGAAACTATGTAAACCTAATACCTGGAATTAGTGGAGAACTGTTTGTACTCATGTTAATGGAACATCCAAAGTCCTTGGACATTCAAGAATATTACATTTTATTTGACCAGCATTTGATTCAGAGCTATGTTAAGGTCTTCATGATGCCTTAGATGCACGTGGAACTAATTAATTGATTGTCTTTTCTCCAAATTATTTCCATTGTGCAATAATTGTTTTAACAATCGAGCTATTCTGAGTAACTTATTCTCCTTAATAGGTTCTTGATGGGAAGTAAAAAGTATTTTTCCCCTGAATTAACTCCATTTTAACTAATAACATATTTCCCTGCCTGTTTTTCCTGCCTAGGTACCCCAGAATCTAAATTCATTCTGCCCAGTCCAAGAGCAGTGGAGAAGTGAGTTAATATGCAGTTTCTGTAACTGATGTAGAGAGACCAACAAGATCGTTCAACCCCCAAGTACACATTAGCCAAGCTGCTTGTATGACAGGCTACAGGTGCTTGACACAACATATCAAAATTGAGACCAGTTAACTGTTTCCATATTTACTCTCAATACTGCTTGTTTAATTGTGGGAGGGAAAGAGTCTTTTTATTATTATAGCTTTTTTTTCTCCAGTCTGTCAACTTGCTGTTCAGAACACTTGGGAAAGTGGCACACTGAGAAAGAAGTTAGAGATGGGGAGTAGATAAGAAAGTGGATAAAATTAGAGGCAGGGTCAGTGTTTTTAAAAAGATATTAAAACATCTTTTCAATATAAAAGAAAATGTAACATAACATGGGGTGGTATTTTTTAGTTTTTTTTCAGGATAGGTGAAATTAAAAAAAATTTTTAAAAACCCAATAAATTACTTCCAGTACAAATTCCTAGTGGATAATGAATATACTTTTCATATAAAATTAATTCTGATTGCCCACAGTGTTTTACATGTTACTTCATATTTTAGATAGCCACTGAATATACATTATTAAAGAGTGAAGGGAATAATGGAAAAGATATGAACTACCAATCAGGCTAGACTCCTGAATCAATCAGGAGCTAAACCCCAAAATGCAAACTTTCAGGGCAATGGTAATGGCTTGTGAAGACTCAAACAAGAAGATTTCAGTTGGAGAATAAAAAAATGATTGAGAGTTAGACTGCTTCTATTTGTTTTCTTAAAGGAGTCTGGATTAGTTTTTCAAAGTGAGCATAGGTTTTGTCCCATATAGACTAGCCCTTAGTGTTACTTAAAACATTAGCATTCTGTAGGAATTTATTTACTGGCATTTTTGGATAAAATGTTAAGATGGGTCCTAAAGCCTTGAGTATATAGTTTTATTATTGAGGAAAATCAAAAGATCTGTTTTAAACTGTGTTGATATCTTTATCATGCTTATCATACATGTTTGAGAAAGGTTCATTAGAAGAGAGTTACTGGGAAAACAAAAGCTCATTCTTTTGCACCCAAATTCTTAATATTTCATCAAATATTATGAAAAGTTTAAAACATCTAACTAATAATCCCTTAAACATCTAACTAATAATCCCTTACTTGTATATTACTTAGATTTACTTTGATATTTTTTCCATAACTCTATGCAAAACAAAGTTCCAGTCCAACAGTGTTGAAAGGACAGGTGCTCATTGCAGGCAGAAAATGTGTCTGTTTACTGTTATATTGTACTCTCCCAAACGCATAGTGCATTGCTTTGTGCACAGTAAGTGCTCAGTAAATAGGAATTAATGAATGAATGAAGGTTGATTTTGATAAGAAGTTATTTTGTCCTTCGAAAAAGTAGAAAAAAAAGATGAAAGGAAAGAAAACCTGGGTAACTTTGATGGCTTGTCCTAAACTAATGTTCAGCTATTAAATAATTAATTCTAATTGATATCTCATTTAAAAACCAATCAATAAAATCTTTTAGGTGTTGTTTGAGCAATGTTAGTAATGCAACACTTCCCTCTATGAACCTAGCATGAAGTTACTAAAATAAAAATACCACTACTTGAGGTGAATTAGATTGAACTTTTTCAAAATATAATAGATATTTGTGCATCTTTTAAGATTCCTAATTTTTAAAAAAATAACTGTATAGAAAGAAAGTCAGATCTTGTCTTATAGCATCAATGGTGAATTTAGAAAATAAGGTACACATCTTGTATTTCTTCAAATAAGCTCCCAAACTCAGGATGAGATGCAACCATTTATACAGAAATAAATGACATATAAGAAGAAATGACTCGAGCTAACCAGAATGTCTAAAATGATTTAAAAAGATGGACGAATAATTTTCCTTTTTTGGGGGAAAGAGCTGTTTTTTCTTACTTTCAGTAGTTGTATCTTTCTTAACTCATAACACACATACAGACACACACACACACACACTCACACACTCCCACCCCATTCTCTAAAAAGAACACTGATTCATGAGCTAAACAAGTGTAAAGGAAGGAGATTATCTTTTGGTGAGAAAGAGCATTTTAGATTTTTGTTGTGAACAAAACTAATTAGGAAATTCTGCAAGCTCTATGGAATGTGAGTGTGGTGTGTGTGTGTGTGAGTGAGAGAGAGAGACAGAGAGGAAATGAAGCAGAATGTCTTTTCCTAAAATACTGATTTGTCAAAATCATTAGTTATCTTTTCAAAAACAATTTAAATGAAGACTTAAAATGTAGGCAAATGAATATTTGAAATGATATCAAATTAATAGTAGATGTTGGTGCACTAAAATGTTAATCTGTTCACATGAAGAATGAATTTTAAACATAAAAATGCACTACAGCGCAATCAGACAGTCTACTTATACAGTATGACATTAGAAATCCTTAAGCTGATAGGACCAAAATGCTTCAAGCAGAATTATATAGCTTTGCTTGAAAAGCAGGAATAGATACTGAGCTTTGCTTAAGACCTTGATGGATATAACAAAATACAGGAATAACAATGACAACAAACAAACAAAATGACTGTTATTTGAATTTTGATATTCCTTTAAGAATCTACTCAAAGGGATAGAAAAAAGTGTTAAATTCATTTTCTTAATTGTGTAAGTTCATTACCAATGCCCTATCATTCAATCATTCTCACCCTTCAACAATAAGCCCATAGGATTTTGCTTCATGTTTCTATTAACTAGAGCTTAAAATGTCCACCCCCATCCTTTTAGTAAGGCAGGCACTGAATCCTTGAAGAATACGGAGGCACATTCATTAACTGAACTAGCTGTATTTGCTATGTATAGGAATGGAGACTTACTAATGTATTTTGATTTGTTAAAAAAAAAGGTATAAGGTAAACATATAGAATTCAGATGAAGACACAAATTCTTCCTAAAATACTTAGTATCACATTTTGATGTTCTCACTCTCCCTTTTTCTCTTTGCCATCTTCTCTCCCTTCTATTCCTTTCTCTAGCTCTCCTTTTTAGGAAAATAAAACATGGGTTTCATAGTTGAGACTTCTTAAGATTCCCCAGGTTGTCTTCAGTTTTGCTACACTAACTTGCAAAATAACATTTAAATATTTAGAGATAAATTTTTGGTTCTCATTAAATGTATAACTTTTATTGATCCAACAAATAAGGAGCAGGGACCTTTTTTTTTCCAAATCAGGTTCACACAAAATAATCAATCTTTTTAAGATTATGTTTGTTCTTTTATAATAATCTCTATGAGTGACTCAGTTGAAAGTCCAAGATGAAAATTTATGTAGGAGTTAATGTTTTGGCCATGAAAAGGACCTTTTGCTTCTAGATTTCCCCTAGATTAGTCCTTAGATTTCAGAATCTAGAAATTAACACATTATGTAGATTCATATATATATGCACAAATATATATATATTATATATATATTTATATATATAAAGGTCTTAGTTTCAACTATCCACCAATCTTCCTCCTTTATGGGATGACATCATATCCTATTGCAACAAATTCTCTCAACAAATAAAGACTAACATGATCATTAAAACTAAGCTATTTTATGTCCATGTTTTATTATTGGAATAATGAGGACTGTCAGTCAAAATGCTGATGGCAGTCAAATATTGAAATTATTGTCTGATTAGATTAAAAACATTTTAATATTGCAGTAGGCATTATGTGCATTATTAGCAATTCATGTTTTCTCAAACTCTGCTGAGTTACTAATAGGTTACTAGTGGGAGGATTTATCTTGAATTAAGCGCTGTTCATCCCAGCTGGATAAATGCATAAGAAACACATAAATAGAAACTCCTGCATGGGCCTTTGGGTATGTTTAAAATGATAAAGCAGTTAAAATAAAATTCATTTTCTGCCTTATTTTGATAATACCTTGCTTTGATTTCATATCCTCATATGAAATCCCTTCATTTACACCACCCTCACATTAAACATTTCAAATCTGAGAGTAAGAAGAGACATAGAAAAAGCTAGGTTTTATCATAGTATGTAGTATTGAATATGCTAAATAACTATTCTCAAACTTTCAAATCACTTTTATGAAAAATTTAAAGTAATTACCCCTTTAAAAAATTTCATTGTGTAGTTAAATGAATCTAGGAGTCAGGATTCTCTTGACTAGACTGGATGTGTTTTCTCCAACTTGTTAAGTGTATCAACTTTAAAGCTTTTATAGAATTAGAAACCATCTAGAATCAGATTATGAACCAAAACCAGCCCCTGAATTTTGACCCTTAGAATAATTAGCATTTATTTTAAAAGTTGAATCTTCAAATTAAATTCTTTATCCTTCTTTGTGAATTATTTTCAGAAACCTCCAAATAAATGTTTAAACCTCTCTTCAGCCTCTAAGATATGCAAGTAGATAGGGTTATTTAGTCTGTTTCATTTTATTTCGGTTGCTCCCAATTAAATAAAATTTTCTGATCAGTTTATGAACTAAAATGAGTGTTTGGCTTACTTGGAATTATTTGTTAAAGCTTGGATTATAAGCAACTTTTCTTTGGCAATTCTTGAAGGTGATGTTTCCACTTGGAGTATCACAGATGATGCAGTGGAGACAATCAAAACATCAATATAATTGTATAGCATGAATATCACAATAATGTTTTTTTTCCACCATCCTATGATGTCCTTAAAAAAACTCCCCTTATTCTCAAAACTGACTAGTATCTTTCAGCAATATTAAGCTTTTCTATATTTAAGAAGTATTTTATCACAGTTTAAGAAATAATTATCTTTTGAAAGGAAAATGCATTTTGTTTACTCAAATTAGATAAATGTTCCAAGTATTTTATTCATCATTTTTCTACTTATGTATATTGACATTTTGCACTGGAGTCTTCCAGTGCTCCAAGTTGGGATGTCAAAAACTGTGCTTGCAGAAATGAAAGTATCCTCATTATGCTAATTTAGGTTCCACTGATAGGCATGTTCTGTTTTATAAATTACATCCTCTTGTCAGAAGTCAAATTGTATTTGAATAACTTCACGGAAATTGTCACCAAGATTTTAAATTGTGTGCCTTGTATGCCATTGTTGATTTAGTCAATGACTAAGAAATGGACATATGTTGATTTTTAAATGTGTGCATGATTGTTTTGTCATAAATGGTATTTAAATGAAGCCTAGATGCATATGTAATTTTTCATATATATATATTTGTAATTTTTTTATTCATATAAATATATTTTAATTTTTAGATTTAATAAAATATGCTAAGTAGCATTTGTTGCTGTATATTTTAGTGCCAACAAGTTTACTTCTTACGTATTTGAAATTTTTCCTGAAAGGCAAAATAAATATACATTTTTAATCAAATTATTAAATTATAGAAGGGAAAATGAAAAGTAAATTTGAATTATGAAAATCACTTCATAGCCTCTTAAGAAATGAAGGGGTTTGATTTCACTGAATAGCACATTAGCATTTTCAGGATAGCAAACAATATGATCTGAAAATTGACCACACTTACAAATATCCAAATATCAGTGAATGTCCTCACATATGTTAAGGCAACATAATTGGAGTAAATTTATCATTTAAACTCACTGTAGGATTTTTTGGGAAAAAAAAACCCATCCAGTGCACTGGAAGCGTATACTGGCTCACTTATTTTATTAAGAATGAAATACACAGCATTTCTTTTTTCCATAGTTAATGATGAGTTGTTTGTAACAAGAACAAGTCCTCCACAGGTCTTCTCAGTTCTGTGTTCATTTTATTTTGCTTTTCAAAATGATCCTTACTGTAGTTGGGATAATCTTTGATGTTCAGAAAAATGGAAAAATCAAAGTGAAGTGCAAGATCTGTTCATTTTTCAAACATATTAATCTTGTCAAGATAATACATAAAACCAATCCTTGAAATGTTTTCCAGAGCCTTTTCCTTCTCTTTTATCCAAAATATGAAAACACTTAGGTGCTTAAAGCAACATGGTCAACTTTAGGAAAAAGTTCTGAAAATACAGTTTGTCCAGAGTATTTTTTAAATGATACAAGTGATAGGCATGTTGCAGGGGTCAGAAAGAGTTCCTTGTACTACTTTTGGAATTTATCATATTTTCTCAACTCATGACTGTGAATACACAGGAAATTTCTGGTATAGCTTTCTTAACAATTCAGTGGAGTTTCAAACCCCTGACAGTAACAAATACGAATGGCACCAGCCCAAAAAAATTGTTGGGGCTAATTTTAATATTAATGAATTCTTTACAACCTCAGTTCAGCAGTTTCGATTAAGCTTTAATTAGTAGCCAGAGGGGAATCCAAAACAAAAATAAGGAGTTGAATTGCTAATTAAGTTAGTTTGATGAGGTAGAGTTTTAGTAAAAGGCTGGTTGTTGTTGGCTGTGCAGGTTCTGACAAGCTAAAAATACTAAAGATTATCATTATTGTAACTAACATCCTACATTACCACCAGCTTTCTCCAACAAGTAGACAGTTCATTAGAGTACAACACTTTTGTCTGTCAGTACTAGAATTAAAGTCTTGTTAATAAGATAGCAGTGCACAGAAACAAGAGACCGCGACAAGGCAACAGAGCTTTAACTTGGATTAGTTATAAATTATCTCATTATTTGATACCTCTGAATTCCTCTAAATATTCTTGTCTAATGGCAGATTTTGGTCGATTTGTAACTTTGATTTCTCTTTTGGAACTTGATCAAGTGGCTTTACCTTTGATTTCCTGATCATAAATATTTGTTCCTCTAGCCTCCTTTAAACAGCTAACTGAATGACTTCTTAAAAGCCCAAGTTATTTTAATGCATATGAAATTTGGGAGATTTTTAAAAGCCAAAACGACAACCTGGGAATCAATAGCAACTCATTATATTTTAAACCTAAATATTGTGAATTGTGTCAATTCTCTCCTTTATAACCAATCATGGAGGGAGGCTCTTTTTTCATTCTCAGAAGCCCACTAATAATATCTTTAAATCCTGAGATTGGATTGTTCTTATTTAAAACTGAAAATTAACTATATCATTCAATTAAATGTTTTTGACATAACATAAATGTGAGCCATGAAGGCTTCTAAAAGATTATTAAAATTATTGCTTCGGAAGCTCTCCTGTGATGACAATTTGTCCAATCTGCACGTTTGAAATATGTTAGCTATCTGTGGTAGGATTGCAAGGAATATAATTTGATTCCTCTGTACTCTGATGTTTTTTATAATTTGTATTTCATCCTTTTGCTTAAGGTTTCAAAGCCTACAAACCCAATAACTAAGGGATAAGAGAAGACAGAAAAATAAATGATATTGTTTCTGGGGTATTAAATATAAGCCTGGCTATCAGAGCTGCATAGCACTAGCGAATTGTAATCAGGTACTTTGACTTAACACTGTTTTGTTTTATAATAAGAGTGACTGCCATATGTTGGAAACCCTATCTGCCTGTGTCTTAGGGGTTTCATACCTCTGTAACAAATCCAAAAACTCATTTCATAATACCTTAAATCTACCCATTGTAATGTAGCTCCACTAGTGTAAATCCACATCAAACTTTCCTCATGAATGTTGCTCGAAGATTACATATATTATCACCAAAAGCAAAAGAGGAAGCAGTGAATTCGAATGCGGTGGATCTGGCAAAAGAACTTTCACTAAATCTTCTTTTAATGCGTAGTTTACAATTTTCTTTTACTCAGCCTGAAACTGGTTGAGAACACTCACTCCTCTTCAGAAAGAATATTTTACTTTTTTTTAAATTTTCCTTAAAGAGATGGATGATTTAATATAGTGGTAAATACTATTTGTCAAATATTTATGCTTAAAATATATCATATATGCTCAGATTACTCCTCAATATCGTTCAAATGATGGAAGAACTGAAGTATATTGCAGCAAATGAGATGGTTATTTAAAGGAAACTGAAAGTGTTTGAATATAAATTGCACTCCAATTGTGCTATTTTCCTTGATGCAGCAGGAAGAATTCAATTCCCCTAGACCTATATCTTGAGCCACCCTTCCCTTCATCTGTGGAAAGGGAGTGGGCCTCCTGTGGTGAAGGCGAGGTGATGGGGGAGGTAGGCAAAGGAATAAGCTGGGGCGATAGTAGAGGTAGGCAGTGAAGATCATATTTGTTCTGAACACTGTTGCGAGCAAATTTCACCTCCAGGTGTGGACCTCGCATCCCATCATATCTCAGGATGAAATTGGAAGGCAAAGCCAACTCGGTTTTCAGTTTAGTGATATCTGCTGATGACATTGACACACTGATATAACATCCATGTTGTAGAGTCAAAAATATGTGCATTATTTTGGAGTTGTACGGAAGATTTATCCAAAAAATCCCCAAACTTTAATCGTCAGCAGTGTCAGAATTGTCTTATGTTTAACTTTACTGCATAAACCTATTTTCAGGACAAGATAAAATAACTAAAAGTTCAGTTTACTGAACCTTGATTTTCATTCTCTGTGCCACTTGGAGCAAAAAGCCTAAAATAGCCCTATCATTCAAATTATTTTTCTATGTTTTTCTTTGGATGTATCTAAATTGGACTTTTGCCATTACCCTGCCATTAATAGTTTGAGTCAATTCAAAACTAACTTCAACCATCTTTGTTAGCAAGATGGTAGAGAGTCAAGATGCATCTAGATTATTTGGTGGGTGTGGGGTGGGGACAGTGTTCCTCTGAATATCCATTTTTTTGTTTGTTTGTTTTAATTGCTTGAATTTGAATTACCTGAATTATTTACCCATTGTGCATCTTGTCTTGTTTAGGATAAGCCTGTACATTCCCTAAACTAAGATTACATGAAAAAAAAGTATACTCATTCTTCCCAAATACCTCATAAAATAAAGTACTAAAGACAAGTTTTTTTTTAAAGTCCATGCCATATTAAACTATTGTGGAATGTCATTGTGTCTCATATGATCTAATGTTTCATGATGGGCTTTCTTCATTTTTAGCCTTCAAGGGCTGTGTCTTAGCTAGCTTTCACACTTTTGGCTTAGGCCACAGACTGTGTTAAAAAAAGTTGCATCTTGACTTTGATTCTAGGAATACATTCAGAATATTAGTGTAGTCTTCATTTTATATTAGCATTATCTAACATCTTATGTTTTAGGGGCGCTGTACAAGTCATATGCAAATATTACTAATAGAATGCAATGCACTTATGCATGTAGAAAAAATCAGATTAAAAAGTGAGTGCACAAATTAATATTCTAAACTTAGGAAGAGTTGGTTCTGTTTTGAAGAAGGGGATGCTTTAAAGACTGGGGAATATTTCCCTAGTTCTTACCCTTCTCATCTTCTTTCCACAAAATCACCCAAGTAGTGAACTCTTGAGCTTTACCATATGTGAACTTGGCTGGGAAGGGGATTTACTTTTAAATAAAAATATCCGCTCTACCCAAATCAATTTTGTTTAACATCAACTGCTCCTTTTTAGGAAAAGAGATCTCATAGAGAAAGATGTGATGGCAGGAAGATCCTATCATATGAGCTACTTAGTTGAGCTGACTGGAGTATACCCTAGTGCATATTAAAAGCCATTATAATTTTTCTGGGACAGGAGGATAATGTGCCTGAACAAGCGGGATATTTCCTCTTCTAAGTTAGTGTGTAAAGAAGCAACTTCTTTTAAAACATTTTGAGCCTCCTGGAAAACTTTTCCCATACAGAGGGTCCAAGAACAAAAGCTGGTAGTTGTTATTTATCTTGTAAATCAAGCAGAATGCTTTTGACTTAAGAAAGCTAGATACTATTACTACTACTACTACTACTACTACTAATAATAATAATGCAAAAGATGTGATGTAGTTTTGGTGTCACATTTAGGAACCATTTCAAAAAATTATCTCTTAAAGAAGAATAATATATGATTTCTTTGGGAAAATATTCCATTTTAAAAATAATTCTCTTAAAGAAATCTCATAAAGAAAATGTAATTGATTAATAAGATTTATCTAAGATATGTTAGATCTGGACCTAGGAAGAAATAGGCAGTTCACTGCTTCACCCTGATATTACTCTGCTGTTAAAGAAAACACTGTATTGGATGCGTTGATGTTTACATTTCATTTGTAAGGTGTATTCATATTGACCAAACTAATTCAGCGATGATTTATTTATTTTCCTTTTTAAACCATGTTGCAGAGGCTAAAACACTCTAGTTATAAAAAATCTTCATTGTATACACATTTAAAGTGGTTTATTACTGAAAGAAACCTATGTTGAAAACACTGAGTGGTCAAATATAAAAGAATGCAAAAGTAATAATGTCTCTTTGAGTACAGAAACATAGAATAGTTTGGGTTCAACTGCTTTCTTGATAGCTTTAAAAACTCTATTAGTTTACGGACAGTGAAAAGTAGTTTTCTTAAACTTAAATGTCCATGCACATTTGGGTAAAACATCTAAAACTGAGTATCACGAATTCAGTTTACATATGCAGTTTGTGAAGACCCACAGAAGTTGTAAGTCAAGCTGGGGAAGTAGCATTCCTTTGGGTGCATGGAGGATATGGGTAAAATAGTCTTAATGGACGGATGAAGCATGGGTGCAAAATATGGCACCATGAGGGTCTGTGATTCCAATTTTCTAAAATAACTTAATCTGAACGCTTTGCTGAACTGATGGAGAGCTTTCTATCACTGGTTTGGAGGAGGCTAGTCCAGAAAGGAGTCATATGTTAGCAGTAAATTAAATGCTGCTAAATTTTATTTTCTTCCTTGGATGTATAGATGATTGGACTGATAGACAAGATTGCCCTTATGGAAGGCAAAGACAAAAATAATGTGCTCATATTTCAACTTATTGTTCATGTTTAATGAGTTCTGCTAACACTGCTGTGCTAGGAGTACATTGTTGGAGAAAGACAAAGGAGTTGTTCTTTTGTCTTCTTTCACAAACTATCATACCCTATTACTGAAAATTAAGGTTCAATAAAATTCTTATTCAGAGATAATTAGCAGGCCGCTTTGTGATGTGGAGGGTAATATGACTAATGTGTGGGTTCACAGCAGTGTGCATTCAAGAATGAAAGGGCCAGTGTCCGATCCTTGCTCCTGAGGTCATACTCCTCACCCAGTACACAATGTGGCAGTCAAAATACAGCACTCCTACCTGCTGTGATTTAAAAAAAAATCTTTAAGTCAAATAAATTATTTCAATTGCTCTCACATTTTTTTAATCAAAGCTACATCATTAGTAATAAACTATGACTTCATTAGAATGTTCCACATAACAGGAGTACTGGAGAATGTGTCAATAATTGGCAAAGGTTTGTCTTTCATTAATTAACACCTTTGTATGAATACAAACTCGTTATCCTCACAATGTATAAGTGAAATATTTCCATTAGAATTAGACCTGCCTATTAAAAATGGTTGCTTGTGTCAATTTGCATAACTGGCATTTCTAAATATTTGTTTGTTTTAAAGAAACCCTCTTTGATTATCTGCTCTTCACACAGAAGCAGTTTGTCTGAGTGAAAAGGTATTTCAGGTTTCCATTAGGAAACACCACCCACACACATTAGGAAGAAATGGTGTCTGATATAAAATTATATTAAAATTTTAAAGTTGCTTTCATTTTCTCACCTATCATTGAAAAAATAAATTGAAAACGAGACTAAAATATATCATCTCACTATTTATTTTCATGCAACAAAACGTCTCTCAACTGAAATCCAAAAGCTAACTCCATAAATCTGAAAAAATATGAAAAAACATATTTTTAAAATACCTCACTAACAGGAAGATTTTAAATTCCATCATTTGACAACAATGTACATTTTAAGGGCTTTCTAGAAATCAAAAAATGATGAGTCCGGGTAAGTAGGTGTTTGCCAAAACTTCAGAGAATAGTAATAGATCTACCCTTTCTGATCAGTGCCAAAATATTTTACCTCTTAATTTCATAATTTTTAGGGAAACATTTTTTATTCCCTAAAACAGCTGCAGATGTTGTAGTTTCTTATTATAGATTTTCCTTATATTTTACTTGCATGTGTCAGTCTACTTGTTTTATCTATTATTGTTTTATGTGAACATGAATAGTACCAACAAAGCCAAATTCATATAGTAATTTTTCACTGTTTTTACAACGCTATATTATTTGCATACTAGTTTAGGGTATGACCAATTCAGTGGAAAGATGTAAAATTTATTTTGCAGTAAATTGCATAGAGCTACACAAGCTTTGTAATCGTTATCCCGATATCCAAACTTTAAAGAAACTCATTTTCAGTTATTCATCTATGCAAATATTCAATTTTTGTTCAATTTATGTCTTCCAGGTTTGTCTCTGAAAATGTTATAACTGCACTTGAAATTGACTGCAAACAGAAAGTGGGAAGTTAAGGAAGCTAACAAACAATTGTGCAGCATTTGTAAGGTATACACATAAAAATATTTGTTTCACAGATTAATACAAATTTCATGCTGGTAAATGGGCCTTGTATGCATCTTATCACGTCCAACATACCGTGGCTGCCGATTTCCACAGCTGTTTCTTTCTATTCGTCTCATATTTTGCCATTGATAAAATCAGCAATGTTTAAAAAATAAAATGAGAGCGATACAAACACGATTATGCAAAATTGAATAATGTTTATATGTTGAAATGACAGTTTTTTCCTTGATTGCCCAAAATATGAAATTGATTCTTTAGGAAGCTGCTGTTTTTCATGTCTGAAGGCAAACAGAGAATTAATACCACAAAGTGCTGGAGGGTGCTAGTATGATGAAGGTAGATGTTGTGTTTAAGGCAGTAAGATCAAGTTCATCTAAGAAGAGTAGATAGTCAAGGGAAAGATTTAGAAATCTCACAGATATACATCTGAAACAGACTTCATTTTCCTAGGTTTTCAAGATTTCCTGAGAGAAAGTTGCTTGAAGATTATTCCCTAGGGAACATGTGATGTCCATGTCTTTGACTCTGCTCTCTTTTGCGGCAGGTCATGCTCTCTGGGTGTGTAATTAGGCAGAAATTTGTGCTCTGCAGAAACCAGTTAAGTCTTCAAAGCTCTCTTTCTACAAATGTTTAAGGACAATCACAAGAAAGCATGTTTTTTAAAATTGATTTTTTTCAGAATAAATTATCCAGAGGAATTAAAATTAAGATTATCCTGGTAATTCTGAAGTATTTTATTTATTTGATTGAACACTTTAGTTAACACAAAGATTAAAGGTTTAGTTTTTAAAAGCAATTTACTGATAGACTGTATGTATGTTTATAGAAAATTTCACAAATTACTACTCTCTCACAGACATTTTTTAATGATTAATCAATCAATGATATTTATTGAGGATTTACTATATGCAGAACACTTTACTAAGCAGTTGGGACAGTACAGTACAACTGAGTTGATATACTGAGCTTAACATCTTGAGGTTCTACAAATTTAAACTGATAGATTTTCAGGATGCATTGTCAATTAATAGAATGCAATGTTAAAAATAGGTTCAGAAATTTATTATAAAAGATTCAAATAAATGGCGGGGTTCACTTTTTTTGTGACAGTATTTGTTAAACACTTAGGATGTGCTAGGCACTGAACTAAGCACTGGGATAGATACAAGATAATCAGATTGGTTACAGTCCCTGTCCTTTTTGGAGCTCACAGTCCTAATCCCCATTTTTCAGATGAGGCAATTTAGGCATAGAGAAGTTAGGTGACTTGGCCAAGGTCACATAGCAGACAAGACAGGATTAGAATTTAGGTCCTCTGACTCCCAGACCACTGCTCTTTCCACTAGATAAAGCTGCTTCTCACTTAAAAACAGAAGAGGTAATGATTAAAGGTCAATGGATTTTAGTTACTCCTTCATGTTCTGTTTACTACAGTGTAGAAAACAATGTACTGAATGAGTGGGAGGGTACAACTGAGTAAGAGGCATTGTTCCTAACATCTAAGAGGCTTGCAACCTGAATTGAAATCTGAAAGAATTACCAACATGTCTAATCCATTGCTGCAATTTCTGAGCTACGTTCTTTTGACTTTAAACTTTATTTCAGTAGTTGTATCTAAAGCAGGACTATATCATTGTAAACCAGGAAAATCTGGTTGGTCCAGGGCCTGGGGTGGTGGAGTCCAGTGTCCACCAATTAAACCATCAGTGGTATCAATTAATCAATCACTGCACAACATCTGCGCACAGTGATTTTCCTCCCAAATTGCTATGGCTAAGAAGTGACCATTCCTTTATCTTCCCTCTCCCTGCAGTCCAACCTGAATCCCCAGTGGAGAATATAGAATAGGTGAGACTGTCTGGCACCCTGATGACAAAGACACGGATTTTTAAATATCAATAACTGCCTTCCTTTACATCAGCCAAGGCCTCCTTTTTCTCCTAAACATTCTCCTCTTCTCTCTAGAGGACTCAAGGACCCGGATACAATTCAGCAATTTAATCACAAAAAGAACTGATTAAGAAATTATTGCTGTGGACACCTCATCTATTTTCTTTAACTTCTCTGACCTTGCCATGTCTCCCCAAACCACTGCCCAACCAACCCATCCCTGTTTTCCTTTGCCAGCACCCGCAACGTCCCCCTCTATCCAACCACTTCCCAACTCTTGCTCAGCCCCTAACATCCTTCCTCACCCACCCCTCTTATCTTGTCCCAGCTCTGTCCCTCACCTCTCTCCCTCTGTCCCAGGCCCCATCAGCTCACTCCCATTTAACCTCTCCCAAACCCTTGAGTCATCCCCTATCTCTCTGCACTCCCACCGCCACAGCTTCAGCCAAGGGTGGCCTGTGGAGCCCCAACTCCATTATGGGAAAGTTTCCCTTCATGACTGACTTGTTTCCGATCCAGTCACTTCTCCTGCTAGCCATCCATGCAACCTGGCTCTCCCCAGATGACACTGTCTCCCCTGCCACTCTTTCTAGAGGGGGCTTCATCCTCTCCCACTCCCACAGACTCACTGGGAAAGTCAGCATCCTTCTTGTCCCCCATTGTCACCTTCACACCATTCCATCTCCCCATCCCTTTCTTTCCCTTCCTTTGAAGCCCATTTCAACTACCTCTACCACCCACTCCAGATAATAATCACAGTCATCTACTGCCCCCCAGGTCCCACTTCCAACTTTTTAAACTATTTTGATCCCTTTCTCACACGTAGCTTAGTGAATAGAGCATGGACCTGGGAGTCAGAAGGACTGGGTTCTAATCCCTGCTCTTCCACTTGCCTGCTGTGTGACCCTGGGCAAATCACTTCACTTATCCTTGCCCCACTTCCATCATCTGTAAAATGGGAATTAAGACTGTGAACCCTATGTGGGACAGGGACTGTGTCCAACCCAATTGTCTTAGAACAGTGCCTGGTACATAGTAAATGCTGAACAAATGCCATTATTATTATTATTCCTTCTGATTTTCTCCATTCCTATATTGATCCCTGTAGACTTCAATACCCATATAGATGTTGATGATGATGATCTCTTGATGATGTTGTCTTGTTTTTGTTTTGTTCTGTTTTGCTTTGCTGTCTGTCTCCCCACTTTAGACTGTGAGCCCGTCACTGGGCAGGGATTGTCTCTATCTGTTGCCGAATTATATATTCCAAGCACTTAGTACAGTGCTCTGCACATAATAAGTGCTCAATAAATACTACTGAATGAATGAATATAGATGTTCCTGATGACCTTTCCACTTAGTACTTTCTATCACTCCTCAACTCCACTGAACTCCTGCTCCACCCCACCTCGCCCATTCCCTAACTTCAACACACACTCAATCCCAACATCTCTAGTTTTAGAGAAGCAGCATGGCTTAGTGGAAAGAGCACGGGCTTGGGAGTCAGAGGTTCATTCATTCAATAGTATTTACTGAGCGCTTACCATGTGCAGAGCACTGTACTAAGCACTTGTAATGAACAAGTCGGCAACAGATAGAGACAGTCCCTGCCTTTGATGGGTTTACAGTCTAATCGGGGGAGACAGACAGACAAGAACAATGGTAATAAATAGAGCCAAGGGGAAGAACATCTTGTAAAAACAATGGCAACTAAATAGAATCAAGGCGATGTACATTTCATTAACAAAATACATAAGGTAATGTAAATATATAAGGTGGAGCAGACGAGTACAGTGCTGAGGGGATGGGAAGGGAGAGGGGGAGGAGCAGAGGGAGATGGGGAGAAAAGAGGGTTAACTGCAGAGAGGTGAAGGGGGGGCGGTAGAGGGAGTAGAGGGAGAAGGGGAGCTCAGTCTGGGAAGACCTCTTGGAGGAGGTGAGTTTTAAGTAGGGTTTTGAAGAGGGGAAGAGAATTAGCCTGGCGGAGGTGAGGAGGGAGGGCATTCCAGGACCGCGGGAGGACGTGGCCCAGGGGTCGACGGTGAGATAGGCAAGACCGAGGGATGGTGAGGAGTTGGGCGGCAAAGGAGCGGAGCCTGCAGGGTGGGCAGTAGAAAGAGAGAAGGGAGGAGAGGTAGGAAGGGGCAAGGTGATGGAGAGCCTTGAAGCCTAGAGTGAGGAGTTTTTGTTTGGAGCGGAGGTTGATAGGCAACCACTGGAGGTGTTTAAGAAGGGGAGTGACATGCCCAGAGCATTTCTGCAGGAAGATGAGCCGGGCAGCGAAGTGAAGAATAGACTGGAGCGGGGCGAGAGAGGAGGAAGGGAGATCAGAGAGAAGGCTGACACAGTAGTCTAGCCGGGAAATAATGAGAGCCCGTAGCAGTAAGGTAGCCGTTTGGGTAGAGAGGAAAGGGCAGATCTTGGCAATATTGTAAAGGTGAAACCGGCAGGTCTTGGTAACGAATAGGATGTATGGGGTGAACGAGAGAGACGAGTCAAAGATGACACCGAGATTGCAGGCCTGAGAGACGGGAAGGTTGGTCGTGACATCCATGGTGATAGGGAAGTCTGGGAGAGGACCAGGCTTGGGAGGGAAGATGAGGTTGTGGGTTCTAATCCCGTTTCCACCATTTGTCTGCTGTGTGACCTCAGGCAAGTCACTTAACTTCTCTATGCCTCAGTTACCTCATCTGTAAAAATAGGGATTAAAAAATGTGTGCCCCCGTGAGACAATCTGATTACCTTGTACCTGCCCCAGCGTTTAGAACAGTGCTCAACACATAGTAAGCACTTAACAAATACCATCATTATTATTATTATTATTAGTTTCCTGTACAATATCTATCCTCACCAACTCTGAAATTCCTCTATCTGACTTCAACCTCCTCACCTGCTTTCTCTCCCACACACCCTGTCCCTGCAAATCTGTTTTATTCCCCAATGGAGACCTCTGATACTTGGACCCCATCCAATTTTCTCAAGTCATCATGCCCCATTTAGTGTCCATATCCAAACTGACAACCAAATTAATACTCTCAACAACACCCTCTCTAAGAACTCAACTCACTAACTCCCCTATGGCTTTGTCAATCTCATACCACTAACCCACAGAATAGACTGTAAACCCAGTGTGGGCAGGGATTGTCTCTATTGCTGAACTGTACTTTCCAAGTACTTATGATAGTTCCCTGCACACAGTAAATGCTCAATAAATACTTTCAGATGAACCCACAGCCCTGATCACTCCACAGCCCTCTTCCTTTGCTCCTGTGAATGAGCTGCAGAATGCTGCTGGTGGATATTCAGATATCAGGCCAACCTCATCCATCTCAAGTTCATTCTTGCCTGCTTTTGCCCTCTCCTCTGCCTGTCAACATTATTTCTCATCTGTGTTGACTCAAGTTCCTCCCTCATCCTTCCCCTTCTTCAACTTTCCTATCTTTCCCAGCAATATCTCGAGGACATCTGCTTTCTCTCAAAATTCATGCCCTCCACCTCCACTTCCGACCCCATTCCTTTGAATGTTATCAGAGCACTTGGCCCTTCCCTCCTTATTTGACTGTCATCTTCAACTGTTCATTCTCCAAAGGCTTTTTCCCCACTACTTTCAAATATGCTCATGTTTCTCCTACCCTAAAAAAAATCCCTTCCTTGACCCCACTGTTCTCTTCAGTTATCACCCCCATTTCTCTCTTACCATTGCTCTCTAAACTCCTTGAGTGAGTTGTCTATACCCTCTGCCTCCAGTTTCTCTCCTCCAATTCTCTCTATGACCCTTTTCAATCTGGCTTCCTCCCCCTTCACACCACAGAAACTGCCCCTTCAAAAGCCACCAGTGACCATCTTCTGGACAAATCCAATGGCCTTAGGTCATCCTAATCCTCCTCAAGCTCTCAGCTGCTTTAGACACTGTTGGCCACCCTCCTCCCCTAGAAACATTATCCAATCTTGGCTTCGCTGACACTGTCCTCTCCTGGTTCCCTTCCTATCTCTCTGTCCTCCTCTGCTTCCCAGCCTTTAACTATGGGAATCCTTCAAGGTTCAGTTCTGGGACCCCTTCCATTCCTCTTATACATCCATTCCCTTGAAGAAGTCATTCACTCCCAAAGCTTCAACTACCATTTCTATGCAGATGATTCCCAAATCTCCATCTCCATCCCTGATCACTCTCCTATCTTGCAATCTCACATTTTCTCCTGCCTTCAGGGCATCTCTACTTGGATGTCCACCAACACCTTAAAACCTAACATCTCCAAAACAGAACTCCTTATGGTCCCACCCAAACTCTGTTCCTTCCTTGGATTTTCTGGCACAGTAGAAAATACCACTATCTTCCTTAACTCACAGCCATAACCTTGACATTATCGTCCACTCATCTCTCTCATTCAACCACATATTCAATCTGTCACCACAACCTGTCAGTTCAACCTTCACAACATTGCTAAAAATCCTCCTTTCCTCTCCTTCCCAACTGTTACGACTTTAATTAAAGCACTTATCCTATCCCTCTTTGATTACTGCATCAGCCTCTTTGTTGACCTCCTTGTCTTCTGTCTCTCCCCAATCCAATCCATACTTCACTCTGCTGGTTGGACTATTTTTCTATAAAAATAGGCAGTACATGAACTCCCACTTTTCAAGAAACTCCAGTGATTGTCTCTCCATCTCCACATCAAACAGAAATTCCTTAGCATCAGCTTTAAAGCACTCAATCACCTTGTCCCCTTCTACCATGTTTCTCTGATTTCCAACTACAACCCACCCTGCACATTTTGCTCCTCTAATGCGAACCTATTTATTATACCTATATCTCATCTACCACACTCCTGACCTCTTGCCTACAATCTGCCTCTGACCCGAGAGCCCTTCCTTTTCATATCCAGCAGATGATTACTCTCCCCACCTTCAAAGCCTTATTGAAGGCACATCTCTTCCAATAGGCCTTCCCAAACTAGGCCCTCATTTCCTCTTCTTCCATTACTTTCTGCATCATCCTTGTACTTGGATTTGCACCCTTTATTGACCTCTCCCTCAGCCCCACAGCACTTACATACAAACTCCTCTCCAAACTCCTCAAGAGACTTGTTTACACTTGCTGACTCTACTTTATCTCCCCCAATTCTCTCCTTTATCCCCTCTAGTCTGGTTTCCTTCTCCTTCATTCCACAAAAATAATCTTTTTTAAAATTACTAATTACCTTATTTTTGCCAAGTACAACATCCTAATCCTTCCATACTTCTCAGCTGCCTTCTACACTGTGGACCACTCCCTTCTCCTTGAAATATTTTCCAACCTTAGCTTCACTGATATTGACCTCTCCTGGTTCTCCTATCTCCCTGACCATTCCTTCTCAGTCTCTTTTGTAGGCTCCTGCTCTACCTCCAATCTTCTGACAATGGAAGTCCTTCAAGGCACAGTTCCATGTCCCTTTTTTTTCCATCTATACTGCTCCCTTGGAGAACTCATTCACTCCCATGGTTTTAGCTATTATGTTTATGCATATGATTCCCAAATTTACATCTATAACTCTGATCTTTCTGCTTCTCTGCAGTCTCACATTTCCTCCTCCCTTCAGGATATCTTGACCTAGTTAATAATAATGTTGGTATTCGTTAAGCGCTTACTATGTGCCAAGCACTGTTCTAAGCGCTGGGGTAGACACAGGGGAATCAGGTTGTCCCACGTGGGGCTCACAGTCTTCATCCCCATTTTACAGATGAGGTAACTGAGGCACCGAGAAGTTAAGTGACTTGCCCAAAGTCACACAGCTGACAAGTGGCAGAGCCGGGGTTCGAACCCATGACCTCTGACTCCAAAGCCCGTGCTCTTTCCAGTGAGCCACGGTGCTTCCCTAGGAGTTGTCCCTTCGACACCTCAAACTAAACATGTCCAAATCAGAACTCCTTATCTTTCCACCCAAACTGTATCATCTCCATGTCTTTCCCATCACTGTAGACAATACCACTATCTTACTCAGCTCCAAGCCCTTAACCTTGTCATTATCCTTAATAACCCACATATTCAATCTACCATCAAATCCTGTCAGTTCAACCTTCGTAGCATCAATAAAATCCACCCTTCCTTCTCCATCAAACTGCTACCATACTGATTCATGCATTTATTCTAACTCACCTTGACTATTGCTCTTTCTTTCTCACTCACCTCCCTGCCTCTAGTCTCTCCTGACTCCAATCCATACTTTACTCTGATGTCTGAATTGTTTTTCTGAAAAAACCTATCAGTCCATATCTCCCCACTTCTCAAGATCCTTCGGTGGTTGACCATTCACCTCCATATCAAACAGAAACTCTTTATCATGGACTTTGAAGCACTCCCCTCTTCCTTTAGTTCTTGTATATTTTAACCACATATAGCCCAGCCCACACACTTCATTACTCTAGTACAAGTTTGTTCACTGTCTATCTCACCGCCATTCCCTTTTCTACACCTCCATTTGGCATGAAACTCCCTCCCTGAAGTATATACCAGACTACCTTACTCACCACCTTCAAAGCCTAATTAAGATCACACTTCCTCCAAGAAGCCTTCCTGGATTAAGTCCTCTTTCCCCTACTCTGTCTCCCTTCTGAGTTACCTATGCACTTGGATCTGTACCCTTTGATTGTTCCTGAGACAGAGTAGGGGAAAGAGGACTTAATCCAGGAAGGCTTCTTGGAGGAAGTGTGATCTTAATTAGGCTTTGAAGGTGGTGAGTAAGGTAGTCTGGTATATACTTCAGGGAGGGAGTTTCACCGCACATTAAACCCCAAAGCATTTTTGTACAAATCCATGATGTATTTATTTATATTAATGTCTGTCTCCTCAACTATACTGTAAGCTCATTGTGGGCAAAGAACATGAATACCAACTCTGTTGTATTGTACTCTCCCAAGCACCTACTACAGTCCTCTCCACAGAGTAAGTGCTCAACAAATTTTATCCATTGATTGATGTGTAGGGTAATCCTGATATAGGTACCACATTGAGTGTTCCAAATGCTATTCATCTTGGGATGCTCAGAGCCATAATGCAGTCACTTATCTCACTTACTGTCTAAAGGTGGTCTCTTGGATTAATGAACTATTTGAAATTCCAAATACAGTTATCAGATTTCCAAGAATGAGACAATTTCTCAATGGGTCTCAATGGATGAGAAATAAAGGCGAGAAGAACACTTTCCGAGACAAAATTCCTCTTTGGCCTGGATTTTTTAATCCAATGGCCTCTACTCCATCCTGATCTTCCTTGAAATTTCTGCTGCCTTTGATACCGGACTACCTTTGATACTGGACTACCCCCTTCTCTTGAAGATATTAGCTAATCTTGGCTTCACCACCACTGTCCTTTCTTGGTTCCTTTCATTTCTCTGACCAGTACTTCTCATTCCTGGTTTCAGACTCCAACTTTGTCTCTCGTTCTCTTATTTTGGGAGTATTTCAAGGCTTAGTTCTGGGTTCCCTTCTATTCTCCATCTACATCCATTACCTTGTAGAACCCATTTACTCTTTCTGCTTCAACTGCCATCTCTTTTGAATGATTCCCAAAAATACCTTTCCATCTCTGACCTCTCCCTTCTGTAATTTAGCATTTCCCCCTGCCTTCAGGATATCTCTATCTGATTGTATAGCCAAAATTTCAAACTTATCATGTTCAAAACAAAACTCTTCATCTTCCCATCCAAACCCAGTTCTCTCGATGACTTTTATAACACTGTAGATAGCAGCACCATCCTTCCTGTTTCACAAGCCTGTACCCCCTTTACCTTATCCTTGACTCATTTCTCATTCAAGCCACACCTTCAATCTATCATCAAATCCTATCGGTTCTACCTTCATGACATCTCTAGAATATGTCCTTTTTTCTCCATCCACAGCCAGGCTGATCATTTTCTTATCATTTTCTACCTTGACTACTGAATTATCTTCATCGTTGACTTTCCTGCTTTCTTCTCTCCTCTCTAGTCCATACTTCAATCTGCTGTCCTGATCATTTTCCCAATTTTTCTATTGGTGAAAGGGAAAAGGGAACAATATAAATTTGTCTGTCTTTAGTAGTTCTTTGAGTAATGACAGCTGGTTTTCTCTTTACAGGCAAAGACAATGAATGTCTCATGAATCTTGGGTTTTTATAAGAGATGTCTCTTCCTCTACCCTGTAAGGTCACTGAGGGAAGGGAACGTATCTACCAACTCTGTTGTATTGTTGCCAAATTGTACTTTCTAAGCGCTTAATACAGTGCTCTGAAGCACTCAATAAATACAATTGAATGAATAAATGTTAAATACATATCATTAATGATGATGATGAACTGAAAATGCAACTCAACCCCTCTCCTGGTTAGCTGCATATGGCAAAGATAAATAGCCTTTTGAGGTTCTGGAACATAATTTTTGTCACTGCAGTCCAAATTGCCCAGAAAATGTTTCCCTCTGAATGTTGTGAAATCCATATGAGATGCCACCAAACCAACTTAAAAAAAAAAACGTGGCGTAAAGCAAGCCAAGCATCATCACCATCCTGATCCTGGAGAAAGGGATACTTAAATAAGTTTACTTTAGGCATCAGAAAATAGATATCAAATTGAAGAACACATGTAATTAGAGGTGAAATGTCCAGGCCAAAAATATCCAGGGTTTCATAGATTGTTCCCAAAGTCTTTTGTAAATTGCAAAGAATTGGCGTGATTCTAATCACACTACAAAAGAAACTCTGAAGAGTGAAGATTACTAACTCAGATGAGAGTCAAGAAATAAATTCTAAAGAGACATTAATGTTCAGAGCACACGTTCCACCTTATAAAAATATGTCCTTCATTACACATGTTGATGAACTTGTTAACAATCAATTAGTTGCATGCAAAGCACTATGCTAAGTGCTTATGAAAGTGTGACAGAGTTAAAAGACACGATCCTTGGTTAAATAGTGAGGTATATAAGTAGATATTTACAGACGTGCTATGTCTGGTTTGAGTCCATAAGTTCATAGTTGACTCAGAAGAGCTGAGGAAGAAACTGTAGGGAAAATGACTTGGACAGAAGAAATATAAATTTGGGAAAACCTCTTTTCTATCAAAACTTTGAAAAATGGTTAATTTCCCAAATCTGACATCATATTTGCTGAAGTATGCTAGTACAGGATGACTGACATAGACACCTGTCTGGGTTTTCACCTTCATGTAGAAAAATTAAGAAGTTTCTTAAATTTTAAAACTCTGTTATATTGTACTCTCCAAAGCACTTAGAGTCAGTGTTCTGGACACAGTAAGCCCTCAATAAAAATATCATTGATTGAATGGTTGATTCCTATGCTGTTCTAACAGAGTGTGATGACAAAGTGGAAATTAGCCCTAGACCAAATAGAGCTGTTAATAGTAACTACTTTATTGAGCAGCATCTATCACCACGCAATGGGTGATATAAAATCATGATCAAATAACAAGAAAACAAAGTCTATATAAAATGAAATTATAATTTTCATGATCATCTTAATGTAAGCACTTGTGGTGGTAACTCAGCTATGTCAGCAATCCATTAAAATCAGAGTAACAAATCAGGAACAAACTTAAATTCATTCTTTGCCAGACTCATTTTTTAGTCAGAATTAAATATAAAATGTTTTTATATCACATGTTAATCTACAATGAATCTACTATTTCCAAAAAGATTGATCAAGGCTCTTTAATAAGAGATTAACCTGTCAACTAAGTGAAAGACTAAATTTGATACACTTTCATATTGCCTAAATAAAGGAGCTTTACACAGAAAAACAATTATAAAATCAGTGAGGAAGATCTATTTTTCATGGTTTTAATAAAGTATTTTCAAAAAGAAATAAATGTTCCCTATGAAATGTTTTATTGAATACTACTGTTTTTTCTCTATTTCACAGCCTTTTTTACGACTGAGAAGATAAAAGTCATTATTCTCCAATGGACAGATCTGAAAGAGCAAGGACTATCTACAATGGACATTCAAGGCCAATAAATGCTATAGATTAAATAGCTTGCTTTTTATATATAAAAAGCTCACCCTACTTTTCATAGGTCTTGCAAAGATCATGACTTGTCCTAGGTCAAGACCTTTGGCAAATTGAACACAGCTCTAGTAAACTCTTCAGGATTGATTTAGTTAACCACAACTAATTAGAACTGATAAACTGTCTTATAATTTATTTAAAAGGAACTTTCCCATCCTTTCATTCAACAAGGCTTGAATGAATGCTCCTAGAAAGTGTGTTTGAAATGATTAAAATCCCAAAGTGGGTGCCCCCAATTTCTTGAAAATTCAGAAAACCTGCATGAAATTCAATGTTCTAGAGAGTGGAAAATGTTTTTAGATTACACCAATGAAAAGACAAAGACAATGATCAGTATTACCAAATAAGAAGGATTATATTGATTCTTTACCAAAATTCTAAGTGTACTAAGTATTCTGGAAAAAAAAAAACTCCCCACAAATACCAGTCCATAATTGCTTTAAGGAAAGAGGTAGGTGGGTTTGAGTGATTTCATATCTGCTTTCTTTCCTGAGCAAATCACAGATTATGTAGTCCTTAGTAAACTTAAAATAATTTGTATTTATTCAGTAATAAAATAAATTGGGAGGAACCATAATTCCAGTTAAGAAGCAATTGTTACTTTCATTTTTCCTGAATACTCAGAGTACCTATTTGTTCTATGTGCATTCCTGACTGTGAGAAAGCATAGTTACCTTCAAGCACATCAATAAAGTACCTATCTGAGCTTAGTTGGACCTCACAGTGTCCTTCCTCTGTGGAATCTATGTGCCATTCTTTTTTCAACGACACTGACCATATGATGATCTCCAAATGGCCAAGCACTTACAATTTCCAGATCTGCCAAATGGCGAATCAACCTTTATAATTAAAGGTGACAAGCTGACAGGAAAAATGAATGTAAAATTTCATCTGAATATGAATTTTTATGTCAGATTACCGTCTGTGCACTTGTTTTTCCTTTGTCAATAGCCGAAGGCTCATTTCTCTGCACTAGAAGTGCATTTTATTCCAAGGCCTTTAGACAGCTCCACTTCGCCCTAGTGAATTTGCTGATTAATTTTGGATGCTCCTCTTAATTAACACCCCAAAGGAAGTCTTGATTTCCTAGCCTACATACCATGTAAAACAAGTGAATCTGAAGGACAGTGACCTAGGGAAACAGGCCCACTCCATCTAAATGACATTACAAGAGCACTGAATATCTCACAAGTCAAGGCCTGGTCAGGCGATGCCTAGGGAAAATGTGGGCCTTTAATCAGAGCAGAAATGAGATTCATATTAGTCCAATTTCATTTTCTTTATTGTTGACAAGGAAGGGCTGGAATGAATACCACCTGACAGCTGAAACATGGCACCCCTTTGTAGTAGCTGGTGTCATTTGCCTTGATTAATAATTGGTCCCATTTGATTTCCAGGCAGATAAGTTGATGGATAAGAGGAAGATGGTGAAATGATTTATTAGACTATTAGGATAAAATAGCCAACTGGCTACTTGCACATGGCTCTCTAAACGTTTACTGAAATATCCAAGCCAAAAACAAAAAACACATTCTCACATCAGTTTCCATAATCTTTCCCACAGAAATGGTCCTTAGTACCTATTATTTGTACTGAAAGACTTCACTAATCACTGTTCCCCAAAGAAAGAAATCTTGTACTTTCCATTTGCTTCTTCTAATTAATAACTGTGTATAAATAGAAGATCTTATAATGCTACAGAAAACCAACTGTTGCTTCTCTTTGAAACTGATTAAACTTATACCCCCAGCATATTTCAAAATTAATTATGAATGTGAAGGAAACTCTAGTGATTGAAAATATAAAGCAAGGCCTGAAATGGCATACAGTGAGTACTGCCACAGCAGATTGGTTGTCTTCTTACTGTCGCCCTCACAAAAACTCACATTGTTAAATACCTCTTCTGCACCAGGACACACATAGGCAAAAAATTGTTTCTTCAAATTCCACAACCTGCTGTGCCCAAACAATCAGCACCTGAAAAGCATTTATCAATTCTATAACTATCCCAAAGCATAAAAACTACAAGTACTTTGGAAGAATTGACTATATATTAAATTAAATATCTAAGAAGATCAAGAATCTAACCTAAGCTTCCATAGTTTGATGCCTAGAGTTTTCAAATGTGTATTTTGATGGTCAGTCTTGAAAATGGATCATTTTCTTTACTATTTTTATTATTAATAGTATTAGTAGTAGTATGTTTTTTAAGTTTCAATCACTGTTCTAAGTGTTGGAGCTAATCAAGCTAATCAGGTTGGACACAGTCCCTGTCCCACATGGAGCGCACAGTAACAGCTATGCTAGATGTACTCAGAACAACACAGCTCTTTATTTAAAAAAAATCATGTTCTTTCTGTTACTTGAATGAAATCAACTTTTTGTTGGTACTTTTAATAATGCATTTTCTTTAATACAGGATACTTCACCTGCCTCATCAGTTAGCTATTCAACACCTCAAGCCTACAAAAATCTGTATAAACATTTTACTCCTCTTATTTTGCCAGAATAAATTGTGGAAGCATTTTAGTGTTTCTTACAGCTAGACCAGAAAAGGAAGTTAAATTTTAGAGGACTGGCTACAACAAAAGGATAAACTGCATAAAGGTGGAAAATGACATTACTGAACATCTGCAAAAATCTAATGAATACTCAGTTAAAATTACTATTATTATCATTATTATATTTGATAACAGCTTACTACGTGTCAAGATATGTTCTAGGTGTTGGGATATATACCAGTTAATCAGGTTAGACCCAATCCAAGTTGGAAGGAGAACAAATATGTAATCCCTATTTTACTATTGAGGAAATTGAGGTGAGACACAGAAAAATTAACCAAGTTGTCCAAAATCATTCAGCAAGCAATTGGCAGTCAGGATCAGAAACCAGGTCCCCTGACTCCCAGACCTATGCTCTTTCCACTAAGCCTTACTTTTTCATCTGAAAATGAAACATTGTATAGGTTCCAAACTGGACATTGTTTTCCCCTTCACTTGCAGAAGGTCCTTTCTCAGACTTATCCTTGAACCAGACTGGAGCAATACTGAGTTTTTAGAACAGTGCTTGGCACTTAGAACAGTGCTTGGCACATAGTAAGAGCTTAACAAATACCATCATTATTCTTTCAACTCCAGAGAGAAACACTGTGGCCCGCAGGTGAGAGCTTTTATGGCCTCCACCAAAGCAACTTCTTTGTGTTGTTTTAAAAGTGGCTTTAGGACGGAGCTGTGGGAAAGCAAGGGTTTGAGGTGGAGAAGGATGAGAAAGAATTACCTCCCACATCCTTTTATAAAGGCCATAAGGCTAGAACATTGCCTAACCAATGACCAATAACCAATCCATCCCCCTTTCTTATTTCTCTGATATTAAACAATGGTCTGGTCTTATGCTGTCAGATCGTCTCTGACCCATAGCGACACCATGGACACATCTCTCCTAGATCGCCCTGACCTCCATCTTCAATCGTTTTGGTCGTGTAGCCATAGAAGTTTCTTGGTAAAAATTCGAAATTGGTTTACCATTGCCTCCTTTCGTGCAGTAAACTTGAGTCTCCACCCTTGATTCTCTCCCATGCTACTGCTGCCCAGACACAGATGAGCTTTGATTTGTAGCAGATTACCTTCCGCTTGTTAGCCAATGCCCAAGCAAGGATTGGAATGGGTAGGCTTCTGTTTGACTTTCCCTCCCATAGTTGAGACTGGTAGAGTACTGGAAACTCTCCAGGTGTGACCCTGAGAGGAGTATTTTAAACAATACGTATGTACAAATCATATCCCTTCCCCCTGTCATGTTTCTTAGACTTTAACTTGGTATATGCTCAATCTGGCCTTCTTGTGTAATTTGTTCATATACTGTTTCCTTCCACTAGATCCCTCCCCAGTTAGATTTGTAGGATACTAGAGGGTAGCCATCATATCTACCAACTCTTCTTGTATTGCACTTTCTCAAGCACTTAGTACAGTGCTTTGCAAATAGTAAGTGTTCAGTAAATACCATTGATTGATTAATTGATTATGTATTTTTCTGAATTTCAGGAACCATCAATCAATCAATCATTTTAACATATTTATTGAGCACCTACTGTGTGCAGAGCACTGTACTAAGTGTTTGCATTTGTTTTCCATAGAAACGCTCTGGGCGTGTCACTCCCCTCCCCCAAAATCTCCAGTGGTTGCCTATCAACCTTCGTATGAAGCAAAAACTCCTCACTATTGGTTTCAAAGCTATCCATCACATTGCCCCCTCCAACCTCACCTCCCTTCTCTCCATCTACAGCCCACCCCACACACTCTGCTCCTCTGCCACTAACGTCCTCACTGTTCCTCATTCTCTCCTGTCCCGCTGTTGTCCCCTGGCCCACGCCCTACCTCTGACCTGCATTGCTCTCCCTCCTCATATCCACCAAACTAACTCTCTTCCCCTCTTAAAAGCCCTTCTGAGAGCATACCTCCTCCAGGAGGTCTCAGAGTGAGCCCTCCCTTTCCCTTTGCTCTACTCCCTTCCCCTCCCCATAGCACTTGTATATGTTTGTACATATTCATTACTCTATTTATTTCATTAATGATGGCTATATATCTATGACTTTATTTTGATGGTATTGATGCCTGTCTCTTTGTTTTGTTAATAATAATAATAACAATAATGATGGCATTTGTTAAGCACTTACCATGTTCCAAACACTATTCTAAGCACTATGGGGGTGACAAGGTAATCACAGTCTTAATCCCCATTTTACAGATAAGGGAACTGATGCACAAAGAAGTTAAGTGATTTGTCCAAAGTCACACAGCTGACCGGGGCAGAGCTGGGATTAGAACCCATGACCTCTGACTCCCAAGCCTGTGATCTTTCCACTGAGCCACACTACTTCTCTTGTTGTCTGTCTCCCCCTTCTAGACTGTGAGCCCGTTGTTGAGTAGGGATTGTCTCTATATGTTGCCGAATTGTACTTTCCAGTGCACAGTAAGCACTCAATAAATATAATTGAATGAATGAGAGTATAATATAGCAGAGTTGGTAGACATGTTCCCCACCCACATAAGAGTATACAAGAGTAACAATGAAGTCAGTCATTGTGAGTGAAGGGTGTTTGGATTCTCTTATTCTGATAGATTTATTGCTTGATACAATCTAAATAGTAAGTCACTAGTATGACCTGAATCACCACACTATTCTATATCAGATCAACCGAAGCTGGTGGTAGAGAACTGGCACAGACTACCATGTATACATTTCTCAACAACTTCTACAGACCCAAAGAGTGAAACCACAGGATATATTCCTCTCTTCTTCCCCCTTCCCTCTCTGAGTGAGATAAAACTTGAACTTTTGCAACCTCTCTATTCTAGTCTTTCCCTACCCAACACGGTCTTTGCCTACATTTTTCTATCATTCAGATATTAGAAAGTCCAGCAACGAAATGCACATTACTTTCTACCGGAACCGTAAGTACTATATATTCCTTTAACTGTAAAAACAGAGAGCTCTTTAAAACTTGCAAGTTTCTTTCTCTTTAATAAAAAAAGCATGTGATTTGCATTCTTGGCAGTAGAATTTCAAACCATGTTTTGTGTCAGTGTCGTATAAAGAAACAAGGGGTCTCCATGTAATTTGGATTTTTCCACATATCTCCTTTCAATCTAATGTACTGTTGGGAAATGAAACTAGTAAACCTATATGGCTGGTCCATTTGGGAATTTGCGCTGCTGTTTTTAGTTAGTGACAAATTCAGGTTTCCATTGCTTGTTCAGTGATGATAACAGTGTGATTTACAGGTATAAGTAACAAATGAGATCAATTAAAAAGTCTAAGAATGGCACCCGTCTAAGTGTAGGATTGCATTAAATGATTCCCACATCTTTGTTTCCTGACCAACCTCCTATTTGCAACCTCTGCCTATGTGTGGGAACAATGGAAGTGTTGTTTCTTAATGGTTGTGAACTAAGAAAGCAAGCCTTATCCTGTAGCCCAGGTATATGATTATTATCACTGAGGGAAAACAACAGGGGTATTTTAAGCCCTATTTGTACAAATGATCCTTGTGTTTCATAGATTTCTTGAATATAGCATCTTGAATTGCCCAATTTGTTACAAATTTGTGCTGTCTGCTGCCTTTGTTGCTGAATTGCATCTACAATGAAACACAGACTCTCTTTCTGTGGAGGATAGTATTGAAAACTTTGATCATTAAGGGGAAAATGTGATATATTTAAAACAT
Source organism: Ornithorhynchus anatinus (assembly GCF_004115215.2). Classification (NCBI taxonomy): domain Eukaryota; kingdom Metazoa; phylum Chordata; class Mammalia; order Monotremata; family Ornithorhynchidae; genus Ornithorhynchus; species Ornithorhynchus anatinus. The sequence continues at coordinate 110,860,784 of NC_041729.1, forward strand.
CTTAAACTTCCTGAAAGAATTTGTTGATTTATGAGGATTAACAAAAATAGCACCCAGAGCTCTAGAGTTTATGAATAAAATGATGTAATATAGTTTAACAGAGGATATTAATAATAATAATAATAATAATAATGATATTTGTTAAGAGCGTACTGTGTGCCAAGCACTGTTCTAAGCACTGGGGTAGATACAAGGTAATCAGGTTGTCCCATGTGCGGCTCAAAGACTCAATCCCCATTTTACAGATGAGGCAACTGAGGCACAGAGAAGGTAAGTGATTTGCCCAAAGTCACACAGCTGATGTGGCCGAACTGGGATTAGAACCCACGACCTCTGACTCCCAAGCCCATGCTCTTCCCACTAAGCCAAGCTGCTTCTCATGTGTGTCTGTTGTGATTGAATTAAATGTTTCATTATGAATTATGGAAAACTTAAATACTTCTGAGTTGTATGGCTGGGCTTGGTAAACATTCTATTCACATGTGGATTTGTTCAAATATGAAGGTGAGACTGTTTCTAACATATTCAGAGGGACTGAAAAATTACATGGGAGCAGTAGCCACTGAAACCAAAATGTGGACATCACATTCATTACTTCGTATTGGAAAACTTTAAACAGTAACAGAAAACTTAAATACTTCTGAATTTTAGCTGGGCTTGATAAACCTTCTATTCACATATGGTATGTTCAAATTTGAAGGTGAGACTGTTTCTAACAAATTCAGAGGGTCTGAAAAATTACATGTGAGCAGTAGCCACTGAAACCAAAAAATGGACATCACAGTCATGACTTTGCATTGGAAAACTTTAAACTGTAACTTGGTACACCTCCCAAAATGATCATTGTACCTCTTCTCAAGGCTCTGTATCCAAATATTAGAAGAGGCAGTAACCAGTAAAATAGTAGGAAGAAATCACATTCTGTGCCTTGTGGATTCCTGCCTCCAAAATGTCAAGAGTTATTTCCACTCTCATCAAACAGATTGGCTGTAATGTCTGTGCCTTATCTCTCTAAAAGAACACAGTATTCAAGAAAATGTAATTAAGGGTACTAATCCAATAATTCTGTACTTATTGCAGGTATCTGTTTTTCTCTATTAAATTTTCTGAATTACTTACCAAAAGAAACTCTATGCATGCTTCTGCCTTCAATGTACAAGATGCAAGATCTAAAAGAAAAGTTCTGAAGTTTAGAACTTTTAAAACAGTAATATGGAATTGCTATTTAATCATAATAAAATCTGACACAAGTATATACCACACACAATATTCTACAACAAAACATGAAATACAACAACATGAAATCTAACTATACCTGCTCTCTGCGTTTTTTTTTTTAATGGCAATTGTTAAGCACTTACTATGTGCTTAAGCTGTACTAAGCACTGGGGTAGATACAAGGTAATCAGGTTAGGCACAGTACATCCTACATGGATCTCACAGTCTTAATCCCTATTTTACAGATTTTTCTGAAGCCCAGAGAAATAAAATGACTTGCCCAAGATCATACCGCAGACAATTAGAGGAGTAAGCATTCAAACACAGTTCCTCTAACTCCCTGGCCCATGTTCTTTCCACCAGGCCATGCTGCTTCTCTCTTTGACCATTTTTTCTCTTACAAGTCATAGGGAGGTAGCAGGATTTAAAGTGTAACATCGAGGTTTACAGTATCTACTGTTAGGGTGTTATAAGCAAAGCTGTTGTCCATTCTTGATTATCCAGTGGCACAGATCAACAAGTTAATAAAACAGCCTGGCCTAGTGGCAAGAGCATGGGCTTGGGAGTCAGAGGTCATGGGTTCTAATCCTGCTTCTGTCACTTGTCTGCTGTATGACCTTGGGCAAATCACTTAACTTCTCTTTGCCTCAGTTATCTCATCTGTAAAATGGGGATTCAGACTGTGAGCCCTGTGTGGGTCAACCTGATCACCTTGTATCTACCCCAGCACTTAGAACAGTGCTTGGCACATAGTAAGCATTTAACAAGTACCATAATTATTATTATTATTATAAGACCTCTTGAAAAAGGTAGCTTTGAGATTTCTCTAGGCAATATGGGTATCCTTAGGTCAATTAATGGAATGTGAAAGTACAGCCATTATAAATTACAAGTTCTAAAGTTGAAGGAGATAAGAAGAGGAGTAGATCCATACCTAGTGCTCATTGTGGGCAGGGAATATGCTTGTTTATTGTTATTTTGTTCTCTCCCAAGCTCTTAGTACAATGCTTTGCACACAGTGAGTGCTTAAGAAGTACAATTGAATGGATAGTGGTTAATCCACTACTAGACAAGCATGAATTAACTGTAAAGTCATAGTGAGAATCAATCAGTGGTAATTTTTGAGTGCTGACAGTGTGCAGAGCACTGTACTAAGCCCTTGGAAGAGTATAATATAACAGAGTTGGTAGACACATTCTAAGCCTACAAGGGACTTACAGTCTAAAGGGGGAGATAGACATTTGTAAAAATGAATTACAGATATGTAAATAAGTGCCTTGGAGCTAGAGTAGGGTGAATTTCTGGTACTTAAAGAGTACAAATCTAGGTGCATAGACAGTGCAGAGGGAGAGGGAGTAGGGAAAAGGAGAACTTATTTGGAGAAGGTCTCTTGGAGATGTCACTATAATAAGCTTTTGAAGGGTGGAAGGGTTGTGATTTGTCATCTGTGAAGGAAAAGGTAGTTGCAGGTAAGAGGGAAAATATGGGCAAGAGATCGATAGCTTGATCAAAGGACACTGAGTAGGTTGGCATTGAGGAGCGAAAAATATGGATTAGGTTGTAGTAGAAAATCAGCAACATATGGTAGGAGGGGGCAAGCTGAGGCTTTAAAGCCAATGGTTAGGAGTTTCTGTTTGATGTGGAGGTGGATGGGCAACCACTGGAAGTTCTTGATGGGTGGAACCATAGATTGAACATTTTTTTTTAGAAAAGCTATGTGGGCAGCAGAGTTGAGTAAGGACTGGAGTGGGGGAAGACAAGTGGCAGGGCTGTCAGCAAGGAGGTTGATGCAATAGTCAGTGTGGGATATGATATGTGCCTGGATCAGCAGTGAAATAGTTTAGATGGAGATGAAAGGGAAAGAGAAAATTTTTAACACTATAAAGTTGTTCAAGTCTGGTTTAATCATCCAATATTTACCACCAAAGACAGTTTGAGTTTCCAGAATCAGTACCATTCGAGGGGCACATCATCCCCACCCCTGCAGAGAACTATCCTTATTCTGGCTCTGTGCTGCTCAAGATCCTTGCACATTCCCCCCAGAACTCCAGAACTATAGAAGCAGCATGACTTAGTGGAAAGATCACGGGCTTGGGAGTTGGAGTATGTGAGTTCTAAACCCCACTCATCTACCTGTCTACTGTGTGACCTTCTCTGTGCTTCAGTTACGTCATCTGTAAAATGAGGATTAAGACTACGAGCCCCATGTGGGACAATCTGATTATCTAGTATCTACCCCAGCTTTGAACAGTGCTTTGCACATAGTAAACGCTTAAAAAATACCATAATGATTACTATTACTGACAAATAATTAATCAGGATATGGAACCGAATTTGAAATCTTTACATTAGCACTTTCATTAAAGCAAGCTGGGAAAATGGAGAGTTGTTTGGTTCCTATGGCCCTTTCTATCAGTGATCTGACTGGCATGAGTAATGGGTCACAAAGGTTCAGGAGAGCAATGACCCATTCCTCCAACCCTTCTCTCAGCTTCTACATTTCTGGGTGTCCTGGTTTGGTTGCCTAGTGGAAAGGCTCGATGAACAAGGAGATAGTGGTAATTATTCCCACCCTTCTAACTGCTATTTCAACCCTGGGCAACCCAACAAGCTTTGATAATGGCTTTAAATTCTAAATGATCTTCGATATAGGAGACAAAAACATCTTCAAATCATAGGTCTGATGTGAAGAGGCAGACTAAAAAAGCAAGTTAAATTCCAGAATGGTGATAGAAAAGTAAACAAAAAGTATTATTTTGCTATTACAACGATTAAGCTTGTGAGCTCCATATGAGACAAAGGCTGCGACCGCACAGGCTGTGACCATCCTGATTATCTTGTATCTTTCTCAGTGTTCAGTATAGTACCTGGCACATAGTAAGCACTTAACAAATACAAAAAAAAAAAAGGATCCCTAGCTTATTAAGCACAGATTGGAATGAACATGATAGGGGAATAAGGGAACATAGCACAGAATGGTGTGAATTGCTATAATGTTGACCTGGCTGCCAGAAATGCGGTTTCAAGCAAAATGACAGGAATGTATGACAAAACACTGCTATCAGTTCATTAGCATTGCTTGAGAAACCAATTGTGATTATTTAAACATCAGTGTTTTTTTGAAGCAATTGCAAATTGATCCTCATAAGTGATATCAATCATTAACAAGTGTCAGAAAACTGGGAAAAATCCGTGAATACAATAATTCGCTTCAGGTTGTAATACCAGTTTTACAGGACTTTCTTTCAACTTCCACAGCTTTCATGAATTTCTCTTCCTTGTAATCGTTTACTATTTTGGGTGCTCAATAGATGATATGACAATTCCTAGACATGGGAAGAATAAGAATGTGAGGGTGGAGAGCCTAAAGAAGATATGTAATTCAGAGGAGTCATGTTCCTGGCCATCTCCTTTCTCCTGATACTCTGTGTACCCCAGTTCCTCCACCTTCCTTTCCCAGGGGGTCTTCTCCAGACACCTAAGGACCATCAATTTTTATGCAAAAAATAAAAACTTCAGAGCACAAGCTAATATTTCAGGAAATTGATTGATCATCTCTAACCCTAAAGTTCTGTAATTTAAGTATTTATTTTAGTGTCTGTCTCTCTCTCTAGACTGTAAGCTTGTGTTGGGCACAGAATGTACAGTACTATGCACACAGTAAGTGTTCAATAAATATGATTGATTGATTGATAGGGAAGCCAACCATCATGACTAGTGTTCTTGCTCACTCAGTTCAACCTAACAACACTGACTCCATCAGAATTAGTAACCTAAAGCTGAAAAACTCAATATTCAAACATTAAGCCCCTGGGATGTCTACATTGAACTCTTTAGTCGACTGCTATGTACACATGGCATTTCCTTTGCAAAATGAGTAAATTTAAATTAGCTTTAGTCCTTTCATGTTGCCTTTAATATTTGAAAGCAAAAATAAAATGTATCCTCAAGGTTCAAAAATAACTAGAATGACTCAGTTTTGGAATTTGCATATGACTACCAGATAAGTCTTGCTTCTTCTCTCAGCGCTCTTGAGAATTAACAAAATCCTTCATAGATGCTTCCAAAAAGCAGATGTTTGGAGTCTTGAAGGTAACAGAGGAGAACTACATTCCAATCTATCAATACGAGCTCTGTATTTCAATCAATAAATCCATCAGTGCTATTTATTGACTGCTAGCTTTGTGCAGATCACTAATCTAGCACTTGGGGGAGTTCCATAAATCACAATAGAGTTATTAGACATGTTCCCTGCCCACATGAAGTTTATAGGCTAGAGGAAGGGATATGAGAATAGCCTCTAGTAAGAAGACAGGATCCCTGCTTTGAGCAAATTTACAATCTTGTGAGTCTATTGCCAAAGTAAAGGAAGACTGTATATATTATACTATAAATTATAGAAATAATAATAGTAATGGTAGTGGTAATGTTTATCAAGCATTTACTCAGTGCAATATACCATACTTGGGAAGTTAAAAATGATCAAGAGACACATTCTCTGCCAACAAGGAGGTGATGTTCTAATAAGGAGACGAGCACAAAACTATTTACAGAGCAATCAAAATATATGATTAGGAGAAGCAGCATGGCCTAGTAGTTAGAGCACAGACCTGGGATTCAAACGACCTGAGCTTTAATTCCTGCTCCACCACTTGTCTGCTATGTGACTTTGGGCAAGCCACTTAACTTCTCCATACCTCAGATACCTGATCTATAAAATAGGGATTAAGACTGTGAACCCTGTGTGGAACATGGACTGTGTCCAAACTGATACCTGGTGTCTATTCCAGCGCTTAGAACAGTTAGAGAAGCAGGGTGGCTTAGTGGAAGAAGCACAGGCTTGGGAGAGGACATAGGTTCAATCCCAGCTCTGCCCTGTCTGCTGTGTGACCTTGGGCAAGTTACTTTACTTCTCCGCACCTCAGTTACCTCATCTGTACAATGGAGATTAAGACTGTGATTCCCACGTGGGACAACCTAGTTACTCTATATTCACTCAATCATATTTATTGAGCACTTACTGTGTGCAGAACACTGAACTAAGCACTTGGAAAGTAAAGTTCAACAATTAAGAGAGACAATCTCTGCCAACACCAGGTTTATAGTCTAGAAATCTATCCCATCACTTAGAACAATGCTTGGCATATAGTAAGAACTTAACAAATGCCATCATTAATATTACCTGGCATATAGTAAGTGCTTAACAAATATCATAACCAAAAATATAGAAATAAAAATAATTGTGTATACAAACTGAATAAATGTATATCCATAAGTTCTAAAGCTATATACGGGCCTCTAAATAAATGCTAGAGATTCCTGGTGGTTCATAAGATTTGTAGACTGACAGACTGATCCAGGTTGCTTACCCAATCTGATAAAAATTAATTTAAGTAAGAATGATACCTTCCAGCTTCATTTTGATTTTTTATATCCACCTCTAATTCTGTTATTAACTTTTCCAAGGTTAAATTTCCTCCATTTTTCCATAATTCTCTCTATTTGCAACCCACCTCCATTTCACTGTGTTGCATAGTATTTAGTGGATAGTGGATAGAGCCCAGGCCTGGGAGTCAGAAGGTAATGGGTTCTAGTCCCAGTTCTACCACTTCTTTGCTGTGAGACCCTGGGCAAGTGCCTCAGTTCTCTCATCTGTAAAATGGGGATTGAGACTGTGAGCCCCTTGTGGGACAGGGACTGTGTCCAACCCTCTTTGCTTGTATCCATCCCAGTGCTTAGTACAGTGCCTGGCAAAGAGTAAGTGCTTAACAAATACCACTGTTTTTATTATTATTTAAGGAACTTGCTGCTTCAGCTAATGAATTTGCAGTTCAGTTCCAATACAGATGTAGTATGGCAAAAATAGGTTCTCTTTCGTTCATTCATTCAGTCATTCAATAGTATTTACTGAGCGCTTACTATGTGCAGAGCACAGTACTAAGCGTTTGGAATGTACGATTCAGCAACAGAGACCTGCCTAATGACAGGCTCACAGTCTAAATGGGGGAGACAGACAGCAAAGCAAAACAGAACAAAACAAAAATAAGACATCATAGTCTTATAAATAGAATCAAGGAGATATACACCTCATTAACAAAATAAATAGGGTAATAAATAACATATACAAATGAGCACAGTGCTGAGGGGAGGGGAAGGAGGAAGAGCAGAGGGTGGAGGGAAAGGGGGGGCCCAGTCTGGGAAGGCCTCCTGGAGGAGGTGAGCTCTCAGGAGGTGAGCTCTCAGGAGGTGAGCTCTCAGGAGGCGAAAGTCATTATCCCTTTAGGTCTAGGTTACAGAGTTTCTAATTCCATTCCCTCCATTAAACTAAGCACATTTTGACGTTTTTAGTTAACCTAGTTAATTTTAGTTGACTTTTTTAGTTAATGTTAATGTTCATGTTAACTGGCCTTAAGATCATTGCCGAACCATCTTGAAACCCAAAGTCTGTGAAACGAAGTGACATAAAAATAAAAGCATCCAGATAACTCCAGGCATCAGGTGATATGGTTATTGCCAGTGGTAACATTTTTAAAAAGCACAAGGTAGTTCTTTTTTTCCCACAAATTCCTCCTTTACAAGGTATCCATTCCTTGAAAACACATGAAATCCACTCATTTTCCTTTTTCTGCAAAACTCACAACTAAGATTTCATAAAAGTCAAGTTTGTATGTTTTAACAAGTGAATCCTTAACTGGGGCCACTTAAATGAATGAGCTAACTCCTGGGGAGACCAGTCCGGAGCCTTCCATCTCATGATTCTGTTTAAATTCAGCTGATTAATGCTGTTGGCGACTCTTACTAAGGTTCCTATTCTTACGAAGGCTTCAACAGAATGTTTATACTCCTAGTAATCAACATATCTCAGCAGTATCCTAATCCCCAGGATGACACAGCTGCTGCAATTTGGGTCTGAAAGAAAGCTACCTCCAATGGGCTCTCCAGTGCTTTCACTCTCTTATGTGGCCTTGTCATCTCCATTTGTGATTTGTCCTCAAGAACTATGATTTACATTTCAGTTGGATTACACTTTTTAATGTATCATGGAGAAAAGGGGCTACAGTGAGAACTCAGGTCTCTAGGTTTCAAATGAAGCATTTGAGAATTCAGTGGAAGTGATTATAGTTACAATTAAAATCAAAGGTTTCATCATTCTTGTCAGGATGAAGGCTAATTCATGGGGTCCCGAAAAACCCAATGATGCAGTACAATCTTTTTTTATTTTCTTTTTCAGTGAATAAAGCTCAGTGTTTTTTTACTTTTTTGTGATGCAAGAAAAAGATAGGATAACAGGGTAAGAAAATCTGAGTTCACTAGGCCAAATTACCTCAAAAAATTAAGAAAACAAAACCTCATTATGGAAACACTAATTAGAGTTCAGAACAATATAGCACATAGCTTTGCTACTATAGAATGTGCAACTATCCTTTGGGAGTCTGAGGATAACACTACTGAGATAAGATTTTATCATTGTTTGTGAATATGGCCAGTAAAATTGCTCTGTGACTGATCATTACCTCACTATGTTGTGCACGTAAATATTGAACAGAGAAATGATGAAGGCTTCTTATAGACTGAAAGATTAGGACTCACGTCTAGAAAGATGCAATATGAAAGGAGACAAAATTGAAGACTACAATACTATGAGGAACCTGGGCAGACGAATCTCAAACTACTGGTAGTCCATCAAATCTCATCCCACCTGGACTGAGAAACAGTCAGTGAAGTTGGAAGTTGGTGAGAATTCAGTCAGTCAATTATATTTACTGAGTGCTTACTGTGTGCAGAACATTATACTAAGCACCTAGGGGAGTACAATATAACAATAAACACATTCCCTGCCCCCAATGAGCTTACAGTCTAGAGGGGGAGTCGGACATTAATATAAATAAATAAATTACATTCATTCAATAGTATTTATTGAGACAGATATGTACATAAGTGCTGTGGGGCTGGGAGAGGGAGGTGAATAAAGGGAGAATGTCAGGGCAACACAAAAAGGAGTGGTAGAAGAGGAAAGGAGGGCTTAGTCAGAGAATCCCTCTTGGAGGAGATGTGCCTTCAATAAGGCTTTGAAGGGGGGAGAGAGCAATTGTCTGTCGGATATAAGGAGGGAGGGCTTTTCAGGCCAGAGGCAGGATGTTGGTGAGAGGCCAGCAGTGAGATAGACAAGATCGAGGTACAGTGAGAAGGTTAGCATTAGAAGAGAGAAGTGTGCAGGCTGCTTTGTAGTAGGAGAGTAGCGAGGTGAGGCACAAAGGGGCAAGAGATTGAGGGAGTGGTGAGCAGGTTCTGTTTGTTGCAGAGGTGGATGGAGTAGGAAAACATGGCCTGAACATTCAGCCACATTCCTATCTTGGGGATTTCGACTCATTCAACCCTGCCCCTCCTGCCCCACAAATTTGGGAATCCCAGGCAGGGAGGTTGCAAGAAAACTCCATGACAGCAGAGGAACAAAGGTCACTGAGGTGGAACAAGATTCAAAAGAGAAGTCATGAAGGATTGGTACAAGATTATGGAGCATGTGGTCAGAGGTTTGAAATACCCACCAGAGGACAGGATGTGTGGGGATAGGGTGAGGAAGAGAGAGAAGAGGAAGAAGGTAATCAATCAAATCAATCAGTCACAATTATTTTTGAGTGCTTACTGTGCTGGAAGCAACTGTACTAAGCCCTTAGGAGAGTACAATACAATAGAATTGTTATACCTGATCTGGGCCTTTAAAGAGCTGACAGTTTATTTAGGAGAAGCAGTAATTAAAACAAATTACAGATAGATGAAGGAGCAGCAGTCTCTCCCAGAACACTCCACCTCCATCTGCAATTGTTCAGGTAATGTATCTATAGAGTTTTCTTGGTAAAAATAATGAGGTGGTTTACCATTGCCTCCTTCCTTGCAGTAAACTCAAGTCTCTGACCTCGACTCTCTCCCATGCTGCTGCGGCCCAGCACAGGGAAGTTTTGACTTGTAGCAGATTGTCTTCCACTCGCTAGCCACTCGTCAAGCTAGGAATGGAAAGGATATGCTTCTGCTTCACTCTCCCTCCCATAGTCAAGACTGGTAGAGTATTGGAAACTCTCCAGGTACGACTCTGAGAGGGGAAAATAGGCGATACAATGGGCAAATATGAGAGGGCAGTGTAGGGATTGTCAGGGAAGGCCTCTTTGAGGACATATGTTTTTAGTAGGGCTTAGGTGATGTTTGTTTGTTGTGTGACCTTGGGCAAATCATTTAAATGATCTCTGCCTCAGTTTCATTATCTGTACAGTGTTTGGCACATAATTAGCAATTTTAAAATACAATTATTATTATCATTACTATTTCAGTGATTGAGCCCATGATAGGGAGTAAAAAAAAAAGGTCAGTTTTCTTAGGACCACTGAAAGTTCCAAAAGTGGAAAATGAAGTTCTTTTAAAGAAAATAGCATAATTCTTTAGAAAATAAATGTATTTCAGTGAAATTTTATATCCTGAAATCTTGATCTAAATGTTTATGTTTGAAGATGCTAATATGATAGAAAAAAAATGTTTTGGAGAGTGAAAAATTGTATTTGATAAGTTATTACCTAAAATTTTAGGGGCTATATAGAAGTAAAACCCAAAGAACACTTCCTTATCTATTTTCTCCATTACAGTGACTCGTCTCTTATTTTGATGAAAACCATTTTAAAATAATTTCACTTTGTAGAACATCTTTCAAAACTCTGCCTCCTCCTCAAAATTTCTATATCCAAACATTGTCTAAACTGAACTTCTACCAGTTTTCTGTTAATATCTTCTGGCTTTAATTCTGTAATGCCAGGGCTCTTGAATCCTCATTTATTCCCTCTTTTTATTCACTGTAGAGAAGAAGAATGGACTAGTGGAAAGAGCCAGAGCCTGGGAGTTAAAGGACCTGGGTTCTAATCCAGGCTTTGGCACTTTCCTGCTATTGAGCTTGAGCAAATCACTTCACATCCCTTTGCCTCAATTTCCTCATCTGTAAAATGAGCATTCCATACCTGATCTCTTTCCAATTAGGCTGTGAGCCCCATGTAGGAAGGAAACTGTGCCCAACATGTTTATCTCATATCTAGCTTAGTGTTTGGCATATAGTAAATGCTAAAGAAATAGTCACTGTTTCGGGTGTTTCCTTCCCAATTACATTTTTATCACCAGATCAACAACCCCTTTTCTTTCCCATTTGGAATTAATTTTCCTATTTTCATTGATGGCATTGAACCAAAAGAGTGGGATCCAAAAGGAGGGGAACTACCAGCATATTTTGGCCAAGGGATTATCTACCATGTATTCCATAGTTATGCTTTTAGACACATTTAGTCAGTGGTATTTATTGAGTGCTAGCTGTGGACAGAACATTGTACTAAGCCCCAGGGAGCGTACAATAGAGTAAATAGACCTGATTCCTGCTCTTAAGAAGCTTACTGACTAGTGGGGAAGACAGACATTAAGTTTGTGGGTAAGAGTAAGGTAAACAACTAAGGGTTTAGGAGATAGAAATGATTGCACAGGTGACCTAGTATGAAGGGAAAATCAGGGTTAGGAGATGAGGCAATAGTGATGGAAAATTTCCTGAAGAAGATTAGATTGCAATAGGGGTTACAAATATAGAACATTTAATTAATTTGCATACCAGAGGCCAGATATGTCTTGGGGGCCATATCAATCAATCAATGGTATTTTCAGTGGTATTTACTGAATGCTTACTATGTGCAAAGCACTGTACTAAGTGCTTGGGAGAGTATAAAACAATAAAGTTGCTAGACACAATCGCTGCCCACAGCAGCTTGCAGTCTACTGGAGGAAACAGACATTAGACTAGATTACTGGGAGGGAAAACGGCAGAGAATGAAGATATGTACGTAAGTGCTGTGCAGCTGGGGTGGGGTGGTTATTAAAGTATCGAAGTGTCTTAAAGGAGATGTAAGGCAGGGTGGGGGAGAGAATCGAAGTGCTAAAGAGCTACAGATCCAACTGCATAGGCAAGGCTAAAGAAAGGGTGAATAGGTAAGGAAATGAAGGGTTAGTCAGGAGAGGGAGGCCTTCTGAAGGGCACTGGATTTTAGTAAAACTTTGAAGATGATGAGAGGGGTGGCTCATTGGATATGAAAGGGGAGGGAGTTGCAGACTAAAGCAAGGGGAAGTCAGTGAGGCAGACAAGATCGAGGTCTACATTACTACTACATGAATGACCTAAAAGGGCAGTCTAAGCATTTAAGCACTTAAGTGATAACTACTTGATGATGAGAAGCTTCTTGTTAACGTTTAGTTCAGTGTTTCCTTTTTGTATGACATCTCATTTAGTTTAATGTCGCTCTTTGGTAAATCTTATTAGGTGAAACCAGAAAGTAGAATTCAGTTTCTAAATGTTTGTACATACTCATCTTGGATTTATAGTTTACCTTATTAGATTCATGAAACTATTTACAAAAACCTACAGAACAATCCCTACCATTAGAGTTTATATGTTTAAATATAAATATGTATTAATTATTTCTTAGAGAGCATCAAAGAAATATCAACTCCCTCTTTTTTGATGAGATTAAACATATTATCGAATATTTTAATCAGTCAATCAATCAGTGGTGTTTACTGAGTGCTTACTGTGTGCAGAGCACTATATTTAACTCTTAGGAGAGAGTTCAGTACAACAGAGCTAGTCATGATCTCTTCCCACAAGGAGCTTACAGTCTAGAAGGTGAAATAGACATTAAAATAAATTATGGGTATGTGCAAAATTGCTTGGGAGGAGAGGGAGGGGTGGAATTCAAGTGTTTAAAGAGTACAGATCCAAATACATAGAAGATGAAAAAGGAGAGGGAATAAGAGAGATGGCTTAGTCAGGGAAGATCTCTTTTAGAAATGTAATTTTAAATAGGCTTTGAAGAAGGGGAGAGTGGTGTTCTGTCATATAAGAAGGGGGAGGAAGTTACAGGCCAGAAGGAGGACATGGGCAAGGGGTCAGTGGCAAGATGAAGATTTAGTGAGCAAGTTGGCATTCATTATAAAATATGACACGAACTCATGCACCGAAAATAAGCCTCCATGTAAACAATATCCTGATTTAGTAACAGTTAATTGAGACACTAACTTAATGATTTTCTTTGATGACAGCTCTCATGGCACTCAGTTCTCAACTGACCTCACAAAGTCAACTCTTTCTGTTTCAAATGTTTGAATTAATCTTGCATATTGGCTTTCAACCACACCTAAACAATTGCATCTCAGGATCAATACCTTCCAGGTAGCTCAAAGTATATAACAGAAGTTCAGGTTTCCATTTTAATCTATGTAAACCAACTGTGAGATGTGTTATTTTGTCTTTTCCTCATATTCAGGTGTTATAGTAAGTCCCATACACATAAATTTTCAACTCTAATTACATAACAAGAACTCCAATTTATTGAATATTTTTACAAATACACCTCCCTAATTCCCAAAAACATATGGAAGAACATGATACAATATGGAAGTAAAGCCTCATGAAATGATCCCCAAACTTTTCTTTTTTAACTGACCATTAATTATGTGCTTGAACTGAAAACTTCATTTTGCAAAATATTCCATCGTTACAACCCCTCAAAAGCAATAGGCTACTAGAGACCACTCATGTGGTGCGATATAATAATAATAATGTTGGTATTTGTTAAGCGCTTACTATGTGCAGAGCACTGTTCTAAGCGCTGGGGTAGACACAGAGGAATCAGGCTGTCCCACGTGGGGCTCACAGTCTTAATCCCCATTTTACAGATGAGGGAACTGAGGCACAGAGAAGTGAAGTGACTTGCCCACAGTCACACAGCTGATAAGTGGCAGAGCTGGGATTCGAACTCATGAGCCCTCACTCCAAAGCCCGTGCTCTTTCCACTGAGCCACGCTGCGATATAGAAATTCTGATGGAAGAGAACTCTATGACAAGGTCTGACCGATAAAAAGTATTTCAAAAGCTGGATGATGTAAATCCCTTGAAGACAGGACCAAGATTTTTATTTCTTGTGGATGTTCCTCAAGAGGCAGGTTCAGTGGCTCAGCACACAGATGGCACTCCATTCTTGCTGTTGATGATGATCATTCTTGTCCACCTTTCTATTTTCTGCTCAATGATCATAAATCTATCAATCAGTGATATTCATTGAATGCTTACTGTGTGCAAAGCAGTGTATTATGCCCTTGGGACAGTACAAAACAACAGAATTAGTAGACTCATTTATTCATTACATCATATTTATTGAGTGCTTACTGTGTGCAGAGCACTGTACTAAGCACTTGGAAAGTACAGTTCAGTAACAAATAGTGACAATTCCTGCCCATAGTGGGCTCACAGTCTAGAAAGGGGAGATAGATATCAAAACAAGTGAACAGGCATTGATAGCATCAATATAAGTAAATAGAATTATACATATATACACATCATTAATATAAATAAATAGAATTATAAGTATGTACATATGTACAAGTGTTGTGGGGCAGGGAGGGGGTAGAGCGAAGGGAGTGAGTCGGGGCAATTAGGGGAGCAGAGGAAAAGTGGAGCTTAATCTGGAAAGGCCTCCTGGAGAAGGTGAGCCTTCAGGAGGCTTTAAAGGGGTGTGGGGAGAGTGTTATTTTTCATTCCCTGCCTACAAGAAGCTTACAATCTAGAAGGGGAGACAAACATTAAAATAAGTAAATAATTTTCCACTTACAGATATGCATGTAAACTTTGTGGGGCTGAGGGTGGGGTGACTATCAAGTGTTTACATATCCAGAAGGGACAGGGAGTGGGAAAAAAGAGGGCTTAATCTGGGAAGGCCTCTTGGAGGAGATGTGATTTTAATTGATATTTATCTTGGGTTTATCATTTACCTTTGATAGGTAAAACTATTTACAACAATCTCTACCCTTAGAGTATATAAGCTTTAATATAAATATGATATTAATTACTTCTTGGAGAGCATCAAGGAAATATTGCTAAAACTCTAATCTGCATTGCTTGGATAAGCTTACAAATAAGCAAATAACATTTTATCAAGTTTGAAGGGTCGCAGAAAAGGAGAAATTCAGTCCATTTGAGGTCTTTCAGTCTCTATCCGATTGGAAATTGACTAATAAATGTAAAACCACACAAATGAAAATTGCTTGAACCTTAATTTTGAATAGGTCCAACTTAAGCGCATGTATGCATATATGATTAACAGATAAGTCTAAAAAATGTATTAGATCCACGAAGAGAAAAAAGAAAGTAAGAATAACATTTTTTTACTACAGAATGGTTATTTGGAACAGTAAGAATATACTTGTCCAATTTCAACTCATAGAATATTTTAGAAGAATTAAATTGATGCCTTTGTTACTTTATTTTATGCCACCTTAAAATAAATCTCTAATCCTATGCATACATGATCGCAACAGCTATTTCCTGCCAACTATTTTTACAACAAATGCTATCATCAAGATGCACATTTCTTCTGGAAAAGGCATGTGTGCAAACATCAAACTGTAGTTCAATCAAAGATCACCAGTTCATAAGAGATTTTCAAAGGGAGCCAGATACAGGAACTTCCTTCCGTACATCAGTTATATAAATCATATAATGATTACAGTGCCTTAGTTCTCTAGTAATTTGCACAGTACCAAAAGCGTATGAAAATACTACTGGACTCTGTCTGACCTAATTATCTGTAGCTACACAGGTGCTTAGTACTGTGTTTGGCACATAGTATGTGCTTAACTTTTTTTTACTATTATTGTTGTCATCATTAACAATAATATAGAAAATATAGCATTTACAATTTTGGTGTCTAGTCACTACACACCCTCCCATCTATTCTTTCTAAGATTTTTACCAAAGGCAGTGAGCTAGGCGAGACCTTATAAAGAAAATGTTGATCCCCGTATTGTGGAGCCAAAGATGTTATATCTCCCTCTCCTCCAAGCCTGCAGAGTGTGCAATTTCTCCCCATTTTCTCTTCTGCATTAAGAAGAAAAAAGAAAGATCTAGATCTGAGAGAAAAATGGAAAAAAGTACCAATGAAACTATACAATTCCCCTACCCAAAGACCCAGTTTAAGCTTTGTAGAAGGCTAATGAAGCCATCAGCATTTCAAGGTAAGACAATTTAATATGCAGCTCAGAAAGATTGAAATATGAAATGCTATGTTATTAAGTCAATCTCCTAAAATTGCTAATAATCACCCCATAAATCGAAAGTTTCAAATATCAACATGTTCCTTTAATTCTTCTTTGCATGTTGTTTGCTTTGAGCTTTTTTTCCTCATTTTGCTTTTTGATTCATTTCATTTTATGTATTTAAATTCTTCTATCCCATTAGCACCCTTTCCTTCAGAAATCTGTAAACGAATGTAATTAAAAAACATAATTTTGAACACTAGTTTTTGAAATATTCATTATTAACCTGCTGGCTACTTCTGTCCCTTTTTTAATATTTATAAAATTAATAAAATTTATCTCTTGTAATGCATACATTTAAATCATTTATTAATTCTATTCAAGTTCTAACTTTTTTCATTTTTAACTGAGGAGAAATGGTTTTCATTAATCAGAATTATTTTTGCCTTTTAACACTAATACAGTTGAAACTATCTGGGATGGGAAATCGCTTATATCATTTTTTTGTAGAGGAGTAAAAGAAAATGCTACATGTGGAAAATAATGGCTTGTGTTCTTTTTAGCTGAGACCTTTAAGCTTAAATGTTTGAGTTGTAAACAAATAAAATGGGGTTGGAAAGAAGTTTATGGAGTACATTTTGGTGGATAAGCATAAGATTTTCAGAGTTTTAAACAGTCATGTAAAGTGGTGGGAGGGAGCTGAATAGCCTTCCCAGAGTTGCACAGACTGGATCATGTTCTTCTTGAGAGGGTGTGCATAGGGTGGGATTATCCCTTTCTGCCTGGCAGCAGAGATGGGGGAAGAAGAGATAGAATAGTGGAAGGGGTAAACATAAAAATGGACTTTCAAAGATGGCAACCTGGGGTTGTGGCAAGGTAGAATGCAAAAGAGGGCTGTTATGGAGTTGTGAGTTGCATGACAATTGTGTTGTTGATTTCTGAAGTTGTCTGGGCATCCTATCAAGGTTATCAATCTTGAGGAGAAGGGGTCAAATTACTATCCCACCTGATGATGCCTCCCCCTCCCACAGTCATGATGTCATCCAGACTCCACCTTAGTACCTGCTTCCGAGGTCATACTCAATCTAGATTCATCCCTAAGTGTCTTATTCCCCTCCCCTCCCCACCCCACCTTCCAAGCAGGTCCCAGCCAGAGGAAGTCATCCACTTTTCTGGAACCCAGGAGAGGCTGTGGCTGTTCATAATAATTATGGTATTAGTTAAGCACTTACTATGTGCCAGGCACTGTAAGACTTCTCCCATTTTCAAGTTTTAATTTGGTGACCAGTCACTTAATTTATGCTCTCCTCCCATTTTCAAGCTGTAAATAAGGTGGAGAAACAGGAAGGGGGAGACAGGTGGAAAAGAGAATTAAAGCAGTCCCTCTAGTCTGTAAACTTGTTGCAGGCAAGGAACATAGCTCTTTCTGTGTATTGTACTCTCCTAATTACTTAGTATAGTGCTCTGCACATAGTAGGTGCTCAATAAATACCATTAGGCATTTTTTTCAGATCTATTCATAATTCCAGAGGTCTTTTGACTCAGTCCGAGAGAAGTAAGGTGTAGGCTGGGTTGTTTCTCTGCGACTGGCCTGGACCCTGGAGGCAGAGTTTCACTCTGGAGGCAAGATGGAGGTGGAGAAACAGGGGTGGTGGGGAAGGAGGCAGGCAGGTAGAGAAAAGAGAGAATAGATGAATACTGAAAGCCTGCCCTTCTCTCATGTTCAATTTTTTGGGAATTCATTAATAGGAAGCTGCCTGCTTTGGACCCTGTCTTTTACCTGTCTCTGAAACCCGAGTCACTCCATCATCAGTTGTGCTGATAACTGCTCCTACTTTGTCTTGCCAGGTTCTTCGTCTTCTCAAAGATAACCCTAGCCTCCATATTGCCTGTTTGGAATGAGTCAAAAGACCTTCAGAGTAATGAATAGATATGAAAAAAAAAAATGGACTACTTTAATTCTCTTCCCTGCATGTCCATTCATCCCCATTTCTCTGCCTAGCCTCTGTTTCACCACCTCCATCTTTCTTATAGGGTAAAACTCTTCCTCCAGGGTTCCAGTCCATCTCACAAGCAACCGCAGCCTTCACCTTGTCCCATTCACTCACTCAATCAATCACTCAATGGTATTTATTGCCATTGTTCTTGTCTGTCCGTCTCCCCCGATTAGACTGTAAACCCGTCAAACGGCAGGGACTGTCTCTATCTGTTGCCGACTTGTTCATTCCAAGCGCTTAGTACAGTGCTCTGCACATAGTAAGCGCTCAATAAATACTATTGAATGCATTTATCTCTCCCTATGTTTAGAGCCCTGTACTAAGCCCTTGTGAGAGTACATCATAACACAGTTAGGGATACAGTCTCTGCCCCACTCAGGTTGAGTCAAAGGCCTCCAGAATAATGAATAATGCATCCCTCAACCCCTGTTTCTCTGCCAGTTTGGGAATAAAAGCTTGAAAATTGAACAAGAGTACACTTTAAGTATCAACTTCTCTACCTGGCCTCTAAGTAAAAGCTTGAAAGTGGGAAAAGAACAAACTTTAAGTATTTGTCAATTTTCTCTTTTCTCCACCTGCCTGCCCCTACTCGTCATCCTCCACCTCCATCTTGCCCCCAGAGTGAAACTCTCCCTGCTGGGTCCTGACCCATCTCACAAACATTGTCCTCCTTGTTTCCCTGCTAGGGCTGCAGGACTGCTATGGAAGGCAGAGTCAAGCAACTTCCACTACCTGGGGACGTATGTGGTTTGTGTTGCATGGCTTTATACTCAAAGCCCCTCCTTCCTCTTCTCTGGCACCACCCACTAACTTGAAAAGTTTGGCGACTTCATAATTTAAAATTTGCAGAAAACTAGTCAGATGATTAATGGTCTCATCTCAAAGGATTAGGCTTCATTAATGTGTCATAGAACGAAATTATGAAAAAATGTCATGGAACATACAGAAGTCAGTCAATCATATTTACTGAAAGCTTACTGTGTGCAGAGCATTGTACTAAGCATTTGGGAGAGTACAATATTACGGACATATTCCCTGCCCACAGCGTGCTTACAGACTAGAGGGTAATAGAACTGCCAAAAATACTTGGCAGTTTGGTTAAGTGGACAAAATGATCAGATTGATAATATTCATGTAGTATTTTAAATGACTTAAAATAGAGTTGTCCTATAAAGCAAGGTGATCCGTTATCAAGTTACCTTAGTAAATCAGAAACTTATTGCTAATGGAACTCACACCTATCTCAGGAAAAAGAAGCTATAGAAATTAACACTAAGAATGTAAGGACAAAGGCAATTCATTTCTCCTACCCTCCACTGCAGTATTTTGCCTCTAAAAACAGCAGCTGGTTACATGGAGATCATGACAAAAGGGTTGTCCTTCTCACATTTATCTGCTATGTATGGATGAACCATTTAATATTTCTAATTACCTTCTCCACAGCACCAAATTCGCTTCTCATTCCCACCTTGCCCAAACTTCTCTTGAATCAGTTGATATGTTCTGCCTGCACAACTTCGCAAAGTAAAAAAAACTTCACTTGTTGGTGAAGTGTTTCTTTTTATTTGATGTACCCACACCCTTTCAACTTCCGTGGATGACCCTCAGTCTTGTATTTTGGAATTTAAAGTATGTCCTGTCCATGCCTTCTTGGTTTTGAAAACTTCAATCATGTCACCTCTCAGCCTTCAGCTCTCCACACTGTGGATCTTAATGCCTGTGAATGTTCCCTTTCCTCAAACTTTTTTTAAAAGACTAAATGCCTTTAGAAGATTAATTTCACACTTATTTACTCCAGCAAAACTCCTAAAATGAATTCCTTGAGGAAACTGAAAATGTAGAAAAATTCAGGGAATTCCAAAATGTAAATCTGAAACGTTTTAAACAAAGTTTCCAGGTAACCACAATTTGATTGGTAAATTTCTACAGTGACGTACCTTCACTGAGACTTTTTATGGTGTATTACTCTTGGAGTGGCATCTGAACATGTTTGCCAGATTGCACTCAGAAGTCCTTTGCCAGTGAGCAATACCTCTTGTGGGAAATAGAAAGAAATCTTGCTTAAGCCAAGCAAAGAGTACTGGAGGCAATTTTTGCACTTCCTAGACATCAAGCCTGCCATGTGAAATGAATCACAGCCACCTAATTCACCACTCGAAAAAAACTGGTGGAAAGGTAGAACAGTAAATCAGTAATGTTAATTTACATATAAGGTGTGCAGAGCATCAAACTAAGAAATTGGGCAAATAGACTAAATAGACATGATTGCTGCCCCTCAAATACCTTACAGTCTACTGGGTAAAACAGATATTAAGGTAATTTACAGACAAGAAAAAGGAAAAGGGAATATGTTCATGAGTTACTGCTAATATAGTATATAATATATTACAATATAATATAATATATGATATGTATATAAGTGCTACATGCAGTTGTGACAGCAGTTTTTAGGTAGGACAGAAGCACTCAGCTGGCTGTTGGGGAGATATAAACTTGAATTTCCTTGAATTTTTTTGTATGGTTTCTGTTAGACAGTGTGGCTTAGTGGAAAGAGCATGGGCCTGGAAGTCAGAGGACTTGGGTTCTAATCCCAAGTCTGCCATTTGCCTGTTGTGTGACAGTGGGTGAATCACTTAACTTCCCTGTGCCTCAGTTCCCTCATCTGCAAAATGAGGATTCAATACTCGTTCTCACTCCTTTTTAGACTGTGATCTCTAAGGGGGCCCTCATTATCTTGAATCTTTCCCAGTGCTTAATCCAGAGCTTGCACACAGTAAGCACTTAACAAATACTACAATTATTAATTATTCTTACTATGTGCCAGTCACTGTGCTAAGTGCTGGGGTAGATACAAGATAATCAGGTTGGACACAGTTCCTGTCCCACTTAGGGCTCACAGTCTTAATTCCCATTTTACAAATGAGGTACCTAGGCCCAGAGTAGTTGAATGATTTTCCCAAGGTCACACAATGGACAAGTGATGGAACTTGTATTAAAACCCCTGTCCTCTGACTCCCAGGCCCGTGTTCTTTCCAATAGACCATGCGGGGGTGGTATCTGACCAGGTCAGCCCCATTTCTGGAATGAGTGGCACATCATTATGCAGTTTTGGTTATCTTTTCCATTAAGTGATTGAAGAAACCTGTTCCCAAATCAATGACTGAACTCTGTCTTTGCATTAAGCTGGTATTTATATAGAGTTAGCCTTACATTTGATCAGTCAATAGCTGTTGGTACAGAGTAACCATTTTTTTTTAATATTGATTTCACAAATCACAACTTTAGCACAAAATCAATTAATCAATCCCATTTATTGACCACTTACTGTATGCAGAGCACTGCTTGAGGTGAGTACCTAAGTCCACAAGGAGCATACCATCTAAGGGAAAGACTCACAATTTTTCAAGTGTTCCCAGTATCATGTTTGCGAAACGATAATGTCCACCACTTCTGAACTATCTCCCCCAGTCCTAGAAGTCATGATGTCCACCTGATTGGTAGATAGATTTCGGACTTTGTATTTTTCTAACTTTTCTGGTCCTCCATCCTGTGACCCCCGAGGGACCATCATGGAGGGCTCATGGCTACCTAGCCAAAGAAGGTTCAGGAAGGGGTAAAGAGTTTCCAGCAGCACTTCCGAGCAGTAGCTGGTCATTGGGAGGCTTCAACTAACTGGTGAGACCATACATAAGCACTAGGGAAAGCACCATCAAGCAATCTTTAGGAATTAAATTTTAGTACTAGTATTTCCTACAGCTTCTCTCATTTCAAGATAATACTGCAGAGTTTACTTTGAATGTAACACCTCTCATCCTATCCCCCTTGAAAATATGTTGATAGGCTTAGAGATATATTGCTTATTTTTTATTGACATTAGATAATGACAGATCTCTAGTGAGCCAGCCCAGATGCATTATTGCTGAAAAGAATGTGAAAGATTCCTCTTTGAAAATCCAGTATTTACAAAAATGCACATAGAAAAATCTATAAGAGAAATCTTTTTCATTATTACATAGTTACACTGTACTGTGGTCAGGTAACCATTGTATTTTTAATCCCGTTTTCCAAATATAGTCATCATACTTTAGTCAATTTTTTTGGATCTTGGAAATGCATTGATGCACATCAGATTAATTCTTATGGGAAACTATACTTTGATTATGGCTCCTTTTTAACCCTGTATTTTCATAGAACCATGTAAGAAAATGCTAGCTGCATTGTAAATCCTATTTTTATTGGATTCAGGATAAGGTTGATAACAGTGACAAACATCTATTGTTTGCTTTCATGGGTGGAGTTATTTGAAGAGCATTGGTTATGGCCTGTTTTCACTCAGTCCATAAGTTGCTTTTGGTGATCTCCATATCAGTATCAGTAATGTTTACAAGCCCTTCATTTGTGCTGATCTCTTGATTAATATAAGGTTGAGGGTGTGGCTTTCAGTTAAATTTATGTACAGTTGGAAAGCAGTAATGTGCAGCTAGGAAAAGCAAGTCACACAGTGCATGACCATGTCCAAGTGCTTAGTACAGTGTTCTGCACACAGTAAGAGCTCAATAAATACAATTGAATGAATGAATGTCTTGGCTCAGTGGTCCTCTTCTCGTTCAGACTGATGCTTACAGAAGACAAGTAGCATTATGCACTTGCTTCTTCTCCCTCCTCCACACCCCCACCCATCAAAATTGTACCCACACTTCACCTTGTGGTTGATAAAGTGAAAAAGGTCTGATAGGACTATCCCATCCACAGTGAAGGATTTTGACTGAAGAACTCTTAATTTTTATGGTCTTTGTTCAGCATTTCCTATGTGCCAGACACTGTGCTGGGGTTGAGAAAAGGTAATCAGTTTGGATACAGTCCCTGACCCACATGGGGCTCACAGTCTAAGTCAAAAGAAGAACAGGTATTGAATCCCCATTTTACATTTGAGGAAACTGAGGTATGGAGAAGTGAAATGACTTTTCCAAGGTCACGCAGCAGGAAAATGGTAGAGCTGGAATTAGATCCCAGGTCCTCTGAGTCCTAGGCCAGTACTCTTTCCACTAGGCCAGTCTGCTTCCCACCTAGGATGACTTGCATGGTGGACAGACTGGGTCAGCAGGAATGCTGAAAAGAGCTGACTAAGATGGGCAGTAAAGACCATGTGACCACCTTGGCAACCAGTTGTTGATGGGATAACATTGGCATTCTACACTGTCACGTTGGCTGTAAATGGGTTTTGTTCATGAAATGAACACTATATTGTACTACACCCCTACCTGTCCACTTACTCTATGTCCCAGTAGGAACACGAATGGCAGAGAAGAGAGAGGGCTCGTAGGGCTGAACAAACTAGAACTATAATTCATTCTTCTGCTCAGGTTTTTGGCCCCAAAATCTTTATGACTAGATTGAAATATGTGTATCATTTATGATGGTAGATTTCATCAAAGTTATTTTAACTCAGCACATTGGAAATACAACTTCAAGTGTGATAAAAGTAACATAGGGCACCCCCAAGCCCTTTATCTGGGCCTACAACAGTCTGACATGGTAGCAGGAGTGGATCCTCAGCTCCAGTGAGCTTCTGTTCCTCTCAACCTGGCTCAGGAGTGAAAAAGTCCTAGAAAAAATAGGCTGGAGACAAAGACACACAAAGAAGGACTGGGTTCTAATCCCAGATCTGTCACTTGTCTGCTGAGTGACCTTGGGCAAGTCACTTAACTTATCTATGTCTCAGTTTCCTTAACTAGCAAATGGGGCTTCAACACCTGTCCTCCCTCCTACTTAGACTGCAAACCTCATGTGGGATAGGATTGTGTCCACCCTGATTATCTTGTATCTACTGCAATGTTTAGTATGGCGCTTGTCAAATAGTAAGCATTTAATAGAAGCTATCAATATTATTATTGTTACTGTTATCCCTTACCTGAAGAATGCTTGTTGCAAGAGTAACAGATGTCTCTCGCTGCACATGCGTGATTATTGCCCTTGGTCTTGTGGTCTGGCTGATTGTGTCAAGTGTCATGCTAAATTCTAGGTTAGATCCCTGAAGTCTGTTCAGACTTAGTCTCTGTCCTCTACTCCTGAAGCTGTGCTTCAGTGGAACAGCTCAAAGAACTCCAGGCCCCCGTTTTAGAGAAACAACCCACAAAGAATGAGACAGACCCAAGCTGTGGGGTTTAAATTCGACCAGGGAGACAACAAAGAGCCAACCTGGAACCCACAAATGCATGTTCTACTTACAATGAAAATGTTGAATTAACATGTCTCATTACACTCGCTGCCTAAAATTCCTTAACTCCAATTCTCTCCTGGACCCCCTCCAATCTGGCTTCCATTCCCTCCACTCTACCGAGACTGCTCTCTCAGAGGTCACCCTTGACCTCCTTCTTGCCAAATCCAATGGCTCCTACTCTATCCTAATCCTCCTCCACCTCTCAGCTGCCTTTGATACTGTAGACCATCCCCTTCTCCTCCACACCTTATCTCACCTTGGCTTCACGGACTCCATCCTCTCCTGGTTCCATCTTTTTGGCCATTCATTCTCGATCCCCTTTGCGGGCTCCTCCTCCCCCTCCGATCCTCTAACTGTAGGGGTTCCTCAAGGGTCAGTTCTTGGCCCTCTTCTGTTCTCCATCTACACTCACTCCCTCGGTGAACTCATTCGCTCCCACGGCTTCAACCATCATCTCTACGGCGATGACACCCATATCTACATCTCCACCCCTGTTTTCTCCCCCTCCCTCCAGGCTCGTATCTCCTCCGCCTCCAGGACGTCTCCACCTGGATGTCTGCCCGCCACCTAAAGCTCAACATGTCCAAAACTGAGCTCCTTATCTTCCCTCCCAAGCCCTGTCCTCTTCCTGACTTCCCTGTCATTGTGGATGGTACGACCATCCTTCCCGTCTCTCAAGTCCGCAACCTTGGTGTCATCTTTCACTCGGCTCTCTCATTCACCTCACACATCCAAACCGTCACCAAGACCTACTAGTCTCACCTTTATAATATCGCCAAGATCCGCCCTTTCCTCTCCACCCTAACGGCTATTTTACTGGTACAGGCTCTCATAATATCCCAGCTGGATTATTGTGTGAGCCTTCTTTCTGATCTCCCTTCCTCCTGTCTCTCCCCACTCCAGTCTATTCTTCATTCTGCTTCCTGGCTCATCTTCCTGCAGAAATGCTCTGGGCCCCTTCTAAAAAACCTCCAGTGGTTGCCTATCAACCTCTGCATGAAACAAAAACTTCTCACTCTAGGCTTCAAGGGTCTCCATCACCTTGCCCCCTCCTACCTCTCCTCCCTTCTCTCTTTCTACTGCCCACTCCATAGGTTCCACTCCTCTGATTAGACACCACCTCCTCACCATCCCCTGTTCTCACCTATCCTGCTGTCGACCCCTGGCCCACGTCCTACCACTGACCTGAAATGCCCTCCCTCCTCACCTCCGCCAAACTAATTCTCTTCCCCTCTTCAAAGCCCTACTGAGAGCTCACCTCCTCCAAGATGCCTTCCCAGACTGAGCTTCTCCTTTTCCCTCTGCTCCCTCTGCTGCCTCTCTATCTCCCCAGCTTCACCTCCCCTCAGCTAAGCCCCCTTTCTCCCGTCTTTCCCTCTGCTCCTCCCCCTCTCCCTTCCCCTCCCCTCAGGACTGTGCTCGTATGCTCATTTATATATATTTTTATTACCCTATTTATTTTTAATGTGATGTACATCCCCTTGATTCTATTTATTGCTATTGTTTTAATGTGATGTACATCTCCTTGATTCTATTTATTGCTATTGTTTTTGTCTGTCTGTGTCCCCCGATTAGACTGTAAGCCCATCAGTGGGCAGGGACTGTCTCTATCTGTTGCCGATTTGTACATTCCAAGTGCTTAGTACAGTGCTCTGCACATAGTAAGCGTTCAATAAATACGAATGAATGAATGAATGAATGAATGAATGAATGAATTATGGATGGACCTCTTCCTTCTAAAAGGGATTTGGGATGTAGTACTAATCTGTACAAGAGAGCGATGGTTTTAAGGGTATCCACAAAGTTCTACTGGATATAAAACAGAAACACAACATGCCAAACATTTTAGCAGGAGGCCATCATCGGTTACAGTATCTAATTAAAGGTCACCACTCTCCCGAAATGGAAACCTATCTAAAACCTAAAAGGAACAAATGATAAATCAATATTTCCTTCTGCATCTTGAATATCTGTGTTCCCTTTCCCCTCCCCATTGTATTTCAAAGTCACTGAATTACAAATTGTTTTAAATAATCTTCTCTTCCATCTCTTCAGAAAATCTCCCTTTCCAGGTGATTAAGCTTACAAGATACTACTTAGTGCATTTGCTATAGAATGGAGATTACTAATTTTGGTCCTTGCCTCTTATGAATCCGTAAATCCTAAAGGCAGGTTTTGTCTAATCAGTGTGATAGTAGAGCAATGCATACATTTACAACTGGGCACTCACTACTATGGACGGTCAGAATGACTCAGTTCTGTGAGATTATCTCACCCTCTAGTGGCTGGCCTGTAGAGGCTAAGTGTACTCTACATACTGCCAATTTAAAATGTGCAGAGCCTTTCCCATGAGTGCACACAGTCATAACTTTACAGTACCAAGCCTCTTGAAGAAACATCCTTGAGTCTTAAACTGGGGCCTAAACACTGCTGCTGGAAAGCAGAGTGCTAACTCCCAGTCCCATGAAGATCAAGACTGAGGTCAAAGGTCCACAGTCAACAGTAGCATCGAAGGGACCAGGCTACAGATTAGTTGAAGGCAGTCTTTGTCATCCCTATTATCCCACTCCTGAAGACCCTTCCATGTTTCTAGGAGTAAATTTCATTTCATATTAAGATTATATCAATTATTTATTTATATTCATATTAATGTTTGTCTCCCCCTATGGACTATAATAAACTCAATGGGGGCACAGGATTGTGGACAGTGAAGAGAGCCCAGGGACCATTCCCTTCTAGAAGCAATGCATTACCCTTTGTTTTCATTCTTTCCCAATTTTCCTGAATCTCTCTTTCCCAGTGCCTCTGTCTTCCCTTGCATCTTTAAGAAATTGAGAGCCCCCTATGGGCTGATTCAAGATCCTTGTGCCTTTCCCCATGGCTTAGCTCAGTGCTTGACTTGGAGTAAGTACTTGTTGTCTTATGCTGTCGAGTCTTGACCTACCCATAGTGACGCCATGGACACATCTCTCCCAGAACTCCCCACCTCCTGAAAACATTCTGGAAGTGTATCATAGAGTTTTCTTGGTAAAAATATGGAAGCGGTTTACTATTACCTCCTTCTGCGCAGTAAACCTGAGTTTCCACCCTTGACTGTCTCCCATGCCGCTGCTGTCCAACATGGGTTAGTTTTGACATATAGCAAATTTCCTTTCACTCGCTGGCCTCTGGCCAAGCTGGGAATGGAATGGGTAGGCCTCCGCTTGACTCTCCTTCCCAAAGTCAAAACTGACAGAGTACTGGAAACTCTCCAGGTGTGACCCTGAGAGGTAAGTATTTAACCAGTATCTATTATTGCGATCATTCTTATACGCATTCTTACTCTAGTTGACATTGTTTTTGTTAATAAGAAAATAAAAAGTAAAAGAGCAATGCTCACACTTTAGCAACCTAGGAAGAAACTTGTCTCTGGTTGGTTTATGAATCTTTTAATCATGATCTGAAATAATTTAAAATCTGCTGTACTGTAAGATCCTTGGGGCTGTGATCATGTCTACTAATTCTACTATACTGTCCTAAATGTTTACTACAGTGCTCTGCATGTAGTAAGTGCTCAATATTTATTGTTAGGTTGGTTCAAATTTTGTAATCAAAGTACCTTACATTTTCCTTAATAATTACACAGTTTAACTATACTTTTCTCCAGGTGTTAAAAAGTAATCAACTCAACTCTATTTGGTTGCCTCTACAAGACATCTGTACATGGATGTCCCACCAACATCCCAAACCTAACATGCTCAAAACAGAATTCCTTATCTTCCTATCTAAACTCTGTCCTACCCACTGTCCCATCACTGTAGGCAACACTATTATCCTTCTTGTCTCACAAGCACATAACCTTGGTGTTATCCTTGACTCATCTCTCTCATTCAACCCACATATTCAATCTATCACTAAATCCTGTCAGTTCAATCTTCACAACATCGCTAAAATCCGCCATTTCTTCTCCATCCAAACTGCTGCCATGTTCATCCAAGGATTTATCCTATCCTACCTTCATTACTGTATTACTTCATTACTGGAGGTCCTTGTTCATTCATTCAATCGTATTTATTGAGCATTTACTGTGTGCAGAGCACTGTACTAAGCACTTGGGAAGTGCCCCCTGTCTCTCCAAACTCCAGTCCATATTTCACTCTGCTGCCCAGATCATTTTCCTACAAAATGTTCAGTCCAAGTTTCCCCACTCTTACGAACCCCCAGTGGTTGCTCACCCACCTCCGCATCAAGCAGAAACTCCATACCATCAGCTTTAAAACATTCAATCACCTTACCCTCTCCTACCTCTCCTCACTGTTTTCCTACTACAACCCAACCCACACATCTCCTCTAATGCTAACCTACTCACTATACTTCAATCTTGTCTATCTCACCACCAACTTGCCTCTGACATATCTCTCCCCCTATCTACTGTAAGGTCACTGTGGGCAGGGAATGTGTCTACCAATTCTTTTGTATTGTTATATTGTACTCTCCCAAGTTCTTAGTTCAGTGTTCAATGAATATAATTGATTGACTGGTTGATTGACTGATTATCTAAATCCACTCAGACTTGGAGGATGGTGTCTGTTTTCTTCCTCTATCCATTGTGCTCACCCAAGGGAATTAGTAAAAGAGGACTTTTTTTCCTCCAGTCATTCAAATTTACTGAACACTTATTGTATGCAGAGCACTGTGCTAAATGCTTGGGAGAGTAGAATATAATAAAATTGGAGGACATGTTCTCTTCCCAAAAGGAACTTACAGTTTAGAGGACAGACAGAAACGTGTTTTCTCTAGAGGAAAATTTGGATACACATTAAATCCATCTGATAATATCAGTTGTCTGGGTCAGGGTAAACAGCTGCCTCCACTGCTGCTCTGCCATGGCATTCAATAAGGAAGTGATGCTTCTCAAACAGAAGCTTTGTGAAGACAAGGAAACCAGCAGGAAAAAACAATACAGGACCAGATGCTACGAACAGTGAACATATCAGCACAACTGGAAACTATCTTTGTGAGCGTGATCTTAGTCCTCTATCAGCCCCATCAAGTACACCCACACCTACTGGGGAAAAAAATCACCTTTGCTATACCATCTTTGAACATTAATTTCTACTAGACATTGTATGTATGTTTGCATGTGTATTTCCTGTACAAAATATTAGCATTCCTATATATATGAAATATCAAAGTGGAATTTTCAACAGATCACTGTTATTTTAGGTCTGGATGGAAGTTCTCTGAGAAACAATGTATGACATCTCTACCACAAATTGTTTTGATCCCCAATTTAGATATTTCCCTTTCTTTTTCACATAAGTGGGAAGGATAATAATAATAATTCTGGTATTTGTTAAGCACTTACTATGTGTCAAGCACTGTTCTAAGCATTGGAGTAGATACAAGGTAATCAGGCTGTCCCATGTGGAGCTCACAGTCCTAATCCCCATTTTACAGATGAGGTAACTGAGGCACAGAGAAGTTAAGTGACTTGCCCAAGGTCACACAGCAGACAAGTGGTGGACCTGGGATTAGAACCCTTGTCCTCTGACTCTAAAGCCCGTGCTCATTCAACTAAGCCACGCTGCTTCTCATAGGATTGGGGGTGAGGGGAGGAGGGGGCATTTTCAGAGCCAAACTTTGGTTATGCAGATTTTGCCCTCACTGCCTCTCTCTCTCCTCCCCCACCCTCCCTCAAAAAATTCACTTAACCCACCCCCTATCTTTAAAGGCTGATCTAGTTCCAACTCAGTCCCAGGAATGCAGAACTGTTCTAGGGAGAGGGTCCAGTTTCAACTATCTCAAGCAATTCCAGACTTAACTAAATGATCCTACTGGAGTAAGCCTGAGCCAGACATGGCTGTCAAACCCAGGGTTTCAGTCCAGACTCCTGGACCAAAACAGGGTGGAGCAATGATGGCACAGAAGCAGCATGGCATAGTGGCAAGAGCACAGACTTGGGAGTCACAGGATGTGGGTTCTAATTCTGTCTCTGCCACTTGTCTACTGTGTGACCTTGGGCAAACCACTTAACTTCTGTGTGCCTCAATACCCTCATCTGTAAAATGGAGATTAAGACTCTGAGCCCCAGGTGCTACAACCTGGTACTTGTTTCTACCCCAGTGTTTAGAACTGTGCTTGGCACATAGTAAGCTCTTAACAAATACCATCATCATCATCATCATCATAAACTACTTACAGTGTAGAACTTTTCTTTGTAAAGTATTGTAGGATTAATTCAGCTTTCTAATGTATTTGGGGACAATATTTACATTGTAGATATTATACTTTGTTGAAAAGCTTTTCATTTAGGTGAGATCTGTCATGAATTAACTAATTGCCATTGTAGGTGGAAGGTAATTCTTCTTCAAAGTAATAGTTAAATGGTTTGATTAAATATAATTTGGGATATCCTCAAAAATAATCAAACTATCAAAATTAGACCAGGCCATAAAGGACATGGCTATATCATGTTGCTTAAATTTTATATTTATTTTTGCTCTTTAAAAAACCTTGTCACTTAATTGTGACCCCTCTGATCTCTGCTTCAATCTGAAATATCTGCATTTTGAACTTTTATAATAAATTCCTCTTAAAATCAATATAAGAGACATGGTAACTGTTCTCCCATTTTTCCTCTAGAACATTAAATTCAGTATCCATTTTCTTCAATATCATTATTACATCATTTTTTGAAAAAATTCACAAAGTGAAACTGAGTTTTTTTGAACAAGAACCTAAAGTGCAGTATTAATGTGTAAATGTACTCATTTATTTGAAATGAAACTTTAAATTCCTAAGAGGAATATATAATTAAAAATGAAAAAAAATCTACAGATGAGATTTCATTTATGACTTAATATGCTTTAATGAGACATAATCTCTTTTTTAATACTAAAAAATTGATTAATGTTTTATTATCTCTATTATTTTATCATCCCTACCCTAACTGCAACTTCACAGGATAAACTTTAAAAAAAGAGACTCTTTGAAATAGTCTGGGTAAAAATGCCATTTACAACTTCATTTTACTTCTGTGTTATTAATTATTTATCAGCAGCTGAAGCCTAGGGTACAATTCAATCTGTGTAATTTATCTTGTGGAATTACTGCTGATGGTCAGTTAACCTAATATGTCCTAAGTGACTCAGCTTGTTAGGAGATAATTTAGTAACTTTCCAGTTGCAGTTGAATTTGCCAGAAATTCTGTCTGCTGCCCTAAAAAGTCTGTGAGAATCATGCTGCATACTGTACAGACTTAAATTCAACACTGTATTGTACTGAAGTTGCTCTTACAAAGCTATTCTGTGGTAATACCAGATGTTTCCTGATAACAGCAGGCCAAGAATGTGCAATTACAATATTTAATTAGGGTAATATGTTTTTATTCCTAAATTAAGGTAACACATTTCAGTCTTTCAAGATTAAAAGCTAGTGTGTTGAGTAGCTCGCATGCCCTCACAGCATGGAGAATTTCATGCAGTATCTTTTCAGGAAGCTAAATTTTAAAAAATATTCTTTGTGATTTCCAAAAAGTGTAAGCAGGCTTTTTTCTGCTTCAAAATTAGAAACCTTCAGACTTCCTCTATGGCCTCTGAGACATAACGAGTTATTGAGATCAGTAGGACCTACTCAAAGAAAGGGGGGAAAAAAGCTGCAGGAGTTAAGGTCTTTAAAGGGATTCATACCCATTTGTAAGACGTTACCCAGCTCATTCATAATGAGGTAAGCATTAAACCTCACGCTTTCACTCCTAATGAAACTGGTGAAACTGGCAAATGTTCTGCTGTTGAGTCGCATAAGGAGAAACTTAGCTGGTATCTGAAAGGACACCTTCCCTGACTGAAGTAATCTCCTGGTCCATCAGCAGTCATAAATCAGAGTATATTATTATTTCTCAGTCTTAACCAGGGTCATCCTGAAATGGCTGAGGTACTATATCATGTGGTGTGCTATTTGGGTTTGGGTTTTTAACAAATAGGGCTACATTAGCACTTATCTTCTGCTTCAATCTTGAATTTAGTTTCTGTGGTGAGTTCATTTTCTTAAGAATGTATTCAAGTATTAGACAATACATCATTCTTACACCAATCATTCATAGGCTGCCGTATTAAAAGGTATTGTGTGCTGTGAATGACTTGATTGGTTGGTAGCTTAATCTAACTGGGAGACCATTGAGCACATTTTTTTAAGGCAGTCTTATAATACATTGAACCATTTCATTCACTTGGGCATGTTTTTAATTTGTAAAGCTGCTGGGTTTGGTTCTTGTGCACATGGATGTCTCACAGACTAGCAGTAGCTATTCATTTATTAGCCTTGCCAAACCTTTGAATGAGAGTGGCTTTCTCTTCCAGTTTTGTCAGGCCTGATTTTTAAAGTTAGGAATTTCTTAAAACATATTTGGTGGAAATTTAAATGGAAAGAGATGGATGCTAAGACAGTTTTCTTTCTGATTCACTATTTGATTCAACAGCTCTGGGTTTGACTCTAAAAACTTTTATTCTATCTTAGAAGTTTCAAAATTAAAATATAACACTGACTATATGAATATTATAGTATATGATGCTTAAAATTTTGCAACAATTTAAAATATCATTTATTAATAAGTAATGGTCTTGGCAGTAAATGTCCAGCTTGTTCATTTATTTATATAGATAAAGCAAAAGGAAAAGCCATCTTCTGATTGGTCAGATCAGATAGAAAGTGTCTCTGAGAATTGCAGAGTTTTGGGAAATAGCATAAGAAATATTTTAGTTTTTTTAAATGGCAAACTCAATCAAGGGAGCAGGATCAGTGATGGTTCCTTTTCAAGTAGTTTAACTCCGAACTTTGATGAAGATCGAAAGCTGAGAGTCAAAATATGGATCCCCATGTTATGACTGAGCCTGAAGTAAACATTTTTTTTCATCTTCTTCACCCTAAGTGTATTGACCAGGTAGACTATGCCAACTGAGTTCAGGCTCTGTGGATCAAACATAGCTTTTTAAAAATGTGTGTGGACCAATCCATCTGTAGATGTAGAAATTTTGGAGAAGATGGTGGGAGAATATCTTTAATGTATTGGACAAGGGTAGTGCTATTTGCCAGAAATTGCAAAGGGGTGATTTTAGTTTTTTTCTTTGCCTGTTTCCTTTTCCATTTTTTTTTTGCCACATTTGAAAACAGAGGATTTGCCACAAGTAGTCCTTTTTAGCATATTTTCCTTCTTAAGGACTTGATTAGCAGATTTTAGCCAATAAGAAGGCTGTAATTACTTTTTAATAATCAGTGTGTTTTTGCTACATCAGCATGAGATTAAGAAGGTTGAGATATGCTAAAACATGATATTCAAAAACACAGGATACCACATGTTAACTCTGGGGCAAATACAGCTTTTAGAATAATGTTTTGAAAAGCAGTACCCTGTAAATATAAGGTGGTGTTGTACCATATGGAGACTGGTTTTGTGACATATGGCATGAATTAACAAGTTTAAAACTGTTAGGATCAGTTTTTCTTTCACCGACGGCAAAACCACAAGATACATAAGTTAAATAAGCTTCAGTCACAGATACAAAGATTCACCAAAACAAGCGCCCTTTTGGCTGGAAATTTTATTGGCAATAAGTGTGGGTTATCAATAGAAAGACACAGTGAATCAAAATTATATAGAAGCTCAAAAATGCATTCAAAAGAGTGCTTATAGGGTCTCCTTGTTTGTCTACAAAGGAGACTTCCCATTTAAAATAGGTTTTTGAATTATTATTGTTGTCACATTCTCAAAATAGAGTTTTGTCCCTGTTTTTATATTAAGGTTATTTGAAAAGAGGAAGTTGAGTGACAGATGGAAATCGTACATGGCACGGTGTCTTCTGATCTCCTCTAATTGAACCTTTGTGGGATGAATTGAACAGGAAAAGTTCAAAGATCTGGGGTTCATCTTATACAAACACTGTTTCATTTAATCAAAAATGGCTTTGAAGTGGAGCACTTGTAGACCACCTGTAGCTTTGAAATCTAAAATCATGAAAGCTTCGGGGATACTGAAGAGGATGGTACACAGCTCTGACACTCTGATGGGAGGGGCCATAATGGGAGGATGTGCATGAAAGCATATTTCAAATTCATGTTTCCCTTTAAATATTCTTTTATTTTCCCAGAACCAAAGCTTTCTGAAGTTGCTGAGCAAATTGTTACTTCATTTGAAATTCTATGGAACGTATTTTCATCTCAAGAGCATGTTTCAATTTCAGTCTGTGTACTGTAATTATCCCAGTTTTGAAATGCCCCTAAATATTGTTATTTTGTCTAGGTAATCAGTTAAGCCCTCCATTGTGAACTCTATTCCTCTTTTGAAACTTCTCCGTTATAAATTTAAATGGTTTTTTCTTGTTACTAAATAATGCAAGTGAGTCTCATGAAAATCAATCAATTAATCAGTGGAATTTACTAAGCATCAAGTGTGAGTCACTGTACTAGACTAAGCTCATTGTGGAACAGGGAATATGTTATATTTTTATAATGTACTCTCCTAAGTGTTTAGTTCAGTGCTCTGTGCATGGTAAGCGCTAAGTAAATAAAATTGATTGATTAAATGATTGGGAGAGTAGAATAACAAGTGTTCTTCATCCTCAAGGAATTTAAAATCTAATGAAGGAGGCAGACTAAACTTATTTATCAATAGAAAGGGAAGAGGGAGAACAAGGATACAAAAGAAGTGATACAAATGTATCAGGATGAACTACATGGATAAATAAGTGTTTACTACCATGCTTTACACACAGTAAAAGCTCAATAAATATTATTGATTGATTTAAATAATTGAATATAGAAATAAAAATATACTTATGTTCACAGGGACTGAGAATAGGAAAGCATTACACAAGGGAGCTAAAGATGGGTTTGGATAGACATCTCTATGTTGTGAATTATCCAACTGACAGATTTGCTCCAAGCAGTTTCTTTCAAATTCACCATGAGAGGACTGGAAAATATGAAGTTGGTGTCATGCATCAAGGTTTGCATGACCACGTGGACTGTTTGCATGGCCACGTGGACTGTTTACATGTCCATGTGGACCTGAATCCTCCTTGATGAACCCCGCTTTCCACCCCAGGCTTCTCAAATCCAGAATTGGATCCATGAAAAGAATGTGGTTCCTGGAGTAAGGAGACAGGTGTTCTATTCACTGTTCTGCCTTCAGGGTCAATAGAAGTCCTACAGCATCTCCATGGTAGTCAGGCCCAGCAGGAATCCTAAAAATAGCTGGCTACTGTGTGTGGTGAAACTACTCTGACAACTAACTGTTGTTCTATAAGCTCTGGTACAGGATCAGTACTATTTTATGGTCTCATCCTCTGGAAATAGGTCTTGCACAATAAAATACCCCAAAACAACTTGTTCTCTGCCATCCTACTTGCTGATTTTACTTAAGGCCATGATGGGAGAAGTGTGATTAGTGGAAAGAGTCAGAAAACCTGGGTTCTAATCCCAGCTCTGCCACTAGCTTGCTGTTTGACCTTGGGCTTGATGTGTGACCACTTATCTTCTCAATACTTCAGTTTCCTCAACTGTAAAATTAGAATTCAATACTTGTTCTATCTTTTATTTAGACTGTGACCATGCCCAGGTTGTACAGGGACTGTGTCTAACCTAATTAACTTATAGCTAACCCAGCGTGGGGAACAGTGCTTGACATATAGTAAGAGTTTAACAAATACTATTATCATTATTCCTATTATTATTATTATTATAACATGACTTTCAGAGAAGTGACAGTTTAAATTACTATCATTAGAGCAAAGGTCTGGGAATCAGAAGGACCTGGGTTCTAATCCCTATTCTGCTACTTGTCTGCTGTGTGACCTGGGGCAAGTTATTTAACTTCTCTATACCTTAGTTACCTCATCTGTAAAATGGGAATTAAGACTGTGAGCCAGATGTGGGCCATGGAGTGTATCCAAACTTGTATCTACCCAGCATTCAATGCAGTTCCTGGTACTTAACATATACTGAAACAAAACAACAGCAAAAAAACTATAATAAATTCCCCCTCTTGGGCACTCATTTGCATTATCAATCAATCAATGTTATCTATTGAGTTCATACTTTTAGCAAAGCACTGTACTACATGCTTGGGATAGTGCAATACAAAGAGTTGGTACCCACAGTGAGTTTACAATCTAGAGGGGGAGACAGACATTAATATAAACAAATTATATACAGATATGTACATAAGTGGTGTGGAATTGAGGGTGGGGTACAGATCCAAGTGCATAGATGATGAAGAAGGGAGAGTTAAAGAAAAGAGGGCTTGACTGGGGAAGCTCTCTTGGAATAGGTGTATCCTTAATAAGGCTTTGAAGGTGGGAGAGTGATGGTCTGGTATATGTGGAGTTCCAGGTCAGAAAGAGGAGATGGGAGAGGGGATGACTGTGAGATAGAGAAGATTGGGGCACAGTGAGCAAGCAGGTGCTAGAGGAGTGAAATGTGCAGGCTAGGATGTACTAACAGATCAATGAGGCACATAATCAAAGAGGGCAAGGTGATTGAGTGCTAATTTCTGAAGTCCCAAGCCTGAAGTTTTTCCACTGTTCCTGATGGGAGAGATTCCATCATCCCAGAAAATTTAGTGATTCTGGGCCCCACCCTTCCCCCAACTTCCCTGGACTCTAGGATCTGAATAAAGGATACTCAGAGTGCAAGAGGTGTAAGGACAGAGAAAAGATGGAAATGTTCCTCTCCTTCAATCAGTCCTAGGGTTGGGGAAAGGGATGGAAGCACTGTACTTAGTTATTTGCCTAAGAAGAGGAGAGAATGGACTTTCAGTGAGTTCCACCCAGGCCAGTGAAGACTGGGAAGTGACAAAAACAGATCCTTTGTTAACAACTAGGGGAACACTTTGAAGTTAGGCCAGGACATGGGGAAGAGGCCAGGGAACTAGCTATAAGGAGCATAACCAACAAAAGAGGTGTGTTCTAGTCCCAGATATAATACTGGTCTGCAGTGTGACTTTAGAAGGCCACTTAATAATAATAATAATGGTATTTTTTAAACGCTTACTATGTGCCAAGCACTGTTCTAAGCACTGGGGTAGATACAAGGTAATCAGATTGCCCCATGTAGGGCTCACAGTCTTAATCCCCATTTTATAGGTGAGGTAACTGAGGCTCAGAGAAGTTAAGTACTTGCCCAAGGTCACACAGCTTAACCTCTCTGAGCCTCAGTTTCCTTCTATAAGATACTTGCTTCCTGTGACCTCATAGATTTATGAATCTAGACTTTGATCTGATTACTGTACATCTACCCCAGCACAAGTAGTTAGGGATTAATAAATATTATAATTAATTAAAAACTGGGAGTCACTAGAAGCTGATGACTAAATCACAGTTGGAAGTACTTCTGAGAGCAGATTGAAAGCCCCTTCCCTCAAGACTGGCTCTGGAAGAATGCTCAAGACTGTCTACACTGAATAGAGATAGAGAGTGTTTACAGGTATTAGGAACTTAATATAAAACAACCAGGTGTAAATACCAGGAGCTTCCAGGCTGCAGAAGGAAGGCCCAGGACAATCAAAAATGGGGTAATGGCAATGTCTCAGGGAAGACTGGGTGTAAATGCAAGAAATCCATGTGTTTGTGACTGGCTTACTGGCCTGGCTGCCACTTTTAGAAGGGGTTGCCCTTATTTGCAAAGAAATGACTGACAGTCAATCAATCATTGTCCTACATGTCTGGAGGAGTGCAGTAGGTTTAGTAGACATGATGCCTGATCCCAGATACCCTAAAATATGTCTAGTGACAAACATTAAACAAATTACAGATAGGAGAAAGTAATAGAGTATAATGATCTGTATATGAGTACTGTGGCAGTTGCGAATACTTAAATGCTTATGTGGCTTAGGGGTGCTAACATGCTGGAGGAAATAAAAGATGGGGGAGGATGTTAATCAGGGAAGGCCTCTCTGAAGAGATATAATTTCAGAAAGACTTTGAATATGGAGAGCAAAGTGGTCTCTCAGATATTAAGGAAGGAGGATCAGGCAGGAAGGAGGCCATGAGTAGGGAAAAACTACAAGGAGACAGAGAGTAGCTTAGCTTGAGAAGAATGATGAGTGTGAGCTGGAGTGCAGTGGGAAAGAAAGTGGATAAGTATGAGAGAGCTCTTTAGACAGTAAACTCTGTATGGGTGGAGAACATGTCTGATCATTCTGTTCATTGTATTCTCTCAAGAGCTTAATACAGTGGTCTGCTCATAGAACATGCTCAATAAATATTAGTGATTTGTTGATTAAGATGCTAAAAGCCAATGGTCAGGAGTTTCTGCTTGATGAAAAGAAGAATAAGCAAGCACTGAAGGTTTTGAAGATTGAGGTGACGTGCAGAAATGTTTTAGAAAAAACTGATCCAGCTGAGTGAAATATGGACTGGAAAGAGGATAGACTGGAGACTAGGAAATCAGAGAGGAGGCTAATGTAATGGTCAAGCAAGGATATGAAAGGGCTTGGATCAGCCTGGTAGCTGTTGGGATGGAGAGGGAGGAATTGAACTTGAATTTTGAAAGAAAGTACCTACAAGATGAGGCAAAAGATTGAATATGGGAGTTGAATAAGAAGGAGGAGGAGGAATCAAACAATGGTTACAGGCTCGAAAGATGGAGGTTGATGAATTAATAGTAGACTATGATGGTGAAGTTAGTTGGAGGAGAGGATTTGGAAATAAAGATGCAGAATTCCATTTTGGACACATTGAACTTTCATGTAGAGTTGTCCTGGACACAGGCAGAAATGCAGGATTACAGAGGAGAGAGATCAGTGCCAGGCCTGTCGATTTATGAGTCATTCATGTTGAAATGGTACTTGAATCTATGGAAACAGATGAGCTCTTCAAGTGAATGAAAAGAGAAAGGGACAGAGAGCAGAGCCTTTCAGGACACCCACAGTTTAAGGAATGGGAGGTTAGGAAGTGCCAGCAAGAATGCCAGCTTCCTCTCTAGACTTTCAGGTCATACTGGGCAGGGAATAATAATAATAATAATAATGTTGGTATTTGTTAAGCACTTACTATGTGCAGAGCACTGTTCTAAGCGCTGGGGTAAACACAGGGGAATCAGGTTGTCCCACGTGGGGCTCACAGTCTTAATCCCCATTTTACAGATGAGGGAACTGAGGCACAGAGAAGTTAAGTGACTTGCCCACAGTCACACAGCTGACAAGTGGCAGAGCTGGGATTCGAACTCATGAGCCCTGACTCCAAAGCCCGTGCTCTTTCCACTGCGCCACGCTGCTTCTCTGTCTGTGGTATTGTTGTATTTTACTCTCTCAAGTTCTTAGTACAGTGTTCTGCACATGGTAAGCATTCAACAAATACCATTGATTGATTAATGGAAAAGACACTAAGGATCAGCTGGAATGGAGCATTGGGCTCTCTTACTTTTCTAGGCAATATCATCCTACCCACAAGGCCAACCGGGTGGAAAATAAACTTCATGCATAACAACTGCCTGCCAAATTTGAATATTGGAGATAATAACTGGTCGGGCTGTCCTTCACACACTTTCTGTCAAGCAGGAGTGGGGGTAGAGGGAAGAATAGATGTGTTCTACGTCAATCAAAAAGACATGCTAACATCAAGGTCCTTTCAGTGATCAATTAGGTCAAACAACGGGCATGTGACTCCACACTCTATAGCTCTGCTGCTCTGCACAGTGCCCACCCAAGTTAGATTGTTACTTAGAGACTATTTTTGCCTTGTTAAGATTCAGTCACAAAAACAGATTTTCAACTATAGGAATTTCTTAAACCCACTTATCCTGGCCTATCAATCAATTAATCATATTTATTGAGAACTTACTGTGTGTGCAGAGTACTACACTAAGCATTTGGAAGAGTACAGTATAACTGACTTGGCAGGCATATTCTCTGCCCAGTTATAGTCTAGAGGGGGATATAGACATTAATATAAATAAATGAATTACAGATATGTACATAAGTGCTGTGGGGCTGAGGGAGGGGCTAAAATAGGGAGCAAATCCAAGTGCAAGGGTGACGCAAAAGGGAGTGGGAGAAGTGACGCAAAAGGGAGTGCTTGTCATGTCAAGCAAGTACATGACAGAACTGGGATTAGAACTCCAGTCCTCTGATTCCTAAACCTGTGCTCCTTCCACTAGGCCATGCTGCTCTCACTTGCTGCACTGCTGGGATGGAGAGTAACAAGAGCCTTAATGGGAAAACAGAGGAAGAGGGTCAGCTTTGCCTGGGGAAATTGGTTGAAAATCACTATTTTCTAGGAACTTCTCTACAGTGCTTGGGAGCATAACTACAAACACTGCCATTCATATATTCGAAAAAGGACTAACTCCTTTCTTTTGGTAACTTGGGACAAACTCTTCTCAGCCTCCTCTTCCCCACACATTCACTCCTTGCTCCCAGGAGTCCATTAACCTGTAGCCTACGCATTAAGCAATTAAAGAGTCTGCATCTCTGTGGCAGGATAATTTGGCCTAGTATGGCTTGGGCTACATCCTTTAATGATGAGGAAAGGAAATCCCTATTCTATTTTAGCAATTAGCATAATTAGAATTTAAGCCAAACCCAAGCAGGGGGGCTTCATGCTTGGACACGTATTTGGAAATGTTTATGGGCAGAATTCCCTACAGCACACACTGCTTCCATTGAGAAGATTCCTAAGAAAAATGATGTGTGAAGAATTGAAATTCAGAAAGACCACACATCTCTTCTCAAACTACAGCAAAAATTGAGTCACAGTTCCCAAGTGTTTGAGGGCATTGTATCCACCTTTAAAATTGGAATGTATTTAACTAACGTGTATACTTCAGAGCCTCTGAATTTACTTTTTGCCTTACATTTAGAGGCAACTGACAATGAGGTGGATGGATACTTCTAGGGTATAGATCCAGGATTGAATTGCATTTGCAATATGGGACCATTTATCTAAATCAATAGCATTATTAGAGGCAAAAATTCAATCAGTCAATCAATCAATCATATTTCTTGAGCTCTTACTATGAGCCGAGCACTCTACTAAGTGTTTGGGAAAATACAGTACCACAGAATTAGCAGGCATAATTCCTTGCCCATAACGAGTTTACAGTCTAGATGGGGAGACAGAGATTAGTATAAATAAGTAATTGTCATCTTTTGGCCATAGAAGCTATCAGTTGAGGGATTGCAACTACAACCTAGATTAGCATTAATTTGGGGGCTTTATTGTGCCACACCTGCTGAGTCATGTCCAGGAATCAAGTAAGCTTCCCAGCACTGAAGCAATGCTCATCACAATAAAACTTGACTGGATGGAACATTCAAAAAAAATAGACCACAAGAGTGCCCAAGCAGCTGAGAGCAGCTTGTTTTAGTAGGCAGAATCAAGGGTCCTGCATATTCATCTTGGCTTTTCTGCTTGTCTGCTATGTGACTTTGGGTGGGAAGACACTTAACTTCTCTGTGCTGAAATTTCTTCATCTATAGAATGGGGAAGAAATACCTGTTCTCAATCCATTAATCCTCCAATCACATTTATTGAGCACTTACTGTGTGCAAAGCACTGTACTAAGTGCTTGGGAGAGTAATAATAATAATTATGAAATTTGTTAATCGCTTACTATGTGCCAAGCATTGTTCTCATTGCTGAGGTAGATACAAGGTAATCAGGTTGTTCCATGTGGGGCTCACAGTCTTGATCCCCATTTTACAGATGAGGTAACTGAGGCACAGAGAAGTTAAGTGGCTTGCCCAAGGTAACCCAGCAGACAAGTGGTGAAGGCGGGATTAGAACCCACATCCTCTGACTCCCAAGCCTGTGCTCTTGCCAGTTGGTAGATACATTTCCTGTCCACAGCTAGCTAACAGTCTAGAGGGGGAGGAAGACATTAATATAAATAAATAAATTATAGGTAAATTCTCCTTAATAGACTGCAAGTCTGACGTGGGTCTGGAAGTGTGCCTGACCCCATTAGATTCTATCTCTCCCAGCACATGGCAGAGTGCTTAACTCATAAAAACTGCTTAACAAATATCACAATTATTCTTTTTTTTTAATGGTACTAAAGTACTTACTCTGTGACAGGCACTGTACTAAGGGCTGGGGTAGGTATAAGTTTGTCAGGTTGGACAAAGTCCCCGTTCTGCATGAGGCTCACAGTCTTACTCCCCATTTTCCAGATGAGATAACTGAGGCCTAGAGAAGTGAAGTGACTTGCCCAAGGTCACACAGCAGGCAAGCGGCAGAGCTGGAATTAGAACCAAGGTCCTTCTGACTCCCACTCCCTTGCTTTATCCACTAGACTGTGCTGCTTCTCAAGGGAAGCAACTTATTAGCTACTCTATGGCTGAAAGTGGACATACTTGGACAAGGAAGACAAACCACACATTTCAAAGACTCAGTGAAACACAGTCTCAAAGAATGGTGATACCACAGTGGGCTATTGAAAACAACAGGAGCAGAGAGATCAGCTTGGGGAGTGGCAGTTAAGGAAGAGGCTGCTATACTTGAGCAAAGCCTTCAAAGTTTGAGAGAGACCAAGAGACAGATTTAAAATGAAGGCAGTGAAGCCATTAACACAGCAAGAAACGTATTTTACATTCCCTCCATGGGGATGGAGGAAAGGCCACAAAGAGGTCTATTCCTCATGAATGAGTAGGTCCTAATGTCAATGATGTCTAAGCATCAAAAGAGAATCCAGAAGTGGATTTTTAGCTCTTCGGACTTGGTGACAGTTTTTTCTCTTCTTCTGCTTCCTCCTCGTAGTCAGGGATCTATGGATGCTCAACCTCATGTCACTTAAAGCCATAATTTATTCATATTGATGTGTAGTTTCACCTCTAAACTGTTGGACTCTCCAAAGTGCTTAGGACTATACTCTGCACCAGAGAAAGTGCTCAATAAATATCACTGATTGATGTTCAATAAGGATTATGAATCGGTTCACAGAACTCAGTGAAACGTGGTTCTTTGATTCTTTCATTTCACTAATGTGTAAAACTGCAAGTCTACCATGTATAGAGAACTTTTAGGAGAAACTTTAATCTCTGATTTCTCCCAAATATTCTGATTCCATCAGAACTTGTCACAGCACTGTAACTTCTGTTTCAAAAAATGAGAGAAAATTCCCTGAGAACGACATCCCCCTGGCTCCCTGTCCTATGTCAAGCTTCAATCCTTTCATCATACCACAGGAGGAAGAGTGAGAAAAATACTGCTATGGTAAAGACTTTTTTTCCCCCCTATTTACCTCAGATTGGCTGTTTGCCAAAATGCCTGGTGTTTCACTGGCAACACAGAATCATTTACTGTGAATAGCATATCAGCCATTCTACTGACAGGGATCTTTGTATCTTTCAGCAACTTTTACTCTATAAGTTCCCTCCGGAATTCACAGAAACACTAATAGAGTGAACCATGGCATTTGTGATTAGGCCACCTGAAAAGTGGAGAATTGAGTGATTAATTTAAAGTCCTTTAAAAAATATATGGTATTTGTTGAGTACTTACTATGTTCCAGACACTGAACTAAGTGCTGGGGTGGATATAAGCAAATCAGATTGGATACAGTCCCTATCCCAGATACAAGCAAATCAGGTTGGATACAGTCCCTATCCCACATGGGGCTCACAGTCTCAATCCTCACTCTATAGATGAGATCACTGAGATACAGATAAGTGAAGTGACTCACCCAAGGTCACATTACTATTATTATTATTGACTAGGTCGAAATTAGAACCCATGACCTCCTGACTTTCATGCATATGCACTATCCATTATGCCATGCTGCTTCACTAAGCCTATGCTGTTTACCAGAAAACAATTTCTGTCTTACCAGACTATTAAGCAAATTCCTTCTTGAAGAGCAGTAACTTACCTTGTTTTTTAAATATAATAATACTAATAACAACCATAATAATAATAATGATTTTTTTGTTACTAATGAGGCCTGGGTAATTGGGATAAAATTCACAAAGACAGGAAGCTC
Organism: Ornithorhynchus anatinus; assembly: GCF_004115215.2. Classification (NCBI taxonomy): domain Eukaryota; kingdom Metazoa; phylum Chordata; class Mammalia; order Monotremata; family Ornithorhynchidae; genus Ornithorhynchus; species Ornithorhynchus anatinus. The sequence continues at coordinate 110,905,274 of NC_041729.1, forward strand.
TAGAAGTAGTTTGAATTGTGGATTACCCTTGAATTCCTTAATTGTTATTGTTTATTATTGTTTATTAAGCTGCCCAAATGTCAAGTCCCCAAAAGCTTCATCAAATGACACAAGTACTATTCTGTAAATAGGATTGGGCTTTGAGAAAACAGTCAGGCCAATAAAGCCCTAATTCCGGCAATTGCTAAAAACTATGAAGCTGCATCACTATCTCCTTTGTCCCTTCTACAAGGAAAGGTCAGTGCAAAACAGAGCCATCGAGATTTGGGGTGAAAAGGGAGAGAGGTATTTTCCTCCCCTCATAAGGTTGGCAGAGTTTCAGTATCTTTTGAAGTCTGATACCTTTTGAAGTTACCTCATCTGTAAAATGGGCATTGAGACTGTGAGGCCCATGTGGGACAGGGATGGAGTCCAACCTAATTTGCTTGTATCCACTCCAGTGCTTAGTACAATGTCAAGCACAAAGTATGCACTTAATAAATGCCATTATTATTATTACTATTATTATTAGCTGTTAACAAGTGTGGGGAGAAAACAGAAAATATTATCTGGTTCCTGACTAAGGATTGGAGCTATTTGCAAAGGTGCCCATTAGCAGGAGTCTGAGCTGAGCTACACCCACTCAGGGCCCAAACTTCCAGATCCAGGAAAATTGGAGGTCAATTTGTTTTCTCTGGAGATGCAGGAGGATAGGGAGACCTAGGAGAGCATTACAGGCAATTTTTAATACTGCTTTCCTCCATATCCTCAGATAAAAACTGTGGGATTTTCTGCTGGGAGTAAGGTGGGTGGGGGTGGAGAAAGGTGAGTAGTTTGGATCAAACTTCCAGTTTCAGGGAAATTAGGTGTAAATAGTGGTCTCCAAGGAGGCAGGATGCAGCTGAGGAGGCCCAATACAGGAAGATTAGGGCCCTGATCTACCTTGCCCTTCCTTCACTAAGAATGTCAAATATGAATCTTAGTAGACTTGAGCTCCTTGTGGGCAGGGAATGTTATCTACCAACTCTACTGGATTGTTCTCTCCCAAGTACCTAGTACGGTGCTTGACTTACATACAGTAGGAATTAAATGAATTTCATTGATTGAAAAAGAGGAGAATCACTTGGTAAAATTCTCTCTAAAATGATCAATCATGGGGAAGTTGCCCAAAGTAACCATTTGTGGTCATAAAGCTGGTTTGCCTTCATGGTTCCCTCATAAACTTTGCTTCATCAGCTCATTTGGTCTTGCTCAGTACAAAGATGCCACACCCAACCTGTTCATATGCAAGAAGGGATGCCATACTTTTGGATGATACCACTGCCACATGGTGTCCTGGTAAGAGGGGATGCAATATGGAAATGACACAGAAAAAAAAGCTGAAAAACACACATCCTGCCCCACACCAGCCAGGATGCCCAGTGCAGAAAAAAAAAGTTCCCCAGAAGTTCCCTGTTATAGGTTGGGCTAGTGGAAGGACATGTTTGAAAGAGAGGTGACTTCTAGCCCTTCTGTTGTCTGAATTTAGCTTAATCTAGTTGATTCTAAGATATTGTTGACTGAGACTCTCACTTCCAATGTACAGAATATTGGCAATCTAAAAGAATTTGGCAATGGAAGTGCCAATTGCAAGCATGGAAAGAGTGGAAAAGCAAAAAATGAATTTTAGATATTAGTGGGGTTGGATCTTCCCCCATTTAGGCTGTAAATTCTCCCTCTAGGCCTTAAGCTCCTTGTGGGCAGGAAACATGTCTATCAACTATATGGTACTCTCCCAAGCACTTAGTACAGTACTGTGCACAGAGTAAGCACTCAATTAATATGATTGATTGATTTATAGATTGTAGGGACATGACATAAAAAAGAATTGAGAGAGGATTTCCCTGTTTTCTGCCTTTCTGATGCCTAGATTATAAAGCATGAAAAGACATGGACAGGAAAGCATATCACAACTGTAACAACCTCATCATATTTGGGAATGGTCCATGCTGCATCTAGGTGACTTTTATGGGGAATGCAAAGTGGGTTAAAGATTAGGAGGTATATGGGGTGATGGGGAGAAAATTGCCAAGTGACCTATACAAAACATCAGTTTCTCTTTTATGTGCGCATAAATAAGCACACACTAGATGGTGAAGAGGTTCACTGGGATTCTGATAAAGGGCCTTCTTAGCCTCATATAATACTAAATCAAATTATTGCCAGCCAAAAGTCTTAAATCAAACACTGCCTCAAGAATAAGGTCCCAGGTTGGTTCCAGTGCAACAGTGACACCAGTCATCTCTTACCCTGGAATGGGGTGGGGAGTACAATTTTCAAAGGATGTTTTCTGATAAATATTAGAGACTGATGGAAAAAGATTAGTTCTAATAAGTCTATATCAAAATTTGACCTCTTCACCCTGACACAAATGCATTCACTGGGGGGATTATGTAAATACATACTAACTACATATATTCCTTCCTACCACCTGCAACCTAACATGAGTGTTGACAATGTTTGGGAAGAGTTACTAAATAGCTGGAAGGCTTACTGAATATATCTATTTCAGGCTGTCAAAGATAGAACCTTACTGGTCCAGCTGGGCCTTTATGATAATTTCTATTTTGAAAAGTACTCTTCAGATCTTTCAAACTTAAGTTGACCAGCTGGTGCTGAACATGACAGAAAAATGCACTTAGGACTCTTCATTCTCAGAGGAAATATAATTGAAGTTTATGAAATCATGAAGGGCTTTAAAAGGGCCAGTATAGAATCGTTGTTCATCAGATCACATGACACTAGGACAAGGAGACATACTGATCCTTGGTGTCTCATATGGTAGGTTCCAAACAAATAACGGGAAACACTTGTTCGCAAGGCAGGTGTAGAGCATATGACATTCATTCCCACCAGAAATGGCAAAGGTCAAAAATATCAGTAGATTTGAAAGGGTTTGGAAAATTTCATGGATGAGCAGTCCATAATGGGGTACAGAGGGAAAATCAGGGATGTTGGATAGTCTATTCCTAATTATGAGAATGGATGTCAGCGGGGCAACCAACACAATCATCCTGTAAGTCACTGTTGAAGATATGATCCTGAGTTGGCTGGGCTAGAAGGGGAAAGTAAAAATTCTCCAAATAAGACCTCAGGATAGATCTGAGTTCAGGGACAGATGCTGCTGTGACTCTGTAGGAAGGAGACTGCTAATTGGGCAAGGAAATATAACCAGAGAGATAATGGGGTAGCTCTCATTTTATAAAATGCTTGCAGTATCTGAAGAACAGCTCTAAATAGATTAAAGAAGTAATCTTTAAGTCACATGATAATTAGAATAGTCATATATGTTGAGCACTCACTGTGTGTCAAGCATCGTGCAAGCACTGGAATAGATACATAACAATCAGATCAGACATAGTTCCTGTCCCACAAGAGATTCATAGTCTAAAAGGGAGAGAGACCAGGTATTTAATCCCCAATATCCAGATGAGGAAGCTGAGGAGGAGATAATTTGTGACTTTTTTATGGTATTTTAAGTGCTTTCTAAGCACTGAGCTACCCTAAAAGTTAATTAGGTTGGACACAGTCCCTGACCCACATGAGGGTTCACAATCTAAGTAGAAAAAAGAGGAGGTATCTAATCCTCATTTTACAGTTGAGAAAATTGAGGCACAAAGACGTTAAGTGATTTGCTCAAGGTCACATAACAAGCAATTGTCAGAGCCAGGATGAAAAGCCAGGTCTTCTGACTTCCAGGCTCATGTTTTTTCCACTAGGTCATGCTGCTTCTCAGTAAATTGAGGTCACACTGCAGGGAATTGGCAGAACTGGGATTTAGAACCCAGGTATCCTGACTCTCTCTTAGGCTTTTTTCCACTGTCATTCTGCTTCCTTAGCTGATTAAATCCTTTTCCTTCCTTAGTTAATTGCAACCTTGCGTTGCTGTCCCATTAACTCCACCAGAATGACAGTCTTTTAGCCCACTAGGATGGGTGAAGGTTTGTATATTGACACTTGTCCCTTGGTGCTATGTTCAGACATTCAATTACTCAGAGTGGAAAAAAAAGCTATAAGGAATATCTTTGGTCTTGAAAGGACTAACACTACTGAAAAGCCAGCCATGCTGGGTTAAAATGCCCTGCAAGCCAGTCCCAGTTCCCTCTCACCACTGAGCCCTAATGTTCCTGTACTAGAAGTATCACCTGAACTCAGTGAACATGAATCTGAAATGCAACTTAAAGGATTTAACGAGCACTGTCTTCATAAAATAGAATGACTTAGTGGATCGAACACAGGATTGGGAATCAGAAGACCCAGCTGTGCCACTTGCCCGCTGGGTGACTTTGGGCAAATTCCTTGACTTCTCTGAACCATAGTTTCCTCATTGTAAAATGGGGATTCAATATTTATTTGAATATTTATCTGGACTGTGATCCCCATGTGAGCTAGGACTGTGTCTATTCTAATCATATTGTATCTTCCAGTTCTTAGTACAGTGCTTGGCACAGAGTAGAACTAATAAATACCACAAAATACAAAATAAAATAGGGCATGTTTTTATGGGAAATACAGGGTATTGAATTCAAGAATATTTCCATGTGTACTTTGCCTTAAGTGAAGTAGCTTGCCACTTTTTTCTGGTATTTGTTCATAATAATAACAATAATAATTGTGGTATTTGTTAAGCGCTTACAATGTGCCATGCACTGTACTAAGCGCTGGGGTGGATGCAAGAAAATCGGATTGGACACAGCCCCTGTCCCACGTGGAGCTCACAGTCTAACTCCCCACTTAACAGATGAGATAACTGAGGCAGAGAAATGAAGTAAATTCCCCAAGGTCACACAGCAGACAAGTGGAGGAACTGGGATTAGAACCATTCCAGTGGCAACTCTCCCAAGCTCTTTGTACAAATGCTCTCCACACAGTGAGCACTCAATAAATATGACTGAATGAATGAAAGATGCCCAGAATGGAGACAACCCCAGAATGGAGGCTGACACAAGATCAGGAGTCAGTCTCTCAGGTGCCTTAGCTCAATTAGGCTGGGCTCCTCTTGCCACAGAGCCCTATTGTTCTCATTTTTTTTTCCATTATTATTTATTGTACTCTTTTTGTGATTTTAGTCATACGCATCTGTTGCAGTGCCTCTTCCCTCCCCATATTAGACTGTGAGTCTCTCGGGGAACAGGAAGCCTCTTACCCTAATCTGATCTGTGAATTTTTTCCAAGTGTTTAGTACCGCATTTTTGCACATAGTTGGTAATTAATACTGTTAGTCCTGTGATGCACTATATCAAATTCACCATTTATTAATTCATTCAGTCATATTTATTGAGCGTTTACTGTGTGCAAAGCACTGTACAAAGCACTTGGGAGAGTACAATATAACACATTCAGACACATTCCCTGTCCACAATGAGCTTACAGTCTAGAGAGGGAGACAGACATTAGAGATATTATGACCTAGTGGACAGAGCACAGGAATGGGAGTCAGATCCAGTTCTGCCACTTGACTGTTGAGTGGCCTCTGTCGAGTCACTTGATTCTTGGGACTATAGTTTCCTCATTGTAATGACCTCCAATAATACCTCAAGTGCTTTGCAGTCCAGGCAGCTCAAAGTAACATATAGAAATACTCATTACGATAACTCCGTTTATTACCAGTGCTGCTGATATTAGAAAGTCCTTCTCTCCTCTGCTCCTGAGGGAACTTATGTTGAGAGCAGATTCTTTGGCAGTTCTGAGGCTTCTAGGCTTTCCAGGATCCGAGACAGTGCTTCCAGCTGCTCCCGTTCCAGCAGGCCCAGCAGTTTCTGCACACTCCTGTTCACCACAGTCATCCACCTCATGTACGTGGCAGCCCGGGGCTGGGCCGCTACAGAAAGGCGATGAGATAGTATCCAGTAGCCTCTGGCTGGTTGTCCCACTTTGAGGAGCTGACCAAGCTGGGTAAGGCCTCCGTGGAGCAGTGCAGGCCCCAGTTGACCCAAGTCCAGCCAGATGGTAGCCAGGACATCCAGCGCTTCTACCTTCGACAGCTCAGGCCGCAGCTGCAATTCTGCCAGCTGAAGGCCAAACTCCCACAGGATCTCATCAACGTGGCTAATGTTCAGGGTCCACAGTGACTGATGCAGGGCAGGCAGGATCTCCAGCAGTGGAGAAGGAAGGGCGGCCCTCAACCCCGCTCGGCCCTCGGAGGAGCAGACACCCATTCTCTCTACCAGTGCTGCAAACCCCACGACGACATCACTGAGCCTCTCGCACTGTTCGAAGAAGTCATTCTGGTACAGCGTCTTCACGGCCGTCACTGCCTCCTGGATAATTTTCCTCATTAGGGCGAGGTCCATGTCTATCGTCGTCATGCTGAGATCCCCCTTTGGCACCTCCTGCCCAGGGGAGCAGGGGACCGGGTGTCTCTGCTGACAGCTGAACTCCAGGGTTGTTCTGCTTTACTATAAGATGGGTGTGATGTTTGCTGCATTTATATAGGTGGGGGAAAAGGGGAAGGGCTTTGCAAGGATACAAGGTGATTACAAGCTGGAAAGGGAAGCTAAAATGATCAAGGCAGGGAATGGGAAGAGGTGGAAGCAAAGTTAGTCCACTTTGTTAGTCAGGGGCAACTCTTAGAAGGCATGAGAACACAGAGGCAGAGCAGGACAGTTGTGGTCTTCTAGGTGCTTCCAGGCTAGAAAGAATGAGTACTAAGGTGATAAAAGCCAGATACAAATTAGATTGTTCCATTTTGAGGGGTGAAGGCAACACTTAGAAGTCTTTTGGGACCCTTAAGATTGTGAAAATGGATGCCTGTTTGTCTAATAATCACCTCATGAAGAAAGAAATTTGGTTTTGATAGGTCTTGAACCCTCTTAACCTGAGTTTCTTCAGTTTATCCAGAGTTTCCATGGACACAGATTGAGCAGCATGTCAGAGGAAATGAGGGCCAGGGGAAGAAATAATTTTTACCTGGGCTTGAGACTATGACGGGTGACTTTAACAAAGGCAGACCAATAAGCTGTTCCTTATTCCTAAGTGGGTACATGGCAGATTCTATTTGCAAAGAGGCATTTGATTGGATTGTGGATGTACCTGGGTCTGATCTACTTCCACCCAACTGAAGGTGTTGATTTGCAACCCGCTGATGAGCCTTGTCCTCACACTGTCATCTGCCAGATATATGATGCAATCTGCTACAGGCAATGTCTGTTCCACTGTATCAGATAGAACCAAGAGAGAGACTAGGAGGATTGATAGTCCATTGTTTCTGAAACCATCCCCTCCCATTTCTACACTGTTTCTAGCTGTGTTTCTGTCTTTCATGACCTGAGGTTTTAATTTAATTAATTGAAATGATGTTGACACTGGTAGAATCAAACTTTATGCAAGCCTTATAAATTGTAATCAGTCAGTAGAACTGACCCTTCCAGGTAATAAGTGGAACATGGGCAATTATCAGAAACCTCCTCAGAGCTTGTAGGATCAATTTGGCTTTGTGGAAAGAGTATAGGCCATGAAATCAGAGGACCAATCTTCTAATTCTGTTGTCATATAAACTTGGGCAAGTCACTTAATTTACTTTTGTCTCTGTTTCCTCATCCCTAAAACAGAGATTCAGTACCTGTTTGGACTGTATCTGACCTGATTATCTTGAACTTATCCCAGCTCTTAGTATTTGGCATAAGTGCTTAACCAATACCACAATTATTGTTATGAGGGATGACCAGTTTACATACAGACACTGTGTTCTGGCAGAGGCAGTTACTCTGAGTGGGGTATAACTGGGAGATACAGCTTTAATGAAAATTACCCTAGACCATAGAAATTCAGAGTCAGTGACTCACCCCCTGGCAGGAACTGCAAAGTCCCAGCTTTGTCTCAAAGGAGGAGGGAGTCTTCTCAGCATCTGTGGCTTCTGCTGGGGACTCTGCCAGGCATGTGAAGGAAGGAAATCATGCCCATTAACTCTGTTTTATTCCCCCAAGTATTTGGGACAGTGACCCGCACAGGATAAGCATTCCATAAATGCTACTGATTGATTCTACTGGGCAAGTCCAAAAACACAGGCATCTGATACCAGCCCTGAACCTCTCCTCCTGGACTATGCCTAGTAGGAGAAGTAGTGTGGCTTAGTGGAAAAAGCACGGGCTTAGAAGTCAGAGGTCGTGGGTTCTAATCCTTAGAACCCTGGCTCGGCTGCTTTATCACCTGTGTGACCTTGAGCAAGTCATTTCACCTCCTCTGTGCCTCAGTTCCCTCATCTGTAAAAGGGGGATGAAAACTATGAGCCCCACGTGGGACAACCTGATTACCTTGTATCTACCCCAGTGCTTAGAACAGTGCTTGGCACATAGTAAGCACTTAACAAATACCATCGTTATTATTATTACTATTCCCGCAGTACCGGTGCCCCTCTCCTTCCCTCCTCGGGTTTCAAATGCCATGTGTGTAACCATGGGGTGGAATGGAAACAATCACAAACACAGGCGGTCACAGTGTGGGGGACTTCAGCCTAGGGCACGGCTGTCGTAACATCTGTAAATCGGCAGAGGTGGAGTTCCAGGCCACCAGGAATTATCCCCAATTCCCAGAGGGGGAGTTCAATACTGCACAAACATGTGTCTTTTTAATCATATAGACACTTTTTTTTAAAGCTCACTTTCTTGTCCATATTAAACGAATCTACACATATGTGAAGAATGTCATACTTTGTATTATGTAGTGCCTCTGGGCATTGTGTCAAATTATTTCCTTTTTCTATTTTACGTCCTAATGATCACAGGCATACACTATGTAAGGGGAAAAGAAATGTTCCATTCCTCCATTACCTTTAAATATTCACTCTTATGAGTGAGAAATAAGTCCTGAGCTCAGCACTTAGCTAAATTACTGAAATTGTCCACTAAGTACAACGTTTGTTGTTGTGCCCTGTTGGACCCCGCTAATAGGCTGCCTTGATTTATGGGGAGCAATAGTTGTCCCTTTCTCAAGTTGCTACTGCCATACTTTGGTGTTATTGAGTCCAAACTGACTCCAGTACTGACTGTATCTGGTTGGGATTCTTGCTATACAAGAAATGGAGGTAAATAGAATGCATTGAGTAATCATGTTTCTGGAACTGGCTTCCCGATTTAGCCAGGGCTGGAGAGACAAGATAGATTACTCCTTCTTGAGTGCAGGCCCCACTAAATAATCAGTAACACTATGTACATTTTTCCTTCAATCATGCCATTTGATGGCTTGGATGGTGGATATCTGAGCATGGGTAAGAATTATTCACCTCCTTCTTGAGGCAGATAGACAATTGGGGCAAGTCTCTGAGACTTTGATTCAGCTTCCACAATTGATAGTCCTACAAAAAGAGATGGATGTAAAATGTGAAATAATTTTTTTGAATTTTTCCAAAACTCTTTCATTTCAATAATTTCATTTTATTCTCACTGCCTAACCTTAGCCCTTAATGTCTATTCGTAGTATTACAGAACTGACACTGCATCATCTGTGAATGTGGATCTTACCCTTTGGGCATTTGGAATTCACCCCACTTTCAGTCCCACAGCACTTGTGTACAAATAAGTAATTTATTTATTTACATTAATGCCTGTGTCCCCCTCTAGACTGTGAGCTTTTTAATAATAATATTAATAATAATGGTATTTCTAATGTGCCAAGCACTGTATTAAGAGCCGGAGCAGATAAAAGATAATCAGGTCCCACATGAGGCTCACAATCTAAGTAAAAGCATATTGAATCCCCATTGTGCAGGTGAGGAAACTGAATCCCAGAGAAGTTAAGTGACTTGCCCAAGGTTACATAGCAGACAAGTAGTGGAGCTAGAATTAGAACTCAGGTCCCCAGGCTCCCAGATCCATGCTCTTACCACTAGCCCATGCTGTTTCCTTGGTGGGCAGGGAACATGTCCACAAACTCTGTTGTATTATCCCAAGTGCTTAGTACAGTGCTCTGCACAGAGTAGTGCTCAATAAATACCTGTGATTGATTGATTAGACATTTTTAATGACATAGCTAGAGTCATCTCTAGTTATTAGCAATTCTTAAGTATTAGCAATACTTCAATGTATATCTCATTAATAGCAACATTTATGTAAAGAACAATGTGATTATCTTTATCAATTCTGCTTAAGCACTTGATACAGTCCTTTGAGCACAGTAAGTGCTCAATAAATACCATTGATCCAATGATTTTTTAAATAATTCTGTCCCTTCAAAATGACCAAAGCATGGATAATGTAAAACTGCCACACCCAACCACAGCATCCCCAGCCATTCTGCTTTCCAGGAAGCAATTCCCTTAAAAAAGAAATAGAAAAAAAAAATTTCAAACAAGGCAATTTGGTTCAGGTTCCATTGTGGATGGAAGAATCTAGTTTAATGGAGACTCTACTTTATCCCCACCCTGAGCTGTCTGAGCTGACAAGAGCACATCAAAACCTTTCTTAAGGGAAGTCTCTCTAAAGACCATTTCCAGAATACAGTACGAAGGGATCTGATTAGGGATGTGTAGCCCGTGACTAATAAAGGATTTTTCTAACCTCAGATGTTCAAAGCATCCTCCAAATCAGGATTCCGGCAAGCAATTTCTTAAGAACTATATAAATAAATAATTTACTGGAGAGTAAAGGCAAATATTCATTGGAAGTAATTGGCTTTTTAGAAAATAACTGATTCAAAAGAAAATCAAAGCCAAACACCATTTGTTTCATTCCCTTTGGCAGCCCCAGTGAGTACTAATGCTTATGGACCTCACTCATCTGCTTCCCCATTTCCCCAAGGCAACCCTGGAGTAGGAGTCCAGCTAATCCAGACAATCACAATTGATTCCAGACAATCACAGTTGATGGAAGTTAGTGGTTATGTCTGAGGGATGTCCAGGGGGCCTCGTATCTCCTCTAATTTAGGACATTCCTAAGGAATCATGTAAAAACCTCTTGAGGTATTTTCCACCTCTAGGTAAGGAAGGAAACATTCTGAAAAGCCCCTGGGGTAGCAGTATTCTCTTGGGGAAAATTGACAGATATTTAATCAGTTGTTTTTTTTCTAGATGGGAGAAAGGTGGCCACTGAGTGCATTCTTGGATCCTAGACAGTGGGATACATAACAATAATTGTGGAATTTTAAAGAGAAACTGCATGGCCTAGTGGACAGCACATAGATCTGGGAGTCAGTAGGACCTGAGTTCTAATTCCAACTCTGCTCCTTTTCTGCTGTGTGACCTTGGGCAAGTCGATTTCACTTCTACATTCCTCTGTTACCTCATCTGTAAAATAGAAATTAAGACTGTGAGCCCCCTGTGGGACAGGGGCCTGTGTCCAACTTGACTAACTTGTATCTACCCCAGTGCTTAATACAGTGTCTAGCACATAGCCCCATGTGGGACAGGGACTGTGTCCGACCTGATTTGCTTGTAAACACCGCAGTACTTAATACAGTATTTGGCACATAGTAAGCCCTGAAATACCAGAATTACTATTAGAAAGCAATGTGGCCTAGTGGATAGAGCATAGACATGGGAGTCTGTAGGACCTGGGTTCTAATCACAGCTCTGCCATTTGTCTGCTGTGATCTTGAGCAAGTCATTTCAATTTTCTGCGCCTCAGTTACTTTATTTCTAAAATGGAGATTAAGCTCTATGTGGGACAAGCACTGTATCCAACCCCATTACCTTGTATCAACCTCAGCACTTGGTATAGTGCCTGGCATATGGTAAGTGCTTAACAAATACCATTATTATTATGAGCTTGACATAGTGGATACAACATGGCTTGGGAATCAGAAGGTCATGGATTGTAATCCTGGCTCTGCCACTGACCTGCTGTGTGAACTTAGGCAAGTCATTTAACTTTCCTGTGCCTCAGTTCCCTCATCTGTAAAATGGGGATTAAGTCTGTGAGCCCCAAGTGGGACATGGACTGTGTCTACCCAATTTGCTTGAATCCACCCCAGCACTTAGTATAGTGCCTGGCACATAGTATGCGCTTAACAATTGCCACAATTATTATTATTATTACCTACTGCAGGCTGAGTACAGTGCCTGGCACATAGTAAGAGCCTAACAAATACCAGTAAAAGAAAGAAGTACTTACCATGGGCAAACCACTGTACCAAAGCAGTGGGGTAGATATAAAATATGCTAATACTCCTTGAGGGCAGGAATCATGTCTACCAACCTATTGTATTCTTCCAATCACTTAGTACTGTACTTTATATACAGTAAGTGATCGGGAAATACCATTGACAGATTGCAGTGTCGCATGCATTATGCTGAGCATGCAGTGTAATGCAATAAGAGAAGCAGCGTGGCTCAGTGGAAAGAGCACGGGCTTTGGAGTCAGAGGTCATGAGTTCGAATCCCGGCTCGGCCACTTGTCAGCTGTGTGACTGTGGGCAAGTCACTTAACTTCTCTGGGCCTCAGTTACCTCATCTGTAAAATGGGGATTAAGACTGTGAGCCCCATGTGGGACAACCTGATTCCCCTATGTCTACCCCAGCGCTTAGAACAGTGCTCGGCACATAATAAGCGCTTAACAAATACCAACATTATTATTATTATTATTATTATTATTATAAGATCATACATCCTAACCGTGACTCAATCTAAACTCTCCAATCTCCGTTCCCTCTCTCATGCAGTGTCTCCATCTTGGACCTAACTCCCTCCCTCTCCCCCTAACAAAATTCAACAACCACATCTCTTCCCAAATTCAACTCCCATCTGAAATCCCACTGCCTTCAACAAGCCTTCCCCAATTATTTTCCAAACAAATCCCTCAGCCATTCTTAGCACTTATTCATTTATCCTTATTCGCCCTTAACATTTGCATATATTTCATTTAACCGTCATTCAATGTAATTTTATTATTCTACTTTTTCTCCTCCATTAGACTGTGGACTTATTAGCTGAGACCATATCACTTTGTTTTTTGTTTTTTTCCCAAGCGTTTAGTTCAAGTGTTGCTCAATAAATGCTGTTACTAGTACTACCACTACCATGTCCAACCAAGGCCATTCAAACCTAGACAATTTCTTGGGGAGATGGGGCTGGGGGTACCCCTCAGCCTCTCAACTTGCTACAGAGCCTTTGCATGGGGAAGCAGCGTGGCTCAGTGGAAAGAGCCTGGGCTTCGGAGTCAGAGGTCATGAGTTCGACTCCAAGCTCTGCCACTTGTCAGCTGTGTGACTTTGGGCAAGTCACTTAACTTCTCTGTGCCTCAGTTACCTCATCTGTAAAATGGGGATTAACTGTGAGCCTCACGTGGGACAACCTGATTACCTTGTATCTATCCCAGCGCTTAGAACAGTGCTCTGCACATAGTAAGCACTTAACAAATACCAACATTATTATTATTAATCAGCTCTCTCCCCCTTATTTATGAACCTAGGCTGCACATTTCTCTAATTGCAACCCTGCTCAGTGTACCTCATTCTCACCTCACCCAATGTCGACCACTTCCTCATGCCCTCCCTCCTGCCGGGTGGCTTATTCAGGAAGGCACCACTTCTGAGTCATCGATCAATCAATTAATGGTTTTTATTGAACACTTTGTGCAGAGCACTGTACACTTGGGGAGAATCATACATTTAGTAGAAAGAATTCCTGGTCTCAAGTAGGATAGTCTAGCTTGGAAGACTAGTATTAAAATTAAATGCAGATAACAAAAGCAATGGCAGTATAAGGATGAGGTTGTGGTGAGTAGATAAGTGCTTAGGATATCAGACTAAGTGCATTGGTAAAGCAGTAGGGAGAGGAAATGGGGTGAGTGAAAAAGCTTACTCAGGGAAGGCTTCCTGAAGTAGGTATGATTTCAGAAGGGCTTTGAAGATGGGGAGAGTGCTGATTTTTCATTAATTCAATATACTGAGCATTAACTGTGTGCAAAGCATTGTACCGAGCACTTGATCTGCTGAATATGTGCAAGGACAAGAGTTCCAAGCAGGAGGGAGAGCATGGGCAAGTGGTCAAAGGTGAGTGAGGAGCGAGTGAAGCACAGTGAGTGAGGTTGCAATTAATGTAATTCCTAGTTAAGTTGTAATGGAAGAGAAGCAATTATAAAATAAATAAGGGGGAGAGAGCTAGTTGAGCCACCAAACTTGGTGGCAGGAACTGTGCAGTAGGAGGCTTGGCACTTTAAATAAAAATACCAGACATAAAAAGGTCTGGTACCTTACATATGACAAAATAAAGGCCTGTGTCAAAGCAGTCCAATTCTGCTATGTGTAGCCAAATAGAAGTCTAAAAATATGTTGATAACTTAAAATGGTGTAATATAATTTTTTATATTAAAATGCCCATTAATTTACTTACTTTTCGGGGATCCATGTGGCACAAATGCTCCTTCTAGTTTTATGTCTTGCTAGGCAAGATCAAGATGCCCTACTGAAATTTCCAATACTACCTTATTTCCTTGAGAGACAGGACTGAGAAACATAGTTCAAGTCACGTTGGGTTAAAACTATTTGCAGATGGGCTAGAGAAACACAAAGAGAGATACAGCTTGGATAGGAGAAGTTTGATAACTTGGAAAAGCCTGCCTTCCTGAAATCTGTGGCTATTGCAGAGTTACTGTGGATGGGTGGAGCAAGAGATGGGCAAAAGCAACAGGGAAAATTAGCAAAGAATGAAGCAGTATGACCTAGTAGAGCAGGGGCCTGGGAGGCAGAGGACATGATTTCTAAACCTGGCTCCGCCACTTGCCTCTTGTATGACCTTGGGCAAGTCACTTAACTTCTCTGTGGCTCATTTATCTCATTCATTCATTCAATCATATTTATTGAGCACTTACTGTGTGCATGACGTTGTACTAAGCACTTGGGAAATTACAGAAATAAAGAGAGAAAATCCCTGCCCACAATGGGCTCACAGTCTGGGGGCGGGAGAGAGATAGACATCAATACAAGTAAACAGACATTAATATAAGTAGATAAAATTACAGATATATATGTAAGTGCCTTGAGGCAGGGAGAGGGGGGAAGAGCAAAGGTAGCAAGTGAGGGTGATGCAGAAGGGAGTGGGAGATGAGGAAAAGTGGGGCTTGGTTTGGGAGGGCCTCTTGGAAGAGATGTGCCTTCAGTAAAGCCTTAAAGGGGGGAAGAGTAATTGTCTGGTGGATTTGAGGAAGGAGTGCATTCCAGGCCAGAGGCACAGTGAGATGGTTAACACCAGAGGAGTGAAGTGTGTTGACTGAGCTGTAAAAGGAGAGAAGGGAGGTGAGATAGGAGGGGGCAAAATGATGGAGTGCTTTAAAGCCAATGTTGAGGAGTTTTTGTTTGAAACACAGGTGGATAAGTAATCAGTGGAGATTTTTGAGGAGGGGGGTGACATCCTGAACATTTCTGTGGGAAGATAATCCGGGCAGCAGAGTGAAGTATGGACTTGAGTGGGGAGAGACAGGAGGTTGGGAGGTCAGAAAGGAAGCTGATGCAGTAGTCTAGGTGGGGTAGGATGAGTAATTGTTCTAATGTGGTAGCTGTTTGGATGGAGAGGAAAGGGAGGATTTTAGCAATGTTGTGAAGGTGAGATAGACAGGATTTGGTGTCGGATTGGATATGTAAAATGGGGGTTGAGACAGTGAGCCCCATGAGGGACATGGACTGTTCTAACCCAATTAACTTGTTTCTATCCCAGCACTTGGTACAGTGTCTGCCATGTAGTAGGTGCTTAATAAATAGCATAAAAAAGGAAAATGCAACCACAACCTACAGTCATCATTTTTAGATTAACAATATAGACCTGTTTTTGTTTTCTCCTAATGAATGCTATTAGAGGAAGCCCAGAAAAACCCTTGGCGTAGGGTAGAGTTTTTATTTTTGTTTTTATTTTTTTCTGTGTATCATGACCCTTGAAAGCCACTGTTTTGGGAATTTACTGGGGGCAGAACAAACTCATCCTTAGTTAAATAGGTGTCCTTGGTTTGGGACCTCCTAAAGGACATGCTAATGGGTGGGCCATGAATCCTGAACTAAACAAGGTGCTAAAGAGGAGTCTTTGCAGTTCATTATGTCATGTTGGCCCACTGATAGCAGTTCAGTTCTTCCTCCTGAAATGGGTTTCTCAACTGGTTAGAATGTCTACATGTTTGTGTTTACTATGGTTTATCACAATTGTCAAGTATACAGTGAACTGTCTAAGGACTGACAACACTTCTACTACTATTACTAACAATAAAAATAATAATAATTGTGTCATTTGGTAAGTGCTTACTCTGTGCCAAACACTCAACCCTAGGTAGAATCAGGTAGGACAGAAACTGTCCACATGGTGCTTACAGTCTAAGTATAAAGGAAAACAGATAATTACTCCTCCATTTTGCAGGAGTAGTAGTAATATTGATTAAGGATTTAGTATTTAGTGCTTACTGTGTGCAGGGCAATGTAGTAAACACTGGTGGGAATTAGACACAGCTTCATAATAATAATAATAATAATAATAATAATGTTGGTATTTGTTAAGTACTTACTCTATGCCAAGCACTGTTCTAAACACTGGTGTTGATTCAGAATAATCAGGTTGTTCCAAGTGAGGCTCACAGTCTTAGTCCCCATTTTACAGATGAGGTAACTGAGGCATCGAGAAGTTAAGTGATTTGCCCAAAGTCACACAGCTGACAGGTGGCGGAACTGGGGTTAGAACCCATGGGGTTTCGCAATCTAAAGGAAAATCTCTCCATTTTTCCCTCTATAGTCCTTGGCTGAGTTCTGAAAAGGTTTATCATCATTTTAAACTGTGATCTGTTTATCAGGTTGATTTCTTCAAGATGACTCAATAAGTGGCTGCCTTATCTTACTAGCTACCCCACTTACTGTATGTGGTTTCAATTACATAATTATAATTATGAAGCCTAACTACAAGGTGGAACTGGGGAATAGGGAGCTGGAACATTTAGTTATCCATGCTTCTCTCTCTCTTGCAGCAGCTTGGTGTCTTTGTCCTCCAGAAAAGCATTGGGGATGACACCCCCAGAGAGACCCTATAGTTCCTTTATGTCTTCGGGAGGGGTGGGGGGGACCAGGGGTTATGATGGAAGACGTGATTCTCCCCCACACCTTCACCCACCTAGGGACATAAATCAACAGGGTGGAAGAGGCTCAGATAGGAGGCTCCATCAAATTCGTAGCCCTCGGGCATATCCCTTGGCTGAGCTATTTGGAAATGCCTGAGCTGAATGCTTGAGAGCAGAAGTGGAAAAGCAGAGTAATGAAGGAAAAGTCTAGAGAAGGACTACAGCTGAGTTGTGCTGCTTCTTTATACTCTTCTGTCCCAGCTACAGTAGCAAATCATCCAGTTTTAAGTCCATCCTTTTTTCAGTTCAAGGGTCCCCTTTCTGGTACAGTTAAGGTACCAGACCTCTTCATGTCTGGTATATTTATTTTAATAATAATGTTGGAATTTAAGTGCTTACTATGTGCAGAGCACTGTTCTAAGCGCTGGGGTAGATACAGGATAATCAGGTTGTTCCATGTGAGGCTCACAGTCTTCATCCCCATTTTACAGATGAGGTAACTGAGGCATAGAGAAGTTAAGTGACTTGCCCACAGTCACACAGCTGACAAGTGGCAGAGCCGGAATTCGAACCCCAGAACTCTAACTCCCAAGCACGGGCTCTTTCCACTGAGCCATGTGCCCAGCCTCCCATTGCATGGCTTCCGCCATCAAGTTTGATGGCTTATTCAGTTCTCTCCTTTTTAAGCTTGTTCATCTTCCTTTAAAACCTACCCTGCCCACTTCTCTAGTTAATAATAATCATTATTAAGGTACTTGTAAAGTGTTTACTATGTGCCAAGCACTATATTAAGCACTGGGGTAGTTACGTGTTAAGCAGGTTGGACACAGTCCCTGTCCCATATGGGGCTCACACTCTTAATTCCCAATTTACAGATGAGGTAACTGAAGTCCAGAGAAGTTAAGTGACTTGCCCAAGATCACAAAGCAGTCATGTGGTAGATCTGGATTAGAACCCCGGCCCTTCTGACTCCCAGGCCTGTGCTCTATCCACTAAGCCATGCCTCACCCACCATCGTCCATTTGCTCATGCCCTTCTTCCTGCCTAGAACTCCCCACCAAAAGCTGTAGAAAAGTCACACAGATTTCTTGTTCCCCAGACTGTATGTGTAAGGTGGGACAGATGTTAAGCTCTTGGGACAATACAGTACAACAATAAACAGATACATTCCCTGCACACAAGGAGAAGATCGTAGGTACCCAAGCTGTAAAAAGTAGTGAATGATAGTTGGGAGGTTTAAGGAATATTAGATAGGGCCTGTTGGGTATGCTGAATACTTTGGAAATTTGGGGTACAGAAAGAAGTCTTTTCTAGATTGTAAACCCATTTCTAGGCTGTAAGCCTATTGTAGGCAGGGATTATCTCTCTTTATGGCTGAATTGTTCTTTCCAAGTGCTTAGTACAATGCTCTGCACACAGTAAGCACTCAGTAAATACGAATGAAAGAAGAAGTGTGTCATATTTGTGTCCGGGAAGGCAGGTTTAAACTGGGGGATTCTGAGAAGGTGATTGGACAGTTTGGGTAAGATGCAAATACATTTTAACTTGGTTGGTTTTTAGACTAGGAACCCCATGAGGGACAGGAACAGTGTCCAACTTGATTAGCCTGTATTTACCCCAGTGCTTAGTAGAGTGGCAGATAGTAAGTATTTAACAAATACCACGATCATTACCACTAATTATTACCACTAATTACCCCAGCTCCACTAGTTCTGTGTAACCTTGGACAAGTCACATAAGTGCTGAGTGCCTCAATTTCCACATCTGTAAAATGGAGATGGTATTTGTGGTAATGGTATTTGTTAAGGGCTTACTATGTGCCAAGCACTGTTCTAAGTGCTGGGGTGGCGGGGGGATACAAGGTAATCAGGCTGCCCCACTTGGGGCTCACAGTCTTAATCCCCATTTTACAGTTGAGGTAACTGAGCCACAGAGAAGTTAAGTGACTTGCCCAAAGTCACACAGCTGACAAGCGGCAGAGCTGGGATTAGAACCCACGACCTCTGACTCCCAAGCCCGAGCTCTTTCCACTAAGCCATGTTGCTTTCCTTACTTAGACAACTTCTTCCCCCTACTTAGACAATGAGTCCCATATTGTACCCAAGGACAGGGTACAACAGAATTTTAATTTTTTTATGGTATTTGTTAAACGCTTACTATGTGCCAGTCACTGTACTAAGAGCTGGATAGATACAAGAAAATCAGGTTGGACATAGTCCCTGACCCACATGGGATTCACAGTCTTAATCCCCATTTTTAAAGGTAACTGAGGCACAGAGAAGTGAAGTGACTTGTCCAAGGTCATACCGTAGATAAGTGGTGGAGCCACTGTACATAACCCACTGCTTAATACCCTGCTTGGCACACAGCAAGCACTTAACAAATACAATTAGTATTAGGACCTCTTGATTTTTGTTATTGTCACCTCATAACCCTCAATGCTGACGAGTTGTAGTCCTTATTGGGGTTTTTAAAAAGTCTGATTCTCTTTTGACCAGTCCATATTACTAATAGCTGAAAACCTAGATATCAGCATTTGGCTCTGAATTAACAGACTTCATTCAATAGTGTTTATTGAGTGCTTACTATGTGCAAAGCACTGTACTAAGCACTTGGAATGTACAATTCGGCAACAGATAGAGACAGTCCCTGCCCAGTGACTTGGGCACTGAGCTAGCTCTGCCCTAAGAGGGAGCAGAAGAGTGAGAGTAGACTATCAAATGAACTTTTTTGGGTTTTATTATTTTTTTTAACAGTGACAAAAACAGTCATAGAGTGAAAATTGGGAGATATAAAATAAAGAACAAAAAAGACTTGAAACAGTAATAGAATGAAACTAACTCAACACTTGCTCAAAAAGGAAAGGAGCATAAGGGATTTCGGGTTTTTTAGGTTTAGATGATGAGATTACTTTTTCAGTGGAAGTAAGAAATTGTCTAACAACTTTTCTCTAATTATATTCAGTCCTTTCAAATATTAAATATTTTTTTTTGTTTTTGCTTTTGCTTTAAGTCCAGTCACACCCTTTGATCCTGGTGATTACAAACTACAACTTTTTTACTGATGATGCAGACAGAGTACAGTGTTAGTATGGATGGTGAAAATTACTTTCTTAAAAAAAAAAGGAATAAAACCATAGATGCCACATTTTCATTATAATTACAGTGGTGAAAAGCTGATGGAGAGTTTAGGGTGTGGGGGTTGATTAGGACAAGACTTGGAGATGGCAAAGAGTCAGGCTCAATTGTGATCTTTTTAGACTGTAAGGTCATCTCTAGACCTTAAGCTCATTGTGGGCAGGGATATATCTACCAACTCTGTTGCACTGTGTTTTCCCAAATGCTTAGTCTAGTGCTCTACTTCGCTTGGTAACTTTGGTTCTTTTTAGCCCTATTTTCAAACTCTTTGGACTTGTTGGGAACAAGGGATGAACAAGACAGAGTCCAGACCTAAAATCAAGAACATTGGCTTTCTCCTCAGAGATGGAAATTGTAGGGAGGGGAATAGTCTCCATCATCTCATGGCATTTGAATCTTTGACAGAGACATACCATTTCAGTAACAATTTAAGGAATGAGGAAAAAGAAGCAAGTTTTCTAAGTGGAAGCATCTTTAGATCATAGAGAACCATAAGTGTGCAATGCTGTTACATTTCCCAAAAAGAACTTGAAAGAAAAAGTTTTTTTTAACTTCTGCTTACCTAAAGTTCGCATCTTCTGTATTTTGGAAGATTCCAAGCTTGTTGAGAATTCTGCACACATGGAAAGTCTCCAGATGCTAGACAGAGATATTTTAAGGAGTCCAGGACAAAAGGACAAAACTGAACCTTTTGCTTCATCTGTTTTCCTTTGTTTTTGTTTTTGATATAAAGCTGCAATTGGCCTAGTGAGATCTGATAAGTGTCTTATTATAAACTCGAACGTCAACTGATGGTGGAAAAAAATGATGGAACTTGTAACTGAAAGAAAAGTAAAAGGGTATAAATGACTGGCAGATCCCATTTCTTTACAAGTGTTACATTTCAGTCCCCTGCCACTACCACATGCTTCCTGTTCACAGATAATTTGTACAACATATTTTATCATTCAGTTTTAGACACAGTTGAAAGGCTTTTGCCTAAGGCTTGGAACACTTTGAAAATTGTATACCATTTGCGAGGCTTTCTTCTGCTTCACTGTGCAATTAGGTGACTGTCTTTCTACAGACATTAGATATATCATTTATGGAATTTTTTTTGTTGTTGTTCTTGTTGTTGTTGTTGTTTAACCAAGGTGAACTAGAAAATAAAAGCAAGTGGTTTTCAATAACCTATAGATAAGGGATTCATGAGCCAAATAACGATTTCATCTTGCTGAAGGAATAGTTTTCAGACAGGAACCTTATGAAAGGAAGGGGAATGGGAAGGTTGTTTCAGTCCAAACTTTTATTACTGAACTTACTTTTAAAACTATACATTTGATTCCAACTTTCAAGAAAGGATGTAGTGATTATCTTGCATTTCAGTTCCATTAACCTCTGATAAAAACCACAGCGGAAGACTTCTTCTAGCTTTTCATGTATTTTCCCTGCCCTGTCTTTGAGACAGTCTCAAAAAACATGGGTGAAGCAATGATGGGCTAAGAGTGTCCCCTGCTGGAGTTTCCTGGCAAAGGTGCTCTCGCCTCGAAAGGACAAATCCCAGTTAAACTCATCTGTGGGCTCCTTTCTTGAGGAACCTAGAGGACATACTGTGACTTGAGGTCCTGATTGAATTTCATGTGCATTTCTGTGTTCTGAAGAACCTGAATTTTAAAGTCAGATTTGATAAAAGATAGCTTTACTCCCGCCAAGGCACCACTTTGTATTTTTCCACTGAATAATGCAAATGGAAAAAAAAAGACTAATTCAACCCTCGCAGGAGGAGTTTGAATTTCCTCTGAGGTGGAATGCAGTATCCTTCATTTTATTTAGATGACGGTCGTTTACTAGCTTTAAAAACTAAACAGAGCAAGGAAAGGCTGGGGAGAAGGCTGAACAATATTCCTTTTTTCTAACTGAAATTGATCTTTAAAGAAAGCTTGTTATACCCTTACTCTTTTGTTTACCTATAACAAAAATATTTCATTTAATTGTTATGTTTATTCAATGTTTGTCCTTTGTCTAAATGTCCTTAATATGTGCCTGTTCGCATCAGTGTTGCTTGTCAGAGTGAGAATTCCCAGAGGACAAGTGTGCTGTAAAATGCCTCATGCAAACAAATTTAAAAGTGTTTCTGATGGTGATTTGGTAACCAAAACCACAGTGACAGTATAAGGGAAAATCTGAACTCAAGTCACAAAGCGATACAAATAGTTTAGGTTATTGCCCTAACAAAAGCAAGTAATTTAATCCTGTCCAAAGATAGTTTCTTCATACTGATTTGCCTCTCTAGGAAATGGTTAAGGATAATGTAAAACCCAGTCACTCTAGGAGCTGTGTGCTCTCTATAAGTAATGGCGATGACTGAATAAAGCCATTTAGACAATTTAAAAAGATTTATATATGTGCACACAGCCATGGCAGAGGTTTGGGTCAGTAAGAGTGTCATTTTAATAATCATTTATAGGCAACAAGCCACAACCTGAGGGTTGTAAAGAACATCCAAAGGAAATTTTTTTTTTACAAACTAGTTGTTGTATGCTTCTTGAAATGTATGAATCTTATATATAATAGCAAATGATCAGTCCTTTTTTAAAAAAAATAATTTGGCATAGCTAAATAATCTCTTTATTAAAATCCTATGTTTAAAACAAATAGCTACATGGGAAGTAAATGGGATTCAATAGGTTAGCTTGTCAGTACAGTTCACTAATTGTTCATTCCAAGTTTTCTAAAGGCATTGGTGTAGAATGTTGGTTTGAATGCCACTCACTTTGTTAACAGGATCACCCGAAATGGCTTTCACAGGAGCCCTGTATGTAGACCTGGGAACTTGAAACCTTTTTGATTCAGAGCCAGACCAAGAAAATTATTGTTATATCAACACAGCTCTGGAATTGTTCATGTCGGTTTCCTCCGTGAAGAAATGTGACTGAAACAATACTTTCAAATGTAAGTTCCCTCTCTCCCAAACCAATTAATTAATCATATCAAAGGCATTGCTTGGCACATAGTAAGTGCTTAACAAATTCCATAATTGTTATTATTATTATTCAGCAAGTAGTGGGCACAGACCCCTATATTTAGGAGAACGCAGCAAAAATTAAACAGCCCTTCCACGTACCCAAGGAGCTAATGACTGCAAAGAAGCAGCAGCGTGACACAGAGGAAAGAGCACAGGCCTGGGAGCTAAAGGACCTGGGTTCTAATCCCAGCTCTACCACTTGTCTGCTGAGTGACTAATGCAAGTCATTTAACTTCCCTGTGTCTCAGGTACCTTATATGTAAAATGGGAATTAAGACTGTGAGCTCCACCTAGATCAGGGATTGCCTATCTTGTATCTACCCCAGGGCTTAGTATTGTGCCTAACACATAAGTGCTTAGCAAGTACCATAAAAAAGAATGGACCTTACTTCCTGTAGAGGCATGCAATATCTTAAAGTGCTTCAACTCCTTTAAGCTGGTTCTATTTCAGATCAGCCAAACATCTGCAGTATTCTCAGATTCAGGCTTAATTTTAAAAATTGAGGCAGGAAAACTAAAAAACTGGATTTCTTTTCCCTTTCACTGCTTGGTCTTGAAACCACGATATTATATGTTGCTCTCGCTGGGATTCCTATTTTACCCTCTGGTCCGTAAAATTAGAGGTCCTTTGGACAGCAACTGAAATTTTAGTTAGCACTTTGTACATGTGACTCTGCTCTCAATTCTGCTTCCCTCTATTAACCTGAGGATCTGAATGGGGTGGATCTGATCCACATCCTTGTTTTTCTTGTTATTTGCCATTTTTATCCTTTCAGTTTTTCCTGGTGTGTCCACTGTAACCACCACCTCCCTAGTTCATCGATAGCGAGCCCTGCACAGGTGATAGACCCTGTCTAACGAACATCTCAATACTTCTCCCCAGGGCTCTGTATACAGTAGGCACTCAAGACTGTAATCTGCACACCTTAGATGTTCAGTACTGTTCTCTGAGCAAAATAGGTATTCAGTGAATATTATTTAATAGAATGAATGTTTACTCAAGAATTTTCTTTTCTATGACTAATTGGACCTGCTCATATTTTAACCAAATAGATAAGATACCCGAATATCTTTCCTGCTGAAGTTTTAAGCTCTTTCAGAGCTTAACTAAATTTTAAGCTCAAAGAATAGCTGCAGTGCTGCTGTCTGTGTGGTCAGCATAATGATAATAATGATGACATCAATTAAGTAGTGGATGCAAAGTTTTTTTAGTTCTATTTTGTTTTTTTAAGAGCAGAATCCATTTTTGGCCAAAGTGTTCATAGCACAGTGCCATGACATAGAAGGTATTTGCCTTGACACCTGGGCAGCTTGGCAGCATTGCTCTCCAAACTGGACATCTTTGTTTCAGGATTTCTATCCTGGTCCTGTCTACCACATAGAACAACTTGGATGGGTTTTCAACCAGAAACCTTCACCACTGTTGATATAGCTCCAATAACAAAACTGAAACTAGAACCTACTTCTCTTGCTTTATGAAGTAGAGCTCTTTCTAGTGATCTCAACAACAGGGCACCTAGTAAATGCTTCATAAATATCATACTTATTTTTTGTGACCTTACTACCTAATCATTTATTGTAACAGGTTACAGTGCAGACATTATTATTTCAAAGGTCATATGCTGTCGCTTCTTAAAGTGCCTATCATTTACTCAACAAATAGCACAGACACTAGGAGAAGCTAGCACATTATTTTGGAAAGTGCTTGGAATCATTGAACTAAGATATGCAAAATTAGCCTTGTTATTTTTATTATTGGTTCAGTGATTCCAACTAACATTCAAATCTTGGTTCTATCTTCAGTGAACTTTGGGTTTTATTCTCTATATCTGTCAAATGGGCTAATAATTTACATCACCCACCAATATTGTGTGTTTTGTGTGGTTAGAATGATGATAATAATAACATAATGGGTATAATTTTTTAAATATAACCAATCTATCATATTATATTGTTTTCTTCCCAAATCCACATATTCCTGGATAACAGTTTTGCCTTCTATAGTCTTGAATAATAATGATAATAGTCCTTTCCATCACATATATTAGTCTGACTCCAAATAGCATCCTGACTCCATTCTCAATAGCCAAATGGCAAAGTAAGCCAACCTTTCCTATTTTTAATAAGGTCTTTTTATTACAGTTTGCAAATTTCACAAAACAGAAACCCATAGAACAAGTAGGGACTATTTCAACAGTGTTATTCTTCATTTCCTGTGGTCTGTGTAATAACTCATGATTGTATTGTAAAAGAGCAAATCTTAGAAACTGAAATATATCCACTGCCTAATACTTTAATCAAGTCCTATGTCCTTTATCCTTCTGTCCTTATGGATCCTAGATTGCTTCAGTAGCTCCAAGTTCTTTAAAGGTCATGTACAATTGGTTAGGATTTTCAGCATTCCCTATTTCTTAAGCCTTGTTCCTGAGTCTTCCGAAGTGTTTTAGACTGAGTTTCTCTTTGAAGTCATTATGTCCTCCCACATTTTCTGGCCATAATTGATAGCAATTGGATCCTTCAGTTTAGATGCCATTTACCTTTTGGATAGGAGCCTAATAGAAATTCAATTCCAACAAATATTTTTTTCTCCTGTGAATTATTTTCAAGCATACATTTTGTGAGTGTTATTCAAAGGACTCAGCCCAGGCCTGGCAGTCAGAAGCTCTTGAATTTTAGCCTCAGGTTTCCCACTGTTTTCCCCTGTATGGAGGAATAAAATGCGTGATTCACTCCCCGGGTTAAATCCCCACCCAAAGTAAGGAGGTGGAAAGTAAGCATGTGAGCCCATTGTTGGGCAGGGATTGTTTCTATGTTGCCAAATTGTTCATTCCAAGAGCTTAGTACAGTGCTCTGCACACTGTAAGTGCTCATTAAATACGATTGAATGAATGAATGAGTATACAGAAGCTGACCAAGTCAGTATATATTTCCACAAGGAGGAATGGTTACTCAGACTAGTTGCTACTAAATCAAGCAACAGGATGAATATAGGGTGACCAGAAGTCCAAAATTATATCAGATGGTCAGTTGTTGTTTTTGTTGTTTTGTTTTTTAAGCTTGCCTTTCCCTGTCTCTTTTGATACAGTTCTAGAGGTTTTTTAGTTATTTTACAATTTTCAGTGCCGAGCCTCCATTCTCTCAAGGTGTGTGCCCCTAAGTTCCAAGGTTTACGTGCTGCCCTAGCTTCACTCAGGTCTGTAAGGGGAATGCAAAGACTCTGGGCAATCAATAGACCACAGCTCTATCCACTTTCAAAGTTCTTCTGAAATCACATCTCCTCCAAGAGGCCTTCCTTAATTACTGTCTGTCATTTCAGCTGTTATGAGCTACATCACTTCTGTACTCACAACCATCCACAGGATATATGTAAATATCTTCATACTTTTTAACTTCCTATTCTATTACTTAAGCGTTGATTTATAAATATAACCTTTTCCTTCTTCCTTCTATCTATAAATTAATGACCATCCATTTCCCACACTAATTTGTGGACTCTTGGAGGTCAGGGCTTGGCCTTACAAATTCTATTGTTCTCTCCAAAGCACTTAGTACAGGGCTCCGCAAATAGTAAGTGCTCAATAAATACCACTGATGATGGTGATCGATTGAGAGGGTCAGGACACCCTGGAGAAACATTTTATGTTCAAGACAGAGGGGACCAAGATGATGATGATGATGATGATGATAATGGCATTTGTTGAGCTCTTACTATGTACCAAGCACTGTTCAAGGTAATCAGGCTGTCCCACGTGGGGCTCACAGTTTTAATCCCCATTTTACAGTTGAGGTAACTGAGGCACAGAGAAGTTAAGTGACTTGCTCAAAGTCACATAGCTGACAAGCGGCAGAGCCAGGATTAGAACCCATGACCTCTGACTCCCAAGCCCATGCTTTTTTCCACTGAGCTATGCTTCTCTGATGATGTAGGCACCATAAAGTGGTGGCCAAATGCCATCACTGCATTACACTGAATACTATCATAGAATCTGTGACATTACGTGCATCTCATGTTTTGATATTTTTGGTCTGCCATCACTGGACACCCTAGATAGGGTTGGAGAGTTTGTTTATCCAGAATTCTCTAGGTTTCTAGTATTGGAGCACCTGACCACCACACAAAATACATCTGGATAAGTTTTAGATATGGGAGAACCAGGTGTGTGCTCTGATATGATAGCAACTATCTGATTTTCCTCTTTTCCCAGGTCTAAGCCAGAGTACAAGGCAGACTCATCTCCCTTGCATTCTCCAGTACTCTTTTGCACATTTTCTGGTGGAATTAGCATAGCCTAATGGAAAGCATATGGGCCTGGGAGTCAGAGGACCTGGTTTCCAATACTGGCTCTACCACTCACCAATAATAATAATAATAACTATTATTATAGCAATAATGATAATAAATATTTGCTAAGCACTTACTATGTGTCAAGGACTGTTCTCATCACTGGGGAAGTACCAAATAATCACACAGAACTAACAATCTAAGTAGGAAGGAGACAAGTATTGAATCCCCATTTTACAGAGGAGGTAAATGAGACACAGAGAAGTTAAGGGACTTGTCCAAGATCACACAGCAGATAAGTGGCAGAACTCAGATTAAAAGCCAGGTCCTCTGATTCCCAGGCCTGTGCTTTTCCCTCTAGATCACTGTACTTGCTGTGCATCCTTGGGCTAGTCACTTTTCTTCTGCCTCAGCTTTCTCATCTGTATAATGAGGATTCAATACCTATTCTCCATCCGTCCCTCTTAGACTGTAAGCCCCATGTGGGACAAGGATTGGGTATGACCTAATTATCTTCTATTCATCCCAGTACTTAGCAGAGTGCCTATGATACACAGTAAGGGCTTAACAAATATTATTACTACTAATAATGATTAAAAATATAAAGCACTACAGAAATATGAATAATGACCCAGGAATTCACTGTTGCTTTGGGCTTAGTCAAGAACACATATGTATCATGGCCTAGTGGAAAGAGCTCAAGCCTAGGGGTCAGAAGACCTGGGCTCCAAGCCCAGCTCTGTCATTTATCTGCTGGATGACCTAGGCAAGTTGCTTAGCTTCTCTGTGCCTCAGTTCCCTCATCTGCAAAATGGGGATTCAATACCTATTCTCTTCCTACTTAGACTGTGAGTCTCATGACCTGGTTATCTTGTGTCTACCCCAGTGTTTAATAGAGATCTTGGCACATAGCAGGAACTTGATAATAATCACAGTTTTCCTCCAGACTGTAAATTTGTCATGGGCAGAGAACGTAACTACTAACTCTTTTATACTGTAGTCTTCCAAGAGCTTAGTACAGTGCTCTACACATAGTAAGCACTCAATAAATATGATTGATTATTGATTGGGCAGGGAGTGTGACTAGCAATTTGGTTGTGCTCTACGAAGTGCTTAGTATAGTGCTGTGCACACAATAAGGGCTCAACAAATACAACTGAATGAACGATGATAATGGTGCTATTTGATAAGCCCTTCTTAAACAACTCCAGTGGTTGCCTATCGACCTCCGCTCCAAACAAAAACTCCTCACTCTAGGCTTCAAGGCTCTCCATCACCTTGCCCCTTCCTACCTCTCCTCCCTTCTCTCTTTCTACCGCCCACCCCGCACGCTCCGCTCCTCTGCCGCCCACCTCCTCGCCGTCCCTCGGTCTCGCCTATCCCGCCGTCGACCCCTGGGTCACGTCCTCCCGCGGTCCTGGAACGCCCTCCCTCCTCACCTCCGCCAAACTGATTCTCTTTCCCTCTTCAAAACCTTACTTAAAAATCACCTCCTCCAAGAGGCCTTCCCAGACTGAGCTCCTCTTCCCCCTCTACTCCCTCTGCCATCCCCCCTTTACCTCTCCGCAGCTAAAGCCTCATTTTCCCCTTTTCCCTCTGCTCCTCCACCTCTCCCTTCCCATCCCCACAGCACTGTACTCGTCCGCTCAACTGTATATATTTTCGTTACCCTATTTATTTTGTTAATGAATTGTACATCGCCTTGATTCTATTTAGTTGCCATTGTTTTTACGAGATGTTCTTCCCCTTGACGCTGTTTAGTGCCATTGTTCTTGTCTGTCCGTCTCCCCCGATTAGACTGTAAGCCCGTCAAACGGCAGGGACTGTCTCTATCTGTTGCCGACTTGTTCATCCCAAGCGCTTAGTACAGTGCTCTGCACATAGTAAGCGCTCAATAAATACTATTGAATGAATAAGCACTTACTTTGTGCCAAGCACTGTTCTAAGTTCTGGGGTCGATACAAAGTAATCAGGTTGTCCCATGTGGGGCTCGCAGTCTTAATCGCCATTTTACAGATGAGGTAACTTGCCCAAAGTCACACAGCTGACAAGTGGCAGAGCACCATAATCTCTGACTCCCAAGCCTGGGCTCTTTTCACTAAGACACACTGCATAGTGCTCTACACACAGTAAGCACTCAATAAATACCCATTGATTAATTGATTTATTATGAATTGTTCTAATCTCCTTGAAGGCAAGGAGGATATCTTCCAACTTTAGTGTACTGTAAGCTCCCAAGTATTTAATGCAGAGAGTCCAGTAACCATTCAATAAATACCACTGATTGATTCTTTGCACCCATTTTCCGTTCTAACAAGTTATCAATTTGTCTTCGTATGTCAGAATGCAACATCTGGGAAAATTATGCCCAATCAATTTCCTTTGGAATTCTTTCCAAGGCAGAAAGCAAGCAAATATTGGACTTTCTGGCATAATGTATCCCAAGAGTTTGATGGAATTACCATAAGTACATTCTATTCCCCCCATTTTTGTGAGATTGGTTCATTCTATCTTTTGGCTCCATTTAATAAATGCTCATTAAAAATAATAAAAATATTTCCGATTTGATGGAGATTTTTTTAAATGTATCCATTGTTGGTCGACTTTCAATAATGTAAGCAGTGTTGAGGGTTTTAGGACTTGATTTACAAAGAATGGACCAGGGGAAGGAGAGGATGGATATTATGGACAGATATCTTCATTATTATTTACTATTTACTTAGCTCCAATGAGTACTGATAATATAGTCTCATTTCAACTTTAAAGAAAGAAATACGAAGTTAATAGTTATGGTGTCACAGGAAAAGATTAAATCTGTTTTGAAGAATGAGTTTTCTTTTTCCTCCTCCAATATTTGGAGATAAGTGAGACCCAAAGGTTTATTTGAATGGATTTGGGTTTCTAAGACCATTTCTAAGTGAAAAGCCTTTAGTTACACTTTTGGGTGACAGTTTTCTCCTTATTAACCTAGACATGCCCCAGGAGATAGCCAACAGCCTCAGAACCCACTATTAGATGGTAGTCATCTAGTTAAATGGAAAATTTGGTAGTGGAAGTACACTATTTTCTTCAAAAAGAAGCTTTTTTTTAAATCCCAAAGCCTTTTCTGTTCCAAAAATAGTGGGAATTGTGGCAACCCCAAAGGTCAATATTCATCTGCAGGTTCAATATGGGTTGGCTCTGGGACAAAACTAGAAGGCCTTGGAATAGCTTCATTTTTGCAGTATTTGCTCTGCCTAGAAATTACCCTGGGAGATATTGCCATCTAGTTATTTGCTGCTGAGTTGTATACAGCAACAAAGTGAGAAAAATATTTTACGCTGACTTAGTGGTTAAGCAAGTTCTTCTGTAATTGAATTGTCTGAATTACTAAATCAATTTTGATTAGTCCACCTCATATTTGTGTCAACCAAAATCTTTATTTTCCGCTTGTGAGATAACACAGCTTCTCTTTTCTTGTTTATTTTATATTGGGAAATCTCTTGACCAAAAGTCAAAGGTTGAGATAGATGTCACTAGACTGTTGTCAGGAAATATTCTTTAATTTTTGATATTTTACCTTTTATTCCAGTGGCTTAGAAATAGACTTGAAATTATTTTTTTGATAGTATTTGTTGGGTGCTTACTATAGGCCGGGCACTGTACTGAGTCCTGGGGTATATACAAGCTAATCAGGTTGGACAGAATCCATGCCTCCCCTGGGGCTCACGGCCCTAATCTCCATTTTACAGATGAAGTAACTGAGGCACAGAGAAGTGAAATGACTTGCTCAAGATCACACAGCAGACAAGTAGAGAAGCTGGGATTAGAAACCATCTGACTCCCAGGCTTGTGCTCTATCCACTAGGCAACATCGCAGGATGTACTGTGTTCGTATCTTCAATAGTTGATGGGGAATGCTATGCAATTCAGTCTTCCTGCTCCAGAATTAGTGGTAGAAAAGCTTTCTGAATTCAGTCATGAATTGTTCACATGCTATCTCTTGCCATGAACCTTGTGAAGGAATGTGAACAATTATGTCCATAGCTTTATGAGAGAAAAGCAATGCAAAACAAATCCAGGAATACATGTGTCACTGAACTATAGTGTGTTGAAACTTCTGCTTCTTTCATGATGCCGGAATCTCATGGGGGGAAATATCCTTTTCTGATTCATTCATTCAATCATATTTATTGAGCGCTTACTGTTTGCAGAGCACTATACTAAGGCGTGGACAGTACAATTCAGCAACAGAGACAATGCCTGCCCAACCACGGGCTCACAGGCTAGAAAGGGGGAGACAGACATCAAAGCAAGTAAATAGGCATCAA
The DNA here is from genome assembly GCF_004115215.2 of Ornithorhynchus anatinus. NCBI lineage: Eukaryota > Metazoa > Chordata > Mammalia > Monotremata > Ornithorhynchidae > Ornithorhynchus > Ornithorhynchus anatinus. The sequence continues at coordinate 110,936,984 of NC_041729.1, forward strand.
GAGAGTCAATATAAATAAATAGAATTATAGATACATGCACATCATTAATAAAATAAATAGAACATCTGGTGCTTGGTAAGACAAAAGAACTTCCAATACTAGACAAATGTTTGTGAACAAAAATGCTATGTAGATAAAGGCATGGTGTCAAAACTAAAAACCACTAGCCCCTTCCCTCCCAAACCCACCTTGGAATCCTGTTACCAGCCTCCATTTACCTGATAAACAGAAGTCTTTCCAGGCACCAACGTCATACAAGAAAACAGTCAAAGAGAAGTTGGGACTTTCCAGAAGTCACACAGCAGTGACTAACTACCAGCATTGGCAGCACAGGCCAATTGGGCAGCACTGTAAGGGGATACAGACTCCAATTCCCAAAAAACAGTGTCAGTATGGACCCAAGATGGTACCAGTTGAGCCACAGAAACTGAAAGACATCAGCAGCATGGCTTAGTGGATACAGCATAGACCTTGGAGTGAGAAAGACCTGGGTTCTAATCCCAGCCCCCCCCCCCATATATCTACTGTGTGAGCTCAGGCATGTGTTAACTTCTCTGTGCCTCAATTACTTCATCAGTAAAATGGGTTTTATGACTCTGAGCCCCATGGTGGGCAGGGACTGGGTCCAACCCAATTTGCTTGTAACCATCCCAGCACTTAGTACAGTGACTTGCATATAGTAAGAGCTTAATGAATGCTATCACAATCTTATTTTGGTTGCATTAGGAATGAAATTGAGATAGCTTCTCCTTTTGGGAAACGTGTCTTCTGGCAGCCTTTCTATGAATTATTTTTTTTTAAGTGCCTTTATTTTACTAAGTATATTCGATCCCATGCAGACTGGTTACTTCTGACTGCCAAGGAACGGGCAAGGAATTATTGGGCTGCAGGTTACCTGCTGAGAAGATTATAAGGGTTAATTGAGCTATAATTTTTTTTTCAAATAATTCTACTGGGAATTCTCATGGTCTCCTGATTTTGTTATTTTGGAGGGATTTAACATATGCTTTGGCAAGAACAAGGAGATGTAATTTCTTTGCAGGATTTCTACTATCTCCACAGTATTTCAAGTATTACTGTAACAATCATGCCATTTCTTTTTGCCGTGGAAGTGAACAGATTTTCATCTGAAGATAATTCCATGTATACCAAACTTGGCAAATGTGTTTGTACAAGTGTGTGGTCAGGGTTGATATGACCAGTTACATTTCTGTCACTTCAAGTGGCTTTCTGCCTTTTTGGTTCAGAGGCCCACATCCTATTTTCTCAGTTGAAATGTTTACTTCATTTCCGTTTGAGATGCCTCATCTTTTGTTCCGTTATTACACTATAACCTATTCAAGGTCTGCTCTAACCCTGTGGAATTCATCTTCCTCAACTTAATCCAATCTTAAGGGCTTTTGTTTGGCTTCCTATTGGATGCATTCTTTCAGAGTTTTGTGAGAGGATGATGGGGCAGTTCTCCAATGTCCAAAGTTCTCTAAGGTCCCACATGAAGGTTTTGTTGTTTTCTCCGTTGCTGGAGAAGTACACATAAACTCTTTGAGGGAAAGGCTCATGTGTTTTAATGTGTTTGTAAGTGCCTAGTAGAGTGTGACACCCATGGCAGGTGTTCATTTGATGCTGCTGCTGATAAACAGTTCTCCCCAGCATTAAGATGTAGCTAAAAGCTGATGCTCACATGAATCCCAAATGTTCACTGTGAGACCTATGAGACTTCATTTTGAGGGTACCAACTTTGGAGGGGTGGAAATGGTACAAAAGAGTGACATCACTCCCTTCTCTTATTTGGGACCATTGGGACTGGGCCCATTTATGTCTCCACCATGGACTTTTGTGAATATCAGGTAGCTGTAGCTAGTCCTTTGCTGATAGTTGTGAGGTAGGCTGGAAATTGAGACATCCTTAGGTTGCTGGTTGGATTCCAGCTCGAAGGACTCCTAAGTTTTGAAAATCAGCATGGCCTAGTGAATAGAGCATGGGTGGGAGTCAGAGGATCTGGGTTCTAATCCTGGCTCTGCCACTTGGCTGATTTGACCTGGGACAAATCACTTCACTTCTAGGGGCCTCAGTTACCTCAGCTGTAATACTGTGAGCCCTGTCCCTCCGGGACAAGGAATGTGTCCAACCTGATTTGCTTGTATTCACCCCAGAGCTTAGTTCAGTGCCTGGCACAGAGTAAACATTTAACAAGTATCATAATAAAAATTGTTAATATTATTTAGAAATAGACTCTCAGGTCTCAGACCCCCTGTGCATACACTCAAGGCAGTGACTCATCTCACCCCCAACTAGGGCACAGAGGGCTCAGTTCAACCTCCCCCTCTTGGGTGTGTAGGACCAAGCTCACAAAATGCCTCCAGCACCTCTCCTTCCCACCAACTCCTTCCCCTTAACCACCTAGCCTTCTTTGTGCCAACATGGCAGATTAGGACCAGAATGTACACCTGTCCTCTGAGTATAAGCTCATCTAATTCTTAGACTGTGAGCCCTTGAGGACAATGGGTCATGTTTAGTCCTTACCTAGATGATTTTTGTTTTTTGTTTTTCTCCCAGCATCTAGTGTTTTGCACAGAGGAGGTGCTCAATAAATAATAGTGAAGATATGAACTACTCAACCACACATTGGTGGCCCCCAATAAGAAGAGGAAGATTATAGTTATATCTTGTTCTAGCTCTGTTTCTATCCTTTGTCCTTGTTTTTAATTTTTTCTGTGACTCTTTCTCCCTCTCTTACTTCTCTTAATCAATCAGTCATATTTATTAGGTGCTTACTGTGAGCATAGCACTGTTCTAAGTGCTTTTTTCTTTGGGAGACTGCACAGGACTAGAAGTCAAGGGAGCCTAGATTCTAGTCCTAGCTTTGTCCCTGGCCTCCTATCTCACCTTTAGTACATTACTGAACCTCTTGGACCTCAGTTTCTCATCTGTGAAGTGGAGACAAGAATATGCTCTTCGATTATGAGCCCTAGATCCCTAGGTCAGGTAGATATTTTGTCCAATCTGATTGACTTTTATCTACCCCTGAATTTAGCCAATGCTTGCAAAAAAACAGATGCTGAATAAATATCATAATTATTCATAATTATTATTCTCTCTGCTTTGCTGGTCTATCTCTGGTTAGAATCTCCATGACTCTCTGGCTGTCAACTCTGATCCTGGGTGCATCTCTGGCTGTAGCTTTCTTTTTGGTCTCTCTGATCTTACTTAATGTGAATCCTGTGAATTTTGTGAATCCCCTTTTGTTCTTGTGCTCCAAATGAAATATGGACACCTATGTACTTGGGGAGTCCTATTTTATTTGCAAATCTCACATGCCATTTGATAATAAGAAAAGAATGTTTCACAATTGGGAAATTTTAAATAAAGATTTTGGTCATTCCTTAGGGCTGAAAAAGTTGTCGTCTTTTTATTTTGGAACAAAGTGAACTAAATTTGAGGTCCAGAAAAGTCTCTCAAAATGATTGGAAAGACCAGAGGCCTGGGAGTCAGAAATATTTGGGTTCTAATACTGGCTCTGCCACTTGTCTGCTATATTGCCCAAGAACAAGTCACTTAACTTATTTGTGTTTCAGTTATCTCATCTGTAAAATGAGGATTAAGACTGTGAGCTCCATGTGAGACATGGACATGGGTGCTAAAATCCGCTCTTCTCCAACCAAACTGCTATCTCATTAATACAGTCACTCATCCTAACCAACCTGGATTATTGCCCAGCCTTCTTACTAATCTCCCTGCCTCTCTCCCCACTCCAGTCCATACTTAACTGATACCCCATCATTTTTCTACAAAAATGCTCAGGATATGTCACCCCGCTCCTCAAAAACTCCATTGGTTGCTCATTCACCTCCACATCAAACAAAAACCTCTCACAATTGACTTTAAAGCACTCCACCACCTTGCCCCCATCTACCTCTACCTCACCTCACTTCTCTCCTCCTACAGCCGGCCCTTACAGTTTGCTCCTTTAGTGCTAACCCTCTCACTGTGGGGCAATCTAGGCTGTCTCATTACCGACCCCTAGCCCATCTCCTGCCTCTGGCCTGGAACGCCCTCCCTTCTCGAATCCACTAGACGATTACTCTCTCCCACTTTAAAGCCTTATCTTCCAAGAGGCTTTCCCAGATTAAACCCCACTCTTCCTCATCTCCCACTCCCTTCTGTGTTGCCCTGACTTGCTCCCTTTGGTCTTCTCCCCTCCCAGCCCCATGGCATTTATGTACATTTATGTAATTTTATTTATTTGAATTGATGTCTGTTTCCCCACCTCTAGACTATAAGCTCATTGTAGGCAAGGAATGTCACTGTTCATTGTTGTATTCTACTCTCCCAAGCACTTAGTACAGTTCTCTTCACCAGTAAGCGCTCAATAAATATGATTGAATGAATGAATGAATGACCGTGTCCAACCTATCTTGTATCTACCCCAACACTTAGTACAGTGCCTGGCATGTAGTAAGGGATTTGCCAATGCCATTTTAAAAAACTAAACAAATAAACAAAAATAGAGTTGGTAGTTAACATAAGAGTTAACATAGAAAAATTCCAGGCATCCAGATATGACAACCATCTGGAGATTGTCCTAATTTTTCTCTCAATTTCTTTAGGAATGGTTAGAACAGGAACAAATCTGTATTTGATTTATCTTGTCTATGGTGAAGTAAAGAGTGAAAATACCCTTCCTAAGATAGAGGTGCTGGTATTTTATCTGCTATACATCTGGTTGTGTTTTTGAATAATTCACTTAGGTTTGAATTCGGGGCATGTGTGTTTGTAAAAGATTTCTTTTGTTCAAAGAGATTTTCTGTGACCCAATTCACAAGTTCTTTTTTTAACTGTGCTATGCTTCAACCATGCAAAAGGAGACTGTATTTTTATTTATGAGGATGTCTACACCTTTTTTTATTTCCTGATTAGGGACAGAACTAAAAAAAAAAAATCTCAGATTTACCTATTGTCTTTCAATTTACTGTGTCTGGCTACCATAGAAGAATTTCTTGGAGATACTCCACCATATATTTCACTTTAAATGCATTGATGCCAGATTTTATGGGATTGTTCACCCTTCTAAGAATACAGAAATGTTTAAAAATACATTTAGTTTAACTATAATCTAAATAAGAGTCCCAGTTTATAGTTTATTTCATAGGAATGTTGTCTCACAATGCCACTGGTATAGCAGTTATTATCTAGTATTTTGCTAGGAGGGAATCCAACGCTTTCATAAAGCGGTTTATTTCCGTATTCAAATAGATTCTCCCAATATCCACCAAGGAGAACAGGAATGTGGGGAAATCCATTCTTTAAGCAGAAGATTAAATGGTAAGGCCCATTCCATTTTTTTATTTTTTTCTTCAATAAGTGAAGCTCATGGGCACATTAATATAAGACGTCCTTCTTCAAATTTAGGCAAACTAGCTCGAGCAATTCTTAACAGTTCAGTTAAGTGTATGCCTGATATTCATTTGTGTTTTGAGTGTCATGCAGTAAGGGCCAAGATTTCATTTGAGTCTAACCGAATCAGATTTCATTTGAGTCTAACTAAATCATTAAAAAAGAAAGAATGAGGTCTCTTCATCTTAGGCCTCACCCAGCTGGATGAGTTCTCTGCCTCCCACTTTCTAACTATGGAAGTCCCTCAAAGCTCAGCTTTGGTACACCTTCTATTCTCCCACAGCTACACCCATGCTGTTGGAAAAAGAACTAATTCACTCCCACAGATTTAAGTACCATCTCTAAACAGATAATTACCAAATCTATTTCTTCAGTCCTGATCTCTTTCCTCATCTGCGGTCACATAGTTCCTCTTGCCTACAGGACAGCTCTACTTGGATATCCCACAACTACAAATGTAACATGTCCAAAACTGAATTTATAATCTTCCCATCCAACACTGTCCTTCCTTAAACTTTCCAATCCCCTACCTCTTAGAACAGTGCTTGACACATAGTAAGCGCTTAACAAATACTATCATTATTGTAACACCACCATCCTTTTTGTCTCATATGCCCACAACCTTGGCATTATCCTCAACTCATCCCTCTAGTTCAACTACAAATTCAGTGAAAACAAATCCTGTCAGTTTATCTCTTCACAGTATCTTTAGAATCCATCTCTTATACTCCATCCAAACTGATTACATTCAGACTCAAAGTCCTATGCAGATCGTGTAAAGTGAAAGCACTTTGTAGGTAGGGAGCAGTTGTACAAACTCCTTGTATTGTACTCTCCCAAGGACTTAGTACAGCATGCTGCCCACAGTAAGCAGCTAATAAATACCACAGATTGATCGATAGATTATCATATCCTGACTCTTGACTCTCCTTGCTGACCTCCCTGGACCTTCCCTTTCCAGTTCATACTTCACCTTTTTCCTGGATCATTTTCCTGAAAAGTCATTCAGTTCACATCTCCCCACTCTTCAGAAACCTCCAGTGGTTGCTCATCCACCTCCACATCAAACAGGAACTCCTTACCATCTGTTTTCAAGGCACTTTTAGATTGTGAGTCCCACGAAAGAAGGGGTCTGTGTTTAATTCTCACTTATGTATTCTTCCCCAGTTCTTAATATAGTGCTCTGCACACAGTAAGTACCTACTAAATAATGTTACAAGTAACTCTTTCCTATCATACCTCACTGATGTCTCACTATAACCTAACCTACACACTTCACTCCTCTAACAAATGATCTGCTCACTGTACCTCAACCTCACAAGTCTCACCACCAACTCCTTGTCCTCCCTCTGGCCTGGAATTCCCTTTCCCCTCATATCAGACAGACCACCTCACTCCCCACCATCAAGATCATACTAAAATTACACTTCCTCCAAGAGTCCTTTCATACTAGACCCTCATTTCCCCTATTCACCCTCTCTTTGATGTTGCCTATACACCTGAATCTATATCCCTTAAGAACTTGTTATTCACCTCACCCCAACCCCATAGCATTTAAGTAAATAACCCCATACTCTGTCATTCCACCATTAGTAATTTATTTTAATGTCAATCTCCCTGTCTAGACTGTGAACTCCTTGTGAGCAGGGAGGGTGTCTACCAACTCTATTGTATTATTCTCTCATAAGTGTTTAATACAGTACCTTTCCAGTTCATACTTCACCTTTTTCCTGGATCATTTTCCTGAAAAGTCATTCAGTTCACATCTCCCCACTCTTCAGAAACCTCCAGTGGTTGCTCATCCACCTCCACATCAAACAGGAACTCCTTACCATCTGTTTTCAAGGCACTTTTAGATTGTGAGTCCCACGAAAGAAGGGGTCTGTGTTTAATTCTCACTTATGTATTCTTCCCCAGTTCTTAATATAGTGCTCTGCACACAGTAAGTACCTACTAAATAATGTTACAAGTAACTCTTTCCTATCATACCTCACTGATGTCTCACTATAACCTAACCTACACACTTCACTCCTCTAACAAATGATCTGCTCACTGTACCTCAACCTCACAAGTCTCACCACCAACTCCTTGTCCTCCCTCTGGCCTGGAATTCCCTTTCCCCTCATATCAGACAGACCACCTCACTCCCCACCATCAAGATCATACTAAAATTACACTTCCTCCAAGAGTCCTTTCATACTAGACCCTCATTTCCCCTATTCACCCTCTCTTTGATGTTGCCTATACACCTGAATCTATATCCCTTAAGAACTTGTTATTCACCTCACCCCAACCCCATAGCATTTAAGTAAATAACCCCATACTCTGTCATTCCACCATTAGTAATTTATTTTAATGTCAATCTCCCTGTCTAGACTGTGAACTCCTTGTGAGCAGGGAGGGTGTCTACCAACTCTATTGTATTATTCTCTCATAAGTGTTTAATACAGTGCTCATCACACAGTAAGTGATCAAGGAATAAAATATAATTGATTGATTAATCCCAGATCCAGCCATCAGCCAAATCATAGAAACAAAAGCCTGAAAACATCCTGAAGGGACTATATTCAAACCTTTCCAGAAGATCACTGTCTCGGTCTGAAAATTCCCCTTGGTAAATGTCAAAATCTCCACTATTTCTGAGTCTTCCATTGTTCTGAATGGTATTTATTGCACACCTACTGCATTCATAGCACTGGTAGTAAAGGCGAAGGATGATCCTTCAGGTATTTTTCCAGGGTTGAGGTTTAAGAGAAATGGAGAGAGAGAAGATTAGCAAAAGTAATGAGAAAAGATTGAAATTATGTTAAAGACATAGAAAATAGACAAGAATAATAAAAACAGTAAAAGCTTCGATTACCGTTCTTATGTGGATGATTTTCAAATATACCTCTTCAGCCCTGACCTCATTCCTTCTCTGAAGTCAGGCATTTCCTCATGCCTTCAGGATATCTCTACCTGGCTGTCCCTCTAACACCTATTTGTTAAGCGCTTAATATGTACCAGGCACCTACTAAGCACTGGGTTAGATACAGGTTAATCAGGTTGGGTAGGGCTCATAGTCTTAATCTCCATTTTACAGAACAGGTAACTGAGGCACAGAGAACTTAAGTGACTTGCCAAAGACCACACAGCAGACAAGTGGCAGAGCTGGGATTAGGACCCAGGGCCTTCTGAGATTTCAGGGCCTGTGTTCTATCCACTTAGGCTATGCTGCTTCTCAAACTAAACATGCACAAATTATAGCTTCTCATGTTTCCATGCAAACCCTGCCCTCCCCAAGACATTCTCGCCCTATCTCCCTATTACCCTACCTTTCCAAAATCCTAGAACGAATCGTCTACAATCGATGCTTAGAATTCCTTAACTCCCATTCTCTCCTAGACCCCCTCCAATCTGGCTTCCGTCCTCTCCACTCTACCGAGACTGCTCTAAGGTAACCCATGACCTCCTTCTTGCCAAATCCAATGGCTCCTACTCCATTCTGATCCTCCTTAACCTCTCTGCTGCCTTTGACACTGTCGACCATCCCCTCCTCCTCCATATCTTATCTCACCTTGGCTTCACGGACTCCATCCTCTCCTGGTTCTCCTCTTACCTCTCTGGCCGGTCATTCTCGGTCTCCTGCGCTGGTGCCTCCTCCCCCTCCCATCCTTTAACTGTTGGAGTTCCTCAAGGGTCAGTTCTTGGCCCTCTTCTGTTCTCCAAATACACTCACTCCCTCGGTGAACTCATTCGCTCTCACGGCTGCTTTGACTACCATCTCTACGCAGATGACACGCAGATCTACATCTCCGCCCCTGTCCTCTCCCCCTCCCTTCAGGCTCACATCTTCTCCTGCCTCCAGGACGTCTCCACCTGGATGTCGGCCCGCCACCTAAAACTCAACATGAGCGAGACTGAGCTCCTCATCTTCCCTCCCAAACCCGGTCATCTCCCAGACTTCTCTATCACCGTGGATCGCACGACCATCCTTCCCGTCTCTCAGGCCCGCAATCTCGGTGTCATCCTTGACTCGTCTCTCTCGTTCACCCCACACATCCTATCCGTTACCAAGACCTGCCGGTTTCACCTTTACAATATCGCCAAGATCAACCCTTTCCTCTCCACCCAAACGGCTACCTTACTGTTACAGGCTCTCGTTATATCCCGGCTAGCCTACTGTGTCAGCCTTCTCTCTGACCTCCCTTCCTCCTCTCTCGCCCCGCTCCAGTCTATTCTTCACTCTGCTGCCCGGCTCATCTTCCTGCAGAAACGTTCTGGGCACGTCACTCCCCTTCTTAAACACCTCCAGTGGTTGCCTATCAACCTCCGCTCCAAACAAAAACTCCTCACTCTAGGCTTCAAGGCTCTCCATCACCTTGCCCCTTCCTACCTCTCCTCCCTTCTCTCTTTCTACCACCCACCCCACACGCTCCGCTCCTCTGCCGCCCATCTCCTCACCGTCCCTCGGTCTCGCCTATCCCGCCGTTGACCCCCGGGCCACGTCCTCCCGCGGTCCTGGAACGCCCTCCCTCCTCACCTCCGTCAAACTGATTCTCTTCCCCTCTTCAAAACCCTACTTAAAACTCACCTCCTCCAAGAAGCCTTCCCAGACTGAGCTCCTCTTCTCCCTCTACTCCCTCTACCACCCCCCCTTCACTTCTCCGCAGCTAAACCCTCTTTTCCCCTTTACCCTCTGCTCCTCCCCCTCTCCCTTCCCATCCCCTCAGCACTGTACTCGTCCGCTCAACTGTATATATTTCCACTACCCTATTTATTTTGTTAATGAAATGTACATTGCCTTGATTCTATTTAGTTGCCATTGTTTTTACGAGATGTTCTTCCCCTTGACTCTATTTATTGCCATTGTTCTTGTCTGTCCGTCTCCCCCGATTAAACTGTAAGCCCGTCAAACGGCAGGGACTGTCTCTATCTGTTGCCGACTTGTTCATTCCAAGTGCTTAGTACAGTGCTCTGCACATAGTAAGCGGTCAATAAATATTATTGAATGAATGAACATTCTCATCACTATATACAATAGCACTATCCTCCCTATCTCCCAAGTCCATACCATTGGCATTATCCTCGACTCATCTCCCTCATTCAATCCTCGTATTCAATCTGTCATCAAATCCTGTTAGTTCTACCTTCCCGGCTCTGCAACTTGTCAGCTGTGTGACTGTGGGCAAGTAACTTCTCTGTGCCTCAGTTACCTCATCTGTAAAATGGGGATTAACTGTGAGCCTCATGTGGGATGACCTGATTACCCTGTGTCTCCCCCAGCGCTTAGAACAGTGCTCTGCACATAGTAAGCACTTAAATACCAACATTATTATTATCATTTTTATTAGAATTCACCCTTTCTTGTCTACCCAAATTGTTATTATGCTGACACAAGCACCTTTCCTATCTTTCCTTGCTTTATCATTGGCTTTAAAACCCTCAGTCAGCTTATTCCCTCCTACTTTACCTCACTGATTTTCAACTACAGCTCAGCCTGCACACTGCACTACTCTAGCACCAGCTTGCTGCCTGTGCCTTTATAATAATAATAATAATGATAACTGTGATATTTGGTAAGCACTTACTATGTGCCAAGCACTGTTCTAAGCACTAGGGTAGATACACGGTAATCAGGTTGTCCCACGTGGGCTTACATTCTGAATCCCATTTTATAGATGAGATAACTGAGGCACATAGAAGTTAAGTGACTTGCCCAAGGTCACATAGCAGACAAGTGGTGGAGCCAGGATTAGAACACACATCCTCTGACTCCCAAGCCCATGTCATTTCCACTAAACCATGCTGCTTCTCATCTATCTTTCCTACAACCCCTTTCCCCCATTCTCCCTTAGGCCTGGAACTACTTCTCCCTCTATATTCACTAGACCACAATTCTTTCCACCTTCAAAAGCTTATTAAAATCTCATTTTCTCCAAGAGGTCTTTACTGATTAAGCCATTTTCTCCTGGACTCCTTCTCCCTTCTGCATCACCTATGCACTTTTGACTGTAGCCTTTAAACACTTGCTATTCACCTCTCCCTCAGTCCATGGAACTTATGAACCTATCTGTAATTCCTTTAAATTAATGTTTGTCTCCCCTTTTAAACTGTAATCTTCTTGTGGGCAGGAAACATGTCTACTAGCTCTGTTACATTATACTCTATCCAGTGCTTTAGTACAGTGGTCTGCAAACAGTAAGTGCTCAATAAATATCATTGGTCGACTGATTGATTTGGGACTGAAGGAGCAGTTTGTGGGTTCCTAATGATGGAATTTATTAATAATGTTGGTATTTGTTAAGTGCTTACTATGTGCCGAGCACTGTTCTAAGCACTGGGGTAGACATGGGAATCAGGTTGTCCCACGTGGGGTTTACAGTCTTAATCCCCATTTTACAGATGAGGGAACTGAGGCACAGAGAAGTTGTGACTTGCCCACAGTCACACAGCTGCCAAGTGGCAGAGCTGGGATTCGAACTCATGAGCCCTGACTCCAAAGCCCATGCTCTTTCCACTGAGCCACGCTGCTTCTCCATAGTAAATTAAGCATTTACTATGTTCTAAACTCTGTACTGAATGTTGGACTAGATACTTGATAGTCAGCTTGGACAGAGTTCTTGTCCCACATGGGCTCACAGTCTAAATAAAAGGGAGGGCTGATATTGAGTCCCATTTTACTGAAGAGGAAACTGTAGAACAAATAATTTGAGTGTCTGTTTCCATTCCTCCCTTCCCCTCTACCCACACCTATATTCATAGACTGTGAGCCCCTCAAGGGACAGAGTCTGTGAATAATAATAATAATAATAATAGTATCTGTTAAGCGCTTACTGTGTGCCAGGCACTTTACTAGATACTGGCGTGGATACAAGCAAATTGGGTTGTACTCTGTCCCTGTCCACGTGGGGCTCATAGTCTTAATCCCCATTTTACAGGTGAGGGAAATGAGGCCCAGAGAAGTAAAGTGACTTGCCCAAGGTCACCCAGCAGACAAATGGCAGAGATAGGATTAGAACCCACAACCATTTGATTTCCAGGCCTGTACTCTATCCACTACATCATGCTGCTTCCCAATCCCCCCATATACTCTTTTACAGTGCTTAGTTAATAATAGTGGAATTTGTTACTATGTGCCAGGCACTATACCAAGCACTGGGGTGGATATAATAGTAATAATAATAATAATGATGGTATCTGTTAAGTGCTTACTATGTGCAAAGCACTGTTTTAAGTGCTGGGGGCATGTAAGGTGATCAGGTTGTCCCACGTGGGGCTCACAGTGTTAATCCCCATTTTACAGATGAGGTAACTGAGGCCCAGAGAAGTTAAGTGACTTGCCCAAAGTCACACAGCTGGCAAGCGGCGAAGCCGGGATAGAACCCACGACCTCTGACTCCCAAGGCCAGGCTGTTTCCACTGAGCCACGCTGCTTCTCTTAAGCAAATTGCGTATTGGCTATAAGCAAATTAGGTTGAAAAAAGTCCCTGTCCCACATGCGACTCACAGTCTCAACCCCTATTTTACAGAAGAGGTAACTGAGGCCCAGAGAAGGAAGTGACTTGTCCAAGCAGTCAAGAGTAGACAAGTGGTAGAGGCACTTGTGTGATCTGAACACAGTAAGTGCTTAATCAATACTTTTACTACTACTACTACTTGTCCAAGGTCACACAGCAGGCAAGGGGCAGGACCAGAATTAGAACCCAGGTCGTCTGACTCCCAGACTTGTGCATTATCCACTAGGCTCTGTTACACCATGGCCAAGACTGCATGGTGCTGCAGCTTCTCCTTCTGCCAGCCCCTCTCCAGTGGGACTTAGCAGGACTCCCAGGCGGTACTGGGATGGAGCAGGGAATATTTCTGATCCTATTCACTCATGCTGATCACCCATAATTGCATTTGGTCAGTCATTCAGTCGGTCAGTGGTATTTACCGAGCACTTTCTGTTGCAGAGCACCATACTAAGCACTTCGGAAAGTACAATATAACAATATAGCAGACACATTGTTTGCCCACATTTAGCTTACAGTCTAGAGGGGGAGACAGATATTAATATAAATAAATAACTCCAATTCTCTCCTGGACCCCCTCCAATCTGGCTTCCGTCCCCTCCACTCTACTGAGACTGCTCTCTCAAAGGTCACCCATGACCTCCTTCTTGCCAAATCCAATGACTCCTACTCTATCCTAATCCTCCTTGACCTCTCAGCTGCCTTTGACACTGTAGATCATCACCTTCTACTGCACACCTTATCTCACCTTGGCTTCACGGACTCAGTCTTCTCCTGGTTCTCCTCTTATCTTTCTGGCCATTTATTCTCAGTCTCCTTTGCAGGCTCCTCCTCCCCCTCCCATCCACTAACTGTAGGGGTTCCTCAAGGGTCAGTTCTTGGCCCTCTTCTGTTCTCCATCTACACTCACTCCCTTGGTGAACTCATTCGCTCCCTCAGTTTCAACTATCATCTCTATGCACATCTACATCTCCGCCCCTGTCCTCTCCCCCTCCCTTCAGGCTCGTATCTCCTCTTGCCTCTAGGACGTCTCCATCTGGATGTCTGCCCGCCACCTAAAACTCAACATGTCCAAAACTGAGCTCCTTATCTTCTCTCCCAAGCCCTGTCCTTTCTGACTTCCCTATCACTGTGTATGATACGACCATCCTTCCCGTCTCTCAAGCCTGCAACCTTGGTGTTATCCTTGACTCAGCTCTCTCATTCACCCCACACATCCAATCCTTCACCAAGACCTGCCGGTCTCACCTTTATAATATTGCCAAGACATGCCCTTTCCTCTCCACCCAAACGGCTATCTTACTGGTACAGGCTCTGACAATATCCCGGCTGGATTATTGTGTCAGCCTTCTCTCTGATCTCCCTTCCTCCTGTCTCTCCCCTCTCCAGTCCATTCTTCATTCTGCTGCCTGGATCATCATCCTGCAGAAACGCTCTGGGCATGTCACTCCCCTTCTTATAAACCTCCAGCAGTTGCCTATCAACCTCCGCACGAAACAAAAACTTCTCACTCTAGGCTTCCAGGCTCTCCATCACCTTGCCCCCTCCTACCTCTCCTCTCTTCTCTCTTTCTACTGCCCACCCCATAGACTCCGCTCCTCTGCCACCCACCTCCTCACCGTCCCCCGTTCTCGCTTATCCCACCGTCAACCCCTGGGCCATGTCCTCCTGCTGTCCTGGAATGCCCTCCCTCCTCACCTCCACCAAACTAACTCTCTTCCCCTCTTCAAAGCCCTACTGAGAGCTCACCTCCTCCAAGTGGCCTTCCCAGACTGAACTTCCCCTTTTCCCTCTGCTCTCTCTGCTGCCTCTCTGCCCCCCCACTTCACCTCCCCTCAGCTAAGCCCCCTTTCCTCCCCTTTCCCTCTGCTCCTCCCCCTTTCCCTCCCCTCAGCAATATGTTCATCTGCTCATTTATGTGACTGTGGGCAAGTCACTTAATTTATCTGTGCCTCAGTTACCTCATCTGTAAAATGGGGATTAACTGTGAGCCTCACGTGGGACAACCTGATTACCCTGTATCTCCCCCAGCACTTAGAACAGTTCTCGGCACATAGTAAGCGCTTAACAAATACCAACATTATTATTTATGTATGTCTTTATTACCCTGTTTATTTTGTTAATGAGATGTACATCCCCTTGATTCTATTTATTGCTATTGTTTTTGTCTGTCTGTCTCCCCTGATTAGACTGTAAGCCCGTCAGTGGGCAGGGATTGTCTCTTTCTGTTGCCGAATTGTGCATTCCAACTGCTTAGTACAGTGCTCTGCACATAGTAAACGCTCAATAAATACTATTGAATGAATAAATAAATCACAGATATGTACATACATAAGTGCTGTGGGGCTGGGAGGGGGAATGAATAAAGGAAGCAAGTCAGGGTGAAGCAGAAGAAGTAGTTGAAAAGGAAAAGTGGATTTAGCCAGGGAAGGCCTCTTGGATAACTCATACTCTCCCTTCAGATTCTTGATAATATCTCTACACTGACAGATATTTTCTGTTTGCATTTACCATATCAAGTTTGCCAATAAAACAAAATTATTTTGACATCTGAGTTACTATACCTGGTCTCTACTTTCCCAAAATGAATCTATATTGATTTAATTTTCTCTTCTTTACTTGATATTCAGTGATACTGTTACATATGAATTTATACCTTTCCATTAGAAAACACTATCCATTTTGAGTATTATTCTTTTAAATGTTTCCATCTGTTAAAGCTTTATACCTCCAGTTTCTCATCGGAGTGTTAATGTTTTAAAGGGAGGAAGGAGAAAAGGAAATCTTCACAATTATTTTTACCAATCCCAGAAAACTGATCTAAAACTGCTTATAACACAACCTCTCATCAGCACATTTGAACGACCCTAATAACTTTGGATTGTTTTCAGTGGTCATTTATACCTGTAGCCAATGATCACTTCTCACTTTCCTTCAGATTAAGTTCTCCTTAAATTTGGAGACTTATGTATTTTGCCTCTGACAGTCTGTCAGAGAACATAGGTTCTAATCCCAGCTCTACCATGTACTTGCTGTGTGACCTTGGGCAAGTTACTTAACTTCTCTGTGCCTCAGTTACCTCATCTACAAAATGGGGGTTCAATAGCTTGTCTCCCTCCTACTTATACTGTAAGCCCCTTTTGGGCCTTAATCATCTTGTATTTTACACAGCACTTAGTACAGTACTTGGCAGATAGCACTCACCAAACACCACAATTACTATCTCCTCTAGACCATTAACTTGGTGTGTACAGGGAACAACTCTATCAACTCTGCTGTACTCTCCCAAGTACTTGGTACAGTGTTTTGCACATAGTAAGTGCTCAATAAATATCATTGATGATGATGAAAAAGGAAGAGGATAAGTAGGAGTCCCAGGATCCATAGGTTCTTCTCTGCCCAAATAGCCATCGTACTGGGTCAAGAAATTCTCAGGTCTTTCAGGTCATTTTTCAAAAAAAAAGTTCTGCACACATCTCCCACTCCTCAAAAACCTCCAATCGTTGTTCCTTCCTTTCGCCATCAAGCAGAAATTCCTGACAATTGGCTTTTAAGCCATGGCTCTCTGCCTCCTGCTTAATGATTACACTCCAGCTCATAGGCTTTGTTCCTCTCAAGCTGGTCTACTCACTGTGTCTCCTGCTGCAGACCTCTTGGTCATGATCTCCTTGTTATATGGAAATCCTTCCCCCTGAATATCCAACAGACCACAGTTTTCATATCCCCTGTAGACTGTAAGCTCTTTGTAGGCAGGGATCATGTCTAGCAACTCTGTTGGACTGTTCTCTTCTTAGCGTTTAGTAAGGTGCTCTGCACATAGGTGTAAGCGCTCAATAAAACTACTGATTAATTCAAAGCTCTTCTAAAATCACATCTAAGATTTCTCCAATTAATTTCTAATCTGTCTCCCTTATGTCCCCAACTCCCTTGTTAGCCCTTTCATGTCATTTAACTACTTGAGTATGCATAACCAACCTTCTGGAAATTATGCATAAAGCTTGTATTACTTCCTCCCATTTATAATCTGCTTAGGCAACACTCTCCTGCCCTCTAGACTGTAAACTTTTTAAGGGCAGAGATTATTTTTACCAATTTTACTGTTCTCTGCACACAGAGGGTGTTCAGTAAATAATATTTATTTATTGATGGGTATATTGGTGAATCCATGAAGGGTCAATGGTCTACATCATTACAACTTTAGGGGAGGCCAAGAAATTACCTTTTGCCTGCTTGTGGAGAAGTTACAATTACAGACAATAGAGAATTCATAATCTTTCCTGATTATTCCTTGCAGATACTATATGGAGGCAGTGGGAGTGATTACCCTCATAAAAAAAACTATGGAGATGAGAGTATCATTTCACCAACATTGATTTCTCTAGGCTTGTTGGTGGGCACCAATAAGCCCCTAAAATTCTTAGATGCTGCACTATCGATCAATCATCTACCAATCTAAGTTAAAACACTTCTAAAGTCACATGGGGTTAGAGAAAGAGGAATAGAGGAGGCAAGGGTGTGTGGGTGAGCAAATTTGGGGCACAAATAGGGAGGTTGACAGGATAAAGCCTGGGGCATAAACCAGAGAGGGTGGGCAAAGAGGACCGTGTAAGGGTGAGGAGTAATAATGTTGGTATTTGTGGATTTATACCCCTTGACAGGAAAGAGATTATGTTTTCCCTACTATCATTATGCTGCTGGGTAACTTATTCTGTAACTTTGTTTACAACCCTACTCTAAAATTGATGCTCAGAGCAGCAGTTCTTATCAGCTGGTAAAAGTTAATCAACTATTTACGCTTATAGACAATTCTATCACTGGTACTCCGGCAAAAATCAGGTGGGTTTTGCACCTTGTCTTTGCTCCAATTTAAGCCAAGTTAGTTTGGAAGAAGAGATTGAAGAATGTCTTTTACAGGATTACTGCTATTGGATAATCAGTCAGGCAGAAAGATGGGCTGCCCACATGTATCTAAGAATATTAAAGTGACTCTACAAAATGATTTCAATTGCTTAGGGCTTTGAAGAGAGGTTTCTGAGTAGAAGGAAATATTGCAGAAAATTGAGAGCCTTTATTGTTGGAGGGCTTTTATTTTGTTTATTTTTATGGTATCTGTTAAGTGCTTACTATGTGTCTAATATTGTTCTCAGAGCTGGGATTGCTACAAGTGAATTAGTTAGGACACAGTCTCTATCCCACATGGGACATATAGTCTAAGTAGGAAAGAAAACAGGGCTCAAAACTAATGAGTTTTATCCATTTGAGTTTTCAGACTTTTGGAAATAGAGGCAACTTTTTTGTATTAACAATTGGATAGACTTAAGCAAATCAAATGATCTCTCCTGGTACCAGTTCCAAATTGATTTGCTTTCAGCAGCACCTGGGCATGAAGTAAGAGCTTACTGACTACTTGTGATGCTTCAGTTGAAACAGTGTTGCCTAGTGGATAGAGCACAGGTCTGGGAGTCACTTGTCTCTGTATGACCTCTGGCAGATCACAACTTCTCTGTGCCTCAGTTCCCTCGTCTCTAAAATGGGGATTAAGACTGTGAGCTCCTGTGGGACAGGGACTGTGTCCAACTCAATTTGGTATCCACCCCAGTGCTTAGAGCAGTGGCTGGCACATAGTAAGAACTTAAAAAAGACCACAATTATTATTATTGAGCACCTTCTTGGGGAGCATGCAGATAGAAGTAAAAGGGGGTGTCTCACCTGTTCTCATATAACTTACATTCTTATAGATTTTTTTTGTCTTCCTTTTTGGAATTTCCTGTGCTGGGCTTGTTGAAATGTCTGTCTATGCAGATACAATATTCTCACACTAAAATGGAGGATAATTAATCCTAGTAATCAGCCCATAGAGAAGTGTGAAGATTAATAAAGTGATTCCTGAAAAGACCTTTGCGTTTCTGGATAGAAACATTGTGTGTGCAAAATATGATTGTGTAGTTTTGCTTAGTGTTAAGTTATATCCTTCTTAACTATGCATAATAAAGAGTGCTTTATTAACTGTCCAAAGGTCACTGTGTTTACAAGCCAATAAATGTGAAATTTGAGAATTTATCATAACATGAATTCATCACATAGCATATGCTAGGTACATTAAGATACATATTTAATATTCTAGTATCAAGAATGATAAAATATGCAGAATGTGAAGGAATGTTTCCTTCTATTTTAAAATAAATTAGTGGGTTTAGAAGGAATACTTTCCTACCTCTCTCTTTCTCTTTCTCATAAAGAAGCTTCTCTATCCCTCTGATCATCCTGATTGTCCTTCTCTGATTCTGTTTCAACTCTGATCAGCCCTTCCTATGTTGAAAGGGTACCTTATGAATTCCCACCTTCCTCCTAAACACCTAGTTTCCTCCTCTACATTCAGGCTGTTCTCTGGGCTTTGATTCTCACCTACCCCTTTTCAATTATTCAATTTTATTTATTGAGTGCTTACTGTGTGCAGAGCAATGAGCAGTATGGTGTAGTGGATAGAGCCTTTACCCATGAGTCAGAAGGTCATGTGTTCTAATCCTGGTTCTTCCATGTGTCTCAGTGCCTCAGTTCATTCATCTGTAAAATAATAATGATGATAGTATTTAAGCACTTACTATGTACTAAGCACTGTTCTAAGCATTTATGGGGATTGAGACTGTGAGCCCCAAGTGGAATAAGGATTGTGTCCAACATGATTTGCTTGTATCCACACCAGCACTTAGTACAGTACTTGATACATAGTTAGTAATTAATAAATACCACAATTATTATAATTAGTGATAGTATTACTAAGCGCTTGGAAGAGTACACTATAGCAATAAACAGGCACATTCCCTGTCCACAATGAGCTTACAGTCTAGAGGGGGAGACACATATAATATATATGAATATACTAAATATAAATAAATAAATGCCTGCTGTCCCATATCCCTAGATCTCCTTTGCTGGGAACTATCTGGAGGGCCTCTGTTTGGATGGTGGACAGTGGGTGGGGAAATGAATTAAAAAAAATAATAATGATGGTATTTGCTAAGCACTTACTGTGTGTCAAGCTCTGTTCTAAGCACTAGGCTAGAGACAACCCAATCAGGTTGGATACGATTGCTGTCCATCATGAGGCTCACAATCTTAATCCCCATTTTACAGATGAGGTAACTGAGGTCCAAGTAACTTGCCTAAGGTCACACAGCAAGTAAATGGCAGAGTCGGGATTAGAACCCTTGATCTTCTGACTTCCAGGCCCAAGCTCTCTCCACTATGCTGTGCTGCTCCTTGAGGCATGAGTTTCAAACCCAGGATGCACTAGAGAGAGTCTTAGGCATGACTCCACCTCTCAGCCTCTACTCAGCCTCTAATATGGTGGTCTTTAGACAGAATTGAACAAATCTCATTGTACGTTTGACATTGCTGGTTTTCAGAAGCTGTAGTTTTCTCCACTGGGCATGGCACTTTCATTGGCTTGTCACAAAGTACCTGGAATTCTACTTCCCGTATTCTTTAACATGTCTTGGGTTAATTCTTTGTTTTCACCATCAGTCTGGTGAAGAAGGTCATTGTTCACATACTAACAGAAGTGATCTTAGGCCATCAGCAAATGGTCATCAGAAATGGCACTTAGAATGAAACAAAAAGCCTAATTTGATACAACATAATGCCACAGAATGTGCAATTAGAGTTCTGGGTGTGCCTTTGGTCTTCCATCATAGGAAGGGCTTGTTGGAATTGGAGCAGAATCAAAGGTTACCCAAGATGGGCAGAGGGATAGAGTGTCTTCTTTATGAGGTAAACTGAAAAAATTAGGGCACTTTAGTTTCAAAAGAGCAAAGTTGAGAGGGAAATTGAATTATATCAAATCATGAAGAATGTGGATAAGATGAGCACAGAATCAAAATGGTTATAATAGCAAGCATCATGTTACTTAGTGAAATGGAGGTGGAAGGTTCAAGACAAATTAAAAAAGAAACCTTTCTACGTAGTAAAAGATTAGTATGTACAAGTTGATTGTATAGGTAGATGGGGTTTAAGAAAAGTTTGGAAAGATTAATAGATAAAGGTCCATAATTGATTGTAAGAGGTATATCTAACCATGGAACATCTCTTAACCATGAGGTTTCTTATCAAGGAAATAAAATCTTCCTCCAAGCATTTCACTGCCACTGTCAGAGACAAACTACTGGGCTTAATGGATCATATTGTGGTATCATGTTGTAGAAAACAACAAGCAACAGGTGAAATGTCCAATGGTTAAGTGAATTTTGGACAAGCAAATGCTACTGTGGTTAAATCTGCAGGAAACACTAACAATTAAGGATGATAAAATATTTAGGCTCCTCTCAGGGTCACCCCAGGAGAGTTTTCAGTACTCTATCAGTCTCATATGGGAGGGAGAGTCAAGCAGAGGCATATCCATTCCATTTCTAGCTTGGGCAGTGGCTAGAAAGTGGAAGGCAATCTGCTACAAGTCAAAACTCACCTGTGCTAGGCAACAGTAGCATGGGAGAGAGCCAAGGGCAGAGACTCAGGTTTACTGCGCTGAAGGAAGCAATTGTAAGCCGCTTCCATATTTTTACCCAGAAAACTCTACAGATACACTACCAGAATAGTTGCAGGTGAAGGTGGGACGTTCTGAGAGAGATGTGCCCATGGCATCGCTAGGGGTCGTACACAACTCAACAGCAAAGGACAACAACAAATAGAAGAACCACCCACCAAGTGAAATCAACCTAGTACGTTTGAAGAGTGGAGTCCAAACAATGGTAAAATCACACTTGAGGAGAAAGGCATTCCGTTGTGTAGATGATGATTAATACGTCACATTTGGAAAGCCCTGGTCTTCCCAAGAGACTGCTAAGATTTCATAAATTACATGTGTTCCCTCACCTTCAAGTGGCCCTTTCCACTATAATAATAATGACAATCATGATAATAATAATTGTATATTTGTTAAGCATTCACTATGTGCCAAGCACTGTACTTACTAAGCACTGATACAAGATAGTCAGGTCCCATATGAGTCCCACAGTCTAAGTAGGAGGGAGAACATATGCAAGAACAAAGCTAGTCAACCAGGAAAAGGTTGATCGGTAAAGAGAAAAGGCAGATAGACATTAACAAAATGTGGACAGCACCTTTATTGTGACAATTTTTTCCTCTTGTTCTTTAAACCAAACTCTGATTTAAGGCAGTGGAGTGTTGATATGCAGACCAATGATACCCTAATGACTGACAGACAGTAGTTAATAAATGGAAATAGGAAAGAAAAAAATATTAAAACCAATCAAGACAGGTGTAAACAACTCATAAAAGGGTAGAAGTAGGAAGAGGAAACATATTTTAGGCTAAGCTGCTAACTCAGAAGAGTATGAGCCAATTTTGCATCTTGTCTCCTGTTTCAAAATTTCCAACATTCCCCTGAGGTTATGTATAATTAAATAGTTTACTATCTAGTGGAAGTTTTGCCATTTTTTTTCTACCTTAGTCAGTTTCCTGGTAATAATTGCATTCAGTGCTGTGTGGTAGTTGAAATTTCAGACATTATATGCATGATGGAAATTAATGTATGTAATAGGAAGCTGCTAGGTCTTTTTTTAATCCTAATAGAAGCCTTTATGGAGTGCATAATGTTACATTTATGTATATAGAGTGGTGATTTATTTACTCTTCATGTTTGTATGCTCGGATTTTCCTTGTTCCCCTTCTAATAATGTTCCTTTACATGCTGACTACAAATAACCTGTTCCTCTACTCTTCTCCCTTTCTTACATTCTCTCAGGAAATTCATCCAACCTTGTGATTTCAGCCATCACCTCTACAGGCTTGACATCTTTAAGTAGTCCTCCAGCTTGTCCCTCACTAGAGAAGCAGCGTGGCTCAGTGGAAAGAGCACGGGCTTTGGAGTCAGAGGTCATGGGTTCGAATCCCGGCTCAGCCACTTGTCAGCTGTGTGACTTTGGGCAAGTCACTTAACTTCTCGGTGCCTCAGTTACCTCATCTGTAAAATGGGGATTAAGACTGTGAGCCCCATGTGGGACAACCTGAATGCCCTGTGTCTACCCCAGCGCTTAGAACAGTGTTCAGCACATAGTAAGCGCTTAGCAAATACCAACATTATTAGTTTTACACAAATGAATATCTATGCCTTGTCCCTGGATGTCTCCACCTAGATGATCTTTTGGTGTGTTAAACGCAAAGTCAAAAGCTGAATGCATTAGGCCCAGCCCAGCTGTTCTGCCATTTTAGAAAGTGGATCTGGAATGCCTCCATTTCAGGCAAACCTTGAAAGGAGTTCTCTGGAAAAAAGACAATAAGTCAAATCCAAGGGCACACAGGTCGGGGTTAGATAAATAGAAAGGCAAGGCTGGGAGTAGGAGAAGACTTTTCAGTGTGCCACCCATTGGCAAAAAAAGCAATCAATTGTATTTATTGAGCACTTACAGTGTGTAGAGCACTGTACTCAGTGCTTGGGAGAGTACATTATAGCAGAGTTTATTTGGCACTAAATGACTGGTTCCCCTTAGTTTTGCACTGCCTGCCCTTCAACAAAAATGGATCTTATCATGGGAGACAGATCAATCATTCAGTTATATTTATTGAGTACTTATTGTGTACAGAGGACTGTATTAAGCACTTGGGAGAGTATAATACAACAGAGTTGGTAAACATGGTCCCTGACCACAAGGAGCTTACAACCTGGAGGAGGAGAACTGATGATATTTATTCCTACTCAACACATCTTTAACACTTTTTACTTCATCTCATTTTTATACTGAGCTCCACTTCACCATCTTCTGTCACTAATAATGAGAAAAACCAAAACAAAAACAAATAAAAAGTATCTTCCTGGGCACACACAGCTACACTCTCCTCATGGGCTAGTTCATTTCCTTACTGCTGTAGTTGGTCAGAATCCTATCACATTGGTTACTATGTTGCAATAGGCTGAGTTAACTTTTAGGTGACAGAATGTAGCTAGAAAAACAAAACCATTATGGGGTTTGGATTCCTATATTCATTTATTTATATTAGTATTATTGTATTTTTACATACATATTTCTTATGTATCAAACAGTGTTCTAAGTGCTGGAGTAGGCACAAGTTAGTCCCTGTCCCCCATGGGGCTCACAATCTAAGTAGGAGGGACATCAGGTATTGATTTCCCATTTTACAGCAGGGCAAACTGAGGCCAGAGGGAAGTTCAGTGAGTTGCCCAAGGTCACATAGCAGAGACCTGGCAGAACTGAGAATAATAATAATAATAATGTTGGTATTTGTTAAGCGCTTACTATGTGCAGAGCACTGTTCTAAGCGCTGGGGTAGACACAGGGGAATCAGGTTGTCCCACGTGGGGCTCACAGTCTTCACCCCCATTTTACAGATGAGGTAACTGAGGCACAGAGAAGTTAAGTGACTTGCCCAGAGTCACACAGCTGACAAGTGGCTGAGCCGGGATTCAAACCCATGACCTCTGACTCCATAGCCCGGGCTCTTTCCACTGAGCCATACTAAACCCAGGTTTTCTGATTCCCAGGCATGGGTTTTTCTATTAGGCAACAGTGCTTCCCAATAGAAGCATTTGTTCTTTTTCCTCTGTTGTCCACCTCCCATTTCATCTACCTCAAAATGTGCTTCTCTAGCTGAGACCTTCAGCTCCTCTGGAAAATCCAAACATGTCTAGAATGCTCACACCCACAGAGGAATCCTCTGCTGATTTTCATATTGCTCACTACCCTGTTCAAATATTCCCTGCCCCAGACAATGATTTCCAGGCAAATACAGTGTGGCTCAGTTAGGGAACAGGTGGAAGCTCCCTATCTGAAACAGAGGCTCTGCCAGAAGTCATAAATAGGCTGCCTGTCAAGGTGGAACTTCCCCATGTTTCATTTTCCCTGTCAGTGAAATGACTAGGAAATAAATTTCACCTCTGTAAAGCAGTCAAGTCCTGCATATAGGCAAAGAGACTACATAAATCGGGACCCGTCTTATCTTGGCAGATTGCAGTTGCAAGGGCAGAACAAAACATTACAGAAACCCTGGTGTTGACCTAAAACTCAAATTCTGGAATGAAATCAGTCTCCTAGCATGATGCTACTCTACCCTCAGCACAGCTGGCTACACTGGCTAGGACACTTAAAGAAAATGAATGGCAAAAGATATAGAAATAGCTGATGAATGGTGGTGATATCAGAAAACCAAAGCAGGAAGAATATACTAACATGTTTTATGGATACAGTGAAACAGAGCCTCAAACAATGCACATCTCAGCTGAAAACTAGGCATCGATTGTCACAGGAAGACCAGCTTGGTGTAATGCAATTAACAATAATAATCAGGATCATATTTGTGGTATTTTAGCAGTTATTATGTGTAAACTCCCATACTCAGAACTGGGGTAGATACAGCATAATCGAATCTGATACAGTCGTTATTCTACACGGCTCTCACAGTCTAAGAGGGAGAAAGAACAGAGATTGAATCCCTACTTACAGATGAGGAAACTAAGGCACTAATAAAAATAATAATAATAATAGTAATAGGATTTAAGTGCTTTCTATGGGCCAAGTACTATAATAAGTGCTGGGTAGATACAAGATTAGTACAGTGCTAAGTGCTTAGTAGAGTGCTCTGCACACAGCAAGTGTTCAATACATGAGATTGATTGAATGAATGAATAATCAGGTTGGAAACAGTTTCCATCTCACACGGGGCTTGCAGTTTAAGTAGGAGGAAAACAGGTATGGAATCCCCACTTTACAGATGAGGAAACTGAGGTATTGAAAAGTTACATAACTTGCCTAAAGTCAAACAAGCAGGCAAGCAGAGAAGCAGGAAAGAATTGCTTTTTTGGAGGAAAGTTCTAGTGAGGAATGAGATACAAGAGGCAAATGCAAAAATAGCACCAGATAATGCAAAAATCAGGTAAAACAGCCTAAAATGGTACACATTTTTTGCGCAATGTGGCTAGATTTGTGTAACCTGAATTGACCTTTTCAGTCACAGCCATATTCATAGGTGAATTTCTCTATAAGCGGTATATTCTTCAAGTACAAAGGACTACAATAAGTAGATAGAAAACTCAGCAATGCTTTACTGGGAAAATCAATCAATCAATCAATCATATTTATTGTTTGCTTAATATGTTCAGAGGACTGTTTTAAGCTCTTGGGAGAGTACAGTTTAACAGAGTAATCCTGACTTCGCCACATGTCTGCTATGTGACCTGAGGCAGGTCAAAAACTTCTCTGGGCCTCATATACCTCAACTGTAAAATGGGGATTAAGACTGTGAGCCCCATGTGGGACAAGGACTGCATCCAACCTGATTAACGTGTATCTACCCTAGTGTTTTGCATACAGTAAGTGCTTAACAAGTACTGTTATCATTATTGTTATTATTATTATTATTAATGATCTTGCAGTCTAGGAGGAGGAGCTTACAGTCTCCATAGTTCCCCCTTCCCACCTCCCATCATCTTCATTGGTGAAGAAGCAACCAGAAACTGTCTAGCTACATTCTAGGACTGATGTGGTGTCTAGAATAGAAATATATGAATTTGAACAGGGATTCTTGGGGTTTGTATATCTTGTGTTAGATTGTTCTTCTGTAATTGTAATCAGATAGGAGATCATTTGCAGTGCAATGATAATAAAGGGTAGTACAGAATCTAGTTGCTGGGTATTAGCATGCACAGTCCATTTGGGGATGCATTCAAATAGGAAGGGGTATACAAAAAGGCATATATGCTCAATAAATGTAACTAAATATGGTGGATCAATGCTAAAGATATCAAGTTGCTTCAAACATTTGAACCAAGCTTGTATACATACACATGCCATGATGTAACATTTAGATGTCAAAAGCATTAAATAGATTGAAATGACCACCCTGGAAGTATAACGCATGTGAATACTTCATCAAAAACCTGCTCTTAAGCCATGTTCATCAACAATTTCAAAAACTGGGTATCAGAGAAATTTTGAAGATATTTTGCTTTGAAATTATCACTAAAAGTATCAGTATTTTCAGAACATAATAGCATGAAACACTCAAGTTTTTAGATCAGAATAGAGCATAATAGCATTGAAACATTCAGTTTTTTAGATTAGTATAGTGATCATAGCTTAATGTGCAATTATGTGTAGTTAGAATTAACCATTCCTAAGGAGTTTCTTAGTAATAATTTTTTGATAATGATGGCAAAATTTGAAAAAAATGCAATTTACAGGAGTTCCATTTAAAAAAACAAAATAATACAAATGTAATATTTTATCACATTATCCATTGGAATGTAAATAAATTAGCTTATTATGTTTCCTCAAATCCTTCTGATGGTTCCCATTGCAATCAATCAATTATTAATAATAATAATAATAATTTTGGTATTTGTTAAGCCCTTACTATGTACAGAGCTTGTTCTAAGCACTGGGGTAGATACAGGGTAATGAGGTTGTCCCACGTGGGGCTTACAGTCTTCATCCCCATTTTACAGATGGGGTCACTGAGGCCCAGAGAAGTGAAGTGACTTGCCCACAGTCACATAGCTGACAAGTGGCAGAGCTGGGATTCGAACCCATGACCTCCAACTCCCAAGCCCGGGCTCTTTCCATTGAGCCATGCTGCTTCATGGTATGGTAAGTACCATGTTTTAATGGTATTTATTGTGCACATACTGTGGGCAGAGCACTGTACTAAGTGCTTGGGTGAGTACAACAGAACAAGCAGACATGTTCCCTGCCCATAATGAGCGTACTGTCTAGAGGATTGAAGGTGGTAAGTCCCTCAAGTGTTTTGACTCTACCCAAAGAAAGTTCCCAGTTTGAGCAGAGGGTAGAGAGGCAGTAGATCTCAATCAACCTCTCCGGAATCAAACCCAAATCAGAAAGGACCATGGCATTGACAAGATATGGCCCAGTCTGCTGCCTCAAATGGCAAGGGGAATTGGAAGGGGGAGTAAGATCCTTGCCCACGAGGATTATATCCACATCCACCAACTCCCCAACACGTAGTACAGTGTTCTGAACACAGTAAGCTTCCAGTACGTACCACTGCCTCTCTCAGGATTGTACCTGGAGAGTTTTCAGTATTCTACGATCTCAGCTATGGGAGGGAGAGTCAAGCAGAGGCATACCCATTCCATTCCTAGCTTGGCAGTGGCTAGAGAGTGGAAGGCAATCTGTTACAAGTCAAATCTCACTTGTGATGGGCAGCAGGTGCATGGGAGAATGTCAAGAGCAGAGATTCAAGTTTACTGTGTGGAAGAAGACAATGGTAAATCACTTCTGTATTTTTACTAAGAAAACTCTATGGATACACCACCAGAACAACTGCAGATTGAGGTGGGGCATTCTGGGAGAGATGTGTCTATGGAGTCACTATGGGTCAGATATGATTCAACAGGACAAGACAATAATAATAACTAATAATTATGGTATTTGTTAAGTGCTTACTATGTGCCAAGCACTGTTTTAAGCACTGGGGTAGATACAAGGTAGTCAGATTGTCTCATGTGAAGCTCACGGTATTAATCCCCATTTTACAGATCAGATAACTGAGGTCCAAAGAGTGAAGTGATTTGCCCAAGGTTACACAGCAGACAAGTGGCAGAGTCGGGATTTAGAACACATGACTTTCTGATTCCTAGGCCCATGATCTATCCACCTCACCAAGCTGCTTCCCTGATTAGACATCCCACAAAATATGTGTTCTCTGATATTGTGTTCTCTGACCACAACAGTACTATATAAATAATATAAATTCATTTATTTATATTAATGTCTGTCACCCCTTCTAGACCTGGCTCTGATGGGTCACGAGAGAGAAGGTTTATATCTTAATTTTAATTCTACCATATGTGTGAGGAGGATTCCCTGATTACAATTTACCTCTCATTCTGACTAAAGTGTTTAGTTCACATGCAGTATTGCCAATATGCTGTATCATTAGAGTTCATGGCATCTACTGGTAGATAATTCCAAAACATACAATCCTGTAATAAAGTATTTGTCATAGAATTCACTTTATCCTGGAATCCATTGACCTAAATAAATTCACAAATCCAGCTGCCCAACCTTGGGAAGAATAGCTGCTTATGAAAAGTCTACGGTCATGTAGGAGGCCTTAATTTTAATCATAATATTCTACTAAACAAATAGTACTTGCAGAGGCATTCAGAATTAGATGTAGAAAAGCTTCTTTGCAAATTACTGGGGTTTATAATGATTATTTAGACCACAAAGGATAAAATAATCCCATTTCAAATCAATCAAATCAACAAT
The DNA here is from genome assembly GCF_004115215.2 of Ornithorhynchus anatinus. Classification (NCBI taxonomy): domain Eukaryota; kingdom Metazoa; phylum Chordata; class Mammalia; order Monotremata; family Ornithorhynchidae; genus Ornithorhynchus; species Ornithorhynchus anatinus. Next base: position 110,966,130 of record NC_041729.1, read on the forward strand.
ATCATCACCCAGGTTTGTCAGTTTTAGTATTTTTATAATTCATGCTTTCATTACCTACAATAGTGCCATCAAATCGTTGAATTCTGTCTAACCAGAATATATGATACTCATGTTGGTACTGATTGTTCACAAATGTAACATAATTTTGAATACCTGCACCTTCATTCTCAGCCAACATAACAGTACTGATGAACCAATCCACTGCTCATTTCGCTCCCTTTATGATTTTGTGAAAAAAAAGCCATAGATATTAATATTAATTGATCATTAATTATTAATTTATATATTATGCATTTGCTTGTTTATTCATATAATATCCATCTTCCCACTTTAAACAGTAAGCTTGCTTTGGGGAGGGAACATGAATACTAAGATGAACTTTACTCTTCCTGCAACCAGGCAGTCTATCAAGCTTATGTATTGAACACTTACTGTGTGTGCAATATACGCACAATATAACACTATAACAGAGTAGGTAAACACATTCCCTGCCCACAAGGAGCTTACAGACTAGAGGGGGAGATACACACTAATATAAATAAATAAGTTATAGCTATGCACATAAACACTGTCACTTATCGATCAATTGATATAGATAAGAAGATGCAAGTAGGCAATCCTTAAAAGAACAGAGTAATTCTGAAGTTTCTAACCATGGTCTGCAAAATAATATGAGGAGCTATGCAGGTCAAAGAAAATTCTATGAGGATGATTGTTAATTGTGTGTAATTATTTTGAACTGTGAACCATTAAGTCATTTTGCTTCAGATAAGCTACATCAGTGTAGTTGCATATTGCCATCTCTTCCTCTCCAGTCTCAGGAATTACCTCAGCATGAAAGGTTTCACCCTATTTTAGGAAAGTTTTAAATCAAAATATTTTAAATATATTTCAGAGAGAGTGAAAGCAAAACACCAGTAACTCATAATTATCTTTAAAATTCAAATGCTTGCTTGGGCACAATGAGCATGGGAAACGTCACTAACACTAAATTTCAGGTCTCTCTGCCTCTTGGTTGAAGGCTGCTTCGGCCACCCTAGGGAACTGGGCTCAATTAAGGACCAGACTCTGTTCTGACCTTTGGAAACTGACAGCAATACCCTGCTCTGCCCCTGCTGAAACCCCCTCACCAACTAAAGAGATAGAATATTATATCCCTTTCATGAGTATTAAAGATCTAATCTGACAAGAATGCCACAGATGCCGATTAGGGATAGAGGGCCTTTTTTTTTTTCCAAAAATGGAAGACACATGATTACCTTTTATGGGTGAAGTATTCTAATTATCCACTGGGGAATCATTTCAGGTTACAGAATTTTTATTGAAAACCATTTAATTTTCAGTACCTGTCAGTCGAGGTGGACAATGTAAAGGCCCATATAAGAATCACCAGAGCACAAGACCAGGCTCTTCATCATTTGCATGCCCCCATATAATATAATTTTTATCTTCTCTTCACAGAGAAAGGCACTGAAATTGTAGATATCACCCCTAGACTGCCACAAAGCATATTGGCTGAGGCAAGCTTCTAATAATAATGCCAAAAATGTAATCTTATGAAGTAGCTATATTTATCCACCCATGAGATAGTTTCCTATATGCTAATTAAAAACATGAAAAGAATAATGAGCATTTTCTTCATATTTCTATGTTTTCTTTCTTCCATACCAAATTAAAATGAAATCTCTTTATATATATATATAAAATTTTCCACAGTGATTTCAGCATTTTAGTAATGAAAGTCATAAGAGTAATAAAATCATTAGGAAGGCAAAGCAAATAAGTGAAAATCCATGCTTATATGTATTACTTTACTAATATATGATGCCAGTTGAATATAGGTCTAGTAAACTAGCTATGTTGTTTATTGTCTCCAATATTGAAATAAGTGAAACTTGAAATTTTAGAAATACACTTTTACACTGTTTTGCTACCACAGTTGAGAGGTGTTAGTGGTTATAAGGTACCAGTCCATCAATCAGTGATATTTATTGAGTACTTACTGTGTGAAAAGCACTTTACTAAGTACTTGGGACAATACTATACAACCGAGTTAGTAGATGCATTCCCTGCCCAGGGGAAGAAAGATATTAAAATAAATTATATTATGTTACCACTCAGGGTCACACCTGGAGAGTTTTCAGTACTCCACCAGTTTTGACTACAGGATGGAGAGTCAAGCAGAGGCATATCCATTCCATTCCTAGCTTGGGCAGTGGCTAGAAAGTGGAAGGCAATCTGCTACAAGTCAAAACTCACCTGTGCTGGGCAGCAGTGACATGAGAGAGAGTCAAGGACGGAGACTCAGGTTTACCTCGCAGAAGGAGGCAATAGTAAACTGCTTCTATATTTTTACTAAGAAAACTCTATGGATACACTACCAGATTGCAGATTGAGGTGGAACATTCTGGGAGAGATGTGTCCATGGCATCACTATAGATAGGACACGACTCAATAGCATAAGACAACACCAACAACAAAGTACTATGTGGCTATGGGGCTAATGGTGGAGTGAATATCAAGTGCATAGAGGGTACATATCAAGTGCATAGGAAACACAGAAGGGAGAAGGAATAGAGGAAATGAGGGCTTAGTTGGAGAAGACTTCTTGGAGGAGATCTAATTTTAATAAGGCATTGAAGATGGGGAGAGTGGAGATCTGATATGAAGAAAGGAGTTTAAAGAAATCATTCAAATAATTCCTCTAGAACCTTTGTCAGTCAATGGTATTTACCCAGTGCTCGCTGTGTGCAGAGCACTGTACTAAATGCTTGAAAGAGTACAATACAATAAGAGTTGGTAGAGATGATCACTGCCTATCTTGAGGCTATATTCTAGAGAAGCGGCGTGGCTCAGTGGAAAGAACCTGGGCTTGGGAGTCAGAGGTCATGAGTTCGAATCCCGGCTCTGCCAGTTGTCAGCTGTGTGACTGTGGGCAAGTCACTTAACTTCTCTGGGCCTCAGTTACCTCATCTGTAAAATGGGGATTAACTGTGAGCCTCATGTGGGACAACCTGATTCCCCTGTATCTTCCCCAGTGCTTAGAACAGTGCTCGGCACATAGTAAGCACTTAACAAATACCAACATTATTAGAGGAGGAAAAAGGCATGGAAATACATGACAGGTAGGGGAAATGGCAGGGTTTTAAGATATGTACATAAATGCCAAGGGTGGATTGAATATCAAATCCTTGAAGGGACAGATCCAAGTGACTTAGACTGCCCAGATGGGAGAGGGACTAGGGAGAATGAAGGCTTTGTCAGGGAAGACCTCTTGGAAATGATGGTATTTTAGGATAGCTTTGAATGTTAGGAGGGTAGTGGTCTTTTGGTAATGAAGCTTGGTGGGGTGGGCAGTTCCAGGCAAGAGGGAGGACATGTGCAAAGATAGGCTATGAAACAGATGAAATTGAGATTCAGTGAGTAGATTGGTGTTACAGGAGGGAGAATGTGGGTTGCGTTGTAGTAGGAGATCAGCGAGGTAAGGTAGGAGAAGAGCTGATTGAGGGTCATAAAGCAGATGGTAAGAAGTTTCTATCAGATGTGGAGGTGACTAGGCAACCATTGGGGAATTTTGAGAAGTGGGGAAGACATGGTCTGAACGTCATTTTAGGAAAATTATTCGGGCAGCAGAGTGAAATATGGACTGGAGTGGAGAGAGACAGGAGGTAAGGAGGTCAGCAAGAATACTGATGTGGTAAAGTAGGAGTTGATAAGAGCTTAGATCAGCATGGAAGAGGTGTAGCAGTACTAATAGAGTTCATTAAGAACTTACTGTGTGCAGAATACTGTACTAAGTGTGGGGAGCAAATATAGAAGTGGGAATTAAACACAGAACCTGTCCCTCTTGAGGCTCACAGTCTAAAAGTTTAACTGAGGAGAAGGGATTGAAGACAAACACAACAGGAGTGATGAAACATTAAAATTCAAAACAAATAGAAAAATCTGCTCAAAGTCTCAGACAAGGGAGGAGTCCAAGAGCATGAGCCAGCAATCCAGGAGTAGGAATCCTCAGTGACAGGAGCAAACAGCAGTTACCACGGTGCTTTCCTTGGCAGCAGTGGAGGAGTCTGAGAGCATATACAAACAGCTTTTATCCCCAGACCTCCATGCATGGAGCATTCTGGGAACAGGGACTTTCTGTGGAAGGAGGAAAGGAGGCAGTTACCACGATGTTTTTCTCAGTGGTGATGAATGTCTGATAACACACGGGAGCAATTTTTATCCAGAGTCTGGCATTCAGTCATTCATATTTATTGAGTACTTACTGTGTGCTGAGCACTGTACTAAGCACTTGAAATGTACAACTCGGCAACAGAGACAATCCCTGCCCAACAAAGGGCTCACAGTCTGAAAGGGGGAGACAGCAAAACAAAACAAGTAGTCAGGCATCAATACCATCAAAATAAATACATAGAATCATACATCAATAATAGAATCATAGATATATACACATCATTAATAAAATAGAGTAATAAATAATAATCACAAATATACACAAGTGCTGTGGGGAGGGGGAAGGGGTAGAGGAGACGAGGGAGTAGAGGTAATGGGGAGGGGAGGAGGGGGCAGAAGGAAAGGGAGGGCTCAGTCTGGGAAGGCCTCCTGGAGGAGGGGAGGTCTCAGTAGGGCTTTGAAAAGGGGAAGAGAGTTAATTTGGCAGATGTGAGGACGGAGGGCATTCCAGGTCAGTGGTAGGGCGTGGGCCAGGGATCGATGGTGGAATAGGTGAGAACAAGGCACAGTGAGGAGGTTAGCGGCAGAGGAGCAGAGTGTATAGGGTGGGCTGTAGAAGGAGAGAAGGGAGGTGAGGTAGGAGGGGGCAAGGTGATGAAGAGCTCTGAAGCCAAGAGTGAGGAGTTTTTGCTTCATGAGAAAGTTGATAGGCAACCACTGGAGGTTTTTGAGGAGGGGAGTGACATGTCCAGAGCATTTCTGTGGAAAGATAATCCAGGCAACAGAGTGAAGTATAGACTGAAGCAGGGAGAGAAAGGAGGATGGGAGGTCAGAGAGGAGGCTGATATAATAATCTCCCCCTTTTAGACTGTGGCATGTAAAGAGCAGTTGGGTGGAGTGGAAAGGGTAGATTCTAGGGATGTGTTGCAGATGCCTTGATTTAAGATAATATCACCTTATCAATAAATTAGGATTTTATAAGTGTTAAAGTTGTCCCAGGAAATATGCCTTTCAGGATAGGATTTTTAAAGGAATGATAACAGTATTAAGCAAATTGTCTTTTTATTATTAAACCTGATATTGAAATTTATCCACAGGGTTTATTGACTCCCATAGACATTAGGTTTTCATTCATCATCAATTGCATTTATTGAGCACTTATTATGTGCAGGGTACTCTACTAAGCTCTTGGGGGACTACCATATCACAGAGTTGGTAGATATGGTCCTTGTCTGCAGTGAGCTTACAGCCTGCAGGGGAATACAGACATTAATAAAAATAATAATAACAATTATGCTATCTCTTAGGTGTTTACTATGTCCCAGGAACTGTACTAAGGGCTGGAATGGATATAAGCAAATTGGGTTGGACCCGGCCCCTGCAAAGGATCTCACAGCTTCAAACCCCATTTTACAGATGAGATAACAGAGACACCGAGAAGTTAAGTGACTTGCCCAAGGTCACACAGCAGACAAGTGGTAGAGCTGGGATTAGAACCGGGACTTTCTGATTCCCAGGTGTTTGTTTATCCACTACACCATGCCACTTTCTAATATCAATTAATATCATTAGATTATAGAAGCAGCATGGATTAGTGGAAAGAGCCCAGGCTTGGGAGTTAGAGCTCATGGGTTCTAATCCCAGCTCCGCCACTTGTCAGCTGTGTGACTATGGGCAAGTCATTTAACTTCTCTGTGCCTCAGTTACCTCATCTGTAAAATGGGTATTCAGACTGTGAGCCCCATATGGCACAACCTGATACCTTGTATCTACCCCAGCACTTAGAATAGTGCTTGGCAAATAGTAAGAGCTTAACAAATAGCAACATTATTCTATTATATAATTTCTAGATAGATACATAAGTGCCAAGTGGACTTGAGGGTGGGGTGAATGTCAAATGCCCAAAGGTCACAGATCTAAGTCCACAGATGACACCGAAGGGAGAGGGAGCTGGGGGAAAAAGGGCTTAATTGGGGAAAGCCTCCTGGAGGAGATGTGACCACTGAGTACCAAAATTTTTGATACAGCTATTTCTACTATAATATGTGCTTTCATTATGCAATATGAAGACATGGTGTCAGAGAGCTGACAGGATGGATTACAAATCTAGTTATCAGTCCTTCAGTTGCATTTCAATTCTAAATATTTAACATTCATTCTTTACTAGAAACTGATTTTAACCAGTTCACATTGGTTACCCATGTAGTCCTAATGTCCACAGATAAGTATCAGATGAATGTCACAGAACCAAATGAAAAATAATAGTTCACTTCTAATTTTAGTTTGATAAAGCTTTATTAAGCATTTTTTGCTTTCCACAATCTTCTCAAATGTCATCTGGTGTGACAGAAGTCATGTACTATTTCAATTGTTTTCTAACCATCACCTCCCTAACTCTTTATTTTCAATAGAAACAGCAACGCCATTTAGGGATAATGCAGGGTTTGCAGTAATGAAATTACCACACTGTACTGCAACTATCTATATAGGTTAGAGTAGTGAAAGTGCTAAAATTTTGGATTGGAGTTTGGATTGAAGATCTCAAGCATTTTCTGATCAGATCAAAACTCAAAATCAACCAGAAAACATCTCCAGAGTTCACTCTGAGGCAAACCTTTAGTTGCCCTTCTTTATTCATTCATTCAATAGTATTTATTGAGCGCTTACTATGTGCAGAGCACTGTACTAAAGCGCTTGGAATGAACAAGTCGGCAACAGATAGAGACAGTCCCTGCCGTTTGATGGGCTTACAGTCTAATCGGGGGAGACGGACAGACAAGAACAATGGCAATAAATAGAGTCAAGGGGCAGAACATCTCGTAAAAACAATGGCAACTAAATAGAATCCAGGCTATGTACAATTCATTAACAAAATAAATAGGGTAATGAAAATATATACAGTTGAGCAGATGAGTACAGTGCTGAGGGGATGGGAAGGGAGAGGGGGAGGAGCAGAGGGAAATGGGGGGAAAAGAGGGTTAAGCTGTGGAGAGGTGAAGGGGGGGCGGTAGAGGGAGTAGAGGGAGAAGGGGAGCTCAGTCTGGGAAGGCCTCTTGGAGGAGGTGAGTTTTAAGTAGGGTTTTGAAGAGGGGAAGAGAATCAGTTTGGCGGAGGTGAGGAGGGAGGGCGTTCCAGGACCGCGGGAGGACGTGGCCCAGGGGTCGCCGGCAGGATAGGCGAGACCGAGGGACGGTGACGAGGTGGCGGCAGAGGAGCAGAGCGTGCAGGGTGGGCAGTAGAAAGACAGAGGGGAGGAGAGGTAGGAAGGGGCAAGGTGATGTAGAGCCTTGAAGCCTAGAGTGAGGAGTTTTTGTTTGGAGCGGAGGTTGATAGGCAACCATTGGAGGTGTTTAAGAAGGGGAGTGACATGCCCAGATTGTTTCTGCAGGAAGATGAGCCGGGCAGCGGAGTGAAGAATAGACTGGAGCGACAAAGATAAGACTTCTAAAAATGAGGCTTTATCCCTCCCTGGGACTTCCAAGCCCTTCTTGAAGTATTAGTTTCATAGAGGAAGTGTTTTGTTTGTTGGTGAGCTGAAATGTTAAAAGTTATTAGGACCAGTTTTCTGGAGACCAAGTACTGTAATCTCTGAAACTCTTAGTTTCTGTTTCTCTTTCTGTTCTCTGCACAAAGTAAATGCTCAAAAAATGTCTTTGATCGATTGACTGATTGGCAGTAAGGATCCATGAAGCTCTTGTCGAGACATATTTCCAATGATGGTATGCTCCTAACCATTTTACTCCAGGATACAAGAACAGCTTTTAAGCTTAAGAACACCCCGGTGTGCTCTGGACATAAATGAAACTTCAGGCAAAGTGATCTGAAGAAAATCGAGTGTCAAAAAAATGCATATTGATACTTTGATCACAAGCAGCATGGGACTAAAAGTTTTTGAACAACAAACCATTCGAGAATGTGTAACATGCTTGTGAAAATATTCATGGCATAATTAGATAAATAACAGATCCAGTGTCTATTTTTACTTCCCTTGATGAGAAGCTTTGCAGGAGAGACTGCTGGTAGTTAATTCTCCCTAACAACAATCTGGGTAATCACAAACCCCAATTAGCTGTGCCTGTTCTATGCTATACAAACTATTTCCTTAGCGCTTCACATCACTACTTTGTAATTAGCTTTCATCTACACGAGCTTTGACTAAAAAAATATAAAAGAGTGTAAGTGATTGTACTGCCACTCAGTATTCTGCGAAATAATCGCTAGCGATTTCAATCAGATTAATTTTATCACCCGTATTAAGGAAAATTACCTCCCTCTTCACTCTCTACAGCTGAGGGCTATTTCATTTCCTGAGATGTTCATAAAAGCATAATATAAAGCAATCTGTAATTGTAAATATCCTTCCCTAATAACTTTGAGATATTTCCTTAATACATCTTTACATTTGGAGTTTCCGTTCCATAAAATACAGTAACAAGTGCTCTATTATGTTTTAAGTGTGTGCTGTTAAGCTGGACAACTTAGTGCTGTCCTTCCTGTTTTTACATAGGGTTATATTTAACTTGTAGATAATGGGAACAAGGTTTAAAAGTGATGGAGCGGAATAATGGCGTTACAGCAATAATATATCTTGCCTTTGTGAGGAATAGGACTTTACAGCCCAATTTCAGGTCAGCTAACACTGATGCCATATTTCACAGCCTGACAACTTTCACCTTCACCCAAACTCCAAAAGGATACTAAAAACCCGACCAGGATAGCACTAGTGTCCTTCCAGATGACCGCCCCCTTTCAACCCTTGGCGGTACATGACATCCTGAGCCCAGATAGTTTGGCATTTTAGAAGTCTGATGTAAAAGAAGACATAACGGGTTAGCCTCTGCCACTGCTGTGAGTATTGGTGGGTTATCACAGAAGAGAGAGTTCTCTCCTGGGCAAATTGGGCACTGAAGCTTACAATCTTTTTGGGCCAGTAGCCATATTTTCACCCAATACAGTCCTCTAGACTGAAAGTTCTCTGTGGGCAGGGAACATGTCTACCAACTCTGCTGTACTGCACTATCTCCCAAGTGCTTAGGACAGCACCCTATACCCAGGTGTTCTATAAGTATAATTGATTGATGATTAATCCAATCAACATAAAGGAAGAAGGTTGTCTCTGCGGTAGCAGGTACAGTGGTTCATACTCTTTCTGAACCTAGGATTTATCATCCCATCTGAATGGCCCCAAAGTGCTCCTTTCCTTAGACTGTAAGCTCCTTCAGGGCAGGACCTGAATCTTTTCATCTCTTGGGGAATCTTCTCCACATCTCATGAAGGGCTTTGCACCCAAGAGGTGTTCAGTCAATATTGTTGAATGAATTAATGAATTCTAGGAGAGCTTAGGAGACTAAGCAGGAAGTGATCTTTTAGAATTCTCTGAGTCCAGAAGGGCTGGAAGATCATTTGTATACTGTGCCACTCCAAACCATACATGCATAAAAAGTCGATCAACAGATAAGGGTCTTCATACTTAGAATACACAGTAAGCTGTGTATGTCTGCCATGGTGAGTACAGGTCATTTACATTTGATAAAGACCACAGGGGGTGTACTTGTGAGGAAGTGGAGTTTCTTTGCTCAGTGTAGTGGAGCTTGAATTGTTCTCATAAAGTTGAGCCCCACAGGGAAATGAGGTGTTTAGACAGCTTTAATCTGCTCCCACGCAGCAAGGCACAGCGGCTTTTGCCGGCTTGACTTAAAAGTGCCGTATCTTGCTTAATATCCCTCAACTCTCTTTCAGTTTCAGTGAGTATGCCTGCTTTGCTGAAATGGAAAAATATTTCAGGGTGGTCTGAAACATGGTGCCTCCAAAGAAAGAAGGGAAAGCATACACTATTTTTCTGGCTGTCCACTGCAAATATGATGATAACCAATTTATGTTTTCCATGATAAAGCCACATCTGCATCCAGCTTCTGTCTATGCTCCTTTATTTGGGCTCACATTCCCTATAAGGAGGATTAGAACAGAGTTAGTATTTCAAAGGTTGAAGTATGTGATTCTCTGACATACATCAGATCTAGGAACATCTCAATAGCATTAAGGACAAGTCTTTCAGTATGTGAACAGTATGACAAACCAGCTAACCTGCAACCTAATTAGCTTTCTCAGCTTTATGTCCCCAGCTGCCTGGATAGTGCAGAAGAGAAGTGTTTAACATATGTTCTCTCCTTGTATATTTTAATGCTTTAATCAGACTAAGAGGACCTTTTTGGACACAAAGTCACCACCTACAAATTAGAAATTTGACACAGGCAAATGCATTTGATGAGAAATTAAGATTGCAGTACTGTTTCAGTTAATCTATGGCCATAAAACCATTGCTGGTTCACATTTCCAAGCACTAACATCACACAACAGATGTACAGAGTATGGTGGCCATGGCCAGACTTGGTAATATAGTTAGTTCAAAAAAAACCAACTCAGGACAAAGATGTGACTTAATGGTGCCTTCAAAGGGCTTACAATCTAATAGGAGAAACAGGCAAAAGTTGTTTACACATAGTCATATGAGGAAGAACCAAGACAAAATAGTACAAATACGTTGATAAAATAGACAAATAATTGAATAAATCACTGACTATGCATCATTGAGATACAAAACAATGAATGTTTCAGAGCAGTTAAGGAACACATTGCTTCAGAAAGCCAAAAATAATAATAATAATGTTGGTATTTGTTAAGCGCTTACTACGTGCAGAGCACTGTTCTAAGCGCTGGGGTAGACACAGGGTAATCAGATTGCCCCATGTGAGGCTCATAGTCTTAATCCCCATTTTACAGATGAAGGAACTGAGGCACAGAGAAGTTAAATGACTTGCCCACAGTCACACAGCTGACAAGTGGCAGAACAGGGATTCAAACCCATGACCTCTGACTCCCAAGTACGTGCTCTTTCCACTGAACCACACTGCTTCTCAATGACATTTTTCCTTGTCTGAGCTGCTTTTTCCACTCAGCTATCTCAAAGCGGTTCTGAAAACCTATCTCCTCCCTGAGTCCTTTTGCCTGATTAATCCCCCTTCCCTGTTGGCCATATCCTTTCCCCCAGCATTCTTTATAGTCTTTTTTCTGGTGCTTTTATTAAACTGTAAGCTCCACAGTGGCAAGAATTGCATCATGGTACAATGCTTGGTGCATAAAAAGCATTCAAAAAATTTCTGTTGAAACTGCTACTGATACATTCCTGAATGACTGATTAAAGCTGTAGATAACAGTGCTTTCCAGCACAGGGCACTGATCTCGGTTAGCTTGTTTCCTATTTGGCAGCTGTTCTGAATGACTGGCAGTTTAATGATATGCCACATGTCAGCGTACCTGGAAAAAGAAGAGTTTAGCTTGATTTTTTCTAATTGGCTGCCTTTAGGTTGAAGGCTGACCGAAGAAATACAAATTAGGAAACATTGCTTTTAGACAGATCTGTATGGCATTCTTACAGGAAAATGAAAAAATATATATAAGGGTGGATGGTACTTCCCGACACCTCGGACTCAGGCAGAGATAAAACACAGAGCCAAAAAACTGGGATTAAATCCTGTACACTTGTTCAAAAAATTAGTACTATTAACATTCCAGGCAAGAAAACATTCAAGAAAAGCACCCCCACCTTGTTCATTTTAATCATTTATTGTTTCCACTAAATATAACTATAATATAAATAGCCCTGCTTATTGGAGTTAGAAATTGCTTCCGACAGCCATTCATGACAAAAATGTGTAGTTCTATTTTTACTGAATGATATTTTTCACTAGTTGGAAATGCATTTTATAAGCAAACAGTTATATAGTTGAAGTTTCTGACCCACTGATCATCTTAATAGCCTATGACTAAGGGTGTTAGGATGACTGGATCTGGCCAAAAACAAGACAGATGACTATAGGGGGACCATGTCTCATTTGGACCTATCTGCAGAATGGATCATGGTTGAAATATTCCAAAAGCAAGATGATTGTTTTGAGATGAAACAGCGTGGCCTAGTGGATAGAACACTGTCCTGGGAGCTAGAGAATCTGGTATCTAATCCTGGCTCTGCCATTTGCCTGCTGTTTGACCTTGAGCAACTCACTTAAATTCTTTGTGTCTTAGTTTCCTCAACTGCAAAATGGGAATTCATTACCTCTTCACCCTCCTACTTGAACTGGGAGCCCTATGGGACAGGGATTGTATCTGGCTTGATTAATGTTTATCTACTCCAGAGCTTAGAACAGTGTCTGTCACATAGTAAGCACTTAACAAGTACCATTGAAAGAAAGGGAACAGTAATCTCTTGAGTTAGAAAAATAAGCAAACAGGAAGAAAGGAACAATACATCAAGGAATTGCACTGCCCTCTCCTTTGCTGAACCTGTGGACTTCCCTCAATTTAGGTGCATTTTGATTGGAGATGGGAGATGTATCTGGCACACACACTGTGACACATAAAGATTGAAGTGTTTTTAATATCTAAATTTAGGGACCACCATCTTTCTCACAAAAATCCCACCAACCTCAGTGGGTTAGAAGAGAAAGAAAGTGTGCATAAAGTAATTTTTAAATTCCTCCTCATGTCCTCTTTGGGATTCCACTGAATAGGAAGGTGAAGAAGTACTATGCTTTATTATCTATTCTACACCTTTCCCAAGACCATGCAGAATAATTATGGTAAAAATTAGACTGTAATCTCCTTTTCATTTTTTAATGGTATTTATTAAGCACTTTCCTCCTCTCCTCCACATTGCCCTGACTTGCTCCCTTTGCTCTACCCTCCTCTCCCCACCCCACAGGACTTGTGTATATATATGTACATATCCATAATTCTAATGCCTGTTTACTTGTTTTGATGTGTATATATCTATAATTCTGTTCATTTATACTGATGCCTGTTCACTTGTTTTGATGTCTTTCTCCCCGCTTCTAGATTATAAGCCCAGTGTGAACAGGGACTGTCTCTCTTTATTGCTGAATTGTACTTTCCAAGGGCTTAGTACAGAGCTGTGAACACAATAAATGCTAACTAAATACAATTGAATGAATCAAATGAGTGAATAAGTGCCAAGTACTGAACTAAGCACTAGGGTAGATATAAATTTGGACACAGTCATTGTCTCACAAGGGGGACAGTCAATCCCCATTTACAGATGAGGTTACTGAGCACAAGGAAGTTAAATGACTTGGCCAAGATCACACAGCAAGACAAGTGGCAGAGCTGGGATTAGAACCCAGATCTTTCTGACTCCCAGGCTCGTGCTCTTCCCACTGGGTTACTTGACTCTTCATGGGCTGGAATCGCATCTGCTAATTCATTGTATTGTACTTTCCCAAGCACTTAGAACAATGTTCTGCACACAGTAAGCAGTCAGTAAATACCATTGATTGATTGATTGGTGATTGTAAGAACTCCTGCTAAGGATTTCCAACATGTCATTTTATGCAGAGACCCTCCTCAGAGCACTACTTTCTGAACGGACATAGAAGACCAAAGTCTTTTGGCCCTTCAAGTTGAATCTCCTGTGATTGTGAATATGAATAATAGTTTATTTATTTGGGTGAATGTAGCTTTCTTTTGTTCCAGGGATAGGATTACCATTAGATCACCAGAGTGGAAAGAATCTTGAATGGTCATTTAACTCCATTCTCTTAACGTTTACATCGACCTCAGCTGAACTAATATAGTCACATGAGAATCTCTCCTCTTTCTGAAGACTTCCAAAGTGCAGAGAAGATGCTTTTACAACTTTCCTTGGTAATCCTCAGCAACCCTCAAAGTACTTTTAAAACAAGAAACTGAAAAGAGAAAATCTATTGTCACAAATCCAAGAATATAGTGACTTTTTATATCTCTAAACCAAATCCAGAACCTGATCTAGTTTGTACATCTCAATCTAGCAGAGACCAGCTAAGGCTCCATAATAGCAGAGATCATCCAGGGTGGAACTGAAGCTGCTTTTGGTTTAAGAAATAATTTTTAATATCTGTTTCTCCCTCTAAACTGTAAGCACATTATGGGTGGGGAACATGTCTGCTAATTCTGTTGTCTTGTACTCTCCCAAGCACTTAGTACAATGTTCTGCACAAAGTAAGTGCTCCACAGATATGATTGATTGATTAACGGTAATACAAAACTCCCTAATAGCCTGCTCACTGACAACCTTCCAGACAGATCACAGGCTGGTCCCCATGATGTTGCTCAACCAAACAACTAGCATTTTTGCAGCACTAGAAATATGCCCCAACCCCAGTTGATGCTTTGCTTAAGAGCCCTTGCATTCTATTCCTGCATTTTCTCTTTACATCTCTTCAGTGGAAATCTTAAATAGTGCTGGAAAAGCTTTTGAAACATATAGGACCCAATTTACTAAGGATTTATGTGTGGGCACAAATCAACTCAATTGCACTATTTCTAAAAATAGTACAAGCAGAGAGATCCACTTCCCATTGATCAAGCCCATTGGGTTCTACTGGGAGCTGTTTTTTGAGTGACATTGAAAAGGTTTAGCAGTTTAAGTGGAGATCAAGGTTATTTGGATACAATTTTTAAAAATTACTTAAACATGTCTCTGATTTTAACTGGAAGCTCCATCAGAGTCATTTTAAAAATGTTGTGTTGATATTTAATTCCAGTATTTGGGGGATTTTTTGTGGCCAAATAAAAGTCTAGTCCCTCCTGCCCCTTCATGAACTAGATATTACCTGTGTCTAATTAGGAAAGAACCAGGGAATGAGCTGAAGGTTGAAATTCAGGATAACTTCCAAAATGTTAAAGAGCAAGATGGGTCTTAAATGTCAAGATGAGACATTTAAGAGTACTGGATGCAGAAACAAGTTCCTTATTTTTAACAGCAACCAGTTAACTGAGATTTTGTCCCTGCATCCAAGCTAGAATCAGAAATTTTCCTCAGAGAGAGTCACATCATTTCATTCATTCATTCAATAATATTTATTGAGTGTTTACTATGTGCAGAGCACAGTACTAAGTCCTTAAATTGTACAATTTGGCAACAGAGACAATCCCTGCCCAATGACGGACTCAGTGTCTAAACTGGGGAGACAAACAGCAAAGCAAAACAGAACAAAACAAAACAAGACAACATCATCAAGATAAATAGAATCAAGGAGATATACACCTCATTAACAAAATAAATAGGGTAATAAATAATATATACAAATGAGCACAGTGCTGAGGGGAGGAGAAGGGGGAAGAGCAGAGGATGGGATGGGGGAGGGGAAGAGAGGGAGAGCAGAGGGAAAAGGGAGGCTCAGTATGGGAAGGCCTCCTGGAGGAGGTGAGCTCTCAGTAGGGCTTTGAAGAGGGGAAGAGAGATAGTTTGGCAGATGTGGGGAGGGAGGGCATTCCAGGACAGCGGTAGGACGTGAGCCAGGGGTCGATGGCTGGATAGGCATGAAAGGGGGACAATGAGGAGGTGAGCAGCAGAGGAGCGGAGTGTACGGGCTGGGCAGTAGAAGGAGAGAAGGGAGTTGAGGTAGTAAGGGGAAAGGTGATGGAGAGCTTTGAAGCCAAGAGTGAGGAGTTTTTGTTTCATGCGAAGGTTGATAGGCAACCATTGGAGGTTTTTGAGGAAGGGAGTGGCATGCCCAGAGTGTTTCTGTAGGAAGATGATCCGGAGAGCGAAATGAAGAAAAGACTAGAGTGGGGAGAGACAGGAGGAAGGGAGATCCGAGAGGAGGCTGACACAATAATCCAGTCAGGATAGTATGAGAGCGTGAACCAGTATGGTAGCCATTTGGATGGAGAGGAAAGGGCAGATCCTGGCGATATTGTGAACGTGAGACTGGCAGGTGTTGGTCACAGATTGGATGTGTGCGGTGAATGAGAGAGCTGAGTCAAGGACGACACCAAGGTTGGAGGCATGTGAGATGGGAAGGATGGTAGTGTGGTCCATAGTGACAGGGATGTCAGGGAGTGGGCAGGGTTTGGGAAGGAAGATAAGGAGCTCAGTTTTAGCCCTGTTGAGTTTTAGGTGGAGGGCAGACATCCAGGTGGAGACATTCTGGAAGCAGGAGGAGATACGAGCCTGGAGGGAGGGGGAGAAAACTTGGGAGAAGATGTAGATTTGAGTGTCATCTGCATAGAGATGATAGTTGAAGCTGTGGGAGCAAATGAGTTCACCAAGGGAGTGAGTATAGATGGAGAACAGACGAGGGCCAAGAACTGACCCTAGTGGATGGAAGGGAGAGGAGGAGCCCACGAAGAGACCAAGAACGAAGGGCCAGAAAGATAAGAGGAGAACCAGGGGAGGATGGAGTTCGTGAAGCCAAGGTGAGATAAATTGTGGAGGAGAAGGGGATGGTAGACAGTGTCAAAAGCAGCTGAGAGGTCGAGGAGAATTAAGATAGAGTAGCAGCCATTGGATTTGGCAAGAAGGAGGTAATGAGTGACCTTTGAGAGGGCAGTTTCGGTGGAGTGGAAGGGACGGAAGCCATATTGGAGAGGATCCAGGAGAGAGTTGGAGTTGAGGAATTTGAGGCAGCGTATGTAGATGACTCATTCTCGGAGTTTGGAAAGGAAGGGTAAGAGGGAGATAGGATGATAACTGGAAGGGAGAGTGGGGTCAAGAGAGGTTTTTTGGGGGATGAGGGAGACATGGGCATGTTTGAAGGCAGAGGGGAAGAAGCCATTGGAGATTGAGTGGTTAAAGATGGAAGTTAAGGAGGGGAGGAGGGCAGGAGCAATAGTGTTTGTAAGGTGAGGGTGTAAGGAGTCCAAAGCACAGGTGAAGGGGGTGGCACTTGCGAGGAGGGAGGAGATCTCCTCTGAGGATACTACAGGGAAGGATGGGAAAGTAGGGGAGAGGGTTGGGAGCTGGGGGACGGATGAAGAAGGGGGAGGGGTGACTTTGGGGAGCTCAGACCTGATAGTGTTAATTTTTGTAATGAAGTAGGTGGCCAGATGATTGGGGATGAGGGATGGGGGAGGGGAAGGAACAGGGGGCCTGAGGAGAGAGTTAAAAGTCCGGAACAATTGGCAGGGGGTGATGGACATGGGCTGGAGAGATGGTCATGGGCGTCAATGATTGAAGAAAAGTAGTTTTGCCTGGCAGAGGAGAGGGCAAAGTTAAAGCTGGAAAGAATAAATTTGAAGTGAATAAGGTTTGAATCATTTCCAAAAGTGAAAATGCTAGCTGTGCTACAGGTCCTCAGGATTCCAGAAGCAGCATGGGATCATGGGCTAGGAAGTCAGAGGACCTGGGTTCTAATCCTAGGTCCATCCCATACCTAATATGTGACCTTGGGGAAATCATTTAACTTCTCTGTGCTTCTGTTTCCTCATCTGCAAAATGGGGATTCAATACCTGCTCTCCTTTGTACTCAGATTGTGAACCCCAGTATGGGACTTGATTATCTTGTATCTACATCAGCACTTTAAAAATAGTGAATCTATTACCCCAGAGCAAGGAGGCTGCTCACAGGATAAATCTCATCAACCATTTCCCCTCAGTGGGATGTCCTAGCTCTCCTTTAGAATTAGGTATTCCAGGATTCTATCTCACTCCCTCATATTTAATAACACCCTGACCATTCCATAACTATAAATCACAGATTTCTCATCCTAATGGAAAAGACAATAGCTGGGCTCTTCTCATCATGCCTTATCATCCTTCTCCTTTCATGATAAACCAAACTTTCTCTTTTAGGGGAGGGGCGGTGGTAGTTGTTAAGCACCTACTAGGTGCCAGGCACTGTTCTAAGCTCCGGAGTAGACATCGAGTATTCAGGTTGGAACATGTCCATGTCCCATATGAAGCTCACTGTCTTAATCCCCATATTATTATGCAGTAACTGAGGTACAGAGAAGTTAAGTGACTTGTCCAGCTGACAAGCATCAGAGCCAGGATCAGAACCCAGGTCCTTTGATTCCCAGGCCCATGTTCTATCCATTAGGCAAACTGCTTCTGAAAACCCCCACAGAAGATTCCCCAACCAGTAGTAATCCCACTCATTTCAGCACTCAAATTCAGTGAATACTTCTCGGCTACTTGTTCAAGATTCAGCAGGGTTAATTACTATCAACTAGGAACCTTATGGGAAACTGCAGGCCAAATAAATTTGAACTACTTTCCCTTTTTCCTCCTAATTCATCTCATGTGTGAATATGACTTTATCCTTGTTCTACCCATTATTGAGTTCAGTAGCTTGAGCTAGGGTTCCTTGGGCTCTGAAGATGGTTCTCTGCTGACTGAAGACCAATAAGTTCCCAGGACTTCAGCTCCTATTGTCTGTAACATTTCACAATGTGAATCCACTAGACTAATTGTGAAACCCAGTAAACTAATCTTCTCTGGACTAGATGGAATTTAAGATTAACTATTTCCAGGTCCCAAGAGCTTCTGTCACTTTTCGCCCCTCCCCTGAACCTCCCCAAACTCTTGGTTTTACAAAGTTTTAGTCTTCCAGGTCGATACTCTTTCCCCTGTGCTGGTCAGCCAGTGAAATTTGCTTCTTTCTTCACCTTCCAAATCATATGGCTCAGGACCTTTATCCTAAAGAGGTTCCTATCTGGAAACTCTTGGCCCATTTATGTTTACATATGATTATGTCTCAATGTGTTACACACGGTATGTGTATATGCATGCATTTTCCAAAATCATGCTTGGATTATTAATGAAAAATGTCCCTAAGTCATTCTGATTTTATCTTCTATCTTCCTAGTTTATAATACCCTGGTGTTAAGCCAGTGAAGAATTGATGCCTCCTTATCATCTGAGTGGTTCTCTGCCTCAGAATCTATTTCTAAAAATCCCCAGGTGTTAGAAATGTGAGTTCCCATATTTGACTGGCTAGTACTGAGTCCTTTCAGTCAGATTGAGCTAAAGGATCCCCAATAAGAGGGAATTAATTCTCAAATACATACAAGTCTTCACTCAACTAGATATTTAGTTCCTACAACTAACATGTCACTGGAGCTCAACATCCTGAATGAAAAATAAAAAGGAAAAACATGTTTTTGAAATGACCCAGCACTATCAGTGTAGTAATAAAGAGAATAATAAATGATAAATAGAAAATGTCAATTGTGGTTAAGCAGCAACAATTGTCTTCAGTTTAATCTGTCTTTTCCTTAAATTCACCTTTACCTTGCAAAGGTTCTTAACTGGATTTCCCCTTAAGAGTGCCCAATCGGAATTGCTGCTGGCATACCCAGAATATGTATACTATTTTGCAGACTACCAGGGAGATATTTCCTTGGGGATCAACCAGTCAGAGTTTTCTTATGCATGCATTATCTGTTTGAATCAATATGATGTGTTTTTATTACAAAGAATTAAAATAAGAACACCATTGAGGAAATGACAGTCTCATCATGCTTAATAACCCTAGGAAACCAAACTGTACAAAGGGAAGCATAAGCGCTTCATTCTCCATCACAAATATTGTTGTTTTCTTTAACCTTTGCATTTTGGGATAAGATAAACTAAGGCCGCCTGTTTGTATCCCCCACAAAGCAGCCCTCAAAATCACTGATTTATTTTCATTTGTTTTCATCCACAGCAACTTGGAGGTGCAAAACCATTCCCCACATGCAAACACATTGACCGCTTCAAAATGCCTGGCCCAGAAAGTTTACTATATTTTCCTAACGGCAGGTCTAACGGCAGGTTTTGTTGTTGTTTTAATCTTTGGTGATGTCTGTATTTTTTACGCATTTCTGAAGGGATCACTGCCATCATGAGGGCTTCTAAAACAAATTTGAAGTAATCATTTGTCCAAAGCAAGGTAAGAGGAGGAAACCGTCTTTTGATACTTTAACAAGATGGGTTTTTCCCTTCCTGAAACCAAACGCTGAGCTCTCTGTGATTCAGCCCTGAGCCGGGTCACCTTTAAGAGTCCCCGCGCATAACCACGGAATTATGCTCCAGCCTTCACCAGAGATGTCTGCAAGTGCAAAGCCTGTGACAAAGGACTGAAATGACAGCACTTTGACTCACTTCTACATTGTGTTTGTTTAGGAAGGTCCTAGAAATTGTATTTCACCAACCACATTCGCTATCAACACACAATTATCTGGCTTAATCATGTGGAACAGTGGCAAATTCACCTGGGGCTTAAGAACTAATGACATTCTCGTCTGAGCCGCTTTAGTGAAATGGCCTACCACCTGAAGCAGGAACAGCAAGATTGCTCAAGAAAATTTGGTTTTCTTTTTTCATTTCACAGCATAGGGGCTCTGCTCAAATCAACAAACGCTCCTGATTAAATAGCTGTGGTAGTTGACTTATTTGCACTCGTGTATATGGCTCTGAATGTACATTGAGAATCCCTAACCTTTAGAGGAAAAGAATTGTCTGTGACTTGTTTTTAATGCATTGTCCTTTGGATATAGAAAATGGTCAAATAAATTGGCACTGAATAATCTGGGTATGATTACAGTTATTAATGTAGATGACCCACTGTGTCCACAGTTCTCACAAAGGTAATAAGCAAAAATGCCTTGAGAATGCACATGGGTATATTTTTCATTTATTTCTGCCATCCGGGGGAGGGCTATTAAAATTCTGCTGGCTTGAGGAAATTTCAGACCCTAGCCTTGGCCTTAAACACCTCCCAGGTACAGGTACTTTGTAAAGTCACTGCTGACTGTGCTCCGTAATCTCAATGGAGGCCAGAGGCTGGGTTTTCTAATGCTAGAAATGGCAAAAATTTGAGTGCTCAGATTTCCAAATACTTCAAGGAAAGAGGTCAAGCATATTTCTTCCTTTTGGGTCACTGGAAAAGAAATAATTCTCATTTCCCAGGACAATCTAGCATCCAATGAGAGATGAGAATCTAGAGTACCCTCTGCAATCAAATCATAGAATCCTAGGGCTGGAAAGAACTCCAACAAGGCATTAACTCTAGCCCCCTGCCTCCAGATGTGGATAATTAAACAACATTCAGTACAAATCATTTCTTTACAAATATCCAGGTCATTTACCTAGTTGTACTCTGGGAGTACTTCATTGCCATGAGGTTTTTGTGTGTTGCTTTCATTAACAAAGACTTTGAGAACATTGCAAAGTGAATACAATATTGAAAACCTTTGGCTAAATTCTTGGCTGATGATGAGAAGCAGCGTGGCTCAGTGGAAAGAGCACGGGCTTTGGAGTCAGAGGTCATGGGTTCAAATCCCAGCTCGGCCACTTGTCAGCTGTGTGACTTTGGGCATGTCACTTAACTTCTCGGTGCCTCAGTTACCTCATCTGTAAAATGGGGATTAAGATTGTGAGCCCCACGTGGGACAACCTGATTCCCCTGTGTCTACCCCAGTGCTTAGAACAGTGCTCGGCACATAGTAAGCTCTTAACAAATACCAACATTACTATATTTATGTAGCTGTATCTTGACTACTGCTATTTCCTCTCCCCCCTTAACGTTGACATCAAGGACAAATGGAAATCTTGCAAAGGAAAATTATCTTCATCAGTTCCAGAAAGAACTAAAAGGGAGTCAATAGGACTGGAATTGGAGAGAAAAAAACTACAATGATCATTTCCAATCCAGGGAATGTCAGGGAATGTACAGGTTACAAAGTACTTATCTAAGCCCTGAGAAAGATGCAAGGATGGTAATTCAAGTAAGGTTCCTGGCTCACAGGGAGGAATTGGGGAGAGAAGACCAGCAACCCATCACAAGAACAGGTGCTACTGACCATCCACTCAATCTTTTTTTTTAAAGGCATTTGTTAAGCGTTTACTATCTGCCAAGCACTGTACTAAGCCCTGGGGTAAAGTTAATCAAGTTGCACACAGTTCCTGTCCTACATAAGGCCCACAGTCTTGATTCCAATTTTACAGGTTAGGTAACTGAGGCTAAGGTCATACAGCAGACAAGTGGTGGAGTTGGAATTAGAATCCAGGTCCTTCTGATTCCCAGGTTCATTTGCTATCCACTAGGTAATGTTGCTTCTCAATAAATCATATTTACTGAGCACTTAGCACTGTACTAAGTGCTTGGGAGAGTATAATATAACAGTATAATGGGCACAATGCTTTTATTCTATCTAGGTTCCCATATGCATATCAATAAGGACCGTTAATTTTCACTAACACTAAGATTTATAGTATTGCAGGAGAATATGTCTCTTTCATATTTCAAAAACATTTGCCATAGAATGGAATAAAATATGGATGAAGCCAGAAAATTCTGCCTTAGGAGCCAGTTTGCTTTTTTCAATAAAAGAAAAGAAAAAGTTGTCATCTTCACCAGGCTTCATTACCTCATTCCCTTCATTGAGGAGGAAATTAATGGAGAAAAACTGGACTAGTGGGAAGGGCTAAGTGGGGCTTCTCACCAGTGATCCTTACTCCAAAGCAAATATCAAGTAGAAGCAGATCACCAAGAGTGAGATCTGGAATGCAGGCAGATCACCACTGTGGCAATAATTTTCAGAGCAATGCAGCTCCACCGTGAGGACTTGTGGGAAGAATGGAGGGCAGCAGGATTCCTAAGCATCTTGCTGAAAGAGCACTGTGATGGAGCACACACAAACAGGGAGGGCAGAGGAAACATTTTTAAAGAAATAGTGACACCATCATGAGCAATGTAGAATAGCTAGAGACTGAAATAGACACAAGAGCCTGTCATGTGATAATCAGGGGAGGGATTGCTCTCCTCAAACTTCAAGAAGATCAGGGACAGGGACTATGTCTGCCCTGATTGCATTGTATCTACCGAATGCTTAGTGTAGTTCTTGGCACATAATAAGCACTTAAATTATTATTATTACATTATTATTATTAAGATCGAGACTATTTTCCAATATGAAGGACAACTTTAGATAAGTGCATGGATGCCCTTGCTCTTCCTTTTACAACCCTCCTTCTCTTTTTCTTTACTCAATCCCTTTCTCCACTTTTTCTCTCAAAGGTTCCCAAGAAGTATGACCGTTCTTTACAATATGCTTTGAGATCCCAGTGTTCTCCTTGAGGCTATGAGAAGCCCACGGAATTTCAGGAAGAGTAATATCCAACAAAGTAAATGCCACTTCTTAAAGGAAATTTATTCACCCAGGTCCTATTCTGTCAGAGAATGCCATGGAAGGTTTGACTAGAGTTGCCTCCTCTACCTGAAGCGGCATCCTATTGTAGACACTACTCTGGATGCTTATCCAAGCATGAGGTACAAATGTTTCTTTTTCAATGAAAGAATATTTCCTGAGGTATAGTTTTGGAAAAAATCCTAGCTTCTGGAATATGTAAAGCCACCAAAACAGAGGTACATCAAGGTATGAAACAAAAACTTCAGTGATGTTTTTGAGTGGTCTTCCCTTTTCCCTTCCACCCAACATCAAGAATGATGTCATCTAGTGAAAGGTCACCAATAATGATGTCATCTAATCGAAGGTCACCTGGAGTCTGTTACCTCCACAAGTAGGACCAACTGCCAATGACAATCACATTTGAAATATTTTCTTCTATTTAATTTTCTTGTGAGGGAAAACAAGTCAATTTAGGAGAGTACAACTAATTTATCATATTCTTCAGAAGTTAACAGCACACCTCAATATAAGGCAACCTTTAGAATGTGAAATCTTGACACTGATGGTATGGAAAAATAAAGTATGTGCCGCTCAGTGGGTGTCTGGGACCTATATTATGTCCTACTGTTGGTTACAGAATTTTCAATATTTTCTTATCCTTTTTCACTCACATGAACTGCAGCTTATAGCAGTGGTAATCATTTCCTGTGTTTGAAAAAGAGATGAAAGCATTCATGGATGAAAGCAAGTTGGATTTAATCTCCTTCTTTCTCATCCAGTGCACTGTACTGATCATTTTCCAAAAAAACAAGACTTAAGCTCATTTTTGTCATGACAAAACTAGTTTCATAATAATCAGATGGCAATTCCTAGTGTACACAATTCTAATATAATTACCAGGAGGAAATGTAGAGGGAGTTGCAGTTTTGAGATAAAGAAAAGCCTGTGAATTTTGTATTAATGCCTCAGACTCTCTTATTTGTGCAAGTAATCAATCTTTCGGGGAGTAGAATAGTAATTCTTTGTGAAAAAATGACAAGAGTCTGAGGAAGAAAGAAGATAATCTGAGTTTCATTCTGTACACAGCAGGTCAGCTGTGATTGACAAAGCTCATCACAAAACTAGAGCTCCCGGAATAATCCCAGTAGCTGAGTTTCATTTGCAGCAGAAGCCGTGTTAATGACATGTTTAACAGCTGCTTGTTGAAGTTTGGAATCTGCATTAACCTGCAGAGCAGTGAACAGAGAAATGAGGGAGAGGATTGAAATCAAGCGTTCATTATTCTGACAGCCCGGGTTAAGGGTTGGAGGGGGTGTCACTGAGAGGCGGGAAGGAGGGTCCAGCGGGTGGAGGGTTCAATTGCAGATAAGGATGATCAAGATGATGGCGGTGTCTGATCAATAAGCACAAAGGGCTGAGAAAGGAAACTGACATGAGCTTAACTTGAGATGCTGATGGAGGAAGTTAGGCAACGTTAGGCATGAATTCCCAGCAGAGACTGACAAATATGAGGCAGATATTGGGATCATCGCACAGCCTTTGAGCATTAGCAGAGAGTTTTCTCTGTTGGTTGTAAGTCTGAGGTGACCATTTGAGTTGATGGCGGTGTATCTTAGGCTATTGTTTCCCTTCATTCTGATTCCAAGGGACAGAAGAAGTGAATGATTATAATTCATCTGACACATCCCACAAAAGCCTTCGTGGTTTAAGCAGTTGATGCCATGTGGATGCTGGCAGAGTCAAATAGCATTTATAAAGCACCCACAAGCCCTGTGGGAGACCCAAAACATGGTCAGTTACACAAAATTCTAAAATAGATGGCAGTGGTCCAGTGGAGACATGCGGAAGGATCTACTGACATCTATACAGACCACGGACAAATGATGAAGGGACTAAAGCATCCAGTTACAAATGCTTATTTACACCATGGGGTTTATGGATTTTTGTTTAATGGTGGACTGTGGGTCTCGACATTTTCATAACTGGATGTACAGGCTGAAACTGAGGTCTTCTTCAAGCATGTTTGCCTGAAGCCTGAAGGCAAGAAGTTGTTCTAGCAGAGAAGCAGCATAGCTCAGTGGAAAGAGCCCAGGCTTTTGAGTCAGAGGTCGTGGGTTCTAATCACGGCTCCACCACCTGTCAGCTGTGTGACTTTGGGCAAGTCACTTAACTTCTCGGTGCCTCAGTTACCTCATCTGTAAAATAGGGATTAAGACTGTGAGCTTCACATAGGACAACCTGATTACTCTGTATCTACCCCAACACTTAGAACAGTGTTTGAAACATAGTAAGCACTTAACAAATACCAACATTATTATTATTATTATTCTAGCCTGATGCACATATTGGGCCCCTGGAAGGGAAACACAGAGAAGATAGTCATGGCGGTCACCAAGTATCCTGAGTCTCTAACTGTCCTCAACTCCTTCTGAGGGTAAGGGCTAATGTCAGTGAGATCCTAGAAAAGCACCACTTGAAGTTTAACAATTTCTTAATTTTCTACGTGAGATGCATCAACCTAAGCCAACATCTTAACACTCGACCTTCAAGAGTACTGAAATAGTTTAAAGAGCAACTTAAGAACTGTGAAGTTCTCATCTGCTTCTCAGTCCCTTTGGTGGTTGACCAGAGGTGTTTGTGGTTTAGCCTGGTACCACAAAGCATGTTGGAAATTCTACATGATTCTGAAGGTCTGCCCGCTTCCACAGTGGTGCTTTCCCAAGAGTGGGCAGTGAGCTTTGGGAGGTCGGTTGGATCTTTGTCATCATTTCCAAGCACTATTGTGTCAAAAAAAAAGAATTACACAAGACAGGAAGAAAAATGAACCCCAGACCATGGAGGCCAAATCCTCCATAGACACTGATGGAAGGACTATTGGGAAATGGGATTTTCTTAACAGAGCCAGTTTTAGGGATGAGCTATATAAAGGTCCCTTACATGGTTGCCCCCAAAACTAATTGTGTGTGAGGGAATGGCAGGTAGTCAGGTGCTTATAGAGTACCTGCAGGCACATCAGCATTTCTTGACTCTGTGGCTATAGATGAGCACAAAGAGCAGAACTACCCATTGTTCCAGTAATCAATCAATCAGTGGAATTTATGGAGCACTTACTGTCAGCCAGGTACTGTACTAAATGCTTGGGAGAGTACATTACTTCAGAGTTGGTAGATACAGTCCTTGTCCATTCATTCATTCATTCAGTTGTGTTTATTGAGTGCTTACTTTGTGCAGAGCACTGTACTAATCACTTGGAAAGTACAATTCAGCAACAAAGAGAGACATTGAGCTTACAGTCTATGGATCAGAGAGGAGGAAAACAAAGATGGGGTACTAGTTAGGAGGTTATGACAGGATATGACAAGTGCCTGGAAATAAGATCCTTATAGGAAGGGATTGTGTTTATCAATACTATTGCACTGTATTCTCCCAAGTGCTGAGTACAATGCTGTGCACATGGCAAGCACTCGTTAAATGCCATTGATTAATTGATTAGCATGGTGGCCATTTGGATAAAGAAGGGTCAGATCCTGGAATTGATTTGAAGGAAGAACAGACAGGATGTAGTGACAGACTATATATAAAGGTTTGAATGAGGAACACAGTTTAAGGATAAGGCCAAGGATATAGACTTAAGCTATGGGGAAGAAAGTGGTGTTGTCAACTGTGATGGGAAAGTTAGGGGGAGGAAAGGATTTGGGAGAGGAGATGGTGATCAATCCATCAATAAATGTTATTTATGGAGTGTTTACTGTGTGCACAGCACTGTTTTAAGCACTTGGGAGAGTACAGAGGATGTCAGTTTTGGAAACATTGATCTTAAGGTGCCAGCAGGACAACCACGTAGAAATATTCTGGAGTAGAAGAAAATGTGAAAGTGCAGAGAAGGAAGGGAATCTGGGCTAGATACATATAGAATTGTATACTACCCCAAGTAGGTAGTAGCTGAAGCCATGAAAATAGGATCATTTAATTTTGGGGGGTAGAAAAGAAAACCTAGAGAGATGCTCATAATTAGGGAGTGAGAGGCAGAAGAAGAACAGGTAAGAGAAGGGATGTAGAATTAATAAGAGCAATTTAAAAAAGAACCAGGAGAGAACTGTGCCAGAAAAAAAAGCAACCTTCAATACCCTTTCCTGGAGAACAGACTGGTTTATGAGGTCTAAGGCAGCCAACTTGATAAGAAGGATTAGGATAAAGTCCATCGGATTTGGTAAAAAGGTCATTGATTACCATGGAGAGAGTGATTTCAGTGGAGTAAAGGGGGGTAGAAACTGAACTGTGGAGGATCAAGAAGGAATTTGGAAAAGTGAAAGTGGATGCAGTGAGTATACATAATATACCTCACAGGAATTTGGGCAGGAATGGGAGGAGGGAAATGAGGCTGGATAGTATAGTGGAGTTGAGAGAAGGTGTTTTTCAAGATGGACAAGACATATCATGGGGGAAGAGGTTTAAGTGTTTTGAAGTGTAAAAGAAAGAGAAAATGAGGGACGGAGGTGGAAGGTTGATGTTTAAAGAGCTCTGGCGGACGAAAAGCAGGTAAATATCTCCCCTTTTTTCCCCATGAGCACGGCAAGTAGGAGAAAGTGAGACTTCTTCTGGTGACAGTGTCATCAAGTGAAAGCCAGGAACAAGGACGTGGGAAGTGATTGCAGTAAGAGAGGTCAAGGATGAGAGAAGTTCATCCATGATAGAACAGAGATTTTACAGGCCATATTTAGATGAAGTTGTAGGGGGAATGGTGGGATTAGAGCACTGGGAAATGTATCATTAATCCCGGGAGCCAGAGTTTCCTCGGTTCGAGTGGGGGGATGGAATGATTCAAGGGGCAGGACGGCTTACATGGCCCTGCTCTTTACTATTTCCCTCTCCACAAAATACAACTTTACCCAGTGATACCAGAATGTTATCATGTCAGACCCATGTCTTGAAGCACAGCCTACTGGGTAC
Source organism: Ornithorhynchus anatinus (assembly GCF_004115215.2). Taxonomy (NCBI): domain Eukaryota; kingdom Metazoa; phylum Chordata; class Mammalia; order Monotremata; family Ornithorhynchidae; genus Ornithorhynchus; species Ornithorhynchus anatinus. The sequence goes on from NC_041729.1 coordinate 110,994,204, forward strand.
AGCAAATAAAACCATGATACCACCTACAGAAAGAAGAAGGGACAATTAGAATAGGCATGTGTCATTAACAGGAAACATTTTGTCTCTCAGTCTGAAGTTAGGTAGAGCTACCGATTTCTTTTTTTAAAAAATGAATGAGTCTGAATTAACTCTATTTATTTAGAAATGAAGAAATATTATTACTCCTATCCTGACAGAGCTAAGCAAAATAATAGCAAAAGAGAGAGTCCCTACTTACTAGTGATAGTACCATTTTAGAGAAGTTCTTTCTCTTTTTAGAGAATGAAAATTAGTTGGTTACTGCGGCCATTTTGTAAATATTGTCATCACCATCAGTATATATTGGACACCTACTCAGTATTCAGCACTCTACTAGGATTTAGAGAACATACAAAAGAAAAAGTCAGAGTACCTGCTTCCTGGGGGTTTACAGAAACTTTGTTTGCAGCTAGGTACTGGAATATATATCCCAAATGGCTACCTATCTTTTATCACATCAATGACTAATATTTAATTTTTGTTTACTAAGTGCAGAGTGGCAAACTAAGTGCATGAGAGCATACAATAGAGTTAGTAGACATGATCCCCACTCTCAAAAATCTTAGAATCCAGAGGAGGAGACAGATGCCAAAATATATTACAGCATGAAGCAATAGAGTATAAAGACATGGAGGTGAGGATCCAAGTACAATGATAATAAGGAAGTGCTCAATTGGCAGAAGAGGGAGAAATAAGGAGGGAAGATGAAAACTTGAAAGCCTTGGACAATGTTTCACTAATGTTGCTTATATGTGTCTGCATTAGATCTCCAGATTTTATTAGGTTTAATAAAGAATTTATTTTGATAATCAGTGAATGGTTCACATTGTTAGGTTATTGGTTGTTACTATGAAGTAATTATTCAACCCAAAATTGGAGGAAGGGCTTAAAATGGTAATATCACATAGGGAATGCCTCTATTTCTATTTGTTATTTTGCTTAGCCCTGTCAAGACAGGAACAGTAATGTTTCTTCATTCCAAAATAAATAGGGTTAATTCAGACTCGTAAATTTTTTAAAAATAAATCAGTAGATCTACCTAACTTTTGTCTGCTAGACAAAATGTTTCCTATTAGTGATGCATGTCTATTCTAATTATCCCTACTTCTTTCTGTCATTCCTATCTCCTTAGGTTAGCATTTTCTAAAGAGTGCCTCACAAACAATAATTGTCATGAAAATAGAATAAAAATAAAAGCAAAATATTTCAAAATTGGTTTAGATCAGTTAATCTGATTTCCTTTAGCTCTAACGTGGGCTTATTTTCATGGTTGGGTTGATTGCATAGTGTTGCCATATTTTAAAACATTTCTTTATTGGGAAAATTATGAATGCCTTTTAAACTGAAGTAACTCATTCTCCCTAGCTCTCTATTACAGAGGCTTTGGTGCCTTCTCCCCTCTCTTCTTGCCTACCACTGCTGAGGATAAGCCCTGTCTCAGGGAAGAAAGCATATCTCTATGAGAACTATTAGAACATTGGAAAGGTCATAGTAGTAATTGCTGTTTTTGTCTTAGGCTGTCAAGTCATGTTTGACCCATAGTGACACCAAGGACACCTCTCTCCCAGAAAGCCCCACCTCAATCTGCAGTCTGGTAGTATATCTATAGAGTTTTCTTGGTAAAAATATGGAAGTGGTTTACCATAGCCTCCTTCCACACAGTAAACGTGAGTCTCCACTCTCAACTCTCTCCCATGCCGCTGCTGCCCAGCACGGGCGAGTTTTGACTTGTAGCTAGCCGCTGCCCAAGCTAGGAATGGAATGGATAGGCCTCTGCTTGACACTTCCTCCCATAGTCGAGACTGGTAGAGTACTGGAAACTCCCCAGGTGCAACCCTGAGAGACCCATAGTAATAATAGCAGTAATAGTAGCAGTAATTTTGGTAGTAACCACAACATTTATTTACACATTTAATGGTGTGGTCCACTATTCTAACTCCTTGGGATGTTTAGAATAGCAAAGAAATATGTTCACCCACCCACAAGGGATTGACACTAAATAGGGAGACAAAGATAGATATAACTACAACTAGAGGGTCAAACTAGAGTGGATGTATATGTGGGTAGATTTATACTTTAAATGATAATAATAATAATAATGATGGTATTTATTAAGTGCCTACTATGTGCCAAGAACTGTTCTAAGCACTGAGGTGGATACAAGGTGATCAGCTTGTCCCATGTGGGGCTCACAGTCTCAATCCCCATTTTACAGACCAGGTAACTGAGGCACAGAGAAGTTAAATGGTCACACAGCAGATAACTGGTGGAGGCCAGATAAGAACCCACGACCTCTGACTCCCAAGCCTGTGCTCTTGCCACTAAACTGATCCTAAGCACTAAGTAAGTACAGGTGAATGAACAAGTGGTGAGTGGTGAGACTATTCCCCATGTCTATGATGCACTGCCACTCTTCTTGCTAATATTATTGTAGTGGAGTCTTATTGTACTGAATTCAAGTGAGATAGAATTATTTCACTGTTCATCTGTCCTATTCCTGCCTTGTAGACTGTAAGTATACTGCGAATTAGACAATATGTCTGATTCAGTGTCCTTGTATCAATAAATCCATCAGTGGTAATTATTGAGGACTTAGCATACTATACCAAATGGGAGAGAACAATACAACAGCGTTGGTGAACATGCTCCTTATCCACAAGAAATTGACTGTCTAGAGGCAGGGACAGACATTGAAATAAATAACAGAAAAGGGAAATGGTAGAAAATAGGACAAGTTCATAGCACATGGGGCTAAGTGGAGGCATGAGAATATCAAGTGCTTAAGGGGTACAGATCCAAGTGCATAGTTGACACAGAAGGGAAGGTTAGTAAGGGAAATAAGGACTTATTCATGGAAGGTCTCCTGGAGGAGATGTGCATTTAGTAGGGTTTTCAAGATGGGGAACGCAGTAGTTCATTGATTATGAAGAGGAAGGGAGTTCTAGGGCAGAGGGAGGATGTGGGTAAGGGGCTGGCAGTGAGACTAGATTGAGGCACAGTGAGTAGGCTGGAATTAGAAGAGAGAAGTGTGCATTCTGGGTACACTAGGAGATCAGTGAGGTAAGGTAGGAGGAGGAGAGCTGATTGAGTAGCTTGAACTGGAGGGTAAGGATTTTTTCTGTTGTGCTTTTTGGTATCTTTTCCCAGCACTTAGTACAGTGCTTGATACAATACAAGCATTCAACAGATTTCAAAAGCAAAGCAACAACAAGAACAAGCAATAATAATAACAATTATCACCCATAATTTGGCCATGCAAACAATTTGTAATTCTTTTCTAACTCTGGTGCTTCCAATACTAAAACTTGTCAGCTCGTTCGTAGTTGATGACTTCTTCCAATGTCTTCCTGGAAACATGCCTGGAATATTGAACAAGTAATTAGTTCAGTGCTCTGCACACGGTAGGTGCTCAATAAATTCTACTGATTGATTGATCACTATAGTAGCACCAAAGGTAGAGGGTGGTAGAAAAGGATGAGAGAAGGGAAGACAAGAGGTAGAGGGACCAGGAGGTTTATGGAAATAGGATTTTATTTTTCTGGAAATCTTTTTGGTCTTAAACCCACTTAGAGGATAGAAGGTAGATGTGACCTCCAAAAGGTTGACAGATATGGCAGGTTACGTTTCTATTATTTGTCTCTACCACAGAGAAATCCCCTCTCAGAACCACACCTGGAGAGTTTCTTCCAGTCTCAGCTATGGGAGGGAGAGAGAGTCAAGCAAAGGCATAAGTGTTACATTCGTAGCTTGGGCAGTAGATAGAGAGTGGAAGGTAATCTGCTACAAGTCAAAACTCACCTGTGCTGGGCAGCAGTGTCATGGGAGAGAGTAGAGGGCAGAGACTCAAGTTTACTGAGCGGAAGAAGACAACGGTAAACCACTTCCATACTTTTACCAAGAAAACTCTATGGTTACACTACCAGAATGATTGCAGATGGAGGTGGGGTGTTCTGGGAGAGATAAGTTCATGGAGTCGCTATGGGTCAAAAATGACTTGAATGCATAAGACAACACCACAGAAAAAAAAATGTATTTGCTAATAGCTCCAGGACCTTTTAAAGTCATAAAAGGCTGCAGTATTTGGTTTCCATTCTTAGTCAGTAATGCCACAGGAGAAAGGGATGTTAAGTCACAATTAATTGCCTTGATTCTATTTAGTTGCCATTGTTTTTACGAGATGTTCTTTCCCTTGACTCTATTTATTGCCATTGTTCTTGTCTGTCTGTCTCCCCCGATTAGACTGTAAGCCCGTCAAACGGCAGGGACTGTCTCTATCTGTTGCCGACTTGTTCATTCCAAGCACTTAGTACAGTGCTCTGCACATAGTAAGCGCTCAATAAATACTATTGAATGAATGAATGAATATTACCCAGCAGATTCAAATGGCACCAGCTGGGGTGAAATTCCAGCTTCTTTCCTTACTCCTGCAATAACTACATAAAAGAAGTACTGAAACAGTCATAAAGACAAGTACTTATGGTTCACTAAAGAGAAAAAAATAATATTACTATGCCCTCATACCTACCCAGAAGTACAAGTAATATTTTCAAGACAGGACAATGGAAAATGCACACACATGAACATGGAAATGTATTTATTTACATTTTGAGCTTCTCCATCCTCAAGATCCCATCAAGACTTCCACAAATCTGGACCTAGTTAGCTAATTTTTACAAGGAGAAGTTGGAATATTTTCAATATATGAAGACAGATGGATTTAGGGTAATCTCATCACTGAGAAGAATATACTGTTGATCGCTGTTAATGTATCCATTTTGGTATGAAACACTGCTACGTCATATCTGGAAGGAAACCGACCGAAGCTGGTTAGAAATAGAAAAAAGAAGGACCTTAGATTGTAATTACACATCAGCACTATCAATGAGAGTCTGGGTCAGAGATGTCTCGTGGTGCTTCATTATGGGATTGAATCCTGTCAAAGACAATGTTATGGAATAACTGAAACTATAAGATATGGTAATGTGAAAATTATACATTGTCAAAACTGACCTATTATACTAAGGAATGAAAATGCTGAAATGTGTTTTGTGTCTATCTCTGATGTCTCTCCTGAGTACTAGATCCAACCGGAACTTGAATTACTTTAGAGGGGCTTTTTAATGATCATAACACTGCCACTAACACTCAGTTTGTTTATAGCTTTCCAGGGTAAATTGCAACTCCCTAGGTCCTCAGCTGCCTTGTTTAATATGGCATACTGCAAGACTGGCCTAATTTAGACTAATTATCCCCCTCTATGCTCATTATCAATATGTAACTTTCTATCAGGGCAACATAAAGAAGATGAATATATTTACATGCAATAACAATTGCAACCAAAGATATTGCCTAATGTAAAAAAACAACAGTATAGAAAATTCATTTTAAAATGAGCAGTAGATAAAGCAAAACATAAACCTTAAAGGCCTAAGTAATTAAGAGGAAAAATGGACATTTCCCCTTTGTCTCTATACATTTATAATGGTACATTGTGGGCAGGGAATGTATCTGTTGTATTGTTATACTGTACTCTCCCAAGCGCTTAGTACATTGCTCTGCATATAGTAATCACTCAATAAATACAATTGACTGGCTATTTGTGAGCACTTGCTAAGTGTCAAGCAATGTGGTAAGGGCTGAGGTAGATACAAAATATTCAGGTCTGGCACCACCCTTAACCCACTCGGTGCTCACAGTTAACTTCATCAAGGTCAAAGATCGAGAGCGTAAGCCATGCCATTATTTGCCTTCTTAGAGAAGCAGCATGGCTCAGTGGAAAGAGCACAGGCTTGGGAGTCAGAGTTCATGGGTTTGAATCCTGGCTCTTCCACTTCTCAGCTGTGTGACTGTGGGCAAGTCACTTAACATCTCTGTGCCTCAGTTCCCTCATCTGTAAAATGGGGGTTAAGACTGTGAGCCTCAGGTGGGACAACCTGATTACCCTATATCTACTCCAGCGCTTAGAACAGTGCTATGCACATAGTAAGCGCTTAATACTAACATTATTATTCTTTTTCTTTCCAAAATGCCATCCAGAGCCTATTGTTCATGAATCCAACTAAACCTTTCCTTGAACTCTCTAACATTTCTAACTTTTAGAACCTAATAAAATGTCTAGGAAATGTCATTTCTGGGTTAGACCAATGGACATCCAGCCCAGTATCATTTCTCTAATGGCATCAGCAGGACACTTGAAAGAACACTGTGATTATTTTTTTGTCCTTGACCTCTATTCTCATGGTTAGGAATGGACCATTCAACATTCTTAACCTTTCCTCTCTACATACTTAACTTAAACTTAACTTCATCCTTAACATGTTTTGGACTATTCATTTATGAATTTGTCCAAATGTCTCTGACTCACTGATAATTTCTGTCTCAACAACTTCTTCAGGTAATTAATTTCTCTGGTAACTAATCCCTTAAATTTCTCCCTTGTTCCGTGTGTGTGTGTGTGTGTGTGTGCCCACTGGCATACATGTGTTTGTATCACAAGCAATCAAACCTCTCCAGTGATTGGTTAAAGTTGTCTTACCATGAACCATAACTATTTAGGGATCATGACCTATGCCTTGTGCTTTGGTATTTCTAAGGAATGGACATGGTCAGGACTTTTCCTTCAAGAAGCAACTGGTTTAAAGGAACAAAAAATATGAGTTAATACTAAACAAAAATGTATAACCACTGTTCATCTTTTTTTAGCCCCAAACTCAGAAATCCTACATTATTTCCAAGGAGCTTCTTGTTGACTATTTCAATCCTTTGAGTTTCCAGTCTTCATTCTAAAACAAGGCCATGGAAAGGGATCTTAGAGAATGAATACATACATCACAGCATCTCAGACTACAGAGCTATCAATCTTATCTTTATTTACCTCAGGGTTCACAATTGTTCTCTCAAGTGCAATATAAGTACTCATCCTCTTATTTAATTCAACACTGATAAGAAATATAAAACCTTATGGGCAAAATAATTGAATTCAAATAGGAATAACCATATGTTATATTTTTTTAACATCACTTCCCCCTAGCTTTCTCACTGTATTTCACTTGCTTTAAATTCCTACAGCTTGAATAATAATAATGATGGTATTTATTAAGTGCTTACTATGTGCCAAGCACTGTTCTAAGTTCTAAGTGCCGGGATAGGTAGAAGGTTATCAAGTTATCCCACATGGGACTTACAGTCTTAATCCCCATTTTACAGATGAGGTGGCTAAGGCACAGAGAAGTTAAGTGACGCCCAAAATCACATAGCTGATAAGTGGCGGAGCTGATATTATAACCCATGACCTCTGACGCCCAAGCCCGTATGCTTTCCACTAAGTCACGCTGCTTTTCTACTATAGGGTGCAGGCAGAACTAGGTGACAGAGTGGATGATTAGCACAAACTATCACCACTATTATAAAAATAACTCAAGCACATGTCATGCTGGAGGTAGACCTGCCTTTTCCTCTTTAACCAAGGGGCCAAAATTGTCAGAGTGATCAAGCAGATCTGTCTCAAACACATGGATGCAAACCTGCCCACTAAGAATGTCATATTCGATCAGAAGCATTACTGATTATTCTGTGGTACCGCAAGACCATTCATTCATTCAATCAATTGTATTTATTGAGTACTTACTCTGTACAGAGCACTGTACTAAGCACTTGGGAAAGTACAACAATAGACACATTCCCTGCCCTTCACAAGCTTATAGTCTAGAGGGAGGTAACATCACCAGACTAACCAACCTACCATGAAGGAATCAGAAGAAAGTTGCTCTCCTCAAACAGAGGTTCATCTGTAGACCTTTTAGCAAATTCAAAAAGTGAATATAAGTGGCAAATGCATAAGCATGATAAGGACCATGTTTAAAATGTACAAAATGGAGACAGAAGTATCGGTGCAAAATGGGTCACTTCAGCTCTACCTGCATACATGGAGAGGATCTTGTTTTGTTTGTCTTAAGCTGTAGAGTTGTCTTCGATCCATAACGACAACATGGACACATCTCTTCCAGAAAGCCCCACGTCAATCTGCAATTGTTTTGGTAGTGTATCCATAGAGTTTTCTTGGTAAAAATACGAAGTGTTTTACCACTGCTTCCTTCCCGCGTAGTCAACTTGAGTCTCTGCCTTCGACTCTCTCTCACGCTGCTGCTGCCCAGCACAGGTGAGTTTTGACTTGCAGCAGATTGCCTTCCACTCGTTAGCTACCGCCCAAGGTAGGAATAGAATGGGTATGCCTCTGCTTGACTCTTCCTCCCATAGTTGAGACTGGTAGAGTATTGGAAACTCTCCAGCTGCGACCCAAAGAGGGAGGAGAGGATCTTACCATTAGTAATATCATTTGCAGTCTTGTGTATACATAACATATATACATATATATAATGTATACATATATACATGTATGAATACAGACATACACATGCACACACACAATTATCTTGTGCCATGGAGGTGACAGTCTTATCCCTGTGTCTCCTTTTATAAACCTGAAGGTAAGAGGATATAGTGCATTCTGCTTTAAAATCAGGTTTTGAGGAGATCTCTGTCATTTTTGTGCTTGGAAAAAGCTGACCAAATAATAAAATTTTGATTCTAGTCATAATATCTTCAACAGTAGCATTCAAATGGCATTCTGTTCTCAACAAGCCAGCTCTGAAATAGCACATAGATTTTAAAATTCAAGATCCAATATTGATAATTTTGAGTGTTTTTTTCCCAAGGTAAAAAAAATACAGATGCATTCATGAAAAAATTAGTACATTCAGGCTGGCTAAAGTGACAAGCTTTTATTGTTATGTAATGAGCAACAAAGCTATTAACAACTCAATGGACTCCATTACACATGTACAACCATTCATAGGGGGGAAAAACACTTTTTAAAAAAATGTTTTTATATGTTTATCTTTCAGTAGCGATCATAACCTCAGTTCAGGGGCATTTTTAACTTCTCACTGAGGTTAACAGCCCAGAGTACAGTTCAAGGCCATCAATTCCTTCCAGCTAGTCATTAATCCCCAGGAAATCTCCAGCACCTTGACGGTTATTGTTCAATCTTCTCCAGATTATATTCAAAATATTTTGAGTTCTGTATTTGTTTTCTCTGGGCTCACCAACAGCCAGTTAGAATGTGTTGTGATGAGAAAGCATGTTCTTTATTTTATTAATATTTTTTATGTTGACTGAGCTTCAGCCAATGGCTCAGAAAAAGCAATTTTAATTGCAATTTAATGGGGGTTTCCAGGGATCTGGGGGAAGACGGGATGATGAATATGTCACTTAGGTATCAGCCCTGGAAGGAGAGGACTTGCTGAGAATAACTCAAAGGGAAAAATAAAATGGAAACAATGTTAGGTGTTTAGTACAGTTCCCTGTAAGATAATTGTGGGCAGGGACTCTGTTGTACTGTGCTCTCCCAAGTAGTCAGTACTATGCTCTGCACAGAGTAAGTCCTCAATAAATATGACTGATTGAAATGTGTCTTTATGGACAGTGATCCTGCTTTTGGAGAATTCCTCTGAGATCTTTAGATTACATGTGGAATTGTTTTAGAGGCTCAATATTTTTCCAACTTAGTTATGCTATTGTTTGGCAGGGCTTTCAAAGAGAGGGGTGGTGCAGGGACAGGAAGTTCAGATTCCGATGACATCCTCCATCCTTCCATCTATCACCCATCCCTCTGAGCTCCCTGTTTCCATTCTTTCTGGGGAGCCGCAAGCAGCAAATTGTGTGGGCTTGTGGTTTAAAGATTATGCAGTCAGTCTTGGCCAAGATAGCCTGAGCTGGGCTTCGTGGTGGCGCTGCAGTGGTGGTGGACCTGGTGGCTGGAGCTGTCCCAGGTCTGCTCTTCGCCCCTGACTGGGTGGGACCACAGACCTTGGAATTCCCTGATGGGAAGAGATGAGTGTGGCAGGCAGGCTGATGGAACTCAGCACAGTGTACCCCAGTTCCACTCTTTGCACCCAGATGGCAGACAGAAGGTGAATCTGGCTGGGGACAGGAAAGGACACTGATTTCGATCCATCATAAACATTCTCTCTCTTTCTCATTTTCTCTGTGTCCTGCTAGGATCCCACAATTACCTGAAAATCAAATAATTTTAAACAAAGAAACCCTATGCTTTTTAACTTCTTTTCATTGAATTATTATAAGGCTGCAACAAATGTAGATTACAAAATTACATCTTGAAAATTTTGCATGCCACCCACCCCTCTGGCCAAGCACACTCACAGTGAGCCCATTGTTGGGCAAGGGTTATCTCTATCTGTTGCCGAATTGTACATTCCAAGCACTTAGTACAGTGCTCTGCATATAATAAGGGCTCAATAAATATGATTGAATGAATGAACACACACACACACACACACACACACACACAGATTACGCTGGGCCCCAGGGAAGACTCAGGGAGACCTCTTATTGTTGCTGCTCCCAGCTGCTTTGAGGAACTCTGGGGGAGAGGCCTCCTAGCAACCTGTCTGCCACCCCCTAGTCCAATTCCCCTGGTGGAGCAGAAGATGAGATGCTGTTTCCAGGTGAGGACCACTAGAAGGTGATCACCCACTGTAGTGAGCCAGTCTTGGATGTTTGGGCCAAAGTTCGCAGCAAGAGAGAGGTCCCAGATCTTCTGGAAGTTGACACAACAGATGCCAACTCCTACTTATCTACAGGCAACTTTCTAGTTGTTGCAGTAAAGGAGCCCCTAGGGAACTCTCCAGTGGGATCAATCTGAATCTCAGGCCGACCTCATGGCCCTCTGGTCTGGCCCCCACTGGGTAGATCTGAGCCAATAGCAGATTGACTTTTGTAGGGTGTTTTTTTTTAAAATGGTATTTATTAAGAGCTTACTATGTGCCAGGCACTGTTCTAAGCACTAGGGCAGATACAAGCTAATCATGTTAGACACAGTCTATCTTCCACAAGGGGCTGAGAGTCTTAATCCCCATTTCACAGATATGACAACTGAGTCACAGAGAAGTGAAATGACTTGCCCAAGGTCACATAGCAGGCAAGTGGTGAAACCAGGATTAGAACCCTGGTCTTCTGTCTGCCAGGTCCAAGCACAGTCCACTAGGCCAAGGCTCCACAAACAGGGCATATTAAGTCACTCAGGTCAGAGACTGCCACTTTTGAAGTCATGACCCTCTCCCATAAGCCCCATCTCACAATCCCACAGTCACAAAGATCCAGTCTTTGGAGACCAATTAGAGGATGTGACCCTAATTTGCAGATGTTCCCACCAATAAGATCCTATGTGTGGGAACCAATTAGAATATGCCACCTCTGTGTGGCCGATAAACCAATTCTTTCAACTAGTGAAATATGATCAAAGGTCTCCCAGGAACCAATCATTTATTGGCCCTATAGCAAGGTACATCAAAAAAAAACCCTTTTGGAAGACAGTTAACTTCTTCAGTTGATATAAAAGTAGACCATGCCTATTTAGTTGATATAAAAGTAGAACATGCCTATTCTGAAGCTTGATAACAACAGTAATGTATTTCTTCATTAAAAGTTGAAAGCTGAACAAAGTTCCTGTCTCATTTTAATTGTTTGTGAAGGGAAGTACCAATCTGAATGATTAGAGAGCCAATTTTTTTTTCTGTTGAATCTTTTATGTTTGAGGTAACTCACTGTTCTTTACAAAGCCACACTGAATAAATCCTGAATCGTGCACCTGTTTTTCAATACGTATGTAAATTATTTAATTATCCCAAGGACCATAAAATAAAATGCAAAAATCGATGAGTAGTAGATAAAATTTTCTATTGTGAACTTTTTAATAACAAGATGCATTTAATAGCTATTTCTGTTGAATGACTCCATCTCATAGTCCCAAAGAAATTTCACATTTCTAGATCTAATCCTCTCATTTTCAAGGGGCATGTCTTTGAAGTCAGTTTGGACTTTAGTTGTTTAGCAAGTACCTGTTCTTTGAACACAGATGCCCTGTTTGAGTCATACTTCCTTTATCATTCCATTTCTGTCTGTCTGTGTCTCTCTCTGTCTTTTTCCATCTCTCGGCCAGAGTCTGTATACATTTCTAAGAGCCAGTGACAGAGAGATAGAAACTGATAGGCAGAGTCATATATAGAAACAGATGGAAAGAGAATGTACTGCATGGAGTAGGCATCCAATAAATACTATTGAGAGATAGATTGAGATACACCAAGAGTTAGAAAAACAAGATGGGGTGAGGCATACACAAGGCTTAGGCAGGGTATCAGGAGAAGAAAGAAATGGAGCTGGAATAAGGAGGTAGCTACTTCAAGGATCTCCATAAGTCTCTTCTTACCTATCCAATCTCTTCTTTTAAATGTGAGAGAGTCTCCTTCACTTCTGAAGTTGATGTTGTAGATGATAAGATCCTTGCTTGTGGGTGACTATAACACACCCTGCCACACTATTTGTACTTAAGGATAGATTCTTCCTAGATTAAGGGGGTGTTTCTACTAGAGCCTGTCTTGGTTACTGGGCCTGATTCTTGACATCCAAATATTCACGAAGCCTTTGAACAAGGTGGAGCAGGGCAGCCTCTTTCCTGATTTCTACTAAGCTGGCCTGTCTACTTCGAGGCTCTACCAACAGTGCAATTCTAGGTTTCATTGTAGAGAATGTGCTTCATCATGAGTTTATATTGTTTATTCTGACTTCCTGACTTGGGAGTTTCAGTTCCCCCATACCACTTGCTTGGGTGTTTCAGTTCCCCCATACCACCACCTATTCATTTATCCTGATAATAATAATAATAATGGTATTTGTGAACTGCTTACTATGCATGAAGCACTATACCATATGTTGAGGTAGATACAAGAGAATCAGGTTCCACTTGGGACTCCCAGTCTAAGTAGGAGGGAGAAGAGATATTGAATCCACATTTTGCAAATGAGGGACATGAAGCACAGAGGAAGTGAAGTGACTTACCAAAGGTCATGCAACAGGTAAGTGGTGAAGCTGAGATTGGAACCCAGGTCTGCACTCTTTCCTTTAGGCCAAGCTGCTTCTCGCATATACTTCCCACCTAGAGGAGCTGTGTTGATATGAACATTGCTTTAATGCTGAAATTTATTCTAGGACCACCTTATTAGTAATCTTGACCTTGCATTTGATGCCGAGAAGGTTCATAGATGGCAGTGAATTTGAAACTGCTCTAGAAGCTGAGTGTGTCTTCATTAATATGTCCAGGTCTCACAATCATAAAGAGGGAACAGTATAATAGAAGTACTTATTAAATGCCTATTTGGTGTTTGGTGCAGTGCACTGTACTAGGGAAATACAGAATAGCAAGAAGGTGTGTTTCCTGCTCACAAGGACCTTACCTTCTAGTTTGGGAGACAAACATAAAGTAGACATATAGATTTTTTTAAATGGTATTTTTTAAGCGGTTTCGATGTATCAGACACTGTACTAAGTGGGGGGAAGGGGGCGGAGACAACTGGAGGAACTGGGATTAGAACTCAGGTCCTTCTGACTCTCAGCCCCGTGCTCTATCTACTTGACCATGTTGCTTCCCCATCCTCAACTTAGTATGGAGCCTGATAAATAATAATAAATGATAAATAATGATGGTATTGGTTAAGCACTTACTATATACCAGGCATTGTACTAAGCTCTTGGATGGATGCAAGTAAATCGAGTTGAAGACAGTCCCTGTCCCATGTGTGGCTCTGTCCCAAGATGAACCCGGGGTACCCACCATCTCAAGGTCAAATGTTATCTGTGAATACCCGAGCCAGCAAGGTGGAACTCAGAAGTGCGGGTGGGATACCACCCCCAGAGCCAAAACTGCTAGATTGACAGCCCAAGCCGGGAAGACAGATGGTGTCCCTCACCCCCATATCAAGCAAATTAGGAATGGAGGAGTGGAGAGAACAGAGATTGAGTAAACTGAGGCCAGAAGCTGGAATGGCCTAGAAACACAGTTGAAAAACACCTGCACCCTCTGGACTGTGCAACAGTACGAGACTTATAGCAGCCAGCTGAGGGTCACCTCTGCCCAGAGCATGAGAAACCCGCTCTGCCTGCACTGAATGAGGAGCCTAGGGATGGGTGAGGGTCCCATCCTGATGAACACTCATGGGGCTGGAAGCTAGCAGCTTAGCCATGGGTGGGTAACGCATAAGTGGATTCCTCCCAGGTGGGACGTGCTTGTGAGGAGCTTCACTATGGGTTTGTAACACATTAATGGATTCCTCCCATGTGGGAAGTGGTCTTGGGTGGGAGCTAGCAGACTCAACATGTGCAAATAAACCATAAGTGAATTCCTTCTGGGTATTTTGTCACACGCGAGTAAGTATATTCCTCCTGATAGGGAAGATCTAGTATTGTTAAATAATCATACTTCTCCTGAAAAGGAGGTTCAATTTTCCACATCCAAAATAATCAAATAATTCAATTTGCTGCATCGAAAATAATCAAATAATTCAATTTACCTCACGAAATAAATTGAATATAAAAACTTATCCTTTCTGTCCCAATCTCTCTCTCTCTCGTCACGTTGATTCCCAAATGAACCCATCCCCAGGCAATGGATGGCAGGCTCATAGTCACAATCCCTGTTTTAATGATGAAGTAACTGAGGCACAGAGAAGTGAAGTGACTTGATCAATCAAATAATAAATCAATGGTATTTATTGAGCATGTAGTATGTGCAGAGCACTGTACTATGTCCTGTTGTGCCTTCACTATGCTTTTCAATCTGAAGAAAGTTATGATGGCCTTTTTTATTCTATTTTCTCTCTCTTTATCTGCCTGCATATTGTTTAACTGTGTACTGCCTAGTGAGCAGAATTCAGTAACTCGGTGTTTTGTGTTGATGATGAAAATGCTTAGTTGAGTATTCATTAATGCAATCACCTTTATTAAATGCTTACTGTGTGCAAAGCACTGTACTAAGCACTTGAAAAATCACAATACAACAACAAACAGTGACATTCCCTACCCACGATGAGCTCACACTCTAGAGGTGGGGAGACAGACATTGATACAAATAAATAAAACTACAGATATATACATAAAAGCTGTGGGGCTAGGAGCAGGGGAAGAGCAAAGGGAGCAAGTCAGGGTGACAGAGAAAGGATGGGAGATGAGGAATAGTGAGGCTTATTCTGGGAAGGCCTCTTGGAGAAGATGTGCCTTCAATAAGGCTTTGAAGGCAGGGAGAGTAATTGTTTGTTAGATTAGAAGAGGGAGGGCATTCCAGGCCAGAGGCAGGATGTAGGTCAGGGGTCAGTGGTGAGAGAGGCAAGATTGAGGTACAGTGAGAAGGTTAGCACTAGAGGAGTAAAGCATGCAGGCTAGGTTGTAGGAGAGAAGTGAGATGAGGTTAGGAAGAGGCATGGGAATGGAGCGCTTTAAAGCCAATGGTGAAGAAGTTTTTGTTTGATACAGAGGTGGATGGGCAACCACTGGAGATTGTTGATGAGGGAGTGACATGTCCTGAACGTTTTTGTTGAAAGATGATCTGGGCAGAGGCATGAAGTAAGGGCTGGAGTGGGGAGAGATCAAAAGTTGGGAGGGCAGCAAGGAGGCTGATGGAGTAATCTAGGCGGGATAGGATGAGTGACTGTATCATCATGGTAGCAGTTATGATGGAGAGGAGAGGGTGGATTTATATGTGATGATAGTGTTTTAATCTTGCCCCTGAGGCAGAGAAGAAGGTGAGCCCCAAGACACCTACAGGGAAGTACAGAGAGTCCTGGAAAATTCAGGGAAAGACAGCTTGACCTGGATTTGTTTTTGTTGGTTACCTGGTTTAGAACTTATTAAATATTATTGAGATTTCGCATCTTTGAGTTTTCCTGTGTAGGAGCTGGAGAAGAAGTTTCGGATGTCGATGAAATGTGGGCATAAGAGGGAGTGCTTTTTCTGCAAGCTCCCTGCAGCCAGCCCTGCAGTGGGGGCAATAAACTAGTCCCCTAATGACCCCTTTGCCTTTGGGGAAATACCTGAGCTCAGTCAAAGACTGGTGGCAGAAATAGAGGTGCAGGGACATGAGGAACACTGCATTATAAGAACAGATGATACTGAGCACTTTAGGACCCAGCAGAAGCAGGCCATTATCCAGAGACTCCTAAAGTGATGTTTTTGGATGGGCTTTAAGGGCTGAGAAACCCCCTGATAAGTCACAATGTGTTACAGCTAAACCCATCAAAGAGAGACCCTGGTTATTAAATATGAGCTACTACATAGGATCTCAGATCTTGTGAGGCCTGCTTAATATAAATTTAGAATCCAGTGAATTTTAGAGGTCCCACAAATGCTCGAAGAGAAAAATGATTTCTAGGAACAAAACTTGATGAATCAGACAGTAGTCTCAATTCCAGGATATCCAATAGCAAAAACCACAAGGATATGACACAGTTGGTTAAGGTAAAGATGCTCTCCATCAGCTTTTATTATTTCTGATTCAGAAAGGTCCAAATCCTTGGGTTCATTTGTACTTCTTTTGTACAAAAACATTATGTGGAATCTCTGGATGAATACACTAACATGCACACTTGTGCACATACACAGACACACACACACACACACACATCTGTGCTCTCCCAAATACTCTTATACTAATTCATGAAATTCAGCAGTTCCTGCTTAAACCTGCATTGCTGTTATAAAAACAGATGGGCCGGGACTTCTGCAATAACTGTTTGGGTGGCCAGGTAGATGGTTAATTATTACATTATTCCTCACTCTCTCAAGATTTATAAACTCAGCTTCAAGGTCAGAACATGATTCCTGGGACTTTTAACAGGTCATTTAACCCTTAAGTGTTTTTTAATAGAAACAGCTGTGGGATTCCAAAAAAAAAAATGCAGTTCATCAAAGAGAACTCTAAAAGTGTTAACATTCCTAAGTCTTTTTCCTCTCACTCCTCTACATCCAACTTGATATTTCTAGCCCTTTTGATGAAGCTATTATGACATAGCCCCCAAAATTCACCCTCTTCATTCAATAGTATTTATTGAGCGCTTACTATGTGCAGAGCACTGTACTAAGTGCTTGGAATGTACAAGTAGGCAACAGAGACAGTCCCTGCCCTTTGACGGGCTTACAGTCTAATCGGGGGAGACAGGCAGACAAGAACAATGGCAATAAATAGAGTCAAGGGGAAGAACATCTCATAAAAACAATGACAACTAAATAGAATCAGGGTACATCTCATTAAACAAAATAAATAGGGGGATGAAGATATATACAGTTGAGCGGATGAGTACAGTGCTGAGGGGGTGGGACAGGAGAGGGGGAGGAGGAGAGGGAAAGGGGGGAGAAGAGGGTTTAGCTGCGGAGAGGTGAAGGGAGGGTAGAGGGAGCAGAGGGAAGAAGGGGGGAGCTCAGTCTGGGAAAGCCTCTTGGAGGAGGTGAGCTTTAAGTAGGGATTTGAAGAGGGGAGAATTAGATTGTCAGAGGTGAGGAGGGAGGGCATTCATTCCAGGACAGCGGGAGGACGTGGCCCAGGGGTCGACGGCGGGATAGGCGAGACCGAGGGACGGTGAGGAGGTGGGCAGCAGAGGAGCAGAGCATGCGGGGTGGGCAGTAGAAAGAGAGAAGGGAGGAGAGGTAGGAAGGGGCAAGGTGATGGAGAGCCTTGAAGCCTAGAGTGAGGAGTTTTTGTTTTAAGCGGAGGTTGATAGGCAACCACTGGAAGTGTTTAAGAAGGGGAGTGACATGCCCAGATCGTTTCTGCAGGAAGATGAGCCTGGGAGTGGGGCATTTCAGGGAGTGTGGCTCAGTGGAAAGAGCCTGGGCTACGGAGTCAGAGGTCATGGGTTCGACTCCCGGCTCTGCATGTCAGCTGTATGACTGTGGGCAATTCACCTAACTTCTCTGTGCCTCAGTTACCTCATCTGTAAAATGGGGATTAACTGTTAGCCTCACGTGGGACCACCTGATTACCCTGTATCTACCCCAGTGCTTAGAACAGTGCTCTGCACATAGTAAGCACTTAAATACCAACATTTTTATTATTATTAGATGGGGTGAGGAAAATGCACTTCACAGGATATATTTCCCAGATGATTTTATGAATAGGGGTGATTGTAATTGCCCAAGAGGATCTCAACAAATAAGGGATCAAGTCATAGTTCCAAGGAATCATGTTCTCAAATATCAAGTAACCTTTTGCAACCCAATTTTAATTTTATCCTCCCCATTAAACTGTGAACTCCTTGAGGGGAGGGATCATGTCTTGGACTCTATTGTATTGTACTCTCCTAATCACTTAGTATGGTGTGTGGGAATCAATTAGGAGAAGTAGTGGGAGGGGCATCTTAAAAGTCCATTTTAAAATAGGAAAAATCCAAATAGCAAAGGTTTCCTGGAAGCCTATCATGTTGTATAAGTTGTATATTAGCAAGCTGCAGACATGTCGAGACCTATCCCATCTGTGACTAAAGCTGGAATAAAAGAGCATCCAATAGCCCTGAGATGAATGATTTGGGAACCTGCCCTCCACAACCCAGGAACAGTTCCTCTTACACAGCCCCTCCCAGCAGAAATAAATCAAAAGATCTATGGCAAATTAGAGTGCATTTTACCAGTACTGCTAGGATAGCTCCAGTCCAAGCTGGGTACTGGGGACTTATAATAAAAATCTACAGCATCCTGGACATACATCACTTCACACCTTGGTCTAGTCGGAATATTCGGCACCTCTGAACTTCTAGTTATCAGAACAAAGGCAATTTTGCTTCTCCAAGTTGAGAATAAATGAATGCAGATTATATGACGTTATGATTCTTTTAATCATTTTCCATAAGAAAGATTAAAATGCCTTAGTTATGCTAGATTAAATGCTCATTCAGTAATTGCAATGGACAGTATGCTTTCAGAGAAGGGGAATTAAATTAATAGAAAGACAACTACGAAAAATGTACTAGTGGTAGAATTAAAGAATGTTTCATCAGTTTCTGATGTCTCTACAGTAATGAATCTGCCAAAAGATAATAATATTTTAGTGAAAGGTGTGATTGGATAAGTCATGTTATTTATTAACTGTTACCCTAAAATATCACTTTTGTCTTATTATTAAAGAATGGTTAGAGGGCAGCAGGGAAACCTGACACAAAGCATTAAAAACTGGATTGTGGCTCTAACAGACCTTAGAGAGTGGTTGCTGAGTTAAAACTCTACCAATACTTGATGGCTACTGCATTAGGGAAACTGTAAACAAGAAGAACCTAGATTTAGACTTCTCATATTGCTATAGAAATTCACCTGTTACAATTTAGATGGTTACCCAGAACTTTGTTCCTAGCAACAAGTTAATGAAGAGCTGAGCTTTCATTTCTAAACTCACTTTTCAAGGAATTACAAACAGACCGCCATACTTGGGAGGGATCCTGGGGCCATACATAAAGTTTAAGATTAAGGAGGCTGGTGAAACAGTCTCTCAAACCTCAGTGACTTCCTCCCAGAAAAGTCACTTGTCATTGACAGCCTGGTTTCACCAGTTAATTCCCAGAGGGTAGGTAAAAATAAGCTTATAGTGCCAAAAATAAATGCCAAGGAGGAAAATCAAGGACACAAGCCTGCTGCAGGCATAGCGGCAGGGAAGCTGTGCTAATGAAATCCAGCACATTGGGTCTGAGAATTAATACACGGAGACGCGATTAATGCAACTGCTAATCAGTCCTTGCCGGCACAGGATTTTAGTTGCGCATCTATAAAGAGAACTCAACCCCCACAGGCTCCCCTTGCCTCCCGCACTAGGCTTTTTCAAACTTTAGGGAGATTTCTTGAAAGGTAGTCCCTATTATTCAAATTTCTTCTGGACGATGATGATGATGATGTATGGGCAGGAATGGTGTTTACCAACAGTATAATAGTGTACTTCCCTAAGCGTTGAGTACAGTACTCTGCACAAAGTAAATAATAAAAATGATGGTATTTGCTCATTCAATCGTATTTTTGAGCGCTTACTATGTGCACAGCACTCTACTAAGCACTTGGAATGTACAATTCGGCAATAGATAGAGACAATCCCTGCCCAACAATGGGTTCACAGTCTAAATGACTGTTAAGTGCTTACTATGTGCTAAGCATTGTTCTAAGCCCTAGGGTAGATACAAGGTTATCAGGTTGTCCCACGTGGGGCTCACAGTCTTTATCACCATATTACAGATTAGGTAACAGGCACAGAGAAGTAAAGGGACTTGTTCAAAGTCACACAGCTGATAAGTGGTGCAGGTGGGTTTAGAACTAATGACCTCTGCCTCCCAAGCCTGTGCTCTTTCCACTAAGCCACACTGCTTCTCTCAAGGTTGTTTTTATGGTATTTGTTAAGCACTGAGGTAAGTACAAGGTTGTCAGTTTGGACACCATGTTCCACATGGGCTCCCAGTCCTAATCCCCATTTTACAGATAAGGTAACTAAGGCACAGAGAAGTGAAGCAACTAGCCCAAGGTCACACAGCAGACAAGTGGCAGAGCGGGGATTAGAACCCAAAACCCATGCTCTATCCACAAGGCCAGACTTGTGAATACTGTTGATTAACTGACTGATTGGTCTCGCAACAAGGATGATGGATTGAGACATGGTCCTGGCACTTCACCTATGTAAACAAATTTATTTTAGTGAGAGTGGTTTTGTACAGAGCCAGTTATACTCTACACTCTCTTGTTCCTACTGGTGGGTGCTTTCACAGTGGTTCAGGCTGAAGTGAGTGAGTAGGCAGGCAGGGTGGTAGCATACTGAGATTACAACTGAAGGTTTTCACACAGAGTCCTTTCCTAGAAGAAGTGACCACAACATATTGCTGAAATTGTGCTATGGGCAGTTGTCTGGGGGCAGGTGTTTCAATCTCCATTGGAGTTTTGGTTGTCCACATTAGCTGGCTATTTTTTCAGGATTCTTCCTAAGCCTCTTCATCTAACAGAAACACCCTAGTTTGGTCTTCGGGTCAGTAAACTTTCCAACCGATGGCAAAGCATCAATGGTCAAAGGTACCCTGATTCCTCGATTCATTCCTAGATGATACATTTGTATTGCCTGCCAAGGCACTGTAGTGTAATGGAAAGAATTTAGGACTAGAAGTCAGAAAACATGCTTTTCTAGTCCCAGCTCTGCTACTAGTAGCTTGAGCAAGTCTCAGTTTCCTCATCTGTAAAATAAGGATAGTAGTATATGCCTTTCCCTACTTTACAAGGATACTCTGAGGATGAAATCAGATAACTATGGAAAAACTTTGGAAAATAAAAGACTATTCACATGCAAGGGATCGTTATGTTATGATAAAATTACACAAAACCCTTCCCTGATGCAACTACTCCTTGGAAGAAAATAAAGAAACCCTTTGGTAAGCTTGGTTAAATCTTCCAGGCATAGACTAGTGCTCTAACATATTAAATGATACCTAGGAGACGAAAGAAGTTCAGGAGCCTCTAAAGTTGCTTCATGTGTTCCCTGGAGAAGCTTAAATCTTGGAAAACTCCAACTCAATGGAAAAATCACAAGAATGGAGAAATTTCTTTACCTCACGCTCCAGGGCTTAGGAGAGATGAAAGCTGTGGGAATATGACTGAAGCTTGCAAATTCATACAAGATGTGGACAAAATGAATACTGAAGTGTTGTTGTCCGTATCTCATTACACCAGGGTAAGGAAATAGCTATGGAAACTTGAAGTTCACCAGTTCAAATCAAACCAATGGAAACCTTTTCAAATAGCAAATTGTAAACACAAACACATGGAAGTCAACCTCACAGGAAACATGCCAAGAGGAAATAGGAGTACATTCAAGGGAGGGTTGGATAGATCTGTAACTGAGTGCTCCATGAAGAGTTATTAAAGGGAAGAGTAAGAACATAGGAAGAATGTAGTTATGTTAAATGTTACACTGATAGTGGAAAGACCGTGGGTCTTCAAGTCAAGATTTCTGGGTTCTAATCCCAGCTCCCCCCCTTTGCCTGCTGTGTGACCTTGGGAAAATGATTTTCTAGTACTTTAATTCTTCATTTTTCAGATGAAGAAATTGAAGCACAAATATCCCTCCCTCCCCTTTTGTCTATGAGCCAAATGTGGGACAAGGACTCTGTCCAACCTTTTTCTTGTACATACCCCAGAGCTAGTGAAGCATTTGGCATAAAGTAAGCACTTAAATATGACAATAAGAAGGGCAACCAATCCACGCTCCTCCGAGCATCCTATTGTCACTGGAGAGAAAATAATATGTTGTATAACCCTGATGTTGGGCTAGAGAACAGCGAACTGTTCTGGTAATCTAGAGACCTGATATCTAGTCTCTGATCTGCCTGTGGCTGGTAAAATGGATGAAGATCAGGCATCACTTCACAAAACGTTCCACTCCTGCCCACCTATGCCCTCAAGGTATGGACAAAATGAACACTGAAGTGTTGTCCTTAAATCATTCCAGCAGGGCAAGGAAATATTTATGGAAACTAGAAGTTCACAAGTTCAAACCAAATCAAGGGAAAGCATTTCTAAGAGCAGATTGTAAACACTAATACATGGAAATCAATCTCACAGAAAGCATGCAAAGAAGAAAGAGCATACATTCAGAGAGAGAACATGAATGGCAGGGATGACATAATAAAAGTGGTGTTTCTCTGCTTGGATTATTAGTCCTAAAGTCTCAAGGCTGAGGCTCTTCTCTCATTCCTGAGAATAATAATAGGTGTGGCATTTGTGAAGAACTTACTATGTGCAAAGAACTGGGGTTGATACAATATAACCAGATCAGACATGGTCCCTGTCTCACATAGGGCTCCCAATCTGAGAGGGAGGGAGAACAGGTGTTTTATCCCATTTTACAGATGAGACAAATGAGGCACAGAAAAGCTAAGTGACTTGCCAGTGTCAGGAAGCAAATGGTAGCTTCTACATTAGAAATCAGGTCCTCTGACTCTTTCTACTAGACCACACTGCTTTTCAACTTTCTGGTGGGAGGTTTCATCATCCTCAGTGTGCTGAATGGCCCAGGGATCTGGTCCAGGATGACAGCTAGACTGTAATCTCATTGGAGGCAAGGAATGTGTCTGTTTTATTGTTTTACTGTACTATCCCAAGCATTTAGAATAGTGCTCTGCATGCTATAAGCGCTCAATAAATATGATTGACTGACACTGACCTTCTGTTTTAGATCTGGATCTTTAGAGATCTTTTGTAGCAAGACCTCCCTAAAACCACTCCAGGTTGATGATGAAAATAAATATGCTATTTTCAAAGCAACAGGAGAGGGAAATTCCAAAACCTCTTACCAGACCATTTTTCCAGTGCTTAACAACTACCAGACTTGGGAACCAATCAATCAATGGTATTTACTGAGTGTTTACTGTGTACTTAGCTCTTGGGAGAGTACAGTATAATAGTTGGTAGACACTTTCTCTGCCTGCAATGAACAGTCTAAAAGGAATCCTTCTTGATATGTAGATAACATATAACTTTATATATCTCTATATCCATGTGTATGTACATATATATGTACATATATATAACAAATATGCTATTTGTTATATTAAACATATATTATGTGGTACTGTGCTAGGCGCTGGAGTGGATATAAGATAGTCAAGTTGGACACAGTCCAAGTCTTACAATGGGTTCACAGTCTTAATCCCCATTTTACATATGAGGTAACTGGGGCACAGAGAAGTTGATTGACTTGCACAAGGTCACATAGCAGATAAGTGGCAGAGTTGGGATTAGAATCCAATTCCTTCTGACTCTGAGGCCCATGCTCTATACCGAAGACCATGCTACTTGAGAATATATATATATATTCTGAATCTTTCAAGGTGGAATGTAAGTCAACTATTTCTTCAAAAGTGTATTTTTTAATCTTTCAGCAGTATTTATTGAGAACCTACTATATGCAAAACACTGAACTAAGTGCTTGGGGGAGTGCAATTCAACAGAGTTGATAGACATATTCCCTGCCCCCAACAAGCTTATAATCTATAGGAGGAAACAGTCAATATATATATATAAATAATTCATAATAAATAATTTTAAGATATGTACATAAGTGCTGTAGGACTGAAGATGGGGAGAATACGAAGGTTACAGATCCAAGTGCATAGACATTGTGGAAGGGAGAGGGAGCTGGGTAAAAGAGGTCCTACATCTCTTGGAGGGATTGTTACCTTAAATATGTACATAAGTACATAAGTATTTATGTACATAAGTAATGTGGGGCTGAGGGTGGGATGAATAAAGGTTATCAATCCACATGCAAGGGAGAGGGGGAGGAGGAAATGATGGCTTAGTCAGGAAAGGCTGTTGAAGGAGATTCTACCTCATGTACAGTCAATCAATCGATAGTATTTATTGAGCATTTACTGTGCACAGAGCACTGTATGAAGTGCTTGGGAGAATACAATATAAGAGGGTTGGTAAACACGTTCCCTACCACAACAAGTTTGCAGTCTAGAAGGTCCACAGGTATAAAACTCCCTTCAGCCACAAATGGGTCTTAGAAAATATAAAATGGTTGAGTGCCTTTTGCAACATGTTACATCCCTGCTTAAATGTTGAACCCCTTGATCTAGCAGGAAAAAAAAAAGACTGGCAGGTGGGAGAGCATGTGTGAGTGGCACTAGTGGCCATCATCGTCAAATGCCCTTCATCACCTATCCACTGTTATTAAATTGTCTTCCAACTTTCTCTCCTCTGAGGATCAATAATTTCAGTACTTTTACCTTTCTTCCGAAATTTCATTTACCAGAATTTTAATCATTATTTTGGCACTTCTTTTTGATTGTAGGTCCCCAATCATAGGCACAGCACTGACCAGGACTTAGTATCCTGAATGGATTACCTCATCATTCCTTCTTCTATTTCATGCTTACCATGTAGCCTTTCCAATGACGTCATTTCAAATAGATCTCCACCTGAGCCAAATTTCCCTGTGAGTAACTTTATTTAACAGTTTATTGGATTTTTTTGTTAAGTGGGTGTCAGGTAGTAATCATTTCCTTTCAGAGGGCAATTTGAGGAGGAAAGTCTTTGTATTTTAAAGAGAAATACAGTTCTCTCAAGATTTACATCTCATTTTGAAGAGCAAAAACTTGTCTTTTTTCCCCAAACAAGAAAACTAAACACAGTGTTCTGCAGACAGTAAATGCTCAATCAATACCATTGATCGATGGCTGTATTGACTAAATATGACAGCTAAAAGTTGTTTGCCCTTCCAGAATAATGGGGCACTGCTGTTGGGATACATGGGGCCTAAAAGAAAGGATGGAAAGATTATCCAACATGTGCCACAGCCTGAATTTGGCCCACTTGACTGGCTGAGTGAGTCCTGCTGGAGACCTTTAGCAAGGATGTTTTGCCTAACTAGTTAGAACACATGGACTGCCAAACCAGTAACTCCTAATCAATATAGAGATATCCCATGGCTAAATGCACCTTACACTTCTCAAGCACCATCCAGGCTGTTAAATACCAGTAATCTTGTTGATATTATCAAAAATTGTTCAACAGCTGGCACAAGGCTTGTAGCCATCCACTTCTATACTAAGAGTAGTGATAACATTTGTTAAGAGAAGCAGTGTGGCTTAGTGGAAAAGCATGGGTGTGGGAGTCAGAGGTCATGGGTTCTAATCTCAGCTCTGCCACTTATTAGTCTTTGGGCAAGTCATTTAACTCCTTTGTGTCTAAGTTACGTCATCTATAAAATGGGGATTAAGACTGAGCCCCACGTGGACCAACCTCATCACCTTGTTTCTATCCCACCACTTAGAAAAGTGTGTGGCACATAGTAAGTGCTTAACAAATACCATTACTATTATTAAGCACTTCCTGTGTCGACAGTACTGTACTAATCCTGGGACATCATAATCAGGTATGAATTAGATCTGTCCTTCTACTAGATTGCATTAAACTTTTTAAAAAAATTTTTATCACTACTAAAAAATCCATATTTTTCAATTAATCAGTGGTATTTGAGTGCTTATTTTGTTCAAAACACTATACCAGGCTGTTGGGAGAGTAGAAAACAATAGAGTTGGTAGACATGATCCCTATCTACAATGTGCTTATGGTCTCATGGAGGAGCTTTCAGTGTAGTGGGACAATGCCAACTTACTCACTGTACCTCAATCCTATCTCAATGATGATCCCTCACCTTTTTCCTGACTCCAGCCTGGAACTCCCTCCCTCTTCATATTTGATGGACATTTCCTCTCCCCACCTTTAAAGCCTTATTAAAAACACATCTCCCCCAGTAGGCCTTCCCTGACTAAATCTTCATTTCCTCTTCTCTCACTCCCTTCTGCATTGCCCCTTGTACTAGGATTTGCACCCTTTATTCACCATCTCCTTAGCTCCTCAGTTACATACATCACTGTAATTCATTTATTTATATAAATATCTGTCTCTCCATCTCAACTATAAGCTCACCGTGGGCAGAGAAAACACCTACTATCTCTGTTATATTTTTCTCTCCCAAGGGCTTGGTTCAATGCTCTGCACACAGTAAGCACTTAATAAATATGATTGATTGATGCCATAAACACCTAGTTAAGTGCATACTGTCTATTGCAAAGCAAGTTAAAAAAGCTCAAACCTGAACCTCCAGGAATTTACATTCTAATAGAGACTTTATTGATATGGACAGATTGTGTTTAGACCACAAAATGTGTAGCATCACAAAGGGCTTAAAGATGACAGTGTTTTACTTCTTATTACTCTGCTAGGCCCCATTTTCATTTCTCTCCTTGGGTTGTGACTTTCTTGAAGCCCTAATTGTACTTGTTATCACACTTCTGAGTGCCATTTTCAATCAATCCATTAATCAGTTGTATTTATTGAGTGCTAATAGTGTCCAAAGCACTGAACTAAGTGCTTTGGCAAGTATTAAAAAAAAAAAGAGTTGGTAGAAATGATCTCAGAACATTAGCTTACAGTCTACTGGGGAAGACAGACATTAAAATAAATTACAGATAGGGAAGTAATAGTGGATAAGAATAGGTCATCTGCTACTGTTTCTGCTACTACTACTGCTTCTAATAATAATAATAGTATTTGTTAAGCGCTTACTATGTGCAAAGCACTGTTCTATGCACTGGAGAGATACAAGGTGATCAGGTTGTCCCACGTGGGGCTCCCAGTTTTAATACCCATTTTACAGATGAGATAAGTGAGGTACAGAGAAGTGAAGGGACTTTGTACTACTACTACAATGGAATGGTTTAGGCAGCTTGAGGAAAAACATGCATCTAGCAAAAAAAGACCTGAATATAGTCTTCATTGATGCAAGCCTTTTGAGTTCGTAAATCCCATGGGCCGGTGGGTCATCCTTCACAATTTTAACTGTCCAGAAAAGTGTGTTAACATCACAAGGCTTCACTGCATTAGAACGACAGTCAAAGTTGTGGAACAAGGTTACTTCTCCACGTCCTTTACTGTCACAGATAGCATAAAGCAAAACTGCATTCTTGCACTGATGCTTTTCCTCAAAACATTTGTTACCTTGCTGAAGGATGTGTTCAAAGATGGAGAAGTTGGACGAAGTCTAGAGAGTAGGAAGCAGAATATTCTATTGGAAAAAAAAAACTTGGGCTTGGTAGTCAGAGGACCTGGGTTCTAATCCAAGCCTCTCCATTTGTCTGCTGTGTGACCTTGGGCAAGTCATTTCACTTGAGAAGCAGTGTGGTTCAGTGGCAAGAGCACAGGCCTGAAAGTGAGGTCATGGGTTCTAATATCGGCTACACCACTTGTCAGCTGTGTGACTTTGGGTAAGTCACTTCACTTCTCTGGGTCTCAGTTACTTCAACTATAAAATGAGGATTAAGACTGTGAGCCCCATGTGGGACAACCTGATTACCTTGTATCTACCCCAGCACTTAGAACAGTGTTCGGCACATAGTAAGCACTTAAATGCGATCATCATCATCATCATCATTCTCTCCTCCTCAATTCCATCATCTGCAAAATGGGGATTCAATACTTGTTCTTCCTCCTACTTAGACTGTGAGCCACATGTGGGACCTGATTATCTTGCATCTACTTCGGTGTTTACTACAATTCTTGTCACATAGAAAGAGCTCAACAAATGCCATAATTATGATCATTAATTATTATCATTGAATTTCACCCTCTCAGGATCATGCCTGGAGATATTTCAGGACTCTACTTGTCTCGAATATGGGACAGAAAGTCAAACAGAGGCATACCCATTCCATTTCTAGCTTGGGCAGCAGCTAGTGAATGGAAGGTAATCTATTACAAGTCAAGACAGCAGCGGCAGGGGAGAGAGACAAGGGAGGAGACAAGTTTACTGCAAGGAAGGAGGTAACAGTAAACCACTTCTGTATTTTTACCAAGGAAACTTTATGGATACACTACCAGAACCATTACAGATGGAGGTGGGGTGTTCTGGGAGACATGTGTCCATGGTGCCTCTATGGGTCGGTGACACTCGACAGCATAAGAGAAGGCAAGACTCTTGAATGTGCAGCAACTTTGTGCCAAGATGAAGGCGGCAAGGACTTTTATTCATGAGTTACTATTTGTGAATGATTTTTCACTAGTTGCCAACCTTCTTGGAGAAACAGTTTGCTCACTTAAGCTGCTTAATGCTTTGAGCTTGCAATCAGAAAGAAATCAAAATCATGCTTCAATCAAAGCCCAATACAACAGCTATCAATGATGTTTATTGAGTGCTTATTGTGTATACATATTCTAATAGCCTTAAGCAGTCAACTGATCATTCAGTGGTGTTTATTTAGTGCTTACTGTGTGCAGGGCACTGTAGTAAGCACCAAGGAGAATATGATACGCCACAGTTGTTAGACAAAATGCCTGCTGAACAGGAGTTTGCTGTCTAGATGGGGACACAGACACTAAAATAAATTACAGATAATGGAAATGGCAGAGTATTAGGGTATGTTCATAAGTGCTGGGGGTCTGAGGGTGGGGTGGATATCAAGCATCCTTCAGGAGTGCACAACTAAAAGTTATCAAAAGAGCCTTCCACTTGGGCAGCATGCTCTTTCAAAATGCTGTTCTAGGTGATGAAATCACAAGATAATAATAATAATAATAATAATGGCATTTGTTAAGCACTTACTATGTGCAAAGCAGTGTTCTAAGCGCTGGGGGGAAACAAGGTGATGAAGCTGTCCCATATGGGGCTCACAGTCTTAATCCCCATTTCACAGATGAGGTAAATAAGTCACGGAGAAGTTAAGTGACTTGCCCAAAGTCACACAGCCGACAAGCGGTGGAGCTGGGATTAGAATAATAATAATTATTATTATTATGGTATTTGTTAAGTGCTTACTATGTGTAGAGAGAGCACTGTTCTAAGCACTGGGGTAGATACAGGGTAATCAGAGTGTCCCACGTGGGGCTCACATTTTTTAAACCCCATTTTTACAGATAAGATAACTGAGGCACAGAGAAGTTAAGTGACTTGCCCAAGGTCACACAGCAGGCAAGTGGCAGAGCCGGGATTAGAACCCATGACCTCTGACTCCCAAGCCCTTTCTCTTTCCACTAAGCCACCCTGCTTCTCGGGACCTGACCCCCAAGCCCAAGCCCTTTCCACTGAGCCACACTGCTTCTCAAGATGTATCAGCACAGCCAAGGCATCACCTGAAACATCACCAAGGGAAGAAAGGAGAAGTCAGCCTGAAAATAAAGATTGAATCAACTCTGTTATTGTTATCACAGCATTGATAAAGTTGGGAGTCATGGACACTACCAATGACACATCATACCACTTGCTAGGGTTTAGCATCCCTGTTTGAAGTATAGAGTCAGCATAAAGTGGCGAAATCATATCCTGACCACCAAGATCCTGAATCATGGTAGGATCACCTACACCTAGGTAATAACAATCAGACTTCAGATGAAATGGAATGATGATATGAAATGGATGAATCACTTAATAAATGGTATTTGCTTAGTGCAGATCACTATACCAAGCACTTGGAAGAGTACCACACAACACAATTGGCAGACACATTCCCTGCCCACAACGAGTTTACAGTCTAATGGGGGAAGAAATAATAGGGTGCCCAAGATAATGCTTAATGAAGATCTGAGGACTGGAGCACGTTCCAGAGGTGACCAGAGGTAAAGTCAACCTCAAAACATGCTCCAGGGACATTGCTCACTAAATATGACTGATTGATTAATTGATTGGTCACTCACTGTGTGCAAAGCACTATATTGAGCACCTGGGAGAATACAATATAACAGAGTCATGCTTGCTATAGAATCATCTGCCATTTGTTGATTAAGTATTTTGAGGTCAAATACATTGCCACAACAAAGGAAAATGTGTGAGATGAAATGTGGATTAAAGAACTGCACAACAACCAGTGTTAATCTTCACAAGACCAGACTGCAGTGCCTCACACCTTGGCTTCTATTCACATGAGATGTAGTGTTGCCTAGTCTGAGAAGCAGTGTGGCTTAATGGTAGATTCACAGTCTTGGCACTCATAAGGGCTTGAGTTCTAATTCCAGCTCTGCCATGTGTCTGCTGTGTGATTTTGGACAAGTCACTTCACTTCTCTCTGCCTCAGTTGCATTATCTGTAAAATGGGGATTAAGACTGGAGAATATGTAGGACATGGACTGTGGCCAACCTGATTATCCCATATCTTCCACAGCACTTAGTACAGTGTCTGGCCCATAGTAAATGCTCAAGAAATACCATTAAAAAAGTTCACAGAACACTGAAAGAGAAGCAGTGTAGCCTAGTGGAAATAGTGCATGGCCTAGTGGCCAAGAGCACGGGCTTGGAAGTCAGAGGTTGTGGGTTCCAATCCCAGCTCTGCCACTTGTCTGCTGTGTGACCTTGGGCAAATCACTTCACTGGGCCTCAGTTACCTCATCTGTAAAATGAGGTTTGAGTTTGTGAGCCCCATGTGAGACAGGGACTGTGTCCAATCTGATTACCTTGTAACTACCCCAGCACTTAGAACAGTGTTTGACACATTAGTAAGCACTTTTCAAATACCAAAATTATAATGATAGTGCAGGCTTGGGAATTGGAGGTGGGGTTCATTCATTCGTTCCATCATATTTATTGAGTGCCTACTGTGTGTGGAGCACTGTACTAAGAATTTAGAGAGTACAATTCGGCAACAGAGGTAATCCCTACCCAACAACGGGCTCACAGTCTAGAAGCAGGGGGAAGACAGACAATAAAGCAAAACAATACAAGTACTTCATCACTTGTCTACTGTGTGATTTTGGGCAAGTTCCTTCACTTCTCTGTAGCCCAGTCACATCATCTGTAAAATAATAATAATAATAATAATGTTGGTATTTGTTAAGTGCTTACTATGTGCCGAGCACTGCTCTAAGCGCTGGGGTAGACACAGGGGAATCAGGTTGTCCCACGTGGGGCTCACAGTCTTAATCCCCATTTTACAGATGAGGGAACTGAGGCACTGAGAAGTGAAGTGACTTGCCCAAAGTCACACAGCTGACAAGTGGCCAAACTGGGATTTGAACCCATGACCTCTGACTCCAAAGCCCGTGCTCTTTCCACTGAGCCACGCTGCTTCTCTGGGGATTAAAATGAGTAAAATGGGAATTAAGACTATGAGCTCTTTGAGAGACAGGGACTGTGACCAACCTAATCATCCTGTATGTACTCCAGAGTTTGGCACAGAGTAAGTGCTTAACAAATACCATTTTAAAAAGTGCTAGGACCAAGATTCTTCTGTCACAGTGGGAGACCCTATCACTCTCATCATATTCACATGAGTACATTTAGAACATTTTCCTCTCAGATAAATAGTGAAAAGTAACTTTATCCTTTAGATGAGAAAATCAAGATCTGGAAGGGATTTTGAAAAGTCTCTTGCTTTATCTCCCACAAGAAGACAAGGCCAGACTTGAGCCTTCCCCAATTAATCAATCAATCAATGGAATTTAGTGAGAGGTTGCTATGTGCAAGCATAGGCACTTAGGACACATAAGTGTCATAGAGTTGATAGACATGTTCCCTGCCTACAAGGGGTTTACAGTCTAGAGGGGAAGACAACATTAAAATAAATTACTGTTAGGGGAATGAAGATCAAGGATAATTCCCCAAATATATAATCACTCTAGAAAACAGATCTCACATGTCTCTCTTGCTAATCCATACCAATCCAAGACTATGTAATTCATTTGAAAAAAAAAAAAGAAGAGATAAGAAAACTCACCAAAGTCAGCTGCTATGTCTACCAAATCTTTGTAGCCTTTAAAGCACTTAGTACAATACTCTGTACATAGTAGGAACTTAGTAAATACCATTGATTTATTCAATGAAAGAGACTGCTCCCTATCATATTCAAAGATGGTATTACAGACTGTGGGGTTACACCCATGCATACAGGTGATGCTGAAAAGACATTTGTGTATATATCTCTCCTGATTGCCACACATCAATAAGCCATGGCTATTAACTATGATATTTAAGTGCTTACTATGTGCCAAGTACTGTTCTAAGCACTAGGGTAGATACAAGGTAACCAGGTTGTCCCACGTGGGGCTCACAGGCTTAATCCCCATTTTACAGATGTAACAGACATAGAGAAGTTAAATGACTTGCCCAAAGTCATGGAGCTGATAAGTGGCGGAGTCAGGATTAGAACTTGTGACCTCTGACTCCCAAGCCCGTGCTCTTTCTACTAAGCCACGTTGCTTCTCCCACAGCATGGGAAACTCTGTTGTTTCCCCTCAGTCCAGTACTATCTTATTCTTTAAGTCTGTGCTGCAGTTTGTCTTTAAATACTTATTCTGTGATCCCTAATTACATATATTCCAGTTTACCTTTGCAGCTCAGGAATTTTGCTACTGTGCATTCTTTTAAGATGTCCCAGCCACTTAAATTATGTTTTTGTGGACATCACCACAATACTGGTGAATTGATTGAGTTCCATTCAATTAATGGTATTTATTGAGCATTTACAGAAGACAGAGCTCTGCATTAAGTGCTTGGGAAAGTATGATACAACAAGTTGGTAGACACGATCCCTGATGACAAGGAGTTTATAGTCTACAGAGGAGCATTTCTATTTGGATGTCCACCCATAACCTCAGGCTTAACATGTCTAAAACAGAACTCCTTATTTTCTCACCCAATCCTTGTCCTCCCCCTGACATTCCCATCACTAGATTGGACAACTATCTTTTCTGTTTCTGTTTCACAAGCCTTGAAACCTTGGTGCTATCCTTGACTCCTCTCTCTCATTCAACCCACATATTCAATCCAATATTTAATCCTGTTGGTTCTACCTTCACAACATTACTGAAACCTGCCCTTTCCTCTTCATCCACGCTGCTACCATGTTAATCCAATCACTTATCCTACCTCACCTTGATTACTGCATCAGCCTCTTTGCTGACCTCCCACCTTCCTGTCTATCCCCGGTGCAGTCTGTACTGCACTCTGTTGCCCAGATCATTTTTCTCCAGAAGCTTTTAGGACATGTTTCCACACTCCTCAAGAAACTCCAGTGGTTACCCACTCACCTCCTCATCAAATTAAAACTCCTCATCATTGGTTTTAAAGCACTCAATTACCTTCCCCCCTCTTCCCGACCTTGCTACTCTCCTACTACAATTCAGCCATCACATTTCACTCCTCAAGTGCTAACCATCTCACTGTGCTTCGGTCTCATCTATCTCGTTACTGACTCCTTGCCCAAATCCTGCCTTTGTCCTGGAATACCCTCCCTCCTCAAATCCGACAATTACTGTCCTCTCCTTCAAAGCCTTATTAAAGGCACATCTTCTAGAGGTCTTTCCTAAGCCCTCCTTTCCTATTCTCCCACTTCCTTCTGCATTGTCCGGACTTGCTCCCTTCATTCACCCGTGCCACACCCCACCCCCACAGCACTTACATACATATCTATAATTTTATTTATTTATATTGTCTATCTCCTCCTGTGCACTATAAGCTCATTGTGGGCAGCATTGTGTCGCTCATTGTTATATTGTTCTCTCCCAAGCACTTGGTACAGTGCTCTGCACATAGTAAGCACTCAATAAATATGATTGAATGAAGGAATTAGCGATCAAGTCCTGCCATGTGGTTTTGAAAATGCTTCACACATAAAACTGCTCAAGAAACTGTGGTAAGTCCAGATTTCACAGCAAATCATCCACTCAACTGACCACGAGACACCAAAGCCTCCAAATCAAGGTTGAGAGATAGAATTATATAAATCCCTTTAATTTATCATGAATTTTCTAACAGAATGAACAGTTAGATTTTTTCCTCCTTCCAAGGCCAGTTTCAAGATGTCCTTTATGGAATAAGCTAAATTTATATTTTGCCTCTTAGCATTAGAAGAAGCATTGTGAATCATTTTTAGTTGAGATATTAAAATCAGATTACAGGAGAAAATCCTTGTAAATATTTGCCCTCAAATAAATCTAACAATAAAAGTATATTCAGCAATTCATCCATATTTAGCAGATATTAAAGAGACAAAACAGAGCTTTAAATTCATTTATCATTTTCACAAAGGGAGAAACTTGGCTTGATTAGCTTGTTTCTTTCCATTCTCTGTAATACCTTATTAAAATTTGAACTTTGAAATTGATATAATCAGTCAAATGGTGTCAGCAGAAATATTTAATCTGTGTCTAGAGCTTTAGTTAATAGAACTTTTATTTGAAGTATTTTATTATCTCCCCCTCCACTCTCCTCCTTCTAAACCATTGTAAAGGAAATCTAGAATGGATTGAGAAGGTTGATTTTACTTCTGCATGCTCATTGAAATCTGCAACATAACCCAGTTGCAGTATGGTTGCTTCGAAAGGGGGGGAAGAAAAAGCTTTTGAGTCAATTCCAAATTATAATTATAAGGGTTGGTTTGACTTTCATATTAACCATAGTGGGGAGCCAGGTCTTGCTATCACATCAGGCTCAAAGAGTATTTTAGATTAGTCAAAGATTGGATGTACTGTTTATTAACTCAAACAGAGTGTGCGCTTTTTCCTTACTGATAACCACTTAACAATTAAGGAAACGCTGTTTAATATAAAACCAAGCAAGAAACAATCTGATTATTTCATGATTCTTGGCAAAAAAGCAGATAAAATAAAGGTAAGTGAAAGATTAGAGCTATTTAAAGTTGCTAAACCCAGAAAAAAATATCCAGGGACAATAGTATTTGAAATGTAAATTTAAAGAGTAAATACACTGTGGTGAGTAAGTTTCAGTCCACAGATCACAAATTCAAACTGCTCAAATTTTGGCTCTTAGGAAGACTACACTCATAGTATTCTAAATGACTGCCATTGAAATGGCTCCGTTTTGTTTGTAGTCATGTCATAACTGGAAATTGACCCTTTTCTGTGGACTATCATTCCATCTTTGATGACATATGTATTTTGTTCTTCAAAATACGTGTCTTCATTCTCTGTTTTGGATAGAACTCTTTAAAGAAACTGTGGAATGCTCTTCTGACGATTTGCATCTATCCATTTAAATAGTGTGGCCTAGTGGCAATAATAAAAATTGTGATATTTGTTAGGCACTAACCATGTGCCAGACACTGTACCAAGTACCTAGGAGTCAGAGCACCTGGGTTGTAATCCTGACTCTGCCATTGGCTGCTATGTGACTTTGGGCAAGTCAGTTAACTTTTATGTGTCTCAGTTCCCTCATATGTGAAAGAGGGATTTAATATCCATTTTCTCTTCTACTTGGACTGTGACCCCAAGTGGGACTTGATTATCTCACATTTACCCCAGTGCTTAGTACAGTGCTT
Source organism: Ornithorhynchus anatinus (assembly GCF_004115215.2). Classification (NCBI taxonomy): domain Eukaryota; kingdom Metazoa; phylum Chordata; class Mammalia; order Monotremata; family Ornithorhynchidae; genus Ornithorhynchus; species Ornithorhynchus anatinus. The sequence continues at coordinate 111,029,924 of NC_041729.1, forward strand.
GGCACATAGGTAATGCTTAACAAATACCACAGTTTATTATTACTATTATTATTATAGAACATGATATGAAGTTGAAAGAAATGTCTTGGCACACACATGTAGAGCATTGGTTGACCTATGGGTACTATAATGTGAAGGAGTGTGGCCTAGTGAATAGAGCATGGGCCTGCAAGTCAGAAGGCCTTGGGGTCTCATCCTGGCTCCTCTACCTGTCTGCCATGAGGCTTTTGGCAAATCACCTAACTTATTTGTGCCTCAGCTACCTCATCTGTAAATGGGGATTTTTATTGTAAGCCCCATGTGAAACTCAGACCAGGTCCAACCTAATTGACTTGTATTTACCCTACCGCTTAATACAGTGCCTGGTACATAGTAAGCACTTATCAGATATGATTTTTTAAAAATAAAAAAGTGAGGTTTTCTTAGTGTGGGATGCATCAGGAACATTACCTGCATGCTGTAAGATAACCAAATGTTTCACAGTAGTTACATGAGTGAAGCTAAGAATCATGATGTCCTTATTACATAGCCTTACCTCACAATGTGATATGACTTCCTATGTGTCAGTTGGCATCCATTTCTTTAATATTCTCCCACTGATGGACTGTAAACTTGTTAGAGACAGGGAACATGTCTGCTAATTCGATTGTTTTATACTCTCCCAAGAACTTAGTACAGTACTCTGCACGTAATAAGCACTCAACAAATACAATTGAATGATTTCTCAGTGCTAAGAGGATTTTCATACTAATAATTTTAATGCTAAAAAACACCTCCCAGGGTAAGGCACAATGAAAATTATTTTTCTTATTTTTGGGGTATAAAGAAGCTGATATGAAAATAATTAGTTGCCCCAGAAATCTTAAAATAGAACAAAACTAAAAATTGTTATCAAGGATTCATTTGCCCACAAAATCCCTAGCTCCATTCTACCATTCCTGTATGGAAGAGGGGAGAAACCATCCTACTAGGCTGGGGTCTGAGAATATGTCTATCAACTCTGTTATATTAAACTCTCCCAAGTGCTTACTTTTTTAGAAAAGTAAATTCAATCGATTGGTTGATTAAACTCCTTAAGGGAAGGGAAGATGTCTATCAACTCTATCACATTGTTCTCTCCAAGGCACCTAGTACAATGTTCTGCACACAGTAAGAGCTGAATAAATAGCAACTATTGATTGACTGATTGAAATTCTTTTCCCTTTGCTGCCATCTTGATTGAATTATTTCCTGTAGACTCCATGGTCCCTGGTAATTCAGCTGCCCTTCAAAACAGTCAAATAATCTATCTAAAAAGAGAATCCAGCTACAGCTCTTTCCCCTTTTGACTCCCCACATTTCCCTGCATAGGGCAATCTGCTCATGTATGGATTTTTTGCAAGATTGATCTCCTCATTGTGATGGAAGGGAAAAAAAAGAATGATGTGAGAGTGCTCAACCAACATTTCCAATTATATTTCATCTTTCACCCTATTACTTTTTATCAAAAAAGAAGAAGCAGCGAAGCAGCGTGGCTCAGTGGCTCAGCATGGCTCAGTGGAAAGAGCACGGGCTTTGGAGACAGAGTTCATGGGTTCGAATCCCAGCTCGGCCACTTGTTAGCTGTGTGACTTTGGGCAAGTCACTTAACTTCTCTGTGCCTCAGTTACCTCATCTGTAAAATGGGGATTAAGACTGTGAGCCCCACGTGGGACAACCTGATTCCCCTGTGACTACCCCAGCGCTTAGAACAGTGCTCGGCACTTAGTAAGCGCTTAACAAATACCAACATTATTATTAAAGGATCCCTAAGAACTGTAGGTGTACTAATGGCAAGTATTTGAAAATTTAAGGCAGAAAAACACTAATTTTACAGAGTACAAAAGACAACCAGAAAGAAAATCCAACTACCCTGAATCTGTGTCTAACACATTCTCCTTAAATATGTAATCCCATCAACTGGGAATTTAAACTAAAAGGAGAAAAATAGATTTGATTTGACTTGGAATTTTTTTTTGACATTCCAGCATTTCTGAAGTTGCAGACCCCTTAGACACCTACCAGGGATATATCAGGAACCACTGTGGGTTCATCTTTGAAGTGGGGGATTACTGTTGAACCTTTGAAGAAGCACATTGATGGTTAAAATGGGGAAAATGTTTCAGCAGTTTCTTTTAGGCAGCAAAGTCATACATTTTATAGAAGAAGTTGTTGATAGTTTTTTTTTTTAAGCTGGCACCTAACCTCTATTTATTTATATTTGTTAAACACTTTCTCTGTGTCAAGAAAAGTGGCCTAGTGGATAAAGCATGGTACTGGGAGCCTGGGGGACTTGAGTTCTAATTCCAATTAAACCACTTGCCTTCTGTGTGACCTTGGGCAAACCACTTAATATATCTGTGCCTCAGTTTCCTCAACTGCAAAATGGGGATTTGATTGAGAAGCAGCATGGCTCACTGGAAAGAGCCCAGGCTTTGGAGTCAGAGGTCAGGGGTTCAAATGCCGGCTCTGCCACTGGTCAGCTGTGTGACTGTGGGCAAGTCACTTAACTTCTCTGTGCCTCAGTTACCTCATCTGTAAAATGGGGATTAAGACTGTGAGCCCCACGTGGGACAACCTGATTCCCCTGTGTCTACCCCAGCATTTAGAACAGTGCTCTGCACATAGTAAGCACTTAAAAAATACCAACATTGTTATTATTATTATTATTATATCTTTTCTCCCTGCTACTTAGAATGTGAGCCCTGTGTTGAACAGGGACTGTATTTGTTTCTACCCCACACTAAGAATAGTGCTTAATACATAGTAAGCTCTTAACAAATACCCATAGAAAAAAAAGCCCTGTTTCAATCAGATACAAGTCAATCAGATTTCCAGTGGTTGCCTATTCACCACCGTACCAAACAAAAACTCCTCTCTGTTGGCTTTGAAACACTCCATCACCTCGCCCCATCCTACCTCACCTTGCTTTTCTCCTTCTAAAACTAAACCCACACACTTTGCTCCTCTGGTGCTAAGCTTACCACTGTGCCTTGATCTCACCTGTCTCACTGCCAACTCTTGGCCTACGTCCTACCTCTAGCCTGGAACTCCCTCCTTCTTCAAATCCTCCAGACAATTACACTCCCCCCACCTTGAAAGACTTACTGCAGGCTCATCTCCTCCAAAAGACATTCCCTGACTAAGCCCCACTTTTCCTCACCTCCCACTCCCTCTGTGTAACCTGACTTGTTCCCTTTGCTCTGCCTCCCCGCCCTACAGCACCTATGTATATATCTGTAATTTTATTTATTTATATTGTTGTCTGTTCATTTGTATTGATGTCTGCCTCCCCCCTCTAGATTGTGAGCTTGTTGTGAGCAGGGATTGTCTCTCTTTATTGTTGAATTTCACTTTCCCAAGAGCTTAATACAGTGCTCTGCACCCAGTAAGCGCTCAATAAATACGATTGAATGAATGAATGACACATTTCCTGGCTTCCACAGGGCACAAAGTCTAAGTAAGAAAGAGATCTCATTTTACTATATAGAACTGGGTTTACTTAACACAGAGTCCACTATCTCTCAGAACATGGCTCCTTTTAGAGATAGGGGCTCCAATCAATCAATCAATCAATCACTGGTAGTATATTGATAGTTTACTGTGTACAGAACACCAGAATCAATATCTAAATCCCAAATTCCCCAAAAATGGGCCTGTGTCAGGCCTCAAGTCTACCTTTTGTGGTTATGATCATCCCTCGATTCTTATCACAGACATTGAGAGACCACTGCATTACATTTGCAACTAGACTGTCATCTCATATCATTTTAGTGGGATATCATTTTAGTCTATTAGAATGCCATAACAAAAAGGAAGTTAGTGCCTGACAGCACCTGTCAGTATGCCACAAATAAATATTTGAAATATTGGATTATGCTGGCTTCCTGTGACATTAGGGTGGCAACTCATTCCTGTTCAGTCAGATCATTCATTTGCACTATGTAGATGAAAGGGTTCCACGTGGTTTATTATGCAAATATCACCTAGCTAGTCAACGAATAGTGATTCCACAAGGGAGTGAAGGGACGGTTTTCTTCAAACCACATCAGTTTTCCATTTAACAGTGTTCTGATGTCTCGTTCCTGCCATGGGGGGATATCTGAGGTGACTAGAAGAACACATACCAGTATCCAGTCTAAAAACTGTCGGAAGGAGAAGGTGCCAGCTTTCAAGACAGGGGCCGTACTTCTGGGGATTCATCTCTGAGGAGAAAGAAAAGGAAAATGACTACTTCTAGAAAATTTCTGCAGAGCAGAGAGGAACACGGTCTTTAGCCTCTCAGTATATATTGACACTTTGCTTTTCAGTTATTTCCAAGCACCAAAAATAGTGCATCACACTGAGTAGTTGCTGAATCAATATTACTACTGCAACTATTGCATCCATAATAAGACCTATTTTAGGTCCCAGAGATAGAATAAGAGGGCATCTATGCCCTAGCTCAGTTCATTAGGTGAAACTTTTACTTGACTGAGCTACTGAAGCCATGCCTCTGAGATTTCTGAAACTATCAGCCTGACAAAGAGATGCCTCTGATCCTTTCTGATTCCCAGAATTTCTGTCCTAGGAAGAGTGAAAAAGACAGAAAGGGGTAATGGTTATTGAACTTGTCCAAGAATTATTTAAAACATGTGTGGGTTGGAGATTATCTTCACCAGGAAGATGAAATATCATGTCTGCCAGGTTTAAGTGGTTCCTGCCAACACTGGAAACCAGTCTTCTGTAAGTCTCTGTGGTTAGTAAAATCACAGAAATACAGGTTTATGGGATAAAAGAGTTTAAAAGAGCCTCAGTTCATCACCTTGGGTTGCCTCACTGCTCTTACTGATTCTTAAAGAATACTCATCCATTCCCAAATGACTGACAGACAATCCATCAGCTCCACTTTTTTTCCAAAGACTTGCCTCCTTTGCCATCTTCACAGATTGCTCCCACAACCTGTCCCTGAAAGATCGCTTTAAAGTAGAGAAACCAGGAAAAGTGGGTGGAGCACTGAGATTGGATATTAATGCTGAAAAGTAAGCATGTTGGGTACACTGGATTAGGAAGGCAGAGGCCAGATGACATGCTGTGGCAAATACTGACAAATAGTCTCTATCTGTTGCCAAATTGTACATTCCAAGCACTTAGTACAGTGCTCTGCACATAATAAGTGCTCAATAAATACTATTGAATGAAATGGTGGATTGATGTTCATTCATGGAGAGCCATGGTTTCTTCCCTTGTGGTTGGGGAAATCATATCAAGCTTTTTTTTATGATTAGGACATTGTCATGGAATTCAGGAAAAGGGAAGCAGCATGGCATAGTGGATAGGGCACAGGTCTGGGAGTCAGTAGGTCATGGATTCTATCCCAGCTCTGCCATTTTTCTGTTGTATGGCCTTTGGAAGTCACTTCACTTCTCTGTGCCTCGCTTACTTCTTCTGTAAAATGGGGACTAAGACTGTGAACCCCATGCGGGACAGGGACTGTGCCCAACCCTATTGCTTGTATACACCCCAGAACTAAGTACAGTGCCTCACACATTCTTTTATTCATTCACTCATTCATATATATTGAGCACTTACTGTGTGCAGAGCCCTGTAATAAGTGCTTGGAATGTACAATTTGGCAACAGAGAGAGACAATCCCTGCCCAACAACACGCTCACAGTCTAAAATGGGGAGACAGACAGCTCTCAACAAGTACCCTAATTATTATTATTATGATGATCAGTCAAACCACCTAATGTGGGTGGCTTAATAAAGTAAGAAATTCAAAACCACAGTGGGTAACCATAGCTGCCTAGAACAACCTTAGGTAGCTAGCTATCTAGCTAGAAGGTGAACAGATGGGAAGAATGACTGATAGTTTTAACCACATGTGTATTCAAATCTTGTTTCTCGGGCATTCATTTGATTAGAAGTTGAAAAAGTCACAACTCAAAGGCTAGTTTTTCATTGGATTCTACAAGACCACTTGCACTGGACATATTATATTCGTTTCATTATTAAAAAGTCTGTTTTTGACTGTTTACTTTAGGGTTCCTTCAGGAAAGATCTAGAGGAAAATGGTTACTGTATAATACATGTGGTGTTGTATTTCCCTGTCTCCTCCTCCCATACCAATTTAGATTAAATGTTACAAATTACTCAACCAGTCTAAGACAAAAGAGCAGCTCTGGCCAGAATCATGTTCCAGCAGCTGGAGAGAGAGGGTAAGGTGAGATCTTTCAAAATCAACAGGTCCAAATTTACTGCCCTCAAAGTATGATAGAGAAAGGCTTTTGGTTTCTCTTCCAGCCTTTACAGTGCTCTTGTGGCATCCTTATTTTTTACTTCATCCTGCTTCAAACTGTGGGATGAGCCTGTTTGTCTTCCTTGGCTAAAGCATAAACTTTCCCTTTTCCTGAATTCCATGCCAGTGTCCTAATCATAAAAGAAGCAAGCTCTGACTTCCCCAACCATAAAGCAGTGAATTTTGGAAGACCGACTCTTCCCAATAGTCAATCAAGTCACCATTCAGGTATTCTCATAAAGCTCTACTCTGCAGTGACTCTTGTTTTCAGTTGTTGAGGGAAAGTGGAATTTTCCCTGGGGGTATTGATTGCAGAATTTGGTTCACACCACCCTTAGGCAAAGTTCTGATACAGAATGATAGTACCTCAGTTTTCTCAAATACAAAATGGTACCATTGCTCCTAGACTCCCAAAGAGGGTCTAGGATGAGTGTGGAACAGTGAAAGAATGAAAACCTGAAGAGATGGGACCCTCCCAATTTGCTGATGAAAAGATAATCTGGGATTTGCCCATATCAGATAAATCCATACAGTGGAGACATGAACCACTTGTGAGAGCCTTAAAATTAATTTTAGTTGCATCAAAACTCCCTGCTAAAGTACTTCACGGCTTAATTAGGATGGCTGGAATCCAGCATCTCTATTTGAGATAAACAGAAAATTACAGTGTAATGATGTATCTTGTCTAGCAACAGTCTTAGGGAAAAACCTAGGGAAGAGAATTCCATAGCAAACCACACCAATCCAACCTGGTGACTAGCCTTGGAAAGAGATTTCATGCCAAGAAAAACCCCACATAATCAGTTATAGAAATGTGTGATAAGAAAGCTTTCTAGATACGGATCTAAAATTTGCCTTCTGATATGTTCAGTGAGCTCATTTAAAATCTGAGGGATCTGGGTCTTCGAGGACAAATTTTCCTCTACCATATTTTAAAATGTTTACATTTTGCATCATAACATGCTACAAAATACTCATTGGCTTGATAAATGTTTATAAAATGTATTCTGGCCATTTAAAATTTCTATACTTAGCAATGTCATTCATGTCTTTAGCTTCTCCACTTATAGAGTTGTGATTACTTTCTGAATGTATAAATTATCTCTGAATGTATATACTGCACAAGTATTAAAAATTACATAATATACTTCATTTTTACCCAGGTAATTATTTAAAACAAGCATTTTTTTCCAAGAAAATTTCAACTGTTTCTCAGATGGTCCTTCCCTCAGTAATTTGTGTAATTATTCTTTATTTAATTACATTCAAGGCAATCACAAGTTTATTGAGGAACAAATCTCAAATTGTGTTCCTCGGTTCTGAGGTGAGCTTCTTTTTAAAATGTACTAGGCCAGAGCTGAAATTCTGCATGTCAGTAATTTCCCTAAAAGCAGTTTAACTGCTGTAAATAATGCACTCGAAATTGTTGGGAAAATAAATAGCTGTAGCAGGCTGACCTTGTCAGCAAAGATGCTATAATGCACAACAACTATAAAGCCAGCTAAATGCAAAGATGAATTAGAATGGTGGGTGTTGAGGCTGAAATTCATTCAAATTATAGTTACTCACTTTGGCTGAAGGTTTAATTTTAAATTACAATGAAGGAAAATGTGCAAAGTAAAATGGCTTTTACCCAATTTTCACTCTGAACTAAGCTCTGACTAAAAAATATATTCTTGATTTTCAGTTTAGAGCAGGAACATGCTACAGTCACATTATTACCAATTTATTTTATTTATTTTGTATTTATGTATTTATTCCTACAGACACATACCAAAATATTATACCCAGACAACACCCTCATTAGCATTTATTTTGAAAGTTCAACCTGAAGATCTTCCAGAAATTTACCAGGAACCAAGTCTGTCCCAGATTTCAGTGAAGTCTTTAAATTTAGATGGTTCAGAATAGAAAAATGAATCCTCCCTACACTTCTCATGGACTGTCACCAGTCTCCCAACTCTGAAAATCACTTAATAATAATAATAATGATGAAGCTGGTATTTGTTAAGCACGTGCTTACTATGTGCAGAGCACTGTTCTAAGCTCTGGGATAGATACAGGGTTATCAGGTTGTCCCACGTGAGGCTCACAGTTAATCCCCATTTTACAGATGAGGTAACTGAGGCCCAGAGAAGTGAAGTGACTTGCCCACAGTCACACAGCTGACAAGTGGCAGAGCTGGGATTCGAACCCCTGACTTAAGAGATGACAGAGACAAAGAGACACAGATACTTGCCTTGTGCCTAGAAGTTTGGCTCAAGATTATTACTTTTATGTGATTTTGACATTTTCCTCATTATATGACTAGCTTATCTTATTTTCTTGGTGTTTATAACTGAAAATCTAAAGGTGTATTTCATCTCTGCTTCCCAAATTCAGGATATTTCTCTAGCTTCATTTTTTTTTTTTATTCTAAGAGGAAAGGAGGAATTCGACTCAGCAGGACTGTGAAGACCGTGTAGCCAGGGATTGGTGGTGGAATGTGGATGGCAAAACTGTAAATTACTTGAATCTGCTCAGCACAAGAGAAGAGTTTGGGAAGAGAGAGGGTGGACAGAAAGAGGAGGAAGATATGAATTGTGAAAGAATCTGATCCAGGGGAAGAAAACTAGAGAAGACACAGAAAGGTTAAAAAAATGGAACCGGCCTAGTGGAAAGAGCACGGAACTGGGAGTCAGAGAACCTAGGTTCTAATACTATCTTTGCCACTAGTCTGCTGTGTGAACTTGGGCAAGTCACTTACCTTCTGCAAACCTCAGTTTCCTCATCTGTAAAATGAGGATTAAATACCTCTTCTCTTTCCGACTGAGAAGGAAACATTGAGGATTCAGGATTGAGACTTTGACACTGGATCATCCCCTTCTCCTCAATATGCTATCCAACCTTGGCTTCACCAACTCCTTTCTCTTCTGGTTCTCCTCTTATCTCTCTGCACATTGATTCTCAGTCTCCTTCACAGGCTCCTCCTCCCCCTCTATCCCCTAACTGTAGAGGTCCCTTAAGGTTCAGTTCTTGGTCCCCTTCTATTCTCCATCTGTACTCACTCCTTTGGAGAACTCATGTGCTCCCACAGCTTTAACTATCATCTCTATGCAGATGACACCCAAATTTATTTCTCTTCCCCTGTTCTCTCTCTTTACCTCCAGGCTTGCATCTCATCCTGCCTTCAGGACATCTCTACTTGGATGTCCTCCCGCCACCTCAAACTCAACATGTCCAAGACAGAACTTCTAATCTACCCTCCCAAACAATGTCCTATCCCGAACTTTCCCATCACTGTAGACGGCATAGCCATCCTTCCTGTCTTACAAGCCCATAACTTTGGTATCATCCTTGACTCCGCTCTCTCATTCACCACATGTCCAGTCCGTCACCAAATTCTGTCGGTCTCACCTTCATATCACCAAGATCCACCCTTTTCTCTCCATCCAAACCGTTACCATGCTAGAACTCATCCTATCCCAACTAGATTACTGCATCTCTCTCTTGTCTCTTCCCATTTCAGTCCATACTTCACTCCACAGCCCGGATTATCTTTCTACAGAAACATTCAGAGCATGTCACCCGCCCCTCCTCAAAAATCTCCAGTGGTTGCCTATCAACCTCAGTATCAAACAAAAACTCCTCACTTTAAAGAGGCTTTAAATCTCTATGTCACCTTGCCCCTTCTTACCTCACCTCCCTTGTCTCTTTTTGCATCCCAGCCCACACAATCTGTTCCTCTGGTGCTAACCTTCTCTCTGTGCCTGGATCTTGCATGTCTTGCCATTGACCCCCTGGCCCATGTCCTACCTCTGGCCTGGAATGCCCTCTCTCCTCAAATCCGACAAACAATCACTCTTCCCCCTTTCATGCCCTACTGAAGGTGCACCTTCTCCAAGAGGCCTTTCCAGATTAAGCCCCTTTCTTCTCAGCTCACCCTTCCTTCCATGACACCTCGACTTGCTCCCTTTCCTCCCCACCTCTTCCTGCCTCCCAGCATGTATATATATATGTATATATCTATTATTCTATTTATTTATATTGATGCCTGTTTATATTGATGCCTGTTTACTTGTTTGATGTCTGTCTTCCCTCTGTCCCCAGACTGTAAGCCCACTGTGGGCAGGAATTGTCTCTATTGCTATACTGTACTTTCCAAGAGCTTAGTACAGTGCTCTGCACACAGTAAGTGCTCAATAAATATGATTGAATGAATGAATTAATCAATTAAGTACAGTTTCCAGATGGTATTTGATTTTGATACTAAATACTATTACCATTACTACTATGATTTGATGCTAAAACTGGACAAAGGCCTTCATTCTTGTTGTAGATCTTGTGTCAGCATAAGTGCCAGTTGTAGGCATTTTTCTTGTTTAGCAGGTTTCAGCTTCTCAAGGTTAGATTCCCATTAATCACTGGTCTCTATATAAGACTATGTGCCCTGTGTGAGACAGAAGCTTTGTCTTACCTAATTACCTTGTATCCTCCCCATTGTTTAGAACAGGGCTTGAGGCATAGTAAACAGGTATAAATTAACACAGATACCACTTATCTATCAATCAATCAGCCCAGCAATTCATAGTATTTATAGAGCATAGCACAAAGCAATTAGGGGAGTACAATAAACTCACTGTGGGCAGGAAAAGTATCTGCCAACTTTGCTATATTGTATTCTACCAAGCAATTAGTACAGAGCTCCTCACACAGTAAGCTCTCAGTAAATATGATTGATAGATTACAAAACAGTTGGTAGATGTGATCCCTGACATAAAGATGTTCACGGTCTAGCTGAAGAAATAGATGGGCATTAAAATAAATTACAATATAAGTAATGGAGTACAAGCATATGTACAAAAGTGCTGTGGAGCTGGAGATGGGGCAGTACCTAAGTCTTAGAGGATAGGATTGAGTGCATGTATGAGGGAAAAACTAGATCCACTGGATGAAAGATGACTCATAGAAGGCTTCCTAGGAGAGATGATCTGAGTAGTGTTTTGAAGACTGGGGAGAGTGCTGGTCTGATGGCTATGTATGGAAAGTTTTCTATGGGCACAGAACGTGTCTGATAATTCTGTTGCATTGTGCTTTCCCAAGAACGTAGCACAGTGCTATGCATTTAGTAAACACTCAATAAATATGATTGATTGACTGATGGATTGAGTTCCAGGATGGAGGGAGGATGTGAGCAAGGAATCGGGTGAGGCAAGAGTGAGGGACAGAGATTAGGTTGATGTTAGAAGAACGAAGGGTATGGGCTGGGTTGGAGTGGGAGACAAGACCTCAAGGAGTTTATATTCCAAAGAGGGGAGCAAGTTAATGTGAACTGATGCAACTCAGTTCTTCATAAAGATGAAGTAAAACAGTGATGATGATGATGATCTCCCAACTGAACTTCAGAAATTTTGCCATAACTACCAGTAGCATTTCTGCACACCTCAATTTATCTGCTCCACTATTCAAGCATTTATTTACTAAAAATCCTTTCCACTTTACTTCCTATGTGCATTTATTTTGCTCCTGCCTCCCTGGCCCCAGACCCCACCGTTAGATCTTAAGCCCTTTAGGGCAGAAGAAATAATGTCTTCTAATTTCACTGAACTCTCTCACCTACACATATGTAGCTTAATCGATGGAATACCAGTCTGGGAGTCAGGAGGACTTGGATCCTAATCCCAGCTCTGCCACATGACTGCTGAATGACCTTGGGCAAGTCACTTAACTTCTCTGGGCCTCAGTTACCTCATCTGTAAAATGGGAATAAAGAGTTTAAGTCCCCTGTGGATCAGGGACTTATATCTACCCCAGTGCTTAAAACAGTGATTGGCACATAGTAAATCCTTAACAAGTACCCTTATCATTAGTATTAGTATTACTTAATACAGTGCTCTATGCCAGTAGTTGTTCAGAAGATACTATTACTATTACTACTATTATTATTGATGATGATGCAATAATCCTTAGATTTCTGATGTAATTTCCTTGGAAGAAAATTACTTGAGTAGAGGACAGTCAGGCAATCTGACTCTTATGCAGCCCCTAATCACATCACTGGGACTGTGCTTCTGGAATCTACAATAATAATAATAATAATCATTGTGGTATTTGTTAAGTGATTACAATGTGTCAAGAACTCTACTTAGCACTGGGTAGATTAAAAATCATCAGGTCCCACAAGGGGCTCAACAGTCTAAGTAGGAAAGAGAACAAGTATTGAATCCCCATTTGCAGATGAGGGAAGTGAGGCCAAGAGAATTTAAGGGACTTGCCTAAGGTCAAATTTCATAGCAGACAAATGACAGAGTCGGCATTAGAACCCAGGTCCTCTGACTCCGTGGTCCATAGAGGACTATTCTCTCTCAGTACTAGGAGAGGGAGGAAGACTCTCCTCTTGCAGGAGTAGGATGGGAAGTCTGTCTTACCATATTTAGAATGTTGAGACACAAATTCCAGCTTGTACTGCAGGTGATTCTACCCCGAATAGTGACTTTCCCTTCTCTAAAATGTTAAGGTGCCAAATTTGTGTCGAATCGGAGAAGAGTCGGGGTCCATGAGTGAGGGCAAAATAAAATTTATTGAAATTCAAGCTTCCCCACACTGCCATCTCATTCAGTCAGTATCCTGTTCTGCCTCCTTGTTCAGCCAGATTCCCACACTGCCACACCGAAATGCCCGGAAGGCTAGCTCCTCCGACAGACTGACTCAGGTGAGCCCCTCTTGACTGTGAGCTCCCTGTGGGCAAAGAACATGTCTACCAACTCTGTTGCATTCTCCCAAATGCTTAGTACAGTACTCTGCACACAGTAAGTGCTCAATAAATACTATTGATTGACTCCACATTCCCATTTAAGCAGTATCTGTCCGCCCCCTGGATATCGCCTCATCCAGAACACCTTCTATTCCCTTCTCCCAGGTGTCACTCCTAGTCCTGTCCCCAACACAATGCAACTTCCTCTTTATTCAGATTTCTTATAGGGACTTGGAAAAAAAGTTGTTTTTGTAGTGATTCCATTTTTAGTCTACTTTTCAAGTCCTGCCAATCAGAACTCTCAGTCGTGATTCTCTGTGAAACCATACTCAGCCAATATCTTCACAGCATAGCTAATATTTAGCTCTTCTCCAGCCAAACATCTCTCTATGCCGATCCAAGCACATACCTATCCTTCCTTGACTACTACATCTTTCTCCTTGCTGACCTACCTGCCTCCTGTCTCTCCCCACTCCAGTCCATACTTCACTCTGCTGCCCTAATTATTTTTCTAAAAAAAGCATTCAGTTCATGGCACCTCACTCCTCAAAAACCTCCAGTGGTTGTTTATCCACCTACGCATCAAACAAAAACTCCTTACCATTGGTTTAGAATACTCACTTAGCTCTCCTCCTCCCACCTTACCTCATGGATCTCTTACTACAGAACAGACTGCATACTTTGTTCCTCTAGCACTAGCTTACTCATTGTACCCTGAGCCATATACAACTGACCACCACTCTCCCCACCTTCAAAGAAGCAGCGTGGCTCAGTGAAAAGAGCATGGGCTTAGGAATCAAAGGCCATGGGTTCTAATCCCAACTCCACCACTTGTCACCTATGTGACTTTGGGCAAGTCACTTTGACTTCTCGGTGCCTCAGTTACTTCATCTGTAAAATGGGGATTAAGACTGTGAGCCTCACGTGGGACAACCTGATTATCTGTATCTACCCAGTGTTTAGAACAATGCTTGGCACATAGTAAGCGCTTAACAAATACCAACATTACGATTATTATTATTACAACCACATAGTCACCAGCAGGCTTTGCCCAATTAAGCCTTCCTTTCCCTGGGTCTCTCTCTCCCTTCTGTGTCATCTATGCACTTGCATCTGTGACCTTTAGGCAACTGACATTCACTCCAACCTCAACCCCTCAGCACTTTATATGCATATCAATAAATTACGTATTACAAATTATTTATGTATACTAATATCTGTCTCCCCTTGTAGACTGTAAAGTTATTGTGTTTAGGGCATGTGTCTACCAACTCCAATATATAGTATGCGCCGAAGCACTTAGTACAGTGCTCTGCATGCAGTAAGCACTCAATAAATACCATTGATGATGATGCTGATAATGCTGATACTGAATGCTCAAGGACTAGGAAGCCCTAAAGCTTTTAGATGGGTCTTATGTGTATGGACTGGGGAGGAATTCCCTTTTTTTTTATGGTATTTGTTAAGAGTTTACTATGTGCCAGACACTGTGCACTGGGGTAGATACAAGCTAATCAGGTTGGACACAGTCTCACAGTTTGAATCCCCATTTTGCAGATGAAGTACCTGAGGCACAGAGAAGTTAAGTAACTAAAGTGACAAAGTCCTTCTGACTCTCAGGCCTGTGCTCTATCTACTATACCATGCTGCTTCTCAGAATTACTGGCAACTTCATTAATCAAGAATAAAACTAATAGTAACATTTGGGGTTGATACAAGATAGTCAACCAATCATATTTATTGAGTGCTTATTGTGTGCAAAGCACTGTACTAAGTGTTTGGGTTAGTACAATATAACAGCCTTGGCAGAAATGTTCCTTGCCCACAACAAGCCTACAATCTAGGCAACAATCAGGTAGAATGCTGTCTTTTTTTTTCATGGAATTTGTTAAGTCCTTGCCCCATATGGAGCTCATAGTCTAAGTATGAGAGAGATCAGGAATTTAATCCTCATTTTACAGGTAAGGAAACTGAGACCCAGGTAAGTTAAGTGACTTGCCCAACCAAAGTCACACAGCAAGCAACTGGCAGAGCTGGGATTAGACCGCATTGCACTAATCAATCAATCAATCAGTAGCATTTATAGAACACTAACTGTGTTTAGAGCATTGTACTAAATACTTGGAAAAGTCCAGCAAAAAGAGTTGGTGAACCTAATTCCAAAGTCCTGAGTAAGCATACTCCTTTCAGCCAGAGACCTTGTGGGAAAAGGAATTTTGGAGCTGGAAAATGGAAGAGGGAGGGGTGACCAAATTCTGATTTGGGATATATTTTTCTGCTCGTAGGGTGTTGTTTGAAACTGCCCATAGGTCTCAAAGGACCCTTTAATGCCGCATCTGACACCTCTTTTTGTAACTCCACAGTGCTCTGGGATACCAAACATAGTATTAGAGTGAAACTGGAAAATCCCCTAGCATAATGAAGGAAAGGAAGACTTCCAGGGAATGTGCCAAAATGTTTTCGAAATAAACGACAGACATGGTGCCCCTGCCTATTCACCAGGCAGGATAGTAATTTATTTAATGTATTTTTAACTGTGAGAAATGATGGTGGAAACCACTTAGCTATAATGTGAATAGAAGATTGTCAGTCAGGAAGTACATGGAATATCAGATAAAGAAAATGTTATAAAAATTTGAGGGATTACAAAGAGGAGAATTTCTGAAATTTGAGCTTTTCTTTGGGTTCTCCCTCCCCATGAGGGAGGACAGAAATCCCTTCTGATTGCTGCTTATGGGCTGTAAGTAACCGTCTATGTTCTGCAAGATATGCTCTGTGCCTATAATCACTGCTTCCTGCTTGCTGACCACATATCCTCCTTTCAAAAACCCTGGGATTTTGAAATGGCTTCCCAGTGACTGTGGGAATGTGAACATCTTCCTGCTGCTTTCCATATTCTTCCCAAAGGGCTGGGAGAGATTCCGTACTGGTTCTCCATATCACTTGCCTGACCCAATTGCTGCCTAGTGCTTATTTTGGATTTTGGCTCCACTGTTAGCTTGAAGGTGCTAGATACTGGATGAGAGCTTCGTGAGTATACAATGGCAGAATTAACAGTCCTTTATACTTCCTATCCTGAAAGTGATAAGGATGGGGATTCCATGGTCTTTAATTCTTTCATTTCTTGCCTGGAATGCATTCATAAATGGAGAAAATATGAGTCAAACTATCAAAGTCACTGTGAAGAAGAAAAAAAATAGATCCCAGATAGAGAAGCAGCATGCCCTAGTGGATAGAGCATGGGCCTGGGAGTCAGAAGGACCTGGGTTCTAATGCCAGCTCCTTCACTTGTATGCTGCATGATCTTAGGCAAGTCACTTCACTTCTCTGTGCCTCAGTTACCTTACCTGTAAAATGAGAATTAAGACTGTGAGCCCCATATGGGACAGGGACTGTATCCAACCTGATTAACTTGTATCTACACCAGAGCTTTCATCCATTCATTCAATTGTATTTATTGAGCATTTACTGTGTGCAGAGCACTGTACTAAGCACTTGGGAAAGTACAGTACAACAATAAATAAACATATTCCCTACCCACAACGAGCTTATGGTCTAGGGGGAGAGACAGACAATAATACAAATAAATAAATTACAGATATGCAAATAAGTGCTGAGGGGCTGAGGTGGGTAAGAACAAAGGGAGCAAGTCAGGGTGACGCAGAAGGGACTGGAAGAAGAAGGGGGTGTGGTGCTAGTCTGGGAGATGTGTCTTCAGTAAGGCTTTGGGAGGCTAGGGGGAAGGTGAGAGTAATTATCTGTCAGATTTGAGGATGTATCTGGCACAGAGTAAGCGCTTAACAAATACCATGAAAAAATATCAAAATCTGTGGCCCTCTTTCTTTTTCTTGAATGGCTGATGGATTTTAGCAAAGGGCTATTGGCCAGGATGTCCAGATTGCCAAAAGAAACCTTTTTTTCCACATTAATTGAGGCCCTTTTGTGGCAGCCACTAAAGGTACAAACTCCCTGTTGATTATTTTGAATCTCAAACCAACTCATTCAGTCCCAGCTGAGAGACATTCCCTGACTACTTGTCTAGTCTTATGTCGTCGAGTCACTTCTGACCCATAGCAACACCATGGACACATCTCTCCCAGAACAACCTACTTTCCATCTGCAATGTTCTGGTAGTGTGTCAGTAGTGTTTTCTTAGTAAAAATACGGAAGTGGTTTACCATCACCACCTTCCGAGCAGTAAACTCTAGTCTCCTCCCTTGACTCTCTCCCATGCCACTGCTGTCCAGCATGGGTAAGTTTTGACTTGTAGCAGATTGTCTTCCACTTGCTAGCCACTGCCCAAGCTAGAAATGGAATGGGTATGCCTCTGCTTGACTCTTCTTCCCGTGGCCGAGACTGGTAGAGTACTGGAAACTCTCCAGGTGTGACACTAAGAGGCATTACTAACTACTACACTGTTGATATCTGACAGAGCCTTGGAATCCCTCAAAATAATTTAAGCCCAGATAGATGCCAGGATTCCATATAAAGCTTTTCATTTGCATCAGTTCTTTTTCATCCTGATTCTAGAAGCACTGTCCGTCTCTTTCTGTAGCTGAATATTTCCAATTTGTGCCATGGAGTATTACATTACTGTAGTAACACAGAGCTCCCTTCTGCAGCTGCTAGGTTTGTAGAAGTTTGGCAACATACTTCTGTCGGGCTTTTAAGGCATATCGACTTTATTTGTTCCAGTGTTTAGAAGGACCCTTCTGCCACCTCCGTCAGCTTCCCATTAGAAATGTGTTGGCAAATAGATACTGGTCTTGAAAGCCTTTGAGAAACTACCAGACACCCATTTTACTAAGAAATTATATAGGAAAAGTCCCAGTGACTGTTACATGTGTGTGGCTAAGTCAAGATATCAAAGAATCAGGTGAGTTTCCCATGGCACCAAAAGGGCCTATTCGTCCAGTATTTATAAATCTTTCCAAAAGCAGTTTAGCAGTAGTACTTGTGCTTATTCTGGCCTCTAGTGGCCGATGTCTGTAAATGTTTTTATTATTTTTGCCAATAGTAATAGTTTCCAGGAGAAGGGGGTGGTCCATAGAGTTGAAGATAACTGAGGGGTCAAGGAGGTTTAGGATGGGGGATTGGATTTGGCCAGAAGGAGGTCACTGGTGACCTAAAATAGGGCAGTTTCTGAGGAGTGAAGGCAGATTGGAGGGGGTCAAGGAGGGAATTGAAGGAGAGAAATTAGAGGCAGCTGGGGTAGACAAGTCACTCAAGGATTTGGGAGAGGAATGGTAGGAGGGAGTTGGACTGATTACTGGAAAGATCTGTAAGATTAAAGGAGATTTTAATTTTTTTTAGGACAGGGGATACAAGAGCATGTTTAAAAGAAGCAACTGGAGAGGGAACAGCGAAAGATGGTAATCAGGGAGGGAAGAAACAAGGGGGTAAGTTTTCATAAGTGATGGGGTCAGAGGAACAGGTGGAGGGGGCAGATTTTGAGAGGAGATGAGAGATCTTTTCTTGAGATACTACTGGAAAAGATGGGAGAGTAGGAGTGGGGAGATTCTAATAAAGTTTAGTAAACTTGTTGAGGTCAAGGGACTTGTCTACCAAATCTGTTATATTGTATGTTTCCAGGTGAACAGTACAGGGAAACTGAAAGTTTCTGAATCATCATCAACCACCTTTTCACACCTTACTTCCTGGAGAGAAAGCTCATTTCTGAAAAGAAGGAGTATGGTGCTTCTACAGGAATTCAAAGTGCTGTAATGTCATTACTGGCCCAGAGGACAGGCAACAGGAACTTTGGAGAACAGTTAATGAAGGAGCAGCAGTGGCAGGTGTTGAGAGTTAGTACCTGGCTCATTTCCCAAGGCTTTGAGTCATAGGAGGAACTATGTCCCAAAAGCCCAAGAGGTCCCTTTAGGTCAAAGCCTGCCTTCTCCTGTCCACTCTAGAACACACATTCCCTCTCTCTGCACATGGCTCCCTTTTGAGAAGGCCAGGGGTGACTTCCTTCCTCAGGTATACTGGCAGTACTTAGAGCCCAGAGAGCAGTAAGTCTCCAGGTCACCCATTCTCTTTCATCTCCTTGGATGACTGAGGGTAACATACCAGTGAGCGGTTTTCTGGGAGAGCCTCTCTTCTAACTGCTGCTATGCTGATCCAAGCACTTATATTCCACCTTGATTATGGCTGACCTCTCTGCCTCCTGTCTCTACCCACTCCAGTCCTTACTTCACTCTGCTGCCTTGATCATGTTTCTAGAAAAAAAAGTTTTCTACATCTCCCCACTCCTCAAGAACCTCTAACGCTTTGCCTATCTATCTCTGCATCAAACAGAAATTCCTGACCATTTTTGGCTTTAGAGCATTCAATCTGTTCTCTTCCTCCACTTTATTTTACCGATTTTCTACTATTACACAATCTGTAATGCCAACATACTAACTGTACCATTTTCTCCTCTCTCTGACTGGTGACCCCTTACCCTCATCCTTCCTCTGGCCTGGAAATCCCTCCCCCTTCTTATAAAACAGATCACACGTCTCACCGCTTTCAAAGCCTTATTAAATCACATATCTTCCAAGCAACCTTCCCTAACTAAGCTCTCATTTCTCCTTCTCTCTCTTCCTTGTTGAATGCCTTTACACTTGGATCTGCAGCCTTCACGCACCGGATACTCATCCCACTCTCAGCCACACAGCACTTATGTGCATAACTATAATTTAATGTTTGTCTCTCCCTCTAGGCTGTAAACTCATTGTGGGTAGGGAATATGTCTAACTAATATTGTTGTACTGTAGTCTCCCAAACATTTGGTACAGTGATCTGCATGCAGTAAGTGCTCAATAAAACCATTAATTGATTTATTCTCCTTCCTGTCGGTTCCCCAGTAAAAGCCTCATTCCCATTTTGCCCTAACATTCAAACTGCAAATCAGAAATGTTTGCCCCTGGAGTGAGAGTAAGATTACTCTGCACGGAAAGAGGAGGGAGTGAAAGTCTAGGCCATCGTTAGTCACCATAATTACAGAAAATTCAAAATATTCAGCACTACCAGAATGCATCATCACAAGTCCCATTGGATATTGATCTCAGAGTCAACAATCCATTTGGATATTATTATTCTATTCAAGGAATTTAATGTGTTTTAGGGCACACGAATGTAATTTCTCTTATTAAACCTTCCTGCCTATGAGTGAATGGCCTGCATTTCCTTGTGTGGCCTTTCGGGACAGAATCTGGCAAGTCCTGATTTCACTCATTAATAAAGGAGCTGAATTGCTCTAAATAAGATGACAACGTTTGCTTGGGAAATGGGAGCATAGGAAAGCTAATGCTGCTGCCGGCCTCTGTAAAATTTCCTTTTCTGAAGAACAGTCATGTGGCGGTAGCTTGTTGTGGTTTTGCAGCCCAGCCCACCATCTGCATGGTTCCGCTGCTATCTGGGTGTTCACAGCCACACATTTGTCACACTGGTTTGCTGACTGCTTCAATTTGTATGGCAATTATGCAACAACTTTTGTTCTCTTCTGAGCAAAGAAAGCAGAAGGATGTCCTTCTAGCTAATGGCCCAGAAGGAGATTTCTGGGTAGCTGAATTATCCTGGTCCCTCTCAGGGTCGCATCTGGAGAGTTTCCAGTACTCTACCAGTCTCGGCTATGGGAGGGAGAGTCAAGCAGAGGCACACCCATTCCATTCCTAGCTTGGACAGTGGCTAACGAGTGGAAGACAATCTGCTACAAGTCAAAACTCACCCGTAATGGGCAGCAGCAGCATGGGAGAGAGTCGAGGGAGGAGACTCATGTTTACTGTGTGGAAGGTGGCAATGGTAAACCACTTCTGTATTTTTACCAAGAAAACTCTATGGATGCACTACAGGAATGATTGCAGATGGAGAAATGGGTATTCTGGGAGAGATGTGTCCGTGGTGTCTCTATGGGTCAGAAACGATTTGACATCATAAGACAAGACAAGAGGCATCCTGGGTTTGTGGTCCAACTCCATTGCGGGGGAAGTCTTGGGAGGAAAGAGTGGAGAGAGAGCACACTGGCTTTTTCATGACTAGAAGAACCAAAATTCCCTAGAAATTATTTATCCCCAACCAGGACCATGCACCCGTAGACTGTGAGTCCCTCAAGGGACAGGGTCCATGTGTTATTTCCACTTGCATACCCTTTCCCATAGCTTAGAACAAGAGCTCTGCACTTAGTAAGCACTTACAATAAACAAGTCTGGGCATGACTGAAGGCAATAGTAGTTGTTGTAGTAATAGTGGTTGTACTAGTAAATACTGAATGGACCGGACTCTATGAAGCACATGGGTAATCAATCAATCAGTGGTATTTATTGAGCACTTACTATGTGCAGACCACTGTTTTACGTGCTTGGAAATGCACAAGAGAATTATCAGACAAGTTCCTTGCCTATAATGAGCTTATAGTCTTGAGTGCAAAAGAAGGTCAAAACACATTTCCTATTACCGTGGAGCTTGCTCTTTTTAATTACACTCTTGTGCTCTTACACTGCAGTCTTAGAACACAACAATGGTTTTTCTTGATCACTTTGTTTTGGTTCTGTCTTCCTGACATAGGCCTTTAGGGATTTTTTTCAAAAAAAGACATCTTTCAAAATATTCATCTCTGGAAATAATTTCAAGGAATTATAAGCATAAAATATGAGAAAAGGCTTTCAGGCCACCAGCCCATCTCTGTGCCAGGGCAGGGTTACTTTGTCCAATTTGCCGATCTATTATTAACCTTTAAAATGTCTACACTCTTCAAAACCTGATAGAGTCGCATCAACTATGAGCCAAGTTTATTTTATTCCTTAGAGCTTTGGGGGCAAAGTGCTCTCACTGTTTAAAGTGACAGGTTTTTAAAAATAATTACACAGCTTTTACAAAACAATTACTGTACTATATGGAATATATTTTCATAGGAGGTTTTTTTCAATTCAACATTTCAGTGTTATGCTTAGGCTACATTCAGCTCTCCACATTTGACACTGGATAACTTGGGTGGGGGTTCTGCCTTGGGCAAAGCAAACAGTGGGAGGTGACTTGGTTCTAAGCAGCCATAGATAGTTCTTTACTCGGACACCAGTAGCTGTTGCAGCTCAGGAACTGGTTAATAGGAAGTTCTGCACCAAATTAACCTCCGACTCTCTCTCAATAACAACTGAGATCTTTCTGATCTCATTCTCACTCTCTTCACCCCTTCTTCCTCTATTTCCTCAGTCCTCTCTCCCCTTTCTTCTTTGACTCTACTTGCTCTCTCCTCTCTTCCCCTTTCCCTGCATCATTTCTCCCTGTTTCTCTTCCTTCTCCCCTCCTTCTCTCACTTCTCTCCTCTGTGGCCCAATAGTCCCCTAGGTTCTCAGCTGGGCCACTGTTGAAGGATATCATGTATCAGTAGCATGCAATCAGTCAGTGGTATTTATTGAATGCTTACTATGTGTAGAGGACTGTACTGAGTGCTAGGGGGAGTACAATCCAATAGAGATTATAGACATGTTCCCTGTCCATAAGGAACCTACAATCCAAAGGGTAAAGCAGACATTAAAATAGCCTCCTGTCTCACCCCACTCCAGTTCCTACTCTAGACTGGACTCTGCTGCCCAGATCATTTTTCTACAGAAACATTCTGCACATGTCACCCCCCTCCTCATAAATTCCAGTGGTTGTCCACCCACCTCTGCATCAAACAAAATTCCTCACCATTGATTTTAAAGCACTCCGCCACCTTGCTCCCTCCTACCTCACCTCACTTCTCTCCTTCTTCAACCCAGACCGAACACTTCATTCCTCTAATGCTAATCTTCTCATTGTGCCTCAATCTTGCCTGTCTCGTCACCGACTTCTGGCCTATGTCCTGCCTCTGACCTGGAGCGGTCTCACTCCTAAAATCCGACAATTACTCTCCCTTCATTCAGAGTGAAGGTGTAACTCCTCCAGAAGGCCTTCCCAGACTAACTAAGCCACACCTTTCCTCATCTCCCGCTCCCTTCTGTGTTGCCCTTACTTGCTCCCTTTCCTCGTCTCCTCTCCCAGCCCCACAGCACTTATTTGTATATCTGTAATTTATTTATTTCTATTGATGTCAGTCTCTCCCCGTCTAGACTGTAAGCTTATTGTGGACAAGTAATATGTCTGTTTATTGTTGAATTGTACTCTCCTAAGCACATAATACAGTGCTCTGCACACGGTAATTGTTCAATAAATATGACAGTGAATGAATGAATGAAATTATGTGGGGCTTATAGTGAGGTTACTATTATGTGTTTAAATGATACAGAACCAAGGGTATAGGAGATACAGAAGGGAGTGGGTGTTGGAGCAAAAGAGGACTTCATCAGGGAAGGCCTCTTGGAGGAAATGTGATTTTAATGAGGCTTTGAAGGTGGGAAGTGTGGAGGTCTGCAATAAAGGGGAGGGAGTTCCAAATTAGAAGAAGTATGTGAGCAAGGAATCAGCATCTCAATCTTCTCTGCTCAGCTGCCCCATCTTACTCCTTTTTGCTAATATAGGATTTCATTCATATTCTTATGGCTTTGTTCCTGGCCATGTGAGTTTCTGCTTTACTAATAACTGTGAGATTCACATTCCTAGAATAAGGAAGCCAATTTGTCCATCATTAAACAGTTTGCCCTACAAAACTCAGCAATTGTGACTTCTGTTAGAACATCATAACAATAAAGAATATGTGTCAGATCCAGCTGGAGCTCTAGGTGTGTATGGGTAAGGGAGAAGATGCCAAATCTGCAATTTGAGCCCCTGCCCTCACTCCACCTCCCTCTCCGCCTCCCTCTCCAACTCTCTCTCCACCTCCCATCTGTTGCTTTAGGCAAGTTCTCTGAATCCTGTTTCCTTTTCAGCTACTTGGTGCCTGGAGGAAGTTGATCTTGAAACCCAAAGACCAGCAGGAGGAAACAGATTGCTACCTTAACATGGAGAAGCAGCGTGGCTCAGTGGAAAGAGCCTGGGCTTCAGAGTCAGAGGCCATGGGTTCGTCTCCTGGCTCTGTCACTTGTCAGCTGTGTGACTGTGGGCAAGTCACTTAACTTCTCTGTGCCTCAGTTACCTCATCTGTAAAATGGGGATTAACTGTAAGCCTCACGTGGGACAACCTGATTACCCTGTATCTACCCCAGCACTTAGAACAGTGTTCTGCACATAGTAAGCGCTTAACAAATACCAACATTATTATTGTGGAGACCCTGATAGGGACACAATTCATTTATTAAGTTTCTCACAAAAGAGGAAAACTTAACCTGAGCCAGAGAACAAGTCAATCAGATAAGCATTTTCCTTCAACTTATTGTGGTACATTTTGGCTAGAAGGATCAAAAGACTCTAATAGTAACAATGATATTTGTGGTATTTCTTTAGTGTTTACCACATACTAAGCACAAAAACTCCTCACTCTAGGCTTCAAGGCTCTACATCACCTTGCCCCTTCCTACCTCTCCTCCCTTCTCTCTTTCTACCGCCTACCCTGCACACTCCGCTCCTCTGCCGCCCACCTCCTCACCGTCCCTCGATCTTGCCTATCCCGCCGTCGACCCCTGGGCCACGTCCTCCCATGGTCCTGGAACGCCCTCCCTCCTCACCTCCACCAAACTGATTCTCTTCCCCTCTTCAAAACCCTACTTAAAACTCACCTCCTCCAAGAGGCCTTCCCAGACTGAGCTCCTCTTCTCCCTCTACTCCCTCTACCACCCCCCCTTCACCTCTCCGCAGCTTAACCCTCTTTTCCCCCCATTTCCCTCTGCTCCTCCTCCTCTCCCTTCCCATCCCCTCAGCACTGTACTCGTCTGCTCAACTGTATATATTTATTACCCTATTTATTTTGTTAATGAAATGTACATCGCCTTGATTCTATTTAGTTGCCATTGTTTTTACGAGATCTTCTTCCCCTTGACTCTATTTATTGCCATTGTTCTTGTCTGTCCGTCTCCCCCGATAAGACTGTAAGCCCGTCAAATGGCAGGGACTGTCTCTATCTGTTGCCGACTTGTTCATTCCAAGCGCTTAGTACAGTGGTCTGCACATAGTAAGCGCTCAATAAATACTATTGAATGAATGAATAATAAGCACTGGAATAGATACAAGATAAACAGCCCCTGTCCCACAAGAGGCTCACAATCTAAGTAGCATGGAGGGTGGGTATTGAACCCTCATTTAACAGATGAAGAAATTTCTACTCAGAGAAATCAAGTGAAGCAGTGTAGCCTAGTGGATAGAGCAAGGGCCAGGGAGTCAGTAGGACCGGGGTTCCAGTCCAGTTTCAGCCATATGTCTGCTGTGTGACCTTGGGCAAGTCATTTAACTTCTCTGTGCC
Organism: Ornithorhynchus anatinus; assembly: GCF_004115215.2. Classification (NCBI taxonomy): domain Eukaryota; kingdom Metazoa; phylum Chordata; class Mammalia; order Monotremata; family Ornithorhynchidae; genus Ornithorhynchus; species Ornithorhynchus anatinus. Next base: position 111,055,250 of record NC_041729.1, read on the forward strand.
TCAATTACCTCATCTGTGCAATGAGGATTAAGACTGTGAACCTCATGTGGGAGAGGGACTGTGTCCAACCTGGTTAGCTTATATTTACCCCACACTTATTATAGTAGCACTTAACAAATACTATTAAAAAAAAGTGACTTACCCAAGAAACACTGCAGACAAATGGTAGAGCCAGGATTAGAACCCATGTTATCTTACTCCTAAAATCATCCATGCTCTTTCCCCTAGGTTATGTTGCTTCCCAGATACTAAGTCATTTATTTAATCATCAGGAGGCCACCAAGTACTAGAGACCAAGTCTGAAATGTGCTTTGAAAATTAACTAGCCCCTCCCTCACTCCCTCACACATGATCCCAATGGTAAGAAGAGAATACTATTGAAAGTAGAAATAGTGGGTAAAAAAAGTGGAGAAAAGACCTCTCTTCCCATTGGATAGCCAACCCCTGCTGGGTTCCTACCTCACTTTCCATCTTTAAAACAACATTCTCCACTCCAGTTTTCTTAATGACCCAAATGTATGAGTTCAAAATAGTTGAGCCACAAATGGTTTTGCATCCCAATAGGTGGATTGCACATTATTTGCATGGGGAGTCTATTCTCAGTCCCATTAATATTTTAGTTTTGCTCCTCTTGAGGCTGACACTTGATCTTTATTCTCTCTGTTTCTCCTCAACCTTCCTCTAAAATTGGCTGAATCACTAGAGGACTTACAATGATATTAGAGATGCTAGTCATCTCTAATGGAAGTGTATAGCAGAAATGGAGGAGATGGCAGGGGATAGGGTAAAATCTGATAGGCTAGGGCACAAACTTTGTGGGACCATCTGTCGTACCTGTCACAGACTCCTATGGACTGTAAGCTCCTTGTGGGCAGGGAAACTATCAACCAACTCTGTTGCCCTGTACTGTACTCACCCAAGTGCTTGGTATGCAATACATGCTCAAAAAATACCAGTGATTGATTGATTGATTGATTGAAGATATGGGAGGAAGTGGGGAGTGTTTCAGCTAGTTTCCATCCAACTTCTCCCAAACTAGACCGCTTTCCTCTGCATCCTTGACTGGCAGGATTAAATGTGACCTCATCAGTTCTGAACTGGTGGCCAATTTTCCCAAGCCGCCAGAGTGCCTATTGTCCAAGGGACAAGGTCAAAGTTTCAGGTCCCACCATCATCCCATCATTTCAAAATAAAACAGGCTCATCAGAAGCGACCTTGCTAAGTGATTTATGAAATTGATGCAGGCAATCTTGCCCATTCACCTCTCTTCAATTTGAGTTATTTTCTGTGTTCAACAGATGAGTAAAACTGTGGGTCCAGAATTACACCATTCTTCTCATCTTAGTCTGAAACCCCAAATTCACTGTGGTTTAGCATGTCAATTACCAGATCTTTCAAGTTGCTTGTTTTGACTTGATTGAATGGTCTGTGAAATTCAAACCCATCTCATCATGTTGCAGGGAGATTCAAAGCCACCTCCCACCGTGTTTATTGTCCAACCTTTTTCCAAAACCTAGAGTGAGTCCTCACTGGTGAAAATCCAAATGGATTCCTTTTATAGAACAATCTTCAAAAATTAATGCCTACCAAAGTGATTTACTCTGGGGGAGACAAAGCAAAGACAAAGAAACAAGGATTCAAGGTAGCATGGAAACTGAGTCATTTTGGAGAGCTTGAACCAGGGAGAATAATTTTGAAGTCATTCCCAAATACTGTATCTGTCCTTGACAGGTCATTTCATTCTATTTAGCACTTTTTATTCTCAGCGGCTTATAAGCTCTTAAGCAAATGTAAGAGAGAGGAAAAGCTAACGTATCTGATAATACAGTATATCAGACTGGCAACCTAACTGAATTTCCCCTGTGGTGCTAGCAAAACACTGTTCCAAAAAGTAATAATGCAAAATAAGGATCGTAAAGATCATGCCGTCACATTTAATTTCAGAGAACAAAACCTGAAGTCGATTTCTGTTTAGATCAGTTGTATACCAGTTGGAACATGGGTGCCTAACACTGCAACAGAGTAATGTGAGCTGAGCTTTAAATAGCTGCCAAAATGCCATGTGGTGGCTGGCAGCATTAAACGTGTTGCAATGAGAACGATCTGTTTCAAAGTAAAGCCACATAACAGAGGATAAGTCAAGCTGATTGAGAGGGGAGCCGTTTTTCATTACCTCCCTAGTTTTCTCTTTTTTATATTTCATTTTTTCTCTCCCTCTTACAGGGACCCTAATTTAATTTGGGTGTTTTTGTTGGCTCATATTATTTCCAAACTTTGTTTCTAGGAGCACTTCTGTTTCTAGGTGGTCTCCCTGGGTAGACTAGAATGGATATTGTTCCTCCCCACTCAGCTTTTTCTATCAAGTCCTGAATCAAACAGCATGGACTAATAATTAACCAAAAATAATCCCCTTCACTCTACCAGTTCTAACAGGCGTTTCATCAGGAGGCCCTGTCGGGACATGGTCATGGAGGTGAATTTCCCCTAAGAACGGAACTGGGGCAAACATCAGGGAAAGACAAGATTTGATTGGAAAATATGCATTTTCTGTCTTCGAAGCAATAATAAATTCCAGGCCAGAAATGTTCACTGCCCAAGGACGAGAATAAAGACTACTCCAAGTGATGAAGATTAACTTTAAGGAATGTTTTTCAGCAGTCATCTTGGTCACCTGAAAACAATAATTTCCAATAACTCTACTTGGAAGCCATCTGGGAGTGCCAGGATGACGTCTCTCAGGCATCTGGTTCTTCAGTACAAGAATGCTCTCCTGCTGCCAGAGTGGCAGGTCTGATTTTAGGTTGCCTCATCTTCTCCCTGCTAAATTACACAGTGAAAAACAGTGGCCTGTTCTTCCTGAGTGGATCCCAAATGATCCAAATTTAGCACTTGTCATCTAATAATGATTAATTATCATTTTTGTGGTATTTGTTAAGTGCTCACTATGTGTCAGACACTGTTCTAAGTGCTAGGGTAGATACAGTGACCCCCAAAAACCGACTACATACTTCAGTAACAAAATGAAACAATCAGGCATGATCTCCCTAAAATCTTCTCTGCTCCTCTCCTATCCCAGCTCCTCCTCTACACTCTTCAACTCTCTCTATAATCTCTGTAGTAACTCAAGAAGAGATCCCCCACCTCCTCTCTAAATCTACACCCTCCATTTGTGCTGGTTCAGTGGAAAGACCACGGGCTTAGGAATCAGAGGTCATGGGTTCTAATCCCAGATCTGCCACCTGTCAGCTGTGTGACTTTGGGCAAGTCACTTAACTTCTCGGTGCCTCAGTTACCTCATCTGTAAAATGGAGATTAAGACTGTGAACTTCACGTGGGACAACCTGACTACCCTGTATCTACCACAGCCTTTAGAACAGTGCTCAGGACATAGTAAGTGCTTAACAAATACCAACATTATTATTATTATTATTATTACCCCATCCCCTCATGCCTTTTTAAAACACTTGCTCCCTCCCTTCTTCCCTCCTTGACTTCCATCTTCAACTGTTTACTTTCTAATGCCTTCTTCTCTACTGCTTTCAAAAATGGTTAATTATCCCCCATCCTAAAAAAAACCTCTCTTGATTCCACAGATCCCTCCAGTTATTACCCTATCTCACTCTTACCATTACTCACCAAACTTCTTGAGAAAGTTGTTAACACCCACTGTCTCCACTTTCAGTCCTCCAATTCTCTCCTTGAACTACTTCAATTTGGCTTCCGCTCCCTTCACTCCATGGAAATAGCCCTCTTTAAGGGAACAAATGACCTTCTTGTCAAATATGATGATCTCTGCTCTAACCTAGTCCTCCTAAACCTCTCAACTGCCTTCAACACCTGAGACCACCCTCTTCCCCTTGAAACTTTATTCAACCTTGGTTTCATTTACACCTTCCTCTCTTGGTTCTCCTGCTATCTCTCTGACCACTCTTCCTCAGTTTCTTTTGCAGCCTCCTCCTCTGTCTCCCACCCTCTGACAATGAGAGTCCCTCAAGAGTTTTAAATCCCCTTCTATTTTCCTTCCCTTCTTCCCTTGGAGAACTCATTCACTCCCATTAGCTTCAACTACCATCTCTTTGAAGATGATTCCTGACCTGACCACTCTCCTTCCCTGCAATCTCATATTTCCTCCTTCCTTCAGCACATCTCCATCTGGATGTCCCGCCGACACCTCAAACTATACATGTCTAAAACTGAACTTCTTATCACCCCACCCAAATCCCTTCTGCATTCTGACTTTTCCATCCCTGTAGACAATACCACTATCCTCCCTATCTCACAAGCCTATAACCTCAACTCATTTCTCTAATAACATTTCTAAAATTTGGCTTTTCCTCTCCATCCAAAGTGCTACCATACTAATCCAAGCATTTACCTTATTCCACCTTGCTTAATGAACCTGCCTCCTCACTTACATCTCTGCCTCCTGTCTCACCTCATTCCAGTCCATACTTCACTCTGCTTCCCTGCTCATTTTTCCAAAAGAAGTTTAGATCATGTCTCCCCACTCCTCAAGAACCTCTAATAGCTGGCCATTCATGTCCGCATAAAACAGAAACCCTTTACCATCATCTTTAAAGCACTCAATCAGCTTGTCCCCTTACCTCACCTCACTAATCCCCTACTACAGCCCAGCCCACACACTCTGTTCCTCTAGCACCAGCTTACTCACTATGCCCTGATCTCATCTATTTCACCCCCAACCCCTTTCCCACATGTCCTCCCTAAAGCCTGGAACTCCCTCCCCCTCTATATATGCCAGACCACCCCTTTCCCCACCTTCAAAGTATTACTAAGATCACAACTTCTCCAAGAGACCCTCTCTTATTAAGTCTTCTTTTCTTTAGTTCCCTTTCCCTTGGACCTGTGACATTTGGGCAACTTATATTTCATCCTAACCTCAACTCAACAGACCTTGTGTACCTATCTTTGATTTCTATATTATAAATAACTCATTCATATTAGTGTCTGTCTTCCCCTCTAGATTGTAAATTCATTGTGGACAGGAAATGTGTCTGCTAACTCTGTTGTATTGTACTCACCCAAGTGCTTAGTAAAGCATTCAATAATTATCATTAACTGATTACAATTAGATTAGGCATAGGCCCTGTCCCACACAGGGCTCACAGTCTAGGTAGGAGGGAAACAACTCATTAAGCCACCACACATCCAAATAAATCCTAGCCTAGGGCAAGTGGCCAAATATGAATTTAGGAGTCTCCATCATAGGTCCAGTTTGGGTTCTCTTCATGAGCATAAACTAATAATAATAATTATAGTACTTGTTAATCACTTATTATATGCCAAGCACTATTCTAGGCAGTGGGGTAGACACAAGGTAGGCAGGTTGGACACAATCCCTGTCCCACATAGGGCTCACACTTTTAATCCCCATTTTACAGACGAGGGAACTGAGGCCCAGAGAAGTGAAGTGACTTGCCCAAAGTCACACTGCAGACATGTGGTGGAGCCGGGATTAGAATCCCTGACCTTCTGACTCCCAGGCCCATACTCTATCCACCAAACCATGCTGCTTCTCTTATCACAAGGCCAAGAGAGCACACAAGAATAATAAGTCTTCCTGTGCTACTGTCAATTATTTTCATAATGTGTGATGTTTGGTATTTTTTAGAGCCACTGCTTTTTGTTACTTCTGAGAGTCATGGGATGAGGCAGATCGTGCTGTCATCTCCATTTTACAGCTGTGGAAACAAGGCCCACAGTGTTTCTCAGAAGACCATCCTGTCTGGGCAACAATATCCCATCATTTTCCTGCCGTGGCATTTGCCACGTGGCAACAGTAGTATCCATAGTGTATCCCCTTGTCTAGGCTGTTCTGACCCAGATGGATTTTGGAAGAATCTGAGCCATGGGTTTGATTCCCTCTTGCAGTCAAGGCCATGATCACTTCAATAAAAAACTAGTCAGTAGGAGAACTAAACGATTCCCCTTACCCATTTCATTTTACAGGCACCAGCTCTCTGTGAGGAAGGGAAGTGATAGAGTGGGAGGAAGCTTTGTGACCAGAAAAGCCTAAAGAGTTTTAGATTCTTTGGGAATTTTGGTTTTGCTCTTTTCAGCTGGGAAATAAAAGTGAAGAATTTCCATTTCCATAGATGTCAGCTACATAGATGTGCTTATATCCACAATTTGAGCTTACTATCTCCTAAAGTATTACAGGTTAGCCCCTCTCAGGATTACTCCTGGAGAGTTTCTATAGCTCTACCAGTCTCGGCTAAGAGAGGGAGAGTCAAGCAGAGGCATACCCATTCCAATCCTATCTTGGACAGTGACTAGCAAGTGGAAAGTAATGTTACAAGTCAAAACTCACCTGTGATGGGCAGCTGAAGCATGGTAGAGAGTCGAGGGCAGAGACTCGAGTTTACTGTGTGGAAAAAGCAAGAGTAAACCACTGTCATATTCTTACCAAGAATACCATGGATACACTACCAGAATGTTTGCAGATGGAGGTAGGCATTTTGGGAGAGATTTGTCCATGAAGTCGCTATGGGTCAGAGACGACTTGACAACATGAAACAAGACAAGACATTACAGTTTGAAGGCTGGAGGAGGGATTTTGGTAATTATAACAACAGTATTCATTTTAGAGTTTATAATGTGTGCATCCACAGGTTTTAATTATACCCCTGGCCCACAAGGTGCTTACAATTTGAAGGGGGTGATACATACACAGCAAAATGAACTTATTCAACAATTGAAAACAACAGTGAAAAAAGCAGTTTATTCCTCTAAAATGATATTTAGGTATCTTCTGAAGTTCTTTTGTATTGTATTCTGCAGGCAGTCAGTTCAGTGGTCTGCACACAGCAAGCACTCAATAAATGTCATTCATCAATTGACTGATAGAGCATTTTTGTTTTTTTCTAAAAATGATTCCTTCAATTTCAACATTAATAATATAAGGTCTTTCAGTCGCCAGAAACAATAGAAAGGATGGAAATGACACTCCATTCTTAAAGTAGCTTCTTCATTAGGTAAGCCAGGTAGTCTAAGGTAGTCTAGTCTAATACCTGATTTGATCCCATGAAAAACAGCATGGCTTAGTTAGTGGAAAGAGTATGTGCCTGGGAGTCAGAGGACCCGAGTTTTAAATCCAGCTCTGCCACTAGTCTGCTGTGTGACCTAGAGCATATCACTTAACTTCTCTGTACCTCAGTTACCTCATCTATAAAATGGGGATTAAGACTGTAAATCCTATGTTGGACAAGGATTGTGTCCAACCCAGTTATTTTATATGTCCCCAATGCTTAATAGAGTGTCTAGTACATAGCAAGCACTTAATAACTAATTCATAAAAAAGTCCCTTTAGTGTTGCTCAATAGATCTCTTGGTAATGTTCTTCATTTCCATTAATCTGGAAACTGAGTACCTGAATTTAGTACTTTCTCTTGTGGTCTGTCACTGCCTATGTTAACCATCTATCCTGGAAAAATTTAATTAGAAATTCCAATAAGAAAAGATTGGACAACCCAGAAAATATTGGAGTACCATGAAGCTAATCCTACTTTATAGTTGAGAAATCCCCAAATTTGTTCATCGTTAAGGAGGCTTTACAGAGTAAGTATTCCATTTTGCAATTCTAATGAAGACTTGATTTTGGCATTCTTTAGTAAAGAGAGTGAAGAGCAGAGGGAGGAGGGAAAATGGTACAGAACTCTCTGCTTCAGTACTGCCACTTCTCCCCTTCCTCCCCAGTGATCAACCATTTACTACTAATTTTCCTGGAGCTGGTATTTAAGTGTTCCAAGCACTTTGCTAAGTTTTGGGCTGGTTAGAAGCAAGTCAGGTTGAACATAGTCTCTGTCCCATGTGGGGCCTAAAATTTCAATTCCTATTTTACAGATGAGGTAAGTAACTGAGGCCCTGAGAAGTGAAGTGACTTGCTCAAGACCACACCACTATCATGTCCTGTTGTTGGAATATTTGTCCCACAGTCTTAATTGATAATCTAAATTTTTCTGGAGGGAGGAGGTAGAGGACAATGCCATGGAATGTCAAGCTGCAACTCTGCTGTGCCCCTTTATCTGATGCTTTGGGCATCATGCAGGATGTTCCATGTTTGCCTGGAAGAGAAGTAGTATGGTCTAGTGGATAGAGCACAGACTTGGGAGTCAGAAGGACCTGCATTCTAATCCTGGCTCTGCCACTTTTCTGGTGAATGACTTTGGGCAAGTCATTTCACTTCTCTGTGCCTCAGTTACCTCCTCTGTGAAATGGGGATTAAGATCGTGAGCTCTATGGGACAGGGTCTGTCTCCAACCTGATTATCTTGTATCTCCCGCCTGGCACATAGTAAATGCTAAACAAATACCATAAAAAATGCAAAGGGTTGGCTATTTGGGATCAGGAGAGAGTCACCATTACCCAGTGTGACATATCCTGCTGCTCTAGTTCCTTTCTGACTCCCCTGATAACCAACATTTCCTTCTCTTCAAATATAAAATGACTTTTGATCCTGAACCAGAAAAAAAGTCAGTAAAATTCCAATTGCATATCGATGCATCTCTACAGTTTGCTAACAAACCAGGTGTGAGCGGAGGAGAATAAAATGTATGTCTTTGCAAAAGCATGATTAACTTTAGACTGGTATTTAAGGTAGAAGTCCTTGATGTGGTCAAGAATGTGACACAGGCAAAACTCTAAGCATACTGAGAAGGGTTACTGTTTAAATTCTATTGTGCCCCAATAATATACCTGGTAAAATACAGTGTGTATACATCCAATAGCCCATACATTCTAGAAGCTTATATCCTAAGGTGAATGACGCACCTATCATTCCTCTAATAAGGAATAGGGCTGGAATTGGGAGAGCAAAGGGGATTGGAGCAACCATAGAATAGGATTGCAGTCCTGAACAGAAGTGCAGTAGTTTACCTGGACTGAAGATGGTGTAGTGGATAGAGCACTGGCCTGGAAGTCAGAATGTCATAAATTCTAATCCCTGCTCTGATGCTTATTTGCAGTGTGACCTTGGGCAAGTCACTTGACTTCTCTGTGTCTCAGTCACCTCATCTGTAAAATGCGGATTGAGACTGTGAGCCCATGTAGGACAGGGACTGTGTCCAACCCAATTTGGTTGTACCCATGCCATGCTTAGTACACTGCCTGGCATGTAATAAGAGCTTAACAAATACAATTATTATTATTGTTATTAATATTATTAATGGCTTATCGGAGCCAGACTCCAGTGGACAGAGTGACAGGTCATTTGACTTTATCTTGGATAATGTGTTGCTCAACTGGCCTGGCATTTCAGATGCTTTTATGTCTGGTATTTAAATTTTAAACACCCAAACTCCCTGGGCTCTTGCTGACTTGTCCTATATCCCAAAAGTGGCACCCATGTTCAGAGGGATTCTGCTCAGCCTTATTTATTTTAAGCACCATTTTGACCTTTATGTTTGGAGGGAATGTAAGTCTATCACAAACTATTCGTCACATAAAGCCACTTATTGAGGAAGCCGTTTCTGCCTCTAACCTTCCCATCAATTGAATGGCCTGTTCGTAGCAGTCCATTTTCAGAGTGAAGGGAATACAAACAAGAAATGAAGAGGTAGTGAAAAGTTTTCTCATCTGTAAAATGGGGATTAAATGTCTATTCTCCCAGCTACTTAGCCTATGAACACCATGTGGGACAGATTAAACAGGTAACCACCCTGTTTAACCCTAGTACTTGGAACAGTAATTGATACAAAGTAAGCACTTTAAAAATACCATAAAAAGGTATTATCAGTGGGATATGAATAATGAACTGGTCTGCCCCATCAATGAATAAAGTTGTAGAACTCCTCTGGCAGCCACTTAGTAAGATTTAAAAAAAAAATGTAGTATGAGTCTTGTCTTTTAACTCTGGAAATTGTTTACTATTCTTCTGTAAAGAATCTTCATGTTCACTATCAGTGTAACTGCCCAATCCAACATAAACAAACTAACCCCATTTCAAGTGAAAATTTAGACAAATACTGTCTCCAGGATTATGCTGCTCTCATTTCCTTGAAGAATGCAACAACTATTCCCTATCAATGCTATTTACTGAGCGCTTACTGTGTACTTATACTAAGTGCTTGGGAGAGTTCAGTCCAATAGAGCTGATGGAGCAGATCCCTGCCCACAAGGAGCTTACAGTCTAGAGGGGTGACAGACATTAAAATAAATAAATTATAGATATTCATATGTGTTGTGCTACTGAATATCATTCAAGATAAAGTGTCCAAACAAACCTATTAGGCACAAAGAGAAAAGATCAATGAGCTGGGAATGGGGACACGATATGGGTTTTCTTTTTATTCCTTGGCATTAACCTGTTTAATAGGACCTGTTCCCATTATAACATGGCTAGGGAAATAACTGTCTCTTTCCTAAAGCATTGTGGCTCACTGGAAAGAGCAAGGGCTTGGGAGCCAAAGTTCATGGGTTCGAATCCCGCCTCTGCCACTTGTCAGCTGTGTGACTGTGGGCACCACTTCACTTCTCTGGGCCTCAGTTCCCTCATCTGTAAAATGGGGATTAAGACTGTGAGCTTCACAGAGTACAACCTGATTACCCTGTATCTCCCCCAGCCCTTAGAACAGTGCTCTGCACATAGTAAGCACTTAACAAATACCAACATTATTATTAATTATCCCTCAGATAAGCTCCTTCTATATTTTGCTTATAAATCTTCTTTGAACTCCTTAAACTTCATCACAGACCTCCAAACTGAGAAATATTCCAGGTAAAATTGCCTCACAGTGGTGATAAGAACTCTTTAAAGAGAGTCATGGTGGCTGCCCTGAGAAAACAGCAATGGGCAAGTCATCCTGGAAGAACTGGCAGAGGGGAGTTTTCAGGAGGGGGAAGAGGTTTACAGTATCATGGTTTCATTTTGCCTCGTCTCCTCGGCCACTCCTCAAGGTCCAGTTAATTTTCATCAAATGGTGACAATTGCAATTCTGGAAAATATAAACATGGTAATATCAAAGACTTGAGGCAGCAACTCATGGCCTATTTTAAGTTGGAAATGTTTTTAAGTCATTTGTTTTTGTCCTTTAGGTCACAGAATAGGCAATACTTCTAGGTAAATGATGACCTCCTGATCATGTTCCACCCCCAATGTCTTAGGTTATTCTCTGATCCGTCTAGTACTAGATGTTGATAGGCTAGACACTCCTGACACATGTCCAGAAGTTTCTGATTATGAACCAATATCTTTGCAGTGATCTTGAAGTTAATGAACAATAAAACAGTTCATTTTATCATGAACTGAGGTAATACCAGGTACTAGTCCATCCTTAATTAATATGCGGTACCTACAAGGACTCATTGTGATTTTGTCTTTGTGTATCTTTCAACCAATTTCAATCCAGGAGCAAACCAATCCCCACCTATTTCACCAGTAAACCTTCAGGAAATATATGAAGATTTCACAACACCCTAAGACCATGATTTACACTGATCCCTTCAGCAGATTAAATACTGAAATCTTGTGGAGAAAAGTCACATTTGTTGAATTAAAATTCTACTACCAAAAATAAACTCACCCTTGCTCTGTAAAAGAATCTTTACCATCTCAACTTCCTGTTGACCCTGGAGATAGAATATTTTACAAAGTGAGAAAGCAGTGCTGACCCAGGAACAAAGCCCAGCAGCAAGGCATAACATCTTCTAATGGTCCAAAGAGAATAATGTGCTCATTTAGTTATCACAGGCTCCTTACCACTGCTCCTTTACCCTTCTGGTGCTGCCAGAAGATCAGGGAATGTGTTTGAAATTAATGTGATTGATGCGTTACAACTCTCGAATATTTCCAAAGCACGGCTCTGTGGGAAAATGGCATGCATATCAAACATCCAGCCAATTGCTTGGCGGTGGATGTCTGGTCCCAGCATAAATGTGTTAGAAAGTGAGGATAACCATCTGAAAGTTATAAATATTCAAATCTTTACTAAAGGCAGCTTGTAGCTGGGATTTAAATGACATACAGTACATCAGAGAAAGGCTAGATTCCAAAGGTCTACAAAAAGGAGTTGTATTTACAGTTGATGTAAACTAATCAGATACAGCTAACATGGCTTGGTAGTCTTAATAGCATTCTGTAGTTCAACATTACATTCGATATGTTTAATGGAACTGATTATTAATTTCCAGAAAACAAATAAGTATAAAGCAATAAAAACCTTGGAAGAAAAATAGTCCCTTGGAAAAATGCATCTGTTGAAGCAACGTGAGAACACATTCTTAAGAGACCTTTGAACATCTCTTGGGGATTATGGGTGGGTCCTGGCTATCACTAAAAAATTATCGGGATTCTGTCAGGACTTCAGCTTCTGCTGATTCACCTCAGTCTTTTTACATTGAACTGCTTAAACAGAGTTTAGTGGAAAATCAAATCAAAAGCAGAGAAAATATTGGCAATATTTCAATCACAAGAACTGCTGGATTAGATACAAGACAATCCACTCCACCACATCTTCTAGGTGGTCATTCTGTTCTGGCCTCTTGGAGATGCCATGACTATTAATAACAGCTGTGGAACGAAGCACCGGGCATTGAACAAAGCCAATATTCTGTCTCTGTATTCCCCATCAAACACCAATGTGCAAATGCCCAGGCCTCTCAGATGGATTTGATTTCAATCAGTACTCCAGCCAAGAGCAAGGAAACATACTAAGAGCAGAAATTTTCACTCCACCCAAATCACGTCAGGGAACCCTGTTCTGCCGCAGAGTTCCATTTTTTCTAAGCTGTCAGAGAGTGGTTTAGAAAAAAAAAAGATTCTGGAATCCCCATTTTGTGGATAAAGAAAATGAGACAGAAATAATGGGGCTTCAAACTCAGAAGAATTTTAAGAGAGGGAGGAGAGTGGGAGAAATGAGTTTAGGGTAATAATTACTTTCCTACTGATAGCTAAGCAAGCATATTACGGGTGTGCTATACAAATATTTGGAAAGGTTATAGTTTATTCAATATTAAAATAACATTCCATCAATACAATTCATACATCTTCTCTGTTCAGTTATTTAGTTCTATACTTTCTCTAAATGGATATTAAAAATCTACTAAAAATTGTCATGTCCTTAGTTAAGGTCTGAAGTTACAAAATAGTTTTAAAAAGAGAACTGAATGTTACATCTTAATGCTTCAACTCAATTGATTTTAAAATTCTATGCCATTTTAATTTTGACTTTACAACTTGTTGAAAACCTTACTTATGTTACCTAAACATGCGAAAATCAAATGACTACATCTTAGTTTCAGAAGTTTACTAAAAGCAACATATACTATATTATAAATGAAATTGCATATGTGCATGTTAGAAATGAACTACCACTACTGTATGATCTTCCAAGGGACCTTGCAGATGTACTTCTATGAGAACAACTGTGCTCTATTTTTAAGTCCTGAAGAATGAGTTCATATGAGAACAAAAACAGGTCAGTGTCTATGTATATAAGTATATGTGGGTGGAGAGGGGCAGGAGGGAATCTCACTTCTCTATTAAATGTTGTTTACCATATAGTAAACCATTCTCTCGAGTGGCTTTATAGAAGAAATGAATACCAAAGGCAGTCTTAGGAACCCTGTAAGACTCCTGTGTTGATTTTGCTAAGTGCCTTGTGCAGTTCTTTGCACACAGTAGGCTCCTAATAAACTCTGTCAATAGTAAGTGTCCTTGTTTGGATAAGTCCATTGGAATAGACATGAGACCCAGTGCTTTTAGGAGGATCATTTGCCATCTATATCTAATTTTTTTTAATGATTAGATCCTGAAAGTATCAATAGACATCTTCTCTAGAGGAAATCTGGGATCTTATTGTCTAAAAGAAAGCAGAATCAGTCAAATGACTCAGTTAAAAGAGCTACACAATTATACTAATCAACACTAACCTGGGTTAATTTTAACACCATGTAAAAATTATGCTTCAGTGAAAATTTCCAAGATTGGCACAACCCTACTTAAAGGAGTGGGTAAGACTAGTGATGTATGTAAATGTGCCGCCCAACAAGTAGGAACAGCAATCCTGCAAACAGAGAAAAAAATATTCCCACTGGAGCCAACATGAAAGACCAGCCATACTGGATGGAGATGGAGAATTCTAGGCAGTCTTTCCTCTTCATGGCTATGTAGCTTTCCATATCAGCCACAGCCTGAATCCAGATGACATACAACAGCACCACCAGAGAGAACAGGATACCTGTAAAGAAACATCAGAAGGACTTCACTCTCCCTGTGGACATGTTTCTTCATCTAGAGTAGGCACTTACTATGTGCAGAGCACTGTTCTAAGTGCTGGGGTAGATACAAGGTAATCAGGTTGTCCCACATGAGGCTCACAGTCTTAAATTCCCATTTTACAAATGAGGTAACTGAGGCACAGAGAGGTTAAGTGACTTGCCCACAGTCACACAGCTGACAAGTGGCAGAGCCAGGATTCAAACCCATGACCTCTGACTCCCAATCCCATGCTCTTTCCTCTGAGCCATGCTGCTTCTCTGGAAGGATGGTGGTACTATCCACAATGCTGGGAAAGTCAGAGGGAGGACAGGGTTTCAGTGGGAAGATAAGGAGGTGTTTGGAGATGTTGTTTGTGGTATCAGCAGGCCAGCCAAGTAGACACTTCTTGAACACAGGAGGAAATGTTAGACTCCAGAAAAGAAGAGAGATCAGTTCTGGAGATGTCGATTTGGGAATCATAGAGACGACAGTTGAAGCCAAGGTAGCAAATGAGTTCTCCAGTGGATCGGATGTAGATAAAGAATAGAAGCGGAACTATAAATTGACCTCTGTGATGCCATGTTTACATGGGGCTCATAATAGAAATGAACAATGTGAAGTCTTTTCCTCCATATCCAATCGGTGCTTTTTTTCTCCCAAGCACCTAATACTGTACTCAGCACCTAGTAAGCACTCAATAAATACTACTGATTGACTGGTTAATGACTGTGTCTGCAATGAAGAGTAGGGTGAGTAATAATAATAATAATGATAATAAAACTGTGGTATTTGTTAAATGTTTACTATGTACCAGACACTGTACTAAGCACTGGGGGAATACAGACAAATCGAGTTGGACATAGTCCCTGTCCCTCACTGGATTCCTAGTCTTAATCCCCATTTTACAGATGAGGTAACAGGCACAGAAAAGTGAAGTGACTAGCCCAGGGCCACACAGCAGACAAGTGGTGGAGCTGGGAATTAAACTCACGACCTTCTGACTCCCAAGCCTGTGCACTACACCATGCTGCTTCTCATACAGGCTCTTGTAATATCCCGGCTAGACTACTGTGTCAGCCTTCTCTCTGATCTCGCTTCCTCCTCTCTCTCCCCGCTCCAATCTATTCTTCACTTCACTGCCAGGTTCATCTTCCTGCAGAAACGCTCCGGGCATGTCACTCTCCTTCTTAAAAACCTCCAGTGGTTGCCTATCAACCTCCACACAAAAAAAAACTTCTCACTCTAGGCTTTAAGGCTCTCCATCACCTTGCCCCTTCCTACCTCTCCTCCCTTTTCTCTTTCTACTGCCCACCCCGCACGCTCCGCTCCTCTACCGCCCACCTCCTCACCATCCCCCGTTCTCGCCTATCCCGCTGGCGACCCCTGGGCCACATCCTCCCGCGGTCCTGGAATGCCCTCCCTCCTCACCTCCACCAAACTAATTCTCTTCCCCTCTTCAAAACCCTACTTAAAGCTCACCTCCTCCAAGAGGCCTTCCCAGACTGAGCTCCCCTTTTCCCTCTGCTCCCTATACCCCCCCTTTCACCTCTCCGCAGCTAAACCCTCTTCTCCCCCTTTCCCTCTGTTCCTCCCCCCTCCCATCCCATCCCCTCAGTACTGTACTCGTCCGCTCAACTGTATATATCTTCATTACCCTATTTATTTTGTCAGTGAGATGTACATCACCCTGATTCTATTTATTTGGTATTGCTTTAATGAGATGCTCTTCCCCTTGATTCTATTTATTGCCATTGTTTTTGTCTGCCTGTCTCCCCCGATTAGACTGTAAACCCGTCAAAGGGCAGGGACTGTCTCTATCTGTTACCGATTGGTACATTCCAAGAGCTTAGTACAGTGTTCTGCACATAGTAAGCGCTCAATAAATACTATTCAGTGAATGAATGTGAGGTCTTGTAGAGCCTCACAATGAAGTCTCATGACTGTCTAACAACTGTTTCTTTTGATAGAGCACCAGGTCCAGCCAGAAAGATCCATAGTGTCTGAAAAAATGTTCCCTAATTTCTCCAAAGCCTTCTATCTACAATGCACATTGAAAAGCACCCACTGTGGGAGAATGGACCATATAATGGTTTCAGAATAGATCCACTCCCTGAAGAATGCTGGCGCTTCAGTGGTAATTCCTTTGAGATCTAAAAGGCCAATTATTTTGTTTTGGATTCTCGAAGACACCAATATGGTCACTGGATAGGGATTAAGGGGGTCCAGAAACTTCTGAGCTGCACTTGATAATCATCTGCTGACCCAAATAAGGATGGGAAAGGAGGGTGCTTGCTTTCAAATTGCAACTGATTTTGACTCAGATCATCATTAAGTTCTGAGAATAGAGTTCACTGCCACTTAAAGTTGATAAACACAGGCTTTTAAATTCCCCTCTTCCCTCAAAAGTGGCTGAAAGCAGTTAACCTAAGACTCAAGGAAAATATTTCTCAAAGTCCCTGAGGATTTGTGATTTCACTGAAGCTGAAGACAGACACTTGAGCACTGGGAGAGTGTGGTGGGCTCTTCAGACTGTCTATGTGGGAGGGATTTCATCAGGCTTGCAATTATGCAAGTGTTTGGTTTTCCCACAAAGCCCCAAACCTTGAACTCCAAATGTTATCTATTCACTTTCAAAAGCATTTTGCCTGAAACAAATCTCACATAGAGTTAGCTTTGTCGGTATTTAGTTACAAAATTTCATTAGGCAGCCAATTACTAATGATAGTGAAGTAATCAGAAACAAAGGGATCACCTCAGGCCAGATGACTAGAATGAGAAATCAAATTGCATATCCTCAATATTCCAGTGAAATGGGAAAAGATAATTTTATGACAGAACATTGTGAAGTACTTTAGGGGGGAAAAATCAGTTCTTATAGGGAAAACTTTATTTAAGAAATCAACTGTTTCTTCCTCAGTAGTTCAACCTAAAAATCTAGTGCAATAGTTTGAACTGGTACCTATTAGGCAGTTAGATGATAAATGGTTGTTTTAAAATGGGAGGGAGTTATAGGGGGAGAGAAACAGGAAAGTTTGAAACTATAGGCACAGACTTCTTTGTTTTGTCTGTTTTCTTATAGTCAGCTTCAGTAGCTTTGTGATGCCTTATTGGATGGTGGGAAATGTTCAGGACAGTGTCCAAAGCTCACAAGATTTCAGGAGTCCATAGTGAGATTTTTCAGGGACTCATAAAACTTTCAAAAACTGAAATAAAGTTTTAAGAGGTTCAGGACATTCCAGGAGAAGAAGATTCCAGAAGGCTTAACTATATTTTAGGAGATGTGCATACAATCTCAGAGGAATTCCAAGATTTCAAGAAACCGAAACTCAATTTCAGATGATAAACACAATTCCAGTGGTTACCAAATATTTAAAAGACTACAACAGTATTTGAAGGGAATACCTGATTTCAGGAGACTGACACAGGAGCATTAGAGGGGAAGATAATATGTCCGAGGGGAAAATTTACAGAAATTGGGCAATTAGCTTGGAGAAGAAAAGAGTAATGGTTGACATCCTCATTTTTTTAAGGTGTTTATGAAGTGCTTACTAACAACTTTCATTATGCTGATGATACAACCATACTTGCAGAAAGTGAAGAAAGTTTGAAGGGCTTATTATTAAAAGTTAAGGAATAGAGCAAAAAGATGGGCCTATATTTAAAGGTCAAGAAAACAAAGATCATGACCACTGGAAGTTTTAACACATTTGTAGTGGAAGGAGAGAAGACTGAAATAGTTGACAGCCTTTCTCTCCTGGGATCGATAATCAATAATAAAGGAATTAATAGCCAAGAAATTTGCCAAAGATTAATGTTAGGAAGATCTGCTATGCAGAGCCTAGAAAAAGTCATGAAATGTGCTGAAGTAACAATTGCTACAAAAATACAAATTATCAACTCTATGGTGTTTCCAGTGACAATGTATGTATCTGAAACCTGGACAGTGAAAAAGCAGGATAGAAAAAACATCGATTCTTTTGAAATGTGGTGTTGGAGAAGGCTTTTGCTAATATCATGGACTGCCTGAAAAACAAACAAATGGATTTGGGAGCAAATTAATCTAAAGTGGTCTTTGGAAGGCCAAATGACTTGACTTAGCTTAGCATATTTTGGACTCAAAATCAGGAGGACTAATTAAGTCAAAGAAAACGTGGAAGAGGCAGACCAGCAGCTAGATGGATAGAAACCATAACAACAATAACAGCAGAACCATTAGAAAGGTTGAGGATTATGGTGGAGAACAGGATGTTCTGGAGAAAGTATATCCATGGAGTCGCTATGAATTGGAAATGATTCGATGGCACTTAATAATAATAAAATGAATCAAACCCTGTTATAAGAATTGGGGTAGACACACAATAATCAGGATGGATGTAGTCCCTGTCACACATGGGGCTCACAGTCTAAGTCAGAGGGAGAGGGATTTAATCCCCATTTTACAGATGAAGTAACTGAGGCACAGAGAAGTTAAGTGACTTGTCCAAGGTCACACAGCAAACAAGTGGTGGAAGCCAAGATTAGAAACCAGGTACTCTGATTCTCAGATCCATGTTTTTCCACTGTACTACACTGATTTACACTGTCATCAAGTATAAAAAGAGTTTTCATCAGGATGATGCTATTCAGTGGTTCTCTGAGGCCAAAAATGAGGATATGGATTTAAAATAAAGCAGGAGAGATTTCAGTTAGACATTAGGAGGATCTGGTCATGAACATCAGCTTTGAAGTATATATTCCTGGAGATTTTAAGAAAAAGAATAAACATTCACCAATCCTGGTTAGTCCTCTTAGGGAGGGACTTTTTAATATCCTTCCTTTACCATCTACATCCCTAAGTTCCTCTCTAGTAACCCACAGTGGTCCTCTTTTCTACAAAGTTATGCAAATCATTTTTACTCCTGCAAGTCCCTGGGGCACTTCTTCTCCTCCCTCATCGACACCGATGCCAGTCACCCCCGCCAATTGTTCCGTACCCTTAACTCTCTCCTTAGGCCCCCTGTTCCTCACCCTCCCTCATCTCTCACCCCCAAAGATCTGGCCACCTACTTCATCACAAAAATCAATACAATCAGGTCTGAACTCCCAAAGTCACCCTTCCCCCTCTCTCCTCCTCCCCAACCCTTTCCCCTACTTTCCCATCCATCCCTGCAGTATCCTCAGAGGAGATCTCCTCCCTCCTCGCAACTACCACCCCCTCCACCTGCGTCTCGGACCCCATTCCCGCTCACCTTATAAAAAACATTGCCCCTGCCCTCCTCCCTTCCTTAACTTCTATTTTTAACCACTCAATCTCCAATGGCTCCTTCCCCTCTGCCTTCAAACATGCCCATGTCTCCCCCATCCTAAAAAAACGCTCTCTCGACCCCACTTCCCCTTCCAGTTATCGCCCTATCTCCCTACTACCCTTCCTTTCCAAAATCCTAGAACGAGTCGTCTACACTCGCTGTTTAGAATTCCTTAACTCCCATTCTCTCCTGGACCCCCCTCCAATCTGGCTTCGTCCCCTCCACTCTACCGAGACTGCTCTCTCTAAGGTCACCCATGACCTCCTTCTTGCCAAATCCAATGGCTCCTACTCCATTCTGATCCTCCTTGACCTCTCTGCTGCCTTTGACACTGTCGACCATCCCCTCCTCCTCCATACCTTATCTCACCTTGGCTTCACGGACTCCATCCTCTCCTGGTTCTCCTCTTATCTCTCTGGCCGGTCATTCTCGGTCTCCTTAGCAGGCGCCTCCTCCCCCCCATCCTTTAACTGTTGGAGTTCCTCAAGGGTCAGTTCTTGGCCCTCTTCTGCTCTCCATTGACACTCACTCCCTTGGTGAACTCATTCGCTCTCACGGCTTCGACTACCAACTCTACGCAGATGACACACAGATCTACATCTCTGCCCCTGTCCTCTCCCCCTCCCTTCAGGCTCGCATCTCCTCCTGCCTCCAGGATGTCTCCACCTGGATGTTGGCCCGCCACCTAAAACTCAACATGAGCAAGTCTGAGCTCCCATCTTCCCTCCCAAGCCCGGTCCTCTCCCAGACTTCCCTATCACCGTGGATGGCATGACCATCCTTCCCATTTCTCAGGCCCACAAATAATGTTGGTATTTGTTAAGCACTTACTATGTGCAGAGCACTGTTCTAAGCGCTGGGGTAGACACAAGGGAATCAGGTTGTCCCACGTGGGGCTCACAGTCTTAATCCCCATTTTACAGATGAGGAAACTGAGGTACAGAGAAGTTAAGTGACTTACCCACAATCACACAGCTGACAAGTGGTGGAGCAGGGATTCGAACCCATGACCTCTGACTCCAAAGCCCGTGCTTTTTCCACTGAGCCACGCTGCTTCTCCAACTCGGTGTCATCTTTGACTCGTCTCTCTCGTTCACCCCGATCCGTTACCAAGACCTGCCGGTCTCACCTTGATAATATTGCCAAGATCCGCCCTTTCCTCTCCACCCAAACAGCTACCTTACTGCTACAGGTTCTCGTAATACCCCGGCTAGACTACTGTGTCAGCCTTCTCTCTGATCTCCCTTCCTCCTCTCTTGCCTCACTCCCGTCTATTCTTCACTTCGCTGCCCGGCTCATCTTCCTGCAGAAACGTTCTGGGCATGTCACTCCCCTTCTTAAAAACCTCCAGTGGTTGCCTATCAACCTCCTCACAAAACAAAAACTTCTCACTCTAGGCTTCAAGGCTCTCCATCACCTTGCCCCTTCCTACCTCTCCTCCCTTCTCTCTTTCTACTGCCCATCCCGCATGCTCCGCTAGAGAAGCAGCGTGGCTCAGTGGAAAGAGCATGGGCTTTGGAGTCAGGGCTCATGAGTTCAAATCCCAGCTCTGCCACTTGTCGGCTGTGTGACTGTGGGCAAGTCACTTAACTTCTCTGTGCCTCAGTTCCCTCATCTGTAAAATGGGGATTAAGACTGTGAGCCCCACGTGGGACAACCTAATTCCCCTATGTCTACCCCAGCGCTTAGAACAGTGCTCGGCACATAGTAAGCGCTTAACAAATACCAACATTATTATTATTATTATGCTCCGCTCTTCTGCCACCCACCTCCTCACCATCTCTCGGTCTCGCCTATCCCGCCGTCGACCCCTGGGTTACGTCCTCCCGCGGTCCTGGAATGCCCTCCCTCCTCACCTCCGCCAAACTAATTCTCTTCCCCTCTTCAAAACCCTACTTAAAGCTCACCTCCTCCAAGACGCCTTCCCAGACTGAGCTCCCCACTTTTTCCCTCTGCTCCCTCTACCCCCCCTTTCACCTCTCCGCAGCTAAACCCTCTTCTCCCCCTTTTCCCTCTGCTCCTCCCCACTCCCGTCCCATCCCCTCAGCACTGTACTCATCCACTCAACTGTATATATTTTCATTACCCTATTCATTTTGTTTAATGAGATGTACATCACCCTGATCCTATTTATTTGCCATTGTTTTTATGAGATGTTCTTCTCCTTGACTCTATTTATTGCCATTGTTCTTGTCTGCCTGTCTCCCCCGATTAGACTGTAAGCCCGTCAAAGGGCAGGGACTGTATCTGTTGCCGCTTTGTACATTCCAAGCGCTTAGTACAGTGCTCTGCACATAGTAAGCGCTCAATAAATACTATTGAATGAATGAATGAATGAATGAATGAATGAATGTGTTCCCACCCATTGGGTAATGAAATGCTTCAGAGGGGTTACATGTGAAGCAGCATGGCCTAGTGGCAAGAGCACGGGCTTGGGAGTCAGAGGTCTACCTCTTACCTGATGTATCACCTTGGGGAATTCATTTAACTTATCTGTGCCTCAGTTACCTCATCTGTCAAGTGGAGATTAAGACTATGAGCCCCATGTCAACAGGGACTGTGACCAACCTGATTACCTTGAATCTAACCCAGAATTTAGAACAGTGTTTGGCATATAGTAAGCATTTAACAAATATCATATTTTTCATTATTATTATTATTATTATTACCTCATCCAGGGGATGTGAGATTTGGTGAAAAACAATGTCTTGTCTCCCATTCCACTCTTCAGTGATTTTATAAATTCCATTCACATCAGCCTTTGTCTCTCCTGGATGAATTGTCCTAATTTTGTCACTCTATCTTTGCATGATAACGTTTCCATCTTTCATTCACTCATTCAGTCGTATTTATTGAGCACTTACTGTGTGCAGAGCACTGTACTAAGCACTTGGAAAGTACAATTACAACAGATAGAGACAATCCCTACCCAACAACAGGCTCACAGTCTAGAAGGAGGAAACAGATGACAAAACAAAACAAGTAGACAGGCATCAATAGCAGCAAAATAAACAGAATTAAAGCACATGCGCATCATTCCTTTTGATCACTCCATTTTCCCTTCTCCAATCCTCCTCCAACTCTGTTGTGTCCTAGTTCTTTAGATGTAGTTGATCCATACTTTAATCTAGTGGTGAACATTGTTTTTTTTTTTTCATTTTCTACCTCCTTCTTGAAATGCTCCTCACTTCTTTCAATTCAGGCTATATTTGGAAGAGCTGAGAAAGATGGGTCAGGACCAACTCCAGGTCTACCCAATTGGAATGTGTGCTTTGTTTGAAAAAAACGGTTGAGCCCATACCCACCTTGTCAGTCAAGCCTTGTACTATATTGTGAGTAAGGACTAGGTGGTGATAGCGTGGCTGAGTGCATAGAGCCCAGGCTTGGAAGTCAGAGGTCATGGGTTCGAATCCCGGCTCCGCCACTTCTCAGCTATGTGATTGTGGGCAAGTCACTTCACTTCTCTGGGCATCAGTTACCTCATCTGTAAAATGGGGATTCAAACTGTGAGCCCCACGTGGGACAAGCTGATGACTCTGTATCTATCCCAGCGCTAAGAACAGTGCTTTGCACATAGTAAGCACTTAACAAATACCAACAGTATTATTATTTTTAACTGCCTCCTCTTTTCCACTCCTTGAAGTGTTTGGAAAGAGTTTGAGACGAGGTGAGATTACAGGAGATGCCATCATGGCCTTTTTGGAAGAGTATGTTACATGTAAACTGGGTATAAAAGGAAAGGAAAGGAAAGGAAAGGAAAAGGAAAGACTGTTTAAATTTCAAGCTGCTATCGCAGGTGACAGCCATACAGGATGGACTACTGGGCTGGGTTGGTAATAATTTCACTCTGGAGCGTTCTGACTTTTAAATTCCCATGTTATTAGGTTAGAATAGAAAATGTAAAAGATAATTAGTAATGTACATATATGTGTGGGTATATATGTATATATGGTATTTATCACTAATATATGTAAATGTAGGGCCTGATTTGCATAGTGTCCTGACTCATATATTTTAGCATTATTTTAATTTCTCCCTATCATGATTCAACTCTCTAAACTAGTCTACATTGTTCAATTTGCTTAACCGAGGTAGCTAAATCAATCAATTGTATTCAGTGAGTGCTTATGGTATGCAGAACACAGTACTAAGCTTTTGGGGGAATACAATATAAGAGTTAGTAGATATGTTCCCTACCCACAAGGAGTTTACAGCTCACACTCTCAACCAATCAATTAATCAATCAATAGTGTTTATTGATGACCACTGTACTGAGAGCTCACCTCCTCCATGAGGCCTTCCCTGATTGATCTGCCCTTTCCTTCTGCTCCCCCTCTCTTCCCCTCCCCCTTCCCCTCCCTTAAGCACTGTGCTCATTTGTATATATTATTAATTACCCTATTTATTTTGTTAACAAGGTGTATATCTCCTTGATTCTATTTATCTTGATGATGCTGTCTTCTGTTTTGTTCTGTTTTGCTTTGCTGTCTGTCTCCCTCGTTTAGACTGTGAGCCCGTTTTGGGGCAGGGATTGTCTCTGTTGTCGAATTGTACATTCCAGCACTTAGTACAGTGCTTTGCAAATAGTAAGCACTCAATAAATACTATTGAATGAATGAATGACTAAGTGCTTGGGAGAATACAAGAGTGTCCTGTGATTGATAAATTGATTCTTACTGCAGAGCCTAGCTAGCAGTGGATAGGGACTTTACCTTTGGAAGGAGGGCTTGTGAGAGTGGGGTGAGGAGGGTGGAGTGAGAACACTGTGGTGTTTAGAGCAGTGGATCCATTTAGAGGGACAGGACATACTGTTCTCTCCTCTGCGAAGTACAGAATCAGCTGTTGGCAATGAGGCTAACATTCTGACGGGCCCAGCATTCCAACATCATTAGGGGGACTGGATGAAGAGGCTGAGAGTGCTGTAGTATTGAGAGTTTAATGTTCTGCATACAGTAAGTGCTCAATATATGCTTCTCATTGATTAGGAGGTGAAAACTGGATCTCGGAGTTAATAAACATTGCTCAAAGACCTGGGAGTACTTTGGATGGAGAAGATTGAGATGCCGCTTCTTGAAGACCTAAGAGGTATGATAGGTAATTATGTGCAGCTTTCTCCCTCTCCCCTGAACTTAACCAGAGAAAATTAATTAAACAGTCAAATGAAGGATTGGGGTGAGATATGAGGAAGAGTTTCCTGAGAGTGTGGATTGTCAACACTGAAGGAAGGTGGGTCAGAGGGGTAGAGCTGCCTGTTGTGAAGTATTTCTAAATGACTAGAATAATAATGATGGTATTTGTTAAGGTCTTACTACATGTCAAACACTTGTAAATTCTGGGGTAGGTTCAGGCTATTCAAATTAGACACAATCCCAGTCCCAAAAGAGGCTCACAGTCAAAGTAGATGAGAGACCATTTATCAAATCTCCATTTTATAGATGAGGAAATGGAGGCACAGAGAAGTTGTGCATTTTGCCCATGGTCACACAGGCACAATGCAAAACTAGGATTAGAACCCAGATCCTCTGGCTCCCAGGCCTGTATTTTATCCACTAGGCCATGCTGCTTATCAGGAAATTCAGCGGTTTCTCCTCAGGAGAATCCCCTCTAGACTGTAAGCTCATTATGGGCAGGAAACTTGTCTGCTAATTCTATTCTCTCCCAAATCCTTTTTATAATGCTCTGCATAGAGTAGAGGCATATAGCCTCAATAAATACCATGGGTTGATTGAGGCTTCAGGAGCAATCTGGCTCCAAAGCAAGCAGAGCAACTAGAAAACCCTTCAATTTCATATCCATTTCTGTTATCCTAGGGTTGTAATTTGTTGTATTGGGTCTCTGCTGATGAACTTGTATCTTCCCCAGCACTTAGAACAGTGCTCTAAACACTTAGTAAATAACACTTTGATTATTGTTGAACCATTCTGATTCCTGTGATAGCATTCCTGAGCCCAGTTCGTATTGGAGCTCTCCACACGGTGGCATCAGCTAGCTTGTATTTCCACTGCTGAGCATTTTAGTAAGGATAAAATCATCCACTCTCCAGCAAGTCCTGCACATGAAGAAATATTCCTCTTTTCATGAAGGATTCAACAGCTAAGCTCAATCAGAGAGAAATGGAGAGGTCTGCATCCTTTATTTGCGATGGGTCAGAATGGTCTGTTGTGGTGGGCTTTACCTTCCACAAAAGAAAGCTTCTTAACATAACTACACAAAGGAAGCAAAACAGCCCCTGGACTAAAGAGAAAATAAGAAAGCTTCACCTTTTCTCACCTACACCTACAGCCTCTGCACCTGTCTCTCACAGGGGTGTCTCCCTGATGTTTAGGAAAGCATTTTAATAGATCAGTGCTGGGGCAATCATGCTGATATCAGAATTTCTAGAGAGCACATATCTCTCGAAGCATGGCTTAGGGGAAAGAGGGAATCAGAGGACCTGAGCTCTAATCCCGGCTCTGCCATTTGCCTGTAGTGTGTCCTGGGGCAAGTCACTTAACTTTTCTGTGCAGCAGTTTCTTCATCTGTAAAGTGGGAATTGAATACCTGTTCCCTTGCTACTTGAACTGTGAGCCTATGGGAGACAGGGACTGTGCCCATCTTGAATATCCTTTATCTACCCCAGTGATTAGTACAATGCTTGGCACACAGTAAGCACTTTACCAATGCCTCTATTATTATCCTCATCCTGCCCTAAGCCCTGCCTGAAAAACTGGCATTTACTCCAATGAAAAGACACAGTGAAACATCATTGTGCTGTAAAGTGATGGGGAGGGTACCTCTTCCTAATTCATGGACATTTACAGAGGTGTCTGTCTGGAGGTTGGTTTGTTGAAAACAGGGATGTCAAGACATCATCTTGATCCTGTGAGATCTAAAATGAGCAGCTCAGGTGAAGATGTCCAAGTATTTGGAGGGTGCATGAGCTGCTGAGGTGAAATCAGACAAGCCTGACCAGTTCAGCTAGAATGTCCCAAATCTGGGCCATTTAAATTTTTTTCTAAAATTTCCCAGGACAGACTACAAAAATCTGGAATTGCCCCTACTAAATGAAGTCACAGAGCTTACTCCAGGGCCTTAAAATAGACCACTTGACTCCCACAAAAGAAGCAGAAATTCCTTATCATCACTGACTTTAGGAAACCAACTTGTTTACTTTGCCTATAACATGGGGGATTCTTTTCAGCAATCCACAGCAATTAGAAAATGAAAATTCTACCCTCCAGACAAGGAGCCCAACATACTCCCTAAACAGAAATCATGCTTTTTGCTCTTTCTTAAAGGTCCAGAATAATTCATCACAATTGTTGCTATTTTGAGATAACTGAGAATTTTTTGTTGGGGTAGAGGTTATTAAGCATATTACCAATAATGCCATCACACCATATTAAAAACATTTAAACTATAATGCCACTTGTTTGCATCCAAGTCATTCCATCAAAAGCTACAGTAAAATGTAGCCTTGCACAAAAAACGGAGCTTATTATTATTATTATCAAGTGTCGTTGAGTCGTTTATGATTCTCAGCGATGCTATGGATATATTATCTCTAGAACATCCTCTCTTCTGCCATAATCTGTAATCTTTCAAATGATTCTTCTGTTATCATTGTTATAGTCTCTGTTACAAATAAGATACTAGGTTTCTAATCTTATTAAGCCCAATTAAGTCTCAATATAGAAGAATGATGGGAAGAAGGAAAGAGATTGAATTTATACTGGCTCAGAAAGGCGGGGGGAATAAAAATATCCCCTTAACTTAGTACAAGGACACTGAACTGTATCCTTGCATGGATGAGCTAAAGCTGGAATGGAGCAGTGTTTTGGAGCCTGCCCAAGGGTGAGTCAGGGCAAGAGCAATGCTGCCAATAATGCTGCCAACATCCCAGTTTACCCCGCTCTGTTCCTGCTTGGCATCTCCATACCGAACCTTAAAGAGTCACATCAGGGAAGAGCAGGGCAGTCTGGCCAGGAGGAATTCTCAACTTGTCAACTTGAAAGAGCCATGGACCTGCTTTTAGCCTAGGGAGGGAGGAGGAGCGTGGCTTCTCAGTGAACCAGGACCTCCTGGCAGGAGAAGAGGTACAACAAGTAAAAGAAGACCATGTAATCTAGAGACTGAAACAACCCTATGGGGATCAGAAGGCTGGAATTTTAATGTGGGCTCCCTTCTAGTGACTTTGTTCGCTCTTCTAGAGAGTGGGAATACCCAACTCTTCCTTGTCTCATAATGACAAAGTGAAGAGGAATGAGACAGCTTTAGAATTCTGTGAAATGGGTATTTGAGTTAATCCACTGTGACCAGAGTGGTATGCTTCTCGAAGCCTGATATTAGGGGGTTTATGTGAGAAAAGGAAATGATGAATTTTGGTAGAAGTGACTTCTAGGGATTACATACAGCATGTTCAGTCCAAAAGTATAAAAAAAAAGACAGGAATTCATTTTAAGGAATAAAGCCAATGAAGCGTGCACAATGGTATTTTGCGAGGCTAACACTTTTCCTTACACTAGTGGAGATTCCATCTTATTTCAGGGGATGGGACCCCATTACTTTGCACTACATTCACCGTTCAGGATTATTTTAGGCATGGAGAACAGTGCTTTGCCCATAGTAAGTGCTTAAATACCATCATTATTATTATTATTATTTATGCTTGAACAACATGGCAAGTACAAGCAGCTTTTCCTTGTGTTTAGCAAGCAAACACATTTTCTAGTCATTTTACCATGCTGATGTCCCTCTGAAACAGTTGTTCCAAAGTGAAACACTGCCAGACACAAAATCCACCTTTTCCCCTCTATCAAAACTGCTACCATATTAATACAAACACTCATTCTATCCCACCTGGATTACTGCATCAGCCTCCTTGCTGACCTCCCAGCCTCCTGTCTCTCCCCAATCCAGTCCGTACTTCACTCTGCTGCCCAAATCATTTTTCTACAGAAACTTTCAGGACATGTTTCTCCACTCCTCAAAATACTACAGTGGTTGCCCAACCAAAGAGAAGCAGCATGGCTCAGTGGAAAGAGCACGGGCTTAGGACTCAGGGATCATGGGTTCTAATTCCGGTTCCGCCACCTGTCAGCTGTGTGAATTTGGACAAGTCACTTAACTTCTCAGTGCCTCAGTTACCTCATCTGTAAAGTGGGGATTAAGACTGTGAGCCTCATATGGGACAACCTGACTAACCTGTATCTACCCCAGAGTTTAGAACACTGCTTGGCACGCAGTAAGTGCTTAACAAATACCAACATCATTATTATTATTATCAAACAAAAACTCCTCACCATTGGCCTTAAAGCACTCAATCGCCTTGCCCCTTCCTACCTCAGCTGGCTACTCTCCTACTACAATGCAGCCCACACGCTTCATTCCTCTAATGCTAATCTTCTCACTGTGGCTCAGTCTCACCTATCTCACCACCAACCGACCTCTTATCCATGTCCTCCCTCTGACCTGGAACACCCTCCATCCTCAAATCCAACAATTACTCTCCCTTCTTTCAAAGCCTTATTGAAGGCACATCTCCTCCAGTAGGCCTTCCCTGACTAAAACCCTTTTCCTTATCTCCCACTCCCTTCCATGTCACCCTGATTTGCTCCCTTTGTTATTCTCCTCCTCCCAGCCCCATAGCACCTATGTACATATCTGTAATTTATTTATATTAATGTCTGTCTCCCCCACTCTAGAATGTAAGCTCACTGTGGGCAGGGAATGTGTCTTTTTTTTGTTGATTTGTACTGTCCCAAGTGCTTAGTACAGTTCTCTGCACAGATTAAGCATTTAATAAATATGACTGAATGAATAAATGAACATAGGAGCCAGGTGGATAATTTCAGAAACACCACAGTTTCTTGTTCAAGGGAGCATCCCTTAGTATAGAAGGGGGAATAGCACTGGAACTCATGAATGTTATTTCACCATCTTTACTGACTTCCATGTCCATCATCCTTCTCCAGTTGTTTCAGATGTGTAGCTCCCTCTCCAAACACCCCGCCTCATCAACATCCTCATCTCTTGCCCCTAATGACATGCCCATATAATTTATTGATAACACTGAAACTATTTGGCAGGATCTCCTTAAAATCTCCCTTGCTCCTTTCCAGTCCCTCCATCCTCCTGCCCCTTCTTCAGCTTTCCCATCTTTCCCAGCAATATTTCATGATGCTATTTCCTGCCTACTCTCAAAATCTACCCCATCCACCTGTACTTCTGACCCCAACCATTTGCCTCTTATCAGAACACTTTCCCCCTCCCCTCTTTCTTCCCTGACTGCCATATCAAAGCTTTTTTCCAATGGCTTCTTCCTTACTGACTTCAAACATTATCATGTATTCACTATCCTAACCCCTTTTCCTTGACTCCCTGGGTCTCCCCAGTTATTGCCCCAAGTGCTTGCTACCATTCCACTCCAACTTCCTTGAACAAGCTGTGTAAACCTGTTGCCTCCACTTCCTCTCCTCTAATTCTCTCCTTGACCCTCTCCAATTGGGCTTCTGCCTGCTTCTCTCCATAGAAACTGCCTCTCAAACTGGAAACATAACCCAACATTACCCAATCTCTCTCATTACACTGTCATCTCTTAGTTCTCCTCCTATATCTCTGGCCATTCAATCTTTCTCAGGCTCCTCCTCTGTCTCCCATCCTCTAACTGTTAGAGTTATTCAAGGCTCAGTTCTGAGCCCACCTTTAATTTTATGATTTTTTTTAAGCACTTGCTATGAGTCAGGCACTGTACTAAGCTTTGGGGTAGGTACAAGTTATTCAGGTTGGAGACAATCCCTGTCCCACATATGGCTCACAGTCTTAATCCCCATTTTACAGATGAGGTAATTGTGACACAGAGAAGTTAAGTAACTTACCCAAGGAAATGTAGCATACAAGTGTCAGAGCTAAAATTAGAACTCAGGTCCTTCTGGCTCTCAGGCCCATGTTCTCACCATAGGCCACACTACTTGTCTATTCTCCATTTACTCACATGGATTCAGTTACCATCTGTATGTAGCTTTTTCTCAAATTTATTTCTATAGTCCTGACCTCTCTCCTCTCTACTTCCTTCACATTCCTCCTATCTTCAGAACCTCTCTCTAACTGGATATCCTGCTGACATCTCCAACTAAACATGTCCAAAATAGAACTCCTCAATGATTCATCAATTATCACCCAAACCCTACCCTCCCTGAAATTTCTCATTATTGTAAAATGGACTACTCTTCTTCTTGTTTCACCAACCCATAGCCTTGTAATTATACTTAACTAATCTCTCTTATTCAACCCTCATAATCAACCTGTCACCAAATCCTGTAGGTCGTATCTTCAGAAAATCACTAAAATCTATTCTTTTCTCTACATCCAAACTGCTACTATGCAGAATCCAAGTGTTGATCATTACCCACCTTAACTACTGTATCAGCCTCCTTGCTGACCTCATTGTCTCCTGTCTGTCCCCACTCCAGTCTACATGTCACTCTGCTGCCTGATCTTGTTTTTTTTAAAAAAAAACAGTCCTTGTTTCCCCAATCTTCAAGAACCTTCAGGGTTGCCATCAAAAAGAAACTCCTATTAGCTTTAAAGTACTCCATCGTCTTGCCCTCTCCTACCTCACCTCGCTTATTTCCTCCTACAACCCAGTCTGTTCCCTTTGCTCCCTTTGCACCATCCTACTCATTGTAACTCGATATTGTCTATGTCACTGTTGACCCACATCCTCTTTGGGCCTGGAACTTCCTCTTCATACCTGACAGACCACAATTCCTGCACATTCACATATTATTTAAATCACATCTCATTCAAGAAGCCTTTCCTAACAGAGCCCTCACTTCCCCCATTACATCTACCTTCTGTGTCATACTTGCACTTGGATACGTATTCTTTAAGCATTTAATATTCACCCAAACCTCAGCCCCTCAGAACGCATGCATATAGCCATAATTTATTTAATGCCTTTCTCCCCCTCTACACTGTAAGCTCCTGGTGGGTAGGGGACATATTTACCAAATCCTTTGAACTGCACTCTCCCAAGCACTTACTACAGTGCTCTGTACACAGTACAAGCTCAATAAATATAAATGATTCATTCATACATTCATTCATATTTGTTGAGTGCTTTCTGTGGGCAGAGCACTATACTAAACACTTGGGAAAGTACAATACAATGATAAACAGACACATTACCTGCCCACAATGAGCTTACAGTCTCATGGGATTGATTGATGAAATTTCCTTAGTATGTTTTCATCTGATTTGCTCCCTTCAAGGACTTCTGCTCCAAAGGAGTATACAGTGTGAAAAGAGGTGACCTCTTCTGAGGGCACTCTTCTGTATCACCTAGTTGTTGAATTTCCTCAAAGCCCCTCTTCATATATTACTGAAAAGAAAGATAAGGAATTTTCAGAAATGCTTCTAAATTCATGGAAATGTTTGCTGGATTTAAGGGGTCAATAACTTCCCTACAGCAATGCCTTTTCCCTCTCCCATAGAGAAGGGCTTTTTATACAGCCTGGATTGTTCACTAAGTGGACATGAAGGCAACAGGTGCAGAAGAGAATGCTACAAGGCTTGTCCTTGTGCCTGTGAGTCTAGAGATCCATCTCTAATTCTCTAGCTACTCTTTCTTAATCCCTCTCTGCTTGGTTTCCTGTTTACTTAACATATCGCTGGCCACTTCTCCTCCCCCAATCCGTTTCCCCCATATCTAGTAACTGGATTCATGTCATGTGGTTGAAAATGAAATCCTCAGCTTCTTGATGTGGTTGGGTTTGGATATGTCAATCAATTAATCAATCAGCAGTATTTATTGAGCAAGTACTGTATGCAGAACACTGCACTGATCGCTTTGGAGAGTACAATACAATAAGATTGGTAGACAGTCTTCCAGCTCACAACAAGCTTAGCGTCTAGAAGACCAGGACCTGGATTTGCTACGTCTCATTTTTATATAATGAACATTCATTCATTCATTCATTCAATAGTATTTATTAAGCGCTTACTATATGCAGAGCACTGTACTAAGCACTTGGAATGTACAAATCGGCAACAGATAGAGACAGTCCTGCCCTTTGATGGGCTTACAGTCTAATCGGGGGAGACAGGCAAACAAGAACAATGGCAATAAACATCCCACACTGAATAAATTCCTCCCCTTTATCTAGCCTATAGGGTATTGCTACACTATGTCCCTTTTTAGATTAAAAAATTGTAACTTCTGCTTAGATTTTTAAGAAAACAAATATTGTAAACCTCTTCTTACCCCTTTTTTTTCCAAATGCCAAATGTCATTTTACCATGGAGGGCTTTCACAGCCTACAAAGTATATACATATATACATACATCATACATTTGTTTTGTTTTGCTGTCTGTCCCTCTCTCTTTTAGACTGTGAGTCCGTTGTTGGGCAGGGATTCTCTCTATCTGCCGCTGAATTGTACATTCCAAATGCTTAGTACAGTGCTCTGCACACAGTAAGTGCACAATAAATATGATTGAATGAATGAATGATTATATATATACATATAATATATATTTTCTTATGTGTATGTGTGTGTGTGTGTGTGTGCGTGTGTATATATATGTATATATATAGATATGTTTTCCTATGGGATTTGTTAAGAGCTTACTATGTGCCCAGCACTATACTAAACACTGGGGTAAAATACAAGTTAATCATATTGGACACAGTCTTAATTCCCATTTACAGAGAAGTGAGGTACTGAAAGAAGTGACTTGCCCAAGGCTACAGAGCAGACAAATGGCAGAGCTGGGATTAGAAGTCAGGTTCTGTGTCTCCCAGGCCCTTGGTCTTTCCACTAGGCCATATTGCTTCCCCAGTAAGTGAATTACACTGGGAAAGGTGTTGCAAAGAAAATGTGATGAAACTAAAGTCAAAGAGCTAAATTTCATATTGCTTTCAATATAACATAATCCAGAGTTTTAAATCAAACTCTCCAAACCAGATGTTCCAAAAATAAAATAATGTTTTAAATAGCAAAACCTATCCAGTATTACAAAATGATATAAAACTTGTCCAATCTTGGGCACATTATCATATTAAGGATCTGAGGTTTTAATCTACTGTCAGCTTGGGAGCTTTTGAATCAGGTAGCTCCCATATGGTGGTCAAAAGAGTGCGAGTGCAGGGCCAGATTGGGGCCTATGAGGCTGGAATGGTCGGCTTTGACCTACCACGGCCAACCTGCCCCTGAGGAACTACTAATAATAATGATTATGGTATTTATTAAGCACTTTCTATGCACCAGGAGCTACACTAACTGCTAGAGGGAATACAAGCCTATCTGATTGGACACAGTCCCTGTCCCATGTGAGGCTCATAGTCTCAATTCCAATTTTACAGATGAGGTAACAAGCCCAGAGATGTTAAGTGACTTGCCCAAGGTCACACAGCAGACAAGTGACAGAGCTGGGATTAGAATTCATGACCTTCTGTCTCCCAAGCCCCGTGCTCTATCCAGTATGCCATGCTGCTCCTGAAGCAAGCAGCTGTTTGGAAGCACTTAGTCAAAATGTCTTGGAGCTTCTATTCTTGAAACAGTCAGTCAGTCAGTCATATTCACTGAGTGTTTACTGTGTGCAGGGCACTCTACAAAGTGCTTGAGAAAGTATCTTATAAGAGACATGTTCCCAGCTCACAAGGACCTTACAGTCTGGAAGGGGAGATAGATATTAATATAAAAAAAAGAAATTTGGGTATGTACCTAAGTGCTGTGAGGCTAAGGGAGGGGTGAATAAAAGGTACAAATCCAAGAGCAAGGGTGATGCAGAAGAGAGGGGGAGTAGAGAAAGGGAGGGTTTGGTCAGGGAAGACCTTTTGGTAAGAGATGTGATTTTAATAAGATTTGAAGGTGGGAAGAGTGATCTTTTGTCAGATATGAAGAGGGAGGGAATTCCAGGCAGGATGTTGGTGAGGGTTCTGCAGCAAGTAGGTTCTGCAATAGGTTGGCTTTAGAGGAGCGAAGTGAGTGAGTTGGAGTAGGGAAGAAAATTAGAGAGGTAAGATAGGCGGGGGAAAGGTGAATGAGTGCTTTAAGTTCAAAGGTCAAGAGCGTCTGCTTGATACAGGGGTCAATGGGCAACCATAGGTGGTTCTTGAGGAGTGGGGAGATGTGGACAAAATTTTTTTTAGAAAAAATGATCTAAGCAGTAGAAGAGTGGACTGGAGTGGGGAGACACAGGAGGCAGAAAGGTCAGCAAGGAAGCTGATGCAGTACTTAAGGCAGGACAGAATACATTTTTTGGATAATAATAATTATGGTATGTGTTAAGTGCTCATTATATGCCAGACACTGTACTAAGACCTGGGGTGGATACATGCACATCAGGTTGGACACAGTCCTTGTCCCATGTGGGGCTCACAGTTTCAAATCTCCATTTTACAGATGAGGAAACTGAGACCCAGAGAAGTTAAGTGACTTGCCCAAGGTCACACAGCAGACAAGTGGTGGGTAGGGGATTAGAACCCATGTTCTTCTAACTCTCAGGGCTGTGCTCTATCCAATATGCCATGCTGCTTCTCTAATGGATCTGTGTGGTAACAGTTTGGATCTTCATCAATGGTATTTACTGAGCATTTACTGTGTGCAGGGCACTTTACTGCGTTGTACTTGGAAAAGTACAATACACTAGATTTGTTAGACAGAGTTCCAAAATCTGTCTACAGATTTCTGTCTACAGTGAGAGTAGAGAAGCAATATGACCGAGAGAAAAGAATATGGGCCTGGAAGTCAGAAAGACCTGGTTTGTAATCTCGGCTTTATCACTTATCTGCTGTATGACATTTGGCAAGTCACTTAACTTCTACTGTGCCTCAGTTACCTCAACTGTAAAATGGGGATTAATACTATTAGCCCCATGGGGGCATGGCCTGTGTCCAACCTGATTAGCTTGCATCTACACCAACGTTTAGTGAAGTGCCTGGCACATAATAAGCATTAACAAATGCCAAAAAAATGAGTTTATAGTCTAGAGGATGGAAAGGAAAGG
This sequence comes from Ornithorhynchus anatinus, assembly GCF_004115215.2. NCBI lineage: Eukaryota > Metazoa > Chordata > Mammalia > Monotremata > Ornithorhynchidae > Ornithorhynchus > Ornithorhynchus anatinus. The sequence continues at coordinate 111,090,740 of NC_041729.1, forward strand.
GTAGATTTAAGTGATGTTTTGAAGGTAGAACTGCCATGATTTGGTGACAACTCTGTTTCCCCCATAGTACTTAGTACAGTGCTCTCCATATAGTGCTCAATCAATATGATTGATTAATTGACAGATTGACTATTATACCTGAATAAGAAAGATGAGTTGAGGAGGATGTCAAGGTTTTATGAGACAGGGAGGATAGTGTTGTTGTCTACAGTTATGAGGAAGTCAAGGGGAGGGCAAGGTTTGGGTGGGAAGATTAGGAGTTCTGTTTTGAACATGCTAAGTTTGAAGGGTTGACTGGACATCCAACTAAAGATGTGCTGAAGGCAGGAGGAATTACAAGGCTAGAAAAGGAGAAAGATCAGGGCTGCAGATGTAGATTTGGGAATCATATATGTAGTTGAAACCATGGGACCAAGGAATTCCTACTTCCTGAATCCATGAGAAGATCTAAGGCTTTCTCCCCATCCAGTCATCTTTCACCAGTCTCTACTTTGATGCATTTAGTAAACCTGAACCAGAAGCAAATTATGGATTTACACACACACACACACACACACACACATAAAAAATCAAAAGAGAAAATATTCCTGAAAACTGAATCTCATTTCATCAAGTTAGAGATGAGTATTCAGAGTGGAAAGGAACAGCATTAATCAATCAGTGATAATTTCCTGAGCACTTACTGTGTTGTTTCTTTTAACTTCCAAATTTAGTAGGGGTAAACTTTAGTTTTAGAAAAAAATAATGCAACAGTATGACTATCTCCTTGGATCTACATGGACACATTCTTCAGAAGAGATGAACATGCTCTTACATGTAGATAATATTTGATTTTTCTTTATGTAAGCCCTAAGCACTTTGAGACTCACCTCTGCTCTACTGTCACAGATCTTATATACATATTCTTCCATTCTGTTGCATCTCCTATCTGTCATTTATTTTATTGTCTGTCTCTCCTGCTAGATTGTAAACTCCTTGAGGACAGTGTCATCTATACTCTTACAAGCATTCAGAACAGTGCTCTGTAAACAGTAAGTGCTCTCTAAATTGCATTGATTGATACATTGATAGGTCAGGAAAGACAAGAATTGAAAAATAGCCTGGCCTGGTGGAAAAAGGACAGGTTTAGGAGTAAGAGGACCTGGGTTCTAATCCTGTCCTGCCAATTGCTGGCTGTTTGTCTTTGGCCAAATCACTTTACTTTTGTGTGGTTCAGTTTCCTCAAATAGGAATTTCCTCAACTCTGACTGAGCCCAAAGTGGGACAAGGACTGTGTCAAACCTGATTAACTTGTATCTTCCCAAGTGCTTAGCGCAACGCTTGGCACATAGTAAGTGCTTAACAAATACAGTAACAATAATTATAATAATAATAATAAATATTACTTTCCCAATTTACAGTTCAGAAAACTGAGGCACAGAGGGGCTATGTGTATCTCAGCCAGTCAATCATATTTATTGAGCACTTACTGTGTGCAGAACACTCAACTAAGCTCTTGGGAGAGTATAATACGACAGTATAACAGATACATTCCCTGTCCACAGTGACTTTACAGCTTGTAGAGGAGGAGAGAGATATTAGTAAAAATAAATCAATTACACATATGTACATAGGTCCTGTGTGGCTGGGGGGTGGGGGGCATGAATACAGTGCTCTGCACATAGTAATCACTCAATAAATACGGTTGAATGAATGAATGAACAAAGGCAGCAAGTCAGGGCAATGCAGAAAGGAGTTCTTGGAGGAGACGTGCCTTTAATAAGGCTTTGTTGGGTGGAGAGAGTAATTGTAGGTTATGAGGAGGAAGAGCATTCCAGGTCAGAAGCAGGACCTCTCCTAAGGTCACAAAAGTGGGTGATGAAAGTAGGATTAAATCCCAGGTCTCCTAACTCTAGACATAGAAAATGAAGGCAAAAACACACACCCCAAACAAACAACAAAAAATATGCTAGTAAAAAGTAACTAACTGAAGAAAGTCCACATAATACTTACCAGCAGCTACAAAAGACCCTCCTCCTGCTTTATACAGAACATGGCTGGCAAAGGGAGCTGCACAGACGATGAAGAAGCTTGCTATCACGATGGCAGAAACACCCAAAAGTGTGAAGACAGCCCAGAAACCACGATAAACTAGAAACCCCAACCAAAGAGAGGGAAAGAAAAACTTGGTTATACTTTCATGAAAGCTTAATACAAACTTGGTTATACTTCCTTCATGGAAGTGTAATGCATAGGTAGGTTTCTTTCCTGTTTGGATTTTTCTAATGAATGGAAAAGAAAGCCACCCTTCCAGGATGGACCCCTCGATGGGCTACCTGCCACATGTGCTAAGTTAGGCTGCAGTCTCAGACCTGATTGGGCCTCACAGAATAAATGATGTTTAGCTGGAATAAAAACTTGATCTTGGTTTTTGCCTAGTGGACAGACTTACTGCTCTTGGGGAATTCTTTTTTTGAACTCAGATTCTAATGTTTTAAAAGATGGAGCATCTAAAACTTCAGGCTTGAAAATTTTGGATTCCTGCCCAACTGAATCAGATAAGAGACTTTTCTCAAACATATAGAAAGACCTGAAAAGGCATATTGAATTTCTTACTACTGGGTCATAGTTGCCTTGAAAACTCCGTTAAGATGCTGCTTTTGCAGCCAAGTAGAGACTTGGAAAGTGAAAATCCCTCAAACGTATACCTTTTGTAGAGATTGCTTTACTTTGAAAAATGTTCTAAAGCAACAGAAATGGGAGGCAGAACTAAAGGCAACATTTTCGAAGTATAATTAAGCATTTAAATCAGATACATTCAGTCAGTAAAGTTATGTCCTAATATTTTGTACTTTGTTAAATTCAAAATGGGAAGTTTCAGAAGCCTTTTCGTCAAGGACAAGGGATGTCAAATTAATGGATGCAGCTGGTGATAAATGAGCTGAGGGCTTGGCCAAAAAAAAAAAAAATGTGTTTCTAATGATCATTTTTGAGCTGGTTAATTGCACATCTATTAAACAAATTCATCATTTTCCAAAGGCTACAACACCGAAATAAATTCTTCTTGTAAATGTAAGTAGGGGTGAATCAATGCAGCCTATTAGCCAAATTACGAGTTCTGATGAGCTGGGTGCCAGATCAGGAAAACATGGAGATTGTAGGGAGTAGGGAAAAGCAAATCTGTTAAAACAGGCCCACCTGGCAAAGTAGATACCTGTCAATCAACTGATACTTTAGAAAATGAAGAGGGAGGGAGACAGGAAAGTGAAGGGTTCACTGCTCCCATCTACTCAGCAGAGGGGGGTGAAAACATAATGGGATCATTTAGGCCAAAATGTAGATTTGAGGGCCTGGAGAATCTAGATTTGGTACCCAAATTTATAGATAATTGATTAGCCATGCACTTATGGTATAAAGATTATGGTGTCATTGAAGCATACTTTCAGTTATGCTTTGCATCCAAAAATAGAAAATCCCCAATGTCAAAGAGGAACTGTATTCAGTAAATATCAGGAGAAAAAAATGAATATTAAATTTTCAAAGGTTAAAACATTGATCATCTGGTCAAAAAATTGTGTACATCCACTACAAAGTGAGAGAGAGGGATTGTGGGTAAAATACGAACTCATCAGTGAATACATTGATCAGTCAATTAAGCAACCAATAATAGTTATGGAGCATCTACTTTTGTGCACAGCACTGTACTAAATGCTTGGGAAAGCAAAATAGAATTAGAAGACATGATCCTTGTCTTCACTGAGATTTTAAGCTATCAGAGCAGACAGACTCAAAATAAACACAGATAAGAGAGAAAATAGGAACAGAAAAATAGTTATGTGGATGAGTAAGGCCAAAGTAGGAGACTGTGAGTTGATATAAACAGAAGTGTTGTGGGTGCTCTTGAGTGAATAAGTTTAGAAGTGGTCACTGTGAAGATATATTCTAGGGGAAAGGAAAATGAATCAGGGAATCCTTATAAAAGAGGTTGGATTTCAGAGGTGTTTAGAAGATGGGAAGTGCTGCAGTCGGTAATATTTGGGGGAGTTCAAGGCAAGGGGAAAGGTGTGAGCATGAGAGTAGGTTAATTTAGAGTGGAAGCTGAAGTTTAATGGGAAAATAAAGTGGATAAATAAAGGGAGAGACCTGAGAGTGGAATAGCTTAAATCAATCTATCGATCAATCAGTGGTATTTGTTGAGTGCTTACTGCCTGCTGAGTACCACACTGAAGTGCTTGGGAAAGAACAATACAACAGAGTTGATAGACACACCCCTTACCACAAGAAGGTTAAAATCTACACGGGTTGACAGACTTCGAAATAAATTAGAGATAGGGGAAATAGTGAAGCATAACAATATTTACATAAGCACTGTGGGCCTGGGGTAGATATCAAAGTGCTTAAATTGTACATAGTCAAGTGCATAGTAGACACAGAGAAGAGTGTGGTTGGAAAAATAATAGGCTTAGTCTGGGAAGGACTGAAGGGGTTGGTGGTGAGACAGAGGAGACTGAGGGACAGAAAGTAGGTTGGCATTGAGAAGCAGTGTATGGGTTGGGTTTTAGAAGATCAGCATGATTAGATAGTGGAGAGAGAGAGTTGTTTGAGTGCCTTGAATGCAATGGTAAGGAATTTCTGCTTGATGTGGAGGTGGATGGGCAACCATCAAAGGTTTATGAAGACTGGGGAGATATGGACAAGAACTTTTTTTCAGAAAAATGATCTGGGCAGCAGAGTGAAGTGTGGACTGTAGAGGGGAGACAGGAGTCTGGGAGATCAGCAAAGAGACTGATTCAGGAGTCATGGGGAGATGTTATGTTAAGTACTTGAATCAATACAGTAGAAGTTTGGATGAAGAGGAAAAGGTGGATTTTAGTGATGATGTGTAGATGGAACTGACTAGATTTAATGACATATTGAATATGTGGGATGAATGAGAGAGATGAATTTAGAATAATGCCAAGGTTACAAGATTGTAAGACAGGAAGGATAGTGGGGGTGCCTAAGGATAATGGGGGTGCCTTAGGGATAGAAAAATCACAGGAATGACAGGGTTTGAGTGGGAAGATAAGAAGAATCTCCTTATCTTCCCTCCCAAACCCTGTCCTCTTCCTGACTTCCCTGTCACTGTGGACAGCAGTTGCCATTGTTCTTTTCTGCCCGTCTCCCCCAATTAGACTGTAAGCCCATCAAACGGCAGGGACTGTATCTGTTGCCGACTTGTTCATTCCAAGTGCTTAGTACAGTGCTCTGCAAATAGTAAGCGCTCAATAAATACTATTGAATGAATGAATGAATACCATCCTTCCTGTCTCACAGGCCCACAGCCTTGGTGTCATCCTTGATTCTGCTCTCTCATTCACCCCACACATCCAATCTGTCACCAACACGGGCCGGTCTCACCTTCACAATATCACGAAGATCCACCCTTTCCTCTCCATCCAAACTGCTACCGTGCTGGTACAAGCTCTCATAATATCCCAACTGGATTATTGTGTCAGCCTCCTCTCTGATCTCCCTTTCTCCTGTCTCTCCCCACTTCAGTCTATTCTTCATTCCGCTGCCTGTTTCATCTTCCTACAGAAACGGTCTGGGCATGTCACTCCCCCCCTCAAAAACCTCCAGTGGTTGCCTATCAACGTTCACATGAAACAAAAACTCCTCACTCTTGGCTTCAAAGCTCTCCATCACCTTGCCCCCTCCTACCTCACCTCCCTTCTCTCTTTCTACTGCCCACCCCGTACACTCCATTCTCTGCCGCTCACCTCCTCATGGTCCCCTGTTCGTGCCTGTCCCGCTGTCGACCCTTGGCCCACATCCTACCGCTTTCCTGGAATGCCTTCCCTCCTCACATCTGCCAAACTAACTCTCTTCCTCTCTTCTAAGCCCTACTGAGAGCTCACCTCCTCCAGGATGCCTTCCCAGACTGAGCCCTCCCTTTTCCTCTGCTCCTTCTCCCCTCCCCATTCCCCCTTCTTCCTCCCTCTGCTCTTCCCCCCTTCCCCTCCTCTCAGCACTGTGCATATTTGTATATATTATTTATTACTCTATTTATTTTGTCAATGATGTGTATATATCTAAGATTCTATTTATCCTGATGATATTGTTTTGTTTTATTCTGTTCTTCTGTTTTGCTTTCCTGTCTGTATCCTCCATTTAGACTGTGAGCCCAGTGTGGCTCAGTGGAAAGAGCACAGGCTTGGGAGTCAGAGGTCATGGGTTTGATTCCCGGTTCTGCCACTTGTCAGCTGTGTGGCTGTGGGCAAGTCACTTAACTTCTCTGTGCCTCAGTTACCTTATCTGTAAAATGTAGATTAAGACTGTGAGCATCATGTGGGACAACCTGATTACCCTGTATACCCTAGCGCTTAAAACAGTGCTCTGCATATAGCAAGCGCTTAACAAATAAGAAGCAGCGTGGCGCAGTGGAAAGAGCACGGGCTTTGGAGTCAGGGCTCATGAGTTCGAATCCCAGCTCTGCCATTTGTCAGCTGTGTGACTGTGGGCAAATCACTTCACTTCTCTGGGCCTCAGTTCCCTCATCTGTAAAAATGGGGATTAAGACTGTGAGCCCTACGTGGGACGACCCGATTCCCCTGTGTCTACCCCAGCGCTTAGAACAGTGCTCTGCACATAGTAAGCGCTTAACAAATACCAACATTAAATACCAACATTATTATTATCATTATTATTATTGGGCAGGGATTGTCTCTGTTGCCAAATTGTACATTCCAAGAGCTTAGTACAGTTCTCTGCATATAGTAAACGCTCAATAAATGCTATTGAATAAATTAATGAAGTTCTGTTTTGGACATGTTAAATTTAAATTTTTGTTATGTCATCCAAATGGAGACATCCTGAACACAGAAAGGAATGAGAGACTACAGAGGAGAGAGTTTAGGACTGAAAAGGTAGATTTGGGAATTATCTGCATAGAGATGATAGTTGAAGCCATGGGGCTGAATGACTTTTCTACTGAGTGGTTGTAGATAAATAAAGGATCCAGAACTGAGACTTGAGGGACTCCCACAGTTTGAGGATCACAGGCAGAGGAGGAGTTCATGAAAGAGTCTGAGAAGGAGTGGTCAGAGAAATTGGAGGAGATCCCGAAGAAAACAGTGCTAGTAAAGCCAAGGTTAGATAATGTTTTCAGAAGGGGGTGTGTCAAAGGCAGCAGAAAGGTTGAAGAGGATTGGGAGGCCTTTGGATTTGGCAAGAAGGAGATTAATGGTGATTTTAAGAGAGGGCCATAGTTGTGGATTAGAGTGGGCAGAAGCTAGATTGCTGGGGAGCTGATGAGAGAGTTGGAGAAGAGGAAATGGATGCAGTGAGTTTAGACAACTTGCTAGAGTAGTTTGGAGAGTATGGTAAGAGGGAGATGGGGCAATAACTGGAAGGTGTCATTGGTTTGAAGTTTCCACTCTTTTTTCATGGTACTTGTAAAGTGCTTACTATGTTCCAGCCACTGTTCTAAGCCCTGGGATAGATACAAGGTGATCAGTTTGGGCACAGTCTATGTCCCACATGGGATTCACAGTCTTAAACCCCATTTCACAGTTGAAGAAACCGAGGCACAGAGAAGTTAAGTGATTTATTCAGGGTCATGCAGCAGACAAACAGCAAAGTTGGAAGTGGAACCTAGGTCCTTCTGACTCCTAGGTCCATGTTTTTCCATTAGGCCATGCTGCTTATCTTTTTTTTTATGGTATTTGTTAAACGTTTATTATATTCCAGGCACTATACTAAGTGCTGGGTTAGATACAAGCTAATCAAATTGGACACAGTCCATGTCTTACATGGAACTCACTATCTGAATCTCCTTTTATGACTCTTGATATAGTGAGGGGAACAGACAAACATGTGTATTGTACTCTCTCAAGTGCTTAGTGCAAAGCTTAGCACACAGTAATTGTTCAATAAATACGAGTGAATGAATGAATGAATGAATGAAAGAATTGAAAGTTTTTGAGATGTGGGGACAATGTTTGAAAAATTATCCTGGCAGCACAGTTAACTATAAACTGAAGAGGAGGGAGGCTGGACACAGGGAGATCAGCTAAGAGACTATCCTTCTAGTTTGAATATGATGAGTATGAGTAAGCTTATTGAAGGCTGAGATTGTGCATATTAACTTTGTTGTATTATTCTATTTGTTCAGTAAAGTGCAGTTGATGGGTGATTGATTGATTATTTGGATGGAGAAGAAGGGGAGGATTTGGGAAGTCTTTTGGGAAAAAAACTAACAAGATTTAGTGACAGACAGAATTTTATTTCTGAAAGAATCAAGGCTCCAAGGAAAATATTAAAGGTCATACCTAGGTTATACAGGCTTCAGAGTCGGTGAAGGTGGTGGTGTTGTCAACTACAATGTGAAAATTTGATGATGAAGTGGATTGGGAAGGGAAGATATGGAGTTGTGTTATACTGAGCTAAGGTGCCTATGCAACACTCATATGGTCATATAAAGGTGCTCTGGAAGCAAGAGGAAATATGGCATTGTGGGGGACGTTACAGGTTTGGACTAGCTAGATAGATTTGGAAGTTATCTGCAGCATGTAGCTGATGCCAAGAATTGAAGCATGGACCACTCCCAGGGAGTGGTAATTTAACCTCATGCTTGAATCAAGTGTTTATGTCTTTCTTACTAAAACGAATGATGATGTTGGTATTTGTGCAGAGCACTGTTCTAAGCGCTGGGGTAGATATAGGGTAATCAGGTTGTCCTACGTGAGGCTCACAGTCAATCCCCATTTTACAGATGAGGGAACTGAAGCCCAGAGAAGTGAAGTGACTTGCCCACAGTCACACAGCTGACAAGTGGCAGAGCCGGGATTCGAACCCATGACCTCTGACTCCCACGCCCGTGCTCTTTCCACTGAGCCACACTGCTTCTCCTATCATGGTCATGTGATACTGTCTTTTATTTTCATGAATATTTGTGACTATATGTATATAAAATGGCTCACAGCCATCCCTAGGCCATGTGTTCATCAAATAATTATATACCATCCACTGAAACCTACCATCATTCACCCTACTAACCTGGAGCCTTGGATAAATTCCACAGATGATTTCAACTCCTACAATCATCCAGCTGAGCAATCTTGATGGAAATCTAAAGACTATGATTACCTCTATTACTATTAATTTACCCACATGCTACTCCCTGCCTTTCCTTTGTGTAACACTACTCTTCTTGCCTCAATGAAACCCTCACCCAAGGCCTGCACTGAATATTCCAGACTTTTAACCACCCCTAACATTGTGTCTGCAATGTCCCATCTTATCACCTTCTAACCCCTCATACTTTGATGATAAGCTAGATAGAAGCCATCAGGTAACCTCGGTGATGCCCTCGACTCATATCTCTCATACAACCCACATATTCAATATGCTACTAAATCCTGTCATTTCACAACATAGCTAAAACCAGCCCTTTCCTCCACCCAAACTGCTTCTATATTGATCCAAGCACTTGTCGTGTCATCCGGCTTTGACTACTAAATCAGCATCCTGTCTCTCCTCTCTCCAGTCTATACTTCATTCTGCTGCCCAGATCATTTTTCTACAAAAAATTCAGTCCATAACTTCCTACTCCTCAAGAACCTTCAGTGGTTCCCCATCTACCTCCATATAAAAAGAAACACCTTTCCATTGACTTTAAAGCACTCAATCAGCTTGTCCCCTCCTACCTTACCTCAGTGATCTCCTACTACATCCCTGCCTCCATACTTCATTCCTCTAGCACCAGCTTGTTCACTGTGCCCCAATCTATTCTATAATAATAATAATGATGATGATGGTATTTGTTAAGCTCTTACTATGTGACAGGCACTGTACTAAGCAATGGGGGTGGATACAAGCAAATCAAGTTGGACAGTTTCTATTTCACATGGGGCTCACAGTCTCAACCCCCATTTTACAGATGAGGTAACTGAGACACAGAGAAATGAAGTGACTTTCTCAAGGTCACACAGCAGAAAAGTGGCAGAGGTGAGATTAGAACTCATGAATTTCTGATTCCCAGGCTCATGCTCTTTCCACTGGACCACTGCCTACCCTTTTCCCACATCCTTCTGAACTGGAACTTCCTCCCACTCCATATACACCAGACCACTCTCCCCACCTTCAAAGACCTGTTAAGGGCACGTCTCCTCCAAGAGGCCTTCCCCAGTTAAACCTTCTTTTACCTGACTCCCTCTCCCTTCTGCCTCATCATCTATGCACTTGGATCTTTATCCAAGTGTACATTTGGTATTCACCCCACCCTCAGCCCCACAGGATTTATGTACATATCTGTAAATTATTTATTAATAGTAATGTCTGTCTGCCCCTCTAGACTGTAAACTTATCATGGGCAGGGAACATGTCTATCAACTCAGTTGTACTGTACTCTCTCAAGTGCTTAGAATAGTGTTCTGCTCACAGTAAGCACTAAATAAATATGATTGATTGATTGATGAGGTGTGAACTTCTTCCACAGTCAACTCTGCTTCCTCAGTGTTCTTCTGCCTCCATATCTTCCTCTTCCTCCTCAACTGTTTTCCAGGAGCAAGTTTCCTGCATTATTTTAAAACATAACCCTTCTGTCTATACTTTGGATCTCATCTCCTCTCATCTCAAAACAACTTCTTTTTACCCTCCTCCACCCTCTAACAACTAGCCCTATAATCTCATGATAATAACTGTGATGTTTGTCAAGCACTTTTTGTAAAGAACTGGGATACATAGAAAGATAATCAGCTTGGACAGAGTTCTTGACCCAATCAATAAATTGCATTTATTGAGTGCTTATTGTGTATGGAGCACTGTGTACTAAGCACTAGTGAGAATACATTATAATAATAAAATAGATACATTGCCTGCCCACAACAAGCTTAGTTAGGTTCACAGTCTAAATAGGAGGGAGAACAGATTTTGAATCCCCATTTTACAAATGAAGAAACTGAGTCACAGGGAAGTTAAGTGGCAGATCTGGAACTAGAACTTATGTCCTCTGAGTCCTAACCCTTGCTCTTTGCCCTAGTTCACAGTCTCCTCTACATTCTTCCCCTCTGCCCTTGATTCAAACATTTATCAAAAATTACACCATTTCCAGACTGGTGATAGATTAAATTAAAAAAAACCCAAAGCAACCAAGTCAAAGTGTCTTCTTTCAAGATTTTTTAGGGTAAGTGAGGACCAAGGTGAGAATCAGTGATATTTCTAAGGGATGCAAAAATAACCCTGAATTAAAAGACCACCAAGACACCTAAGAATGAAGTGGTCTATTAATATAGGCATATCTGGGTTTCTATATAAAAGCAACTAGAGCACACCCAAGCAGGAATTCAATAAGAAAACAGCCTTTTTTTCTGAATTCTAGCTAAATATTCTGGAAAAACAACCAACCTTACCAAAGCCCCAGTATTATTCTCATGAAAAATCCCTGGGATGAATTCCTTTGCCAAGAGCAGCGCCTCAAGGTATTATACGTAAATATTTTATTTGCAGTGCAATTTTAAAATAAACTTAAGGTTGATTTATTTCAAAATCTGTTAAATTGCTTTAGACAACTCCATAGCTAGTTTCCTAAAGTTAATCTTATGTTTCAACACTTTCCCCATCATGTTCAGAGTGAAAAATGCTCTAAAAATGCTCTCATCTGAGCCTAAACAAAACAAAACAAAAGAAACTGCAGCCTTCCACATATGCCGAGATCACAGAACAGAACATTTCTGTAACTCAGTCCAGCAATTTTTTTTTGTCATCTCCATGCACCACTTGCCTTGGCAATATCGTGCTGGCTTAAAAATACCATCAGGCCTGCATCAGAACACAACCACAGGCTGTACAGTATGTCAATTGCTGAATTCTCCAACTATTCACACACTGAACTGGATTCTCCCTTGGGCCCAAGTAGCTGGCTGGCAGTAAATTAGATGCTTAGAGAAGCACATGAACTCTTCCAGGCAACTAATGAGTCACTTAATCCTTGGGGAAAACAGAGCCCGACACTCTGGAAAATCATCAGTCTGGGGGACACCTTCATTTTTTCTGGTTTGGTACCTTATTACTTAGTCTTGCCATTGCCACTCCACCCTGGAAAAGAGATTTTCAGTCAAACTGATAGTCCTGAGATTTATATGACTGTCTCCTGTCATAGTCTTATCCCCTGACTCTAAGAATTCCCTTGGGATTATAGAATCCCATTTCACCTGTCCTGGAATTTTATTTCCCTTCCTTCCAGCAGATTGGCTATGCTCCAGACTAAAACCTGCCTGGGAATCCCTAGAGGCCAGGTTTATGCATGGACATTTACAGTACCTGCTTTATTCCAGACAAAATACTTTTAAGAAATGCAATTTCTCTGAGGTGCAATTTCTGTGGGGTGCTTGAAGGGTTTACTTATATATCACATCATGGACTGTGTCACTATAATCCCCTGGGCTCTAAACCCGATTTTGTTGTGACTTTTTTTTGGAGGGGGTAGTTGTGTAGGGGGAGAGGAGCTGCTTTGTTTTTTATGGTATTTGTTGAGTGCTTACTATGTGTCAAGCACTGTTCTAAACTCTGGTCTAGATATAACTTAATCAAGTCAGATCCAGTCCCTGTCCTATATGAGGCTCACATTCTAAGTAGGAATGAGGACAGCTTTTGATTCCCCATTTTACAATTGGGGAAACTAAGGCACAAAGAATTGAAATTACTTTCTCAGGGTCACACAGCAGGCAAGTGGTGGAGCTGGAATTAGCACCCAGGTCCACTGATTCCCAGGCCAGTGCTCTTTCCACTAGGTAACACCGTTTCTAATGTTCTCACTTCTGGGGAGTGGAAGGGGGAACAGAGATTCCACCACTTCACCATGATGAAGGAGGCTTGTTTCAGATAAATTCTTATGCAAAAAAATGAGGTAAAAATTCATTTAATTGTATTAGGTTGAAATATTTAGAAAAAAATGTCTCTAATGTGCTATTTTGAAACCTATCTTATGTACCTTCCTGGGTATAGTGTTTTGGAAACTGATTTAGAAAGTTGATAAACTGAATGCCTCATTTCAGCAACAGTTATCTAACCTGAGGCTAATTTTGAGAGAGGTGATGGTGCAAGCGTTCATCAAACAAAATAGGGCAATTATCTATCCTAGGTAGATAAAACCTATTTTGACCAAAAATTCCAGACAGTTCAGAAAGAACACAAGTTTCAAGCTGTATGTATGGGATAGAAGCACTGTTTTCTAGTGGAAAGAAAATGGCCCTGTAAGTCAGAGGACATAGATTCTAATCCCAGCTCTGCTAATTGCTTGTTGCGTGACCTTGGGCAAGTCACTTAATTTCCTGTGTCTGAGTTTCCTGAGACTGTAAAATGGGGATTAAATATCCGTTCTCCCTTTCTACTTAGATCATGAGCCCCATGTGGGACAGAGACTATGTCTGACCTAATTAAGTTGCAACTACCCCGGTGTTTGATGCATAGTAAGCACTTAGCAAATATCATTAAAAAAAATAAATGGAGAATTAGGAAATGATTTTCTGGCTATATGAATCTGGTTTTCATGATGTGGTGTCAGAAGAAACAGGTATGCATAACAACAGTAATAATTATGGTTCTTGTTAAGTCATGAACATGTTCTATTCATATATAATGTATACGTTTTAATGAGGAGGTTGATACATTGGTTCATTCATAATATGACAAGGTAGTAGCACTCTGTGTGGATAAGAATGGATAAGTGTGGGAAATGGTGTGTAATAAGAGCCCATCAGGATTTAGCAGTAGCTTGAATGTGAGTATTTTTAATGGTATTTGTTGAGCACTTATGTGCCAGGCACTATACTAAGCGCGAGATAATCATATTGGACACAGTCCATATCCCACATGGGACTCAAAGCTTAAATCTGCATTGTACAGATGAGATGATTGAGAAACAGAGAAGTTGTGACTTGATAAGTGAGTTGAAAAGGAATTTAGAGTAATGGAATGAAATTAAGAGTAATGGAAGGAAATTACCAGAAAGGTGGGGATTAATCTTTGAATGCCTCTTTCTTGTACAATGTTTTGAAGATGAAGAGGGACATGGTTAGACTGTAAGCTTCTGGTGGGCAGGAATTGTGTCTACCAACTCTATTGTAATCTCCAAAGCACTTAGAACAATCCTCTGTAAACAGAAAGTGATCACTAAATACTACTGGTTGACTGATGTACTGATTAGCAAATTCTGAGGAGGATGGAGTTCCAAGCACTAGTGAGGCACAGTTAGAAGCAATAAGGTATGATGTGCCACTCAGCCAAAATACAAAAAGAATTAGAAATATTGCATCTGATTGAAGACAATATGTGCCTAGTGAAAGAACAGCAACAAAGGAATGTCAGCAATTTGGAATAACAAAGTGAGAAATCTAATCATACCAGTTTAGTTAGCTGTTTTGTGAGGGGTTTACGTAAAGGGTATCAGGGCCGAGAAGTTTCTATAAGGGAAAATGAATTTGAATGAGGAGCAGCCATCAGCTGTCTGTGTGGCTGTAAGTATCCCCCCAAAATATGCATTGAGAGATGACATCAGGGTCCGCATAATTTGGAACACAGACCATGGTTGAAATCAGGGCACTGCTGAGAGACTGTAAAATGAGACAAGATAGCTGAGGACATAAATTGTGGGTTTGGAGGGACATGCATACCACATTTCACTATGGCAGGCATCTCAGTTTCTTCCCACTTCTTCTACAGGCTCTGGCACAACTGAACATTCACATTTTCAATAGCTTATAGGGAATATGGTTCTTTGCATCCAAATTAATAGTTTGCTAGACAGTGTACTTGCTATTTTGAAGACTTTCAGTTGGGATGGCTATGGAGGCTAGAAGAGCAGGAATGTTGTAGAATCAATCAATCAGTCAATCAGTGGTATTTACTGAGCACTTACTGTGTGAAGACCACTGTACTAAGTGCTTGGAAGAGTACAATATAGCAGAGTTGGTAGAAACATTCCCTGCCCAGAGCAAGCTTAAAGTCTAGATGGGGAGACAGATGTTTATATAAATAAACTACAGGTATGTACGTAAGTGCTGTGGGGCTGAGGGAATGGAGAATAAAGGGTGCAAAACCAAGTGCAAGAGCAACACAAAAGCAAGAGAGAGAAGAGGAAATGAGGGCCTAATCAGGGAAGATCTCTTGGAGGAGATGGGCCTTCAACAAGGCCTTGAAAGTGGGAAGGGTGATCATTTGTTGGATATACAGGGGGAGGGCATTCCAGAGTCAGGATGTAGAACTGACTTCAGGTACATATTAATCATGGCTCACCACACTGTAGCCATTCAAAAATCATGAAAGCCAATGCCACCTTTTCATTCATATTAGAAATGATCTGGGATTCATAATAAAACATTCATCACAGTGCCTTTTGAAGTATAATTGTTAAAAACCAAAAGTATTCTCAAGCCTAGGTGCCATTTCACAGATACTTTTGTGATTCAGTTGTTAACCAGATCATTCATTCATTCATTCAGTAGTATTTATTGAATGCTTACTATGTGCCGAGCTCTGTACTAAGCGCTTGGAATGTACAAATCGGCAACAGATAGAGACAGTCCCTGCCCATTGACGGGCTTACAGTCTAATTGGGGGAGACAGACAGACAAAAACAATAGCAATAAATAGAATCAAGGGGATGAACATCTCATTAAAACAATAGCAATAAATAGAATCAAGGTGATGTACATCTCATTAACAAAATAAATAGGGTAATAAAAACATACAATTGAGTGGCAGAGCACGGTGCTGAGGGGAGGGGAAGAGAAAGGGGGAGGAGCAGAGGGAAATGGGGGAAAAGAGGGCTTAGCTGAGGCGAGGTGAAGGGGGGGTAGAGGGGGAGCAGAGGAAGCAGAGGGAAAAGGGGAAGCTCAGTCTGGGAAGGCCTCTTGGAGGAGGTGAGCTCTAAGTAGGGCTTTGAAGAGGGGAAGAGAATGAATTTGGCAGAGGTGAGGAGGGAGGGCATTCCAGGACAACGAGAGGACGTGGCCCAAGGGTCGACGGTGGGATAGGCAAGAACGGGAGAAGGTGAGGAGGTGGGAGGCAGAGGAGCGGAGCGTGCATGGTGGGGAGTAGAAAGAGAGAAGGGAGGAGAGGTAGGAGGGGGCAAGGTGATGGAGAGCCTTGAAGCCTAGAGTGAGAAAGCAATGGAATAACCTCTAAGATTAAATTAATCTAATAAAGTCATTTCCATAGTTTTCAATTCTATAAGACTAGACCTAGTGAACAGGAAAGTGAAAATAAAGTACATTATGGCAATTATTTGAATAATTTAATCCAAAAAAGTCCTTCCTTCAATGACACAGCTAAACTGTAACTCTATAGATAGACCACACTTCAAAACAAAGTAGTGTTTAAGTACAACTATGATATATTACTTTGAGGTTAACCTATTACGCATATTAAAATTGAGCATTCACACCCAACTAGACTGTGCAGCATTATGGAACTCAAGTACAGGGGGTTTGACATTCCAAGGTAAGAGATCAAATAGCCTTAAACCACTAGTCTGTAAACTGTTTAAGGGCAGAGATTGTTTCTACCAATTCTATTGTGTTGTACTCTCCAAAGCACTTAGTATTAATATCTGCACATAGTGAGTGCTCAATAAATACCACTGATTAATTTAACACTTTTCAGTGTGAATTTAGGCAATTTTATTGCAAAATGTCAACCAGATCTTTAGAGGCACATGGTACTTGCAAGAATGAATACAGTAAATCAGAAAATAATGAATATATATACATATATAAGTATACATATAATGATATATATTTTGCCCCTCTCAGGGTCACACCTGGAGAGTTTCCAGTACTCTACCAGTCTCAGCCACGGGAGGGAGGGTCAAGCAGAGGCATACCCATTCTATTCCTAGCTTGGGCAGTGGCTAGCGAGTGGAAGGCAATCTGCTACAAGTCAAAACTCACCCAGTTTTGGCAGTGGCATGGGAGAAAGTCGAGGGCGGAGACTCAAGTTTACTGCGTGGAAGGAGGCAATGGTAAACCACTTCCGTACTTTTACCAAGAAAACTCTATGGAGACACTACCAGAACGATTGCAGATGGAGAGTGGGGCTTTCAGGGAGAGATGTGTCCGAAGTGTCACTATGGGTCGGAAATGAATCAATGGCATAAAATAAGATATATATTTTATATATATATATATATATATATGCATTCAATTGTAATTATTGAGTGTTTACTGTGTGCAGAGCACTGTATTTAGCACTTGGGAGAGCAAATACAACAATAAACAGTCAAACAGTCACATTCCCTGCCCAAATCAAGCTTACAGTTTAGAGGGGGGAGAGAGACATCAGTGCAAATAAATAAAATAATATTGCAGATATTACATATGTGTTATGGGGCTGGGAGGGGAGAAGAGCAAAAGGGGCAAGCAACGGGTGATACAGAAGGAGGTGGGAGATGAAGAAAAGTGGGGCTCAGTCTGAAAAAGCCTCTTGGAGGATATGTGCCTCAATAAGGCACATTGAAGAGGGGGAGAGTAATTGTCAGTCAGATTTGAGGAGCGAGGATGTTCCAGGCCAGAGGCAGGATGGGGGCTGGGGTCAGTGGTGAGACGGGTGAGACTGAGGCACAGCGAGAAGGTTAGCACTAGAGTATTGAAGTGTACAGGCTGGGTTGTAGAATTAAAGAAGTAAGGTGAGATAGGAGGGGGCAAGGTGGTGAAGTGCTTTAAAGCCAATGGTGAGGAGTTCTGTTTGATGTGGAAATGGATGGGCAACATCCACCTCCTTCCCATCCAAATCCTCCCCTCCCCCCGCTCCCCCCACCTTGCACCCACAGCTACTTTCAAGTGTGGCCTCTGGAACCCCCGCCCCATTACAGGTAAACTACCTTTCGTCCATGACCTTTTCCTTTCCCGCTCTCTCCTCCTCCTCGCCCTTTCAGAAACGTGGCTCACTCCCGAAGACACGGTCTCTGCCGCTGCTCTCTCCAGCGGAGGCCTCTCCTTCTCCCACTCGACCAGACTCACCGGTAAGGGAGCAGGCGTCGGCTTCCTCCTCTCACCCCGTTGCCGCTTCCGCACTATCCCTCCTCCCCCCTCCCTCTCCTTCCCCTCCTTCGAAGCCCATATCATTCGCCTCTACCACCCCCTCCAGATACTTGTTGCTGTCATCTACTGCCCTCCTGGTCCCACCTCCAACTTCTTCAACCACCTAGACCGCTTTCTCACCTTCCTTCTCCTTCTCTCTGCCCACTCTGATCCTCGGAGGCTTCAACATCCATATGGATGTACCCGATGATTCCTCTGCCACCCGCCTGCTATCCTTCCTCGACTCTGCCGACCTCCTGCTCCACCATACCACGCCCACTCACCGACTCGGTCACACCCTCGATCTCGTCATCTCCTACCACTGCACTGTCTCCTCCCTTACCAACTCTGAAATCCCTCTCTCTGACCATAACCTTCTCACCTGCCTCATCTCTCACACTCCCTCCCCCTGCAAATCTTTGCTACTCCCCCACAGAGACCTCTGCTCTCTTGATCCCATCCGTCTTTCCAAAAGCATCTCTCCTCACCTTGCCGCCCAGTCCTCACTTCCCACTCTCGATGATCAGGTCTCCGCTCTCAACTCCACCCTCTGTACTCATCTCAACTCTCTCATCCCCCTTTCCCTCCGCCGCTCTCGCTCCACTAACCCACAGCCCTGGATCACCTCCTCTGTCCGCCTCCTACGCTCCTATTCTCGAGCTGCTGAGCGCTGCTGGTGAAAGTCCAAGCACCAAGCCGACCTCACACACTTCAAATTTATCCTTTCCTGCCTTAACTCTGCCCTCTCTGCCAGGCAAAACTTCTCCTCCTTCATCGACACCCATGCCCGTCACCCCCGACAATTGTTCCGTACCTTTAACTCTCTCCTTAGGCCCCCTGTTCCTCCCCCTCCCTCATCTCTCACCCCCAATGATCTGGCCACCTACTTCATCACAAAAATCCACACAATCAGGTCTGACCTCCCCAAAGTCACCCCTCCCCCTCTCCCCTCCCCCTTCACCCTCTCCCCTACTTTCCTATCCATCCCTGCAGTATCCTCAGAGTAGATCTCCTCCCTCCTCGCAAGTGCCACCCCCTCCACCTGCGTCTCGGACTCCATTCCGCTCACCTTATAAAAACCGTCACCCCTGCCCTCCTCCCTTCCTTAACTTCTATCTTTAACCACTCAATCTTCAATGGCTCCTTCCCCTCTGCCTTCAAACATGCCCATGTCTCCCCCATCCTAAAAAAATCCTCTCTCAACCCCACTTCCCCTTCCAGTTATCGCTCTATCTCCCTACTACCCTTCCTTTCCAAAATCCTAGAACGAGTCATCTACACTCGCTGTTTAGAATTCCTTAACTCCCATTCTCTCCTGGACCCCCTCCAATCTGGCTTCTGTCCCCTCCACTCTACCGAGACTGCTCTCTCTCAGGTCACCCATGACCTCCTTCTTTCCAAATCCAATGGCTCCTACTCCATTCTAATCCTCCTTGACCTCTCTGCTGCCTTTGACACTGTCGACCATCCCCTCCTCCTCCACACCTTATCTCACCTTGGCTTCACGGACTCCATCCTCTCCTGGTTCTCCTCTTATCTCTCTGGCCGGTCATTCTCGGTCTCCTTAGCAGGCGCCTCCTCCCCCCCATCCTTTAACTGTTGGAGTTCCTCAAGGGTCAGTTCTTGGCCCTCTTCTGCTCTCCATTGACACTCACTCCCTTGGTGAACTCATTCGCTCTCATGGCTTTGACTACCATCTCTACGCAGATGACACGCAGATCTACATCTCTGCCCTTGTCCTCTCCCCCTCCCTTCAGGCTCGCATCTCCTCCTGCCTCCAGGATGTCTCCACCTGGATGTCGGCCCGCCACATAAAACTCAACATGAGCAAGACTGAGCTCCTCATCTTCCCTCCCAAGCCCGGTCCTCTCCCAGACTTCCCTATCACCGTGGATGGCACGACCATCCTTCCCATCTCTCAGGCCCGCAATCTCGGTGTCATCTTTGACTCGTCTCTCTCGTTCACCCCACACATCCTATCCCTTACCGAGACCTGCCGGTTTCACCTTTACAATATCACCAAGATCCGCCCTTTCCTCTCCACCCAAATGGCTACCTTACTGCTACAGGCTCTTGTTATATCCCAGCTAGACTACTGTGTCAGCCTTCTCTCTGATCTACCTTCCTCCTTTCTCGCCCCGCTCCAGTCTGTTCTTCACTCCGCTGCCCGGCTCATCTTCCTGCAGAATCGATCTGGGCATGTCACTCCCCTTCTTAAACACCTCCATTGGTTGCCTATCAACCTCCGCTCCAAACAAAAACTCTCACTCTAGGCTTCAAGGCTCTCCATCACCTTGCCCTTTCCTACTTCTCCTCCTTCTCTCTTCCTACTGCCCACCCCGCACGCTCTGCTTCTCTGCCGCCCACCTCCTCACCGTCCCTCGGTCTCGCCTATCCCGCCATCGACCCCTGGGCCACGTCCTCCCGCGGTCCTGGAATGCCCTCCCTCCTCACCTCTGCCAAACTAATTCTCTTCCCCTCTTCAAAACCCTACTTAAAACTCACCTCCTCCAAGAGGCCATCCTAGACTGAGCTCCCCTTCTCCCTCTACTCCCTTTACCGCCCCTCTTCACCTCTCTGCAGCTAAACCCTCTTTTCCCCCCATTTCCCTCTGCTCCTCCCCCTCTCGCTTCCCATCCCCTCAGCACTGTACTCGTTTGCTCAACTGTATATATTTTCATTACCCTATTTATTTTGTTAATGAAATGTACATCGCCTTGATTCTATTTAGTTGCCATTGTTTTTACGAGATCTTCTTCCCCTTGACTCTATTTATTGCCATTGTTCTTGTCTGCCTGTCTCCTCTGATTAGACTGTAAGCCCATCAAATGGCAGGGACTGTCTCTATCTGTTGCCGACTTGTTCATTCCAAGCACTTAGTACAGTGCTCTGCACATAGTAAGCACTCAATAAATACTATTGAATGAATGAATGAACTGCAATATTTTGAGGAGTAGGGTGATATGTCCTGAACCATTTTGTAGAAAAATGATCTGGGCAGCAGAGTGAAGTATGTCCTGGAGTGAGGAGAAACAGGAGGCTGGGAGGTCAGAGAAGAGGTTGATGCAGTAATCCAAGTGGGATAAAGTGAGTGATTGAGGTAACATAGTAGCAGTTTGGATGGTGAGGAAAGGGTGGATTTATATATGATGAGAGTGTTTAAATCTTTAACCTGGAGCAGCAAAACAACAATCCTAGTGAATTTAGAACAAGCTGCAAATTAATCCCAGGAAACATTTGACCACCTTTACCTGAATTAACCTGAGTGATTTTGTTGACAATCTCTAATTCACTATATTCATGTCTCAGTATGCCAAATACCTATATGAAAGAAAAGGAAATGGATAAAGAAATAAGATCAGAAAATCTAAGGATCTCAGGTGGCAGAATTATTGAAGACTTGGTTAAAATAAATTGAGTCTCTCTACATGTACTATATTTCAGCTGTGAATTTGGAAATTAAATTTGACTCTTTATTAACCTCTAGGTTTCCAATTCCATTCATGAAATTTTAAATCATACCTCAGGAAAATAATCAGACAGTGAAAGAACTTACACTGGACAGCTTCTTATCTCACAATTCTAATACCAGAATATTATGAATTGTTATGCACATGTCATGGCTTACAATCCCCCCAAAAATTTAGAAGACATTCAGGATATTTTCATTTTCTGCTCTCTAGAGAAAAAAAATTCCAACATAGTTTTCCTACCTTGGACTAGTAAATTCTTTTTATATTAAATCAGTTAACCATATAATCAATCACTGTTATTTATTTAGTATTTATTATGTGCGTAACAATGTACTAAGAGCTTCGGAGAGCTTTGGATAGCTGCTTTGTACCCAGTGAAAATGAGTATGATTTACAAAGACATTAAGTTTAGAGAAATGGGGTAATCATTTGCCTAGAAAAAGAAAAGGTATATTTAAGTATTTTTTGTAGATTTTCAAAAATTCGAATGAAGATGTTGTTAATATGTAGAGTATGAGGAAACCAACACAAACACCCTCTTCATTTTAAAATAGTTTTGACAGGATGAGAAGGAACTAATTGCATATACCAATGTATTTTGAATTCACTTCACTTTAACAATGTTTTCTTTTTCTTTGAAAATCCCATCATTTGAAAGAATGCTACATAAAGTCCATTCATCAATGTAAACTGAGACTAAAACAGCTTTCAATGTTGTTCCTTATACCCTATATTTGTATTTGTAAATATTTAAAAATTATTAAAATAGAGACTGCAAATGAATATATGTATAGCTGTCTTTCTGATTCAAAACGATGCTCCTGATGGATACAATTATATAACATTTTCCTTACACAATAAAGACTTAAAATTTGGCCAAGAAAAATGACCTTTCTGAAAGTCAACTGGGAGATTTCAGGTGAGACTGAAATCCTCAATAGTTTAGATTTGAATACATTGACCTAATGGTGGGCTATGCTTTATATGGGCCATGTTATATATAATTTGAAATTTAAATTTCTCTACATGCACAATTAAATCTCTAGTTTTATCTGTGAGCTAGATGTCATCATTATGTGACAATTCTTAGAGAGTATGTTCCACTATTCATCCTGCTGATTTAATTTGCATTTTATGGCTATTTTCTTTCTTATTTGTTACCCTGAAATGTAGACCATAATGTCATTTCCTGGTATTCAAAGCAAAAATGTATACTCCCTGTTTAACTAGAGAGAGCAATGCTTGTGTCTCTAGTAATCTCAAGTAATTAAACCAATGAACACTCATTGTGTTATTCTGCATTGATGGGCTTGGTCATCTATGATAGATTCTTTATTTCATTTTTGTACAAACAGTTTGTTTTAGAACTGGACTTCACAAAGCAGGAAATGCTTGCTGCCCCTTACATGGAATTACCCATCAAACTTAAAGTGGCAAAAAAAAAAATTGATGCCACAAACGGTGCACTGATTTTCCATGTCAGGATAATGTTTTACTCAAACTTCTGAAGTTTAATGAGCTGGGATTAAAGGAATGCTTTGTATAAAATGGAGACATTTATACAGTTAAGACAATTATCCAGTTATCCAGGCTTACCCTGGGAAGCCCTTCCCAGAATCCAAGACACAGCAGAAAGTCCCTGAAAGGACCAAATCTAAGATGGGATCTAGAACTGTTTACTTTTTGTTAACCATTAATGTATTTTCTCTTGATTTGAAGGAGTTTATTAGACAGTGATTAGGAAGATAAACATAAGCTCCCACTACTGCTGAAGTCAGAGTGATGAACCCAGCAGGAGTTAAAGAGGGGAAAAGAAATAGTGTCAGGAAGATCTTTGGTCAGGGAAATCTTGATAGGCAAAGGGATTTTTTCCTGGATTGTTATGACACACAGCTGCAAAGATAATCTGGAGGTCAGACTATCCTTTCTGGGTTTGGGCAAGGAATTGGAATTCAGAGAACATTAATTCTCTGAATTCCAATTCTTTCCCCGAGGAGGAAAGTGAAAGGAAGAACATAAAGAAAAGAAATAAAAGGAGAAGTTAATATAAAGAAAGTAAGAACTATCAAATTAAGAATTAGAAGTTCAATAAGCAATAATTGTCAAGGGAGTCAGTGAAGGGGAAAGAAAAGCGCAGCTGTAAATGTGACATACAGCCATTCTGCCTTGTAGAGCTCCTTCACAACGGCGCTATTGAATCCTGATGCCAGGATTACTTACCAGCACTCTTACTCTCACTGATAAAGCTGCAAAAGTTTACCTTGGCTTAAACACTTCCCTTTTTCTTCTTAACTTTCAAGGTCTTTTGACTCTCCTAAACACTGATTAAAGCTCATTTCAGTTCAGCATTAGAAAACAACATACACCTAGTTTGTTAGCACACGTGCCTTTTTAATTACTAGGATGAGAAAGGTAAAATTTAAAAAGTATTACCATGTGTACACCTGAAGAAATAGAATGCAAAATATTTTCTTTTTGGTACATAGTTAAAATGCTATTTGATCATGTTACTATTTACCACTTTAAATATATATATATATATATATATATATATATATATATATCATTTTGGGTACTTTTTTGAGCATTTCCTATGTGCAGAGCACTGCTCTAAGCATTTGGGAGAGTACACTACAACAGAATTAGCAGTCACGCTCCCTTCCCATAACAAGCTTATTAACACACTATTCCTTATGGGGCATTACTTGCTTAGCGCTTTTTCTCTAAACATTCCATTTACATGGAAAAAATCAAGAGAAACAATTGGAACCTCTGGCCTGGAACGCCCTTACCCCTCAAATATGACAGATAGTTATTCTCCCCAACTTCAAAACCTTATTGAAAGCACAACTCCTCCAGGAAGCCTTCCCTGACTGAGCCCACTTTTCCTCTTCTTCCACTCCCTTCTGCATCACCCTGACTTGCTCCCTCTGTTCTTCCTTCCTCCCAGCCCACAGCACTTACGTTCATATATATAAATTTTTTTTACATAAATGTCTGTCTCCCCTGCTCTAGGCTGTAAACTCGTTGCAGACAGAGAATGAGTCTGTTTATTATTATATTGTACTTTCCCAAGTGCTTAGTACAATGCTCTGCACCCAGCAAGCACTCAATAAATGCAATTGAATGAATGAATGAATGAGTCTAGCGTTACTGAGACCCTTGGAAAAGGTCAAAGGTTCTCAGTGGGATTTCTGAAGATAGTAAAAAAGACTACTATCTCCTCATATTCTTTTGGAAAGCGGCGCAATATGTGTTTGGGGCCTGCTTCACTTTGTTTTGTAGAACCTTTCTGTCCGCAGTTCCGGGAAACAGGTATCTGAGATCTCAGAACCCGCCAAAGAGCGAGAGGCCCCTTTGCTCTGCTCCTGATTCAGTCGAAGCGGTTATCGTATGCCTCAAGTAGAGAATCCTTGCTGAATGGTCACTTTGCACCACACAAGTACAGTCCTTCAAGTCTGATCAATGATGCGAGAGGGGTATGCCGTTGTGGGTTGCATACTAATCCCCCAAACACTCTGCATGAACTCCTCATTGGCCCACATAAGGTGAAATCCACATGGGCAAGGATTGCATCTTTTACAAGGGTGAATTCGGACCTGGAACTATAGTACTGGAGGTTAGATGACCATGTTTAGAAGAAGCAGCGTGGCTCAGTGGAAAGAGCATGGGCTTGGGAGTCAGAGCTCATGGATTCGAGTCCTGGCTCTGCCACTTGTCAGCTGTGTGACTATGGGCAAGTCATTTAACTTCTCTGTGCCTCAGTTAACTCATCTGTAAAATGGGGATTAAGACTGTGAGCCTCATGTGGGACAACCTGATTACCCTGTATCTCCCCCAGTACTTAGAACAGTGCTCTGCACATAGTAAGTGCTTAACAAATACCAACATTAACATTATGTTTAAACTCTCCATCCTCCAGCTCCACGGACCTGATCCATTTCATCATCAATGGTATTTATTATTTATTGAGCACTTAATGTGCTCAGAACCCTGTCCTGTAGTGTTTGGGAGAGTGCCGTATGATAAATATTGGTAGACGCTCCCTGCCCACAGTGAGTTTACAGTCTAGAGGGGGAGACAGACCTTAAAATAAAGTGCTGTGGGGGCTGTGGGTGGGCTGAATATCAAGAGCTTAAAGAGCACAGATCCAGGTGCATAGATATTGCAGAAGGAAGTAGGAATAAGGTAAATGAGGGCTTAAGTGGTAAAGGCCACTTGGAGGAGTATGATTTTAATAATGCTCTGATTGTGAGAAGAGTGGAGGTGTGTCATTTATGAAGGGGAAATTCCAGGTCAGAAGTTCCAGGGCAGATGGAGGATGAGAGCAAGGGAAAGATAGATGAGATTTAGGTACAATGAGTAAGTTTAAATCTGTAGAGAAAGCTCATCTAATGCTTAGGTTAGCCTGCTATTGCTATAAGCAGTAAGGTAAATTAGGTTGAACATTTGCAAAAACTGTGATTTAAGTTGGGTCCAGTAAGGAGGCTACAAGCCTATGGAAAAAGCACAGGGGCTGAGTGGGTATGAGAAAAAAACAAGCATCTTATGTGATAGACAAAATTATCGGACCTTTATGTGTCTTAATGACATAAATGTTTGCAGCCAAACAAAAGAGAAATTAGCAACTGGGGCATTTTACTGCAAATTGACAAGAAACAGCTGAAATCTGTTGGCTGCAATCTAGCAGATTTTTTTTTTAAATCCTGTAATATTAAGTTCTTGAACTTGGTTGCTGATTGCCCCAGCCTGATTCATTGGCCCTTAGCTATTTAGGGTTTGTAAGGATTTGCAATTTAGATATTTGGACTCTGCAGAAATCTGAAGAGGGGAATAGGAGAAAGCCTTGAGAAAACTCTGTTTTGTTCAATAAAATTACTCTTAATCATATTCCTTTTAATACATCAGGATAAAGAGCAGCTGTAATTGCTGCTGAATCAGAAAGATTCATTTTCCCAGTGTTGTCTAATTTCGTTGATCAAAAGCAAGAGTTCTCCCTACCATGGTATTAGCTGGCCTCTACTTTATGGCAGCTCTAAGTCAACCCTTTCCTTTCCCCTTAGGACGACAGCAGGGTAAGGGAAGGCATTGAAGATGGAAAAAGCCTTGAAATGCCATGTGTCAATCAAGCAGGGGTACTGATGAGAGGATTCCTGAGTCAAAGCTGGAAATTTTGACATGCAGCTGAAGAAACGTTACTTTTGGCTCTATGGAACAATCTCCACTAACTCTAGTTTCACCCCCAATTTTAATTTTATCCCTTGAAGATTTGAGTCAAAAACTGATATTTCCAAGGGAAAATATTTTCAAAATAATTATACTTTCCCCATATGAACTTGACTCGTATTCTCCAGAGTGTTTGACAGTAATCTACTTCAGTCACTTGAGCACAAAAATAACCCAAATACATTTTTTTTTAAAATTAAAGAATAAAACTCACTAGGAAATCCCAGTATGCAATAGATCATGAGTTTAAGACGATTTATAAAAATGGCAAGGAATATCATGAGACAAGACGTATCTATTTCATCATATACAATACTTCAGTTTGGATATTCTCAGATTTGTACACATGAGGGAAAATATATATGCTATTAAATTAACATTTTTGTAAAACCAAGTTATCTTGAGTCTTATTGTTCACAGAAGTTCTGACACATTGCGTAAAGTCGTTGTAAGTGATGAAGGAGTTACTATGTGTGTGCCAGAGATGTGTTCATTATAAAAAATGTGGAATATAGTTTTGTCATTAGATCTAAAAAGTGACATAGTAATTATACATGGAACTACATAATAATCCTAAGTGTAATTGCAGTGCAATTTTTCTGACATGTATTTACTATCCATCTACACTGTAATTATTATGCATGGATTATGCTACCTTATTTTTTCATGATCTCCACTATCTCCTTTCTCTCTTCCTCAGAGATATAGAATTTTTCAAGGGGTAAAATTTTCTTGCAAGTGAATATTTTTTTAGTGCCCACCTTCATGCTAACTCTCCATATTTAATACAGATAATGTTACCATAATAGAGGCCTGAATGTCAATTCACAAAGCACCCAACCTCATCATTGCTTCCCAGTTAATCTAGGAAAGCAAGAGAGACATCCACATGTTTTTCTTTCTAATAATAGGACTTAATTTATTCCACTCTTTCCTAATTCATTCTTTCTCCTGTTGACGATGAAGGGACTCACTCATATAATTTGAGGAGTGCTGTCCCCCACCTTTACCCAGAAAAACAGGTGCATTACTACACTATGCTGTACTATTTTAGAGTGTGCCAGAACATTCCAGCCTATGGCCACTCAATGTATCGAATACCAGCAGAAGAAGGAAGTTCCTGACAGCTGTCCTGTTCTTGTCCAACAACATTTCTGAATCTGTATTTCTCGAGCTTCTGGAAAGCTACAGGATCTCTCTGAATCGGTAAACTCGTCTAGACTAGAAGTTCCTTTAGTTGGCAAGCTCGCTGTGGGCAGAAAATGTGTCTACCAATTCTGTCATAGTATACTCTCCCAGCAGCTTAGTACAGTGCTCTGCACACAGTAAGCACTCAGTAAGTATCTCCTCCTGTCTCCAAGACATCTCTACCTGGATGTCTGCCCACCATCTAAAACTCAACTTGTCCAAAACTGAACTCATCTTCCCTCCCAAGCCCTGTCCTCTTCCTGACTTCCCTATCACTGTGGATGGTTCGACCATCCTTCCCGTCTCTCAGGCCCGCAACCTCGGTATCATCTTTGACTCGGCTCTCTCATTCACCCCACACATCCAATCCGTCACCAAAACCTGCCGGTCTCTCCTTTGTAATATCGTCAAGATCTGCCCTTTCCTCTCCACCCAAACGGCTATCTTACTGTTACAGGCTCTCATAACATCCCGGCTGGATTATTGTGTCAGCCTTCTCTCTGATCTCCCTTCCTCCTGTCTCTCCCCACTCCAGTCTATTCTTCACTCCGCTGCCCGGCTCATCTTGCTGCATAAATGCTCTGACCATGTCACTCCTCTTCTTAAAAACCTCCAGTGGCTGCCTATCAACCTCCGCACAAAACAAAAACTCCTCACTCAAGGCTTCAAGACTCTCCATCAGCTTGCCCCCTCCTACCTCTCCTCCCTTCTCTCTTTCTATTGCCCACCCCGCGGCTCTCCATCACCTTGCCCCCTCCTACCTCTCCTCCCTTCTCTCTTTCTACTGCCCACCCCGCACGCTCCGCTCCTCTGCCGCCCACCTCCTCACCATCCCCCGTTCTCACCTATCCCGCCGTCGACCCCTGGGCCACATCCTCCCACGGTCCTAGAATGCCCTCCCTCCTCACCTCCGCCAAACTAATTCTCTTCCCTTCTTCAAAACCCTACTTAAAGCTCACTTCCTCCAAGAGGCCTTCCCAGACTGAGCTCCCTCTTTTCCCTCTGCTCCCTCTGCTCCCCCTCTACCCCCCTTCACCTCTCCTCAGCTAAGCCCTCTTTTCCCCCCTTTCCCTCTGCTCCTCCCCCCTTCCTTCCCCTCCCCGTAGCACTGTACTCCACTCAACTGTATATATTTTCATTACCCTATTTATTTTGTTAATGAGATGTACTTCACCTTGATTCTATTTATTTGCTATTGTTTTAATGAGATGTTCATCCCCTTGAATCTATTTATTGCTACTGTTTTTGTCTGTCTTTCTCCCCCTGATTAGGCTGTAAGCCCATCAAAGGGCAGGTACTGTCTCTACCTGTTACCGATTTGTACATTCCAAGCACTTAGTACAGTGCTCGGCACATAGTAAGCGCTCAATAAATACTATTGAATGAATGAAAGTACCATCAATTGATTAATTGATTGATTGAGGCATAAGAAACACATTCTGGGGGAAATCTCCTTCAGACTAACCTGAGCCCTCTAGGTCCTACCCAGGATCTCTTGAGCTGCAGGCTGAGGCAGATGGAGTCTTGCAGGCTGGCAGTGCTGATTGGTAGTTGGTGCAAGGAGGAAGGGAGTGCAATTTCCCTCCAAATTACTGAAGCAGCTGCTGGGATTGGGAGGCCATCTTGAGGGGAAGGGGACAAGCCTTTGTTCTTTCATAAGCAAGCGAAGGTGAGGAACTTGTGTGCAGTCAGCTGAAAGGATGGCAACACATCTGCTTTATAAAGTGCCCACCAAACAGATTTCTACCATTTTTGGGACACAGCCAATTTTCATTCACATGGCAAGGCCAATGTGATCACCTGTGTTATCATGGAAGGAATTCCTAACCCACCACGCCCTTCAGGCACATAACAGCACCTCGTCATGCAACCTGGGCCATGACAAAAGCCAATGTCTTTCCACTACTTCCCACCACTGCTCAGCTGCTTGCCGCCTGAGTCTGCCCTGACATTCTCAATCCCTGTCACCCGTTCAGGACGGTATCAATCAATGAATCAGTGTGCTTATTATGCGCTTACTGTGTGCAGAGCACTATACTAAATGCTTGAGTGAGTACAACACAACAGAATAAGTAGACATTTTCCTACCTATGAGGCCCATACAGTGTAGAGGCTGTAAACTATTGCATCTCCTTTCTAGACCGAGAAGCCCACAAAGAAAGGTACTTTTGAAGCTTATATCTAAAGAGATTTAAATAATTGCTCCATAAAGATTGAATCTGACATTTAAAATGTAAGCTGAACCTGTCTCAGCTAATGATACCTTATCCCAGTGATAACTGATGAGTTCCATAAATGAGAAACAACAACAACAAAAAAATTTGTTCTTGAGGTCAGCAACATCATTCCTGGGTCATTTGGAGAAAGTTAGATATTTGGGTTATTTGTTGCTTCGTGGAATCCTCTTTGGACTCCAGACGTAATTTATTAAGATAGAGTGAACTGGAGACTGTAAAGTAGTAAATCAACTCCCAAAGGTGTAACTCTCTAACAAGGTAGGTCTCAGTGGACAAAATCAGCCAGATAACAGGAAGTCTCCTGATGTAGGCAATTGGGCCCTTGGGACATCTAGGGCAGAATTTTTTTATGCCCTAGAAAGTTCTAGGTGACCACAAAATATATAAGGCATTTTTATACAGTTTTACATAATGGAAGGTAGATATTTTTGAATAATGAATCTCTCAAAAAGGTTCATCACTTCAAATAATGGTTTCAGAATGGAAAAGAGATTACATACTGATATCTTTCAATTTAATCAGAGGTTTCTTGAGGTTATTGAAAGTAATATTCACAGTCACATTGCCAAAATCTTGCAAGGGCAAGAAAGTGAAATGTCACTGTACATATAATTAAACACCACCCAATAGCACCAAGTATAAGAAAGCACCCTAACTTGTAACTAAATATGTCTAATTTTCTAAATCTAACTGAACCTCTATGAAGCAGATATTTGAAAGAGAAAGGTTTAAAACTGGGCTGAAAGTTTGCAAATTGGACTAACAAGGAAAAAGAAATAGCCTTAGAAATGAACATTATGGTCCCAGAAGTTAGAGAAAAATACAGCCATTTTTACTCACACTTTTTCAATCAATCAATAGTATCTACTGAGTGCTTATTCTGTGCAGACCACTGTACTAAGAGCTTGGGAGAGTACAATAGATTTAGCAGAAATGATTCCTACCTTGAAGGAGCTTACAATCTAGTGGGTTAGACACTAAAAGAAATTACATATCTGGGGAAGCATAGAGTGACTGTTTTGGTGACATGGAAGTAGTAAAGTAGTAAAGGTATATAGAGTTGAGAGATGAGAAACTATTCAGGGAAGGATTCCTGGAGGAGATGTGATTTCTGAAGGCCTTTGAAGATGGAGAGAGCAGTGACATCTAGATTTGAAGAAGGAGGAAGTTTCAGGCACAAGGGAGGACATGAGCCAAAGGTTGACTGCGAGGTTAACAACCAGAAATAGTGACTTGGTTGATTTAAGAGATGTGAAGTGGGCAAGCTGGGGTATACAGAGAGGAGTGAGGAAACATAGCAGGGAGAAACCTGTTGTACGGCGTGGAATGAGCAAGTAGTAGAGTTTTGGGGGGATTGAGGAGATGGGCACAGAACAATGATTTAGAAAAATTATCTGACAACAGGGCAAAGTATGGACTGGAGAGGGGAGAGATAGAGGTAGGGAGGTCCGCGAATGCAGTTTTTTTCCTACAAAATACTTTCTGGGTTCAAGAATCGTTGCAGTAATGGGAAAAGTTGGCACTAAACAGTTAAGATACAACTCTTGTAAGAGAGTCACATAAGTAAGGATGAGCTAAACAGGTACTTACTGACTGCCGAGTCATAGGAAGTTGAGTTATGTTCATTTCGCAGAAAAGGAAATGGTGAGAGATAAGCATGTGTACAGTTCTTCGAAGGAGATTGATTAGCTGGAAAACAAAACTGGAGTCAGAACTTGAAATCTGTTTTGGAGACGATGAGTGTTATTTGTGTCTCTCAACACATTTTACAGAATCCCCAGGTTGTGTCCATACTGGCAGGGTAAAGTCCATAATTACTTAGACTGAGCTTCACATGGGGCAGGGACTGTGTCTGACCTAATTAACTTGTATCTATCCCCCCTCCACCCCGTGCTTAAAATAGTGCTTGACATGTAGTGAGTACTTAACAAATATCACAATTACGAATTAATTTAATTGATGCCATTATTTGAATAACGAGTAAAGCCCTTGCCAAACATTTGTGGGACTCTCATTCTCTTTGACCATCTCAATTTGCTCTTCCCCATCACTCTTCTCTCCAAGTTCTTACTCTCCTTCTGTTCCTTCTCTTCTGCCCCTCTGTTATCTTTTCTCTGGACTTTTCAATTCTCCCCCTCTTTATCCGTTGTTCTCTAGGTGCCTCTTCTTTCTCTCCATGTGTCCCTTCCCTTTTTCTTCCTCTCTCCCCTTTCTCCATAACCCTCTTCAACCTTCTCCGCACTACCTTTCCATCTTACCTTCAAGTCTCCTTTCTGACTCTCTCTTCACATTACCACTCTCTTCCTCTCCCCTTCTCTTTCCTCAGCTTCCTCTTATTTTTTCTGCTCCCATCACTTCTCTGGCTTTCACTCTGGCACTGTGCTTATTTTGACAAGTACTAGGGATCTTCTTCCTTTTGGCCAAAGGTACATACCAGAAACTTTCTTTCCCTCCCTTATATTTTGCTCTCCATTCATGTTTGGGCTCAAGTGGAGAACAAATTCACCACTCTTGATAATGGATTTGGAAAAGATGGGACATGGTTGAGATGATTCATCTTGGTTGATGGTCCATACTGATTATAGTCACAGGACACTCTTCACTTGCCTGGGGAAACATAACTCCAAGTTCTCACTCTGCATTTAAAACGTATAAAAGTAGTGAGAAATTTTCAGAAACAAAATGTAGAATACACTTTCAAAACTTGTGGGAAACCTCTGGGCCTGTTTCCAACTGAGTATTCTGTATCTACCTCAGTGACTAACATAATGCTTGGGATTTTTTTGTATCATTGTCATTTCTACTGTAGCTATTACTGGAATACCGGAAATACTGTCTAGTCTGGTTATTGAGTATATGCTATAAACCAATTAAGTCAGTTTTATCCTATACCTTCAGGGCTTTTATTTTCCACTTTAAAGTAGAAGCACTTATTTCCCAACCACTTCTGCATATCATTATTGCACCATCATCATCATTTTTATTATTATAATAGTTATGGTGTTTGTTAAATGCTTACTACATGCCAAGCACTGTACTAAGTGCTGGGATAGATAGAAGATAATCAGTCTGACCCATTCCCTGTCTTATATCAGGCTTAGACTACTAGTCTGAGTAGTGTTTGAAAAAAATGTTCCTAAAAGTTGCAGAAGGACCATTGTGATTCTAAAAAGAGTAGGTCAAATGAAAGCATTCTACCAGATTAGAGTGATCCCAGAATTAAAAAGAAGGCAAAGGGGCAGAAATTAAGCTTAAGGACACTTACTATACCAGAATTTCCAAATGCTAGCCTTGGGGTCTTCTATAATCCCAGTAAACCAACATCTCCAGAAGAAACCTTCATGGTGGAAAGTGACATTCTCCGCCTGTAGAGAGCACAAAACACATCCTTACAGTGAGTCTGGAGGGCACCACTCAACATGGTTCTATTCAGAAACATTTTTTTAAAGGAAGAAAAAGCACAATGCAAACAATTTATCGTTTCTAGGCACTATTCCCAATAAATCTTTCTCTTTGAAGGTACCTCACAACTCCTGATCCTGGAGAGTAACAATGAACCATGTCTAATTCTAACAGAGACCATATGTAATTCCTATCTGTGCATTCTCTCCCAGAGCTTAGCACAGGGTTCTGCACACAATAAGCATTTAATAAATACTATTACTATTTACTAAATACTATTTCTATCACTGAACCTACTGAGCTCTGCTTTCCAAGGGCTCTTTCACCCCACATAGAAATAAAAACATGGTTTAGAAGCCACAGTGTAAATGAATATACTGAAAAAGGAAACGTACATTCTGTTCACCTGAGCATCTCCCGACTTCCGTAGCCAAAAGCCAATAATCTGTGCCAAAGGCGACCAAGAAGAGCAAAACTCCCAAAGCACCAAATAGAGCTCCAAAGAAAATGGCAATCTTCAGCCTCATTTTGATGCCCCCGGTTTTCACCCAAATGACCCTATAAAGCAGCTAAACTTTCCTGAGATGAGATCTTGATGGGGCAGAAGAATTGAACTAGTACAAAAAGAGTTTGGAGGCCCCAAGTTATGTGGGCGCCGTTCTTCTTTCTGTTGCTTCTCTCCTCCACCCTTTTAGTTGGTCTGTGTTCCCTTGTTGCTCTCCACTGGCCAGGCTCCAGCATGACAGATGGGAACAACCTTCTATTTCAGGACATGGATTGGGGAGTTTTTCTCTCTCTCCAGGGGCGTGACTGATTCAAAATAGCTGACCTTCCCCTGACTATCTATAGTATTGGTACTGGTAGGAATGATCGCTGTTTCAATCTGTAAATCCATTGAAGGGAGAGAGACATACAATGCCAGTGATATCCTCACAGTGATGTTCCTGGAAAATGACAGGGTTATCACGGAATATATTTCTCATTTAAAAATGATCTATGAGGCAGAAATGGTGAAAACAATATATAATTGAAAAGATTTAAATTAGCTCTAGACCTTGAAAGGGATTAGCACCTTTATTAGATTGTGAACTCCTCAAGGGACAGAGACCATGTCTAATTCTCTCCTGTGTATTTTTTCCCAATGTTTATTGCAATATTCTGTACACAGCAAATTCTTAATAAACACTATTACTATGATTACTACTGATTCTAAGATCAGGGCAAGGTTCCAGGGGAAGTGGGGTTCAGAAGAGACCTCAGGGAGGAGGGAGTTTATAGATGGAGCTTCCTTGTGGGACACATCCTGAGGGAAGGAGGGACATGTGGTTTCCAGGGTTTGAAGCTTCCAAGGAGTGACAGTTTTAGGGGTTTGTGCCTTCTAGAGGGTGGACCTTCCAGGGTGAGGAGGTGCCAACTTCATGGGAGCCAAGGAGGCCATGGCCACAAGGGGTTGGCACTGAGGAGGCGAAGTCTTTCACTTGGCCCCCACAGCTTTTTGGGGCAGGGTAGGTGGCTGTAATTGTAGCTGGCTCTGTCCTGCCCCCTGGAGCTGGACAGGAACCAGAGATAGAATGGAAATGTTGGCTCCGCCTCTTGCTTTCTGCTGTCAGGGGAAGGAGGAGATGAGTGGAGGAAGATTTCACCACTTTGCTTGTCTTCAAAGAGCTTTGGGACCAGGAAGAGAGGGCCAACAATCCTCACTTTGTTCCCCTAGAGATTAGAACTGGGCTAGAGCTCCGGGGCTACACCACAGGTTTCAAGCCTACAGAGTCACAACACAAAATGCAGTAGTAGCAAGAGACACTAAGCTACAGTTAAGGGGGACTTTCCTCATCACATCCCTCTGTATATCTTGGGGAAAATATGGATCCCTTTCTTGCTTCTTCTCTTCCTACTCCTCTGAATGTTCATGGGATGGAAGTGGGTATCATAATGAGGGTGATGTCTGAAGGAGGGAGAGTGATGGTATGAGAGTGTGTCTGGAGTTCTCCTGTAGTTACCAGGCAGCCTGGAACCAGGGGCAAGAGAGTAAATTGGGCATAACCCAAAAGAATGGGAAGGTGGAGAAGTGATGATGGGGGACGGAGAACATACAGTGGGCCAACTTGTTCTAAGGATGAGAGGATTCTTAGAATGTGTGGTACCT
Source organism: Ornithorhynchus anatinus (assembly GCF_004115215.2). NCBI lineage: Eukaryota > Metazoa > Chordata > Mammalia > Monotremata > Ornithorhynchidae > Ornithorhynchus > Ornithorhynchus anatinus. Next base: position 111,126,450 of record NC_041729.1, read on the forward strand.
AGCTCTGACACTGGAATTCTGACACTCATTCATTCATTCATTCAATTATATTTATTGAGTGCTCACTGTGTGCAGAGCACTGTACTTCATTTGGAATGTACAATTCGGGAAACAGATAGAGACAATCCCTGACCAACAACGGGCTCACAGTCTAAACAGGGGAGAAAGACAACAAAACAAGTAGTCAGGAGGTGGTCCAAGAGCAGCATGGCCTAGTAATAAGGTCAGAGGCCTGAGAGTCACACTATCTGGGTTCTAATCCCAGTTCCACCGCTTGCCTGCTACGTGACTTTGGACAAGTCACTTCACTTCTTTTTACCTCAGTTTCCTCATCTGTTAAGTGGGGATAAAAACCTATTTTCTCCTTAGAACAGTGCTTGGTACATAATAAGTGTTTTAAAAATATACAATTATTATTATTCCATTATTCTCCTGGTTTTAGCACAGATTAATCCAGGGGAAGAAATTCAGTCTTTCAGGAAATTTGACTTTGATGCCCTTGCTATTTTTCACAGCATCCCTGGATATTTCATTGAAAGGTCTCTGTCTCCCATTCAAGAATGCAAGCTGGTTGAGGCCAGGGAATGTGTCGTTTATTGTTATACTGTATTCTCCCAAATGCTTAGTACAGTACTCTGCACACAATAAGCACACAGTAAATGTGAATGAATAAATGAATAATGACAGCTGGTGGCCACAACAAAGATTTGGCATGCATCATTTGAGTTTCCTCAAATTCATGAATATAGCAGCCTCTGTAAATACAATATGATGTAGATAAAAACATTTGATTTAAACCTTTGTAAAGTTCAAGTTTCTAGGTTACATTGAAGAAATAGTCTTCACTGAACCTTCTTTGCTGCATGCCAGAGAAACAGCATGGCCCAGAAGTGAGAGGACGTGGGTTCTAATCCCAGCCCTGCCACTTGCCTGCTGTGAGATCTTTGGCAAGTCATTTAACTTCTCTTTGCCTCAGTTTCCTCACCTGTTCTCCAAATCCCTTGAATTGCAACTGTGGGACAAGAACTGTGTATAACCTGATAATCTTATATCCACCCCGGAAGTAGTGCAATATTTAGCACACAGTAAGTGTATAACAAATATTGTCATCTCACCTCATTTCCAAACCTCCAAGGTGGAAGCCAGTAAAGACTAATGAGTAATTTTTCCCAAGATCTTAATCATATGATTTTAAATAAATTTACATAGTGCTTTCCATTCAGCAAGGCCAGGCTACTCTGACTCTGCAAATTAAGAAAGATACTTCAATCAATCAATCCATCAATCTTATTTATTGAGCACTTACTGTGTGCAGAGCATTCTACTAAGCAGTTAGTAGAGTACTATACAACAGAGTTTGTAGATATGATCCTTGCTAACCAGGAACTTCCAGTCTAATGGGAGATTTCAAGATAAACACCCATTGAGAGGATATAACTACCAATAACTATTTATTTATTCAACTCTTTGTTGAAGATAAGAGTTCAGTAATTACCTTGAGAGTTGAAAATGTTTATTTTGAATGCATACTATATGGCATTTTGGGTTTTCATTTTAATTTATGGTATGGACTCTCCAGAAATAGATTCCAAATGTTGAGACATCTCTAATATCTGTTAAAGGGAGGTTGAAAAGTACTTTTAGATTTCCTAAGGACAGAGTCAGCCTGATCCTTCCTGCTGTTTGCTTAAGGGCTCATTAGGATGTACAAGCAGGCCTACATGCCTCTGTGCAAACAATTTCAGTCATACCAATCTCTCTACCCTCCGCCCTTCTGTAGATTTCTCTGTTAACTGTCCAGATGCTCTTGTCTATCATTTATGTATGTATGTGCTATGTTTCTCTTAATTTGTATGTATGTGCTATATTTGTTTATTTATGTTTGTGTCTTGCTGCTTGTCATATCTTCCCCCATCACATCATAACTCACAGTAGATAGGGACTTGATTTGTTCTATTTTAAAACCATCTAAGCCATCTAAGAGAGGGAGGGCCCCCCTTGAGAGATGGAATGTCATGACCTACCCCTTTTTCGTTTTGCCTGGAAAACTGAACGGGTAGCACTTATGAACCTATTTACAACCTCCCTAGTACTCATGTATGTATGTATACTCAATTATTTATTTTAATCACTTGAATTGTTATTATTTTTATGTTTGTCTGAAATGGCTGGCATAGGCAATGGGTATGGGAATCAGTAAGGATAGACAAGTGGAGAATCAATAAGTGTGGAGAAGTGCCGTTGCCAGGCAGAGAAGGAAGCAGAGTTATAGAAGATGAAGATGAGCTGGAGATGGATAGGGTCAGCCTAGCCCCAGGTAGCATGCTACAGCTCAAGCACAAGAGCAGAGGAAGTGTACTGTGGAGGTGAGTTAGGGCTGTGAGTTGGTGGTTTAAATTTGATGATGGGACGGTAGAGTGAGAGAGTTGAATTCAGTGGAAAGGATGTAATTAAGAGCATGGATTTGTGTGAAATATTTCAACTACAATCAATCAGTGATATTTATTGAGCTTGCTGATGCTTGAGACTTCCTGTTCCTCTTGGCAGAGTTGTTTCCAGGACAGAAAGGATGAGGATCTCTCAAACAGGCCTGCGGCAGTTCTACCTCAGGTTAATTTGGTGGCTTGGTTTATTCAGGTGGAAAATAGCCCAAAGAGGACATAATCCATTTCTCCAAGACTTCAGACAAAGCCCTGATTCTGTTACTTGCAAATTAACATCGAATACCCAATGCCCTTGGTTCCACCTGTCAGCCTGAGAGAGTTTTGAACTTGTGAATGAGTTCTGAAAAAATCATCTCTTTTAGGAGAGAACAAACACACTAGCCCAGGGTGCCAATCAATCAATCCATCAGTGATATTTATTGACCTCTTACTGTGTGCAGAGTACAGACCCAACACCTAGGAAATTACAATATAATAGATTTGGGGCAATGATAGGTCCAACCCTGACTTCACAGGAGGATGGGGGCTGGCTAGCACTAGAACTGTAGACACAGAGCTCTGGGCCAGATGGCTCCAAAGTCAGTGGGGAACAAGTCACTCAGCGTGACTTCACTCTGTGTCTCAGATTCCTCATTTATAAAATGGGAATTTGATCCCTGTTTTCCCCTCTACTGAGATGGTGAGCTCCATGTGGGACAGGGACTGTATCCGATCTCTCTATTCTACCTACCCAGAGCTTGGTACATATTGTGGAGGGAAAACATGGGTTATTTTCCAAACACCCGAACTCCTTTAGGGGCAAAACAAAATGAAGTGCAGTCCCATAAAGGAGTGTGAGGAATCCTACTTCTGGGATAGGGGGCTAAGAAGCAAGAGATGTTGGTCCTGAGGACTGCAGTCACAACTGTGGTACTTGAGTGCTTACTCTTCATTCATTTAATCATATTTATTGAGTGCTTACTGTGTGCCAGGCACTGTACCAAGCCCTGGGGTGGATACAAGCAAATTGGGTTAGACACAGTCCCTGTCCCGCATGGGACTCACAATCTTAATCCCCATTTTACAAATGAGGTAACTGAGGCTCAGAGAAGTTAAGGGACTTGCCACACAGCAGACATGAATATGTATCACTCTTGCATTTGGATTTGCACCTTTATTCACTCCACCCACAGCACTTATGTACATAACTGTCTGTAGGTAGACCTGTCTGTCTCGCCTTTGGAAGGTCTTAGTGGTAAGAGAACATGTCTGCCAACTCATTCATTCATTCAATCATATTTATTGAGAAGCAGTGTAGCTTAGTGGAAACAGCCTGGGCTTGACTCCGGGTTCTAATCCCGGCTTCGCCACTTGTCAGCCGTGTGACTTTGGGCAAGTCACTTAACTTCTCTATGTCTCAGTTCCCTCATCTGTAAAATGGGGATTAAGACTGTGAGCCCCACATGGGACAACCTGATTACCTTGTATCTACTTTAGCACTTAGAACAGTGCTTGGCACATAGTAAGCCTTTAACAAATACTGTGATTATTATCATTATTATTATTAAGCACTCTGGCCCCCTCCTATGACTGGCCTCACCCCATAAGGGTTTCACAATTACTAGCCCTGTGCCTCCCTGGCCTGTCTGGCTCTGTTTTCCCCTCCTCAGCTGAACCTGTCTGAGTTTCCTTTTCTGTGTTCCCATATATATATATATATATATATATATATATATCTGTATTTCCCCCACTGTGGCCCCGTAAGTCAATCAATTATAGTTATTAAGTGTGTGCAGAGTACAGTACTAAGTGCTTGGGAGAGTACAGTATAACAGAGTTGGTAGGCGTGTTCCCTGCCCACATTGAGCTTGCGGTCTAATGGGGAAGATGACTGAGTTTATTTATTCATCCAATTGTATTTATTGAGCACTTATTGTGTGCAGAGCACTGTACTAAGCACTTGGGAAAGTACAATATAACAAAAGACCCACTTCCTGCCCACAACAAGCTAGCAGTCTAGAAGGAGGGAGACAGACATCAATACGAATAAATGAATTACAGATATGTACATAAGTGCTATGGGGCTGGGAGAAGGGAAGAGCAAGGGGAGCAAGTCAGCATGACACAGAAGGGAGTGGGAGATGAGGAAAGGTGAGGCTTAGTCTGGGAAGGCCTTCTGGAGGAGATGTGCCTTAAATAAGGCTTCGAAGCTGGGGGGAGAGTAATTGTCTGTCAGATTTGAGGAGGGAGAATGTTCCAGGCCAGAAACAGGACGTGGGCTAGGGGTAGATGGTGAGATAAGCAAGATCGAGACATGGTGAGGTTAGCATTAGAGGAGCGAAGTGGGTGAGCTGGGTCATAGAAGGAGAGAAATGAGGTGAGGTTGGAGGGGTCAAGGTGATGGAGTGCTTTAAAGTCAATGGTGAGGAGTTTTTGTTTGATGCAGAGGCAGATGGGCAACCACTGGAGGTTCTTGAGGAGCAGGGTAAGATGTCCTCAGCGTTTTTATAGAAAAATGATCGAGGCAGCGGAGTGAAGTATGAACTGGAGTGGGGAGAGACAGGAGCTTGGGAGGTCAGCAAGGAGGCAGATGGAGTAATCTAGGCAGGATAGGATAAGTGATTGTATTAACAAGGTAGCAGTTTGAATGGAGAGGAAAGGGCTTATTTTATCTATGTTGTGAAGGTGGTCCTGACAGGACTTAGTGATGGATTGAATGCATGGGTTGAATGAGAGAGAGGAGTCAAGGATGCCACCAAGGTTATAGGCTTGTGAGGCAGGAAGGATGGTGGTGCCGTCTATAGTGATGGGATAGTCAGGGGGAGGATGTGGTTTGGGTGGGAAAATAAGGAGCTCTGTTTCAGACATGTTACGTTTGAGGTGATGAGAGGACATCCAAGTAGAAATGTCTTGAAGGCAAAAGGAGATGTGAGACTGGAGAGAGGGAGAGCGATCAGATGGATGATCTCCCCTACCATACTCTCATAGTTTTGTTTTTTTTTTCCATTTCCATTAGCCTGAGAGTCAGTCTGTGGTCTCAGAATAAGAGTTGACATTCCTGTCCACTCCATCAAATCAAATGGTTTTTCACTAGAAAGTCATTGATGGAGAGTCCTTCCCTTTCACCTTTCTTTTAGAATATGCTAATAATTGAAATTGTAGCAAAAGCCACAAATACACTTTAAAATACAGTTAATCCCCTGAGAGATCACCAAGTTAAAGATTGCTTCTAGCAATCTCAAAATCTGTTCTGTTTACTCCAACAAATTCCACTCGTTATTCTACATCTGGCAAACAATATATTTAAGAATTGTCCTTGAATATTGATATTTTTCAAAACTCTTACCTGCTGCCTTACAGCTCTGGTAGTTTCCAAAAGCACCCATGATTTCAAAATTTAGAAGCTGACTGAGATTAGTTTTAAATGAAAGAGAAGGGAGCCCTCTTGAGGACTTAATAGTAAAAGGCTGTGTGTTATTTAAATGAATTAAATTGTTTAGGCTTCTCTCAGGATCACATCTGGAAAGTTTCCAGTACCCTACCAGTCTCAGCTATGGGAGGAAGAGTCAGGAAGAGGCATATCCATTCTATACCTATTTTGGGCAGTAGCTAGCGAGTGGAAGGAAATCTGATACAAGTCAAAACTCACCTCTGCTGGGCAGCAGTGGTATGAGAGTCGAGGGCGGAAACTCAAGTTTACCTCATGGAAGAAGGCTACAGTAAATGACTTCTGAACTTTTTCCAAGAAAACTCTATGGAAACATTACCAGAGTCAATGCAGATGGAGATGGGGCATTCTGGGAGAGACATGTCCATGGAGTCGTTATGGGTCAGAAACGACTCCACAGCATAAGGCAAGACAAGAGCCCTGTGGGGGACAGAGGCCTCTTCTGATCTACTCATACCATATTTACCCCAGAAATTGTACACATAAGCACTTAATACCATTAATCAATCAAATGTATTTATCGACCACTTACTGTGTATTTTTTCAATAGTATTTTTCAATGGTATTTATTGAGCGCTTACTATGTGCAGAACACTGTACTAAGCGCTTGGAATGAACAAGTCGGCAACAGATAGAGACAGTCCCTGCAGTTTGATGGGCTTACAGTTTAATTGGGGGAGTCAGGCAGACAAGAACAATGGCAATAAATAGAGTCAAGGGGAAGAAGATCTCGTAAAAACAATGGCAACTAAATAGAATCAAGGCGATGTACATTTCATTAACAAAATAAATAGGGTAATGAAAATATATACAGTTGAGCAGACAAGTACAGTGCTGAGGGGTTGGGAAGGGAGAGGGGGAGGAACAGAGGGAAATGGGGAGAAAAGAGGGTTTAGCTGCAGAGAGGTAAAGAGGGGCGGTAGAGGGAGTAGAGGGAGAAGGGGATCTCAGTCTGGGAAGGCCTCTTGGAGGAGGTGAGTTTTGAGTAGGGTTTTGAAGAGGGGAGGAGAATTAGTTTGGCAGAGGTGAGGAGGGAGGGTATTCCAGGACCGCGGGAGGACGTGGCCCAGGGGTCGACGGCGGGATAGGCAAGACCGAGGGACGGTGAGGAGGTGGGCGGCAGAGGAGCGGAGCATGCGGGGTGGGCAGTAGAAAGAGAGAAGGGAGGAGAGGTAGGAAGGGGCAAGGTGATGGAGAGCCTTGAAGCCTAGAGTGAGGAGTTTTTGTTTGGAGCGGAGGTTGATAGGCAACCAATGGAGGTGTGTAAGAAGGGGAGTGACATGCCCAGATCATTTCTGCAGGAAGATGAGCCGGGCAGCGGAGTGAAGAATAGACTGGAGCGGGGCGAGGGAGGAGGAAGGGAGATCGAGGAGGAAGGGAGATCAGAGAGAAGGCTGACACAGTAGTCTAGCTGGGATATAACAAGAGCCTGTAGCAGTAAGGTAGCCATTTGGGTGGAGAGGAAAGGGCGGGTCTTGGCGATATTGTAAAGGTGAAACCGACAGGTCTCGGTAACGGATAGGATGTGTGGGGTGAGCGAGAGAGATGAGTCAAAGATGACACCGAGATTGCGGGCCTGAGAGATGGGAAAGATGGTCGTGCCATCCACGGTGATAGGGAAGTCTGGGAGAGGACCGGGCTCAGGAGGGAAGATGAGGAGCTCAGTCTTGCTCATGTTGAGTTTTAGGTGGTGGGCCGACATCCAGGTGGAGACATCCTGCAGGCAGGAGGAGATGCGAGCCTGAAGGGAGGGGGAGAGAATAGGGGCAGAGATGTAGATCTGCGTGTCATCTGTGTAGAGATGGTATTCAAAGCCGTGAGAGCGAATGAGTTCACCAAGGGAGTGAGTGTAAATGGAGAACAGAAGAGGGCCAAGAACTGACCCTTGAGGAACTCCAACAGTTAAAGGATGGGAGGGGGAGAAGGTGCCTGTGAAGGAGACCGAGAATGACCGGCCAGAGAGATAAGAGGAGAACCAGGAGAGAATGGAGTCCGTGAAGCCAAGGTGAGATAAGGTGTGAAGGAGGAGGGGATGGTCGACAGTGTCAAAGGCAGCAGAGAGGTCAAGGAGGATTAGAGTGGAGTAGGAGCCATTGGAAGGAGGTCATGGGTGACCTTAGAGAGAGCAGTCTCGGTAGAGTGGAGGGGACAGAAGCCAGATTGGAGGGGGTCCAGGAGAGAATGGGAGTTAAGGAATTCTAAACAGCGAGTGTAGACAACTCGTTCTAGGATTTTGGAAAGGAAGGGTAGTAGGGAGATGGGGCGATAACTGGAAGGGGAAGTGGGGTGGAGAGTGGGTTTTTTTAGGATGGGGGAGACGTGGGCATGTTTGAAGGCAGAGGGGAAGGAGCCATTGGAGATTGAGTGGTTAAAAATAGAAGTTAAGGAAGGGAGGAGGGCAGGGACAATGTTTTTTATAAGGTGAGCGGGAATGGGGTCCGAAGTGCATCTCCTCCTGCCTTCAGGACATCTCTACTTAGATGTCCTCCCACTACCTAAAACTCAACATGTCCAAGACAGAGCTCCTTATCATCCCTCCCAAACCCTGTCCTCTCCCTAACTTTCCTGTCACTGTGGACAGCACAACCATCCTTCCCTCCTCATAAGCCCGAGCACAGACTTGAGAGTCAGAGGTCATGAGTTCTAATCCCATCTCTGCCACTTGTCAGCTGTGCAACTTTGGGCAAGTCACTTAAATTCTCTGTGCCTCAGTTAAATGGGGATTAAGACTGTGAGCCCCAAGTGGGACAACCTGATTACCTTGTGTTTACCCTAGTGCTTAGTACAGTTCTTGGCACATAGTAAGCGCTTAACAAATACCATTATTATTATAAGCCCACAACCTTGGTGTCATCCTTGACTCTGCTCTCTCATTCACCCACATATCCAATCATATTCATCACCAAAGCATGCCAGTCTCACTTTCAGAACATCGCCAAAATCCACCTTTTCCTCTCCATCCAAACCACTACCACTTTAGTACGATCACTCATCCTCTCCCAACTGGATTACTAAATCAGCCTCCTTTCTGACCTCCCAACCTCCTGTCTCTACCCACTTCAGTCCATACTTCACTCTGCTGCCAGGATTATCTTTCTATAGATACGTTCTGGGCACGTCACACCCCTCCTCAAAAACCTCCAGTAGTTGCCTATCAACCTCCGTATCAAACAAAAACTCTTCACTATTGGCTTCAAAGAACTCCATTACCTTGTCCCTTCTTACCTCACCTCCCTTCTCTCCTTCTACATCCCAGCCCACAAACTCTGCTCCTCTGGTGCTGACCTTCTTTCTGTGCCTTGTTCTCACCTGTCCTGCAATCAACCCCTGGCTCTTAGCTTACCACTGGCCCGGAACTCCCTCCCTCATCAAATCTGCCAATCACACTTCCCCCCTTCAAAGCCCTACTGAAGGCTCACCTCCTTTAAGAGGCCTTCCCAGACTAAGTCCTCCTTTCCACAGCTCCCCCTCCCATCCATGTCACCTCGACTCACTCCCTTGGCCACAGCACTTGCAAAAATATGTACAATATCTGTAATTCTATTTATTATATTGATGCCTGTTTACTTGTTTTGATGTGTTTATATCTAGAATTCTATTTATTTATATTGATGCCTGTTAACTTGTTTTGATGTCTGTCTCCCCTCTTCTAGACTATAAGCCTGGTGTTGGCAGGGATTGTCCCTATTGCTGAACTGTGCTTTCCAAGTGCTCAGTACAGAGCTCTGCACGTGGAAAGCGCTCGATAAATAATAATAATAATAATGATTTTGGTATTTGTTAAGCGTTTACTATGGGCAGAGCACTGTTCTAAGCGCTGAAGTAGATACAAGGTAATCAGGTTGTCCCACATGGGGCTCACAGTCCTAATCCCCATTTTACAGATGAGGTAACTGAGACACAGAGAAGTTAAGTGACTTGCCCACAGTCACACAGCTGACAAGTGGCAGAGTCAGCATTTGAACGCATGACCTCTGACTCCCAAGCCCAGGCTCTTTCCACTAGGCTACGTTGCTTCTCAATAAATATGATTGAACGAATGAATGAATGAGTTGGCAGACATGTTCCCTTACCACTAGGACCTTCCAAAGGCGAGACAGACAGGTCTACCTACAGACAGTTATGTACATAAGTGCTGTGGGTGGAGTGAATAAAAGGTGCAAATCCAAATGCAAGAGTGATACATATTCATGTCTGCTGTGTGGCTTTAGGCAAGTCCCTTAACTTCGCTGCACCTCAGTTACCTCAATTGTAAAATGGGGATTAAGATTGTGAGTCCCATGCGGGACAGAGACTGAGTCCAACCCGATTTGCTTGTACCCACAGGGCTTGGTGCAGTGCCTGGCACACAGTAAGCACTCAATAAATATGATTAAGTGAATGAAGAGTAAGCACTTAAGTACCACAGTTGTTACTGCAGTCCTAGGACCAACATCTCTTGCTTCTTAGCCCCCTATCCCAGAAGTAGGATTCCTCATACTCCTTTATGGGACTGCACTTCATTTTGTTTTGCCCCTGTAGGAGTTAGGGTGTTTTGAAAATAACCCATGTTTTCCCTCCACAATATGTACCAAGCTCTGGGTAGATAGAGTAGAGAGATTGGATACATTCTCTGTCCCACATGGGGCTCACCATCTCAGTAGAAGGGAAAACAGGTATCAAATTCCCATTTTATAAATGAGGAAACTGAGACACAGAATGAAGTAAAGTGACTTGGCCAAAGTCACAGCAGGTAAAAGTCGGAACAGGAATTAGAACCCAAGTCCTCTAACTGCTCCGCTCCTATGCTCCATCCACTAGATCACCCTGCTACATGTATGATTTGTTCATTCAGTCAATTGTATTTATTGAGCACTTACTTTGTGCAGAGCACTGTACTAAATGCTTGGGAGAGTACAGTATAACAATAATATACATTTTACAACTGTCAGTGCTAAAGGGGCTGAAGGGGAAGGGGGCGTGTGTCCCCCTCACTCAGCCACAGCATTGAGGTCATAGGGTCAGGAGTGGTGAGGGATAGGTGCAGCGGGAGAATCAATCCATCAGTGGTATTTATTGAGCACTGTGTGCAGAGCACTGTATTAAGCGCTCAGGAGAGCACAGTACAATAGAGTTGGCAAACACGTTCCCAGAAGGACTGGTCTGGTTTGGGCTGGCTGGAGGGTGATGCACGTAAAATTATGTCTGTTCATTTCTCTTCGTGGTCAGAGACGCATACATGATTTGGCCGGTCTCCAAATTTTATTCTGCAGAATGGTCAGACACCGCAACTTGGAAGGTGGTCAGTTTAAGATCCCGAAGGCTTTTTTAGGTTACATTTATACCCAAACAATAGCCCTCTTCCCCCTACCTATGTTTTTCAATCACTAACCTAGGCATCTTGATTTTCAGATATGGTTATCTTAGGGTCCAGCTTGTTGACACACTTAGTGATCAGCAGTAATAATAATAATAATAATGTTGGTATTTGTTAAATGTTTACTATGTGCCGAGCACTGTTCTAATTGCTGGGGTAGATACAGAGTAATCAGGTTGTCCCATGTGAGGCTCATAGTCTTAATCCCCATTTTACAGATGAGGTAACTGAGGCACCAAGAAGTTAAGTGATTTGTCCAAAGTCACATATTCATTCATTCATTCATTCAATAGTATTTATTGAGCGCTTACTATGTGCAGAGCACTGTACTAAGCGCTTGGGATGAACAAGTCGGCAACAGATAGAGACAGTCCCTGCCGTTTGATGGGCTTACAGTCTAAAGGGGGGAGACAGACAGACAAGAACAATGGCAATAAATAGAGTCAAGGGGAAGAACATCTCCTAAAAACAATGGCAACTAAATAGAATCAAGGCGATGTACAATTCATTAACAATTCATTAACATACCTGACTGGTGGTGGAGCCGAGATTAGAGAAGAAGTGTGGCTCCATGGAAAGGGCCCGGGCATGGGAGTCAGAGGTCATGGGTTTGAATCCCGGCTCTGCCACTTGTCAGCTGTGTGACTTTGGGCAAGTCACTTAACTTTGCTGTTCCTCAGTTACCTCATCGGTAAAATGGGGATTAAGACTGTGAGCCCCACCTGGGGCAACCTGATCACCTTGTATCCTCCCCCCGCAAGCACTTAGAACAGTGCTTTGCATAAAGTAAGTGCTTAATAAATGCCATCATTATTATTAGAACCCATGACCTCTGACTCCCAAGTCGGTGCTCTTTCCACTGAGCCACCCTGCCTCTCTTGCCACACTGCTTCTCTAAAATTCAGCCACTTACATAGGATTTATTCATTATATTTATTGAGCGCTTACTATGTGCGGGGCAGTATACTAAGCACTTGAGGGATTTCCTGTGAACACTTTGACTAAACGAGAGGGATTTCATATTCACAACTGTTCCTCCAAAACAGTGTTACTTCGGCCAAGGGCTACGGCTGAAGCTGCAGCCCTTTGGCTGACATATGGCAGTTTCCTTCCATGCCTTTCCATTCATTCACTATTCAATGGTGTTTATTGAGCGTATTTATTGAATGCTTACTCTGTGCAGAGCACTGGACTAAGCGCTTGAGGGATTTCCTATGAACAATTTTACTAAACAAGGTGGATCTCGTGTTAACTGTTCCTTCAAAACGGTGTTACTTGGGCCAAGGGCTACGGCTTTAGCTGTGGCCCCTTGGCCCACATATGGCAGTTTCCTTCCATGGCTTTCTATCCATTCATTCACTATTCAATGGTGTTTATTGAGCATATCTTTGAGTGCGCAGGACACTGTTCTAAGCCCTTGGAATGTCCATTTCAGCAACAGAGGGAGACAATTTCTCTGTGCCTCAGTTCCCTCATCTGTAAAATGGGGATAAAGACGGTGAGCCCCATGTGGGCCAACCTGATCACCCTGTATGCTCCCCAGCGCTTAAAACAGTGCTCGGCGCACAGTAAGCACTTAACAAATGCCATCATTATTATTATTATTGTTATTATTATTAACCTGTACCCTTTGCCCAGGGATGAGGCCAGTGGGGGCCCCCAGCGGGCAGAGGGCAGTTGGGCCCTGGCGCCGGCCGGCAAGGAGGGCGGGCTAGAAAAGCAGCGTGGCTCAGTGGCAAGAGCCTGGGCTTGGGAGTCAGAGGTCACGGGTTTGATCCCAGCTCTGCCCCTTGTCAGCTGGGTGACTGTGGGCAAGACACATGTTCTCTCAGTTCCCTCATCTGTAAAATGGGGATGAAGACTGTGAGCCTCACGTGGGACAACCTGATAAACCTGTATTAATTCAGTAGTATTTATTGAGCGTTTACTATGTGCAGAGCACTGTACTAAGCGCTTGGAATGAACAAGTCGGCAACCCGTATCTCCCCCAGCGCTTAGAACGGTGCTCGGCACATAGTAAGCACTTAACAAATGCCATCATTATTATGATTGTTATTGTTATTATCAACCCCTGCCCTTTGCCCAGGGTTGAGGCTGGCGGGGCCTCCAGTGGGAGGGCGGTAGGGCCCTGGCAGCAGCTGGCAAGGAGGGCGGGCTAGAGAAGCAGCCTGGTTTAGTGGCAATTGCCTGGGCCTGGGAGTAAGAGGTCACGGGCTCGAATCCCAGCTCTGCCCCTTGTCAGCCGACTGTTGGCAAGTCACTTCACTTCTCTGGGCCTCAGTTTCCTCATCTGTAAAATGGGGATTAACTGTGAGCATCATGTGGGACAACCTGATGACCCTGTATCTCCCTGAACGCTTAGAACGGCGCTCGGCATGTAGTAAGGGATTGAGAAATACCGACATTATTATTATTGCTATGGGAAGCAGCGTGGCTCAGTGGAAAGAGCCTGGGCTTGGGAGTCAGTGGTCACTGGTTTGAATCCCAGCTCTGCCTCTTGTCAGCTATGTGACTGTGGGCAAGTCACTTGTTCCCTCAGTTCCCTCATCTGTAAAATGGGGATGAAAACTGTGAGCTTCACATGGGACAACCTGATGATATCTCCTCCAGTGCTTAGAACGGAGCTCGGCACGTAATAAGCGCTTAACAAATGCCATCATTATTATGATTGTTTGTGTTATTATCGACCCCTGCCCTTTACCCAGGGGTGAGGCTGGCAGGGGGCCCCTGGCGGGAGGGCGGTTGGGCCCTGGCACCAGCCTGCAAGGAGGGCGGGCTAGAGAAGCAGCATGGTTCAATGGAAAGAGCCCGGGTTTGGGAGTCAGAGGTCACGGGCTCAAATCCCTACTCCACCCCTTGTCAGCTGGGTGACTGTGGGCAAGTCACTTGTTCCCTCAGTTCCGTCATCTGTAAAATGGGGATGAAGACTGTGAGCCTCACATGGGACAACCTGATGACCCTGTATCTCCCCCAGCGCTTAGAACGGTGCTCCGCACGTAGTAAGGGATTGAGAAATCCCAACATTATTATTATTGTTATTATTATCATCCCCGGGGTGGGGACCTAAGGGGAGGCCGGGGCTCCTGAGGGCCAGCTCAGGCTTCAAGGCTCTCCATCATCTTGCTCCCTCCTACCTCTCCTCCCTTCTCTCTTTCTACTGCCCACCCCGCACACTCCGCTCCTCTGCCGCCCACCTCCTCACCGTCCCCTGTTCTCACCTATCCCACCATCAACCCCTGGCCCACGTCCTCCCGCGGTCCTGGAATGCCCTCCCTCCTCACCTCCGACAATCTAATTCTCCTCCCCTCTTCAAAGCCCTACTTAAAGCTCACCTCCTCCAAGAGGCCTTCCCACACTGAGCTCCCCCTTTTCCCTCTGCTCCCTCTACCCCCTCCCCTTTACCTCCTCACAGCTAAACCCTCTTCTCACCCTTTCCCTCTGCTCCTCCACCTCTCCCTTCCCTTCCCCTCAGCACTGTACTCGTCCGCGCAACTGTCTATATCTTCATCACCCTATTTATTTTGTTAATTAGATGTACATCACCCCGATTCTATTTATTTGCTATTGTTTTAATGAGACAGTCATCCCCTTGAGTCTATTTAAGGCTATTTTCTTGTCTGTCCGTCTTCCCCAATTAATAATGTTGGCATTTGTTAAGCACTTACTATGTGCAGAGCACTGTTTTAAGCACTGGGGTAGATACAGGGTCATCAGGTTGTCCCACATGGGGCTCACAGTCTTAATCCCCATTTTACAGATGAGGTAACTGAGGCCCAGAGAAGTTAAGTGACTTGCCCACAGTCACCCAGCTGACAAGTGGCAGAGCTGGCATTCGAACTCATGACCTCTGACTCCATTCATTCATTCATTCATTCAATAGTATTTATTGAGCGCTTCCTAGGTGCAGAGCACTGTACTAAGCGCTCGGAATGAACAAGTCGGCAACAGATAGAGACAGTCCCTGCCCTTTGACGGGCTTACAGTCTACTTCGCTGCTAAGTGAAGCAGCGTGGCTCAGTGGAAAGAGCACGGGCTTTGTATTCTTGTCTGTTCATTCATTCAATAGTATTTATTGAGCGCTTACTATGTGCAGAGCACTGTACTAAGCGCTTGGGATGAACAAGTCGGCAACAGATAGAGACAATCCCTGCCGTTTGACGGGCTTACAGTCTAATCGGGGGGGACAGGCAGACAAGAACAATGGCAATAAATAGAGTCAAGTCTGTTCTGTCTCCCCCGATTAGTCTGTGAAGCCCGTCAGAAGGCAGGGACTGTCTCTATCTGTTGCCGACTTGTTCATCCCAAGCGCTTAGTACAGTGCTCTGCCCCTAGGAAGCGCTCAATAATACTATTGAATGGATGGATGGGGGCGGGGCGCTGGGAGGCCACTCCCCCCGGGTGTCCAGAATGGCGGCGGCCGTGCTCCTGGGCCGGACGGGTCTCTCTTCTCCAGGACAGGACAGGGCCTGAGGGCGGCAGGGCAGCCAGTCCTTCGTCCATGGAGGCCCCGGGTTGTCCGTCCGTCTCCAGAGAGGGTCGGCAGGAGGAGTCCGGCCCAGGACGGCCCGCGGCCCGCTCCCTCCTCTGCCTCTATCTGCTGGGCTTCATGGTGAGTCCCGGGGGCTCCAGGGGGACCCTCACACCCCATAACAGAATTGCTCTTTAATAATAATGTTGCTATTTGTCAAGCGCTTACTATGTGCGAGCACTGCTCTAAGCGCTGGGGGAGATACAGCCTGGCTCAGTGGCAAGAGCCTGGGCCTTGGGAGTCAGAGGTCATGGGTTCGACTCCCGGGCGCTGCCACTTGTCAGCTGGGTGACTGTGGGTTAGCGAAGCAGCGGGGCTCAGTGGAAAGAGCACGGGCTTTGGAGTCAGAGGTCACGGGTTCAAATCCCGGCTCGGCCATTTGTCAGCTGTGTGACTATGGGCAAGTCACTTAACTTCTCGGTGCCTCAGTTCCCTCATCTGTAAAATGGGGATTAAGACTGTGAGCCCCACGTGGGACAACCTGATTCCCCTGTGTCTACCCCAGCGCTTAGAACAGTGCTCGGCACATAGTAAGCGCTTAACAAATACCAACATTATTATTATTAAAGAGCCCGGGCTTGGGAGTCAGAGGTCATGAGTTCGAATCCCAGCTCTGCCACTTGTCAGCTGGGTGACTGTGGGCAAGGCACTTCACGTCTCTGGGCCTCAGTTCTCTCATCTGTAAAATGGGGATGAAGACTGTGAGCCTCATGTGGGACAACCTGATGACCCTGTATCTACCCCAGCGCTTAGAACAGTGCTCTGCACATAGTAAGCGCTTAACAAATATCAACATTTTTATTATTACTTCATTTCTCTGGGCCTCAGTTACCTCATCTGTAAAATGGGGATTGACTGTGAGCCTCATGTGGGACAACCTGATGTCCCTGTATCTACCCCAGCGCTTAGAACAGTGCTCTGCACATAGTAAGCGCTTAACAAATACCAACAGGGTAATCAGGTTGTCCCACATGAGCCTCAATGTCTTCATCCCCATTTTACAGATGAGGCAACTGAGGCACCGAGAAGTGAAGTGACTCGCCCACAGTCACACAGCTGACAAGGGGCAGAGCCAGGATTCAAACCCATGACCTCTGACTCCCAAGCCCGGGCTCTTTCCGCTGAGCCACGCTGCTTTCTTTAGCCCTTACCAGGGGCTCAACACTCTCCTAAGTGCTGGGCGGAGAGGCAGGGTCATTAAGGGTCATTAAGAATAATAATGTGGGTATTTGTTAAGATTTGTTAAGGTGCCCAACACTCTTCTAAGCGCTGGGGGGAGAGGCAGGGTCATTAAGAATAATAATGTTGGGAGTTGTTAAGTGCTTACTTCTAAGCGCTGGGGGGAGATGCAGGGTAATTAAGAATAATAATGTTGATATTTCTTAAACCCTTACTAAGTGCCCAACACTCTTCTAAGCGCTGGGGGGGCGGCGGGTGAGGGGTGACACAGGGTAATTAATAATAATAATGTTGAGATTTGTTAAAGCACTCTTCCAAGCACTTGGGGGGAGATACAGGGTAATTAAGAATAATGTTGGTATTTCTTAAGCCCTTACTAGATGCCCAATGCTCTTCTAAATGCTGGGGGGAGAGGCAGGGTCATTAAGATTAATAATGTTGGGATTTCTTAAAGCGCTCAGTTGTAAGCGCTGGGTGGAGAGGCAGAGTAATTAGTACTATTGAATGAATGAATAATAATAATAATGTTGGTATTTGTTAAGCACTTACTATGGGCAGAGCACTCTTCTAAGCACTGGGGGGTAGATGCAGGGTAATTAAGAATAATAATGTTGGTATTTCTTAAGCCCTTACTAGGTGCCCAACACTCTTCTAAGCGCCGAGGGGAGAGGCAGGGTAATTAATCATAATGTTGGGATTTGTTAAGCGCTTAGTTCTAAGCGCTGAGCAGAGATGCAGGGTAATTAAGAATAATAATGTTGATATTTCTTAAGCCCTTACTAGGTGCCCAACACTCTTCTAAGTGCTGGGAGGGAGGGGAGATACAGGGTAATTAATAATAATAATGTTGGGATTTGTTAAAGTGCTTAGTATGTGCAGAGCACTCTTCCAAGCACTGGGGGGGGAAGATACAGGGTAATTAAGAATAATAATGTTGGTATTTCCTAAGCCCTTACTAGGTGCCCAACACTCTTCTAAGCGCTGGGGGGAGAGGCAGGGTAATTAAGAATAATAATGTTGGGATTTGTTAAGCGCCTAGTTCTAAGCGCTGGGGAGGGGATACAGGGTAATTAAGAAAAATAATGTTGGTACTTCTTAAAGCACTTACTATGGGCAGAGCACTCTTTTAAGCGCTGGGGGGAGATACAGGGTAATTAGTACTATTGAATGAATGAATGAATAATTAATAATAATAATGTTGGTATTTAAACCCTTATTATATGCAGAGCACTCTTCTAAGCTCTGGGGGGAGATACAGGGTAATTGGTGCTATGGTACTATTGAATGAATGAATGAATAATTAATAATAATAATGTTGGTATTTGTTAAGCGCTTACTATGGGCAGAGCACTCTTCTAAGCGCTGGGGGGAGATACAGGGTAATTAAGAATAACAATGTTGGTATTTGTTAAAATGCTTAATATGTGCAGAGCACTGTTCTAAGCACTGGAGGAGATACAGGGTAATTAAGAATAATAATGTTGGTATTTAAATGCTTACTATGTGCAGAACACTGTTCTAAGCGCTGGGGGGAGATACAGGGTGATTAAGAATAATAATGTTGGGATTTCTTAAGCGCTTACTAGGTGCCCAACTTTCTTCTAAGCGCTGGGGGGAGATACAGGGTAATTAATAATAATAATGTTGGTATTTGTTAAGTGCTTACTATGTGCAGAGTACTCTTCTAAGCGCTGGGCGGAGATACAGGGTAATCAGGTTGTCCCACGTGAGGCTCACAGTCTTCATCCCCATTTTACAAATGAGGGAACTGAGGCCCAGAGAAATGATGTGACTTGCCCACAGGCACCCAGCTGGGTGGAATTCAAACCCGTGACCTCTGACTTCCCAAGCCCAGGCTCTTTCCACTGAGCCATGCTGCTTCTCCAATTCATTCAATACTATTTACTGAGTGCTTACTATGTGCAGAACATGGGACTAAGCGCTTGGAATGTACAACTGGGCAACAGATAGAAATCATCCCTGCTCAATGACGGGCTCACAGTCTAATCGGGGGTAATCAGGTGGTCCCACATGAGGCTCCCAGTCTTCATTCCCATTTTACAGATGAGCTAACTAAGGCCCCCAGAAGTCAAATGACTTGCCCAGAGTCACACAGCTGACAGGTGGTGGAGCCGGGATTTGAACCCATGACCTCCCGACTCCTAGGCCTGTGCTCTTTCCACTGAGCCACGCTGCATCACAAATACTGAGGCAGTGAACGGAGGGCAGTGAACGCAGCCCGGATCATCTTCCTGCAGAAATGCTCTGGGCATGTCACTCCCCTCCTTATAAACCTACAGGGGTTGCCTGTCAACCTCTGCACGAAACAAAAATTTCTCACTCTGGGCTTCAAGGCTCTCCATCACCTTGCCCTCTCCTACCTCTTCTCCCTTCTCTCTTTCTACTGCCCACCCCATACACTCAGCTCCTCTGCCGCTCACCTCCTCACCATCCCCTGTTCACGCCTATCCCGCTGTCGACCCCCTCCCGTTGTCCTGGAATGCCCTCCCTCCTCACCTCTGTCGAACTAACTCTCTTCCCCTCTTCAAAGCCCTACTGAGAACTCACCTCCTCCAAGAGGCCTTCCCAGACTGAGCTTCCCCTTTTACCTCTGCTCCCTCTGCTCCCTCTCTGCTCCCCTGCCACCCTCTGCTCCCTCCCGCTTCTCCCCTTCACCTCCTCTCAGCTAAGCCCCCTTTCCCTCTGTTCCTCCCCCTCTCCCTTCGCCTCCCTTCAGCACTGTGCTCATTTGTATATATTTTTGTTACCCTATTTATTTTGTTAATGAGGTATACATCCCCTTGATTGTATTTATTGTGATTGTGTTGTCTTGTTTTTGTCCGTCTCCCCCGATTAGACTGTGATCCTGTCACTGGGCAGGGATTGTCTCCATCTGTTCCCGAATTGTATATTCCAAGTGCTTAGTACAGTGCTCTGCACATAGTAAGCGCTCAATAAATACTATTGAATGAATGAATGAATGATCACCATTTTACAGATGAGGTAACTGAGGCCCAGAGAGGCTGAGTGATCTGCCTAGGGTCACACAGCAGACACATGGCAGAACTGGGATTAAAACTCAGATTCTCTGGCTCCCAGACCCCTGCTCTTTCCAGGAGGCCACACCTTGGGTCAGCTGGATGAAGTGTAGCCGAGGAGTATGTCAGGAAGTTGGAGGTACAGAGTTATTCCATGAGTCCTGGAAATGTTTATTTGTGGATTCTGGAATGATGACATTTCCACTGGCTGTACACCCAAAAGGAAAAATGATTGCCTCATTTCTGGGATGCTTAAAACACCCTGGGTTCATAGCATAGTGGATAGAGCCCTGGGATTCAGGAGGTCATGGGTTTTAATTATGGCCCTGCCACTTGTCTGCCCTATGACCTTGGGCAAGTCACTTCTCTATGCCTCAGTTACCTCATCTTTAAAATGGGGATTGAGACCGTGAGCCCCACATCGGACAAAGACTGGTTATCCACCCCAGTGTTTAGTATAGTGCCTGGCATATGGTAAGTATTTAACAAATACCACAATACTTAGTAGTATTATTCTAGCAGAATAGAGCACCTAGAATATAAATCCAGGTGCAGCACTTGAACTGGGTCAGCCCCACAGTCTGTCCCACCCAATATTTGACTTCTAATAATAATTGTGGCATTTCTTAAGCACTTACTATGGGCTAAGCACTGGAACACACAATCTGCTGTGCGCTATGTGCAGAGCACTAGTAAGCATTTGGGAGTACAGTACGACAGAATTAGTAGACATGTTGCCTGCCCACAGCAAACTTGCAGTCTAAAGGGAGAAAGAGATATTTATTTTTACTATTATAAATAATAATAATAACATCAATTACAGTATTTGTTAAGCGCTTACTATGTGGCAAGCAGTGTTCCAAGTGCTGGGGTACAAGTTAATCAGGTTGGATGCAGTCCCTGTCCCGCATGGGGCTCACGCTCTTAATCCCCATTTTACAGATGAGGTAACTGAGGCCCAGAGAAGTTAAGTGACTTGCCCAAGGTCATGCAGCAGACACATGGTGGAGCTGGGATTAGAACCTAGGTCCTTCTGACTCCCAGGCCCATGCCCTATCCACTAAGCCACACTGCTTCTCAGGTATTTAAGTATTTTATATCATTTATAGATATGTACTACATAAATGTCATGGGGTTGAAGGTGGGGCAGATATCAAATGCCCAAAGGTCACCGATTCAACTGCATAGATGATGCAGAAGGGGGAGAGAGCTGGGGGGAAGAGGGCTTATCGGGGAAGGGCTGTTGGAGTAGATATAGGATTAATACAGTACAATCGGAGCAGACACAGCCTCATTCCCACGTATGGTTTACAGTCTTGAGCAGGAAGAACATGTCTTTTAATCCCTCTTTTACAGAAGAAGAAACTGAGGCACAGGGAGAAGTTAAGTGACTTGCCCCATATCACACAGTTGGCAAGTGGCAGAGCCGGAATTAGAATCCTGGTCTCGTGACTCCCCATTCTGTTCTCTTTCTTCTAGACCACACTGCAGTACCACACTGCTTCCCCAGTAGTGGAACCTGAACGTCTCGGGGACCAACTGCCATTTCGCACTTTACACCCATCGTTATGGGCAGGAATGGACTATCCAACAGCCCACTTTCCTGTCCAACCCTAGCATATCCTCTAGTAATTCATCGTGGATCACTTGCTCATGCTTCATCACTATAATAATAATAATTGTGGTATTTAAGTGCTTACTATGTGTCCAACACCGTACTAAACACTGGGATAGATATAAGATAATCAGGTCGGAGACCGTTCCTTTCTGCTATGGGGCTCACTTCCGAAGCACTCTACTACCTACCAATCGTGTGTTCTTTTATCTATAAGTGAAACGCTATTCAGGGAAGAAGAATGGCCTAGTGGATATAGCACAGGCCTAGGAGTCAGAAGGACCTGGGTTCTAACTCCGGCTCTAACACACTTGCCTGCTGTGTGACTTTGGGTGAATCACTTCTTTGTATCTCAGTTACCTCATCTGTAAAATGGGGATGAAGACTGTGAGCCCCATATGGGGCAGGGACTGTGTCTAACCTGATTAGCCTGTATCTACTCCAGCACTTAGAACAGCACTTGACATGTAATAAGCGCATAAGAAATACCATCATCATCATCATCATTATTATTATTATTCTAGGTCAGCCCCTCCAGCCCAGGGATCTGGAGGGAAACAGGGATTTAGAGGAACCGTATACTAGTTGGCCTTAGGGACTCCTCTATCCTTATGGTTAGGGCTGGACCATCCAGCACCGCTAACGTTCCTTGCCTCCATATCTACCTTTCCCATTTACAACTCTCCCAACTTTCTAGTAACCTCTTATGGCCTGCTTGTGCCAGAATGTACTGAAAGTGATTATTATGTTTCAAGCACTGTACTAAGTGCTAGAGTAGATACAAAATAATCAGGTCCCACATGGGGTTCACAGTCTAAGTAGGAGGGAGGAAAGATATTGAATACTCATTTTGCAGATTAGGGAACTGAGGCATGGAGAAGTTGTGAAAACAGAAAAGAGGCAGAGCAGAGATTAGAACCCCAATCCTCTGACTCCCAGACCTGTGCACTTTTCACTAAGCCATGTTGTTTCTCCTGATGATGGGGATGTGTTTTCCATATTTGAACATTTGAAAACCAATTATTCAACTTACAAAAAAAAAAAATCCCTCAGCACTGAACTTCCCAGAATCACACGGATTCCTTTTTAATAGGTGAAATAGAGAAACTAAGAAAATACGGTTAAATATCTTCCCAGCTTGTAGTGACTAAGATCCAGTTGCAAGTCTTTAAGCATTACTGGCAAATTTCTTCCTTTCAGTACCATTAGGTCTGGTTCCCAGAGTATTTCATGGATGAAAGTATGGTCTTTCATGTTAATTCCCAGATATTTCTGAATAGGATTGAAAGGCCGACGACCACAAGTGGCAACATGGTCTTGTGGAAAGAGCATGGGCCTGGGAGTCAGAGGACTAGGTTCTAATCCCTGCTCTGTCACTTGTCTGCTGCTGTATGACCTTGGGCAAGTCATTTATCGTCTCTGTTTCTCAGTTACCTCATCTGTAAAATGGGGATTAAGACTGTAAGCCCCATATGGGTCAGGAACTGTGTCCAAACTGATTGTCTTGTATATACCCCGATGTTTAGTACAATGCTGGGCACATAGTAAAGTAAGCACTATAACAAATGCCATTATAAAAAACAAAACAAAATTGTACTCAGTCCAACATCATTAGTCCCAAAGCCTCTGGTTGCTTCCATGCAGCTCAGTTATTGAAAGGATTTTATGTTCTCTTTTAGGACCTTTTTGGTGTGAGCATGATAGTTCCTTTATTAAATCTCCACATGAAATCTCTTGGAGCGAGCCCAAGCACTGCTGGAGTTGTAGGTAAGTTGTGAATTCTGCTGCCACAAAGAGAATGTAAGTATCTTTGAACTCTGATCCTGATTGCAAATCCAGAGTAGTAACTTGGGTTTAAGTGCATGATGTACTATGAGAGGAAAAAGTTAGGGATTTTAGAGAATCCAGCCCTAACCATGAGGATGGACGTGACCAAGAGCAACCATCACTGTGTTCCACAAGCATCCAGATGCCAGTGTTGAAGGCAGAATACTGGGCTGGATAAACCACTAGTCTAACCCAGTCTTGTATATGCTTTTTCACTTTCACTCTCACCATCAAAGATCCCTTTCCTGTCTGCCTTCAAACACCCTCAAGTCTCTATTCAGTACTGAAAAGTCTCCCCTCAATCCTTCAGTTATCTTCCCATATTCTTGTTTTCTGTTCCTATCCAAACTCCTGGAAAGATTGTTTTCACGTACTGCTCTCACTTCCTCTCCACCAGCTCTCTTCCTGGCCTTCTAAAACCTAATTTTTGACCCCTTCATTCCATTGAGCTAAAGTTCTCCAAGTTAGCAGTATTTGCCTCATAACCAAATCCATTGGGCTCCACCCCATACTAATCCTCTTAAACATCTTTATTGCCTCTGTCACTCTCTGCAGTCCCTCCTCCTTGAAATGTCTTTTTAATGGTACTTGTTAAGTGCTTACAATGTGCCAGGCACTGCGCTAAGCACTGGGTTAGATACAAGGTAATCAGGTTGGACACAGTCCCTGTTGCACATAGGGCTCACAGTCTTTATCCCCATTTTACAGATGAAGAACCTGAGCCCCAGAGAAGTTGTGACTTGCCCAAGGTCACACAGACACATGGCAGAGCTGCAATTAGAACCCAGGTCCTTTGACTCTCAGGCTCATGCTCATTCCACTAGACCACCCTGCTTCCCAGACCCTTTCAGACCTCACCCTCACTGACCAGTTCTTCCCCACTGACCGCTTTTTCTCGGTTTCATTCACTGGCTCTTGCACCTCTCATTCCCTAACTGTGGTCTTAATACAAGTCTCTCAGTTCGTTCTCTTGGTCTTCTCACTCTGCTGCACTCACTCTTAGAGAAAGCTTACCTTCTCATAGCTTTAACTACCTCCTTTACAGGGGATGCCCCCAGAATAGACATCTCCTCCTCTAACCTCTCACCTAATACACAAAACCCACATTTCCAGCCTCTAGGATATTCACCTGAAACATGTCCCCTTGAACACGCCCCCCACACCTCAAACTTAAATGTCAGAAACTCAAGTTGATAACTTCTGTCTCAAAAGTAGCTCATGTCTCCTAAATTATCTATATCAGTATCATTACTAGCCTGTTTCACAAGCCCACAACCTTGGCACCATTTTTAACTCCTCACTACCTTTCAGCTGCCACATTCAGTCAACTGTTAAATCATGCTAATTTATTCTCTAAACTCTGGGTTACCCCTTCCTCTCCACCAGACTCCCGGGCCTATCTCTGGTCATATGAAAGACTACCACATCAGCGTCTCTCACTGGTCTCCATGGTCTTTCTCTCTTTCATTCAGTACTCCATTCTGCTGCATAATTCATCATTTCTGCAACATCACTTTTTACACTCCAATCCACTTTTCAAAATCCTCCAGTGGTCACTCGTTTTCCTCTGCATCAAGCCAATGCTCCTAACTTTGGCTTCAGGATCTTCACCTCACTTTCCGATTAGTTGATGTCACCACTATCCTCCTTGTCTTTCAAATCCACAACCTTAGCAGTATCCTTGACCCTCCCTCTCTCTCAAGCCCCACATTGTCAGTTTCTAAATCCTAGCCATTCATTCTCTACAACAGTTCTGGGATCCATCCCTTTCTCTCCATCCAAATGGCTACCACTATATTTCAGGATCTGGTCATATCTGTGCTTGACTGCTGCATTAGCCTTCTTACTGACCTCTCTGCCTCCTACCTCTTACCTCACCAGTCCATAAGTCACTATGTTGCCTGGCTCATTTTTCTGAAACGTGTCAGTCAGTCAAGCAGCCTTATTCATTGAGCACTTACAGCATGCAGTATTCTCTATTAAGCATTTGGGAGAGTATTTAGAGGAGCAGCATGTCCAAGTTGATTATCTTGTTTCTTCCCCGGAGTTTAGCATATAGGAAGCACTTAATACATACCATAATACTGACCTTTGTTTTTCTCTTCTATGTTTTCTTGATTTTTCTTTTTTCTTAGCTCATTTTTGGTATGTTCCCTGTTGATTCTTTTATATTTACTCACTCACTTTTGTCACTTTCACAATATGTGCAGTCTTTTTTGATATATTGTATGTTTCACATTTTTACTTTAGGTTCTTTTTATGGCGCTCTCCAGCTCTTTTCCAGCACAATTGTGGTAAGTTGATTTTTTGATGTGCTAGGCATCTTAAAACCATATCTATGAGTCTGTTGCTACTTGAATCTGAAAAACAGATGGCCATTTTGGAGCTACAGAAGTGACAGAGAATCTGTCCTTCCATACCTATCAGAATACCTCTTCTATTTTCCTCGCTTTTGTGATGAATTAATAGATGCTGTTTTTCCTGGAGACAGAGGATCAAGCAATCAGTGGTATTTGTTGAGTGCTTACTGTGTGCAGAGCACTATACTAAGCACTTGGGAAAGTACTTCAACCAGTCTGATGACCTCTGAAAGTGGTTAAAAATCTTCTGGGCAAGAGTTACTGCAGTTTTTATCTTCACCCTAACTGTCCACATTTCTTCCAAAGACTCCCTTCATATAGCCTGTGAGGTAAATAATCCTTATCTCTAATGAACAGCAGAAAAAGCTGGGCCATTAAAAAAAAAAAAAGGAGGCATTGCAAGCATACCACTGACATCACAGAAACACACCCCAATAGTAGTGGTAGCATTTATTGAGTGTTCACCGGGTACAGTGCACTGTCCAAAGCACTTGGGAAGTACATACTAGCCAAGTGACACATTCCCACTTTCATTCTAATAGGAGACAGACATAACAAACATAAAAGTATTTGCAAACACAGTACTCAAAATAAAGAAATGAATGTACAGTTTAGTAAATGTATAAATAAATACCTTAGTGCTGGAAATGGCTGGTGGATTTCAATAATTTGGGATGCTGATTTTGGGGAAGGCAGATTAGAAAAGATAGGTTTTTAGGAGGGATTTGAATATGTCAGATTTGTGAAGGGAGAGAAGGACTGAGAGAAGAAGGCAGGGGTTTCAAGCTGGGGTAAGAGCATGGTAGAAGAGGAGCCAAGGAAAAAGCTAAGAAGCAGTCAGAGAGAGGTAGTTCTGTGTCAGTAAAACCAAGGCCTGAAAGTATTTCAAGGAGGAGGGAGTTATCCACAATGTGAAAAGCAACTGAGAGGTCATGGAGGATTAGGACAGAGGAAAACCCATTGGATTTGGCTATAAGGTGTGGTGATTTAAAAGAGTGCACTTTCCGTGGAGTTAAGAGATCAAAAGAAAGCCTGGTAGTGGGTTAAGAAGAGAGCTCGTGGAGAGGAAGAGAAGGCAACAGGTGTAAGCAATTTCATTCAAGGAGTTTGACTAGGAAGAGAAGTAGGAAGATGGGGTTAATGATTGGATGGGCTGTGGAATTGAAAGAGTACTTCTTACTAATGTGGAGACTAGGGCATCTTTGAAGGTACAGGTGAGGGAGGCAGAAGAGAGTGAAAAGTTGCAAAATAGCAGTGAGGGAGAAGTAAAGTGACTGGCACATAGTCAGTGCTTAACAATTACCATTAAAAAAAGAAGACTGGGGGCAGATGCATATAGGCAGTGAGAACGGTTAAGGTCAGGCGCAGGTAGATGCAATGGATTTTGAGGTTAGGCTGGAGACTTACTATTGAGAAACAGCAGGGAAGCAGGAGAAAGACAAGGAAGGGGTAGCAGAGTAGCAGGAAAGTAGTGGAAAAACTTAGGGAATTTACTTCAGGATTGTGTGTAATTGGCAATAGATTACAGGCGCTTCTCCTTCCTACTTAAAACTGCACCCCATGTGAGACATTTGGCCCTCGTTGGCCTTTCAGGCCAACCCAATTATCTTGTATCTAGCCCAGCAGTAGGTACAGTGCATGGCAAATAGTAAGTACTTCTTAAATACCTCCCCAAAACACTGAGTGACGAATGGCTATTTCATGCAGTTTCTGGAAATTAACAGTTCATTTTCATCATCGTTCAAAAGCAGTACCACAGTGCATGTTTCTGTGTTTTCCCAGGGTTGCTGGAGTGATGTTTCAGGACGAAAACATTCCCTACTGGTCTGTATCCTGTTCAGTGCCCTGGGCTATTTTCTCTTGGGCCTATCTACCAGTATAATCTTAGTGGCCATCGCTAGAATCCCTGTGGGTGAGTAAATGCATTAACATGTCTATTGCAATAAATCATCTGACAGATGAACTTGACTTCCTGCTGCAGGTGAGGAAGCTCTGCCCTATCAACACCTCACTACTTAGTTCACTGGATGAATCATTTGAGCAATTTTCAGGCAGCCTCTGGAGAGGTTCACTTTTCAAGGATCGGGATGCTTTTCCATCATTCCATACTTAGATCTAATTCTGGGATTATGGCAACATCTAAGCCACTGTCACCATCTTTGGGTGGTTTATGAAAGTGCTCTGCCCACTGTAAGCATGCATTAAGTGCCATTGAACGACTGTTTGATCGAGTTGCATTTTCGTCTTTGTTTTCTTCCCTAGGACAGATCTCGGTGTAGGCAGAAGGTAATAGATGCATGCTTAAGTTCAGAGTTTCCATTCCTGTCATTTCCCAGTAGATATTACTGCACTAAACATACACTTTAACTCGAGCAGTTTGAGTGTGCAAAACTCTTCTAACATGACATTGCATTGCATCTAAGCAGTTGTGCTTTGTGGGAAGAATCAACCAGTCAATCAGTGGTATTTGAGCCCTTACTGTGTGCTGAGCACTATACTAAGTGCTTGAGAGAGTAAAGTACAATAGAGTTGATAGACACAATCCGTGACCTCAGGGGTGTTCCCTAATTCCTCAATAGCCTTTCTTAAAAATGGTATTTGTTAAGTGCTTACTATGTGTCAGTGAGCATAGGTTGGACACAGTCCCTGTCCTGCATGGGTTTCACAGTCTAAGTAGGAGGGAGAACAGGAGATCTGAGCACAGAGAAGTTAACTGACTTGCCCAGGCTCATACAGCAAGCTTTTGGCAGAGCCAGGATTAGAACCCATGTCCTCTGACTCCCAGACCTCTGCCCTTTCCATTGGCCACGTTGCTTCTCATACTATACTCTAATAACAAAATGAAATCACATTCTATAGAAGAACTGGTTGTAGAATTATCAGTATCAGCCATATTTGAATGTCCATTGCACAGGATCCTGGGAAACGTCAAAAGAAGAAAATGATACCTTTCCTCAAAGATTGAACAGTATTCTGGAAGAGACAGGATTAACTGATGAATATATTAGGTACAGTACTCAGTTCTTCTGCTTCTAGTCTTTTTTTTTAATGGTGTTTGTTATGAGCTTACTATGTGCCAGGTAAATGTGGATTGGACACAGTCCATGTCCCACTTGGGGCTCCCAGTATTAATTCCCATTTTGCAGATGAGGTAACTGAGGCATACAGAAGTTAAGCGACTGCCCAAGGTCACACAGCAGACGTAATGGCAGAGCTGAGATTAGAACCCTGGTCCCCTGACTCCCAGACCTATGTACTTTCCAGTAGACCATGCTGCTTCTCAACAGCGAACTCCAAAGACATCATTTTCTTCAGCAGCAGCATCTTCATCATCGTCATCACCACTCATAACCTCTGGTAGCATTTCTGTTAATATCAATTTTCATGCAACTAATGCACCTATTTACTCACCTTTTCTCTCTTCCATTTCCTTTTTCTTCCTCCCTGAAAATTATTTTGTGTCTGCCTCCTCCACTTAGAGCAGTATGGTCTAGTGGATAGAATGTGAACCTGGGAGTCACAAGGACCTAAGTTCTAATTCTGGATCTACCACTTGTCTGTTTTGTGACCCTGGGCAAGTCACTTCACTTCTCTGTGCTTCAGATATCTCATCTGTAAAATGGGGATTAAGACTGTGAGCCCTATGTGGGACAGGGACCGTGCCCAACCTGATTTGCTTGAATCGACCTCAGCACTTTATACAGAACTGATACATAATAAGTGCTCAAAAAATACCACAATTATTATTCTTATTAAATAACTGAGCGCCTATGAGGCTGAAATGAGGGCTTAAATGAGACAAGAAGTTTAATTAGAGAATGTTCCCTTGAAGAGGTGACATTTTGATGAGGTGACATTCCTGTTGCCGATTTGTACATTTGTACGTACTAAGCGCTCAATAAATACTAGTGAATGAATTTTGATGGAGAAGCTGAGGGCAGAAGGCTCTCTGGGCAAAGGGAGAGCTTTGGGTCTGAACAAGGAGAGTAGAGAGCAAAGGACAGTTTAGAGGTATTTTGGGGGCCAAGCAAAGATGAAGAAAAATATTCTGAAGAAGCCAGTCATACAACAGATTAAATAGCTAACAATTCAGAAATGTAGCGTTAGCTACTAGAGTGCCCCAGATCTGTGCAGGGAGCATAAAAAAACCAATGAACATTACACTGTTGGTCGTCTGGTCACTGCACGCCCTGAGGTTTCTAGTCCTCGTGGACCTTACGAAAGACAGATGCTTGTATCCATCCCAGTGCTCAGTACAGTGCCTGGCATATAGTAAGCGCTTAACAAATACCGTCATCATTGTTATTATTAGTTGTAGAAGTATGTAAACCAGCATCCTCCTCTCTCTAGCTATGGCCTCATAGGAAGTCACAAGCTGTAGCAAAGGGGAAAAAGTTACAGGTCATTTTGACCTTGGAGCCTCCTGCAATGTAGCTGTCAGGCAGGACTTGAAATAACTACGCTCTGAGTAAATCCTCTACCTGCGCCTCTCCCGACTCCTTAAATACCCTCCGTTCTCCTGGAGGGCCTCAGTATAATGCATCCTGTCTGAACATCCTCTGCACATCAATCAGTGGTATTCATTGAGCACCTACTTTGTGCAGAGGACTGTACTAAACATTTGGAAGATTACAGTACAACAGAGTTAGTAGTCACGTTCCTTTCCACTCTAGGACTCCCTTTGCCAACTCCTTCCCCCCTGCATTATGGAGTAAAATTAGGCTCTTGATCCATTAACTGTCCTGATTTGAAGCATTTCAAAAACTGGCCAGCACCATCATCATCAGACAAGGAATTATTCTCCCCGGTGGACCTTTCAGACCCTGGGAATCATTACATTTCTAAATGGCTCCTTGCCCTGAAAAAATCACTATGGCTTCCAAAGGTGCCTACCTTACACCTGGGGAGAACCTACCCAACTTTCATGGGTCCTAGAATGCAATGCTCTGCTTCAGGCCCTCTGTCATTGCTGGATATTGATACTCTGTTTTGGTTTAGTCTAAAACTCTCATTTCCAAATGCATAAAAACAGGGCCCGGAGAGCTCACGGAGTTGTACAACTAATTATATCATAGAAGCTCCAATATGAGCCAGCATGGGAACACTTTGAGAAGCAGCGTGGCTCAGTGGAAAGAGCAAGGGCTTTGGAGTCAGAGGTCATGGGTTCGAATCCTGGCTCGGCACTTGTCAGCTGTGTGACTTTGGGCAAGTCACTTAACTTCTCGGTGCCTCAGTTACCTCATCTGCAAAATGGGGATTAAGACTGTGAGCCCCACGTGGGACAACCTGATTCCCCTGTGTCTACCCCAGCGCTTAGAACAGTGCTCGGCACATAGTAAGCGCTTAACAAATACCAACATTATTATTATTATTATTATCTTTTTTTAAACCTGACCAACTCATTTTTCTGTCTGCATATCTTTCCAATTAGAGTGTAAACTCCTTGAAAGCAGGGTTCATGTCTTCTACCTCAATTTTACTCTTCCTCAGTGCTTAGAACAGTGCTGTATACACAGTAAATGCTCAATAAATACAGTAGATTGATTAATTGTAGTCCATTAGTAGGTTCAGCTTTAGCTAATTCCTTTTTATTATATTTTTAACAGAATGGCTTTGGCTTCCACATGTTTGGCTGGTAAAATGTTGTTCTTCCACAAAGCTGTTGGCCTTTCAGTGCCAGGCAATCCAAGCTGACCTTTTTCCTGGGAAAATATATCCTAGAGAATGTTTACTGAAAATGCACTCTTAAAGATATGTCCCAGTGATTCCAGAACAAACCAAATAGAAACTCACAATCTGCACAGGCAAACAAATCAGTTTTTAGAGCACATAGGATCACCAATATGCTGGACTCTGTTGAGGGGGTAGGGTGTCATAACTATTCAACCAAATATCTGCTAAATATATAACAATATTGTATTTCCCCAAATGAACCCAGAGCCACAAATTCAAATACTTGCTGTTTGACTTGTAAGCATCTCGAGGACTGGGATCTTATTTGCCAACTCCATTGTACTCTCCTCAGTTGTTAGTACAGGGCTCTGCACGTGGTAAGCAATCAATAAATAACATTGGTTGACTGAATTCAGAGTTTTTAATAAACAGATAAATAGTGCTCTTGTGCCTTATCATATGCAGCATCAAAAATAAGACCAGATTTGGTCACTAAACCTTGTTTCCATGTTAACTTGCAGGCATTTTCAAACACACTCTCTCCATCTCCAGAGCCCTGCTTTCAGATCTGGTTTCTGAAAGAGAGCGTCCCCTGATCATAGGGCAGTTTAATGCAGCGTCAAGCATGGGCTTCATTCTGGGACCTGTGGTCGGCGGATACCTTACTGAGCTAGAGGGAGGATTTTACCTAATGTCTTTTATCTGTTTTTCCATCTTCATTCTGAATGCCGGTAAGTCTAAGTTATCCTTCGGAAACATTCCTTTTCATTTGTGCGTTCATGCATTTCACTTTATTTTGAATGGAGTGGTAATTCAAGGCTGAATATCAGATTTAGGAAGTTCCGTAAGAAATGTTTATTTCTCTCCCATTTCTCTGCCTCCCCCCACCACCCCACCCACCCCACCCCAAGGGAAGGACTATCAGGTGAGTACTAAGTGGTAGATTGTTGATGCTAATCTTGACTCAGTCATTGGCTTGCTGTACCCCTGAGCAGAAGTTTGCGTAGTTCTTTACTCTGCCCCCCGTTCAACTCCTCACTGTGCCTTGTTCCCCAGCTGTTTATGTATGTAAGATATCATAATTCCCTTTATTCCTCTTTTCCAGGTTCTTCAGCACTGCACTCAGCTGCTCCCTCTGCACTCACCCTCCTTTAGACGTTGTTAGACATTTCGCTTTTCCCTTTTTAGCCATTTTATCTAACCATTTTGTTTTTGATTTCCTTCTTTACTCTATGGCCATGCCACGTTTCTTCCTGCCCCCAGTGGGATGGTCTCTTTCACATCTCAATGAATGATGTGTAGTCTTCTACATTCCTTCCCAAACTCTATTTCTTCCTTGAAATGCTTAGAAAACATTTTAAAAAGGAAAAAAGGGGGTGGCAGTGGGGGAACAGACCTTATAAAAATTTTAACCACTTTCTTATGTCTTCTCCAGTCCTTTTGTACTATTCTTGGCACCTAGTAAGTACTCACCAGATGCCATGATAATAATAATAATAAATGTAAGTATTGATCACTATTATTATTATTCCTTCCATGGTGAGTTTTCTCTGAATTGAATTGGCCGTGAACTTGGGATTCATTCATTGGGTCTGGGTAGTTTTGTATATTTCACGGCTTAATATATATCGATGTCTTGGCCCTCTGCAGACAAGTGTAATTTAATGATGTTAAGTGGAATCACTAGTTAAGCATCAGCAAATGCGTCAAGCGCATTTCATTGGTGGTACCAAATTGTATTTGCAGGGCTCGTCTGGATATCTCCGTGGAGTGAAGCTAATCTGGGCTGTGCCAAGAAGGGCCTGCAAAACAGCAACACGCAGATGCAGATGGTTGCTGAAAAGGCAAAATGCCAACGACAGGTTTATCCAGCACCAACCGAGCCCCCTCCTTCTCCAAGCCCATGTGCTCAAGCGACATCCATTTTGAGGAACACCAAGACCTTGGTTTTCTCTGAGATGTGGGACATCTTCCTCGTGCGCTTGCTGATGTCCGTGGCGGTCATGCTGTACCACAGCAATTTTGTTCTGGCCATTGAGGAACGATTCGAGGTCAAACCCAAGGTGACTGGCTACCTCATAAGTTACTGCAGCGCCCTGGGAGCCCTCGCCGGTTTCGCCCTGGGCCCAGTGACACGACTCTACAAACAGGACACATATGCCATCCTGCTCCACTCCAGCATGCTCACATCTGGGCTGCTGCTACTGTACTCAACCACACTCAGCATTTGGGGCGTGGTCTTGGCCTCCACCCTCTTGGCTTTCTCAACCGCGATAGGCAGGACTTGCATCACGGACCTTCAGCTGGCTGTCGGGGGGTCCCAAGCCAGCGGTACCCTGATCGGCGTGGGCCAGTCCGTGACGGCCATCGGCCGCGTAGTCACCCCGCTCCTCTCGGGAATCGCCCAAGAGTTCAGTCCTCGGGGTCCTC
Organism: Ornithorhynchus anatinus; assembly: GCF_004115215.2. Classification (NCBI taxonomy): domain Eukaryota; kingdom Metazoa; phylum Chordata; class Mammalia; order Monotremata; family Ornithorhynchidae; genus Ornithorhynchus; species Ornithorhynchus anatinus. The sequence continues at coordinate 111,160,327 of NC_041729.1, forward strand.
CAGGTCTGGGCGCAGCACTAGCGTTTGTCGCCGTCCTGGTAATGGCAGCCAACAGACGCCGCTACGGGGCCAAGGTGAAACGTAATTAGAACCGGTTCTATTGGGACTGCCACTTGCGGGAGTAAGAGGAAACACCCAGGAAACCAGAGTCAGAGATGGATGCAGTTACAGCGCAGGGAGCGTGAGAGGGGGCTATGATGGGCCCGGTAGGTGCTCTGGGAATAGACAGTCCATAGGAAAGTATAGTGCCTCGCTCAGTTTTCCACTGGGCCCCGAGGGCTCTGCTGAGTTGATTGCAGTGGGGTCAAAAGTCAAAGCTAGAATGTTGATGATTGGAGTTAAGACTTCTCCCAGAAGTCTCCCAGATCAGATGACTGCCTAGAAAAATTTCTGCTTCCATGCGTGCTGAGGAGGGTAAAATTTTACAAGGAAATAAGATCCTGGTAAACGAAGGAGGCTGTAGAAGAATTAGACCCTCTATGTGGAGTGGAGAAAGAAATAGGCCACTCATGGGACATAAGTTGCACTTTAATAGAACTTTGAGTGGCTGGGATAGAAATGTATTGTTAAATCACAGGTTCCACCCAAAAGAACAATGAACTGTTTTGTCTGGGGAACCGGGTGCTGGTTTCAGAAATGCCTTCTCTGCTTGGGAATCACAGAGGTTGAAGTAGCTTCCGCTTGGACCAAATGTCATTCTGTCTAGGTACAAAAATGTTTTTCAAAAAAACGATATCTAGTAGAAGCTTGTCAGCTAAAGATCTGTATTTTTGATCCTTGATTGATCGATAGTGTTTATTGAATTTGTACTGAGTGCAGAGCACTGTGCTGAGCTCTTGTGAGAGTACACCAGAAACAAAGCACACATTCCTTGCATTTAGAATAAGGAGAAGGATTTTCAAGCTGAAGGACCAAAGGTGAGCATGTTGTCAGAGATGGGAGAGTCGAAAGTGAGATAGATTTAGAAGATGAGGTCAGGAGGAGCAAAGTTTGTATGTAAAGAGCCAACAGGTAAAAAGAGAATGTTTAGCATTTCTCCACCAATTTCCACTTCCTCCCAAGGGGAAATAGGTAGCCAACTAGAGGTTTTGAAGATGGGGAGTGATGTGTGCCAAGTAATGTTTTAGAAAGATTATCCAGGCAACAATGTTTATTCATTAATGTCAGGGAGCAGGGAGAGGCTGGAGGCAAGGAGGTCATTGAGGAAGCTGGTGTTCATTAAGTAGCCTTGCCATAAGATGAGAGCTTAAAACGAGGTAGTTGGGAGGAAGAGGAATGAGTTGTATCTAGTAAATACTTTTGAGAAATACTGGGAGAATTTAGCAGTCGGTAGAATGTATGAGGGGGACAAGGTGATGAGGATTGAGGATGACAGTAAAGATGCAGATTTGCAAAGTAATGTGTAAGTATTTTTTGACTTTTAATGATGCTGATACAAAGAGTAAAGATTATAGGAGCCTGTCCTGACTGTGACAGTGGCAACTGGTTCCCTATCTGCAAGACTTCTACATTTACATTTAGAGTCCTCTAGGCTGTAAGTGCCTTGTGGGCAGAGAACGTCTACCATCTCTGCTATGTTGTATTCTCCCAAGCACTAATACGGTGCTCTGCACATAGTAAGCGCTCATGAAATGAGATTGACTGAGCACAAAGTAGGTGGGAGATTATAGGCTTTAAATCCAATCCATCCCACTGGAAAGAGAAATCTACTGAGTTTCCATTTGTTTCCAGTAATAAAGAACAATGCTATCGTTCATCAAAGCACTTTGAGGACTATGGCCTAGCACAGAATTTTGGAGTCAGATGAAACGTTGACTGGGGTATTCACCCTGCCTGAGATGAGAACTTCAGGATTGAATTTCTTGTAACATGCTCATCTCCCATTTGGGACCGACTGCCTGCATTCACATACTTTTTAAGGCCCAGGAAGAATCTATTTGCATATCTTCCAATCAATCTGCCAATCAGTGGTATTTATTGAGCACTTACTGGGCACAGGTCAGTGTACTAAGTGCTTGGGAGGGTACAGTACAAAAGAGTAGGTCTAAATGATCTCTGCCCACACGGAGCTTACAAGCTCGACCTTGTTAGTTTTTATCACTGAAGTCCATAATGGTGGGGGCACAGTCACTGGGGTAGAATTGAGGAGCCTGAAAATTTGGATCAAGTTAATACACTAGGGAAGCACTGTCAAGTGCTCTTAATTTTTGTACAAGTGTACAAGATGTACAGGTTCCTCATTTTCCCTCAATTAATAATTAATGATATTGATATTAGACTAGTATCCCTCTGCAGAAATTTTAGGTTGAAAAATCGTCCAAGTACAGTAATGGCAAAGGGATCACTGATCCCAAGCTGTTTCCGTTTGAACACAGATGATCTATGTTGTTTTTTCACCCTAACTGGTGCTTAGCAGTATGAGGCAGAGGAAAACTGGGGGTTTAATAATGGAGTTGCGAAAGGATTATGCACTTGGCAGATCTTGATTACAGGAAAATGTCGAGGCATGTTTTCAGAGGGTGAAAGGGAAATCCACCCTTCCTAGTTGAAGATGATGTAAAGGGCTTCACAATGCAAATATTTCATTGCTCTGCTCTCTTCCTCTCACTCCATGAGAGCAATGTGACTCCCATTACTACTGATTGAAGCTCACCATTTGCTAACTCCCAATTTTCAGGGGCTATTTTGGTGCAAAAGCTCGCATGTTCTCCCTTAGAAAAGGTTAGGTTCCCCCTCTAAATGAACCCAATTAAAGCCATTACATGGACATAAAGTGACTAATTTCATCCTTGGTACCTTTGGATCAAAAATTAATGTCAAGCTGTAAAACCTAAATATCCAAGGTAAAATTCCATACAAGAGAAAGAGAACTACAAGTTGTCTATTAAGAACCCAATCAGTGTGATTACTGAATCAGACCATTGATCCCTCCTGCCAAGAATCCTGGGAGTAATCCTGGGATGCTTAGGGTAACTTTTGTGGTGGGCGCCTTCACTGACATCCGTCCTCAAGCTGTCCAAGCTTTTGGATCGGTATCATCAACTTCATTCTATCTAACACTCCACAGACTACTCATTCATGAATAAATTCAAGCTACTCTTACATCTGCTGATATTTTTGGCCTGCAAAACTTCCAGTAGTAGTAAATTCCATGTTTCTCATGGCTTGTTTGAAAATGTTTTTGTTTTGAATCTGCACCTTCCAGTTTCAAATGTTTCTTTTTGTTTGTTTTGAACCTGCCACCTTCCAGTTTCAATGGAAATTATTGTGTGGTGGTGTTTGGAACTCAGTGAATTATGTTTAGTGGATTAAATGGTACAGTTTATTTTATATAGTGCACGATTGTGTTTGTTTTTGCAGATGATTATGTTCTTTATATGTTAAACGGAGATATAAATCATTTTGAATTTGAATGTTCTGCAAAGGTGATCTCAGATATTAATGCCACTAATAAAGTTATTTTAAGTATATTGAATGAGTTTAGTAGTGTTTTGGAAAGCACTCAGTGAGTAGCTATAATTAAAAAGTTGAATAAAACATGAAAGACTTAAAATTCCTCTTGCTCAGAATGCATTTTGAATAGATGCATTATTGCACCATAATATTTTATTACAGCGGTAGACTATATTATCTGGAATTCTCCCTTTCCAGTGGATATTTACTGATGCTTTGTCTTATGCTGTCCAGTCGTCTCCAACCCACAGCAACGCCATGGGCATATCTCTCTCGGAATGCCCCACCTCCATCTTCAGTCGTTCTGGTAGTGATCCATAGAGTTTTCTTGGTAAAAATACAGAAGTGGTTAACATTGCCTCCTTCGGTGCAGTCAACTTGAGTCTCCACCATTGACTCTCTCCCATGCTGCTGCTGCCCAGCACAGGTAAGTTTTGACTTGTAGCAGATTGCCTTCCAATCACTAGCCATTGGCCAAATTAGGAATGGAATGGGTAGGCTTCTACTTGACTCTCCCTCTCATAGTCAAGACTGGTAGAGTACTGGAAACTCTCCAGGTGCAACCTTGAGAAGGGATTTACTGATGTAGACAAAGCTCATTCTGGGCAGGGAATGTGTCTACCCACTTTGTGGTATTGTACTCTCCCAAGCACTTAGTATAGTGCTCTGCATAGAGTAAGTGCTCAATAAATACTTTTGATTGATATAGGCATCCATCCGCTGGATGCACATCCAGGAGGAGAAGATACATCCCTCCCACCAAAGTCATTTCAGGCCACATAGCCTTCCCTTCCAAACCCTGACAGTTCTACTATTGAAGCTGGATGGGGGGGATCACTGGACAGGGACGGGCATCATGTCAAGTTCTCATCTCTCATAATAATAATAATGTTGGTATTTGTTAAGCGCTTACTATGTGCCAAGCACTGTTCTAAGCGCTGGGGTAGACACAGGGGAATCAGGTTGTCCCACGTGGGGCTCACAGTCTGCATCCCCATTTTACAGATGAGGTAACTGAGGCACCGAGAAGTTAAGTGACTTGCCCAAAGTCACACAGCTGACAAGTGGCCGAGCTGGGATTTGAACCCATGACCTCTGACTCCAGAGCCCGTGCTCTTTCCACTGAGCCACGCTGCTTCTCATCCAGTGCTTAGTATAGTGATCTGTACACACTAAGTGCCAAATAAATCCTCTTAATAATACTAATACTACTGAGCACTCCCACAATGTTCTATTTGTTAGGAGCAGTAAAAGTAAGGGTTCACCAGTCCAACCAGATTGTCTAAGCCACATGATGTGGCGTGCAAGGGATGCTTAAATGGGCAAGTGCCTATAAGAGCACAGACCTGGGTTGACTATTCCTTGTACTCTCTGTAGGCAGGGAAAGTGCCTACTAACTCGGTTGTATTGTACTCTCCCAGGTGCTTAGGACAGTGCTCTGCACAGAGTAAGCCCTCAATAAATACTATGAAGATGATGATGAAGGCCCCTAGTGTTGAGCTAACACTAGGAGTTTTATGTCCTTCACATCAAGGATCAATGCCATAGGTTGGTAGGATACCTCTATAAACGGTTCCTCTTCCTCATTTCAATGGTTTATTGTTTTGGTTTTTTTTATAAATAGCTGCCTTTATGCAGGATAAGCTAATGGAATCATGGATGTCTGACTGCTGAAACTGACCCCGAGATTCCTGATTCTCTGAAACGATCAGTAGGTTGGAGCTAGCATTGCTGTTTGATAATTTAGGACATTATAGTTTTTAAAATAGTCTTGGTAGAGGGGAAGGAAATTGGAATAATGGCAAAAGCTGACACCCAAAATAATTCTTCTGTCATTTGAAGGATGTCTAAGATCAGGTTCACAGGGTTGTGTGAGGTGAAGTTGCTGAAACCTAGCATTTAATGGCCATCTTAGAGTATTTTTTTCCTACCTTTCCAGCCTGCAATCCAGCAGAAATAAATGGCCATTATTTGTAAACCGTGGGTGGCGGGGATTGTGGGGGGAGAGGGAGACTCAAGTGCATATAATATTTGCTGTTAGGCATTTTCAAAAGGAAAAGTACACTTTATTATAGCAAAGAAACTCTTTTTTAATTTTCATCGGTTCAGAACTAATCTATACAGACACTGGCAATAAACAGAAATCCCTTCCTCCAAAGCATGTCACCCAGGGAAGATAAGGAGTTCAGTGAACAAGGCCAGGCTAAAGACTCCTCCACCCTTCAAAAAAAAACCCTGAATCCCAACATAAAACAGCCTCCCTGAGACCATGATGCTATTAAGAAGTCCTGATAGTTGTGTTTTATCCTGGTCCACTCTGGATGCTCTATCAAAGCAACGTGCTACACAGATCGGGATTGTAATGAATGAAATAGTGCAAGGTACTGAAGCAATGTAGACCCAGCCTTAGGGTTATTTGTCAAAGACTGTGCCATTATTATTCCTCATTGAGCCCTGTTCCAAGTTTCTGCAGATCAAAAGAACAACATCTGTGAAAAGCTGATGTCCAGTAAATATAGGAGGACACCAGTGGACTTCAGAACACCAGCAACACGAATTATTGAAGGGATGGAATTAGCGAGTTGGGGCTTGGTTTTGGTCTTGGTGTCTCTTGGCATACAGACTTTGAAGACCTCCCAGTCCCAACCCACCCAAAATCAGCCAATGAATCAATCAAACCTCTGATTGAAGGGAAAGGCTCATCTATTGGCAATTGGTTGGTGCAGCTTTCCGTGTTGCAGGGTTAACATGATCCTTTGGGGTGCCACTCCTTGAAATGATGGACTTTTCAATTAGTAGTTTTCACCAGATCTCCCAAGGTGCAATATATCACAGAGTTTCATCAGATGGGTGGAGAAGGGATCAGGGGGAGTGACTTCCAGAATTCTTTTCACTTTGATGTACTGTTTTAAGTTGAATCAATCAATCATATTTATTGAGTGCTTACTATATGCAGAGCATTGTACTGAGTCCTTGGGAGAATAGAGTTTATAGACTTGGTAGACATATTCCTAGAATCTCAATCATCAGGTCTTCATTCAAAGGGATATAAATTTTTTTTCCTTTAAATGCTCAAGTAAGAACTCAATTTTCACATGTTGTACTCTTGATTTGAACCACAGACAGTGTCTTCCATTTAAAGCAGTATGCCCTTGCATAGTTGAAGTATTATATCCAATTTCAATAATTTTGAGTTCTAAGACTATTTCTGCCAATGTCTTGTTGAGGTGCCATTGGCAGGACTGGGCATTATTTCATTCACCTGTAAAACAGCGAGTAATATCATCCTTCTTCAGAGTGAGAGGAGCTTTCATGAATAATCATCCTGCATGATAAATGATAAAATGCAGTGTGTTTGTGCACGCCTTTAAAAAAAAATCTAAGGAATTTCACTAACGGTCTCTGGCTGGGGAAGAGATGTAACAAAGTGAGAAGCAATGTGCTCTAGATAGGAAAACACCATTGTCCCATTGATAGTAATTTTCCATAGCATTATGGGGAATAATGGATTTATTATTCACTGGGTTTCCGTTATTGGTCATCCAGGTCAAGTTGGCAACCTGATTTTAACCCCAGTTCATCCCTGGCTACCCCAACACTGGAAACCACATTATTTTAGGTAAGGCTGTGGTGGTGACTGCTGCACTTGCATTGAATGGCTTAGGCAGAAAGCTCAGTCATCCCTAAGGAGTAGAGATGGAACTCCATTTTAGAGCAACAACGTGATTACTGCTTTTTTCAAGTGATATTAAAATGTTCCAATGTTCCAGACTGCAAAGCGAAATGGGGCAAGTGATTTAATCCATTACTGATTTTGTGCACTTCACTGCGTATAAATGAATGTTTTCCATGCAGGTGATTAGCTCCAAATCAGATGGCAATGCTTAGTCAAAGCTAAAATATATCACCCTGAGTGTTGGATTGAGTTCCTTAATTACTAGAAGCCTATCTACTGTGGGAATTGATTGGCTCATGAGACACGATGTGCATCTTACCCTAGAGAAATTGTCTGACCAGGACACTTAAGTGAACAGTCCAGGAAATTGTGAGTTCAAATCTTACCTCTCTGCATTAGAAACTTCAGCATCACACTAATAAAACTCCATGTGATTTCCAAGGGCTGTATCATTGGATGCAATCCCTTTAAGAATGTTCAAAAGTTTTAAATATAAAGAAAAAAACCCAAGAATAACACCAAATTTTCTTTTAAATAGCTCCCAGATACCTTCTGAAATAGCTTTAAAGAAAAAATCACCATTTCGACAAATGATTAAACCCAGTAAGAAATGTGCTGCCCTTAAATGAATTTGTAGATGATACACAACTGTCACAATTCATTTAAATATTCAAAAATAAAAAGTTAAGTTTGGCATATCTTCTAAAATGACAACAAATGAAATAGGATGACTTCCACATTTCCTGAACTATTTAAAATTTCATCCTCTGTGATTTTCCATCTTTGAGGTTTCTTAAATTTTATCCTTCTATATTAGCTTGCTAAGTCATAACCTATACTTGGTGTTCTTAAAAATACATGGTAAATTTCCTAAATATCAGTTGTATTCCTACATTAAATAGCTATAAGCCACTTCTAGTATCTTTTTTCACCTTAAAAACCATAAATATCTCTCTCAAAGTTTCTGAATTTTTGGCACTCACCCTTGGATATCCTCATGGGCCATTTTTCCAACGGTCTGGGCAGCTGTAACAAGCAGCTGTGATGTTCATTTTTCAGTCCCAGCTAAAAATGCCATCCTGATTGTTGGATTGAGCCCTGCGATAACCAAAAGCCAAACTACCCTGATGCATGGCACCCTAGAATCAATCTGCATCAAACCCCAGAAGACCTTTCTGGCCAAGGTTTCTGGGTGAACATCAATAGCTGGATCCATGCCAGAATGAGATTTACAGGTCTTAAAGCTGGTTTAAAAATCAAATCTATACAGCAGAATTGCCAAGACAGAGTTGTGTATAAGGAAGAATAACTCAAAAACCATCCACTCTTCATTTTCCCCCTTCAGTCTCCACCCTGCTTCAGCCAAAAAAGCATCCTTGTGGGAAAGAGTTCTCCAGACTCGTGCAAAATGAAAAATAAAAACTGAAAAGGAATGGCAACCCCTCCTCCATTCCCTGTGTTAAAGTGCTTCCTGGCTTGGAACTTCCTTCCCACTCCACATATGCCAGACTAGTCCTCTCCCCGCTTTCAAAGCCTTATTAAGGTCACATCTCCTCCAAAAGGCCTTCCTTGATTAAGCTTTCTTTTTCACTACTCCTTCCCCTTGTGCATAATCCATGCACTTGGATCAGAACCCTTTGGCCAGTTGGTTTTCACCTCATGCTTAGCCCCACAGTACATATGCACATAACTGTAATTTATATTAATATCTGCTTCTCCCTCTAGACTAAACTCATTTTGTGCAGAGAACATATCTACCAACTCTGTTGTACACTCCCAAGCATTTACCACAATGTTCTGCACACAGTAAGCACTCAATAAATACCACTGATTGATTGATTGGATCCAATCCCCATCAACTAAATATCCTAGTTCTTAAAACTCATGATCATTGTCTGTGGCCTCCTATGCTTCTGTCTTCTAAACCCAGGTTCCTAGACATCAATTCAAGGTCTCTGAGCACCGAGAATGGAAATTCTCTCCAAACCAGTGAGAGTGGAGGAGATGTAGGACTATGTGAACCCTTCTTGATGTTGCACAATAAAACTAACCAGGATGCTGAAAACACATGAGGCGGTGTGACACCCTGCTCCCATATGGCATGACAGAGAATCTGACATGGAATTGCTGAGAAAGAAGTTATCCCTAAATGGCCTATCCTAATCAACTGGCGTCAGGTAAATAAGAGGGACAGGAAAGGTGGCAAAATTTTCAGCTTAAAGTATAACCCCAAACGCTTGGCTAAGCAGTGAGTCTGGGAATATCAACAATTCTCCATTTCTTAGGATCAAGAGACTCAAATGTTTGTACTTAGACCAATGTGGGTTGCCCCACAAACAATCCTGTAGAAGAGATCTCTGTCTTTCCTCTTAATTTAGAGATATAACATTACTGTTGGCCACACCATGCCTATCCCTTGTTTTTCTCCACTGCCCTATAGAACTTGGGGAGATTTTAGGCTGTTGATTTGGTCTCAGGGCAAAATTAGCCCTGCACTGCTAGGCCCTTTTTTAAATGAGACTAGTGCTGGGTCTTTTATGCCATTCTTATAGACTTTGAGAATTGAAAAGGTGAGTCTGTTCGTAAGCCAAACCTTAACTGAAGCAGAGTATTAAGCATTCTTCCATAAATGGTGTTCAAAAAAAAATCCAAACTCTTCACTCTGGAATTTTCTTCCAGAATCAGTAAAGGCACGTTATTTTTCTTAGGTCTGGAAATAAATGCCACTGTTTGAAGCGAGCTAAACAAGAGCCGTCCATGGTTTTCCTCTCTTCCCACTCGCTCCCACTCATCCATGGCTCGGCTGCCCAGAGAACGTTTCAATCCACATTGTGAGTATCCAGTGGATTCAATTGCACGGTAAGATTTTCGCGTACTACGCTACCAGCTGGCTAAACCAGTCCCCAGGGTTCCACCCTGGCTCTTCTCCACTATGGCTTTTCACTTCCACTTCTAGCTGGGGGATTTTCCATCTCCGACGCCTGTCTGGCCAGCCGGGGCGGAGGCACAGGTCTGGTCCCTTCGGCCAGACCTTCTTCTTGGACCGTGCCGAACCGGGTCTTGGTCAGGAGGGGCTGGCGGAGCCCGTCGGGACCCGGAGTTCGGACCGCGGGGCCCCGAGGGGACGGGGCATCAGAGGGCTGCCCTCTGCCGGCATCTCCAGCCACTTCATTCCTCCATTCCATCTGGGATTGTGTCTGAATGCGCTTCTGGTGCTGATCCATCAGGAAGCGCCTGGCCCGTGGCTGTAAATTGAGCATCGTGGTTCCTGCATCTGGTTCGGAGTCACTGCTGGTGCCCTCTGTCATTGAGATATGGGGAAGGATTAGTGTTATCAGAGGGCCTTTTTAAAGTTTTAACCAATTTAACCCAATTTCTACCCACTACACTCACACAAACACACAAATATTTTATTTATGTATGTATATATGTATATATGTATATATCTGTGTATATACCAGCACTTAGAAGAGTGCCCAGCACTTAGAACAGTTCTTGCCATGTAGTAAGCACTTAACAAATACCATCATTATTATAACTCATAAATTCATATCATTAGGGTTAACTCCCCACCAATTCCCAAAATGTAATCTCTTCAAATTTTGTTAAGTCTGTCTACATATTTTCACTGCCAAAATGGATTGAAGTTAATTTCAGGCATTTGTGAAACAAACTGTCAAAATAGCCACTGCTTCCAATAAAATGGGTATGTTTTTGGAAATGGTATATTTGGAAGGTTGGGTCATTTTTCAATGTGTCACACATTCTTTTCCCTGGGGGATTTCCCATCTCCCCACTTTGTAATGAGATCACTAGCCCAGACACCAGTTATTGCTTCTCTCTTGTATGTGTATAGTCACACTTTTTGTTCACTGCAGAGACTTTAGATAGTTCTAAATTTTTGATGAAAAATTACCCTAAATTAAGCAGGACAGGCTATACATATTGCAAATGTACCAGCAGATAGCTCTGATGTTGAATGTTGGTTTTGATATGTGTTTCACTAGCAATGTAGGAAAGTAAAAATATTTACTGAACAAATACTTGCCATACATTGCCATTTGTGAAACTTAAAAATAAAAACCACAGTAAACAAGTACTGCTTAAATCAAAACATGATTTTTATCCAAATTAAAAAAAGTTAAAATGGAATCCAATATACATATGTTCTTTTTTATGCTTACATAAATCTCTCTCTCACTCTCTCTCTTTATATATATGTACATATATATGGTAATTTTCAGATTTGAGTCATATATATGGTTCAAATCTGATAATTACCCCATGAATGGTATTTTTTAAAAAAACCCAAATGCTGATATATTGAAAATGACTTCCATATTTGCCTCAGAAGCCAACACCTCCTTTCTCTGAATTAAAGGTAAAATTGTGGCCCACACAGCCACCTCTTTACTTAATAGATGTATTATGAGGATGAATAATAAGTCATTTTTTATTCATTCATTCACTCATTCAATAGTATTTATTGAGCGCTTACTATGTGCAGAGCACCGTACTAAGCGCTTGGAATGAACAAGTCGGCATATACACTGAGGGCCATATAGGAAAAGTGAAGTATAAATGAAAGTTATGCATATTATAATAAACATGGGCTTCTTAGGGAGTTAAGAACCAAGGGTCATATAATCCATAATTACGAGTAAGGGTTAAAAGTCCCTCCCAGCAAGCCAAAAGTTAAATCAATTAGAAAAATTCTTCCTACATGTATTCATTACCTGAATGAGGCATATTATTTTTCCTCTGAAACCTCTCAGAAAATTTGGCATTCTTAGGGAGTGAGAGATATCGTGAAGTGGAAGTAGAAGCCTGGGTAGAAATCAAAAAGAACTTTATTTACAAGGGAACAACTAAAAAGCACAGTATCTTCAGGGCTCTAGAGCTGGAGGATTGGGAGTATACGTTTAATACAAAATGGGCATTTTAAAAACAATCTCCTATAAATAACACTCCATTCTTTTCATTCACATTGCCCCCTCCTACCTCACTTCGCTACTCTCTTACTGCAACTCAGCTCTCACACTTCACTCCTCTAATGCTAACCTTCTCACTCTAAATCAATCTCTTCTATCTCTCCAATGACTCCTTACCCAGCAAACTGCCTCTGGTGTGGAATGCCCTTCCTCCTCAAATCTGACAATTACTCTGCCCACCTTCATTCAAAGCTTTATTAAAGGCATATCTCCAAGAGGCCTTCCCTAAGTCCTCCTTTCCTCTTCTCCCACTCCCTCTTCATTGCCCTGACTTGACCCCTTTATTTAGCCCCCCTACTATTCCCATAGTATTCAAGTACATAACTGTAATTTATTTATATTAATGACTCTCTCCCCTCTCCAAACTGTAAACTCATAGGGAATGTAACTGTTATACTGTTGTACTGTACTCTCCCAAGAGCTTGCAGAGCACACAGTAAGTGCTCAAAAATTATGATTGAATGAATAAATTTAGAATTAAAATATTTTTGTTTTCGAGTGCATACTGTAATTTTTCCAAATATCCATCAATGAATAGAGCACTATACTAAGCATTTGGGAATATGACACAGTTGGTAGACGTGATCCCTGCCCACAAGAAACTTACAGTCTATAGGGGTGAGATAGATGTTAACATAGATTAGGGAAAGGGGAAATCTGATCACACACATGGGGATTCCACTCCAAGATTATATGCCTGACCTCTTAGCCATAATGATGAAAGCTGGGCTGGTTGGGGGTGCAGGAGTGACAGTGAGAAGGGAAAAGGTTTGGGAATTGTGAGGATAAAGTCTCCAGCATTCTGGGAAGCAGAATGGCCTGATAAAAAGAGCATGGGCCTGGGAGTCACATGACCTGGGTTCTAATCCCAACTCCTCCATTGCTGGATGATTATGGGAAAATAACTTCCCTATGCCTCCAATTTCTCCTTTGTAAAATGGGGATTGAATATCTCACCCCTTGAACTATGAGCTCCATCTGTGAGAGGACTGTGTCTGATCTGATTGCATTATATCTACCCCAGTGTGATACACAGTAAGCACTTACCACATACCACAATTCATATTAGTATTATATTCTGGGATATCTTTACCACAAGCCCTCCCCATCTCCCCCATCTCCAAAAAGCATTCCATGATTAAGCCCTCCTTTCCTCTTCTCCCTCTCCCTTCTTTGTCACCCTGACTTGCTACCTTCATTCACCCCTCCCCCAGCCCCACAGCACTTATGTACATATCTGTAATTTATTTATTAGCGCCTGTCTCCCCTGTGGGCAGGGAATGTGTCTGTTTATTGTTATAGTGTACTCTCTCACGCTCTTAGCTCTTAGTACAGTGCTCTGCACACAGTAAGTGCTCAATAAACACTAATAATGAATGAATGAACCCCAAAATCCTGAGCATGCACTAAGCACATTTCAGACTTGATAGGGAATTCAAAAATGGAAATGATCAAGTAAAGTCAAAGACAGAGTAAAGTAGGCTGGGACATTTAACCATGACAGTACCAATTTTGGAAGACATATAATTTTCAAATATCTGGCTACAAAAACCCAGGATAATCACGAATAGACCTTGATATAGGGATAATCTACAGAAGATACCCACTTGAATTCATTCCTTAAAAAATCAAAAATGAGCTGGTGAAGTAGTAGTACTATTCATTCAATAGTATTTATTGAGCGCTTACTATGTGCAGAGCACTGTACTAAGCACTTGGGATGAACAAGTCGGCAACAGATAGAGACAGTCCCTGCCGTTTGACGGGCTAGTACTATAGAGTAAATAATCCGCCTGAAGAAAGTCATAAACTGTATGGCCACTGTGGGCAGGGATTGTCTCTCCATTGCTGAATTGTACTTGCCAAGCACTTGGTACAGTGCTCTGCACATGGTAAGCATTCAATAAATACAATCGAATGAATCACTGAATATTTGCAGAGTGAATAACAGTGGGCCACTTTCTCATGTGCTGTTTTGGGACTAGCCTATTCTCTGGTCTCAGGCGAGTTTACTCAGGATTAGGATTGTGGTATTTTAAATTACGGAATCCCTTGCACCATACCCGTCGCTCCCGATTCAAGCTGTTGTCTTTCTTTATGCTTTCCCTCAGGCTGTGCCGGCGGCGGATGAGAATCTCTTTGGCTTGTCTCTCACTTGTGTCGGTGCTGAGATTGTGTCTGTTGTAGGACAGCGTCTAGAATCAAAACACATTGGTGACCTTGAACAAAAACCCTCACAGATTTCTGGAATGGGAAAATGATGCTGATCAAGTCCTTTGCATTAGGATTGGTTAAACACCTTCAGGAGGTGTTGATTATCATTTACTAAGTCCACTTTCTAGAGATGTTCTGTGAATCAACACTCCTCTTCGATAAACAAGTATTTCCTTGGAAAGTATTTGCGTTCTTAGGAAAGGAGTTCTTTAGGAAAGGAACAAAACTGAGTGTTTAGTATTGGCAAATAGAATGCACTTTTCCTTCTGAACATGCATTACCTTCGGGAAAAACACAAACAATATTGGCCACAAGGGGTTGCTATGTCCTTCTGTTTCATTTAACTGCACTTCCCCCTATTCTCCCGCAGTGTAATCTCAGTGTCTAAGAAGGGGGTAATTGACACTTAAGGTTTTGATCGGGATGAAAACGAAAGGAGGAAATAAATTATGTGAAACTGAGGCTCAGTATGATACTTTTCAGCTGTTCTACTCTACACACAGACCCATGTTTAAAAATTGCATGTGATAAAAGGATTCTCGGGTCCTAAAAGAAAATAAAACCAGGACATTTTTGCTTTCTTTTATCTCAGATATGAAAAAAGATCTTTCCAGGCAAGGACAAAGGTATGCTTTAGTGAAAAATCATGGCCTTCTTACTCGTTGCCTTATTTGGTAGAGATTCCGGGATAATATTTGTCTCATCTCATCCATTTCAACAGGAGTGAGTTTTCTTATTTTTTCATCATGGTAATCACTGTGGAGATTTGGAGAAAGAATTACATCATTTCAGTGCTCTTAAAATACGAACATTATTAATTTTCCTTGCAAAACAGCAATCTGCAGTTTGAAAAATCTCAAAATGTATTTTATTAATCTCTTTAGACAATTGTTCAAAAACACACTATTTTCTGAACTAATTTTTTTGCTGGAAAGCATCACTTTTAGGAAAATGTCCATAGCAAATCCTGGCACAGCTGTTTCTGGAACTAGGTTCTAATCCCCTCTATGCCATTTATCTGCTGTGTGACCTTGGGCAAGTCATTTCATTTCACTTCCTTGCGCCTCAGTTCCCTCATCTGCAAAATGGGGATTCAAACCTCGTACTTCGACTGTGAGTCCATGTAGGCCCTTACTATCTTGTCTCTACCCCAACACTTAGTATAGTGCTTAGCACATAGTGAGTGCTTAACAAATACACACTTATTATCATTGTTATTTTTATGATTGAAGTGAAGATGATTCCCAACAAGGCCAAACACAGAAATCGGGCCTAAATGTGATCAATCAATCAATCATATTTATTGAAGGTTTACTAAGTACCAAGCACTGTACTAAGCACTTGGGAGAGCACATACAACAAAATTAGCAGACACATTCCCTGCCCACAACAAGCTTATGGTCTCCTGATTTTCCTATTGGAAACTCTTCAAGGAGACGGGTCAGGTAAGGATCCAGGGCTGTAAATATTTGATGGTTTAGATGTCCTCTGGGACTCTAATCACCAGGGTATCACAGAGAATCACAAGTCTGATTCTCCAGATGAAGGCTAAAGAATTATTGCTATGAACTCATAAATGGAGAACCCCACCATGAAAGCTCTGTGTGGCCTGGGAACGTGTCTGTCAACTCTTGTATTGTACTCTACAGAGCACTTAGTAGAGTGCTCTGCATGTATAAGTGCTCAATAAACACCACTGAGGAGGAGGATGAGTTTTTAAAATAGTATTTTTTAAGCATTTACTAAGCACTGGGCTAATTATAATTACATAGTTCATGTTACATGTGGGGCTCATCGCCTTAATCTCCCATTTACAAATGAGGTAACTGAGGCACAGAGAAGTTACTTGCCCAAGGTCACACAAAGAACAAGTGTCAGAGCTAGAATATGAACCCAGGTCCTCTGACTTCCAGGCCCATGCTTTATCCACTAGACCACACTGTTTCTCATGATGATGACGATGAGTTTTGAGGGCTTGGGAAGGAGAAGGAAATGTTTTCCCCATCCTATCTATCCCATGACTGGAACTTGTTGTTACAGAATGGCAGACGGAATTGTAGCAGGGCAACAGTACATGTGACTGGGACATGTGAGTGGAGCTGCCCCCACCCTCAAATGCAGCCCTGCCTCCACCATCCTTCCAACAGTTTCCCCCACCCACACGGCAGATGCCAGATGGTGCTGGCAGCTGCAGAGACTGCCAACTCCAGAGATGTGATTCTCCCCTCAAAACAGGCACGAATCCAGTTTGAGGATAAAATCTAGGAAGGAATTAATTATCCCAGGAAGCTGTGTAGGCCAATACGGTAAGAAGGAGTGTAGATAAATTCATTGGCAAGCTATTCATAACAAGATGATGGATGTTAAGTGGTCCATCACTAGCCATGAGGGTGGGTAAAAATCACAGGTTTCTTTAAACATCATAGACAGAGTCCTGGGTTGACTGGACCATGCAGCTGACCCAATAGCGGCATTGTTTTTTTCTTCTATTCATATGGGGTAGAATTTTTAAAGAGAAGACAAGCCTAGTGGAAAAATCACATGCCTGCGAGTCAAGAGACCTGGGTTCTAATTCTAGCCCTGCCACTTGCCTCCTGTATGACCTTGGACAAGTCATTTAATTTCTCTGTCTCAGTTCCCCAGCCTGCTGTATGACCTTGGGCAAGTCATTTCACTTCTCCATGCCTCAGTTTGCCATCTGTAAAATAGGGATTGAATATCTACTCTCCCTCCTATTTAGACTGTGAGCCTGTCTGGGACAGGGGCTGTGTCTAACCTGATAGTCTTATTTCTTCCTCAGTGCTTAGCATAGTGCTTGGTACATATTCAGCACTTAATAAATACAATTATCATTATTATTAGTAAGGAGGAGGTGGAGGAGAAAGGAGGCCCCTCTCTCCTCAGCATTTAATATCAGAGAACTAAGCTTATTATGCAAAGGTGAGACAGAGTTTGCCAGCTTATCGGGATAGTGAGGGATGATATGGAATATTTTTATTCCACATCCATTCATTCAGTCATATTTATTGAGCACTTACGGTGTGCAGAGCACTGTATTAAGTGCTTGGAAAGTACAGTTTGGCAACAAATATCCATAACAAATGTCCATAATGCACACCTGGCCTTCCATAAGTGAACTGCCATATTTGTGGCATTTCCCACAGGGCAGCTGCTAACCTGACTCTTGCCCTACACCCGTCCTTCATTTTCCTGGCTTGTGAAGGATCATTTAACATTCTGCTGGGGCAGAACTCCAGATTCCCTAAAGTTGGAACTGTTATCCAAGCCACAAGGCAGGGATTTTATTTTTATTTTTTAATGGTATTTGTTAAGCGCTTATTATGCGCTAAGTACTGTACTGGGGTAGATACAAGCTAATCATGTTGGGCGTAGTCCATGTCCCAATTAGGGCCTAGAGTCTTAATCCCCATTTTACTGATGAAGTAAATGAGGTACAGAGAAGTGAAATGACTTGCCCAAGGTCACAGAGCAGACAAGTGGTACAGCCCACATTAGAACTCAGGTCCTTCTGACTCCCAGGCCCATGCTCTATCCACTAGGCCAAGATGCTTCTCAATCCTTTACCTAATTTTGCCTCATCCAGGGATCCCAGAGTCTAGGGGCCCCTAAACCTCTCCACCCCCTAGGAATGGAGAAAACTCCACTGCTTCTCTTTAAATTTATCCACTCTCCCTAGCCAAGCCCAGGGATACTCCAGTCAAAGCCTAATTATGACAAGTTTATTTGCTAGAACAGCCAGCCCTTTGCTTTTCAGAGGCTATGCTCCCCTTCCTCTCCTTTCCATCTCTCTACTTATCCCACTCCTTCATTCCTAATATTCGTTAGATTCATTCTTCTACAAATTCATCAATTAAAACCCCAGGTGCTTGGACCGGTTAGTACTTCAGCAGGGGGCATTACTTCATTTCCAGTCCTTTTCTTCTTTAAGAAAAGTCAAATTAACAGTAAAAGAACATGATATAAGACTTTCTCTTCTTTAACCTGAAAGAGCAGCACATTCTTTATAGCAGTAATCCTTTCCTGTGCCAATGAAAAAGGTTGCAAAAATGACATCTTTGTGTATTTTCCTATGATGGCAAAAGTAGAATTACAATGATTAAATACTAAAGCCATTTTAACTTCCTTACAATAGCTAGAATATATCAAAAAATCAAATCCTCTAGATTGTAAGCTCCTTGTCTGCAAGGGGACATGTCTAATAATAATAATAATAATTGTGGTATTTGATAAGTTCTTAGTATTTGCCCGGCACTGTATTAAGCACTGGGGAAGGTACAAGGTAATTAGTTGGACACAGTCCCTGTCCCATTGTGCTCACAGTCTTAATTCCCATTTTATAGATGAGGTAACTGAGGCACAGGGATGTGAAGTGACTTGCCCAATATCATACATACAACAGACAAACATAGGATCAGGGATTAAAACCCAAGTCCTACTTACTCTCAGGCTCAGGCTCTATCCACTAGGCAATTTTGTTTCCCTGCAGAGTCTACCAACTCTGTTATACTGTACTCTCCCAAGTGTATAGTACAATGTTCTGCAAACAGTAAACACTGAATGCCATTGGCTGACTGATATCAAAAATCAATCACTTAAAAAAAAGCATAGTTCACTAAATAAATCTGTAAACACCTCAAATCCCATAAACCCAAAAAAGAAAGAGGACAGAGGCAAAGAATAAACCCATAAATATAGATATTCAGAATTGAGCTTGGTATGACTCAAGTGTGCTTTTTTCATCACATTTGTTAAGCGCTTACTAGGTGGAGAAGCTGCGTGGCTTAGTGACAACAACGCGGATTTGGGAGTCAGAGGACATGGGTTCTAATTCCGGCTCTTCCATTTGTCTGTTGTGTGACCTTGGGCAAGCCACTTAATTCCTCTGTGCCTCAGTTACCTCATTTGTAAAATGGGGATTAAGACCGTGAGCCCCACATGGGACAACCTGATCACACTGTATCTACCCTAGTACTTAGAACAGTGCTTGGCACATAATAAACATTTAACAAATACCATAATTATTGTTATTATTATTACTAAGCGCTGGGGTAGATATAAACTAATCAGATTAGACAAAATCCATGTCTCACATGGGGCTCACAGTCTTAATCCCCATTTTACAGATGAGGTAACTGAGGCACAGAGAAATTAAGTGACTTGCCCAAGGTCACACAACAGTCAAGTGGCCAGAATGCTCACCAACTATGGTGATATTGAGCACTACTGATATTAGGCATTGTGCCAAGCACTTGGGAGCATACAGGAGTAGCAAGACGTGTGTTTCCTGCACTCAAAGCAGCATGGTTTAGCAGAAAGAGCCCGGGCTTGGGAGTCAGAGACCGTGGGTTCTAATTCCGGCTCCGCTGCTTGTCAGCTGTGTGACTTTGGGCAAGTCGCTTAAATTCTCCATGCCTCAGTTACCTCATCTGTAAAATGGGGATTAAGACTGTGAGCCCCATGAGGGACAACCTGATTACCTTATATCTACCCCAGTGCTTAGAACAGTGCTTGGCACATAGTAAGTGCTTAGCAAATACCATTATTATTATCATAATAGATTTGGGGCAACAGACAAAAATGATAAACAGAATAAAAAATAATTTAATGTTCAGATAAATAAATGGATAAAAATAAACGTATGACCATGTGTGCTGCAGAGGGATGTGATCTAGGCCTGAATAGATGGCCTCTGGGCATGAAGGAATCTTACAAAAAAGAAAAGACAGCCCCAGAAACTGACATCCCTATTAATTAGACTTACTTTAGAGAAGCGAAGGACGGTACTGTACTAATCATCCCAGTCTCTGCCATTTCTATAGCATGTTTGATTTCTAGCTTTTTGTACAGGGAAACAATGCTGGATTTGGGTTGGTTTTCTCGAATCAGAAGCCTCCTCAGATATTTATCATCAAACTTTTTAAACCTGAAAAGAAACACAGATCTAATTAGTAGTCCCAAGGATCAATGATGACAGATATGGCTAAATCTAACAGATACATTCGTGAATACATATAAAACTATGACCTTCATTCATTCAATCGTACTTATTGAGCAGTTACTGATCCAAACACTTATCCTATCTCCACCTGGACTGCATCTGTCTCTTCACTGACCTTCCAGCCTCCTGTTTCACCCAATCCAATCCACACTTCACTCAGCTGCATAGATCATTTATCAACCGAAGTGCTCGGTACATGTCTCCCCACTCCTCATGAACCTCCAGTGGCTGGCCATTTACCACCACATTAAACAAAAACTCCTTACCACTGGCTTTAAAGCACTCAATCAGCTTGCCCCATCCTATCTCACCTCACTAATCTCCTTCTTCAGCCCAGCCCGCAAACTCCACTCCTCTAGCATCAGCTTACTCACTATTCCTGATCTTATCTATCTCCCTGCCAACCCCTTTCCCACATCTTCCTCCTGGCCTGGAATGCCTCCCCCTCCACATAAGCCAGATTCATTCAGTAGTGTTTACTGAGCACTCAGTGTGTGCAGAGCTCTGTACTAAGCACTTGGAAAGTACAATTCACCGAGAAAGAGCGATAATCCCTGCCCGCAATGGCCTTATGGATCACCACTCTCTCCACCTTCTGAGCATTATTAGGGTCACATCTTCTCCAAGAGGCCTTCGCCAATTAGGCCCTCTTCTCTCTGTCTCACTTTTCCATCTGCGTCATCTATGCACTTGGATCTGTGACCTTTAGATATTTGATAGTCACCCCACCCCAAACCCCACAAAATTTATGTACCTATCTTTCAATTACATGTTATAAATTATTTATTTGTTCATATTAATATCTGCCTCCCCGTCTAGACTGTAAGCTTGTTTACAGGCAAGGAACGTGTCTGCTTATTCTAATATACTCTCCCAAGTGCTTAGTATGATGCTCTGCACATAATAAGGGCTCAATAAATATGACTGATTAAGAAAATGGAGTTTCTTACCAGTGGAAGATGTGTAAGCTCAAAATACCAGTTGGTTCAAGAAGGGGTGGGATAAATTATTGAATTAGACATCCACAATGGGATACAGAGAAAGGTGACATATTTAGAGGGGAAGGATAGGAACATCTCTACCTATTAGGTTATATGTTTCCTGACTAGCAGTGAGGCATAATGGAAAGAGCATGGGTCTGGGGTTCAGAGGATCTGGGTTCTAATCCTGACTCGCCACTTGCCTGCCCTGTGACCTTGGGAAAGTCACTTCACTTCTCTGTGCCTCAGCTACCTCATCATTAAAATGAGGATGAAGACTGTGAGCCCCAACTGGGACCTTGATTATGTCCAACCTGATTAGCTTGTATCTACCTCAGCTCTTAGTACAGTGCCTGGCACATGAAGTTTAACAAATACCTTTTTTTTTTTAAAAAAAAAAAGCAGGACACAATTTATCCATGTGTCCTGGTGCCTGTGAAATGGAAGAATAAAGCTCAGTATTGATACTGCTCCTGTTAGGCACAGAAAGTTTTCCAGCAGGCTCCTGGTAACACAACCTCAGGAATGACACCCAGGATTCTTGATTCCATTATGCGGAGCTTAGCCCACAGGCAGTTTGCAGACTAATGGAAAAGAGATATCTACCAACTCTATTACAGTGAACTCTTCTAAGCACTTACTACATGCTTTGTACCCAATAAATGCTCAAAAAATATTATGATTGATTGACTGATCTACTCCCTAAAAGTTGCACTGTAATAACGCAATCCATGTCCAGCCTTACATCCTGGGCCAGCAAGTGCTGATGACACTTTATTTGGAGCAAATATGTCAATAAGACAGCAGAAAGAACAGAAAATGTCCAGAATTTTCTGGAAAAGAAAGACACTAAAATAAATTACAATTTGGGGAAGTAGCAGAGTACAGAGAAAGGTACATAAATGATGTGGGTCTAGAGGTTCTGGTAGACAGAGAGCAGGCGAACTCTAACCACAACTCCTTTGGGATTTCCAGATCCCTTGAAAATTCTGACCAATAGCTGGACTTTTGTCCAATCCCTGAACAAATGAAAGGCTTTCCAGTTCAGAGAAAGTTCTTCTCCTTCCTATTACCTACTTCCCAAACCTTGTGATCTCACAAGACTCTTTAGCTGTAGGAAAGAGAATTCTCCTGGCTCCACTGTTATAGTACAGGTTCCATGGATATTGAGAATATACTGAGCTCCCACTTTACCCTGAAGTCCCTTCCTGCCTGACCCAGTGGTTTGTGCTTTGTAGCACTCTCAGTTTAGGAAGCAAATTCTTCTCCCATAATTATGCCTGATTTCTGGAGCAGAATCTAAATTTCCTTGAGGTGCCCATAAAGGGCCTCTGCATTAGCACTTTAGGCAACCACGGTGTCTGAGTCTTCCCTTCTTTCTTGGAGGGAAGAGGAGTTGGGTAAATTATAGATTAGGAAGAAGCCACATTTCTAATTACAACCCTAATCCAGGTAAAAATGGGTGTCATTCAGAATCCAAGCTTTGCTAGCTGTACTGTGAGCCCACAGTGGAGACTGTGCTATAGTGAGTTCCTTTCAAAACCATGAATAACTGTGGATCTAAGAAACAGCCCCCTACAATCCTGTCATTTTTCCTTCACATCTCTAAAATCCATATTTTCCTCTCCATCGAAAACGCTACCACATTAATCTAAGAATTTACCATATCTTGCCTTGACTACTGTATCAGTCTCCACAGTGAACTGTCTCCTCTCTCTTCCCACTTCAGTCCTTACTTCGTTCTGCTGTCCAGATCATTTTTCTAAAACTCCAGGTCTCCCCATTCTTCAAGAACTTCCAGTGGTTACCCATTCACCTCCACATCAAACAGAAATGCCATATCATAGACTTTACTTCTTTCCCCATCCTACCTTACCTCACTCATTTCCTACTACATCCCAACCCACATGCTTCACTCCTCTCAACACCAACTTACTCACTGAACCTTGATCTCATCTGTCTCACTGCAGACCCCTTGCCCAACTCCTCCCTTTCCTCTGGAATACCCTCCCCCTTCACAATCGACTGATGAACACTCTCCTACCTTCAAAGCCTTATTAAAACCATATCTCCTCCAAGACACCCACCAACTAAGCTCTCATTTCTGCTACTCTCTCTCCTCTGCATCAATTATGCACTTGGATCTGTACCCCTTAAGCACTTGCTATTCACCCCACCCTCAGCCCACAGTACTTTCACACATGTACTTTCCCTAGCACTTAGTTCAGTGCTCTGCACATCATAAGTGCTCAAAAAATACCACTGATGATGATGATATCCATCTGTAATTTAATGTCCGCCTCCCCTTCTAGACTGTAAATTCCTTTGCACAGGGAACATGTCTACCAACTCTGTTGTATTCTCCTAAGCACTTAGTACAGTGCTCTGCACATAGTAAGTGCTCAATAAGTACCACTGACTGCTTTCAGCCATCATGCTACCACAGTCCTTGATGAGGTGGCCCTGATGTATTCCAAAAAATTCTATTAACCGTAGTCAGCTGGGGATGAGTGGTTATATTTGAAGTACAGTAACTTCTTTTTGGTTCCCAACCATCTGTGCTGTGTGCCAGAAGAGGTAATGTCTGGTTAAGCAGGTATTTGTGGGGGGTGTTTCTGGTGAGATTTGTGAGACTGGATGCATTGTCTAGTGTCAAGTGTAACTTGCATCCTGTGTTTAATACTTTAATTAGCTACACCAATGAAATCTTCCTTTCCTTGGGCCTGACTCTTGGTTCAATCTAAGACCTTTCAATGCCATAGATTCCTTCCTATATGTCATGTCTAGCTACTTTCAGGAAAGGGCTAGCAAAGCTTGGATTCTGAATGATACCCATTTTTACCTGGATTAGGGTTGTAATTAGAAATGTGGCTTCTTCCTAATCTATAATTTACCCAACTCCTCTTCCCTCCAGGAAAGAAGGGAAGACTCAGACACCGTGGTTGCCTAAAGTGCTAATGCAGAGGCCCTTTATTGGGCACAACCCACTGGATCAGGTAGGGAAGAAATAAAATCTATCTTTATCTGAATTTGCTGAATTTGTGATTCAGATCATAAAATCAACCCACCACCTGCCTTAATATTTCATTACTGTTATTTTCCCCTTTTTTCTCAAAAGTAGAAATAAACAAGGAGAGAAATAATCCTTGAGGAGAAATTATGGATTTATTTGCTTTTTTTTCATTCCACCCTCCTGTCCCTAAGCCAAACAACACAAAATTATTTCCTGTTTGCTGCTCTTGCTGGCTTTGAGAAATGATGGGTCCACCCTCTTTGGGCACTGCTGACAATCATTACAGGGGTCAAGAGAAAGTGTTATAAAAATATAATAAATTGGGCAGCAGGAGAGTAAAAACGTCCATCACTTTGGGAGAAATTACTTCTCTCCCTCTTACTTTCTACATTAAATGCTTCCAAGATGTGTGCTAGATTATATCAATATATTGTGGGAAGTTTCTGGGCATGCCCCAGAATCTTAATACACTACATAATTTCATCATATCTACATGGATGTGCTCCTGTGCTTAGCAGCAGTCCTAAGTCATGCCTGATGAAGTAAACAATGGTGTCCAAACTGGAGGACCCCTAGTTAGAAAAGACTGTATGCAATCATGTAAAAATGGTGGAAAGAAGCAAGAAGGGAGAGAGAGAGAGAAAGACGGAGAGACAGAGGGAAAGAGAGAGAGAGAAAGGAGACGGAGAAAGAGAGAGTTTTTCACTGTTTTTTTAGCTGAACTGTTTTGAGGGTGAACCTAAGTCCATGCTCCCCAATATAATGTTTTCATCAAGCATTCTTACTTGTCTCTCCAAAAGTTGTGACCCCAATGTCCACAAACATCTTCAATTCCAGTCTTCACATGATCAAAAAACTGAAAGACAAAATACAAGTTGATTACTAATCATAGTGATCTTCTGCACTACTGGTTTATAACAGATTGACACTAAAACTACTGAAAATGTATTATGTTGAAAGAAAGAATAAATGAATGAATGTTGAAAGAATGAATGCTGAATGAATGAATGATGAGTTTAAGGTTCATGTACGTCAGGAACACAGACCTAGTACATTCAGTACTGAATTGTAGCCAGTATTAGGTAAAATACTGAATGTACTCTTAAAAACCACAAGGAATCAGGCTAAGCTCTCTTGGTCATCGCCTTGGCATAGGTAAATTCAGACTGACGCTTTCTCTCCTCCCCCCAAAGCATTCAGACTTTCATTTTGGAGTAGCTTCCCCCAACTTCACTTCCTTTCACCCACACTTCACATTTCCTCATTTTCCTTCAGCACATAAGCAGTAAAGTGTGCAGGTGAGTACTTAGGTTCCTTCCTCCCTTATTTTGCCTGTTCAAATTAACCAATTTATTTTCCATTTCTTTCCTTCAGTGTCATCACTGAAGTTAAACACACCCGACAGTGTATTTCTTCACTGACTGCTGGCTGCTTTTTATTAGATCTCTTAACATCCAGGAACTCCACCAATGGACGAATGGTGATTCCCTGCACAGGAAAACAAAAGAGAGAGCATTGTGTTACAAAAAAAACATTTCAACCATTACCTTCATTTGGTGATTATATCATGAAAATACCCCCAAAGATTTCAAAGCAGAAGATTATTCCAGTATTTTCCCAAAATGTCTTGTACAGTGCTCAAATAATATTGTTACTGATGATGGTGAGGAAGAGGGGTGAATGCGTGTGTGACTAAATGGAGATTCTTCAGTCCTGACACATTGTGTACATAAAATGTCTGTCTTGAGAGACAAGGAGGCAAAGGAGAAAATTGTCAGGCACTGATGTCCCAACCTCCTGTCTCTCCCCACTTCAGTTTATACTTCATTCTGCTACCCATTGTTGGGTAGGGACTGTCTCTAATTGTGGCCAAATTGTACTTTCCAATCGCTTAGTACAATGTTCTGCACACAATAAGTGCTCAATAAATATGATTGAATGATGAATAAATACTGCCCGGATTATCTTTCTACAGAAACATTCTAAGCATGTCACCCCTCTCCTCAAAAATCTCCAGTGGTTGCTCTTTATCAAGCAAAAACTCCTATTGGCTTCAAAGCTCTCCATCACCTTGCCCCCTCTTACCTCACCTCCCTTCTCTCTTTTTACATCCCAGCCCACACATTCCGCTCCTCTGCTGCTAGGCTTCTCACTGTGGCTTGTTCTCACCTGTTCTGCCATTGACCCCTGGCCCACATCCTTCCTCTGGCCAGGAATGCCCTCCCTCCTCAAATTTGCCAATCATACTTCCCCCCTTCAAAGCCCTACTGAAGGCTCACATCCTCCAGGAAGCCTCCCCTTTCCTCTGCTCCCCCTCCTTATTACCCCAACTCGCTCCCTTTGCTCTACCCACTCCCCAAAGCACTTGTGTATACATGTATACATGTACATATTTACAATTCTATGCATTTATATTAATGATGTGTATATATCTATAATTCTATTTATTTATATTGATGCTACTGATGTCTGTTTATTTGTTTCGATGCCTGCCTCCCCCCATTCTAGCCTGTGAGCCCGCTGTGGGCAGGGATTGTCTCTGTTGCTGAACTGTACTTTCTAAGAACTTAGTACATTGCTCTGTGCACAGTAAGTGCTCAATAAATATGACTGAATGAATGATGAGACTGTAGATCCCACACTGGCCTTTTAATCCACACACTGATTCATAATTAAATTTTCCCGTACTTGCCATGTTATCTTTGATATCAAATCAATCAATTATTGTGATTATTGGTATTTCTTGAGCTCTTACTGTGTGTAGAACATTGTTCTAAGCTACTGGAAGAGCACAATACAACAGAGTTGGTAGAGTTGTTCCCTGGCACAAGGAGCTAACAGTCCAAAGAGGGAGACAGATGTTAAAATATATTACAGATATATGAATAAGGTTTCCTCAACTTTAAAATGGGGATCGGTTACCTGCTTTCATTCCTACTTCGATTGTGAGCCCCATGAAGGACAGGGACTAAACTCAACCTGATTAACTAATATCTACCCCAGCATTTATAACAATGCTTGACACATAGTAAGAACTTAACAAAACAATAATAATAATGATGATCAGTGTAGTAGCTGTTTGGATAGTGAGGAAATGGGGAATTTTAGGATGTTATGAAGGTAACTGACAGGATTACATAAGAAACAGTATAAATGGGTTGAGTAAGAGAGATAAATAAAGGATAATGCCAAAGTTAAGGGCTTGTAAGACAATGAGGGTATCGGTGTTGTCTACAGTGATGGGAAAGTGTGGGGTAGCTAGGACAGGATTTGGGTGGGAAGATAGGGAGTTCTGTTTTGGACAATGTTAAGTTTGAGGTGGCTTCGGAGTCAGAGGTCATGGGTTCGACTCCTGGCTCTGCCACTTGTCAGCTGAATGACTGTGGGCAAGTCACTTAATTTCTCTGTGCCTCAGTTACCTCATCTGTAAAATGGGGATTAACTAAGAGCCTCACGTGGGACAACCTGATTACCCTGTATCTCCCCCAGCGCTTAGAACAGTGCTCTGCACATAGTTGGTGCTTTAACAAATACCAATATTATTATTATTATTATCCAGGTAGAGATGTCCTGGAGACAGGGGGAAATGTGAGACTGCAGAAAAGGAGAGAGGTCATGGCTGGAAAGGGGGATTTGAGAATCACCTATGTAGAGATGGTAGTTGAAACCATGGGAAAGATTGAGTTCTCCAAGGGAGTGGGTATAGATGGAGAATAGAAGGGGACCCAGAACTGAGCTTTGAGACACATCTCCAATGACAGAGAGAGACAGGCAAAGGAGGAGCCTGCAAAGGAGATTGAGAAGGAACAGTCAGAGAGATAGGGGGAGAACCAGGAGAGGACAGTGTCAGTGAAGCCAAGGTTAGGTAATATTTCCAGGAGAAGGAGGTGTTCCACAGTTTCAATGGCAGCTAAGAGGTCAAAGAGGATTAGGATGGAGCAGATGCCGCTATATTTGACAAGAAGGAGGTCATTGGTGCCCTTAGAGAGGGCAGATTATATTCGTATATACATATATTGTTTGATGTTCACAATCCTTAGTACCATTTTCTCTTTTGCCTTCTTGCCTCTTGTTCCTCACAAAAAAGAAGACACTCCATTCTTGATAGCACTGAGTTATGCTGGTCTATCTTTAGCAGTAAAATCCCAGTTTTCAGGTACAATGCAGCATTGTCTGACACTTTGTTTTTTTATTTCCTTAAAACATCCCCTCTGTCCTCCTTGTTGGTTCCACAATTTCAGCTGCCCATACAGCAGCTTTCAGATAGCTGTCATTCATTCTCCTTCTACCCAGGATAGTTGCTCTGAGGTGAACACAGCTTCAGTCTAGAGAACTGACTTCATCATTCCTGATCCCATCTTACCATCTGATGTTGAGCTGAGCTCATAAATGAAGCTAATGCCAGGTGTAATGCTTGTGAGTGTTCCAGAAATCGGGGCATTGTAGAACTCTAATGATTATGATTATGGTACTCATTAAGTGCTTACCATGTGCCAAGAACTGTTCTAAGCACTGGGGTAGATACAAGTTAATCAGGTTGGACACAGTCCCTGTCTCACATGGAACACAAATTCTCAATCCCCATTTTCCAGATGAGGTAACTGAGGCCCAGAGTAGTAAAGTGACTTGCCCAAGGTCACATAGCAGACATCTGGCAGAACCAGGATTAGAACCCAGGTCATTCTGATTCCCAGGCCCATGCTCTATCCACTAAGCTTCTCTACACTGCTGCTTCACTACAGGTCTGCAGTCCTTAAGTTCAATCTGGAACCTGATACAATGCCTGCTGGAACATTCTGTTTGAGGCACCAAAATGATAGCGTGGTTTCTTGGTTTCGGTTTTTCTTGTCTATTTTCTTCTTCTTTGCATTACTTATCAGTGTGCTGCCTCAATAACCAAATTCTGTTACAGTATTTAATTCTATGCTGCCAATATAAACTGTCAGTTTCATCATACATGACTTTCTGGGGCTAATATATCACCTCAGTTTTCTTTAGAATTATCACTAGTCCATAACAGCCGGTCAAGACAAGTTAGTGTCTGTGGGGCTTTGGATGATGCATGAAGTCTGTGGAGTTGGAAGAGTTTCACATAGGTATTCTAACATTGTGTCCAGGTCACATGTTGCAAAAATATACAAGTAACTAAATGTTGTCTGTGCTACTTTTCAGGCACTTATGAAAGAATACATTTAACCATATTTCAATGCAAATTAAAAACCTAAGTTGCCCAGAATATTATATGTGTATTTCTTCAAAAACTGAGTTTTGCACAAATACATTTTCTCCTACCAGCTTGCCTTCTATTTCCAGTTCTATCTTTTTTTGTGGTAATTGTTAAGCACTTATTGTGTGCCAGGCACTGTACTGTATCCACCTTGTATTCACCCCCACGCTTAGTACGGTGCCTGGCACATCGTAAGCACTTAACAAATACCATAATCCTTGTCCTTCTCCTCCTCTTCCTTGTCATCCTCCTCCTTTTCCTGCTCTTCTTCCTCCTTCTGCTCCTCCTCCTTCTGCTCCTCATCCTCCTGTTCCTTGTCCTTCTCCCTCTCATTTTCTTCTTCCTGCTCCTCCTCCTCCTAATAATGATAATTCTGCATCCCAAGAGGGTTGAAAAAGCATAATGGTGCAGCAGAAGAGAAATGCAATGTGGACACGGAACAAGGAGAAGTTATTAATAAAAAATTTTGTATTTGCTAAGTGCTATAAACCAAGCACGGGGGTAGATACAAGATAACCAGGTCAGATGATTCCTGTCACTCATGGAGCTCACAGTCTCAGCAGGAGGGATAAAAAGTGTTTAATCTCCATTTTACAAGTGAGGAAACTGAGGTGTATGACAGTTAAGTGATTTGCCCAAGGTCACACTGCAGACAAGCGGAGGACCTGATATTAGAAGCTAGGTCCACTGACTTCTGGGCCCATGCTCTTTTCACTAGACATACTGCTTCACCTAGTACTCCTCTCCCTAGGGACATTCCTACTCTCTTTTGGCCTGTTCCATCCTTTCCTCCAATCCTCTCCTTAACTCCCATTACCTCTTTTCTCCCCTCTCTTGCCTCTTGTCTATTTAAATTGAAGGCTAATTAAAATAGAAGAAATGATAAAATAGAAGAAATGACAACAGTGAAATCATTTAAAAACACATGTTATAAGGCCTAGGAGGTGACACAAATTGGTCTCTTGAATAAAAAAAAAATGATGTGACTGCTCCATGACCTTGGGCAAGTCATTTAACTTCTCTATACCTCAGTTTCCTCATCTGTAAAATAGGGATTAAAACTATCAGCCCTATATGGCACATGGTCTGTGTCTAACCTGATTACTCTGTACCTACCCTGTGCTTAGCACCGTGCCTGGCACATAGTAAGCACTTACCTAATACCATAAAAAAGTCAGAATCACATCAACTGCCAGAAAGAGATATAAGTCTCTTGAATTTCAGAACGAGCTCCACTCCATAATAATACTCTGAAAATATGTTTTGTAATCACTAATTTTATTATCATGATTATATTTATCTCAGATAGCATTGCTGTTACATGAAAAATGCTTTCACCAAACTGATTACAACAAAACCCTGTTGGACTGAGAGGGTTTGTTTTCTGTTCCTAGAGTGGCTGCTCACTGGATTTTGTACATTTGTGCTTTGGAACATACAAAAGACCCAGCTATCATTTAATAAAATAAATTAATATGAAGCAGCCTAGTTTAAAAAGCATGGGCCTGGGAATGAGAAAACCTGTGTTCTACTTCTAATTCTGTCAATTGCCTACTGTGTAACCTAGGGCAAGTACTTTAACTCCTCTGTACCTCAGTTGCCTCATTTGCAAAATGGGGATGAAATACCTGTCCTCCCTCCTACTGAGACTGTGATTTCCATATGGGATAGGGACTCTGTCCAGCTGAATTAACTTGTACCTATCCAGTGCTTAGAAGAGTGTTTGCTGCATAGTAAGTGCTTAACAAATACCATTTTTTTAAAAGGTCATCATGTTTCACTGTGATAAAGGAATGATACAGCTAAAATATTCAGTAAGTTTGCTACCTACCACTAAGAGAATGTCTATACAAAGGAGAGAAAATATAAAAAGATTAGTTTTCAAATATTGCATAAGCATAACTGCTTTTGGATACAATTATTTCAGATGATAATAATAATAACAGTATTTGTTAAGGGCTTACTATGCGCCAGGCACTGTTCTAAGTGCTGAGAAAGATACAAGACAATCCAGTTGGACACAGCCCCTGTCCCAAATAGGGCTCACAGTCTTAATCCCCATTTTACAGGTCAGGGAACTGAAGCCCAGAGAAGTTAAGTGATTTGCCCAAGGTCACGCAGCAGACAAGTGGCAGAGGTGGGATTAAAACCCACAACCTTCTGACTCCCAGGTCTAGGCTCCATCCACTAGGCCATGCTGCTTCTCTGATATCAAGGGGGATGTGTACTAAGTCTTCAGGACAATCCAAGAGATGTTAAATCCCTTACAGAACTACTGAAATGGGAAATGAAGATTACTACTCTTCAGGTCAACTCTGAATTCTGAAGGCACTTCAAAATAGCACATTCTTAAAAACAATTAGGACTTGATTTCCTACTTCAAAGGTCTATGTTGCTGCTAATCTAAGGATTCCAGAGAGTCAAGCAACTTGATACTACTGAACTATGGGCCAAACTTGATTTATTTTCTGAGCCCTTGACAAACACTATGTCAACGGTTCTCGCTCCCTATTATCAGTAGCAAACCACATGAACAAGAGATTTTCCCAGTCTTCAAAGCCTTACTGAAGGCCTCCTGAAGGCCTTTTCCTTCAAGAATCTTTCCTTGACTAAGCCCTCCTCTCCTCTTCTCCCACTCCTTTCTCCATCGCCCTGATTTGCTCCCTTCATTCATACCCCTTCCCTGCCCCACAGCACTTATGTATACAGTATATATTTATATTTATTTATGTATATAGTATATTAATGGCTGTCTCCCCCTCTAGATTGTGAGCCCACTGTGGGAAGAGAATGTGCCTGTTTACTGTTGAATTGTACTCGTCCAAGTGCTTAGTATGATGTTTTGCACACAGGAAGAGCTCAATTAATGCAACTGAATGAAGGAATTCCTTACCCTTGATAATCTCTATTGAAAATCCACCTTCCAAAACTGTTTAAAAAAATGTGAGGCAAAGGAGAATGTCAGAGAGAGAGGAGAGCAGCTTGTTTTGGTGAAAGCTAAAAGGAGTCATTTGCCCAGGAATAGGTCTAGTTGCCACACAGAGGATAAAAATCTATGGAGTTATCATTTCAAGTCTATTTGAAACCCATTAAGTATCTCCTGGCGAACTGCCTACCCTGGACCTCTCCATTATGTATGCAGTGTGTCTCCTAGAAGATTACTTCTAGAGATTCAGCAAAAAGGCCTATAAATAGCTTCGAGGCATCCTGATGCCTCTTTCCGTAGGTGGGGAGGAAAGAGAGAAAGGAAGGGAGGGAAAGAGGAAGAAAGGGTAGGAAGGAGGGGAGTAAGGAATAATGCCCCCCATCCCCTTTATACCCAGGTACCTCCACTAGGGCACAGCCCTGCCCATGGTACTATTGAGGGCATGTAATAGGTAAAGGCAACCAGAGCAGCATGACAATTCTTCCACCAATCCACCACGCACTTCTGCACTGAGGAGGACACTTGATTCCTATTTAAGGCACTGCATGGCCAGCAAGAGGGCATTGTTGACTACTGAGATAGGTTTTTTCCCTTCTAGGTTGTCATGAAGAAACAGAGGAGATTAGAATTCACAACCACTTCTATCCTCAACAAGCTCCATGCCTTCTTGGAGTATTGGATAGAGCACAGCGATTAGGAGATCTGGTATCTAATTCTGACTCCACCACTTGACCGCTGTGTGATCTTGGGTAAGTCATCTAACTTCTCTGTGCTTCAGTTTCCTCATGTGTAAAATGGGGATTCAGAACCTGTTCTCCTTTCCCCTAGAGGATTAGGAGTATGGTCTGAGTATCTGATGAGCCTGTACCCTTAGCACAGTGCTTGGCCCATAGTAATCATTCAGCAAATATCACTGGAGGATACAGTGATAGCGATGATAATAATAATGGCATTTGTTAAGCTCTAACTTTGTGTCAAGAACTGTTCTAAACACTGGGATTTAGATTAATCAGGTCAGACACACAATCCCTGTCCCACAGGGGGCTCACCATTTTTTTACAGCATTTTAAGCACATACTATGTGTAACGCACTATTCTAAGTGTTGAAGTTATAAGTTCTAAGTGCTGAAGATATAAGTTTTTCAGTTCAGAAACAGTCCCTGTTTCACACTGGGCTCCTAGTCTAAGTAGGAGGGTAATCAACTCCTTATTCATATAAGATTAATCCAAATATTCAGTAATATTTCCCCTATAATACATAAGATTCTCTCCACCCCTATTCACTTCAATAATATCCTTTGGACCAAGATCTCAACCAGTGTTTTGGAAGTGACTTTTTACATCTACTCCTTCAGCACTAGGGTCTCCAAGTGGGGTTGATGTCTACCACCCTACTCTCACCTGTACAACAGTGTCATCCATTATGAAAGGCTTCTAAGGTGCCTGGGCCTAGTTCCCCTCCTGTAGTAAAATGGCCAAAGGCAGTTCCCCAAAGCAACACCCCCTCTCCTCATCCCAGTAGCCTGATAAAAGTCACCCAGGGCTCCTGGTGATTCTGGGGTAAGGGAAAGGGGAAGAAGGGGAGGGAGGTGTCTAACTGTAAGGGAAGGCTGGGGTGAAGATATGTCAAGCCACCACAATACTAATAACTTATAATTAATAATACTTGTAGTATTTACTAAATGCTTACTATGGGCCAAGCACTTATGAGGTACTGGGGTAAATACAAGTTAATCAAGTCGGACCACGGAGATATTTTCACCCTGAAAAGAAGTCATCTATGCTTCAAAATAGAAAAAAGGGCCACAGACTGTGGCATGAGGCAGGGAGAAATCTAAGAGTCCCCAAGGAAGGGTCCAAAACACAAATGGTATTTCGGGCTCGAGCCACTATGAGAAAATGATACCTGTCCATTTCCATCTAAGAAATGGCTGTTCAGACCACTTTGAGGCAACATCGCATCAAAGTCCACATCATGAGAACCAAATTAAATCATTCCGCTTTCTAAAGGTTGCAGTGAAAATTTCAGTGGACCGTTTTGTGTTTTAAAAATAAACAGCCAGGGGAATTCTCTGGAGAGAGGCATCTAATCCCTAGAATTAGTCCTCCAAATCACTCCATGTTAGCATTAGGTCTCTGAGATCCAAAATTCACTATACACTCAACCAGACTATCCTCCAGGACAAATAAGGAACTTTTAATTATCATCATCACCATCATCATCATCATCAACCATACCACTAATTGGTTAAAAGGCATGTCCCTCTAACCTCAAGGACCTTTCAAGCAGCCATATGGGGGCAAATAAGCCAACAGTCATTACCCTCTCTCGTCACTAAGTCTCCACATCCTACACAATACACATTGCATTACAGCAGTAGAGAGAAATGAAATGAGAAAAGATTAGAAATAATCATTCAAGTTTCTCTGCCTGTTGCTAAGTCTGAGTCACACTGTCTTAAACGGTGATTTTGCTGGTGAGGTGAAATATCCAGGTTGGGAATCTTCTACCCCGCAGTCAGTCACCACCAACAAACACCTGAGCATGAAACACCATTTGGCCATTAGAATAGTACACTGTAAATTCACTGTGGGCAGAGAAAGTGTCTACCAACTCTGTTAAATTGCACTCATCCCACGAGCTTCGTACCATGCTCTGCACACAGTAAGCATTCAATAAAATGATTGATTCATTGATTGATAAGTATCAAAGAAGGTTTTGAAGCATTGTAGCCTAATGGACACAGCACAAGTCAGGGAGTCAGATATCCGGGTTCCAATCCCAGCTCCACTATTTGTCTGCTGTGTGAACTTGGACAAGTCACTTAATTTCTCTGGGCTTCCGTTATCTCATACTTAAAAAGGGGATTAAGACTGTGAACCCCATGTGTTATACAGATTGTGCCCAACATGATTAGCTTGTATCTTCCTCAGCACTTCATAGAGTGCCTGGAAAATAGAGAGCACTTAACAAATACCAATTTAAAAAAAAAAAATGGTTCCTCTGCCCTCCATCCCAATGAAAGTTTTTTTTTAAAAAATAGCATATAATAAACGATCTGGTGTTCTCTGAAAGGGACTAACTCGAGTGGACCAATATAGCCCATTTGCTTGGTGGGTGGAAGGACTGTGCTTACCTGAATGAAGACTGTAAAGAATATCACTACAATAGCAGCTGTAATAAATAACTTTTTCCGGGGGAAGACTGTCGCTGGAAGCAGAAACACCAGAGAAAAACAGATGGCTCCTCGGAGTCCTCCGTAAGCAATAATGAACTGATCCTTGAATGTCAGAGGGATGGTCCGAAAACAGTTAATCACCCTGGTCAAGATAAAGACACCTGAAAAAGGGGCACAAAATCAAATAAAAATTTACAAATACAGCCTAAGGCAATGAAACAGAAGTGTCTGGAATAATTACAGGCACCGTGTCTAATTCCCACTTGTGTATTCTTTTCCAGCAACTTAGTACAGTTTTCTGCACACAGTAATTTCTTAATAAATATTATTAAGATTACTACTAATGCAACATACTCTCTTAACAAACTGAGATCCAATTAAGGAAAAAAGAAATGGCATATCTTACAACACAGAGGTCTCTTCTTCATTACTAATTCTTGTCCTGTTGTTTCCATCACAATCAAGAAATATTAAAAAAATGAGGACTTTCACTATTATTAAAAATCAGTGTGGGATGCTAGAGTCAAGTTGACTAAGAGGAATAGAAAAAACATTTTTTTAAGTATTGTTCAACTGCATCTCTTTCAAAAAGACGTGAGCTGGCTTTTTAAAACTGTATGACTCAAATGTGTTCTTATAGTGAGGGGGATGCTTATATACTTCATCACTAATATTTGTCACAAGTTAAAATGCTGTGTAAGTAGATTACTAAGGGGATAATAACATAATTTAAAGATGCACTGAATCATGGGACAGTAGAATTCAGAGGATTTGGCAAGGAAGCCTTCTAATTTGAAATAGGGTGGTGCAGTGGCCCTGTTAGACAATTACCACCTCATCATCAACACCCTTATCATCATCAACAGCAAACAGCTGTTTGCAGGGTACTGTATTAGGTGCCTGGGAATGGATGACATAAATAAAAGACATGTTCTCAAGACCGAAAGTTCTCTGTGGACAGGGAACATGTCTACCAACTCTGTTGTACTGTTCTCATCCAAATGTACAGTGCTCTGCATACAGTAAGCGCTAAGTAAACACCATTGATAATGATGTTGCCTGTCCTCGACTAAGACCATGGTTGACAACTGGGGAAGAGGAGAGGTAAGGAGGAGGAGGAGGAGGAGGAGGGGAAGAAGGAGGAGGTAGTTGACACAGTTAGGCTAAAGAAACCCAGACTGTTGCAGTGTGGGACAGAGGCATAGCCAGAGACTGAAAGGATGGCAGGTCAAAGCTCCATCCGTGGTGGTCCTGACCCAGCCCGGCTCTCCCCTCTCTCCCCTCTCTCCTCTCCCTCTTCGCCACTTCTGAAGCTCCCCAGAGTAGGCTTGTTCCCTAGGCTTGGCAGGGCAGCTGTTGATTGGTTAGAATTTCTGCCTCGGGCACAGGACTTCTGGGAATCAACTGATAATCTTGCTATGTTACCACAGTTGAGCTCTTTTAGCCAATTGTATTCAGAGGACACAGTTTCTTGCAATAAAGAAAGCAATTATATTAACCCTTCCTTTGAACTCTCTGTGATATTGAAAATCAACAACCTGATCAGCAGAGGGATTGGATCAATTTACTACTTACTACTGGGGAGGAAATGGTTAAGCCTGAGCAGGCTTAACAGGGAACATTAAGAGTATAAAAATACAAGGTCCACATAATTGAATACAAGGTGCTTTGGAAAGAACAATGAAAGTAAAAGACATGGACCCTGCTCTCAGAAACTTTACAAGCTAATAGTTTACCAGATCTCAGAAGTGAAAGCAGCATTCCAGATTCATTCTGAATGATGGGTGAAGTCATTTTTCCTCCTTTCCCATCTAATTACTACAAAGATCATTGGCCAATGTTGTCGTGGTTAATAATGACATACCACCTATGAATATACATCTGAACTGTGTGTTTAGGAAGACATTAAAATATGAAAATTAAGAGGACTAATATGTTTTAAGATAAGGGAAATTTGATGAGTGAAATGAAGAAATGTCTTCCAAGCCCTTAGTACAGTGCTCTGCATTCATTCATTCAATTGTATTGAGCGCTTACTGTGTGCAGAGCACTGTACTAAGCGCTTGGAAAGTACAATTTGGCAACAAATAGAAACAATCCCTTCCCAACAACGGGTTCACAGTCTAGAAGGGCGAGACAGACAACAAAACAAGTAGACAGGTAAAAAGAAAGAAAGTACTCAACAAGTACCTTTGGTTGACTTTTAGGAAAAATATAGTTGCTGATGATAGCTTTCTGTGTTCAGATCACTGTACTAGGCGCTTGAGAGTACAAATTGGTCTGCATTCATGATTACTCAGTTCCGTAAGCAATAGGTCTTGACACACACCCAATTAAGCCTTCTTTTCCCCAACTCCCTCTCCCTTCTCCGTCATCTATGCACTTAATTGCATTTAAGTCCTTGATATTCACCCCACCCTCAGCCCCATAGCATATATGTACTTATCCACAATTTATTAGTTTACATTAATGTCTGTCCTCCACTCTAGACTGTAAACTCACTGTAGACATGGAACATGCTCAATAAATACCATTGATTGATTGATTGCTGGGATCAGCTGACAAGATATTGCCCTCTAAATCTCAGGATCCAATGATCACCCCAACTTAACCCAGCTCTTTGAACTCATCATGTGCTCCCCCTGGGTCAGTCAGGAAGGGGTTTGCAAATGTGAATCATGATAATGAGAAGCAGGGTAGTCTAGTGGAAAGAGCCAAAGCTGAGGAGAAAAAAGGGACATGGGTTCTAATCCCAGTTTTGCCACTTGTCTACTGTATGAACTAGGCAAAGCACTTCACTTCTCTGTGCCTCAGTACCCTCATCTGTAAAATGGGGAATTAAGCTGTGAGACCCTTATGTGACAGGGATTGGGTCCAACCTGATTAGCTTGTATCCACCCTAGTGTTTCGAACAGTGCCTGGCACATAGAGAAGCAGCATGGCTCAGTGGAAAGAACCTGGGCTTTGGAGTCAGAGGTCATGGGTTCTAATCCCGGCTCCGGTGCTTGCCAGCTATGTGACTTTGGGCAAGTCACTTCACTTCTCGGTGCCTACGTTACTTCATCTGTAAAATGGGGATTAAAACTGTGAGCCCCATGTGGGACAACCTGATCACTTTGTATCCCCCCAGTGCTTAGAACAGTGCACATAGTAAGTACTTAACAAATACCACCATTATTATTATTATTACATAGTTAATTGTTTAAGAAATACCACCATTTTTATTACTTTATGTACCCCAGTGCTTAGTACAGTGCCTGGAACATAGTAAGCACTTGACAAACACCATAAAAAAAGATACCATATAAAAAAAATTCTGTCTGGAAATGATGACGAAAAGAACGACATCTATTGAACCTGAAAAGGACAGAATTATAAGAGGCAAAGGTGGCTGGATGGGGAAGCTCAAATATCATTTCTGGAGGCTCGCAGCCCGAGGCCTGTTGCAGAATTCTTCATGGAGACCAAAACATTAGCACGGCTGCCAGGTTGACAGAATCCAAGCTATTCCAGCCTCCATTTCTGCCTCTGCAACAATATCCAGGGCCATGGTCAGCAGATCGGGCTGAAAAACTGCCCAGCGCTGTACGACTTTCCAGCTTTGTGGGTGTCTCTGTTGCCAAATGGTACTTTCCAAGAGCTTAGTACACTAATCTGCACAGAATAAGCACTCAATACATAAGCTTGAATGAATGAATGAATGAATGAATGAATGAATGAATGAATGAATGAATGGTGCATCTGTGGTAGCTTCCCCTGCTGGAAGAATGGGGTCGTGGGGCAGGGAGGCTGCCAATCTCAGGAGGTTTCAGTGTGCGGTGAGGGCAACTTTTTGTGCTCCCTAATTTCTGTTTCTCAAAAGCAACCTCTGCATATGAAAAACATGTTGTACCCTCTGCAGGACATTACCTTACCTAATGCCCGGTAGATCAAGCAGAAGGCGAGGGTGAAACTGACAAAAGCCCAGTTCCACTCATGGTTTTTTCCAACTGTGGACACACCCATGAAAATAAAGATCAGGGTCTCGCTGACACTGCTTAGCATCTTCATGAAGTACTTGATGGTGGTATAGGACTTTTGGGAAACATTCTCTTCCACGTACTTATTCATAGTCATAGCACAAGCTGTGATGCTGAAAGAGACAAGAACACATCAATTAAAAAAAACAAACATATATACTACATGTGAAATCACCAATAAACATTTAATCAGAATACCCATTTAAATGTTCTTTGGCATAACAGGAGGGCCTGGAAGGTCTTTTGCATTGACTTTGAAAAAATATATATTTCTAGAAGCATTTCTCAGTTGACTTGATATATTCCTAAGACTCTTGGAAAGCTCTTTTTTGCTCAATTCTAAGTGCAGCTACCCAACTCACCATCCCCACCCTCTCAAGTAACAAATGTAGCAGCAAACTAGAAGTCACACCTCTGTCTCTTGTGGCATATGGCAGGTTGC
This sequence comes from Ornithorhynchus anatinus, assembly GCF_004115215.2. Classification (NCBI taxonomy): domain Eukaryota; kingdom Metazoa; phylum Chordata; class Mammalia; order Monotremata; family Ornithorhynchidae; genus Ornithorhynchus; species Ornithorhynchus anatinus. The sequence goes on from NC_041729.1 coordinate 111,200,466, forward strand.
CCATGAAGATAACATAATTGAGATTTTTTCATTGAGGTCACTTTATGGCAAAGAGGGAGGTTCACAAATGAATATTTACTAAGGCTAGCTCCCCTTTATAGAAAGGAGTATCCTCCGTGCCTATTTGACTGGTCCATTATTAAAAATTAATTTGTTTGTACATATGATTCTTCCCCAAAGTGACTCAGCAGTGAATCTCAAAGGCCCATTAGTATAGCTCATAGAGAAGTCCAGATCCTGGGATGTGCATGCGGCCTGGCATGTCCCTACTTGAGAAGGGACAATGAGAGGAGAAACTAAAGAGCAGAAGGTCCACTTTCTTATTCCAGAGTCTTACAGGGGCCTCTGACATAACAGGGCAGAGGGCGCCAGGAAGATGCAGCATCAATCAATCAATCAATCAGTCATAATTATCGAATACTTATTGGGTGCAAAGCACTGTACTAAATACTTAGGAGAGTACAGTAAAACAGAGTTGGTAGAAGCAGCGTGGTTTAGTGGAAAGAGCACAGGCTTGGGAGTCAGAGGTCGTGGCTTCTAGTCCCGGCTCTGCCACTTGTCAGCTGTGTGACTTTGGACAAGTCACTTAACTTCTCTGTGTCTCATTTACCTCATCTGTAAAATGGGGATTAAGACTGTGAGCCACACATGGGACAACCTGCTTACCTTGTATCAACCCCAGCACTTAGAACAGTGCTTTGCACATAGCAAGCACTTAACAAATACCATCATTATTATTATTATTAGACATGTGTCCTGCCCACAAAAAGCTTACAGTCTAGAGGGGAAAGAGTATGGGCCTGGGAGTCTGAGGACCTGGATTCCATTTCTAGCTCTGACACTTGCTGTGTGATCTTGGGCAAGTCACTACATTTCTCTGTACCTCAGTTTCCTCAACTGTAAAATGAGTTTCCAATACCTGTTCTCCCCTCTACTTACACTGTGAGCCCCAAGTAAGACAGGGACTGTGTCCAACCTGATTATTCTGTATCTACCCCAGCACTCAGAACAGTGCTTGGCATATAATAAGTACTTAATAAATATCAGATGAAACAATAAAATGGATGGAAATAGTGACAAATCAGCATACTGCTGCCCTGTAAGCCTACACAACCCCAGGAAGAAGCTCATGTTGGCTGGCTTGAGGTGCTGGGAAGCTATGTTGCCCTTTTCCCTCAGGTTCTTATGTCAGATTCCTGACTTTTTGGAGGGCACTGTACTGATGACTTGGGAGAGTACAATATAACAGAGTTGGCAGACATGTTCCCCATCCACAAGAAGCTTACAGTCTAGAGGTCAGACTGGTCACTTTCTGTGAATAACTGCCTTTGCTTTCAGTCATTTTTCTCCAACATGATCTCCTTAAGGAAGACAAAGAAAGAGAACTGGCTCGTCATTGCTTGCTATTTATTTGCAAGGTGGTGCTACATCCTATCTCCTCCTTGATAATGAACAATTGTGGCATTTTTTAAGGGCTTGCTACGGGTCAAGCACCACACTAAGCACTGGGATAGATACAAGAAAAACAGGGCAGCCAAAGTTCCTATCCCACATGTGGCTCACAGTCTCAGAAGGAGGAAAGACCGGTAATGAATCTTCATTTTACAGATGAGGAAACTGAGGTGCAGAGAAGTTGTGACTTGTCCAAAGTCTCACAGCAGGAAAGTGGCAGATCCAGGATTAAAACCCAGTTCCTCTAACTCCCATGACCGTGATCTTTTCACTAGGCCATGCTATTCCATTCAATGATCTGTCACTCACTCCTCAGTGACTGGTGGCAGGGCTTTGAGAACATACCCTGCTCTCTTTGAGGCCTTTCACCAAAAGTGACTCTGAGGGAAGGGGAAAGTTGAAGTGAAAGTTTGACATGTTTAGGGACATCTAGACACTGATGGCTGTCTTTGGGCTCTCAAATTTCACTAGCTCCCTGGACACAGGAAGGGTCCTTCTCAACAAATATACACACACACATGAACACACATATTACAGACTTGAAATCGTTCCTTGCTCCCCTGTCCACAGCAGGTAATGGTCTCTTCTCTCTCAACCTCAGTCTTCCCCATGAGTAAGTAGCAAAGCATTAACGGTCGGGCATTTCATTTATTTTACTATAGACCTCTTAGGGGAAGGATTGGTGAACAGTGTTGTGCCCGGCTTTTAAAGGCTGACTCCTCATCATGTGCATTTGAAAGAACGGGAAGCCTGAGGCTGGTAGTTTTCCAAAGGTTATGGTCCCCGTGGCCAAGCTCACAAGCCTCAAGGAGAGGCTTGAGCTCAGCCAGTTTTGAACAGCAATGGTTAATTTTTTTGCCAGTAGGAGAGCTCAATATACTTGAAAAGAAAAAAATCACCCATGACACATGTGGACCGCCTTCTCAGTCTTTCAACAAGATCATCACAAGTAATCCTTCAATGTCCAACAGAAATGTATCCTGGCTGAAAGTGGCTACACAAGCATGCCTTCATTTTTTTTTTACACAGGAAACACAATCCCTGAAATTTTCACAACCTCTATTGCTGTGCTTCATTAACCCCGGACTCCAATCCACTGCAGATTTTAGTCTGGCTTCTGTCTTATATCTGTTAATCTTAGTAGCGAAGTTACTGTGCAGCTCCTCCTCTTCATGATATCCCCTATTCTCTTTCTCATTCAACCTCCTAGATATCACACTATCCATCCAGCCCCTTAAAATTCCCACCCACCCAGTTCTGTGAGTAAGCAGCAGTCACTGAGGATCTCCCCATTTTAAAGAAGGAAAGTTGAGTCCCCATAGTCAATGGATTTCTCGTGGAGACTAAATACCCTTGCCAATCACCTCATCTTCGGTTACACAGGGCAACTCCAGGCTTCCTTTTTCAACCTTAGGCTTCCTGACATGTAAGTGGTAGTGAGAGAAGCCAAAGGAGATGTAAGCCAACCTCGTGCCCTTCAACACAAAGGGCACAGGCAAAGGAAGTGAAGGTATCATGTATTAGCTCGGAGCGTGGGAGGTGGGGGGAGGGTCACTGGCCACAAATGTCAAGCAGGTGTCCTTTCAGGGGTTACATGTCTGTGGTTACCAGGGTGGGTCGGAGCTAATCCAGTTCATGATTGCACTAGCTATTAAAAAGAAATGAAAGGAATAGTTTCATCTACAGTTTCTACACCCATGGTGGGAGAGTTTCTTTGTAATCTGAACTCAACAGGATTCTTGTGGGCATGGCAAAGATGGGTATGCTGTAGAAACCTCTGCTCCTGTGTCACCTCTCTGAGAAGGGTCAGGAAACAAATGGATTCAGTGGCTGAATAGTAGCCTGAGCAGTAGTTGCACTTCCTTCTTGAATATGCACATGTGTGACAAGAGTTTTGGGGTCTGTGTTTTTATATTTGTTAAACCCTATGTGTCAAGCACTGTATTAAATCCTGGGGTAGATTCAAACTAATGAGGTTGGACATAGTCCATGCCCTATATAGTGCTCACAGTCTTAATCCCCATTTTACAGATGAAGTAACTGAGACACAGAGAAGTTAAGTGGCTTGCCCAAAGTCACACAGCAGACACATGGCAGAGCCAGCTTAAAACCCAGGTCCTCTGAGCTCATGCTCTTTAGGTCACACAGCTTATTTAATATTAACATTTACAATGAACCACTATAACATTTGTTGATCCTCACTATGAACTTGACTTTACCGTGACTTGGAGTATTTTGCTTCCACTCTAAAAATACTCATGGCATCTATTTGGGGAGTTATTTCAGGAAATGAGATGTAGTACAATGACTTATCTGTTTCAGGGAGCTAGACCACCAAATATAATATATGAATTGGACAAAATCCTCTTCTATCTTGAACAGCATGGAACTTCAGGTATTTGAGGTAACATGAAGGGAAAAGAGCGGTTACTTTTTTATGGCATTTGTTAAGTGCCAGTCACTGTTCTAAGCTCTGGGGTAGATATGAGTTAATTAGGTTGGACACAGGGGCTCACAGTTTTAGTCCCCATTTTACAGATGAAGTAACTGAGTCACCGAGAAATGACTTGTCCAAGGTCACATGCCAGACAAGTGACAGAGTCAAAATTAGAACCCAGGTCCTTCTGACTCGCAGACCCGTGTTCTATGCACTAGGACACGCTGCTTCCCAGTATTCCTGAAACATGTCTTTCCCATGAAACTGAACACACAAATGAGGGACAATGTAGCAAGTAGGTAGTAACTAAAGCATTTACTCAGATGTAATAAATTATCTAAATACCAACTCCAATCACCTCCTGATTACTCCAGGATAACTTATTCATGGATAATTTACTGCACATCATCATCATGGGAAGCAGTGTGGCCTAGTGGATAGAGTATGGGCCTGGGTGTCAGAAGGACCTGGCTCTAATCCCAGCTCCTCCACCTGTCTTCTCTTTGACTCTGGGTAAATCACCTAATTTCTCTGTGCCTCAGTTACCTCATGTGTAAAATGGGGAATAAGACTGTGAGCCCCATGTGGAACAAGGACTATGTCCAATCCGACTTGTTTGTATCCACCCTAACACTTAGTAAATGCCTGGCATATAATAAGAGCTTAACAAATACCACAATTAATATAGTTATTAACCCCATCAGAGGCAGATGTGGAAATGAAAAGAGGAGGAATCAGTTCATTTCGCTACCTATGCCAATAGTGAAAGACTCCAGGTGATGAACTCTTCCATTGCACAGCAAGCACTTTGAGGGCAAAGATAAGGTCATTTTACTCTACTAGCTCTATCCCAACTCCTATCGCTTTTTTATGGTATTTGTTAAGTACTTACTATGTGCCTACCATACTAAGTCCTGGGGTAGATATGAGCTTATCAGGTTGGACACAGTCCATGTCCCACATGGGGTTCACAATCTTAGTCCCCATTTTCCCGATGAATGGGCAAAGGGAAGTGAGGCAATTTGCCCAAGGTCACACAGCACACAAGTGGCAGAGCTGGGATTTACCTTCAGTAAATACCACTGCTTGACTGAATGGAGAATGTTGATACGACTGGCTAAAACAAGATTGAGGAATGAGTGGATTTCAGGGATGTAAGTGGGCCTTGCCTTCCCTTGTTTGTTTGTTTGTTTTATGGTATTTGTTAAGCTTTTAATGTATTTCAAGCACTGATGTTCTAAGCACTAGGGAAGATACAAGTTGATCAAGTTGGGCATAGTCTCTGTCCCACATGGGGCTCGCTGTATAAGTAGAAGGGAGGAGAATTTAATCCCCATTTTAGAGTTGAAGAAACTGAGGCACAGTAAAGTTAAGTGACTTGTCCAAGGTCACACAAGAAGCAGACAAGCAGCGTGGCTCAGTGGCAAGAGCACGGGCTTGGGAGTCAGAGGTCGTGGGTTCTACTCCTGCCTCTGCCACTGTCTGCTGTGTGACTTTGGGCAAATCACTTAACTTCTCTGTGCCGGTTACCTCATCTGTAAAATGGGGATTAAGACTGTGAGCCCCACGTGGGACATCCTGATTACTTTCTATCTCCCCCAGCGCTTAGAACAAAGTAAGTCTTAACAAATAACATCATTATTACTATTACATTATTACAAGGTCTGCAATTGGCAGAGCTGGGTTTAGGGCCCAAGTCCTCTGACTCCCAGACCCATGCTCTCTCCACTGAGCCACACTGCTTCTCTAATTATCCTTTGCCATGGAAAATTGAGATTCGGTAACCATCACTACTGTTATTAAGTCTTCTCCTCACTCAAACTCCTCCTCCTACATCTAAGCTTGTTGTAAACTCACTATGGGCAGGGAATGTGACCACCAACTCTGTTATATTGTATTATCCCAAGTGTTTAATACAATGTTTTGCATACAGTAAGCACTCAATACATATGATTGAATGAATGAATGAATCCTCTATTGCCCTGAGAGGTGGGGCTGCCTCCTTCTGAGTGTGCTAGTGCCAAGAAATGGTACTAAGGAATGTTTGGGGGGGTGGGGGTGCAGATATGGGACGAACAGCAGCAAAGGATAAATTTGTCATCATTACCATCACCAATAGCATTTGTAGAGCACTATACCCTATTCTTGGGAACAAACAATAAAAGTAAGAGACACCATCCCTGGCTTCCAAGGAGTTAATGAGCAGGAAAATTCTCCAGCCCATTTTAGCATTCTATTATTCCCAAAGTGAATGAAGTTAGCACTGCCTCTCTTGCGAATATTCTTGTCATCCACATGGTTACCTTGATTACCTAACTACTCTGGTGCTTAGTATTGTTCTTGGCACCTAATAAGCTCTTAACAAATATCACAATTATTATCATTACTAATTATTAGGTAATCAAATTACTTGCAATATCAGTTTTCTGAGGGGATGCATTGAGGAAAAATGTGATTGTCATGCAGTATTTCTACAGCTCTCTGTAGCTTGTTTGTATGGTAAACTATTTCATACTTTTTAAATGGTATTGGTTAAGCACTTACTATGTGCCAGGCACTGTATTAAGCCCTGGCATAGTTGCAAACTAATTCAAGCTAAACAGGTTGGATGCAGTCCATGCCCCACATGGGGCTAGAAGTCTAAAAACCTATTTTACAGATGAAGTAACTGAGGCACAGAGAAGTGAATAACAATAGTAAGAATAATAATTATGGTATTTGTTAAGCACTTACTATGTGCAAGGCACTGTACTAAACGCTGGGGTGGATACTAGCAGATAAGGTTGGATACAATTCCTGTCCCATGTGGGCTCACAGTCTCAATCTCCATTTTATAGACGAGGTAACTGAGGCATGGGGAAGTAAAGTGACTTGCCCAAGGTCACACAGCAGACAAGTGGCAGAGCCAGAACTAGAACCCGGGTCCTCTGACTCCCAGTGCCATGCTAATTTCACTAAGCCATGATGCTCCTCATTTTTCATTCATTTGTAAGATCTGGAACTTATGCTTTCATCAGCTCAGTTGTTTCCTCTGGTCTCAGAAGGCCATAGGAACACAGCCTGCTCTCCATGGAAGAGAAGGGGACCTCCATCCCTCCGTCTCTCAGATTACCTAAGGTGATCTAAGACAGACAGCTTCCTGCCCTGGAGAATCAGTCAGCCATTGTGGGAAAGGCCTGGGAAAGGTTCATTTTCCTGCTCACACTCTGCCTGAGCCATACCAGAAATGCAGGTTGGAGCAGCTAAATCAAAAGCTACTCTTCCCATTCTCAGGAGGAGAAATAATCTCCCTTACTCATCCACAAATCCATAAAATACCTATCTATACTCTTTCTCCATGTCTCTCTCTCTCTCTGTGTCTCTCTCTCTCTCACACACACACACACACACACCCCAGGAAGAATGAGATTCTTTAAACCCAGTTCTTTTTAAGGCTTAAGCCACTCAGGTTAATACATTTGGTATATAGGGAACCTCACTCTTTCAAACCAGCAGAGGACCATTTAGTGCAGGACTGCAAGGTTTTTGTAAGAATAGAACTCCAAACTGTTGGATAATGAAAATACTGCCCAAAAATCCTCAAAGAAAGACCAAACTTCCTCTCCCCATTGTTCAGATGGAGTCCCTGTGGCACAAGAGTTACAAAGCTACTGTAGAACCTACTGCAGAAAAAATGAATGGCAGAACTAGGATTGGTCAGTTCAGCTCTAGGTGTTTGACCTGCTGCTAGCCCACCTAAACTCAATACTGAATTGTGTTCCATGCTGCTGGGAAGCAGAGTGGCTTGGTGGAAAGAGCACAGGCTTGTGAGCCAGAGGAGCTTGGTTCTAATACTGATTCTGCCACTTGTCTGCTGTGTGAGCTTGGGCAAGTCACTTCATTTCTCTCTGCCTCAGTTTCCTTATCTGTAAAATGAGGATTAGACATCTGTTCTCCCATTTAGGCTGGGAACCCTATGTGGGACAGGGACTTTGCCCAACCAGGTTATCTTGCCTCTACTCCACCATTTAGTCTAGTACTTGGCACTTAGTGAGTACTTAACAAATACCATCAAAATGCTAGAAGGCTTGACAACTGAAATTTATATGGGGGGAAATAAAATCCTAAGTGTTTGTTTTGCTGGCCCTGCTTCTGGTTTGATTCTGAATTTCAATTTGTCCTGAAGATCTTCAACAGCCAAATGCCAAGAATTCTCTAGTGGCCACTGCTGAGGTAAGAGCTCAACCACACAGCAATTATGTACACATCTGTAAATTATATATTATATGTAATTTATTTATATTAGTGTCTGTCTTCCTTTTTACCCTAAACTCACTGTGGGCAGAGAACAGGTCCAGCAACTCAATTGTGTTGTGCTCTCCCAAGCACTTAGTACAATGTTTTGCACCCAGTAAGTGCTCCCACTCCCTTCTGCATCAGCCTGACTTGCTCCCTTTATTCATGCCCCCACTTCACAGCACTTATGTACATATCTGTAATTTATTTATTTATGTTAATGTCGGTCTCCCCCTCTAGACTGTAAGCTCATTGTGGGCAGGGAACATATCCATTTATTGTTATATTGTACTTTGTACAGTGCTCTGCACATAGTAAGTGCTAAATAAATACAATTGTCTGAATGAGTCAGAATTACTTAAAATGGCACATCTCAGAAATAAATGCCTTTTTGGAAGTACACTAATTGCAACTTTACTGCTGATTCCTGCAAATCCTTTTGCTTAACAGCTTCAAAGAGTGAGACCAAATTGCTAGAGCCTTTGCTATGATAGTACTTTTATTTTTGAAACTAAATTTTTGGAGGCTTGCTACATACAACATGTCCCATCCAGTATATATAATCTTCCCTTAGAATGCTTAATTATATATAGTGTCCTTGAAATGTACATAATTTATGTAATGCGAAGCATATGTGTGCTACTAAATTAGACACTCCATAAAATATTGAATGTGTAAGATGTGTTGCTCTGGGTCAGCAGTTTATAAAATTTGGGGAGGAAGTTCTAGAAAACCCAGAGGGAAAAAGTAACATACTTAAATTGTATTTTTATCTCTTGTAAAATGATGCAAAAGAAAAGAGAGCTTTCAACTATTAAATATTCACTAACAGTGCTACCGCCAAGCCTCAATTCAGCAAAATCAACAGTATAACTGCTTCTACTTGTAAGTCATATTATAGTCTGTGCCAACTGTCGTTTTTAAACCTTTCCCCACAGGACTCCTGACCCTTAATACATTTTAAGAAGCTTTTACACCAAAGAAAGCTCAGAAAGATCACAGACCTTTGATTTTATTTTGGGACTAGAAAAAATGATTCAAAATCTTGGTTGGAATGGTGAAAAACGAAGCTAATTGATCTTCATTCTAAGTTGAGTTAAGCTTTCATTACCAGTTAGAATGTCATGGCCCAAGCAATTCACTTTGCTCTTTATTTGGATCCACTCAGTGGTTATGAGTGAGGACCACATTAAACTTGGGAAAGAGATATTTCACCTGATAAAAAATACCTCCTGAACTTAGAGAAGCAGCGTAGCTCAGTGGAAAGAGCACGGGCTTGGGAGTCAGAGGTCATGGGTTCAAATCCCGCACTTCTGAGCAGTGTGACTGTGGGCAAATCACTTAACTTCTCTGTGCCTCAGTTCCCTCATCTGTAAAATGGGGATGAAGACTGTGAGCCCCACGTGGGGCAATCTGATTACCCTGTATCTACCCAAGCGCTTAGAACAGTGCACTGCACATAGTAAGCGCTTAACAAATACCAACATTATTATTATTATTAACTTCTAAAACAGAAACAGTTTAGGATATATGGCTGTATATTCTCTGTGCCCTTTGCAACTCCCACCCTCCAGCTTGCTGGTAATTCTGGAAAACCATTAAGGAAAATGACTTCCAATATGAGCCAGAGCAGTCTGAGGACACAGTCAGAACTCCAAAATTCTGGGTTCTATGTCTAGCTCTGCATGCGTTGGCTCTATGGCTTTGGGGAAATGAATTAGCATCTCTGGACATCCCTTTCCATACTTGTAAGGCTGGGAATTTAACTGCCCCCCACACTGCCAGGCAAATGGGTCAATATCTAATCACAAAAATGGTACAACTTTTGTGCATGACTTCTGAAAACCAGTTAAAATGACTTCTATTTTCATGCTACCAAAACTAAAATCAATCAATCATATATATTGAAAGCTTACTGTGAGCAGATCACTGTAGTGAGAGCTTTGGAGAGTACATTATAACAGAGTTGGTGGGCACGTTCCCTGCCCACATTGAGCTTACACAGTCCAGGAAGGAAAAACCTTCTGAAGCTGAGGAGAGATGGTATTTTTTTCTTCGATTTTTTTCAGGCTCAATCAGTTAATCCAAACTACAGGGTTTACAAGCCTTTCAGAAAGTTTACTCCTACAGTCTCAAGGTTTCAGTAGAACTACCTCCACCTGGCCCTTCTTCCCCTAAAATTCCATCCCTGATTGACACGTCCTGTCCTTGTCCCCTCTCTCCCTAACCATTCCCCCAGTCCCCCAAACATACTCTTCCTCACACATACAGAGGTATCTTTACAGGAGAGGACCACTGATAATGTCAGCAGCAACCTTCAGCCTTTTCTCATCCCTCTCCATTCTGCCTCATCTATGCACTTGGATCTGTGGCATTTGGGCATTTGATATTTGCCCCACTCTCAACCCCACAGCACTTATGCACATATGTATTATATATTATAAATAATGTCCGTCTCCCCCTCTAGACAATAAACTCTTGTTAGTAGGGAATGTGTCTACCAACTATGTTGCAGGTGCTCAGTAGAGTGCTCTACACAAGGTAAGTGCTCAGTAAATACGACTGAGTGATTGAATGATTGATCTCCCCTACTCTGGACCATAACTCTAAAATGCCTTCAAGGTTGATAACTTCTGAGTTAAGACCTCTACTGGTGACAGGAAGTTTCTTGGGTGAACATATATATATATATATAATGTTTTCAATTTGAAATCACTTTCTTATGGATCATTTTAAAAACAGTGCTCAAGTCATGTGACATGATATCTTCTCTTCTGGTACTGAATGGAAAATTATAACTGACTCTAAATGACTTTAGATTACCCTTGAGAGGGTATGAAATATCTAATTCTAAGCATCTACTTTTAGAAAAGATTTATCACGAGAATGTACAAATATTATACAGATGCACAAGATCATCTTTCTTTAGAAATAGGATGGACAATTTCAAAGCCGCTGCTGTCTTATTAAGGAGTCGTTCTAGACTACTTGCTAATGGCTGCAATTTTAAAAGGTGCACCTGCTTGCCCATACGTTGATGATACTCTTTTGGTAAAACAGATCTTCCATTGCTGTCTTCAGCATAGGCGAGCAACCTCTCACCAACATTCAGGATAACATGAAGAGCAACATGGCCTAGTGGAAAGAGCACGTCCCTGGGAGTCAGATAATCTGAATTCTAATCCTGGCTCCATCTCTTGTCTGCTGTGTGACCTTGGGTAAGTCACTTTACTTCTCTAAGCTTCAGATTCCTCATCTGTAAAATCTGTAAAACTCATTTCCTGCACTCCCTCCTACTTAGTAGGAGCCCCAAATGCGATGGGGACTGTGTCTGACCTAAAAACTGGTATCTCCCCTAGTGCTGAAAATAGTACTTGATAAGTGCTTGATAAGTATACATGCTTCACAAATATTACACATTTTAAATTCAGGTAAGAGTTTCTGTGGTCAGACTTCCAACCTGTAATGGTTTAAAACATTAAAAGAGGGGACCTTTTAAACATATCATCTTTCTGGTATGTCATATGTTTCTATCCATTTCTGTGAATCTATGTATGTTAGGAATAAGCCCTTCAAGAATAGCCCATCTAAAAATGAGGCAACAAACTGCAGGTTTACTGAGGTTTACTGAGAACCTCTAAATTGATGCAGTTTTTACTGAACTTTTTGTGTGGTTGGAAAGAGAGGAACTATGTGTGCAATGTATTGTGGAGATCTATTGTCTTCAGAACTTTGTTGTGTTTTATTTCTTCACAAGGGTTTTTAATCCAACTCTGGTCCTGCATTCCAGTCTCTGTATTTGTTGACTTGGCCTGGCTGACAGAGAACAGAATGAAAGACTAACTTTGTCTTGGGTGCTTGCTAGTAACTTAAGGTCCCTTGCATAAACTGTGTGGTTTCTGTTGTGACTGGAATAAACCAGGTTGTAAGATTCAGCAAATGCCTTTGCCCAGGTCAATGACATTTTCAGTGTGTGTTTCTGCTTCCTCCTTTTCTTACTTTCCAACAGAGTTATTTGTTTTTACAACCCTAATCAATGGTGCTTTGCTCTTCAACAAGGGCATTATAATAGATCTGGTGGCTTCTTTATAATAGATCTGATGGCTTCTCTGAAGGAACTATTTGTGATGGGTCTAACTTTCCAAAAATCATTGCTTATCATTCTAGGGACCCTAAACCACAGACAGAGGAACAAGGGAACTTCAAACAGATCCACATTCAGTTCACTGACTAGCCAAAAACTTGGGTCTATCTGCCCCTAAAACGATTGGGAAAAGGATGGAACTTTCTTTCTTGACCTTTGCAGCTATTTCCTGAATTAGGCTTGATTCAGGCCTGGTGGCACTAAGAAGAAATGAGCCCAACATAAGTCATTTTGAATACTGGTGTTGCCTTCAGTCCAACTCTCTGCGGTGGGGCTGGGGGGTGAGGGGTGGATGAAAAGATGTATAAAGTCACCTTGGAACATTTTTATATTTGCCAAGTTCTGAGGGGAGGATAAATGGAAATATCACCACTCTCTCAGGCTCAGCCAACTAAGTCAACACTCAATGGGGAGGGCCCAGGATGGACACAGGAAAGTAGCCAACTGCCATGGAGTCATTTTCCCAGATGAAGGGAGATAGAGCAGGAAAGAGAAGAGTGTTGGTGATGGATGGTTTGCCATCTCTCTGCACCAAAAATGATGTGAAGTTAACACCAGGGCTGGCTTCAGATGCTGCATGAGTGGCACAATACATCAGATGCAATCTGAGAAAGAGTGGTGGGCCAGGATGGAGGATGATGGCAGAGCAGTCACAAGCAGTTTCTGTGTCAGTGGTGACTTGGAAGGGGAATGCAGTAGTTCTGGAGAAAAGCGGGGCAGGGTAAAGTGTTCTCCCACCCCCAGGAAAACTTCCAGTATGGTACAGATTTTGAAAAGATTTCACTATGATACAATGCATACACAAGCAGCATTGCATAACGATGTCATACAAAATGCTATGGGTGCATGCAGCTTGATGTGATGATGTCATATGGAATGGTGCAGAGAGGGGAATCAAGTTGCACCCTACTTCAGAGTTTTCAAATGTCTGAAGTCAGGCCTGGATAGCATTCTCTTGCCGGATTGTACATTCCAAGCACTTAGTACAGTGCTCTGCACATAGTAAGTGCTCAATAAATACGATGGAATGAATGAATGAATGAATCCATGAAAACTCCAGGGTCTTCAAAATATGAGGGACCACCAAAATGGGAAGGAAACATGCTGCGATAGAGTGTGCTTTGATTCTATACTGTAAAAATAACCTATATTTGCCTCTTCCTCTATGTCCCTCCCAACACCTGTCCCTCCAATAATATAGGAGGTTCACCTTCCTCCCCTTTCCTCCAGTAATCTGTTCACTTTCTTTGCTTACGTGCTATAACTCTATTGTACACCAACTACACCCACTCCCGTGGAAAACTCATTCTGTCCCATGGCTTCAAATATCATCTCTCTGTGGATGATTCCCAAATCAAATATCCAGCCCTGATCTCTCTCCTTCTCTGCAACCTCACATTTTCTCCTGCCTTCAGGATCTCTACTCAGATGTTCCAATGAAACCTCAAATTTAACAGGTTCAAAATAGAACTCCTCATTTTCCCATCTAAACCCTGCCCTCCCACAGACTTTCCCAACCTTATATACAGCACCACCATCCTCCCTAACAAGTCCATAACCTTGGCATTGCCCTCGACTCATCAATCTCATTCAATTCACATATTCAATCCATCACCAAATCCTGTTGGTTCAACCTTCACAAAATCGCTAAAATCTGCAATTTCCTCTCCATCCAATCCATCCAAACTATTATCATGTTAATCCAATCACTTATCCTATCCCACACTGATTACTGTATCAACCACCTTACTGACCTCCCTGCTTTCTGTCTCTCCCCACTCCAGTCCACATTTCACTATGCTGTCTGGATCATTTTTCAAAAAAAAACAAAAACATTCAGCCCATGTATCCCCACTCCTCAAGAACCTCCAGTTGTTGGCCATCCACCTTGGCATCAAACAGAAACTCCTTACCATAGTATTTAAAACACTCAATCACCTTATCCCCTTGCATCCTCCTACCTTACCTCCCTGATTTCCTACTACAACCCAGCCACTCACTTCATTCCTTTAGAGTCAACCTATTCACTGTTCCTCAACCTCAACTCTCTTTCCACCAACCCCTCACCCACATCCTGCCTCTGGCCTGAAACGCCCTTAGGTATACAGAAGATCAATCACCCCACCTTCAAAGCCTCATTAAAATCATATCTCCTCCACTTGGCCTTCCCTGACTAAGCCCTCATTTCCTCTTCTCCCACTCCCTTTGGCACTGTCTCTACACTTAGATTTTCACCCTTTATTCATGCTTCCCTTAGCCCCACAGCACTTATGTAGAGCACTAATTTTATTTATTTATATTAACATCTATCTCCCCCTCTAGACTGTAATCTCGCTGTGGGCAGGGAACATATCTACCAACTCTGTTATATTGTTTCTCAAGTGCTTAGTACAATGCTTTGTACACAGCAAGTACTTAATAAATATGATTGGTTGGTTGATTGATTGATTTTACTTTCCCAAATTTTTAATACAGTAAGCACTCAATAAATACCACTTATTAATTGCTCTAAAAAAAGTAAGTTATTTGCTAAGTACTTACTATGTGCCAAGTACTCTACTAAGCACTGGGGTATATACAAGACAGATCAGACACAGTTCCTGTCCCTCACGGGGCTCACAGTCTAAGTAGGAAGGGGTGCAAGCATTTAATCCCCATTTTTTGAATAAGAAAACTGAGGTAAAGAGAAGCTAAGCCACTTGCCCAAGGTCACACAGCAGGCAAGTGGCGGAGCCACGGATAGAACCCAGGTCTTCTGGCTCTCAGGCCTCTGCTCTTTCTACTAGGCCCTGGGAGCTGTTTGGGAAGGACAAGATACCTTGAGACTTCTAATATCTGACTGAATGTGGTTGGGAGTCCCAGATAATGGGCTTGGAGTGCTCCCAGACAGAACTGCAGTCTGCTGGTGACCTTCCAGTAAAACTAGAGGAGAGAAACTGGGTTTAATTGTTTCCTCCCTGATTTGCTGGTCTAATTTTAAACCTGGGTCTTAAACTTTGTAGAAGCCTGGCTTTTAACAGGCTAATCTATCAGCCACATGCTTATGGGGTGAACTAAGACCGGTCACTTTAAGCCATTTGAATCCCTTAATCTACATTACAGGAAGGAGATTTACTACGAGACAGATATGTTGCCAGAGCGTCACAACAAGGGAGACCCACTGCAGTAACGTCTTCAGAAGCTTAACAAATTTTTTCTCGTTTTTGGACAAATGGACAAGAAATCATGGAACACACTAAGCAAGCTTGACAGATCCTCTAACTTCATTCCTGTGAATATTTGCTTTGAAATGCCCATAGGCAGGGTGTTCTGTACTCTAAAGGTTAAACACCCCAAATAGCAGTTCAGTATTTCTAGCTGCAGTTGAGATTCCAACCTATCCAGGTGATAATAGACCACGTTTCTTAGCCCATCACAAGGTACTTAATTGCATATATGAAAATGGATTGAACAGAAACTAAAAGCTTGAAATGAATGGTTAGGGTTGGTAATTTAACCAAGTATCTCCTACGCCCTATTTTGGAAAAGCATACTGATTACCCAGTAGATATACTTTGTGGTTGTCAATCTTTCACTTGAACATTTATTTAGACAGTGAATTATAATGCCCAGGGACAGAAAGTGTGCGTGCAACAATCCTCCAGCCATCCGACACAGTTTTGTAATAGAGGCAATTTGTTTTAGTAATACCAGAAATTCCTTGCCTGTAAGTTTTTTTTTTAAGTGGGATTTTTTTCTCCCATTAAGTGTGCTTTATAAGAAACATGCCCTCTGAAACAGGGAACAGATAAAACCTATGCTTAAATTAATACCCATCAAAAAGATAACCACCCACAATTTTCATTTTTACAAAGACATATCTCTCTGCTTTCCATATCCCTCTGGATCACGTAGACAGAGTGCCTGTCTGGGGAAAGCAGAGGCAGAAAGTCAGCCGATCACTTGCTATAAGGATATCTTAAAACTCCAGAGCAATTTTCAGGTGGAGAAGGCCTCGGGCTTATACACCAGGTGACTCCACCGCAAATTCTGGAGTCTCAACAAACCCTAGGTCCTGTCTGTGTCTAGGCAATTGGCAGGTGACCTGGAAGAAAGCCAACCGGATGAGGCCATGGAAGCATTTCAAGGCTGCTCTTAAGTCTCTGCCTTAGCCCCTCTCTGCCTTGACTCCACAGAACTCTGCTACAGCTCAGGCTGGCATCATGTTGCAATTCATCCTTCTTGAAAAGTTGAACTTGCCAACATGAGAGATGGGAACTCCCTTTTTTTCCTAGAGACATTGTAACTACCTGATCATATGGTTTCAGTGGCATTAGCCAAAGAACGAGGAAGGAACTGGAAGCCGTACAGACGATATGAATAGCAACTGGGGAAAGAGATGGAACATTTCATTACTGGGTCAAACTGGATTAATATGTTGCTTTATTTAGGTTCATCTCTGAAACAGAAACCGTGCAAATATTTAACTCATCATGTTTGGTATGAAATGGGCCCTTCTTCCCTTTCTGGGCTATCTTTGAACTCTTCTTTAAGGCTAACTCTTTTAAGGATTAAGTTCTTAATCTGTTTTTTTAAATCACAGTGTTTCAAGCTTAATTCACTATGAATTAATAAATCATGTAGCAAGGTTTTTCAAAGTAGAATGATTGAGGGTGAGATATCAACTATGTCTTTACTCCAAATCAAATGTTTAGTCAAAGGCCCAGTCAAGTTTTCAATCAAAGATTTAGGAAAACTTTAACAAACTTAGGTCAGACCCACACCTATCAAAAAGAAAGATCTCTTTATGAGAAAAGCTCTTTGACAGTAATCTACCCAGCCTGACATTTTATTCATCCTGAAAGTCAGAGGCCTAACAAGAGTCAAGACTGTAAGCTTGTTGTAGGCAGGGAATGTGTCTGTCTATTGTTATACTGTACTCTCCTAAGTGCTTAGTATAATGCTTTGCACACAGTAAGTGCTCAAAAAGTGTGACTGAACTGAATTGAAATATAGAATGCAGTGGATTCAAATTATTTGAACAACACATACACGTGCATGCACACACACACACACACACACACACACAGAGCAAATCTTCAGGATTGCCATTTTGCATAGCTGGCACCTAAGAGCACATCTTTAAGACATTTTTCATACTGTACCCACAATGTTGACTTTAAAAATATAGTTGAGTATATGAGTATTTTCATTTTATGGTCAGGAAAAAAGCTTAGTATATAAAACATATAACATACAAGAAAGCACCCCACTCATTTAGGGAGACTACTCAGCATGCATGTCTCAGCTTAGAATAATACAGTCCTTCACTGAAATCCCTTTTTCGCACTCTTTTCTCCTAGAACTACTGCTCTCTTGCTTTGGATACTTACGCCATGATGCCTGAGAGGTGGAACATTTCTGCTGTTATGTATGATAAGTAACTGTACAGGAAGACAAAAAGTGGCTCAATCACTCTGATATTGTGAGTGAAACGGGTAGTAAATGCTGCAATAAATCCCAAAAAGATTCCAATCAATACCCCACCAATTCCCACCACAAAGAAGTTTGCAAATCCAGCGAATATATCAATGGTCTTAATTGTGGTCATCTGGCAAAAAGACTTGAACAAATTGTACAGGACCTGTGGGAGAAAGAAAACAGATGGTTTAACAGGGTGCTTTCTAATTTTTCCCATCCTCATTACCACCTGTCTTTCCTTCTAATGAGAAAATTTAGCCTTTTTGTTGAATTTGAATGGAGCAATGCATTATTAGACTTCTGAATCTCATTCTGAACTAGACACACAAAGCACATACTAATGTCAACTCAAGCAAAAATCAATTAATTTTAGTGATCATGTGAACTTTTCTGGAACAAATTAATTGATAATATGTGGGACTTCAAGGAATAATAATATAGTTCAAAAGCATGAACTATGACTGTTTAGAAACATGTCTAAAAGATGTGCCGCCTTTTTTAAATGCCTGTGCTTGACCTCTCTTCTCTCTCTCTGTCTCCCTCCTCTCCCTCCTCTCTTTCTCCCCTCCCCTTTCCTCAGTCTCTCTCACAGCACACTGCTGCCTGTCCTCACAGTTTGCTAACAGTGTGGGTGATTCAGGGTATGCATGAGGCAGGACTCTTTAAACTTGTAAGGCTTTTATCCTAGTCCAAGTTAAGGGCTTTAGGCTCCGGAGGAATTGGCCTGAGGAGCTCACTCAGTCTTGGAGGGCCTCTCTGCCTGGCTCCAAATATTTCCCCTCTCAACAATGAAGTTGCTTGATGTTTTTTCACTATAAGAACATTTCCATTAGGGAATATGAAGCCAGAGGTTTCTTTTTGTGGGAGATACAGAGGATGGGTGGGTGAGTGGTTGGGGCCCACAAACAGATTTCTTTATCCACATATATTTATGGTTTCTGTATTTTTGTGTACATTCAAATTACAGAGACCCCATACTAATATTCCATATCATTCACCAGTGTACTTATTTTTGTGTAGAATTAAATGCATTTGTTTCCCCACCTATAACTAAGACTACAGAAATATGGAATGAAGCATGGGCTTTAACAACCACTTTCTCAGCAAGTTCACCCTTCAGAAATGGGTGAGGAATGCATGAAAACACATGTGTTTGAGGGCAGAGTTGGTTCGCTTCACCCAACAGGTAGTCATTTAACTTCCCCTCATGCAACTCCTTACAGAAAAGTGAAGATGAAACCCCCAAATCAATGTGAACTACACAGAGCTAAATGAAAGAGTCAGTGGCTGGCTTCTGTTATCTAAATACTTGAGGAGTGTAGGTGAAGGGCTATGTAACTGGAGTGGCATAATGGTGGGTGCTATTTCCTGGGCCCTGCCATCCTGCACTGGACCTTCTACAGGGGGCCATGCCCCTAAGAGCAGGGACACACTATGCATGCACTGGGATTTCATGGGTGTTGACATCTAGAACTAAGGAACTAGATGGTGTTGTGGGCCCGCCATTTTTAATTTCACTGTAAAGCCCTGGAATCTTCCCTAGCTC
The DNA here is from genome assembly GCF_004115215.2 of Ornithorhynchus anatinus. NCBI lineage: Eukaryota > Metazoa > Chordata > Mammalia > Monotremata > Ornithorhynchidae > Ornithorhynchus > Ornithorhynchus anatinus. The sequence goes on from NC_041729.1 coordinate 111,219,780, forward strand.
CATCATAATACTGGACAGTGACATCCAAGAAGGTGTGTCCAGGCTTTTGTGTGCACACTCAGCACAGCAGTTCTCTTCTGGAGAGGAACTTCACCTCTAGGGATAACTCATCATTTATAAAGGGTTAGACTTCCAAAGAAGAATCAAGATCATGAAGTAATCTTACAATCATGAGATGGTAAACCTGCTGAGTGAAGAGACTATGAGTTCTGCTTCTGGTGTATGCCCCATCCTACCTCTTCTCACTAATATCCTACTATAGCCCAGGCCACACACTCCACCCATCGAGCACCAGCTTACCCACTGTGCCCCGATCTCGTCTACCTCACTGCCAACCCCTTTCCCACATCATCACCCTAGTCTGGAACTCCCTCCCCCTCCATATACACCAGACGACCACTCTCTCCCCCCTCAGTGGTCACATCTCTTCCAAGAGGCCTTCCCCACAGTTAAGCCCTCTTTTCCCCATCTCTCTTTCTCTTCTGAGTCATCTATGCACTTGGATCTATGACTTTTTGGCATTTGATATTTGTTCCATCCCTAACCCCACAGCCCTTTGTATCTACCTTTAAATTGTATATTATAAATTTCTTATTTACTCAAATTAATGTGTGTCTCCCCCTCTAGACTGTAAGCTCATTATGAGCAGGGAATGTTTCTGCTAATTCTGTTGTACTCTCCCAAACTCTTAGTACAGGGCTCTGCACATAATTAGCACTCAATAAATGTGATTGATTGAAGTGCTTTGTAATGTTTTTCCTACAGTAGCCACTCAATAAATACCACTGATTAGAGCAACTATTCTTGTTAAAATGGTACTTATTGCTCGAAAATGGTATGTATTGCCCACACTGCCCACATCTGAGGACCCTGTTTCTCCATATCCACACCAGGCTTGCTAGCCTTCTGCCACCCAACTGGTCAAAATCCACTATCATGTTCAGAACCAGGACAAATGAATTAATCCTGGGCTCTTGGTACTGCGAAGACATGGTTCTGGGAATTCAAGAACCTAACTCTGCCCAGGAGAGTTGACTCACTTGATACTCAAGGATTGGGGGTCAGCTCATGCCTTTCAAGAGGTGACCAAAGAGGTCCCCACAGTTAAGCAAAACCACAAATCATAGAGTTGCGCATCTAAGACATACCCGTACAATGAACCAGCCTCTCCCCACCTGCGAAATTGAACTTTAGAGAAATTTGTTTGCTGCTCTTGGCAATGAGGTAACCATTTGGTGCATTTCTTCCAAGCCCTATCCACACATGCAAGTAATATATTTGCAACTTAGGAGATTCTATGTTCCTATGAGCTGCAGTTTCCTGAAACATTAGGCCCTACCAGATAGTGAACCAAACTGAACCTTGTCCGTGACAACCACCTGCTCAATTTGAATGACGGACATTAGCGCTGATAAGGGAATACTTCAACCTACCACAATGCTCTGCTCAGATCTTGTTTCAGCAACATGACTATTTTATATCACTGCATTGTCAGTGTTATTGGACATTAAAAGCTGGAATTGCAGAAGTCCATAGAGATAATCTGGAATCACCCCATATGAATCTATAGCTGGCAAAGGAGGTAACATATACTGCAAAGATTCCCCTTTGACCCCATTTCCCAGAAAGTCCCACTCTCCCACCCCAGTCATATCTGCTGATCAGATAAATATCAACATAGCAGATGTCACCCCAAGTGGACTTTGATATCAGAGCAACTGATGGGGTAACTAGAGTCCAAGTGTGTACTAGGTATGATGGAATGGGGAATTTTTAGTCCTTTCCTTTTACTACAGCACTTTCACATCAGTAATCTCATTAGCATTTCTCTGCAGGACAGATGATTATTCTACTTTAGAGATGAGAATACCATGGCATAGAGGAGTTAAGTGATTCATTCAAGGTCATACAGTGGACCACTGGTTGAGTTGTGACTAGAATCCAAGTCTCCTGATTTCTCTGCACAAAGATTCTTTGCCCTAGACTTGGCAGATGACATGGGGGGTGGGAAAATGAAAGGAAATCTTGCCTATCATGCTTTATCTGCAGATTGAACCAGGCATTTGTTTTTGCTAAGAATCAGAGGTGGATATCTGTATTGTCTGTATTTCTGAAGCACCAACTCTATGCCAATCAGCACTAGAATAACAAGCCAGCACATCCTTTGCAGAGAGCAAATTTCTTAACTCTACATTTGCAAATGACAGGGGGACTTGTGACTAGCAGAATTAATTATTAATCATCTTAACATTTATTAAGTTTTTACTTCATGCCAAAGCGTTGGAGTAGATACAAGATCACCAGTTGACGGCACATCCCCCATTCTCTATGAGGCTCACAATCTAAGAGGTAGAGAGAGGAGGCATCTTGTTTTCATTTTACAGATAACGAAACAGATACAGAGAGGTTAAGCACCTTACCCAAGGTCACATAGCAGATCAGGGGCAGAGCTGGAACTAGAACCTGGTTCTTTAGATTCCCGGCTCCACGTTTTTCCACCAGGCCATGCCATTTCCCTAATGCTCTGGGTCACAGTTACACCCTTCTCAACATTAGGCTTTTATGCTCTAGGATGACTGATGCACAATTATGTCCAATTTAAAACTGTTGCCTAGTGACACTGATGGCCAAAGTGAAGAGCTATGGCCCATTCCTCTAAGTCTTCTGCCAGCCTGACTCGACTCTAGGTGGTAATGAGGGCAGGGACCATTGCTCTTACTCAATTGTACCTGGCACGGAGTATGGGCCTTGGCACACAGTAGGTGCTCAATAAGTCACTTGTTGATTGTTTGATGGATTGGGTGAAGTATTCCAGGGTGACTCTAGACTGTCAGCTCGCTGACGGCAGGGAATGTGCCTGTTTATTGTTGTGCTGTACTCTCCCAAACCCTGAATATAGTGCTCTGCACACAGTAAGCGCTCAATAAATATGACTGACTGATGGTGGGGTTGCGGTCAAGGACCATGGGGGAAGACAAAAGCCCGGATGCTCTCATCTAGCTGACTTTAATCAATCAGTTAATCAGTGGTATTTACTGAGTTCTTGCTATATGCAGAGCACATAGACACACTGCCCTCAAGAAGCCTAGAGTACAGCAGGAGGAAACAGCCATTAAAAGACTTGCTGGTGTCAGGATTTCTGGGGTGCATTCTGAGGTGAGACGGGTAGTCTGAGAAACCAGAAACCTTATTCTTGCAACCACCTGCTCCCTCTCTACTATTAGCTTGCACCGAAAAGTGCACCTTCGTAGGCTCACGCTCAGGCCTCCCACTGTGGCTGAGGAAATGTCTGCCTGCACCCCAAATTATCTGTATACACCACTGCTGTGCTTCTGTGAACCCTTGTCACCTCTAGCCAAGCAAATCATCTGGCAATTTCTTCCCCCCTCCAATGGGGCTGAGAAACTGTCTGCCTGCCTCCAGCATGCTCTGCGCACCAGACATGCAGCTTTCACTGATACCAACGCCCGCTCCCCCCTGCCCCATTGAGAAGACCCCATTCCATTCTGCTTTGCACTACCGTGGCAGGAAAGAGAACAACACGAGTAACATGAAGCTGCCTTTAAAACCTCAGGAAGACAAGTGTTCACAGTAGCCACTGATGTAGCTTCGGGAATGCCATGGACTCTGAATCACAAGGAGCCTGAAATTATGCTCTTCTAGCCACAGCACCCTACTGACTTTGGTTTTTATATTGTGTATTGTGTAACTGACCTTGTTTCATGCTGTTTGAATGTTTTATTGTTTTTTCCAAATCTGACAGTCTCTACTCCATCCTGATCTTCCTCAACCTCTCAGCTGCCTTTGACACTGTCGACCATCCCCTTCTCCTGGAAACCCTGACTTCACTGACACTGTTCTCTCCTAGTTTTCTTTCTATTACTCTGACTGATCATTCTCAGTCTCTTTTGTAGGCTCCTCCTCTGCCTCCCACCTCTGACAGAGGAGGCTCCTCAAGGCTCAGTTCTGGCTTCCCTTGTATTTTCCATCTACACCGACTCCCTCGAAGAACTCATTCACTTCCATGGCTTCAATTAGGCATCTCTATGAGGATGATCCCCCCTCTAGGCTGTAAACTCACTGTGGTCAGGGAACGTGTCAACCAACTTTGTTATACTGTACTCTCCCCAGTGCTTAATACAGTGCTCTGCATACAGTAAGCACTTAATAAGTGTCACTGATTAAAAATGCGATTGATTGATCTACAACTCTAGTCCTGATCACTCTCATTTTTGCAGTCCCTTATTTTCTCCTGCCTTCAGGGCATCGCGACATGCCACTGACATCTCAAACTTAAAATGTCCAAAATAAAACTCCTCATATTCCCACCCAATCCCTGCCCTTTCCCTGATTTTCCTATCACTGTAGACAGCACCACTATCCTCCCTGTCTCACAAGCTCATAACCTTGGCGTTATTCTCAACTCATCTCTCTCATTCAATCCATATTCAATCATTCTATATGCCACCAAATCCCATTGGTTCAACCTCCACAATAACCCTAAAATACACCCTTTCCTTTCCATCCAAACTGCACTTACCCTATCTTTCTTTGATTACTGTACCAGCCTCCTTGCTGACCTCTCGGCTCCTGTCTCTTCCTATTACTGTCCATATTTCACTCTGCTGCCTGGATCATTTTTCTACAAAACTGTTCAGTCCATGAATACCCAGTTCTCAAAAACCTCCAGTGGTTGCCCATCCACCTCCATATCAAACAGAAATTCCTTACCATAGATTTTAAAGCACTCAATCGCCTTGATTACCCCCTCCTACCTTAATAATAATAATTGTGATATTTGTTAAGCACTTACTATGTGCCAGGCACTGTTCTAAGTGCTGGAAACAAAATAATTCAGTTGGATACAGTCCCTTTCCCACATAGGGCTCATAGTCTTAATCTCCATTTTACAGATGAGGGAACACGGAAGTTAAATGACTTGCACAGTACCACAAGCAGAAAAGTGGTGGAACAGGAATTAGAACTCAGGTCCTTTGGACTCCCAGGCCTGTACTCTATCCACTAGTCAACACTGTTTTTCTAGGCTACCTTACCTCCCTGATTTCCTACTAGAACCCAGCCCATACACTTTGCTCTTTCAACACCAATTTACTCACTGTACCTCAATCTCATCTATCTTGCCAATGACAACTGACAACTTTATCTGTATCATCAGTGGTATTTATTGAGCACCTGCTGTTTGTAGTACACTGTAGCCTTCCCAAAATCAAATCTCCTTCAGGCCTTTTCCAGTTAATTCTCTTCTCACCATCTTATTCCTGAAGTGGATAGAGCACAGGCCTGGGTGTCAGGAGTTCATGGATTCTAATCCGGGCTACACCACTTTTCTACTGTGTCCTTGGGCAAGTCACATAGATTCTCTGTGCTTCATTTGCCTCAATTGTAAAATGGGGATTAGGACTGTGAGCCCCTTCTGTCCAACCTGATTATCTTGTAACTATCCCACAGCTTAGTACAGTACCTGGCACATAATAGTGCTTAATAAATATTATTTAAAAAACCCTCCCTCCTTGGCCCTTGTACTCTAATTATATCCTTTCTCTTGAAAACCACCTAAGGCCCTTTTCTACATTTTTTGTTATTGAAGCTTTCACTTGTCTATTTCACTACATTTCTTCATCCTCCAATTTGTAAACTATTTAATGTTGGTATCCCGGATAAGCAAAGGCAAGATTCCTGGTCTCAGAAAGCTTACAATCTATATTTATTCATCCGATGAGGCCAGCTCCCAGGAATAAATTAGGTGAGTAACTGCGATATTTAAGTGCTTACTATGTACCAAGCACTGCATTAACCACTAGGGTAGGTACAAAATAATTTAGTTAGAAACAGTTCCTGTCCCACTTTGGGGCTTACAATCTATGGAGGGAGAACAGGTATTACACTCCATTTTGGAGACAATAAAATTGAGGCATAGCAAAGTTAAGTGACTTGCCCTAGGTAACACAGTAGGCAAGTGGCAGAGCTGGGATTATAACAATAATAATTATTATTAAAATTAGTAATAATTATTATTCTGTTATTTGTTAAGCACTTACTATATGTCAGGCACTGCACTAAATGCAGGGGTGAATACTAGCAAATTGGGTTGGACACAGTCCCTGCCCCACTTGGGGGTCACAGTCTCAATTCCTACTTTACAGGTGAGGTAGCTGAGTCCCAGAGAAGTGAAGTGACTTGCCCAAGATCACACAAAAGACAAGTTGCAGATCCAGAATTAGAACCCATGGCCTTATGACTCCCAGGCCTGTGCTCTATCCACTATGCCATGCTGATTCTAAATCAATCTATCAATCAATGGCATTTATTGAACACCTACTGTGTACAGAGTACTCTATTAGGTGCTAGGGTAGATGCAAGATAATCAGGCTTTGGTTTTTTATGGTGTTTGTTAAACACTTACTATGTGCCAGGCACTATAGTAGCCGCTGAGATATGTACAAGCTTATTAGGTTGGACACAGTCCCTGTCACAGATAGGGTTTACAGTCTTAATCCCCAGTAACTGAAGCACAGAGAAGTGAAGTGCCTTGCCCAAGGTCATTTGGCAGACACGTTGTGGAGCTGGGATTAGAACCCAGGTCCTTCTGACTTCCAAGCCCATGCTCTATCCACTTGACCTTGGTGCTCAAACTCTAAATAGGAAGGAGAACAGGTATTTAATTCCCATTTTACAAATGAGGGGACTGAGGCACTGTTAACTGATTTGCCTACGGCCAGCCAGCAGGTAAACTGTGAACCCAGAACTAGACTACAGGTCCTCTGACCCTCAAGCCCATTCTCTTTCTACTAGGCCACACTGCTTCTTGCTGCTTAGGCTTTGGTGAAGGAGCAGTAATTCTTTCAAGTCACAGAATGCCACATTATAAATCACTGCTTTGATGTGCCCTGAGTATTTCTTATAATTTCTGGGAATAATTTACTTCCAGGATTTGGCTAACTTAATAAGTTTGGGTGCCAAAACTGTTGCTTTGGACCATTAAAATCAGGTTTTGAATTGCTTTTTACTGATTTTTAAACATCTAATCCCTTTCTATTTTTCGAAGGTTACAGTGGTTCATGACAACTTCAGCACGGACATCCTGGTCAGAGAGCATGTGACAATCATTTGTATTGAACATCAGTGGACAAGTTGCAATGGAACATTGCAGTTAGAGAAGTTCTCCTTAAGAACATGAAAGAGTATCCTAGCAACAAGGAAGTTTCCATAACCTCTCACCTGACTTCCCCTGAATCTTTCATCTGATCTTCAGCCCAAGATAAAATTATTGCAGTTTCAACTGGCCAAATTCCATGAAGACCTTCTTACTTACAAAAAAATTTCCACACAGAAAAGATGCTTTGCAATTCTAATTAATGTACACATAGCACGACAGTTAAATGCAGCTCCAGATATTTTTTTCCAGTTCTCTGCATGAATGACCTGATGCTACATTGACATTTTTAGAAGCTTTTAAAGAGATTAAAATACCAACAGTGTCTGTACGCTAAATACCAATGCTAATTTGAGGATCCACTGCTTTCAAATCATTCAAGGTGAATTATTTGTAAAAGGGCCTGATGTCACGAAATTAGGAATTTTTTTTATATTGCAGGCTTCAAGGGAAGGAGTGAACTTGGAGATGTCACTTCTGCTCATATTCCTGCTATGAAGAATCTTTCCTGAGCCCCACTGATCCACCATCTAAGAACAGTGGATTGGTTCCTTTTCTGGTGGAATCCTGCCCCACAGCCTCCAAAGCCATTTCAAAGCACAAGCCCAGGAGAGCAAGCTAGGCAGGGAGATGTCCTGAAAAGATTGCATAAGTATAACCTTGACAAAATTCTAGATCAGGGAGAAACGTGTGCTAGAAATTTTAATGGAGACTGCAGTATCCACCATGCATACTGGGTGGGATACTGGTGTTTTTCGGATGTTCAGAGACCCCAATATAGATTAAGAAAAATCTTGAAAAATTTTTATCTTGAAAACAGTATTTACACAGGGAAGGTGGAAGATATCTTATGAAAGAATTTCTTAGCCTATTTAAATATTGATCTACTACTCAGGTTTCTCTAATTTCCTCTAATTTAATGATTCTAAGAGAAGCAGCATGACCTAGAGGAAAGAATATGGGCCTGAGAGTCAGAGGACCTGGGTTCTAATCCTAGCTCTTGTGCTTGTCTGCTGTGTGACTTTGGACAAGTCACTAACTTCTCTGTACCTCAGTTCTCTCATCTGCAAAACAGGACTTAATACCTGTTCTCCCTCCTACTTGGACTCTGAGAACTGATAGGTTGTTTCTACCCCAATGCCTAGTATAATACTTGGCAAATAGATTGTGCTTAACAAATACCACGATAATTATTACTATTATTATTCTAAGGACAGCGCACCAGCACTTTCTTTGACCTTTCTCTACTTCCTCTTCAACCTTTTCTCTGAACAAGTGGTCACATTGAACTATTCCATTAATACAAAGGTCATCAGGAGATCACCGGCCAAAAAAACCCCCCAAAACATAAAAACATAGACTATCTCTTCTCAGTAATCAGAGAAAGTAGTCCATGTTTTAGGAGACACATATTGTGTATTTGCCTTTTGTTGAAACAGTAACTTCCATACTGTGCCCATGAAAATATAGTCAGGCACCTATTCTGGTCCCTTGCCATTTGAGTTTAGCCTCTCAGCTTTAAATGGAGCTGTTCAGAGCCCTCTTATGCTTGATAAATGTAATATATGTGACTCCCTCAACAAGACACCAGGAGGGAGCTGCTTGTCCCATTGGATTTTAATTTAAGTTTGAGGTAACAGAAGCACTATTACCTACTCAATTTCTCATTTTTTAATGGTATTTGTTAAGTGCTTAATATATGCCAGGCACTGTACTTAATGCTGAAGTAGATATAAAATACTCAGGTTGGACACAGTCTATGTCCCAAGTGGGGCTCCAGGTCTTAATCCTCATCTTACATATTAAGTAACTGAGGAACAGAGAAGTTAAGCAACTTGCCCAAGATCACACAGCAGACAAATGGTGGAGCTGGAACTAGAACCAAGATCCTCTGACTCCCAGGTCCATGTTCTTTCCAATAGGCCACACTTCTTCTCAGTCTTCAAACCATCAACTAACCAATGGTATTTAACTGAACATTTGCTGTAAGCAGAGCATGGTACTAAGTGGTTGAGAAAGTACAATAGAGTTGGAGTCATGTCACCTGCCTACAAGGAGCTTACAATTTAGGGAGGGAAACAGCTGTTAAAATAAATTACTGACATGTACTTAAATGTTGTGGTGCTTGGGGATGGGTGACTATCAAGTGTCTAAATGGTACGGATTCAATTGCTAAGGTGACACAGAGGGAGAGAGTGTATGGAAAATGAGGGCTTACTCAGGGAAGGTATCTTGGAGACATGATTTTAATAAGGCTTCGTAAAATGGGAGAATGGCAGTCTGTCTTACATGAAGGAGACACGGGAAAGGGGTCAGTGGTGAGAAAGCTAAGATTGAGGTACACTGAATAAATTGGCAACAGAGGAAGGAAGTGTGAAAGCTGAGTTGCAGTAGGATATCAGCAAGGAAAGGTAGGAGGAGACAAGGTGATTGTTTTAACTTTTTTTAGAAAAATATCCTGAATAGCAGAGTGAAGTAAGGGCTGGAGTGGAGAAAGACAGGAAAGATCAGTGAGGAGGCTGATGCAGTAGTCAAGGCAGAATATTATGAATGCTTGGGTTAACATGGTAGCAGTTTGGATGGAGAGGGAAGAGTGGATTCTAAAAATGTTGTGAAGGCTGAACCGACAGGATATGATGACAGATACAATATGAGAGCTGAGTGAGAGAGATGGGTCGAAGTTATTGGCTTGTGAGACAGGGAGGATAGTGGTGTAATCTACAATTATGGGGAAGTCAGGATTTAGATGGGAAGACAAGGAGCTGTGTATTGGTCATGTTAAGTTTGGGGTGTCGGCGGGATATCTATTCTCAGGCAGAAAAACCTCACTTTTATGAGGTAAGTAAACTCTTCCCTGTTACCGGTCAGCAAACCTAGGGAAATACTATCCTCTTTACTAATACAAAACTGTTCAACTAGCAAATCAGGATGGAACTCTGATTTTTGACCATATGGGAGAGCAAACCATTGATCAATCAATGGTTTATGCTGAGTGCCCTACTGAATGCTAGGTGCTGTATTTAGCAACTGGGAGAGTACAACAGTAATACGACACACATTTTCTGCCTTACCTAAGGAGCTTATGATTTAATGTGGGAGACATGCAGAAATTATTTACAAACAGTGGAAGTCGGAAGAATAATGAGACTGGAAATAGGGCAAATTTATCAGGTTGAAGCAATGAAAACTGAATTGTTATAAGCACAGGTAAAAGCTTGGCATCTAATGGTGAGTTCAACATATGCTACCAAAAAATACACTCCAAAACTAACTAATGTTGGGATTAGGGTTTGGGTTAGGTTTTGCAGTCTTTTAAATTTATGTCAATCTTTCTGTCCAATGCTTTCAGGTAGAATGTAAGTTCACGTACAGTCAATTCTTCCATAAAAATGCATGTTTTCACTACACGTTCCAAAAAGAGCACGATGGAGGAATTAAGATACATTCTTCTAATACCACTGTGGAAGTTGCAAGATGCAGGGTTGAAAGCTATGGCTGTGGGCATGCACCTGACATCGGACACTGTGTATTACAACAGGAATTTTCTTTAGTATGCGATTTACCCAGATCTCAACCCCATGTTAAGAGAACTAGTTGTACTTTTATTCTACTGCAAAGTGGAACTTTTCTAAGTCTGTCTCTTTCCTTGTCTCTCTCACCAAAAAGATTCAGTCCTTGTGGAAAAACTGGATAGCTCTGGCAATCTTAATGAGGTGTGAAATCGATTTCCTTTTAAATTCACTATCTTCTGAGTAGGATTATTTAGAGATCGGATAGCATTAGACCAGTAATTGTGCTTATCCAAAAGTGCATATGCCACTGATATGCAAAATAGCTTTGGGTAAAGTCACTTTTTTCACCCCTTCTCTCCTCACTAAGAACACTCTGTCCTTTCTAACTCCTACCTCCTCTGGAAAAGGTATGGCTTGATCCATGGAAATTATTCTTTTTCATACTCCATTACACACTGAATATTTGCCTATCTTGTTTCCTGGATTCAACCAAATTATGGTTATCCCCATTAAGCAGAGGAATAGATGGAGTGGATAATATAAACCTCCAAATAATGGAGAAGTGGCTTGGGATAGTGAAAAGAGTAATTTCCTAAGACCTGCTATGAATTGGAGATTTGGGAAGGAGAAAATCAAGTTTGGGGATAACAGGTGCACAGAGTGGCAAGTTCACAGCTAAAACAGGCTCTAAAATAGACCTCAGATAGTTGACCAATGGACCCTCCAATCATGTATCAACAAGGGTTGACTGCAAGCACTGACTAACCAGAAACAGGTGATTTAAGGAAAACTTTGAATTACTATCAATGACAGAACACATCATCCAGTTCTGCCAGAACATATATTTTCACTAGTGGTTTAGAAGGTTTTTTAAGGAATTAGGAAACAGCCATCTGAAACAATGAGCCTGTTTGGATGGGACTCCTTGGTGTCACAGGAAATAGCTTGGGGACACAGTCAGACAACAGGTGTACAAAAGCACAGGCTTTCCTTACCAATCAAGCAGTCAACAGGATTTACTGAGAGCTTACTGTGTGCACAGAAATGTAATAAGTGCTAAGGAGAGTACAATACAACAGAGTTGGCAGACACATTCCCCGCCCCCAGTGAGCTCACAGTCTAGGTTTTGAATATTAGGTTATATAGGGTTTTGTAAGAAAGTAATCTCCACACTTTAGAATTAGGGATTTGTTCTTTAGAATTTATGAGTGAAAAATCTTTGGAGATGCATCATCAAAACTGTTCTTATGCATCTGGTCATAAATATTTTCTTGTAAGGTTCAGTAATGGATCCACACTGGATCACTCTACCAATTGATCAGTTGAATGATTTATTGATTAAGCATCTCCTTGTAAGGTTCAGTACTGGATCCATGCTGGATCTTTTGGACATCAGTGACAACACCACTGCTTCAACTGGAAGCAGGATTTAGCATCCCTAAAATAAATAACACTGTTGGAAAAAAAATAACTCACCACAGTTACTGCATCGTTCAACAGTGACTCGCCAAAGACCAAGATGTAAAGTTGTTCGTTGACATGAATGTTTTCAAAAACAGCAAGTACAGCTACAGGATCCACGGCAGAAATTAAACTGCCAAAGAGAAGGCTTTGCAGAAAAGTGATGTCACTCAAACCAAAGGCTTCAATCTGGCAAATCCCAAACAGGGATACTCCAATGCCAATAGAATTCCAGAGTGTCCCCACGACTGCATACCAAAAGATAGTTCCAATATTCTCAAAGAAAGGGCGGGTAGGCATAAAATACCCCGCATCAAGCACGATGGGAGGAAGGAGATACAAGAAAAACACATCGGTCTTCATGGCAGGTGGAGATTTTTCATCCACTCCAAAAATGATTCCCCCCAGGAGAATCCCAACCAGAATAAGAAGGCAGCTTTCAGGCACTATTGTGGGCAACTTGTGATACAGATGGAAGCCTGCAGAGAACAAGGACCAAAGACAACAAATGGTTACCTAAGCATGGCTTAAGACAAAACGGTAGCTGCAATAACTAAAATGTCTTGGTTAATACTGAATCAATCACAAAATACTAACTGTGCTTCTTCTGAGGTATTTTTCAAACCTTTAGAAACTCAGGAAGGCTTATAATAGGCAAAAGAATATAAGCATAGACTACGTCTTTTGATTTGGATGGACTCTCAACCACTTAGTACAGTGCTCTCTGGCACTGTGGAAGCTCAGTAAGTACCACTGATTGATCAATTGTGCTTTCTTATATTCATCCCCCCCCCCCCAGCCCCACAGCACTTATGTACATATCTGCAATTTATTTATTTTATATTAATGTTCATCTCCCCATCTAGACAGTAAGTTTGTTGTGAGCAGGAAATGTTTCCGTTTATTGTTATTTTGTACTCTCCCAAGCATTTAGTGCAGTGCTCTACACACAATAAGAGCTCAGTAAATACGACTGAATGAATATGGTGGACCTATTACAGGCAGGTTTCCTCCTCCATTCTCAGTGTAATCATCCCACAGGTTCACACACACATCATTGGGGAACAGAAAGGAGCTTTCATTTGGTAAGTTTTACTGCTCACTGATAGTTCTGACAATTCTCCACTTGTGCATGAATCCCATTAAGGCACAAATGCAATTATTCTACGATTCCATCAGGCAAATATGACAGAGAAAAAAGCCTTCCGCTGGGCCCTGTCAACACTTTGCAAAAATGATAGATCTCTATTTAAGCTCTAATGGTTCATGAAAATTAGTTGAATGTTCAAATATACAAAGATGAAAAGGATCAAATGAACAAGAGAACTGCATTTGTGCTTTTTTTCCTTTCTTCCAATAATGTTAAAGCAGTCGCATTAAAATATCTTGCAAACAGTAATGAATAAATTTATTATGTGAGGGGTGAAATAACTGTTTTAAGTTTACGCTGACATGGCAGGCATTTCAAACCTTTAACTTGTTCCTTCCACTGGCAATGCAGCAGGTTCCCTTAACAGGATGCACTTAGTCAATCGAAGGTGTATGCAATGCACAGGTGAGTACATTACAACAGAGTTGGTAGATACACTCCCCGCTCACAACAAGCTCACCACATTCAATTGCTCCTCACCTCTGGTCTTCACTCACTCCCCTAACTTCACTGGGGCTTTTCCAGAGTCTACCTTGTTCCCTATGACCCTCATCCACCCCCCCCCCCCAATTTACTGACAACAGAAGAGAAGAGGTCCACAGAAACAGGATTCGTGCACTCAATCTATCATATCTATTGAGCACTTAAGGCGTGGAAAGTACAATGCAACAATACAACAATAAACAGACACATTCCCTGCTTGCTCACAATGAGCTTATAGTTTAGAGGATTCTTCTCCACCACTAATAATTACTGCTGGGCTTCTCAAAATTCAATTCACTACATCCATCTCAAGATTTCTGGTTTCTTACTGTTACTAACATTCATTAGGCCCTGCAAATTCCTACTGAAGCTGAAACAGGTGATTTAGTGGAAAGAATGCAGGTGTGGGAATCAGGGGATCTGGGTTTTAATCTTGGTTCTGCCTTTTCCCAGCTGTAAAACCTTGAGCAAATCACTTAATTTCTCTGTCCCTATAAAAAGGGGATTCTAAACTTGTTCTCCATCTCAGGCTGTGACCCCCAAGAACCTTGTCAGTGTGTTTATCTTGTATCTATCCCACTGCTGGCACATAGTAAATACTTAACAAATGTCACAATTATCACTGTATTAATGTCTAAAGCAATGACCTAAGCACTGGGTCAATTACACAAAAATCAATTAGAGAAAATGTCCTTAACTCCACAGAGAATCCTTATTTGAGTGCATGGGCAGAAAGAACAACAAAGTATTCTCACTATAAGTGTAAATATTAGGGAGAAAATTGTCCCTCAATGTCCCAGAAAAATGAGGGAAAGATAGCAACTCCTTGATTGGAAATAAAAGCACCCAAGGAAAGGGATATCATAACCAGGAAGAGGGTGGGAATATCGGTAGGTGAAAGCAGAAGGGTGAAATTAAGGATCAAGTACTTGGGATCTCCTGAGAAGCTGGAAAGAAGGGTGACTGGGAACAGAAAAACAGAAATAGCATGCAAGTGAGACCACTGACCCATCTCAGGGTCACACCTGGAAAGTTCCCAGTACTCTATCAGTCTCAACTTCAGGAGGGAAAGTCTGGCAGAGGCATATCCGTTCCATTCCTAGCGTGAGCAATGGGTAGCGAGTGGAAAGCAATGTGCTACAAGTCAACACTCACCTTTACTGGGCACCAGCGGCATGGGAGAGAATCAAGGGTGAAGCCTCAAGTTTACTGCATGGAAGAAGGCAATGGTAAACCACTTCCATATTCTTACCAAGAAAATTCTATGGATACACTACCAGAACGATGGCAGATAGAGGTGAGACACTCTGGGAGAGAAGTGTCCATGGCATCGTTATGGGTCAAAGATGACTCGACGGCATAGACAAGAGACCACTAAAAAGAGCTGATATAAGGTTGCTTGTCACAGCAGTCCTCCAGAATGCCTATTCCCATCTTCAAAGAGAAATCTCTCATTAATTCAATATAAATCCTATCTAGGATGATGACCTTTGTGTTGTATGTTATTAAATGGCATTTCCGAAAATGTTAATTCTTTCAGCTATTTTTTTTTGAACAGCTAATACAATTGACAATTCAGGCAAATGTCTCTCCATGGTTGTGCCACAAGATGTGTGGTACATATTCACCCAAATTGTGTCCCAGGCATTGTACACACATATGATAGGTGGAAATCCTGCCAGGTACAGAATCAGGTGACTTCTTACTTTGTCAATCATAGTTTTTGAGCACTTACTGTGTGCAGAGCACTGTACTAAGTGCTTGGGAGAGTACTACACGACAATATAACAGACACAGCCCCTGCCCACAATGAACTTACAGTCTAGAGTGGGAGACAGACATTAACATAAATAAATGAAATTACAGATATGCGTACAAGTGCTGTGTAGCTGTGAGAGGTAATAAATAAAGGGAGCAAGTCAGGGCAATGCCTGGGTCCCCCTGTAGTTTTGGGGGTTAGGAGAGTCTTGGAGGGGGTTTATGTGTAAAGGCACTGTATTAAGCATTGGGGTAGATACAAGCTAATCAGATGGGACACATTCCATGTTCCACATGGAGCTCACAGTCTTAACACTCAGTTTACAGATGCAGTAACTAGGGCACAGAGAAGTTAAGTGACTTGCCCAAGGTCACAAAGCAGACAAACGATGAGGCTGGGATTAAAACCCAGATCCTCTTGACTCATCTTATCCTCATAAAACTGAGGCCCAGAAAGGTAAAGCAACTTGCCCAAGGTACCACAGCAGATGGGCAGAAGGGCTAGGATGAGAAATCAGCTCCTCACTCACTCCCACTTATGCACCCTTTCTGTCCAGAGAGGTCCCTAATAGAAAGACCCCCTCCCACCGAGCTTCCTCAAGGCTTCTCTCAAGTGCTGCGCTTCCCCTCCAGTGAACCCACTGCCTATGGCTCTAAGCGCCATAGACCCCAACATAACTGGAGGTGACTAGTTCTGGGCTTGATCAAAATATACAGGATTTTTCTCCGATATCCATTTACAGTCATTGTCTCCATCACAAAGATTCTGCCGGTGTCCAGAGTAAGGACAATCATGTCTAGATCAGTGAAGATACCAGGGGTCATAGGGTAGTTTTTCACTATGACCAGCTGGATGACCATGTGTAGCTGTGACTAGCTTGTGGCCAAAGTCAAAAGATGGGGACTGCTAAGCATCAAGATAACAGGTCTGGCAGAGCAACAACTTCTGCCATCAAATTGTTTGGAATGTTCTGGGAAAAGGCTGGCCACAATCACTCCATGGGCTGGAGCTGCCTCCTCCTGAGGGCACAGCGAAAGGAAGTCAGGCAGTTGGAACTTCCCGTTGGCTGTAAGAGCCTTCCTGCCAGCCAGAAGACATCATCATGTGATAAATGTATTTCTATCTAATCTATAACTGAGGTCAAAAGGAAGCTAGAGTGGATTAGGTTAATCATCTTAATTTGTGGCTTTGTAGACTTAACCCCATTCTTCAGCATTTTCCCCAAGCAGAGCTATCAAGCAGGCCTTCTACAAGACTTTGGGAATCAAATTCTTAATTTAGCTTTTACAATCTTAAACCTCAATGACTGTAAACACCCTGCACACCATAACTTTAATATCTTCAGTTGTGATCCTTTTTCCCATTTGTGCTCCTATTTAAATCCTGATTTTTGAACTTGTCTGGTTTGGGAGTTTGGCTCAGTCCTGGTCATTGAGGCTTCTATATACTCTCAGTTGGATAACAGTAATAATGTGTTAATCGCTTATGAAGTGCCAAGCACTGTTCTAAGCAGTAGGGTAGATACAGGGTAATCAGATTGTCCCACGTGGGCCTCACACTTTTAATCTCCATTTTACAAATGAGGTAACTGAAGCACAGAGAAGTGAAGTGACTTGCCCAAGATCACATAGCAGTCAAGTGGCAGAGGCGGGATTAGAATTCACCTCCTCTGACTCCCATGCCTGTGCTATTTCCCCTAAACCAGCCTGCTTCTCTATGGAGCTCCCTAATCCCACTCCTTTCCTACATAGTTCTAAAAACAAGATGGCTCATTTTGGTGCTCATTTCATAGTTACTCAGCAAACAAGGCCCAGGTGTGATCTCCTGAGGAATAGGTGTCAGGGGAGTCTAATGGATTTAAAGTGGTAGTCTGTGGAAAAAATATTTTATTCACACAAAGCATTCATGCATCCCATTGAAGTCAGGATCCAGGAAAGTTTCATGCTCCAAAATATAATGCCTTGTGTCCTTTATGTAGGTCACATGGCATAAAGATTATTTTGGCAATACACTATTACTCCCTCCTGAACTTTAATTGTAGTTTTTAAGTAGTTAAAGTTTATAATCAATTATTCAATCAATACTTAATGTTTTAAAGTGGCTTTTTTTTTCTTTCTTTCAAGGACATCAAGAGACTTTGACAAATGTTATCTCTTTTTCTCCCAACCTTATGAGGTTAGGACAGAAGCCATTACTGCCATCTCCCAGATGGAGAAATGACTAAGTGCCTTGCCCAAGGTCTCCTAGTTGACGTCAGTCCAGGGTGATCTGAAAGTCACACATACTGACTCTGAGTTCAGTACATTTCCACGAGACCACGCTGGGCAAGGGAAGTCAAACTTGGCCATTATCATGGCTACACTAATGAATCCATCAATCAATCAATTATTTATTGAGTGCTTAACTGTGTGCATAGGTCTAAGCACCTGGGAGGGTACAGTGTATTAGGGTTGGTAGACATGTTCTCTGACCACAAGGAGCTTACAGTCTAGTGGGGAGCTAAGATGTGTACCCACGTGGAAAGAGAACAGGCCTGGGAGTCAGAGGACCAGGATTCTAATCTCAGCTCCATCACTTGCCTGCTGTGTGACCTTGGGTAAGTCCCTTCAATTAATCAATCCATCATGGTATTTGCTTACTATGTATAGGGACTGTACTAAGTGCTTGAGAGAGTACAGAAGAGTTGGTAAAAATGATCCCTGCTTGCAAAGAGCTCACAGTTTAAATGGGAAGACAGACATTAAAATAAATTACAAATAAATCACAGTATCAATGTACTTAAGATGTACACACCCAACTGCACAGGCAACACAGAAGGAAGGGCAAATAGGGAGGGGAGGGCAAATAGTGTGGAAAATGAGGGGTTAGTCAGGGAAGGTCTCTTGGGATTCAATGCCTGTTCTCCTTCCTACTTAGACTGTGAGCACCCTGTGGGGCCTGATCCTCCCTTTTTCCCAGACTAAGCCCCCCTTTTCCTCAGCTCCCCCTCCCTTCCAAGTCACCTCAACTCACTCCCTTTGCTCTTCCCCTTCCCCACCCCACAGAACTTAGGTATATATGTATATATCTATACTTCTATTTATTTATATTGAAGCTTACTTTAGCTGCGTATATGTCTATAATTCTATTTATTGACATTCATGCCTATTTACTTATTTTGATGTCTGTCTCCCCCCGTCTAGACTGTAGGCCCGGTGTGGTCAGGGATTGTCTCTCTTTATTGCTGAATTATACTTTCCAAGAGCTTCGTACAGTGCTCTGCACAGAGTAAAGTACCCAATAAATATGACTGACTGAATGAATCTTGTTTGTAGCCCAATGCTTAGTAAAGTGGCAAATGGTAGGCACTTACTTTAACAATACCACAATTATTACAATTATTATAATCATTAGCATCAGCTCCAAAACAGGGCATGTACTTTATATATTTGGGCAAGTCACTTAACCTCTGTGCCTCAGCTTCTTCATCAGTAGAGTCTTTACTGAAGTCAGAATTTTATTTTATTAAGTCCTGTCAAGCCATTTCCGATTCATAGCAACTCCATGGATATACTTTCTCCAGAACGTCCTGCCTTTGCCATAATCCGCAAACTTTCTAAGGGTTCTTTCATTATCGTTGTTATAGTCTCTATCCAACTAGCTACTGGTTTGATTCTTCCTCATTTTCCCTGGAATTTTCCTAGCATTAGTGTCTTCTCCAGAGAATTAGTCCTCTTGATTATATGTCCAAAATGTTCTAATCTAAGTCTAGTTATTTGGCCTCCCAAAGACCACTTTGGCTTAATTTGCTCGAAAATTCATTTATTTGTTTTTCATGAAGTCCACAGTAATCGCAAAGCCTTCTCCAACACCACATTTCAAAAGAATCGATGTTCTTTCTATCCTGTTTTTTCACTGTCCAGCTTTCAGATCCATACATTGTCATTGGAAACACCATAGATTTGTCAATCTGTATTTTTTTTGCAATTGTTACATCATCACTGAGTTCATGTGACCACACCACCATATAGTTAATTCTCTGAAATCACAGGTAGAATTAACAGGATAGGCTAAATAGCAATTTTGCAGGAGTTAACATAATCCTCAATCAGGGAGTTGAGTGTTAGCTTGAGGCTTTTGAGATATAAAAACTAGCAAGCATGGTAAAGAGGGCCTGCAACACCTAAATTCTGGCCACCTCTTTCTCTTCCTATTTTTCTCTAAAATATTTCTTTCTATATGAATTCCAGGCAATATTCAAGTCTCCCACCTAGAGTGAATACCATCTGTAACAAAAGAGTTCAACTTCGGCCCAGACATGTTCTATGAATGTGCAGAGAAGCGGCGTGGATCAGTGGAAAGAGCACGGGCTTTGGAGTCAGAGGTCATGGGTTCGAATCCCAGCTCGGCCACTTAGCTGTGTGACTTTGGGCAAGTCACTTAACTTCTCGGTGCCTCAGTTACCTCATCTGTAAAATGGGGATTAAGACTGTGAGCCCCACGTGGGACAACCTGCCCCCTGTGTCTACCCCAGCGCTTAGAACAGTGCACGGCACATAGTAAGCACTTAACAAATACCAACATTATTATTATTATTGTGTAGAATGGACAGTGGGAAGAAGGCAGCAAGGAGGCCAGGAGGAGAGAGAAAATCCCTCAAGGAAGACCGGAAGCAGAGCGCATTATCCCACCACCGACCTCTTGCTCATATCCTCCCTCCTAGCTCATATCTGACAATTCATGATTCTCTCTACTTTAAAAACCCATTTTAGATCACTTCTCCAAAAGTTCTCTAAGTCCTTAATTCCCTATCTGCTCTTCCCTCTTTGACAACTATGCACTTGACTGTATACCCCTTAAGCACCTTGATATTCACACCAATCCCACAATACTTATGTAAGTATACTTATATTTTACTATTTCCTCTCTCCATAGCTTATTGAAATGCCTGTCTTCCCCTTGTATAATGTAAGGTCCTAGTGGACAAGAATTGCATTTACCAACTCTGTCATACTGTGCTTTTCTAAGTGCTTAATACAGTTTTCAGCCCTATTAAGTATGCAATAATTACTACTGATTGATCGATAACTTCATGTGATGTCTTCTTTGAATGTGATGGATAATTTTTATATATAATATACATATTATATGTATATGGTATATTATATATATTAGAGAGAGAGAGGAAGAGGAGAGGAGAAGAGAGAAGAGAAGTGAAGCTAATGAAAGAGGAGAACAGAGATAGTGGGTGGGGCATGAACAGGCAGGAAGCCATGTCAAGCAAGACAGAGTCCAAAAAAATGCCCTGAATGGGAAGAAAACTAGAAAACTGAGCCAGGCAAGAACAGAGAGGGGCATACACATAGTCAAGAAAGAAGAAAGGAACTGGATCCCCTGGGGTAAGGGGAGGGAAACAGGGAGATCCAGAAAGCCCAAAGGACAGGCAGAAAGAAGGAAAAAAAAAATGACCCAGGCAGAAAGCCAATCGGGCCTGAATGTGCAGTTTAAACAATAACAAAAAGAAAAATATAACCCCTAAGGGCAGAGGGGTGGGACAGATCTTAGCCTCCCCACAAATATTTTGAGGGTTTTTGCTAGTTTGGGGATAACAGATTACAGCTTCCTAAAAATATGTTCAGGTCTATACAGCTGAAGTGAAGTGGAGGGGTTTTCAATTCTGCCCTAATGTGGAGGCAGGCTAGGGAGCTAGTCCTGAGTGCTCAGCCAAGGTATTCTCCTGTAGCACCAACAACCTTCACAGGCAGAACCTCCTGCTGGGCCATGTCTCAGTTCCACTTCCAATGCTGCGAGGATTATAATCAAAGAGATTACAGGGTATCTTTATTCAATAATAATAATAATGGTACTTGTTAAGAACTTACTATGTGTTACTATTCTAGGTGCTGGGGTAGATACAAGTTAATCATTTTGGACACAGTCCCTGTGCCACGTGGGGCTCACACTTTTAATCCCCATTTTACAGATAAGGCAACCAAAGACCAGAGAAGTGAAGTGATTTGCCCAAGGTAGCACAGCAGACAAGCAGCAGAACCAGGATAAGAACCCAGGTCATTGTGACTTCCAGGCCCATGCTCTATCCGCTAAGCCATGTTGCTTTATTTAATGGTATTTGTCAAGTGCTTATTAAGTGTCAGGCACTGTTCTAAGTGCTGGGATACATACTAGTTAATCAGGTTAGACATAGTTCCTTCCCCACAAGAGGCTCACAGTTGAAGTCGAACGGAGGATTTAATACCCATTTTACAGATGAGGTAACTGAGGCACAGAGAAGTTAAGTGCCTTGCCCAAGGTTACACAGCACACAAATAGTAGATCTGAGTCTAGAACCCAGGTCTTCTGACTCCCAGGCCTGTGCTCTTTCCACTAGGTCACACTGCTTCCCCATTTGCTGGAAGAGCTTGCTGTTGAAAGAAAAGGGAATGGGATGAGGTGACCAATTCACCTAATTTGACTGCAGAGGTTCCCAAAGTTTCTATCAGAGAGGACTGCTTCGTAGATGTAAAATACAGTTTGCCTGTCTCAAAGCAGCCACAAGCCATGCAAACAGTCATATCCTTATATATACCCTCTCAAGATCTATAGCTTTCCAGTAGGTATCTCTAACATTTACGTGCATTTTTCTCATATTTAAGAACACCACTACTGGTGCATTTGGGAGAAATACTCTTGGTAATTCTGTAAATATTTGTAGGCCACACAAGGTGCTCCTGCAGACTACTTTTGGCCTATACATCGCACTTTAGTAACCCCCTGGTCTAGACTTCCTCAGGCTCACTGGATCCTTCTGCCGCACTCTGCTGTGCTTCAGCCTAAATTCCGTCACTGTCCCACCATGGTCATGAGCTCTCTTCCCACCCCCATCAGTGGCTGCAGGGCACTAGGATTCCCACTCTCTGTACCTCGATCCCATCCTTCTCGCCACTGACCCCTTGCTCACAGCCTGAAACCTCCTCCCCCCTCATATACGACAGATGATCACTTTCCCCACCTTCAAAGCCATATTAAAAGCACATCTCTTCCAAGAGGCCTTACCCGACTAAGCCCTCATTTCCTCTCTTCCCTCTCCCTTCTGCATCCCCCTTGTATTTGGTTTACACCCTTTATTCATCCACCCTCAGCACCACAGCACTGTAAGTTTGTTAAGGGCAGGGAACAGGTCTACCAATACTATTGCCTTATACTCTCCCAAGCGCCTATTACAGTGCTCTCCATACAGTAAGCATTCTATAAGTATCACTGATTTATTTTTTGTACATATAATTTATTCATTTATGTTAATGCCTGTCTCTCTCTATAGACTGTAAGCTCCTTGTGGACAGGGAACATGTTTACCAACTGTACTCTCCATTGTTGGGTAGGGATTGTCTCTATCTGTTGCTAAATTGTACTTTCCAAGTGCTTAGTACAGTGTTCTGCACACAGTAAGCGCTCAATAAATACAATTGAATGAATGAATGCAGTGCTCTGCTCAGTGCTCTGCACTGCTACAGCGCTCTGCTCTAAGTGCTCAATAAATACCACCAATTGATTGATTGATTGATTAATTGAGACCTCCTTAATCCTGCGGCTGCAGCTAATGAAACAAGAAGGACCAACAACAACCTCTCAACCAGAATCACAAGCCTCTACATAGAGCCAACAACTAGGAGTGGGGATAGCCTCAGTGCCACTGCATTAAACTGAAAATGGGTCCTTTGAATTGCTTGGAGTGGAGGAAATTATTGGCCATACCCTGCCTGAATGCCAGCAAAGCAAGACAAAAATCCCCACAGTTCTCCCCGACAAGGATATTCTAGGATGTGCGATCAAGACACCGGGGTTTCCATCCCAAGTTGCTCTTGAGTGTTCTTAACTTCACCAGCCAGTTTTTCTGCTTTCCTAGAGACTGGAGAAGAGAAGGAGTGAATGACAATCTTGCTAAAACATCTGAGTCATTCTGGTGTGCTCTAGACAGCTTCTCGTGAAAAGCTCAAGGTTTCCTAGATACTTTGAAGAAACCAAGAAAAAAGAGGGAAATGATTTCCCATCTTTTTATTGAGCAGTTCCAACTTGAATTTCTAATTAGATCTTCCTCTACTAGGCTTCCAAATAAACCAGTGACTGCTTGCATGGCTTCATGGGGCTGTCTGTGGCTCTCGCAGATCCCTTCCAAAGATCACAACACTTCTGGTACGTACTTGGGCAAGGCCACCCTAAACTACTATTATGCTATTCTCCTCCCAGTCAGGGTCAAATGAACCCTACCCTAGAGGAGCAACAACTCCAGGATCTTCTTTCCTTTTCACCACTGGAAGTGACTACAAGGAGCCGCCCAGTACTGGGTGAGGTAGCAGAGGAATTTCTGCTCCTCAAAAGAACCACGCCTTTCAATCTCCCATTCCCACCCCTACTCAGAAACCCATAACCAACCAGGAGCAAGGTATTCCTAATTCAACTCTCTCCTGGGCCCTTGGCAACCTTCTTGTAGCCCTGTTCCCTGCTGTAGTTGTCGTTGTTGTTGTTGTAGTAGTACACTGTGTACTACTATGTACTATGTAGTACTCTGTAGTAGACTGTGAGCTCTAGTTTATGAGAAGGAATAGTGAGCTCGTCTCCAGACTTTGATCTCGTTGTGGGCATGATATGTGTCTATCTATTGTTATATTGTACTCTCCCAAGTGCTCAATACAGTTCTTTGCACACAGAAAGTGCTCAATAAAACTACTGACTGAATGAATAGTAACAGTGTGTGTTTATGTGCTTGCTGTGTGCACAGAACTGTACTGAGGGTTGAGAAAGTATACAGATGTGAGCCTGGTCCTCAAAAGACTCAAAACCTAAGAGTATAAGAAGTAAGGGAGGATGAGCAGCAGACACGTAAGGAGCAAGGAAACAATATAGTTTTCATCTATTGGGAAATGGATGGGGCATTTGGGAGGAATTCATCCCGATGAGAGTTGTCTTTGAATGCTACTCACTAAATCCTGATCAATCAAGCAATCACATTTATTGAGCACTTACTCTGGGTAGTACACTCTACTAAGCACTTGGGAGAGTACAGTATAACAGAGCTGGCAGACACTCTCTGTCCATGTGGACTGATCAATAGTACCTGAAGCTGGGAGTCGTTTCTTACCATGGATTGGTTAGACATTGTCAAAGATGTTGTAAGTGAAGCTTATGCTTTATGTCTCTGACAACACAACAACAATAATAGTAATAGTATTTGTTAAGCACTTACTATGTACCAAGCACTGATCTAAATGCTGGGGAGATAGAAGGTAATCAGGTTGTCCCATGTGGGGCTCACAGTCTTAATCCCCATTTTACAGATGAGGTAACTAAGGCACAGAGAAGTTAAGTGACTTGCCCAAAGTCACACCGCTGACAAGTGGTGGAGTCAGGATTAGAACCCACGACCTCTGCTTCCCAAGCCCATGCTCTTGCCACTAATCCACGCTGCTTCTCTAATACCTGGATGTCCCAACCCAGAACAAGCTGGCTGGACAGCCCCATTTATTTTTTAGACATTTAAATTTGCTCTGAGCTTTAACCGATTCAGACACTTGTCTACCTCTTCTTTTGACAAAGAAAGATTAGGATTGATGGTTTAAGCTTCCACTACAGCATCACCTGTTAGTTCTGAACTCAATTTGGCAGAGCACTTTTAGACAGTGACCGCTGAAGGAGAGCTTATATGTTGACTGGGAAAGGATCCCAGACATTCTTGTTACTCCAGTGGAAGGGCAAAACCAAACTCCATCACCTTTCTCCCTCTTACCTCACCTTGCTGCTCTCCTTCTACAACTCATCCCGCACATTTTGCTCCTCTGGTGCTAACCTTCTCACTATGTCTCAATCTTGCCTGTCTCACACCACCACCCCTTGTACCATGTCTTGCCTCTAGCCTGGAATGCCCTCCATCCTCAAATCTGCCAAACAATTACTTTCCCTCCTTCAAAGTCTTATTGAGGGTACATCTTCTCCAAGAGGCCTTCCAAAACTAAGCCCCACTTTTCCTCATCTCCCCCTCCCTTCTGCATCACCCTGACTTGCTCCCTTTGCTCTTCCCCCCACCCCCATTCCCAGCTCCATGGCACTTGTGTGTATATCTGTAATTTTCTTTGTTTTGATGTCTGTTTATTTATATCGATGTCTGTCTCCCCTCCTCTAGACTGTGAGCTTGTGTGGGCAGGGATTGTCTGTTTATTGTTATACTTTCCCAAGCACTTAGTACAGTGCTCTGCACACACTAAGTGCTCAATAAATTTGATTGAATGAATGAATAAATCTGACCCCCCCAGATACCTAAGGAAAGTTCAAGATTCAATGACCCAACCTAGCCCAGCTGAATTTGATTGCTAATGTCCAGACATTACCAGAGGATACACACCCCAAGGTAAGAGGCTTAGATATGGATAAGGGGTGTGTGTCAGCCGGTCAATTGCATTTACTGAACACTTCTTGTGTGCAGGGCACTGTACTGAGCACTTGGGAGAGTACAATATAATAAACAGAGACATTCCCTGCCCACAACAAGCTTACAATCTAGAGGGATAGAGGGATATGTGTGTATATATGTGTACCCTGAGGGTGGGGGCAGCATTCCTATGACAACATATCCCAGAAACACCTACAAATTTCCATAGGGCAGCCATACCTCCTTAAGTACCTTCCACTGGCAGTGACAGCAGAGCTTCTCTTAGGTACAAATATCAGTATTTTGAGCTAAGGTAGTCCCAACAGCCTGGGGAAAGAAGCATGGGTCTGCAAACTGGGGTTAGGAAGTACACAGAGGGCAAAAGAGGATATATGTTTGCCTGTTTTGCCTTCCTACTTTCTGCTCTAGATTCCCACTGCTCTGCAATCTACAGGCTCCTGATGTGGAGGCGCATGTGATAAGGACGTTGTCATGAACTGACTGAAATGAATAGTTTACCTTCTGCTCATCAACTGTGGGCCCAACTTTCATCACGGCTGATATGGATCAGGTTATCATGCCTAAAACTTTGCTTTCATCCCCAGTGTCTTAGTGAAGCAATTCATAATTGTCCAGAAAAAATAATCCCGCTTCAAGTTGTGTGGGTGTTTTTGTTTTCCCCTGTAACATTGCTAATCCTTTTTGTGAGTGCCATTCATTCAGGATTGGCCTTTCTAAACAGAATATACAAATGGCAGAAAATAAACAGAACGGGACACGTTGCCCACAGGACACAAAATGATGACATTAAGTGGGTGTTAAACTTTTTTCTAGGAGCCCAGTGACTCAGACTGATTTAATACACCACTACTGCAGGATGTATTAAAGCAAGGTTTTGGAGCTTTTTTTAGATTGTGAGTATCTCTTAGACTGTGATCCCCCTCTTTGCCAGGGCCACGTCTAAATTTCATCCAGGTAATTTCCCAATGCTTAGCACAGTGTTTTGCATATAGTAGGTGTCTAATGCATATTATTAGTAATATCTACTAGACACCATATCCTTGGGGCCTCGATATTTTACCTGAAGCAATTCCCTGACTCAGAGACATGCCCCGTCACAATAATAATAATAATAATAATGATAATATTTGTTAAATGCTTACTATGTGCCACACACTGTACTAAGTGCCGAGGTAGAGAAAAGATAATTAGGTTGGACACAGCCTCGTCCATGTTGAGTCTTAATCCCTTAATCCTTTTAAGGTGAGGTAACTGAGGCACCGAGAATTTAAGTGATTTGCCCAGAGTCGCAAAGCAGGAAAGTGGTGGTGGAGCCAGGATTAGAGCCCAGGTCCTCTGATTCCCAGGCCCATGCTCTTTCCACTACACCACACTGCTTCTCACAAACTCATAGAGGAATACTCACCAGAGCCAGCAGAGCCGAGAATCCAAAAATTGAGGAAAGGACCACTCCAGCTGGATCTATTGCCAGCAGCTCCCTTACTCTAGGACCCTGAGGCCACATCCTGTCTTTTCACAGCTCATCTTATTGCTGGACTCCCTGCAGTTCTCACCTCTCAGGGAACCCAGAGAGGAGCGGTTTAGCAAATGTCAGGAGCTGCTGCTGCTGCTGCTGCTACCAAGATGGCTGTGTCCTTACTGTCCTCTGAAGATTTCACAGGTCAAAAACCACAGTAGAAGCTCTGGCTAAACTGTGGAGCTATTCCCTTTGTGTGATAGCACTGAATTATTCTTCAGATTTGTCTAACCCCATTCAAAAGGATATTTGAATGAGAGGCCAGTGATTCCTCTATATTATCTATCCTGTTCAATTCCTAATAATAATGATGACATTTGTTAAGCTCTTACTATGTGCCGAGCACTGTTCTAAGCACTGGATAATAACTGTGGTATTTGTTAAGCACTTACCTTTGTGCCAAGCATTGCACTAAGTGCTGGAGTAGGTACAAGATCATCAGGTCCCACATAGGACTTACAGTTTAAGAAGAGGAAGAAAAGGAATTGAATCCCCAATTTGCAGGTGATGGAAATGAGGCTCAGAGATGAAAATTGACTTGCCCAAGGTCACATCTCAGACAGGAGTCAGGATTAAAACCCAGGTCTTCTGTCTCCCAGGCCCCTGTTCTTTCCACTAGGCCATGCTGTATCTCTGTGATCTGGGCTATTCCAACCATTAACAAAGTCCCTATGTACTGGGGAAATAGAATACGCATGAGGCTGTTAGAGTCATGGACTTTGTTTAGAAATACAGGCAGGTCACTGTCTTCCTTAGAGATTTGGGGAAAGTCATTTAGGATGTTCAGCACCGCTTATTTTAGCTAAAGCCCAAAGAACCCCACTGGGGAGTCACTATTTGGAATATCAAGCGCCTTCTTGCACCAGGTGCTGAAAATGAACTTCTAAGTAGTAAATGTTCATTCATTCAATCATATGTATTGAGCGCTTACTGTGTGCACAGCACTGTACTAAACTGTTCTGCTTTCATGGAAAGAAGACAGAAAGTAGGAGATAAGTGGGGAAGCCGCAATACATTTAATCAATCATATTTACTGAGCACATACTGTATGCAGAGCTTGCTTGCGAGAGTACAGTATAACAGAGGTGGGATACGGAACTATACTATTTTAGTAGGGGACTATACTATTTTAATGGATTCCTTTCCTATTTCAATCCATCAGTAGTATTACAGAAGTAGTATGGTCTAAGGGAAAGCACACAGGTCGGGAGTCAGAGGATGTGGGTTCCATTCTGAATCTGTCCGTTTTTTGCTGTGTGACCTGGGGACAGTCACTTAACTTCCCTATGACTTCCCTTTGACTTCCCTTTGACTCAGTGACAAAGGGAACAGCACATTCCAAGTGCTTAGTTCAGTGCTCTGCACTTAATAAATGCTCAATAATTACTATTGAATGAATGAATGAATAGTAAACACTCAATAAATACTATTGATGAATGAATGAACCTGAGGCAGGATATGTGTCTAATTCCCACCTGGGTATTTTTTCCCAGTGCTCAGCACTGTACTTGGCACAAGTCAATCAATCAGCGGTATTTATTAAGGGCATACTATTTGCAGAACACCATACTAATCACTTGGAAGAGTACAATAAAACAGAATTAGGAGACACGATCCCATATCAAGTTTTAAGTGTTTAATGCTGTTACTACGATCGTTCTCCCTCCCTCTTAGACTATGAACTCCATGTGGGTCAGGGACTGTGTCTAATTTGCTTGTATTGTATCTTCCCCAGTGTTTAGTCGTTGATTGTATGCCCATTGTGGGCAGGGATTGTCTCTCTCTATTGCTGTATTGTATAGTACAGTGCTCTGCACACAGTAATCGCTAAATAAATACGAGTGAATGAATGAATGAATGATTGGCACTTAGTAAATGCTTAAATACCACAATTTTTTTTATTATTTATTGAGCACTTACTAAGTACAGGACACTGTAATTGGTGGTCTACTGAAATCAATAAATTGGGCCCAGGGAGGAAACCTTGGTTACCAGCCTGGTGAAATGGAAGATGGGCTCCTAAATAAATCAAATATTTTAAATCAAGACTAGCCAAGATACCACCCTGATGGCTGAACCAAATATCCTGACAATGGTTCCCTTTGGACATAGGTCCATGAATATTCTAATTCTAAAAGGAGTTCTTCCCTTCATAATAATGTTGGTATTTGTTAAGTGCTTACTATGTGCAGAGCACTGTTCTAAGCGCTGGGGTAGACACAGGGGAATCAGGTTGTCCCACGTGGGGCTCACAGTCTTAATCCCCATTTTACAGATGAGGGAACTGAGGCACAGAGAAGTTAAGTGACTTGCCCACAGTCACACAGCTGACAAGTGGCAGAGCTGGGATTCAAACTCATGAGCCCTGACTCCAAAGCCCGTGGTCTTTCCACTGCGCCACGCTGTGCCTTCAGTAACAGGCACATTAGATACAGCAGGAAAGAGAAGCCAGACTTTTGCAGCTGAGGTAAAAGCAAACCAGGGTTACGTCCTGGAATACTTGGAACTTGTAACTGGAAATTGGGAGGGATGGTTTTTCCTGGTTGGCCCCTAGAACATATTTATCAAACTTTAGCTGGGCCCCTATGCAACTTCATTTTCCTGTAAGGTTACCTGAGGTGAGACTTGGGTTCATGACCACTCAACAGTTACCCAGCACCTTGAATTGTACTTTCAAAGCACTTTTACCAGCACTAATTACTTCATCTATGAAGAGCAGGTACTCAGGGAATACTTTGGCTAACATATCTAAGGCAGGTGATTACAGGACCTGATTCCTACCCCAAGGTATAGAGAGCATGGGCAGAATGGTCTCTTACCCCAACTAGTCACCACAAAGCCCTAGACTGACAGCACGTCCAGAGAATTTTCCATCCACAAGTTAGCAATCTGGGTGAGGTCACAGCCCTTCCGCAACCCTCCAAGCAACCCTGCAGAGGGAGGTTCACGTGCAGCGGAAGGACACTCCAGCACTGTTTCATCAGATGACCACCATGGGGTGCTGAGTGTGATGCTGGCAATTGGCCTGTAACATTGAAGCACTTTAAATACGGGACTCTGAAGGTAATAATAATAATAATAACAAATAATAATTACAATTGTGGTATTTGTTAAGCACAGGGGTGGATGAAAACAAATCAGGTTAGACATAGTCCCTGTCCCACGTGGGGCTCACAGTCACAATTGCCATTTTACAAATGAGGTAACTGAGACTCAGAGAAGTAAAGTGACCTGCCAAGGTCACACAACACACAAGTGGTGGAACCGGGCGTAGAACCCATGACCTTCTGACTTCCAGTCCTGTGCTCTATCCACTATATCATGCTGCTTCTCTAGAGGTGTTAGGAAGTGAATGGAGAAAGGGATTAAGGATTTCTAGAAATTTGAGTTTTGGGGGTATTTTTGTCCTAATTCCCTCTCTGGAAAAAGGTGCTGAGTGTGTGCAGAGGGGGAAATCACAGTTAGGATGTACTGCACCCTCTTGATTATTCTCCCCTGAGCCTGGAAAGAATGTCAGAGGTAGGGGAGGAGAGAATGCCAAGAGACTCATATCTTCCCCTCTCCCC
Source organism: Ornithorhynchus anatinus (assembly GCF_004115215.2). NCBI lineage: Eukaryota > Metazoa > Chordata > Mammalia > Monotremata > Ornithorhynchidae > Ornithorhynchus > Ornithorhynchus anatinus. Next base: position 111,250,821 of record NC_041729.1, read on the forward strand.
ACCCAGCCCCGGATCTCCCTCTGGCACTCTAAAGAGAATTAGATTTAGAAACAGGCTGAGAGGTTCTCAGTGACAGTAGTAGACATAAGCTGTTGGCCAAAAGGCGGGCTGAGGAGCAGACTGTCAATCATCCAGGTTTAGCCAGGATAAGATGGGCCAATATGCACATGGGAATTGGCTCTGTCTCTGTCCCTACTTCTGGGTCAGGTCCCTTGATCGCTTGTTCTTTTTAAGTAAATACATAGGCCATAAGCTCCTTGAGTGCAGGGAAAGTAATTGCAGTATTTGTTAAGGGCTTACTGTGTGCTAGGCACTGTACTAAGCACTGGGGTGAATACAAGCAAATCGGGTTGAACACAGTCCCTATCCCACTTGGGGCTCAAAGTCTTAATCCTCATTTTAAAGATGAGGACACTGAGGGACAGAGAGGTGAAGTGACTTACCCCGCTCACACAGCTCACAGGTGTCAGAGCCAGGATTAGAACATACGACTTTCTGACTCCCAATAGAAAGTACCAACTCTGCTCTGTTGTACTCTCCCAAGTGCTTAGTATGGAACTCTGTGTATAGTAAGATTTAAATAAATACGATTGATTGATTGTTAGCACATCTGGGATTGAGCACTCATAGTCTTATGCTCTGTTTAGGTCTCACAGCATTGTGGGTCTTGTAGATCAAATGTCTCATTCATTTAATCGTATTTATTGAGCTGAGCACTGTACTAAGTGCTTGGGAAGTACAATTCAGCAATAGAGACAATCCCTCCCCACTGGAGGGACTTTACCTTCACATTTCCCTTCCTTCCTGAAGCTCACTGTCATCAAGAGAAAAGACAGAGGCTTCCAAGTTATGGATGGTATTGGGATGTCCAGTATTCAATAAAAATATAACCCTATGTCCCTGTTTTCAATCAAAGTAATATGACCAGTCCACTTATTAATGGGCATAAAGCATTTAGAAAACAATTACTCTGGAAACTGGAATGCCAGTGATTACCACTGACATGCAGTTTATACATAATGAAGTAACATAAATATCAGTTACGTCAAGCTGCGGTGAGATAAATTCATGGATGAGAGGTCCAGAAGGGATGTGGACAGTTCTTCCCTATCCATGAGGATGGATGTCAAGGAGGGCAACTAGAACACAGTTCCTCCCAGCAGCCATTTTTGTTCCTGTAGGAGACGGAGTGTCAAGCTGGATGCAGGAGCAGCAACTTAAGTGTTGGGGGGAAAGGGGGCTAGCCCTTCTCCCACAAAAGCAGGACTAAATGAGAGAAGTCAATGGTTTTTGCCACTGGGCAGACAACCTCAGTTGTCCACCACTTCAGGCTAGGCCACCCAGGCAAGAGCTTGGGGCCACTGCATCTTTCTCTCTCCTCTCCCGGTTCTGGGAACACATCCCTCCCACTTTTCTGGGACCACCTTTCTTCCTCCAATTCTGAAGCCATAGCAAAACCTATCTCGCCCTCCATCCGAGAACAGCAGACTCTACTAAACCTCAGCTGCAGCCCTAATATCATTGCAGAACTGGGCACCCACTCACCCTTTATTCCCTCCCCGCCCCCAGCTCCCTCACCAAGCAGAGGTGGGGACTGATCTTGTGTCTGTTCAAGCAGCTAGTTTTCTTCTTCCTAAAGAAGAAGAGCAGGTAAATGTAGTCTTTGTTTTCCACTTCTAACCCTTCTTCCATCTTTTCCATTCGATCTCTTCTCTTTTCTGTTAGTCTCTGAGTCTGGGTCTAGGAAGCAGCACGGAGAAGTGGATAGAGCACAGGCCTGGCAGTCAGAAGGTCATGAGTTCTAACCTCGGTTCTGACACTTGTCTGCTGCATGACCTTGGGCAAGTCACTTCACTTATCTGTGCCTGTTACCTCATCTGTATTAGGACTGTGAACCCCATGTCAGACATGGATTGTGTCCAACCTGATTATCTTGTATCTATCCCAGTGTACAGTGCCTGGCACATAATAAGAACTTAACAAATACCATTATTATTATTATTATTACTTTGTCCCTCTCTATCATTCAGTCTCTTCAACTTCCCTCTGTTAGCTTCTCTCCCCTCCAGTTAACTTGAACTCCATTGTTGTCTCTGTCCACAAGGCTCTCTGGGGATCTTTGTCTTTGTGAGGCAGAGTGCTTCCCTAGCTATGCCTTTGGGGCTGGCTCTCTGCCTCTCTGGCTGAGACTCCAGGTGCAACTCTCGCTGCGGTCTCCTGGTGCCTCCCTGACTGTGGTCTCTGGCTGCATCTCTGGAGCCTCTTTGGCTCCAGTCTCTAGGTATGCCTCTGGGGCTCCCTGGCCACCATTTCCGCACATGTCTTTCTCTGCACATGTCTTTCTCTGTTCTCCCAACCTCCTGGAAGTCCCACTCTTGAAAGCTCCCATGCTCAAAATGAAAGGTTGGGACCTATGGCCTTGACTGGCCATTGGTCTGACCCAAGATGCCGGGATCATCAGAGTTATATCACCATAGCCCATCATGTCTGGGAGCTTTGATAAAAAAGTGTTATTAATTGTGTTATTTTAAGAGAGAGCTGTAAACATGTATATTTATAAAGTTCACAGCATTGAAATAGAAGTACTTAAGAGTGACAGGATTGTTTAAAATTATTATTAAATTGAAGTTAGATTTCCTTCCAGAGAACTTGCAAGTTAAAATATATTTTTTTTCCTATAGATCCCAGGCAAAATCAATGCCCTTTTTGTGCTTTCCTACTGTAGAAAACACACTCACTACCCATTTAATTCTTAACTTTTATATGAATGTATTTTTCTTACCAAAATTACCAAAATCTACTGGAAGTGATTAAAAATCCAAAATTTAGGCATTCTTTGACACCTAATCATCAGTATAAGTGCACCATGCATACGCTAGATCAGTACTTTGCATATAGTAAGCACTTAACAAATACCAACATTATTATTATTATTACACCTCTCCTTCAGTAAATGTGTACTACTGTCCTTGTATTTCGAATATTTCACTCAGTTACATTAGGGAGAAGTTTTCTGGATTCCAGAAATTTTTGAGCTCTCCTTCAAATGTGTTCTCTCTTTAAAACAAAAAAAAAAAAGCAATCACTTATCATCAGCTTTCTCTAGTCAATGTAGGGCTTGATATAGAAAAACTAAACTTTTCAGGTGAGAGTTAAGTCATTTGTCAGGAGATATGTACAGCCACAGAAATATAACAGATCCCTCAGTCCCCAAAGGCACCACCTATATATAGCCCTGGACATGTGAGTGAGACGTAAACATATATTTCCAAGCCAGGTGTAGCACAATAAATTGAAAGAAGAAGGGAACAGAGAGACTGCTGCAAGGAAAAAATAAACCTGGTCAAAGAAAAGTGAAACAAAGAAATCAGCCAATCAGTAGTATTTACTGAGTGCTTAATTTGTGCACAGGACTGTCCTAAACCCTTGGGAGATTACAATATAACTGAGTTGGTAGATATGTTGCCTGCCCACAACAAGCTTACAATCCAGAGGGTAAGTACTCCTAGTTTTGCTGGTCTTTGCCATCATTCATATGTTTTGAACAAGCACTCACAAGCCTGGCTCTCTTTCTTACTCCCTATGGGCATATATTTTCTAATACTGCATATAATTGTATTTGGGTGGGGAAGTCTTCACGCTATTTTCCAGAGATAATAACAGCCTGCTATTGGTCAAGATCTTGCCACAGGCATCCAATTGCAAACTACTAGGACAGCCGAATAAATGTCTCTGCTGGTCATCATTAATGGACTTGAATCACTTTCTAGTCTCTCAGTTTCCCTCTTACACATTTCAGTTAACATTTACTAATCTAATATTGAAAACTACAAAGTAAAATACCAGAGTGCAATAAATGGGAGGCTAATTATTTCATGCACAGATCAGGTTGACTGATAGGCCGGTTGTCTAAAGTGGAAAATTGGGAAAGCCTACAAAGAAATCACCCCATCTCACCATCTCATGGGTTTTGAGGCCTCCTTTTACAAAGAAGGCACCACCTTGGTGAGAACCTCAGACAGGAAAGGAAAAAGACCAAGAAGAGTGATAGTGCTATGGCAGAAGTTACTGTTACTGTGTCCCTGGTATCTTTCTATACTGGCCTTTTGTATCATTTCCCAGGGACTGGTACCACTTCAGGCTAGCTCTCCTGTCCCCGGAGTTAAAAAAAAAAAAAAGCATTTAAAGGTTTCAAATTCCACCCCTGTCCCATTCCAGAGGAACACTGATAAACTGATAACCCACCCCAAACCTCCCCACAATATAAAAAACAATTTGATCCAACTGCTGCATTTGTTTTTTATTGGAGTATAAACCTATATATTTGATTTTTACAATCCTGCTTAACCTCTTCTACTCCAATACCAAGGTTCAGAATTCCTTGATATAGACAGGATCATGACCGCTAATACTAACTTGGCAAAAAAAAAAATCTATGGTGCCTGCCCATCACTCCAATTCCTAAATTCCTCCATAAACATAGCCAAATTGTCTCTATCAGCTCCAGACATCAAGCAATGGGGCCACTCTTCCTCTCCCTTGACAAACATATACAAAAGTACATGCATATCCCACATACTACCAAACTCACACCAACACACCATCATATAGGCATAGACCCACACATCCAGGTCCAGACACACCAACCCACTCAAATATCACACAAGCACACAGGTATAGACATACAACTGCCACAAACAATCACACGGAACCAGAAACAGAAACTCAGACACATACAACCCATCCCTACAAACACCCACTCAAACAAACTCACAAAACCACCCATAAAACTACAAAGACAAACATAGGCACAAACACTACTCACCACAGACAAATACAAGGCCACTGATCACAAACCCTGAAACAACTCCTAACAGACACACTGAAACATACCCAGCACCTCACAGACACAGATAAACACACTCAAACATACAGTCATGGGCATAGACACAGATAGGTATGCACCTGAATGGAGTCAAGGATATAGGCACGGACAGGTACATTTACATAACAGCACAAAGTCAGGGGCACAAGTAGAGATGGATACGCATTCACAATTGCTTGCAGTCAGAGACATAAGGGCAGATAGGTACACATAAACAATCTCATTCAGGCAGGGGCATAGACACAGACAAGTACACATTCACAATCACATGCAGTCAGGGAAATAGGCACGGAAGGTATACATACACAACCACATCCAGTCAAGGGCACAGACACAGACAGGTACATATTAACAATCACACATAGTCAGGTACACAGGCATAGATAGATACACATACACAACCTCATTCAGGCAGGGGCACAGACACAAACAAGTACACATTCACAATGGCATTCAGTCAGGTACATAGGTATGGACAGGTACACATGCACAACCTCATTCAATCAGGAGCACAGACACACACAGGTGCACATTCACAACCACATGCAGTCTGGGATATAGAGACAGCTATGAACATACACAACCATATCCAGTCAGGGGCATTGACACAGATGGGTACATATTCCCAATCACATTCAGTCAGGGGCATAGACTCAGACAGGTACACATTAACAATCACACACAGTAAGATACACAGGAATGGATAGGTACACATACACAACCTCATTCAATGAGGGAACAGACACAGCCAGGTACACATTCACAATCGCATGCAGTCAGGGACATTATTTTGATGCTATTGATACCTGTCTACTTGTTTGGTTTTGTTGTCTGTCTCCCCCTTCTAAACTGTGAGCCCGTTGCTGGGTAGGGATTGTCTCTATCTGTTGCTGAATTGTACTTTCCAAGTGCTTAATACAGTGCTCTGCACAGAGTAAGCACTCAATAAATACGATTGAATGAATGAATGAATAGGTAGGACAGATACACATACACAACCTCATTCAGTCCAGGGCACAGACCCAGATGGGTACACATTCACAACCGCATGCCGTTAGGGACATAGGCACAGACAGGTATCAACATATGCAACCAGCCAGGGGCATAGACACAGAAGGGTACCCAATCCCAAGCCCGTTGTTGGGTAGGGATTGTCTCTATTTGTTGGTGAATAAGCTGCTCCAAGCACTTAATACAGTACTCTGCACCCAATAAGAGCTCAATAAATACGATTGAATGAATGAATAGCATGCAGTCAGGGACACAGGCAGGGACAGGTACACATACACAACTGCACAGAGTCAGGGATACAGGCAGGGACAGGTACACATACACAACAGCATAGAGTCGGGGAAGAGATAGACGGGTGCGCAGTCCCAATCGCAGGCAGTCAGGTCACAGGCACAGACAGGTACACATGCACAACCTCATTCAGCCAGGGACAAAGGCAGGGACAAGTACACATACACAACAGCACAGAGTCTGGGACATAGGAGAGGGACAGGTATACATACACAACAGCATAGTGTCAGGGACACAGGCAGGGACAGGTACACATACAGAACAGCATAGAGTGAGGGGCAAAGGGACAGATGGGTGCACATTCCCAATCGCAGGCAGTCAGGTGCAAAGACAATGACAGACAGGTGCACATGCACAACCTCATTCAGTCAGGGACATAGGCAGGGACAGGTACACATACACAACAGCACTGAGTCAGGGATACAGGCAGGGACAGGTACACATACACAACAGCATAGAGTCGGAGAAGAGATAGACGGGTGCGCATTCCCAATCACAGGCAGTCAGGTGCATAGGCACAGACAGCTACACATGCACAACCTCATTCAGTCAGGGACACAGGCAGGGACAAGTACACATACACAACAGCATAGGGTCAGGGACATAGGAGAGGGACAAGTACACATACACAACAGCACAGAGTCTGGGACATAGGAGAGGGACAGGTATACATACACAACAGCATAGTGTCAGGGACACAGGCAGGGACAGGTACACATACTGAACAGCATAGAGTGAGGGGAAAAGGGACAGATGGGTGCACATTTCCAATCAAAGGCAGTCAGGTGCAAAGACGATAACAGACAGGTGCACATGCACAACCTCATTCAGTCAGAGACATAGGCAGGGACAGGTACACATACACAGCAGCACAGAGTCAGGGACGCAGGCAGGGACAAGTACACATACACAACAGCATAGAGTCGGAGAAGAGATAGACGGGTGTGCATTCCCAATCGCAGGCAGTCAGGTGCACAGGCACAGACAGGTACACATGCACAACCTCATTCAGTCAGGGACACAGGCAGGGACAAGTACACATACACAACAGCATAGGGTCAAGGACATAGGAGAGGGACAAGTACACATACACAACAGCATAGGGTCAGGGACATAGGAGAGGGACAAGTACACATACACAACAGCACAGAGTCTGGGACATAGGAGAGGGACAGGTATACATACACAACAGCATAGTGTCAGGGACACAGGCAGGGACAGGTACACATACTGAACAGCATAGAGTGAGGGGCAAAGGGACAGATGGGTGCACATTTCCAATCAAAGGCAGTCAGGTGCAAAGACGATAACAGACAGGTGCACATGCACAACCTCATTCAGTCAGAGACATAGGCAGGGACAGGTACACATACACAGCAGCACAGAGTCAGGGACGCAGGCAGGGACAAGTACACACACACACAACAGCATAGAGTCAGGGGCAAAGAGACAGATGGGTGCGCATTCCCAATCGCAGGCAGTCAGGGGCACAGACACAGACAGACAGGTACACATGCACAACCTCATTCAGTCAGGGACACAGGCAGGGACAGGTACACATACACAATAGCACAGAGTCAGGGGCACAGGCAGGGACAGGTACACATACACAACAGCATAGAGTCAGGGGCACAGGCAGGGCCAAGTACACATACACAACAGCATAGAGTCAGGGGCACAGGCAGGGACAAGTACACATACACAACAGCATAGAGTCAGGGGCACAGGCAGGGACAAGTACACATACACAACAGCATAGAGTCAGGCGCAGAGACAGACGGGTGTGCATTCCCAATCGCAGGCAGTCAGGTGCCCAGACACAGACAGGTACACATGCACAACCTCATTCAATCAGGGGCAGAGACCCAGAGGGGTCCACATTCGCAGTCGCACCCAACCAGGGGCAGAGGCGAGCACAGGTATGTTCGTGATGCCCGGCGACTTGTTCTGCTGCCTGCCTCCCCCCTTCTGGACTGCGAGCCCGTTGTGGGCGGGGATCGTCTCTGTGGCCGAACTGTCCTTTCCGAGCGTTCAGTAGAGTGCTCTGCCCCCGGGAGGCGCCTACTAAATAGGAATAAACGACAGGGTAGGGGCCTAGGCAGGTCCCCCCTGCCCCCCACCCCGGCCCAGAGGCCGGCGCCGGCCGGGTCCGCGGCCCCCGGGCACCCACCGATCTTGGCCAGGGAGGCGAGGAGGATCCAGAGGGTGATCTCGAAGGGGATCTGCACGTGGGGGTAGTCCAGGGTGAAGACGGGCAGCCGTCCGTCCTCCAGCGGGGAGGCGGCCGGGGCCACGGCGTGTCCGAGCCCGGCGGGGGCCGCGCTGCCCTCCATCTCCCCGGGGGCGGGCTCGGACAGGGCGGCGGCAGGACCGGCTGCTTGCAGCAGCAGCAGCAGCAGCTGCAGCAGCAGCAGCAGGAGCAACCGCGGCGTCCGCAGGCTCCGCCCGGTGCCCCCGAGCTCCATGGAGGTCCTGCTAGCGCATCCCACGGACAGCACTCCCTCCGGGGCTCCTGGCCCTCCGGACGCCGCCGGACCCCGCCTCGGGACCGGGACAGACAGGTGGCCGCCCTGCCCGCAAGGACCGGCCCATGCCCCGCTGCCCCGCCGCCGTCCCCGGGGAAGGCCGTCCTCCCAGGGCCCCGGCCGACCAACTGTCCCCGACCGGGGGGGGCGGGGATTGGGGCCGAAGGGGCGGGGATTGGGGCCGGGGGCGGAGCCGGGCCGCGCCCCACCCGGAGCGGAGCCGAGGGGGTCGGGCCCGGGGAGCGCTCGGCCCAGAGCCGCACCTGCCGCTCAGCCACACCGACCCCCCCGGCTCACTGCCTCCGCCTGCCAAGAACATCTCTCTCCCTCTCTCTCGCTCCATATATCTAGATACATACGTATGTAGATATATACGTGTGGGCGGATTCATTCATTCAATTGTATTTCTTGAGCGCTTACTGTGTGCAGAGTGCTATACTAAGCGCTTGGAAAGTACAATTCGGCAACAGAGACAATCCCTGCCCAATGACGGGCTCATATATAGTGATATAGATAGATCTAGATCTCTATATAGAGATATAGATATAGAGCTATATCTATTTATATCTCTATATAGAGATATAGATCTATCTATATCGATATATATGTGTGTATACACGTATATATATATATATATTTATATATATATATCTCTTTCTCTCCCACCCTTCCTTTCTCTCTCTCTCCCTTTTTCTCTCCCTCCTTTCCTTCCCATTCTCTCTCTCTCCCTCCTTTTCTCTTTTTCTCCCTCCCCCTCTCCCTCTCTCTCTATATTTCTCTTTCTCCCTCCTTCTCTCCCTCCCTCTCTCTATACATTTTTCTCTCTCCCTCCTTGTCTCCCTCCCTCTCTCTATATATATCTCTCCTTCTCTCCCTCCCTCTCTCTATATTTATCTCTCCTTCTCTCCCTCCCTCTCTACATATTTCTGTCTCCTCTCTCTCCCTTCCCCCTCTCTTTCTCTCTCCTTCTCTCCCTCCCCCATATATATTTCTCTCAATCCCTCTCTCTAAATATATATATATATATATACACACACACACATACAAAAGAGACTGCGCGCTCCTGTGGGACAGGCACTGTTTTCAGCTCCACTTGCGTGTGGCCAACCTAGCACTTAGTACAGTGGCTGGCACATACTAAGCGCTTAACAAAATTCCACAATTATTATATATATGTATATAGGGCAGCCCCTTTGGCTTATATATATAAACCCGTGGTGGGCGAAGATGGTTTACCTATATTGTTGCATTGTACAGTGCTCTGCACACATTAAGCCTCAATAAATATGATTGGCCTGGGAGTCAGAAGGACCTCGGTTCTAATCCCGGCTCCGCCACATGTCTGCCGTGAGACGTTGGGCAAAGCTCGTCTCTCTGTGCCTCAGTTTCCTCATCTGGAAACTGGGGATTAAGACTGTGAGCCCTATGTAGGACAGAGACTGCGTCCCACCCTATTATCTTGTATCTAGCCCTGGGTTTAGTACGGTGCTTGGCACATAGTAACCGCTTAACAAAAAACCCCACAGTTATTACCGTTATTGTATAGGCACTCCGGTCCCAGAAAGAAGGCAGGCAGGCGAGCAGGCTGGAAGGCCAAGTGGGTGGTGATCAAGCTGGAGCTTGTCAGTGGCCCTTCAGCCCTGGCGGGCTGCGGGGCTTTATACAACGAGGAAGCCCCGCTGCTGCTATTCTGAGTGCCGGGAGTCGCATTCCCAGGATATACTGCTGCTCTTCCGGGATCGTTCTCCTTCTGAGATCCTGGGACAGGGACCGTCTAGCCTTTTTAGACGTTTACCCTTTTCTACCCTGCTGTGAGACCCATGAAGGGCAGGGATTGGGTCCGACCTCGTGAATTCAATCAACTAATCATTTATTGAGCTCTTACTATGTGCAAAGCACTATACTAATCGCTAGGGAGAGCACCCTTTACTACCCTGCTGTCAGCCCCATGAGGACAGGGACTGGCTTCGACCTCGTGTTTTCAATCAATCAACCAATCAATGGTATTTATTGAACGCTTACTATGTGCAGAGCACTATACTAATCGCAAGGGAGAACACCCTTTACTACCCTGCTGTGAGCCCCGCGAGGAACAGGGATTGAGGCCGATCTCGTGCAATCAATCGACCAATCACTGGTATTTTTGAATGCCTACTAGGTGCAGAGCACTGTATCAAGCACTAAGGAGAGCACAATGCATCAGAACTTTGTTGACAATTCTGTCAACCCCGGAGTTTAGTTCAGTAATGAGCATAGAGTAAGGGTTTATCAAATACTGTAATTATTATTATAATCTGAAGTCGTCCCACCCCTCCCCACGAGGAACGCGCACTAGTGTCGACAAGGCCAAACAGCCCCAGCCAGAGAAGGTGTGAATCAGCTTCCAAGAAGCCTTCCCTGATTAAACCTTCCTCTGCTCTTCTCCCACCCCCTTCTGCGCTGCTTTTATTTGCTCCTTCATTCATCCTCCCTCCCCACAGTAAATATGTAGATATCTGTATATATTTGTTATTTACTTATCTATCTGCTTACATTAATGTCTGTCTCCCTCTCTAGACTGAGAGCTCGTTGTGGGCAGGAATGTGTCTGTTGTTATACTGTACTCTCCCAAGCGCATAGCACAGTGCTTCGCACACAGTAAGCTCTCAATAAACACGATTGAATGAATGAATGAAGGGACAGGCTGCGCTCCTGGTGGAGACATAAATTCGGGGGAGTTGGAAGCAACAGCCGCAGAAGCAGCAGAATTAGTTTCTCTTCTCACCGCTCTGGTTGCTACTTCTAATCATTTACTGACTCCCTCTCAGGGCTTCTGCCTTGTCGAGGAATCCCATAAGAAGCCCTACTCTCTGTGGTCTGTGGTACCTTAAAGTCTCCGCAGAGGTAGTCAGGCTTAGAAAGAAGTGACACAAATGTTAGTGCAGGGTTTTACCTAAGTTGCCCGATTTTGGCGATGGCGTTCTTAAGTAAATCAAAGCAACAGCACATTAGTACCTAAAGGAAACCTGTGTGCTAGCCCACTGGGTTTGGAGTTTTCTCCTGACTATAGTAGTCTTTTGCTAACTATACCACGATCTTTGATAATGACATAAAAGGACTACACCTAAACTTGCATAACCAAAGGGGGAAAAGCACCCTAAAATAAAGGGATGATTAAATACTGAAAGAACGAATCAGGCAGACAGGCCAACTCTAGTGGGGAAAAAAATGGAAAACACTCTAAAATTGGTCCCTTTTCTTTATCCATCTTTCTCTCCAATCATCCCTCACCTGTCCATTCCTTCATCTTTCCATCTGTCCATCTCAAGAGAACTGTTTTCCAAATAGTTGAAATGCATTGTATTTTCCAAATGACAGATATATGACATTTTAAAAAATGAATATATAATGGCAAATACTTAGGGGCCAATTTTTTCAAACATGAGTGCTATAGGAAACCAGTATTTTACAACAGTTACATTGAGGTTTCATTGAGTTACAGTGAGTTACAGTGAGGTCACAGTAAATGGGCCTTGCCCGTTAGAGGCAGTACCTTTAGAGAATTATAACTCTCTTCAATTACTAATCAACTTTCAGTTCTCCTAAAGCTTGGGGAACATACTCCATACTTACTTTAAGCATTCCAGAATTAATGCTGCTTGTTTTATATCAACTATTACAGAAGTCCCTGGAAAATATTTCTATTTTCCCATCAAAATGAGAAATGTAAAATTTCTCAAATTAACAGTAGGGGAATTATAATGCATTGTATTGTTTCTCTTCCTAATCCAGATCTGTCATATGTATGATTAAAAAAGGACTCAGTGAGTCATGCTATAATTAGCATTGGTCAACTATATCATATAATCTGTAATACATGTGGAAAAGGACTCATTAATGTTAATGTGTAAAAATCTAAATACAGTTTGTTGAAATGCAATGATTCTTCTTCCATTTTGGTTTATTTAATTAGTCCAATCACATTTGCAGTGTTGAAAACATATTTTTTATGATTTGGCCAGCCAGTACCATTAGCAAGGGCTTTCTGAAGTTTAGTTGGGGATTTATTTTTCCACACAGAAACATAAGTGAAAAAAATAGAGCATTCGAGGGTCTTTGGCCAAGGTAGAGATTCATTAATTCTTATATTCATAATTATTAATTATTATTAATAAAGATAATAACGGTATTTGTTAAGTGCTTACTATGTGCCAAGCACCATTCTAGGCCCTAGGGGAGATACAAGGTTATCAGGTTGTCCCAGGTGGGGCGCATTTTACAGATGAGGTAAATCCCCATTTTACAGATGAGGTAACTGAGGCACAGAGAAGTTGTGACTTGCCCAAAGTCACACAGCTAACAAGTGGCAGAGCTGGGATTAGAACCCACAACCTCTGACTCCCAAACCCGTGCTCTTTCCACTAAGCCATGCTTAGAATGTTAGTTGAAAAGGAGCATGGCCTAGTGGAAAAAGCACAGGCTTGGGAGTCAGATGATCTGAGCTCTAATCCCCGCTGTACCACTTGGCTACTGTATAATTTAGGCAAGTCACTTAACTTCCTCATGTCTTGGTTTTCTCATCTTTAAAATGGGGATGAAATAGCTGTTCTCCATCCTATTTAGACTGGTGGGACAGGGCCTGTGTCCAACCTGAGTAACTTCTAACTACCCCAGTGCTTAGAACAGTGCTTGATACATGGTAAATGCTTACCAAATGCCATTTAAAAATATGATGTTAGGGTCTTAAGAACACATATATGCTTAAATACATATTTTCAACACATTTTTAAAATAGAAGAAACAATGTTGTTTGACATTTTGGCTTTCATTTCACTCCATTTCTGTCATTTAATCAATCAGTCGATCGATTTAATATCTAAAATCAGAATTTTTTTGTCAGTAGGAGTGCATTTACATTTTGTAAAAGGCAGGTGATAAAAATATTAGAGGTGCTCATGAGTCTGAAAGTGTAAACACTAGGCTGGGAAAGGCTGCAGTGAAAATTGATTTTTTTTTTTACCTTTTAAACTAGCAACCTCCAAATAGCTGTTGAGAGCTCCTAAATGACCATCTTGAAACTACATTATTGAGGATTCTTACCTCCCGCTCTTCCTTCCTCACTACCCTCCCAACCATACCTTTTTTTTTTTATGGCATTTGTTTTTATGGTATAGTTGGACACAGTTCCTGTCCCACATGGGGCTCACAGTCTGAGCAGGAGGGAGAACAGGTATTCAGTCATTCATACAATCGTATTTATTGAGCACTTACTATGTGCAGAGCACTGTACTAAGCGTTTGGAAGGTAGGTATTGAATCCCCATTTAACAGCTGAGGAAACTGAAGCACAGAGAAGTTAAGTGACTGCAAGTTTGTTGTGGGCAGGGAATGTGTCTGTTATATAGCTGTATTGTACTCTCCCAAAGTGTTTAGTGCAGTGTGTCTTGCACAGTAAGCACTCCATAAATACAACTGATTGATTAACCAAGGTCACACAGCAGGCAAGTGGCAGAGCCGAGCCAGGATTAGAACCCAGGCCCTCTGACTCCCAGGCCCAGGATCTTTCCACTGGGCCATGCTCCTCCCCTGCATAACTCCCATCTCACAACCAGGTTCACACTTAGAAGTCAATCTTTCTGGAAGTCAGAGGACCTGGGTTCCAGTAACGACTCCACCACTTGTCCCCTGGCTGACCTTGGGCCTCATTTCTCTGGGCCTCAGTTCACTCATCTGTAAAATGAGGATTAAGACTGTGAGCGCCATGTGGAACATGACCTGTGTCTAATCTGATTATCTTGTATCTACCCCACAAGGGTCAGTAGATTAGGTTTAGGAAGAAATAGTTGTGTGCTTATGTGTGGCATCAGTCGAAGTTCAGTGCTGCTAAGTTTCCCAGCCTCTGCCTCAGTCATATTGTACTGAATTTATCAGACAGTGCTTTTGCAACTGTCTATTATTTAATACAGTAAAATTATAACGAATGGTATTCTGTTAGTAGTGGACATAGCAATAATATAGGCATCCATACAGAAAAGTATCAGTTATGGTAGTATAACTGAACCATCTAACCCCTAACCCATTAATCAATGTTGATTGTACTGTAATTTTTCTTTGTTAACTATGGCTTAGATGAGAAAAGTTCTCCCTGAAATATGAGGTATTTAGTTCCTGTCTGCATGAGTTTTTCTCCAACAGGCTAGACAGCCAGTGCTGTGCTATCAACTCTGTGTGTTACACGCAAGGCCAAACTTGCCCTAGTCATAGGGAATATGTTATGAAATTGTTACCTGTACATAATGGAGGAGTAGGATGAAAAAAGTTAAAGACTCACACTCTGCTCCACACCAGCCAGCAAGCCTAGAATGGAAGCATCAATCCATCAATCCATTAGTGTTCATTTATTGAGCACTTACTATGTTTTATTGCTATTGTTTTTGTCTGTCTCCCCCGATTAGACTATAAGCCTGTCAATGGGCAGGGATTGTCTCTATCTGTTGCCAAATTGTACATTCCAAGCGCTTAGTACAGTGGTCTGCATATAGTAAGCGCTTAATAAATACTATTGAATGAATGAATGAATGTGTAGGGCCCAGTACTAAGTTCTTGAGAGAGTACGATACAATAGAATCAGCAGACACATTCCCTGCCCATAATGAGCTTGCAGTCTATAGGGGAAGACAGACATTAATATGAGTGAATAATTTATAGTATATAATTCAAAGATATATATGCAAGTGCTGTGGGGGTGGGGGTGGATTGAGTATCAAATGCCCAAAGGTCACAGATCCAAGTGCATAGTTGATGCCACAGGGAGAAGGAGTCAGGTAAAAGAGGACTTAATCGGGGAAGGCCTCTTGGAGGAGATCTAACAGTCATAATGCTTTGAAGGTGAAGAGAGTAGAGGCCTGGCAAATATAGATGGAGAGGGAGTTCCAGGCAAGGGGGAGGATGTGGGAAAGGTGTCAGTGGCAAGATAGATGAGTTTGGGGCAGAGTGAGTAAGAGGGTCTTTTTTCTGAAACAGACCAATGGAAGGTCACATTCAAAAGAAAATGAATAGTTTACAGTACTGAAAGATTGGATGAATAAAAGTCTGCTGGGGTATGTGGCAAAGAGAATTCGGTTGCTGTATCAGGTATTCAGTCATTAATTAAGTACTAAGCGAAATACTTTTCAAAGTTAACTAGTTAGGTATGCTAAATAGGGTGAATGAATAGATGAGCTTATTCACTGGGAGATTTTGGGCTAATAAAATAATGAGATCCTCTCCTCTGGTCCGCATTTCCTGAGGGCACCACCGGGGTATGAGCGTGGGGTGAAGCTATCATAGAGGAAGCATGCATTGAATGTTAATATAAATTTTCCATTATTTTGTGCCAGCTTCCTGAATTTTAATAATAGATTGTCTTCTATCAGATTTCTTTAGTAATGTACCCAAAATCAATGACATAAAGGTATATTTTAGTACCTCCAACATCATCCAGAATTGTGGTACCTCTGAATGGAAAAATTTAAGAAACAGAAGACAGCTCAAATGCAACCTTATAAAACAATACCTCCCAAATGGTGCATTTAATGAACATGTCTCTTTACTAGGTTATTCTAATGCTATTTGCCAGATACCTCAAAAAAGGAAAAGAATTCAGTCAAAAATTTAATCTCTGCTAGGCTTCATTATCAAGAGCGTTTGAGCATTTACTGCAGATAATGGGAAAAGAAGCCTTTTAGGCTATTCATTTAGTTCTTTGGAATCCAAGGGGCATGCTAACAATCTTTTCTCTGCTGTCACTTAAAATGTATTAATTCTGAGGTTAACCTACTTCTCTTCATCCTTTCCATTTACGATTAAGTACCTCTTTTTACTTTTCCTGTAGAATTAATTCTGTATTCTTTTGAACATGTATTGTTGGAATATTCTCTTTCTTGAGATATAGTAATAGTAGTAGTAGTAGTAGAAATAATAGCATCTATTGAGCACTCACTGGGTACAATGTACTGTTCTAAGTTCTTGGTAAGTACAAAACGAGCAAGCACATACTTCTTGCCCAGCAAGGGCTTGAAGTCTAAGGGGAGAGAAAAGACATTAAAGTATTTACAAACAGGGTAATCAGAATAAGTAATTGAATGTACACTTAAATAAACACAAGGGCAGAGGGTGGGTATAAATGCCTAAATGCTAGAGATGGCTCATGGGCTTCCACGATTTAGGATGTTGGGAATTAATTGCAGAAGCTATGATGGACGAGGTGGGCTTTCAGGGGCAATTCAAATATGCAGAGGATCTGTGGTCTGTCAGATTTTGGGAGGAAGAGAATTCCAAGCTGGGGAAACAGAGAGGATGGAAGTGGTAGATCTGAGAGCAGAAATAGCTTGAGAGAAATGGAGAGAGCAGGTTGAGGAACAGGAGGGGAAGAGAGCAGTCCTATAATGTGGGATGAGTTGGTGAAGAACTTTGAAGCCAATCGTGAGGAAGTTTTGCTTGACGCAAGGGGACACAGAGTGCCAGTAAAGATTTTGGGGAACACCCAAGGAAGATGATCAGCATAGCAGCATGTAGGAGAGATTGGAGAGGGCAGAAGCTGGAGATAGGGAGATCAGTGAGAAGGCCAATGCAGTAGTCTAGCTGTGATGTGGTAGCTGTTTGGGTGGTACTAAAAGGGCAGATCTAGGCAATACTGTTGTTAAGAACCAGCAGAATTTGTCAGAAGATTGATGAGAGAGAGGAAGGAAGGTGAGAAATCCAATAAGATGCTTAGTATGCAGGTTTCTCATAGTCATAAATAAGAATAATCATGGTACTTAAGAGCTTACTATGGGTCAAGGACCACAGTAAGCATTAGGCTAGATACCAGATAATCAAGTCAGACACAGTTCCTCTTCCACTGTCTAAATAGGAGGGAAGAGCTAGATTGAGTCACCATTTTACAAATCAGTCTATTTCTTGTTGTATTGTATTAATAATAATAATAATGGTATTTGTTAAGTGCTTATTATGTGCCAAGCATTGTTCTAACCTCTTGGGTTGATACAAGGTAATCAGGTTGTCCCACAAGGTTGTCATACTCTTAATCCCCATTTTACAGATGAGGTAACTGAGGCGCAGAGAAGTTCAGTGGTTTGCCCAAGGTCACACAGTTGACAAGTGGTAGATCGGGGATTAGAACTCACATCCTCTGAATCCCAAGCCCATGCTCTTTCCACTAAGCCATACTGCTGCTTTAATCTACTCTCCCAAGCAGTTAGTACAGTGCTCTGCACAGAGTAAGCACTCAATAAATATGATTGATTGATTGAGGAAAGTGTGGCATAGAGAAGTTAAGTAACTTGCCCAGATCCCTCAGCAGACATGACTGAGCAGGGATTAGAACCCAGCTGTCCTGATTCCCAGAGAACCATGCTGTTTCTGAAACAGGGAGGATCGTGCTTTTATTAGCCTATATAAGAAATTTAGGAGGAAGAATAGATTTAGGAGGAGGAATGAGTAGTTCTATTTTAAACATGTTCAATTTCACATGACTCAGGGCATCCACATGGAAATATCTTAGAGGCAAGAGGAGTTGTAGGACTGCAGATTAGATGAGAGGGAGATTTGGGAATTGATTGTGTAGTGGTGGTAGCTGAAGCCACCTGAAAGGAAGTGGTCTCTGAGAGAGTGGATGCAGCACAAGGTGATGGGAAGGAGACCCAAACCAGAGCCCCGTGGGACATCGACTGGTAAGGGACAAGAAACCAGGGAGCAAAACTGAGGAGAGATCAGAAGGCTAGGAGGGGGATTAGGTCAGTACTATCAGCAAAACTGAGTCCTGATAGTGTTTCAAAAATGAAGGAATGATCCATGGAGCACAAGACAGGTGAAAGTCAAGGAAGATTGGGGTTCGGGTAAAACCCATTGGATTTGGCTTTAAGGAGGTCACTTCTTCCCTGAGAGAGTGCAGTTTCAGTGGAGTGAAGAGATAATAATAATAATAATAATGTTGGTATTTGTTAAGCACTTACTATGTGCAGAGCACTGTTCTGAGCCCTGGGGTAGATACAGGGTAATCAGGTTGTCCCACGTGAGGCTCACAGTCTTAATCCCCATTTTACAGATGAGGTAAGTGAGGCACGGAGAAGTTGAGTGACTTGCCCAGAGTCACACAGCTGACAAGTGGCAGAACTGGAATTAGAATCCATGACCTCTGACTCCCAAGCCTCTGCTCTTTCCACTGAGCAACACTGCTGAGATCAGAAGCCTGATAGTAGTGGGTCAAGAATAAAATTGGGGGAGTGAAGGCAATGGGTATAAATGACCCATTCCACCAGTTGGGTAGAAATTAGGATGGGGAGATTAGGCAATAAATGGAGGGAACCCTGGGATCCAAAGGGGACTTTTTAAGAATGGGAGAGACGTGGGCATGTTTGAAGGAAGACGAGAAGGAGCTAAAAAGGAGTGAGAGGTTGAAGATAGCAGTTAAGGAGGGGAGAAGGCTGTGAACAGGTACTTTTAGGAGGGGAGAGGGCATAGGTTTTACTGGTGTCTAAATTTCCCTATGCCTGCAAATATCATTTAACACCTTTATTTTACCAGGTGTACTGCTTTTCTGTGGCAAAATATCATTTTCAAGTAATCCAAGTCCAAGCTCTCAAAATTACTACCTTATACCTCTTAATAACAACAAATCTTTTAAATAGCTTTTGTATGTTCAGAATGGACTGGCATATTATAAAGAACACGGTTGGCAAATTATTTCTAGTATAAGATTTAAATTCATGTAAGGTTCAGGTTAAGTTTTGACTTCATAGTCTGTTTTGATACATTATTTACATGGGCTCCTATTTCTAATCCAAACTTCAATATTTGTTTTGAACTTAAATATGGACTACCATCATTTGTTTGTTTTATATATCCTAACAATATGTTGTTATTTGTAAAACTGCAGTTTTCTTCTTCCTCTACCAGGATAATTTACCAGAATGTTTCTATTACTTTTAATTGATTATATATAATGTTTCTTTATGGTTCCTGTATTCCTTTTATAAACCAATGCAAAATGATTATATGCGCTGCAGATTTTTCCAAATGGAAAATTTCACTGCAGTGATGTCTCTACCACAAGTTTATGTCATGAAATGCCATTTCCATTCTCACAGTATTGTCCTCTTTAAACTTCATCAATGCTAACCACATTCTGGCCACTCTATGTATTTACTATTGGTTTTTTTTTCCCATCAACTGCATAATTCATGAATTATCTTTCACTGCTTGTCGTACTTTAGTAACTTTGTTTAAATCTAGTTCATCCATTTCCAATAATATTTTCCTTATATTCCAATTTCTTATCCCAATTGCTGTTTGAGCGCTAATGAAAGACTGCCTGAGTTCCAAAATTTTAGCTGACATAAATCATTAACCCTGTTAAATAGATTACCACAGCTCCATCTTCTTTCTGCTTGAGACATCATGGGAAACTAAAGTCGTTCAGATCTGCCCCATCTGCCCTCAGGCTAAGTCAAACTCCCTTATTAAACATCAAACCTGAGCAGCATTTACTGTTAGGTTTCAGAGACCAGGATTTAAGAATCTGGAATATTACTCCTCCCCTGAGTCCTCTTATCTGACATCAGGGCATACCTTTATGTCTTTAAAGGCAGTGTGACTTAGTGGACAAAGAGTGAACCTGGGAGCCAGAAGACCTGTGTTCTAATCCCATTTCCACCACTTGTCTGCTCTGTGATCTTGGGTAAGTCACTTAGCTTTTCTGTGCCTCAATTTCCTCAACTGCAAAACAGGGATTCAGTAAGTCTTATTTAGACTTGTGAGACCTGATTATTTTGTATCTACCCCAGAGCTTAGTGCAGTGTTTACCTCCTAGAATGTGCTTATCAAATACCACAATTATCACAATTATTTGAATTCTGTATTATTCACATTATTGTATGTGGGACTGGGACTGTATCTAACCAATTTACTTGTATCTACACCAGTGCTTAGTATGCTGCCTGGCACATAGTAAGTGTTTAATGAATGCCACAATTATTATTATTAATAATAATAATAAATACCATTGATTGATCAGGGTAGGGAAGGGAGGTTTATTTTTAACTTTTGACCCCAGTTCATGACCCAGTAATTCAGGACTGCTATGAGTAGAGATAGGCCTTTACATATGTTTGAGTTTATTGTATTTCTATAAACATGCAGAGGCTAAGGACTGTGGTCCTGATCCTACTCCTCTCTCCTTGGCCAAGGCTTAACTCTTTCAGGTTCATTAGTAAAAAATATCTTTCTGGGCATTAAATGGTACCTGATTGAGGTGGTTCAATGAGCTAATTCATTCCCTTACCATTTAATATATTTTAATCATGAGGCATCACCTTTTGCTGGGAAAAAGGATTAGCAAGAGCAAGTCAGATCTTCCACTCTTCCCCTGATCATCCACTGATTGATCAACCAACCAAAATAAAATTTATTAAGGGCACTGAATTAAGTGCTTCGGAGAGCATACCAGAAGCAAGAGGCACAGTTCCTTGCTCTCAGGAGGCTTACAGTCTTTTAAGAACACAATGAAGAATAAAAATGTTTAGAATAGTCCAAATACCCCTTGCAATTTGAAAATGAAACATTCTAGAGTGATGATGTTTTCTCCTCAAGTGTTATCAGTTAGACAAAGATGGAAGGATATGGATAGATTAGGAGCTTTGAGTCCTGCAGTAGATTTTTGGAGTTTGAATATGCTTTAACAACTTGTCTCCAATCCATACCTGGAATTGTGCTGCCAGAAAAATGGGAAGCTATTGTTTGACCTCCTCCAAATAAATGCCACCATATTACAGTATTTCTTTGGGGAAAATCAAACAACTGCCTCTCACTTCCCTGGCATATTATTATATTTGCTATGGGTATTTGTTAAGTGCTTATGAGGTGTCAAACATTGTTCTAGGCACTGATCCCATTAAACCCATTAAACCCTAATATGGTAAAGATTATACCACATGAGGCCTGATTTTCACTGTGACAAGTATAGATTACAGGAGTCATGTGTTTTTGTGGGTTTTTTTCATTTGATAGAATACCCCATTATTTATCCTTGCATAGAGGAACATTTCATTTGAAAACACACCTCTCATCTTTCCAAGAAAGCGAAGAACACAGCAGTTTAAACTCTGCCTCTCCAGCTGACACAGACACCAGTGGAATACTACTTCAGAGTGCTTTATGACTAAGCAGTGACAGGAGGTCAGCAAGATTGATCCTAAGCACTCTCCATTTACTCTCCCATGGAATAGCTGAGGGATAGGTAAGGGGGCTTTTGCTGCAGACACTGAAAGCCTCACGTTGCTCAGGTTTCAGGCATCAGCATAATCAGCACTAGATTGTCCACTACCGCTGAGGAATGAGTCAGTATATTGGAAGGATTCAACTAGTAAAATTATCCAGAATAATAATGCCATCTGGCAAGGATGTGTCTTGCATAGAAGCAGCATTTGAATCAGGGAGACTCTTACTGGGTCTTTGATTTGATACATTTTTTTTGGCATGTTGAGAAATATGAATCAATTAATCAATCAGTGGTATTTACCAAGCGCCAACTTTGTGCAGAGTATTGCGCCAAGTGTTCGG
This sequence comes from Ornithorhynchus anatinus, assembly GCF_004115215.2. NCBI lineage: Eukaryota > Metazoa > Chordata > Mammalia > Monotremata > Ornithorhynchidae > Ornithorhynchus > Ornithorhynchus anatinus. The sequence continues at coordinate 111,273,110 of NC_041729.1, forward strand.
GAGAGTACAGTACAACAGAGTGGGTAAACAAGTTACCTGTCCACAAGATGACAGTCTAAAGGGGAACAATTGGTTACGTCGACTCAATCCCTGCCTTCATTTTGTCTGCATCAACTCTGCTCTCTTCTTCAATCAGGTTTTCATCCACTGTTGCGAAGGTATAATATCCTTAAAGAAACTAGTACAATAATTTTAGAATAATGAGGATTTATTCTATTAGGTTACCTCTATGATGCTTCCATTATTTCATTCATGTTTTAAATATTCTAGAGGATGGCCAGGAAAATTGTAATTTATGTAGTTAAAATGTATTTAATCTAAAATTCTCCAGATTTCCATTTATGTAGACCGTAGGCCTCCAGGCAAGTTACTGACCCAGTCCTGGCCCAAAGTGAAAGTAAATTGTGGCACTTACCTTTTGTACCTTTGTTTCCTAGAACACAGACCTGGGAATTAGAAGGACCTGGGTTCTAATCCCAGCTCTGCCTCATGTCTGTTGTGTGACCTTGGGCAAATCACTTCACTTCTCTGGGCCTCAGTTACTTCATCTGTAAAATGGGGAGTAAGAGTGTGAGCCCCATGTGGGACAGAGACTGTGTCCAACAGATTAAATTGTATCTATCCCAGTGCTTAGAAAAGTGCTTGGCCCATAGTAAGTGCTTAATAAGTATATTAATCATTGTTATTACTCCTTCAAACGGTATAAAGTATTTTGATGTAAAAAAAAATCAGGAAATATTTGAAAAATATTACTGAAGATAATTTTTCTACTGGGAAATCCGGTAAGCATTTTAGATATCACTATCCCAACATTTATAATGTTTTTTAGACCGTTTCTGAGCTGAAAAAAATGTTTACTGCTTCTGAGAAGCAGCGTGGCCTAGAGGAAAGAGTACTAGCTTGGGAATCAGAGGACCTAGACCTAAGTTCTAATCCTGGCTCTGTCACATATTATATCTAGTCTTATGCTCTCAAGTCATCTCTGACCCATAACAACGCCATGGACACACCTTTCCCAGAATGCCCCACCTCCATCTGCAATCATTCTCTGGCTTGATTATCTTTCTGCAGAAACGCTCTGGGCATGTCACGCCCCTCCTCAAAAATCTCCAGTGGTTGCCTATCAACCTTTGCATGAAGCAAAAACCCCTCACTATTAGCTTCAGAGCTCTCTATCACCTTGCCCCCTCCTAACTCACCTCCCTTCTCTCCTCCTATAGCCCAGCCTGCACACTCTGCTCCTCTGCTGCTAACCTCCTCAGTGTGCCTTGTTCCTGCCTGTCCTGCCGTTGACCCCTGGCCAACATTCTACTGCTATCCTGGAATGCCCTCCCTCCACACATCCGCCAAACTAACTCTCTTCCCCTCTTCAAAGTTCTTCTGAGAGCTCACCTCCTCCAGGATGCCTTCCCAGACTGAGCCCTCCCTTTTCCTCTGCTCTTCCTCCCCTCCCCATTGCCCCTACTCCCTCCCTCTGCTCTATCCCCTTCCCCTCCCCACAGCACTTGTATATATTTCTACATATTTATTGCTCTATTTTGTTAATGATGTGCATTTATCTATCGTTCCGTTTATCTATTATGATGGTAATGATGCCTGTCTACTTGTACCTGTCTACTTGTTTAGTTTTGTTGTCTGTCCCCTTCTAGACTGTGCCCATTGTTGGGTAGGAATTGTCTCTATCGGTTGCCGAATTGTACATTCCAAGCACTTAGTACAGTGCTCTGAACATAGTAAGCGCTCAATAAATACTATTGAATGAATGAATAAGCACTCAATAAATACAATTGAATGAATGAATGAATGAATGAATGAATGAGTATACATAGAGTTTTCTTGGTAAAAATATGGAAGTGTTTTACCAGTGCCTCCTTCTACACAGTAAAATTGAGTTTCTACCCTCGACTCTCTCCCATGCCGCTGCTGCCCAGTGCAGGTGAGTTTTGATTTGTAGCAGAATGCCTTCCATTCGCTAGCCACTGCCCAAGCTAGGAATGGAGTGGATAGGCCTCTGCTTGATGCTCCCTCCCATAGTCGAGACTGGTAGAGTACTGGAAACTATCAAGGTGTGAACCTGAGAGGGCCACATATCTTATACTATATATTATATATACATACATATATGCATCATATTTATTTCTATGGCACTTGTTAGTAATAATAATTATGGTATGGTATTTGTTAAGCGCTTACTATGTGCCAAGTACTTTTCTAAGCGCTGGGGGTGGCGGGAGAAATACAAGGTAATCAGGTTGTCCCATGTGGAGCTCACAGTCACAGTCCCCATTTTACAGATGAGGTAGCTGAGGCACAGAGAAGTTAAGTGACTTGCCCAAAGTCACATAGCTGACAAGTGGCAGAACTGGAATTAGAACACAAAACCTCTGATTTCCAAGCCTGTGCTCCTGCCGCTAAGCCACACTGCTTCCCGTCAATAATAATAATGATGATATTTGTTAAGTGCTTACTATGTGCCAAGCATTGTTCTAAGCGCTGGGGTAGATACAAGGTTATCAGGTTGTCCCATGTGGGGCTCACAGTCTTCATCCCCATTTTACAGATGAGGTAACTGAGGCATAGAGAAGTTAAGTAGCTTTCCCAAAGTCACACAGCCTACAAGTGGCAGAGCAGGGATTAGAACCCACGACCTCTGACTCCCAAGCCCGTGCTCTTTCCACTAAGCCATGCTTAACTTCTAAACACTTACTATGTGCCAAACACTGGACTAAGCAATGGGGAAGATACAAAAAAATCAGGTTGGACACAAACCCCGTCCTACATTGGGCTCACAGTCTAAGTCAGTTGCCTGCCATGTAACCTTGGGGCAAGTCAGTTAACTTTTCTAGACCTCAATTTCATCATCAGTTAAATGGGGATTCAATACCTAGTCTTCCTCCTATTTAGACATAGAGAAGCAACATGGCCTAGCAGATAGAGCATGGCCTGGGAGTCAGAAGCACCTGGGTTCTAATCCTGGTTTTCCCACTTGCCTGCTGTGAAACCTTGGGTAAGTCACTTATCTTCTCTGTGCTTCAGTTCTCTCATCTGTAAAATGGGGATTAAGTCTGTGAAGCCCATGTGGGACAGGGACTATGTCCAATCCAATTTTCCTGTATCTTCCCCAAAGCTTAGTACAATGAGTGATCCATAGTAAGTGCTTAACAAATACCACCATAATTATTAGACTGTGAGCTCCATGTGGGAACTGTATCTGACAATTATTTTATACTTCCCTAAGCCTTAATACAGTGTGTGGTATATAATGAGAGCTTAACAAATGCCAAAATTATTATTAGTATTATCATCATTATTAATAATAATGATGATCATATTTATTGAGTGCTTACTATGTGCAAAGCACTATACTAAGCACTTGGGAGAGTAAAATGTAGCATCAGACACATTCCCTGCTCACAACAAGCTCACAATCTAGACATTAATAATATAAATAAATTACAGATAGATAGATATACAGGTGTACATATATCTATCTATCTATATGTAGATAGATAGATATAATCATATGTGCTGTGGGGAAGGGAGGGAGGATGAATGAAGGAGCAAGTATGAGCAGTGCAGAAGGAAGTGGGAGAAGAGAGGAGGACTCAGTCAGGGAAGGCTTCCTGGAGGAGATATGCCTTCAATAAAGCTTTGAAGTTGGTGAAAGCAATAATCTGTCTGATATGAGGAGCAAGGGCATTCCAGGCCAGAAGTAGGATGTGGGAGATAGATCAGTGCCGAGATAGATGAGATCAAGGTACAGTGCAAAGGTTAGTACCAGAGCAACGAAGTGTGCATGCTGCATTGTAGTAGGAGAGCAGCAAGGTAAGGCAGGAAGGGCCAAGGTGGTTAAGTGCTTCAAAGCCAATGGTGAGGAGTTTTTGCTTGATGAGGTGGTTGGGCAACCACTGGAATTTCTTGAGGAGTGGGAAAACATGATCTGAACATTTCTGAAGGAAAATGATTCAAGCAGCAGAATGGAGTATGGCTGGAGTGGAGAGAGACAGGAGGCAGGGAGGTCAGCAAGGAGGCTGATGTGATAATCAAGGTGGGCTAAAATAAGTGCTTGCATTGATGTGATAGCAATTTGGATTGCCCCCTCAGGGTCGTACTCTACCAGACTTGACTATGAGGGAGAGAGTCAAGCAGAGGCATATCCATTCCATTCCTAGCTTGGGCAGTGGCTAGCAAGTGCTACAAGTCAAAACTCACTTGTGCTAGGGAGTAGCTGCTGGGAGAGAGTCGAGGGTGGAGACTCGTTTACTGTGCAGAAGGAGCAATGGTAAACCACTTCCATATTTTGACCAAGAAAACTCTATGGTTTCGTTACCAGATCGATGGCAGGTGGAGGTGGAGCATTCTAGGAGAGATGTGTCCATGGCATCACAGTTGGTCAGAGGTGACTCGACAGCATAAGACAAGTTTGGATGGAGAGGAAGGGGTGGATTTTGGTGATGTTGTGAAGGTATAACTGACAGGATCTAGTGATGGGTTGAATATGTGTGTGGAACGAGAGAGAGGAGTCAAGGATTATACCAAGATTAGGAGCATGTGAGGCAGAAAGGATGGTGGTGCTGCCTACAGTGATGGGAAAGTGAGTAATAATAATAATAATGTTGATATTTGTTAAGCGCTTACTATGTGCAGAGCATTGTTCTAAGCGCTGGGGTAGATACAGGGTAATCAGGTTGTCCCACGTGAGGCTCACAGTTAATCCCCATTTTACAGATGAGGTAACTGAGGCACAGAGAAGTTAAGTGACTGCCCAAAGTCACACAACTGACAAGTGGCAGAGCCAGAATTCGAACCCATGACCTTTGACTCCCAAGCCTGGCACTGAGCCACATTGAGTAGGAGGACAGGGTTTGGATGGGAATATATGAAACTCAGTTCAATTCAGTTGTAATTATTACATTTTCCAACTACTCAATGCAGAGTGTTGCAATGTTTAAAAAATACCTTTTATGTTACTACTCCAAGGTAACCAATGACTTCTTCATAGCCAAGCCCAGTGGACTTTGTTCTGTCCTAATCCATTTTTAACCTTTGGGTAACTCTTGATATTATGGACCATTTCCTCTGCTTTGAATTAATTTTAGAACTTCATTTCCCTGACATTCTATTCCCCTAGTTCTCTTTTCAGTCTGACTATTCCTTCTCAGTCCCATTTACTAGTTCCTCATCCACCTTTCATCCCATAATTGTGATCTTCCTCTCTAGCGTCGACATCTCTCCTGTTACTCAATTTATTCTTGCCTCCAGAACGTTTTTACTTAGATGCTCTGCCAGCATCTCAAAATCAACATGTGTAATACTGAGTATGTACCAAAAACTGTACTTAGTGCTGGGGTAAGTATAAGTATTCATTCATTCATTCAATAGTATTTATTGAGCACTTACTATGTGCAGAGCACTGTACTAAGCGCTTGGGATGAATAAGTCGGCAACAGATAGAGACAATCCCTGCCGTTTGACGGGCTTACAGTCTAATCGGGGGAGACGGACAGACAAGAACAATGGCACTAAACAGCGTCAAGGGGAAGAACATCTCGTAAAAACAATAGTAAAAACAATAGTAAAAACAATAAGTAGATCAGACAGAGTCCCTGTGCCACACAGAGTTCACCTACTAGGAGGTGAACAGGCATTTAATTCCAATTTTACAGGACACTTAGCTATAGACAAGTTAAGTGACTTGTACGACATCATACAACAGGCAAATGATAGAGCCAGAATTAATGTTGGGTTGTTCCCTGCTTACAAAGCACTGTACTAAGCACTTGGAGGATTACAGTAGAGTTGATAATGATGATCCCTGCCCTCAAATCTCCTACAATCCAGTGGAAGAGACAGACATTTAAAGAAAGTAGTCGTAAGGGAAACATTGGAATATAGGATAAGTGCTGTGAGAATCGGGGAGGGATGAGTATAAGTGCTTAAAGGTTTTGACACAAAGGTATATATGATCCTGAAGGGAGGGAGAACAGGTTGGGGAAATGAGAGGTTAGTCAAGGAAGCAGAAATTATTTTAGTAGAGCTTTGAAGATGGGGAGAGTAGTGGACTGTTCAATAGAAATGTTTGGGGAGGAAAGGGTTGATGTTGAGGTGACCGTGATGGGGGAGGATCCCTGTTTCCAGGGGGACTAGCTCCCCATTATACTGGCAATAAAGTGAATTGTGTGTAAAGATAAGGAGAGACCTTGAAACTACACCAAAAGAGACTCCCTGTCTCCAATTGGAGATTGACAAAGAACGCTGTGTCTCTGTAGGTGTGGTTGAAACACATTAGCTGATCTGTGGCCATACCATGGCTATGGACCTTGTGCAGTGGCAAAAAAGTGACCTTTTTACCTAGCAAGAGACTCATTTGAATGGTCATGGTAAGCATTTTTACTGTACCTTGATCTCATTTATCTCACCAACGACTTCTCACTCACATCCTACCTCTGGCCTGGGAGCACCCTTCCTCTTTATATCCAACAGGTGATCCCTCTCCACACCTTCAAAGCCTTTTTGAGGTTACATCTCCTGCAACAGGCCTTCTGTGAATAAGCCCTCATTTCCTCTTCTCCCATGACCTCCGCATTGCCCTTGACCATGGATTTGCTCCCTTTATTCAACCCTCCCTCAGCCCCAAACCACTTATGTACATATCCATAATTTATTTATTAATGTCTGTTTCCTACTCTAGACTGTAAACTCACTGTGGGCAAGGAATGTGTCTACCAACTCTATTGTACTCTCCTAAGTGCTTAGTACCATGCTCTGAACAAAGTAAATGCTCAAGAAATATAATTGATATGGAGCATACAAGCAAACACTAAGCCTGTGCAGTAGTTTGTGAGGGCAGAGGTAAATGACCAACACCTCGCTGCTTAGTTTGGCGCTCACATGAAGAAGGGGTGACAAAATGTGAGTGAGTGCAGGACAGAGGGGTCTTTCTACAAGGTTATTCTACGAGGTGACATGTGTGTGGGGACTCCAAGCAATTTGAATGGCCTAGTGGAAAGACCATAGGTCTGGTAGTCAGAGGACCTGGGTTCTAATCTCAGCTCGGCCACTTGCCTGCTATGTGACCTTGGACAAGTCACTACAATTCTCCGAGTCTCAGTTACCTCATCTGCAAAATGGGGATTAAATCCTCTTCCTCCTGATTTACACTGTGAGTCCCATGTGGTACTTAAGTCCCATAATATTATTCAAATAATGGGTGTCACTTGCTATCAGATAACTTAGCTCCAGTAATGAAGACCCCTCTGGTCTCATAATGAAGAACAAAAGCATCTCTTGAGGATGAGGAAAATGTGTAGGATTTACGTGGGGCTCTGGCTACCAATGAAGGGGAAAAGACTTCCAGCCAGGAGAGAGGGGGGATACAAGGGGTCAACGACAAGAGAGATGAGATTGAGGGACATCAGGTAGGTTGGTGTTAGATGAGTGAAGATTGAAGGCTGGATTGTCCCCAAGTCCCCTGACTTTCAGGATACGTTCTTTCCACTAGGCCACACTGCTTCTTAACTATCATCCTCCTTCTCCTCCTACTCCTACTATTTCTCCTTCTCCTCCTAACTTTAACTTCTCTGTTAATAAACACCACCTCCTCACTCTCCCCAAACCTACAATCTTTGGGTCAACCTCAACTCTCACTGTCTGTCAGCTCTCACATTCAGTCATCCATTTAATTGTGCTGATTCTTCCCCCACAATAATTACCACATCAGCTCCTTCCTCTTCATTCGAACAGTTGCCATCCAGGTCCAGGATCTTGTCATAACATGGTTAGTTTACTGTATCATTCTCCTCACCAGCCCACAGTCCTCCAGCCTCTCCTCCTTTCAGTCCCCTAAATGCTGCTATCCAGATAATCTTATTGAGACATTGCTTAAAATACATCTTTCCACCTCTTGAGACATCTCCAAGTGTTGCCCATCTAGGACCACATCCTGAAAAGTTTCCTCACAATTGATTTTGCAGTTTTTGGCTACCTCTCCTCACCTTATATATCAGTTCTTTTCACCATTACTATCCAGTTCATAATCAACTCCTCCTACCTTCAGACTATAGCTCTGTATCCTTTAAGTGCTTGGTATTCACCCCACACCAAGCCCCATAGCACTTAGAGTACTGTAAGTACATAAGTACTTATGTAATTTATTTAAGACTGTAAGCTTGTTGTGGGCAGGAAATTTGATTACTAATTCTGTTGCACTCACCCAAGTGCTTAGTACAATGTTTACTGCACAAAGTAAGCACTCAGTAAATACCACTGATTGATTGATTTATCTCTCTCTTGACTCTTCAGTCTCCCTGTATCTTTTCCTCCTGTTGTTCTCCTAGCCCGGAACTTCCTACCCATCCAAATCAACCATATCACAGCTCTCCCTTTCTATGAAGCCCTCCAGAAATCCCATCACCTCCAGAAAAGTCCTACCCAATTAATTTACAATATCTTAGTCCAACATGAACACAACTGTCTTCCTTAGTACTTATTTATTTTATTCCCAGACACATTACTTCGGACAAAAACATCTTCATTTATATATGGAATTATTCACCTATCTTATATAGACATTTAATGGCATCATTGTTCTCCCTGGCCTGAAGAGGTATTGAATCCTTATTTTACAGATGAGGTAACTGAGGCATAAAGAAGTTAAATGAGCTGCCCAAGGTCACACAGCTAGCAAGTGGGATTAGAATTGTGGTTTTCTGACTCCCAGGCCATGTTCTGTTGTTACGGTTCCATTACCATAGACCCATACCATTACCATTACCATAACATTACCCTTACCATACCATGGAGAACAAGCATGGCTAGTGGATAGAGCTCAGGCCTAGGAGTCATAGGTCATGGATTCTAATCCAACTCTGACACTTGTCTGCTGTGTGACCTTGGGCAAGTCACTTAACTTTTCTGTGCGTCAGTTACCTCATCTGTAAAATGGGGATTGAGACTGTGAGTTCCACGTGGGACAGGAACTTTGGCAACCTGATTTGTTTATATCCACGCCAGGGCTTAGTACAGGGCTTGACAGATAGTAGGCACTTAACAAATATCATATTTATTATTATTATTATTACTACTCCCAAAGTGTCTGCCTCCTGCTCTCTCCCCCATCTATATTCATAGATTGTGAGCCCCTCGAGGGTCAGGTTGGTGATAATAAGGGTGGAGAAGATGGGGTGGATCTATGGGGAGAAAGAACCAACAAGACTTAGAAATGTATGGTGGAGGAGGTTGATTTTCTGGGTAATTTTCTTTGCCTGTGGCCAATATGTTTCTTCTTGTAGTAATCCCAGTTTTACTCTGAGGGATTTATTATATTCACTTACCGGAGAGATAGGTACTAAAATAAATTACTGTTATGGGAAAGCAAAAGCGTTTAAAGGTACTTATGTAAGTGCTACTGACAGGGAGGGTGTGTTGAATACCCAAATGCATAGGCAGGGAGTATACTCAAATACATAGGTGATACATTCATTCATTCAGTAGTATTTATTGAGTGCCTACTGTGTGCAGAGCACTGTACTAACCACTTGGAATGTACAATTCCAATGATTCCAAAGATACATAAATAGTGAAGTGGCAGTGATGGGGAGGGGTGCAAAATAGGGTAGAAAGAGATTCATCAGGGAAGACTTCCTGGAGGAGATGTGATTTTTAGACAACTTTCCTATCTGACTTCAGTGGATTTTGAAGAAGGAAGATAGGTGGAAGAAGATGGCAGAGCCTACTAAGACAGCAATTGTATTGCAGAAATAAAATATCTCAAACTTTCCCTGTTCTCTCTACTCTAGGCATAAATTTGACCTTGTGGGTGGAGAACATGTCCACAAAATCTGTTATACTGTATCTTCCCAAGTGGTTATTATAGTGCCCTGCACACAGTCAGCGTTCAATAAATATGACTGATTGATTGATTCTTTGGGGCCCGGCCTCTTAAATTAATCAATCAATCATATTTAATGAGTGCTTGCTGTGTGCAGAACACTGTGCAAAGTGTTTGGGAGAGTACAATATAACAGCATTGGTAGACATATTCCCTAGATAGATTTACAGCCTAGAGAACTGTAAATTCAGCTCTGGTAGGGAGAAAACTGGTACCTGTCCAGTGGAGGAGCAGGGACGATGGCAAGGATGCTGAAGGCATGGCAGTAGAAAGAAAGGGGAAAGATTTTACCTGATCACCTGCCTAGCCCTCTCCAAACAAGTCCTGCATAAGCAAAGGAGATCAGTTGCAGATGGAGTGACTTCAATTTTCAACTCCACAACAATTGCTGATTGAGCTGAAATCAACTTCTACTTTCCTAGCAGTCTACAGAGCTTCAGTGCTGATTCTAAATAATAATGATGGCATTTGTTAAGCGCTTACTATGTGGCAGGCACTTACTAAGCACTGAAATGAATATGTTCCATCAGGGAGAGTTGAGGCTTTGGGTATAAACAAATTCCCTAAGGCCCCAGCAACACTGAAAGTAGCTTCTGGGTTTGGGCTAAGAACATTAAATGGCCACCATGAGCCAACTGAGGTCCACACATAGATCAAGGACTGTGGGTTTTCCAGCTGGATTCTGGGGATGCAAATCAAATATTGCAAATGTTTGATTGTTTAAGGTAAGAAGATCTAGTCATTAGACCTTTTCATCCCTTTTCTTCCTATATTCCATTCTGCCTTTTCTCCTGGCTCCAACCATGCTATCTCTTGCAAATCTAAGACCCTAAATTAAATCAATACCCCATCCAAAGGAAGGAAAAATTCTGACCACCTCAGCATATTGAAATTCATTGTGATTATTCCCGCTTCAGCTCTAACTGCTTCAGCTTTTCGATCATTGTTTTCCTAAATTTTTAATGAGTGATTTGATCTCAGTATTTGTGAATTCTTCAGGCATAAAATTAGAAATGTTATTAGAAGAGGTGTATTGAGTCCCCTGGATGTAATACACTGTACTAAGTACTTGGGAAGTACAAACCAAAGTGGCACATTTCCTCCCCAGAAGGAATTTGTACTCTAATGAGGGAACCAGGTATTTTAGACTCCCTTTGATCACTTAAAATTTTGTAGTATTCATAGGGGCAGAGAATCAGCAGAAGATTCATAATCAGTAGAATCAGCATAACAGTAGCAGCATGGAATAGTGGATAGAGCACAGACCTGGGAGTTAGAAGGTCATGGGTTCTAATCTTGGCTCTGCCACTTGTGTGCTGTCTGACCTTGGGTAAGTCACTTCACTTCTTTTTGCCTCATTTACACCATCTGTAAAATGAGGATTGAGACTGTGAGCCCCATTTGGGTCAGGGACTGTGTCCACCCCAATTCATTTGTATCCTCCCCAGTGCTTAGTACAATGCCTAGCGCATAGTAAGTGCTTAACAAATACCACAACTATCCCCCTGTAGACAGTAAGTTCATTGTGGTCAGGGAATGTGTCCATTTATTGTGGTATTGTATTCTTGCAAGGGCTGAGTACAGTGCTCTGCGCATAGTAAGTGCTCAATAAATATGATTGAATGGATGAATAGAATCAAAGACAGGAAGAGAGCTCAACAGTTCATCTGGTCTGACCTCTGGCATCTAGGTCAAAGATGAATCCATGGACTCTTAGTAAATACTATTCTGATGGAATAACGTGATGCAAATGACCCAAGCTTGTCTCCCTAGTTTAGCTACACACACAAACACACACACACACACACACAGAGCCTCCCAGCCCTCCCACCCATGTCCATTTAGTCCCTAACAGTAAACCACTAAAATACAAAAAATGAAATGTTTCCAGGGATGGGAATTGGCAATCTTGTCCACCACAACCTCTGAATTTCCATTATTACTAAATCTGCAGTACCTCTTTAGGCCTAGATGTACCGATAATTTGCTTCCCCCTTCCTCCTACCCTCCCTCTCTATTTTCATCAGTTTAGGCAGGAGAGAATGTTGACAATTCCACTTTCTTTTGATGAAGCAGAATGGCTTAGTGGAAAGACCAAGGACTTCAGAGTAGAGGACATGGCTTCTAACCCCAGCTCCATCCATTGTCTGCTGTGTGACCTTGAGCAAGCCGCTTAACTTCTCTGTACCTCAGTTACCTCTTCTGTAAAATAGGGATTAAGAGTGTGAGCCCCTCATGGGACAACCTGATTACCTTGTATCTATCCCAGCGCTTAGAACAGTGCTTGGCACATAGTAAGTGCTTAACAAATACTATCATCGTTATTATTATTATGAAGACCAAACAGAAGGTTTCTTAGTCTAGTTTGGTACTGTTCACTGTGACTCATAGAAGTTCATCTTGAGAGTGTTGGGCTTGTGGAAATTCAAAGAAGCCTACTAACCCTTCCCCCATCCCCCGAAAGCTTATTTCTGCACCCTCCAGAGTTGAAGCTGGAGAACAGAGCTCGATATTTGGAACAGACTCTGAGTGTCATGAATGAAAGAAACACTGTTAGTCTTGGGTATTATCATTCATCCTGTAAAAGACAAAAGATTTCTATTAATGTTTATTTTGAATTTAAACATTCCTCATGGACAAAGCGGAATTTGTTTTTATGAGTAACTTTTCTGTGATGTTCCATAGAGAACCAGCTATCTAGTTAAATGCCCTGAACTTTTCAGTAGTGGAATTTAATATCGTCTGATTATATTAATAAGAGTCATAGTCTAAACTAAATTGGCATTCTGAACTGAGACACTGGGATTGTGATGTTTCTTCACTTACCAAATCTCAACAGTTCAGTTTAAAAAATAATCGATCAATAGTATTTATGAGTGCTTATTGTGTGCAGAGCATTGTGATAAGCACTTGGGAGAGTACAAGTGGGTAGACATGATCCCTATCCTCTAGGAGCTTACAATCTAGTGGATCTTACAGTCTTTAAAACAAAAAAATGGGCTTAAGGCATTTTTAAGGTGTGTACAACAACTTAGAGGTCTTTTAGGATATGAGTGCAATTCTCATCATTAAATATCATTTTATTCACTGAAAAATTGGTTCACATTGAAATCCTGTGCAAGCAGAAGTTTTCTTATACTCTACAATAGGTTTCCACCTGAATGTGCAATAGAAATTGTCTTTGTAATTCAGACTGATGCTTTCTTCAATACTTTACCCTAAGGGAATTATGTTTAGTCACATGTAGGACAGGGACTGTGAATCAATACATAAATCAATCTATTGTATTTATTGAATGCTTACTGCGTGGAGATCAATGCACTAAGCAACAGACTTTGTAGACACATTCTCTGCTCACAGTGAACTCACAGTCTGGGGGGAGACTATATTGTATTATTTACATCAATATAAATTGATGTATTATTGACATCAATATAAATAAATAACTTATAATTTATAGATATGTACAGAATTGCTGTGGGGCTCAGGCTGAGGTGAATACCAAATGTCCAAAAGTCACAGATCTAAGTAAATGATTTGAAAGTCTCTACTCCAGTGTTTAATGCAATTTTGGCATATAGATATTTCCTAATAATAATAACTATAATATGTATTATTGCCTTATCTGTTCATCCTTTACACTGAATACCTAATGAGAGAAGACAGGATGAAGATGAACAGGAAGTAAAGATTGGAGGAAGGAATATAAATAACCTTCATTATGCTGATGATACAACCCTACTAGCAGAAAGTGAAGAAGATCTGAAAGGCTTATTATTAAAAGTTAAGGAACAGAGCAAAAAGATGGGCCTACATTTGAATGTCAAGAAAACAAAGATCAAAGATTCATTCATTCAATAGTATTTATTGAGCGCTTACTATGTGCAGAGCACTGTACTAAGCACTTGGAATGCACAATTCGGCAACAGATAGAGATAATCCCTGCCCAATGACGGCGTCACAGTCTAATCGGGGGAGACGGACAACAGAGCAAAACAGAACAAAACAAAAACAAGACAACATTATCACGATAAATAGAATCAAGGGGATGTACACCTCATTAACAATATATACAAATGAGCACAGTGCTAAGGGGAGGGGAAGGGGGAGGAGCAGAGGGTGGAGTGGGGTGGGGAGGGGAAGAGAGGGGCAGCAAAGGGAAAGGGGGCTCAGCTGAGGGGAGTGGAAGGGGAAAGGGGAGGAGCAGAGGGTGGAGGGGGAGCAAAGGGAAAAGGGGGGACTCAGTCTGGGAAGGCCTCTTGGAGGAAGTGAGCTCACAGTAGGGCTTTGAAGAGGGGAAGAGAGTTTGGCGGACGTGAGGGTTCCAGGACAGTGGTAGGATGTGGGCTAGGGGTCAACGGCGGGAACAAGGAATAAGTAGCCAAGAAATATGCCGAAGATTAATGTTAGGAAGATTTGCTATGAAGAGCCCGGAAAAAGTCATGAAATGTGATGCTGTAACAATTGCTACAAAAATACAAATTGTCAACTCTATGGTGTATCCAGTGATGATATATGGATCTGAAAACTGGATGGTGAAAAACAGGATAGAACGAACATCGAATCCTTAATAATAATAATAATAATAATGTTGGTATTTGTTAAGCGCTTACTATGTGCCGAGCACTGTTCTAAGCGCTGGGTAGACATAGGGGAATCAGGTTGTCCCACGTGGGGCTCACAGTCTTAATCCCCATTTTACAGATGAGGGAACTGAGGCACAGAGAAGTTAAGTGACTTGCCCACAGTCACACAGCCGACAAGTGGCAGAGCTGGGATTCGAACTCATGAGCCCTGACTCCAAAGCCCATGCTCTTTCCACTGAACCACGCTGCTTCTCCTTTGAAATGTGGTGTTGGAGAACATTTTTCTGAATACCATGACTGCCCAAAAAACAAACAAATGGATTTTAAAGCAAATTAAACCAAAGTGGTCTTAGAAAGGCCAAATGATTCCACTTAGATTAGCATATTTTGGACACATAATCAGGAGGACTAATTCTCTGCAGAAGATACTAATGCTAGGAAGAGTCCAGGGAAAAGGTGGAAGAGACAGACCAGTTGCTAGGTAGAGACCATAACAATAATAATGAAAGATCCATTAGAAAGGATATGCATTATGGCAGAGGACTGGACGCTCTGGAGAAAGTATATCCATGGAGTCGCTATGAATCGGAAATGTCTTAACGGCACTTAATAATACTAATAATTATTACTATCATTGTTGTTGTTATTGTTATTCAAGGTGAAACTTTGTCTTTTACACTGAACTAAAACAAAAGCATTTCACCCACAAATAAGAGAAGTTGATAGACTGAGAATGGTGGCTCTTTGGTAGCTCATCGTGGGCAGGGAAAGTATCCAACTCTGTTGCATTGTACTCTCCCAAGAAGTTTGTGCCATGCTCTGCAATCAGTCAATTATATTTGATGAGTGTTTACTGTGTGTAGACCACTGTACTAAACTCTTGGGAGAGTACAATAGAGTTGATATGTAGCAAGCACTCAATAAATACGGCTGATTGATTGGTCCTTTAATCACTCTCTCTGAAAAGAGTGGAAAGACCTTGGGCCTGGGCATCAGAGGACCTGGGTTCTAGACCTAGCTCTGCCACTTTTCAGTTGTGTGACCTTGGGTAAGTTCCTTAACTTCTCTGGAGCTTTTACCTCATCTGTAAAATGGAGATTAAGACTGTGAGCCCCATTTAGGACAATGCCCAGCCTGATAAGCTTGAATCTACCCAGAGCTTAGTACAGTGCCTGGCACATAGTAAGAGCTTAAATATCATAAGAAAAAAAAGTCACTTAATTTCTCTCTACCTCATTTTCCTTCATCTGTAAAGTGGGAATTCAATACCTCTTCTCCCTTCTACTTAGAGTGTGATCCTCATGTGGGACCTGATGATCTCCTATCTACCCCAGTGCTTAGTACAGTGCTTGACACATAGTAAGTGCTTAACAAATACCACAATTATTATAAATATTATTATTATTATCAGTAGTAGTAGTAATACAGTGCCTGACATATAGAAAGTGCTTAACAAATACCATTAAAAAAAATCCTGGGTTATATTGCTCAGTTATCTTCCAATCTCTGCCCCCTTTGACCTGGCTGAGGCCCACTGCACCCTTTTGAACATACCACTTGGTACTTAGCACCTTGCAATTAAAATTCATTCTTCAAATGGAGTTCTCAAAGTCCTTCCAATATTTTCCCAGCCAATCCTGTTCCATCTCTGCACTCCAACCAGGTATAAAAAAAGTCTTTTTCCCACCTTCCCCTTTGTAATTTTTATTCTAACTGTTCCCATTTACCCCAGAAAGGAACAGCATCCCACCATCCTCCCACTAAATCTGGCCCTCCATCCTTTGAGTTTCACTTCTCTCTGAAATCTTCCTAGACCAATCAGAATTAGCTTGAGCTGACACTCAATAAACTACCGGAAATTGGGTGGGGATAATCAGATTTTTTTTTAAATCCATGGATAATACAAAAACAGCATTTTATACAAAATCTGCTAATAAACCTGACAAATTGACCTATTGTTATTTCCCTTTTTCTCCCACTTGGGGAATGATGCATGTCAAAAAAAAAAAAGGAATAACTGAGAGGTAAAAATTTTTCACAGGTGTTAAAAAGTCAGATGAAAGCAGAGTGGGAACTGAAAATGTTGAAAAGTACATCTGAAAACCTTTTTCAACTGAAAAGTTGAAATTTGACAGGATTTTTAATGAGAAAAGATTGTCTATGGTTTAATAATAGTGTGCTTGGAGAGAAGCTACTGGGGACTTGACACTGGAAAAGGGTCAAAAGATCTGAAAGGAGCAGGACTCTGATGGCCCAGGACAGTGAAGTGGACATAAGGAGGGGCTGTCCATGTACAATATGGACTCTAAAATGGAGCTATAGGAGTCACAATGACCAGTGTGAGGCTAGATTCATCATCATGCTTTCTAGATTGTCTCTCATTTGGTTTCCTTCCAGGTTCTTGTGGTTCTCCCTCTATATTCCATGGATCTATTTTTTCCAACATATCACGGTTATAGAGTTAGAGGCTTCCTCTGGAAGCCTCTGTTGACTAATCCTCCATCTTCCTCATCATGTCATTCCATCAAGCAGTTACTTACTTTTGGTACCTTAATCTCATCTATTTCACTCTGCTCATATTATCCCTCTGTCCTAGAACTCCCTCCCCCTGTAAATAAGACAGACCAACATTCTCCGCACCTCTGAAGCATTATTAAAATCTCATCTCTTCCAAGAGACCTTCCCTAACTAAGCTCTCATTTCTCCTTTACTCTGTCTCTTCTATATCACCCTTGCACTTGGATCTGTACCCTTTATTCACCCCACCATCAGTCCCACAGCACTTGTTTACCTATCTGTAATGTTTTTTAATATCCATTCATCTGTTTCCCCCTCTAGACTATGGGCAAGGGCTTGCCTACCAATTCTTTTGTACTGTACGTCCCAAATGCTTAGAATGGTGCTCCGCACAGATGAACTGATTTTTTATTTATGTAGTATTCACTTGCATTTTTCATTTGTATCTATTCTTTCTCTTTTTGGCAACCTGTGTCCACTTTTCTGCCCCACTGAAATCTAACATCCTGGAGAACAGAGTTCATATGCTTTCCACATTCCTAGTATAGTAATCAACATATAGTAGATGCTCATTAAATTCCACTGATGATGTTTGACATTGATAGCAGCAATATCCAGAATTGCAGGAGACCATATCTTTTCCTCAAACATCTTGCAAAATCCTAAATATCCACAGGGATATAAAGTATTTGGCTGAGCTGACTTTCCTCTAATTAAGCTGAAAAGCCCTGGAAGCAAACTTTCTTGATCAAAGTCTATAGCCTGAGATACTCATTTCCCCCAGAGATGGACATGAACCTGCAGCTTAAAGGGGTGAAGGAAAAATGAAAGAAGTAAACAGGGAATACCCCACCCCCACAAGGCTGAAATCCAATATCCCAGTCTTACCAAGCAGTTTAGGAATAAAAGGAAGAGTAAATTCAACTGTGAATTCCTTGAGGGTTTCCATGCTCCCAGGTATTTAGTACAGTGCTGTGCACACAGTAAATGCTCAGTAGAGATGACTAACTAATTAGAGATTCAGTCTTTCTATGATTTAATTTCCTTCTTTCTATTGGACTTTGAAGTTAGGGCTTTAAAGTTAACGAGAATGGTATTCTATCAGATCTGAATGGGGAGGGAGTTCCAGACCAGAGGGAAGACAAGGCAAAGGGTTGGAAGTGAGATAGATGAGCTCAAGGTAGAGTGAATAGGTTGGCTTTAGGGGATCAAAGTGTGTGGGCTGGGTTGTAGTAGAGAATTGGCAATATAAGGTAAAAGATGAGAGCTGAGTGAATACCTTAAAACTGATGGTAAGGAGTCTCTGTATTAAGTGGAGTTGGCTGGGCAACCACTGGAAGATTATGAGGAGAGGGCCGACATGGGCTGAGTTTTCTTAGAAAAATGATCTGGGCACCAGAGTGAACTTTCAGAGGAGCAGTGTGACCTAATGGAAAGAGGACGATTCTGGGAGTCAGCGGTCCTGGATTCTAATCCTGACTCTGTCACTTAACTCCTCTGTGCCTCAGTTTTCTCACCTATAAAATGGTGATTCAATACCTGTTCTCTCTCCTACTTAGAATGTGAGCTCTAAGAGAGCCAGGGATTAATTTATATCTACCCTAGCACTTTGAATAGTGTTTGACACATAATAAGTGCTTAACAAATACCATAATAAAAATAAGTAAATATCAATTAGAGAAGGGAGAACCAGGAGGCAGGGTTGTCAATGACAGGACGTGATAAATGCTTGGATTAGTATGGTAGTAGTTTGGGTAGAGAGGAAGGGGTGGATTCTACAGATGTTTGTGAAGGAAGAACTAACAGTATTTGGTGACAAGTTGAATATGCAGATTTAGGAAATTGAATAAGCAGATGACTTGAGGAAAATGCCAAGGTGATTGGCTGGTGAGACAGGGTAGCTAAGGGTATTTTCTACAGTTATGAGAAAGTCTGGGGGAGGATAAGATTTGGGTGGGAAGATGAGGAGTTTTGTTTTAGACATTTGAGCCGTGGGTGAGACATTCAAAAAGACTTGTCCTGAAAGCAGGGGGAAATGGGACACTGAACTTGAGAATGTTTGAGACTGGAGAAGTAGATTTGGGAACATACACTTAGAGGTGGAAGCCATGGAAGCAAGTGAGTTCTCCAAAGTAGTGGGTGTAGAAAGAGAATAGACAGGGACCCAGAACTAAGCCTTCAGGGACTTCTACAGTTAGGGGATGGGAGGCAGAGGGAGAGCAAGTGAAAGACACTGAGAAGAAGTGGCCAGAGAGAAAGGAGGAGAACCAGGGCAGAACAGTGTCAGTGAAGCTAAAGTTAGATAACGTTTCCAGGAGAAGGGGGAGGTCTACAATGTACCAGGGAGTTGAGAGATCATGAAGGATTAGGATAAGAAATGAAGCAGACATGGAACAGGCAATATAAAAGCCAATGAAGTGAAAAGGATAAAGGTAATGAGACTAAAAAGGATGAAAATTGTCCACTCTTCCCACCCACCTGGAAATCTCCCAGCAGACTGTCTGCTCCTGATGCTCTGTAGTGTTGGTAGGAAACTGGAGTGGGCCCCAGGGCAAGGCTAAACTGTAGGGATTAGACTGAGTTTGAGGAGCTGACTGTTCCACCTCATTGATTCTCACTATGCTCACTGAGCTGCATTCAGAAATTGCTGAACTTCTCAGAAATTGCTAAACTTCCTCTCAGCGCACATCCCTGCCTGGTTGTCCTTTCTCCATGACAACAACACTTCGCTTACAATTTTCTGGGGACAGAACAAGAAGAAGCTGCTCAAAGGGATTTAAGTTAGTCGTAAGAACAGCCTTCCTGGGAATTGTTTAATCAGAAAATGGGTGAATAGAGAGAGGTCAGGCAATTTCCTGCTCCAGGGGTTTTGAAGAAGAGGAAAAGCTGCCTCCTTAGCTTGGGCACAGGTAACAGCATCTCAGTGTTGCACTGACCCTAATTCCAAGACACTACTGAGCCCCACACCCAACATGGTAGAGAGATTTCAGTGACTCAGAGCACTTAGGACAATGAAGTTATGAGAGGAGACTTTGCTCTGAAAACAGAACTTTTGGTGCCCACAAGACAATCGAGTTCCATGATGGATTGGTGCATTTTGTGCTATGACACGTAAATAAGGCCAATCCTTCAAGATAATCCAATAAACAAGTTATTTATAGAGGCTTCTGATTGATTGTCTCTGTAGTGTGAATTATGAGTTTGCCCGATCTTCCAACCAGTGGGCTGCCCTGGGGATGAGGGAGGAAGGATTTTCTGTGAAGCCATGGAGGTAGGGATCCAGGCTGATCACATCAGGGACATGGATGGGGGACACTCTGTATCTGGGAGGGGCTGTGTGACAGGACATGACTGTTCAACAGGGATGCTCATGTGTGTTTTCTCCGGAATGGACCATTCCATTTGTGTCCACCTAGGACACGTGCCTGTGCTTTGTTTCTCCAGAGCAAACTGGGGACATTCCATATCTGGAAGGAGCTCTGCACTGAGACACAGAATGTCCACTGGGGATACACCTAATAATGTTAATAATAATGTTGGTATTTGTTAAGCGCTTACTAGGTGCAGAGCACTGTTCTAAGCGCTGGGGTAGACACAGGGGAATCAGGTTGTCCCATGTGGGGCTCACAGTCTTAATCCCCATTTTACAAATGAGGTAACTGAGGCGCAGAGAAGTGATTTACCCATAGTCACACAGCTGACAAGTGGCAGATCTGGGATTTGAACCCATGACCTCTGACTCCAAAGCCCGTGCTCTTTCCACTGAGCCACGCTGCTTCTCCAACCTGTATGGTTTCTCGAAGCAGATCAGTGCTGTGTATATCATCATCATCATCATCATCATCATCAATGGTATTTATTGAGCACTTACGGCACTAAGAACTGGAGAAAGTTCAATACAACAGAATCGATAGACACTTGCCCTGCCCACAAAGCTTAGAGTCTAGAGAAGCAGCATGGTTCAGTGGAAAGAGCACGGGCTTTGGAGTCAGGGGTCATGAGTTTGAATCCCAGCTCTGCCACTTGTCAGCTGTGTGACTGTGGGCAAGTCACTTAACTTCTCTGTGCCTCAGTTACCTCATCTGTAAAATGGGGATTAAGACTGTGAGCCCCACGTGGGACAACCTGATTCCCCCGTGTCTACCCCAGCACTTAGAACAGTGTTCTGCACATAGTAAGCGCTTATCAAATACCAACATTATTAGAGGGGAAGACAAACATTAATATAGATAAATGATTTGTAATATACAATTTATAGATATGTATGTGCTTTCTGTATGGCTGAGGATGGAGAGAATATCAAATGCCCAAAGGTCCCAGATCCACGTGATTAGATGAGATCCAAGTGCGTAAACATACATAAGCATAAATTTGTGTCTTTGAGTGAGACTGTGCACCAGGACACAGCCTATCCTCCGGGGTTGCACAATGTGTGGTTTTCTCCTCTGGCCTGGGGGATTTAACACCAACAAAAATGGCTCTGTCCCGGCTCTTAGAGAAGGATCGAGTGCACCTGGGGCATTTCCATCCCTATCCCTGGTCCTCGTGCCTGCCACCCCTCTAGGGGACAGAAGGCCGCCCCACAAGGGCAGGAGGGAAGGAATCTCCACATGACTGAAAAAGCAGGACCATCCGCTGGAGTCGGGTAGGGGCACAGGCACTGTGCCAGTATTGGATTATGTCCTTTGACTGGCAGATGTCAATCATAGGCGAGGCAGTGCCATGCTGGGTCACAGTTTAACCTTTTCTAATAGGGATTGTTAGATTTGATAGGATGGCCAGACACATTCGTAATCCAGAGAAATACCTCTTGTGCAAATTATACCCTCATCATGGCCCCATGAATCCTGCTTGAATCTCATGAGGGAAACTGAAATTGCAAGGGGAGGCTAGGAAACCCTGAAGCCAACTGCCTTGTAGCATTAATGTTGAGACTTTCCTGGGTCCCTTTCTGAAACATTTACTGTCTCAACTGTCTTTCTCTTGTTCCTTGTAAAAAAACATGCAAGGAATTTAATGCATTCTTCTTCCACCCCCAAGCTCACCCCCTCTCTTTCAATCATATTCATGTAAAGTCCTCTCTCGCTTTCGAGCTCTGCCTCTCTTTCTCCCTCTCTCTCTCTCGTGCTCTCTCTTATCCAAATCAAATCCAAATTAAATTAAGTTAGGCTCTGGGCTAAGTACACACAGAAGCAGATTTGGAGAACAATTTAAAATTTAAAGTCAGGCATAAAGTTCTGGTAATTTTCACTTTGGCAAAAAAAAAACCCCAAAAAACCCAAATCTAGTACAAATATGAGGATCTTAGTTTAAGATAGTACTGGGAACCCAGACTCCACCCCCTCCCAATTAATAAAAATAAATAGCAAACAAGACTTAGAGTTACAAATCAATCTATTAAACAGGTAACTGGATACCATAAAAATGAAAGATGTCCTTTTCCAAATGGTTTCACCCAGGGTAAATCTGTATAATAGGAATGAACAGTAGAACTGACCTAAAAATGTAAATGTTCTCAGTGAACTCCAAGAAGATGGAGCCAGGCTCTCCTTATTAGTGATGTCTTCATTTGATTAGAAGCCAAAGGATTGGCCTGGTCACTTGGTTATTTGTCCAAGAGATTTTTGCTGCAAATCATTTTCAATCAGTCTTTGTTCTCTCCATTCCAAACTTGAAGGCACAACCTCCCTGGGGATCTTAAGCATGGAACCCTTCAGATTTGCAAAAATCTCAGCAAGTCTAGAAATTCTCACCCAGGGGAGTGATGCTATCAGTTTGTCCCCAGTGGATCTGGAAAAATCCTGAGTCCAGCCAGGACATATCCCTCCTGTCAACAAGGAGGTGTGCGACTGGCATTCTTTTGAAGCTCACATCCGAAGAGCAGTTTCCAGAGGGTTCTGGAAGCCAGTTGGGATCCAGAGAATTTAAATTTATTAAAGAATAGTAAACCCTTTCTCGTTCTTTGCAGAAAGACATTTGCAGAAATCTTGAGGGAGTGTTATAACACCCAGGCTTTGGGTGAGGAATTTCCAAAATTTCTGACCAAGTTCTGACAATGTTCATGCAAGGATTACAAATGAGAAGCAATGTGGCCTAGTAGAAAGAGCACGGGTCTGGGATCAGAAGATTTGGGTTCTAATTCTGGCTCTGCCAATTTCCTGCTGTGTGAATTTGGGCAAATCACTGAGTTTCTCTGTAATTCTGTTATCACATCTGTAAAATGGAGGTTAAATTCTGCTCCCATCTACTTAGACTGTGAGCCCCATGTGAGACAGGGAATATTTCTAATCCGATGATCTTGTATTTAGTATGTGCTTGGCACAAAATAAGTGCTTAACAAATACCATTAAAAAATGCCAAACTGCTGCTGGGTAGATAGGCATTTGTGAGACAGAGAGAAGTGATGATCTGAATTGGTGGAGAGTAAAATGCCCTATTGTCATTGGGTAATCCCTCCCATCAGATGAATTTTCCCACCTTTGGTGCCCCATGAATGGGGAGGGGGCAAGACACTGTACACAGAAGCCCTTCTCTAATGCTAAGACTGCTGCTGACCAACGGAACAGAGTGGCGTGAAAATTGGCTAGCTAGCTACAGTTTGGTATCCAGGCAATGACCCAGGTACAAAGATGTTTAGTTATTTCGCCTTGTTTCTTTCTGAATTCCTTTGGGTCTCCAAAACCAAACAGGGATCTAGGTTCAGAGATGTCCTAGACAGCTGAGAATTTGCCCAGTAAACACATTCTATCATGGTCTAATCAATCAATCCATCAATCAATGATATTTATTGAGCCTTTACTGTGTGCAGAGCACTCTATGAAGCTACTGAGCATTTGGAAAAGTACAACAGACTCGATAGACACATTCCTTGCCTACAAGGAAGTTATAGTATATAGGGGGAGAATGACATTAAAATAAATCCATAACTTTCCATTCCAAAGTAGGAATCTGAAAGTTCAAACCTATAAACTGGAGCCAAATGAATTACTGAGTATCAAATGAGACTTTTGATGTCTGTTCTGGCTTTTACATGATCTGGGCAAAAGTAACAAAGCACAATTTACACAAATCCGCATTATGCTCACAAATCTCCTCTGATTTCCTCAATCACTACCCACATTCTCCCCATGAAGGGTGGTACAAGTGCCTAACCTGACACTGCTCCACCTCTATTCTTGCTTCTCTCCTCCGAATGTACAGTGTCCCTCTCCAGGAATTGAGTCATTGGTCTTGATTCTGTCTTGGATCTGGTTGGAAATGACCCATAAGTAACTCAACTGTTCAACTATCTGTTCATTTGTTCATTCATTCATTCATTCATTCAACTGTATTTTTTTGAGTGCTTACTGTGTGCAGAGCACTGTATTAAGTGCTTGGAAAGTACAATTCAGCAACAAAGAGACAATCTCTGCCCACAACCAGCCCATTTATCTCAACGGGACTGTAAATTCTCCCAGGGCAGAGATCTGGTTTCCTCTGTGTTTTCTCTCTCTCCTCTTTTACCTCTTACTTTCTGGGTGTTTGACTCATCTCCAGACCACCCACAGACTGTGTGGATGGGCCAGCACTGAGATGGACCGCTGTCTCATCCCCAGTCTCACCGCTGAGCTTGGGGACTGTGCTGGGGAGCCTTGGTCTGCTGGTTCAATCCTAACCCCTCCAAGAGGCCTTCTCCGACTATGCCCTCATTTCCCCTACTATCTCTCCCTCTGTGTCGCCCTTGAATTTGGATTTATACTTTATTCACCGCCTTCTCAGCCCCAAAGCACTGATGTACAAATCCATAATTTATTTTAATGTCTGTCTTTTCCTCTAGATTGTAGCTCCTTGAGGAAGGGAATGTGTCTACCAACTCTTTTTTACTGTACTTTCCCAACATGGTAAACACTTAATACCTATAACTAATTAAATGATTGATAGATTATAAGATACTTTTGAGAAGGGAATGTTGTTTATTAAGTCTCTGGTACTTTCCCAAATGTTTAGTTCAGTGCTCTGAACACAGTAAACACTCAATAAATACCAATGATTGATTGATCAGCCCTACAAATCCCATAGGGGACAGAATGTATCTGATTTGGTTACACTGTATCCATCTCAGCACTTAGCATCTAGTAAGTGCTCAATAAATGCCTTATTTCAAAAATGGAATGTCTTCTCAGTTCCTCTTCCAGGCCCCAGTCAGCTCCAAGAAGCAAGGTGGGATAACGATGATTGCCAGCACTGTCCAAAAGATCACAGGGAAAAAACTAATAGCTAATGGAAAAGGGCTCCCCTCACCTTCCTGTAGTGTGCACAGTGGGAAAATACTGTCTCTAAGACCATGGCTCCTGAAGGGAGGAGCAGCATTCTGGTTCTTCAGCCTCTCTCTTCTACCCCAGAGTAGACAACAGAGAAGCAGTATTGCTTAGTGGATAAAGCATGGGACTGGAAGCGTGGGTCAGTGGAAAAAGCCCGGGCTTGGGAGTCAGCTATCATGGGTTTGAATCCTGGCTCTGCCACTTGTCAGCTGTGCGACTTTGGGCAAATAACTTCACTTCTCTGGGCCTCAGTTACCTCATCTGTAAAATGGGGATTAAGACTGTGAGCCCTATGTGGCACAACCTCATTACCTTGTATCTAACCCAGTGCTTAGAACAGTGCTTGGCACATAGTAAGCGCTTATCAAATACCATCATTATTATTATTAATCCCCATTTTAAAGATGAGGTAATTGAGGCACAGAGAAGCTAAGTGTGTTATCCAAGATCACACAGCAGACAAGTGGCACATCTGGGATTAGAACTCAGGTCCTTCTGACTCCCAAGCCTGGGCTCTGTCCACTAGTCCATCTTTTACCATGACCATGTCACTACCAAGCCACAGAACTCAGTGGGGGGAGCCAAAGCAGAGGGAAAGTGTGCACTTCAAAATTCTGAACATAAAATTGTCTGGTGCCATATCCATACTGGACACAAAACTGGCCAGTTGAAAACTGGACAAATGGCCACCCTAGTCTTACTCCCAGGCAAGTCAACGGCAGACACAAAGAGGGGAATCTCACAGGGATAAAAAATTCTTGTCTCACTAGCTCATTCTAATGCTTTTGAGTTCTCCGCTGCTGAATGGCAATAAAATGCACAAATATCTAATCTTCTTTAATATTTCCAGTCAAGCTATGAAATATTTTTGAAGCCCTTAAAAAGCACTCGAGTCTATTTTTTCGATCTTCCATTTAATTTGCCTCATGCAGACCTAACCTTTGCCTTGCCGAACAATTTTATTTATTGAGCACCTATTATTATTATTGTATTTGTTAAGTGCTCACTATGTGTCAAACACTGGGGTAGATGCAAGTTAATCAGGCTGGACCCAGTCTCTTCTCCTTGGACAAGTCATTAGCCTATCTGCACCTCAGTTTTAATAATAATAATGTTGGTATTTGTTAAGCGCTTACTATGTGCCAAGCACTGTTCTAAGCGCTGGGGTAGACAGGGGAATCAGGTTGTCCCATGTGGGGCTCACAGTCTTAATCCCCATTTTACAGATGAGGGAACTGAGGCACAGAGAAGTTAAGTGACTTGCCCACCGTCACACAGCTGACAAGTGGCAGAGCTGGGATTCGAACTCATGAACCCTGACTCCAAAACCCGTGCTCTTTCCACTGAGCCACGCTGCTTCTCTAGTTTTCTAGTTTTCTCATCTGGAAAATGGGAAGCATACTCCTGGTCTCTATATCACAGAGCTTTTGTGAGAGTGAAATGCTATAAATGATGTGAAAGTGCTTAGGGATGTGAGGGGAGTGCTGTACAAATTGAGTGATGAGACAGGTGTCATGGCTGGGGGACTAGTTTTGGCAGGGATAGTACAGGAAAGTTAAATGTGAGGCAATGAGGGGCATGGATGAGAGATTTTGAGATTTTGAAAATGTCACGAGCACAGTGTTGTCAGTTATTTAGAATGGGAACTGGGTTCAGCCCCACAGCACTTATGTATGTATCTGTAATTTTATTTATTTGTATTAATGTCTGTCTCCCTCCTCAAGACTGTGAGCTCATTGTGGGCAGGGAATGTCACTGTTTATTGTTGTATTGTACTTTCCCAAGCACTTAGTACAGTGCTCTGCAAACAGTAAGTGCTTAAAAAATACAATTGCATGAATGATAAAGGAGGGTTTGCCAACAAGGTGGTTTGCCAGTCAGTTTGCCTCTGGGCCCTGAGACCATGTGGAGGTGGAGAAAGTTGAGGGGACCTGCACATGGGTAGCCAGGTGGGGGATACTCCCTTTTCCTTGCTAGTGGGCATTGCTGGAACTGGGATCTGGGGCACTGATGAGTTGGCTGTTCTGGGTGTGGCTGTGCCAGGGAAATGCTCAACTGGGAACTGCTGACTGAGCGGGAGTCTGAAGAGCCCGGTGTGTTTGTGCTTGCCTGGCCTCGGCCCCCATGTTTAATTGAGTGGATTTTCAGCGTGGGCTAGTTTATCTCTGTGGAGGATGTTTTCAGTTATGCGTTTGCTTCATCAACATCTGTGTAATGCCTTAATCAGCATCGTCTTTTTGGGACTGTGCCTAATATCAGGATGCAGGGAAAGGAGCAGCATGGCTCAGTGGCAAGAGCCCAGGCTTGGGAGGCAGAGGTCATGGGTTCGAATTCTGGCTCTGCCATGTCAGCCGTGTGACTATGGGCAAGTCACTTAACTTCTCTGTGCCTCAGTTCCCTCATCTGTAAAATGGGGATTAAGACTGTGAGTCTCACGTGGGGCAATGTGATTACCCTGTATCTACCCCAGTGCTTAGAACAGTGCTCGGCACATAGTAAGTGCTTAATGAATACCAATGTTATTATTATTATTGTCTTTTGGGGACTGTGCCTAATACCAGGATGCAGGAAAAGAAAGGCCAGGGTAGACAGCAGGAGCGAAATAGAGGTACCAGTAAGATGAGGAACAGGAAGGTGGAAATAGGGGAGGGGAGAGGATAGCCACCCTCTGAGGATTGCACCAGTTTCCAGTACTCTGCCAGTCCCGGCTATGAGAGGGCAAGTCAAGCAGAGGCCTACCCATTCCATTCCTAGCTTGGGCAGTGGCTAGTGATTGGAGGGAAATCTTAAATACCAACATTATTATTTCTACAAGTCAAAACTCACCTGTGCTGGGCAGCAGTGGCATGGTAGAGAGTTGAGGATGGAGACTCAAGTTTACTGTGTGGAAGAAGGCAATGGTAAACCACTTATGTATTGTTACCAAGAAAACTCTTTGGAACACTACCAGAACGATTGCAGATGGAGGTGGGGTCTTCTGGGAGGGATGTGTCCTTGGAGTCGCTATGGGTCTACAGCATAAGACAGGGCAAGACAAGACAAGAGGATAGCCAGACTGACCTGCCCTGGCTCTCAATACCTGGTTAGGACCATCCTGCATTGGAATTTCAGTGAATATCATTCTCCCTATCTCTTTCACCCAGGAAAGAATTGACGGGCATGATGGCAGACTTCAGAAATCACAAATTCTCATGAATGAAAAGGACGATAACTTGACTATTGAACCTTAAAAGAAGAATCCAGGAGAACTTACGGATCACCTTCTAATTCCCAGTGAAGACATGGCAGGATGCAGGGACTCTTGGCAGAGAAATTATTTAATTGAATTACAGGTACCTGTGAACAAGAAAGACCACTTTAGGGGGAATACCTGTTTTCCTTTGGGCACTTGGTGTTCTCCCCACCCTCAGTTCCACAGCACTTATGTACGAAACCATAGTTTTTTTAATTCATATTAATATTTATCTCTGCAGCTAGACTGTAAGCTCCTCATGGGCAGGGAACATGTCTCTCAACTCTGTTGTACTCTCCCAAGTACTTAGTACAGTGGTCTCCACAAGATAAGCTTTCAATAAATACCATTGATTAATTTATTGATTCATTGATTTGGTGTGTCTTTCATTACAGTCTAAGCCAATCATCTCCCCCAGCTAGGGTCATTTCCCAGTATCACTCTATTAACAAGGTCCGATTAGAGTGTAAGCCTGTCAATGGGCAGGGATTGTCTGTATCTGTTGCCAAATTATACATTCCAAGCGCTTAGTACAGTGCTCTGCACATAGTAAGCACTCAATAAATACTTTTGAATGAATGAAAAGTATTTGTAAGCTCATTTTAGGCAGGGAACATGTCTAACAACTCTGATATAGCATACTCTCCCAAGCACTTAGTATAGTGCTCTGCACACAGTAAGCATTCAGTAAATGTGATTGATTGATTGAATACCTCCAATTGTAACTTTGTTGCAACATTGCCTTTCTTTACCTATCTTAAAAATCAATCACTCGTATTTATTGAGCACTTGCTATGTGCCGAGTACTGTACTAAACACTTGGGACAGTACAATACAGCAGAATTAGCAGACACATTCCCTGCCCATAATGCTAGTCCCATGGTGTTCCTAATCCTTAAACCAGAGCATCAGGGAGACCTCTCCAAACATTCCATATTTCTAACTCCAGACCACTCTCATCATGGAAACAAAAAATTGCAGGACTTTGGGTCTAACACCATGCCAGCCAATTCCCATGGTTCAGGAGATCGTCAGTTCTCCCAGTCCTATTCAAAAATCACATTCAGCTCATTCCAGAGTTCAGATAAAGCAGAAAAACCTGTTCCCTAATTAGAGTTTTATGGGACAACAAGTGCATCTAGAAATCCTTTCAAAAAGCCTGGTAATTATCTCCAGCAGCTAAGCTACACTGCCTTTTTATCACAAGCTGGGTTCCGCCTTTTATACCCTAAATTGGCCGAATATAACCAACCAATTAAGAGCTTGGTCATATATATTACTTCATCACAAAACACGCACATTTCCATAATCTCCAAACACATGCTCTAAGAGAACTTCTGGGTGCTCCATATTATAGATATTAATTGCATATTAGTAAATAGCTGCCATTAGATTTCAAGTAGTATCATTTATACATGCCAATAATCCACTGCTCACTGGGTGGTATAATAATATGCTACAAATACCATAATAATAATGCTAATAATAATACTATTTGTTAACCACATAATTTGTTGCCAAGCACTGTACAATTTGTTGGGTTGGATACACATTTATCAGGTCAGACACCAAGCCTGTCCCACGTGGGACTCAGAGTCTAAGGGGTGGGAGAGCATATAGGTCATTTAATGCCCATTTTACTGATAAAGAAACTGAAGCACAAAGAAGTGAAGTGACTTTCCCAATATCACACGGCAGGTAGTGGCAGAGCCAGGAACAGAACCCAGGTATCCTACCTCCCAGACTCACACTGTAAGCTTGTTTTGGGCAGGGAATATGTCTGTTTATTGTTGTATTGTACTCACCCAAGTGATTAGTACAGTGCTCCATACACAAGAAGCACTCAATAAATATTATTGAATGAATAGGCCATGCTGCTACTCAAAGACTGCATTTATAGTTAAATTTTACAACTAAAGAGTGGCCAGGAAATAGGATAGTATTTTACGATTAGACTGTAAGCCCGCCAATGGGCAGGGACTGTCTCTATCTGTTGCCAATTTGTACATTCCAACCACTCAGTACAGTGTTCTGCACATAGTAAGCGCTCAATAAATACTATTGAATGAATGAATGAACAGTATTTACTGAGGGGATCTTCTGTTGAAAAGCACTGTGCCAAGTACTGGGAAAACACAGTAAGTGAATATTAGATGCAGCCCCTGCCAATCAATCAAGTACTGTACTAAGTCCCCCGGGAGATTGCGATATAACAATATAACAGAAATGATGGACATGTTACCTGGCCACAATGAGATTATAGGGAGTTTGTAGAGATTACAGTCTTTAGGGGTTTACAGTCTAGAGGTATTTTATATTTTACATATCCTGGAAATGCACATAGAAAAGTCTCATCATCCCACTCTCTCCATCCTTCAACTTCTCTTCTTCGAAGCCCATGTTGTGTGCCCCTGCCACTCATTACAACTACTTCCTGCATGCATCCAATATTTCTTGGCCCTAGTTCTGCTTCTCTATCACCAACTTAAACATCCTCAGCACTTTTGTTATATATGTTTATTCAACTGTACTTTCAATTACTTATTCTGATTACTCTCTTTCCCAATACATTCATGTTTTTCTCCCCCATCACTGTGTAAACTCCTGGTGGAAAGGGTATGCGTAAGTGCTTATTTTGTCATTTCCAAACACCTTATTACAAATACATTGCCCCCATTATATGCTCAATGAATCTTACTACTCCTGAGTGACAGACGTCCCCTGTGAGTACCTAAGGGTTTAGATGATGCTAAAGCGGAAGTTGGGGGTGGATAAAGGGAGGAAGGTTGAGAGATTTAATCATTGAAAGCCTCCTGGAGATGTGATTTCAGAAGGGCTTTAAAGAGGGCGAGAGCTACTGTCTGCGAGATATGAAGGGAGAGGGAGCTCCAGGCAGAAGGGAGGGGATGAGTGAGAGATCAAGTGTGAGAGGAGATCTTGAACACACTGAGTAGTTTGGCTTCTGTCCTATAATTAATCCTCACATCAGCTTCTACAGGAAGCTCACCAGGGATGAAAGAATTGAAGAACAGTGAAGTTGAATGATCGTTAAGAGTAGGAACAATATTTTTCAACTCTGTTTTAGATGAAAAGGCAACACTCGTGCCAGTTCAGTACTCTGCATAAAATGGGTGTTCAATCAATGCTGCTGATGAAGGTGATCATGAGGGTGATTAGCTCAACACAGAGAATTATGCTAATGATGAATGGCTCCAGGGGCAAAAAAAGGACACCCCATCTGTAGGAGAATGTAACTGGGAAACTACTTCCCATTGCCATTAACACCCTTTTCAGCACTCGTTTCCTTCTCTCAGAAGGATAGGCTGGAGGTAGTGAGGAAAGGAGGAGTGGAAGTCAAGTAATTAACGGCAGGAGAAGCAGTATGGGGTAGTAGATAAAGCGCAGGCCCGGGAGTTAGAAGGTCATGAGTTCTAATCTTAGCTCTGCCACTTGTCTGTGTGACCTTGAGCAAGTCACTTCAATTCTCTGTCCCTCAGTTACCTTATCTGTGAAATGGGGATTGAAAAGGTGAGCCCATGTGGGACAGGGACTGTGAATAATCCTATTTGCTTGTATCCACCTCAGCATTTAGTAAGTGCTTAACAAATACCATCATTATTATTATTTATTAAGCACTTACTGTATAGAGCACTGAATTAAACACTTGGGACTCCCTGCCTACAGAGAGCTTACAGTCTAGAGGGGGAGACCAAGGGAAGGCACACAAGAGAATTATGTGCAAGGAAAGGGCGGGGGGAGTTTCCGTGGATGAAATGGGAGAAGGTGCAAGCAACATCTCACACAAATGGCCTCTATAGTGTCTCCAATGCCCATGAAAGCCCTCAGATAAAAAGAGCAGTGGATGGCAAGGTGACTTAGTGGAAAGAGCATGGGCCTGGGAGTTAGAAGGACCTGGGTTCTAATCCCAGCTCCAACAAGGTCGGCTGTGTGAGCTTGGGCAAGTCACTTCACTTCTCTGTGTCTCCGTTATCTCAACTGCAAAATAGGGATGAAGACTGGGAGCCCTATGTGGGATAGGGACTGTGCCCAACCTGATTAACTTGTATATACCCCAGCACTTAGAACAGTGCTTGGCACATAGAAAGCACTTAACAAGTACCACTGGGCCTTCACAGTGGGCTGCTGCAGTGCCAGAATTCAAATTTGAATCTCCCATTGACTTGGTCGGACTAAGACCACACCATCTTTCCTCAAAAATTACAGTTCTCACCAACTGACTCTTGGCAATGCATGATAAACATAAGCATCTTAACAATAAATGCCATTGAGACTGTAAACTCCTTGTGATAAGGGATCATGTCTATCATTTCTGTTATAATGTCCTGTTCCAAGCCCTTGGTGCAGTGATCTGCAAACAGTAAGTGTTCAGTCAATATAACTGTGCCGTCATTCCCCCTACACTTCTTCTGTTTTGAGAAACTGGGCTTTGTCAGGTTTTCCGTTTTTGTGCCTAAGGTAGGTAAATGTCTATGGCCTTTGAAAAATCTGTTCCTGAGGGGAGTAATGGCACAGGCTTCTGTATTCTCTTTTGTGTCAAACAATGATGTTTCAAGGAGATTGGGACATTTTTCGCCAAAGGAAAACCTTAGAAATCACTATGACTTTTCATACAGATTCTTTAGAGGGATCTAAAAATTGCTCAAGGAGTAAATAGAAAAGTGAATGTTCCTCTTTCAACTCTTCTGCAGGGTGTTTATTTATGAGATTGCCCAGAACAAATCTAAAGTTCAGCTTCATAAAAACGTCTGTGATCCCCCCCAGCTCCAGAAAGTTTTGATTTAGATGAGCCATTAAAGCTCCACCTGCCACATTTGTGGAACTTGTTGCCCGATTATGCACAAGGTAGCAGTGAGGTGAAGGTGAGATCATGCATTTCATGAAGGTGATTAGCATTTTCCCAAAAGACTCCAGGAGGGATTTTCTCTTTCTTTCCCAGAGAGCTTGTAACTGCGTGGGAGCACTTTATATTTTAACGCCCCCTTCCCACAAAGAACACTAGGGAGGTAGGTGGCAGCGAGGAAAGGAGAAAATATTAGGGAGGGAAAGTGCCCAAGGAGGGAGGGGAAGAGATGGAGCTGTAAAGAGAAGGATCGTGGGTTGGAGTGGGAGATGGGAGGAGTGCAGGGAAGAGTAGGGAGGGATTAGGGCAAGAAGGGAAAGAAGAAAGGGGTAGATGAGGAAAAGGGAGATGATAAGGAAATGAGTGGGAAGGAAGGAAAGGAGAGAGTAGGAGGATGGGGGTGAGAATGAGGAGAAAGGGTAGAGGGGAAGGGTGAGGAGGAGGGGTCCTGATGGTGATGTGAAGCAGATGAGAGGGCCAGAAAGTGGGGAGGAAATGAAGGAATAAAGAGAAGGTGGGGGGAATAAGAGATGGTTAGGTTAGTCTTTAGTGGGAACTATACTCTCTAAGGTCACTGATGCTCTCCTCAGAATCAAATTGAATGGTTTCTAATCCTCTCCTGATCTTTCTTTATGCTCAGATGGTTCTTTTTACCCAACTCCTAAGTTTACAAAATCTTTGCTCCTCGGAATCCCACTTCAACTGTTCATTCCACTTGACTCTCCAGCTTTTAAACACTTATGGAGCCACTTCCATCCTTCCTTCTCCTCTCACCACTTGTGAATATGTCTGTTTCTCACTCTCTCTCTCTGCCATTTGATTATAAGCCTCTTGAAGATAGGGAAAGTGTACCTTGCATTACACCCTCCCAAACACTTAATACAATGCTTTGTATTCAGGAGCCATTTAATAAATACCACTGATTAATTTATTTATAGAAGTATAACAGTAGAACTGAAAGGAATAAGACGTACTGGTGGGTAGGAGAGACACAGGAGAGGCCAAAGCTGCTGGGAAACTGATCTAAAATGACACATGATAACTGTGGTATTTCTCAAGTATTTTACTTAATGAGCACTGTATTAAGAGCTGAGGAAGCTCCAGGTTAGTCAGGTTGGACAGAGTCCCTGTTCCTCATGGGCCTCACAGTCTAAATAAGAGGGAGAAAAAGGTATTTAATTCCCACTTTGCAAATGAGGAAACTGAGGCATAGCAAAATTAAGTCATTTGTTCAAAGTCAGACAGCAGGGAAATGACAGAACTGGAATTAGAAGTCAGATTCTCTGACTTCCAGGATTGTGCTCTTTCCCTAGGCCACACTACTTTTCTAAATCACTAGTCATTTCTATACTCCAGCTCCAAATAAATGGAACATGTTCAAGTTTAAAAAGATAAGAACCAGAAACCATCCATTTTGCCTTGCTGTATGGTAAATATAGAGGGGCGCTCAACCCCACATAGATGAACATGCTAATGGAATCTCCCTTTAGGGATGGTGGATAAGCATATGAGTTATGAAGATAAACTCAGTTGAGGCCACACTTTAATTATTGGAGGTTGGACCCCCAAGCTAAAAAGGAATTTTGCTCAAACTGGAGAGAAAAAAACTTGCCTGCCATATGCAAGAATGCTGGAATGTTTGAGGTTGGAAAGAAAATGCACTTAACACTCTTAAAACAATTGTCCCCACCAGGACATGTCAAAGAATCTGAACTGGAAATCTCTGTGGAGGAAAAATAATTGTGAAATAAACATAATATTCAAACCAAAGAGCTTCAGGGAAAGAGGTTCAGAAACAGAAAAAAAGCTGATACTAAATATACGCATGTAAAATAAGTGATCTCTGGCAGAGACACCTCTCTGAAGTTTCAAACTGGACTAAAAACTGTGTTGTACTGTAATGCCTATTTTCCCCATTCAGTACATGGAGTGGAGGAACCATGTAGGGAAATGTTTTTTAATACAAAGTCCAGTCCAGCACTGAATGCTCGAGGAGACTCAATAATCATTTCTATATCAGTGGTATTTACTGAGCAAGTGCTTACTGTGTGCTAAATGATGAGATGGAAACAAGATCATCAGACTGGGCACAGTGTCTGTCTCACATGGAGCTCATAGTCTAAGAGGGAGGTACAAAACATATTTATTTCTCTTTAAAAATGAGGAAATTAGGGCACAGAAAAGTTAAGTGATCTGAACAAGCAAAAATGGAGTTCACACTCTAAGAGGGAGGGAGAACAGGTATTTTATCCCCATATTTTTACAGATGAGGAGACTGAGGCCCAGAGAAATTAAATGATTTGCTCAAGGGCAGTCAGTCATTCAGTCAGTTAATTGTACTTATTGAACACTGATTTTATGCAAAGCACTGTACACTAAGTGCTTGGGACAGTATAATAAAATAATAGACACATTTCCTGCCTACACTGAGTTAAGGTCACACAGCAGATAAGTAACAGAGTCAAAATTAGAGTACAGGTCTCCTGACTCCCGTTCCTGTGCTCTTTCTCAATAAGTGGTATTTATTGAGCACTTACTTTGGGCAGAGCACTGTACTAAATGCCTGGGAAAGGGTGTGGGGATACAGAGTAATAGAGCTGGTAGACGTGATCCCATCCATAAGGATCTCTTTCCACTAGAAACACCATTTCCCACCCTGCTCCAGAATTTAGAGAATTAACATCCCCTGGTCTGCCCACTCCAAAGTCTGCTCGTGATCCAGCCCTCCCTTGCCACTCTGACCTAATGGGAGACAGAGAGGCCCCACCTCAAAATGCAGGCTGGATCAGGGATTTTCCTTCTGCCGCAGGCTCTACTTGAGGACCTGTACCAAAGTTTTTCTCTGTCCTACTGAGAATGCCTAGAATGCAGTGCAATTTAACAAAAGAAAAAATATAAGTTCCTGAAATGTGGCTTATGTGTTTCCATATTCAGACACAATCCAAAATGAGAAGAGAAAAGTTATAAGCTTGTGCTGAACTGCAAATCTAAATATTAGATGAGTTGTTTTGTTCCTCTTTCCACCGAGCTCACAGGTGAACAAATCTCCCACGTTTCCTCTTCAGTCCTGTTTCAAGCCTTCCAGGACTTTGACTGAAACTGCAATTCTTAGTTTCATCAACAGAGGTCACTGAAGTCCTACTTCACTTTGATAAAAAGTATTCCTTCTCCAGAAAATAAAATGACTGAGTCAATCAATCAATCGTAGTATTTACTGATCTCCTACTATATACAGAGCACTGTTCTAAGCACTTGGGAGACTGCAATACAACAGAATTAGCAGTCATGGTTCTTGCCCTTAAAGACCTTGCAGTAGAGAGAATTGCTGGGGTTTTAGTTGTTTTGTTATTATTGTTTTAAAACCTTCTGCCTAAGAAAAAAATGATCAGACATTTTTTACCCTGACATCTTCCCAAGGAGTCTTAGAAGTCCCCCAGTGAAAACAGAGATAATGTTATCCTCACTTTCCAAATGGTGAAACTGAGGACAAAATAGAAAATGGCAAGCTTCCGTTTTCCCAGCAGGCAAACCTAACCAAAACCCTTCTCTTAGGGAGATCACATCCCTATCTTGACAATTGTAGCATTTTACCAATGACAAAACAAGATTTATTTCACATAAAAGATGGCTAAACTATTAAAAGCAAATTGACTCTTAGGAAATGAATGTTCTTGTCAAAGTTTCAATACTTTTCTCTTCAGAAATTTAACTTACAGTTACAGTTAGTTTCAGATAAAGAGGTGTGCAGGCTGTCTAATGTTTACTGTCTGACATAAAGGATCTCTGAGTCAGAGCTCATGAAAATAGGCTTTTATGTCAGTAACAGTTGAAGGCTGCTCTGAATCTAAGCTCCCTCGCCTGATTATTTAACAAAGCATAGGAGGAAGGAGGCAGGGAATTCAGTTTGACTACTATTGTGTTCTTCTGAAGGAAATGAAACTACCTTTCTACTGGTGTTCGATGTAGGATCCAAAAAGTCTCTTGCTTCTCTCTCTGGTAAATGGTTGTGGCTACTCTTTGATGAAGAGAAAGTAATCAACTGCTAACAATCTGTTTTCATTAAATGGTTTTCCAAAACCCCATGAATTGATTTTTACGGCTGTTTCTTTTTACAAATGAGCAATTTATTAGATGTAATATGGAATAGAAATTCCAGAAAGCCTGAGTTGTTCAGGACACTGAAGCTGATTGTTTTCTTTTAGGAAAATTTATTTGTTGGATATGATTGAAGAGGGTTCCTGACAGTTCCACCCTACTCCTCACCAAAACACACATCCAGGTCTTAAGGAGACGTGGCCATGACTAGCAGTGATGAATTGTATGCCTCTGCAGCTATAATTTCAGAGAAGAGAAGCAGCAACTCTGTCACCCACCTAGCAGAACCAAGTGTAATGATCAATGATTCATATTTACTGACAGTTTACTGTTCACGGTAATGAGTGCTTCGGAGAGCACAATATAACAGAGTTGGTAGAACATTTCCCTGCCCACAAGGAGGTTACAGGCTAGAGGAATTATTTTACTCTTTGCTTATTCTTGTAATTCAGATTGGGTCAAATTCTAAGCACCACTCTGGACCTAGGTGAGGCAACTTCGACAACTGTATTCACTCTTTCTGGGCAAGGATCAGCAGCTCTAGAAGTTTGTGCCGGGGGTAGGTAGCCTGCCAACCTCTTCCCCTCCCCTTAATTGTAGTAATAACATTTATTGAGCGCCCACTTGATACAATGCACTGCGCTAAGCACCTGGGAAGTCCGGGACAGAAAGGGATGTGACCCCTGCACTCAAACATCTTGCATTCCTCAGTTAGAAGCACTAGTTATGAGTCCTCACTGCCAATTCCAGAGCCCATTCTGCTAACTTGGGTATTCCACAATGGCTCTCACCACTCTGTTTATATCTGAGTGGGGGAAGGGGAAGAGCTTGGGGCAGGAATGTGTGGGTCACCAGTCATCATACAGTGCCAGGGATAATAATAGTAATAATATTATGGTATCAGTTAAGTGTGCTGTACAAGGCACTGTACTAAGCGCTTGGGTGAATATAAGCAAATTGGGTTCGGCACAGTCCCTGTCCCTTGTGTGGTTCAGACTCTTAATCCCTATATTACAGATGAGGTAACTGAGGCACAGAGAAGTGAAATGACTTGCCCAAGTCACACACCAGACAAGTGGAGCTGGGATTAGAAGCCAGAACCTTCTGGCTCCCAGGCCCATGCTCTATCCACTAGGCCATGATGCTTGGAGTGGCAACCAAGTGGTGGCTGGGGTCACGGACATGCAGGGCCAGCTTCCTGTGGATTGCCTACAATGATGGCAAAGGCGAGGCAGCAATGTTTTGTTTGCCCATCCCTGAAGTGGTAGTTACTTCAGTATGCTCAGTCATATACCTTGAGGATTTAAAGGCATCACTCCAACTGCCAAAGGTGCCTAATTTCTAATCTGGCAATGCTTAAATTCAGAGAGAATATGGCAAAAACTCTCTGTTCATCCCAAGAACTCAGTTTAAGGCACACTTATAGGCAAGCAGAGCCCTGCCAGGGGCTGGGTAATAATAAAAGTGGGAAAAATATGGATAAATATTGGATCGTTTCCTGTACAGGTTTGGCAACAATTGATCTAGTTCACCACAAGTTCAGTTAACAAGTCCACCTGGCAAATGAACATTTAGATGCCAATGCAAACCCACTCCCTAATTTTTAAATAATAGTTTTACTGTGCTAATAAATGTCCATAAAATAATAAATGTCTGCAAACTTTTCCAACTTCTGCTTTACTCCACCTCCTAAAAGAATAATTAAAAGTCATCTCTGACAATGGCCATACCTTGGTTAAGAAAGATTATAGCATATATATTAAACTGAATGAAAATCTGAACCAGCCATACCACCTCTAGGTTTGGTTCTAAGGCAGGTTCTATCAGTACCCCCCGCCCAAATCATAATTTAGACTGTTCAAATTCAGGCAAAATCATCTATCCCAACCAGTTTTCCAGTTTGGGTTTTGATTTTCTCTATTTCTGATGATCCCACTGGGACAGTCAGGGAGAGAAGAACAGCTTGCTCTGCTAACTCAAGGCTGGAGACTAACTTTGGCATTTTGGGTGGCCTTCTTAGAGTTGAGCACCCCTTTGTTTAGTTCCACGAGCTTAGTATGTCCAATATCATCCCTCCTCCTCCATCCTGGTGGCTTAACCATGGATACTCAGTGTTTTTTTTTACAGATTATGAGCATTATTCTTAAATCACACTTTCTCCACTCCAGGTCTGCCACTTTTTAAAGCAGAAAAGAGAAGGCAGGTATTTTAGATTCTTCCTGCACCCTCTAATGTTTCCCTCTATCCCCCATTACCACCTTGGCAGGTCAGTTTCAGGCCACTAAAGGATATTTCAAACATTCATGGCTGGGTCCCCAGGGGAACAGGTGAGGCAGCTTTCTGCAAACAGGAACCTCCGGACCTCACCCATAAAGTTGATCTCAAGTTTCAGCCACAGTCAGAGAGAAAGCGCCCATTAACTGACTGGGAGTGGTCCATTTGTGCCACGGAATTTTAGCCCAAGGCAAAGGCAAAATTTAAACAAACTAAGAACAGACTATTACCCAGAACAACCACGATTCCACACATTCATTTCCAGAATGCAGTATACCCATTGTTGCAAGAAGCTCTGTCCATTCCTTATCACTCCTGATAACTAAATCAAACACCAGGAATCTGGTCCCTAAGAAGCTAGGTTTCAGTGTGATTACTTGTGGATGTAGCTCATGATCTTCACAGACATGCATTACTATACAAACTTTTAAGGACAAGACTATCTAGGGAGAACTCTGGAAGACTAGAATGTCTTTTGGAAGCTATCCTAGTGAATCTGTAGGCAAGAGTCGTCATGAGAACAGTAGTAAACTCCTCACTCTTGGCTTCAAAGCTCTCCATCACCTTGGCCCCTCTTACCTCACCTCCCTTCTCTTCTTCTACTGGCCACCCCGTAACTCCGCTCCCCTGCCACTCACCTCCTCATGGTCCCTCATTTGCGCCTGTTCCGCTGTCGACCCCTGGCCCACGTCTTACTGCTGTCCTAGAATGCCCTCCCTCCTCACATCTGCCAAACTAACTCTCTTCCTCTCTTCAAAGCCTTATTGAGAGCTCACCTCCTCCAGGAGGCCTTCCCAGACTGAGCCCCCCCTTTCCCTCTGCTCCTCTTCCCCTCCCCATTCCCCCTTATCCCACCCTCTGCTCTTCCCCCTTCCCTTCCCCACAGCACTGTGCATATTTGTCTACATTATTTATTACTCTGTTTATTTTGTTAATGAGGTGTATATAGCTATGATTCTATTTATCTTGATATCTACACCAGACTACTTGTTTTGTTCTGTTTTGCTTTGCTGTCTGTCTGTCTCCCCCGTTTAGACTGTGCTATGACCCCGTTCTTGGGCAGGGATTGTCTCTATCTGTTGCCAAATTGTACATTCCAAGCACTTAGTACAGTGCTCTGTGCATAGTAAGTGATCTGGTGGGGCTTTGAAGGAATCTAATAGGGGAGAGAGACAAAGATTATCGAAGGTTTATTATTCAGTGATGAAATACTGTACAGACTTATTTTGAACTCAGTGACCCAAATTTTGCCATCATCTTTACATTTTCAGAAAATGAAGTCCCCAACAAATCATACTGATTTCTAGTCCATAAATACTCAGCAAAAGCTAGAGACCTAGGAGATTTCTAGGAGATCCCCACACTGCTTAAATGAGTTTATGCCACTCGAAGATGAGTGTCTGGAATTAAGATGAGCTCTCTTTCACCTAATTCCAGTGTTTGGTATTCTGACAATAATGAGGCAAGATATCAATTGTTCCTTGGATTCCTGACCTGAACATGCACATTACAAGATCACCATATTCTGAACTGTTTTCCAGAATTTGAGTAAGTACTCACTTTTCTATCAATCAATGTGCTCAGCATTGTACTAAGTACTTGGGAAAGTACAATACCAGAGAGTTGGTAGATATGATCCTTGCCCACAAGGATATTACAGCCCAGGGGAGGTGTTTACAGTCTGCAGGCATTAAAATAACTTACATGTAAGAGATACAATAGAGTATTAGGATATTTACATAGAGAAGCAGCATAACCTAGTGGAAAGAGCATGAGACTTCTAATCTCAGTTCTATCAATTGGTCGATGTGGGACCTTGGGTAAGTCATTCAACTTCTCGGTGCCTCAGTTTCCCCAATTGTAAAATGGGGATTAAATCCTGTTCTCCCTCCTACTTAGGCTGTGAGATCCATGTAGGACCAGGACTGTGTCTGATCTGATTATCTTTCATTTACCCCATTGTTTAGAACAGTGCTTAACACAGTAAGCACTTAACAAATTTATTTCTCCAACTACTATTATTACTACTAACAGTGCTGTGGGGCTGGTGGGAGTATTTATTCCTGTAACACCCCTTCTAGGATCCCAGAGTCCGGTGAAACTCCTTGTGGTTGTAGAATGACGTTGGAGGCCAGCAGTATTGTTTGAATTCAGAACTTGAAATTCAGCTTCTGGACTGCTGGTTAGAACAACAGGCATTATTTAAATTGTCCCTGATTTAATGAAACTGCAGGTGCCTCCACAGCTCTCTTCCTCATGTTCTATCCTACTTGGTCATGCCAAAAAACTCCCTCTGTGAAGTTTTCTATTTTCAACCTGATTCTCAGAATTTTTTTGTTCCCAGGATTTAAGATGGCATAGATAGATAATAGGGGTCTAAAAGTGTTCCACCAGAAAAACAAAGTAAAAACAAGGGCAACTTTGACTCTTGAAACCCAGCACCAGTGAAACCAGAAGTCAGGGTTTCACTTGCTATTAGTTACTAGATCCTTGCAAGGAAAACTAATCAATGAAGCTCTGTGATGCTTCCTGCCTTGTTGACCATGAACAAGGGACATTTTTGTTTTTAAAGTTCCTCAATAGATTGTTGCCAAGCAGACATGTTCATTTAGTCTGGGTGGCAATCATTTTTTATTCTTCCTGGATCACAACTGGTTTTAAAGACTGGAAGTAAAACTTCCATGAAAAGACAATGAGATTGGCAGGAGGAAACATTGCAGTGAGTCAGGAAAACAGGATTTGGTTATGCCAGGGACAGGGGATAAAAAAAAATCAAACAAGTTGGAGACCTATTCATTGTTTCAGTCAAGGATAAATTTGTTATTGCTGTAGAAGAGGTCATTCAATTAAGCCGGAGTTTGAAAACTGTTCGCCTTTAGTGTTCAGTAAGACTTCGTTTCAAGTATCCTCACATGCTTTACACTCACTCTATCTCATGCAGGACTTTCTCAGAAAAAGCAGTGTGACCTAGTGGAAGGAGCATGGGTCTGGAGTTAGAGGACCTGGTTTCTAATCCCAGTTCACTGTGTGACCTAAGCAACTCACTTAACTTCTCTGTGCCTCAGTTTCCTCATTTGCAAAATGAGAATTCAATACCTGTTCTTCCTCCTATTTAGACTGTGAGCCCCCATGTGGGACCCAATTATCTTGTATCTGCCCCAGCACTTAGTACTATACTTGGCACAGAGCAAGCCTCTAACAAAAGCCACAATTGTTATTATTAAATACTCACTGCTGCTGCCTCTGTTTCTTGAATCTTACTGCTGCTGCCACTGCTCCCTGAGTTCTTGCCTCTAAGATGGCAAGGCCATTTCTTTTTGTGCTCCTGGCAAGAGGCAACAACTCCTGAGGAATCAGCAGGGGAAGGTAGCAGGTGCAGGAGCAGCAGGATAATGATAACTGTGGTATTGTGTTAAGCGCTGCTCTGTGCCAGGCACTGTACTAAACAATGGGGTGGATACAAGGAAGAGGGGAAGAATATCTTTTATCCTGCTCCCAGATGTTATAAGATAACAATAAGACTCATGATGATCATAATTCTGATAGAGATTAAGCATTTACCAAAGCAAATATACTAAGGCTGGAGTGGGTACAAGATCATCAGAACCCTGTAGAAGAAGCTGGGCCCTGCCTCATTCAGGGCTAACACTTTCAGAGGTAAGATGGTTTGCTTTTTTGCTGGGCTCTCTGGAGCTCCCTGCAAGCAAACACGGCAAAGGCGTCGTAGGGCCTGCTGATTCCACCACAGATTAGTTCTATCCTATATGGCAATTTGAAGTGTAGATGGGCTTGTGCCTAATATCCCTTATGCCCTGCAGTATTCACCCCAGCATCACAGCGCTTGTATACATGCCCTTATACTGTATTATTTCCCCTATCTATGTGTTTTATGTCTGTCTCCCCCTGTGGACTGTGAGCTTCCTGTGGGCAGGGCTCATGTCTACCAACTCTATTGCATGGAACTCTAATGTATTATACTGTATTTAGGGAAGCAGTGTGGACTAGAAGAAAAAGCATGGGCCTGGGAGTCAGAGGACCTGGGCTCTAATTCTAGCTCCACCACATACCCACTATGTGACCTTGGGCAAGTCACTTAACTTTTCTGTCTCTCAGTTCCTTCACCTACAAAGTGGGCCTTCAAAATCTGTTCTCTCTCCTACTTAGATTGCAAGCCCCATGTGGGTCTGGGCTATCTTTCATCTCCTCAATGCTTAGTAAATGGCTTGGCACATAGTAAGAACTTAAATACCATTATTATTATTATTACTTTCCTAAGCTCATGGTAATAATAATAATAATAGTATTTGTTAAGCACTTACTAGGTGCCAAGCACTATTCTATGAGCTGAGGTAGATAAAAAGTAATAAGGTTGTCCCACGTGGGGCTCACAGTCTTAATCCCCATTTTACAGATGAAGTAACTGAGGCACAGAGAAGTTAAGTGACTTGCCTAAAGTCACACAGCTGGTAAGTGGCAGAGCTGGAATTAAAACCCATGACCTCTGACTCCCAAGCCCATGCTCTTTCCCCTAAGCCACGCTACTTCTAGTACAGTGTTATGTACATGATAAGCATTCAATAAACACCATTCATTGATTGATTATACCCTGTTTGGAAAACATTGAATTAAATTATAATAAGTGGTTTTACACAGTGAGAGAAAATCTTTTACTTCCTTCTCACTACCAAAATGAGGTCTTGAGCTTTCTCATTGAAGTACTGTTACATTGCTTTAAATTCCTCTCCTCAGGTCCCTCCTCTGCTCATTGAGGATTATATGGTTTGTTGACCTCCCTTGGATCCCCTGGGAGTAATTTATCATAGGATCAAGAAAAAAGTCCCGTAGAAGATTTTGAATGTAATAGTAGAAACAAAGTCATTCAGAATAAAACTCCATTTTAAACAGAACACACCCAACTCTGAGTCATTAAAATTCTTTACTGATCCAGTTTGCTAGTATTTTCATTCTTGTTGTTTGATGGGCTGGGTTTTTTTTATAGCCTGTGACTTGGTTCCTGAAGTTAGCGGGGGTATACGGCATTGGTATAGACTGCCAAAACTAGGTCTGATTGAATTGTGGCCATCCCAGGCACCCAGATGTGATCATTCTTCACTCAGTTGAAGGGGTTAATCTATGGCACAATTATGAGCTGC
Organism: Ornithorhynchus anatinus; assembly: GCF_004115215.2. Classification (NCBI taxonomy): domain Eukaryota; kingdom Metazoa; phylum Chordata; class Mammalia; order Monotremata; family Ornithorhynchidae; genus Ornithorhynchus; species Ornithorhynchus anatinus. Next base: position 111,318,017 of record NC_041729.1, read on the forward strand.
CTCCTCTGATTGGTAACTACCCACATGAGCCATTTTTTTTTCATTGGTTCCTGTTGACAGGATCTGATACTTTATTTAAAACTTTATTAGAGATTGAGAAATGTTTCAGAAAAATCAAAATCAGTACCCTTGTCTGTCCCTGGCTCCATTGTCCCTGAAGTCAGGACTGCCGTGTCTCAGCAGATGGTGGGAAGGCTAGTGCTGAAGCTTAATTAAAATGCCCCATTCCCAGGTAATAGTGAGACTACAGTGGGACATAGATACTGAGAGATGGAGAGAATGTTTCTGAAATTAGTCTCCATCCCAGTCCCCAGGCACAAAGCCCCTGCTACAGGAGGGGTTAGAGCTGAGGCTACCACAGAGCGTGGGCCCAAGTCTGATAGAAGCCCAGGCTCACCAAATGCCCCACCACACCTGGGACCACCTGCAGCCATCTAGGCTCCTTGGGGCACTGTCAATGGAGGGGAAAGAGAGGAGGCGGAGGTAGGGGCCAAAGGGGTAAAAGCCGGACTCACCAGCACTGGAAGATTTATTTATTTTTAAATAAAAAGATTTATTTTTTGTCTATTTTTAAATGAAAAAAATACCCTCTCCAACCTCCCCCAGCCAGTCATATCCACAGAAGGGGAAGCCCCAGGGCCAAGGGATTTATTTTTAGAGCAGCTGCAGTAACAGCAGTTCCCCAGCTCCATACCCTCAACCCCTCCCAAAGTGGCAGTGACTGCAGCATTGGTAGGAGCAGTATTTTTCTGAGACTGGCCTGGAGACCCCTCCCAAGCATTGGCGGCCCAGAATGGGGTCCCCTCTACTACAGTGATCAGCTCAAGTTTCACCCACAAATCCTTTTGTTTAGGAGGAAACCACACTTACTCCCCCAATCATCTTGAGGTTCCTTCTTCCCCAGGTTCACACAAAGCCCCGCCTCCCTTTTCTGCAGCTTCTCCTCCTGACTGCTAGATTGGATGACCTAGTAATTCAAAATGAGAGACAGATCACCCTGAATAAATTTAAGAATGCTGTTTCCTACATCATCTTGAAGGATTCTGCCTGAATAACATGCCATAGCAAAATATAAGCCATCCTGTTATGGAACCATTAGGACTCCCAAATCTACAGAGCAACTTTTACTAATTTGATTTTTAAGCAGATTCTTAGCCAAAGTGAATCATGGTTTGAGGCCTTGTGCTCCCACTTATATTTAACACAAAAAAGAGCATTTAATGTGGGAAAATAGCTTTCTTTGTCAGATCATTTTAAATAGGTATACTTAGCACTTCTTAAGATATCCCAACAGTTTGGCTCAAGAAAAATGATTAACCGATGTATTTACTGTTTAATTGTTTTCAGAAAGAGAGGCAGAGTTCGTGTATGCCAGTTTCAGAAGGTATCCTGGTATTCTGAATTTGTTACCCTCCCATTCCAGCTCAATAGGGTGAATTTTGCTAAAAGCTTTAGTACCCCAAACCAGAGATTTTCAACCAGGGTTACAGGTGAAAGGATCACAGTGGATAATAACAATAATGATGATGATATTTATTTTATGCACGTACTATGTGTTGAACACTGGGCTAGAAATAGGATAATTAAATCAGTCACAGTCCCTGCTCAACACGGTGCTGACATGAATAATAATGGTATTTGTTAAGCGCTTACTATGTGCCAGACACTGCTGGGGTGGGTGTGAGCAAATTGGGTTGAGCACAGCCCCTGTGTCGCTTGGGCCTCATACTCTCAATTGCCATTTTAGAGATGAGGTAACTGAGGCACAGAGAAGTGAAGTGGATTTCCCAAAGTCACACAGCAGACAAGTGAGGGAGTCGGGATTAGATGAACAATGTGAAGGTAAACTGACTTGCAGAGCCAGGATTAGAACACTGGATTTCCTGATTCCAATCCCATGCTTTCTCCACTAGGCTGGAGATTATGAAGATTATAGCTAATGCAGCCACTGAGTTGCTTCTTGTTGAACTCCTTGATGAAGGGGAACTATTCAGGGTGCCCAAGCAAAAGTGAAGTAGTAACCTCATTATGGGCAGGGAATGTGTCTGTTTAGTGTTGTATTCTCCCAAGCACTTAGTACAGTGCTCTGCACACAGTAAGCACTCAATAAATATGATTACATGATTGAATGAATGAAATGAATGAAAGAAATAAAAACTGCTCACATTAATCATAACCATGCTAATTGAGGCATTTGTTAAGTGCTTATAATGTGCCAAGCCATTGTTCTAAATGCTGGGGAAGACACATTACAATCAGGCCAGTCACAACTCCAATCCTGTAAGGAAGAGAGACAATCTAATCTCCATTTTACAAATGAGAAAAGTGAGGAACAGAAAAAATTCAGTGACTTGCCCAAATACACACACGTCTTCTGACCCAGTCCTGTGGTCTTTCCACTAGTCTGCACTGAATGAGTGGTGGAAGCAAAATCAGGCACAGCTAGTCTTCTCACGTGGTAGTGGTACTATTCCACATCTACATTCTTAGATTGGTAAACATTCCTTCTAAGGGAGGGAAAGGAGAGGTGGAAGGCCTAGGAAAAGGAAGGGCATTTCAGTCAAACCTGTGTCCACTTAGGAACTGAGCAACCTTGCTCTAAACCAGGCCTGTGCCAGAAATTCCTTGATTTCTAATCTGCCACACCTGGTGAGGCACCCATGAAACATAAACCTGTATTTAACTCAAGACTATGTAGCAAAGAAGTATTAAGACTTTAATTACAGCATTGGTTACTCTCAGTTCAGGGATCGACTTTCTCAATTTGTTGTCCAACAAACATTTACTCATGTCCCAAACAAAAGTTATCTACATTGTACTGATTCATCAGAAGGAACTAGGCTTAAAGAATACTTTATGGAACAGTGTTTAAGAAGATAAAAACTACTGCTTTATTTGCAACCTAAATATCTTTGAAAACTATTGCATGACAATTATAGAAAAACGTTCAGTAAAGCCTCTTTCTAGTGAATTCCTTTATAATGAACCCTCAATAGAACACATATTTACTGATTTCAGCAACTTATTGTACAAAGAAGTCTTATATAACACAAAATAGGCAAGTCCTATTTCATCATAAGAAGTTTTCACTGCATTGCACTCTTGTATCACTTTTAAAGTTTATGAAAAATTGTTACAGAAACTTAGGAAACTGTTCTTTTCTACTTTGAACTATTTTACATATCATTAACTGGCACATTTTAGTTACTTAAAGTTATCCCTAGTTTTTCCCTATGCAATGTCCAGGATTCTTTACATATATTCCTTAACATAGAAATCAATCACAATTAGGATTTATTATTAGTATAATCAGCCTGCCATCATTATTATCATAAATCACATCCTATTTAAGGCCCTTAGACAAGGTTAAGGGGAAAATTCAAGGACAATAAATAGGCAGTTCCTGCCCTCCAGAAGCTCACAATCAAACTGCAAGTCCCAGCTCTAAGAAAACACTAGTAAAGCCTGAACCACCCAATGAGAAACAATAACTTTCTAGACTTGCGTGATAAGCCTGTCCATTTGCTCTTGGAATCCTGGTGAAGTTACAGCAGGGAGAAAACACTGAAAGTCACCCACTAAATAGGGCAGAACTCCATTCTCCTCTTCATCTCACAGATTCTCATTCAGGGAAAAAGAGAAGAGGAATGTGGACTAGTCCCATCATTCTCTAATCAATGAATTAATCAATCAACAATATTGACTGTAAGCTCAAGGATGCTGATGTTACTGCTGAGGAACCCTATGATCGTCACTTGTTGATTAAATCCTATATAGCAAAACCAGTGCTGAGAAGAATTTGGGAAGAACCCACAGCAAAATCAAGCCTAACCCCTTGGTCCATAATTACCCAGACTGCATTATGATTTGTTGTGAAGTCTGATGTTTAAATGAAATTTCTTTTCCCATTTTGATTTGCACACTCACCATTTACACCTACAGTTTTTCTAAAGCCAGTCAGAACCACCAGAATTTCAGGATTCCAAACCACTCTAAATGATAAGCAAAAGGGAAGCAGCTCAGGAGTGTTCTCTACTCACTTATCCCACTACTAGGCATTGTCAATGTATAGGATGGGAGGATGGGCATTCCTGTTGTTGTCAGTATTGAAATACTTAAAGTCTCCTGTATTATAGTTCCACACCCATGGAGTAAATAACATCCAGATGGTGTTTTTCTAAAAGAGGTCAGCCACTTTTCATGTTGGAGGAACTAGAGAAGAAAGCCATAGTCACATTTCATATAGTAGTCATAGTCACTGGACTCCTGACAGAATGCAAAGAAAAAGAGAAGCAAAATTTGCTTTCTTACAACTCAGTGACTAAGCAGGAGTTCATCCTGTTAGACTGTAAGCTCCACAAAAGTTGAAAGCAGGCTTACCAACTCTATGATCTGTACTCTCCCAAGTCCTTAGTATACTGCCCTGCACAAAATAAATATTCAGTAAATACCACTGATTGATTGATTGATTGATCTAAACACATGTGTCTCAGCCAAGATACCTATTAGTCAGTCACCTGGATGTAGCCAGTGTTCAGCGTGGCTTAGGGGAAAGAGCATGAGCTTGGGAGTCAGAAGGCGTGGGTTCTAATCCCAGCTCTGCCACTTGTCAGGTGTGTGAGTTTGGGCAAGTCACTTAACTTCTCTGTGCCTCAGTTAAAATGGGGATTAAGGCTATGAACCCTATGTGGGGCAACTTGATTACTTTCTATCTTCCCCAGCACTTAAAACAGTGCTTAGCACAAAGTAAGTGCTCAACAAATAACATCATTATTGTTATTATTATTGTTATTATTATTATCATCCATGCCTGCAGTCTTACAAGCCAAACAGAGCCCAAATGCGGTAGCCAGAAGTTAAAAAGAACTTGGGCTTACAAAAATTATTGTGGTACTTGTTAAGCACTTACCATGTGCTAAGCACGGTACTAAGAGTTGCGGTAGATACAAACAAATAGGGTTGGACACAATACTTGTCCCACATGGGGACCACATAAATAGGAGAGAGTAGGATTTAATCTCCATTTTATGGATGAGGACACAGGCACAGAGTACTAAACACAGAACCTTACTTAAAAATCACCTCCTCCAAGAGGCGTTCCCAGACTGAGCTCCTCTTCCCCCTCTACTCCCTCTGCCATCCCCCCTTTACCTCTCTGCAGCTAAAGCCTCATTTTCCCCTTTTCCCTCTGCTCCTCCACCTCTCCCTTCCCATCCCCACAGCACTGTACTCGTCCGCTCAACTGTATATATTTTCGTTACCCTATTTATTTTGTTAATGAATTGTACATCGCCTCGATTCTATTTAGTTGCCATCGGTTTTTACGAGATGTTCTTCCCCTTGACGCTGTTTAGTGCCATTGTTCTTGTCTGTCCGTCTCCCCCGATTAGACTGTAAGCCCGTCAAACGGCAGGGACTGTCTCTATCTGTTGCCGACTTGTTCATCCCAAGCGCTTAGTACAGTGCTCTGCACATAGTAAGCGCTCAATAAATACTATTGAATGAAGAGTACTAAAGTGACTTGCCGAAGGTCACCAAACAGACAAGTAGTGGAACTGGGATTAGAACCCAGGTCCTCTGACTCCTAGGCTTTATTGCTTCTCAAGTCTACTTTCTCAACTGTCTTCAAGTTGTTTTACTGGAAGTTTCCTAGTACAATTTTCTAAGTCAATCACACTTTGCTTGAAGAGGCACAGCTCCCAAGTGGAGATGCAGCTACTGACTCTATTCTGTTGTACTCTCCAAAAGGCTTAGTACAGTGCTCTGTACACAGTCAGCCTTCAATAAATACCATTAATTGATTGATTGATTGATTGGAAGAGAGCCAGAACTTTTACATGTTAGATTTTAAGTTTATTCCTAGCTCATGATTGAATGACTTCCTCTCAGCTTCTAAGTGGGCAGATCCACCTTCCCCCAGAGTGTCATTTTTCAGAAGATAATGGCAAATGTAGCCCTTCAGGATTCTAGGCCAATAGGGGCCTGAATATTGTCCAAACTAATCTCTAACAATAACATGATTAAAACCAAAGAGGTCAAGAGGTCCCCCAGCAGAAGTTGATTTCTGAGCCTCTTCTTCCCACAAAGACCCACAAGAACAAGGTACTCATTTACAATAGAAAAAAAAAATCCTACATCTGACATGCTCTGAAACCAATTTCACAAGGTTTAAGCCCCTTATGCGTCTCTCTGTGAATCAGAAGCAAAACAAACTTAGGACCTCATTATAGGCAGGGAATGTATTGGTTGGGCCGTTACTTTGTACTCTCCCAAGCCTCAGTACAGTGCTCTGCCCACAGTAAATGCTCAATAAATATGATTGATAGATTGATATGGGAGATCTAATTCTCTTGATTCAGGTTAAGGGGACCTGATGGAGGTTGAAGGCATGCCTTCAACAGCCTAGGCTTTCTTGGACATCTCTCTCTGGTCACTGAACTTTTAAGCCCCATTTTCTCTAACTATAATATAGGGATACTAAGACTCCTTATGTCACTCACAAAGTTAACGTTTCAAGATAGAATGCTTTTAAAATCCTGATCTACAAACTCAGAGTACCAGCAAGCAGGGGTGCCTTCTGTTATCCCTTAGACCTAGACCTGCCCGACCTTTCAATCTATCAATCAACCAGTGGTATCTATTGAAAGCTTAATGTGAGAGAGCATTGTTCTAGGCTCTTGGAAGCATAAGCTTAGTGAATGCTTAGAGGGGCTGTACTGGTCCAAAGTTGGCTTTTACTAAGCCATTCTGTTGTACCCTGAACATATGTTTATGCAGTACAAATTGGAAAAATTCCAAAGCTTTCTATTCAAAGACAGAGTGAATACTGACATTATTTGAGAGATGTTAAAACCTAAATTTCTTTGGCTTGTTTCAACTTGTGGGTAGAAAAATGCACTTATTGTACCTCTATTTTTGTAACCACTTAAGATCCTGAATGACCCTTTGTATTAGGTATTAACCTCTGGCCTGGACAGCACCTAACATATTTTAAAGATATTTTTTTTTAAAGAGTATAGTACATGGTGAATAACCAAGCCAGTCAAGCCAATAAGTTACATATATTCATTCATTCAGTAGTATTTATTGAGCACTTACTATGTGCAGAGCACTGTACTAGGCGCTTGGAATGTACAATTCGGCAACAGATAGAGACAATCCCTGCCCAGTGATGGGCTCACAGTCCAAATGGGGAATACACAATACTGAATATCAAGCACTGTTCAGATTATCTTATGAGCTAGGAACCAAAAAGTTTAGAATACAATTCAGCTTTTTTAGTGAATGCTCAGTCTTCCCAAACACAATTTCTTTGAACTTCCAGCTCTCTCACCCACCCATTCTGATAGTTTTCTATGGCTTCAGAGAGACAGAGTTGATATGATTTGGCAAACCTTCTGTTCTCCTTAGAACTTTGGACACTTTTTTAGCAAAGTGACATGCCGGGTGTAGACATTACTGAGACAACACAGGAAAAGTATTGTGGGAAGGCTAGTGTTAATTTCTGTGGAGTAGAGGACTGTGGAACTTGTGAAATTCTCTTCCATCTCTGGGTTCAGCTGTCCATGTTGGCTGTGCTCCTTCCCCGCTTTCTTCTCCTGACTCAAACTCCTCATCTACTGCATGAAATTGGGGCCTTGGCATCAAAGATGGCTTTCTTTCCCTGCCCATTGGATGGTCTTGGTTTGGATTTCTTGGAATACCCAGGTTTAAAGAACCCCCCCCTCTACGAGCCTTTTCCATTGGAATCATCTTCTGCTGCTGGCGTCTTTCTTGGAGGGACCCTGTCCGGGGATGTCCACTAAACATTCCCAAAGGAAAGCTGGAATCACTGCGATCTGCACCTGGAGATGGACAAAGGGAAAAGCTGTTAATGTTCCTGTGTCAGCCTTTCCTGTGGGGAGTTCAAAATGGAGAGGGATTTGAGGGGAGAATGCTATTTCTAGTTGGGCCACTGATATTGGACAAGTCTGTTAGATTCTCTTCATTCATTCATTCATTCATTCAATCGTATTTATTGGGCACTTACTGAGTGCAGAGCACTGTACTAAGCACTTGGAAAGTATAATTCGGCAACAGGTAGGGACAATATAATCCCTATCCAACAACAGGCACACAGTCTAGAAGGGTGGAGACGGACAACAAAACAAAACATGTAGACAGGCAGCAATAGCATCAAAATAGATAAATAGAATTATAGATATATAAACACCAATAATAAAATAGAGTAATAACTATGTACAAATATACACAAGTGTTGTGGGGAGGGGAAGGGGGTAGAACAGAGGGAGGGAATAGGGGCGATGGGGAGGGGAGGAGGAGCAGAGGAAAAGGGGGGCTCAGTCTGGGATGGCCTCCTGGAGAAGCTAAGCTCTCAGTAGGGTTCTGAAGAGGGGAAGAGAACTAGTTTGGTGGATGTGAGGAGGGAGGGCAGGCTAGAGGTAGGACGTGGGCCGGGGGTCGACAGCGGGACAGGCAAGTACGAGGCACAGTGAGGAGATTATGCTTCAGTTTCCTCACTCACAGTACTGAAACATCCCCATGCCAAAGGATTGCTTCATAAAAGACAAAGGGTATCAGAGGAATGCAGCCTTGTAAATTAGCCATAACATCCATAGACATGATTCAATGACACTTCACACATTAAAATGTCATTGTGAGAAATTTGTATTTCAATTCCAAAAATTCAAGAGGTGTTGGATTTGCAGGCTTATTTTACTTAATAAATATTTTTAAGTGTTTACAAATAATCAGAAAGCAGTTTTTTCCTCAGGTGAAAACCAACTCAGTTTCAAAAGAGTCCTGCTTTATACATAACAGAGAAATGGCTGACAATGCTCTTGGTATACCCAGGATCTGCACAGGAAATCTGGAACACTGGATGAGCCTCTGGCAAGGTTGAGCATCAGGTAAAAGCAGAGCAAGGACTTTTATTAAAGGTGACTCCAATTTTGACTTGATTTCAGCTTCAGTGATCACTGGCCATATTGTCATTTCTGTTCTAACTGTTCATAGGGGAATCATACAGTTCAAGCTTCTGGAGAAAAGTGAAAGCATTTGTGCCCTTAAACAAAGCTAATACCCATGATTTCTGTTTCATCTTGGTAGTTTTAGAAATGTTTATGTTTCATATTTAGAATGCTTTTTTCAGCCTGAAATTAATTGATTACCTTTGTTTTGAGATTCCTTTAGTAACTAAACTCTTAAAATAAATCAAAAGCATAATCATAAAAATTATAACTTTGGGATTTGTCTCATTATGTGTCAAGCATTATACTAAGAGCTGAGATAGATATAAGGTAATCAGGTCCCATATAGGGTTGGCTCATGGTCTAAGTAGGAGGGAGCGTGGATATTGCTCTTTTGTATATATTATTACCCTATTTATTTTGTTAATGAGGTGTATAGCTCCTTGATTTTATTTATCTTGATGATGTTGTCTTGTTCTGTTCTGTTTTGCTTTGCTCTCTGTCTCCCCCGTTTAGACTGTAAGCCCATCACTGGGCAGGGATTGTCTCTGTTGCCGAACTGTACATTCCAAGTACTTAGTATGGTGCTCTACACATAGTAAGTGCTTAATAAATACTCCTGAATGAAAGAATCTTGAATCCCCATTTTAAAGATAAGGGAACTGAGGCACAGAGAAGTTAAGTGACTTGTCCAAGGCCACACAGCAGTTAAATGGCAAGACGGGATTAGAATCCAGGTCCTCTGACTCCTAGCTGCAGTATGGTCTAGTGGAGCCTGGGCAAATCACTTCAAGCAGTCAATCAGTAAATCATATTTATTCAGCACTTACTGAATGCAGAGAACTGTACTAATCACTTGGGAGAGCATAATATAACAGTTAGTGGACACATTCCCTGCCCACAATGAGCTTACAGTCTAGAGGACACTTAGCTTCCCTATGTCTCAGTTTTCTAAACTGTAAAATAGGGATTCTATGAGAAATGGGAATTCTATGCCTGTTTATAATAATAATAATAATTGTGGCATTTGTTAAGTGCTTACTATGTACCAGACACTATACTAAGTGCTGGGGGGGGGGGGCACACAAGTAAATCAGGTTGGACATAGTCCTTGTCCCAAATGGGGCTCACAGTTTCAATTCCCATTTTACAGATGAGGGAACTGAGGCACAGAAAAGTGAAGTGACTTGTCCAAGGTCACACAGCAGACAAGTGTCAGACCTGGGATTAGAACCCATGACATTCTGATTCCCAGTCCCTTGCTCTATCCACTACACCAAGCCTGTTCCCCCTCCTACTTAGACTGTGAGCCCTATGTGGGACAGAGACTGTGTCCAACCTGATTAACCTGTATATACCTTATCATTTAGAACAATACTTAACACATAGTAAGTGTTGAACAAATATTATCATCATTATTATTTTTACAAAATAATTAGAAAATTAACATGGGCACATAGTTCCTTCCATTAAATATCTAATGGAAATCCCAAACTGTTTCACCTTCCACTTTTCTCTCATCTTTGGCTTTCTGAAAATGAAAGCATATTCAAATGAAGCATTCATGTTTGTTTGCCAGTTCTGTTCTGGTTAAATTTATGATTTGTTTCTCCAAGCCTGGTATGTAATTGAACAATAGGAAAAAATCCCACCAGACTCCTACTTTTTGTTTTTAATTGTTTTTGTCATTCAGCCTACTTTACTGAAGATGAGAGCCCCTCAAGTGTCTCTTAAATGTTGTGTTATTTATGCATCAGATTAAGTGCATATTGAAATGGTTTTTCTTCATTTTAACTTCACTTCCTGATAAAGATTAAGTTTAAAGAAAGAACGCTTCAGTGTGTATTTATCTGCCTTCCCCACCCTTTTCTCCTGAATCTCCCCCTTTGCAGGATAGCCCAGAAAGTCAGGGAGGGAGAAATAGTGTGGTCAAGTGGATAGAGCACAGACCTGGGAGTCAGAAGGACTTGGGTTCTCATCCTAGCTTCATCCCTGTCTGCTGTGTGACCTTTGGCAAGTCACTTAACCTCTCCATGACTCAGTTACCTTATCTGTAAAGTGGTGGTTAAGATTGTGAGCACCACATGAGACATGGACTGTGTCTAACTTGAATGGCTTGCATCTACCTCAGTGCTTAGTACAGTGCCTGGCACATAGTATGCACTTAACAAACACAATAATCATCATCACATTATAAGCATTTAAAAATACCATTAAAAAAGGGGGGGCCCAAGACTATCCAAGTTTGCCTGAAACCTGCCTCAGTGGGTTCTGGGCAAGCCTAGTCCAGACCCAAAGACTTGGGGTTCATGGCACCCAGGTGAAATCACTATCAGATGACATAAGTTAGTATTAGAATCTCTTTAACAAGATCTGGAGGGTCTGGAGAACTTGGGCAATATTTAAACAGTGGGTTAAATGGGTTAATTGGGCCCTTGACCAATCAGTAAGAGGAGGAGCTGAAATAATGTCCCAGTACCTGAAAAAGTTGCCATCCTGGTGTCTCTCCACATTGCTCGTGCATCGCTATATGGGAAGGAGAGGTAACGGACATTTTTGGGGCCAGGCTGCACACAAAAGATAGAGAAACAGACAGCATGTTTAATGTGGAAGATAGAGCCAAGGAAACAGGATAGAAGCAGCCAGTTAAGACCCTCAGGGCATTAACCACTTCTTTAAATCTGTTTAATTCCGTTTGGTTTGGTTCGAGGCTGTTTACTGAGGTCCCATTTTTTTTACCTACCACCCGACCACCGACCTTGGTGTTGGAGAACTACAAAGGAAAAAAGAGGACACTTTCCCCACCCTTAAGGAGCTTACAGTCTAAAGGGAAGAGGTGTTCACAGAGGACAAGCCGCAAGTTGGTAAGATGGAAAAGGACAGAGGTCAGGAACAAAAAGACCCATATTGTGGCTCTAGAAATGGTGGTGAAGGAGTGTTTGGTGACCTGGGGGTGGGGCAGAATCACTGGATGTTCACAGTCAGTTGGGGTTAATCCGGGATGCCTCAGGCTGGAGGTGCGTGCTTAACAGAGATTTGAAAGAGGGGAGGGATAGAGTTTGCACAAGAGATGTGGAAAGCATTCCAGGGAGAGGGAATGGTATGAAAGATTGAATGAGTTGGTTAGCTTGACTGGAGTGTAGAATAGAGTAAATGGTTAGAAGGAGATAAGGGCTCAAAAGTACAGCTGGTCAGCTGAAGAACAGCTTTGAAGGACAAGGTGCCTTTAACTAAAGAATCCAATTGTTGTTTTTCTTCATAATGATTATTTACTAAGCATTTACTATGTACTAAGCACCTTGTGGAGAACTGGATACAAGATAATCAGAGTGGACACAGCCCTGTCTCCAGCCTAAGTGAGCCTAAGTGGGAGGAAGAACAGGCATTTTATTCCCATTTTACAGATGAGGAAAATCCAGGCCTTCCCAAGGTTACACAGCAGTCAGATAGTTGAGCCGGGTATAAATCTAGAATATGTTTACCAATTCTGTTGTAGTGTAATCTCCCAAGTGCTTAGTACAGTGTTCTACACACAGTAAGCACTCAATAAATACCATCAATTGATTGATCTCCTGACTCCCAGTCCTGAGCCTCCTCCTGACACATTCATTATGGCACATGCTGGTGAATGTGTTGGACAGTCTTGTGCTCCCAGAACTCTTCCCTGGGATGGAGACCATTCTTACCATGGGGATAAATCAATCAAGAACATTTACTGAGCACATACTTTGTGCATAGCAACAAAGTAAAACCTTGGGGGAGTAAGAGAAGCTGTCCTCCACTTGTCTGCTGTGGGAGATCTTGGGTAAGTCATGTAGCTTCTCTGTGCCTCATTTTACTCATCTGTAAAATGAGGGTTCAATATCTTTTCTCCTGCCTCCTTATCCTGTGAGCCCCATATGGGACAGGGACTGCGTCCAACCTGATCAGCCTATATCTACTCCACCACTTAGAACAATGCTTGACACATAGTAAGTGCGGAATTCATTCAGCTGTATTTATGAAGTACTTACTGTGTGCAGAGAACTGTACTAAGCATTTGGGAAAACACAATACAGCAATAAAGAGTGACAATCTCTGCCCACAACAAGCTTACAGTCTAGAGGTGGGGAGATGGACATCAATACAAATAACCAGACATCATTAGAAATAAAATTATAAAATATAAATAAAAATATACATAAACTATTATTATGTATTAATTAAATAAAACATGAGGAAGGAGGGGGTGAGGTGATGGAGTGCTTTAAAGCTAGTGGTGCGGAGTTTTTGTTTGATTCGAAGGTGGATAGGCAACCACTAGAGATTTTTGAGCGGGGAGGGTGACATGTCCTGAACGTTTCTGTAGAAAGAAGATCCGGGAAGCGGAGTGAAGTATGGACTGGAGTGGGGAGAGGCAGGAGATTGGGAGGTCAGCAAGGAGGCTGATGCAGTAATCTAGCCGAGACAGGATGATTGATTGTATTAACATGGTAGCAGTTTGGATGTAGAGGAAAGGGTTGGTTTTAGCGATGCTGTGAAGGTGAGACCGATTAGATTTGGTGACGGATTGAATATATGGGTTGAATATGAGAGAGGAGTCTAGGATAATGCCAAGGTTATGGGCTTATTATTATGAGATAATTATTATAATGAGATATATTATATTATATATTATAATGAGATAAATGAGATATCTTATTATAATGAGACAAATGAGAGATGATTTGTACATTCCAAGTGCTCAGTACAGTGCTCTGCACATAGTAAGCACTCAATAAATGCTATTGAATGAATAATTAGTACTGATCAATTCAATCAATGGTATTTATTGAGCCCTTTCTCTGTGCAGAGCACTCTATTAATTTGTAGATTAATTAATTAATGATGGTATTTATTAAGCACTTACTATGTGCCAAGCACCATTCTAAGCACTGGGGTAGATACAAGGTAATTAGGTTGTCCCATATGGGGCTCACAGTCGTAATCCCCATTTTACAGATGAGGGAACTGAGGCACACAGAAGTGAAGTAACTTGCCCAAAGTCACACAGTTGATAAGTGGCGGGGCTAGGATTAGAACCCATGATCTCTGACTCCTAAGCTCGTGCTCTTTCCACTAAGCCATGCTGCTTCTCTATGTGATCCTTTACCTCAATCCACTGGGGATACAGACCCCAAATTAATTTACTTGTTTTGATGTGTACTATAGCTATAATTCTATTTATTTATATTGATACCTGTTTACTTGTTTTGATGTCTGTCTAGACTGTAAACCCGGTGTGGGCAGGGATTGTCTCTCTTTATTGCTGAATTGTACTTTTCAAGTGCTTAGTACAGTGCTCTGCAAACAGTAAGCACTCAAGAAATATGATTTAATTAATTAATTAATTAATTAATTAATTAGCAGATATGAGTAAGAAGAAAGAGGAGACATGTACATCAGTTAGGGCTTAAGGGTATGTAAGATATGTTTCTAAGTACTATGGGGATTGCAAGTACCTTATGTGCTTAGGTGGTGTGGAAGTGTGAAAGAGACCACTGAGGGACCAAAAATGGGGAAATTAGAAATTAACTAGGGAAAGTTTCCTGGAAGAGATGGGATGTTAGTTAGTGGCTTTGAAGATGGGGAGGGTTGAGGGCTGTCAGATATGAAGGGAGAGGAAGTTTCTAACACTGGAGGGGAGTACATATGCAAGAAGTCAGTGGTGGGAAAATAAGAGAAGCAGTGTGCCTCAGTGGAAAGAGCACGGGCTTTGGAGTCAGAGATCATGGGTTTGAAACCCGGCTTTGCCACTTGTCAGCTGTGTGACTGTGGGCAAGTCACTTCACTTCTCTGGGCCTCAGTTTCCTCATCTGTAAAATGGGGATTAAGACTGTGAGCCCCACGTGGGACAACCTGATTCCCCTGTGTCTACCCCAGCGCTTAGAAGAGTGCTCTGCACATAGTAAGCGCTTAAAATACCAACATTATTATTATTATTATTATTAAGAAGGACCCATAGTGAGGAGGTTACCTTGAGAGGAAGAAAGAGTATGAGCTGGGTTGTAATGGGAAACAGTTAAGTCAGAAGTGGAAGGATGATCAGTGCCTTAAAGCCAATAGTGTAGTGTTTCTGTGTGATGCAAAAAGGAATGTACAACCCTTTGAAGTTTGATGAGCAGGGAGGCATGTGCTGAAAAATGTTTAGGAAAATGATCTGGGAAGATGGGAGATTGGCAAGGAGTCTGTTGCTCTATTCAAACAGGATTAAGAAGACCCCACCGGTGATACTTTGCCCACCTTTAAGGATTTAGCAGTCAAAAGGATATGTTCATAAAATATAACCCAGAGGTAAGTGAATTGGCATTTCTCAAAATGGCAAGCATTGGTATTTCTGGAAAGTGCAGTTGCCAAATATGATGACCCCACAACTGGGGTTTTTTATTTTTCCTCCTATGACCGGAAGGTACCAATTTCAAGACCAGGAGCATCACAAATCTAGTTCTGCTTTATAAAACCCAGCACTCCCCCTACCCTAATGGAGTAAATCACAATTTATACCGATTTCCCCCATGGCAGGCTGCTGCTTTTCCTCATACTCTCCCTGAAGGTGTGTTGGCGACGGATGAGAATTTCCTTGGCCTGTTTCTCACTTGTCTCTGTTTTCAGGTTGTGTCTGTTGTACGATAGTGTCTGAAAACAAAAGGGGTTATGAAAGACACCCACAAATATCCATTTTTGATCCAAAATTATTTCCTCCTCAGCTCTGTTAACATTTACTCAAGGTATAACTCACTATGGCATAGCAGTAGCTCATAGCCATCCAAATTCCAGTGGGGGAAATTCTTGCTACTTTCCTCAGTGTTTTCTTTAAGGCAGGAGGGCTAAAGAGCTGGGAGGTAGCAAGGACTTTCTTCACCTTGAGGGTGATTTTTGTGAGGTTCCAAGACATTTCTTTATCCCTGGCAGTAACCCCAGTGAGGAGGGCAAAGGTGAGAAGGTCTCAATGTTCCTTCCCCTTCCCTGGCTTCCCTGCTCCAAGTTCAACACACATCCTACCCAAGTCGTGGTTTCGGGGACTTTCATTTTCAGAACGGGCCTCACGGTGATGGGGTGAGAGGGGTCATAAAGAGATAGGTTGGCTGCTACTACACAGGACTGCTTTTTGACTTGCCCTTTGTCCTCTGCTTTGAACTTTTCCAGGTCCCTGATTTTAAATTTCTGCCTTGTCTCCACCTTCTCTTTCAACTCTGTGAGTAGGAACAGCCTTAGGGGAATTTTCTCAACTTCAGAAGCAGCTTCTGTCAGAGTGGGTGCGGGTGTGGCCAAACAAACCAATCTTTGGTGCCTCCCCTTAGCTATCTTGACTGCAGCCAAAGGTGGGACCAGCACAAAGGCTTGGGCCTCAGCCAGTAGGGCCAGGGGCCTTCACGTACTTCTTCATAGGTCAGCCTAGGCTGTTCCTGTTGCCTGGTTCCCTGCTTCTCCTACCAATAGGAAGTGAAGGCCAGAGGGAGATGTAGGATACAAGTCCCACTTTAACCCACCACATCTAGGTTGGATCTAAACTAATCTTGGGGTACAGGATGCAGGGAGAGGAGACCTGCTCCACTTAGGAGTGGCCCAGAGAGCTCTGACTCAGCTCAAACCCAGCCTCAGGACCCCTCCATAAGAAGGGGTCCAGGGCTGAATCAGTTTTGCTCTCCAGCATCCTCAGATCCCATCTAAATTCCCCACTACTGAATGAAGAGGGTTTGAGTCCAGAACTGTTGTCCCCTGGGCCACGTCCTCCCACTCTCCTGGAATGCCCTCCCTCTTCACCTCCACCAAACTAATTCTCTTCCCCTCTTCAAAGCCCTAATGAGAGCTCATCTCCACCAAGAGGCCTTCCCAGATTGAGCTTCCCCTTTTCCCTCTACACCCTCTGCTGCCTCTCTACCCCCCCTTCACCTCCCCTCAGCTAAACCCTCTTTTCCCCCGCCTTTCCCTTAGCTCCTCCCCCTCTCCTTTCCCCTCCTCTCAGCACTGTGCTCCTCTGCTCATTTGATTATATTTTTATTATCCTATTTATTTTGTTAATGAGATGTACATCACCTTGATTCTATTTATTGCTATTGTTTTATTGAGATGTATATCCCCTTGATTCTATTTATTGCTATTGTTTTTGTCTGTCTCCCCCGATTAGACTGTAAGCCCATCAATGGGCAGGGACTGTCTCTATCTGTTGCCCACTTGTACATTCCAAGCACTTAGTACAGTGCTCTGCACATAGTAAGCGCTCAATAAATACTATTGAATGAATGAATGAACTGGATTCCTATGATGACTTTGTTTGGAAAAAGATCCCACCTTCACCTGGATGGTGCCAAGCACTTAGTACAGTGCTCTGCACACAGTAAGCGCTCAATAAATATGATTGAGTGAATGAATGGACATTGCCCCTAGGGTTGGATCAGGAATGAAACAGGAGAGAGGGGCCTAGACATTTTCCCAATGGCTCTCAAAATTACATGTCTAGGTCATGTCTGACACCCTAGGACAATTAAGCAATCGTATTTATTGAGCAATTGCCTTGTGCAGAGCACTGTACTAAGCTCTTGGGAGAGAACAGTATAACAGAGCTGGTAGACATGTTCCCTACCCACAATGAGTTTACAGTCTACAGGGGATTCAGCAAAATTGTTCTAGGAATGGCTCCCAGTTGCCTAGGTTAAGGACAGCACACTGCATATTAAGAGGTACAGTGAGAGGTTTAATTTATCTGGAAATGCTGATTACTTCACTGACACTTGTTCCATAATTCCTTGATCTCTCCCAAAAGTTTCACCCACTGAGGTGTGAAGACAGGAGTCACTCATCACAGTTCAGATGGAGAAATCCAGCCAGTGAAAAGTCAGACAGTCAACAGGTGGTGACACCTGGAAGGAAAGTGGGGCAGGTCTCCTGCTGCCTGGACCAGCCTCCTCCTTTCACCTGAGACCACTGCAGCAAAAACCCACACCCTGCAGGAGCACAAGGTGGCAGAAGTCCCTTAATAATGTTCAGGAAATTGACTGGGAAGGCTCTAGAGGTTGGGGATCAAGGACTACTTGCCTGAAACATTATAATAATAATACCAACAACAATAGGAGAGAAGCAGTATGGCCTAGTGGATAGAGCACAGGTTTGGGAGTCAGAAGCTCATGGTTTCTAATCCCGGCTTCACCACGTGTCTGCTGTAAGACCTTGGACAAGTCACTTCACTTCTCTGTGCCTCAGTTACCTCATCTGTAAAATGGGGATTAAGACTCTGAGCCCAATGTGGGACAGGGACTGCTTCCACCCTGATTTGCTTGTATTCCCCCCTCCAGCACTTAGTACACTACCTGATACAGAGTAAGCTCTTACCAAATACCACAATTATAATTATTATTGGTGTTGTAGTATTTGTTAAGCACTTACTATGTGGGAGGCCGGGGGTGGGGGAGGGGGCCTAGGGAGCAGGGGGAGACCCGCTTCCTGCAGAAGCGCCATGGCGTAGCAGACCCCGGAGGCAGAAGGTTGTGGGTTCTAATTGCAGCTCTGTCGCTTGTCTGCTGGAGGACCTTGGGTGGGTCACTTCCCTGGGTCTCAGTGGTCTCATCTGGAAAATGGGGGTGGAGACCGTGAGCCCCACCTGAGCTTGAATCTACCCCAGCACTTAGAACATTGCCTAGCACATAGTAAGCGCATAACAAATGTCATCATCATCATCACTATCCTAAGCCTTGGAGTAGATTTGAGATAATAGTGACTGATAGTTCCTGTTTCACATGGGCCTCATAGTCTAAGGAGGAGAGAGTCCAGAGAGTGAATCCCAATTTACAATTGAGGAAACTGTGGTACAGAGAAGTTAAGTTACTTGCCCAAAGTCATACATAAGACAAGTGGTAGAGCCAGGATTAGAACCCATGACCTTCTGATTCCCAGGCCTGTGCTCTTTCCGTCCTACCCATCTCAGCTCTCAGCATCCTTTCCGCTCTGTGATGGCTGAGGACTGGCCCCCTCAAGGACATTTTAACTGACATATTTTTACTGTAGATATTTTTATTGTTGAAGCTTAACCTGTCTTTATTACATTTACCTAATCTTCCATTTTATGTGTTTGTCCTTCCCCCATTAGATTATGAGTCTTCAGCAGGCCAGGGACTCCCATCAGAATTGATTTCCTTATATTTCTTGCCAGTGCCTAATACAGCATCCTTCCTATTGTAAGTGCTATATAGCAATGTAATGTTAGTATGAAAATATTTCATAATGATCAATACTTCATAGTATGCTTTAATGTGACACTGTATTCTATTTTAATATCTGAATTATTACAAAGATAAGCATGTCAGCATGTGAACACCATACAATTTAAAGAACAGATGAATCACCACTACTGGATCAGGCCAGTGGTCCAACCAGATCAGAATTCTGTCTCTAACAGTAGCAGTTGGATGCCCAGAAGAAGCATGCAATGGTTGCCTTCCTGGACAGTCATGGCTAGGGATGGATCATCTAACATATCCAACTTTTCTCTTGTCATTCCAAACTTCCTCCAGTAACTCATTATGAACTGCTCATCCATAAATTTAGCCAAACTCTACTTGAAACCCGATACTCACCCAGTTCTCCTATAATGAGCTCTCCCCACTAGTGTCCTTCCAATGTCTGCTGAGGCTCTGTTCCCTGCATTTTTTTTTTTGGTATTTGTTAAGCACTTACTCTGTGCCGAGAACTGAACTAAGCACTGGGTAGATTCAAGCTAATTAGGTTAGACAAAACCCATGTCCCACATGGGGCTGATGGTTTTAATCCCCATTTTACAGATGAAGTAACTGAGGTCCAGAGAAGTGAAGTGCATTGCCCAAGGTCACATAGCAGGCAAGCAGCAGAGCCAGGATTAAGACCCAGGTCCATCTGATTCCCAGGCCAATGCTCTATTAGGCCAGGCTGCTTCACAGCATCATGCTCTATGCATTGTGGGCTGCCCATGTGGACCTAAACTGGGCTGGTCACCCTGATACCTGCCTGACAGATGCCTGCATGACTCCTCCGGGTTCCAGCTGCCCCCACCCAAATCAGCTCTGTGTCGTTCTCTACTGGACCACCTTAATGCCCACTGAGTTCACAAACCAACTCTCCTTCATATCACTGGGGAATTATCATCCTGACCCACCTTCCACCACCCCAGCAGGAAAGGGAGAAGCAGCTGCAACCTGGTGCCGCCTCCACAAAGCCTCTGGAAGACTGAGGCAGCTGCTGCTGCTGGATCACTCACTATGGCTGCAGTGTGATTGTTGTCTCTGAGCCACAAGGAGTGCGATATTCTGCTCTTCTAACCCAGCACCCTATTGAGCTTTGTTTCTGTCTATATGTTGTCTTAGTGTTGTTTCATCTCTCCTCATGAATCTGTCACCACCCCCCGCCCTTCCTTATTTTTAGATGGTGAGCCCCACAAGGGACAGACACCATGTCTAACCCACCTGTGTATTCTTTCCCAGCGTTCAGTATAGGGATCTGTGTTTAATAATGCCATTACTACTGATAGGGGTTGTGTGTTTGCAAAGCCCTACATTAAAGAAAACCTGCACTGAGCATGTGCATGTTCAACTGTTTCTTCTAATACTGCAGGGTGAATGCAAGGGGATTGCATTGTCAGACAAGCATTCCCCAATTCTCTAGCAATACGAGTAGTGAAAATGCCCATACAACTACCTGAGGTAACAATGTCCTTTTGTTTAACATCCACTGGGGGAGAAAAGTGTTTCCTTTGATTTGTTAGCCTATTCCATCAAGTTTCCATGTTGCCCCCATCTTGGTGGAGTGAAATCTGCTGCACAACCATTCCGGGTTTGCCCTGTCCTCATCCATCTTGATTTTGTTAAGTTCTATCATATAATAATAGTAGCAGTTAAGTGCTTACTATATGTCAAACACTGAATTAAGCACTGGGAAAATACAAGATAATCAGGTCACACATGGGGCTCACAGTCTAAATAGGAGGGAGAACCAGCACTGAATTACCATTTTGCAGATGAGGGAACTGAGACACAGAGAAGTTAAGTGATTTGCCCAAGGTCACACAGCAGACGAATGGCAGAGTTGGGATTAGAGCCCAGGTCCTCTGACTCACAGACCTGTATTCTTTCCACTGGGCCATGCTGCTCCTCAAACCCCCTCTCAAGCTTTCTTAGTCATTTCCACCTGAAATCTGTTCTCCTGTGGATCCTGCTCCCTGTGAACATCTTGATAGCCCTTTCAGAAATTATTACTTTAACCTATATCTTCTATCTCATTTTTCAAGAATAGTAATAGAATTTATTAAGCACTTACTGTATGCAGGACACTCTACTAAGCACTGGAAAAAAAATCACGGGTGAGAATTATACATAGATCTATCCCTCCAAGGGCTCACAGTCTATGGAGTTATCCCTTTTCTAGTTCCGATCTTAATCTCCCTCCTCCAGAAAGACTCACTCTTTTTTTCCTTCTAAAACAGTACAGTATTCCTTAGATTGTATTCACCCTGCCCACCTTTATCCCCTTGGGAATTCCTGATTTATTGGGAATTGCAGCTGTGCACTCTGGGTTTTTTGGAGCCTGGACTGGAAGCTTCAGAGGGATAGTTTGATTTCAGAGCGAGGGTAGCCTGACCTCTAGAGTCATTTTCTGGGATTTACCTCCCCCTTTCCTCACTGCAAGCCCCACCTCCAGGAGGAAGGTTTCCTATGTCTGTGAAAGTCCAGAATCTCAGCTTCTTTCTGGTTTCCCTGCCGGAGTTGAGGCCTGCCTTTCCCCTTGCAGTAGCCCGAGCTGGGCAGGGCCGCTAGTTTTGTGTTCTGCCAGAGAAAAGCAAAGAGCAGGAACAATTCAAATGAATTTTACCCACCCTTTGTCGCACTTGGTACATGTTGTGGCTGAGAATGTCCCTCATGGACTCCACGTCGGCTGGGGAAAGCCTCTTGGTTCCTTGAATTCTCTGGGTCCTGAAAACACAATTGGGAAGAAACCAAAGCATCATGCTTCTTCTCTTAGGGAAACTGCCATGAGAGTTGGACCAAACTTGGCTTTCATTTCTGTGCCCTCTGAGGGCTACTCCTTTTCTGGCTTATTCCGCAAAGGACTTAAAAAAACCCCTCAAAACACTTCTTTGAGGAAACATTTTTTTTCACCACTTTTAGAATCAATTCAGCCTAAAATGTCTTGGTTCATGGCTTTAATATGTAAGATCCTCAAGGGCAGGGATCATGTCTACTGTTACATATTCTCACAAGCATTTAGTACATATTCTGCACACAGTAGGCATTCAACAAGTACCAATGATTGGTTATCTGAACGTTTGTGATGGCATTACTATTTAGGTGGCTTCCAGACCCATGACATTCTTTTCTTATGTATAATAATAATAATAAAGTTGGTATTTGTTAAGCGCTTACCATGTGCAGAGCACTGTTCTAAGCACTGGGGTAGATACAAGGTAATCAGGTTGTCCCATGTGAGGCTCACAGTTAATCCCCATTTTACAGATGAGGTAACTGAGGCATAGAGAAGTTAAGTGACTTGCCCTTAGTCACACAGCTGACAAGTGGCAGAGCTGGGATTAGAACCATGACCATGATATATGGCATCTTCATCTTAGATTAAGAAACTTCTGTGGGCCAGAGAAAGTCTTAATTTGATTTTCTTATACCTATCATAGTCCTTCAAACAGTTCCTCGAACACAGTGCCACTTAAAAGCAATGGCAATAAGAAGAAAAACAAGAACAAGAAACAGAACATTCTCCATTCCCTCCCCACTCCAATCTATCTTCCCTCTGCTGCCTAGATAATTTATATAAAGTATCGTTCTGCACAGATCTCCCTACTCTTCAGAAACCTCCAATGGACTCAATAAGCTCTCCCCTCCTTTTTAGCTTCTCTGATCTCCCACTAAAATGCAGCCAGCCACGTGACACACAACTCTTCAGCTCAATCACTTCTCACTCTCTCCTAACTAATCTTGTACCTCTCCCACTACAACTCACCCTACACACTTTACACCTCTAACGAGAACCTACACTGTACCTTGAGCTCAGCTATCTCACTGATGACACTTTGCCCACATCCATCCTATCCCTGGTCTGGAACTCCTTCCCCCTTTCATATATGACAGACCACCACTCTCCCCACTTTCAAAGGCTTAATAAAATGATATTTCTTCCAAGAGGCCTTCCCAAACTAAGCCCTCCTTTTCCCTGTTCCCTCTTCCTTCTCACTACCAAATCACTTGGATCTGTACCTTTAAAGTACTTGATATACACTCCATCCTCAGCCCCACAGCACATATGTACATATCCATAATTTATTTTTAATGTCTGCCCCCCCTCTAAACTATAAGTCCTTTGTGGACAGCAAACGTTTCTACCAACTCTATGACATTGTACTCTCCCAAGCTTTCAGTATAGTGTTGTGCACACGGTAAGTGCTCAATAAAAATAATTGGTTGATTGTTCTAACACCAACCTACTGACAGTATTTTGATCTTGGCTGTCTCACCATCTATCCCTTGCCCATGTCCTCATTTCGATCTGGAACTCCATCCCCTTTCAAAGCCAACAGACCACCACTTTCTCCATTTTCAAAGTCCTACTAAAATCGTATTACCTCCAAGAAGCCTTTCCTGACTAATCTCTCTATTCCCCACCCTATTTGCCCTCCATTCTGCATCAATTATTCACTCCACCGCCAGTCCCACAACATTTATGGTCATATCTCTATATTCTGCTGCAAGTCCTATCTGAAATTTATTTTAATATCTGTCTCCCCAACTAGATTGTATGCTTCTTGTGGGCAGTGATTGGGCTACCAACTCTATTGAACTGTATTCTCCCAAGATCTTGGTTCACAGTAAGTGTTTAAATAAATACCATTGATTTAATGATCATTGGCTCAGTATTCTCCTTGGTTAAAAATATTAGTTTAGAACAATATTATTAGTTACATACAAAACAAAATATTAGTTATGTACCTCATTGTGCCACAGTTTTCTAATCTTTAAAATGGGGTTAGAAAACCTGTTCTCCCACCCTCTTAGACAGTGAATCTTATGTGGGACAGAGACTGCGTCCAATCTGATTACCATGTATCTATCCCAACACGTAGAGAACTGCTTGACATATTTTAAATGCTAATAAATACCATCATTACTGGACACTGGGGCAAGTTGCCTCATTATAGACTGCAGCTACAGTGAGGCACATAACTTGCCCAAGGTGAGACAGTAGGCAAGGGGAGGGACTAGAACATGTACTGCTTGACTTCCACTCCAATGCTCTTTCCATAAATAACATTACTCCAATGCTAGCTAGGGACGTTGAAGGTGATTTGCTGTTTGCAAAGGGCTTGAAGGTTCTTAAATGATAGGCTCCTCATGTAGTGCACATATTTTTATTAGATTGGTTTTCATCTAGAACATGAACTTTCATGCCAGAGTTGTTGTTGAATGAAAGGTACAGTAACACAAAAGCCCTAAATTATTCCAGGATTTAACTTAGTCGTGAGGGAATTACCACTAGACTGTAAGACTGTAAGCTCATTGTGGGATGTGTCTACCAACTCTGTTATATTGTACTCGCCCAAGAACTTAGTCCAGTGCTCTGCCTGTGGTAGGTGCTCAATAAATACAATTGTTTGACCAATTGATTGGAATTGCAATTCATCCTTAAATTTATTTGTACAAAAAGTATTTGTAAATAGATTTATTTATTTGCACACATAGACAAAAATTTTAATGTTGAATATAGTAAAGTGTAATTTGGGCAAGTAAAAATGACATCTAGAAGAATAGTTCAGATTTACTGGAGCAGAAAATCATCTCAGATAAGGTGAAATAAGGAAAGTATTTTAATGACCATGTTAAACTTGATAAACATTATCCTGAACTTGGCTCTTTCCCCAGTTCAAACTGACCATTTAGGAAGGGATGAGATATAATTGTTATATTTATCTTGGTTACTTAAATGAATATATCTTCAAATATTTATGAATTCTATGGATGCAGTTTTCAGATACTCTTCTAGAATGGTGAAATTCAGAAGAAAACCTTTTTTTTTAATAAACTCCAGATCTACCAACAGAAACATTACCAAAATGATAACATCTATGCATTGAACTGATAACCTTACTCTGACAAAAGAATTTGCAATGAATCTGTTGAGTAAACCTGTTAGTCTACTAATTCATTTGTTACCTAAGCAAGTTTCAGATAACTTTAACTTTACCACAATTAAAATTGTGTGCCTCTCTGTGTAGGTAGATCCTTCCATTACAGAACCTCTAATAATTTCCCATCTACCCTCACATAAAACAAAAACTCCTCACTCTTGGCTTCAAAGCTCTCCATCACCTAGCCCCTCCTATCTCACCTCCCTTCTCTCCTCCTACAGCCCACCCCATACACTCCGTTCCTCTACCGCTAACCTCCTCACGGTCCCTCGTTCATGACTGTCCCGCTGTCGACCCCTGAACCTACCACTGACCTGGAATGTCCTCCCTCCTCACCTCCGCCAAACTACCTCTCTTCCTCTCTTTAAAGCCCTACTGAGAGCTCACCTCCTCCAGGAGGCCTTCCCAGACTGAGCCTTCCCTTTCCCTCCGCTCCTCCTCCCCTCCCCATTCCCCCACTCCCTCCCTCTGCTCTTTTCCCTTCCCCTCCCCACAGCACTTTTGCATATTTGTTATATTATTTGTCTATTTATTTTGTTAATGATGGGTATATATGATTCTATTTATCTTGATGATATTGACACCAGACTACTTGTTTTGTTTTGTTGTCTGTCTCCCCTGTTTAGCCCGTTGTTGGGCAGGGATTGTCTCTGTTGCCAAATTGTACATTCCAAGCGCTTAGTACAGTGCTCTGCACATAGTAAGCACTCAGTAAATATGATTGAATGAATGACTTCCTCACCATCAAGCAGGAAATCCCCACCGACAGCTTTAAGTCACTCAGTTGGCTCACTCTCTCCTACTAACCCTGCTCCTCTCCCGCTACAACACTGCCCACACACTTCACTCCTCCAATACCAACCTACTATCTACTTCACTGTTCTTCACTGTCATCTCTCTTGCCATTAATGCCATTTTTTTAAATATTTGTGAAACACATGTGCCAGACGCTGTATTAAGCACTATGATAAGTACAAGTTTATTAGGTTGAACAAAGTCTATGTCCCAGGTGGGGCTAACAGTCTTAATTCCTGTTTTACAGATGAGGTATCTGAGTATAAAACAGTTAAGTGACTTGCCCAAGGCCACATGGCCAAAAAATGGTGGAGATGGGATTAGAACACCAGTCCTCTGATTCCTGGGCTCCTTCTCATTCCACTAAGCCATGCTACTTCTCAAGCCCTTACTTACTTTGTAGAAGCCTCCCTCCTGCCTAGAACTCCCTCCCATTTAAGAACCTACAGTCCTCTGTTCTACTGATCTTCAAAGGCCTACTAAAATCACATCTCTTAAATGAAGCCTTCCCTGACTAATTTCTCTTCTCCCCAACCTGTTTCCTTTCACTACATGTCACCTTTGTATTTAGGTACTTACCTAACTCCTTCTCACTCCCTTCTTACGTTTATACCCTTAAACTCCATTGCTCCTTCACCATCTGTATTTTGTTTTAGGGTCTGTTTCTCCCGCTAGAATGTTCATTTCCTTGAGAGCAGTAATTGTGTCAACTTCCTCTAGTGTACTCTCCCAAGCACTTTGTACATCTATGCTCTTGGATCTGTTCCCTTTGGGCACTTAGTACTCACCCCACCCTCATCCCCACAAAATTTACATATATATCCATGATTTATTTATTTACATTAATATCTGTCTCTCCTTCTAGACTGTAAGGCCGTTATGAGCAGGGAACATGTCTACCACCAACTTTGCTATATTGTACTCTACCAAGTGCTTAGTAGAGGGCACTGCACACAGTAAGTGACTGATTGATTGATTGATCTGCACACAGTGAAGGTGCAGTAAATAGCATTAACTGACTAAAACACGTATCACATTTTCATTTACATATGTATAGCCCAGTCATATACAAACAGCCAACTTTCTGGCTGAAATTTTTGTTCCAGAGATAGATGCCTTGTAAGCCTATGTGAGCTCTGAAAATGCACATTGCTCTTTCTTAAGTAGTGGGCTCAGTTCTTTCTCTAATTAAAACTGAAGGTTCATTGCTCTCGTGCAGCTATTCTGGGAAGAGGTTTGGGAATCTTGATCCCAGAGGCTATGCATTTATTAATTCATTCACTTAATCAAATTTATTGAGTACTTACTGTGTGCAAATCACTGTACTAAGCACTTGGGAGAATACAACATAACAATAAACGACACATTCCCTGCCCACAACAGACTTACAGATTTAGAGGGGAAAACAGATATTAATCTAAATAAATAAATAAATAAATGACAGATATGTAAATAAGTACTGTGGGGCTGGGAGAGGTGATGAATAAAGGGAGCAAATACAGATGATGCAGAAGGTAGTGGGAGAAGAGGAAAGGAGGGCTTAGTAAGGGATGACCTCTTGGAGGAGATGT
Organism: Ornithorhynchus anatinus; assembly: GCF_004115215.2. NCBI lineage: Eukaryota > Metazoa > Chordata > Mammalia > Monotremata > Ornithorhynchidae > Ornithorhynchus > Ornithorhynchus anatinus. Next base: position 111,345,523 of record NC_041729.1, read on the forward strand.
ACCTTCAATAAGCCTTTGAGGCAGGGAGGGGGAAATGGTAATCGTCTGTCAAGGAGAGAGGGCTTCCCAGGCCAGAGGGAGGACATATGGCAGAGGCCAGTGGTGAGATAGATGAGATCAAGGTAAAGTGAAAAGGTCAGCATTAGAGGAGCAATAAATATATGAATATGCTATGGAGGAGCTGATCTTTTTTTCCCAGGGCCTCTAAGATAACCCCAAGAACTGGTAACAGTTAATGGTGGAGGAGATGAAAGTGAGTGGCTTAATGCAAAGACCTTGAGTTTGGGAGTCAGGAGACCTGGGTTCTAGGCTGACCTCTGCCTATGGTGCTTGTGCCTCAGTTTCTTCATTTGTAAAATGGAGATAAAATAGCTACTCTTCCTCCCTCTTAGATTGTGAGCCTCATGTGGGAGGGACTGTGTTTGATCTGATTACCTTAGGCCTACCCTAACACTTAGCATCATACTTTGGCTCATAGTAAGCACTTAATGAATATAATAATAGTAACATATGAGTATCTTTGCCACTCAATCAATGAATCATATTTATTGAAGTGCTTACTGTGTGCAGAACACTGTACTAAGCACTTGGGAGAGTACAATATAATAGAATTGGTAGATAGGTTCCCTGTCTACAATGAGCTTACAATCTAGAGGATCCCAGAATATTTGTTAGAAGTCTTATTTTGAACTGTTATCTGTGAAATGAAGGCTTAACTCCAAAGATAGCCATTACCTAACTAGAGGTCATGGTTTTGAAACACTATGATCACCATTCAATCAATTAATGCTTTAAATTTGAAAACTTACTGTATGCAGAGCACTTTACTACATTTTTGGGAAAGTATAATACAACAGAGTTGGTAGATATGCTCCCTGCTCACATGGAGCTTAAAGTCTAAAATCATTTATGCTCTTTTAAGATTTTTGAATTTTACTGATCCATTTTAATTCAAGTAATCTGAATTTTTAAATTTAAGATGAACAAAATATTGGGTTAGCCTTTAATCCTCAGATTTTCAAAACCATTACATGAGCTCTTCATCAAGTATTACTTATTCAATATTCTGTCTGTGTGGCCTGTGCCAGGGGTTTCTTAGACTCATGATTCATAGACTCTTAATGATCCTCAGGAATCACCAGCTCCTGAAAACCAAGCTCTGAGATTCTCAAAAACAATAGGATATGAGCCAGTTAAACAACATTGATTTTTCCCATTTTCAAAGGAGGTAACACTGAATCCACTCTTTTTTATGGAGTTTGTTTATTCAGATCTCAATCACCTTGAATTTAATAAAGAAACTTCTCTGTACTATGTACCAAACTGGCTTCCAGTGAGTTCAAGTCTAAATCAAAATGTATCTTGTGCCCTCCAAGTCTCCTTTCCATTGCATTTTGATTAATCAATCAGTGGTATTTATTAATAATAATAAATAATTATGGTTCTCATTAAGTGCTTACTTTGAGCCAAGCACTGTTTTAAGCACTGGGGTAGATACAAGTTAATCAGATTGGACACAGTCCCGGTCCCACATCGGGCTCAGATTCTTAATCACCATTTTATAAGGTAACTGAGGCACAGAGAAGTGAAGTGACTTGTCCAGGATCTCACAGCAGACATGTGACAGAGCTGGGATTAGAGCCCAGGTCCTTCTGACGCCCAGGCCTGTGCTCTATCCACTAAGCCATGCTGATTCTGTGATCACTTACTTTATGTACAGCACTGTGCTAAGTGCTTGGGAAAGTACAATGTAACAGAGTGAGAGATGTGATCCTTGTCCACAAGGAGCTTACAATCAGTCATTCAATCAACAGAATTTATTGATCGTTTACTGTGTGGTGAGCACTGTACTAAATGCTTAAGAGCTTCAAATTTTGTTTTAAGATCACTATCAGATTTTTTCTTCAAACCAAAGTAGCTCTACAGTGCTCTTGCAAACCATGAGGCTGGAATAAGAAGGGTTGATTTGAACAGACTGCTTCAATTTGTTATAGAAAAAAGTTTGTGAATTGTTTTTAGAGAAAACTTTACAAATAGCCCAAAGGGAAATGGTTGAAAAATTAATAAGGAACTACATGGATCAAAAATATGTTTTGTATGCAGGGCTGATTTTCAACTGAGATAAATGCTTCTCACAAACAATTTAGAAGCGCAGTAAATGTCAATCTGTGCCTCTCCATCTCCATGGAAAGGGAAATTTCTGAAGAATCTTCATTTTTTCACATGTTTTCAGATACCAAATGCAAGAAGACATTTTCTTTGAAAAGTATCCTCAGACCTGTACAGCAAAGCAGGTGGAAGTAGCTCCACTTCCAAGTGGATAGAAATGCTCATTGTTGCAGCTCTAAACATTAGCTGTCTTCTCAAGTAAACTCACTCAGTAAACTGAGAACTGTGACTGAAATCCATGCCATCCATAAATCAATTATATTTATTGGGCACATACTGTGTGCAGAGTACTGTAGTAAGCACTGGGGTGAGTATAATAGAATTGCTGGACACATTCCCGGCCTACAGTGGGCTTCAACTCTGGGGGAAGACAAACATTAATATGTCAGGTCAGAATAAAAAAATCACAAGTTAGGGGAGGAAAGTGTTCCATTCCTAGGCTAGCCGACTCCAATTTATCAAACTCCCAAGAGTAGACAGTGCGTTCTTGGTATTAACATCCACGTTAACAGTACTGAGATCTAGTCCTAGCGCTGCCCTTAACCCTAGTAGAAATCCTTGAACAAATGGAGGTCACAACAAAGTCTCTCCATCTGACACTTTGCTGGGAGAGAGGAGGGGTAACACATACCCATGATGATGTTGAGACAGTGTGCTGCAACCGAGGTGCTCCCCCTGCCCCTATCACTGCATGACAGTTCCAATAAGCAATACTTTATTAAACAGTCCGGAGGTGTAATGGAAGAGAGGTGTAGCCTTCAAAACAGCATGGATTTAAAACCTGGGAATCTCTCTGAAGATGTACCCAGAACTATAATAATAATAATAATGTTGGTATTTGTTAAGCGCTTACTATGTGCCGAACACTATTCTAAGCGCTGGGGTAGACATAGGGGAATCAGGTTGTCCCACGTGGGGCTCACAGTCTTAATCCCCATTTTACAGATGAGGGAACTGAGGCACAGAGAAGTTAAGTGACTTGCCAAAAAGTCCACTTCTCAAGGGGAAAAAGGCTTACACTGTTTCATAAGCCCAAACATCTGCTGTACACACATCTCATTTCCTGCTAAGATCTTTCCATGCTACTCTTTCTCACCAAGCATGGCTTCAGTGGAAAGAGCCCGGGCTTGGGACTCAGAGGACTTGAGTTCTAATCCCGGCTCCACCATTTATCTGCTGTGTGACCTTGGGCAAACCACTAAACTTCTCTGTGCCTCAGTTACCTCATCTGTAAAATGGGGATTGAGACTGTGAATTCCACGTGGGACAAACTGATTACCAGTGTTTAGAAAAGTACTTGGCACATAGTAAGCACTTAACAAATGTCATTATTAGTATTATCATTATTATTAATAAATATACTTCTCCTAAATCCAACTATCTGGCAAACACTTAAACTTTTCTCCTTTTGTGCAACTTCCTGGACATGGGGCTAATTTCCTGTACTCTATCTGGGTGTGATTGGTTCATAGCAAACTCTTTGTTTTTTCAGAATGTTTCTTCCTCAGATAGCACACTCCTTTCCACCACAAACACTCCAAGCATTTCTTCCCAAAGAGATAGTAGTGGCTGGGTAGTGGCTCTATTTGACTTACTTGAGCCACTCCAGAGGAAAATGTTATCTGCCATTTACCTGTATTTGGAAATAATGGAGAAATGGCAGGAGAAGCTAAGGCTCCGGGTTAAGGGAGATGGCGAGGGTTTAAGAAGAGAAGGATTGATGGAGGGTGAGAAATAGAAAACGGTATACTCTGCACTGTAGACACCTTAAAATGTGTTAACTTTGGCATGAAAAGGACTTTGAAAGGCTCTACCCAAACCAATTCAAGAAATTGTTTCCATAAAACTATCCATCCAAGTCTTGGGACCATGGCTTTCCACTTGGGATCAGTCAAAACGATCAATGAAGAGCATTTACTGAGCATTTAGTGTGTGCAGAGCACTGTAATAAGCACTTGGGAGACTACAATAGAATTAGCATTTAAGATACCTGCCCTCAAGGAGTTTATAATCTAGCAGAGAAGATAAACTTTAATAAAATGGAATATAAACAGATGGAATAGAGAATAGAATATAAGTGCTATGGGGTAATGAGTACTGAAGTCCCTAGGTGGCACAATAGAGCTGAAGTGTCAGTTGGGGGAATATATAAAGTGAGAAGTGGGAAGATTGATTGGGGAAGGTTTCCTGGAGAGATGTGATTTGAGAAGAGCTTTGAAGATGGAGATAGCTATGATCTGTCAGATGTGAAGGGGGAGGGCATTCCAGGCAGTCGAGGGGGATTAAGCAAGAGGTCCCAGGCAGGAAAGATGAGATTGCATATAGCCTAGTGAAAAGAGCACGGTCCTGGGAGTCAGAGGACCTGGGTTCTAATGCAGATTCTGCCTAATGCTTGCTGTATGACTTTAGGCAAGTCACTTAACTTCTCTGTACATGAGTTCCCCTGTTCTCCCTCCTACTTAAACTCTGAATCCCATTCAGGATAGAGACTGTTTCCAACATAATTAATTTATATCTACCCCAGGGCTTAAAACAGTGTTTGACACACAGTAAGTGCTTCACAAATACCATTAAAACAAAGACCAGAAGGAGGAACAGGGGATTATCTATTATCTTAATAATGTTGGTATTTGTTAAGCGCTTACTATGTGCAGAGCACTGTTCTAAGCGCTGGGGTAGACATAGGGGAATCAGGTTGTCCCACGTGGGGCTCACAGTCTTAATCCCCATTTTGCAGATGAGGTAACTGAGGCACAGAGAAGTTAAGTGACTTGTCCACAGTCACACAGCTGACAAGTGGCAGATCTGGGATTCGAACTCATGACCTCTGACTCCAAAACCCGTGCTCTTTCCACTGAGCCACGTTATCTTGAGATGGTTAACTTGGATGGTTAACTTTCCCAGTTATTCTATCATAAAACTCATTGTCCTGGTTTGCATTTCAATGAACTACTTGAGTCTCTTTAGGTTATTCATTCTGATGTGCCCTCCCCAGAACAAACAGATAAAGTTACTTACTGGAGTGGAATCACAAAGGCTGTAGTATTCAGGATCCCAGTTTCGACCATCTCAATAGCCTGCTTCATTTCCAGTTTCTTGTATAGAGAAACAATGCTGGATTTGGGTTGGTTCTCCCGGATCAAGACTTTCCGTAGATATTTGTGGTCAAACTTTTTAAACCTGAAATGAATTTTTTTCTAGTTTTAGTGCACTGATATTGTTTATCCACATTTCTGAAAACAAGTGGGATTATATGTCAAAAAGAGAGGCAGAGAGAGGCCCACATTGAGAAGATGAGAGGCAGAAAGAGGGAGAGAGGCAGAAAGAGGGAGAGAGGCAGGGACAGAATGAAAAAAGCAGAGCGAGTGACAGAGAAAAAAAAAATAAGCAGAGAAGCATCTTGGCCTAGTGGAAAGAGCACAGAACTGAGAGTCAGAGGACATGAGCTTTAATCCCAGCTCTGCCACTTGCCTACTGTGTGACTTTAACTTCACTTAACTTCTCTGTGTCTAAGTTATCTCATCTGTAATATGGGGAATAAAACTGTGAGCTCCATCTAGGAAAGTGGATGTGTCTGTTTATCGTTATATTATAGAGAAGCAGCAGGGCTCACTGGAAAAAGCATGGGCTTAGGAGTCAGAGGTCATGGGTTCTAATCCCGGCTCCACTACCTCTCAGCTGTGTGACTTTGGGCAAGTCACTTAACTTCTCGGTACCTCAGTTACCTCATCTGTAAAATGGGGATTAAGACTGTGAGCCTCACGTGGGACAACCTCATTACCCTGTATCTATCCCAGCACTTAGAACAGTGCTCGGCACATAGTAAGTGCTTAACAAATACCAATATTATTATTATGATAATACTCTCCCCAAATGCTTAGTACAGTGCTCTGCACACAGTAAGCCCTCAATAAATTCATTCATTCATTCAATCATATTTATTGAGTGCTTACTGTGTGCACAGCACTGTACTAATCGCTTGGAAAGTACAATTCAACAATAGAGACAATGTCTGCCCACAATGGGTTTATAGTTTAGAAGGGGGGAGACAGGCACCAAAACAAGTAAACAGGCTTCAATAGCATCAATATAAATAAATAGAATTACAAATATACACACATCAAAACAAGTAAACAGTCATGCGATTGAATGAATGAATGAAAAAGAATTATGTCCACCCTGATGATCTTGAATCCAACCCAGTGCTTAGTAGGGTGCCTGGAACATAGTAAGTACTTAAATACCATTGTGAAAAAAAGATAGGAGAGAAAGCAATCATTACATTATGCCCATTAAAGCCTTAGGAAACAGGTTTATGTGAAACCAAAACCTAAATCTGTAATACTTATTTTAAAAAGGAAGAACGCAAGAGAATGATAAAAATACAAGAAGCAATCAGTGGTATTTATTGAGTATCTACTACATGCAGAATGCTGTTCTAAGCACTTGGGAGAGTACAATACAATAGAATTAGAGTCACATTGCCTGTCCATGATCTAGAGAAGAAAAATAGAAAAAGCAAAAGCAAGGAAGAATGGTTTGTTACCCTACTTATACTGAGAATTAGTGTGACAAAGGAAAGGCACAAGTTGCAATCAGGGCAAAGAGTACAAAGGATGGGGATAGCTTGGTTCCCACTGCAAGAAAGAAGTCAGGGCAGGTTGAGACCTTGGAACAAATACTCCATTCTAATAGTCCATAAGGGCAGCAGATGCAAGCACAATTAATCTGACTTACTCAGCCAGATGCCAATAATAATAATTATTATTGTGGTATTTGCTAAGCACTTACTATGTGCCAGGCACTGTACTAAGCACTGGGGTAGATACATGCAAATAGGACTGGACACAGTCCCACAAAGGGCTCACAGTGTCAATCCTCATTTTACAGATGAGGGAACTGAGTCCCAGAGATGTAAATGACTTGCCCAAGATCACACAACAGACAAGTGGCAGAACTGGGATTAGAACCCAGGTCCTTCTGACTCCCAGGACCATGATCTATTCACTAGACCACACTGCTTCTTTAGACTGGTAGTTACAGAAGTTTGGGCCATTATGATGCAGATAACTTTGAATGCTGCAAATTCAGAAAAAAATATATCCTGACAGCCTGAATCTAGAGAAACTGTATAGATTTTCTACAGATTTGGGTCTACAGAGTGGCTAGCTAATCCAGTAGTCAGTCAGTCAATCATATTTATTGAGCACTTACTGTGTGCAAAGCACTGTACTAAGTGCTTGAGAGAGTACAATATAACAACAAACATATTCCCTGTCCACAATGAGCCTACCGTCTAGAGGCAACTGAAATGTATAGGTACATGAGACTGGGTTGGTATTCTGGGCATTAGTCTTGATGATTATCCCTGTAATGATTTTTATTTCTTCAGAGCAGTTGCTTTGCCACCTTTGCTTTTAGGGGAAGAAGGAACTTTCTCAACATTTAGGTTGCAATCATATGATTGCCTTGTAATCGTATATCCTAGGTGGGTTTTGATGGGTTCATAACAAACCCCTTTCTCTTCAGGGGCCATCTTTGTTCCAGACACTGCTGCTTGGTGTTATGGAATCTCATTCTGGATTGGTCATGAGCTATAGGGGAAGCAGTAAGCAGGCTGCCTGCACAGGAAGCCAGAGCTCCAGATCAAGGCAAATGGTTAGGACTGAAATGTAGCACTGAAAGATGTAGTGGTGGGGCAATGGAGTATATGGAATTTTATGTCTTTAGATAGGAATATTTCTCTCCAGGCATAAAAAGCAAATGAGGAATTTAGGTTCCTTACTTGTCTCTCACTTGATAGTGGCTCCACTGTCCACATACATCTTCAATTCCAGCTTTCAAGTGATCCATCAGCTACCAAAATCAAACATGAGAAAGTAACCACTGGTCACATTTTTGAGAGATTTTCATTTTGAAAAATATATTTTAAAAAGGTTACATACCATGCTAGGCAGGGTGGTTTAGTGGAAAGAGTCTGGGTTGGGAAGTTGGGATGCTTGACTTCTAGTCCCACCTCTCTACTAGTCTGCTGTAACTTTGGATATTATTTAATTAACCTTTCTATGCTTTTCCTTCTTTGGTAAAATAGGTACAATGATACCTACAGAGGTGGTGAATATGAAAGGATTTTAGAAAAATAAAGGCATATATTGATAATTTTAACACTCAACAAAATGTTAGTTCTCTTAATTTCCTGGAACATCTAATCAGAATCAATCAATAGTATTCTTTGAGCATCATTTATGTGCAGAACCCTGTACTAATTCTTGGGAAAGTACAATTGAGTTTGTAGACACAGTCTCCAACCTGAAGGAATTTACAATCTAATGGGGGAGACAGTCATAAGAATCATTTGCAGATAAGAAGAGAAAAATGTGGATATGGAGATGAGTTAAATAGGCAAATAGGACATGATATATACTGCACTGCTACAGGTTGTTCTGAGTTGATACAGATGCATTGAGGTGATAGGAAGATGTAAGCTAGGAAGAAGAGAAAATTGATTGGGAAAGGCCTCTGGAAGAGATAAGATTTGAGGAGATAGGCTTAGAAGATTGAGAGAGTGGTTTCTGGTGGGTTTGAAGGGGAAATGAGTTTCAGGCAGAAGGAAGCGTTGGGAGTGAGAGGCAAAGGTTAGTTTGAGAGGAATAAGGAGTTAGAATTGGGGTATAGAAGGAGAAGAGAATGGATAAAAAGGAGAAAGAGCAAGCAGATGGAGTGTCTTAAAGGCAATGGTCAGGAATTTCTGCTTGTCCATTGCCTCTCTCCAACTATGGACTATATATCTATAACTTTATCATTGATTGCTACTGCCAGATGCAGGATTGACTTTTGAAATCCGCATGTATTTCCCCAGCAACATATTTCTTGCAGGGAAGAGCAATCAACCAGGTGGTTAGTGAAAAAAGATTTTTTCACCTGGAGTTTCTTTTCCTAAGCCCTGTGAGATGTCGTTTTATGAATCTGATATCACAAGTGCTTATTCATTTTAAAGATGGATGTACATTACATAGGTTTGAGAAATTCCACACTATCTGTAATGGAGCATTTTTCTCTTTCTCTTTTTAAAATAGGACAGTATTTCTTAGGAGTGAGGGAGGAAGGAAAGGTATCATGATGAAAAAGGCCTGAGATGGGGCTGTGGGAAGAAAAAGCTTGAGGACTTATTTTCTTACACGGATGTGAAGTTCTTCATTGATGGACTCCTTCTTATTGGTCTTCTTCACATCTAGGTACCTAACCAGTGGACCAATTGTGATTCCCTGCATTGGAAGGAACACAACATTCATCATTGTTTGGTCATGCCCCAAAAGACTCAAAGATAAATCTGTGAGTTTACCTGAACCAATGGAAAACTGAATCAATTTATTTATTGAGTGCTTGAGTGCTTATTATGTGCAGAACACTATATTAAGCGCTTGAGAAAGTACAATATAACAGAGTTGGTAGACAAGTTCCTATTGTAACCAGTGATACTTCAGGTAATTAAAAGTTCAGATAAGTGAATGTAATAGAGTTGGTTTGTCATGTCGTGGACAAATATGTGCCTAGTTTTTTTTGTTTTGTTCTCATATTTGTTCAGTGCTTACTGTGTGCTAGGCACTGTACTAAGCACAGGGGTAGATACAAGTTAGTTAGGTTGGACCCAGTCCCTGACCCACATGGGGCTCACAGTCTTAATCCCCATCTTACAATCAAGTGACTTGCCCAAGATCACTTAGCAGACAAGTAGTCTCAGATACCTCATCTGCAAAATGAAGTTCTTTTTGTTCTCCATTATAATCAGACTGTGAGCCCCATATGGGACCTGATTACTTTATCCCAGTGCTTGATACATAGAAAACACTTAACAAATACTATTATCATTATATTATTATTATTAGTAGTAGTAGCAATCAAGACAGGGCCGCTGGATTTTTGAGATTTGTTCAGGCCAGGGAGGGTAAAGGGATGGCTCTTCCAAAAGATGTCACAATCTCACCAATCCTCCCCACACCTTCCGCCATCTTGCCTGATCCCAGGAGCCCCTCCTGGCCTAAGATCTTAAGAAACTGAGGTCCTAGACCTCAAAACGGTGCAACCAGAATTTTCATTGGGAGAGAGGGAGGTAGTGATATTGAATAGCCAGGGAACCTCAACAAGAGTGAAGGAAATATGGACTCATTGGATTTCACCCTGCAGGTGTTCAATAAACACCATTACTATCTCCATTAGGGAGAAGTTAACCTTCTTTAATAAAATACAAACACTCACCTGAATGAATACAGTAAAGTATATAACTACAAGAGTAGCTGTAACAAACATTTTCTTCCTAGGGAAAAGAGACAGTGGAAGCAAAAATGCAAGTGAAAAACTTCCAGCTCCTCGAAGGCCACTGTAGAAAATGATGCACTGGTCCTTAGTGGAGAAGGGGAAAGTCCGAAACTGGTTACTGACATAGAAGAGAGCAAATACACCTAGAAGGGAAGAAAGAATCCTTAGAGCACTCATTTGGAGAAGAATTTTGCAATGGGTGAGTGTACTGTACATCAAAAGCCTGAGGAGATTAAGTCTATTACACCTAACAAAGGAGAAAGGCAATTGGAACTCTCAGCAACCAAGCAAGGAACAGCAGCAGCAGTGGGAACAGGTGATAGGAGAAAAAGTGTTTTTTGTTTTGATTTTTTTAATAGTATTTGTTAAGCACTTACTATGTGCCAGGCAGGGTAAATATAAACACAGTCCCTGTCCCACATAGAGCTCACTTCTTAATCCCCATTGTACAAATGAAGTAATTAAGGCACAGAGAAGTTAAGTGACTTGCCCAAGGTCACACAGCAGACAAGTGGCAGAGGTGGGATTAGAACCCAAGTCTTCTGACTCCCAGCCTGTGCTCTATCCACTAGGCCTTGTGCTTCACCAAGCTCAATCTCTGAAGCTTTGGACTCTTTATTTACCTACCTGCTGATATTGTCCTGTGCATAAATTGAGGTGATAAGAGGTGCTTGGCAGTTATGGAGTGTGTTGAGGGCCTGACTGTGCAAGAGGCCTGGATGTAAGGGGGATATTTTTGGAGAGATGTGTTGGTGGAGATTGGGTGCTTCAGGTGAAACCTTGAGACCCAGAATGTGACAATTTCTAAAACTGGTTGAAAATCTCTTGTAGAAACAAGGCAATTATTTTAGGCATAATGTATTCCTTGCTGTGTCACAGGGAAATAAGAGGTTTGTTATAATTCTAGCAAATTTAGCATCCTGAAATAACTGTTTCTGGAATAAATTAATTTGGGGTTAAGGTATTTAGTAGATCATTGTCCAGTTGATTAATGATAGTTCAAAAATCAAAAACCTGGGAATGAATGTCTCTGCTTTTTTTGTCTGTCTCTTTTTTTGAACACCCTTTATTCCCATCATCTGCTCTCTTCAAACTATACCTGTGACCTATATTTTGAAGGCTTTCACAGCCTGAGGCAATTTGGCAGCATTGTGGTTTTCGGTTACTGAAATGTATCCCCTTTTTTTGGTTCTGTTTAAGGTTTCAGATGGTCCAGCTATCTTCATGTTGAGGGTAAAAATGCTAGTGTGGATGTATGTAATAGTAATTCCCATATATCAGGGAAAACAAGCAGGGGGAAACCTCTGTCACCTCAACCAATCAATCAGTTTTATTCAATGAGTTCGTACTGTGTGCACAGTGTTTAAGACAGTACATTATAACAGAATTGGTAGACATGTTCACTGACCATTTATTCAGTCATTCAATCATATTTATTGAGCACTTATGGTGTACAAAGCACCAGACTAAGTATAGTCTAGTACGCTAAGTATGTCCAGTACACTATAACAATAACAATAAACAGACACATTCCCTGACCACAACGAGACCACAAAGAACTTACGGTGTCTAAGGGAACACAGACATCAATATAAAAATGAATTACAGATATGTAAATAAGTGCTGTGGAGCTGAGGGTGGAGTACAAATCCAAGTGCAAAGGTGACATAGAGGAGGGTGGGAGAAGAGGAAATGAGGGCTCAGGTGGGGAAGGCTTCTTGGAGGAAATGTGCTTTTAATAAGGCTTTGAAGATTGGGAGAGTGACTGTCTGTTGATACAAGAAGTGGGGTAGAGTTACAGGCCAGAGGCAGGATGTGGGTGAGATAGACGAGATCAAGGTACAGTGAGTAGGCTGGCATTAGAGGAACAAAGTGTGCTGGCTAGGTTATAGTAAGAAATCAGAGAGGAAAGGTAGGCGGGGTAAAGTGATTAAGTGCCTTAAAGTCAATGGTAAGGTGTTTCTGTTCTATGCAGAGGTGGATTTCATACAAAGTCTTGTTTTTATAGATTTATTTCATGATACATGCAGTCATGTAGGTTATATTTGGCAGGGTTTGCTATGAATATGTAAGTACTTTTATTTCTACTATGGGGGTTAGTGGGCAATGAGCAGCCATGTGTGCTAGGTACTGTAGAACAGTTATGTAAAAGCATGTGTACTGTGAACAGTCATGGTGGTATGTATTAGATGGGTGTGCAGTTTGGTACAACAATACCTAGAGTCAGTGGGCTACACTGTACTATTAGTCTCCCGTTGCTTCTAAGGCTGAGCTCATGTCTCTACTAAAGCTGTTTAATTCTTTTAACTCTCTCTTCATTCCCCTTTCATTCCTTTTCTGAACCTCACCCAGAAGGTCAATGAAGCTGTTGAAAGGTAGGTGCTCCCTAATATACAAGTCTAGACTCTGCAACTTTTATCTGGCTGGAGGAAATGGGCCCCCACTATCAGCCAAGTTTGGAACCCAGACAAAAATGTGGGTGGACACTTGAGAAAAGTTTTGCCTAAAACTTGCTGGCTTCTCTTTCGGTAGCCTCAACAGCATTTCAATTAAGCTCACTGTGAACAGGGAATGTGTCTATTATACTGTTGTACTATACTCTCCCAAGCACTTAATACAATACTCTGCACAAAGTAAGTGCTCAATAAATATGTTCGACTATCTGACTGACCTGAAGTCCTAACCTTTTGCCCAAAGCCTGCCAATTCTTCTAATCACAGAAAGGGACATGAGTCATACGCTGATCATTTCTGCTGTTTGGCTTCTAAAGTTGTACTTCAAAAATGGGCCACAGGGTTAGGTGGCAAAGGCTAAGAGGAATTCCATGTGTCAAGCTCTCTTCAGTACAGGAGCTAGGTTCTGCAGGTATCAGTAAACCCGCTCCACATTACTGCTAATCACTTTTAATGATGGAGATTCTATGGGTTCGAGCTGTAAACCATATCAGGTATGGTATTATCATCCTCCACCTGACACTTTAAACCGAAATAAGGGACACCTGTATTATTTTGAGGAGCATTTTCTAACAAAACTAACGCTTGCTTGTCACAAAGCACAATGTGCAAGCCTCTCCGCAGTCCTCCCAAGTGTAAATTCCAGCAGCTTGTCGTCTATATCTGATTTCAGCTGAAAGAACACACAAATTGGCAGCGAGGTGAGAAGGGAAGGGATAAATTTATCCTGACTATATAAAAATGTGTTGATAGGAAAATTCTCTTTTTATTTAAAAAGACCCCCTGAAAGCAGAAAAGCCAAGTTCAACCTTGTCTTGCCTTATGCTGTTGAGTCGTTACTGACCCATAGCGACACCACTGACGCACCTCTCCCAGAACGCCCCACTCTCCATCTGCATTTGTTCTGGTAGTGGCTCCATGGAGTTTTCTTGGTAAAAATATGAAGTGGTTTACCATTGTCGCCTTCTGCACAGTGAACTCAAGTCTCCACCCTCAATTCTCTCCGATGATGCTGCTGCCCAGCACGGGTGAGTTTTGACTTGTAACAGATTGCCTTGCACTTGCTACCCACTGCCCAAGCTAGAAATGGAAGGGGTAGGCCTCTGCTCGACTCTCCCTCCCAGAGCCGAGACTGGTAGAGTACTGGAAACTCTCCAGGTGTGACCCTCAGAGGGGAAATTCAACCTTAAAAAATGTAAATTGTCCTGGTCCGCCAGGACGATGGGGAAAGTTACCCAGTCAGTTCCCAATGCCTAGCCTCCTCTCACCGGTTTTACCGGTTCACATCCAGTTTCTATTTTATTTCTGCATCAAAAGAATTCTTTATAAAGTGATGCCAAGCATTGCATTCACCCAGGAGAGCCACCTGAAATGATCCGTCTCTTACTTATTGCCCGCCAGATCAAGCAGAAGGCGAGGGTGAAGCTGACAAAAGCCCAGTTCCACTCGTGGTCTTTTCCAACCGTCGACACGCCCATGAAGATAAAGATCAGGGTCTCACTGACACTGCTTAGCATCTTCATGAAGTACTTGATGGTGGTATAGGACTTTTGGGACACATTCTCTTCCACGTACTTTTTCATGGTCACGGCACAGGCTGTGATCCTGCAGGAGAGACAGTGAGTCGGACAGAACAAGCACCTCAGAAAGGTCCCTCTTCTTAGCATCTTCAAATAGGACATGTTAGAGATTTCACCTGGGATTTGGAAAAAAAGGAAACTTCACCCTTTCCTTTTTGCTGGGACACTGATTCTTAACCCCTGCCTCTAATCTGTAAGAGTTTCTCATAGGAAGAAGCAGTACTCTGTACCTAGGGGGTTCTCACTGAACACTGTTGACTCACTGTTGACTGAGACAGAAGCGACTTGTTATTCAGAAATTAATGCACAGTACAGGGTAGGGTATGCAATGACTATTTGTTGACATGGTTACCACTGCTGCTAGTTGTCATGGGTGTGTGCACGGCCTTTGTAAAATAAAATGACAGTCTATTTGCACCTTCTTTGAGAAACACATTTAGGACTCTCCTTGGACAACCAGCACTGACTTCTACAACCCCACTCAACACTACGCATTGTGGTGGGCTCCTCAGCCATAAGGCAGCCCCAGTTATACACAAGGCATATGTTATTAAAGACATGTCACCTAACCTGTTCCTACCGACTGACTGGCACTTCTTGTGACAGCTTTTATGTAGGAATTGTTCAGTTATCATGACTCAGTCTAGTTCCAGAGCTCTGGAACAGGGCCCCGGGGTAATGCCAAAATGGATTGATAAGATATTAAATAATACCTAGGAATGTCATTCCAAGAACATCCGTGGGTTGAGACACATTGAAAATTCTTTCCCAAAATAGATGAATCTGTACCAAATGCCTCCCCTCTTGCACACTCCCCTACCATCCTCAAAACTGTTGGATGGTGAGGAATTGTTTTATTGCAATGGAAACCTGAGGATGTTGCTAGTATAATGAACATACAAAATTCTGTTGGAATGTGAGTATGTTTATCAGAAATTATTCTTTTTCTTCTTTAGCATTTATAAGGGTTCTGGACAGATCAAACAAGGAAGTTATACACCTTAACAGTCCTGTAGACTATGAGCTCTTTGTGGGAGGGAACATGCCTGCCAACTCTGTTATACTGTACTCTCCCAAGCCCTTAATAATAGTCCTTAATAATATAATGCTCTGTATAAATTATGCACTCAATAAATATGATTGACTGATTAGGGAGTCTACTTCCCAGGCAAATGAAGTTGTAAGTGGACATTTTAAAGTGATATTTCTTACTCAAAGTTCCTGACTCAGATTTTATCAAACTTTTACCATCCTGAATCTTGTAACCCTCTCTTTAAATTTTATCTTCAGAAGCTGTGCCTTTTTCAGATGTCTAGTTCACTCATTCATTTATTCAATCACATTTATTAAGTGTTTACTATGTGCAGAGCACTGTACTAAGTAAGCACTTGGGAAAGTTCCCATAACACTGGGCAATGGTCCGATTTGTACTCACGCTAGGATGCCAGAGAGGTAGAGTGTTTCAGCAGCTAAGTATGATAAATAGCTGAACATGAAGACGATCAGCGGTTCAATGGCAGAAATGTTCTGAGTGAAACGTGTGATAAAGGCTGAAATGAATCCAAAGATAATTCCAAAACACACTCCCCCAATCCCCACCACAATGAAGCGAGCAAATCCAGCTAGAATATCAATAGGTTCTATGTCTTCATATTTATGCATCCTCGTAAAGGCGATTAATATGTTGTATAACACCTGGAAGGAAACAGAATAAATACTAATTATATATTTTCACACTCAAAGCATTAGATTTGAGGGCTAGTTACACAAAATGATGGCTGTTAAATTCTTACCTTACTTATGGCTTGTCATTTGTTCACCCATAACATTTCACTGAAAAAAAAGTATCAGTAGTCTCAAGCGGGGTTTGGGTAAATTCATGGAGGAGAACTCTTTATTGTTGATGCAGAGAAAATGTTGGGGATGGAGAGAAGAAATTTAGGGATTTAATGGCCTAATCATTTTGATGGATGACCAGGAGGAGAACCACTAAATGGTTCCTCCAAGGACTCTGCTGTCATTACTAGAAATAATAATAATAATGACGATGATGATGATGATGATGGTATTTGTTTAGCACTTATGTGCCAAGCACTGTTCTAAGTGCTGGGATAGATACAAGGTTATTAGGTTGTCCCAAATGGGGGTCACAATCTTAATCCCCATTTTACAGATGAGGTAACTCAGGCACAGAGTAGTTAAGTGACTTTCTCAAAGTTACACAGCTGACAAGTGACGGAGTCAGGATTAGAACCCATGACCTCTGACTCCCAAGCCCATGCTCTTTCCACTAAGCCATGCTGCTTTTCTAGAATCCTAGAATAGATTCTAGGAAACTTCCTAGAATAGATAGAACCCTTGGCTGGATTAACAAGATGGAGCTGATCTTTCCCACCTGCCCATATGCCAACCCAAATGCCAAGCACGAGGAGGCAGAGGAAGGGGAAACCCACTGTTTGTACCTTCAAATCTCATTATGAGCTTCAGGCTGCGAGATAAGCCCGTGAAAGATCATAGGAGCCTTATCTACGATGTTTCAGCAAGCCTACTGGCCCTGACATCTTTTGCCAGAGGACCTGGGTTCTAATCCCAGATCTGCCACTTTTCAATCATTCATTCGACCATATTTATTGAGTGCGTACTTTGTGCAGAGCACTATACTAAGTGCTTGGAAAATTATTACCAGACAGCAATAGAGACAATCCCTGCCTCCAACGAGATCACACTTGTCTGCTGTAAAATGGGAATTAAGACTTGAGCCTGATGTGAGACAGGGACTGTGTCCAACCTGATTAGCTTGTATCTGCCCCAGAGGTTAGTGTAGTGCCTGGCACGAAATAAGTGCTTAACAAATGCCATTAAGAAAAACAAACAATCCCATTTATCAGAGTGAAAGCATAGAAGCCCCCCAAGAAAAAAGACAGCATTTCCATCTTGCAAGAATTCTAATTTAAAAGTCCAAAGATAATTGATTACCATTAATCGATAGTTGACCCTTAATCCTACAAAATCTAATTTAACATTTACAATTTTTTAACCAATGTGGACTGAGTTTCCCCCATAGTTTTTAGAATGCTTTATTCAAGCAAACTTGGGCACCATTTCAACAAACTGGTTGAAACACAACTAAAAATTATTGATACTTGGTTTCAACAGGCAGCCAAAAGAAATACAGTGATAGCACTGAGAGACAGATTCTCCTTCTGATTAGCTCTGTTATAGGAGTGGTCCAGATATGAGCTGTGGAAATCACTGGGTATCACCACCCTCAACCCATACTACTTATATGTAAATATCCATACACTCTGCCATTTACCTTATCCATAATTCATATCTGTCCCTGCTTGTACATTGTAATGACTTCGTAGGGATTAAGTCTATGAACTCTGGTGGGGTGTTTTTTGTTTTATGGGTTTTTTTAGATATTTGTTAAGCACAGACTACATGTCAAGCACTGTTCTAAGATCTGGGGTAGTTACAAGTCTTAGGTGGTACACAGGCCATGTCCCACGAGGGGCTCACAGTGTAAGCTGCAGGGAGGAGGATTTACAGATGACATAATGAGAAAGAGAAGTTAAATGACAGAGCTGGAATTAGGAACCCAGGTCCTCTGACTCCCCTGCCTGTGCTCTTTCCACTAGGACACCCTGCTTCTCTATCATATCATACTTTCCCAAGAGCTCAGTATAGTGCTCTGGACACAGAATCATAATATATGATTGATTATATTACCTACTCCAGTCAGATTTGAGAGAGTGAGGAGTCCCAGTTTCACCAAACCAAACTCATAGCGTTAATGGAATGCTTGGGTTTGACTCCAACTCAACAAAAGCTACAAAGTGGTGATCAACAATTTTAAGATAGGTATGTACTGCTACTAACTGGAAAGATTCAATTCAATAGTATTTATTGAGTGCTTACTATGTGCAGAGCACTGTACTAAGTGCTTGGAATGAACAAGTCGGCAACAGATAGAGACAGTCCCTGCTGTTTGACGGGCTTACAGTCTAATCGAAAGATGTTATAGTTACTCTAAATCAGAGGACCAAAGTATTGGAAGGAATCTCAACAGATCACCTAGACCAGCCTCTACCTTCCAGTTTCCCCTTATAAGAAGTTGGAACAAGTAGAATATTAAAAGTTTAATTTTTGGACACATTCCCATTAAACTCATCGCAAGAAACCATTTTCACATTTCAATTCCAAGGCTCCTGAACTGCCTCAAAGATGGATTTTGTTTTAGCTGAGATTATTTCATGTCACTATTTCAATTCATATTTTAAAGCCATGTGCCATTTTACAGAATGTGTTTAAACTTGTATGTACTGTCATGGCATCATCAAAGAGCGGTGTTGACTACATACAACCCTTGAGAAGATAGCAGCCCCAGTTCAGTCATGGATGCATGTACCTTGGGGCTCAAAGACTGTGTCTGATCTGATTGTACTGCATCTTCTTCAGTGCTTTGCACAGTGCTTGGCATCTAGTAAGTGTTTAACAAATACCACATTTATTATCATAATTATTAGCTCATGGGGATAAATATCCATTTAGTCTCCATAATACCGCCAGAAGCATCTTTGCTTCTTCACTGGACTGTAAGCTCCTTGAGGGCAGGGAACATGTCTACCACCTCTGTTTTATTGTACTCTCCCAAGTGCTTAGTACAGTGTTCTGCACACAGTAAGCACTCAATAAATACAATAGATTGATTGATTGGAGCTGTCATCATTAGGCCACCCTACCCTCTACATGGTCAGAGCCAGTGCTATGACAACAACTATTGTTTCTATTGCCAGCTAGGAAGCGGGTTCAATAGATCAGTCATATTTACTGAGTGTGCATAGCACTGCACAAAGTGTTTGGGAGAGTACAACATAAAAGAGTTGGTAGGCAACTCAAGGAGCTTACAGCTAGAGGGGAAATATATATGTACAGTCTAGTGGGGACAGTTATATGCTGAGAATAGATCTCAGGATTTCAAAGACTCCACTATCTTCATTATCTTCAAGAAGAACAGCAAGAAGGACTGCAGCAATTACTAAACATCTCCCTAGTTAGCCTTATTAATAATGATAAAATAGTAATTGTGGTACTGTGTTAAGCACTTACTGTTTGTGGGGGTAGATACAAGATAATCAGATTGGACACAGTAAATCAATTGACCATTCATATTTATTGAGGGCTTACTGTGCAGAGCACTTTACTAAGCACTTAATAGAGTACAGTTTAGCAGAGTTGGTAGACACATTCCTTACCCACCCCTGTCCCGCATGGATTTCACAATCTAAATGGGATGGAGAACAGGTATTTAATCCAATTTTACCAATGAGGAAACTGAGGAACAGACAAGTTAGTATTTTGCCTGAGGTCACACAGCAGACAAGTGGCAAAGCTTAGACTAGAACTCTGGTCCTGTGACCCCCAGACATATGCTCTTTCCACTAGGCCACATTGCAAAATCCTGGTTCAGGTTGCCCTGGACCAGATACTGCTTATCAATACCCCAAAAAGTAAAAACTCATAAAAAGAAACAGGCATAAAGTTTCAATATAAGGGTCCATTACAATGGTTCAGGTCCTTGCTATCGATTTCTGTATTTTCTATTTAAGTTCTACTTAAAGCCAAATGTTTCCTAACCACCTTGGCTGGCTTTTTCCCAAGAGTCTCTCTCCCTCTGAATCACTCATCTGCCTTGATCTAGGGAGGAGTTTAAATAAAAGGCCAACAGAGAAACTCACTGGGTTGTACAACTGATAGCCAATCAGGAAGCTTTCATTTAGAATTAATCAGTAGTATTCATTGAGTGTTATGTGCAGACCACTGTACTAAGCACTTGGGAGACTACAAAAGAATTAGTAGACACAATTCTTGTTCTCAAGGATCTTGCATTTCAATGGATAAAACAGACACTAAAGTAAATTAGATTTAAAAGGAACAATAGAGTATAAGAAGGATCTGTGGCCTAGTAGATAGAGCACAGACCTGGGAGTCAGAAGGACCTGGGTTCTAATTGCTTATCTTCCATGTAACCTTGGGAAAGTGACTTAATTTCTCTGTGCTTCAATTCTCTCATCTGTAAAATGGAGATGACTTGTGGGCCCCATGCGGGATCTGACTGTGTCCAACCTGATTAGCTGGAATCTACTCCATAGCTTGGTACAGTGCCTGGTATATAGTAAGCACACTTAAATACCATAAAAAAATTCTGTCATGGGAGCTGAGGGCTAAAGGATGAGGAAATGAGAGAGCTCCTAAGTCTGGAAAATATGGAGGAAACATTTGCTAAAATCCAACTTGCCCCAAGAAATGCACACCTTCAACCATCTGAGACCATTCAGTGCTGTGTATGTATTTGTGAGAGAGACCACTGGGAGAGGGAGAGTTCCTACATTAGACGTGCCATTCTTGAGAAGCAGTGTGGTCTAATGGAAAGAACACAGGCCTGGGAGTCAGAGGACATGGGTTCTAATTCCAGCTCTGCCACTTGTCTTCTGTGTGCCTCAATTTCCTCATCTGTAAAATGAGAATTCATTTTATACTATGAGCCCCATGAGGAATAGGGAGTGTGTCTGATCTGATTATCTTGTTACTACCCCAGTGCTTAGTACAGTGTTTGGCACAAAGTAAGCGCTTACCAGATATCACAATTACTGTATCTGCCTTTACTTGGATGACCAGCTGGGCATGACTTCAGCAGCGTGGCTCAGTGGAAAGAGCCTGGGCTTCGGAGTCAGAGGTCATGGGTTCGACTCCCGGCTCTGCCACTTGTCAGCTGTGTGACTGTGATCAAGTCACTTAATGTCTCTGTGCCTCAGTTACCTCATCTGTAAAATGGGGATTAACTGTGAGCCTCACGTGGGACAACCTGATTACCCTGTATCTATCCCAGTGCTTAGAACAGTCCTCTGCACACAGTAAGTGCTTAACAAATACCAACATTATTATTGTTATTATAGTTATCATCATCATCATCATCATCACCAATGGAACTTATTGAGCATTTACTATATGCAGACCACCATACTAAGCACTTGGAAGAGTACCATACAACAAAGTAGACACATTACCCAACCATAGTGAGCTTACCCTGTTTCCCAGGTTTTACTTAACTCCATTTACCACAGGGTGCAATGAAAAGATAGAAAAGAATCAAGAAGATGTAACTGTTGCTTTTTCCATGGTGTGAAAATCCCGGAAGAGCCCATAGCAGTGATTTCGGCACACTGAGCAGAAAATTATATTAAACTAAGCAGCTATTTGTCTAGTAAATGACATCAAAACACTGGAAACCATTTGAAAGAACCCAAAGCAAATCCTAATTGAAGAGGTCAGAATTTTCACATCACGTTAGTGACTCTGACCCCAGTCTCCCATCCCATAATGCCTTTGGGGATCACTCCTTCCAAATTAGACATGGGAATGCCAACTGGTTCCAGGCCCCACACAAGATACACTGGAGAAGGCAGCATTAGCCACGGACAGAACTCACCACGCTGATTCCATCATTAAGGAGAGCCTCCCCGAAGATCATCATGTAGAGCTGCTCATTCACCCGAGCCTCCTCAAAGACAGCCAGGACAGCCACGGGGTCCACAGCCGAGATCATGCTGCCGAAGAGCAGGTTCTGCAGCAGGTTGACGTCGCTGAGCCCAAAAGCCTTGATCTGGCAGATCACGTACAGCGAGAGGCCGATGCCAAAGGCGTTCATGAGAGCGCCCATTCCGGACCACCACAGGATGGAGCCAAAGTTCTCAAAGAAGGGCCGGGTCGGCATGAAGTATCCTCCCTCCAAGACGATGGGCGGGAGGAGGTACAGGAAGTAGATGCTCGAATCCATGACTGGAGGGGATTTGTGGTCGGTGCCGAAGATGATGCTGCCTACCAGGGCACCAACAATGATCAGAAGGCAGCTTTCTGGCATGAGACCTGGAAGTCGGTGATAGAGATGGAAACCTGGGAAGACACAGAGCATGGGGCAAAACATTTACTATATCAGGTGAAATAGCATGGCTGAGTGGAAAAAAATACAATTCAGGAGGCCCGAGGATCTGGCTTCTGGTCCCAGGTCTGCCACTAGTTGGCTGTGTGACCTCAGGGCTTAGTTTCCTAGTCAGGAAAATGGGGATAATAAGAAGAATAGCAATAACAATAATAATGGGATTTGTCTTTATCTTGCAGGAATGTTCTGAGTCTAAAACAGCATAAATGAAGGGCGTTGTGGGCAGGGAACGCATTTGCCAACTCTGTTACAATGTACTCCCCCAGGTGCTTAGGACAGTGCTCTGCACACAGTAAGCTCTCAATAAATGCCACTGATTTATTGATTGATAACTCATACAAAAGCTCTCTTGAAACTTGAAACACTACAAAATTCAAGTTTTTATTTTACCCTATGGGCATTTGATATACACCCCTCCCTCACAGCCCTTATGTACATATCCTTAATTGATTTTAGTGCCTGTCTCCCCTTCTGGACTCTAAGTTTGATGTGGGCAGGGGATGCAGCATGGCTCAGTGGAAAGAGCACGGGCTTTGGAGTCAGAGGTCATGGGTTCGAATCCCGGCTTGGCCACTTGTCAGCTGTGTGACTTTGGGCAAGTCATTTAACTTCTCGGTGCCTCAGTTACTTCATCTGTAAAATGAGGATTAAGACTGTGAGCCCCACGTGGGACAACCTGTGTCCCCTGTGTCTACCCCAGCGCTTCGAACAGTGCTTGGCACATAGTAAGCGCTTAACAAATACCAACATTATTAATTTAAATGAGGAAGAATATTAGAAGTATATGAAGGAGGGAACCTTTTGTTGTATGTCAGTCACTCATCACGGAGCTGTGGGAAGTTGTAGGAGTTGCTTGTGAAACTGGGATGAAGTGGAAGCAGCATGGTTTAGTGTCAAGAGCACACAGTGGACCTGAGTTCTAATCCCAGCTCTGCCACTCATCTGCTGTTTGACCTGGGGCAAGGCACATCACTTCTCTCGTCTTGAGTTTCCTCATTTGCAAAATGGGAACTCAATGCCTATTCTCCCTCCTACTGAGACTGTGAGCCCGATGTAGGACCTGATAATCTGGTATCTATTCCAATGCTTAGTATAGTGTAAAGTAAGCACTTAAAAAATGCCACAATTATAATTATGAGTAAATAAAAGTTTGTAGGTAAGATATGAGTAGAAGGGGTCCTTCAGATGATTGTGTAGGCAAAGTCAGTGATATAATCAATAGATCCAGGAACACTATGTAGGCCAACTTACTCTTTCATTAAGCTATTTGCATGGCTAGAGTCATTCATAGATTCCCACAGCCTGCTTTGAATATTCTGTGTGAATTGCTTCATATTGATTTTTTTAGAAGCACCCCATAAGTGGAAAAGAAGTCTTTTATTCATTTGTTTGCTCAACATTTTTTAAGGCCCATTTCTATGAAAGAGATGAGAAAACAACTTCTGACCAGGAGATAGCTAAAAGATCATCAGGAACTTCTGTGAGCTCAAAAAATGGGCCATACCTCTAATGAGCCCAAACACCTGGCTTGCTTCTGTGTGCCTGTCTTGTTGAAATAACATTACAAGATTTATAGTTTACTGAGGCTCATTAATTTTACTGAGACATTACAAAAGGTGAATGAAAAAAGAGTTGAGCTGTAAAACAGTGATAGTGTTTCCTCTGGGCCTCCAAGAAATGCATCAATCAACCTAACAATCGATTGTATTTACTGAGATTCTACTGTGTACTCAACACTGTACTAGCAGCTTGGGCACCAAATTAAAAAGCATTAAAAGTGCACACATATAGTGTTTTCTTCTATTTGAGTCATTTAAATACTGCAAACATCCCCTTGGGTCTAACATTTAGTCCTTCGTAAGTCAGAGTTGTGCCATTCCTCCCTGGGGTCCGCGGCTGGTGATCAGGTGCATTCTATACCACATCCCCTCCTCCCATCCATAACTATCCCAACCTGCTCCTCACAGTGTTTTATAAATCATTTTCCTGCTCACTGACTCTGCTGCCCCGTGCCCACCATCTCCAGGTCCTCTTCCCACAGATACACCTGGCATTGTTTTATGAATAAAAAAAAATAGCTTGTTTCACTGCAGCATTTATAGCCAGCTCATTCCCCATCTGCAGCCTGAAGGCGATCATCACTCCCTACCCCAGGGGCCCAGCTTCTGCTCCTGCCCTGGCTCTGCCTGACTGTGGCTGTCCTTGGGGCTGAGGATGGGAGAGGAATCAGACATAACCATTTCAGTGAAACAAGTTTTCAAAGAAAGTGGTGCTGGCCATGGAGGAATCAAGATGATGGTGTGAGGGGGTGGGGGTGATGAGAGGAGCATTCGGAGCCATGAGGTGCAGCATGGCCTACACAGAGTACAGGGCCGGGAGTCAGGAGACTTGGGTTCTAATCCTAACTCCTCTACTGATCTTTTGTGAAAACTTGGGCAACTCACTTGGAAACTGTGGCTCAGTTTCCTCATCTGTAAAAAAATCCGTTCTCTCTCTCCATTAGAATATGAGACCCATGCGGGAAAGGGACTGTGCCTGGTCTTTCATAGGCTTAGTGAAAAGAGTACAGGCTTGGGAGTTAGAGGACATGAGCTAATCCCAGCTCTGCCACTTGTCTGCTGTGTGAACTTGGGAAAGCCACTTAATTTCTCTGGTCCTCAATTAGCTCATCTGTAAAATGGGGATTAAGACTGTGAGCCCCATATGGGACAACCTGATTACCTTGTAACTACCCCAGCACTTAGAACAGTGCTTGGCACATAGTAAGTGCTTAACAAATACCATTATTATTATTATTATTATCATCATCTACTTCAGAGTTTAGCACAGTGTTTAGCACATGGAAAGTACTTAAGTAATCCCACAGTTATAATTTTAAGATGGGTGGGGTGGGGTGCCAGGGGTGGTTAACCTGATTGCCTTGTGGAGAAACCATGGAGGAAGAATTTTACTTCCTCTGAAATTAAATTGACCATCCTATTGAGGAACTTTCTTGGGTTGGTATTGTAGAGTGAGACATGGTATTGTTTGGGAGTGAGGCAGAGGCAGGCTGACACACCACTCTCCCTCTGACATCCCTGTAATGTTCCTGGAAGAGCCCCCCTTCTGAGGAGCCAAGGTGGTGGAAATAATGCCAATAATAATGATTATTATATTATTAGTATGGTACTTGTTAAGTGTTTACTATGTGCCAAGTACTGTACTAAGACCATAGTAAATATGAGATAACCAGTTTGGATGCAGTCCCTGTCCCACAGTCTAAGAAGGAGGGAATAGAATGTAGTCCCCAGTTTACAGAAGAGGAAACTGAGGCGTAGAGAAGTTAAGTGACTTATCCAAGGCCACACAGCAGACAAGTGACTGAGCTGGGATTAGACTCCAGGTCCTGTGACTCTCAGGCCAATGCTCTTTCCACTAGAAAAGAGGTTGCCTTCTCAAGGATTGCATTTATATGCATTTACAGGCAAAAAGTAGGACAATTTTCTATAGTTCATAGAGGAATGAGGAGGAGGGAGCTTCAAAGACGATGGGGCAAAGGGTCCTGGTGAGTGAAGAGAAGATGGGATAGGAAAGCTGAAGAGCAGAAAGCAGACTGATTATAAAAGAGAGGCAGAAAGGCTCTCTCTCTCTCTCTTTCACTCTCTATCTCAGAACTTTGGTGAGGGCCATAGAGAAAACAGTAAGTCTAGGAGGACAGAAATAACTCAAAACCTTCACCCCTGGCCCCCGCCACTATGCTGCTATGGGTCCCTGGTGTTATGGCAGGTTCATGATGCTATGGTCCTCATTGCTGTCTCCCAGGCTACCACCCAAGAGGGCAGCCTAAGGTCACCAGAGGAAGTCAAGGCCAGAAGAAGGGAAAAGGCAATGGGGCAACTCCTCTGTTTTCCACCTCCCTGAGGAGGCTAGGTTCCTCGTTTATATTTTTTTAAAGGTATTTGTAAAGAATTTATTAGCATGATTCTAAGTGCTGGGGCATAAACTTATCGGGTTGGATACATTCCCTTTCCCACATGGGGCTCACGGTCTTATCACCACTACCACAATTTCTGCTGCCACTACTCCCATTTCAGGACCTTTCATGGGCAGATTGTGATTTTCCTTACTGACCACCGAATGAAGAATTTCTGGGGCCCTGAGCCCTCATAAATACCAGGATTCTATATCCCAGAAACCTATCTGGCCACCAGAAACAGGCCGCTAAACTCTGCCAACATCAAAACAACACAGTTGTTCCTAAAATGGTACTGGAAAGGAGACTATTAGAGCATGACCCTCATGAAGACCTTGTAATTATGAAGGGATTCTGTTAGATTTTAAACTCCTTGAGGGCAGGGGTCATGTCTTCACTTTTACTGTACTCTCCTAAGGGCTTAAAAGAGTGCTATGCAAAAAAGAAAGTGCTAGGAAATACTGTCTGTTAATTGCCTTTTTTAAATTACAGTACCACAAACCTTCCTGTCTCACGAGCCCATAATCTTGGTGTACCCTTGACTCCTCTCTCTCATTCAACCCACATATTCAATCTATCACTAAATCCTGTGAGTTCAACCTTCACAACCTCACCCAAATCTGCCCTTTCCTCTTCATCCAAACTGTGACCACATTATTCCAAACATTTATCCTATATTCTATTAGCATTCTTGCTGACCCCCCTGCCTCCCATCTCTCCCCACTCCAGTCCATACTTCACTTTGTTATCTGGATCATTTTTCTACAAAAATGTTCAGTCCATGTTTCCTCACTCCTCAAGAACCTCCAGTGGTCACCCATCCACCTCCACAACAAACAGAAACTCCTTGCCATAGGCTTTAAAGCACTCAACCACCTTGCCCCCTCCTACCTTTCCTACTACAACCCAGCCTGCACACTTCTCTCCTCTAATGCCAACCTACTCCCTGTACCCTGATTTCATCAATCTTGCTGCCAACCTCTGCCACTTCCTACATCTGGCCAAGAACACCCTCCCTTTTCAGATCTGACAGATAATTACTCTCCCAAATAATTACTCTCCCCATCTTCAAAATATTATTGAAGGCACATCTCCTCCAAGAGGCCTTCCCTGACTATGCCCTCATTTCATCTTTTCCCATTCTCTTCTGTGTCACCCTGACTTACTCCCTTTACTCACCACCTGCCAGCCCCACAGCACTTTTGTCCATAACTGTAAATAATCTATTTACATAAATGTCTGCTTCCCCTCTAGATTGTAAGCTTGTTGTGGGCAGGGAATGTGTCCATTGTATTGTTATGCTGTATTCTCCCAAGTGCTTAGTCCAGTGCTCTGAACACAGTAAATACTCAATAAATACAAGTGATTGCTTGATTTGATTAGCTTATATCTACCCCAGTGCTTAGTACAAAGCCTGGTGCATAGTAAGCACTTAAACGCACTGGGGTAGATATGTTAATCAAATTAGACATAGCCCATGTCCCACAGGGGGCTCACAGTCTTAATCCCCATATTACAAATAAGGTATCTTCATCATCTACAATCAAATGAGGCTTCACAAAAGGTTTTCGAAAGCTAGGAACTCCATAGATACTGGAAATCTCAGGGCCCTGAAGGACAAGAGCTGTGTAATCCCTCCATTCTTTTCAGATTCCCTACTTCACACTTTTGTTCAAACCACGAGAAGCAGTGGGGCCTAGTGGATTCATCCCAGAGCTAGGAGTCAGAAGGACCAGGGTTGCAAACCCAGCTCCACCACTGCTGTGTGACGTTGGGCAAGTCACTTAACTTCTCTGTGACTCAGCTACCTCCTCTGGAAAATGGGGATTAAGACTGAGCCTCACATGGGACATGGATTATGTCCAAACTGATTATCTTGAATCTACCACCGTGCTTAGTACAGTGTTTAGCACCTAGTAAGCACTTAATGAATACTATCAAAAAAACTAAAAAAGAATGAAGGTCATAACAGGGCCTTTTTATTTTACTCCTCAGTATTTAGAAACTGCAGGCTGATAGGCCTCAAAAGTAAAGAGAAAAAGAAGGCTGCTTCCAGGCTCAGAAATCCAAAGGTCAATGAATAACAGCTTCAATTTTTCCATGTTTCTGCATAATACAGCCCTAATAAAAATAAAATAACAATAATAGTACTAATACTAATAATATGAGAAGCAGCATGGCTTAGTGGAAAGAGCATGGGCTTGAGATTCAGAGGTTGTGGATTCTAATCCCAGCTCTGCCATTTGTGAGCTGTGCCACTTCGGGCAAATCACTTAACTTCTGTGTGTCTCAGTTACCTCGGCTGTAAAATGGGGATTAAGACTGTGAGCCCCATATAGGACAACATGACTACCTTGTATCTACCTCAGCACTTAGAATAGTGCTTGGCACATAGCAAGCACTTAACAAATGCCATTATTATTCTTATTAGTGATATTTGTAGGCTCATTATGGGCAGGGAACATTTCTGCTAATTTCTCTTGTATTGTACTCTCCCAAGTGTTTACAGCAGTGCTCTGCACATACTAAGCACTCAATAAATACTACTGACTGATTCATTTGTTATGCACTTTCTATGTGCCAAGCACTGCACTAAGTGTTGGAGTAAATATAAGGTAACCAGGTCAGACACAGGCCCTTTTCTACATGGGGCTCACAATCTGACTAAAACACACCAGACTTTGAAGAATAAGGTAGCTTCATCACCAAATCCACTTAGTCCATAAATTCTCCAAGATGTTTTAAAACCACAAAAGTCATTAAGTGCAGCCTTGTGTGCAAGGGTTTGAAGTGGAGCACCATCTATTAGAGATCAAACTGAAGGATAACCTTCACCTACTTTCTCCCACGTAAGGAATGAGAGGCACACAGTTGCCCATTCCTTATCAGGTTCACACGCTGGAACAAATACCTAAGAGACTAACATTTTGGGTCCCTACTCCCGTCAGCCAAGTGAGCAGGAGAGAGAAAAAGGGGGGCATTATGAAGCCACCTGTTGCTCTCTACCAACTTTCAAAGATGATATAGCCCATTCAAAGAACTCACGAGTGACCTTGCATTGCCATTCTGGGAAAGAAGAGGAAAGATATGACAGCAGGGCACTTTGGACTACACTGAATTTTAAACAAGTCATCCATCACAGCAGAACTCTATGTGCTTTTCTTCTGATTATCTTTCAAATAATCACTGAGAATTTACATAGAAATTGAGAACTGTCAAGCGCATCACCACTAAATGTGGTTTGAATGACCCCTTTGTGAGGTAACATTGAACCTCCTTCATGCCGTTCATTCAGAAGTTTGCTAAAAGCCATTTGCTTATAAATAAGAACCGTGACATTGCTTATTTCTCTGAGGCGTGTTTAAATAGTTTCCATGAACAAAGACAATGACAACTGGGGAAAACAAGGTTCCATTTGGTACCCACCTATTTTGGCAAGGGACGCCAGAAGAATCCAGAGTGTGACCTCGTAAGGGATCTGCACATAGTCGTAGTCCAGGGAGAAAACATGCAGTCTCTCCCCTTGCTCTGAATCGGAGGTGGCAGCCGCAGCAGCGGCATCAGCCACACGTGCCTGGGGTTCGTTCTCATATGCAGAGGAACTGGACAAATTGAAATCAGAAGACGCAGTGGCGAGCTCGAGGGTGAGCAGCAACAGCAACCAGCTCCAGAGTCCTGGTGGCATAAATCCAGAAGATTCCATAGCCAGGGTTTGACCTTCTTCTTCTATCCCTGCTTGCCTAGGATTGGTTTTGCCCACAGGAGTTCAGCATTTCTGCTAGCAGGAGGCTGCATTCGTCTTTGCTAGAAGGCAGGTGGTTACAGGTGTGGTCCTGGAGGTCGTTCAGGTAGTGTCCTGTCATGTCAATGGGGAATAAAACCAGATTGCTTCCTTCTCTTGTCAGATGTAAAAGATGTCAGACCGCATAGCTTCTGAGGAACGTGTAGGCATTGATGGATTATTTCAATCGAGAGTAGCGGCTGCACTGGCCTTGAGGTGTCCTCATCTGGACCGGTATAGCCACAGAAATATTCTCTCTCTTCTTTCGCTGCTGATCTCATTCATTCTCTGCAGCCCACTATTTCCTCCTGAACCAGGAAATCAGGAAAGGCTCTGGGGAGCTGATTTCAGAAACATCTTGAATCTCTGCAAGCAGGAAAAAGATTTTTCCAGAGTGCAAACTATTTAGCAGATGGAGCTATGTGCTCCATACTTCCTCCCCCTCCTCCTCCTCCTCTCCTTCCCCCACTATTTCATTTTTTTCTGAATGACTAAGAGAGCAGGTAGCTCCAGTACCACTCCAGGCTCTGTGCACTTGCTTGAGTTTGGGGAATAAACAGCTTCCTCTGACTGCTCTCCAGCGGCTCCTCTAGTGACACCTAGTGGTCATTCTTCCCAAACCGCCGCTTCACTTCGGATGCGGTATCTTCAGCACTGAGACGCACTGATATTATTCTAATAGTGGTATTTGTTAAAGATAATAATTTATTAGTGTTAATAATAATCACAGTAATGCTATTCATTAAGCAGTATGTGTCAAACACTGGACTAAGCACTGGAGAAACTACAAGACAATCAGGACGCACACTGCCTCTGCTCCACATGATCTACTCTCTCTCCCACTTAGATTGGGAGGACTATGTGAAAGGGACTATTTTATTATTAGGTATTTATTCTCCATTTGTACAGAACGGGAAGCAGAAACACGGAGATGTCGAGCAGCTTGTCCAAGGTCACACAGTAGACAAGTGGTGTAGCCAGGATTACAACCAAGGTCTCCTGAGGCCCATGCCTATGCTCTTTCCACTAGGTCACACTGCTTTGAATTGCAAAGAGCGACTCTCTTAGTCAACAACATTTATTGAATGCCCCCTAGTGAAGAGCACTCTACAAAGCACCATAGGGTGTTACAAAGAAAGGCAAAGTCATGAACCTCTCTCTGGAGCAGGATCTATTTCAGGCGTTTAACATCTGAGGCAGAAAAAAATGTCTCCTGATCCAGTTCTGTATGGCATAATCACATTGTACACATCATCACATAACTTCACCATATTATACAGAATGTACAATCAGTATGATGCCTATACACCTAACTAGGTAACACAATGGCACCATGCACGAGCTCAGTCAGATACCCCAAACCTCAAGCATTTCTCTAAGGGAACACTGACCCACACACCCCAATTGCCCCAGAGCCAATGTATTTCCTTATCTAGTCCCTGTTGATGTAGAGACCATCTTTAAATGGAATTAGTTGCATCAAACGTTTTTCTCCACTGCCACACAGAACAGCTCTGGGTTTTAATTCTGGCTCTGCCCAATACCTGCTGTGTGACCTTGGGCAAGTTACTTAACTTCTCTTTGTCTCAGTTACCCAGTCTGTAAAATGGAGATTAAGGCTGTGAAAATGGAGATTGAGACTGTGAGCCCCAACGTGAGCCCGTTGTTGGGCTTTACCCGTTGCCGAATTGTACTTTCCAAGCATTTAGTACAGTGCTCTGCACACAGTAAGTGCTTAGTAAATACAATTGAATGAATGAATGAATGAATATGGACTTTAATAATAATAATAATGTCGGTATTTGTTAAGCGCTTACTATGTGCCGAGCACTGTTCTAAGCGCTGGGGTAGACACAAGGGAATCAGGTTGTCCCGCGGGGGGCTCACAGTCTTAATCCCCATTTTACAGATGAGGTAACTGAGGCACCGAGAAGCGAAGTGACTTGCCCAAAGTCACACAGCTGACAAGTGGCCGAGCCGGGATTCGAACCCATGGCCTCCGACTCCAAAGCCCGTACTCTTTCCACTGAGCCACGCTGCTTTACACAACCTGATTGGCTTGTACCTACCCCAATGCTTAATACCACGTGTGGCACATAGTAAACATTTAACGAATACCATTAAAAAAAGTTGCCTTCTCTGACAATGCTCCCTGAATAAAAAAATAAGTCAGTTATAAATTGTGGTATTTGTTAAGTGCTTACTATGTGTCAAGCACTGTTCTAAGTGCTGGGGTAGATACAGGCTAATTAGGTTGTCCCACATGGGGCTCACAGTCTTATTCCCCATTTTTTACAGATGAGGTAACTGAGACACAGACTAGTTAAGTGGCTTGTGAAAGGTCACTCAGCAGACAAGTGGCCGAACCGGGATTAGAACCCACATCCTTTGACTCCCAAGCCTGTGCTCTTTCCACTAAGCCATGCTGCTGCACTTTGAAGCCCTACAGATCTGCTGTACCGACATATTTGTTGGGCTCTGGAATTCGTCTTTTATGTAATTTTGTAATCATATTCATTCCTCTTTCCTACTGTGTTTGTCCCTAAACCCTTCCCCATCCTATTTTTCTAATTTGAATCTCTGAGGGTCAGAGACTATTGCTAACTCTCACATGTTTAATTTTTTTCCAGTGCCTAGTTCTGCACAGAGTAAGGACCTACAAATATTAAATATTAATAAATATGACATTTTAAGCACTTACTATGAGATAAGCACAGCACTGTGTACTGCCCTAGATATAAGAGCATTCAATCAGTCAATCAATTTGAGTGCTTACTGTGAGCAGATACTGTATTAAGTTCTTGGGAGAGTACATTATAGCAAATTGGTAGACGGGTTCCCTGCCCACAGTGAGTTTACAGTCTTGAGACGCAGACATCAATATAAATAAATTATGAATATGACCATAACTGCTGAGGGGATGAGTGAGGGGTAAATAAAGGGAACAAAACAGGGCAACGCAGAAGCATGAGGAAAAAAAGGAAAGATGGCTTAGTCAGGGAAGTCTTCTTGGAGGAGATATGCCTTGAGTAAAACCTTGAAGGTGGGGAAAGTAATTGTCAGATCTATCCCTCTATCCTATCCCTCTCCAGCCAAATCCCACCCTCCTCCTGCCCCTCATCGACTCTCATCCTTCCCTGCTGTTACTCAAAAAATTTCCTGCCTCCTTTCAAAATACAAAATTTCTACCTCTGCCTAAACTAATATACTTGTCCTCTCCCTTCTTCCCTAGCTGATCTCTCTCTTAAGACACTCATTCTCCAATGGTCCCTTCCCCTCTGCTTTCAAACATGCCTACATATCCTCTAACCTAAAAAAACCCCTTCCCTCAACCCCACTGCCCCCTCCAGTTATCATCTCATCTCCCTCATCCTTTTCCTTTCCTAACGGCCTCTACTTACTCTCCTCAATCCCCTGTAATTTGGCTTCTGCCCAATCCACTGAAGCTGTCCCCTCCAAAATCTCCAAGATTTCCTTTCTTGTCAAATCCAACAGACTCTAATCTAAAATAATCCTCTTAAATGTCTCATCTGACTTCAACACTTTGGACTGTCTCCTCCTGTAAAATAATAATAATAATCATAGTATCTGTCAAGTGCTTACTATGAGCCAGGCACTGTACTAAGTACTGAAGTGGATACTATCCAACTTAAGTTGCAAGAACACTGTCCTTTCCTCTCCAGCTGCTCCTTCTCTGACATTCTTCTGGACCCTTTTTACCAGCTTCTCCTCACCCTCTAACCCCTAACTAAGGGGATTTCTCAGGGCCCAGTTCTGGTTCCCCTTTCATTCTCCATGCACACCCACTTCCTTGTAGAACTCATTCTCTCCCATGACTTCAACTACCATCTCTACATGATAACTCCCAAATCTACCTTTCCAATTCTGACCTCTTGCCTTCTCTGAAATCTCATATTTCCTCCTCCAAGACATTTTTACTTGACTGTCCAGCATACACCTCAAGCATAACATGCCCAAAACAGAACTCTTATCTTCCTGCCCAAATATTCTCTTCCTTCCAACTTTCCCATCACTATAGACAACACCACCACCTTCCCTTTCTCGCAAGCCTGCAACTTTGGCATTTTCCTCAACTCATCTCTCATTCAACTCACAAATTCACGTGGTTACTAAATCCTGTTGATTCTAACTTCATAACATCACTAGAGTCTGCCCTTCCTTTCCATCCAAACTGCTACCACGCTAGTTCAAGTTCTTGTCATACCCCATCAGCCTCCTTCCTGACCTCCCTGCCTCCAGCTTCTCCTCTCTCCCATTCATTTTCTCACTCTGCTGCCCATAGATTTCTTTCTAAAAAAATGTCTTCCCACTTCCCAGAGACCTCCAATGACTGCCCATACATCTCCACATCAAGCAGAAACTTTCAATTAGCTCTCTTCTTCCTCCATAGCCTCGTTCTTCTCCCTTTACCACTCAGCCCTAATCCCAACTCTGCCACTTGACTCCAGAGTTCCTCTAACACCTCTAATTCCTCTGACACCAACCTAGCCTTGATCGCATCTCTCTCAGTGGCAACCCCATACTCATGTTCTCCCTCTTCCCTAAAACTCCTTCCCCCCTCAGGTCTAACAGACCACCACTGGCCCCATCTTCAAGGTCTAATAAATCACAATCTTATAATAAATTATAAAGTCTAATAAATGCAATCTTCCAGAAAGCATTCTAATCTCTCATCTCTGCACCCTATTCTCCTCCTTACTGCATTGCTTATGTACAGGGAAGCAGCGTGGCTCAGTGGAAACAGCACAGACTTGGGAGTCAGAGGTCATGGGTTCAAATCCTGCCTCTGCCACTTGTCAGCTGTGTCTCTGTGGGCAAGTCACTTAACTTCGCTGGGCCTCAGTTACCTCATCTGTAAAATGGGGATTAAGACTGTGAGCCTCACATGGGACAACATGATTAACCTGTATCTACCCCAGTGCTTAGAACAGTGCTCTGCACATAGTAAGCCTTTAACAAATACCAACATAATTATTATTATTACATGGGTCCATGCCCCCTAAGCACTTTGGTAATCACCTTACCCTCATAGCATTTGTGTATATGACCTTCAACTCTGATGCTTTCCCACTCTAATTTATTTATTGTCTATCTTCCTCAGTAGATTGTAAAGTCCTTGTGGACAGAGAATGTGTTTTCCAAATCTTTGAACAGTGCTCTGCACACAGTAAGCATTTGATGAATTCTATTTATTAATTATATTTAGAGCACTGTGCTAAGTGCTTTGGAGAGTATACTACAATAAAGCTGGTAAGCAGGATCCTTGCCTTGAAGACGAAGCAGCATGGCCTAGTAGAAAGACCATGGGCCTGGGGCCTGGGAGCCAAAGTACCTGCTTTTTTGCTTTTTGGGTTTATTTAAAATGTTTTTTGTTAAGTGCTTACTATGTGCCAAGTACCATACTAAGTGTTGAGCTAGATACCAAGTAATCAGGTTGAACACAGTCCACATTCTCCATGGGCTCACAATCTTAATCCCCATTTTCTAGATGAGGTAACTGAGGCACAGTTAAGTGACTTGCCCAAAGTCACACTGCAGTCAAGTTGCAGAATTGGGATTAGAACCCAGGTCTTTCTGACTCCCAGGCCCGTGCTCTGTCCAGGCCATTCTCGAAACCTGGCTCTGCCAATTAGTTGCTGTTTGTGATCTTGGGCAAGTCACTTAACTACTCTGTGCCTTTACTCAGTTGTAAAATGGGATTAAATACCTGGGTTCTTTCCTACTTAGGCTGTGAGACTCAAGTCAGATAGGGACTGTGTCCAACCTGATTAACCTGCATCTCTCCCAGCACTTAGAAAAGTAGTTAATGCATAAAAAGTCCTTAACAAATACCTTAAAAAAGATCTTAGAGTCAGTAAGGAAGAAAGACATTAAAATAAATGACAGCCAGAGAGCATGCCAGAGTATAAAAATATGTACATAAGTGTTGTGGGACTGAGGTAGAATGAGTTTCAAAATGCTTAAGGGCTCGAGACCCAAGTGTATAGATGAAGAAGAAGGAAAGGTGGGTAGGATGGAGAAATGAGGGGTTAGTCAGGGGACGCCTCTTGGAGGAAATGTGATTTTAGGAGGGCTTTGAAGATGGGAAGATCAGTGGTCTGTTGGATATGAAGGGGGAAGCAAGGGGAAGGATATGTAGTATAGTGCTCTGTACAAAGTAAGTGCTCAATTAGTATGATTGAATGAATGAATACGTGCAGAGCATTGTCAGAAAGATAGAGAAAACTAAGGTACAGTTAGTAGGCTGGTGATAGAGGAATGAACTGGTCCCTCAAGGGCAGGGACAATGTCTTCTCCATCTACTGTATATGTTTCCAAATGCTTAATATATTACTCTACATACAGTAAGTTCTCAATAAATATTGTAGTAAAAATGCAGTGAAGAATCAGACTCTATCATCCTTGAAAGGTTATCATTCTTTAACTCAAAATGAAGGTTAATAAAGTGCTGGTGATGCCCATCTTCCACTAGGACTCTGAGACTGGAACCCATCTCAGGAAGGCTGCTGTGTAACCTAGGCAAGTCACTTACTTTCTCTAGACCTCACTTTCCATCTCTGTAAAATGGGGATTCAGTACTGTTTTCCCTCTTATTTAGACTTTGAGCCCCATATAGTGCGGGGACTGAGTCTGACCTGATTATCTTGTATCTAACCCATTGCTTAGCATAGGGCTTGGTCCACAGTAAGTACTTAGATATCACATTCATCATTATTCTTATTTACTGAAGCACCTTCACTTTCTTGAGCACTTTGTCAGCCTACCTGTGAGCTGTACTCAACAACAAATGGACAGAACAAGGTCACCAAGTGAGCTTCTGAAAAGTTACCAATCGATGAATCAATGGTATTTCCTGAACACTTGCTGTACGCAAAGCACTAGTATTAAGCGCTTGCAAAAGTGCAACACAACAAAGTTGCTAGATATGTTGCTTGCCCACAATGAGCTAGTTCTGAAGGATTTATGCAGTGCCTATCACAATCAAAATCTCATTTGGTGGGCATGTGGAGATAATGGATCATAGCCAGGTTATAGAGCATCTGTGGCAAAGAGAAAAGGAATGTGGCACAGTGAAATACAGTCCTAGACAATGTGGATTCAACCCTATACACTTTCCCTGCTCCAACCAGTCCTGTAAGAATCCATTACATCCTGAAGAAATGGTCTAGAAATAATTTCCTGTCCTGCTACCTTCTCCTCTGAGAGTGTCCAAAGGCACCAGTTTGGACCAGTGCGGCATGTGATGAGTTGGATGCCTCTGTGAGGCCAGCCGACCATCCATCAGGCCCAATCTCTTCCAAACTCAAGCCATTCAGAAATCAGAAGGTGAACAGCTCCATCTTCTCTACATGCACATTTCCCTACAGCTTGATCCAGTGGAGAGTCAATCAATCAATCAGTGGTACTTATTGAGCACTATATTAGGCTTTTGGAAGAGTTCAATACAACAGAATTAGCAGAGATATCCCCTGCCCGTTATGAGCTCACAGTTTAGAAAATGCAGAGTAAAATGGCCTTGCATTAATATATGAGGGTGAATCATCCTCAAAGCCCTTCTGAAATCACATCTTCTCCCGGAGGTCTTCTTTGTTAATTTCCATTCTCCCCAGGTTTTATCCACCCAATGACCACTTAAGTACTTCTGTACCACATGAGGCTATATCTAACATATATTTTATTTAAGTACTAATTCATGCACATATCCCCTCTTCATTCAGCTCTAGCTCTAGTGGCTCTGCCACTTATCTGCTGGGTGACCTTGGGCAAGTGCTCAATAAACAAGATTTAAAAAAAGCCACTTAACTTCTCTGTTTCTCATTGATCTCATCTGTAAAATGGGGATTAAGACTATGAACCCCATGAAGGATATGGACTCGTGGCTCAGTGGAAGGAGCACGGGCTTTGGAGTCAGGGCTCATGAGTTCGAATCCCAGCTCTGCCACTTGTCAGCTGTGTGACTGTGGGCAAGTCACTTAACTTCTCTGTGCCTCAGTTCTCTCATCTGTAAAATGGGGATTAAGACTGTGAGCCCCACGTGGGACAACCTGATTCCCCTGTGTCTACCCCAGCGCTTAGAACAGTGCTCGGCACATAGTAAGCGCTTAACAAATACCAACATTATTATTATTATTATTATTATGGACTGCATTTAACCTGATTAATTTGTTGTGTCTACCCCATTGCTTAGAAAAGTGCCTGGCACATAGTAAGTACTTTACAAATAAAAAAAGTGCTTACTATATGCCATGCACTGTGCTAAACCCTGGGGTAAATACAAGCTAATCAGGTTAGAAACAGTTCATGTTCTTCACAGGGTCACAGTCTTAATCCCCATTTTACAGATGAGGTAACTGAGACACAGAGAAGTTAAGTGACTTGCCCAAGGTCACATTGCAGATAAATGGCGAAAGCGGGATTGGAACTCAGGTCTTCTGACTCTCAAGCCTGTGCTCTTCCCACTAGGCAACACTACTCTCCTTAATTATCTGTAATCCTAATAGATGGTAAATTCTTTAAGGCAGGGTTCATGGCTTATAATTCTACCCCTCTTTCTCAAGTTTTAAGTCCAGAGCTCTGAACACAGTGGGCATTTGCTTGATCTACTGAATGTCCCTGAAGTGCTGAATTCTGGCACCTAAGAAGAATCTGAAAGATAACTAGCCTCAAATAAGCATATACTGCCTCAGATGAATGATCAATCCAGAAGACTATCACCAAAGTTTCCAGAAGAAATATTTCATTTATCCTCTATCAGTCATGATGATCAGTATATAGGCATAGAACACTGTTGCATGATATTCAGGAAGTGGTAAATTAAAAAGCAGTGGAGTCACAAATCACTTTATGGTGAAAAACATATAAATTGACAATGATTGAAGAATGCATTACCCTTGACATTAATGTAGTTACATGAATGGTAACTACAGCCTCCTCATCTTGGATGGTACAAGAAACCTAAGTGTTAAAATTATTCCTTTCATCTTGTTGATGTTCTTCTGACAACAACAGCATAAATATTGGCTGACTGATTGACATCATTGCAGCATCATCTAGAATGGTGAGAAACTCCGTTTGAGTTCAATCAACCAGTGGTATATAGTGTGTGCTTACTGAGTGCAGAGCACTGAAATAAACACTTAGTAGCCTACAGTGCAAGAGTTGGCAGACAAGTTCCCTGTCCACAGACAGCTTATGATCTTTGAGTTCCTTCCTTGTCTCCCTTATCGGTACCATGAGTTTCTTTCAAGGGTTTCTCCTCATGTGAATCCTTTCTTGGAAAAATCTTCAGCTCTGTGCTCCTTAGTCTCCTCGAGTTTTTCACTGGCATATGGTAGCGTACTGAACTCCAAAACCTGGAGTTGGCGGAAGCAGATTTCAAACCTTTCCAGGGAATCATGGGTAAAACACTGAGGGCTTTCTTCACCAGGTGAGGTAAGTGAGCTGGCTCTTTGAAGGGATGAAATTTAATTAAAATAAGCTTTAGTGTTTCATCTCCTAAAGCACAATTTACTGCAGCTTGCAGCTCAAAGATGCTGGGTCCACTGAAGTAGTTGGGGCTCAGGATGAAGATTCCCCTCCTGCTCTGTTTAATTACAGTCACAATGTCATCGGTGTAGGCTAAAAAGAGAAAGAGGGAGAGTTTCATTTTTGGTAATGACTTCTGGTTCCACTTACCCTTAGAGACATAGAATTCTGCATTTCCCAGAATTGTTCATAGCATTTTTCTAAAGTTAACCTCTCTGATCCTGCCAGAAAGAGAGGAAAATGACTCACTGGGTGAAAGTACAACATCTCTTTCAAATCACCCTGGAACCAGTTAGTGAATGGAAAGAAGAAATTTGCTCCTTGCACCCTAGAGTTTTGAGAGGCAAAATGTTCCAGGCCAGAAGTAAATATGTCCCCGCATCCTGTCACAGAAAGGATTAGGCCCAGTATGTCTTATCTTCCCAGAATTCACTTTGACAGAGCAGGTGGAAGAACTGAAGCTCAAAGTTACAAAGCAAGAAGACTGAGCAGTAGTTCAGGCCAGAGTAGTAACCACTTGGTGGTGCTACTCATAGCCGTTAGCCAGGGTTCAATTTTTGGTCTAGAGCTGTATTATCTATTCTAGATAATAAGGCAACAGCCCACCAAACCCCAAAAGAGTGTACTCTGAATCAATCTCTTGTGTGGCATAAACAACTCAGTAATTCTCAACTTAATTTTCAATC
Source organism: Ornithorhynchus anatinus (assembly GCF_004115215.2). Taxonomy (NCBI): domain Eukaryota; kingdom Metazoa; phylum Chordata; class Mammalia; order Monotremata; family Ornithorhynchidae; genus Ornithorhynchus; species Ornithorhynchus anatinus. The sequence continues at coordinate 111,386,008 of NC_041729.1, forward strand.
CACTCAGTTGGGGATTAGAAGGTCACTGAGCCTGGTTTGTTTTCCAACCAGTGTGTTGGCTTGTGGAGACATGCAGCTGGGCTAAAGTGTATTCTTCTTGGTTGCCCCAAGAATATGAAGGATTCTGTCTCCTCCTACCCTCAGGGACCTCCAAAAGAAGAATAAAGGCTGCTTCTGGGAAGCAAATTTGGACTGTTGTGGACACTGGTTAAGATGCCTTTTTCCTGCTCCTGCTCTCCTCTCCCTTCCCCTGCCTTTCACCAAAAAAAACTCCCTCCCTCCTTCAAAGCATTTCAAATAGCCCCCTCCCCAGAAGACCTTCACTGATTCACTTCCAACCTCCCCAATGATTTTTTTAAATGGTAGTTGTTAAGCACTTAGTATGTACTAGGTATTGTACTAAGCCCTAAGAGACATAGAAGTTACTGTCCATATCCCCCATGGGGCTCACAATCTTAAATCAATTTTACAGATGAGGTAACTGAGGCACAGATTTGCCCAAAGTCAGTCAGCAGACAAATGGCAGAGCCTAGATGATAACTCAGATGTTCTGAGTCACAATGCTTGTCAGGAAACATTCATCCTCAGAGGTAGAGATGTTCCTATACTTCCCCTCTACATATTTCATCTTTCTCTATAACTCACTGTGGATGTATGGGAAAAGAGACCTGGGATAAGTAAGAATGGAAAATAATGACTTTGTCCTTCTAGCTGGAATCCTATGGGAACAAAGACTCCCATCACCCCCTGGATTTTACACATATGTCCATGCTCAATCCAGTGCTCAACAACCATGTGTGCTTAATACTGCTGATAGTAGTACTAGGGAGGGAATGCTCTCAGTCCAGCTGACATCTTCTCTGGCCTAAAGGGACACTTCCTAGCCTGACTCTTTTCTATGGAACCAGAAAAAGCAAGGCAACAACTGGGTGGATCAGGAAGCTGAAAAATGCTGTCTTTGCCCACCTCATTTCCTCTAGGAAGTGGAAACCTACCTCCTCCAGGAAGCATATCTCTTTCAAACAAACACAGTTTGTAGCCATACTTGTTTTCCAGCACACTGGGGAGAAAATCTAGTGCAAAGCTTTCTTCACTGAGAGGCAGAGAGTCCGAGCTTTCAGAAGAATCTGACTTAGCATATGACACGAAGGCATCAAACTCTTTCCTATCTAATGGAGAAGAAACAAGGGGAAAATGTGTGTTAGTTTCTATTTTAGGCAATATATGGACCCTTAAACTCTTTACACAACCAAGGCCAGCTGTCCCTCCATCATGTGAAATCAGATATCCATACAGGATCTAATCTGCAGAGTGTTCCCTTACAACCAACTGGGGGATTCAGAAAGCAGCTAGTTTACATGACCTAGAGAGATCCTTTGAACTTGATTGCTATATTTATGACCTACTGATTTATGCTGCTCATTAACAGCTTTATGAAAGCATTGCTTGCATTTTATCCTGTGTGATTCTCAAAGTACATTTTCTTTTCTCAATTTGTGGATAGTCCCATAGAAGTGTTCCAATTTGATTTTTTCCCTCTTCACATGCTTGAAATATCCTGCTTTTATCTTTGTTTTGGTAAACCTAATTTCAGTTTATCATTTATTTTCTGATTTTTAAATATTAATAGTAATAGCATTTATTAAGTGGTAACTTTGTGTCAAGGATCATGCTCAGCACTGGGAAAAATACTGGCTAATCATATTAGGTGCAGTTCCTGCCCCATCCTGGGCTACAGATTAAGAGGTAGAGAGAAGCAATTATCTTATTCCCATTTTACAGGTGAGAGACTTGAGGCACAGAGAGGTTAATTAACCTGCCCAAGGCCATAAAGCAGGGCTGAGATTAGAATTTGGGTCTCCTGATACCCAGTTCTGTGATCTTTCCACTGGGACTCTGAAACTTTGTCCAACACACTTCTGTTTTCATGGTATCCTCGTAGAGAAGCTTCTCCATATATTCACAGAGAAGCAACACGGCGTAGTGGATAGACCACAGCCCTGGGAGTCAGAACGTAATGGGTTCTAATCCCAGCTCCACCACTTATCTGCTTTGTGACCTGGGCAAGTCACTTCAATTCTGTGGGCCTCAGTTCCCTCATATGTAAAATGGGGATTAAGACAGTTAGCCCCATGTAGGACTGGGACTGTCCAACCCGATTTGCTTGTTGTAGCCACCCCAGCGCATAGTATATTGCCTGTCACATAGTAAGCCCTTAGCAAATATCCAAATTATTATTATTATTACTCTGCTATCCGCCTGGTAATGGCATGCTCGTGCTTGAAATCTGGTTCTATTCTGGTTAAGCTCGTTGTGGACAGGGAACGTTACTACCAACTCTGTATATTGTTGTATTGTACTCTCCCAAGCGCTTATTACAATGCTCTGCACACAGAAAGAGCTCAATAAATACGACTGATTGATTGGTTAAGAATGGCAGAAGTCTGAGTCTTAAGGACGCCTTGAGAGGAGTACAACCATAGGACGATTCTTTATTTTACCAGCAGAGGGGACTGTGACATTACATAAGCATCACAACTTCTGTTTCCCAATACCTACTCCAAGTCGTTCTTTGCTATAAATTGCTGGAATGATCAGAGGATGAGAGGAGCAACACTCGATGACCAGGACATACAGTCCACAGGCTGGATGGATCATTACCTGAACAGAGTTATAGTGAATGTTCCTTTGAGTTCGTGGACTTGAATGTATATTTGAAAATCAAGTGTTGCAAGAACATAGTTCTAATGGGAAGAGACCTGATTACATATGATGTGGTTAAAAAACATTTTGACAATGGTTTCTCCTGAGTGGATTTAGGGCTCTCTGTGTGGGCCCATATATGATCTGAATTCCTGCTACACACCACTGTTAGTCTGCTGTCCTTGACCAAGTCACTTCTCGGCCACTTGTCAGCTGTGTGACTTTGGGCAAGTCACCTCACTTCTCGGTGCCTCAGTTACCTCATCTGTAAAATGGGGATTAAGACTGTGAGCCCCAAGTGGGACAACCTGATTCTCCTGTGTCTACCCCAGCACTTAGAACAGTGCTTGGCACATAGTAAGCTCTTAACAAATACCAACATTATTATTATTATTATTTCTCTGGACCTCAGTTCCCTTATATGTAAAATGGGGATTGAGACCATGAGCCTCACATGGAACAGGGGCTGTGCCCAGCCCGATTTGTTTGTATCTACCCAAGTGCTTTCTTACAGTTCCTGGCACACAGTAAGTGCTTAACAACTACCACAATTATTACTATTATTATTATTATCAAAATTAATGGACCAGAAGCTTTGGCAGTGCCCCCTAATTACAAGGTTTCTGCAGCACCTCTGGATCTCAGTGATATCCTAATTGGATTATACTTAGGGTTAGAACTCTAGATCAGGGACCAGAGGTTTTCAACTTTTTAAAGAAATTGCCCCTTGCAGTTTCAAGCTTACATTTAAAGAGTCCTCTCTCTCCACCTTACCCAACTTCTGCACATACAAGCATCCCCTCTAACCACTGGAGCAGGTGAGAAGTGAAATCACTTTTCACTGCAACCACCCCACCAGCTACCATTTGTTTTTATGACTGCTGGGTTGTTGTTTGTTTAGAGTGGCTCTGTGTCTGGTTTTCAACTCCCCAGCACTGATTCAGCACCAGACGCCTTTTTGGATAGTGTTTTCATTTTAAGTTCCCAGTATCCTGTCCCTCGGCTCCAGCCACAAAGTTTCAGGGCTCGAAAGTGGGCCTGTATTAGTAGAGACCTGAGAAAGGATGGTGTAGTGGATAGAGCCCAGGCCTGGGTAACAATAATAATGACAGTATTTGTTAAGAGCTTACTATGTGCCAAACATTGTTCTAAGTGCTGGGGTAGATACAAGGTAATCAGGTTGTCCCACATGGGGTTCACAGTCTTAATCGCCATTTTACAGCTGAAGTAACAGAAGCACAGAGAAGTTAAGTGACTTGCCCAAAGTCACACAGCTTACAAGTGGCAGAGCCAGGATTGGAACCCATGACTTCTGACTCCCAAGCCCATGCTCTTAATTATTATTATTATTTCCACTAAGCCACGCTGCTTCTCATGGTATTTGTTAAGTGCTTACTATGTGCCAAGCACTGTTCTAAACATTGGGGTAGATATAAGGTAATCAGGTTGTCCCAGGTTCTAAACATTGGGGTAGATATAAGGTAATCAGGTTGTCCCAGGTGGGGCTCAGAGTCTTAATTCCCATTTTACAGATGTGTTAACTGAGGCACAGAGAAGTGAAGTGATTTGCCCAAAGTCACACAGCTGATAAGTGGTGGTGGAATTAGAATCCATGACCTCTGAATCCCAAGCCCGTGCTCTTTCCACTAAGCCACAGTGCTTCTCTATGTGTCAGAAGGTCATTGGCTCTAATCCCAGCCCCACCACTTGTCTGCTGTGTGACCTTGGACAAGTCACTTCACTTCTCTGGGCCTCAAATACCTCACCTGTAAAGTGGGGATTGAGACTGTGATCTCCACGTCGGACAGGGACTGTGTCCAACCTTATTTGCTTGTAATAATAATGTAATAATAATGTTGGCATTTGTTAAGCACTTACTAAATGCAGAGCACTGTTCTAAGCACTGAGGTAGATACAAGGTAATCAAGTTGTCCCATGTGAGGCTCACAGTTAATCTCCATTTTACAGATGAGGGAATTTAGGCCCAGAGAAATTAAGTGACTTGCCCACAGTCACACAGCTGACAAGTGGCAGAACTGGGATACCCACCCCAGGGCTTAGTACAGTGCCTGGCACATAGTAAGTGCTTAACAAATACCACAATTATTATTGTTAAAGGAAAACAGCAAGGCTTGGCTTCAGAGCAACAAGATCAAAGGGAGGGTCATGGGGAACCCTGGTGAAACGCTCTAAGGTTGGCGGACTTCTGCAAGAGGTTCCATAGGAAGTTCACACGGACCATCCCGTAAAGTGCATAATGCACAAGTTACTTCCCCACCGGTAAATGGAGAACACTTTCGCAAGTGCCAACAGTAGCCCCCTTGTGGTTGCCAGAGACACACAATCTGGGGCAGCTGTTGGTGGCAACAGTAGGAATAGAAGGAGTGGTCTTTTTTTTCCTGCTTGCTCCACTTCTTGCTGGTCCCCCCGCAGAATGCTCACTCCATTGGCGAGCTCAGCAAGAAATCATAAGAATTATAATTATGACATTTGCTAAGAGCTTACTATGTGTCAGACATTGTACTAAGCGCTGGGGTGGATACAAGCAAATCTGGTTGGAAATGGTCCCTATCCCATGTAGGGCTTACAGTTTCAACCTCCATTTTATAGATGAAGTAACTGGGGCACAGAGAAGTGAAGGGACTTGGTTAAGGTCATACAGCTGACAAGTTGTAGAGACAGAATTAGAACCCATGACCTTCTGACTCCCAGGCCCATGCTCTCTATCCACTACAACAGCAACATGGCAGCTGAACCTCCCGTCCCATGAATGCTTAAACTCCTGATTGAATAGCTCTCTTAGCTCACATGATATCATGGCCCCTTCCCTTGAGAATATCAAATCTCAGAACTGGAGGAAACTGCAAGAAGTCAGCTAATGCAGGTCTGCCCTGAGATGGAATTGGAAATGGGGATGGAGATTAACAGGACACATTCAGAGCTTATTGTTGACTAGGCAGATTTGATTCTCGTCCCATTTCTGACCTGTATCTTCTTTGTGACTTTGGGCTGGTCGCTCGGCTTCTCTGTGCCTCAGTTGCCTCAACCTTAGAATTGGGATTAAGACAATGGTCCCCATATGGGACATGGACTCTGTCCAGGCTGATTGAGTTGTATCTACTCCAGTGCTTAGTACAGTGCCTGGCACTTAGCAAGTGCTTAAGCACTCAGTCCAGTGCTCTGCACATAGTAAGAGCTCAATCAATATGATTGAATTAACAAATACCATTAAAATGGGCAGTGAAAGGGCTTTCAATAGAACCATTTCTCTGATTCTGTGGCCGACTTATTGCATTACTACATGGACCATATTATTTTGTTGAAAATCATGTTATCAAGTCACAAGTTTTAACTTGAATGTTTGTTCTTTCTCTGTTACTGACTGAGAGAGAGGAAGTGTGAGATTGAAGTTCCCTAGGATTATGGGAAATCCATACTCTAAGACCCCGAGTTCTATGGGATCTAAAGTCAGTATGCACTGACCATGCTTCATCTGGGTTCTGGAAAGTCAAGCATTAAATTGAATAAGGGCTATTTCAGTGTAGGGAAAGAGTTTAGCCAGGACAGTCCTAATTCAGGAGGAGTTTTGTATTTTTCCCAAAATTGCCATTTGCAGTTTATTTGGGTTCTAATCCAGGTCCTCCATATTCTCAATGTGTGGGAAAGGTGAAGTGCCTCCCCACCCCAGGACAGGGGAAATATCTTCACCTGTCTTTCTGCGCAGACACACACTGCCTCCATCTATCTTACCCTCACTCTCTTTGGTGCTTTCTGTAATACAGTGTACTATCAATCGTATTTACTGAGTGTTTACTGTTTGCAGAGCACTCTACTAAGGGCTTGGGAGAATAAAGTATATATGTATATTGATTCATTCATTCATTCAATTGTATTTACTGAGTGCTTACTTTGTGCAGAGCACTGATGAATTTATATATATGTATATATAAACAAATACACTTCAACCACACCACAAACCAAGATTTCTTACAGAGCCCAAAATGGGGATCAGGCAAGGCAGGGTTTATTCAAAGCCTCTTCCTCTCTGCCTGATGAGTGACCTCAACTTTGCAACTGGGAGAAGGTTGACTGAAGGGCATCTTTGGGATGTCAGTGTCAGTTTGGGAAGTAGAATGGTAGTAAGCTGCAGCACTGTTTCCTTCTCACCCTCACCCCCTCCTTCTTTTGGGGAAGAAAAGCTCAAGCCTGAATGATGGGTCTTACCCCACAGCGTTTCATCCTTGGCCCAACAGCGCCGGTATAGCAGGATGATTTCGATCCAGTACAAGCAGATGAGAGCACTTGCCACCAGGACTGCAAGAAGCATGGTGATGGTGCCACATAACACGTAGGTCAAAGTCCCTGCAACAACAGGGCCCCACCCATTCTAAGCCAAAGGACATTGGGTTAAGACATCAACACCTCACGATATTCACAGGAGAGAAGGTGGGAGAGAGAGGAGTAAAAGTAGGAAAGATGGATGAGGAGAGAGAAGGAGGGAGATAGAAACTGTAAGGTTATGGTCACAAGGAGTTGGGTGGATGGGTGGAGATTCTGGGAAGAGACTTCCTGGGCAGGGGACAAGGAAAAGGTTGAAATGAGACTAGATCCTCCTCTGGATTGTAAGCTCCTTGTGGGCAGAGCATGTGTCTACCAACTCTGTTGTATGTTCTATCTCAAGCACTTACTGCAGCACTCTGCAGAAGGTAAGTGAGGTAAGTGCTCAATAAATGTCACTGATTGATTGATTCCTTGATGAGCAGTAGGCAGAGAGTCAGGGCAGAATGCAAAGAGACAGAGCTATTGGAGCCAAGCAGTGTGGTCTAGAGGAAAGTACATGGGTCTGGGAGTCAGAAGACCTGGGTTCTATTCCCAGCTGTGCCACTTGCCTTCTGTGTGACCTTGGGCAAGTCACTTAACTTCTCTGTGACTCAGTTACCTCAATTGTAAAATGGGGATTAAGACTGTGAGCCCCATTTAGGATGGGGACTGTGTCCAACCTGATCATCTTGTATCTACTCCAGGGTTTAATACAGTGCCTGGCATATAATAAACACTTAACAAATACCATTAAAGAAAAAAAAAGCAGGAACAGAAACAGAAGGTAGGAAATGGGAGTAGAGGTGAACTTTTGCCAGGTTTAGTTATTCTAGGTCAGCTTAAAACTGTGTTCACCAGGGTTTAGCAGAACTCAAGCCAGCATCCAACTAAAGAATGTGCAGTTATTATTCTGTAGATCATAAACAGTAAAGAATCCACTAGACCTACCAAAATTTCCCAACACTGAGCATTTGAGCCAGGCAGCAGTTGGATAGTGATATGCCTTGCAACATTATTATACACTGGGTTATCCTGCTATACTCCTCCTTGTCCCCTTCTGGGATCTGTAAGATTGCTCCTTCTAGTTCTGCAGGGAGTAGGAGGGAGGAGAGGGAAGAGGCTAGGGATTTTAAGAAAAAAAATCAGTGGAGTCAGAATCCCCTGAGCCTCCAAAAAAAAAAATGTTGGTATTTGTTAAGCGCTTACTATGTGCAGAGCACTGTTCTAAGCACTGGGGTAGACACAGGGGAATCAGGTTGTCCCACGTGGGGCTCACAGTCTTAATCCCCATTTTACAGATGAGGGAACTGAGGCACCGAGAAGTTAAGTGACTTGCCCACAGTCACACAGCTGACAAGTGGCAGAGCTGGAATTTGAACTCATGAGCCCTGACTCCAAAGCCCGTGCTCTTTCCACTGCGCCACGCTGCTTCTTCAAGGAGTTTAGTGGCACATCCACGCAGCTCAGATCAGTCAATCAATCAGTGGTATTTAATGAGTGATGATGATGATTATGGTGGTATTTGTTAAGTGCTTACTATGTCCTAAGCACTGTTCTAAGCACTGAAGTGCTTACTGTGTGCAGAGCACCACTGTAAGCACTGGGTAGGGTACAATACAATAAAATTGGTTAATAAGGTCCTGCCCTCAAGAAGCTTATTTCAGCCAGTCAAACCACTTTGGCATTTGGAAATAATTAATAATAATAATAGTATTTGTTAAGTGCTTAATATGTGCCAGGCACTGTTCTAAGCACTGGGGTAGATATAAGCTAATCAGGTTGGACACAGTCCAAGGCTCACACTCTTAATCCTTATTTTACAGATGAGGTAACTGAGGCACAGAGAAGTTAAATGACTTGCCCAAAGTCACATAGCAGACAAATGGCATAGCCGGGACCAGAACCAAGGACCTTCTGACTCCCACACCCCTGCACTATCACTAGGCCGTGCTGCTTCTCTTTGGTACTTGGTTACAGCAGCTGACCCAAATCATAGTCATTGCTTTCTCTGCCTCATAATGCTAGAGGCTGAACACTGATTGAAAACACTGAGAGAGACAGGGTATCATTGATCCAAGTCCTTCTCAGTGTCAGGAATTGATGAATTCCAAAGAATAAAGCCTTTCCTCTCAGATTGTTGGCAATTGCCATATTTTGCGGGATTGCTTCTTTGTCCGACATGAGCAACCCAAACTGCAAGTGGATTACCCAGTAAAGTTGAGAATACTGCTTCCACCTTACCTCCTTTTTTTCTGGGCAATTTTTTTTTCAGTTGGATGACTTGGACAACTTTCCCGTTAGCATTCTGAGCAAAACAACGGAACGTTCTGTGAAGATCTTTTGGAGTTACTTTTATTAGTCTGACCTCTTTGCAGATTTTGAGCTCCTCTGTGCTTGTAAGTTTACTAGGGAAGAAAAATACTCTCAATCAATTCCATGAGTTGATATCTCTGCTACAGATTCCCTCCACACCCATTTCCTGGCTTTCCCCTTCATTTGATGGGGGCTTTGGACTAATCCTGTGTAGTCTCTTTTCTAATCAATTGATTTTGCAATCAGTAATTTCTCATCAGCACAGAAGTTGAATGGTAGAGAAGTGCATTCTGGAAAAGAATGCTCGTTTTAAAAAATTTTAGCCTAGAAAAAGGATAATAATAATAATTATTATTAACAACAATAATGACAATAGTAATAATATTCATTTGTTAAGGGCTTACTATGTACAAAGCACTGTTCTATGCATCGGGATAGATACAAGTTAATCAGCTTGGTCATAGTTCCTGTCCCACATGTCCCACAGTCCAGCATGGAATAGTAGATATACCATGGTCCTGGGAGTTAGAAGGTCATTCATTCAATCATTCAATAGTATTTATTGAGCGCTTACTCTGTGCAGAGCACTGTACCAAGCGCTTGGAATGTACAATTTGGTAACAGATAGAGACAATCCCTACCCAATGATGGGCTCACAGTCTAAACGGGGGAGACAGACAGCGAGGACAAACAGAACAAAACAAAAACAAGACAACATCATCAAGATAACTAGAATCAAGGAGATATACACCTTATTAACAAAATCAATAGGGTAATAAATAATATATACAAATTACCACAGTGCTGAGGGGAGGGGAAGGGGGAAAAACCAAGGGTTGGGAGGAGGGGAGGGAGAGCCGAGGGAAAGGGGGGCTCAGTCTAGGAAGGCCTCCTGGAGCAGGTGAGCTCTCAGTAGATCTTTGAAGAGGGGAAGAGTGTTAGTTTGGTGGATGTGAGGAGGGAGGGCATTCCAGGACAGCGGTAGGACATGGGTCGGGGCGATGGCAGGATAGGCGTGAACGGGGGACAATGAGGAGTTGAGCGGCCGAGGAGCAGAGTGTATGGAGTCGGCAGTAGAAAGAGAGATGGGAGGTGAGGTAGGAGCTGAGCTCTGCTGGCGAAAGTCCAAGCACCAAGCCGACCTCACACACTTCAAATTTATCCTTTCCTGCCTTAACTCTGCCCTCTCCTCCACCAGGCAAAGCTTCTTCTCCTCCCTCATCGACACCCATGCCCGCCACCCCCGCCGATTGTTCCAGACCTTTAACTCTCTCCTTAGGCCCCCTGTTCCTCCCCCTCCCCCATCTCTCACCCCCAATGATCTGGCCACCTATTTCCTCATGAAAATCAACACAATCAGGTCTGAGCTCCCCAAAGTCACCCCTCCGCCTCTCCCCTCCCCGCCACCAACCCTCTCCCCTACTTTCCCATCCTTCCCTGCAGTATCCTCAGAAGAGATCTCCTCTCTCCTCGCAAGTGCCACCCCCTCCACCTGCGCCTCGGACCCCATTCCCTCTCACCTTATTAAAACCATCGCCCCTGCCCTCCTACCTTCCTTAACTTCTATTTTTAACCACTCAATCTCCAAGGGCTCCTTCCCCGTTGCCTTCAAACATGCCCACGTCTCCCCCATCCTAAAAAAACCCGCTCTTGACCCCACTTCCCCCTCCAGTTATCGCCCTATCTCCCTACTACCCTTCCTTTCCAAAATCCTAGAACGAGTCATCTACAATCGATGCTTAGAATTCCTTAACTCTCATTCTCTCCTAGACCCCCTCCAATCTGGCTTCCGTCCCCTCCACTCTACCGAGACTGCTCTCTCTAAGGTCACCCCCATGACCTCCTTCTTGCCAAATCCAATGGCTCCTACTCCATTCTAATCCTCCTTGACCTCTCTGCTGCCTTTGACACTGTCGACCATCCCCTCCTCCTCCATACCTTATCTCACCTTGGCTTCACGGACTCTGTCCTCTCCTGGTTCTCCTCTTACCTCTCTGGCTGGTCATTCTCGGTCTCCTTCGCTGGAGCCTCTTCCCCCTCCCATCCTTTAACTGTTGGAGTTCCTCAAGGGTCAGTTCTCGGCCCTCTTCTGTTCTCCATTTACACTAACTCCCTCGGTGAACTCATTCGCTCTTATGGCTTTGACTACCATCTCTACGCAGATGACACACAGATCTACATCTCCGCCCCTGTCCTCTCCCCCTCCCTTCAGGCTCGCATCTCCTCCTGCCTCCAGGATGTCTCCACCTGGATGTCGGCCCACCACCTAAAACTCAACATGAGCAAGACTGAGCTCCTCATCTTCCCTCCCAAACCCGGTCCTCTCCCAGACTTCTCTATCACCGTGGATGGCACGACCATCCTTCCCATCTCTCAGGCCCGCAATCTCGGTGTCATCCTTGACTCGTCTCTCTCGTTCACCCCACACATCCTAGCTGTTACCAAGACCTGCCGGTTTCACCTCTACAATATCGCCAAGATCCGCCCTTTCCTCTCCACCCAAACGGCTACCTTACTGCTACAGGCTCTCATTATATCCCGGCTAGACTACTGTGTCAGCCTTCTCTCTGTCCTCCCTTCCTTCTCTCTCGCCCCGCTCCAGTCTATTCTTCACTCCGCTGCCCGGCTCATCTTCCTGCAGAAACGATCTGGGCATGTCACTCCCCTTCTTAAACAACTCCAGTGGTTGCCTATCAACCTCCGCTTCAAACAAAAACTCCTCACTCTAGGCTTCAAGGCTCTCCATCACCTTGCCCCTTCCTACCTCTCCTCCCTTCTCTCTTTCTACCACCCACCCCGCACGCTCCGCTCCTCTGCCGCCCACCTCCTCACTGTCCCTCGGTCTCGCCTATCCCGCCGTCGACCCCTGGGCCACGTCCTCCCGCGGTCCTGGAACGCCCTCCCTCCTCACCTCCACCAAACTGATTCTCTTCCCCTCTTCAAAACCCTACTTAAAACTCACCTTCTCCAAGAGGCCTTCCCAGACTGAGCTCCCTTCTCCCTCTACTCCCTCTACCACCCCCCCTTCACCTCTCTGCAGCTAAACCCTCTTTTTCCCCTTTCCCTCTGCTCCTCCACCTCTCCCTTCCCCTCCCCACAGCACTGTACTCGTCCGCTCAACTGTATATATTTTCGTTACCCTATTTATTTTGTTAATGAATTGTACATCGCCTTGATTCTATTTAGTTGCCATTGTTTTTACGAGATGTTCTTCCCCTCGACTCTATTGCCATTGTTCTTGTCTGTCCATCTCCCCCGATTAGACTGTAAGCCTGTCAAACGGCAGGGACTGTCTCTATCTGTTGCCGACCTGTTCATCCCAAGCGCTTAGTACAGTGCTCTGCACATAGTAAGCGCTCAATAAATACTATTGAATGAATGAATGAATGAATGAATGAATGAATGAATAGGAGGGGGCAAGGTGATGGAGAGCTTTGAAGCCAAGAGTGAGGAGTTTTTGCTTCGTGTGAAGGTTGATAGGCAACTACTGGAGGTTTTTGAGGAGGAGAGTGACATTCCCAGAGCATTCTATAGAAAGATGATCCGTGCAGCGGAGTGAAAAATGGACTGGAGTGGGGAGAGACAGGAGGAAGGGAGATCCAAGAGGAGGCTGCCACAATAATCCAGTCAGGATATCATGAGAGTTTGTACCAGCATGATAGCCGTTTGGATAGAGAGGAAAGGGCGGATCTTGGCGATATTGTGAAGGTGAGACTAGCAGGTGTTGGTGATAGATTGGATGTATGGGGTGAATGAGAGAGCTGAGTTAAGGACGACACCAAGGTTGAGGGCCTCTGAGACTGGAAGGATGGTAGTGCCGTCCACAGTGACAGGGAAGTCAGGAAGAGGACAGGGTTTGGGAAGGAAGATAAGGAGCTCTGTTTTAGACATGTTGAGTTTTAATTTTAGGTGGGGGGCAGACATCCAAGTGGAGACGTCTTGGAGGCAGGAGGAGATACGAGCCTGAAGGGAGGTGGAGAGGACGGGGAGGAGATGTAGGTTTGTGTGTCATCTGCATAGAGATGATAGTTGAAGCTGTGGGAGCGAATGAATTCACCAAGGAAGTGAGTATAGATGGAGAACAGAAGGGGGCCAAGAAGTGACCCTTGAGGAACCCCTACAGTTAGTGGATGGGAGGGGGAGGAGGAGCACACGAAGGAAACTGAGAATAAACGGCCAGAAAGAAAAGAGGGGAACCAGGAGAGGATGGAATCAGTGAAGCTAAGGTGAGATAAAGTGTGGAGGAGAAGGGGATGTTCGACAGTGTCAAAGGCAGCTGAGAGGTCGAGGAGGATTAGAGTATGAGTCATTGGATTTGGCAAGAAGGAGGACATGGGTGACCTTTGAGAGGGCAGTTTCGGTGAAGTGGAGGGGTCGGAAGCCAGATTGGAGAGGATCCAGGAGAGAGTTGGAGTTGAGGAATTCAAGGCAGCCAGTGTAGATGACTCGTTCTAGGAGTTTGGAAAGGAAGGGTAGGAAGGAGATAGGACGATAACTGGAAGGGGAAGTAGGGTAAAAACATGGCTCCTGAGAGGGTCTCTTCTTTAAATTCAAGGGACCAGCTCCTCTCTTGTGACACAAAAGTGTAATTCCTGCTTACTTGAATGAAACTGCAGAATCAGAGGGGAAATCCAACTCAGTGCCCTGCTCCGTTCCCCACAGAGTAAGGCTAGAAGAATGTTATTCTTGGTATCTCTGATCAAAATGAAGGCATTCCTCAGATTCTTTAGCTTCAACTCATCAGTTTCTCTTAGAGAGCATATTATTGTCATCTTGTAGAATTTGTTCAAAATCAGACAGTAAGTAACAAGATGAAGCCTTTAGAAATTTGTCCTCAACCTAATCAGCTCTTCCTTTTCTTACCAAGTTTCTTTTTGCAGAAGTGGTTCCTTGTCATCCGCGTACCATTCTACCAGCTGGGGGGGGAGAGAAGAGTTTTGAAATCCAAAACGGACAGTGCAGTTGATGGCAAAAGGCTTTCCTGGAAATCAAAGAAGCAGAGAAGGACATGAAAAGATAATTAGGGAACTTCTTGTCCTGAGTATGAGGATCTGGTTATGGTAAGGTTCAAGAGGTTTAAGGTCACATCTCCTTCTAGGGGCCTTACTCAATAAAGCCCTCTTTTCCCAGGCTCTCTCTCCCTTCTTCACTGTCTATGCATTTGAATATGTGATCTTTGGGCTTTTGGTATTCAGCTCACCCTCAGCTTCATAGCATTTATAATGTATGTACCTATAAATGATAAATTATAAATAATAAATAAATAATTAAATAATTTAATGTCTATCTCCCTCTCTAGTCTGTAAACTCGTTTGTGGGCAGGGAATGTGTCTACCAACTCTGTTATATTGTACTGTCCCAAGAGCTTAGTACAGTGCTCTGCACACAGTAGGCACTCAATACATACCATTGATTGATCAATTGATTGAGGTTATCTGGATCCACTTGGATAACTGTTTATGCCAAATATTTTACAAGGAGACTTCTGGTTCAAATCTATTATCAAGTCATTGACAATAGATCCAGTTCTAGGACATGCTCTTCCAAAGGTGGGAAAATGTACATTTTTAACTGCAAATTCTAAAAGTTATGCTTCGTAATTGGTAAAGGAATGTTTTAATTCAGTTTTAGACTAGGATATCAGCAAGAAGAGGGACATTGATGACATGCACTGGGTGATTATCTAACATCTTCAAGAGAGTTAAAGGTGAAGAATCACCATGAAAATATTAACAATAATAACAATAGTAATTGTGGTATTTAACTGCTTATTATGTTCCAAGGATTGTACTAACTGCTGGAATAGATACAAGATAATCAGGTTGTATGTAGTCCCTGCCCCACATGTCACACAGTCTAAATCATCCCATTGAACTGCAGGAGTCCTAACTTTATATTAATGTTCCCAAGTTATGTTTAAATATTTGTAAGTCTGTAATCAGATCTAGAACAAACACCTGAGAAGCAGAACTCTAGGATTTTGCCAGAGAATCACTGTCCCCATATCATTCTTGTTTTAAGGGGAAATAATTAAGAAAATCATCTGCTGATTATATATTTTTGGCTTCCCCCAAACTTGTTTGTGAGAGAAAAGTAGCCAGATTTTGAGGGGTTCAGAGTGGGTCAGAAGAAAGAAAGGAACAGGCATGGCCATAGAGTGACCGAAAAATAGAATCAGAAATAGATGGCAACAGAGAGAGGGAGGGAAAGGGAGAAAAGGAGAGGGTGAGAGGCTGTGTGTGTGTGTGTGTGTGCGCGCATGTGCGTGTGTGTGTGTGCATGCATATATGCTTGTGTGTGAGGCAGTGGGATGGGGTGTAGGTGAATTAATGGATTATTAGAGAAAACAACTGTGAATATAGAGGGAGAAATTGAGGATGCCACACTAACCATAAAGATTGAGGTTAAGTAGGGCAAACAACACACAGTTCTGACAAGCATCTTGGGAACACTTTTGATGATAGAATCAAGGGATGGATGAACTATTTTTCTGTCCAAAAAAGGGCCCTTTTCGTGGTCTTATGTATCTTCTCTTGGAACAAACTGTGAATCTAAATACACCAAGCTCCTATGCTCCATGTTTCTAGACTTGCTTTCAATTCCAAAGAATTCAGAAAGAGCAAAGATTGTTGTTACAACTTAATTCTTTAATACTCCTCCTCTAGGGCATGTGGGAATCATTCCCTTGAATGTACTTAATATATTTTCTTCTGGGTCCTAAGGTAGCTGGGATGTTGTGCTTCACTGTAAGAAGTATCTGGGATTATGTCTGTCAACATGTTTGCACAGAGTAAGGGCTCAATAAATACCACTGATTGATTGATTTGGCTTGGAAAAAGGATAGAGGCCATATGGCCTAGCGGAAACAACATGGACCTGAAAGTCAGAGAACCTGGGTTCTAATCCCAGCCCTGCCACTTATCAGCTGTGTGACTTTAGGCAAGTCACTTAACTTCTCTATGCCTCAGTTCCCTCATCTGCAAAATGGGGATTCAGTACCTGCTCTCACTCCTTAGACTGTGAGCCCCATATGGGATCTGATTGTATCCACCCAGCACTTAGTAGTACTTGGCATAGAGTAAGTGCTCAACAAATATCATTATCATTAATATTATTTATGGCAAGCTTACCTAGTTCTACTTCCAGGGTCTTCTCTATGGGCTCCAAAATGTCTGGTTTCATTTCAGTAAACGCCACTGGAAAGATAAACAAAACATCATTAGCCACACTGGATAATCTAGCAATATCTCTATGTCTTAGGTTTTGGAGGCTGTGATTAAATTACCTTCAGTTATAAAGTCCAAATCTATAGGACTTAGTGAATTTATTCTGATGAGGAGGGTTTTGCAGGGGGTGATCCAATATGTCAGTATGTGTAGCACTATCAACAGCACAGACCCTGGGCCTGGCAGTCAAAAGAACATGGGTTCTAATCTTGGTTCTGCCACTGGTCTGCTGTGTGACTCTGGGCAAATTACTTAACTTCTCTGTGCCTTAGCTACTTCAGCTGTAAAATGGGGATTAAGACTGTGAGTCCTATGTGGGACTGTGTCCAATCTGATTAGCTTGTATCTACCCCAGCTCTTAGTTCAGTGCCTGGTATATAGTAAGTCTTTAACAAATAACTTTAAAAATAAAAAAAGGCATGCCCTGAGCCTGGGGGCATAAATGTCTACTAACTCTAATGTACTCTCCCAAGCACCTTTGTATGGTTCTCTGCACAGAGTCTGCCTTCAAAACCTACCACTGGTTGTCTGAGGGAAGAGGTAGAATGTGTCTGTTATGTTGTTATATTGTACTCTCCCAAATGCTTTGTACAGTGCTCTGCACACAGTAAGTGCTCAATAAATATGACTGACTGACAGACACGAGCCTAGTTCTTGAGAAGTTTACAATCTAATGGGGAAAACAATAGACAAAAATTGTTAAATAAACAGTGGTCAAGTGTAAGAGACTAGTTACACTAATGATGTCACGAGTGAATACCTAAATCAGTATGCCACAAACACAAGTTCTGAGGTGACTGATGGGCTGGCAATAATTTAGGGATGCCTCCTGGAGGATGTGACTTTTAAAGGATGTTTTGAAGGAGGAGAGAACTGAGAAGAGGCATGGGAAGAAGAAGGGGATGGTGTTATGGACAGGATAAAAAAGGCAATGAATGATTCAAGATGGGTAAATCAAGAGCAAGAGACAATTAGTAGTTTGCTTTGGAGGCATAAAGAGCAGAGTCAAATGTTCCTCTGGGACAAGAAGTCAATTGCCTTGTCTGGAGGGGCATTTCTGCATTTTGGGGTCTCTTTTCTAGAACATAAGCCTATGAACTGTGATATTACAGAATCTGACCAATGGACTACTCAGATCAAGCTCCCACAGGGATCTGTCAATAGTATTTATTGAGCACACTGTATGCAAATCACTGTACCAAGCGCTTGGGAGAGCAGTGATGTCGCTGAGATAGTTACCGTCTTGAGCATCTTTCCTGCTAACCTAAACTCCTTTTTCCTTGGGTTCAATCCTCCAGACCTTTGTGGAAATGAGATCATCTTATTCCCTCCCTCTCACTCCTACTTACTACTGTGGAACCATGCTGATAGTCTGGGGCTGGATTCACCCAGGAAACCAGTTTAGCCAAAAGACCCACAGTTTCTCCCCACGTCCCCACACATCAACAGATCAGTTGGGTCAATCCCTAGATTGACCTTGGGTCACCTTGCTTGGCCTCCCCACTCCCTCACCTCCCCAGAGTAGGACCGTCCCAGATTTATAGGTAATAGGAATAGGGAAGGAATAAATCAGAGGGTTTAAAGGGGCAATTGGGGTTATTCTTAGCTTAATTGTTTTTGGTTTTTATTTGAATTTGGAGAAAAATTGAGTTTAAGGGATTTTTTAAATCTTAAAATTTAAAACAAATTGGGATTTTTTTTTTTAGTTGAATTTCTTCATGATTCCCAAGTCCAGGAGTTAACATCCTTCCGGGGATGGAAGGAGGGATGGTGCCAAGGTGAGGGAAGTGGGGAGGAGCTATAAGGAGTGGGGCGGGGGAATTGGAGTGGCCAGAACATCAACAGCTGAACTGCAGGGGGTGAGCCGGGGAAGGGAGGGGCAGGGGAAGACCTGGGAGCTTTACAATTAATAAGGGTAAAATCCAGCAGTACCCATACAGTCCAGCCCCAAATGATATAAGCATGGTCCAGGAGAATAATAATAATGATAATAACCATAAGGATGATGATGATAAGAACAACAACAGTAATAATAAAACTTTGTATTTGTTAAGTGCTTTCTTTCTGTCAAGCCCTAAGTGCTGGGGAAGACACAAGATAATCAGGTCAGAGTCCCTGTTCCACATAGGGCTCACAATATAAATAGGAGGGAGAACAGATATTGAATCTCCACTTTACAGATGAGGTACTTGAGGCCCAGGGAATCTAAGTGACTTGCCCAAGGTCAGTCAGTCAATCATATTTATTGAGCACTTACTGTGTGTAGAGCACTGTACTATAACAATAAACAGACATATTCCCTGTCCACAATGAGCATACAGTCTAGAAGGGGAAACAGATATTAATAGAAATAAATAAATTAAAGATATGCCCATAAGTGCTGTGAGGCTGGGAGGGGGCAAGAATAAAGGGAGCAAGTCAGGGCAATGCAGAATGTAGTGGGAGAAGAGGAAAGGAGGGCTTAGTTAGGGAAGGCCTCTCACAGCAAGCACGTGGTATATCTGGGATTAGAACCCAAGTCCTCTGGCTCCCAGGCCCAGGATCTTTCCACTAGACCACACAGCTTCAAAAAGGCAGGAGCCTCCATTCACTCTTTCAGTCATATTTATTATGCACTTACTGTGTGCAAAGCACTATACTAAGGACTTGGGAGAGTACAATATAACAATAAATAGACACATTCCCTTGCCACACAAGCTCCAGGAGGAAGATTCCCCAGGTGGCATTCCCTTGCATATTGGTTAGCCCATCCAAACATGAGTGTCAACATAATTGTTACGTACCAACAGTCCTCACTTGAACAACAGACCTCACCGTCCACCAACTGCTGTTATTAGACTGGACATAATCACACACATAGGTTCCACGGTGATCTTTATAGGTTTCTTTCAAATGGACTCTACTGTTCTCAATGGGAAGAGAAAAAGGCTTTTCAATCTAGCCAAGGAAAAAAAAAGGCAGATGATACAACTGTCACTGACCTCGGGGCCAGATAAAATTCTCTGCTCCAGATACAACCCCTTCACCAGACTAAGGTACTATTTGCCTCCCATGGGGTTTAATGCCGAAAAACTTTACGTCCATGGGAAAATGAATGAAAGTAACCTTAAAGCCGAAGGAGGCAGTGAGGAGCCGGGAGAGACAGCAGCATCTCCTAGCTGGGATACAGGCCTGGTGAACTAATCCTGACTCTGCTGTCTCTCCCAGCTTAGAATCATTCAACTTTTCTGCTCTTTGCATCTCCTTCCTCCCTCATGAAGCAATCACGAGGATTTGTCCAGGCCCAATGTCATTAGCACCTGAAGCAACTTGGAAAAAGATATCCCCACTCTCAAGTTGGGCTGGACTGTCTCACAAGCTCCCTCACGTAACACTGGGCACAGAGGATGTCTTCACAGCATTGCATTTTTCTAACCCTCCATTTCCTCCTTCTCCCTAATTATCCATCTCCTCCTTCTCTCTAACCTAGCCTTACATCCTCCCTCCCCATCTCTTCTGTTCCCCCAGTCTCTTAAACCTCCAAGCCTCAGGTCTTAACAAAAAGGCAAACTCAGGGTTCCTGCTCCCAGAAGGTGGGGAGGAAAAAGGAGTGTGTCCATGAATGTGAAAGATCGCCATTAGCATTCACTGATAGCCCCTTGTCAAATCCAAGCTTGGGTTACCATGAGTTGGGTGATATCCCGGAGGAGAATCAATCCATCAATCAATCAATCAATTGTATTTTTTGAGCGCTTATTATTTGCAGAGCACTGAACTAAATGTTTGGAAGAGTGCATTAGGGGAGGAAGAAAAGGATGAGGAAGAAGAGGACAGGAAGGAGGAGGATGGGGGTCTTTGCTAGTGATGGGGTATTAGCACAGATTTGTGTGGGGTGAAAGAGGCAGTGGTAGTGCAAAGGGGCCTTTGATATGGAGTCCAAAGATCCAAAGATTCAGCCATTCAGTAGTCAGTCAGTCAGTCAATCATACATTGTCCTGTAGTAAGAGCTTGGGAGAGTACAATAAACATGTTTTAACAATAAACAGACACATTCGCTGCCCACAATGGCCTTATAATCTGGAGGAGGGGACAGGCATTAATATAAATAAATAAATTACAGAAACATACATAAGTGCTGTGGGGCTGAGAGAGGGGATGAATAAAGAGAGCAAGTCAGGGTGATGCAGAAGGGAGAGGGAGAAGAGAAAAGGAGAGGTTAGTCAGGGAAGGCCTTTTTGAGGAGGTGTACTTTCAATAAGGCTTTGAAGCTAGGAAGAGAATAATTGTCTATTGGATATGAGGAGAGAGCACATTCCAGGCCAGACGCAGGACATGAATGAAAGGTCAGCAGCAAGATAGATGAGATTAAGGTATAATGAGAAGGTTGGCACTAGAGGAACAAAGTATGTGGCTGGATTATTTAGTAGGAAAGTAGCAAAATCATTTAGGGGCCCAGCCAGTAGCACCATGCAGGGGATCAGCGGGCCCAGCGCAGTCAGGGTGTGAGGGTACCGGGATAGCTGGAACAAGATAGCTGGAACAACTGCTGCTGCTGAGCCCTTCAAGCCCTGGGAACTCTGCTGCCAGTTCCTCCAGGACCCTCCATCCCAAAAGGGTGTGAGAATAAGCCTAGACTGCTCAGGACTGAGTGGGGTGCAGCCCAGGATGTGGTACAGGCCGTTTCTTAGAAGCTCCCACACCACCCAGCTGTACCACACCCTCCACCTTCAGTCACCCACTCTCCAGGCCTCCTCCTTGAGCCCTATCTAGCTCCCACAGTACCAGCTGCCCAATGAAGGCAGCGGGAGCAGGCTGGGCACCAGAAGGAGGCTGCTCAAGCCCGAGCCCTGAAAATGATGCCCCTCCACTGCTTCTTTCTCTTCCAGGAACTCACCCACTCAACCTAGCAAACCTGATAGGGGCCCAGGAAGAGGAGTGGAGGCAGAGAGGACCCATATTCATACCTCACTGCTGGATCCAGGACACATGGGTTCCTCTCTCAGGCATCCAGCCTCTTGGCTTGCCCTGAACCAGTGATGAGCCACATAAAGCAGCAGCCACAGACGTTAGACAGGCACAAGCTATCTGGTCTTTGGGGTTCTGCCTGGCTGGAAAGATGTACTGGCGGGAGGAAGGTTGGCGGCGATTGTTCTGGGTCAAGTCTAGAGCAGGCTTCGGAGGCGGGGATAAGGTCCGCACCACCAGATGCTCTTTCACTCACCAATCCCCATCAGCAGCCACTCCTTTGCAGAGCTCAGAAATGAAAAATGGCCACCATGAAGACTCAGGGGCTGAGGGAGTGGAGGTGGGCTTCAGTTAGAGGACTACAGGCCCCTACTGATGCTACACATTGTGGATGGCTATTTTGGGTGTCTTCCCAGGCACCATCTTCATAATGTCCAGGGTGATAAATTCAAGAGGTAAGGGGTTGACCATTTGAAGAAGCGAATGCTCAAATCACACGAGGGAGGTGGGGTGAGGTCTGGAAGGGGTCCAAAACCTGGCCTGTGCAGTTGCAGTCCCTCAGGCTCCTACAGTAATCTGGTCCTGTCCATATCGAGAATCAACCTAGTTGGAAAATATCTGAGACAGTACAGATGGTCTAGTGGAGAGAGCACAAGCCTGGGAATCAGAAGGACTTGGGTTCTAATCCTAACTCTGCCACTTGTCTGCTGTGTAACCCTGGACAAGTCACTTCAATTCTCTGTGCTTCAGTTTACCTCATCTGCAAAATGGGGATTAAGACTGTGAACCCTATGTGGAACTACACCCAACCTGATTAACTTGATCTACCCCAGCACTTAGAACAGTGCTTGACACATATTAAGTGCTTCACAAATATGATTATTATTATTATATGCTGGGGAGTGGGGACAGCACTTGGGTTTTAGGCCTCCCATGTGAACTGCAGACCAGCTAGTGGGGGTGATCCAGGAGTCATTGGGGACCCTCGATAGATCTAAAATCAGCTGCTGCAGTTTACAAAATGGGAAGCTGGAGGTCCTGTCATTTGAGAGGCCAGGTACCCTGTACAATAGCTGCAAACTGTGGCACTCTCTTTCCCGTGAAGTCTTTTGTATCTTATATTCAGAACTGATCTCCTGGAAGTACTGTAGGGGAGGACCTTTTGTTTCAAAAAACCAATAAAATTCAGGGCAATTTTACACCTCTTATGACTTCACTATCAAATAGTATGATCACTCAAGCTCTGTTCTTGAGAAGCATCATGGCATAGTGGATAGAACACGGGTCTGGGAGTCAGAAAGTCATGCGTTCTAATCCCAGCTCCAGCACTTGTCTGCTGTGTGACCTTGGGCATGTCACTTCACTTCTCTGTGCCTCAAGTCACCTCATCTGTAAAATGGGGATTTGAGACTCTGATCCCCGTGTAGGATAGGGACTGTGTCCAACCAGATTAGCTTGTATCCTCCCCAGGGTTTAGTACAGTGCCTGGCACACAGTAAACGCTTAACAAATGCCATTAGTATTATTATTATTATTATCATTATTATTATTATTCTAGTTCATCCAAGGCACCTATAAAGCAATCCAGAGGTTCCTTTCAACAACAATGTTGGAGGTGTCCCTGGAATGCTCAGTGGCTGCATTGTGGGTACTTGGTCTTCACCCCATCCTCAGCCCCATACAGCAGTTATGTACACATCTGGAATTAATTCATTCATATAAACATCTGACCCTATCTAGACTGTAAGCTTATTGTGGGCAGGGAGCCTGTCTACCAATTCTTTTTTAGTACAGTGTTCTGCGCAAAGTAAGCACTAAATAAGTACCATTGATTGATTGATTGATTGATGCTTAGTGTCAGGGGCCTTGGAATCATGTATTATTGGCACAGTTTTATAGGGTCCCTTCTGGTAGCTCTTTGTTGTCCCAAGACAAAAGGAAGGAAGCCCCCTTACCCTGTACCACTTCACGGCTGACTTGAGTGAATCATGCTGGCAATGGAAACCGGGGCAAGAAATTGAATTTTGGCTCCCAATGAGGAAGTCTACCAGGTTTGGTCCAGAGCCCCAACAGGGTGACTTTGACTTTGGCTGAACATCTAAGATCATCTTGACGCAACTGGATCGTCCTGCAGGAGACCTGAAAAAGACAGAAGAACTTGCTAATGATCACTCATCCCCTAGACTGTCACTCACTGTGGGTAGGGAACATGTCTACAAAATCAGTTGTACTGTAATCTCCCAAGCATTTAGTACAGAGCTCTGCACCCAGTAAGTGCTCAATAAATATCACCAATTGATTCTGAGCAGCCTAGTTGTTTTGTTCAGAGTAAGCTGGGAACATTTCCAGGACACTAGACTACTGATCTAGGCTCAGAGGGATGGTGCTTCACATAGTCACTGTACGAAATGAAGAAGACCAGCCTTGTCACTGTACAAAATGAAATGAAGTGGCCTAGCAGCATTCTGTAAAATCTACAATCCAACAAAATTCTTCCCAACCAATGATATATCTACCCAACTGTTTAGTACGCTTCTTGGCACATGGTTGGCACTTAATGCATACCACAATTTTTGTTTCTTATGATTACCATTACTGTCTCTCCTTCTGACCCATCCTTGATCCTTTCTCACACAAATCCCTGTCCCCACTGGAGAAGTCTCCATTGCAGCTCAGGGGTCTTAAGAAGGCTAAGGCAGCTAGAGTCTGGGCATGTTTGAAGCTGAAGAGTCACTGTTCGTTGCATGGCATCACCTGAAAGTAGGCCCAGGCAGCGTGGCCTAGGGGATAGAGCTTGGGCCTGGGAGTCAGAAAGAGCTGAGTTCTAAACCCAACTCAGCCACTTGTCTGCTGTAGAAGTCACTTAACTTCTCTGTGCCTCAGTTACCTTAACTGTAAAATGAGGATTAAGACTGTGGAACAGTGACTGTGTCCAACCCACTTAGCTTGAATCTACCCTAAAACTTAGAACAGTGCTTGACTCATAGTAAGCACTTAACAAATATCATCATCATTATTATTACTACTTACACAGCAGCAGCAGGGGCAGAGAGGGAGGGATGATGGGACCAGGTCTTCTTCCACTCTGGCTCAAGTCAGCACTAGGACAGTGACAGAGCTGGCAATACTGCTTAGTCATGAGCTGCCACTCAAGCAATCAATTAATGGTATTTATTGAGTGCTTAGTGTATGCAGAACACTGTGCTAAACCCTTGAGAGAATACAACAGAGTTGGTGGATGGGTTTCCTGCCCACAAGGAGATTACAGTCTAGAGGGGAAGGCAGACATTGAAATAAATTATGGATCTGTACATAAATGCTTTGGACATGAGGGAGGGGTGAATAAAGGCTACAAATCCATGGGCAAGGGAAACATAGAAGAGAGAGGAAGTAGGGAAAATGAGGTTGCAAACAGGGAAGGCCTCTCAGAAGAGATGTGATTTTAATTAAACAATCAATTGTATTTATTGAATGCACACTGAGTGGAGAGCACTATACTAAGTCCTTGGAAGAGAACAATTTAAGCGTTGGTAGACACGTTCCCTGCCCACAACAAACTTAAATAAGACTTTGAAGGTGGG
Source organism: Ornithorhynchus anatinus (assembly GCF_004115215.2). Lineage (NCBI taxonomy): Eukaryota > Metazoa > Chordata > Mammalia > Monotremata > Ornithorhynchidae > Ornithorhynchus > Ornithorhynchus anatinus. The sequence goes on from NC_041729.1 coordinate 111,411,095, forward strand.
GATAGTGGGGGTCTCTCTGATAGGAAGAGGGAGGGGGTAAAAAGCCAGATACAGGATGTGGGTAAGGGATCGGTGGTGAGCTAGGTGAGATCAAGGTACAGAGAGTCTGTAGGTGTTAAAGGTGCTGAGTGTGCAGGCTGGGTAAAAGAAAGAAATAAGCAAGTTAAGCTAGGGGGGTGCAAGTTGATTGAGTGCTTTAAAGCCAATGGTGAAGAGATTCTGTTTGATGCAGAGGTGGATGCAGAGTCCTTGGTTATGCTAGGGATCAGATACTTCCCTGATGGGCTAAGACAGACTAGGTGATGGATAAATATCTGATTGTCCGCTGGGGAAATCTAATATCTTTTACTGGGAAATAATCATGAGGACACCTCTTGGGTTTGCACCTGGAGAGTTTCCAGTACTTTACCAGTCTCAGGAGGAAGAGTCAAGCAGAGGCATAGCCATTCCATTTCTAGCTTGGGCAGTGGCTAGTGAGTGGAAGGCAATCTGCTACAAGTCAAGACTACCCTGTGCTGGGCTGCAGAGCAAAGGAGAGAGTTGAGGGCGGACACTCAGGTTTACTGCGCTGAAGGAGGCAATGGTAAACCACCTCTGTATTTTTACCCAGAAAGCTTTATGGATACACTACCAGAATGACTGCAAATGGAGGATGGGCATTCTGGGAGAGATGTATCCATGGCATAGCTTTGGGTCAGACCTGACTCAACAGCATAAGACAACAACAACAACAACTATCATGAGGAGGGCTTTGTTCAGATGTGAAGCTATTTGGCCTAGTGAAACAAGCCCAGGACTGGGAGTCAAGAGACCTGAGTTTTTTAGTGCATGAAGTTTCACTCAGCCTACCTCCATTTTCTCCTCAAAATCCTCCAGTGGGTCCCTGGGTCTTGCAGTATCAAACAAAAACTCAACATTGGCTTCAAAGAACTCCATCATCTGGCCCCACCATATCTATCTGCTTTCTTTTTTTATGGTATTTGTTAAGAGCTTACTATGTGTAAGGCACTGTACTAAGGCCTGGGATAGACACAAACCAATCTGGTTGGCACAGTATTTCCCATTTGGGGCTCACAGTCTTAATACCCACTTTACAGATGAGGTAACAGGCATGGAGGAGTTAAGTGACTCGCCCAAGGTCACAGAGCAGTCAAGTGGCAAATCCAGCAATAAAACCCAGGTCCTTCTGACTCCCAGGCCCGAGATCTATCTACCAGGTCTTGCTGCTTCTCCCACTGTTCCCCAAAATGCTGCTCTCCACCCTCCACCCCCATGTTCATGCTGCTTTCCCAGTTTGGAACTTCCTCCTTAATTTCCCATCTTCTCCTTAGCCAATTCTAGTACTTATGAATTTATTTTCACTCTTCTTAGCAATCACATATATCACTCTTCTCCATCAATTTATTTTGACCATGGGAGCTGTAACTGTGTTAATGACTGTCTTCCCCTTTAGAATGAAAATTCCTTATTATCAGATAAAAAAATAATAATAATTGTGGCATTTGTTAAGAACTATGTGCCAGGTACTATACTAAGCACTGAGATAGACACAAGGTTAGGATTGTCCCACACTGGGCTCACAGTCTTAATCTCCATTTTCAGATGAGGTAACTGAGGCACAGAGAAGTGAAGGGACTTGCCCAAGGTCACACAGCAGATAAGTAGCAGACCAATGATTAGACCCCAGCTCCTTCTGACTCCTAGGCCTGTACTCTATCCACTGGCCAGCTGCTTCCCCAAGTGCTTAAGCAGATCTTATGTCACTTGGTTTTTCTGTAATTCCCAAGCATGTTGTACAGTGCACTGGACCCAGTGAGTTCTCAATAAATGTTATTAATAATACTGATTCCCCTAACTGTAGTTTATTTTAATGTGTATAACCCCTTCTAGTCTGTAAGCAGTGTGGCCTAGTAGAAAGAGCATGTATGTGGGAGTTAGATGACCTGAGTTCTAATCCTGGCTCTGCTATTTGTCTGCTGTGTCACCTTGGGCAAGTCACTTAATTCCCTATCTCACTTATCTGTAAAATGGGGAATAAGATTGTGAGCCCCGTGTGGGACTTGGACTGTGCTTAACCTCATTATCTTGTATCTACCTCAGCTCTTAGTACAGTGCCTGGCACAACAAAGTAAGCACTTGACAAATATCATAAAAAAAAAAGAAAGAAAGCACCTCTTGGCCAGAGATTGTGTCTATCAACTCTTTATATATTGTACTCCACCAAGAACTTAGTACAGTAGTATGCATGTAGTAATTGCTCCAAAAATAACATTGACTGATTACTACCTCTAAATTCAGTTCTGCACTGACCTATGTGACCCTGGGCAAGTGTCTTTACCTCTGTAGATTTCTGAAATTAAGGAGTGGGGGTGGAATACCTGTTCTGTCTACTTATTAGATTGGGGTCTCCATATGGATCAGGGTCTGTGTCTGATCTGATTATCTTCTATTCTCCCCAAGCTTGTAGAACAGTGCTTTGCACCAGACTTTCCAACTTTTACATTTTGAGCATGGGGATGGTAAAAGGACAGGAATTTCATAGGGAATAAATTTATTTACTTATATTAATGTCTGACTCACCCTTAAGCTGTAAACTTGTTACGGAAAGAAAACGTCTCCAACTCTGTTCATTCAACTGTATTTCCTGAGTGCTTACTGTGTGCAGAACACTGTACTAAGCACTTGGAACGTACAGTTTGGCAACAGATATAGACAATCCCTGACCAACAATGGGCTCACAGTCGAAAAGACTCTGTTGTACAACTCTGTTGTATTGTACTCTTCCAAACACTTAGCACAAAGCTCTGCACACAGTTATGCATTCAATAAATATTACTGATTGATTGGGAGGGAACAGGCTTCAAGAATTAACAGGCCAAAAAAACACCAGTTGGGGACTTTTTAGCCCTGATTGAAAGCTCTTAGATCTAGTCAGAGATCTGGGGTGAGTGAGTCTAAACTGCAGAGAAGCAGCATGGCCTAGTGGATAAAACACAGGCCTGGAAATAAGAAAGATGTGGGTTCTTATCCCAGCTCTGCCACTTGTCTGCTATGTGACCTCAGGTGAATCACTTCACTTCTCTGGGCCTCAGTTATCTCATTTGTAAAATGGGGATTAAGACTGTGTGCCCCATGTGGGAAGGGACTTTGTCCAACCTGATTTGTTTGTATCCACCCTAGTGCTTAGTTCAGAGCTTGGTACGTAGTAAGGTCTTAACAAATACCACCATCATCATTATTATTATTATTATTCTCCTTGTAGGCAGGGATTTTGTTCACCATTTCTGTTGTATTGTACTCTCTCAAGCACTTAGTATAGTGCTCTACACACAATAAGAGCTCCATAAAGATCATCAATGACTCTGGGAGTTCCCCCTCACACAACTATGGAGACCTTTGTCCCCATGGAGTAAGGTCCTACGCTTGGCACAAAGAAAGCACCAAATAGATTTTGTAGCAAGTGAGTTCTCAGACACCAATAAATGCTTGAGGTTATAAGCTTGTACCTGATTGTACAGAAGTACAGTCCAGCATCTTCACTCTTTACTGCACGGAAGCAAAGTGCATTCCTCTCCTGTTTGATGTCAGGGCCCTTCATGCCGCTAATGTCTTGGGGATCTTTACTATTCTGGAGTTGTTGGAACCATCGCACTGCAGAGTGGTTGCATTTTTTTTCATGGCACATGCCCTGTCTCAGGGCCGGGACATCCTTGTGTAAGAGAGGACTTTGACCGTGGGGTGGTTCAGCACAGAACAGGTAAAATTTCTCCTCGGCCATAGCACGGTATCTCCAAGCAGGACCATCATGGGGGCAGTCTAAAAACACAGGCAATAGAGAATGTGATAAGTGAACTCATTACCCTACAAGGAAACTCCTTCCAGACGATTGAGATTTCTCTATAGTTGTTGGGGTGTGCCTGCACAGGACAAACGGAATTGGAGATCTGGCTGCTCACCAGATATTTGTTTCAATTTGGACAACTATAGTTTCAGAGGGGAGGGAGGATTATGACATTGGTTAAGTGCTTACTTTGTGTCAGGCACTGTACTAAGTACTGGGGTAGGTACAAGGTAATCAGATTGTCATAGCCCATGTTCCACATGGGGCTTACAGTCTTAATCCCTATTTTCCAGGTGAGGTCACTGAGGTACAGAAAAGTTAAGTCACTTGCCCAAGGTCACATAGCAGGCAAGTGGTGGAGCCGGGATTAGAAACCAGGTCCTTCTAACTCCCAGGTCTGTGTTCTATCCACTAGCCCATTCTGCTTCTCATCTGTCTCCCATGTGTATAGTTGTCTCCCAAGTTGCGCAGTTGTCTTCCAAGAAATCTCCTCTCTCAGAAGTCATCTCCCTAACTTTCAAAGCCTTGTTAAAAGCACATCTCTTCCAAGAGGTCTTCCCCAACTAAACTCTCATAGCCTCTTCTTCATTTATTCATTCAATAGTATTTATTGAGCGCTTACTATGTGCAGAGCACTGTACTAAGCACTTGGAATGAACAAGTCGACAACAGATAGAGACAGTCCCTGCAGTTTGACGGGCTTACAGTCTAATTGGGGGAGACAGACAGACAAGAACAATGGCAAAAAATAGAGTCAAGGGGAAGAACATCTCGTAAAAACAATGGCAACTAAATAGAATCAAGGCGATGTACATTTCATTAACAAAATAAATAGGGTAATGAAAATATATACAGTTGAGCAGACGAGTACAGTGCTGAGGGGATGGGAAGGGAGAGGGGGAGGAGCAGAGGGAAATGAGAGGAAAAGAGGGTTAAGCTGCGGAGAGGTGAAGGGGGGCGGTAGAGGGAGTAGAGGGGGAAGGGGAGCTCAGTCTGGGAAGGCCTCTTGGAGGAGGTGAGTTTTAAGTAGGGTTTTGAAGAGGGGAAGAGAATTAGTTTGGTGGAGGTGAGGAGGGAGGGCATTCCAGGACCACGGGAGGACATGGCCCAGGGGTCGTCGGCGGGATAGGCGAGACCGAGGGATGGTGAGGAGGTGGGCGGCAGAGGAGCGGAGCGTGCGGGGTGGGCGGTAGAAAGAGAGAAGGGAGGAGAGGTAGGAAGGGGCAAGGTGATGGAGAGCCTTGAAGCCTAGAGTGAGGAGTTTTTGTTTGGAGCGGAGGTTGATAGGCAACCACTGGAGTTGTTAAAGAAGGGGAGTGACATGCCCAGATCATTTCTGCAGGAAGATGAGCCGGGCAGCGGAGTGAAGAATAGACTGGAGTGGGGCGAGAGAGCAGGAAGGGAGATCAGAGAGAAGGCTGACACAGTAGTCTAGCCAGGATATAACAAGAGCCTGTAGCAGTAAGGTAGCCGTTTGGGTGGAGAGGAAAGGGTGGATCTTGGCGGTATTGTAAAGGTGAAACCAGCACTCCCTTCTGCATTCCCTTGCACCTGGAAATGCATCCTTTGTTCACCCAACCCTCAGCCTCATAGCACTTATTTATATACCTGTAATTTATGTAGTGATCTTGATGTCAGTCTCCCCCTTTAGCCTGCAGGTTTCTTGAGAAGCAGTGTGGTTCGGTGGAAAAAGCACAGGCTTAGGAGCCGGAGGACAGGGGTTCTAATCCCAGACCTGCCACCTGTCAGCTCTGTGTCTTTGGGTAAGTCACTTCACTGCTCAGTGCCTCAGTTACCTCATCTATAAAATGGGGATTAAGACTGTGAGCCTCATGTGGGGCAACCCGATTACATCGTAACTACCCCAGCGCTTAGAACAGTGCTCGACACATAGTAAGCACTTAACAAATACCAACATTATTATTATTATTATTGTGGAGAGGGCATGTGTCTACCAACTATGTCATATTGTACTCTCCTAAGAACCTAGTACAGTTCTCTGCACACAGTAAGCACTCAATAAATATGATTGACTGATAGACTTATTATTTCCTGATTAACCCTACCACATTTCCAGTCAGTTCACACCATCATATCACTGAGGCATTCATGGTTTTTTAAGTGTTATTATTGCTTTAGTCCTACATTTGGGTCTGTCATTTGTACCTATTCTCTCACTCTTATCGATTCATCAGTGTCTCCCTTCTTATATCATAAGCATCTCCAGGTCAGGGATTGTGCTTTTCATCCTTCTTAATGTTCCCGTAGCTCTAGTATACAGAACTCTTCACACAGTAGGTGCTCAATCAATTCCATGGATATTGATCCTGATGCAGTTAGGTGCTCTTCATCGATAATACAGCCAAATCTCCTCCCAGGTTTCTTCCACGCAGGCAGTCACTGGATTTGTAAACCCTTTTTTTTTCCCTTTTTTTATGGTATTTGTTAAGCACTTACTATGTGCCAGGCACTGTACAAAGCACTGGGGTAGATACAAGATAATTAGGTTTGATACAGTCTCTGTCCCACATGTGGCTCACAGTCAGAAGGACCTGCTTTCTGATCCTGGTTTCCCCAGTTGTCTGTTGTGTGACCTTGGGCAACTCACTAACTTCCTTGTGCCACAGTTACCTCATCTGAAAAATAGGTATTAAGACTGAACCAGAGGTGGGACTCCCAGACACTCCCAGGCCCATGCTCTCACCACGAGGCCAGCCTGCTTTTCCAAATAATTATCCATGATGCATCACCACCCTCTGGTCTTCAGCAACCTGACTTATTTTCAGTGGTTCCTGAGGGAAAGGGAAACACTGTCCCTTACCTGCCCAATCCAGCTTTTCAGTGCCTGCCCCTGTGGCCAGGAAGAAAAGGATCCAGCCTCCACAGAACATCGTCTCCTCCTTCGGGTCTCATTGCCTCAGATAATATGTGTCGTTTGCCGGTGGGGCTCCGGGAAACTGTGCAGGGGAGAAGGCGGTACCTTCACAGTCAGAGTCCTTGTCATTGCTGCAACATGAGGAGATGGGATTGGGGAAGTAGAAACCAATGGTGCAATACATGTCACACAGGAAGCTATGAAATACAATCTGTTACAAGAGGTTTCACACCCATTCAGGTTTTGCATCATTTCACTGAAAAATCTCGATTGGGTGGGCATTTGTTTTGGGATGTCCTACTTTCACCCTTGGGAGCCCCACATTCAGATCTACTGGAGACGTTGCACCCACTCTACCATAGCTACTTTTGGCTGCAAGAGTTTTTCAGTTTCGGAGAAGTTTTTCCACAAGGTAAATCTTTGTCATGCAAGAGTCTCCATTTCCACTGCTCCCTTGCACCGTGTTAGAAACGTGCTTTATCAAAATGGTCCACAAGCAACCAAAAGAAAATGTCAGGTTCCCCCAGATAGAGGAAGCTACCTAGTTTGAGTGAAGGGAGAGCTTTAAGGAGGAACCTGTTCTCACAAGAACCCAGATTGCATGTATCCATCAGGAAGTGGTAGTTTTCGCAGCTGGGTTACCTAGGAGAAAGTTCTGCTTTTCCTACTACTCCACAGGGGCAAACCTGTCCTTAATTGTCTCCTGACCCTCTGAGATCAATCAATCAATGATATTTATTGAGAGCTTACTGTGTTCAGAACACTATACTAAACACTTGGGAGAGTACAAAACACAGGAATCAGTAGATGCATTCCCTGTCCACAAGGAGTTTACAGTTTAGATGGATGCTTGGATTTTGTGGGTGCACATCTGGCCCTGACATCACACTTTCTCATGCCCAGGTGTCAACCTGATTGTGGTTCAGGCTTGCCAAATCCCACAACCTCCTTGGCTGATCTTACTCCCACCTTGAGTGGTCCTAAAACACTATGTGCCAGACACTGTACTAAGTGCTGGAAAGCTTACACTGTAGAGGGATGTTTGGATTGTGTGGATGCACATATGGCCCCAACATCACACCTTCCCAGGACCTGGTGTCAACCTGATTGTGGTTCAGGCTTATCTGATCTCCTTGCCTGACCTCGCTCCCTCCTAGAGTGGCATTATGACACATGTAGACAGCCAGACAGCTGGAAGTGTTTATTCATTCATTCATTCATTCATTCAATCATATTTATTGAGCGCTTACTATGTGCAGAGCACTGTACTAAGCACTTGGAATGTACAATTTGGCAACAAATAGAAACAATCCCTGCCCAATAATGGGCTCACAGTCTAAAAGGGGGAGACAGACAGCAAAACAAAACTAGTAATCAGGCATCAATACCATCAAAATAAATAAAAGCATAGATATATACACATCATTAACAAAATAAATAGAATAAGAAATGATATATACAAATATGCGCAGTGCTGTGGGGAGGGGAAGGGGGAATAGCTGAGGGTGGGAGAAGGGAGAATGGGGAGGGGAGGTGGAGCAGAGGGAAAGGGAGGGCTAAGTCTGGGAAGGCCTCCTGGAGAAGGTGAGCTTTCAGTAGGGCTTTGAAGAGAAGAGAGTTAGTTTGGCAGATGTGAGGAGGGAGAGCATTCCAGGTCAGCGGTAGGATGTGGCCCAGGGGTTGATGGTGGGACAGGCGCAAACGAGGGACCTTGAGGGGGTGAGCGGCAGAGGAGTGGAGTGTACAGGGTGGGCTGTAGAAGGAGAGAAGGGAGGTGAGGTAGGAGGGGGCAAGGTGATGGAGATCTTCGAAGCCAAGAGTGAGGAGTTTTTGTTTCATGCCAAGTGTTGAGGGAAGGAGAGGGGAGCATCAACTGTGTGTCCTGCTGGGCTTTCCAGGAGGCTTATGAAAGAGCTCACAAGTGCAGCCTGACAATCTCATGATAAACCATGCTGCAGCCCCATCAAAAAAAAACCCCGCCCCCGCCCCCCCCCAAAAACTATTTTCTCTAGTTTTGGGTAATGGGTTTGGAGAACGTGGAACATTCTCCCAGCTTAATTTAGCCAAACAGCATCCTTCCCATCCTTCAGAAAAATTTTAAAAAGCCACCTCCTCCAGTCAGACTTCACCAATTTGTCTTCCAACTTTGTCAGGACTTCCCATCAGTCTCCTCATCACTCTTAAGCAATTTTTCTTTGATTATTTGCTACTGATTCTTTCATTTGTGTTTATTTTTCATTCCCATGATCATGCTTTTTTTTAACATTTCTATATTTGTCAATTTAAGTAAAGCTCTTCAAAGGCATGAGCTCTATGTGGCCCAGGGGCTGCATCCAACCTGATTAGCTTTTATCTACCCCGGTAATTAGCACAGTGCCTGGCACATAGTAAGTGCTTAATAAATACCATAAAAAAGGGCAGGATTGTGCCTCATATGTTCAGTTCTTGTCTCCCCAATTCTCAAGAACCTCCAGTGGTTAGCTTACCCACCTCTGCATCAAGCAGAAACATCTTACCATTGGCTTTAAAGCATTCAATCATCTTGCCCCATCTTACCTCACCTCACTAATTTACTATGGTCCTACTACAGTCCAGCCCACACACTCTGCTCCTCTAGTGTCAACTTACTCATTGTGCCACAATTTCATCTATCTCAACACCAACACCTTCACCATGTCCTCCCCTTAGCCCAGAACTCCTCCCCCTCCATATACACCAGATCACCATTCTCTCTACCTTCAAAGCATTACTGAGATCACATCTCCTCCAAGAGGTCTTTCCCGAATCAGCCCTCTTTTCCCCAGTTCACTTTTCCTTCTGCATCATCTATGCACTTCAATCTCTGACCTTTGGACATCTGATATTTGCCTCACCCCCATCCTTACTTTACTTATGTACATATCTTTAAATTATATATTACAAATTATTTATTTACTCATTTAATGTCTGTCTCCCCCTCTAGGCTGTAAGCTCATTATGGGCAGGGAATATCTGCTATTTCTATTGTACTCTCCCAAACACTTTGTACTGTGCTCTCCAGTACAAAGCTAATCTTCTATCTGTACTCCGCTCTCAATTCTCTTACCTCTATTTTGTGCTCATGTTATTTCACCAGTCTAGAATTCTCTATACACCTGTCAGTCAGTCAATCTTATGTAATAGTGGAAAGAACCCGGGCTTGGGAGTCAGAGGTCATGGGGTTCTAATCCTGACTCCACTGCTTGTCAGTTGTGTGGCCCTGGGCAAGTCACTTAACTTCTCTGCACCTCAGTTACCTCATCTGTAAAATGGAGTTGAAGACTGTGAGCCCTAAGTGGGACAACCTGATTCCCTTGTATCTACCCCAGCACTTAGAACAGTGCTTGGCACATAGTAAATGCTTAACAAATACCAACATTATTATTACATAATGAGCACTTACTGTGTGCAGAGCACTGTACTAAGCACTTGGGAGAGTACAATGTAAAAATAAACAGATACACTGTCCAACAGACCACAGCTCTCCTCATGTGCAAAAGCCCACCTAATATCCTACCTCCTCTAACAAGCCTTGCCCAATTAACTCCGAATATTCTGAGTCATGTCAACACAACAGCTACTTTTAGCACTTACATATTTTTTAGTACCATCCTTAGCATTTAACAGCTGGGCCTAGTGGAAAGAGCATGGACTGAGATTCAGAGGATCTAGGTTCTAATCCCAGCCCTGTAGTTGCCTGCTGGGTGACCATGGACTAGTCATTTAACTACTGTGTGCCTCAGTTTCCTCATCTGTAAAATGGGGTTAAAATACCTAATCTCCTCCTACTTAGACTGTGAGCTAATTAGATTCTAATCTTTTTCAAATTTGAACTTGTCAATCAATCAGGTTGCATTTATGGAGCACCTACTATATGTAGAGCACTGTATTAAGTGCTTGGGAGAGTGCAAAAGAGTTTGAAGACAAGACCCTTGGGTTCAAGGGTCTTACAGTATGACAGGGGAGAGAAAACACTTAAATTATAGATTTGTATGCTAAAACCATGTGGTACTTTTATTCTGAAACCCTTAAGAATTGGGTCTGTATTTTATGTACTTCCCTTAATATCCCATCACCATGCACAGGTCCTTCCTTGGTAATTTGCTGAATCTCGGACCTCTCTTTGCTCACTGCAATTCTGCCAGGGCATCTTTTTCAATCAGTGATATTTATAGAGAGCTCATTATGTTCAGAGCACTGAACTAAGCACTTGGAAGAGTACAATAGTGTAGACCAGTAGTGTAGACCATTGTAAGGAGCTTACAACCTATTAGGAGAGACGGACAATAAAATGAACTGTATCCTTTTCACAAAGTTGGCATGCCCTATCCCTCTGGAATTCTTTTAGGTTCTGAACTGTCTTACTGGTTTGTTGCTTTTTTCAATTTTCCTTTTCCCCCCCGACACTCCTGTCTCTTTGCCCAATTCCTCCTCTGTGATTGGTTGAGTGACATGCTAGTTAGAAAGCTTACCTTCTAGGGAAGGAGCTGGGGAGTGAGCAGAGTCTGGGGACATGGACCATGGAAGTTCCACATCACTGTTTTCTCTGACCTTCACAAAGGCCCCCCTCTGTCCCCACTCACCCTCTGCCCTCCAGTCTTTGAGGAAACTCTTCATCAGGATCATGGAGCCTTTGGAAATGTTCAAACACTGGAGTGTCAGTAGTTCTTTGAAAACAAGGGGCTATGGCTGAATGGGTGAAGATCTTTAGGAGTATCCCCTGCAAGGACTGTCAATTTGTTCATATACCATTTCATTCCCTTGCTTTTGATTCTTGAATTCTAAGTGCTCCTCTTGCCTGTGACCTGTCCGTAATTTATTTACCTCACTTGTAAAATTAAGTTCAGTTGAATTTATTGAGTGCTTACTATGTGCAAAGCATGGGGATTAAGAATGTGTGAGCCCCATGTGGGACAGGGACTCTGTCCAACCTGACTAACTTGTATCTGCCCTAGTGCTTAGAACAGCTCTTAGAACATAGTAAGTGCTTAACAAGTACTATTGTTATTATTATTATCTACCACCCCAGTAATTGTGATATTTGTTAAGTGTCTACTCTGTGGCTAGCACTGTACTAAGCACTGTGGTAGACGGAAAATAAGCAGCTTGGTTATGATGCCTGTCCTGCATGGGACTCATAGACTAAGTAGAATGGAGAACAGGTATGTAATCCCTATTTTACCGATCAATCAATCAATCAATAAATGGTATTTATTAAGCACTTACTATATGCAGAGCACTGTACTAAAAGCTTGGGTGAGTACAACACAAAAATCAGCAGATAGGTTACCTGCCCACAAGGAGCTTACAACACCAGCTTTTTATTTTTTTGGTCCAGAAAACAATTCGCCATATTTATGGCTGCAGGTAAAACCAATTCTGGACTACTGTTTGGTCTTCCAGCTTTGGCATCGCTACAATTCACAATCCAGAAGACCCAAAGAGCATTCTTGTTCTCATCACAGTGCCTATACATTTTTTGGGGGGTGGGCAAACTTTCAGCTCCTGATCCTTTCCTTTGAGAAAGGGTGTCATTGGATCTTTCGACTGTCCTTAGTTAATCAAAAAATAATGGGGCAACAGTGTTAGTTTATGACTTGTTTGAGAAGATTTCAAAGCACAGAATGAAGCACAATGAAGATTATTCCACATCCCCAACAGCTATCATCCTGTATTCAAAGAAGCTTTTGTCCTATTTAACCTTTTTCAGTTTCTTGCCCCCTTCAAAGGCTTCTTTTTCTGAATTGTGCAGATTATCACTTAAGCATACAAATTTTCAATTCATGGTAAAAAGCTAACAATATCCCAAAAAGGAAGCTTCCTCACCTAGTGGAGAGAGCACAGGCCTGGGTTCTAATCCCGTCTATGTGACCTGGGCAGGTCATTTAACCTTTCTGTGTCTTAATTTCCTTGACTGCAAAATAGGGCTGAAATACCCATTCTTCTTCCAATTTAGACTGTGGACCCCATGGGACAGGAGTAATATGCATCTACCTCAGCACTTAAAACAGTAGCAAGCACTTGACAAATACTGACTAAGGCACAGAGAAGGTCATCCAGCAGGCAAATGGAAGAGTTGGGTTTAGTCCTCTGACTTCCAGGGAATGTATCTGTCATATTGTTATATTGTACTCTCCCCAGGGCATAGTACACTGCTCTGCACACAGTAAGTGCCCAATGAATACAGTACTGACTCCCAGTCTTGTGCTCTCTCCACTAGGCCACACTGCTGACTGTCGACCTGCAGGGAGAAAACCAGGGTGGAGGATTACACACTCACCTATCCTCTCCTCCCCTGCCCCCAAGTTCTTGCCTGCCAGCGGATGAACCCACAGTGCCACACTTAATGACCCGACAGGAGAAAACACCAGTCTCAGGGATGAACATCCTGATAGCCCCATTAGCATTTGGTAAAGGGAGCAAGGTCCAGAGTTTACAAGAGATGAACAGTCCCTACTGGGATCGCAGAGTGGCACAGGAGAGCCAGAGGAGATAGAGGAGGCTTCTTTCCAATCTCCAACCAGTTAAATTGTGGAGACAGCTCCAGTGTCATCATGCACAGCATTACGCTATGATGTTCCATGCCCTGAAAAATGCATTATCCATGGGCTCGCAGAGTTGTCAAAATGACCCTGCCCCTGGGATATGTCTTGAGCTGGTAATACATGCAAGATTTGATGTTCCTAAAATTCTAGGTGCGAGAGTGTTCAAATCACATCAATTCAAAGGGCACCCTTTGTTTTGGGGAACTTAGGATGGAAAAATCAGCTGTGGCAGATAACTATGGGGAGGAAATGAAAGCAGTGGGGTCATCATCAACATCATTTTTTTAAATAAAATATCCCCTAATTATAGAAAATCCCAAAATGCCATTCCACTCACAGGAGGTTACTATAGTAAGCACAGTACACATTCTGTAGACTAAGGTGAATATTTTGGCAGAGACTTTAGACAAAGAGGGGTAGGTGGGAGAGAGGGAGAGTGACAGAGAGACTAAGACAATCAAACAGAATTACAGGCCCTGCTAGAGATAGAAAGGATCACAGGAGTCTCTTTGACCCATCTTCCTTTCTCCAGCATTCTCATGTGTACTTGTTAAACATGTTAAACAACCATCTGCCCAAACTTCAGGAACTGAACATGTTCTATACATTTAAAAGGTTTTCAATTTCAGAGAAAACCAGAGGTGGAAATAAACAAAGTTGAATACCGAGCAAACTACAATTGAGGGTTTTTCAGGTAGAGTTTTAGTGTTGATTCACATATGTATGGAAATATACACAATAAAAAGTCTATCTGCAATGGGTTGTATAAGCACTTCTTCTAGTGTTGAAAATTAAATGTCAGTGTGTCCCCAAATAGGCAGAAAACACTCCCAAAAAGAAACATGAAGACCTAAAAAGTAAATAATGTTAAATCCACCACTTAGTCTCCATTTCTCAGTAAATTCTTTTTCAAAATCTATTTCCTATATTTTCTTTCACTAATACAAAATAGCTTCATGAAGTTATTAAGGCTATTTAGGCCACAAATTAGCCTAGCTATCCATATCAAAATCCCAACAAATCACTGTAACAGAGGAGAATAATTTAAACACACAAATTATGTCATGAGCTATTTTCTGCTACACTGTAACACAAATAACATTATTCTAGCCAGTTGGTATTTGTTTCAAGATTTACAGGGTTTAGAGAAGACCCAGTCCCTGCTATCAAAGGGTTTTACAGTTGTGTTCAGATAAGAAAACTAAATTGGATTACCTCTTGAATTTAACTAGACCCATTTTTGTAAAAGGCTCAAAGACTTTGAATGCAGCTGTGTATGTTTAGGGGGGGGGGGGGGGTGAGGGGCTGGGTGCACCCTTGTTATTTTTGAACTTTATAGAGAACACTGATCAGTTAGGATTTGCCATTTCCCGAGGCATTTTCAATAGCTCTAAAAGTTTACTGAAATGGGACAGTTTGACCACCCCCACCCGCCGTAAATGAAATAGTTTCTTACCTTGACTTCCTGTAGAAGGACATGCAAAAAGTACAAGGAACTTCCCTGCCTTCTTCAACTCTTGCAAGATGGTATAATTGGTGAGAGATATCTGAAAAAGTAAATTTTCAAAGTGATGTAATCCTTTTATCAATCATATATTCACCTTGATTCTTTACAGCAGCCATTCAGGAGTCAGAAGTCATCAGTAAGAAAATAATGACCAACACTGTGAAGGGGGAAAAAGAGAGAGAAAGAGAGAGAGAGAGAGAGAGAGAGAGGGAGAGAGAGAGAGAGATAGAGGGAGAGAGAGAGAGAGAAAGAGAGAGAGAAAGAACATTTGTGTGTAATGTGTGACTGTACATTTTAGTGACAATTTATTTCAGGAGAGCTGTAAAATAGTGGTGTGAAAATATTTGGCCATTTGCAAAAAAATCAAGAAAACTACAGCTCAGTGGAAAGGGAGAAAATGACAGATAAAGACATGAAAGATCAAGTATCTTCAAACTGTTCTCTGACCAGCCTATTCTAGCTGATAGGTTTGTGGTAAAGTTGAATTGAAACAGTGGGTGAGTGTTTCCTTTACAGGAATTTCCTGTAGAACACAACGATGGGTTTTTTTTCTTGTAATACTAACCCAAAAAGTTAAAAATTTTTCCAGTCACCATAAATGTGGCACCCTAAAAGGGCCTTTAATAACCACTTTCAAGGAGTTAACAGGTTTTTTTTGTTTTGTTTTACAGGAAGGGGGACAGTATTTTTCCCCAAAAAAAGGTGTGAATGAGGTTTATTAGAATTTCTATATCAGTGATGAGCTGAGTCAAATATGAATAGCTGCCCTTGATGTTAGAAGGACAGACAAAGTCATACCATTATCTTGGATAAGACAGGACCAAGGGAGTGGCCTTCTCCCTGTTACCGCTATGCCCTCGCTGCAGTGGGTTGGAGACTACCATGAAGTATGTTGTTGGCCGGGACCCTGTGCTAGTTGCCCTGGGTGGTGATTTGGAGTTCCAGGTGCTCCAGGGATCTTGACTTGATGCCTGAATGTCACCAGTCTCATCCCTCACTATCACTTGCTCCTTGTTCTATAGGCCATAGCCTAAGACCTTGAGGTAACGGCAACAGTGACATGCTTAATACAAGCATTCACTGCCACTGCTGACACTGCCTCCTCCCCACCCCAGCTGGAGAACCTTGGGAACCATTTAAACACATAGTGCCCAGTGTCTCCTCCCTACCCCACCCCCTCCCTGGCTCTGGCAGTGGGAGCAAATTGGATGAGAGGCTAGCTGAATGACCTTTTTCCCATGATGTGGAAACCCACTGAGAGGCTGCAAAAAAGCTGAGAATGGCTCAGGGGAGCCAGGGTGGCAGGGGGGAGGCTCCTTGCCAAGAGTGTAATTTGGAGCCTCATATTGTCCCTCTTCAATCTTTCTGGGCAGACAAGTGCTACTGGGGTTGGGGGTAGGAACAGGGCAAATCCTGGGGGTGGCTTTGATGATGTCATAAGTGTGATCCAATGATATCACACATACATTGGGTTGGGGGGAAAAGAGGGGTGCTGAAAAAAAATTGATTATGCCAGGGTCCATAGAAGGATTAATCAGGCCTTGTCTGTGGCCCTAGGACTGGGTTTCTAGAACTGACATTTATCTGTTTTAGAGAAACACCACTTCCCAAATTGTAGTTTCCACCGGCTGAGGGACATCACTGTGCCCTTCAGACATCGGAGAAGGAAAATTTTTTCTGCTCCCTCTCTGAAGCCTTTTCCTGCCCAAGCCCCAAATTTTCTGGTAAGGGAGGACACCTAGAAAACCCCTTTTCCCAGTTCCCTTATACTCAACTCTTATACAGGGCCCTAGTAAATTATCTGTGATGGATGAAAAAATCCAGGAGCACACTTCTGCAATGCTGAATTTTGATGAGTTCATGCTCTATAAATAGTATTGATTGACAGCAAAAGTGCCAAAAGTGTTGCTGCTGGCCAACTGAGGTACTGGTTTCAGGCTTTGGAATACCAAACCACAGATTCTTGCTTCATTGACTTTGGGACCCAAAATCCGAGTAGCAATAGAAGCCAAAAGTGTGGCCTAGTAGAAAGATCATGGGCCTGAGAGTCAGAGAACTTGGGCTGTAATCTCAGGCTCTACCACTTCTTTGCTGGGTGACCTTAGTGAAGTCACATACCTAACTCTGTGCTTCAGTTCCTTCAATACCTGTTCTCCCTCCTACTTAGACTGTGAGCCTCATGTGGGCCTTGATTATCTTGAATCTATCCTAGTGCTTAGTATAGTGATTGGCATATAGCAGGCATTTAACAAATACCCCAGTTATTAATTATTACTACTGAGCTCTCACTTGGCACAGAGCACTATACTTGGTGCTTGGGAAGCACAGAATAACCAAGTGGCACACTCCCTGCCCACAAGGCTCTTACACTCCTATGACGGAGACAAACATAAAAATATTTACACCTAGAAGGGTCATGATAAATTGATGGAGAAGCAACAAGGCCTAGTAGATAGATCATGGGCCTGGGAGTCAGAAGGTCCTTGGTTTAAATACAGTTGCTTGCTGTGTGTCCTTGGCACTTAACTTCTCTGCAACTCAGTTATGTCATCTGAAATTGGGATCCCCCTGTGGGACATAGACTGTGTCCAACCTATTTGGCTTGAATCTACCACTTCGCTTAGTACGGTCCCGGACAGTTAACAAATATCATAAAAAAATGGAGCAGATATATATATATGTGTGTTAGGGATGGGGGAAATAAGTTCCTGAGCACTAGACCTGGCTGAAGAGAAGATATGTCTCCAGGTATAGGAGAAGTAATTGGGGAAAGTTTTTGGAGGAAGTGGGATTTTTATCACAGCCCAGCAGCCACTGCAAAGTTGCTGAGGAGCAACTGCTGACTGTTCAGAAGTTGATTCTTTATCTCAAAGGTTTCTGTTCAGCTGGATAGGGGAAGATGGACACCGAACTAAGTTTCTCTGCTTTACAGAAGCAGTCTAACAGTCTGGCATGACAATAAGTCTGAAGAAACCTGATGTAATAAACCATCCTGCACCAGGGAAACCCTACAAATAACTGGAGATCAAGCATTGTACAAAGCAAGATCATCAGATCCTACATGGAGCTAACAGTCTAAGTAGGAAGGAGAAAAGGTATTGAATCCCCATTTTGCAAAAGAGGGAACTGAGTCAAGTTAAATGACTTGCCCAAAGTCACACAGCAGAGAAGTGTCAGAGATGAGATAAGAACTCAGGTCCTCTGATTCCCAGGCCTGTTCTCTTTCCACTAAAATGTATTGTTCCTGATATTTCTGCTGTTCCTGATGACCTTTTCGCGAACCACTTTCTCACACTTCTCAACTCCCTTGACCTCCTTGTCCACCCCACCTCTCCCACTCCCCAACTTGAACATGTTTGTTCTTATCATCTTTAATCATGGTACAATCTCCAACCTCGCATCGGAAATTTTACTCTTCAAACAAAATTTCCTTACCTGCCTTCTCTCCCAAACTCCTATTGCCACAAAACTGTTTCCTTCCTGCTCATAGACCTCTGATCTCCCGAGCCCCTTTACTAAACCCAGGTATTATGCCCCATTTACTTCCTACCCAGCCTCCCTTCTCCTAATGCACAAATCCACTCCCTCAACTCTGCACTTCCAACCAAATTCAACTGTCTTACACCCCTGTCCTTCCATCTATCTCATCCAGACAATTTTCAGGGCAGGCCACAATATGTTTCCTCCATTCAGGTGTTCATGCCGTGGAAATCCAAGCAGCAGTTTAACCTCGGGCATCTTAAATTCCTTGTCACTTGTTAGAACTTTACCCTTTCCTCTGTTCAGCATCATTTCTACTCCTATGCCCACTGCCTTCAACAACTGTTCCAGACCTTAACTGACTCCTTAAACCTCTCATTCCCCTGTGTTCCCCAATCTCCCATCCATACTGACCTTGCCATCATTGACAAAATTGAGACTAACAGGCCCAAAGTATCCCAAAATTCCCATTTCAAGGGCCCTTCTTCTCTCATTATGAATCAAGCAAGCAAGCAAGCAGTGGTATTTATTGAGCATTTACTGTATTTGAAGCAACATTTTTAGTGTTTGCAAAAGTTCAATACATACAATAGAGTTGAAAGACAGTATCCCTGTCCACAAAAAGCTTACAGTGTAGTCTCAGTCATTACTATTTACTAAGATGCCTGCTGTGTTGCAAAGTGCTGGGCTGGGTGCTTGCTGTGTTCAGAGCTCTGTATTGGGTACCTGTACTGGATAACTCCTAGAATGTCCTCCTGTCACCTCAAACTTAATATGTCTAAAACTGAACTACTGTGCTCTGCACATAGTAAGCGCTTAACAAATACCAACATTATTATTATTATTATCTTCCCACCCAAACCTTGTCATCCTGCTCACTTTCATTCATTCAATTGAATTTATTGGGCGCTTACTGTATGCAGAGCACACTTTCCCATTACTATAGCTGGCACTACCATCCTTTCTGTCTCACAGGCCTGTAACTTTGGCATTACCCTTGACCCCACTTTGTCATTCAACCCACATATTAAAGCCTTCGCTAAATTCTGTAAGTTCAACCTTCACAGTATCGCTAAAATCCACCCCTTCCTCTCCATCCAAATTGCTACCAAATTAATCCAAGCATTTATCCTAATCCCATTTTGGTTATCAAATCATGAAACCCAACAGGGTCCCTGGGTCAGCACCTCATCTTTGACCCAGTAGTTCCAGCCTTCGCCCCTTGGATGCTCTTCACCCTTGACCGCTTTCTCCCACCTCTCCTCACTCAGGGAGGGGCAGGACCTCACACTTACTACCATACCAACATGAGAAGTGCTAAATTGTGCCCTGTAAATCTACAGATGTGAAAAAATGGAGACTGAGAACACTGGCTTCAGAAATCATTTTAATATTTTTCATTAAAAGCTATCATCTGAAAGTACATTTTGGAGATGAGCAGTCATACCACACAACTCTCCTGGGACTCCCTTGTCTGGGGGCCATCCCCTTGGC
Source organism: Ornithorhynchus anatinus (assembly GCF_004115215.2). Classification (NCBI taxonomy): domain Eukaryota; kingdom Metazoa; phylum Chordata; class Mammalia; order Monotremata; family Ornithorhynchidae; genus Ornithorhynchus; species Ornithorhynchus anatinus. Next base: position 111,430,855 of record NC_041729.1, read on the forward strand.
AGTCGCGCACATATCCAAACATGGGCCCATTCTTGGGAAAGCATTCACACCGGGGTTATGAAATTATTCACAGCTAAACCCTAAAAATTTCAGCCTCCCCATCAAATGGCCCAATTCCTAGCAGTGAGCCGGGACCCCTGGTTAGAAAGAGCCACCCCAAGCTGGTGGTCACCTTGGGTGCTTGTGCGGTTCCTTTCCGACCCACCGCCTTCACGTTAGTTCCAGGTTCCCAGGAGGCTGAAGTTTCCCTGATTTCTCCCATTGTTATCTTTACTATACTAGTAATAATGAACTAGTCTGTCTTTCAGAGCAGCATGAACTAACAGAGAGAGCAAGGGCCTGGAAGTCAGAGGACCTGAGTTCTATTCCCAGCTCTGCTGCTTATCTGCGATGTAATCTTGGGCAAGTAACTTAACTTCTCTGAGCCTAACATTTGTAAAATGAAGATTAAGACTGTGAGCCCCAAATGGATTAAGACTGTGATTATCTTGTAGTTACCTCAGGGTTTAGTATGGTGCCTGGCATATGGTATGCACTTACCAAATACCATTTGGTATTGGATGAAATTGGATGAATATTAAATTGGATGAATATTAACAACTTGAATTTATGAATTTTAAATTGTATTTTAGCTGGGGACTAATATTTCTGGTCTGGTCTGTCTTCTTTTTTAAGATTGAGAGTATTTATGGACCAGAAACCGGTCTTCATTACCTTCCATATATTTTCCCCAGGGCTTCACAGAATACGCTTGTTCTCCAAAAAATAATAATGATGGTATTTGTTAAGCTCTTACTATGTGCCAAACACTGTTCTAAGAACTGGGGGAGATACAAGGTAATCAGGTTGTCCCACCTGGGATTCACAGTCTCAATCCCCATTTTACAGAGAGGTAACGAGGCACAGAGAAGTTGAGTGACTTGCTCAAAGTCACACAGCTGATAAGTGGCAGAGCCAGGATTAGAACCCACGACCACTGACTTCCAAGTCCGAGCTCTTGCCTCTAAGTCACGCTGCTTGTGATAATTAAACCAGTGACAAAAATGAAGTACAGCACACCTGTGTGGAGAGTGCGACCCTTTGCCAGTGAGATCCCAAATGTTTTATGGTATCTCAGATCACAGTTCCAAGCCTAGAGCTGCCATTGCTATAAATGTAGACTCCCAAACATTTAATACAGTGCCCTGCATGCAATAAGTGCTTAATAAATACCACTGATTGATTGATGTGGCACTAAGCTGGTCTACCAGGATTAGTGGTGGAGGAACCAGAGAAAATTCATAAAATCTCTAAACATTTCTCAAATACTTGGAGATCAAGACATAAAGTCTAGCAGGGTGGGGGAAAAGTAGATAGCTAAGCCAGATCAGAGTGCTCTATGCAGGCTTCAACACATATGAGGTGCTCTAAAATGCACTGGCAAATTTTCTTAATTACCCATAAAAGTTTGCAGCTTAGTAGAGCACAGCCCACTAGAGGCACTCAGTATATAAAATTCACAGACTGAGTTTATGTACTTACAATTCAGCACGTAAAGCAAGACTGCCATCAAGGCTACTAGAGGGAATCCCATCAGGGAGAAAAGAGGGAGCAGGAATTCCCTCTCCTGAATTAAAATCAATCAACTGATGGCATTTTTGAGTGCTTTCGTTGTGCAGAGCACCATCCTAAGTGTTTGGGAGAGTACAATACAGCTCAGTTGAAAGACCGGTTCCCTGCCCATAATTTCAACTGCCCAGCTTGCTGCTTAGATTCAATTCCGAGAGGATTTTGGGAATGTACTCCACTCTCCATTGAGAAATGCACTTCCTAAGTGACAGGTGTTATAAGATGAAGTTTCCTACTTACCCCTCTGGACACTGACCTCTGCTGTATCCCTACTAAGGCCTGAACACTATCACAGCCCAGCTCTACCCATGCTGCCAAAGTTGTAACATCCTTCCAAATCTACATTTAAGAGTCAGTCATCTGTATTCTTCAATTAACCCCAATAATATTGCTCGCATTCAAATAATGGCTTGGCAGGTAAAAGAAATAACTACCAACTCTGTGACATATCTATTGCCACAGTTCTTAGGTACTTAAATAAGTAGAGAATCTTAATGAGAAAAAAAACTGCAAATGAGTTAGGGAGAGGAAAGGGAAGAAAGAGACAATTGTTATTTGCTTTAAATTGCAGGAGGCTCTGGAGTCAAGATCAGGAAACCCCACATAATCGTGGGGACATTGAGGTGCAACAAGCTTTTGCATATCTTCCTGAACATCCGGATGTCAAGACCACCACTTGGAGGAAGGCTGGGGACGGTCAAACAATTTCAAATCCAGTCTTCTACTGATCCCCTAATGCTCTCATTCAATCCAAAAACATGCTCTTTACTACTTGGTCAGGTTGAAAATGAAGACTTTGGAAGCACAGGCAGTAATTCTGACCCAGAATCTGAAGCGAAGGAAGGCAGATTACAGAAACTCGACTTGGAACGCTTCACAGGCATTAAGTACCGGAGAGTCTTCCAAAATCTGGAATTGTGAGGTAGAGATTGTTCCCCTTTCCATTTTAAAATGCTGTGAGGCTTCAGAAGTTCCAGGGATTGAGGCAAGTAGCCGGACTCATTAAGAGGCGAGAATTCGATCAGGATGATTTGAATTTTTTTTTCCACCAGTGCATTATGAAGTCCACTGCTAAGCTCATATTTGGGCCCATTCATGTACTTTGGACTTAGAACAATGATTAGCCTCCTGCTTTTTTCAATAAGTGATTGGACATCATCAACCACGCCTGTAAATTCAAGATGCAGTTCATTAATTATAAGAGTAAGAACACTGTCATCTAATTATGAAAGCAGGACAAACATTTCTCTCTGGACCATGTTTCTTATTCTAACTCCTTATAATCATGCATTCCTTTTTTTGAATTCACAAGCATGAATATCAGCATCTCTCAGTGGATCCCTCATGGGGTCTGGGAGAGAGCGTATAGAGGGCTCAATGCAATCAATCTGTCAAGCAGTGGTATTTATTGAGCAGTAACTGTGTGCAGAGCACTATACTTGGGAGAGCACAATATAATAGAGTTGGTAGACATAATAATAATAATAATGATGGTGGTATTTGTTAAGTGCTTACTATGTTCCAAGAACTATTCTAAGTGCTAGATGTTCTCTGACCAAAACAGCAACCAAACACCATCACTCAAATGGTAGGAGGTCACTCCTCCTCCTCTCCAATGAAAGCCCTTTGTAAGGGGATTCCCCATTATTGGTCTCATAACCAATAATGGACTCTTTACCTCATGAAAAAGCTATATCAATACCCTCTAGATTCTGCACTCTCCCAAGCGCTTAGTACAGTTTGTAGAAACAGTAGGCACTCAGTAAATATCACTGATGGATAGATTTATTGATTGAGCCCTGTTTCATGCCACTGTGACCCTGGTGGCTATTGCAACTACAGCTCCCTCTAAGCTATAAGCTCATTTTGGGCAGGGAACATGTCTACCAAATTTTATACTGCACTTTCCCAAGCGCTTCATACAAAGCTCTGCACCCAGTAAGTGTTCAATAAATACAATTGACTGATCTGAACAGCTCTATTTAGGAACATCATCCTTAGAGGTTATCAGAGAGTTTAGGAAAGCAATGTTACCTAGTGGAAAGAGCATGGACTGGGATTCAGAGGACCTGGGCTCTAATCCTGGCTCCATCATTCGCCTGCTGGATGACCTTGAACAATTCACTTAGCTTCTCTAGGCCTCTGTTTTCTCAAATGTATAATGAAGATTCAACGCCTGTTCTCCCTACTACTTAGCCTGGGAGCTTTAAGTGGGGCAGGACTGTGTCTGACCTAATTATCTTGCATCTACCCCAGTTCTTAGCACAGTGCTTGGCACATAGTAAGTGTTTAAATACCACAATTATTATTATTACGGATGTCATTTTTCTTTAGGGGGTACTGTTTTTCAAGTCTTTTTTTCAATAATACTCAAACATATGGATGAGATTTTACCATCAGTATGCTATCTTTGAATAAGACCGTTCTCTTTTCTCTCATTAATGGGTTAACATGTCTATGTCTCCAGGGAAAAGAAGGTAGCAAACTGAAAACACCTTTAGATTATCTTTGATGGCCCTCTTAAAATAAATGCATCTTTTTTTCTAGTTGAAATATGACTCTAACCATCCATTACTTATGTAAAAACTGAAAAGTTTTTTTAAAAAATCACACAACAGGAACCAGGACCTTCTGTGGGGCTTTAAAATAAAACAACAAACACATCTGGAAACAAAAATGAACAGAACTCATTAGTCAAAGCCTGAATGTAAATTTGTATAATAATAATAATGACTGTGGTATTCTTAAATGCTTGCTATGTGTCAAGCCCTGAACTATGCATTGGGGTAGATACAAGATAATCAGATCCCACTTGGGGTTCACTGTATGAGTAAGAGGAAGAACAGTTATTGAGGGAACTCATTTTGCAAATGAAGGAACTGAGGCCCAGAGAAGTGAAATGTTTGCCCATGGTCACATAGCAAGTAAGTGGCAGAGCCAGGATTACATTCCTGATGCTCTGATTTCCAGGCACATGCTCTTTCCACTAAGCCATGCTGCTTCTCTCGCATTTTATCTGAAATCTAGACTCAGCAAATAATTGTTAAATAGTACATTCGAGGTTTGTTTCTTACATCTTAAACTGAATAAACTATAATATAAATATTAGATCCTAAAGAGAGCTGTTCTTTGAGAGCCAGCCATATTGGTAAAGTAGTGTGGCCTAAAGGATAGAGCATGGGCCTGGGAGTCTGAAGGATCTGGGTTCTAATCTCAGCTTTCTAATCTCAGCTCTACCACTTGTCTGCAGTGTGAACCTGGGCAAATCATTTAACTTCTCTGTGAACCCGTCATCTATCAAATGGAGCTAAAGACTGTGAGCCTCATGTGGGACATGAACTATGGCCAACTTGATTATCTTGCATATACCCCAGTGCTTAGTACAGTGCCTGGCACATAATAAGTGCTTAAAAAATACTATTTTTAAAAAATTTGTTCAATGCAGCTAATCACAAGATCATCACAAGATCCATCAATAGATAGTATTTATTAGTGCTTACTGTGTGCACAGCACTGTATTAAGATATTGGGGAAGTACAACATAGTAAGAGTTGGGAAATGCAAATCTGCCCTCAGGGAGCTTTGTATTGATGGGTATAAGAGGTGCAGAAAGAATCTCTTGCAAACTTGCAGACTGTGCCAGTGAAAATACCCATTCTGCACACCTTTGTGCTCTGGGATAAGCATTGCTCCAGTGGGTCTCACCATCAGCAGGACAGGTGCTTGTGCTGTTTTGGCAGTAGTGGTGATTGTTAGCACTGAATCATCCATGATCTCTCACCTGATCCCTATTTGTCCAGTGGCACATATTGTGAGACCACTGGTCAGGAGAACAGTAGCAATGTGTATGTGGTCCCAGAATAGAAAATGTGTGAGATCTCAACAGCAGAAGACAATACTGTGCCCTCATTGAGTGACCTAGAAAGGGTCAGGGGAATCTTTTCCTCTTTCTAGCAGAAAAACAACAAAAAACAAAAAGCAGCCCCTTTCATGTTAGCTAGGGGGCATCGGGCAAGGGATATACACTTCTCCCAAAGGCTCTTATTCCCGGGCTAAGCCAGCATATGAAGACAAAGGTCAAGGCTAAGCACCTCTCTTAAGGTTTGATGTTTTTCTTTAACCTTCATGGTCTTCCAGAAATTTAAAAAGTGAAAATGTTTGTTTATTCCTCATTTACCTGATTGTTTCCGTGCTACTCAGCCAAGCTAAGCAGCTAAACTGATATTTTCCTTTCCTAATCTGCTGCTTAGCTAGATGAAGGGTAATTCGAAACAAATCAGATAAATGAGGAATCAACAGTTTTCATTTTTAAAATGTTTCTTTCTATACCAAACCATAGCCCTGATTTCATTTCATCTACAAATTAGCCTAATAGATTTTAGAGCACAGTCTACTGGCTCCTCCTAAGTGCATAATACAGTGTTTTACACACAGTAGGCCCTCAAAATGCTAGCACTCAAAAGCATTACCTGTCTACTTTTCTAGTAGTAGCAATGGTAGCAACAAATAACAAGCACATGCTGGGGTGGTCCAGTCTGAACACCCACACTTTCTTCACTACCCTAATTTTCTGTTTTTCAGTCCCACTCCCAGATTCTAAGGATTGCTTGAAAGGCAATGAGAGCAAACTGTTGGGTGGAGGGTGTTGAAAAGAGATGGAAAAGGGAAATGACAAGAGGAGAAAGAGGAGAGGACAGAAGTGGGAGACATCTCAGCTGTTTGGTTCTGCCTGGACCTCTCTGGCTATCACCTTCTGGTGTTTGCCACCAGCAAGGCAATATATTTAGGGTTATTCCTAAATAAGAGAGGAAGCATGGCCTAGTAGATAGACCATAGGTCCGGGAGACAGAAGGCCCCAGGTTCTAATCCCTGATCTTTAGTGCTACTCCAAAATAAGAGAAGCCACATGGTCTAGTGGATAGGGTATGGGCCTGGGTCTCAGCAGGACCTGGGTTCACATCCCAGCTCTGCCACTTGTCTTCTGTGTGACCTTGGGCAAGTCTCTTAACTTCTCTGTGCCTCAGTTTCCTCATCTGTAAAATGGGGATTAAGACTGTGAGCCCTATGTGGGCCATGGACTGTGTTCAACCTGATTAGCTTGTATATACCCCAGCACTTTGTAAGGTGTCTGGCACATAAGTAAATGCTTAACAAATACCATAAAAAAAATACTCATGAAGCCTGTCTCTCCTTTCCCAAACTAAACTGAGGTTGTAAGGGACAAGGAAAGTTGATATAAAATTATTTCCTTGCCACTACACACACAGTGGAAAGAACTATAATTATTAAGCTTTCAATTTACAAACTTCTTTACATTTTAACTCTATGTCCCATATCCAGTGTGGCCCAGAAAACACTCATTGTGGTGATCAAAGTAACTCCAAAGATTACCCACAAATGTAGCAAATGAGGGTTCATTTTCATCCATTTAACTCTAATAAGCAACCCTGAGAAATATGCCCCTTGCTGCAGATCTTAGCTAGTGAAAAGGCAAGTGTTTGCTACTATTGGGGTGTATTCTTAAAACACAGTATCTCCCATGGGTTCAGAGAATTATTAAACCCTGTGAAACGAGTTCCTAGAAAGGAAGCTGGGGGTGACACTTAGAAAAGTTACCTTGAGTTATAACCACAGATAACTTGTTTTTCATCTTTTGAAGAGGCTCTGAGCATACAACTGGAGAGAGGTTTAAAAAACGAAAGCAAAAGATCAATCCACTCAGAGTACAAAAGAAGCAGCAGGCTTTGGCAGTTCTGTGGATAGGATGGTTCTCTTAGTAATAAATGTCCTGCACAGCTATATTTCTGACAGTTCTATTGCTTACCTCCTCCTGGAGTAACATCCCTATCAACTAGGCATAACTTATACCCAAAGTGGTCTTCTAAGATCCTGGGCAAAATCTCTAGAACAAATATGTCCTCCTCTTGATTACCACGTTGGTAGGTTATAAAAGCGTCGTACATTTTTCCATCTGAAAAAAGAAATTTTCTCTCTGAGTGACTAGATCACTACTGCTTGGTTGTCATGATTAATATATAGTTGAAGGTTATTTGATAAGCCACAGGAGATGACAATTTCATGACAATGAATAATAATGAAACTTCTCAATTCTATCCATCGAGACTCCCCTACATCTCTCATTCTTGTCTTTCATTGATTGATCTCTTGCTCATTCCTCCACTCCAGCTTAGAACTCCCTCCGCCATCATAGTTGACAGACCACCATGATCTCCATTATCGAAGTCCTATTAAAATCATAGCACCTCCAGGAATTCTTCCTTGACTCATGTCTCATTTCCTCATCGTAACTCTTCCCTACCTTGTTACCTGTGCAGTTGTGCCCATATTCTTAAAGCACTTAGGCATTCACCCTGCCCTTCCCCAACCCCGGCACTTACATACATATCCTTATATTCTGTTGCCCCCTTACTTTCAAAGTATTTTAATGTTCTTTTCACTGTTAGATTATAAACTTATTCAGGGCAGGTGTTGGGTCTACTTAATTTACTGTACTTTCCCAAGTGCTTAATACAGTACTCTGAATGGAATGTGTTCAATAAGTGCCATTCATTGATTGTTTGCCCTTCTGATTTGAGCCTAACTTGCTGTCCTTTGCTGATTTAGGAATGGCCCATTGGACAGTTCCGAGTTACAGGTTGCAGGGAACTAATAATACTGGGATAGTTAACTAGGTAATATATGCATCCTCTCCAAGAACTCTCTGGAGGGAAAATGCTTCAAAAATCCCATTTACCAAGGTTTATATTATCATTTTATTTCAAGTCTCTTATGAATCATCTGTGACAGAAAGCATATGCTTTCGGTCCAGTTAGGAAATAGTTCCCACTTCGATCCAACCCAAAGATAATACGAGTGCACAGTTCATTGAGACTTGAGGATTGTTCATTAGATTGTAAGGTCCTTGAGGACAGGGATTGTGTCTCTGACTTCCACTGAATGCTCCCAATGTCTGGCATAGTACTCTATGCACTAAAAGTGCTCAATAAATACTAATGATGATGATGATTAAGAAGAGATGAAACCTAGAGTAAAATATGGGAGGCTATATCCTTGGCTTTCCTGCTTCCTGTCTCTGCTCAGAGACTCCCACTAGGGTTCTAAGACCAGACTTACTCCCCTAAAATTCTTTATGTTCAGGACCCTTTCATGCTCTTTGTGTATATTTCTCTGGCTTTCAGCTTTCTTTCCCTGAACTTCCCTGTCCACCTTCACATCTTTTCACCATCCATTCACATTCAAGGCAACGCAGGGCATAATCAGGCAGCACTGATTAAAGAGTAATGCAGGAACCTGGAAGTCGGGAGAACTGGATTCTAGGCCCAATTCTGACACTTCCTGCCTCCTGTGGATTATCATGAAAATTACTTAACTTCTCTGTGCCTCTTTCCTCATTGAACATGGAGGATAATAATGCTGCGTCTCCCTGCAGCACAAGAATAGGGGGAGGATAAAGTGGCATAATTAATACCACAAGGCTTTGGAAAAATAAAAGCACTCTACAAATTCTAGGTATCAAGACTAGAATATAAGGATGACTTTAGGGAGATATTTATCTGGTGTAGAAGGACCATTCTCCCACCTTAATCCTGGTTCTCCCACCTATTGAGACTGTGAGCCTCATGTGGGACAGGGATCATGTCTAACCTGATTATCTTAGATCTACCCCACCGCTTAGAGCAGTGCTTGTTGCATAGTAAGCACTTAACTAAAATAACGATAATGATAATAACAATCATGATAACAATAACCATGCCCCTCCACTTCCCAACTCCCCTTGCTCCTGATCCCCAGCAATTATCTAGATGATAACTGGATAAAGAAAAGCAATAGGTAAAATCTTACCTGCTAAGGTCTCATCTTTTCCAGCTAGGTCCCTGTACAGTAACACTAGGTCAATTCTACAAATGACATATAAAACCACTAGAAACACAAGGACAACTGAAGAAGAAACTGCTGTGATCATTCCTGTTGTGAAGACAAATTTAGGGATGTCTGCAGGAACTTGTGGGTAGAGGGAGAAAAAACAAACAAGTTTTAAAAGCAATGATTTTAAAAGCAACAGATTTCTCCAATATATTATTACAGTCAGTCAGTTGTATTTACTGAGCACTTACTGTACACAGAGCACTGTACTATGTTCTTGAAAGAGTAAAATATAAGTGACACATTCCCTGCCCACAGTGAGCTTACAGTTTACTATAGTGAAACTGCAATTTGTCTTTGGTTACAAGCATAATGTTTTCAAACAATAATCCTGCTGTGTTTCTCTAAGGAAATATTTTCTAATAGAAGGACCAGATTTGGAAGTAAAAACATGATTTTTCTACAAGTGTACTAGCTACTCAAGGAGGGGAAAAGCTGAAATAAGCCTTTTGGACTTCCTGCTCCATGGAAACAGCCAAATATATTATCAGCAATATCTTTCCTGCCAAATCCACTGGCCACTACTCCATCCTAATCCTTTTCAACCTTTCTGCTATCTTTGATATAGACTTTCTCCTGAAAATATTATCCAACCTTGGCTTCATCTGCACTGTCCTTTCCTGGTTCTCCTCCTACCTCCCTAATCGCTCCTCCTCATGGGCTTCCTTTTCATGGGCTTCTCCTCCCACCTTCTGACAGTAAGGAGGATTTCTCTCAAGGCTCAGTCATGGGTCCCCTTCTGTTCTCCAACTACACCCACTCCTTTGGAGAACTCATTTGCTTCCATAGCTTCAACTGCCATCTCTACACAGATGATTCCAAATCAACCACTTTAGCCCTGACCTCTCTCCTCTGCAGTCTCACATTTCTTCCTCCTTTCAGTACATCTCTACTTAAACTTAAAATCTTCAAAACAGAACTCCTCATCTTCCCACCGCAAACACTGTCCTCCCTTGGACATTCCTATCACTGTAGTCAGCACCACTACTCATCTTTCTCATTCAACTAACATGTTCAGTCTATCACCAGATTCCATAGGATCTACCTTCACAACATCACTAGAATCCACCCTTTCTTTTCCATCCAAACTGCTACTATTCTGATCCAAGTGTTAATCATTTCCTGCCTTGCATCAGATCAGTCGCTGATCTTTTCATCTCCTGACCTCCCCACTAGAGTCCATACTTCACTCTGCTGCTTGGATCATTTTTTTCTGAAAAATCTTTCAGTCCATATCTCCCAACTCCTTAAAGTAACTAATGGTTTTCCATCCACCTCTGTCTCAAACAGAAATTCCTTACCATTAACTAGAAGACACTCAATTAGCTTTCTCGCCCTCTTCCCTAACCTCACTTATCTCCTTCTACAGCCTAACCTGCACACTTCACTCCTCTAACATCAATCTACTCTCTAAATCTAGATTGCATCTATCTGGCCACCGACTGCTTGCCCAAGTCCTCCTTAAGACCTGAAACTCTCTCTCCATTCCTATTCAACAGTTCGTTTTCAAAGCTTTATTAAAATCTCCTCCAAGAGACCTTCTCAGGCTAAGCCTTTTATTTCTCCTCCCCAACCTCTCTTCTGTGTCAACTACATACTTGGCTGTGTACCCTTAAGCACTATGATACTTGATCCCAGCCCCACAGTACCTATGTAAATATTACTATACTCACTATTTCCCTTATCCCTAATACATTTTAACGTCTGTCTCCTATTCGTTTCATGTGGGCAGGATCGCATCTACCAACTCTGTTGTATTGTTCTTTTCCAAGCAATTAGTACAGTAGTGTTTTGCACATAGTAAGTGCTCAGTAAAGAACACTGTTGATTGCTTGACAGCCTCCTTGTTGGCCTCCCTGCCTCCTGTCTCTTCCCCACTCAGTCCATACTTTGCTCTGCTGCTTGGAATATTTTTCTAAGAAAAATCAGTCTATGTCTCCCCACCCCTTTGGAACCTCCAGTGGTTACTCTTCCATCTCCACATCAACCAGATATTTCTTACTATCATTTTTAAAGCACTCAATTAGTTCTCCCTCTTCTACTTTACCTCATTGATCTCCTATATCCAGCCTGCACACTCTGCTCCTCTAAGTCCAACCTAACCATTGTATCTCAATCTCAGTGCCAATTTCCTACCCACTTCTCTTCTGGCCTAGAACTCCCTCCCAGACCTCCACTCTCCCCTTCTCCAAAGGATTACTAATCTCCTCTAAGAGACCTTTGCCACCTAAACACTCATTTCCCTTCTACATCACCTCTGAATTAGAATTTGTGCCCTTTAAGGACATATCTCCTTTAGACAATAAATTCCTTGTAGGTAGGGAATACCAATAATAATAATAATGATGATGATGCTTATTATAGTATTTGCTAAACTCTGTGTCAAGCACTGTTCTAAGCGCTGTGGTAGATACAAACTAACCTGGTTGGACACAGTGCTTGCCTCACATGGGACTCACAGTCTTAATCCCCATTTTACAGATGAGGTAACTGAGGAACAGAGAAGCTAAGTGACTCCTTAGCCAAGGACACAGAGACAAGTGGCAGTGCTGGAATTAGAACCCTAGTCCTTCCGACTCCCAGGTCCTTGCTTTAGCCACCAACTCTCTTCCACTGTACATTCCCAAGCATTTAGTACAGTGCTTTGCACACAGTAAGCACTCACTAAATACCACTGATTGATTAATAGATAGACCGGCTAACAGGCAAGAACACTGGTTTACAAACTTGAAGATATGCACCAACAGACATTCTATCGATCTGACAGGGTTCAGTCATACTGAGGAGAAGTTTCCAGACAGAATCTCTACCACAAGGCGTTTGGCATTAATGAACTCAGTGCCATCTCTGTGCTACTTTGCAGTGACAGAGCTAGGGTCCTTATGGAAAAAAAAATTAAGTCTAATTTACCAACTGTCAGGTCTCATCTTTAATTTCTGCCCTGAGTGAGAGTTTGTTTTCTCTCTAAGTCTTTTTCAGGCGAGGCCTAATATTTCTTTTCAGAATGAGAAGTGTAGCCTAGTGAAAAAAGCACAAGCCTGAGAGTCAGAAGGACCTGGGACTTAATCCGTGCTCTGCCACTTGTCTGCAGCAGGTGACACTGGGTGAGTAACTTTTAACTTCCCTGGGCCTCAGTTACCTCATCTGTAAAATGGGAATTAAGACTGTGAGCGCCATGTGGGAAAGGGACTGTGTCCAACCTTGTTAATGAGATGTACATCACCTTAAATTTATTTATTTGCTATTGTTTTAATGAGATGTTCTTCCCCTGGATTCTATTTATTGCCATTGTTCTTGTCTGTCTTTCTCCCCCCGATTAGACTGTAAGCCCGTCAAAGGGCAGGGACTGTCTCTATCTCTTACCGATTTGTACATTCCAAGTGCTTAGAACAGTGCTCTGCACATAGTAAGCGCTCAATAAATACTACTGAATGAATGAATGAATGAACCTAATTACCTTGTATCTACCCCAGTGTTTAGTACAGTGCCCGGTAGTAAGTGCTTAACAAATAGCACAAAAATTTAAAAAATAAAGATCAAATTTTATCAACTTTGAGTCCTCCCCTTGTATGAAGAGTCAACAACTGACTTGAGTCATTCAACAAGAATACTCTAGCTCATAGAAAGACAAGGTGGGGACAGAGTGCTGTGCAGAGAAAAGAGGCAAGAGCTGAGTGGGGAAACCAGCATAGAACTTCATTTATCGCTAGCACATAGATAACAAGCTCACAGTACAGTGCTCTGCACACAGTAAGTGCTCAATAAATACGAGTGATTGGTTTATTAGTTGATGGTTCCTACTCAGAATGTCAGTGTCGCTTCATAACACTGATATAGATCTTAACAAAGAATCTGACAACATCAGTAGCCCTGATGAGAACATCAACTGAAAAGGTACAGTTTCCCAGAGAAGTGTATCAAGAGCTTATTACTGCTCTTCAATGATGTGTCCTAGATCTAATTAGTTCAATCTGTTTCTACACAGCTGTGCTACAGGCTGCAACAAAGGATTTTGGCTGGTGCCAAAATATGATTTCAAATCTGGGAAATGCTTTCAATTCAACATGCTAAGAATTACTTTATCACTCCTACAGATCTTAACGTATTTACAGGGGCAGGTGCCTCAACTTCATTTTGGCATTACAATTAGGGAAACAATGTTGCCTACTGAAAAGAGCCCAGGCTTGGAAGTCAGGACCTGGGTTCTAATCCCAGATTCGGTATTTCCCTGTTGTGTGACCTTAAGCAAGTCACCTCCTCTGTAAAATGGAGATTGAATCCTCCTCCCTCTGCCTTAGATTATGAGCCACATGTGGGACAGGAACTCTGTTCAACCTGATCATCCTGTATCTACACCAGTGCTTAGAACAGTGCCTGGCACACAGTAAGTGCTTAACAAATACCTTAAAAAATTGCAGAGGCAACAGGATGGAGCTCCTGAAGGTCTATTTTAACCACCAACCATAATATACACCTGCATTGCAAATCACCTCTTATCAGACTCTCATAAGTGTATGAGCCTGGGTGTCAGAAGTTCGGGGTTCTAATCCTGGACCTACCCATTGCCTGCTGTGTAACTTTAGCCAGTCACTGAACGTCTCTGTGCCTCAATTTCCTCATCTGTAAAATGGGGATTAAATATCTGTCTAACTCCCCACTAAACTGGGAGTCCATCTGGGACAGGGATTGTATCAACTTGATTATCTTTTTATCTACCCCAGTGCTTAGTCCAGTGCTTGGCACATGATAAGGTCTTAGCAAATACCATAATTGTTATTAACTCTTGGTAATTAGATGATGATGATGATAATTATACTGTTATTACAGTGCCAAGTGCTTAGTCCAGTGCTAAGTGCTTAGTACACTGTTCTGCACATAATAAGCACTCAATAAATATTAATCAATCAATCATATTTATTGAGCACTTACTGTGTGCAGAGTACTGTCCTAAGCTCTTGGGAAAGTATAATATAAAGAGTTGGTAAACACATTCCCTACCCATAATGAGCTTACAGTCTAGAGGGGGAGACGAACATATATATATATTCATGTATTCATATATATACTACAAATATGTACGTAAGTGCTGTAGGGCTGAGGGAGGGATCAAGAAAGAGTTCAAGGGTGACCTATGAAGGAAGAGGAAGAAGAGGAAATGAGGATTTAGACAAGGAAGACCTCTTGGAGATGTGCCTTCAATAAGGCTTCAAGTGGGGAGAGTGATATTCTGTCAGATATGAAGATGGAGGGTGATACTGTTGACTGATTGATTGATGGACTGATTAAACTCTACTGAGAGTTTCCAGTACTCTACCAGTCTCGACTATGGGAGGGAGAGTCAAGCAGAGGTATATCTATTCCATTCCTATCTTGGGGAGTGGCTATCAAGTGGCAGGCAATCTGCTACAAATCAAAACTCACCCATGCTGGGCAGCAGTGGCTTGGGAGAGAGTCAAGGGTGGAGACTCAAGTTTACTGCGTGGAAGGAGGCATTGGTAAAACATTTCCATATTTTTATCAAGAAAACTCTATGGATGCACTACCAAAACGATTGCAGATGGAGGGGGAGCATTCTAGGAAAGATGTGTTCATGGCATTGCTATGGGTCGGAGACGACTCGACAGCTTAAGACAAGATGCGCCCTGTACTACTCTGGCTCCTTTCTCCTGAGTAGTGTCTATAGTATGTGCAGAGTCACTTTAGTAGGTACCTGGGAGGTAAAGATGCAGTCCCTGCCTTTTTTTTAAAAAATGGTATTTGTTAAGCACTTATTTATGTGTCAAACCCTGTTCTAAGAGCTGGGATAGGTATAGGTTAATTAGGTTGGACACAGTCCCTGTCCCATATGAGGCTCCCAGTATAAATAAGAGGGAGAACAGGTATCCCCTTTTTACAGTTGAGGAAACGGAGGCACAGAAAAGTTAAGTGACTTGCCCAAGGTGACACAACAAACAATTGGCAGAAGAGCGGGATTAGAATCCAGGTCCTTCTGACTACCAGGCCCATGTTCTCTTCATTAGACCATGTTGCTTCTCACAGGGCTGCCTTTGAGGGGGCTATCACTCTAATAGTAAAGACTGTAAACATTCAGTGACTTTAGGCGTTCAATCAAATATCTCCCTCCTACCTATCCACTCTTTTCTCTCACTCCATCCCAACTTGCACTTTTCATTTCCCTCATGCCAACCTACTTACTGGGCCTCATTCTCTTCTTCCTCCTTGCCAATCTCTTGCTCATGCCCTTGTTCTTGCCTGGAACGTCCATCTTTGAATTTGACAGATCACAGTTCTCTCCAGCTTAAAAGCCCGTCTAAAATCACATCGATTTCAGAAGGCCTTTCCAGAGACTGAAAGCTCCTTGAGGGCAAGAATTGAGTCTACTAACTCTAGCGTTCTGTACTCTCCCAAATGCTTAGTTACTATGCTCTGCACACAGTAAGTGCTCAAAATATACCATTCTTTGATCAATTTCTAATCTACCCTCCATTTATCCTCCAGCTGCAGTGATAATAGTTTTGCACAACCCAAGCAGTGCTGTACTCACAACCTGTATAGCACTTACAAACAAGCCATACCTTATGGATTTAATAACTTAAACATTACCTCATGAACATACCCCATTTCTTCTTTCTCCTGTAATTACTGTAGTGTCTGACACCCAGACTAGATCTTAAGTTCAGGGATCACAGCTTATTGTAGCTTCTTGAGTGCTTAGTAGGGTGCTCTAAACACAAGAGGCATTCAAACACTATCGTTGGATTTGCAAAGTTTGGCCTGGACTGAGTGCATGGGATCAGAAGGATCAAATCTCTATAAGTGTGACTTATTTTGAATCACTGACTTTTCAAAATAATATTTTTATGTCATACCTTTTTTGATCAATCTAAATATTCTGATTTGCGTAGTTGATGCAGACTGCAAAGTGCAATTAAAGTCAGTATTAAAATCCTTCTCTTCCACATATTTAATCCTCAGGATAGTTGAAGCATATGTTTTGTGATCCATATATCTGTAAGAAAGACAACATTATTATTATTGTGAACAGTATTTTTCTGGATATTAGTTTAAATAAAATTATATCAGTATGCAAATCTTCCACAGAAGGAGACTACAGATCCCCCAACAATAGGCTTGCTGGTCTCTTCCTGCCATTAAGACTCATCTCTGCCTAGTCCTTGGTGTCTACAGTGTGTCTGGAAGTCAGAGGAGCTGGGTTCTAATACAGACTCCACTATCGTCTGCTGTGTGACCTTGGGCAAATCACTTAACTGTTACTCTGATGACAGGACTACCACTGCATCTATCCCCACAGTGGTTCTTTGCCCCGTTAAGGATGCACCTCACATTCGTTAAATGTATTTGTTAAATGTTTACTGTATCCTGAGTACTATACTAAGCGCTGAGGTAACCTTCACAATATAACCTTCACAATAATGCTAAAATCTTCCCTTTCTCTCTATTCAAACTGCTTCCATGATGATCCAAGCACTTATCCTATCCTGCCTTGACTACTGCATCTGCCTCCCCACTGAACTCCCAGCCTCCTGTTGTGTCCCACTCCAATCCATTCTTGATTCTGCTGCACAAATCATTTATCACCAAAAATGTTCAGTTAATGTCGCCCCACTCCTCTAATGGTTGCCCATCCACTTCCATATCAAACAGAAACACCTTCCATTGGCTTTAAATAACTCAATGAGCTCACCCCACCCTACCTCACCTCATTAATCTCCTACTATAGTCCAGTCTGCACACGCTACTCCTCTAGAGCCAGCTTACTCATCAGACCACCACTCTCTCCACCTTCAAAGCATTACTAAAGTCACATCGCCCCATCACCCCATCTCTCTCCTACCATTCCTCACCAAACTCTTTGAGCAAACTGTGTACACCCATTGTCTCAAATTCCTCTCCTCCAATTCACTCCTTGACTTCCTCCAATCTGGCTTCCATCCCTCGCACTCCACAGAAACCACCTTCTGGAGGTCACCAATGAACTCCTTGTTGCCAAATCCAAGGGCCATCCTTGACCTCTTGACCTCCTTGACCTCTCAGCTGCCTTGTACTGTTGACCACCTCCTTCTCCTAGAAACATTATCCAACCTCAGTTTCACTTACCCTGTCCTCTTCTGGTTCCCCTTCCATCTCTCTGACCACTCATTCTCAGTTTCTCTAGTGGGCTCCTCCTCTGCCTCCCACCCCCTAACTGTGAGGCTCCCTGAAGGTTCATTTCTGGGTTCTCTCCAACTTCATCCATACCCAATCTCTTGGAGAACTCATTCATGGCTTCAACTTCAATAGTATTTATTGAGCGCTTACTATGTGCAGAGCACTGTACTAAGCGCTTGGAATGAACAAGTCAGCAACAGATAGAGACAGTCCCTGCCATTTGATGGGCTTACAGTCTAATCGGGGGAGATGGACAGACAAGAACAATGGCAATAAATAGAGTCAAGGGGAAGAACATCTCGTAAAAACAATGGTAACTAAATAGAATCAAGGCGATGTACATTTCATTAACAAAATAAATAGGGTAATGAAAATATATACAGTTGAGCGGACGAGTACAATGCTGAGGGGATGGGAAGGGAGAGGGGGAGGAGCAGAGGGAAATGGGGGGAAAAGAGGGTTAAGCTGTGGAGAGGTGAAGGGGGGGTGGTAGAGGGAATAGAGGGAGAAGAGGAGCTCAGTCTGGGAAGGCCTGGGAAGGTCCTGGGATAATAGATTTCTCAGGGCTCCAAAGTGATGCACAGCACCACTTCTTTCTTCCCAGAAGGCCTCTTGAAGGAGGTGAGTTTTAAGTAGGGTTTTGAAGAGGGGAAGAGAATCAGTTCCACTCCACTCCACTCCAGTGGAGTACATCTCCACTCCTGATCTCCCTTTCTGTAGTCTCACTTATCCTCCTGCCTTCAAGACACCTCTATTTGGATATCCTCCTTTCATCTCAAACTTAACATGTCTAAAACAGAACTCCTTATCTTCCCACCCAAACTCTGTCCTCCCCTTAACTTTCCCATCACTGTAAATGGCACCACCCCTCTTCCTGTCTCACATGCTGATAACCTTGGAGTTAGCCTTGACTCCAATCTCTCATTAACCCACATATTTAATCCATCACTGACTCCAGTCAGTTTAATAATGTTGGTATTTGTTAAGCGCCTACTATGTGCCGAGCACTGTTCTAAGCGCTGGGGGAGACACAGGGGAATCAGGTTGTCCCACGTGGGGCTCACAGTCTTAATCCCCATTTTACAGATGAGGGAACTGAGGCACAGAGAAGTTAAGTGACTTGCCCACAGTCACACAGCTGACAAGTGGCAGAGCTGGGATTCGAACTCATGACCTCTGACTCCAAAGCCCACGCTCTTTCTACTGAGCCACGCTGCTTCTCAGCCCTTCATAACATTGTTAAAACCTGCCCTTTCCTCACCATCCAAACTACTACCACATAAATCCAAACACTTACCCTACCCCTCCTTGATTACTGCATCAACTTTCTTGCTGAACTTCCATGAGTCCTCCCCACTCCAGTCCATACATCACCCTTCAGGCCCTGTTTCTCCACTCCTCAAGAAACTCCAGTGGTTACCCATCCACTTCTGTATCAGACAGAAACTCTTCACCATTGGCTTTAAAGCACTCCATCACCTTGCTACCCTCCTATTACAACTCAGCCTGCACACTTCATTCCTCTAATGCTACCCTTCTCACTGTACCTTGATCTCATCTATCTCTCTGCTGGCCACTCACCCACTTCCTGCCACGGGCCTGGAACACCCTCTCTCTTCATATGAGACAGACAATTTCTCTCCCCGCCATTCTAAAACTTATTGGACACACATCTCCTCCAAGAGGCCTTGCTTTCCTCTTCTCCCATTCCCTTTCAAGTCACTCTGACTTTCTCCCTTTATTCATTCCCCCCTCCCAACCCCACAGCACTTATGTACATATCTGTAATTTATATTAATGCCTGTTTCCTAGACTGTAAGCTCATTGTGGGCAAAGAATATGTCTATTTTTACATTGTACTCTCCCAAACACCGAGTACAGTGCTCTGCACACAATAAGTGCTCAACAAATACAATTAAATGCAGTACAATACCTCTCCTCCAAGAAACCTTTCCTAATTAAGTCCCCTTTTCCCTGGCTCACTCTCCCTTCTGTATCATCTATGCACTTTAATTTGTGACCTTTGAACACTTGATATTCTCCCCACTCCTAACCTCACAACATTTATGTATACAACTTTATATCATATATTATAAATTACTTATATATACTCCTATTAATGTCTGTCTACCCTTCTAGACTATAAACTCATTATGGTCAAGGAATGTGTCTACTCATTCTCTCCCAAGCACTGTGTTCAGTGCTCCGCACATAGTAAGTGATCAGTAAATATGATTGATTGCTTGTTAATCATATGAGACACAATACTTGTCCATGTGAGGCTCATAGTCTAAGAGGAAAGAAGAACAGGTATTTAATACCTATTTTGCAAATGAAAAGGCACAGAGAAGTTAGTTGATTTGTCCAAGGACACTCAGCAGGCAAGGGGCAAAGCTAGAATTAGAATCCAGGCTTCCAATTCCCAGGCCAAGCCCTTTCCACTAGGCTATGCTGCTTCTCTATAAATGAAATGTGTATAGAATTGCTGAGGATAGGAAAGAAATAAAGGTGAATGTTAGGACGATGTGCTCTGAGGTGGTGTGAAAATACTGGGAACAGCTTAATGGAGGAGGCAGAATTTTAGGAGGGCTTTAAAGGCTAGCGATCTGTGGTCTGGTGTATTTTATAGGAGGAAGAAGCTCCAGGCTGATAGCATAGTCTGAACAAGGGGTTGGAGGTAGAAAATTGAGAGCAAGTTACCATTAAGAAGGTGATCTTGGGAGTACCAAGAAGAGCATGCTGGGAGTAGAAGATCTCTTTGGATTTTCAACGGTCTGCTCTCTTCCGATTCAAGAAGAGATTGAGAGCAATCAGTGTTTGTTCTTACAAGAATTCACCAGTTTGCCTTGGACTCGACTAGACCACCACATATAGTCAGTGATGGCCTATAAAACTGCTCAGCACTATTATACATACGTGTTATTTAGCTTAATCTCTTCCAACCTCTCATCGCTGGGAAATGGAATCCAGTAAATGAAAAAGTCGCTCAAGTCACCTCCGGAAACAGTACAGTTGAGCACTTTCTCTTTTCCTAAACAAATAAATATGTTCATAAAGCCAACTGGCAAAAATAATACAGACTTTCCTAAAACTGTGCCAAAAAACTGGATCCTGTCTCAGTCACTGAACCCCACAATATTTATTTATTAACCAATAATCTTCGGTCCAGCATTGGCCTGGCCTCTAAAGTGGCAGGTACCAGCCTTCTGTTTGTAGATTTTATGTCTATTATTATAATTTTAATCAAAATGCAAAATAGGATTCAGAGCTTCATTTCTGGGCTTCTGTCAGCATGACAGTATATAATCTCATTTTGGGCAGGGAATGTGTCTGTTTATTGTTATATTGTACTATTCCAAGCATTTAGTATAGTGCTCTGCACACAGTAAGTGCTTGATAAATATGATTTAATGAATGAATGAGTTCAGGTAGGGAAAAAATTAAAGTCTTGAATCTTTTTTTCCACCAATAGTTCTTGATCACCTCCCCCTTCCCTCTTTTTTCTACCTGGTCATTCTCCATTTTCATTTTTTATTTCTGTTACAGGAAAAAGAACAGTTTTTATTTTTCTAGAGATAGACTGAGATATCGACAAAGAACGAGAAAAAGGGATTGCCATCACCCAAGAGAGTGAGCGAGCAAGGGAGACAGAGAGAAGCCCTCATATCTGCCTTTTTGGAAAATCATTACTAAATAAACTAAGTCTTATATTGTCTATCACTTTTGAAAGTGCTTAGGTAACCTTGATAGATGATAAGAAAGTAATTGGTCATCTTTGCTAAATGAAATAGTCAAATGAAATAGTGCTTCCCCCACCTATTATCAAAAAAGAAATGTGCAAATTAAAAATATACCTAATTCAACTTCAACTTCAACAATTTGTGGACCAAGAATTGCTGGATTTACAAACTGGTTAGCTGAAAAGAAGAGAAACAGATTAGTTGTAAACTCTGCTTTTCTAATACATCATAGTGTAGAAAATGAATTTTTCATTTCAAAAGAATCATATGTTGTATATGGAATGTACATTTTTGAATATCATTAATTCATTCATTCAATTCATTCAATTGCACTTATTGAGCACTTACTGTGTGCAGAGCACTGTACTAAGTGTTTGGAATGTACAATTTGGCAACAGATAGAGACAATCCCTACCCAATAACGGGCTCAAAGTCTACAAGGGGGAAACAGACAAAAAAAATAAAACAAAACAAGTAGACAGGCATCAATATCGTCAAAATAGATAAATAGAATTATAGATATATGCACATCATTAAAAAAATAAAGTTATAAATATATACAAATATACACAAGTGTTGTAGAGAGGGGAAGGGGGGTAGAGAAGGGTGGGAAGTAGGGGCAATGGGGAGGGGAGGAGGAGCAGAGGAAAAGGGGGAGCTCACTCTGGAAAGGCTTCCTGGAGGAGGTGAGCTAGTTTGGCAGATATGAGGAGGGAGGGCATTCCAGGCCAGAGTTAGGGCATGGGCCAAGGGTTGATTGCGGGGCAGGAGAGAACGAGGCACAGTGAGGAGGTGAGCGGCAGAAAAGTGAAGTGTGCAGGCTGTAGAAGGACAGAAGGGAGGTGAGGTAGGAGTAGGCAAGGTGATGGAGAGTTCTGAACCCAATAGTGAGGAGTTTTTACTTCATGTGAAGGTTGATAGGCAACCACTGGAGATTTTTGAGGACTACTCAGTCAATTTTTAAAAAACTTCAATCTCAGAGGTTCTAAGAACATTCAGCAAAAGGAAGAACATATTTAAAACACAAATAAATATTTTTGATAGTTATTCTCTGAACCCTAAGTGCTCAGGAGATTAGCATTTTTTAATTTTCCCTCCATTTATTGAAGCCAGTTGGCCTTGAAATGGGGATTCAATGCCAATGGATTTAGTCTGTGTTTTGTCAAGAAGCCATTCCATAGGCAGAGAGCCACTTACACCAAAATGGGTCCTTCAATTCTCAAGCTTGAACATCAGTTTTGGCTTTCCAAATGACCTTAAGTGACCAGTACTAAGAAGTCAGGCAATATGTGCCAGAACTGTCACCCTGCCCCAGTCACATTTCCACAAAAGAACTCTGTGCTCTTCCTCTAAATTGCATAATTACATATGAGCAGACCAGAAAATCTCAGGAATCCATATTCCACATTACTAGAGCTTGTAGTACAGGGTCTGGCACATAGTAAGCTCTTAACAAATACCACAATTATCATTATTACTGCCATTATTACTAGCAGTAATCTAGACTACGGTTTTTCTCTACAGTGCCAGAGGACTTACAGAACAAGCCAACTAGAAAACAGTTACACCTGGAAGGGAAGATGGCTACTTGGGAGGAAAGGCTTGGGAGGAAAGGTGGGTTCTGGGATGGGAACAGTAGGGTGATGATAATGTCACTAGAGCAGAAACAGGAAGTCAGGATTTTTCAAAGGCAATTAGATTAGTGGGGTTGAGTGAGGGTGTAGGTGAGAGAAAGAGGGACAGAGGTAGAGATGAAGTACTATCTCATCTGTTTTCTTGCTGAGAAAGTCCTCCTCCAGCCTTAAAATGTCAAGACATCTGAATATTGCTCTGGACAATGCACATTTTTGGAATAGCAAGGAGATTACAAATGAAAATATAATTTTGAAAAGGTTTCCTAATTCAGATTTTTCATAATCTAGTTCGAAATAATCACTGCTAGTTTAAATTTGTTAGACTAAGAGGCAAAAACAAAAACAACAGCCGGTGTTATAAACAGCAAACTACGTAGGAAGCAATCATTTCTGCAACATTGTCCAGAGAGAGTGGAAGAAGTTGGGGCAAGGTCACGGGGTGGGGTGGGGGGCAGGTGTGTGTGTGAGTGTGTGTATTGGAAATGGTCTGCGAAGGGGTGAGGTGATTGGAGAAGACACAGGGCTTTGTGAGAAAGCCATCTCCTCCATCCTTCCCTCAGCTTTATCTGAAAATATACTACAGATTACCTGAACGCATAGTGTGAACAGCTAGCAGTCTGCTAATGTACAATGCCCAGAACAGTGAAAATGTCTTCACTTTATTAACTGGCCTTTTCTGATTGGTTCCCTCGGGCAAGATGTGATTGGTGGCTGACTTTCCTGTTGAGTGTTCCCCACGATCCAGTTGGGTGGGAAAATCTTCCTGTCAAGTCCCAATTGCAAGTGGAGAGTTGGGAACAGTTTGGTACTGACAGCCTAGGAATATTTTCTGCCACTAGTGCACAAGCTATGGGAGGCACTAGGAATGGGGTGAACAGTTTCAATGCGACTGGATGCTGCCACTTGTCCTAGACTGGAGTCCGGCTCTGTTCCAAACCTCGGGAAGTGAAGAGGGGTAAAAGTGTAGGTCTAGAGAAAGGGCAGGATGGGAGGGAGTCTACGGAGGAGAGGGGAAGCAAATTCCCAGGGGAAATGGTGGATACCCCTTCAGAACCCCAGGCCTGACTGTAGGGGAAGACCCAACCTGCCTCCTCTCCTATCCTATTCTTCCCTAGCAGTGCCAACACTGATGCTAAATAGAATTAACAAAGGGAAAAATCTTTGAGGAATTCACCAAAGAGGATTTCTGTCCAACCAATCAAACAATCATATTTACTGAGCACTTCCTGTGTGCCAAAAACTGTAGTGGGCACTTGGGAGTGTACAATACAACACAACTGGTAGATGCATTCTCTGCCCACAGTGACTTCACAGTCTAGATGGGGAAACAGACATTAATACAAATTAAAAAATTACAGATATGTACATAAGTCCTCTGGGCCTGAGGGAGGGATGAATAAAGGGAGCAAATCGGGGAGACGCAGAAGGGAGTGGGGAAAAAAGGAAATGAGTTGGACTGGCTTCATGGCACCCTGAAAGAAAAGGGGACCATCTATCACCCCAGCAGATGAAACACATAGCCCATCCCCTCCCCTTAGGAACTCCACAATCCCTCTTACCTTGGTTTACGGTTACTTTGAATGTTTTAGTAGCATTGTAGATCTTTCCCTCATGATAAAAGAAAAAAAAACAGGTGTAATATCCAGCATCTTCCACCACTCCATTTTTGCCCAAAACAGCATCGACATTCACTGTATTGGTCTCTGTAAAACTGGAACAGTTCTGCTTAAGAAAAAGCAAGTAAATGGTAATTCTGCAAGTAAAAATTATGCCTATGTTAGGTCAACCAAGAAAATTCTCAACTAGTTTTTCTTTTGAAGGGGAAAAGAATAAGCAATAAAAAGCAGTAAATTCTGAATCAAAGCTTTTGGAAACTGCTTCTACAAGGGGATGGTATGGAGAATTATCTGCAAATTTGCTAGCAAGTCTAAGTGCTTTTTGTACATAGAGAGAATAGTATTTTTTGGCAAATGATCCACTGTCCCTATTTTTTTAAATGTTTTTGTTAAGCGTGTACTACATGCCAGGCACTGTACTAAGGGCTGGGGTAGGTACAACCTAATCAGGTTAGACACAGTTCATGTCCCACATGGGTCCAACAGTCTTAATTCCCATTTTACAGATGAGGTAACTGAGGATCAGAGAAGTTAAGTAACTTGCCCAAGATCGCACAGCAGACAAGTAGCAGAGCTGGTAGTAGAACTCAGGTCCTTCTGACTCCCAATTTTGTAAATGAAGAACCTTTTCTTTTGTCTGGAGCATTCTACTTCTTAAGAGTAGTAATGACAGTTTTAAGTACTTACTGTGTGCAGAGCATTGTACTAAGCTTTGGGAAAAAATGTGCAAGTGGGAGTTAAACACAGTTGGGAGTTAAACACAGTCCCTGGCCCTCAGGGGACTGATAATATGAAACTACATGGGGGAAGAGGGGACCGGAAATGGACATATAACTAGATCTCATTCATTCATTCATTCATTCATTCATTCATTCAATAGTATTTATTGAGCGCTTACTATGTGCAGAGCACTGTACTAAGCGCTTGGGATGAACAAGTCGGCAACAGATAGAGACAGTCCCTGCCGTTTGACGGGCTTACAGTCTAATCGGGGGAGACGGACAGACAAGAACAATTCCCAGCTGTATGCAGGAGAGAAGAAGAAAGGAAGAGAAAATGGGGAGAAAGGAGAGAGGAGGAGACTGGGAAACGGACATACAAGGAGATGGATGAGGTGAGGAGAGAGTCAACTCCAAATTCCCAAGAAAGGTTCACAGATGCCAGCTAGTTTGCACAAACATACTTTGGCAATGGACTGCTCACCATCAATTTACTACCATGAATCAGTCGTACACCAGAGGAATCTCTCTGTTCCAATAATTACCGTAATCAGTGACTTGTTAAAAGCTCTTTCTTGGTAGTAATCGTTGGTACAGTCGATGTTCAAGGCCTTTCCAACTTCCACGGGCTTAGAAGTTATATGAGTTGAGTTAAAACACCTGCCTTCGTCTCTTCTGATTACTTTCAAATCCCAGGGTGCTAATTTGGAAATGTTATCTCCAATTCTAGGGAAGACATGGATGTGGAGATTAATAATATAATTCATGTTGCTTTTGCTGAGAAGCTAACAAGGGGAGAAGAAGGGGAGAGGCATGTTGGTGTTTGAGATGTTAGAAACTCCACCGGATAGATTGCAGTAGGTCCCAGAGCTGGGAATGGGGATGATTTGAACTTTCTTGGGGGAAGCCATTGCTGTAGCCACTTCGGAAATGACTGGTGCCATCCTGAGAAGAAGGAAATTCTTCTGCAAGCCCCAACCAACCTTCAAGTCTAATTGACACCCAAGTTACAAGGACTCTAGCCCTCCTTCACACTAGTGATTAGCCGGTCAGTCATATTTGAACCCAGAGCTCACCCAATCCGGCTGAAATTATATTTTAAGATTGAGACCAACTTCGCTCTAACTCACTGCAACTTTCCTTTTTAGTGCAGTCATCTTAAACTACAGTAATGTCTCATTAAACACCTCCTCCAGGATGTCCCCCCCGATAAGCCCTCCACCTTCCCAATCATACCATTTCCTCAGCCATTTTAGCCACTTACCTTTTTATTAGTTACTGATTATTTACATGTTCACAATTATCTATTCTGACATTCTTTGTTATTGAATATTCATCAATTTATGTTGTTTTTCCCATTATACAGTAAACTTCCTCTAGGACCCTAGTATAGAGTTTTGATTATAGTAAGTGAAGGCACATCTCCAAGAAGCCTTTTCTGACTAAACCCTCCTCTCCTCTTCTCCCACTCCTTCTCCACTGCTCTTATTTTCTCCTTCATTCATCCTCCCTCCCATCCCCACAGCACATATGTATATATCTGTAATTTATTTATTGATTTATCTATTTTATCTATTTATTTATATCAATGTCTGTCTCCCCCTCTAGACTGTGAGCTCACTGTGGGCAGGAATGTGTCTGTTTGATGTTAGATTGTATTCTCCCAAGTGCTTAGTACAGTGTTTTGCACACTGTAAATGCTCAATAAATACGATTGAATGAATTAATGCTAAAAATGATTGGTGGTTAACTGTCAAAAAAATATTAATGTAAGCATTTACAATATATTCCAAAAAACAAATCAGTAGCATTGACCTGGAATTCATTCCTTTTTTTTCCTCACCCAAGTCCAATCCGTCTGTGGTATTGTATTGTACTCACCCAAGTGCTTACTACAGTACTCTACACAGTAAGCACTCAATAAATTGATGGTTGATGGTTTATATTATGAGCATTACTCATTCTCCACTTCATCTCTCTCCCACTAAGATACAGGGACTGTGGCCAACCTGATTACTTGCTATCTACCCCAGCATCTAGTACAATGCTTGGCATATTATAAATTATTATCATTGTTATTATTTCATACTCTCTGTCCCAGTCAAATACACCACTGTGTATTTCTCAGGCATCGGATTCACCCTTTCACCCTTCCAAGCCTCTTCCAACTAGGTGTCCTAACCACTCCCCTTTGACACACAATGCCTGAGTTCATGCCCTTCAGAAAGTCTTCCCAGATTAGCTCCAACTGATTATAGTCAGCCCACGACCTTCGGTAATCAGCCCCCACAACACACACTCACTTATTATATGTTCTTTACACTTTCTTGTCTGCTTTGCTCTTGTGTAACTCCTTTAGAGACGCAACCACATATGGTTATTTCACTTGTTCTTATAAACCAAGCTTCACCTCCTTTGGAACACCCCACTGACTTCTTCCCTGTAGCCATATGCAATATGGCAGTCTGAGTTCTGGGGTCCTAGAGGCTCCTATCCTCCCTCCCATATTTATAGTGCTGAGTGTTTTAGACATTCAAGATGTCGCTACCAGTTTCACAGGCATGAGGGATTCAAATGACTGCCAAATGCTGTAAACTCGTCGTGGGCAGGGAATGTGACTCTTATATTGTTGTGTTGTACTCTCACTTAGTAAGTCAATGAATATGACTGATTGATTTATCGATTGCTGTGGGTAGATTCAGGAAAGGATTTGATTGCTTAGCAAAATCTGCTCCTGAAAGTTCTCCCTCAGTGATCATTTCCCCATGAGCCCTGGAGTGAACTGCTGGTCAACTCAGCTGCCACCTTAGAGGATACTTGTACTCTTATGGGAGTCTGGGAATTTCCCAGTTGGATCCCTTTCTTAATGCTACTCTTGCCCTAGGCCAAGTAGGCCTTAAAGACTTAGGAAGAGTGAGTTTTCACTCTTGTTGATTTGTACTCTGATTCTTTCCCAGGACTGACAAGCATCCCTATTTTGTGCCTTATTAATTCTGTCGTATCTGTTTCCTGTCTCGATAGGGGAGGCCTCCTGCACCATCCTGGCACTGGCATTCATATATTTTTTGTATGATGCTGTATCAATAAATCAATCAATGGCATTTATTGAACACTTAAGGTGTGTGGACCACTGTATTAAGTGGTTGGGAGATTCCAATACAAAGAGTTAGTTATATAGGAAGGGTGCTGTCTTCTCCATGCATGCTAACACCTCAGTGGGTTACATTTCCCCTTTCACTATCAGGGAGGCCTGCTGAGCCCAGAGAGGAGATGGTCTGCCTATTGTCCTACATTTCCCCGCCGAGTGATTTTCTAGCTTCCAGTCGGGCCACAGAAAGGAGGTTATACTCCCAGGTAGCCAGACCTGGATCACATGACTTCCAGGTCAGTTAAAAAGACTTCTTTTATCTCAAGGCGAGCAGAGAGGTATTAAGAGTAAAAAATATGATTTATTAAGTGTTGACTACGTGCAGAGCACTGTACTAAGCACTGGGAGAGAAAGCACAGGTGGGAATTAGACATGGTTCCTGTCATCCCGGGGGGCTCACAATCTGAGCTGCTTCTCTGAGTGTTGAAACAAGGTAATGAGTATTTTTGGAGCAAACATAAGGCATAGAGCCTGATATAGCCAACTGAGGCATGGGATGGGCAGAGAGTCTAGTCTCCAGCTTCTTATTTAAGATTGTGTTACAATTCTGTGTCATGAACATGAAAACCAACAGACAGATATAGTATATTTTAATGAACAATAAATTATCTCTTTCCTATTTCGTGGAGCATGTGGACATGTTGCCTACTTATACAATGTTGACATGGCCTCTGTAACAGAGACCTTACAATTTAAGGGGCGAGAAAAGATAAACCCAAATTGTCTGACTCAATATCCTTCGAACTTTCCCTGATGTTTAGCACAGGTGCTTGCCCTAGGAGCCCGAATCCATAAATTAAAAAAATTCTAACATTCAATATAAATATATAGACATAATGAACTTGATGGTATCTCCCCTTTTTTATGGAATTTGTTAAGCTTACTGGGCCAGCACTGAACTAAGCACTGGGGTAGAAACAGGCTAATGAGGTTGGACACAGCCCATGTCCCACCTGGTGCTCACAGTCTCAATCCCCATTTTACAGAGGAGGTAAGTGAGGCACAGAGAAATGAAGTGACTTGCCAAAGGTCACACAGCAGACATGTGAAGGAACCAGGATTTAAACCCAGGTTCTTCTGACTCCCAGGCCAGTGCTCTATCCACTAGACAACACTGCTTCTCACAGAGAGGAAAGGCAGGTCCATGCTCTATCCTCTAGGCCATGCTGCTTCTCCCTTCTGGGACACTGTATGAGTCTCAGACCTGAGGCTTCAGAACTGAGAATATGAGCTGAGGGGTTTATTTTAGGGTTAGAAGCTAGTACAGTACCAATCATACTTTCTCGCCCCTGTTAACCATGTTTCATATGAGAAGGAGGGCAAGTATGCAGCATATTGCAAAGAGCACGTGTAATCTTTGCCCATGTTAGCCAGGTACAGGAAGAACTGGGCTAGAACTCACGATTCTGGATTTCCCAGGGCAGTCCTCTATCCAGTGGACCAACAGCAGGGCTTGTAGACCGTATACATGGAAGAAAGATTGGACAGAGAGAAGATGCTGCTTTGTATTCTGCATATCGAGAAGTAGGATGGCCTAGTAGAAAGAGCATGGGCCTGGGAGTTCAAATAATGTGGGTTCTAATCCCGGCTCTGCCACTTTTTTTTTTAAATGGCATTCGTTAAGCACTAACTACATTCCAGGCACAATACCAAGTGCTGGGGTAGATACAAGATAATCAGGTTGCCCACAGTCCTTGTTCCACACAAGGACACAAAATCCCTATGGTACAAAGAGGTTTGGGATTTGCTCAAGGTCACACAGCAGATATGTGGTAGAGTTGGGATTAGAACCCAAGCCCTCTGACTTCCGCATCCTTACTCTTCCCACTAAGCAATGCCACTTCCCTGCTGTGGCACCTTGGGGAAGTCATTTTACTTCTCTGTGCCTCAGTTTCTTCATCTGTAAAATGGAGATTCAATACTTGTTCTCCCTCTCCATTAGAATCTGAGCCCCACGTGAGACAGGAACTGTCCTGGACTTGATTATCTTTTACCTACCCCAGAGTTTAGTACAGTGTGTGGAACATAGTAAACACATAAAAAAATCACTATTCTTATTATGATCATTGTCCATAGTCATTCAGAAGGATGTCAAGAATCTAGTTAGGTAACAGTAAATCACATAATTCTCTGCTAATTTTTTGTTTAGGGAATTTGTGATCCAAAACTTTAGCACTCTCTTCAGAAATTAGGGAATGCTTGAGTTATTACCTCAGACCCTTAGTTGCTTCAGTCTGCATTTGGGGTCATTACGTCTTTTCTTTTGAAGTTTGGAAAGGGAACCTATGAACCAAGGAAATTAAAATAGGTTCAACTCAGCTCCAGCGAGAGTTTCAACATTTGATGTGAAAGAAGCATCTTAACACCTATAAGGGATTTACTCTCAGCTAAAGAGGTCTGAGAAAGGGCTAGCAGGTTAGATCCATTTGGAGACAATCATAGATCCACTTTCTGACCAACCAGGTTGCTAAAATGGCAGGGATTGTCTCTATTGCTGAATTGTACTTTCCAAGTGCTTAGTACAGTTCTCTGCACAGTAAGCACTCAGTAAATATATGTCTGATTGAATGAATGAATGAACATGTATCTAGAGTGGTATGCATAACTCACTCAATTCCAAGGTATCAGGTACTCACTGGATGGTGCAGTAGTAAGTTCCACGGTCACTCAATTCCACTGGCCAAAACTCCAAAATATCTTCTTTAAAAGCCAGTCTCTTCATTGACCTGGAATTCAGCTCCACTGAATCATTCACTGGTCCTTTAAACCACTTTACCAGCTTGCTTCTATTCTGAGGAGATGGAGAGCTCGACTCCTGGCAGCACTTCAAGTAGAAATGTTCCCCTTCTAGTACGGTAATGGATTCACGTGAAGTACATAGTGCTTCTTCAAAGAGGAAGAGGGTAAGAAAGGAACAGGGTTAGAGAGCACAACTGGATTCTTTAGAAGGGAAGGAAATGTTATGGGATGAAATGAAAGTGGGTGTTCTGGGTAGGAATTAGTAAAGTGGACAACTAGCTAGAGATATAAGGCATCTTCTCAAGATCTGTGTGAGACCTGCTCAGTCTGAAAATGAGGTCCTTAAAAAGGGATAGGGCTAAGATGGGCCCCCAAAAAAAGAAAATGTAACCAGATATTCCTCTGGCTGTGGGCCAGGAAATCCCTGCAGACAACGTAATCCAGAAAGGGAGCAGATGAAGAGTTCTCTTTGCCAAGACCCAGAGAGAGTTCATTGTTGCCCCAAACCAGTTACGAAGGGGAGAACTGACCTATTAACGATCCCCATTATATCATTCCCATCCGTGGTATTTATTAAGCACTTACTGTGTGCAGGGCACTGTACTAAGCCCTTGGGAGAGTGCAATACACAAAGTCGGTAGACATATTCCCTGTCCACAATGAGCTTACAGTCTAGAGAGCTCACAGCTTATAGACAGATGGAAAATTTGAGGCAAGAGCCAGGCAAACTGTATTTTGAGCACAGCTGGGTTCTAGCGACTGTACTATGTGTTTAGGAGAATACACTAGGAGAAGACATTCTCTGCCCTCAAGGAACTTCCAATTTAATAGAGGATACAAACAAAAACTATTTGCAGATAGAAAAAGAGATGAAAGGACAAGGATAAAGCAGGAAGCAGTACTTACACACCAGAATAAAACTGATAAATAACAGAAGGTACAGATATATTAAAATATGTTTATGTTGCAAAAGTACAACGCTGCAAAATAAATGCACAAGTGCTAAGGGTGAGGTTTTGTATGCATGTGAATGAGGTGTTGCAAATTTAACTTTGAAGCCTTGTTGGATGTGAAGAAATGGCCTATTTCTATGCTTTCAGACCTATGTCGCCCTTGCACTTGGATTTGCACCCTTTATTCACCCCCACCTTCATCTCCACAGCACTTCTGTACGTATCCATAATTTATTGAAATAAAATAGTAATATCTGTCTCACCCCCTAATCTGTAGCTCCTTATGGGTGGGGAAGTTGTCTAACCAACTCTTTTATATTATACTTTCTCAAGAGCTTATTCCAGTGTTCTGCACACGATGAGTGTTCAATAAATATGATTGATTGATTGATTGATAGAAGATAGGAAAGGAGATGTAGTAGTTGGGATCAAAGTTGACTGAACAAAAATGGAGAACTGAACAACTAATTATCCCTTTTCTTATACTTGATTGGAGTTTGTTAGAGTCGTGTCTTTGGCTTTGAGTTTACACTTGGTGAATACTACTGATTAATTGCAGAAGGTTCATAGTAGTTACAATGATAATGGAGATGGTGCACAGGGGCACTGATTCAGAAACCCCACTAAATGCTCCTTCTACTCTCATCATTATCATGATGATTATCACAGTGAGAGTAGAAGGAGTGTTTAGTTGAGTTACCGGCCTAAATATATAACAAAGATATATTGAGAACCGCCTGGGCCTGTGACTTTACTCTGCTTCTGTGAAACAAAGTTTAAAGCAAAAACTGTCTACCTACCAGAATCTTACACACATATCTTAAAAAAATCTTACACAAAATCTTAAATACAGTCTTTTTGACCATTTCCCCTTAGAATAGCACATTACACATCCACCATTTACACAAACCTTCTTAGGGTTGATCCAGACTGCCTGGCCTAGTTGAAAGAGCACGGGTCTGGAAGTCAAAGGATCTGGTTTCTAATCCCAGCTCTGCCACTTGCTTCCTTTGTTATCTTGGGCAAGTCACTTCACATGTCTTTGTTTCCTCAACTGTAAAAAGGGGATTCAAAACCTGTTCTCTCTCCTACTTAGAATGTGAACCTCATGAGGCACAGGGTCTCTATCCAAATTAATTAGCATCTTCCCCAGGACTTAGAAAAGTGCTTGACACAACGTAAGCACTTAACAAATAGTAGTATCATATTATTATTATAAAACCCAGATGTTTTCTGATTCTTGGGGCTGCCAACAACTTTACCTTTCCACCCAGACTTTTTAATCTCTTTCCCAATATGACATAAGTTACCATCACCAGGGCATTGGCCAACCAGGTATCACTAAGTTTAGGTGTGTTAACCCACTTCTCCAAGTCCTGCTTACCTAGTTTTCCCTGTCCTCTCTCCTGGACTTTTCAGATCTTATTTATTTGTTTACATGGATGGTCTGCCCCCTCTTCATTCTCTTTGGCAGAGCAAACACTGTGAAAGACCATTTTCCTAATTAGGGTATTCGTTCCTTACGGGCTGGGAACTTGCCGCATGCTAATGAGGCACTTTCCCAATGCTTACTACAGTGCATTGCACACAGTGGGCACCCAAATACCTTCACTCCTACTACACAAAATCCTGGACAGGTGCACATCCCATCTGCTTCCCCTAATATAATTAAAAGTTGAACATTTTATTGAACACTGAACATTTATTAAATATTTGGGGCTGTTCCAAATCACTTTACAAAATACTGAAAGCAGACATGGTAACTCAGCACATAATGTATCTGCAGCCTCCCTTAACATGTAATTTCATGTTTCCATCCTAGTGAACTTCATTACTTGTTGAATCTATTTTTCCCCCTATTTCCAGTATTTGCAAATGATCAGTGTCTGCCTTTCTCCCCCTTTGGATTGGAAGCTTTTTAAGGGCAGAAATTGTGTCTTTTCACTGCTATCACACTCTCCCTAGTGCTTAGAAAAGTGCCCTATAAACAGATGGATTCCAAAAATAACAACAGTTGAATTTGATAAGTGCTTATTATATGACAAGCACTGTACTAACTGATGGGACTATTAGCTATAAGATAATCAGGTTGGGC
Source organism: Ornithorhynchus anatinus (assembly GCF_004115215.2). NCBI lineage: Eukaryota > Metazoa > Chordata > Mammalia > Monotremata > Ornithorhynchidae > Ornithorhynchus > Ornithorhynchus anatinus. Next base: position 111,465,220 of record NC_041729.1, read on the forward strand.
ACAGTCCCTCTCCCACATGGGGCTCACAGTCTAAGGGGAAAAGAAAACAGATATATTTAATCCCCATTTTACAGGTGAGGACACTGAGGCTCAGTGATTTACCAAGGTCTGTGTTCTTTCCATTAGGCCATTCTCCTTCTAATCCCAGGTCAGTCACTTGTCTGCTGGGTGACTTTGGGCAAGTTGTTTTACTTCTCTATGCTTCAGTTGCCTCATCAGCAAAATGCAGATTCAATATCTGTACTCTCTCCTACTTAGCCTGTGAGCCCCATGTGGGTCCTTAATATATTGTATCTGACCCAGACCTTAACACAGTGCTTAGCATATAGTAAGTGCCTAACAAATACTACAATTACTATTATTACCCTCTGATTTCCAGGCCTGTGCTCTTTCCACTTGGCCATGCTGTCCCCCTTGAATACCACTGATTAAGAGATTAATCATTTAGGTGAAATCAGTCACTTGATGGAAAAAAATACTCATGGAAGTTTAGGGTTTAAATTTTTCCAGTGGCAAATGGCTAATTTGTTTTTGCCTAAAGCACAGAAAAGTGAAAGGAGATTTGCTTTAGCCGAGAGAATGAGAAAGACATGAAAAGAGAGAAAAAGGTTGGTGGAAATAAAGGAAGTCCCTTAGATGTTTTACACTGCGTCCTGCAATGAATAAGGGAGGCTAGAATGGTTGAGTAAGTGATGCAGGGAATATGTGCTTCTTGTTCTAAGAAAGAGGAAGAAGCAGTACTCTGAAAACAGAGTGCCATGGCAGTGTTTAATTAAAAATGAGGGAGAAGGAGAAAGGGAAGGATATTTCTTGGTAATTTTCAATGCAGGTTCAGAACTGGGAATTACAGGTTTCCTCTTAGTTATGCATGCATGGTGTAGAGGGCCAGGTATAGCCCAGATAAATTAAAATCAGAGAGGATCTTGATACCTCATTTTAGATAGTAGATTGAAACCCTTTCTCACCTCTCATTAACCCTCTCCTCCCTCTTCCGTCCCCCTGCCTCTTACTGTTGTGAAGGAGATGGGTTGGGAGTGGAGAGATAACCCGAAGTTGGACACTTGATCCATTATATTTAAGTGTATTTTTATTTAAATGCCTTCCCAGAATGTGAAATAACATTTGTTTTAAGTTCAAAAGTCTCCTGAATCATCCTGGAAGAATCAATCTACTTCATCTGAGGTTTGACAGCTGCTAGGTTTTATTCTCTCAGGTGGTTGACACAAGTTCCTTTTGTGGTGGTTAAAAGGTCTTTTGGCTTCATTTCAGTTGCTTCTCTTTTGCACAAATTGTTAACAGCGAAGATCAATTAAAACACAACTGATTCTTAGAGTAATAAGTCCAAATATCATTAGACTGATCACAGGGCTAGGAGTTTAGATGCAAAGACGGACCATACTGTTGCTAGTTCTGTTGAAAGTGGGGTATTGTGCATAGTAAGCACTCAACTACCACAGTGTTTATTGGGGTTTGCCACTCCATGATTGTCTGTCTTCTCTCTCTGTGAGAAGCAGTGTTGCCTAGTGTATAGGGCACAGACCTGAAAGTCAGAAGAACCTCCTCCACTTGTCTGCTATGTGACCTGGGCAATTCACTTAAATTCTCTTTGTCTCAGTTACCTCATCTGTCAACTGGCGATTGATACTGTGAGTCCCATGTGGGACATGGACTGTGTCAAACCTGATTACTTTGTATCTATTCAAGCACTTAGAACAGTGCCTGGCACACAGTAAGCACTTAACACATTCAGTTAAACATATCTGAAATTTGTTTATTTATATTAATGTCTGTCTTCCCCTCTAGACTGTAAGCTCAATGTGGGGAGGGATACTGTATTCTCGCTTTGTACCCTTGTACAGTGCTCTGCATAGAGTAAGCGCTCAAAAAATATGATTGACTGACTGATTAAAATACGATTAAAAAAAAGAGAATGGGATGGGAAACAGTGTGGAGTTAAAATTCCCAGCATTCTGCAGTGCAGTACTACAAGTCTCAGAAAGTTAACTGGAACAAACCTGAGCAATCAATCAATTGTATATACTGTTTGCAGAGCAGTGTATTATGTGGGAAAGTATAATATAACAGAGTTGGAAGACTTGTTTTACCAACTACCAAGTGAGCAGCATCACTTATAGACTACACTGAACAACAAATGGCAAACAAGGGTCACAAATATTGAAGAACTGGAAGTTATTGTCCTAGCATTAAAGATAATATGTTATACTTAATTATAGTATTAAAATTAATACTGCTGCTGTTGTGTAACTTTGGGCAAGTTGTTTTACTTCTTTGTACCTCAGTTCTCTCATCAGCAACTGATCAGATAGGATACTTGGATACTAATGCTAATACTACTAATCCTAGTGATAATAGCATCTGTTAAGTTGTGGGGTTGAAATAATGCAATTAGATTGGACACAGCTCCTGTTTCACATGGGACTCACAGTCTAAGGGGGAGAGAGAACAGGTATTAAATACCCATTTTACAGATGAGGCAACTGAGGCAAAAAGAAGTGAAATGACTTGCCCAAGGTTACACACCAGGAAAATGGCAGAGCCAGGATTAGAATCCAGGTTCTCTGATTCTAGGCCTACGCTCTTTCAACTAGGCCATGCTGCTCCTATTCTCACCTGAACACAGCTATATCAGGTAGGACATGAGGAGAATGGATTACGGTAGGATACCTAAAATTGCCTTAGTTTGGTAAGGTAAAATTGAATAACTGTAAGCAAAAAGGACAAAAGAAACATCTTGAGGATACAATAATATGAAGCCTTTGACAGTGCTGTGTTCTGCCTGAAAACCTGAAGTCAAATTCCAGAAGCATTGAAATAAAGGAGCAGTTCTTTTCTACCAGAAACCTCATAATGGTCATAAAACATGCAAACAAGAATGGACAGGGCTAGGGACTACAAACATCAAACATGACAGCATAGCAAGAGGCAGTTTTTGGTGGTACACTCTGTAGTGATGACTATGGCCATACCACTTTGGCTTTTTCCTCTCTCTTTCACACAAACATGCACACACACACACCCATGAATTGAAAGGTCAAGGGCATCTTCTTTGAGGATGAAGTTTATATGTGTATATGCACTCACCTCCCTCTCCCCTTCGCCTCTTCTCTCTCTCACACTTACACTTATATAATCTACTGGGTGTGGTCCTGTTTGACCTTTGAGATCCAAAGCTTTAAAATGAGGAAAACAGCTAGAAATTGGTGCAAGATCAGCTGACCAACTGAATCAGAACAAACCCTCCCAATCCTGGAAAAATTATATATTTTCTAAAATTCCTTGGGGCAGCCTACAAAAATCAGAGCCTGTCTCAGTTGATAGGATATAATATCAGCCTAAGGTTAAATAATATGTTGAGACCTATAGTGGAGGCTACAAAGAGGTCTTTGAATTGAAACTGTGCAGGATGCCAGGAGGAGAGATTGGGATTGGAAATCCATCTCCTCAATTTGAAATCCCCTGAAAATGGGCTGGAGATTCCAAGCATATTTGGGCAAAAGATAAAATCAGATCTTCAAAGATAGTAGTCAGAATTTGTGCTGAGCCAAGGGTGGTGAGGGAAGATAAAGACAGAGGGGAGATGGAGAGAGGGAGAGGGAGAGAAGTGTTTAACACAGTGCTTTGCACACAGAAAGTCCTCATAAATTCAATTGAATGAATAAATGAAGTAATACCAAATTATGGTTCAGATTAGGAAACTGTGAAATGTGCAGTTTTATGCATATGGTAAAATTTTAATTTGATTATTTCTAGAAAGTTGGTGCAGCTGAAGGCTCTGATTTTGTAGCTCACTACAGAATAAAGCATCTTTTAACACTGCACAAATTAATATCTAGCTACATTAGAAAAAAACAAAAATCCTAAAAGATTGACTGTTTCCTTACATTATCCTGTGTGATTCTCATTCATTTACTTAGTAACTGAAGATTCCCTGTGATATCTATCAGTCTTTCTGTTGGTCTCTCCAAGTCCAAACCATACCATAGTAATCCAGTAAGGAAGTGTCAGATTTATCCTGATTTTTATGTGAAATGTCTAATTATACACTCAGTGAACAGATAATGCTTTGAATGCTTTGAACTACTAGTCTTTCTGTCTTACAAGCCTGTGACCTAGGTATTATACCCAATTCATCTTTCTCATTCAACCCACATATTCAATCTGTCACCAAATCTTGTTGGTTTTACCTTCACAACAACACTAAAATCTGCTTCTTCCTCTCCATACAAACAGCTACTACACTTTCCCTGCCTTGACTAATGCCTCAGCCTCCTTGCTGACCTCTCTGCCTCATGTCTCTCCCTACTCAAGTCCATACTTCACTCTGCTGCCTGGATCATTTAAAAGAGAAACCCTTCATTCCACATCTCCCCCATTCTTCAAGAAACTCTAGTGTTTGCCCATCCATCGCCAAATCAAAAATAAACTCCTCACCATCAACTTTAAGGCACTCAGTTTGTTCTCGCCTACCTTACTTCGCTGATTTCCTACTACAACCCAGGCCACATACCTCACGCCTCTAAGGCCAATTTCCTCTACCTCAACCTCATCTATCTTGCCGCCTACTCCTAGCCTTAGCCCACGTCCTTCCTCTGGCCTGGAACTCCCTCCCACTTCATAAATGACACAGATCACCACTCTGCCCACCTTCAAAGTCATATCAAAATCACTTGTATTTTTCCAAGCACTCAGTACAGTACCCTGTACAAAGTAAGGGCTCAATAAATAAATTGATTGATTTATTGGATTTAAAGGAATACTATAATATTACTGAGTTGCCAGCTGTTTCATCTTTAGCATCAATATAAATATTTCTTCTCTTCAACGTTAAAGCTCAATGCACCTGGGATAAAAGGACATGTGGAACCTCTCTAATCAGCCATAAAGCTGTGAAACTATCTCAGGATTCTGCTGAGTTTCATATAACAGGGGAGCACCAGCAATGTCTCTTCTTCTCGGGACAGGGTCTCTCAAGTCCCTAAACTTCATATCCTAATTAATAGCCTTAAGCAACCAACCCCAGTGGATTTCTACATCACTAAAAATTTCCTTAACAACATACCATTTTGTTCAATCATAGAGTTTGTGACTGGAGGGTAATCTAATCTCAATCTAAACCCAATGCAGATTTAGAGCAACTCTAAACTGGGTCAGTAATTTACCTCTGGGTGTCTGATCAAAACTGCGTAACTCTCATGCCTACAGATTCAAAGAGTTATTGCTGAGTTATTCATTACCACCTCTGAGAAACACCAAAGTAACATCAACAGAGAGTAAGAACCCATCTGGAGAGTTGAAGCAGTCAAGGGTAATTCCACTTGGTAAATGTTCCTCTCATATTGATCCATTCCATTTCTAGCTAACAACAGACCTGGGCTGATGTCACAATTGGTTCCTGAAAAACCGTCATAACTGGTCAAAACCAGTTTTCTTATGGGAAAAATACTGGAAATTGGGCATTGATTTCCCTAACCAAGACTGGTTAAAGTAGGGCAACCAGAATGACCCAGACTATTGTACTCAATTATAGATGAGAAATATTGAATTTATTTCAAGTCACAGAGGATCAACAGTAGGCTAGCAACTGTAACCTCTTCTGAAGTAAAACAGATCTATTATTGAGACTATCTGGTGAACATGTAACCTTGCCCCCTTGAAAATTACCCCCTTATTTCCAGGCCCCATTGTAACTTTTATTTCTCCATTTCTCCTCTTGGCTCCCTTAAGGCTTCTTTATCTCCACAACCTCCAAAGTCCTGGAAAAAGACTGCTCCCCAGAAGTCACGGGACCTAAAGTCCACTTTAGGACTATTACCCTAAATTTGCCCTACTAGAATCACTACTACTTTCCCCATCTCCAAAGCCTTGCTAAAATTACATCTCCAGAAAACCTCCCTCTCTCACTTCCTCACATTATTTCCCCTAGTATTGCTTATTCTCTAATCACTTGCTATCCTCTCGATTGCTTCCCCCTAACTGTAATTTACTTCAGTGTTTGTTTCCCCTGCTAGATTGTAAAAATCTCGAAGGCTAGAATCACATCCACACACTCTACTGTATGCCAGTGCTCTGCACACAGTCCGTGCTTAGCAAATACTTTTGATTGAAGGAAATCAAATCAGATGTGTTGAAAAGCTAAAACAGGGTGCAAATTTAGAAATGCTCTCAGTGTCATTCATTGAAATTTGAAACACTTTATGCTCAGGACTGCCCGTAGAATCCAGCAATTCATATTGATTCTGATGGCTCAGCAGTGTAATTTCAACATGCGGTTTTGCCCTAAGACCAGGAAGAATTATATTCATCATTATACATTTGGGAGTTAAAATATCCTCAGAGAATCAGCAGGAGAGGGATTTGAAGAAAGAGACCTCCACACTATTCAGCAATGACTAGAGATAGAACTTCCTTTCCCAAAAACAGCCCACAACCAAAAACAGCCCAGAATTCCAGAAGTCTCTCCAGCTCATCCTAGTCCATCTTATCAGGTGTCACTGTCAAGGGAGAAGCCATTTTATGAAGCAGAGGAGGTCTTGTTTTGAGGGAAGAAATAACTGGTGATAGTCAAAAATGCTATTGATTGATTATCTGAGAACTAATTATCCAATTGGTGGATGATCTATCTGGCCTCTTTGTCTTTTCTTCTCTTTCTCCTGCCTCCTTTAATCAGGCCATTTCACTGGTCATTGGCACCACTATTATACAGGCTGAGCAGGGGAAGAGAGCAGAGTGAAATTCAAATTCTTCAATTTGACCTTGCAGGAGTTCAAATTTGGTGACTTTAAAATGAAAAAAAAAAGTGAGGTTTGATAAATTCCCTGGGCATTTAATTTATCCAAGCTATCATTATCCTTTATTACTACAGGTTACAGAGAGGCACCACCTTTCTGTGTTGCTTATCTTCACTGTTTCCTTGCTTTGTTCATGCTCACACTTCCTCCTGGGGCCATACTGCCATGGCCCTTCCCTGCTGAGTTTCTCAAAATATTTTATGGGGGTGGATGAAACTGAGGTAGGGGAGAAAATAACAGAGTGGAGCATGAATTCAAGAATATAGTTCTTTCCTTGAGTGAAAGAAAGGAGTTCTTTCACTCACCATCCTTCTCCCCAACCTTTGGAGCCAAATTAAGGTTGCCTGAAATGTTCCATCACTCCTGAATCATACTATTTCCCCTATGGGGTATCTCAGCATAGATGGAATACCTTCCCCAGGACCCACTGCAGATAAAAGGAAGAACAAGGAGCAAATTCTGACCCTCAAACTAGCTTGTTTTCCTTATTCCATTGCATTGTTCCTTACCGTTAGTGCCACCACCTAGCTAGACTGCTCTAGGGCTTGAGGCACCGGGCTGGTCTGTGCTTACTTTCTTTCTCCCTTTTCTGTTTCTCATTTCTTCACACCACATTGTTTCTGGAGATGCTGAGACAGGAGGAGCTGTGAGTCTCAAAGTTCATTCATTCATTCAATAGTATTTATTGAGCGCTTACTATGTGCAGAGCACTGTATTAAGCGCTTGGAATGAACAAGTCGGCAACAGATAGAGACAGTCCCTGCCATTTGACAGGCTTACAGTCTAATCGGGGGAGACAGGCAGACAAGAACAATGGCAATGAATAGAGTCAAGGGGAAGAACATCTCATAAAAACAACGGCAACTAAATAGAATCAGGGTGATGTACATCTCATTAAACAAGCAGCAGAGTGAAGAATAGACTGGAGCGGGGCAAGTAAGGAGGAAGGGAGATCAGAGAGAAGGCTGACACAGTAGTCTAGCTGGGATATAACAAGAGCCTATAGCAGTAAGGTAGCCATTTGGGTGGAGAGAAAAGGGCGAATCTTGGCGATATTGTAAAGGTGAAATCCGCAGGTCTTGGTAACGGATAGGATGTGTGGGGTGAATGAGAGAGACGAGTCAAAGATGACACCGAGATTGCGGGCCTGAGAGACGGGAAGGATGGTCGTACCATCCACGGTGATAGGGAAGTCTGGGAGAGGACCAGGCTTGGGAGGGAAGATGAGGAGCTCAGTCTTGCTCATGTTGAGTTTTAGGTGGCGGGGCGACATCCAGGTGGAGACATCCTGGAGGCAGGAGGAGATGCGAGCCTGAAGGGAGAGGACAGGGGCAGAGATGTAGATCTGCGTGTCATCTGCCTAGAGATGGTAGTCAAAGCCGTGAGAGCGAATGAGTTCACCAAGGGAGTGAGTGTAAATGGAGAACAGAAGAGGGCCAAGAACTGACCCTCGAGGAACTCCAACAGTTAAAGGATGGGAGGGGGAGGAGGGGCCTGTGAAGGAGACCGAGAATGACCGGCCAGAGAGATAAGAGGAGAACCAGGAGAGGACGGAGTCCGTGAAGCCAAGGTGAGATAAGGTGTGGAGGAGGAGGGGATGGTGGACAGTGTTAAAGGCAGCTGAGAGGTCAAGGAGGATTAGAATGAAGTAGGAGCCATTGGATTTGGCAAGAAGGAGGTCATGGGTGACCTTAGAGAGAGCAGTCTCGGTAGAGTGGAGGGGACGGAAGCCAGATTGGAGGGGGTCTAGGAGAGAATGGGAGTTAAGGAATTCTAAGCATAGGTTGTAGACAACTCGTTCTAGGATTTTGGAAAGGAAGGGTAGTAGGGAGATAGGGCGATAACTGGAGGGGGAAGTGGGGTCAAGAGTGGGGTTTTTTTGGATGGGGGAGACGTGGACATTTTGAAGGCAGAGCGGAAGGAGCCATTGGAGATTGAGTGGTTAAAAATAGAAGTTAAGGAAGGGAGGAGGGCAAGGGTGATGGTTTTTATAAAGTCTCACTTGGAGCACAAAAGAATGAGGAATCCGAGGAGCAAAAAGAATCTTAAGAGGCAATGTACCCTAGTTCCCATTTGGACAATTTTTACCTAAAGAGACTCTTTGAAATATACATTTCATACATTCTACCAGGAAGTTCTTCATTGCTAACCAAATCCCCTTTTGCTGCAACTTAAGTCTACTGGAGGGTTTGCAAGGGAGCTGCAGTCTCCAATAAGGAATGGAGGGTGAAGAATGGAGCAGAAGGGCAGAAAGAATAGTTATCATAGTCCCCTTCTACATTGTAAAGCTCATTATGGTCAGGGAATGTGTCTATCAACTCTATTTTATCATATCAATCAATCAGTGAATAGTATTTATTGATAGCTTACTATGTGCAGAGCACTGTACTTGAGAGAGTACTATAGAACAGAATTAGCAGACATGTTTCTTGCCCATAGTGAGTTTACAGTCTAGAGGGGGAGACAGAAATGAATGTGAATAAATAATTTAATGATATGTACATAAGTGCAGTGGGGTTGGGGACTAATGTGAAACGTCCAAAGGTAATATAACCAAGTACATAGATAACGCAGATGGGAGAGCGAGCCAGGGAAAAGATGGCTTAATCAGGAAAGGCCTCTTGGAAAAATGTGACCTTTACAATGTTTTGAAGGTGGAGGGAGTGGTTGCCTGGTATATATGGAGGGGAGAGGGAGTTCCAGGCTAGGCGGAGGATGTGGAACAGGGTCAGCGATGAGACAGATGAGATTGGGATGCAGTGAGTAAACTGGTGCTAAAGGAGGGGGCATGTGGGCTGGGCTGTAGTAGGAGATTAGTGAGGGGAGGTAGGATGGGGCAAGTTGATTGAGTGCTTTAAAGCCAATGGTAAGGAGTTTCTCTTTGATGCAGAGGTGGATCGGCAGACTTCGGAGGTTCTTGAGGAGTGGAGAAGGCAGGGACTGAACATTTTTGTTGATTGCACTCTCCCAAGCGCTTAGCTCAGTGCTCTGCACATAATAAGTACTCAATAATTGATCGAGTGATCGACTGATTGGTACATACAAGGAAGCCACACAGGACTAGTAGTCAGGAGATCTGATTCTGCCACTGGTCTACACAGTTTCCTCCTCTTTAAGATAGGGATAAGTTACTTCCCCTGAGAGCCCCTTGTGAGGTAGAAACTGGATCTGATCTGAATATCTTGTGTCTAGGACAGCTTCTAGGTCCATGTTTTGGCACACAACAAGCATTTTATAATACCATTATTATTTATAACACTCAAGATGATGCTCGTTTTGTTTCTTGATTTTAAGAAAGATTACAACACTGATGAATGAGGATTAGCTTGTGGTCTCCCATGTACCCTAGGTAATTTTCTGACATTCCAAATCCAATTGGAAGTCTTCACATATCTACCCAGTTTTATTACTCACCAGGGGTGGCTTTGTGCATACGCATGCAAAGGAAAGAGATCAGCATTCTCCAAGGCATGGCTGCCATCAGCTGGAAGTTGCTTCTCAAGGAAGGCAGGCACTAGAGGTTCAACCTTTATTGAAAGGGCCCCTGGAAAATACGACAAGATCATAGAATCCAAATTTTTATTGGACTTCAAAGCATTCATTAGTCCTGGTCTGTCATTCGACAACATTCATCAAAAAGAATCTATACAGGCTCAACACGTGCAGAAAGTTACTCGATTGTCTGGCCTCGAACGGTTGAGTCATTTGAAAGGTATGGATATCAGAAGCCTGAAAAAGCAAAATCATAAATGCTATAGATTAAAATTTCAATTAAATTTTTATAATACCTTCTTAATATTCCAGGGTCCAATTTATTTTAAATCTATAGTAATTTCTCCTGGATATTGAAGAAGCCTAAATCTATATCTCTGAGTAATGCCACCAAGCAGTAAACCCAGGATAGAATCTTGAGCATTGAATAGACCAGTGACAGAATCAGATCTCCTGACTTCAAGTCCTGTGTGATCTTCATGTATTGTTGTACTGTACTCTCCCAAGTGCTTAATACAGTGTTCTGCACAGAGTAAGCATTCAATAAATACAATTGAATAAATGAATGAATCCCATGCTTAGCCAACCTAGGTGCTTGGCACAAGTCCTTGGCAGATGTTGTTGCTGTCTTATGCTGTACAGTCGGGTCCAATCTATAGCGACGCCATGGAAATATCTCTCCCAGAAAGTCCCACCTCCATGTGTAATCATTATGGTACTGTATCAATAGAATTTTCTTGGTAAAAATATAGAAGCAGTTTACCATTGCCTCCTTTCATGCAATTAACCTAAATCTCTGCCCTCGACTCTCTCCCATTCTGCTGCTGCCCAGCGCAGGTGAGTTCTGACTTGTAGCAGATTGACTTCCACTCACTAGCTACTGCATGTGTCTCTGCTTGATTCTCCCTCCCATAATCGAGAGTACTGGAAAGTCTCCAGGTGCTACTCTGAGCGGTGTCTTGGCACATAGTAAGCACTGAACAAATAACACCAATATCAGCACTATAATTTCAATTAGGAAATGTATTCAACCATGTAAAAGCCTTTGGAAAAATTTTCACAGCCAAAAAAAAAAGGATTGACTGTTCTAAAATAAATTTGAAAATATTACTAGGGTTTAAAATATCCATATAGAGAGAGAGTTCACTTCATATAGACATAATATCAGGGTTGGAGCTTTTTCGCCCTCCCACATTTTCCAAATCATTTTAGGGAAAATATAATATGCAGCATCACTTCTTTTAGGATATGTGAATCTGAGTTGGCTACAAATTTGAGAGGGTAGCTTCACTCAAATACTACACTACAGTGTAATAACAGTATTAAGATAATTTAGTACTTTAAATCATCTCTGAAATAGAAGAGAAATAGTGTGGCTTCATGACTAGAGAATAGGCATGGGATTCAGAAGGACCTGGATTCTAATCCTGGGTCTACTATTTGTCTGCTGTGTGGCCCTCGGCAATTCATTTACCTTTTTCGTGCCTCAGTTACCTCATCTGTAAAATAGGGATGGAGATTGTGAGCCCCATGTGAGACAGGGACTGTGTCCAACCTGATAAGCTTGTATCCACCCCAGAGCTTGTACAGTGCCTGGCACAGAGTAAGCACTCAATAAATACCATAAAAGCATGGTTTTGGGAATAGGCTCATGCTTGTTCCCTGTATTCAAATGGAAAAAAAGTTCATGAATGCAAATGAATCTATGGGCTCAGTACAATAATATATGAATGAACTGACCCATTTTGAAGGCATTCCTCACCAAATCAGCCTAGGGCTCAAAAAATACTCTACCATGTTATGTGCCTATGGATGAAAGAGACAGTGCTTTTTTTTTTTACCACCATAACCACAAAAGGTGAAGATTCACTGTCAAATCCTCTTAGAATGATAGTAACAATCTTTTTTTTGCTAGTTTTCACACTTTTCTAGAAAAGGAAACTTAAAGGAGAAGTCTATTCTACTTTCTCACTTTAAAAAGCACTATATGATTTGAAGGGGAGTGTTTTGAACACCTTAGAGAAAAGCATTACTGAAACACAAGTAATTGTAAGCATTCCAGATGACCACGAACTGAAGCTGAGTCAGCAATGGGCTGCCAATTTGAAAAATCCAGTGTGGTTCTGGGACCTATACTCCCTGATGTATACTCAGAATCTAGACTCCCTGATACTGGTCAATGTAAATAATAATAATAATGTTATGTGTTAAGCACTTACTATGTGCAGTGATTTGCAAACAGTGCAAAGCACTGTTCTAAGCATTGGGGTTGATACAAGGTAATCAGGTTGTCCCACGTGGGACTCACAGTCTTAATCCCCATTTTACAGAAGAGGTGATAGGCACAGAGAAGTTAAGTGACTAGCCCAAAGTCACACAGCTGGTAAGTGGTGGAGCGAGGATTAGAACCCTTGACCTCTGACTCCCAAGCTCATGCTCTTTCCACTAAGCCACGCTGCTTTAGTCCCTTTCTCTTTATTACACTAAGGAGCAGAGCACTTTCTTTAGTTTTGATTTTCCACAGTTTCGGTTACAGATTCAAAATGCCCCAACCCCGGCAAAACGGAGACGGCTGGGATGTGCCTTGTTAGTTTCCGCAAGGATTTTCCCTCCATGACCCAGACTATCCTGCCAACCACCTGTCAGACGGTCCAGGACCTGCAGAGGAACCGATAACATCCCGAGGTGGGGAATTCCAGGTGCAAAGGAGGAAGCCCGGAGTGGTATTGCTTGCTTTGCCCTCGAAGTCCCCCGGGGGAGAGTGACAGGAGCCAGGGGTGGATAGTGCAGCAATCAGGGACGGGGGCGGCAGCGGCAGGAGAACAGGACTGGGAGGAGGAGGAGGAGGAGGAAGAGAGGAGAGGAGGGGAGGAGGAGGAGGAAAAGAAGGAGGAGGAGAGGAGGATGAAGTGGAGAAGGAGGAGGACGAGGAGTGAGCTCCGCTTACCTGAGGTCCCCGCTTTGGGGCAGGAGCAGAGCTGCCTGCAGACAGCGGGGGAGACGGCGGAGAGAGGAGGCAGGCTCGTGCAGAAAGGGAAAGGAAGAAGCGATGAGCGCCTCTGCTCCGTTGGGGAAACCCATTCTCCCCAGGGGCGGGGCTTGAGTGTGGCACAAGCCCCGCCTACCACGCCTGGCGAGGTGCCCGCCTGCCAGCTGCTGAAACTACCTGCCGGTCGCACTCCCTTGGACTGCCTCCCGCAGCCCGAATTTTCTACCCCGTCTCCATCCTTCAGTTGTTTTTTGCCTTCCCCATCTGTTCACGCCCAACTTGGGCCCTTCTCTTCCCCTTTCACCCTCGGCCCTCCATCCCTCTCTCACCCTGGCCATCTCTTCCCAGGCCTACTTTCACCCAATCCAACCTCCATCCTCCCTCACCCTATACCTCCTTCCCAATACTCCCCTCTGTCACACTCCTCCTCCTTGGTCTTCCCTTTACTGCCTCCCAAATGCCCCTAATGTCACCCCTTCCATCTCCCCTCCTCTCCCTCTTCAGTCAATGCCCTCTCCTCATCCCCTTTTGATCTCCTCTCCAGTCTTCCATCTCCCTGTTCCAAGCTTCCTCCCCACTTCCCTCCCTCCCTCCTTGTCACATCATCTCCTTGGCCCAGACTCTTCACACTGACAATCCGGGTCCAATTCTGGCTGCATCACAGAGGACAAAAACAGTGGAGAGAAATTCACCAATAACCCTGTGCCTTCTATACTGTAGATTAGGGTTTTCTTTAGAGTGATAGTATAAACTGGCATGCTCACTGGGGCCATCAATCAGTGAAGCAATCAGCAAAATTATTGTACATCTATTAAACATCTAGAAGCAGCATGGTGTAGTGGATAGAGCACAGACCAGAGAATCAGAAAGTCATGGGTTCTAATCCCAGCTCTGCCACTTGTGTGCTTCAGTTACCTCATCCATAAAATGGGAATTGAGACTCTCAGCCCCACGTGGGACAGGGACTGTGTCCAACCCGATCTGCTTTTATCCTCCCCAGCACTTAGTACAGTGCTTGGCACAGAGTTAAGCACTTAAGAAATGCTATACTTATTATTACATAGAGAGAGCACTGAACCATACTAAGCACTTGGGAGAACTTAATAAGGAGCTATTGGTGATCATCAATCCTAACCAAGACAACCAGGAGCATCAAGAGACTTACATCTCTAGATTGTAAACTGTTCTCTATATCGTAAGCTCATTGTTGGCAGGGAACCTGTCTACCAACTCTGTTGTACTGTACAATCCCAAACACTTAGTATGGTGCTCAGTAAGTGCTCAGGTAATACCATTGTTGGATTGATTGATCAATGCTATTAATTAATCATTGATTGAAGCATACACAATTTTTTAAAAATAATAGTAAGAACATGGAAAATTTAATAAATAAGTGAAGTATCGCATCAAAGTATATATGAGTGCATTGAGTGGCTGTTGGTATAAATATAAGAGGGTGATGGAAATTAGTGATCACTTCCTGGAGTAGGTGGGATTTCAGAAACGTTTTGAGAATGGGCTGGTGGTGATCTAGCAGATCTGAAGAAAGACAGAGTTCTAGGCAGGGGGAAAGGAATAAGCAAGACGTTGGAGATGGGATTGCTGAGATTAGGGTTCAGTAAATAGACTATTTTGGGAGTAAAAAAGAGCACTAGATGGGCAGTAGAGGTAAAGAGGGTGAGGGATAAACCTAGGAGAAGTCTTGGAGGGGACAAGATTGAATCACTGAATTGCTTTTTGGGATTCTCCATTATGGCTGAGAGAAACATCAGGCAATTTGAAGCCTTGCCTCCATGTGTGCTCTCATCTTCCACTGCTCAACTGCCTGCCCCTGGCATGCAGCAAGAAAGAACAGACCATGCAGCCACAGGTCTCGATATAACCTCAGGAAGGTTAGTAGCTATGGTAGTCTTTGTCTTGGCTTCAGGAATGCTGTAGACCCTGAATCATGAGGAGGCTGAAATTCTGGTCCTCTAGCCAAAGGTCCCAAAATAATAACAATAATAATAATAATGATAATGACAGTATTTGTTAAGCACTTACTATGAATCAAACACTGTTCTAAGAGCCGGATCAAATAAAAGCTAATTAGATTGGACACAGTCCCTGTCCCACATGAGGCTCACAGTTTTAAACAACATTTGACACAAAGAAATTATGTGACTTGCCCAAGGTCACACAGCAGATTAGTGGTAGAGCTGAGATTAGAACTCTGGTCCTTCTGACTCCCAGGCCCATGCTCTATCCAATAGACCATGCTGCTTCTCTTTATTTTGTGTATTGTGCATTTGTCCTTATCCCCTAGGCTGTTTAAATGTTTTATTGTTTCACTGTTCTGGATATGTCTCCCTCCAGTCTTCTCCCCAGCATACATATTCATACACTGGGGATCCCTAGAGGGATACAGTTAATGTCTAATTCCCACCTGTATTTTCTTTCTCAGTGCTCAGTACAGTGTTTAACATATGGAAGTACTTAGTAAGTACTACTTCTACTACTAAAGTGAGCTGTTCGTGTACAGCTCTGAATTATCTTGACTGTAGCAGCTTTTTTTTCTACCATTTGCAAGAGGATAACATGCTTTCAGAATCAGAGAATGCACTATTGCAATTTAAACTATGTCAAAGGTACCTTTGACAAGGGGACTAACAAAGACTCAGTGAAACCATTGCTTCATCTGGGATCGGGGATTGAATCAGAGAATCTTTCAACGTTTTTCCAACTGTGACACAATCATTCCAATCAATCATTGGTATGTATTGAGCACTTACCATGTGCAGAGCACTGTAATAAGTGCTTGGTAGAATAGAGTACATCAGAGTTGGTAGACACATTCTCTGCCCACCATAAGCTTACCTGAGCGAGAGACAGAAATTAATATAGACAAATACTTTTTGTATTGGTACATAAGTGCTGTGGGGCTGAGAGTGGGGTGGATACCAAATGCCCAAAGGAAATGGATCCAAACACAAAGATGGCACAGAAGGGGAGGGAGTTGGCTTAGTCAGGGGATGACAGAGTACAGCATCTTAGAGCCTAAAGAGAGTCCATCCATCCGTGGTGAATTCAAAGACCAGGATTTAGAGGCAGCTAATATTGTATCAACAAACCACAAAAAAATTCTAAACTTCCAGACCTACATTTCCTCCTACCATTTATGTAAACATTCCTTAAGGATTCAAATATTGCCAAGCCCCCAGACACTTTGTTACTGACATCTGCAAAGGTGTGCCTGAAGATTTTTACTTGAGCACTCATATAATCGAGTTGCATTTCGTTCCATCTCCATATCTGGCAGTGACACCAACTGGATCCTGGATCAGGGCATCCTTGTTTGGAAGCAGGCAGGAAAGTGGACCCTGGGGGAAGGAGGAATATAATCAGGCTACACTTTCCTGCTCTGTAGGCTTAGGTCAGAGCTTAGGTTCCTCGAAGAGTGGCTTCCTCTGTTTCAAACCCTCCTGCCTTCACTCCCCAGGGGATGGAAGAGGATAATCTTGACGGTCCTGGAGGCAGAGAGAGTTTTCCCTATTGACTGAAGAATGAATACAAGCTATCAGCTTCTGTCATTCAATATTTGCTCTGGCTTAACACATAGCAACCACCACTATTGAAATGAGTTTTCAAGGGGAACCACAGGAACACAAAACAGCCCAGAGTTTTCCAATATGAATATGTTAAAGAATATTCTGATTGAGATATTTCCTAAGTGGAGTCTGTTTCTGATTAGACAGTCATTAGGATTAATGATACTAATTTTTCATCCCACTCATCTGGTTCCAGGAAGAAGCTCTCATTTTACAGGGTAGAAGCCCTTTGTAAGCCTGTGTTTTTTCCTTAAAATTTACTGAGAGCCCACACAACACTGTACAGTCATATCTCGGGAAAAAACACCCCGTGATTCATTCATTCATTCAATAGTATTTATTGAGCACTTACTATGTGCAAAGCACTGTACTAAGCACTTGGAATGTACAATTCGGCAACAGACAGAGGCAATCCCTGCCCAGTGATGGGCTCACAGTCTAATCGGGGGAGACAGACGGCAGAGCAAAACAGAACGAAAAATAAACAAGACAACATTATCATGATAAATGGAATCAAGGGGATATACATCTCATTAACAAAATAAATAGGCTAATAAATAATATATACAAATGAACACAGTGCCGAGGGGAGGGGAGGGAGGGTGGAGCAGAGGGAAAAGGGGCTCAGCTGAGGGGAGGTGAAGGGGGAAGGGGCAGGAGCAGAGGGTGGAGCGGGAGCAGAGGGAAAAGGGGGTAGCTCAGTCGGAGAAGGCCTCTTGGAGGAGGTGAGCTCTCACTAGGGCTTTGAAGAGGGGAAGAGAGTTTGGCGGAGGTGAGGAGGGAGGGCATTCCAGGATAGAGGTAGGACGTGGGCCAGAGGTTGACGGCGGGATAGGCATGAACTGGGGACAGTGAGGAGGTGAGCAGCAGAGGAGTGGAGTATACGGGGTGGGCAGTAGAAAGAGAGAAGGAAGGTGAGGTAGGAGGGGGAAAGGTGATGGAGAGCTTTGAAGCCAATAGTGAGGAGTTTTTGCTTCATGCAAAGGTTGATAGGCAACCACTGGAGGTTTTTAAGGAGGGGAGTGACATGCCCAGAGCGTTTCTGTAGGAAGATGATCCAGGCAGCGGAATGAAGAATAGACTGGAGTAGGGAGAGACAGGAGGAAGGGAGATCAGAGAGAAGGCTGACGCAATAATCCAGCCAACATCTATGCCCAACCAGCCTTGAGGTTCTAACTAATAACCTGTCTACTTGTGTTTTTTTTAGTTGTCTGTCTCTCCCTTCTAGACTGTGAGCCTCGATAAATATGATTGATTGAATGAATGAATGAATGAATGAATGAATGAATGAATGAATAATAAGTAAATCCTTTCCCAATGCCTCCTAACCATGTTGATATTAAGCAATTGAAAAGAATGAGTCTTAGATCAAGCACTCTGCTCACAATTTGCATGAGATTGCAGAACATTGACCCTAAGCAGACAAGAAAAGCAGATTTTGAACTGGAAAGGCATCTTCAATTAGAAATGGATGATGCAAACATTAATGAATTAATCACATCTCATTCTGAAGAACTGCTGTCCAACAGGGACTGCAATGACTGTTCAACAAAGAATTGTTGATCATCTTCCTTATTACAAATTCCCAAGCCTGAGGAAGAAGTAGTTAGAATTTCTCTGGCACAAAAAAATGCATTCATTTTCAAGGAGGCAGATGAATTGATAAGTGTGGTGGACTCAGAAGAAACAAATGGAGAGTTCATTCAATAGTATTTATTGAGCGCTTACTATGTGCAGAGCACTGTACTAAGCGCTTGGGATGAACAAGTTGGCAACAGATAGAGACAGTCCCTGCCATTTGACGGGCTTACAGTCTAATCGGGGGAGATGGATTCCCATTTTACAGGTGAGAAAACAGAGAAATTAAGTGACTTGCTCAAGTTCACACAGCAGGTAGCTTACAGAGTTGGGATTAGAATACAAGTCCTCTGACTCCCAGGCCATGCTGTTTCCACTAGGCCACACTGCTTCCATGCTCCCTTTTAAGAGCTTACAACCTAATGTGGGAACCCAAGCACTGCCATTATTGGATCAGATCAATGGTCATTCCAGCCTAGGGTTTTGTCTCCAGCAGTGGCACCAGGACACACGGAGGATCCATGGGGCAACAGCCCTTTGATGCATCCATCTGCATGATTTTTGGATAAGTCCCCTAACCTTCTTCCTAGGAAGCTACTGTGGTCCTCTCATTTACAGACAGGCTGCCTTCTAAAAATTCATTATAATATTTGTTTTTCTTCTTTTTAACCTCATTCCTCTCTTAGCTGTTGACATTCAAAAGCAAAATGTTCTTGTAAATTGAAGACCTTTATTTACAAGGGTTTTCAGTTTCTGGGGTTGGTTTGTTGTTCATTAGTTCCCCCTGAAATCATCTTTTCCCTTCTACATTCCTGTCTACCCAACTTGATAGTGGGGAAACACTGCCATGATTTCTCTTAGTCGAGAGAAATCCGGGAGACCAAACAGCATCCCACTCCCCAAGTCATCAGTTTGCTGGGGTCCAGTTTCAGGGATGCAGGTCTGTAGGGTCAAGGGGGCACTTTTTTATGGTATTTGTTAGGCGATTACTATGTGCTAGTCACTGTATTAAGCACTGGGTTAGACCGTCCAGGACCCACAAGAGCTTACAGGATCAATATCCATAATACAGATGAGGTAACTGAGGCAGGCACAGAAAAGTTAAGTGAGTTGCCCAAGATTACAGCAGACAAAAGGTGAAGCCAGAATTAGAACCCAGGCCTTCAGAGTCCCAATCCTGTGCTTTATCCAGTAGGCAACATTACCCAGTGGCATCTGGGAATGGCAGAGCAAGTACATATTTGTAAGTTATTTATTTACATTAATGTCTGCTGCCCCTGTTCTAAATCATAAGCTCCCTTTGGGCAGGGATCCTGTCTGTTTATTGCTATTTGCTGCATTGTACTTTCCCAAGGGCTTATTATTCATTTAATTGTATTTATTAATAATAATAATAATGGTATTTGTTAAGCACTTACTATGTGCCAGGCAGTGCTTACTGTGTGCAAAGCACTGTACTAAGTGCTTGGGAAAGTACAATACAACAATAAACAGTGACAATCTTTGCCCACAAGCTTAGTACAGTGCTCTGTACACAATAAGCTCAATAAATATGATTGAGTGAATGCACTCAGTAAATACCACTGACTGATTAGTACTCACTGAAAAACACTTGTGCTGTGAAGGGAGGGAGGGAGAAAGGGAAGGAGGGAAGAGAGAGAGAGAGAGATGTGGTAGAGGGAGAGAGAATATTTGACAGCTGAAGATAGGATTCTCCCTAATCAATAGTATGATGGTTGATATCTCCCTTTTCCCAAGGACACGATGTTTAAAACATCATCAGAGAAGCATATTCCTTGGGCATTAGGGTCCCACGCAGGCAGAGAGGGTTAGAATCCTGTGCATCAGAGCAGCAGCAGGTTGCTAAATACAGCAATGCAGCTCATGTCACCATCCACCTGGGGAGTGCATAGAGAAACAAGTTCTTCACCTGGGGTCAATATTTACAATATACACCTAAAGCAGGAGGAGTAAATGCACGGCTAGGTACGGAGGTCATCTCAAAAGTGTAGAGAATTCAATTATGAAGAAAAGGCTCCTGCTTAATCTAAATTGGACAAATTTATTTCCTAAAACTAAAAATCCACTTCCTATGAAGTATAACTGACATCATCATCATTGTAGTATTTGTTAAGCACTTACTGTGTCTGTGTCTTGGCTAAGAGCAGGGGTAGATCAATCAGTCATTCATTCAATGGTATTTATTGAGTGCTTACTGTGTGCAGAACTCTGTGCTAAGTGCTCGGGAGACTACAACACAACAGAGTTGATACAATCAGATTTGACAGTCTCTGCCCGACTTAGGGGTCACAGTATTCATTCCCATTTTACAGATAAGAAAACTGAGGCACAGAAAAGATGAAGGGCATGTCCAATCTCAGACAACTGGCAGTTAGAAGAGCCAGGATTAGAATACATGTTTCCTGACTCCCAGTCTTGTATTCTTCCCATTAGTCCATTCCTGTTTCCCATTATTTAAACCCCTCAAGTTATTCAATATTACATTGTTATGCTTGGAATTACATTATAAATTAAATAATTTAGTGACATCAGTCATTGCGGTATATATAGTATGGAATGGAATTTCATTTAACTTTTCCAGGGTTTTTGCAACAGATCCTAATCGACAACGTGTGAGGCTAAGGGAAAATACCATGATACAAACATCCATGATGCAATCACAGTCTCAAGGAATGTAATGCTCTAGTATCATGAGGAATGTTTATATTATATGCCTACTATGTGCAGTGCACTGTACTAGGCAACTGGAAGAATACAATAAAAGTGAAAGACATGGTCCCTGCCTTTGAGGAGCTTACAGTCTAATGTAAGATCTATAAAATGTCATATTGGAACTAATTCAGAACATTCTTCTGCAATTCACTCATTCTTTCATTCAATCATATTTATTGAGAGCTTACTTTGTGCAGAGTACTGTACTAAGCACTTGGAATTTACAATTCGGCAACAGATAGAGATTATTATTATATGTCAATTTGGGTAGATACAAGATAATGAAATCAGACACAGTCCCTTTCCCACCTGGAGGATACGGTTCTAAGTAGGAGGAAGACCAGGTACTGAATCACCAGTTTACAGACAAGGAAACTGAGGCACTGAGAAGTGACTTGCTTAAGGTTACACAGCCTAAGGTGAAGGAAGAACAGGGATTCAATCCCCATTTTACAGATAAGAAAACTGAGGCACAGAGAAGATGAAGGGTATGTCCAATCTCACACAACTGGCAATTAGCGGAGCCAGGATTAGAACCCTGAAGTTGAAATTGGAGGTAAAGTTGAAATTAGAAGTCAGGTCCTCTGACTACCAGGTCTGTGTTTTTTTTTCCTCTAAGCCACACTGCTTCTCTTTGTCACATATTGAACAACATTGCCTTGATCATATATTCTTATGCCTATTAGTGTATATTCTCCTTCTCTGTATACATATATTATTTTCTTGTTCTATTCTATTCTATTTTCCATCTATACCCACTCCCTTGGAGAACTCTTTCACTGACATGACTTTAATTACCACTTCTATGCAGAGGATTCCCAAATCTACATCTCCAGCCCTGATCTGTCTCCCGCTCTGAAGTCTCTTATTTCCTCCTGACCTCAAGACATCTCTACTTGGATGTCCTATAACCTCATACTTAACAAATCAAAAACAAAACTCCTCTTCCTGTGCAAACCCTGTCCTTCTCCTGACTTTCCCATCATTGTAGACAGCACAAGTGGCATCCTTCCTGTCTCACAAGCCTAAAACTTGGCATTTTCCTTGACTCTTCTCTCTCATTCAACCCACATATTGAATCTATCACTAAACTCTGTTGGTTCAACCTCCACAACATTGCTAAAATACTGCTACCACGTTAATGCAAGTACTCATATCTTACTTTATTGTATCAGCCTCCTTGCTGACCTCCCTGCCCTCTGTCTCTCCCTACTCCAATCCATACTTCACACTGCTGCCCAATTCATTTTTCTACAAAAACATTCAGTACATGTTTCCCCACTCATCAAGAACTTCCAACAGTTCCCATCCACCTCTGCATTAGTCAGAAACTCCTTACCATTAGCTTTAAAGAACTCCAACACCTTGCCCCTAACCCACCTCACTTAGCTACTCTCCTACTACAACCCAGTCGACACACTTCACTCCTCTAATGCCAACCTACTTACTATACCTCGATCTCATCTATCTTGCTGCCGACCTCTCTCCCACATCTTACCTCTGGACTGAAACACCCTCCCTTTTCATATCTGACAGGCAATTACTCTTCCCCCATTCAAAGCCTTATTCAAGGCACATCTTCCCCAAGAGCTCTTTCCTGACTAAGCCTTCCTTTCCTCTTTACCACTCCCTTCTGCATCACCCCGACTTGCTCCCTTTATTCATCTCCCCTCCCAGCCCCCCAGCACTTATATACATATTAGTAATTTATTTATTTATATTAATGTCTGTCTCCCCCTCTAGACTTTTAGCTCATTGTGGACAGGGAATGTGTCTGTTATACTGTTGTACTCTACCAAAGGGCTAAGTTCAGTGCTCTGCACACCATAGATGCTCAGTAAATATGAGTGACTGATGGTATATAAACCCATGATAATGATAATTGTGATGATATTTACTTACTCTCTGCTAAGCACTGTGCTAAGGGCTGGGGTAGATACATGATAATCAGATCGATCACAATCCCCCAAGTTTATTAACATGGAAGCCAAGCGCAAGGGTCAATAGAAGCGATTCTCTCTTTGACCCAAAGACTGGGGTGGGAGAAGCTGAGGGAGGAAACATTATCATATTCATCCCATCCCCTGTCACTTAAAACTTCACTTCTTTCCCATCTGTTTTTCTCCTCCCCTCCCTACCACAAATTATTTTTGAAAGACAGTGCCTCATTAGTTGACCTTCTAAATCATTACCACAGAAGGGAGGCTCTGGGTGAAACCAAGATGACAGAGGTCAAGAATGGAGGGTGGAGATGACACTTCCTTAGGTTTTGGCCCAAAAATGATTATCTCAACTCTAGGGCTGAGAGCCGAAGGATGGGGGAAGCAGGGAAGGGAACAGAGAATGGGCAGGGGATGACATTCAGAAGTTAGTGCTCATTAGATTTAAATATTATCTGAAACAAGTTAATCTATAGGAGAAGATCTGTTCTGGAGAATCTGGAGTAAAATGGGACAAACAACAATAAACATACAAGCTCTTCATAGCATGCCAAAAAATTGGAGGGGCATAGTAAGGTCTGGGCCATGAGGTTGCTCTGTGGCCAAGCACAAGACATCTTTTCAGCCGTATCTGAGATCTGTGGGGTCAACCGTTCATTCTGCCTTGGATTCCTTTATATGGGTCAGAAATGGTGGGTGCAAGAAATCCAGCATCCTGGAGATCTGGGAGCATAGAGGATCCCCAGTCCCAGCCTAGGATCTTCCTGAGGCCAGTTTCAGGACAGAGCAGGCACAATCAGGGCAGCCACATGCCCTGAATCTCCAGGTGTTAAATTCCCACAAAGCTCACTATCCTAGGTTCAGTAGCACCCAAGGCCATGAGTGAGAATCTGGAAAGCCTAATTCCCAACCAGGCCCAAGAAAGTTTTGTCATTCTTCTTGAGGGGGCTAGGACCAGGACTTGTGACCTTCCCCTGAGGACTCTTTCTGCCAGTGAACCCCTGAAACTCCACTGAACACAAAGAGCATGGTCCCACACTTCCATTTAAGGCTTACTGCATTAAATCATCTGTTACATATTATTTCAAAAGATTAGTTTCAAAAGTCCAATCCTCTTTGGCTGAGAACTTTTTGTGTAACATCCTCTTTAGCATAATGCTCTAACCACAGACAAAAATTTCCCTAAAAACAGGTATGGGGCTAGAGCATAGACAGCTCAGACACTGCCACCTTCTGCCCAAATTCAGGGTTGAGAAGCAGAAAGAAGGAGCCATGTAATGAGAGAGAAACCCTAAATCATTTCTGTTGGGAATGTTTGAAAAAGTGTAAGGGGTATAAATCATGGAAAAGAACACTATCTTGGGGCATGGAATAAGCTACAAGAGTTACAGACAGCGTCTACATGGTGACAAACAGTTACATTAGGGTTAGAAAAGCCTCACTGGACAATAAGCCACACAACTACAGTGCAACCTGAAAGGCAGGAAACAGGAACTCCTCAATCAAGATGGCCTTGTAGATAGGTGCAAAGTGGGGAAAAGGACTAAAAGGAGCTATACCCTATGAGGTAGAGGTAGTTATCTGATGGTGCTTTAAAATGTAAGTTTTATACAGTCATTTAGAATACTGGTATGTGCATGCATTATGCCCAGTGAGGATAATAATAATGTTGGTATTTGTTAAGCGCTTACTATGTGCAGAGCACTGTTCTAAGCGCTGGGGTAAACACAGGGGAATCAGGTTGTCCCACGTGGGGCTCACAGTCTTAATCCCCATTTTACAGATGAGGGAACTGAGGCACAGAGAAGTTAAGTGACTTGCCCACAGTCACACAGCTGACAAGTGGCAGAGCCGGGATTCGAACTCATGAGCCCTGACTCCAAAGCCCGTGCTCTTTAAAAGTCATTCAAAGACTGACTTGGTCTTGTGGATAGGGGACTGGTATTTCAAGGGACTGTATATGGAGGTAGATAGATATCAATTTCTGATAAATGGAAATGGGGTACCAGCTATTGAATGATCTGAGATTTCTTTGTTTCCTTAAATAACTTTTCAAAAAAAGCAAGGTGTTCCTGATCCTCACCGTCAAGAACACATTCATCTTTCTGTTGCTTTGTAAAAAATAGCTGGTAATTTGCCCCAGTTTCAGGAACTGAGGTGAGGTTTTCTAAATAGGAGTAGAAGCCACAAGCTATGAAACCAGGCTTATAGGGGAGACCATTTTCAAATTAGCATAATCACCTTCTAGGTACCTTGCTCCTCTAATGCTAACCTTCTTTCAGTACTTCGATCTCTACTATCTCACTACCGAACCCTCGCCCATGTCCTCCCTCTGTCCTGGAGCTCCTTCCTCAAATCTGACAGGCAATTACTCTCTCCCCATTCAAAGTCTTATTGAAGGAACATCTGCTCCAGGAGGCCTTTCCTGATTAAGCCCTCATTTCCTCTTCTCCCACTCTCTTCTGCATTTTCCTGACTTGCTCCCTGTTCACTCCTCTTTCCAGCCCCACAGCATGGCTCAGGGTAAAGAGCCCGGGCTTGGGAGTCAGAGGTCATGGGTTTGAATCCCGACTCTGCCTCTTGTCAGCTGTGTGACTGTGGGCAAGTCACTTCACTTCTCTGTGCCTCAGTTCCCTCATCTGTAAAATGGGGATGATGACTGTCGGTCTCACGTGGGACAACCTCATTCCCCTGTATCTACGCCAGCTCTTAGAACAGTGTTCTAGTACTAGTTCTAGTAACACTGTACATAGTAAGCGCTTAACAAATACCAACATTATTATTATTACTTATGCACACGCTCAATAAATACGATTGAATATCTGTAACATTTATTTACATTAATGTCTCTCTCTCCCTCTAGATTGTAGGCTTGTTGTGAGCAGGGAATGTGTCTGTTACTTGTTATATTGTACTCTCCAAAGTGCTTAGTACAGTGCTCCTCTCACAGTAAGTGCTCAATCAATACAATTGATGAATGAATGAATGGATGGATGGATGGATGGATGGATGGATGGATGGATATGAAACATGATATTCTCTTATACCTTATCTGTTGGCCAGGTCTGCAACATCCTTGGTAAGTCTTTTTCAACATCTATAGAAGATATTTGCCTTGCAGAGATTTAAGAAGAGGCTTTTGTGGCTGGGGACATAGACTTTCATCTGCACATACCTCCTCTGAAGGCAAAATGAGTCTGTCATTTTTAAACTCACAATCAAACCTTCACGCAAATGTGTCATTTGGTCCAGAAATGTATATGTGTAACCCATTAAACACCTTGATACTCACTCCAATCCCTGAGTATTTATGTTAATACTTTTATATTCTACTATTCTACTTTTATATTCTACTATTTCCCCTCTCCATAGTCTAATGTCTGTCTCCTCCTGTAGACTGTAAGTTCCTAGTGTACATCTGCAACAGTGCTCTGCACAAAGTGCTCAATAAATACTATTGAATGAATGAATGAAAACTCTGTTGTATTTTACTTTCCCAAGTAAGTACTCAATAAATACCTCTGATCGATTCCTCTTCTCCTTCTCCTCTCCTCTTTTTCTTCTCTCTTACTTATTTCTTCCCTTCTTTTTCTTTGTCCCTTTTCAATGTCCTGTGCAGATATTGGGAGCTGGGTCTGTCCTTGCAGTTAGTTATTTAAATGAGGTCCAAAACATATCACCTCTGATCTTCACAATAGTCTGATTGTCTTGTGATTACCAAATGTCAGTCCATAGATTACATCAGTGTAGTCTTTGGTTTTCTAAAACCAACTATTTCCATCTGAATCTTCGATTTCAGTTCCAGCAACCTATTTGACACCTCAGACAGGGCTCACCCTTAGGCTCACAGGAGAGTGGGAGTGGGCAAAGATAGGGGCAGGTAGAGGACAAGCACTTGGAAACTATTTCTAAAGTTCATTCATTCATTCATTCATTCAATAGTATTTACTGAGCGCTTACTATATGCACAGCACTGTACTAAGTGCTTGGAATGTACAATTCGGGAACAGAGAGAGACAATCTCTGTCCAATGACACGCTCACAGTCTAAACGGGGGAGACAGCAAAACAGAACAAAACAAAACAAGACAACCTCATCAAGATAAATAGAGTCAAGGAGATATACACCTCATTAACAAAATTAATAGGGTAATAAATAATATATACAAATGAGCACAGTGCTGAGGGGAGGGGAAGGGGGAAGAGCAGAGGGTGGGGGGGAAGGGAGGGGAAGCAGAGAGAAAGGGAGGCTCAATCTGGGAAGGCCTCCTGGAGGAGGTGAGCTCTCAATAGGGCTTTGAAGAGGGGAAGAGAGTTAGTTTGGCAGAGGTGAGGAGGGAGGGCATTCCAGGACAGAGATAGGGTGTGGGCCAGAGGTCAACGGCAGGATAGGCGTGAACTGGGGACAGTGAGGAGGTGAGCGGCAGAGGAGCGGAGTATACGGGGTGGGCAGTAGAAAGAGAGAAGGAAGGTGAGGTAGGAGGGGGAAAGGTGATGGAGAGCTTTGAAGCCAAGAGTGAGGAGTTTTTGTTTCATGCGAAGGTTGATAGGCAACCACTGGAGGTTTTTGAGGAGGTGAGTGACATGCCTAGAGCGTTTCTGTAGGAAGATGATCCGGGCAGAGGAATGAAGAATAGACTGGAGTGGGGAGAGACAGGAGGAAAGGAGACCCAAGGAGAGACTGACACAATAATCCAGTCAGGATATTATGAGAGCTTGTACCAGCACGGTAGCAGTTTGGATGGAGAGGAAAGGGTGGATCTTGGTGATATTGTGAAGGTGAGACCGGCAGG
Source organism: Ornithorhynchus anatinus (assembly GCF_004115215.2). Lineage (NCBI taxonomy): Eukaryota > Metazoa > Chordata > Mammalia > Monotremata > Ornithorhynchidae > Ornithorhynchus > Ornithorhynchus anatinus. The sequence goes on from NC_041729.1 coordinate 111,493,140, forward strand.
TGTTGGTGACGGATTGGATGTGTGGGGTGAATGAGAGAGCTGAGTGAAGGACGACACCAAATTTGCGGGTATGTGAGACGGGAAGGATGGTCGTGCCGTCCACAGTGACGGGGAAGTCAGGGAGAGGACAGGGTTTGGGAGGGAAGATAAGGAGCTCAGTTTTAGCCATGTTGAGTTTTAGGTGGAGGGCAGACATCCAGGTGGAGATGTCCTGGAGACAGGATGAGATATGAGCCTGGAGGGAGGGGGAGAGAACCAGGGAGGAGAAGTAGATTTGGATGTCACCTGCATAGAGATTTTAGTTGAAGCCATGAGAGCGAATGAGTTCCCCAAGGGAGTGAGTATAGATGGAGAACAGAAGAAGGACAAGAACTTACCCTTGAGGAACCCCTACAGTTGGTGGATGGCAGGGGGAGGGGGAGCCCACAAAAGAGACCGAGAATAAACAGCAAGAAAGATAAGAAGAGAACCAGGAGAGGACGGAGTCTGTGAAAACAAACTACGATAAAGTGGAGGAGAAGGGGATGGTCGACGGTGCTCAAAGGCAGCTGAGAGGTCGAGGAGGATTAGGATAGAGTAGGAGCCACTGGATTTGGCAAGAAGGAGGTCATGGGTGACCTTTGAGAGGGCAGTTTCGGTGGAGGGGATGGAGGGGATGGAAGCCAGATTGGAGGAGGTCGAGGAGAGAGTTGGAGTTGAGGAATTCAAGGCAGCGAGTGTAGATGACTCATTCTAGGAGTTTGGAAAGGAAGGGTTGGAGGGAGCTAGGATGATAACTGGAAGGGCAAATGGGGTCAAGAGAGGATTTTTTTAGGATGGGGAAATATGGGCCTGTTTGAAGGCAGAGGGGAAGAAGTCACTAGAGAGTGAGAGGTTAAAGATAGAAGTTAAGCAGGGGAGAAGGGCAGGGGCGATAGTTTTTATAAGGTGAGAGGGAAAGGGGTCCGAAGCACAGGTGAAGGTGGTGGCACTTGCGAGGAGGGAGGAGATCTCTGAGGATACTGCAGGGAAGGATGGGAAAGTAGGGGAGAGGGTTGGGAGCTCAGACGTGATAGTGTTAATTTTCGTAACAAAATAGGTGGCCAGATTGTTGGGGGTGAGGGATGGGGGGTGGGGGGAACAGGGGTCATGAGGATGTTATCCCACAATCAGAACTAGGTTATCAACAGTTACAATCAAACTGAAACCTAGATGCTTCCGGTTTTTATTCAAGCTTGAAAGTATTAGATCAAAACTAAACCAAAGAAAATATTTCACCAATGGGTGGGAGGGCATATGGAACTCATTTTCAACACCACCTGGAATGTCAGCAGGCTCAAAAGAGATTTGGATAAATTCATGAATGAGGGGTCCATAGGTCCATAACAAGTTAAAGTGGAAGGAAAGTTAGGAATATATAAGGAAAATTTTAAGGCTTTTAAATGGAGCACTCCAGTATACAACCATCACACAGTTCTTCCCAACACTGAGTAAAGGAGCAGAGGCAGTAAACTGCAGTATTTCCCACTAAAGGGAAGGTGGCAAACTATAACCTTAAAAACAGAATAATGCCACAACTATCAGTTATCTAGGCCTCAGTGTGGCTTAGTAGATATACCCCAGGCCTTAGAGTCAGAAGGACCTGAATTCTAATCTCAATTCTGCCATGTGTCTGTTGTGTGACCTTGGGCAAGTCACTTAACTTCTCTGGGACTCAGTAACCTCATCTGTAAAATGGGGATTAAGAGTGTTAGTCACATACGGGAAAGGGACTGTGTCCATCCTGATTAACTTCTGTCTCCCCAAGTTCTTAGAACCATGTTTGGCACATAGTAAGTACTTAACAAGAATAATTATTATTATCATATTTCTGCATTTCATTTTCCAAGGTGTTGCTGTAGATAGTGAGAGCCTACCTGAATGACAAGATAATGGTTCACCAGGCATGGTCCTTTGGAGAGCCAAGTATGAGATCGTCTTCAGTCCTGGTATCCAACATATCTCTCCAAAAATAGTAAAGTATCCTGTTTCCAAAAGAGGGGGCAGGAACATGGAGGAACATAACTTTTGAGGCTAGAGTGGGCATTGAGTGTAAGATCTTTGAAGGGAACATGTCACTTCTTCATCCTATACTTCTCAAGGACTTGGTAATATTAATAATAATGGTGGTATTTGTAAAGAGCTTACTATGTGCGAAGCACTGTTCTGAGTGCTGGGGGATACAAGGTGATCAGGTTGTCCCACGTGGGGCTCGCAGTTTTAGTCCCCATTTTACAGATGAGGTAACTGAGGCATAGAGAAGTTAAGTCACTTGCCTAAAGCCACACAGCTGGCAAGCAGCAGAGCCAGGATTAGAACCCATGACCTCTGACTCCCAAGCCCGTGCTCTTTCCACTGAGCCAGGCTGCAGTGGACCATACCAAGTGGACATTCAAGAAGTGCTTCTGCTAGTGCTACTGCAGCTACTCTAATGTGTCGCCAAAGATTGCACCCCTAACCTCACTTAGAGGTCTCGCAATGCTTACTGCTGACTACAGGGAGACCAGGTGAGAGAGTGTGGCTAGCTCTGCAGAAACCATCTCCACTACTGGAAAAACAACTCAACCTCCAGTCTTACTGACAGTGGCATACCCTCTCCTCCTAAACAAAAGTCTTCTGCAAATAGGGATCTCAAATTTTGGCCTTTTGATATGGATGAATAATAATCATGGTATTTATTAATCGCTTACTATGTGCCAAGCACTGTTCTAAGTGCTGGGGTAGATACAAGCTAATCAGGTTGTCCCCAGTGGGGCTTACACTTTTAATCCCCATTTTACAGATGAAGTAACTGAGGCATAGAGAAGTTAAGTGACTTGTCCAAGGTCACACAACAGACGTGGCGGAGCCGGGATTAGAACCCAGGTCCTCTGACTCCCAAGCCCGTGCTCTTTCAACTAAGCCATTCTGCTTCTCTAATAAGAGGGGGTGTTAAGAAGAAGTTTCTTTACTTCCACAAAGTCCTATAGCTCCAAGCCAAAGACCCACTTGAAATTCTCTCTCATATCTGTAACATCATCATCATCATCAATAGTATTTATTAAACATTTACTATATGCTGAACACTGTACTAAGCACTTGGGAGAGAACAATACAACAGAGTTGGCAGATACAACCTCTGCTCACAGCAAGCTTATGTTCCTGTCTGTCTACCACTGTAAACTGTAAGTGATACGTGGGCAGGGACTGTTTCTACCAATTCTAGCATATTGTACTTCACCAAGTGTTTTGCATAGTATTTGGCACATAAGTGATCAAAAAATACCACTGGTTGATTGACTGTGGAGGAGAGTGGTGACATGGCTGAAATCCAATTACAATGTCAAGAAATCAAGGAATTGCTGGTAGTCAGTCAATCGTATTTATTAAATGCTTACTGTATGCAGAGCAACATAATGAGTGCTTGGGAGAGTACAATAGAACAATAAAACAGACATATTCCCTGCCCACCATGAGTTTACAGTCTAGTTGCTACACCACATGCTCTGTCTGTGCACTATATACACCTGTGTACATGACCAACTGTCTGAGGCTCTTAGAGGTTTTTAGGCACCAGGATTAAACCAGATCTGGTTGCAGTGTATACATCCAAACTTCAGACAAACAGAGGGGCAGAAAAGTTCAATGACTTACTCAATATTATCCAGGAAATGTTTTCCTTTATATGCCAATCCACTCCCCTTGTCTTACCTATGCTGTTCAGTGCTCTCTGACCCAAAGAGACGCCATGGACACATCTACCCCAGAATGCTCCACCTCCATCTGCAATCGTTCTGGTAGTGTGCCCTCAGAGTTTTCTTGGTAAAAATACGGAAGTGGTTTACCATTACCTCCTTCCATGCAGTAAACTTGAGTCTCCACCCTCAACTCTTTCCCATGCCGCTGCTGCCCAGCACAGGTGAGTTTGACTTGCAGCAGATTGCCTTCTACTCACTAGCCACTGACCAAGCTATGAATGACATGGATAGACCTCTGCTTGACTTTCCCTCTTATAGTCAAGACTGGTAGAGTACTGGAAACACTCCAGGTGTGACCCTGAAAGGGTAATCCACTCCCCACCTTCCCTTTATTTGAATGGAATTCATTACGCATTCCCACCACTGGTCTTAAGCATTTAAATCATTCCTCCTTATTTCCTTATCTTATTTACTAGTTCTCTTCTCCCACTATATCCCAGCTCACACTCTAAGCTAAATTAACATCATTCTACCTCATTCTTCAGTTGGCCACCTCCAGAGCAAGGGTTTGCCACAAAGAAATTCAAATGGCTTTGCCACATTTCTTTTCATTTTAGATTCAAAATTAATAAACCAAAGATTAATAGAGACCATTGGATTGCTAATTCCTTTAATAAACCAAAGATTAATAGAGATCATTGGATTGCTAATTCCTTAAAATCAGGAATCACATCTTTTACTACCTTTTTGTTATGTTCTATAATAATAGGAAAAATAATAATAATAATAATTATGGTACTTGTTCAGAGCTTCTATGTCCTGGGGTAGATACAAGTTAATCAGTCTCTACCATTCATTCATTCAATTCAATCATAGTTAGCACTGAATATGTACAAAGCACTGTACTATACACTTGGAAGAATACACTACAACAATAAACAGACATATTCGCTGCCCACAACTAGCTTACAGTGTGTCCCAAATGGGGCTCCCACTCTTATCCCCATTTTACAGATGAGCTGAGACACAGAGAAGTGAAGTGACTTGCCCTAGGTCACACAGCATACATGTGGCAGAGTTGGGATTAGAGTCTATGTCCTTCTGACTCCCACACCTCTGCTCTATCCATTAAGCCATGCTGCTTCTCTAGGCACCTACTACAGTACCCTGCACATAGCAGGAGCTCAATAAATGCCATTGATATTGATAGATATTCACATAAAATACTTCAGATTGAAACATTCTGGATGGCAGATGAAAACCCAATATTTAAAATGTTACTAAAGTTGAAGGTAATGAAGGGCTGTAGTAGCCAGCGATGTCAAGATTGGAAAGTTCCAACATGCCTAGGAAATCATTGTATCTCTATAATAATAATGTTGGTATTTGTTAAGCGCTTACTATGTGCCGAGCACTGTTCTAAGCGCTGGGGTAGACACAGGGGAGTCAGGTTGTCCCACGTGGGGCTCACAGTCTTAATCCTCATTTTACAGATGAGGGAACTGAGGCACAGAGAAGTGAAGTGACTTGCCCACAGTCACACAGCTGCCAAGGGGCAGAGCCGGGGTTCGAACCCATGACCTCTGACTCCAAAGCCCGTGCTCTTTCCAGTGAGCCACGCTGCTTCTCAGTGAGCCACGCTGCTTCTCTATAGATACTGCAATCCTGTGCTGGCCAGAAGAGAGGATTGGCAGGCAAATTTCACAGCTAAATAACTATTGCAACATTTGCCCCAGCGGAAAGAGCCAGGGACTGGAAATCAGGAGAACTGGGTTCTAATCCATTTCTGCCATTGCCTTGCTGGGTGATGTGGGCCAAGCTCTAATTTTTCTGCGTGTCAGTTTCCTCGTCTTTAAAATCAAGATTAAATCCTGAGAAGCAGCATATCTGCTTGTCAGCTGTATGACCTTGGGAAAGTGACTGAACTTCTCTGTGCCTCAGTTTCCTCATCTGTTAAATAAGGATTAAAACTATAAATCCTACATGGAATGGGAACTGTGTCCAACCCAATTATCTTGCACCTGCCCCACTGCTTAATTCAGTGCCTGGCCAATAGTTAGCACTTACCAAGTACCACAGTTATTATTATTATCAATATTACTACTCCCTTTTACTTAGACTATGAGCCCCATATGGGTCGGGGACTGTGTCCAACCTATCTTGTAACCTCCCCAGTGCTTATAACAGTGCTGGGCACATAGTAAGCCCTTAACAAATGCTATAATTATTCATTATTATGAAATGGGGTGTTAAATGCATCATGAGCCATACATGAGTCGCAGCAGAAGCAGCTGCTTCTTGGAGAAGCAGCGTGGCTCACTGGAAAGAGCACGGGCTTTAAAGTCAGAGGTCATGGGTTTGAATCCCAGCTCTGCCACTTGTCAGCTGTGTGACTTAGGGCAAGTCACTTCACTTCTCTGTGCCTCAGTTACCTCATCTGTAAAATGGGGATTAAGACTGTGAGGCCCACGTGGGACAACCTGATTCCCCTATGTCTACCCCAGCACTTAGAACAATGCTCTGCACATAGTAAGCGCTTAACAAATACCAACATTATTATTATGAGACAGGCTGTATGTTTCTGATCTCATAACCTTGAATCTACCTTAGCACTTAGCACAAAGCGCTTAGTAAAGGCCACAATCATTGTATCAAAGGTGACCATCCAAGTCAACCAATGTCAGAATCCCACTTGTCTCTTCTCTTTGGACACTCTTCAACTTCAGTTATGAAACTGTCTTTCTCAAAGGCATCTGACATCTTATTTGCTTCCAGAATTTAGAGTTCAGGGAGCGTTTATCTGCCACGTGGTCTTCCTTCCACTTGATGGTGCCTTGCTGTTTAATAATGTGCCTGAGGGACTCCCGCAGCCCACTGTAGTCACCGACTCCCTCCATCTCGATCACAATCACTTTGGAGTCATTCTGTATCATGGCGCTGTGCAGGGCAAGCTCCTGCTCATAGGCAAACTCTTCACAGTGCATCACCTGACAGTCCAAGATGATCATTTGCCTCCGGCTCTTCTGAATGCTCGTTTCCACTGCAGTGGCTGCATCTGGTGACAGATAACCACATTGGTGGGTCAAGGGCTGCTGCAGCTAGCCAGCAACAGCACTGACCTCATTCTGTTCCCAGACTGGAGTGGTTTCCTAATGAGGTCCATTCTGAATGCAAAGCCTTCAAATTCAATCATAGGATGGCCCTTTTTTATGGTATTTTTCAAATCCTTATTATGAGTCCTAGTGGCTAGAACATGGGCCTGGAAGTGAGAAGAGCCTGGGTTCTAATCCCAGCTCCACCACTTGTCTGCTGTGTGACCTGGGCAAGCCACATGACATCTCTGTGCCCCAGTTACCTTACCTGCAAAATGGTGATTAAGAATGTGAGCCCTATGTGGGACATGGATTGTGTCTAATCTGATTTGCTTGTATCTACCCCAACACCTATTACAGTGTCTGAAACATAGTAAGCACTTAAAAAATACCATTATTATGTGTCACGCACTGTTCTAAGGGTTGAGGTATATACAAGATACTCAGGTTAGACACAGAAGCAGTGGAAAGAGCATGGGCCTAGGAGTCAGAGGACCTGGGGTTTAATCCTAGATCTACCAGTTGTCTGCTGCGTGACCTTGGGCAAGTCACTTAACTTAACTCGTGCCTCAGGTTCATCAACTATAAAATGGAGATTCACTACCTGTTCTCCCCTCCTACATAAAACTACATGTGGGACACTGACTGTGTTCAACCTGATTAATTTGTCTCTACTCGTATCTACCCCAGTACTTAGAAAAGTGCATGACACATAGTAAGTGCTTAACAAATACATTAATAAATAATTTTTAAAAAGTCCTTGCCCTAGGTGGGACTCATAGTCAAAACTGGAGGGAGGAAGATTTTAATCCTTATTTTACAGATGAAGTAAAATTTGAAATTTGAAGCACAGAGAAGTTTAGTGACTTGCCCAAGGTAACAAAGGAGTAAGTGGTGGAGCTGTGATCAGAAGTCAAGTCCTCTGACTCCCAGGCCCATACTTTTACCACTGGGCAACACTGCTTCTCTAGGCCCTTCTCAACAAAGAGGGTGAGATATATATGTGTGTATGTGTGTGTGTGTGTGTGTGTGTGTGAGAGAGAGAGAGAGAGAGAGAGAGAGAGAGAGAGAGAGAGAGAGAGAGAGAGAGAGGAGAGGCTCCTCATCTGACTTCATGGATTATACAAGGCTGGATTCAGGAGGAGCTATGGATACAACCTGGGGGAAAGCTTCTTGACCATCATTTTCCATTTTCTGAACCCCACAAGCCACCTAATCTAAGGATGAGAAGAATGTGAGGCCTTAGCCTAAAGCAGACATGGGGCAAGAAGGCCTATTTACTGAGGAAGCATCCTTTCTATGGGGCTCAGCAATCCAGCAAGACGGGTGCGCAGAATTCCCGCCTACCATCTGGATTCGAGGCCCTGGAAAGCCTGTCACCTTCCCTACAGAGGTCTCCTCTTAGAAGTTAAGGAGCGATCAAATTTCAAGAGTGTTTCCAATGAGGAAAGAACACAAGAGCCGCCCTGCATTGGAGCACAATATGAAGCTTCTCATTTAAAATGCAAAGAATCCCCTTCAAAACAGGAGTGTATTAAGGAGTATTTGTGGTTTGGTTTGAAGGTAATGTTGCCAAGGCTGAAATTGTATCCAAGGGTGGGAGTGCCTTTTATTGAGAATTCCTTAGACACTTGCACACTGCACCTGATAAAATACAGAAATGAACTTTTTCCTGGTCCTCTGACAATCTGGGTGCTCAGAAACCAAGGGAGATTTTGAATGACTCCACTATTTCTCTCAGCAAGAAGCCAGGCTGGGACTGATTGCGAGGAAAGATATATCCCAACACCAGAAGGACATGCATTTGATTTGTTTATGTAGTAATGTGATGGTCTGTGCTAAGTTACCCATACTATCTTGTGGGCCCCTTCCTGTGCCCAGTGGCACAAACTGTGAGGTGGCTGGCAGGAATAATGGGTGCAGTATGTGGACAAGGCACAGATTTGCTCTGGAAGCTCAGTATCCACAGTTACTACTATACCCTTCAACATTCTGTATGCCATTGATGAATGTTTCACTTCAGCACAAGAAGACAGATTGGAAATTGGAAAGTTGTAGGAGCTTCAGGGCACTAGATTGCAAGCTCCTTGAGAGCAAAGATCATGTCTACCAACTCTACTGTATTGGTGAGCTTTTTACAAGTGATGGTAAGGAGTTTTCAGTTGATGCGGAGGTGGATGGATTGGAGGCTTCTGTGGAGTGGGAAGATGTGAGCTAAATGGATTTTTAGAAAAATGATCCAGGCAGCAAAGTGAAGTAAGAACTGAAGCTAGGAGAGCCAGTAGGCAAGGAAGTCAGATGTGAGGAGGCTGATGCTTTAGTTAAGGTGGGATATAAGTGCTTGGATCAGCATAGTAAAAGTTTGGATGGAGAGGAAAGGGTGGATTTTAGCAATGTTGTGAACACAGAAATGTTAGGGTTTGGTGACAGACTGAATATGTGGGTTGAATGAGAGAGATGAGAGAGATAATTCCAAGGTTATGGGGTTGTTAGACAGAAAGGAAAGTGTGTTGCCTACAATGCTGAGAAAGACAACGAGAGGGTGGGGTTTGGATGGGAAGATGAGGAGTTCTGTTTTGGACATTTTAAGTTTGATGTAATGGCAGACATCCAAATAGAGATGTCCTGAAGGCCAGGGGAAATGTGAAATTGCAGAGAAGATGAGCAGACAGGGCTGGAGAGGCAGATTTGGAAATTATCTGTAAAAAGATGGTAATTGAAGTGGTGGAAATTCATTCAATCGTATTTATTAAGTGCTTACTGTGTGCAGAGCACTGTACTAAGTGCTTGGAAAGTATAATTTGGCAACAAATAGAGGCAATCCCTACCCAATAGCAGCGTGGCTCAGTGGAAAGAGCCCGGGCTTGGGAGTCAGAGGTCATGGGTTCGAATCCCAGCCCTGCCACTTGTCAGCTGTGTGACTGTGGGCAAGTCACTTCACTTCTCTGTGCCTCAGTGACCTCATCTGTAAAATGGGGATTAACTGTGAGCCTCACACGGGACAACCTGATTCCCCTATATTTACCCCAGCACTTAGAACAGTGCTCTGCACATAGTAAGTGCTTAACAAATACCAACATCATCATTATTATTAATATAAGTTCTTCAAGTGAGTGGGCAAAGATGGAGAAAAGAAAGGGACTCAGAACTGAGTTTTGAGGGACTCCTACATTTAGGTAGTGGGAGGCTGTGGAGGAGCCTGAAAAAGATACTAAGAATGAGTGCCACATTTGCTGTGTGAACTTGGACATGTCACTTAACTTCTCTGTGACTCATGAGAAATAAGGCTGTGAGCTCCATGTAGACATGGACCAGTCAGCGAGTCAGTCAGTCAATCATATTTATTGAGCACTTACTGTGTACAGAGCACTGTACAAAGTTCTTAGAAGAGTACAGTATAACAAGAAACAGACACATTCCCTGCCCATAACTTGCAATCTTATTAGTTTCTATTTACCACAGTGCTTAGTTCATACAGGGTCTGAATGGTAATTAACAAATGTCATTTTAAAAAGTGCTTAATAAAGTGCTCTGCACACACTAAGCCCTCAATAAATACCGCTGATTGATTGTCAGAATGATGTATTTTCAAATTGTCAAGAAAGAAGCAGCTTTCATGCAAAAATTCAGTGAGGACAAAAGGCAAGAAGCAAAAGAGAAAACAGTGCCAAGTGTTGCAAATATGAAGTTGACAGCATACAAGTTATTTTGTGTGCACAGTATGGCCAGAATGATGAGTCACACATGGGCCTTTTGAGTCGTACAGGCATACATAGGTGAATTTCACTGTCAGTGGTATCTTCTTTGAATATGAAGGACAAATATAGATCTGGACTAGACCTGTTGTTTTAGAGGAAGTTCAGAGTCACTATGGTCACTTTTTTTTAAATGGTATTTGTTAAGCATTTGCTTTCTGCCAGTCACTGTACTAAGCACTGGTGTGGATACAAATTGGGTTAGACACAGTCTCTGTCCCATATGGGGCTCACAGTCTCAATCCCCATTTTACAGATGAAGTAACTGAGGCCCCGAGAATTAAAGTGACTTGCCCAAGGTCATATAGCAGACAAGTGATGGAGGTAGGATTAGAACTCATGACTTTATGACTCCCAGGCTCATGTTCTATCCAATAGGCTGCACTTAGATGACCTGCAATTATCTGACTGCAAAACTTTTAATAAAATGCAAAAATCTCTTATAAACAAATATTATAACTCAATTAGAATTAGTCACCTAAAGATCAATTTGAATCCACAATCTCATAAATCTATAAAGTCTATTGCGACACTTACCTTCCCCAGGTAGCAGATCTCGTCCATAAATACACAGGTTGTAGCCACATTTACTTTCCAGAACATCAGGGAGGATTTTATGAACAAAATATTCCACAGAACTTGCACCATCAGTACTAATTTTGTCATTTCTGGGGTACACAACATAAGCATCATAGATCTTCCCATCTGAAAGTACAGAAGCATAATTCTTAGTGGATTAAAAGAGCTATTTATTGATCATTCAGTCATTGGTATTCATTGAGTGTTTACTGTGTGCGCGGCACTGAACCCCTCCCTCTTGGAAACACTCTCTAACCTTGGCTTCACTGACACTATCCTCACCTGGTTCTCCTCCAATCTCTCTGACCACTTCTTGCAGTCTCTTTAATGGGTTCCTCCTCTGCCTCTGCCCCTCTATCTGTGGGAGTCCTTCAGGGCTCAGTTCTGGGTCTTCTTTTATTCTACATCTACACCCACTCTGTTGGAGAATTCATTTGCTGCCTTGGCTTCAACTACCATCCCTATGTAGATGATTACCAAATCTCGCTCTCCAGTTCTGACCTGTCTCCTTTTCTGCACTCTCATATTTCCTCCTGCCTTCAGGGTATCTATGTAATAATTATGGTATTTATTAAGTGCTTTCTATGTGTGAGGCACAGTACTAAGCACTGGGGTGGATATAAGCAAACCAGGTTGATCACAGTCCTTGTCCCACATGGGGCTCACCGTCTCAATCCCTGTTTTGCAGTTGAGGGAACTGAGGCACAGAGAAGTGAAGTGAGTTGTCCAAGGTCACACAGCAGACAAGCAGTGGAGTTAGGACTAGAACTCAAGACCTCCCCACTGACACCTCAAATTTAACATTTCCAAGTCCTCCCCCTGACTTCCCTATCTCCATAGACTCTCTGTCTTAAATGTCTGGACTCTAGGCACTATCCTCAACTCATCTCTCTCATTCATCTGACACATTCAGTCTGTTATGAAATTCTGTCGGTTCCAACTTCACAACAACTCTAGGATCCACCCATTCTTCTCCACACCAAACTATCATGTTGATCCAAGCACTTATCCATTCAAATACTATTATTATTATTGTTATTATTATTATTATTCCTCCTTGATTAGTGCATCAACCTCCTCCCTGACCTCCTTGACTTCTATCTCTCCCTACTATAGTCCATATTTAGCTCTGCTGCCCCATTTTGCTAAAAAAATGCTCAGTCCACATCTCCCCTCTCCTCAAAATGCTCCAATGTTTGCCCATCTATCTTCACGTCTGAAAGAAACTCCTCACCATCTTCTTTAAGGCGCTCAATTAGCTCTCTCCACCCTATCAACTCACTGATCTACTGCAACACAACCACCACACTCCACTGCTCTAACAACAACCCACTCTCTGACCTTGATTTCTTCAATTTCACCTCCAATCCTTTGTCAACATTCTTCCTCTGTCCTGGAACACCTTCCCCCTTACTATCTGACAGACCACCACTTTTCCCACTTTCAAAATCTCCTAAATTCACACCTCCTCCAAGAGACCTTCTCTTGTCTGAGCTTTCATTCCCTCTACCAAGCCTCCCCTGAGTGTCACCTATGCACTTTGATCTGTGCTCTTTAAGCACTTAATATCTACCTCATCTCAGCCCCACAGCGCTTATGTACATATACTTATAGTCTTGTATTTCCTCTATCAGTAACTCATTTGACTATCTCCCCTTCTAGTCTGTAAACTCCTTGTGTGCAGGGATGGTGTCTACCAGCCACTACTGTATTGTACTTTCCTAAATGCTTAGTACAATGCTCTGAACACAGTAAGGGCTCAGTGAATTCTGTAATTGATTTACATGTTTCAATATTCCAGTTTAATTAGGCCTGGGGAGACAGTGTGGCCTAGTGGAAAGAAAATGGGACCAGGAGTCCCAGGTTCTAGTCCCTGCTCTGCCCCTTCGTTGACTCTGACTTGGGGCTAATCACTTAACTTCATGGACCCTCAGGTCCTCACTTGTAAATTGGGGATAAAATACCTGCTCTCCCAATGTCAAAGTCTATGAACTCACTGTATGACAGGGGTGGCAAGAACAAAGGCTTGGGAGTCAGAGGATGTGGATTCTAATTCCGACTCTGACCCTTGTCTTCTGTGTGACCTTGGGCAAGCTACTTAGCTTCTCTGTGCCTCAGTTACCTCATCTGGAAAATGGGGATCAAGACTGTGAGCCCCAGGTGGGACAACCTGTTTACCTTGTATCTACCCAGCACTTAGAACAGTGCTTGGCACATAGTAAGTGCTTAACAAATACCAAAATTATTGAGACTGTGAGCCCCACGTGGGGCAGGGACTGTGTCCAACCCAATCTGCTGATATCCACCCCAACACTTAGTACAGTGCCTGGCACAAGTTAAGCACTTAACAAATACCATAATTATTATTCAGAAGGCCATGGGTTCTAATTCCATCTCTGCCACGTGTCTGCTGTGTGACCATGGACAAGTCACTGACTTCTCTGTGCCTCAGTTGCTTCATCTGTAAAATGGGGAATGAGACTATGAGCCCCACATGGGACAGGGACACAGTAATCCAATCTATTTGCCTGTATCCATCCTAGAGCTTAGTATAGTGCCTGGCCCATACTAAGTACTTAACAGACACTACAATTATTATTATTATTATTACTATTATTAGACAGCCCTAAAGTAATCAAGAGGTGATTATACACACTTTATATATAGATATATGTATAGAGAGATAGAGATACATAAATCTAGCCTACAGCAGATGGTCATCAAATACAAGGTCCAAACTATATCTCTGATCATATCATTTAAGTTAATTCCATAAATTCTGAGACTCTTCTAATGTACTGTACAAAAGGTTGAACTAGAGCAGAAAACATTAAGTCTTTGCCCAACAACCCATAGGGTAGATGCACATTTGTTTCCTATCACAATGCTTGGTACGAATCCATTTTTCAAAATTTGTTCTTATAGTATCAACAGGAAGAGATGCATTTCTTCACCAAGTGGGGATTTCACTGGAAATGATCACTGAAATTCAGTTTTGATAGAAAGTCAAACTGAGGAGAATGAGCCCTCCTTTCCTCTTATTCCATTCCCTTCTGTGTTGCCCTGACATGCTCTCGTTATTCATTTCCCCTCCCAGCCCCACAACACTTATGTACATATATAGAGATATATGTATAGAGAGATACAGATATATAAATCTAGCCTACAGCAGATGGTCATCAAATACAAGGTTCAACTATAACTATGATCATATCATTTAAGTTAACTGGGAAGCAGTGTGGCTCAGTGGAAAGAGTCCAGGCTTGGGAGTCAGAGGTCGTGGGTTCTAATCCTACCTCTGCCACTTGTCAGCTGTGTGACTTCGGGCAAGTCACTTCACTTCTTGGTGCCTGTGACCTCATCTGTAAAATGGGGATGAAGACTATGAGCCCCACGTGGGACAACCTGATTACCTTGTATCTCCCCCAGCACTTAGAACAGTGCCTGGCACATAGTAAGTGCTTAACAAATACCATTATTATTATTATTATTATAACTGTAATTTATTTATATTGATGTCTGTATCCCCACTAGACTGTAAGCTCATTGTGGGAAGGGAATGTGTCTGTTTACTGTAATACTGTGCTCTCCCAAGCATTTAGTACAGTGCTCTGCACACAATAACCACTCAATAAATGTGATTGATTGACTAACTGGTAACCATGGAAGCAGAGAAGACCAGGAAGCCTGAGGAGTATGAGAGACGGGCCTGTTGGGTGTGCCCATGAGAAAATTGTTTTCAGCTCTGGAAGTCTGCAATATTTGGGGGGTTAGGAAAGAAAAAGGAAATGATCCTAGCCAACAAGCCAATCTGGGAGAGCTGAAAAAGCTTCCTTCCTCCTTACCAATCCCCTGATTTCCCTCTTCCTCTCTTCTTTTCCTCATCTCCCCTTCCTTATCCCTCAACCAACGAGTGGAAAGGTTTGTCTTTTGAAAAAACAAACTGAAAATAAAATTCACTTACCTTCTCTAGATTTATATGGTCTAGCTACTTCTCGCCACAGGAGGATAAAATCAATCCAGAACATTTTTAACAATATAAATAAGACAGCTAATAGGGCTAATAATATAAGAAGCCCCATGAGCAAGTAGATGGTGCTCCAGTGATGAACTGTAAAGAAAAAAAAAAGATGGGGAGAATGAACGAGAAAGAATGTATCGTTGAGCCAGGGCAGGTGGGGCAGTTTGATAATTGCTATGATTCTCTGTCTGCATACCAGGGAGAGAGATCAGAGCTCATTTCAAGCAGAAGCATCATATGGATCATAAGATAAGAAAGCCAAAGCAAAAACAGTGCCAGACTCTGCAAACAACAAACGTGACAGCACAACAAAGGCCAGTCTTTGTGTGTGTACACACTGTGTGGTCATGATTCTGGGTCCCGCACTGGGTTTTTCAAGCCATACTAATCCACTGATGAATGTCTCTGCTGTTGGTATCTTCAACTAAGAATGACAACTATACATTTTAATTAATCCTACACACAAATTCTTTGTTTCATAAAACCTGCAGAGGCTTGGTTGCCTCTCAGGGAAGAAATGGAACCCAGAGGATCATGAGCGTGGCTCAGTGGAAAGAGCACGGGCTTTGGAGTCAGGGCTCATGAGTTCGAATCCCGGCTCTGCCACTTGTCGGCTGTGTGACTGTGGGCAAGTCACTTAACTTCTCTGTGCCTCAGTTCCCTCATCTGTAAAATGGGGATTAAGATTGTGAGCCCCACGTGGGACAACCTGATTCCCCATGTCTACCCCAGCGCTTAGAACAGTGCTTGGCACATAGTAAGCGCTTAACAAATACCAACATTATTATTATTATGAGAAGCAGCATGGCTCAGTGGAAAGGGCACGGGCTTTGGAGTCAGAGGTCATGGGTTCGAATCCCAGCTCTGTCACTTGTCAGCTGTGTGACTGTGGGCAAGTCACTTAACTTCTCTGTGCCTCAGTTACCTCATCTGTAAAATGGGGATTAAGACTGTGAGCCCCACGTGGGACAACCTGATTCCCTTGTGTCTACCCCAGCACTTAGAACAGTGCTCTGCAGATAGTAAGTGCTTAACAAATGCCAACATTATTATTATAAGGGACATGAGTGGTTCTGGAGGAGGGTAAGTGAAGATGGGAAAGGAATAGAGGAAAGGACTTGGAGTGTAGCTGCAACTCTAGCTAGGGTGGCTCTCCTGAATACTGGACAGGGAGATACCCGTGATGTCATGTAGTTTATGCGGGACAAGTAACATAATTAGGCGCTATGACCCTAGAAGATTTCCCCAGACAGAACTGCCCCCATTATGGCCAGAGTCTTTGTGCTCCCCACCTAGGTCAGTGTGAAGTCTAGCGCGGCATCCAGATCACAGAACTTGGTGGTCCCAGTTCACTCAATGCCAAAATAAAAAAGAGGAACTGAAGGTTTCCAGTTGGGACAAATTCGCTGAAAATTGGAGAATTGACCACCCTCCAGCTGGGGAAGTCCTGTTTTCAGTCCCAACCTACCTGGATTTAGAGGTACTGGTTCACTAGTTTCCTACATCCTTTCCCATGTACCCTAACTGCCCTCATTTCCTACCCACTCCTAGCTCTTGTAGCCCTTCAACTGGCCAGACCAGTAATAATAATACCAATGTTGGTATTTGTTAAGCGCTTACTATTTGCTGAGCACTGTTCTAAGCGCTGGGGTAGATACAGGGCAATCAGGTTGTCCCACTTGAGGCTCACAGTCTTCATCCCCATTTTACAGATGAGGTCACTGAGGCACAGAGAAGTCAAGTGACTTGCCCAAAGTCACACAGCTGACAGGTGGCAGAGACGGGATTAGAACCCATGACCTCTGACTCCTAAGCCCGGGTTCTTTCCACTGAACCACGCTGTAACCAACACTGGTCCAGATTTTTTTAAACTGTTGCTTTAATTGTATCTTCATGGTCTGCTCCCAGGTCTCTTCCCCAGTCACCTCGAGTACTCGCCACACAGCCGGGATGCTTCCCATCCCTCAGCCTTGACTGGGACACGAAGGGGCACTCCAAGCCAGGGAAGGGAATGAAGGCAGTTGTCAAGTTATTAAAAAAAAAAAAGGTAAAATAAAAGAAAAAGACCTGACTGGCTTTGGACAATGGGCAAGCCTGGTGGAGGGGGCCAGAGAACAAGTGTGGAGAGAGTGAGTTTGAAGTGTAAGCTCATCCTCTAGACTGTAAGATCTTCCTCCAAACTGCTAGCTCATTATGGGCAAGGAACCTGTCTGCCAATTCTGTTGTACTGTACTTTCACAAGCAGTACAGTGCTCTGCACATCTTGTCTTATGCTGTTGAGTGGTCTCTGACCCATAGCGACGCCATGGACACATCTCTTCCAGAACGAACCACCTCCATCTGCGACCATTCTGTCAGTGTATCCCTAGAGTTTTCTTGGTAAAAATACGGAAGTGGTTTATCATTGCTTCCCTCCATGTGGTATCCTTGACTCTCCACTCCTGACTCTCTCCCACTCTCCCATGCCACTGCTGCCCAGCACAGGTGAGTTTTGACATAGAAGATTACCTTCCACTTGCTAGCCACTGCCCAAGCTAAGAATGAAAATGGATATGTCTCTGCTTGAGTCTCCCTCCCGTAGTCAAGACTGGCAGAGCACTGGAAACTCTCCAGGTGTGACCCTGAGAGGATGGCTCTACACATAGTAAGCGCTAAATAAATACCACTCATAGAGTGATTGATTGATTGAGGGGGAGGCAGGGGAGTTAAGTCTTGGTAACTCTAAGGGGGACAGGGAGGGGGCAGGGAGTGTCTGGGAGGGGGCGGGGAGGGTTTACTTACCTTGATAAGAGGGCGACAGGTTCGGAGGGCTTCGTCTGACAGTGCAGCAGAAGTGGCTGCGCTGTCGGCTGTCTGAAGGGATCACGTGATGATTTCTGTAAGGTGGACCGCTCTATAGCAGCCTGAGCTGGATGAGTACAAAGTGGCAAAGAGAAAGAAAAGCCTAAGGTAGCTGAGGGAAAATGTAGCATCAGTGGGATAAGAAAGATGGAGACCTGACAGAGGGCAAAGGTTGAGGGACTTCTAGAGGAGAAAGCAAAAAATTGAACTGTGCTGATTCACTGGATCATGTTGTCTCCACAAAGAACTGATTGCTCCAGCAGGAGGCACAGCTCTTGCTTCCGTGGTGCCATTTTGTCTTTGTGATAATGTGTGTAAAACAAGCTTTTTCACATTCCCCCCTTTTTGTCCGATGACTTGCCCTCTATGCCCTCCTCTGCCCTCTCACCCTTCCTTCTACAGCACGGGTCTGGGGGTCAGAAGGTCAAGGTTCTAATCTCAACTCTGCCAATTGTCTGCTGTATGACCTTGGGCAAGTCACTTCACTTCTCTGGGTCTCAGTTACCTCATCTGTAGAATGGGCAATAAAAATGTGAACCCCACGTAGGACATGGACTGTGTCCAACCTGATTTGCTTGTATTCCCCATCCCCAACCCCAAGTGTTTAGTACAGTGCCTGGTACATAGTCAGTTCTTAACAAATACCATAATTATTATTATTATGTCTGGGGAATCAATGTGGTCTAATACACAGAGCAAGGAGTCAGAGGACCTGTTCTAATGCCTCTCCACCACTTGACTGCTATGTGACTTTGGCAAGTCAAGTAACTTCTCTGTGCCTCAGTTACCTCATCTCTAAAATGGGGATTGAGTCTGTGGGACATGGACTGTGTCAACCCTGATTAGCTTGAATCTGCCACAGCACTTAGTACAGTGTCTGGCACATAGTAGGCACTTAACAAAATACCATGAAAAATAAAAAACGCCCTGCCCTCCACCATGGATTATTAAAATCTCTGTCTCCATGGCTCCCTGGTCCCTTCCAGCTCCACTCTTCACTCCTTTGTGAGCTGCATAACAGAATCCACCTTCCATTTCTGTACCTACCCGCACTGTTCTTAACCTGTGCCAGACCAGACCCACCCACCTGGCTTTATTTTTAACCTTGTCCAGATGCAGCTCCCCAAACCCCATCCTTTGCTGCTCAGTTTCTCCTTGCAGAGGACACCTTCTAAGACCCAGGAGCCATGGGGACAGAACAGGGACTGGGGTGACTGTGGCCTCTTCCCCTTCTGGTTCAGTCCTGGCATTACTAATAATAAAAATAATAATTACGATATTTGTTCAGTGCTTACTATGTGCCAAGCCTCTCCTAGGAATCGACGCCTTATCGTGGCAAGAGAGTTTGTGTATGCTGATGAAGCTTAGAACTATGCTATATAGGGTTATCCATAATGGAAAGGCCTAAGCTGAAGTGTTAGACAAGGTCGATTCACTGGTGCTGGACAGCAGCGGCATGGGAAAGAATCAAAGGCAGACGATCAAGTAATCAAAATATTGATCAAAGATAATGGCAGGGATTCAAGCTTTTACTGCACGGAAGAAGGCAGTGCTAAACCACTTCTGTACCTTTACCAAGAAAACTCTATGGATACACATACCAGAATGACTTTATGGCAGAAAATGGGACGTGCTGGAGAGGGTGTGTCCATGGAGTCGCTATGGGTAAGAAACGACTTGGCATTTTAAGAAGAAGATGATGTGCCAAGCACCGTTCTAAGCACTGGGATAGATACAGTTTGGCACAGACCCTCTCCCACACACTCACACTCACAGTGGGGCTCACACTCTTAATCCCCATTTTACATATGGCTGAGGTCCAGAAAAGTCACTTGCTCAAGGTCACACAAGTGACACGTGGCAGAGACATGATTAGAATGCAGGTCCTTCTGACTCCCAGGCCTGTGCTCCACTCTGGGGGACTGTAAGTGAACCACATGTCAGGGAAGGGACACAGAGGCTGGGCCAGGACAAGTCTAAAAAGAAAATGCCATATGGGCATACCCAAATGGGCAGGGATTGGGTCAGGGAGGTGGGACAAGGGGAGATGATGCTTCAGAGAGCTGGGTGGTGGGGTAAGTGGAGGTAGAGCAAGAGTAGGGAGGCGCAATTAGTAGTGGACACATTAGGTGGAACATGGATGACAGATTGGGAAAAAATGTAAAAAGCCTCCTGCATGTGTCTTTGCAAAGTCAAAGACTACATGCTATAGCACATCTGCTCCAGGGACCTCTGTTATTACCCATGTGTGGGAGCTCCTTATGTGGTGTTCTGTGAAGGGGATAGAAGAAGGGAGAGGAAATAAGAAACTCTATTGCAGAAGACGGACCAATAGTCTCTAGTAAGAGGCATCAGTATCATAGGGATGGAAACAAAAATACTTACATGATGGGGGTGGGGGAAGCCAGGAGATTCTAATGGAGTTTTAGAGCTTTGAGTTTTTGAGCTTTAAGATGGAACATGTAGCTAAATGAACATGTAGCTAAATGTTTGATTCCACAACCAGAAGAAAAATTAAAAACCCGAGAAAGGAATAGAAACAGGTGTATTAGAGGAATAGATAGGGGGTAATAAGGGAGACAGAGACCAAGGAGGCTACAAGAGGTATAGAAGGACACAGAGGGAGACAAGATGAGATAGAAGATGATGAGAGAAGGACAAAGTGATGGGAAAGTCTCAAGAGAAGGAACACTCTGTGGGAGAGAAAGATGGGAGACAGACATTGACACAAGCACAGAAACAATAACTGTTAGGAAGAATGAGCTACTTGCTCACCGAGATGTCCTTAGCACCAAGAAGATAGGTGCAGCATCAGCAGGAGGATAAGAGGTAAGTGAAGCAGCAGTTGAAGCTGCCAGAAGTGTAGCTTGCTGGCCAGAATTCCAGACATAGATCCTGGAAGAGTAGGAATCAGGCAGGGTGGGAGTTTAAAGCACTCAGTCACCTTGCCCACTCTTATCTTACCTCTCTGCTTTCCTTGCAAACTTTACTCGTTTAATGCCAACCTACTCACTGTATCTCGATCTCATCTATCTCGCCACTGAACTCTCTCCCACAACCTGTCTCTGGCCTGCAATGCCCTCCCTCTTCGTATCTGACACATGATCACTCTCTCCCCCTTTAAAACCTTACTGAAGGCACATCTCCTCCAAGGTATTCCCCAACTAAACCCTCATTTCCTCTTCAACTACTCCCTTCTGCATTACCCTTGCACTTGGATTTGCACCCTTTTTTTACCCTCCTCTTCAGCCCTACCACACTTATGTAATAGATCCATAATTTATTTATATTGATTTCTGTCTCCTCCTCTAGGCTGTAAGCTATGTGTGGGTAAGGAATGTGTCTAACAACTTTGTTATATTGTACTCTCCCCAATGCTTAGTACAGTGCTCTGCCCGCAGCAAGTACTCAGTAAATATGATTGAACGAATGGGGGAAGTGGCTTCATTTCTTACTTTTTCCTGGAGCTGCTCTGATCTACAGTGCTCTTTACCTGCTGCTAGCCCTGTCCCTATTCTGGTGGCTTGATCCCTCTCACTAGCTCCTTCAGTCCAGCCAATGGCACTAGAGGCACCTCTGTAGTCCTCAGGCAGGACAAATAGGCTACAGATAAGTAGCCTCTGGCTCCTAGATGTAGCTTACCTCTCTCCTGCAGCACTGAGGGCTAGGGAAGGGATGCAGCTGTGCCAACTGCCAACAAGAGGCAAGGGAATATAATTGCCTCCTCATCCCTCTCAGGGCCACTCTGGCTACTGCTCTGATCCCTAGGTTATGGGGCTGTGACCAGTGAGAGAGGGTTACACTGGGGCATGGAAGTTGGTAGTCCTCCAAATCAGTCAACATGAAGAACCACCTTCTATCCAGAATGCTAGAAAACTGCAGGGTGCATCATAACTTGCACACAAAACAATGCAACGTAAAAGCAACAATAAACACTGGCTGCATCTACTTTTATTTAATGCATACATCAGAAAAAGAATAATACTGAATTGCACAGGAATCGGTAGATGGAGACAACCCAATTCATTAATAACATGAGGCAATCTTCTGCCCAGAATCAGATCAAAACAGGATAACAAGTCATCTTGGCATCTGTGTAAAACTGAACCAAACCAATCCAGACAGACACTTGTCTAGACAAACACAATAGTTTACCCCAAAATTATATGGCACTAGAAATGGAGATGGTTAAATAGGAAATTCCTGATGGAGTGGCTGCCTAAGCATTGAGAAATGATCACAGGATGCACCTGAAGGAGGGGTCAGGAGGTGACCAAATTTGCCTCCTTGATTTCACCACTCAGAGTCAGGGGCAGGGTGAAATCGGTGGCTTCAGAAAGGCAGCCCAGTTACTAGTGGTGGAACAATTGGCTTGAGCTGTCTCCATTGGCCTCAGATTTCCCTCAGGAGCTGGTCCCAGTTGGACCCTTCATATAATTGAAATATCCAGGGGCAAGTGAATTCTCTAGTTAATTCAGTTGGGTTGTACCCAGATTTTCCCACAAATATTGTGAATTTGGGAGGAGGCAAGTGAAGGAGGGAGAAGCAGGGATTGGTAAACAAGAGGAAGCAGAATTCTGTCAGGAGTTGGGAAGTGTAGTGGATCAGGTAGAGAGGCAGGGGTTCCCCAAATTTGGAACTGCTATCCTGAGCCCGGGCTGCAGCTGAGCAGGTTGCATGGGGGAATGGGCTGTTTCCATATTACATTCCCAAATATCGCACCCTAAAGCTTTGAATTGGTCCATTTTCCTAGGCTGTTGTCCGGAGATGACCCAACCCTCCATTTAGGAAACAGAATTATAAAACCAGGGTCCTTGTCCCTCTACTTCAAGATCATTTAACAGCACCCTTTCCCTCCCTCAAGCAAAATCAAGACCTTTGCTTCTTACGTGACTCTTTTTTTTTAAATTTAAGGTAATGTGCTGTCCATCCATGCTGGTTTATGGCCACACATTGAAACTCAGAAGAGAAATCATTGTCTTCCACTTGTGTGATTTTTAATGTGTTGTTCATGCAAGAGAGTTGACCTCTAAGATTAGGGGAAAGGAAAGCAAACATTATATTTCACGGTTTCTTACAAGTTGTCAAAACAAGTTGGGAGGAGAAAGGGACATAAATTTTCAACATTTGTAATCCTACCTTGCTGAAACCATTTTTCCTGGATACTCATGAAATCTGGAGTCATTGAACCTATGAATAACGGTGTTGTCAACAAGCCACTTGAGAATAGCTATCTCTTGGGGGCCTTTCCCAAAGCAGGCTGAACAGGAAATAGTTACAGGGGCACCTAGACAGGAATTGAAAGAGTTAAAAGCCACACAGTGTTCTACTTATACATCTATTTGATGTATCCTGGAAACTCTTTGGCCCCAAACGAGACTTTTATTCTTCTACTCTCCCACTACCTCATTTCATTCTCCTCCCAGCTTACTCTCTCCTCCTGCAGTAGGGAGTCATCACTGTATTTTGTACCAGTGATTTGCCCTAAGCAGTCCCTGAGCTACAAAGACAAGAACAAACTCCTGGTTGCCTCTGTTTATTCTCCTCCTGAAGCATGCAGAGGCTTATCCTATGTAAGCATTAGACTGTAGGATCCTTGAAGGAAGGCATCATGTCTTCCACCTCTATTGGACCGTACTCTCCCAACCTCTGCACACCGTAAGCACTCAATAAATACCAGTGATTGATTCAGGCAGATTTTTTCAGTCCAAGGTCATAATTTTGCACTCTCATTCCTTCTCCTCCTGGATAATAATGGTAATAATGATGATGGCATTTGTTAAGCATTTACTATGTGCCAAACACTGTTCTAAGTGCCGGGGTCAATACAAGGTAATAAGGTTGTCCCACGTGGGGCTAACAGTCTTAATCCTTATTTTACAGGTGAGGTAACTGAGGCACAGAGAAATTAAGTGACGTGCAAAAGGCCACACAGCATACATGTGGCAGAGCTGGGATTAGAACCCAGGTCCTGCTAACTCCCATGCCCGTGCTCTTTCCACTAAGCCACGCTGCTTCTCTAGATTTTTGAGATACACATCAAGTTCACCTCCTGCTTATTCCACAACTCCCACCTCTACATTGATAGAGGCAACTTTATCTGCACATAGTAGGCACTCAATAAATGCCATCAATTGATTTATCAAAATAAATACAACAGCCAATCACTTACCAAGTTTTACTTTTTCCACAGCATTGTTAGGAGGGATTTTAATTTGGGGATGAAATGAGGCTCGTCTCTCTGATGAAATGAAGGATAAGGAAAGATAATAAAGTATTCATTCTAACAAGAAGCATGCACAATGTTAAACCCAAAAGCACCAGAGTGGCAGCTGAAAAAGGATCCCAATTGTTACAACACAGCTAGTCCTGGGCATTCTCCAGTTCCCAAACATGGAGCCCCCATCTGCAGAGCAAGAAACAACCCTGACAGGCTTAGAACTTCCACCTCTATGGACCTTGAGATTGGCACTTGCCTAGTTAGATTAAAAAGTGCCATTTTCTCCAACTACAACTGTATAAATACTCTGCTCAGGATACCAGATTAAATGGTCCTTCATTCTCCATTAGGCTAATATTCTAGCTTCACAGGTATCTTTTGTCCTTGGCCTAGAGCACCGATCTTGGGGTCAGAAGATATGGGTTCTGGCTCTGCCACTTGACTGTTGTGTGACCTGGGGCAAGTCACTTAACTTCTCCTAGCCTCAATTTCTTCATCTATAAATTGGATAGCAAATACCTCTTCTACCTCTCTCGTTGGATTGTGAGCCCAATGTGGGTAAGGGACTGGGTGCAGCCTGATTATCTTGTATCTACCCCAGAATTTAGTATAGTGCATGGTAGAAAGTAAGCACTTAACAAATATCACCGTTTAATTGGACCTCTCTCCATTCTCTTCCCTCTGTATCCCTTGCATCCCACATTCAGGAAGTGGCTAAAATATATGGGCCTTTTGACACTAACTGTATGCTGGGAAACCAGGAAGCTGGATTTCACACATTTAGCCTTGTGAGCCTTAGCAAGTCTGAAGCCCCTGGATTCTTAAATGGCACTGCAATCCAAGAGGAGTCCAGGAATGTGTGGGGAAAATCATCAGTCCTATCCTGCCTTGATTATTCATTCATTCATTCAATCATATTTATTGAGCACTTACTGGGTGTATAGCACTGTACTAAGTGCTGGATTACCATACTGGCCACCTTTCTGAGCTCTCTGCAGCCTGTCTCTACCTACTCTAGTCCATACTTCACTTTGCTGCCCGGATCATTTTTCTACAAAGAGGTTCATGTCCTTTTCCCCCACTCCTCAAGAGCCTCCAGTTTTTGCCCATTCACTTCTGCATTAAACAAAAGCTCCTCACCTTTGCCTTTAAAGCACTCAATCACCTTGCCACCTCCTACCTCACTTCACCACTCTCCTACTAGAACCCAGCTCTCATACTTGCTCCTCTAATGCTAACCTTCTCAGTGTACCTCAATCTTGTCTATTTCACCACCTACTTCTTGCCCATGTCCTGCCTCTGGCCTGGAATGTCCCCTCCTTATATCTAACAGACAGTTACTCTCCCCCACTTCGAAGCCTTACTGAAGGCAGACATCTCCTCCAAGAGGCCTTCCCTGACTAAGCCCTCCCTTCCTCTTCTCCCACTCCCTTCTGCATCACTCTGATGTTCTCCATTTATTCATCCCCACTCCAAGCCCCATCAGACTTTTGAACATAGCTAAAATTTACTTATTTATATTAAAGTCTGCTTCTCCTTTTGGAGTGTAAGCTTATTGTGGGAAGGGAATGTGTCTGCTTATTGTTTTATTGTACTCTTCCAAGTGCTTAGTACAGTGCTCTGCACACAACAAATGTGAATGAATAAATTGAACGAATGAATGAATTAATTAAAAGGGAAGATCAAATCTGGGGTGAGAAGAGGGATCTCAGACTAGAACATTCCCAGGAAGATCTGTTTTGAACCCTAGCCAACTCCATTAATCTGGAGAGTTGGAGGAAATGGTGAAATCCCCTGAGGAATCCAATCTGTCCCAAGAAGGGATAGAATTTTAAATACCTGGTGCATGTTGAGGGACTTAGACCAATTCACCTAAGAGTGGTTACTAGATTCAGAACAGATCTCACCATCAACAGACTTGGCTGGGCCCTTCCTATGTCCAGCGTGCTTTACTAGGCATTTGAAAACAATCAAAGCAAGTACAAGACAGAATCTCTACACTTAAGGATCTTGCAATCTGAAGGGGAAGGCAAGTACAAAACTATATTTTTTTTGTATAGGTGTGTATAGACGAGTATAGGCATGAGGTAGTTGTGGGCAGGAAATGTGTCTGTTGCTGAATTGTACTCTCCCAAGAGCTTAGCACAGTGCTCTGCACACAGTAAGTTCCCTATAAATACAACTGAATGAACGAATTTTTTTTAAAAAATCAGTCAATGGTATTTATAAGTGCTTTCTCTGTTCAGAGCACTGTACAGAGCACTTGGGAGAGGACAATCAATCACAGGTATTTATTGTTTACTGTGTGCTGAATATTGCACTGAGAGCTTGGGAAAGCACAATACAATTTAACTGGTAGACACGAACCCTGCCCACAAGGAGATTACGGTCTATGTGGGGAGGTAGTAATTAAAATAAATTGCAATAATAATAATTGCGGTATTTGCTAAGTGCTTACTGTGTGCCAGGCACTGTACTAAGCATTGGGGTGGCTACAAGCAAGTCAGGTTGGACACAGCCTCTAACCCACATGGGGCTGACAGTCTCAATCCCCATTTTGTAGATGAGATAACAGGCACAGAGAAATGAAGTGATTTGCTCAAGGTCACAAGAGCCAGGATTAGAATCCAAGACCTTCTGACTTCCAGGTCTGTGCTCTTTTGATTAGGCCACATTGTGCCACTTTTGAGGAGTGAAGGAGGGGCAAGACTGCTGAGCTCTGTCCCTTCCATCACAGAGAAAACTGTGCAAAAGTCATCGGTAGGGCAGACAGCTTGGCAAACCTCTCTGCAGACATGGAGCCTAGGGCAATGAAGCCTATTGGGAACTTGATCTACTCAAGCTCTGCTTCTCTTGTCTTTTCCATTTAGAACCTAATAATAATAATAATAATCATTGGGGCATTTGTAAAACACTTACTATGTGCCAAGTACTGTTCTAAGCATAGGGGGTAGATACAAGGTAATTAGGTCAGACACAGTCCCTGTCCCACATGGGGCTCACAGTCTTGATTCCCATTTTACAGATGAGGTAACTGAGGCACAGAGAAATTAAGTGACTTTCCCAAGATCATAAAGCAGACATGTGACAGAACTAGGATTAGAACCCATGTCTTCTAACTCCCAGGTTCATGCTCTTTGTATTAGACCATGCTGCTTCTGTAGAAATCCTATGGAAATCTGGTTTGTTGAGAAACTGTATTTAATGAGAGCAGATGTTGGTTTATTTTTTTTCTGACTGTTGGAAATAGAAGGAGAAAATGACTGTGGGTGGACCAGGAATCAGATGGCTAGAATAGGAAAGGGAGTGTTTATACATGGAGAAATAGATGTCATAAAAATTCTGCAGGCTGACAAAAAAAATCTGTAGTACAGAAAATGTTCTCAAATTCCCTCCATCATATCCTTCGTAAAACATCAGAGACAACCAACATGACACAATTTGGCTCTATACCCTGTGAAGACACTGTGGGTTACTGGAAAGACTGTGGCCCTGGGTGTCAGGAGACCTAGATTCTTGACCCAGATCTGCCGCTGGCTTACTGCATGATGTTGATGAGTTACTTAACATTAATGAGACTCATCTGTAAAGTGAAGATAATCAGTCCTATCTCTCCTTACCTTAAAGTGTTGTGGTGAAGTTTATAATGAGACAACTGATATAAGAGTACTTTGGAAAAATAAAAGCACCCTACAAAAATGGCATTAACAAACATGAGTTGTCATCTAAACAAACTCTTGTAAACCAGGACCTCACAGAACCCAATGGCATGCATAAACGTACAAACATGAACGTACACACACACACACACAAACGCAGACACACAACTACACACACACACACAACTTTAGCTTCTAGACAACAACCCACTGATGGAATGACAAATTAATCACAAATTTTATTTTACTTTTTTAAAACAATGTTAGCACCAGTGAACATTTTTTTGTTCTATTTAGAGTAGCAAAAAACTTCCTCTCTTTTCTTCCACAACGACTCAGAAATAAATGCCAGATGGTCACCTTACCTTTAAATTTGAATTCTACTGTTGCAGTCACCGGATAAATAGTTCCTTTTTCATTGTGGACAAATTGGCAGGTGTAATTTCCTGAATCGGCTTCAGTTGCACCTATGATCAGCAAGAAGTCCTTTCTTGATAAATATTTTGCTTCACGCAAGGGTTTGCAGTTCTGAGGGGGAAAATTCCATTCAGTGTTGGAGGACAACCTTTAAATGACCCAATTTTAACAATGACTTGATTTCCATGTATAGCTTTATTGGTTTAAATTTACCTGAAACCACTGAATGTCACCTGAATTATTATAGATATCGAGATTAGGGCAATAGATGGTTGAGAGCCCGATTGGGAACCGATAGATCAAATCATCTGGGGTGACACAACCAGCTTGTTTCGGGTATATCTTCACATTCACCAATGCAGATTCCCTGGAACTGTTGCTGATAAAATAAGACAAGTCATTTTTTAAAAAACAAGCCAGTCATGCAGCATTCCTCAGCAATGCTTTCCATAAGGATTTTATCCTTTGGAACTGAAAACAATGGGATTTGAGAAATTCAGTTATATGAGAGAAGCATCCCAACAAGAGTGCTAACAAGAAGAGGAAGTTAAAGAGGGAAAGTGATTGGTTCTGTTTCTGACCTATTGACTGTTCAAGCTCTTTTAATCAATTTCAATTCATCAAAATCTTCCTGAGGATATTTCTCCCTTTTTTTTTTGTCTTAGGCTTTTGTCATCTCTGACCCATAGAGACGCCATGGACACGTCTCCCAAACTGCTTTACCTCCATCTGCCATTGTTCTGGCAATATATCCATAGAGTTTTCTTGGTAAAAATACAGAAGTGTTTTACCATTTCTTCCTTCCCCATAATAAATCTGAGTTTCCATCCTCGACTCTCTCCCGTGGCTGCTGCTGCCCAGCACAGGGAAATTTTGACTTGTAGCAGATTGTCTTTCCCTTGCTAGCCATTGCCCAAGCTAGGAATGGAATGGATATGCTTCTGCTTGACTCTTCCTCCCATAGTCAAGAATGGCAGAATACTGGAAACTCTCCAGATGCTATCCTGAGAGGGGCTTTCTCCCTTTGCCACTGCTTTGTTTTTTCTGTTTTTAGGCTATGATGGAGTCTCCCAGAATAAAGAACTGTGGAGCCCTGATCCCGTCATGAAGATCTTGAGACTGAAAATCTAGGCCAAGAAAATGATTTAAGTGAGAATAATTTATGCCCACCAGACATATTGTCTGGTCCTTGTCAGGCATGTTTCTTGTGGGGCCCAGAGTGCATAGAGTGAGTGGGCAGGCTTTATTATTGTGCTTCTTATGCCACGTGTGGAAACCATTTTCCAAAAAGGTGAAACTTGGTCATTGCCTTTTGCCACCCTTCCTTATATTTGGAACAATCACATTTGTAATCTTCTGTATTAGTTTGGATCTATTTCTACAATAGTTATTATTATTCATAATAATAATAATAATAATAATGGTATTTGTTAAGCATTTACCAAGTGCCAGGTGCTGTTCTAAGTGCTGGGGTAGATACAAGATAGTTGGCTTGGATACAGTATGAAGCTCACAGTAATCCTCATTTTACAGGTGAGAGAACTGAGGCCCAGAGAAGTGAAGTGACTTGTCCAATATCACATGGCAGATGACTGGTGGACACAGGATTAGAAACCAGGTACTTCTGACTTCCAGGCCTGTACTCTATCCACTAGCTCATTCTTCTCTATTCACTAGGCCAGAAATGTCCATTAGTATTATTCTTATTTTAGCAATTTACTCTTTTTTCTCCATGTATCAAAGAGTGGACTTTTTTCACAGGTTTGTCTACTTTCTCTGTTTCCCCATGCAAATCTGATGTGTTCAAATCCTTCTTTCGACTGACAATGATTAACTGGCAAAAGCTTTTTCCAAATGCAAAACATCTTGCTCTCATTATATATTTTTACTGTGTAATTCCTTTCCATATCAAACTATCAGTTTAATTTATCAGTTTATCAACTAGTAGTATTAATTGAGAACCTATTACTCAATAAAGAACTTGAGAGAGTATAATGTAACTAGAATATAATAATGATAGTATTTGTTAAGCGCTTACTATGTGCAAATTACTGTTTTAAGTGCTGGGGTAGATACAAGGTAATCAGGTTGCCCCAAGTAGGACTCACAGTCTTCATTCCCATTTTATAGATGAGGTAACTGAGGCACAGAGAAGTTAAGTGACTTGCCCATGGTCACCCAGCTGACAAGTGGCAGAGCCGGGATTAGAACCCATGACCTCTGACTCCCAAGCCCAGGCTCTTTCCACTGAGCCTTGCCCTTAAGGAACTTCATTTTATCACAGTTTCTTATTTGATCCACATCAAAACAATTTGAGAAGACAAATAATAGGGTGTTTTCTTTTGTTTCTTTGGTATGCTTGCTATTTGTCAGCTTCTGGACGTTTCCTGCCTAGTAAATACATAGGCTACTGGTTAACTGATTGAGGAGCAAAAGCAAGATATGGAGGCTCACCTACAGGGGAAGAGGGAAGTTCAAAGCAGAGATCAAAGTTCCATGTCCCTGGAATGACTGATTTATCATTTGGTATTTCAATCAATCAATGGTATTTCCTGAGCACTTGATGTGTGCAGATCACTGTGCTAACAACTTGGGAGAGTACAGTATTCATTCATGCAATCGTGCTTAGTGAGCGCTTACTGTGTGCAGAGCACTGTACAAAGGAGTTACTAAACATGTTCCCTGCCTACAACGAGTTTACAATTTAGAGGGGGAAACAGACATTAATATGAATAAATAATTTATGGATATGTACATAAGTGCTGTGGGGCCGGGGGGGGAATATCAAGGGCCCAAAGGATACAGATCCAAGTGCCTAGATGGCACAGAAGGGAGAGGCAGTCCGGAAAAGAAGGGTTAATCAGGGAAGGTTTCTTGGAGGAGATGTTACCTTAATAAGGCTTTGAACATGGGGAGAGTGGTGGTCTGGCAAATATGGAGAGGGAGAGAGTTCCAGGCCACTGGAAGGATGTGAGAAAGGGGTCAGCAGTGAGATAGATGAGATTAGGACAAAATGAACAAACTGGAGCTAGAGGAACAAAGTGTGTGGACTGGGCTGCAGTGGGAAATCAGTGAGGTAACATAGGAGGGGGTGAGCTGATTGAGAGGTCTAAAGCCAAAGGCAGAGTTTCTATATGATGCGGAGGTGGATGGGCAACGACTGGAGGTTACTGAGGAATGGGGATACATGGACTGAATTTTTTTTAGAAAAATGATCTGCACAGAAGAATGAATTATGAACTAGAGAGGAGAAATACAGAAGTCAGAGAGGTCAGCAAGGAGACAGATAATAAGAATTATTATTATGCAAATGTGGGTTAGGATAGGTGCTTTGATCAGAGGAGTAACAGTTTGAATAGAAAGAAAAGGACTAATTTTAGCTATGCCACGAAGGCTGAACCGACAGGATTTGGTGACAGATTGAATATGTGGGTTGAATGAGGCAGATAAATTGAGGATAATGCCAAGGCCATGGGCTCTTGAGACATGGAGGATGGTGGTGCTGCCTACAGTGATGAGAAAGTCAGGGGGAGGAGAGGGTTTAGCTGGGAAGATGAGGAGTTCTGTATTTCTCTTACCTGTGCTGGATACAAGTGTAGTTTGCAGCATCTTCTATCAAAGTTGGTAGGAACTTGAGCATATCTCTGGAAGAATATCTACGTTCCCCTTCTCTGGCAGGAATGCTTTCATTTGTTTGTGTAACATACCAGTCAATTTGGAAGCCAGCTTGTGGATATAAAGGGCAAGCCACAATCAAAGCTTCTCCTTCCTTTGCCACATAGTAATGAACTGCAAATGGACAATGTATAAGCCATTAAGTCTGCTTGAGGAAAAACCCCAGTGGTTAGAACAGTGCTTGACACATAGTAAGCACTTAACAAGTAACACAATTACAACTGAGTTGAATCCACCTGAGAGACAAAATATCATATTAGCATAAACTCCTCTTCTCTTGGGAAATTTTGTTCTTTACATCATGTTCATCAACCAAGAACAAACACTTCTCCAATCTTGTTAGGAAAATATTGATGTGAACAGAATATAAAGTGAGACTTACTATTATAGGTGGCTGTGCAGGGGATGAGGAATATACATAGAACGACCAGGGAACAGGATTGCATCGTCTATTTCTAAAACAAAAAGAAAAGAGTGAGTGAGGATTTTGGTCCAGTCTTATATCAAGGAAAACTATGACATAGATTTTCATCACCAGACTGATTTTGAGAGTTTTCTGAGAAATAGAGAGCATTTGCATGCCTAGAAACAAAACATAACAATTGAGAATTATGAGGCATGCTTTGCTTATATACAATTACACAAGGAAACTATGTCAATTTAATGATTCCTGCTATCTTTTCTTTCCATGTCAGTGTGACATTGTCAGCTCTAGTTTATAATTCTTTTTTTTCCACTCTTGGGAAAACATTTTAATAGAGAATGGTTAAATTATACTCCATTTTAGAACATGGGTTTTCTTTGGAAGATAGCATTAGTATTAATGATCAATAAAGACATTGTAAAATTTGAGAATCTTTGGCATTCAATGAGATAGTATCTTCCAAAAGGTTCATAAGCTACAATCCTTCATTACTCCCCCAATACTGCTCTAGTATTACCTATTAAGTGGAGTGAATGTCTGTTCCGCTGCCTATGAACCCAACATTTCCTGTCTCCTACATTTAGGGGGTGCAAAAGGCAGATGCAGTCATCAACTGACTCTGGTCTCTCTACCTCCTTCTTCTGGCATTCAATTCTTTCACATGCTTCATACTAATGAGAAGTTTGGTCTCTCTGTTGGTATTTATCCAAATTCATTTCAAACAGTGCAGCAGTCACTTGAGTTGACCCTTCGCTCAGAGGATGGGGGAGGAGAAACTTCAGAGGTTGCCAAAGGCGGAGGAAACTCCTTCTCCTCATCTAGACTGTAAGCTCATTGTAGAAAGGAAACATGTCCACAAACTCTGTTATATTGTACTCTCCCAAGTGCTTAGTACAGTGCTCTATATACAGTAAGCACTCAATAAATATGATTGATTAATTGATTGAATCTAGGTATCCCTTGCTAGAGAAACAGCTTGGCCTAGTGGATAGAGCATGGGCCTGGGAGTCAGAAGAACCTGGATTCTGATCCCAGCTCCACCTGTTGTCTGCTATGTGACCTTGGGTATGTCATTTAACTTCTCTGTGCCTCAGTTACCTCATCTGTGAAATGGGGATTAAGGCTGTGAACCCCATGTGGATCATGGACTGTATCCAACCTGATTAGATGGTATCCACTCCAGAACTTGGTACAGTGCCTGACACATAGTAAGAGCTCAACAAATACCATTAAAGAAAAAAAGAAAACCAGTATAGAAAGACCTGTCAGGTGCTTCCAGCTGGAACAGCCAATCCGAGAAAAGGATTGGAAATGGAGGAATGAGAGCGGGAGGAGCTTGAGTGAGAAGGCCCTCACCCATTTCAAGGGTGAAGCTTCAGAGATGTGATCCTGATAAATCAGGACAAAAGATGGAGAAAGGTTTTCCATGTAGGGATCCTGAAGGAAGGATCCCCTTGGGACAGGGGTCTTAGCCCAGAGGAGGAGAACCAATCAGGCACCGCTCTACTCCAGCATCCACGGATCCTGAAGGAAGGATTCAGAAGGGGGAATACCAGTACCTGGGATATCCCAAGAGAGGAGGGAAGAGAACCAGAAGAGCATGTGCACCAGCACCACTACAGGGGAGTAGAAAGGAGGCTGGGAAAAAGTGTAGGGAGGAAGTGCTAGAGAAAGGGAAAGGTATTTTAGATCAGAATTTGGCTCTAATTGTCACCTAATTGTTGTGTTACTAAAGCTTTCCGTGGAGAAGCAGCCTGGCCTAGTGAATAGAGCACAGACTTGGGAGTCAGAAGGATCTGGGTTCTAATCTCATCTCTGCCACTTTTTTGCTGTGTGACTTGGGACAAGTCACTTCACTTCTCTGTACCTCTGTTACCTCATCTGTAAAATAGGGATTGAGACTGTGAGCCCCATGTGGACTATGTCCAACCTGATATGCTTGTATCCACCCCAATGCTTAGTACAGTGCCTGGCATATAGTAAGTGCTTAACAAATACCATAATTATTATTATTATTATATTAAAAACTGTTCATAACTCTAAGCTATGCATGTCTGCCAGTGGCATGGACTTAGGCACTTCCAGGGAGATGTGTTTTCCTGGGAACTGAGGGAGAGGCAGAAATCTCTCCTTCAAACTTCCTGTCACCAACCGTGGGAGACAGCTGGCTAGATTATCAATGATCCCTTTGCCTTTGGGAGAAGTGCAAATTTGAAAGACAAGCATTGGTGATGGTAGCCCAAAAGGGTGCAAGAGTGGGGTTTGCTAGACAGGAAACCCACATTGTGCTGTTCCCAGAAAGGAAAATCCAGAGGACTTTAAGACCCAGGGGAAATTATGAGTATTCCTAAATGCCCCTGAGATTTTAAAGCTGAGTCCCTCTCATGTCACAAATAGAATGTAGTGAGCATAAGCACATTGATGTGCACTATTCAAATAAGGCTGATCTAATCCTCTAGGCACTGAGCCTAAATCATCTGTTTCTTCAAACAAGATTGCTGAAAAGATAAAACGTTGACACTGGCTTGGAAGTTCCAAAATAAAACTGCAAAGAAACTATGGGCAACTTGTAAAAATGGGTAATGCTTTGAGACGCACCCGCAGCCAAGTAACCGACAAATAGATTTCCAGATAGACATGAAAAGACCTGCAGGTAGAGAGTCATAGGCATGGGGGAAAATGGGAAGACATGGAATGGGTATATGGAATGTGGAAGGAAGGAGCTGGAGCCTATGAAGGAAAGGCTGAGACAGAGAGGAAAGAGCTGGTTTGCAGTGCTCCTTGCCACCTCTCTGATGGTCACAAGAGCTGAAAGTAGGATTCATTCAATCGTATTTATTGAGCAAAGCATTGTACTAAGCACTTGGGAGAGTACAGTATCACAGTGAACAGTCACATTCCCTACTCATAATAAGCTTAGAGTCTAGAGATCTCTTTTACAATCTAGGGATCTCTCGGCAGTCCTGATCCTGAGGAAAGGAGAGCCCAAGCTGCCCCTGTAATGGCCCAGTGGGTAGCTAAAAAGGGACTAGAAACTCCCCAAACTCCTTCCCAACCCCTGGGCTATTTTCACCCCAAGCCACTTCCCTGGAAACTAGGGTCTCATTCTATTACTAGCCTGAAAGACATCTAGTCCATCTAGCCAACAGTCACCCAGGAGTTGCTTGGAGAGAATCAGACTATCCACAGGTGACACCCCTGATGTCCTTTTATTCACAAATATGTATTTATATGTAAGCATATGTAAATATTACATTAGTTCACTATTCCCTTAGTCAATTCAGGGAGTTCCTATCTATTATGGTATCTTATTCCTTGCCAAATAAATGTCATCCTTGAATCAAAAGCTACTTCATTAAACAACATTCTCAAGTACACCAGAAACAGTCTCTTTCCTGAATGAAAACAGTCACAGAAACCTAGAATACCTTCAATTATTGAGGAGTGAGGAGCCCCGGCTCCAGGAGGGCAAAGAGTGAAGCGGATGAGCTCTTACCTTCCTAAAGTCTGTAGACATTCAGCAACCAAAGAAACCTGGAATCATCTGCCCCTGTTTAAGAGAGATGAAAATCCTTTGAGTCCTCAATTTTTGGTTTGTTTAGGCAGATACTTTGTTGAGCTCTTAAAAGGTCAGAACAAGGCAGTTATCCCCACCTCCTCCCTTGTGGAGCATGGAGACAGTTTGTACCTGCTCAGTGATATCACAGCAAGAACTTCAAGTATTTGTGACAGTCCATCCCTGGAATCTTTCTTACTCTTAATTCACAAAGCCTTTTTTCCAGATTTCCCAGGACAGCTCCTGGAGAGGGGTCCCAGCCAAGATGTGCTTTTCCTATGCCTCTGTGAAGAATCAAGGGATGGAGTTTCCAAATAGGGACTGTTCCATCTGGACTTCTTCCCTCCCTCCCCATCCCCTCTTAAACACACTCCGCCTCATCGCTGGATTTCTGCCCCATGAATCATGTACTAAACAGGGGTGATGAACCGTCCAGAGCCCTGATAATCTAGGGGTTCCTTTGGACCAGTGCCACTGAGAGTGTGTCAGAAAGACGGAAGAAAGGTGACCAGTTTTGTGGTCATTTAGGAGGGTTATGAATGTGGCTTAAAAAAGGGGTGAAAAGTTTGGGGAACAGGCAGAGTCGAATGGAGAGAAGAGGAAAAGAAGAGAGAAGAGGGGAAAAGGAGATGGAAAAGGGTGAAGGGAGAGTTGATGGAAAAGTTGGGGAAACGAGTCTTAGGATGAACAGTCTGTCTAATTCCCAGCTATCATTTCACAGCACTTGGTACAATGCATAGCACACAGTAAGCTCTTAATAAATACTTCAAAGCACTCAATCACCTTGCCCCTGCCTTACCTCATCTCACTACTCTGCTACTACAGTAGGAGCATGGGAAGCAGCATGGCATATATGATAGAGCATGGGCCTGGGAGTCAGAGGACATGGGTTCTAATCCTGATCTGCCACTTGTCTGCTGTATGGCCTTGGGCAAGACACTTAAGTTCTCTGTGCCTGAGTTACCTCATCTGTAAAATGGGGATTAAGACTATGAGCCCCATGTGGACATGAACTTTGTCCAACCTGATTTTCTTGTATACATCCCAGTGCTCAGTACAGTGCCTGGCATATAGTAATTGCTTAATACCATAATTATCAATTATTATTATTATTACTAAAACCCAGCCCACACACTTCATTCCTCTAAAGCTAACCTTCTCACTGTGCCCCTATCTCGTTTATCTCACTGTCGACCCCTCACCCACAGCCTGCCTCAGGCCTGGAACACGCTCTCTTCTCAAATCCGATGGACAATTATTCTCCCCAGCCTTCAATGCCTTATTGAGAACACACCTCCTCCAAGAGGCCTTCCCTGACTAAGCCTCCTTTCCTCTTCTCCCACTCCCTTCTGAGTCACCCTTACTTGCTCCCTTTGTTCTTCCCCCCCTTACAGCCCCACAACACTTATGGATATATCTGTAATTTATTTATATCAATGTCTGTCTCCCCTCCTTCTAGATGGGAAGCTTGTTGTGGGCAAGGAATTGTACTCTCCCAAGTACTTAGTACAGTATTCTGCACAGAGCAAGCACTCAATAAATGCGATAGAATGAATAAGGTAAACTGAACTTCTATTTTTCCTTCTGTTCTAGCTGGAAGCTTGCTATAATCATGTTAATGGAAAAAGCACCAAGAGATTCTGATTATTTTTAAAAAAAACATCAGAAGTAGGGAAACATCGTGGCCTAGTAGAAAGAGCGCAGCCTGGAAATCAGACGACTTGGGTTCTAATCCCAACTCTGCCACTTGGTTATCTGATTTTGGTCAAGTCACAACTTCTCTGTGCCTCAGTTATCTCATCTGAAAACAGGGATTCAATCCTACTTCCTTCTACCAGAAAAGCAGCATAACGTTGTGGATAGAGCAGAGGTATGGGACAGAAGGTCATGTGTACTAATCCTGACACTTGTCAGCCATGTGATTTTAGACAAGTCACTTCTCTCCTCTGTGCCTCAATGACCTCATCTGTAAAATGGGGACTAAGACTGTGAGCCCTTTGTGGGACAGGGACTTTGTCCAACCTGATTTGCTTGTATCCACCCCAATTTAGTACAGTGCCTGGCATATTGTAAGCATTTAACAAATAACACAGTGATTATTATTACTTAGGTTGTGAGCCACATCTGAGACAGGGATTGTGTCCAACCTGGTGATTCTGTATCTGACCCAACACTTAATACAGTGTCTGGCACATAGTATGTACTTAACAGATATCATAATAATTATTGTATTCATTAGGAAGAAAAAAGTAAATGTGTCTTCTCCAGATCAGGAAAACTGAGTTTGTTTGCAGGGGAGAGGAAAGGTAGAGGGGAAGGGGAGGGAAGAGAAGGAGAGGAAGGAACCTCCAAGTTCTCTCCTTAGCTGAAATTATCCTCCTGAGACACTTTTAAGAGGTCTCAGATCCCCAGAGGTGTACTCATAATCCTAAATCAATAAATGCTATTTATTGAACACTTACTGTATGCAGATCACTGTTCTAAGTGCTTGGGGAGTAAAATACCACAGAATCAGTAGACACATTCCCTGCCCACAATGAGTTTACAGTCTAGAGGACTGTAAGTCTACAGTCGGAAGTCGTGGGGTCTTTCCTTCCATAGATTAGTGTGGTTTCTAAAACTCACAGTAATGTCACCCCATGGATTCATCCCCTTTTACAACCTTCTCTCCCCCTTGCCTAGTCCTGATTCCCTAGAAATGGTTGTTGGAGCTCAAGGAAGTTTCTCTCA
Organism: Ornithorhynchus anatinus; assembly: GCF_004115215.2. Classification (NCBI taxonomy): domain Eukaryota; kingdom Metazoa; phylum Chordata; class Mammalia; order Monotremata; family Ornithorhynchidae; genus Ornithorhynchus; species Ornithorhynchus anatinus. The sequence goes on from NC_041729.1 coordinate 111,531,804, forward strand.
CTTCCTTTTCCCTGCACTGTAGTACGGCGTCTCCTGACTGATACAGAGCCTCCTCTACTCAAACTGGACTTGTGTTTAGTGATCTTTGTCAGTGTTTTAATAGCTTTTGACCTAAGTAACAACAATAACATTCTTGATTAGGTAGGAGCTATGAGCAAAATTCCAGATTTGAAACTACCTTTCACTAAACTTATACATTCATCTCAGGAGTAAAACTGAGATAAATATAGGAAGCATTGTGGCCTAATGGATAAACCATGGGCCTGGGACTCAGAGGACCTGGGTTCATTCATTTAAGCATATTTATTGAGCACCTACTGTGTGCAGAGCCCTATACTAAGCGCTTGGAAAGTACAATTCAGCAACAAATGGTGACAATCCCTGCCCACAATGGGCTCACAGTCTAGAAGTAAGGAGACAGGGATCAAAACAAGTAAAGAGGCAACAATAGCATCAATATAAATAGAATTATAGCTATATATTCATAATTAACATAAATAGAATTATAAATATGTACATATATACAGAAGAGCCCTGGGGCAAAGAGAGGGGTGGAGCAAAGAGAGCAAGTTGGGGTGAAGGCAGGGGGAGCAGAGGGAAAGGGAGGCTTAATCTGGGGAGGCTTTCTGGAGGAGGTGAGCCTTCAGTAGGGCTATGAAGGAGGCAGGGGGGTAGTGTGATTGTTCTAATCCAGACTCCACCACTTGCCTGCTTTGTGACCTTGGGTAAGTCACATAACTTGTTTGTGCATCAGTTTCCTCAACTACAAAATGGAGATTCAGTCTGGTCTTTCTCCCCCTTAGATTCTGAGCCCTATGTGGGAAAGGAGCTTTGTCTGGCCTGATGAGCTTGTATCTACCCCAGCACTAGACACATAATAAATGCTTACCAAATACCCTTTAAAAAAAAAAAACTCTCCCTCCCTCAGGTCTCTCTTACTTTCCTGCCATAGTCCTGAAGGCTCTTGTCTTCTGCTCTTTTCTGTTCTACCCTTGCTATTCTCAGATCTGTTGGGGAACTCAATCAGTCAGTTAGTTAATCAATCAATGAATCCATTCAGTCATTCAATCATATTTATGAGTGCTTACTGTGTGCCAGAGACTGTACTAAGCACTTGGAAATTACAATTTGGCAAGGGAGACAATCCCTACCCAACAGTGGACTCACAGTATAGAAGGGGGGAGACAGACAACAAAACAAAACAAGTTGACAGGCATCAATAGCATCAAAATAAATGAGTAGAATTATAGATCTATATGCATCATTAATAAAATAAATAGAATAAAAATGTAAATAATGATCATACAAATTTATATTTATATAAATACAAATAAATAATAAATAAATCAATAAATACACAAGTATTGTGGGTTGGGGATGGTGTAGAGCAGAGGGAGGGAGTAGGGGTGATGGGAGGGGAGGAGGAGCAGATGAGAAGGGAGGCTCAGTCTGGGAAGGCCTCCTGGAGGAGATGAACTTTCACTAGGGCTTTGAAGTGGGGAAGTGAGCTAGTTTGGCGGATGTGAAAAGAGAGGGCATTCCAGGCCAGACGTAGGACGTGGGCCAAGGGTTGACAGCAGGACAGGCGAGAACGAGGCACAGTGAAGAGGTGAGCAGCAGAAGAGCAGAGTGTGTGGGCTGGGCTATAGAAGGAGAGAAGGGAGGTGAGGTAGGAGGGACAAGGTGATGGAGAGCTTCGAAGCCAATAGTAAGGAATTTTTGCTTCATGCGAAGGTTGATAGGTAACCACTGGAGATTTTTGAAGAGTGGGGTGACATGCCCAAAGTGTTTCTGTAGAAAGAATATCTGGGCAGCAGAGTGTAGTATAGACTGAAGTAGGGACAGACAGGACATTGGGTCATCAGAAAGGATGCTGATGCAATAATCTAGTCGGGATATGATGAAAAAAAGTTGCTATTTGTTAAGCGCTTACTATGTGCAGAGCACTGTTCTAAGCGCTGGGGTAAATACAGGGTAATCAGGTTGTCCCACGTGAGGCTACAGTTCATCCCCATTTTACAGATGAGGTAACTGAGGCACAGAGAAGTTAAGTGACTTGCCCACAGTCACACAGCTGACAAATGGCAGAGCCGGGATTCAAACCCATGACCTCTGACTCCCAAGCCCGGGCTCTTTCCACTGAGCCACACTGCTTCCCTAGGTAGTGGTTTGGATGGAGAGGAAAAGGCGGATCTTGGCGATGTTGTGAAGGTGAGACAGGCAGGTTTTGGTGGCAATTGGATGTGTAGGTTGAATGAGAGAGCAGAGTCAAGGATGACACCAAGGTGTGGGCTTGTGAGATAGAAAGGATGGTAGTGCTGTCCACAGTGATGGGAAAGTCAGGGAGAGGACAGGGTCTGGGAGGGAAGATAAAGAGCTCAGTCTTAGACATGTTGAATTTTAGGTGGTGGGTGGACAACCAGGTGTAGATGTCCTGAATGCAGGAGGAGATATGAGCCTGGAGGGAGGGAGAGAGAACAGGGGAGGAGATGTAGATTTGGGTGTCATCTGCATAGACATAATAGTTGAATCCGTGGGAGCAAATGAGTTTACCAAGGGAGTGAGTATAGATGGATCAACCCTACTCCAGTTTTCAGATATACAGGCATAGGGTCCTTCCCTGAGTTTTGGCTTACGGGATGAACACTGCTTTTGGTCCTCCTGATCCCTCCTTCCACTAAACTTAAAATGGTGGAGGAGCTTCATCTCCATTTAACTAGCCCCCACCTCCTTTTGCCCAGTCCTTTCCTGTGATTCGTTGTGTCTCAGGTGCAACCACCATAATTTTGGCCAGAAAAAGGTCTGTCAATATCCCCCTCCTTCTAGACAAATTTTTATTCATTCTTTCATTAAAAATAAGTGAGTTCTTATTTCAGTGTTTCTCTTATCGTCTGATTCAAGGACCTAGGAAGCTTCCTTCTATGCTGGAGCTAGGATTAGGGAATTTTACTTGGCCAATTTAGGTTTGACTCTCCAATTACTTTCTGTGAAGGTACTAGGGCAAGCTAGCCTCTGCTTAAGCTAACTAGTCTCAGTATGAACCAGTGGTTCTAGGGTAACATGGATTCTCAGAACTAAGCATTAATCACCGGCCCAAGATCGAATGGGAGGAGTCTAATTGCAGTGGGATAGAGATTTGATTCTTCAGTAAAAGTTCTGCATCAAACAGAAACTCCTTATCATTGACTTTAAAGTACTTAATCAGCTTTCCCCCTCCTACCTTACCACACTAATTTCCTACTATAATTGTACTGGCACACTTTGTTCCTCTAATACAAACTTACTCACTCTACTTAGAGATCATCTTTCTTACTGCTAAACCCCTACCTTCATCCTCCCTCTGGTCTGGAACTCCCTTGACATTCATATCGGACTGTCACTCTCCCCATCAACAAAACCTGACTAAAATCACAATTCCACCAAGAGGCCTTCCCTGACTATGCCCTCATTTCCCCTTTTTGCCCTCCCTCTGTGTTGTCTATACATTTGGCTCTGTACCCCTTAAGCACTTTGATTTTCACCCCACCCCCACACCATTTATGCACACATCGATCTGTAATTTATTTTAATGTCTGTCTCCCCCTCTAGTTTCTGGGTAGGCAGGTATTATGTCTAACTCTCAAGAGGTTAATACAATCAAATCAATCAGTGGTATTTCTTGAGCACTTACTGTGCACTTGGGAGAGTACAGTACAAGAGAGATGATAAACATGTTCCCTGCCCACAAGGAGGTTCCCTGCCCACAAGGAGCTTATAGTCTAAAGAGAGTGAGCTGACCACAGTAAGCACTCAAAAAAATACCACTGACTGATTAAATTCGGGACAGTGCCAGACTTTCTAGCAATAGATACCATCTTTTGAAAGGAGTTTATTCTGGGGCCTGATGATCTTGCATCTACCCCAGCACTTAGTCCAGTGTTTGGCATGTGACAAACATTAAACAAAAACTGCAACAAATATTTCTGGCACCAGGACTGGCTCCAGATATTTGACCACCATTTGACAGAAAAAAATTTGTTTGTTCCCCATACCTCAAACCAGGAAGCACCTTGATTCATGGGACTCTGTGTGTGTGTCTCACTGAGTTTGCGGCATCGCAAAATCACTTCATTCATAACATTTTTCAGAAAGCCCCCAAATCCACCAGATTTATGTCAAGAGGTATTAAACTTTGCAACTTGAAGCATTTACCACTGCCCAGCCTGCTTTTAAACCAGTCAACTTTCCCTCAAAGATTTTAGTTCCCAGGTAATAAATTAATGGCATCCATCATCACTCATCCAACATAGACTGTTAATTCTGTCAGTGGAGTGGGCAAGGAAGCATCCAATGATGTTAAAAGATTCAAAAGAACTGGCTGGCATAGGAGATCCCAGAGAGCACCACCACCCCAAAGGATGGAACCCAAAATGTTTGTCAGTTTCCCTGGCAAACCATATTTCCAAGGGCTTTCCATTCACTTCTAGAGCAGAAGTCCAACATTTCAAGATACTCCCTCAACTCATAATAAATAAGAAATTAGAGAAAAGGAAAATTCTGGAAATGAAAAAGTCAAAGCATAACACTAATTGTTTTCTAGCACTTTCATTTTCCTAAGCACTTTCACATCAGATACCTCATTTTATCTTCTCAAAATCCCTTTAAAGTAGGGAAAAAAAGGGTCTATTTTCCCCATTTTACAGTTGAGGAAACCAAAGCTCAGAGAAGTTTAAGAAGACATGTCTGAGGCCTCCCAGGGACAGAGCTGGGATCAGAACCCAGGTCTTCTGACTTCCACAGTTGTGCTCCTGCCTCTAGATCATACTATTTTCACCAGTAGCCACAGAGCCTGACATAGGCAGCAAATGGAAACAAGAGCTCAGAAAGTTTCCATGACTTTGATCTCAGTAATGGCAGCAGGAGAGGCAGAATGATTTCAGACATTTGTGAAGACATTTCAACTTACATGGGTCTGCCAATGTGTTTCTTAAGGGAGGCTGAAGGTGGATATTCTGAAGTGATTTTCTCACACTGACGTCAAATGTACAACTGGTGAGGGTGGAACTCTGTCTTGAAGAGCCATCAATGAGTTCCTTTTATAGCTCTTTCATAAATGGGTCCTTAAAGCAGGATCAGCCAAATGATGGCTCTCATCATCAAGATCACCAACACCATTGATTGAGCATCTGTCAAGAGCACAGCACTATACTGGGCAATTACAGTGTGGCTGCGCACTGTGCTGAGCACCTACTGTGAGCAGAGCACTAAAACAATCACCTACTCTAAGCAGTGCACTGTGCTGGGCATCTAATGAATGCAGAGCACTGAACTAGGCACTTGGAAACACATCACAGAAAGCTAGTAATGGTATTATTATTATTATGGTATTTGTTAAGTACTTGTTCACCCTCTCAGGATTGCACCTTGAGAGTTTCCAGAAATCTACCAGTTTTGACTACAGGAGGGAGAGTCAAGCAGAGGCATACCCATTCCATTCCTAGCTTGGACAATGGCTAGTGAGTGGAAGGCAATCTGCTATGTGTCAAAACTCATCTGTACTGAGCAGCAGCTGCATGGGAAAGAGTAGAGGGCAGATACTCAAGTTTATTGAGTGAAGAAGGCAATGGAAAACCACTTCTGTATTTTTACCAAGAAAACTCCATGGATACCCAACCAGAACGATTGCAGATGGAAGTGGGGCATGGAGTTGCTTTGGACCAGAGGTGACTCGACAACATAAGACAAGTGCTTACTATGTGTCAAGCACTGTTCTAAACTCTGGGGTAGATGCAAGTTAATCAGATCAGACACAGTCCCTGTCCCACATGGGGCTCAGAGTCTAAGTAGGAAGGAGAATAGACATTGAATCTCCATTTTTTCATGATATTTGTTAAGCATTTACTATGTGCCAGGTACTGAACTAATCCCTTTGGTAGGTACAAGGTAGTCAGGTTGGACACAGTCCCTGTCCCACATGGGGTTCACAGTCTTAATCCTCATTCTATACCTCATTCTAAACTGAGCAGAGAGAAGTTTATGACTTGCCCAAGTTCACATAACAGAACACAAAAGTGGTGAAAGCAGGATTAGATCCCAGGTCCTCTGACTCCCAGGGTCATACTCTATCCACTAGATAGGCTGCTTCTCCATTTTACACACGAGGATATTGAGGCTCAAAAAAGTTAAGAGACTTGCCGAAAGTCACACCACAGTCAAAAGACAGAGCTGAGATTAGAATCTCGGTCTTCAAACTCTCAGGCCCATGCTCTTTCCACTAGGCCACTTAGCTCCATATTTCATTTAATTTAATAAGTGACTGTTTTATGCTAAGCCCTTCACTAAGTGCAAATGTGGGTACAGAGTAAACAAATTCTGTCAGGGCTTCTGTCTCATGAGGGACTCACAGTGGTTGCCCATACACCTCTGTATCAAACAAAAACTTCTCATCACTGGCTTTAAAGCACTTAATTACTTTGCCCCCTCCTACCTCACCTTGCTACTCGTCTACTAAAACCAAGTCCACACACTTTGTTACTCTAATGTTAACCTTCTCACTGTACCTCAATCTCCTCTATCTCACCAGCAAACTGTCACCTACATCCTACCTCTGGCATGGAATGCCCTCCCTCCTCATAAAAGACACAATCTTATTGAAGGCATATCTCCTTCAAGAAACCTCTCCAGACTTAAGCCCTCCTAACACCCTTCTGTGTCACTCTTACTTGCTCCTTCATCCATCCTCCCTCCCATCCCCACCGCACATATGTGTATATCTGCATATGTCTGTAATGTATTTATCTATTTATTTAGTTATTTATATTAATGTCTATCACCCCTCTAGACTGTGAGCTATTGTGGGCAGGAGTGTGTTTGTTGTTATATTGTACTCTCCCAAGTGCTTAGAACAGTGTTTTGCACACAGTAAGAGCTCAATAAATACAATTGAATGAAAGAATGAATGAATGCATGTGGGGAAGGACAGTCAGAAAGGAGAAATGCATTTTAGACCAATCCCAGACAATGGCAGAAATTAAAACATGAGTCAAAAAACATAAGACAAATTAAGAGTCATTTGAGGGGCAGGCCTGGTATCTTTCTCCATTCCTGCTAGAATCCTATGAACCAATCTGCCACAGTCTCCCCAAAGTTTGAACATTTTCGGAGGCAGGTCCAAGTTCCCAATTCCCAGAAAAGACACTGTCCCTGTCCCGCCAAGAGTTTCTAGGGGTCTTTTTAAAAAAACTGATATTTGTTGAGCACTTACTTAGTGTCAAACACTATTTTAAGCACTGGGCTAGATACAAGTTAATTAGGTTGGACACAATCCCTGTCCCAAATGGGGCTTATAGTCTAAATTGGAGGGAACAGGAGAACTGAAGCACAGAGAAGTTAAGTGACTTGCCCAAAATCACCAGCAAGCATTTGGCCAAGCCAGGATTAGAACCCAGGTCCTCTGACTCCCAGGCCAATGCTCTTTTCCACTAGGCCAGGTTGCTTTACAGTTCAGTGGGAAATAATAATAATAATGGTGGCATTTATTAAGTGCTTAATGTGTGCCAAGCACTGCTCTAAAATCTGGGGGAGACACAAGGTAATCAGGTTGTCCCACATGGGGCTCACAGTCTTAATCCCAATTTTCCAGATGAGGGACCTGAGGCACAGAGAAGTGAAGTGACTTACCCAAAGTCACAGAGCTGACAAGTGGCGGAGCTGGGATTAGAACCCCTAACCTCTGACTCCCAAGCCTGGGCTCTTTCCACTAAGCCGCACTGCTTCTCAAAAGCACCACACATGAAGTGGGGGTAGTATAGTAAGAGCAAATATTCAACTCATTAAAATAACAGAGAAAGAATTTGAGAACATAAATAACAAAATTAACATGGAATACTCAAGTGGCTGATGGGCTCTGTGGTTCTTTTGATGTCCAAGGCTTTCCCTAGGTGGTTTCTGGAGAGTACACATTGAAAGCCCAAAGACCCATTGAGACTCTCCAATTGGGGGTAATATCTCAGCTAGTTTTACCAAACTGCTAACCACAAGAAGCACTCATTGCCTGGCTCCCCCTTGACCATCCCCTCCTATTCTTATGGAAGGCAGAGGGTTGTAGAATTCACAACAAAATGGCCAGGCTTTGGGGCAGGCCTGGAGAGGAAAAAAATATAATGGTATTTGTTAATTGCTTAATCTGTGCCAGGCACTATTATAAGCACTGGGATGGATACAAGCAAATCAGGTTGGATCTAGTCCCTGTCCCATGTGGGGCTCACAGTCTCAGTCCCCATTTTACAGATGAGATAGCTGAGGCACAAAGAAATGAAATGACACTGCAGACAAGTGGCAGAGCTGGGATTAGAACCCTTCTGACTCCTAAGCCTGGGCTCTATCCACTACATCATGCTACCTCTCTAGTTTCATGTGTGGCTTTGCTAAAAGCCAACTCTCCCAACAGCGCCACTCTTCCAAGCTCTCTATTTCCTTAGCCTTCTGAATTTTGAATTACTTCAGACCTTCAGATTCAATGTGGGTAAAACAGTTCCTTAACTTTCTTACCAAACCCCAATCCTCCTTTTAACTTTCCTATCAGAAATAACAACACCTCCATCCATCCTGTACCATAAATACACAACCGTCAAATCCCCTTCAGCTCCTCACCATCTTCAAACTCTCTTATTCATCTACTGCTTAAATCCTACTGGTTTTTCTCCCACAATATTTAGTGGATCTGCCCCTTCCTCTTTATCCAAATGGCTACCACGCTGATTCAAGGATCCATCATCTCCAGACTATGCTTCTGATTCAGGCTTCTCCCTGGAATCTCCCTGACTCTATTCTCTCCCCTTTTCAGTCTGCACTGCACTCTACTGTCTGGATCATCTTTATAAAACAATGTCAGAAAAATATCTCACCACTCCTCAAAGACCTTCACTAATTATCCATTTTCTTCTACATAAAGGAGAGACTCTTGACTACAAACTCTCCACCAACTCTCTCTTTCAGTTAAACTCTCACCACCTTTCTCTCACCTTGGGATTTTTCCCTTTTTTACTTTACTTTACTTTCCCAGTTCTGACCTATTTTGCATGCCCTTCTTAATACCTGGGAGTCTTTCCCTCTCTGAATCTTCCAGATTGCCACCCTCACTCACTTTATCCTCTCCTGAAAACATGCCTCCCAGATTAATTCCCACCTCTCCAGATCAACTGTCCTCATTTCAACTGCCCTTTTATAGCATTTGTGCTCCTAGAGCAATCCTAGGGTTGGCAGGGTGGTCCAATAGAAAGACCATGGGACTGTGAATCAGAAGACCTGGATTCTATTAATTCACTCAATCATATTTATTGAGTGCTTACTGTAGGTAGAGCACTGTATGCAGAGCACTGTACTAAGCACTTGGGAAAGTATAATGCAGCAATAGAGACAATCTCTGTCCACAACAAGCTCACTGTCTAGAGAGGAGGGAGACAGACATCAATATTAGTAAACAGACATCAATATAAATAAATGAAATTATAGATATATACATAAGTGCTGTGGGGTGGGGAGGAGTAGAAGAGCAAAATAAGTGAGTCCGGGTGACACAGAAGGGAGTGGGAGATGAGGAAAAGTGAAGTTTAATCTGGGAACGCCTCCTGGAGGAGATGTGCTTTCAGTAAGGCTTTGAAGAGGGGGAGAGTAATTGTCTGGTGGATTTGAGGAGGGAGGGCATTCCAAGCCAGAGGTAGGAAGTGGGCCAGGGTTGGCAGCAAGACAGACAAGATCAAGGCACATATGAGAAGGTTAACATTAGAGGAATGAAGTGTGTGGGCTGGGTTGTAGAAGGAGAGAACGGAGGTGAGGTAGGAGGTGTCAAGGTGATGGAAAGCTTTAAAGCCAATGGTGAAGAGCTTTTTTTTGATATAGAGGTGGATAGGCAACCATTGGAGATTTTTGAGGAGAGAGTGACTTGCCCTGAATGTTTCTATAGAAAGATAATCTGGACAGCAGAGTGAAGTATGGACTGGAGTGGGGAGAGGCAGGAGGTTGGGAGGTCAACAAGGAGGCTGATACAGTTCTCTAGGCAGGATAGGATGAGTGATTGTACTAAAGTTGCAGTGATTTGGATGGAAAGCATGGCTTAGTTGAAAGACATGAGCTCAAGAGTCAGAGGTTGTGGGTTACAATCCAAGATCTGCCATTTGTCTGCTGTGTGACTTTGGACAAGTCATTTAATTTCTCTGTGACTCAGTGACCTCATCTGTAAAATGGGGATTAATAATAATGTTGGTATTTGTTAAGCGCTTACTATGTGCCGAGTACTGTTCTAAGTCCTGGGGGAGATACAGGGTAATCAGGTTGTCCCATGTGAGCTCAGAGTCTTCATCCCCATTTTACAGATGAGGTAACTGAGGCACAGAGAAGCTAAGTGACTTGCCCACAGTCACACAGCTGACAAGTGGCAGAGTGGGGATTCGAACCCAAGACCTCTGACTCCCAAGCCCGTGCTCGTTCCACTGAGCCACGCTGCTTCTCAAGACTCAAGATAAGACTGTGAGCCCCACATGGGACTACCTGATTTTCTTATATTTACCCCAGCACTTAGGACAGTGCTTGGCACATAGTAAGTGCTTAACAAATGCCATTATTATTATTATTATCGAGAGGAAAGGGCAGATTTTAGCGATGTTGTGATGGTGAGACAGGTGATGGATTGGATGTGTGGGTTGAATGAGAGAGCTGAGTCAAGGATGACGTCAAAGTTGCAGACTTGTGAGATGGGAAGGATGGTTGTGCCATCTACATTGACGGGAAAGTTCAGGAGAGGACCGGGTTTGGGAGGGAAGACAGGGAGCTCTGTTTTGTACATGGTAAATTTGAGTTGGCAGGAGCACATCCAAGTAGAGATGTCTTGAAGGCAGGAGGAGATGCAAGCTTGGAGAGAGGGAGAGAGATTAGGAGAGGAGATGTAGATTTCGATATCATCTGCCTAGAGATGGTTATTGAAGCCATGGGAACATATGAGTTCTCCAAGGAAATGAGTGTAGATAAAGAATAGAAGGGGACTGAGAACTGAACCTTGAGGGACCCCCACAGTTAGGGGGTGGGAGGGAGAGGAGGATCCTGCAAAGGAGACTGAGAATTAATGGCCAGAGAGTTTAGGAGTAATAGGAGAGGACAGAGTCAGTGAACCCAAGGTTGGATAACACATCCAGGAGAAGGGGGTGATCCACAATGTCAAAGGCATCTGAGAGGTTGTGGAAGATTAGGATGGAGTAGGAGCTGTTGGATTTGGCAAAAAGGAGATCATTGGTGACCTTTGAGAGGGTGGTTTCAGTGGAGTCTAATTCTAATACCAGTTCTTGTTCTGTTCTCTGACTGGGTAAGTCCCTTAAACTCTCTTGCTTCAGTTTTCATATTTATCATATTTACATCTAAGTTCTTAGTACAGTGGTCTGCACCCAGCAAGCACTTAAGAAGTATCTTTGATTGAGACAAGGGACAAGTCAGTTGAAAACTGGATTGTCTGAAATAAAACCAGATGATTGCATACTCTAGGCATTGGGGACATCCAGGTAGGTCCAGGGACAGTGGAATTTTGGTCCCACAACCTGCAGACCTAGCTTTGCCCACAATACAGAGGAGCAAGAAATGACACCGTTACCTGCTCTATCTCCCTTCTGACCTCAGAGAATTCCACACTCCCTGCTCATTGCTCCTAGAAGCATCCTGTACATTGCCCTCCTGCTTTACCACACCTTTCTTCTACCATGGACCACCAAAACTCTGAACTTGGAATTTTTCTAAAGCCATAGTTTCCTGTGCAGGACAACTTACATTATCAGAGAACCTAAACTCTGATATCAAATAATGCTATTGTCATCTTTGCAGTTAAAGAAATCTTATTTTCCAAAATGCTGCCATTTTCTGCTCTGTGAGAAAAAGGAAGATTGCCCCCAGTACTCTTACTTTCACTAAAGATGGCAGGCTTAGTGAGGAATTGTCCCAAGGTGACCCCAAGGTATCCACCATCTCAAATGCTATCTCGGGATTCCCCAAGCCAGCAGGTGGAACTCAGAAGTGTGGGTGGGACACCGCCTCCACAACCAAAACTGCTAGATTGACAGCCCAAGCCAGAAATACCGAAAGAGTCCCTTGCCCCCATGCCAGTCAAATTAGGTATGGAGGGGGGGAGGGTGGAGATTGGATAAACTGAGGCTGGAAGCTGGAATGGCATTGGAGCACAAGTGATTACTACCTGCAGCCTCTGGCCTTCTGTGCAACAGAACGAAACTTGCAGGAGCCAGCTGCAGGTCACCTCTGCCCAGAGTGTGAGAAGGCCACTCTGCCTGCACCAAGTGAGGAGCCGTGGGTTGGGTCAGTGTCCCGTCCTGCTGAATGCTCATGGGGCTGGAAGCCAGGTGCTTTCCCATGGGCATGTAATGCATAAGTGGATTCCTCCCAAGTGGGAAGTGCTCGTGGGTGGGAGCTAGGGGCTTCACCACGGGTGTGTAACACATAAGTGGATTCCTCCTGAGTGGGAAGTGCTCATAAGTGGGAGCTAGTCACCTCACCACGTGCAAACAAACCAGAAGTAAATTTCTCCTGTGTGGGACCTGAGTGTTTTGCCACATGTGAGTAACACATAAGTATATTCCTCCTGATAGGGAAACTCTAATATCATTAAATAATCATATTTCTCCCAAAAGGAAAGTGCAATTAGCTGCATCTAAAATAATCAAATAATGCAATTTGCCTCGCAGAATAAATTTTGTATAAAACTCAGCCTTTCCATCCCCGATTTCTCTCTTTCCCTCTCTCACTGTGCCAATTCCCCAATTAACCCATCCCCAGGCGACTGGTAACAGGAATCTGCCTCGTTTTGAGGGTCTCCACAGAGGATAGGGGTGTCAGTGAGCAATACAAGTGACCATTTTGAATTTTTCCAAGCAAGACCCCTCTGGGGTTCCAGATCTCCCCAATGGACACACCTCCAATTTGGGGAGACAGCTTTATTGAGCACTAGTTTAGAGTTGCTGTAGTGTCACCCCCAAACTCTTGCATCAGCACACTCCCCTGTTCAACAGATTGGGTTTCCAAGTTTTCCCACCTCGATGTCCCTGGCTCCCCACCAAAGACTGGAAGGCTTTCAGACACAGCCCACTCCCCCGGATGTCAACAACCAACCATGCAGATGCCAGGCTGCTCAGATGTTGTGAGGTTAAGAGAAGCAGCGTAGCTCAGTGGAAAAAGCACGGGCTTTGGAGTCAGAGGTCATGAGTTTGAATCCCTGCTCTGCCACTTGTCAGCTGTGTGACTGTGGGCAAGTCACTTAACTTCTCTGTGCCTCAGTTACCTCATCTGTAAAATGGGGATTAAGACTGTGAGCCCCACGTGGGACATCCTGATTCCCCTGTGTCTACCCCAGCGCTTAGAACAGTGCTCGGCACATAGTAAGCACTTAACAAATACCAACATTATTATTAGTTCTAAGCTAAACCCTGTCTGCAGGAGCTTCACCTTTCGCTTCCCATCGTTGGCATCAATGAGACCCAGGTGAATCTCATTCAAATCACAGTTTGTCCCAAGCAAAGCCAGGTGATTTTAAACAGAACAGGCAACATTTTTTGATCCATCAGTGTACTTATTGGGTGGCCTCTAGAATGTAAATTCATCGCTAGGCTGTAAACTTGCTGTGGGCAGGGAATGTGTCTACCAACTCTGTTATATTGTAATAAATTATTATTATTATTGTACTTTTAAGCTCTTGCTATGTGACAAGCAATGTTCTAAATACTGGAGTAGATACCAGTCAATCAGGTTGGACACAGTTCCAGTTCCAAATGGGGCTCACACTCTTAATTCCCATTTTACAGAAGTAACTAAAGGCCAGACAAGTTAAGTGACTTGCCCGAGGTCATACAGCAGAGGTGTGGCAGAGCGGAGATTCAAACACAGCTCCTATGGATTTGCAGGTCTGTACTTTAGTACTTAGCACAGTGCTCTGCATACAGTAAATCCTCAATAAACATGAATGATCAATTGCTTATTGGTGCAGAGGATTGTATCAAGCACTTGATTGAGTTTCAGCTGCTAAAATTCTTGGTCTCTTGTGCAAACTAAATGCCATTCCTCCCCTTGGAAGGCAGGGATTCTGCCCCACTAGACAAGTCAGTTTCTGGATCTTGGCCAAGAAATTCAGAGACTCCCAGTAACTGAGGCAGCTCAGGAACCTGCATGGACCAAGGAATGTATAACCTGAGAATCATATTGGATCTTTCACCCTCTACCCTCTCACTAGGAATCAGAGCCCAGTTCTAGAGCCTCTAAATTACAGCCACTCAATTTCTTGAACTCTCTAGGTCTCCATTTCCTCTTCCACAAAATGAGCCATTTATATTACCCTAATCACAAGCACAGTGGAACTCTGAACAGCAGGAATACAAGGTTACTATATATTAAAATCACTTTTAGCTTGAAAACCCTTTATGTAATCATAAAAAAAGAATATACTTACAACACAGAGTCAAAATCAAAGGTAATGAGGAGCTTCCCGTCTCTGCTTCCTTCTAGAGATGTTTATAAACTCTCAAAGCAAACTTCTGCAATTCATGCCCTTTTAAGAGTCACCCTTAGTTCAATACCCACCCATTGATCTTATCAGTTATAAAACACAGGAACTACTTTCCTGATAACTGTGAAGTTGATAAATAGCACTGTCAGCAACAGCTAGATTGCATGTTCTCTTTTCTTAAAATATTTTGTGTCTTTTATTACAGTTTTACAATCTCCTCATCCTTGATTGGAACTCTCTCCCCCTCTTTATATTCCAGCCCACCACTCTCCCCACCTTCCAAGCATTATTAAGGTCATATTTCCTCCAAAAGGCTTTCCCCCAATAAGCCTTCTTTTCCCCAATTCCTTCTCCCTTCTGCATTTCCTATCTACTTGGATCTATACCTTTTAAGCACTTGATAGTCACCCCACCCTCAGCCACTCAGACCTTATGTACATATCTATAATTTATATTATTGTCTGTCTCCCCCTCTAGACTGTAAGCGCCTTATGAACAAGGAATGCATCTAACTATTTTGTTGTATTGTACTCCCTCAAGTACTTAGTACAATGCTTTGCACACAGTAAGTGCACATAAAGTACCATTGATTGATTGATTGATTGGTTCAAAGTCTAAGTAGGCAGAAGAACAGATATTTTATCCCCATTTTACAGATGAGGAAATAAAAGCACAAAGAAGTTAACTGACTTGCCCAAGGTTACAAAGCATGCAAGTGGCAGAGCTGGGATTAGAACCCAAATCCTCTTGCTCCCTGGTCTGTACTCTATCCACTAGATGAAACTGTTTATTCCCTCATTCAATTATCTCATCCTGACATATTCCGGGCTACTATCCTGGTCCTTTCACCTGCTCCCTCTCTTTGTAAATTATTTAAGCCTGCCTGTCTCTCCAGTTAAGCTGTAATTAATCCCATTGATTGAGTGCTTACTGTGCACAGAACACTGTACTAACCACTTAGGAGAGTGCAATATAACAATATAACACATATTCACTGCACAGAAAGAACTTACACCCCAGAGGGGGAGACACACATCAAAAAAAAATAAAATTACAGATATGTACATAAGTGCTGTGGGGCTAGGAGGAGGTATGAATAAAGACAACAAGTCAAGGTGATGCAGAAGAGAATGGGAGAAGAGGAAAGGAGGTCTTCTTGGACGGATGGTGTTTTGGTGACAGAAGGTTTGGGAGAGCAGTGGGAGAGGAATACTAGGATTAAAGGAATACAAGGCTTTGAAGGAAGGGAGAGTAATTGTCCAGTAGATATGAAGAGGGAGGATGTTCCAGGCCAGAGTCAGAACATGGGAGAGAAATCAGTGTTGAGATAGATGAGATCGAAAAACAATGAGAAGGTTGGCATTAAAGGAGCGAATTGTGTGGGATGGGCTGTAGTTGGAAATCCGTGAGGTGAAGTTGGAGGGGGTGAGCTAATTGAAGTGCTTCAAAGCTGATGGTGAGGAGTTTGGTTTTAACAATGATCTTTGAGCCTTTGAAGGATTTTATGAAGAAAATGCTGCTCAGTCATTCACTTTTTCTACAGACAACAGAAAAACTAAAGTATTCTTAAATTAAAGCAAGTCACATTTCATTGGTTATTTTTAAAATAGATGTCATTTATCTGTCCTATGTGGTTTAGGTTTGTTTTTTGCCTGGAGAGAGGAGCTGGATCAGATGACCCCCTGGGAAATATTTGAGCCTTGTGATTCCATGATTCTATTTTGGTAAATTAAAATTATTCCATAGTTACTCCAGTTTTTTAAAAGCTATAGCTAACCCTAACCATCTTGGGAAAACATTAAGTCTTCAGAAAAACTCTTCATTTTCCATCATTAATTTTGTTCCCTAATTCTAACATTCAAATACCAAGTGAAGCCATTTAACAACTAAGCTTGTGCCCCTCTGACCTTAGTGTCAGTCAAGTTTGTGGCTGCAGAAAAATCTGAATTTGTGCCTTCAGAGAGAATTTGTGGAGAGCAAATGTCAACCAACTCAGACTTTCCATGACTGCTTAGAAAACTACTTCATAACAAAGTTAGTAGTGAGTTGCAAATTCAGAGTTCTAGATGGGTTTAAGGCAACAGCTAATTGAAAGAGGAATACATGAAAAAGCCATACAAGTGGTGATTTCTTAGGACTTTGAATATATTTTGGAATGTCCCGTCCTTAATGGAGGAAGGAAAAACTTCAACATCCTTAAAAAGTCTGTTATAAAAACAGCTTACAATGTCCCTCCCTCACTCCAATTTCCTGGCATTCATTCAAGGAAGAGGAATAACATGATGCTTACTGTACTCAACCAGAATGATTGAATGGCTACTGTGAGAAGAACACTGGACTGAGTTGCCTGCATGTGTAGAACACCAAGCTTAGGTATATGGGACTATATAGTAGAAATAAAAGTTGTTGTTCTAGTCCTGACAAATATACCCTACTTAAAAAGGAGAAGACAGATATCAATAACAAATGCAAGTGAATGAATAAACAATAACAATCACACATTGAAAAGAAAGACACTAAGAAGAAATCATCAATTGAGAAGCAGATTTCCTAGTGGAATTAGCAGCATCGATCAATATCTGAATGTTCTAACCTAGGAATCAAGTACCTTGAAAGATCACTTAGGTAGTCTAGGCCAGGCCCCTACCATTAAGAAGAGCCACCCCAGACCTGCTTCAAAATTACCTCTTACCCTCTTTCACAAATTCATTTCACCCAGAACAAGACTCACTAACTAGAAATGTATTTCTGATATAACTGAAATTTTACACAAGGCAACTTCAGTTAATTGCTTCTCATTCTATCCTGAAGAGTGATGTAGAACATATAACCCTACCCACCCTCTACAAATCAAACCTTCTTCTGCATGGAGGAGATTTCATTAATTAGTATTCAGCTACTACCACTGTGTCTATGACCTTCACATCTCTAAAATCCACCCTTTCCTTTCCATCCAAACTGCTATTATGTTAATCTAAGCACATATCCTATCCTGCCTTGATTACACTGTATCCTCCTACTTGCTGACATTCAAGCAAAAGCTAACTCTAATAATAATAATAATAATGTTGGTATTTGTTAAGCGCTTACTATGTGCCGAGCACTGTTCTAAGCGCTGGGGTAGACACAGGGGGATCAGGTTGTCCCACGTGGGGCTCACAGTCTTCATCCCCATTTTACAGATGAGGTAACTGAGGCGCCGAGAAGTCAAGTGACTTGCCCAAAGTCACACAGCTGACAAGTGGCCGAGCCGGGATTCGAACCCATGAACTCCGATTCCAAAGCCCGTGCTCTTTCCACTGAGCCACTCTGCTTCTCCAGGTTGGCAACCTGGGGCACTCCCGGACTAGCCTGTGCCTTCTCTGCATTCCCCGTACTGCCAATAATGATAATAATAATAATAATAATAATAATAATGTTGGTATTTGTTAAGTGCTTACTATGTGCAGAGCACTGTTCTAAGCGCTGGGGTAAACACAGGGGAATCAGGTTGTCCCACGTGGGGCTCACAGTCTTAATCCCCATTTTACAGACGAGGGAACTGAGGCACCGAGAAGTTAAGTGACTTGCCCACAGTCACACAGCTGACAAGTGGCAGAGCTGGGATTCGAACTCATGAGCCCTGACTCCAAAGCCCGTGCTCTTTCACTGGTTTCCCCAATAGCAAGACCTTGATAAACAGAAGAGTCTGATAACTGAACAACCCCAATAGTGGAAGAGGCCTGTAAGCGGATATTGCCTTGGAACACAATACCTGTAGCCTAGCCCCGGGCTCGGAAGCCTACCAAAAACACCAGGAAGGAGACCACAGCTTCCCTGCACCCCCCCCACCCCCTCCCACCCTGACTTGCTCCCTTAATTACTGCCCATTAAGATGGGGAACTCTCTGTTCCCCATCTTATCTGCCTCACTGTCAACCCCTTTCCTATGTCCTTCTCCTAGTCTGGAACTCCCTCCTCTCCATATATGCCAGACCACAACTCTCCCCACCTTCAAAGCATTATTAAGGTCACATCTCCTCCAAGAGACCTTCCCTGATTAAACCTTTCCCCTGACTCCCTCTGCCTTCACCCCATCTGATTTATCTGCCCCCTTGGATCTGTTACCTTTGGGCATTTGATATTCACACCACCCTCAACCCCACAGCACTTATGTACATATCTTTAAATTATATATTATAAATTTATTCATATTAATGTCTGTCTGCCCCCTAGACTGTCAGCTCGTTGTGGGCAGGGAACATATCGCCTAAGTCTGTTGAATTGCTCTCTCCTGAGCACTTAGTACAGTGCTCTGTACAAAGTAAGTGTTCAATTAATACCATTAATTGTTTGAGTAACCAAACTTTCTCTTTTCTGGATTGAAAAACTAATACCTTAACTTTTTTTGCAAATTAAAATATACTAAGAATGTACCCCCACATTGTAGAAACATGACTAAAGCACTCTCCATCCTAAAGTACTAAATTAATACCACTGATTGAGTGAATTTTGAGCCTCTTTTTTGAGACCTCTCTTGCTTCTCTTTTAAATGAGGTGACCAGAATTCTACCCTGTTCTCCAGTGATGATTGCATCCACTGACGTCATCCATCTAAGCTCACAACACTCGCCAGATATCCAGGAAGTGACATTTCCCGGCCATCTGTGTTTTTTAATAAAACAGATTCCAATTTAGTTACAATGCAGCTAGGATTCCTTTTATATGTACATAATGTTTGTCACCACATATTCTAAATATAATGATCACTTCTTCCTAGAATTAACTTCAATGTGAAAGCTCAAACTCATGATGGGGTATGAGTGAATATTATTCCCATAACATGTATCTGCTATCACTATCCGTAAATTGATGCAATCTAGGAAGAAATGCTTATGAGAATGCCTGTGGAATTTTAAAATCATGATGCAGCTACACTTCCCAGCCTCTACCTCAGCCTTACTGTACTGCACCATACTTTTATTTTGTGTCATTTTGCAGATTTGCACTACTGAACAATTAGTGGCAAGGATAGAAAGCATTATTCTAGTGGTGTATGCTTAAAAAAAGGAATATAGAAAATGTCAGTTATGATGATATCTTCAGACTAATTACCCTCTATATCATTAAATCAATAGGTACTTTGAAATGATTTCCCCATAACCCAAGGTACTTTAAGAAATAACACAACAACTTCATTATGCTAGAAGTGATCAGAGGTATTTATTGAGCGCCTACTGAATGCCTAGCACTGTGCTAAGTGCTTGGGAGTGTACAAGCCCACAGAAGGTGGGGAGAAGGCCAGATCCTTCCCCTTTTCCTGAAAGAAGAGAGGAATGGGAGAAAGTGAGACCCCTCCACCTCCTCCCCCCCTCCCCTTGAGGGACAGCTGCAGGGAAGACACAGCACAAAACAGCAAGGAGAAAGTAAAGCAGGCCAGCAACCGTTCATTGCTGACTGAGAGTCAGCCCACACTGAAGAATGGATTCTCCAGGCCACTATTCCCTCAGAACAGTTGTATGCTATTTCAGCAGGTCATCAAGCTCCTGTTGAAAGGTGGTGGAATTTGCATAGCCATGTTGGAAGGATGTTTCTGATAATCACAAAAAGCTCTCATCATCAAAGGCTATGTCTTGAACCTTTAAAGCAAGAAGATGCTTATTGCAGCAGACATCTGGAGTTTAGGTCAGATCTGAGTCTCCATAATACTGCCTGCATAAAACCCAAGAACTAAACAGTGGGTTTTATAGATGAGGACTAGGTCTCTTTGTGAGATTCCTATTCTCATTAGGTGGATGACCTGGATCTTATTTTGAATATAAGGACTATAGAATTTAGGATCATTCGAAACTTATATTGAAATACACCATTAGATAAAGAGAAAACTGGCGGTTCGTGGCCAAGAAATGACCTCTTTGGTCAAGAGAAAATTGGCTGTGGCTATAAGTCATGCTACAGTGTTATCTAGGTCACACTTCTTAAAGATTAAGTTCATAAGCAAAGCTCTAATCAGACAGGACCTTCTGACTACACTGGTTATACTGAGATTAATTGTTAGTTAAGACAGTGGCTGGTATTTTAGTGCTTACTGTTCTGGCAAACACAGCCATGTGCCAAAACCATGATCCCTACTGTGGGCCTAGTGGGGCAGCAGATGTCAATCATGTAGGTGTAGCAGGAGCAAGAACAAGGATGTAGTGATTAGTAACATCATTATATTGGGGTGAAGTGACCAAATTGAATATTATCATCTATCTCACCGCCAACCTCTTGCCCACATGCTACCTCTGGTCTGGAATGCTCTCCTTCCTCATAGCAGACATAAAATTGCTCTTCCCCACTTGAAAACCTTATTGAAGGCACATCTGTTCCAAGAAGCCTTCCCTAACTAAACCCTCCTCTCCTCTTCTCCTGCTCCTTTCTGTGCCACTCTTACTTGCGCCTTCATTCATCCTCCCTCCTACCCCCACAAAACATATGTATATATCTTTAAATATCTGTCAGTCTCCCCCTCTAGACTGTGAGCTCACTGTGGGCAGGACTGTGTCTGTTTGTTGTTATACTTACTCTCCCAATTGCTTAGTATGGTGCTTTGCACACAGTAAGTGCTTAATAAATATGATTGAACAAATGAGTGAATGAATGAATTGAATACGTGTATACATTAATACTGAAGGTGAATGGCAAGAGCGCAGGCTTGGGAGTCAGATGATGTGGGTTCTAATCCCGGCTCTGCACTTAGCTTCTGTGCCTCAGTTACTTTATCTGTAAAATGGAGAATTGAGACTGTGAGTCCCATGTGGGACAGGGGCCGCGTTCAACCTGATTACCTTGTATCCTACCCCAGCTCTTAGAACAGTGCTTAGCACATAGTAAGTACTTAACCAATACCATTATGATGATGATGATGATGGATTCCCAGAAAGTCAAACATCATGTGATTCTGCCACTCAGACTTTATATTCCTTTTCCAAGATAAAAACGTAGGCTGGAGGGGCATTAGGCCTGACACCGCTTATGGCCTTTTGCTCTTTTGAAGAGATGACAACATAATTAAATGACACTTTTCTGAGAACATGATAAGAAAAGCGCCATCAGATAATCTTCTTTCTTAACGGTTTCATCAGCTCCTCTTTGGTATGAAAGGGCCTCAAACCTAGTTGAGTCTTTATCTCATTTTTATCACAGTGGCAGCAGCGGTGACAACTGCAACAGCAGCAAATAAATTATTCTTGCTAAATTTATTTCCAAAGGTGTAAATCCTCTACTGGTCTACCCAAAATCCTATCTATATAAAGCGTGCCAGACTTCTGCCCCTATGTATTATTGAGTTCCCACCTATTTATCAGTATTTTCAGTCAAATATGAGGGGTATATTTGCCTGAGGCTTTACCCAAACCCATCTGGAGAAGCATGGAATTCTCCCCTTTCTAGGTGAGCAGAGATAGAGTGGGAGACGGAGGCACCCAAGGTTGTACCCTACAGAAATAATAGTAATAATAATAATAATAGTAATAATAATGGTATTTGTAAAGTGCTATGTGCTAAGCACTGTTTTAAGCTCTGGGATAGATACAAGGTTATCAGGTTGGATGCAGTCTCTGCCCCATAGAAATGACCTTTGCCTATCCTGAAAGTAAAGGGGACAGACTTCTAGGGCTCTGCTCTGTATCATTCTGCTCCCACTTAGACTCCACTGAAGACCCGTCACCATGGGGGTCATGAACCAATCAATCCATTAATCAATTCATATTTATTTTTAAGCAGTGTCTTTACTGAGTGCTTACTGTGTGCAGAGCAGTACCAAGGGCTTGGGATAGTACAGTGCATCATTGTTGGTACACACGTTCGATCTATGGAGCTTTAGATCTATGGAGGGAGACAGACAGTAATAGAAATAAATTACAGATATGTACATAAGTGATGTGGGGCTGAGGATGAAGTGAACGTCAAGTGCCTAAAGGGTACAGATCCAAGTTCATAGGCAACACAGAAGGGAGAGGGGGTTGGGGAAAAGATGGCTTATTCAGGGAAGGTCTCTTGGCAGAGATGTGACCTTATTAAGGCTCTGAAGGTCTAATGGCCCACAGAGCTGCTAAGCTGGCAGCTCTGTTTACACTGCTACCACTGACCTCCTGATCCTACTCAGAACTGATTATCTACTTTATGCAAAGCACTGGACTAGAAACATGTGGTGTATATAGAAATAGTATTAAGAAATTATCCCTGCCCTTATAATTGATTGGGAAAGATAAGCACATAAAACTGACCTGCGGTAGTTAAGAAAAGATGAAAAGAAACTAAAAACAAGTAAGCAAAAGTGAATGAAGATAGTAATAATAATAATGTTGGTATTTGTTAAGCACTTACTATGTGCCAAGCACTGTTCTAAGCACTGGGGTAGATACAAGATAATCAGGTTATCCCATGAAGGGGTCACAGTCTTCTTCCCCATTTTACAGATGAGGTAACTGAGGCACAGAGAAGTGAAGTGACTTGCCCAAGGTCACACAGCTGACAAGCAGCGGAACAGGGATTAGAACCCACGACCTCTGACTCCCAAGCCCAGGCTCTTTCCACTGAGACACGCTGCTTCTCATATCAAGATAACAAGAACCAGTGGTAAATAATAACAATAATTTGTTATTTTGCCATTTGCCAAGCACCTATATGTGCTAAATACTGATGTAGATAAATACAAGGCTATGAGATTGGACACATCCTCTCTCCTAGGGTAGCTTATAATCTATCTTTTCCCATTTTGCAGATGAAGAAACTACAACTAAGGCAAACTGAGTGACTTGTCTGTGGTCTAACAGTATGGGACAGAGTTGGAACTCAAACCTAGGTCTCCTGCTTCTTTATTCTGTGCTCTTTCTACTTGGTAACACTGCCTCTAGACTGAAAGCTCCTTGGGAGCAAGGCACATGTCTACCAACTCTGTTGTACTGTACTCTCCCAAGGGTTACATACTGTGATCTGTATGTAGTAAGTGCTCAGTAAATACCTTTGATTGACTAATAGGTATGATTTGGTAAGGCTGAGAAAGGAGGGCATTCTAGGTTGGGGAATGGCATGAGCATTAGCAAGAGTCAGAGCTTCAAGAGTTGGCTTCTTTTCCCTCAACTCCCTCGTGACCCTCATATGATGACACCTGCCCATAGTGCTGTTTGGCAGGATGGGCATGATCTCCTACACTGCCTAGCCCAGGGGTGCTGGGAGTCCCTCAGGAAGGGACGAGGGAGTACATTTAAAGGCAGAAACTCCTGACTCTAATACCACCTTCCCCTACCCCAGGTTGCCACACCAGGTTATTATCTTGGGTTACACTTACAGAAATGGTTCTACTGATGGCTCATTGCCAGGATTTAACTGAGGAAGAAAAAAATTTCTGCATTGCCCAGTTCACTTTGTCTTTGTTTTCTCCTCCTTATTTATGCTTCTCTTCAACTCTAGGGCCTGTCCCTGCCATTTCCTCTCATCTCAAGCTCCCACCCTTACCCTATATGATTAAAACTCTGTGATTCGCTCTCACGGCTTTGACTACCATCTCTACGCAGATGATACGCAGATCTACATCTCCGCCCCTGTCCTCTCCCCCTCCCTTCAGGCTCGCATCTCCTCCTGCCTCCAGAACGTCTCCACCTGGATGTCGGCCCGCCACCTAAAACTCAACATGAGCAAGACTGAGCTCCTCATCTTCCCTCCCAAAACCGGTCCTCTCCCAGACTTCTCTATCACCGTCGATGGCACGACCATCCTTCCCGTCTCTCAGGCCCGCAATCTCGGTGTCATTCTTGACTCGTCTTTCTTGTTCACCCCACACATCCTAAACGTTACCAAGACCTGCCGGTTTCACCTATACAATATCCCCAAGATCCGCCCTTTCCTCTCCACCCAAACGGCTACCTTACTGCTACAGGCTCTCGTTATATCCCGGCTAGACTACTGTGTCAGCCTTCTCTCTGACCTCCCTTCCTCCTCTCTCGCCCCGCTCCAGTCTATTCTTCACTCCGCTGCCCGGCTCATCTTCCTGCAGAAACGATCTGGGCATGTCACTCCCCTTCTTAAACAACTCCAGTGGTTGCCTATCAACCTCCGCTCCAAACAAAAACTCCTCACTCTAGGCTTCAAGGCTCTACATCACCTTGCCCCTTCCTACCTCTCCTCCCTTCTCTCTTTCTACCGCCCACCCCGCACGCTCCGCTCCTCCGCCACCCACCTCCTCACCATCCCTCAGTCTCGCCTATCCCGCCGTCGACCCCTGGGCCACGTCCTCCCGCGGTCCTGGAACGCCCTCCTTCCTCACGTCCGCCAAACTGATTCTCTTTCCCTCTTCAAAACCCTACTTAAAACTCACCTCCTCCAAGAGGCCTTCCCAGACTGAGCTCCTCTTCTCCCTCTACTCCCTCTGCCATCCCCCCTTACCTCTCCGCAGCTAAACCCTCTTTTTCCCCTTTTCCCTCTGCTCCTCTACCTCTCCCTTCCCATCCCCACAGCACTGTACTCGTCCGCTCAACTGTATATATTTCCATTGCCCTATTTATTTTGTTAATGAATTGTACATCGCCTTGATTCTATTTAGTTGCCATTGTTTTTACGAGATGTTCTTCCCTTTGACTCTATTTATTGCCATTGTTCTTGTCTGTCCATCTCCGCCGATTAGACTGTAAGCCCGTCAAACGGCAGGGACTGTCTCTATCTGTTGCCAACTTGTTCATCCCAAGCGCTTAGTACAGTGCTCTGCACATAGTAAGCGCTCAATAAATACTATTGAATGAATGAATGAAGCAAAAACTCCTCACTCTTGGCTTCAAAGCTCTCCATCACCTTGCCCCCTCCTACCTCACTTCCCTCTTCTCCTTCTACAGCCCAGCCTGCATACTCTGCTCCTCTGCGGCTAACCTCCTCACTGTGCCTCGCTCTCGCCTGTCTCACCTTCGACCCCTGGCCCACTGCCTAGCGTGTTGTTTTGCTTCGCGCGAAGGTTGATAGGCAACAGTGGAGATTTTTGAGGAGGGGAGCATTTCTGTAGAAAGATAATCCAGTCAGCAGAGTGAAGTATAGGTTGAAGTGGGGAGAGACAGGAGGTTGGGAGATCAGAAAATTGTTGATGCAGCAATCCAGTCAGGATAGGATGAGTGACTGTACTAACAAGACAGCGGTTTTGATGGAGAGGAAAGGCATATCTTGGCGATGTTGTGAAGGCGAGGCCAGCAGGTTTTGGTGACAGATTGGATATGTGGGGTGAATGAGAGAGCAGAGTCAAGGATGACACCAAGGTTGTGAACTTGTGATATGGGAAAGATGGTAATGTCATCCACAGTGAAGGGAAAGTCAGGGAGAGGACAGGATTTACACTATCTCAGACAGAATAATCCATCCAATTTTTAAAGAAGAAATTCCACACCAACTGTCTCAGGAGTAGAGTTGTCATTTGGTTTGAAGACAATCCCTCTGTCAGTGATAATACATCCAGGAGTGTGAGTGTTCTTGAAAGGGAATCTCATTCTTTCTTGCACTCTGTGCTGGTGAAAAAAATACCTTTTCTGGATCTTTGCCTTTTCAGATGAGTTTGCTGAGACACCAGTGGGTAAAGGGGTTTCTTTGGCAGTAGTACTGGTGGTTTGCACAGGGTCTGACTCAACTACTCACATGATCCCCTGTGTGCCTGCTTCTAGAAATAGCTGACAGAGAATGCAGAATTTGGCCATACAAATACACTTTCCCTGGCACCAATACACCCTGGCTAGGGCATTTAATTGGTCCTATGAAAATAAAACACTTATTAGACTGTTAAATAAAGTATATTTTCCATGGGAAATAAAAAATACAGTGGTATGTACCTTGGATCCAAAAAATTATCAAAGAAATGTCATTATATTTTAAAAGTGAAAAAAACACAATAATTAGTGTTACATGGTCAAAGAGCAGCATAAATATGAACCAACAAAAGATAATAATAATAAAAATAATGGAATTTGTTATGTGCTTACTATGTGCCAAGCACCGTTCTAAATGCAGGGGTAGATACAAGCTAATCAGATGGGACACAGTCCTTGTCCCATGTAGGGCTCACACTCAATCCCCATTTTACAGGTGAGATAACTGAGGCCCAGAAAAGTTAAGTGATTTGCCCAAAGTCACAAAGCAAACAAGTAGTGGCGCCAGGATTAGAAACCATGACCTTCTGACTCCCAGATCTGTGCTCTACCCACTAAGCCACACTGCTCCTTATATGTGTGGATTATATTTCTGCATACATGTGTGTAGAGATTTAATTGTCCCAGTGTTTATCTTTCACATCCTATTTGTAAAAGGGTTTCTTTGTACTGTCATTCTTCAGCTTTCCCATTGAATGTCACTGAAACCATCTTTTACTTTTTCTAGTCAAGTTAGAATTTTTGAAAGGTATAGGAAAGTTTAGGTTTGAGGGAAACATTGCTTGAAGGGGAGACAGTCTGGACAGGGCACGCATGTGAAGAAAAAGCAGCTCATTAACAGGTAGGGGCAAGACATGGGTCCTTAGACTAAAGGGGAGCTTTCCTAAAAGAAGACTTTTCTGCCTGATGCAAATAAATCATGGTTAAATGTTGAGCACACACCCTTCATTTGAATGCCCGTCATTTCACTTAAAATTGCATAGCTGCTCAGTAACAGGGGATGTACAGAGAGTGAGGTGTTGAAAACATTAACATTCAGCACTGACTGAAAAGCCAGAGTGTTATCCTGAGTGAGAAAGTGCTAATACAGGCAATATTATTCAATCACCGTAGTGCAAAAGAAGTGTTAAAAGAAGAGCATTATACTAGGGGATCTATAAATAGGAAGGCAAAAGTGGTCCCTTCAGGGGGTCATGCAGCAACCTGAGACACTTCTAACTCCTGGTACCTCTGGGTAGACTTGGAAGGCCTGCTCTCAAGTGATTAGTTGACTGCAATCCACCTCCTCTTGATAAACCACCACTTCAACAAGGCAAGACCTTTGCCAAACAAAGAGGATCCAGTGCTTCTCTCCTTGAGTCATCTCCTTGCTGACTTCCCTGCCTATGGTCTCTCTCCACTCTTGCCCATACTTTGCTCTGCATTCCAGATCATTTTTCTCCAAAATATTCAGTCCACTCCTCAAGAACCTCCAGTGGCTCTCCAGCCACCTCTGCATTGAATAGGAGTTCCTTACTTTAACTTCTGATTTTAAGGTTCTCTAACACCTCTTTAATTCCTACCTTACCTCACTGATCTCCTTACTACATTCCAGCCTGCCTACTTAGCTCCTGTGACTCCATCCTACTCTCAGTGCTTCAATCACATCTGTCTCACAGCTGAAACCTGGCCCACTCTTGCCACCTGGCCTGGAACTTCCTTCCCCTTCATGTCCAATAGAACACCGCTCACCTCATCTTCGAAGACCTCCTAAAATCATAACTCCTCTAAGAGGCCTTCTCTACTAATCTCTCATACCCCCCACCCTATTCACCCTCCCTTCTGCTTCACCTATGTACTTGGGATTAGTACTCTTAAAGAGTTTTGATACTTAACCCAGCCCCACAGCACATATATGTATTGTTTTATTCTGCATTTCCCTTATCTGTAATTTATTTAAATGTCTGTCTTCCCTCTCTAGACTATAAGTTCACTGAGGATAGGGATAATGCCTGCCAATTCAATTATATTGTGTATTGCTTGTAGTAGAGAAGCAGCATGGCCTAGTGGATAGAGCATAGGCCTCAGAGTCAGAAGGATGTGGGTTCTAATACTGGCTCCACCACTTGGCTGCTACGTGACCTTGGGAACGTCACTTAACTTCTCTGGGCCTCAGCTGCCTCATATGTAAAATAGGGATTACTACTGTGAGCTCCATGTGGGACAGAGACTGTGTCCAACTTGATTAGTTAGTATATACCCTAGCGCTACATATAGTGCTTGGCACATAGTAAGTACTTAACAAATACCATAATCATTATTACTTTGCACACAGTTAGCATTCAGTAAATACCACTGATTAATCTTTCACTAAGTCACACTGCCTGGCCAAACTTTGCAATATTGATTCCACACCCAGAGAGCCCACCTGCTGAAAGTAGTGCTATCCTTCCTGGGTGATGACTGTTCTCATAATAATAATAATGATTGTGGCATTTGTTAAGCTCTTCCTATGTGCCAGCACTGTACTAAGCACTGGGGCGGATACAAACAAATTGGGTTGGACACAGTCCCTGTCCTATGTGGGGCTCAGGGACTCAATCCCCATTTTACAGATGAGGTAACTGAGAAGAGAAGTGAAGTGATTTGCCCAAGTGGCACATCACAGCAGGCAAGTGGCAGAGCCAGGATTAAAACCCATGACCTTTTGACTCCCACACCTGAGCTCTATCCACTATACTATCCAGCGCCCCAGCCTCTCTCAGTAACTATTCCTATGTTTAACAGAGGGACAGTCTTCTTTATAGTACTAAAGTCAACCCCTCTCCAAAAAATTTAACCTATTTTGGGGGGGGCTTGGTCCTTGCTAGAGTAAAAGGAGAACCAGTCACCAGACTCTGGACAGATTTGAAAGCTTTCACTAAATTCCCTGATAACTTCTTACCTAAAACAAATGTTGGCTGCTCCTTCAGGCTTTCCTCCTTAATCCAATTTTCCAGCCCCTCCTCTTCTAGGACCCTTAGAGAGAAAATCTGTTGAATAGATTCTAGTGTTCTACGAGGTCCCTCATAATCTGTTTTGCATTCTGCCTACCAGCCACCTTGCGATGGCTGTTACTTTACAGGGCGGTCTGGGAGAGAGTGTGGTTGGCTCAGTGCAGTTGGCTATACAAACTATTCCAGTGTGGGTTCTGTTGGAAGTAGGCCTTCCTTTCCCTTCTTAACCACTTATGTCTCAGTAATGCTCTCTTGAATGGCCAGGAAACATAGAAAGATCCCAATAGTATTTTCATGGGCACAGTGTGCAAGAGATCAAATTAATGATTATAATCTTACTATCAACAGCAGACTATTCAAACTGAAGGACAGTTATAGGCTATGTTCTATGGCTAGCTGGACACAGAGGTAAATGGAGCAGAGATTTTTCTTCAGAAACCAACTTCTCTCAGAAAGTTACCAAGGGACTGGCTGTTTTGCAATCTCCTCAGTAACTTTTGGCCCTAGCCTGTACATAACAAAAAAATCATTTCCAGGAATCCAACTCACTACAGATGATTTTTCTGACGCCTGACTGTGTCAAGGGGCCAATCTATATACATAACTTTGGTCTTGGGGTACAGCCATAACCACACCCTGGATATCACCCCTAACACAGGAAGAGAAAGCTTGTTTTCTGACAGCTGTGACTTCAGATGCTGGCAACAGGGAGAGTGAAGGAGTGAGAAAGAGAAAAAGAGAGAAAGAGAGAAAGAGAGAGAGATTAGTGATCAGGCCCCTCTCCATTCCTGACTGTCTATTTTCTAACCTATGACACTCCATTCCAATAGGCCTCAGTGTGGTAATGTCCTCTTCCTCCTACTTGGACTGTGAGTCACATGTGAGGTAGGGACTCTGTCTGGCCTGACTGATTTGTATCGATCCCAGCCCTAAGAACAGTGTTTGACACATAGTAAGCGTTTAACAAATATTATCAAAAAAATGGCGGACCTCAAGGATGGAACTTTCACTGAGATAGGCGCTGTGGCTAGCACATTGGGCATAGTCTAGTCAATCAATCAATCAATCAAATTTACTGAGTGCTTACTGTGTGCAGAGGACTGTACTAAGTCTTGTGTAAACCCTGGAGATCCTGCCTTGGGGTGCTGGGACCGCATGTTGGTACATATGGTACTTCTGGGGTGTTTTTACTACTTAAATAGCTCGTAATCGAAGAAGATAATGCAGGGGAGGAATTATTTCACTTTTTTTAGGTTGCCAGCACAAGCCTACCAAGCCCGAAGGCATAATGGTAGTAAGATAGTAGGCTAGGTGCTTTACACTTATCAAAAAGACTCAGTCTCTCTCACTACATGGATTCAGTGGCCATATATAGAAAATCATTGAAAAGCAAACTGTTCAGAACTGGTAAGACTCAACATCCAAGTGGTCCCAAGTCTGCAAGACAATGACAGAGGGCAGAAGACATTACCGCTCTCCTTCTGCTTGATCTACTTCAGATCAGGCTTGATTTCATACAAAGCCTCTACCTCAGTCAGACTCTCCTGGGTTCTCTGTAGTGTATTGTCTGACTCATTTCTCCCTGCTCAAGTTTCATTCATTTTTGCCATTCTGAATTGGAGTTCCCCTTCCATTTCCTGTGCTTGGGGAATTTAGCCAAAGTTCATTTCCTTTTATCTCTTCTAACCACTTCAAAGCCTTCATAGAACTACTGGTTTATTTAACAGAGCTGTAGAGAAGTCTCTCCCCCATTCTGAAGTTTCCATGTCAACCCAGCCAAAATCACTTCCTCTCAAAGTGATGGCCGATTAAAAGCCCCTGCTTTATGAATTTTCCAAGGAAGTAGCCCCACCCCCTTCTTCCTAGCCCAGCTGCCCCCTACTTCTGCTTCTTTCTCACCAACCCCCTCTCCACACCCTCTGAGTTCACTTGGCCTACTTCCTTGGTGCACCTACTCCCAATTTTATCATATCTTACAACTTTCCACAGTTCCAGTGCTCTAGCCCTCATTGCTGCTGCCACTTCCAGGCAGGAAGTCAATCATATTTATCGAGTGCTTACTGTGTGCTTATTGTACAAAGCACTTGGGAGAGTACAATATAACAATATAACACATTCCCTGCCCACAACGACCTTATAGTCTAAAGTGGGAGACAGACCTTGGTATAAATAATTAAATTACAACTGTGTACATGAGTGTTGCAGGGCTGGGAAGGGGGGATGAATAAAGAGAGCAAGTCAGGGTGATGCAGAAGGGAGATGAAGAAAAGGAAAAGACGGTTTAGTCAGGAAAGGCATCTTGGGCAGCAGAGTGAAGTTTTGACTGGAGTGTGGACAGACAGGAGGCTGGAAGTTCAGCAAGGAGCTGATACAGTAATCAAGATGTGATAGGATGAGAAATTAGATTAATGTGACAGCAGTTTGGATGGAGAGGAAAGGGGGGATTTTAGTGATGTTGTGAAGGCCAAACCGACAGAATTTAGTGATGGATTGAATATATGGGTTAAATAAGAGAGAGGAACAAAAGATAACGTCAGTGTTATGGGCTCATGAGACAGTAAGGATGGTTGTAGTCTACATGATGTGAAAGAGGGAGGACAGGGTTTGGGTGAAAAAAAAGGAAGTACTATTTTAGACATGTTAAGTTTGAGGTGGTGGGAGGACATCCAAGTAGAGAGATCCTGAAGGCGGGAGAAAATCCTGAGACTGCAGAGATGGAGAGTGATCAGGGCTGGAGATGTATTTTGGGGTAACATCCACATAGAGGTGGTAGTTGAAGCCTCATGAGTGAATGAGTTCTCCAAGGGAGTGAGTGTAGATGGAGAATAGAAGAGGACTCAGAACTGAACCTTGGGTTAGTTAGGAGGTGGGAAGGAGAGGAGGAGCACATGAAAGAGACTGAGAATGAGCTGCCGGAGAGATGGGAGGAGAACTAGGATAGGACAGTGTCAGTGAAGCCAAGGTTGGATAATGTTTCCAGTACCAGGGCATGGTAGACAGTGTCGAAAGCAGCTGAGAGGCCAAGGAGGATTAGGGTGTAGTAGAGGCTGGATTTGGCAAGTAGGAGTTTGGCAAGTGACTTTTGAGAGGGTTGTTTCTGTGGAGTGAAGGGGACAGAAGCTAGAATGGAGGGAATCAACGAGATAATTGGAGGAGAAGAACTTGAGACAGCTTGTGTAGACAACTCACTCAAGGAGTTTGGAGAGGAATGGTAGAATGGATATGGGGCAATAACTGGAAGTAGCCATGGGGTCAAGGGAGGGTTTTTATAGGGTAGAGGAAATGTTTGAAAGCAGTCGGGAAGAAGCCACTGGAGAGCAAACAGTTTAATATGGCAGTTAAGAAGGAAAGAAGGGAGGGGTCAAAAGTGTTTTGATAAGGTGCGAAGGAATGGGGTTCTAAGTGCAGATGGAAGGAATGGATTTTGAGAGAAGGCAGGAATTCTCCTAAGAGTTACTGCTGGGAAAAATGGGAGAGTTGAAGAAGGAGCAGAAGGGGCAAGGTACTAGGGAGGGGTGGAGGAGATTTTAGGGAGATTACGCCTGATAGTGTCAATTTTCTCATTTAAGTGGCCCAGTAGGCCACCTATCTGAAGGAGGTCAATAAAGTAGGTGGCCAGGGGTAGGGGAGGTCGGGGGGCAGGGAGTTTGAGGGGGGAGTTAAACGTCTGGAACAACTGGCCAGGGCAATGGGCATGGGTGTCAATAAGGATGGAGAAATAATTTGCCAGGCAAAGGAAAGGGCAGAGTTGAAACATGCAGGGATAAACTTGAAGATTTATGGCAGCAGCACTCTGCTCTGCCCTATTCTACAGGCTAGCACTCCTTGTCTTCTGGGAATGCAATTTCGGTGGGGCTAGGACTGGACAGGGAAGGGTGCCAAGGGGGCGCATGCACAGCAGCTGCGGAGAGGAGAAAGAGAATGAAATGATGAGAAGAAGGTGGAAGGAAGAAGTTCTGAGGCTTGGTCTGTCTTTCCTATTAAATTGTCAGCCCCTTGAGGATATGAGACATGTGCTTGTTTATAATTTAATTTGCCAAGTTCTTAGTATGGCGTTCTTCACTCTATGGACACTCAGTAAATACTATTGATTGTTTAAATGAATGATTTTGATGTAAACACCGTACATGGTCCAAGACAACTCTGTTGTACTGTTCTCTCCCAAGAACTTAGTACAGTGCTTTGCACACAGTAAACACTTGCTAAATACAACTGAATGAATGAACTCTACATTCGCAGTTTCCAACCCTTTTTAGGAGGGGAATGGTTCTTTTGCTCTTTTCCTATATTCCCAACTGATCCAGCTTGCTCATTCTCACAGTCTCATGGAAAGTGGTTTCTCTCAGGCAGACTTTGCCAAAATTTGTCACAACTGTTCTCTAAAGTAATTTTTTTTCTTTGAAAAATAGTAGCAATTCCTTTCCCATGAGTTCATTATACTTTGCATGCTGAACAGTACTTAGTTTTTCTCATTCCTCTGTATCATTTGCAAACATTAAATGAGAGTAATCCAAAATATTTGCTAGTTTTCTAAAGGGAACTCTCTTCTCCTTCCCCCTTGGCTGACCAAAACTGTTTTGTTAAACTGAATCATGTGTATCAGGTTTGCTTTTCCATATTCATGCATTCAATCATATTTATTGAGTGCTTATTGTGTGCAGAACACTAAGCGCTTGGGAAATACAATTCAGCAACAGATAGTGACAATCCCTACCCAACAATTGGCTCACAGTCTAGAAGGGAGATACAGACAACAAAACAAAACAAGTAGACAGGCATCACTACCATCAAAATAGATAAATAGAAGCATAGATAAATGCACATCATTAATAAAATAAATAAAGCAACAAATATATACAAATATATACAAGTGCTAAGGGGAGGGGAAGGGGTTAGAGAGCAGAGGGAGGGAGTGGGGCAGTGGGGAGGGAAGGAGGAGCAGAGGGAAAGGGAGAGCTCAGCCTGGGAAGGCCTCCTGGAGGAGGTGAGCTCTCAGTAGGGATTTGATGAGGGGAAGAGAGTTAGTTTGGTGGATGTTGGGGGGGGAGGGCATTCATTCATTCAATAGTATTTATTGAGCGCTTACTATGTGCAGAACACTGTACTAAGCACTTGGAATATACAATTAGGCAACCGATAGAAACAATCCCTGCCCAATGATGGGCTTACAGTCTAATTGGGGGAGACAGATGGACAAAAACAAGACAACATAATCATGATAAATAGAATCAAGGGGATGTACACTCATTAACAAAATAAATAGGGTAATAAAAATATATACCAATGAGCACAGTGTTGAGGGGAGGGGACGAGAGGGGGGAGGAGCAGAGGGAAAGAGGGCTTAGCTGAGAGGAGGTGAAGGGGGGAAGGGGGAAGGAGCAGAGGGCAGAAGGGGAGCAGAGAGGGAGCAGAGGGAGCAGAGGGAAAAGGGGAAGCTCAGTCTGGGAAGGCCTCTTGGAGGAGGTGAGCTCTCAGTAGGGCTTTGAAGAGGTAGGACATGGGCCAGGGGTTGACGACGGGACAGGTGAGAATGAGGCACGGTGAGGAGGTTAGCGGCAGAGGAGCGGAGTGTGCCAGCTGGGCTGTAGGAGGAGAGAAAGAAGGTGAGGTAGGAGGGGGCAAAATGATCTTAATGACGAGGCCATCATATCATCTTTTAAATTGTACTCTTTTTTTCCCCAAAGTCAAGAGGACCCAGCTTCATCATTGCCCATATTCAGATTCTAAATGAAAACTTCAAATTTTCACTCTTATAATCCCGAGCAACATTCCCCAGTCACCATTCCAGTAACAAGAAGGAACATGACAATTGTGTCAGTGACTTTGGTGAGCAGACAGAGAAAGCCACTCCAGCTTTGCTCCTTACCACAGGAGAGAGAAAGACACCTGGATGTAGATGAACAATTCAGTCATCCAAAATGTAGAAGACATTTTTTCTCCTTCAAAACAGAGACTTGTGGCCCAGGTTTCAGCAGGTGGTCCTAAAACTGTTTCAAGTTGAACTAGTAAGCTCTCTGTGGGCAGGGATCTCATGAACCAACTGTGTACTTTCCCAAGAGCTAATGCATTGCTCTGCACACAGTAATTACTCAGTAAATACCATTGATTGATTAGAAGAGATGTCCTTAGGCCTGGTAAACTATCACAGTAGGCTACATACACAACTGTCACTCAGTCAATCTTCTTGATGATGATGACATCGGTGCTGACAAAGATGACCAAACTTTGGGACAATAATAATAATGATAATAACATTTATGGTATTAGTTAAGCACTTACTATTGTTACGGAATTTCATCAGAGAATACGACTCTGATCTCGCAATCGCATGAGAGGGTTTTGTGACCTTGGTGTAGAAATGAACAGACTCAAGAGAGCGAGCCGAGAGAGCAGGAAAGGGTGGAAAGTGGCTGCCGCCCGTTCACCCCAAGGGGGTACGAGTGATGAACAGCACCGAGCCATCCCCAACCTGGTACCTTTATTTGCAAGCATTTCCACATTCCACTCGACGGCAACTCTTCCAGAGCGCACCCAAAATCCTACCCAATTCCTCTTGTGTTGCCCGTACTCCACCCTCCAATCAGAACCAGTCCTTAGGAGTGGTCTGCATAAGGTAATGTAATTGACACACTGCTACCCAAACTTAACTGATTGATCTACCACAGGAAAGAGATTAAATGGAGACAGGATGTCTAGTACAATACTGGAAGAAGGTAGAACGGAGACAGGATGGTCAATTGTCTAATACAATATGGAAGGAGACAGAACAGAGACAGGATAGTAAATCGTCCAGTACACTATGTGCCAAACACTATTTTAAGTACTGGGGTAGATATAAGGTAGTTAGGTTGGACACAGCCCCTGTCCCACATGGGATTCACTATCTAAACCCCTATTTTACAGGTGAGATAACTGAGGCACAGAGAAGTAAAGTGATTTATCCACACAGGTGGCAGAGCCAGGTTTAGAATCCACATCCTCTGACTCCTAAACCTAAACTCTTTTCACTAGGCTATGCT
This sequence comes from Ornithorhynchus anatinus, assembly GCF_004115215.2. Lineage (NCBI taxonomy): Eukaryota > Metazoa > Chordata > Mammalia > Monotremata > Ornithorhynchidae > Ornithorhynchus > Ornithorhynchus anatinus. The sequence goes on from NC_041729.1 coordinate 111,567,966, forward strand.
TCTTCTCTCCTGGAGAAAGTTCTTCTTAGAGAACCATGTGTACACTAGGAGCTTAGCACATTCATTCATTCATTCGATCATATTTATTAAGCACTTTATGTGTGCAGAGCGCTGTACTAAGATCTTGGAAAGTACTATACAGTAATAAAGAGAGACAATCTCTGCCCACAACAGGCTTGCAGTCTAGAGGAGGGGGAAACAGACATCTAAACAAGTAAACAGGCATCAAACTAAATAAGTAGAATTATATATATTTGCATATATACATAAGTGCTGTGGGACAGGGAGGTAGGGGAAGAGCAAAGGGAGTGAGACGAGGTAATAATGTTGGTATTTGTTAAGCGCTTACTATGTGCAGAGCACTGTTCTAAGCGCTGGGGGAGATACAGGGTAATCAGGTCGCCCCATGTGAGGCTCACAGTTAATCCACATTTTACAGATGAGGTAACTGAGGCACAGAGAAGTTAAGTTACTTGCCCATAGTCACAAAGCTGACAAGTGGCAGAGCCGGGAGTCGAACCCATGACCTCTGACTCCTAAACCCAGGCTCTAAGGCCTCTTGGAGGAGGTGCACCTTTAGTAGGGCTTTGAAGAGGGGAAGAGTGATACGTGGATTTGAGGAGGGAGGACGTTCCAGGCCAGAGGTCGGCGGTGAGACAGACCCAGTGAGAAGGCTGGCACCAGAGGAGCAGAGTGTGCAGGCTGGGATGTAGAAGGAGAGAAGGGAGGTGAGCACATGTTTATTGACAGGCTGGGGTGATGAATTTAGGAATGGCACATTGGTGAGATGGAATCAAAACTTTGTCTTAACTGATCTCTCAAGATTCCCAGTCCCATTCTCCTTCCACTATGCCACAGTGCCTCCCAAATTCATCTTCTAACATACCGATTTCCTCAACCACACTATCTACAGCAGTAGCAAAACTAACAGCAGCATCTTTCAGTATGCAGGAAAGTGATCCACCTAGCTAATGACTCAGATCAATGGATTGGTTTCAAGGCTGATTTCAGATTGGGTGGCAAACAAATGATTTTCACCTCTATCATTTTCCACCAAAGCAATGATGCAATGAAATATCACTTCTTGTGGTCTAAGTAAACTAATGTGTAATTTCATTTGGTTTATAGGTTCTCAGAATTCAGAGCATCAGAAAAAGTTATAAGACTTTCTCTAGCTGATATACTCATTTTTGCTCAGTCTGGTATTCTGTTCCATGGAAACTAGAGCAAAAATTGTCATCTGCCAATGTATATCATAAGTGAAAGAATAATCCTGAATTGTTATTGGGAGACTAGTTAATTTCCCTGGGGTGCATTGGTGAGGTCGTCCTGCATTTTCCAAAGCGTGAAGGCCTATAAATGTATTTATGTAGCTGAAAAAAAACAAAAGTGAGACAAGACTCCATTCCATACCATATGCACAAAAAGGTTGCTTTTGTAATGCTGGTATGTGTACTCTACCAAGCGCTTAGTGCAGTGCTCTGTACACAATAAGCATTCAATAAATGTGATTGATGGATTGATTGATTAATTGATTGATTAGCAATTGCTTGGCCTGTTGCTATTCCAAATTGGCCTCCTGGGCTCCTGATCTTTTTCAAGCCTTTCTAATGGTTCCTTTCTCTCTGTTTTCAAACACATCAATGTGTCTCATAATCCAGTTAACAGTCTCTCCAGTTCCTGTGCCATCACTCCATATCCCTCTTACTAATCCTTTCCAAACTCCTCGTGCAATTTGTTTATACTCACTTTCTCTTCTTTCTCTTCTTCAACTCATGCCTTGACCCTCTACAATTTCACTTCCTCTCTTCCATTCCACTGAAAATACTTTCTCTAAGTGCACCAATGATATAAAGTGTTTATTGCAGAGCTCTGCACATAGTAAGCACTCAATAAAAATCACTAATTGACTGATTGACCCTTTTTGACAAATCTAATGGACTTGAGTTTGTCCTAATCCCATTTGACTTCTCTGCTGTCTTGGACATTGTGGATCATCCCATTCTCCCGGAAGGACTACCTAATCTTAATTTCCCTGACACAATCCTTTCCTGATCCTCCTCTTAACTTCCTCAGTCTCTTTCACTGGTTCTTCCTCTGTTTCCCATCCTTTATCTGTGGGTGTCCCTCAAGGCTTGGTTCTCTGTCCCCTTCTATTCTCCCACTCCCACTCCCTTGGGGAACTCATCACTCTAAAGGTTTCAACTACCACCTCTATGTGAATGACACTCAAATCTGACTTAATAGCCCCAATTTCTCTCCTCTACAATCTTGCATCTTCTCCTAACTCCGACACCTCTTCTTGGATGTCTTGTTGGAACATCAATCTCAACAGATCCAAAAATGAACTCTTCATCTTCTCTCCCATATCCTCACCAAAGCCTCTCTTCCACCTACCTTTTCCATCGCTGTTGTCAACACTACCATCTGTATCTTTCAAACCTGCAACCTGAGTATTATCTTCAGTGTTCTGCACACAGTAAGTACTCGATAAATATAATTGATTGATTGACTCTTCTCTCTCTTTCAATCTCCATATTATGTCACTAAATTATTAAAGCTCTCCTTTACATCTCCAGAAGAAATGCTTCTTCTCCTTCCAGAATGCCACTATGCTTGTCCAAGCAATTTTCATATCCTGACTCAATTAATGCTTCAGCTTCCTCCCTGACCTTCTCGTCTTTGATGCCTCTCCTCTCCAATCTAAATGACACTCTTCTGTCCAGATAATTTTTTAAATATATAATAATAATTACAGTACTTGTTAAGTGCTTACTATGTGCCAAGCACTGTTTGAAGCACTGGAGTAGTTACAAGTTAATCAGGTTGGACACAGTCCCTGTCAGACATGGGGCTCACACTCCCCATTGTGCAGATGAGGTAACTGAGATCCAGAGAAGTTAAGTGATTTGCCCAAGGCAGAGCCAGGATTAGAACCCAGGGCTTTCTGACTCCCAGGCCTGTGCTTTATTCACTAGGCCACAATTCTTTATGTCACTTTTAATAACTAAAAAGAAATATTATTATAAATGCAATGTTATTGTCAGAGAAAAAGCAAAAGAAAACCTTTCAGATGATAAGTAAGGCAACATACAATACATTAACTTTAGCAAAATACCAGAGCTGCTTTACTCCAAGGTAAATCAGGAGACTCGAAGTCTGTAGCTAAAATGGTAACCCGACAGGAACATGATGGTTCAGATAAAGGGAACTAGACCATTGTTTTCTGGAGATTTCTCAGTTTTTGGTGGCATCTGTTAAGTGCTTGCTATGTGCCAAGCACTATGTTAAGTACCGGAGTAGATACAACACAATCCAACCAGACGTAGGCTCTGTCCTACAGGGGGCTCACAGTCTAACAAGCATGAGGGACAACTGGAATTTTATCCCCATTTTACAGATGAGAAAACTGAGGCACAGAGAAGTTAAGTGACTTGCCCAAAGCCACACAGCTGGTCTCCTGATTCTCAGTCCTATGCTCTTTCCCCGAGGCCATGCTACATCTCCGGATGCTTTAGTATATTTTCTGAAAGATCGAACTATCTAGAGTTGCCAGTCATACTTGTAGCAGATTCCACTAAATGCAAAATTCACCTCTGATGTATTTAGGCCCCAAAAGACCAAAGTGGAACCACATTCTCGACCACACTGGGCATTGTGCACTCACGTTAGCACACATACAAGCACACAAACACACACAAACATATACTCCCTTTTGCTGTGTCGACACATTTGTTGCTTACAGTGCCAGATACTTTTTCTCTCTTGCCTTCTTTCTCATGATCATTATGAAGTCTTCTCAAGAACTGCTCCCTTCTTGATTGTAGTGCATCCTTGACTCCCTGGGAAAATTAACTCCCAGTTTCAGCTCAGATGAAACAATGTCTGGAGCTCTGATGTATTGTATCCTTAAATTGTTCCTTCCATTCTGCTCACATGTGTCATTCAGTGTTGAGCGAATAGGTTGAATTTTAGGAGACTGTCTTCCTTCTAAGACTTTGCTTATTGTCAATAAATAATGTTTATTAAGCACTTATTGTGGGGAGAAAACTTTACTAAGAACTTGGGAGAATACACAAAATTAGTATTCAATAAATCAGTGGTATTTATTGAGCACCCAAACACTGTCCTTCCCCTCACTTTCCCATCACTGTAGACATCGTTACTATCCTTCCTGCCTCACAAGCCTGTAACCTTGACATTATCCTTGACTCCTCTTTCTTATTCAGCGCACATATTCAATCCATCAATAAATCCTGTGGGTCCCAGTTTCACAACATCGCTAAAATCCACCTTTTCCTCTCCATCCAAACTGCTACCATGTTAATACAAGTGTTTATCCTATCCTGCCTTGATTACTGTAGCAGCCTTCTTGCTGACCTTCTAGCCTCCTGTCTCTCCCCACTCCAGTCCTTACTTCACTCTACTGCCCAGATCATTTTCCTACAAAAGCATTCCAGACCATATTTCCCCCTTTTCCCAAGAAACACCAGTTGCTGCCCATCCACCTATGCATAAAACAAAAAGTCCTCGTCACTGGCTTTAAAGCACACAATCGCCTCGCCTCCTCCTACCTCACCTCACTACTCTCCTACTTCAGCCCAGTCTCCACTCTTCGCCTTTCTAGTGCTAACCTTCTCACTGTGCCTCAATCTCACCTGTCTTGCCACTGACCCTTGGCCCTGAAACAGCCTATCTCAAACCCGACAAGCAATTACTTCGCCCCCACTTCAAAGCCTTTTTGAAGGCACACCTCCTTTAAGAGGCCTTCCCTGACTAAACCTTCCTGTCCTCTACTTCCACTCCCTTTTGCATCAACCTGACTTGCTTACTTTATTGATCCTCCCACCCAGGCCCACAGAACTTATGTTTATATCTGTAATTTACTTGTTTGTCTATTTATATTAATGTTTGCCCTCCCACAACTGTAAACTCATTGTGGGCAGGGAATGTGTCAGTTTGTTGTTACATAGTACTCTCCCAAGCACTTAGTACAGTGTTTTGCACACAGTAAGCACTCAGGAAATATGACTGAGTGAATGAAAGAACACTTTTTGTGAGCAGAAAACTGCATGAAGTGCTTAAGAGTGTACAGTACAATAGAGCAATAACTATGGTATTTGTTAAGCACTCACTATGTGTTAAGCACTGTACTAAGCAATGGGGTTAAAAGTTAATTAGATCAGATATAGCCTCTGTCCTAAATGGAGCTCTAAAGAGGAGGAAGAACAGGTATTGAATCCACATTTTAAACTTAAGAAAACTGAAGCATAGAAAAGTTGTGACTTGCCCAAGGTCCTGCAGCAGACAAATGACAGATCTGGATTCCGTGCCCACAAGGAGTTTACAGTCTAGACGGGGAGACAGACGTTAAGATAAATTACAGATAGGAGAAATGGCAGAGTATAAGGATATGTTTGAGGCTGAGGGTGGGGTGAAGATCCCATCAAATACCAAATACCAGGGAGTTTCTGCCAAGAGGGAGGGCATGGTAAAGGGTCTACATTGAGATAATTATGATGATGATGTTGATATTTGTTAAGTGCTTACTATGTGTCAAGCACTGTTCTAAGCACTGGGGTAGATTACAAGATAATCAGATTGGACACAGTCCCCATCCTACAGGGGCTCAGTCTAAATCCCCATTTTATTGATGAGGTAACTGAGGTACAAAGTAGTTGTGACTTACCTAAGGTCACACAGTTAGAGAAGCAGCTTGGCTTAGTGGAAAGAGCACGGGCTTGGGAGTGGGAGGTCATGGGTTCTAATCTCGGCTCTGCCACTTGTCAGCTATGTGACTTTGGGCAAGTCACTTCACTTCTCTCTGTCTCAGTTCCCCTATCTGTAAAATAGGGATGAAGACTTTGAGCATCACAAGGGACAATGTGATTACTTTGTATCTACCCCAGAGCTTAGAACAGTGCTTGGCACATAGTAAGCATTTAACAAATACCATTATTATTATTATCATTATTAAGTGGCATAGGTGGAATTAGAACCCAGGTCCTTCTGACTTTCAGGCCCATGCCCTATCCATTAGGCATTCTGCTTCCCCTATGAGGTCGAGATACAATGAATAGGTTAGGGTTACAGGAGTGAAGTATATGGGCTGTATTGCAGTAGGAAATTATAAATGTAAGGTCAGATGGGGAGATCTGATTGTGTGTCTTGAAGCATATGATAAAGAGTTACTGTTTGATGTAGAGATGGATGGACAACCATAGGAAGTTTTTGTGCAAAGGGGAGATATGGACCAAACGTATTTTTAGAAAAATGATCTGTCCAGCAGAATGAAATATGGACTGGCGTGGGGAGAGTTAGGAAATTGGGAGGTCAGCGAGGAGGCTGATGTGGTAATCGAGGCAGGATGTGAAAAGGGCTCAGATCAATGTAGTAGAATTTTGTGGAGGCAAAATTGACAAGGCTTGGTGACAGATTGCCTATGTGAGTTGAATGAGAGAGATGAGTCCAGAATAATGTCAAGGTTACAGGCTTGTGAGACAAGGAGGATAATAGTCTTGTCAACAATGATGGGAAAAATGTAAGGGAGGTTAGTGTTTGGCTTTGAAAATGAGGAATTCTGTTTGGGACATGCTAAATTTGAAGTACCAGTGGCACATCCAGGTAGAGATGTTCTGAAGACTAGAGGAAATGTAGGACTGCAGAGAATCAGAGAAATCAGGGCTGGAAAGGTAGTGTGGTAGTTTTGAGAATCATCTACAAAGAGATGGTAGTGAAGCCATGGGAGCAAATGAGTTCTCCCAGGAAGTGGGTGTAGTTGGAGAAAAGAATGATTCCTGCCCTCAAGAAGGTTACAATCTAGTCAGTCAATAGTATTTATTGAGCTTACTGTGTGCTGAGCACTGTAATAAGTGCTTGGTAGAGTACAATAAAACAATGCAACAGATCCATTCCCTGCCCCAAATGAGCTTACAGTCTATAATCTAGTAAGAAGACAGATTCTAAAATGAATTTCAGATAGGAGGAAGCAATAAAGTATGAAAATATGTTTACAGATCCTTAGGGAATGAAAGGTGGATAACACTACAGCTTCATAGATATGAAGTATGGTCTGGAGGCAAATACCATTTTACAGTAACACTGTTTGACAGTCTCTCAAGGATTGTGCGGGACTTTATTCAGTTAAATTTGGTTTCAGACAATAGCCAAGTTAACTGGGCATTTCAGGACAAGGTTTAGGAGGAGTAGCATTGATCCAAATGCAGTTTGCCACCTGATCCTCCCAAAATGACCAAACCCTGGGGCTTCCGAAATGGTGCCCTTACTAGACGCCTCATCAGAATGACCTCTAAAAGTATTTAACATCTCCACTGATCTCCTTCTCCTTACCAAAGATGCAACAGCCATCTTTTGTTTTCTCTATTACAGGGTTTTCCAACTCCCTAATTACCCTTAACAACTGTCCCACTGCTTTCCAGCAAATAAAGGGATCATCTGAAAGGGTTGACCTTTGTTTATTCTTTATATGTTTCCTTTTAATCTATTTAAGCCCTAGAGAGCCACAAAGAAGCAGAACACTTCTTGATTCTGGGAGCCCACACCTGTGGGTGGCTGAGTACTACTACTCTGGGCCACAGGAGAGGCAGGGAGCCATTTAATGGGGAAGATTATGGGGGTGGTCAGATCTGAACTCGATCTTCCCACCCGGCAGGTAGGCTGGCAGGTAGGCTGGCGGGAGTTTGGCTAGGCTCTCCCCGATTCTCAACAACAACATTAGACCTGCAGCAGCTATCTCCAGCCCTATCCCCAGAGAAGCAGTGTGGCAGAGTGGAAATAGCACAGGGAGTCAGAGGATATGTGTTCTAATCCTGGCTCTGCCACTTGTCTGCTGTGTGACCTTAGGCAAGCCACTTAATTTCTCTGTGCCTCATCTGTAAAATGGGGATTAAAACTGTGAGCCCCATGTGGGACAACTTGATTACCATGTATCTACCCCAGAGCTTAGAACAGTGCTTGGCACATAGAAAGCACTTAACACATACCATTATTGTTATTATTATTATTTCAGAGCTGTCTCCTTGTCACAGCCTCACCACTCCAGAGGCAGGTTCTGTTGGCCATGTCTCCGCCTCTCACTGCTTTGGGATCTTCAGAGGCTGGATCCACCACCTTGTCCCTGGCTGTGGGTGCTGAGAGATGTTTTTACTTCATTCACATGGTGGCAAGAGGCAGAGACACAGTGGATTTCAAGCTTAGTGCTCCTCAAGAACCTCAGGTGGTTTCCCGTCCACCTCAACATTAAGCATAAAGTCTCTATCATTGGCATTAAAGCCCTCAATCAGCTCACCCCCTCCTGCCTTACTTCAGTGATATCTTACTATGGTCCAGCCTGCACACTCCACCCCTCTGTTGTTGTCGTCTTATGCTGTCTTGTCGTGTCCAACCCATAGCGATGCTATAGATACATCTCTCCCAGAATAGCCCCCTTCCATCAGCAATCGATCTGGTAGAGTATCCATGGAGTTTTCTTGGTAAAAATACAGAAGTGGCTTTCCACTGCCTCCTTCCATGCAGTAAACGAGGCTCTGCCCTCAACTGTCTCCGATGCCGCTGTTCTAGCACCAGCTTACTTGCTGTACTCCAATCTTATCTATATCTCCACTGTCCCCTTTCCCACATCCTCCCCTAGCCTGGAACTCCCTCTCCCTCCATATATGCCAGACCACCACTGTCCCCACCTTCAAACCATTACATGAACCTGCCTACCAACTGTATTATATTATACTCTCCCAAGAAGAGCTTAGTATAGTGCTGTGTACACAGTAAGTGCTCAATAAATGCAATTGAGTGATTGATAGATTAAGTTCACACCTCCTCCAAGAGACCCCTGATTAAGCCCTTTTTTCCCCAGCTCCCTTTACTTTCTATGTCATCTATGCTCTTGGATCTTTGACCTTTGGGCAATTGATATTCTCCCCACTCTCAACCCCATAACACTTAAATACATATCTTTAAATTATATTTTATAAAATATTTATTTCTATTAATATATGTTTCTACCTCTAGACTGTAAGCTCCTTGTGGGCAGAGAATGTTCCTTCCAACTCTGTTGTATCATACTTTCTTAAGCACTTATAGTGCTCTGCACACAGTAAGCCTCAATAAATATAACAGACTGATTGGGAGAACCTGTTTCAGGACTTTTGCCCATGTTGGGGCAAAGTTGCCATTTTTCCATTAAGCTCCTTAGTGTTATCATTTAAATAGATCAATGGTATTTACTGAGCACTTACTGTGTACAAGCACTGTACTAAGCCCTTGGGAGAATACAGTACAATAGAGTTGGCAGATGCGATCCCTGCCTACAAAGAGTTTACAGATGAGAGGGAAATTTAAATGTCTTTAAATGAGGTTTTATTATTATCATTATCATTTTATTATTATTGCTGATCTGTTATTCTTTATTTAAATAATAGGTCTGCTAGGAGGATCCTACTCTGTCCCTGTACTAGTTCTGGGTTTCCCATGGCCTCCCTGATTAGGGCTTCTGCCCACCCTGAATCTTCACCCCCAGCAACAACTCCAAATCCAGGTTGGCAGGCTAGCTGGGTACAGGCACAAGTCACCATTTTGAAAATATTGCATCTTGTGTTACATGTAAGGCACACCACAGGGCATGGGATACCCTGAATATACCCTAGATTCAGTTTTCACTTTGTTGCCTATTGTAGCATCATTGGTTAGTGGGACAGCAACTAGTTGTGTTACCAGTATCAATATTTGATTGAATTTATGGCTTCCCAGTGCAGGCTGAGGCATCACCTCAGTTTTCTTTATACTCACCAATTTGCAAATCTTGGCTAATTTAAATAAGAGGTTTACAGTCATTTTCATGTCTTTTTGGTGTGGGCCTCCAGAGTAGAGTCATCTGACTAGAGCAGTGGTTAAATAATGGCCTCTAGGACTTTGACAAAGAGTAAATGAGCTCTGTAAACAGAAACTAGATGAGATTCTGTTACAAGAATCTATTATGAGAATCTATGTGATCTAGAGGATAAAGCAAGGACCTGTGCGTAAAAAGGACCAGCGTTCTAATTCTGGATCCTTCACTTGTTTCCACTTGTCTTGGGAAAGTCACTTAACTTCTCTAGGCCTCAGTTACCTTAGTTATAAATAGGAGATTAATACTGTGAGTCCCAAGTGGAACGTGGATTGTGTCCAACCTGACTAGCTTATATCTACCCCATGCTTAGTACAGTGCCTGGAACACAGTAAGCGCTTAACAAATGCCATTAAAAAATCTTTCCTTTCAGCAAAATATACAAGCAAAAATCTATGGATACTCATTCTTGTCCCATTCTTCTCCACATCAAGCAAAAGCTCCTGGTCACTGACTTCAAGACACTTCATCAGCTCCCTCCCTCTTACCTATCCACTCTAACTAGAGTAGAGAAGCAGCGTGGTTCAGTGGAAAGAGCACAGGCTTGGAAGTCAGAGGTCACGGGTTCTAATCCTGGCTCTGCTGCTAGTCAGCTGTGTGCCCTTGGGCAAATCACTTGACTTCTCTGTGCCTCAGTTACTTCATCTGTCAAATAGGGACTAATACTCTGAGCCCCACATGGGACAACCTGATCATGTTGTATCCCCCAGCGCTTAGAACAGTGCTTTGCACATAGTAAGCACTTAACAAATACCACAATGTATTTTTTATTTATTTACCTGTACTCACATAATTCCTTCATCTCAGACCAGCTATCCTTTGTTCTCTTCTCTCCTGTCTCTGACCCCACATTCATGTCCTTTCCTGTCTCCCACTCCAAAAAGTAAACATGCTCATGTGAACGTGTTTATCAACTCTATCATAGTATATTCTCCTAAGCACTTAGTACAGTGCTCCACACACAGTAAGTGATCAGTAAATATCATTGATAATGATTTTTTAAGGGTATTTGTTAAGCACTTACTATGTACCAGGCAGTGTACTAAGCACTGAGCTAGATAGAAGCTAATCAGGTTGGACACAGTTTCTGTCCCACTTAGGGGTAACAATCTTAATCTACATTTTTACAGACGAGGTAACTGAGGCTCAGAGCAGTGAAGTGATTTGCCCAAGGTCACACAACAGGCAAGTGGTGGAGCCAGGATTAGAAACCAGGTCCTTCTGACTCCCAGCTTCTTGCTCTATCCAGTAGGCCATGTTGCTTCTCTCATGATAATGATGATGAGGCTATCCTCCCCCTTCGAATCCACCAGACCACAGTTCTTACCTCCTTCAGAGTCCTTCTGAATTCACCATTCTCCAGATCTTCCTCAGTTAATTGTTCTTCCCCTAAATTTTATCCTACCACTACTTCAGCCTTTTGTACCTACTTACCCACTTTTTTACGCCTTCTTACAGTCCACTGCATTTCTGTCCATATGGAATTACGTACACTACTATTTAAGTAGTTACTCATTTACATATACATTATTCTTTTCTTTTAGCTATAAGTTATTTTGTGCCTGTCTTCCTCATTAGACTGTAAACAACTTGAAGGCAGGGATAATGTCCACCAATTCCATTACATTCTCCCAAGCACTTAGTACAGTGGTCCCAGAGCGCTCTCAATAAATACTGTTGACCAGTTGAAAGGTAGATAAGCTCCTAAATCAACTTCTTGTCCTACCTAAGGGCGATAACAATAATAATAGTAATATTAATTGTGTATATATTAAACCCTTACTATATGCTAAGCCCTGTACTAAGTGCTGGGGTAGATGAAAGATAATCAGGATCCACATGGGGCTCACTGTCTAAGTAGGGAGGATAGGCACTGAATCCCCATTTTTTAGTTGAGGGAACAGAGGCACAACTGCCAGACGTTGCACAGCAGGTATGTGGTGGAGCCGGAATTAGAATCCAGGTCTACTGACTCCCAGGCCCATGGTCTTTCCTTTAGGCCATGCTGCTCCTCGATAATATTGATGAAAATATTCTAAATAGAGGCAAAGAAATAATTAAAATTTCTCCCTGTCCTGTATATTGTTTCTACACAAAAATGTATTTGCAAATTTTCAAAAATTACCAGTTCTTAATTTCCAGAATCATAGAAATCCTTATTTTTTAGAGCAGTAATTTGAAACATAACTTTGAAATTACATTTTTTCAGTATTTATAAAATCAAACTAGATATTATGTTTTGTCATTTGGTTTTATTTAATGCAAAAATCTCACAACAAAAAGTGATGAATTATACGTAACATTTTCTCATAGAGATCAGCTGAGTTGGCTGTTGCAACCACTTTTCCGTTTCTAACTTACCACTTTACTAGAAAAGTGATTTTTTCAACACTATTTTTCCGGGAAAGGAAGTGGCAAAAGCATAATTTTTGAACACCATCTACGCATTGTTCTATTATACACATGAAACACACCTCATGTGGTTTGAAGATTCTAGCAGCTATTATGAAAAATGAAAAAAGATTTACAGGCACCACAACCTGCTATAAAATAAGGGTTTGGCTGTTTTGTTTTTTTCACAATTCACATTCTTTTTAGGTCTTCCTTATGAATGTACTTAGGTTTGCAGAATTTTAAAGAGTACATGTCTCTAATAGACTTTCCCTACCATGAATACCAAAACACAAAGCATATCAATATTTTAGATGGTTGAACTTCAAAAATAGTGTATGGTGAGATAACCTAAGTCCCTTCCTGCCTGGTGTTTCTGCAATGATCATAAAGAGGGTTGAGACTCACACTGTGGGCAGGGAATGTGTCTACCAATTCTGTTTATATTCTACTCTCCCAGGTGCTTAGTACAGTCCTCTGCACACAGTAAGCACTTATAAATATTATTAATTGGTTGGAACAAGAGCCGAGGTTCCAATTTTGTTGTTCCAGCTTTTACTACTCTTCGAATAAACTATCCCTTGGAATTACATGAATTATGCATTCATTTAAACAAAATGCCTAATAATAATAGTGATGGTATTTATTTAACTTTTACTGTGTGCAGAGCACTGTACTAACTGCTGGGAGAGAATACCCAGGGAGAATTAGACACTGTTCCTCTCCCTTGGGGCCTTCACAATTTAAGAGTGTAAATGGGGAGAAGGGATTGGAAACAGTCGCTTCAGGAATGATGAAACATTGAAACACAACACAAAGAAATATACAAAATAGGCACAAAGTCTCCTCAGAGATGTGAGGGTGCGTGAGAAAGGTTTTATCTCTGGCCTGGAGTGCCAGACCCTCAGTGTCAGAGGGGAAATGTGTTGGTTGTAACAGTGTTTTTGACAGCAGCAGTTGGGGGCAGAAGCAGCTTTAATCTGCAGCCCAGCATGTACGGGAAAAGACTAGTAAAAGTGTTTGCTATATTCATATGCTGCTGACACTTTCATATTTAACATAGATTATTAACTCATCAGGAAACAGAATACCAACAGTTTGGAATTTTAAATAATTTTTAAGGCAATTGAATCAGTTTAACTTATCTTGATTCCAAAACCTCTGCCTTATCCTGTGAAATGTTTGAATTCACTTCTGGGTCTCGCTAATATTTTTCATTGTTTTTCAGACCTCCCCCTTTGGAAATGCCATTCTATCACTATAAGAAAGGGAGATGATTTATATTTTTGGGTTCGAGCTAATTTTCCCATCACTGGAAACAGCATCTCAATTTTTTCTCTGACCACAAATTCTAGCATTTCTTCCTCTGCAAATACTCGAATTTGTGTATGTTTTAATGCCTATTATCCCATTATAGTGTAAGCTCCTTGTGAACAGAGAACATGTCACTTGTTTAGTGCTTTTCTGGTACTTAGTACAGTGCATTTTTAAAATGGTATTTAAGTGCTTACTAAGAGCCAGACATTGAGCTAAGCTCTGGGTTAGAAACAAGATAATCAGGTTGGACACAAGTCATGTCCCATATGGGGCCCAAAGTTTTAATTCCCATTTTACAGATTTGCAGACTATCTGAGGCACAGAGAAGTTAGATGATATGCCAAGGTCACATAGAAGACAAGTGGTGGAGCCAGGATTAGAACCCAGGTCATCAGACTCCCAAACCAGTTCTCTTTCCACTAGGTCATGCAGTTTCTCAATCTATAATTCATTTTCATGTCTGTTTACCCACCTAGACTGTAAGCTCTTTGAAGGCAGGGTTCATGCCTAACAACTCTAATTGTGCTCTCCCAAACATTTGGTACTGTGCTCTGCACACATTAAGTGCTTAATGAATATTAGTGAATAGCAGTGGTTGATTGACTGAGACACATCTTGTGGCTGTTTATGTAATGTAAATGTATAACGATAAGCAAACAAATTATATTTTCTCATAGAGATCAGCTGAAGTAGCTATTTTAACCACTTTTCTGTTTCTATCTGACCACTTTACTTGAAAAATGATTTTTTTTTAAGCATCTCTTTGCTGGGAAAGGAAGTGGCAAAAGCCTAACTATTGAACACCATCTACACAGTGTTCTGTTGCTGTACACATTAAACCCACCTCACATGGTTCGAAGGACACGAGAGCAAAAGAATTTCAGGCACCACAACTTATCACAAAATAAAGGTTTTGGTTTGTTCGTTTTCAAAATTCACATCATGTCTTCTTAGTTCTTCTATGGAATATACTTGCCTTTTGCCAAATTTTTAAAAATAAGCAAAAAGCACTGACAATCCATCCTCCACTACTGACTACCAAAACAAAAAATATCTTAGATATTTTAGGTGGATGAATGTGAGAAACTGCACAAATGGCTGCCTAGTGATTCTTTAATGATCATAACATCTTGTCTTGGCATTTCCTATTGAGTATTGCCCATAAATGAAGCTGATGGAATGCAACAGGAGCTAGTATGGTGCCTTTGTGTGATCCAGATCACACAACCATAGAAAAGATGGGACAACCCTACAAATCTATAAACCTTTTGTTCGGTCCAGAGCCCAATACTACATTCCTGTCTCATTCTATTTGATGGTTTCCCAAAAGATGTTCTGGCCTTCTAGATTCTCTTTTCTATTTCCTTGTATATCATTGCATTGTTGTTGAGTTTTCCAAGTGCCAGTATCCTGTGACTTTTTAAATAGTATTTATTAAGTGCTTATTATGTGCCAGGCACTGTACTAAACACTGAAAAAGATAAATGATAACCACATTGGATACTATCCATGTCCCACATGGAGCTCAGTCTTAATCCCCATTTTACAGATGAAGCAATTGAGGCACACAGAAGTTACATGACTTGCCCAAGGTTACAAAGCAGACAAATGGCGGGAACCCAAGTCCTTTGGACTCCCAGCCCCATTTTCTATCCACTACGCCACATTGCTTATTTGCTCTGTACTGCCAATATAAATATTTGGCTGTGGGCTTGGCTTCTTTGTGCAAGCTGATACAGCAACTCGATTTTCTTTAGACTTTTATCTTCAACTCATACACCTGTGCGTCTTTTTTATTTTCCAAGTTATTTACATTCAACCAGTCTTGGGGCCTTTTCTTGGCCAAATCCAGTATATTGGCAGTATAGCAGAGGGCTCGGTACACAGTAGGAGCTTAATAAATGCTCCTGATTGACTGGAGGGTCTTGCCCTTCTCCACTACTCCTACAGCCCCAGGAACTGTGGCCTAGTGGATAGAGGACAAGCCTGGGGGCAAAAGGACCTGGATTCTAATCCCCACTCCACCAGTTCTCTGCTGTGTAACCTTGGGCAAGTCATTTCACTTCTCTGAGCCTCAGTTACCTTACTTGTAAAAATGGGAATTGGAGCCCCATGTGGGACAGGAACTGTGTCCAACCTGATTTGCTTATATTCTCAGCTGTGCTTAGTACAATGCCTGGCACAAAGTAAGTGCTTAACAAATACCATGAAAAAAGTCGTTGTATATCCCTTCAGTTCTTGGAACAGTGTTTTGCACACTGTATTACATAATCTCTGCTATTACCACTTGCTGCTTCTCTGTCGATTGCTCAGCCTCACTCTTAGGGGTTTTGCAGAGAACACAGCAGGAATTTAAAATTAAAATAAAAAAAAAAATACAGGGCCTGGGGCACTACCCATGGTAGAGCAGAGACCATGGGTAGGATGTATGTACGTCTTCAAAGAAGGAAGATAGTGTGATATTTACCTTGTGAGCAAATGTGGTTGAAAAGACTGATGTGTGTTTGCCCAGTCACTGTTTAGTAATAAGGGTAGATCTCTGAGGTACTGATGTGTGTGCCTCTCACAGATCCTGTCTCAGTTTTTGTTCATTTTTGTGAAGGCTTGTCTCATGGAGAGTAATAAGCATAGTAATAGTATTTGAACAGTCACTGGGTGTGATCCATGGCATATAAGTGCTTGGGAAGCACAAAACAAGCAATAGTCCTTGCCCATAATAGAGTTTACGCTCTAATAGGGTGACCTAAAATAATTAACAAATGGAGTAATCAAAATAAGTAACCATGTAAAATTGAAAAAAATGTATATACTGAGGGTGAAGATAGGTAGGTATGTAAGTGTTAGAGATAACCAATGAGTTTTCATGACTTGGGATACTACGAATTCATTGGGAAAGGCATATTTGAGGATGTGGCCTTTCAGGGGGACTTTGAATATAGGGAGGATTGAAGTCTTATGGATCTGGACAGGGCAGAGAAGACCAAGCCAGGGGAATAACATGAGTGAGGGGTTGGAGGTGGGAGCATGGAGAGTAAATAAAGTTAAATGAGTTTGGGAGGACTGAAGACAGCAGGTTGGGCCACAGCAGGTGAAGAGAGCAGCTGTGTAATATGGAATGAGTTGGCAGAGAGTTTTGAAGTTAATTGTGAGTTTGGTTCATCTAGAGGGAATAATGGTTTTGAGGAGTGGAGAGGCGTGTGCTCTGGAACACATTAAGAAGATGATTCATAAAGCAGCATATATTATATATTGGAGAGGAGATTGGCTGGAGGCAGGGAGACCAGTGAGGAGGCTGGTGAACTGGTCTTGTCACTATATGACTAGAGCATCTATCAAAATGATAGCTGTTTGGATGGACAGATAGAAGTTCAAGATAACATCAAGGCTAAAGGTTCCTTGGACAGAGGATGACAGTGTTATTGACTGAGATAGGAAATTAAAAAGAGGAGTGGTTTAGGATCCCCTCTGATGATCGCAACTGGAAAGTTTCCAGAACTCTACCAAACTTGGCTACAGGAGGGAGAGACAAGCAGAGGCATACCCATTTCATTTCTAGCAGGGTGAGTCAAGCAGAGGCATACCCACTTCATTCCTAGCTTGGGCAGTGGCTAGCTAGTGGAAGGCAATCTTTCTCAAGCCAAAACTCACCTGTGTTGGGAAGCCATGGCATGGGAGAGAGTCGAGGTGGAGACTCAGGTTTACTGTGTGGAAGGAGGCAGTGGTAAACCATTTCCATGTTTTTACCAAGAAAATGCTATACACTACCAGAATGATTGCAGATGGAGAGTGGGATGTCCTGGAAGAGATGTGTACATGAAGTTGCTATGGATCAGAGACAACTCGACAGCATAAGAAGCATAGCTTAGTGGAAAGAGCACGGACCTGGGCATCAGAGGTAGTGGGTTCTAATTTTGCTCCACCACTTATCAACTGCGTGACTTGGGCAAGTCACTTAACTTCTCTGTGCCTCAGTTATCACATTTGTAAAAATGGGAATTAAGACTTTGAGCCCCATGTGGGACAACCTGATTACTTTGTATCTACCCGAGTGCTTAGAACAGTGCTGGGCACATAGTAAGTGCTTAATAAGTACTACTACTATTATTATTATTATAAGACAAGGCAAGAGTTAGGATAGAAGATTAGTTTGGTTTTATTTAGAGGTACCAGCAAGACATCCATGTGGAAAAGTCTTGGAGGCAAGAGGAGATGTGGGATTTAGGGTCAGAGAGGAAGATTTAGGTGTGGTGCACATAGAACAAACCCTAACATAATTGTGTCTAAAAGACTGGTGGCTCCTCTGAAGTGGTCTCAGATTGGTGGCTCCGCTGAAGTGGTCTCTTGCCTGTCCACTTCTGTGTTACATTATATGAGACTGTTACTTTTTCTTCAGTGATATCCAAATCCCTCTCTCCAGCCCTGACCTCTCTCCTTCTCTGCAGTCTTGCATTTCCTCCTGCCTTCAGGACATCTTTATTTGTGTCAATCAATCATAGTTTTTGAGTGCTTACTGTGTGCAGAGCAATTCAATTCAATTCAGTAGTATTTACTGCTTGCTTACTGTGTTCAGAGCAATGTCACTTGGGAACAATAATAAAGAGAGACAATCCCTGCCCACAATGAGCTCACAGTCTGAGGGGGAGGGGAAAGAACTAGACCTCAGTACAAGTAAAAAAAAGCAATATAAATAAATAAAATTACAAATATATACATAAGCGCTGTGGGGCAGGGAGAGGGAGGAAGAGCAAAGGGAATGAGTCAGGGTGATGTGGAAGGGAGTGGTAGATGAGGAAAAGTGGGGCTTAATCTGGGAAAGCCTCCTGGAGGAGATGTACTTTCAGTAAATCTTTGAATGGGGGGAGAGTAATTGTCTGGCAGTTTTGAGGAGGAGAGAGGGAGTTCCAGGCCAGAGGAAGGATGTGGGCCAGGTGTCGGAGGCGAGACAGGCGAGATCAAGGCACAGTGAGAATGTTAGCGCCAGAGGAACAAAGTGTGTGGGCAGGGTTGTAGCAGGAGACAAAAGAGGTGAGGTAGGAGGGGGCAAAGTGATGGAGAGCTTTAAAGCCAATGGTGAGGAGTTTTCGTTTGATACAGAGGTGGATAAACAACCACTTGAGATTTTTGAAGAAGGAGGTGACATGCCCTGAACGTTTCTATAGAAAGATAATCCAGGCAGTAGACTGGCATTTGTGAAGTGCTTACTATATGCCAAGCACTGTTCTAAGCGCTGGGGTAGATACAAGGTTATCAGGTTGTCTTATGTGGGGCTAACAGTCTCAATATCCATTTACAGATGAGGTAACTTAGGCACAGAGAAGTTAAGTGACTTGCCCAAAGACCCACAGCTGACAAGTGGCAGAGCTGGGATTAGAACTCACAATCTCTGAATCTTAAACCCTGGGTCTTTCCACGAAACTACACTGCTTATATTGTACTCTCCCAAGTGCTTAGTATGGTGCTTTGTACACAGTAAGCATGCAATAAATACCACTGATCGATTGACTCATTGACTGACATTGCTGGAGTTTTTCAGCTCTAAATCCTGACCAAGGAGCCCTGAAAATCACTTTAGGAGCACTGGGCCCATGTCAGTTCTCCTATTTTTCTAATGCAGGTCTGGGGAACCTTTTCTCAGCATATCCCAACTAATTGCATCCTTATTACTGCCATTACTTTTTGACGGAAACCCAGTTGTCTTTCCAGGAGGCATGGAGGTCAGTGGGGTTAGCCTATTCATTCATTCATTCATTCATTCATTCAATAGTATTTATTGAGCGCTTACTATGTGCAGAGCACTGTACTAAGCGCTTGGGATGAACAAGTCGACAACAGATAGAGACAGTCGCTGCCATTTGACGGGCTTACAGTCTAATCGGGGGAGACGGACAGACAAGAACAATGGCAATAAACAGAGTCAAGGGGAAGAACATCTCGTAAAAACAATGGCAACTAAATAGAATGAAGGCGATGTACAATTCATTAACAAAATAAATAGGGTAACGAAAATATATACAGTTGAGCGGACGAGTACAGTGCTGTGGGGATGGGAAGGGAGAGGTGGAGGAGCAGAGGGAAAAGGGGAAAATGAGGGTTTAGCTGCGGAGAGGTAAAGGGGGGATGGCAGAGGGAGTAGAGGGAGAAGAGGAGCTCAGTCTGGGAAGGCCTCTTGGAGGAGGTGAGTTTTAAGTAGGGTTTTGAAGAGGGAAAGAGAATCAGTTTGGTGGAGGTGAGGAGGGAGGGCGTTCCAGGACCGCGGGATGACGTGACCCAGGGGTCGACGGCGGGATAGGCGAGACCGAGGGACGGTGAGGAGGTGGGCGGCAGAGGAGAGGAGCGTGCGGGGTGGGTGGTAGAAAGAGAGAAGGGAGGAGAGGTAGGAAGGGGCAAGGTGATGGAGAGCCTTGAAGCCTAGAGTGAGGAGTTTTTGTTTGGAGCGGAGGTTGATAGGCAATCACTGGAGTTGTTTAAGAAGAGGAATGACATGCCCAGATCGTTTCTGCAGGAAGATGAGCCGGGCAGCGGAGTGAAGAATAGACTGGAGCGGGGCGAGAGAGGAGGAAGGGAGGTCAGAGAGAAGGCTGACACAGTAGTCTAGCCGGGATATAACGAGAGCCCGTAACAGTAAGGTAGCCGTTTGGGTGGAGAGGAAAGGGCGGATCTTGACGATATTGTAGAGGTGAAACCGGCAGGTCTTGGTAACGGATAGGATGTGTGGGGTGAACGAGAGAGACGAGTCAAGGATGACACCGAGATTGCGGGCCCGAGAGACGGGAAGGATGGTCGTGCCATCCACGGTGATAGAGAAGTCTGGGAGAGGACCGGGTTTGGGAGGGAAGATGAGCAGCTCAGTCTTGCTCATGTTGAGTTTTAGGTGGCGGGCCGACATCCAGGTGGAGACGTCCCGGAGGCAGGAGGAGATGCGAGCCTGAAGGGAAGGGGAGCAGCGTGGCTCAGTGGAAAGAGCACGGGCTTTGGAGTCAGGGCTCATGAGTTCGAATCCCAGCTCTGCCACTTGTCGGCTGTGTGACTGTGGGCAAGTCACTTAACTTCTCCGTGCCTCAGTTCCCTCATCTGTAAAATGGGGATTAAGACTGTGAGCCCCCACGTGGGACAACCTGATTCCCCTATGTCTACCCCAGCGCTTAGAACAGTGCTCGGCACATAGTAAGCGCTTAACAAATACCAACATTATTAACATTATTATTAGATGTAGATCTGCGTGTCATCTGCGTAGAGATGGTAGTCAAAGCCGTGAGAGCAAATGAGTTCACCGAGGGAGTGAGTGTAAATGGAGAACAGAAGAGGGCCAAGAACTGACCCTTGAGGAACTCCAACAGTTAAAGGATGGGAGGGGGAGGAGGCTCCAGCGAAGGAGACTGAGAATGATCGGCCAGAGAGGTAAGAGGAGAACCAGGAGAGGACAGAGTCCGTGAAGCCAAGGTGAGATAAGGTATGGAGGAGGAGGGGATGGTCGACAGTGTCAAAGGCAGCAGAGAGGTCAAGGAGGATTAGAATGGAGTAGAAGCCATTGGATTTGGCAAGAAGGAGGTCATGGGTGACCTTAGAGAGAGCAGTCTCGGTAGAGTGGAGGGGACGGAAGCCAGATTGGAGGGGGTCTAGGAGAGAATGGGAGTTAAGGAATTCTAAGCATCGATTGTAGATGACTCGTTCTAGGATTTTGGAAAGGAAGGGTAGTAGGGAGATAGGGCGATAACTGGAGGGGGAAGTGGGGTCAAGAGCGGGTTTTTTTAGGATGGGGGAGACGTGGGCATGTTTGAAGGCAGAGGGGAAGGAGCCCTTGGAGATTGAGTGGTTAAAAATAGACGTTAAGGAAGGGAGGAGGGCAGGGGTGATGGTTTTAAGAAGGTGAGAGGGAATGGGGTCCGAGGCACAGGTGGAGGGGGTGGCACCTGCGAGGAGGGAGGAAATCTCCTCTGAGGATACTGCAGGGAAGGATGGGAAAGTAGGGGAGGGGGTTGGTGCGGGGGAGGGGAGAGGCGGAGGGGTGACTTTGGGGAGCTCAGACCTGATCGTGTTGATTTTCGTGAGGAAATAGGTGGCCAGATCATTGGGGGTGAGAGATGGGGGAGGGGGAGGAACAGGGGGCCTAAGGAGAGAGTTAAAGGTCCGGAACAATCGGTGAGGGTGACGGGCATGGGTGTCGATGAGGGAGGAGAAGAAGCTTTGCCTGGCGGAGGAGAGGGCAGAGTTAAGGCAGGAAAGGATAAATTTGAAGTGTGTGAGGTCGGCTTGGTGCTTGGACTTTCGCCAGCAGCGCTCAGCAGCTCGAGCATAGGAGCGTAGGAGGCGGACGGAGGAGGTGATCCAGGGCTGTGGGTTAGTGGAGCGAGAGCGGCGGAGGGAAAGGGGGCCGAGAGAGTCGAGATGAGTAGAGAGGGTGGAGTTGAGAGCGGAGACCCGCTCGTCGAGAGTGGGAAGAGAGGACAGGGCGGCAAGGTGAGGAGAGACGCTATTGGAAAGACGGATGGGATCGAGAGAGCGGAGGTCTCTGTGGGGCAGAAGCGAAGATTTGCAGGGGGAGGGAGTGTGATAGATGAGGCAGGTGAGAAGGTTATGGTCAGAGAGAGGGATTTCAGAGTTGGTGAGGGAGGAGATAGTGCAGCGGTAGGAGATGACGAGATCGAGGGTGTGACCGAGTCGGTGAGTGGGCGTGGTATGGTGGACGAGGAGGTCGGCAGAGTCGAGGAGGGATAGCAGGCAGGCGGCAGAGGAGTCGTCGGGTACATCCATATGGATGTTGAAGTCTCCAAGGATCAGAGTGGGCAGAGAGAAGGAGAGAAGGAAGGTGAGAAAAGGGTCAAGGTGGTTGAAGAAGTCGGAGGTGGGACCGGGAGGGCGGTAGATGACAGCGACAAGTAACTGGAGTGGGTGGTAGAGGCGAATGATATGGGCTTCGAAGGAGGGGAAGGAGAGGGAGGGGGGAGGAGGGATAGTGCGGAAGCCTACCACCCCCAACCTGGGACTCTTGGAGAAAGCACTCCCTTCCCAGAATCCAAATGTCTCCCTGGCAGCCAGAGCTTCTACTCCAGCCCCTATCACAGGCAAGCACCAAGATCAGAGATCTCAGTAATGTTTAAAAGTCTTCTTAAATAACAAAACAAAACAAAAAAAGAATTATAGTTCAAGCTGCCTTTCCGTAGAGCTGATATTCTCACCCCAGGACCCAAGGTATTTACTTGTAATAATAATAATGATAATAATGGCATTTGTTAAGCACTTACTATGTGCCTGGCTCTGTACTAAGTGCTGGGATGGATACAAGCAAATAGAGTTGGACACAGTTCCTGTCCCACACAGGGCTCACAATCTTCATCCCCATTTTACAGATGTGGTAACTGAGGCAGAGAGAAGTGAAGTGGCTTGCCCAAGGCCACACAGCAAGCAAGTGGTGGAGCTGGGAATAGAACCCATGACTTCCTGACTCCCAGGCCCGTGCTCCATCCACTACACCATGCTTCTCCTAGGGTTCATATTTCTCTGGTCCTTCCCCTTCTTCTAGCTGGGCTTCCCACAGTCCATCCTCACTTTTCTAACTTCTTCAGAAACAGGTTCTCTCAATGCTTTTTATCCCCCTCAGAGGCAGAAGCCTCACCCCTCCAGAGTACTAACTCTGGACCCTGAACCTCAAAGAACTCCAATCCTCACCTAGGGTTTTCCTCTTTCCCTCCTCGTGTCCTACATCTGTCCAGGATCCACAGCATGAACTTGTCCGGTGCCCTGCTCTCACAGGCATATAGTTCACAACCTCTTTACCTCAAAGATGGCTGAAGGTCTTCTTCTCCAACAACCTGACCCCTTACTCCTTCCCCAGTCATTCTCTCTGATTGGCTCAGTTAATCAGAAACTAATCAGAAGTATTTGCACTTTCATCAGTAACAGGAACCACAGAGTAATTCTCCTGGATTTCTTCTCCTCTCCTTAGTATGGGTGACAGTGGAACTGGCCACGAAAGAGATTCACATTTTGAGAGGGAGGGAAAACAGAAACTAAATCCTCCATTTTATAGACAGTAAACTGAGGTACAGAGAAATTAAGCACTTGCCCAAGGTCACACAGAGGTTAGTTGTGAAGTTGGGAATAGAAACAATCAATTAATGGTATTTATTGAGGGTTTACTGTGTGTACTATGGGGTTGAATGTGAAGTGATATCAAGTGCTTAAAAGGTACAGATTCAAGTGCATAGGTGACACAGAAGAGAGGGAGTAAGGCAAAAAAAGCCTTAGTTGGGGAATACCTCTCGGAGGAGGTAAGATCTTAAAAAGTCTTTGAAGGTGGGGAGATTGGTGGTCTTTCTCATATGAAGGGGGAGGGAGATCCAGGCCCAAGGGAACATAATAATAATTAATAATTATGGTATTTATTAAGTGTTTACTATGTGCTAAGCACTGTTCTAAGTGCTGGGTCGGATACAAGGTAATCAGGTTGTCCCATGTGGAACTCACAGTCTTAATCCACATTTTACAGATAAGGTAACTGAGGCACAGAGACATTATGTGATTTACCCAGGTCACCCAGCAGGCAAGTGGCAGAGCCGGGATTAGAACACAAGTCCTCTGACTCCCAAATCTGTGCTCTTTCCACTAAAGCCACGTTGCTTAAAGGTTAATGACGAGATAGACTTTCTGATCTCCCATCCTTCTGTCTCTCTCCACTTCAGTCTATACTTCACTCCGCTGCTCGGAGTATCTTTCTCCAGAAGAACTCTGGGCATTTCACTCCCCTCCTCAAAAATCTCTAGTGGTCGCCTATCAACCTTCGCATGAAGCAAAAACTCCTCACTATTGTCTTCAAAGCTCTCCATCACCCTGCTCTCTCCTACTTCATCTACCCTCTCTCCTCCTACAACCCAGCCCGCACACTCCACTCCTCTGCCGCTAACCTCCTCACTGTGCCTTGTTCCCACCTGTCCCGCTGTCGACCCCTGGCCCACATCCTACCTCTGACCTGGAATGACCTCCCTCCTCACATCCGCCAAACCAACTCTTTTCCCCCTTCAAAGCCCTAATGAGAGCTCACCTCCTCCAGGAGGCCTTCCCAGACTGAGCCCTCCTTTTCCCTCTGGTCCTCCTCCCCTCCCCATTGCCCCTGAGCCCTCCTTCTGTTCTACTCCCTTTCCCTCCCCAAAGCACATGTATATATTTGTACATATTTATTGCTCTATTTATTTTATTAATGATGTGCATTTATCTATGCTTCTATTTATCTATTTTGATGGTAGTGATGCCTATCTACTTTTAATGCTGTTATCCCATTATAGTGTAAGCTCCTTGTGAATAGAGAACATGTCACTTGTTTAGTGCTTTTCTGGTACTTAGTACAATGCATTTTAAAAATGGTATTTAAGTGCTTACTAAGAGCCAGACATTGAGCTAAGCTCTGGGTTAGAAACAAGATAATCAGGTTGAACACAGTTCATGTCCCATATGGGGCCCAAAGTGTCTGCCTCCCCCTTCTAGACTATGAGCCCGTTGTTGAGTAGGGATTGTCTCTATCTGTTGCCAAATTGTATTTTCCAAGCGCTTAGTACAGTGCTCTGGTTGGCTAGCACTTAGAACAGTGCTCTGCACATAGTAAGCACTTAACAAATATCAACATTATTATTTTGATGAGTTAAGCAGGTAGGCTGGGTTTTAGTAGGAAATCGGCAAGGGAAAATATGAGGGAAGGAGCAGATTGAGTGCTTTAAAGATGATGATGATGGTTTTTGTTTGTTTGTTAAGCACTTACTACATACCAAGCACTGTCCTAAGCGCTGGGGTAGATAAAGGTAAT
Source organism: Ornithorhynchus anatinus (assembly GCF_004115215.2). NCBI lineage: Eukaryota > Metazoa > Chordata > Mammalia > Monotremata > Ornithorhynchidae > Ornithorhynchus > Ornithorhynchus anatinus. The sequence goes on from NC_041729.1 coordinate 111,593,369, forward strand.
CAGATTTTCCCACGTGGGGCTCACAGTCTTCATCCCCATTTTACAGATGGGGAACTAAGGCACAGAGAAGTTAAGACTTGCCCAAGGTCACACAGCTGACAAGTGGCAGAGCCAGAATTAGAACTCAGGACCTCTGACTCCCAAACCTCTGCTCTTTCCACTAAACCTCGCTACTGTTTGGTGTAAAGATGGATGGGCAACCTTTCTTAGAAAAATGATCCAGTCAGGAGATTGAAGTATGGACTGGAGTGGGAGAGACAGGAGGCAGGGAGGTAAACAAGGAGTCAGTTGCATTAGTCAAGGCAGAATATGATAAGTGTTTGCGTCGGCATAGTAGCAATTTGGATGGAATGGAAAGGATAGCTTTTAGCAATGAGATAGAACTGACAAGATTTGATGATAGAATGAATATATGGGTTGAATGAAAGAGATGATTCAAGGATAATGGCAAGGTTACAGGGTTGATAGGAAGGATGGTGGTGTTGTCTACAGGGAAAGACAGAAGAAGGACAGGTTTCGGGTGTTGAAGACAATGAGTTCTGAATTGGACATGTTTAGTTTGAAATGTTGAAATACCTAAATAGAGATGTCCTGAAGGTCTCCGTCTCCCAGACCAGTGTTCTTTCCATTAGGTCATGTAAACTCCTTGAGGATGGGAATCATGTCATGCCTAGTGATGTTATTATACTCTCTCAAGCATTTAGTATAGTGACCTGCACACAGTAGGTGCTCAATAAATATAATTATTGATTGATTAATGCTAGTCTTGCAGTAAATATTATTGATATGTGCCCCTCCCTTACTCCCCTGTACCAAGTCCCGGGGTGTAGGACACTAAGTCACCGGCAGCAATTTCCCTCCCCCATCTTGTTAGGTCACTGTGCCTCAGAAGGTAAATTACCAGCAGATGAATTACCCACACTCCTCCCTGTACATACCTGGATTTCCCCCACTCAACCCTGGATCAGCAATGGCACGGTATGTAACATGCGAGGCTCATAGCAGCATTAACTAGTCTGACAGAAATTATCAACCACAAAACCAAAAGCTAGAATTGAGTTTCCACGCTGTTTTAAGACCAGAATGATTTAACATCTCTTCCCCAACTTATGTGATTTTTTTCTAAAGATTGGCATAAATACATGACCTGGCACACCTGGTTTCTCAAGCAGTTTTTCAGCATCATCTGCAAGACATACTTGACAGCAGCTTGGACTAATGGATAGAGTCCAGGCCTGGGAATCAGAAGGACCTGGTTCTAATCCTGGCTCTGCCATATGTCTGCTGCGTGACCTTGGGCAAGTCATTTCCTCTCTGTACCTCAGTTACCTCATCTGTTAAGTGGAGATTAAGACTGTGAGCTCCTTGTGGGACAGGGACTGTGTCCAACCCCATTTGTTTGTATCCATCCCAGCACTTAGTACAGTGCCTGGCACACAATAAGTGCTTAGCAAATAGCATCGTTAGTAGTAGTAGTAATATTAGTAACATAGTACCATCAACAGTGGAGTTCTAGAGTACAGTCAGCTCACGATCACTGACAAAATGCAAGAAGCAATTCAATTTTACTGGGATGATAGCAGGAGAATGGACAATAGCAGGATATTCAAAAAGTTGCTCTAAAGTGAACTGAAATGGATGGATAAGTAAGTAGGGCAAAACAAGTGTTTTAAAGATATTTTGGTGCATAGTCTCTAATGATGTGGTACAGCAATGGACTTCTGGGAGGAAATACAGCTGCAGACACACCAGCCTGGCAGGCTGCAAGTAGTGGAAAGGAACTGCTCTCCTTGAGGGGAGGATTCTGGGAGATTGAGAGGCCAAGAAACATGTTCCCAAATAGCAACAAATGCTATAAATGACAACTGAAGAAGCACAGCATGGAACTGCTCCTACCCCGACACTGTGAGGAATGGATTGTCAGTTGACTGTGCTTTGTTCTCTTCTCTCCCACCACTGAGTTCTTGTTCACACTCTGCCCACTTCACAGAACTCTGCTCCCGTTTCATATCCATGCTGCTGTCCCCATCTTCAAAGCCCTTTTGAAAGCATACCTCCTCCAGGAGGCCTTCTCTAATTAATCCCTAAACTCCCCAATTATAATTTCTCCAGCTGCCACTTAAGCTCTTCTGCAGCTTCTAAACATTTAGTCATTACAACCCAGCAGTACCTATTTACTGATGTTAAACTAAAGCAATTCATTTTTAATAAATGAATTTTAATGTTACTAAAGTCTAGGTGGAAAAGTGCATTCAGTTTGAACAGGAAAAGGAGAAACTGCAAACTCTCACTTAAAGGTGAATTTGGGAAAATAGGCCCTCAATATCTCTCCTCTCATCCACACTCTATCTTGGCAGTAGTAATGGAAGATTCAATGACCTGCTTCTCCTTGCTGACCCTGAGATGAGTCCCAGTTCCCCTCTTCCTCAGATCAGAAAATGTGATCCAGACTTTCTTTTCTGAATTGGGGGCTGCCTCAGCCTCTTAATTATGGTACTTGTTAAGCACTTACTATGTTCCAAGCACTGTCCTAAGCACTGGGGCAAATTAATCCAGTTGGACATAGTCTCCATCGCACATGGAGCTCACACTCTTAATCCCCATTATGCAGATGAGGTAAGTGAGGTTCAGAGAAGTTAAGTGACTTGTCCATGGTCACATGGCAGACATGAGGCTGAGACAGAATTAGAACCCAGGTCCATTCTCTATCCATTAAGCCAGCCCCTTCCAGTCCAGATACCTCCAGGACTAGAAAGTGAGGAACATGGGTCTTCATTTGGTAAATGAGAATCCATCATGTTCCCCACAGGAGGGGAAAAATTTCCTCTCCAAATTCCCAGAGCCCATGGAAGCAGCATGGCTCAGTGGAAAGAGCCTGGGCTTCGGAGTCAGAGGTCATGGGTTCGACTCCCAGCTCTGCCACTTGTCAGCTGTGTGACTGTGGGCAAGTCACTTAAGTTCTCTGTGTCTCAGTTTCCTCATCTGTAAAATGGGGATTAACTGTGAGCCTCACGTGGGACAACCTGATTACCCTGTATCTACCTTAGCGCTTAGAACAGTGCTCTGCACATAGTAAGCACTTAACAAATACCAACATTATTATTATTTTGCTCTTTCAACAAATTTTATGTTTCTTATTTTGTGCTTACAAGGTGCTAGGCCCTGTACTAAGTGCTGGGATAAATACAAAATAAGTAAGTGGGATACAGTCCCTGTCCCACAGATGAAGTGGGAGGGAGGAGGATTTAATCCTCTTCTTACAGTTGACGTAACTGGGGCACAGAGAAGTAAAGTGACTTTCCAGAGGTCAAATGGCAGGCAAGTGGCAGAGCCAGGATTAGGATCCAGGACAGCCGACTCCCAGGTTCATCCTCTTTCCACTGGACCATGCTGCTTTCAAAGTTATGAAGTGATGTGCACATCTTTGTCCTTTAGCTCCTTAATTAGGGGGTGTAGAAATAGAATTATCTGCACATAAGCATTTAAGCACTTGGCAAAAAATCCTAAAATCCACTGATGACACAAATTATAAATTTTCCTGGCTTATTTTACAACTCAAGAATGGCTCAAAAGTGTGAATACTGACTTATTACCATTACCTCATTACCAACTTAACCTATAACTATCATGTCCAGTTCCAAATCTCAGGTGGCCCCTCACTGTTTCAATGAGTCAATCAATCAAATTTGTTTTGTTCTCATGTTGTCATACCATTTTGTTTCATTCTCCTTATGTGTCTGTAGGCAGTTCCCACTCTTCCCTCTTTTAATTTTTAGATTCTGAACTTCTCCTCCATCTCCCCCTCAATATCAGAGACAATGACCTTGTCTAATTCCCAACTGTGTATACTTTCCCAGTGCTTAGTACAGTGCAGAGCATACAATAAGTGTCCCTATCCTAAAAAACTATCACTTAACCTCATGGCGCCCTCCAGTTATCACTCTATCTCCTTCCTACCATTCCTCTCCAAACTGCATGAGCAAGTTGTCTACACTCCCTGCCTCCACGTCCTCTTCAACTCTCTCCTTAACCCCTGCAATTCCTCTTCACTCCGCAAAAATGGCCATTTCTAAGGTCACAAATAACCACCTTCTCGCAAAATCCAATAGCCCCTACTCTATCAGCGTGGCTCAGTGGAAAGAGCACAGGCTTTGGAGTCAGGGCTCATGAGTTCAAATCCCAGCTCTGCCACTTGTCGGCTGTGTGACTGTGGGCGAGTCACTTCACTTCTCTGTGCCTCAGTTCCCTCATCTGTAAAATGGGGATTAAGACTGTGAGCCCCACGTGGGACAACCTGATTCCCCTATGTCTACCCCAGCGCTTAGAACAGTGCTCGGCACATAGTAAGCGCTTAACAAATACCAACATTATTATTATTATTATTATTATCCTAATTTTCCCCAACCTTGATGCTGCCTTAGACACATCTGGGCCATCCGCTTCCTCTGAAAACATTATCTAACTTTGCTTTCACTGACACAGTCCTCTCCTGAATCACCTTCTGTATCTCTAACCACTCCTTCTCTGTCTCTTTTGCAGGCTCCCTTTGCTTCCCACCCTCTAACTGTGAGGGTGCCTCAAGGCTCAGTTCTGGGTCTCCTTTTCTTCATCTACACCCACTCCCTTGGAGAACTGATTTGCTCCCTCAGCTTCAACTACCAACTCTATGTGAATGTTTCTCAAATATATATCCTCAGCTCTGACCTCCCTGTTTCTCTGCAGTTTCATATTTCCTTTTGTCTTCCCACTCATATCTGTCCCCCCACAACTTTCCCATCATTGAGGACAATACCACAATTCTCCCTGTCTCACTAGCCCATAATCTTGGCATTATCATCCACTCATCTCTCTTATTCAACCCACACACTGAATCCAACATGAAATTCTGTTGGTTACACCTTAACATCTTTAGAACCTACCCTTTTTTCTCCATCCAAACTGCTATCAAACTGCTCCAAGCACTTACCATATTCTGCCTTGACTACTGCATCATCTTCCCCTCTGACCTCCCTGAGCAGCAGTTTATGCTTTGATTTGCTGCCTAGATGATTAATCTTAAAAAAAATCAGTCCATGTCTACACACTCCTCAAGAACCTCCAGCAGTTGCCCATATACCTATTGTATCTCTCTAATCTACTACAACCCAATCCACGATCTTCACTCCTCTAACACCAACCTACTCTCTGTACCTCAATCTCATTGATCTCATTGTCAACCCTTTGCCCATGTCCTCCCTTAGGCGTGGGACTCCCTCCCCCTTCATATCCTAGAGTTCACCATTCTCCCTGCCTTCTAAACCCTCCTAAAATCATATCTCCAAGAGTCCTTCCCTAACCCTCATTTCCCCTACCCACCTTCCCTCTGCATCACCCATGTACTTGCCTGTGTATCTCATTACTAAGCACTGGGGGAGATACAAGATAATCAAGTAGGATACATGGGGCCCCAAGGTAACCGAGGCACAAAAAAGCTAAGTGACTTGTCCTGGGACATGAAGCAGGTAAGTGGCAAAGACAGGATTAAGACCCAGGTTCTTCTGACCCCAGGCCCGTGCTCTATCCACTAGGCAGCAATGTTTCTCAGTCACTTTTATACTTGCCCCAGCCCCACAGCACTTATGTGCCTAACCTTATACCCTACTATCTTCCTGCTCTGAAATTTATTTTAATATTTGTCCACTCCTGTAGACTGTAAACTCCTTGTGGGCTGGGATTGTGTCTACCAACTCTACTATACTGTACTTCCCCAAGCATCTAGACTGTGAGCCCATTGTTGGGTGGAGATTGTGTCTGTTGCCTAACTGTACTTCCCAAGCACTTAGTACAGTGCTCTGCGCACAGTAAGTGCTCAATAAATACAATTGAATGAATGAATGAATTTAGTACAGTTCTCTGCAAGCAATAAGCAGTCAATAAATAGTATTGATTTATCAATTACTATATTACTAATAGAGAGTGCCAGAGTGTGAAGTACTAAACACTTCTGTACTAAACACTTGGGAGAGTGCACAGAAGCATGACACACATCTCTGCCTAGTGACCTCACGACCTGATTCACTGAACGATTAAGGCCACCAGATATGACCTTTCCCAAAGGGCCAACCATGCCTTCTCAACATGATTTCCCCCCTATTAGCTACCATTCCAGAGCTTAAAAAATGCTCATTGCTTAGAACAGTGCTTGGCATGTAGTAAGCACTTAACAAATACCATCATTATTATTATTATTCAGAGTCTCCTTCCTCTTTCCCTTGCTCTGAAGAATTGTCCTACTCTATCTTTCTTCCTGCAACCCCGCCACTCCACCTTCAAAAGCCTTATTAAATTACACCTTCTCCAAGAGGACTTCCCTTCCTAAGCTCAAACCACGGGTTCTATAACACTTCTTTGGATTCCTTATCCCCTCCAGCTGTTATCTTCCTTCTCTGTGTAAACCCTTGGAGCATCAACACATTTTTATTGCCTCTGCCTGCTCTCTACTTACCTACTCCGTGATGCTACACAATTAATTCTTTTCCTCCATGGGATAAAAAGGGCATGTCTTCTCCTATTACCTTATTTTGTCTAAAGCATATTCCACTACAACCCAGCCTGCAATCTTTGCTCCTCTACCACCAAACTACTAACTATAACTCAGCCTTGTCTTTCTCACAGTTGACCTCTTGTTCACATCCTTCCTCTGGTCTGGGTCTCCTTTTCCATCTGTATCCAATAGGTCCCCACTCTCTCTATCTTGGAGCTCTACTAAAATCACATTTCCAAGAAACCTTCCCTGACTAATCTCTTATTTTCCCACCCTACCTATCCTCCTTTCTGCATCACAGAGGATATCCTTACCCTATTCTGCTTTCCCATCTGTAATTTATTTTAACACCTATCTCCCACACTAGATTGCATATTCCTTGAGGGTAGGGATGTCTACCAACTCTACTATATTACATTCACCCAAGTGTTTAGTACAGTATTATCCACCCATTGCTTAGTAAATATCATTGGTAGATTGATCATCTCTCTATTAATCCTTCTTGACTTCTCTGAGACCTCAGCACCATTTATCAAAACTTTCTCTTCCCTGGGATTCAAAGACACAGTTATTCTGATTCTCCTATGCCCTCCCTCCCTAGTCATTTCTACACTTTGGTGGTACCTCTTCTCCTCCTTCAGCTATAGGCATCCCTTCAAGCTAAATCCTGGATCTTGGCTCTTCTTCCTTCATATTCATTCTCTGGGGAGCTTTTGAGAGTCAAAGCTTCTACCTCTATTGAGAGAACTCCTTCCCCCTCCATATATGACTCATCACCACTTTCCCAACCTTCAAAAGCATTATTAAAATCACATCTTCCCCTAGACGGCTTCCCAGACTAAGCCCTTATTTCCCTTACTTTTCCTTTCTATGTCATCTATGCACTTAGCTCTGCACCTTTTAAGCATCCCACCCTCGGCCCCACAGCACTAATTTACATATCCATGTACATTACATATTTGTAATGTACATATTCTTAACATACACATGGTCATAATGTTAATAATGTACATATTTATACTAATATGTACATTAATATAATATATTAATATCCTACTCCAGAGTGTTGGAATGTGTCTTCCAACTCTATTTGTGCCATAATCTCCCAAGAGAAGCATCATGGCCTAGTGGAAAAAGCACGGGCTTGGGAGTCAGACGTCATGGGTTCTAATCCAGGCCCCGCCACTTATCAGTTATGTGACTTTGGCCAAGTCACTTAACTTCTCTGTGCCTCATTAACTCATCCATAAAATGAGGATTAAGACTGTGAGCCCTATGTAGGACAACCTGAGAACCTTGTATCTTCCCCAGAGCTTAGAACAATGTTTGGCACATAGTAAGCGCTTAACAAAGACCATCATTGTTATTATTCTAGACTATGAGCCCTTTGTGGGCAGGCATTGTTTCTCTTTGCTGCTGAATTGTACTTCCCAAGCACTTAGTACAGTGCTCTGCACACAATAAGCACTCAATAAACACAATAGAATGAATGAATGGAAAGATCACAGGCCTGAGAGTCAGAGGATCTGGGTCAGGGGATCCTGACTCCACCACTTGTCTGCTGTGTGATCTTGGTCAAGTAACAACTTCTCTCTGCCTCAGTTATCTGTAAAATAGGCATTAAGACTGTGACCCCTATGTGGGACACAGACTGTGTCCAATCTGATCTTCTTGTATCTACCTCAGTGCTAAGTACAATGTCTGGCACATAGTATCTAACAAATATATATATATATATATATTTTAAAAAGAGCTTAGTACAGTAAGCACTCAATAAATGCCACTGATTGACTGATTCCAAAATCTTTTCTGGCCCTAACCTTCACTTGTACCTTAAAATCCTTTCAATAGGCTTCAGAGTTCTCTACTGTCTTTCTCTCTCTTGCACTCTGGTTTTCTTCACTCACTATTTCCCATTTGGCACCCTTTGTTCCTTCACCCTCTATTACTCATTGAACCCTCTGTCAACTTCTTCCCCTATTCTGATACTCCCTCCTGCCATGAATACCCCAAGATCACAGGTCATCTCATCTTCATAACCCTTCTCAAAGCCTACCTCCTCCTGAAAGCCTTTCCTAATAATTTCACAACATTCCAGTCACATCAGTCCAACACCCACTTCGAGCTCTCATAAATAAACAGTAGACTTTATTTATTCATATATTGCACATATATCTGTGCATTCAAATTTGTTCTGCTGTTTCATCCTGATGTGTTTGTACCAATTCTTGCTCTATTCTTGCTCTGCCTCCGTAGTTCACAATCTGTAACCAATTGTCGTCTGTCTCCCCATTGAACTGTAAATTCCTTGATGGCAGAATATGTGATTTGCTCTTGTTGTACTCTACCACACACTTAAAACAGTGGCTAGCATGCAAAAGGCATCCAATAAATGCCATTGACTGATGGATCTGCATCCCAAAAAGTGGCCTTTTAATACTCCATTTTTTGCTATCACCTATCTATGACCAAACAATTCATCTAATCCTGATTAATCAGAAAAAAAAGCCAATGATATGGAATCTAGTTGAAGGGCCCAAAATTATCAACAGGTTCCCCATTTTCAACATGTTTGTTGGCCCCTTCAGCAGATTAGAGACATGATTTGCCCTATTAAGTTGTTTTATAGCAGTAAATGACACCTCTCCCAGGAGTTTGCACTGCTCTACACCTTCCCTTCTACACAAGATCCTTTATAACTGGTCCCAGTAGTGGATTTATATCTCATTTATCAATTTGTGAAAATATACTGGATGATCATTAAAATTAGCTCCAGTTGCTCTGATCTATCAGCTTTAAAAAACAATTTTTGGGTGAATATTTCTATAACAACTGTGGTATTTGTTAAGCACTTACTAGGTGCCAAGCACTGTATTAAGCAAAGCAGTGTGGTCTAGTGGAAACAGCATGGGCCTGGAAATCAGAGGAACTGGGTTCTAATCCTGGCTCTACCATATGTCACTTAACTTCCCTGTGCCTCAGTCACCTAACCTATAAAATGGGGATGGAGACTGTGAGCCCTTCGGGGAACAGGGATCGTGTCTAACCCAATTATCTTGTATCTATCCCAGTGCTTAGTACAGTGCCTAGCACATAGAAAGCGCTTAACAAATACCATCATGGGGCTCACAGTCTAAGTAGGAGGGAGAACAGGCACTGAATCCCCATTCTGCAGATGAGGGAACTGAGACATAGAGAATTTAAGAAATTTGCCCAAGGTTACCCAAAAGACAAGTGATAGAGCTGGGATTAGAACTCAGATCTTCTGACTTGCAAGCTGGTGCTCTTTCCACTAGGCAAACTACTCCAATAAGCTCTAATATCTTAACAAAATGGAATTTGATCATTCTGAAGTACACCTTTAATTTGTCTTAAACTTATTTTGTAAATGGTTCCCAGGGTCTAGCCTGTAAGCTCACTGGGGGCAAGGAATGTGCTTAGTATAGAACTTTGCACACAGTAAGTGCTCAATAAATATAACTGATTATTGATGGTGGCTCACGGCGTCACACAAAGAGGCATCTAATAGATGCTATCCCCTTTTCCAGGAATAAAAACAAACCAAAAACAAGCTAAAAGAGATTGATACATGTTTCTGCAAGCTTTGTACATAACATGAACAATATGAATGATTTGTGTTCCATGTTGCCTTTCACTAGGAGCTCCTAGAGTACAGTGGCCCTGTTGTTGTTTTTTTATGGTATTTGTTAGAAGTTCTGAACCAGGCACTGTAATGGAGGCAGTCACAGTCCCTGTCCCACATGAGGCTCACAGTCTTAATCTGCATTTTACAGATGAGGTAACTGAGGCATCGAGAAGTTAAGTGACTTGTCCAAGGTTACACAGCTGACAAGTGGAAGAGCTGAGTTTAAAATCCAGATCATCCGACTTCCAGGTCCATGCTTTTTTCATTAGGTCATATCTGTTGTGATAAGAGAAGCAGCGTGGCTCAGTGGAAAGAGCCCAGGCTTGGGAGCAGAGGTCATGGGTTCTAATCCCGGCTCCACCACTTGTCAGCTGGGTGACTTTGGGCAAGTCACTTCACTTCTCTGTGCCTCAGTTACCTCATCTGTAAAATGGGGATTAAAACTGTGAACCCCACATGGGACAACCTGATCACCTTGTATCCACCCAGCGCTTAGAACAGTGATTCGCACATAGTAAGCGCTTAACAAATACCATCATCATCATCATAAATTCTTCAAAGCACCAAATATTCTGTGAATGCTTATCACAGCAAAACAACTGATACTAAAGAATGGAAGATCTAAACCCCAGTTCAGCTATTAAGATACTGGGGCCTTGTGATGTACAGTCATTCCCAGACTAAGCCTCCTCCCTTTTCCTCAGCTCCCCCTCCAGTCCCCATTGCCCCAACTTGCTCCCTTTGCTCTACCCACCCTCCTCGCCCCACAACACTTGTGTATATATGGACATATCTGTACTTCTATTTATTTATATTATTGCCTGTTTACTTATTTTGATGTCTGTCTCCCCACTTCTAGACTGTAAGCCCAGTGTGGGTAGGGATTGTCTCTCTTCATTGCTGAATTGTACTTTCCAAGCACTTAGTTCAGTGCTCTGCACACAGTAAGAGCTCAATAAATACGATTGATTGAATGAATGAATGAATGACAAACTATCCTTACCCATTGGTGGTAGATAATATAGACAAGAAAGTTCCTTGGGAGCAGGGATAGTGTCTAACAACTCCATTGAATTGTACTCTCATAAACACAGTATAATGTTTTGCACACAGTAAGTGCTCAGTAAATATCGCTGATTGAGGAAAGGCAGGAATTTTGTCTACCAACATTGTACTCTCTCAAGTGTTCTATAAACAGTCAGTGCTTGATAATTGCCTGTGATTGAATGAGAATAATAATGATGACAATAATAATAATAGTAGTTAAGCACTTACTATGTGTCAAGCACTGTACTAAATGCTGGGGTAGACCCCAGATAATTAAATCCAACATGAGGCTCACAGTTTAAATAGGAGGGAGAACAGTTATTAAATCCCCATTTTACAAAGGAAACTAAGGTCCAGGAAAGTTAAGTGACTTGCCCAAGTTCACACAGCAGGCAAGAGACAAAGCTGAGATTAGGACCCATATACTTTAACTCCCAGGCCTGTGTTCTTTCCTCTAGGACGCCCTGCTCCTCATAAGCAGTGGAAGGTATCTACCTCAACTTGATTTTGATTTCATCCTTTATGACACCTTCAGTGCTAGATTGGGTAAGGATGGTCTTGGCTAGACTTCCAATAGGTGGGTGCACATCCCTCAGAGAGTAGCTTCCAATGGCCTGGGCCGATATATTGAGTGCGACCCTCAGGTTCTACTCAACAACTCTACTGATCCCCTTAATGAGGCTTTCCTGGATTTAAAAGGACAAGTAATCACAAATTTCTTAATCCCTGAAAAAAATGGAGCTATGAGATTGGTTTTCAATCAATCAGTGGTATTTTTTGAGGGTTTACTATATGCAGAGCACAGTACTGAGCAGTTGGGAGAGGACAACAGAGTTGGTAGACACAATCTCTGCTCCACAATGCAAGTGGTGATTCTGCCCTTTGCAGACAAGTCCCCTGACTTTTTCAGGCTCGTCTAACATTAGCCCAGTCAATGAATGGTAACTACTGAGCGCTCACTGCATGCAGAGCACTAAATTAGACACTTGAGAGAGTACAATACGGTAGAGTTGGTAAACCTGATCCTTGTAGAGAGAGTACAGTACAATAGAGTTGGCTGAAGTGATTCCTGCCCACAAGAGCTTGTAGTCTAGTGGGGAAAGAAAGACATTAAAATGAAATGTAGGAAAGGGAACAACAGAATATAAAGATATATACCTAAATGCTATGTTGATGGTGAGAATCAAAGTGCTTAAGGGGTACAGATCCAAGTTGGCCCAAAGAAGTATTACCACTTGCACTCAAGAGAGCTGCTGAAGTAGAGGGCCCCAAGGAGCCAGGCTGCACCCTAAGGATCAGGGCAGACAGACGGTGGGAGGCAAACCTACAGGGAGGCAAACACTAATTTATAAAAAGGCTCTGGGAGACCAAGAGCACTGTTTTCTTCCCTGCTTGGACATTTTCTTTTTTTTCCTGGAAGCAGTGTTGCCTAGTGGAAAGAGTATGGGCCTGGGAGCCAGAGGACCTGAGTTCTAATTCCAGTTTGACCATTTGTCTGCCATGTGACCTTGGGCAAATGACTGAACTTCTCTGTGTTTCAGTTGCTTCATCTGCAAAATGGGGATTCAATACTTGTTCTCCCTCCTACTTAGATTGTGAGCCTCATATAGGGCCTGATTATTTTGTATGAATCTCAGCACTTAGTATAGTGCTTGACACATAAGATTTAATGAATACCACAGTTATTATTCTGCTTGTCTTAAACAAGCTCGTTGTTAGTAATGTACCACTGTCCTAATCTCACATTTTAGTTCCCCGAGGACATGAAACACATTAGCTATATTCTTTGCAACTCCTCTTTGCTATTTTTACAGATGTTGTGCCCTTACCTCTACCTCATAAAATCACATTCAATACCATTCCTGGCATAATCCATAGTCAATAGTCCATCCAGCTCAGAATTCTGTCTCTAACAATGGCAAATAAGTTCCTTGCATCCTTCTACCCTTTCCTCTGAAATTTCTCTCTACCAACCATCATGGGGTTTTCTTCCTTCTACTATTAGACCAGACTTTCTTCACCTATTTGAAGTTGTCTATTTACACCACTTTCTGAGGAAACAAATCCTACATTCTTTCGCCATCTTCTGGTGAAAAAGGTTTTCCAGTTGTTTGCTTTGGTCCACTGCAAGGGCTAGGTTCTCTGAAACTGGTCAGCAAAGAGTATCTGAGGCTAAGAAAATTTGCAGTTTCTCCACCAATAATCTCCACTAGTGTACCAGTATCTCCAAATTTACTGTGTTAATAAAGCATGATTCCTAAAGATGACTGTCTGCTCAAAGGAGCACAAAAGGTAGCAAAAACGTTTAACCATCTGTACAGACTGATAGCCCACAAACATTTCCAAATCCTTGGACTTTGAAGTCATTGGAGAAGGACACCACTCCAGAGTGATAAAGTACAAAATCATCCTCTCTCTGGGCTGGAGGGCAAGGAAGGCATGATGAAAGATGATTTGGAGGATGGTGGTTGTTTTTTAGGTGGCATATGGTATCTTACTTTTTTCCAAAATTTAGTCTTTGCTGATTGGGATTCCTTTGTGAAGTTTCCTGTCCATTGCACTGCTCCGTGCTTCTGTTTAATGAACTTAATAGATTCTGGCAAGCCTGTGTAGTCCTGGATTTTCTCCAGTTCAATCAGAATGACTTTAATTCCATCCTGGATAAGGGCATTATAGACTGCTATCTGTTGTTCTGATGCATGTTCAAAGAAGCTGTAACTTGATGACTCAGGAACTATAATAATGATTAATCTTCTGCTCAACTTAATGTTTTCATCGGCAACACTGACCACAGCTGAAAATAATGGGAGAAAAGGACAATTGTCAGCTAGGAGGTTTTATTATTTAAAGTATGTATTGTTCTTAATCTGAGTCTTATTGAGAGAATTGGAGTGGGAACAAATGAGAGATCTTAAAGAGCTCATTTTTGAAGGAAAATGTAACCCATAAAATATTAAAACTTGGGGTGTGGCAGATTTGCATCTGGTCAAAAATAAGATATTAGCTTTGTGCTGTATTCAATTTTCAGAATTTACTCACGTTCATATCTGTTACCCCTTGCAAGTAACATATTTTACATCAGTTAGTCATTGAAAACAGTGTTTAACCTCCTAATTAAAGTTTCACTGAAGCAAGAATATATAGGCATGTACATATATATATATATATATATATGATATTCAATTCATTCATTCAATAGTATTTATTGAACGCTTACTACGTGCAGAGCACTGTACTAAGCACTTGCAATGTACAAATCGGTAACAGATAGAGACAGTCCCTGCCCTTTGACAGGCTTACAGTCTAATATAAATAATCATAATGAAACAAGTCTAATAAACACTATATTGAGCACCTACTTCAACCAGAATGAGATTGCACAGAAAAGCCCTCCAGAAAGCATGCATTTATGGACTTTTTAAATTGGTATTTGTTCAGCATTTACCATGTGCCAAGTACTGTATTAAGCGCTGGGGTAGATACAAGATAATCAGATTGGATTCAGTCCCTGTCCCACATGGGACTCACAGTCTTAATCCCCATTTTACATATGAGTTGACTGAGTCAAGTGAAGTTAAGTGACTTGTCTAAGGTCACTCACCAGACCAATGGCAGAGCCAGGATTAGAACCCAGTTCCTCTGACTCTCAGTCTTGGCCTCTGTCTACTAGGCCACATGGCTTTTTAGCAGCATTTGGAAAAATACTCAAAGTAGTCTGTAAGAGCTTTAATATTGCCTTAAAAAAAGCTAGTCATCTTCCTATCAATCCATCAGTGGTATTTATTGAGCACTTACTGTGTGCTGAGCACTTTACTAAGTGTTCAGAGAGTACAGTAACAAAGTTAGTAGACACAGTCTTTTCCCACAATGAGTTTACAGCCTGGGAGGGGACAGACATTAATATAAATTGATATTTTAATATATGATTTATAGATCTGTACATAAATGTGGTGAGGTGAATACCAAGTGCTCAGAGTCATAGATCCAAGTGCATAGAAAAAGGCAGAAGGGAGAGGAAACTGGAGAAAAGAGAGCTTAATCAGGGAAGCCCTCTTGGAAGAGATGTGACCTTAATATGGATTTCTACCCAGGCTCTGTGGCCATTTGGTCCAGTTGTGCGGGAATTGCTAAGGATTTCTTTCATTATTCAACCAATTATCTTTCCTGGGGAAGGGCAGGCTAGTTAAAATGGATGAAAGCTGGGAAATGCTCCTTGCTTACTGAATTTTCAAGGCTGCATTAAAGTAAAATTGGCTTTCAATATTAGAACAGTAATTCTGACTTAAATCAATTAGTGAATAGAGTAATAAGTGACTTTAGAATAAATGCTCTACAAAGATCTAGGGCCCTTTCTTTTTTAATGAATGTTTAAATTATTGCCTATTCTCCACTCTGCAATTAGCAGTCATCAAGGGAGGGATCCTTTCTGTCTTCTATCCTTGGTGAATTTGACATTAAACTAGTTTCATTCCCCAACCCTATTCTCCACCATAAACTTGAAGGGCATTTCTCGAGGATCCTGACTTTCAGGCAATCATCAAGATGTTGGGCAAGACTGGGAGGAGCCCCCAGGCAGGTTTGATTCAGAGATAAACACTACTAGAGCAAAACAGTAACCCATTGACAACAAGCAGTGTGTGGCCTAGTGGAAAAAGCAGGGCCTGGGAGTCAGAGAACCTGGGTTCTAATCCCAACAGTGTTTGCTAGGAAACCCTGACCAAGTCACTTAGCATCTCTGTGCCTCAGTTTCTTCATCTCTAAAATGGGAATGAAATATCTATTCTTCCTCCTTTGGATGTGAGCCCCATGTAGGAGAGGGACTGTGTCCAACCTTGTATCTACCCCAGCATTTAATACAGTGGGGTTTTTCTTATTTTATTTGCTTGGTATATAGTAAGTACCTAACAAACAGTAGTAGCAATACTAGGTAGTAGTATTCACTAAGTCAGTCACTGGGAGGACCATATCTGGGTGGTAAATTGAGGAGGTCTGTTTTGGACATGTTAAGTCACGAATGGCTTAACTGTTAAACTGCTTGGAGGCAGGGACCTAGAACAGATGTTCTCTTGAGACCCCTTCCAAAATGATTATCAGTTGCTAAGATTTCTTTGGTAAGGCCTTATAGTTGGCCACCACTTAATCTGAGAAATAAATCTGATTTTTTTTTCCCCTCCAAGTTTAGTAGCCAAACATTACAGTTCAAGGTCCTTGCTGTTTCTCCTTCAATCAATCTATTGCTCTGACCTGAGATATGTTATTTGGTGTCAACAATTAGAAATGAAAACCAACAATAAGCAAAGGTAGTAAACCTAGGGAGAAAAACTATTAAAAAAATAACAGTAATAACTGTGCTACTTGCTAAGCACTTAGGTTCCAAGCACAGATACCAGATAATCAGGTTAGACACCATCTGCCCCACAGGGGGCTCGCAATCTAAGAGGAAGAACAGATATTTGGTCCCCATTTTACAGATGAAGAAACTGAGGCGCAGAGAAATTAAGTAACCTGCTCGAGATTACTAAGCAGGCTCAGCGGGGGAGTCGGAATTAGAACCTAGTCACACAGAGTCCCAGGCCCATACTCTTTCCATCAGGCCACACTAGACATACCTTCTCCTGGAAAATCATCCCTTCCAAATATAAATAACTTGTATCCACACTGCTTCTCCAAGATATCTGGAAGAATCTGCATCACCAACATATTCAAAGCATGATTTTGACTTTCTTTATTAGGTTTCGGGTACAGGACAAATGCATCATAGAGTTTTCCATCTAAAATAAAACATAACATTCTGAATTACTTTAAATATTAAGAACAATGAAAGGCACTTGCTGGTGACCTTCAACTTTAGTTCATTAACTTCAAAGATGACCACATTTGGGAGGGATGAGAGAAGAAACAGAGAAAGTGTGAGAGGCATCAAGGAAATAATTAGCTTTCTCCCTATGCATCTCAGCTGTGTGTTCAAAGAAAAAAACTTGATTAAAAAAAACAGTCTATTAATGTTCTTTAATAAGCACTTACTATGTGCAGAGAACACTGTGCTAAGCACTCGTGAGAATACAATATAATGGAGTTGGTAGACACATTCCCTGCCTGAAACAAGCTTAACATCTAGAGAAAAAGGTCAAATGTATTAAACATTAATCCCAAAGTCAAATTAGTAGAATTGGTACAATTTGATTTCATCTAGAGTTTATGCTAAGTTTAAACTTCAATATACAATGCCCACCAAATATCACTATCATTATTTTTCATATCCTCCCCTATTCACATTCCAGGCCTAATCTTTTCAGGGGAGGGATGGCAGCCAACTAGAATTTGCTCCATCCTCTCCATGCAAACCACTCCCACAGTGGTCCAAGCACCCCTTACATCCCATCTCAACTGCTGCACGAGCCTCCTTGCTGACCTCCCTGCCTCCAGCTTCTCCCCACTCCAGTCCCTACTTCACTCTGTTGCCCAGAACATTTTTTCTAAAAAATAATTCTACACACATCTCCCCACTCTTCAAGTAACTCCAATGGCTACACATTCACATCTAAACCAAATAGAAACTCCTCACCCTCAAATTCAGGCCCTCGATCAGCTTTCTCTCCCTTGATAATCTATTATCTATTGTAATACAGCTACAACTCTAAAACCAACTCAAATGTTTCCTCTAATACCAATTTACTGTCAACCCCCAACTCACGTCCTCCCTCCTGCCTGGAACTCCCTCCCCTTACATATCCGACAGACGGGCACTCTCCCCATCTTCAAAGCCCTACTGAAATCACATCTCCTGGAAGGCTTCACTGCCTGAGCTCTCATTCCTCCCCATTCCTCCTCTCCTCATTCCCTCCTTTTTCTCCTTTGCATTTGGGTCCTTACCTCTAAATACATAGGTATGCATCCTAAACCCACAGAACTTATTTACATAGCCGTAAACTTGGTTGCTTTCCTACCCTGCAATTTATTTTAATGTCTGACTCCCCCACTAGAATGCAAGCTCCTTGAGAGCAGAGGTCATTCCTACTGACAGCACTGTACTTTTCAAATGCTTAGTATAGTGCTCTGCACAAGAGCTCAATCAATACCATTGTTTGATCTGTTAATATTATCTGAATGGTTCATCTTCTTTGTTTGGAAAGAACTCATTCATTCATTCAATAGTATTTATTGAGCGCTTACTATGTGCAGAGCACTGTACTAAGTGCTTGGGATGAACAAGTCGGCAACAGATAGAGACAGTCCCTGCCGTTTGACGGGCTTACAGTCTAATCGGGGGAGACGGACAGACAAGAACAATGGCAATAAATAGAGTCAAGGGGAAGAACATCTCGTAAAAACAATGGCAACTAAATAGAATCAAGGTGATGTACAATTCATTAACAAAATAAATAGGGTAATGAAAATATATACAGTTGAGCAGACGAGTACAGTGCTGTAGGGATGGGAAGGGAGAGGTGGAGGAGCAGAGGGAAAAGGGGAAAAAGAGGGTTTAGCTGCGGAGAGGTAAAGGGGGGGTGGCAGAGGGAGTAGAAGGAGAAGAGGAGCTCAGTCTGGGAAGGCCTCTTGGAGGAGGTGTTTTAAGTAGGGTTTTGAAGAGGGAAAGAGAATCAGTTTGGCAGAGGTGAGGAGGGAGGGCGTTCCAGGACCGTGGGAGGACGTGACCCAGGGGTCGACGGTGGGATAGGCGAGACCGAGGGACGGTGAGGAGGTGGGCGGCAGAGGAGCAGAGCGTGCGGGGTGGGCGGTAGAAAGAGAGAAGGGAGGAGAGGTAGGAAGGGGCAAGGTGATGGAGAGCCTTGAAGCCTAGAGTGAGGAGTTTTTGTTTGGAGCGGAGGTTGATAGGTAACCACTGGAGTTGTTTAAGAAGGGGAGTGACATGCCCAGATCGTTTCTGCAGGAAGATGAGCCGGGCAGCGGAGTGAAGAATAGACTGGAGCGGGGCGAGAGAGGAGGAAGGGAGGTCAGAGAGAAGGCTGACACAGTAGTCTAGCCGGGATATAATGAGATATCCCGGGATGTAACGGGATATAACGAGATAACGAGATATCTAGCTGGGATATAACTCAGTTATCCTTGGAATGCAAATGCTTATAAGGACAGACTTTTTATATTATTCAATATGTAAGGACTTAGAAGAGACATTATTGAAGTCTATACATTCATGAAGGTTGTAGACATGGCAAACCTGGAATTTTGGTCCCAAATCTCACAACCCAAGTTTGAGGAGACACTACTGAATCTTGAGGGTATATATAGCTGTCCTTGGTAACTGAAGAAAGCATTACTGATAGTGAATTTCACTATGAAGGTGTGTGTGGCTGAAAAGGTCAATGTGGGCTATATAGCACTAGCCTCATTTACACATAAAAATGTTGCTTCTTGTATAAAGTTTGCAATGCCTGGTTCTGTTTCCTCTTTTGGCTCCTTGCCTCTCTTCCCTATGAGGCTTTTGCTAAGAAAGAGCTACTCCCTTCTTCATGGCAGTGCACAATGTAGGTCTAGTTTCAGCAGTGGACTTCCATGTCACATCTGGGATGCAGCATTGTCTAAGGATTTTGTTTAACTCTTCTCTTGAAACACTTCCCCTGCCCTCCTTACTTTGATTTCCCAGTTTCAGCTCTCCAAACAGGAGCTGCTTGGGTATCCTGCTGTCATCCCCTCTCAGATGTCCAATCCAACATAGCTGTGCTCACCTTCAATGCTAGTAGACTGAGTTTGTTCCAAAACTTCATGATATGTGATCTTGTCCTGACATTTGATGGTGGGTTTGGCCCGCAGGCGACACTGAAGGAACTGCTCAAGGAATGAGATTATGGGTGTGTGTGTGTGTGTGTGTGTGTGAGATGTGTGTCGGGGGGGGGTGGGGGGAGGGTCGGGGGAGCAAGAGAGAGAGAGAAATCCAGGTGTCACAGCCACAGAGAAGGTCGGCATACAGTATAAATCTGTAGTTTAGTCTGGAGCCTGATACTACATTGCTGCCACACTCTGTTCAACAGTCTTTTTTTTTAAAAGGTATTTGTTAAGTGCTTATTGTGTGCCAAGCACTGTCTTTCAAAAGATGCACTGGCCTTCTTGATTCTGTTTTTTATTTCCCAGTCTAGTATTGCATTGTTGATCAGTGTGATGCCTAGAGAGCAGATTTAGGTTTTCACTCTATATTGATATGAATTTTTGATTATGTATTTGGCTTCTCCAGTGCAAGTTAAAACATCATCTCAGTTTTCTTCTGGTGAACTGTCAGAACATAACGTAGCATCTTGCTGGTTTGGTTAAATGGTTTACAAATCAATTGCATATCTTCCTGGGTGAAGGTTTCTAGGCTGCAGATATCTCATATAAAGTAATCCTTGAATTACTGTTTCTAGGACTTTGGATGATGCTGGAAGTCTGTTATGATGAAAGAGGTTCCCAGATGTTCACAAGTGTGTTCTAACAGTTCCATACTTTGCTCTACAAGTGGTTAATGAAGCTTCATCCTTCAAGATATCCTAGTCAGTGCTGTTTTATAGAAATCGCCCAACCAGTTTTCTGCAAACTTTGTATGATGAAGTCATCAGACTTTCCAAGCAAGGTCCAGCGGTATTAGGGGAGAGGGAGGCAGGACTTTGACCATAAAATCATGTATTAGATCCAGACAATCCCAGGTCCCAGGTGCAGGAAGGTCTCTTTGCCTGCCTTTCATAACAGTCCTGCCTGCAGCCCAGATTGAGCAGTGTGGAGGCTGGTGTTTGTCAGTCAGTCATATTTATCAAGCATTTACTGTGAGCAGAACACTATCCTAAGTGTTTGTGAGACAGATCAGAACCCTGAAGGAAGAGTTTTACTTTGAAGATGAGATGGAGGTGGAGAAAGTAGAGTGGGGACATACAGAAAGAGTAGAGAATTTACAAATACTTAAATTAGGCTCTCTCACATTCTCAAGTATTTGGGAATTAATAGGAAGTCTCCTGCTTTTAACTTTACCTTTCATTTCTCTTTCAAGCATGAGTCAGTCATCAATCTGTGCTGAATACTGTCAGGGGTGCTGGAGAAGATGGCTGTTGTCATATTCTACTTAAACAGTATGAATTAAAGTAGTTCTTTTTTTTATTCACCTGTTCATTATTCTGACATCCACTGTCATTCAGACCTTGATCTGTATTTTAAGCCAACTCTGGCAACTACAAATAGAGTTGTTCCCTTTAAGTAAGCAGCGTGGCTCAGTGGAAAGACCACGGGCTTTGGAGTCAGAGGTCATGGGCTCAAATCCTGGCTCGGCCACTTGTCAGCTGTGTGACTTTGGGCAAGTCACTTAACTTCTCGGTGCCTCAGTTACCTCATCTGTAAAATGGGGATTAAGACTGTGAGCCCCACGTGGGACAACCTGATTCCCCTGTGTCTACCCCAGCGCTTAGAACAGTGCTCGGCACATAGTAAGCGCTTAACAAATACCACCATTATTATTATTATTAAGTACTTGATATTCACCCTACCCTCAGCATTTATGTACACATCTGTAATTTATTTTATTATCTGTCTCCTATAGGCTGCTGGTATAATACCAGTATTATATTTTCCTAAGCCTTTAGTACAGTGCTCTGCACAGGGTAAAAGCACTCAAATACCATTGATCATTTTATATGAAAGTCAGTGACTTTTATCAATTGTTGTGTTATCATTAGGAAACTTAGGCCCTAAAAAGTGACTTGGTCCTTGCTTCTCACTACACCCTAGTTTCAATCCCATTCCCACCCGTCCACCACACTTTCCCAAGCACTTAGTGCAGTCCTCTGCCCTCAGGAAGTACTCATTAAATACCACTGATTTACTGATTGAACTGAATGGCTCTAAAACTTTGAGCAGGCAGTTGAAGAGAATTGGGGGGGGCGGTGGTGGAGAAAGGGGGTGGAAGTGTAAGTTCTGGGTTTTTCACCAGTTATATACATGCTCTTCTCTCCCAATGTAGTTGTGTTTCAGACCCCACTCCCCACCCACCCCCCCGGGGGGTGGGGGCAATATAATTTCCATGATTATCAACCTTCTCTGAATCCTCCCACAACTCTGATTCAACTGTTAATTGTGAAGAGGAACAACTTTATTTGTATCCCCAAAGTTCCCAACAAAACCTCAAAATAACTTTCAAAAAGTTGAGAGAATACATATAATGTTGTTTCTCAATTTCTGGCACCCCAAGCTTCAGGGTAATAAATGTGAAATAAACAAAAAGAAACGTGTTCAAGCAGTGGGTGGTGGGCTAATGAAATTTGCTACTAGAGGAAGTTGTGCAGCTGAAAACATCAATAGCCTCAAGAGGGGTTTTCTCAAATGCAAAGACTTGTAATCCATAAATATGGTCCTAGAGGAGAAATTGGATTGTTAGCCAATCCATCCCTAAACACTAGGATGAGTGTCAAGAAAGATAACCATCATTTGGTTCCTTTAAACATTCTGTTGGCCTTACTGGAGATAGAATTCTGGACTAGATGAGATCACATGTGGCCCTAAGTACTTACAAAGTATCTTCTACCACCATCTGGTAGTTGTGGTTTGAATTTCTACTTCATACTACATTTTGAAAAAGAGACAACATAAACAGAAGAGGATCATCCAGACTGTCCTCCCACAGCCTATCCTCAACCTCCCCACTCTTCACTTATTAATCTGAAGATCCACAGTGGAGACCTTTAAAAATCAATGCTATTTATTGAGCGCTTATTGTGTACAGAGCACTGTACTAAGCACTTGGGGGAGTATAATGCAATAGAGTTTGTTGACACTTTCCCTGCCCAGACACCGACTTCTCCAAAAGAATGAGCATTTTCATCATCAAAAGTATTTATTGAGGTCCTACTAGCTGAAGAGATTTGGAACATGTAAAAGACCATTTTCTCTCTCACTGTGTGTGCATATGACAAGGCTGTCATTAATGGTGACATCATCAACTCTATTTCATCCCTGTGGGTACGACTAGTGTCTTCCACATGTATTCTTGAAAAGACGATAGGATATCATCTTTAGCTACTTGTCTAATCCAAGTAAGCAGTGTTCCTGATTAGTAGAATGGTCCTTTTGTTCAGGGAGGACAATGCCAATGGTGAAATTCATCCATGAGGGTGAGTGTCTTTGGAATAATAATGATGATAATAATAATAATAATAGAATCTCTTTTACATTTTATTCATTTTTCTGTCCCTGCTAATCAGGAGAGTATTAGACAACAACGATCAAGAAGGGAAAGATATGCCAGTAGGGCAAGTACTTTAATAGTTTTTGCAGTAGTGGTGATGGCTCAATCTGCATCATTCACACTCTCTCACCTGGTCCCCCTGTGCTCAGAGGTATACATTGCAAGATGACTGGTTGGGAGATAGAGTGCAGTTTGTAGTTACAGAACAGTGTTCTTTACAATTACTTAGATACCAAAGAGCTGCCTAAAGACACCCTGTCTGCCTCTTCAACAAATCAACAGAAGACATGGAGCTGTTTACTTTTAAAAGACTTTTGCTTATGGTTAGGTATGAGGAGGGAAAAGGGCTATGTTTTGATTTACATTTCCAGTAGGGATGATGGGTTTCACTGAGCACTCGCGCCCAATTCCATATGAGCCACAGCACGTTTTCTGAGTTGGATGACAGGGATGCCTGGGCTCACAGAACAGCTAATCTCTAAGAAATTCTTCAACATTTGACAATATGTCTAAATGCTTCACAGTGTTGAATATAACTCGTATCAGCCATATTGAAGACTGGGGTCTTTGGAAAATACAAAAAGAAAAACAAAAACACCCAAAACAACCAGCAACTTGTCATTAAATGGGGCAGATGTTTAAGCCCCCAAAACTGAAATGTATTTCAAGAGTCTCTGGAGAGTTTGAGAAGTGGATGAAGGCCCAAAAAGGGGGAAAAAAAAGATATGTCAGGCAAGCTTTCCTCACATGATAACAGCTACATGGAATTTTGTCTCCAACAAAAATACCATCTCCCTCCCCTCCCCCAATCCATTATGTGCTCACCTCCCTCACCCACTAAGTGGATAATAAATGTCACGCAAGCAAATAATGGCCCATGTGTTGTGATCAGGAGACAGCGATAGAACTGGAAAGTGGGGATGAGTCCAATGTGATTAAGGGCTGAACAGAATTTAGGTTATTTACATTAATGCCAGGTTCTACCACTTTCCTTTTTATCATTTTTGTCTCCTGGACTTCTTTGCCCGACTAGGCTTTCTTGATGAGGCATCTAGTTGAGATGCTGCCATAGATAAGCTTATAGGTAAGCTTTCCAGGTAACACTTCTGGAAAGGCAATTCCGCTTCTCCAACCCCCTCCTAGAGCCCAGAAGTGGCACCTCATCAATTAATCAATGGTATTTATTGAATGCTTAGGAGAGTACAATATAACAAAGTTGGTAGACATGTCCCCTGGCCCCAAGGAGCTTACAAGAGCACTGTACTAAGCATCTGGGAGATCACAATACAACAGAGTTGATAAACACATTCTCTGACCAGAGAGGAAGTTTTATCTATACATGCCTCCTGAGAGAGAAAGGGTAAATCCAAACTCCAAGTGGAAGAACTAATTCTTTGACAATAAGTCCATTGTGTTACTGGGTCTGATTTGCTTTTATCACAACTGCCCCAGTGCTTGGCACATTGTAAACACTTAAATACCATTCATTCAATCATATTTATTGAGCACTTACTGTGGGCAGAGCACTATACTAAGCACTTGGGAGAGTACAATATAACAATAAAACAGACATTCCCTGCTCACCACAAGCTTCCAACCTAGACTGAGGGGGAGGGGGACAGACAATATAAAAAAAAGTACAACTATATAGATTAGTACTTGTGGGGCTGGGGGTGGGGGGAAGAACAAAGGGGGCAAGTCACTTACCTTAATAATACCACTATATACCATTATACCACTATATACCATAATACCACTACTATCATTATGGAGAAGAATAAAGTTCACAGGGGCACGCAACATACCTTCTTTACTCACAATAGTTTGAAAGATGCTCCGATACCACAGTACAATGTCAATCTTAAAGATTTTATAGATGAACGAGAAGGCCACCACCATAAACACCATCCCAAAGAGTCCGCCTATCATGTATCCCTGTAAATCTGGAGCTGCGTAAGACAAAGAAAGAATGACATACCAAAGTTGATGCTTTTATTAAATTTGGACAAATTCAAGGAAAACATATAGACCCTTGAAGTCTGTAGACTGTTAAAGATACTCTGAAAGTTGATTGTTTTTTGTACATTTTAATGGAAATGCTGAAGACCCAAGATAGCCAAAAAGAGAAGAAATGATGGAGGGTGGGCCATAGCAGAAGGTGCATGCCAAATTTGGGCATCTTCAGCTTCTTCCCCAGTAGCTCATAACCATTAGGCAGAGAGTAGCCTTTTACTTTCTCTAGCCAGCTACCCTCTCCTCCTCCACCTACCAGGCTGGCTGCCTGGGGTATGCTCCAAACCATGAGGGCAAACACCAAAACCAGTGCCATGTCTCCACTCCACAGAAGAGCCTAAGCTGCTATTAAGATGAACATTTCCAAGCACCTCTGTCATTTCACCATGGTGGGAAGAGAACAAAAGTGAGGTGGAAGAGAGCCTATCACCAGCAACCCAGGACTAGTCCACTCTACAGTTATAATACCAACTTGTAGAACACTCACTGCTCATCCTTCAGAGGATCTCAAGGGCACTTGCACTTTTCATTAAACATTTCTAAGATGATTAGGGCAGATATATTATCCTTCCCAATTTATAGATGGGGAAACAGACACAGAGAAGGTGTGCATTGTGCCCAGGCCCACAGGATAAATCAAAGAAAGTCACTGACGGGACCACAATAGCAACCCAGTATCTCTGTGACTAAATCCTCTGTTCCTCTCACTTCCTCCTCTCCCCATTACCAGCCCACCCAATACACACGTTTGAACAGCATCTTTGGAAATGGAGTACTCACAAAATGCATTTTAATAATATGTACCATGAGCCTTCAGTAAATCCTGTAGGAGGGAAGGACTAAACCAATAGCCTGAGAGAAGAGCCTCCTGATTAGAAAAATTTTCACCCTTGTGACAAGCTGCCCATGCTAAGGAATAGAGTAGTTGAAAGACAAAAATAAATCATTATATTTGCATTGGCAGTCAGTTGCTATTCCTCGCTACACAGCTATAGCATGTCCTTGTGGAAAGAACACAAACCTGGGAGTCAGAGGACCAGGGTTCTAATCTGGGCTCTGCCTCTTGGCTGCTGTGTGACCATGGACAAGCCATCTAACTTCTCTGTGCCTCAGTTTCCCCATTTGTAAAATGGGTCTTAAGTACCTGTTCTCTCTCTACTTAGACTGTGAGTCCCATGTCCAGTAGAGACTGTGTCCAGCCTAATTATCTTCAGATTACCACCCCAGGTTTAGCACACAGTAAGGACAAATACCATACTAGTCATCACTCATTATCTTGAGATAAAAGCCTCACCTCCATTCAATACCCAAGTAATTCAATTCCCTCTGTGTGTCTGTCTGGCTAGGGAGTTGACCAGTCAGCATTACCAAAATTCATCCTTAACTAGTGACATTTGGTTCCTACAAGACTCCAAACATCCTTCTCTCCCATCTAGAAATCTGTCAGAGATGACCTCGAAATTCCAGGACAGACTTCACAGTCACAATTAATTTTATGCCTTGTCTCTTCCAACATTCTAAAATAAATGATGAATTTACATTTTTAGATACGATACAAAGTATTTTATGAAACTAGTGTACATTCAAAAATGCAGACATGAAATAATTTAGGGAATACCATTACTGGTAAAACCAATTGTCTCTTCAGCTAATATCCTATTTCAGACAGTGGGAATAGAATATTTGGAAGAATAGTGGTGTCTGCCTTCCTTACATCCATTTGACAGTTTTAAATTAAAGCAATAAATCATATTTATTGAATGCTAAGGGCAGAGCATTGTACTAAAGTCATTCATTCAATAGTATTTATTGAGCGCTTACTATGTGCAGAGCACTGTACTAAGCGCTTGGGATGAACAAGTCGGCAACAGATAGAGACAGTCCCTGCCGTTTGACGGGCTTACAGTCTAATCGGGGGAGACGGACAGACAAGAACAATGGCACTAAACAGCGTCAAGGGGAAGAACATCTCGTAAAAACAATGGCAACTAAATAGAATCAAGGCGATGTACAATTCATTAACAAAATAAATAGGGTAACGAAAATATATACAGTTGAGCGGACAAGTACAGTGCTGTGGGGATGGGAAGGGAGAGGTGGAGGAGCAGAGGGAAAAGGGGAAAATGAGGGTTTAGCTGCGGAGAGGTAAAGGGGGGATGGCAGAGGGAGTAGAGGGGGACGAGGAGCTCAGTCTGGGAACGCCTCTTGGAGGAGGTGATTTTTAAGTAGAGTTTTGAAGAGGGAAAGAGAATCGGTTTGGCGGAGGTGAGGAGGGAGGGCGTTCCAGGACCGCGGGAGGACGTGACCCAGGGGTCGACGGCGGGATAGGCGAGACCGAGGGACGGTGAGGAGGTGGGCGGCAGAGGAGCGGAGCGTGCGGGGTGGGCGGTAGAAAGAGAGAAGGGAGGAGAGGTAGGAAGGGGCAAGGTGATGGAGAGCCTTGAAGCCTAGAGTGAGGAGTTTTTGTTTGGAGCGGAGGTTGATAGGCAACCACTGGAGTTGTTTAAGAAGGGGAGTAACATGCCCAGATCGTTTCTGCAGGAAGATGAGCCGGGCAGCGGAGTGAAGAATAGACCGGAGTGGGGCGAGAGAGGAGGAAGGGAGGTCAGAGAGAAGGCTGACACAGTAGTCTAGCCGGGATATAACGAGAGCCCGTAATAGTAAGGTAGCCATTTGGGTGGAGAGGAAAGGGCGGATCTTGGCGATATTGTAGAGGTGAAACCGGCAGGTCTTGGTAACGGATAGGATGTGTGGGGTGAACGAGAGGGACGAGTCAAGGATGACACTGAGATTGCGGGCCTGTGGGACGGGAAGGATGGTCATGCCATCCACGGTGATAGAGAAGTCTGGGAGAGGACCGGCTTTGGGAGGGAAGATGAGGAGCTCAGTCTTGCTCATGTTGAGTTTTAGGTGGCGGGCCCACATCCAGGTGGAGACGTCCCGGAGGCAGGAGGAGATGCGAGCCTGAAGGGAGGGGCAGAGGACGGGGCGGAGATGTAGATCTGCGTGTCATCTGCGTAGAGATGGTAGTCAAAGCCGTGAGAGCGAATGAGTTCACCGAGGGAGTGAGTGTAAATGGAGAACAGAAGAGGGCCAAGAACTGACCCTTGAGGAACTCCAACAGTTAAAGGATGGGAGGGGGAGGAGGCTCCAGCGTAAGAGACCGAGAATGATCAGCCAGAGAGGTAAGAGGAGAACCAGAAGAGGACAGAGTCCGTGAAGCCAAGGTGAGATAAGGTATGGAGGAGGAGGGGATGGTCGACAGTGTCAAAGGCAGCAGAGAGGTCAAGGAGGATCAGAATGGAGTAGGAGCCATTGGATTTGGCAAGAAGGAGGTCATGGGTGACCTTAGAGAGAGCAGTCTCGGTAGAGTGGAGGGGACGGAAGCCAGATTGGAGGGGGTCTAGGAGAGAATGGGAGTTAAGGAATTCTAGGCATCGATTGTAGACGACTCGTTCTAGGATTTTGGAAAGGAAGGGTAGTAGGGAGATAGGACGATAACTGGAGGGGGAAGTGGGGTCAAGAGTGGGTTTTTTTAGGATGGGGGAGACGTGGGCATGTTTGAAGGCAGAGGGGAAGGAGCCCTTGGAGATTGAGTGGTTAAAAATAGAAGTTAAGGAAGGGAGGAGGGCAGGGGCGATGGTTTTAAGAAGGTGAGAGGGAATGGGGTCCGAGGCGCAGGTGGAGGGGGTGGCACTTGCGAGGAGGGAGGAGATCTCCTCTGAGGATACTGCAGGGAAGGATGGGAAAGTAGGGGAGGAGGTTGGTGCGGGGGAGGGGAGAGGCGGAGGGGTGACTTTGGGGAGCTCAGACCTGATCGTGTTGATTTTTGTGAGGAAATAGGTGGCCAGATCATTGGGGGTGAGAGATGGGGGAGGGGGAGGAACAGGGGGCCTAAGGAGAGAGTTAAAGGTCCGGAACAATCGGTGAGGGTGACGGGCATGGGTGTCGATGAGGGAGGAGAAGAAGCTTTGCCTGGAGGAGGAGAGGGCAGAGTTAAGGCAGGAAAGGATAAATTTGAAGTGTGTGAGGTCGGCTTGGTGCTTGGACTTTCACCAGCAGCGCTCAGCAGCTCGAGCATAGGAGCGTAGGAGGCGGACGGAGGAGGTGATCCAGGGCTGTGGGTTAGTGGAGCGAGAGCGGCGGAGGGAAAGGGGGCCGAGAGAGTCGAGATGAGTAGAGAGGGTGGAGTTGAGAGCGGAGACCCGCTCGTCGAGAGTGGGAAGAGAGGACAGGGCGGCAAGGTGAGGAGAGACGCTATTGGAAAGACGGATGGGATCGAGAGAGCGGAGGTCTCTGTGGGGCAGTAGCGAAGATTTGCAGGGGGAGGGAGTGTGAGAGATGAGGCAGGTGAGAAGGTTATGGTCAGAGAGAGGGATTTCAGAGTTGGTGAGGGAGGAGATAGTGCAGCGGTAGGAGATGACGAGATCGAGGGTGTGACCAAGTCGGTGAGTGGGCGCGGTATGGTGGAGGAGGAGGTCGGCAGAGTCGAGGAGGGATAGCAGGCGGGCGGCAGAGGAGTCGTCGGGTACATCCGTATGGATGTTGAAGTCTCCAAGGATCAGAGTGGGCAGAGAGAAGGAGAGAAGGAAGGTGAGAAAGGGGTCAAGGTGGTTGAAGAAGTCGGAGGTGGGACCGGGAGGGCGGTAGATGACGGCGACAAGTAACTGGAGTGGGTGGTAGAGGCGAATGATATGAGCTTCGAAGGAGGGGAAGGAGAGGGAGGGGGGAGGAGGGATAGTGTGGAAGCGGCAACGGGGCGAGAGGAGGAAGCCGACGCTTCCTCCCTTACCGGTGAGTCTGGGGGAGTGGGAGAAGGAGAGGCCTCCGCCGGAGAGAGCGGCGGCGGAGACCGTGTCTTCGGGAGAGAGCCACGTTTCCGAAAGGGCGAGGAGGAGGAGAGAGCGGGAGAGGAAAAGGTCATGGATGAAAGGTAGCTTGCCTGTAATAGAGCGGGGGTTCCAGAGGCCACACTTGAAAGTAGCTGTGGGTGCAGGGGGAGGAGGGGGGGAAGGGCGGGGGGAGGGGAGGGTTTGGATGGGAAGGAGGTGGCGGGGCCCTGGACGAGGAGAGGGGGATGAGGGGTGGCGGTGGGACAAGAGGACTGGGATGGGGCATGGGTGGGGAAGAGAGAAGGGGGGAGGGGGTGAAGAGGGGGTTTGGTGGGGGGAAGAGTAGGGGGAGGGGGAAGAGGGGTAGCGCTGGTAAAGTGGGGTTCTAGGGTGGGAGAGAGGAGGGGGGGAGGAGATAGAGGAGAGAGCGGGAAAGAGCTGAGCAAGAGAGGGGAAGGGGAAGGGGAGGATAGGAAGGGGCGGGAGGGGGGAGGGGGGGAGGAGGGACATGGCGAGGCCAGAGAGGTGGGAGGCAGCACTGACAACAATAAACAGTAATAAACGAAATCGGTAATATAGCAACATGATACAATATGATACAATACAGTAGTGCTAATATAGCAAATCTTGAGAGACAGTATAACAGAGTTGTTATATTCCCTGTCCAAGTGAAAGGTCTCCTATTTCTACAGCTTTGCCATTTGATCTATATTATAACCACTTAACCACTCATCTATGCCACCTAGGTTACTGCATCAGCCTCCTTGCTGACCTCCCAACCTCCTGTCTCTCCCTGGTCCAGTCCATAGTTCACTCTACTGTCTGGATCATCTTTCTATAGAAATGTTCAGGACATGTCACCCACCTCTTCAAATATCCCCAGTGGTTGCCCATCCACTTCTGTGTCAAACAGAAACTCTTCACCATTGGCTTTAAAGTACTCCATTACCTTGAACCCTTCTACCTCATCTTGCTTCTCTCCTTCTACAACCCCACCCATATACTTTGCTTCTCTACTCCTAACCTTCTCACTGTGCCCCTATTTCATCTGTCTCACCACCAACTCCTAGCCCTGGAACACAATCCCTCCTCATATCCAACAGACAATTATTCTCCCCACCATTAAAGGCTATTGAAGGCACATAACCTCCAAAAGACCTTATCAGACCAAACTCCACTTCTCCTCATATCCCTATCCCTTCTGCATCTGACTTGCTCTCTTTGCTCTTCGTCCTCACTCCCTGCCCCATAGCACTTATGTATATATTTGTAATTTTATTAATTTGTATTGATGCCTGTCTCGTCCCCCCTATAATAATAATAATGGCAATTGTTAAGTGCTTACTATGTGCCAAGCACTGTTTTAAGCACTGAAGTAGATACAAGGTAATCAGGTTGTCCCATGTGGGGCTTGCAGTCTTAATCCCTATTTTACAGATAAGGTAACTGAGGGACAGCAGAAGGGAAGTGACTTGCCTAAAGTCACACAGCTGATAAGTGGCGGGACTGGGATTAGAAGCCACAACCTCTGACTCCCAAGCCCAGGCTCTTTCCACTAAGCCACGCTGCTTCTCTAGAGTATGAGCTGCTGTGGGCAGGGAATCTCACTGTTAATTGTTGTGTTGTACTTTCCCAAGAGCTTAGTACAGTACCATGCACACGGTAGGCGCTTAAGTGAGTGAATGAATTAATTAATTAATTTTCCCTCTTTGCCCTAAACTTTCCCTCAAGTAACTCACTTGGGAGCTTCCGCTCCCAGAGGAATCTAAACTTCCTTTAAGCTAATAATATTTCTGGTTTACACAATTTCCTGTGGTAACAATTTCCATATGCTTATCAACCATCGCATTCCGTAGCTTAGGGGAAAGAGCATGGGCTTGGGAGTCAGAGGTCGTGGGTTCTAATCCCAACTCTGCCACTGAGCAGCTGTGTGACTTTGGGCAAGTCACTTCACTTCTCTGGGCCTCAGTGACCTCATCTGTAAAATGGGGATGAAGACTGTGAGCCCCAAGTGGGACATCCCAATAACCTTGTATCTATCCCAGGGCTTAGAACAGTGTTTGGCAAATAGTAAGCCCTTAGCAAATACCAACATTATTATTATCATCATTTACTTCTATTTACTTTGAATCTATTATCCTCAATGGGCATCCCTTCAATCTAGTGGAAAATCCAATGTTTGCCTGGTACACACCTTTCAGGATTTTGTCGACTTCAAAAATTCTCAGAAAATAGGAAGGGTGGAGAGAGCAGTAACAGCAGGAACAAGACCAGTGAGAGGGAATTTAGGGGAAGCAGCATGGTATAGTGGAAAGAGCATGGACTGTGAGTGAGAGAACCTGGGTTCTAATCCCAACTCTGCTGTGTGATCTTAAGCAAGTCACAACTTCTCTATGCCTCAGTTTCCTCATCTGTAAAGTAAGGACTAAATCACACTCCCTCCTAAACTGTGAGCCCCATATGGGACAGGGACTCTGTCGAACCTGGTTAACTTTGTATTCATCCCATTGCATAAAACACTGCTTGACACATAGTAAATGGTTAATGAATATCATTAAAAAATGATGACTAGTAACTTTGACAGAATGAGAGAAAGAACACATAATTGTGGGTGTGTACACAACTACAACATTGAGAAGATTAAAAAGCTCAAGAAAGGGAATAATTAGGGTCATGACATTACACTTTCTAGAGTCCAGTGTTTCTCTCTATGCTCTGCAATGGTTTGAGAAATATCTTTCGTATTTCTGTTGACCTAAATTCATATCAATTAAAATTCCAAAAATCAAAATCAGCCTGTTCCCAGATGTTTGCCTTTCAATGAATCCTAAACTGAGGAGAACCTCAAGAAAGTACCAGGTCCCATTCACGATCCACAGGTCTATTCTTTCATAAAGATCTCCAAAAATGCTCCCCTTCTTAAAAACCTCCAGTGGTTGCCTATCAACCTCCGCACGAAACAAAACCTTCTCACTCTAGGCTTCAAGGCTCTCCATCACCTTGCCTGTTCCTACCTCTCCACCCTTCTTTCTACTGCCCACCCCGTAGGCTCCGCTCCTCTGCCTCCCACCTCCTCACCGTCCCCCGTTCTCGCCTATCCCGCCATCGACCCCTAGGCCACGTCCTCCCGCGGTCCTGGAATGTCCTCCCTCCTCACCTCCGCCAAACCAATTCTCTTCCCCCTTTTCAAATCCCTACTTAAAGCTCACCTCCTCCAAGAGGCCTTCCCAGACTGAGCTCCCCTTTTCCCTCTGCTCCCTCTACCCCCCCCTTCACCTCTCCGCAGCTAAACCCTCTTCTCCCCCCTTTCCCTCTGCTCCTCCCCCTCTCCCGTCCCATCCCCTCAGCATTGTACTCGTCTGCTCAACTGTATATATCTTCATTACCCTATTTATTTTGTTAATGAGATGTACATCACCTTGATTCTATTTATTTGCTATTGTTTTAATGAGATGTTCTTCCCTTGATTCTTTTTATTGCCACTGTTCTTGTCTGTCTCCCCCAATTAGACTGTAAGCCCCTCAAAGGGCAGGGACTGTCTCTTATCTGTTACCGATTTGTACATTCCAAGCTCTTAGTACAGTGCTCTGCACATAGTAAGTGCTCAATAAATACTATTGAATGAATAAGCACTTAAATACCAACATCATTATTATTATTATTATTATTAATCCCAGTTCCTCCACCTGTCTATTGTGTGATCTTGGGCATGTCAGTCATTTAACTTCTCTGTGCTTCAGTTACTCATCTGTAAAATGGGGATTAATTCTGTGAGCCCCACATAAGACATGAACTGTGTACAACTTGATGTACAACTATGTACCTGACACATAGTAAGCGCTTAAACAAATACTATTTAAAAAAAGTTTTCACACTTGATGATTGTTTTAAAATCATCTTGTCATCACCTCTTCTATCTCAGCCCAAACATACCCTTAATTTCTTTAATGTTTTTTCTGACAACTTAATTTGCATCCCTTAATTTGTGGCTTTCTTCTGGACCCTCTCCAGTTTCTTCATATCCATTTAAAAACGTGAACAAAATAGCACTATATGACACACCACCATCCTAATTTTAGTCCTAACTTCTATTTTCTTCAGGTAATAGCCTTTTAATATAAATAATAATAATAATGGTACTTTTTAAGTGCTTACTATGTCACAAGCACTGTTCTAAGCACCAGGGTAGGTACAAGGTAATCAGGTTGTCCCACCTGGGGCTCACAGTCTTAATCCCCATTTTACAGATGAAGTAACTGAGGCACAAAGAAGTGAAGCGACTTGCCCAAAGTCACACAGCTGACAAGTGGAGGAGCTGGGATCAGAACCCACGACTTCTGACTCCTAAACCCGTGCTCTTGCCACTAAGTCACGCTTTTTCAATAAACACCTTATTGCAAAACACATT
This sequence comes from Ornithorhynchus anatinus, assembly GCF_004115215.2. Lineage (NCBI taxonomy): Eukaryota > Metazoa > Chordata > Mammalia > Monotremata > Ornithorhynchidae > Ornithorhynchus > Ornithorhynchus anatinus. The sequence continues at coordinate 111,627,998 of NC_041729.1, forward strand.
CCAAACTGAATAGGTTAAGCATTTGAATTCCTTACCTGGAGGTCTTAATATAATGTACGCTGCAGCTATTCCAGACAAATGACAGACAAATGGATGGTCATAATCTTCACTTCTCACTTCAGTAAAACTGAGATTCACTGTATAAAGGCAATACTTCTTACCCTGTGAAGATTTTGTTCTGAGGAAGGAGAGAGAAAATTATTGAGATAATATACACTCTTCCCACCTTGAAAGCCTTATTAAAATCCTATCTCCTCCAAGAGGGCTTCCCCAGCGAAGCCTTAATTCCCCCTAATCCCTCTCCCCTCAGTGTCGCCCTCGCATTTTAAATACTTGAGATTCACCCCACCCTCAGCATTTATATATAATTACGTATTTAAAATAAAAAATGTCTGTGTCCCCCTCTAAGCTATGAATGACTTGTGGGCAGGGAACATCAACTCTATTGTTTTCTTTGAAGTGCTTAATACGGTGCTCTTTGCATTGAAAACACTCAATAAATATGATTGAGTGATGTGGGTATGGGGTTATGAGTTCCCATACATACGCTTAAAGAACAAGGACAGTTCTCCCAAACCCAAGGCAGCAATCCCCACCAGACTCAATTTAAGGATGGAGAATTACTCTATGTACCCCATGTGGTTGGAAACAAGATTCAGGAAGCTGTCATGGTCACAGCACAGGATTCAGAGGCAGGAGACTAGTGTTCTGGCCATGACTCTGCCATGACCTTTGGCAAGTGACAACTTCTCTGTGTCCAGTTTACTTATTTGCAAAATGGGGATAAAATATCTGTCCTCCCTCTTAGACTGTGAGCTTCGTGTGGGATAGGGACAGTGTCTTATTTTATTATCCCGTTGCTATTATTAATAATGGTATCTGTTAAGCACGTATTATGTTCCAAGCACTGCACAAGGCACTGGGGTAATTCAAGATAAGCAGATCCCACATGAGGTTCACAATCTATGCAGGAGGCAGAACAGACATCGAATCCCCACTTTGCAGATGAGGTAACTGAAGCACAGAGAAGTTAAGTGACTTTATTTAAATTAAGGTCACACTTCAGACAAGTGGCAGAGCTGAGATTAGAACCCAGGTCCTGACTCCCAGATCTGTCCTCTTCCCAACAGGCCACACTGCTTCTACTACCCCGCTAAGCAGTATTATGCTAGGCATATATTAAGCACTAAATATTATCACTGTTCTATAAAGCTAGGCCTTGCCCTCTGCAAAAATGAATAAAACTACTACAGCTCTCCTGATCCTCCTTATAAGCCCATAAACATAACTAATTTCAAGCCAAACTGTGGAGGACAGAAAGTAAAGTCAGCTGGATGGATGGAGAACCCTGGAAGTTTGCCAAGAAGAGCAGGAAGAATCATGTCAATAGGTCTGCAATAAATGTAAGGACAGTCAAGAAAGCAACACTAATAAAATACTCTAATAACAGAGCCCTGAATAAGCTCAGGGAATTCCCTTAAGGATTCTGAATGTAGGGAAAGTCAGGGTTTGGAGGAACTGACTAGGAAGAGAGTTCCATGCTGTGGGAAAAGCATGAATAATGGGGTAGAGACAACAGAGTTGGGAGGAAAGTTCTATTAGAAAGTCAGCTTGGAAGGGACAAAATGCAGGGTGAAGGGTGCTTAATGTGGAGAGAAACTGGATCCTTTATAAGTTTGGGGGTAGGCAAGTCTCAAAATTGTGCACATTTGGGTTACTTTGTTATTGGTCTCTGAACCCTCTTCTGAGTCTCTGGGAACCCCACCACCATCTCTCTTACACACACACACACACACAAGCAAAACGGCTGGATTCTAATCTGCTGTGTCTTCCATATGACCTCAGGCAAGTCACTCACTTCTCTCTGCCCCAATTAACTCATCTGTAAAATTGAGGTTGAGACTGTGAGCCCCATGTGGGACACAATCTGATTGGACAGAGTATGATTAGCTTGTATCTACCCCACCACTTAGTACAATGCCTGGCACAAAGTAAGTTTTAAATACCATTTTAAATAAATATATATACATGTATTTAAATATATATTTATATATTATATATATACTCACACACAGGGACAGAACCTGAGGATTTTGTGAGAACTGTGATGTGTTCCAAAAGGCCCTCTTCTCCCACATTTCTCCAAATTCCCAACTCCTGACTACACTGGCTGCGCAGGAAACTGGCCAACAAAGCAGAAGGAGAAACTCTGGTTCAAGCAGCATCCCTTTTTCCTTCAGGTTTCCCTTAGCAAGAAGAGGGCAAACCCCAAGGTCATCAGCTGGGAGAAGAACCTCAGGACACTAGGATTTCTCCACTAGAGCAGCAGGGGCAGAAAGGTTTGGACCTGCATCGATGTGAGCCATTTCATCTGGTCACCCTAGGTGTGGCTTTGTTTCAAAGTAAAGGTAGGAGAGCAGGTACGATATTGGAGTAGCTGAAGCCCCATTGTTTTACAATAATCTCCCAAAGCAATAGTAGTTCAGTGGCAGTAATAGTAGTAGTGATTGCACTTACTGGGAGGAAAGAGAGTGGAAAGAAATAAGTGGAAAGAAGGAATAATAAAACAGAGGATTTCACTCAGGTTCAGGTCTAATTTGAACTAATCAGGACACTCACCCAAAGAAGTTGGGGGAGGGAAACAAGTGGGCTTTCACCTTTCTTCTCTGTGGCTTCTGCTATTTGAAGGCTCTAGTAGCAGAGTCAGCACAGTTATGAAAGGAGACTTTTCTAGCTTTATCCACAACATGAGAAATAATGTTGGTCCCCAGAACACCATCAATGACAAATCCAATGGTAGAATTTAAACAGGACTTCAGGAAGCAAATTCCTCACCATTGGCTTTAAAGCACTCCACCACCTTGTCCCTTCTTATCGCACCTTGCTTCTCTCCTTTACAACCCAGTCCACACACTTCGCTCCTCTAGTGCTAACCTTCTCACTGTGCCTCCATCTTGCTTGTCTCGCCACCGACCCCGGCCCAAATCCTGTCTTTGGACTGGAATGCCATCCCTCTCAAATTTGACAATTACTCTCCCCTCATTCAAAGCCTTATTAAAATATCTCCTCCAAAAGACCTTTCCAGATAAGCCCCCATTTCTTCTACTCCCACTCCCTTCTGCGTCACCCTGACATGCTCCCTTTTTGCTTCCTCCATCCCAGCCCCACAGCACTTATGTACATATCTGTAACATATTTATTTGTATTGATGTCTGTACCCCCTTCCAGGCTGTAAGCTAGTTTTAGGCAGGGATTGTGTCTATTTTTACATTGTACTCTCCCAAGCACTTAGTACAATGCTCTGCACAGAGTAAGTGTTTAATAAATATGACTGAATGAAGCTGGGTGGCCTAATGGAAAGAGTGCAGGCCTGGGAGTCAGAAGACCTAGATTTTAATTCCATCTGCTTTTTGTCTGCTTTTTGTTCTTGGGCAAGTCAGTAGTTTAACTTCTCTGTGTCTCAGTTACTTCATCTGTAAAATGAGGATTAAGACTGTGAGCCATATGTGGGACATGGACTATGTCCAAACTGATTATCTCATTATGTTATGAGAAACAGCATGACTCAGTGGAAAGAGCATGGGCTTGGGAGTCAGAGGATGTGGGTTCTAATCCCAGCTCCGTCTCTGGTCAACTGTGTGACTTTGGGCAAATCACTTAACTTCTCTGTGCATCAGGTACCTCATCTGTAAAATGGGGATTAAGACTGTGAGCCCCACGTGGGACAATCTGATTTCCTTGTATCCCCCCAGTGCTTAAAACAGTGCTTGGCACATCGTAAGTGCTTGCCACTATTATTATTATCTTGTATCTACCCTTTGCTTAGTGCAGTGCCTGTCATATAATAAAGACTTAAATACCATTTAATTTAAAAAAAGCAGAGTCCAAGCCCAGAAAGGATAATCCTCATTGACACATACTTATAAAGTGGACTACTCTATCTTCCTCTATTGAAAAGAAAACTCTCCCTTGACTCCACAGCTCCCTCCAGTTATCTCTCCATCTCTCTCCTACCATTCCTAGCCAAACTTTTCATTCAATAGTATTTATTGAGCGCTTACTATGTGCAGAGCACTGTACTAAGCGCTTGGGATGAACAAGTCGGCAACAGATAGAGACAGTCCCTGCCGTTTGATGGGCTTACAGTCTAATCGACGGGCTTACAGTCTAATCGATGTCTACATCTGCTGACTCAAGTTCCTCTCCTCCAATTTTCTCCTTGACCACCTCCAATCTGGCTTCTGAGCCCTTCACCCCTCTCAAATGTAGTTATAGTAATTATGGTATTTATAAAGTGCTTACTATATGCCAAGCACTATTCTAAATGCTGGAGTAGATACAAAGTAATCAGGTTGTCCCACGTGGGGCTCACAATCCCGGCTCTGCCGCTTGTCAGCTGTGTGATTTTGGGCAAGTCACTTAACTTCTCTGTGCGTCAGTTACCACGTCTGTAAAATGGGCATTAAGACTATGAGCTCCACATGGAACAACCTGAACACCTGGTATTCTCTCCAGTGCTTAGAACAATGCTTTGCACATAGGGAGCACTTAACAAATGCCATCATCATTATTATTAATCCCCATTTTACAGATGAGGTAACTGAGGCACAGAGAAATTAAGAGGCTTGCCCAAGGTCACACATCAGACAACTGGCAGAGCCAGGATTAGAACCCATGTCCTTTGACTCCCAAGCTCATGCTCTTTCCACTCAGCCTTGCTGCTTCTCATCATCACAAATGATCTCCTTCTTGCCAAATTTAACAGCCTCTACTCCATCCTAATCCTTCTCAACCTCTCAGCTGCCTTCAAAACTGTCGACCACTCCCTTCTCCTGGAAACATTAGCCAACCTCAGCTTCACTGTCAATGTCATCTCCTGGTTCTCTTATCTCTCTAGCTACTTATTTTCAGTCTCTTTCACAGGATCCTCCTCTCCCTCCCACATTTTAGCTGTGGGTATCCTTCAAGGTTCAGTTCTGGGTCCCCTTCTATTCTTCACCTACACCCCCCTCCCTTGGAGAACTCATTTGCTTACATGGATTCAACTACCACCTCTATGCATATGATACTCAAATCTACATCTCCAGCCCTGATCTGTCTCCCCCTCTGCCATCTCACATTTCCTCCTTTCATTCAATCATATTTATTGAGCTCTTACTTTGTGCAGAGCACTGTACTAAGACATCTCTACTTGGGTGCCCTGCCATCACCTCAAAAATATGTCAAAAACACAACTCTTTATCTTCTCCCATACCCTGTCCTTCCTTTGACTTCCCATCAATGTAGACAGCACTACCATCCATCCTGTCCTGCAAGTCCATAACCTTGGCATTATCCTTGACTCCTCTCTCTCATTCAATCCACATATTACATCTATCACTAAATTCTGTCAGTTCAACCTCCATAACATGACTGAAATCAGTCCTTCTCTCTCCAACGAAACTGCTACCATGTTAAACCAAATACTCATCCCACCTTGATTACTGTATCAGCCTCCTTGCTGACCACCTTGCCTCCTGTCTCTTCCCATTCCAGTCCATACTTCACTCTGCTGCCCGAATCATTTTTATACAAAAACATTCAGTCCATGTTTCCCCACTCCTCAAGAATCTCTAGTGGTTGCCCATCCACCTCTGCATCAAACAGAAACTCCTTACCATCTGCTTTAAAGCACTCAATCACCTTGCCCCCTCCTACTTTACCTCACTATTTTCCTACTGCAACCCAATCAATACATTTCACTCTTCTAATGTCAACCTACTCACTGTGCCTCATTCTTGTCTATCTTGCCACCGAACTCTGCCATGTTTTGCCTCTTCATATCCAACAGACAATGACTCTCCCCCCACTTCAAAGCCTCATTGAAGGCACATGTCCTCCAAGAGACCTTCCCTGACTAACCCTGTCTTCTCTGTTTCTTCTACTTCTTTCTGCATCACCCTGACTTGCTCCCTTTACTCATCTCCCCTCCCAGCCCCACAGCACTTATATACATATCTGTAATTTTGTTTGTTTATATTTGTCTGTCTCCCCCTCTAGACTGTAAGCTCATTGTGGGCAGGGAATAACTATTATATTGTTATATTGTACTCACCCAAGCATTTAGTACAGTGCTCTGCACAGAGTAAACACTCAATGACATGATTGATTGATTGCCCAGAAGGAGCTTACAGTCTAGAGGAAGAGAGACAGACATTAAAATAAATTACGGAGTAGGGAAATGGCAGAGTATAGGGATAGGAACATAAGTGCTGTAGGGATAGGGAAAGGGTGAGTATCAAGGTGCTTAAGTGGCACAGACCCAAGTGCATAGGTGACACAGAGTGGAGGGTGAGTAAGGTAGGGAAATGAGGAGGTAGTTAGGGAAGACCTCTACCCATCACTCTGTTCTTCTAAGCATTCTTTGGTGTCACTGTCAATGACAGAAAAGCTTATAACCAAGTGAGAGTGGAGAAGAGGAGCAGACATCCAGTCCCTTAGCACTGGAGGTCAAAGAGGTTATGGAGGAAAAGGTTATTAATGATAAGGTGGTTGAAAGGCCCAGGAGGATGAAGTTGGAGAAGACCATGACTAGTAGCGACTTTTGAAAGATACCCACTCAATCCCTTCATGAATCCGGTTTGAGTTATAATATTGATTCACCAAAGTACCATTGACTTTCCAACATTTGTCACTGGTACTATCTTCAGTATCATATATATTGCAATCCACGAGGAGCGGGGAACCTATAAAAAGGTGAGGAAAGAGTAAATGAAAATCCAGCAACAACAAACAGTTCAGGCAGATGGTGATGCTGTAGCTTCTACTAGCCTTTATTTGTTTCATTTCCATTTTCCATAGGAATCTTAGGGAATGAAATGCCCACAAACTGAGAATTTTAAAAAGGACAAATGATGGAAATCATCAACCCTGGTGGGTTGGTTTGCCTAGGAGGATGAAGAAAAGACATAATGTGAGGGTCCATTTTACACTCTTCAAGTGTTTAATACAAAACTCTGTACACGGTAGGCAAATAGCACTATTAATTTATCAAGTAAAAATCAAAATGCTAGAATGATTCTAACATACAACCAGAGCTCAGGAAAGCTGTACTGGCAGTGAGAGTTTGCTTTCCTTGATTCAGTTGTTAGGAATAAGATATAGCCATAATTACAGCATCCATCACTATGAGCGACCTCAGGATGGGGAGGGAAGGGTTAAGGACCCCTAGACCACGGACAGAAAGAGAATCTCTGACTAGTGACTCATAAAGACAAAGATAGCTGAATCAAGGGCTTAGGTGTTTTAAGGAAAGCTATGCCGCAACTGCCAACAGACTGGTGAAGACTAATGTCATCACACTGGTTATTCCCCAAGGCAAAGAATTGGTTCACACTGGAACAAAACTAGAAAAAAATCATGAAACTTTAACAAAGGGATCAGAGCCAGGAGAAAAAAGTGATCCTAAAACCTCTTACAGCATGCTGCCCTGTCTCCACTGCCAAATCCTTATGTCTGAGACTTTATCTCCAAGAAAAATGGATTCCCCGCACCTCTTCCTCTTCCTAGTGTACATATCTCATCTCCAATCAAGCATACAGCAGCTTTCACCTAAATTATCCCTCTTATCAAAGACTTTGACATGGTTCTCTCCTCCCTTCATACCAAGATGCCGCACTTTAATCTTCACCGGAGGCTTTTCTGCATCCTCATTCTCCTGTCCACTCCTCATCTCCTCTGATCTTTTACCATCAATCTTTTTATCTAGGCCTAAGACAAAACCTTCTCTCAGGTTGCTCCATAAACCTGGATTACCTCACTTGATGACGTTGATGATTATGGTATTTGTTAAGCATTTATTAAGTGCCAGGCACTTCCCCTCCTAAAATCCCATTCTCTTCAGCAAAGCTCTCCCTAAGTACAAAGAGAGGCATTTGCCCTTATTCTCCTTCCCAAATCCAAGTAGAACCATGTGATCTGCATACCATAACCCTAAGCCTGGTGTTCAATCAATCAATAGTATTTACTGAGTTCTTACTGTGCTCAGAGAACTACACTAAGCACTTGGGAGAGTAAAATATAATAGAGAAAAAAGAGATGATCTCTGCCCACAAGGAGTTTACAGTCAGGAGAAAGGGAGAGAGAGATTATAATAAATTATAGGTATGTACATTAAGTACTGTGGGGCTGAGGGAGGGATGAATAAAAGGGGCAAGTGCAAGGGGGGCACAGAAGGGAGTGAGAGAAGAGGAAATGAGGGTGTAGTCAGGGAAGTTCTCTTGGAAGAGATGTGCTTTCAATTAAGGCTTTGAAGGTGAGGAGGGTGATCATCTGTCAGATCAGGAGAGAGGCAAGGAGTCATTGACCAGATAGACAAGTTCGAGGTTAGCATTAGGGGAGTGAAATGTGTGGGATAATAATAAGAATTTTTATGATATTTAAGTGCATACTATGTGCCAAACACCATTCTAAGTGCTGTGGATGTGTTGTAGTAGGAAATCAGAGAAGTAAGATTAAAGGGGCAAGGTGATGGATGGAGTTCTTTAAAGCCAACAGTAAGGATTTCTGTTTTATACAGAGCTGGATGGGTAACCACTGGAGGTTCGTGAGGAGTGGGGAAACGGACTGAATGGTCTTTTAGAAAAATGATCCAGGTGGCAGAGTGAAGTATGAACTGAAGAGGTGAGAGACAGAGGCAGGGAGGTCAGTAAGGAGGCTGATAGTAATCAAGGTGGGATAAGATAAGAGGGTAGCAGTGTGGATGGAGAAGAAAGGTTGATTTTTAGCAATGTTGTGACATTTCACCATTCATGATCACTATGTCTATTCTTTGAGTTTTGTTCTACAGAGTCAACCCCTCCTGCTTTAACCAAGAAGCTCCTAGAGGGTAGGATGTTTCCCAGCATCACATTATACTCTGTTCATGGTTTGATGGGAGGCCTGCCAGTACCCTGGGCCTGGAGCTTGTGCTCCAAGCAGTGATCCTCTGGTACAGGAATGCACCTGTGAAAAACTAGGTAGAGAGCATCATGGTGTAGTAGATAGAGCCTGGGAGTCAGAAGGGCACGGGTTCCAATTCCAACTCTACCACTTGTCTCCTGTGTCACCTTGAGCAAGTCACTTCACTTCTCTGGGCCTCAGTAACCTCATCTTTAAAATGAGGATTGCGACTGTGAGCCCCATGTGGGGCAGGGACTGTAACCAACCAGATTTGTTTGCATTCACCCCAGCACTTATTACAGTGCCTGACACATAGTAAGATCTTAACAAATACCACAATTATTATTAATAATATCACTACCAGGAATACAGAGGCAAGAATGAGCCAGATTCTGCCACGAGGAATAAGTTACGTACTATCAGCAGCATAGCCTACTGGATAGAGCATTGGCCTGGTAGTCAAAGGACCTGTGCTCTAATCTTAGATTGCTTGCTATGTGACCTTTGGCAAGTCACTTACCTTCCCTGTGTCTCAGTTTCCTCAACTGTAAAATGGGGATATCTGTTCTCCCTCCTATCTAGACTGTGAGCCCCACACAGAACAGGGACTGTGTCCTACCTAATTAGCTTGAACCTACCCCAACACTTAGAACATGATTTAATCTTCATTACATTTCCAGACCATGGGTGAACCTGCTAATAAAGGAATATTCAAGGTTTCCCTTCAAGGCCAGCTGCCTGGAGACTCTGGAGTAATGCCCACAACAGACCCTACCCATGGTCTTCCCAGGACCCTTTCTGGGATGCTGTGGAATGGAAAGTACACAAGAAGGAAAATCATGTTGTGGGTAGAAATCCTCACCCATCCACCCCTCACCTACACAACTCTGTTTTGGTTATTCCCTGTGAAGTAACACAGGTCAGCTCCTCACCTCGACACCACTTAGAGAGAGAATAATAATAATTATTATGCTCCTTGTTAAGCATTTACTATGGGTCAAGCACTGTTCTAAGCACTGGAGTAGATACAAGTCAATCAGGTTGGACACAGTTCCAGTTCCAGTCCCACATGGGGCTCACACTCTTAAACCCCATTTTCACAGATGAAGTAACTGAGGCCCAGAGAAGTGAAGTGACTTGCCCAAGGTCACTCAGTGGACATGTGGTAGAGTTGGGATTAGAACCCAAGTCCAACGAACTCCCTGGTCCGTGCTCTGAAAAGCAGTGGTAATAGTGAACCATCCTCATCGACACAAACGGCAGGGACCGTCTCTATCTGTTGCCGACTTGTTCATCCCAAGCGCTTAGTACAGTGCTCTGCACATAGTAAGCGCTCAATAAATACTATTGAATGAATGACATAAGACTAGTCTTGTAGGTGGGGAAAAATGTTACCAAATAATGGATAAAATACCCAGGTCCCTTCATTTCCTTAAATTCAGAACAAGATTTAGTCCATTAATCTGGAAGAATAAGATATTCATCTGGAAGAATAGGACATTTTGCCAGTTCTTCATCTTCGGCTGTAATCATATTCTATATAATTGTGCCTCTCACCTGGAATGACTGTAAGCACTTTAGAGATCGGGATAATGGCTACCAAGTTCATTCATTCATTCAATAGTATTTATTGAGCACTTACGATGTTCAGAGCACTGTACTAAGCGTTTGGAATGAACAAGTCGGCAACAGATAGAGACAGTCCCCGCCGTTTGACGGGCTTACAGTCTAATCGGGGGAGACAGACAGACAGACAAGAAAAATGGCAATAAATAGAGTCAAGGGGAAGAACATCTCGTAAAAACAATGGCAACTAAATAGAATCAAGGCGATGTACATTTCATTAACAAAATAAATAGGGTAATGAAAATATATACAGTTGAGCAGACGAGTACAGTGCTGAGGGGATGGGACGGGAGAGGGGGAAGAGCAGAGGGAAATGGGGGGGAAAGAGGGTTTAGCTGCGGAGAGGTGAAGGGGGGCGGTAGAGGGAGTAGAGGGAGAAGGGGAGATCAGTCTGGGAAGGCCTCTTGGAGGAGGTGAGTTTTAAGTAGGGTTTTGAAGAGGGGAAGAGAATCAGTTTGGCGGAGGTGAGGAGGGAGGACATTCCAGGACCGCGGGAGGACGTGGCCCAGAGGTCGACAGCGGGATAGGCGAGACCGAGGGACGGTGAGGAGGTGGGCGGCAGAGGAGCAGAGCGTGCGGGGTGGGCAGTAGAAAGAGAGAAGGGAGGAGAGGTAGGAAGGGGCAAGGTGATGGAGAGCCTTGAAGCCTAGAGTGAGGAGTTTTTGTTTGGAGCGGAGGTTGATAGGTAACCACTGGAGGTGTTTAAGAAGGGGAGTGACATGCCCAGATCGTTTCTGCAGGAAGATGAGCCAGGCAGCGGAGTGAAGAATAGACTGGAGCGGGGCGAGAGAGGAGGAAGGGAGATCAGAGAGAAGGCTGAGACAGTAGTCTAGCCGGGATATAACAAGAGCCTGTAGCAGTAAGGTAGCCATTTGGGTGGAGAGGAAAGGGTGGATCTTGGCGATACTGTAAAGGTGAAACTGGCAGGTCTCAGAAACAGATAGGCTGTGTGGGGTGAACGAGAGAGACGAGTCAAGGATGACACTGAGATTGCGGGCCTGAGAGACAGGAAGGATGGTCGTGCCATCCACGGTGATAGGGAAGTCTGGGAGAGGACCGGGTTTGGGAGGGAAGATGAGGAGCTCAGTCTTGCTCATGTTGAGTTTTAGGTGGCGGGCCGACATCCAGGTGGAGACGTCCCGGAGGCAGGAGGAGATGTGAGCCTGAAGGGAGGGGGAGAGGACAGGGGCAGAGATGTAGATCTGTGTGTCATCTGCGTAGAGATGGTAGTCAAAGCCGTGAGGGCGAATGAGTTCACCAAGGGAGTGAGTGTAAATGGAGAACAGAAGAGGGCCAAGAACTGACCCTTGAGGAACTCCAACAGTTAAAGGATGGGAGGGGGAGGAGGCTCCAGCGAAGGAGACTGAGAATGATCGGCCAGAGAGGTAAGAGGAGAACCAGGAGAGGACAGAGTCCGTGAAGCCAAGGTGAGATAAGGTATGGAGGAGGAGGGGATGGTCGACAGTGTCAAAGGCAGCAGAGAGGTCAAGGAGGATTAGAATGGAGTAGAAGCCATTGGATTTGGCAAGAAGGAGGTCATGGGTGATCTTAGAGAGAGCAGTCTCGGTAGAGTGGAGGGGACGGAAGCCAGATTGGAAGGGGTCCAGGAGAGAATGGGAGTTAAGGAATTCTGAGCAGCGAAAGTCTAAGGTTCTGTACTCTCCCAAGACCTTGGTACAGTGCTTGCACCCCATAAGTGCTCAATAATAATAATAATAATGGTATTTGTTAAGCACTTACTGTGTGCAGGCACTGTACTAAGCGCTGGGGTGGATTCATTCAATAGCATTTATTGAGCACATACTATGAACAGAGCACTGTACTAAGCACTTGGAATGTACAATTTGGAAACAGAGACAATCCCTGCCCAATGACAGGCTCACAGTCTCAAATCAGGTTGGACACAATCCCTGTCCCACATGGGGCTCACAGTCTCAATCCTCATTTTACAGATGAGGTAACTGACACCCAGAGCAGTGAAGTGACTTGCCCAAGGCCACACAACAGACAAGTCGGGGAGCCGGAGTTAGAATCCATGACCTTGTGACTCCCAGGCCCATGCTCTATCCATTATGTCAAACTGCTTCTCAATAATACCACTCCTTGAAGATAGGTTATAACAGTTATTACTGTATGTCACTACAGAATTTCTTTATCCTTGTTTCCTGAATCTTACTGATTTGTTATGTTACTTACCAAGTTTTACTTCAATTGAATTGTTTTGGGGATAGAGGATCTCAGGTCGTTTTCCCACAATACTTTCTGGTTCCTCACTCTTTTCTGCTCAGACAATAAACACATTTCTTATTAGAGACAAAAATGACCCAACTGTACTGCAAGATAACTGACATCAAAATATTATTCTGTACAGTTTCATTCATTCAATCATATTTATTGAGAGCTTACTATGCTCAGAGCACTGTACTAAGTGCTTGGAACATACAATTCTGCAATAGATAGAGACAATCCCTGCCCAACAACAGGCTCATACCTATATTTTCCACTCATACTTAAATGGTCAGACAGGCTTTATTTTAGAGACTATTTAACCCCACCTAGTCCATCTTCAGAAGTTGTAAGGGTGCCAAATGTCTGCCAAACTTCAGGAAACCCCTTGGTCCACACCCTAAAAGATAGGGTCAAGCCAAATCTCAACTCTCAAACCTCAATATGGGAGTTTAGTAAGGGGCAGGGGCACTTTCCATTTATAACTGGGGGAAGGGATCATTCTTCCCAACCCCAAAGAAACAAAACAAACAAAAAAAACCACAGTCTACATATACCCTTTCCTCAAAAACCTCCAGGGGTTGCCCATCCAACTCTACATTGAACAGAAACTTATTACCCGGGATTTTATGGCACTTAATCAGTGCTCCCCTTCCTACCCTATCTTGTTGATTTCCCATTACACCCACCCCACATTTTTGGCTCCTCTAGTGACAACTTACCTTAATCTTCTCTATTGTGCCACCGACTCCTTGATCATGGCCCCTGAACTGAAATTCCCTTAACCTTCATAACTGACAGACCACACTTTCCCCATGTGTTGAAAAAAAAAGAAGAAAATCACACCTCATCCAACAGGCCTTTCCTAACTAAGCCCTCACTTCCCCTATCTGCTCTACCTTCTGCATTGCCTATTCACTTGAATCTGAAACCCTTAAGCACCTTGAAAGAGCATGGGCCTGGGAGTCAGAAAACTTGTCAACTCTCTGCTTTGGTACCTGGGGCAAGTAATTTCACTTTTCTGGATCTCAGTTGCCTCAACTGTTAAATGGGGGTTAAAACTATGAGACCCACGTGACACCTTATCAGCCTATACCTACACCAGGGCTTCGAATAGTGCCTGGCCCACAGTAGGCACTTAAATACCATTTTTAAAAAAGCAAAAGAGAAGGGCATAGATCCAAATGGTGAATCACAAATAGAAAATGTGACGTAGCAGTAGACATGTAGAGACAAAGCAGACATTAGTTCTTAGGTGGTTGAAGCAGTGCCAGAAAAGTGGGGATTAAACAATTAATTTTGGAGAAGGTGGCTTTTAAAAGGATTTTGAATATAGGGAGGGACATGGTTTGTGGGGAAAGAGTGCCACAAAAGGCCATTAAAGAGATACAGAGCTCATCCAAAAAATGAGGCCTCATCCCCCATACAATGCCACCTTGTATTGGTTATCATTGTCATTTTTCCAAAACATTTTCACATTAGTTTTTCATTTTATCTTCATATTATCCCTGTTGTGTTAGGAGTGGCAGGTATTATCTCCACTTGCAAATGAGGAAATGGAAGACCAGAGAGATTAGGTAGGTGATTTTCCTAAGGTCACAAAGCACACCATCAGCAGAGGTAGGATTAGAACTCAGTTCTCCTGATTACCAGCCTCCTCCACTTTCCACCAGACCACGCTACATAGTAGAGCACTAATACTGAGGTCTGAAGAACCACTCCAGTCCAATACAGTCAGCATACTTACCTAGAAAGCCTAGAATGTTACGTGAAATGCTGTAATGCTTTCCCATGAACGAGAACGTTGCGTTGCATCTGTATAATCCTGCATTCTGGGCAGACACACTGGCAATAATAAGATTCTGCATCTTGAGGTGGAATTCTTTGTTGCTCTGAATCTGTTTGCAGTCCTAAATCCCACAGAAGAAGATATAGAGCTGTCTTTCAGGTTTGATGGTGAAATTAAGTGCCTGGAGGTGGCTGACAAGACCATGGGTGACTAACAATTCTTCCCATGCCATGTGCATGTGAAGGTCACCCCTTCCTGCACTGTTGCATTTATCAACAGCACTCATTCATGTATCAATAGCATACATTATGAATTATTCATTTATATTATGTCCATCTCTCCCTTTAGATTGTAAATCCATTGAGGATAGGGAAGGTATCTATCAAATCTGTTGTACTGTACTCTGCCAAAAGGTTAGAAGCAGCATGTTCTAGTGGAAAGAGCACAGACCTGGGAGTCAGAAGGACCTGGGTTCTAATCCTGGCTCCACTTGTCAGCTGACCTTGGGCAAGTCACTTCACTTCTCTGTGCCTTAGGTACTACATCTGTAAAATGGGGATTAAGACTGTGAGCCCATGTGAGACAAGGACTATTTCCAACCTAATTAGCTTGTATCTACCTACCCCAGTGCTTAGTACAGTGTCTGGTATATAGTAAGGACTTAAATATATAAAGAGCTTATTACAGTGCTCTTCACATGGGAAGAAGTGTGGCTCAGTGGAAAGAGCACAGGCTTTGGAGTCAGAGGTCATGGGTTCGAATCCCTGCTCTGCCACTTGTCAGCTGTGTGACTTCGGGCAAGTCACTTAACTTCTCGGTGCCTCAGTTACCTCATCTGTAAAATGGGGATTAAGACTGTGAGCTCCACATGGGACAACCTGATTCCCCTGTGTCTACCCCAGCGCTTAGTACAGTGCTCGGCACATAGTAAGCACTTAACAAATACCAACGTTATTATAGTAAGCACTCAAAATTCCATCGATGATATTGGAGGAGAGAAAAAATCAGTGAGTAAATACCTTATGCCATTCAACTGAATTAAAAGTAATGTTCGCTGGAAATTTAGGCAGAGGGCATGTAATCATCTTGAACTTTCCCAAGGACAGTGGAATATATATTAACAACTTCTGAAGATCCTCCTTATGATTATCACACCAATTCTCACTGCTTTTGAAAACCGTCAAGTTGATATTTACTCTGGTACATTTCAATGAATTCCTGTAAATGAGACAGCAGAAATAGGACTCAAACAGAAGTATAAATTCTCAGGCTTCCTTAAAAAAGATTTTGACAAGTAATTAATTCTTCTGTATTGTACTTTCCCAGGCACTTAGTACAGTGCTCTGCTCATAGTAAGCGCTCAATAAATACCACTGAAGTCTCTAGCTACCTTCCCCCTGCTTCCAAACAGAACCATCCACAAATTAACCTATTAGACAAATAGACATCTATTGTTCTGGCTTTCTATGAGCCTGTTCTGCTCTGCACATAGTAAGCACTCAATAAATACCACTGATAGTTTGAAGTCATTAGGTACCTCCCCCCAGCTACCAAACAGAATCAACCGCAAATTTCTCCTAATAGACAAATAGACATCTATTGCTCCAGCTCTCTATGAGCCTGTTGTCATTTTAATTTCTTCATTAATGGGGATTCATCTTTAAATGAGGAAGGAAGAATCATTCAGGCAGGATCAGGACCAGGCCTGGGGAGCTGCAGAGATATCTCTTGCTCAGAGAAATCTTCCCCTCCCACCTGAACCAGCGAGTGTCCATGCTGAAGCAGCCTGTCCTCTCCTGACTGTTAGAACACTGCAAAGTGAAACAGCTTGAAAGCAAAGTCAGAAGAACATCAGTACTGCTCTCTCCAAACATTCATTCATCTGTGTTGCCTTTTCTCTCATTTTTAAAAGCTCCCATTGTCTGTAATGTATTTCTCTTTTCTACATGTTTGTCCTCCCCACCACCTAGATGGTAAATCCTGTGAAAGGGGTGGAGCAGTGTGGCCTAGTGGAAAGAGCACAGGCCTGAGAGTCAGAGGCCTTGGGTTCTAATCTCAACTCTGCCAGTTGTCTGCTGTGTGACCTTGGGTAAATCACTTCACTTTTCTGTGCCTAGGTTTCCTCATCTGTAAAATGGGCATTAGGACTGTGAACCCCACTTGAAATATGGAATGTGTCCAACCTGATTAGATTGCATCTAAATCTAACTTCATCCAAACCCTAGTCCACATCCTGCCTGGCCTGGAACGTCCTCCCTCCTCAAATCTGACGAATTATTACTCTCCCACCCTTCAAAGTCTTTTTGAAGGTACATCTCCAAGAGGTCTTCCCAGACTAAGTCCCACTTTTCCTCATATTCCACTCCCTTCTGCATTGCTCTGACTTGCTCCCTTTTCTCTTCCCCATCCAGCCCCATAGCACTTATGTACATAGCTGTAATTTTATTTATTTGTATTGATGTCTGTTTCCCCAACTCTAGACTGTAAGTCCTTTGTGGGCAGGGAATAAGACAGTTTATTATTGTATTGTACTCTCCCAAGTGCTCTGCACACAGTAAGTGATTAATATAATTGAATGAGTGAATAGAGAACAGGCCTGGAAGTCATAAGGACCTGGGTTCTATTCCCAGCTCTGCCAAATGTCTGCTGTGTGACCTTGGGCAAGTTACTTAACTTCTCTGTGCCTCGGTTCCCTCATCTGTAAAATGGGGATTAAGAGTGTGAGCCCCATGTGGGACAGGGACTGTGTCCAACCTGAATGACATATCTACCCCAGAACGTGGAACAGTGCTTGGCACATAATAAGTGCTTAAATACCATAATGATTATTTTTATTACATTAGAAACAAAAAAATTTGCCCTCCACAACTATCACTCCCAATACTTATCAGTGCTCTCTTGTACCTGATCCTATGCATAGGCTACTTATAAAAAGTCTCTGTATTTTTTTTAAAACCCAAAGTCATATATTACAGGCACTGGCCCTGTGAACCCCATTTTTTTGCAGCAATCTAAAAACAAGACCGGCACAACCTTGAAGCAGCCAGAAAGCCAAAATGCCTTCTGGTTCCCTTATTTCCTGTCAGTTACCAATATGTAACCACAGTATTTCTGGATGAGTACCATCTGACACCATTCTGGAAATGGAGACTAGAGAGTGGTACAAACTTAGATTTGGATCCCTGGAGGAGTCCTAAACCTAGGCAAAAATTGATCCATCAATCCTGAATTCTATGTCAACCTCCACTGTTCACCTTATGGGATAAATGTTGGTTATTATTATTATTACTACCAATAACAGCAGTTGTTAAGTGCTTACTAAGTGCTAAACACTGTTAGTGCTGGGGATTATTCAAGTTAATCAGTTTGGACACAGTCCCTGTCCAATATGGGGCTTACACTCTTACCCCCATTTTACAGATAAGGTAACTGGGGCACAGAGAAGTTAAGTGACTTTCCCAAGGTCACACAGCAGACATGTAGCAGATCTGGGATTAGAACCCAGGTCCTTCTGCCTTCCAGGCCTAAGCTCTATCCACTAAACCATGCTGCTTCCTCTGCATAGCATGGCCTAATGGAAAGAGCACAGGCCCGAGACCCAAAGGACTGTGTCCACCTTATTATCTCATATCTATCCCAGTGCTTACTTAGAACAGTGCCTGGCATATAGTAAATGCTTAACAATTACCCTAAAAAAGGGTGCCAGTGTAGTGCTAACTTCTGATCCAAAAGGATGATCATTCATTCATTCAATCATATTTATTGAGCACTTACTATGTGTAGAACACAGTTCTAAGCACTTGGAATGTACAATTCAGCAACAGAGACAATCTCTGCCCAACAATGGGCTCACAATTTAAAAGGGGGAGACAGACAGCGAAACTAGTAGTCAGGCATCAATACCATCAAGATAGATAAATAGATTAATAGATATATACACATCATTAATAAAATAGAGTAATAAATAATACAAATATACACAAGTGCAGTGGGGAGGAGTAGGGGGGAGAGCAGAGGGAAGGAGTAGAGGGAATGGGGAAGAGAGGCAGAAGGAAAGGGAGGGCTCAATCTGAGAAATGCCACTGGACATCTAGGTCACCCTAATTTCCAAGCCTATTCAACCTGACTATCAGCTCACCATGCTTCCTGAAGAAAATGCTAGGAGGGAAGGTCCCACAACTCTTCAGGGGAGAAGAGATTTACCTTGTTGGAATCTTCCTGTCAGGATCCTCTCCCAGGATTCCACTTCCTACCACTTGGTAACTAGAAAATCAAGTCCTCCAATCAGTATTACTGCATTAGATGAAGTAATTACACCTGCTAATGTAACCAAAAGCAGCTCAAGTGAGTCAGTGATTGGTGCTGGCAAATGTGTATACCAAGACATGCTGGGCAAGAAGTATGGCCATGTGGAAAGTACTCTTTCTGGAAGTCAGGAGACCTGAGATCAAGTTCTGGATCCTTCACTGACTCGGTGAACTTAATCAAGTAATTTAGCTCCTCAATTTTCCCAGCTGTCAAGTAGGAGAGTAATGAACTCCCACCTTGTATCATACAAATATAATACAAAAAAAAGGATGTAAAATCTTGGTAAGGTACCATGCAAGACTCAGTTGACTACAAATCAGAAAATACTAAGCTACTAGAGAAAAACTATATTGCTTTCTGGTACTTTCACTTGACTGTAAACTCCTTGAGGGCAGGACATCATATCTCTACATGTGCTTCACATAGTAAGCACTTAAAAAATAACATTAATTGATTGATTCAACTCTTATAGTGTTCTAGTAGTTCTTTTAAAATGTGCACTAGAGAGGGACTGTTTCAATAATAATATCCACCTTGAACTCCCAAGAGCTTTTCAATCAGTTATCTCATTTTACCCTCACATCATACCTGGGAGGTAATGACAGATGACAAACTTGAGACACAGAGAATTTAAGTAACTTTCCTCAGGTTGAACATCAGGCAGTGACAGAGAAGGGGACTAGAACCCAGTCCCCTTCTGGAAGCCTTTTGACTTAACACTCTCAGTTAGGTCATGCTACCTTAAATAAATTTTCAATGGATTAAAAAGTAATTTTGAACATAGTTTATAAATTCGACTCCTTAAGCATGTATTTATTCAACTATCCAACTTTCTGTTCTTTTTTCCTCATCAATAATTAATTCTTTATGTCTCTCCCATTAGATTACTCCTCCTGAAGGAGTGATAATTCTATTTATTGAAAGGGTCAATATACTGCAATAAGCACTTGGAAAATGCAACCAAAGTTCAAAAGATGTTCTCCACTCTATTGCACTTTCCCAAGCACTTAGTAAAGTGCTCTGCATACTTTGAGTGCTCAGTAAATACTATCGATTATTGATTTTTTCAAAAATTTATAAAATGCTTGGAGTACACATAGACATTTTTAAATTATGCATGTTAGTGGACAAGGTGAAGTTTCTCAGGAAATTGATGGATTGTGGGAAGAGGAGCAGCATTGTCCAGTGGAAAGAGCAAGGATTTGAGAATCAGAGGTCCTGGCTTCTAATTCCAATCTGCCACTTGCCTGCTGTGTGACCTTGGGCAAGTCACTTCACTTCTCTGAGCTTAGGTTTCCTCATCTGTAAGATGGGGAACTCAATGCTTGTTCTCTCTTCTACTTTGACTCTGAGCACCATGTGTGACAGGGATTTTGTCAGACCTGATTAAATTGTATCAACACCAGCATTTAGAATGGTGCTTCCCACATAGTGAGTCCTGTCAAATATCATAAAAAGGGAGAGTTGAGATCTCTTATTCCCTAGCACAACTGGACAGCACATGAGAGGCTCTGAATCTCAATACATACATTCTAATAACAAAAATAGCATAGTAATTACAATGGTATTCTGCCAATCATACTTCTATCTTCATCAGAACACATCTACAGTCTTGCAAGTATTCTACTTAATTCTTTTCTTGGGAGTGAGTGTATCCCAGTGTGTGGATGGCAATAAAGTCTCCTTTGCTTCCTGCCCCTAGAGGAAAGACTCTGTGTCCTTAGTGGCAAGGAAAAGAAAGGAGCCTTTCACCCTAATACATAGCATATGGAGAAGAGACTGCAATTAGTCACAACAATATCCCAAAGCTGGTACACCCCTTTTTCAGGGTGTGTTAAGGCTCAGCACCCTGATGCTTGGGTATGAGTTTTTAGGGAGGAGACACACATACAGAGAGAGCTTTCATCTAAGAACTTACCTTATAATGCAATGATAAATCCCTGTGTCTTCTAATGTTAGGGGAAGAAACCAAATCCAGTCCTGATGCTGATAGATTCTTGAATTTTTTCCCGATAACAATGAGGTTTCATTGGAGTTTTTATACCAACTCACACTGTAGGTGATGATTTCACTTCTGTAACCTATGGCAGCCTGGCACTGGAGCGGAAAAGGTTGCCCTGCTATTGAGCTTTTCTTTAAACTGCTGACTTTGCAGTTCTCTAGGGAAAGAAAGAAAGTCATAAACATGTACACTAAAGGCAGAACCCACTCAATGTTTCTTGGTCAGATGGGCCAAGGTGATACTCAGTGGATTAAATTATTCAGTAAAATACCATTTCATCAATACCATTTACTGAGCGGTTACTCTGTGCAAAGCCCTGTAGTAAGCACTTGGTTGAGTACAACAGAGCAGAGAGCCCTGCCTTCCAGGATCTTTCAATCAAGCTGGGGAGGAAGACACTAAAAAGTACATAATGAATAATAATTCTAATAATTTTTTTAATGTATTTGTGTAGGCTTTAAAGGTGATGAAGTGCAAAGTGCAACAGATGCAAAGTTGTGCATTTTTACAAGGCCATGGTAAAATGCACGGCATGGAAAAAGGCTTCAATTTTGCAAACTTGGTCTCTCAGCTTCTTGGGATTTCTTTTAGGCTGCCAATGATCATCAAGAACCCATTTCCTAGACTGGGAGCCCGTCATTGGGCAGGGATTGTTTTTATCTGTTGGCTGAATTATACATTCCAAGTGTTTAGTACAGTACTCTGCACATAGTAAGAGCTCAGTATTGAATGATGAATGAAAGGGTGCAGCAGTCAGTTCACAGTGCCTGTTTCTGGGGTGACTGGAGGAGCATAATCTTACTGGTTTGAGAATCTGGAACTTTGCACCACTCAGTTTTCATTATTTGATCTAAAATTTCTTCCCTCACCCGCCTGGCTTGTGGATTTGAGCAGGAAAGGCGACCCCTGGCCCAAGTCCTATCTCTGGCCTAGAACGCACTCACTCCTCAAATCCTCCAGACAATTACTTTCCCCCTCTTCAAAGCCTTATTAAAGGCACATCTCCTCCAAGAGGCCTTCCCAGACTAAGCCCCACTTTTCCTCATCTCCCACTCCCTTCCGCATCACCATGACTTGCTCCCTTTGCTCTTCCCCCCTTTCACCACCCCACAGCTTTAATGTATATATCTGTAATTTTATTTATTTATATTGATATCTGTTTACTCGTATTGATCTCTGCCTTCCCCCCTCTAGACTGTGAGCTAGTTGTGGGCAGGGATAGTCTCTCTTTATCACTTTATTGTACTTTCCCAAGCGCTTAGTACAGTGCTTTACATCCAGTAAGCGCTCAATAATTACAATTGAAGGAACAAATTAATAAAAAAGAAGCATCCCCTCACCTGTTCTAGCGGAAAAAAGAAAGGCCAGCTGCACACTGCAAAATAACCACGAAGGAGCTGTCATTATAACTAAAAAGAAAGAAAATAAGAGAGCGTCAAGCGAGGAAGAGTGTGGAGGGCAGGGGTCCCGGCAGCACCTTATCCCGAGGAACTTTTATAGGGAGCCCCACCTCTTGTGGAAAATGTCTTTAGCCCGAGCCACAGCAGGTAGGATGAGGGGACATCCCGTCCGACCAGACATCCAGGCCAAAGTAGTACCCGAGACCCAGGGGTTGGGGCGGAGTGAAGTGGAGAGGAGAGGGGAAGGGGGTGGGGGGAGAAGAGGAGGTGGAAAGGGGGAAGGGGAGAGGAGAAAGAGGGGAAGGGGAAAAGGTGGAAGGGAAAACGAGGGGAAGGAGGGAGGGAGGAAAGAGGGTAGGAGGGAAGAGAGGGGGAATGGGGGAAAGGGAGGAGGAGAGGGAAGGAGGGAGGGAGGAAAGAGGGGAGGGAGGGAGGAAAGAGGGGAGGGAGGGAGGAAAGAGGGGAGGGAGGGAGGAAAGAGGGGAGGGGGAGAGGGGAAAGAGGGGAGGGGGAGAGGGAGAAAAGGTAGAAGGGAAAAGGAGGGAGGGAGGAAAGAGGGGACGTGGGAAGAGGGGGAAAGGGGGAAAGGCAGGAGAAGAGGGAAGGGGGAAAGGGGGAGGGAAAAGGGGGAGGGAGAAAAGGGAGGGAGGAAAGAGGGGAGGGAGAAAGGGGGGAACGGGGAAAAGGGAGGGGGAGGGAAGAGGGAGGGGAGAAGGTGGGAAGGAGAAAGAGGGAAAGAGGAAGGGAAGAATGGGGAAGGGGAAGAAAAGGGGGAGGCGAGGGGAGAGGGGACCCACCCTTGCCCCAGCCCCATTGACAGTGCCAGTCCCTTCCTCCCGCTCACTCACGTGCCTGGGGCAGCGATGGCACCGACCCTGCTCACACATTGCCCGGCTCCAGCCGCCGCTCCACCGGCGGCCCCCGCTGTGCCCGGACCCCGGGGAGCCGGGCAGGGTCGGCTCTCTCCCCTGCTCTAGGTTGGAGGCCAGCCTGCAGCTCCCGGCTCCTCCTGGGCGACTCCCCGTCCCGACGTTGCCCTCCTCCTCCCTGCCCTCCTCCCACTCCTCCCTGCCCTCCTCCTCCTTCTCCCCCCGTCCTCCTCCTCCTCCTCCCGGCCCTCCTCCTCCTCCCTGCCCTCCGGCCCGGACAGGCAGAGAACCCGGAGCTGGGACGTGCGAAGAAAGCAGAGCCCGACACCCAACAGAAAACACTGCGCCCAAGCCGAGCCGAAGCCAGCGGCCGGAGCGTGTCTAAGAGCACAGAAAAGAAGTGAAAATGACGTCTCACACAGTCCCTTCCCTAGAATTGCCTCTCTTTCCTTTCCTCTGCCACTCAGTGGGATCTGTCGAGGATATGCTGAGAGCAGGTGGTACTAAAGCGCTTCTAAACTCGTCCTCTAGACTATAAGCTCGTTGAAGGCAGGGGGTAGGTCGGTTAATTGTCTATATGGTACTCTCCCGAGCGCTTAGCACGGTGCTTGGCATACAGTAGTGCTCAATAAATACGACTGACTGACTGACTGACTTGGGAAAGTCCGCCAGAGTCAAAACACACTGCCCCGCCCTTCAAAGTGCCCATTAGTCAAGGGGGCAGAGAGTCATTGTTACCTAGTGGGCAGAGCAGGGGACTCCGAAGACAGAAGTCCTTGTCCCACCTCTGTCACTGGCCTGCTGTGTGAGCTGGGGCAAGTCACTTTACTTAGAGAAGCAGCTTGGCTTAGTGGAAAGAGCACGAGCTTGGGAGTCAGAGGTTGTGGGTTCTAATGCCACCTCTGCCACTTGTCAGCTGTGTGACTATGAGCAAGTCACTCTACTTCTCTATGCCTCCCTTACCCCATTTGTAAAATGGGGATTAAGACTGTGAGCCCCACATGGGACAACCTGATAACTTTGTATCTACCCCAGTGCTTAGAACAGTGCTTGGTACCTAGTAAATGCTTCACAAATGCCATCATTATTATCATCATTATTATTAACATGGCCTTGTGGGTAAACCATAGAACTGTAAACCAGGAGACCAGAGTTTTAATCCCAGTTCCGCCACTTGACAGTGGGCAAGTCACTTACACTGGTGTGCCTTAGTCACCTGATCTGAATAGTGGGGATAAAATAACCTCCCTCCCTCCTTCTTGGACCCTGAAACCTATGTGGGGCAGGGACTATGTCTAATATGATTTTCTTGTATCTACCACAATGCTTGGCACGTTGTATGCACTTACTCAAGATCATGAGTACCTGTCTCAGTACCAAGATCAGTTACCTCCTCTGTAAAATGAGAATTAAGACTGAGAACAAGAAAATGGGAATTAAGAGTGAGAGCCCTATGTGGGACAGTGACTTGTCAGTCAGTTGGGTCAGTCATATTTATTAAGCATTTACTGTGTGCAGAGCAGTGTACTAAATGCTTGGGAGAGTACACTATAACAACAGACAAATTCTCTGCCCACAATAAGCTTATAGTCTAGAGGGACAGACAGACATTAACACAATTAAACAAATTACAAAGCCATTCATTCAATAATATTTACTGAGCATTTACTGGGCACAAAGCACTGTTCTAAGCACTTGGGAGAGTACACTATAACAATAAACAAATACATTCCCTGCCTCCAATGAGTCTACAGCCTAGAGGCTGAAAAATAAAGAAATAAATTACAGATATGTACATAAGGTACAGAGTCACGTGTTCTGAATGTCATCCTAGGAAGCAGCGTGGTCCAGTAGAAAAAGCACGGGCTTTGGAGTCAAAGGACCTGGGTTCTAATTCTGGCTGTGTGATCTTGAGCAAGTCACTTCATTTCTCTGTGCCTCAGTTTCATCATCTGTATATATAAGCACTACGTGGCTGGGCGGGGGGATGAGAAAAGGGAGCAAATCAGGGTGATGTGGAAGGGAGTGGGAGAAGAGGAAAGGAGTTCTCCCCAGGACTTAGTACAGTGACTGGCACATAATAAGCACTTAACGTATACCCCCCAAAAAAACCCAAAACAAGATCCATCAGCAAATACAAACATTTTCAACAGATTTGCCCCAGCTCAATAACTGAATTGGAGCAGAAAATGTTAGTACAAAATTTGCAGTAGCTTTTGATTGGATTGTGCAATTCCAACAAACCCATTCATTCAATCAGTCATATTTATTGAGCGCTTACTGTTTGTAAAGCACTGTACTAAGTGCTTGGAAGAACCTAGAGAAACCACCATACAACCTAACTAGATTTGAAGACTATTACAGGTTCCCAAAGTCATCCAAAACAGAACAGGGCAGGACAGTTACCGAAAGACCCTTTTAATGGCACTAGCCCACCCATTGGTTCTCCAGTGTTCTTCCAGGGCCTGATTAGCCCACCAAAAAATCAGGAAAGTCTTACTGGACTCATGCTGATTGGGAGCACTGTCGGCTAGTCTCATTGCTTCTAGCCCTGAGCTGCTCTTTTCACTTGCATGAAGCTTGAAACAAGCAAGTAGTCACTCAGAGTTCCATCTGCCCACCTAGGTTTTAAATGTTCATACATGCCAGGATTTCCCAAAATATCAAATAATCTATTGAGCACTTACTGAGTGCTTCAGTCACAATCCCTCATCCGCATCCTGCTTCTCACCACCTTCAAAGCTTTATTAAAAGCATAGTTTCTCCTCCTCTGCTGGCCTGGGGGAGGGAAAGGATGAGGCCTGGGAGGGAGGGCCCCCTTCAAACTGGTGGCCCCGGTGTGATAGATGGCTCACTTCACTCTTACAACCATTCTAGTGCCAGGCTGAATCCTACCATGCGGAAGGAGCCCGAGGGCCATCCCCCAGCACCTTTGATAGAGCCCAAGCAGCAACAACACCCATTCTCAGATGCTCTCAGAGCCTGGAGCTGAATGGAAATGAGACGATGTCCCACTTCTTAGCACCCAACCAGCTCCTCAGGTCCACCCTTATGGATGCCAATCAGAGGACAGACGCGCAGCGTGAGGTTTGCTGTCCACCTCTCTCTTCTAGCACCAATCCAGCACTGATTTTTTTTCTTAATGACATTTATGAAATGCTTACTTGTGCCAGTCACTGTGCCTATCTCCCGGATGGATACAAGCTAGTGAGGTTGGACACAGTCCTTGTTCAGCATGGTACTCACAGTCTTAATCCTCATTTTATAGGAGAGGGAACTGAGGCCCAGAGAAGTGAAGTGACATCACCAAGGTCACAGAGCAGACAAGTGGTGGGGTGGGATTAGAACCCAAGTCCTTCTGACTCACTGGCCCGTGCTCTATCCACTAGGCCATGCTGATTGAAAGAGAAGATTCAAATCAAGCAAAGCCCATTTGACTGAATGGAATTGGATTCCTCTCCCTTTACCAGTCTGCCCTCTGCTTCAGTTTCCTAGAGCCCCAGATGTCTTGGAATACCAGTCTTGTTCTTCCACCTGTGATACATGCCAGTCTTTGGCTACTTGGGTTGTCTATATCCTTGGAAAGATTAAAGTGTCTCTGCCATTTTTCTGCTCTGGGACATTGGGTAAGTCACTGTGCCTCAATTTCCTCATCTGTAAAATGGTGGTATTAATAATAATAAGAGTAACAATAATAATTATGGTACTAATTAAGTCCTTACTATGTGTCAAGCACTGTTCTAATCACTGGGATAAATACAAGTTAATCAGTTGGATACACTCTTAATCACCATTTTACAGATGAGATAACTGAGGCCCAGAGAAGTTAAGTGACTTGACAAAGGTCACACAGCTGACATGTGGTGGAGCCAGGCTTAGGACTCAAGTACTTTTGACTCCCAGGCCCGTGCTCTATCCACTAAGGCACACTGCTCCTCTATATGTATAAATATACCTGTTCTTCCTCCCTTTTAGACTGTGTCCACACTGATTACCTTTAACTAAGTATATAATAAATGCTATCATTATTATACATAAAGCAAGTTTAGCTAAGTAAAATCTATTGGTGGGCTTGGTTATAATAGTAATATTGATAATAGTAATACTGGATTTCACTACTATGTGCCAAGCACTGTACTAAATGTTGTGGTAGATACAAGATAATCAGGTTGGACATAGTTCCTCTCTCATTTGGGGCTTACAGTCTTAAGTAGGAAGGAAGACAGGTATTGAATCTCCATTTTACATTTGAGAAAATTGAGACACAGAGAAGTGAAGTGACTTGCCCAAGGTCACACAGTAGCCAAGTGGCAGAGCTGGGGTTGGACCCCAAGGCCTTTGACTTCCAGACCCATGTTCTTCCACTAGGCCATGCTGCTTTCCCAACCTATCCTAGTGCTTAGCAGAGTGTTTTGGGTTTATAATAAGCACTTAATAAATACCACAATAAAGACAGAAAGTTAAGCCTCTATTGCCTATAGCAACTTCTCCCTCTCCTACTACAAATCCAATTTAAATAGAGCAGTATTTCACTGAAAATTGTGGTGAAATTATGGTGAAAAGAAACAGCATGGCATAGTGGATAGAGCACTGGCCTGAAAGTCAGAGTAACCTTGGTTCTAATCTCATCTCCACCATTTGTCAGCTGTATGACCTTGGGCAAGTCACTCAACTGCTGGTTACCTCATCTGTAAAGTGGGGATTAAGACTGTGAGCCCCATATGGGACCTGGAGTACATTCAACCTGACTACCTTGTATCCAACCCAGTGCTTAGTACAGTGCCTGGCACATAGTAAGCATTTAACATATACCACACACAAAAAAAATAAAACTTGTGTGTTGTCCCCTTTTTGTTAATCAGATGCCCCTGCAACTCCTCCCCTAGTTCAAGCAAAGCTTGTGGTAATTGGTCCAAACCTGAATCCAGTCAAGTTGATTCATGTCTCCAGCAAATCCTCCCCTAGTTCTTCACCAGCAAAGAAATCTGTGGGGTTTTTTTGTTTGGGTTTTTATGGTATTTGTTAAGAGTTTACTATTGTCAAATACTGTTCTAAGCACTAGGGTATATTCAAGTTAATTTAAATTTGACCCAATCCCTGTCCCACATGGTGCTCATGGTCTCAGTAGGAGAGAGAACAGGCATTTAATCCCCATTTTGCAGTTGAGGAATCTGAGGCACAGTGAAGTTAATTGACTTGCCCAAGGTCACACAACAAGCATTGGGGAGAGCTGGGATTAGAACCCAGGTCCTCTGACTCCCAGGACCGTGCTCTCTCCAGTAGGCCCCACTGCTTCTCAATCCATTGAGTAACAGAGCTGAGAGTATTGTCAGGGTCCCTCTGCAGACCTCTGTCCTGCAGCTGGTCTCACAGTCTTTCTGTCCACAGTCTATGTGAGTGCCATCCTGAGGGCCGAGTGATATTGGTCTCTTTCTCTCCCACTCAGTCTACTGGGCATCCTTTATGTGTGCTTGTGTTACATACTCTTGGCATGTCCATTCAAATGACTCTCTAGTCCCTTAAAAAGCATGTTCTGCTCATATTTAGTCATCATGGTGAGGTTACAGATCAACTTTTAGGTAATCCATTTCACCTAAATTTCCAAGGGGCTTTCAGTCCACCTAACTGGCTCCAACCAGGTCTTCCCTGCTTTGTTTCACTGTCTCTTTCGTACATCGCACACCATCCACTCTTTATTTTGGGAAAGTGGTTTCCTTGAGAACGCAATGCCCCACCCACCACCAGGGCCACCCATAGCCTTAATCCTTTCATTCCCCAACACTTTTTAATGAGCAGAACAAGAAGGAGCAAGTTATCTAATCCTGGCCTTGGGGTGAGTCCTAAGGTAAAGGGAGCTGAGACCAACACTCCCTGAGGGCATTGAGCTGTGAAGGACTACATTGAGCCGTGAAGGAGAATCTACCCTGTGGCAGTCAAAGGAAAGATTGTGGTTGGGAAGGAAGAGCATGTTAAGGAAGAGAAAGATAATTTGGCCTTTACCTACCCCATTGAGCAAACTACTTATCTAATCACTCTCCCTTGCATTCCACTGGAAAACATTCTTTCATACATAAATCCTTCTGTAACTGAATTCCAACAAAGGGCCAGGGATTAGAAAGAAGAGAAAAAATAGAGTGAGAGGAAAAAAATCAATCGACAGTATTTTAGTGCCTCATATATACAGAGCCCTGAATTGAGATTCTGGGGAAGTACAGTAGGGGTACAAGGCACGGTTTTCTATAGTATGGTCTGAAAAGAGTAAGAAAAGAGGAAAGAGGAAAAGAATGTTGGAAAGGAAAATAATGGTGGTCCATCGATTCTTGGGAGACAGCAAAAGAAAATAACAAGGAAGGGGAGAGGAAGACATAACTAAGCAGAAAAAAGTGATCCTACAAATATAGATTTTTAGGACTGAAAAGACCTTGATCAACATGTACAGAATTTTTGCTGAAAGGAAGAAAAAACAAGGAAAGAGAGAGGGGAAATGCTGTCAGGGCTGGCTGATGTTATTTTCCAACCAAATGGACATTTAAAATTCTCAGGAACCAAAATCCACACAAAGAATCCTGATGTCAAAATCCTACTTGAATCTGGGACTTGAACTGTCCCCAAAATCCAGGCTTCTCCCTAATCTTTTCCTTCTGTCTCGTTTCTAGTGAGCTGCAGGAAGCTTCAGATCCTGTCTTAA
The DNA here is from genome assembly GCF_004115215.2 of Ornithorhynchus anatinus. Lineage (NCBI taxonomy): Eukaryota > Metazoa > Chordata > Mammalia > Monotremata > Ornithorhynchidae > Ornithorhynchus > Ornithorhynchus anatinus. Next base: position 111,657,825 of record NC_041729.1, read on the forward strand.
CTAGAACTTAGCAGTTCTTAGCTACACACAAACACAAACTCCAGACCACATTATTCCACGAACTGATTCTCACATTAATTGCTTCCATAGGGGAAAAAGGTTTCCTGCTACCTATAGACTTGCCATTTGAGGTGACCATGTCTCACACATCAGTGACCACAAGGGAAAATGTATGCCTTCCTGCCAGCAGGACTAGCACTTGAGTAATTTGGGCAGTAGTGGTGACAGACTGTACTGAGTCAAACACACTCTCTCACACTGTCAGTCTCCCTCTGCCCATCTGCCCCTGCGCAGCAATAAGCCGTGAGAGCTGGCCTCTACCAAGAATGTATGCAATCAGTGGTATTCACTGAACAACTTTCTGTGTGCATAACACTAAGCACTAGAGAGGGAACAATACAATGGAGTTGATAGATATGATCCCTGCCTACAAGGAAATACCACTGTTTGCCCCTCTTTTGATTTTGTTTTTTTTAATGGCATTCGTTAAGCACTTTACTATGTGTCAATCACTGTTCTAAGCACTGGGCTAAATGCAAGTTTTGTCAGGTTGGACATAATCCCTTGTCCCACATGGAGTTCACACTAAGTAGGAGGTTTACCCATTTTGTAGCCCTAGTTGAGAATAATAATAATAACAGTATTTGTTAAGTACTTACTAGGTGCCAAGCACTGTTCTAAACTCTGAGGTAGATACTAGGTAATCAGATTGGACGTGGTCCTTGTCCCACATGGAGCTCACAGTCATAATCTCCATTTTTCAGATGAGGTCACTGAGGCACAGAAGTTAAGTGACTTGTCTAATAATAATAATAATGTTGGTATTTGTTAAGCACTTACTATGTGCAGAGCACTGTTCTAAGCGCTGGAGTAGACACAGGGGAATCAGGTTGTCCCATATGGGGCTCACAGTCAATCCCCATTTTACAGATGAGGGAACTGAGGCACAGAGAAGTTAAGTGACTTGCCCACAGTCACATAGCTGACAAGTGGCAGAGCCGGGATTCGAACCCATGACCTCTGACTCCAGAGCCCGTGCTCTTTCCACTGAGCCACGCTGCTCCAAGACAAGTAGTGGAGTCAGGATTAGAACCCAAATCCTCTGGCTCCCAGGCTGTGCTTCCACCATCCACTTTCAACGTTAATGTGCATACATATTCAATTTTTCATTTGGTCACTTCACCCCCATACACTGATGCTAATAACCTACATCCTTGTTCATGCTCCTACTATACCTACATGATTGACATCTGCTGCCCTGCTATGCCCATGGCAGGGATCATGGTTTTGGCACATGGCTGTGCTTACCAGAAGAGTAAGCACTGAAATACCATCAACTGATCTGACTTACAAATAAACTCAGTATAGACCAGTGCAGCCAGAAGCTTCTGTCTGGTTAGAACATGGCTTATGAACCTAATCTTCAAGAAGAGTGACCTAGATAATACTGTAGCGTTACTTATAACCACAGCTGATAATCTCTTGACCAAAAAGCTCATTTCTTGGCACCGGATCCCCAGTTTTCTCTTCAACTAATAGTGTAGTTCAATAAAGCTTCCACTGAGAAGCAGCGTGGCTCAGTGGAAAGAGCACGGGCTTTGGAGTCATAGGTCATGGGTCCGAATCCCAGCTCTGCCACTTGTCACCTGTGTGACTGTGGGCAAGTCACTTCACTTCTCTGTGCCTCAGTTACCTCATCTGTAAAATGGGGATTAAAACTGTGAGCCCCACGTGGGACAACCTGATTCCCCTGTGTCTACCCCAGCGCTTAGAACAGTGCTCTGCACATAGTAAGTGCTTAACAAATACCAACATTAACATTAAATGTTTTGAATGAGTCCAAGTTCAATAGTCCCTATATTCAAAATAACATCCTAGTCATCCACCTAATGAAAAACGGGAATCTCACGGGGAGACTTAGTCCTCCCATCCATGAAACCAGCTATGTTCGGCTCTTGGGTTTTATGCCGATATTATTATGGAGCCTCAGAATGAATCTAAACTCCTGGTGTCTGCTGCAGTAAGCATCTTCTTGATTAAGAAGGATGAAGATGTAGCTTTTGATGATGGGAGCTTTATCTGAAACAGCTATCCAACAGTTGCCAGAAACAGCCTTCCAACTTGGCTATGCAAATCCTATCACCTTTCAACAGTAGCATGATGACCTGCTGAAATAGCATACAACTGCTTGGAGGGAATAGATCCCTGGCAGATAGAGCAAATCAGCCATTGGGCAACTTTTCTACTTGTGTTGGACTCCTCTTCCTTCATTTTGAGGACACCCAAAGAGAATTGAGTTGGCCCCAGAAAACCGCTTCTTCCCAAGTTCCAGTGAAATGAGGGACACCAGCATGGCTTAGTGGAAAGAGCACAGGCTTGGGAGTCAGAGAATATGGGTTCTAATCCCTGCTCTGCCACTTGTCTGCTGCCTGACCTTGGGCAAACTACTTAACTTCTCTGGGCCTCAGTTACCACATCTCTAAAATGGGGAATAAGACTGTGAGCATCACTTGGGACAATTTGATTACCTTGTATCTACCCCAGAGGTTAGAACAGTGCTTAGTGCATAGTATGAGCTTAACAAATACCATAATTATTATTATTATTATTACCATAGTCTGTAGCTTGTTCTCAATCACTCAATAAATGACCCAGACTGGTGGCCTGATGCAGCCATCTGATGGCCCTGGGGAGCTAGCAGGATTCTACCCCTCTCAACATATGGGTTCAAAGGAGTTGTAAACCTGATCCAAAGAATTTCTTCCAAAGTGCAATGTAGTCTGGCAACTAATGTGGTAATGGTATTGACAAACATCAACAGTCATTATGATTAGTTTACATAACTTTACACTAACCCAAACAAAAAACAAAATGCAGTTAATGATATTGACAAATAGCAGTCATTATGATTAGGGTAGGTAACTTTACACTAACCCAAACAAAAACACCACAAAAACTCACTGATGTTTTCTATGCCTGGACTGCAGATCTAGTCTAAAATCTAATGAAGCTCCAAACATAGGTTGATGGTGGGTGGTTTCAGTGCAATGGACAGCCTGAATATTGGTGGGAGGCGAGGACAGCATGGCAAGAAAGGAAGAGGAGATAGTGACTGTCCATGTTACCCAGAAGCCTCTCTCTCTGTCTCTTTCCCAGGTTAAGCTAGTAAAAGGAAATGGGGGACAAATGAAAAGAAAATAAAGTCAAGACTATTCTACAGTCCTCAGATGATTAGACATAAGTGCTAAGAATTTCTATTAGATTGGTGCAACTTATAAAGGTAGAGCTTAATAAGGAGTGGCTCACTCATTCGTTCATTCATTCATTCGTTCATTCAATAGTATTTATTGAGCGCTTACTATGTGCAGAGCACTGTACTAAGTGCTAGGAATGAACAAGTCAGCAACAGATAGAGACAGTCCCTGCCGTTTGACGGGCTTACAGTCCAATCAGGGGAGACAGACAGACAAGAACAATGGCAATAAATAGAGTGAAGGGGAAGAACATCTTGTAAAAACAATGGCAACTAAATAGAATCAAGGCGATGTACATTTCATTAACAAAATAAATACGGTAATGAAAATATATACAGTTGAGCAGACGAGTACAGTGCTGAGGGGATGGGAAGGGAGAGGGGGAGGAGCAGAGGGAAATGGGGGGAAAAGAGGGTTAAGCTGCAGAGAGGTGAAGGGGGGGCAGTAGAGGGAGTAGAGGGAGGGGAGCTCAGTCTGGGAAGGCCTCTTGGAGGAGGTGAGTTTTAAGTAGGGTTTTGAAGAGGGGAAGAGAATTAGTTTGACGGAGGTGAGGAGGGAGGGCATTCCAGGACCGCGGGAGGACGTGGCCCAGGGGTCGACGGCGGGATAGGGGAGACCGAGGGACGATGAGGAGGTGGGCGGCGGAGGAGCGGAGCGTGCGGGGTGGGCGGTAGAAAGAGAGAAGGGAGGAGAGGTAGGAGGGGGCAAGTTGATGTAGAGCCTTGAAGCCTTCCTGCGCACTTATTGTGCGTGCATAGCATTGTAATAATAATGTTGGTATTTGTTAAATGATTACTACGTGTCAAGCACTGTTCTAAGCTCTGATTAAGCATTTGTGAGATGTATAGGCATTGGCCTCGTGGAAGAATATTCTACATACAGCAAGGCGTAGTGGATAGAGCCCGGGACTGGGAGTCAGAAGGTCGTGAGTTCTAATCCCCGCTCTGCCACTTGTCAGCTGTGTGACTTTGGGCAAGCCACTTCATTTCTCTGGGCCTCAGTTCCCTCATCTGTAAAATGGGGATGAAGTCTGTGAGCCTTACGTGGGACACCCTGATTACCCTGTACTACCCCAGCGCGACCATCCTTCCCGTCTCTCTGGCCCGCAATCTCGGTGTCATCCTTGACTCGTCTCTCTCGTTCACCCCACACATCCTATCCGTTACCAAGACCTGCCGGTTTCACCTCTACAGTATCGCCAAGATCCGCCCTTTCCTCTCCACCCAAATGGCTACCTTACTGTTACAGGCTCTCGTTATATCCCGGCTAGACTACTGTGTCAGCCTTCTCTCTGACCTCTCCTCCTCCTCTCTCGCCCCGCTCCAGTCTATTCTTCACTCCGCTGCCCGGCTCATCTTCCTGCAGAAACGATCTGGGCATGTCACTCCCCTTCTTAAACAACTCCAGTGGTTGCCTATCAACCTCCGCTCCAAACAAAAACTCCTCACTCTAGGCTTCAAGGTTCTCCATCACCTTGCCCTTTCCTACCTCTCCTCCCTTCTCTCTTTCTACCACCCACCCCGCACGCTCCGCTCCTCTGCCGCCCAACTCCTCACCGTCCCTCGGTCTCGCCTATCCCGCCGTCAACCCCTGGGTCACGTCCTCCCACAGTCCTGGAACGCCCTCCCTCCTCACCTCCGCCAAACTGATTCTCTTTCCCTCTTCAAAACCCTACTTAAAACTCACCTCCTCCAAGAGGCCTTCCCAGACTGAGCTCCTCTTCTCCCTCTACTCCCTCTGCCTCCTCCCCTTTACCTCTCCGCAGCTAAACCCTCTTTTTCCCCTTTTCCCTCTGCTCCTCCACCTCTCCCTTCCCATCCCCACAGCACTGTACTCGTCCGCTCAACTGTATATATTTTCGTTACCCTATTTATTTTGTTAATGAATTGTACATCGCCTTGATTCTATTTAGTTGCCATTGTTTTTATGAGATGTTCTTCCCCTTGACTCTATTTATTGCCATTGTTCTTGTCTGTCCGTCTCCCCCGATTAGACTGTAAGCCTGTCAAATGGCAGGGACTGTCTCTATCTGTTGCCGACTTGTTCATCCCAAGCGCTTAGTATGGTGCTCTGCACATAGTAAGCGCTCAATAAATACTATTGAATGAATGAATGAATGAACAGTGCTTTGCACATAGTAAGTGCTTAACAAACGCCATTACAGACAGTTTACATAACACTTTGATTGGTGGTCTTATACAAAAGCACTAATAATAATAATGTTTGTATTTGTTAAGTGCTTACTTTGTGCTGAGCACTGTTCTAAGCACTGGGATAGATACAGGGTAATCAGGTCCCACGGAGGGCTCACAGTCTTAATCCCCATTTACCAGATGAGGTAACTGAGGCACAGAGAAGTTAAGTGACTTGCCCTAAATCACACAGCTGACAAGCAGTGGAGCAGGGATTAGAACCCATGACCTCTGACTCCTAAGCCCGTGCTCTTTCCACTGAGCCACACTGCTTCTAAGTAGTGCTGCAGGCAGTTGAATGGTCCCAGGACAGAAAGCAATTGCTAAGAGGCACTGGGAGATCACAGACTGATAAGCCTCGGAGGCCCAGCTGCACACTGGACAGCCAGTAATAACAATAATAATAATAATGGTATTTGTTAAGCTCTTACTATATTCCAGGCACTGTTCTAAGCACTGGAGTGGATACCAGGAAGTCATGTTGGGCAGAATCCCTGTCCCAAGTGGGGCTCACAGTCTCAATCCCTGTTTTACAGATGATGTAACTGAAGCACAGAGAAGTGAAGTGACATGCCAAAGGTCGCACAGCAGACAAGTGGCGGAACCAGGATTAGAACCAAATGATGTAGACAAATGATATAGCCAAATGGTGTATAAGGCCTCGGGAAGATCTAGGAAGTTAAGCCTCTGCCTTGGTCTAGAAATGCTGTAGCTGATGCCAGGCAACCCTTAACAATGTGAGAGCAGAAGGTCCGCTTGAGAATCTGAGGCTCGTTCAAGCCAGAATGGTGTTGCTATGGTGTTATTCCTCCTTTCTACCTATCTTTTTATTGACCTAGTCTCCTAACTGTTTATTGTTGTACTTTCCCAAGCTCTTAGCATAGTGCTCTACACACAGTAAGCGCTCAATAAAAACAATTGAATGAATGAATGAAAGAATGGTGTTTTCAACTATTATGGAAACTTTGGAGTGTCTTGAGAAAGGAAGGTGAGGATTTCCATTTCAGACATGTTCATTCATTCATTCATTCATTCATTCATTCATTCAATCTTATTTATTTATGGATGAAGCATCTTGGCTTAGTGGAAAGACCATCTTGGGAGTCAGAGGTCGTGGGTTCTAATCCCGCCTTTGCTACATATCAGCTGTGTGACTTTGAGCAAGTCACTTAACTTCTCTGTGCCTCAGTAACCTCATCTATAAAGTGGGAATTAAGACTGTGAGCCCATGTGAGACAACCTGATTACCTTGTATCTACCCCAGTGCTTAGAACAGTGCTTGGCATATAGTAAGTGCTTAACAAATACCATAGTTATCATTATTATCATTATTATTATTATTATTGAGTTGAGCTTTACATGTTGTTGGACCATTTTAATGCAGATGTCCTTGCAGTAAGAGGACATCTAAGATACAGAGCAAGGGAAAGCTTGACACTAGTAAGGCCCAGGGACCCAGGCATCCATGTTTGTACCTGATGGACACACCACAGATGGACAGACTTCATTTGGGGATTTTCCAGCCCTCCATCCCTGAACCCCACTTGGCTGCCCTCGGTGGCTGTCAGATGCAATAGTATTCATTCAATAGCATTTATTTTGTGCTTACTATGTGCAGAGCACTGTACTAAGTGCTTGGAATGTACAAATCGGTAACAGAGACAGTCCCTGCCCTTTGACGGGCTTACAGTCTAATCCGGGGAGACGGACAGACAAGAACAATAGCAATAAATACAATCAAGGAGATGAACATCTCATTAAAACAATAGCAGATGGGTTCAGTGAATCAATTAGTGGTACTTATTGAGCACCTAGCCTACTAAGAACTTGAGTAGAGTACAAAGAGGCAAAGGTCATGGTGTCTGAGCTCAAGGAGCTTACAATGGAGCAGACAGTCACAAAATTACTTTAGGTAGAGAAAAAGAGAAGGGAAAGGCATGTAGAATGATTAAGTGCTATAGTAGGGTATTTAAATCATTATGCATAGAAGAATTCAAGGCAGTCCTGGACCTTAGATAGGTTAGCAATGAGGTAAAGCAAACAGTCCAAGAACACTAGGATCCTTCAATTGGGTCATCTTCAAGGGCCATCAGATGAACTTGTATTTTTTAAAGGGGGAAAACCTTGTCTGCATCACCTCAATCTAATGGTTTTCAGCCATGCTTTACCAAGATGCGAAGAAATGTAATAGTAGCATAGCCCCTGTTGTTAATTGAAGAATGAGGTAGATTTTGGTGGGGTGATTAAGTAACGTTTTTAAATGCTATATTTTAAGCACTTACTATGTGCCAGGCACTGCGCAGGGATTGTCTCTATTGCTGAATGGTACTTTCCAAGTGCTTAGTACATTGCTCTGCACACAGTAAGCACTTAATAAATATGATTGAATGAATGAATGAATGAATGAATGAATGAATACTAAGCGCTGGGGTAGGTACAAGTTAGTCAGGTTGAACACAGTCCCTGCCCCACATGGGGCTCACTGTCTTAATCACCAATTTACAGATGAGGTAACTGAAGCACAAAGAAGTTAAGTGACTTGCCCAGTGTCACACAGGAAACAAATGGCAGAGCAGGGATTAGAACCCAGGTCTTTCTCACTTCCAGGCCCATGCTCCACCCACTAGACATGTTGCTTCTTGGTCTACAAAAGTTTTCAATATGCTTGCTCATTTTTCCCTGTCCACATGCAGCCAATAGGTATTCTATCAACAGTTTAAGGCCAACAGCAACAAACAGGCTCCTAAAGTAGAAAGAGTTAAGTGAAGGAGGAATTTTTTCAAAGTTTCAACTTGCCCCTGATACCTACGCCTTTCCAAAGTCTATTATCCACAGTTGGCCTAGGGCCAGCTCTGGTTGGCAGTGTAATTGTGAAAGAGTGGGGCAGGACCACAGAAAAGGAGAATTATCTGGGAGAGGTAATGCTGATGAAGGAAGATAATGAAAGAGTAAGGAGGAGTTGCCAGAGTAGGGGCATGTGACAGGACTCAGAGTCAATTCATGACCAGCCTGAATTGAAGAAAGTCCCCCATTTAAAGTTCTTGGTATTCACCCCAACCTCACACCACTTATGTACATACCTGTAATTTATTTATATTAATGTCTGTTTCCCCTCTAGTTCACAAGTCCCTTATGGGCAGGGAACAATAGTAATAATGTTGGTATTTGTTAAGCACTTATTATGTGCCAAGCACTATTCTAAGCGCTGGGGGAGATACAAGGTAATCAGGTTGTCCCACGAGGGGCTCACAGTCTTCATCCCCATTTTACAGATGAGGTAACTGAGACACAGAAGTTAAGTGAGTTGCCCCAGGTCACACAGCTGGGCAGATCCAGGATTAATGTTGGTATTTGTTAAGCGCTTACTATGTGCCGAGCACTGTTCTAAGCGCTGGGGTAGACACAAGGGAATCAGGATGTCCCACGTGGGGCTCACAGTCTTAATCCCCATTTTACAGATGAGGTAATTGAGGCACCGAGAAGGTAAGTGACTTGCCCAAAGTCACACAGCTGACAAATGGCCAAACCGGGATTTGAACCCATGACCTCCGACTCCAAAGCCCGTGCTCTTTCCACTGAGCCACGCTGCTTCTCTCCGACCTCTGACTCCCAAGCCTGTGTTCTTTGCACTAAGCCACCCTGTGTCTTTCAACTCTGTTGCATTAAATTGTAATCTCCCAAGTGCTTAGAACATTGCTCTACACACTATAAGTACTTAATCAATACCAGCGATTGATTGACTTATACTTGTTGTCCCTGGGAACAATATTATTTAGGAATCTTAACTCCCTAGAACTTTAGAGAAGCAGCGTGGCTTAGTGGAAAGAGACCGGGCTTTGGAGTCAGAGATCATGGGTTCAAATCCTGGCTCTGCCACTTGTCGGCTGTGTGACTGTGGGCAAGTCACTTGACTTCTCGGTGCCTCAGTTACCTCATCTGTAAAATGGGGATTAACTATGAGCCTCATGTGGGACAACCTGATGACCCTGTATCTACCCCAGTGCTTAGAACAGTGCTCTGCACATAGTAAGTGCTTAACAAATACCAACATTATTATTAAACCAACTGAGGAGGCTCAAGCCTATAATCTGACCATTCCAAGAATCTTTGCTACTATTCCCAAAATAAACCATCATATTCTGTCAACCTAAAAAAAAAAGGTTACTATGAAGCTGAAACCAGTTCTGAGTAGAGAATCAGATTTAGACTCTGTCTCAGTGTCTCTTCAGCCACCTTCAGTACTAGTATGCAGCTTCAAAATACAGAGCTCACTGGAAGCATCAGCAGAAGATCATCCAACCCCCTCAGTCAAGCAAGATCGGGCACCAGCCTGGGGCCTAGCTGCAGCCCCTAATGCTCCCATGTTAGTCCAGTCCTGAGTGTGAGTAGGTTTCATATGAAAGAGTGTGCAGGGGAAATAGGTTGACTGTGCTCTTCTCCTTTCCATCAAGAGCGTGTCCTTGTGACCTCGGGTACTTCTACCCAGAAAAAATCCTAAGGTGATTTGCATATCTTTGTAAATCTGGGTTCTTACTTTTCTTATTATGCATCGCGACTCACTGTTTGCCCTTGTGTTTCATTTATCATAAAAAAAATGGTTTTTTGTTTGTGAATTTGGGTTTCCCCTTCCAGGTTGTAAAGTGACCATCAGCATGACTGTTGATGGGCTTACAGGTCAGGTAATGTATGGTTTAATGTGATGAATGAGAATTGTGTGAATGATGGAAGTTTGTCTTGTTTAGAACTGAGAAACAGCACAAGGAAAGATATGGCCTAATTTGTGCAAATGGGATTTAAATTGGATTTTAGGAGGAATTTCCTTGCTGCCCATGTTCTAAGATATTGGAGCACACCCACTCAAACAGTGATTAATTCCATTGTTTCTGGAGATGTTTAGAGAGCAACAGCTCTCTGCAATCCCTTAAAGTCACTCTGCTCTGCCTGATATGGCAGATTGAAACAGATAACTTTCTGGGGCCCCTTCCAACTGCTTCTTTGCAAATCCTTTGCAGTGGCTCTCTTTAGAATGGAAAGTGGGGATGATTCAATTTCTTAACCAAGTGAGTCATGATCTGTGATCACCTATGTCCTCTAATGGCACACAGTGGACCAGTTTAACTGCTTCAGCAGCTACAAACTGGAAGATTGTTTTGAGGCATACAGGGCTGAGGTGAACATGCACAGTGCATTGAGTTAAATCATGTTGACCTTGCCAGCTGGCATCTTTGTCTTGCAAAAGCAGCCGCGTGACAAGTTGACCCTTTATTAGCCTCTTCTCCCTTGGTCCCAAGCAGCACTTAAAAGATGGGGAACAAATAGGATTAGAAAGTCTTCTCTCACCACCCATGGAATGAATGAGTCTGCGTGGATCCTGGCTGGGAGGATAGGTAAAATGGTGGGGTAATTGAGACAGGATCCACCTCAGCTCTCATGCTAACAGATGACTCATCTTAGTGACATCATCCTATTTCCACCTCATTTGCCCTCATGTTCTCAAATATCTCATAGAGCAGCCACATTCATTCATTTGATCGTATTTATTGAGCACTTACTGTGTGCAGAGCACTATACTAAGAGTTTGGGAGAGAATAACACAACAATAAACAGACACATTCCCTGCCCAAAATGAGTTTACAGTCTAGAAGGGCAGAGAGACAGACACTAATATAAATAAATTACAGATATGTACATAAGTGCTGTGAGGAGGGAGGAATAAATGGAGCAAGTCAGAGAGATGCATAAGGGAGATGAAGAAAAAGAAAAGAGAGCTTAGCCAGGGAAGACTTCTTGGAGATGTGCCTTCAATAAGGTTTTAAAGGCAGGAAGTGTAATTGTCTGCTGGATATGAAGAGGGTCTCTTAGAGACCCAGAGTGGCTCTCTAGCTGCTGAAACCCCAATCTCCATGACCATATATATAACTCAGGGTGACTAACAGGGACACTCCCCATATGGACTTTCCCAATATCTCAGTGAACTAATCCAGTCCTGCTGACAACTGTTCAGGTACCCTTCTGGAATGGCAGGGAGAGGTTGGAAGAGCAGAGATTAATTTCTCAACCTTCCCTATGCCAGCCAGCTGAATAACTGGGCCTCTCCAAATGGCTATGAAAGGAATATGTTCCATTGGAAAGTCATGACTTCGGGAGTCAGGAGACTTGTGTTTAAGTTTTAATTCAACCATTACCTTTCTGTTCATTTAGACCCATTGCTTGACCTCTCTCTCACTTTCTCTTTTTTTTTAGTATTTGTTAAGTGCTTACTATGTGCCAAACACTATATTGAGTGCTGGAGTAGATACAAGTGAATTATGATGGACAAACCCCACATCCCATGTGGGGTTCACAGTCTTAATCCCTATTTTTCAGATAAGAAACTGAGGCCCAGAGAAGTTAATTCATTTGCCTAAGGTTGAGCAGCAGGAAAATGGCAGAACCAGTTTAGAACTCGGGTCCTCTGGCTCCCAGGCCCCTGCTCTTATCACTAGGCCATGCTGCTTCCCTGGTCACTCTCTGTGACCCAGTTTCCTCATCTGTAAAATGGGGATAAGACCTTTTCTCGTTCCCTCTTAGACTGTGAGTCCAGTGTGGGACAGGGACTGTGTCCAGTCTGCTTATTTTGTATCTATCCCCGAGTTTAGCTTAGTGTTTGGTACATAGTAAAAAGCTTAATAATACCATTACTAACTACAGTGTCATCCTGCTCTCCTGGCCCTCTTGGCCCTCTTGGCCCAGCAGCTGGACAGGTGCCAGGAGAAAAGGAAAGAGTGCGAGTCGGGTTCAGTAGCCAACTGTTCCTACCCTTCCTCCTCTGCTCTCTGCTGCAGCTGCTGACCAGTGTCCCATTCACTGGGAAAAGAGCCACTGGACTCTGCACCACTTCGCCCAAATGGCCTGTGGGGGAGTTACCCTAGCTTGGAACATTTCCCAAACCCTCTACAGGTCACCCAAATGGACAACATTTCTGGGGTATACAGTCATGCTAAAAATAAAAAGCAACCCAATCATCAACCCTACTGTAAATGCTTTTTTTTCCCCTTTTAATGGTATTTGTTAAATGCTTATTATGTGTCAAACACTGTTCTAAGCAGGGGTGTAAATACAAGTTAATTAGGTCAGACAAGGTCCCTGTCTTACATGGGGCTCACAGCCTAAGTAGGAGGGAGAACAGGTAAGGAATCCCCATTTTTCACTTGAGGAAACTGAGGTACAGTCAAGTTAAGTGACTTGTCCAAGGAATCAATGGGCAGAGCCATGATTAGAACCCAAGTCCTCTTACTCCCAGTCCATGCTCTTTCCACTAGGCCATGCTGCTTCCCATTCAGCTCCTGAAAAAAGTTATCTGTAGGCACAAAAGGTAAAAAAGAACATCAGAAACAGTTTTTATGACATATAAACATTTGAATTTACATTCGAAAAATTTCAACTTTTAACACTTTGATTTAATGAGAAATCAGTCAAAATTGACAGGAAATACCTCCCCCCTATTATAAATGAGCAGATGAATGACCACCATCATTATGTGAATAAGCAAAGGGCAAGAGAATGTTTTGCTATTTTGAAAAGTTCTTGAGGGTCAGTTCGCACACAAGGTCACTCAAATTTCAGCTTCTCATGTCCATTGTGTTGTAAACTTTTCAAGAGAGGCTTGGGTCATTTACTTTTATTATATAGTAACAGATGATACACCCTTTCATGGTCACACCTCGAGAATTTCCAGTACTCTACCAGTTTCAACAATGGGAGGGAGTCTCAAATTTCTTCAGGATTTGATTATTTTAAAGGTATTCATTAAGCGCTGACTGTATATCAAACACTGTTCTAAGTGCTAGGGTAGGTAAAAACTAGTCAGGTTGGACACAATCCCTGTCCCACATGGGGCTCACAGTCTCAATCCCCATTTTTCAGATGAAGTAACTTGAGGCACAGAGAAGTTAATTCACATTCCCAAGACCCCAAAGCAGATAAGTAGTGGAACCAGGATTAGAAAACAGGCCCTCTGACTCTCAGACCAATGCCCTTTCCATTAGGCCATGATGCTTCTCCTAGTCCAAGCTGCTACATCTCTCTCAAAGACAATCACACACATGGATGCAATCTCACCATTGGGAATGACATCTTCACACAAGGACAATTAATCCATACTTCCCTGGTATTCATTGCAAACTACATGACTGTGTAATGGTTAATAGGGTGAATAATTTATTATTACATTACTATTAATAACGACACATAATAATAACAATAATTGTGAAACTTGCTAAATGCTTGCTATGTGCCGAGCATTGCCCTTAAGCACTAGGATACAGGATATCAAACCTAGACCCTGTCCCACATAGGGCTCATAGTCCAAGTAGGAGGGAGAATGGATATTTAATCCCCATTTTGCTGATGAGGAAACTGAAGCAAAGAGACAGTAAGTGACTTGCCCAAGGTCACATAGCAGGCAAGTGACAAAGCTGAGATTAGAACCCAGGTACTTTGACTCCCAGGCCCAGGATCTTTCCACTAGGCCACGCTGCTTGCCAGACTGCATATCCAAACGTGGTACTATTCCCATTACTATTTAGAGAGGATCAAATTAGCCAAGTGCCAAGGTGTCTTTGAAACCCAATGTTCATTTGATTAATTCAGGTTAAGACAAGGGTAGAAATACTCCTCTCTGAGAGAAATTTTGAGCCAGCATCCATAGGTGAAAGGGTGAGCGCTTCGTTTGGAGGGATGGTAATTGTTTGGGTAGGGGAGAGAGTGGATAAATTAATTCAATCGTATTTACTGAGTGCTTACTGTGTACAGAGCACTGTAGCAAGCACTTGGAAAGTACAATTAGGCAACAGATAGAGACAATCCTTACCCAATAATGGGCTTGCAGTCTAGAAGGGGGGGAGACAGACATCAAAACAAAACAAGTAGACAGGCATCAATAGCATCAAAATAAATAAATAGAATTACATCTATATATAAACATTAATAAAATAAAGAGAATAAATATGTACATATACACACAAGTGCTATGGTGCAGGGATGGGGGTAGAACAGAAGGAGGGAGTAGGGGCAATGGGGAGGGGAGGAGGAGCAGAGGAAAAGGGGGCTCAGTCTGGGAAGATCTCCTGGAGCAGGTGAGCTTTCAGTAGGGCTTTGAAGTAGGGAAGTAAGCTGGTTTGGGGGATGTGAGGAGGGAGGGCATTCCAGGCCAGAGGTAGGGCATGGGCTAGGGGTTGATGGCGAGACAGGAGAGAACGAGGCACAGTGAGGAGGTGAGAGGCAGAAGAGCGAAGTGTGCAGGCTGTAGAAGGACAGAAGGAAGGTGAGGTAGGAGGGGGCAAGGTGATGGAGAGCTTGGAAGCCAATAGTCAGGAGTTTTTGCTTCTTGCGAAGATTGCTAGGCAACCACTAGAGATTTTTAAGGAGGGGGGTGACGTACCCAGAGTATAAATGCATCTCCTTGTATCTAGCAAGAAGGAGGAGGGCCCATCTTTATACCCTCAACAGCACAGCAGGTATGGCACTGGCTACTCAACCAAGGAAGGGAAGCAGCATGTCTTAGAGGAAAGAGCCTGAGACTGGGAGTCAGAGAACCTGGGTTCTAATCCCAGCTGTGTCACTGACTATGGGCCAGTCACTTCACTTGTCTGTGCTTCAGGTACTTCATCTGTAAAATGGGAATTTATATTGTGAATCTTATATGGGACAGGGACTTTATCCCATCTGATTATTTTGTATCTTCTCCACCACTTAATAAAGTACCTGGCACAGAGTAAGCACTTAACAAATACCATTAAAAAAACCCCAAACATGCAGTTGTAACCATCAAAGGAGCTCAGTGCTTACCAATGCAGGCCATTCCAATTTCCACTGGAAATTTAATTTCTATGTTTTATGGGAGTTTTCTGCAATTCATTCTCAAGTGTTTTCTTTGTTTTCAATAAGACAAAACCTCACCAGGAACTCTGGAGCTTTTATAGTGAGATAACCTTTGTGCCAAATGGATTCACAATTGAGTAGCAGGTCACATCTTGGTGTTTAGAGTATGATCTGGCCATTTTATGCTGGCTCTCTGCCGTAGACAGAGGTGAGGAAGTGTGGAGTCCAAGTCAACAGTAGGGTAGCTGTCAATCTTCTCATTAGACTGATTCCATTTATTTCCAAAGTTGATGCTCCATTTTTCCCAACATTGTGCTGACCATAGTGATGCACCTTGAGATACTGGCATTAGTAACAGCATTTGGTGATGCCATCTGTCCAAATAGCAGACTTTTCCACAGCCAATTCATGAGTCCTCCACCAAGGCAATGCTGCATGCTGAGCCCATGTTCCACCCGGAAAATTCTCAGTCAGTAACACTGTGATCAACACTGTGTTCACCTTGGTTGAAAGCATCAGTAAATGAATCCTGACCTGTTTGTTGCCATTTATGAGAGTGAAGGATGTCAGAGAAGAATGTCAAATGGTTGACTGCACTCTAAAACTCTATGATGAAGACATTTAATTATTTTAAATCCACTGATACTAAGCTCTTTGATTAAAATGTCAATTTTCCATTTTAATTTCAAACCTAAGACCTTAAAGGGGGTGAAGGAGAGAAGAAAGATATGGTTTCCCAGAAGCCAATACTGTTTTGTTTTGATTTTTCCAGTGCCAAGACAAATTTCACTGGGCAATGAGGCTAGGTTTTGTTAAAGCCTAGAATTGAGTAGAGGCTGTCCAGATGTCTGGAACTTCTTATATGGATTAACACCAGATTTGTAGAAACTGAAAATATCTTCAATCCCACAAACATTTACCAGCCCACAAACTTTCCATTACATCATTTACCAATGTCTTCCCTTCCCCTTCTCCCTGCTTCCTTTCCTCCCACAGTCAACTCCCACATTCTTCCCCATAGAGCTAGTCAAAGACACACCAAAGTATATCTGGAACAAATAATCTGAGTTTCTACCCAGACCAAGATTCCAAAGATATCAATCAGACAAAGAGACAGAATTGGGAAAGTTTCCTTTAGGCCTCAAGCCCAGGAATGACCTCACTGCCTTTTCTGCCACTCCATGTTGAGAAGCAGTATGGCCTAGTGAAGAGATTCAGGACTGAGAGTCATAATGCCTGGGGGTATTATGGTACTTATTTAGCATTTACTATGGGTGTGACAGGCACTGCACTAACTGCTAGGGTAGGTACAAGATAATCAGGTTGGACAGAGTCCATGTCCCACTTGGGGTTTACAGCCTTAATCCCCATTTTACAGATGAGGTCACTGAGGCACAAGAAGTTAAGTGATTTACCCAGTCACAGCAGATAAGTAGTAGATCTGGGTTTAAAACCAAAGTCCTTGGACTCCCAGGGCCATGGTCTTTCCATTAGGCTACATTCCTTCTAACTCTGGCTCTACCACCTACCTGCTGTGATATCTTGGGCAAGTCACTTCTCTGAGCCTCAATTTCCTCATCTGTAAAATGGGGATTAAATAACTGTTTCCTTCTTCCCTTGGACTGTTAGCCCACGTGGAACAGGAACTGTGACTAATCTGATTATATTGTATTTATCCCAGTACTTAGAACAGTGCTTGGCACATAGTAAGCACTTAAATACTACAATCATTGCAGGACAATTCAGGGGGCACATTCTAGTGCTTGTGGGCTCTGAAGAGGTGAAGGTGACTCCCCATGTTGGCTCCCAGCCCCCACCTGGAACAACTTTTAGTTCTATGAAAGAAGGACAAGAGAGAACATAAGGATATGAGAAGTGCCTTTTTAAATCTGATTCATAGTTCATCCTAGCTGGATGGAATCATCAATAATCAATCAGTGGTAATTGTTGAATGCTTACAATAACAACTGTGGTATTTGTTAAGTACTTACTATGTGCCAGGCACTGTAATTAGCGCTGGGAAAGATAAAAGCAAAATCACATTGGACTCAGTCCCTGTCCCACGCGGGGCTCACAGTCTCAATCCCCATTTTACAGATGAGGGAACTGAGGTACAGAGAAGTAAAGTGACTTACCTAACATCACATAGCAGACAAGTGGCTGATTTGGGATTAGAACCCATGACCTTCTGACTCCCAGGCCTGTGCTCTATCCACTATGCCATGCTGCTTCTCTATTGCGGGGGGTATACTCGTGAAACCCTTTCTTGTTGGGCACGGGGAGCCCTGCTGCTGACACCTCTGTTTTGCCCATCAGCCCTTTTATTGACTACCAACCTACCTCCAAAATTTATCTCCACTGTCTTCCAGCTCCTGCTGCCCCTCCCCTGGAAATAAACAAAGAGGAGAAGGTGGGAAATTTAGCCCTGTCCCACCTCTTCAGGAGGAACAGAGTGGGACTCAAACCTGCCTGCTTTGTGGAGAACAGGCTGGGAAAGGTCACTGTAAGGTCCATCCCAGCCTCTTCCACCCCACTCCCTCCTCACTTGTCCTACCACTAAAGAGGTTTAAAGCACTTAGACAGTGTTTGACTATGCATGTTTCTGTGACTTTTTAGCAGATTATCTTGGAAGAGGTCACCAAATACAGGATCACTGTTTATAAAGACACTCTTACTTCATGGAATCACTTCAGGCTCCTGGAATCAGGAAATTGGGGTTTATTCCCAACTCTGTCACTGGTCTGCTGTGTAACTCTGGGCAACCCACTTAAACCTCTAATTGCCTCAGTATCTCCACCTATAAAATGGGAACAACTACACTCACTCCCTTGGAGAACTCATTCGCTCCCATCGCTTCAACTACCATCTCTATGTAGATGACACACAAATCTACATCTCCTCCCCTGTTCTCTCGCCATCTCTCTAGGCTCGCATCTCTTCCTGCCTTTAGGACACATCTACTTGGATGTCCTCCCACCACCTCAAACTCAAAGTGTCCAAAACAGAGCTCCTTATCTTTCTTCCCAAACCCTGTCCTCTCCTGAATTTTGCTGTCACTGTAGACGGCACAACTATCCTTCCCATCTCACAAACCCGTAACCTTGGTGTCATCCTTGACACCATATCCAATCCACCCACATATCCAATCCATCACCAAATCCTGTCGGTCTCACCTTCACAACATCATCAAGATCCACCCTTTTTTTTCCATCCAAACCACTACCATGTTAGTACATTCACTCAACCTATCCCACCTAGAATTCTGCATCAGCCTCCTTTCTGACCTCCCAACCCCCTGCCTCTCCCAACTTCAGTCCATACTTCACTCCACTGCCTGGATTATCTTTCTATAGAAACAGTCAGGGAATGTAACCCCCCTCCTCAAAAATTTTCAGTGGTTGCCTATCCACCTCTGCATCAAACAAAAACTTGTCACTTTTGGCTTTAAATCTCCCCATCACCTCACCCCCTCTTACCTCACCTTCCTTCTCTCCTTCTGCATTCCAGCCCACACATTCCACTCCTTTGGTGCTAACCACTTCACTGTGCCTTGATCTAGCCTGTCTCACTGCTGACCCCTGGTCCAGGTCCTTCCTCTGGCCTGGAATACCCTCCCTCCTCAAATCTGCCAATCACTCTCCCCATCTTCAAAGCCCACTGAAGGTGCACCTCCTCCAGGAAGCCTTCTCAGACAAAGTCCCACTTCTCCTTAGCTCCCACTCCCTTCCGCATCACCCTGAACTCTCTCTCTTGGCTCTTCCCCCTTCTCCCCGCCCCACAGCACTTATGTATATATATCTACATATATGTATGTAGATATATACATCTACATATATGTATGTAGATATGTATATAACTGCATACATATATGTAGATGTATGTAGATATATACATCTACATATATGTATGTAGATATGTATATAACTGTAATTATATTTATTTATATTGTTGCCTGTTCACTTATATTGACATCTGTCTCCCCCGCTCTAGACTGTTAGCCCATAGTGGGCAGGGACTGTCTGTCTTTATTTGCTGTATTGTACTTTCCAAGCACTTAGTACAGTCTCTCCATACAGTAAGTGCTCAATAAATAAATAAATAAATGGATTAATGAATTCATATCTCAAAAGGACGTTTATGAGAATAACACCAATTCAAAAAGAAGGAGTCCAATCAATCAATTATATTTATTGAGAACTTCTCTGTGGTGAATATTATTCAAGTGCTTGGCAGTGTACAATAGAATAAGTAGTTAAAATCCCTGTCCTTAATGAACTCACAATCTAGTGGGTTCAATTTGGGAGCTAAGGAAAGAGTCAGCTAAAGGGAATATACAGAAAAACAACCTATAGCCAAGTCCCTAAAAATAATGTACTGTGGGAAGTAACAGTTTTTGACAATAAATTGTTCCAAAGAACTATTGGAAAAAACATTTCCCATAAGGAGGTTTCAAAGTCTGGGCTAATAGTTCCCTGGAGACTCTCAGGGGAGACCAGAGAGATCATTTATGACCAGACAATCTCAATCACCTAATAAAGAATCAGAGAAAGAGTGGAGCAAGTAAGGTATTCCTTTTCCACTGTCCCCTTGAGTTCTCAGGAACTTTTCTAATTGATTCCCATTCAAGACTGCATGGGAGTGAATTGAGTTTGACATTTGAACTGACAGCTTTCATGTAACATGGGGGTTGAATT
Source organism: Ornithorhynchus anatinus (assembly GCF_004115215.2). NCBI lineage: Eukaryota > Metazoa > Chordata > Mammalia > Monotremata > Ornithorhynchidae > Ornithorhynchus > Ornithorhynchus anatinus. The sequence continues at coordinate 111,677,826 of NC_041729.1, forward strand.
CTTACAGAACTCTGGACTAGAGATACCTTCTGTTGTGCTCAACCTATGCTTCAGGCACCCAGACAGGTGTGCATTGTTCAAAGAAACTTTCCTAATTCTGCTGTCAGGTTCTATTGAAAATCCAATATGCAGAACACTACTCTCCTCATCCTTGAAGTCCTACTTAAATCACACCTCCTCCAGGAAGCTTTTCAGGAATAATCTCTCATCCCCCTACTCCATTTCCCTCCCTACTTTATCTACACACGCTCTGGGCATGTCACTCCCCTTCTTAAAATCCTCCAGTTGTTGCCTATCAACCTCCGCACGAAACAAAAACTTCTCACTCTAGGCTTCAAGGCTCTCCATCACCTTGCCCCCTCCTACCTCTCCTCCCTTCTTTCTACTGCTCCGCTCCTCTGCCGCTCACCTCCTCACTGTCCCCCGTTCTCGCCTATCCCGCCGTCGACCCCTGGTCTACATCCTCCCGCTGTCCAGGAATGCCCTCCCTCCTCACCTCTGCCAAACTAATTCTCTTCCTTTCTTCAAAGCCCTACTGAGAGCTCATCTCCTCCAAGAGGTCTTCCCAGACTGAGCTTCCCCTTCTCCCTCTGCTCCCTCTGCTCCCTCTCTGCCCCCCACTTCACCTCCCCTCAGCTAAGCCTCCTTTCCCCCCTTTCCCTCTGCTCCTCCCCCCTCCCTTCCCCTCCCCTCAGCACTGTGCTCATTTGCTCATTGGTATATGTTTTTATTACCCTATTTATTTTGTTAATGAGATGTACATCCCCTTGATACTATTTATTGATATTGTTTTTGTCTGTCTCTCCCGATTAGACTGTAAGCCCGTCAATGGGCAGGGATTATCTCTATCTGTTGCCGAATTGTACATTCCAAGTGCTTAGTACAGTGCTCTGCACATAGTAAGCACTCAATAAATACTATTGAATGATTGACTGAACCCCCAAAGTACTTAGATACTCATCTCTTCTTATCATTCTATAGGACTTATTTACACAATAATGATAATAATGCTTACTGTGTGCAGAGTACTGTACTAAGTGTCTGGAATACCCAGGTAGGGGGACAGCCTCTCTGAAAGTTCAATTTTTGCTCCTCTAAAGGCTCCCCTTTCTGCCCCATGATCATTGTTTTCATTCAGGTTCCTTTTTTTCTTTGTTCACTCATCCTGTTCACTCTACCAGTGGCAACAGTAGCTTGGAAGAATCATAATTGCAATTTGGGTTGAATCCCCTAATGCCCTTGGTTTTCCTTCCATATCCCTACCTTTCCTTCTACAACCTTATTATGGACTGTTCATCCCTCAAGTTGTTTACATCCCACTTGAACCTACCAATATTTTTAGCTGCACCACTTTCTGCAAGAACGAATCCCATGTTAACACATCCCACCCACTTTGTCAGTTGTGCCTCCTTTTGTTTGACCCATAGCTACCACCTTCAGGTTTCAGTGGTTTCCCCCCAATGTTATTAGTATTATTATTTATTATTGTTGTTGTTTTTGTTAAATTCTTATATCTCAAGACCTGTTATAAGTGCTGGAGTAAATACACATTAATCAAGTCAGATACTGTCCCTGTCCTACATGGGGCTAATATTCAAAGTAGGAGGGAGAATAATTATTGACTCCCCATTTTGAAGTTGAGGAAACTGACACATAGAGAAGTGAAGTGACTTGCCCAAGGTCACATAGCAAGCAATTGACAGATCTGGGATTAGAACTCAGGTCCCCTGAAAATTCTGTGCTCCAATCTGTGAGCAACAAGTCTGTGTTCACCCTGCCCTCCTTTTAATGATTCTGAAATCACCAGACATGTTTTCTTTCAGTGCTTGTCTTTTCAGATTGAAAAATCCAAGTCCCTCCCCCTCCCGCCCCCTCCCCACTCTTCTTCTCTGGCAGGAGAAGCTGGAGCTTTCTGAGGGGAAGAGAAAGCCTCTGGAGTCCTTTCAGGACTCGTAGAGTCAGCAGGGAGCCCAGACTGATCAAACGATCACCAACCCCCCAACGAGGGGATCAGCATCTCTTGATTACAAGAAATTGGGTAATAGAAGGAGAAACCAGGCAGGAGAGAGGTACAGCTATCATGTACCTGTACCTGAGGAGGAAGTCAGAACTAGTCAGCCCCAGCCACTCCGCCACTTGCCTTCTTGCAAAGTACCAATTGCGACTGAAATATAGAGATGGTTCTTTTCTCCAAAGGATCTAAGTGTGAAGGGGGTTTGCAGCCTAATACAGAAGACAAACAAATATGAACTGATAGATAGTCATGTGATCTTGGTCAAATCACTTAACATCTCTATGCCTCCATTTCCTCATCTTTAAAATGGGGATGAAATACCTGTTCTGTTGTCCCCTTAGACTGTGAGTTTCATGTCAGACAGGGACTGTATCCAAGATTACTACTTTGTATCTATCACTAAGCACAATGCTTGGCATATAGTAAGTGCTTTGCAAATATCATTATTATTTTATCATCATTATTACTAACAATCATTCATTTCTTTTCAATGTCATATTTATTTTCTTTGTTTACTCTCTGAGAAACACATTTCTCTAAATAAACTTCCATTTTTTTCCAATGACCATATACTTTATCTTTATATTACTTGTAATATTATTTTCTAGTTTCAGCTTTGAACCTGCATATAATGTTCTTTACTAGTAGTCTCAATTTCCATTTTACACCTACATTTTGGAGGCATATATGATTTCTAGGAATTTCTCTAAGTGAGGAATTAATCAATGGTATTTATTGAGATTACTATGTGCAAAGCACTGTACAAAGCACTCAGGAGAGCGCAATACAACATAGTTAACCCTCACTCATTGTCAGAAAGACAGAGTGCACTTGGGAAACCATAATCCAGCAAATGAAATGGAGTCTTGTGTTGAAATCAAGTGCACAATGGATAAATGAAGAAAATGTACAAGTTGGTCTCTCTTTCTGGGGCTGACTTTCACTCACTTTCTGATTGTATTGCAAGACACCAGTCAGGAGGGCTTGTTGCTCAGAAGTTGCTGATAAATTGCATGTTTCCAGAACTTAGACTCCAGGGGACATTTGCTTTTCGGCTAACTGGCCTTTTCTCAGATGAAGAAACTCCCCCCTACTTATGTGAACCACTGATTACAGCCTTGAGAGCTAGGGTGGAAGAAAGGAGAATGTTGTGGGATTCAAGCCTGACCCTGCCCTGCTGGGACTGTTCTGGTGGGAGGGGTCTACCAGAGGCTGGGATCGTAGTTCTGGAGGGGAGAAATCCCAGGGGGCCAGGGAGATAGTTGGAGAGGAGGGAGAAAGAAGCCCACTTCTGAGACAAGGATATTTCTTAAAATATTTTCCCATTGGAAACATCCATTTGTGACCTGATCCTGTCTGGAGGAGAAAATGTATCTGTCTATGCTGAGTACACATTTGTGTGGAGATAACATTTGGGGAAACACAGATTATTCATTTTATCCTATAGCCCATTGGTAACCACAGTGCCAGAATTGTTTTGGGGTTTTTTTTTGTTATTTGTAAATGGTATTTGTTAAGCACTTACTTTATGTCAAGCACTGTGCTAAACACTGGGATGGATGCAAGGTAATCAGGTTGGACAGAGTCGCTGTCCCACGTGGGGCTCAGAGTAAGTGGGAGGGTTTGTCTAGCACTCCCTGCCTTCCATTCCCTCAGTTCTGGCCCTGCCTTAGTGCTCATATGCCTTGTGACAATTATTTCCCAGAAGCTTTGCAGTCTTGTATATCAATCAATAATCAATCAATCAAATGTATCTTTTAGCATAATAAACACTTGGGAGAGTATAATATAACAGAGTTGGTAGTCATATTCCCTGCCCATAAGCTCACAATCTAAATGGGGAGACAGACATTAGTACAAAGAAATAAATTATGACTATGTACTTAAGTGCTGTGGGGCAAATGAAGAGTGCACATCCAAGTGCAAGGGGGTCACAGAAGGGAGTGGAAGAAGAGGAAATAAGGGCTTAGTCAGGGAAGGCTTTTTGGAGATGGACTTTTAATAAGGCTTTGAAGGTGGGGAGAGTGACCGTCTGTCAGATATGAAGAAGGAGGGCATTCCAGGCCAGAGGCAGGACATGGTAGAGGGGTCAACTGTGAGATAGACAAGACTGAGGTACAGTGAGTAGGTTGTCATTTAAGGCATGAAGTGTGTGAACTGGTTTGTAGTAGGAGAGTAGTGAGGTGAGGCAGGAGGGGGCAAGGTAATTGAGTGATTTAAAGATGATGGTAAGGAATTTCTGTTTGATGTGGAGGTAGATAAGCAACCACTCGAGGTTCTTGAGGAGTGAAGACACATGAACTGACTAGCTTTGTAGAAAAGAATGATCCGGGCAGCAGAGCCAAGTATGGACTGGGATGGGGGATGGGGAGAGGTGGGAGGCAGGGAGGTCAACAAGGAGGCTGATGTAGTAGTAGTTAAGGCGGGATGAGATAAGTGCTTGGATTAATATGGTAGCAGTTTGGATGGAGAGTAAAGGGAAGATTTTAGCGATGTTATGAAGGTTGAATCAATCAATCAATTGATCAATCATATTTTTGAGCACTTACTATGTGCAGAGCACTGTAGTAAGCACTTAAGAGAGTACAATATAACAGAGTTGGTAGCCAGATTCCCTGTCCACAGTGAGTTTACAGTTCAAAGGGGAAGGCAGACAATAATGCAAATATATAATTTATAATAAATAATTTAAAGATCTGTACATTAGTGCTTTGGGGTTGAGGGTGGGGTGAATATCAAATACCCAAATGTCACAAATCCAAGTCCTTAGACATTGCAACCCAAACATTCAATCTGCCACCAAATCATGCCGGGGACTGTGTCTACACATTCAATCTGCCACCAAATCATGCCAGGGACTGTGTCTACCAATTCTATGGCATTGTACTCTCCCAAGTGCTTAATGCAGTGCTCTGCACAAAGTAAGTACTCAGTAAACACCACTGGTTCTTTGATTGATCCCTTCTTCTGTGGAGCAGCCTCAGGCCCCTGACTCTCCATCTCTGCCAGAGCTACTATTTAGAGCAGAGTTTACAGCATGAAAATGGCAAGAAACTAGCTGGGTAGAGGCAGGGTGGGGTGGAAGGCAGAGGGGAATCAGACATTCTTGAGAGACAGCCTAATCTAATGGAAAAAGCATGGGAGGGGAATCAGGAGTTCTGGTTCCATCTCTTGCCTGCTCTGTGACCTTGGGTAATTTACTTAAACTCTTAAACTTCCTGAGCCTCAATTTCCTCATCTGTTAAATGGGGATTAAAATATCTGATTTTACCTGCTCTTCCTCCCTCTAAGACTGTGGACATTGTAGGACAGGGATATGTTCTAATTCTCTCTCTCTCTCTCTCTCTCTCTCTCTCTTTTTAGTGGAATTTGTTAAGCACTTATTGTGTGCCAGGCACTGTTCTAAGAACTGGGGTAGATACAAGTTAAGCAGGTCAGACACAGTCCATGTCCCACATGGCGTTCACCGTCTTAATCCCCCAGTGCTTAGGCCCAGTGCTTGATTCATAGTAAGCATTTAATATCATTATTATTAATCTGTAGCCAACAGTGAGACTCTGAAAGGCCATGTTTTAAATTCCCAAAGGATATGGCAGTTCCTGGGAAAATGTCTGTTTCCACAATAACCAAAGCAAGTCTGGCTATAGACTAATGAACCAATCAGTTGAATTTTTTGAGTGCTTCCTGTGTGCAGAGAATTGTAGTGAGCACTTGGAAGAGTACAATACAGTAGAGTTTGTAGACACATTCCCTGGCCACGATGAGCTTTCAGTCTAGTGGGAGAGACAGACATTTCTGTTTCCAGGAAAAGGGGGTGGTTCACTGTTGAAGGCAGAAAAAACAGTCAAGAAGGATTAGGAAGGTGTAGAGGCCATTGGATTTGGCAAGAAGGTGGTCTCAGTGACCTTAAATAGTGCCATTCCAATTCCTGTCCTAAGTATGGGAAGCAGCGTGGCTCAGTGGAAAGAGCCTGGGCTTCGGAGTCAGAGGCCATGGGTTCGACTCCCGGCTCTGCCACTTGTCAGCTGTGTGACTATGGGCAAGTCACTTAACTTCTCTGTGCCTCAGTTCCTTCATCTGTAAAATGGGGATGAAGACTGTCAGCCTCACATGGGACAACCTGATGACCCTGTATCTACCCCGGCACTTAGAACAGTGCTCAGCACATAGTAAGCGCTTAACAAATACCAACATTATTATTACTGGGTAGATACAACTTAATCAGGTCAGACACAGTCTCCATCTCAAACGGGGCTAACGGTCTATAAGAGAGGGAGAACGGATATCTTTTCCCCATTTTACAGAGAAGGGAACTGAGGCACAGAGAAATTATGTGACTTGCCCAAGGTCACACAGCAGAAAATTGGCAGAGTCCAACTGTTTCCACTTAAGCCACACTGTTTCTCAAATGTCTTGTACTGTTCTTGCCCAAGCACACTTAATACAATGCTCTGAACACAGTAAGTGCTCCATAAGAACACGTTCCCCTTGTCCGTTTGTGACTCTGCTTACCCTGGAGAAAAATAGTGAACACCGGTAGGCAGCCTACAAAACAGTAGCCAAACCACTGAAGGTATTTTCTTAATTTTAAAAATCTTAAAATTATATCATATCTTTAAATTGTATGTTTTAAATTATTTATTCATATTAATGCCTGTCTCCCCTTCTAGACTGTAAGCTTATTATGGACAAGGGAACATGTCAGATAATTCTGTTGTATTGTACTCTACCAAGAGTTTAGCACAGTGCACTGCACAAAGTAAGCACTAAATAAATGAAATTGATTGATCAAAAAATGTATTTAATCTCTTTCTATGGATCTCACACATGGTCCCATTCAATTAACTAATTAATTAATCCACAGTATTTAATGAGTCCTTACTGTGCGCAGAGCACTGTTCTAAGCACTTGGGGCGAGCCAAATATGATTGGCACATGTTAGAGCACCTAGGTCAGAAAAGGTCAACATTTCCCAGGTTCCTTCCTGATTCATGGCTACTGCTCCTATGAAAATACAGGACAGTGCAGTGGCTTGGCATCCTGCAATGATTCAGTGGATTTTTGCACAACAGTTCCTCTGAACAAGACTGCAGTTAATTCATCAACATCTGCATCATCCAATTCTAAATTCAGTTGACTCTCCAGTTCAACAACTTCTTCAGTTGTCTGCTTAGGGGTCTTTTTGACACCTCAGACACCTTGCCTGAGCACTGTCCTCCTACGTCCTTTCGTGCTCAATTGCTGTTAAATAGAAGTAGAGAGGGTGAGGAGGGTGGGGTGGGGGATTTATTTACCTGTAACCCTTGGCCCAAAACATCAGGGTCAGTGCTGGTTGTATCATGGGGAAGTTGTACATGAAGAAATCTACTCCCAGGGCAGTGAAGTTGAGCTCAGTATCCACTTATAAGTGATGCCAGTTTTGAAATAGCATTTCCTCTTGGTTAACCTTTAATTCCTACCAGTTTGAACAGAAGAAAGCATTACAAATGCACAGGATAAGGCTGAAATGGTTTCCTGGTTACGTCACCAGTGATGGTCTTAAAAGCATATAATGGTCTATGAGTTGGAAAGGTTGCAAAGTAAAAGTAATTATCCTCTTGAGTGAGTGATCTCCATCTCATTCAACTTGGTAGTAAATGCTATTTCAGTAGTTCGGAAGGTGTCTGGTAAACATGAAACCCTGTACTTTAAGGATGCAATCATCGTAATGGAGTAGTGAAAATGACACAATTCTTAATAACCAAATCAATCTGATTTACAGAAAAATCTTGTTCCAAAAAAAAATGTGGCAGGCTGAATTGCTAATGTTGGATTTGATATTCTAGCAATTCCATGAGCATTGTCATATATGTTGACCTGGACTGTATGGATTCAGATGAATTTTGTCTGGAAAATGTATTCATGACAAGAATCAGGCAGGTCAATATTAAGGTTTTGTGCTAATCTAAAGTCATCTGGGATTATACTACGTAAATAAGACCACTATATTTGGAGCAGCTGACATGCTGGATTCAGCAAGTCCATTTACTTGACAGAGAACATTTTGGAGTATTCCCTTTACCTACTGCTGCCCAGAGTCCAGGCTGATGAGGAAGTCACTGTGGAGAAAATGTGTCTGTTACAGTGTACTCTCCCAAGTGATGAATGTTGGTATTTGTTAAGCGCTTACTATGTGCCGAGCACTGTTCTAAGCGCTGGGGACACTGTAAGCACTCAATAAATGTGATTGAATGAATGAATACGATTGTCTGAGTGACCGACAGATAAGCTAGCAACCCTGGGATGCTGCTCTTAATTAAATGAACTCCAGGATCAGGTTTGCATCTAGAAAAAGAAGAGTTGTCACTTCCCCCATTTCTAGTTCAAAGTACCCCCTCCTTCTAGCCTCCTCTGAATGTGCAGGTTCTAATTCATTCATTCATTCAACAGTATTTATTGAGCGATTACTATGTGCAAAGCACTGTACTAAGTGCTTGGAATGTACAAATGGCTAATGGCTAATGTACAATGTTCTAATGGTTCCTTACAAAGAGACTGGGCTGGGATTCGAACTCATGAGCCCTGACTCCAAAGCCCAGCTCTGCCACTTGTCGGCTGTGTGACTGTGGGCAAGTCACTTAACTTCTCTGTGCCTCAGTTCCCTCATCTGTAAAATGGGGATGAAAACTGTGAGCCCCACGTGGGACAACCTGATTCCCCTATGTCTACCCCAGTGCTTAGAACAGTGCTCGGCACATAGTAAGCGCTTAACAAATACCAACATTAGCAGTGACTGCGGCTCATGCAAAGTCAGAAAAGGGCAGGTGCTCGACCTCTCCCAGAGCCATGGAGCAATCCCCTTTGACTCTGTGGTTAAATCACCCCTGGTCAAGCAGTATATAGAGTGATACAGTCTCACAGGATACATTTCCAGTCTGCACCTGCTTTTCCAAATGTTTCTGAGACAAATATTAGTTTCAAGTCCCTCTCAGGTTAAATGGCTTTCTAATAGGATAAAAACAATCCTTTGTCTTTGTAGATCGCCTTTATTTTCCTAATGCACCTTTATATCATTGGTCTTATTTTATCTTCCCAACCTCCCTGTGAGGTAGGGAGAGGTAGGTATTGCTAAACTCATTTTATAAATAAGGAAACTGAGACTCAGAATGATTAAGTGAATTGGCTGAGGTCACACAACTGGCCAGGTTGGTCTAGAACCTGGGTATCCTGGCTCTCATATCCATTAATTTTTCACTAGATCAATCAATCAATCAATCAATCAATCAGTTGTATTTATTGAGCACTTACTGTGTGCAGAGCACTGAACTAAGAGACTGGGAGAATATAACAATATAACAGACACATTCCCTGCCCATGATGACCACTCTGTGTCCTATAACTTTGGAGCCTTCAAGAGGCATGGATTTTGTAACAAGGAAGTTTCCAACCCCTTTAGGTGTGTGCCATGAGGTTTGCGCCAGTCTGCATAAAAGTAGAAGACATGCCCCCTGTCTTCAAGAAGCTTACAATCTAATGGGGAGACAGGGGGGCACATATTGCAACATACAACAAATACAAAAAGGAAAAGGTAGATACATAGTGTAAGCAACATTTCTGTGCCAGGAGACAACTGGCGATTCACTGCTTTTTCACTTTCCCCGATCACCCATTGGATTAATTGGATTGGCACTTAGGGACGGGTAGAGATATTTCCAGCAAAGTTGAGGTGGTGAGAATTTCAAAACCAAAACTAAGTACTATAATAATAATGCCTTGGTCATGCAAGGTGCCTTCAAATTCTCCCTAAGTACTATTAATTCATTCAATAGTATTTATTGAGCGCTTACTATGTGCAGAGCACTGTACTAAGCGCTTGGGATGAACAAGTCGGCAACAGATAGAGACAGTCCCTGCCGTTTGACGGGCTTACAGTCTAATCGGGGGAGACAGACAGACAAGAACAATGGCAATAAACAGAGTCAAGGGGAAGAACATCTCGTAAAAACAATGACAACTAAATAGAATCAAGGCGATGTACAATTCATTAACAAAATAAATAGGGTAACGAAAATATATACAGTTGAGCAGACGAGTACAGTGCTGTGGGGATGGGAAGGGAGAGGTGGAGAAGCAGAGGGAAAAGGGGAAAAAGAGGGTTAAGCTGCGGAGAGGTAAAAGGGGGATGGCAGAGGGAGTAGAGGGGGAAGAGGAGCTCAGTCTGGGAAGGCCTCTTGGAGGAGGTGAGTTTTAAGTAGGGTTTTGAAGAGGGAAAGAGAATCAGTTTGGCGGAGGTGAGGAGGGAGGGCGTTCCAGGACCGCGGGAGGACGTGACCCAGGGGTCGACGGCGGGATAGGCGAGACCGAGGGACGGTGAGGAGGTGGGCGGCAGAGGAGCGGAGCGTGCGGGGTGGGTGGTAGAAAGAGAGAAGGGAGGAGAGGTAGGAAGGGGCAAGGTGATGGAGAGCCTTGAAGCCTAGAGTGAGGAGTTTTTGTTTGGAGCGGAGGTTGATAGGCAACCACTGGAGTTGTTTAAGAAGGGGAGTGACATGCCCAGATCGTTTCTGCAGGAAGATGAGCCGGGCAGCGGAGTGAAGAATAGACCGGAGCGGGGCGAGAGAGGAGGAAGGGAGGTCAGAGAGAAGGCTGACACAGTAGTCTAGCCGGGATATAACGAGAGCCCGTAACAGTAAGGTAGCCATTTGGGTGGAGAGGAAAGAGCGGATCTTGGCGATATTGTAGAGGTGAAACCGGCAGGTCTTGGTAACGGATATGATGTGTGGGGTGAACGAGAGAGACGAGTCAAGGATGACACCGAGATTGTGGGCCCGAGAGACGGGAAGGATGGTCGTGCCACCCACGGTGATAGAGAAGTCTGGGAGAGGACCGGGTTTGGGAGGGAAGATGAGGAGCTCAGTCTTGCTCATGTTGAGTTTTAGGTGGCGGGCCGACATCCAGGTGGAGACATCCCGGAGGCAGGAGGAGATGCGAGCCTGAAGGGAGGGGGAGAGGACAGGGGCGGAGATGTAGATCTGCGTGTCATCTGCGTAGAGATGGTAGTCAAAGCCGTGAGAGCGAATAAGTTCACCGAGGGAGTGAGTGTAAATGGAGAACAGAAGAGGGCCAAGAACTGACCCTTGAGGAACTCCAACAGTTAAAGGATGGGAGGGGGAGGAGGCTCCAGCGAAGGAGACCGAGAATGACCGGCCAGAGAGGTAAGAGGAGAACCAGGAGAGGACAGAGTCCGTGAAGCCAAGGTGAGATAAGGTATGGAGGAGGAGGGGATGGTCGACAGTGTCAAAGGCAGCAGAGAGGTCAAGGAGGATTAGAATGGAGTAGGAGCCATTGGATTTGGCAAGAAGGAGGTCACGGGTGACCTTAGAGAGAGCAGTCTCGGTAGAGTGGAGGGGACGGAAGCCAGATTGGAGGGGGTCCAGGAGAGAATGGGAGTTAAGGAATTCTAAGCATCGATTGTAGACGACTCGTTCTAGGATTTTGGAAAGGAAGGGTAGTAGGGAGATAGGACGATAACTGGAGGGGGAAGTGGGGTCAAGAGCGGGTTTTTTTAGGATGGGGGAGACGTGGGCATGTTTGAAGGCAGAGGGGAAGGAGCCCTTGGAGATTGAGTGGTTAAAAATAGAAGTTAAGAAGGGAGGAGGGCAGGGGCGATGGTTTTAAGAAGGTGAGAGGGAATGGGGTCCGAGGCGCAGGTGGAGGGGGTGGCACTTGCGAGGAGGGAGGAGATCTCCTCTGAGGATACTGCAGGGAAGGATGGGAAAGTAGGGGGGCGGGGGGGAGGGGAGAGGCGGAGGGGTGACTTTGGGGAGCTCAGACCTGATCGTGTTGATTTTCGTGAGGAAATAGGTGGCCAGATCATTGGGGGTGAGAGATGGGGGAGGGGGAGGAACAGGGGGCCTAAGGAGAGAGTTAAAGGTCTGGAACAGTCGGCGGGGGTGATGGGCATGGGTGCCGATGAGGGAGGAGAAGAAGCTTTGCCTGGCGGAGGAGAGGGCAGAGGTGAGGCAGGAAAGGATAAATTTGAAGTGTGTGAGGTCGGCTTGGTGCTTGGACTTTCGCCAGCAGCGCACTAGAAATCTTCCTTGACTAACTACTCTTTTTTATGGTATTCGTAAAGCACTTACTAGATGCTAGGCATTCTATTAGTTGCTGGAGTAGAAGTAAGCTAATCAAGTTGGACATAATCCATGTCCCTGCCAGGGAGCTCACAGTCTTTATCCCCATTTTACAGATGAGGTAACTGAGGCACAGAGAAGGTAAGTGACTTACCAAGGTTACTCAACAGACAAGTGGCGGAGCCGGGGTTATAACCCAAGTCCTTCTGACTCCCAGGTCCTAGGTCTACCTCTTTTCCCCAACCTATTCTCCACTGCATCATCTATGCATAAGCACTTTGATACTCACCTTACTCCCAGCCTCACAGCATGTATGTACCTATCCTTATACTCTTCCCCTTCCTTTATCTGTAATTTATTTTAAGGTCTGTCATCTCCTCTAGAGTGTAAGCTCCTTGAGGGCAGGGCTTATGCTTACCAACTCTAACGCATAATAATAATATTGGTATTTGTTAAGCCAAGCACTGTTCTAAGCGCTGGGGTAAATACAAGATAATCAGGTCTTAATAATAATAATAATGTTGGTATTTGTTAAGCACTTACTATGTGCCGAGCACTGTTCTAAGCGCTGGGGTAGACACAGGGGAATCAGGATGTCCCACGTGGGGCTCACAGTCTTAATCCCCATTTTACAGATGAGGTAACTGAGGCACAGAGAAGTTAAGTGACTTGACCAAGGTCACAGAGAGCCGGGATTAGAACCTACAACCTCTGATTCATGCTCTTTCCACTAAACCACGCTGCTTCATAGTCTCCCAAATGCTCAGTACAGCATTCTGTTCACAGTGAGTACTCAATAAATACCACCGATCAATTTCACATCACAGGTCTCACTGCAACCTCACAGAATTCCCTAGAGCTAGGGAAGTGCGTACTATTAGGGTCAGTCATAGCTGCAAACCCCATAGGTGTCATCCACAATCCCCTTCTCCTCCACACCTTATCTCACCTTGGCTTCACGGACTCCGTCCTCTCCTGGTTCTCCTCTTATCTCTCTGGCCTTTCATTCTCGGTCTCCTTTGCAGGCTCCTTCTCCCCCTCCCATCCTCTAACTGTTGGGGTTCCTCAAGGGTCAGTTCTTGGCCCTCTTCTGTTCTCCATTTACACTCACTCCCTCGGTGAACTTATTCGCTCTCACGGCTTTGACTACCATCTCTACGCAGATCTACATCTCCGCCCCTGTCCTCTCCCCCTCCCTTCAGGCTCGCATCTCCTCCTGCCTCCGGGATGTCTCCACCTGGATGTCTGCCCGCCACCTAAAACTCAACATGTCCAAAACTGAGCTCCTTATCTTCCCTCCCAAGCTCTGTCCTCTGACCGACTTTGCTATCACTGTGGATGGAATGACCATCCATCCCGTCTCTCAAGCCTGCAACCTTGGTGTGATCTTTGACTCAGCTCTCTCATTCACCCTACACATCCAATCCGTCACGAAAACCTGCCGGTCTCACCTTTATAATATCGCCAAGATCCACCCTTTCCTCTCCACCCAAATGGCTATTTTACTGGTAGAGGCTCTTATAATATCCCGGCTGGATTATTGTGTCAGCCTTCTCTCTGATCTCCCTTCCTCCTGTCTCTCCCCGCACCAGTCTATTCTTCATTATGCTGGCCGGCTCATCTTCCTGCAGAAATGCTCTGGGCATGTCACTCCCCTTCTTAAAATCCTCCAGTGGTTGCCTATCAACCTCCACACGAAACAAAAACTTTTCACTCTAGGCTTCAAGGTTCTCCATCACCTTGCCCCCTCCTATCTCTCCTCCCTTCTCTCTTTCTACTGCCCACCTCCTCACCATCCCCCATTCTCGCCTATCCTGCCATGTCCTGCCGCTGTCCTGGAATGCCCTCCCTCCTCACCTCTGCCAAACTAATTCTCTTCCCCTCTTCAAAGCCCTACTGAGAGCTCACCTCCTCCAAGACGCCTTCCCAGACTGAGCTTCCCCTTTTCTCTCTGCTCCCTCTGCTTCCTCTCTACCCCCTTCACCTCCTCTCAGCTAAGCCCCCTTCCCCCCCCCCTTCCCTCTGCTCCTCCCCTTCTCCCTTCCCCTCCGCACTGTGCTCGTCCGCTCATTTGTATATATTTTTATTACCCTATTTATTTTGTTAATAAGATGTACATCCCCTTGATTCTATTTATTGCTATTGTTTTAATGAGATGTACATCCCCTTGATTCTATTTATTGCTACTGTTTTTGTCTGTCTGTCTCCCCCGATTAGACTGAAAGCCTATCAATGGGCAGGGACTGTCTCTATCTGTTGCCGATTTGTACATTCCAAGGGCTTAGTACAGTGCTCTGCACATAGTAAGCGCTCAATAAATGAATGAATGAACCTCAGTGAGACTCATCTCCTGCTGCATGGACAGGATTTATGAGAAATGGCCAAAAATAATTTCCAGGTCCCATGCCTTGGCCCCACTCTCATGTCTCTTCTGATTGTCTGGGACACATTCAGCTCACAAATATTGAAACAATGCTCACAGCAACAAAGTTCTGCTGGGCAGAATGTGTGAGGAGTACTGATGAGAGCAAAATACCCATGGAGCTGTTACAGGGTGAAAGAAAAGGAGGCCATGCAGTACTAGACGATTTACCATCTCCGCCTCTGTTCTGTCTCCTTCCCATATTGTCCTAGGCAATTGACCATTCTCTCTCCGTTCTATCTTCTTCCAATATTGTACTAGACATTCTGTCTCCGTTTAATCTCCTTCCTGTGGTAGATCAATCAGTTAAATTTGGGTAACGATGTGTCAATTACATTACCTTATACGGACCACTCCTAAGAACAGTTCTGAATGGAGGGTGGAATACGGGCAACGCAAGGGGATTGGGTGGGATTTTGGGTGCGTCCTGGAAGAGTTGCGCTCGAGTGGAACGTGGAAATGCTTGCAAATAAAGGTACGGGTTCGGGATGGCTGGTGGCTGTTCTTCACTCGCACCCGCTGGGGAGAACGTGCGGCAGCCACTTTCCGCCGTTTCCTGCTCTCTTGGCTCGCTCTCTTGAGTCTGTTAATTTTTACACCAAGGTCACAAAACCCTCTCATTCGATTGCGAGATCAGAGTCGTTTCTCTGACAAAATCCATAACAATGCAAGTTGGGAAAGCAAAATAAATGATTTATGGACCCAGTGAAGCATCTATTGATGAAGAATCTCAAAAGAGTCTCTGGTATTTGTTAAGTGCTTAATATGCGTTTTAAGCACTGGGGTAGAAACAAGTTAGATTGGATTCAGTCCCTGGCCCACCTGAGGCGCATAGTCTAGGTTGGAGCACTGAGGGTCAAATAATTTAAGTGACTTGTCCAAGGTCACACAGCAACCAATTGGCAGACCTAGGGTTAATTCTCAGGTCCTCTGACTCCCAGACTAGTGGTCTTTCCACTAGGCCATGCTGCATTGGTTGAAGTAGAACTGAACATCTATTTTTCTAGAAGATTGTGTTCTTAGGAGGGATCTGAGAATCTGATTGACAACTGCTGCCCAAGGGATTGGGTCACTGAAATGACAAAAAAAAAGGAGATTGAATCAAGAATCAAAACGTTTGTGGGTGTTTGTAAAGCTGTCATGTCATCCAACTAAATCAAAGCTGTGAAACCAGTTTTCCTATGTGACCCTAAAACCTGGCATTCAAGTTGCTTAAGCTGATGTGAAATTGCCAGAGTCAGACATTATTAAGTAGACAACAGCTGTCTTCAAAAATGAATCATTCCCAGAACTGTGAAATAGGGATGGCAACTTGTGGAAAGATAGATAACAAATAGAAAAATCACCAAAACATCAGGAGGTTGTGACATAGTTCTGATGACAAGAGGAGCCAAGGAAAGTGGTGTTTTTTTTCTATGGTATTTGTTAATCACTTATTATGTGCCAGCCACTGTACTGAGCACTGGGGTAGAGATAAGCTAATCAGGTTGGATGCTATGCATGTCCCACATGAGGCTCACAGTATTAATTCCCATTTTATAAATGAGGTAACAGAGGCACAGAGAAGTTAAGTGACTTGCCCAAGATATGTGAAAAGGAGATGGCATCAGGTGGGAAAGTAGATCAAAATCAATCAAAATTTACATGTTGTGAGGAAGAGCATTGGCTGTGAAATATGGTTGGTCAGTGGAACAGCACATACAAATGTTTAGCAAGATTTGAAAGGCAAGTAAAATGTGGTGGCTTTTAGACATACATGCTAAAAATGGGTCATTGAACCTTGAGCCTAACTGAATACAAAGAGGACCTGGTCTTAATGTAGAGGGGTACAGTCAGCCACTATTAAGGGATGAACTGCTGTGCGTGAGATTAATTTCAGCTCTGATGGCTCCTCTGTTGGCTGTGTAGCAATTGATTTTGGTGCCAGTATAGGAGTTTGCAACCTTTTTTTGCAAAACCAAAATTAGACCTTTGAGCAGTTGGTGGGCAAAGAGATAACCATACAAATTAAACACACATCATATCAACTTTGGCATAGGTGACTTCATGAAAGAGGTGTAATTGTAAAAGAGTAATGATTGGGAGAGAAAAATGTTGAGGAGAAGGAAGAAAGGAAGGAAGAAAGAGTAAAATAGAAGAGAAGAAAGAGAGGCAGGGGTAGAGAAAGAGGAAAGGTGAGAGATAAAAAAAGCAATCAGTTTCTGTTCTGTCTATCTCTATTTCCCTCTCTCTCTCTCCCTCTCTCCCTGAGAAGCAGCATAGTCAAACACGGGGCCTGGGAGTCAGGTGTACCTGGGTTATAGTTTCTGCTCTACTACTTGTCTATTGTGTGACCTTGGCCAAGCCACTTAACTTCTCTGTGCCTTAGTTCCCTCATCTGCAAAATGGGGACTAAGACTCTGAGCCCCATATGGGACATGGACTTTGTCCAAGATGAATATCTTATATCTATTTCAGACGCCTGACACGTTAAGCGCTTTACAAATAACATTTAAAAAATCAAATAGAGCAGGGATGGCACAAGAGAAGGAGGGTGAGAACAGCATAGAGTTGTTTGCCCCCTTCTGCTGACTAGTGAAGAGAAAAGAGCTATGCAATTGCTGTCGCCATGGCTGGCCCCTAATTCCATCTGTCTCCAGCTTTGCAGGCTGGTTGGAGGCCAACAACAGCTACATTAAGTAATTCAGAGGTGCTGATTCGCTCTCCTCCTCCTGTGCTACCACCACAGCTTAACTCGGCTGCTCCAGGCATGTCCATATAGGAACTGAACATTTAGGTCCTGAAGGGGCTCCAATCAGGGCCTCCTGCAGCAGGACCGGGACTGCCGTAAGTAGCCATTCTTGGCATCCATTTGTGAGTAAGGGGAGGGTACCCATCACTATCCTGCTTGACCAGTCCACACTAACATCAGTGCTGCTGCTGACCCGGGAGGAGAGGGGACAGAACCTCCCATCCAGTGAGGATGATGGCAATCACACTGGAGCCACTTGCTTGGATCCTTCTCGACCCCTTTTGGACTTATGGGGGTCTGGTGCAACAGCTATTTCCTGACCAAAAACTTTGGGGATGAAGCTCTAAAGGTGCCGTGTTTTTAAAGGACCATTCTTGAGTGCCACTTCTGGTATTGACCTCCTTCTTGCCAAATCCAATGGCTCCTACTCCATTCTAATCCTCCGTGACCTCTCTGCTGCCTTTGACACTGTCGACCATCCCCTCCTCCTCCATACCTTATCTCACCTTGGCTTCACGGACTCCGTCCTCTCCTGGTTCTCTTCTTACCTCTCTGGCCGGTCATTCTCGGTCTCCTTCTCTGGCGCCTCCTCCCCCTCCCATCCTTTAACTGCTGGAGTTCCTCAAGGGTCAGTTCTTGGCCCTCTTCTGTTCTCCATTTACACTCACTCCCTTGGTGAACTCATTCGCTCTCATGGCTTTGACTACCATCTCTACGCAGATGACACGCAGATCTACATCTCCGCCCCTGTCCTCTCCCCCTCCCTTCAGGCTCGCATCTCCTCCTGCCTCCAGGATGTCTCCACCTGGATGTCGGCCCGCCACCTAAAACTCAACATGAGCAAGACTGAGCTGCTCATCTTCCCTCCCAAACCCGGTCCTCTCCCAGACTTCCCTATCACCGTAGATGGCACGACCATCCTTCCCGTCTCTCGGGCCCGCAATCTCGGTGTCATCCTTGACTCGTCCCTCTCGTTCACCCCACACATCCTATCTGTTACCGAGACCTGCCGGTTTCACCTTTACAATATTGCCAAGATCCGCCCTTTCCTCTTCACCCAAACGGCTACCTTACTGCTACGGGCTCTCGTTATATCCCGGCTAGACTAATGTGTCAGCCTTCTCTCTGCTCTCCCTTCCTCCTCTCTCGCCCCGCTCCAGTCTATTCTTCACTCCACTTCCCGACTCATCTTCCTGCAGAAAACGATCTGGGCATGTCACTCCCCTTCTTAAACAACTCCAGTGGTTGCCTATCAACCTCCGCTCCAAACAAAAACTCCTCACTCTAGGCTTCAAGGCCCTACATCACCTTGCCCCTTCCTACCTCTCCTCCCTTCTCTCTTTCTACTGCCCACCCCGCACGCTCCACTCCTCTGCCGCCCACCTCCTCACCATCCCTCAGTCTCGCCTATCCCGCCGTCGACCCCTGGGCCACGTCCTCCAGGGGTCCTGGAACGCCCTCCCTCCTCACCTCCGCCAAACTGATTCTCTTCCCCTCTTCAAAACCCTACTTAAAACTCACCTCCTCCAAGAGGCCTTCCCAGACTGAGCTCCTCTTTTCCCTCTACTCCCTCTACCACCCCCCCTTCACCTCTCCGCAGCTTAACCCTCTTTTCCCCCCATTTCCCTCTGCTCTTCCCCCTCTCCCTTCCCATCCCCTCAGCACTGTACTCGTCTGCTCAACTGTATATATTTTCATTATCCTATTTATTTTGTTAATGAAATGTACATCGCCTTGATTCTATTTAGTTGCCATTGTTTTTACGAGATGTTCTTCCCCTTGACTCTATTTATTGCCATTGTTCTCGTCTGCCCGTCTCCCCCGATTAGACTGTAAGCCCGTCAAACGGCAGGGACTGTCTCTATCTGTTGCTGACTTGTTCATTCCAAGCGCTTAGTACAGTGCTCTGCACATAGTAAGTGCTCAATAAATACTATTGAATGAATGAGTATTAAGAAAAGCCCCCCAAGGTTCTTGAGCCCTGTGCCCTCCTTCTTCTCCACTTTGTCATGTTCCCCAGGGAATACAGAGAGCAGCGAGTCAGGGAGAGGACAGGGAGGCAGCACACTGTAAAGTGGAGAAACAGCAAGACCTAGTAGATAGAGCATGGGCCTGGGATCTGGGTTGTAACCCTGGCTCCACCATTTGCCTACTGTGTATCCTTAGCCAAGTCACTTAACTTCTTCGTGCCTCAGTTCCCTCAATGATAAAATGGGAATTCACTATCTGTTCTCCCTCCTACTTGACTGTGAGCTCCATGTAGAACAGGGAGTATGTCCGGCCTGATTAACTTGTAGTTACCCCAGGGCTTACTGCAGTGCTTGACACATAGTAAGCATTTAACAAATATCCAAAAAAAAGAAAAAGAAAAAAAGTGTCCCAGGCCTCCCATGGTCTCCTACTTTTTTTTTTAAATAGTATTTGTTAAACATTTAATGTGTGTCAGGCACTGTACTAAGTGCTGGGGTAGATATAAACTATTCAGGTTGGACACAGTCCATGTCCCATATGGGACTCACAGTCTTAATCCCCATTTTACAGATAAGGGAACAAGGCACAGAGAAGTGAATAGCCTTGCCCAAGTTCACACAGCAGAAAAGTGGCAGAGCATGGATTAGAACTCAGATCCTTCTGACTCCCAGGCCTGTGCTCTGTCCACTAAGCCATGCTGTTTCTTACTTGCCAGACAGATATGATGCTTGGACCCATGACCCCAACCTGGCTTGTCCATGGAGGCTAAAAGGTCAGAAGCAGCAACTGCAGCATGCCTCCAAAGACCTTGGAGCACTGGGCAGGCTGTGATGGCTGCTGCACTTCTGTTGGTCACTGTGGTTGTGACCACTGAACTCTGAACCATGAAGAGCCTAGACCTCTCCTCTTTTTTAGCCACACCAACTTATCCCTCTGTCTCCTCTTTCATATTTAACTTGTGAGCCCTTTGAGGGCTAGAGACTGAGACTAATTCCCTACCTGTGTGTGTTTTCCCAGTGCTTAGTACACTGCTCTGCACACAGGGAGTGCTTGAAAAGTACTATTTCTACAATTACTCATGATGACTTTTCATGTAGAGGACCCATTTTTATTCCATATACTGCTGACACTAGCTCCATGACCCAGAAAACAGCTGCCTTCATAGCCCCCGCAGCCTCTATTGCCCAGAGTGGCCAGCTCTTTTTCAGGACTCCTTCTGGGCCTGTCAGCCTCGTGGGTCACCTTAGGTGGTTCTAGTCAGAAAACTTCATCTCTGATGAAGTCCTCCAGACTGTAAGCTGCTCATGGGTAGAAAACATGTCTATCAACTGTTTTACTGTACTCTCCTAAGCACGTAGTACCATGATCTGAATCACGAGAAGCAGTGTGGCTCAGTGGAAAGAGCACGAGCTTTGGAGTCAGAGATCATGGGTTCGAATCCCGGATCTGCCACTTGTCATCTGTGTGACTGTGGGCAAGTCACTTAACTTCTCTGTGCCTCAGTTACCTCATCTGTAAAATGGGGATTAAGACTGTGAGCCCCATGTGGGACAACCTGATTCCCCTGTGTCTACCCCAGCGCTTAGAACAGTGCTCTGCACATAGTAAGTGCTTAACAAATACCAACATTATTACATTATTATACAGTAAGGGCTCAATAAATAGTATTGATGACACAGCCCCAGGATCAAAGCTAAAACCCAGGTCTCTCGATTTCCTAAATTTTTTCCCCTGGACCAACATCAGGACTGATTAAAGCAATAATTTTCTGTTGGTGGCCTGCCCTGTTTCTAAACACTGCTGCTTCTGCTCCCTTGATATGGAATCCCAGCACCCTCTCAGGGATGTGGAACTAATCAGGATCTACCAGTCCTCAAAAGAAAACTGAGCCATCACCACCCTAAAACGGACTCAAAAAATGAAACTCAAAAATGCACCTGTGAAAATTTTAAGTCAGCATCAGTCTTCAACCATCAGGTCCATCCTCTCACACTTCCCAAAGCAAGGTCTCCCCAACTCACGCATTCCACACACCTCCCCTGCACCAGCCAATATCTCCCCTCCTGCTTCTGAGTCCTGCATCAGAAGACTGAGAGAGGGAGGATGATCAGGCTTCAAGGGGATGCAGAAGCCCCAGCTCTAAATAGCCACAGGTGCCATTTTGAACTGGTGGCACGTAAAGGGCCTGTGACAATTGAGCTGCCTCTGGCACCAGTTTGGGAAGAGGTCCACTGGCCTCCTCTTGGATGGAGACTGGTTTCTGATCCTGTTTGAGGTCTTGCCCTTCTCACAGTGAGATCACCAGCACTCCCCTAATTCCTTCCTAGTACAATAAATGTATTCCATTGAGTTTAAAAGAGCATTAGTACTAAACCCTGGGGATTTACAGGTGAAAATTCCAAGAAACAAATCATCCCATCCCAACACAACAATCTTTAGTTTGTTTATGATAGACCTAACCACTGAGGAAGATATTACTCCACTCTTGCGGCTCTTTTTCAAGTTCCTAAATTTGGTGATTAAGCAACCTAGAAGCAGGATATGACTGACACAAGCAGAGGCCAAGAAGAATCAGGCCTTAGGCAAAAGAGAATGGGCATTCTCTCATGTCTCCTACTTTGGGATGTCTTTAGTGAAATGAATTAAGTGGACGGTCAAAACATTTATGCTGTGAACCTGATGTTTAAAGATAGAAAAATATGTGGCATCTTCTCAGAACAGCAGTGACTCAAGTTATCAAATTTTTTTTATCATTATCCCACAGTACAAATACATTTTCTCCAAAAGTACGACAGAACAATGGCTCAGAAATGATATCGTCCCTCAAATTGCAGAACCAGAGACCTAGAACACAGTTGCTATTAAAACAAGTTTAGACACAACTCCCAGAAGAACACTGCAGTTGCTGAAACTTAATTCTTCCTCTTAGATCTTATCATAATCATCCAATTGCATTTATTTTTCCCTGTCGAGGTGAACACTGAGTTCCCTGAGATTAAGTGTAACTTGCATTCATTCAAATTTAAAGATTGTGCAGTTGTTGCTTAAAACAGTCCCAAATTCTTCATCTTGATTTCAGAGCAATGGAGTAGCAGTAAAGCTATGATTGCTGCATCTTTTCAAGTGAGAAAGTGGTGATTGTGAAATGATTGAGAGATGAATGAATGAATATACTGATAAAACTGAGATTTAGTCATTTCCATATATGTATATAATGCAGAAATATCTTATGAAATAATATCAAATAGTTTCAGAAGGCACTGTCTTCTTTTGAAGCACAATTTCATTCCCCCTTAAGTTAGATTCAAAAGTGAGGAGCTAAGGCACAGAAAAGGGTAAGAGATGTTTTCCCTTGCTTGTCAGCATTTAGTTGAAATCAAAATGGTGAAATCAAAAGTAGAAAAATAAAAACCACAAATTTTGGAGGGATGAGAGAAAAAATACTTCAATTCCTTTTTTCCTTTTTTAAAGTTATATGTCCCACTAGAGGAGCAGGAGGTCCAAAGTTGCTGTCCAAGATCGTTTTGAAAATCTTGGGAACCTGGACAAAACTTGAGCTGTGGAAACCAAAATGAAGGATGAGAATGGAAATTTATGGCCACTCTGGAACTGTCTTTGGTGAAAGGGCACGCAGCCGGCCAGAGGCCTCCGGGACCGCATCACCTCCCTCCAAGCTGTGGGCCGGAAGGTCTCATGTCTTCATTGAAGGGAAGCAGTTAGGCCTTGGAAAGGCTACCCTGGGTATCGGTCAGTCCACAGGTGCTCTCTGAGCCCCTTCTCGGCCTCGATCACAGGTGGGTGTCATTCACCTCTTGGTGCCCGGAGCAGACTGTGGATGGAGTCTCACCTTGAATGCCTCTAAGGCAAGCAGCTCCCCTTCCAAGACAAGAAGAGTGCTGGGGAGGGAGGTTGCCTAGGCAACTGACCATCTACATAACCTGTCCCGGTGAGCGCCCTACAGTGCTCACGATGGCACATATATTTCTGTTTGCCGTTCCTGCCTGTGATGGTCCCCAGGGAGGGCAACCGCTGACAGTAATTGCACTTCAGGGGAAGCCTGCCGAGGTTTAGCGGGCATGTGGTAGCGCACGTTTTTCCAGAACCTGGCATTAGCCGACTGTGACTCCTCGGTCAAATCCCCTGACCACCGGAGGACGCCATGCTTCTGTTTAATGAACTGGATTGACTCTGGCATGTTTGTATAGTCCTGAATTTTCCCCAGTTCCAGCAGGATGACTTTAATCCCGTCTTGAACAAGGGCATTGTACATGGCTAGCTGCTGCTCACTGGTGTTCCCCAGACACCTGTATTGTGGAGATTCCCGGTCTAAAATGATGATTAATCTTCTGCTTTTCTTAATATTTCTGTCAATGACCACGACCACATCTGAAACATGGGAAGAGCGAATCAGTATGTGAAAGTTTACTTTATGCTCCCTCTCATTACTATAAATGAGTAAACTTGGACCTACCAAAGAAATCTACTCTATTGATCACCCAGCTTTTTTTAATTGCTTGGGTGTATATAATATCGTCAGAATTGTGGGAAAAGCATTGGCCTTTTCAACTATGCACACATCCACAGGTGAATTTCATTGTTATTAGTGACTTACAAAGAAAAGAGCAAGTTTATGTATAAATAAATAAAATATATGCATACATAAATAAATTTGTTTCTATGTAGATCTCGCTCTTTTGCTCTCTCTCTATATATATATAAATATACACATATATGTATATACAAACTTAGATTCTCATCCCAGTTAGATTTAGGATTTCAAGACTTCTTGTGGACTCAGTTCTTTCCATACCTCATATTTGACTCAAAAGAAGTAAAAGAAGATTCAACCTCCAAATGTTGAAGGTCGGTGCTCAATAATCATTTAAAATCATTACCATCGATCCCAAAGAGTGGTTCTCCTATAAATACAGTTCAGAATGGGCACTCGAGCCCCTTTTATTTCTGAGGGGGGAAAATATTTTATGTATTTAAAATTATACATTAGTTATTATTGGTCATACATAAACTGTGGGTAGAAACCTGTTCTAGACAGGCACTCTGAAGAAGTACCCAGAAAGAACAAGACCTATCTCTTGCCCTTGAGGAATTGACAATCTAAATGACCTTTGATTGGTCATAGCCAGGAGACCATGGACAAGAGGCCTTGGCAGGAGGCTGTGAACAGGAAGTCAAGCTGCTCCAGGAAAAGTCAGCATTCAGTTTCCACGTAACCCAGAAGCACTGAGGAGGTCAATCCAATTCATCAGGTACAAAACAACCAAATTGCTGGGTACTAAACATTCCCCACCACGTTTTTGGGGGAGGAACAAAAAAACATTCAGGACAAAATGGCTACTTAGATTCTCATCCCAATTAGATTTAGGATTTCAAGACTTCCTGTGGACTTAGTTTTTTCCATACCTCATGCTTGACTCATTAATAAGCAAAAGAGGATTCAACTTCCAAATGTTGAAGGTTGGTTCTCAATAATCATTTAAAATCATTACAATCCACCCCAAAGAGTAGTTCTCCTATAAACATAGTTCAGAATGGGCCTTTAAGCCCCTTATATTCCCAAGGGGGCAAAAAAATAAATCTATGTCATGTCCTCTGGGAGTAGGACAGAGACATCTGAATTTATCCCGAGAACTAGGCTTAGAGATTAACACGATTTATTTTAAAAGTGTTTCATTGTGGTTTTATTTTTCTGGTTTTAAACGTACCTTCCCCTACCAAGTCATCCCTTCCATATATAAACAGATTGTATCCGCATTGCCTCTCCAGGACATCAGGCAGGATCTTAAGCACAAATATATCTGTGCTGTAGGTGGACTCCTCTCCATAGTCTTTAGGATACAAGATATATGCATCGTATGTCTTCCCATCTGAAACTAAAATAAGAAATGTTGTGTCAATGAATAGATTTTTACAGAGTGTTTATTTAAGAGTTGTATATTTTATTATTATCATTTAGTAGTGATTTGATTAATATTAATATTTATTAAGCACATTGTAGACTAAGTACTGTGTTAAGTGGTAGGGTAGAAATTAGATAATTAAAACAACACAGTCTATATCCCACATGGGGCTCAAAGACTAAGAGGAGGGAAGAACAGGTATTTTGTCCCCATTTTACAGATAAGGAAAGTGGAGCACAGAGATGTTAAATGACTTGGTCACACAGTAGACAAGCGGTGAAACCGGAACTAGAAGCCAGGTCTCATTCTCTTTCTACTCTTTCTACTAAGATATCCTCTAATAATAACAGTAATAATAATAATATTTGTTAAATACTTACAATGTGCAAAGGACAGTACTAAGTGCTGGGTAGATATTAAAAAATCTGGTCAGACACAATCCCTATCCCACATAAGCTCACAGTGTGAAGGAGAACTGTTACTTCATCCCCATTTTGCAGATGAGGAAACTGAAGCACAGAGAAATTGTGACTTGTCCAAGTTCACCCAGCAAAAAACTGACAGAGCTAGGATTAGAACCCAGGCCCTCTGACTCCCAGGTCCATGCCCTTTCCATAAGGTGACAGTGCTTCTGCACACAGAAAGTGCTCAACAGATACCACTGATTGACTGATGGATAATTGCTTCCTCTCCATGCTGCTTCTCCTTTCCCAGAAGTCATTCTCCTGAGACACTAGAAAGTTTTGGTTCAGTTGTACAAACTTTGAGTTGTCTCATCTTTCCAGAATCTGTCCCTCTACCCCTACCTTTCCAGGGCTCACTGTCTGAAAGCTCTAATCTGGAATGAAGGCACAACTGGAGGACTGGGATGAGTGTTTTACCACACAATGGGGATTTAGTTAAGTAATCTGCCTACACAGTAAGTACTTAATTCAGTACTCTGGACACAGAATTGGCACTCAGTTCAGTGTAAGCACATAGAGTAGGCACTCAGTTTGGTGATCCACACAATGGGTATACAGTACAGAGATTTCTTTACTGTATATAAACACTCAATACAACTGAGCTCCTCATCTTCCCTCCCAAACCCGGTCCTCTCCCAGACTTCTTTATCACTGTGGATGGCACGACCATCCTTCCCGTCTCTCAGGCCCGCAATCTCGGTGTCATCCTTGACTCGTCTCTCTCGTTCACCCCACACATCCTATCCGTTACCGAGACCTGCCGGTTTCACCTTTACAGTATCGCCAAGATCCGCCCTTACCTCTCCACCCAAACGGCTACCTTACTGCTACAGGCTCTCGTTATATCCCGGCTAGACTACTGTGTCAGCCTTCTCTCTGACCTCCCTTCCTCCTCTCTCGCCCTGCTCCAGTCTATTCTTCATTCCACTGCCCGGCTCATCTTCCTGCAGAAACGATCTGGGCATGTCACTCCCCTTCTTAAACAACTCCAGTGGTTGCCTATCAACCTCCGCTCCAAACAAAAACTCCTCACTCTAGGCTTTGAGGCTCTCCATCACCTTGCCCCTTCCTACCTCTCCTCCCTTCTCTCTTTCTACCACCCACCCCGCACGCTCCGCTCCTCTGCCGCCCACCTCCTCACCGTCCCTCGGTCTCGCCTATCCCGCCATCGACCCCTGGGCCACGTCCTCCCGTGGTCCCGGAATGCCCTCCCTCCTCACCTCCGCCAAACTGATTCTCTTCCCCTCTTCAAAACCCTACTTAAAACTCACCTCCTCCAAGGGGCCTTCCCAGACTGAGCTCCTCTTCTCCCTCTACTCCCTCTGCCACCCCCCCTTTACCTCTCCGCAGCTAAACCCTCTTTTCCCCCTTTCCCTCTGCTCCTCCACCTCTCCCTTCCCATCCCCACAACACTGTACTCGTCCGCTCAACTGTATATATTTCCATTACCCTATTTATTTTGTTAATGAATTGTACATTGCCTTGATTCTATTTAGTTGCCATTGTTTTTACGAGATGTTCTTCCCCTTGACTCTATTTATTGCCATTGTTCTTGTCTGTCCGTCTCCCCCGATTAGACTGTAAGCCCGTCAAATGGCAGGGACTGTCTCTATCTGTTGCCGACTTGTTCATTCCAAGCGCTTAGTACAGTGCTCTGCACATAGTAAGCGCTCAATAAATACTACTGAATGAATGAATGAATACTTTACACACAGTAAGCATCCTCAAGACTGTGAGCTTGTTGTGGGCAGGGAATGTGTCTGCTTGTTATTGTATCGTACTCTCCCAAGCACTTAGTAAAGTGCTTTGCATACAGTAAGTGCTCAATAAATACAATTGAATGAATGAGCGAATTTACAAAATATCATTGATTGATTGACTGACTGCATACCATAAATGCTCAAAAACTACTACTCACGATGATGATGGTAATTTCCTCCCAAAGATGTCACCAGCCAGAAGGACTTAAGTAAAACCCAACACTTTTCACAAGTTTGGATTTACAGAGTGTACTGCAGGGGCCAATGAAGGAAACTAGCTTTGCTGCTTCTAAGTACTCCAAAGACTTTGGAACTTGACTTTGGGGCAGGGATTGTTTTCCAGCCTGATTATCTTGTAACTAACCCAGTGTTTGGAACAGTGCTTGACACCCAGAGCTTAAAAAATACCACAATTACTATTATTTTTATAATTACTGTTTTTATCCTGGCTGAATTGCTGTACATTCGGTTCTCCTTTAATGCCCACTTACATCCTTGAAGAGACTCACACAAAGAAAAATCAGTGTTAGTGTTGCTGTGCCCAGAACAAAGCCACACACATGCTAATAATCACTTCCTCCAACATTGCAGACTGACACGCTTTGTTGGAAGAACAGACTCTAACAGTGTTCTATCCAAAACACGTAGTGAAAAAACACATCATGGAAGAGCTGAGTGTACGATCAATAATAACTGGTTTGGGGACTCTCAGACTCTGAGAAATGAAGGTTGATGATTCTGAGCACAGGGGAAATTGAGAGAGGGGAGCTCACTAGATATGGAGGTATCAATTTCAGCTTGAGAAAGTGGTGTGAGCACATTTCTTTACTGGGCTGGGAGAGTAGTACCTGCTATTGGGTCAAAAGTGCTAGAAAGAATCTCTAGTTCATGGCAGGATGAACTTAAGTTGGCTGCTCTCAGTGAAGGTCCATACCCACTCTTTAACCTGCTCAGAGCAGGTGATTCAATCAGACAGGCTGTAATAATAATTAATAATAATAATAATAATAATGGTATTTATTAAGCACTTACTATGTATCAAGCACTATTCTAAGCACTGAGCACTGTCCTAAGTGTTGTACTTAGGGAAGCCAGGCACCCACTGTGATGTGTTTATTATGGGGCAGAAACTCTGCCAATCTTATAACCAGTTTATTTTGGCATCCTAACCTCCTGAAACAGGCTTGCATTGCTTTGCATTTGGATGACATATTTCTCCCCTTTCAACCTTCATTTTCTGCCCCAGGATAACCTGGGTTTGAAGACTTTTCTTTCATAGTGTCGGTGTAAAATAGGATGTCTAGTACCGGAGAGGGAGGAGGAACTGCTTGGCCCTCTGCCACCCAACTTACTCTGCAACCCACACTTCCAGATTCACAACCGATCTCTGTTTCATGGAAAAGAAGAGAAGCCATGTGGCCTAGTGAAAAGAGTATGGGCTTAGGAATCAGAGGACCTAGATTCTACTCCCAGCTCTGCCATATGTCTGCTGTGTGACCTCAGGCAAGTCATTTAACTTCTCTGAGCCTCAGTTCCCTCAACAAAAATGGAGATTCAGTATCTGTTCTACCTCCTACTTAGACTCTGAGCCCCAATCAATCAGTCATACTTACTGAGCACTTACTGTGTGCAGAGCACTGTACTAAGAGCTCGCTGTACTAAGAGTTTGTGAGAGTACAATATAACAGAGTTGGTATCTGATTAAATACCAGATTAAATACCTGTTCTCCCTTCTACTTGGACTGTGAACCCCATGCAGGATAGGAACAGTATCTGACCTAGTTAACGTACCTACCCCAGCATCCAGCACTCGGAACAGTGTTTGACACATAGTGAACACTTAAATACCACAATTATTATTGTATCTACCCTACGCTAGTACAGTGCTTGGCACATAGAAAATACTTAAATACCCCAGTTAGGATTATGATTATTATTGCTGTTACTATTTTTAAGGAGAAAGCAGGAGACTGAGCAGTCAGTGGCTGGGTGGAGGGGGGGATTTCCCATTTCCACCTCAGGAACAGGAAGTGGCTCCATAGGCTGCTGCCCAGAGTTTTCACCGTTCCTCTATGGACAGCATGGAGCTGGGGGAGATGGGGGTGTGCAGGGGGAGCCTCTAGGGGCACAGCTCTCCATCAGCCTCTGCTCATTTAGGGTATGAGCAAGCACTGACCAGGAGCTGAGGAATGACTGATCTGTGCTTGAGGGCTTGTGGTACCTGCCAGTTTCTCTATCATCTCTATGGCCCCGAGGCCAGCTCAGACTTCCTCTGCAAGGATGAGGTAGGTCTCTCTTATGCCACAGAACCACTCTCCCCAAGGACGGCCACCTTTGCCTCCCAGATGGGGAGGGGCGTTCCCTACCTTCCCCACTTTGCAGACGCCCAAGAACTTAATTGTACTTTCCAAGCACTTAGTACAGTGCTTTGCACACTGTAAGCACTTAATAAATATGATTAATTGAATGAATGGATGGATGGATGGAGAAGGGAGACCCTCACCACCACCCTAATTGGTTACTGTGAAAATTCACACATGGTGCAGATATGCTCATGCTTCTCTTCAACCCCTACACATATTTTATGACGTTGTGTCACACTGCCCTTCTGCTATTCTGCCCCTAGTATTTTTTTTAATGGTGCTCATTAAGTGCTTGCTATGTGTCAGGCACTGTACTAAGCACACTGCCCATCCCTCTAGACTGTAAGCTTGTTATGCGGAGAGAATATGTCTGCTAATTCTGTCCTATTGTAGTCTTCCAAGTGCTTTGTATAGTGCTCTGTGCATGCTAAACGCTCACTAAATTCCATTGATTGATTAATTGATTGGGGAAAATGCAAGATAATCAAGTTGGACATAGTCCCTGTCAGACTGAGCTCCTCATCTTCCCTCCCAAGCCCGGTCCTCTCCCAGACTTCCCTATCACCGAGGATGGTACGACCATCCTTCTCGTCTTTCAGGCCTGCAACCTCGGTGTCATCTTTGACTTGTCTCTCTTGTTCATCCCACACATCCGATCCGTTACCAAGACCTGCCGGTCTCACCTGTACAATAT
This sequence comes from Ornithorhynchus anatinus, assembly GCF_004115215.2. Taxonomy (NCBI): domain Eukaryota; kingdom Metazoa; phylum Chordata; class Mammalia; order Monotremata; family Ornithorhynchidae; genus Ornithorhynchus; species Ornithorhynchus anatinus. Next base: position 111,708,272 of record NC_041729.1, read on the forward strand.
CGCCAAGATCCACCCTTTCCTCTCCACCCAAATGGCTACCTTACTGCTACGGGCTCTCGTTATATCCCGGCTAGACTACTGTGTCAGCCTTCTCTCTGACCTCCCTTCCTCCTCTCTCACCCTGCTTCAGTCTATTCTTCACTCCACTGCCCGGCTCATCTTCCTGCAGAAACGATCTGGGCATGTCACTCCCCTTCTTAAACACCTCCAGTGGTTGCCTATCAACCTCCGCTCCAAACAAAAACTCCTCACTTTAGGCTTCGAGGCTCTCCATCACCTTGCCCCTTCCTATCTCTCCTCCCTTCTCTCTTTCTACTGCCCACCCTGCATGCTCCGCTCCTCTGCCACCCACCGCCTCACCGTCCCTCGGTCTCGCCTATCCCGCCGTCGACCCCTGGGCCATGTCCTCCTGCGGTCCTGAAATGCCCTCCCTCCTCACCTCCGACAATCTAATTCTCTTCCCATCTTCAAATCCCTACTTAAAGCTCACCTCCTCCAAGAAGCCTTCCCCAACTGAGCTCCCCTCTTTTTCCCTCTGCTCCCTCTACCTCCCCCTTCACCTCTTTGCAGCTAAACCCTCTTCCCCCTCCTTTCCCCCTCCTGTCCCACCCCCTCAGCACTGTACTCGTCCGCTCAACTGTATATATCTTTATCACCCTATTTATTTTTTTTGTTTAATGAGATGTGCATCACCCTGATTCTATTTAGTTGCCATTGTTTTTATAAGATGTTCTTCCCCTTCACTCTATTTATTGCCATTGTTCTTGTCTGCCTGTCTCCCCCGATTAGACTGTAAGCCCGTCAAAGGGCAGGGACTGTATCTGTTGCCGACTTGTACATTCCAAGTGCTTAGTACAGTGCTCTGCACATAGTAAGTGCTCAATAAATACTATTGAATGAATGAATGAAATGGGGCTCCCAGTCTTAATCCCCATTTTACAGATGAGGTAACTGAGGCACAGAGAAGTGGAGTGTCTTGCCTATGGTCACACAACAGACAAGTGGCAGAGCCAGAATAAGAACCCAGGTCCTCTGACTTCATAAGCCCGTGCTTTTTCCAGTAGGCTATGCTGATTCTGAAAGAGGCACCTCCCAGAGTTCCAAGTTGGGCAGACAAGTTCTTAAGTGCCTAGGTCAGTGGTCTGTGCACAAAAGGCACTCAATAGATACTGGGGACAGTGAAGGGAATGTACCTTTCTTCTCTGAAAGAGGATAGCAGAAATTCCGATACCATAACACAATGTCAACCTTGAAAATCTTGTAGATGAACACTGAGCAAACGACCACAAAAGCCAACGTGATGAGTCCTCCAATCAGACAAGCCCGGAAATCAGGAGCTGTACCAAGGGAGAGAGAAAGAGGCAGCATTATTCAAGCTAGAATTTGTTTGAGGGGGCAGAGGAGAAGCAGTGTGGCTTAGTGGCTAGAGCAAGAGCCAGGGAGTCAGAAGGACCTGGGTTCTAATTCCAGCTCCACCACATGTCTGCTGTGTGACCTCAGGCAAGTCACTTTACTTCTCTGGGCCTCAGTTCCCTCCTCTGTAAAATCGGGGTTAAGACTGACTACATAGAGCTTAATGCAGTGCCTGAAATACAGTAAGCACTTAACAAGTACCAAAATTCAGGAATTGCTCTCGAGGCTGCCAAAGACTGAGCTCTGCTCCTTGCCCTTTCAGGCCTTTGAGCCATGCTGAGAAATTAGAGTGTCCTGACCTGTCTAACAAGGGAGTTTCTTGGTTTGTTTTTTTGTTGCTATGGTTTTTTAGGGTATTTGTTAAGCACTTATCATGTGCTAAGCACTGTCCTAAGCACTAGGGTAGATGCAAGTTTATCAGGTTGGACACAATCCCTGTTCCACAGGGACTCAAAGTCTAAGTTAGAGAGAGGAGGATTTAATCACCATTTTACAGATTAGGTAACTGAGGCACCGAGAAGTGAAGTGACTTGCCCATGGTGACCTGACAATCAGTTGGCATATTTAGGATAGAAGCCAGGTCCTCTGACTCCCAGGTCCATGCTCTTTCCATTAAGCCATGCTGCTTCCCTCAGAAGCATGTCAGAGGGCACCAGCCATCCCTCCTCTCCCTCCTCCCTTCTCCCTCAGCAAGCCCAGAGCAGTAGTTCAGGCTGCAGTGAACTCAGAGAGGGAAGAAAAGAGGGAGGATTTTCCTAGTAGATAACCCTCCAGATGCTGGGTGTGCTCAGATTAAGGATGCCTGCACATGAAGAGGGTAGGCAGGAATGAACATAACTGTCCACCCCCTCCCGATTATCCCCCCTCGCACCACCAGAAGCCCCCATCAGATTAAGACAGCCTATTATGCCCACAGTCAGGTGGGATTTCCAAGGCGACCCAGTGGGAGGAAGAAAGCATAACCTTTGATTTGGCCTCCAGACACGGACTTGAATAGCAGCATAGCTTAGTGGAAAGAGCACGGACCTGGGAGTCAGGGGGCCTGGGACTTAATCCTGCCTCTGCTACTTGCCTACTGGGTGACCGAGGGCAAGTCACTTAACTTCTGTGTGATGTCAGTTTCCTCATCTATAAATTGCAGATTCAATACCTGTTTTCCCACCTACCTAGACTGTGAGCCCCTTAAGGGACAGAGACTGCATCCTACCCTATTATCTTATAATAATACTGGGGTATTATTATTACCCCAGTGCTTAGTACAGTGTTTGTCACACAGTAACGTTTAACAAATTATTATCAGGTGACAGACAACACTCTTGTATCCTGTCTCCCAGCCCCTGGAGTGCCATCTCCATCAGATATGTAGCCCGGCTGGCTTCTCTGCAGGAGTCTGGAATCCAAGAGAAGCAGTGTGGCCTAGTGGATAGAGTATGAGCTTGGGAGTCAGAAGGATCTGAATTCTAATCCCATCTCTGCCATTTGTCTGTTGTGTGACCTTGAGCAAGTCACTTCACTTCTCTGTACCTCAGTCAAATCACTTCATATCTCTGTGCCTCAGTTCCCTCACCGGTAAAATGGTGATAAAGACTGTGAGCCCCATGTGGGACATGGACTGTGTCTAATCTGATTGGCTTGTATCTACCCCAGCACTTAGTACAGTGCCTAACATGTAGTAAGTGCTTAACAAATAGCATTTAAAATAAAAAGTCAGACCTCAGCGTGAACAGACCTGGAGACAAGCAGGTGACACACAGGAAGCTCTTTGTGGGCAGAGAGCATATCTGTTTATTGTACTGTATGCTCCTAAGCACTTAATACAGTGTTCTGCCCTCAGTAAGCGCTCAATAAATACAATTAAATGAATGAATGAATGAAAGTCAAGCTCATTCCCTAACCTTATCCCATCTTGACTACTGCATCAGCCTCCTTGCTGACCTCCTGCCACTACCTGTCTCTCCCCACTCCAGTCCATACTTCGCTCTTCTGCCTGGATCATTTTTCTAATGTTCAGTCCATTTCTCCCCACTCCTCAAGAACTTTCAGTGGTTGCCCATCCACTTTCACATAAAACAAAACCCCTTACCATCAGCTTAAAAGCATTCAATCAGCTTGGCCTGCTCCTGCCTTACCTCATTGATCTCCTACTACAGCCTGCACCCTTGGCTCCTCTAGCACCAGGTTGCGTTCTGTGCCCCAATCTCATCTGTCTTGCTGCCAACCTGTTCCCCTTGTCCTCCCCGGCCTGATATTCCCTCCCCCTCCATATATGACAGACCACAACTCTTCCTCACTTTCTAAACCTTTTCCAAGAGGTCTTCCCAATTAAACCCTCTTTTCCCCAATTCCCTCTCCCTTCTGTGTCATCTATATGCTTGATCTATGACCTTTAACTTTTGGTACTCATCCCATCTTCAACCCTGTAGTACTCATGTATATACTTACAAATTATATATTATGAATTATTTATTTATATTAATGTCTGTCTCATCCTCTGGACTGTAAACTCACTGTGAGCAGAGAACATGTCTACCAACTCTGTCCCCCAGATGCTTAGTAATGTGATGGCTTGATTGATAAACTGCTGAAAGGATGTTGGTCTTCCCTACCCACCGTGATGAACAGGGTCCGACAAGATCAGTGTCCAAAGAAGGTACCAGATCACATACCTTCTCACAAAGGTTTTCATGGGAAAGCTGTGATTTGTGGGAAAAAGAGGAAGTAAAGAGGATAAAAAATTTGAATCACATGCTGAAAGGAAATGTGATATTCAATAAACTCTTCCCCAATGATAATGATCACCTGAGGAATTAACAGGCCAGATCACTTCCAGCCAGTTCAATGTCCTTTCTCCAGTATCTCTCCAAGCACCGGGGGGTCCGCTTTGAAATCTACCCACTCCATCTCTCACACATCTGTCTCCCTATCGACAAACATCTCAATGATACAAAGCAGAATCACACTTTTAAGCAATGATTTGAGAACTTACTTGGTGGTTTTAAGGCAATGTATGCTTCAGTGTATCCATAGGTACTAGAGGCTAAACAGACAAATGGGTGGAGATAATGCCTGCTTCCCACTTCTGAAATGTTGATTCTTGAGATGACTGTAACAGGTCTTGTTTCAGAATGCTCTTCACTTCTGTAGAAGGGAAAGAACAAACAAGGTTCTCCATGTTACCAGGGACAGCAGCTGCCCACTGTGGGGGAGAGGAGGGAGCGGGGGTGGAGAGGTGCAGGAAGAAGCATGAGCTGCAAGCTAAAAAGAGAACTTAGTATAAAGACCTTAGTATAGTGTTTACTACAGTTCTCTGCACACAGTAAGTGTTCAATAAACACCACTGATGGTGTGAAGAGATTTTTTGAAGTCATAAGCACTGGGGGTCTAATCTCAGCTAAGCCACTTGCCTGCTGTGTAGACTTTTGGGCAAGTCAGTTAGCATCTCAGTTTCCTCATCTGTAAAATGGGGCTTAAATTGCTGTTCTCTTTTGCTTGTAAGCACTAGGTAGGATGTGTCTGATCTGATTATACTGTATCTACCCCAACGTTTACCACAATGGTTAGCTCACAGTAAGTGCTTAACAAACACCACAATTATTATTATTATTATCATCATTATTAACATTAAAACAGAAAACAGAAGAAAGAGGAGTAAGAATTATGGGCAGAGTGCAGCAAGGCAGGAACCAAAGGTGGGGAGACAACTGCAGGAAAACAGAAAAGAAAAACAGCTTAAGAGGATGAGGTAGTGAAATGAGGAGCGACACTAGTAGCATTCAGAAAGTAGAGGAACACAGAAACTGATGGGCAAACCCATAGTGACTGAAAAATGAGAGGGAAGGAACACTCTTCTGTCAATGTTTTAGTCAGTGCTGAGGGTTGCTTTTTATCTAATCCCCTGCCTAAAGCTCAGGGTTAGGAAGGAGGCAATCTTAGTTCTCAAAGTGAGAGACTCTTATCATTGCTTTTATAATCTTATCCAATTTCTGGATGACCATTTTAAAGCACTCCAACCTCACTGATGGACAATTGCTCTGCTGCTCTCCCACTTCAATTGATCAATCAATGGTATTTATTGAGTGTTTACTGTGTGCAGAGCACTGTACTAAGAGCTCAGGAGAGTACACATAACAGAGTTGGTAGACACATTCCCCAGCCTAGTATGAGTTCCCTGTCTTGTGAGAGGATTTGGATATTTGTGGTCCCCTGAGTCCCTTCCCAGGATTTTGCTCATTCTTTGGGGAGTGGCAGGGGAATGAGAAAATTATATGTTTAGAAGTGCATTTATTTTTGCCTCTTGCAAATTCTCCATGTAATGCTCCTGCACAAATGTGGCACTCCTGGTTTGATGAATTAATCAGGTTTCCTAATTTTTAGTAAATGATGACGGCCTGAACCTGGGAATGGTTAACGTGAGAACCCCACCCAACACTGGCTACACATATAATGGGTGAGATAATGGAAGTGCAGACACTGAGGAACTGCTGCCTAGGACTTCTTCTTTGATGACCACAAGCTATGCCCTATCCCTGCCAGCTGCCTCGTGATGGGTGTTGAAAATCTGAGGATATTGTTTACCTCTGTTGTGTGATGCTAAGCACACAGTACAGGGCTCTGCACACTATAGCGTACAACAAAACGGCAGCTTATTGCAGCAGTTTGTCAACAGTTGAGAAGCAGCGTGGTCTAGTGGAAAGAACATGGGCCTGGGAGTCAGAGGATCTGGGTCCTAATTCTGGCTCCACCACTTGTGTGCTGTGTGACCTTGGGCAAGTCACTTTTCTGGGCCTTGGTTACCTCATCTATACAATGGGGATTAAAACTGTAAACCCCATGTGGGACAGGGACTGTGTTCAACCTGATTTTCTTGTATCTACTCCAGGGCTTAGTACAGTGACTGAAGCAAAGTAAACACTTAACAAATTCCATTTAAAAAGATAAACATTGATGATGATGACCAAAATCGAGGGATGACTCGGTGCCACCCGTCACCATTAATGGAAAGACAAATCAAGCACATACCTCTTTCCCTCTGCCCACCCCATCAACCCTAAAGTCTTATGTAAGTGGACAGTCCCTAAAGTGTTCTCTTGGTTGCTGAAGAGACAGAGGCCTCTTTAGACCCCATTGCTCCCCCTCATTGCGCCACTGTCAGATCTGAGCAGCCCTATTTAGTCACCAGTTATGAAGACTAGCCAAAGGGCTAAAAAAAGAACCCTGCTATCTTTATGGGGAGCAGAATGGAAGTGACTTTTATCATCCAAAGCATATATACTAATTTGCCAGGATACTTACTCCAAATATTCCATGAAAACTTTAGGGTCATTAATCGCCTTTCTATTCCAAGTCCAATATACTAGGTCAATCGACATACCACTCACGTTGCAATCCACAACAAACTGGGACCCTGTAAAACATCATTCATGTAACAGATTCTCTTCATATAACTGATTCTAGACTGTAAGCCCTGTATGGGCAGATATTGTCTCTCTTTATTACCGAATTGTACTTTCCAAGTACTTAGTACAGTGCTCTGCACACAGTAAGTGCTCAGTAAATACAACTGAATAAATGAATGAATGATTCATACAGTTGCTTCTAAACAGCTTAGGAAGAGGGGAATCAAACCTCAAGCTCCTGTTTGAGGTTCAATTGAAATCCAATTAAGGATTTATTTTACATCAATGAAGAGGAATTTGACATAACAGAATTCAATAAACTGGAATTCATTGTAATGGAATTCAAAAGCCACTTACCCAGTTCCACTTCCACGCTCGAATTGACTGGATAAAGGATCTTTGGTATGTCCATCGGCTTACGCTCTAAAAGGACAAAGGAACGCTTTGAGTCTCCACTAAACCATTGGTGGTCAGGCTGACACTTCCCAAGGGCCTCATGTGGCAGGCACAGCTGCTTCCCAGCAGGCCAGGAGATGTCAGTTAGGGAGAGGAGGCAGGGTCTGCCTGCCCATGCGCCAACCACCCTGAGCTTCCATCCCAATAGACTGAAAGCTCCTTGTGGGCAGGGCTCACATCTACCAACTCTATTGTATGGTAATAATGACAATGTTGGTATTTGTTAAGCGCTTACGATGTGCAGAGCACTGTTCTAAGCGCTGGGGCAGATACAGGGTAATCAGTTTGTCCCACGTGAGGTTCACAGATAATCCCCATTTTACAGATGAGGTAACTGAGGCCCAGAGAAGTTAAGTGACTTGCCCACAGTCACACAGCTGACAAGTGGCAGAGCCGGGAGTCGAACCCATGACCTCTGATTCCGAACCCCACGCTCTTTTCACTGAGCCACACTGCTTCTCCGTACTTTCCCAAGCACTTAATACAGGGCTCAGCATATAGTAAACTCACAATAAACACCACTGAATGATTGATTGAACCCTGCCCTAGGACTCTGTCCAACAGTCAATCCTAATATAGGGGTCAAGTAAGCAGTGTTCTAGTGAAGGAGCAGCTTCGTTTCCCTAAGCTTCAGCAAGAAAGGGCATCAATGCATGCATGCAAGAATGAGGGATGGTTGAACAAAAGGATTATCAGGGTCTGGAAAGTTTCTAAGAATTTTTCTCATCTTAAATCACACAGAGGCAATAGAAGATACGTCTCTTAGGGCCAGGTGCAAACCCTTGTGGGTTCACAGCTGTTATGTGTTCTGCGAACCACAGCACTTATGTACATATGTGTAATTTAGTTATTTATATTAATGTCTGTCTCCCCTTCTATATTGTAATTTTGCTGTGGCCAGGGAGCTTGTCTGCCAACTGTATTATATTGTACTCTCCCAAGAGTTTAGTACAGTGCTCTGCATACAGTAAGAGCTCAATAAATACAATTGATTGACTGATTAGTTGACTTTTCCTCTTTGCCAGATTGCACCAGGGGGAGCTGGGCCTAGGAATCCGAATGACTCTTTGGACACTAAGTGGCTCTGGGAAGCTTCAAGTTAGTTGGACTTCCCATCACCCAAATTTTGGTCAGCCCCAGGAAATCTGGCCATCCCCAGAGTATCTCCAGGCCTGAATCTCTCCCAGTCAGGATTCTCTCCAAGGGCTCAGATCACTGATTCATAGGGCCAGGGCCTGAAAGGGACAGGCCCAAAATAGTACCTGCTGACTCAGACCATATGGGGGGAGTCAGAGTCTTTTCCAGCAAAGTGGCCCCAGCTCAACCCCTGGAAAACCACCTCCCTTCATGCCCTGCAAAACAGCAGATGTCCCAATTTCTTCTTCTTACTGGCCTAGGCCCCAGCTGAGCTCTACAGAGAAAGAGAGGTATTCAGCACATCAGGAAGGGGAAAAAAGGGAGACATATTTACCTAAAATGGTTAGATATATAGTCCGAGAAATGGTGTACTGCGCACCCATGTGGGCAAATGACGTATGACATGTGTAGTACCCGCCATCCTGAAGCACTAGGTTTTTCAGTAAAAGTCGTCCTTCCCTTTCCAGAGCGGTAAACTTTTTATGGTCAAGAGGTCCAGGCTTGCAATTCTAGACAGAAAATTAATCCTTTCAAAGTATTTCTGAAGTGAGACTGGATACTTTAAAGAAGTAAAAAAAAAATTCCACAGAACCCACTCCACATCCTACCAGTGGAAGAAATTGCATTTTAATCCCATCATAGACTATTTCATCACCCTAAAATATGCCCTATCCAAACTATTCTCTTCTTCTCTAGGGTCCTCTTTGCTGACCCCGATATCCCAGGCAGACAGAAAGGAGGAGGGGGAACAATGAGAAGCAGCATGGTCTCGTGGATAGAGCACAGGCATGGAAAGCAAAAGACCTGGGTTCTAATCCCAGTTCCACCACTTATCTGCTTTGGACATTGGGCATGAAACTTCACTTCTTTGCGTCTCAGTTACCTGATCAATAAAATGGGAATTAAATCTTCTTCCTTTTAATTTAGACTACGAGCCCCATATGATATAAGGATTGTCCAACCTGATGATTTTGTTTCTACCCCAAAGTTTAGTACAGGGCCTGGCACCCAGTAGGCACTTAACAAATTCCATAAAAAGGGAGAGGGAGCAGCCCAGAGCAGAGATTGGGTGTGTTCTAGGAGGGGGTGGTGTGGAAGAAATAGGTCAGGAATGCTGTGGTTTCTCCATCCCTGGCACTTTGGGTAGTGTTGGCAGTCGGGGCAGAAAATAAAAGGAAGGCTGGGTGTCAGAATGGAGTTACTGCCTGGTCATTTGCATCCTCCAGGGCTCTGACTGTGAACATGAGCGTGCCATGGGGCATCTCCTACTTTATGGTGGCCCAGAAGCCCAGGTGGCAAACCCCAGGGATGAACGTCTGGAACAGGATGGTGTCACTCCTGTAATTCGGCCCCAAATCTGGATCAGCCAGAGGATTCGGAAACTTCCTGAGTGGCAAGTTCTGTGGCCTTTCATGGGAATCTGAAGCATGTAGGGGAAGCGCCCAGGAGGTCCAGACTGAGCCAAGATACACCAAGCTGGCCTGCCTCTCTCTCCCTCACCTTCAGAGCTCACCTCCAGAGGTGCTTTGGACAGGTATGAATCTTTAGTGCTGTCCGAGCCAAGTCTGGCTTTGAGCTCTGAGATGGCCAATGGCCTGGGGCAACTTTCTGAGATTATACTGGGCTGGGGCATGTGTTGAGTAGCCCAGGACATTTCTTAGAAGCCAGTGCAGGCTGTTTCAGTGACTCAGGTGAGGAGGCACTCCCCCATTCAAACAGGCTGCGGGGGGCTCAGAGAGGAGTTCCTGCAGACACACTTCCCCACCTGGCCAGCCCAGGAATCAATCAAGCATATTTACAGAGCACTTACTGTGTGCAGAGCATTATACTCGATGCTTGGGCAAGGACAGTATAACAGAGTCGGTAGACATATTCCCTGCCCACAAAGAGCTTGCAATCTAGAGAGGATGTGTTCCTGGAAACTCTGTGTCCCTGAGCCCCAGTCTCCGTCACTTAGTAACCCTGCTATAGAGTGTCCCTTGGTGCTGGGAGTGACGGTGCAGCCTCAGCCCTTTGAGCCACTAAATGAACCATATGGGGTCGCTATCTCTAGTTACAGTTCTATCAACAGGTATGGCTGATTTAACAAAGGAATGGGCTGATTGGTCAAGGACAAGAGGGAAAAATACCCAGAAAACTCCTGTGGGGACTCTAAAAATTCATTTTGAAAAAAAAAGGTATTCGTTAAGAAATTATGTGACAGGCACTGTACTAAACACTGGGGTAGATATAAGCTAATCAGGTTGGACACAGTCCCAGTCCCACAAGGGACTCACAGCCTTAATCCCTATTTTACAGATGAGGTAACTGAGACACAGTGTAAGTGACTTGCCCATGGTTACACAGAAGACAAGCAGAGGAGTCGGAATTAGAACTCAGGTCTTCTGACTCCTCAGCCGGGTCTCTTCCACTAGGCAATACTGCTTCTTATGCTACAGATTCAGTGGTTCCTCATTTTCATACCACTCACCCAATCACCATCCTGCTGCCCCACTCAGCACAGCACTTTAAGACTTCCTGGTTTCCCCTCCCAGTCAGGGCCTTGCCTCCATTAATTTTGAAGGAGACAAACCTGGGAAGGAATGTGAGTTGAACAGCATAACTTTAGAGGAGGATTCTGTTCAGCAGAGGACACTGCAGTGCAGGGAGAATGGAAAGTTCTTGTGGAAAAAAAGCACTGGAAAACCGTCTAACCAAGATGGTACCCTAAAGGAGGTCATTAAAACCAAGTGGCCCACTCCATTCAGCTGTCTTTTCAGTGGAATATATTTCTTATCTCATTTGAGGTGACTGTCTCCAGTCCCCTAATAAAGGGGGTAGAGGGAGGGCACTGAGGCTGTTTTGTAGCCCCAAAGAAGTGGAATCTTTTACTCTAATCCCTCTAGTCTCTAGAAGAGAAATAAGAGTTTAAGGAAGGATATTAAATCTTTCAGGTCAGCACCAATAGCTGCCTGATAGGCTGTAGATGGGTAGGCCATGGCCCTCATTTGGTTCAGTGCAGTCCTAAGAGAAGCCTCATTCCAATGGCACACTCAGTTCTGGTTCAGGCCCAGTTCTGCCCATGACCTGTCTGGTAGGTCTACAATCTTGGAGGGTCAAGGCCAATCAAATAATCATTTGATTGACTACTGCGAGCTGAGCACCTGGGCTATAGAAGATGTCTTGCAGATCCCCCAACCCCAAGATATTTAAGGAGATAAATCAGTTCCCATTCCCCCATGGGGTGAGAAGACAGTATGTGTTTTTATCCAGCAGTTTCACATGACCCATTTGGTCCAGAACCATCCTAGGTTCCTCTAGACTGTAAGCTCCTTTTTTTAAAAAAAATGGTATTTGTTGAGCCCTTTCTATGTACCAGGCACTATACTAAGTGCTGCTAGAAGCTAGTCCAGTTCCAAATGGGGGTCACAGTTTTAATCTCCATTTTATAGATGAGGTAACTGAGGCACAGAGAAGTTAAGTGACTTGCCTAAGGTCACACAGCAGACAAATTAAGGAGACAGGATTAGACTTTTTGTGGGCTGGGGGTGTGTCTACCAAATCTGTTATACTGTACTCTCCCTAGTGCTTAGTACAAGGTTCTGCACACAGTATGCACTCAATAATTACAGTTGACTGAATGATTGATTAGGGTCTTGCACCCACTACATGGGTGGGGAAACTCAAGGCCCTAGCTTTTCTGAATCTTACCCAGGACCATCCCAGTCCTCCAGAGATCAGGTCTCCTGGGCACAGATGGCCCCAGGCCACCCTAACAATGAACTTGGACAATATAGGGAATTAGGGGAAATGCATCAATACTTGGTACTACAGTACGCTGGACAGATTTTGGGTCACTGATTTCAGCTCTCTGAGGCAGAATCCCAGGCTGTTTACTTCTCCACCGCCTCCACTTTTCTGGTGCTCACCAGTTACTGCGGCTGGAGGAGAGGTTCTGCCAACACATAGCCCTGGTAAGGGCCAGAAAACCAATGGGGGCATCCTCTCACTCCTCCTCACCCGGCTGGACAGAGGCAAGAGGTGGAGCCACCATCTTGTCTTTACCTCTGGTTTCTTTTCCGCTGCGGTTGGCAAAACTGGCCACTTACATCTGCCTGACCTGTCCCAAAATCTAAGGAAACTGAGTTAACGGCTATGTCCTCTAGGTGCCAATCCCAAAGGGGCAATGATCTTCTATGCTCCCACAGAATAGGAGATTATACCCATGATAAATAAGACTCTTGGAAGGTTTTTTCACTATCCATTCTGAAGGACCTACTCTTTGACTAAACTGTCCCCTGAATTATGTGAAATGAAAACACGACATCAGAAACAAAAGTTGGGGGGAGATTCTTACCTTATACCACTGAACTCTAGGTAACTGATTGTTTTCATCTCTTAAAAAGTTCATTCGGGGGCACACAATCACACCCCCTACAGTCCGGAATATCTGTTGCTTGTATAAGCTTTCATTTTGGTAACATAAACCGGGCTCATTCTTCAAAACAGTTATGTTCATTTTCACTCTCAAGCAGTGGGTCAAATTTCTAGAAGGATAATAAAAGAAATGATTGAAGTGCCTTCACAATACTGCTCTTGCTAAGCTTTCTGTCCTCTCACAGAATGTAAATGTGCCATCTTCATCAGCATCAACAGTCTTTATTGTGCACTTACTACAGGCAGAATACCGTATTGTGCATCTAGGGGAAATGACTATAAGGAGTAAGCTATAAAAACAATAAAAGAGAGAAGATATGATGGAAGTTCCTTTAAGAGTGATAGACAAGGAAGCTACATGGCATAGTAGAAAAAGCACGGACTGGGCATCAGAGGACCTGAGTTCTAATCCCAGCTCCCTCCCTTGCCTGCTGTGTGACCTTAGGCAAGTCACTTAACTTCTCTGTGCCTCATTTTCCTCTTAAAATAGGGATTCAGTGCATATTCTCCCTTCTTAGACTGTGAGCGCCAGGTAGGACAGGGACTGTGTCTGACCTGATTATCTTGTATCCACCCAGCACTTAACTCAGTGCTTGGCACATAGGAAGCATTTAAGAAGTGCCATTTTAAAAAAATAGATGAGCCTCAGCTCAGGACATCAAGACCAAGACCCTGCATTATGGGTAACTAATAATAGTGCTTATGGTTTGGGCAGAACCAATCACACTTTCTCATTCACATCAGTAGGGGTCTTGCTGAGGAACCAAGAGCAATGAGCAGGTAGGGTGGCAGGAGTGCAATTCACTGAAAAGCAGGGTGTCCTAGTGGAAAGAGCACAGGTCTGGGAGTTAGAAGATGTGGGTCCATCCCGGCTCTTTCACTTACCTGCTGTGTGACTTTGGGCAAGTCACTTAACTTCTCTTTGCCTCAGTTCCCTAATTTGTAAAAAGGGATTAAGACTCTCACCTCCATGTGGGACAGGGACTGTATCCAAACTTATTATCTTGAATCTACCCCAGTGCTTAGAAAAGTGTTTGACACATAGTAAGTGCTTAACAAATACAATAATAATAAAAATAAATGTGGCATTTGCTAAGTGCTTACTATGTGCCAGGCACTGTACTACATGCTGGGATGGATACAAGCAAATCAGGTTGGACACAGTCCCTATCCCACATGAGGCTCACAGTCTTGGTTTCCATTTTACAGATGAGGAAACTGAGGCAAAGAGAAGTGAAGTGACTTGTCAAAGGTCACACAACAGACAAGTAAGAATAACAATAATAACAGTAACAATACATTGAGAAGTGCAATCTTTGTCCAGGTTAGCCAGCTGCACATGGAATCAGAACTACTATCACCCATGTCTCCTGATGCCCAGGACACTGCTCCACGCTTTGCCTCAGGTGCTTCAGTAAAACTATGAGGCAATAAGGGATTTAGCGTAGGGTTTTAAGGAGGGAAATAATGGGACCTAATTTACTCGGGCGATCAGACCCCACCCAGTTTCTTTGTGTAGTAGGTTGGAGGAGGGAATAGTTGGAATGGGGGACCAGCAAGGATGCTGTTTTGTATCATCCAGGACTGAGGCATGAGGGCAGGTATCCAGTCTGTGTTGAAGATGATGTCTCAAGGCAAGCGGAGAGGCACAGTTCTGGATAATTTTCTCAAATTTCTAAGGATCAACACCCTCTTTGTCTCCAGGCTTTCCTACAAGCAATAAACTTAATCCTTACCTCGTGACACAGTAGTAATATCCAGAATCTTCTAGCTTTGTAGGTATAAACCAAAGAACATTTTTGTCTTGATGAATCCGGGAACTGTTCTCCTTAGACACAGGGGTTTCACTCTCATGTCTATACCAAATCACGTCACTTTTAACACTTGTCTTGTCTTTGCTACATCGAACAGCATCAACTTCATTCTCCGTGGCAATATACATGATACTGTCCTCTTTTTCCTGGCAGTTTTCTTTAAAAAAAATATAAAGTGGAACTTGTGGATTTGCTTTTATTAGTGATCCTAACATTTGCAGAAGAAAAATATTTGCCGGGAAATCCCACAAAGTGTTGTCCTTTCTCCTCAAAACTACTGTTAAGAATTTCGAGGGAACAAACTCATCTCACACCAGCGACCCAAGCATTTAACCACCCCACACTTCAGCACCTTCACCTGAAAAGTGAAGTCCTTATTTCCTAAGGATTCCAAGGATGAGTTGGATCATGTTAGCTCAGAGCACTGAACTTCAAGGGCAAACAAAATAGTCATGACATGTCAGTCACCTACAAAACCTTCTTCTAACATACGTGATATTTTCCCTGTCTTATGTGAGTTTCACTTTAGGGAAGTTCTGGAAGGAAGCTAGGTTGACCATGTGTGACACCTGGAGCCTGCTGCCTATCTCCAGGAACAGACAAGGTATATTGTACTCTCCCAAGAACTTAGTACAGTGCTCTGCACACAGTGTTTGCTCAATAAATACAATTGAATGAATGAATTATTATTATTATCATTATTATTATTATTATTATTATTATTATGGTATTTGTTAAGCTCTTACTATGTACCAAGCACTATTATAAGCACTGGAATGAATGAAGGCGAAGGCTGAGTCCCAGCATTTGTGAACCAGTGTGGGGGTCTGGGGTCTCCTGCCTGCCTACACTGGCGCACAAATACTAGGACTCAGCCTTTACCCCACTGATCCCCCCAGGGAACCTCCCAAGGGCTCAGGGAGACATCAGGCAGATCCTTCTAATGTGGTAGGGTTTAGCCTTGCATTGTCTACAGGAGACCTCCTTCACAGGAGAGGCCCAAAGCAGATTCCCATTTAACTCACCAGCCAGGAGGCAGGAAAAGAACAACGCCACCGAGCAAGCCAACCGAAGCACAGCCATTATATTTCCCTGGAAAGGAAGAGAAGAGAAAGACTGATGGTTTCTGCCAAATTCCTAAACCCAATTGTCCTAAGGTGCACTCTGCTGTGGTAACACACCCTTGGCTGAGAGACAACCTGGACACCACCCAAGGCCTGGGAAGCAATTTCCAGTACAAGGAATCAGCCTGGCACAGGACAGAAGCCACATCTAGCTCCCAATCCTGCCCATCCCTCCTTGGACCACCTTGGAACAGCCCTGCATCCTCTCAGTGGATCAGTGCTGGTCATCCTGGTTTTAAGGGAACCTCTCTATCTCCGACCTTTCCTTCCAGAGTGTCTTTTGGGGTATTCCAGGTGCTAGGTAGCTGCTTCAATCCATCCAGGCCATGAAGCACATGGGACCTCCAGGTGGCAGGCCATCCAATTCCAAAGGACAAGAGTGGCTCTTTAAAAAGATTTTCCAAATTTCCAGTAAACAGAAGAAGCAGGCATACTGTGCACACCAATTAGGAATGGCACATTTAGCAGTGCTTTCCAACATTTTCCACTGTGGGCCTACTTTCTCCTGAAACATGCACGATCTGGGACTGGTCTCCCCTCTACCTCCACCCCAATTCCCATTTGCCCACCTCCCTGCCAAAACACATGTTTACTTGCAGGCTCAACATTCCATTACCTGGTATGGTCGAACTCTAGCAGGCCTCTCTCTGTGCTCTATGGACCCTGGATGGTGTTGGGTTGCTTAGCACCTTTAAGGAGTTAATTCACCTGAATGAGAAAGGACCCAATTAGACATGTTTCATGCCAACTTCCAGAGTATGAACTTATGCAAACAAGAGTACACACATGTCCCCACAGACAAATTAGAAGCTCTAGGATGAATTTGTACTCCTTACTTACTATTTCTGAAAAAGGGCACTGAGAAAGAAAAATATCTGGCTACTACAAATAAAAATTAATGCAGGAAAATCAAATTCTTGGGCAAAATGGCTTGAATTAGCATGGCATTTTGATTTTCTCCAAGCACTTTCACATCAGTTAACTCATTCTATTCTCACAACCTTTCTGAGAGGTATTATTGTTCCCATTTTACAACCTGAGGAACCTGAGGACTAGAAGTTAAATCTAAGGTCACGCAACAGGCCAGCACCAGAACCAGGACTAGAACCCAGGACTCCTGACTTCCAGACCAGTGCTCTTTCCATTAGACACTAATGAGAGCTGCCCTTTGCCTGCAAATTCTGCTCAATAGGCAAGGTACTTCTCCCAGGGTACATTAAGAGAGAGCAAAAATGGAAACAACAAGTTTATCCAGTGCTAAGCACTGGAGCAAATTCAATATAATTGGATTTGTTGTAGCTCCTTCCCCTCACAGGAAAGATAACACCAAGGAGAATGGAACAAAACAATGGCCAGTGAGCAGAGTTAAAAGAAAGAGAGAACAGCTAAGGGATCCAAGGACTAATGAAGAATTGGACTTTCCATTGTTCAGACAAGCCTGGGAGTGGGGGATTGGGATGGAAGATGGATGGGAGAACTGAGGGAGATGAAGAGAAACTCAGGGCAAAGAAGGCTAAAGTGAACAAGGGAGAATACAAGGAAGATGGTGAGATGAGGATGAGGGACTAGATGGGAAAAGAGAAGAAATCTTTCCTCTCCATCCAAACCATTACCACATTAATACAATCACTCATCCTATCCCTCCTAGATAACTGCATCAGCTTCCTTGCTGATCTCCCAACCTTCTGTCTCTCCCCACTCCAGTCTATATTTCACTCTGCTGCCCAGATCATCTTTCTACAGAAATATTTAGGACATGTCACCCCCACTCCCAAAAATCTCCAGTGGTTGCCAAACAACCTCTGTGTTAAACAAAAACTCCTAACCATTGGCTTTAAAGCACTCCATCACCTCATCCCTTCCTACTTTACCTTGCTTTTCTTCTTCTACAACCCAGCCTACAAACATCACTCCTCTGATGCTAACTTCAGTCACTGTGCCTCAGTCTCGCTTGTCTTTTGCCAACTCCTGGCCCACATCCTGCCTCTGGCCTGGAACTCCCTCCCTCCTCAAATCTGCCTGACAATTATTCTCCCCCACTTCAAAACCTTCCTGAAGGCACATCTCCTGCAAAAGGCCTTCTCAGACTAAGACCCACTTTTCCTCATCTTCCACTCCCTTCTGCGTTGCTCTGACTTGCTCCCTTTGCTCTTCCCCTCACCCGTCCCACAATACTTAAATATATATCTGTAATTGTATTTATTTATATTCATGTCTGTTTATTTGTATTGATGTCTGTCGCCCCCTCCACCCCAGACTCTGAGCTCATTGTGGGTAGGGATTGTCACTCTTTATTGTTGTAATGTATTTTCCCACAGTAAGTGCTTAATATGATTGAATGAATGAATGAATGAATGAATGACAAGGTAGAAGGTGGAGGGCAAGCTGGGAAGGGAACAGTCATGTGGCCAGACATGCATTCACACTCTCTCTCGCAGTGCTTCCCTGCAGCTTCTGACTGGCCAAGACTCCTCTCTTCCCCTTGCAACAACTCCACTTAGAGCAAAGCCATACACTTGGGCACTCATAAAACATTCTCTCTCTCTCTCTTTCATACACATATATACACACACACAAGACCAGGCCTCCCCCTCCTACCCAGAAATTCACCTCACTGGTACTTCTAGCTTAAATGAAAAATACATACAGTCCTGGGGCCAGGTGGGACTGGATTGTAGAAAGTAACACACTCTAGGAGAGTCACAGGAATGGTAATGAAGGGAGGGGAAGAAGGAGGAAGTATATAAGCAAGGAAGAATGAAGGAACCATAATGATATGTAACTCTCCAATTTTAGTTGTGGGAGGGGAAGACAGGATAAATTTATTGTCTCTGAAATAGCCTCTCCCATCACAGAACCCAGAAATAATAATAATAATAATAGTAATAATAATAATAATGATAATAATAATAAAGTACTTACTATGTGCCAAGCACTGTACTAAGTGCTGGGGTAGATAACAAATAATCAGGTCCCACATGGGGTTCACACTCTAAGTAGCGGAAGAACAGGTTTTGAATCCCCATTTTCCAGATGAAGGAACTGAGAGAAGTGAAGTGACTTACCCAAGGTCACACAGAAGACAGGTGGCAGAGCTGGGATTAGAACCCAGGTCCTCTGGCTCCCAGGTCCAGACTCTTTTCACTAGGCCATGCTGCTTTCTGTGTGTGTGAACACACAACACTAAATTCTACACTATTCAGGATTAGCAAATGAGCTGATTGATAGTCTATCTTGGAACCTAGGAAATTT
This sequence comes from Ornithorhynchus anatinus, assembly GCF_004115215.2. Classification (NCBI taxonomy): domain Eukaryota; kingdom Metazoa; phylum Chordata; class Mammalia; order Monotremata; family Ornithorhynchidae; genus Ornithorhynchus; species Ornithorhynchus anatinus. The sequence goes on from NC_041729.1 coordinate 111,727,280, forward strand.
GCTGAATCAGTGAAGCAGTATCTGGGAAGGTAGTATAATTCCAAAGACAGATCCTAGAAGGAATCTGTCTTTAGTGTGGGATACTCTGCACAGTATTGCTGCATCCCAGCTGACCAGCCAGGGGAGAGAGGAGAGAGAGTTTCGCTCAGAAATCAGGAAGTGCAAATCACTACAACAACCCAAATCCCCACCTATGAGAGGTAAGATTTTGGGTTGGTTTTTTCAGGGGGTTTCTTTGTTGAGATATAAGAAGTGCACATCACATGAATGCTTCCTCTCCAATACAATGACTAAGAGTAGAATTAAATAAGAGTCTTTCAAAATAACACCCCCCAAAAGGCAATGCTGAGCTGCTCTACCCTACAATTTTACGGGGAGGATAAAATGCCTATGAGAATGGTCATTTCTAAAAGTTTGAAGCTCTCCTAGTGTTCATTAAGGATATATTGAAAATAATTGAGAAGTCATAAGGAAACAGTGTAGCCTAGTGGAAAGAGTATGGGCCTGTGTTCTAATCCCAGCCCAGCCATTTGTCTGCTGTATGACCTCGGGAAAGTCGGTTCCCTAATCTGTAGAATGGGGACTCAATACCTGTTCTCTCTCTTACTTAGACTGTGAACCTAATGTGGGACAGGGACTGTGTCCAACCTGATTAACTTGTGTCTATCCCAGAGTTTATTAGAATGCCTGGCATATAGTAAGCGCTTAACAAGTACCATAAAAAATTGCATCATCATTAATAATAAAATTAAGTTCATCTAAAAGTAACTGTTCCAAGACAAATGTGGCACTCTGAGTTTCTCACATCCCCACAAGAGTAAAGAAATCCCAGTAGATGCTCACTGGACATTCTCAGTGGAACCAGTGAACAAATTTTCTTCTCTTACCTTTCCAGAACTCTCTGTTCAATCACTAACCACATAAACCATCAAGTCATGTGACTTTCTGATTATTTTTACCCTACTAATGATTCTGTAAAAGTCTAGGTGTCATCATGCTTGGAATTTTAAATAATTAGACCATTCCCAATAAGCACATGGATGAAAACCCCTACAAATCCACAGATTTAAGAAATTGTAGCAATTTAAAGACTTCGTCCAATTGGAACTGATACTTAAAACAAGAATCAGTGGCAAATTATTTCCTTTATCTGCTTATGCTGAAAGTAGTCTCAAACCATTAAAGACAAGAAAAAGGCAGATAGAGGGATTTTCACTGAGAGACACTGTGATGTGATTGCAAACAAATCTTGAGAACACTGTGAGAGGCAGAATGCATTTGACTCTCCCTCTACCACCTAGCATTCTTTGGCTTTATCTTCAAGGGTAAATCCTTATAGCATTTGGACAAAAATGCACAGAATCCACCTGCATATCAAGATCACTATCTTTTCCCAACTAATATGAAGGGAGTATGATCCTATTACTCTGTGAGAAATCAGGTCAGAAGAACTGAAGAAGAACTGAAGGGCATTGTGTTCAGGTGATGCAGACAGGGTGACCCCCCTTCCCTTGCCCCTCCTCCCCCGCAATGTGTGGGTCTATTTGAATTCTGAAACTGATTATTGATTAAAGCACTCCTTTACCCCACTTTCAGACTGCCTTCAGTTTGAAATTAATCAATCATATTTATTGACCATTAACTGTGTGCAGAGCCCTGTACTAAATGCTTGGGAAAGTAAAGTATTACAGAGTTGGTAGACACGCTCCCTGCCCACAGAGAGTTTAAAGTCCAGAGGGGAAGATATCCTAAGGGTTCGTCTATGGTGGGAAAGGATGTAAAATCCCAAAACATTATTTGTTAATCAGGCAAACTGGAAGAAATGAACTTTAATAATAATAATAATGTTGGTATTTGTTAAGCGCTTACTATGTGCAGAGCACTGTTCTAAGCGCTGGGGGGAGACACGGGGGAATCAGGTTGTCCCACATGGGGCTCACAGTCTTAATCCCCATTTTACAGATGAGGTAACTGAGGCCTAGAGAAGTTAAGTAACTTGCCCACAGTTACACAGCTGACAAGTAGCAGAGCTGGGATTCGAACGCTCCTTCTCCTTTTCTAAGTCAAGTACTGAGGTAGGACTTGAGGTCCATGGTTTGTCTGATGAAGACAGCACAAAACCAGCTAGAGTTAGGTTGTAGAATATTGTTAGATTTGGCCTTCGTGGATCTGGACCAAAACATAGAATAGTTATAACAGATCATTTGGAAGCAGCTTGGCCTAGTGGAAAACTCAGTTCTGGGAGTCAGAAGACCTGGGTTCTAATCTCCACTCTGCCACTTGTCTGCTGTGTGACCTTGGGCAAATCACTTCACTTCTCTGTGCCTCAGTTACCTCATCTGTAAAATGGGGATTAAGATAGCGAGCCCTATGTGGGACATGGACTCTGTCCAATCCAATGAGCTTGTATCTACCCCAAAGCTTGGTACAGTGCCTGGCACTTAGTAAGTGCTTAACTAATACCATAAAAAAGAAAAATTATCTTCCAAAAATATACTTAACCCATGCAGACTTTGCCAGAATCACCCCCTTATATATAACAAGGAAAAGCCACTCAAAAGAGACGTCAATTGAAAAACGAATCCTTTCCTATGCCATTTACCTTATTATATACAAAGATAATCCTACATTTTTGCACTTAATGATAAGTAACTGAACTCCCACCTGGAGGTTGAACACTGTGAAGTAAGAGCACCTAACTCTGTAGTGGCTGGCTAGCTTTCTGAAGACAGCTCTGCATATCACACTACATATAGGACAGTACTGTTTCCATCCTACAGATTACAAACACAAAACCCCAAAGCATAACCTTGCCCTCTCTGCTTGAAACTTCTCTCGGGACAAATAGTTACATTATAAAAAATAAGAATTAGAAGCAAATTGCTTTTTGTTTGATATATCACTTCCATTTCGATTATGATGGATTCTTTAAATTGTTAATTATCCATCATCAAAGCAGTTTTATCAGTCAGGGAATGTGTCTGTTTATTGTTGTACTGTACTTCCCCAAGCACTTAGTACAGTGCTCTTGCCACAGTAAGCACTCAAATAAATACGACTGAATGAACAAATGAGTTTACCTGTTGTCTGAAAAGCTTCTAACTCTTAAAAATCTAAGTTTGAGATCTCCCGGAACTCTGCATATTTGTTGTCAGGCCGAATCCCTGAATGAGCTGGTGATGTTTCATGTTTGTACTCCTTACCAGGCAGTTCTGTCAAATAATACTGGTCCCTGAAATGTGAAGGTTTAGGGCAAAATCTGATAAACAGAGAGATTTTAAAAATACCTCTAGAGAAATCACTGACCTAGGATAAAAAGCTCATAAGAAGGTGCCAGAATTTTTTACTAGACCAATAAATTACCAGGCAGGAATTATTGTGCTATTATTGAATAAACCATTACTAGTCAGGAATCATTGCATTAGTACTGAGTAAACAATGTATTTTCTTATCAGAAAGTAATTTTATAGTATCACGAAGTCATTTTCTGGATTTATTGTCATATCAACCACAGCAGATCCATTCAGGAGCATCTTGGGGTCTAAATGGCCCCACTGAGGAATGCAGAGCTCACCCCAAATCTCGATGGAGAGTAGAGAAGGTGCCTCCCTCACTCAAACTAGACTGACCAGAGGGCCATGACTGGTCATGTCTTCTCCAAGAGGCCTTCCTCAATTAAGACCTCTGGAATGAGCTCGGGCTTGGGAGTCAGAGGACATGGGTTCGAATCCCCGCTTGGCCACTTGTCAGCTGTGTGACTGTGGGCAAGTCACTTCACTTCTCTGTGCCTCAGTTATCTCATCTGTAAAATGGGGACTAACTGTGAGCCTCACGTGGGACAACCTGATTACCCTGTATCCACCCCAGCGCTTAGAACAGTGCTCTGCACATAGTAAGTGCTTAACAAATACCAAGATTATTATTATTATTCTCCTGCTTCCCTCTGCCTTCTGCATCGTCTATGCACTTGGATCTATACCCTGTGGGCACCTGATACTCACCCCATCATCAGCCCCACAGCACTTATGTACATATCCGTGATTTCTTCATTTATATTAATGTCTGTCTATCCCCCTAGACTGTAAGGCAAGGAATGTGTCTACCAATTTTGTTATATTGCACTCTCCCAAGCATTTAGTACAGTGCTCTACACACAGTAATAAATACCATTGACTGGTGGGTTTAACCTTATTGTGCAAGCACACAACAGAAATCTACCAAACACAACACAAAGAAAGTCCAAGTGCTTTCTGAGCACTTTGTAAGATGTTCTGCACAAAATGATCAATAAATACCAGTTGGGCTGATGAGATCAGCAGTCACCCCGTAAGGGGAAGAGCACTTGTTGCACACAAGCTAGCCAGCCTGTCAACATCACAGCACTATGTGCAACCAAACTTCCGGGAGAAGCAGCTCGTGAGACATTTGTCAGCTAGACAATCACTTGTTTTGAACCTTTCAAAACTGCCCTGAGACATTAGTGAAAGTGTCTAATTATCCTAATGCCTTTCTGTGAAGAGAAATTTCATACTACTATTATCAGTGATGATGACGATGATGATGGTGTTATTTGTTAAGTGCTTACTATATGTCAAGCACTGTTCTTAGAGCTGGGGTAGATACAGTCTAATCAGATTGGACACAAATCTCTGTCCCTCATGGGCTTCACAGTCTTGAAATTTTATACCATTTTATAAATGTGATAACTGAGGTACAGAGAAGTTAAGTGATTTGCCCAAAGTCACACAGCAGACAAGTGTAACTCCCAGGCCTGTGCTCTATCCACTAGGCCATGCTGTTTCTCTGCAAATCAGTGCAAATACCCCCATCCTGACAGACTCAGATGAATAAGATTCTCCAATAGAGAAACCAACCAGCACAGGCCCTGTAGGGAGTAAATGTGATGACTCAGCTAGGGAGTCTTTACAGTGTACTAATGTAGCAGAAATCATCTGGCTCTCCCCAATCTCATCAAATCAGACACACGCACATTTATAAAATGTTACCAGCAATAAGATGATCTTCTTACCCTGAAGATTAGTTCTATGTGCCAATGTTTTTTGGGAGGGTATTTTTGTGATATTTGTTAAGTGCTTACTATGTGCCCGGCACTGTACTGAGCACTGGGATAGATACAAACTAATCAGGTTAGACACAATCCACGTCCCACATGGGGCTCATGGTCGTAATCCTATTCTATAGATGAGGTAATGGAGGCTCAGAGAAGTGAAGTGACTTGTCCAACATCACACCGCAGGCAAGTGGCAGAGCCGGAATTAGCACCCAGGTCCTTCTGACTTCCAGGCCTGTGCTCTATCCACTAGGCCATGCTGATTCTCACTTTTACCTCAACACTCCAAGGGCAGCTTAAAAGACTCCCATTCCTCTCTCCTCTCTCTCCCAGGCCCACCTCAGAGTTCATACCAGTTGGGCTGATTGCCTGATGCTGTTTTTAAGGATTCTTCAGCTCTGTAGCCTCACTTTCAAAGGGGCTACATGTCCTGCCCGAAATCCTATTGCTAATCGTGCTACCAATACGACTTGCCCCATGAAGCTCAGTGTACCTTGCATCATATCCCTGAGGGGAACCAGCTGTGTTCAGATACTAGGTTGCTGCTCATTCAGTGTTAGATGTGGCTTCCATCCACGTCTCACAGTCATGAAACATGGTTGGGTAATGCCATACCTCTGTATACCTCAGTTGGGTAGACTCCTAAATGACAGGCTGGTTTCCTCCACTTTGTCCTGAGTATCAGACAGAGGCTTTCAGTTCTATGTGGCTAATTAAAATATTTGACTGAATTTAGAGGGTATCTGGCACAGGTTGGCCAACATTCTCTTCTTTTGTCAGGCTTGACCATCGGTCAACAGACTCCGCAGAGCATTCTCTCAACTTTGAAATGTCTTTCTGTTGGTCTTTCTTGATCATGTCTCCCCTGTCCTAAAAGACACCCTCCCTGGATCCGGTTCCCTCCAGTTATTGCACCATCTCCCTCCTACCATTCCTCTCCAAACTCCTTGAGCGAGTTGTCTACACCCACTGCCTCCACTTCCTCTCCTCCAATTCTTTCCTTGACCCCCTCCGAACTGGCTTCCACTACATTCAATCCATGGAAACTGCCCTTTCTAAGGTCCCGAATGATCTCCTCCTTCCCAAATCCAACATCCTCTACTAATCCTCTTTGACCTCTCAGCTACCTTCAACACTGTCGACTACCCCTTCTCCTAGAATCATTATCCAACCATGGCTTCACTGACACTTTCCTCTCCCGGTTCTCCTCCTATCTCACTGGCTGCTAATTCTTAGTCTCTTCCTCCTCTGCCTCCCCTCCTGTAACAGTGGGAGTCCCTCGAGGTTCAGTTCTGGGTCCCCTTCTATTTTCCATCTACACCCATTCCCTTGGAGAATTCGTTCTCTCCAATGACTTCAACTACTATTTCTATGTGGATGATTCTCAACTCTACCTCTCTAGATTTGATCTTCCTCCTTCTATGCAATATATTTGTATATATTATTTATTACTCTATTTTATGAATGATGCATATATGTCTCTGATTCTATTTATCTATTTTGATTATATTGATCCCTAATTGCTTGTTTTGTTTCTTTTTGCTGACTGTCTACCCCTTTTAGACTGTGAGCCTGTTGTTGGGCAGGGATTGTCTCTATCTGTTGCCCAATTGTCCATTCCAAGCACTTAGTACACTGCTCTGCACCCAGTAAGCACTCAATAAATACGACTGAATGAATGAATGAATGAAATTTCCTCCTGCCTTCAGGACATCTCTACTTGTAAATCCCACTGAACACCTCAAAGTTAACATGTCCAAAACAGTATTCCTCATCTTCCCACCCAAACTTTACCTCCTCCTGACTTTCCCAATACCATAGGCAGCACCGCCATCCTCACTGTTGCACAAACCTGTAACCTTGGCATTATCCTTAACTCATCTCTCTCATTCAACTCACATATTCAATCTGTCACCAAGTCCTGTCCATTCACCCTTTACAACATTGCTAATAGCCACCTTTTCCTCTCCATCCAAAATGCTATCATGTTAATACAAGCACTTATCCCATCCTGACTTATTGCATGGCTTAGTGGAAAAAACAGGGGCTTGGGAGTCAGAGGTTGCGGGTTCTAATCCCAGCTCTGCCACTTGTCAGCTGTGTGACTTTAGGCGAGTCCTTTCACTTCTCTGTGCCTCAGTTACCTGATCTGTAAAATGGGGATTAAGAATGTGAGCCCCCGGTGGGACAACTTGATTACCTTGTATCTACCCCAGCGCTTAGAACAGTGCTTGGCTCATAGTAAGTGCTTAACAAATACCAGCATTATTATTATTATTATTATTACTTCTTCAGCCTTCTTTGCTGCTTCTGTGCCTCCTGTCTCTCCCCACTCCAGTCCATACTTCACTCTGCTGCTCAGATCATTTTTCTACAGAACCATTCGGTCCATGTTTTCCCACTCCTCAAGAACTTCCAGTGTTGTCCATCTACCTCCACATCAGATGGAAACTCCTTACCATCTACTTTGAAGAAATAAATCACCCTGCCCTCTCTTACCTTATTTTTCTGATTTCCTACTACAACCCGGCCCACACACTTTGCATCTCTAATACCAATCTACTCATTGTACCTCAATCTCATCCATCTCACCACTGACCTCTCATGCAGGTCCCATCTCTGGCTTCATAACGGACAGATTATCATGCTCCCCACCTTCAAAGCCTTATTAAATGCAGATCTTCCCCAAGATGTCTTCCCTGAATAAGCTCTTACTCATTCTTCTCCCATTCCCTTCTGGGTTGTTCTTGCACTTGTATTTGTACCCCTTATTCACCCCACCCTCAGCCCCACAACACTTATGTATATATCCACAATTTATTCAATAATATTAATGCCTTTATCCCTTTCTAGACTCTAAGATTGTTGTGGGTTAAAAATGTTTGCCATCCTTATTATGTTGTACACTCTCAAGTGCTTAGTACATTGCTCTGCACACAGTAAGCACTCAAAAATATGATTTATTGACTGATTAATAATGTTGGTATTTGTTAAGCGCTTACTATGTGCAGAGCACTGTTCTAAGCGCTGGGGTAGATACAGGGTAATCAGGTTGTCCCACATGAGACTCACAGTTGATCCCCATTTTACAGATAAGGGAACTGAGGCACAGAGAAGTTAAGTGACTTGCCCACAGTCACACAGCTAACAAGTGGCAGAGCCGGGATTCAAACCCATGAACTCTGACTCCCAAGCCCGGGCTCTTTCCACTGAGCCACGCTGCTTCTTATTATCAATCACCCTGATTGATAAGGGTACTTTCAGGGCACTCTATGAGCTGACACAAGCCCCAAGTGATAGAGCTCTGAGCTTGGAATATGGGAAATTGAAAGTTGTGTAGAAATACTTACCATCTTGGTTGACCCAGCACACACCTCGGTGGCTTCCCAAAGTTGGAAGGTGTGTTGAGGAATTCATCAGTACTCTTTGGGCTGAGGAGCAGACTGTGCCATGCTTCATTCTCAGTTCCCATGATATGGAGGAGCTAGTCCACATTTCACTGAGAGCCTAGCTGTGTGTTGGAGTCAGTATTCTCTTCAGTAAAAGCACCCTTTGAGTCAGGCAGGCTTCTTTACCTGAATGCAGAGTTCAACTCTGCCTTTTGGCCATTTCTTTTTATTAGGAGCATGAGGAGCTGAAGGGATAAGAGGGACTCCAAGTAGCTCTTGGTCCTCATTGGGGGGACAAACCATATTCGGAATGCAGATCAATCAATTGATGGTATCTTTTGAGTGCTTACTGTATGCAGAGCATAGTACTAAGTGCTTAGGAAACTTCAGTAAGACAGAATTGGTAGTCACACACACATTCCCTAAGCACAATGAGTTAATAGTCTAGAGATGGAGAAAACGCTTAAGAAACATCCAGGTGCTGTTCATATTTACACTTGCAGTTCCAAAAGGATTCTCCTGATGCTGTCTTGGAATAGAGCAGCAGCGTGGCTCAGTGGAAAGAGCTTGGGCTTGGGAGTCAGAGGTCATGGGTTCAAATCCCAGCTCTGCCACTTGTCAGCTGTGTGACTGTGGGCAAGTCATTTAACTTCTCTGTGCCTCAGTTCCCTCATCTGTAAAATGGGGATTAACTGTGAACCTCACGTGGGACAACCTGATTACCCTGTATCTACCCCAGTGCTTAGAGTGCTCTGCACATAGTAAGCGCTTAACAAATACCAACATTATTATTATTACCCTTATCCTTATCCTTCAGCTACCAAAGCCTTAATGTCCAAATCTACCTCTTTAGATCTCCTCCACAACCCCATTCAATCTTGCATCTCCTGACTTCAGGACATTTCATTCATTCATTCAATCATATTTAGTGAGCACCTATTGTGTGAAGAACACTGTACTACGCGCTTGGAATGTACAATTCAGTAACAGATAGAGACAATCCCTGCCCAACAACGGGCTCATAGTCACTTGAATAACTCTCCAACACCTCAAACTCTAAATGTCCATAATTAAACTTTTCAACGTCCCTCCTAAATCCATTCCTCCTCTCCAGTTCCCCTTGATTAAGTGCTTAATATGAGCCAAGTACTGTATTAAACCATGGGGTTGATACAAGATAATCAAGTCACACCCAGTTCCACAATCATTATCCCTGCAACTGAAAGCCACAACCCTGGTATCATCTATGACACCTCATTGTCATTCAACTCTCACATCCAATCAAAGGCTAATCCTGTGGATTCTTCCTCAAAATTGTTTGCCAGGTCTGTCTCTTCTTTCCCATCCTAAACAGCCACCACCCTGATTCAAGCATTTGCCTTGTTATATGGTTAAATCACTGTATCAGTCTCCTCACTCATCTCTCTGCTTCCAGTCTGTCTCACTCCTCCAGATAATTGTGGTTTTTGTTGAGCCCTTACCAAGCATTGTACCAAGAGCTGGGATAGATACAAGATAATCTGGTCCCACATAGGGCTCACAGTTTAAGTGGAGGAAGAACAGGCATCGAACCCCCATTTCTGCAGATGTGGGAACTGAGGCACAGAAAAATTAAGTGACTTGCTCATAACAGGCAAGTGGCAGAGGTGGGATTAGAACCCAGTTCCCTTGACTCCTAGGCCTGAACTCTTTCCACCTAGGTCATGCTGCCAATGCTGCCACTCTGCTGCTTACCCTCTAGACTGTAAGCTCATCCTCTAAACTGAAAGCTCGTTGTGGACAGGGAATGTGTCTGTTTATTGTTTTATTGTACTCTCCCAAGCACTTAGTACAGTGATCTGCACACAGTAGGTCTCAATAAATATGACTGAATGAATAAATGAATGGATTGTTTTCCCAAAACCCTGCTCAACCACACCCCCCCTCCTCAAATCCCTCCAATGAGCCCATTTCGTTCCACATCAAAGCCTTCTTACCACTGGCTTCAAGCCTTTCCACCAGCTCTCTCCTTATTATGATTCAGTTCTCCTCACCCACTACTCCCCAGCTCACACTCTGTGCTACTCCCAAACCTTCCAAACTGTATTCCTTTCCCAACTGACCAGCCACAGAACCTTTACCATACAGTTCCATCTGAACTGAAAGCTCCTTCATCCTCACCTTAAAAGCTCTTCTAAAATTTTCCCTCCTCCATCATCATCAAGGCATTTACTGAGCACTCACCGTGTGCAATGCACTGTATTTAGGACTACACTACACTTTCCCTACTATACCAGTATTCCAAGCCACATCAACCCAAAACATTTGCCTCATAACACAAAAGCATTTGATTTATAGGCAATAAATGTACATTTGATGGCACATTCAATTTTACATATTCTGATTCCTCTATTTATAAATATTTTCACAATTGTCTCCCCCATTGGATCTTGTGCTTCTTTCAGACAGAGAGCATGTTTGTTCATTGATTCATTCATTCAGTCATATTTATTGAGCGCTTACTGGGTGCAGAGCACTGTACTGAGTGCTTGGAAAGTACAATTCGGCAACAGATAGAGACAATCCCTATACAACAACGGGCTCACAGTCTAGAAGGCAGAGACAAGTTTGTGCTTCTGTTGTACTGTCACAGAAGCTCCATGGAGTGCATCGCAATAAGCGGGTGCTCAGTAAATACCATTCCTACTCCTTCCACATAGTGCCACTGCCTCGCTGAAACCGAATGACTAATCTCCACTGTTTTCTTTCAACTGGACCCCAAATATCAAACAATCTCCCCCTGGCAGCATCTGCTCAAGAGGGGTTGTAGGCGTGGTTCTGGTCTAGCTGACTCCTCCACCCTCTCTTACCTCATCTGCTGGGTCACCAGCAAGGCTACTACCTCGCATTCTGGGTACTGCCTCTGTTGAATGGTACTCTCCCACGTGCTTAGTACAGTGCTCTGCACACTGGCAGTGCTTAATAAATACGATTGATGGATTGATTGATTGATTGATTGGTAGTTCTCTGCAGCTGTGCCCTCATTCTCTTCACAGGGCCGACTGCTCACCGTCCCCCCCACCGACTCCGTTCCCCCAGGACTGCTCACGGGGCTGGTGGGTCAAGGTCTCTGGGCGGGGGCGATAAAGAGTTTGACGCCAGGCCACGGGGTGAGCCAGTGCAGTAGCAACAGCACCAGCTTGGGAGTCAGAGGACATGGGTTCTAATCCCGGCTCGGCCACTCATCTGCCGTGTCAGTTTAGGCAAGTCACTTAACTTCTCTGTGCCTCAGTTACCTCATTTGTAAAACAGGGATTAAGACTGTGAGCCCCACCTGGGATAACCTGATGACCTTGTGTCCACCCCAGCGCGTAGAACAGTACTTGGCACATAGTAGGCGCTTAATAAATACATTATCATTATTATTATTAACTGTCCCTAAAAGTGGGAGATGGGCTAGGTGATCCAGGCCCTTTGGGTGGGCATCTGAACCAGCCGTGGCTGGAACCCCTGATGCCTCGGGCATTTGGGTGACAGCGGAGTCAGGTGGAAGTGGATGACTTCCGGGCTGGTTGAAAGTTAAAGCAGGTAACCGGAGCAATTCAGTAGGGTCACGCTGGCCCCCTCCCCACCCCACATCCCTCCACCCCGCATGGGGGGCCGTCCGCCCATCCCTCAATCATTCATTCACTCAATGGTATTCATTGAGCACTTACTGTGTGCACAACACTGTACTAAGCACTTGGAAAATACAATGAAGAGAGAGAATCCCTCCCCACAACGGGCTCGCAGTCTACAGTGGGGGAGACAGACGTCAATCTCCTCCAGGAGGCCTTCCCAGACTAAGCCCCCCTTTTCATCAGTTCCCCCTCTCCCCCATCGCCCCGACTCTCTTCCTTTGCTCCAACCCCCCTCCCTGCCCCACAGCACTTGTGTATATATGTATACTTATCTATAACTCTATATCAATGCCTGTTTTACTTGTTCTGATGTATATATAAATAATACTGTAAGCCCGTCAAAGGGCAGGGACTGTCTCTGTTACCGATTTGTTCATTCATTCATTCAATAGTATTTATTGAGCGCTTACTATGTGCAGAGCACTGTACTAAGCGCTTGGAATGTACAAATCGGCAACAGATAGAGACAGTCCCTGCCCTTTGACGGGCTTACAGTCTAATTGGGGGAGACGGACAGACAAGAACAATGGCAATAAATAGAGTCAAGGGGAAGAACATCTTAGTAAAACAATAGCAAATAAATAGAATCAGGGTGATGTACATCTCATTAAACAAAATAAATAGGGTGATGAAGATATACACAGTTGAGCGGACGAGTACAGTGCTGAGGGGATGGGATGGGAGAGGGGGAGGTGCAGAGGGAAAGGGGGGAGAAGAGGATTTAGCTACGGAGAGGTTGGGGGGAGGGGGGGTAGAGGGAGCAGAGGGAAAAGGGAAGCTGAGTCTGGGAAGGCCTCTTGGAGGAGGTGAGCTTGTACATTCCAAGCGCTTAGTACAGTGCTCTGCACATAGTAAGCGCTCAATAAATACTATTGAATGAATGAATACACACACACACATATATATATATATATATATTCATTCAATCGTATTTACTGACCGCTTACCGTGTGCAGAGCACTGTACTAGGCGCTTGGAAAGTACAAGTCGGCAACAGAGACAATCCCTGCCCATTCTGTTCATATTGATGCTAATGACGCCTGTTGACTTGTACTGCTGTCTGCCTCCCCCCTCCTATACTGTGAGCCTGTTGTTAAGTAGAGGTCGTCTCTCTGTTGCTGAACCGTACTTTCCAAGCGCTTAGTCCAGTGCTCTGCACCCAGTAAGCGCTCAATAAATGCGAATGAAGGAATGAATACCACCACCACCACCCCGCGGCCTCCCGGCTTCTCCTGTTCTTACCGCTCTGGGCGCAGCCTCAGTTTCCCGGACAGGTGCGGGGTGGGGGGTGCGGGGGGTCCCCGAGCGCTCCCGGACGGACGCTTGGATGGGGATCGGGACCGGGACCGGGACCAGGACCGGCCGGCGCCCGCAGGAGAGGCCCAGCCGCCCTCTGTCCGGCGCCGAGGGCCTTTCCTCCTCCCCGCGGCTCCCTTTCCTCTCCTCTTCCTCCCTTTCCCTTCCTCCCCGCCCCGCCCCCCGGCCTCTCGGGAGAGTGGGCGAGTGGGCCACGGCCGAGGGTCTTTTCCCCGCGGGACGCAGAGTTTCCCATCGCCCCGGAGACGGGCCGGGGATCCCCCGTCCCCGGGCCCCCGGAATCCGGGGCGGGGAACCCCCTCCCTCCCCGCCCCCGGACCTAATCCCTGCACCCCTCCTCCCCCCATCCTCGGGGTCCCCACCCCTCTCTCCTGCTCCCGAAATTGCCTCTGCGAGGAGCAGGCGCCCCCCTTAATCCGAGCCCCCCGAATGTCCTGGCCGGCTCAGAGGGGTTGGCCTGGGGATTACCCGCTTCCCACCCCCGGGAGAGGTGCGAGGGGTCGGGGGGTCGGCGACGCTTAGGGGGCAGTGGGAGAGCAATAATAATAATAATGGTATTTGCTAAACGCTTACTCCGTGCCAAGCACTGTTCTAAGCGCTGGGCTGGATACAGGGTAACCAGGTTGTCCCACGTGGGGCTCACAAGCCTTAATCCCCATTTCACAGACGAGGTAACTGAGGCACAGAGAAGTTAAGTGACTTGCCCAAGGTCACGCGGCAGACAAGTGGCGGAGCCGGGATTAGAACCCACGTCCTCTGACTCCCAAGGCCGTGCTCTTTCCACTAAATCATGCTGCTTCTCTATCTCCTCGCCCCCTCCCATCCCTCCCTGGGCAGGTCACTGTCCAATTGGACAGTGCGTGGGTGACGCCGCAAATCGCCATCGGGGGCCAGCCCCTGGGAGAGGAGCTAAACCGGGGTCATTCCTACCCGAGAAGCGTGGGAAGAAAAGTTTTCTTTCTCCCAAATAGGGCAGTTAATAAGATGCCTGTGCCTCAGCCTCCTGCGGGCTGCTTTGGATCCAGGGGCTGAGTAACTGAAAACACGAATATGCTTGCTTGCAAAGAAAAAAAAAATCTGCCACTATCTATTTTTTTTCTTTCTACTTCTTGGAACTCTTGGTGACTTCACACATAGCCACAGAGTTCTGCAGGATCCAAATCACAAAACCACTGGCCTAGATGACTTCCTCCATTACCCCAGTGCACTTTTGGGGCAAACAAGCATGTTTCCCTTGACAGCCCTGAACACATCTACCTGACCTGAGCCATTCCCACCCAGGGGCCACGAGATGCTTTCAGGAGCTGGGCTGATAGCTATTTAGACTTGTGGGAATCCTGACTTCCAGGGCAGATCCTAGAAAGCCCTTCTATAATAGATATAGCCAGTGTCTTGAAGACATATTGATTCAATAGTATTTATTGAGCGCTTTCTATGAGCAGAGCACTGTACTAAGCGCTTGGAATGCACAATTCAGCAACAGATAGAGACAATCCCTGCCCAATAACAGGCTCACAGTCTAAACATATCTGCCTGTAGAATGGGAGTACAGTTCTTTTTCCAGCTGGTACATCTAGGGGGTGATTTCCAGGGACACTTTGGTACCCAGACCCCATCACCAAAGCTTCTGCCTCTGCTGTCAATCACAGCATCCCTTAGTTTGACTTTAATAAGGACATGGGCCCTGCACTTGAAAGCCAGCTGATATGTGTATGGATTTATTTTACTCGTTTTTGCTGCTTTCATATTTTTTTCTCTGATGTACGTATATAATAGAACGCCCTTTGTCAAACAGTGAAAACCAAAGGCAGCTTAAGCTACTTTTTCCTACAGTTTTAGTCTTATCCATTCCTTTCTCAATTTGTTCCCATGAAAACTCTAGTAGAATACATGGTTACTTTTGATCTTTACTCTTTTCTTTTTAGTTAATTTACACTATAATTAACAATCTGCTGCTCTATCCAAATACAGTAGTAATTCAGTAACTCAAGGAATGTGTTCATGTATTACATACAACAGAACAAATATTCCACAGAAAGTAGGTCTATTTGTTTACAGCTGAAAATGCCCCTCAGTCAGGGGCAGAAGCCTGGCCTGATTACTTGGGCAAGACCTTGGAATTTTCCCAGAAGCAGAGAGAAGACTATAAAGACTGCAGTTTGCTGTGAGATGATGATTGCTTAGTCTCTTTAGAGCTTTGTTCCCTTAAGTAAAATTGCATACTAAAAGTTGTCAAATTCTAAATAACCTTTACAACAGAAAATTAAATGAGGAATGAAATGGTATTCTACCTAGACAGCATTGTCTTTTCTTACTGTTTCTCCATTTTACATTTCGACTCCTGGCGACACATTTTGGAACAACAGTGAGAAGGGTGGAGAGGAACTACACAGTAGAAAGAACAGGAAGGATATCAAGAAGCTCAAGAGAAAAATAATTTCAGGAAAAACAGGACATTTTAAATTTAACTTTAAAAATAAATCATCAACAGGATTATCACAGCTCGAAATGGAAAGGAATTTTTAAATCTTTTCCATTTTCCATTAAATCTTTTAATGGAAAAGATTTAATTGAATTTAAAAACCTCTAGATGGAGAAAGTTTCATGGAAACTTGGCTTAGAGCCCTAGTAAACTTATTACAGTCAGTTTCAATTTTCTTTTAGTATTGCTTCTTTAAAGTGGTCAGTTTTGCTAACCATTTAATGAAATATTATAGGTTTTCCTTTTAGCTGTTAATTGATATTTTATTCTACATTGTCTGGAGTTGTGTGATAAACTAGAGTGTCTCTGGGATCAGAAAAGGTAGAAATGGAGCAATAGTCTGAAAGACAAGAATTTTTTTGTAATTTTGCAGAAAAATGTTAAGCTTAGACCAAATTATTGTTTAGGTCCCTGACTGCCATTGGTTTTTTTTTTTTTCTATTCAGGTGATTCCTTTTCTAAATGTATAAAATAATACAGAAATAATACTTGACATCGAAAAAAAAAGGGACCCCAAAGCCATTTTACCCAGAGAATTTGAAGTTGGCTAAGCTGCCGGCTGGAAATAGCTCAAGACTAGTGCTCATGGAAAGAACACTATGAAACAAACCAAGGTTACCACTTTAAACTGAAAAAATAACCTTTCCCAAATAG
This sequence comes from Ornithorhynchus anatinus, assembly GCF_004115215.2. Classification (NCBI taxonomy): domain Eukaryota; kingdom Metazoa; phylum Chordata; class Mammalia; order Monotremata; family Ornithorhynchidae; genus Ornithorhynchus; species Ornithorhynchus anatinus. The sequence continues at coordinate 111,743,852 of NC_041729.1, forward strand.
GTCAACATGATAAGGAGGTTACAGATAGATAGAGATCTGTGAAGAACGGAAATATTTACCACCTTCTAGAACCTATTTTCATGAGAGTGGTTGGTGGGCAGGGAGGAATTGAGGAAAAGTGAAGAGGAATGGATATAGAGGATACCTCTCCTTCCCTGTTATTTTGCTTTTTCCTCCATCTCTTTTTCCTGGATTACTTTGGGCAGTTGGGGAGAAGGGTGGAAGAGTGTGAGGAGACAGGAAGCAGCAGAAGGGAGAGAGAGAAGTGGAGGAGAAGCATGGAGCAGGAAGCCTGCTCCAACCCAACTTCTAAACTCCCCAGGATTAGTCTTCGAGTTCCACAGGGCGGAGATGGCAAAGAAAATGGACTGTTCCCCCTATGGTACCTCAAATGGTTTGTTAGTCAAGAAGCATTTCCCAAGGGCCCATAAGGAGCCAACAGGATCTCAGGGCTCGAACCAAGCCCTTGAAGAATGAAGTAAAGATATGTCTGGGGTCCACAGTGAGGTTTTGAATATTGTACTCTTTCATTCTCCAGACTCTTGTGCAAGTCAGACTCTTGTGCCTATTCCTAAGCCTCAAGCATACTCCAGTGCCCCAGTGGGGGTCTATGTTCTCTGGATTGGACAGGTCCCAGGTAGGAGGGGGATGTGATTAAATCTGAAGGGGCCAGCCTGGCTTTTCCAAGTCAGGGGAAAACAGGATCACTTGATCTGGGATCCCCAATTACAAACCCCTGAGGAAATTCCAGAAAACAGGCTCATCACCCAGGGCCCCAGAACTAGGCCCAACCTGACACTGGATTGGACTTCTTAGGGCTGTTTCCATTAATACCTGGAAGCTACTCTGCTCTGGGCCTTCCTCTCTCCCCTTTCCTCCCAATTCCCCTGCAGATCAATCAATCAATCAATTAATTATATTTATGGAGCCCTTACTATGTACAAAGCACTATACTAAGTGCTTGGGAGATTACGATGCAACAGAATTAGCAGACACATTCACTGTCCATAATGAGTTTACAGTCTAGAGCATCCCTCCCTGTCCTGGGACACAGGCAGTCTTTGGATTGGCAAATCAACTTGGGCCCAGCTCATGTCATACACCCAATGTAGTCTAGGTATAAATTGATGAAATTGATAATAAGAAACATAGCCAAGTAAAAAAATTACACTGGGTGAATGATACTAACCAGGCAAATGAGCCTCAGAGGAGTAAACAAGATTGGGGGGGTGAAACCTTTTCTCTTTTTACCCTCATCCCTCCCACCCCAGGCCCCCTACAAGACAGGGTCAAAGGGAGGGAGCAATGGCAGAGTTGGAGGTGGAATGACTTTACACGAAGGAATCACCTGAAAATGAAAAGACTTTTAAGGAGGAAAATGAGATGACTGCTAATCGTGACTTGGACAGTGATCACCTGACAGACTCTCCTTGGTGTGGAGCTGTAGCCATACCCATTGGAAACTGCCCCACACTTCGGGACTGACCTTTAATGTATTCACCCTGAATCACTGTTGCCGCAGAACCCAGCTCCAGCAATCCAACAGCGGAAGTGATGACAACCAGCATCTCCCCTCTCCCTCATTCTCCTCCCACTCTCCTCCTACTAATGCCCTCCCTTGCTCTCCACCATCAACTTCCACCAACTCTGATTTTCTTGTGGAAAATGGAATTTGAGAGATGAGGAGTGAAAAAGTAGAAAGAAAATACTGAAAACCACTTTAGAAGGAGCAAAATGATTTTGTGAAGTCACAGTGCCCTCAAAGCATACCACCAACTGGATGTGTAATCAGTGTGGATCTTTTCAAATACTTATGCAGTGGTTATGCAAATAACCGAAGATGATTACAGTCAATGTTCCTGGAGTAAAGTAACCAAGTCCCTTCCATGTCCATCACTGGGCTTGATAACCTTGTTTCCATCTGACCCCCGTCACAGAAGAGTCATGTCCTGTCAGTTCCTAATATCTCTTCTCTTTTTCTGCTCCTAGTATGTTGCAATTAAACTCTGCCAAGTGTTTGCTTAGAGGCAGCCTCTATGGACTTGGGAGGGATCCTATTCAGGATACTTTAAATTCCTCTTCCTCTGGAGGGAGGGCTTCCTTCCCCATTTCCTCTTCCCTCTGACACCCTCCCTCCCTCCCACCCCCCCGCTCCATACCCGCTGAGCCCACAGGCATCCTCCATGGGACCCTTGACACTTTCAGTGCCTGCTCATTTTCTACCACATCAAGCAGAAACTCCTCACTGCTGACGGCTTCAAGGCTCCCCACCAACTCTCTCCATTGTTCTTCATATTGGCACTCTTCACATACTCCCCAGGGTGAAAAGTAAGATATTTTGGAACGTCTAGGCATTTAAAATCATGGTGGCTGCTGGTGTCTCATCCAATCCAAGTCCCCTTCTTTATAAACGCAATGCAGAGAACCCCAAACAAGTGTGGAGGGAGGGGTTTTCAGTCTGGTTCTCAAGCAACCAATCCACAGAACCCAGCTACAGGGACCCAACCACTGAAGTGACAGCAACTAGTACTATCCCTCCTCCTCTTTCTCTTACCACTCTCCTCTGGCTAATGCCTTCTCTTTCCTCCTACCATCAACCTCTGCCTCTCCTGATCTTCTTGAGAGACATGGGATCGAGGAGGTGAAAGGGGTGAAGAATTGGAAGAAAAAAGATCAAGCCACTACTGTAGAAGGAGTAAAATGATTTTATGAAGTCAAAACTGGAGTCTCGCTAGTCCAGAGTCCCCAGTCAGACGTTCCACATTACATCCTGAGCGATGGGCAGAGGGAGGCTTGGCTCTAAATTTTAAAAGGAAGCAGCATTCACTTACTGTTTTCCAGCACAATGTTCAGCATTTCCAATGGTTCAGTCTTTCAGGCTTGCTTTCCCACTGCTACTCCCCAGGTCTCACTTTCTAACTGCACCCGGCTGTCAACTGTCTCACCTCCAATGCCTGGCTCACACTATTTCCCCAGCCTGGAGCTCTCTCCTGCTCCAAATCCAGCAGACTATCTACAGCTCCTCCTCCCTTCAAAGCCCTCCTGAAATCCTACCTCCAAGTAACCTTTCCCTGTGAATTCACAACATTCTAAGTTGCAGTTATGTTTCATATCCAACCTCAGCACCTATGTTTGCATAAGTGGTCAGATACTCTGTAACATGTATTTTCACTATTTTTTAATTTTATTTTAATATTAATGTTCATCTCCATCTCCAGACTGTAAGCTCCTTGTGGGTAGGGACCATGTCTACCAACTCTAATGAACTGTACTCTCTTAAGCCCTAGTACAATGCTCAGCATACAGTAAATGCTCAATAAATATTCCTGATTGATTGATGTTTCGGGTAATATGTGATAAAAGCAGGGAAAATCCTTGTACGTATGCATATGATATAGATCAAAGTATCTGTACCACACTTTGACAACTCTACAGTGTGAGTTGTCTTTAATTTCTTAAACTTGTGCTTCTTCAAGATCCTGTTATAAGATAACTGATGTGTATGTAAAACACGTTCTATCATTTATTTAATTCAATCATATTTATTGAGCACTTACTATGTGCAGAGTACTGTATTAAGCTCTTGGGAGAGTGCAGCATAATGATATAACACACATTCCCTGCCCACAATGAGTTTACAGTCTAGAGAGGGAGACAGACATTAATATAATAAATAAATTACAGATATGTACATAACAGATGTGGAGCTGGGAAGGGTGTTGAATAAAGGGAGCAAGTCAGGTTGATTCAGAAAGGAGTGGGAGAAGAGAAAAGGAAGGTTTAGTCAGGGACCATCATCCTTCCAGTCTCAAAAGCCCATAATCTTGATGTTATCCTTGACTCCTCTCTCATTTAACCCCCATATTCAATCCATCACTAAATCCTGTCAGTCCCACCTTCATGACATTGCTAAAACCCTCCCTTTCCTCTCCATCCAAACTGCTACCTTGTTAATATAATCAATCAACCTATCCTACCTGGATTACTGCATCAGTCTCCTTGCTGACCTCCCAGCCTCTTGTCTCTACCACTCCAGTCCAAAATTCACCCTGCTGCCTGGATCATTTTTCTATAAAAACATTCAGGACACGTCTCCCCACTCCTCAAAGAACTCTAGTGGTTACCCATCCACCTCTGCATCAAACAAAAACTCCTCACCACTGGCTTTCAAGCACTCAATCATCTTGCCCCCTCTTACCTCACCACACTACTGTCCTACTACAACCCAGCCTGCACACCTTGCTCCTCTATTGCTAACCCTCTCACTGTGCTCACTTTTACCTATCTTGACACTGATTCCTCTTTCCACATCCTGCCTGGCCTGGAACTACTCTCCTCCCTGCTTCAAAGACTTATTGAAGGCACATCTCCTCAAAGAGGCCTTCTCTGACTAAGCCCCCCTTTCCTCCTCTCCCACTCCTTTCTACATCACCCTGACTTGTTCCCTTTGTTCTCACCCCTCCCAGCCCCATAGCACTTTTGTACACATCTGTAATTTCTTGATTTCTATTAATGTCTGTCTCCCCCATCTAGATTGTAAACTCATTGTGATTAGGGAATGTCTGTTTATTGCTGTACTGTACTCTCCCAAGCACTCAGTGCTGTGCTCTGCACACACTAAGCGCTCAGTAAATATGAATGAATGAATGAAAGAATGATTGAAAAGCCTCTTGGAAGAGATGTGCCTTCGATAAGGCTTTGAAGAGGTGAAAAGTAATTGAGGGCATTCCAGGCCAGAGAGCAAGAGCTCAGCAGCGAGATAGATGAGTTTGAGGTACAGTGAGAAGGTTAGCATTAGAGGAATGAAATGTGTGGGCCAGGTTGACATATTCATGCTACTTCCTGTTATATCCTGTTCTTCGTCCTGCTCTCATTATTTATAAATAATTTGTCTCATAAATTATGCATTTATAAATTTTATAAATGTCTTCCTGCTTCATCCACTAGATTGTAAGCCTCTAGAGGCCTTCCCCAATTAAGCCTTCTTTTCCCCATTTCCCTCTCCCTTCCATGTCATCTACGCACTTGGATCTGTGAGATTTGGGCATTTGATATTCACCTCACTCTCAGCCCCACAGCACTTCATTTACTTAATCTCTCTCTCCTCCTCTACGCTGTAAGTTTGTTATGGGCAGGGGATGTGTCTAACCAACTTCGTTGTAGTCTACCCTCCCAAGAGCTAGTACAGTGCTCTGCACACAGAAAACATTCAATAAATGCCACTGATTGATTGACTGAAGGCAGAAACTATATATTTTGTCTCTGTTGTACTCTCACAATGCTTAGTACACATTATTTTACTGATACTTCTAATGCTATGGTGGCAGTGGGAATTCCCTGTGCTCTGGGAGAGTTAGAGAAGAAGTGGCAGGAGGAAATGCAGAGGGCCTGCCAGGTAGCTCCACCCCCTCCTTTGCTCCAACTTTGGGAAAGGTCATATCCAGAACCTTAATAGAATTAATGGGGCCTCCTGCCATGCCTGCTGATCTATTTCCCAAAACACAACTTAATTGAAAAAAAGGCAGAACAATTCGGGGAAAGAAACTTAAAAATAAGTAGTAGAAGCACAAAACTTAAAAAAAAAACCCCCAACGAAATATGTTCTCTTACTAGAATGCTTTGTCTGTGTAGTGTGACATGACACAGCTGACACTAAAAGCTATCTGAAGTAAAACAAACACCTCATCCAAGGATCATTAGGGATTTACCAGAAAAGTAACCTTTCGCCTCATTTCCTGTCAGAAGCCCACAAAAGTAATTCTCCAAATGCCAGAGTGCAGCTGATCCTCTCCATTTCCATGGCTAAAAACTTCACTAAGGCTTAGTCATTTCCACATCTCCCCATCTCCATATCCTTCCCTCTCCATGACCTTGCCTCGATTCTGGATGTCATTGACCAAGCAGTCTTCCTCACCCATTGCTGGAACTGTTGCTCCCCTTTCCAGATCCTTTCCCTGCTTCCTCAGAGTCTCTTGAATCACTTCTGAACACCCTGTCCTTTTTCTCAAAATGCTCATTCCCCTACCCCCCCTCCGTCTCATTCATTTCCCATACATCTCTATCAGCACCAACCAAGGATGCTCCCTCTCTAAATTTCTGTCTTTTCCAGTCCCATCTTCATGGAGACTTACATTGTGCAAAGAACTCTACTAAGCATTTGGAAGAGTAAACAGAGTAAAGAGACATGATCTCTGCCCTCAAGGAGTTTATAATCTAGTGAATGAGACAGACACTAAATTACAGCTAGGGTAAACTGGAAAGGAGTAGTCGCAGTGCTGGTTTCAAGATATTTGGCTGCCCTGAAAACAAAGACAGATTCCCAGTCTCTCTTCGCATGGATGCTCAGGTGTTGTGTTGGACACACAGTATGATGTCATGGAGAACATTTTGTGGAAGTCCCAGAATTCTCTTAAACCCAAGTAAAGAATATATTAATGGTGAAAACAAGAAATCTACTACCAATTTAATCTTGCAATTAGCAGATCTCAAAGTCTCAAAAGTTCTGAATAATAGTCACCTCAGAGCCATGAGGTCACCCCTCTGCCTCGTCACCTGCTGCCCACTCTGATGGCGTCCCTAAGGTGGCTGTCCCTCCTGTTTCAACCATGAGTTGGCCCTGGCTAAAGGGATCCCCCGCCAGCAGGCCCAGGTCCCAGCCACAGGGCACGAGGGGTTTCTCTCCCACTCCCTGCTCTGCTACTGTCACCATGCCTGCCTTTCCAGTCCACGACCTCCACCTCATGACTGGAAGAGCCCCAGACTTCAGCTGGGTATGTGGCTCAACTCAAGGAGTGCTGGAGACAAGGGTGGCAGGAGCCTCTGGCCTGAACCCAGAGCAGGAAATGGCCATAGAAACTCTTGGGGTATCAGCAGAGGAGGAAGGGATGGTGCAGTAGGATGAATAAGAAGGCTTTTACCTTCTTCCCAACACACACACACAAACACACACACACTTTCTCTTTCTCCTGTTCCTCTTCATCTTCTCATTCTTCCCATGCATCTCCTCCTTTTCCCTTTCTACAACTCCCTTTAGACCCCCCTTATCTTTCCTCATCTTCTCCCTCTTTTCCTCCTTTCCTCCTTTCTTGTCCTTGAAGTCCCACCTCTTCCAAGGCCTGCCCTCAACACCGTCCCCTAGCTCATCTCTGCATTTAGGATGGCGAGCCGCTCTATGACCCTATGCCTAGGACTGGTGACACCTAGGACAATGAAACATAGGCCAGTGACACCAAGGTTAATGATGCCTAAGCCAGTGATGCAGAGGCCAGGAACACCTTGTCAGTGGGAAACCACAGCACTTATGGTAGCAACATGGAAGAAGCATGGTGTAGTGGATAGAGCACGAGCCTGGGAGTCAGAAGTTCATTGGTTCTAATCCCAGCTTCACCACTTGTCTGCTGAGTGGCCTTGAGCAAGTCACTTCACTTCTCTGTGCCTCAGTTACCTCATCCATAAAATGGGGATGAAGATTGTGAGCCCTATGTGGGACAGGGGCTGCGAATGACCTGATTGGCTTGTATCCACTCCAGTGCTTAGTACAGTGCCTGGCACATAGTAAGTGCTTAACAAATATAATAATAATTATTATTTTTATTATTATTTTTCCATAATTTATTTCTTTATATTAATGTCTGTCTCCCCCTTTATAGTGTAAGCTTGTTGAGGGCTGGGAATGTGTCTGTTATATTGTATTCTTCCAAGGACTTAATACAATGCTCTGCACACAGTAAGCTCTCAGTAAATACAACTGATTGATTGATTGATTGATACCAAGCTTTCGGTAGCACACTGAGGTGGGCATTTAAAGGGCCCATTGGAATGTGCAGTTTGTTTGAGTTTGTCAATAGGCACAGAGACCCTTTTAACACCCCACCCCTTCCTCATCCACCAACAAAGCCCTGAACCCGACAGGTTCCAGAACACCCAGGACTGTAGGTCAGGAACAGGCTGGCCTGATGCTAGAGACCTCTGCAAGGTGCCCACTTACCCAACCTTCCTGTAAATATTCTTAGCAAAGCTGTGGGTTGGTAATCAGTGTTAGGATCTGGGATCAGGTCAGGCGAGGGTGAATCAGTGGGTGTGCTATCACTGAGGCTGCCATCAGGATACCCAAGGTAAGCCCAGACCAGGATTGTGCCACCTGAGGCCACCCATCCCCTCCTTTATCCCCAACCCACCACTCACCATTCAACTGTGAGTGAAGATGAGAGAGTAGGCAGAATGTCCGCCTGTACAATAGAAGGAGGAATGGTGGACATGTGTGCTTATGTGTGTGTGTGTGTGTGTGCACCTGTGCATGCATACATATGTAGGTGAGGGTGGGGGTGCATGTCTACTATCTACCATGCCCACCCTAAGAGAGACCTGCAATATCCTCAGTATCTCTGACCCAACCTGACCCACCCATGGGAACCAACAGCAGCACTAAAGGTTGGAGTCAGGCAAGTAGACTTCCTTTGTGGATGGTGAGTGGGCTGCACAGAGAGTCTGTGGGCAAGGGAAGGTGGTCTGTAGGTCCAGAGTGAGTACAGGAGGGTGGTGTGCAGGAGCCGTACCTGTGAAAGTGTCCACTTGGAACCCCCTTCAGTCTGAAGTTGCTCACTGTGCCCATTCCACACCTAACTCTAAACTCTAAGTCCCAAAATCTCCTGGATGGTGAGGGCAATTCTAGAGACTCCCACAGCCCCACACACTTTCACCACAGCTTCAAATCTCCTCAGGGGAGAGCACTGGGATCAGAAGCCACTTGGTTCACTTCAGAAGCCAGCCTCCTTCCAATCCTACCAAATGGCTCCTACAAATCTTCGAGCCACGAATCACCCCTTGACTGAGGGACGCTGCAGACTGGAACTGGATTCAGGGATCTTTACGGGTTCTATCCATAGTAGAGCAGCCTGGAAAGCTCCAGAAGCAGGTGAGGACCCTGGACTGTGTCCTTGAGGTTCCCCTTCTGTTGGCCCCTTTCCTAAATTCAAAATAGTGATACTGATGGAAAGTGGGAACCAACAGCCCCTACTGACACTGATTGCTGGATCCAGTTCCTCAGAGAGTTTATAATTTGATGGTGGGGACAGTGCATAAAAATGGATGACTATGCCACAGTTCAAAGTGAGAGAAGAGGCTGAGATAACAGACACAAATAACTAAATGCACCATTAATAGCCAGAGAAGTACATGAGTGGTTGCTGAAATGGCATGATTGGGAGGGTGGGGAAATGGATGCAGGAAGGCCTCATAGGCATAGCTTTTTTAGCAGATTTCGTGAAAAAATGGAAGAATGTATTTTGGTGAAGCTGAGAAGGAAAGATGTTCCAGGCAGGGGCAAAGGTGAGAACAATGAGCTTCTGGTGAGATAGTTGAGAGCAAAGGTCACTTAGAAGATTTTGTTGGGAGGGGCAAAGAGTATGAGCTGAGGTGAAGCATGAGAGGAGAGCACTGTGTAAGTGATAGCAAGAAGGGCCTGGGTCACAGATGCTTAGGAATCTTTGTCTTTACAAATGACAATAATTGGAATTGAAGAGGGGAGTGATATGCTCAGCCAAGTCTCCTATAGGCTTTAAATTCCTCCAAGTAATCAATTGTGTCTGTAGAGCGCTTACTGTATGCACTGTACTAAGCACTTGGAAAGGTACCATAGAGGTAAAAGCAGCATTGCCTACTGTAAAGAGCACGGGCCGGGAAGTAAGAGGATCTGGGTTCTAATTCCAGGATCTGCTTCTTGCTTGTTGTGTAGCCTTAGGCAAGTCACTTCATTTCCCTTTGCCTCAGTTTCCTCATCTGTAGAAAAGGGAATAAATGACCTAATCTCCCTCCCACTTGGACTGTGATCTCCATGTGGGACAGGGACCATGTCTCACCTGATCATCCTGTATTCATCCCAGCACCTAGTACAGTACTTGGCATATAGTAAATACAAATACCACAATCACAGCACTTAGAACAGGGCTTGCCACATAGTAAGTGTGGTATGGTATAACCAATACCATAATTATTATTATTAGAAGTCACAATCAGCCTTCAAGGAGTTAACAATCTAATGGAATAAAAAGTCTAACTATTAGAGTCCATTCAAAACAGCCTCATCAAAAAAGTGAAAGATTCTCCGGGGCATATCCTCCTTGTTATCACCTCTTCAGCCTTGGACATCTCCCCTTCCTTCTTCCTGTTGCTTGTGCCCTGTCAGCCATTTTGTGATAACCCTTCTGAAAAGGGACATTCTTCAAATACTGGAGAGGTTGTGGATCAGCAAGGTGGGGTAGGATTATGATTAGCTCATGAAGAGAACCCCAACTCATCATAAAAACAAAAAGCATTCCTAAAACCCAGCATGCTGAGCTCATCAAACTTCAGGAGGCATTGATATTTTGCCCATCCCAATATTTTGGGGGTTTTGTTGTGTTTTTTATGGTATTTGTTAAGCACTTACTCGTGTCAAGCCTTGTTCTAACTGCAGGGTAGGTACAAGTTAATTAGGTTGGATACAGTTCCTGCCCCAACATGGGGCTCGCAGTCTAAGTAATAATAATAATGTTGGTATTTGTTAAGTGCTTACTATGTGCAGAGCACTGTTCTAAGCACTGGGGTAGATACAGGGTAAGCAGGTTGTCCCACATGAGGCTCACAGTCTTCATCCCCCTTTTACAGATGAGGTAACTGAGGCACAGAGAAGTTAAGTGACTTGCCCAAAGTCATACAGCTAAGTGGCAGAATCAGGATTCAAACCCATGACCTCTAACTCCCAAGCCCGTGCTCTTTCCACTGAGCCATGCTGCTTCTCTATGTTGGCATTTGTTAAGCGTTTACTATGTGCCAGGCACTGTTCTAAGCACTGGGGTAGATACAAGGTAATCAGGTTGTCCCACGTAGGGCTCACAGTCCAGTCTTCATCCCCATTTTACAGATGAGGTAACTGAGGCACAGAAAAGTTAAGTGACTTACCCAAGATCACACAGCTGACAAGTGGCAGAGCTGGGATTCGAACCCATGACCTCTGACTCCCAAGCCCGGGCTCTTTCCACTAAGCCATGCTGCTTCTCTAGCCACGCTGCTTCTCTAAGTAGGAGGGAGACCATATATTGAATTCTTATTTTGCAGATGAGGAAACTGAGGCACAGAGAAGTTAAATGACTTACCCAAGGTCACATAGCAGACAAGTTGTTTTTTGATTAGTCAGTTTACTCTGTAATACTTTCCTTAGCAAGAAACAGAAATAACCTTCCAATTTACAAGAAACAGAAATAACCTCCCAACTTACACCTAAAAGTGTGATGTAGACATGGAGGTAGTTATTTAAATGTCACAAATAGCATACCTTTGGCGTCACTTAAGATTAATTTTATTATTCTGACAAGTGAATTCTTCAAAACTCCGACTTTTATCTGGGCTACCTTGGGATTTTGTATTTTATTTTACAGCATTTGTTAAGCACTTCCTATGTGTCAAACACTGTTCTAGGCACTAGGGTGGATACAAGCAAATTGGGTTGGACACAGGTCCTGTCCCATGTGGGGTTCATAGTCTCACTCCCCATTTTACAGATGAGGCAACTGAGGCACTGAGAAGTGAAGTGCCTTGCCCAAGGTCGCACAGCAGGCAAGTGGGCAGAGCTAGGATTCTTACCATATATGATCATGTAAACACTATTATATGCCCTTTTCTGATGGGTACTTTCTTTTACTTGCTTGTATGTTTGTTTTATGGCATTTGTTAAGCACTGGACTATGTGTCAACCACTATTCTCAGTGCTGGGGGAGATAAAAGTTAATCATATCAGACACAGTCCCTGTCCCACAGAGTGCTCACAGTCTAGAGGGAGAACATATATTTTATTCTTATTTTACAGTTGAGGAAACTGAGACAGAGAAGTTAAGTAATTACCTAAGGTCACACAGCAGGCAAATAGGGAAGCTGAGATTTGATCCCAGGTCCTCTGACTCCCAGGTTTTGTGGTCCTTCCACTAGGCCATGCTGTTGCTTACTTTTGTTGGTCATACAGTGCAACATTTGTCTGATTCGAAGCCAGCCTGAGGTGGCTTTAAAAGAGGACACAATTTTTGAAATCTGACAAACACAGAAATGATAAAATGCTGCCAATTTGGAATGGCTTTGTTGTACTCAGGCTCAAGCATCAGCAAATCCACATGACATGAGCACAGGATTTTGAAAGTAATCCATCTTACACTAAGGGGGAGTATGATATATAAATATTTGAGTGGGTGTTCTCCCTCCCTCCCTCCATAAATTAAGAATCCTTCCTGACTGCTAGGAAGTTCAGTCACTGCATCTATTAAGCATGCACTATGTACCAAATACTGTGCTAAGAAGTCACTATAAAATAAATAATATACCGTCCCATCCCACACAAGACCGACAATCTAACTGGTAGATAGCCCAGGTGCCGTATCGTATTTTATAGGGAAGTAACTCAACATCGCACAAAAGGTCATAGACAGATCTGGGATTTAAACCCAGATCTCCAGATTCCCAGTCCCAGACTCTTTTCACTAGGCCATGCAGATGCATTCTAGAAGAAATACCAGGGAGGGGAGAATGTGAGACATTAGTATTGGCCTTCTCCCCCTCCCTCAGCCCCTGACAAGACTGGAAAGAGAGAAATACAAAATCATGAAGCCCCATGTGAGGCAGGGATTGTGTCTGATCTGACAGTATTGAATCCATCCCAGAGTTTTGCACAGAGTTTGACACAGAATAAGTGCTTAACAAACACCACAATGATTATTAGTATCAAGGGCAAGGAGAACAGACTCACAAATATATAACCACAGCTCTGGGAAACCTCACCTTGCAGGGAAGAAGGCATTGCGATCAAGTTCCTAGACAACAGGGCATTTCCCATGCTGCCTGTGAACAGAACAAGTCTGTTCTATTGCTCTGGATTCCTAACTCTGTTCTAAGCTCAGAGTGTTCCTCAATGTGAGGCTGTTTTCTACAGAGACTAGAATTTTTTTTTTTGATGGTATTTGTTAAGCACTTACTATGGGCCAGGCACTGTACTAAGTGCTGAGGTAGATTCAAGCTAATCAGGTTGGACACAGTCCCTGTCCCTCGTGGGGCTCTCTCTCCTCCCAGTTTCCTGGGTTGAGGGAATGGAGGCACAGAGATCTAAAGTAATTTGCCCCAGTTCAAACAGCAGACCAAAGGTAGAGCCAGGATTAAAACCCGAATCTTTCTGATTCCCAGCCCAGTGCTGCCTCCTTTACAGGAGGGTCCTGGAGGCTCTTTCATCCCAACTGGGACAGAGGCTGCCTTGTAACTCTTTCCTTTTTCTTACCATGTATATTTCTGTGTGACTGTGTGAGATTGTGTGTGTGTTTCTGTGGTAAAGATTTCCGGGAACCCTCGTCATGGGGAGAAAAAGAGCAATCTGGCCCCTGACTCATATTTGATTAATTCAGAGGGAAAGCATTCATTTCTGACCAGGGTTCCGAACTCGTTAATTCAGAAGTCATAGAGCTGTACTCGGTCTGCCTGTCTACTCTGAAACAAGCAGAAGGTCAGGCATGCTGCCCGCCCAGTGTGCTTCCCAGTTAAACCAAATTCTGATTTCCCAGACTACATGGGACCTTCAGAGATGCAGCGTGGCTCAGTGTAAAGAGCCTGGGGTTCGGAGTCAGAGGTCATGAGTTCGACTCCTGGCTCTGCCACTTGTCAGCTGTGTGACTGTGGGCAAGTCACTGAACTTCTCTGTGCCTCAGTTACCTCATCTGTAAAATGGGGATTAATTGTGAGCCTCACGTGGGACGACCTGATTATCCTGTATCTCCCCCAACACTTAGAACAGTGCTCTGCACATAGTAAGCACTTAACAAATACCAACATTATTATTATTATTAGAAAAATACTCCACCCCACTGTTGTATAGAATAACAAGGGCACAGAACTGAGTCGCCGCTGCCCTCAGGCACCTGCAGTGGGTATCCCTGATGTAGCTGGAGCAGCCCTCCACCCAAGTTCAATTCAGAAACTATACTGGCTCACTCTAGCTTGGGCTTTTTCTCACTCCAAACAGATGCTCTGTTCCCGGCTGTGAACTTTCTTGTTTACTAAAGCTCAGTCTCTAGGCGCAGCACAGAACTGTTTTTAAATGCTAACTTTTCTTGACCTTAGTGAAACTGGCTGTTTCCCAAACAGGACCTTTTTACTACCACACAAAAACCCCTAAACTGACCAATTTGTAGACCCAAGTCAGCTGAGAGACAGAGAAGGGGCTCAGATATGGTAACAATGTTGTTCCCAGTGATGTGAGCTCGGGAAGCCTCAGCCCTTAATTCAGTGCTCACTGCTTAGTACAGTACCTTAGTGCTCAGTACGCTGACTCAGAGCTTTGTACATTACCTCAGAGCTTAGAACAGTGCCTGGAACATAGTAAGGGCTTAACAGATACCATTAAATAAAAACTTTAAAAATACCCTGAGTGGTGATCCTGGGGACAGAGCTAAGGAAGCTGAGAGATGGACAAGAAACTTGGAGAAGGGGGAGTTCGGCTGGACACAAAAGTCAGAGAGGAATCATGTGTACAACTGAGGGGTAGCAGGACTCATTCAAAGTGCCAGAAGGGCAAGAAAAAAGGAAGCCAGGAATCCTACAGTTGGAAAAATAAGGAAGCCACATGGTTTCATTTCATTGCAAGGCCTACCCTCAGCTTTCACTCACCACATCCTCTTGCCAACTCTTCCTGAAGGGCTTCAAGACTCAGGCAGGAAAGTACGTACCTACTGCCTCTAGTGATCCAGAATCCCACTACCACGGGTCCTCACTCCAAGCAGAAGCAGCGTGGCCTAGTGGATAGAGCACAGGCCTGAAGTCAGAAGGACCTGGGTTCTAATCCCAGCTCTGCGCTTGTCTGCTTTGTGACCTTGGACAAGTCACTTCTCTGTGCCTCAGTTACCACATCTGTAAAATGGAGAATAAGATTGTGAGCCCCATGTGAGACCTGGACTGTGTCCAACCTGATTAATTTGTATCTACCTCTGCATTTAGAACAGTGCCTGGAACATAGTAAGCACTTAACAAATACCATTAAGAAAGAAACCCAAAAAACCCTACCCCTGGTGTCTGGGTTGGAGTCCAGGTCCCTGAAAAGAAGCAGGATGCTTTCTACCTTTCCTGAGAACAAGCTGAATGTTATCCTCATTCATTCAGTCAATCGTATTTATTGAGTGCTTACTGTGTGCAGAGCACTGTACTAAGCGCTTGGGATAACAATAACAATAATAGACACAATCCCTATCCATAACAAGCTTACAGTCTAGAGAGGGACACAGACATTAATATAAATAGATCATTTACAGATACCTCCTTTAGATGAAGTCTTGCTTTGAACATTAGTTTGATACCCACCACCCTAATCACCCCACAGCCCCCCCCACCCCCGGCCCTACAGTGCCTCCACTAGCTGACCTGAATACTTCGTGGCAGAGACCAAATTTCATTACCAGGGAAACTTCGAACAATATTCTCTGGGGAATAGAGCTAATGTAATCAACCTGTATTATACCTTCACTTCAAGTCTCAGGCTCACTGGGCTTTTCTTGAACAATTTCATCTTGGTAAAGGAATAGTGTAAGGATTAAACTAAGATCAACTGAGGTATGGGTCAGCCCTTTGACCCTATATCATTAGTTCTGTTAATGGTTTATTTTTCATATCTCCAAGGAAACGTTTTTGAAGAGAGGACCTTCGTTTCTTGACATTTCTATGCTGTTGGGCCTATTTCTCATTTAGTCATTTGACCCGGTTGAAGTGGGTGATGTCACAGGGGAGGTTGTGAGATACGAGTGGTAAGAAACAGAAGTGAGCAACCATGGAAAGGCAGGTTTAATTTAGTGAGGAAATTAGTCATATAGAATAAAGTGGGGAAAAGTACAATACACTAAGTAAAAGCATGACTATTCTTACAGAATATGCCGACCTAGTTCAAACAAAGCAAATTGCTACCCAATTATCTGATGAACTTGAGAACATCCACCTATTCAGCATGGATAATAATTCAGACAAAGGGATGGACTAGATCCTCCATTTCATTTTGGCTGTGGGAACACCAATTCTCGGACCAGTCGTACCCACAGATTCCTTTCTTCAATCAATCCATCAGTCAATAGTATTTTTGAGCACTTACTGTGGGCAGGGCACTGAACTAAGCACCTGGGCAAGTACAATATATCAGGGTTTATATGCACATTCCCTGCCCTCAATGAGTTTACATGATGTAGTGGATAAAGCATGGTCTTCAGTTAGAAGGTCATGAGTTCTAATCCTGCTGTGTGACCTTAGATAAGTCGCTTCATTTCTCTGTGCCTCAGTTACCTCATCTATAAAATGGGGATTGAGACTGTGAGCCCCATGATTGATAGGGACTATGTACAACCCAATTTGCTTGTATCCACCCCAGTGCTTCTACAGTGCCTGCCACAAAGTAGGCACTTAACAAATACCATTATTATTATTATTATTATTATGCCTTTGACGATCTAATGCTCGTGACCTTGCTGTAATCAAATTCATTCTCTTGAGTAATGTGTTTCCATCGATTACCCAAAGTCCTACGATTCTCATAAAAATGTTTAGCACTCTCAGTTGTTTTTTAACTGGGTGGTGGTCCATGGCCTACTGCATGAGCCTGATATAATGTATCCAGATCTTATTCAGAAAAACAGTATTTGAAGTACCTTGTCTCTTAAAAAGAGCCCATCTTGCTAGTCTACTTTATTGACTGTTAATGAACATGGAAAGGGGAAAACTCCAAGGAAAAAGTGAGTGGACAGTCCATATCATTGCATTCCTCACCAAATTTTTTGAAGTGCCTAAAGGATTTATGATTACTGCTGTGCTACAGATAAGACTGCCTAGGCTTGTAGAAGTCAATCAGGAGGTCTGCCTCCAGAAGTACTGATCTGAGACACAGGATTCTTCTGCTTCCTTGAGGTACAGCTTCTACTTAACCGCACAGTGAAATAGCTGATTATCATCCGGTTTCCATCAGTCCCTATCATGCAGTATCAGATTTCATCTCTCCCACAGGTTTCATCAGTCCTTATCAAACAGTATCAGATTTCATCTTTACCGTCTATAATCTCCACCCTCCCCCCCCCGAAATTCCTTTAGCCAACCACAACATCCTCCACACCTACCTTCTCTTCCATACACCCCCTCCCCACAAATCTGTCCCGTTCCCCCATTCTCCTCCCAATTTAACTCACTTTCTCCCCTGTCCCTCTACCAATCTTGTACCACTAACCCACAGCCCTGGATCCCCTCCACAGCATGCTTCCTCTTCTCCTGTGCTCGAGCTGCGGAACACCACTAGCGCAAATCCAGACACCAGACTGACATCATCACAAATCTATCCTCACTTGCTTTAATTCTGCACTCCTCTCTGCCCAACAGTCAATCAATCAATCAATCAATGGCTTTCATTGAGAATTTACAGTGTGCAGAGCACTGTATTAAGCACTTGGAAGCATCCTTACTGCCTCCCACACTCACTGCCTGTGCCCGCTGTCCCAGGCATTTAACTCCCTCCTCAAATACCCTGTCCTCCCCCACAGCCCCATCTATTCCCCAATGACCTTGCCACCTACTTTATCGATGAAATGGAAACCATCAGGCGTAATTTCTGGAAAATGCACCCTGCTCCTTTCCAGTCCCTTCCTCCTCAAAGTCCTTTTCCAATCTCCCATCATTCCTAGCAGTTTCTCAAGAGGAGATTTCCTGCCTTCTCTCAAAATCCTTCTTCTCCACCTGCACCTACAACCCCATCCCTTTACATCTTATCAAAAAACTGGTCCCCTCATTTTTTATGACTGCAATCTGCGACTATTTACTTTCCAATGGCTTCTTCCCTACTGTTTTCAAACATGCTCTTGTATCCTATCTTATCCTATGTATCCAATATTTTAGGACCTCATGACTCTCTCTAGATATTGCCCCATCTCCCTCCTACCATTCGTCTCCCAACTTCTTGACAGAGTTGTCCTAGGCTTCCTCCACTTCCTCTCCTCAATTTCTCTTCTTGATCTCATCTAATCTGGTTTCTTTCCTCTTCACTCAGTGGAAACTGCTCTAAGGTATCCAATGACCTTCTTCTTGTTAAATTCAATGGTCTCTATTCCACTTTAATTATCTTAACTTTTCAGATCCCTTTGACAATGTAGACCAATTCCTTCTCCTGAAAATAATATCCAACTTTGGCTTCACTGACAGTATCCTCTCCTCATTCTCCTCCTATCTCTCCAGCCCCTTCTTTTCAGGATGTTTTGCAGGACCCTCCTCTGCCTCCCACTCTAAAACTGGGAGTCCCTCATGGTTCATTTCTGGGTCCCTTCCTATTCTCCATCTTTACCACTCCCTTGGAAAATTTTTTTGCTCCCATGGCTTCAAATACTATCTCTATGTGGATAATTCCAAAATCTACCACTCCAGCCCAGACCTCTCTCCCTCTTTGCAGTCAATCAATCATATTTATTGAGCACTTACTGTGTGAAGAGCAATATACCAAGTGCTTGGGGGAGTACACTGTAAGAGAGAAGCAGTGTGGCCTAGTAGAGCAAACCCAGGGACTTGGAGTTAGATGGACCTGGATTATAATCCCAGCTCTGCCACTTGTCTGCTGTGTGACCTTGGGCAAGTTACTTTACTTCTCTGTGCCTCAGTTACCTCATCTGTAAAATGGGGATTAAGACTGTAAGCCCATGTGGGAGTATGGACTGTGTCCAACCGGATTAGCTTGTATCTACCCTGGTTCTCAGTACAGTGTCTGGCACATAGTAAACACTTAACAAAAAACATTAAAAAAAACCCTGGAATACACATTCCCTACCCACAGCGACCTTATGGTCTCACATTTCCTCCTGCCTTCAAGACATTTCTACTTGGTTATGCCACATTTGTTATGTGAACTTGGACAAGTCACTTAACTTCTCTGTGACTCATGGAAAATAAGGCTGTGAGCCCCATGTAAACATGGACCAGTCAATCAGTCAACGTATTTACTGAGCACTTGCACTGTACTAAGCACTTGGGAGACTACAATATAATAGTAAACAGACACATCCCCTGCTCACAACGAGCTTAGAGTCTAGAGGGAGAAACAGACATTAATATAAAAAAAAATTACAGATATGTACTTAAGTGTTGTGGGGCTGGGATGGGGGATGAATAAAAGGAGCAAGTCAGGGTAACACAGAAAGGAGTGAGAGAAGAGGAAAGGAGGGCTTAGTCAGGGAAGGCCTTACGGATTCCAGAAGAGGAAAAAAAATAAACCTTCTCTTATCTTCTCTTCCCTTTCTCATCCCCACTTCTCCCTGGTTGTATTGCTTATATTGCTGACACTTCCAATTTAACACATCCGAAACAGAACTCTTCTTCCCACCCAAACCCTGCCCTCCCCAAGTCTGCCCTATCACTCTAGATAACACCAGTATCCTCCCTGTCTCACAAGTTCTTACCCTTGGTATTATCCTCAATTTATCCCTCTCATTCAACCCATATAATCTGCCACCAAAACTGGATCTACCCTCACAACCCTGTGCTCAATCCATCCTTTCCTCTCTCCATCCAAACTGCTTCAACCCATATAATCTCCCACCAAAACTGGATCTACCCTCACAACCCTGTGCTCAATCCATCCTTTCCTCTCTCCATCCAAACTGCTCTAAGCCAAGCACTTATCCTATCCTACTTTGACTACTATATCAGCCTCCTCACTGACCTTCTTGACTCCTGATTCTCCCTACTCAAGTCCTGTCTTTACTTTGCTGCCTGGATCATTTTTCTAAACATTTAGTTCATATCTCCGCACTCCTCAAAAACCTCTAGTGGTTTCCATCCACATCTGCATCAAAGAAAAACTCCTTGCCATCACCTTTAAGGCACTCAATCAGATGTCCTCTCCTCCCTTATATCAATGATTTCCTACTACAACCCAGTCCACACACTTTCTTCCTCAAGTTACTCACTTGTACCTCAATCTCGTCTATTTCTCCACTGACCCCTTGCCTACATTCATTCAGTCATATTTATTGAGCACTTACTATGTGCAGAGCACTGTACTAAGCACTTGGAATGTACCCTTTGATCCTCCCTTCCTCCTCTCTCGCCCCGCTCCGGCCTATTCTTCACTCCGCTGCCCGGCTCATCTTCCTGCAGAAACGATCTGGGCATGTCACTCCCCTCCTTAAACAACTCCAGTGGTTGCCTATCAACCTCCGCTCCAAACAAAAACTCCTCACTCTAGGCTTCAAGGCTCTCCATCACCTTGCCCCTTCCTACCTCTCCTCCCTTCTCTCTTTCTACCGCCCACCCCGCACGCTCCGCTCCTCTGCCGCCCACCTCCTCACCATCCCTCGGTCTCGCCTATCCCGCCGTCGACCCCTGGGTCACGTCCTCCCGCGGTCCTGGAACGCCCTCCCTCCTCACCTCCGCCAAACTGATTCTCTTTCCCTCTTCAAAACCCTACTTAAAAATCACCTCCTCCAAGAGGCCTTCCCAGACTGAGCTCCTCTTCCCCCTCTACTCCCTCTGCCATCCCCCCTTTACCTCTCCGCAGCTAAAGCCTCATTTTCCCCTTTTCCCTCTGCTCCTCCACCTCTCCCTTCCCATCCCCACAGCACCGTACTTGTCCGCTCAACTGTATATATTTTCGTTACCCTATTTATTTTGTTAATGAAATGTACATCGCCTTGATTCTATTTAGTTGCCATTGTTTTTACGAGATGTTCTTCCCCTTGACACTGTTTAGTGCCATTGTTCTTGTCTGTCCGTCTCCCCCGATTAGACTGTAAGCCCGTCAAACGGCAGGGACTGTCTCTATCTGTTGCCGACTTGTTCATCCCAAGCGCTTAGTACAGTGCTCTGCACATAGTAAGCGCTCAATAAATACTATTGAATGAATGAATGAATCCTTTTGGTCTGGAACTTCCTCCCCCTTTAGATTTTAACAGACCACCACTATCCCCAACTCCTTCCCCCTTCATATTTAACAGACCACAACTTTCCCACCCTCGCAGGGTCGCACCTGGAGAGTTTCCACTACTCTGCCAGTCTCGACTACGGGAGGGAGAGTCAAGCAGAGGCAGACCCATTCCATTTCTAGCTTGGCCAGTGGCTAGCGAGTGGAAGGCAATCTGCTACAAGTCAAGACTCCCCTGTGCTGGGCCACAGCGGCATGGGAGAGAGTTGAAGGAGTAATAATAATGATAATAATGTTGGTATTTGTTAAGCGCTTACTATGTGTAGAGCACTGTTCTAAGCGCTGGGGTAGACACAGGGTAATCAGGTTGTCCCACATGAGGCTCACAGTTAATCCCCATTTTACAGATGAGGTAACTGAGGCACAGAGAAGTTCATTCATTCAATAGTATTTATTGAGCGCTTACTATGTGCAGAGCACTGTACTAAGCGCTTGGAATGAACAAGTCGGCAACAGATAGAGACAGTCCCTGCTGTTTGACGGGTTTACAGTCTAATTGGGGGAGATGATTTAAGTGACTTGCCCACAGTCACACAGCTGCCAAGTGACAGATCGAGGATTTGAACCCATGACCTCTGACTCCCAAGCCCGGGCTCCTTCCACTGAGCCACGCTGCTTCTCTAGACTCAAGCTTATTGTGCAGAAGGAGGCAATGGTAAAACACTTTCGTATTCTTACCAAGAAAACTCTATGGATACACTACCAGAATGATTGCAGATAGAGGTGGGGCGTTCTGGGAGAGATGTGTCCATGGTGTCTCTATGGGTCAGAGATGACTCGACAGCATAAGACAAGACAAGACCACTTTCCCCACCATCAAAGCTTAATTAAAATCACATCTCCAACAGGCTATTCCTGATTAATCCCTCGTTTCACCTATTCCTTCTCCCTTCAGCCCTTCTGCATCGCCTATGATCTTGGAACTGCACCCTTTAAGCATTTAATAGTCACTCCACCCTCAATCCCACAGCACTTATATACATATCATTTATTTATTTATTTATTTATTTATTTATTTATTTATTTACTTATTCATTTATTTATTCATTTATTTATTTATTTATTTATTTGTTTATTTATTTATTTATGTCAATACCTGTGACCCCTTCTAGACTGTAAGCTTCTTTTGGGCAGCAAACATTTCCACAAACTCTGTTGCATTGTACTCTCCCAAGTGTTTAGTACAGTACTCTGCACACAGGAAATGCTCAATAAAGCATCATCCATCATCTTGCTCCCTCCTACCTCACCTCGCTAATCTCTTTCTACAACCCAGCCTGCACACTTCACTCCTCTGATGCTAACCTTCTCACTGTGCCTCAATTTCACCTGTCTTGCCGCCAACCCCTGGCCCACATCCTACCTTTGGCCTGGAATGTCCTCCCCCCTCAAATCTGCCAGACAATTACTCTCCCCATCTTCAAAGTTTACTGAAGACACATCTCCAAGAGGACTTCCCAGTCTAAGCCCCACTTTTCCTCAGCTCCCACTTCCTTCTGTGTTGCCCTGACTTGCTCTCTTTGCTCTTGCCCCCCTCTCCCAGCCCCATAGCACTCATGCATATATGTGTAATTTTATTTATTTATATTGATGTCTCTTTATTTGTATTGATGTCTCTTTCCCCCCATCTCTAGACTGTGAACTCACTGTGGGCAGGGACTGTCACTGTTTCTTGTTGCACTGTACATTCCCAAGTGCTAAGTACAGTGCTCTGCACACAGTAAGCACTTAATTAATACGATTGAATGAATGACTGAATACCATTGATTGATTGATTGACTAATTGACTGTTTGATTTACCTAGACCTTTCCTCTTTTCTTCTGAAAGTTGAAAAGCTATAATAAGAGTAGGGATAGCAATGGGCCCTGATTTTCCAAGGACAACAGCAGCTGGTTTGGACCCAGGGACTCCTCCTGGGTTGAAAGGATCAGGCCTCAGTGTTAGTGGCAAAGCTGCATTAATAACAGTGCTACTTTCCTCTCCCTGTTCTCCAGTCCCAGGAAAAGACCAGGATAGAGCTGCCTATCTGGGAGCATGCAAGGTAAAGGGGAGATCAAATAGGTTTTCCTCCATCCTTTCCAACTCTGCTCGAAGCTGCTACCTTTCAGAAAACCTATCCAGACTATGCCCACATGACTCTGTTGAGTACTGAGCACGTGGAAAAATACAACAGAGCAGAGTTGTCAGACACATTCCCTGCCCACTGGGACCTTACAATCTAGAGGGGGAGTCAGACACTAATAGAAATAAATTGCTATATGTACATAAGTGCTATGGGGCTGAGGGAGGGGTGATTAAAGAGTACACATTCATTATATAGTATTTTTTGAGTGCTTACTATGTACAGAGCACTGTACTAAGTGCTTGTATAAGGGAGAGGGAATAGGGGAAATGAGAGCTTGACTGGGGAGAGTCTCCTGGAGATGTAATTTTTAATAAGGCTTTGAAAGTGGGGAAAGTGACGGTTTGTCAGATATAATAATAATAATAATAATAATAATAATGTTGGTATTTGTTAAGCGCTTACTATGTGCCGAGCACTGTTCTAAGCGCTGGGGTAGACATAGGGGAATCAGGTTGTCCCACGTGGGGCTCACAGTCTTAATCCCCATTTTACAGATGAGGGAACTGAGGCACAGAGAAGTTAAGTGACTTATGGGAGCTCCAAGCCAGCAGCAGAATGTGGGCAAGGGGTAGATGGAGTGATAGATGAGATCAAGATTGGTGTTAGTGAAGTTAGCAGCTGGGTTGCAGTAGGAAATCAGTAAGGAAAGATAAGAGGGGGCATGGTGATTGAGTGCTTTGAAGCTATGGTCTTCTCTTTCCCTCCTCATTCTCTCTCGGCACTCTGTGAACTGGGGCTTCCTTGATCCTCTTATATTCTTTTGAGATGTTTATGAATATACTGGCTAGATATTTGAAGCTGGTGTTTCAATATGGTGCTTAAATATTAGAGAAGCAGCGTGGCTCAGTGGAAAGAGCACAGGCTTGGGAGTCAGAGGTCACTGGTTCAAATCCCGGCTCTGCCACTTGTCAGCTGTGTGACTGTGGGCAAGTCACTTAACTTCTCTGTGCCTCAGTTATCTCATCTGTAAAATGGGGATTAAGACTGTGAGCCTCACATGGGACAACCTGATTACCCTGTATCTACCCCAGCGTTTAGAACAGTGCTGTGCACATAGTAAGTGCTCAACAAATACCAATATGTGACTTTGGTAGACAGTGGTCACTCTGGTTGATGTGCTTCTACCACTTGCCTCTTCAGACAGGGCTTTTCATTGCTTAGAATCTTAGCAGAACCTTGTTCTAGCACTTTGGTTACTGAGAACTAGGGAGGTGCTCAAAAATATCAACCACAGGAGGGCTAATCCTTGGACCAGGGTAAGTGCAGGGAAAACATTTTCCCAAGCCTTCCTATTATTACCAAACAGGTAATAATAATAATGTTGGTATTTGTTAAGCGCTTACTATGTGCCGAGCACTGTTCTAAGCGCTGGGGTAGACATAGGGGAATCAGGTTGTCCCACGTGGGGCTCACAGTCTTGATCCCCATTTTACAGATGAGGGAACTGAGGCACAGAGAAGTTAAGTGACTTGCCCAAAGTCACACAGCCGACAAGTGGCAGAGCTGGGATTCGAACTCATGAGCCCTGACTCCAAAGCCCATGCTCTTTCCACTGAGCCACGCTGCTTCTCTAACAGGTGTTCAGAGTGCCACCACTCCAGGGCTCAGGCCTTGAATCTCTGAGAAATATCACCACACACCACCCCCAATTATATGTTCAGGCTCAGAGCCAGAAGTCACCAATTCCAGAACTTGTTTTTCTGGATTAAAAAACGTCATTCACATATGTACATTTGTGTTTGTTCTGCCTCCCCTTCAAATCAAGAGCTTCTTAAAGGCAGGAATTTCAGGGAAAATTATTTTTACTTCCTTTGTAACTCCCCCACTGCCTACCAGCTTTGCTCAGTGGAAGGAGCCCAGGCTTGGGAGTCAGAGGTCATGGATTTGAATTCTGGCTCCGCCGCTTGTCAGCTGTGTGACTTTGGGCAAGTCACTTAACTTCCCTGTGCCTCAGTTTCCTCATCTGTAAAAGGGGGATTAAAACTGTGAGCCCCACGTGGGACAACCTGATTACCTTGTATCTCCTAGCGCTTAGAACAGTGCTTTGCACTAGGTAAGCGCTTAACAAATACCACCATTATTATTATTACCACGAGGCTTGGTTTGTCCCACTGGATGCTCAGTGGTGTGGACTGGAATCTACAAGCATGGCCTAGTGGTATAAGCATGGGCTTGGGAGTCAGAGGACATGGGTTCTAAATCTGGATCCACCACTTGTCTGCTGTATGACCTTGGGCAAGTCACTTAACTTGTCTGTGTCTCAGTTACCTCATCTGTAAAATGGGGATTAAGACTATAAGCCCCATGCGGGACAGGGACTGTGTCCAACCCGATTATCTTGTATCTACCCCAGCATTTAGAACACTTCTTGGCATATAGTTTTTAGCACTTAAAAATACTATTATCATTATTATTATTATTATTAGAATTCCTGGAGTATCACTGAGGGACAGACAAAAGATTTTTCAGTTCTCTCCTGATCCTTGTATGTGGACTCTCTGACCCTAATTCCATCTCAAGATCATTCCTCCAGTTGCCCTCCAAGCTGTTTACTTGTATGACACTGTAGCAAAGGAAACCGTTTAGTGGGGATTTTTCTCTTTAGCTTTTGAACGACCTTGAGAATGGGACCATGTCTTCTCTATCTTTTTTTCAGTAGTATTTATTAAGTATCTATTATATGCCAGGAACTGCATTAAACACTGGGGCAGGTACAAGCTTAATTAGGTTAGACATGGTCCATGTCCCACAGTGGGGCTCACGTAATCCCCATTTTACAAATGAGGTAACAGACACAGAGAAGTGACTTGATCACATAACAGACAAGTGGTGGAGCCGGAATTAAAAACCAGGTCCTTCTGACTCCCAGGCCCAAACTCTATACATTAGGCCATACTGTATCTTTATGTTCTATAGCTGGTATAGAACCTTGCATGTTAGACCCTGGAGAAGCAGCATGGCCTAGTGGAAAGACCCCAGGCTCAGGGGAGTCAGGAGACTTGGTTTCTAATCTCAATTCTGCCACTTGCCTGCTGCATGACCTCAGGCAAGTCACTTCACTTCTCTGTGCCTCAGTTTTCTCACTGGTAAAACTGGAATTTAATAGCAGGTCTCTACTTATAACTGTGAGCTTGCGTAGGACAGGGACCATGCCTGACCTGAATATCTTGTACTGATTCCAGGGTTTAGTATGGTACTTGGCACATGGTAAGCATTTAACAAATACCACATTATTATTGTAATCATTATTATTATTATCATTATCATTATTAGATGCTTAATAATTTTTCCATAGGGAGGACTGTAGGCTACCCCTATGAGGACGGATGTGTGAATACCCCTGGATGTTGTATGTTTTGGGGAGCAGACTGCCCCATGAGGTTTTACCTCAACACAATGCACCCATCTTGGTGACTGCCATTACCTAGGGAAACTGAAAGTGTCCAGAGCCAAGAGAAAAAGGATCCAGTGGACGGAGGGAACCATCAGGAAGCTGGTGGCCCAGCCATTCCCTGGAAATGCTAACAGAAGGTGAAGAGGACTTCCCTCTGACCTCTTCCCATACTCCCCACCTCCCACCCAAACACGCACACGTCAAGAACCATCCACAGTCTAGGAGTAAGGTCCCAGATACCTGCTCTAGTACAGAGTATTGGTGTGGGGCTCCACTACTCTTCAGTTGCAAATAAGCCCGCCTGATTCAGAGGGACACAGATTGATATCCTAAGCCTGACAAGAGGCAGGCAGAGGGCATTTAGGGATGTGTGAGAGAGAGGGCGTCAGGGATGCCTGCTCAAGGACTCTGTCAAGTAAGCTTGTTGTGGTTAGGGAATGTGTCCTTTTATTGTTGTTTGGTATTCTCCCAAGTGCTTAGTATGGTGCTCTGCACACAGTAAGCACTCAATATATATGATTCAATGAATGAAGCAGAAACAGTGTGGCTCATTGGAAAGAGCAAGGGCTTAGGAATCAGAGGTCATGGGTTCTAATCTCAGCTCTGCCACCTAGCAGCTGTGTGACTTTGGGCAAGTCACTTAACTTCTTGGTGCCTCAGTTACCTCATCTGTAAAATGGGGATTAAGACTGTGAGCCTCAAGTGGGACAACCCGATTACCCTGTATCTACTCCAGTGCTTAAAACAGTGCTCAGCACATAGTAAGTGCTTGACAAATACCAACATTATTATTATTATGAATGAAAGAATGAAAGCCTGCATTTTCTTAACCATGAGACTCACTGGGTGCAAAATAAACTTTACTAATCCTCATCTGTGACAGCTGTCTATGGACTTCAAGTCCATAAGACTTGAATATGGAACAGGGAAATCGCCACTGGCTGGGAAGTCCTTCAAGATCTAAAGAGAGGACAGGAGGTAAACTCCCCAACTCATTTTGCTGCTGAGAAACAGAATGGGTCATTAGCTGCTGCTGAATTTTCACTTCTGGGCTCAGGGTGGGATTGGAAATTTACATGCTTATTTCCCTATGAATCAAGCAGAATAATGACAGTAGTTGTGGCATTTGCTAAACCCCTGCTTCATGCCAAGAATGTGTTAAGCTCTAGGGCATTCAGCCATAATCAGATCGGATAACAGTCCTTGTCATTCATTCATTCATTCAATCGTATTTATTCAGCGTTTACTGTGTGCAGAGCACTGTACCAAGCACTTGGGACAGTACAATGCAATAATAGACATATTCCCTAACCACAATGAGATTAGTCTAGAGGGGGCAGAGACAGAAATGGGGCCCACAGTCTAAGAAACCTTTTACCTTTGACTTCAAGGTTCCCCACCAGCGCTCTCCATTTTACATATCGGCAGACTTCACCTACTACTCACCATCTCACACCCTTTGCTTCCTCCAAGTTTCCATACCCCAAGGGACAGAGATCACGTCTAATTCCCACTTTCACATTCTTCCCCAGCACTTGGTATAGTGTCTACACAGCAAAAGCACTTGATAAATATTATTAATACTACTACTACTCATCTTTTAATTGTTCCCTGCTTTTGACTCTCTCACCTCTGACCTTTCATTCATACTGTGCCCATCCCTCACTTAACCCCATGAATTTGGAACCCTCTTCTACCTATGTTCAAAGGTCTCTGAAAATCCAACGTCCTCCAGGAAGCTTAATCCAAATTGATTCACCAAACCTCAAGTCACATCAATTCAAAAGCCTTCCTTAGCATTTATGTATATGTTTAAATACATTCCCGGTACTTCTGTATAATCAAGTATATATTTAGCTATTCATTCAACTATTTAATCCTGACTTTTTCATGTTGCTGCCTGTTTTATCCTTGTTCTTCCTCCTGATCCTTCTATTTGTAAGTAATTTATGTCTGCATGTCTACCCATTTTAGATTTCAAGCCCCCAAGGTCAGGGACCACTCTACTTTCCCAAGGGTCTAGTGCAGTGCTTTGCACCTGGTAGACACTCAATAAATACTATTGATACTAAATAGTATAAGTCAATCAATAAATAAATAATAAATAAATAGTAAATAGATAAATAAATGAATACTATTGATTCCTTGATTAATGAAATTACTTTGGTGGTTCCTCTCTTCATTCATTCAATCATATTTATTGAGTGCTTACTGTGTGCAGAGCACTGTACTAAGCACTTGGAAAGTACAATTCAGCAACAAATAGAGACAATCCCTGCCCAACAATGGGCTCACAGTCTAGAAAGAGGGAGAATTATTCTCTTTAAATCACTGCATTTCTCAAAAAGGGTCAGGAGCCATTGGTTCCATGGAGCAATGATGCCTTGCTGACTGTTTCCCCTAGACTCAAGGGCTCTGCCACTAGACAGGGCAGGGTCTCCTAAAGTACCAATTCGCCGACCCCTAAGGATGTCCCTCAGGGGACATAGGCATTGACTTTTCACTTACTTCAGGTTTGGCCCGGTGAATGTATGTCCCTTCGAAGTATTCAGCAGACTGGACACCAAAATTCTTCTAAATAGTCTAATAGCTATTGTTCAGTA
The DNA here is from genome assembly GCF_004115215.2 of Ornithorhynchus anatinus. Lineage (NCBI taxonomy): Eukaryota > Metazoa > Chordata > Mammalia > Monotremata > Ornithorhynchidae > Ornithorhynchus > Ornithorhynchus anatinus. Next base: position 111,772,964 of record NC_041729.1, read on the forward strand.
CTGATGTAACTCCTCGGTGCACTCATTCACTGAAGTCCCAGCCATAGCAACTTAGCCCTACCTAAGCCATGGGAACGCAGAGAACTCGTATCTCAGAGGTCTTCCTTCTGGCAGCCTTTTGTGAGCTTGACCCGCTTCCTGAGCAAATGAGACTTTTTCAATCCCTGCCCAGCAACTCCCTCTCTTCCTTTTATGATTTATCCCTAGCTGAGTGGTGGCTTATTTTACCTTCCACTCATCTTAAAAGGGATGTGAACACGGGTGCACACACAAGCAGAATTATATATGCAGTAGGAGTGTTCTCTGGGTCACTGCCTCTAGACCTCAGAGACAGTTTCCAGGCAGTGATTGGCTGGGTGGGGTTGGACCCAGAGCAGGGCGAAGAGGGAGGACAGAGAAAGGAGGAACAACAACTGAAGGGAAAAGGATGGGCAGGGGAGACAAGAGGGCCAGAGTCTAAGAGTCTGGAGCCACCTAGATAACCCCTGGAGAAGGAATTTGACAGGCTGTCTGGGCTGGAAAAGGAGTATGGACCAGGGCACAGACCGCTACAAGAGCAGGAGTGCACGGGAGTTTCTCCACAAGTACCCAGGATCAAACCAGGTATTTCTGTTAGAATAGCCTACATTTCAAGTTTCATTTGGATAGGGCACAGCCCCGGGAATCAGAAGGTCATGAGTTCTGATCTCAGTTCTGCCCCTTGTCCACTGTGTGACTTGGGACAGGTCACTTAACTTCTCTGTGCCTCAGTTACCTCATCTGTAAAATGGAGAGTGAGACTGTGAACCTCACGTGGGACAGGGACTGTGTCCAACCCTATTTGCTGGTATCTACCCCAGTGCTTAGTACAGTGGCTGGTACCTAGTAAACACTTAACAGATACCGCAATTATTATTCAACCAAGGTCCTGAGTCTAGCAGAAAATTTTAATCCAATAGGAAAGTTCCACCCATCTCCTGCACCCCTCCCCTCCCAGCCCTTGGTTCTATCTATATCAGTAGCATTAGCTACTGGGGGCTGCCTATCCTGGGCAGAGGGATGGAGGGTTGCTGAGGTTGTCTTATTCAGCAGCCTTTCCCAGCTGATTCTCAATGGATAAGAGCCCCAGAAAGCAAAGGGTGAGGGAAACTTAGGGAAAATGAGAGACCTTTGCTTTTTTCTGATTACATTCTTTCCTCTACTACTCACCTCTCATCTCTTTCTCCTCTTTTCTATTTTACCAATATACTCACATGTACACACACTCTCTCCCTCTCCCCGCTCCGCACCCCGCCTTTCAACAGGGAGGGCAGAGGCAGTGGAGATTATGGGAATCCATAATGGGCTCTGCCCAGAGCTTCTCTGGAACTGAGAGTCACCATCTAGCCATTCAGAAAGATATGACACTTTCCATATAATGGACAATAACTATTACTAGGATTTATTAGATGCTTACTACATGGCAAGCATTGAGATAGATATGAGATTATCAGACACTACAGTGTGCTAAGAGAGATCTTATCTCTATTCTTTATGACAAAGAAGCAGAGAATCTCTAGAGTGGTTGTGACTTGTCCAACATTACCCAGAAGGCCAGTGGCCAAGCTCCAGCAAGATTCCCAGCAGATTCCCAGTCCCTTGAACTTTCTACTAGAAAGACAGAAGTCTGACCTATTTGACGTCTTTGTTCCAGAGCAAAAAGCTCTGTGTACCAACCAAAGCCCCAGGGCATATATTCCTTCCTAGGAGTAGTGGGTCCTTTTTCAAATACCTTGGGGATTTTTTGCAAGAAGTTCATCTGACCTGAAATAAGGCACCTCATTTTGAAAGTATAAAAGCGGCTTCAGTGATTTACTTGAAGTCAAAAAGCTCATCAGTGATATTGCTGAAAAGGCCATCTCTGCTTTTCATCTCTGGGAATCACATTTTTAAATGGCATTTTTGAACTGCTTACTATATGCCATGCACTGTGCTAAGCACTGAGGTAGATACCAGCTAATCAGGTTGGACACAGTCCATGTCCTCCATAAGGCTCATAGTGTTCTTCCCCATTTTACATTTGAGGGAACTGGGGCACAGAGAAGTTAAGTGGTTTGCCCAAGATCACATAGCAGACAAGTGGCAGAGTCCAGACTGGAACCCATCCCCATGCTCTTTCCATTAAGCCACACTACTCCTAATTTTGATTAAAGTATAAATGACACCAGTAGGGACATAGAACAAATAACGCTGTTCAAACTTCTCTTAACACAGCATTCAACTTAGTTTACATCTCTTCAAGCCATGCACTAAGCCTGTTCATAAGTAAGAAAGAGGAGTATCTCTGGGGAGATAAATTCCTTATGAGAAAAGAGAAGCAAAGAGCACCAAACAGAAGTGATCGTCAACAAGTAACCTAAAGAGAAAGTAAAAATTGCTGATGTTAAAAAAATTAAAATCTGCCAAAGCAAGTGTCTTACCATCAAGATCCTTCACAGCAGGACAGCAGGCAAGTATCATCCTCTTCAGCATTTGGAAGACAAGCACAGCCTCCTGAAACTCCCTCAAGTGAAGACTGCTAAATTGAATGCTACAAGAAAAAATGCATGTTGATAAAGTGTACTGAAAAAACCTTCCTCAGCACTCGATTAAGTTTCAAATTTTCTTTTTCCAAAGATAAAAGACTTGTTCTTCTGGAACATAAATGTAGTTCACTGTTGCAAGTCAGGTCTCCTTATCAAAGGCAGGGACTGAAATTAGGGAGAAAAGGTCTTCTGTTGATAACTGTGTTTACTCAGTGCTGTTGGTCCCTGAATCCTCCAGGATCAGCAAGGTTCAGGAAGTCTGAACAGGAAACTTGGATCTGGGCCTGCTGCCACAGACATTCAGAGACTGGCCAACAAGTTGCAAAACTAAAGTGCTTTTCAGTGCACATTAACCAACTAAACTGCACAGATATGTGCAGCTTTTTTTTTTTTTTTTACCAAATTGACTTTATACTAATCTTGAGCAGGATTTGAGAGTTCACAACTCGTCATTTGCACAGCGGTTCATGTTTCAGGTCTGCAGCTACTTTTCAACCGTCTCAGAACAACCTCCCAGACTTAAAAACCAACTTTTTTTTAATGAGTGCTTTTAAATCGCAGATCTGGGGAAATATCTCCAAATCCAAACACATCCTTCATTTTGAAGGTCTTTTACCTTTTGGGAAGCCGTGTACTTGGAAGAGAGGGAATCTAAGAAATATAGTCTCAGCTTGTCCTGGATATAGGGTGGGCAGTGACAGACAGCACTCCAAAAATCAGCCCCCAAAACCCATTTGACATCAAACAAGCTATGCTAGCAAACAACGAAATATGATTACCTGTGCTTTATTCTGCTAAAAATAATCCAGCCCATTTGGACCCTTTTATTCACCCTGCATCAGACCCACAGCACTTACGTACATATCTGTAATTTATTTATTTATATTAATATCTGTCTCCCCATCTAGACTGTAAGCTCACTGTGGGCAGGGAATGTGTCTACCAACTCTGTTATGTTGTACTCTCCCAAGTGCTTAGTACAGGGCTCTGCACACAATAAGCGCTCAATAAATACAACTGATTGATTGATGTCACCCAGCTGCCATTTTGCAGAAGTCCACTCAATCAGGTTTAACCTACTGCTGCATAGGGAGACTCTGTGCTGAGAATTTTAAAACGGACACAAAAATTTCTGATACTGTTTTAGAACTGAACAGGAGACAGACCAGCTGAAAAATGGATTGTTTGGGTTAGAACCTGAGCCCCATGGGGGACCAGGGACTGTGTCTGACCTGACTGATCTGTAGCTATCCCAGCTCTTAGATTAGTGCTTCTCATTTAGTAAATTCTCAGTAAAAATGGTAATAATGGTAATAATGATACTGATACTGGACCTCTGACCACACTCCAGATAGGAGAAGAGTGCATGGGGTTGAGGTAACTGTAAGTTTATGTATGAATCCAGTGTTTTGCTATTCCTAAAACTGCTATGGTAGAACTGTCTTTAGAACATCTGGCTCCAACCCTGTCCTCCTTTCCCAGAAGCACCCCCATCCCCTCTTCCCTACCCAAAGCCCCTATTAGCTCACTCCAATACAACCCCCCCACACCTTGTACTGCCCCCTGCCCCATGACCTCAGCCAACTCCCACTCCATCACTGGAAAGTTTCCCTTCATCCTTGACCTGCTGACCCAATCCCTGCTCCTCCTCATCATCAATGAAACACGGCTCTCCCCACATAACACTGTCTCCCCTGACACTCTCTCCAGAGGAGCCTCATCTTCTCTCACTCTACAAAACTCACTGGGAAAGATGGAAGAGTGGCTTCCTTCTTGCTACCCCATATGTCTTTCACACCATTCCATCACTCCCATCCCTCCATTTCCCTTTCTTTGTAGTCCAAATCATCTGCCTCTATCACCCACTTCAGGTACTTGTCATGGTCATCTATTGCTCCCCCCACCCCCAACCCCCTCCGGCAACTTTCTGAACCATTTTGATCCCTTTTTTCACATTTCTTCTCTGATTCTCCATTCCTATACTGATCCTTGAAGACTTCATTCATTCATTCAATTGTATTTATTAACCACTTACTATGTGCAGAGCACTGTATTAAGCACTTGGGAAAGTACTATACAACATAGCCATATCTAATACAAAGTATCAATATCCATGTGAATATTCCTGATGACCCTTCTGCTGCTCACTTCCTCTCACTCCTCAACTCTACTAACCTCCTGCTTTCTCCCACCTTATCCACTCACCAATTTGGACACGCACTCAATCTCATCATCTGTAGTCACTGTACAATCTCTACTCTCACCAACTCTGAAATCCCTCTATCTGACCACAACCTCCTCACCGGCCTTCTCTCCTATACACCCCCTCCCTGCAAATATGTCCTGTCCCACACAGATATCTCCAATCTGTTGACCTGCTCCAATTTTCTAAAGTCATAATGCCCTATTTGGCCTCCATACCCAAACTACCTTCTCTTGATGCACGAATTGAAGCACTCAACACTGCCCTCTCCAGTAAGCTCAACTCCCATGAACTCCAATGAGCTCAGTTGAGAATAATAATAATAGTAATTTTGGTATTTGTTAAGCGCTTACTATGTGCAGAGCACAGTTCTAAGTACTGGGGTAAATACAGGGTAATCAGGTTGTATCAGGTGAGGCTCACAGTCTTAATCCCCATTTTACAGATAAGGTAACTGAGGCACAGAGAAGTTAAGTGACTTGCCCACAGTCACACAACTGACAAGTGGCAGAGCTGGGATTCGAACCCATGACCTCTGACTCCCAAGCCTATCTTCTTTCCACTGAGCCATGTTGCTTCCCCTGTAGAAAAAGCCTGGCCCTAGGGGTCAGAGGACCTAGGTTCTAATCCTGTCTGCTGTGTAACCTTAGGTAAGTCACTTAACTTTTCTGTGCCTCCAGTTTCCTCAGTTATAAAATGGGGTCTAACACTGTGAGCCCCAGTTGGGACATGAACTGTGTCCAACCTGATTATCATGTATCTACTCAGTCCTTAGTAAAAAGCCTGGCACTTAGTAAGCACTTAACAAATGCTATTAATAAAAAAAAATAAAAAAACTCCCTCCTCCAAATTCCTTTCATTCATTCATTCAATAGTATTTATTGAGTGCTTACTATGTGCAGAGCACTGTACTAAGCTCTTGGAATGAACAAGTCAGCAACAGATAGAGACAGTCCCTGCCATTTGACAGGCTTACAGTCTAATCGGGGGAGACAGGCAGATAAGAACAATAGCTATAGAGTCAAGGGGAAGAACATCTCATAAAAACAATGGCAACTAAATAGAATCAAGGCAATGTACAGTTCATTAACAAAATAAATAGGGTAATGAAAATATATACAGTTGAGCAGACGAGTACAGTGCTGAGGGGATGGGACGGGAGAGGGGGAAGTGCAGAGGGAAATGCGGGGGAAAGAGGGTTTAGCTGCGGAGAGGTGAAGGGGGGCAGTAGAGGGAGTAGAGGGAGAAGGGGAGCTCAGTCTGGGAAGGCCTCTAGGAGGAGGTGAGTTTTAAGTAGGGTTTTGAAGAGGGGAAGAGAATTAGTTTGGCGGAGGTGAGGAGGGAGGGCATTCCAGGACCGCGGGAGGACGTGGCCCAGGGGTCGACGGCGGGACAGGCGAGACCGAGGAACGGTGAGGAGGTGGGCGGCAGAGGAGCGGAGCGTGCGGGCTGGGCAGTAGAAAGAGAGAAGGGAGGAGAGGTAGGAAGGGGCAAGGTGATGGAGAGCCTTGAAGCCTAGAGTGAGGAGTTTTTGTGTGGAGCGGAGGTTGATAGGCAACCACTGAAGGTGTTTAAGGAGGGGAGTGACATGCCCAGATCGTTTCTGCAGGAAACCACTGTAACACTTCTATGGTATGTTTCCTCCACTCATTCATTTATTCAATCGTATTTATTCAGCGCTTGCTGTTTGCAGAGCACTGTAGTAAGTGCTTGGAAAGTACAATTCAGCAATGAAGAGAGACAATCCCTCCCCCCAATGGGCTCACAGCCTGGGGACAGGGGAGGCAGACATCAGAACAAGTAAAGAGGCATCAATAGCATCAATAGTTCTTGTACATGAGCTGGAGAACAAGACAAGAAGAAATCTAGACATAAAGCTGAATTCATCCATCTATAATTCATCCTCACTTGCTTTTAATTCTGCCCTCTACTGCATCCAGCAACATTTTTCTCCATCCTTATTGACTCCTTTATCCAATGCCAGCTGTTTCAGATATTTAATTGCTTCTTTAAACCCCCTCTCCAGCCACCTCCAATATCTTTTAATAGAGAAGCAGCGTGGCTCAGTGGAAAGAGCATGGGCTTTGGAGTCAGAGGTCATGAGTTCGAATCCCAGCTCTGCCACTTGTCAGCTGTGTGACTGTGGGCAAGTCACTTAACTTCTCTGTGCCTCAGTTACCTCATCTGTAAAATGGGGATTAAGACTGTGAGCCCCACGTGGGACATCCTGATTCCCCTGTGTCTACCCCAGTGCTTAGAACAGTGCTCGGCACATAGTAAGCGCTTAATAAATACCAACATTATTATTATTATTTTCTTTTCCCTAATGATCTGATGAGGTACTCTCTTAAACAACTCCAGTGGTTCTTAAACAACTCCAGTGGTTGCCTATCGACCTCCGCTCCAAACAAAAACTCCTCACTCTAGGCTTCAAGGCTCTCCATCACCTTGCCCCTTCCTACCTCTCCTCCCTTCTCTCTTTCTACCGCCCAGCCCGCACGCTCCGCTCCTCTGCCGCCCACCTCCTCGCCGTCCCTCGGTCTCGCCTATCCCGCCGTCGACCCCTGGGTCACGTCCTCCCGCGGTCCTGGAACGCCCTCCCTCCTCACCTCCGCCAAACTGATTCTCTTTCCCTCTTCAAAACCTTACTTAAAAATCACCTCCTCCAAGAGGCCTTCCCAGACTGAGCTCCTCTTCCCCCTCTACTCCCTCTGCCATCCCCCCTTTACCTCTCCGCAGCTAAAGCCTCATTTTCCCCTTTTCCCTCTGCTCCTCCACCTCTCCCTTCCCATCCCCACAGCACTGTACCCGTCTGCTCAACTGTATATATTTTCGTTACCCTATTTATTTTGTTAATGAATTGTACATCGCCTTGATTCTATTTAGTTGCCATTGTTTTTATGAGATGTTCTTCCCCTTGATGCTGTTTAGTGCCATTGTTCTTGTCTGTCCGTCTCCCCCGATTAGACTGTAAGCCCGTCAAACGGCAGGGACTGTCTCTATCTGTTGCCGACTTGTTCATCCCAAGCGCTTAGTACAGTGCTCTGCACATAGTAAGCGCTCAATAAATACTATTGAATGAATGAATGAATGAATTAATAAAACTGAAACCATCAGATGTGATCTTCCTAAAATCTATCCCATGTCTATCTAGTCCCTCCCTCCTCCTCCCACTTCTTTGACTCTCCCATCTTTCCTGGGAGTATCTGAAGAGATTCTGCCTTTCAAAATCTATCCTCTCTACCTGCACCTCTGACTCCATCTCTTCTCACCTTATCCAAACACTTGACCCCTCCCATTTCACTCCTTGATCATCATCTTCAGCCATTCACTTTACAATCCCTTCTTTCCCACTGTTTGTAAACATGTTCCTGTATCCCTAAACCCTCCCATGACCCCACGACTCCCTCCAGCTATTGCCCTATCTCCCTCCTACCATTCCTTTCCAAACTCCTTGAGCAAGTTGTCTACATTTCCTCTTCTACAATTCTTTCTTTGAACCCCTCCAATCTGACTTTTGCCCCTTCACCCTTAAGAAACTGCTCTTTCAAAGGTCACAAATAATCTCCTTCTTGTCAGCTTCAGTGGGCTCTACTCCATCATAATCCTCTTTGACTTCTCAACTAGCTGTCTTAGACACTGTAGACCACCCCCTTTTCCTGGAAACATATCCAACCTTGACTTCACTAACACTGCTCTGTCCCAGTTCTGTTCATCTATCTTTGATGTTCCTCCTTCTGTTTCTCAGACTCCTCCTCTGCCTCCCATCCTCTAACTGTCGGAGTCCCTCAAGGCTCAATTCAGGGTCCCCTGCTATTCTCCATCTACACCCAAGGCAGCCTTGGAGAATTCATTCACTCCCATGGCTTCATTGATCAAATCAAAGCAGATGATTCCCAAGTCTACCTACCTAAATACTATTGAATGAACCTTTCCAACCCTGACCTTTTTCCTTCTTTGCAGTCTTACATTTCCTCCTGCCTTCAGGACATCTCTATTTTGATGTCCCACTGACAACTCAAATTTCACATATCCAAAACAAACCTCGTCTACCCAACCATACCTTGTCTTCCCTCTACATTTCCCGTCACTGCAGACAGAACTACAATCCTTCCTATGTCATAAACCTGTAATCTTGGTATTATCTTCCACTCATCTCTTTCATTCAACTCACATAGTCATTTTGTCACCAAATCCACCCCCTTCCTCTCCATCCAAACTACCACACTGATCCAAGCATTTATCATATCCTACTCTTTCAGTTTTTTCACTGACCTCACTGTCTCCTATCTCTCTCCCTCCAGTTCACACTTCACTCTGCTGTCTACATCATTTTTCAAAAAACTGTTCAGTGCATGTCTTACTTTCACCAAAAATCTCCAATGGTTGCCAATCTACCTCAACATCAAACAGAAACTCCTTACCATCAGCTTTAAAGAGTGCACTCAGCTCTCCCAGTCCTATCTTACCTTGTTGATTTCCTTCCATCACCCAGCCTGCAAACTTCGCACCAACAACCCCTACCTTCTCATATCTCATCCATCTTGCCACTGAGCCTTTGCCCACATTATCCCTCTGGCCTGGAACTTCCTCTCCCTTCATTTAAGGAAGACCACCACTCTCCCCATCTTCAAAGCCTTTTTAAAATCACATATCTACCAAGACACCTTGCCCTACTCTTTTCTCCTATTCCCTCCGCCTTCTGCATCACCTCTGTGGTTGGATCTGTGCACTTCAAGCACCTGATTGTTCACCTCACCCTCGACCCCACAGCACTTATATACATATCCGTAATTTATTTTAAACTCTCTCTCCCACTTTAGACTATAAGTTCCTGGTGGGCAGGGAACGTGTCTATCAATTCTGCTGTATTGTACTATCCAAGCACTTAGTACAGTGCTCTGCACACAGTAAGTGCTCAATAAATATTATTGATTGATTTATCAATTGAGAGAACCTTGAACAAATGGCAACCTGACCTAATTTCTGGAGACTCTAAGCAAACCAAAGTTTCACACAGAAAGTAACTTTTTCACTGGGGTCATTTATCTTAACCAAGATTTATATGTAAGCTCATTATGGGCAGGGAATGTGCCAGCTAATTCTGTTGTATTGTACTGTCCCAACTGCTTAGTACAGCACTCGCCACATAGTAAGCGTTCAATAGATACTATTGATTGAATGACTGTTTGATACGTAAGAAGCACACTTTTTCCATTTCAAATGAACATTCTAGATATACAAAATATATCATTTCAGTACAGACAGAGGTTCAGTTTAGCTAGGAATCCAAAGCACAGTATTAAGATACATACACATAAAGAGGAAACTATTGATCTAGATTCTTTCACTAGAGAAGCATGTCTCTCACGGTATGCAAACCACTTTCCCAAACTCCCTCTCTTCCCTCCCTCCCTCCCTTTCATGTCACCACGACTCATTCCCTTTGCTCTTCCCCCCAACTCCCTGCCCCACAGCACTTATGCATATATGTATATATCTATAGTTCTATTTATTTATATTGATGCCTGTTTATTTGAACTGATGTCTGCCTTCCCCTGCCCCCAGACTGTGAGCCCATTGTGAGCAGGGATTGTCTCTATTGCTGTATTGTACTTTCCAAGTGCTTAGTACATTGCTCTGCACACAGTAAGCACTCAATAAATTATTGAATGAATGAATACTATTGAATGAATAAATGAATAAATGAAACTCCAATAACTCCTCAGGCCTCTAGAACACCATCTAAGCATTATTTAAGCAGGAAGTCTAACTCTAGGCAATTGTTCAAGTGTAATTATTTGGAAGCAGAATTCACCCTATTACTGACCTCTGACCTTACTTATACTTAACTTATATGCAAGTATATGCAAGATCTGGTTGGTGATCAAATAGGTTTCTTGAGTGTTTGCCACAATCTGGCCTAGTAGAAAGGGCATGGACCTGGGCATCAGGGAACCTTGGATTGTTTGCTGAGTGATCTTGGTCAAGTCACTTCTCTGTGCCTCAGTTTCCTCAACTGTAAAATGGGAATTAAAAACCTGTTCTCCCTCCTTCTTAGACTCTGAGCCCCATTTGAGACAGGGACAGTGTCCAACCGGATTGATTAACTTCTATCTATCCCAGTGTTTAGAACAGAATAGTGCTTGACATATGTAAATATGAGCACTTACTTTGAGCAGAGCACTGTATTGAGCACTTGGGAGACTACAATACAATAGAGATGGTAGACAGATTCCCTGACCACAAGGAGCTTATGGCCTAGACAGACAATAAAATATATTACAGATATATACATAAATTCTGAGGGGCAGAAGATGGAGTGAATAAGGGTACAAATCTAAGTGCAGGGGTGAGGCAGAAGGGAAAGGAAGTAGAGGAAATGAGGTCTTGTTTGGAGAAGGCATTTTGAAGGAGATGTGATTTTAATAAGGCTTTGAAGGTGGGGAGGGGGATCCTCTGTCAGATATGAAGAGGGAGGGAGTTCCAGGCCAGAGTCAGGACGTGGGTGAGGGGAAGTGGTGAGATAGACAAGATCAAGGTACAGTGAGTAGGTTGGTGTTAGAGTAGTGAAGTGAATGTGCTAGGATGTAGGAAATCAGCGAAGTAAGATAGGAGGGGGAAAGGTGACTGAGTGCTTTAAAATTAACGACAAGGAGTTTCTGTTTGATGTGTAGGTGTATTGGCAACCACTGGGGGTTCTTGAGGAGTGGTAGAAAAATGATCCGAGCAGCAGAGTGAAATATGATCAGAAGTGGAGAGAGACAGGAGGCAGTAAGGTCAGAAAGGAAGCTGATGCAGTAATCAAGGCCGGATAGAATAAGTGCTTGGATCTCTGAGATTTGAGTTTGGATGGAAAGGAAAGAGTGGACTTTAGCAATGTTGTGAAGATAGAAGTAACAGAATTTGGTGACTGAATGTGTGGGTTGACTGAATGTGTGGGTTGAATTAGAGAGACTAGTAGAGGACAATGCCAAGTTTACAAGCTTGTGAGATGGGGGGATTGGTCGTGCTTTCCAAAGTCGATGGGAGAGTCTGGGGGAGGACAGGGTTTGGACAAGAAGATAATGAGCTTTGTTTGGGGTATGTGAAGTTTGAGGTGTCAGTCATGTAGAGATGTCTTGAAGACAAGAGGAAATGCGAGACTAAGGAGAAGGAGAAAAATCAGGGCTAGAGATCCAGGTTTAGGAATCATCTTCACAGAGATGATAGTTGAAGCCATTGGGGCGAATGAGTTCTATAAGGGAGTGGGTGTAGTTGGAGAATAGCCGAGGATTCACAAATGAGCCTCGAGGAACGTATAGTAAATGCTTAACATATAATCAATTAATCATATTTATTGAGCACTTACTGTGTGTAGAGCACTGTATTAAGCACTTAGGAAAGTACATTATAACAGAGTTGGTAGACCTGTACCATATCCATAACAAGCTTACAGTCTAGAGGGGGAGACAGGCAGTAATATAAATAAATTATGGATATGTACATAAGTGCTGTCAGGCGAGATGGGGTGAAAATATAATAGCAATAATAATAACCTATTGATGAAAAAATATGCCTGATGAGTCCCACTTCCATCCCATCCTATGGCAGTGAGGTAATCCCCTCTAGTTTTGAATGCTGGTTGATGGGTACGGTGGGCATTCACTATCCAATGTGTTTTTTATGTTGTACTCTCCTAATCGCTTAGTACAGTGCTCTGCACACAGAAACACTCAGTAAATATGATTGATTGACTGACTGGAAGCAGTCTATTTCCCAGATCTCCTGACTACCAGGAAATTATTGCTGGAGTTTGAGGTGGAAGGGAGAGAGGTGTATTTCTCCTGTTACTAACCTGGCAGAGTATAATACCTTTTGAAACCTGATAATGAACTGCAAACAAGTGAGAGGGAAAGCAAAAAAAAAACCTTTATTCCTGCTTTCCACAAATCCTTGCAAAATATCCAGGCAGAGACCCTGATCCAACCTCCTTCCTCCCCCTGCCTCACGCCCTCTATCGGCAATGTCCAAACCAAGCCTTAGTACATTTGAGAAATGAAATACTCTCCTCGTAAAGCTGTCTCTAAAATGTCAGTCTCTGGGGAAATCACCAAATATGAGAATCACTGGCCATAAAGTCAGATTGGCTTCTTGGTACCCCTTTCCGTTTCCCAAAGTGGCCAGAATCCCGCATCGAGAATCCCGCATTGGCCTTTTCAGACACACATGCACTCATAGATGAATTTCACTCTCAGTGGTGTCTTCTGATACAAAGGACAAATGTGTATTCTATATATAATACAGGTTAGGAGCTGCCTTGCCTCCTAAAACCCAGTTCAGAGGTCTCAAGGTGAAACAGACCCAATTGCCACCAGTAAAATCCATCTTCAATTACATTTCAGGGGAATGAAATTGAATTTTGGATGAGACAGGATCTGCCTAGGGGAAGCCAGGGTTGGCGATAGAATTACCTCCCTGGGCTTCCATCTACCATGCCCTTAAGTTGGTTCCTCTGCTTTCCTTGCTCTTGGTCTCCCAATTTCAGTTCTCTGTCTAGTAGTTGTCATCCAGGTAAGATTGAGCTCCTTATTATATTCATTAAGCCTCGATGGCAGGCTTGATGTTTTTCCGACATGGACCGAGAACATAGCTCCATCTCTGTCCCCCTAGGGCCTTGTTACCATTCAGAGTCACTCGGTTTCCAAGGATTCTTCCCTTGCCCTGGCATGGGATTTTGCCAGCGGAGAGGAACTGTTCATTCCTGATGGGACCAGGGAGCAGGTGGGCCTGGGGTCTCTCAGTTACTACACTGAAGTCTCAGAGCTCGACCAGGAGATGCTGGGATGGGTTGTCTCTTTACAGGTTCGTGTATAAGCTCCTTGTGGGCAGAAAATGTGTCACTTGTCATTCCACTATTACTATCATTATCATTACTAATAATTATATGTTATCATTAATCATTATGGTACTTGTTAAGGACTTACTATGTGTCATATACTGCCCTAAGTACTATTATCATTAGTATTATTCCACTATTATTATCATTGTTATTATTAATAATTATATGTTATCATTAATCATTATGATACTTGTTAAGGGCTTACTTACTATGTGTCAATATACTGCCCTAAACACTAGGGTAGATACAAGTTTATTATTATTAGTAGTATTGTAATTGTCATTATTATTATTAAAATAATCATTGTGGTATTTGTTAAGCAATTACTATGCAACAAGCACTGTTCTAAGCACTGGGGTAGATACAAGGTAATCAAGTCGGACACAGTCCCTGTCCTCATGGGGCTCACAGTCTTAATCCCCATTTTACAGATGAGGTAACTGAGGCACAGAGAAGTTAAGCGACTTGCCTAAGGTCACACAGCAGACAAGTTGTGAAGCCGGAATTAGAACCCATGTCCTCTGACTCCCAGGCCTGTGCTCTTTCCATTAGACCAAACTGCTTCACATTTATCATGCACCACGCACTGTACTAAATCCTGGGTTAGATACAAGATTGTTACTATTATTATTATTATTATTACTATTCAATAATGATGGTATTTGTTAAGCACTTACTATGTGCCAAGCACTGTTCTTACTTCCCAAGTGCCCAGTATAGTGCATCACACTAGTGGGCACCCAGTGAATGCTAATGCTGCAGCAGCTGCTAATACTTCTATTACTACTACTCTAACTACTAGATTCAAATTTGCAGATCACACAGCAGACACCCATTTCTAGTGGATTTGCTTGGCCCAGATTTCCCAAAGGGGACCTAGTCATGAGATATCAAGGATTTTCTCCTCCTGGAATTTCCTTTCATTCATTCATTCATTCAATTGTATTTATTGAGCATTTCAAATTCAGGGAGGAGGTCTGTGTGGAGGACACCACTGCTCAGTGACAAAGGGCCTACCAGTGTTTGACCTCCCTTGGGCTGGAAGGAGGTGGGAGAGTTTCAGACCACCAGAGAAGTGCAGATGGATGGGATACAAAAGAATTTAGGATAAATTGCCGTCCTCTAACTATGGAATGTGGCCTATAATCTCAGCCAGAGAGGGAGGGGCCTTGCCAGTCTGTTGACAGGGACTTGTCCAACCTGATTAACCTGTATTCAATCCCAGTGCTTAATGCAGTCCTTGGCACATACAAGGACTTCGCAAATACCATATACAAAAAAGAGAAGGCCGGTAAAGTAGCACACTGGTTCTCTGAAGAGTGAGGCTGTCCTCCAGGGGTATTCCCTGTCACCTCAGCCTGCGTTTCAGAATCTTGGGGTGAGGGAACCCCAGATCTGACCATTTCCGTTCTTACTCATCATGAAATGAAGAGCCTCAAGAGAGAGAAGGTGAGATATAGAGACAGCAAAGAGGAGGGGCAGTGCAAGCTTCTTTCACAGGGAAGTGTAAATTCAAAATCTGTGCAGGGACAACACCCTAAATTTTACCACATGTTCACAGCCTGTGGGAAGGAGAAGCTGTTTGGACAAAGAGGTTGTGGAGTTAGGGAGAAGAAGATCTACCTTTCCCTTAAGGGCCAAGTCTGAGTCACCATTTGAGCACTCAGACTAGTTGTAACTGTCTGACATTTAGTATCATATTTTAAATGCAAAACCAAAGGGACTGCTTTTGGGGAAATCTTTTACAAAACACAACGGGTTGCTATTATCTCAACTTATTCTAGGGAAAGTTAGTCCTGCAATTCTGACCTTTGCTCTTTCTGAGAGAAAATAGCTTATCTTCTCCCAAAAACCCATCAACAGGAAAGTGTAAACATGGAATTTCACCTCAAGGCCTTGGATTCTGCTCAGTGAGGGCAGTAGAGTAGCTGGGCACAACCTAACCACCCCATCTCTCAGCAGGACTATTACTCAATTAATGATATTTATTTAATGTGTGCGGACCACCGTACTAAACACTTGGAAGAGTACAATACAATTCAGTAGGGTAGATTCATTTCCTGCCCACAAGGAGCTTACAGTCTAGTTGGGAAACAGACATTTAAATAAATTACATATACGGGAAGTGACAGAGTATAAAATATGTACACCTGGGTGGTTGAGATCGGGATCAAAATGCTTAGGCTGTGCTTAATGTTGCTGAAAAACACTCCCCTGCCAGTAGGGTTGAAACAGTAATGAGGCAACTAGAGGGGGAGGCATGGGAGGAGGGAGGGTGGGGAAGTGGTCTTATAAATATCATCAGACTGAAAAACATTATGGCCTAATGGAAAGATCACAAGCCATAGAGTCAGAGGACCTTGGTTCTAATCCCTGCTATGCTACATGCTTGCTGTGTGAACCTGGGCAAGTTGCTTCACTTCTCTGTGCCTCAGTTTCCTCATCTGTAAAATGGGGATTAAATACCTGTTCCCCCTCCTACTTGAATGGTGAGCCCTGTGTGAGACAGGGTCCATGTCTCACCTGATCTTATAGCTTCCCCAATGCTTAGAGCAGTGGTTAAATACTATAATAATAATGATGAGTGGTTTGATCAAAGCATCTCCCAAAGCTTTATATAAATATTGGAAAGCCATAGTTGCCTTGGGGCAATTTAGTGACCTTGAAGTCACATCCCTCAACTTTCAATGTCAAGTTATTTCCTGTCCAGCCTCTCCAGAAAAGTGTGGGATGTTCCGTAAATCACCAGGCAAATGCCTGATCTGGAGACAACTTCTATGAGTCCATGAGCAACTCACCAATCAGTCAATCAATCAATTGCATTTTTTTGAGCACTTACTGTATGCAGTGAACCCACTGGGGCCATGCCTTTGTCCTACCTAATTGGAATGTGGAGCATAGTTTAGACAAGCAATAATTTGAGGTAATACTTGTGACCTCTCTTTAAGTCAGTTTGAAGGAGGGATAGAAAGTCAAGATTAAAAATCCAAAATATGGGCTAGAAATTCCAGGGGAGTATTGTATTGTACTCTCCCAAGCACTTAGTATAGTGCTCTATACACAGTAAGTGCTCAATAAATACATATCAGTGATTGTAATTGATTAGACCATTCCTTATCCTGGATACACTATCTAATAAATACAGTACTGATTAATTGATTGATTGATTTAAGGGAGGTCATGTGGCCTAGTGGAAAGGAAATCTGGGTTCTAGTCCCAATTTTCCATTAACCTACTGGGTGTGCCAAATAAGTCTCTCTAAGCCCACCAACGACCTCCTAGTTACCTAATTTAATGGAATGTACCCCATCTTAACCCCTCTCAGGGTCACACCTGGAGAGTTGCCAGTATTCTACCAGTCTCCGCAACAGGAGGGAGATTCAAGCAGAAGCCTACCCATTCCATTCCTAACTTGGGCAGTGGCTAGCGAGTGGAAGGCAATCTGCTACAAGTCAAAACTCACCCACGCTGGACAGCAGTGGGACAGCAGAGAGTCGAAGGCGGAGACTCAAATTTACTGTGCAGACGGGGGCAGTGGTAAATCACTTCCATATTTTTACCAAGAAAACTCTATGGATAAATTACCAGAAGGAATGCAGATGGAGAGCAGGGCATTCTAGGAGAGATATGTCCGTGGTGTCACTATGGGTTGGAAACTACTCGACGGCATAGGACAAGGCAAGACCCATCCTAATCTCTTTGACCTCTTGGCTGACGTTAATACTGTAGTTCCCCAGACTACAAGATCCTTGAGGATGGCTGTCTACTTACCCTATCATCCTCTTCCAAGCATTTACAACCATGCTCTGCACACAGTAAGTGCTCAATAAATACCACTGATTGTAACTGATTGATTAGCCCACTTTCTTCTCCTGGATAAACTAACTAACCTTGTTTTCATAGTCATTCATTTAATCATATTTATTGAGCACTTACTGTATGCAGAGCACTGTACTAAACGCTTACGAGAGTACAACAATAAACAGACATATTCCCTGCCCACAGCAAGCTTAGAGTCTAGAGGACTGCAACATCAGATCAGACGCAGCCCCTGTCCCACATAAGATTTACAGTTGAAGTAGGAGGGAGAACAGGTATTAATTCACATTTTACAGATGACTTAACTGAGGCACAGAGAAGCTAAGTAACTTGCTGAATTTACACAGCAAGGACAAAAAGAGCTGGAATTAAAACTCAGGTCCTCAGACTCTGAGGCCTGTACGCTTTCCACTAGGCCACACTGAGATGTACTGGAAGCAGGAAGAAATATGGGATTGCAGAGAAGGGGAGAAGTTAGCACTAAATCACCAAGCTCACCAAGACAATGAGTGTAAATTGAGGTAAAATGGAGACTCAGAACAGAGCCTTGAGGGGCATCTTTCATTCATTCTTTCATTCAGTGGAATTTATTGAGTGCTTATTGTGTGCAAACACCAACAGTTCGGGTGTGGGAGGCAGAGGAAGAGCTGGCAAAAGAGACAGGGAATGAGAAGCTAGAGACATAAATTGGGAACTAGGAGACAACTGTATACGAATATAATAATGTTGGTATTTGTTAAGCGCTTACTATGTGCTCGGCGTGGGTGGGTGAGTTTTGACTTGTAGCAGATTGCCTTCCACTCGCTAGCCACTGCCCAAGTTAGTACATGCACATAGTAAGCGCTTAACAAATACCAATATTGTTAGTGATCTGCATATATTAAGCGCTCAAACTAAATATGATTCACTGACTGACAGGGTTAATAGAAAATCAAATCTATCCTTGACCTCCCTGGTCCATGATGATGGCATACAGGGTTGATGCCTCCAGCAGCCCAGCTGTTCCTGTTCTTACATAGCACACAAGTGTTGGGTGCGAAAAGGGTGTAAGGTTTAGTGATATTTACTGAGCATTCTGTGTATGGAGCACTGTATTACTCATACTATTACTACTAATAATAATAACAGCAATAGGAGTAACTGTGGTATATGTTAAGTGCTACTATGGGCCAAGCTCTGTATTGGGGTAGACACAAGACAATCAGGTCCCACATGAGCCTTACAGTCTAAGTAAGAGAGAGAATAGGTACTGAATCCCCACTTTTCAGGAAGGGAATTGAGGCACAGAGAAGTTAAGTAAACTGCCCAAAGTCACTCAGCAGAAAATTGAAGGATCTGGAATTAGAACCCAGGTCTTCTGACTCCCAGGTCCATGCTCTTTCCACTAGGCCAGACATTTGTTGGAGCTGGTACTTTTTTAGGGTATTTGTTAAACTCTTACTATCTCTCAGGAACTGTACTGAGCTCTGGGGTAGATACAAGCTATTCAGGTTGGACACAGTCCTTATACCACATGGGATTCATAGTTATAATCCCCGTTTTACAGATGAAGTAGCTGAGGCACTGAGACTTTAAGTGGCTTTCCCAAGGCCTGACAAGTGTCAGAGCTCAGATTAGAACCCAGGTCCTCTAATTCCCTAGCCCATGCTCTTTCCAACTGGCCATGGCTGACTCTCAGTGTCTTGGTTTTTACTGATATTTTATTTTGTTTAACTCCAAAATTGTACAATTGAATACCTACCCAAAGAACGGGGCAAATCCTTGAGGAACACTGGAGGAAAATAGACAGGAAAAATTATCCTCCCTTTGTTGAGGGGGAAAGGGTAAAGAGTAAATCTCAGTCTGGTGTAATTAAGTTCCTATAAACTGTAAGATTGTTGTGGGCAGGGACTGTATCTGTTTATTGTTCTATTGTAATAATAATGACGGCATTTGTTAAGCACTTACTATGTACAAAGCACTGTTCTAAGCACTGGGAAGGATACAAGGTGATCAGGTTGTCCCACTTGGGGTTTACAGTCTTAATCCCCATTTTACAGGTGTGGGAACTGAGGCACAGAGAAGTTAAGTGACTTGCCCACAGTCACACAGCTGACAAGTGGCAGAGCTGGGATTCGAACTCATGACCTCTGACTCCAAAGCCCATGCTCTTTCCACTGAGACACGCTGCTTCTCCCAAGCACTTGTACCCTCCCAAGCACTTAGTATAGTGCTCTGCACACGGTAAATCCTCAATAAATGTGATCGAGTGAATGAATGAATGAAGTAAGGGTTAGGTTGGATAATCCCTGCTGAGGAGGGTGTTCACGGAAGCAAAAAGTTGGTGGTCTTTCTGATTCCTTAGCCTGTGTCTCGGCTGTAGGAGCAGCGTGGCTCAGTGGAAGGAGCACAGGCTTGGGAGTCAGAGGTCACGGGTTCGAATCCCTGCTCTGCCCCTTGTCAGCTGTGTGACTGTGGGCAAGGCACTTGACTTCTCTGTGCCTCAGTTCACTCATCTGTAAAATGAGCATTAAGACTGTGAGACTCACATGGGACAACCTGATTACCCTGTATCTACCCCAGCGCTTAGAACAGTGCTCTGCACATAGTAAGCACTTAACAAATACCAACATTATTATTAAGAGGACACAAAGCTGCATCACCTAAGCTGTACAGTGCACTGAAGTCTTGGTGGCCTGTTATCCAAGGCAACGATGAAATTAGGGCAACTCATCTAAATCGGTAATGAGTTTTCCGACAAGCCATTGTTTACTCATCATAAAGCTTTCAACACAAGACCCTTCCAGCTATCAGTGAGCAAGAGATACCTCTCCTGCCCCAGCCAACATTCAAAACTGGGGACAGAGGTTTGGACAAACAGAGGATTTGTTTCCTGTCTGGACATGGTGCTTTCCTGGCTCTCATGCCAGAGGATGGGAGGGCTGTTTTTAAATTGTTTCACAATCTGGCTCTGCTTCTCTCCCCACAAGTTTGTGTTTCTATGCCTCAGGGGAGCCTGTCACCACTGTCTATCCAAAGCTTCAAAGAATAGAAATCAGACTAGAAACTGGGTTGGGCAAGCGGAAGGAGGCCGCTCCTTAATTGTTGCCGAATTGTACATTTGTTGCTAAATTGTACCTTCCAAGCACTTAGTACAGTGCTCTGCACACAGTAAGTGCTCAATAAATGCAATTGAATGAATGAAAAGGAGGCAAAAGGAAACCAAGAGGACATTCAGAGAATGGGCATGTTCTTCCAGAAATTCCAGACCTTCTCCCGCCTCCCTCCCCCTCTAGATTTTTGTTGAGGTCTGCCACAGAGACCCAGTTAAGGGAATGTTCATTTAAGGTCTTCAGGGGAACAGTGAGGTTTTAGCAGTGTCCCTCTAGAACCCAATGCCAGTCATTAGTCATATTTCACAGAAGTGTGGGGTGGTTCTGAGGACTCTGAGCCACTCATCCACTAACGCACGAGGGCCTTTCCTGGAACCAGAGGAAGCTAGGAGTTCTTCCCCCATCGACCCCCAAATCCTTAGAGTTAGAGTTTGGAACACAGACTTGGCCAATTAAGCACCTTTAATAATAATGCCCAAGCTCCGTATTCAGTCTTTGGGTGCTTTTGGATTTGATCTGGACATTTGTCCATATCAAGAGTGGTGCCTAATTGGCCTGCAGGAATGGAATTGTATCTACAAGAGATTCTGGGTGATTTCTCTGAGCTACATGAACTGCACTATATGAGTAGAAAAATTTCTGCCCCAAAAGACCAAACGGTAACTTCTTTTATGGCGGGGGGAGTTGTATCTGTTCAGGGCTTATTATGCGCCTGGCACTGTACTAAGCACTTAGGTAGATTCAAGATAATCGGGTTGGACACAGTCCCTATCCCACATAGGGCCCACTTAATCCTCATTTTACAGATAAAATAACTGAGACCCAGAGAAGTTGACTGACTTGTCCAAGATCACACTGCAGACAAGTGAAGCAGTGTGGCTTGGTGGAAAGAGCACGGGCTTGGGAATCAGAGGACATGGGTTCTAATCCTGCCGCCACCAATTTTCTGCTGTGTCACCTTGGGCAAGTCACTTAACTTCTCTGTGCCTCAGTTTCCTCATCTGTAAAATGGGGATTAATCCTGTGAGCCCCACATGGTACAACCTGATTATCTTGCTTGTATCTACCCCAATGCTTAGAACAATGCTTGGCACATAGTAAGTGCTTAACAAATACCATAATTATTATTATTATTAAGTGACAGGCAGGATTAGAACCCAGGTCCTTCTGACTCCCAGACCCATGCTCTATCCACTAGGCTACACTGCTTCTCACTTCTTCCAGCAAAACGTAAGATAGAGGAGGGTAGGGAGTCCTCTGTCAGTTCTGTGCTCTGGCTGGCTAAATGATTTCATCTTTATGAGGGAGCAGGACCTAGTGGAAAGAGTCCAAAAACCCAGATTCTAATCCTAGCTCTGCCACTGACTATTGGGTGACTCCAAACAAGTGACTTAAGCTCCCTGTGCCTCAGTTTTCTCATATGTAAAATGGAGATAAGATTCCAGCTCTCCCTCCCTCTTATGCTGTAAGCCCTGTGTGGGACAAGGGCCATATCTGCTTATCTCGCACCTACCCCACAATGTTTGGCATCTTGGTAGGGCTTAATAAATACCATAACTAACAAATAACTAGTCAACAGGATACGTATGATCCAGCTATGGGTGATATGCAACAGCCTCGTGGCGCAGTGGAAAGAGCACGGGCTTTGGAGTCAGGGCTCATGAGTTCGAATCCCAGCTCTGCCACTTGTCGGCTGTGTGACTGTGGGCAAGTCACTTAACTTCTCTGTGCCTCAGTTCCCTCATCTGTAAAATGGGGATTAAGACTGTGAGCCCCACGTGGGACAACCTGATTCCCCTGTGTTTACCCCAGCGCTTAGAACAGTGCTCTGCACATAGTAAGCGCTTAACAAATACCAACATTATTAACATTATTATTAATTCCTGGCAGTTCCTGGCCTCCTCAGGGGTCCTGAACCTAAGTGTGAACCTGACAGAATGAGGAGGAGGTAGAGGCACACGAACTCCTCAGAAATAAGCCCCAGAGGGCTACTTTATCCATAGGCAGGAGGAGGTTACTGCAGTAGACCACCCAATGTGGAGTCCTCTCTTCTCTCCACAATGAGGAAACACTACCCAAGGACAGTGGTGGACCCTAACCACTGCCCATTTCACTAATAATAATAATAATAATAGTAATTACGATTTTGGTATTTATTAAGCACTTACCATGTGCCAAGGACAACAATAAAAGGTGGTGTAGATATGTGATAATTAGGTCGAACCCAGTGTCTGTCCACATGGGGTTCACAGTCTAAGTAAGAAGGATAATAGATAATGAATCCTCCTTTTATAGATGAGGAAACTGAGTCACAGAGCTATTGTCCCAGGTCACATAACAGAGAAGTGGCAGAGTCAGAATTGGAAGCCCTGTCCTCTGCCTCCAAGCCTGTGCTCTTTTCATTAGGCCACAGTGTTTTAGGTGCCTTTCCACTGATCAGTCCACACTTCAGTACTACCCAAAAGAGAGGAAGAGGCCTTTTATTGAGGCATCTCCTTTTACCAAGACAATTAGTGAATCAGTGATATTCATTCAGCTTTTCTCTGTGCAGAGCAACTCTACTAGGAGCTTCGGTAGTCAGTAGGCATAATCCCTGCCTTCAGGGAGCTTGCAGTGTAGTGGAGGAGAACCAGGCAAGCAAAGGATGGATAGGATCCCTGAAGTCTGGGTTGGCTGACCAAGGAGAGCAGGCTGGTCCTTCACTATTCATTCATTCATTCAATCATATTTATTGAGCTCTTACTGTGTGCAGAGCACTGTACTAAGCACTTGGAAAGTACAATTTAGCAATAGAGGCAATCCCTACCCACACCAGGTTTACAGTCTAACAGGGTCTTCTAGGACTACCTAAGACCAGGCTTGGCTTCCAGATATTATGCCTGTCAATCAGTCACTCGACCATATTAACTGAGCACTTACTTTGTGCAGAACACTGTACTAAGAGCTTTTGAAAGTACAGTATAACAATAAAAAGACACTACACCAGGCCACCCAGTGGGTGGGAAGGCCTACAGAGAGGTCTCCCACCTGCCCTTTTTACTCAGTCAAACACACCACAAATCTACCAAACACACCACAATTCTACCTCCTACACACCTATACACGTGAACACACACTACCCACAAACCCACACAGGGACCCATAGAAATATATCTACACATAAATACATAGAATGAAACTCAATCAGGACCACCCTCACCCTGGGTGAATCACACGCAGGGTTAAAAATCTACATCTAGATCTGTTAGTCTTTTATCTTTTCATCTGTGCCTATTATTTGTATTACTTATTTTATCTTTGGTAAATTCTTCACTGTGCCTCTTCTTTCTCCCCTTTTAGACTGAAAGCTCTCCAAGGACAGGAATAACATCTTTTCCTTCTTTTTTATGCCCCCTCGTGGTCTAGCCCAATTCTCTGCACACAGTGAGTATCAAATCAACACTGCTAATTTTAACCCATGGAGCTCTACTGAAAATAAATTTCGGTGACTTCTCTAAAAACATGGAAGTTTGCACTTGCTGGCTCAACAGTGTTGCAGCTCACAAGGGTGCAGCTGGATCCAGGTCCATCAACCTGGAACTTGGGCATCTGGGTGAGAAGTGAGTTTAATAAAATGCTCTTCTGCTTTTCAGTCTTCACACTCCCTTACTTATATGATCGTAGACCTTCATTCAATCATATTTATTAAGAGCTTACTGTGTGCAAAGCACTGTACTAAGTGCTTGGGAGAGTACATTATAACAATAAAGTCACATTTCCTGCCTACAAGGAGCTTACATTCCAGATGTTGCTGGACTGTAAGCTCCCGAGGACAGGGATCACAAGTTTTGCTTCCAATGTCCTCTCCCAAGTATTGAGTGCACTAATTCAGTCTCAAGAGATCTAGAGTTCAACAAATAGCATTCACAATGATGTGAACCACAATGACTGTGTCACTTCTGATTAACCTAATAACTTCTGCTGCTGGAGCAGCTGCTACTGTGGGAGAAATCCTGTAATCTTACTACCGATTGCACAACAGCAGTGTTAGTTCTCAGAGAAGAAACAGCAGTTCATTTTTATATTACCATTCTGAAACAACCAAAAAAATGTGGTTCTGTCTAAAAGCAATAGTAATAATTATGGTATTTGTTAGTGCTTACTATGCGCCAAGCACTGTCTTAAGCCCTCAGGTAGATACAGGATAATCAGGTCCCACATGGGGCTTACATGCTAAGTAGGAGGGAGATCAGGTATTGAATCCCCATTTTGCAGATAAGGGAACTAAGGCACAGAGCAAGTAACTGACTTGCCTAAATTCATACAACAAGTCAGTGACAGAGCCAGGACCAGTGTCATGGGGAGGTATGATTGTTCCTGAATCCATAACAGATGAGTTGATCAGTCATACTTGGAAACTATCCAATTCTCTCTAAACAGTGTGTAGATGGTCTAATCTTACAGTGCCTTTGATTTTATTTTTTAAAGATTAGATAGAGAGGGAGGGGCCTCTGATACCAAAAAAATTTGCTGCTCTAGCAAATGTGCCGGGGAAGTATTTTAGGTGCAACACTACTGATAAATCTGAAAACCAGGGAATTTAGTCAGAAGGATTATCGAAATTACATGCTGAGAGTGATGGTTAGTGAGTGGCTTTCCCAGTAACTGGCAGTTTCAAAATAGAGCTCAGGGTAAGAAGGAAAAGCATCCTGCCCGGAATTGTGAATTGTACTCAAGAAAGAGGTTAGGACACATACCAACTTTGAACAACTTCAAACAGAACAAAAATGACAGCAAAGGAAATTAAATCACACAGCTTGCAAACGATCTTCCTCATTAGACTTTTAATGCCTCCAGGTCAAGGATTGACTAAAATAAATCACCTGATGATGGCATTTGTTTAGCGCTTACTATATGTCAAGCACTGCTCTAATCACTGGGCTAGGGACAAGTTAATCAGGTCAGACACAGTCCCAGGCCCACATAGGGTTTACAGGCTAAGTAAAACAAGCATTGAATCCTTATTTTACAGATGGGAAAACTGAGGCACAGATAAGTGATTTGCCCAAGGTCACACAACAGGCAACTGGCAGAGGTGGAATCAGACCCAGGTCCCAGACCCAATTCTGACCCAGGTCCTCTGATTCCCAAGCTGGTGTTCTTCCCACTAGGCTAGTCTCTTTCCCGAGGCCATGCTCTTTCTCTGCAAACTACTTTCCTATTTCAGCCATCTGAGCACACAACAGCTCATGGAAAGTCAGTTCACATGGGGTAATGATTAGTTTTGACAGCGGAGAATAGACAAGAATAAATCTACTGTAAA
Organism: Ornithorhynchus anatinus; assembly: GCF_004115215.2. Lineage (NCBI taxonomy): Eukaryota > Metazoa > Chordata > Mammalia > Monotremata > Ornithorhynchidae > Ornithorhynchus > Ornithorhynchus anatinus. The sequence goes on from NC_041729.1 coordinate 111,798,804, forward strand.
GCAAAAATAACCTCTTGGAAGATATGTGCATGATTCAGACACTAATGAATTCACATTTTACCTACCATTCACTCTCTCTCTCTGCCGCTGAAGTATTTATCTCTATGCACATGACCAAAAATCCTCAATTTTTTGTGATTTTCACCTTCTTTGACCAATGTATGTATTTGAGAACTTTAATGGTTTAAAACTGCATTATCCAAAGTGAGAAATAGGGGACAGAATGACTAGTTTGGCGCAGTGGAAAGAGCACGGGCTTTGGAGTCAGGGCTCGTGAGTTCGAATCCCAGCTCTGCCACTTGTCGGCTGTGTGACTGTGGGCAAGTCACTTAACTTCTCTGTGCCTCAGTTCCCTCATCTGTAAAATGGGGATTAAGACTGTGAGCCCCACGTGGGACAACCTGATTCCCCTGTGTCTACCCCAGCGCTTAGAACAGTGCTCGGCACATAGTAAGCGCTTAACAAATACCAACATTATTATTATTATTATTATTATTATAGTTTTAGTGGGGGAATTATGACACTGTAGATTATAATTGCTATTTGTCAAGTGCTTCCTATGTGCCAAACACTCTACTAAGTGCTGGGGTAGATATGAGATATTCAGGTCTCAGATTCAGCTCACAGTCTAAGTAGGAGGGTGAATAGGATTTGAATCCCCAATTTGTGGGTGAAGGAACTGAGGCACAGAGAAGTTAAATTACTTGCCCAAGGTCATATAGCAGGTATGTGGTGGAATTAGAACCCAGACCCTCGGTTTCCCAGGCCTGTACTATTTCCACTAGTCCATGCTGTTTCCCCAGATATGACAGGTCTATAGCTCCAGCCAGATGATTAAAGATTATTCTTTGGGATTTGAACTTCCCCAGCTGACCTCGCCAGTGTGACAGGTCAGTAGAGCATCCATAGGGTCTGTTGGGCATGGTTATAGTGTATAACTGGTGGTCAGGTGGGGTGGCTGGACTTGAGGATGCCAAGAGGAATCAGTGGAGCAGCTTGCCAAGGCTAATCTGTTCTCGTTTATGAAACCACCTCAGTGGTTTGGATTAGCTCCCAACAGGCGATTGCCCAACACTTTTTTTTTTCAATGGCATTTGTTAAGGACCTACTGTGTGCCAGGCACAGTTCTAAATGCTGGAGTAGATACAAAGTAATCAGGTTGGACACCTCCAATGCCCCACATGGGACTCACAGTCTTAATCCCCATTTTACAGATTAGGAAACAGAGGCACAGAGAAATGAAGTGACTTGCCCAAGGTCACCCAGCAGATAGGTGGCAGCATCAAGATTATAACTCAGGTCCTTCTGGCCTCCAGGCCCATGCTCTATCCAGTATTCATTCATTCAATAGTATTTATTGAGCGTTTTCTATGTGCAGAGCACTGTACTAAGTGCTTGGAATGTACAAGTCGGCAACAGATAGAGACAGTCCCTGCCCATTGACAGGCTTACAGTCTAGGCCACGCTGCTCCTGTTATGCTGCCTACCACAGCACTTCCATTCCTCAGACTTTCTTGATTTTTCAGCAGGGTCTAAAATGGAAGGGCAGCCTCCTCCTTTTTATCCAGGTAATGCCAGCTGACTGGAGAAAGGATCTGGGGAGCAGGAATCACTGACTAAAGACTTTGCCACAGACCTGAAGTGGTAGTAACCCACCCTGGAGGTGGGGCTGGAAACCAGGAACAAACTTGTGCCCTTTTCACACAGGATTCTGAGAGCAGATAATCTACTGTAACTAAGTGCCCCTCTAGACTATAAATTCAATGAGGCCAGGGGTATGTGTCTACTAGCTCTGTTACATTGGACTCTCCCAAGCAGGAAAATACAACACTTTGCACACAGTCAGTACTCAATAAAGGATTGATTATTTGATAAAGTGTGCTTTGAGTTATGAATCCTGGATTGTGATTAGGAAAACACAGGCTGGGAGTAAATTCTAGTCCCAACTCCACCACTTATGTGCTTCTTGATCTTGGGCAAGTCACTAAACTTCCTGTCCCTCATTTTCCTCATCTGTAAAATGGGGATTCAATGCCTGTTCTCCCTCCTACTTAGACTGTCATCCCCATAAGGGACAGGGACAAAATCTGATCTCACTTACTTTCATTCAGTCATATTTATTAAGCACTTACTGTGTGCAGAGCACTGTACTAAGCTCTTGGGAAAGTACAATACAATAATGAACAGTACAATCCCTCCCCACAATGACCTTTACAGTCTATTTTTATCTACCCAAGACCTTAGTACAGTGCCTGGCACTTTGTAAGTACTTAACATTTTTACCACAATTATTATTATCAATTCTAAAAGGGATCCTTACCTCAGGAGTTTGTGTGAACTGACGATTGGTCATATCAAGGGAGAAGGAAGCTGTGATGGCAAAAGGATCAGTAAGAAGAAGCCACCCAGTGCTCAAGTCTCTCAACTGAGGGACCAGATAGAACAGCTATTAACTGAGCACTTACTGCATGCACAGCACTAACTTGGGATAGTACAATGAAATTCAGAAACATGATCCCTGCCCCCAAGGACCTTATAGTCTAAGAGGGGAGACAGATACTAAGATAAATGTCAGGGTAAGGAAGAAGTGTGGCTAAGAGAAGCAGCGAGGCTCAGAGGAAAGAGCACGGGCTTTGGAGTCAAAGGACATGGGTTCGAATCCCAGCTCCACCATTTGTCAGCTGTGTGACTGTGGGCAAGTCACTTAACTTCTCTGTGCCTCAGTTCCCTCATCTGGAAAATGGGGATTAAGACTGTGAGCCCCACGTGGGACAACCTGATTCCCCTCTGTCTACCCCAGTGCTTAGAACAGTGCTCTGCACATAGTAAGCGCTTAACAAATACCAACATCATTATTATTATTATTAAATATAGCATAAAGGACACAGATGCTATGAGGAGGTGGGAAAGAGACTGCTGGAATTGAGTTGAACAAGGCCACTTATAGAAGGCTGCAAAGCCTATGGCTAAGATTAGGTTAATTTTTCAAAAATGCACACCTAGACCTGTAGTCCCTATCGCCCCTTCCCTCCTCCCCTCCTTAAATTTTATTTTTAACCATTCACTCTCCAATGGCTTCTTCCCCTCTGCCTTCAAACATGTCTATGCTTCCCCCATCCTAAAAATACCCTCTCTTGACCCCACTTCCCCTTCCAGTTATCGCCCTATCTCCTTCCTACCCTTCCTTTCCAAACTCTTAGAACGAGTCGTATACACTTGCTGCCTTGAATTCCTCAACTCCAACTCCCTCCTGGACCCCCTCCAATCTGGCTTCCGTCCCCTCCACTCCACCGAAACTGCCCTCTCAAAGGTCACCCATGACCTCCTTCTTGCCAAATCCAATGGCTCCTCTAACCTAATCCTCTTTGACCCTCAGCTGCCTTTGACACTGTAGACCAACCCTTCTCCTCCACACTTTATCTCACCTTGGCGTCATGGACTCTGTCCTCTCCTGGTTCTCCTCTTATCATTCTGGCCGTTCATTCTCGGTCTCCTTCGCGGGCTCCTCCTCCCCCTCCCATTCACTAACTGTAGGGGTTCTTCAAGGGTCAGCTCTTGGCTCTCTTCTGTTCTCCATCTGTACTCACTCCCTTGGTGAACTCATTCTCTCCCACAGCTTCAACTATCATCTCTATGCAGATGACACCCAAATCTACATCTCCTCCCCTGTTCTCACCCCCTCCCTCCAGGCTTGTATCTCTTCCTGGCTTCAGGACGTCTCATTCATTCATTCATTCATTCAATAGTATTTACTGAGCGCTTACTATGTGCAGAGCACTGTACTAGGCGCTTGGAATGAACAAGTCGGCAACAGATAGAGACAGTCCCTGCTGTTTGATGGGCTTACAGTCTAATCGGGGGAGACAGGCAGACAAGAACAATGGCAATAAATAGAGTCAAGGGGAAGAACATCTCGTAAAAACAATGGCAACTAAATAGAATTGAGGCGATGTACATTTCATTAACAAAATAAATAGGGTAATGAAAATATATACAGTTGAGCAGATGAGTACAGTGCTGAGGGGATGGGGAGGGAGAGGGGGAGGACCAGAGGGAAATGGGGGAAAAGAGGGTTAAGCTGCAGAGAGGTGAAGGGGGGGTGGTAGAGGGAGTAGAGGGAGAAGAGGAGCTCAGTCTGGGAAGGCCTCTTGGAGGAGGTGAGTTCCACCTGGATGTCTGCCCACCACCTAAAACCCAACATGTCCAAAATTGAGCTCCTTATCTTCCCTCCCAAACCCTGTCCTCTCCCTGACTTCCCTGTTACTGTGGACAGTGCTAGCACCTTTCTCGTCTCACAGGCCCGCAACTATGGTGTCATCCTTGACACTGCTCTCTCATTCACCCCACACATCTAGTCCGTCACCAATACCTGCCATTCTCACCTTCACAATATCACCAAGATCTGCCCTTTTCTCTCCATCCAAACTGCTACCATATTGGTACAAGCTCTCATAATATCCCGACTGGATTATTGTCAGCCTCCTCTCGAATCTCCCTTCCTCCTGTCTCTCCCCACTCCAGTCTATTCTTCATTCCGCTGCCTGGGTCGTCTTCTTACAGAAATGCTCTGGGCATGTCACTCCCCTCCTCAAAAACCTCCAGTGGTTGCCTACCAACCTTCGCATGAAACAAAAACTCCTCACTCTTGGCTTCAAGGCTCTCTATCACCTTGCCCCCTTCTGCCTCATCTCCCTTCTCTCTTTCTATTGCCCACCCCCTACATTCCGATCCTCTGCTGCTCACCTCCTCATGGTCTCCCTTTCATGCTGTCCCACTGTCGATCCCTGGTCCACATTCTACCACTGTCCTGGAATGTCCTCCCTCCTCAGATCCACCAAACTAACTCTCTTCCTTTCTTCAAAGCCCTACTGAGAGCTCACCTCCTCGAAGAAGCCTTCCCAAACTGAGCCCCTTTTCCCTCTGCTCCCTCTCTCCTCCCCTCCCCCACCCTCTGCTACTCCCCCTTCCCCTCCCCTCAGCACTGTGTTCATTCGCATATATTATTTATTACCCTATTTATTTTGTTAATGAGCTGTATATCTCCATGATTCTATTTATCTTGATGATATCTTGTTTTGTTTTGTTCTGTTTTGCTTTGCTGTCTCCCCCATTTAGACTCTGTGCCCGTTACTGGGCAGACATTGTCTCTATCTGTTACCACATTGTACATTCCAAGCACTTAGTACAGTGCTCTGCCCGTAGTAAGCGCTCAATAAATACTATTGAATTAATGAATGAATGAGTAGCAAAATGCTTGAGTTCCACAAATGTTCACTGGGCAGGGATTGTCTCTATCTGTTGCTGACTTGTACATTCCAAAAGCTTAGTACAGTGCTCTGCACATAGTAAGCACTAAATAAATACTGTTGAATGAATGAATGTTCTGAGGAGACATTCAGATTAAGATGAGGAAAGATTAATCAGGTAAGGCTTCCTGGAGGAGGAGTGATTTCCAATGGGCTTTGAAGATGGGGGAGTGGCGATCTTGTCAGACCCGAAGTGGGAGGGAGAGGTTTATGGCAGAAAGAACTTCAAAGAGGTGTGGTGAATAGGTTGCCATGAATGGAACAAAGCATGCAAGGATCAGTCAATCATTCTGGTATTTAATGAGAGATTGCTGTGGCAGAACACCAGACTAAGTGTTTATGAAAGTGAAACACAACAGAATAGCCACATAAAGATTCCTGTCCACAGTGTTCATTCAGTCATTCATTCATTCATTCAATTGTATTTATTGAGCTCTTACTGTGTGCAGAGCACTGATCTAAGAGCTTGGGAGAATAAAATATAATAATAAACAGATACATTCCCAGTGAGTTCGCAGACTAGAGAGGAAGACAGGCATTAATTTAAATAAATTACAGATATATACGTATGTGCTGCAGGACTGGGAGGGGAGTTGAATAAAGAGAGTAGGTCAGGGTGATGCAGAGCGCAGAGGGAGAAGAGGAAAGGAGGGCTTAGTCAGAGAAGGCCTCTTGGAGGAGATGTGCCTTCAACAAGACTTTGAAGGATGGGAAAGTCATTGCCTGACAAATATGAGGAGGGTGGGTGTTCCAGGCCAGGTGGGTGTGGGGCCGGCAGTGAGATACATGAGATTGAGGTACAGTGAAAAGGTTAGCATTAGAGGAACAAAGTATGCGGGCTTTGAGTAGGAGAGTAGCAAGGTGAGGTAGGAGGGGGCAAAGTAATTGAGTGCTTTAAAGCCAATGGTGAATTGCTTTTGTTTGATGAGGAGGTGGATGGGCAACCACTGGAGATTCTTGAGGAGTAGGGAAACATGTCTTGAAAGTTTTTGTAGAGAAATGACCTGGACAACAGAGTGAAGTATGGACTGCTGTTGGGACCAGACTAGAGAGGTATACAGACTTAAAAATAAATTTTAGTTAGATATGTACAAAAATGCTTTAGGGCTGGGAGAGGGGTGAACGTCAAAGTACTCAAGTGTTACAGGTCTAAATGAATCCATAGGGCTAATAGAGGAAAGTGACAGCTTAGGGAAAGCCTCTAGGCAAATTATCGGGAAAACAGCCAACTGCCTCAAAGTCAATGGTTAGGAGTTTTTGCTTGATGCAGAGAGTTCATAGGCAACTACTGGAGGTATTTGAGGAATAAGGAGACATGTACAGAATCATGTTTTAAGACAAATGATCTGGGCGGCAGAAGGAAGTGTGGACTGAGGTTGGGGGGCAAGCAGTGAGGAGGCTGATGTAGTAACTGAGTTGGAATATGACAAGCTCTTTTAGACTGTAAACTTGTTGTGGCCAGGGAATGTGTCTGTTTATTGTTGTATTGTACTCTCCCAAGCACTTAGTACAGTAACTAAACACAGTAAGTGCTCAATAATTGACTGGCTGACTGACTAGCAGTTTCGTAGCAACTTGAAGAAGGAGCAGGTTTAAGAATAGATAGGATTTACTGACTATGTGGATTGAATGACAAGGAGGAGTCACAGATAAGGCCATGGTTTAAGAGATGGAGAGAATTGCAATGTGATCAACTGTGAATGGAGGATTGTCCTTGCCTAGGGCCCTGCCCACCGGTCAACAGGAAGGAAGCTACCTCCCCAGCCCAGAATCCAGGAGACAAGTTTACCGGCTATGGCTCCCACAGAGGGGAACAGCACACTCTGCAAACAGCAAGTGCTCGATAAACACCCTGCTTATTTGATTAATTGACTGACTGATAATCAAAGATTGCTTCATTCACTCATTCATTCAAAAGTATTTATTGAGCACTTACTATGCGCAGAGCACTGTACTAAGCGCTTGGAATGTACAATTCGGCAACAGATAGAGACAATCCCTGCCCATTGACGGGCTTAGTCTAATCGGGGGAGACAGACGGACAAAAAACAAGACAACTTAATCACGATAAATAGAATCAAGGAGATGTACACCTCATTAACAAAATAAATAGGGTAATAAAAATATATACAAATGAGCACAGTGCTGAGGGGAGGGGAAGGGAGAGGGGGAGGAGCAGAGGGAAAGGGGGGAAAGGAGGCTTAGCTGAGGGGAGGTGACAGGGGAGTAGAGAGGGAGCAGAGGGAAAAGGGGAAGCTCAGTCTGGTAAGGCCTCTTGGAGGAGGTGAGCTCTCAGGAGGGCTTTGAAGAGACGAAGATAGTTAGTTTGGCAGAAGTGAGGAGGGAGGGCATTCCAAGACAGCGGTAGGACGTGGGCCAGAGGTTGACGGCAGGATAGGCATGAACGGGGGATGGTGAGGAGGTGAGCGGCAGAGGAGCGGAGCCTATGGGGTGGGCAGTAGAAAGAGAGAAGGAAGGAGAGGTAGAACGGGGCAAGGTGATGGACGGGGCAAGGTGATGGTGAGCCCTGAAGCCCAAGAGTGAGAAGTTTCTGTTTTGTGCAGAGGTTGATAGGCAAGCACTGGAGGATTTTAAGGAGGAGAGTGGCATGCCCAGAGTGTTTCTGCTGGAAGATGATCCGGGCAGCGGGATGAAGAATAGACTGGAGCGGGGAGGGACAGGAGGAAGGGAGATTAGAGAGAAGGCTGGCACAATAATCCAGTCGGGATATTATGAGAGCTTGTACCAGTAAGATAGCCATTTGGATGGAGAGGAAAAAGTGGATCTTGGTGATATTGTAAAGGTGAGACTGGCAGGCATTGGTGACGGATTGGATGTGTGGGGTGAATGAGAGAGCCAAGTCAAGGATGACACCAAGGTTGCGGGCTTGAGAGACGGGAAGGATGGCCGTACCGTCCACAGTGACAGGGAAGTCAGGAAGAGGACAGGGCTTGGGAGGGAAGATAAGGAGCTCAGTTTTGGACATGTTGAATTTTAGGAGGTGGGCAGACATCCAGGTGGAGACGTCCTGGAGGCAGGAGGAGACACGAGCCTGAAAGGAGGGGGAGAGTATAGGGGAGGAGATGTAGATTTGTGTGTCATCTGCACAGAGATGATAGTTGAAGCCATGGGAGCAAATGAGTTCACCAAGGGAGTGAGTGTAGATGGAGAACAGAAGAGGGCCAAGAACTGACCCTTGAGGAACTCCTACAGTTAGAAGATGGTAGGGGGAGGAGGAGCCCATGAAGGAGACCGAGAATGAAAGGCCAGAAAGATAAGAGGAGAACCAGGAGAGGATGAAGTCTGTGAAGCCAAGGTGAGATAAGGTGTGGAGGAGAAGGGAATGATCAACAGTGTCAAAGGCAGCTGAGAGATCAAGGAGGATTAGGATAGAGGAGGAGCCATTGGATTTGGCAAGAATGAGGTCATGGGTGACCTGCAGTCTCGGTAGAGTGGAGGGGACAGAAGCCAGATTGGAGGGGGTTCAGGAGAGAGTTGGAATTGAGGAATTCAAGGCAGCGAGTATAGATGACTTGTTCGAGGAGTTTGGAAAGGAAGGGTAGGAGGGAGATAGGGCGATAACTGGAAGGGGAAGTGGGGTCGAGAGAGGGTTTTTTAGGATGGGGAGACATGGGCATGTTTGAAGGAAGACGGGAAGAAGCCATTGGAGAGTGACCGGTTAAAGATAGAAGTTAAGGAGGGTAGGAGGGAAGGGGCAATGGTTTTTATAAGGTGAGAGGGAATGGGGTCCGAAGCACAGGTGGAGGTGGTGGCACTTGCGAGGAGGAAGGAGATCTCCTCTGAGGATACTGCAGGGAACCATGGGAAAGTAGGGGAAAGAGTCGGGAGTGGGGGGAGGCAGGAGGGGGAGGGGTGACTTTGGGGAGCTCAGACCTGTCCACAATGTCAAAGACAGCTGACAGGGCCCCCACCACTGATAGGAGTTTCTTAAGACTTTTAGACCTCTGGAGTAACACTTGCATGTGAATAGGAACAGAGAGGAGACATGATAGCATTTCTCATTCAGTGCAAGAGGGTGTACTGGGACGGAATACACCTTGAGCTCTCTTCCAGCAATAGAATTCTTACATGGCCCGGAAAGTCTTAAAGTTAGAAAGGTCTAGACACAGCAGCCTTGAGGACAGCTTTGTACCTAGGATAACCATGTTAATCGGAGAAAGTGTTTTGAACACAAAACATACACATACATATATACACAGTGCTCAGCAGGGCTATCCCACTAGGACTTACTCCTTAGGGCAGAACCATCTGGGTTCAGCAACTTTCATTCATTCATTCATTCAATAGTATTTATTGAGCGCTTACTATGTGCAGAGCACTGTACTAAGCGCTTGGAATGTACAATTCGGCAACAGATAGAGACAATCCCTGCCCATTGGCGGGCTTACAGTCTAATCGGGGGAGACAGACAAAAACAATAGCAATAAATAGAATAAGGGGGATGTACATCTCATTAACGAAATAAATAGGTAATAGAAATATATACAAATGAGCGGACGAGCACAGTCCTGAAGGGAGGGGAAGGGAGGGGGGAGGAGCAGAGGGAAAGAGGGGGGAAAAGGGGGCTTTGCTGAGGGGAGGTGAAGGGGGGGCAGAGAAGGAGCAGAGGGAGCAAAGGGAAAAGGGGAAGCTCAGTCTGAGAAGGCCTCTTGGAGGAGGTGAGCTCTCAGTAGGGCTTTGAAAAGGGGAAGAGAATTTGTTTGGCGGAGGTGAGGAGGGAGGGCATTCCAGGACAGCAGGAGGACATGGCCCAGGGGTCGATGGCAGGATAGGCAAGAACGGGGGACAGTGAGGGGGTGGGCAGCAGAGGAGCGGAGCCTACAGGGTGGGCAGTAGAAAGAGAGAAGGGAGGAGAGGTAGGAGGGGGCAAGGTGATGGAGATCCTTGAAGCCCAGAGTGAGAAGTTTCTTTTTCATGTGGAGGTTGATAGGCAACCACTGGAGGATTTTAAGGAGGGGAGTGGCATGCCCAGAGCGTTTCTGCTGGAAGATAATCCGGGCAGCGAAATGAAGAATAGACTGGAGCGGGGAGGGACAGGAGGAAGGAAGATCAGAGAGAAGGCTAACACAATAATCCAGTCAGGATATTTATGAGAGACTGTACCAGTAAGATAGCCGTTTGGGTGGAGAGGAAAGGGCAGATCTTGGCACTATTATAAAGGTGAGACTGGCAGGTCTTGGTGACGGATTGGATGTGTGGGGTGAATGAGAGAGCTGAGTCAAAGATGACACCAAGGTTGCGGGCTTGAGAGATGAGAAGTATGGTCGTACCATCCACAGTGATAGGGAAGACAGGGAGATGACAGTGCTTGGGAGGGAAGACAAGGAGCTCAGTTTTGGACATGTTGAGTTTTAGGTGGCGGGCAGTCATCCAGATAGAGACGTCCTGGAGGCAGGAGGAGTTACGAGCCTGAAGGGAGGGGGAGAGGACGGGGGCAGAGATGTAGATTTGTGTGACATCTGCATAGAGATGATAGTTGAAGCCGTGAGAGCGAATGAGTTCACCGAGGGAATGAGTGTAGATGGAGAACAGAAGAGGGCCAAGAACTGACCCTTGAGGAACTCCTACAGTTAGAGGATGGGAGGGGGAGGAGGAGCCTGCGAAGGAGACTGAGAATGAACAGCCAAAAAGATAAGAGGAGAACCAGGAGAGGACGGAATCCGTGAAGCCAAGGTGAGATAAGGTGTGGAGGAGAAGGGGATGGTCTACAGTGTCAAAGGCAGCTGAGAGGTCAAGGAGGATTAGGATAGAGTAGGAGCCATGGGATTTAGTGGTTGTGCCCTTGCTGCTGCTGTCATCGCCACCATCGCCACCACATGTCACCCTTCCCAATCTGCCAGCTGTGTTTTTTGGGAGAGGAACCAGTTTATTGATCTCGAAGGTCCTGGACCACCTACATCTCTGCAAGTGCCAGAAGTCAGAAGTGTTGTTCACTCCTTCCCCACACATGTGCATTTGTGCACTCACATGCACCCGTGCACGCACACACACCAATGCTTAGAACAGTGCTTGGCACATAGTAAGCGCTTAACAAATACCATCATCACATACACAAAGGACCATATTTCCTCAGGGTCACAACCACTGACCACTTTAAAAGCTGACCCCCCCCCCCAAATTAACTCTTCTAGGAGTTACGTCTCAGTTCCCTCAAGTGTTATAAAGGGATTCAAAACTTGTTTGTCCTCCCTCTTAGATTGTGAGCCCCATGTGGGACAAGACCTATGTCTGACCTGATTATTTTGGGCCTACCCCAGCACATAGTGTAGTGTTTGGCACATGGTAAATACTTAGCAAATACTTGGTTAATTTCCCTTAACATATGCTCCCATCAGCTACCTGACCATTCATGTCTTCACTTATTTATTATTCATTGATTCACTTGGGTATTATTTCTATCCATTTAAGCTATTGTAACAATTGAACATTGTGCATTTGTGACTGCTGTTATCCCCATTAGATTGTAAGCTACATCAAGGATCGTATTTTTTACCATGTGTTCCCCAAGAACCTAGTAAGAATTAATAACTATGGTATTTGTTAAGGACTTACAATGTGCCAAGTAGTGTACTAAGTCGTGGTATAGATACAATAAAACAGATCAAACATGGTCCCTGTCCCACATGGGGTTCACAGTCTGGGGTTGGGAGAACAGGTATTTAATCCCCATTTTACAGATGAGGAAACCAAGGTACAGAAATTTGAAGTGACTTGTCCAAGGCCCGAAGGCAATTGGCAGAGCTGACTTTAGAACCCACATTCTCTGACTTGCAGGCCCTTACTCTTTCCACTAGACAACACTGCTCCTGTGGAAATGAGAACAAAGCTTGGCAACCAGCATGTGCTCAGTGACCAGCAGTAGATGAATCTCGGACACCAGTTTCTGGGTTCCTGAGCAATGCCATTTGGGCCACAGGATTCCTGCCTCAAGTGGGAAGTCAGGTTAAGTAGAGATGCGCACTGTGATAATCAGTCAATCAGTCAATTGTATTTATTGAGTGCTTACTGTGAGCAGAACAGTGTACTAAGCACTTGGGAGAGTACAATATAACAATAAACAGACACATTCCCTGCCCACAGTGAGATTATAGCTTGGAGAATACTAATAGTGACGCAGGCAGCAAGGTTAATATTGATTTGGGCAGTGAGGCTAATAGTGATATGGTCAGTGAGATTGATAATGATATGATCAGTGAGGCTAATAATAATGATATGAGCAGTGAGGCTAATTAATAGTGATATGTGCAGCGAGACTAATAGTGCTGTGGGCAGTGAGCCTACTACGGATATGGGCAGTGAGGCTAAAAGTGATATAGTAATAATAATGGTATTTGTTAAGCGCTTACTATGGGTAAAGCACTGTTCTAAGCATGAGAGTAGATGCAAGGTAATTAGGTTGTCCCACCTGGGGTTCAAAGTCTTGATCCCCTTTTTACAGTTGTGGTAACTGGGGCACAGAGAAGTGAAGTGACTTACCTAAGGTCACAAAGCAGACAGGTGGTGGAGCCAGAATTAGAACCCACGTCCTCTTGGGAGCCCGTGCTCTTGCCACTAGGCCACACTGCTTCTCATATGATATGGGCAGTGAGACTACTAGTGATATATGCAACAAGGCTAAAAGTGATAAGGCAGCAAGACTAATAGTTACAGGGGCAGTACTCCTGGTGCTCAGGGTATTTCTCATCAGGAGATCCTCAGGCAAAATCACTTTCCCCACTCTTTTCCTGACTCATACATTGAGACTTCAAAATAAAACATGAATATACCTGCAAATGGGGATCCAGGGAAGGCTCTCAACTGTTTCATAGAGCACTGTGAACACAGGAAGCAGAGGGCGAAGGGAGGGGGGAAAGTCTTTACAATATTAAGAAAAAGAGGAAAGTGAAGGGACAGAACAGGATATAAGAGGGAGGAATGAGAAAGAATGGGGCAGGAAACAGAAGTTTAAAAAATTGGGATTCACAAAGGGAAGAAAACAATGGAAAGAAGGACAAGACAGGAAAGAGAGTACCCAGCAGGCAGGACAGGGTAAGGAATGTTGGGAAAAAGCAAGAAGAAGAAGGGGAAGGAGAAAAGAAGGACAGGAAGAAAGACAGAGAGAGGAGGCATTAGTGGAGCCTGAAACATCTCCAATAAGTTCTTGAATAGGTCGATGACAAGAATACGTGTCTGGATGGGAGAAATAAAAGGGAATTTAGAGGCACAAGGGGGTGAGTGCAGCAGTGAGTGAGCAGGACATAATGGTTGTTGGTCAGGTCAGGAGGGAGCATGGTCGGGAAATTTACCACAGGATGTGAATTCCCGGGGATTTAACAATTGAACCAAGCTATTATCTGCAGAAGTACCTATCTCCTTGTTGTCATTCCCTGCCTTCCTTTTAGTATCATCGTTTGGGGATTCTTCTTCTTTTAACAGACATTCTCTTATTCTCAAACTAGATCTATATTTTGGCATTATCACCATTTGCCAGCCCTACTTCCTGGCTTCTTCTGCTTCCCCTTTCTGCCAGAGTCCTGTTCACTGCCATGTTCCATCAGACAGGTATAACATCCCTGTTCTCAGGAGGAGCACCAGGACTGGGAAGTGAACGATCAGGTGATAGCTGAGGCAAAAATCGAGTAGTATAGGGAATTCCCACTTGCAGATGTCATAGGCCTTTGCTAACTCTGGGGTGTTTGTTTTTTTTTTTTTTTTGCATCACAGGATAGTGACAGCTCAGTGAGCTGTAAAATCTTGTAAAATCAGGGAACTCTAGCAATGGGACAGTCCATCACTCAGAGCAAGGCCAGGTAGCCTGACTTACCAAAGCTTTGTCGTGTTCATTCTGGGGAAAGTCCTGGGATAGTGTTATTGGCTGAGGTCTGACTCAGGACCGGCTATAGACGGTAAGTGACAGGAGCAATCAAATCAAGGCACACCCAAAAAGGGGCGGTGGGGCAGCAGTGGGTGAAAATTTGAGAAATTCACGATTCTGGAGATTTTATCTGAAGATTATCTATGCAGAACTTTTGATGTATTGTATTTTTAAGGTAATGGTAAGATTAAAGTTGTTGGTAGATATTTACCACTGTTTTTTACTATTATTTGAGAAGCTACATGGCTTAGTGGAAAGGGCATGGGCTTGGGAGTCAGAGGTCATGGGTTCTATTCCCACTCCACCACTTATCAACTGTGTGACTTTGGGCAAGTCACTTAATTTCTCTGGACCTCAGTTACCTCATCTGTAAAATGGGGATTAAGACTGTGACTCCCATGTGGGGCAACCTGATTTCCTTGTATCTACCCCCCAGCGTTTAGATCAGTGCTTGGCACATAGTAATTAATTTTATCAATCTACTGTAAATATGATTGAGCACATAATAATAATGTTGGTATTTGTTAAGCACTTACTATGTGCAGAGCACTGTTCTAAGCACTGGGGTAAGTACAGGGTAATCAGGTTGTCCCACGTGAGGCTCACAGTCTTAATCCTCATTTTACAGATGAGGTAACTGAGGCACAGAGAAGTTAAGTGACTTGCCCACAGTCACACAACTGTCAAGTGGCAGAGCAGGAATTCAAACCCATGACCTCCGACTCCCAAGCCCGGGCTCCTTCCACTGAGCCACGCTGCTTCTCAACACACACTGTGTGCAGAGCTCATGGGAGAGTACAATGTAACAGAGTTGATAGACACATTGCTTGGCCAAGATGATCTTACAGTCCAGAGGGAGACACCGACATTAATAAACATAAATAAATTAGAGATATGTACATAAGTGCTGCGGGGTTGAGGGAGAGATTAATAAAGACTGCAAATCCCAATGCAAGGGTGATGCAGAAGGGAGTGGGAGAAGAGGAAATGAGGGTTTAGTCAGGGAAAGCCTCTTAGAGGAGATGTGCTTCTAATTAAGACTTGGAAAATGGGGAAAGTAATCATCTGACGGATATGACATTTTTGGTGTGATAGTCTAAATATAGATTTTTTATATATAGCACTTGTTAAGCACTTACTATGTGTCAAACAAGCACTGTTTTAAGGGCTGAGATAGATATAAATCAGTCAGGTCAGGCTCAGTCCCTCTCCTACATGGGGCTCACAGTCTAAGAAGAAGAGAGAACAGATACTGAAGTTCCATTTTATTGATGAGGAAACTGAGGCACAGAGAAGTTAAGTGAATTGCCCAAGGTCACACAGCAGGCACATGGCAATTAGAACTCTGACTCCCAGGTCTATGTCCTTTCCACTAGGGTACAATGCTTCCTAAGATTACTTAGCTTTATACTTTCCCTTTATGTCCAGTGTTTTTATTAAAAACATGTTGCCTCTCTCCCCTCAGTTTCTGCCCGAGTCCAGGCATGGAAGTGGTACCTGCAGCAACGGGGATCTGGGAGGAGAGTCCATAGTTTCTGCTCTGCACATAGAAAGCATTCAATAAATACGATTGAATGAATGAATCCTCTGGAAGAAATGCTCTAAGGTTCAGGCACATTAGGTGGACTTCCTTATGATGTCAAAACATTTTGCTGTATGCCCGGAGCAAAGTGCATAGCATCACGTCCACTTGGTATCTGTCAGCGCCATCCCTTGTCATCCTAGGGAGGGGAACAGGACATTTTAATCCTGTCTCCACCACGTACCTGCTGTGTGACATTCACTTCTCTCTGTCTCAGTTCTCTCATTGGCAAAATGAGAATTCAATACCTGTTCTCCCATCTACTTTGACTGTGAGCCCCTTGTGGGACCAGGTTATTTTGTATCTACCCCGGCACTTAGTACAGTGCTTGGAACATAGTAAGTGCTTAACAAATACCACAATTATTTTGGTTTTTCCCACTTAAGGGCAGCTAAATGTCCGAAGTTGGCCTTGGTCAGGCCTGTCACAGTCTGGTCAGTCCTATCAATCAGTGGTTTTTGTTGAGCACTTACTATGTGCAGAGCACTGTACTATGTCGCAAAGTGTCTACGGACTTGAAAACTCCCTGTTATGACTAGAATCATTGCTCATGTGGCTTTGGCGAAAGCCTATTTCTGTTCAATTTTACCATTGAAATCTAAGATTGAAATTTTCAGAGAAACACTAACATGTCCAAGTGTGGATGAGTGTGCCCGGGGAAAAATGTGAATCATTAATTTGAGTCCACGAGTGAGTATCCTCTTGTGGGAGGGAGTGTGTGGGATTGAGGGTGTATGTCTATGAGTGTCTAGGTAGGGTAGGTGTATGTGCATTTGTAAATGTGTATGAGTGGATTAGTATCTTGCACTTAGATTTGCACCCTTTATTCACCCCACCCTCAGTCCCACATCACTTATGTACATAACCATAATTTATTTATTTATATTAATGTCTGTGTCTCCCTGTAGACCGTAAGCTCATTATGGGCAGGGAACATGTTAACTAACTTTGTTGTATTGTACTCTCCCAAGACCTCTGTACAGTACTCTGCACACAGTAAGTGCTCAGTATACATGAATGATTTACTAAGTGATAATGGGGAAATCTGAATCAATGAGTTATGTTATACTCACATGTATTCATTATTTATGTAATTTTTGTAACGTTAATACTGGAGTGGGGCTATTATTTGGGAGATAGAGAAATTGAGTCTTGCAATAAGGGAAGCAAGAGGAAAATGAGAAGAAAAAAGAAGGTGAAAAGGAGGGTAGATAGAAGAGGAAGGTAAGAGGGCATCTCTCTCAAATAGCCCATATAATAGGCACTTAATCCCCTCTCCCTTCCTCTCCCCTATCAATCAATCAATCATATTTATTAAGCACTTACTATGTGTAGAGCACTGTACTAAGCGCTTGGCAGACTACAATACAACAGAAAGTCATTTGATTTTTCATGCAGTTTTAAGGAAGAAATTCTCCTAGCCCTTGAGGGAGTCTGCCTGTGTTGCAATATTCTTCTTCTTACCCTTCTTTTCCCCCACCCTGAGAGCACACAGCTACTCCTGTTTATAACTACATGGTACAAAAAATAATATTCAATATAGTTTTTAGCTGTTTCACCTTGATATGTTTGAACTGCTTTTCAGAGTAGACTACTGAGAGTATACTACCTGTTGATCTCCACGTCTCCAGAGTCTCCCCTCTCTAATATAGTAGTCACTGCTGCAAGGATCTTTTCCTGAAGCACAGCTCAGCACACACCTCTCAGCTCCTCCAAACTTTTCTGGCTCCCAGTGTTTCTCTTTATATTAGGACAAACCTCTCACAATTGGCTTCAAGTCACTCCACCAACTCACCTCCCCTTAGATATTTACTCTATTCATCCATTACATACCTACCTGCTTTTTGTTCCTCCTAAGCTAACTTTTAAACTGCACCCCACTCTCAATTCCCCTGCCTCCACCTTCTTTCTCACAGCATTCTCTTGGTTGGGAATCCCCTCCATGATAATAATAATATTGTTATGGAATTTGTCAAGCACTTCCTATGTGCCCAGTATTGTACTAAGCTCAGGGGCAGATACAAGTGAACTAGGTTGGACTAAGTCCCTGTTGAATGGGGGGTTAAACTATGAGGAGGAGGGAGAACATGTTTTAAATCCTCATTTTACAGATGAGGAAACTGAGGCATAGAGAAGTTAAGTGACTTCCCCAAGGTCCCACAGTAGACAAGTGGTGGAGCTGGAATTAGAATCAATCAATCAATGGTATTTATTGAGTACTTACTCTATGCAGAGCTCTTTACTAAGCGCTTGGGAGAGTTCAATAAACATAGTTGGTAGACAGGTTCCCTGCCCACAAGAGCTTATAGTCTAGAGGGAGCTTACACCCAGGTTCTCTGACTCCCAGGCCTATGCTCTTTCTACAAAGTCATGTTCTTTCCCCAATTTATCCAACCACAGCCCTGACCATATTGGATGCTCACTTAAAAGCCCACCTCCTCAGAGGTATCTTTCCCAATTGACTCCCAGCATTCCAAGTCATATAAGCCCACCAGCTATCTCTAGCACTTATGTACCTACTTATATTCATCCTGATCACTTCCATATGATCATTTATTCTGTCATACATTGAATTATTTGGTTTGCTTTCAATCAATCACTGGTATTTATTGAGCCCTTACTATGTACAGAGCACTGTTCTAAACACTTGGGAGAGTACTGTACAACAGAATTAGCCAATATTTTCCCTGCCCATAATGAGCTTACAGTCTAGAGGGGGAAACAGGCGTCAATATAAATAAATCAATTATGATATGCATAAGTGCTGTGGAGCTGAGGGAAGGGTGAATAAAGGCAGCAAATCAGAGTGACGCATAAGGGAGTGGAAAAAGAGGAAATGAAAGCTTAGTCAGGGAAGGCCTCTTGGAGGAGATATGCCTTCAGTAAGACTTTGAAGGTGGAGAGAGTAATTATAGTTCCCAAACTCTTAAGTACAATGCACTGCATCCAACTACTACTGCTACTACTTTTTACTTTTACTGAGGAACTGCTCAAGGAGTAAGAGAGCGTAAGCTTGTGAGTATGGAATGTCTCTGCTAACCCTGTTGTATTCTCCCAAGCACTTAATACAAGTGTTTTGCACACAGGAAGCGCTCAATAAATATTACTGATCGATATAGCATCTGTGAGAAGTCCATGTCTCACAGCCCTAGAGAAGGTTGGACAACGCTAGAGTTTTGTAGACTTTTTGGCTAGTCTGGAGCCTGATATCACAATACACCCACTCCATCAGTCTGCCAAATGATGTACTGGCCTCTTAGATTCAGTTTCCCACTTCTTTGACTATTGCTGTGTTGTTAGCAAGCTGCTTAGGTAATGGAATTCTATGATAGCATTTGGCTCTGTATTAGCGATATATATTGAGGATTCTGTGAATATCTTGTGATGTTGAATGAAGTTCTTGGTTTTGCAGCAGTTTGGGTCACCCTGGATCTCCTCCTCACTGTCATGCTTGTTCCTTAACTTGATTTGCAGGTCATACTGTAGGTTACAACAATCCTTGCTCCTTTCCTGGGGGGCGGCTGAGGTGCCGCCTAGAGTTGCTGGTGCAACAGTTGTTATTCTGCAATTAGACTTTCTATCTGCCTGGATCTGATCTTGATGGTTTTCCTTGGCTTTGCCCAATGCCCTTACCGCTGCCTAGTTACAGAATCACAGAGAAGTGCCCACTCATTGTTGATACTGGAGACTGTGGAGTGAGGTCTCTGCTCTGTTGGGGCTGTTGTAAATATTGCTACGGAGCTCCTTGCAGATGTGGATTCAATTACATACAGTAAAATCTTTGTGGTGAGAGTTAGGGAGAGAGAAGAATCCTAACTAGCACCATCAGGGTCATTCAGGCACAGAGAAGTTTCAGCTTAGAGCAGTTTGGCCCAAGCCCACATACCTGAAGAACTGCCTATGTCCAATGGCATCTCTTTTCACCAGCTTCCAAGCACACCCAAGGCATGTTTGGTAGTGGAGCACACTGTCTTCAAACACTGGGGAAGGATTCATGACTTACAGTACTACTCAGAGGAAGTTAACTGTTTTTTACAGAAATCCAAGTCGAGAGACTGCTTGCAACCCCAACAAAGTATAAGCCTGTAGAGCAACTCTCTCTCCATCTTTTCTTCTGCCTAACCACTAGCCCAGCCTTGTTAATGAGTTCAGTCATTCCTCAGAACCACAACATTTGCCTTGGATTTCCTGTGCCAGTCCCTCCCACCCACGCTCACCCTCCCTCTAACCATTCTTTTTATCATCAGGCAAAGAGATCAAAAGCATACATCTACTGGAAACACTTCAAATTCCTCCAGTCACTGGAGGAAGAGAAAACGTGGAAGTTGACATGATTTCATGCCCACTGTCTGATTCCCTGGAAGTCCAGCTTGATTTCCAGCTTTATGTCTTTCGAGGCTAGGGAGCTTGGGAAAGCCACTTTGCTCAAATGAGAGGCCCAAATCCTAGTAGCTCCTCAAGCACCTAGGGAAATTTATGGCTTTTCCTAATTTGGGAAGCACTGCTTCCCAATGTTGCCTAGTGGAAGGAGCAGGGGACTAGGAGTCAGAGGACCTGGGTTCTAATCTGGGCTCTGTCAATTCCTTGCTGTATGACCTTGGCCAATTCACTTAACTTCTCTATGCCTCAGTTTCCTCAACTGTACAATGGGAATTAAATCCTACTTAGACTGTAAGCCCCACATGGGACAGGAACTCAGTCCAATTTATCTGATAAACTTGTTTCTATCCCACTACAATAGTGCTTGACACATAGAAAGCATTAACAAATACCATTAAAAAAATTTACAGCAGCTGTCATTCTTGCTGAGAAAGACAGCTAAGGACATGCAAGTCTTTAAATTGCCCTAAATCAGCCTGCAATATGTCAGTTTCATAATAATAATGATACTGTGATATTCATTAAATACATATGATGTGCCAAGCATTTTTCTAAACCCTGGGGTAGATAAAAGATAATCAGGTCGAACATAGTCCATGAATGTCCCACACAGTCTACGTAGGAGGGAGAACAAGTATTGCATACCCATTTTACAGGTGAAGAAGTTGAGCTACAGAGATGTTAAGTGATTTGCCCAAGGTCATACATCAGGCAAATGACTGAGAATTTCTGATTCCCAGGCCCATGCTCTTTTCAATAGGCTCCATAGCTTCATTCCAACTTTATTCATTTCCTAAGGGAGGTTAAGCTTATTGTCCAAAATAGTTTTTATCTCAGAGCATTTGCTCCCCCTCGAACTTAAAATAGTTCTGATATCTTCATTCTAAACAGTCTCTCACTGTCACGGCTGCTTTTCTGCCAATATATTTCATCTCAATAACATCCCTCATTCTTGAACTATTCTGCTCTCTGCCCTCCCAAAGTCTTTCTTTGTTAACCTTTTGGGTAATCCTTGGCATTTACTGAGTGCCTATTCAGTTTGGGAGAATACAGCAGTAGCAAGACACAGGCTTCCTTCCCTCAAGTTTTAAATCTAATAAGGAAGACAGACAAAATCCAGTGATCTTCTTGACAAATCCAATGGCCGCTACTCCATCCTAATCCTCCTCAACCTCTCAGCTGCCTTCATTCATTCATACATTCATTCAATAGTATTTATTGAGTGCTTACTATGTGCACAGCACTGTACTAAGTGCTTGGAGTGTACAATTCGGCAACAGATAGAGACAATCCCTGCCCAATAACAGGCTCACAGTCTAAATGGGGAAGACAGACAGCAAAGCAAAACAGAACAAAACAAAAAAAAACAAAACAAGCAGTCTAGTGCAGACATCATCAAGATAAATAGAATCATAGAGATATACACAACATTAATAAAAATAGGGTAATAAATAATATATACAAATATGCACAGTGCTGAGGGGAGGGGAAGGGGGAAGAGCAGAGGGTGGGGCGGGGGGAATGGGGAGGGGAGGAGGAGCAGAATGAAAGGGGGTGGCTCAGTCTGGGAAGGCCTTCTGGAGGAGGTGAGCTTTCAGTAGGGCTTTGAAGAGGGGAAGAGAGTTAGTTTGGCAGATGTGAGGAGGGAGGGCATTCCATGACAGAGGTAGGATGTGGGCCAGGGGTCGATGGCAGGACAGGTGTGAACGGGGGACCATGAGGAGGTGAGCGGCAGAGGAGCGGAGTGTATGGGGTGGGTAGTAGAAAGAGAGAAGGGAGGTGAGGTAGGAGGGGGCAAGGTGATGGAGAGCTCTGAAGCCTTTGACACTGTGTACCACACCCTTGTCCTGGAAAAGTTATCCAAACTTGGCCTCCCTGACTCTGCCTTCTGGTTCTCCTCATCTTTCTGGAGGATCATTCTCAGTCTCCTTCTCGGACTCCTTCTCTGCCTCCCACTCTCTCTCTGTGGGGGTCCTTCAAGGTTCAATTTTGGGTCCCCTTCTATTCTCCATCTACACTCACTCTCTTGGAGAACTCATTCACCCTTATGGCTTCAACTGCCACCTCTAAACAGCTGATACCCAAATCTATATCTCTGCCCTGATCTCTCGCCTTCTCTCCTGTCTCACATTTCCTTCTGCCTTCAAGACATTTCTTGTTGGATGTCCTCCCATCACCTCAAACTTAGCATATTCAAAACAGAGCTCTTTATATCCCTGTCCTCCCCATGACTTTCCCCTCAGTGTAGTTATCACCACCATCCTTCCTGTCTCACATGCCCATAGCCTTGGCATTATCCTTGACTCCTCTCTCTCATTCAACTCATATATTCAATCTGTCACTAAATCCTGTCAGTCCCACCCTCACAATATAGCTAAAATCCACCCTTTCCTCTCCATCCAAACTGCTACCACATTAATACGATCACTCATCCTATCCCGCCAGGATTACTGCATCAACCTCCTTGCTGACCTCCCAGCCTCCTTCTTCACCCTACTGCCGGGATCATTTTTCTCTAAAAACATTCTGGACATATCACTCCACTCCTCAAAAAACTCCAGTGGTTGCCCATCCACCTCCACATCAAAGAAAAACTCCTTAATATTGGCTTTAAAGCCCTTGACCACCTTACCCCCTCCTATCTCTCCTTACTTCTTCTATAACCCAGGCTGCACACTTTGCTTCTCTAGTGCTAACCTTCTCAATGTGCCTCGATCTGGTCTATCTCACCATCAATTCCTAGCCCATATCCTGCCTCTGGCCTGGAATGCCCTCTCTCCTCAAATCCGACAGACAATCATTCTCCCCTCCTTCAAAGCCTTACTGAAGACACATCTCTTCCACGAGGCCTTTCTGCACTAAGCCCCATCTTTCCTCATCTCCCACTCCCTTCTGCATCACCCTGACTTGCTCCCTTTGCTCTTCCCCACTTCCCAGCCCCACAGCACTTATGTACATATTCTATAACTTATTTATTTTAATTGATACCTGTCTCCCCTACTCCAGATTGTAAACCCATTGTTGGCAGGGAATGTGCCTGTTTATTGTTGTACTGTATTCTCCCAAGCACATGGTACAGTGCTCTGCACAGAGTTAGCTCTCAATAAATACAATTGAATGAGTGAATGAATGAATATTTCCACCAAGATTGTGAACCCCATATGTGACAGGCACTTTGTCCAACCTGAAAACCTTATATCTATCCCAGTGTTTAGAACAGTTCTTGGCGTATAGTAAGCACTTAACAAATACAATAATAATAACAATAATAATAATAATGCAGTCAGATATGACCAGTCTCTGTCCCACATGGGGTTCACAGCTCATAAGGGAAGGAGAACAGGTATTTAAACCCCATTTTACAGTTGAAGAAACTGAAGCAGAGAGAAGTCAAGTAGCTTTTCTAAAGTAACATAGCAGATATGTGTTAGAGTTGGGATTAGAACCCCTTTTTTTTCTGACTCCCAGGCTGGTGACTGGGCCATGCTGCCAAAGGCAGCTGAAACATCAGGGAGAATTAGAACTGAATAAAGGCCATTGGGTTTGGCTATGAGGAGGTCAGTGGTGAATTTAGGGAGTTATATTATGGTGGAGTAAAGTAGAAGAAAATCTGATTGTGGAGGATCAAGAAAAGAGTGTAGAGGAAGTGATGGGAGCTGGTGGAATTGGATAGGGATGGGACAGAGAGATGGGGCGACTGCTGGATGGCGTGGAGGGATTGAGATTGATTGATTTTTAAGTATGCGGGAGATGGGCTTAATTGAAGGTAGAAGGGAAAGAGTCAAAAGTGAGTGAAAGATTGCAAAGAGAAGTGAAGGAAGGAAAAAGAGTGGGAGCAGGTGATTTTAGGTGGTGAGATGGAATAGGGTTAGGGGCTTATGAAGAGGGGGTGAATTTAGAAGGTAGGCAGAAGTTCCCCTCTTGAGAAATGCAGAGAAAGAGGAGGTAGTGACCTGGGAAGGAGATGATGGCAAGATTTGGGGAAGTTCTCTCCTGATGGCATCAATTTTGTCAACAAAGTAGTTGACAAGGAAGAGGTCAGGAGATGGGGTCATTGGGAACTTAATCAAGCAATGGTGTTTACTGAGGACTTGCTGCAAACACAGCACTGTGCTACAAGCTTGGGAGAGAACAATAGAGTCATTAGACATGACCCTTCTCTCAAGAAGCTTACAATCTGAGCATAAGCAGACATTAATGGCTAATTCTATTGTACTTTATTATTCCAAGCACTTGAAACAGTGCTCTGCACATAGTAAATGCTCAATATATACCATTAATTGATCGACTGATTAAAATTAATTATAAATAGGGGAAGCAGTAGACAATTAGACTGTGCATGTATGTAAATGCTGTGGAAGCAGGGATGAGGGAGTTAAAAGTTTGGAAAAGTTGAAGAGCTGATAGGGCTTTGTGGGTTTGGAATTTGCCGCAAGAGGAAGAGAAGTTTTATCTAGTGGAAGAGAGAACTACATTATAGCAAGACAGAGTGAACTTGTAATGCCAGAAGTCAAACCATTGTCAAGATTTCTGCCAGGCCCTTTAGAGGAATGGGTGAAAGAGCAGATTGAAGTGGACTGTTGAGGTGATCCAGGAATGGGTGAAAATGACAAAGAGAGATGAAGGGTGGGGGGGGGGGGGCGCAAAAGAGTCAAGACTGAGGAGAGGGAAAAGTTGAGGGCATGAGTTTTTGTGTCAAGGGAGAGGAGAGTGGGCAGGGAGACTGGGCTAAGGGGGCTGGATCCATAATACAGAAGGCATGGTAGGGGGTGAGAGGCTGGCTTAGGAAAGAGGTGGTTTGGGTGAGGTGTCAGGGTAGAAAATCGTGATTAGATAGTGGTAAGCCAGAATTCATGAGTTCAGAGCTGGTGCAGTATTTTGAGGTGATTATATCTAGTGTGACCACACTGATGTGTGGCTGAGGTGTGATGAAGCAGGAAGTCAGCCAAACTGAGAAGTGGAAGGAAACAGATGGCTTGGAAAGTGGTGGGATCATCAGAATGGAGGGTAAAAGTCCCCTAGAAGCAGTGTGGCCTTGTGAACAGAGCATGGGCTTTGGAGTCAGAGGTCATGAGTTCAAATCCCAGCTCTGCCACTTGTCAGCTGTGTGACTGTGGGCAAGTCACTTAACTTCTCTGGGCCTCAGTTACCTCATCTGTAAAATGGGGATTAAGACTGTGAGCCCCATGTGGGACAACCTGATTCCCCTATGTCTACCCCAGCGCTTAGAACAGTGCTCTGCACATAGTAAGCGCTTAACAAATACCAACATCAAATCAATCAATCAAGTCATGAGGACCTGTATTCTAATCCTGGCTCCACCACTTGCTGCTATTTAACTTAGGGCAAGTCACTTCACTTCTCTGTGCCTCAGTGACCTTATCTGTAAAATGGGGATTAAGACTGTGAGTCCATGTGGGACATGGACTGTGTCCAACCTGATTGATTTATATCTAACCCAGAGCTTAGAACAGTGCTTGACATGTAGTAAGTGCTTAATAAGCACCATAATTATTAACAACCACCCTAGAAGGGAGAGCAGGAAAGTGAGACAGCATCAAAACCAGTCAAAAATATGGAAAGGCCCACAAGGGCAGAAGACAATAGCAAAAGTAGTGGGAGGGAGGGGAGAAAGATGAATAATGTGGGATTTAAAAATGGAGGAGAGGGGAGAGATAGAGGAACCTACATGGGGTTGTGATTTGCATAAGAGGCATTGTCTGAACTTCATATCAGTTCTGCCAATCCTGAGGTGAAAGGGTTGAACTGTGGTCCACCATGGCACCACCCTCAGTCATATGATGCAATCTAATGGTGGCCCAGTACCGCCCTCTGGACACGGCCCCCACTGGGCCGGACAATGAAGACAGTGATTCTCAGATCATTGCAGGCCCCGGGGAGGTTATATATCTCTCAGCTTTTTAAGCAAGAATAAAATTAATGTGCTTCTCTTTTTGTCTCCTCTTCCTGACTTGTTGGGAGATGGACCTCCGGCAGCATGAACCCTTCCAGGTTTTCCTCGCCCTACCATGAAAGCCCAGCCCAGTTCCCTCTTCTCCTGTAGACCCGAGCGTGGCGGCAGTAGCAGTGGAGTGGCAGCAGTGGCAGCTCTCCCCCCTCTGCCACTGGAGTCAGCCGGGAATGTAAGCCAGACCAGTGGACAGAAACACGTTTTCCTGCTTCCACGGCTACAGGAACCACGCCAGAGCTTAGGAAAATGAGCCAGGACACCAGAGGAAAGCATATTTTCCTGCTTCACCCATTCCGGCTCTCAGGAAAGTGATCCAGGAAAGTGGAGAAAGCCACGTGCATGTCTGCTATCAGACAGAGTTCTTTCCTCCTGAGCTTTACGGAAAGTCCCACCATTCACCTCATCGTGCCGGCCAAAAGGCTTTATAAAACACTGCTTTATGTAATCATCTTGAAGGATTTCTCCTGATTAACATTTCTTAGAGCAAAATCAGCCTAAAGGTTAAGGAACCAGATAGAGTGAAAGTGGCACTGTTGGGGGTAAGAACAGATCAATTCCTCCCAGTCTCCAGTGAGAGACCTCCTTGAAAGCAACAAAATCTTTAAGCTGTAAACTTAACTTGAGACCAAATTCCTTATGGGCAGGGAACGTGTCTGCAAATTCTGTTGTACTGTTCTCTCTCAAGCTCTGAGTACAGTGCTCTGCACATAGTAAGCGCTCAATAAATACCATTGATTGATTGACTGACTGATTGCAATAGACTGATCAGGCAGGAGCCAAGTCTTGCTGTCTGTGAGAAGTAAGAGGACCAGGATGAAAGGATGAAAGAGAGTTTGCCCACAATGAAATAAGGGTTTGAGCTGAGTTGGTTAAGATCTGGAGTGAGGGGAAACCTGTTCTATCTCCCTTTCCCAGCACCACCCCAGACTAGCTGCTTCTTTCTGTCTTAATAATAATAATAATAATGTTGGTATTTGTTAAGCGCTTACTATGTGCCGAGCACTGTTCTAAGCGCTGGGGTAGACATAGGGGAATCAGGTTGTCCCACGTGGGGCTCACAGTCTTAATCCCCATTTTACAGATGAGGGAACTGAGGCACAGAGAAGTTCAGTGACTTGCCCACAGTCACACAGCCGACAAGTGGCAGAGCCGGGATTCGAACTCATGAGCCCTGACTCCAAAGCCCGTGCTCTTTCCACTGAGCCACGCTGCTTCCCCAGGAAGTCTTCTTCCAGGACTTCAGGTCAGGGAAGAGAACTAAGGGAGGGGACAGAGAAGTGAACACTGTCCTCACCTGTCCACACCTTCCTCCAAGGAGGAGCTCATTATCCAAAGCGGCCAACAAAGTTCACAGAAAATCAGGTCTCTTTGCCACTGCTGTTCTCATTTTAGCTTTTCATCCTTCAGTAGAAAAGGAGAAAGATGCAATCTGCTCTATTTACTGTCTCCTCCCCAGTTCACTCTCTTCATTCCCCATAAACTGGGTCTCCAACTGGATCTCTTTTTTTTTTCCAGTGGTATTTGTTAAGTGCTTACTATACGCCAAGCACTGTACGGAGTACGAGAGTAGAAATAAGCTAGTCAGGTTGGACACAGGCCATGTCCCACATGGAGCTAACAGTCTTAAAGCCCATTTTACAGATGAGGTAACTGAGGGACAGAGAAGTTAAGTGACTTGTCCAAGGTCACACAGCAGACAAGCGGCAGATCCAGGGTTAGAATTCAAGTCCTTATGATTTCCAGATCCATGCTCTATCCACTAGGTCATGCTATGCTCTCATCTCTACAGTCTTTATTCCCTTGCTCCTGCAGTTCCCCCAGCTTGGAATTTCCTCTATCCTCATGTCCAACAGCTCATTTCTAGTAATAGAATAATTAGCACTTTGATATTTTCCCCTCCCCCACCACACTTCTGTAAACATCTTTATTCTCTCTACCTATAATACATTTTAATGTCTGTCTTCCCCGCTAGATTGTAAACTCCTTGAGGGCAGGATTGTCTCTAACTACTCTCTTGTATTCTACCAAGAATATATAGTATTGAGTACAGAGTAAGGATTCAAAAAATATCATTGATTGACTGAATTATTAATAATAATAATGGAAAGATCACAAGCCTGGGAGTCAGAGGACCTGTGTTCTAATCCCAGCTGTATCACTTGCCTGCTGTGTGACCTTGGACAAGTCACTTAACTACTCTAAGCCTCAGTTTCCTCATGTGTAATATGGGGATTCAATGCCTGTTCTCACTCCCATTTAGGCTGGGAGTTTTATGTAAGACAGGGACTGAGTCTAACCTGGTTATTTTCTATCTACATGAGTGCTTACTGCAATACTTGACATATGTTAAGTAATTAAAATATCACAATAATTATTATTAGAGAAGCAATATGGCCTAGTGGAAAGAGTATGGGCCTGAGAGTCAGAGAACCTGGGTTATAATACTGGCTATGCCACTTTCCTGTTTTGTGACCTTGGGTAAATCACTTAACGTCTCTGTGACTCAATTGTCTCATCTGAAAAATGAGGATTGAATATTTGTTCTCTTCCCTACTTAGACTGTGAGACCCATGGGCGGGGGGCGGAGGGAGGTTGATGATCTTGTAACTTTACCAGGGTTTAGTACAGTATTTAGTACATAGTAAGCACTTAACAAATATTACTATTATTATCATTCAATTCATTGTGGGCAGGGAACATATATGCCAACTCTGTTGTATTGAACTCTCCCAACCACTTAGTACAGTGCTCTGCATATAATAAGTGCTCAATAAATACTTCTGGTGATGATGATGATGATTAGTGGTGGTGGTAGTAGTAGTTATAAATGAAATACCATCCTTATTGATAGAGGCTGTTGGAATCCAGCTGATAAACAACTATTTTACTGTGTGGTTAAGTAGAAACAGTAGGTTCAGGAATCCTGGTTCTCTGAACAGTACCTCTGGGGGCAAACCACCTCATGAACTGTGCCAAAGAAGCCAGGATTCCTTGCACAGCAGAGCAGAGGCAGGAAGTCAATCCTTCAGGGACTCTAGAAATCTGGCGAGGAATGTACTTGATTTAGATGGCCTTTCCACTCATTGTTCTTTTGACTAAACCTGGTTTAAAAATTTTACAGCTTCATTAATGACAAATAAAGTGGGTTAGTTAGATAACTCATTACAAAAGAGGAGGCATTTCAAATACCTTTTTTTCTGAATGAGATGTGGGGAAATTACCCCATGCATCATCAACCACATTTGTTACAATCACCCAATAATTAGACAACTCCTAGGTCACTGGGAGAACAGAAAGTGCTAGACCACTTCACTAAGTGAATGGGAATTACTTTAAAGCAGCCACACAGACAATTGCCTATTAGCAGCAAGTGACTCCAAGCATACAGTGCCTTGGTTTCCAATCTCCATTACGTACATCTATGTTTCTTCTTGCTCCTTGTCTTGTCTTATGCTGTCGAGTCATCTTCAGCCCATAGCGACTGAATGGACACATCTTTCCCAGAATGCCCCACCTCCATGTGCAGTCATTCTGGTAGTGTCTCCACAGAGTTTTCTTGGTAAAAACATGGAAGTGGTTTACCAGTGCCTTCTTCTGCACAGTAAACTTGAGTCTCCACCCTTGACTCTCTCCCATGCTGCTGCTGTCCAAAACAGGTGAGTTTTGACTTGTAGCAGATTGCCTTCCACTCGTTAGCCACTGCCCAAGCTAGGAATGGAATGTGTATGCCTCTGCTTGACTCTCCCTCCCATAGCCAAGACTGGTAGAGTACAGAAAGTTCTCCAGGTGCGGTCCTGAGAGGGGTTCTTGCACCTACTATGTATAAAATGTTTATTTCCATTAGATTGCAAGCTATTTGAGGGAAGGGACTGTTTTTATTCTCAGTGTATGTTCCCAAACACCTAGTACAGGGTTCTGCACAAAGTAAGCATTCAATGTAGTCATATTCCATGGTATTTCAAGATCATCTGATTTTTAATCCTGGCATATTCATTCTACTTCCTATTTGACTCTTGTTCTGGCCCCATTAACTGTAAATATTTTGAATACCTGCCTCCCTCTTTGAGCTCCTTTTGGGCAGGGAATATGCCTTTTCTTCTTTTCTGCTTTCCCAAGCATACATTACAGTCCTCTGAACACAATAGGTGCTAAAGAAATCATACTGGTGGTAATCTATGTTTTTGCCTGAGTCCTGACCAATGCCCAGGATGTGCCATGAAATTTCTAGCACTCAACACCTAACAGTGAGTGTCAGTGAGTTCCAGATTTCCTTCAGGGGTATGAATGGGATAAATAGGAATAACTTTAATGATGAAGATTATGGTATTAGTTAAGCTCTTACTATATGCCAAGCACTGTTCTAAGAGCTGGGGTAGATACAAGGTAATCAGGTTGTTCCACGTGGGAGTCACAGACTTAATCCCCATTTTACAGATGAGGTAACTAAGGCACAGAAAAGTTAAGTAACTTGCCCAAGGTCACACAGCTGATAAATGGAGGACCTAGGATTAGAACCCATGACCTCAGATTCCCAAGACTGTACTCTTTCCACTGAGCCATGCTACTTCTCAACTTTAGCTAATGAACTTTAGCTAATGGACAGGTCTCTCTTCAATGTCTCTTTACCTCATTTTTCAAGCCACCATACTTACAATATTCCTAAAGTAACAGTTGTCAAAGTTAAGATTAAAACTCGTAGCTGCCCCCTACTCTTCATACATTCTCAAGTCCACATATCTCCTTATCAATCAATCAATGAATGGTATTTACTGAGCACTTACTAAGTGCTGAATTAAGCACTTGGAAAAGTACAATATAAAGAGTTGGCAGACATGCTCCCTGCTCACAATGAGCTTACATTCTAGAGGGGGAGATAATAATTAATATAAATAAATGAATTATGTATGCTTACGTAAGTGCTGTGGGGGGAAACTTTGATTTTGTTTCTCTCTTTAACTTCCAGTCTCACTCTTACTCCTCTCCATTGCTCTTCTGCAGTGTGGCCAGTGTTATCATGCCAAGCACCACATGAGATAAGCATGTTGGGTTGGGGTTTTGCCTGTGTAGGGCCAGAACAACCATTGGTAACCTGACCCTCAGAAAAAGATGCTGCTCCAAATCAATCAATAGTATTTATTGAGTACTTACTGTGTCAGTGCACTGTGCACTTGGCACTTGGAAAAGTACCATAGAATAAACAGGCACGATCCCTGCCCTCAAGGAGGTTATAGTCTAGTGGCCCAGGAATTGCTATTCCCAGCATTTCAGACCTTAGACACTAGGGTGCATTAACAATAGATTTCTACAAGTTCTATTATACTTTCCCAAGTGCTTAGCGCAGTGCTTTGCATGTAGTATGCGCTCAATAAATACCACTGATTGATTGACTGCTGCCTGTGAACTTACACACTTTCCTGTCCTTTCACTCAAGGTTTCTGACTCAGTTCTCGGCTCAAAATTTTCCTGTTTGGGGCTCTTTTCTGCCAAAACTAGAGCCATTCCCACACTGAGAGTGCTCCAGGGGCTCTTTAACTGGAACAAGAACTTTCTTCTCTTTCCATTTCCTTACCCGTGTGTGCTTCTGTATGTGTGTGTAAGTGTGTATGCATGTTTGCATATGCCTGGTGTTGGGTAAGCGGTTCCAGGAACTTTGGTCATGAAGAGAAAAAAAAAAAAACTGCCTACTTGTGTCTCTTGAATTCAGAAGGAAAACAGTCATTTCTGATCAAGGTTCCTGGCTCATAAATTCAGAACAGCCACACAGATGTACTCAAGCCGGCGCCGAGGCAGGCAGTGAGCCAACGGTGCCTGCCACATGGCTGGGCTTTCTCGTCACACAAAAACCCCCATTTAAACAAAACATTCCAGGAAGACATAGGGCCTTTGGAAAAACACCCAACTAAAGTCATGCTGCTTGTTGTCTAGAATAACAAGGGCAGAGAACTGGGTCCCCGTGACCCACAAGATCTCAGTGTGGTTATCCCTGAGGTGGTGGAAGTGGCCCCTCTTTCTGGGTTCATTTCAAAAACATTCTGGCTCACGACACTCAGCTAGGTTTTTTTCTCCCTTCTAAATATGTTCCACTTTGGATGCCATCTTTGCTATTCTTTTTTAGGCCCTTAGTGGCTGCAGGGAGACGTCTCTAAATGCCAACATTCCTGAACACAGGACACCAGATATAGGACTTCGAGCTTTCTTCCTCTATTTTATTTTTTTTTTAACTACAAAGGTCCCAGTTTCTAGATGTAAACAGGGAAACGGGGAATGTGTAAGAAAGATCTGAGTCATAATCCTGGCTCTGCCACTTGTCTGCTGTGTGACCTTAGGAAAGTCACTTCACTTCTCTGTGCTATTATACTCATCCAAGCCTCTGGCATGTTGTGGTTAGACTCTTGACCTCTTCACAGGACTCCTCACCACCAGACTCTCCCTGCTTCAGTCCAACCTCTACACTAACTAGACAGATCATCTTTTTGCAGTGTCATTTAGCACACATTTCTCTGCTCTTCAAATCCCTCAAATGACTACCTATCTCCCTCCACATCAAGCAGATCCTCCTTATTCTTGATCTCAAGTCTTTCTTGTTAGCTCATTATTGATAGGGAATTTGTCTGCTAATTCTGCTGTATTGTGTTCTCCCAAACACTTAGTAAAGAGCTCTGCACATAATAAGTGCTCAATAAATATATTTGATTGACTGATTCCAGTTTTCTCCATCATTCTTATCAAATCCACCCACTATCCCCAGCTTAGAACAGGGACTCTGCCCTTCCTTAGCTCACCTTCTAACAATCCTTGCTATTATGGTACTATTATTATTATCGATAATAATAATAATATAATGATGATTATAGTATTTCTTAAGCACTTACTATGTGGCAAGCATTCTACTAAGCACTGGAATAAATACAAGATAAGTAGATCCCACTTGATGCTCACAGTCTAAATAGGAGGGTGAATGGGTATTGAATTCCCATTTTGCAGTTGAGGGAACTGAGGCACATAGAAGTTAAGTGACTTGTCCAAGGTCACTCAGCAGACAGATGGTGGAACCAGGATTAGAACCTAGGTCCCTCTGAATTGAAGCCATGCTGCTTCATGCTTCTTCACACCTCTTGGAGAGGATACGCCTTCAATAAGACTTTGAAGGGGGGTGGGGGGAAATAATTGTCTGTCAGATTTCAGGAGGGGGACATTCCATGCCAGAGGCAGGTCATGGGCCAGGGGTCAGCGGCGAGACAGGTGAGATAGAGGCACAGTGAGAAGGTTAGTACCAGAGGAGCAAATGATGCTGGCTGGGTGGCTCAGTGGAATGAGCACAGGCTGGGGAGTCAGAGGTCATGGGTCCAAGTCCCAGCTTCACTGCTTGTCAGCTGTGTGACTTTGGGCAAGTGACTTAACCTCTCTGTGCCTCAGTTCCCTCATCTGTAAAATGGGGATTAAGATTCTGAGCCCCACGTGGGAGAACCTGATCTCCTTGTATTCTCCCCAGCTCTTAGAACAGTGCTTTGCACAAAGTAAGCACTTAACAAATGCCACCATTATTATTGTAAAAGGAGAGAAGTGAGGTGAGGTAGGAGTGGGTAACTCTTTCTCCTCCTACCCCTCACTCCTGCTGTGCTCTCCACAGAACTCCATTCCCCCTTGAATACACCAGACACATATCTCCCTTTATTTGAAATTCTCTGAACATCTCATCTCCTCAAGGAATCCTTTTTTGATTAACTTACATGCTCACTGACCCTTAACCCTCACCCTTAGTATTTATGTTAAGAGCTTAGTACAGTGCTCTGCACACAGTAAGCACTCAATAAATACGATTGAATGAATGTATTTTATTCATAACAGTACTCATGAACATCTGTATATAGTTATTTCTACATTTAAGTATTTACTGTTACATCATCTTGATATACTTGCCCTACTTCCTGTTTTGTCTTTATTTCTCCTCCTTCAATCTCTATTTGTAAATGTTTTTTCTCACTGTCACATTATACGTAAGTTTCTTTCTCAGGCGGGGAACTTGTGGATTACTATTGCTGTACTCTCCCAAGATTTTTGTATAATCAATCATATTTAATGAGCACTTACTTTGTGTAGAGCACTATATTAAGCACTTGTGAGAGTACTGTATAAGACTTGGTAGGCATGTTCCCTGCCCACAAGCTTATAGTTATAGTTTAGGGTCGGGGAAGAAGGGGGTGTGAGGTGGGTGTTATAGTATTTAGCATTCATTCATTCATTTAATCATATTTATTAAGCACTTACTGTGTGCAGAGCACTGTACTAAGTGCTTGGGAAAGAAGAATACAACAATAAACAGTGACAATCCCTGCCCACAATGAGCTCATAGTCTAGGGTAGGGAATACAGACATCAATTCAAATAAATAGAATTACAGATATGTACATTAGTGCTGTGGGGCTGGGAGTTGAGGGGGAGCAAAGGCAACAAGTTAGGGTGACACAGAAGGGAATGGGAGATGAGGAAAAGTGGGGCTTAGTCTTGGAGGAGATATGCCTTCAATAAGGCTTTGAAGGGGGGTGGAGGGAAATAATCGTCAGATTTCAGGAGAGGGGCATTCCAGGCCAGAGGCAGGACATGGGCCAGGGGTCGGCGGCAAGACAGGTGAGATAGAGGCACAGTGAGAAGGTTAGTACCAGAGGAGCAAAGGATGCTGGCTAGGTTCTAAAAGGAGAGAAGCTAGGTGAAGTAGGAGGGGGCAGGTGATGTAGTGCTTTAAAGCCAATTGTGATGAGATTTTGTTTGGTACGGAGGTGGAGATTTTTGAGGAGGGTGGGTGACAGGTCCTGAACGTTTTTATAGAAAGATGACTGAAGCAGCAGAGTGAAGTATGGTCTGGAGTGAGGAGAGACAGGAGGTTGGGAGGGCAGCAAGGAGACTGGTGCAGTAGACAACCTGTAAATACCCCTGACTGCTAGAAGCCCACACCCAAGAAGACATGCAATACTTTATATACCATTTCGCTGAATAAGTTAGACATAATGAGCTGACTATAAACCTAAAGAAAACCCAGGTGATGTATCAACTGGCACCAGGGTAGCCATATAGCAATCAAAAATGCATGCTGACAACACAGAGCTAAATGCTGACACAGAATTCTGTTACCTAGGCAGCAGATCGACCAATGACAAATGATAGAGAAGAAACTAGAAAACTGAATCAAGAAGGCCATCCTTTGGGAGACTATTAGAGTGTGGCAGCTGTGAGCTATTTGGCTCCAGTCCAAATTAAAAATCTACAGAACTGTATTGTTGCCCAACTCTCTCAAAACCAGGACCACCATACAATTAAACAATGGTATTTATTGAACGTTTACTATGTGCGGAGCACTGTACCAAATGATTGGGAGAGTGCAAAACAACAGTTCTACCAGCATCACTTCCGTGTCATACGCAATATTAAATAAGACAAGATCACAAACAATGAACTTCTGGAACCTACTCAACCTACTAGCATCAAACATATGTTCACCATAACATAAAGTGAGACACATCAAAAGAAGGAGTGACAGTAGAATACTCAAACAGCTGCTATATGGAGAGCTGAAGTTTGGAAACTGAAAGCAAAGAGGGCAGAAGAATGGTTTTATGGACATAGTAAAACAAAGCCTCAAGCTAAGCTGCAATCCAGCTGAAAAGTGGGAGGCAAGTGGTGAGAATAGACCAGTAGTGCACACTACTATCAAGAAAAGAGATGTTCTTTTGAAGAAAAAGCTTCATGGAACAAGAGACATGGAAGCAGAAGAAAAAACAATAACCAGGTACTGCAAACACTAAGCCTAATGACATAATAAAGGGTAACCTTTCTAGGTGCACAAAGTAGCCAGGACTCCCACATTGGCCTTTTCAAGCACTCAAGCACTCATAGATGAATTTCATCATCAGTGGTGAAATTTGGACATTTTGGACACTTGGTATTCCCACCACCCATGGTTCTACTACACTTTCGTGCATATCCGTAAATGATTTATTTAGATCCATGTCCGTCTCTCCTTTTAGACTGTAAGTTCAGTGTGCGCAGGGACTGTGCCAACCAACACTGTTGCATTGTACTCTCCCAAGTGCTAAGTGCAGTGCTCTGCACACAGTAAGCACTCAATCAATGCTATTGATTGATTGATATGGAACCTCTATGGAAGTCCCAAACGGTAGAGTGCATCCCTTCTCCTTTCTCACTCCAAAACTGTTGCTTTCCCTCCCAGTTTCCTGTATTCAGAGGTGCCCTCTCTAAACAACATGAGCAAGGCAGAAGAACCAAGGTGCTTAAAAGAATAACACCAGAAATGAAGGCATCTTGTGCTATATGAGCACGAGAGCAGGGCAGGCCAGTTGAAAACTGGACTGCAGAGTATAACACTGGATGAATGACCACTAACTGTGGAAGAAACAGGCAAGAGGATGATTAAATGCTGAGGACAGAAGCTAACAGTGACTTCAAGCTCCCTTTCTAGTTTTGTCCTTTCCCTGAAAAAAGTTCCCTTGAAGCCAGTGTGGTCTGCTGAGCGGGTGCAGGGCCCCTCCAAGGAGGGATCGAGAGCTGGATGCAACTTCTCTCCTATGGCAGGATGATTCCTGGTGCTGGAAACTTCTCCCCGGGTCCTGGGTGGTGTCCAGGTTGTCCCTCAGCCAAGGGTGTGTTAGCAAGGCAGAAGACACCTCGGGGCAATTGGGTTAGGGACTTGGCAGAAACCATCAATCTTCCCCTTCTCTTCCTTTCCAGGGAAATGTGATAGCTGTGCTTGGGGTGCCGGGAGTTTTCCCACAGATACTTCGGAGAAGAATCTGTTCATTGTCTCCCCAGGGGATCACTGAAGTGAAGGCTAGGGCCCAGCATTTGCGCACCAGTTGGGGCGGCGGGGAGGAGAGGCAAGAGACCCTGCCTTGTGTGTATCTGGAGATGGACAAGGGGGTCCAGGTGTCACACACAGTCAGCCTAATACCCTTCCAGAACTGTCCCAAAGTGAAACTCAAATAGGACAGAGACAATGCATACCATTGGAGTCCAGTACAGAAGCAGATTTGCCTAGTGGATAGAGCACAGGCCTGGGAGTCAGAAGGACTTAGATTCTAATCCTGGCTCCTCCACTTGTCTGCTGTGTGACCTTGGCAAGTCACTTAATTTCTCTGTGCCTCAGTTACCACATCTGTAAAAGGGGGATTTAGACTGTGAGCTCTGTGGGACAGGGACTGTGTCCAACCTGATAATCTTATATCTACCCCTGCACTTAGTATAATGTCTCTTACATAAAAAATACCATTAAAAAATTTAGTATGTACTTATTGTCTACTATCTGTACTGCACTTTCCCAAGCAGTGCTCTGAACACAGAGGCATTCAACCATTGATTGAATGATTACCTGTTCTCCCTGATTACTCATGGTGCAGTTGTATGAGTTGTATTTGCTCACTGAGTGTGACTAAATTTCTAAATTTGAATTTATGAAGAGAAAAGACAAAATGGGGGCTTGGCTATGAACAGGTGGATAGTTTTCTTCCATAAAAATAAGAATCACTCACCAAAATAGAAACATAAGCTTTCCTTCAGTGTTTTTAAGGGAACTGCCAGAAAGTTGTGTAGCACATAATTTATCCTATGCCCAGGAATGAAATTAATGTTTTTGAGGTTGCTGGAGACAAAATGGGCTCCCAAGGTGCAATATGACCCAAACTCCCATTCACCTGGGACCCAGAGAGATGGGACAGCAAAGATGGATTTTGCCTATCAGCCCACCAGGTGTCTATCCACAGGGGGTTGATGCTCCCTCTCACATTTAGTGGGTCAGAGCACTGAGTAGGTGGTGCTCCTCACAAACAAGTCATAAGCAGCTTGATCTAGTGGAAAGACCACAGGCCTGGGAGTCAGAGGACCTGGGTTTAAGTCCCGGCTCCATCCCTTACTTGCTCTATGACCTTGGACAATTCACTCAAGCTCTTCTTGTTTCGGTTCTCTCATCTGCAAAATGGGGATTCAGTACCTGTACCCACTGTTAAGACTGTGGGCCCCTTGGAGGACCTGGTTGTGCTTTAAGCTATCCCAGAGCTTAGTACAGGGCTTGGCATACAGTAAACACTTAACAAATACCACAATTATTATTATTACTATTATGAAACCTGAGGATGCAGGCTCATTTCTCCTATGTGAATATCCCCTGAAAACCAAGCTAGGCTAATGTAGGTGGGAAAAGAAAATCCATCCTTCATTTGCTCTCGTGCTTTTAAATTCCCTTGGGAGATCTGGGAGCTTTTGTTTACTGCTTTCCCTGCATTATCACCTGCCTTCCCTTTGGTTTTTGGCATAGTGTGAATCCTTATTGGATGGCTGTGGCACTGATTGATGATGACAGCCTTAGTCCTCGCAAGAAACTGGCAAAAATACAACAGGATACTGCAGCCCTTGAGTGAAGT
This sequence comes from Ornithorhynchus anatinus, assembly GCF_004115215.2. Lineage (NCBI taxonomy): Eukaryota > Metazoa > Chordata > Mammalia > Monotremata > Ornithorhynchidae > Ornithorhynchus > Ornithorhynchus anatinus. Next base: position 111,837,345 of record NC_041729.1, read on the forward strand.
CTAGCCTCTGCCTGGCCTGACCCTGTCTTCCTACGGTTTTCAGTAACTCTGCCATTCCCAGTCCAGCAATTAATCAATCAAACAATGGTATCCATTGAGCTCCCTGGAACAGCAGAGCTTGAGCAGGGTAGTAGGCTCTGGAAGCCATGTAGGTGATGAAGTTGCTGATCAAGAAAAATTCATCAATCTTTGATACTGATCTAGACTGTAAGCTTGTTGTGGGCAGGAAAATGGTTTAACAGCTCTGTCATATTGTACTTTCCCAAGCACTTAGTACAGTGGTTTGCATACAGTAAGTGCTCAATAAATACCCTTTCTCCTTTGGTCTCACACACCCACTCAGCCTTGCAAACAGGTTTTATTTTTTGCCCTTTGTTTTTAAAATGGTATTTGTTAAATGCAGTATGCAGTATGCAGAAGCAGTATGGTGAGGTGGATAGAGCATAGGCGGAAGTCAAAAGGTCATGGGTTCTAATCCTGGCTCTGCCACTTGTCTGCTGTTCGACCTTGGACAAGTCACTTAACTTCTCTGGGCCTCAGATACCTCATCTGTAAAATAGGGATTGAGACTGTGAGCTCCATGGGGGACAGGAACAGTGTCCAACCTGATTTGTTTGTATCCACCCCAGCACTTTGTACAGTGCCTGGCACGTAGTAAGCACTTAACAAATACTGTACCATACCAGCTTGATTTCGTTTGGGACCTCTGTGTATGGGAATGAGGTTTTGCATGATTGAGGGAGCCCTTCCACTAGTAGTTCAACAACTGCAGAAATTCATAGTGTTTCCTCATCCATTACAGCTATCATTCTAGTGGTTTTGGAAGCCCCATACGCACATGTGGCTCTTTAAATTGGCCCAGAGAGCAGGATTGCGAAAATGTGGTTTTATTCCAGCTTTACTCATTTCCTGAAGGAGGAATAGTTTAACTCTCTCATATAATAAGGCTGTCCAAACAGCCTCGCCAACAACTTATCACTTTATCTTTCCCTGTGACATATTTCATTCTGACTTCTCCACTATTACTGAGAGAACTTCTGCCTCTTTATCTAGATGCCTCAAGGCCAACATAGCAAAGATTCAAAATCAGGATTGGCCTAAAAATTAACCAACTTTGAAAGGGTGAAGCTTCTTTCAGTGTTGGGGCCCCCCAGGGTCATGTGAACACTCATTCTCTCTCTCTCTGTCTCTGTCTCTCTCTCTCACACACACACACACAAACACACACAAAGCCTTCCCTAACTATCCTCTCATCTCCCCATCCATTTTTTCCTCCCTCCTGCATCACCTAACAATAACAATAATAATTGTGATACTATGGTACTACAATCCAGCCTGCACTCTTCACTCCTCTATTGCCAACCTACTTACTGCTCTATCTCATCTATCTCACCACTGACCTCTCGCCCTTGTCCTGCCTCTGGCCTGGAATACCTTCCTTCTTCATTTCCGACAATTACTCTCCCTGTCCTTCAAAGCCTTACTGAAGGCATATCTTCTCCAAAAGGCCTTCCCTGACTAAGCCATCATTGTCTTTTCTTCTACTCCCTTCCACATTGTCCTGCATTGCATATAATAAGCACTCAGTAAATATCATTGATCAATTTATTAAGTGGTTACTAAGTGCTCGGGTAGATACAAGATAATCAGGTGCCCCATGGGCCTTGTAGTCTAAGTGGGAGAGAGAACAAGCACTAAGTACAGTGCTCTGCACACAGGAAGTGCTCAATAAATACAATTGAAAGAATGAATCTCCATTTTGCATAGAGAAGTTAAGTGACTTGTTCAAGGTCACACAGCAGGTACATGGTGGAGTTGGGATTAGAACTCAGGTTGTCTGGTTCCTAGGCCCATGGTCTTTCCGCTAGGCCATGCTGCTGCTCAGTTCCCAAAGCAGTTTGTTCTATATCCTCTAAGCACTTTGAGTGTGGCTCAGTGGAAAGAGCCCGGGAGACACAGGTGGTGGGTTCTAATCCCAGATCCGCCACTTGTCAGCTGACTTTGGGCAAGTCACTTAACTTCTCTGGGCTTCAGTTACCTCATCTGTAAAATGGGGATTTTAAGACTGTGAGCCCCATGTGGGACAACCTGATGACCTTGTATCTCCCCCAGCGCTTAGAACAGTGCTTGGTACATAGTAAGCGCTTAACAAATACCAACATTATTATTCTTATCCTATCCTCAAAGTCCTTATGTACCTATCTTATACTCTGTGCTTTCCTGACTCCTGGTTTATTTTATTATCTTTCTTCTTTGCTAGATTATAAACTCTCTGAGGCCAGGAATCATGTCCATCAACACGTCCAAGCAGTTAGTACAGGGCTCTGCATTCAGTTAGTGCTCAATAAATTTGATCGATGGATTTGATGGAATGACTGAGTGATTCAGTCCTGTCCTCTGACCCTCTGTCCTCCTCTGTGCAGACCACAGCCCTCACTGTCTCTGAGTTGGGGATGCAGATCTCTTGTGCAGATTGGTGTGCAGGAGCCCAGGGTGAGACCGTTCTCAATGGGCCAGGTAGACAGCTTCAGGCTCACAGAGAAGCCAGAAACTGGAATCATCACTGAGGAGTGGGTTCTCCCACTCCCCCATCTTCCTGCCCAGCACCCAGAGATGAGGGCAAATTTGTTCTGCCTCCTTGCTCAATTATGTGGCATGCTGTCTCCTTAGTGTGGTCCCCTAGCCAGGCAGATTCATCTCAGGCTCCCTGCAGAGTCTCCCTGGCTCCATCCCATTAATTGTCTTCCCACCACTGCTAAATTTCGGCCACAAGAATGTCATGAGCATCAATCCCAATCCGAAATTTGTGCCTCAGAGCACATTCAGTTCCAGTGAATTGTCTGTTCCTGGGACTGATTTTGCACAATTAAAGTGTGTCAGTGAAAGGAAATGAGGCAGTTTCACAACCAAGGATACTTTTCTACAGAATCCTTTTCCAAGTGAGGTTGAGGAAAAGTAAATCCAAACATATGTCAGGTCTCTGAAATCTTGAGGAGTTAAAATTTGCTTATTATCTTTCCTTGCTCAATTACTCCAAGTAAAATTTTTATCAGTGAGACTTCTTTAACCAGAGTTGTGTTTCATTTCACAAACAATAATTGTTATTTAATTAGCACCTACTAAGTGCAGAGCATGGCACTAAGCAATCAATGGTATTTATTGAGTGATTACTGTGTGCCAAGCACTGTGGAGGAGTACACATTCCCTGTCCTCAAGGAGGAAACAGTCTACAGGGAGACAGGTATTAAAATAAGTCACATGCTCTGTGCCCTCAAGGAACTCACAATCTAACGGAGTTTAAAACCTGAAGGCATGATTTTTCCTTATAGGCTCAATTTTCCTCTGCAACAGGGTGTGGTTTGCAGACATATTTGATTCCCTTTAATATGCAATGAAATCAAAACCAGTCATTCCTCATTTTCCTTCTGCTCTCATGCCCAGAGGATGAAGGACATGTCAATAAAATGATTGGAAAGTGTCACATCACTTATATCAATCAATCAATGGTACTGGTTGAGAGCTTATTGTGGGCAGAGCGCTCTACTAAGTACTTGGGAGGTTATTGTTCAATGGAGTTGGTAGACATGATCCCTATCCTCAGTGAGTTTACAGTCTGGCTTTCCTCTCAAGAACTCTTTTGGATCTTGAGGTCATTATCTAGCCTTCCAAAATTATAACAGTTATTCAAAGATGATGCTTAAAAGATAGCATTTTGTTAAGTGACTAATGGTGCCTGTCTGCTTCTTAAACATGTTCTCACAAGGAGAATCCACAGCTTCCTACAATAACACATTCAAATATTTAATGTCCCTTAGAGTCAAGACATTCTTTCTAACTCTAACCCCAATTCATGAATGAAAAGATGCCATGCATTGGCATTATTTGTCGTGACTAGGAAAGAGCGAAATCACCCCCAGTTTTGTAACCTCTTGCTTGGACAAGACCAGTCTGAGTATGGCCTAGTAACAATCTTCTAGGCTGTGCAGGTTGTGAACCTGCTGACCAGGTTAGACCAGGGCTGATCCAGGGTGCCAGGTCACTGAAAGAAGCAGGCCAGTGTAGGATGGGAACTATGCTCAAAAGCTGAAGGCAAGCTTCTATCAAGCTATCAGTGGCATTTAATGAGCATTTACTGTGTGCAGAGCACTTGAAAGAGTACAGTATAATCAAGTTGATAGCCACGCTTCCTGCCCACAAGGAACTTATGAGACCAACCTCCTTTGCCTATCTGAATCAAAAATGTTTTTATATAACTACCAATCAATGGAAGGGGTTGCTCAATGGTGACAGGGCGAGTTTGGCCAATGCACAAGGGAGGAATCAGGCTGGGGAAGGAGGACAAGGGATAGCTGAAAAAGCCCCCATGGACCGGAAGTGAGGCTTCTGTCTCTCCTTTGGTCGAAGATTAAGCATGGACCTTAGATCTTGGATGTGAAGATAGGAGTCCTGAAGCTTTAGGGGTAGGGGGATTTTCTATAAGAGCCCCCTAGAAGCACCCCAGCCTGCCCATTTAGAAGGGTGACCCTGAAACATGCTGTTGGAAAGGGTGGCTACCAGGGGACCACGCAATGGATGCTGAAAAGCGAGAATGCCCTGCCCCACAGGGTCATTACCCAGAGGGGGCAACTAGCCGTGCTTCACCAAACCCAGTACAAGAACAAGATGGGCTTAAATTGAGATGCAAGGTGTTGAGGATAGAGAAAAAGAACAGGAAGAATTTCCCTGCCCCAGGAGCTGCTGTGTCAGATGAATTTCCAAAGACTGTAATGCAATCCCCTTCCCCTGTCTACCACAACCCACCAGGACCCTTTCTTCGCCTGGGCTGGTTTAGGTGACTGAAGGCAGGGTTATGGGTTAAATGCCAACGAGATCCCTCTAGCTCCAGGACCCTATGGGTCTTCAGTGTCCTTCTGGGTGTGGGTCAAAGATGGAACTCTGTGGAAGGGGGTGCAATGGTAGGACAGGGAGAGTAACCTCTCCCCCTAACCTCCCCAAAAGCTGTTACCTGTTTGCCACTGCCAATTAAGCAGCTCAGAGTCCTCAAAATGACCCTGCAATTCTGTGAAACATAAATAATGTTTCACGTTCTGGCCTAGGACATATGCTGCTACAAAACCCCTCTTATTTGGATCACCACTGCAGACAGCATCAAGAATTTAGATGGGGGGAGTCAGTCAGGCAGTCAGTCATATTTATTTATTCATTGCAGAGCACTATACTACGCTCTTGGGAGAAGAGTTGAGAAAAAGTTCAGAGCTTCTAAAAGACCATTTCTAGTCACCAAGTGACCTCTTGGCTATCTTTAGCATCCCTCAGCACAGAGCCATGGACCCTTACCAAACCCCTAGTCTGATTCCGTGTACCAGATTCTACAGTGAAGGTTTCTTGGCAACTTTGGGGAATGTCTCTGAACAGACAGCTGTGACCAACTTCCACAAGGATATGAATAAAAATACAGGGGACAAAAAGAGACCGTGTTTGTAAATCACTCCCACTTCATGGCATAGACTTTGTGACCAAGCAGGAAGCAAATCCTTAACTCAAGTGGCAAAGATGAAACAAGCCACATGCAAATTTATTGAAGATTTATTCATTTTCCAAGACCAGCTATGTTTCCTGAAAGTTGGGAATTTAGTACTCTAATTAGCATTCGCCAGTTATTATCCCATCTCCTTCCTACCATTCTTCTCCAAATTCTAAGCAAGTTGCCTACATCCTCAGTCTTCGCTTCCTCTCCAACAATTCTATCTTAGACCCCCTCCAGTCTGGCTTCTGTCCCCTTCACTCTAAAGAAACTGCCCTCTCAAAGATCACAAATGATCTCCTTTTTGCCAGCTCCAGTGGTCTCTACTCCATTCTAATCCTCCTCAACTTTACAGCTAGCTGTTTTAGACACTGTCAACTACCCCTTCTCCTGAAAACATTATCCAACCTTAACTTCACTGACACTGTCCTTCCCTAGTTCTCTATATATCTCTCTGAACACTCATTCTTAGTCTCTTTCATGGACTCCTCCTCTGCCTCCACCCCCTTACTGTGGGAGTCACTCAAGGTTCAGTCCTGAACAGTACCACCATTCTCCCTGTTTCAAAAGCCAAAACCTTGATATTATCCTTGACTCATCTTTCTCATTAATAATAATTATTATTATTATGGTATTTGTTAAGCACTTACTATGTACCAAGCAGTGTTCTAAGCACTGGAATAGACACAAGCTAATCAGGGGCTCACCGTTTTAATCCCCATTTTACAGATTAGGTAACAGGTACAGAGGAGTTAAGTGGCTTGCCCAAGGTCACACAGCAGAAAAGTGGCAGAGCCAGGATTAGAATCCACGTCCTCTGACTCCCGTCTGTTATCAAAGCCTGTCAATTCAACCTTTGCAACATCACTAAAACTGTTACTAGGTCAATTCAATCACCAATCCTGTCCCACCTTGATTACTGTATCTGCCTCCTTGCTGACCACACTGCCTCCTATCTCTCCCCTCTCTAGTACATACATCACTCTGCGGCTGGGATCATTTTTATACAGAACCATTCAGTCCATGTTTCCCCACTTGTCAAGAACCTGTAGAACATGAATGTACACATCAAACAGAAACTTTTTATCACTGGTTTTAAAGCACTCAATCTACTTTCACCCGCCTATGTCACTTTGCTGATTTCCTATAACAACTTAGCCTGCACGCTTTACTTCTCAAATGCCAACCTACCAAATGTACCTCAACCTCATCTGTCTTGCCACTGACCTCTTGCCCACGTCCTGCCTCTGGTTTGGAATGCCCTCCCTTTGCATAGCTGACAGACAAGATCATTCTTCAAACCTTCAAGCCTTATTGAAGGCACATTTCCTCCAAGAGGCCTTCCCCAACTAGACCCTCATTACTATTCTTTCACTCTCTTCTGAGTCACCCTTGCACTTCGGCCTCACAGTAGTTATGATCATATCTGAAATTCATTTATTTGTATTAATGTTTGTCTCTCCCTCTAGACTATAAGCTCATGAGTAGGGAACATGTCTACCAACATTGTTATATTGTGCTCTCCTCGGTGCTTAGTATAGTACTCTGCACACAAGTGCTCATAAATACAATTGATTGATGAGCATGATTTGACAGACCTAGATGCCCAGGGAGCAGTGGGAAAGAAAGAAGATTCTTCCCATAGTTCTTCTCTTCTTTATTTTAAATGGTATTTGTTAATTTGTTCCTTGTTAACTTGTTAATGATATTTGCTTCCAATGGATCACCAACCCCTGACTGCCACAGTCCGCTCTGCATTCTAACTCTGCCTCCCTCTCTATTCAAAGAATAGAGTGGTAGTGACAGCTCTGCCAGAGAAACACAACTAGCTGTCTACACTGTCGTGAGCCAGTGCTTAAATGGTGTGGTTTGCTCTATTTATGTATAAAGGACATGAGATCCTGCAGGGAAATGGTGGGAGTCCCTCACTCCTGCACTTGTCACTTTCACCATGCAGCTGCTCTCCCTCTCTCTCCTCTCCCTCTCTCCCTCTACTAATCAATGATCACCAGTCTCCCTTCACACAGTGGGTCAGAGATGAGTGACAATCCCATTGAGCTATAGATGCCTACTTTTAATTTGGAGTGGGATGATGAGGTGCAGAGGACAAGAAGCAGGCCATTTTCAAAGTGCTAACTAGTCTGAAAGACCCAATTCTATGTCTTTTAGTCCCACTCAGGCCTTTTAGGAAGTCAGATGAGTGAGGTTGGGAGCCCAGCACAGAACAACCGAGGATGAAAACAATAGCCTCGCCCACTCATTTGGAAACCTTAGGGGCATCTGCTTCCCATCATCCCCATCTGGTTGGTGTCTCTGCATAGAGCCAGATTATCCCCTGAGGGAGTGCTCTGAGACCTGCCATCAGGCATCTATAAAGGAGGCAGAAAAATCCTCCCTGAGGTCCAGGACCCCAAGGCATTTGGTGACACTACAGGTCTGATAAGTTTGTGGGGCTGGTCCAAGCCACAGGAGCCTCTGGGGAGATCCATCCAACCCAGACCATGTCCAAGTATGGGACTCCCTCAAGGATGATTCTAGTCAAGCATTACTTGAATGGATCAATAATAGGTCAAGAATTGACCTATGAATTGCATTGGCTCAGACCACATTCCCAATAGGTATCTGGAAGCATCAGGAGTCACAGGGCATCCAGTCCAGTGAGCCTTTGCCCAGTGCTCCAGGCTGGAGAGGTTTGGCTAAAGAACCCCAGGATCTATCCCGCTGCTGGTCATAAGGGCAGTTGGACTGCTGGCTGCAGCAAGCTGTAGCAGTCACTTCACCCACTGTCTCCCTCCCAGATGGTGCCACATCCTACTGGGGGGAGCTCCCAGCTCCCAAAAGACAGGACAGTTCTCTGCAGGCCAAAAATGGCTGCACTGCTCATTGGTGAGACCTGCAGATCATGGACCAGCAGGGACCAGCCCCTCAATCAATAAGTCAATCAGTCATATTAATTAAGCACGTTTTGTGTGCAAAGCACTATAATGAGCATTTGGGAGAGTACAATGTAACAGAGTTGGTAGACACATTCCCAGCATGGCTCAGTGGAAAGAGCACGGGCTTAGGAGTCAGAGGTCATGGGTTCAAATCCCGGTTCAGATGCTTGTCAGCTGTGTGACTTTGGGCAAGTCACTTAACTTCTCTGTGCCTCAGTTACCGCATCTGTAAAATGGGGATTAAGACTGTGAGCCCCATGTGGGACAACCTGATCACCTTGTATCCTCTCCAGCGCTTAGAAGAGTGCTTTGCATGATCACCCTGTATTCTCTCCAGCGCTTAGAACAGTGCTTTGCACATAGTTAGCGCTTAACAAATGCCATTATTATTATTCCCTGCGTTCAACAGGTTACAGTCTAGAGGGAAGCAGCCCTCAAGTTGCTAAGGAAAAAGAAAGGCCTGAGAAAGGAGCATGTCTGGTTGAAGAGAAGAGCATCACATTTGTGAATGGACCACACTGACAGAGAGGGCATTCCTTCAAGAAGTGAGTGATCTTTCTCTGCTATATTTCCTTCTCAGGCCATACCACCAAATCTGCTCCCCTTCCTGTCCAAACCCCTCAAACATGTTGTATGTACACTCTGTCTTCACTTCCTCTTTTCCAACTCCCTCTAGATCCCTCTAAGTTCTGACTACTCTCTCTGAGGTCACTGATGACCTCCTCAAAGCCCATGGGAATAGCTGACCAGCATAAAGCTGGGGATCATCAAGCCTTGAGTGTATCTTGTTGAATCACAAAGCCCACAGAAGCCTGTAGAGGAGGAAGCTCCTGGGAGGCAGGAACATGGCCAGATTACCCCTCAGGATGTAGCATTCCACTGCCAAATTACATCACTGATTCAAGCCCAGAGAAGATGCATTAATAACATGTCTGCCTACCATCATCAGCTCATGATCTCCTTTTTGAAGAAGATTTACACATGGTGAGAGAAGACAGAAAGGACATCACAGGCTCTGTGGTGTAGTAGAAATATCATGGACTGGTCTTCCATCTGTAAAATAGGGCTAATGATATAATTTTTCTCCTTACAAAATGTGTATGTTTTGAGGACAAAATGAGATAATTGACATGAAAGCAATTTGAAAGAATGAAACCACTAGTCAAATTCAAGGTAATTTCTCTATAGATCCTGATAGATCATCTTGCAAGTTCAAAAACCAATCTGATTTCTGTTTCAGCCTTCAGTAAACCCTCATACCAGAAGCCCAGATATTCTGGGGGAATTTGGAAAGAAAACTCCAGGAAGAGAAAGCCTCTGAGCTTGTAGGGATACCAGAGCTCCATACATCCACGGTCACTGTTCATCTGAAATCAAATCTGGTTATCAGACTCAATATCTGCTGGAAAGAACACTCGGTCAACTCCATCCCTGCCAAAGGAAGTTACGTGACCACTTCTTCAACTTACTCCATGAATGATTGGTGCTGTATACAACACATGACCCCATAGACACTCAATTAATATTGGTGGCGACAACTATAAAGAAATGATCCCTTTCTTATTTCCTCAGTTTTCCATCTGTGCTGAAAACCTCTCCATCCTCCCTGTTTCTCATAACCTTAGCAGCTCCTCTTTCTCTTTCAACTCCTGTAATTCAGTCTGTCACCAAATCCTATTTGTTTCTCTTTTACATCTCCAAAATTTGTTCCTTCCTCTACATCCAAACTGCCACAGTGCTGGTCTAGGCACTTGTTAAAATGCAACTCAACTATTGCTTCAGCCTCACTGTAGACCTCCCTACCTCTAAGCTCTCTCCATCTTCAGTCCATACTTCAATCCGCTGCCCAGATAATTTTTCAGAAAACATCATTTTGCATAAATCTCCCAACTACCAAAAAGCTTGTAGTGGTTGCCTATTACTTTCTTTATCAAGCAGAAATTTCTGGCATTGGTTTTAACACTCTCAATCAGTTCTTTCCCATCTACTGATCCATATTCCTCTCCCACTACCCCCCAGTTCACATGTTTTTCTCCTCCCAAGCCAACCTACTTACTCACTGTGCCTTATGTTCATCTCCTTAGCCACTAATCTTTTACTCCTACCATCTCTTCTTCCTAGAGCTTTGTCCCCTTTCCCATCCAGGAGACAACTGCTCTCCCCATCTTCAAAGCCCTTCTCAAATCAGCTCTCCTCCAAGAGATCCTGTTTGATTAATCTCTCATCTTCCTACCTTATTTTCTCCCCTCTACTACCACCTCAGCACTCCCTTATCACCTAAGTCCAGGGATACGCATTACCTAATACTGATAATAACTGAGGTATTTGTTCAGCACTTACTATGCGCTAAACACTGTGCCAGGAGCTGAGTTAGATATGATAATCAGGGGGGTACAATCCCTGTCTCACTTGAGGTTCACATTCTATGGGGGGATGCTACCCCTAAGCCCCCTTAGAAGGGGAAGAGACATTTAATTCCCAGATTACAAATGAGAAAACTGAGGCACAGAGAAGTTAAATGACTGTCCAAGGGTCACAGAGGAGCCTCTCTCTCTTTTTTTATGGTATTTGTTAAGCTATTACTATGTGCCAGGCACTGTACTAAGAGTTTGTAGACTTGACTGACTTGATTGTAGATTCATCAAGGAATCTACAGTCTAACTCAAGGAGCCTACCAACAAACAGAAGTATAAGCTCCTTGAATACAGGAATTGTGTCTACTAAATCTACAATGCCTCCCAAGTCCTTAGTAGAGTGCACTGTACAGAGTAAGCACTCAGTCAGTGTTACTGATTGGTTGAATTCAGGAGCCAAAAAAGACCAGGAGCAGTCTTCCTGGACCCAGAGGTAGCTGAGTGTCCAGATGCAAGTCATTGAACAGACTCATGATAAAATAATAATAATGATAATAATAATAATGATGATAATGAATAATTATGGTATTTGTTAAGCACTTACTATGTGTCAAGTACTATCCTAAGCCACTGGGGAAGATACAAGACAGATTGGACACAGTACTTATCCCACTTGGGCCTCACAATCTTAGCATGAGGGAGAAGAGACATCGAATCCCCATTTTAAAGAGGCAGAAACTGAGGCCTAGAGAAGCTAAGTCACTTGCCCAAGGTCACTTAGAAGACAAGTGGCAGAGTCAGGATTAGGACCAAGGACCATTGACTCTCAGGCTCATGCTCTTTCCACTAGGGCATGCTGCTTCCCTGACTCTTCCAGTGACTCTTCCTTCACTCTGGGAATGTTGGGGCCCATAGGGATGGTCAGAGGGGCTTCTTGACCCCCAGAGGTCAGCTGCAGAATTAGCCCTTCCACACCACCACCTCAGTAATTACCTTTGAGCAACAACCTTGAGTGAGAATTCCTGTTGAAGCTCATCAAGAAGCAAAGCAGCCAATAAGGGGATATCTAGGTAGGGAATGATGCAGTTTTCCAAGCAACAGGTGCATCTCCTATGTAGGTTGGAACCTTCTAGCTAACCCTATCTCTGCTGAACCAGAAAAGAAGAAGGATTAGTGAGGCGTCTAGGACAGAGTCGGCCTAGAACAGGACTTTAGCTACATGTCAGAGGGCTGTTTTGGGGCTTATTGCTAAGGTTTATTGCAAAGAAACAAATGAAAGGCAAAGTCAATCAATCAGTCAATCAAATTCAAGTGATTTCCTTCCTGTATGTGAGTCTGAGCTGCACTTACACTGAAAGAACAAGTCCCCAGCTCAGGAATGGAGAACTCTGCTACTGAAAGAATGAAATACATCACCACTAGGAGTGGACTCCTGTATTCTCCTTCTGCATTTTCTCTCTGTTCCCTGCCTGCTGCACGGAGCAGCCTCGCCCAGCCAGGCCAGAAGATTGGACTTCCCACCTTCAGGCCCAGAAGGGGCAGAAAGTTGGTGTTTTTCAGTCAACAAGGATGATGAAATCTCCTAGGATTGACAGATGGGCCTCATTCGGGAGACTAGGACCAAGAACCTACAATAAAGAATTGATTGTAATCTAGAGGCTTGCCAAAAGGGAGAGATTTTCAAGTTTCCAAGGAGGTTTCCCTCTCCTCCTGAAATCCAGAAGATATTGTGGGGCCTGAGGGAAGCAGATGTTGTAGTAGAACAGACCTTCCAACCAGAAAAACACTGAGGCAAATTCTTCTCACTCCATGGATCATTCTTGCAACCATTCTGGGGCAGACTCAGGGCTTTTAAAATGATTGAGTGTGAAGGAAATAACTCAGTCTTCTCTATCAAATTCAGTTGTTTTTGCTTTTCTTGAAAAATCACCCAGAAGGAAATTTCGACTTATAGTCCGACCAATGACAAGCCATCTTATTTATTCCTAACAGGGTCATGAGTAATTTCTCTCCTCAAGGGACTTTGACTTTGTGAGGAAAATATTTCCTAGCACCCTGACTTCATCTTTACTAGTTCTGAAAGTAAATCAATACTGAAGACAATCTAGCTGACTTGAGCCTATGAAATGTCCCCTTTATAGCACCTTGCAGGAGGTCAGCAGCCTTTTGCCTAAGTGGTTAGGAACAGAGAGTGGTAGAATTATGCTGGAAGGGCTCTTTAGATAGGTCAAAAGATCTTAATCAAAATAGTAATTAAATGGCTTCCTTTTCATCTGAATTTTCTGTGGGGAATCTGAGGCACCTTAAGGTGGTTACAAATAACAAATCAAGAATTGACCATCTTGACATTTCCAGATGGAGTGTACACCTAGGTAACATCTCCAATCTCAAAAACCAGCTCCGCTCTCTGCTTTGGGGCCACCTTGCTATTTGGAGTCAAGAGCCACCTTCTGCTCTTCCTGTAATCTTTCCTTCAGTCAGACTGTGCTGACAGAAGAGACACTCCAAGGACAGTATTTGACTGAAGGGTGAATCGGTCTGAATTTCCAACAGAACAACTGATAGTCTCAGTCTCCTCAGCAGCACCAGCAGCATTTTCTTTCCAGATCATGTTATTTCCCACATTAACTTGGCTGCAGGTCAAAAGTACCCCTGCCTATAGCCTGCTATTTAGCATTCTAATTAGCTAGAGCATAAGGCTTTCCATCTATTGGCTCTCTCCTACCTACCTGTTCTCTTCTCCCACTCCAAAACAGATCTTTCCTCCTCCCAAGCAAATGCCTTAGCTTCCCTTGTTTCTAATAGAAAAAGTTAAACAAAGTTTCTATTAAGGATTTTCAAAATACTTCCAGTAAAATATGGTCCAGAGGATTCTGGAAAATGCATTTAAAACTCCCTTCTGTGGAAACATTAGAATTGAAACTTTCTACTTACTGGAAAGCTCAACTGCTGAAATTTGAATTCACTGAACTGCTAATGATTTTTCTATATGTTTTGTTCCTTAGACTGTGAGCAGATGACATTCATGACAGCATCAGCCATGATGAGAGTCATCATCTGTAATGAAGGACAGATGTAGCTACCTCCTTGGATGACTCACTGCACCACATTCACACATTCATCTATAGTGAAGGACAGAAGAAGCTACCCCATAGATGACTCACTATACCACACTCACACATTTTCTTTAGGTCAATCAATCTTGTCTCCTTGCTCCAGATCCCGTGAGATCGACTGGATATAAGGAAATGCTAAGGTTGTTTCTTCAACTTTAAGCACTCATCTCTCTGATTAGTGGTACAACTGATTTTCTGTGCAGAACAGAAATGTTTGTGGAAATTGGGGATTCAGACAATACAACTAGAGAAGCAGCATGGCCTAGTGGAAACAGTCTTCGGAGTAAGAGGAACTAGGTTCTCAGCCTGGCTGTGCCAACTGCCTGTTGGGTGATCTTGGGGAAGTCACTTCACTTCTCTGTGCCTCAGTTCCCTTAACTGTAAAATGGGATTCAGTACCTGTTTTTTCTCTTAGAATAGCGAACCCGATGTGGGACATAGATTGTGTCTAGCCAGTTTATCTTGTATCTACTCCAGCACTTAATACAGTGCTTGGCACACAGTAAGTGCTCAACAAATATAGCAGTTATTATTATTGTCATTAATACAGCCAGGTGCCTACATTCCATTAGGACTTTGGAGGTTTCTCAGTGAAAGCAACTAGCCAATGCCCATGAAAGAAGTTTCTGCTCCCAGGGGGCTGCTGTAAACTCAGAAGCCAATCAGAGCCCAGAGGTTGGTGGGCCTAAACCCTGGATTAGGGTTTTTAAGTGACAGTGACCTTTACCTGAGCCTGAGGAAGAAGAAGGTGGGTACTCACTGGGACACCAAGGATTCTGCTTGCTCAGGTGAAAACTCTAAGTGGTGAGTAGCAGTGATTCAGAGATGCATTCATTTGCGTATGCAGTTTATTTGGGGCATAAGGAATATGAGGTGTTTTTTGTTAAGCACTTTACTATGTTCGAAGCACTGCGGTAGATACAAGCTAATCAGGTTGGACCCAATCCCTGTCCCCCATGGGGCTCCCAGTCTTAATCGCCAGTCTTTTCCAGATAAGGGAAATGGGGCCCAGAGAAGTTAAGTGACTTGCCCAAGGTCCCCCAACAGACAAGTGGCAGAGCCAGGATTAGAACCCATGATCTACTAACTCCCAGGCCCCGGCTCTCTCCTCTAGGTCATGCTTTTAATGAGGGGTAACCAATAAAGCTGGTGAGTAGTAAAGCATTCTGGTCTTACCCTGCACCTGATTAGGTGTCTGCTCACCTGCATCTTCAGAAGCTAGAGAATATTCAGACTGCCCTTTTACTAGACACTGGAGAATGCCTCTGTGCTGGTTTAGATTATAACATTATTGAATTAACAAAAGACATTTAATAGGAAATTCAATTACTGGTTTTCCAGAGGGAGAAAGTCTTCTGAAAATTTAAACACATTTAAATTGTTTTCAAATGGCTTTCACACACTAGGAAGTGCATCAAGTATTTTAAAACCTGGGACTTTTTGGGGGAGTCTAGGAAGGAAGAAACTGGGAAAAAATCCACGGGGGGTGACTTCTAGTATTTTTTGCTTCAACATCCTCCTAAAAGTTTTGTCTTAGCCCTAGCCACAAAGGCATCCTATAGACCCTTTTCATTTGAGGTATGGAACAGATCGGAGATATTGCACCTGTACAGAACAGTTCATAAACACACGTAACATGCACCTGCTTCGAGGTCCTAAAATTTACATTTCAGTCAAGAGTTATGCCCCTGGTCAAAAGTCTTCCCAGAAATTCAGGTGTTCTGGGGCACCAGAAGGCAGAAAGAAGGGCTCATATGAAGGAACAGCCAGTTCTACAGAAACGAATATGGATGGAACCCCATCACTTTTATTTTCTTCTTTTAGGGTGTGGAGGGCTCATCCTCATTGCTGAGCATTTCTGAATGAGTCAGGACATATGCTTTTTCAGCTCTCTGTTTCCAACATCTGTGCATCCAAATGCCCCCAAGTACAGAGAAGATCAATAAGACTGGAGCCATCACAATCCACCAGGAGAAAGTGGGTGCTGTAAAAATCCAGAAAACAATGTCACTTTCTCTGATTTCCGGCTTGGTCCATTTAATATCATAATGGAGGCTCGTGGGCCAGGATATGTGTTTTTATGTTCACTGATAAAACGACGCTTGTTTTTAATAAGTCTGTCTTTCTCTATAACCCTTGCTTCTGCAGTGGTGGGGAAAGAATGTTCTTGCCTTCTGGGAAAGGATGAATTCTAGTGAAGAGGCTGCCCAGGACAAGGTAATGGCACTAAGTGAATCTAAATCTGTGGTCTCGGGCAAAGGCCTTCATCCCTCTGGCCCTCAATATCCCCTTCCTCCCCACAGGAATGTCATGAAGCTAAAATGAGGTAACTTCATCCACTCTTTTAATCATGCCAATCCCTTGGGCATCTGGACCCTTTTATGTATCATATGTGTATTTGTTGGTTACTGTTTAAAAAACAGAAATGGATCAATATCTACACTCATACTCTTAACTATTACATATTTATCCACTTCTATGTGCTTGCCTTCCTCATTGGAATGTAAATTCCAGAAGAGCAGGGGTCATGTCTTATAAGTTTCCTGTCTGGCCCACAAGTGCCTAATAGAGTGCTCTGAACCCAGCAGACATGCAATCAGTGTTGTTCATGATGATTATGATGATGCTGGTTACAGGGGTGAAAGTGTAGTGGGAAAAGGTGGTGTATACAAATGAGTCATTATTATTGTCTTTGAATAATCACAGAAATCCAATTTCCTTTAAATTCATTACTTTCTTCATCCTTTCCCTTCTGGCTAGAGGAAATTGTAAGGACAAAAAGTAAAAGACAAATGCTGATTTGGAGTCTGGTGAGTTAATCACCAGGGCCTCTTAACTGTGCATCTCGAATTTCTCCTTCACCTCATCTTATCTGCTGACATCAGGCTCAGCAACATGTCACCCTGTTTCCTAGATGGCTAACATCTTCTAGTCCCTCTCGAACCTTAAGTGGGGCCTCAAAATGAGCTGAATTTTGGATTTCATGTTTAGCTTTGAGGGGTAAAGGAGATTAGTCTGGCAAAGACTAGACTGAGTTCATGGGAAGGAATGTTTTCTGCAGAGAGCTCTCTGCAGGAACAAAAACATCCAGTAAGGAAATGTTGCCGGGGATAGATTGGGCTCTTTTATGATCAGACTTGTGGGAACACCTTGTTTTCCCTGGCTGCTGACCCATGTCCTAATATTTCCTCATTTATTTATTTATTGGTGACTCCCACTCCCTTTCTCTCTTCAGAATCCAGACTAGAAGTCTGGGTGCCCCATCAGTGACATAGCTATCCTTCTCTTCTGTGCCCATTTCCTCATTTTGTCCAGACCTTGCCTGAGTGCTGACAGAATAGCTTCAAAAGAAGCCTAATCAAAGCATTAATGTGCAGAAATGCAGGTTAAAGGCGCACATTCTCCTTTCCTCATGCGAAAAGAATGTCTAATTGTGCTGCTTTATCCTCTGAACTAACATATATGTACATATAGTTATAGATATGCCATTTAATTTTCTTTCTTTCCACTCTAGCTCCCAAGCATAACACTGAAATGTGTCAGACACCTAGCTTTGAGAGAATTCCAGTCTAAAACTTAGTTTGACATGTCCTTTAGAAATGGGGATGGCCAGTATTCCTCTGTCAATGATGCAAGCCAGTTTTTTGGAGCGAGAATCATGTACTGCCCTCAGATCCTGGCCACCCTCCACACTTCATGCTAAAGCCTATTGGCTCATGATGCTGTATATGGTTGGAACCAGTCTTTGCCCAGACTCTGTGCCTGTCTCTTGACACAACCATCACTAGGGCAGTGTTTCACATGACTGTCCCAATTTTTGTTGCTTGAGAGATTTTCACAATTTTTCAGTGACTGCACCTTTTAAAACTAGGCTATAATGAACAGCAACCCATGAAGCAACAATGGTATTTTAAAAGACTCTGTTGGTCACTCTTTCACTTTGGTCAGTTGGGCTTCTGGATTTTAGTATCTGTCTCTGCCTGTCTAGCTTGGTAACTTGATCTGCTTGACTCTATTTCTGCTGGTCTGGGGCTCTCTGGGGCCCCAGGAAAGCCTCTGGAGCCATATGTAGCCAGTGAGGTCCATGTAAGAGGCTCTGCTATGTAAGAAGTCCATGTAGAGCATGGGCCTGGGAGTCGGAAGGTCATGGGTTCTAATCCCAGCTCCACTGCTTGTCTGTTGAGTGACCTTGAGCAAGTCACTTCACTTCTCTGTGCCTTAGTTACCTCATATGGAAAATGGGGATTAAGGCTGTGAGCCCAATGTGGGACAGGGATTATGTCCAATCCAATTTGCCTGTAGTCCCCGAGCCTTCAGTACAGTGCCAGGCACATAGGCAACACTAACAAATACCACAATTATTATTATTATTATTCTCCAGTCCAATAGGACCCTGGGGCTAGGGGGAGTGTCTGAAAGGGAGGCAGCAGCAGCATTAAGCCACAAGCAACTTCCCTAGGAAACCAGGACAAGCTTTACTCACTTTCTCCCAAAACCTCCTCCCATGAGAATGCTGAAAATACTCTACCGTATGAGTGTACTAAGATGACAAGGAGGTGTGTATTTTCAAAGCCTGACAGAACACTTCCTCTGTTTAAAAATCAACTGCAAATGTCCTTCAAAAATTATTGCAAAATCCCAAAATCAGCTTTCTACAGAATCACTCCTGTTGTTGTGTGTTTATCACTATGTGGTGTCTTTGTGTTTGTCAAACTCCCCCTCACTGAATGGTAAATTCCTCAAGGGAAGGGACTGAGACTTCTTTGAAACCCCATCAGCATCTTGCCCAGAAATCTGCTCGCTGTAGGCACTATATGCGAACAGTGCTCAAATGGTTTCACTGGCTGATGATTGGGCAACTCGATTCCACATCTGGAGCAGGGTGAATTCTATGAATTTCACTCAGTGATACTTCTGGTCTTCTATTTTGGGAAAGCAAAGGGTCCTTTCTCCTCCTCCTCCCACCAATTAGATAAGAGTTAGAAGAACAACAATTCAATTTACTAAGAATTTCTTCTGAGTGTTAAAGGTAAGTACCTTCTCTGACTTTAGCTAGCAGCATTTGATATCCAACTGTGTTATGAACAAAACATTTAAAATCTGTGTACATATCCTCTTTTAAGACTGGGTCAAATACCAGTGGCACCTCAATGTAGTTTTCATTATTTTCTGAAAATTCCCTGTGGGGGAGAAAAACAGTTAATTTAAAAATAGTGTGCTAAGTGCAAGTTTCTAAAGCATAATCATCAAGTTTTTTATCATTTTGCTCAAATTGTTCATACTATTTTAAAGATAGTCATAATAATTATGGCATCTATCAAGCATTTACTGTATGTTAACTAATATACTAAGTTATGGGTTAGATACTATATAATCAGGTTGGACACAGTCCCTGTACCACATGGGCCTCCCTCTCTAAGTTAAGAGGGAGTAAGATTTAATCCCCCATTTTACAGATGGAGAAACTGAAGCACAGATAAGTTAAATGACTTGCCCAAGGTCATGCAACAGACAGTCAATCAATTGTATTTATTGAGCAGTTACTGTGTTCAGGGCACTATACTAAGTGCTTGGGAGAGTAAACACAACATAAAAGACACATTGTCCAGAATGAGATTGCAGTCAAGAGGGGGACTACTGACAGAGCTATGATTAGAACCCAGGTCACCTGACTCCCAAACCCATGTCCTTCCCACTAGACCATGCTGCTTCTCAAAGAGTTACAAGTAAAGAAAATTTACTACTGGGAAGGTACTTTCATTCAAAATATTCATGAGAGATTTAGCCCTCAGAGATGAACTTTTGTAGGATGGTGATCCCATAATTGTTAGAATTATTCTAGAATTATTCTAGAATCTGATGTGAAAGATTACATCAGCCAGGGCAGATGCGCTCTATTCTTTCCTTAGAAATTGCCAAAATGGAACCCTATAACATTTTGTGGAAACCTAATCCAATGTGTAATCCCATGGGATAATCAAGAAGTTCTTCTTATGTCCAACAAAAATATCTCCTGTTTTAATTTAATTCTCTTTTTAGTGGAAAGAGCAGGTCCTGGGAGTCAGAGGACCTGGACTGAATTGTTGTTCTCCCTTCTACTTAGAATGTGTGGTCCATTTGGGACAGGGGCATTGTCTGACCTGAATATCTTGTATCTAACAGATGGCAAATATTTACCAAATATAATTATTGTGATTATGTATTATTATTTTTTTTGATGGCTTGGGTCAGCCTGGGAGGACATGGCCCAATGGACAAGCCATCAGCTACTATATATCTTTCCCTTAAAACCCCTTGAAGGCTGTAATGAAACAACTTCTTTCCCTTCCCTTAACTAACTAGTCAACCCCAGTTTATCTAGCCTTGCCTTATAGGACCTATTTTCCATACCTTTAATTATTTTTGTCATTATTCTCTGGAGCCTCTCCAGTTTCTCCACATCCTGAATCTGGTGTTCGAATACAGGTTTCACCAGAGCAGAATATAATGGAAAGACTACTTTCTGCTCTTACCTTGTAAGACTTCTATTGATACAAACCAATATCATTTTAGCTTTTTCAAAATAACATTACAATCATGACTGGTAGTCAGTTTCTGGTCAGCAACGAGCTCTTGTCTTTGGCTTGTTCATATTGCTTATGCGTACCACCTTCCACTGGATCACAACCTGTGTGTGACCTTGGGCAAATCACTCAATTTCTCTGTGTTTCAGTTTCCTCAACTGTAAAAAGGGGATAAGATCCCTGCTCACTCTCCCTATTAGATATGAGCCCCTGTTTGATCTGATGGGCTTGTATCTACCCCACCCCAGTGTTAAAGGTGGGGGTTTATCACAGAGCTAAGTGCTTAATAAATGCCATGGTTATTACTTTCACCGATAGTTTTTTTTCCATTTTGTCTTGATCTATTTGCAGTCTATTTCTGACTTGTATGATGTTAGCAAACCTTCTCACTTTAATGTCATCAGCAACTTTGAAGATCATGCTCTCACTTATGTACATATCTATAATTCTATTAATTGATACCCATTTACTTGTTTTGATGTCTGTCTCCCCCTGCCCTCTCCCCTCCCCAAGACTGTAAGCCAGTTGTGGGCAGGAATTGTCTCTCTTTATTGCTGTATTGTACTTTCCAAGCTTAGTATAGTGCTCTCATACATTAAATGCTAAATAAATACGATTGATTGAATGAATGAATGAAAGAGGCAGTTACAGGACCATTCCCTGAAGAGAAGATCGATATGTCATCCCAGGCTGACCCAAGCCATCAAAAATAATAATAATACATGATCACAATAATTATATTTGGTAAATATTTGCCATGTGTTAGATATAAGATATTCAGGTCAGACAATGCCCCTGTTCCAAATGGGCCACACATTCTAAGTAGAAGGCAGAACAACAATTCAGTCCAGGTCCTCTGACTCCCAGGACCTGCTCTTTCCATTAGACCACGCTGTTCCCCTCTTTTAGGGCAACCCTAGAGTTCACAGTGCACTTATCTAACGGAAGTCTGGCCAAAACTATGCTTTCCCATTTCATGACTGTAAATCATGAGGGATGGAATCAAAAGTTTTACTAAAGTCAAGGTAGACTAGATTTATTGCTTTTCCCTTCTCTACGTGGCCTGTAGTTACTTTGGCCATCTTCCCTGTGGTCTGAAAATCATGACCTCCTAGCTCTGCAATAACATCCAAGTCATTAACTCCTATGGGCTGCCTGTCATTGAGCCCTGCTGATTTTACTGCACCAAGTTTCATTTAATATCCTTCGCCTTGGTCAACTTGTTCACACTTGGCCTTTTTTTAAAGACAGAAGTGAAAAGAAATCAAAAAAGTCTCTGCTTTTCCCAGTCGAGTGTTACCAGCTTTCCATTTCCATAAAACAAGGGACACACATTTTCCCTGCTCCCCCTCTTTGAATATAATTGATATTATATAATATAATCAAAGAATTATTATTAATAATAATAATGGCATTTGTTAAGTGCTTACTATAATAATAATGTTGGTATTTGTTAAGCGCTTACTATGTGCCAAGCACTGTTCTAAGCGCTGGGGGAACACAAGGTAATCAGATTGTTCCATGTGGGGCTCACAGTCTTCATCCCCATTTTACAGATGAGGTAACTGAGGCCCAGAGAAGTGAAGTGACTTGCCCAAAGTCACACAGCTGACAAGGGGCAGAGCCGAAATTAGAACCTATGACCTCTGACTCCCAAGCCCGTGCTCCTTCCATTAAGCCACGGTGCTTCTCCATTCATGCCTCATATCAATTGACTCTCCTTTCCAGATCTGGCTTTCATAATATTGTCCCTGCATAATCCCATGAATTCTTTATCTATTTTATTAATATTGTTGAATTTCCACTTTTTGCATCTTTTCATATGTCCTCTGAATCTCTGAAGAATTCTGGATTTAGTATCTTGTTTTTTTTGGAATTCTTTCTCTATACTGTGGACTATCTTAATGAAGAACACCTAACTTTCTCAGATTCCTTTACCTTTTGGTCTTTCTTCTACTCAGAGTTAGCCAAGTCTATTAAAGATTGTTCCCCCCAAATTAATTCTCTTCATCTTGCCAACTGCTTTCTTCTTATAAATTATTTAAATCAGTAAATTTATGATCACACCTACCAACTATCTACCTTTGGATCTTCAACTAAATTAATTTATTCAATCATATTTATTGAGTACTTACTTTGGGCAGAGCACTGTACTAAGCTCTTGGAAAGTACTCCTCCCTGTTAGTAAAATCAAACAAAGCAGCTATCTTTCTTATTTGATTTCTCAACTTTATGCTCTAAGATGTCACCCCCAGAACAATCTAAAAATCTGTTACAACCCAGTTGAGAGCAGTTATCTGCATAGTTCAAATCTTTCATCACAACAAGATCTTAATTTCTTAGTTAACCAAAAGAGATCTTCCTCTACTTTCCCCTGATCTGGGGATATACAATGAGTTCCTACCATGATGCACTCCCACTTTTATTCTTTCTCAAAGACATTCAAAGTCACGGATGTAATCTCACTGCTGGCAGCATCACCTTTGAATGCAAGGACAACTCCACTAGCTCAAAGTGGGTGTAGCTAACTACCCATCTCTGACTTTTCCTGCCTGTTTTTCCTGAAAAACCAATACCGCTCCAGTCCAGTGTTCTATGTCTACACATTCATCCTGGGAAGTATTTAATTGATTTGGAGTGCAACTACCCCAAAGTCATAAATTTTAAATGATTTGCTCCCAGCGGTGCAGCTGATGTTTAAAAAACCCTGAGAGGGGAGATAAGTTCTAAACAAAAATAAGCTAAATATGTGGTAAGCTCCTTTTTCCCCTCCCTGCTTATTGCTTACTCCAGCAGCAAGCACTATGGGACAACTGGGTGGACTGACCAAGATCAAGGTCATAGGCATCGGTCCTATAGGCTCAGAGGCCTGGTCCCAGCTCACACAGGATACCTCCTGGAATTACATTCCTTCTTATTTCCTTCTTCTCCCCTTATTTCTAGCCCTGAATAAAGATCTTGGAGAACAAAAGTTTGAATTATGAAGAAGAGAGGCAGATTTAAAATACCTACTCTTACTGATTTCAGTGAAGGAGAAAAATAAATCTAGCATAGCATTTTAAAAACTAAAACCATCTTGTTGAAATATCAGAATCGCTTATGGACCATTCAAGCCAACTGTTGTAATCTGTACCTCTAACTGCAAGCTCATTGTGCACAAGGAATGTGTCTTGTTTATTTTAATATTATACTCTCCCAAGTGCTTAGTACAATGCTCTGCACACAGTAAGCACTCAATAAATACAATTGAATAAATGACCACTCCCTGAGACCAGCCCAAGAAAATAAGCAATACATTATGGGTGATAATCATAAGTATTTTCTCAACCATGCTTACTGGCGCTCTCCTTCTGATACACGGCCTTCTTTGTAGACATTGGTTACGAGGCTGTTGTTAGCTGTCCACCTCAGCCACGTGGAGGATTGCTCACCTAATCCAAGAAATACTTTACAGGGGATTATCAGTTTTGAACCTGTTTAAAAGAAAATAAATTAAACAAACAGTCTAGAGGAGAGGAATCCAATAGCACATTTAGTAGTAGAAGCAAACAATTCTGTTCTGAGTGCTCTAAATTTCAGAGTCAGTGAATGGGAGTTCCTCTTTCCTTTGTCACAGCTCTCCACTAAGCAAAAGACTCCAATTAAAGCCTAATTGCCAGATGACCTTGACCATTAAAGGGAACCCATCTGAAGTAGATTATCCAGCAGTTATTAACCTCAACAGTATTTGTTGAGTATTTACTAGGTGCCAAGGTTTGAAACAGACAGGGGATTTACAATGGGAAAGATGCTGGGACGCTGGGAAAGCCTCAACGGGTTGGAGCATGTGTGGGCCAATCTGGGTTGCCTTCTATTGATGTTCACCTCTTGAGTGTCTGTATCGACCACATTTTTGGCCATTCAGAGATGATGAATTAGGAGGCAGAGCCAAGAAAGTAAAATGCCTCTGAGAGCTTCTAAGGAGATATGTGAACAGTTCTTTAAATCTCTCCACCGCTCTTGAATTGCCAGAAGATTAACCATGACAGTGCTACCTCCTGAGATCCTAGAGATATTTGCTAAACCCACCTGGCCCTGGGCCTAAAGAAGAAGCAGAAGAGGGGATCCCTGTTCTTGAAGAGCTCAGGCACTAATTCTCTATCATACACAGCTGTATGTGACAGGGGAACAGCACTGGGATACTTAAGGAGGAATCCAATCAACCCAGGCAAAGCATGCAGAATCAGGGCCTTTTAAACAAATTGAGTGTTGCTGAGAAAACCTGGCCTGGACTTTGGTAAGAGTACCTACCCAGGAATTTTTAGTATAGTTTTGAGACATGGAGGCAATCGAAAGGTCCAAAAGCCTCATTGCAACCCCTCAAGCCTCTATCTAGCCATGGCTCTCCCTAGAACTATCTAATCACAGCTTCTAAATTTAAATTTAAAACATAAAGATAGCATGAAGATGCAAGACTAGCCTGAAAGCATAACCCCTACATGGATATGCTGAATTTGGAGGACACTGGAGGTTCTGTATGAATTAAATGGGAACGTATCCTGCAGAAAATAAGCTCCAGGGGCCAGGTTGGGTATTTTTATTTTTTTTTCTTATTTGTGGTATTTGTTAAGCACTTACTTTGTGCCAGGTACTGTACTAAGTACTGAGGACGATACAAGCTAATCAACCTACCTCATTAACTTTTATCTATCCCAGCACTTAGTACAGTGCCTGGCAAATAGTAAGTGCTTAACAAATTACCATTAAAAAAAAATTGGACACAGTCTATGCCTCACATTGGGCTCACAGTCTTAATTCCCATCTTACAGATAAGGTAACTGAGGCACAGAAATGTTAAGTGACTTGGCCAAGGTCACACAGCAGACAAGTGGAAGAGCCAGTATGAGAACCCTGGTGCTTCTGACTCCCAGGCCCGGGCTCTATCCACTAGGTCACACCTGCTTCAGTGTAATCCACTATGCATAGGTCTCTGTGGAACACTAAGAAAGCAATTCTAAAGAAATAAAAGAAACATCATTTTTCTATTTAATCTCATCTTCTTTTCTCATTTCATTCTCTGTGACAGGATTTCTGCTTTCTCCCTGTGTCTTTCTTTGGCCCCTTGGGACTGGAGGTAACCGCTGCTGCTGTAGATGCCTGAAAGCAGCAGTGAAACGAGCAGGACCATCCTTTTTGGTCCATGGTTTCAAGGAAGTAACATTTTTCTTGCTCCTCCACCTAGAGGTCATTTCTCATTCAGGACCCTAGTGTGGAAAGGAAGGGCTCAATAGGCTTACCGAGCGCCGTTAATATGGTCTCCTGATTCGGATACACAATCACTGGAACAATGTCCTTCTTCTTTTCTGAGCCAAGTGTAAACAGAGAAAAACACATTAGGAATATGATTGTTCCTGGTATATTGGAATCCTCAAGAAAAGCATTCCTCTTTAATTTTCATCATCAAGTCTATGTGTTGAAAATAATTCTACCCCTTTATCTTCTGTGTAAAATGGATTTATCCTTGCTCTTATGAAACACTTGAAAAACTGTAGCCAGTAATTTCCAAATAGAGGAATTACAAATTCCTGGAACAGGTCACAGTTAAATACACAGCCCTGCTGACCCCACTTGGGAAAGACATTCCTCCCTGCTTAGTAATGCACTGTCCATTTCGGAAAAGTGATTTCTCCTGAGCTGTCGGCCATGACATTAAAAGGGAAACAGAAATTCATCGGTCCTGGACTATGTGGGTGTCCCACAGACCGCAAACCTTACCGAATCAACCCAATTATCAAGATCGAACTCTTCTCTGCTTCCCCCACCTACAAGCCTGCCTTTGGGAAAGGGGTGAAATTCCTGGCACCATATGTGAAGGGAGATCTGGGGGACTGCGCTGTGGTCCAAAATGTAAAGCGACTGCCCTCTGGTGTTCTTCTGATGCCTAGCATGTTTGACGAATGATAATCTCGCATACCTTTGAGAATTAATATAAAAAGAAACCGCCATTTTTCCCAACCTCTTCAAAATTTATACGCGCCTCTTTTTTTTTCTCTTTATGACCTTTCGGTGTCCTTAGAAAGGATCCTGGAACTTCAGTCACCCGGTTGAAAAATGAAGGCAATGCTTTAGAAGCCAACAGAGGTTTGCAGGCTCTGCTTAGGCTTAGTTGGCTCTCAGTTGAAAAAGTAAATGGCTAAAATGGGCCGGACTCACTTCAAGGAATAAAGAGTCCAGCCTCACTGCCATCTGATCAGTCATGGCCACAGACATGGGAAAGGGCTCAGAAAGGACTGTTCTGGTTGGAGGGTCCAATTTGCCATTGCCAGACTGCAAACCAATGAGTTTTTCTGCCTCTTCAGCTCAAGCAGCAGTTGCGGCAGTTAGAAGGAGCCCCATATGTGCATGCAAAAGTATTTGTGGATAAAAACAGGTGGTTAATCCCCATGTATGAGGGCCCCTAGATTGTAAACTCTTTGTGGGCAGGGATTATGCCTAACAACTGTGTTGCATTGCACACTTCCAAGTGCTTAGTACAGTGCTCTGTACACAGTAAGAATTCAATAAATACACAGATTGACTAACATTCATGCATCTATTAGTGCCTTCAACGCAGCCATATAGAAGCATAATCTGGCTCACTTTTTCCCTCATTACAATTTCCCTTTTTCATTTTGCTTTGACCCTCAGATATATCTCCTAAATGAAGAAGGAGGAAAAGACACCTTAAGTTGTGGATATTTACCAATAACTTGTAATTCAATTCTTCGGGTGATGTTGTATTTCTTGCCTTCTTGGGTGAAAATCATTTCACAGATGTAATAGCCTGAGTCTCCCAAAGAAATATGCTTTATGAGGAGGAAGGGGGATCCTTTCACGACTGTGAAATTCTCACTGTTTTTGTCCAAAAGCACAGAATCCTTAAGAAATGTTTTACATTGTGCATTAATTTACACTCTTTAGAGCTCTGAAATCATCAACATCAATTAATATTTATTACACATCATAATCATTGGGTTATCTTATACAGTGGTAATTGCTTATGTGCAATGTGCTAGATGTGCCATAGCTCAAACGTGTCACTTCTTATTACAGAAGAAGTGAGTCTAAATAATACTAATAATACTAGTGGTGGTAGTTATTAAGCACTTCCTAAGTGCCTGGCATTGTGCTAAGCACTGAGGTAGATATAAAACAATCAGATCAGACTCAGTCCCTGTCCTACATGGGGGTCAGAATCTAAGGGAGTGGGAGGAGGTATTGAATCCCCATTTTACAGATGAAGAAATTGAGACCCAGGGAACTGAGTGACTTCCCAAAGACACAAAGTAGGAAAGGGGCAGAGCTGGGATTAGAACCCAGGTCTCCTGATTGGCAGTTCTGAACTCTTTCCAGTAGGCTATAATTTTTCTCTGTGAATTTGTATGTGGGCTGCCCTGGAAAGTGCTCCAAAATACTAAGATATTTGTTTAAGTATTAACAAAGTGAGGCATTATCAAACAGGACAAAAGGAAATGAAATTGGTGCCTAGAATTATCTCTTACTTTCCTGCAGATACAACGTTAGTGTATTGTACTTCCATGGTTTGGGCCCGTGGTCTAAGATTGGGGGAAGAGGAATATAGGAAAGGAAGAGAGAGAGAGACACAGAGACAGAGGCACAGAGATAGTGGAAGAAAGACAGGAACAGAGAAAGATTAAAAAAGACGAATATAGAATGAGAGTTGGGATAAGAGACAATGGCAAGAAGAGACAGAGATACAAAGATTCATAGACCCAGTCAAGCAGCTGAGTTTCCCCTTGGGTTGTGACAACAGCAGAAGACAGATGCCATGGAGATAGATGTCCTGCCCCCATGCCCCAGCAGCAGTCCAGATCCTGGGGATAGGGGCACTGGAAAGCCCAGGAAGCAGCAGGAACACTGCTCTGAGTGGCCAGGAGCGAGAGTCAGGCTCTGGCAGATGTGGGGAAGGAGCCCTCTACTGCCTCTTTCTCTGTCCATTTCCCTGCTGCAGCTTGTTGTCCTGCAAGCCCCAGAACAATCCAGCAAATGATCTGCAATCCTGGTCTGGGGCTCTGACATGTCTGCTGCAGCTCCAGGACATCAGTGCAATGGGGCCTGGCTGCAGTACACTGTGAACAGAGAGAGTCCTAGGGGTGTTTTTTTGTTTTGTTTTGCTTTTCATGGTATTCATTAAGTGTTGCCTATGTATAGTGGTTAGAGCACGGGCCTGAAAGTAAGCAGGTCATGGGTTCTAATCCCAGCTCCTCCACTTGTCTGCTGTATGACCCTGGGCAAGTCACGTCACTTCTTTGTTCCTCGGTTTCCTCATCTGTAAAATGGGGATTAAGACTGTAAGCCCCACGTGGGACAAGGGACTATGTCCAACCCGATTTGCTTGTATCCACCCGGGCACTTAGTACAGTGCCTGGCACATGGAAGTACTCAATAAATGCCATTATTATTAGTGTTATTATTATTATGTGCCAGGCACTGTACTAAGCATTGTGGTATATATAAGCTAATAAGGTTTGACATAGTGCATGTTCCACATAGGGCTCACAGTATTAATCCCCATTTTACTGATGAGGTAACTTAGGCACTGAGAGGTTAAACCATACAGCAGACAAGTGGCAGAGTTAGGATTAGAACACAGGTCCTTCTGACTTTCAGGCCCGTGCTCTATCCACTAGACCACACCACTTCTCATGCTGCTGTTAAACTCCAACCTGGCAGGAGGGAAGACAGCAGTCCCCCTCTGCCTTCAAGATGTCCTGGAGGATGAGGAACCTTCCAAGAAGTCCTGCTGAGCCCCCAGGTTGACTAGCTGGCTGCTGGCTGACTGGATGATTTATACCTTGGAGAGTGATCATCAAGGGAAAAATCAGGAAAGGCTGCCTGAACAACAAGTGTGAACCAATGTAAGGAGTCAAGGGCTCTTTCTGCTGTAATAGGAAAAATAATTCACACCATGTTAGATCCCAAATATTTCTCAATGACATATGCATTAGACCTTGTTCTCCACTCTCTACTTTGTGTCTGTCTTGATGAAATTATCATTTATTTATCACTATTATGCCCCTATATGGTCAAGGTATGGAATATATGATATATTTTAAATACAATGCATACATATATGTTATATATTTGTATTATATTTATAATTTTAGTGTATATATATATATATAAGCGCTCAATAAATACTATTGAATGAATGAATGAATACATCCACAGTCACTTTGTACACCAACCTTGCAGATAAGAAGATCTGGATTAAAGGCCCTGTGCCAGTAATAACAGAATTCTAACCTGGAGATTAGGTGAGAAAATATTTTACAGTAGGCTCATTAGCAAATTTCACCGGAACCACATACAAATATACACATATGTTCTATGGGAATTCACTATGTCATTCAGCTGGGAAAATCTGAGTGAAGACAACTACACTGGGGAAAATATAACCATCAACTAAATAAAGTTCAGAATAAGTAATTACAAGGATGAAAAGACTGGGTCCAGGTATCCATTCCAGCCACTAATTTGTCTCCCTGCATTCCAAGCTTCTTGGTTGTAGAAATAAGCTATTGGAGCAAGTCATTATTATTATTACTACTAATAATAATATTTACTAAGTGCTTATTATATGTCTACCCTACCCTGAGTGATAGGGTAGATACAAGTTAATCAGGTCAAACACGGTCCATGTTCATTCATTCATTCATTCATTCAATAGTATTTATTGAGCGCTTACTATGTGCAGAGCACTGTACTAAGCGCTTGGAATGAAGAAGTCGGCAACAGATAGAGACAGTCCCTGCCGTTTGACGGGCCTACAGTCTAATCGGGGGAGACGGACAGACGAGAACAATGGCAATAAGTAGAGTCAAGGGGAAGAACATCTCGTAAAAACAATGGCAACTAAATAGAATCAAGGCAATGTACAATTCATTAACAAAATAAATAGGGTAATGGAAATATATACAGGGGCTCACAGTCTTAATAGGAGGGAGATTAGGTATTTAATCCCCATTTCACAGTTGAGAAAATTGAGGAATAAAGAAGTTAAGTCACTTGTCCAGCATCACTCTGCAGACAAGTGGCAGAGCCAAGATTAGAACCCAGGTCCTCTGACTCCCAGGCCCATGCTCTTTGCAAGAGATCATACCACTTCATATAGGTCATATGGATGCAAATGATACTTTACCCTTCTAACCCAACAAAATAGATGGGAAAAGGCTGGAAGGGTGAACATTATTGTATGGAGAAATTCAGGAACAGAAACTTTATCTCTAAAGCAAGTACTTCAAGCTTTATTGGAATGAGACTATAAAATTCTACCTTGTACCAGTTCACCTCCAGGGCAGTGTCTTTGGAGATGAAATTCCTCAGCTCAGGACATACAAGCTTTCCAGAAGTTGCAGTGAATAGAATTTGTTTGTATGAATTGAATGGCAAGGAGGCATTGACCTTATCATATACTGTTAGCTGGATGGACATTTGGGCACAATAAGAGGAATTCCTGTGGACAAATGACAGACACTATTTACTCTTCTGTTCACACACAGGAGACAATCCAAAACTTAAACTTATCTCTCATTTCAAGGTCACAAAACACTTTTCCATAAGCCAAACAAAATGATATGAACACACGTCCCATCTCTTCACACAGGTCGTAAACCACCATCAACCAATCCATAAATTGGGCTTAGTCCCCTAAGGGCTCCCCCTGCTTGATGAAGGTGAATGTTTTTAGGTTCTGCAAGTCTCCAGACCTAGACCTTCTCAGGATAGGTCATCATCTTTCTCCTTTTCCCAGACCAGGAGACCTGGAAAAGATTGATTCAAAGGAGGGGCAAGACTCAGAACCTCACTTTCAATATAGGGAAATGAATATCCCAAAAGACAATCAATTTCCCAGAAATATTTCCAAAAGACCCTAAATTCTGTCAATGAGTAGGCTATTATTAGTATTGTTATCATCATTGTCATCATCTTCTTCATCATTATATTTGTTAAGCATTTACTATGTGTCAAGCACTGTTCTAAGCAGTGGGGTAGATACCATTTAATCAGTTTGGATACAATACCTGTCCCATGTGAACCTTACAGTCTAAGTAGGAGGGAGAACAGGTACTTAGTCCTTATTTTAAAGTTGGGAAGATTGAGGCACAGGGAAGTTAAGTATTGGCCCCAAGGTAACACTGCAAGCAATTGGCAGAGCTGGAATTAGAGCCCAGGTCTTCTGAATCCCAGGCCCATAATCTTTCCACTAGGGCACAGTGGAATTTGGCCTCCAGGATCAGGGCAACAGCTTGATCCAAGTAGGTTGGCTCTTCCATTAAGGGAACCCCAAAGTAGAACCCCCAAAATTTGTCTCTAAAGCTCTGGCCTGGGAAATAAATGACTTGGGGAGGCCCCAGGAAGAAAGGATCCAGGTTCCAGAGAGCAGCTCAGGTTGCGTGCTTTGACTTTATTTGCTCTCCTCTTCTGCATCACCTATCTACTTGGATCTGTACCCAAGCATTTCATATTCACCCCTCCTCAAGCCCCACAGCACTTATGTACACATTTTTATAGCCCCCACCCACCCATTCCCCTATCAATAATCAATAATTATTATTGATTGATTATATAATTATTATTGATTATTCTAGTTTGTCCCCCTCAAAAATATGAACTCCTTGAGGGCAAGGAAAATGATCAGCACATAGTAAGCCTCAACAAATACCACTGATTGTTAAAGCTGAAACCACAGTTGAATCTCATTCTAAAAAAGAAAAATCAGAGTTGTTTTTGGAAAAAGAGGGAAAAAGTTACAGTCTCCATGCATTTTCCCTGGGAAATCTGGCCAAGTTTTGTTCAATTCAGTCAGTCAGTCAATCATATTTATTGAGCATTTATTGTGTGCAGGACACTGCAGTGTGTTTGGGAGAATACAATATAACAATAAACAGACACTTTCCCAGTCTACAATGAGCTTACAATCTCATGTATCCTTTCCTGAGTCCCCTCCCTACTCTCCCAACAACTATATACACACTTGTGTCCTTCATATTCAAAGATGCTGTCAATAATGTAATAATAATGATAATGATAATCTGTGGTAATTGTTAAGTGTTTAATATGTGCCGAGCACTATGCTAAGCTCTGGGATTGATACAAGATCAGATCAGACACAATGCCTGTCGCACACACGGCTCACAGTCTAAGGGTGAGGGAGAGAAGGTATTCTAATCCTCATTCTACAGTTAACTGAGACACAGAGAATCCCATCTCCTGACTTTCAGTCCTGTCTCTGGCAGGGAGCCTAACGACCCCCTATCATTCACTTCAGTTAGGGACCCACCTCACAGTGCAAATATAACTTCCAGAATCCTCCACTGATGCTGGCAAAATCCAGAGAGACTCTCCTTCAGCCCAGATTCTTGTTCGTTCTTGTTTTTCTGGAATTGTCCTTCCAGAATCATTTTTATGCCATGTTATATTAAAGTGGAATTTGGAGGAGTTCAACTTCTGATATCTCAAATAAGGACATCTTATTACAGCGGGTTCTCCTTCCAGCTGCAGGTAAAGTTTGGGATGCCTGATGATGTCTTGGCACTTCTCTGAAGAATGTGGAAAACAGAAGAAAAGTCAGCATCCCACTGAGAGAGCTAAGGGGGAGCTTCCATTCCATCACACATTCTGATCAACAGACCCCTCACAAGAGAAGGAACTTCCTGTATGCCATTTCCCACCCAACAGATTTATTTTTACCTGTGCTTTTCCTGGGCTGAGTACTGGAGGCTGATGCACCCAGGCCATAGATGCAGAAAATGAACAAGAGCCCAGACATTCTCTGGATGACACGGGAGATTGACAACAGAGGCCCAGATACTGTAGTCTACAGGAGAAGAGAGCCAAATCACAAAATCGTTCACTCATTTGTTCCATGCATTCCTCCTGAAGGACAATACACATGTCCCGAGAGCCTAAGCCCTATGCAACCATCATTAATCAATCAATCAAGGTATTTGTTGCATGACCACTGAGAGTAGTCAGAGCTTGAGGGAGTTCAACAGAAGCAAGGTACATGTTTCCTGCCCTCAAGGAACATGTATTTGAATGGTGGAGAAACAAAAATGATTTGCATATAGTGCATCCAGGAGGAAAAATAAGCATGGAACAGTTAGAAGTACAAATGTATCAGGATGAAATAGCTGAATAAAAAGTAGAGGCCAGTTTTCCTGAGGGTTATCATTATACAATATTAAATCAGCTTTATTTCTCTTATTCACTCTTCAATGTTTTGCCATTTTCTTTTCCTGATTTCATTACTATTACTGTTATGAGCTATTAGGGTATTTGTTTAGCTCTTACTGTATGTCAAGCCCTGTTCTAAGCACTGGGTTAGACACAAGTTAATCAGGTCACACACATTCCCTGTCCCAGAAGGGGCTCACAATCGAAGTAGGAGTGAGAACACAGTAATCACTCATCATCATATCCCTAGACTTTGCCTTCTTAGACTGACAGTATTTAAAACCCCAGGGGTAGTGACGCAGAACTGAATATAAGTCACTTTGATCAATTGCTATTAATCTCAGAAAAATTCACCAATCTGGGCACTGTCCCAACCCAGTCCCCAAAGAAACAGTCTTATATAGATCAGAATCATTCTCAGCAAGTCTAATGAAAAAGATTGCTGAAAATGCAATTTTTTTTGTTGTTGCTAACAACATGACTCAAAACCCAGTCAATCAATCATATTTATTGAGTGCTTACTGTGTGCAGAGCACTGCACTAAGTGCTTGGGAGAGTAAATGTAACAATAAACAGACACATTCCCTGTACACAACAAGCTTACAGTCTGGGGGCGGGGGCTGGGACCAGAGTCATCATAGAAATAAATTACAGATATTATGAGTGCTGTGGGGCTGAGGGAGTGGTGAATAATGGGAGTAAGTCGGAGTGACACAGAAGGGAGTGGGAGAAGAGAAAAGGAGGGCTTAGTCAGGGAAGACTTCTTGGAGGAGATGCGCCTTCAATAAGGCTTTGAAGTAGGGAAGAGTAATTGTCGGATATGAGGATGGAAGGTGTTTCAGTCCAGAGGCAGGACATGGGAGAAAGGTCGGCAATGAGACAGACAAGATCAAAATACAGTGAGAAGGTTAGCTTTAGGGAAAGGAAGTGTTCAGACTGGGTTACAGAAGGAGATTAGACTGTAAGCCCGTCAAAGGGCAGGGACTGTCTCTATCTGTTGCCGACTTGTTCATCCCAAGCGCTTAGTACATTGCTCTGCACATAGTAATCGCTCAATAAATACTATTGAATGAAGGTGAAATAGGAGGGAGAAAGGTGATTGAGTGCTTTAAAGCCAATGGTGAGGAGTTTCTGTTTGATGTATTCATTCAATAATATTTATTGAGCACTTACTATGTGCAGAGCACTGTATTAAGTGCTTGGAATGTACAATTCGGTAACAGATAGAGACAGTCCCTGCCCTTTGACGGGCTTACAGTCTAATCGGGGGAGACGGACAGACAAGAACAGTAGCAATAAATAGAATAAATGTAGAGGTGGATGGGCAACCACTGAAGTTTCTTGAGGAAAGGGAAACATGGCCTGAATGTTTTTGTAAAAAAATGCTCTATGCAGCAGAGTGAAGTATGGATTGGAGTGGGAAGAGGCAGGAGGCAAGGAGTTCAGAAAAAAGGCTAATGCAGTAATCCAGGCCAGATAAGGTGAATGATTGTATTAACGTGGTAGTAGCTTAGATGGAGAGGAAAGGGTGGATTTTAGTGATATTGTAGAGGTCGAACTGACAGGATTTAGTGATGGATTGAATGTGTGGGTTGAATGAAAGGGAAGAGTCAGGAGGAATAATGCCAAGGTTTTAGGATTGTGAAACAGAAAGGATGGTGGTGCTATCTACAGTGATGGGAAAGTGAGGGGAAGAACAGGGTTTGGGTGGGAAGATAAGAAGTTCTTTTTTTGACATGTTAAGCTTGAGGTGATGGGAGAACATCCAAATAGAGATGTCTTGAAGACAGGAGAAAAAAGCAAGACTGCAGAGATGTAGAGAGATCAGGGCTGGAGATGTACATTTGGATATCAAACCCATCAAACACTCCCCCAGTGCTATTCAAACCAGAATTTTGTGTGTTGAAATTCTACACAAAAATGAGAAAAAAATTCAGATAATCACTGCTTGGAAGTCTGGGAGTTTATTTTCCTCTGTCAGATGGCAAGGATATCCATCCAAGTTCAAGCTGACTAGTCCCTCTGTAAACATCTCACTTTTCACTGAATCTCTTTCGCTCCTTCCCATGTTGAGCTAGCAGTTAAAATTCAGAAACCCAGACATGACATTTTACCCAGACCTCACATCACATGTCAAGAGGAGCTATGAGTTCTTACAGTATATGTTGCAATAAAAGGACTTGGTTTGGACTGGGTGCCATTTCCTGTGTCTTCCTTAAATTGACAAATCTATTGTAATCCTCCTCCTTTTCAAATTGACATTAAATTTAAGCATTGTCTGAGTGCAGAGCACTGTACTAAGTGTTTGGGACCATACAATAAAAGTTGATAACATTGTCCTGTTCTCAAGCAGCGTATATTCTAGACTCTGGTATGTCTTGTCTTATGCTGTCTATTCTAGTCAACACATAGCGACTCCATGGACACATCTCTCCCAGATGCTCCACCACCATCTGCAACTGTTCTAGTAGTGTATCCATAGAATTTTCTTGGTAGAAATAAGGAAGTGATTTACTATTTCCTTCTTCCACACAGTAAACCTGAGTCTCCGCCCTGGACTCTCTCCCAAGCCTCTGCTGCCCAGCATGGGTGAGCTTTGACTTGTAGCTGATTGCCTTCTACTTGCTAGCCACTGTCAAGATAGGAATGGAATGGGTATGCCTCTGCTTGACTCTCCATCCCATAGCCAAAACTGGTAGAGTACTGGAAACTCTCCAGGTGCTACCCTGAGGGGGTCTCTGGTATTTACTTCTGGAATATTTTCCCAGCCAATGTTTTAACTACACTCCATTCTCCTATAACATTTGTGCTGTGTTTATGCAAAACCCTAGGTTAAGGAAAATTTGTCCTATAGTATTTATCTGTTCTGATGCTACATGTAAATGAACAATCCATTTCTTCCAACTCCATAGTTAGTTGAAACCCAACAGGCTCATGTTGTCAGATGAACATTTCCTAATTTCCAAAATGTTCCAGCCAAAAATCTCTAATGAAGGCCCAAATTATGAAAAAGCTAAGGGTATGGCTTTTACAGGATAATGCCTGGCTTTCACAACAAGTCCACTGAAAGTGCCATGTGATGGAATGTTGACAATTTTCCTGAAGGCTTCCCCAAACAGGGCCACTCATTTTGAATATTCAGTTATAAATACCATTCATGCATATCCATGGTTCCTTTGCTGGATCTAAGAATCGCTGGATGCTTAGCCATCCAGAAGAGAACATATTCTTCAAATTTTTCTATTTGTCTCTCCAACTCAGATTCCCTGGTCTGAGCAGAGACCTCTCCTTTCCTGCTATCTCTAGACAGCATGGGTTATTATACTTTAACCTTAAGGACTCCTTCAATAGGAGCAATTATAGAAATCGCACTGCCTGCAACATAAACTCTGTTGTAACTCAAAGTAGAAATCAGTGTCAAAGAAGTAGTGAACCTGGACACCAATGAGCAAATGGGGTCTCATAGGGAAAAAAGAGAATGAAATCTAAGGACCCAAATAATCTGTTCCTTTTCCCCTCTAAAAGTGAATCTTTGGGGAGAAAGTGTTTTGCCCCTCTCTGTTGCCAAAAATCACTGAACAAATTCTGATCTGTCTGAACAGATGTTTCAGAGGTCTGAACCACAACCACCTAATATTAGTCAAAATTTTGGCAGAAGATTAAAGAAAACCAGAACTAGGACCACTTCTCTTTATGAGATACAGTGAGTCACTGGCACTTTTATAAGAAATAGAATTATATTCTCACAAAATAAGAGCAAACCACGTCATGACTGCTGATTCACTTATTCATGTTTTATTTTTAAAATATTTACAGGATTTAACCCACTCAATTTTCAAAAGAATTTTGCGTGAAATCTTCCCAAAATGAAAAAGATGGTAAGTTCTTAGGTCATCATAGTTCCTGATATAAAATGGAATTGCATATGCTAAACAACTTTTGATTTCTCTAAGCCAAATGTGTTTGCCTATCTAGGATATCATGAAAAAGAACAGGGGAACTGGACTCTCTACACAGAAAGAAGACCCCTGAAACCAGACTTTTCTCAAAGCTGCAGATCATTTCATTGAATACAGCTTGGCCTAGTGGATGAAGCACAGGCCTGGGAGTCAGAAGGACCTGGGTTCTAATCCTGGCTCTGCCACTTGGCTGCTATGTGAACTTGGGCAAGTCACTTCACTTCTCTGTGCCTCAGTTACCTCAATCTGTAAAAGGGTGATTAAGACTGACCCCCATGTGGGACATGGACTCTGTCCAAACTGATTAGCTTGTATCTACTTCAGCACTTAATACAGTGAATGGCCAAAAAAAATGCTTTGGAGATTTACTGGGGCCTCTTCATTAGGGGAAGAAATTGAACATTTTCCCAGCATTCTCCACTTTCAGATAACCTTCCAAGTCACTGGAGAGCTGACAAAAAGTACAACTTTTCTGCCTCATCCCATTCCTTTTTATACCTGGATCACTGTTGGGCATCTAAAGACAGCCATGATGAGCATGGATAGGAGGATCACACTCAAAGCTAGGCACGCCTCCATGCAGAACAGAAAGGGACATATTTTTCCCTGGGAGATTAGCCCTGCTGATGAGCCTACCAGAATCTGAACTCAGTCCTGTTGGGCCCAAGGTATATGTATCAACAATGAGGCTTTTGAAAAGCCTCTTTGGTCACAGGGTGTAATCTTCTGGCCCTCCAGTCATGAACAAGAATAATAATAATAATGTTGGTATTTGTTAAGCCCTTACTATGTGCCAAGCACTGTTCTAAGTGCTGGGGTACATATAAGGGAATCAAGTTGTCCCATGTAGGGCTCACAGTCTTCATCCCCATTTTACAGATGAGGAAACTGAGACACAGAGAAGTTAAATGACTTGCCCATGGTCACACAGCTGTCAAGTGATGGAGCCGGGATTAGATCATGACCTCTGACTCCCAAGCCCGTCTCTTTCCAATGAGCCACGCTGCTAATACATTATCAACCCTTCAGAAGTCTTTCTTATCAGGCAACAGATCACATATCTCTACTTCTTAGGAGAAAACAACACATTTGGCTCTCTTAAAACATATAAAATGCAAGCCAAGTTTTCTGGCCAGCAAGTCTGAATCCAACAGAGTCATTCACCTGCCAATGGGATTTGCAAGCAAGAGGAATGAAGATTGCTTGTTTTAACATCTCAGTAGGGCCTCGTGGCCTCAACCCAGCAAACGTATCCAGAGGTAGGCAGTACCAGCTTTCAGTTTTCAGATAACAAAAGAAGGCATACACAACTCCAAAAAAGAAGAAAAGGAAGCTAAATTCAGCAGGCACAGAAAACCACTGAAATATCAGTGGGGACTTACCATTGTAAATTCAGGGCAAAACCCACTTTCTTGTTCAACCTCACTTCCCTGGGTTACAGATGCAGCAATATAGAAGAAACAGCGTAGTCTAGTTGAAAGAGCATTGTTCTGATAATCGGAGGACCTGGGTTCTAATTCCGGCTCTGCAATTTACCTGCTGTGTGATTTTGGGCAAGTCATTCACTCAACTTCCATGTGCCTCAATTTACTCATCTGTAAAATAGGAATTCAGTGCCTGTTCTCCCTCCTCATGAGAGATTGTGACTGTGTCTGACCTGATTAACTTGTAACTATCCCAGTGCCTAGTAGAGTACTTGGCACACTGTAACCACTTAACAAATACCACAATTGCTTTCTCCATTTACACTCACTCCCTTGGTGAACTCATCCGCTCTCACGGCTTTGACTACCATCTCTACGCAGATGACACGCAGATCTACATCTCCGCCCCTGTCCTCTCCCCCTCCCTTCAGGCTCGCATCTCCTCCTGTCTCCGGGACGTCTCCACCTGGATGTCGGCCCGCCACCTAAAACTCAACATGAGCAAGACTGAGCTCCTCATCTTCCCTCCCAAGCCCGGTCCGCTCCCAGACTTCTCCATCACCGTGGATGGCACGACCATCCTTCCCGTCCCGCAGGCCCGCAATCTCGGTGTCATCCTTGACTCGTCCCTCTCGTTCACCCCACACATCCTATCCGTTACCAAGACCTGCCGGTTTCACCTCTACAATATCGCCAAGATCCGCCCTTTCCTCTCCACACAAACGGCTACCTTACTATTACGGGCTCTCGTTATATCCCGGCTAGACTACTGTGTCAGCCTTCTCTCTGACCTCCCTTCCTCCTCTCTCGCCCCGCTCCGGTCTATTCTTCACTCCGCTGCCCGGCTCATCTTCCTGCAGAAACGATCTGGGCATGTCACTCCCCTTCTTAAACAACTCCAGTGGTTGCCTATCAACCTCCGCTCCAAACAAAAACTCCTCACTCTAGGCTTCAAGGCTCTCCATCACCTTGCCCCTTCCTACCTCTCCTCCCTTCTCTCTTTCTACCGCCCACCCCGCACGCTCCGCTCCTCTGCCGCCCACCTCCTCGCCGTCCCTCGGTCTCGCCTATCCCGCCGTCGACCCCTGGGTCATGTCCTCCCGCGGTCCTGGAACGCCCTCCCTCCTCACCTCCGCCAAACTGATTCTCTTTCCCTCTTCAAAACCTTACTTAAAAATCACCTCCTCCAAGAGGCCTTCCCAGACTGAGCTCCTCTTCCCCCTCTACTCCCTCTGCCATCCCCCCTTTACCTCTCCGCAGCTAAAGCCTCATTTTCCCCTTTTCCCTCTGCTCCTCCACCTCTCCCTTCCCATCCCCACAGCACTGTACCTGTCCGCTCAACTGTATATATTTTCGTTACCCTATTTATTTTGTTAATGAATTGTACATCGCCTTGATTCTATTTAGTTGCCATTGTTTTTACGAGATGTTCTTCCCCTTGACGCTGTTTAGTGCCATTGTTCTTATCTGTCCGTCTCCCCCGATTAGACTGTAAGCCCGTCAAACAGCAGGGACTGTCTCTATCTGTTGCCGACTTGTTCATCCCAAGCGCTTAGTACAGTGCTCTGCACATAGTAAGCGCTCAATAAATACTATTGAATGAATGAATGAAAGGTTCTTCTTCCCGCCTCCAGACCACCCTTCCTTCTCCATTTCCCTCCGATATTCAGGGGAAGGAATTCTGGATGGAGGGCCTTGACCCAACCTAGGCATGTCCCTGGCATTCTTAAATAAAATAATAATAATAATAATAATAGTAATAATATTTGATAAGCACTTATTATGTGTCAAACACTGTACTAAGCACTGGAGCAGAATCAAGTTAATCAGGTCAAACACAGTCCCTAGCATACATAAAGCTCACAGTTTAAGTAGGAAGGAGAACAGGAATTGAATCCCCATTTTACAGATGAGGAACTGAGGTTAAACTAAGGTGAACCCCAGGCACAGAGAGGCTGATTTGCCCAAAATCACCCAGGAGAAAGAGGCTAAGGTGAGATTAGAACCCAGGCCCTCTCACTCCTAGGCCTGTGCTCTTTTCGCTAGACCACACTGTTTCTCATATAAAGTGATTCCCTTACAGTGTAGTTTCCTACAGGCTTAGGAGACGTCAAGAAATATCTCAATTGACACTTAGGGAAAATCTAAGTGCAACTGAGACAGATTTTGGAACATCTCTTATCCTCTGCTTCCCCCTCCCTTCCCCCTTATTTTCAGGCATAGAAAGGGGATGATTTGGCCTTCACTAACCTCAGGACCAACCATGTATGTTATCCTGGAATTACATTTCTAAGTCACCCCCACTTCCCTGTATTCATTACCCCTCCTGAGAATCTCTCTCATCAAATAAAATCATTGTGTCCACCCCATCCTTTGACCAGCATGCCAACTGATGATACTTCCCCTTGTTCAAAAACAATGCCTTGTCATCAGACTCTGAAATCCCTAGGGAAGTGGCTTGTGGATGTTTCTCTTCTTCCAGAGAGCTAATGTCTTTCTTCTTCACTGATCCAAGGGAATCCAGGAAGCAAGGGCTGTCTGTGCATTTTCATCCCAATATCTTGAAACATGCTGAACAAGGGTGTGTCAAAATGGGAAAAATAATGATGATAATAGTTTTTGTTAAAGGTTTATTATGTGCTAATTACTGTACTAAAGTCAGGGATAAATACAAGTTAAGTAGTTTGAACATAGTCCCTGTGGAGAGATAATAGGTATTGAATCCCCATTTAACAGATAATGGAACTGGGCACAGAGAAGTTAGTGACTTTCCCTAGTTCACACAGCACCATTCATCTAGCACTATTCACACAGCAACCTCCAGTGACTGCCCAATCACCTCCACAGCAGACAGAAACTCCTTACCATCAACTTTAAAGCCCTCAGTAACCTTGCCTCCCCCATCTTACCTCCCTGATTTGCTACTACAAGCCAGCAGGCTCATTTCATTCCTCTAATGACAATTGGTTCACTATATCTTGCTCTTGTCTATCTTGCCAGCCCGAACTCTCACCCACCTCCTCCCTCTGACCTGGAACTCCCTCCCTGTTCACACCCAACAAACCACCATTCTCCCCACCTTCAAAGCCTTTTTAAAATCACATCTTCACCAAAAAGCCTTTCCCAACTAAGCCCTCATTTCCTCTACTCCCTCTCCCTCCTACTTTGCCTTTGTATTTGACTTTGTACCTTTAAGCATTAGATATTCATCCACCCTCAACCCCACAGCATTTAAGTCCATATCCACAATGCATTTTTAATATCTATCTTTCCCCCTAGACTATAAACTCCTTGTGGGTAGGGAATATGTCAACCAATTCTCTTGTAGTGTACTCTCCCAAGTGCTTAATATAGTTTTCTGCACACAGTAAGTGTTCAATAAATATGATTGATTGATTGATTGATTAAGTGGAAGATCTGGGATTAAAACCCAGGTCCTCTGACTCCCAAGCCCCTAATCTTTCCACTAGGCTATGGTGCTACTCATTGACCATTAGCTCACTGTGGGCAGGGAACATGTCTACCAACTCTCATATATTGTACTCTCTCAAGCACTTAGAACAGTGCTTTGCACACATTAAGCACTCATGATATATGATTGATTAATTGGCTATCTGCTTCTCATTGGCCACTGGCAAGCCCAGGCATTTAGCTGGAAGAGCTAGCCCAGCCTGAGCCTAACCTCAGTGGCCTACAATTATCCTTAGCAACTTCCATGAGAGTGGGGAAGGGAGGGGGATTTGGGAAACTCCGGGGACCATCCTTCCCAACAGCACATTCCAGAGGATGGCCACATGACTGCTCTTATACACCCACCCTTCTCATGAAGAAGCAGCATGGCTTTGTGGATAGAGCACAGGCCTGAGAGTCAGAAGGTCATAGGTTCTAATCCTGGCCTCTGCCACTTTTCTGCTATATGACCTTAGGCACATCACTTCACTTCTCTGTGCCTCAGTTACCTAATCTGTAAAATGGGGATTATGACTGTGAGTCCCACATGGGACAGGGACTGTGTCCAACTCAATTGCTTGCATCAACTCCAGCACTTAATACAGTAAGCACTTAATAAATACAACAGTTATATAATCAACATCTTGTGGGTGACCAGGAACAGCCATTCAATCTTCTCTAGTGGACAGCCAGTAGATCAAAATTCAAATCATCACTGAAATTCCAACCTAAAGAGATCTCTTCATCCACCTGAGAGAGACCTCAATGCCCAGGCTACCCAGGGGAAGCCCACGGGATGAAAAACAATGCACATAATGCAGAGACCTGGGTGAGTGGCTAGGCCCATCTCTCCCCTCCCTAAAACTTGCCAGACATCCCACTGATCC
Organism: Ornithorhynchus anatinus; assembly: GCF_004115215.2. Classification (NCBI taxonomy): domain Eukaryota; kingdom Metazoa; phylum Chordata; class Mammalia; order Monotremata; family Ornithorhynchidae; genus Ornithorhynchus; species Ornithorhynchus anatinus. Next base: position 111,880,776 of record NC_041729.1, read on the forward strand.
AGATCCCACCGAGCTCACTTCCATATCCTGTTTTTCTGGGAAGGTCTGTCAGGAGGAGAGAGGCATTCTGGCCTAACTGGTTCCCTGAGCTGGTAACTCTGGGGGCCTCTTGGGCTGCAACTGACACTCAGCAGCTCTGAGCAAGCAAGAAGTCATGCAAAGCTAGTTAAGAAGGTGAGGTGAGGTGGAGAAGTAGAGGAGCTTCTGCTCCTCAAGCCTCCTCTCCTCTGAAGTTCATCCCTGGATTTCCCAGTGAAGTCATTGGTTCATCCAGCCTCACACACACTCCTGTCCCCGATTAGAGTGACACAAGGAAGCAGGGGAAGCTCTCATAGGACTGTGGGAATAGTGGGAGCAGAGAGAGGGTGATAGCCTACATCTATTTCGCATTTCATTTTATATTTTCTCTGAAGAATATTTTCATCATTGAAAAGCACCTACACATCAGGAAAAAAATAAGAGCAATATTTATATTGCTAAAGAACATTCCCTACAAACCTTATGTCCACATTTCCAGGAAGAATTTCCTTCCCTAGATTGCCAAACTGTGAAATCTGTATTTCTGTCCTTGTTGTTTGCCTCATTTAAGGTCAGGGAAACTTGCCTTCACTTTTCCTCCCTCTAACATTGCAATTTTCCCCCACTCATGGATCAGTTTAAGGAAACACAGAATTAAATCCAGTCTCATCAACAAAGTCTCCATGGGACACACAGTAGGGATGCACGTTGTTCTGGTTTTCTACAATTAGTCTGTTCCCCATCTGGTACTGGAGGAGGTAGAGGCAGGTACACGATATTCTGAGGTGTATGACATTCTAAGAGCAGCCTCAGTAGCTGTTGGAGTGGCTGACAGATAAGGCTTAAAGTATGCAAAATTATTGGAAAGAAAATAATGAAAGGAGCAGAAGGATATGATGGGGCCGCTACTGGGGGGTGACAAAGGGATTAACGGAGTGTAAAAGAGGATCAAATCAAGGTGGCTGCTCTGAAGGCAAAGAAGCAAAAAGGAATTATCTTTAAGGTTAAATAAACTGAGAAATGGACAAAGGAGGTGCAGCTTGGCATAGTGGGAAAAGCACAGGCCTGAGAATCACATGACCTGAGTTCTAATCCCAGCTCTGCCACTTGCCTGCTCCGTGACCTTAGGAATGTCACTTCACTTCTCTGTTTCCTCAACTGTATAATGGGAATTCAGTACCTGTTCTCCCTCCTACAGGGAAAGGAACTGTGTTCAACCTGATTATTTTGTTTCTATCCTCACATTTAGAACAGCGCTTGACACATAGAAAGTATTTAACAAATACCATAATTATTATCATGATCCAGTCATCTTCAAGACAGTTGGAACCACGAGCACAAAAGCGCAAAAAGGGGAGTGCCTTCAAAAAATCAAAAACAGCAGTCACAAAGACAAGGAGAACCTCTTCCTCAGAGTTTTCATGCAAAGAGGTCAAGTTGCAAGGACTCACTTCATTCATTCATTCAATAGTATTTATTGAGCGCTTACTATGTGCAGAGCACTGTACTAAGCGCTTGGAATAAACAAGTCGGCAACAGATAGAGACAGTCCCTGCCGTTTGACGATCTTACAGTCTAATTGGGGGAGACTGACAGACAAGAACAATGGCAATAAATAGAGTCGAGGGTAAGAACATCTCGTAAAAACAATGGCAACTAAATAGAATCAAGGCGATGTACATTTCATTAACAAAATAAATAGGGTAATGAAAATATATACAGTTGAGCAGACGAGTACAGTGCTGAGGGGATGGGAAGGGAGAGGGAGAGGAGCAGAGGGAAATGGGGGGAAAAGAGGGTTAAGCTGCGGAGAGGTGAAGGGGGGGGTGGTCGAGGGAGTAGAGGGAGAAGAGGAGCTCAGTCTGGGAAGGCCTCTGGAGGAGGTGAGTTTTAAGTAGGGTTTTGAAGAGGGGAAGAGAATCAGTTTGGTGGAGGTGAGGAGGGAGGGCGTTCCAGGACCGCGGGAGGATGTGGCCCCGGGGTCGACGGCGGGATAGGCGAGACCGAGGGACGGTGAGGAGGTGGGCGGCAGAGGAGTGGAGCGTGCGGGGTGGGCAGTAGAAAGAGAGAAGGGAGGATAGGTAGGAAGGGGCAAGGTGATGGAGAGCCTTGAAGCCTAGAGTGAGGAGTTTTTGTTTGGAGCGGAGGTTGATAGGCAACCACTGGAGGTGTTTAAGAAGGGGAGTGACATGCCCAGATCGTTTCTGCAGGAAGATGAGCTGGGCAGCAGAGTGAAGAATAGACTGGAGCGGGGCGAGAGAGGAGGAAGGGAGATCAGAGAGAAGGCTACCACAGTAGTCTAGCCGGGATATAACGAGAGTCCGTAGCAGTAAGGTAGCCATTTGGGTGGAGAGGAAAGGGCGCATCTTGGCGACATTGTAAAGGTGAAAGGTCTTGGTAACGGATAGGATGTGTGGGGTGAACAAGAGAGATGAGTCAAGGATGACACCGAGATTGCGGGCCTGAGAGACGGGAAGGATGGTCGTGCCATCCACGGTGATAGGGAAGTCTGGGAGAGGACCGGGTTTGGGAGGGAACATGAGGAGCTCAGTCTTGCTCATGTTGAGTTTTAGGTGGCGGGCTGACATCCAGGTGGAGACATCCTGGAGGCAGGAGGAGATGCGAGCCTGAAGGGAGGGGGAGAGGACAGGGGCGGAGATGTAGATCTGCGTGTCATCTGCGTAGAGATGGTAGTCAAAGCCGTGAGAGCGAATGAGTTCACCAAGGGAGTGAGTGTAAATGGAGAACAGAAGAGGGCCAAGAACTGACCCTTGAGGAACTCCAACAGTTAAAGGATGGGAGGGGGAGGAGGCTCCAGTGAAGGAGACCGAGAATGACCGGCCAGAGAGGTAAGAGGAGAACCAGGAGAGGACAGAGTCCGTGAAGCCAAGGTGAGATAAGGTGTGGAGGAGGAGGGGATGGTCGACAGTGTCAAAGGCAGCAGAGAGGTCAAGGAGGATTAGAATGGAGTAAGAGCCATTGCATTTGGCAAGAAGGAGGTCATGGGTGACCTTAGAGAGAGCAGTCTCGGTAGAGTGGAGGGTATGGAAGCCAGATTGGAGGGGTTCTAGGAGACAATGGGAGTTAAGGAATTCTAAGCAGCGATTGTAGATGACTCGTTCTAGGATTTTGGAAAGGAAGGGTAGTAGGGAGATAGGGCGATCACTGGAGGGGGAAGTGGGGTCAAGAGTGGGTTTTTTTAGGATGGGGGAGATGTGGGCATGTTTGAAGGCAGAGGGGAAGGAGCCATTGGGGATTGAGTGGTTAAAAATAGAAGTTAAGGAAGGGAGGAGGGCAGGGGCGATGGTTTTAATAAGGTGAGAGGGAATGGGGTCTGAGGCGCAGGTGGAGGAGGTGGCACTTGCAAGAAGGGAGGATATCTCCTCTGAGGATACTGCAGGGAAGGATGGAAAAGTAGGGGAGAGGGTTGGTGGGGGGGAGGGGAGAGGCGGAGGGGTGACTTTGGGGAGCTCAGACCTGATTGTGTTGATTTTTGTGAGGAAATAGGTGGCCAGATCATTGCGGGTGAGAGATGGCGGAGGGGGAGGAACAGGGGGCCTAAGGAGAGAGTTAAAGGTCCGGAACAATTGGCGGGGGTGACGGGCATGGGTGTCGATGAGGGAGGAGAAGAAGTTTTGCCTGGCGGAGGAGAGGGCAGAGTTAAGGCAGGAAAGGATAAATTTGAAGTGTGTGAGGTCGGCTTGGTGCTTGGACTTTCGCCAGGAGCGCTCAGCTGCTCGAGCATAGGAGCGTAGGAGGCGGACAGAGGAGGTGATCCAGGGTTGTGGGTTGGTGGAGCGAGAGCGGCAGAGGGAAAGGGGGGCGAGAGAGTTGAGATGAGTAGAGAGGGTGGAGTTGAGAGCGGAGACCTGATCATCTAGAGTGGGAAGTGAGGACAGGGCGGCAAGGTGAGGAGAGATGGTCTGCACAGAATCTCAATTAGGAAACACCAAAAATATTCAGGCATGCCTCCGAAAGGCTCCAGGCCACCCAAGAGGTTATGTTGGAGATAGGGTGACCCATCTTTGGGACAGAACCAGGGAGGAGCAATAGATGTTGGAGTTAAAGGCTTGGGAGACAGTGCAGCACCTCCTGACCCGGGTCCATGGGTCACCAGGGCCACCATTCGGGGTACCGATTTTATCCTGTTGGAGTCATGGAGACAGAGATGATTAGGAGAAAATTCTTAAATCATGAACTGGCTAAAAATATAGGCAAAACAGATGGACAAGATTAAGACTCTTCAGTGTGGAAAGATGCAGGCTAAGAAGAGGCACGATGAGAAGCAAAGTGGCTTAGTAAAAATAGTAATAATTATTATGATATCTGTTAAGTGCTTACTATGCACCATGCACTGTTCTAAGTGCTAGGGTAGATACAGGGTAATCAGGTTGTCCCAGTTGGGGAATCACACTTTTAAACCCCATTTTACAGATGAGATAACTGAGGTACAGCAAAGTTGTGACTTGTCCAAAGTCACATAGCAGACAAATGGAGGAGCCGGGATTAGAACTCATGTCCTCTGATTCCCAAGCCTATGCTCTTTGCACTAAGCCATGCAGTGGAAAGAGCACTGGACTGGGAGTCAGAGATCCTGGCTTCTAAGTACAACTCCACCTCTAGCCTGATGTTTTACTTTGGGCAAATCACTTACCTAATCTTTGCCTCAGTTACTTCATCTGTAAAATGGGGATTAAGATTGTGAGTTTTATGTGGGACAGGGTCTATATCCAACCTGATTATCTTGCATCTACCCCAGCACTTAGTACACAGTAAGCACTTAATAAATAGCATAAAAAAGAAGTATACAAAACCAATAAGAGAACATAGGGCAAACATGGAATTTTGTTCAAGCTGAAAATATTAGCAAATTTAAGAAATGTTTAGGAAAATTTATGGACAATAAGTCTTAATAATACTGTGGCATTTGTTAAGTGTGTGTAAGTATTGTGTGACAAGTATTGTACTAAGTGCCAAGGTAGACACAAATTAATCAGCTCCAATAAAATCCCTGTCCCCCATGGGGTTCATAGGCTAAGTAGAAGGGAAAACAGGTATTGAATTCCTATTTTACAGATAAGAAACTAAAGCATAGAGAAGTTAAATGACTAGCCCGAGATTACACAGCAGGCTAGTGATAGAGCAGTGATTAGAACCCAGGTCTTCTTACTCCCTGACCCATGCCCTTACCTCTAGGTCACATCATTTGAGTACCTAAAAAGGAAAGCTAAGGATACTGAGGGGTAAAATTAAAGGTGTGACATATTAGATTGATAAATATTATCCATCATTAGCCTCCAAAGTCCTACCATTTTACTTTGCTCTGGCCAAAGCCTTGGTCATATTCTGGGCTTCACAGTATTGAGAGATGTGGAGAACTCAGAGGGGGTGGTCCAAGAAAACTATTGAAGTACATGAATAGGAGGGCAACTATCACCATAGTTCCTCCAAGTATTCTCTTGCCCTTGTCAAAGATAGGATTTTGTGCTGCTTGGGCCATTAGCTTGACATACTAATATGACTATCTTGTGCTAAAAGCACCCGCATTCATTTAGCCTGGAGAAGGGAAAGTATGGGGAATACCTAATACTGCTGTCCAGGTAAATGATTAGTGACAATTAGCCTTTCTTCATCTTCAGCTTAAAAAGAGATGAGCTTAAATTGCACTACCAGAGACTTATGTAAGCCAAAAGGAATCAATCAATATTTATTGAAGGCTTACTGGGTACAGAGTACTGTACTAAGCATTTGGAAGAGTACAATTAGTGAACAAAGAGCTGTCCCCAAAAAGCTTAGACCCTAGAGAGGGATTTCTTGATGGAGATGACTGGCAAACACTAGAATCAATCATCACTGGGAAGCAAGAAAGTGTTTTGGTGGGGGTTTTTGTGAGGCTTCTCATCTGCCTTAGTTGGCTTGAGTTTAATTTTATATTAAGACAGGGGAGGGGACTAAATAAATTTTCCAGACCCCTTTTCTTCCACAGGCCTTCAACTGACTTCTTATGGACCAGCCAACCAAGCATCTCTCAAAGATGCTGAGTCTGAAGCCTAGATTTTGTGTTGTCTAGACAGGCAAGATATAGCGAGAAACAGAAACAGGCAATCAGAGCAGTCAATCAATAAACATTTATTGAGCAAGCACTTGGGATACAATGTAACAGAGTTGGTTGGCACATTCCCTGAGTATAAGGATCTTACAGCAAAACAAGGATGTTGGCATAGGGACTCATTCTTATTTGTTAATATTTATTCAGAGGTCCCAGAGTACAAGAACAAATATCAAACTCCAGCCTTTGCCTTCTGAGAGCACTTATCCTAAGACATCTTAACTTTTGGGAAGGTAATCCCTCATTCCTTGCTCTCCTCTTTTCCAATTTTCCCTCAGCCCATGTGTTTCATTTCTCACAGTTTGTCCTTCGGGCTGGAATCTCACATCTTGCCCTGAGCTAAAATATCCTTTCTTCTCAATCTTGCTTGGCTCCTCTTATTCTTCCCTGATTAGACCCCCATCTTCCCCATTACCAGACATCACAGCTCTCTTATTTGCTTTCAAGTTTATTTATTTGTTATTGGTTCATTTAACCCAACAAAAGACAGTCTTGGGCTGTGGGTCACATATCAGCCACTCTGGAATCCATCAGTGAAGTTCAATATCAGTGGAGTCTTCTCTGAATAAGAAGGATAACTATATATAATTGATATATTTATCAATCAATAGTATTTATTGAGCACTTACTGTGTGCAGAGCACTGTACTAAGTTCTCGGGAGAGTACGATAAAACAAAATTGGGGAGACAGGCATTAAAATAAAATACAGATATGTACATTTGTTTTATGGCATTTGTTAATTGCTCACTATGTGTCAAGCACTGTTCTGTGCGCTGGGGTAGTTACAAGATAATCAGGTTGAATACAGTCCCCCATCTCACATAGGGCTTACAATTTAAGTGGGAAGGAGAAGGATTCAATCCCCATTTTACAGATGAGGTAACTGAGGTACGGAAAAATGACTTGCTCAAGGGCACACTGCAGACAAGTGGCAGAGCTGGGATTAGAACCTAGATATTGCTTCACAATTGTTGTGGGACAGAGGTTAGGCATTATTTACATCTATCTTCATATCCTTTCAAATTGATGTTTAAATATTAGTTAAGATTGCTTACATTTCCCATATATTGTAAAATTATATGATAGGGGTTGTGTGTTTTCCTTTTTCTTCATGTGCCCCAAATGCCCAGTACAAGGATCCATGTAGTAGACACACAATCAATACTCTGGGTAGTAATTCAGAGACATGGGTCTTTATGTCCCAGTTGGCTGGTATTTACCCTTCAGACCACGTGTTTGTTTTGTCTCTACAAAAGTTGTGTGCAGGAAACTTCCCAGAACCAGGCCCTCATAAAAGGGACTCAAAGTTATCCCAAAGATGTTGGTACCACCAAACAGTCGAACCTCAATCATTCAAATCTCTTGGCCTGAAATGTAATAATCAGTAATCTAAATAATTCAAAAAGGCTTCCAAATGGCTTTCTATGACACAAGAAAGTACCAGAATAATAACATCGCATGAGAATTCAGAGAATTTCTGGTAACCTTGGACTACATCCCAACTGCAAACATAAATGGGAACACCAAAGGCAATCTATAGTGACTTCAGACCATCACTGAGATGTGAACCAAAAGCAAACTGGAGATCCAAGTATGCAGGCAAGAAAAACAAAGTTGTTCTGGTAGAATGCTGGAGAGATTTTCGTCATTTTAAATTAGGAAATCCCTCACCACAAGAAAGAGTTGACCCTGTCGACTACGGCCAGCCCAGATTATTCAACCTTCCCATAGTCCCAGTTTGACTGTCTCAGCTAATTATCTTGAATCCACCCCAGGGTTTAGTAGTGTTTGGCACATAGTAAGCACTTAATAACTACCATAATAATTAAGTACCATAATTAGATATTTTGGAAGATCTATACAAATTGCAGTTACTCCCCACTTTATCCTTGTTTTCTTTTCTCTATTTGCTAAATTTTATCAGCTGAAGCTGAGAGATCAGACATCTTCCTTAATGAACCAAAACTGTTTCCAGTCATCCCTGACAAACCCAGCATTTTAACATAAGTAAACAATGAAACTCTTTGGATCTTAGAAAGTTAACTCCTTCCTTGTTCCTGAAAATAAAATCTTTTTCCAGGAAATTTCATGGATTAGTGGGTCTATGCATTTCAGGATTTTTTAAAAGCAAACTCAAAATATGCTCCTATATATCTGTTCTATAAATTAGATTCAACTAGGTCATGATTTTCCTGCCTTGCAACAAAGCATACCTTCTAGCTCTAAAACTAGATTTAAAAGCATCTATGATCAAAATTAAATATTTTGAGCTCTTCTGAGAGAAGTACTGAGAAAAATAAAATATTAGTGCAACAAAGTATTGTTCTAGGTGGGAAAACCCTTTTACTTTAGCTCTAGATGAATCTGTTACCTTGTTTAATCTCCAACAATTTCAATTATCTCTTAGACCTTGAAGTCTCTTACCTGGAGCTCTGGATTATTTCACCCTGTTGCTTCTAGTCTGCGAAAGGCTGCAGGCAAAGATTTCACCTTGAAATGGAAGGGTTCAGTTATTGTGACAACAGATTTATATGTTTCCCAATCTGAAGCGGAAATAATTTCCTAATTTGGATTGTGTCATCTTTCAATAGCTACAATCCTTTTAAAAGGCGCGAAGGGGGATCTGTGAATGAGTTCATGTATATTTGTGTGGGTAGCTGCTGGATGCAGATAGGCACGCTGCCCAAATGGGGAAGTGACTGGGGAACTAATGAGTAAGTTTCTTAATTTGGGGCAAACTGCAAATTGCTGATGTCCAGCTAATGGTAGTGATTTTTATGTACTTAACTTGCCACAAAAACACCTCCCTTCTCTCTTTCTACAGCCCACCCAGTACACTCCGCTCCTTGGCTGCTAAACTCCTCACTGTGCCTCATTCTTGCCTATCCCACTGTCAACCCCTGGCCCACATCTTACCACTGACCTGGAATGTCCTCCCTCCTCACATCTGCCAAACTAACTCTCTTCCCCTCTTCAAAGCCTTACTGAGAGCTCACCTCCTCCCGGAGGCCTTCCCAGACCGATCCTTCCCTTTCTCTCTGCCCCTCCTCCCCTCCTCATTCCCCCTACTTCCTCCCTCTGCTCTACTCCCTTACCCTCCCACAGTACTTGTGTATATTTGTACATATTATTTCTCTATTTTATTAATGATGTGCATATATCTATGATTCTATTTATCTTGATGGTATTGATATCTGACTACTTGTTTTGTTGTCTCTCTCTCCCCCGTTTAAACTGTGAGCCCATTGTTGGGCAGGGATTGCCTCTATCTGTTGACAAATTTTACATTCCAAGTGCTTGGTACAGTGCTCTGCACACAGTAAGTGCTCAATAAATACGATTGATTGATTGAATGAATATTGAAAAAAATCCTGCTGTAAGTCATTTGACCCCTGAAAAACTATGTCTCTGGATGTTTTCCATTTAACCATCAGTCTAATCTACTGAAAGTCTTGCTTTTCCTGCTTTCACATTGTTCAGCATACTTTCTGAATGATAAAAATGAATTTTAGGGTCATTTTATTATGATGTTTGGTACTGGTTACCTATGTCCTTGCCTCTGAGTGACTCAATCCGAGATTTAGGTAGAACACATTAACTCCTTAGATACCAACCACCACAACAACAATTTTATTTTATTTTGTTTTGTTTTTTGAAGACTCAGTGTGCACACTGTGCTGCATAAGGAGATTTACAAAAGAAAAATTAAAGCATGCTCCCTACCTTCAAGGAGCTTGCAGTCGATTCGGTGGGGGGCGGGGGGACAGTCAGAAGACAAGAAAACCCATTGTAACTTGGATTCTCTTTCCCCTTGGAAAGAATATAAAAATAGTCCAGGCTATAAAAATAGCTGGTCTCTTTAAGCAACTGATTCACTAAGCCAAAGTCAATTATTAAAATTCAATGACAATGAACCAGAGATGCTTGAATTAATGATTCACAATTTACTACTTGAATTAATGATTCACAATTTACTAATTAGTGCCAAGGTTAACATCAACTGAACACATTCATCCTGACTCCCTTCTCTAGTTAAAAAAGAGCTGGGGATTCCCAGCATCAGATGGAAGCCTTTTGAAAGTCCACGAACAGAGAAAAGAATTCATTCAATGGTGTCACGGGTGAATGGACAGCCCTCAGTGCTGATAAACACATCTTGGTAGTCACTGAAGGTGAGTGAGTGACTCTATCCAATTTATATATTGAAACTTCTTTGTTCCCCACCTATATACATTTATTCTAGTCAGAAAAGACATCACTGACTGTAGCCATGTGGAATTCTCGACTGTAATACTAATGGTATTTATTGAGCACCCACTGGGTACAAAGCACCATACAAAACACTAGGGAAATATAACTGAAGAATGAGACAGTTTCCCTGCCTTCAAGGAGCTTGCATTATAATGGGGAAGACAGACATAAAAAGATTTATAAATAAGATAATCAGAAAAAAACCTAGTCAATCACAGTTTCCCCTCTCAGGATCACATCTAGTGAGTTTCCAGGACACTACCAGTCTTGGCTATGGGAGGAAGAGTCAAGCAGAGGCATGTCCTTTCCATTCCTAGCTTGGGCAGTGGCTGGCGAGAGGAAGGCATTCTGCTACAAGTCAAAACTCACCTGTGCTTGGTAGCAGCAGTATGGGAGAGAGTCGAGGGTGGAGACTCAAGTTTACTGCGTGGAAGAAGGCAATGGTAAACACTTCCATATTTTTACCAAAAGAACATTGTGGATACACTAACAGAACTATTGCAGATGGAGGTGGGGCATTCTAGGAGAGATGTGTCCAAGGAGTCGCTATGGGTCAGAAACAACTTGACAGCATAAGACAAGAAAAGACAATCACAGTTTCCTCATCTGTAAAATGGGGATTGAGTGTGAGCCCTATGTGGAACAGGGACTGTGTCCAATCTGACTGACTTGTATCTAACCCAGTGCTTAGAACAGTGATTAGCACATAGTAAGTCCTTAACAAGTACCATTATAATGATGATGACCAAACTGATGCTCTCAACACCACCCTCTCTACTGAACTCAGCTCTCTGGCTCCCTTATCCATTCATGGATCTCGAATCACTAATCCATGCCCTGGATCACCTGCACAGTCTGCCTCTTTTGCTCTTGTGCATGAACCGCTCAGTACTGATGGTAGGAATCTAGATGGCAGGCTGACCTTGTCCACTTCAAGTTTATCCTTACATGCTTTAACTCTGCCCTCTCCTCTGCCTAGGAAAATTATTTCTCCATCCTTAATGATACCCCTGCCCATTGCCCTCATCAATTGTTCCTGATGTTTAACTCCCTCCTCAACCGCCTTGTCCCCCCGCCTCCCCCATCTCTTGTCCCTAATGACCTGGCCACCTACTTGATTGAGAAAATCAAAACTATCAGGCGTAATCTCTTGAAAATTTCTCCTCTCTTGTCCCTAATGACCTGGCCACCTACTTGACTGAGAAAATCAAAACTATCAGGCGTAATCTCTTGAAAATTTCTCCTGAACCTCCCCAGTATCTCCCTCCTCCTGCCCCTCCTTCAACTCCCCCATGTTTCCCATCAGTATCTAAAGAGATCTGCCTTCTCTCAAAATCCACTCCCTTCGCCTGCATATCCAACCCCATCCCTTTGCACCTTATCAGAACACTTGCTCCCTCTCTTCTTCCCTCCCTAACCACCATCTTCAGCTGCTGGCTCTCCAATGGCTTCTTGCCCACTGTTTTCAAACATGTCCATGTCTCCCCTATCCTAAAAAAAATCCCCCCTTGACCCCATAGCTCCCTCCAGTTATCCCCCCATCTCCCTCCTACCATTTCTCCCCAAACTCCTTGAACAAATAGTTTACATCCACTGTCTCAAGTTCCTTTCCTCCACCTCTCTCCTTGACCCCCTCCAATCTGTCCTTTTCATTCCATAGAAATTGCCATCTAGAAGGTAACAAACGATCTCCTTCTTGCCAAATCCTGTGGCTTATACTCTATCCTAATTTTCCTCAACCTCTCACCTGCCTTGGACACTGCCGACCACCCCCTTCACCTGAAAATATTATCCAACCTCGGCTTCACTTACACTATCCTCTCTTGGTTCTCCTATCTTTCTGGCTGCTTATTCTCAATGTCTTTCATGGATTCCTACTCTGCTTCCTAACCCTTGACTGTGCTTTCCCCTCAAAGTTCATTTCTGAGTCCCCTTCTATTCTCCATCTGCACCCACTCCCTAGCAGAACTCATTGCTCCCATGGCTTAAACTCCCATCTCTATGCATATGATTCCCAAATCTACATCTCCAGCCCTTATCTCTCTCCCCTCTGTAATCTCGTATTTCCTCCTACCTTCAAGATAACTCTACTTGCATGTCCTGCCATCACCTCAAAATTACCTTGTCACAAATAGAACTCTTTATCTTTCCACCCAAATCCTGTTCTTTCCCTGACTTTCCCCATCTCTGTAGACAGCACCACTATCCTCTATCCTTCCTATCTTACAAGTCCATAACCTTAGCAGTATCCTTGACTCCTCTCTCTCACTCAACTCACATATTCAATCTATTCAGTCCACATTTTGTGACTCCTCAAGAACCTCCAGTGGTTGCCTATCCACCTCTGCATCAAACAGAAACTCCTTACCATGGGCTTTAAAGCAGTCAATTACCTTGCCCCCTCCTACCTCACCTTGCTACTCTCCTACTACAACCCAGTCCACACACTTCGCTCCTCTAATACCTACCTATTCATTGTACCTTGATCTCTACTATCTCGCCTCTGACCTCTCAACTACATCTTGCCTCTGGCTGAAATGGCCTCCCTCTTCATATCCTACAGACAATCCCCTCCCCATCACTCCTCAGAGCCTTATTGAAGACACATCTCCTCCAAGAGGCTTTCCCTGACTAAGCCCTCTTTTCCTCTTCTTCCACTCCCTTCTGCATCACCCTTACTTGCTCCTTTTATTCATCCCCTTTCCTAGCCCCACAGCACTTATGTACATATCTGTAATTTATGTATTTACATTAATATCTGTCTTCCCCTCTAGCTCACTGAGGATAGGGAATGTATCTGTTATAGTTATACGGTACTCTCCTCAGCACTTAGTACAGTGTTCTGCACACTGTAAACACTCAATAAATATGACTGATCGGTGAAGCTCCTGTGTGTGTGTGTGTGTGTATAGGGGGAACTGGAAAAGCCAATGCGGGATCCACAGTCCTCGTCACACCAGGCACGTAGAAAGGTCGTCCCTTGTTGTGTTTTTTGCTCTTAGGGTTCGTAGCGCTGCAGCTGTTTTTCCTTTAGTGTCGTGTCTCTTGTTCCGTGAGAAGCTTAGGCTCAAAGGGAGCCAATCCCTTCCTTATGGCAGTGTGCCACACAGGTCTGTCCTCAACAATTGGCTCCCAGCTTTCATCTGGAACACAGCACTGTCTGAGGCTTTGTTTCCCCTCTGAATTAAAAGTGGTGAAGCAGAAGATTGGGAAATAAACTTAAAACTAAGTCAGTCAGTTCCCTTTTTAGGCAAACTCAGTGGGGTGTTCACCGTGGAAATTCATTCCACAGTGAAAATCTCCCCCTGATTAACGGGCTCCTCCCAGGCCCAGGGAAATTCCACCAAGCCAGGTCCTTCTCCCACAGCTGCCAATGCTGATATGGTGGTCACAACTAATCTAGACCACATGGTCTACTCTGGCTCACCTCCATGAAGAACCATTGCTGACCACAACTTAATATAGCCAGGGAGAGGAAATGAAAAAGGAATCTCCATCTCTATTTAGGGCCTGTGCCTTTGCTGATGCACCATCACTGACTTCATGAGCTAGGAAAATCATTCATGTAACTCTCATTGCTAGAAATTGTAATGGAAATAGCCACACTGCAGCCTTTCCATGGGCCCCACCCTTGAACTGTATACAAACTAAAAGACAAATGTCAGAGGAAACATCCATTGCAAAAAATACAAAGGGCAGCTGGCCCTCTTTTCCTCTCCACCCCCACCTTCCTCCTAGAGTAGTCCTGCTCTAGGCCATGTGACACAAGTGGTGGTTCCCTGTCCCTTTATGGGGGTTGCTCCGTAAACTGATTGCCCCATCTACTGGATAGGAAATGGGGTCAATACATAATGTACTAGTAGAACTCTAAAGGACCTTGGGGGCAGAGGTGAAAGAGTCATCCAGGTTGTGCAATACCTGGATGGGTCCACCAGAGAGAGACCACAAAACTCATACCCCTAAGAAACCAAGGAAAGGTGGAGCAAGGGGAGAACTGTTTGGGACAGAGTTCAGGGAAAGAGGCAGGGACTAGGCCAAGGTTTTCTATTGAGAACCTTTAAGCCCACTCCCTTAGAGAACTCTTCCACTCCCACGATTTCAACTACCATGTCTATGGATGATTCCCAAATCTACATCTCCAGCCCTGATCTTTCTCCTTCTCTGTAGTCTTACTTTTTCTCCTGCCTTCAGAGTGTCTCTACCTGGACATCCACCATCACAGATGTAACAAGTCCAAAACAGAACTCATCATCTTCCTAGCCAAACACTGTCTTCCCAGTGACTTTCCCATTACTGTAGACAGCATCACCATTCTCCCTATCTCAAAAGCCTGTAACTTTAGGATTTTCCTCTACTCATCACTCTGATTCTACCTACATATATCTGTCATCAAATCCTGTCATTTTTACCTTCACAACTTCATTAAAATCCACGCTTTTCTCTCCATCCATCAACCTCCCTGTCTCCTGTCTCTCTCCACTTCAGTCTATAATTTACTCTTCTGTGTGGATCATTTTTCTACAAAAACATTCAGTCCTTATTTGCCCACTCCTCAAGAAACTTTAGTGGTTGTCCATCCACCTCTGCATCAAACAGAAACTCCCTACCACTGGCTTTAAAGAACTCAATCACCTTGCAGTCTTTCTTACCTTACCTCCCTTTCCTACTACAACCCAGCCCGCATACTTCACTCTTCTAATGCCAACCTATTCACTGTACCTCGATCTCATCTATCTTGCGGCCAACCTCTTGACCCTGTCCTGCCTCTGACCTGTAATGCCCACTCTCTTTATATCCAACAATCGCTCTTTCCATTTTCAAAGCCTTACGGAAGGCACATCTCCTCCAAGAGACCTTCCCTGCCTAGGCCCTTATTTCCTCTTCTTCCACTCCCTTCTTCTTCACCCTTGCATTAGAATTTGCACTCTTAATTTACCTTCCCACTCAACTCCACAACACTTACGTACAGATCCATAATTTATTTATAATAATGTCTGTCTCCTCCACTAGATGGGAATTTCATTGTGGACAAGGTACGTATCTACCAATTCTTTTATTGTATGCTTCCAAGAGCTTAGTACAGTGGTCTGAACACAGTAAGCTCTCAGAAATACAATCGATTGATTAAGCATGCAATGGGAGATTGGTGAGGTAGGCTTGAAGAGGTAGGCTTGAAAATGGAGTACTCTGGACTGCTTTTAATATTTTATGGCATTTTTTAAGCACTTATTCCATGCTGAGCACTATAGTAAGGCTGGGGTAGATACAAACTAATCCAATTGGACACAAAGTTGAGGGAACTGAGGCACAGAGAAGTTAAGTGATGTGCCCAAAGTCACACAGCAGACAAGTGTCAGAGTAAGGATTAGAACTCAGTTCCTTCTGACTCCCAGGTCTCTGCTTTATCTACTAGGCCATGCTGCTTCTCTAATCTTCAGTTGATTTTTAGTTTCCAGTAGAGGGAATTTTGTTGGTTTTTTTAATGGTATGTGCCAGGCACTGTACTAAACGCATACCAAGCACTGTACTAAGCACTGATTAGTTACAAGCTAATCAGGTTGGACAAAGTCTATGTCCCACATGGGGTTCACAGATTTTACAGATGAGATCACTGAGTCCCAGAGAAGTTAAGTGATTTGCCCAAAATTGCACAGTAGAGAAGTGATATAGCTGGGATTAGAACCCTGGTCCTCTGACTCCCAAGCCCATGCTTTATTCACTAAACCATGCTGCTATCCTCTCTCTTCTCTCACTCCAAACTACCTCACACTCTTAATTCCTCTCTAACTAACCTCACTCGTGCCACATTCTCATTTCTCCTCCTTCCAACCTTTAGCTCATACCCTCCTTCTGCCTGAAACTTCCTCACCTTCATATCCAGTGGACCACTGCTCTCCCCATAATCAAAGACCTTCTGAAATCATATCTTTTCTAGGATGCTTTAATTTCTAATCTCCATACTTCATATCCATTCATTCATTCATTCAATAGTATTTATTGAGCGCTATGTGCAGAGCATTGTACTAAGCGCTTGGAATGAACAAGTCAGCAACAGATACAGTCCCTGCCGTTTGACGGGCTTACAGTCTAATCGGGGGAGACAGACAGACAAGAACAGTGGCAATAAATAGAGTCAAGGGGAAGAACATCTCGTAAAAACAATGGCAACTAAATAGAATCAAGGTGATGTACATTTCATTAACAAAATTAATAGGGTAATGAAAATATATACAGTTGAGCAGACGAGTACAGTGCTGAGGGGATGGGAAGGGAGAGGGGGAGGACCAGAGGGAAATGGGGGGAAAAGAGGGTTAAGCTGTGGAGAGGTGAAGGGGGGGTGGTCGAGGGAGTAGAGGGAGAAGGGGAGCTCAGTCTAGGAAGGCCTCTTGGAGGAGGTGAGTTTTAAGTAGGGTTTTGAAGAGGGGAAGAGAATCAGTTTGGCGGAGGTGAGGAGGGAGGGCGTTCCAGGACCGTGGGAGGACGTGGCCCCGGGGTTGACGGCGGGATAGGCGAGACTGAGGGACGGTGAGGAGGTGGGCGGCAGAGGAGTGGAGCGTGCGGGGTGGGCAGTAGAAAGAGAGAAGGGAGGATAGGTAGGAAGGGGCAAGGTGATGGAGAGCCTTGAAGCCTAGAGTGAGGAGTTTTTGTTTGGAGCGGAGGTTGATAGGCAACCACTGGAGGTGTTTAAGAAGGGGAGTGACATGCCCAGATCGTTTCTGCAGGAAATGAGCCGGGCAGCGGAGTGAAGAATAGACTGGAGCGGGGTGAGAGAGGAGGAAGGGAGATCAGAGAGAAGGCTAACACAGTAGTCTAGCCAGGATATAACGAGAGTCCGTAGCAGTAAGGTAGCCGTTTGGGTGGAGAGGAAAGGGCGCATCTTGGCGACATTGTAAAGGTGAAAGGTCTTGGTAACGGATAGGATGTGTGGGGTGAACAAGAGAGATGAGTCAAGGATGACACCGAGATTGCGGGCCTGAGAGACGGGAAGGATGGTCGTGCCATCCACGGTGATAGGGAAGTCTGGGAGAGGACCGGGTTTGGGAGGGAACATGAGGAGCTCAGTCTTGCTCATGTTGAGTTTTAGGTGGCGGGCTGACATCCAGGTGGAGACATCCTGGAGGCAGGAGGAGATGCGGGCCTGAAGGGAGGGGGAGAGGACAGGGGCGGAGATGTAGATCTGCGTGTCATCTGCGTAGAGATGGTAGTCAAAGCCGTGAGAGCGAATGAGTTCACCAAGGGAGTGAGTGTAAATGGAGAACAGAAGAGGGCCAAGAACTGACCCTTGAGGAACTCCAACAGTTAAAGGATGGGAGGGGGAGGAGGCTCCAGTGAAGGAGGCCGAGAATGACCGGCCAGAGAGGTAAGAGGAGAACCAGGAGAGGACAGAGTCCATGAAGCCAAGGTGAGATAAGGTGTGAAGGAGGAGGGGATGGTCGACAGTGTCAAAGGCAGCAGAGAGGTCAAGGAGGATTAGAATGGAGTAAGAGCCATTGCATTTGGCAAGAAGGAGGTCATGGGTGACCTTAGAGAGAGCAGTCTTGGTAGAGTGGAGGGTATGGAAGCCAGATTGGAGGGGTTCTAGGAGACAATGGGAGTTAAGGAATTCTAAGCAGCGATTGTAGATGACTCGTTCTACGATTTTGGAAAGGAAGGGTAGTAGGGAGATAAGGCGATAACTGGAGGGGGAAGTGGGGTCAAGAGTGGGTTTTTTTAGGATGGGGGAGACGTGGGCATGTTTGAAGGCAGAGGGGAAGGAGCCATTGGGGATTGAGTGGTTAAAAATAGAAGTTAAGGAAGGGAGGAGGGCAGGGGCGATGGTTTTAATAAGGTGAGAGGGAATGGGGTCTGAGGCGCAGGTGCAGGGGGTGGCACTTGCAAGAAGGGAGGATATCTCCTCTGAGGATTCTGCAGGGAAGGATGGAAAAGGTTGGTGGGGGGGAGGGGAGAGGCGGAGGGGTGACTTTGGGGAGCTCAGACCTGATTGTGTTGATTTTTGTGAGGAAATAGGTGGCCAGATCATTGGGGGTGAGAGATGGCGGAGGGGGAGGAACAGGGGGCCTAAGGAGAGAGTTAAAGGTCCGGAACAATTGGCGGGGGTGACGGGCATGGGTGTTGATGAGGGAGGAGAAGATGTTTTGCCTGGCGGAGGAGAGGGCAGAGTTAAGGCAGGAAAGGATAAATTGAAGTGTGTGAGGTCGGCTTGGTGCTTGGACTTTCGCCAGGAGTGCTCAGCAGCTCGAGCATAGGAACGTAGGAGGCGGACAGAGGAGGTGATCCAGGGCTGTGGGTTGGTGGAGCGAGAGCGGCGGAGGGAAAGGGGGAGCGAGAGAGTTGAGATGAGTAGAGAGGGTGGAGTTGAGAGCGGAGACCTGATCATCGAGAGTGGGAAGTCAGGACAGGGCGGCAAGGTGAGGAGAGATGCAACTGCCATTTTATTTCATCACTGTGATGCCAATAAGCAGTTAAATACTCATAATCCCTGCTAGTACTTTTGTACATGTCTATTGTTTCCCCAGAGCTATTTCCCCTGCTACATTGTAAGCACCTTGAGGACTGGGATTAGGTCTACTAATTCAATTGTACTACCCCAAAAATACAATACCAGATGCTCAATAACTAAGATTGATTCATTGAAACAAATTTCTTGGTCAAAACATCGATGTTGGGAAGCAGGAAAGAATGGTATTAATGTTATTTATTGAATACCCACTGAATGCAACACACTTAGGTGCATAGCTTTATTCTCTATGATATCTTCCTATCAATAATTTATTTTAGTTTTTGCCTCCACTACTCATTTTTAAGTGCAGTGAGTGGGGGAATCATGTCTGTTAGTTGTTTTACTCTCCTAAGGACTAAATACAGCATTCTCCAAATAGAAGGTGTTTAGTAAAAGTGTTTGATTGCTGAAACATCGACAGTGAAATTCCTTGTAGTCCTCTTTGTTTTCTCAACATTGAAAATCTTGTGCTCTGCCTCTGCCCTGGGAGAGGCTCTGGAAGCTCTAGGCGTGAAAGGGAAGAAGGCTGGTAATATTCACCCAGAATGCTCTCTCTTCCATCTTCATTCCCTGGAGACAGCAAGGAAAGAATCATGCTAGATTAAAGAAGCAGCAAGGCCTAGTCAATAGAGCATGGGCCTGGAGGTCAGAAGAACCTAGGTACTAATCCCAGTTCTGTCATTTGTCTGCTATGTGACCTTGAGCAAGTTGCTTAACTTCCCTATGCCCCAGTTACCTCATCTGTAAAATGGGGATTAAGACTGAGCCCCATGTGGGACATGGTCTGAGTCCTACCTGATTACTTTGTGTCTACCCCAACGCTTAGTAGAATACCTGGCTCATAGTAAGTGCTTAAGAAATACCAAAACAGCAGCAACAAAAAAAGATTAATGCTGTCCATCGCTTGGTCACTGAACATTGACATAGCCTACTGGGAAGGGCATGCATAGGGGTCAAAGGACCTGGATTCTAATCTTGGCTTTGCCACTTGCCAGCTCTGTGACCTTGGGCAAGTCACTTACCTTCTCTGTGCTCACTTTCCTCATTTGTAAAATAGGAATTAAATACCTGTTCTCCTTCCCCTTTCAGACTGTGAACCTCGTTTGGGACTGGGATTAAGTCTGACTTAATTATCTTGCATTTACTCCAGCACTTAGTACAGGGCTTGGCACAAAATAAATGCTTAAGAAACTCCACTATAATAATAGCAATTATTATAGTTGCATATAATAATTATTATTGTTAGCCACAAGGTGCTAAGCTCAGCATTCAGATATGAGCAGTATTCAGATATGGGCAAGTCAAGGGTAGACTAATAATTGTGATAGTAATAAAATAAAAACCACTTGAATGCACACTTTCATTTTTTCCAAAGCACTTTCACATGAATGATCTTATTTTCCCACTCAGCATCCCTGTACAGATGAAGAAACTGAGGAATTAAGTGATTAGAAGCAGTGTGGTTTAGTGTAAAGAGCACAGACTTGGGAGTCAGACGCGGTGGGTTCTAACCCCAGCTTCGCCACTTGTCAGCTGTGTGACTTTGGTCATGACACTTAATTTCTCTGCATCTCAGCTACCTCATCTGTAAAATGGAGATTAAGATTGTGAGCCCCATGTGAAACAACCTGATTACCTTGTATCTACCTCAGTGCTTAGAACAGTGCTTGGCACAGAGTAAGCACTTAACAAATACCTTCATGATCATCATTATTATTATTATTTTTATTTGGTCACACAGTAGAGCTGTGGACTACAATCCAGTATTCTGACTCTGGGACTCATGTATGTTCCATTAGACATTCCTGTTCTGCTTCATCTATAATAATCGTGGCTCAGTGGAAAGAGCACGGGCTTTGGAGTCAGAGGTCATGGGTTCGAATCCCTGCTCGGCCACATGTCAGCTGTGTGACTTTGGGCAAGTCACTTAACTTCTCGATGCCTCAGTTACCTCATCTGTAAAATGGGGATTAAGACTGTGAGCCCCACGTGGGACAACCTGATTCCCCTGTGTCTACCCCAGTGCTTAGAACAGTGCTCGACACATAGTAAGCGCTTAACAAATACCAACATTATTATTATTATTATTAATAATGTCAGCCAGTAGTGGTGTGGAGGCTGCTGTCTCCCCCTCTAAATTCAAGGGATCATGTCTACCAAATCTGTTTTATAGTACTTTGTCAAGCACTTACTACACTGTTCTGCCCTCAATAAGCATTCAATAAATACCATTGATTGATTGAGCGATCTATTGTTACCATTTATTTATCTGCAGTTTCGTCTGCCCTCCGGTTCCCATAGGACAGCTCCCCCTTCAGAAATGTATTAGTCTTAGCCACGAAGCCCTGGGTGTGGGGCATGTGGCAAAGAGTGTGATGATGATTATGGTATGTATTAAATGTTTACTAGGTGTCAAACAGTTATAAGCCCTGGGTTAGATACAAGGGAATCTGTCCGTTTACTGATATATTGTAACAGCCCCCCAAGCTCTGCACACAATAAGCACTCAGTAAATATGACTGAACGAATGAATGAAGTTGATCAAGTCGAACGCAGTCCCTGTCCCATATGAGATAACTGAGGCACAGAAAAGTGAAGTGACAGGCCCAAGGTAACCAAGCAGGTAACTGGAGGAGTTAGGATTAGAACCTAGGTCCTCTGACTCCCAAGACTTTGCTCTTTCCACTGGGTTATACTATATCTTGGACTGTAACCAAGGGCACCAGGACTCTTCTTCAGCCTAAGTAGACCATGTGCCAATCTCTGCAGATGATGATCCTCTGTGAAGGTCTTTGTCTTCTTGAGCCATTTCTGTGGCCTGGGAGCTAGCAGAAGGAGACTACGCTCCCAGAGGCAGGAGGCCACGAGTTACACATTTCAACCCAGATCTGAAAATAGGGATTTCCCTCATGGGTTTCTTCCCGGTCTCACTCTAGAAACCAAGGAAAACATGTTCTGGCCTGGTGGTTTCCCAGTGATAAGCCAAGAACCAATAGCTCTGGAGAGAAAAGTGTTTGCAGTTCCCCAGTGTCCCTTTCCCACACCTAAGAAGGCACTTTTCCCAATCAGTGATGATTAAACCACAGCTGGAAATCCAGGACTAGGGAAACCCCAAATGTTAGCAAAGAATAAGAGAAAAAGGGGGAGGGTGATGCATCCCCACAGATTCGTTATTATTATATTATACTCTTCCAAGCACTTAGTACAGTGCTTTGCACACAGCCAACATTCAATAAACACAATCGAATGAATTAATTTGAAAACTCTACATTGTAAGGTCCTTGAAAACAGGAGCTTACCCGTCTACGAACTCTATTGCACTCTTCCAAGCACTCGTTCAGCACTCCGCACCCAATAAGCACTCCATAAATTGATTGACTAATTGATTAGAGTCTCCTTCCAGATTAATAGCATGTAAAACATCTCTATTCCCCTCAGGGTAATAGAAAGAACAAGACATATGGGGTCACTACCACTATCCACATTATTCAGAGAAAGGTTGGTCCCTCTCGTCTATGATTCATTGAAAAACTGGGTGTGTTCTGGTTTCCTTACCACTTCCCTCACTTGCCCCCAGGAAATGATGCTTGCCTTGATCACCAGGAGGAACCAACTCTTACCTGAACAGCCTATTCTTCCCATTGCAGCTGGCAGATACCTGGCTGCTAGCTCTGCCTTGCTGCCTTCAGGCTGAAAGGTAATTAGGCTGAAACATAGTGACTGCTACCATTTCTCTCTTCCTATCTTCCTTTTTCCTCACACTGACACAAGAGTCTATGAAGACTTGGAAAAGCTTGCGTGAGCTGGGTGGATGGTTGGAAGGACTAGGGAGGGGAGGGGTGTGTGTGTGTGTGTGTGTGTCTGTGTGTGTGTGTGTGCCTCTGTGTGTGTGTGTAGGATTGTGGTACAGGGAAAAGGGAATAGGACCTACAATCAATGGTATTTATTGAGCTCATACTGTCTGGAAAGAACAGAAAGGCCAATTGTCCGTGGCCACCCCTCTTCCCACCCAGGTACAGTGGCATTCAGATTGGCACCCCTAGCAGAAGAGGTCCCTGCTGGGTTGAGTCTGGAGCATCCGTCTGAAGCTCCTGCAACAGAGCTGTTGCTCTCCACTCAGAGCAACCTCAGCCTAAGCCTGGAACTGATTGATAGTCCAGAAGCAGTGGAAAGAGCATGGGTCTTGTAGTGAGAGGTCAAAGGGCTTAATTCATTCAATAGTATTTATTGAGCGCTTACTATGTGCAAAGCACTGTACTAAGCGCTTGGGATGAACAAGTCGGCAACAGATAGAGACAGTCCCTGCCGTTTGACGGGCTTACAGTCTAATCGGGGGAGACGGACAGACAAGAACAATGGCACTAAACAGCGTCAAGGGGAAGAACATCTCGTAAAAACAATGGCAACTAAATAGAATCAAGGCGATGTACAATTCATTAACAAAATAAATAGGGTAACGAAAATATATACAGTTGAGCGGACAGGTACAGTGCTGTGGGGATGGGAAGGGAGAGGTGGAGGAGCAGAGGGAAAAGGGGAAAATGAGGCTTTAGCTGCGGAGAGGTAAAGGGGGGATGGCAGAGGGAGTAGAGGGGGAAGAGGAGCTCAGTCTGGGAAGGCCTCTTGGAGGAGGTGATTTTTAAGTAAGGTTTTGAAGAGGGAAAGAGAATCAGTTTGGCGGAGGTGAGGAGGGAGGGCGTTCCAGGACCGCGGGAGGACGTGACCCAGGGGTCGACGGCGGGATAGGCGAGACCGAGGGACGGCGAGGAGGTGGGCGGCAGAGGAGCGGAGCGTGCGGGGTGGGCGGTAGAAAGAGAGAAGGGAGGAGAGGTAGGAAGGGGCAAGGTGATGGAGAGCCTTGAAGCTTAGAGTGAGGAGTTTTTGTTTGGAGCGGAGGTCGATAGGCAACCACTGGAGTTGTTTAAGAAGGGGAGTGACATGCCCAGATCGTTTCTGCAGGAAGATGAGCCGGGCAGCGGAGTGAAGAATAGACCGGAGAGGAGCGAGAGAGGAGGAAGGGAGGTCAGAGAGAAGGCTGACACAGTAGTCTAGCCGGGATATAACGAGAGCCCGTAATAGTAAGGTAGCCGTTTGGGTGGAGAGGAAAGGGCGGATCTTGGCGATATTGTAGAGGTGAAACCGGCAGGTCTTGGTAACGGATAGGATGTGTGGGGTGAACGAGAGGGACGAGTCAAGGATGACACCGAGATTGCGGGCCTGCGGGACGGGAAGGATGGTCGTGCCATCCACGGTGATAGAGAAGTCTGGGAGCGGACCGGGTTTGGGAGGGAAGATGAGGAGCTCAGTCTTGCTCATGTTGAGTTTTAGGTGGCGGGCCGACATCCAGGTGGAGACGTCCCGGAGGCAGGAGGAGATGCGAGCCTGAAGGGAGGGGGAGAGGACAGGGGCGGAGATGTAGATCTGCGTGTCATCTGCGTAGAGATGGTAGTCAAAGCCGTGAGAGCGGATGAGTTCACCGAGGGAGTGAGTGTAAATGGAGAACAGAAGAGGGCCAAGAACTGACCCTTGAGGAACTCCAACAGTTAAAGGATGGGAGGGGGAGGAGGCTCCAGCGTAGGAGACCGAGAATGATTGGCCAGAGAGGTAAGAGGAGAACCAGGAGAGGACAGAGTCCGTGAAGCCAAGGTGAGATAAGGTATGGAGGAGGAGGGGATGGTCGACAGTGTCAAAGGCAGCAGAGAGGTCAAGGAGGATCAGAATGGAGTAGGAGCCATTGGATTTGGCAAGAAGGAGGTCATGGGTGACCTTAGAGAGAGCAGTCTCGGTAGAGTGGAGGGGACGGAAGCCAGATTGGAGGGGGTCTAGGAGAGAATGGGAGTTAAGGAATTCTAGGCATCGATTGTAGACGACTCGTTCTAGGATTTTGGAAAGGAAGGGTAGTAGGGAGATAGGACGATAACTGGAGGGGGAAGTGGGGTCAAGAGCGGGTTTTTTTAGGATGGGGGAGATGTGGGCATGTTTAAAGGCAGAGGGGAAGGAGCCCTTGGAGATTGAGTGGTTAAAAATAGAAGTTAAGGAAGGGAGGAGGGCAGGGGCGATGGTTTTAAGAAGGTGAGAGGGAATGGGGTCCGAGGCGCAGGTGGAGGGGGTGGCACTTGCGAGGAGGGAGGAGATCTCCTCTGAGGATACTGCAGGGAAGGATGGGAAAGTAGGGAAGGGGGTTGGTGTGGGGGAGGGGAGAGGCGGAGGGGTGACTTTGGGGAGCTCAGACCTGATCGTGTTGATTTTCGTGAGGAAATAGGTGGCCAGATCATTGGGGGTGAGAGATGGGGGAGGGGGAGGAACAGGGGGCCTAAGGAGAGAGTTAAAGGTCCGGAACAATCGGCGGGGGTGACGGGCATGGGTGTCGATGAGGGAGGAGAAGAGGCTTTGCCTGGCGGAGGAGAGGGCAGAGTTAATCCCAGCTCTGACCTGCTGAGTCAGTTTGGCTAAGTCATTTAACTTCTCTGGGCCTCAGTTTCCTCATCTGCAAAATGGGGATTCAATACTTAAATTCTCCCTCCTATTTAGGCTGTGAGTTCCATGTGGAACAGGAACTGTGTCCAACCTGATTATCCTGTATCTACCTTAGTGCTTACCACAGTTCTTGTCACTTAGAACTGTTTTGTTTTGCTGTCTGTCTCCCCGTTTTAGACTGTGAGCCCATGTTGGCAGGGATTGTGCCTCTCTGTTGCCAAATTGTACATTCCAAGTGCTTAGTACAGTGCTCTGCACATAGTAAGTGCTCAATAAATATGAATGAATGAATTGAATGAATGAATAGGAGCAGCATGGTGTAGTGGATAGAGCACGGGCTGGGGAGTCAGAAGGTCATGGGTTCTAATATCGGCTCTTTTTGTGTGACCTTGAGCAAGCCATTTAACTTCTCTGTGCCTCACTTACCTCATCTGTAAAATGGGGATTAAGACTGTGAGCCCCATTTGGGACAGTCTGATCACCTTGTATCTACCCAGCACTTAAAACAGTGCTTGGCACAAAGTAAGTGTTTAACAAATGCTATTATTATTATTATTATAAGCATTTGATAAGCATTATTATTCTATTATGATTGTCATTATCACAATCATCATTATTATATGCTTCAGGCCACCAACATTTTTACCCAAGACTTTGTGTCTGTGTGGTGGGGGCAAGAAGAGAATAGTGGCCATTATCTCTGATCTGGGCTCCACTTGATTCTAGGTGTAGTCTAAGGCACAATCCATGAAAATTCAAACATAAATTAGGCCGAGCAAAGAAAGAGCTCTGCAAGATTGTAAATTCTTTGAGGATCAAGTCTACTTACTCTATTGTACTCTCCAAGTGCTTATTACAGTGCTCTGAATAGACTGTGCATTCAATAAATTGTTGTCTTATGCTGTAGAGTCGTCTCCGACCCATTCATTCATTCATCACTCAATCGTATTTATTGAGCACTTATTGTGTGCAAAGCACTGTACTAAGTGCTTGGAAAGTACAATTCAGCAACAGATAGAGACAACCCCTACCCAACAACGGGCTCACAGCCTAGAAGGGGGTGACAGACAACATAACAAAACAGTAGACAGGCATCAATAGCATCCAAATAGATAAATAGAATTATAGATATATAGACATCATTAATAAAATAGAGTAATAAATATGTGCAAATATACACAAGTGTTGAGGGAAGGGGTTAGAGCAGAGGGAGCAAAGGGAGGAAGTAGGGGCAAAGGGGAGGGTAGGAGGAGCAGAACTCAGTCTGGGAAGGCCTCCTGGAGGAGGTGAGCTCCCAGTAGGGCTTTGAAGAGGGGAAGAGAGCTAGTTAGGGGAAGAGCTAGTTAGGGGAAGAGACCCATAGCAATGCCAGACACATCTCTCCCAGAATGCCCTACCTCCATCTGCAACCATTCTGGTAGTGTATCTATAGAGTTTTCTTGGTAAAAATAAGGAAGTGGCTTACCATTGACTCCTTTTGGTCAATAAACCTCAGTCTCTGCCCTCGACTCTCTCTCATGCTACTTCTGCCAAACACAGGTGAGTTTTGATTGCCTTCCACTCCATAGCCACTGCCCAAGCTAGGAATGGAATGGGTAGACCTCTACTTGACTCTCCCTCCCAAAGTCGAGACTGGTAGAGTGCTGGAAACTCTCCAGGTGTGACACTGAGTGGGGATTCAATAAATTAATGATAATAATAATAATAATACTTATTGTGGTATTTGTTAAGCAATTACTATGTACCAGGCCCCGTGCTAAGCTCTAGGATGGATAAAAGCAGCATGGCATAATGGATAGACATGGGTCTGGGAGTCAGAAAGTCATGGCTTCTAATCCCGGCTCTGATGCTTGTCTGTTGTGTGACCTTGAGGAAGTCACTTCACTTCTCTGGGCCTCAGTTTCCTCATCTGCAAAATGGGGATTAAGAATATGAACCCCATATGGGACAGGGACTATGTCCAACCTGATTTGCTTGGTTACTCCACAGAGCTTAGTGCAGTGCCTGACACATAGTAACTACTTTACAAACACCATAATTATCATTATTATTATTACAAGCAAATCGGGTTGGACACAGTCCCCATCCCACATGGAGCTTGCAATTTTAATCCTCATTTTACAAATGAGGCAATGGAGGAAAAGAGAAATGAAGTGACTTACCCAAATTCACACAGTAGACTAGTGGGAGAGTCAGGATTAGAGCCCACATCCTTCTAACTCCCAGCTCCTTGGTCTATCCATTAGGCAACACTGCTTCTCTGCTTCTCATATTCTACTGCTTGACTGACTGATTGCTTGAGTGAAGGAGATAAATACACACTCATGAAATTCTGAAGATCCCATCAGCCATTTTTAACTCGGGTGAATATTAGTCTACTTATTCATTTTCTGATTATTTTTAATGCTTTGTATCTGCACTTTTACTCCTTTTTAATGGATGTACTTAATGTCATTTATGCACTTGGATCTGTGACCTTTGGGCATTTGGTATTTGCTCCACCCTCAACTCCACAACATTTATGTACATATCTTTAAATTATGTATTATAAATCATAATACGATCTCCTATCTGTTTCCCTCTATAGACTGTAATGTCATTCTGGGCAGGGAACATGTCTGCTAACTCTGATATACTGCACTCTCCCAATCACTTAGTACAGTGCTCTGCCCATAGTAAGTGCTCAGTAAACACCATTGATCAATTGCTGTAAATTGTACAACTTGTGTCTGCTGTCTCCTCTACTAGAAGCCCATGAGTTCTGTTTCTATTGTCTATTCCCAAGGGCAAGTTTAGTATTTGTGCATGTCTTGTGTGTGTTTGTGGGTGTATGCATATGTGTTTGCCTGCCTGTAGTTACTGCAGCCTCAATCTAGAGGTGGTTCTGAATCCAGAGACCCGAAGATGAACATGTTTATGAAGCTCAGGGTATTGATATGATTTCCCAGTTCTGAACCCACTCCCTTGTTCAAGTTATAATCAGAGTCTGAGCACAGTAACCAGGTCATGAACCTCCTCCTCGAGATGAATATGATTGTACTAATGGTTCCCAATTTGAAATTTTCTCAAAGGGGGAGCTGGGCAGGAAATACCAGAGCATTTAGGTCAGCGAATTGAGTGGGGAGTGGAGGAATGGAGAGGAGAAGGATGTCACTAATAGTTCACACAAAGAGAGCATGTCTCCCTAAATTACTTTAGGAACCTATCAAGAAGAATATAGGAGAAACTGAAAGCATTCTCCAGAAAACAAAGTTCAATTCTCATACATTCACCCAGAGCTCAAGCCTGATTTATGAACTCTATTATTTATTTACTTACCCATCTTCCTCTACTCTTGATCAATCAGTGTTTTTTATTGAGCTCTTAGTTTCTTTAGACACCACACCAAGTGCTTGGTATTAGTTGTATCTGTGCTTCCTCATGACCATAAACTACCTATCTCCCCCATTAGGTAGATTGTAGGTTTCTTGAGGACAGGCATCTTGTCCTTCTTAAGTCCATTTTTCTAAGCACTTTTGTGTCAATAAATCTATTGATTGATTAATTTCATTCCATGTTGACCTCCATCAGTGTTCTCCAGCACTGATGAGACAATAATTATGTGATTTAGTGGGAAGAGCCAGAACCTTACAGACAGGAGGCTTGGGTGCTAATCCAACCTCTCCCTTTTGCCTGTGAGAATTTAGACAAGTCACTTACCCTCCTTTAACCACAATTTTCCCATCTGTAAAATGGGGAAAATACCTCTCCCTCTCTTTACCATACAGAATGTTGTGAAATAAATAAATACAATGATTGCTTTAGATTTAAGGAATGGAAAGAATGCCAGGAAGATGTCAGTCCTCCAGACTGCAAGCTCATTATGGGCAGGGAACAGGTCTGCTAATTCTGTTGTATTGTACTCTACCAAGCACTTCAACAGTATTCTGCACATAGTAAGTGCTCACTAAATAAATAAATAATATTGAATGGTTGATGTCTTCATTCATTCATTCATTTAATCGTATTTATTGAGTGCTTACTTTGTGCAGGGCACTGTACTAACCACTTGGAAAGTACAATTGAGCAAAAAATGGAGACAATCCCTACACAGTGGGCTCACAGTATTGAAGGGGGAGACAGAAAACAAAACAAAACAAAGCAAGTGGTCATGCAATTCAATGTAAATAAATAGAATTATAGATATTTACACATCATTAATAAAATAAATAGAATAATAAATATGTACAAATATATACAAGTGCTGTGGGGCGGGGTGGGGGGTAGAGCAGAGGGAGGCAGTAGGGGCAATGGGGAGGGAAGGAGGAGCAGAGTAAAAGGGGGGCTGAGTCTGGAAAGACTTCCTGGAAGAGGTGAGCTTTCAGTAGGCTTTGAAGGGGGGAAGTGTGCTAATTTGGTGGATGTAAGGAGGGAGGGAATTCCAGGCCAGAGGTAGGACATGGGCCAGAGGTCGACAGCAGAACAGGCGATAATGAGGCACAGTGAGGAGGTTAGCGGCAGAGGAGCAGAGTGTGCGGGTTGGGATGTAGAAGGAGAGAAGGGAGGTGTAGTGAGAGGGAGCAAGGTGCTGGAGAGCTTTGAAGGAAATAGTGAGGTATTTTTGCTTGATTTGAAAGATGATAGGCAACCACTGAAGATTTTTGAGGAGGTGAGTGACATGCCCAGAGTGTTTCTGTAGAAAGATAACCTGGGCAGCAGGGTGAAGTGTAGACTGAAGTAGGAGAGACAAAAGGTTGGGAGATCAGAAAGGATGCTGATGCAGTAATCCAGTCCCAATATGAGTGACTGTACTAACAAAGTAGCAGTTTGGATGGAGAGAAAAGAGTGGATCTTGGGGAAATTATGAAGGTGAGACTGGCAGGTTTTGGTGTCAGATTGGATATATAAGATGAATGAGAAAGCGAAGTCAAGGATGACACCAGGGCTGAGGGCTTGTGAGACTGGAAGGATTGTAGTCCCATCTACAGTGACAGGAAAGTCAGGGGAGGACAGGGTTTGGGAGGAAAAATAAGGAGCTTGGTCTTGGACATGTTGCATTTTAGGTGATGGGCAGACATCCAGGTGGAGATGTCCTGAAGGCAGGAGGCGATGCGAGCCTGGAGGGAGGGAGAGAGAACAGGGGAGGAGATGTAGATTTGAGTGTCATCTGCATAGAGATGATAGTTGAAGCCATGGGAGCAAATGAGTTGGCCAAAAGAGTATGTATAGACGGAGAATAGAAGGGGACCAAGAACTGACCCTTGAGGAACCCCTACAGTTAGGGGATGGGAGGGGGAGAAGGAGCCCATGAAGGAGACTGAGAATGAACGGCCAGAGAGAAAAGAGGAGTACCAAGAGAGGACGGAGTCCATGAAGCCAAGGTTGGATAACATGTTGAGGAGAAGGGGATGGTCAATAATACCAAAGGCAGCTGAAAAGTCGAGGAGGATTAGGATAGAGTAGGAGCCACTGAAATTGACAAGAAGGAGGTCATTGGTGACCTTTGAGAGGGCAGTTTCAGGGCAGGGGGAGGGGGTGGAAGCCAGATTGGAGGGGGTCCAGGAAAGAGTTGGAGAAGAGGAATTCAAGGCAGAGAGTGTAGATGACTCGTTTCAGGAGTTTGGAAAGGAAGGGTAGGAGGGAGATGGGGTGATAACTGGAGGAGCCAGTAGGGTCAAGGGAGGGTATTTTTAGGATGAAGAGACATGGACATGTTTGAAGGGAGAGGGGAAAAAGTTGTTGGAGAGTGAGTGGTTGAAGATGGAAGTTAAGGTGAAAAGGAGGAAAGGGGTAAGAGTCTTTATAAGGTGAGGGAATGGGGTCAGAAGCACAGGTGGAGGGGTGACACTTGAGAGGAGGGAGGAGACCTCCTCTGAAGTTACTGCTGGGAAGGATGGGAAAGTAGAGAAGGGGGTCTAGAGCAGGAGGGATGGAGAAGGGGGAGGAATGATTCTGGGGAGCTCAGACCCGCTGGTGTTAGTGGCCAGATCGTTGTGGGTGAGGGATGGGGGAGAGAGAGGAACAGGGGGCCTGAGGAGGGAGTTAAATGGCCAGAACAGCTGATGGGGATGATGGGCATGAGTGTTAATAAAGGAAGAGAATGTTCCCAAGCAAGGCACAATATTCTGCAGTTCTAAGCCCAAGGCAATTCCATTTTATGGAGAAGGAGCTCTAAAAGAATGAGCTGGAGTCTAATAAGATCCAAATTTCAAAACCTTTTTTGCTATGTTATAGCACAATCATACACTGGCTTTAAAGCACGATGGTTAGACATTGACACAATCCTTCCTAACTGTCCCAGACATCCCAGAGCTATGCAAAGGATCCTATTCAAGGCAGTACTGACTTCTGTTAATTCCCAGGAGTTGTTTTCTCGTACCTTGAGTCTTCCAATGTTACATCACTGCCAGTGAGGTTTATACAAGGGCGAGTGTGGAACTGAAAAGGTCGAATGTGGGCCCTACCACACCACATATATATGGAGACTGCACTTGTATTCCTAAAGCATTCACTCTAGCTTTTATTTTCCACTGTTCCTTTTCTAGCTCACCTTTCAGCAACTATTTGGAGACCTTAGTGACATCCAATCAATCAATGGTATTTATTGAGTGCATACTATGTGCAGACTACTGTGCTAAGAGCACTTGGGAGAGTACAATATGATAGAGTTGGTAGACATGCTCCCTGCCCTCAACGAGCTTATAGTTTGGGCCGGGAGTGTTGGGGGGAAGTAGGCAGGGGGGAAAGACATTAAAATACAGTTAGGGGAGAAGGCAAAGTGTAAGAATATGTACATAAATGCTATGGGGCTGAAGGTTGAGTGCATAAGAGGTACAGAGCTGAGTGCTTAGGTGATTCTAAGGGGAGGATAAGAAGGAAGACCTCTTGGAAGGTGTTTGATTTTAGGAGGGCTCTTCTGACATGTTCCATGCAGTGAAGTTATGTTGAGATGAACAGATTCAATGTTAGTGGATTTATCTCATTCCAGGATGTCATGGAAGCAGCATAGCATCATAGAAAGAGCACAGGCCTGGGAGTCAGAGGACCTGGGTTCTAATCCTGGCTCTGCCACTTGTCTGCTATGTGACCTTGGGGAAGTCACTTGATTTCTCTGGGCCTCAGTTCTCTCATCTGAAAATGGGGATTCAAAACGTGTTCTCCCTCCCACTTAGACTGTGAGTTCCATGTGAGATCTGATTATCGTGCATCTACCTAAGTGATTAGTTCAGTGCGTTGGCTCATAGTAAGTGCTTAACAAATACTAAAGTTGTTATTACTGTTGTTTATGATTTGTGGTTCTATCTTGCTATTTGTTGTTGACTACAATCCATCACTGATGCTGATGGAACTGCTCAAATCGTTGGAGGTAGTGTCTGTGGAGAGGCCAGAGCGCCAGCCATGCTGAAGGTTGACCAACACCTCTGGTGGGGTTGCTATCCCGGCTGGATACTATCCCAGTTGGATTACTGTATCAGCATCCTTTCTGATCTCCTAAACTCCTGTCTCTCCCTGCTTCTGTCTATACTTCTCTCTACTGCCCGGATTATCTTTCTACAGAAACTTCTAGGCACGTGACCACCTCCTACTCAAAAATTTCCAGTGGTTGACTATCAACATCAGTATGAAACAAAAGTCCCTCACTATTGGCTTCAGATCTCTCCATCACCTTGCCCCTACTTACCTCACCTTCTTTCTTTCCTTCTGCAATCTAGCCCGCACACTCTGCCTTCCTGGTGCTAACCTTCTCACTGTACCTTGTTCTCTCCTGTCAACCCCTGACCCACATCCTACCTCTGGCCTGGAATGCCCTCCCTCCTCAAATTAGCCAAACAATCACACTTCCCCCCTTCAAAGTCCTCTAGAAGCTCAACTCCTCCTGGAGATCTTCCCAGACTAAGCCTCCCTTTTCCTCTGCTCCCCTCCCCCCACCATCACCCTGACTCGCTCCCTTTGGTCTAACCCATCCTCCCCAGTACAGCACTTGTGTATATATGTACATATATATAATTCTATTCATTTATATTAATGATGTATATATATATATATGCATATATATATATATATAATTCTTTTTATTTATATTTACGCTATTGATGCCTATTTACTTGTTTTGTCTGATCCCCACTTCCAGAATGTGAGCCTGATGTGGGCAGGGACTCTCTCTATTTGGTGCTGAATTGTGCTTTCCAAGTGTTTAATACAGTGCTCTGCACACAGTAAGCACTCAATAAATACAATTGAAAGAATTTTCCTCCCCATCCCCACCCCTCCAACCCCCAACCCAAGAAACAGGACTTCAGATGACCAAGGAGATAACAAGACATTAACATTCACTCATCTTGCTAGCAATAGTGCTCATAGCACGATCCCTGGGGACAACGGTATAATGATTTGCTAATCTTTAATCATCCTTTGCACCAAATACCTGAGAGAAGCCAGATTGGATGAAGACTGATGGGGAGTAAAGATTGGAGGAAAGAATATAAACAACATTCATTATGCTGATGATACAACACTACTAGCAGAAAGTGAAAAAGATTTGAAGGACTATTATTAAAAGTTAAGGAACAGAGCAAAAAGATGGGCCTACATTTGAGTGTCAAGAAAACACAGATCATGACAACTGGAAGTTTTAACACATTTGTAGTGGATGGAGAGAAGATTGAAATAGTTGACCATTTTTATCTTCTGGGATTGATCATCTATCTTAGAGGAACGAGTAGCCAAGAAATATGCCGAAGATTAATATTAGGAAGACTTGCTATGAAGAGTCTGGAAAAAGTCATGAAATGTGCTGATATAACAATTGCCACAAGAATGCAAATTGTCAACTCTATGGTGATTCCAGTATGATGTACGGATCAGAAAGCTGGACAGTGAAAAAACAGGATAGAAAGAATATCTATTCTTTTGAAATGTGATGTTGGAGTAGGCTTTTGTGAATAATCCCGGCTCCGCTACTTGTCAGCTGTGTGACTTTGGGCAAATCACTTAACTTTTCTGTGCCTCATTTACCTCATCTGTAAAAAGGGGATTAAGACTGTGAGCCCCACGTGGGACAATCTGATCACCTTGTAGCCTCTCCAGCGCTTAGAACAGTGCTTTGCACATAGTAAGTGCTTAACAAATACTATTATTATTATTATTATTATTACCGTGGACTGCCTGAAAAACAAACAAATGGATTGCCGAATTGTAATTTCCAACTGCTTAGTATAGTGCTGTGCACACAGTAAGCTCTCAATAAATATGATTGAATTAATGAATGAATGAATTTTAGAGCAAATTAAACCAAAGTGGTCTTCGGAAGGCCAAATAACTCGATTTAGATTAGCATATTTCAGACACATAATCAGCAGGACTAATTCTCTGGAGAAGACACTAATGCTAGGAGAAGTCCAGGGAAAACATGGAAGAGGCAGGCCAGCAGCTAGATGGCTAGAGACCATAACAACGATAAAGGAAGAACCTGTAGAAAGGTTGCGGATAAGGGCAGAGGACAGGACGTTCGGGAGAAAGTATGTCCATGGAGTCGCTATGAATTGGAAATGACTTGATGGCACTTAATAACAATAATTGCTGATCAGAACTCGTGGATTTCCCCCAGCTGGTAACTGCTGAGTCACCACCTACTAGAGGACCTGCTTCAGCTCCAGACTTTCTTTACTTTATGTCCCAGACTACCCCCAGCCTCTGCACATAGTAAGCACTCAATAAGTACCACTGATGATGATGATGATGATGATGAATGTATAATTAGACAGTCAATCGTAGTCATTGAGTTCTTACTGTGTGCAGAGCACTGTACTAAGTGTTTGGGAGAGTGCAATGTAATAGACACATTCCCTGCCCACAGCGAGGTTACAGTCTAAAGAGAGAAACAAAGAACTGAATGTGCTGCTGAAAACACTATCAGATTTTAATTTCGCTAGTCTTCTTACCTCTCTTGCCGCTCCTTTACAGTTTCTTTCACCAGCTCCTCCTCTGCCTCCCATGCTCTACCTGTAGGAGTCCCTCAAGGTTCAGTTGCAGTTCCCCTTCCATTCTCCATCAATAGCCATTCCTTTGGG
The DNA here is from genome assembly GCF_004115215.2 of Ornithorhynchus anatinus. Taxonomy (NCBI): domain Eukaryota; kingdom Metazoa; phylum Chordata; class Mammalia; order Monotremata; family Ornithorhynchidae; genus Ornithorhynchus; species Ornithorhynchus anatinus. The sequence goes on from NC_041729.1 coordinate 111,916,181, forward strand.
GACCTCATCCACTCTCACAGCTTCACCTATCATTTCTATGCCTAGGACTCATAAATTTACAGCTCCAGCTCTGTCCTCTCTGCAACTCTGCATTTCCTCCTGCCTTCTGGATATTTCTACCTGTATGTTAACTCAAACTCAACATGTCCAAAACTTAACTTTTCATCTTCTCTCCAAAACTCTTTCCTCCTCCTGGCTTTTACATCACTGTACCTGAAGCCACCATATTTCATGTCTCACCCTTGACTCATCTCTCTCCTTTGATTCACAAATTCAGTCAATTCTATCTCCATACCATCTCCAATATTTGCTCCTTCCTCACCATCCAAATTGCTGTCACTCTGATTTGATCCTGTCTAGACTACTGTATCAGCCTCTTCACTGATCTCCCTGCTTTCAGCCTCTCCCCTCTCCAGGCCATATTTCACTGAATCACTTGCTAAAAATCATTCTGCATACATCCCCCCACTTCTCAAGTGCTCCAATGCTTGCCCATCCAGCTCTGGATCGAGCCGAAACTCCTCACTGTGACCTAGTGGAAAGACTGTGGGCCTGGGAGCCAGGGTTGTAATCCCGGCTCTGCCAATTGCTTGTTGTGTGACTTTGGGACAGTCACTTCACTCTCTGCACCTCAGTTTCCTCAACTGTAAAATGAGGATTCCATGCATGTTCCCCCTCCTATTTAGACTCTGAACCCCATGAGGGGCAGGGACTGTGACCAACATGATTATGTTGTAACTACCCCAGCACTTAGAACAGCACTGGACACAAAGAAAGTGCTTAACAAATTCAGTGATAATAATAATGATAAGACTCAGATTCAAGGCATATCAATTCAATGCATCAGATTCAAGTTCTCTCCCTCCTATCTAATCTCTCTCCTCTCACCTGCAACCCAACCCTTACACTTCACTCTTCTATCACTAACCTACTTACTGTGCCTTGATATTGCCTCTCTTGCCAGTGATCCCTTGCTTATGCCCTCTCTCCTGCCTGGAACTCCCTCCCTCTATATATCTGACAGGCCAGCATTCTCCCCATCTTTAAAACCCTACAGAAATCATATATCCTCCAGAAAGCTTCCCTAGAGTAAACCCTCTTTCCCCCACCCTATTTTCCCTCCTTACCATCTACCACGCACTTAGCCTCCTCAAGACCCTTAGCACTTAGATATTGCCCCCAGTTCCCTGCCCCTCATCTTTACCTCCAAAGCACATATATAAATATCCTTATATTACCTGTAATTTAATGTATGCCTCCCACTTTAGGCTATTAGAATCTGTTTATTATTATAGTGTACTCTCCCAAGCGCTTAGTATAGTGCTTTGCACACAGTAAGTGCTCAATAAATATGTTTGAATGAATGAATGAATAAGCTCCTTGAGGATAGGAATCATGTTTACCAATTGAATTGTACTCTCCCAAACAATAATACAGTGCTCTGCACAAAGTAAGCACTTAAAACATACCATTGATTGATTAGTATTAATATTAGTAGCATTTGTTGAGCATCAACTTGGTGTGGTGCACTGTACCAGACATTTAGGAAATACAGAATAATGAAGGGACATGCTCCCTTTCCACATGGAGCTTACAATGCAACAGGAGAGATGTGTGCATGTATGTGTATGTGTGGACATAAGAGTCTAGGTGAAAAAAGGTCTGGGATGTCTCTTACCCAATCAATCAATAAATCATATTTATTGAGTGTTTAGTGCGTGCAGGGCACTGTATTGAAGCACTTGGGAAAGTACACCACAACATATAACAGACATATTCCCTGCTCACAATGGGCACCCTTTTTTTTTCCTCCTCCACTGTCATCTGTTTCCCTTTTGCCCAGCCCAGTCACCAGTAAAAAACAGTGAGAGGAGGAAGAGGGAAAGGAGGAGGAGGAGGAAAATGAAGACAGAAAGGAAGAAAACAATGGTAAGGTGGAGGAGTGGGAGTGTAACCTGCCCTATGAACTTTATTTTTGTTCATAAGGAATTTTTCCAAACTCCCTTGGACTTTGTATTATATGGCCTTGGTGCCACTGGCATTGTGGCAGATAAGAAATGGAAAGTCATTGGATAAGGTGAGGTTATTCCAGATGAATCAGCTTATTTCCCATTATTGACAAATCCATTTCCGGAATGACACAATAGACATCAAGAATGCTAGTCTCTGTCTTTGCCCATCGGTTTTCTCATCCAGCATAGGTAGCAAGTAGGTAAACAGCTCAGGTGGCTAACCACAATGAGGTGCAGGAGATCGCAGAACTGGATTAAGAGGAAAAACCATGTTACAAGTTACAGCTAAGGAAGAAACTGTAAAAACAGCATAATATTAGGTGTCCAACAGTGACAACAGGATGCTTGGAGAAGCTCTGATGAATTGTCCTTGGACATGTATCCCCCATATTTAGGAAGTGATCATCCAACAGAGCACTGTATTAAGCAAGAGTACAAAAGAGTTAGTAGATACGAAACTAGATTGTAAACTCCTCCATTGGGTAGTAATACCCTTGAGATACGCGACCCCCTCCCCCTGCCATGCCCCGGACCCCCGGGTCTTCCCTGGTTTTCTACTCCGGCCCCGGAGGGAGGTTGAGGCGGAGATGGAGGCAGAGACGGCTTTCCTCTCCCCGCAACCAGAGGATGGGGTTGAAGGGGCACAGACCTTCCAAGTCTGGATGTGAGCCTGTTGTTGGGTAGGGATTGTCTCTATTTGTTGCTGAAATGTATTTTCTAAGTGCTTAGTACAGTGCTCTGCATACAGTAAGTGCTCAGTAAATACAATTGAATGAATGAATCAAAGACTATGTCTTCTAACTCTAGTGTATTCATTTATTCAATCATTTATTGAGTGCTTATTGTGTGAAAAGCACTGTACTATGAATACAACAACAGACACATTCCCTTCCCACAACAAGCTCACAGTCTGGAGGGGGAGACAGACATTAATATACACACATAAATATTTTAAAATAAATTAATGCAAACTCCCAAGCACTTAGTACACTACTCTGTATACAGTAAACATTCAGTAAATACAATTGATTGATTGATGATCCCTACCCTCAAGGAACCCCTCTCAGGACGGTACCTGAAGAGTATGCAATACTCTTCCAGTCTCAGCTACAGGAGGAAGAGTCAAGCAGAGACATATTCATTCCATTCCTAGCTTGAGCAGTGGCTAGTCAGTGGAAGGCAATCCACTACAATTCAAAACTCTCCTGTGCTGGGCAGCAGCAGCAAGGGAGAGAGTCGAGGGTGGAGACTCAAGTTAATTGCACAGAAGAAGGCAATGGTAAACCACTTCTGTATTTTTACCAAGAAAACTCTATGGATACACTACCAGAACAATTTCAGGTGGAGGTGGGTGTTCTGACCCATGGAGTCGCTTTGGGTCTGAGACAACTTGATAGCACAAGACAAGACCTTCAAGGAGATTACAAATTATAAGTAGGAGGAAGCCATGGAGTAGAAAGACATGCATTTTTTTAATAGTATATCTGAAAATCTTGCTATTTCCCAGGCACTGTACTAAGCACTGGTGTAGATACAAGCTAAACAGGCTGGATACTGCTCATGTCCTACGTGGGGCTTGCAGTCATTCCCTATTTTAGAGATGAGGTAACTGAGGCACAAAGAAGTGAAGTGATTTGCTAGGGTCATACAGCGGGTTAATGACAGAGCCAGGACTAGAACCCAGGTCTCCAATTTTTGAAACATCAATGATTTAAATCTGGTCACAACCTGGCTCTAGGCACTTGTTTTCCAATTTGTTATTTCCCTGGACTGTCATCTCTTAGCCCCAGCTTCAGGCAGGCATCTTGCTGTCCAGGAGGTTGGATAAGAAGTAACTCCCTAAAAGTAATCACATTATCACTCTAAAGAATGCACTTTCTTCAGGAGATGTTCCCTATCTGAGCCCCACTTAACTGATCGAGTCATCCCACTTGCCAACCTTGGGACTAGGGATTCATTTGTTTATTCATTTATTTTTCTCATTCATTTTAGGTTTCCTTTGTGATTCATTTTAGGCTTTCTTACTTTGTTCATTCATTTTAGGCTTACTTTCCCCAGGGGAGATATCTGTTTCCTCTTTTGCCCTCAATGAATTTTTGCCTGCCTGTGTCACCTATCAGATCGAATGATGCTCAAAGGCAGACATCATGTATGATTTCAGAGAAGCGGTGTGGCCTAGTGGAAAGAGTAGAGGTCTGGAGTTAGGACCTGGGTTCTAATCCCAGCTCTGCCTCTTGTCTGCCTCTTGCAGGCCCTGTGCAAGTCCCTTCTCTGTGCCTCAGTTTTCTTAACTGTAATATGAGGACTAAATACCTGTTCTCCCTCCTACTTAGACTGTGACATCCATATGGGACAGGGACTGTGTCCAAACTAATCATCTTATATCTGCCCAGTGCTTAGTTCAGAACTTTGCACATAATAAGCTCTTAACAAATGTATTATTATTACCATTACATGTTCTCAAGCACCTAATACTATGCTCTGCTCCCAATAAGTGCTCAGAATGCACTGTGAACATAAAGGTGCTCAGTACAGTGCTGCACATATAGTAGGAGCTTGATGAATATTAATGATGGTGATTATTCAGTCACAGCCTCACATTTCTATTCCTACCATTTTCAGTGGCAGTCATTAAGTTTCTGGTGCAATGCTAGAAGGCTAGATGCTAGAATGTCGATGGCAGACATCAGTAAAGGATTGTACCTCCCCAGGTCTTGGTGCTTCCCCGAAGTTCACTGCAGATTTCCTCAGGGGGAGTTTGCTTAACAGCATTTCCAACACAGATGAAACAGTGCTTGCCTTGAGAAATAATTACAGGGTAGTGCCTGTGGTTTTCTAATGTACAGGAAAGAACAGAATTATGAAACTGTACAAGGCAGAATCTGGTTACTCCGAAATCCAGGGTACTTGTGGGAAACATTCCTTTAGCTCAAACAATTGCATTATCGTGGTCACCTAGTTAGACTTTCTCAGAAGGAAGAATGGTTCTGCATGGGAACTCAGAGCTCAAAGGAAAGGCTAAGGAGAGCTGTCGCCACTGGTGAATCACTCAGTGGCATTTATTGAGCAGTTACTGTGTACAGAGCACTGTACTAAGCACTTGGGAGAGGAGAATATAACAGAGTTGGTAGACATGTTCCCTACCGACAAAGAGCTTACCATCTAGAGGAGGAAACGTTACAACTTCAGACTACAGTCCCTACGATTTTCCATTTATTACTTATCTGTCTTCTTCTGCAGCCACTCCTCTGCCTATGCTCTTTGCTGATTCTCCCCTCTGCTCCTCACTCTAAAGCCTCCCGCCTCTGATCCATTGCTCATGCCCTGCTTCCTGTCAACCCAGAACTCCATCATCCTTCAAATCTGCCATGTCCAATTTATTGCCATCTTCCAACCTAACCAAGCTCCACCTCCTCCAGCAGGCAGTCATTTTTCTTTTTGCCAGATTTTTTTTAATGGTATTTTTAAGCACTTCCTATGTGCCAAGCACTGTAATAAGCACTGGGGTAGTTAAAAAGCTAATCAAGTTAGACACAGTTTCTCTCCCACCTGGGTCTTACAGTCTTAATCCCCATTTTACAGATGAGATAACTGAAGCACAGAGAAGTTAAGTGGTTTGCCCAAGGTCATACAGCAGGCAAGTGGAGGAGCCAGGGTAAGAACCCAGGTCATTCATTCATTCATATTAATTGAGTGTTTACTATGTGCTGAGCACTGTACTAAGTGGTTGGAAAGTACAATTCAGTAATAAAGAGAAACAATCCCTGCCCACACCGGGCTTACAGTCTAGATGGGGGGAGACAGACATCAAAACAAGTAAACAGGCATCAATATAAATAAATAGAATCATAGGTATATACTCATCAAAACAAGTAAACAGGCATTAATATAAATAAATAGAATTATAGATATGTACATATATGCACAAGTGCTGTGGGGTGGGGAGGGGGAGTAGAGTAAAGGGAGTGAGTATGGGAGACGGGGAGGGGAGGAGGAGCTGAAGAAAATAATAATAATTTTGGTATTTGTTAAGCACTTACTATGAGCCGGGCACTGTTCTAAGCCCTGAGGGAGATATAGGGTAATCAGGTTGCCCCACATGGGGCTCACAGTCTTAATCCCCATTTTATAGATGAGGTAACTGAGGCACCGAGAAGTTAAGTGACTTGCCCAAAGTCACACAGCTGAAAAGTGGCGGAACCAGGATTAGAACCCACGACCTCATAACTCCACTGAGCCATGCTGCTGCTAGAATAGGGTCCTCTCTCTCAGGCCTGTACTCCTTCTACTAGGCCACACTGCTTCTCTTATCCTCCAAATAACCACCCCAGCAACTCTGTAATCTAAGTTACCCGTAGCACCTAGGCATTCTTTAAACCCCTATTTATTCATTTATTCATCATCCCACTCTTTTCCATCAAATTGTAAATATCGTTGAGTCCATACCCTCGGTGAGATTGTAAAATACGTGAGGACAAGAATTATGTATGTTACCTCTATTCTTTCTGAAAAATGCACAGCATAGTGCTCTGCATATATTGAGCATTTAAAAATGCCGTTGATTAAATGATGTAGAACAATGGATTCTGGGGTCAAATGTGTATTCTTTCCCAGTGGTTAGCACAGCACTCTGCACACTGTAAGGCTTTAATAAATACTGTTATTAGGACTAGGAGACTGAGTTGTGCTACACTGGTCTTGTCTGCAGGGTGCCTGTGTGCTTCTTGAAGTGGATTTTTCAGGAGAAAAGTGTTTTTGGAGTCACTGCCCGAGGTAAGGCTGATGCCAAGCCCAGCGTACGGGAGCCAAGATTGTACCACACAGCTATCAGCATCTGGGATTACTCTGAATGGGCTCACACTGGGACAAGGTGGGTATTGCAGAAAGCCTGTTTGGAAAGAACTTCTACTGGGAAACACTACAGGGGGGATAGAGAATGCAGCTGAGGGTACAAGTAGCCGGACAGAGCTTGACATAAATTTATCCATAAATAATTTAGTCTTATAAATTAAGTGTTTTTTCATAAAACCATCTGTGAGCTGTTTGGTTCTTAGTGGAAGAAAAACAACAACTGATTTGGAGACCCCTTCACGGAAGCTTTGATCTTTTGACCTATGACCATTTCCAACCCACCAACCCAGCATGTCCTGACAGTACTAAGACAGGTATTTATCTCTGTTATACCACAAGGACCTGGAAATGCCAAATGGCACAATACCCAGACAACATCATTTTAAAGAACTTTCTTTCAGCTCAGAAAGTACCTCTATGCTCTGCCAACTCGTTGAGGCAAAGACAAAGGGCATTGTAAGAAAGAAACATCTTTGTTGTTTAGACCCTGATTGCACTCCTGGGTGCTTTGCCACCACTGCAGCTATCCATTAAACCCTAAATGGACAGACCACTTTTGAAGGTACCAAGTGTTGTTTAGCCATTGCTTCTTCATCTTCCACGTGGCTCAGTGGAAAGAGCACGGGCTTTGGAGTCAGAGATCAAGGGTTCGAATCCCGGCTCTGCCACTTGTCAGCTGTGTGACTGTGGGCAAGTCACTTAACTTATCTGGGCCTCAGTTACCTCATCTGTAAAATGGGGATTAAGATTGTAAGCCCCACGTGGGACAACCTGATTCCCCTGTGTCTACCCCAGCGCTTAGAACAGTGCTCTGCACATAGTAAGTGCTTAACAAATACCAACATTATTAAGAAATTATCATTTTTTCGCAACTGTACTCTTTCTACTAGGCCACACTGCTTCTCTTATCCTCCAAATAACCACCCTAGCAACTATGTAATCTAAGTTACCTGTAGCATCTATGTACTCTTTAAACCCTATTTATTTATTTATTCATCATCCCACTCTTTTTTCCATCAAATTGTAAATATTGCATCAGCCTCCTCACTCACCTCCCTGCCTGCAGAGTCTCCCCTCTCCAGTACATAATTCACGCTGCTGCCCAGATCATTTTTCTAAAAAATCATTCTATGCCCATCTCTCCACTACTCAAGTGACTCCAGGTTGGTCTTCCATCTCCACATCAAACAGAAACTCCTCACCGTAAATTTAAGACACTCTCCTGGTTTACTTATCCTCACTCCTCTCCCACTACAACTCATTCCCCACCCTTCACTCCCCTAATTCCAACCTATTCACTGTCCCTCATTCTCACCTCACCTTTCAACAATTCCTTGCTTACACCATCCCTTCTGCCTGGAACTTCCTCCCGCTGCATATCCAACAGACCAGCACTCTCCCCATCTTTAAAGTCCTACTGAAATCATATCGCCTCCAGGAAGTTTTTGTGATTAAGCTTTCATCTCCACCACCCAATTTTACTTCCCTATCACCTCACTTATACACTTAATCCCACCCCACAAGCATTGGGGTACTGACTCCACCTCCCACCGACAGTATTTAACCCCAGAGCACTTTTGTCCATATCTGTAATTTATTTTAATATCTGTCCACCCCTCTAGACTGTAAATTCTTCAGGGTAGGGATTATGTTCACCAATTCTATTGTATTGTACTCTCCCAAGCACCTAGGGCTCTGTGCACAGTAAGCATTCAATAAGTATCATTAATTGATTACATATCCTTATGCTTAGCTGCTTCCCTTACCTGTAACTGATATGTCTTTCTCCCGTGTTAGACTGTAAACTCCAAGGGCAGGGATTGCAAGAAGAGATCTCCTGCCTCTTAAAACTTATGCTCTCCCCCTCCCTGCTTCTTCATTTATCTTCTGGGTGACTTTGGGCAAGTCACTTCACTTCTCTGTGTCTCAGTTACCTCATCTGTAAAATGGGGATTGAGACTATGAGCCCCACATAGGACGGGACCTTGTCCAACCTGATGTGCTTGTAATAATAATGATGGTATTTGTTAAGCACTTACTATGTGCCAAGCACTGTTCTAAGCACTAGGCATCCACCCCAGTGCTTAGAAGAGCGCCTGGTGCATAGTTAGCATTTAACAAATTCCACAACTATTATTATTACCTCCAACTCCATCCCTTAGCACCTTATTAAAACACTTGCTCCCTCCCATCTTCCCTCCCTGACCATCAACTTTAACCACTTACTCATCAATGGTTCCTTCTCCACCTCCTTCATGTATCCCAGTCTTAAAAAAAACTCTCTTGATCCCATGGCTCCCTCCCATCTACCTCCTACCATTCCCTTCCAAATTTCTGAGCAAGTTCATCACACTTGCTGCCTCCACTCCCTCTCTTCCTGAAATCCGGATTCCACTTCCTTTACCCCATGGAAACAGCTCTAAGGTCATCAATGACCTTCTTGCCAAATCTAATGGTTTCCAATCCATACTAGTCCTCCTAGACATGTCAGCTGTCTTTGACATTGTGGACAGGTCTGAGCTCCCCAAAGTCATTCCTCCCCCTTCTGCCTTCCCCCCACAACCCTTTCCCCTACTTTCCCATCCTTCCCTGCAGTATCCTCAGAGGAGATCTCCCTCCTAGCAAGTGCCACCCCCTCCACCTGTGCTTCGGACTCCATTCTGCTCACCTTATAAAAACCATCCCCCCTGCCCTCCTCCCCTCCTTAATTTCTATCTTTAACCACTCACTCTCCAAAAGTTTCTTCCCCTCTGCCTTCAAACACACCCATATCTCCCCCATCCTAAAAAAACTCTCTCTCGACCCCACTTCCCCTTCCAGTTACCGTCCTATCTCCCTACTACCCTTCCTTTCCAAGCTCCTAGAATGAGTCGTCTGCACTCGCTGCCTAGAATTACTTAACTCCAATTCCCTCCTGGACTCCCTCCAATCTGGCTTCCGTCCCCTCCACTCTACCGAGACTGCTCTCTCTAAGGTCACCCATGACCTCCTTTTTGCCAAATCCAATGGCTCCTACTCTATCTTAATCCTCCTCGACCTCTCAGATGCCTTTGACACTGTAGACCATCCCCTTCTCCTCCACACCTTATCTCACCTTGGCTTCATGGACTCTGTCCTCTCCTGGTTCTCCTCTTATCTTTCTGGCCGTTCATTCTTGGTCTCCTTCGCAGGCTCCTCCTTCCCCTCCCATCCTCTAACTGTAGGGGTTCCTCAAGGGTCAGTTCTTGGCCCCCTTCTGTTTTCCCTCTACACTCACTCCCTTGGTAAACTCATTCGCTTCCACGGCTTCAACTACCATCTCTATGCAGATGATACACAAATCTACATCTCCTCCCCTGTTCTCTCCCCCTCCCTTCAGGCTCGTATCTCCTCCTGCCTCCAGGACGAATCCACCTGGATGTCTGCCTGTCACCCAAAACTCAACGTGTCCAAAAGTGAGCTCCTTATCTTCCCACCCAAGCCCTGTCCTCTTCCTGACTTCCTTATCACTGTGGATGATACGACCATCCTTCTCGTCTCTCAGAAGCAGCGTGACTCACTGGAAAGAGCACGGGCTTTGGAGTCAGAGGTGATGGGTTCGAACCCGAGCTCTGCCACTTGTCAGCTGTGTGACTTTGGGCAAGTCACTTCACTTCTCGGTGCCTCAGTTCCCTCATCTGGAAAATGGGGATGAAGACTGTGAGTCCCACGTGGGATAACCTGATTCCCCTGTGTCTACCCCAGCGCTTAGAACAGTGCTCGGCACATAGTAAGCCCTTAACAAATACCATCATTATTAAGCCCACAACCTTGGTGTCATCCTTGACTCAGCTCTCTCATTCACCCCACACATCCAATCTGTCACCAAGACCTGCCGGTCTCACCTTTATAATATTGCCAAGATCCGCCCTTTTCTCTCCACCCTAATGGCTATCTTACTAGTATAGGCTCTCATAATATCCCAGCTGGATTATTGTGTCAGCCTTCTCTCTGATCTCCCTTCCTCCTGTCTCTCCCCGCTCCAGTCTATTCTCCATTCCGCTGCCCGGATCATCTTCCTGCAGAAACGCTCTGGGCATGTCACTCCCCTTCTTAAAAACCTCCAGCGGTTGCCTATCAACCTCCACACGAAACAAAAACTTCTCACTCTAGGCTTCAAGGCTCTCCATCACATTGCCCCGTCCTACCTCTCCTCCCTTTTCTCTTTCTACTGCCCACCCCGTAGGCTCCGGTCTTCTGCTGCCCACCTCCTCACCATCCCCCGTTCTCACCTATCCTGCCATTGACCCCTGGCCCACGTCCTCCCACTGTCCTGGAATGCCCTCCCTCCTCAACTCTGCCAAACTCTCTTCCCCTCTTCCAAGTCCTCCTGAGAGCTCACCTCCTCTAAGAGGTCTTCCCAGACTGAGCTTCCCCTTTTCCCTCTGCTCCCTCTGCTGTCTTTCTGTCCCACCCCACCACCTCCCCTCAGCTAAGCCCCCTTCCCACCCTTCCCTCTGCTCCTCCCCCTCTCCCTTCCCCTCCCCTCAGCACTGTGCTCATCTGCTCATTTGTATATATTTTTATTACCCTATTAATTTTGTTAATAAGATGTACATCCCCTTGATTCTATTTATTGCTATTGTTTTTGTCTGTCTCCCCCAATTAGACTGTAAGTCCGTCAATGGACAGGGATTGTCTCTATCTGTTGCCGAATTGTACATTCCAAGCGCTTAGTACAGTGCTCTGCAGAGCTCAATAAATACTATTGAATTGAATGAATGAATGAATGAATGAATGAATGAATGAATGGACCACGACCTTCTCCTGGAAACATTATCTAACCTTGGCTTCATCGACACTTCCCTCTCCTGGTTCTCCTCCTTACTCTCTGAGGGCCCCTTCTCAGTCATTTTTGCAGGCTCCACCTCTGCCTCCCACCCTTCATCTCCACCCTCCATCTCAGAGAACCCATTCGCTTCCATGACTTCAATTATCATCTCTATGCAGATGATTCCCAAATCCATCTCTCAAGCTCTGACCTCTCTCCTTCTCTGCAGTCTTGCATTTCTTAATAATGTTGGTATTTGTTAAGCGCTTACTATGTGCCGAGCACTGTTCTAAGCGCTGGGGTAGACACAGGGGAAGCAGGTTGTCCCACGTGGGGCTCACAGTCTTAATCCCCATTTTACAGATGAGGGAACTGAGGCACAGAGAAGTTAAGTGACTTGCCCAATCCTGATTTCAGTACACCTGTATTTGGATGTTCCCACAACACCTCAAATTTAACATGTCCAAAACAGAATCCCTCACCTTCCCACCCAAATCCTGCCCTTCTCCAGACTATCCCATACACTGTAGATACCACCACCACCCTCCCTGTCTTACAGGCCAGTAACTTTGGCATTATCCTTAATTCATCTTTCTCATTCAACTCTCGTATTCAGTTTGTCACCAAATCCTGTTGATTTATGGTTCACAACATCTTTAGAATCGACTCCTTCCTCTTCATCCAAACTGGTACCACTATGATCCAAGCACTTAGCACATCCTATTTTTTCAGCCACTTCATTGACCTCCCTGCTTTCTGTCTCCCTTCTTCATCCATACTTTATGCTGCTGCGCGGATCATTTTTCTGAAAAAAGTGTTCAGTCCATGACTCGCCTCTCTCCAAAAACCTTCAATGGTTGCCCCTCCATCTCTACATCAGACAGAAACTCCTTACTATTAGTTTAAAGGCACTTGATCAATGCTTCCCCTCCTACCTTAGTTTACTGACCTCCTACTACAACCCAATCTGCACACTTCAGTCTTATAATGCCAATCTTCTCACTGAAATGATCTCACTTTTCTCCCCATAAACCCCTAGTCCATGTCCTCTCTCCATCTTGGAACTTCCTTCCCAGTCATAACCAACAGATTGTCGGTCTCCCTATCTTCAAAGCCCCACAAAACTCACATCTCCACCTAGACTCCCTCCCTGACTAAGCCCTCACCTCTTATTTGTCCTTCTTTCTGCAACACCTATGCAGATCGAGAAGCAGCATGGCTCAGTGGAAAGAGCCCGGGCATGGGAGTCAGAAGTCATAGGTTCTAATCCCAGTTCTGTCACTTTTCAGCTGTGTGACTTTGGGCAAGTCACTTAACTTCTTTGTGCCTCATTTCCCTTATCTGTAAAATGGGGATTAAGACTGTGAGCTCCACATGGGACAACCTGATTACCTTGTATCTCCCCCAATGCTAAAAACAGTGCTTGGCACATAGTAAGTGCTTAATAAATGCCATCATCATCATTATTATTATTATCATTGCAAGATGTTGTCTGTACACCATTGGCTTTTTGATTGTCACCTAACCTCCAGTCCTACAGTACTTATGTACATATCCATCTGTAAATTCTTTCATTGGCTGCCTCTTCCTCTAGTTTAGAAAAGTAGCATGGCTTAGTGGAACGAGCATGGCCTTGGGAGTCAGAGGACAAGGGTTCTAATCCCAGCTCTGCCACTTGTCTGCTGTGTGACCTTGGGCAAGCCACTTAACTTCTCTGTGTCTCAGTTACCTCATCTGTAAAAATGGGGATTAAGACTCTGAGCCCCATGTAGGACGACCTGATTATCTTGTATCAATCTCAGTGCTTAGAATGGTGCTTGGCACATAGTAAGAGCTTAACAAATACCATCATTATTTATTTAAGCTCCTTGAAGGCAGGGAATCATGTCTAGTACCTACTGTATTGCACTGTATTCTCACAGGCACTTAGTTCAGTGCTCTACATCCAGTAAGTGCTCAATTGATTCCACTGAAAAATCACAGTATTATGCTCTCCCGAATGCTTAGTAAAGTGCTCTGCACAAGGTAGCAACTCAATAAATACCATGATTGACCAATTGATTAGCTAAGGACTCCTCCATTTTGGAAGTGTGGAGGAGTACAAGCCTCCCAAGGAGCTGCTGCAGCTCCATATAGACTGCTCACAACCAGTTGAATCACAATGATGAGTTAGACTGGATATCGCTTGTCCTGGGTTAAAATCCTTCTTGTTCTCATTCACTTATTCATTCATTCAATCATGTTTACTGAGTGCTTACTGTGTGCACAGCACTGTACTAAGCACTTGGAAAGTGAAATTCAGCAACAAATAGAGACAATCCCTACCCAACAACGGGCTCATCCACCAACCATTATTAAATTTCCAAGGATACACACCTCTCCAGAATTCATTAGGCAGACATCTAGGAGCTTAGGGAAGGAGAAATAAAGACGGTCTGAGTTTGATTTCACTTTCTCCTCACTGCCCTCAGAAATGCAGGTAGTACTGTATTTGGAACAAAAGACTCTTGGCACTGATGGAAATCTCTTGCTCTTATTGCAGCCAAGTAGAGCAGTGACTTGAAACCACAGTGAGACATGTCAATGGACTGGGCAGTTCTATCATGAGAAGCAGCATGGTCGAGTGGATAGAGCATGAACCTGGGACTCAGAATGTAATGGGTTCTAATCCTGATTCTACCACTTGTCTGTTTTATTACCTTGTGCTCACTTCTCTGTGCCTCAGTTACCTCATCTGGAAAATGTGGATTAAGGCTGGGAGCCCGATGTGGGACAGAGACTATGTCCAACCCAATTTCCTTGTATTTCCCACCAGAGCTTAGTACAGTGCCTGGAACAAAGAAAGCACTTATTATTATTATGTGTAATGGCAATAATGCCTATCTAGGAGACAGATTTGCAGACCAAAGCTGCTTAGAGATGCTCAAGAGGAAGACCCTGCTAGAAATTCAGTCTTCAGGATTCTCAACTGTGGGGACACAAATCTGTCCCTCTCCCTCTCCCACAGTGCAGTTCACAGTTCAGGGAGCACTTTGAATGAAGAATCCCAGCTCTCTGGTCACCCAGATCTTTCTCTTATCTGTGATTCTATGGTTAGCCTCCACCTGCAGCCTCACAGTCAGCCATATGTGACCTGAGAGACATTCACAGGTTTTCCCAATCCCAGCAGAGGGGGAATGGAGAGCTTCCCTTTTGGCATAACAGAAGACAAGGGCCCCTCTGTAGCCCCATGGATGCACCTGGATGTAGCAAGGACTTAGCCTGTCCCTGGAAAGGAATGGGGTGGCTGACAGCCCATCTTCCTCAGGGAGGATGTCAAGTCTGGCATGGAAGAGGAAGAGGAGGAAGAAGAGGAGGAGGAGGAAGAAAAAAAGGAGAAATGGAGGGAGGAGAGGAATTAATCAATCAATCAATGGTATTTGTTGAGTGTTTAGTGTGTGCAGAGCATTGTACTAAGTGCTTGGGAGAGTACAATACTACAGAGGTGGTAGACATGTTCTCTGCCTACAAGGAGAAGGGGTTTAGGAAGGAAGAAAAGTAGGAGAAAGAATGGAAGGAAGGAGAGGGTGAGGAAGAGGAGGAAGAAGATGAGGGAAGAGGGGAAGAAGAGGAGGAGGAGGAAGGAAAGGAAGACAAGAAGGAGGAGGAAGAGGAAATTTTCTTCCATTGATCAGCTGCTTCACAAGCGTCCCTCCCTTTATCAGTCACACCCAGTAAATCCATGTTTCCAGGAACCCTGCTCTACTCAGGTAAACACTGCAATGAATCATTGAATGGTACATACTGTGCACTTACTGTTTGTCCAGCACTGTACTAAGCACTTGGGAGAATACAATGACACAGAGTAGGTAGACACATTTTCTTCCCACAGTGAGCTTGCAGTATACATTGCAGCTCATGTCAAAGAGTCACAGAGAGTCTGAATCATCTTCAATAGCCTGGGAGGGACCAGCTAGATAGGGCTGGCTGTTCTGGATTAACAGCCAAATTGGCCTGAGGCAGGAGTTCCTGAAAATTTATCCTTAATTCTTCCTGGAAAAGTCCCAGGCCAGTGATTCACTGTTTTGCATCCCAGATCCAGATGATTTTACATGCCTAGATGATATGCACATGTGGGAAGAGTTCATTCTGTTATTTAGTATTTTTTGTTCTGTTTTGTTTTGTTTTAAAGGTATTCATTATGCACTTACTATGCGCCAGGCACTGTACTAAGTGCTGGGGTAGATACAAACTAATCAGGCTGGACATAGTCCATGTCCCACAGCCTTAATCCCCATTTTACAGCTGAGGGAATTGAGGCACAGAGATGCTAAATGACTTGCCCAAGGCAATTTAATAATAATAATAATAATAATGTTGGTATTTGTTAAGCGCTTACTATGTGCCGAGCACTGTTCTAAGCGCTGGGGTAGACACAGGGGAATCAGGATGTCCCACGTGGGGCTCACAGTCTTAATCCTCATTTTACAGATGAGGTAACTGAGGCACCGAGAAGTTAAGTGACTTGCCCACGGTCACACAGCTGACAAGTGGCAGAGCTGGGATTTGAACTCATGACCTCTGACTCCAAAGCCCGTTTAGTTTTATCAGGTATCCAAACAACAGAATTTATTGAGCACCTACTGTGTGCTGAGTACTTGGGAGAGTACAAAAGAGTTACTGATGATCTTTTCCACACTAAGTAATGAATACTTGATAAATACTATAATTATTATCACAACTAGACTAGATTGCTGCCCTGAAAAAGCTTTAAGCCTCATTGGAGAAACAGACCCTAAAGTAAATTACAGATAGGTGGAAGCAATGGAGTGAAAAAAAATGCATATAAATATTACTGGGAAGAATGGGAGAAGGAGCAAGTGTCCAAGAACTTGTCTGATGTGGAAGTGGTGACATAGCCAACAAGTTAAGAGAAATGTCCATGGAAAAACTTCAATCAATCAATTGTATTTATTAAGCGCTTAGTGTGTGCAGAGTACTGTATTAACAGAGAGTTTTAAGAATATAGGGTACTCATATATACAAAAATAATAATAATTAGGGCATTTGTTAAGTGCTTACTATGTGTCAAGCACTGTTCTAAGCGGTGTGGTAGATACAAGTTATCCCAAATAAGTCAAATGCATCGACTTTAGGAGCTCAGCACATATGGTGCTTTTACATTTTATCCCCCATTTTACGCTAACAACGAAAGCCCAGCATTAGGATCCATGAATTTAGCTGTACTTTAGACTTCATTTGCTCTCTCGATATCTGTTGAAAGAAGATGTTTCTCATTCTAAGCAGCCTACTATCTGGCCAATGGGTCAGGAATGTCACCCCAATTTATAACATTGTCCCTGAGGGAAAAAGTGCTTCTAGTTTTGACAGCATAGGGGTGGCTGGGATTTACTTAAGACAATGTGATAGCATCTCCTTTCATAAACAGAAGTTGGGGCCCATCCAGTCCTGAAGATTTCAGCTCTGAAAACCTGCATGAAGGAATTAATTACAATGTGTGTAGTTTCTGCAGCACCCCCTGACTCTATCTCCTTACCAGTCTTGTTAACGGGAACAGTGGGTCCCACTTGACTTAAGTTCCTGGAGGGGGAACAGATTTGCTCCTCATGGCCCTGAAGGAGAACAGAAGGAACAGGGCAGCAGTGGATGGGGGAGGGAGGGAAACCACCCAACTCTGTCTTCCCCTTTAGATTGTAAGCTTGTTATGGGCAGGGACTGTGTCTGTTTATTGTTGTACTGTACTCTCCCAAGTGCTTAGTACAGTACTCAATAAATATGATTGACTGTCTGATTGATTGGCAGAGATCGTGTCTAACTACTCTATTGTATTCTACTCTCCTCAGAGCTTAGTACATGCTCTGCACACAATGGGTGTTCAGTAAACTCCATCGATTGACTGACACAAGTGAGTGGGCAAGTCAATAGGTTGCTCGTTTTGAGACTGATCAAGAACTTTACATGCAAAACTCCTCTGTGGCTTAAGGGAGTGCAGCAGAGTGCCAGTACTGAGACACCGACCTGCAAGCGGGAGGTGGCCAGGACAGCTGCCAAGGAAACCACTGCAGTCTCATTACCTGTGTTGGCTAATGTAAAGCTGGAAGCAGCATGGCATAGAGAATAGAGCATGGACCTGGTCCTAGTCCCGGCTCTGCAATTTGTCTTCTGTGTGGTCTTGGGCAAGTCACTTCACTTTTCTGTGCCTCAGTTACCTCATCTGTAAAATGGGGATTAAGACTGGGAGCCCCACATGGGACAGCCTGATTACCTCGTATCAACCCCAGTGCTTAGAAGAGTGCATAGGAAGTGCTTAACAAATACCATTATTATTATTATTATTATTGAGTGCTTACTGTGCGCAGAGCACTGTACTAGGTACTTATGTTCCATGTGCCTAGCAGAGGGTTCTGCATATGATAGACACCCAGTCTGTTAGATAGGGTACTCGTTCCCATGTCCAGCACACAGTACCCCCTCAGTCAATGCTAGAAATGAAAACTCTCATGAGACCAGTGCTCTAGTTTCAGAACTGTACCACATTAAGAGGCAGCTGCCTGCACAGCTCAATCTCCAGAGAAGACCCCTGAAGCACTTTTCATTCATTCATTCAATCATAATTACTGAGCACTTTCTGTGTACAGAGCACTTGCTAAGTGTTTGGGAGAGTATAATATAGTAATAAACAGACACATTCCCTGCCCACAGGGGAGGATTTCCAGGGAGTGCAGCAAAGTATCCCCCAACTCCAGAGATACCCATTCAGGGGGAGAGGGCCTGAGAAATCCTGAGGCAAGCAAACAGGCCCCAGAGGGAATGATCATTGCTCTCTAAAATTGCTATGAGCTCCTAGTGGTCAGGAATCGTGTCTACCCAAGTTTTGTACTGGACTTTCCCAAGCTTAGTACAGTGCTATATATACAGTAAGAGTTCATTAAATACCCTTGATTGATTGATTAGTTTGAGTCACTGTGGTGAACCAGTTCTGAGACATGGAATTTGAAGCTGCAAAACAGGCACAGTCAGGCACGGCAGTAAAGAACATCTGTAAAATGGGGATTAACTCTGAGCCTCCCGTGGGACAACCTGATTACCCTGTTTCTACCCCAGCGCTTAGAACAGTGCTCGGCACATAGTAAGCGCCTAACAAATACCAACATCATCATTAAAGAAAATCCCTCTGCCCATCAGCCCCCAGAACAGGGCTTCTTTATTCATTCATTCATTCATTCATTCACTCATATTTACTGAGTGCTTACGATGTGCAGAGCACTGCACTAAGTGCTTGGGAGTACAGGTTAACAATAAACAGACACATTCCCTGCCCACACAGGGTTACAGTCTAGCATGGGGAGCCAATTTCATTCATTTTTTTTGCATTTCCGGTTGTCTCCCACTAAGTACAGCCTGGGGAAAACACCTGAACAGTTCTGAGCTCCAACATCATCCAACCTCTCTTTTCTGGCTTCATCAGACTAGCCACAAGTTCAAAATGGGGCCTCAGTGGACCCCTTCTGCAGGGCTGTTGGCCATACCCTATTATAACTGTAATTTATTATAGCTATAATTTATTTACTGTATCCATAATTTATCAGATCTGTAATTTATTTATTATAAAAGTAATTTATTCATTTATATTTATGTCTGCCTCCACCTCTAGACTGTAAGCCCACTATGGGCAGGGAACATGTCTACCAACTCTCTTGTACTGTACTCTCCCAAGTGCATAGTATAGTGCTCTGCACCCAGTAAGTGCTCAAAAAATTTAATTGATTAGTTGATTGATTACCTGAGGAGCCGTGGCCCGCATCTTGGGTGGCCAAGAC
Source organism: Ornithorhynchus anatinus (assembly GCF_004115215.2). Lineage (NCBI taxonomy): Eukaryota > Metazoa > Chordata > Mammalia > Monotremata > Ornithorhynchidae > Ornithorhynchus > Ornithorhynchus anatinus. The sequence continues at coordinate 111,935,653 of NC_041729.1, forward strand.
GGACAGATGCAGCTCAACCCTCTGCTCTCCCTCAGGGCCAGTTTTCCCCCCACACAGGCTGTGTCTGGCTGACAGGGGGATTCTGCATTTGAAAGCTGTGTTCATGTGATTGGCCACACGGTCAATCAATCAATCAATCAATTGGTGATATTTATTAAATGCTTACTGTGTACAGAATGCTGTGTTAAATGCTTGGGAAAGTACAGTAAAATAGAGTTGGTGAAAATTATCCCAGCCCACAAGTAATAATAATAATAATGTTGATATTTGTTAAGCGCTTACTATGTGCCGAGCACTGTTCTAAGCGCTGGGGTAGATACAGGTAATCAGGTCCCATGCGGGGCTCACAGTCTTAATCCCCATTTTCCAGATGAGGTAACTGAGGCACAGAGAAGTGAAGTGACTTGCCCAAAGTCACGCAGCTGACAAGTGGTAGAGCCGGCATTAGAACCCATGACCTCTGACTTCTAAGCCCGTGCTCTTTCCACTGAGCCATGCTGCTTCTCTAGTAGTTTACAGTAGTTTACAGTCTAGGGGGAGGCAGACTTAAAAACAAATTACAAAACTAAGTGCCGAAGGGATACAATAGTAAGCGCTCAATAAATACTACTGAATGAATAATAATAACAATGTTGGTATTTGTTAAGCGTTTACTATGTGCCGAGCACTGTTCTAAGCACTGGGGTAGATACAGGGGAATCAGTTTGTCCCTCGTGGGGCTCACAGTCTTAATCCCCATTTTACAGATGAGGTAACTGAGGCACCGAGAAGTTAAGTGACTTGCCCAAAGTCACACAGCTGACAAGTGGCCGAGCCGGGATTCGAACCCATGACCTCTAACTCCAAAGCCCATGCTCTTTCCACTGAGCCATGCTGCTTGAATACAAAGCCAAGTGAGTAATCGGTGAAAAGAGAGAGCTGATAGTGGTAATGAGGGCTTGGTCAGGGAAGGCCTCTTGGAGGAGGTGTGATTTTAGGAAGGTTTTGAAGGTGGGGAGAGTGGTGGACTGTAGATGAAGGAAGAGGGAATTCCAGGCCAAAGGGAAGAAGTGGGCAGGAGTTCAGCAGCGGGAAAGGCAAAATCAAGGTACAGAGTATGTTGGTGTTAAAGACCTCAAGTGTATGGATTGGGTTGGATTGGATCAATACAGATTGGATCAGTGAGGTAAAGTAGGAATGCCTTAAAGTCAATGGAGTTTCTGTTTGATGCAGAGGTGGATGGGCAACCACTGGTCATTTTTGAGGAGTGAAGAGATATGGACAATGTTTTTTCATAAAAATGATCTGGGTCACAGAATGACGTATGGGCTGGAGAAGGAGAGACTGGAGGCAGGGAGGTCAGTGAGGATGCTGAGGTAGTACTCAAGATGAGAAAGTATATGCACCTGGACCTCTCAACTATAAGCTCATTGTGAGAAGGGAACATACCTACAAACTCTATTGCATTGTACTCTCCCAAGTGCTTAGTACAGGGCTCTACCTACAAACTCTATTGCGTCGTACTCTCCCAAGTGCTTAGTACAGGGCTCTGCACATACTAAGCACTCAATTGATCAGCATGAAAATAATTTGGATGGAGAGGAAAGAACAGATTATAGAGATACTGCATATAGATATACCTATAAATAATTTATATCTGTAAATTTATATTATCTCCATAAATTATTTATTTAAATTAATATCTGTCTCTCCCTCTAGATTGAAGCTCAATGTAGGCAGAGAATATGTCTACCAACTCTTTTACATTGTACTCGCCCAAGTGCGTCACGGCATCAGTGTTCCATGTTCATTCATTCGTATTAATTGAGCACTTATTGTGTGCACAGCACTATACTAAGCACTTGGGAGAGTATAATACACCAATAAACAGACACAATACCTGTCCACGACGAGCTTATAGTCTAGAAGGTGCAGAGACAGACATTTATATAAATAAATTACAGCTATGTACATACATGTTGTGGGGCTGGAGGGGGGGATGAACAAAGGGAGCAAGTCAGGACGAAGCAGAAGGGGGTGGGAGAAGAGTAAGGAGGGGAGCTTAAGGAAGGCCTCTTGGAGAAGATGGGCCCTCAATAAGGCTTTGAAGTGGGTGAAGAGTAATTTACTGTAGGATTTGTGGAGGGAGAGAGTTACAGGCCAGAGGCAGGATGTGAGCGAGGGGTTGGCGGTGAGACAGATGAGATCGAGGCACAGTGATAAGGTTGACATTAGAGGAGTGTAGTGTGTGGGCTGGGTTTGTAGTAGGAGAGTAGCGAAGTGAGGTAGAGGGGGCAAGGTGAATGAGTGCTTTAAAGCCAATGGTGAGAAGTTTTTGTTTCATGCAGAGGTGGATGGACAACCACTGGAGTTTCCTGAGGAGTGGGGAAACATTCCCTGAAAGCTTCTGTAGAAAAATGATCTGGGAAGCACAGTGAAGTATGGCCTGGAGTGGGGAGAGACAGGAGGCAGGGAGGTCAGCAAGGAGGCTGATGCAGTAATCCAGGAGGGATAGGATAAGTGATTTTATTAACGTGGTAGCAATTTGGATGGAGAGGAAAGAGCAGATTTTAGCAATGTTGTGAAGGTGTGACTGAATGTTGTGAAGGTGTGACTGATAGGATTTAGTGATGGATTGAATATGTGGGTTGAATGAGAGAGAGAAGTCAAGGATAACACATAGGTAGGAGTGGGGTGGGACTGAAGAGAGGCAGGGGGATTACACCTGATGGTATCAATTTTCTTAATAAAGTGGGTGGCCAGGTCATTGGGGAAAAGGGATGGGGGTTGTGGGGAGCAGGGGGCCTCAGGACAGAGTTAAATGTCTGGACAACTGGTGAGGGCAATGGGCATGGGTGCCAATAACTTTGCTGGGCAGAGATAAAGCATTCACGGATAAACTTAAAGTGGAAGAACTTGGCCTGAAATTTAGATTTCCATCAGCAGTGCTCTGTGGCTCATGCACTGAGAGAAGGAGGCAGCCTGTGCAGGGCTATGGGTGATATGAGATTGACAAAAGGATAGGGTAGCAAATGAGTTGAGAGAGTGGTATTGAGAGCATCCATTTGGTTATCAAGGGAAGGTAGTTTGGGTACGGAAGTTTAGTGGAACATGATGAGTTGAAAAAATTGGATGGAGTCTAAAAATCAGAGGTCTTTGTGGGGGATCAGTACAGATTTATGGGGAGGAGGTTTGTGGGAGAGAAGGCAAGTGAGGAAGTTGTGGTTGGATAGACCACATGTCTCTCTCTCTCGTCCTAATTATTCCCAACAGCTGCTGTTACTGGTAAACTGAATCTTGATTATACAATATACTAGGATATGATCCTCTATTATGTGTAAGGAAGAGTTGTGGAAATTAAATTCAGGGTATTTGATCTAGATTTAATGCTATCTGATCTACAGGATAGTCAGATCCCTGAAAGATTTTCTCTCAGCAAAAAAGTCTATTAATTCATATTTACTAGGACACTTCTCCATTCCCCTTTTTAGATTCTGAGATTTGGCAACTCCAAACTCACCCTGAAAGATTTTCTTTCTGCAAAAAGGCCTGCTAATTCATATTTGCTTCATCCTTCCTCCCTCCCCCTTTTAGATTCATTCATTCATGCAATTGTATTTATTGAGTGCTTACTGTGTGCAGAGTCCTGTACTAAGCACTTGGAATGTACGATTTGGGAACAGATAGAGACAATCCCTGCCCAACTACAGGCTCACTTCACTGTAGGCCAGGGCCAGGAATTGAATGGTAATCCTTATGTTTTTCCCCAGAACATGGTGCCAAATCAGCACTTAAATGCAATACACCAAATTAAAATAACACTGCCGGACACCTGGGAGACTAGAAAAATGTAGAAAACACAGTTCCTGTCCAGCCTTCAAAAAATCTGCAATCCAATGGACATTGTTAAGAGAACATGTTTCGAAAGGGCATAGATTTTTTAAGGGGAAAAAAAAAATTAATGCAGGAGAGTTATTTTGGTTCACCTGGGAAAAGATCAGGATTTGGATATTTTAAAATTTCATATTTCACTTAGCACAGTAATAGCTGACAGGAAAGCTTTTTTTGGTAGGAGAGGGAGGAGTAATATTACTTTTTTCTCGTATTTGCTGATGGCTCAAATATCTACACAATATCCATACAAATACTTGATGGGAAGTACTCATTGTACCTCAATCTCATCTATCTCACTGACCTCTGACCTCCATGTCCTGCCTCTGGCCTGGAACACCCTCCCTCTTCGTATCTGACAGATAATTGCTCTTCCCCACTTCAAAGCCGTATTGAAGGCACATCTCCTCCCCCAACCCTCCTAAGCTCTCTTTTCCTTTCTTCCATTCCCTTCTGTGTCTCCCTGACTTGCTTATTCATCTCGCTCCCAACCCCACAGCACATATGAACATATTTGTAATTAATTTATTTATATTAATCTCTGTCTCCCCCTCTAGACTGTAAGCTCGTTATGGGCAGGGAATGTCTGATATATTGTTATACTGTACTCTCCTAATAGTACAGTGCTGTGCACACAGTAAGCACTCAATAAACACGACTGTTTGACTGATGGAAACATAGCACAGGCTGCAACGGTAAGTTAACCTTGCTTCTTTTAAGGCATCAAGCTCCATTATCCTTCAAAAACTTAGCCATTTCCAAATCTTGGATGGTGAAGTGAGAAGAATGATGACTAAGAAAAATTGCCCATAGGTGCCAGTCCCCACAAAGAAACTTTAGAGACTCTTTTCCTCCCCTCTATAACAAACTCCTCCAAACTTAAAAATGACCAAAATTTACTGACATCACATTTATTAATTCTATTGACATCATGGGAAGGTAGAGAAGTCATCACACAAAGGTGCTAAATCAACTTAATTCATGAATCTGTCAATTTTATTATGTTCAACTTTAAAGGCCTACTTGGCAGTGCAAATACTAAAAAAATTACAATGCAATAATCAAATTTAAGCATTTAGTATGTGCCAAAGATTGTGCACTGTACTCGGGTAATTATAGTTATTATTTTTATTCTGGTATTTGTTAAATGCTTACTTTGTGTGTGCCAGGCACTGTACTAAGCACTGGGGTGGATACAAGGAAATTGGGTTGGACACAGTCTCTGTCTCATGTAGGACTCACATTCTTATTCCCATTTTACAGATGAGGTAACCGAGGCACAGAGAAGTGATCATCATATCTGACACACAATCCTTGCCCACTTAGGGCTCACAATAAAAGGGGCAGAGAAACAAGGTATTTTATAGAGAAGCAGCGTGGCTCAGTGGAAAGAGCACAGGCTTGGGAATCAGAGATCACAGGTTTTAATCCCGCCTCCACCATTTATCAGCTGTGTGACTTTGGGCAAGTCACCTAACTTCTCTGTGCCTCAGTGACATCATCTGTAAAATGGGGATTAAGACTGTGAGCCCCACATGGGACGTGATGACCCTTTATCTACCCCAGCGCTTAGAACAGTGCTTGGTACATAGTAAGCGCTTAACAAATACCGTTGTTATTATTATTCCCAATTTACAGATGAGGAAACTGAGGCACAGAGAAGTTAGTGACTTGACAGAGGTCACCCAGTAGGCTAGCTGAGACTAGCATTCAGATCTCCTGATTCCCAGGCTTGTGCTCTTTCCACTAGGCAATGTTGTTATGCAAAGATTGCCTATTATGTAGGATCCTCTTCTGCTACACCCCACCTTATGCTCTTGCTCCTATCAATCAATGAAACAATCAATCATCGATCACTGAATGCTCACTATATGCAGAGTTACATGTGGCCTAAGTGTTTGTGAAAGTAAATACAACAGTTGGTAGATCCAATGCCTGTCCACCAAGAGCTTATATTCCAGAAGGGTACACAGACAGTAAAAAATAAATTACAGATAGGAGAAACGGTAGAGGGTAAAGAATATGAACGTAAGTGCTGTGCTGTGGGACTGGGGGTAGGGTGAATAACCAAGTGACTCTTGGAGGAGTTGTGATTTTAGGTAGGCTCTGAAGGTGGGGAGAGTGGTAGTATGTGGAATCAGCTAATAATAATAATAAAGATACTTTAAGTGCCTAATATGTGTTAAACTCTTTACTAAACCCTGAAACATATGCAACATAATAAGGTTGGGCACAATCGCTCTCCCCAAAGGCCTCACAGTATAAGTAGGAAAGATAATAGGTATTTAATCCACATTTTACAGATAAGGAAATTGAGGCACAAAGAAGTGACTTTCTCAAGTTCACACAGCAGGCAAGTGGAAGAGTTGGGACTAGAACTGAGCACTTACTGTGGAAAGAGCCTGGGCTTGGGAGTCAGAGGTCATGGGTTCTAATCCCGGCTCTGCCACTTGTCAGCTGACTACGGGCAAGTCACTTAACTTCTCTGTGCCTCAGTTACCTCATCTGTAAAATGGGGATTAAGACTGTGAGCCCCATTGTGGGACAACCTGATTCCCCTGTGTCTACCCCAGCGCTTAGAACAGTGCTCTGCACACAGTAAGCGCTTAACAAATACCAACATTATTATTATTACAGAGTACTAAGCACTTGGGAGAGTACAATACAACAGAGTCAGATAAGGAGGAAGAGGGAATTGATAACAATAATAATTATGGTATTGGCTAAGCACTTACTATGTACCAAGCACTGTTCTAAGCACTGGTGTAGACACAAGGTAATCAGGTTGTCCCACATGGGGCTCACAGTCTTAATCCCCATTTTACAGATGAGGTCACTGAGGCACAGAGAAGTTTAGCAGCTTGCTCAAATTCACCCAGCAGACAAGTGGCAGAACCAGGATTAGAACCCATGCCTTCCAGGCCAGAAGGAGGATTTGGACAAAGGGTCAGTGTTAGATGGGATCTGTGAACAGTGAGTAGGTTGGCATTAGGAGCATAATCAATCAATGGTATTTATTGTTCACTGTGAGCAGAGCACTGTGCTAAGCACTTGGGGGAATACAACAGAGTTGGTCAACACATTCCTTGCCATACCTCTCAACTGTCCCTTCCTCTCAACTCTCCTGCCTCTGGCTCCCTGCTCACACCATTCCTTTGTTGCACACGTCCTCCCTTCTCAGTTTTCCCAAACTGTCTCTTCCCTTTTTCTCTAAAAGATGAATCCGACAGGATACCTCCCTGATTAATCCACTTCTATTTCCAGGTACATTATCCCCTTCACTACCTTAGAATCCCAGTGCAATTACTTATGCTATTGATTGATTTATCCACAGTTTTCTGGATCTATTTTCTCCTTCTATTTCCTTTGGTAAACTCCACAAGGACTGGGATTGTGCGGTACTTTTTCTGAACAGCTCTGCTGTATGGACCCTAGTACAGTTCTCTACTCATAAGAGATTGTGAATAATTGGGAGGGTGAAGCATGTGTGGGGCATGTTCTAAACATTTACCCAACCAGCATCCATGCCCATCTCTCGAGGGAGGCCTCATACAGCTTTCTTAATCTGGAAAAAAAAAAAAAAGATTCACCTTCCTCACCAGACCTTGGTTGTCATTTTTGACTTTATTTACGGAAAAAGAGGGGAAAACAACAATTTCCATAGTACACAGAAGACAAGTTAGATAGCACTGCAAAAAAAAAGCTGAGTGTTTACTTGTCACCAGTCTGCTTTGCAGCTCTTTGATTAGTAAATTCATCGCAGTTTGTCATTTGTATTACTGTTTAGCATCTTTATAATCAGCAGAAAAACGTGTGCTACTAATAATATGAAAAACTAAATAACCCACAAAAAAATCACTTTCAAATAAACCATAAATATGTGATGCACATTAGTGTAACAAAACCATTTTTGTAAACATTTCTTCAACATAACATGTGCATAAGATAAAAATGAAAACACTGTAGTCATACAGTTAGGATTATTTTGACTTATAGATAAAAGAAAAGTATTACTTATTGAAGCTTTAACTAAACCTAGGAGCATTTTTGCATTTTTAAAATTTTTGTTTTTGCTTTCCAAAGCACTGTTTCAAAAGAGTTCACCATTTTCTATGTAGTGGTTTCTTCGCAATACTGTTTTCAGGTGTCGTTTTGTCTCCTTGGCACTTCTGCAGATCAGGTAGCCACCAGCCCTCACTTGGCTAAAGGATAGGAACTTCACCAGTCCATTTGTGTGTGTGTGTAGGAGGGGGATCTCAGCCGATATCTGACCAATCACCCCTCCAGGAACTGAACTGATTTCAAGGTGGCTTCTGGGAAGACTTCCGGCCACTTAGACACACACAGAGCTTCACAAAACAAACCACGCGTAAGGTCACCTGACTGCCTGGCCTCCGTCAATTAAGTGACGGGGAGGGTGTGACTCCCAAGTGGAGGATCGAGGCACATTCCAGCCTCCTCTCTAACCTCCCAGTCCATGAGGCCCTAAGAATGGTCGAAGCTTCCTCCAGGTCAGCCGCAAACGATTAGGGAAGAGATGAGTCTCTTGGCTTTGGCCTCTGGTGCTCTCCGAAAGTCACATAATGAGGAAAAAAAACCTGCTAAAAATATGCCTTCGGCAATAAAAGTAAGGCTTACTTTGTTTCTAATCTTCCTGTGTGTGGGTCAGGGTTTCCTGGCTTGATGGTTTAAAAAAAAAAAAATCCAAAAAACTGAAAAAGTGTGGTTCAAAGGGGAGCTGACAGCATTATCACGCAGCAGTAGAATGGAAGAGAATTTCAGCAGATAGAATGGGGCCTGAATCGATGAGACAGCAGAAGGACTGCTGCGCAGAGGCCTCGAGTGGGGGCAGCTGAGGTTACAGAGATCTGTGACCAGAAGTTTGGTGAAAAGATTGGAAAAAAACTCCTCAATTGTCACGCCATGAGAAAGTTAACCACAGTAGACAACACCAGTGGACCACTGCTAACCTATGTACTGAATGAACAGCACCAGGCAGTTGTTAGCAAAATACTCCACCCAAAATAAACAGGTTAAAATGAACACGGCTGAATCATGACCCCTGTGCATTGTTACATACCCAACAGATTATTATATATTCAAAGATTTGTCAAGTAATGAACCTGTAGCCATTAAACAAATCATTACTCTCAAGCCATTTATTACAAATGTCAAGAACATAGTTATAAGACTGCCCTTTTACAGAGAAAACTAGAGAAAGGGAGGGGGAGAGAGAAGAGAGAAAAGATAGAGAGAGAGAAAGAGACACAAAAGAGAAAGAAAAGCCAGAACTTGGGTCTTAATAATAATAATATTGGTATTTGTTAAGCACTTACTATGTGCCAAGCACTGTTCTAAGCGCTGGGGTAGATACAAGGTAATCAAGTTGTCCCACATGGGGCTCACAGTCTTAATCCTCATTTTACAGATGAGGTAACTGAGGCCCAGAGAAGTGAAGTGACTTGCCCAAGGTCACACAGCAGATAAGCGGAAGAGCCGGGATTAGAACCCCAACCTTCTGATGCCCAGGCCCGTGCTCTAGCCACTATGTAATGCTGCTTCTCACATGCCATGCTGCTTCTCGTGGGTCTTAGATGGGTCTCAGATGGATCTTGCATCTAGAACCCAAGATATATATGCTGCGGTATGAATACACAGAATTAACTACATTCTTAAAATAGTTTTAGTGTATTGCATTTTTAAAAATGAAAAGCAACTTCCTGACAACAGTAACAGTTTGTAGAACTATCCAAATGTCAATCTGCCTGCTACTCAATGCAAATTTAGAAAAGTGAAATCTCTCCAATTGAAGACTCAATTCAGCCATCTGCCATTCATGGTGAACCCACTAAATGAAGCACTTTGCTTTCCAAAATCAGTAAGCAAATCACAACCATCAGTATTTTAATGCCATAAAGCTGTTTACCCCATATCGGTGACCAACTCTTCTCTCCTGCTGAAACTCACTACAGATTAACAGTCAAACTTTTCAACTGGTAGTTTCAATATTAAGATTAAATTAGACAATTTTTTCCCTCTAAAAATGTATAAAGTAAACCACCTCTTATTTTAATGCATAAAAACAATGAGGTAGGCACAAAAAAATAAATGTGTAATTTTTTTTTTCTGCAAGTGCAGACTGTGGTAAAACTGTTGTTGCACTTCTAGGTTTAAACAAAAATTAAACCTTTAACTGAGGCAGTGCTAATACTGTGACACAATCAAGTTCTGGCCAAACACAGAATCATTATAGAAAATGAACAAACTTTTTTTTTAATCACCTGCACAAATTTTAGGCAAAACCTGGTACACAGAAAAATGACAAAGCTCTTGGCCAGGCCAAAAACAGCACCCTCCCTCCCTCCCTCCCTCCCTTCCACCAAAAACAAACCCCAAAATGAAGAAACAAATTAAGATCCCTTTTCACTTCCCTCCCTCCCCACAACCCCCCACGGCCCACAAAAAGTTATCCTAGCCACTGTGCCTTTCACATTTTATAAATATTAACTTCTTAAACCTGCACCTTCCTCTTTGTCCACATATTGTCACATTACCAAAAAAAAAAAAGAAATGTCAATTAAATACATTGTTAATGTTACTATATTAAATCTGCTCTCTGCTTCAGCAAGACTGGCTCTCAGACCACCACTTTTTAACCTTCCCTTGCCTGCTCCCAGTCAAACCAACAGCCTGCTCAAGCCTCTCGCTTTATTTACTAACACAACAGAGTCATTCAAAGACAAGGAATTCTGGAGCTTCAAGGAAAATTGTGTTACTTTCTAAAGCATGATGCCAAATCCCAAACACTTCTATAATAGCACCTGATGGTAATATCTTAAAAAGCACCAGCTGCATTGCAGCCTTTATTAGAGAGAGGAGAAGGACAGAGAGAACAAATGAAAAAAGAGAGAAAGAGGAGGAAGGGAAGTAGGGAATAGAAGGGAAGAGAGGAGTAACTGAGATGGGGCAAGGCAAAGAAGGGGGACAGAAAAAATGGAGACAGAGTTAGAAATCTAACACCAGTGAAGCCTGCACATATATTTCACTGTGTTACATCAGTGCAGGTCTGTACTCCAGTTGCAAGTAATTCCAAGGTCTGAAGATCACCGAGACTCTGGATGTCAGCACTCTTCTCATCGTCATGCTGTTTCTACCAGCTCAGAAGAGAAGTCCTGCCTAGGGTCATGAAATAGACCTGACTGCTTCCACCGGACCGTACGGAGGCAAAGAAGACCTAGGGACAGAGGAGAAGGAACAGTGGCTGTTACAAGTGGCACCCAGCAAGAAAACCTATCTAGAATTGTACAGATAGCCCAGCTCTGCCTCTGGCCTGCTGTGAAGCCTCAAGCAAATCACAGTCTCTTTGGGCCTCACCTTCCCTATCAATAAAATGGTGCCAAAATCCCTGCATTTCTCTACCTCCTAGGGATGTCATGAGAATAAAATGATATAATTGACGTGAAAGGGCTGTCAGGAAATAAAAGGGCCATTCTAAATCAAGAAATTATTATTATTGGAAGAAGAATTAATGCTTATAACATGATTAGACAGAAAAGCTTTTAGATACTGGATCATAATAATAATAATAATGATGACTGTGGTATTTGTTAAGCACATTCTAATAATAATAATAATTGTGGTATTTGTTAAGTGATTCCTATGTGCCAGCCACTGTACTAAGTGCTGGAGTTAGTCAACTCAAGAGCAAATTGGGTTGGTCACAGTCCCTATTTCGCATGGGGTTCACAGTCTTAATCCCCGTTTTACAGATGAGGTAACTGAAGCACAGAGAAGTTAAGTGACTTGCCCAAGGCCACACAGCAGACAAGTGGCAGAGCCAGGATAAATCAAGTCCCAATTATTCCAGTGATGGGGAAAAGTGGGATTATGTCTAGAATCTATTTTGCAGGAGAAAAAGCCTTTCACCACAGAAATCTGATGGATTTGATTTACCAAAACCCAGGGTAAGTGAAAATCATTACCAAAGCCAAGTTCAGAAAAAGCATTACCTTGTCATTGCGTTCACATAAAAATTTGAGTCTTTGTGCCCTTTTGTGCATAAACACACCATCCAAGTGCCCAGTTTCCACGGATCGGATCTCAATAGCCTTCTCTCCCCAGCCCATGATCTGATTGGATCGAATATATGCTTTAGGAGAGAAACACAAAAAAAGGTTAAAGATGAGAAAAACTCAAATTGAAAGAAATATTTTAAGAACATGGCCAGGCAGTGTCTGTCTGTATGCTTGTGTTGTAAAAATTCATGTGAGAAAAAAACCTGTAAATTGAATATATTTTCCTCTATGGGTGGTGGGGGGGAATAGGCATTTACACCTTATATATGAATGGGTATATGTGTGGCAAATCAACATTACCATGATGAATAAAGGGGGAGATGGTGGTGAAAATGTATCAAAATTTTTTGGGGTTGTTTTTTTTTTGAGGGGGCAGGTTTCCATAAAATGAATCTCTTAATGCCTTATTAACAAGCTCTGACTGTCACCATCCTGCCAGCACTGCCAATGGTGGACTGGCACTGAACGCCCAAAGGACTGAGTTACGCACCCACAGATGTAGGCATCTCTCCCCATTGCAGAACCACATCTTTGGTGATTCTCCCGTACGTGTTAACGTAGACCCCCTCATCCTCATAGCACACCAGGAGCTCCATCCCATCCGTGTTTGGGAGGATGATTATCGCGTGCGGTTGGATGGTGCTCTGGATCTATGAGAGCAGAACAGAATAATAAAAATCATGGTATTCATTAAGCATTTACTGCATGCCAAGAACTGTACTGAGCCCAGAGGTAAATACAAAATGGCCACCAATCCTTACCCTACATAGGGATTACAGCCTAAGGGATCAGGGAGGGCCTGGGGCTGGGTTTTCCACAGGCCTAAGGCTTCTAGCAATAGACGCGATTCAGAAAAACGGATGGCATCAAAGAAGAACTCAGTACAGGTGTGTGCTTACATGGGTGGGCAGGTAAATATCGTAGACGGAACCTGAATCCACATCGACGGCATGGAATCCAGCACAGGAGCCGTAGATGACTTTCAGTCTTTGACCTTCTTCCACTGTCAGGTCCACCAGCAAGGGCTTGTGTATCAATTCCCCAAATGACTGCAAGACAGCAACCCCAAAAGATCAGGCAACTAAGTGAGCATTCTGGCTAAGAGAAAGGTTTCCCTTGGGACACGTGCACCGTTGGCTGGAATCAGACACTGTTGTGATTCAAATCTTTCATTTTGGAAAATTTGGCAGTGCAGATTAAACTACAGGACCAGAGTATCAGAGTAGAAACATGTCTTCCTTTGGAAAATTCCCCACAATTTCCTGCCAATTGGGCTAAGTCGTTGGAGCTTATTTATGCTAAGTGCTAATACATTCTTCTTCTTGTTATCATTAAAAGCAGTTAATGGAGCCCTAAGCACGGGTTCAGACAGGTTAGGTCTATGTTAAGAGCAAACTTATAATACACCAAATGTGGAATTTAAAGGATACCAAAGATCGTAACGGACTGACCTTAAATCCTTAACCGATGCCACCCACACCTAGGAGCGGCTGCCAAGAGCTGGCAGCATAAAGTCTCCTCAGCCGGACCAAAGGAGGGCCCTTCTCCCCACTCCTCTCTTGAACATGCCAAATCAGAACACTGAACCCAGTCTTCCCCTGGTAGGGCTGTGAGAACGGATGTTTGGATCGGGCCAGGAGAGAACAGGATAAATGAGTGCATGTAAGTGTGTCTAGATTCCTCATTTCTTCCTGTTTGTGAGATTATCCTCTATTCTCCTTTTCAGCATATAAATTCCTTCATCTGCCAGATTCCAAAGGCCCCAGTCTTCAGTCCACATCAGCTATTCAGTAACTTGGATATACCGTGCAACCTTATTGTTTCAAGATGCACTTCTATCTCTGAGACCACAACATGTACACGTTATCACCAACTTGGTACTACCCAATCCTTAAGGTTCCCGGCCCACTGAATCCCCCCAAGACTTTCCTCTCGACAGGCAATTCCATCTGATATCTCCCTCCTTTGTTGCTCTGTTTGCTGCCTTCTGCTCCAGGGACTTGAAGGTTCAAACAATGAAGACAAGCTCCTCCCTGGCACTCTCTGGACTCCTCTTCACACCATCAGCCTCGGCCACCATCACCCTCTTACCGAGCACCATCGGTGCTCCTGGGACTGTGCAGCCAATGTTACTGGAGGAAGATTTAAAACCCACTCCACTCCAAATTCTCATTCTCCTACAAAGATTCTGTTTGAATCTAGTGTGGAAATGGGGAATTATTGCTTAATCTGACTCCCTTCTCCATAATCTGGGCTAGCTCTTCCAACCCTCTAACTGCCTACTAGGATTTCGGGTGTACCCTCTTCTTTAGACTCACTCCTTTGGGGGACTCCACACTCATCTGGCTTTAGCTACCACAGTTAGTGCTCTAACCTGGGATTCTTGCCACTGTGGGCCTCAATGTCCATAAAGAGGCTCCTCGCCTCAAGCTTCTCCTTCATCGGTTGTATTTATTGAGTACAAAACACTGTACCAAGTGCTTGGGTTTCCACTTGTCCATCGTCCACATAGCAGTAAAAAATTAAGTTCCTTTAAGAATTGATCCAATTGTGTCAATTCCCCTTCTTAGAAGCCTACAGAGGCTCTGAGCTTCAGTACTCAACAACCTGGCCCCCTTTCCCTATTCGCCCTTGCCTACAACTGTCCACATGCCTGAACCCTCCACTTTTGCTGAGTAAAGTTATTCACACTCTGCTGTCCCAAAGCCAATGCTAAAGATCTTCGCCCTTTCCGGAATGCAGTCTTCTCCATATGGTCACCGGATCGTGGGCTTAGCCTTTTTTATAATGGCATTTGTCCAGTGCTTACTATATGCCAGGAACTGTACTTAGCACTGGGATAGATACAAGCTAATTAGGTTGGACACAGTCCATGTCCCAAATGGGGCTCACAGTTTTAATCTCCATTTTACAGATAAGGTAACTGAGGTACAGTGAAGTTAAGTGACTTGCCCAAGGTCACACAGCAGAAAATTGGCAGAGCCAGGATTAGAATCCAGGTCCCTCGACTCCTATGCCCACGCTCTTTCTACTAGGCCCCCTGCTCCTTCCAAATCCACCTCTTCCACTGTCCTTCCCAGTCCAACTCCTGATTGAGCATTCGAATCCCTACGGATTCCCTCAAAGGCTTATTCCTTTCACAAATTTCATTCTTGTGCTTCTACCTTTGCATTGGTTTATCTTCTGGTTCTAGACTTTTCTGTCATGGGATCTAATTGCAGTACCCAGATTTGTGATAGTCCCAAATTCCCCTGTAGAATAAAAATTCTTTGAGGGCAGAACATCATGTCATCTTTGTAATTCTCCACAGAGCAGAACAGCTCCAGAACAGCATTCGCCCACAGGAAGCTCTTAAAGTACACTCGTGCAGAGAGAGCTCTCACTCACACATTCACTACTGTTGACTGAACAAATGAAATGCTTACCTTAAATGCCATAAATTTATGATATGGCTTTGGGGCCCAGGCATAGACTTCCACAGAACTCTTCAAAGCAATTACCAGGAACTTGATTCTTTCATATTTTACTGCAAACAAACAGGAGAACAACATTCAGGATCAGCTTCAAATTCCAAACCAGTTTAGTTCCCTCAGAAAGGGTAAATAGCAGGGTCAAAAAATGAAGGGCCAGATCCAGATATACTAAGTACACAGTAATAATAATAATAATAATAATAATAATAATAATAGTATTTGTTAAGTGCTTACTATGTGCCAAGCACTCTTCTAAGCGCTGGGGGAGATACAAGGTAATCAGGTTGTCCCACGTTGGGCTCACAGTGTTAATCCCCATTTTCAGATGAGGTAACAGGCACAGGGAAGTTAAGTGACTTGCCCAAAGTCACACAGCTGACAAGTGACGGAGCTGGGATTAGAACCCACGACCTCTGACTCCCAAGCCCATGCTATATCCACTAAGCCATGCTGCCAAATCATCTTCATTTCTTTCCATTAATTGATGAACCATAAAAAATCATTTGAAGATTTATGCATCTGCATTCCTCCAGTGAACAGTACCATCACTGACCAGTGCCCTCTCACAGCTGTTTATGCTAAAAGGATTGCTATAACCTTGCCTTGGGAACATGACAATTTTCAGGCCTAAAGATCTGTCAATTGCCCTTCTATATGCTGGATTCAGCTAGTGGGTTACTTTCTAGCTCTTATATTACATAAAGTAAATATCCCCATATATTTAGAGAGCAGAACTTGTCCACTGATGCTCTAAATCACAGGGAAATAGAAACAAATCAAGGCCACCAAGAGAAGCTGGCAGATGTGAAGTGCCAATGTGGCCTCAAGCCACAATTCAAACTGCTGTGATATGAATCTTTACAGGAAGGATGGGGAAGGGGAAAAGGAGGTCCCAGGGAAAATAAGTACTTCAAAGGCATGAATAAATTTTGAATTTTGCAAAATGATTGACTTTTGGACAGTTACCAGGAAACCAATGTTGAAGAATTCCATTACCGGCGACCTCATCCTGACATCTGATGTTGAGAAGAGTTCAGAGGTGAAAATGTAGAGACCCTCGCAAATGTAGATTTGATATCTGAGACAGTATGGAACTTACGTAACTGAAAGATCTGCCAGACTATCTAAGGATACAGGGACCTTCTTGTATCCAGTTTCTATTTCTTTGTCATTCAGGCATCAATCAGTCAACGATATTTACTGAGTATTTACTGTGTGTAGGACATTGTTCTAAGCAGTTGGGAGAGTATAAAACATTGGAGTTGGTAGACAGAGCTTACAGTGTAGTTGGGGAGGCAGACATTAAAATAAATTACAGATAGGGAATATGGCAGAATATAAGGTAAATCACTGATACAGTTACCTCATCTGTAAAATGGGGATTAAGACTGTGAGCCCCACGTGGGACAACCTGATTACCTTGTATCTACCCCAGGGCTGAAAACAGTGCTTGGCACAAAGTAAGTGCTTAACAAATACTAAAATTATCATCATCATCATCACTGGACAGTGTTCTGCCTATGTAACAGAATTCAGTCAACTTTCAACTTTAGGGTGCAAATGAATAACTACCTGGTGAAACAATCTTCAGTTTTCTTCAAATTTAGTATTCTATCATAGAGCTGTAACACTCTGCAAAATGATCCATAACCAGTTCTTTCTCTTAGAAGATCCACTAAGTGCAGTAGTACAGGGTGATTCTTGGAGAAATTCTGATAATGAATCTGGTCTACTGATTTGGAATATTTTTCTAAGAGACCAGAGGTATATTCCCAGCACCATCCTTGATTTCCTCTTATTCCCAATGAAGCAGCATGGCCTAGTGGAATGAGCAAGGGCCTGGAAGTAAGCAAACCTAGGTTCCAATCTCTGCTCCATCTCTGCCTGATATGTGACTTTGGGCACATCAATTAAATTCTCTCAGTTTCCTCATCTGTACACTGAGGATTTTGTATCTGCTCTTCCTCCTACTCAGACTTTGAGCCCATATGGGACTGGGACTGTGCCTGACCTGCTTATCTTGTGTCTACCCTAGCATTGAGCACAGTGCATGGCACAGAGTAACATTTATTAAGTACTACAATTATGTATCACAATTATTATTACTATTATTATTACTAGTATTCCCAATTAAACAGTTTAACAAGGACAGAAATGGAATCTTCTGCTTTTACTGTACTCCCATGTGCCCCGTATAGTACTCTGCATACAATAGGCACCCAATAAATACTGATGATGAAAGTTGCGACCAAATACCAGGTCCCCTCGTATTTTCAGGCCTACTTATATAACTGAGATTAATAAAACTTCACCCTTAAATCTAAATCACCCAAAGCTTTGAAGCAATACATGTATCACCAATACTAAGTGCTCCAGGATGAAAAAACAATATTCACTTCCAGGAATCTCGATCTGTTTGCACAGGCAAAGCTTTCTTGAGAATAAAAGTGAACTAATCGAAGTGGCCACTATTATCACCAAAATATCTACTCCACAGTTTTTGCAGCAACAATAAACTTCTGCATTCCAAGGCCAAGTTATTAAGCACACTTTCACCTGGAATAAAGAGGCACGGTAGTCTTCACTTAAGCTGCTGTTGAATATATTGTCAATAGACTACTTCATTAAAGAAGTTGTTGGCATCCATTGTGACCCACCCATTATTTAAGATGACCTGCTGGCTCATACTTTGCATTCTTTGGTTTCTTACTGAGACATTCAGTCACTTGTCCCTACTTGACTCTTCTAAATTTCAGCATGGGAGATGCCCTGCCATTTGACAGTCATACTTTTATTCTGCATTGGCTGGCCCAGGTTCAGTAACTGTTGCTATGATGGTCAAGACAGCAGATGATACAATACTGTGCTGAAGAAGTCATGGCTTTTCTTTCTAACTAAGAAAAACAGAAGGCCTGAAGAATTGAAAGGCAAATGACTTGAGACTTGATTTTTACTCTATAGCCAAACTCATGGAAGTCACAACCTTCCCTTCAAGTGGCCCCTGTACAATTGCCCATTCATGCCGACTTTTGTGCACTGCTCTGTCCTAATCCATTTGGGATAAGAGGGTTCTTGCAATCCAATCAATCTCTGCTAAGAATCTGATTAAATAAATTACTTCCACCATCTGGATCATAGACATGCTTTTACTAGTCCTCAAATATTCATGTAATACTTAAGTTAACTTGAAAACTTAATTAGGTGGCATAACGATGAGCATGAACTCAATGAATCATTAACATAACCACGTGAACTGCAAAGTTCGGCTGCAGTCATCAATATGATTAGCGTTGAACCCTAACTCCAAGCTTTTGCAAAATTCTGCTTCTTTTAATTCTAGCAGAACCGGGACCATTTCTTTGAAGCCAAGCAACCTTTGAAAGGAACTGCTGGCTGGAAGAAAACCAAAACACACACAAACAGAAGCACTGTGGCTTAGTGGAGAGAGCATAGATAAAGGAGTCAGAAGATGTAGGTTTTAATCCCACATTTTGCATTTGTCTGCTGTGTGACCTTGGGCAAGTGACTTAATTTCTCTGTGCCTCAGTTACCTCATCTATAAAATGATTAAGATTGTGGGACATGTTGGACATACTGTGTCCACAAGACATGTCAAATTGTAAGTGCTGAACTAATATCAGAAATACAAACTCCTCAAACTTACCAACTTTATAGTGCACACATCCTTCCAAATCACCTACAGTGGTCCACCCTTGCTTCTTCTCAACTTCTGGATCATTATGAAGGATTTTATTTCTCAGCCAGGACAGGTAGTAAACTCGCAGTTTGTTCTTCTTTCCTAGTCAAAAAAATGCAAATGTAGTCTTAAAAAAAAGATAACTACTCTTAGAGGCATCAGCAATAAACAAAGGGGATGGTACATGAAATAAATAATAAACCTAGAGCGTAGTATATAAAATATCCACTCCACTAAAAATGCCACTTGTTTGGACCCCAGAAGAGAAGCAGCATGGCCTAGTGGAAAGAGCATGAACCTGGGAATCAGAGGACCTGGGTCTGAATCTCCACTCTGCCACTGCCTGCTGGGGGACCTAGGGCAAAATTACTTCAATCAGTCAATCAATGGCTCTGGTGAGCCCTGCTACACTAAGCACTTGGGAAAGTACAATACA
The DNA here is from genome assembly GCF_004115215.2 of Ornithorhynchus anatinus. Classification (NCBI taxonomy): domain Eukaryota; kingdom Metazoa; phylum Chordata; class Mammalia; order Monotremata; family Ornithorhynchidae; genus Ornithorhynchus; species Ornithorhynchus anatinus. The sequence continues at coordinate 111,955,204 of NC_041729.1, forward strand.
ATAGAGCTGGTACACATGTTCCCTGACTACAAGGAGCTCACCTTCTACAAAGGGATTAATTTAACTTCTCTATGCCTCAACTTCCTCATCTGTAAAACGGGGATTTAATTCATGTTCTCTCACTTTCTCCCATCTTGAATAACACAAAATTTGGGGTAAAGCTGCTCCCACATATCTTGTGGAACAGTTTTGCACATGCTTTTAAACAAGCCCTATTTATATCTGATACCTGAAAATATTTGCTACAATAATACTCTTTTCACAGTGTTCTATTTTTGAGAGATTTACATATAGAGTTCTAGATTACAAATGGGACAGGGACTATATCCAAGCTACTTATGCTGTAGAGTGATTACAATAGTAATAACAATAATAATTACTATTATAACTGTGGTATTTGTTAAGTGCTTACTATGTGGCAAGCACTGTACCAAGCACTGGAGTGGATACAAGATAATCAGGTACCACATAGGGCTCATAGTCTAAGTAGGAGTGGGAACAGATATTGAAACCCTATTTTGCAGATGAGGAAACTGAGGTACAGAGAACTTAAGCGACTTGTCCAAGGTCACATAGAGAAGTGCTGGAGCAGGGATGAGACTCCCTGTTCTCTGACTCTCAGGCCCGTGGTCTTTCCACTAGACCAAACTACTTCTCTAGCTGTTGCAGCACTTGGTGCAATGCTTGGCACATATAAGCCCTTAACAAACTTGTCATCTGCACTTGTCATTTCCTGTCTTGACTACTGCATGAGCCTTCTTACAGACTTCCCTGTTTCTACTCCTCTCTCTTGTCCATTCTTCACTCTGTTGACCCAATCATTTTTCTAAAACATCATTATTTGTACACCTCCTGGCTTCTCAAAAACCTTCAATAGTTACCCATTCCCCCCTGAATAAAGCAGAAACTCCTAACTATTGACTTTAAGTTACTTAACACTCTCTCCCCTTCTTATCCTCACCCCTCGCCTATTAAACCCCAGTTTGCATGCTTTGCAGTTTTCAAACTAAATTAATTATGGTACTTTGTTCTCATCTATCCATGTAACTTGCTCAAATATCCCTTCTTCCTCGAACTCCTTCCTCCTCCACATACAGCACATTACTGTTTCCCCAACTTCCAAACCCTCCCGAAAGCACATCTCCTTCAGGAGGTCTTCCCTGATTAATCTCATATCTCCCCATTCTATTTCCCAACTACTGACACTTCAACCCACTATACTGCCCAAGACCTTGTTTAGCACATAAACTGCATAGACTGAGCTCTCAGTTAATACCCTGGATTGACCAACTGAAACAAAACCTTTTCACCAACTCCCATTTCTTGGCATCTTGAATATCATACAATTTGGGGTGAAGCCACTCCCACATATCTTGTGGAACAGCTTTGCACATGCTTTTAAACAAGCCCTATTTATATTTGATACCTGAAAATATTGGCTAAAAAATAATATTACTTTCACAGTGTTCTATTTTTGAGAGACTTACATATATAGTTCTAGATTACAAATGGGTTTAAATCCTAAAATCAAGTTCCAGCAAAACAAGAGTAGGGGCATTGAAAGATACTTTACCAGATATTGTCACCAATACGTTCAAGCCTTCCAGTACATCCATCTGCTGAAACCGCCTCCGGTTGATTAGTGGATAAACTTTTCCTTGGCCACTTCTGTCCAGCAGCATGAGGCCACTCTCTGTACCCACCAACAAATTCACTCCTATTGGAAAAAAAAAATATGACATGTTATGAGTCCCAGGAACTGATATTCAATGACTGAGAATCAACCAACCAAAATAATGTGATGTTCGGGGATCATTCAAATAAAGCACCTCATTTCACTGTACAATGTACACACTACACTACTAGAACACTAGTAAGTTCTATAGAACAGAATCGACTGTACTATGAGGATTAGACAATCATCCTCATCTATATTAAAGTATAATAATTCCAATGTTTGCTATGCTATTTTACTTGGTCAGGAAAAACGGTGGCAGGGGGAATGTTTTACTGTGGGGAATTAACAGATAGGAAAAAACCCAAAATTATTTTGCTCCTTGATTTTTCCTAACTTGGCAGTGATAAATGCACTAGTCAGGCAGTGATTTTTCTTTGTGTAAAGAGGGAGGAGAGGAGGAGCAAAGAAGCATATACTGCCCATACTGTGCTTTTCAGCAGAGTGAATAAGCTAAAAAATCCTGAGGTGGTTATAATAATATTAATTGAGCACTTGGGAGAATAAGATATAACATCAAACATATTTTCTGCCCACATCGAGCTCAGAGTCTAGAGGAGACAGATATTAATATAAATAGATAAATGAATAAATTACAGATATATATAGGTATATACATATGTGCCGAGGGGAAGGGAGAGAGGATGAATGAAGGAGCAAGTAAGAGTGGCACAGCAGGGAAGGGAGAAGAGTAAAGGAGGGCTCAGTCAGAAGGCCTTCTGGAGGAGATGTGCCCTCAATAAGGTTATAAAGGGAAAGGCTGAAAGGAAAGAATTCTTAGGAAACAATTTCACATCCAACTCTGGCAGGAAAAGTGAGTGCTCTGCACACAGTAAGCGCTCAACAAAAACAATTGATGGATAAATCGTTTGGACAGGCTAAGTGGGGAATATTTGTTCTCATAAAACTAAGACACGGGAGTTTCATCAAACACTGATGGAGGTAGGTGCAAAACAGACAAAAGGAAACACTTCTTCATACAATGGCCATAAGAAATATGTAATGTGTTCCCAAAGGAAGTTCGGTAAATCAACAACAGCAGCAGGCTGGGATGGGGGGCGTTGCTGGACAAATTCATGGAAGTGTTATATTGGCTTATTAATCAATCAGTGGTATTGGAGAACTTTGTGAAGAGCACCCTACTAAGTATTGTATTGGAGAATACAATAGAATTGGTATACATGATTCTGGCCTAAAGGCTCTTACAACCTAATCTTATTAATTGCTCAATCAATGGTATTTACTGAGTGCTTACAATGTGCAAAGCACTGTACTAAGCACCTGAGCAGGTATAATATATCAGAGTTGAGAGACACGTTCCCTGCTCATAATGACCTTACAGTCTAGATGGGGGAGGCAGACACTGACATAAATAAATCAATTAGAGATATGTACATAAGTGTTGTGGGGCTGAGGGTGGGGTGAATATCAAGTGTTTAAAGGGTACAGATCCAAGGGCATATGCAATGCAGAAGAAGGAGTTGGGTAAAGAGAGCTTCTCTGGAGAAAGTCCTTGGAGGAGATGTGACCTAAATAAGGCTTTAAAGATAGGGCGAGTCGTGGTCTGGCATATAAGGAGGGGAATGGAGTTCCATGCCAGAGGGAGGACATGGAAAAGAGGAGTAGTGAGATAGACAAGATCGGGGCACAATGAGTACACTGGCATTAGAGGAGTGAAGTGTGCTGGCTGGGCTGCAGTAGGAGATCAGTAAGGTAACGTATGAGGGGACAAGCTGATTGAGTCCTTTAATGATGATGGTAAGGAGTTTCTGTTTGATCCAGAGGTGGACGGACAACCCCTGGAGGTTCTTGAGGAGTAGGGAGATGTAGACTGAACATTTATTTTAGAAAAATGATCTGAGCAGCAGAACGAAGGTATGGACTGGAGTTGAGAAAGAAGTCAGGAAAGAGGCAGAGGGAGTAATTGAGGAGTGATAGGATAAGTGCTTGGATCAGCATGGTAGCAGTTTGGGTGGAGAGGGCCAATTTTAGCTATGCCGTGAAGGTAGAATCAACAGGATTTGGTGACAGACTATTAGAGGGAAAGAGCAGGAAAGTCCATTCTTCTAAAACGCACATTTTCATTGCATATTCTGAATAGGAAGCTCTTGAGTTTTTCCCACAACACATGGCTGTCTGGACACAGTATCATATGGTGTCTGAAGAAACAGTTTTGTGCATGTTTCAGGCATTTAAGATGTGACTACTGTATCACAAGTTTTCTGCAACATAACTCTCTATAACATAGCATTAAAGAGAATTGACTACATGGGACCAATTTAGGGAAGATAGCTGGTACATCCCTCAAATTCAGAAATTGGTGGGCTGGGGGGGAAGAGACACAGAGAACAGCTTTTAATCACATTGTTCTTCCAAGTATGTTACCACTGACAGCGACCCAACAATGGACTTGATGAAAAGTGGCTTTAACTAGGCTTTGCCCAACTTATTGCCTTAGAGAAAACTTCAAAAATAGTGCCCTGATACCTAGTCATTATGTTTCTGAAATATGGGACCACAACTTGATTATTCATTCATTCATTCAATAGTATTTGAGTGCTTACTATGTGCAGAGCACTGTACTAAGCGCTTGGAATGAACAAGTCAGCAACAGATAGAGACAGTCCCTGCTCTTTGACGGGCTTACAGTCTAATCGGGGGAGACAGACAGACAAGAACAATGGCAATAAACAGAGTCAAGGGGAAGAACATCTCGTAAAAACAATGGTAACTAAATAGAATCAAGGCGATGTACATTTCATTAACAAAATATTACACTGTCTCACACAGCATCAGTCACATCACTAAATAGGTTAGGTGTTAAATAACTATTTGTTGACTGATCAACCAAAAAAGACCCAAATCTCAGGGGTCGATATGACTGTCGAGTTTCCACAGTGAGCTAGGGCCTTGAGTAATTCCTTTTCTCGACAGAGATAATTTAATAGGGCTACCGAAGCAATCCATGTGTAAGAAGACATGCAAGCACTCAATTAATAGGATTTAATAATAATAATAAATGACCACCGTCCTTAAGAAGATTTATAATATGTCAGAGCCTTCCTCTCACTCTTCACCCCTCAATGGGTGTCAGAGGCAATCGTAATAATAATAATTGTGGTATTTCTTTAGCACAGATTATATGCCAAACCCTGAACTAAGCACTAGGACAACATTTAACATTTTTAGGACAGATACAAAATAACCAGCTTGGACACAGCCACCGTCCTACATGGGATTTCCGGTATAAGTAGGAAGAGAACAAGTATAGTATAAATAGGAAGAGAACAGGTTCCTAACCCTCATTTTAGAAAGAAGGAAAAGGAGCCACAGAGAGGTAATATTATTTCCTCCAGGTCACACATCAAGCAATCCTTGACACCCAGACCTGTGCTCTACCCTCTAGCCATGCTGTGTCTCCCTTTTCACTCTGACAGGCATCTTCTCTGCCATTTCTCCTATCTGCAATTTATTTTAATGCATGTCTCCTCAGTTAGATACTAGGCTCTTTGTGGGAGGAGATCATACCTACCAACTCTACTGCAACTCTGCCAGCTAGTTAGTATGGGGCTCTGCACACAGAAGCACTCAATAAATACCACTGACTGATTGATTTGAACTTTCTCAGTTATCATAACTCTCCTTATACTCTTGGATCACTGGAAGATTGAAGAGATGCTCCTGGGACATAAAATGGCTTATAAAAGAGCACTTAGGAAGGAGGGTGGAAATAATTTATGTGTCCCCCTTGTGGTTGAACCTTGTAAAAGCTGGAAATCTGGGATGCGGGTCTACCTGGGCTCAATTCTGGGTAACAATCACATATGCGCAGTTGCCCCCGGGGCTGTTGGAAAGTGGTGTTCAGGAGTCTAGCACTAGATTTGGAACAACTACATATAGACATTACCATTCGAGAGACAGAGGGAAGGAAGTATAAGGAGAAGAGAAAGAGGAGAAAGGGGCAAGATGATGATTAAGTGCAGATGATCTTTTCCACTGTTTCATAAGTAATAATGCACACACCTGCTGAATTCTATCTTATGAGTTCCAGAATGTCTTGGTTATAAATAACGTAGCATGGCCTAGAGGATAAAGTACGGGCCCGGGAACCAGAAGAACTGGGTTCTAATCCCGGCTCCATCAGTTGCCTGCTGTATGACCTTGGAAAAGTCACTTAACTGCTCTGTGCCTCAGTTTCTTCAACTATAAAATGGGGGTGCAATACCCTTTCTCCCTCCTAGTTAGACTATGAGTCCAGTGCTTAGAACAGTGCTTCAGAGCTTAGAAATGTGCCTGGCATTTAGTAAGTGCTTAACAAATACTATTATTATTATTATTTTTAGGGACAGGGACTGTATTCAGCCTCATAAAATTACATCTATACCAGTGTTTCCCACTCCCTTTTGCATCACCCTGATTTGAACCCTTTATTAATGCCTTCCTCAGCCTAACAGCACTTAAGTACATAATAATGTCCATAATTAATTTATATCAATGTCTGTAAGCTTATTTGAGACAGGGAATGTATCTACCAACTTTGTTGTACTGTACTATTCCATGCACTTAGGTTAGTGCTCTACAAACAATAAGCTCTCAGTAAGTACAACAGATTAGCATTGTGCTTGATACTTAGCAAGCATTTTTAAAAATGAAGTCAATGACACCTTGAGGATTTTATAATTTCAAGTCCCCTACTTCAAAAACAAAGGAGTTAATCAATCATGTCTACTGAGTGCTTACTGTGTGCAGAGCACTGTAATAAGTACTTGGGAGAGTACAATATAACAGAGTTGGTAGACACGTTCCCTGCCTACAATGACTATTTCTCCAGATTAGTACAGTACACAGTACAGTGACTCCTTCAAGAACTCTTGCTCCAGAAAGAAATAACAGAATAGGCTGGTCATGAAAAGAGCAAGGGAAATTCCTCTCTGGAATATTGGGCCTACTGTCCTTGCATCTGAAGTCGCTGATGAAGTTGACTGTTTTGTACATTTTCTAGTATGTCCTTTTGATTCTTATTCAAAGAGATATTTATTTTGACTTAATTTTAAATACTTTTTCTCACAGGTTGAAATGATTGCTAGACTGTAAACTTCTTGCAGGCAGAGATCACATTTACCCATTCTACTATACTTTCTCAATCGCTTAGTAGAGTTCTCACTGTACAGTAGATGTTCAATAAATACTACTGATTGAATGGATAGTTGCATATAAACTTTTCAGAAAACATCTACAGATCTCTTTCTTAAAACAGTAGTCTTTTAATGAATCTCCAGTATCTATTAATTTTGGAACTCTTATCCATGCCAATGGTTCCTTGTAAGAGCCTCTCAAAACACATGCACCTAAAAAAAAATCTTCCTATTGGTCTCTAAAATACCAACACATAATATGAATGGGAACTGCAATATAACTCTGTAATATAGCAGTCTCCCAAGCACTTAATACAGTGCTCTGCACACATTAACTTCTCAATAAATACATTTGAATGATTTATTGATGGAAACTGAGCAAAAGAGAAATGGTACATATCTCACCAGCACCTCTCTCAGTGAAAAATGAGGTCTATTTCAATACAAAATTAAGTCTCCTTTCATTCATTCATTAAATCGTATTTATTGAGCACTTACTATGTATAGAGCACTGTACTAAGCACTTGGAATGTACAATTCGGCAACAGATAGAGACAATCCCTGCCCAACAATGGGCTCACAGTCTAAATGGGGAAGACAGACAACAAAACAAAACAAGGTCTCCTGAAATGGACTGATTTTGTAGAGAAAAAAATACAACTAAATTAATCAAAAACAATCATTGTAAGAAAAAATTAATTTTGACAATGTTCCCTACCATTTTATGAATTATATCTATGGCTTAGTGGAAAGAGCACGGGTTTCGGAGTTGGAGGACATGGATTCTAATCTTGGCTCCGTCCCTAGTCTGCTGTGTGAACTTGAGCAAATCACTTAACTTCTTTATGCCTCAGTTGCCTCATCTGTAAAATAGGGAATACGACTGTGAGCTCCACATGGGATAAGCTGATTACCTTGTATCTACCCCATGCTTAGAACAGTGCTTGGCACACAGTAAGCGCTTAACAAATACCATAATTATTATTATTATCTAATTGGTTTTTGATAGGCTAGAAGCAGCAACAAAAATTCACTGGAACTCCTCAGAGAAAACAGCTGAGCCACACTGAATAAGAGGTGTAATTAAGCTGATGCAGGATTCCTGTCACAGAGACTAGAAAAACCTCAAAGACTTTTCACAGAAAACACACCCTCAAAACTGCAAAAACAGCTGGGGTAGAGCCCTGATAAAGAACAACAGAACCAAGGAAGACAGCAGCTGCAAGTCATAACAATGCTCCCTGGAAGCTGGGAAAGCGTGGTTGAGGAGCCAGGAGCTCAATGCATTTAAATGAAGACAACTTTGGCTCCTCAAACCAGTTCATATCTTGGATTCTTGTGATTTCAAGACTTAGGATTTTCAAACCTCCTCAACTTTTTGGTACTAATAGATAGATGGCAGATTCTATGAGGCAGCAAAGGCTGGTGAGACCATGATTAGAACAATATCCAAGTCAAATTCTAATGCAGTATTTTAGTGCTCAGGATCATCACTATACACATGAAGCTTCCTGTTCAGCCTTTGCAAGTCTCCGTTTCCTCAGCCATTAGTGGGGCTAGGAAGATGAAAGAAAAGGGGCCTTAATTAAATTGCACAATTCTGAAGTGAACATTTAAAACAGGCTAGAGCTCTCTCACCCCAAATAGTGTTGGGGTGAGAAGCAGCGTGGCTCAGTGGAAAGAGCACGAGCTTTGGAGTCAGAGGTCATGAGTTCGAATCCCAGCTATGCCACTTGTCAGCTGTGTGACTGTGGGCAAGTCACTTCACTTCTCTGTGCCTCAGTTACCTCATCTGTAAAATGGGGATTAAGACTGTGAGCCCCACGTGGGACATCCTGATTCCCCTGTGTCTACCCCAGCGCTTAGAACAGTGCTCGGCACATAGTAAACGCTTAACAAATACCAACATTATTATTATTATTATGATGTTGTTACTAAGGACACTTCATGTTACCTTTACCGAAGGGACTCGCTCTGATCAGAACATGCTTTATCTCAATCTAAACAGGTTCCTCAGGAGGTGGGCAGAAGACAAGTAATACAGCCACAAAGAAATTAAACTGATCTTCAAAAGCAAAGGATAAGCATCCTTTACCACACCCACCACGCACCCTTAGAGGTGTGGCCAAAAGGCAGAAGGTCGGTAATATGTACCGATCTGCTGCTCAACCAATGTTTTCTGTTGCTGGTGATGATGATTGGAAGCACGCAGGTGCGGAAAGTAGGATGTACTAAGTAACAGAGCCATCAGGAACATCCCCGACATGGCAACAATCCTAATAACCACAGATATTCACTGTGCTGACTAAGGCTATCCCAAAATGGCAGCGGGAAAATTTCAGGGGCAATCCAAGGGCCCTCCCAAGAGATGACTAAACCTTTTTACTCCCACCTAGGTGGATGGTAGGGAGCCCAGGGAATGGAGATTCAATCACTGTCCAACACTACTTTCACAGAAGCCATGGGTGGTATGGTTCTGTAGGGTTCGTTCTTTCCCTCTGTGCCTGTGCAGCCCCAGTCTGAATGCATCTCTAATCATGCCAAAGAAGGTCCTTTGGTGGTACGGGGCTGTCTTGTGCAGCAGGAGCTCCTGAAGGGACTCTAACTGCTATGGGCCTTCTAAAAAAAATGTTCAGGCCACATTTCCCCACTCCTCAAGAATCTCCAGTCATTGCCCACACACCTATGCATCAAAGAGAAACTCCTCACTATTGGCATTCAATTGCTAGCTCCCTCCAACCTTACCCTGTTGATTTCCTAATACAATCCAGCCTATACACTTCGTTCCTCTACTGCCAACCTTCTAACTTCACCACGATCTAGTACTGGCACCTTGTTCCTGTCATCACTTTGGCCTGGAGTTCCCTCCTCCTTCATATGCGACAGACCACCACTCTCCCCACCTTCAAAGTCTTACTAAAATTGAATCTCCTCCAAGATAATCCCTCATTTTCCCTACTCCCTCTACCCTAGGCATCACCCCTACCCTTTAAACACCAGATGTTCACCTCACCCCAACCCCATTGCATATATATATATATATATATATACAGAGAGAGAGCCGTTAATTTATTTTAACATCTGTCGACACCTCTAGACTGCATTATTATGGGATTTAAGAGTTTACAATATACCAGGCACTGTACTAAGCGTTGGGGTCGATACAGGCTAATCAGGTTGAACATAATCCCTGCCCCACATGTGGCTAACAGTCTACGTAGGAAAGAGCAGTATTTAATCTCCATTTTACAGATGAGGAAACTGAGTCACAAAGAGGCTAAGCAACTTGCTCCCAAGGTCACCCAGCAGGCAAGTGGCAGAGCCGGGATTTGATCCCAAGTCCTCTGACTCCTAGGCCTGTGCTCTTTCCACTTGGCTATGCAGCTCCTTGTGGAGAGGAAATGTGTCTACCAACTGTTGTATTGTACTTTACCAAGTGCTTAGTACAATGCTCTGCACACAGTAGGTGCTCAGTAAAAATGACTGATGGATTGAAGGGCTATATCATTTTAAAGGAGTTGGGAATGTGGGAGGAAAATGGCCTCCAGGGGCCACCTTCAGCAGGCTCTGGAACCCCGGGTGATGACAAGGAGGAGGGTTCCATGGGACTCCATGTGCTCTAGACCAGGGCAGATGATTTAAGGCCACTGTGGTTCAGTGGACAGAGCCTTCTAGCCAGGGGTGATATGGTAATGAGTTAATTGTCGGGGGGCCTGCTTCTATGACCGAAGGAAGCAATGTGGGGCGCAGAGACAATGCACTCTTCTATACCTCTCCTCTACAGTGACCAGAATGTCATGTCCTGCCTCAGAGGAGGAAGCTCTCCCATCATACTAGTGAGACTGATTGACTGACGGTGTATCCAGCGCTTAGAACAGTGCTCCAGCGCTTAGAACAGTGCTCTGCACATAGTAAGCGCTTAACAAATACCAACATTATTATTACTATTTATTAAGCACTTACCATGTGCTGAACGTTGTAATCAGCACTAAGAAAACATAGTTGAGACAGTTTATCACCCACAAAGACTTACAATTCAAATGGGAGAGGACAGCCACAAAGAAGCTTCCTCCAAGTTTTGAAAATACTAATGATAATAATGATGACGATAAGGATAACAACTGTGGTATTTGTTTGGTATGGTACTATGTGCCAAGAACTGCACTAAACTCTAAGATAGAAAGAAGCAGTGTGGCTTAGTAGAAAGAGCATGGGCTTGGGAGTCAGAGGTTGTGGGTTTTAGTACCAGCTCCGCCACTTACCAGATGTGTGACTTAGGGCAATTTTTCTGTGCCTCAGTTACCTTATCTGTAAAATTGGGATTAAGACTATGAGCCCCACATGGGACAACCTGATTACTTTGCTTCTACCCCAGTGCTTAAAACAGTGCTTGGCACACAGTAAGTGCTTAAATACTATCATTACTATTATTATAGATACAAGGTAATCACTCCTCTAGACGGTAAAATCTTCTATATTCTAAGATCATTATAGGCAGGGACATGTCTGCTAATTCTGTTGTACTGTACTCTCCCAAGTGCTTAGTACAATTATCTGCACATAGTAAGCACTTTAATAAATACCACTGATTTATATCAGGTACGAATCCTGTCAGACATGGAATTCACAGTCTATGTAGCAGGGAGAACAGCTAATGTAATCCCATTTGACAGATGAAGGATACTGAGGCACAGGGAAATTAAATGACTTGCCCAAGGTCACACAGCAGGCCTCTAACTCAGGCCCATTCTCTTTCCACTGGACCATGCTGCTTGAAAACAATGCCTACCTGACAATTTTTTAAAATGATAATGGTGACAGAATTTTACACAAGACCATAAATCTTGTGGTATGGCACTGTACACAACTTTGTGACCTCGTACGACAGTTAAGACTCTTGATTCCAGGTTAGGTAAGGAAAGTTGCAGCTTAAAAAATGACTCTTCCACTTTTCCTCCATCTCAATTTATTTCAGGTTGCCTCTGCTGTCCTTATTTTATTGTTTCTGGCAGTGAGGTCCTTCAGATGAAATGGCAGAACACCAAATAAAACTTCCCCTCTGATTCTGCGAGAATCATATCAGAGCCACAGTCTCTTTAATGAGTGCCTCTGACACTGTCGACCATCCCCTTCTCTTCCACACTTTATCTCACACTGGCTTCACGGACTCCGTCCTCTACTGGTTCTCCTCTTATCTCTCTGGCCGGTCATTCTCGGTCTCCTTTGCAGGCTCCTTCTCCCCGTCCCATTCTCTAACTGTTGGGGTTCCCCAAGGGTCAGTTCTTGGCCCTCTCCTGTTCTCCATCTACACTCACTCCCTCGGTGCACTCATTCACTCTCACGGCTTCAACTATCACCTCTATGCAGATGACACACCGATCTACATCTCTGCCCCTGTCCTCTCCACCTCCCTTGAGGCTCGTATCTCCTCCTGCCTCCTAGACGTCTCTACCTGGATGTCTGCCCGCCACCTAAAACTCAACATGAGCAAAACTGAGCTCCTCATCTTCCCTCCCAAGCCCTGTCCTCTCCCTGATTTCTCTATCACTGTGGACGGTACGACCACCCTTCCCGTCTCTCAGGCCTGCAACCTCAGTGTCATCTTTGACTCGGCTCTCTCGTTCACCCCACACATCCGATCTGTCACCAAAACCTGCCAGTCTCACCTTTATAATATAGCCAAGATCCGCTCTTTCCTCTCCACCCTAACGGCTATCTTACTGTTACTCTGATCTCCCTTCCTCCTCTTTCTCCCCACTCCAGTCTATTCTTCATTCCACTGCCCGGCTCATCTTCCTGCAGAAACGCTCTGGACATGTCACTCCCCTTCTTAAAAACCTCCAGTGGTTGCCTATCAACCTCCGCGCAAAACAAAACCTTCTCACTCTAGGCTTCAAGGCTCTCCATCACCTTGCCCTCTCCTACCTTCTCTGTTTCCACTGCCCACCCCGCACGCTCCACTTCTCTGCCGCCCACCTCCTCACCGTACCCCGTTCATGCCTATCCCGCCGTCAACCCCTGGGCCACGTCCTCCCGTGGTCCTGGAATGCCCTCCCTCCTCACCTCTGACAAACTCATTCAATAGTATTTATTGAGCGCTTACTATGTGCAGAGCACTGTACTAAGCGCTTGGAATGAACAAGTCAGCAACAGATAGAGACAGTCCCTGCCGTTTGACGGGCTTACAGTCTAATCGGGGGAGACAGACAGACAAGAACAATGGCAATAAATAGAGTCAAGGGGAAGAACATCTCGTAAAAACAATGGCAACTAAATAGAATCAAGGCGATGTACAATTCATTAAAATAAATAGGGTAAAGAAAATATATACAGTTGAGCAGACGAGTACAGTGCTGAAGGGATGGGAAGGAAGAGGGGGAGGAGCAGAGGGAAATGGGGGAAAAAGAGGGTTAAGCTGCGGAGAGGTGAAGGGGTGGTGGTAGAGGGAGTAGAGAGAGAAGGGGAGCTCTTGGAGGAGGTGAGTTTTAAGTAGGGTTTTGAAGAGGGGAAGAGAATTAGTTTGGCGGAGGTGAGGAGGGAGAGCGTTCCAGGACCGCGGGAGGACGTGGCCCAGGGGTCAACAGCGGGATAGGCGAGTCCGAGGGACGGTGAGGAGGTGGGCGGCAGAGGAGCGGAGCGTGCGGGGTGGGCGGTAGAAAGAGAGAAGGGAGGAGAGGTAGGAAGGGGCAAGGTGATGTAGAGCCTTGAAGCTTAGAGTGAGGAGTTTTGTTTGGAGCGGAGGTTGATAGGCAACCACTGGAGGTGTTTAAGAAGGGGAGTGACATGCCCAGATAGTTTCTGCAGGAAGATGAGCCGGGCAGCGGAGTGAAGAATAGACTGGAGCGGGGCGAGAGAGGAGGAAGGGAGATCAGAGCAAAGGCTGACACAGTAGTCTAGCCAGGATATAACGAGAGCCCGTAGCAGTAAGGTAGCCGTTTGGGTGGAGAGGAAAGGGTGGATCTTGGTGATATTGTAAAGGTGAAACCGGCAGGTCTTGTTAACAGATAGGATGTGTGGAGTGAACGAGAGAGACGAGTCAAGGATGACACCGAGATTGCGGGCCTGGGAGACAGGAAGGATGGTCGTGCCATCCACGGTGATAGGGCAGTCTGGGAGAGGACCGGGTTTGGGAGGGAAGATGAGGAGCTCAGTCTTGCTCATGTTGAGTTTTAGGTGGCGGGCCGACATCCAGGTGGAGACGTCCTGGAGGCAGGAGGAGATGCGAGCCTGAAGGGAGGGGGAGAGGACAGGGGCGGAGATGTAGATCTGCGTGTCATCTGCGTAGAGATGGTAGTCAAAGCCGTGAGAGCGGATGAGTTCACCGAGGGAGTGAGTGTAAATGGAGAACAGAAGAGGGCCAAGAACTGACCCTTGAGGAACTCCAACAGTTAAAGGATGGGAAGGGGAGGAGGCACCAGCGAAGGAGACTGAGAAGGATCGGCCAGAGAGATAAGAGGAGAACCAGGAGAGGACGGAGTCCGTGAAGCCAAGGTGAGATAAGGTATGGAGGAGGAGAGGATGGAGAGGTCAAGGAGGATAAGAATGGAGTAGGAGCCATTGGATTTGGCAAGAAGGAGGTCATGGGTGACTTTAGAGAGAGCAGTCTTGGTAGAGTGGAGGGGACGGAAGCCAGATTGGAGGGGGTCCAGGAGAGAATGGGAGTTAAGGAATTCTAAGCAAAGATTGTAGACGACTCGTTCTAGGATTTTGGAAAGGAAGGGTAGTAGGGAGATAGGGCGATAACTGGAGGGGGAAGTGGGGTCAAGAGTGGGTTTTTTTAGGATGGGGGAGACGTGGGCATGTTTGAAGGCAGAGAGGAAGGAGCCATTGGAGATTGAGTGGTTAAAAATAGAAGTTAAGGAAGGGAGGAGGGCAGGGGCGATGGTTTTAATAAGGTGAGAGGGAATGGGGTCCTCTGAGGATACTGCAGGGAAGGATGGAAAAGTAGGGGAGAGGGTTGGTGGGGGGGAGGGGAGAGGCGGAGAGGTGACTTTGGGGAGCTCAGACCTGATTGTGTTGATTTTTGTGAGGAAATAGGTGGCCAGATCATTGGGGGTGAGAGATGGGGGAGGGGGAGGAACAGGGGGCCTAAGGAGAGAGTTAAAGGTCCAGAACAATTGGTAGGGGTGACGGGCATGGGTGTCGATGAGGGAGGACAAGAAGTTTTGCCTGGCGGAGGAGAGGGAGTTAAGGCAGGAAAGGAAAAATTTGAAGTGTGTGAGGTCGGCTTGGTGCTTGGATTTTCGCCAGGAGAGCTCAGCAGCTTGAGCATAGGAGCCTAAGAGGCGGACAGAGGAGGTGATCCAGGGCTGTGGGTTAGTGGAGCGAGAGCGGCGGAGGGAAAGGGGGGCGAGAGAGTTGAGATGAGTAGAGAGGGTGGAGTTGAGAGCGGAGACCTGATCATCGAGAGTGGGAAGTGAGGACAGGGCGGCAAGGTGAGGAGAGATGCTTTTGGAAAGACGGATGGTATCAAGAGAGCGGAGGTCTCTGTGGGGCAGTAGCGAAGATTTGCAGGGGGAGGGAGTGTGAAAGATGAGGCAGGTGAGAATGTTATGGTCAGAGAGCGGGATTTCAGAGTTGGTGAGGGAGGAGATAGTGCAGCGGTAGGAGATGATGAGATCGAAGGTGTGACCAAGTCGGTGAGTGGGCGCGGTACGGTGGAGGAGGAGGTCGGCAGAGCCAAGGAGGGATAGCAGGCGGGCGGCCGAGGAGTTATCGGGTACATCCATATGGATGTTGAAGTCTCCGACGATCAGAGTGGGCAGTGAAAAGGAGAGAAGGAAGGTGAGAAAGGGGTCAAGGTGGTTGAAGAAGTCGGAGGTGGGACCGGGAGGGCGGTAGATGACAGCGACAAGTATCTGGAGGGGGCGGTAGAGGCGAATGATATGGGCTTCGAAGGAGGGGAAGGAGAGGGAGGGGGGAGGAGGGATAGTGCGGAAGCGGCAACAGGGTGAGAGGAGGAAGCCGACGCCTCCTCCCTTACCGGTGAGTCTGGGGGAGTGGGAGAAGGAGAGGCCTCCGCTGGAGAGAGCAGCGGCGGAGACTCTTCCCCTCTTCAAAACCCTACTTACAGCTCACCTCCTCCAAGAGGCCTTCCCAGACTGAACTCCCCTTCTCCCTCTACTCCCTCTACCACCCCCCTTCACCTCTCTGCAGCTAAAACCTCTTTTCCCCCCATTTCCCTCTGCTCCTCCCCCTCTCCCTTCCCATCCCCTAAGCACTGTACTCATCTGTTCAACTGAATATATTTTAATTACCCTATTTATTTTATTAATGAAATGTACATTGCCTTAATTCTATTTATTTGCTATTGTTTTTAATATGTTCATCCCCTAGATTCTATTTATTGCTATTGTTCTTGTCTGTCCGTCTCCCCCGATTAGACTGTAAGCCTGTCAAAGGGCAGGGACTGTCTCATCTGTTACCAATTTGTACATTCCAAGCGCTTAGTACAGAGCTCTGCACATAGTAAGCTCTCAATAAATACTATTGAATGAATGAATGAGCCCCACTGAAATATCAGGTTTTCTCATCTATCTAAAAAATACCCTCCTGGAAACTTAAATCACACTGATCTTAGTGCCTAAACAATTGCTAGCATATTGTAGCACAAAGATGTATACTGTGCAGACAGAGCAGGTACAAGTGGAGGGAAGGAGGAGTAAACTGTCACATTAATCTGAACTTCGTTTCCAATTTTCAGTCTGCGACTAGAGATATAAAATTCCCAGATATCTGGGGGAAAATGGAACTATATGTAATGCTTATTTCCTTCTGCTTGATCTATATTTTATGGTTTTAAGATTAAATTTTTCATAATCAACTCAGCATGCAAATGAATACTTTGGAGTGTCTCATTTTAAAAGCAGAAATGTTTAAGTGGATTCAATAATAAGAATAAAAATAATTATGGTATGTGTTAAGTGCTTATTATGTGTCAAGCACTGTTCTCCTCCAGTGGTTGTTCATCCACTTCTGCATCAAACAAAAACTCCTCACCATTGGGTTTAAAGCACTCAACCACCTTGCCCCCTTATAACTCACCTCACTACTCTCCTACTACAACCCAGTCCAACACTTCACTCCTATAATAATAACCTTCTTATTGCACTTCAATCTCATCTATCTTCCCGCTGACCCGTCACCCCCATCCTCCCTCTGGCATGGAACACCCTCTCTCTTCAAATTCGACAATTAGCCTCCCCACTTCAAAGCCTTAGTGAAAGCACATCTCATCCAAGAAGCTTCCCTGAGCCGCCCTTTCCTCTTCGCCCATTCCCCTCCGCAACACCCTGACTTGCTCCCTTTGTTCCTCTCTCCTCCAGCCCCAAAGCACTTATGAAAATATCTGTAATTTATTTATAATAATGTCTGTCTCTCCCTCTAGACTGTAAGCTTGTTGTGGACAGGGAATATATCTGTTTATTGTTATAGTGTACTCTCCAAAGCACTTAGTACAGTGCTTTGCACACAGTAAGTGCTTAATAAATATGACTGACTGAATGGGTAGATAAAAGATTATCAGGTTGGACACAGTCCCTGTCCCCCATGGGGATCACAATCTCAGAGGAAGAGAGGAATAATGGAAAGTAGTAACATGCAATAATTAAGCCATATTTCTCCCCCAGAGGATTCCCAAGAATGCAGCCCCCAACAGCAGGCACTACACAGAAGGGACGCAGTTTCTCTCCGGCTGGTCAGTCAATCAACTGTATTTACCGAGTGCCTACTATGTGCAGAGCACTGTATCAAACACTTGGGGAGCACAATATAGCAATAAACACATTCCCTGCCCACAACAAGCTTACAGTCTACAAGGGGACAACATTAATATAAACAAATTACAGATATATTTAATGCTGTGGGGCTGAGGTGGGGGTGTGAATAAAGGGTGACATGGAAGGGAATGGGAGAAGAGGAAAGGAGGCCCACTCCATCACTTACTATTCAAAGGGGGTGCCTGGAGTTCAGTTAGACTCTGCTCCACTCCAAGTCCCTCAGGGCGATCCAGTCTGGGTTAGGCTTGTTGCCAGATTAAGCAGATCCCACAGAGCCACCCCAGCCCAGGTTTAAGGCCTCCCGGGGGAGCTCCCTACAGATGGGTAACGTGCAGCATCTGGGCCCAGGGCACAGAAGTTTGCAGAGGGGCCATCCCCCTGAGGGATGGAAACAGAGCCCTTCCTGCAATCCACCCTCCCGCCTCCCACCTCGACCATATAAGGCCCCAGCCCAGACTCAGCAGCATCTGCTAGGGGAGCTCCAGGTGGACTGATGAGACACAACCTGCATCTAGCATTCCCGGTTCACGGGAAATAGAACAATTTATATAAAATGTTAAGAAACCTTCCCCAGGAAACAAAATGGAAGTATTCATGATCAGGGATTAGACAGTCTCCTCTGCAGAGTAAGAAATGTGGGTCTAGATAATACTACTACTAATTGTGGTATTTGTTAAGCCCTTCTATGTAAGCAGGCACTATATTAAGCACTGAGATGAATACAAGTAAATCGGGTTGGACATAGACCCTGTCCCACACAGTCTTAATCTCCATTTTACAGATGAGGAAACTGAGGCACACAGAAGTGAAGTGACTTGCCCAAGATTACACAGAAGACAAGTGGAGGAGCCAGCATTAGATCCCAGGCCCTTCTACTGCAATATTGGTAAGGCAATATTGCAAGCTGGCTTCATTTTGAAAATCAACATTTATCATACTATGAATCTGGAAAGAATGAACAGAAAAAAGAAGAACCCCATCCAAGCCCTGTTTCTTTCTGGGTTTCCTGGGTCTTCCCAGGTCTTGACATTGCTGTGTGAAGCCAACCCCCGGAAAACAGTGAAAAGAATGTAAGAATTTAAGAACATCTCTCGGATACCATACATTAGTCCTCAGGCTCCAGGACTCAAGTGGGTTGGGCAAGCTCCCCTCAGGCACATAAGCTCCTGTGGGCAGGAAACGGGTCTACCAACTCTGCTGCATCGTACTCTTACTGTACTTAGAACAGTAAGCACTCAATAAATACCACTGATTGATCAATTGATTTGAAGTCCCTCGCCCCACCAGCTGGAACTTCTCCACAAGGGTCTCTAAACTCAGCCTTTAAAACAGCCCCATCCAAGCCCCACCCAGCCTCAACTCAATAAAGAAGACTGAAGAGAGAGAGAGAGGAGGCAGCATGATCACATACCCCATAAGGCTGCACACAAGATTTCAGAGTTGAACCTCTTCTTGTATTTGCGGATTTCAGGGGTGTCGCTCTGTGGTCTGGTATTAGTAGGGTTCACATTAACCACTGAGCCTTTCCGCGTGGGGTCTTGCCTTACTGCTTCACATCTCATTGCTTCGCTGGAAAATCCCACTAGAATATAATAAGTACATTTGATATCATCTTCTAAGCTTGGAACACATTTGTACTTCCTCCCGTAAGACACTCCACGGCATAGAGCTGGGATTCCACATTAAAAAAAAATCAAATAAATCTAATTTTGTAAGAAATGTAAATGGAAAACAGAAATAAATTGTGCAGTTCATTGCAAATCAAGGAATGCAAGCAGGATGGGAACAGTCTTTGCATCCAAACTTCTGCACTGGTTCACAATCACCACCAAGTCAGAGCTAACTACTTCAAAGAGCAACTCAAGTCATCGAATCCTTTCTCAGTTGCTTTCTTGTTACTACTTTACTTACCCACAGAAGTCACTGTTGTTCCACTAGATGGAGAAATCTGTAGTAATCGGGGGTCTATAAAAGGTGTAAAGGAGGAGGAAGATTTGTGTTTCTGGAGTGTGTTACTAGCGGACTGAGTCTGCAATGTAAATTTCAACTTTATTAATATAAATGACAATCAAAATAAAAATCACAACAATCAACATTTTCAATCTACTTTAGCCCTGTGTTGTTCCACAATCTTAGACCCGTGTTCCTCTTTCCACATCCCCAAAGAATGTACAAATGAGGAACCACGTACAACCCGGGTGGCCCATGTACTCGCTTACACTGCAACAATCTCTCTGCCAATCACCAAGAAATTGCACAAGATGGAGGCCGTTAAACCAGGGACGGAGCAACAGCCAAAAAAAAAAACTTTTCTAAGATACCCAGGCTTATCTACATACTGGTAAAAACCTTTAAAAAAATCTGAAAAAATCACTGGGTTTCCTGTTTGAGTGTCTCCTTAATTTATCAATATCCTTCAGTGACTGGTTTTATTCTCCAGGGCAGAAAAATCTAATCAGTCTACGGATGAGGCACCTTATATGAAATTTCAATATCCAATTATGGCAGATCTCTGTAATGAGTACATTAAATGGCATCTTGCTTAAAAGCTGAAGCAGATTTGTAGCTCATTATTTCCCAAAAGCAAACCTGTATTGAACAAGGGCTCATTAGAGGGGAACTTGTCAATGACAAAATCATGAGCACAACTTTTTTCTGGGTTTTTTTGTTGTTGTTGTTTGAAAAGGAATGCCCTTATGCTTTGCTTAACTATGCAATTAAACATAAAAAAACACAAAATAGAAAGACACAAGTGAAATAAATTGTTAAGTGGAAATGGAATGACAATTAAAAACACATACCCAAAAAATAAAAACTTGCCAGTTTAGTGAGTTAAGGGTTATTGTGAAAACACTGTACATTGCACAAGGTTTAAAAATTAAATAAGAAGTGAGAATGTAGGTTGGACGAAAAGAATGTGTCTGTTGGAACTGCCTTCTACCATTTCAAATACAGTACTGGGTGCTTGAATTCCACTACTATCTCAAAGCTGCTATGCCTGCTCTCCTCTCCAATGGGAAAATTGGCCATGGGGCCTTCACAGCCACCACAGCTGAGGACAGTCTTCCCTCCCTTCAGGCTGAGCCTGCCTGATACCTGGAAACTGGCTGCTCTCAGCACCTAAGGAAATAAGGGGCAAATTGGTCTGTATCCTGGACTGATCTAGACAAGTC
Source organism: Ornithorhynchus anatinus (assembly GCF_004115215.2). Taxonomy (NCBI): domain Eukaryota; kingdom Metazoa; phylum Chordata; class Mammalia; order Monotremata; family Ornithorhynchidae; genus Ornithorhynchus; species Ornithorhynchus anatinus. The sequence continues at coordinate 111,976,025 of NC_041729.1, forward strand.
TCGCGAACAGCCAGCCACTTGCTGATCCATCACGGGTGCGTCACCGATTGTGCCCATGTTTATTACCAGAGTCCCTTCTGGGAGGGAGGGGGCCAGCTAGATTTTTGGAGCTTGTTGACTGGACCAACTCCATCAGAGCTTGGTCTGGTGAAAATGCCCCATTCAATTATTTGGCAGATTAAGGCAGCTAACCAACCTAAACTTTGCCTGGGAGCAATGGATGTGGTTTGGCACAGGGTGCTGCTTGTCACAGAGTGGCAAGAGGTTATTTCCTGGCATGATGATCATTATATTGGAGCCACCTCGTGCCTTCTCACCCTAGACCACGCTCATCCGAACTGACACTCAGACAGAGCACCACACAAGCTCTTCACAGAAAGCAAATGGAATCTCTAGGGTAACTTTCAAATACAGCACAAATCTCAAAGCCCAAGGCTCTTCTTGCTAGTACTCAGTGAAATGCCCCAGTTGTAAGGCCTAAGGGTCTTTCAAAGATTTACCAAAAAAAAAAAAAAAAAAGAAGAAGATGAAAAATAAAAAAGTCTTTTGGCCTGGACAAAGGCACTGGCCAAGGCTGTGATCTTGCCCAGGAAGGCCCATTCATGAAACTTGAGTTTTATGTCCAAGAGGCAAACTCCTGAAATCTTGAAATACTTTCATAAGAAAATGTTTGTCCTCAAACATTATCAAAATATAAGTAACTGTTTTGAATCCACAGCACATCAGTTTAGCTTTATGTTTCTTGAAAAAAACAGTCATCAAGCCATGCAATCACACTAGCTGGCGGGGTTGGGGTGAAGCTGATCTACGGTTAAGGGGTTTGTATACAGCTCTGAAACATGTTATTTGGGAGGGGTGGGGGGAGATGACAGAATAAAAGCAGGGAAGGGGAATGGGAAGAGGGGGAGGACTGGCGAGGTTTCTTTGGCAAACTAGCTATTAGGCAGTACTGGTACAACCCTAAGAAAGCAGCCAGCTGTGGTGCGAGACATACCTCATTAGTAGTTAGCTTGTCCTGGGGTGTCTGTGGGGACATGGTGGGTGTCGGCTGGCTGGAGGATGGGGAAGAGGAGGTAGAGGAAGTGGAGGAGGAATGGCTTTGCTGTAAGAGATCTGGCAAGAGGTGAATGCGACCGGCAAAGCCATTGCTCTCCTGATGTCTGGCACGCTTTTTGTCAACTGTACTCTGTAGAAAAAACAGGCACACTTGTCTTGTTCAAGTGCTGTGGAAATTGCCTAGGTCCCTAACAATTCTAGTTGGACTTTATTTCAAAAAGCTTTGGGGGTGGGGCTTTAGTCGTTATCATTACTGTTGTATCTAAACTCTTGTTTCTAAAATCAAGAAAGGCAAGGGCAAAGGAGCCTTCACTGCTGCCAGGAGGCTGGGGTGATTGAGATAGAGTGTATTGAGTCAACAGAACTCAAAATAACTCTTATGGCCTGGAGGGCAGGAGGGCTTCTCGTTTCGTCTGCTTTAGCAGCAAGACCAGATCCTGGGGCCAGAACCGTTTCAACATTTTATGTCGACTACTGCCAGAACAATCTCTCTAGGACTCTGGGTTTGTTTCCTTCCCTGCACCCCATCTTCCAGTTACTGAAACTTCAAGTCCTCTTGGGCAAAGTGTGACCACCTTGTTCTAGCTACTTAGACAATGAGCATGAAATTTTAATTGACCAAGCTTAGATCTGAGATAAGAAATTGACATTTAGTGGCAAAACTCAATAGTACAAAGTGGAAAGGTCTGGGAGATGACACACTCAGAAAGGAGGAGTCTGTTTGATATGTAGCATCTTCACTGTCACGAGAGAACTAACATGGAGAAACTGAGTTTTCATGGCCAAATTCTCTAAAGCCCTGCCCACCCACCTGCCCAAGGTTATCTTTACCCTGCCTCTAGGATATGTTCACCACTGCAGCTTTAAAGACATTCCAAAAATTGAGTGCTCTCTTGAGAATCTTGAACGTAGAGCTCTCCTCTAAAATCAAGGTTTGACTCCCTGCCCTGCGTGCCAACCTGACTCCTGCAACTTTTCTCACTTCTGACAGACTGTGAGGTCCTCAGCATGGTGCTAGCATGAGTGCTGTTGGAGAGCATGCAAATAGCAGCAACAAGGGGTGAAGACCTACTACCTCCTCCTGCATGCATCGCATATCTGCAGAGCCCCCACAACTCTCAACCCTCTGTGTTTTGGGAACAGGGAGAATGAATAGAATGTAGAAACAGCAGCATGAGTGAATGAGCGAGTGGGTTAATGACTCCAGAGAAGGCGTGACTTCTAAAAGGGAAAAGGCAATACCTGACGGACGATTAGAGTGCCTTCCTTGGAAGGAGTCATGGCAGGTTCACTTTCTACATCATCATGGACAATCATGGTCTTCACCGACTCAGTTTCACCATTGCTCAGGTTCAGAGATGACCTATGTAGTCAAGCGAGGGTTTCAGATTCAGGTTGGGGGTAGATGGAGCCATAATATTTATATTTTGTTTTCTTCTGACTGCAATGGGGTGGGGATCTTAAGGAAATACCTCTAAGCAAGGTTTTTTTATCCTTCAAAAAAGGTAGTTTTTAAGTCAATTTGGCAACAAATCATTATAGACTAGTTTCTGGGTTCTAAATCTTGAGGAAGATAGGGAGAAAAATTGCACGCACTTGCACACATACAACCATCGCTTCCTTTTTCAGCTCTTGATATCCTCTTCACTGTTCTTAGGAAAACTGGCTCAGTGTGAATAGGTTATGGGCACACGCATGCATATACACACACACACACACACAAACACACACACACACTCTCTCTCTCCCCCAATACACATAAATTATCCTCCAGAGCCCTCAGCACATCCACTCGCACCTCAAAAATCAGGCATACTATAGAAGACTATTCCTGGTTTGTCACCAAGGGGGTCTGGGGGAGCAGAGGACGGGTGGGAGGAGTGAGGAAGAAATGACAGGTTGACTCTCCCTCCTTAAAATACACCAAAAAAGACTGACACTGCTCTGGTGTCCTCAGGACCAGAGGTGGATTCATCTGCCCCTTCTTGTTCCATGTCATCATCTTCTTCATCTGTTGTCCCTGACTCTTCGCTGGAGGAGGAATAGTCTGTCACTTTATGGGGGGGGCGCAAATCTTCCACTGCTCGCAGCTCTTTGGCCAGGGCTGTCAAATCCTAGTGGGCAGCATTGGGAAAGGCGAGGAAAAGGGAGAAAAGCCATGAAACAGAAGAAATAAACTTAATCTTGCATCCCTGCCTTCAAGTACATCTTTCCTCTTCCTCCCTCGACCATTCTTACCTGTATCTTTGCCAAAACTTTGAAAAAAGCCTGAGCACCAGAGCCTCTGTTCAGCACTATAGAGGCCTGAGCATTACCCTTGGCACACTGGCAGTTTTGTTTCTGGTGTTTTACACCGATTTTATTAATCTTGAAAATGCCATTTTCTACTTGGATTCTCTCCCAGATGAGATTGTCACTTCTTTCAAAGCAAGGTCTCCACTGCCCACAATTTTTCTGGAAATTTCCCATTGCCAAAATCATTTCCTTGCTCCAAAGAGATTCTCACTCAGTGATTGACGGATTAAATAAACATATGTAAGTGGAGTATTTTTCTAGTGGCCTGTGTATCTGGGGTGTAAGTTGGTTTGTTCACATACCTGTCGTCCAACTTAGATAATAAGGACCTAGAAGGCAGAGATCGCTGGTTGCTAGATCTATTTTTTACAGGTGTGGGATCAACCTTTTCCCCTCCTATTACAGCATCTATGCACTTCAGTCCTGACACATTAAGCACTAATATGCATTTTCTTAGTACTCACCCCACCACAGCATTTATTTATATCTTTAAAGGCCACTGCTCCCTTACTACCTGTAATTTATTTTAGTGCCTGCCTCCCCTGCTACATTGTCAGCTTCCTAGGGCAGGTACTGTGTTTACACAATCTCTAAACTGCAAACTTGTTATAGGGAAGGAACATGTCTCCTAATTGTTTTTTTTTGTTTCGTTTTGTTTTTAAATGGTATTTGTTAAGCGCTTACTATATGCCAGGCACTGTACTAAGTGATAGGGTAGATACAAGCTAATCAAGTTGGACACAGTCCCTGTCCTACACAGGACTCACAAACTTAATTCCCATTTTTACAGATAGGAACTGAGGCTCAGAGACATTACGTGACTTGCCCAAGGTCACAATGCAGAAAAGTGGAAAAGCCAGGATAATACAGTGCTCTACATCGAGTAAACACTCAAGAAATACTATTGATGGCCTAATTAACATACGCTGTTTAACGAAAGAAGAAAAGCACAGTTTGTAAAGGGACTTGACTGGCCTGAGAGAAAACACATTTTCTATTCATCACCTAAAGTAAGATTCTTAATACGGTAAAACTTTCACTAAACAGTCCATCACCTCGTGGTCTAGAACATGTAAGGAGAAAACGTCATGGAGAGCTTGAGGTTTTCAGCTGAGTAAAGTGCTTCTTTACCAAAGAATATTTTCTAAAAAGAAACAGTTTTTAGCTGTGAGAGGCCTTGTTTCTTTTCTTTGGGTTCCCTGTGGTGATGGGTGAATAACAGTAGCATTTTAGCTAGTTTTCCTGGCAGCAGAATTAAATTTAGATGAAATCATTTTATTAAACAATTTGTAGGCAACCCAATTATCTGACCATCCAATTTCTTTACCTATTGATTTTGCTATTCATCAAAGTTTCTTTGCCACAATCTCTGTCCAAAAGAAAACAGAAATTGAAACTTGGGTTCCCCCAAAGGATTCTTTGTGGCTTTCTATATCTGCAACAAAATTGCCTGGTTTATAAAAGCACAGAATTTGATATAATTTCCCACAAAATTTGAGGATCAGCATATTTGAAAAATATATTTTCTTTCCTGGGGTTGCAAGGGTAAAAAAAGATGGATTAAATATAAAACCATTAGGACAGGATTTGAAAGAGAAAGCAATAATGCTGGTATGTCATTTCATTGATAAAAGATGCTTACCACTTCCCCCTAGAGTATTCAGTTTAGCAGTAGTTCAAAGCAGTCGGAGGGCACAGATCCAACCATATGATGGTACCCAGGTCAGGATATAGGTGAGAAGGAAAGGAGAGAGCACCAGAATCAATGAAGGTGGCAAAGTCCAGTTTTCTAAACTGAAAAACTCCACTGACAGGCAATTGGCCAGTTTCATTGCTTTAAGGAGACAGGCATTAGTCAAACTGCACCCCTTGGTAGGGAACAACAGAACCTCAATGAGTGAAGCTCTAAAAGGGGGTACCTTTGTACAAATGATTTAATTTTACTGTTATCTGAGCACATCCTGGAGGATGGAGATAAGTTATTGCCTTTCTTTACATTTCTTTGCAAAGCTGAACCAAGATGTTTGCTCCATCAAGGCCTTTGAACAAAGAAGATCCCTTCCCATCCCACCTCCTCCCCTCACTTAATTAACCACATTTTAAATTTATCTGAGTCAAGTAGGGCAAAGAAACTACTTGGAACTGCTCTGAGCTGAGGTCAAGCACACTTCAGGATTAGGAGTAAAGTTGTCTGGTGAGTCTATTAACCCTTAAAGTAGAATCTGACAGAAATTCCAGCAAAGCAAAGTAAGGCAAAAATCTGGCCCTTCTTTCTTACGGCAGGTTTGTGAGGTCTGAAGATTTCCTTTTTCTCCTCGGGTTTTTTGACAGCATTTTCATGGCGCTGAGATGGGGACCCTTCGGACTTTGATGATGCTGCAGAGTTCAAATCCCACAAAAAGACAAAACGAAGACAGACAACCAGCACAATTGATTATTTTTTTCTTTTTAAGTCTAAATTGGTACAAGAAAGGAAAGACACTCCAGATATCCCCACAGCTATTCCCTTGTATTTCTTCCTTCTTCATCCCTATCCCGATATCTCCCTGAAGGGGCTGATTTAACAGTAGTATTCCTCAAACTGTAGACTGTGACTAACCCTGACTGGCCTGTAGGGAGCAGCGGAGTCACAGAAGACAACTCCCAGGAACCTCATTGTTGACCCATAATAAGGTTTGAATTGTCCTGCACACGTATGGACTTTTAGAGTTTTACCAGATTTACCTGTCCTTCCCAACCTCCCTCATCCAAAGATAAAAACAAACAATTGGGATTAAGTTATCACCAAAATGAAATTTCACAAAAAGTAATGGTTTTCTTAACATTTAAACTGCCAAGACAAGGACTTAACTGGATTTACAAACCCATCCTAATGGTGGCAGGTAGGTTTTAGTCAATTTCAATTCACTGCATGAGTGAGTTGTAAAAACCTCCTTTGCAAGCAATGAAATCAATGTGAATTTTGGAATGACAGCTGAATCATGTGACTCATTTTAAAATGGGCCCTCTGAGTATATTTTTAATAGGGAGTTTCCTTTACCCTTTATCTTTGCAAAACAGTGCCTACGACTTTTTTTGGTAACTGGGCCTTGTGATCAGTTTTTGCCCATCTCTCCATGAAGAAAGCCCTCCTGACAAAACCAGTATTAGGATAGTGTTAAGTCTGGAATTCACAATGGAGGATGCTACTGAAGACAAAGCAAGATGGCCTACGTACACTGATGTGCATATCAACAGGTAGCTGCGGTGTCCAGTATTCATTCAGCCATCTGGGTAATTTGCAAATGCCAGGAAGGAGCAGTGGTACCCAAAGAAAAAGCCTAACCCAGATGTTGTTAAATAGGAATCAAAAAAATAAAGAAGCTAAACTAAACCTGAAATTATTTCGATTATTTTGTCATTTCAGCTGAATGTTTAAACACATTTTATTATTACTACTACTACTAATAATGATGATAATAACAACACAAGATCAAATATTCTCCAAATTACCTTTATACGTATGTTTAAAAAAACAACACACAAAACCCAATAAAGTCCAAATCCTCCTTACAAGCCATGCTGGATTCACCAGCCCAGCCTTATTCCAACAGAGCCCTCCACTCCCTTGTCCAGATTCACTCTCACACAGGGTGGTGTCCAGGTCAACTGTACTGAATTTTTGTTTTAGAGGGAGAAGAAACGTGAACAGAGAAGAGAGGGGCAAAAACTGAGGATATATGACAGAGTCACAAGCATGATCAAAAACCACTACTCTATAAGGACAAGGGAAATATGCAGAAGAGTCTAGCTGCTTTTCTGAGTGCCTTTGTGAGCCTGTTGTCCTCTCCCCATAGGATCTGTTTCCATCATCACATCCTGCTGATGGATGGGCTAGGGTAAGTAGGGAGTCTGTTTTCAGACTGTTTTCAGAAAGGATTCAAAATTAAGGTAAAAAAAAAAAACCAGCAAAAATTGTAACCACCACCTGGTTGATGAAATTTCCACTGGGTAAATGGAAGCCAAACTGAGAAGATCACTTTTAGATGAAAATAATCTATCATCTGCCTCAATGGCCATCCAGTAGTGTATGCAAAAGGAGCAAAGGGAAAAGGAAGGGAGACTTACATCTCACTCGGAAACGCTCGCCGGATCCACTCTGAGACCCAGGATGAGACCCCGGCTGTGAACCCGAATTACTCGAACCTGAAGAACTGCCACTTCCTGGTCTGGGCACCAGCTTCTCCACCCTCTCCCACAGCAACCTAGGTTCAATATTGCTGTTTGGGAAAAGGGAAAACAGCACATAGGTCCACTCATGTTTCAAAATCAAGTTAAACTTTTCAGTTGGCATGTGAATCGATCGCCACACTGCACCAGAAATGCCAGTTGATATCTAGAACTTCTCCTCTGAAAGCATTCTTTCCCCTGTGTTCTCTCAAAGGTAGGAAAATGCCTGAAGGCCCTGAGGGTATCAGGTAATTCAGTTTTGCACAGTATTAGAACTAGGTTCTCATAGTAGGGAGAAATCGTGTTATAGTTCTCACACCACACACCTGTAGAAAGTCATTGCCCCCAGCTCCATCATGTTGCATCTAGTGGCAGGTCTAGAACGCAGAGGAGGCCTTCCATGATTAAGTGCTCATTTCCCCTACCCACACTCCCCTCTGTGTTACCTTTGCACTCGAATCTGTAATAATAATGTTGGTATTTGTTAAGCACTTACTATGTGCTGAGCACTGTTCTAAGTGCTGGGGTGGATACAGGGCAATCAGGTTGCCCCACTTGAGGTTCACAGTCTTTATCCCCATTTTACAGATGAAGTAACTGAGGCATCGAGAAGTTAAGTGACTTGCCCAAAGTCACACAGCTGACAGGTGGCAGAGCCGGGATTTGAACCCATGACCTGTGACTCCTAAGCCGTGCTCTTTCCCTTGAGCCACACTGCTTCTCTGTACTTCCTAAGCATCTGATATTCAGCCCACACTCAGCCCTACAGCACTTAGGCATATATACTTACACTTACACCCTGCTATTTCCCCTTTAATTTATTTTAATGTCTGTCTCCTCCGCTAAAATGCAAACTCCTCTGGTAGGCATTATGTCCACCAACTCTATTGAATTGTACTTTCCCAAAGGCTTCGTACAGTGGTCTGCATAGAGTAAGCACTCAACAAAGCCACTGATTCATTGATGTGTTTTGGATTTTTTTGTGGGTTTTAAAACATTTTTAATGGTATTTGTTAAGCACTTACTATGTGCCAGGCACTGTTCTAAGCCTTAGGGTAGGTACAAAGTAATCAGATTGGACACAGTCCATGTCCCACTTGGCGCTCACAGTCTTAATCCCCATTTTACAGATGAGGTAATTGAGGCACAGAAAAGTGAAGTGACTTGCCCAAGGTCATCCAACAGACAGTTGGCAGAGTTGGGGTTAGAACCCAGTCCTTCTGGCTCCCAGATTTGTGATCTATCCACTTGGCCATGCTGCTTCTCTAATGTTTTGTTAAAAACATTCCCTAATAATTCAATAATGTCCTACCCAAATGCATAATGAGAACACACACTATGACAGAATTGATTATCACCACACCTTTAAAAATTTTTTAACAGTATTTGTAAAGTGTTGGTTGACTATGTGTCTGGCACTGTTCTAAGCACTGGGGTCCATACAAGTTAATCAAGCCGGATATAGGCCCTGTCCTTCATGGGACTAACAGTTTAAGTAGGAGACAGAACAGGTACTGAATAAAATTGCCAGAATCTCTATAACACTTTCTCGTTCTACTTCTACCGTGTATATCTTGAAAAACTTCATAGGTGGGTGTCCCCACGTTTCTCTAAAATGGGGGAAGACAAAAAAGAGGGTGGGAGGACAATGATCAAGAAGAGCTAAAGTTCATCTCAACACCAGTTATGACTCCTCCACCTACATTTGGTGTTTAGGGGTGAAATCTCCACATTGCCTTCCTTTATTAAAAACTGGAAGAGCTCAGTTGCCTCATGCGTTGAAGAGCTTGTGTACTGAGATTCCTGTGACTACATGAAGCAAAGAATGCATGAAACACACACAGATTGTTCTGTCATTCGAAAACCCCTCAACTGTGATGCCCATTAAGGGAGAATCTCACTTAACGACTCTTGTTGAATATACACAAGTGCACTGAAGAATGTCTATGTGCACCTCAAAATCACAGTTCTTTAGTATACTCTTGTGTGTGGTGGCACTCCATCATGCACATAGTGCAGTTCACTTACTTGTTTCTAAGCATGACCTGAAACTTGCAGGACAGCATTCAAAAAATGCTGATGTAAGAAGAAACATTTTCATTTCTTGTCTCCCAAGCACTTAGTACAGTGCTCTGCACACAGTAAGTGCTCAGTAAATGATTGATTTTTTTTTTCAGTGAAATGCTTTCTGAAGGCAAGCTGAGGTCTAAGAGTTAATAGGAGCAAATGTCCCCAAGGGGGCTTCCCTCAAAACAGAGGCAACCCTATTCAGAAGGTCATCTCCTACCTAAGAGCTTTCAACAGGTTTGATGAGGGCTGGACAAGTATCTACTACTAGTCACTGAGATTGTCCAAAAGCTCTTCCTGGTCCTGAAATAATTACACGCCAACTCTACCTATGGTTTGGGAGTGCCTGAGGTATGGAAGTTTGGGGGCATGGAATGTAACTGTTATATCGTACTCCCAAATGCTTAATACAATGCTCTATACACAGTGAGCACGCAATAAACATGAATAATGGACTAACTTTGAAAGATGACAGGCCTTCTGGCTAGGTTTCTTCCCAGGCCCTGTCACCTACCCCTTTACCTGACCGATGTCATTCTATTTGGGGCAAACAGATTTTTCATTTCTCCCTCTTTCACAACCTAACTTTATGCTAGAATTTTGGGCTTCATCCTCCTACACTCGGGACTCTCATTGTTCCATGACTTCAGGCTCCAGAGCATCTATAGTGGTAGCCTACACCTTCCATTTACAGGTGTTCAGGCCATAGAAAAGGGTCTAACAAACCTGGGGCTTAATTCCATTGCTCTCTCCACTCCCCCCTTACCTCGTGGAGTTCCTTTGACCTGTTGAGTTATTTTGCTGTCCACTGCTCTGCAGGGGGGAATCACGTCGGGATAAAACAGGAGATCGGGATGTGGTTCTCACGGGTACCTCAGACAGAAAAATAAATTAAATTAAATGATGGAACAGGGACGAAGGGAAAAAGCAAACTCTCTCTCACCCCACTATCCCTCTCCTTCTCTTTCTCTGAAGGCATATATTCAATACATTCCTGTCCTAATTGAATTTTTCTCATCCCCATTTGCAGAGCCTTCTCTAGGTTCTTGTTCAAACAACAAGGTATTCCAAATTTAATCTCAGGAATACAAGGAGCCCACACAAACCACCTCCCCATGTTCCTATGGCAATTAAGAAAATATGATGCTGGATTGAAGCTAAGGGCCAGGGTATACAAAGTAATTTGCTGAGATAACGTGAAAATCAAGAAAATAAGCTCAAAGAAACCAAACAATGGGCTACAAATGGATCAGCAGAAGGGAAAGACAGGCAGGAAGCAAGAAAATATTCAGAAGAAGCAAATCCCCAGGGGAGGAAAAAATAGACGAAATGTGTCTTTTGGTTCAATCCCACAATTCTGTAATTTTGAAAGCAACTGAAAAAGTTAAAAAAAAAAACCCCAAGGGAGAATCAAAAGTGTTTTTTTTTTAAGTGAAACCCTATCAATGAAATTACATTTGGTTTCTATGTCTTTTTCTGAACATTTTAATTTGGTGTTAATGAGGCAAAATAAACTGTGTAGCTTTTATAGGCTTTAACGAAACATTGGCCGATGCAAAAAAGAAAAACAAAACAGGAAAAAATATCATTTGGACCATAAGCCTGTTTCCCATGGGCTACCCTTAAATTATTAGCTCAGTTCTATTAAAAACAAACAAAAAGCCACAGGTTTAACTGAATGATTCTCAACTTTCACCTCACAGTTCATACTCTCTTTCCTCTACCCATATTTACGGGCCCATTTTCTTGGGTGAAGAGACACCACACTTTTAAAAACAAAAAAACACAATCTCCCCAACCCAAAACATACACACACACACACACACACACACACACACACACAGACGTCTGTCTTGCTACTCCTTACCCTTGGAGGCACCTCGTCACTGTCTGATCTAGCCCAAGGTTTTTGGGCGGGGTCAGGTCCCTCCGACTTAGAGTCGGAACTCTGACCGATCACCTCACTGCGTGAAGGTGGGCATGGGTCCTGAGAACGAAGATGGTGATGTGCAAATTTGGGAGGAGAAGGGTCACTGAAGGAATGGGATCGCGAGACAGGGGAAACATTGTTCTTGAGAGATGCCAGATGGGACCACTGTACCTTACGAGAAAACAAAACACAAGACATTCAATGCGTTCTGTATCATAACTGGCTTTCTGGTCAACACTGAATCCAAAGCAGGATGGGAATGGCATACAGCAAGCATGAGGTGAGATAGGTGCACTTTACTACAAAGGAACCCAGTAGGAAGGAAGGCACAAATGCACTGTTATGAGAAAAACTCATGGACAAAAACAGGGGCAACAGTAAATAGGAACAGTGAAGAGGTCTGCAATATTGTCGCTCCGGTGGGTTGAACCATCAGACACATGCACACATGCACATCAAAAAACGGCAGGCAGGAGAGAGGGAGGAGAGGCAGGAGTTCTGAATTACAGGATTAAATAAACACTGCCGGACATGCACGCCTAAATACATCCATCTTCACATTACCAGGTCGATGAAATTTCAGATGCATAAACAGTGTCACAGCTCAAGAATAAAAAGATTAAAAAACGAAGGCCCTTGTTTTTGCCTTTGCAGTCCATGGGAAGGCTATTCTTGCAAATTTTCAAACTGTCAGATCTCTCACATGCTTTTGGTGTCACTCAGTATTTTATCCAAATCCTGTATATTCCTAACACTTGTTTGGCAAAAAGATAAAAAGGTGATTTCTTTAGTGGCAGCTAACTGCAGGCTCCCTGGGTTTATTATGGGGGACACTGAACTTCTGCTTTAGGTTGGCTTCAACACTGGCAGTTGAATAGTGCTTATAACCAGAAATAGTCCCTACAATTCTGAAAAGATAAAATCACATTTTGGAGTTTTGCACTTTCCTAGAAAAAACAACCACTCTTTGTCTGGGTAAGAAGCAGACACATATTTCTCATTTTCAAAGTTCTGATTTCCCTTCCTCTCTCTTTTCTCCTGGTATTTTCTCTCTGCTCCTAAGCACCTCCTATGCCACTCCCTCTGTCCATTTTCTGTCCATTCAGATTTGTTTAGGAGCTTCTCTATCCCCAAGTGGGTGCCCTCCCCCAAACCCTGTCAGTATCTCAGCTAGAGATCTCGGTTTCTCTATCTGTGCATACAACGTGATTCTAGTGTCCCTCACATGGAAGTGCTTCCTGAACTGAGAGAATGTGTGAATGTGTTTATTATAGGTATACTGAGCACATATCTGAGGATATAAGGTGATTAGGTATTTATATGTGTATTGGTGGGTATGGGAGGAAAAGATATGGACAGGCTGGTGGGGGCGGTGGGGAGGGGGAGAGTTTGAGTTTGTGTATGTGTGTGTGTTGAGAGCCTAGGTTTCTGACCTCCTCAAAAGAAAAATATTATACCTACTACCCACATGCTTCCAACCCAACACCTGCTGCAAAAGTGAGACTGGTCAGGGTCTACTGCACATAAAACACAAACCTGTCATCCCCCAGTCAGTCAGAGACCATGGTCTCTCCTACCAATGGCCCCCTTGCTTGACAAAATGTGTAAGTTCTCTTTTTCAAATGAGGAAGTGCTCTTCCAAAAAAAGGCTTGATTCCCTAGATTTATACTCTGATAGAAGATGGATCTTTCAAACAGCACTTCAAACTCATCCTCACTGGCCGAGGGAGACTCTCCCTGAAGCAGGTTATTCCTGATACAAAAGAGCACAGAGCAAGTTCAGGGCAATTTGAATATAACTCTCTCAAGTGACCCCATCAACAGGTGAGGATCTGAAGCTTTGGGATCTCCCAGAAGATTCCTGGTCCAGACCACCCTCCGCAATGCCATCCACAGCTGACCAATGGGTCTTTTCATACTCTGATCGTGACTCGTAAGTGGAGTTAAATAGGCAGTGATGCCACCCAAGACCCCCACCTACATCCGGAAGAGATGACTGTGGCCAGGATTAACATGAATCCTGGCTCACCATTCCTATCCCAAATAATGATACTGAGGCAAGCCCTGGCCAGTCTGACTCTATTCATGAAGAACCAACAAGCATCAGTTAAATTTATCTTTGCTCCAGCAAGGCCTCTGGATTCTCAGCTTATAATTAGTTGGTTAAGGTATTTATTAAGGTCTTAATCTATGTGCTAAGCTCTGGGGTAGATGCACTGTAGATCAGGCACCATCCCTGTTCCACACTCAGACTAGAATTCAACTAGAATGGGTCCTCTTGTATCTTTGGTCCCAACTTGCCTGTTGGGGCTCCCAATTCCTCCTGTCCTTTTACCCCCACGTGGGATAGTCCCCTACTCCAAGGCAGGGGGAATGCAGTGGCAGGCAATTGCAGTGTTGCATCTTTTGCAGTGCATGACGCTACGGCAATGAGAAAAGCTTCTGGAGAGCAGACTGGCTGCTAAGTGCAAGGAGATGTTTGATCTTTTCCCAGGCCCCTTCCGCACACCCTGACACGTCCTTAGGAGGCTACACCAGTTTCTGGACTCCTGTGCCTAGTTTGGTACCACACAAACCCCGTTCCAGTGGGGAGAGATAGCATGGATTTGGCTCTGTACCCGATTACATGCTGTGAGGATGCATCATCTAGACAGCCTGTCCCAACCACACTGGATTCAGAGGAAGATTTTTTTTTTAATGCATCTTCATCAGATTTTCCTCCTCTGACTTTCTTTTTATATTGCTCAACTTTCAAGTACCCTTGGGTTAAAACAAGAGGACAGCCTCTCCTAATCTGTTGGACCCTGTAGCGGGGGGAATACAGCCCATCAGTGAAATCAGCTAGTGGGCATGACTAGCAAACATCAAGTAGGACAGATTCACCACTGTGGTTCAAGCACGTCATAAACGAGGGAAAGAGAATAGGATCTTTGATACTCATTATTTTCAAAGACATATATGAACTGAGATTCTTTAGTCTACCCACTGTTCACGTTCAATGTTCGGCAATAAAGATTCTCTCTGTCTGTCTCTGTCTTTATCTCTCTCACTTCTGTAGAAGTGGGAAACCCCATGGAGCCTTGAGATCCCCTCAGCCAACAACACTTTCTGCTGCTACCTGTGGTTCCACCGGTCTCTGCAGTGCAGGCTGTACAGCCTCGGAGTTGCCATTGGAAAAGGACTCTGATCTTGAAGGCACTGGTGGCTCCAAAACTTTGCCTGTCTGCTTAGATTGTGCTTCAGGGGAGCCTTGGTTAGTTTTCCTAAATCTATCTTCCACCTGCATCAGAGAAGCAAAAGATAGAATTTGCTGTTAGTAAGTTAGTGCATGAGTCATAACATGGCCCTAAATGAAGAGTAGGACATATATCCCGGTCTGGTGAGAATACTCTGGTTTCCCATAACAGGGAATGGGGTACTGGGATAGCAGCAAGCTAAGAATGTCTTAGGTTCTAACCCCAGCACTGGGCTGGACCACTGAGTGGCCTCAGAAATTCACTTAATCTCTCTGTGCCTCAGTTGCCTCACTGGCCAAAAGGTGGAAATAATACCATTTGCCCCCCTGCCTCTTAGGGATTACTAAAAGAACAAAAATGATGTAAACTAGGACAAAGTGCTTTGGGAAAATAAAAGTACAAGGGATTAGTCTGGGAAAAGAAAGAATTTCACGGGAGAAAATGCCATCTAAACCTGAGATTTGTCTAGAGTGTGACATTGATATAAAATTTACTCCTTGGCCAATCAATGACTGACCCAAGAGGAAGAGGGGAAAAAAATACATACATTTTTCATCACAAATCAAAATGCTTTTCCCAACATTCTCCAATCAGATCCTATTTGCCCCTGTTCCTGGTCCAGAGGAAAGAGGGTTTAAACTGTTAAATTGGCAAATTAGGCACTTGAAGGGGAGTGAATGTTGAGAGAAAGATTTCACCCTCTAGACTGTAAGCTCACTGTGGACAGGGAATGTGTCTGTTTATTGTACTCTCAAGCGCTTAATACAGTGCTCTGCACACAGTAAATGCTCAATAAATATAACTGAATGAATGAATGAACTGAATGTTTTGCTGAAACCATAGTGTCCTGGAAAAATCAATATGCCACACCAAGTGCTCAAGCCCTTATATCTCACCTCAAGCTTCCAACATTAACTCCAATCCCCAGAGATGGGAAGACAAGAGACTGCCCATCTAACCATTTACCAATTTTTGCTTCTGCGGCACGTTTTAAGAGAACAGGAGATAATTATTGAGCACCAGAGTGTCAAGCACTGTACTAAGAACTTGGAAGAGTTTACAGAAAACAAAAGATGACCCCCACCAGAAAACCACCCTCCAATAGCATTTCAATAATACAATTCAGGGATTCTTTCTTTACTATTATCTCACTATATGTTTAGTGTATTTCAAAAGCCTTTCTATTTAAGTCTCATCAAAACTGCATGCTACTCATCACAATATTCCCTTAGACATCCCAGGACCTACTAATCAATCAGTCGATCAATTGATGGTATTTACTGAGTGCTGTGTGCAGGGCACTGTTCTAAGTGCTTGGGCAAGTACAATACAAGAGAATAAGCAGACATGTTCCCTGCCCATGAGTTAACCAGCCCCCAAAATGGGGGAGTGGGGGAAATAATATACCTCTCGGGTTCTTTCAGGAGGTTCATATTGGGGCTTGGGCTCTGGAGCATGATAACTTTGCTTGTTCCTTTCTTGTTGCACTTGCTGCTGCTGTGGCTGTTGCTGCTGCTGCTGCTGTGGCT
This sequence comes from Ornithorhynchus anatinus, assembly GCF_004115215.2. NCBI lineage: Eukaryota > Metazoa > Chordata > Mammalia > Monotremata > Ornithorhynchidae > Ornithorhynchus > Ornithorhynchus anatinus. The sequence goes on from NC_041729.1 coordinate 111,992,347, forward strand.
GCTGTAGCGGCTGCTGCTGTTGTTGCTGCTGCTGCTGTTGTTGGTGGTGCCTCCTGTGGTCATGCTGTAGTGACAGGAGGTACGCCTGTTCTTGCTGCAGTTGCCGCTGGAGCCTCTCGGCTTGCCGGTGCTCCTCCATCTCTCGCCACCTGTATTCCTTTGAGGAGACAGCATTCAAGATAACACTGAATGGACCCTATATTGTTAACCTACCAATCCCTTTAAATAGACATCACCCACTTTTCTTTCCTTTAATGAAAAGCAAAAAAAATCGGGAATTTTAATGGCATGTTACCTGTTGGAAAAACCGAGAGTGTCGCTAACCATGATACCATTGGTCAGTTAGAGCAAAACTGATTTTAAACATGGTTACTGTTATTAAGTGAGCCAACACGATGTTCATAAAACAGTTATATGCAACAGCCCAGCCCTAAACCAATGTCTCCCAGTTAATTTTACGTGTTCTGTGTTCTTCCTAGGTAGCATCGAAACTCTCTAGTTCTTTGCTGAATTGCCAAGGTCTTGTTCAAAAACAGGACCACCAGATCAGAACTGTTCAACTTTTTAAGACAGATAAATAAAAGCCCTCCTCTTAAAGCAGCAAAAACAGGGCAACCATAGAGAGCTTCTCTAAATGTATGCCTGTCAGCCGACTACAAGGTCTGAATCAAGCTCCATTGTTCATAGAGTTAGTGCAGCTGTACCCAGCTTGGGGTGGGGGTAGAGGGGCGGAGAGAGGATCCTGGGCCTGGCCGGATAAATGAACTCTAGAACTATGGAACAAAACAGATACAGTGCGTTACCAGTAACATGGCCTGCTCCTGGAGCAGCTGCTGCTGAAGAATTTCCAAGTGCCGCTGCTCCTCTTCTAGCTGTCGCCTGATATACTCCTGTCACATAGAAATTACCCAGCAATAAATTTATTCAAAAGGAATGCATCAGAAACACCTTAGTGGAACACCACACACTGTTCTTTCCCCCAGTCATTTATCGCAATAGTTCACTTTTTTTCAGTGGTATTTTTTTAAATGCTTACTATGCGCCAGACACTGAACTAAGCACTAAGTAGGTACAAGCTAATCAGGTTGGACCCAGTCCACAAGTCTTATCCACATTTTACAAATGAGGTAACTGAGGCCCAGAGAAGTAACGTGATTTGCCCAAGGTCACACAAGAGACAAGTGGTAGAGCCACAATGAGAACCCAGGTCTTTCTGATTCCCAAGACTGTGTTCTAACCACTGGGCCATGCTGCTTTCTAAGGACCAAGACGTAAAAACCACATTTAGAAAGCCTTAGCTAAAACTTGTCAGCCCCAAACCCTTTGTTGGGCTACTAAATTGGGTCATGTGGACTATAGGGTACCCGACACAGTGTGTGCTTGATGACATGTCAGCATACACTCCGAGATCATTTGCATTCTAAAAGATGGAAAAAGATTCATTTAAAAATTTGAGATAACCGACAATGCCTCACCTGACATTGAATGTCCAGATTATGACTATAAGTGTCACCCTTTCTAAATCTTGAAAAACTATGGAACAGCCAGCATGGACCAGTGTATAAATTTTCCCAGCTGTCTGTTGAAGCTTATGACTTGACACACTCTAGATCCCAATTCTCACTTCGTATCCAGTCCTCCACCACTCCGAACAGACAAAGTCACTCTTTGCTGAGCTGGGCGGTGACTGTGTGATCCAAACCAACATTCGCTAGTGAATAAATCTGAGGCCAAACTAATGTTCTCTTTGGCCCTAAAACCAGATTTAACTTCTACCTCCAAAGGCAGAGAAAGAGCTAGTATTCTCTCACCTACCTACTTACCTCCACTACCACAGAATGTCAGGGAAATGCAGTATTAATTCAGTGAAGATTGTGGGTACAGGAATTAACACAAGCACTTTTGCTCAAGTATGCTTCAAGTAGCTAATAATCACAAAGGATAGCAAATAATTGGATAACTAGGACTAAAGACTAAATGTAGATTTTCTTTTAAATTAGTGGAGATGTGCTATTCACAAAATCACAGCACCACCATCTATGATTGTTACAATAATAGACATGTAGATTTTAGTTCTCCTGTAACTCAGTGACTATGTTGCTGAGAAACCCCAAATTAAGGAAAACCCATATTTCAAGGAGTGTGCTTTGATCGGCACCATATACATGCCAAGAGCCATTCTATCTAGATAGATGTGGGTTGAAAAATATTCCCTAATTCTTTAAGATCGCTCTATTCAAAACATGCAGAGCTTAAGGAGGGGCCTAGTGGAAAGAGCCCAGGCCTGGGAGTGAGAGGGCCTGATAACGATGATAAAAAATTTAATAATAGTGTTTGTTATGTGCTTACTATGTGCCAGGCAATGTACTAAGTGCTGGGGTAGATTCAAGATAATCAGGTTGGACACAGTTCCTGTCCCATATGGGACTCACAGTAAAAGTGAGCTTAGGTTCTAGTCCTCGCTCCACCACTTGCCAGTTGTGTGACCTTGGACAAGTCACTTCACTTCTCTACACCTCAGTTTCTTCAACTGTCAGAGAAACATTCAATACCCATTCTCCCCACTACTTAGACTGTGAGCCCCTTGAAGGACAGGGCCTGATTAATTTATATCTACCACAGGTCCTAGTTTTGCAAAGTCAGTATTTCTTCATCATTTCCAAGAATTCTTGGATTTAAAGCTAGTTTAGTTATGTACACTCACAGTGGGCAGGGAACATGCCTACCGACTCTGCTATACTGTACTCTCCCAAGCGCTCAGTGCAGTGCACCGCACACAGTAAGAGCTGAATGAATATTACTGACTGATTATGTGACTGAAATAGCTGAGGGTTTGTATGGTTTAATTAGAGAAGCAGTGTGGCTCAGTGGAAAGAGCACGGTCTTGGGAGTCAGAGGTCATGGGTTCAAATTCTGGTTCAGCCGCTTGTCAGCTGTGTGACTTTGGACAAGTCACTTAACTTCTCTGTGCCTCAGTTACCTCATCTGTAAAATGGGGATTAAGACTGTGAGCCTCATGTGGGACAATCTGATCATCTTGTATCCTCCCCAGCGCTTAGAACAGTGCTTTGCACTTGGTAAGCGCTTAACAAATGGCATCATTATTATTATTATGCCTTTTGACTCAAAATATGTTGTTGTTTTTTAAGTTAGGGTATATGTAATTAAAAGCATGAACTTGACATCATCAAAAAAGCTATAAATGAAATCTGAAGTGCACAAAGGCACATATAAGATGTTTTTCAAAACTGTCAAAAGCTCTGACATTTTCATTAGATACAGGTTAAATTTACAAGGATGTTAGGAGCTGAACATGAAAGAGTTTGAGCACCACTAAGTTTAAGTACAGTTTTTAAACATGATCTGAATCTTTCCCTTACATTCTCCGATTATAAAGGCACTTACGAAACAAAGGCAATTAACATGCTAAAATGACAAAAAAATAATATCCACTATAAAGTTAAAAACACAAAATTCAGGAACTGAAATTAAAAATGAACTCTGACACCCAGATGAGTTGTACTAAAAGAAGAATCCCATGGCTGGTGTTTTACAGGAATGAATAGAACTTTCTAAATCAGGTCATTTATTGACATTTACACAGTCCAATGAGAATTGCCCCCAAAATTGACAGGTAGGCTTGGGAAGCTTGGACAAGGTCATCATCCATATTTTTTGGTGCTACCTAAACTCTAATGTCCACCCATTCGTGTGATGGCCACTTAGCCATTTCTTCTAAAACAACCTCAAATACAACAGTTTTATGTCTGTAATATTCATATTAGAGGCAACAAGTAATCCAAACTAGGTTAAAGTGGACAAGTAAATATGTGAATTTTTGTCTAAACTTAATTTTGTCTCCTTCTGTGGGACTCAGCCAAATCATGAAGGTCCTCTTCACTCTTTCGGTGTGAGCTGAGACTTAACCTCTTCTATGGCTGAAGGTGTTCTTTGTAATTCCCACCCAACTTTCCACCAAGGCTAAGTGAAGAGTCAGGGCGCCTCTGAAGGGTTTGTTTCCCACTTGCTCTTCCCAGTTGTGATTTGCCCTTGATTTTGGAAACAACCCACACCTCCCAAAAGTCTAACTTGTTGGAGCACTTATCCCAGACTAACCTGTTCTCTCTCCACTCTTCTTTTCTCTTCTTCCGCTCGCCTCCTCTCTTCTTCTTCTTTTCGCCTCCTCTCGAGCTCCTCTAGACGTCTCTTCTCTTCCTGCTCTCTTCTCCGCTGTTCGCGCTCCTGCTGCCTTCGAGCTTCACGTTCTCTTCTCTGTTGCTGTGACACACACACACGAAGAAAAATGCCAACAACACTCTGAATGCCATGGGGACAAACTATTCAGCAGAACTCTTCCCTTGGGCCTGAATAAAGGATTATGTGCAATTTTAAAAGAAGAAATGTGGAAAAGGAAAATATGAGAGCAAACTTGAGCAGTTCATCCAGACCATATAGTATGGAGTATAGTTCTCCATTTACTCTTCTGCTGGTTGTGAGGATTTGGATAAAGAAAAATAAAGGTTGAGCATAACAGGTTATACATTTAGAACTCAATGCTATTGTTCCAACCCATACAGGAATTCCTAAATGATGTGCTGATGTCTCTGCTGGCTTCTAGCTTTGGTCTTGCAAATGGCTGCAAAACCAACAAATGTAAAAATCAAGTTTCACTAGAACAATGTCACTCCTCCCCTAGGGTAAAGAAAAAAAAAGGCAGGAAGAGCAGTCTCTCCTCTGCCTGAGACTGCCTGCCCACAGGAGGCACTCAATAAAACTACTGACTCTGCTATAGCTTATGGCTAAGCCTCTGGAAAAGGAGGAAAATGAAATATTGACAATTTTGGGGACTTTCAGAGACAACAGGGTTAACTTCTCCTGAGAACAGAGATTACTTCTTCAGCTTTCTGAGATCACCACCTCTGCCACAATGCACTATCCTTCAGCTGGTCTTTCACTAGTTAAATAACCCTTTAAATGATTATTTAAACAGCTTCTCACTCTTAATAATAATAATAATGTTGGTATTTGTTAAGTGCTTACCATGTGTCGAGCATTGTTCTAAGCGCTGGGGTAGATAGGGGGTAATCAGGTTGTCCCACGTGAGGTTCACACTTAATCCCCATTTTACAGATGAGGTAGCTGAGGCACAGAGAAGTTAAGTGACTTGCCCACAGTCACACAGCTGGCAGGCGGCAGAGCTGGGATTATTAAGTAGGAGAAGAATCTTATACATTTCTAGGGAATTGGGTGGTGGGGTTTTGGATATTAATTTTGAAGGTTCTCAAATTAGATTTTCATTTAGAGAATAACAATGTTTACTATAACCATACCAGCAATCAGTCAGTCAATTGTATTCACTGAGCGTTACTGTGTGCACAACACAGTACTAAGCGCTTGGGAAAAATTAATATAATAACAGACATATTCCCTGCCCAGGAGAAGCTTACAATCTAGAGGGAGAGAAAGACATTAGTAAAAATTACAGATTTGTACATAAGTGCTGTGGGACAAAAAATGGGAGAAATGTCACTCAGTTCCATGACATCTAAGATCCACTATCACCCAAAAGTCAAGAAGCACCAAAGCATTGTAAGGATTTTGTTAAATTATTCCCACATGTAGGATCAGCTATTTTCTTCCTTTTAGCTAAATTTGACAAAGTTTAAAATTACTTGCTGTGGAGAAAATAGGAGAGGCTTCCCCCAAAACTGCTTTCAAAGATTTTGAATCCAAAAACTGTTTCCGGATATTGGCTACTCTGAGGGAATCAATGCCCATTTACAGAATGACAATGGCACAGAATAATACAGTTTCGATTGTAGCCTGGCAGTTCTCAAGACCTAAGTCCTCTTCTGCCATGTTTCCTTGTTTTTTGATCACTCGGGGCTTTAAAATCAGACCCAACTTGTGACTGCATGGGCTCTCGCACTTTCAAGCTTTAAGGCAGTTTGCTCTTCTGTGACTCTGAGGTTAATTTAAATTTAGCTGGCAAAAGCTAGTAATAGTAGAGCAATCCACCAGGTTTCCAGGGGTTTTAAGATACAGTTACACTGTGCGTGGCAAATTTGTATCTTCTGAATAAGTTAGAGGGATTTTTCTGTATTTTGAAATAGAGAAGCAAAAACACTTCAATATTTCTGTCTCTTCAACTCTTCCTCTGAATGGTTCCTTTTCAAATCTCCCTGTAAAAATCCTTCCTGGGAAAACGAAAAAAATCACCATGCAGATACAGATGGAGGCATCAGGAGATTGAGTTTCTCTCAACCAATACTTTAACCATTGTTTCCTTTGGGAAAATATCACCTGAGAGTCTTATACTGGCTTGTGGCCTCCTGGGATGCAGCTTTAAGTTTGAAAATCATCTACCTCCCACCTCATAAAATCTTAAAAATAATTTCACTATCTCTCCAGGTTAAAGACAGTCATTGATTGCTTAATGACCCGAACTGTCCATCTTTGATATCTAATGACACTTGCAACAATCCACCTTCCTCAATTCCACATCTTCCCTCAACTTCCTCTCTCTTTCCCTTTCCCTTTTGTCATTTTCAAAGGAGAGAGAGGACTTCTGCCTGCTACCAAAATCAAATCTAGGAAGTACAACCAGGCTATTGTCTTAGTGCCAGACTACACAAAGAGCTGGAGTTTCCCTTCACCAGCAATAGCTTCCTGTCGGCAACCATTCACATTGACTTGCCAGCAGAATACAATTCTGAGCCTCAAGGACTCTGCTCTATATGTCTCAGAAGAAGGAATTGATAGGAAGGGAAGGGGAGTGGGTCGGGAGAAGGGGAAGAAAGGCTGGAAGGAAGGACATTTCAGTTTTGAGATCTTTCAGAAAGATCAAGCTTCCCTTCTTTTGAAGATCAGCTATCAGGAACCCCCAATCCTGAAAGTCCCAAAGAGACTGAAACAGAAAGCAAGATACTAGACAACTAACAGATGGATAAGGTTACAGGGTATGTAGCCCACAAAGTCATAGGTTTCACCCCAACAAGTGATCATTAGGTGGGAGAGTCCTTCTCTTTTTAATTAAAGCAAAACCGTTAACTTCCTCATTTTGCTCTTCCCAGATCAAAATTATGCAAACAACATTTCATTCCAGTTGAATTAGTATCATTCACAATTAAGAACAACAGACTATAGTCACAGCAATTTCCTTTCATGTTGCCCTCTTAAAATTTGGCAATAAAGATTACAGTCAACGGTGGGAGAGGGGAAGGAATTTTCTTGCTCTGAAAAAAAATCACTATTGGATTCAACCACGTGTTCCTGGTTTGGTTTTAGTGAAAGGAAACCTAGATGATTAGTTCAAGACCTTGTGATGAGTACAGTGCACAGGAGGCAGGATAAATTACTCCAGATTCTGAAGTTCAGTTGGAAAGAATCTATTTGTTCAATGTAATAGCTTGAAATGGCTGAATAAAACTGAACAATGTGCCTAGAGGTTAGTGTTCTTGAGCTGGGACTGAAGTGGTAGGACTTTCAGCATGTACAGTGCTTTCAAAGATGCTGAGGATAAACCTGCTCACTCTATAAGCCTGCTCGCTCTAGTAACCGTCAGTGTTTCAGATTAGGGCCCTGAGGTCCTTCATTTAACATTGCCACACAAGGCCTGGACAGACAGCTGACTCAGTAAGGTCTAAGGTCCAGCACACCAGGTCAGAGTCACCATCAGCTCTGGAACAGCCCACATGAATCACGTCAACCCCGAGCTTTCGGCACTTGTGTAAATCTTTTCATCCCTAGTAACTTTGAAATCTTCCAGCAAATAAAAATAGAAGATCTAGTAATGTCACCTCCTGGACCATTAATCTCCCCAGTGGCAATCTGCAGCATAGGTTTCACTGTGTCCAGGGACATTATTTGTATCTGGCATTACCAATTCTGGGAAGACATATGAAATGCTCAAAAGTGGGGCAACAAAGAAACACATGCAGATTGCTCCTTTTAACCAACCTCTTCTCTTTTAAAATAATATTCATCATAGTCAATTTTTCAGGCTTAGGAAACAAAGGAAAAAAACAATGAGAGAAGCAGCATGGCCTAGTGAAAAGAGCACAAGCCTGGAAGTCAAAGGACGTGGGTTCTAATCCCAGCTCTGCCACTTGTCAGTTATCTCATAAGTAAAATGGGAATTAGGTCCTCTGACTCCCAGACCCACGCTCTTTCCATTATGCCATGCTGCTTTTCATTGCTGTCTGGTGAACACAGATTTCTTTTCAAACTCTATGGTGTAATCCAGGCCATGCAACAATGTTGCTGAGGAGTTCCCATACACTGCTGCTTAGGCTACTGAAGTGAACTGGGACTAACATGGGACACGGACCGTGTCCAACCTAATTATCTTGCATCCACTGCAGCGCTTAGTATGGTGCCTGGCAAATAGTAAGCACTTAACATTTTTTTTTTAAAGGTGAGGAGGAAGAGAGAACAGATGACACTGAGGTTCAGCAACAAACATTCCACCTCCAATGTTTCTGAACATACAGAAGATATGGAAGACCTAAATTTTGGTGCTGGTTTTTCTGTCTTGAGAAAATCTCACAGTTTAAAGAGGAGGGAGAACAGATATTGAATCTCTGCTTTACAGATGAGGAAACTGAGACATAGAGAAGAAGAATGGAGCCCCATGTGGAACTTGGGCCCATGTGGGGCACAGACTGTGTCCAACCTGTTTAGCTTGTATCTACCCCAGCACTTAGTACAGTGTCTGGCACACAGTAAGTGCTTAACAAATACCACTAAAGGGGAAAAAAAAAGTGAAGTGACTTGTCCAAGGTCATCCAAGAGGCAAGCAGCAGAACTGGGATTTGAAACCAAGTCCCATGACTCCCAGTTCTGTGCTCCTTCCATTAGACCAAGTTGCTTCTACTCTCACATTTGCACTTTTCCAAGTGCTTAAAGCAGAGCTCTGCATACAGCATGGCATAGTGGATAAGGCATGGGTCTGGGAGTCAGAAGGTCATGGGTTTTAATTATGACTCTGCCACTCATCTGCTGTGTGACCCTGGGCAAGTCACTTCACTTCTCTTAACCTCAGGTACCTCATTTGTAAAATAGTGATTGAGACTGTGAGCCCCACATGGGAAAGGGACTGTGTTCAACTTGATTTGCTTGTATCCACCCCAGCACTTAGTACAGTGCCTGGCTAGGTGCTTAACAAACACCACCATCATTATTATTATTAGCAGATGCCCAGTAATGCTGACAAATGAGCACAAGAAAGAAAGATATAAACTGAACGACCTGATACCATCTCATTAATGACCTGAAGAATGCAAATTGATTCCCTGGCCCTTCATCCCGTGAGGCTATATCCTAGGGAAGACCTAGTCTAAAGTAAAATGTCCCTCCCAGGTTCTCAAAAAGTGACCCCGAGCCCCCAGATTGGCCCCAAAACATGGCAGATGACCCCGATGCCACACCTCACACCAATCACATCACGGGGTCTGGACCTGCTCTGACACTGGGGTGGGGAGAGGTGAGCAGGTTGGAGAGGGTAAGGCTGACTGCTGCGCTGATTCTTCTCCATGTCACCTCATACTTTTGGCTCATGTCCCAACTTCAAACTGCCATGGTTTGGGGCCAAACCGTCTAGAATCTCAGCCCAAACTGTAAAAACAGTTCCTCAATTTTTATTCATTTCTTTTAAATCAAAATTTTTAAGTGCCCATTGTTATCACCAATGAATGCCACGATCCATGCTGAATTAACATTATGGCTTTCACTAAATGACAGAAAGCCAGGAGGATCAGAGACTCACATAATTCCCCGAAGAATTTATCTTTCCTCAAAACACTGTTACTTGAGGACAAAAAACAGCCTTTGGCAAGCATGTCTTATAATAGGTTTTTTTGAGGGGAAAAAAAAAGAAAACCAAGAGCAATATGCATGTGGTCAAATTTTCATGAGGGACACCTGGGTAAGTCGATTCCACCTCGTGTGGCTAGTTCCATCATTTTTATTAGTTCATTTTTTGGTCTTCTGCACTTAAATGAAGCCTACCTGATTTGGAGATCTAAACACATGAACAAATAGCAGGATGTGGGCCATCTGCCGAAATACTAACTGCTAAAAGCGCCATCCTATTCTGACCTTTAATGGATAATGAAATGTTTATCTGACTGGTAGTTCTACAGGAAGCTTCTGCAGACTGTGCTTCTAACAAGAGTGTCTTCTCCCATCCCAAAAGAGTCAATTTGGGGATTGGGAGGTGGGGGGAGGGGACGGGGGGGAATATTAGAGGAGGTATATGTGGGTGTGTACACACATAGAGAGAGGGTTGTCTCTTGTACTTGAAGAAGACAGTGCTCTGCACACAGTAGGCACTCAATAAATACGTCAATGAATGAAGACACTATGTTCAGAGAAATGTGACTGTAGAGGAGCATGTGTGACAGAAAAGGCTAATTTGAGACCTACAGTCCTATCCCCATTGTCCACACATACAGGCTGATATATGATGTATGCAGCACTCAGAACTGCTTTAGTTTTTTTTGGGGGGGTTCCTTAGGTCTCTGCCCTCACAGGATCCTTCCTTGATATCCTTATGACATGCTGTTTTTTCTGCAGAAAAAAACCCAGTTTTCAGATGGTATGCAGCAATGAAGCTTTATTCCACTATGTCCTTAAAATGCTTCCTCGCCTTCCCAGCCCAGGAGGGTTTCCCAATTTCAGCTTACCGTTCACCATCTTTTGGGGATTCTCCTAAAATCCACTCTACTCAGGCGTCCCACCAAATGGAGTTGTACTACGGTGAACGTGGTTTCAATGTGTTATTAGAACAACTTCATTCTTTGGGATCCTGCCTTCCCTTTTGATAGCTAGGCCAGCACAGAAACAAATGCTGATGGAGCCATTGCTCAAGGAGTCAAAACAAATGGAATCACAGTCGCAGAGAAAGTTGGATAGCACTACAAGCCCTGTAGACCTTTAGTTTGGTTTAGAGCTTAACACCACACCAACACCAAATACAATTAGGTAGTTTCCCAAAGAATGTGCTGACCTTGATTCCGCTTTCTAATTTCTTGTCATCATCATTATTAGGCCAGGCTTATGTAGGCTTGCCGGGGCCAAAGCATCTTGTGCTCTCACCCTCAGTGTGAGAATAAAAGTCTCCAGGAGCATGGGAGAGGCAGGAGTCACCTTCAGAAGGGCTCAGAGCAGGGAAACTCCCAAGAAACTGTGATCATGGTGGTGGTAAGGGCAGCCCTATCTGGATAACCTGGGCTGGATACTCAAGATGAGAAGGGTTTATTCAAAAAAAGAAGAATTATGACAAGAGCTGGCATGTGAAGTGGCCTGAGACCCCCTCAGAGACATTGAAAATTGTTAATTTTCAGGTCAGGTCAGACTTGAACCATGCCAAAATCGAAGATATTTTCTGGAGTTCAAGGTGAGATGGGGAGTAGGATTTCTAGTAGAAGGGTCAAATGGAAAAAGAAAGATCAAAAGTAACACACACACCCTTACCTAACCCATACCCAAGAGAGAAATAGAAATCCTTACTTTTGTGTAAAGCAGCAGCACCGAAGCGGAGAAGCAGCAGCCAATGCAGCTACCATCTTGACCACCTCCTCCCTGGTGTATTTTGCCCTGCCTACCTAGTATTCAGCCCATAAAAGCCTTACAGCAGATTATCCATCCAGCAGACATGGTAGTAGCGGCCACAATGGCAAACCAATCCAATTAGTAGTACTGACTGTTTGAGAACCACGATACTAAGCACACGGAAGTGCTACAGAAAAAGACCCTATTTCTGCCTACAAGTTTATCAGTCTAACCAAGGTTTGTACAAGTTACCATTTCTCGTCTTCCCTGCTCCTGCTGCTCCAAACCAGGCTCACTGCTGCTGCCACAAATGCCTCAGAAACCTAGCTGGCTGCCATTCAGGTGGCAGAAGCAGGAAGGCTGAAGCATGTTGGGGTGGGAAAGGGGAGTATACAGAGGCAAACAGCAACCTCTGAGGTTCATCTGAATAGTCCTCTCTGTGCATGGATCTGTGCTATGGAGGAAATGTACTTGTGCACTGATGAATACAGATTTTTTTTAAAGTGCTGAAAGGGTGAAGAAAAGGGGATTCACCTCCCAATTTTCATATAACAATTACTAAAGAGTCTTTGAGGAGGGAAAGAGTTTAATCACTGCCCCGCCAGAAAGTGCAAAAATCCATAATTTATACACACTTGGCCCAATTTATTTTGAACATTTAAGCCCCTAAACCTCACAGTTAGATTTCAAAACAAACAGGAGAATGATCTTCTCTATTGTTTCTAATCTCTTTTCTTTCAAAAATGTAGTCATGCATTACTTAGAGCTAAAATTATATAAAGCTAATTTAAGAGTTGATGGGGTATCCTTTTATAAATATTTCAGAAACATTTCAAGTAAAAAACAATTATTCTTCATATATCCTCTCAAACGCTCCAATAACTGCTTGTATGTCTTCCCCTGTGATGTACTATGTGCTCTAACCCACTGCCTATAAGAGAAGGGAAGAAGGAAAAGAAAAATGTCTCTGCTTGAAAGATTTGGGCTTAAACTATTTTTTAGCTGACTTAGAAACTCCTTAAACAAATCTTAACCCAACAAACAAGTTCCCTCAAACACAAGCAGAGAAACTAATTATTTCCTGCAATTGACTGACCTATAGAATCCCCAAAAAATAGAGAAGCAGTGTGGCCTAATGGTAAGAGTATGGCCCTGGTAGTCAGTGGACATGGGATCTAATCATGTAACCTCTCTTCACCAAGTTTCCTCGACAGTAAAATGAGCTGAAATACTGGTTTCCCCTCCTTCTTAGACTCTGAGCTTCTTTTGGGAGAGGGACTGTGTTTGACTTGACTATCTTGTATCTACCCCAGTTCTTAGTACAGTGCTTGACACAGAGTAAGCATTTAACAAATCCTACAATTTTTATTATGAGGAAGCAGCACGGGCTAGTGGATGCAGCATGGGATTGAACATCAGGTGGGGTGGATTCTCGGCCCAGATGTGCCACTGGACCGTTTTGTGACCTTAGGTAAGGTCTGGGCCTCTGTTTTCTCACTTATAAAATGGGGATAAGATATCTGCTCTCCCTACCTTATATGCTGTGAGTCCTGTATGGGGCAGGAACTGTTTCTGATCTGTTTATAATAATGTTGGTATTTGTTAAGCGCTTACTATATGCTGAGCACTGTTCTAAGCGCTGGGGTAGACACAGGGGAATGAGGTTGTCCCACGTGGTGCTCACAGTCTTAATCCCCATTTTACAGATGAGGGAACTGAGGCACCAAAAAGTGAAGTGACTTGTCCAAAGTCACACAGCTGACAAGTGGCCGAGCCGGGATTCGAACCCATGACCTCTGATTCCAAAGCCCGTGCTCTTTCCACTGAGCCACACTGTTTATCTGTATCTACCCTAGCGCTTGGCAGAGTATTTGATTGATATATAAACAATTAATACCATACTAATCATGAATGTCAATAAGGACAATCCTTACAAGGTTCCTTTAAATGTCCTTCTGCCACTGCCATCTGCTAAGTGCCCTGTGGCTTGTGATCACACATTCTCCTCCCTTTCTTAATTCAAACCTAAAGCCGCCTCACAAATGAAATGGAGTTTGGTGCAATACACCTCGATTTTTGATCCATGAGATGCAGTGACCTGATGCTCAATGGGTTACTACTTCACGGAGTAGTAACACAAGCACACAGTACCCTAAACACCGGACTGGGAATGCCAAGACGCAGAGCCCAAAACAGTCAGGGCTGCTGACTTGTTGAGCAAAACCAGTTGATCCGTTCCTCTCTTGAGGCTTCAATTTCCTCACGTGCTCAGTGACACATGGCTAATGGAATATTATAGGGGACTACTTTGATAAGGCCTCCATTGAAAGCTAATGAGCTCATGGCTGTATAACCCTAGGGCACAAAAGACTGCCCAGAATGCTCTTGCAAAATGCATGGCTCAGCCAAGGCTGCCTCCCCACCACCACCACCCAATACCTAACATTTCAACAAGAAATGCATTTTTTTAAGTGGGGGCCAAGAAAGAAAAGGCAACATTTTCACAGTTCAGAGCCCTGCCTCGACAAGGGCACTGCCCCTTAATAGCCTAAGGAAAGGACCCCTGGGGTTTCCTATCTGATTTAAGCTGCATTCCTGAGCATATGTTCCAAAATCAGGGGCAGCCTTACAAGAAAGACGGGAGAGAGAAAATTTTCCAGTAGAAATTCCAAATTGCTTTTGCAAATGAGAAAACACAGCTGAAAAAGATTTTGTAAGATCCACCCAAGGTGGTTAAAAAAAGAGGAAGGGGTGGAAAGTTTGGGTGAAAAACAAAAGTCATAAGGAGGGCTGACATGCAAACACTGGACAGCCATGTGCCCACAATGTAAACAAGAAGTAAAAGCAGCATTGGAAGCAGCATGGCCTAGTGGAAAAAGTACAGGCCTGGGAGTTGTAGGACCTGGGTTCTAATCCCAGATCTGCCAAAATGCCTTTTTGTTTTGTTTTTTCTGGTACTTGTTCAGTGCCTAATATGTGCCAGGCACTGTTCTAAGTGCTGAGGTAGATATAAGGTAATCAGGTTGACCACAGTACATGTTACATATGGGGCTCACAGTCTTAATCTCCATTTTACAGATGAAGTAACTGAGACATAGAAATTAAGTGATTTGTCTCACACAGCAGACAAGTGGCAGAGACGGGATTAGATATCAGGTCCTCCTGACTCTCAGGTCTGTGTTCTATCCACTAGGCCACGCTGCTTCCTCATGCTTGCTATGTGACCTTGAGCAAGTCAGTGAATTTCTGTGTCTCAGTTCTCCTGTTCTCCTCCCTAGACTGTGAGCCCCATGAGGGATACAGACTATGTCCGATCTAATTAACTTGTATCTACCTCACCGCTTACAACAATATTTGACCCATTGTAAGCACTTAAATATCATAAAAATAAAATTAAATAAAAACTTTAACTTGGCAGCGGGAATAATGGTGGGGATGAGTAGGTTGTGAAGTATGCATACTAACCATTAAATGTCATTGCTCCTTCAGCAGACATCCTCAGGCTATTGGAGAATTCAGCCATGCTACCAGAGAGTAAAGAAGCAGGGCATAATGCCAAGCAAATGTACATCTCAACCTTGTAAAGAGGTTGGAGTAACCCTTGAAAGATTACGTTTCTCAAGTGCAAACCTGAGTCTAAACAGGTCATGAAATAAAACACTGGTCCAAAGGCTTTTCAACTAACAGAAAATGCAGAAGCCTAAAAGGAAGCACGCTGTTGGAAAAGCGGCTTTGCTTTTGTTTATAAATAAAACCAAAGCATCTGACACTTGGTCACTTTGTACTGCATTTCTGGAGGCTCTTGATGCTCCCTTAACAATAGAGGGATAATCTCTCTGGTTGGTCAAGTAGGTAGTGGCCTGGTGAAGATATGTCACAAAAATGACTGAGGGCCTGAAGATTATTTTGAACCTGCCTGCGAGGCAGGATTAGTCGTAACAAACCGAAAATGTTTTTCACATGCAATATTTCAATAGCTAAACCTGGTGAAAGGCAAGAGAAAAAGCTTGGTTCTGTGAGATAAACGTGGAGGAGAGAAAGAAGGGGTACATTCTTCCACGATATTGGCCTGGGGTGGGGCCCCATCTTAGCTGGGTTCTATAGCTACCTCTTCTAGCCGCCGTCTCTGCTCTTTCTGCTGCTCTATGCGTTTCTGCCTCTCTGCCAGCAACTGCCTCTTGTACTCCTCCTGCTCTCGGAGCTGCTGTTCCTGCAGCAGCTGTTGCCTCCGAAGGGCCTCCGAGCGCTCCTTGTTTTCCTGCTGGAGTCTCAGGAAATCCCGGCGGAGTGTGGATTCACCAGGCACGTTAACAATAGAACTGTAGAAAGAAGCAAAAGCACAAGAGAATGTCACATGGCTTAATCACCATCCCCATGAGCAGGGGGTAAATTAACGAGCAGTTGGGGGTAAGAGTCTACATGTAACGCTTTGAAAGAGAACACAAAAATGTCATGATTCTAATCCCAATGAACACCGTTGCACTTTTCATCAAAGCTGCTCCCAGGGAAGTTGGTTTGTATTATTTTAATATTACTATGGTATGTGTTAAGCACTTACTGTGTCAACCACTGTTCTGAGCACTGAGGTGGATACAAATTAATCAGGTTGGACACAGTCTATGTCCCATATGGGGCTCAGAGTCTAAGCAGGGAAGGGGAACAGGCATGGAATTTCCATTTTACAGGAAACTGAGGCACAAGGTTGTTAGGCAATGGAACAAGATTTGATTGAAACCTTCCCCGAGGCTTCTAAAATTTGGAGTGTGTGGAACTAAATGTAATAAAAAGTTGCTGCCTAATGGACCCAGTAGGCTCATTCCCAGCCCCCTGGTGGCATTAAACCCTGGGTTCATCGATTATCTTAGACTAGTGCTGGGAAATCCAAGATGCTCCAGCACACCTAGATTCATCCATCTAGGCAGAGGGAGTGTGAGTGGCCAGTACCTCAAATGCAGCCCAGGCAGTGGTTCTTGGAAAAATTCGGGGAGAGAAATGAAGTTCTGAAAAAATACTGAATGATTGCGTGGAGGGAGGGGACTAAAGACTATGGCTCTCCAAACCTCCCATATTCACTCTCACAGAAATACAGTTGGACAATCTCTAAAAAGACAGATCGCTAGATAGCTAAATAGTGTGCACCTGAGATTTCCCTGATTTTACCCCTGCCACTGCCTCACTCCCTCCACAACCAGACTTTTTCCCCAAGGCCTGGCTCCTTCAGGCTGTTCTCTCCTAACCATTTTGAGGTCTCCTGCCTTTTCTGCCTCCCAGGCTCCTTTATGATTATCCCGAAGAC
Organism: Ornithorhynchus anatinus; assembly: GCF_004115215.2. Classification (NCBI taxonomy): domain Eukaryota; kingdom Metazoa; phylum Chordata; class Mammalia; order Monotremata; family Ornithorhynchidae; genus Ornithorhynchus; species Ornithorhynchus anatinus. The sequence continues at coordinate 112,009,196 of NC_041729.1, forward strand.
TGTCCTTCCTCCATCCCCCCCACTCACTTACCACTGCATAAGTTCCTAACCCTCCAGGCTAATCACCCCTGTAAGCTGTTTCTAAACCAATCTGAACATTTTTAAGTGACAGACAGGTAGACAGATGTGTCGGTTTATTTACAGATTAATCTTATTTAAAAAAGGTCTGGGCCCTGGGGAGTTGGAGGGATAAAGCCTCAAGGGGTACAGGATAGATACAAAGTTTCAAAACTCTCAGGGGTCCAATTAAGATTCCATCACAGCACTCACAAGTACATGACCCCACGTTTAACAATGCATTTAGAATTCCTGTTCCAGATGTTCACTTTCTTTCTACCATGACGGTATCAACTGATTTGCCTAGTACCTTGGCTCCCCCTCTTGTTCAGGCACTTCCTCCTCTTCTTCTTCACTTCCGCTATATTCGTACTCCGTTTCGTCTAATGAGAGAGACAAATATTTCAGTGCAATAAAAATTGTGTTTAAAATAATATTCTTGGCAAAATATTGCATTCCATTTGATGCAGTCACTCCAACATGGGGATATATTTAGGTCTAGACTAACAAATGCATTAAAACAATACCCATAGTATGGGTGGGTATTTTCATGAATCCAGGTGGCCAATGAGGAAGCCAGCCCTGGGAAATGTGACAGAACATGGGAATAAGGGATCAAAGCCTCAGAGCCAGGACTTTTGCCCGACTCATGGCATGCTGAGGACAAACTAGGTAACCGTCCCAGGGTACCTCCCTGACATATCCCTGCTCCTGAACTAGGTGGTCAGACCAGCATCAACTCAACCAGTGACATAATCTGACCCGGGTCAACTGGGAGCTATAATGGTGGGTGACAGAGTACTAGCCTCAGGTGGCCAACAGCCAGCCCAAGAGACAGGAAGTCTGGAAATGAGCTACAAAGGAAACATTAAAATCCAAATTTAATACCTTTCTCTCCTCTCTTCTTACGGGTCCGATCTATATGGTCCTTAAGCTGGATTCTGACTTGCCTCTCATTTGGCTGGTCCCGAATAAAGGGATGTTTTAAAAGCTGTTCTGTGGAGGGCCTCTGCATGTAGTTCTTCACAAGACAGCCCTCTATAAAGCTAAAAAACTTCTTGGACCTAAGAGAGGAAAAGAAAGAAAGAAAGGGAAGGGAGAAAGAAAGGGAAGGGAGAAAAATCAGACAATTCCCACCACATCAACAAAAACCTCTCCCACAATACTAAGGAACTGTCTCCATCTCCTCGAAGATTTTCAAAGCAAAGTGTAAAAGGATCAGACACACTAGCCACACTCTCGGGAAGCAACTACTAGGAAGGCTAACATTTTTCTCTCTAATGGGAGAAAAACACTGAAACTAAGAGGGATTACTTGAGTTTCAAGTATATAAAAGGGAAACAGAGGTCTAGGAATATAGGCTTAGTAGAAAGAACACAGAACTGAAAAAGACTGGGTTCTAATCACTTACCACTATCTATTGGTAGACAGTGGTAAAGGTCAAGCTCTGGGTCATAGTTGTGGTATTTGTTAAGCACTGTGTACCAGGCACTGTACTAAGCTCTGGGGTGGATACAAGCAAATGGGGTTGGATACAGGCTCATGGGCTCACCTGTCTACCACTACCAACCACTATCTAGCACTTCAACTATCATTACCTGCATATCACTTAACCTTTTGAGGCTTCAATTTCCCCATCCGTAAAATGCACATAACTCCTCTCCCTACCTCTCAGATTAGGAGCCTGGAGATGTGTCTGATCTGATGATCTTGCATCTGTCCTAGTGCTTAGCATTGTGCTGTGCACATAGTAAGCTCCCCTTGATTCTATTTCTCTTGATGATATTGTCTTGTTTTTGTTCTGTTCTGTTTTGCTGTCTTCCCCGTTTAGACTGTGAGCCCATCAATGGGCAAAGACTCTCTCTCTGTTGCTGAATTGTACATTCCAAGCACTTACTACAGAGCTCTGCACATAGTAAGCGCTCAATAAATACTATTGAATGAATAATTAACAAAATGAACAGCTCTAAACTGGTTACATATGGGCTGCCACTGTCTGTGCCAAAAGATGGGAATTTATAGATCATGACATACTAATGAACTAGAAGCCCTACAATACTGCTCCATATCTCCTCAAATCAGTGCTGCACTTCTATTTGTTAGAGAAGCAGCATGCTGTAGTAGATAGAACATGGGCCTATCAGAAGTCAGGAGGTCGTGGGTTCTAATCCCAGCTCCACCACTAGTCTGCTGTGTGGCCTTGGGAAAGTCACTTCACTTATCTGTGCCTCAGTTAACTCATCTGTAAAATGGGGAGTGAGCTGGTGAACCCCATTTAGGACAGGGACTGTGTCCAACCCAATGTGCATGTATCCACATGCTTAGCTTAGTACAGTGCCTGGTATACAGTAAGTGCTTAACAAATACCACAGCTATTACCCAGAGCTTGACCTCTCCCATCTCTCAGATCCCCAGTTTGACCCTCCTCCCCACATCGCTCATTAGACTCCTTATGATACCCTCACCAGGCTTTACATGCCTCTTGCCAGGCAACAACTAGCTAGAATATTGGTTGTTATGGTAATCATTAAGTGCTTACTCCTGTTAAGCTCTATGGTAAATACTGGGTTAGATGTAATACAATCAGATCAGACCCAATCCCCGAATCTCAAAGAGCTCACAATCTAAAGGTAGGTACAATAGGTGTCATTACCCATTTTACAGATGTAGAAACTAAGGAACTGTGAACTCAGTGATTTGCCCAATATCACAAAGTAAGTCAGCAGCAGAGCTGGGACCTGAACCCGTGTTCCACTAGGCCATGCTTCCACCCAGGACAGGTCCAGGACGGGCCAGGGTTTCACTAGAGATGAATCCCCTTGGGTCCAAACTCATAGCCTCCTAACTCCTGACTTCTCTGCGGCTAAACAGATTAACTTCTGGCTTAGTGAAAGAGGATGAACCCAGGTCTAGCAGTGGTAGAGAGAAGCAATGACCAAGATTCATATCTACCTCACAGCAAGGGCTTCAGTACAAGAAGCAGAAAGAAGAATGGAGTCTTAGTCTTTACGTGGGCACAACGTGCAAGGGCTTGAAGCCATTCCGAGTGTTCGCACCAACTACACAATTATCCACATCACCGTTCTACTGGAACATGGACAGATCTATATCTACAACAGCTCTATCTATGGCACACATGGTGCCTGAAAACAGGAGCTCTACTGGTAATGTGTTCTTAAGTAGCAAGAAAACCATGTTCAATTTCAATCATTTATAATGATTACAGTGAAATCGTTCATTAATTTTAATAACTCCTAGCAAATGAATACTGAAAATAAAATCAATGGTTCTGGCCTGGTTCATTGAATAAGATCTTTAAAAATATATACCACACTTAGCAGCGACTCGTAAGTTTAGACTCCAAGATGTGGCATGATTTGCATCATAATACGATATTCTTCTGTAGACAGAAATCTCATTTTTCACTGAGGCATGATTCAGAGAGTCTCTCTCTGGGGTAAACAATCTTCTTTTAAAAAAATACCAATGCCCCTCTCATTTGGACATTTTGGGTAAATGAGTCAAAAGCTTCAGAAAATTATATAAAAAAAGTTGTGGAAATTTAAAAGAGTATTTTTGCTAAAAAGGAAACCAATAAAGTTACTTTAGAAGCAATACAAATATTCCCCGCTTACCATTTCTTGGACTTAAGCCGCGGTGGAGGATTTCTGGGAATCAGAAACAATGCCCGCATGGGATGCATATCACAGAGAGCTGGGGAAATATATAAAGCACAAATGAAGCATTTATTCTATTTGAGAGGGTGAACAAGGCAAATTGTATTTTTAAAATGGTTGTCAAACTTGCTCCAGTGAGCAGATGTTTTCTGACCAAATGACCCTACGACCATGGATTACCCCAAAGCCTATGGTTCCTTTGCTCTAATAAGTTTCTTTTTAGAGACCAGTCTTAACATAACACATGGAGGTTTCCCTGGTCCACAAAGCTTATCTGGTGGACAATAGGTCAACAACAAATCTGCCTTCTTCATGTGAAACCCAGAGGCATGAATTAGTATAACTGATTCCAAACCTGCTCCATACTGTAAACAACAGTACAATAGTAAAATGAAGAGTAAAATTAGTCACTATGAATTATACAATTCCAAGGAATGCTTTTAAAAAAAGCTTGGTACAGATTTTGAGAAAACAAAAATCAAAGTCTGAAAGTAGGTATAGTAAGATGGCCCTTCAGTAGACTAAACATTGGGCAGATATGAAATACTTGGGGTGACACTCTGCTTAGGGATCAATAATTATAATTTGCTTCAACTTCAACTGGGCCCAACTAGGACCTCAAGTTGTGGATAGAGGCACAAGCAATTCCATAGTCATTCTTGCACAAGCTGCATGTACATTCTTTCATTATTATTCTGAATTAATGTTATACTCAAGTTCTCCCACTATGTGAATTTTCTTTACATGACAGAATGGTACTGCAGAAGTAGGGAAAGTCCTTCCAACATGCATCTTCTGGTTAAAACATGATGCAATGTGAGAAGAAACAGTTGTATGTGTGCGTACTGCCTCTTTTTGACACTGCCCTGACAGAGCATGTGTGTTACAATGTCAAAATGCCATTTGCTATCAGACAACAGGCTGTAGTCAAGGGATGTGACACTTTTCCTTTGAAAAGCTCAGTATGTTTTCACAAACAGGATAGTGTAGTCTCTCATCTCATATAGGGTATTCACTCTTTCCTCTATGCTAGGACGTAGATGGGGGCAGAGACTACCATCCCATTTTGTGGCTAAATAGGAGTCTACGAATGAAGCGTCTTGTTCAAGGGCACAGTTATTTAAAAAAATGGTGGTATTGGTTAAGCGCTTACTATGTGCAAAGCACTGTTCTAAGGGCTGGGGGATACAAGGTGATCAGGTTGTCCCACGTGGGGCTCACAGTTTCAATCCCCATTTTACAGATGAGGTAACTGAGGCACAGAGAAGTTAAGTGACTTGCCCAAAGTCACACAGCTGGCAAGCGGCGGAGCCGGGATTAAAACCCATGACCTCTGACTCCCAAGCCTGGGCTCTTTCCACTGATCCATGCTGCTTCTCTATTTAAAGAACATATTTCTTGGGGTCACTGAGTTTTCAGCACAGACTTCATATGATTTTTTCCCCATTCCAAAGTCTCTTATTTGTATTGCTTTTACAGATAAAAAATGAGCTCGGGACCTTTTTCTCTTTCTGACAAGGTGGGAGGGGCTGGATTTGCTTCTTTCTTCTTTGTCCTCCCTTCATCTCCTTTCCTACAAACTGTCAATTTCATGTTGCTGCCATTTCATTACACCAAATGGAGAGGCAAGTACATTCACAGAAGCTGGAGAATATATGCACTTTTTAATAAGAGGTGCTTTCTTGTGCTTGAAGAAACTCCCTTGGAATTACATAGCCACATCTTTCTGAGCTCCCTTCTAAAATTTCATGTAAAGTTTTACAAGGTTGCTCCTGACAAAATATTTTCCAACAGCTATTTGAATTTGCTCTACAATGCTTCAATATCACTTTAGTATCATAACCAAATTTCTAAATGAAACTCTTGCCAAATCCCAAGCAAAACTGGAATTCTGACCACTTCCACTGTAGTTATCTGCCACAGTCAACACAGCTGCAATTTGTGAATCACCAGGGCTGGACATAGAGTCTTCGCCAAAAAGTCACATTTTCGGTTTTAAATCAGATCCAGGGGTAGGGGCGGAGGGACTGATTAAAACAGAAGAAAATGACTTACGGGGAGCACCTTCAGCCATCTCAATAGCTGTAATGCCACAAGACCACAGATCGCTCTACAAAGGAAAGCAAAGGGAGTTAGGATATACAGAGCTGGACTTAACTGGATGTTCAGACACCACAAATTTCATAAATGTGAAAAGAATAACATTAGATAAACAGTTTCCAACAGGGCACCATTCATTTTAAAGGCATCAAGATGATATTATTGACAAAAGAGAAGAGATGAGAGAATCAAGCCAAGCCTGCAAATACTCATTGTGCCGGTATCATTCAATCTGAACTCTTTACTGTCCTGCCAAAAAGAGTAGAGGTACAGAAATGAGAGATGGACTATTATGTGTGCGTGTTACTTTTTAGTCTCCTTAAATGTAAATCTTGTCATTAATATGATATGACCCTAATTTATCATCCACAAACAGAAAATCTTTTTGCCTTTAGTCTTATTTCTTACTGGGATTACCCTACTGAGAACATTAAAGATGTAAATAGGTTCTCAAAAATGATGAGAGTATGGGATGTTTTCAAATATTAATCCTGAGAAAATGAGCTTAATTCAGATCTAAGGCAAGATGATAAGCCCCCAGGAGTGAGGGGAAGGATGTTATTTAAAAGAAAAAAAAGTTTTTTTTTTCTTTTTCAAATAATGAGGGGTATTCAGAGAAAACTCCTCAGCTATAACCAAACCAACTGATCCCAAAGCCCAAAGGCACATACACATAAATATTCTTCAAGCAATATTCAAGACAGATGTGTCAATTTTCCCAACTCACACTGGCTCTAGTGCTCTCTGCCCTCTCTCTCCAGGTGAAAAGCCTTTCAGGATGAATCAATGAAAGCAAAGATCAAAACTCATCTTTGACATATTTCTTAGGTTGTATCTCAATGCTAACACACACTCTCAAGGAAAAGTTTTCTAGCACATTCTTTCAAATTCATTTTATATTAGATTTTTTATAACTAAATGCATCTGCCCATTTTAAAATTTCCCCCACCCAACACATGGCAAGAGCCCTTTAATAAAAAGCCCCGTAAGTAGAATTTTCAAGATACACTTAGTGATTTCAAAACAAAACTCTGTAATGTCTATAGCAATAACAGCACAATTCAAAGTACTGTGCTAATATTAATCAGTAGTGATTATTTCTAATATTAATTAGTAGTGATTATTTTCATACCATTTGAAAGGTGTGGAAAGTGAAATTCAGAATTTTTTTTGGTAAACCTTGTACCACACTGCCTCCTGGAAGCTTCTAAAGCACGATTTGAAATGCAAGGGTGAGTTGTAAGCATCAAAGAATTAATACAAATAGATCAAAGCAAAGCCATCTCTGTTCCACTGCAACAGAACTCTCCTATTTCTTGCAGCAAACAAATGAGGGCTTGAAAGGTAGTGACTACACCAGGACAGTAAACGCATTACTCAATTTCCGTCTCTAGAGGTCACCACAACAGCTTCAATATATTAAAAAACCTACATAACTGAAGCTATGGAAACAACACAAGAATTTCATATTAAAAGCACTTACTCATTAAATCGAATTTATTAAGCACTTATTGTGCACAGAGTACTGTATTAAGCACTTGGGAAAGTACAATACAATTAACAGTGACATTCCCTGCTCACTCCCAAGCAAGTCCTGGGCAATAAACTCCTTCCCCAACTTGTGATAAAGCTTTTGGATTTCTGATTTGCCTTCCACTGAGATGTACCTATGGGAGAAGTACCTGAATGTAAGGAACACATCTCTTTAGGGTGGCCTAGTGGGAAAAGCATAGGGCTACAAGTCAGGAGTCCTGGGTTCTAAAACCCAGAACCAGCTTGAGAAGCAGCATGGCTCAGTGGAAAGAGCCTGGGCTTGGGAGTCGGAGGTCATGGGTTCTAATCCCAACTTCACCACTTGCCAGCTGTGTGACTTTGGGCAAGTCACTTCACTTCTCTGGGCCTCAGTTACTTCATCTCTAAAATGGGGATTAAGACTGTGAGCCTTACGTGGAACAACCTGATGGCCTTGTATCACCCCAGCGCTTAGAACAGTGTTGTGCACACAGTAAACGCTTAACAAATGCCATCATTAAACCAGATCTGTCACTTGTGTGCTTAGCGACTTTGGGCAAAAGTGCTTAGTGATTCATCTGCAAAATGGGGATTCAATATCTGTTCTCCCTCCTACTTAAGACTGTGAGCCTCACGTGGGCCTGATTATCTTGTACCTACCCCAGCGCTTAGTACAGTGCTCGATGCATAGTAAAGGCTTAACAAATGCCACGATTATTACTACTGTATAAAAACCCTTAAAAATATATTTGGGTCACACAACCATGCCAAAGGGCTACCATGGAAACCATGGCAACTTCCTTCAGGGTCATTTTTACCAAGCGGAAATCCACTGCCCAGCACCACGTTAGATACTTTTTCCCCAGCCAAGAAAGATCTAGACTCAGATATAAAATAAAGCAAATAGAGTGGCTGCCCCTAAGTAACCTCTGCTCTCTTACTCTGTAGTCATAGGTCGCGTCTGGATTCTCATCGCAGGCAATGACCTCCGGGGCCATCCAGTACGGCGTTCCAATGAATGTGTTTCTTCTTCCAACTGTCCGATCCAGCTGAGCACTAACCCCAAAATCCACTATAGGAGGGAAAGAAGAAGAGTAAAAACTCAGGGCCTGTATTGGCAACGCCTCCGACTCCCCTTTCTGCTGAGCACTAACAAGAAGACAGCTTGTCCTGTAACTGAGCTTCCTCTTCACATTGGTCAGACGATCACTCTCCCCACCTTCAAAATCTTTTTGAAACGCATCTCCTTAAAGAGGTCACCCCTGAGTAAACCCTCATTTCCTCTTTTCCCACTCCCTTCTGCATCACCCTTGATTTGCACCCTTTATTCACTCCTCCCTCAGCCCCACAGCACTTGGGTACATTTCTGTGATTTATTTCTTTACATTAATGTCTGACTCGCCCTCTAGACTGTAAGATCATTCAATCAACCAATCAATGGTATTTACTGAGAGCTTACTATGTGCACTAGCCACCATACTAAGTGCCTAGCCACCATACTAAGTGTTTGGCGCAGTTCACTACAACAGAATTAGCAGATGCGTTCCACGTTCCCTGCCCATTACGAGCTTACAGTGTATAGCCCCTGCGGGCAGGGGACATGTTTACCAACTCTTGCACTGTAGTCTCCCAAGCACTTAGTTCAGTGCTCTGCACATACTATGTGCTCAATAAATACCACAAATTGATTGATCCCATGTGACACTCCAGAATGGCAAGGAATGTATCTGTTTATTGTTGTGTTGTACTGTCCCAAGTGCTTAGTACAATGTGCCACACAGTAAGCTATCAATAAATACGACTGACTGAATGAATTTGGAAGGCTGAGACTGGTCTGGAGTGAAGAGGAGCCCAAGGACTACTTCTTAGCAGTCATGCACTGCTACTTTGCTTGTTATCATTACTAAATTCACTGGATTTGTTCTGTTATTTCTGTCACAGTCTATCTGTCCCTGTTCTCCCCCTCCCCCCCAACCCATCCCCACACCCACACCTTAACACTGTTAGCACTGTTAGCACCCAGGCAAGGGAGAATGCCTACATCAATATCCTAATACCTTTCTCCAGCACTTAGTACATTGCTTTGCAACAAAAGGCACGTAAGAAATGTCAGAATAAATCAATTAGAAAAGAAAAAAAATGAAGAAAATGATAAAGTGTCCACCTCACGGGAATACAGAGAAGGCTAAAATCCACGGGAATCTAAAAATCTCTCTGTTTTTCTAATGTATGGTTATGCCATCTTAATTGCCATTTTTTAACTTTCTGGGATTCCCTTTTATTCTTAAAGCACGTCTAGGTATCTAATGGCTGAGGTACAATCCTGTGGGAAGCAATGTTAAGAGACAAGACCAATGCCAATCTAACATAACCTGATACAGGTCATCAGCACGAAGGAAAGTAGTGGAATAATAACAATAATTATTATTATTGTCGTATTTGTTAAGTGCTTACTAAAGTGCCAAACTCTATACTATGTGCTAGGGGTAGATACAAGACAGTTCATTCATTCATTCACTCAATCGTATTTATTGAGCGCTTACTGTGGCGCAGCACTGTACTAAACACTTGGAATGTACAATTCAGCAACAGATAGAGACAATCCCTGCCCAACAACGGGCTCACAGTCTAAAAGGAGGAGAGAGACAGCAAAACAAAACAAGTAGTCAGGCATCAATACCATCAAAATAGATAAATAGAATCACAGATATATACACATCATTAATAAAATAGAGTAATAATATACACAAATATACACAAGTGCTGTGGGGAGGGGAAGGGGGTTCTCTAAAACTCCTGACTGGTTAGACTCCTGACTGATTAGCCTGAATGGGTTCCTTGCCCCTTATTTGCCTAACAAACATGGCATAGGACTTGCAGAATCTAAACCAAAAATTGAAAAGAAGTCTTGGAAAGTAAGGTGGTGGTAGAATTAATCGGTAACAATATTCATTGAGTGCCTACAGTATAAAAAGCACCATACTAATCACTAACTCTAAGATGTGGATCTGGTCATAAAGGATTTTATACTCTAGCGAATTGTAACTTCTAATGGACAATTGATGGTGGCAGGTTCAAAACAAACTAAAGGAAACCCTTCTTCATACAACAAATGGTAAGTATATGGTCTTCATTTCCATAGGAAAATGTGCAAGAAAACAATGATAATAATGGTATCTGTTAAGCACTCATTATGTGCCAGGCACTGTACTAAGTCCTGGGGTGGATACAAGCAAATTGGGTTGGACACGATCCCTGTCCTTTGTGGTGCTCACAGTCTCAAACCCCATTTTTCAGATGAGGTAACTGAGGCACAAGAAGTAAAGGGAATTGCCCAAGGTCACACAGCAGACAAGTGGCAGAGCTGGTATTAGAACCCATGGCCTCTGACTCTCAGGCCTGCATTCTATCTACTACACTATGCTGCTTCTCTCTGAGTAGGCTCAGGAAGGGCTTTGAGACAGATCTAGAAAGAAGCCCATAGAACCCTCCTGTTGGTTTTCTCAACACCTTCAAAATCTTCCCCTTACTCTTCATCTAATCTGCCCCCTTGCTGGTCCACGCACTAATCATATCCCAGTTTGACTACTTCATCAGCCTCCTTCTAGACCTCTCTTTCTCCAATCTTTCTCCCTTCTCCAGTTCAGACTTAACTCTGCTGCCCCAATCATTACGCTAAAATATCATTCATCACACATTTCCACACTCCTCAAAAACCTCCAATGGATGCCCATCTTTCTCCGCATTAAGCAGAAACTCCTGACACTCAGCATTAAGGGACTCTTGATGAGTTCTGACCCCTCTACGTGTCCTCGTTCTTCTCCCACTATTTGCATGTTTTCTTCCTCTCAAGGCAACTTACTCACTGTGCCTTGGTCTCGTCTCTCTCTTACCACTCACCCCTAGCACAAACCTTCCCTTCTTTCTGGAAATCCAGCCCCGTTCACATCTGGCAGATCACTGCTCTCCCCATCTTCATAGTCCTGTTGAAATCACATCCTCTCCAGGAAGGTTTCCCTGATTAATCTCTCACCTCTACACCCTTTGTCCACTAATTCTTACCGCAGCACTTCTGCATCACCTAAACACTTGGGCATTCACCCACCTGCTCCCACCATCCCCAGTAACACTATGTTTATTTCCTTATACTCCATTGCTTCGTTCTACCTGTAGTTTATTTTAATATCTAGATTGTAAGCTCCTTGAGGGCAGAAATTATGTATACTAATTCTACTGTATCCCTTCAAGTGTTATGTAGAATGCTCTGATTGGTGCCATTGGGGGTTTCAATGAAAGAACAAAATGCAATCCTATGAAGTCCTTGCCCTTTATAGTTTTATTCTTTCCTACCAAACAGATCCCTTTCTTAGTGTTGAGGAGATTTCCCCGACATTGCTGAAAGGCAACATCTAGCAGGTGTGAGGAGCACGAGGGGTGACTCAATGCCACTGTCCCCAAGCTACAGCTTTCCTTCTAGACTGTGAGCCCGTTGTTGGATAGGGACGGTCTCTTTCTGTTGCCAAATTGTACTTTCCAAGTGCTTAGTACAGTGCTCTGCACACAGTAAGCACTCAATAAATATGAATGAATGAATGAATTGGTCAAAAGCAGTAAGGAGAAAAGGAAGAAAGAATTCTCACTCTCCAAAAGATGTTCTGAGATCATCAGAGACTGATTTCATGTAAAAATATATGCCTATTTAGTTTGGGGTAGTTTGGTGAATTATAGAGAGAAGCAGCGTGGCTCAGTTGAAAAAGCAAGAGCTAGGGAGTCAGGGGAAGTGGGTTCTAATTCTGGCCGTGCCACTTGTCTGCTGTGTGACCTCGGGCAAGTTACTTCACTTCTCTGTGCCTCAGTTACTTCATCTGTAAAATGGGGATTAAAAGGGTGAGCCCCATGCGGGACAACCTGATTACCCTGTATCTACCCCAGCGCTTAGAACAGTATTTGGCACATAGTAAGTGCTTAACAAATATGTTTACTATTATTGTCATTAAAAAAGTGACAATGTGAACTGGGAAAGACTTTAATTGTTCATGTGATGGCATAAAGAATAGGGCCCACTCTAATTACCTTCATTTCTAATTTAAGAGGAAGAGGAGGCAAAGGTTCCCCAAGAGCCCATTAGATGGAACACTAGAAGAACACTCTGAAATGCCAGTTGCCAACAGTGAATTAAATAGCTGGGCACCACTTTGTGCCAGTCCCCAGCAAGTAGAGAAGCAGCATGACCTCGTAGATAGAGCAAGGGCCTAGTGGATAGAGCAGAGTTAGTCATGGGTTCTAACTCTGGCTCCACCACTTTTCTGCTGTGTGACCTTGGGTAAGTCATTTAACTTTTATGTGCCTCAGTTACCTCCATCTGTAAAATGAGGATTAAGACTGTGAACTTTATGTGGGACAGGGACTGAATCTAGACTGATTAACTTGTATCTACCCCGGCACTTACTATGGTGCCTGGCACATAGTAAGCATTTAACAAATACCATAAAAAAGTACTGTTAAATGACCACCAGCTACCAGTCACCACAGCCCAGTGGGCCTCCATCACCTCCTCTTCCTTCCCGTCCCTGATGCCTCCAATCTTCGGGATGCCTAGCGCTTCTAGAGCTGACAAACTGGATCCTGACACCGAGGCTGGGTCAGCTGACAAGAGGGACGGTTGGGATGGGAGATGACCAATCACAAGTGGTGCCATCTATAAACCAATGGACTTTCTGAGGATAATAATAATAATGATGGCATTTGTTAAGCGCTTACTATGTGCTAAGCACTGTTCTAAGCCCTGGGGGGATACAAGGTGCAGGTTCTCCCATATGGGGCTCACAGTCTTGATCCCCATTTTACAGATGAGGTAACTGAGGCACAGAGAAGTAAAGTGACTTGCCTAAAATCACACAGCTGACAAGTGGCGGAGCCGGGATTAGAACCCATGACCTCTGACTCCCAAGCCCGTGCTCTTTCCATTGAGCCACACTGCTTCTCATCATTAGGATCATTAGGTAGGTAAGATGGTACCTGTTCCTACCATCTGCTGCTACCAGGATTCAAGAAAAAGAAGAATGCATAGCATTTCCCAGGACAAAACTGGTGACAGAACATTAGAAAGTTGCCTAAATATAAGAAGTGGCTAGGAGTAGGTCCACATTTTCCTTACATACCAAGTTTCACCTCCGCATTTTCTGTCAGCAATACGTTCTGTCCCTTGATGTCCCGGTGAATCACATGATGAGCATGAAGATGTGCCAATCCCTGTTGGAGGAGGAGAAGAGCGTCTAAGCTGAAACTCTTTGCAAGCTATCACAGCCCAAAGGAATAGCAATTGGATCTATTAAAGGTGCTTGTGTAGCCCAGAAACCAACTCTTAAAAAGCTTCATATTCCAACTGTCTACAGTATGATGCAAAGTCCTCTTTTTAGCAATAGGCCTCATATGCAGGCACCGATTAACAGGAAAAGGTTTTCAGAGATACCATCACCCACATACTTAAGCATCTGTACTTTACGCTTTTTGAGGTTTTACACACCTCCACCCCCTACTCCTCAATTAAAAAGTGTAGTAATAAAAATACCATTTTTAAGACACGTAGCTCTTTCACAGCTCACTGCGGGCAGGGAACACGTCTGTCAACTAAGTCTGCTATACTGTACTATCCCAAGTGCTTAGTACAGAGCTTTGCACACAGTAAACCCTCGATAAACACGACTGATTGACTGAATCCACACAAATGTCTAGTCTTTTGTGGTGATCCTGTGTGTTTATTTGAATAAGACTATCAGGGACTAAATGGAGAGGCGGGGGGGTGAGAGCAAAGGGAGAGTTGGAGTTTGAGGACCCACTGGCAATCTGATAACCCCACCACTTAACCTAACACTCTCCTTCCAAGCAGTAACTAACACTGCTGTCAAAAACACCCTTGTTCAAATATAACATCTCTCTTTCCCAGGGAAACTAAACCCATTGACTGGCATGTGGTGCTTTGGTTGACCTTGCATCTGGACTTGGGCCCAAAGGCATGTCCTATGGGGGAATGGCAAGAAAAGAAAAACATATGTTGCATTTAACGGAGGGTAGGAGTCTTTTCCTATGGACTGACACCCAAAACATCGCTCAAGAATGTTGTTGTAGTCCATCTTCATGCTGGAACTTGAAGATGTCCAAGTTAGTCATTAAAAAATTAGTTGCAGGATTAAACCCCATCAGGTGCTAGAAAGCACCTTTTTCTTTGGCTATCAATCCTTTTGCTTTAACAATCATTTACTAGTTACCCTGTGAAGCATTATTTCATATTTTAGCATGGTGTGTCCGCTCAGCAACAAGCAGATTTACCTACACCAAATGGACTCCAAATGGACTTCACATGACTCAGCACATTTTCATTTTTCAGAATGCTTTTCAACAGCCTCTTAATAAATAAACAAATTCTATCTTCCTTCTAGCTGAATGAGAAGGGGATCAAATACATTAAAAGGCTGTTTTTCCTAGAGATGAGAAGTGTTTACATCAGTTTGTATATGAAACCAAGACTTGCATTTTGAGGTTCATATAGCTAAAAGAGGTTAGGAAAAGAAATTAAACACTAGGTATCTGAGATTAAACATTTTTTAAGTGGGGCAGGCAATAGCCACACTAAAGTCAATTCTCCCCATAGATAAACTACAGATATCATGTGAGCTTCATGTACTTAACACTGTACACCAGGAAAGCCCCACAAAAATGCAGGCCTCTTCCAAGAGCCAGGCAAAAGCTTAGAGTGCTCTCAAGAGGAAAATGGGCTACACTAGAGATTGGCATGCTTGAACAAAATATATGGACTAGAAAAAGGAATGACTCACCCTGAGGACAGACAGAAAGATGGGAGATAACGGTTGAAGAAAGAAGGAAACTTGTCATTATGGTGGTGAGAAACAATGATGGATTATGCTCTTGGCCCTTCTAACCTTGCAAAAATGATTAATTAGGTTCCTCCACCGGGCTAGGCCAATCTAGCAGTGGGCAAGAGTCCATGAGGCACTGCTCCAAAACTTATTTACTCTCCACAACATCTTTCACAATCCTGCTGTAGACAGTCCCCACAACCACCTATCCTAGTCCAACCACGGGAGCATATGTGGATGTGAGCACCCAAGGGACCCCAGCCAGGATAAAGCTACAGCTCCCAAATCCTTGCTTGAAGTCTGTGTGGCTCAATGAGTTCCAGTCTTCCCTAATGTGGTGTGAAGTGTCTTAAGAAGAATTAATTCAAATGAAATGCACAAAGGCAAAGTCTCAAGATTTCTCTCCCAGACAACCTGGGCCTCTACACAGAGAATCCCAGCCTGGGTTTATACAGGGACAAACCTCAACACTGGGGAACCTGGGGAAAAGAAGTGCCTTCTCCAACCTGGGGTTTGGGATGTGGACCCTGGATGGATGGGCCAAAGCAGTATTTCCTCAAATAAATTAAGGGATGTTTTAAAAGTTGGTTTAGTACTTTTTAAAAGCAGTTGTTTACCAGGCACTCTAAGTACTGTGCTAACTAAGCCATGGGTAGACCAACTTATTTAATGGCACTTTTAAATGCCTTACCCCATACTTTAAACTACTGAAACAATGCTGAGTACATTTTTAACCATGCAAATAACAAAGTGCGGTAAGAATGCAGATAATATAAACCAACGGCACTAATGACTGAGGACACTTACAACAGCACTGAATATAACTGAAAATGTTAGTATAATATATTACATTTCTATTAGGTACAAAGACTTTTCATTTTTCTCCATTGGTTTACCACTGATGGAGGTGTCTTAAAAAACTGACCTCATTCTCATGCTATATTGTGCTGCCAAAATGTGGGGAAAGAGTGAAGTAATTTACAGAATGGGAAAATTGATTTTATATAAGGCCAGGCAAATTTATTTATATATGCACATATTTAGAAAAAGAGGCTTAGTGCTTTTTGACTGTATGTGACACTATTCATTTAGGACAGAGCTGATTCTAAGTAGGTTTTTTCCCCTCATAAATTGGGAATGATTTAGGGAAAGGTGATTCAAGTTGTCAATGCAAAAGAAAAGCAACTGACCACACTAAATGAGCTTTAAATAGCACTAAAGTTAAGATTCCTTATCTCTAACTGGTACTTCATTTTTCTTGGCCTTTATACCAGCAGCATTCTATAGGCATTAATATTGAATTCTTGAAGTAATTCTAGCTATTCCTCATAACAGTTGATATCCCTTCAAAGTGTTACGCAGTTGCAGTGAGGGCCAAACTTTAGCTTTTGGGACTTTTAATTGAACGAACTCTGCAGAGGAGTAATCTAATAATGAACTAGGTTGGTGAGAGGGAGGACATTCATTCATTTAAGTGCACTGTAAATACACTGAAGAATTAAAAAGAAGCAGACAATTCTTTTTTATGGAAAAAACATCTTTTCACAAAGAAACCATTGGTTCCTGACACCTTGCAGGATGTCTTTTCAGTGACTGTTAAGTGGTGGTAACTTCCTGGCAATCCAACTTGCAATGTGTTTTTTACTTGCAGAAGTTATGGAATTTTTTTCCCTTCAGTTACTGGTGACAGTTCTCTTGTTGAAAACTGGAGTAATCTGTGATGCTAAACATTTAGTAGGAAATGCAATCTAAGATTATAGACCAGCTTCCATTTGGCTGCAAATAGAGTCAAGCACTTATAACTGTTCCATGTAAATATTGCAACATACTTTGCAGTTGTCCCTGAAGTCCACATACTGACACTGAGAGCCAGCATTTCAGCTCTAACAACAGTGATTTACAATCTTCCACCTCATGTTCCCATGAAAACTATTGTAAACGGCTGCTTTAGCCCCATGTCTGTTTTTTTTCTAACCAATAAAACTGCTGCTACAAGTCAAGAAAGCATACACTGGCAGGCCGGAGGAGCAATTCCAAAATAAATAAATCAGCCCACAAAATTTTCTTATTACCCTGCAAAATTTCACTAGCCCTTCCCACACTACTCAGTGTCACAGTGATGGCACACACAGTTGAGGCTGAAAGAATAAGACCTGGAATTAGGGGTATGTCCATCACACAACTTCTTCAACTCTAATGTGATTTCTTTCAGTACTCAGGGTTGTCCATTTGTGGCATATCTATTATTGCTACAATTTCACACCTGAAACTATCTGGGGGACACTGGGGACCCTTCCCAACCTTACCCTGAGGATTTCTCTGGAGATGTAAGCAATCCAGTCTTCTTTCAGTGTATTCCCTTTTGTGTTCTTTACGAGGTCCGTAATAGAGCCTGCCCCGCAGAACTCCATAACAAGCTGCAGAGAGGAGGCATAAAAAAATCCAGTCACTACCCATGTAATTCACCAAGATCCAGCACACCTAGCATTCTGGACTGGTCCACTATAACTTTTGGCAGTCACTCGCAAAGAGGGTTCCAGATTCCCCACCCAGTGTTAATCCACCCAAGAACTATAAACTGCTAAGAGACACACGTACATTTGGATAGGATTTCAGATTACAATGGTTAGTTTGACTTGACTGATCAATTACTAAAATCTACTGCCATTTAAGAATAATAATAATAATCATGATTGTGGTATGTGTTAAGCACTTAATATGTGCCAGACACTGTATTAAGCGTCAGGGTGGATATAAGCAAATTGGGTTGGACGCAGTCCGTCTCACATGGGGCTCACAGTCTCAATGCCCATTTTGCAGATGAGGTAACTGAGGCCCACAAGTGAAGTGACTTGTCCAAGGCCACCCAAAAGACAAGTGGTGGAGCCAGCATTAGAACCCATGACTTCCTGACTTCCAGGCCTGTGCTCGTGGTGCATCCACTATACCATGCTGCTTCCCCTCTTTGATCTGTGAGATTTGGATTTTACTCTCTAGGCTATAAACTCATTGTAGGCAGGGAATGTGCCTGTTATATTGTTATACTGTACTCTCCCAAGTGCTTAGTACAGTGCTCTGAACAAAATAAGTGCTCAATAAATACGATTAACTCCTCACTGAACACTGTCACTTTAGCCTAGGGCCCTGCCCACCCTCCCACTCTCTTCTCAATATCAGACCTGAGTCTCTATGTATATTTCTACATCTGATTTCTGTGTGGAAGGGCATTCTCCCCCAACATCTTTGATTCTTTTCTCAAGAACACTCTAAATCAGCAAAAACACTTAACTGTTTCCCCCACTCTCAATGCTATCTAATCCGGTCTCATTTAAAGGCCTTCAAATTCTGATTTTTTGTAATTTTTTTTTTTTTGTGGAACGATAGACCTGAAGGCCCTTAGGTGGCAATTCCAATACCTGTCCTTAGTAACCATTTTTAGAGGTTGGTTTTTATTCCTTCAGTATGCTTCATTACCTAAAATATAGTCTGACTCCGCCATGTATCTGCTATGTGACATTGGGCAAGTCACTTAACTTCTCTGGGCCTCAGTTATCTCATCTGCAAAATGGGGATTAAGACTGAGAGCCCCATGTGGGACAGGGACTTTGTCCAACCTGATTAACTTGTATCTACCCCATTGCTTAGAAGAGTTCTTGGCATATAACACTAAAGTACCATTAATTTTTTTTACATATATACTGTCCTGCTTTTATTCAGAATTTTAAAATGTCTCGATGTGGTTTTTAAATGTAATGCTCACAATATAACATGGACAAGAACAAGGAAACCCTAAGATATATATACTATTGCTAATTTACTTCAAAAAGCCCCAGTTTTCTTGCAACTCTGCTGCATTCCCTGGGACTATATCACTGTACTTTTGAGACCAGAGTTAGCTTCCTAGACTGCCCTTGAAGTTAACAGAAAAAGAGAATTTGCATGCTGTATTAGGCTAACACAGTATGCCTTTACCGATCCCTTCAGATTGAAGAAAATTCAAATTTTTTCCTCACATGAACTACTTTTTGTTTTCATGTTAGAACCACAGGGGAGAGTGTTACAAGAGGCCAGATTTCAGTTTTGAAGGAAAGTAACTGTAGTACTTGTTAAGCAAGTTCTATGTGCCAAGCACTGTACTAAGCACTGGGGTAGATACAAGATAACCAGGTCGGGCATAGTCCCTGTCCGTCATGGGGCTCACAGTCTAATGGGGAGGAAGAACAGGTATTGAACCTGAAGTCCTACACTAAAGAAAGAAAAGTTTTTGGGTGGCTTGAATACTTAGAGCAATTATGTGTCCCCCTTGACAGATTTTTCTGGGAAAGTTGGACAAGGGAATGAGATAAAGAGACAATTTCAAAGCTTTGGTCACACACACTACCTACTTACCCACAGTTGGTCATCATGCCCTGGAGGACTCTTCTTAATAAAAGCACCATAGTAGGTGGCAATGTTTCTGTGGTGTGAATATTTCTTTAGCATATTTATCTCCAGTTTGATTTCTTCCTCTTCATCCTGTAGAAGAAAGAACACAGAAAAGTACGTCAAAATCACTCTTGATATACAAGGAACACCTCTGAGAACCCTAGAGCCCAGAATTTTTGGAGTATCTGGGCATCATTGTCTGAAACCAGAATTTACACCAAGCAGAAAACAAGCACACAGCCTTAATCATATGAATCTGCTCAAATCTGGCTGGGAAGTGTTCCCATTTGGAAATAAGGAATTCCTCACCCACACCCATTAACAATTTCTGGCTTTTCCAAGCCCTGGGGAGTCACTTTTTTTAATCATCAATACAGCACAGCAGTTCTTCATTTAGGTATCACAAGGGGGTATCACTAAATTAAGCCTCTGCTCAGTGACCTAAGACCTGAATTTTGAAGTAGAATCCACAGACCCAGAAAAGCAGCCAGACTAGATCTATGGGCTTTTGCTAAGAGAATGGTGCTCTTGGGACCTTTTAAAAAAATGTACCAACAAATTCCCCTCCACTCCATAGCAAAAAGCATTTTGAAATAAACCAGGGTAGGAAGGAGAGGGGAGGGGATGGAGGAGGGGAAACCTTGAACTCGTTGTACTTCGCATTTGCCACAAATAAGCAGCACGGAAAGAGTGGGAAGAGTACGGGTCTGGAAGTCAGACAACTGGGGTTTTAATCCCACCACCTCTGCCACCTGCCTGCTGGATGTGACTTTGAGCAAATCACTTAAAGTACTAAGCTTCAGTTTCCCCATTTATCAAACCTGTTCCCCCTCCTACTTAGACTGTGATTCCTTATATTCATTCATTCAATAGTATTTATTGAGCGCTTACTATGTGCAGAGCACTGTACTAAGCGCTTGGGATGAACAAGTCGGCAACAGATAGAGACAGTCCCTGCCGTTTGACGGGCTTACAGTCTAATCGGGGGAGACGGACAGACAAGAACAATGGCACTAAACAGCGTCAAGGGGAAGAACATCTCGTAAAAACAATGGCAACTAAATAGAATCAAGGCGATGTACAATTCATTAACAAAATAAATAGGGTAACGAAAATATATACAGTTGAGCGGACGAGTACAGTGCTGTGGGGATGGGAAGGGAGAGGTGGAGGAGCAGAGGGAAAAGGGGAAAATGAGGCTTTAGCTGCGGAGAGGTAAAGGGGGGATGGCAGAGGGAGTAGAGGGGGAAGAGGAGCTCAGTCTGGGAACGCCTCTTGGAGGAGGTGATTTTTAAGTAAGGTTTTGAAGAGGGAAAGAGAATCAGTTTGGCGGAGGTGAGGAGGGAGGGCGTTCCAGGACCGCGGGAGGACGTGACCCAGGGGTCGACGGCGGGCTAGGCGAGACCGAGGGACGGCGAGGAGGTGGGCGGCAGAGGAGCGGAGCGTGCGGGGTGGGCGGTAGAAAGAGAGAAGGGAGGAGAGGTAGGAAGGGGCAAGGTGATGTAGGGCCTTGAAGCCTAGAGTGAGGAGTTTTTGTTTGGAGCGGAGGTTGATAGGCAACCACTGGAGTTGTTTAAGAAGGGGAGTGACATGCCCAGATCGTTTTCTGCAGGAAGATGAGCCGGGCAGCGGAGTGAAGAATAGACCGGAGCGGGGCGAGAGAGGAGGAAGGGAGGTCAGAGAGAAGGCTGACACAGTAGTCTAGCCGGGATATAACGAGAGCCCGTAATAGTAAGGTAGCCGTTTGGGTGGAGAGGAAAGGGCAGATCTTGGCGATATTGTAGAGGTGAAACCGGCAGGTCTTGGTAATGGATAGGATGTGTGGGGTGAACGAGAGGGACGAGTCAAGGATGACACCGAGATTGCGGGCCTGCGGGACGGGAAGGATGGTCGTGCCATCCACGGTGATGGAGAAGTCTGGGAGCGGACCGGGCTTGGGAGGGAAGATGAGGAGCTCAATCTTGCTCATGTTGAGTTTTAGGTGGCGGGCCGACGTCCCGGAGGCAGGAGGAGATGCGAGCCTGAAGGGAGGGGGAGAGGACAGGGGCGGAGATGTAGATCTGCGTGTCATCTGCGTAGAGATGGTAGTCAAAGCCGTGAGAGAGAATGAGTTCACCGAGGGAGTGAGTGTAAATGGAGAACTGAAGAGGGCCAAGAACTGACCCTTGAGGAACTCCAACAGTTAAAGGATGGGAGGGGGAGGAGGCTCCAGCGTAGGAGACCGAGAATGATCGGCCAGAGAGGTAAGAGGAGAACCAGGAGAGGACAGAGTCCGTGAAGCCAAGGTGAGATAAGGTATGGAGGAGGAGGGGATGGTCGACAGTGTCAAAGGCAGCAGAGAGGTCAAGGAGGATCAGAATGGAGTAGGAGCCATTGGATTTGGCAAGAAGGAGGTCATGGGTGACCTTAGAGAGAGCAGTCTCGGTAGAGTGGAGGGGACGGAAGCCAGATTGGAGGGGGTCTAGGAGAGAATGGGAGTTAAGGAATTCTAGGCATCGATTGTAGACGACTCGTTCTAAGATTTTGGAAAGGAAGGGTAGTAGGGAGATAGGACGATAACTGGAGAGGGAAGTGGGGTCAAGAGCGGGTTTTTTTAGGATGGGGGAGACGTGGGCATGTTTGAAGGCAGAGGGGAAGGAGCCCTTGGAGATTGAGTGGTTAAAAATAGAAGTTAAGGAAGGGAGGAGGGCAGGGGCGATGGTTTTAAGAAGGTGAGAGGGAATGGGGTCCGAGGCGCAGGTGGAGGGGGTGGCACTTGCGAGGAGGGAGGAGATCTCCTCTGAGGATACTGCAGGGAAGGATGGGAAAGTAGGGGAGGGGGTTGTTGGGGGGGGGAGGGGAGAGGCGGAAGGGTGACTTTGGGGAGCTCAGACCTGATCGTGTTGATTTTCGTGAGGAAATAGGTGGCCAGATCATTAGGGGTGAGAGATGGGGGAGGGGGAGGAACAGGGGGCCTAAGGAGAGAGTTAAAGGTCCGGAACAATCGGAGGGGGTGACAGGCATGGGTGTCAATGAGGGAGGAGAAGAAGCTTTGCCTGGCGGAGGAGAGGGCAGAGTTAAGGCAGGAAAGGATAAATTTGAAGTGTGTGAGGTCGGCTCGGTGCTTGGACTTTCGCCAGCAGCGCTCAGCAGCTCGAGCATAGGAGCGTAGGAGGCGGACGGAGGAGGTGATCCAGGGCTGTGGGTTAGTGGAGCGAGAGCGGCGGAGGGAAAGGGGGGCGAGAGAGTCGAGATGAGTAGAGAGGGTGGAGTTGAGAGCGGAGACCTGATCGTCGAGAGTGGGAAGAGAGGACAGGGTGGCAAGGTGAGGAGAGATGCTATTGGAAAGACGGATGGGATCGAGAGAGCGGAGGTCTCTGTGGGGCAGTAGCGAAGATTTGCAGGGGGAGGGAGTGTGAGAGATGAGGCAGGTGAGAAGATTATGGTCAGAGAGAGGGATTTCAGAGTTGGTGAGGGAGGAGATAGTGCAGCGGTAGGAGATGACGAGATCGAGGGTGTGACCGAGTCGGTGAGTGGGTGCGGTATGGTGGAGGAGGAGGTCGGCAGAGTCGAGGAGGGATAGCAGGCGGGCGGCAGAGGAGTCGTCGGGTACATCCGTATGGATGTTGAAGTCTCCAAGGATCAGAGTGGGCAGAGAGAAGGAGAGGAGGAAGGTGAGAAAGGGGTCAAGGTGGTTGAAGAAGTCGGAGGTGGGACCGGGAGGGCGGTAGATGACGGCGACAAGTAACTGGAGTGGGTGGTAGAGGCGAATGATATGGGCTTCGAAGGAGGGGAAGGAGAGGGAGGGGGGAGGAGGGACAGTACGGAAGCGGCATCGGGGCGAGAGGAGGAAGCCGACGCCTCCTCCCTTACCGGTGAGTCTGGGGGAGTGGGAGAAGGAGAGGCCTCCGCTGGAGAGAGCGGCGGCGGAGACCGTGTCTTCGGGAGAGAGCCACGTTTCCGAAAGGGCGAGGAGGAGGAGAGAGCGGGAGAGGAAAAGGTCATGGATGAAAGGTAGCTTGCCTGTAATAGAGCGGGGGTTCCAGAGGCCACACTTGAAAGTAGCTGTGGGTGCAAGGGGAGGAGGGGGGGAAGGGCGGGGGGAGGGGAGGGTTTGGATGGGAAGGAGGTGGCGGGGCCCTGGACGAGGAGAGGGGGATGAGGGGTGGCGGTGGGACAAGAGGACTGGGATGGGGCATGGGTGGGGAAGAGAGAAGGGGGGAGGGGGTGAAGAGGGGGTTTGGTGGGGGGAAGAGTAGGGGGAGGGGGAAGGGGGTAGCGCTGGTAAAGTGGGGTTCTAGGGCGGGAGAGAGGAGGGGGGGAGGAGACAGAGGAGAGAGCGGGAAAGAGCTGAGCGAGAGAGGGGAAGGGGAAGGGGAGGATAGGAAGGGGCGGGAGGGGGGAGGGGAGGAGGAGGGACATGGCGAGGCCAGAGAGGTGGGTGGCAGCACTGACAACAATAAACAGTAATAAACGAAATCGGTAATATAGCAACATGATACAATATGATACAATACAGTGGTGCTAATATAGCAACATGATACAGTATGATACAATATAGTCGTGTTAATAAAAGGGGTGATGACCAGGGTCGGGGGTAGACTCGATTAAGGGGCGACCTGATCAAATTCAAAATCTGACGACAATAAACAATAAAAAGCGAGATCGCAAATATAGCAACATGCTACAGTAAGGCACACTACAATAGTGTTAATAAGCAGGCGATGACCAGGGTCGGGGGACGAGCCGACCCTACCCGATCAGACTCAAAGTCAAGCAGCCAGCGGCCGAGAGAGTCCCAGAGCTCATGACCAAATAACCCTGTGGCGGCGGGGGGGCCCTGAGGTTGTCCGGGGTGGGTGGCGGCCGTAGGCGGCGGCTAAGGTAAGGTAACATGGTGAGAACAAGGACGTCGTCGCCCGGGGCGGGGGCGGGAGGGATGAATCACCTCAAGAGGGAAGAGGGAGTGAGGCCTTCCCAAAATGGCCGCCTCGGGCAGAGTGGGGGCTTCCTAAAATGGCCGCCTCGGGCGGAGTGGGGGAGCGGTTGGGGAGCACAATGTCCCCGGGGCCCGAGCAGGGGGACACAATGTCCCCCGAGGACACAATGTCCTTGGGGCCGAGAAGGGGAGCACAATGTCCCCAGGATCGAGAAGGGGAGCGCAATGTTCCCGGGCCCGAGCGGCGGGGGGCGGGTGGACTGGAAGCTGGTGGCTGGGGGTCTGTGGGGGCGAAGATCCGTAGTGTCGGAGTTCCCGAGCGGGGGTGCGGAGATCCAGGTTGTGAAAGGCTCCTGTGTCCAATTTAACTGCATTATATCTACTCCAATGCTTAGTACAATGCATGGCAGACAGTAAATCTTAATAAACAATTATTATTACTATTACTCTTGAGAGGTGGCCAGGACTTGTGAAATCATGTCTGATAAACAACCTGCAAAAAGAGTCAGGTGAAGAAGAGTGCAAGTAGTGGAGAATTGTAGGATACCTGGATTCCGTCCAAGAGATCCCAGGTGAAGAGAGGTAATAGTTGAAAGAAATGTGGTGAAATGATAAAGAAAATGAACTACTTTCCTTCATTCACCATGCCCATCACACTGCACACACATGTACACATACTTGTAAACACCCTCTAGACTGTAAGCTCCTTCTAAACAGGAATCGTGTCTACCAATGACATTATTCTATTCTCCTAAGTGCCTTCTATGGTGCTCTGCACATGACATTAAACGCTCAATAAATGCCATTAATCGATTGATCAATCAGAGAATTATTAATAAAAACTCGGAGACAAAGACTCAATCATGGAAAAGGAAGTGAATATGACCAAGAACCACCACTGTTTTCTGGAGGGAAAGACTTTCCAATGGGGACAACTAACAATCTCTCAAAATAAAATGGTGACATGTTATACCTGAACAAGCCTCCATACTCTGCCCCTCTGCCCCAACCACAAACATCCTTAGCCCACCTGCTAGTACAGGGGAAGCAGCATGGTCTAGTGGATAGAGCACAGGCCTGAAACTCAGAAGGACCTGGGTTCTAATCCTGGCTCTGCCATTTGTCTGCTGTGTGTCCTTGGGCAAGCCACTTAACTTCTCTATGCCTCGGTTACATCATCTGTAAAATAGGGACTAAGACTGTGAACCCCACGTGGGACAACCTGATTACCTTGTAACTACCCCACGATTTAGAACAGTTCTTGGCACACAGTAAGTGCTTAACAAATACCATAATTATTCATTATTTTTATTAAATGTGTTCTTCCAAATTATCTTCTGTTTTCAAAGGTGGTTGCTGCTTAGAGGGCAGGAGCCCCAGTACCAACCTTTCCTCTAACTTTGATTCGCTGATCTGAAATTACTCCGTTTCAATCAATCAATGAAATTTACTGAGGGCTTACTGTGTGCAAAGCACCCTACTGAGTGCTTGGGAAAGTACAATACAAGAGAGTTAGCAGATGTAATCCCTGATTGTAAGGGGCTCAAAGTCTACAAAGGGAGACAGACATTAAAAGAAATTACAGACAGGAGAAATAATAGAGCGTAAAGATGGGTACACAAAGGATGTGTATGCAAGTGCTACAGGACTGGGGTGAGTATCAAAGTGCTCAAGGGACACAAAGCCAAGTGCCCAGTCAACAGAGAGGGGAGGGTGGATAGATGAAATCAGGGTTTAAGTCTTCCAAGAGCATTCATAGAAAAGGGCATCTCTTAGTCCCTGGAAGAAAGAAGTGTGGTAGGGAACAAAAGTACCATTTAGAAGAATCTGTGTTTTTAGTATACTCATCTCTGAGTGCTAAAGCAAGACAAAACATGCTGTATGAAAGAACATACCCTATTTAATCCCTCAAACCGGGCAAGCAGAAACAATGCACACTCTGACTTAATAATGTTGGTATTTGTTAAGCGCTTACTATGTGCCGAGCACTGTTCTAAGCGCAGGGGTAGACACAGGGGAATCAGGTTGTCCCACGTGGGGCTCACAGTCTTAATCCCCATTTTACAGATGAGGGAACTGAGGCACCGAGAAGTGAAGTGACTTGCCCAAAGTCACACAGCTGACAAGTGGCTGATCCGGGATTCGAACCCATGACCTCTGACTCCAAAGTTTCCAAACCTGACTTAAACAAAATGACCCCCGGGATAATAATAATAATTGTTAAGTGCTTACTATGTGCCAAGCACTGTTCTAAGCGCTGGGGAGGATAGAAGGTAATCAGTTGTCCCACATGGGACTCACAGTCTTCATCCCCATTTGACAAATGAGGTAACTGAGGCACAGAGAAGTGAAGTGACTTGCCCAAAGTCACACAGCTGACAAGTGGCGGAGCCGGAATTAGAACCCATGACCTCTGACTCCCAAGCCTGGGCTCTTGCCACTAAACCATGTTGCTTGTCTTAAGAAGCATCCCCTAGTTGTAGATGGAACACAAAGAAAGAAAAACTAACAGGGTCAAGTAATTGTGGTACAAGAGGTACTTTCAAGGGTGCAAATTAAAATAAATACAAGGCTAGTTACCCAGAGTTCAATTTGGTCTTGCTCTAATGACCCAATCATACCATTTTCCCATAGGGCCTTACTTCTGAGAAATTTAAAGAGGCTTTCAATACATAACAAGAGTGCTGCTGTTTTCAGGTATGAGAAACTAAGACGACTTGAGGCACATACCCAGCAGAGTGGAGAAGAAAGATACTTGTCTAAATCATTTCACTACTTTTTTGGCCAGCTAATTTTCCTGAGAGTAGAGCTATGTGCTAATAATGAGCACAAGGCGCTGGCATCAGGCCTCTTAGGCATATACCACCCACTGACTCATCACAATTCACTCCCACAGCATCTGTCTCTTCCTTCGAGGTCTCCCAGCCAGACCCCGACCCAGGCTGACCTGAGCTCAGCTTGGGAGGTCTAACGAGACTCTCACCAAAGGGTGGCACTGGGTGTTGAACATCCCCAGGTGGTAAAGGGAATGATGGTCCTCTTAAGAGCCAGTCTCCATTCTATCATTTCTAGCTCTCAGGCCCCTTCGAGTTGCAGCAGTTTAATCTGACAACTAAAAACCAAGTTCAGGTTTTATTTGCTCCTTTTATGAAACGGCATAACAAAGAGGAATTGGGAAAGGGTAAGTCAGGGGAAAAAAAATCTGAAGAACGATGCTGATCCAGGACAGTTTTCTCCAACAAAAAAAGACCAAAAAATCCTGGCAACATTTCTGAATACACAAAGAGGGATGAGAGGAGGGAGATTAACTCTAAACAGTATAGTATTTGGAGTTCGTTCTGGTGTGAAGAGCTTACTCTAGGGTGAAAACATTATTAGATTTTCTCCCAAGTGATGGAAAGCTCACCATCAAACCCACAAGTGCTTGTCTTCCTCATCTCCAAACGTATAGCACACTCACTAAAGTGTTTCTCTCCGGGGCCTCTCCTCCTTAGCAGAAACTAACTTCCTATATATTCTTTCAGTGCTTGGTGTGAAGACAGTCTTCGAAAGTCACCGGACCATAGAGCAGAGGTTCCAAATGGAGAATTCCTGGGGGATTACAGAAGGATCTCGGGGACCAGAGCTTCAACTCCACTACAAAGCTGGTGGGCTGGGGAGGGGGAGGCTGAGCAAGACAGCCTCCCCTGCACTTCCTCCTCCCTGGCCTTTTAAGGTGCCAAGAAAGACAACTGTGAGCTTCTCTGTGGGTGGGAAGGTATGGGGACAGTGAAGATGAGAATGTAATTTGGGAGAGTATCCTATGAGTGATCAAACAGGATAAGGCATGAAATCAGAGAAGGCATGTGATTAATGGTCACTGACTGGAACTTGGTGGTTGTGGGATTTCATCTGGGTTCTCAAACCATGAATCAACCCCCTTCAAAGATAGTGGCCTTGATCACAGCTGAATGCATCCAAAGATGACAGAGGGGCAAGGACACATGGAATCTAACTTCCCCACCCCTACTAGCAAAGGTACTTAATCAGTGCTTACTATATGCAGAGCACTGTATTAAGTGCTCAGAAGAGGACATTACAACAGAGAGGGGTTTTTTGTTTGTTTTTTTGTTTTGTTTTTGGTATTTGTTAAGCGCTTACTATGTGCCATGCACTGTTCTAAGCACTGGGATAGATACAAGGTTATCAGGTTGTCCCTCTTGGGGCTCACAGTCTTAATCCCCATTTTACAGATGAGGTAACAAGAGGAGAGAAGAATTGGAAGACACGTTCCTTGTCCCGCAACGAGCTTACTGTCTAAGAAGGGAGACAGATATTAATGTAAATAAATAATTTATAATATAACATTTAAATATAATCATGTATCTTTAAACATAATTTATCCTTTGAGTACAAGAACTACTACAAATATTCCTCTCCCTGATTCCTACAGCATGAAGATGTTTAAAGTACAACTATCAATCAGCACAAGCTGAAAAATCCCTTCCTCTGAAACTCAATGATAATTTGGAAATGGACAGAACTGACTCAACTGACTACTCAGAAGCCTCTTTGCTCCCTTTGCAAATCTGGGATGAGAGAACCAAATCTTGCTCTAAAAGTACAGCATTTCAAGATGCTAAAGGATTAGAGGTTTTCTGGCAGTGGGGTCTGGAAATAATTATAATTGTTTGTGGTGAAGAGGAAGATCCAGAATATGTAAGCAAGTTGTTTTAGTTAAGTAAACCAATTTCAAAATCTGATGTGTTTGCTGATGGCTATTGTTATTCTCAAAATACAGCATGGCAAAGATTTCCCCTAAATAGCCATGATTACTGAATATGAATACTGCTTTTCTCCATGGGCTTGGTAAATAAAATAGCCTAATTGTAGGCAAGGGTAACTATCTATCAACTCCGTTGCACTGAACTCTCCTAGGCACTGAGTACAGTCCTCTGCACATAGTAAAGGGTTCAATAAATACTACTGATGATGATACTGAATTGGCACTTAGTTTTCCTAAAACTGTAAAATCAAAATAAATTTTTGCTTAAAGATGGTGAACTTTCTAAAACAAACCCAAACTATCAATCTGCACTAAGAATGTCACAAAGCAGAATGAAGTAGAATGAATGAACAATAATTTAATCAGGTTCATTTAAACCAAACCCATCCTATTTGCAGCTAATGTTCTTACCCATTACAAAGGCAGTCCCCATGAGTTTACAATCTAACAAAATCACTCATGTGCTTCACAAACTACTTCTTGGTTGGTGGAATGGGGCGGGGAAGGGAACAGGGGAAAGGATGGAGAAGGAGTACTCACCAAAAATGCATGCTGACTAACAATACCAGAAGTGGTTGTTGTGTATCAATAAGAAAATCCTACCCTGATCTGGCAGTGCACTTAGCGTACCTTCCTCACCTCAAGTGAAGCAGCATGGCCTAATGGAAAGAGCATGGGCTTGGGAGTCAGGGGACCCGAATTCTAACCCTAACTCTGCCACTTGACTGCTGTGTGACCTTGGGCAAGTCACTTAACTTCACAGTTCCTCAGTTACCTCATCTGTAAAATGAGGATTAAATCCAACTCCCTCCTACTTAGTCTGTGAGCACCATGTGGGACAGGGACTGTGTCTGACCTGATTAACCTGTATCAGGTTAACTTGTACCAGTGCTTACAAAAGTGTTTGACCCATAGTAAGCCCTTAATAAAGTACCATTTAAAAAAAAACTGTATCTGGAGCCTTCTAGGCTTTTCCCAAAATGATTTGCTAAGATGCACCTGCCTGTCATTCATTTTGTTTTCATTTCTTTCTCAATATCCAAGGTACGGTTGTTTGTCCAACAAAAGCATGCATTCTAAGATGAAGCTGGAGCAGGATGTGTGGGTTTCAACTTTCCCACATCCACCCAAGAGTACAATCACCTGGTACAAATATACACCCATCTGATGTAATAACAATGTTATTATTATTATGGTATTTAAGCACTTACTATGTGCAAGTACTATGATAGAGATGATACAATCAGAGAGACACAGCTCTTGCCCCACATGGAGCTCACAATCTAAGGGGGAGGGAGAACTGACTGTAAACTCGCTATGGGCAGGAACATGCCTACCAACTCTGTTATACTGTTCTCTTGCAAGTGCTTGGTACTGTGCTCCCCACACAGTAAGTGCTCAATAAATACAATATATTGACTGATGGATTGAGAACAGTTATTGAATACCCATTTTACAGATGAGGAAACTGAAGCACACACAAATTAAAGTGATTTGTCCAAGGTCACACACCAGGCAAGGGGCATTCGTGGGATTAGAACCCAGACCCATGTTCTTTCCACTAAACCATGCCACTAGTGGTAACCATTTCTAGAGGTATGTGGACCTGAGTCCAACCGAAAAATTATAAGAGGGCAGGAGAACAGGTACCTAATCCCCGTTACACAGATGAGGAAACTGAGGTCCAGATAAATTGACTTGTCCAAGGTCACAGAGGAGGGAAGTGGTGCATCCAGGATGGAAACCCCCCTCTCATCATCAATCATCTTCATCATCAACGGCATTTATTGAGATCTTACTATGAGTGGACCACCGTACTAAGTGCTTGAGAAAATATATTACAACTGAGTTGGCAGACATATTCCCTCTCCTGATTCCCAGGTCTGCCCTCTTTTCCACTGGGCCATATCTTCCTGAGCAAAGCTGTTGGTTCAGCTCAACTGCCAGTTCGCATCCCTTGAAGGTGCCCACGTCCAAAGGCACGACTACCAGGAGGCACACCCTCATCTGAGAGTGGGTGCCAACTTATTTGCTCTCTGGAATTGGAACCCTTATTATGACTAACACTCTTCGTTTGGTCTTGTTGTTTGTAAGTGGGTGTAATGAACTAAATGCTGGGTTCAAACACCCCCCCCGCCCCGGTCATTAGTGGGGGAAATAAACAAGTCTGGTGGTCTCGCCCTTGCACATACAAAAACGGAAGCAAGTATGAACACCTCCCACAATTTGTCCAGATAAATCAATCATTAGTCTGTGAGCAGGACGGGCCCAGAATTAGAAAAGTGCTGCATACAAACTCCTTGTGGGGGAGCTGAACGGCTCTTGGGACGGGACTGAGCCCAAACTCCTCATGGAACTATTACTCCCCGACTCCTATTGCCCACTTCATCCAGGAGTCTACAATGAAAATGCAGAAAGACAAGGTCATCCTTAATGGGGGAGGTGAGGGTCCATCCTGAGTTTCCAGGGGGGAGGCAGCTGGAAGGCCCCACTTTGTGATTTGCTGCAGCTGAGGCCAATTAGCATTTTGGACTCTAACCAAAGGGTGAAAACTCTCAGAGAAAAGATCTTTGTCTTTGCCTGTGATGTGACTGCAATGAGTTTCCACTTGCCTTCCTGGCTATTACATTTGGAGAGGAAAGGGGTGAAAGGTGTTTGTGGGCAAGGGAGGAAGAGAGGAAGGGGAAAGGAATGGGGACAGAAAAGGAGACGGGAAGAAGGAGAAGTTGGGATTTTAAAAAGTGATAAGATAAAGGAAATGATGGAGAGAAAAGGGAGAAAGGAAAGGGAAAGGGGGATAGAAGACAGATGGGGAGAAAGAAGGATGAGCAGTAGGAGGGAGAAAGGGACAGAGCAGGAAAAAATGTGAAATAGGGTGAAAAAAGGATAGGAAGAAGAGAGATCCCAGCTCATCCAAAAAGTCTTCCCCACTTAACCCCCACCATCCCAAGACCCCCAGAAACCAACAGCCTTCCTTAATAGTATTCATTCATTCATTCAATAGTATTTATTGAGCGCTTACTATGTGCAGAGCACTGTACTAAGCACTTGGAATGTACAAATCGGCAACAGATACAGTCCCTGCCCTTTGACGGGCTTACAGTCTAATCGGGGGAGACAGGCAGACAAGAACAATGGCAATAGAGTCAAGGGGAAGAATATCTCATAAAAACAATGGCAAATAAATAGAATCAGGGTGATGTACATCTCATTAAACAAAATAAATAGGGTGATGAAGACATATACAGTTGAGCGGACGAGTACAGTGCTGAGGGGTTGGGACGGGAGAGGGGGAGAAGGAGAGGGAAAGAGGGGAGAAGGGGGTTTAGCTGCGGAGAGGTGAAGGGGGGATAGAGGCAGCAGAGGGAAAAAGTGGGGACTCAGTCTGGGAAGGCCTCTTGGAGGAGGTGAGCTTTAAGTAGGAATTTGAAGAGGGAAAGAGAATTAGATTGTCTGAGGTGAGGAGGGAGGGCATTCCAGGACCATGGGAGGACGTGGCCCAGGGGTCAATGGCGGGATAGGCGAGACCGAGGGATGGTGAGGAGGTGGGCGGCAAAGGAGCGGAGCGTGCGGCATGGGCAGTAGAAAGAGAGAAGGGAGGAGAGGTAGGAAGGGGCAAGGTGATGGAGAGCCTTGAAGCCTAGAGTGAGGAGTTTTTGTTTGGAGCGGAGGTTGATAGGCAACCACTAGAGGTTTTAAAGAAGGGGAGTGACATGCCCAGATCGTTTCTGCAGGAAGGTGAGCCGGGCAGTGGAGTGAAGAATAGACTGGAGTGGGACGAGAGAGGAGGAAGGGAGAGCAGAGAGAAGGCTGACACAGTAGTCTAGCCGGGATATAACGAGAGCCTGTAGGAGTAAGGTAGCCGTTTGGGTGGAGAGGAAAGGGCGGATTTTGGCGATATTGTAAAGGTGAGACCGGCAGGTCATGTAATTGCACTTATCCATGTACTGGGTACATGCATATTCAATTGTACACTCAATTATTAATTCAGCTACTTCATCCTGACATATGCTTACCTGTTGCCTCTCTGCTCTTCCTTCTATTCAAATTAAATATCTACCTGCCTCTCCTGTTTATTGTAATCCTCCTGAAGACAGGGATCATAACTTTTGCTTCAGAAGGACTTAGTGTTGTGAGTGCCCTGCAAAAAACAGGTGCTCAAAAAATGCCACACTGATTAACTGATTGAAAGAGGAAGTGGTGGGTTCAGAGGAGATGGAGGGAGAAGGAAGGAAAACTGGCATGCCCATCACTGCTGACACCACCACCATCCTTCTTGTCTCACAAGCCATAACCGTGGCATTATCCTCATCTCTCTGCTTCAACCCAGATATTCCATCACCAAATCCTGTCAGTTCTATCTTCACAACTTCTTTAGAATCCTCCTCCTCCTTTCCATTCAATCACACTGGTTCAATCACTTCTAATATCCCATCTCTCTACTATTGCCTCAGTCCCCTTACTAACCTCCCAACCCTCCAGTCCATACTTCACTCTACTGCATGGATTTATTTTTTTTTAAATGCTCTGAACATATCTCCTCATGCCTCAGAAACCTCCAACAGTTGGCCATCTACCTTCATGTCAAACCAAAACTCCTCACCACTGGCTTTAAGGAACTCGATCTCCCTCTTACCTATCCTTGCTCCTCTCTCACTATAATACAGCCTGCACACGTCACTCCTCTAACACCAACTACTGTGTCTTGATCTTGTCTACCTTTTTCTCACACCCTCCCTCCTACCTAGAGGGCAGGTGAGGTGAGCGAGACTGACTCCATCTTGTATTATTTGACCCCAGAAGAAACAAGGTCAAAGGAGAAACTGTACTATCTTTCTGATGAGTTTGGAGAAGCGGAAGTGAATTGTCTTGCAGAGGGCTTGAGGAGGGGCTAAATTGCTATGCTGGGCAAGATAAGAACTGCCAGATGGGGCCATGCCCACAGGCGGGATAAGGAGGGTGGGGGTGAGGGGGCGGTGGCAGGGGTCACCTTCCTCTCTGGTCTACTGGTTACAAGCTAAAACAGCAGGTAATCCTGAGAAGCCCCCTGCTGCAGTCCCCAGAGGACAAAGAACAAAAGGAGAAAGAACTGGGCCTCTTTGCCTGGTTTGCCCGGCATGGAACCACCTAAGCTATGCACTGAGACACCTACGACTGGCACGGCCCAGTACCTAAGACTTGAACCACGATGATGACCAGCTGCGGGCAGTCGGACTCCTTGAAACTACCATCTTCACCAAGACTTGGAGCAAACCAGTTGGATTGCTAACTATAAGTGTTGTGCTGTGTGTGTGTGCACACATGTGTGCATGTAATAATTATAATACTAATGGTATTTGTTAAGCGCTTACTATGTATAATAATGTTGGTATTTGTTAAGCGCTTACTATGTGCAGAGCACTGTTCTAAGCGCTGGGGTAGACACAGGGGAATCAGGTTGTCCCACGTGGGGCTCACAGTCTTAATCCCCATTTTACAGATGAGGGAACTGAGGCACAGAGAAGTTAAGTGACTTGCCCACAGTCACACAGCTGACAAGTGGCAGAGCTGGGATTCGAACTCATGAGCCCTGACTCCAAAGCCCGTGCTCTTTCCACTGCGCCACGCTGCTTCTCTGTATAAAGCACTGAAATAAGCAGGGGGATACAAGGTGATTGGATTGTCCCACATGGGGCTCACAGTCTTTATCCCCCTTTTACAGATAAGGTAACTGAGGCACAGAGAAGTTAAGTGAGTTGCCCAAAATCACACGGCTGACAAGTGGCGGAGCCAGGATTAGAACCCATGACCTCTAACTCCCAAGCCTGGGCTCTTTCCACTGAAGCATGCTACTTGGTTAGATGTCACCAAGTAGGTGGAAATGCCTTAACCATATATGTGTTGTAAAGGTCACTAGGACCTCTTCCGTCCTTCTCAAGAGGAGTCTCTCCTTTCATATAACACAGACGTATGTGCCTAACCCCTGCTTTAGATTAAAAGAAAGGTTTCCACTGTAGTAGCGGTGTTTGGTTTTACTTTTTTGACTTGTCATTTGAGCTCCCGAATTGATAAGGGAGTCAAATCCCTGGTTAAGGGTTCATAGGTTTAGCGCCTGATATTATTGTAGGGTGGGGCTCATGACAGCAGGAATCATGCTTTCCCACTCCGTTGTATTCTTCCAAGTGCTGACTACAGGGCTCTGCACACAGTAAGCACTACGTAAGCATCACTGATTGAATGACTGTCTGGAAGAGAAAGAGAAGAAGGGAATAGTGCTTTTGCATAAGAGATCCTTCCTGATTCCTGAAAGTGAGGGTCCCTTTGGACAAGTAGAGTCTACTAACTGAGAAACAGCATGGCCTAGTGGATAGAGCATGGGCCTGGGAGTCAGAGGACCAGGGTTCTAATCCCAGCTCCACCACTTGTCTATGTGACTCTGGGCGAGTCACTTAAATTCACTGTGCCTCCATTACCTCATCTGTATAATTGGGATTAAGATGGTGAACCCTATCTGGGACAGGGACTGTGCCCAACCCAATTACCTTGTATCTACCAGAGCGCTTAGTACAATCCCTGACACACAGTAAGTGCTTTACAAATGCCGTTAAAAAAAAAAGTAAAGCTGGAGCTAGCAAGCATAGTTAGGTGCTGTAAAAAGACAAATTCAAGCACTTGAGGCCACTGAAGTCCAGCCTATCTTACTTCTGGAGTCCTCCTGGCATTAATTTCAGTTGTCCCCCAACCCACTTAGCCTGATACGGATATGGGGGTGGAGGGCAAAAAGAAAACTGAATATGCAGGGGGAAAGGAAAGCAGCACAAAATCTCCATTCACTAAAGAAGGGGAAAAGACAGGATGCTTTCCAAAATGGGAGGGAGAAACAAATTTGGTCATATCTTTCTTTGAATAAAAGGTGGTTGTTTTCTTATGCTGTCGAGTCGTGTTCGACCGATAGTGACACATCTCACCCAGAAAGCCCCACTTTCATCTGCAATCGTTTTGGTAGTATATCCATAGAGTTTTCTTCGTAAAAATACGGGCAAAGACCTAAATATCCAAAATGGAATCGACTGTCAAAGAGTGGAAGTGACCTGTCTTTAATAACTGCCCTCCAGTAGTTAAAGCAGCCTTGTAGAGGGGCAGGACTGGCTGTCTCGTGAGCCACCATCACAAGTTTTCAGTCTCACCCATTAATCATGGAGGTGCACTAGACACCACAGGCCTGGGAGTCAGAGGACCTGGGTTCTAATTCCGGCTCTGCCACTCATCTGCTGTATGACCTTGGGCAAATCATTTGGCATCTCTGTGCTTCAGGTACCTCATCTGTAAAATGGGGGTAAGACCGTGAGCCCCATGTGGGAGATGGACTGCGTCTAATATGATAACCTTACACCTATCTACCCCAGAACTTAGTACTGTGCCTGCCACACAATAAATGCTTAACAGAGAAGATTAAAAAAAAAACAAAGCGAGGGAATGAAGCCAGATATTTCTTTCCTACTCATCCTAGCAATGCTACATTCTCTGCACAGATAGGCAAGTGGCTATTTCCTTGGCTGAATTAATCATCAGCAACTGTTATTTAATGCCAGCATGCCTGGCTCTGTCTGTATGGCTAATCAGAAGACACATTCTCTGCCTTCAAAAAGCTTGTCTTCAAAGGTTCAGGGTCTCAAGAGCACCAGGATGATCCAAGGTGACAGAGCAATGCAAAGCTACACTGGGGAACAGCACGTGACATGACAGCCACAGAACACAATGCAGCTGGACAACTTCTTAAAGATAATCTTGGCATCGAAGCTCCTGGAAATAGTGGCACTTTTCCAAAATGACAGTCCTCATTCTCAGTCCACAAATGGGGAAATTGTTTACTTAACTCTTTTGACAGAGAGTTACTTAGCAGTCCTAAGGAACACATCGTATCTGAAGTAACTGAAAATTTCCAAGAGTTTCTTATTTTTAAAAAAACAAAAAACAACACAACCACATCTGGATCCTAACACTCCCACCAATCGGCTCCAATCCAGAGGCAATGCAGCCCTTAGAAAAGCCTCTCTTTTCCCTGCTCTTCCAAAGTATATTCCACTGAAAGCTACATTATTAAAATCTCAATGGTGTGAAGAGTAGGGGGGAGGAGTGCATATGTAAACATATATTTTTATAAATACGTATTTGTATAAGTATTTCTTAAAAACATCCTCCTTCTTTTGTTAACCCATGACCCAAGCTGTCACTCCCTCAGAACTTTAGAAGCTTACAGCTTCCTGACTAACAATCTCCAGTTTAGCAATCTTTGTCAGCAATCACAGAGAGGTCAAAGCTAGCCTCTTTGGCAAGACAGGCCGAAACCCCACACAAAACCGCACAGCCCTGCCAGATTCCTGATGCGATCCTAAAACAAAAACAACCCAGCAAATGAGCTGGCCAAGTGTCTTTTCTGGCTTTTCTGGAGTTTGAAGCAATTCCAAAATAAGAAAATTGCCCTGTTTTCCCAATATCAATCACATCCAAATCAATTTCATTTGGCCCTCACCTGCTGCAATGGCAAGAGTTGGACAAGCATGGTCTCCTTTACCACTGGACTGGGAACTATGAACTTTGTCTTTTATGTAGTTTTTGTATTTGTATTATTTCATGTTTCTTTTTGTGTCTGTCACCAAAAGCCTCCCCAACTTATTCTTTGATTGGAGAGGCTGGCTAGTGACTGTGTCATTCTCACCCTGTATTTTTTTTTCCCACCACTTAATACAATGACCTGCAAAGAGGAGCTGTTCAATACTTACTATTCATTCATTCATTCATTCAATAGTATTTACTGAGCACTTACTATGTGCAGAGCACTGTACTAAGTGCTTGGAATGTACAATTTGGCAACAGATAGAGACAATCCCTGCCCAATGATAGGCTCACAGTCTAAATGGGGGAGACAGACAGCAAAGCAAAACAGAATAAAACAAATACAAGATATCATCAAGATAAATAGAATCACGGAGATATACACCATATTAACAAAATAAATAGGGTAATAAATAACATATACAAATGAGCACAGTTCTGAGGGGAGGGGAAGGGGGAAGAGCAGAGGGTGGGGAGGTAGGGGAGGGGGAGCAGAGGGTGGGGAGGTAGGGGAGGGGAAGCAGAGGGAAATGGGGGCTCAGTCTGGGAAGGCTTCCTGGAGGAGGTGAGCTCTTAGTAGGGCTTTGAAAAGGGTAAGAGAGTTAGTTTGGCGAATGTGAGAAGGGAAGGCATTCCAGGAGAGCGGTAGAAGGTGGACCAGGAGTCTACAGCGGGATAGGTGTGAACGGGGGACAGTGAGGAGGTGAGCGGCAGAGGAGTGGAGTGTACAGGGTGGGCAGCAGAAAGACACAAGGGAGGTGAGTTAGGAGGGGGCAAGGTGATGGAGTGCTTTGAAGTCTAGTGAGGAGTTTTTGTTTCTTGCGAAGGTTTGATAGGCGAGGTTTTTGGAACTGGAGGTTTTTGAGGAGGGTAGTGACATGCTTACTACTCTTACCACTATTATTACTACTACTACGTCCACCACCACCACCACCAGGAAGCAGGAAAATCTAGGGACTATATGTTGACACTTTTTAAGTGTCTCCTCCAGCTGGTTCAATATAGTCTCATTATCCAAGGATCTGATCTGATTTACACTGTTCCTGGATTTCAGAATCGGCCAATTACCTACCCTGCAACCAGCACAGGGTTCCACAAAATTTGGCAGAACTTCCAGACCTGGTATATTTTAAAAATAATAATAATCTCTCACAGATTCAGAATGAAGAGTGGTGGGTTTTATGGGTAGGGAAAACAGTCCTCACCAAGAAGTGAAATTTGGATTTGAGTTGGAAAGCAGCACTCAGTAAGCTGAAAGAGGTACTGCATCACCAGAAAGAAAGCAATGAGACCAAATCATTTATGGTGCAATTTGGGGCCTGTCACAATGCTGGAATAAGGAAAGACCAAAGACCACAGACTACAACATCATCATCGTAATAACCACTGTGGTATTTGTTAAGCCTTACTATATGCCAGGCACTGTACTAAGCATAGGGGTGGATACAAGCAAATCGGGTTGGACACAGTCCCTGTCCCACATGGGTCTCACAGTCTTGATCCCTATGTTTACAGATGAGGCAACTGCGGCACAGACAAATTAAGTGACTTGACCAAGGTCACACAGCACACAAGGGACAGAGCCAGGATTGAAACTCAGGTCCTTCTTACTCCCGGGTACATGCCGTATTCACTAGGCCAGATTGTTTCTCTAAGAGCCAGAGAATGAGGGTCTGGCCACAAGCGTGAGTGAGGCTGAATGGACCCGCAATTGCCTAGCTCTCCGTGCCGCACTGTGGGAACTGGGTACTTTCTGTCTGCTCTCAACTTTCACAGTTCTTCCTGAGAACCCTTAGATCGTGAGCCCCATGTGGGTCAGAGGCTGTGTCCAATCTATCTTGAATCTACCCCAGCGCATAGTGCAGTGCTTGGCACGTAGTAAGCACAGAAGTAACAAATATCACAATTATTATTCATTAGAAATGGCCTCCGTGAACTAGAACAAAGGAATGGTGCGGGAAGGATGAGAAGGCTCCAAAAGACAAGGGAAGCAGCATGGCCTAGTGGTAAGGCCTGAGTCAGAGGACCTGAATTCAAATCTCGGCTCTGCCAGTTGTCTGCTGTGACCTTGGGCCAGTCACAACTTCTCTGTCCTCAATTTCCTCAACTGTAAAATGGGAATTCAATACCTCTTCTCGCTCCTACTTTGGCTGTAAGCCCCATATGGGACAGGGACTGTGCCCAACCTGGTTCATATGCATCTACCCCAGCACCTTGAACAGTGCTTGAGAGTTTATAAATGGTTAACACACACCATAATATGTAAGGAAAGAAATCATTTGCTAAAGAAAGAAAAAAAATTTTAATCAAATGAATGAGTCATTCCCTTATAATTTACCCCAGGGACAGTATTTAGCTGTCAAAAGCTAGAAAACAAGAGCTGGCAAACATTTAAGAAAGAAGGGACATACCCCACTCCATCAGCAATTACACTCAAAAACCCCTTCAAGAATATCAATCGATCAATCAAGCAAATCTATTGAGCGCTTACTGTGTGCGGAGCACGAGGGAGAGTACAATAATAACAGAGTTGGTAAACACGTTCCTCTTGTTGTGGGCAGGGAATGTATCTGCTTATTGTTCTATTGTACTCTCCCAAGCGCTTGGCACAAAGTAAGTGATCAACAAATATAACTGAATGAATGAATGAATGTTCCCTGCCCACAACGAGCTTAAGAATACCAGAATGTATGATGCAAATATGTGGCTTTGCCCTTCAGTTTTGAAGATGAAGACCCTAACAGTGAGATCCTATTTACACTAAAGGATGTGGCTCTACGGTTCTTTGTGGGACTGACATTCATCAGGCTAGAAGCAAGGCTGTTATTACCAGGCCAGACCAATCCTCCACCTGGCCCAGGATTCTGCCTCTATCATTGGCAAAACATGATTCTATGGAATCATGTGACGGTTGCCCTCCTTGACATTCATTCTAATGTTTAGGGATGATCATTCAACATCCCTTACTTTTTTCTCTACTTTCCCTCTAGAAACTCAATCTGGACCTCTCATCCATGAATTATCCACACCTGGCATTTTGGACCTTTGCCAACCCAAATCCTCAGCTCTTCTCTTCAGATCACGCTGCCCAGCAAAGCTGGACTGAGCTGAGTACGGCTACAATGCTGGTCAGTCCACTGCAATCCTGGACCTCTTTGCTGGTGACATGAACCTGCCATCTGACATTGCATTTTAGGTCATAGGTGATGCCTGCATCACTCCTAAAGAAGCAGGATGGTTTTCTAGGTTGGGGCCAGGTCTCACCTCCACATGGCAACTTAGATACTACTTGGCAGACCTGTAGTTTTATATGGGAGCTTAACAGTTTGGGAATAAGGAAGTTACCAAGGTTCACACAGAATTAAAGGTTAACTACTTGTAAGGTGTTGTAGTGTCTGCCTCCCATTCTAGATTATAAACTCTGGGTCTAACTAGAAATATTGTACTCTTCCAACATCAAGCAAGTACATCAAATAAGTAGTAGTCATCAAATAAGTATTTGGGGGGGGGGCACCATTGTTCCTCCTATTAGAAATATCAGTGTCCCATATGGAAGCAAATTTATGATCACAAATTGGTTATGTGTGTTTGTGTATTTATACATACATATGTGTATACGATGTCCCTCTTATTTGAAGATACCACTGAGGTTGAAATTCACCTATGAATAAGTGTGTGTCAGACAAGACCAAAGGGAGTCACTGTTCCAGCTACATTAGGCATAGAAAAAAAACTGTCCCTTCTTGTGTTTTCATGTTTGGTTTTTGCAGCTCTTGTACTTTTTTCTCCCTTTTTTATGGTATTTGTTAAACACTTACAATGAGCCAGGCACTATACTAAGCGCTATACAAGCTAATCAGGTTGGACCCAGTCCACCTTCCAAACGGGGTGCACAATTTTAATCTCATTTTATAGATGAGGTAACTGAGGTCCGGAGAAGTTAAGTGACTTGCTCAAGGTCTCACAACAGACAAGTGGCATAGCTGGGATTAAAGCCTCTGATTCCCAGGCCAGTGCTCATGCTGCTTCTCTTTTACCTCCTTACTTCCCTTTCTTCACAAAGCAGTTGTTCAGAGAGAGAGATTCACTATTCTTGTAAGCAATACCTCATGCTGGTCTGTCCTCTGCAATTAATTCCAGTTTTCAGCTGGGATGTAGCAGTGCCTGAGACTTTGTTTTACCACTTCCTTAAAACATTTCCTCTGCCCTCCCTGCTCTCACATTCCCAATTTCAACAGTTCCTGCAGCAGTCCTTTGGGTTTCTTGCTGTTGCTGTTTAATAAACCCAAATGAATCTCCTCCCCTGACCTTGGGGAGGAGGAAGGTGAGAAGCTGATGCCATTTTTCAGAGTTGCAAATTTAATTTTGAAAATATTTCTTTACAGGCTTGTTATAATGTGGTTGCAGGAAAAATGATGCTTGCTTTAACAGTTTTTGTTTTCTACCTACCACAGTCCATTTGAGGGCACTCTTTATATTCCAATCATTATAATATGATTCTCTTTCAAAGAGGCTGCCATATTTATGTGCCTAATTTCTCCATTTTTTGTAACATGAAAACAAAGGTGGGACTGTCATATGAGAATTAAGTCTAGCAATAAGGGCCGGAGAAGGAAGGAGACAAAAAAAGGAGGAAGGCAGGAAGAAGGCCCTTGAAGCTGTCTGAAGACTTCAACTCCACTCTACCCAGTACTGCATTCAATATAGACACTCAATGAATTAACTCCTTCCCCAGCAAGGCTATGTTGTCAGGTTCTCACCCTTCTGCTCCTGCTCCCATGGCAGTATTAACACATAGATTCCCCTACCGGCTTTGTTGTCAGGTCCTTGGCTAACACTGCAAACAATTAGGTAATTCAAAAAAATGTTATTTTCTCCTCCAAAATCAGGACGGGGCAATTATGTGATTGAGTCCATTGTGGGGAAAAAGTATGGTAATCTCCTTCCCCACACTGGCAGGGACTTGACTGAGGCCCCCTTGAGGTGAGCACTATCCCTCTTACTCCCTGGGGCAGCCAGATCCCACTTATTTGAGGCCCCGTCCTAAAAATAGCCTCCTCCTTGTCTCACTGGCCTATTTCTACCCACAGAAGATTTAAGAGGGAGGGGTACGAGACTGGGCCTGAGATGCCAGGCAGGCTCACATCCGGCTTTGGGAATTAATCCTATGCTGGAAATTCACACCGTGAGTTTAGCAAGATACTGGCAGTCACACATATCTGTTGCTTTTACATACAGTATCCTTAAATCTCACAGAAAATATCATTAATGGTGAAACTCACCTGTGTGAGCCTGATGCTGAAAGGCCAAGGTTGGATTTAGTTCCCCACCACCCTGCCAGTCTACACCCGATGGCTTTTTTTTGTTTTTGCATTTGCTTCACATCAAAAATGTAACATGTCATTTCTTAATTACCACTAGACTGTACACTACCTTGAAAGCAGGGATCATATCTACTGACTCAATTGTACTCTCTCAATTTCTTAGGACAGTGTTCTTTGCAGAGTTAGTACTCGATAAATCCTCTCTCTTAACTGACTGCTTACTGGACAGTACTCATGCATCTGATAAATCTCCAACCTCTAACTAAGGAGGGACAAAAGGAAAGGGTGAAAGTCACCCCCGGCACTATCTGAAACAAGCAGTCATGGTGGGCGGACCAAAGGATGAGTGTTTCAAAGTCTCTGAACAGCTGGGATTGCTCCTGCCAGCTTCCTGCATGAGGTAAACTGACTACTGTGCCATTCACTAAGGGTGTGACAGGACAGAAGCAGAGATAGAAATCCAAACCGAAACGCATTATGGCTCAGCAGGAGGAGTAACAGACTAGGCTGCAAATACTAATCCTAGCTTCTCCATTCACAGACTGGGTCACCTTGAACATGCATTTAAGCTTCCTGTGAATGAGCCCCCTAACCTAAAAATTGCCAGCAATAACCCTACCTGCAGACCGGTCTAAGTCCATACTAGAAAAGTTTGCTAAAAAGAATTTTCTTCATTAGGTGCTTTTTTCTTTATCCCATAAGAAACATTTTAAAGCATCATTATAGAGAGTAAACTGCATTACTGCACAGTTGGTTCTGCCAGAAGTGATAGTAAAATTCTGGGAGCATTCTTCTGATACCATATGTCTGTCTGGATGTAGTGTGACATAGTGTTGGTAGAAAGAGTTCGGTACATGTGCCTAGTGTTGGCATAAGGTGACCGTTACAACGTGAGTTCTCTTTATGAGTGAAGGCACTGTTCTAAGCACTAGCGCAGATAAAAGGTACTTGGGTTGGACACAGTTCATGCCCCACATGGGGCTCAC
Source organism: Ornithorhynchus anatinus (assembly GCF_004115215.2). Taxonomy (NCBI): domain Eukaryota; kingdom Metazoa; phylum Chordata; class Mammalia; order Monotremata; family Ornithorhynchidae; genus Ornithorhynchus; species Ornithorhynchus anatinus. The sequence goes on from NC_041729.1 coordinate 112,053,432, forward strand.
TGCCTTAATCCCCATTTTATAGATGAGGTAATTGAGGCACCGAAAAGTTAAGTGACTTACCCAATATCACACAGCAGACAAGTGGCAGAGCTAGGACTATAATTCCAGACTATAACTCTGGCCCTTCTGACCCTCAGGCCCATGCTCTATCCACTGGGCCACGCTGCTTCTGCTGGAATTCAATCCCCATGTTACATGCGAACTGGGTATATTTATATTGCACTTTTCCTCAAAATGCTGTACTGCATTGCCAATAGGGAGAGTGCTAAGAGCTGGTTCTGTCACAAAAGACGGATCCTCTACAGCTACTCAACTGGTTCTGCCAGCTAATCCTGCCTGATTTGCAACCAGGGACCAACTACAAGTAGGATAATCACGCCCCAAATAGTAACAGCTGCTAGGTAGGAAAAAATAAAATAAAAAGCTTTCTCCCTTCTTAAAGGAACTCAGGTACAAAGACAAAGCAGATATGACATGGGCTGAGACCCAACTGAAGTTGGCCTGGGGGAGGCAAAACTAGAAAGAAGGGGACTGTAAATGACGAACCAGGTAACTTGTGAACTACTACATGTACTCTGCCCTTCCTGCATCATGGAAACCTGCTCAATTTTCACAACTGAGGGTAAAAACTAAAACCTTCATTACATCAGCTTCCACCTAAAAGGAAAATTCACCTATTAGATGCTCAACTTCTATAACCTGACTATCCCAGACTTGTGACCCTGTGACTTAGAGTCATTAAAATGAATGCTGAATGACTAAAAGTTCTAGAAAATAAGAAAACCAAGGGTGCTATTTTAAGAATATCCAAATCTAAGGGAGTCTCACCACATCATGGCTACAGTGGGATAACCTCTTCTCTAATGTAGGTACACTGAATATTTTCAAGAGGAAAAGATCAGTTATTTACCACTGGAGCCTATTTAAAAGTGTATTCTACCTTTTGAAGTCCCTTGTGGGTTGGCTCTGTTCCACTGGTGTATTTCTCAATCATTTACACTTTTCTCCATGAACCTGAATTGTGTGATGAGGTAGTTAGCATTAGATACAATCATGGTTTGGTATTGGTATGGCACTTTAGGAGCATGTAAAGTCCTTGGAAAATATACTGTCATATAAACCCCATATGCCTCCATTATTCCCACTTCCCACCAGAGGAAAAAGATGCTCTAGAATGTAGGCTAATTGTGGGCAAAAAACATATCTGCTAATTCTGTTGTATTGTGCTCTCCCAAGCACTTAGTACTGTGCTCTGTAATTTTATTTATTCATATTAATGTCTGTCTCCCCCTTTAGGTTAAACTTGTTGTGGGCAGGAAATGTTTCTCTTACATTGTACTCTACCAAGTGCTTAGTACAGTGCTCTGCACACAGTAAGCACTCAATAAATACGACTGACTACTCTGAACATAGTAAGTGTTCAAAAAATATGACTGATTGATTCTCATTCTCTCATTCCTCTGTTCTTTTCCTCACAGAGGTGCTGGTTATTAAAATGAGTATTAAGTTTGTCTCTAGCCTCCATCCACTGAACACTAGAAGCATTCCTCTGCTTAAGTTCTACTAGTTGGAATCCATGATAAAAAATGTTCCCAGTATGGGTGTAGTTCCTCACTGATCCATACAACAAACACCCTGGTTGCCAGGTCAGCCACACATTGGGCATTACCTCTGCTCTACAGGAGAGGCCGAACCCTTCAGCCAAGGGGAAACCTCTCTGAACGGAACATCCCAGGGGACCAGTGCCCTCAAGGGTAAACTAGTCACAGATGCCTGAGTCCATTTTATCCCATGAAGCTGAAGGCAGGGGGCTGACGATCCAGCACATACATTACAAGGGCTGATTGTTCTGTCCCCTCCATGTCCTGAAGTGGTGTGGCATGGCGTGGCTCAGTGGAAAGAGCACGGGCTTGGGAGTCAGAGGTCATGGGTTTGAATCCCGGCTCGGCCACTTGTCACCTGTGTGACCGTGGGAAAGTCACTTAACGTCTCTGTGCCTCAGTTCCCTCATCTGTAAAATGGGGATTAAGACTGTGAGCCTTTCGTGGGACAACCTGATTACCCTGTATCTACCCCAGCGCTTAGAACAGTGCTCTGCACATAGTAAGCGCTTTAACAAATACCAACATTATTATTATTGTCCTGTAAAAGCATTCCAAAATGAAATCACCATTATCCAATGAATACTTAAATTTCCATTTAGCCTTCCCAACGGACAGCCAGAAAGCTGATTGGCTGGGCTCACCTCACTCCACTCTTGAAGACACGTATCACCTTGAAGGGAGACAATGGCTTTCAAGTGGATGGAGCCTCTCTGAGCCTTGACTTCTTTTGTGCAGTCTCTAAGGCAGTCTACGGGGCCTGGATCCCCGCTAGTCCACACAGAAGCATGGTGAAGCCAACTGAAACCTAAACTCATTTCGCCAAAGCCACACAACAGATTTGGAGAGGTGCAAACTGGACTTCCAGTGGGAGAAAAAAAGCCATGTGTCTGGTTAGCCCAGGAGTCTTTAATCTGGGATCTTCGGACCTTGATTGCACTGCACATCGGTTCTTCGATTGGTTATCCGAGGGTGGGAGCAGAGTTTTTCCTCCCAAGTTCCTCGTTGAGGAAAATTCACATTATAGTACACATTCTCTGTCACAACTCTGTACAACTATTTTTTCCAACATCACACTGCCTTCTTTCCAGACAGATGGGTGTTGTCAAAAAATGTTCCTTAATTTCCTTGCAGTGTTCTATCCAAAATTAGAGTAAAGAAGCTCATTATGGGAGAACTGCATGCTTTTACCCCATTTTCAGCTCTCGTGTGTACAGTATTCAGTTGTACATTCGGTTGTTTGCTCAACATTTTTATCCTGACATTTTGTGTGTTACTACCTTCAGGTGTTTACTACAGTGCTCTGCACGCAATTAAGCACTCAATAAAGATCATCGACTAATCAACTGTTCCCACTATTTGTAAATAGTTGGTATCTGCCCATCTCCCCTCATTACACTGTAAGCCCCTTGAAGGCAGGTATAGCATCTTTTGCTTCTGGTTTACTCTCCTGGGTGCTTCATGAAGGGCTCTGCACATAATGAACTGTGCACGGAGAGGCAAACAATAGTTGTTCAAAAAATACTATTGACTGGCTCTTGGCCCTGCAAAGATGGGGATTAAGACTGTGAGCCCCACATGGGACAACCTGATTACCTTGCATCTACCCCAGTGCTTAGAACTGTGCTTGGCACATAGTATGCACTTAACAAATAACATAAATTATTATTATTATTATTATTATCATTATTGTGAAAGCTTTCTCTGCCATCTCATCATTTCCCTTAATTCTGTACATCTCACATACTCTATGCCCTACCCCTCCAGGGCAATGATACTGATTGGGTGTGAGGGACAGGGGAAAAAGGGAGAGAATCAAGAAATAACTTACTTATAAATGAGAACTTTACACTGCAAATTGCCCATAAGTCTTACGCCAAATGTCTGGGAAGCTGCCTCTTTCAAACATCTGACCCCCATCCTAAAAAAACCATCTCTTGACTCCACTTCCCCTTCCAGTTATCGCCCTATCTCCCTACTAGCCTTCCTTTCCAAAATCCTAGAACGAGTCGTCTACACTCGCTGTTTAGAATTCCTTAACTCCCATTCTCTCCTGTACCCCCTCCAATCTGGCTTCCATCCCCTCCACTCTACTGAGACTGCTTTCTCTAAGGTCACACATGACCTCCTTCTTGCCAAATCCAATGGCTCCTACTCCATTCTAATCCTCCTTGACCTCTCAGCTGCCTTTGACACTGTCAACCATCCCTTCTCCTCCACACCTTATCTCACCTTGGCTTCACGGACTCCGTCCTCTCCTGGTTCTCCTTTTATTTCTCTGGCCGGTCATTCTCGGTCTCCTTCGCAGGCGTCTCCTCTCCCCCTCCCATCCTTTAACTGTTGGAGTTCCTCAAGGGTCAGTTCTTGGCCCTCTTCTGTTCTCCATTTACACTCACACCCTCGGTGAATTCATTCGCTCTCACGGCTTCGACTACCATCTCTACGCAGATGACATGCAGATATTCATCTCTGCCCCTGTCCTCTCCCCTTCCCTTCAGGCTCGCATCTCCTCCTGCCTCCAGGACGTCTCCACCTGGATGTCGGCCCGCCACCTAAAACTCAACATGAGCAAAACTGAGCTCCTCATCTTCCCTCCTCCCAGAAGCCCTGTCCTCTCCCAGACTTCCCTATCAGCGTGGATGGTACGACCATCCTTCCCTTCTCTCAGGCCCACCACCTCGGTGTCATCTTTGACTTGTCTCTCTCGTTCACCCCACACAACCGATCCGTTACCAAGACCTGCCGGTCTCACCTTTATAATATTGCCAAGATCCGCCCTTTCCTCTCCACCCAAACGGCTACCTTACTGCTACAGGCTCTCGTTATATCCCAGCTAGACTACTGTGTCAGCCTTCTCTCTGATCTCCCTTCCTCCTCTCTCAACCCGCTCCAGTCTATTCTTCACTCCGCTGCCTGGCTCATCTTCCTGCAGAAACGATCTGGGCATGTCACTCCCCTTCATTAAAACCTCCAGTGGTTGCCTATCAACCTCCGCTCAAAACAAAAACTCCTCACTCTAGGCTTCAAGGCTCTCCATCACCTTGCCCCTTCCTACATCTCCTCCCTTCTCTCTTTCTACTGCCCAAGCCACACGCTCCGCTCCTCTGCCGCCCACCTCATCACCGTCCCTCGGTCTCGCCTATCCCGCCGTCGACCCCGGGGCCACGTCCTCCCACGGTCCTGGAATGCCCTCCCTCCTCACCTCCAACAATCTAATTCTCTTTCCCTCTTCAAATCCCTACTTAAAGCTCACCTCCTCCAAGAGGCCTTCCCAGACTGAGCTCCCCCCTTTTTCTCTCTGCTCCCTCTACCCCCCCTTCACCTCTCTGCAGCTAAACCCTCTTCTCCCCCCTTTCCCTCTCTTCCTCCTCCTCTCCCGTCCCACCCCCTCAGCACTGTACTCGTCTGCTCTTCTGTATATATCTTCATCACCCTATTTATTTTGTTTAATGAGATGTACATCACCCTGACTCTATTTATTTGCCATTGTTTTTATGAGATGTTCTTCCCCTTGACTCTATTTATTGCCATTGTTTTTGTCTGCCTGTCTCCCCCGATTAGACTGTAAGCCCGTCAGAGGGCAGAGACTGTCTCTGTTGCCAATTTGTACATTCCAAGTGCTTAGTACAGTGCTCTGCACATAGTAAGCGCTCAATAAATACTATTGAATGAATGAATGAATGAATGAATGAATGAATGAATGAATGAATGAATGAGAACACTGATGGAAGGACAGACACTGATTAGTCTACAGATTGTACCAATGAGTCATGTAAGCAATCTCCATGCCTACTTCAAAAAGCGGGGAGGACCACCATAATCAATCTATCAGTCAATGGTATTTATTGAGTGCTTACTATGTGTAAAGCACTGCACTAAGAATTTGGGAAAGTACAATACAACATAGGAGGCATTTGCAATCCCTACCCACAAGTAGCTTACAGTCTACAGAGGAAGACAGACATTAAAATAAATTTGGGATAGGGGAAATAGTAGAAAATAAGGATATTTACATAAGTACTGTGGAGATGGGGTGAATATCAAATAATAATAATAATAACAACTGTGGAATTTGTTAAGCACTTACTATGTGCCAAGCACAGTTCTAGGCACTGGGGTAGATGCAAGGTAATCAGGTGGCCCCACATGGGGCTCACAGTCTCAATCCCCATTTTACAGATGAGGTAACTGAAGTTCAAGAAGTTAAGTGACTTGCCCACGTTCACACAGCAGACAAGTGATGGAGTCGGAATTAGAACCTACGATCCCTGGCTCCCAAACCCATGCTCTTGCCACTTGGCCATGCTGCCTCTCCATCCAAGAACTCTAAAGTATTCCATCAAAGTACTTAAGGGCTTTACAGCCAAATGCACAATCGATGCAGGGGAAGGCGGTTATGGAAAACATTCTGTTCCTGGCTTGAAGCTGTTCTGAGGCCACGCAGGGATCAGGGAATAATCAATTATAATCAGTGCTTAGAACAGTGCTCAGTGCTTAGAACAGTACTTTGCACATAGTAAGCCCTTAACAAATACCATCATTATCATTATTATTATTAATTGCCAATAACCAGTGCTTACTGTACACAGAGCACTGTATTAAGCAATTGGGAGAGTACAATATGACACAGTTGGCAGACATGATCACTACCCACAAGGACCTTTCAGGCTAGAGAGATGTCCCAATTTCCAGTTTTGTTCTGGCAGTCCTTGGCTTTCCGAGATCAACAGTGTTCAATCTGCCCTTCATTCCACCCACTCCCCATGTTGGGACTGTAGGATTTAACAGTTAACAAGGGGCATGCTTTACCATTTTTCTCAGTTTCTTGACAGTGGTTCCTGTCAATTTTTACTACAGGAAAACTCCACCCACAGGAAAAGCCAAAACATCTCAGCTCAACAATAATTTTGATCCTGATTGGAGACGATAAATGAAAACCTGCCCACCCAATTTCTTCTCCTATACACCAATGTCTCAAATGGCCTTTGTGTGACAGAAAAGGGGTTTTAAATGTGTCATTCAAGAAAAACTGCTATACAAAACCCACCAGCATCCATCTCAAATTATACAGCCCCCTTCTACAGTTGGCATTGAATGTATAAACTGACCTCTTCCCCTTCTACTCTATAACTCAGAGGGGAAGCTTTACCCTTTGACCCTAGCTGCAGCTATTCAGGAGTTCTTTTATTTGGTGCTAACCTTACTTCACAAATGGTCTTGCTTAGGGGGAAGTCTTTAGATCTCCAGGCAGCAGAAAAGAGACTACTGCAATTCTGAATATATGAAGGGCACCACCACTGAAGGACGATGTCTAAACTGCCTTTAAGTCTTGCACCAATCAACCAGCCAATCATATTCATTAATAATAATTATTATTATTATTATGGTATTTGTTAAGCATTTACTATGTGCCAAGCACTGTTCTAAGCGCTGGGGTAGATTCAAGGTAATCAGGTTGTAATCAGGTTGCCTCCATGGGGCTCACAGTCTTAAAACCCATTTTGCAGATGAGGTAACTGAGGCCCTGAGAAGTTAAAGTGACTTGCCCAAGATCACAAGCAGACAAGTGGCAGAGCCAGGATTAGACTGTGAGCCCACTGTTGGGCAGGGAGTGTCTCTATCGGTTGCCAAATTGTACATTCCAAGTGCTTAGTACAGTGCTCTGCAAACAGTAAGCACTCAATAAATATGATTGAATGAATTAATAAGAACCCATGTCCTCTGACTCTCAAGCCCATTCACTTTTCACACTGAGTGCCTACTGTGTGCGGACCACTGTGCTAAGTGCTTGGGAGAATACAATATAACAAATTTGTTAGACACACTCCCGCCCACCAGGAGTTTACAGTTTAGATAGGGAGACAGACATTAATATATAAACTTGTCCAAATAAACCCCATATCAGTCCCTTTCTCTTTTCTGGCTGCAGTGAATGTGACATTAATTTTCTTCCTTGACATTCATTCCCCTTGGCAATTCTCCCAATTTCACCACAAAGAACGGAACTGCAAATAGATAACTGGGTTCGGCCTTCAACACCCAGACCTTCCTCCACAAGGGTGGCAGGATCGGCAGGAGGAGGTAGTGAGAGAAGAGAACACTGAGTAAACCCCATGAGCCAGCAGCAGTTTAAGGAAAGAGACATGATTTGGGCTTGGGGCTTGGAGTCGAAATTCTCCTGCAAGATGTGGTGCCGCTACCTGCTCCCTAAGGCTTTTTCAGTCCGTTTTTCCCCTTCCCCTCTAAACTAAAATTCTCCAGAACACAAGGGCTTACCCTCTAATAATAATAATAGTAATAATCATGATATTTATTAAGCACTTATCATGTGACAGGCACTGTACTAAGCGCTGTGGTGGATACAAGCAAATGGGGTTGGACCCAGTCCCTGTCCCACGTAGGGCTCCATTTTGCAGATGAGGTAACCGAGGCACAGAGAAGTGAAGTGACTTGTGCTTAGAACAGTGCTTGGCACATAGTAAGCACTTAACAAATACCATAATAATAGTAACTTGCCCAAGGTCACACAGCAGACAAGTGGCAGAGGAGAGATTAGTCTCTAACTTCCAGGCCTGTGCTCTACCCACTACACCATGCTGCTTCTCTATATCCCACATTCCTTCTCTATACCTATCTCCCTTCTCTCTCTCACCATCTCACCCAATGCACATGAGAATTTGTCTTAATAAAAAGTTTCTCATGCTGAAATGTTTGAGAAATCATTTCCAGTGGGAGGCTTCATCTCCTTCCCCTCACGCACTTCATCTTTAGATTGCAAGTGCCAGAGAGTAAAATCAAACAAAGACACACCCTACAAGATCTGCAGTGTGAACAGGATCCAAAAGTGGCTTAGTGGAAAAGCAGGAATCTGGGAGTCACAGGACCTGGGTTCCAATCTTGGATCTGCCACTTGCCTATGTGACCTTAGGCATGTCACTTAACTTCCTGTGCTTCAGTTTCCTCATACCTGTTCTCCCCTCCTTCTCAGACTATGAGCCCCATGTGGGGCACGAACTGATTCTCTTGTACTTATGCCAACATTCAGTACAGTATTTGGCATATAGTAAGCGCTTAACAAATACAACAATTATTATTTTCATCACTATTATTACATCTTTATCAGAAATAGGTCATGTTAAAGACACCTCTCCCAGTTTCCCCACTGAAGGTGCCATTTCTGCTTCCCAACAGCAATCTGTGCCTCTACTGAGACCTGGACTTTCTCATTGTCTTTACAGGTCATTTCACCCTGAGCCTAGAAGTAGAAACAGTGTCCTTTCCACCAGCAGACACCTGTCTGCAATGAGAAGAAGAGCCCTGGGCCTAAAAGACAGTTCTGTGAGATTCAATATTCCAGGACCCAAGAATGCCTTATCCACTTTGTCGGGACACCAGCTACAGCCCAGGAAGAGGAACTGGAGCGATAGCTTAACACCTTAAAATCACAAATCAAGAACTTGTAGAGGGTTGCTTCTATTGATATAACTGGGGTGTGTTTTGCAGAGTATATCTGAAAAAAATCTGCAAGGGGGATTTACTGCTTTGACTGTCTTTACAGGTACTTCCTCAAAATATGGAAGACAGAAGAAACCATAGGATTTCAAAGATGTCATCATTACTATCTTCAAGAAGAAAGTGGACAGAGGCAACTAAAGTTGACAGTGCTTCCTCCTTTGCCAGCAAGATAGCCATACAGTCCTAGTGCATAGCACCTTGAACTATCATAGCTTCATACCAGCACCAGACATTGTCTTTCCTGTGCTGAAAGCCCTGAAAAGTTCACCTAGAACTCCGTGACAGAATTAGCTATTTAGTCGAAGCAGGAAGTACCCTGTCCGATCACCGATCATTTCCATTACCCCAGGAGTAAACCATGGTTTCTATCAAAACCAATCACATCCAACCAATTCAATGATGCCACACTTAAGAATGAGACCAGAGACCTAAAACCTGGGGTCAGAATATGCTTCTGATCCCCGGGAAGCTTATTCAAAAGGCTTTAGCGCATCATCAAAAATCCATGGACTCATACAGGAGTTTGGGGTGGGGGGGGGGGTTTGTGTGTGTGTGTGTGTATACACGCATTTACATATCTAGACACACACACACATACTACACATATATTAACAATCCAAGGATTATGGGTGTCTTTTCAGACTGAGCACAGTTTTATGCCCAGTCACTCCCGCAACATCCCTGTTTTCCTTAACTCCAAGAACAGTGTAGTTCATAGACTACTTACACTGAATAGGAAAACTGCTGAAGATGTAAACTATCACGATGTTTACATTTGCACGGTCTAATATTTCCCTTGGCTCCCTAAATACAATTAGACCTTTTCAAATTATGAAGAAAAACCATTTGGTGCCATTGAACAACTATACATGTATGCAAAGCAACAAGTTCCGGCAGCCCATGGGGACAAATAAGCAGCTAGGGCCCGACCCCAGAAGTGAGATCTGGCCCTGTCAGAAGCACCAGAAGGTCTGGTTTATTTTGGGTCCTAAAGTCTTAAACCTCCATTCAGCGCACGGCAGGACAGGACAGAGGCCAAAGGTTTTCAGCCCTTGTAGGGCTCCAGGAAATGTGACTCCTGGTGGGTATGGAGAGCTCACATTGAGGGTCAAACCTGAGGCAGGGAAAGAATGAGGGGGTGTGGGAAATATAGCAAGTTAAATATTCATTCATTCAATCATATTTATTGGCACTTTCTGTGTGTGCAGGATTGGGAAAGTACAATACAACCATTAATAGACACATTCCCTGCCAAGAGTAACTGCTGACATGTCAGAAAGTAAGAGAAACAAAGAGATTTTTCCTCAAACTAATCAAGTCGTCCAGGCAGTTAAAGATCTGAGAAGAAAACAGAAAAGGACACTCAAATTCCTTGTGTGCCTCACAAAACAATAGAAGGCAGAACTCCCGAAACCATAAGGCGTTTTTCAAGATAGCATCTCAGATTGCTTTCCTCCAATTTCCTGCTCACAAGAAGTAAGATGGTAAAATGTGCCTTACTGGCCAATCCAAGGGCACAGTCAAGACAATATTTCCACAGCAGCAGAATCCCAACCCACATTTCACCATAGGGTCACTCCACGCAACAGCAACACAAAACAGTAGCTATTAGGACAGCAGTCAGTCAACAGTTATTTTCTACAAGCCAGCCAAATGAAGAGCTTTGTACTAGGGAGATCCCTGCTGCCATAATTATTAGCAGTAGTAATAGTAGTATTTATTAAGTGCTTACTGTGTGCCAGAAGAGAAAACACGGGCAGGAATTATCTGTGGTCCCTGTCCTTAGGCAGGGCTTACAATCTAACTGTACTCTGCACCTTATTCCTGCCACCACCTCTCAAATCCCCTTACCTAACTTTTTCTATTTGCATGGGCTCCACCTCTGCATGCACACACCCATATCCACGAATCTTTGCCTGTGCGATGAGCATAGGCACAGAGGTCAGTGTGCGGACTCCAAATCTCACTGAGACAGACATGTCCAGGCATGATATTTCATGCATCTATATCCCTACACCCCTTCCCAGAAGAGAAGTTGGGTTCAGTCAATGTTCTGCTGAACTGGGGTGGTTCAGGTCAGACCTCAGACTATGGCCCAGAGCACAGAGTTCTTTTCATATATTTTATTTTACTATTTATCCACACAACATCCTTGTCAGAGTCTGAGATGGCACGTATTATTATTTCCATTTTTTTAAAAATTGAAGCTTGTGCATGGGTGAGGATTAGCAAAATGCTCTAAATTACAGCTAAGAGACAGATTTGGGGTGGGGGGAGGGGGAGGGGAGGGGAGGAGGAAAAGGACTGAGGAAATAATTATCAACCATCAAAATGGAATCAGCCTTAGGGAGAGGCAATGAAAGACCTTAAGAGGTTACTCAACAACAAAGATTTCTCTTCTCTCCTTTTGGGCTGATCTTTCTTGAAGATAAAACCATCATAATTACCAGAATGATTCCCCAGTCTTAATCAGACTACCCATTCTTGAGAACATGGGCCAGATTCAGACTTCTGCGGTACTTTTAGAACATATTTTGAAGGACAGCAGCCTGCTAGTAAAAAGCAAGCCCCAACCCCGAAAGAATTGCAACCATGCTCAAGCCACGGACGTTTAAGTCACTACGTTGTATACACACTAATATTTACTGCACAGACCAGACCTTGAATGAACCCTCTCTGCACGTGGACCACAGCCACAGGGAAAAGCATTTTTCCCGGCCAGAAGTCCTTGAGAAATCCAAAGGGAAGTTCATCCTGAGGCTTGGGCCAAACCCTTCATTATGGTTCTTTCTACCAAAAGTGTGTCAGTACCTCAAGGTGCCTTCACTATGGGGAAGGAAGGAGTCTATGCAGCATGCCGCAAGAGGGAGTGGCAAGACGCAACCTTTTGACATTTCCTGCATCCACTGTAATACATTGACTTGGAGAGAGAGAGAGAGAGAGAGAGAGAGAGAGAGAGAGAGAGAGAGAGAGAGAGAGAGAGAGAGAGAGAGAGAGAATGTGTATGTGTGTTTGAAAGAGAAACAGACAGAGAAAGTAAAATTACCCAGGGATTTCCATCCTTGGGCAGTTCATTGTGTATTCTCCACACATGTAAATGTATTTGGCGTGGCTCCATTACGTACCAAATCATTTTCATACAGCTGCCAGCAGAAGAGAACTATATTCTTAAACCAGATGTTTTTGGTGTCAAAGCTGCCAAGCACGCATGGAAACCTCAGCTGAGTAGACTGAATGAACAATGAACAGAGTCACGAGATGCTAGTGTCCATTTATCACAGACATGATGTCACAGTCCTGTTAAAAGGCAGAGGAGCTGCTGACTGTTGGCTAATTACCTGCTCGGGAACAATGGTCCTTCCCAGAACAAAAATCAAATTACAGATGCTAAATATGTACTTGGCGAGAAATGTCTGCCTGAGGCTTTCAAACCCGCCATCCAACTAAACAGTTGACAAGGAGATTTAAGTCAAGTAACAGCTAAATAAATAAAAAGGAAAAAATGTCAGAAAACAGGACGAATCAAAGAGAAGGTTTGTGTTTTGGGACACGGCCCAAAACAAGCCTGGATTGTTCCAACAGCAGTTTCAATTAAGAGTCAGAGCTCTCCAGACCACTCCCACAAGGTACTCTTCTCAAGCTACAAGCCATGTTGCATCCTGGTTGGTAGCGTTTGTTCGAGGCACTGCTGATATTACAACCTGGATCCCGCTCTACCACTGAGAGCGGGGTTCAGGCTACACAGCTCAGGAGGGGAGAAATGGGTTGCAGCCTGCGAGATGATGGTACCCGTCAAGCAACATTCCCCCAGCCTCCCTGCATTCTTGTCTGGATCGATGCCCTGGGTCAAATCTGGGGCCCAAAGGGCATTCCCCTCCAGGGCAGAGGCAGGAGGAGATCGCCAAAACCCGAGGCCAAGGAAGTTCGGTGCACATGATTCCTTTCCTTTCCTCCCCATCCATCCCCAGTCCAACAGCTATGCCACTTTGCCATCCTCTCCCCCCGCACAAAATTACACTTGTGAGCAATGCCCATTTCCTTGCGCCGCCCCCCCCCCCACCCCGCCACACACATAATTCAATCACTACTCCACCCATAGCACCCCGTTACCACAACCCCAGCCTAAAAAGCCAAGGGGGCTGATTTATGATCTGGTTTGTGAATCAGAATGATCCACATTAGGATCATACTTTTTATTACCTAATGAGAACTGTTAATGTTCCTACTCACCCCACTGTAAATCCAGCTGAAGTAGAGGTGGTGAAAGGTATTCCCTTTGCCTGTCCCTGAAGAGACAGGGGGATTCGGTTCAAATCTTAGAATAGTGCTCTGCATACAGTAAGTGCTCAATAAATATCATTAACTGACTGATTGACTGGTTGAGTGTACTTGTCCTGGTCACAACTAAGTCAGAGGGGAAGACTGGTAACAGGATCTGGGTTCTAACTCTAATCCAGCATAGATGGTTGACCCAATCAGTCTTGCTTTTCATGTAATGGACAACCCTGGCTCCACGCACTTTGCAGCAGTCAAGTCACTGAGCTCCGGGGTAATGTAGAGCAATCTGTTGGGTGCTTTCCAGGGACTACTCCCACTGGGGGTGGTTTTCAAATAAACCACCTCAAAAACATTTTTTTAACCAATTCAAAATCTAGGTTCACGCCCCTACACTTGCTCTCTCCCCACTTCACTAAATGATTCAATTAAAATTAGTCAAATTATGATTCTTGTAAGAGGTGAGAGACATTTACTGGAGTCGACTTGGGGAAGTAGGATGGGGGAGAGAAAGCCATAATCCAGACTCCTGAAATCTGTCTTTGTCTACCCTGGCCCTCCAAAAGAAGAAAGCTATATAGAATCAAGCAGGCACAATCAGCCCACAATTCTCCATTACAGTCAACATCCCAACTGGTGGCACCAGAACAGTATCATTTATAGCTTGGCTGGCAGTCTCCCTCCTCTCCATGTGAATAAAAACATATGAACATATTTGCACAATCACTTTCCAAAAGCTTTCTTTATTCGTTTTAAGTAACTGGAGAGAATGACCTTTTTTCTCTTTCTTTTTTTCATCTCTTAAAAAAATGATGAATGCCTTAACTGTAAAATAAACAATAAGTGAAAAAGTGTAGCTCTACTGAAATCCTCCTGGATTAAAAAAAAAAAGTGATCTGCCTTGAAGAGAAGACACTTCATTTTTCCAGTCTTTCTGAGCATCTCTGCTTGCTTGGGGCCAACTGCAGCTCTGACTTTTTTCCCTAAGCCAATCCGCAGGGAGAGCATAATGGCCTCACTCAAAAATTATGTCGAACTATTGCTTAATTTACAAGCAGTTCAAGTGATACATTTGAAAAATAGGTTTTTTTTTAAATATATAAACAGACTCTTTCTCAATGTGTTTACAGTGAAAAAGACTATTACCTTGGGGCGTCAGGGAAAGATGATTCATGAGCAGGAAGAATCCAGTAACTGCACACTCATCCCAGTAACAATGATTACTTTTGGTGTCTTACTCTATCCCTAGTGAGACCCAAGTGGACGAACAAAACCTTAGGAGTCTTGACAGGAAACAAAATCCATCCATGGGACAAATGCTTTCCCAATCGAGGATTCAAAGCAAACCAAATGATCGGGCAAGTGAGGAAGAAAAAATATCGCCCTGTTTGGGGAGGTGGGAAATACTAATAGTAGTAGTAGTATTTATCAAGCACTGTACTAAGTGCTGGAGTAGATACAATACAGTCAAATGATGCTAGATTCATTTCTCTCATTCAACCCACATATTCAATCTAAATCCTGTTGGTTCAACTTCCACGACATCACTAAAATCTGCCCTTTCCTCTTTATCCAAACTACTGCCATGTTAATCCAAGCACTTACCCTATTCCATTTTGATTACTGCATCAGCCTCCTTGCTTACCTCGCTGCCTCCCATCCTCTCCCTACTCCAGTCCATCAACTGCCTGGATTATTTTTCTACAGAAACGTTCAGTCTACGTTTCTCCACTCCTCAAGAACCTCTAGTGGTTGCCCCTCGACCTCCACATCAAACAGAAACTCCCTACTACCGGCTTTAAATCACCTCACTCCCTACCTTCCCTCGTTACTCTCCTACTACATCCCAGTCCATATACTTCTCTCTCTAATGCCAACCTACTCATTTTACTTCGATCTCATCTATCTCATTGCCAATTCCTCACCCACATCCTGCCTTTGGCCTGCAATGCCCTTCCTACTCATAACCAACAGATGATAACTCTCTCCACCTTCAAAGCCTTATTGAAGGCATCTCTTCACCAACAGGTCTTCTTGCACTAGGCCCTCATCTCCTCTTCTCCCACTCCCTTCTGTATCATCCTTGCACTTGGATTTTATCCTTCTATTCACCCCACACCCAGCCCCACAGCACATATATACATCTCTATAATTTATATTAATGCCTGCCTGCCCCTCTAGATTGAAAGCTCATAGTGGGCAAGGTATTTGTCTACCAACTCTCTAATATTGCATTTGCCCAAGCACTCAGGGCACTGCTCTGCACACAGTCAGTGTCAATAGATGTGACTGATGATTGAAGCAAAGTCCCTGTTCTACATGAAGCCCTCAGTCTAAGGGGGAGGGAGAAGACACATTTCATTCCCCTTTTAGAAATGAGGAAACTAAGCACAGGGAAGCTAACTTGTAAGTAACTTGCCCAAGATTACACAGCAGGCAAACAGTAGAGTCAGGATTAGAACCCAGATCCCCAACTCATGGGCCCACGATCTTTCCACCAGGGCACATTACTTATCTAGTTTGTAGGTAAAAGTTTCCTCCACCACCTTTTTAAACAGGATGTGGTGAAAAAGATTGTTGGGACGAGGGAAAAAGCTCTTCATCCCCATTAACAGGCTGCTTCCACACAACATAAGTAAAATTTGGAACTGGCTATAGAACTGGAATTTTTTAGGAAATTCTTGTGGGGCTGTGGGGGAAGAGGTACATCTGAAATGAACCTACAGTAGCACCTTAGGGTATTAGAGAAGCAGCATGGCTCAGTGGAAAGAGCCCAGGCTGGAGAGTCTGAGGTCATGGGTTCAAATCCCAGCTCAGTCACTTGTCAGCTGTATGACTTTGGGCAAGTTACTTAACTTCTCTGTGCCTCAGTTATCCCATCTGTAAAATGGGGTTTAAGACTGTGAGCCCCACATGGGACAACCTGATCACCTTGTATCCTCCCCAGGCTTAAAACAGTGCTTTGCACATAGTAAGTGCTTAACAAATGCCATCATTATTAGTAGTAGTAGTATCATCACCCTACAGTAATATATTAGGCAATTCTAGTCTCTCAAGATGAAATCTGCCCCTCTAACTGGAATCCTCCCAAACTCCACCGGGTTCTTGCCCCAGGGCCACCCCCTCCTCCTCAGGATACTATTTCCTGAAGTTGACCATGCCCTTCTTCACTCACCCAACTCCCACTCTCCCACAGCACCTCCTCAGATGTCTTTATATACTTAGTTTCACTTATCTAAATTTTAATGTCTGTCTTGCCAACTAGACTGAAAAGTCCTTGAGAACAGGGATCATTCCTACTATATGCTCTGTACCTTGTGTCTACTGCAATCTCCAAAGTGATTAGTTCAATGCTCTCCACAAAGTAAGCACCCAAAAAAAGCTGGAGACATTATCCCTGAAATAGACCACAGAGGAGAGAAGACCCAGAATAAGGATATGGAATCATCTCCCATGGGTGGAAAATCAGAAAGTCAAGGTTATTACAAAACCTATGAGTGTCAGAGGCTGATAGTCTAGGTATTCAGCTAAATATTTCGCTTGGCAGATATTCTACATGCACATTTCTATTTCAAACATCCCAACAATCTTAAAGATTGTCAGGAAGCAGCATGGCTCAGTGGAAAGAGCACGGGCTTGGGAGTCAGAGGTCATGGGTTCGAATCCCGGATCTGCCACTTGTCAGCTGTGTGACGGTGGGCAAGTCACTTAACTTCTCTGTGCCCGTTCCTCATCTGTAAAATGGGGATTAACTGTGAGCCTCACGTGGGACAACCTGATGACCCTGCATCTACCCCAGCGCTTAGAACAGTGCTCTGTACAAAGTAAGCACTTAACAAATTGGTATTTTATTATTACATTACATTATTACATTAATAATACGTTATTATTATTATTATTAATAACAATAAAGATGTGTGTGAGATAAGAGTTTCCTTCATAAATCAAGCTTATACAAACCAAAACTTTTTTTTGTTCACTTTCTCTCTCCTTTCCTCCCTCCCTTCCACAAAATGAGCTTTCGTTAAGTAATCCATGAGATTACACTACTTTCCTACTCTGACATTCAGGAAGGCAGAGAAATCAGACAAATGACATGCACAATTTCAATCCCCTTTGAAAGAGAAACAGGGCACCCATCAATATGCAAATGCCTTGGGATGGAAGTTATGCTCAATTTTATAGAAGAAAAACATCCACCTTTAAAAGAGGGAGCAGGCAAATCTGGTAGGAACCACTTTCCAAGCACTTTTCTAATTCACCATATGTGCAAAAACTTTATTTGTAAATTTGTATTCACTGTTTTCACCGATTCTCCCAGCCTTTTAACTATTCCTAAATGTATGCTTTTCTTCTCACATTAGATTACACTGTAAACTGAGAAGCAGTGTGGTCTAGTGGAAAGAGCACGGACCTTGGAATCAAAAAACCTGGGTTCTAATCCCAGCTTTGCCAATTGTTTGCTCTGTGCCTCAGTTTCCTCAACAGTGGGGATTCAACACCTTTTCTCCCTCCTTATTAGAATGTGAGTCCCATGTGGGACAGTGACTGTATCCAATCTAATTGAACTGCACCTACCCAGTACTTACAAGAGTGCTTGACAGATAGCAGATGCTTAACAAATGCCATTAAAAAAAAAAAATCTCAAGGGAAGGAATCACATCTTACATTACTTTTGTTGGTTCCCCAAATGCTTAGGGCAGAATGTTTCTCATCTGATTGTATTTCGTGGACCCCAGCCCTTATTATAGTGTCTGGCACATAATGAGCACTTAAATACTACAATCATTATTTTTAAGGCACTCAGTCCATTGCTGACGTGTCCCTGCCCATGGAGACAAAGATAATTCTGACCCCTTATGCAGACATAGTATCCCTGAGGACAGAATGTGATTCTCATGGCCTTTTGCCCATATTATCCAGCAGAACGTTGAGAGGTACAGGTCGGAGTCATTGACAGGGATGTAATGTGACCAATAGCAATAAAACGTGGACCTTTTATATTGACAAGAAACAGAGTAGCACTTCAAGATAGGCAGAAAGGAACCATCAGTGGAAAGAGTTGATGGAAGCATGTTAATGATATTTTGAGGGTTTGTTCACACTCCTTATTTTGCTGGGTGGCTTTGGCCTTCCTTTCTAGGAGCTTCGCAAATCTTTGGGGAGTGGAAATCAACGGTTTGTTAGGTGGACTTCAGAGCAGCTGATACACAAAATAACAACCAGTTTCTCCCACTCTCCCATTCTTCTGTAGAGCAGGTGTCAAAATCAAGGTCGGAAATGTACCCTCCGGCCCAGCCATATAAAACTCTAAGATGCAGTTGGGCAGACAATGATGAGCAGACCTCCGCGACTATGCCTTTGGGAGTCACCATGGATGAGGGGAGTACAAGAATAAAACGAGAGAGAAAAACAGCTTACATCCTACCAAAGCAAGAAGGAAATGGCCACACAAAAAAAGTATTCCTTTGTGGGTCCAATAAGACCAGAAGAGGGGGAAGATACAGACATGCCTGCCCACTGGAACCAAAGGGATTACTGCTACTTTGCTTTGAGGTTGCATGCATTGTACTCCCAAGCCCTTAGTACAGTACTCTGTGCTTAGTACAGAGATCTGCACACAGTAAGCGCTCAATAAATACAATTGACTGAATGCACATAGTAATCACTCGGTAAATACCATTGAATGATTGATGTAGACAGAAATTCACTTCCCAAAGGGCCCCTGTATCACATACCTTAGCAGTAATCCTTCCAAAAAGTTCACATACACAATTAGAAAATAATAATAATAATAATAATAATGAGCTTCTATTTTGTGCAAAGCACTGTACTAAGCACTGGGGTAGATAGCAAGATCATCAGGTTGGGTGCAGTCCCTTTCCCACCAGGGGGCTCATAGGTCAAAGCAGGAGAGGGAACGGGTATTGAATTCCCATTTTACAGATGAGAAAACTCAGGTCCAGAGAAGTTAAGTGACTTGCCCAAAGTCTCATAGGAGGTCAATGGCAGTTGTGGCATTAGAACCCAGGTCCTTTGACTCCCAAGCCCATCCTCTTTTCACTAGGTCATGTTGAAGGAAACCCCTCCGCAAACCCTAAGCTCCACATCCACTGGCATAGGCTCTCACTGAGGTGGGGAGATGAGAGATGGCAAGGGGCAGAGGGCAGTCTTGGGCAGAGGGCTGTCTTGTTTGAGAAACCGGGAACCAACTGGTAATTTTGAGGGCTTTCAAACTGTCAAGGCAGGGAGGGAGAAGCAAAAGGGAAGGAAGGAAAACTGGACTTAAGGTTTCTCTGTCAGTGAGCAGGACCACAAGCCACTGTTGAAGTAATAACACTGTTGCCATAACTTGATTACAAATGAGACATTAACAACAAGGGCTTTGGAGACAGGCTTTTGTCTACCAGACAGATTACCAACCTAACGTCACTGCTGATGACTAAGAAGATGTTTGTGTATGTTGGGGAGTGGAGAAGCGGGTTGAGGAGAAGAGGGAGAGGAGGGTGGCTCCTGACACATGATTAAGTAAAATTAAGAAAAGTCAATGTCTTACGTAAAATGCAGTTTCTGGGAGAACTGAGTCTGTGAACTGTGAACAACATAAATAAGGATTTTTGAAAATTAGCTTAGATTCCTA
Organism: Ornithorhynchus anatinus; assembly: GCF_004115215.2. NCBI lineage: Eukaryota > Metazoa > Chordata > Mammalia > Monotremata > Ornithorhynchidae > Ornithorhynchus > Ornithorhynchus anatinus. The sequence goes on from NC_041729.1 coordinate 112,073,463, forward strand.
AAACATGGGTTGTTCATTCACTGCTTGCCCCAATGGGGCTTTGCCAGGCTAGTAAAACAGGCAGTTAATTTCAGTAAACTAAATTATATGGGCTGTTTAATTTGTGCCGGGAATTCCTCCTAATTCTGGCTGATGGATTTCACACTGGAAATAGTCCCTGGAATTCAATTTACAAAGAGTTGGATGTCTTACGATAAGTCTTTCTCAAATAGTGAAATGCAGCAGGCAACACAGCTCGAATATCTATTTTAAATCTTTTGGGTTACAATTTTCCCTATTTTAAAGTTCATCTCAACATATAGGTACCTAAAGAACCTAAATCAATGGAATTTATACAGTGCTTACAGTGTGAAGCGCACGCTACTTGGGAGAATAAATACAAGAGAATTGGTAAACACATGCCCTGCCCAAAACAAACTTACAGTTTTAAAGGCAGGGTCAGATGTTAATACAAATAAATAAATTATGGATAAGTACATAAATGCATCTCCTCTCAGGGTCACACCTGGGGAGTTTTCAGCACTCTACCAGTCTCAACTACAGGTGGGAGAGTCAGGCAGAGGCATATCCACTCCAATCCTAACTTGGGCAGCAGCTAGCAAGTGGAAGGCAATCTGCTACAAGTCAAAACTCACCTGTGCTGGGCAGTAGCTGCATGGGAGAGAGATGAGGGCAGAGACTCAAGTTTACTGCACAGAAGGAGGCAATGGTAAACCACTTCCGTATTTTTACCAAGAAAACTCTATGAATACACTACCAGAACGACTGCAGATGGAGGTAAAGTATTCTGGAAGAGATGTGTCCATTGGGTCGCTATGGGTCAGAGACGACTCGACAGCATAAGACAAGACAAGAAATAAGTGCTGAGGGTGGGTGAATACCAAGTGCCCAAATGACAAAGGACACTTTGATAATGGAACAGTCAAGTTTGGGATCAGATTTTTCACCTTCCCCAGTATTATTCCTGTAATGCTTGAGGAAGTGTGTTAAAATATATGTGTTCCCTATCTCTTTACACTAAGAGAAGGGTAATGCAGGACACTTGGAAAAGTGTTTGGAAGTGTGAAGCAGAGAATTACTGCTTCAGGTCATCCAGGTTGCTCCAATCAGACTGCCCCAATTTATGATGTCTTAACTTTCTTCCAGACACCGCTGTCAACACAATATCAAATGTCCCATTACTTTTACTAACTGTGGGTAGCTAAGAATGGACTCAGCAAGGGTGCTAAGAGATGGTGCTAATTTTAAGGCAGGTCTCTTCCAACAACCTTTTTTTTTTCTTGGCGGGGTGGGGGGCGGCGGTATTTGTTAAGCACTTACTATGTGCCAGGCACTGTACTAAGGGCTCGGAAGAAAGCAAGCCAATCAGATTAGATATAGTTTATATCCAACATGGGCTCACATTCTTTGTCACCATTTTATAGATGAGGTGACTGAGGCACAGAGAAACTTAAATGACTAGCCCACAGTTACACAGCAGTCAAGTGGCAGAGCCAGGATTAGAATTTAGGTCCTCTGACTCTCAGGTTTGTGTTCTTTCCACTAGACCACACTGTTTCGAACAGAGGGACGAAATTACTGATGAACAGTGAAGAGACTGCTGAAGATAAGACATGCAGAGATTATTAAGTGGGTGGGTAGTTACAAGATGGTCAGGTTGGACCCAGTCCCTGTCCCACATGAGGCTCACAGTCCAAAAATGAGGGAGAACAGACAGTGCATTCCCATTTTACAGATGAGGAAACTGAGACACAGAAAAGTGAAGTGACTTATCTGAAGTCACACAGCAGAGAAATGGTGAAGCCAGGATTAGAACTAGGTTCTCTGACTCCCAGACCCATGCTCTTTCCATTAAGCAATGCTGCTAACATTCCATATTTATAATCTTCTCTATATGCAAGCCATTTCATAGCAAAAAATATCTGAAATTATTCAAGAAATGGTACTGGGACAAGGGGGCCTGAGCCTTTGGGCAGACCTTGGGGCCTGGACCCAGTACAACAAGACTAGAGACTTCCAGGGGGAGGCACAGGCACTTGAGTAGCACTGGGACCCATCCCCAGGATCAGCAGGATCATTCAATACTGCAGTGAAGCAGATTGGACTGGGCTGCCCTGCTTGTGACTTCCCATTCTATAGCTCTGTCTAGGATATGGGCAAAATATTGGTAAAGCATCAGCTATCATTAAGCCCTTAACCCTTTCTTTTAATGGTATTTGTTAAGCACTCACTATGTGTCAAGGACCACTCTAAGCATTGGTTTAGAATCAAATCAAATACGTTGGACACACTCCTTGTCCCACACAGAGCTCACAGGCTAAGTAGGAGGTAGAACAGGTATGGAATCCCCATTTTACCATAGAAAAAACTGAGGCACAGAGAACTTAGGTGACTTGCTCAAGGCCATACAGCAGGCAAGTGGTAGAGCTAGAATGAGAACCCAAGTCCTTTGACTCCCAGACCTAAATTCTTTCTACCTAGCCATTTGATATTCACCCCACCCTCAGCCCCACAGCACATATGTACATATTCACAATTTATTTATAATAATATATGCCTTGCCCTCTAGACTGTAAGCTCCTTGTGGGAGAGGAACGCATCTACAAACTCTGTTGCAGTGTACTCTCCCAAGCACTTAGTACAGTGCTCTGCACCCATGGAAGCCCTCAATAAATACCATTGATCGACTGAGCTGCTGACATTTGATAAAAATGATTTTCAATACAAAATAGGGTGGGGTAAAAGAGAACACTGATTGTCAGGCAAAAACATAACTCCACAAGCAGTGAGCTTTACATGAACACATTCACAATCCATAAAAAACAGCATTATTGCAAGAGAATTCTCTTTTTCTGTACTCTCATGTTACACAGAAGTAACTCCTCAGAAAGGAGTATGGGAAGTAGTGTGGTCTAGGGGAAAGATCATGGGCTTGGGAGTCAGAAGACCTGGATTCTAATCTCAACTCCACCATTTGCCTGTTGTGTAAACTTAATTGTGCCTCAGTTTCATCAACTCTAAAATGGGGAATTAATACCTCCACCAAAACACAGAAACAAAGGCACAGGGTACAACAAAAGACCTAGAAAATGTTTCTGATTTCTCCTTGCTTTGCTGTCACAGATTTTGCTCCTTCTTCAGGCTGCTATGGCAAGACAAGGATCTACGGAGGAGTAAGTAAAGTGGTCTCTGCAATCAGAGTGATGGAGAGAAATGCTTTGAGTGCAATTGCTTAGGTGGCTAATTTAAAAACTGGGGACAAAATTTCATCTTGGCTTAGGAATGACAATAAATCATTTACAGTAAAGATGTAACCAAAACAACACAAATCAAACCCTACCAGAAATTTAACAGTATATATTTCTCACCCAATGAATGCAGAAAACTGTACAGGGTCCTGAAATAACTATTCAGTAAATTAGTACAAGTCCTCAAGACAACAGCAGGACCAAAGGATCAGCCAGAAGCACCTAAGAAACTAATAATAATAATAATTGTGATATTTGTTAAGTGCTTACTATGTGCCAGATAGGTACTTTGCGACAGGGTAGATACCAATTGGGTTGGAAACAATCTCTGACCCACATGGGGCTCACAGTCTTAATCCCCATTTTACAGGTGAAGTAACTGAGGCACAGAGAACTGAAGTGACTTGCCTAAGGTCACACAGACTAGCGGCGAGCCATGATTAGGACTCAGGTTCTTCTGACTCTCAGGCCCACGCTCTATCCACTAAGCCATGCTGCTTCTCAGGAGTATCTTCCTGGATTCTCAGAATTGACTATAACTGTCTACCAGTTATAGGGGAAGCAGCGTGGCTCAGTGGAAAGAGCCTGGGCTTCGGAGTAAGAGGTCATGAGTTCGACTCCCGGCTCTGCCACTTGTCACCTGTGTGACTGTGGGCAAGTCACTTAACTTCTGTGTGCCTCAGTTCCCTCATCTGTAAAATAGGGATTAACTGTGAGCCTCACGTGGGACAACCTGATTACCCTGTATCTACCCCAGCGCTTAGAACAGTGCTCTGTACATAGTAAGAGCTTAACAAATACCAACATTATTATTATTATTACCATACAGAGGAGTCTTGCTAGTTGGTTAGGGGGACCGAAAAATTAGCTGCCCTTAGAACCCAGGAAAAGATGACTATGAGAGGCTAAGAAATAACATTTTAATAAAATAAAATAGAAACACATAACAGCAAAAGTAATTTCTATAGATTCCAAGAGATCCTACCTATATGGCATGACCATTCATTCATTCATTCATTCAATAGTATTTATTGACCACTTACTATGTGCAGAGCACTGTACTAAGCGCTTGGAATGTACAAATCGGCAACAGATAGAGACAGTCCCTGCCCTTTGACGGGCTTACAGTCTAATCAGGGGAGACAGGCAGACAAGAACAATGGCAATAAATAGAGTGAAGGGGAAGAACATCTCATGAAAACAATGGCAAATAAATAAAATCAGGGTGATGTACATCTCATTAAACAAAATAAATAGGGTGATGAAGATATATACAGTTGAGTGGACGAGTACAGTGCTGAGGGGATGGGATGGGAGGTGGGGAGGAGGAGAGGGAAAGGGGGGAGAAGAGGGTTTAGCTGCGGAGAGGTGAAGGGGTGGTAGAGGCAGCAGAGGGAAAAAAGGGGGAGCTCAGTCTGGGAAGGCCTTTTGGAGGTGAGCTTTAAATAGGGATTTGAAGAGGGGAAGAGAATTAGATTGTCTGAGGTGAGGAGGGAGGGCATTCCAGTACCGCGGGAGGACGTGGCCCAGGGGTCGACGGCGGGATAGGCGAGACCGAGGGACGGTGAGGAGGTGGGCGGCAGAGAAGCGGAGCGTGCAGCATGGGCAGTAGAAAGAGAGAAGGGAGGAGAGGTAGGAAGGGGCAATGTGATGGAGAGCCTTGAAGTCTAGAGTGAGGAGTTTTTGTTTTGAGCGGAGGTTAACAGGCAACCACTGGAGGTTTTTAAGAAGGAGAGTGACATGCCCAGAGCGTTTCTGTAGGAAGATGAGCCGAGCAGCGGAGTGAAGAATAGACTGGAGCGGGGCGAAAGAGGAGGAAGAGAGATCAGAGAGAAGGCTGACACAGTAGTCTAGCCCGGATATTACGAGAGCCTGTAGCAGTAAGGTAGCTGTGACTAAATGGCAACTGAAGAACTATTCTTTTAACAGGGACCCAGGGACCTAGCCTCTCTAGATTCATTCATTCAATCATATTCATTGAGTGCTGTGTGCAAAGCACTGTACTAAGCGCTTGGAATCTATAATTCGGCAACAGGTAGAGACAATTTCTGCCCAACAATGAACTAACAGTCTAGATCTACTTACGTATCTGTGAAAGGCTATTTAAAGAGCCAGGCCTAAAAGGCATTAGGTCAGATCCAAACAAAAATTACTTGCTAGGTAATTTTTTTTTCATTTGAAAATTGGAAGATATGCAATTGAAACATTATCACTATGACACTGAAGAGCAAGTAAAATTAGGGTACATAAAAAAAAAATTATTCAGACCGGAAGATTTTAACCACACACAGCACTATGAAAACATTCCAGGATTTCTTGGGGAAAACACATGTATTTGAAACAGATATTTAAGTTCTTTTGTAACAGTAATTTGTTTAAAACTTCTGAAATGAACCAAACAACACCACAGGTAAAAACTTGCCCATTTAAACCAGCTTCTCAAAGGAAGGGGAAAGATAATGATAAAATGCTATACTAAATAGGAGTTTCTTAACTTGCATGTATCCAAAAAATTCAGTGAACCAGGTTACTGAGTACCTACGATGATGATGGTAAGTGCTATGTGCTGAATTAAGCACTGGAGTGGACACAAGCAAATTGGGTTGGACACAGTCCCTGTCCCACTTTGGGCTCACAGTCTCAATCCCCATTTTACATTCATTCATTCAATCGTATTTATTGAGCGCTTACTATATGCAGAACACTGTACTAAACACTTGGAAAGTACAATTCAGCAACAGAGACAATCCCTGCCACACTGGGCTTACAGTCTAGAAGGGGGGAAACAGACAAAAAATAAACAAGTAAGCAGGCATCAATATACATAGAATTATAGATATATGCACAACAAAACAAGTAAAGACATCAGTATAAACAGAATTATAGATATGTACATATATATACATAAGTGCTGAAGGGCAAGGGTGCGGGGGGATAGGGCAAAGGGAGTGAGTTGAGAAGATGGGGGGGGTTGCTGAGAAAAAGAGGGCTTAGTCTGGGAGATGAGGGAACTGAGGCCCAGAGAAGTGAAGTGACTTGCCCAAGATCACAAAGCAGACAAGTGGAGGAATCAGAATTAGAACCCATGACCTTGTGACTCCCAGGCCTGTGCTCTATCCACTATGTCATGCTGCTTCTCTACTATGTGGAGAGCTCTCTGGGTAGGGAGCATGGGTAGGGTGCATGTCTGTTAATTCTGTTGTATTGTACTCTCCCAAGCACTTATACAGTGCTCTGCATACAATAAGTGCTCAGTAAATACGACTGACTGACTGAGATTACAGATTAATTGGGGGGCTTTATGGTAGAAATATAATTTCAGAAAGGCTTTGTAAATGGAGAGAGCTGTGGCCTGTAAATTTGAAGTGGGAGAGAGTTAAGACAGAAAGCAAGGCATGAGTAGAATGAGGCACGAAGAGAAAGAGCTGAGGTGGAGTGGGAGTACAGTGTAGGTAATATTCTATTAGGCCAATGCCATTTTCGCAGTCACTTCACTTTATCTCAGCTTTACCACAAAAAAAGGGAAGACAAATCAAATCCCAGCCACAAATTTAAGCAGTCTGTGGTTTTCTAATTGCATTAACTCAGTAAATACCTTCAGACTCAGATTGTTCACTTCCTCCCTGACCCATCCTATATAGGGTATATTGGTTCTAACCCCAAAGTGAGCAAAACCACATTTTTGACTTGACAGTATTGGGGCCAACATTTATTCCCTAGTGTGAACATGTTCAGAGACACTGAGAGTTTAGGCAGAATTGCTTGGTTTATAACAACCACACAAGACACAAACAGAAGACAGCATGGCTTACCAGAGAAAGCATGAGCTTGGTAGTCAGAAGGATTTGGGTTCTAATTGTGCTCCACTATTTGCTGTGTGACCTTGGGCAAATCACTTCTTTTCTCTGTGCCTCAGGGACCTCATCTGTAAAATGAGTATGAGGACTGGGAGCCCCCTGCAGGACATGGACTGTGTCTAACCTGATTAGGTTGTGTTGTATCTATCCCATCACTTAGTGCAGTGCCTGCCACATTATAAGTGCTGGATCCCATCCCCATAACAAATTAGATCCGCATTTTCTACTTCAGCCTGGCTACTAACTCAACTGGAACCAGTAAGCTACCCAAAATGCAAGTACCTCAGTCAGGATGCAGAAAAAAGCAGCTTTCTTTCTTTATTGTAGAAAGACTACCTCCAAATTTCCAACCTCAAATCAACACCATTCTCTGTGGCATTCATGAACTCTAATCCAACTGGCCTGCATTATTTATAGGGCAAGAAAACCCACAATAGAGATCAAGTTCCTAAATGCCTCAGAGTTGCTCCTTTGTGGCACTCTTCCCCTCACCTTCCCCACCCCAGCCGGACATTGCCACCTCCCAGAAGAATGCTGCTGCTGCTGCTGCGAACATGGTTGGGGGGAGGGAAGTGACACATGGGGAGCAATTACTTCCCCCTCCACAGTCATTCTCCACAGCTGCTACCACTGCAGACTTAGTCCCTCCTCCTGCAGGGATGGGACGAGGATGTTGTCCCAGCTAGCAGGACTTGCAGAGGTTCTCACATGCCCATTTTGGGGGTTTTTAAATATACTTAAGTGCTTACTCTGTGCCAGCCATTATACTAAGCATCGGGATACAAACAAGCTAATCAGGTTGGACACAGCCCATATCTCAAATGGGGCTCACAGTTTTAATCTGATTTTACAGATGAAGTAACTGAAGCACAGAGAAGTTAAGTGACTTGCCCAAAGTTACACAACTGACAAGTGGCAGAGCCGGGACTCGAACCCATGATCTCTGATTCCCAAGCCCGTGCTCTTTCCACTGAGCCATGCTGCTTCTCTAATTACGATACTGTACTCTACCCAAGTGCTTAGTACAGTGCTCTGAACAGAGAAAGTGCTCAATAAATACCATTGACTGATTGGCCATGGCAGCCATCAGAGGAATAATAATAATACTAATAATTATTATTATTATTATTATGGCATTTTTAAGCACTTACTATTTGCCAAGCACTATTCTAAGCGCTAGGGTAGATACAAGGTTATCAGGTTGTCTCACTCAGGGCTCGCTGGGGTAGATACAAGGTTATCAGGTTGTCCCACGCAGGGCTCACAGTCTTAATCCCCATTTTCCAGATGAGGTAACTGAGGCACAGAGAAATTAAGTGACTCACCCAAAGTCACACAGCTGACAAGTGGCAGAGCAGGGATTAGAACCCATAACCTCTGACTCCCAAGACCATGTCTTAGAGAAGCAGCATGGCTCAGTGAAAAGAGCACGGGTTTAGGAGTCAGAGGTCATGGGTTCTAATCCTGGTTCTGCCACTTGTCAGCTGTGTGATTTTGGGCAAGTCACTTAACTTCTCTGTGCCTCAGTTACCTCATCTGGAAAATGGGGATTAAGACTGTGAGCCCCACATGGGACCTGATTACCCTATATCTACCCCAGCACTTAGAACAGTGCTCAGCACAAAGTAAGCACTTAACAAATACCAAAATTATTATTATTACTCCCACTAAGCCACACATGTCTTCATGTCTCTATATCTCTTTTTAACTCTTCCCTTCCTATTGTTACCATCGCCTCATGTCTGCCTAACTCTGTCATTCTGGGTTTTTATACTACAGGGTCTCTGTCAAACCTGATTAACTTGTATCTACTCCAGTGCTTAGAAGAGCGCTTGACACATAGTAAGCACTTAAATATAATGAGGATGATGATGATAATAGTAATAATAATAACTGAACCCAAGTGGTTTTTAAGATTTGGCCTGCCTGTAAACAGCAGCTTGTCCAGTCAATCAAACAAGTGAGCATGTGATAAGAGCAGCTTACTTTGTAATGAGAATGGCTAAGACAAGGTCAGAGCATGGTAAAGCCCATAAAAATGCTCTCATCTGATTGAAAGAAAAATTGAAATAAAAATCTGTTTATCACAAAACACAGTAAAACCCATCCCAATGTCTTTGAGTTTTTAAGTAATAATTCGACACTTGGAAGCTTGGAGTCATAAGGGAGCATTCAGAATATCTGAAGGTGTTGAGGTACTCTAGGAAAAGAGGAATGTCAGCCATGACACCAACGAAGATGACTGAAGAGTAACTGGCAGATCTTGGGTGACCCTGATGGCTCTCCCAGTGATTGATTGATGCTGCCCTCTGTTACATCCTCAGAGGGGTCAGTCACCACAGGGAAACAGGAGTGAGAATGTAACACAGGATTGATGTATCCTTAACAAAGCAGTTATACATCCTGCATCTAAATGCACTACATGGAAAAAATAGCTTGCACAAAGTGTTTTTCTTTTTCTTCTGAGGTCCAAATGGCAACAGGACCCAACACAGGACCCAACACTCCTCTATATTCCCATTTCAAACTTGCCATTTGTCTGCTGTTTGACTTTGGGCAAGTCACTTAACTTCTTTGGGCCTCAGTTACCTCATCTGTAAATTGGGGATTGAAACTGTGAGCCCCACGTAGAACAGGGACTGTGTCCAACCTGATTTGCTTGCAACCACCCCAGCACTTAGTACACTGCCTGGCAATTTTAATTGCTTAACAAATACCACAATTACTACCCATTTACTATAATACTGCTAACAGGAAGAATTTTCCTAAACTCATCTGTTAAAAGTCATTTGGGGCTATAAAGTAAAAGGGAAAAGGAAAAGAGAGGATAAACAAAGTGGGAAGAGGGTGAAGGGAAACATGTAGATACAAAACTGGGATGGAAGAAGTGGGGAGACTGGATTCAAACAGTAACCTAACTTTTTCTTGGTCAGCCTGCCAGGCTGTGTCCAGCTGTTGACGAAGCTCCATCTCAGACAGACTGCATTAAGTTCAGAAGTATCAGATACATGATATACACTCAAGGACATGTGAGAATGTCCAAAATTTTAGCAGATTTTTTTTTTTGAAACTGAACTTTCCAATTAACTGCAAATAAGTTAACTGAAACAGCTGTGGTTTTTCTACCAGGCTGAAATGCATATTTTCAATTTACTTTAGAACTAAACTGAGACACTCAGGTTTTTAAGGCCTGCTGGGTGGGTGTCATAATTCTCACTAGGTTGTCTGTAAAGTTATTTTGCAACCCAATTCTGAATAATAAAAATTACTGAATAAAAGCCACTTTTACTGTCGCATGCCATAAAGGAACACCAAAAGCTTTAGCTGCTTCATACAATTTGCATTTTTCCCACTCATGTAAGACTGCCCAGTATTTACCCTTTAGGAACCATACCTCCACTGCAAATACACTTGGCAATTATCTCCCCTCATAAGACACAGAACTCTTAAGGATGATGGCCTGGGGGAGCAGAAAACAGATGGCCAAGGCCAGCTAAGGGCCTGGTGTCCCCCGACCCCAGTGGCCCCTTGATTGCCCCCTGCCCAGCTCATCAAATTACATGATTCCGTCCAGATGGGTGAGAAACACGCTACAGCCACTCTGTCCCTCCTGAGGCCATCAGGGAGAGGGTTACCATCCTGTCATCCCATTGGAAGTGGAAAAAAACAGGCAGGGAAAAAAAATCACTTAAATAACCTCAACCTGAAAGTTCAAACATACAGAAGTCATGGAGAGCAGGGGTGGGTGGAAAATGATATGAGGAAGGAAAATATGTTTGGGTCCCAGTCACATACAACTTATGCTTACAATGTGCCGGGCACTGTACTAAACACTGGGGTAGATACAAGATAATTAGGTTGGACACAGTCCATGTTACACTTGGGGCTCACCATCAATCTCCATTTTACAGATGAGGTAACTGGGGCACAGATAAATTAAATGACTTGCCCAAGGTCACACAGCAGACAAGTGGCAGAGTCTGTATTTGAACCCAGGTCCTTCAGCCTCTCAGGTCTGTGCTCTATCCACTAGACCATGCTGCCTTCTGTTTGTGTCTTGCCAAGGGAAATAAAAGTGAAAGAAAGAGGATTACATTTTATTTTCCTGTCCCAAAATCTCCCTGCCCCAGCATGACCCCTGACCTCTTTCAAATTTCCACACTGCTCCAGTATGAAAAACGCTGCTTTCAACTAGGGGTACACAGGCCCCAGCTTACTTTCATGCAATCTTTAATGTTTTTTTGACCACTGATATGCAAGGGGTAAGTTTTTCACCAAGAACAGGTTCTCCCTTATGAAGTGTTCCCTTGCAAGAATGACCTCTATTTGACTTGTTACATTTTGGGAATTTTTTTTTTTGAGACATCCTATTTGGCCTAAACAACTATGCCATGATACAGAGAGGGTGGAGATTCATTAGGCATTTCAAACTATCTACGGCTTAAATGGATAATAAAATGAAATGCGAAAAAAACACAACGTTGAGAAGACAGAGAAAAATGTAAGGGTTTGGCTACCATCTTCAGTGTAAGAATTTCAGCCAACCCCCAAGGAGTCATAAACAGTGACTCCTTGGGGACCAAAGCTCCTAAATGGAGTTAAAAGGCAGGGCTGGGTTGCATAAATGGGTTGCAAATTTAGAACCCATAAGTAGTCATGGTTTGAAGAACACTCTGAGCCAAGGATTCCAATTTGTGGAACTGCTCAAAAATGCTGTCACCTTGATGGAAAGTATAATTTAACTTAGATCGGGGTAGCTGTTTCCAGTGGATTACCATAATCTTAAAGCCTCCAGGTTCAGGATAAGTGACATGATGGCTGGGAGCCATTTTAAAAGCAATCAGAGCTGCCTCTGACCAATATTCCCCTCTGAAATCCTCACATCTTTTCTCTTTTTTTTTCCTTTTTCCATGACTTACCTATCCACACATTTAGGATAAGGGTAGCCAAACCACACTATTGTATTTGAAGAAAAACCAGAACTGTAAATCAAAAGCAGAGAAACACTGTAGTCTAGTGGATAGAGCACAGCCCTGGGAGTCAGAAGGACATGGGTTTTAAACACAGCTCTGTTACTTGACTGTTGCATGACTTGGGCAAGTCACTTAGCTTCTCTGTGCCTTAGTTACCTCCTCTGGAAAATAGGGATTAAGACTGGGAGCCCCATGTGGGACATGGACTGTGTCCCACCTGATCAGCTTTATTCTCCTAGCACTTACTATAGTGCCTTAGCTCCTAGTAAACACTTTACAAAGACCATTTAAAAAAAGGGGTGTGATCTAGTGGAAAGAGCACGGGCCTGAGAGTCAGAGGACCTGGGTTCTAATCCTGGCTCTGCTACTTGTCTGCTGTGTGACCCTGAGCAAATCACAACTTCTTGGTGCTTCAGTTTCCTCAACTGTAAAATGAAGATTCAATACCTCTTCTCCTTCCTACCTAGGTTGTGCCCTATGTGGACAGACTACTTCCAACCTGATTATCCTGTATCTACCTCAGTGCTTAGTACAGCACTTGGCACATAGTAAGCTCTTTACCAAATACTACCATTATTATTATTAATTAGATTATAGGGCTTGTGGATTATGCATGTTCCCAAATATGGGATTATTCCAGGCCCCTAAATCACATGACTAGCCCTGATAACACTAAGAAATCAATCATCCAAGCCCCTTGATCAAATCTGAACAGAAACCAACAGCAAATACTGCATATGTTTTAATTTAATTACTAGGTGGTTATCACAAAGGCTAATGGTAATTCACTTTACCAATATAGTGAGCAAAGGACCAGAATGAATTATCGGCCAAAAAAAGTGCCAGCCCACAGAGCAAGTAAAACTGTGCTCATTTGTAAGTGTATTTAAAACCTGGATTGCATTTAAAGCCATCTGAATGACTTGGGGGAAGGTTTTACTCCCTTCCAGGTGATTTTAATGAGCACCAGTGCTGTTTTTCCAAGAATAATCTCCCTTTCTCTTCTTTCTCTTCTTTCCTTCCCCCATTCAACTTGCTGTTCCTACTCCAGCTTCTGCTTCCTATCTTTCAACAGATTCAATGCTTACTACTACCCCCATGAAAAGGCACACAGGAAATGAAGTTGAAACTCAAATCAGTTAATATTACTAGCACTTAGGCAGAGGAGGAAATGCATCATCTTTCCAGGTGACTCAATGTCTCTCCTTTAGCGCCAAGTGGAAAGTTCAATTCAGATTTTCTCTTCACTAGTGGCAATATATCAGTCCTGCAGCAGCACACTTTAAGCTACTTGGAAGGAAGATAGGGACAACAGACAATTACCCTGCAAAATATTCAAAGTAGCACCTTATTTTGTAAGATAAATAGTGCAGGAAACTTTCACTGGAACACTGCACTGCCATCATTGATGGAAACCAGTGCATAGCAACATTGGTGTCAGTGCAAAGGAAGGCACTCAGTCAGTTCTGACAATGCAGGTTTTCACTATGCTTTTGGGATACAGTGCTGTGGGGAATTAGGGAAGGTTTTTCCCAAAACATGTATCTTGGCAAGTCGCAATCAGGTGCTGGAAGAAACAGCACACGATACTGATGATGGTGTTTGTACTACAATTCAAGGTTTCTTTACCATGGGGTTCTTCAACACGCAGTTCCCCATGTTTCTTCAGGGAACTGATAAATCTTTTTTTAGTTTACCTAATTGAAGATTTCCACTGTGTGACTGTGCTTCATACATCAACAATCCAAATGGGAAGTTCTTTTATTCAGGATGCCTTACTGGACTTTTGTTCCTCTCAATCTCACTTTAAAATCTGATGAGTTTGTATTTGGAGCCAAACTTTTAAATACCTTCTTAGGCTCAAATGTGTTAGGCGAGCAGAGGATTGAGCTGGAAGCAGCTCTGGATTACAACCATAATAGTAATAATAATGATGACACTGGTATTTGTTAAGCACTTACTATGTGCCAGGCACTGTACTGCACTGTACTGCACTGGGGTTGGGCACAGTTCCTGTCCCATGTGAAGTTCCCAGTCCCAATCTCTATTTTATAGATTAGTTAACTGAGGCACAGAAAAGTGAAGTGACTTGCCCAAGGTCACATAAAGACAAGTGGTAGAGCCAGGATTATTTAAAAGTGATCCAACTGTGTCCCAAGTTCAGTTGGAAAATGTATTTTTCCAGGACAGCTTAAAGGCACATTAGCATATTCTACAGTAATGCACACTGTTACCAGTGGCATTTATTTGAGCACACACTGTGTACAGAGAACTGTACTAAATGCTGAGGCAGAGGAATTTGACACATACATAATATAGGACTATAAACTGTCAAAGAGCCCTTGAACAACTGTTTGTTCCACATGTTAACTAAATCAAACAGAATGTACTCACTGTAGAAAGAGGCACCAGAACACAAAAGAAACAAGGTTTCAAAGCTCAGGAGAAAGCAATGGCTTTGGTTTAGAACTGCTCTAATTCTTGGGTTTGATGGGTTATGATGAGAACAAATGGGAGAGCTTGGATTCTAAATGGGAAAGACCATGCTGAAATACATTTGTAACTCTCAGCAAATGTAAATGGAAAATCTGGAAAACCTCTGAAATCTCAGCTGATTTAAACCCTCTTTTATTTTTAACTAAAATTGATTTTTTTTGGAAGACTCTGAAGTAGGGCTATTTTAAAAATAAGGGGTTTAAATTTAGACCTATATATTTTTGTTTCTTTGGCTAGGTTAATTTCCCTCTTTTCCCATCTAAAGCTTCACAGTAAATCCCCTTGAGTCCATTCCGACTACTATTCTACACGGCTCAATTTTGCCAACATTCTGCTCGTCATTCTAGCAGATGTTTCTGTTTCAAGCCACTGGGAACTTCATCCGACCCATTTCCTTTTCATGCTTTTTTTCCTCCTCAAAAGAGAGGCATGAAATTTATTCTAATACATTAGGGAAGAGTCTCCTCACCCTTAACCTTCCTCACTACCCCTCTTCTCTAGCCCATTTTTTCCCCATAAAGTAGTTGTCTGCAATTACATTGCACACACGATGACATCATCCTTATTCGGCATATTTTCCCCCCTGAAAAGGAAATGCTACTGATTCATAGTTACTCAGGAACCATCTGAAGTAATTTAAGTACAGGCCCCTCAGACCTTCTTGAACCCACAAATGTAAGTGGAGGGCAATCTGTCTTCCAAATAATGAGTCTCTTTCATGTGAAAAATGGACTTCCTGACTTTCTGAAAGAGAGACATAGAGTGAGGGAGAAAGAAAAAAAAGGAAACACCCATTCCTTCCCCCCTAAATCCCAACCCCAAACCTTTATTTCCTTTATCAATTTGATCCTTTGCAACTGTTTTACTCGGTGCTTACCTCGGTAACATCCATGACTTTGATGGCTGCCAGCTGGCCTGTTTTGACATGTCGACCCTAAAGGATAGAGAAGACACAAATCAGGACAAGCATCTTAAATTACTGTCCCGCGTGCTCATTCCTGAGGAACGGAAGGATGGAAAGGGGTGTCCAATCCATAGCAATGATCATCTCAAAGATAGAAGGTAACATTCTGGATCTCAAACCCCAACAATTTAGTTTTCAACTACCTAAGAAAACCTTCAAGATAAATAATTTTAAATTAGCAATTTAATCAGGAGGATTACCACACTTCTATTAAGCATAATAGCACCACATCTGCAGTTACCAATCTCTTCCATTTTCTTAGAAATCAATTATACACTCACGATCCATCTTATCCACTTAGGCAAATTGAAATTTTCACAACATCAACAAGACAGGGAATTTTCCTTCTTCTCTGCTGCAAACAATGACTCCGTCTACAAGGATAAACAAACCTAAGGGCAGGTTGAAAAGATTTTGTTGTTCATTATCAGCCCTCATGAAATATACCAGCTATTAGGAGGGGGAATTTGCCTAGTAGCCAAATCGTGCTACAATTCTGCATGGAGGGACTGAAAAGTATCGGGTGTTTTCCCCCTGTGAAATTCTATCTTCCTAATGGCTGGAATCCTGAATGCCAGGCCCTCTCTGGGGTCCTCTGGGGCTTCAACCCAGACATGGGGGGGGGGGGGGAGTCTGGAAAAGCCCAGAATGTCAATCAGACAGAAGTTCTGACACGAGAGTGGGTTCTGGAGGGGGATGGTGGTATCTGTCCCATCTGCCAAGGGTAATCCCTTTTCACTCTAGGTAGCCTCTTAAAGTGAAGCTTGCCCTGCAGGCTACAGGCAGAAGAGAGTTCAAAACGTTCCCCGCCTGGGGCACATATGGTCTCTCTCAAGGAAATGTCAGGAACACGAGAGCACACAGTGTTTGCACGGCTCTAAAAGAGTGTAGGCAGTGTTTCCCCGTGCCCAGGATCATTGCAGATGTACAAAACGCTGAATATATTTTATTGCATATGCTACAATGAAGACATATTGAATTACAAGGCTGATGTAATTATAACCAAGGCAGAAGGGAATTGCTGTGACAGAAGGTAGAGAATCCTTGCCTCGGCCCTTCAAATGTTGGAGACCAGACCATCTCCCAGAAAATCTTTAACTAGATTAGCTCCCAGGTGACTGGGCCAATTACTGTTTGTCATCTGGGAAGGGACAAAACCATGCATCAGGACTTCCTGAGGGTAGCATCTGGGAGACAAAGAATGGATCTTGGGTGGGGTTTCCCAGCACAGTGCCTAACAGAGACCCTACCCTTGCCCTATTTCCCCCTCTCAGATCTATCGTTCTCCTTCTGGACAAGAAATTATAATCATCCTTTACATTTTAATTTAGTGCACTGTGACTACAATGAAACTTTTCCAATCAAGCCAACCTGGTTGGAAATCAGGTGGGTCCCAAAATAGGATGCTGTGGGCAGGGAACATGTCTACCAACTCTATTGTTTTGTACTCTCCCAAGCACTCAGTTCACTGCTCTGCACACAGTAAGTGCTCAATAAATGCCAATGACTGGATGACTGATTGATAGGCCCACAGTATGCATGGCTGAGCAGTGATTCTGATAGCCACTGCATTAGAAATTATTCTGTTTCCCAGCTTATCAACTACCTTGTATATAAAATACTATTATTTCCAACACCACCTCATTTGTTTGGTTTTCCCTTAGACATCAAGGGACTGTGCTGTTTTTATATCCAAGGAAGATCTATATTAGGGGAACTTATTTTTCCAAGGTAAAAATGTAAACAGAGTACTCAGAGATCTTGACTATGATGGATAGTCTTTCCTCTAATGAAGTCTCATGATGGAAATAAGTTTTGAATCTTAAGACAAATACCCCAGATTGTTACTAAGGCACAGCTGAATCCATTCTGAAGCTACACAATTCGAACATCAATAGTTTCTACCACCCACCCCTACAGAAACTTTACATATTATCTTGGAGCTGGTGACAGGATTTGTCTGGAAAAATTAAATCTGAAAGATAGCCAAATAATTTTATTTTAGATTTAGACTACTACTACTTGCCACCAAAACTTTTTTGTTCCATTACCCTTCATGTACAAAGACAGTTTTTTTCTACCTCTGAAACAATGAGCAAAATGTTCTGTTTGTAAAATTACACATCCTTCCAAAATGATCATATTTTCTAAACTACAAAATCCCTGCGAGTAAGAGGAATAAAAATGAAAACTGGAAATTTGTTCATTCATTCATTCAATTGTATTTATTGAGCACTTACTTTGTGCCGGGCACTGCACTTGGAAAGTACAATTTGGCAACAGATAGAGACAATCCCTACCCAACAACGGGCTCACAGTTAAGAGTTTACTATGTGCCTAGCATTAAGTGCTGGGGTAGATGCAAGATAATCATGTCAGACATAGTCCCTGGCCCACATGGGGCTTACAGTCTAAGTAGGAAGGAGACTAGTTATTGAATCCCCCTATTAGATGAGGAAACAGAGGCACAAAGAAGTTAAGTGACTTGTCCAAAGTCACACAGTAGGCATTTGGCAAAACTGGGATTAAGACATAGGTCCTCTGACTCTCAGGCCCATGCTCCTTCCCTTAGGCCATGCTGCTTCTCTATGAGGAAGAATTTAGGAAAAAAATACTTTTCTTCCCATGTCTTAAGCTTCTTTGTACAACTTTTTTTGTACCCAAAATGGGAATTTCCTCTGCTGAAAACAGCTCAGCTCCTTTTATCCTTTCCTACCTCCTGTTCTCTCCCTGTTCAGATAAAAGGGCCAGTGAGAAAGCAAGGTTATCAACTCCACTACCAGACGGCAGGTCCAGGCTTAGTTTCCACTTCAGAAATGGGAGTATCAGGTTTTATGACAAGGAAGCAGCATAGCATAGTGGATAGAACACAGACCTGGGAGTCAGAAGGTCAAGGATTCTAATCCTGGGGCTCTGCTACTTGTCTTAGGCAAGTCACTTCACTTCTCTGTGTCTCAATTACCTCATCTGTAAAATGGGGATTAAGTCTGCGAGCCAGCCCCATGTGCAACAGGGACTGTGTCCAACCCGATTTCTTTGTTGCCATCCCAGTGCTTAGTACAATACCTGGCACTGTACTAACTAATGCCACAAATTATTATTATTATAGGAATGGACTTCACAACAATTTCCTTCTCACCCAAGAGTCAATGTAGAGTCAAATAAGCATAGTAAATGCTCATGAAGACTGTTTCTTTAATTTCATTCATTCATTCAATAGTATTTATTGAGCGCTTACTATGTGCAGAGCACTGTACTAAGCGCTTGGGATGAACAAGTCGGCAACAGATAGAGACAGTCCCTGCCGTTTGACGGGCTTACAGTCTAATCGGGGGAGACGGACAGACAAGAACAATGGCACTAAACAGCATCAAGGGGAAGAACATCTCGTAAAAACAATGGCAACTAAATAGAATCAAGGCGATGTACAATTCATTAACAAAATAAATAGGGTAACGAAAATATATACAGTTGAGCGGACGGGTACAGTGCTGTGGGGATGGGAAGGGAGAGGTGGAGGAGCAGAGGGAAAAGGGGAAAATGAGGCTTTAGCTGCGGAGAGGTAAAGGGGGGATGGCAGAGGGAGTAGAGGGGGAAGAGGAGCTCAGTCTGGGAAGGCCTCTTGGAGGAGGTGATTTTTAAGTAAGGTTTTGAAGAGGGAAAGAGAATCAGTTTGGCGGAGGTGAGGAGGGAGGGCGTTCCAGGACCGCGGGAGGACGTGACCCAGGGGTCGACGGCGGGATAGGCGAGACCAAGGGACGGCGAGGAGGTGGGCGGCAGAGGAGCGGAGCGTGCGGGGTGGGCGGTAGAAAGAGAGAAGGGAGGAGAGGTAGGAAGGGGCAAGGTGATGGAGAGCCTCGAAGCCTAGAGTGAGGAGTTTTTGTTTGGAGCGGAGGTCGATAGGCAACCACTGGAGTTGTTTAAGAAGGGGAGTGACATGCCCAGATCGTTTCTGCAGGAAGATGAGCCGGGCAGCGGAGTGAAGAATAGACCGGAGCGGGGCGAGAGAGGAGGAAGGGAGGTCAGAGAGAAGGCTGACACAGTAGTCTAGCCGGGATATAACGAGAGCCCGTAATAGTAAGGTAGCCGTATGGGTGGAGAGGAAAGGGCAGATCTTGGCGATATTGTAGAGGTGAAACCGGCAGGTCTTGGTAACGGATAGGATGTGTGGGGTGAACGAGAGGGACGAGTCAAGGATGACACCGAGATTGCGGGCCTGCGGGACGGGAAGGATGGTCGTGCCATCCACGGTGATGGAGAAGTCTGGGAGCGGACCGGGCTTGGGAGGGAAGATGAGGAGCTCAGGCTTGCTCATGTTGAGTTTTAGGTGGCGGGCCGACATCCAGGTGGAGACGTCCCGGAGGCAGGAGGAGATGCGAGCCTGAAGGGAGGGGGAGAGGACAGGGGCGGAGATGTAGATCTGCGTGTCATCTGCGTAGAGATGGTAGTCAAAGCCGTGAGAGCGGATGAGTTCACCGAGGGAGTGAGTGTAAATGGAGAACAGAAGAGGGCCAAGAACTGACCCTTGAGGAACTCCAACAGTTAAAGGATGGGAGGGGGAGGAGGCTCCAGCGTAGGAGACCGAGAATGATCGGCCAGAGAGGTAAGAGGAGAACCAGGAGAGGACAGAGTCCGTGAAGCCAAGGTGAGATAAGGTATGGAGGAGGAGGGGATGGTCGACAGTGTCAAAGGCAGCAGAGAGGTCAAGGAGGATCAGAATGGAGTAGGAGCCATTGGATTTGGCAAGAAGGAGGTCATGGGTGACCTTAGAGAGAGCAGTCTCGGTAGAGTGGAGGGGACGGAAGCCAGATTGGAGGGGGTCTAGGAGAGAATGGGAGTTAAGGAATTCTAGGCATCGATTGTAGACGACTCGTTCTAAGATTTTGGAAAGGAAGGGTAGTAGGGAGATAGGATGATAACTGGAGGGGGAAGTGGGGTCAAGAGCGGGTTTTTTTAGGATGGGGGAGACGTGGGCGTGTTTGAAGGCAGAGGGGAAGGAGCCCTTGGAGATTGAGTGGTTAAAAATAGAAGTTAAGGAAGGGAGGAGGGCAGGGGCGATGGTTTTAAGAAGGTGAGAGGGAATGGGGTCCGAGGCGCAGGTGGAGGGGGTGGCACTTGCGAGGAGGGAGGAGATTTAATTTCTGATTACCACCCAGGATCAGAACAAGCTGGTTCCCTAGTTGGACGGCTCCTAACTCCTCATAAGCAGGGATTGTGTTTACCAACTCTGTTGTATTGTATATTCACCTAAGAGCTTAGTACAGTGCTCAGCACACAGCAAGTACTCAATGAATACCACTGATTGATTGATTGACTGATTGAAGACCCGGGCACAGGCCGAGCTGAATTTTCTGAACCAACCAAACTTCTGGAATTGGATCCTGTTGATCAGAACCCCCTAATCCTTGTGTGCATTCTCCCAGAAGAATATTCAGGACGCCACTGAATACACAACAAACTAACACCTGGAGGGTACAACACAGTGTTTCAACAGAGTCAGTCTCCATCCCCTTCTCCTAACCTCAGAGGACCCCAGGGATCCAGAGATGGGGGCTCTGCAGGGATGGAGCTGCCCCCACTGCTAGCTGGAATCCCCATTGGGATCCCAGCACCATATGCAGCTCTGCCCTTTAGTCCCACAGGCGAAGAGTTTTGCTCAAAATGAGTCACCCCTTGCTGGATTGCTGCAATACAAGTTCATCTGTCTGCAGCAGTTGTTTACCAGCATTCCACAGCCAGGTTGGATCACCGGAAACCAGGCTTCAGTGGGTTCTGACAGCCATGAATTCATCCACCTTGCACACCCTCACCCTCCATCAGCTATTCACATAAGGCACTGATGGGACTGCTCGAAAAGCCAGTTGCATTACAGGTACCAGACCTCATCTCACAGTCATAGATGGATTAAATGGGCATTATTTAGTCTCTTTAGTTATGGAGCTTTGATGTCATATTGGTTCTACACTGTGACTACTTCCTTCCCTAAAGACATGCTGGCCTTCGGCTACGATTTTTACACTGATCAATTAATGAAGTAGTAACAATTACAACTGCCAGAGGAAGACGTGGGCTGACTCTGATATTGAGGATCGTCTGTCTTCTTATTCTAGCATGAAAGTGATAAACTCAAGAACTAACACTTCATTAGCTGCAATGATATGGATATACTTCAGGTCTCCCTGATGAACAATGAGATAATCAGTTGCATTTATTTTATCATAGCCAGTAACAAGTAACAAAATTAACTAACCTTCCCATTTCTGCTACTCTTATTTTGGACAATCATATCAAATTGCCTATGCTCAAATTCTGGTAGAGCCTGTAGACTCTCTCTAAACCATGAGCTCACTATGAGCAGGGAACATGTCTACCAATTCTGTTGTACTGTACTGTCCCAAACGCTTAGGAGAATGCTCTGCACATGGTCAGTGCTCGATAATTGCCATTGACTGGTAGTCTGATTGGTGGTTGTTACTGGCTGAGGACAGAAACTATTCTTTTACTTCAACTGGGCATATTCCCAAAGACTAGTACAGTATTTTACATCCCCTAGGCACTCAATATTCTGTTAATAATGATGACAATCCACCAGAGCTAATCTGCCTCTCAATAATCTCGGGCTCCCAAATGCAAGGAGCCATTCTACATGAATTCCCAGTTTTGGCTGAGTCTCTACCCCACCAAGCATTTCCCTCTTACCTACCCACAAATGGAAGAAGGCCAACATTTGAGAGGATGAGCCTCTGGGGATTAATATTTACCAATTCAATCAACAATTATTACTGGTAAAAACAAGTACATTTCACTCACATCCTCATCCACAAACATAATCTTCACCCTAAATTGATGCCAGCTCCCTAGGAAGCCTTCTTCCCTCGTCTTTAAAAACTCCTCACTCTTGGCTTCAAAGCTCTCCATCACCTTGCCCCCTCCTACCTCACCTCCCTTCTCTCCTTCTACGGCCCACCCCAAACACTCCGCTCCTCTGCCGCTCACCTCCTCACAGTCCCTCGTTCACGCTTGCCCCGCCATCGACCCCTGGCCCACGTCCTACCGCTGACCTGGAATGCCCTTCCTCCTCACATCCGCCAAACTAACTCTCCCTTACCCTCTTCAAAGCCCTACTGAGAGCTCACCTCCTCCAGGAGGCCTTCCCAGACTGAGCCCTCCCTTTCCCTCTGCTCCTCCTCCCCATTCCCCCTTCTCCCACCGTCTGTTCTTCCCCTTCCCCTCCCCACAGCACTGTGCATATTGGTACATATTATTTATTACTCTATTTATTTTGTTAATGATGTGTATATATCTATGATTCTATTTATCTTGATGATATTTACGCCAGACTACTTGGGTTTTTTTGTTCTGTTTTGTTTGTTGTCTGTCTCCCCTGTTTAGACTGTGAGCCCATTACTGGGCAGGGATTTTCTCTATCTGTTGCCAAATTGTACATTCCAAGCGCTTAGTACAGTGCTCTGCACATAGAAAGTGCTCAATAAATACGAGTGAATGAATGAATTAATGTAATTTTTTATGTGCTTTTTACCTCTACTGCCACCCTGCCAAGTTCCTCTTTCCTCCATCTCAATCCTTTTGTTCCTCCAGATCTTTCCCCTGGGATTCACCGACACCTCTGCTGCTGCTCAAAGTACTTACTGAAGAACAGGAGCAAATGAAACCAACTGAATATAAAACTAGGTTCAGTGGGCTTGGGACCAACAAATTAAGTTAAATTCTAAAATGTTTTGCAGAAAATTAAATATCGTTTTGTTTAAATCCACATCATATTTCTTCCATTTCAAAGGGCTTTGCTGGGTGTTTGTTCTCAGGGGCAAATTAACGAAATACTATTTTTTCCCACGGTTCAGAGTTTTACCAAATGAAATTACTAATGCTAAAAGAAGTTTATTAAACTGAGAGGAGCTAAACGGGGAAAACTTTGAAATAGCACAAATCTTGAAGACAAAAACTGGCTTTGCCACTTGCCTGTTGTGTGACCTTGGGAAAATCACCCAACTTCTCTGTGCCCCAGTTTCCTCAAATGGAAAATAGGGATTCAATATCTGTTTTTCCTCCCCCTTAGACTTTGAGCCCCATGAAGGGCAGGGACTGTGTCTGATCTGATTATCTTGCATCTACACAAGCACTATGTGCTTGACTCATAGTAAGTGCTTAAATATCACAGTATTAATTATTATTTCTATTGATAGGTGGCAATGATTTGGAAATAAGAGGTTGGTAGAATTACAGCCATGGAAATAAAGATCAATCTTGAAGGAAGGCTTCTTGGACATAGCAGGACAGTGGGGATAGAGAAGCGAAGGAGTCTCTATTCCTAGAGAACAGCACAACAGGTGCCGC
This sequence comes from Ornithorhynchus anatinus, assembly GCF_004115215.2. Taxonomy (NCBI): domain Eukaryota; kingdom Metazoa; phylum Chordata; class Mammalia; order Monotremata; family Ornithorhynchidae; genus Ornithorhynchus; species Ornithorhynchus anatinus. Next base: position 112,097,356 of record NC_041729.1, read on the forward strand.
CAATGCATGAATAAATGGTTTAAATACTCTCAGGTGGTTTATCGTTTTAATTAAGGGCACTAATATACACTGTTTGAATCCAGCATACTTTCTCCAGGAAGAATATCAAGCTCTCATGGAAAAAAAAATCACAAAAATGCTGCATTGCCAGCTAAACACACTTAAGAGGAAGAAAAACCCAGGAAAAAGGTTACACGTCGTTCATGGTGGAAAAACCTATAAGACACAAATGGGAAGCAGTGTAGACTAGTGGAAAGAATACAGACCTGGGAGTCAGAGGATGTGGGTTCCAATAAAGGCTCTGCCACTTAGAAGCTCTGTATGACCTGGGACAAGTCACCTAACTTATCTGAGCTCAGTTACCTCACCTGTAAAATGGGGGTTAAACCTGGGGCCCCATGTGGACACTGACTGTGATGATTAGACTGTATCTACCCCAGCGCTTATCACAGTGCCTGGCACATTTAAAAAAAAAACACTCTTGGAATCAGTCAGGGGACTGTTCTCCCTGGATGTGAAGTGTTGGATCTTTTTTACAATACATTTCCTCCCCCTGCCCACAGGAACTATTAAATTCATTAGTTATGAAGGTGTATTCCTGGGTACACCCAGACACACCACACCCCTCCCCCCATTCCCCTCCACCCCAAACAATCACGGTCGGGTCAGGAGAGGGATGGGGAGTAGGCAGAGAGGGAAACAGCTGACCACCTAAATCAAACTGGCAACTAAAATTGCACTTAATGCACCTGAACCATTCTCAAATGAATAATACTGGAGGTTCACTAAAGATTGGATTTATGATCCTGCTAAATCTAATCACTGCTAGATAGATGCTCTCAACTACAATTCCCAAAGCAGTCAGAATATCTCTCTCTGCCTTGGCCTACCTCATCCGCTGTGTTTAAGAAGTGAGAATATTATTGAAGATTACACCTGAGCCTCGGACTGAGAAAAGCTGTGAATGCTTTTCTGAATGTACTTTGATGCTATAACCCTTTTTATGGAAAAATTTCCCACTGTTATATAAGTTTCTCTTGCTTGCAGCCTGAAAGGAAGAGCACAGAAAACTAATTAAAATATCTGAACATTTTTAGGCAAGACACCTGTGTGCACAGACAAACATCCGCACAAGCCCAGACACCGCCCCCTCACCCCCTACACACCACACCTCACACACACACACACACACACTCTCTCTCTCTCTCCATTTAATCACTATACACACTTTTCAGACCTTGGAAGAGAGCTAATAGATCTATCAGACAATTTATTACTCATCTACTTTGTGCTATTGGTTTTCCCATGCTCAAATTACAGGAGATACCCCAAACCTCCCAATGCCATCATCTATGGGGTTGCCATATTTTAACTGAATCTGAAGAGGACCCAGAACACATAATGCACACCACAGAATCTTCACACTCCACTGGTCTGAGAGCTCCAAACCAGTCACTCAGTCAACCATATTTACTGACTGCTTCCTGTGTGCAGAGTACTGCACTAAGCACTTGGGAGAGTGCATATAACAAACACAATCCCTATCCACAGGAAGCTTACAAACATTAATATAAGTAAATAAAATTACAGATATATACATAAGTGCTGTGGGGCTGGGGGTGGGGGGCGGCGATGAATAAAGGGGGCAAGTCAGGACGATGGAGAAGGGAGTAGGAGAAGAGTAAAGGCGGGTTTACTCAGGGAATGTCTCTTGGACGACTTGTGTCTTCAATAAGGCATTGAAGCTGGGGGGAGTAATTGTCTGTGGGATATGAACAGGGAGGGTCTTCCTGGCCAAAGGCAGGATGTGGGCCAGGTCAGTGGTGAGACAGACAAGACTGAAGTGCAATGAGAACATTAGCATCAGAGGAGCGTAGTGTGGGGGCTGGATTGTAGTAAGAGAGTAGCAAGGTGAGGTGAGATGAGGCAAAGTGACTGAATGACAATCTCCCTGAAAAATGAGGACACCCAAAATGAATGGTATACAGACAAGTCCACCCAGTTCTCCTATATCACGGGGGTTTAACATTAATGTTAAACTTCTCGTTAAGAATAATCATAGTGCAATACTCATCAGCATTTACTCCACATCCTTGAGTACAAGCTGCTTCTTTTAATACTGCAGATCACTGAGTCCACATTGTTGGAAAAGCCCAACTTAAATGCCACTGAATGATTAACTGATTGAATAAATACCACTGATTGACTGGCATTCTACTCTCCCTCTTTCCCCTTATCCCTTTCTTCCTTCCTGGATGCACCACAAAAACACCCAGACTGGCACCTGCCCAGCACTGTTCTGGCTCTGTCCCTTTACTGAAGTCAGGACTGCCCATTTTCCTTTCTCTGCCCTGCTCTTTCCCCTTATCTTTCAAATCCCTACTAGCCCCCACCAAGATTCTACTCAACAATTAGGGTAGTACTGGAGGGAAACATACAAAACGCCATCTATCGAGAAATTTCTACCAAGCATTCACTGACGAAAGAAACAGAGTCTTCTGACACCCTGCCTCAGAATCCCTGCCCCTTAACTCATCTGCAGTGCTAACTCCACCATGGAAGAAGTCAGTGAATCAATTTCATCTAAGTGTCTACCTGGTCAAATGACAGAATGCCCTCTGGTTACCTGTGACTCAGTGACTCTGCTTTTTCATCTTATTTACCTGCCTGGATCTCTTCTCACTTTCAAAGCCTTAATAAAATCACATCTCCTCTGTCTTCTCCAATTAAGCTCTCTTCCCCTATCACTCTCCATTCTGTGTCACCTTTAAGCACTTGATATTCACCCCCCTCTCAGCTCCACAACACTTAGAATGTGAGCTCCTTATTCATTCAACTGTATTTATTGAGCACTTACTGTATGCAGAGCACTGTACTAAGCACTGGGGGTAGATATAAGCAAGTTGGGTTGGATACATTCGCTGTCTCATATGGGGCTCCCAGTTTTAATCCCCATTTTGCAGATACAGTAACTGAGGCACAGAGAAGTAAAACAAAAAGATCATGGGCAGCGAATGTGTCTGCCAGCTCTATTGTATTGCACTCTTCCAAGTGCATAGTACAGTGCTCTGCACACACTAAGCACTCAATAAATAACACCAATCGACTGACTGGATCCCAAGGGAAGTTGAGCAGGTTTACGTTTGAGGTTTTTCACATTAATCCTCACATCTTGACTAGACAGAAGATAGCATCAGTGCATACTTCACTCATATGGTTTGCATACTTGTGTGTTTGCCTGACAGCATTAAAAAATACACTCATCTGGAGCAGATGCTCTGTAGGGTATTGCTCAGGGTTCTAAGGGATCCCCTAGAAGCAGGCTCCCACACATTCAATGCTTTTTTCCCTGGGAAAGAACCACACTTTGCCATCCTGGGTCAGCCTTACAGTACACCCACTAGAGCAAAGGATGACTGAAGCTAGGAGAGAAACTTCAAAAATAACTTCAAACACCGGGGACTTATCTATTACTGGGAGCAGAGTGGAGATGGAAAGAGGAGAAGAGAATGGTTTAACTTGCATGTTGAATCATTTGGTTTTTCTACATTAATTTTGGTCCTTAGAGAGAAATGAGCTTGTAGGCTGGGGCTGCCTTCTGTTCCTATGGTTTTGATACACTGATTTTTTTATGTTATTCATTAAATGCTTACTATGTGCCAAGCACTGTACTAAGCACTGGGGTAGATACAAGCTAATAGGTTGGATATATTCCATGTCCCACATGGGGCTCACAGTCTTAATCCCCATTTTACAGATAAGGTAAATGAGGCACTGAGAACTTAAGTGATTTGCCCAACTGTCTAGAACATTCCTTTGCCTAAAACAGGAACTCAATAAATACTAGTAATACACAATAAATACTTCTCATCTGAAGAAACTCTAGCCTACCCTCTTGGTATGATCAACAGAGAGTAGACAGACATACTGACTTCATGCCAGAAACCCTGGACTGATGATGGGCTCCCTCTCAGCAAAATTTAGCAAACTCAACAATAGAGATTGTTTTTAACACCGTTTGTGGGGTATATTTGACAAATGCTAATTACTGATTCCTTTAAGGCTTTAAATATGCAGAAAAACATGGAGGTATCAAGGGATCTAAAGTGCATTACTGGCCTAGTAGAAACCTGACCTGAACAGACTGACATGTGCCTCTTAAGTACAAAATGAAATTTGGCCTCTCCTAACAAACTCTTAGCAAAGATATGGAGCCGTTGCCAATGAGCCTTTTATGGACAGACAAACCTGTGTACATTATGAGAGAAGAAGAGAGAAGGAGAGAGGAGAAATTGCCTAACTGATTTCCTCCAGGGGCTCAGCTCCACCATAAAACAACACAAGTCAAAGTTGACTTAAGCTTGTTGTGGGCAGGGAATGGGATTGATTATTGTTGCATTATTCTCTCCCAAGCGCTTAGTACAGTGCTCTGTACACAGTAAGCGCTCAATAAACTGAATGAATGAATGAATGAATGAATGAATGAATGAATGAATGAATGAATGACTTCTTGAGCTTAATGAGATTCTTGGAAGAAATCAACTGGATAACTGCTCAAATCTTGGGCTTCTTTCAGCTCATGGAAACATGGCTAGTCTTTCATCAGTGCTAAGGGAAATGCAACTTTTTTAACCGAATCAGATTCTGCCCTCCATGGGGCCTAGAGGCCCCTGCAATGGCTTAAAGGGGGGGCAGGAAATCACCGGTAATGTAGTCAGGGTTGATTATATAAACTCGGGTCTGCCAGAAAGAATGTCTTCACTATGTACTCTGGCTGAAACGTTTTAGGATTAGAGAATGATCATCCGACAATGCAGGTCTGTCTGGATAGAGCTTGTTATGGTGCTGGAAGATACAAGCTTGTAATGGTTTCTGGGAGTTTGACAGCATGAGTTTTTCCATATAATGGAAATCTGTAAGAATGCAACCCCGGTGTTTTAAGAAAAGTGGGTCTATTCCCACTTTACCACTCTACAACAGGGTCCAAAGACCCACTTACTCTTTCCCCAATACTTTCAGGATCAGATTTTCCTAGGTACATTCAAACAATAGGTCTTCAATCCATCAATCGATCAATCAGTGGTATTTATTGAGCGTTTACTGTGCACAGAATGTTGTACTAAGTGCTTGGGAGAGTTCAATATAGCAGAGTTAGTAGGCATGTTCCCTGTCCACAAAGAGCTTACAATATAGAGAAAGATTTTTAAGTAATAATGCTTCCCATTTTACCAGCTGCCTTCCTGTCTCTTCTCTCCAAACTGATCAAGAAGCTTAATCCCAATAAGAGGGTGATGCTATCCAAATCTGACAATATCCCTCCTCAAGATTCTAATATTGAAACTCCACATACCACTATTAAGAGTATGAGGAATAATCTCTCATTTCGTAATTGTCTCCCAGGTATGAAATTGTACATTAATGTTCTGTGAGTGGTCGAATAACAACAAAGTACCTGAATCCAATACCACAGGCTTTTGAAATTGAATTTAAAGAAAAAGCCCCTACACACCCTAAACAAAATAGCTGTGATGGAAATACTGTAATATGAACTTTACTACTTTGGGGTAGGTAATTGAAGGGGAGACAAGAAAACTGCTGCAGACTTTTATAATAGAACCAATCAAATGTGAACAAAGGGGCAATTGGGGGTTGGGGGGGAAGAGATGGGGAATGACAATGGAGGAACTGAAACTTTGAAGTTCTAACTTGGTTTATTAGGAACAAATCTGAAAAAGAAAGCATTCTTCTCAGTACCCACAATCCCTTGTCACCAGAAAATTATGGATGCTAGAAGAGGCTGCCCTGGCAGACAATATTACTTGTTTACATATACATTTCACTCCCCGGATAAGGTATATTAGGTTATAAGAATGAGAATCCTACTGGAGAGACTTCTCAAAAGGCTACTCTTCAAATAAACCAAAGAGCCAGCAACAAGGAGTGTTTTTAGCTTTAACACACCAATTTCACTATAACAATCAGCCAGTTAATTCAATCAATTTATTGAGTGCTTACTATATGCAGAACACTGTACTTAAGCACTTGAGAGAATGCAATAAAACAGAATTAGCAGGCACATTCCCTGCCCCTAATGAGCTTAGAACATTATCAATTAATCTATTGCACTTGGATCTGCACCCATAAACACTTGATATTCACCCTATCACCTGCCCCATAGCACTTATGAACATTACTATAACTTATTTTAAGGTTTGTCTCCCCCTCTAGACTGTAAACTTCTTTCAGGCAGAGAACAGATCTGCTAACTCTGATGTACTGTACTTTCCCAAGCGCTTAATACAGCACTCTGCATGCAGTATACACTCAGTAACTGCTACTGACTGACTGAAAATGTTACAATGGCTTTAATCTATCTTTCATAGCTTTTTGTTTCCATGGTCCAGCTGCTGAGGGTCTTGGAGGGGGGAGGTGGAGGTGTCTGCCCTGCGGTCCCTTCTCCACAGATATGACACAGTCTCACAGGACAGCAGACAAAAAGCACTTCATCCAGGGAGGCCAGTTCAGTTCCTATTAGGATCACGGTTTGGGGTTAGCTCAAGGCCTGGCCAGAGCTCCCTGGAGCCCACAAAATGGGGCCAGTCTCTTCCCTGCAGCCAGCCTGGGACTTATCAAAGATAGTACTGGCTTCTATAGTTGAGGGGAATCGGTTGCCAGCAATCATTCAATGCCAGGATGCCCTCCATGGAAAACACACAGGGAAACAGCCACCTGGTTAGCAACTTCAGCTGTTGCTGGAGGCTGGCCCTTTCTCCGCACCTCCTGCTGGCTCTCAACAAAACAACACTAGCGGCTGCCATTTCCAACAAGTGAGAGAAATCCTGGAATCAGGGGCAGGGTGGGGGGAGTTGGAACAGTCCAGAGCAGGGCACTATTTGAAGGGGAAAATGGTGAGAGAGGAGGAGACAGAGTGTGTGTGTGCGTGCACATACACATGCCAAGGAGAAGAGTGACCCCAAACTCCAACCAGGCGACCAGCAGGCCAGGCGGTCAGCAGCAGAGTGACCGGCTTGTGCAGGGAGTCAACCTAGTTAGCTCCAGGCTCTCTAACCCCACGGGACAGAGCTTCCAGCTAGTGGCCCTGTGGGCTTCCCTCATCTCATGTGGGAACATTTGGCTTTATCAGGTACGTAAAGTGGCTTGGCCCCAACCCAAGTTCTGGGACTTTCACCAATGTCTGGAATGCTCCAGTTCCTGCACTTCTCATAGTTGCAGGGCAGACAAGGCCGGCTTCAGATGGTGAGATAACTTGTCACCGAGGAAGCCATGTGGTGGGGGTGGCCGCAGAGGACATAACAGTAATTATGCATTTTTCAGGTGCCTACAATGTGCTAGATGCTGGGGTAGATGCAAGGTTATCGGATCAGTCACGATTACCAAGTCACATATCTACAATTAACAGATATGGAAATAGAAGCCCAGAGAGATTAAGTAACTGCAGCAAGGTCACCCAGTAGGTCAGTGGTAGAGATGGGACTAGAATCCAAGACCCTAGCTCCCGGCCTCAAGCTCTTTCCTCTAGGCAACTCTGTTCCTTGACTTTCTGAAAATAGTAAGAACACAGCCCTTTCGAAAATTGGGGGTGTTGTGAAGGAAAAATTGACAGGTTTGGTGACAGACTGAATATAGGGGCTGAAAGAGAGAGGGAGAATCAAAGTTAACATAGAGTTATGCAGGTGAGGATAAATTTGAAGTGGCCAGAGTAGGCCTGGGCCCAAATAGCAGCCAACAGCATTCAGAAACATTAGAACAAGAGGGGAGGAAGCATAGTTATGGAGGTGATTCAGGGCTGTGGTATAGTGATATGAGATCGGCGGATGGACAGGGGTCTGAAGAGGTTGAATTCAACAAGAGTGGAGTTGAGGGTGTGGATCTGTGCATGAAGAGAGGGGAGATTGGGTAGGGACTCCAAATGGGAAATGTGGTTTGGGATAAATGGAAGTAGCCCGAAGACCCAAGGTCTCCGAGGAGGAAGAGACTGTTTTGCATGGTGAGGGATGTGGGAGAAAAGGAAGATTGTGGTTGGAGAATGGGATTTCAGAGTTGGTGTGGTTAGAAATGGCATGGTGATTAGCGATGATGAGCTCTGAATTAGTGAGTGGGTGAGGTGGAGCAGGAGCTCAGCAGAGTTGAAGAGTGAGATGACTGGGGCTCACCAAGAATGTCGACATGGTTGGTGAAATAACCCCATTAGCATGGCATAAGTTAGGGTCTTGGACCTGAGCTACCTGGGACACTTGCTTAAAGGGGTGACCAGGGGCAGAGAAAAGCTCCCTTGCAAAATGTGGCAAATATAATTATGCAAGGTTTCCTAAACCCACAGCATAATGGAATGGCACCAAGTTTAGTGCTGTGCACGCAGAACAATTTTACATATATCACATGCATAGTGCAATGTGCTGATCAGGCGTTCCCAGCTCGGCATGATGGTGGCATCATGTGGAATGGGACAGTGGGTAGGAACGGGGATGAGAGCAAGAGATGTGACATTTCCTGGCCAACCTAAGAGTGGCCAAATGTCTGAAGCCAGTTCTGCTGCCACCAACCTCTGCCCATCAGCTCACCAAACCGCAAATGCTCAGGTACATCCCTGCCTTTGGGTGCCAGTGCCGGTGACTTCCACGTTGCATACCCTTTGAACCCATGTGTACAGCTCTGAAGATGGGACCAATGAACTATCTCATGAAGGTGGACACGTTTCTGGTGACAATTCTCAGAGTCCCCATCCTAATGATCAGAGGTGCCCAGTGTCTTGGGAGGGATAGGTCATACTACATGAAGCAATACGCTAGTGGAGCTAGTGGACCAGACTATGGCCTCCCTATCCCTCAAATGAATGAATGCTTTGAAGGATAAACACAAAATTAGTATTACTCTGTAAATCTTTTAGTTTGCCTTGCTGACTTTTCCAAAGGATGAGAGAGTTTTCTTACTTAGAATTTCTGTTTTTCACTTTTCTCATCAATTCCCAGTGCCTTGCCAAAACATCAGAAATGGTGTCCACCTTGGGCTATATATTTCCACTGCAAGTCTTTTGTTGCAGATAAGACCTCCTTGCAGCAAAATTACAGTGACCTCAGTCTTCTAACAATGCAATTGCCATTTACCTGTGAATAGGTCTTCCTTCACTACTGCATTTTGGGTCCTCTAAGGTCTCCCATCCTACAAGAAAAACTACTATTGCCACTATACATTCTGAGGAGGAGGAGGAGGAGGAGGTGTAGTAGGAGGGTATTAGAACATCCACTACTCGCTTATTAAGTACAAAATCAACAGTGGCACATTCCCTGCCCACAAGGAACTTGAAACCATTTAATAACAAAATGGATACTTTAAAATCTAGTTGGCAGTTTCAATTCCAGAAAGCTTTAAAAATTGACATGACTATGGAGAAATCAATGCAAGGCCACTTTTAAGTTAAATTGTCATAGACCAGCTTACTCCATCACAATGTTATAATCAGAATTTGGCATCTTCAAACAGACTTTGTTCCTCTAAGGTTCAATCCAAATGGCCCTCACTGATTTAATCAAATTTTGTATTTGTGCTTGTGCAATTCGGCTGCTCTGCTCCTGCTGAAGACATACCTTTGCTATGTCTCATGGAGATTAGAAAAATCACTTTCTCTGGGTTCCCCAATCACTCCTAAATGGATTTGCATATTGATGCAATCCAAGGCTCCTGATTCAATTTCTTTTTCCCCCCTTTTCCATCCCACCATTTTGGATGGGGTTTAAAAAAACTGTTCTTAAAATTTTAACCCCCTCATCAAATTTTAGTCATGGTTCTAAAATAAATAAATGAACTAAGCCTGAATTTGGTGCTTTATGTTAAATCATAGGACAACATTTAGCTAGATCTCACCAAAAAAATCCAGTCTCCCAACAGAGAGACTCTCTGACCTGAAATTTATTTTTTATCTCTGCATGGTGTAAGATATATATATTCAGAAAAGAGGAAAACCCAAATATGCTATTCTTGGCAGAGGGCCGAAATATGAATAACGTTCTAATTCTCAACCTTACCTCAAATTTCCGACCTGGTCAAAATAGCTTCCTTATTTATGCACACCCCGCAGGAAATGTAGAACAAATGCATCCGTGCACATTCAAGCCACACCAGCTGTAAAATGTAGGCCACTGGAGCAGTGTTTCCCTCTGTCTTAGGGCAAGCTTTCTCAAAACACTGCTCCTGGGTGAAATAGCAAGTGCTCGATAAATACGACTGACTGGCTCTGCTTCAGCAAAGACCTTGATCCAAAATGAGATGTCTCCATTCCTGTTCTTCTGGGGATTTCAAATCCCAGAACCGTGACAGTCTTGGGCAATGAAAAGCTACCTTTCATTCATTCTACTGTATTTACTGAGCACTTACTGTGTGCAGAGCACTGTACTATGTACTTGGGAGAGTACCACACAACAATGAGTACTATGCATTCCGGAAAGTACCATACAACAATAAACATACTCATTGGGAAGCTTCGCCACTCCAAGGTGGGCAAGGATAAAAAGAGGATTACAAGGTTGTGGAGAAAGCAAGGTGGGCAAGTTTCGTCACTTGTCTGGTGTCAACAAATAAAGTCACATTGTTTGGTTTTGGTTTTTTTCCATAAGCATCCATCTTCAAGCTCAACATCTTAAAATTGGCTCCCTCACCAGGCAGGACCTGAGATCACATGATGATGGATCAAGGGGAAAAATCCCATCTTCACAGACCAGCTAAAGAGGTAATTTGTGAGCAGAGGCACCAATGGTTCATACAAAAGTACAAACTCACTGTGTATTGCCTCTCCCTTGTCCACTAATTCATTTTCAGAAAAAGTCAAAATGCTACTGGAAGGACAACAAAGAGGGAGACGGGTAGGTGAGAAAGAACAAGCATATTCAATTGCTTACTCAGCTATTTAATCCTTCCTGCACCCATGGTTTCCTTGTTCTTCCTGCTTCTTCCACTATCTGTAAACAATTTCTGTCCGCCTGCTACCCCCATAGGATTATAAAGCTCCTCAGGACAAAATCACTGTCTTTCACCTCTAGTACTCTCCCAGGCTGTTTGTATAGTGCTCTCTACACAGGCGTTCAATAAATTATATTGATGGACTGAAACAGAGAAATATATTCAGACTTAATTAATTCCCTGGGGGTTTTTTCCCTCCCCACTAATGGCTTTTCTGAAATATTTGCATTTATAAGTGGCATTTGTAGTTTCTTTGAGTTGCCAAAAATCAGAATAGGATTTTTTGTGTGTGTGTGTGGTTTTTTTTGCAGCAATTAAAGGAACTGTTGGACAATTTATTTCTTAGTGCACTTGGGTGCCAGACAATATGCACCACTGGGGGTGAACGAGAAGCATAAAATTCTTCCTCCACTCAATTCACACTTCCAAGAGCACCACAGTAGTGGCAGGAAATGAGTGGGGAGAGAGAGGAAAAGGGGAAAGAAAGGGTCTGGTACAGGAGATGAGGGAAGGGAGGAAAACACGGGAAGCTTTCTATTCCCCAAGTGTTCTGGGGTTATGTAGACCTAGCAACACAGTCCAATAAGTGAGCTGTGATTCTTTAAAAATCCCAGATTCTTGGGGCCAAGGAAAAAGTGGCAGAAACAAAACCAGGCCCTTTACCTCTCCTCCTACAAGACTCTCCACCACGTCATTCCTGCTGCCATTTTGGCATGAGAGAAAATTGGGGGGTGGGGGGACACGACATGTGAAATAGGGAGCCCCACAAAAGGGGCAGAGAAGGTACAGGTGCCCTCACAGCTTCAGGGCCCAACTTCTATGAACCATAATAATATTATTATAACTGTGGGCTTACAGTGAGCCCAACACTGTACTAAGCACTGGGCTAGATACAAAATCAGGTTGGACACGATCCCTGTCCCACATAGGGCTCACATTCTAACCAGGAAGGAGTAGGACTTAATCCCCATTTTGTAGACCAAGGTTACTGAAGTCGAGAAAAGTTAAGTGACTTGCACAAGGTCACACAGCAGACAAGTGGAGGAGCTGAGATTAGAACCATGACCTCTGACTCCAAGCCCTGTGGTCTTTCCACTCAGCCACGCTACTTCTCAGTTCAGCCATTCATTCATTCATTCAATAGTATTTATTGAGCGCTTACTATGTGCAGAGCACTGTACTAAGCGCTTGGGATGAACAGGTCGGCAACAGATAGAGACAGTCCCTGCCGTTTGACGGGCTTACAGTCTGGCACTGATCTTGCAGTGGCCTCTGCCCAATGGATGATGGACCTGGAATTAAGGTGGACAATGAAGGAGTTGCAGACACCCCTTAAATCAATACTTCACCCTCATCATGCTCATTTTCATTTAAATAAATAAAAACTACAAATATGAAAACTAAAAACCAGACCTTGGTTTATCACAAATGTACCTTGTGAGAAAAACTAGTGTTTGTACCTCTGCCCACTTTTGGCAACTCATATAAGGTTTTGAAACCGATAAAATGACAAACTCTCTCCAGTTCACTGCCGTGTAAGCAGCAGACATACATAACTTACACTCCCTACTGAGCACCTGTACTGCAATAAGTGGTTTGGTGTTTCAAACACACCAAACTTTCTAAGGCTTAAAATGGCTGTTCTATAAAGTCTGACGGTAGGAATGTGTACCTTTGCCACTAATGCCACATACCCTCCCCAGGCTGCACGTAAGGGGGGCCAACTCCCCCTACAAAATAGAAGAGGAAAGGTGAATGTGGCAGGATGGAAAAACGAAGGGTCACAGGTCTTGATTCTGGTGTCACCCCCAGCTCACTCACAGACTGCACACCAAGACAGACCAATAACATATGAAATATATCCCAAAACCACTGGTAAAGACCTAGAGAGCATTAAAGGCATATGATTTTCCTTTTAAAGCACAGAAAAAATGGAAACTACATCTCACACCCAGTCTCCCTAGTCTATGCAGGGATGTTCATTCCCAGAAAGGGGGGTGAGGGAGGGAAACTGCAGCACAGAAACATGAACAAGGCAGGCAAGCCTGATCTAGACTGTATGCTCGTTGTGAGCAGGGAATCTTGTCTGTTATATTGTTAGGTGGTGCTTTCCCAAGCTCTTCCTACAGTTCTCTGCACACAATAAGCACTCAATAAATACGACTGACTGATCCCCTAGATAGAACACCCTAGTTCTATCACTTTCCTATTTTTTATCATCATCATCATCATACTAGTTAAGCACTTACTACGTGCCAAGCACTGTACTAAGATCTGGAATAGATACAAGTTAATCAGGTTGGACACAGTCCCTGTCCCAAATGGGGCTTGCAGTCTGACTAGGAAGGGAGTATGATTTAACCTCATCTTACAAATGAGGTAACTGAGGCACAGAGAGGTTAACTGATTTGGCCAAAGTCACAAATGGTGGAAGCAGGATTAGAACCCAGCTCCTCTGATTTCCAGGCTGGGGCCTCATATAAGCAGGCAAAACCAAAGTGACAGCATCAGCAAGGTGATCCTACTTTAACTTCCTATTGATTTCTGAGGTGTGATGGAATGTGAGTCTGACCAGAAAATCTACTTGAACAATTACGATTTATGTATCTGAAAGTGAAAGTTACAATTCCTGCCCATGCTAATGTGTGCCTCTGTTCAAAACAGACAATGGTGCAGGAACGGTGCTTTAAAATAAAAATAAAATAAATAAAATAAAATAAAGCCAACAGCCTCATATGCCAACTTCAACATTAAAGCGTACAGTGTTATGAAAAACTGCCGTTAAGAAAAAAAATTGCATTGAGGCATAACTGCCTGGGCTACCACGTTCCTTTATCATGGGTCTGAATCAAGTGAACAGCTCTATTTCTAAAATTCTGTTCTACCGAAGAAGAAAATGTGGGTGATGCCTAGAAGGAAAGACCTACCCCAGCTATACTCACAGTGTCTAGCATGCATAGACTGTAAATTCTAGCAGTTAGGGAACTTATTTACCAATTCTGTTACACTGTCCTCTCCTAAGTGCTCAGTATGATGTACTGCACACGGTAAACCCTCAATAAATACTACTGATTGACTGACTGATTGCTTTGGACCAGCATACCATTATCTTGGCCTCATGTTACGGATGAGAAAATTCAAACCCAGAGAGTTTCAGTGACCAGCTCCAGTGTCACAGCAGACACACTCTTTAACATCAACTTACTCAACGGGCCTCGATCTCAACTATTTTGCCAATAACTCCTTTCCCACATCCTCCCCCTTGCCTGGAACTCCCTGCCCTCCATGTACACCCAACCAATACTCTTCCCACATTCAAAGCCCTATTAAGGTCACATCTCCTTCCAAGAAGTCTTACCTGATCAAATCCTTTTTTCCCCAGCTCCCTCTCCCTTCTGCATCAACTACACACTTGGATCTGTGACCTCAGGGCCTTTGCTATTCACCTCATGCTCAACCCCACATGACCTATGTACATATTTTTGAATTACATATTATATATTATTTTTATTAATGTCTGACTCCCTCGCTAGACTGTAAGCTTGTTGTGGGCAGGAAACGGGTCTGCCAACTCTGTTGTATGTAGTTTCCCAAGTGCTTAGTACAATGCTTTGAGCATAGTAAGCACTAAATAAATACTTTTGATAATGATGATGATGAGCGATGACCTGGGCTGAGAACTTGCATATTTCCCAGCCCATAACAGCAGCGCACTGCTAATACCTACAGTAACAGAGCTAAACAGAAAGCCTATCATTTAAGTATTCTGAGCAATCACAAAACAAACCAACAAAAACCTGATTTATAAACTCACTTAGTTAAAGTTTCTTTGAGGCCTAGAAATAAACCACATGTGAAGTCTGATGCTTCTTACACTGTTCATTTGTTATGTCTCCTGTTCCGCAGACTTCTAAACAAGGAAGCAGCATGACCTAGTAGAAAGAGCATGGGCCTGGGAACCAGAGGACCTGGGTTCCAATTCCAGCTCTGCCACTTTCCTGCTTGGTGACGTTGAGCAAGTCATAACTTCTCAGTGTCTTCGTTTCCTCAATTGTTAAATGGAGATGAAATAGCTGTTCTCCCTAATTAGACTGTGAAGCCCGAGTGAGATAGGGAATGTTTTTGAGCTGATTCATGGGTAACTAGCCCAGTGTGTACAACAGGGGTTGACACATAGTAAGTGTTTAGCAAATATCATTAAAATAACATAACCTGAATGCATACTCCTTCTTATAATGTTAATTTAAAGAACTAAGGCAAACAAAAGTTTCACTCTAAGAGCAGAAATCTTGAGATCAAAAATGAACTTTAATAAAATTCTTTTTTCTCCACCATCCCCAACTGAGAAGCCCTTCTTCAAACCCTCCCTCCCCCAACTGGGTTTTCAAGTGTCTCTCTCTTTTTTATGGCATTTGTGAAGCACTTAACATGTTCCAGGCACTATAATAAATGTGGAGGTAGATACAAACTAAACAGGTTGGACATAGTCCCTATCCCACTTGGGGCTCACAATCTTAACCCCATTTTTCAGGTGAGGTAACTGAGGCACTGAGAAGCTAAGTGACTTGCCCATGGTCACAAAGCAGACAAGAGGTGGAGCCAGAATTAGAACCCATGACCTTCTAACTCCCAGCGCCATGCTCTATTCACTAGGCCAATGCTCCTTCTCCCTAGGTTCCCAGGACATCTGGGAATTAAACCTAAAATACCTTGCCCCTGGAACCTGGAAAATATTCCCAGTCACATTGCAAACAGCTTTGTGTCCCTCTGAACTATTTCTAAACACCCATACAGTATATTTTCAGATCTCGAACTATTTCTGCTTTGTCAGCAATGAAACATGATACAGACCTCTAGTCCCTGGTAACCCTTTCCCAGCAAGCTGCCTGAAATGGAAGGAATGTCTATTCCATAGGGACAGTCCCAGAGTTTTAATATGGAAGTCCCTCATTTAGTTCGGGGGCGGGGAGGGGGGGATGGAGGGGTTGTCCTGCATAATAAGGGAAAGGCCCACTGAATTGGTGTAAAGCAGCAAGTCCAGTTTCAATCAATTACAGCTGTAACCACTTACAGTCAATGTTATTTACTGGGTGCTTACTGGGGGCAGAACACTGTATTTAGGGTCCAGGAAAGGACAATACAGTAGAGTTGGTAGAAAAGAGACCCTGTTCACCCACGGTTCAGAGACTGGGGTTCAGGCTGTCAAGTAGTCCTAGGCCTATCTGGCCACCACCATCACAACTAACTCACCAAGGATAAGGGAGGGCTTGTCTGGCTTCAGGAGCACAACAAATGTCTGGTTGCATGATCTGACCTGGTAGACGAGAACCTTGGAGTCCTGCCTCCCTCCCACCTTCCACACAGTGACATTTTTGAACATTCTGTAACTCAGGATTGGGCCTAAAGCATCCCTGTAAAGTGAAAAAGACCTATAACCTCTTAAATCCACTTATTTATTTAAGCTAAAATCCCAGAATGGTGAAAAAGAATAAAGAAAATAGCTAAAAATGCTTCACTTTACTGTTCTAATAATATGGTATTTGTTAAGCACTTATTATGTAAAAAGCACTGTTTTAAGCTCTGGGGGGGGTAATAATAATAATAATAATGATGATGATGGCATTTGTTAAGCACTTACTATGTGCCAAGTACTATTCTAAGCACTGGGAGGGGGGCGGGGACAGGGGGGCGGGGGTATATACAAGATAATCAGGTTGTCCCACGTGGGCCTCAGTGTCTTAATCCCCATTTTACAGATGAGGTAACTGAGGCCCAGAGAAGTTAACTGACTTTCCCAAAGTCACACAGCTGACAAGTGGCGGAATCAGCATTAGAACCCATGACCTCTGACTCCCAAGCCCGGGCTCTTCCACTGGGCCACAGTGGTAGACACAAGGTAGTCAGGTTGTCCCATGTGGGGCTCATGGTCTTAAACCCCATTTTACAGAAAAGCAGCGCAGCTCAGCAGAAAGAGCCCGGGCTTGGGAGTCAGAGGTCATGGGTTCGAATCCCAGCTCTGCCACTTGTCAGCTGTGTGACCGTGGGCAAGTCACTTAGCTTCTCCGTGCCTCAGTTACCTCATCTGTAAAATGGGGATTCATTGTGAGCCTCACGTGGGACAACCTGATTATCCTGTATCTACCCCAGCGCTTAGAACAGTGCTCTGCACATAGTAAGTGCTTAACAAATACCAACATTATTATTATTTACAGATGAGGTAACTGAGGCAAAGAGAAGTTAAGTGGCTTGCCCAAGGTCACACAGCAGACAAGTGGCAAAGCCAGGATTAGAACCCACGTCCTCTGACTTCCAAGGCCATGCTCTTTCCACTAAGCCATGAATATCCCTCTCCAGGTAATCCAACTCATTTTATTTCTATTGCATAAAATTTCAGGGTTAAACTGACCTCACAAAAGTGCCATATTTGGGTGCGAAAAAATTATTCCAGGTAAGAATTTTTTTAAAATACTCCCATAGAGCATTTAGAAAGAGCTCTGCCACCAGCAGCTCTTTGAAAAGTTCTCCCAAAGCAATATTTGACAAAATACAGGCTAAACCTACTAAGGGTCTTCTGCAAAGTACCGCATTAGCCTCTCCTCATTAATCTTATTCAAAGCTTCTACTGCTCTAGAATTGTTCTCAATGCACTTATGGGCCTCAAGCCACTGAGAAAAGAATCACAAAGACAATCAGGAGAGCTCCATAAATAATTAAGCAAAGAAATGCAGTAACAGGCTTCAATGTTCTTACTTTTTTAAGGCCTGCACAAATCTGGTGGTAGGAAGAAACCACTTCAATTGGCCATCTGATGGTCAAATAAACACCCTAACCAGCCACCATATCTAATGAAGCTGAAACCTTCACTAAGCTAAGTTACAGGCTGTGGTTTTTCTGTCTCTTCTATCCCCCTTCCTCCATGACACGTGCTTTCACCCACTCTTGCCCTTTCCAAAAAATACACACAAACAACAACAAAAAAAAGCCTTGCATGTGCCAACCCAAATCCTGGATAATTGCATGTGAGTGTTCACCTTCAGGAATAAACCCGTATGCTATAACTACCATCTACATGGTACATGGTAGGATACAACTAACATCATTCACCATAATGGGTAGGGGGCAACAATACCCAGACCCTATCAGGGGAAAGGTGGAAGAGTGAGCGGGGAGGTAAAAACTAGGCAATGAAGGCAGCAGGCAGACAGAAAAACAAACTCTTCTTTCTCAGTATACCAAAAGCAATTGGGAGTATAGGAGAGATATTCCTTTGGAGGACAGATAAGCAGAGAGTCATCTAGGAGGCTGAAGGGCAATGATCTAAAATGGATTCTGAAAGAGAACTTGGGTTAATGAGGTCCCTCTGCATCACCAATGTACTTGGCTGTGTACACCTTGATATTCAGCCTAGCCCCTCAGGACTTGTGCACATATCTTTTAAGCACAATAAATGTGATTGATTGATTGAATCATTACAGACTGAAGAAACTACATAGCAGAGTGACTGACCAATCATGGCCCAAAAGCTGCTATAAGAATCACGATGCTTCTGTAGGATAGATGACTGTTACTATCAAATGTGACAGAGTTGTTTTCGGGATTCATAGGTGATAGGATAGATGAACCATCTTCAAACTTAAAGTTAAAATGACAATAATTGATCTATTGTGTGCAAATGAATGCCTTTGGGGTCAAGGTAGAGCTAGAAAAGAGGAGGAAACCTCTTAACAAGAACATTAAATAATTGCCTTTTCTTTTGCAACTTCTTTACACTGCAAAAGGAGGAGCAGAACTGACCAAGGTAATTAAGGGAGCCTGAAACACATAATCCCTACCCTGTGTTATTTCCACTTCACTCCAGGAATCTGTGGAGTGAAGAAGCAGCATAGCCTAGTGGATAGAGCACAGGACTGTGAGTCCGAAGGACCTGGGTTCTAAAGAAGAACCCAGTACTACGGGTTATTTACTAGGCTCTTACCGTGGGCTGAGCACTGTACTTAAGGCCTGGGAAAGGGCAGTGTGACAGTTAATAGACACAATCTGTATCCAAAAGGAACTTACAGTCTAAAAGGGGAGTAAAATATTAAAATCAATTACAAATAGAATTAATACTGATAGAATGAACTTGTAAAACACACGTGTGAAGCTACAGGTAGTAGGGAAAGGAGCCCAAATAACCTTAAAGCAATTTATAAACACTACAGGGCCTTTTTGGTCACATTTTCAAACGCTTTCGCTAAATAAAAATCAAGAGCCCAGAAGGAGGCACTTCTAATAATAATAATAATAATAATGTTGGCATTTGTTAAGCGCTTACTATGTGAAGAGCACTGTTCTAAGCGCTGGGGTAGACACAGGGGAATCCGGTTGTCCCACGTGGGGCTCACAGTCTTAATCCCCATTTTACAGATGAGGTATCTGAGGCACAGAGAAGTGAAGTGACTTGCCCACAGTCACATAGCTGACAAGTGGCAGAGCCGGGATTTGAACCCATGACCTCGGACTCCAAAGCCCATGCTCTTTCCACTGAGCCATGCTCAACGAGGTGCTGGTGTCCCATTGCAAAAATCAGGAGTGGCTATGTAGGTGTGAGTTATAACCACCTTATCCTGAACCTTGCCATAGACAGAAGGAGCACTCCCTATAGACAGAAGGAGCACTCCAAAAAGACATCGATTGTAAGTTCCTTGAGCACAGGGATCTTGTCTACCAACTCTATTGTACTGTGCTCTGCACACAGAAAGGAAGCGCTCAATACATATCATCAGTTGGTTGACACTGTGATGTTGGGGCAATCGTCTGAGATGGCGCTTCAACCTACCCTTCACTCAGCCTTTCGAAGGTTAATTCGGTCCCAGTGTTCACCCACTACCCAGCTACATACACACTAAATGTTGGCTTGGATTAACATTGCTCCACTTCGCTGTCCTCTTTAACTTTCCCAGCTACAAAACCTCACTCAAATACTTTTCTGGGTATCTGGATCGACCCCAAGGCCCTTCTGGAGTCCCCATTTTCTTCCTAAGCCCAAAATTAAATATCCCCACCTCCCGATTTCAGAAGAGGGAACGAGAGCATATGGACAGAACAGCCGACCTCCAGGAGCTCCATCCATCCAATAACACACCAAAGTGTGGACATCAGTGTAACCTTCTCCTACATGCATTTTGCAAGACAACATGTGGCTTGATGAGGAATGGGTTATTACTGAAAGGGAAAGAAGTGGATCAGACCCTAAATCATCTGCAAACTAAAACATCTGGACTCTGTCTAAGGGAGAGAGTGGGTCTGAAGCAGGTGACTGAAGGTTACAATGGATAAGAGGGTGTGATGTTGACATGTTCCACAAAACTGTGTTAACAGTCAATAAAACCACAGGACTTTGGCATTTTCTTTTATGGGTAAGAGTTCCAGACCTTTGCCCCACTACCTCTACCTGATATTCTGGGGACCCCTATACCCTCTGCTGTCCCTCTAAAGCAGTTCTAGGTGCTCCTAGGGCACCTAACCTCATTACCCACAGGCCCAGGGTTATGGGCCACCCAGGTTTGACTACCTGCCACCCAGGTTTGACTAGCCACCACCTAGGTTTGACTAGCTGCCCCCCACGTTTGACTGGTAGCCATCCAGGTTTGACTAGCTGCTCCCTTGCTGCCACTGCCCTTTCTCCAAGAACTCTGCCAGATGATTGGTAGAGACTCTACACTGTAAACTCATTGTGGGCAAGGAACGTGTCTACAAACTCTGTTAAACTGTACTCTCCCAAGGGCTTAGTACAGAGCTCTGCACACAGTAAGTGCTCAATAAATACGACTGAATGATTGACTGCACTGTATATATAATGAAACCAAATGATCTTAATAAAGATTGGGTGTGGAGTTTGGATTATGTTTGCTTATTCCGGTTTTAAAAAAGAAGCCAAAACAGTTCTGCTCGGTTGTTTTGTCTTTCCACGTGGTCCTCTCTTGACTCCTCTGCCAGGCTCCACCTGGTAAGAACACCTGCAAGGGAAGGGTGTGGGGAGAGGAGGTGGAGAAGACTCAGGCACAGCCACTTCCTGGCCAGGACTGACCTGAAGCCATAAACATGGGCAAGGATTCAAAACGTGAGATGCTGAGACTTTCTGCTGAAATCTTCCGCTTCCTTTCCTGTTTGCTGGGGAGCGGGGGCCTCCCACAGACACATCCGCTTGGCTGGGTCTCGCTCTGTGGAGCATGGTGCTCAGCGACCTTCCCCTCATTCTTATTCTTAACACACTGTCCCACAGCTAGGACCCCACAAAAACCAAAAGGGCCATTCACCAAACTAGGGCATTTCTCAGGGAAGAGAGAATCTAGTTCACAGGGAGAAATGTTGCTTACTTGTTGGCTTGCTGACAAGCAGGCAGGGAATGCTGGGAAGCCAGCCTCTCCTCCCCTGGGGAGGGACAGAACAAAAGGCCCTCATGAAGCCACTCAGCTGCAACTCAGCACTTGACCCTCACAGAGCGGGGGTTGTCTGGTCCATCTCTCCTCTAGTTCTTTGAGAGGAATGCAACAAGAACCCTAGTTCTTTGGTTATCAAGAAATGATCAGACACTATACTGTACAAGGCACACACTGTGCCACTGGGAATAGCATGAGAGAGGAAACAAGGGAGGTGGTCGTGTTTTCATATCCATCTGTTTAGGGCTCATATGACCTCCCCTGAAGCAATGTGGCTTAGTGGAAAGAGCACAGGCCTGGGAACCAGAGGATCTGGGATCTACTCCCAGCTCTGCCACCTTTTTGCTGAGTGACCCTAAGCAAGTCACTTAACCTTTCTGTGCCTCAGAATCCTCAAACTGGAGAGTTAATCTGGCCTGATTAACTTGTTCCTATCCCAGAGTCTAGAGTACTGACTGACACATACTAAGTGCTTAACAGATACTATTTAAAGAAGCCTTGCAACTATATTCCTAAATATCCAAACAGGATAGCACCCCCTCTATTTACAGAGTAGCTAACCAGGTCAATGCAGAGAGTCTCCTCACCTCAATGAGGCAGCGTGGTCTAATGGAATGGATACAGAGAGTCCTAAACTCTCTCAGCTCTAATCTCAGCTCTGCTAATGACTTTCCCAAAATAATCCAGCAAACAGAGAAGCAGTCTTGCCTAGTGTAGCAAGGAATTGGGAGTCAGGAGACCTGGGTTCTAATCCTGGCTCCGCCACTTGTCTATGAGACCTTGGGCAAGTCACTTCAGTTCTCTATGCCTCAGTTTTCTCATCTGTAAAATCCTGTTCTCTCTTCCCCTTAGGCTGTGCACCCCATTTGGGGTAGGAATTGTGTCTATTCTTATTACCTTGTATAAACCTCAGTAATTAACACAGTACTTACACAGAGGAAAGGCTTAACAAATACCACATTTATTAAGTATTATTATCATGAAGCTCCATGTGGTCAGAGAATGTGTCTACCAACTCTGTTGTACTGTACACTCCCAAGTGCTTAGTACAGTGTTCAGCACAAAGTACTCAATAAATATGACTGACTATACTTTCTCCACAATATAATTACTGAGGGGGGAAGCTGGATATGGCAGTTTCGAGGCCATTTGCTGGAGGAAGGATAGGAGCGTTAATAACTAGACTGTGAGCCTATTGTTGGGTAGGGATTGTCTCTATCTGTGGCTGAGCTGTACTTTCCAAATGCTTAGTACAGTGCTCTGCACACAGTAAGTGCTCAATAAATACGACTGAATGAATGAACAAGAGAAACTCTCTTAGGGGAGACGTGCATCGCTGCCAAGCACATTGCACATTAGGGCTGCTCCAACTCCCTGGAGTATGGTTCATGCATCAATGATGTTGGTTGCAACAAGCACAGAGAAACTAGGAAAATTCAAGCTCAAGCAGATCCCCTTTGGCCTGTTCTCACTGATCTCTATTTCCGTGTGTTTAAAATTCCGTTCTTGTCATCCCCCTGCAACCACAAGCTCTCACAGAAGCTCAGTGTGGGCAGGGAATGGGTGAACCAATTCTGTTGAATTGGACTTATCCATGTGCTTAGTACACTGCTCTGCACGAAGTAAACACTAAATAAATACCACTGACTGACCTACCAAAATAAGAATTAGGAAATCTTGGTTCCACTTTTCTGCCATCTGTGTGTGGCTACCCTTACCTTATCAGCTTTTAATATTTACACAGATTAGAGAGAAATCCACTCAATTCATACAATAGGCAGCTAAAGTTCAAACTAAACCTTGACTCATTCTCCCTTCCCCTCTCCCCTCCCCCATCCACAACACCCAGAACCTCTACTTTCATCCTCATATCTCTCAGTTCCTTCTCTCCACCCGTTTTTTTGTAAAATTTTACAACTACTTTCAATTTGTCTTCCCCTTCAAACAATAAATTCAAGAACTTAAAGAATACATATAGGAAACCCTCACAAGATATATGACTGGAGAAGTAATCAGGTTCTTATTTTACCGCAGTTTTAATTCACTTAATACAATTGATAATGATTTAGAGTGGCAATTACTTGACCCAAATAAGTAATTCAACTTAAAACAAAGATCAAAAGTGGGAAGAAGAGAAACAAAGGGGAAATCTCAGTCTTTATCTAAAAGCCACACATTTAGCAAATAAGAAATAAAATCCCAATCCCATACAGGTTCTTTTCCCTTTTGGGGAATGCCACTACAGCTCCCCCTCCAAGCAGAAGAGTTTAAGTCAGTTTAAAATAACTTATTCATGGCCATTCCTGTCCTGTGCCCCACTGAAATCTGGCACTATTACCTAACTACTCAGGGAAAGAATAATAAGAGTCATTCATGCCTTTGGCTAAAAAGCAGATGAAGGGGCACTAAAGGGAGAAAAGAGGACTAATACCACTTTAAATTCCTCCCTTTATTTTTCATCTGATGGCAGAATGAATACCTGACCCCCTTCATGAAGCCCTTTAAAATGCACATTCAAGTAAAACCAGGGATGGCGTCCAAGTCCCTTTTCTAAACACAGACATCTCTGACTCCTACAGTAGCAATAACAGGATTTGAACCCTCAGTCTATCAGTGAATGGTATTTATTGAGTGCCTACTGCAAGCACAGTAATGTACTGAACGCTCATTCCTTACTTATATTTAATAAAGATGCACTGCTTTTTTTTCATAAGGCCTGTACCTCTTCATTGGTTGCCGACTTGTTCATTCCAAGCGCTTAGTACAGTGCTCTGCACATAGTAAGCGCTCAATAAATACTATTGAATAATAATGATAATTGTGGTATATGTTAAGGGCTTACTTTGTGCCAAGTACTGTACTAAGTGCTGGTGTAGCTACAAGATAATCAAGTCCCACATGGGGCTTATAGTATAAGTAGGAGGGAGAGCAGGTTTTGAATCCCCATTGGGCAAATGAGGGAAATGAGGCCCAGAGAAGCTAAGTGATTTGCCTAAGGTCACACAGCAGAGAAGTGGTAGAGCTGGGATTGGTACCCAGAACCTCTGACTCCCAGGTCCATGATCTTTTCACTGGGCCAAGCAATGTCCAAAAGACCATGTGGTCAAGACGCAGTACTTAAAACACAAGACAAGCTCTGCTAGGCCACACCAGGCAAAGCAAGGAAGAGTAATGTCTACTAACTCTGTTACATTGTACTCTCCCAAGCACTTAGTACAGCGTTCTGCATTCAGTAAGTGCTCAATAAATGACTGATTGAAATATGCAAAAATATGGGAGAGTAGTGAAGCTGGTCCCACTCCCGACCAAAGCCAATCACAATACAACCTGGTCTTACTGCCCAAAGGTAACCAACTACCCTGATCCGTGGTTTACCTGAAACTTTGTGGTCCCCAGGGCTGTGAGAATAGCCACACAAAACTGGGCCTGGAAAAGCACGTGACACCTTTTCTCATCCTCCATGCAGGTCAGAGGAGGCAGGGGTATGCCAGCCCTGGCCTTGGGTTTTCACTGGCCAGGAAGCTGGGGAAGAAGATTGAGAATGAACTACAGCCCCAGACTGAGGCAGAGTTCCAACTAGTCACTCGCCCCCATTTCATGGATGGTGCTCAATCGGAAGGAAATCCAGCCAATCTGACAGAGTGACTGTCTTCTCAGTCCCAAGGGGCACAGTCTCATGAGGCTGTAGAGCTGCTGGGACTTCAACTCCAGTGGTCCAGGAGCACGCACGTGGTAGGTGCCTCTCCCCTTATCCCAAATTAGGGGAAAATAGGCCTTCCACTCAAGACTCTAGACTCCCCAAGTAGATCTCTGCCTTGCAGGCAGGGATGATGTCTACCAACTCATTGTACTGTACTTTCCCAAACTCTTAGTTCAGTCCTCTGCACACAGTAAGCACTCAATAATGGATCTGATTTATCACTGGTTCTCCCATCTCCAGCTCAAGTACAGAGAAGCAGCATGGCCTAGTGGATAGAGCCTGGGCGTCGGAGGAGCTGCGTTCTAATCCCAGCACAGCCACTTGCCTGCTGTGTGACCTTGGGCAAGTCATTTAACTTCTTTATGCCTCAGTTTCCTCAATTGTAAAATGGGGATTCAATACCTGTTATCCTTCCTACTTAGAATGAGTCCCATGTGAGACAGGAATGGTGACTGGCCGGATTAACTTGTATCTACTCAGTGTTTAGAGCAGTGCTTGACACAAAGTAAACGCTTAACCAATACCACAAAAAAATACATAATGCACAGGTCAGGTCAGCACTGACAGCATATGCAGCTATTTCCAGAATATCTGGATTCCCATCTCTCTAGATCGTGTCCTCCCTGGTAATCTGGACACATTAGACAGTACTAGAGTGATGGCATTAGTCCACTAGTTTCAGCACCAAAGGGCAAGATCTATCGCTGACATTTGACAGTTGTCATCTATCAGCCCCTTCAGTAGTCAGCCTTGCCTTCTCCCACTTCGAAAACCTGGTCTCCACAATTACCATCATTTAAAATCCTGCAGGACAATAATGATATTGATGATGTCTTTTTGTCAGAAGTTTATTTTACACTTTAGGAAAAGTTTGTCAGGCCCCTAATTAGGTCCCAAACTGTGAAAAATGTGATTTTTTTGAGAATATTCAAATATTTCCAAGAGACAATTCAAGATGATTCTTCATATTTAGAGACCATAATAAGTTCACAAATGGGAAACATTTTACAGAAATCTATATTTCTAAGAATGGAAGTGAAAAACTTTAAACAAAACATTTACAGATTAATAGCCAACACTAACACTAGGCTCCAAAACCTGTGGGTTTTTACAAAGAAACTGAAATGCAAAAACAAAAATATGAAGGCATGAATAGATTCAAACAAATCTATAGCAATTCTAGCTGTCACGGCAGTTTTTAAAATTACTGTCTGATTAAAGGCCAAGGGCAAACAATCATATACTGCGGACAATGTCTTTGTTACCTGGGAACATCTATGTCAATCAATCAATCACTTATTGAGGGCTTAGAGTGTGCAGAGCACTGTCCTAAGTGCTTGGAAGAGCACAATATAACAGAGTCGGCAGACACATTCCCCGCTCACAAGGAGCTGATACTCAAGAGGAAAGGTGCCAGATTGATGACAATCATAATAATTAAAACTGACCATTGTAAATTTGTACATCCCTAACTTTAAAAATTACAGTTCCAAAGATTTTCAAGCTACGTCCAAAGCTATAGCACATGTAAATAACACTCATGAGAGATTTGAAAATATGGCAAGTTCATGAGAGATTTGAAAATATGGTCAGTTCAAGTACTTGGAAGATAAATCCAGAATTTAAAGCATTTAGGATCTTCTCCTCTCCCTTGCCAACAGCACACTCCTTCAGTAGCAAGTAATCCCAGGACTTTTGTACTCTTTAACTTTCCAGATTTAAATAAACACGTACTTGAGAGGTGTTTAAAGCTCCCACACTACTTTTCATATGAGGTCAGCTCAAGAGTGAATGGTTGCTGGAAGCCAAAACTGTGCCAGGGAGATCAACTGGGAGATAAAGACACTGGAAAATATATTCTGACTTTTGAGTAGGGCTCAACTACTCCCATGTCAGAAATGAAGCTAAGAACAATGATTCTAGAATTTAAAAAGCAATATGAAAGTGATACATTTCATCTCCAATATCCGGAAAAGCATGTTTTTCCTTAACAGATTGGGTATGATTTCATTTTCAAAATGTGCATTCTCACACAACACCTTCCATTATCACCCAATCTGCAAACTCCACTCCTCGAAGGTCAACATACTCTCTGCATTTCAATTTTGCCTATCCAGCCACTGACCCATTGCCCTCAGGCCTCCCCCTTCCTATCCAACCGCACACCACTCTCTCCACCTTCAAAACCCTCCTAAAAAACACATCTCTTCTAAAATGCCTTCTCTAGGTAAGCCCTCAATCCCCCTCTCTGCCCTCCAACTCTGTGTCGACTAAGCACTTGGCTGCATGCCCCTTAAGCACTTTGATGCTCAACCCAGCCTTAGAGCACTTATGGAAATATCCCTATACTCTGTTTCTCCTATCTGTACTTCATTTTAATGTCTGCCTCCCCTTGTAGACCGTAAGCTCTTTTTTTGTTGTTTAATGGTATTTGTTAAGTGCCAAGCACTGTAGTAAACACTACAGTAGATACAAGATAATCAAGTTGGACACAGTCCATTGGGCTCACAGCTTAAATACCCATTTTACAGATGAGGTAACTGAGGCACAGAGACGTTAAGTGACTTCCCTAAGGCCACAGAGCAGACAAGTGGCAGAGTATTAGAACCCAGGTCTTTGGAATCCCAGGCCTTTCCACTAGGCCACACTGCCTCTCCTTGTAGGCAGGGACAGCATTTACCAACTCTGTTGTATTGTACATTCCCAAACACTTAGTTCAAGGCTCTGCACACAAAAAGCACTCAATAAATGTTATTGACTGATGACATATTGAAAGAAATTCTGGGAAAGAAAGGTCTGTGAGGAAGAACAAAGTCTCCAGTACAGAACATATAAAAAACAATGGGCTTGAAGGATCTGTATCAGGAAGTCGGTGAGCAAATCCTGATAGCTTTTGGGTAGAGACAAACAGCCTGAGCCTTTGCAGCATATGGAATCTGGAATCCCTGAATTTTATTCTTGCTTTTCTGTTGCACAGCAAGTGGCAAGTCCTAAAATCACTGACCTGGCACAGATTTTGAGAAATCATAGAAACAGTGAGGCCTAGTGAAAAAACTCCAGGCCTGAGAGACAGGGGACCTGACCCAGCTACATCACTGGTCTATGTGACCTTGGGCAAGCCACTTAACTTCTCTGTGCCTCAGTTTCCTCATCTGTAAAATGGGAGTTCAATAGTTCTTCCTTTTATTTAGGCTATGAGCTCATGTGGGAGAGGGACTGTGTGTGACTGATTATCTTAAGTCTACCCCAGCCCTTAGTATAGTTTTGACACATAGTAAGCACTTGACAAACACCACAATTATTCTTATTACTATTATCAATATCAATATAATGCTATTAATCCCTAAATGTATTGATATTGATACTTGCTTTGATAGTGAATTTCATCTGCTTCCCACCTGTTCTATAAAACACTTCTTTCTTTTGGTCTTGAACCAATGTTTCCCACTTGTCCTAGAAGTGTAGCTTTTGAGGGGCAACAATTCTGTTTGTGTCCAAGCCAAACGTTTTCGGTTTTCTTCCTTCCAAGATAAATTAAGATATAAGCTGGGTCTCCTCCCTGATCATTTCTTCCAGTTGCTCTTTTCTTCACCCTTTCTGTCTCTGTTGGGGCCTTCCTAAGATAAAAGGACCAGAACTCATTGCAGTATCACACCAGGTGAGGGCTTAGCCCAGTTTTAAGAGCTTCCTGCCCATGAATTGGAAGCAGTGCCTGTACTTACTAGGCCAAATGAAGGAGTTGTGACAACTCTGGAAAAATGAAGGGAGTTGAGTTCCATCCCAGTGACACTCCTCAGCAGCTACCTAGGGTTTTTGTGTGTATCTTTCAAATGGATCTTGCATCTTTCACTTGTTCAAGGATGAGGGGTCAAAGTAGTGCAGAAATCAATTCTTTAACGTCATCAATGTTCACCTTAGCCCCACTTCAGGATGTCACCAGGCACATATGAGGAAGATCCAAAGTAACGCCACTGAAAAAGTCTCAGACATACCTAAAGGTCCTCAGCTGGCGACTACTTGAGGGTCTTCCAGTGGTAGACTCCCTTATGCCACGGAGGAGCCTGAGGAACCAAGCCCTCCTCTAGACTCTTCCCCTCCCCCAAAAGGGGCAGTTGTGCTTAAACCACCCAAGGAGACAGTTATCTCATTATCTGTAAAGTCAGAAGGATTGCTAGACTAGTGGCATTGGTCCCACACCCCGGCTTTTATTTTCATGGTGCTATTTCATGGGAGAAAACCTTAAGGGTTCTCCAACGAATTTGAAGTTGTGTCCCCCTCCCAAAGGTACCATGTGGTCGGTAAAAAGTTTAATGCTATAAAGACTACCTTTGAAGGTCCTATTAATGGCTTTGTGTTTGCTTCACATTTGTCATTCTAATTGTAAAAAAAAACAACACCCAAATCTATTGTGCTTCCAGCTCTCTGTGGAGTATACTACTTCATAAGAAAAGTCACACTTAGAGGTCCCAAAATATCCTTCACTGTTATTATTATTATAGCATTTGTTAAGTGCTTACGTGAATACAAGCAGATCAGTTTGGACACAGTCCCTGTCCCACTTGGGACTCACAGACTCAATCCCTATTTATAAATGAGGTAACTGAGGCCCAGAGAAGTGAAGTGACTTGCCTGAGGCCACACAGCAGACAGGTGGAGGAGCCGGGATTAGAACCCAGGACCTTCTGACTCCCAGGCCTATGCTCTATCCATGCTCTATCCACTCTGTCATGGTGCTTCTCCCAAACCCCAAACTCACCTTCACTCCAAGAAATCCAGTCAGGAACCTTCAACCTGTCATTCCAATGCATAGGGGAAAGAGAAGGATCAGATCAGAGCATTAGCCCTGCATACTAGTGGCAGGATAGGAGGGATTCCCAGATTCGAGATTCCCAGATTCCCAGATTCGAGATTCCCTAGGCCCCACAACCTCTATTCTACCTCCAAACAACTGATATGCACATCACTGCTTCCCTTGAAAAATGGCCCACACATGCACATCACTGCTCCCCCTGAAAAATGGCCCACATCCGCTGCCCCATGTACGGGCCATATAGACATCATCATCTCTTCTCTCTCCCCCACCCCAATTACACCCACCCGTGCGGCAGAGACTAGAATGAAGTATATTTTATCTAAAATGACAAAGAGAAAAGACCCTCATAGCACGCACCCAGAGCCAACACTGAAACTACAGGGCTGGCTTTGTGTGAAACATTCTTGGGTTTTTCTTCACAGAAATTTCATAGTATAAAATACAACACACCGCTAGACATTTGTTGCAAAAAGGGTGACTCTATAACTGTTGAATGTGCACACTCAACAGTGTGCATTACAAGTCCCTTGTGCAAACTCCAAAAGCAGTGCATGCTGCCAAGCAGGCTTCTACTCCAAGTCCAGATGTTGAAATCTGGCCATTAGTAAGCCAGACACTTTTTCCTCATGCCTGGAGCTGCTGTGCTGAGGGTTCCCCCTAACTGCAAAGTCCCAATTTTAGCCAGATTGTCAGTCTAGCTTTTGGCCATCTGAACAAGCTGACCTGAAAATATCCTGAGCCTTTTCTGGTTACACTGGGAGGACATCATCAAGGCAGACCAATTACGGAGCATTCATTTAGGCTGGTGCACCCTCATAAGCTAGCCCTTTCCTAACTCAAGCACCACGCAGGTTGGTTTCACCACTATAGGAACTGAATCCAAAGAAGTTCTGCTCCCACAGAGTATGGGAGTAAAACGCTACATTGAGCCATCAATTCAATGCAGAACATCCCCCTTTGAACTTTCATTTAATGGCATTTAAGTGCTTACTATGTGCCAAGCACTATACTAAGTGCTTCAGGCAGACACAAGATACTCAGGTTGGACACCATCCCTGTTCCATAAAGCACTCACCAAGAGGGGAGGATTGACTGCCCATTTTACAGATGTGGAAACTGAGGCCCAGAAGTTGTGACTTGCTCATTTTTACTTCATCTGTAAAATTCATTCATTCAAACATATTTACTGAGCACTTACTGCGGGCAGAACACTGTACTACACACTTGGGAGAGTACAATGCAACAATAACAGATATTTCCTGCCCACAACCAGCTTACGGTCTAGAGGAGGGGGAGACAGATATCAATACAAATAAATAAATGACAAATATTTACATAAGTGCTGTGGGGTTGGAAAGGGGGAAGAACAAAGGGAACAAGACAAGGTGATGCAGAAGGGAGTGGGAGAGGAGGGAAGGGGAGCTTAGTATGGGAAGGCCCCCCCCACACTAAGTGCCTATGTGCTTTCAATAAGGCTTTAAAGGGGAAGAGAGTAATTGACCATCATGATTAAGACTGTGAGCCCTAATAAGCGACATGAACTGTGTCCAACCTGACTACTTTGTATCTACCCCAGTGTTTAGTACAGCATTCGGCACATAGTAAGTGTTTAGCAAATATCACAAAAAAGTTCCCCTATGTGAAATTCTAGAGTTCTAAAATAATAATAATATTTGCTGAGCACTTACTATGTACCAAGCACCCTAACTAATCATGGCTTAGACATTATAAGCAGATTGGACGGTTCCTGTCCCAAATGGGGCTTACAATATAAGGAAGAACATAAAGTAGAAATAACAGTAATATTATTAGCACTTGCTATGTGCCCAGCACTGTACTAACCACTGGGATAGACATAATATAAGCAGATCGGACATGGTCTCTGTCCTGCATGGAGCTCATAGTTTAAAGGGGAGGGAGAACAGATGATAACCACTATTTTATAGACCAGAAAACAGAGGCACATAAGCTAAGTGATTTGCCCAAGGTCGCACAACATTACCCTATACATTACCCTAAAACTGATACATTACTCTAAAACTGTAAAACAATATCATAGTGCTGTAGTAAAATAATACTAATAGTTTCTCATTTATTACCTTACCTTCTGTGCAATGACCTAGGACATGAACCTAATTTTACCATTATTCTGAAAGGACTGTAAACTGAGGAGCATGAAATCAAATAGCTCAAAAGAGTCCTAAACTGATCTGCATGTGTTCACTTTTCTCCTTGCAATTCCCTAAAATTGAACTGATTAATTCTTCAGAACAAAGAAGGGTTGAGCTCAGCACACTTTATTTGAGAACTCTGATATTTAGCAACTGGGTCATTTTAAGAATCTATTTTACTTTTTGTTTTGGTTCAAAAAACCTGAAGCTGTTAATACCCAGAGGCCCTAAACTGCCAAAAGGAAAAGAGAATCTTCAGTAAATCAAAAGTGGCCCTCTTGTTACATGATAAAACAATGGTCTGTTAATGTTCTGCAAAGGCTTGGTAGTGTTCTTATTATCAGAAAACAGAATTACTAACATAGTCTGGAAAACAACAGTGCATTTATTTAGGATTCAAGTTCCCTTCTGGGAACTAGATTAGCAATTTAAACATTGCAGAAAACAAGCCTCAGGAAAAACTGTTATCTCCATATCCCCACCAAAAAAATATATTGGGGTTTTCCCCTTCTTCTCTTCACCTCCACAAAGAACAACCTCCCTTGTATTGAAGAAGTCATCAGTGCACACACTAAGGAAATGTCAGCAGAGGCCAGGTCATGCAAAACCTTTTTAAGGGAAAATGGGCACCAAAGATCAGACCACCTCCTACGATGAAATTGCCCAAAGAAACTAAAAGAACAAGTATTCATCCCATTCCATGTTTTTCAACTGAACTCTTCTCACTCCCTGCCTTAATCTGTGCCTGATCTGCTGGATTGTATTCACCCTAGTGCTTATTTATATTAATGTCTGTTTCCCCTTCTAAACTGTAAGCTCATTGTGGGCAGGGAAGATGCCTAACAACTCTGCTGTACTGTGCTCTCCCAAGCGCTTAGTATAGTACTCTGCACACAGTAAGAGCTCAATAAAATATGACTGATCGATCGATAATGCTTAGTACAGTGCTTGGAACATAGTAAGCACTTAAATACAACAATTACGCCTGAATAGTAGCTCCTACAAATCAAATATGAACCCCACATTTCCTTTATATTGAAAATCAAAAAGAGCATTTGGACTTTTTTTTAATGGTATTTGTTAAGTGCTTCCTACATGCCAGGCAAGCACTGGGGTAGACACAGTTCATGCCCCACATGGGGCTTCACAGCCTTAATCTCCATTTTACAGATGAGGGAACTGAGGCCCAGAGAAGTTAAGTGATTTGCCCAAGGTCAAACAACAGACAGGGGGAGCGAGGATTAGAATCCAGGTCCTTGTGACTCCCAGACTCATGCTCTAAGGCACTGTCATAAAACATTCAGAGGCTAAAGAAAAGGGCAAACCTTCTGGATCATTTCAGGTATCTAATATTCCCTCAACATAAAGCAAGTCAGGCAAACTGTGGTGGCTTCAACTTAATTTCTTAAAAGCCTCATTCTGACTCTAAATTCTTGTCTCGTCATCTCTTTAGTTTTTCTGAGCTTCCTCTCTCCTATATTCACCCCTTGCTTCTATCTAAAAAAGACTTTTATTTGAGGCAAGCCATGGCAACCTTGTTCTTGCAATTTTTGTTTCATTTCTCAAAAACACCTCTAAAGTTCCACGTCTAGCCTATCATTAAAATAAGAGTAGTGGTAATAAAAGTATTTAATAAGTCGTTACTGTTTGCAGCACACTGTATAAGTGTTGAGAGAGAATATACAGGTGAGAATTAGACACAGCCCCTGTCCCTTGGGGCCGGGGGAGGGGGGGGCACACACAATCTAAACCTACAAGAGGAGAGGGAAGTTCTATTTTCTTTATTGTGTTTGCTTCAGGGGTTCTCTAGAGCACCAGCCCAGGAAGGGGACATAGTCTAGAACCAATAAAGCCTATTTCCCAGTTACAGTTAATGGCATGCCAATTCCTCATAATAATTGGGGTGCTTGAAGCTAAAATTCTAGTGGATTCTTAGACAGATAGTATAGCTGAGTTCAATTCTGGGGTCCGCCACACAGCCACTAGCTGTGTGGGCCCAGGCAAAACACCCAACCTCTCTGGGCCTCACTTTGGCCAACTGCCTCCTTCACAGGGATGCAAACAGGGGTTTTTTGAGCACTCTGGGCATCTCGACAGAAAGATCAAAAATCCAAGTGTGATTACTTTGAAATGTCTCACTGGTTCGGAAACGCACCTGTCAAACCTGCACAATAGTTTCAATGAGTTAAAAGTGTTCTAGGACAGTAAGATTTTCTCTTTAATATTAAATACATTCAGCAGATACCCAATCACACACAGAAGGAAGAGCTCATTCATTCATTCAATAGTATTTATTGAGCGCTTACTATGTGCAGAGCACTGTACTAAGCGCTTGGGATGAACAAGTCGGCAACAGATAGAGACAGTCCCTGCCGTTTGACGGGCTTACAGTCTAATCGGGGGAGACGGACAGACAAGAACAATGGCACTAAACAGCGTCAAGGGGAAGAACATCTCGTAAAAACAATGGCAACTAAATAGAATCAAGGCGATGTACAATTCATTAACAAAATAAATAGGGTAACGAAAATATATACAGTTGAGCGGACGAGTACAGTGCTGTGGGGATGGGAAGGGAGAGGTGGAGGAGCAGAGGGAAAAGGGGAAAATGAGGCTTTAGCTGCGGAGAGGTAAAGGGGGGATGGCAGAGGGAGTAGAGGGGGAAGAGGAGCTCAGTCTGGGAAGGCCTCTTGGAGGAGGTGATTTTTAAGTAAGGTTTTGAAGAGGGAAAGAGAATCAGTTTGGCGGAGGTGAGGAGGGAGGGCGTTCCAGGACCGCGGGAGGACGTGACCCAGGGGTCGACGGCGGGATAGGCGAGACCAAGGGACGGCGAGGAGGTGGGCGGCAGAGGAGCGGAGCGTGCGGGGTGGGCGGTAGAAAGAGAGAAGGGAGGAGAGGTAGGAAGGGGCAAGGTGATGGAGAGCCTTGAAGCCTAGAGTGAGGAGTTTTTGTTTGGAGCGGAGGTTGATAGGCAACCACTGGAGTTGTTTAAGAAGGGGAGTGACATGCCCAGATAGTTTCTGCAGGAAGATGAGCCGGGCAGCGGAGTGAAGAATAGACCGGAGCGGGGCGAGAGAGGAGGAAGGGAGGTCAGAGAGAAGGCTGACACAGTAGTCTAGCCGGGATATAACGAGAGCCCGTAATAGTAAGGTAGCCGTTTGGGTGGAGAGGAAAGGGCGGATCTTGGCGATATTGTAGAGGTGAAACCGGCAGGTCTTGGTAACGGATAGGATGTGTGGGGTGAACGAGAGGGACGAGTCAAGGATGACACCGAGATTGCGGGCCTGCGGGACGGGAAGGATGGTCGTGCCATCCACGGTGATGGAGAAGTCTGGGAGCGGACCGGGCTTGGGAGGGAAGATGAGGAGCTCAGTCTTGCTCATGTTGAGTTTTAGGTGGCGGGCCGACATCCAGGTGGAGACGTCCCGGAGGCAGGAGGAGATGCGAGCCTGAAGGGAGGGGGAGAGGACAGGGGCGGAGATGTAGATCTGCGTGTCATCTGCGTAGAGATGGTAGTCAAAGCCGTGAGAGCGGATGAGTTCACCGAGGGAGTGAGTGTAAATGGAGAACAGAAGAGGGCCAAGAACTGACCCTTGAGGAACTCCAACAGTTAAAGGATGGGAGGGGGAGGAGGCTCCAGCGTAGGAGACCGAGAATGATCGGCCAGAGAGGTAAGAGGAGAACCAGGAGAGGACAGAGTCCGTGAAGCCAAGGTGAGATAAGGTATGGAGGAGGAGGGGATGGTCGACAGTGTCAAAGGCAGCAGAGAGGTCGAGGAGGATCAGAATGGAGTAGGAGCCATTGGATCTGGCAAGAAGGAGGTCATGGGTGACCTTAGAGAGAGCAGTCTCGGTAGAGTGGAGGGGACGGAAGCCAGATTGGAGGGGGTCTAGGAGAGAATGGTAGTTAAGGAATTCTAGGCATCGATTGTAGACGACTCGTTCTAAGATTTTGGAAAGGAAGGGTAGTAGGGAGATAGGATGATAACTGGAGGGGGAAGTGGGGTCAAGAGCGGGTTTTTTTAGGATGGGGGAGACGTGGGCATGTTTGAAGGCAGAGGGGAAGGAGCCCTTGGAGATTGAGTGGTTAAAAATAGAAGTTAAGGAAGGGAGGAGGGCAGGGGCGATGGTTTTAAGAAGGTGAGAGGGAATGGGGTCCGAGGCGCAGGTGGAGGGGGTGGCACTTGCGAGGAGGGAGGAGATCTCCTCTGAGGATACTGCAGGGAAGGATGGGAAAGTAGGGGAGGGGGTTGTTGGGGGGGAGGGGAGAGGCGGAGGGGTGACTTTGGGGAGCTCAGACCTGATCGTGTTGATTTTCGTGAGGAAATAGGTGGCCAGATCATTAGGGGTGAGAGATGGGGGAGGGGGAGGAACAGGGGGCCTAAGGAGAGAGTTAAAGGTCCGGAACAATCGGCGGGGGTGACGGGCATGGGTGTCGATGAGGGAGGAGAAGAAGCTTTGCCTGGCGGAGGAGAGGGCAGAGTTAAGGCAGGAAAGGATAAATTTGAAGTGTGTGAGGTCGGCTTGGTGCTTGGACTTTCGCCAGCAGCGCTCAGCAGCTCGAGCATAGGAGCGTAGGAGGCGGACGGAGGAGGTGATCCAGGGCTGTATTCCAGTTCCTTTAAATCTTATACACTAATCCAGAGGGCAACATTTACAATTATGCTATAAAAGACCTAACCCCAACACGCTCCCCATGGGAATATTTGTGATAACACAATAGGCCTAATGTCTTCAGCAAACTACTCTCCCAGTTTAAGCAATACACTTCACCCCATTCCCAATCCCCATAAACCCTCTTTCTTGGAATTACGTTATGACCTAAAAACCACAGGGGATTGATGGGAAAGAAAAGAAGCATCTCTCTTTTCTTCACTTGCCTATCCCAGCTCTCATATTTCTATCAACCAAGATCTTCTTTCAGAAGTGGGGCCTCTGCTGCCAACTTTAGCCTGGAGGGGTATAGTCACCCTCAGCAGTTGAGGGCCTTTTGTGAGCACAGTTCTGGGAAAAGGAACTAAGGAAGAAGGCCCTCCAGGAGCTCTTAGGCCAATGTTCAATTATCCATGGTGATGAGATCATTAATATCGATCATAAACCACAAAAAACCATCTGAGCCATGCTCTATTCTCTTTCCTCATCAAACCATTTGCCAAACCTAACAAATAACAAAATCAAAGTATCTGGCTATATACATCAATCTTCTCCCTCATCTCTAGAATGTAATCCAAAGAGGGTAGAAAATGTGTCTACCAATTCTTTTATATTGTATTCTCCCAAGCTGTTAGTACACTGCTCTGCACACAATAAGAGCTCAACAAACACCGATGATGATGATGATGATGATGATGATGATGATGATGATAAGCTCTATAATGGCCATAAAGCATGGAGCAGGCGGAAGGAAGAAGAAAGAAGGGGAAACACAAGAGAATTAAGGTCATCAACAACTTGTCCAGGGCACCGTCTTACCAGGCAAGGGTGACGGGGTGCTTTAAAATAGTCTCATTTCCATTTTATATATGTGAAATAAAAAACATGACTCAGTAGGGTGACTGCATTTGTCACATGGCTTGTCAAAAATGAAGACAAACTGAGAACTCAAAACTCCAAATTGCTGCTTTGTATTCTAACCTCTGGTCTCATTGGTTTAGATATACAAATTTTCCATCAATGCACATACAACAGAATTTGACTGCTTCCAATAAGAAAGAAACCTTGGCTGAAGGAGGCTGAACATATTCCTAATTCTCTGGGAGAGAACTCTAGAACAGAACCTGACTGAACAGAAGTTCCAGACAGTTGACATGCAGGGCTCTTTTGGCTGAGTTAACTCAAAACTACCTTCCTATCTCCCCTGTTCCTATTTTCTGTTTGTTTTAAATCTTATCAACTACAGTGAAATTACTGAAAGTCCCACCAGTACTTAAGAACAAGCAATCCCCCATTAAAACAGGCTCCCTGGAATGTTTCATAACCTGAAATCTTAGAAAGGAAAACGAGCCTCCAACTATACATATGTGCAATATTAGCATGTTACAATCTACTCAGAAAACTGACTCACAGCTTAAAATGGAGGGGGAAAAGTAGTGCTAAAATGTACTTTTATGAGCTGCACAACTTCTACATAATAATGATGGTAACTATGGTAAATGTTAAGTGCCTACTTTGTGCCAAGCATTGTTCTAAGCACTGGGGTAGATACAAGTAATCAGGTTGGGCACAGTCCCTGACCCACATGAGGCTCATGCTCTTAATCCCCATTTTACAGATGAGGTAACTGAGACCCTAGTGAAGTTAAGTGACTCGCCCAAGGTCACATAACAAACAAGTGGCGGATCCAGGATTAGAACACATGACCTCCAACCCTCAAACCCGTGCTCTTGCTACTAGGACATGCTGCTCTTCTAAAAAATGTTCTAAGAACAGTGTGCCTAAGAACAATTTGCCCAAAATTGTCACATCTTTCATGAGCTGCAACTATTGTTCAACTCCCCTTCTAAAGGCACCTAAATTCCACAAAATAATTTAATTCATTCTTCCTGAAATACATTGGGCAATGTTGGTCAAAAATGCCCAGCTATCTACCTCCTCTCAACAAAGATAACTGACAAAGCTGAGGATCTGAATCATATCACATACACTTCCCAGTCTTAAACCCTTACATACAGTGCTCGTGACTTATTTTAATCTTAAAAACAAGAAAAATTATTAAGGCAAACCATTCCATTTCCAAAAGAATCCCTTGGGGAAAAGGTTGGAAGGGAAAACTTAGGAGAAGAAACATGTCTGGGAAGCCCAAGAGCTAAAACCTGGATCTCTGAGCTGCAGACATAACTGACTCACATACAGCAACAATCAAGATGGCCAAAAGAGTGGCCAATAAAAAGAAGAAAAAATAGCTCATAGGACCTGTAACATGAAACTGTTAGGCACAATACTAGAAGTTTTCCCCCTTGGCAGGAGAAAAATGGTGGAGAGGTCATTAAAGACAGATGGTTCCTATATGCTCTTAGTAGTGCTGAACTAGGATCCTCCAATAATTAAGGGAAAAGAACTAGGGAGGGGGAGATGGAAAAACAGCTTTTAAAAGAAAAGACAGACAGACATCAACCCCAGTATCAACTCCCTGAACCTCCATTTATGGATACAGCACAAAGGTGTAACAAAAAGGAAATCTTCCATGCCATAGAGACCAACAAAAAAAAAAAATCAGCTGCCATAAGCCATAACAAATGGGTCTACCAACTCTGTTGGTGGTACTCTCCCAAGTGCTTAGTACATTGCTGTGTACACAATAAGCGCTCAACAAATACCATTAATGATGACTGATGTTGGCCTTAAAATAGTAATCTACTTTAATCAAGTCAGAAGGAAAAATATGGTGAGGAGGGCAGGAACCACCAAAAATCTGCAGATTTTGAACAGATGAGGATGACACTTCTAAGGAGCACATAAAATCTCAAGGTAAACTAGCAAGACTTCCTGAAATCCCACCAACACAGACAGTACAGTATCTTTCCAGAAACTTTTCTTGGACTTCATATTAATTCTTTTTCCAGAAGAATTTAACTGAAGAGAAAAAATGGGCCACACTCAATAAAAGAAATCAGTCATGGACAGATGCGGGGGAGAGAGACAGGGAGAGAGCAGAGGGTGGGGGTGGGGCGGAGGTTGGAACAGATAAGTAAATCCTTTGCTCTGCACATGTCTAGCAATTATTTATCCCCCAGTTGTGATCATGTGAACTGAGAAAAAGTCCACAATAAAGAACAAAAGGCCTTTACTAGGTCTACAAGAAGACCTTTAAGAATCTCAACACAAAGTATACAACTATCTTTTCAATATGCCTTTACACTGTCACCAATATTATAAATTAAAACTTCATGAAACAAAGTTACCCCTTCACCACTCAACATAAAGTAACATGCTTTCTGCCCACCCCCACAAAAAAATCTAAGTATGCTTTCCAGATCCAGCAAACGAAGCAAATATTTAATAAATTTGCCTATTTGAAGAAATTTGATTTCTAGGAATTTTGGTCAGGCCAATTATTGCCATATATCGCATTTCACTAGATACAATTTACTCCATATTTGTTTTGGCCACCCCCAAAAAACACAGACACACTCACACAATCAGAAACATACTGTGCTCAAAAAACTCAGGCAGTAGAAAAATCTGTCACTGTGGAAAAATAAAACTGACCTTCGGACTAAGATCTTTTAGAACTACAGAGAATGGGAAGAGATTTTTTTTTTTGTCCTTTGTTCCTGTACCAATCTTGTCCCTTATCAGATGGACAAACACTAACCGGCCATTTAGGACTGGTTTCCCATTACTTTCAACTCACCCAAGGTTAATGTAAGCCTGATAATTAGCAATGCTTCTTATACCAGCAGAACAGTTCCCTGTGGATCTGTCATCTATATTACAGTGCTAATTCTCATATTGCTAAAAAAAAAGTATCAACAATAGTTTCCCCTCAGTTTATCCTTTCTACTGAATTATGAAGAGATGATCATGGCCAAATTCTTACTAAGCTGCTCCCACAGAATCAGAGTACAACTATTTCCTGTCTATTTCTAAACCATGAAAAAGGTAGGATTGACTATTAAAGGAGGAAAAACAACATTGTTTTATTTAACTCTTTTGATCTGATTTTAAGATTTTACCTTTATAGGATGCCCGGTGCTTTTTTTTTAAAATGGGATTTGTTAAGTGCTTACTCTGTGCCAGGCACTGTACTGAGCACCGGAGAAGATACAAGCTAATCAGGTTGGACACAGTCCATGTCCCACATGTAGCTCACATAGAGTACACAAATAAAATCCCTATTTTAAAACAGTTGAGGTAACGGAGGCACAGAAGCAAAGTGACTTGCCCAAGGTCACATAGCCAACAAGTGGCAGAGTCAACATTAGAACACAGGTCCTCTGACTCCCAGGCCCATACCACACTGCTTTGTGTCTCTCTTCAGTGCTTAGTAATCAACCATTTAATGGGTTTTTTTGAGCATTAACTGTGTCTAGAGCTCTCGGGAGGGTACAATTCAATAGAGTTGGTAAACTTGATCCCTGCCCTCAAGGAACTTACAATCTAGAAGGGTGATTTGCATCATAGTAATAATAATGATAATTACATTTATTACCTGCTTACTATATGCCAGGTACTGTACTAAGCACTGGGGTAAACCAAGCAAACTGAGTTGGACATAGTCCTGTCCCACCTGAGGCTCTGTCTCACTCCCCATTTTACAGATGAGGTAACTAAGGCACAGAAAAGTAAAGTGGCTTGCCCAAGATCACACAGTACACAACTGGTGGAGCAGGGACACCATCATAATTATGACCTTCTGACTCCCAGGACCAGGCTCTATCCACTATGCTATGCTGCTTCCCAATAGGCGTGTCAATAGGCACTCAGTCAATAAAATTGAGTGATTACACTATTGAGTGAGAAACACATTAACCAAGGGACTCAATTAATGGTATTTACTTAGTTCTTGCTGTGTGCACAATACTGTACTAAGTGCTTAGGAAAGTACAACATACAACTCTCTGAGGTCTAGCTTCAACTGGCTAAGAATTCACACTCCTTTCAGACCTGGAGTCATTGGATTTTTTTGTTGGGATGACAACTCTCTGTAAAGTGAAAGTCACATTAGAAAACTCAAATTCCTCATTTCATACTCTGTTGCTCTAATCTCTCTCTCCAACACATTGCAAGTTCTGTACTAAATGAGAGTTCTCTGATTGTTCCATATCCTACAGGTCACGGCAGGAGTAGGTCTAGGCCTGGGGGAGGCTGACAAGATGGGACCCCTCCCCCTTCTGCCTCCCCCCGCCCCAACCCTCTCCCCTACTTTCCCATCCTTCCCTGCAGTATCCTCAGAGGAGATCTCCTCCCTCCTCGCAAGTGCCACCACCTCCACCTGTGCTTCGGACCTCAATCCCGTTCATTTTATAGAAACCATCGCCCCTTCCCTCCTCCCCTTCTTAACTTCTATCTTTAACCACTCACTCTCCAATGGCTTCTTCCCCTCTGCCTTCAAACATGCCCCTATCTCCCCCATTCTAAAAAAAACCCCTCTCTCGACCCCACTTCCCCTTCTAGTTATCGCCCTATCTCCCTCCTACCCTTTCTTTCCAAACTCCTAGAACGAGTCGTCTACACTTGCTGCCCTGAATTCCTCAACTCCAACTCTCCCCTGGAATCCCTCCAATCTGGCTTCCATCCCCTCCACTCTACCGAGACTGCTCTCTCAAAGGTCACCCATGACCTCCTTCTTGCCAAATCCAATGGCTTCTACTCTATCCTAATCCTCCTCAATCTCTCAGCTGCCTTTGACACTGTTGACCATCCCCTTCTCCTCCACACCTCATCTCACCTTGGCTTCAAGGACTCCATCCTCTCCTGGTTCTCCTCTTATCTTTCTGGCCGTTCATTCTCAGTCTCCTTCATGGGCTCCTCCTCCCCCTCCCATCCTCTAACTGTAGGGTTCCTCAAGGCTCAGTTCTTGGCCCTCTTCTGTTCTCCATCTACACTCACTCCCTTGGTGAACTCATTCGCTACCACGGCTTCAACTATCATCTCTGTGCAGATGACACACAAATCTACATCTCCTCCCCTGTTCTCTCCCCCTCCCTTCAGGCTCATATCTCCTCCTGCCTCCAGGACGAATCCACCTGGATGTCTGCCTGCCACCTATAACTCAACATGTCCAAAACTGAGCTCCTTATCTTCCCTCCCAAGCCCTGTCCTCTTCCTGACTTCCCTGTCACTGTGGATGGTATGACCATCCTTCCCGTCTCTCAAGCCCGCAACCTTGGTGTCATCTTTGACTCAGCTCTCTCATTCACCCCACACATCCAATCCATCATCAATGCCTGCCGGTCTCATCTTTACAATATAGCCAAGATTCGCCCTTTCCTCTCCATCCAAACGGCTATCTTACTGTTACAAGCTCTCATAATATCCCTGCTGGATTATTGTGTCAGCCTTCTCTCTGATCTCCCTTCCTCCTGTCTCTCCCCACTCCAGTCTATTCTTTCCGCTGCCCAGATTATCTTCCTGCAGAAACTCTCTGGGCATGTCACTCCTCTCCTTAAAAACCTCCAGTGGTTGCCCATCAACCACCGCGCGAAACAAAAATTTCATTCATTTATTCATTCAATAGTATTTATTGAGCGCTTACTATGTGCTTCAAGGCTCTCCATCACCTTGCCCCCTCCTACCTCTCCTCCCTTCTTTCTACTGCCCACCCTGACTCCTCTGTCGCTCACCTCCTCACCTTCCCCCGTTCACGCCTACCCCGCCATCGACCTCTGGCCCACGTCCTACCATTGTCCTGGAATGCCCTCCCTCCTCACCTCCACCAAACTAACTCTCTTACCCTCTTCAAAGCCCTACTGAGAGCTCACCCCTCCTCCAAGAGGCCTTCCCAGACAGAGCTTTCCCTTTTCCCTCTGCTCCCCCTGTACTCCCTCTCCACCCTCTGCTCCCTCCCCTCTTTCCCCCTTCACCTCCCCTCAGCTAAGCCCTCTTTCCCCCCTTTCCCTGTGCTCCTTTCCCTCCCCTCAGCACTGGGCTCATTTGTATGCATTTTTATTACCCTATTTATTTTGTTAATGAGGTGTATATCCCCTTGATTCTATTTATCGTGATTAAGTTTTCTTGTTTTTGTCCGTCTGTCTCCCCTGATTAGACTGTGAGCCCGTCATTGGGCAGGGATTGTCTCGATCTGTTGTCGAATTGTACATTCCAAGTGCTTAGTACAGTGCTCTGCACATAGTAAGCGCTCAATAAATACTATTGAATGAATGAAAGATCTGGGCCAGTCAGTGTGCTCCAGGGCTACAGGAAGGGAGGTGCCATCTGTAGACTTCCCTAGCAGGCTAGGATCCCAATGCTATGTCCTGAACAGGTTAAAGGGGACACTGAAGCTGCCCATCTCAATCCCCAGGGTCAGCTGGAGATTACTCTGATTGCTACATCACCCAGCTTTTAGACCAAGAAATGTCACTCACGGGAGTGGATCGGAAACAGCACTTAGAAAAGATGCCAAACTCCTCCTCTTGGTCCAGCACTGAGAGCCATTTGGAGCTGGGAAAATGAACATGAGCATCACCTACTCGTATTAGGCTTTGCAGCACCACGTCCGTGGGTCAGCCAGTCCCGCCAGAGTCTCTCCCTGCATCTTCTCCTTCCCTAGCATGAGGAGGCTGAATTCAGAGATAGGAGAAGGTTCACGATTTACAGTCACTGAAGTGGATGTCCACTCTTGCAAGGGCAGGGATCCTGTCTCCTAACTCTATTGCATCCCTGAGCTTAGTACAATTCCTGGCATATAATAAGCACTTAACAAATAGCACAATTATTATTATTACTCTCCCTAGTGCTTAGTGCTCTGCATCCACTAAGCCCTGAATAAATATGAGTGACTGATTGACTGCTGCAGTGGCATACTGACCCTGCAGGAGAGTCAATGAAATGTCCAGGCCCATATTGGGCTATAAATTCCTTTAGGACAGGGATTACATTTTACTTCTATTGAATGTTCCTCAAGCCCCGAGAGCCCAGTGCGCTGGCTGCAGGAGGTGCTCAATCAATGCTGCCTTTGCTGCTGCCGAGGATGATGAAATTCTGGTGTAATGTTTCCTCTGACACAGTGTCCTCTTCCGCTCTGGTAACCCCACTTACGCCATCC
Organism: Ornithorhynchus anatinus; assembly: GCF_004115215.2. Classification (NCBI taxonomy): domain Eukaryota; kingdom Metazoa; phylum Chordata; class Mammalia; order Monotremata; family Ornithorhynchidae; genus Ornithorhynchus; species Ornithorhynchus anatinus. The sequence continues at coordinate 112,142,143 of NC_041729.1, forward strand.
TGGAGAATTCACTGGGGAACAACAGTGTGCTTCCACAAGAAACTGTGATCTTTGAGTAGCCTGGCAAGTAAAATGACTTCCCTACCACACACACCAGATGAACAAGCATAACAGCAAGCACCATCTCTGAGCTATCCCCTCCTCTGAGCCTAGATGAGGTGATCGTTACTTGTCGCCGTCATCTACCGCCCTCCCGGTCCCACCTCCGACTTCTTCAACCACCTTGACCCCTTTCTCACCTTCCTCCTCTCCTTCTCTCTGCCCACTCTGATCCTTGGAGACTTCAACATCCATACGGATGTACCCGACGACTCCTCTGCCGCCCGCCTGCTATCCCTCCTCGACTCTGCCGACCTCCTCCTCCACCATACCGCGCCCACTCACCGACTCGGTCACACCCTCGATCTCGTCATCTCCTACCGCTGCACTATCTCCTCACTCACCAACTCTGAAATCCCTCTCTCTGACCATAACCTTCTCACCTGCCTCATCTCTCACACTCCCTCCCCCTGCAAATCTTCGCTACTGCCCCACAGAGACCTCCGCTCTCTCGATCCCATCCGTCTTTCCAATAGCATCTCGCCTCACCTTGCCGCCCTGTCCTCTCTTCCCACTCTCGACGAGCGGGTCTCCGCTCTCAACACCACCCTCTCTACTCATCTCGACTCTCTCGCCCCCCTTTCCCTCCGCCGCTCTCGCTCCACTAACCCACAGCCCTGGATCACCTCCTCCGTCCGCCTCCTACGCTCCTATGCTCGAGCTGCTGAGCGCTGCTGGCGAAAGTCCAAGCACCAAGCCGACCTCACACACTTCAAATTTATCCTTTCCTGCCTTAACTCTGCCCTCTCCTCCGCCAGGCAAAGCTTCTTCTCCTCCCTCATCGACACCCATGCCCGTCACCCCCGCCGATTGTTCCGGACCTTTAACTCTCTCCTTAGGCCCCCTGTTCCTCCCCCTCCCCCATCTCTCACCCCCAATGATCTGGCCACCTATTTCCTCACGAAAATCAACACGATCAGGTCTGAGCTCCCCAAAGTCACCCCTCCGCCTCTCCCCTCCCCCCCCAACAACCCCCTCCCCTACTTTCCCATCCTTCCCTGCAGTATCCTCAGAGGAGATCTCCTCCCTCCTCGCAAGTGCCACCCCCTCCACCTGCGCCTCGGACCCCATTCCCTCTCACCTTCTTAAAACCATCGCCCCTGCCCTCCTCCCTTCCTTAACTTCTATTTTTAACCACTCGATCTCCAAGGGCTCCTTCCCCTCTGCCTTCAAACATGCCCACGTCTCCCCCATCCTAAAAAAACCCGCTCTTGACCCCACTTCCCCCTCCAGTTATCGTCCTATCTCCCTACTACCCTTCCTTTCCAAAATCTTAGAACGAGTCGTCTACAATCGATGCCTAGAATTCCTTAACTCCCATTCTCTCCTAGACCCCCTCCAATCTGGCTTCCATCCCCTCCACTCTACCGAGACTGCTCTCTCTAAGGTCACCCATGACCTCCTTCTTGCCAAATCCAATGGCTCCTACTCCATTCTGATCCTCCTTGACCTCTCTGCTGCCTTTGACACTGTCGACCATCCCCTCCTCCTCCATACCTTATCTCACCTTGGCTTCACGGACTCTGTCCTCTCCTGGTTCTCCTCTTACCTCTCTGGCCGATCATTCTCGGTCTCCTACGCTGGAGCCTCCTCCCCCTCCCATCCTTTAACTGTTGGAGTTCCTCAAGGGTCAGTTCTTGGCCCTCTTCTGTTCTCCATTTACACTCACTCCCTCGGTGAACTCATCCGCTCTCACGGCTTTGACTACCATCTCTACGCAGATGACACGCAGATCTACATCTCCGCCCCTGTCCTCTCCCCCTCCCTTCAGGCTCGCATCTCCTCCTGCCTCCGGGACGTCTCCACCTGGATGTCGGCCCGCCACCTAAAACTCAACATGAGCAAGACTGAGCTCCTCATCTTCCCTCCCAAGCCCGGTCCGCTCCCAGACTTCTCCATCACCGTGGATGGCACGACCATCCTTCCCGTCCCGCAGGCCCGCAATCTCGGTGTCATCCTTGACTCGTCCCTCTCGTTCACCCCACACATCCTATCCGTTGCCAAGACCTGCCGGTTTCACCTCTACAATATCGCCAAGATCCGCCCTTTCCTCTCCACCCAAACGGCTACCTTACTATTACGGGCTCTCGTTATATCCCGGCTAGACTACTGTGTCAGCCTTCTCTCTGACCTCCCTTCCTCCTCTCTCGCCCCGCTCCGGTCTATTCTTCACTCCGCTGCCCGGCTCATCTTCCTGCAGAAACTATCTGGGCATGTCACTCCCCTTCTTAAACAACTCCAGTGGTTGCCTATCGACCTCCGCTCCAAACAAAAACTCCTCACTCTAGGCTTCAAGGCTCTCCATCACCTTGCCCCTTCCTACCTCTCCTCCCTTCTCTCTTTCTACCGCCCACCCCGCACGCTCCGCTCCTCTGCCGCCCACCTCCTCGCCGTCCCTCGGTCTCGCCTATCCCGCCGTCGACCCCTGGGTCACGTCCTCCCGCGGTCCTGGAACGCCCTCCCTCCTCACCTCCGCCAAACTGATTCTCTTTCCCTCTTCAAAACCTTACTTAAAAATCACCTCCTCCAAGAGGCCTTCCCAGACTGAGCTCCTCTTCCCCCTCTACTCCCTCTGCCATCCCCCCTTTACCTCTCCGCAGCTAAAGCCTCATTTTCCCCTTTTCCCTCTGCTCCTCCACCTCTCCCTTCCCATCCCCACAGCACTGTACTCGTCCGCTCAACTGTATATATTTTCGTTACCCTATTTATTTTGTTAATGAATTGTACATCGCCTTGATTCTATTTAGTTGCCATTGTTTTTACGAGATGTTCTTCCCCTTGACGCTGTTTAGTGCCATTGTTCTTGTCTGTCCGTCTCCCCCGATTAGACTGTAAGCCCGTCAAACGGCAGGGACTGTCTCTATCTGTTGCCGACTTGTTCATCCCAAGCGCTTAGTACAGTGCTCTGCACATAGTAAGCGCTCAATAAATACTATTGAATGAATGAATGAATGGTTTGTCAGGCACTGCAGCCAGATTTGAGGCAGCCACCCTGGTCTGGGGAACTGAATTGGCTGGGAGAGTCAAGTCTGATCCTCACCCAGGTGATGAGATGAGCTCAGCTCACTACTTCTGCCATCCTTTCTTCTCCTCTCACTCCCTCCTGCTCTTTTGCATCCTTGACACCTAACCCGCTCCCTACCCACTGCTGCCTCCCCGCTGTTGCTGTTGGCATCCAAGAGAGGAGAATAGTAGTGGTAAGAAAGTGAGTAATGGCCCAAACTGGCTTCAGTAGGAAAGTGAGGTAAGCAGCCACCTCAGGAGTGGTCACAAGCCTTTCAAGCCTCCCAAGATGGCCACTGCTAAAATGCTTTCAAGATGGCGCCAAACCACAGACATCATCAAAATGGCTTCTGCACACACCACCCTCCTCCTCTGACACATTCACTACGGCCTTCTTAAACTTTATTTTTATTTTTTTACAGATATTGTCCACTTGTCCACTTCATTCTCAAAAACAAAGAGTGAACGCACTCTTCCCCTTAACTCCACTGAGACTGCCCTCTTCTCAAGTCACTAGTGACCTCGTTATAGCCAAATCCAATGGACTTTATACTCTGTCCTAATGCTCCTTGAACCTGCTTGAACACTTCTCCCTCCTTCTAGAAACACTGTCAGGCGTAGGCTTTCCTGAAGCAGTGGAAAAGTTAGCAGTCAATCAACAGCATTTACTGAGCGATTACTGTGTGCTTGCAGAGCACTGTAGTGAGTCCTTGGGAGAGTACAATATAACAATAAACAGACACATTCCCTGACCACAATGAGGTGGCCAAGTATAGAGGAGTTAGATAAGCAGTTTGGAGGAGGGGCCGGGAGAAGCACTGGGAGGGATGGATAACTGGAAGAGGGGTGGGGAACCCACTTGGCCTCAGATCTGTGGAGGGAGAATACAGTATAACAGAATTGGTGGACAAGTTCCTTGTCTGCCTCCCCCCGCCCTCCCGAAAATAAATACCTGGAATGAGGAATTTTAAACTTCCCTTTTGCACAATCCACTTGGGATACACAATTTCTTTCTGGAATCATCATACCCAATTTCCCGCCCCAACTCCCCACCCTGTACCTTCCACTTCCTCCTTCCCCCACTAAATCAATCAATGGCATTTTTTGAGCGCTTATTGAATGCTTATTGTTTGCACAATACTCTACTAAGGGATGGGGAAAGTTCAATACAGTTAAGAGCCATCAAAAGGCATAGACACTACAGTGAAAAAAAAAATGCATCTTCACCACCCAAACAGTTCTACATACATTTCTCTAACCTCAGTCTTTCAATTTAAGCAGATTGGGCAATGATTAAAAAAATATGGACAGAGGACAAATCACTACTACAAATGCTATATAGAAGAAGACAATGAAGAAATTGAAAGGAAGAAGTCCCGACGCTCACGAATAGTCTCAGGGTTTTTTGTACGGTTCCTTAAAACGTTAATGTAAAGGAAGTTGCTTACACAACTGATTTCCAGAAGGTTACCACCAGAGTCATGAACTTCCTCTGGAGGGACATAATAATAATAATAATAATGTTGGTATTTGTTAAGCGTTTACTATGTGCAGAGCACTGTTCTAAGCGCTGGGGGAGATAGAGGGTAATCAGGTTGTCCCACGTGAGGCTCACAGTCTTAATCCCCATTTTACAGATGAGGTAACTGAGGCACAGAGAGGTGAAGTGACTTGCCCACAGTCACACAGCTGACAAGTGGTGGAGCTGGGATTAGAACCCATGACCTCTGACTCCCAAGCCCACGCTCTTTCCACTGAGCCACGCTGCTTCCCATGGGAAATAAGGTGGCAGAGCCAACTTTTCCATAGCTCAAATAAATAAATCAATAGCATTTATTGGGCACTTACCGCATGGAGGGTACTATACTAAGCTCTTGGGAGAGTATAACACAATTGTATTCCCAAATCACAAGCAGCTTTCAGTCTACAGGAGAAGCATGTCCAGAAAGGATTCCACCTCAATATACCAAAGCCATTCCAAAAGACGTAACCCTCCACTCCTTGGAACCTGGCCTCATCCAGGACTAACATGAAATAATCTCTCTCTGGTGCCTTCCGCTTCTGTGGTGTTCTTAATCAGTGCAGGGGCCCCTTTAAATCCCTCCAAAGGAATTCCCCAGAGCTACAGACTGCATGGCTGCTCCCAGGACCTTGAGGATGGGACTCAATCCTGTGTTTCCTTTTCTCGGCGACTTCTGAAAACTTCCAAAGCTCACCTCTCAAACCCATCTGGCACCTGGGTCTCAATGGCTTCTTTTTATCTTTTCTTTCTTCTGCCACCCACTTAATCCCCTACCACCCCCTCAATAAGTTTCCCGGTCCCTCCCAAGAAGAAAGAGGAAATGGAAAGAGGGATGCTGTGTTGAGGGCGGGTTCCCCAAGATTTCTGCTCCAATTTGAGCTGTTTTAATTTGCGGTCACCCCCAGTGCAGGCCAATAACTGTTCCCTCTCTAATTACACGGTGGGACTCATATGTTCCCATAAGAAGCCTTTAATTACTTCTTGCCTGGCAACCCCTCCCCCCCTGCTTCGGGGACCAGTTTCATTGCTCTTCTCCACTTACCTACACCCACCCAGGGTGCCCACCGAGTCCAAGCTCCAGGGGACACCATTTTTGCCAGCTCTCTAAAAAGCACTGGGACTTTTACTGGATCGTTTGTACAGAACCTGGAGAAGCCACAGCCTTGACAACCTAGTTCCTAACAGCAGCGACACAAAGGAGTTGCTTGGTTTCAAGGGAGCCATATTATTTTTCTCAGGCTACTCGTTATTTTGGCTCTTGTGTTCTTTTGGCTCTGCCTTTGACTTGCCCAGTGTGGTCTGAATGAATGAACCTGGGGCAGGGGGCAAGAAGGAAGAGAGAGACACCCAGCACACTGCTAAATTGATGAGCTAGTATCATCATCTGTCTCCCACCAATCAACCAATCAATTAATGGTATTTATTGAACACTTACTGTGTACACAGCACCGTATTAAGCACTTGGGAGAGAACAATGCAACAGAGTTAGTAGAAACATTCCCTGCCCACAAGGAGTTTAGAGTCTACAGGGTGAGAGATATTAAAATAAATTACTGTTCGTTACGTAGACTGTGAGCCCCATGAAGGACAGGGACTGTGACCCACCCAATTAATTTGTACGTACCCCAGTGTTTAGAATAGTGTTTGACACAAAAGAAGCATTTAAAAGAGGGGAGGGAGGTGCTGTGGAGTGCATATCAAGGGCTTAGGTGAGAAGCAGTGTGGTTTAGTGGAAAGGGCATGGGCTTGGGAGTCAGAGACCGTGGGTTCTAATCCCGGCTCTGACACCTGTCAGCTGTATGACTTTGGGCAAAGTCATTTAACTTCCTGTGCCTCATCTGTAAAATGGGGATTAAGACTGTGAGCCCCTCGTGGGACAAACTGATTACCTTGTATCTACCCCAGTGCTTAGAAAAGTGCTTGGCACACAGTAAGCGCTGAATGAATACCATCATTATTAGAATTACGAAAGGGAGAGGAAAGGAAATATGGGCTTAGTCAGGAAAGGCCTCTTGGAGGACATGTGGTTTTAATTAGGCTTTGACAGACGTGAGGGGGGAAGGAATTCCAGGCCAGAAGGAAGATATGGGTATGGGGGTCAGCAGTGAGATTTATGAGACTGAGGTAAAGTGATTACGTTGGCATCAGAGGAGCAGAGTGTGCAGGTTGGATTGTAGGAGAAAATCAGCAAGATAAAGTAGGAGGTGGAGAGCTGAGTGCTTTACAGTTTATGGTGAGGAGTTTCTGGTTGATGTGAAGGCAGATGAGCAACCACTGGAGGTCCTTAAGGAGTGGAGAGATGTGGACTGAGTATTTTTTCAAAAAAATGATCCTAGCCAAAGAGTGAAGTAAGGTGTGGATTGGGGAGAAACAGGAGTCAAGAAGGTCAGCTGATGCAGTAGTCAAAGTAGGATACAAATGCTTGGATCGGCATAGTAGCAATTTGGATGGAAAGAAAAGGGTGAATTGCAGTGATGTTACAAAGGTAGAACCAACAGGATTTGTGACAGATTGAATATGTAAGCTGAATAAGAAAGATGAGTCAATCATAATGCCAAGATTACGGGTTTGTGAGACAGAGAGGATGGTGGTGTTGACTACTCTGATGGGCAAGACAGGTGGAAGACAGGGTTTGGATACCAATATGAGTTACTAATAATAATAATGTTGGTATTTGTTAAGCGCTTACTATGTGCAGAGCACTGTTCTAAGCGCTGGGGGAGATACAGGGTGATCAGGTTCCCCCACGTGAAGCTCACAGTCTTAATCCCCATTTTCCAGATGAGGGAACTGAGGCACAGAGAAGTCAAGTGACTTGCCCACAGTCACACAGCTGACAAGTGGCAGAGCCGGGATTCGAACTCATGACCTCTGACTCCCAAGCCCGTGCTTTTTCCTCTCTCACTAAAACCCAGACCACACACTTCATTCCTCTAACACCAACCTACTTACTGAGCCTCAGTCTCATAAATCTCATTGCCGACTTCTTACCCACACCCTTCACACTGTCTGGAACTCCCTCTCCCTTCATAGCTAATAGAACACCACTCTCCCTCTCAATCTGCAAAGCCCTAGTAAAATCCTATCTCCTGCAAGACACCTTCCTTGATTAATCTCTTATCTTCCCACCCTATCAGTAATTTATTTTAATGTCCATCTCCCTCATTAGATTTTAAACACCTTCGGGGCAAGGAATATGAATAACAACTCTAATATACTCTCTCAGACTCTTAGTACACTACTCTGCACACAATAAGCTCTCAAATACTATTAGTTGGTTGACTGATTACCATATTAAATAGGGGCAGAGGTCCCAAGATCAAATACTTGTAACTAACTGTAAGAACATGAAGTGTGGAGGGTGCAGGAGGAAGGGGGAAAAGGCTATCCATTCTGGTAAGAACAAATACAAATTAATCAATGGTTTTTACTAAGCACTTACTATGTGCATAAGCCCTTGGGGTAGGACAGTACAACTGAGTTAGTAAATACATTCCCTGCCCACAATGAACTCATAGTCCAGATAAAGTTAATACAAAAAGATCCTTAAAATATAATTTGCAACAGGGAAAGACCAGTTATCAGCATTCCACAATGACTTTAACATTGTTCCAATAGATTTTCATGGAAATAGTCACTTTTGGAAAAAATATAAATATAAAATAAATGGTGGTATTTGTTAAGCGCTTACTATGCGCAAAACACTGTTCTAAGCGCTGGGGGATACAAGGTGATCAGGTTGTCCCACGTGGGGCTCACAGTTTTAATCCCCATTTTACAGATGAGGTAACTGAGGCACAGATAAGTTAAGTGACTTGTCCAAAGTCACACAGCTAGCAAGCAGCTGAGCCAGGATTAAAACCCATGACTTCCGACTCCCAAGCCTGGGCTCTTTCCACTGAGCCACGCTGCTTCTAAGGATTACTGCATAAATTAACACCCTCTCAAAAGGCAGTATTTCTCTAGCTGAAACTACAAAATAATAGATAAATGTTAGCATCTCAGGAACCAGATTTTGGGTGGTCCCCAACTGAGAATTAGCATAACAGACTCTAGTGATTCAGTTGTAAAGCAGTCATCACTCACACAGTGTTTGGCCAGAGTAACCTGCACATTCAACTTTCATTTCTGCTGTGCAATCTTGAGCCAGTTACTCAGCTTCTTAGGGCCTCATCTGTAAAATGTGGGTTAAAGTTATGAGCCCCATGTGGCCATGGACTGTGACCAACCTGAATAGTTTGTACCCACCAGTACCTGCCAGGCATGTAGTAAGTAACAAACAACACTATTCTCATCCCAGAACAAAGATATACCAATATCGAACATTCGGTCTCATCACCCACTACTCTCCCACATACACTTCACTTTCCCCAAGCTCCCCTTCCAACTGTAATAATGTTGGTATTTGTTAAGCGCTTACTATGTGCCGAGCACTGTTCTAAGCGCTGGGTAGACATAGGGGAAGCAGGTTGTCCCACGTGGGGCTCACAGTCTTAATCCCCATTTTACAGATGAGGGAACTGAGGCCCAGAGAAGTGAAGTGACTTGCCCACAGTCACACAGCCGACAAGTGGCAAAGCTGGGATTCGAACTCATGAGTCCTGCTTCCAGGGCCCGTGCTCTTTCCACTGAGCCACGCTGCTTCTCTAATGTGCTCTGTCCCCTCTCTCACACTGCTTCCCCAGGCTGGCACTTCTTCCCCATTTCCTATCCCCCAATTTAAAGGACCACAGCTCTCCCCAACTTCAAAACCCTGCCAAAATCTCACCTTCTTCAGGAAGTCATCCCCAGTTAATTCACAACACTCTAGTTGAATCAACCCAATAGCCACCCTTAGCGCTTATGTATTTTATCCTATCCTTCAAACATTTATCCTTTTCTTGTTCCTGTTGACACGCTTTGTGAAGAATTTTTGTCTTGTCTCCCCCCACTAGACTGTGGGCTCCTTGATGGCAGGGACTATGCCTTGCTTCTGTTGCATCCTCTTAAATGCTTAACAGCACTTCACTCATTCATTCATTCTATCATATTTATTGAGCGTTTACTATGTGCAGAGCACTGTACTAAGCACTTGGAATGTACAATTTGGCAACAGACAGAGACAATCCCTGTCCATTGATGGGCTTATAGTCTAATTGGGGGAGACAGACAGACAAAAACAATAGCAATTAATAGAATCAAGGGGATGTACATCTCATTAACAAAATAAATAGGGTAATAAAAATATATACAAATGAGCGGATGAGCACAGTGTTGAGGGGAAGGGAGAGGGGGAGGAGCAGAGGGAAAGGGGGGAAAAGGGGGCTTAGCTGAGGGGAGGTGAAGGGGGGAGCAGAGGGAGCAGAGGCAAAACAGGAAGCTCAGTCTGGGAAGGCCTCTTGGAGGAGGTGAGCTCTCAGTAGGGCACTCATGAGGTTACTCACTCATTAGGTGCTCAATGAATACCACTGATTGGAAAAAAAAAGAATCTGGCAATCTGATAAAAAGAATCTGGCAATCTGATTTTTATTCTTGATTCCACCTCCAACTCAATACAGGAGACCTTCAGCAGGGCACTTGACTTTTCTGAGACTCCATTTTCCCATAAGCAAAATAGGGATAACTAGAACAATGGCCACATTCTGTTCTCTTGAAGAATCTTTTGTTCAATTATGTGCTTCGGTCAATTGTGCTTTCTTTTGAGAAGGCATGAAGGCCAAGTGGAAAGAGTAGAGGACTAGGGATCAGGAGATCTGGGTTCTAATCCCAGCTCTGCGCTGCTCTGCCCTGCAAGTCATTTAAGCCTCAATTCCCTCACCTGTGCAGTGGGGATAAGATTCCTATGTCACCCCAACTTTTATACTGTGAGCCTGTGTGAGATAGGGAGAGTGTCTGGTGCAATTAACTGTCTTCTCCCCAGGGCCTCATACACTGCTTTGGGATACAGGAAGTGCTTGAAGCCATTATTACTATTATTATTAAAAACTGTAAATTTCACAGGCTGAAATTTTGGCACAGGTTAAGTTTCCAGAGTATCAAGTTTTTGCCCATAAGTTTGGACTTATGGCCAACCTCAAGCCGTCACTGGTTATTCCAAGACTAGAAGGAAGAGGGATAACAAATGCACACATGATAATGTAGGCAAAAACCTCTGGACTTCTGGGATTTATAGCCCTGATTTATAGCCCTGATAACAATCCTGATTCAATCAAGGCCCCTACTGATGCTTCCAAACAAGCCAAAAAGACAAGTCCCCCTGCACTTACTAGGAGAAGTTCCCACCTAATGGAAGGAGACCCAAAATGGAGCCCCTCTATTTCCAGGTTTGAAGAGCCCTAATCTTTTCCATCAGCCCTCTGACTCTTTTTGCTGCTCTTCTCTGTCCCTGCCCCAGCCCTATTATATCCTTCATGATATGCAGCAGCAACAAGTAGCACACAGAGCAGTTCAGGTGTGGAGACTGTAAGCCCGTCAATGGGCAGGGACTGTCTCTATCTGTTGCTGATTTGTACATTCAAAGCGCTTAGTACAGTGCTCTGCACATAGTAAGTGCTCAATAAATACTACTGAATGAATGAATGAGTGTGCTATGCATTTACATGGCAGCACCCATGTGCCTCCATTTTGGCTCAGTTTGCAAGGTTTGCGAAGTCACAGGGCTCTGGGTTAGCACCTGCAGGTTGGGTGGGTTAGTATTTGGGAGGAGGGAGTCAGGTAGTGGTTACAGACATAGAAACAATGGGACCCCACCACTTCCTGAACTGGACTCTGATGACTGCGCAGCCCAGGTTTATGACAAGACCCAAGAGTTTCTAACCAGGACTGAAAAGATTGAAAAAATAGTGGCTTTCTAGTCTAAAAGCTCTGTGAAGACTGGTCTCCCCACCTAGTCCCCACCCTCCAAAAATATCCCTGTCTGCCTCACAAACCCATATTCAAAATGAAAAGTTGGCACCTACGATCTGGGGAAAAGGCAGGCGGCAGAAAAGAGAGGATCACACAGGCACACAAAATGACTGCAGCTGAGGGCAAGTGCAGGGGTGAGTGTGGCAGTGTGCAGTTTAAGGGCAGAAGAGTGCCCCTCCAGCAAGGCCTGACCCACAGGGCAAGGTTAATGGCCTGGGAGAGAATTTCCGAAGGAAGAAGAGTTTTACACTGGCTACACTGAATGCTGGGAGACCCAAGTGGGTATCTCACTCCCAAGACAGGTAGGGATCAGCAATCTAGAGGAAGTCTGTGGACAAAAGTGGCACAACAAAAAGATAAGTAAATAAATTTTCAAAAGTGGAGTCCATCACAAGACTGACTGCCCTTAAAAGTGCTACTTAAAAAACTCTAAATTACATTCCCTCTCTTTGAATGCCACTGGCCAATTCTCCCCACTGAACTCAAGGAGTTTGTTTCAAAGTCAAGTTGTAAATCAACATTACCTCTTAAACATCGAGACCCCTTAAATCTTATTAGAGAATACTAAGCCCTTTCTTATGGAAAGAATAAAGACTTGTGAGTTCTGACAATGTAAAGGAAAGAGGAAGGGAACACTCATGATTAAGTGAAATCATCAACTGGTTTTATTGATACTGCTATCATAGCAAGCCAATCAATACTTTGGCCTATGCTTATAAAAGTGGGAGGACAATATTAACCAGCAAGAGGCTAAATCTTTCCTAACTGGAAGCAGGATAGTGATTTCTTTTCAAAACTAGCCTGGACTCCACACTTAACTCTCAGAATTTTTTAGAAGTAGCAATGATAAAATTGGGATCCTACTAAGTGCCACAAAGATAGTATTTATTGAGCATTTATTATGTGCAGAGCACTGTACGAAGCACCTGAGATAGTACAACAGAAACAAAGACACATTCCCTACCCACAATAAGTTAACGCTCCAATGGGGAAGAGAGATATTCCAAATATTTACCAATAGCAGAAATCAGAAAGAAAGGGTATAAAACAATCATGCCAAGGTATAAACTGCAAATAATTAAAAGTACAACTGAAGATACACAGATACAGGAGTTGAAATGGTGGGCAAAAATAAATGAATGCTAGGCATGGCAGTTGGGTTAATCTGAATTGGTGTGTTGTGAGTTTACTGGAGATGGTTTGCTGGAAGGGATGGGAATTTTAAAAGGGCTTTTAAGTTGGGGAGGGCAGAAATCTGATTAATTCAGGGGCTGTGGATTGGAAGGGTTCCATGCTGGGGGAACAGCATAAACAACGCAAGCAGACAAGCAGAATATAGTTAGCAGGTGGACTAGGGAAGAGCAGAATGCAAGCTGGGGAGGAGCAGAAGGAGAGAGCCAATATTTAATGGAGAGCCTAGAAGGCATTGGTAAGGGGCTATTTTTGGAGCGTGCAGAGCATGAAACTACTCCTTTAGCCACAGTGTTCTGCAGCTCTCCTCATATTTAATGTGACTCCTAATTTTTAATGCTCTCCTCTTTTCTCAAGGAAGCAGCATGGCATAGTGGATAAAGAACAGACAGTCATGGGTTCTAATTCCACTCCGCCACTTTTCTGCTGTGTGACCTTCTCTGTGCCTTAGTTACCTCATCTGTAAAATGGGGACTGAGACTGCGAGCCCCACATGGGACAGGGACTGTGTCCAACCGAATTTGCTTGTATCCACCTCAGAACTTAGGACAGTGCCTGGCACATAGTAAGTACTTCACAAATACCATATTACTATTACAATATTTTCTTGTATGCCTGATGCTAGTCTTTCCACTTCCTTATCCTTAGATTGTGATCCCTTTGGGGATCAGGAACCAGGTCGAATTCTCAAACTTGTACTTCAGCTCTGCCCGTGGTTGGTGCTTAATAAATACTACTACTACTAGTAGCAGGACCACCTTTAGTAACACAAAAATGGAACCGGCAGTCCAAGGCTAACCAATCTGAAGCATGTAAGCAACACACAAAGGGCATCGTTCAACAATAAGCTCCTTACATGATAGCTGGTGCCAGCCAGCTCCAGTCTTATGCTCCCAGAGGAAGAGAGCAGATGGCCAGAATATACCCTCCCCTCCTCCTCCAAGGAAAGTAAGAAACAAATAGATCCAACAAAACCAGCACCCACCCTCCCCCACTCCTCACCACCTGGAGAACAGCACCAACCTGGTTGTCATTCTGGAATGGAAGAAACATAGTTTAATACAGCCTGACCCTCTAGGAGAACCCAAAAAATGCTCTTACAAATTTCCCAGGCAATTTTCAGAGCCCTCCTCCAGGCAACTGCTTTGCACACCTATGTATTTGGCTCTGTACCCTTAAAGCACGTGAGAGTCACCTCCCAGTCCCCCAACACTTATATACATATTCGTACATCTCCCCCTTTAAACTTTATGCCCCTTGTGGGGAGGGAACATGTCCACCACCTTTGTTGTACTGAACTCTCCCAAGCCCTTAGTACAGTGCCCTGCACACACCAAGTGGTCAATAGATACCATTTATTGATTGAGTGAAGAAGAGAAAGTGAGAGTGAGGAACACTGAAGACTCTACCTCAATTAATCAATGAACTGTATTTATTCATCATTTACTATATGCAGAGCACTGTTCTAAGCACTTGGGAGAGTATAATACAAAGAGTTGGTAAACATGTTCACTGCCTACAAGGAGCTTGCAGTCTCAAGGGGGAAAAAGACATTAAAAAAATTCACATCAATGTTTCTTAACGGGCCACTCTTGCTGGGCTAGAAATGGGTAATCCGCCTTATATTTATTTATATGACCCACTGGTTCATTTTCCTTTGGTGGTGGTGGGGCAGGGGGTGGGAGTTGAAGAAGGAGCTAAAATTGTATCTACAGCATGAGATCATTTCCCCTGGGGGTTCTTATCCACTTTAGAGAGACAAAAAGGTTGTAATCCATCTCCCCACACTTCAGAAGCAAGAATGACAATGTTAAACTTAACTATGACCCAATACCTCTACTTTTTAAGGTCCATTCATAGAACATGCACAGCAAACCAGGAACCTCTTAAGGAGAGGTAAAGAAAGACTGAAAAAAAACTGTTACATATTACATTCTGGAATCCTTCTCTCCTCATCTCCCTTACTTCATGAGGCTGTGGGTTAAGGGGAGACAAAATTATTATTTTCTTGGTTGTGTATCAGTGTCAATAAATAAATCTAATTTTGCAGCACGACATTGACCAGGGTACTGACGGAATTTGCCCAGTTTGCACTCAGACTGCAGAAACTGGCCCATGGATGGGGTGGGGGAGAGAAAGCCCCTATTCTTAGAAAGTTTTTTTAAACTATTCTGTACTTTCGATGATGCTTTAATAATATGTTCTCCCTGCTCCAACATTTGAATTAATGAAAATGAAAAACTTTTGAACAAAAGGCCCCTATTAGCCACTTGAAAGCCCAACCCCAAAAAGGCAAGGAACATTTAACCTAAACTGCACTGAATGGGTGTGGAAATTCAGGCCTTCTTACCTGAATCTTAAGTATAAACTAAAGACCAGGAAGCTAAGTAACCTACGTTACTTCAGTTAATCAACTGAACCCAGTTGATGAAATGTCCTAGTGCAAGTATATGGAGGAGGGTTCAGCTCCATTTTTTGGAACCTTCATCTGGATGGCCAAAGGAAAGAGCTTACAGTCTGAAGAATGGACCTTTCCTGACAGAGGCTCCACTGGTAGTAGTCCCCACATTTCTTTCTCCACCAGAAAAATCAGCAGCTTTTCCTGGCTTTCCTCCATACTTCTGGACCACGAGACCTGTGAAGGTCATAGAGAAGCTGCAAAGCCTTTCATGGAACGATGACTACGAATCCAAGCTAAAATTCCAGGAAATTTCAATCAATCAATCAATGGTATTTATTGAGTGCTTACTATGTGCAGAGCACTGTACTAAGCACTTGGAAGAGTACAACACAAAAGAGTTAGCAGACAGACTCCCTGCCTATAACCAGCTTACAGTCTAGAGAGCACTTTCAATCTGCTTTGCCCATACTAAGGACAAACTGACCGTAAAAAGCCAAGCAAAGGAACATATTTACTGCAAACATCCTTATAAAAGGAGCCCATGGCACAGAGGGAACCTAGAAAATGGAAAAGTCTGAGAACATCTAGCGGGAATCTGAAGGGATCAGTGCCCCCCAAGAGCAAAACGGCTCTAATTTTCAGATTCCTGTCCCACTGTTGAAGCTGTCGTCTCTCCCATTGCCCCATAACCTAAAAAGCTAATCAGGATCGGCGCTGGGGCGTCCTCACTTGGGAAGCCTCCAACAGAAACCCCTGGTGCTACAGGAAGTGATGCTGATGAGTCATAAATAAATAAAATAAATAAATTGTGGTATTTGTTAAGCACTTACTATGTGCAAAGCACTGTTCTAAGTGCTGGGGGATACAAGGTGATCAGGTTGTCCCACGTGGGGCTCACAGTTTTTTAATCCCCATTTGACAGATGAGGTAACTGAGGCACAGAGAAATTAAGTGACTTGCCCAAGGTCAAACAGCTGACTAGTGGCGGAGCCGGGATTAGAACCAGTGACCTCTGACTCCCAAACCCGCGCTCTTTCCATTGAGCCACGCCGCTTCTCTAGGGGAAGGCTCTCTTCTTCTGAGTCAGGGCTGAAGCCAGCTGCTAAGGGGCCCCGGAGGCCGTTATAAAAAGATCATTTGAAGGAAATCCAGGTCAATCTTCCAGAGAAGCTCCTGTTCCTCTAGAGTTAATCTCCCCTCCCCTCCCCCAACCCTCAACGGCTGGAACATTGACTTGCATTGGGCTTATTCTCTCAAGCACACAGTAAATATTCCATAAATGCTAGAGATTGATTAGGTGGAGCAGCAAAGCCTAGTGGATAGAGCATGGGTCTGAGGACCTGGGTTCAAATCCCGGCTTTGCTACTTGACTGCTTTGTGACCTTGGGGGTCATTTAACTTCCCTGTGCCTCAGTTTCCTCATCTGTAAAAGGGGATTCAATGCCTGTTCTCCCTCCCACTTAGACCATGAGCCCCATGTGGGACAGGGATTGAATCTGGTTATCTTGTATCCACCCCAGTGCTTACTACAGTGCTTGGCACAAAGTGAGTTCTTTAGAAGTACCATAAAACTAGCAAACAATTGATTGACTGACCCCTTCCCAACAAAATTCATCCATTTATCTAGCTGCTATGTTGAATCTACTCCAGGATTTGCAACAGTGCTTGGTACACAGTAGGCACTTGAAAAACACCAAAAAAAAAAAAAAGCTGCTCCAAAACAAGTTTCTTTCAAATATTAGACCATCTCTCCTAGATAGTTACTCCCATAACCCTTCCTGTAGAAAGCTCATCTTTACAGACATCCCACAAACAACCCACAGGATGCCTGCTGAGAAAGCTTGCAGAAATACACTACCTCATTGTGAATATGACCATAAGGTTTCTATAAAGCAAACAAAGAAAGAATTTTGCTCATGCTGACAGAGCAAATTGAGCAGACCAAAACCTATCTCCAAATATTTATTTTTATGTTGTGAATGTCAACATTCCTTTCCGTCTTCATGGCAAGCATGGAATGTAGAGTCACTGTACACATCAAGGTCAAAAAATACTGCTTCAAGGTTTGATTAAGTTAGATGATGCAAACAGCCCATGCAAGTGGAATTTAGGAGTAACAGAAGCAGGGTAGTAGGAAGTAGCATAGTCTAGTGTATACAGTGTGGGCCTGGGAGCCAGAGGACGTGGGTTCTAATCTCATCTCTGTCACTTGCCTGTTGTGTGACCTTGGGCAAGTCACTCAACTTCTCTTGCCTCAGTTTCCTCAACTGCAAAATGGGGGTCCAATACCTGTTTTCCCTATTACTTGACTGTGAGTCCCATGTGGGACAGGGACTATATCCAGCCTGATTAACTTATATCTATTCCAGCGCTTGGTGCGTAATAAGTATTTAACAAACACCCTTAAAAGACAGAATAAATTAATGAGCTGGCATTTGTGGTAAGTGCGTAAGGGAGGAAGAGTAGGTATTTAAATGGCTTTTAGATAACAAATGGTAAGAAATCAATCAATGGTATTGAGTGCTTACTATGTGCTGAGCACTGTACTAAGTGCTTGCGAGAGTACAACAATAAACAGACACATTTCCTGCTCACAACGAGCCTACATGGCAAGCATGTTCCCTGCCCATAACAAGTTTACAATCTAGAGGAAAGATTGATCCCTTAGAAATGGACCTCTTCTAAATTTAGGATAAAAAACATCCGATTCTACAGCAGACTTCAAATTGTTTCCTTTTTCTTGTTGCCCCAGTGATGGCCCAATAGGGGCCAGAGGGTTCAGGATCGACAGATCACACTACTTCAGCGGCAACTCTGCCGTTCCCCAAGGAAAATGGACAGACGACCCAAGACCCTGTGTATGGAGACTGGGAGGGAGGAGGTGCTAACAGAGCTCAGACCCATGTCTCTCACCCCCATGTTTGATTCCCATAACCTTCAACTGGCCAATCCTCAAATCCAGTTTGGATATTATCAGGAAACAATTAGTCTGAGATAATCAAAAGAGAAAAGTTCACCCTCTCGTTCAGAGGAAAATTCTTAAATTTTTTTCTGGCCATTAAATGTCAAATGAAACAGAGAAGAGCTTTCTTTGCATCATGTGAGCACAGAGAGTCAATCGGTGAAAGGTGCTCTGTGGCCGGCCCCGACCATTGGCAGCCTCAATCAGCACACGACACACAGCTTTCTTTTATTTGGTTTCTCCGTCTTGGCGCAACAAACCTGTGAGAACATGCTGGCCACTTCCCAGGAGTCTGAAGGACAATTTCCTTTCAGAAATGGTTGATAAGCTTGATTGTAAGTACTAACCGGAGCCCCTATATGCAGCAGGTTACATCCTGCCATTACATTCAGGCCAGATTAAATCCTGCAAAAACATGCCTCAGGACAAAAATGGGCAACTTTCTGACAGTTACACAGTCATGCAGAACAAAATGATTCTACAGTATCAAAGAAACAACAAAACTGTATTATATCAGGTTTGGATGTGGCAGCTGTCATGCAAGCAGACAGATTGCAATATCTTCTGTGCCAAGAGTGAGCCCAGTTACCTCTGGCTAAGGTGGCTCAGGAGGCTTCTGCCTCTATTGGAAGGACCTCCATATCCATGATTCCTTGGACCTCAAAGCACCACATCAGACTTGGCAACATTTTGTAGCAAGGGACACAAAGAGGGTGGGGCGTCTTGAAGTCGCCTATCTTGGACTAGCGGAAAGTGCAGGGGCCTGGGAGTCAGAAGATCTGGATTCTAATCCCAGTTCTGCCAACTACCTGCTGTGTGACTTTGGGCAAGTCACTTAACTTCACCGACACTGTCCTCTACTGGTTCTCCTCTTACCTCTCTGGCTGTTCCTTCCCAGTGTCTTTCGCAAGCTCCTCCCCTGCCTTCCACTTCCTAATTGTGGGAGCTCCTCATGGCTCAGTTCTGGGTTCCCTTCTATTCTCCATGTATGGTGGAGAACTTATTCACTCCCAAGGCTTCAAGTACCATTTCTAAGTGGATGATTCCCAAATCTATCTCTCCTGACCTTTCCTTCTCTGCAGTGTCTCATTCCCTCAGGACATCTCTACTTTGATGTCCCAACATCTCAGAAACTTAACACTTCCAAAACAGAACTTCTCGTCTTCCCATCCGAAAACTGTCCTCACTCTGACTTTCCCATCACTAGACACCACCACCATCCTCCCTGTCTCACAATCCCATAACCTTGGCATTATTCTCAACTCACCTCTCTCATTCAAACAATATACTCAATCTATCATCAAATTCTGTTGGTTCTACCTTCGCGACATCTCTAGAATCCATTCTCTCCTCTCCATCCCAACTACTTCCACACTGAAGTATCTTGCCTTGACTACTGCATCAGCCTTCTCACAGATCTCCCTGCCTCCAAACTCTCTCCACTCCAGTCCACAGTTCACTCGGCTGCCCAGATCACTTTTCCAAAAAAATTAAAAAAAGAAAAAATTCAGTCCATATCTCCCCATTCCACAAAAATCTCCAATGGTTGCCCATCCATCCCAAAGCTCCTTTTGGGTAGGGAAAACATCTACCAACTCTGTTATATTTTACACTCCCAAGAGCTTAGTATGGAGTTTTGCACACAGCAAGCACTGAATTAATACAAATGATTAACCACTCAGAAACTCTTTACCATTAGCTTTAAGACACTCAATCAGCTCTCCTCATCCTATGTTACTTTCCAATCTCCTACTACGACTTGTCCAACCTAACAGTCCACTAATGCCAAACACAAGCAGCGTAGCTTAGTGGAACAAGCACAGGCTTGGGAGTCACAGGTCATGGGTTCTAATCCCGGATCTGCCACTTTTCAGCTGTGTGACTTTGGGCAAGTCACTTAGCTTCTCTGTGCCTCAGTTACCTCATCTGTAAAATGAGAAGCAGCGTGGCTCAGTGGAAAGAGCACGGGCTTTGGAGTCAGAGGTCATGGGTTCGAATCCCTGCTTGGCCTCTTGTCAGCTGTGTGACTTTGGGCATGTCACTTAACTTCTCGGTGCCTCAGTTACCTCATCTGTAAAATGGGGATTAAGATTGTGAGCCCCAAGTGGGACAACCTGATTCCCCTGTGTCTACCCCAGCGCTTAGAATAGTGCTCGGCACATAGTAAGCGCTTAACAAATACCAACATTATTATTATTATTATTAAAATGGTGATTAAGCTTTGAGCTCCCACATGGGACAACCTGATTACCTTCTCTCTACCCCAGGGATCAGAAGAGTGATGTGATGATGGCATTTGTTGAGCGCTTACTATGTGTCAAGCACTGTTTTAAGTGCTTGACAGTGCTTGGCACATAGTAAGCACTTAACAAATACCATAATTATTATTACTCACTTTACCCTTACCTCAACTAACATGCTGCTGACCCCTTGTGCACCTCCTCCTCTAGCCTGGAACTCCCTCCCCCTTCATATCCGACAAACCACCGCTCTCTCCACCCTCCTAAAAATCACATGTCTTCCAAGTGGCCTTCCCTGACTAAAATCTCATTTACCCTATTCATCCTCCTTTCTGTGTCACCTATGCCCTTGGCTCAGTACCCATTTATCAATCAGTCAATTGTATTTATTGAGTGCTTACTATGTGTAGAGCACTGTACTAAACGCTTGGGAGAATACAACAGAATTAGCAGACACATTCCCTGCCCATAATGAGTTTACAATCTACAGGGGAAGAAGCAAGATACTTACCTCACCCTTTATCTACATATCCTTATTCTGTCCCATTTCCCCTACGTGTAATTTATTTTAATGCCTGTCTCCCCCTCTACGTTTATAAGCTAGCAGGGATCTTGTCTACCAACTCTTTTGCTTTGTATTCTCCCAAGCACTTAATATGGTGCTCTGCAAACAATAAGCTTTTAATAAATAATATTGGTTGATATTTTGGATGTGTCTCAGTTTCCTCATCTGTGAAACAGGAATTCAATATCTATTCTCCCTCCTTCTTGGAATGTGAGCCCCACATGGGACAGGGACCGAGACCAACCTGATTATCTTGCATCTACCCCAGTGCTTGGCACATAGTATGTGCTGGACAAATACCACAATTATTATGATTTATGATGTCCAAGATGCTCTACTGTCCCAGCAGCGGCTTGAGATCTCACTAAACCCAACAGCCACATAGTCGTGCTGCCCATCTTTTGACTTTGATTTTGATCAGGTTGACCCTTTGTCAAGTCAACACCCGACCCTGGTCATCACCCGCTTATTAATAATATTTTATTGTATCATGTTACCATATTACCGCTTTCGCATGTTATCGTTAATTGTTCTCAGTGCTGCCACCTACCTCTCTGGCCTCACCATGTCCTTCCACACCCCCCCCCATCTGCCCCTCCCAATCCTCTCCTTCCCCTTCCCCTCTCTCACCCAGCTCTTTCCCGCTCTCTCCTCTGCCTCCTCCCCTCCTCCCCCTCCCGCCCTAGAACCCCACTTTACCAGTGCCACCCCTCTTCCCCCTGCCTCTACGCTCCTCCCCAACAAACCCCATCCTCCCACCCTCCCTCCTTCCCTCTTCTGCACCTACACCCCATCCTAGTCCTCCTGTCCCACCGCCACCCCTCTTCCCCCTCTCCCCGTCCCGGGCCCCGCCACCTCGTTCCCATCCAAACCCTCCCCCCTCCCCCACCTCTCCCGCCTCTCCACCCCCCCAACACCCACAGCTACTTTCCAGTGTGGCCTCTGGAATCCCCGCTCCATTACAGGTAAACTACCTTTCATCCTTGACCTTTTCCTTTCCCGCTCTCTCCTCCTCCTCCTCCCCCTTACGGAAACCTGACTCGCTCCCGAAGACACGGTCTCCACCGCTGCTCTCTCCAGTGGAGGCCTCTCCTTCTCCCACTCCCCCAGACTCACAGGAAAGGGAGGAGGCATCGGCTTCCTTCTCTCACCCCAATGCCACTTCCGCACTATCCCTCCTCCCCCTTCCCTCTCCTTCCCCTCCTTTGAAGCCCATATCATTCGCCTCTACCACCCCCTCCGGATACTTGTAGCTGTCATCTACCGCCCTCCTGGTCCCACCACCGACTTCTTCAACCACCTTGACTCCTTTTTCACCTTCCTTCTCTCCTTCTCTCTGCCCATTCTGATCCTCAGAGACTTCAACATCCACATGGATGTACCCGATGACTCCTCTGCCGCCCGCTTGCAATCGCTCCTCAATTCTGCCAACCTCCTGCTCCAATACACCTTGCCCACTCACCAGCTTGGTCACACCCTCGATCTCGTCAAATCCTACTGCTGCACTATCTTCTCCCTCACCAACTCTGAAATCGCTCTCTCAGACCATAACCTTCTCACCTGCCTTTCCCCTCACACTCTCTCCCCCTGCAAATCTGTATTACTCCCGCATAGAGACCTCTGCTCTCTTGATCCCATCCATCTCTCTCAAAGCATCTCTCCCTACCTTGCCCCCCGTCCTCTCTTCCCACTCTCGATGATCAGGTTACCGCTCTCAACTCCACCCTCTTTACTCATCTCAACTCTGTCGCCCCCCCCCTTTCCCTCCGCCGCTCTCACTCCACTAACCCACAGCCCTGGGTCACTGCCTCTGTCCACCTCCTATGCTCCTATGCTCGAGTTGCTGAGCGCTGCTGGCAAAGGTTCAAGCACCAAGCCAAACTTATCCATTTAAAATTTATCTTTTCCTGCCTTAACTCTGCCCTCTCCTCCGCCAGGCAAAACTTCTTTTCTTCCCTCATTGACACCCATGCCTGTCACCCCGTCAATTGTTCCAGACCTTTAATTCTCTCCTCACGCCCCCTGTTCCTCCCCCTCCCCTATCCCTCACCCCTAACCATCTGGCCACCTACTTCATCACAAAAATTAACAAAATCAGGTCTGAGCTCCCCAAAGTCACCCCTCCCCCTTCTGCCTCCCCCCACCCCAACCCTTTCCCCAAGTTTCCCATTTTTCCCTGCAGTATCCTCAAAGGAGATCTCCTCCCTCCTCACAAGTGCCATCCCCTCCACCTGTGCTTTGGACCCCATTCCCGCTCACCTTATAAAAACCATCGCCCTTTCCCTACTCCCTCCTCAACTTCTGTTTTTAACCGCTCACTCTCCAATGGCTTCTTCCCCTCTGCCTTCAAACATGCCCATGTCTCCCCCATCCTAAAAAAACCCTCTCTTGACCCCACTTCCGCTTCCAGTTATGGCCCTACCTCCCTACTACCCTTCCTTTCCAAGTTCCTAGAACGAGTTGCCTACACTAGCTGCCTAGAATTCCTTAACTCCAATTCTCTCCTGGAACCCCTCCAATCTGGCTTCCGTCACCTCCACTCTACCGAGACTGCTCTCTCAAAGGTCACCCATGACCTCCTTCTTGCCAAATCCAATGGCTCCTACTCTATCCTAATCCTCCTTGACCTCTCGGCTGCCTTTGACACTGTAGACCATCCCCTTCTCCTCCACACCTTATCTCATCTTGGCTTCACGGACTCCGTCCTCTCCTAGTTCTCCTCTTATCTTTCTGGCCGTTCATTCTCGGTCTCCTTCGCAGGTTCCTCCTCCCCCTCCCATCCTCTAACTGTAGGGGTTCCTCAAGGGTCAGTTCTTGGCCTTCTTCTGTTCTCCACCTACACTCACTCCCTTGGTGAACTTATTCGTTCTCACGGCTTCAACTATCATCTCTATGCAGATGACACACAAATCTACATCTCTGCCTCTGTCCTCTCCCCCTCCCTTCAGGCTCGTATCTCCTCCTGCCTCCAGGACATCTCTACCTGGATGTCTGCCCGCCACCTAAAACTCAACATGTCCAAAACTCAGCTCCTTATCTTCCCTCCCAAGCCCTGTCCTCTTCCTGATTTCCCTATCACTGTGGATGATACGACCATCCTTTCCAACTCTCAAGCCCACAACCTTGGTGTCATCTTTGATTCGGCTCTCTCATTCACCCCACACATCCAATCCGTCACCAAGACCTGCCGGTCTCACCTTTATAATATCACCAACATCCACCCTTTCCTCTCCACCCAAATGGCTACCTTACTGCTACGGGCTCTCGTTATATCCTGGCTAGACTACTGTGTCAGCCTTCTCTCTGATCTCCCTTCCTCCTCTCTCGCCCCGCTCCAGTCTATTCTTCACTCCGCTGCCTGGCTCATCTTCCTGCATAAATGATCTGGGCATGTCACTCCCCTTCTTAAACAACTCCAGTGGTTGCCTATCGACCTCCGCTCCAAACAAAAACTCCTCACTCTAGGCTTCGAGGCTCTACATCACTTTGCCCCTTCCTACCTCTCCTCCCTTCTCTCTTTCTACCGCCCACCCCGGACGCTCCGCTCCTCTGCCGCCCACCTCCTCACCGTCCCTCGGTCTCGCCTATCCCGCCGTCGACCCCCGGGCCACGTCCTCCCGCGGTCCTGGAACGCCCTCCCTCCTCACCTCTGCCAAACTGATTCTCTTCCCCTCTTCAAAACCCTACTTAAAACTCACCTCCTCCAAGAGGCCTTCCCAGACTGAGCTCCTCTTCTCCCTCTACCACCCCCCCTTCACCTCTCCGCAGCTTAACCCTCTTTTCCCCCCATTTCCCTCTGCTCCTCCCCCTCTCCCTTCCCATCCCCTCAGCACTGTACTCATCTGCTCAACTGTATATATTTTCATTACCCTATTTATTTTCTTAATGAAATGTACATCGCCTTGATTCTATTTAGTTGCCATTGTTTTTACGAGATGTTCTTCCCCTCGACTCTATTTATTGCCATTGTTCTTGTCTGTCCGTCTCCCCCAATTAGACTGTAAGCCCGTCAAACGGCAGGGACTGTCTCTATCTGTTGCCGACTTGTTCATTCCAAGCGCTTAGTACAGTGCTCTGCACATAGTAAGCGCTCAATAAATACTATTGAATGAATGAATGAATGTCACTCCCCTTCTTAAAATCCTCCAGTGGTTGCCTATCGACCTCCGCACGAAACAGAAACTTCTCACTCTAGGCTACAAGGCTCTCCATCACCTTGCCCCCTCCTACCTCTCCTCCCTTCTTTCTACTGCCCAGCCCATAGGCTCCGCTCCTCTGCCGCCCACCTCCTCATCGTCCCCCGTTCTCTCCTATCCTGCCGTCGACCCTTGGGCCACGTCCTCCCGCTGTCCTGAAATGCCCTCCTTCCTCACATACACCAAACTAATTCTCTTCCCCTCTTCAAAACCCTACTGAGAGCTCACCTCCTCCAAGAGGCCTTCCCAGACTGACTTTCTCCTTTTCCTTCTGCTCTCTCTGCTGCCTATCTACCCCCCTTCACCTCCCCTCAGCTAAGCCCCCTTTCCTCCCTCTTCCCTCTGCTCCCCCCCCTTCCCCTCCCCTCAGCACTGTGCTCATCTGCTCATTTGTATATATTTTTATTACCCTATTCATTTTGTTAATGAGATGTACATCCCCTTGATTCTATTTATTGCTACTCTTTTAATGAGATGTACATCCCCTTGATTCTATTTATTGCTATTGTTTTTGTCTGTCTGTCTCCCCGGATTAGACTGTAAGACCGTCAGTGGGCAGAGACTGTCTCTATCTGTTGCCGATTTGTACATTCCAAGGGCTTAGTACAGTGCTCTGCACATAGTAAGCGCTCAATAAATACTATTGAATGAAATCCAGGGCCTCAAAGCCGGGCTCCATGAGACCCTATCGATGGTCCCATGGCTGAGGCTGCTGACTTTACTCTGCCATCCCTGGCTCCATGTAGGATGCAGGATTATTGGGAGCAACAGCACCGAGCCTAACTCACCTCGCCAATCAATTTCATCTTCCTGCCCAGCTCAGCACGTCATAACTAAATCTTTTACCACAGGACCTACACAAAAATGGAGTAAAACAGATTTTTCTTCCATTTTCTATTGGTTCAAATCCTGTGTTTCAGCTACAACCTTCCCTTTCCAATAAAGGTTCCTTTTCAACTAGCTTGTTAAACCCACTACTCCAACAGAAATATCACCAACAGGAATCAGAGTGGGAGAAAAAAAAAGGGCACTGCATGAGCCACTCTCGATATAATCAATTCCTTCGTATGGGACCTCAGTGACAGAGTCTTCATCAATCACTCAGGTGCTTACCATAAGCAGAGTATTGTACTAAGTGCTTCATGACTCCCTATCCCTTCTGCATCTGTCTATGCACTTGGAGCCATACCCCCTGGATATGTGGTATTAATCCCACCCTTGTCATCATTCATTCATTCACTCCATCATATTTGTTGAGCACTTACTGTGTGTACAGCACTGTACTAAGCACTTGGAAAGTACAATTCAGCAACAGAGACAATCTTTACCTAACAACAGGCTCACAGTCTAGAAGGGGACTCTTTTAGGCTGTAAGCATCTTGTGGGCAGGGAACATATCTCCCAACTCTGTCATACTGTACTCTTCCAAATGCTCAGTACAGTGCTCTGCATACAGTAAGCATTCAATCAATACCACTGATTGACTGAGTGACTGATGACTGGACCAAGGTTCATCCACCGGTTCCAGTGGGAGACTCCATCATTACCTAATAGGAACCAGTCCTGATTATCTCTCTTTTCAGGGAGTTCATAACTAGGAAAGGCCAAATAAGAAAACGTACCAAAATCTACAGGTCCATTTGAATTAGGACATTTATTTCATCAGCTTGAGGATGATGAAGAGTCGATCATAGATCATGCTGGCAGACAGTAGAATGAGCAACACTAATCCAGGAAGGCTTCCTGGAAGAGGTAGGGTTTGAGGTCTAGTTTGAAAGAGTAGAAGTTGAAATGGCAGGCAGGAGGCTGGTGAAATTGATTTTCCAAGTTGACTTTTGAAGAGTTCAGGAGTGACCCATTCTGGAAAAGGTGTGTCTGTAACCTTCTGCTCTAATGCAGTTCAGAAAGAAGACTCGTGTGAAAGTGTGTTTGTGTGTGTGTGCCTGTGTGTCGGGGGAGGAGTTGGCACTGAGAGTTGTCATGTTTTCTCGAGTAAATGAAAAATACTGGTTACCTGAGCTCTAAAAGGGCAAGAGAATGAGTGATCTGAATCCTTGACGGACTTTTTACTTTTGACTCACCTGTCGCAGACACAGTGTACAAGATTATAGCGTTGGGCGATTCAAAAGGAGTGACAAGATGGAAAAAGCAGAGTGTACAGGGATTTTTTTTTGTATATGTTAATCATCATCATTCTTATGCAAGTCACCCCACCTACAGACCTTTCTTGGGCTGATTTTTGTCCAGTTATTACTATCAAACATTTCCCAACGTTATTCTTTGATCCATCAGATGAAACAGCAATTAGTAATTGTTGAAAGAGAGATGCCTGAAATTAGCTGAATCCTAGTTTACGTAATTTGGAGCAACAACTATGTATTCAGCAACAACTATGTATTCAGCAGGAACAGAGGTAAAGAGATTAAGTCATAGGGCCTTTAAATTATGGTTGTTAGATGGTTCCAAAAACAAAAAGGCTGGGCTGCCAGTTAGTACCAACTAATCCACATTTAACACACAGGATCTTTTCTAATGACTAACAAAAGGACCACGAAATAAATAAATACACAGAATGTATCCATGTGCATTCATTCGGGTGGAGGGAGGAAAGGTTTCAAGCTAGAAAAGAGAGGTGATCTTAAAATGTTTACCATCCATTCTAACCTGCAGGGGTAAATTTGTACCAGTCTTCAAGGTTCAAGAGAAAGACCTGAACTACAGAGGGCAAGAAAATTCCAGTCATTTAGCTTTTTCAACTCACCCCCACTTTTGTATAAAACACAAAAATCCTGGAGACTGTTGGGTGATCAGTTTGCATACAGTTGATATTAGTAGGTGCATCACTCTCTGTCCACATAGTTTTTAAACATTTGCAATTCAATTTTGTGCCATGAAGATGCACCATTACTCAGATGCAGACTTTCCATCAGATCAGGCCCAAGGTGGATAACACTTGGCACTTGCAGTCTATGCTCCAAAAAGCTGCTACTGCCACTTCACAACTTCAATGAGTTAGAAGCTGCATGCCACATCCCCCATGCCCCAAATTCTTGCCTGGTCCCAGGGATCCTGGAAGGCCAGATGCACAAAGAACGCAAGCATCCAGGCTTTTGGGACGAGGACAAAGGGCTCCAGAAATCTAAAGGTTGTGATTTGAACGCACTGGGACTGAGGCTGTCTGGCCAGTTGTTTAACGTGCAGATTTTGTTCAATTCAAAACCTTTTTCAAAATAAGAAAAAAAAATACCAAGACAAACATAAAACTACTTAAAGCTAGAGCAGCATTTACCTCTAAAATGATATTGAAAAATCCAATATTTGGTGAGTTGATTTTCTACTCTATTTTTAAAAATTGTTGCTGACATCAAGAGACTAGAGTTGACTTGGCGAGATTTTTTCCCGGCTGCGTAATTTCCCAGGAAATCAAGTGTACCTCCTGCTGCCCTACCTCATACCTGCCTCATCCTATGACCCTCAGGGAACCCCTGAAAATCCAGGATACCCAGACAGAGAAGGGAGAAACCCTGTGGCCTAGTGGAAAGAACATGGCCCTTGGAGTCAGAGGACCTAGATTCTAATACTGACTCTGCCATTTGTCTACTGTGTGACCTAGAGTAAGTCACATCGCTTCTGTGGGCCTCACCTCATCTGTAAAATGGGGATAAAGACTGTGAGCCCCAAGAGGGATAGGGACTGTGTCTAACCTGATCAGCTGGTATCTACCCCAACAATTAGCACAGTGACTATCATACAGTAAACACTTGACGAATACCACTTTAGAAGGGAGATAAGCCTCTGAAGCATCACTGCAGGACTCACGAGTCAGAGGAAAAGTGGCAACCACTGGCTCCCTCACAGAAGCTGGGATTCCCAATGCCTGGACTGGTTGGTTGTCAACCTGCCCTCTACCCATGGTGCAGGTGGATGGGCAGAGAAGCACCACATGCCCCCGACTCTGACACCTCACAAAACTCTGCCAGAGGGCCCTCCTCCTCCCCTTCACACCCCTCCCCTCTCCTCCGCACTTTCCCCAACCACTGCACTAAGAAAGCAGCTGCCAATATTTCTGTTTGGTTTGGTTTTTATGGTATTTCTTAAGCGCTTACTATGTGTCAGGCACTATACAATAAGCGCTGGTGTAGATACAAGCTAATCAGAATGGACACAGCCCTTATCCTCCCAAGGGGCTCCTTTGGGTCAACTCCTCTTGGCATTATGCTCGACTCCTCTCTCTCATTCAAACTACGTGTTCAGTCTGTCACTAAATCCTGTGGGTTCAATCTTCACAACATAGCTAAAATCCACCCCTTCCTCTCCATCCAAACTGCTAGCATGGTGATCCAAGCACTTATCTTACCCTGCGCTGATTACTGTCTCAGCCTCCTTCCTGACCTCCCTGCCTCCTGTCTCTCCCCACTCCAGTCCATACTTCACGCTGCTGCCCAGATCATTTTTCTACAAAATGGTTCAGGCCATGTTTCACCACTCCTCAAGAAACTCCAGCAGCTACCCATACACCTCCGCTTAAAACAGAAACTCTTTACCATCGGCTTTAAACGACTCATTCACCTTGCCACCTCCTACTTTACCTACCCAATTTCCTAACTTAACCCAGTCTGTGCATTTTGCTCCTCTAATGTCAACCTACGCACTATACCTCAATCTCGTCTCTCTTGCCACCAACCTCTCACCTAAGTCCTACCTCTGGCCTGAAATGCCCTTACTCTTCATATCCAACAGACAATCTCCCCACCTTCAAAGCCTTATAAAATTACTCTCCCCACCTTCAAACCTTGGAGGTACAGCTCCTCCAAGAGGCCTTCCCTACTAAGCCCTCATTTCTTCTCCTACCACTCCTTCTGTGTTAACCTTGCAGCTGGATCTGCTCCCTTTATTCACCCCTTCCCATCACCCCCATAGCACTTACTTACATATCCGTAATTTATTTAGCTATATCAATATCTGTCTCCCCCTTTAGACTGTAAACTCATAGTGGGCAGGGAGCTATTGTACCGTAGTCTCCCAAGCGCTTAATAGAGTGCTCTGAACACAATAAGAACTCAAAAAATACAACTGATTGACTGATCCCCATTTTAAAGAGGTAGTAACTGGGGTATGGAAGCCAAGTGACTGGCCCAAGGTCACACAGCAGACAAGTAGTAGTGATGGGATTAGAGGCCAAGTCCTCTGACTTCCAGACCCGTGCTCTATCCACTAGGCCGTACTGGTTTTCTCTACTCCAGGGGAAAAGAGAGGAGGAAATATGCTCCTGCTTCAGACCTTCATTTTTCTAAGGGTTCAAATGTGCTAGAACCTAAATATTACGCATTACTCACCTACAAACAGTACACCCTCTTTTCCTGCAACTGCTTGCCCACTCCAGTCAGACCCCCGTGACCTCATCTTCGTTACACACCTGAGGGGTGCTTAGTTTTCAAAGGGAGAGGCAGTCAACATGAAAGGGAGCATTTTCAGTTCAAACAAATAATACGGATCCTCAAGAAAACACAAACTCTGTGAAAGTTTTATGAAGGAAGGGTGTGTAAGTTACTACTGCTCGGGGCTAACAGTAAATTATACACCAGCTAGTTATGTGGGTTTTACATGCGTATTTAATTTCTCATTGAGTTAAAAATGGGCCCTTCCTCTGGCAGTGCCATGTTCATATCCAGGACAGAGAGCCCTTGTCTAACACCCTGTCCATTTTACAGCACTTTAAGG
Organism: Ornithorhynchus anatinus; assembly: GCF_004115215.2. Classification (NCBI taxonomy): domain Eukaryota; kingdom Metazoa; phylum Chordata; class Mammalia; order Monotremata; family Ornithorhynchidae; genus Ornithorhynchus; species Ornithorhynchus anatinus. The sequence continues at coordinate 112,172,928 of NC_041729.1, forward strand.
GATAAGTCAAAATGAGATGAATGAAGCGAGAAAGAGTTAGAAAAAGAGAAAGATAGAATAAAAGTAAATACTTGCTTTATTTTGTAGTTTATGACCACAAAAGAATGAGGTTTTCTTAACTTTCTCTACATTTTCCAGAAAGCAGGGACAGTAGAGTTCTTCCAGTTTATGAGCTAGAAGCCCAGATCCCTCTTGTTCAAGCCCGGAAACTAGTCACACAACTGAAGGGCTTTTGCCCAGACATGTCCCGGTGAGATGGCAGCATTATGCTCTTTCAGATGTTCCTTGGCCCTCTCTCTCTCTCTCTCTCTTTCCCCAGGCAAAGCTCACTAAGGTGTGGGGAACATAGTGGGAGTAATTGAGGAATCCTACTCATGACCTCACAGCCTCTGGATGCATTATTCCTTTCCAATCCACCCACAGACCTAACTAAGCAAGGACAGCCAACTCTCAATTATCTGTGAGAAGGAAGAAGACAAGTACCACGGATAATCCAAAAAGCATCTTCCACTTCACCGCTCATCAGCCATCCTGGCAGGCAAGTAAAAAAGCCAAGTAATCCCTGTTTGAAAGAATTAAAACCAATCTGCTGGCTACTAGTAGCACCACAAGGGACAGGCACTGTATCCAATTTCCACCTGTGTATTGTTCCTCAGAGCTTAAAACAGTGCTTGATACAGTGAGCACTTAACAAATGCCATACTACTACTAGAGAAGCATAATGTGGCATAATGGATAAAGCCCAGGCCTGGAAGTCAGAAGGACCTGGGTTCTAATCCCGTTGTTGGACAGGGATTGTCTCTATCTGGAGCCAAATTGTACATCCCAAGCACTTAGTACAGTGCTTTGCACACAGTAAATGCTCAATAAATATGGCTGAATGAATGAATGAATGAATAATCCTGGCTCTGCCACTTGTCTTGTGAGTGACCTTGGGTAAGTCACTTCACTTCTCTGGGCCTCAGTTCCCTCATCTGTAAAATGAGGGTTAAAACCACGTGCCCCCATGTGGGACAGGGATTCTGTCCAACCCAATGTGCTTGTATCTACCCCAGCGCTTAGTATGGTGCCTGGCACATACATAGTAAGGGCTACACAAATACTATGATTACCACTACTACAAGCAACCTAATGAAGTCGGCCAGATTCCCAACCCACAAACCCACAGGAAGAGATTCTCCAAGTCTTTTTTTCTTTTTCCCTCCAAATTTCCCCCAAAATGAAGAACCACATGAACTAGTTAATTGTACATGATGAGAAATTTGTTTTCAACCAATGCTAAAACACAAGTTTTGCCCACATCATGTCAGGTAGACTTTCATGGATCAGGCTAGTTGGCACGTCACAAAGTTCACTGACCCATGAGCTGACAACTCCAAAAACCACGCTAAAAAAACCCTACTGCAATTCAGAAACATACGGCAAACTAAGATTTGGGAAGTCCCTTTTCAGAGGGACTTGGCTACCCCATCCCTGAACACATAGCTGGATCTGTTTACTCTCTAATAGGACAACTTTCATTTGGGTCCTTAAAAATCAGTGCATATTATGATTTTGCCAATATAGTCCAAACTGCTGTTTTCCCCTAGCACTCTTATCAAGACTGGAATATTACCCCTCCCTCAGAGCCTTCAATCAATCAATCATTTTTACTGAGTGCCAATTGTGTGCAGAGCATTGTACTAAGTGGTTGGGAGAGCACACTAAAACAGAGTTGGTAGACACATTCCCTGCCCACAGTGAGCTTACAGTCTGGGGGAGGAAGATATTATTATAAATAAATAAATTGTGGATATGTACATAAGATCTGTGGCGCTGAGGGAGAGGTGAATAAAGGATGCAAATCCAAGTGTGAAGGTGATATGCGAGTGGGAGAAGATGAAATAAGGGCTTAGTTGGGGAAGGCCCCTAGGAGGAGATGTGATTTTATTATGGCTTTGAGGTGGGGAGAGTGATTGCTGGATTGCAGGGGGTAGGGGGAGGGGAGTTCCACGCCATAAGCAGGATGTGGGCAAGGAATCAGTGAACAGAAACAAGGGTCTAGACAATCCTGGGAAGTATATTTTTTAGATAAAATTCAGTCTGTCTGGTCAACCTGGCTGTTTTGGAGCCCCAGTCCCTGGGACACAGATTCCCTGCCCAGTCAACTTGATTGTCCAGAGGCTATCTAGTGTGGAGACAATCCATGACCGTGGATTCCCCTCCTCCCCGTTTGTGAGTCACGTCAATGCACACTGGCCTAAAATACATGGGCAGAATGGAGAGGAGGTGTCATGCAAACCCAACAAAATGCTGGGGGGAACTACAGGATTGAGATCTTGATTGATTTATCTAGTATTTCCAAATGATTTTTGTCTCCTTTGATTCCATCTTTTCAAAAGCAATACCTTCCTCACTCCCGATGGAAAGAAGAGTAACCAGAAGAAGAATAGCCCCCAAACAGCTCCAAACAGCAAACTGGCTTCCCTTGTGATCTCCTTGTGAGAAAGGACCATACCATTAACTCCACTGTATTGGTTTCTACCAAGGTCCTAGTTCAATACTCAGCACATAGTAAGCTCAATCTATGATATTTATTGAGCACTTACTATGTGCAGAACACTGTACTAAGTGCTTGGGAGAGTACAGAAGCAGCGTGGCTCAGTGGAAAGAGCACGGGCTTTGGAGTCAGGGCTCATGAGTTCGAATCCCAGCTCTGCCACTTGTCAGCTGGGTGACTGTGGGCAAGTCACTTAACTTCTCTGTGCCTCAGTTCCCTCATCTGTAAAATGGGGATTAAAACTGTGAGCCCCATGTGGGACAACCTGATTCCCCTATGTCTACCCCAGCGCTTAGAACAGTGCTCGGCACATAGTAAGCGCTTAACAAATACCAACATTATTATTATTACAACAGAGAGAGAGAGTACTTGAGAGAGTACTAGCAGACACATTCCCTGCCTATAATGGCAATAAATACCATTGATCTTTTAGGAAAATAAGAACTGGAGTTTAATTTGGGTCAGAGACAACCAGGGTTCATTTGGGAAGAATTAGTGCCAACAAAGCACCCCTCCCGTTCAATCTGGAGTTGGGATGACTGTCCCAGGATAAATTAAGCCCGAATAAGAGCTAGAAGATTGAAAACAGGATTCGGGACCTTTTAGATCAGCAGAGGGGAAAGTGAGTGCTGGAAAAAGCTAATATTTCTGCTCACTGGACTTCTACCAGGTTCTGGGCCTGCTGCAGATGCAGTCCCAAGGCTGCTATAAGGACACCAAAGCAGAGAACAATGCTGCCCGTATCAGTGGCAGGCTGGGAGCAGCATCTAACTCCAAGCCTGGAGCTAGTTAGACCTCTACTGAAAGTGAAGGTCCAACTTTTTTTTGCCCCTTAAACCTTCTCCCACTACAATCTCTCCCTACTACAGTCTTTACCATATGAGAATGGGAAAATTTAGTATACGATCTACCAACCCAAATTAGCATTCACTCCTGTTTCCCATGAGGGTTTATCTCAAGATCTTGAGAAGGAGAGTGGCCTTGTGGAAAGAGCACGGGATTGGAAGTCAGAGGACCTGGATTCTAATCCGGCCCTGCCACTTGAATGTTGTGTGACCTTGGGTAAGTCACTTCACGGGCCTCAATTTCCTCATCTGTAAAATGGGGATTAAGACTGTGAGCCCCATGTGGGACATGGACTATGTCTAACCTGAACAGGTTATACCTTCCAAGCACTTAGTACAGTACCTGGCATATAGTATGCTCATAAATATAATTAAAAAGTAAAAAAAAAAACCAAATAACTAAAACTATAAAAAGATTGCTCTAACTGGGCATTAGACGCTAAGCAAACAGGTGAGCTACATGTTTCCCTATTCTGAAGATTGTGCTGAGAAAGCTAAAATGGTTCCAATTCAGGGGGGTTTTGAAAACCCTGGCAAGGAGGCTGAGGAGGAGATAATAATAATAACTATGGTATTTGTTAAGTGTTTACTATGTGGAGCCACTGCATTAAGCACTTGGGTGGATACAAGTAAATCGGCTGGACGCTGTCCTTGTCCCACATGGGGCTCACAGTCTTGATCCCCATTTTACAGATGAGGGAACTGACACCCACAGAAGTTAAGTAACTTGCCCAAGATCAAACAGCAGACAGTGGATCCAGGATTAGAACTCATGACCTCCTGACTCCCAGGACAGTGTTCTCTCCACTAAAAGCATCGTGCAACAGCAGCCCCTAATGCCAGCTGTTCAATGCCAACACCGCATGACCATGATATGACACACAGGTGCCTTGGCTCCTCTTCAAATTGTCAACCACACCACCATCCACCGTATACCTTCCCATTTACACTTCACATCCAACATTGTTCGGATGCTGATTTTGGCTCTGGGGCCAAAGGGAGAGAATGTCTCCTTTCATGTTATCTTGTAGATTGGAAGCCAAAATGGCAGAGACTTTTTGTTTTGTTCTGTTTTCCCTAAGCCATGACTACATTTGTTAATATGCCCAGAAGCTAGCATTACACATTGGGCACATCCAATAAATATCCTAAATGCAACAGGGCAATTGCACACAGGCTGAGTAATAATCAGCCCATATTTTTCAATTTACCTTGTTTAACCAAGTGGCCAACTCAAAGTATCCTTAGGGTAGCTCATTACCCACTATTACTCATTGATTGGTTATTTATTTGGGCTTAAGACTTTCAACAAGGCAAACATCCAACCTGAACAAGCCAATTCACAGTTTTGACACAACTCAAGGCTGCGGGGAGGAGGTAGGGGAAAAGACAAAGGGAAAGTCCCAAAACAGAGGTACTGGGGGAGTTGAGGGGAGGCCTGCATATGCTCAGTCACTGCCAAGATGGCAACAGCCTGGCCAGTACCTCCCTGGCTGATTAAAATTAGGAAGCCCTACCTTCACAGTCACAAACTCCAAAAGAAAACTCCCTGCCAGGAAATCCTCTGACTCCCAATGTGCAGCAGCCAAGGAACAGAGTACCTCAGCCCACTCAATTCAAAGCCCAACACTCTGACAAGTAGCCACTCCCTTCCTCCCCCCTTCCCCTGCCACCGCCAGGGCAGGGAGGCAAGTGCTCCATGAGAGAACCTGAAGTAAGTTCAGTCTGAAAGAGTAGTGCCTTTCTTTGTTTTAAAAAAATGCTATTTGGGATCTTTCTTTCGGAAGAAAATGGGTTTCCCTCATAGGCCAAATATCATTTGAAATGAAGAAAAAACAAATATCAAAAAAAATCCCCACCTCCCAACTTTCCTCCCCACTTCCTCAAAGCACTGCATTTTTTCTTTATCCCCTAAAGGAGCAGATATTTTTCTTATATGAATGACAAAGTAACTCATCTTTCTGGCCATGTCTATAATAATAATAATGTTGGTATTTGTTAAACGCTTACTATGTGCAGAGCACTGTTCTAAATGCTTGGGGGAGATACAGGGTAATCAGGTTGTCTCACGTGAGGCTCACAGTTAATCCCCATTTTACAGATGAGGTAACTGAGGCACAGAGAAGTTAAGTGACTTGCCCACAGTCACACAGCTGACAAGGGGCAGAGACAGGAGTCGAACTCATGACCTCTGACTCTGAAGCCCAGGCTCTTTCCACTGAGCCATGCTATGTCTATGTGAAAATGGCATTTGAAGTGGATTACTCTAGTGTAAAATTCCACTTCTGATTTGTAAGGTCAGTTCTCCTATGACATAGGTACTTCCTGACCCAAAACCACCATTCCTTCTGACACCATAATGCATTCCGCTGAAAGATGTGCATTGCTAGATGAACAATCCTTTGTTTCCAAAAGCATCCTATCCAAACACGTAGCAAATACACACATTATGGTGGCACTGACTCTTTCTCCACAAGGCAAACCAAATGTTCAGTGCCAATCCAGTCCATGCAGTAAAGCACACAATGAGCGCTCAGTAACTATGACTGACTGAATCCAGACTGTTAATAATAATAATGTTGGTATTTGTTAAGCGCTTACTATGTGCCGAGCACTGTTCTAAGCGCTGGGGTAGACATAGGGGAATCAGGTTGCCCCACGTGGGGCTCACAGTCTTAATCCCCATTTTACAGATGAGGGAACTGAGGCACAGAGAAGTTAAGTGACTTGCCCACAGTCACACAGCCAACAAGTGGCAGAGCTGGGATTCAAACTCATGAGCCCTGACTCCAAAGCCCGTGCTCTTTCCACTGGGGTGAACCTTTCCAAAGGCTTGTACAACTTGTCCACTTCCAAAACCTTTTCCAGAGTTATATTCTGAATATGGAAAAGACAAAAACCATTTGTTCCAAGCTATACTGCACTTCCTGTTCTTTAGAGAAAAGTGAGGACTAGATGAGACTGGCAGTGTCAGACAACCTTCCAACCAATCAGAATCTAAAAGGGAAAACACTGATGATGATGATGATGGTATTTGTTAAGTGCTTCCTTTGTGTCAAGCACTATGTGTTCTAAATGCTGATGTAGATCTAAGGTAATCACATTGTCATACATAGCACTCAAAGTCAATCTCCACATTCCAGATGAGATACTTGAGGCATAGAAAAGTTAAGTGACTTGCTCAAGATCACACTGCAGACAAGTGGCGGAGTCAGGATTAGAACACTTCTGACTCCCAGGCCCAGGCTCTATCCACTAGGTCACGCTGCTTCTCTGACAAACTGTTAAAGTCAATCAGTCTATAGTATTAAGTGCCTTACTCTGTGCAAAGCACTCTACTAACCACTTGGAAGAGTACACTAGAACGAATAGACATGATACTGGCCCCCAAGGAGTTAACAATCTAGCAAGAGAGACATGTCATACAGTAAATTACAGTTAAGAGCAGGTAGGAGAATATAAATAAATTGGGAACGAAATTGGGAAAGAAAGGGCTATGGGGCTGAGGGGTGGTACTTAAATGTTTAGGTGGCACAAAGGTGTTTAAGTGAGACTGAGGGATACAAGGTGAAGGAACTAGAAATTAAATGGGGAAGGCCTTTTGAAGGTGTGACTTCAGAAGAACTTTGAAGATGGGGAGAGTAGTGTTCCACCAGGGAAAGATGTGAACAGGAGGTCAGTGGTGGGAGAGAGGAGAACAAGGCATAGCAAGTTGGTTGGCATAAGAACCCTGAACAGCACAAATTCAACCTTTTCAGATTAATTCTGTACTGGTACCAATTTATTCTGAAAACACAAGTCATTTCCCTTACACACACTGCTCTGAGTGACAGTGGGGAAGAATGTGGCTGGCACAGTCAAGATTCATCATCAATATTCTGGATTTTTAAAAAATATCACTGAAAATGATAAATGAAATGACCCACGAAACTTGCAAAATAAAAGCTCAGTTTTAAAAATGAATATCTTGAACATACTTAGGAACACTATGGAATCTTTTTTAAAAGAGCAACACAGGTGAGAGCTCAATGCCAAATCTCCATCTGGGACATGAATTTATATATTTCAGGTACAAAATTAAAATACATTTTAAATATTCCTTTAAATCATTATTTTTAGAGATTTGTCTCTAAATTTTTGGCAAGCCGTTTTCTCAAAAGCTATGAGGAGTTATCTAGCTCTACCCAAGAAGTCAAAATGATTATAATGTAATACCCTTTGGATTCACTTCCATTAAAAGGGTGGCAAACATCTCAGGCCCTGTCATTTCATTATAAAGAAAACGTGACTACACATTCATCCAATTAACTCACTGTAGCACTTTTATCAACAGTAATTCTGCATCACATGACCCAATGGAATCGAACAGCAGTATGGCCTAGTAGAAAGAGTACAGGCCTAGGACTTCAAGGGGCCTGGGTTCTAATCCTGGCTCTGCCAACTGCTTGCTATGTGACCTTGGGCAACTCACTTAACTTTTCTGTGATTCAGTTTCGTCAACTGTAAAATGGGAATTAAGTCCTTCTCCCTCCTTCTTAGATTATGAACCCCATGTGGGACAGAGATTGGGTCCAGCCTGATTAATCTTTATCTACCTCAGCCCTAAGAACAGTGCTTCACATATAGTTAGAGCTTAATGCAACAGTAATAATATTCATCTTCTGTATTTGTCAGATGAAGAAACCAAAGAAACAAGTACCCAGAAATCAAACATACTATAGGAGTAGAAGGCAAGAATGGAAACTAAGCCTCCCTGTTTTCAGGTCTGAGTTCAATCTCAGGAGAATATCTCACCTTATTTTAGAAAACTGCTCTAAAGCTCTGTGTATCAAACATTGCAACTTCCGTAATTGCATTATACCAGGCTAATCACTTCCTATTTTATGAGCCTCTGCATGGGACAGAAGGAACTGTATCTGATATTATTACCTTGAATTTCCCCCCAGCACTTAGCACAGCACTTTGGCAAAACTGTGAGCTCTTTGTAAAGCACTTATAATAATAAAATATATCTTCTGTTTCTAAATGATAGTTTTTCCTCCATATTTTTTTGAAGGCAAAATAAAAGGGAAATAAAAGCATCCAAGATTTTTTAAGATGACAGTAGATTCGTGCCCAGGCTCACAGTGGGAACGGAGTTATATCAAAGAGAAAAAGCATGAAAATGACATGAGGCAATAATGACAGACAAGCCAGAACAACAAAAACTGCTCCCAGGACCAGTTACACCCTCGTTCAACCTCTCTCATGGCTCTTACAGAACAACGCTTTCGGGCCTCACATAATCACAAGGAGAGAGAACAAAAGTGGATGTCCGATGATTACGAACTGTCTTTCTTCAAAGCTTCCTAGAAAGACTGGCTTAGGTAACTACTAGCTAAAAAGGCATCAGCTATCAGCAGCCACCAAAAGGAAATTATCGGGTGAAAGCTAGTCTTTATTCAGCCCTAAGTGAGGATGTCTGGCCCAGGGGTGCTAGCCTGGGGAAGACAGGGGAAACCCAAGGCTTCCTGATGCCAAGTTCAACAAACTAATCAGATATCAAAGCACATACAGGGGTAGGTAGTGCAAATAACCAGAGATCCATGAGATGTGGCCAGGGAGGAAATCACAAATAAGTCACTAAGTCTCAGTTTAGATAAAGACCCCAGCTTCCTTTTAGTGTTGATATTCGTCAATACCCACTTTAGACTGTAAGCTTGTTGTAGGAAGGGAATGTTGTCTACCAACTCTGTTGTACTGTATTCTCCCGAGAACTTAGCACACAGTAAGCACTTAGTGTTCTCAGCACACAGTAAGCACTCAATAAATATCATTGATGATGATTAAGCTCTCATTAGATGCAAAAGCACTGTGCTGTGAACTGAGAGGGCTACAAGATAAGTTGATCAGGTATGGTTCCTGTCCCACATGGGGAGCATAATCAAAGAAGGGACAGAAAATGTAGATGGTAGGAGCATTAAAACAGATAAAAGAATCAAAATATAACAGCCAAGATAAGCAAGACAAGGGGGAAGTTCGACTGTGGGAAAGTCTCTGGTTCCATCCTGCCCTCCTTAATAGTCCCTCAATTCTTTTCAAGTCTTCATTGGCGCTGTACCCTTCTCTTAAGAGGGTGAAGTCTGCTCTTTCACTATTAATCCATCATGGTGAGTTGGCGAAGGAGGGAGGAGTGGGCAGGCCCTGCTTCCAGCAGGAGTAGCTTCTGAGTCCGAAGCTCAGACCGGCACGATTGCCTAGTCCCAAGCAACATTTATAACCTGAGCTGCTACACTGTAGCAGACTTATGTTTTCTCCTGGCCCCGCATCCTTTCCATGCCCCTGTGGAAGCAAGAATAAGCGATGTGGAGAAAATACGCCCTCCAAGTGCCTACTATTCCTCTGCTGCTTCTTTGGCACTTCTGTGCCCCTAAGCACTTGGTACTCACAGCCCCCATGCTATCTTAGAGAAATATCTTCATACTCAACTACTTCCTCCATTTGTAATTTATTCTAGTGTCTGTCTCCTCCACTACCTTATGAACTTCTTGAGGGCAGCAATCACCTCCACTGATTCTATTGTACTGTCCCCAGCACTTAGTTCAGTGGTTTGCACACAGTACATGCTCACTGTCCAAGGCACGTCCCAACCCCCAACAAAGTTTCCACTTGACACCAAAACCTACTGTACAATTTCCAATGACTACTGCATCATCCTTCTCACAAATCTCCCTTCCTCCAGTCCACACTTCACCCTGCTGCCCATATCATATTTCTAAAATACTGTTTTTCGCATCTTCCCCCTCCTCAAAAACTTCTAATGGCTACCCATTCCTCTGCATCACAGAGAAACTCCTCACTATTGGCTTTAAGGTACTCATTGAACTCCCTCCTACCTAGCCTCACTCCTTTCCCAGTACAAACTACTTTGCAACTTCACTTCTCAAGCCAAACTACTAGCTGGACATCATTCTTGTCCCGTTTTTGCTGGTGACCTCTCGCTCATGCCCTCTTTTTTTTTTAAATGGTATTTGTTAAGCTCTTACAATGTGCCAGGCACTGCACTAAGTGCTGGGGTATATACATGCTAATCAGAGTGGACACAGTCCATGTCCAACACAGGGCTCAGAGTTTTATAACCTGTTTTACAGATGAGGTAACAAGCACAAAGCAGCGAACTGACTTGTTCAAGGTCACACAGAGGACAAATGACATGGCCAGGATTAGAACCGAGGTCATCTGACTCCCAGGCCCAAACTCTTTCCACCAGGCCACGACCACTGTTCTCCCCATCTTCAAAGCCCAGTGAAATCAGATCTTCAGAAGGACCTCACGCTATTTCCCTTTCTACTGTCATTTCAGCATTGTCCTGTCATCCTTGGTCATTCACTCCTCCTTCACCCTTGAATCTGTTACATATTCATCATTTGCTTCACTCTACCTATAACTGACTTTAGTGTGTCTCCCCCACTAGACGGCAAGCTCCTCGAGGGCATAGATCATTACTATGAACTCTGTTGCATTCTCTCTCCCAAGAGCTTAGTACAGTGCTCTGCACATAGTAAGCACTCAACAAAAACTGTTGATTAATTAATTTAAGACACTCCAGAGATCCACAAAGAAAGACCTTGGATTGAAACCTGTTTTCTGAAACTGGTATTAGAAGCATCACTTCTTATCCTACATGTTCCCAAGGGTGGGCACTGTGGATTTTTATGTTCGACAAAACACTTGGACACTAATTATAATTCTATTTATTTTTATTAATGATGCGTATATAGCTATAATTCTATTTATTTATAATGATGTTACTGATGCCTCTTCACTTGTTTTGACATCTGTCTCCCCCCTATAGACTGTGAGTCCGTTGTGGGAAGGGATTTTCTCTGTTAGCTGCTGAACTTTACTTTCCAAGCACTTAGTACAGTGCTCTGCACACAATAAGCATTCAATAAATACGACTGAATGAATGAATGGGCTGGTGAAGAAGTAAGCTGAACAAGTCTGTGGGGCAAAGATGGGTAAAGGATAGAAACTGAACAGTTGTTTGACAGTGATTGGGGTAATGTAACTCTTAAAACCTCTCTCTAATTCCACTTCTCTTTTCCAAGTCTAGGTCTTGTTCAATCAATCATATTTATTGATCACTTGTGTGCAGAGCAATGTACTAAGCGCTTGGGAGAGTGCAATATAACAGAGCTGGTAGGTACATTTGTTTTTATGGTATTTGTTAAGTGCTTACTATGAGCCAGGCACTGTACTAAACGCTGGGGTAGAAACAAGCTGGTTGGACATAGTCCATGTCCCATATGGGGCTCAAGGTCTTCATCCCCATTTAACAGATGAGGTACCTGAGACACAGAGAAGTCAAGTGATTTGCCCAAGGTCACACAGTGGACAACGGCAGAGTCAAGATTAAAACCCAGGTTTAATCATGTTCCCTGCCCACAACAAATTTACAGTCTAGTTCTCTGGTGCCTGCGTTTGATGTTGGTCTGCAGTCATTAATTGGCAAACACATTTACTGAGTACCTAATTCGTATTTTTTTACCTTCCTCATTAAAAGAGGCAAAGGTACCCTCACCTCTCTCTTCCCAAGCACGGGCAAAAGTGAATCAAGAATCATATCTGGAGCCAGAGAATCCAAGCTCTAATCCCAGTTCCATCTGCCAGAACTGAGGTGAAATAATGCACCCGTTTCAAGCACGGTATCTGTAAAATTGGGACAATCTCTCTCTCTCTCCCCAGACTTATGAGAAGTTAATTCATGTCAGGAAAAACTCTCAAGCTATTCTGACAAAGCTACAATAAAAGTACCATTTAGAAGACATGTTATAAAATGTGCCTTCCATTATTGTGGTTCCCAATGCTATTCTCTAATGAGGTCTGTCTGAAGTAATAAATTGCAGAAGCAAAGCTCTTTATGGCACCAGACCTCCCAGGGACGAACTTTACCTCATCACTAATTCAACATATGGTTTACTGTACATTCTCCAAATTGAAAAAAAAAGACCAATAACACATTATGACCTAGTAATTATTTCCAGATTACAAACAAGGCTAAATATCATGATCTCAATTAGAAAGAACTTGTGTGAATATAAACATTCAGAAAGTATACTCTGCCAAATAAGAGGACATGAAAGAGGCAGAGTGATGAAAGGAAGGCGTGTATCAATGTCCTTCGGGCAAATGATTTTAGGTAATTAAAAATAAAAAGGAACTTCATCTAATACCAACCCATCTAATATTTAGAAAGCATAATCACTTGTCCTACTCCCCACCACCCTACCAACATCAAGACTGAATGCCTTTTGCTCAACCCCAAGCCCAAGTACAATCTTTGGGCAGGAAACGTGTCTACCAACTCTCTTGTCCTCTCCCAAGCGGCTAGTGCAGTTCTAGGCATACGGTAAGTGCTCAATAAATTCCATTGACTGATTCACCCAGATCTCATATTAGACATGTACATTTGGGCAAGCAAATTTATTGTGCAAACAAATCCATATTTTAGAGTCTAATAACCCACTTTCCTGCGTTGGGAGATGTGCTGTAGCATGGAAGTGATCTGGAAAATATAATTCTCCAGTTTCACTACTGCTTTTAAATTTATGACTCTGGGCTAACCAGAAAAAAGATAAAATGGGTAATTCTAACCTACAAGCCTTAGGTATGTGCCAGTCATTCTATCTAAAAAAATTAACATGATGTAGAATCTTGGGCACAGACATGGAAAATGGTACATTACAGTCACAAGATTCAATCAGGATACTCACTTTCCTGAGCTGTCACCTATCTGTACAAAGCAATTACCTTTGGCTTATTTTTCCCCTTGACCCTTTAACTAAATCAACTAACCTCAAGCTCTGAAAATGTTTAGTCTCTTGTCAAAGCAGGATGTTTTTTACATGAAATACACATGATTCTCCAATTGCATTCTGCTTCATCAGATACTGTTCAGATGGTGTTTCAACAAGAAACCCCTTCTAGTGCCTCCTAATACTTAAAAACAAAAATCATTGTGGGAAGACTGAATCAACTGTCAACGCTTTCTGAAGAAAAATGTGTGGGATTTTTTTATGGGGAATAAGAGGGTTTTTCATTTCACAGAACTTATATACATAACTTTAAATTATATATTATAAAGTATTTATATTAATGTCTGTCTCCCTCTCTAGATTATAAGATTGTTGTGGGCAGGGAACCTGTCTGCCAACTCTGTTGTAATGTACTCTCCCAAGCACTTAGTATAGTGTTCTCTGCTTCGTAAGCACTGATGAATACCACTGATAAAAACTGATGACAAAACTTAGATACTGATCTAAAAGAAAAGGTACACGGGAGCAAGCACACATGTACCCAGGCCATCTTCCAAAAATTTTCCATCTACCACAGAAGGCCAATCACAATCTTTTCTTTGTCCACAGGAGCTCTATTGAGAAACATCCCTAGATGATAAAAACAATAATAATATTATTAATAATGGTATTTATTAAGCACTTACTATGTGCCAAGCACTGTTCTAAGTTTTCTAAGCAATGGGGTAGTTGCAAGGTAATCAGGTTGTCCCATGTGGGGCTCACGGGCTCACAGTTTTAATAACCTCTCTGTGCCTCAGTTATCCAATCTGTAAAATGGATAAGTGGCTTGCCCAAGGTCACATGGCAGACAAGTGGCAGAGCCGAGATAAGAATCCACATCCTCTGACATCCACATCCTCTGACTCCCAAGCCCGTGCTCTTTCCACTAAACCACACTGTTTCCGACCTAGGCAATAATCAAGCAATCAATGGCATTTACTGAGCATTTACTGTGTGGAGAGCACCGTACTGTCTAAAGCACTTGGGAGAGTACAAATACAATACAACTAATCTGAAACTAGTAAGACCTGAGTTAGAGCCTTGGGTCATGACAGAGATGAGTGAAAGGAGTCAACACCAGTAGTTTTAGTCTGAGCATCTGGGACATACAGCAGCACGGCTCAGTGGAAAGAGCTCAAGCTTGGGAGTCAAAGGTCATGAGTTCGACTACCGCATATGCCACTTGTCAGCTGTGTGACTGTGGGTAAGTCACTTAACTTCTCTGTGCCTCAGTTCCCTCATCTGTAAAATGGGGATTAAGACTGAGCCTCATGTGGGACAACTTGATTACCCTCTATCTACCCCAGTGCTTAGAACAGTGTTCTGCACATAGTAAGAGCTTAACAAATACCAACATTATTATTATTCCTGGTGAATGAAAGTATTCATGAGCCCAATAAAGAAGAGAGTACAGAGAATTACCTTATTTGTTAGTTCTTAAGACACTCTAAGATAGAAGAGAATAGAATAAAGCTCAGTAGCTACTGTTTCAATTCTAAATCTTGATGTAAAGTGTTATTTCTTTTGATGCTATTGATGCCTATTTGTTTTGTTTTGCTGGCTGTCTACCCCTTATAGAATTTGAGCCCGTTGTTGGGTGGGGATTGTCTCTGTTGCTGAATTGTACTTTCCAAGTGCTTAGTATAGTGCTCTGCACATAGTAAGCGGTCAATAAATACTATTGATGAATGAACTGATATCAAATGGGAATGCACCAATTCTCTGTCTTAAACACCTTTCCATTAGCCTATAAAATAGTAAATAATCTACATAGTGCTTACACTCTGTTGGCAAGAGCGAGTCAGTGGCCCAGTCACAAGATACAATAATCAAAGTGAGGCTTTTAAGACACTAGATTAGACCAGTGGTACTTTGACAGGGGACTAAGCCCCATAGCACTTATGTACATATCCGTAATTTTTTATTTATAATAATGCCTCTCTCTCCCTCTAGCCTGTAAGCTCGTTGTGGGCAGGGACTGTATCTACCAACTCAGTTGTACTCTCTTACTGCACATACTGACTGACTGAGCTGACAAGAGAGCAATATTATACATTTCCACCACTCATCCTGTGTACCTTGGCAGGTGAGGTCACTTGTCTGGACAGACCACTGGGCAGACCCAAGAAGGGCCTTGTCAAATTCACCTGGGGAATTCCCAAATGAACAAACACTGCCTTGTACTTCTTTCCCTACACACTCCTCAGCTACTCCTCTTTGGCTGGGTCGGTTCCAGTTCTGTCCCAGGACAGGCTCAGGTCAACCTAGCCTTGGGTGATACTCAAGTCCAGAAAATCCTTGGGAGTGATTCAGTCCTGGCTTGAGTTCCTTGATCAAAATAGATGCCCTGGCCCCATTTTAGTGAGCCAAACTAAGCCTTTCTCTTCTCTTCTTTATCCCCAGCCCTCCCTTCCGAACTTTCTAAATCACCAACGGTCTTAGTATACATTGACTACAAGATGGGTGTAGAATATACAACAAAAATAAATGAGGTAGTCTCCATCCCAAAGGAGCTTAAAATCTAATCATCATTTCCTACTATAAAGCTCTTCCCAAATACCCTGGTGGCCATATATTGGCCCAGAGAAAAGAACTGTGGACAGAGAGTCAGGAGACCTTGGTTCTAATTCAACCACTCCCACGCTGGGTGACTTAAGGCATATCTTTTAACCTCTCTATACCTTGATATCCTCATCTGTAAACAGGTATCAATTATCTGTTCTCATTCTCTTTGGGATGGGGATTGTGTTCAATCAGATAATCTTGTATTTACCTCAATTTTAGCACAGTGCCTCATGCAACACAGGTACTTAACAAATACCATCATTACTACTGTTTTATATAAAAGCTTTAAGCAGTCATAGCATTCATTATGTATGCACTCGAAGAAAGGAGCTGAGACTAAGAACTCGCGGGGCTTCTCCTGCTGCTTTCGTTTGAAATTTTCAAACAAGCCACTAAAAAAATTGTGAAAGCAAAAATACGTTTGGAATGAAAATGTTGAGGAACACAAAAATAACAGTGCAAGTTACTTTGAAGATGCCCGTGCAGACAAGACAAACTGCTAGAATGAAGGGGGTGGGTTAATTATATATTCAATCTGTCACCAAATCTTTACAGTTCTACCTTCACAAGATTGCTAAAATCTGCCCTTTCTCCTACATCCAAATTGCTACCATGCTGATCCTATCCCCCCTTGATTACTGTATCAGCTTCCTTACTGACTTCCCAGCCTCCTGTCTCTCCCCAATTACCAACAAAAACACTGAAATAATAATAATAATAATAATTATGGCATTTGTTAAGCACTTACTATGTGACAGGCACTGTTCTAAGTGCTGAAGGAGATAGAGGATATTCGGGTAGGACACGGTCCCTGTCCTACATAGGCCTCACATTCTTAATCCCGAGATGAAGGAACTGAGGCATGGAGAAGTTAAGTGACTTGCCCAAGGTCACTCAGCAAACAAGTGGTGGAGCTGGGATTAGAACCCATGAGCTTCTGACTCCTAGGCTCATGCTCTATTCAATAGGTCATCCTGCTCCTCATGCCTCCCCACTCCTCATGCCTCCCCACTCCTCAAGAACCTCCAATGGCTGCCCATCCACCTCTGCAGCATAAAGATACTCTTCACCATTGACTTTAAAGGACTTTGACTTTAAAGGACTCAATCAGCTTGCTCCACCCTACCTCACCTCAATGATCTCCTAGTATAGCCCAGCCCGCACACTCCGTTCCTCTAGTACCAGCTTTCTTGCTGTGTCCCTACTTTGTCTGTCTCTCCACCTACCCTTTCCCTATGTCACCCCACTAGCCTGGAACTCCCTCCCACTCCATATATGCCAGACCGCTACTCTCCCCATCTTCAAAGCATTATGCAGGTCACACTTCCTCTAAGAGGCCTTCCCCAATTAGCCCTCCTTTCCTCATCTAGTTCTCCCTTCTGCATCATCTATGCACTTCAATCTATGCCCTTTGGAAACTTGATATTCACCCCCACTCCCAATGTATTTTATATTATAGATAGATTACTTATTCATATTAATGTCTGTCTCCCCCTCTAGACTGTACACTCTATATGGGCAAGGAACATGTCTGTTAATTTTTTTATATTGTCCTCTCTCAAGTGCTTAGTACAGAGCTCTGTATAATCAGTATCTGAGAAGTTGATAGGGATAGGAAGAAAAACACACAGAATTTCTAGTAGAGCAACTTAAGACTTCTCTCTCTTAGGGAATGAGAAATTTAGGGAGCCATGATGAAACATAGACTAGTTTAAAGGATAAGAAAATGAAATTTTTGATAAAAATGGATCTCCACAAGGGATGGAAACCATGTATATCCTGATTATCCTGAATCTAGAACTGTGCTTGACACTTAGTAAGCACTTAACCAATACCACAATTATTATTGTTGTTATTATTATTCTGTATACCTTGCAGAAAAATTTCTGTAATATATTTTCACTGTCCTTCAGGATTAGAAAATTTTCTTTTATCAGGAAGAGTAATAACTCAACAATAAATATGGAGTTAATTTGAATATAAAAGCCAGGTTTACAAAAGCCAACTTGGAAAAGAGAACTAATCAGGAAGGCCAGTAAATGTATACTATTTTTTTTTTCCACAACATGTAGGAGGACTTCCGTGCCACCTATCCCCACACACATTTACACAATAAATTCCAATACTAGCGTTGGGCAGCTCTGAATTATACTACCAAAAGAAATGTTAGGTCAACAGCAGGGTTCTTTTCAGGCTGAATTCATACTGCAACTCTCTCCCTCACACTTAACCAAATCCAGAGCAAAAGTGTTTAAATGTTTTTAAACCACTCTTTTCTCCTGTGCCCCCTCCATATTTTTTCAATAAAACTGCATCATGTGGAGCAAAAAAGGGTCAAGGGAGACAATGTACAGACTGCCTAGGGAATACTTTTCTCCCAATAAAGTCTAAGGATAAATTTGTCCTATAATGATGATGTATTAGTCAAAGAACTCCAGGCACTCAATGCTTTAAAAATAAAAACCACACGTTCTCCCATATAAATACAAAATATATGACTAAACCTCCTACACCTGCTTCTTCAGGACTACAGGGCTTAGTAAGAATACTAAAATATTTACCATCCTCAATTTATGCTTTCATAAATCACTTGAAATGGATGAAAACCCTAACCAGCATATTTATGGAGAAATGCCCACATTTTGTATCAATCATATTATATTTGTATGAATAGGTCCTTAAACAATGGCTTTCATGCTTTCCTATTCATTACTAGGACCTTTCAAAAGAAATGCAACTTGGGGCTCACGTTTTTAAAGAATCTCAGTTCACTTGCTTCAAAGAAAAAAGTGCATTATAATAATTAATAAGAATTATGGCACTTCTTAAGCACTTTTTATGTGCTAAACTCTGGGGTGGATATAAAATAATGAAAGCTGATGCATATCCCTGGCCCATCCTGGGCTCACAACCTATTTTATCCCCATTTTACAGTTAGGAAGCTTAGGGCCAGAGAGATTAGAAGTACTGTCCAAGGTTACTGGAACCCAGAAGGCTTGGGTCGCCTGACGCCACAACTGGGCCTTTTTTTTTGTTATTTGCTAAGCACTTACTATGTGTCAAGCACTGTTCTAAGCAATGGGATAAGTACAAGATACTCAGGTGAGATACATACAGTCCCTTGTCCCTCACAGGGATCACAATATAAATAGGAGGTAGAACAAGTATTTCATCCCCATTTTATAGTTGAGGAAAATGAGGTACAGAGAAAAGTCACACAGCAAGCAACCTAGGTCCTCTGACTCCCAGGCTTGGATTCTTTCCACTAGGCCATGCTGCTTCCCTTTTGTGAACATCTGCACACAACCCTTGCACTGGATCACACTGAACCAGATAGACACAAGGTGGAAAAAAAACATTCCCTAATCCTTTCAAGGCATAATGAAACTACACATCATGGGAGAACTGTCCACAGGTGTGCAGGTGAGTGCTCTAATAATGACCACTGAGCCATTGACCACTGGGCCATTCATTACCTACTAATCTGGGCTGGCTTCCTGGCTTCAAATGATGCATTTACAGATTCAGGTGGTATCACTTGTAAAATGAGGTACTTCTTATTGGACACATTCCAATCCTAGAGATCCTGGAGCAAAGTATCGTGCAGAGTTCACTGCCCCCATTACCTTCACCTGGTAGACTTGATTGAAGCAGGGCCTCCCAACCAACAGGGCAATCCATTCTGTTTCTGATCAAGTCCCCTTCAGTTCGGTGACAGTTGATTGCCTATCTGATCTCCCAAGAGTGCCCCAGTTTACACTGTGCAAATTTCCCAGAGTTTTAGCTGATTAAAACCAGGGATAGACATCTACACCCCCTTTCCCAGCCCTCATCCTTGATTCCCAGTTCCCCTCCCACTAAAACATACTTCCAAAGAGTAACACCAAGTTATGACGTTAGTTCATACCACATTAGTACAATCACTCATCCTGTCCCAACTGGATTACTGCATCTGCCTCCTTTCTAACCTTCCAACCACCTGCCTCTCCCTACTTCAGTCTATACTTCACTCTGCTGCCAAGATTATCTTTCTAATCTTTCTCTTATCTTTCTAAGAGAAGCAGTGTGGCTTAGTGGAAATGGCAGGGGCTTGAGAGTCAGAGGACGTGGGTTCTAATCCTGCCTCCGTCACTTGTCTGCTGTGTGACTCTGCTCAAGTCACTTAACTGCTCTGCATCTCCATTCCTTCATCTGTAAAATGGGGATTAAGACTGTGAGCCCTAGGTGGGACAACCTGACCTTGTATCTACCCCTAGACAGTGCTAGGCACATAGTAAGTACTTAAAATACCTTTTTTTCCCTACGAAAATGTTCAGGGCATGTCACCCCTCCTCTTCAAAAATCTCCAGTGGTTACCCATCAACCTCCATATCAAACAAAAACTCCTCACCATTGGCTTCAAAGCTCTCCATCGCCTTCATCACTCCGCTCCTCTGCTGCTAACCTTTCATTGTGCCTCGCTTTCACCTGTCTTGCCATCGACTCCTATTCCACATCCTACCTCTGGCCTGGAACACCCTCTCTCCTCAAATCCGCCAAACGTAACTCTTCCCCCCTTGAAAGCCCTACTGAAGGTTCACCTCCTCCAAGAGGTCTTCCCAGACTACGCTCCTCTTTTCTTCAGCTCCCCCTCCCTTCCACATCACCTCGACTCGCCCCCAAGCTCTTCCCCCCCTCGCCCCACCCCACAGCACTTATGTATATATGTACATATTTATAATTCTATTTATTTATATTGATGCCTGTTTACTTGTTTTGATATGTACGTACTTATAATTCTATTTATTTACATTGATGCCTGTCTACTTGTTTAGATGTCTGTCTCCCCACTGCTACACTTTAAGCCCCGTATGGGCAGGGATCGTATCTCTTTATTGCTGAATTGTACTTTCCAAGCACTTAGTGTAGTGCTCTGCACATAGTAGGCACTCAATAAATACAACTGAATAAACTGAATGAATGAAAACACACACCAAACATTCTTCAGGACCAGAGTAAGACCATAAGCACCTCAACGCAGAGTGTAAGGCGGCCACCAGTCAAGGAAATGCACGTAACTTTGTGTACATTATTCATTCACTCCTTCAATCATATTTATTGAGCACTTACTGTGTGCAGAGCACTGTACTACGCACTTGGAAAGTACAATTCAGCAACAGATAAAGATAATTCCTAGCCAACAATGGGCTCACAGTCTAGAAATGCTGGAGAGACAGTGTAACTAATGATGTAGGCAGAGAAAGTGTCTGTTATACTGTACTTGGCAGTCATTCAATAGTATTTATTGAGCGCTTGCTGTGTGCAGAGCACTGTACTAAGCACTTGGGAGAAAAATAAAACTTAGACACAATTCCCTGCTCACAATGAGCTTAGTGCTCTGTACACAATAACAGCTCAAAAACTGAGATTGACTGATTAAAGACACACCCTTCTTTTGTATGTTAGTGGTCTTAACTTTTCATTGTGAGCACAATGGAATTGGATCAAGGATAGGCTTCAAAGAGATATTGGGCCACAGCACCATCCTTTCGGATCTTTTCAACTCTGAAAACTCTCAGAAAAGCAGGTGTGGGAGTCCTGATGAGAAAGCTGTGAGGGCCCGAGCCCCAGGACATATGCAGCTACAAACAGAGTCAGACAATTTGAGCTTGTTCACTGGAGAGGAGAATTTCACACTGCCCTCCCAGGCCTCTCTGGATAGGGGCACCACATCCAAGCCTCAGAACTTGGCAGCAAGAGCCCTGGCAAAGGGAGGCTAGATGCTGAAAATAAAAGTATCCAATGCCTGATCCATTCTGGACAGGAGACAGACAGCTGAAAACAGGACGGCCTGAGACAAAACCAGTGGCTGCTTCCACAGTAAGGTGTCATGTTAGAATCTGGGGCCGGCTCAAGGGAGGCCGGGCCCAAACCATGCTTCAGAGGCGAGACCCAAACCCAGACTACCACTTGGTCTGATTGTCCAGGTGCACAGGGACTCCTCTCATGGGTAGCAGCCCAGCCTAATGTAAAAAACACGACTGGCATTCTGAGGACCTGGTTTCTAATTCCACCTCTGCCGTTTGCCTGTGAGAGCTTGGGCAAGTCACTCACCTTCACTGTGCCAGAGTTTCCTCATCTGTAAAATAGGGATTAAATACCTGTTCTCCTTCCCCCTTATATTACGAGTCCCAGGGGCCGCATCTGACCTTATTATCTTGTATCTACCCCAGCCCTTAGTACAGCACTTAACAAATCCCACTATTATTATCATTACTATTATCATCATCACCATCATTATGGACAACATACTGCCACACCCACCAGTGGGCAGTGATCACAATCTCTCCATGCCCAAGGAGACCTACGGTGAAGGAACACACCACCACTCATGCCACCACCTCCACCTCACGACACAACAACCAGAGAAGCTACAACCTTATAGTGTTCACAGTGTGCTAAGCACTTTGGGACACACAATATAAGCATAAGACCCAATCCCTGCCCTCGAGGAACTGACAATCTAATATAGTTCCTTTATTTTTCCTTCTCTAACCCAAAAATTATGTTGGAAACCTTTAAAATCTATTTCTGAGTAATTCAGGTAAAAACCCAGCAACATGCACAAACTTCAGAAATAAAGCATCATCTAAACAAACTGAGACCAATATAAAACCCAAACCAAAAAGGCAGAATATTCCACCTTACCATAATCACCTCCAGATATTTTTCTTGAAGTCAGGAGGGAAAGAATACTAACCTCTCTCTAAATTCCAAGTATTTGAGAGCTACCAGGCAGTTGATTCCAGTCTCAATAGGTTCTTCAAGAAACACAAACCTACATTTTTTAAGGGTGCCAGGCACTGTATGAAATACTGGGCTAGATACAAATTAATCAGGCTGGACACATGGACATAACTTCCATTTTACAGATGAAGGTAACTGAGGCACAGAGAAGTTAAATGACTTGCCCAAAGTCACCCAGCACACAAGTAGCATAGCCGGAATTAGACTCTAGGCCCTTGACTTCCAGGACCATGTTCTACCCACTAGACCACACTGCTTCTCAAGCCACATCCTAGAATCAGAAAGCTTTACCTACCTAAAAGCTCTATCAGAAACCAATATATTGCTATTTACAAAATGAAACTAGGATTATTTGTAAAATACGAATCTACCACCTCCAAAGGTAAGTTTACTCGAGATACTGATTTACTGTCTGCCGCAAGCCAAAAGGTTCTAAAAACCATAAAAAACAGTAACATAAAACAAGCAACTCATTCACAAGAGTCCTTTGAACTTCAACATAAATAAAATTAAGTCAATGTTCAATATTTTATTTCCCCCTCATAAAATTCCCCATAAAGACCAGGCATTGCTGTTTTTCACGACACCTCTTCCTAAACTTTCAGGTCAGACACCACTGGGCTTAGAAAACAGTCATTTTTTCATAGCTCAGAGGTGTATATGCCCTCCCCTCCTGTACAAAAGGCACCAACTGGCTAACTCCTTGAATTGGGTAAGGTTTTACCATAAGTAAGCTGTACAAATTCAAGATTCTGGAACAAAATATCGTGAATGTCAACTCTAAGCACTGGGATAAGGCATACCCAATCATCCTCCCAATCTACTGCATTTGGCCCCTCATCTCGATAGCACTCATGTCCATACCCTTACACTCTGCCCTCTCCCCTATCCGTAATTCATTTTAATGCCTATCTCCCCATCTCAACTGTGAACTCCTTGTGGGCCAGGAATGGGTCTATCAACTGTTCTGTCTTGCTCTCTTCCAAGCACCTGAGTACAGTGTTTGACACTCAGTAAGCCCTCAATAAACACCACTGGTTGACAGGTTGACTGAGAGGGGCCGTTAAAGAGAAGGAAGGGGCACAAGGTTCGAATCCCTGCTCTGCCACTTGTCAGCTGTGTGACTGTGGGCAAGTCATTTCACTTCTCTGTGCTTCAGTTACCTCATCTGTAAAATGGGGATTAACTGTGGGCCTCACGTGGGACAACCTGATTACCCTGTATCTACCCCAGTGCTTAGAACAGTGCTCTGCACATAGTAAGCGCGTAACAAATACCAACATTATTATTATTATTATTACAAAACAGAAAGAGGGCCCTATGAGGGGAAAGTGAGGCCAAAATATGGGGTGGCAATCATTGATTGTTTCCACAGAAAGAGGGAGATGATGCTCTCAGCCTCCATCCCTTTTGATCACCTCCCCAGATTCATTTTTACTCTGTCCACATTCCTCTTCCACACAGGAACTCAGGACAACCAGCCCCAATCTGTGTCCTTCCTTACTATAAAAAGGGGATGGGGCCTTCTCTGAGCAGCTAAAGCAGTTCAAAGACAGGGTCAGGTCACCATCAGTCCCCTAAATTACGTAGGATCCTTCCCTGATGCCTAGTGCTTTGCTAACCACTTCGAACTCCTATCTGAAAGACATTATATTCCCATTCATGAATTCCTCAACTGATGTAAAGAACATTTCAATGTGGCTAGGACTGTGAGTTCCACGTTGGCCTTTTCAGCCCCACATACACTCATGCATCTTCTTTGAGTAAGAAGGACAACTACAGAATTGATTAATTGAGATCAATACCTACCTTTGAGAGAAACAGAGGACAATCTTTCACCTTGGTTTTCTGAAGGTATGTAATCTGTTAGTTCAGGCTTCCTGAAAGGAATCTATTGAAACGCTGAGACCACACCTCTACAGAGAATCAAGTTTACAAGTGTGTAAACCCTGTTCATGAGGGCCCATTGAGACTATCTCCTTCATCCTTTCGCAGCTTCAAATACCTCTGGTGGGTAATGTTTGCCCTGGTTTTGTAGATCTTCATTTCATATCCCTCTAGCTGGAATTTACTACACACTAACTTCTCCAATACCTCACGAATTACATTCCTGATAAACCCCGCTGTTAAAAATAAATTTTGCACTATAGTATACACACCATGAGCAGAACCGTTTCTTTCAACAACCCGTTGTGTTCTACACATGTAAACACACATTGTTGGAAATAAGTTTTTTAATTTCCAATACTGTTCTGTCCGTAACATGCCCACACAGGCCTGAAAGTCAGAGGACCTGGGTTCTAATCCTCACCCTGGCACTGGCCAGGTGTATGACCTTGGGAAAGTTGTTTAACTTCTCTGTGCCCCAGTTTCCTCATCTATAAGATGGAGATTCAATACCAATTTTCCCTCCTACTTAGACTGTGAGCAACATGTGGGACAGGGACTGTGTCCGACATGATTATCTTGATTCTATTCCCAATGGTTAGTACGGTATTTGGCACATAATAAGCGCTTAATAAATACCACAATTATGTGGGGGTTTTTTGTCATCATCAGTTTCACTGCCTCATGTCAGAGCACCTGGGCAAGACTGGGGAGACTGAAAAGACTGTGCCTGGAGTTGTGGGGAGGGAGAGAACTCCTCCCTCCAAAGCTGAGCTACCTTGTTTAACAGTGTTATCTTGCATTGCTGATTTGGCAATTTACTGTTGTTTTGTGTCTGTTCAGCCCAAATAGATAGGCATGGACCCATGGTCTGCATTGAGTAACTTTATTTTTATGTATTCATAAAGGTTTGGGCAGCATTATGAGGGTAAACAAACTATTGCACTTCTAGTACAGGATATTACTGATATCAATATTCTTCAGTAATACCCTAAAAGCACCAAATAAAACTTTTACAAAGCCCTAATCATACCCCACTTAAGGTTCCTGGCTTTCACTGGCACCTTTGAAAAGTTGTCACCTGCATACTTATTCAAATACAAAAAGACAATCCCTGAGTTTCTTCATTTTTGCTTTTGTGAAGCAGCATGGCCTAGTGGAAAGAGCATGGGCCTGGGAATCAGGGGACCTGGATGCTTTCCAGCTCTGCCACTTGCCTTCTGTGTGACTTTGGGAAAGTCACTTAACTTCTCCATATCTCAGTTTCCTCTTGTGGGACCTGAATATCTTGTATCTACCCCAACGCTTAGTTAGTACAGTGCTTGACACATAGTAAGGGTTTAACAAATACCATTACTATTATTATTATTACATTATTCACTTTCATTACCTAATTTTAAAATGAAGAGTGTTAAGCATGCAATTAAACATGCAATAATGTTGGTATTTGTTAAGCGCTTACTATGTGCCGAGCACTGTTCTAAGCGCTGGGGTAGACATAGGGGAATCAGGTTGTCCCACATGGGGCTCACAGTCTTAATCCCCATTTTACAGATGAGGTAACTGAGGCCCAGAGAAGTTAAGTGACTTGCCCACAGTCACACAGCTGACAAGTGGCTGAGCCGGGATTCGAACTCATGACCTCTGACTTAGGTAACAGAAAAAAATACCATGTCTTCACAGGCTCAGCCTATCCTCTTTTCAGCCCTTCAATAGAGAGCTAAAACAGAAAGTTCTCCGTGTAATAAAATGGATTATTCTTAGCAGAATAATGCACAAGGAAGAAATTTCAGCCCAGGAGAATAATCAAAGGTATCTACTGAGCACTTACTGTGTAAAAAGCACTGTACTAAGTGCTTGGGAGGACACAATTGAGTTGGGAGACAGGATCCTTGCCCTCAAAGAGCTCACAGTCTAGCAGGGAAACTGAATGAATGAATGCATTAAAATAGATTACAGGTAAGGGAAACAACTGAATATAAGGGGTATAAGGAGTATAACTGAGTAAGCATATTCACATATGTGCTGTGGGGGTAAGGGGTGGAGGTGTTTAAGGAATGGGACTAAGTAAGTTGGGAATTTGGGAGGAAGCAGAAATGCCCCTTCCCATGCGTCTTGGCTAACACTGAAATTAGGTTCCATGCAGGTTCCAGCATCATTTAATTGAATTTTGGGGGTATTTCCCCCCTACACTTTGCAATCTAAAACCTGAATTTCCATAACTGAAACTATTCTAATTGCCAATACTTTGTACATCAGTAGTGGAGTCTCACCATTCATTCATTCAATAGTATTTATTGAACGCTATGTGCAGAGCACTGTACTAAGCGCTTGGAATGAACAAGTCGACAACAGATAGAGACAGTCCCTGCCGTTTGACGGGCTTACAGTCTAATCGGGGGAGACAGGCAGACAAGAACAATGGCAATAAATAGAGTCAAGGGGAAGAACATCTCATAAAAACAATGGCAACTAAATAGAATCAGGGTGATGTACATCTCATTAAACAAAATAAATAAAATAAATAGGGTGGTAAAGATATATATAGTCGAGCGGACGAGTACAGTGCCAAGGGGGTGGGATGGGAGGGGGGAGGAGGAGAGGGAAAGGGGGAGAAGAGGGTTTAGCTGCGGAGAGGTGAAGGGGGGGTAGAGGGAGCAGAGGGAAAAAGGGGGGAGCTCATTCTGGGAAGGCCTCTTGGAGGAGGTGAGTTTTAAGTAGGGATTTGAAGAGGGAAAGAGAATTAGATTGTCTGAGGTGAAGAGGGAGGGCATTCCGGGACCGCGGGAGGACGTGGCCCTGGGGTCGACGGTGGGATAGGCGAGACCGAGGGGCGGTGAGGAGGTGGGCGGCAGAGGGGTGAAGCGTGCGGGTTGGGCAGTAGAAAGAGAGAAGGGAGGAGAGGTGAGAAGGGAGGAGAGGTAGGAAGGGGCAAGGTGATGGAAAGCCTTGAAGCCTAGAGTGAGGAGTTTTTGTTTGGAGCGGAGGTTAACAGGCAACCACTGGAGGTTTTAATGAAGGGGAGTGACATGCCCAGATCGTTTCTGCAGGAAGATGAGCCGGGCAGTGAAGTGAAGAATAGACTGGAGTGGGGCGAGAGAGGAGGAAGGGAGATCAGAGAGAAGGCTGACACAGTAGTCTAGCCGGGATATAACCAGACTGTACAAGTACAGAAGCAGCATAGCCTAGTTGATAGAGTATGGCTCTGAGAGTCAGAGGATCAGGGTTCCAATCCCGGCTCTGCCACCTGTCTGCTGTGTGACCTTGGGCAAGTCATTTAACTTCTCTGTGCCTCAGTAGCCTCATCTGTAAAATGAGGATTAAACTGTGAGCCCTATGTGGTGGGACAGGGACTGAATCCAATCTAATTATCTTGTATATACCCCAGCATTTACTAGAGGAGCAGCGTGGCTCAGTGGAAAGAGCACGGGCTTTGGAGTCAGAGGTCATGAGTTCAAATCCCAGCTCTGCCACTTGTCGGCTGTGTGACTGTGGGCAAGTCACTTAACTTCTCTGTGCCTCAGTTACCTCATCTGTAAAATGGGATTAAGACTGTGAGCCCCACGTGAGACATCCTGATTCCCCTGTGTCTACCCCAGCGCTTAGAACAGTGCTCGGCACATAGTAAGCGCTTAACAAATACCAACATTATTATTATTATTACTTCACTTCTCTGTGCCTCAGTTACCTCAGTTACCTCAGTACCTCAGTTACCTTAAAATGGGGATTGTGAGCCCCACCTGGGACAACCTGATTACCCTGTATCTACCCCAGCGCTTAGAACAGTGCTCTGCACTTAGTAAGCACTTAACAAATACTAACATTATTATTATTATTAGAGTGCCTGGAAACAAAGTAAGCAATTAACAAATCAATGGTATTTATTAAGCACTTAAACCTGTGCTATACACTGTGCTGCTCTGGTGATCACTTCTTTTGTCACTGAACCTAAATAGGGGGTTTCTGGGGAGTAGAGCGCAACTGCTCCGGGCTTCCTCCCTGGTGTGATCTGACTCCACCCCCTCCTCCCACAGATGCCATCTCACTGGCCGCTTCATCTTCTTCAAATCAAACCTATCTAGACATGGCTGAAGATTGGGACAGGCCTCTGTTATGACAAACAGCTGGAAAGGTTTTCTTTGCCAGAAGGAATGGGAATGAACACATGTTCTGAGGAATCACAATTCATTCATTCATTCATTCAATCGCATTTATTGAGCGCTTACTATGTGCCTTAGAGAATAATATTTGTTCACCTAATAATTATTGTTGATGATGAGTAATCCACGCATAGGATTCTCAAACCCTCAAACTGGATTATTAGATCTCAGTCAAAGGATAATGGAATATTAAATTATTATAAACTAACATATTGTGGGGAGACCACAAGCAGCTGGCAAGGGAATCTCGTCGCTGACCTATAGAGTGTCCATCTTTTCTTCAAAGATCCTCATGTTTTGGCGCAATTAATGAGGGCCCTTGCTTTTACATTCTCCCATGATCGCTCACCCTAGATTGGCCAATGCAGGGGAGAAAGAGGTGGGCAGGCACACACTCTCCGAAGAGCATAATGCCCCAGTGATCTATGGGATTAATCAACCTAGTTGGGGCTTGAAACTAAGCCCTCAGGGATTTCAAATTCAGCCTGTCATCAAAGCTGTTCCTTGGACAAATGCAACTGGGGGAATCACCAGAGGCCCCACTCCCTAACTGGCCTATCACATCCCCACAAATGGCACTCAATCAACTGAATGTATTTACTGAGTGTTTACTGTGTGCACAGCACTGTACTAAGCACTTGGGAGAGTACATTACAACAGAGTCAGTAGACACATTCCTCGCCCAGAAGGGGCTTACAGTCTTTGGGGGGGCAGACATTAATATAAATGAATAATTTATAGAGTCATATATAGGTGCTGTGGGGCTGAGGGTGGGGCGCAAACTGAAACTGTCATATGGTGTAGCAGAGAGCCGTTGGGGACAGCAGAGAGCCATCAGGGGCAGTATCCCCAAGCCAAACCCTAGACATAGGCAACCCATTGCTTCCCACTGGCCTCAAGAGGCCCAGTCTCCTTGGGGAAAGTGGCCAAGAGTAATCCAGAATGAAACCGGGAAGGGGAAGACAGATAGTAAGACTGTGGAGTAGTGTCTCTTGTGCTACCACACAAACTATTCTGGGGGTGGGAGGGAAAAAAGACAGATTTATAGAAGACCCTTCTGCTCTCTAAATTCCCCTCCTGTGAACAATCAACAAGGCCCTGACTGTGAGTCTCAGGATCAATCACAGAACTACTAGTGTCTTAGCCTCGGTTCTGGGAATACTAGATATTGTCCGTCTCTACTTTGGGAGCCCCAAAATCCATTATGATCATCAAATTCCACGAGACAAAACCAGAGCTCATGAAAACCTGCACTAATAGGATTCAAGTGGCTTTAAAGAGCATTTCATCCTGGCAATGGGAAGCAGATGAGAATATTCAAATTTAAAATACGGTAACAGCATTTTAGGGCAAATTATTAATGCTTTTCCTTTATTAATCTTGCAAATACTATATAAATATAGGGTAGGGAAGGAGTGTGGCCTAGTGAAAAGAACATGGACCTGGGAATCAGAGGACTTGGGAATCTAATCCTGTCAACCACTTGGGGCTCTGTGACCCTGGGCAAGTCACTTGACTTCTCTTTCCTCAACTGTAAAATGCAGATTCCACAACTGTTCTCTCTCCCACTTAAACTGTGAGCTCCATGTGGGTCAGGGACTGGAGTTCAGCCTGGTTATCTTCCCCAGTGCTTGGGATATAGTAAGTGCTTAACAAATTACCATCATTCCCAACTTAAGACTGAGTTTTCTGATATACTGTATATAAAAATAGTTGGAAAGCAATCAGAAATGCTGAAAACAGCTCAAGTTCAACTGCCCTCTGTCCCCAGATGCTCCTATAGGAATTGGGGAGAGAGGAGAGAGAAGACTGGATGGAACGAAGGGAGATGAAGAAAGGAGGCTGTAGTGTCCTCCCCCTTCACTAAACAGACCCACTTTGGACATCCCAGAAACAAAGAGAGTCTTTTACCCCAGGAACAGACATTGACTGCTCCGAAACTTGAACTTAAAGTAGATTCTCTAGAATGTAAACTTCAAGCCCACCACTCTGGGCACGCAGCAGGAGCTCAGTAATTGCTGCTACTGTTGCAATAACCACAATAATTTTTGGTACTTCTTTCCCACCAAAAAAAAAGTTCATATTTGGAACATTAGAGAATCAACATGGCCTAGTGGAAAGAGCGTGGTCCTGGGAGCCAGAGGGCATGGGTTCCAATTGGTGGTCTGCCGCTTGTCTGCTGTATGACCTTGGGCAAGTCACTTCACTTCTCTGTGCCTCATTTTCCACATCTGAAAATGGGGATTCAATACCTGTTCTCCCTCTGCCATGACAGGGACAGGGACTGTGTCCAGTCTAATTACCTTCAATCTACCCTAGTGCTTAGTACCATGCCCAGCACATAATAATTGCTTTAACAAATACCATTACCATCACCATCAGGGTTATTATTCAATAATCTTTGGTTAAAGGAATGTTCCCATTTATTGGATCACCCAGGAATTTCACTGTTACTACACTATGGAACTTCCCAAAGGAATAACCAGCAAAGAGAAAGACTGGTTTGGCCCAGTTTCTGATACCAATGACCTCACCGATACTGAACAGCTTGCCTTTATAGTGATAAGAAAGGAACGGCATTCATGTCTTGTAGAAAAAATGAAATTCACAAGGACTACTGTTTTGTAATGGAAGGGGCTGGGGTGAGAGGGAGTGCAGTACCCAGACACATTAGAATTTTTGATTCATCTAGCCTTAGGAATAGAAGCAGTGTGGTGTAGTTGTTAGAGCACAGGCCTGAGAGTACTAATACCTTCTCTGCCACTTGTTTGCTGTGTGACCCTGGGCAAATCACAACTTTTTGTGCCTCAGTTACCTCGTCTGTAAAATGGCAATTAAGACTGTGAGCCCTATTCGGGGCAGGGACTGTGTCCAACTTCATTAACTTGTACCTATCCCAGCGCTTAGTACAGTGCCTGGCACATAGTAAGTGCTTAATACTATTATTAAAAAAAAAGTCGCTAAGGGGAGCCAGTTAGGGATAGCTTTCTAGGGGGGCAGAGGAGAAAATAGGATTCTTGCCAAAATGCTGCTTCTGTTCACCCTTTTATGGGGGGGGGAGGGAAAGTGGGGGGCGTGGACATTATCAAATATTGAGACCTCAGAGTCCCATTTCCTTCTCTATTCAAAAAAAGAGATTTTAATATTTACTAGATGATCAGTTAATGGTATTTATTTTAATAATAATAAGTATTATTATGGTATTCATTAAGCACTTACTATGTGCCAAGCACTATTCTAAGCACTGGGGTAGATACAAGGTAATCAGGTTGTCCCTCATGGGGCTCACAGTCTTAATCCCATTTTACAGATGAGGTAACTGAGGCACAGGGAAATTAAGTGGCTTGCCCAAGGTCACACAGCAGACAAGTGGCG
This sequence comes from Ornithorhynchus anatinus, assembly GCF_004115215.2. Lineage (NCBI taxonomy): Eukaryota > Metazoa > Chordata > Mammalia > Monotremata > Ornithorhynchidae > Ornithorhynchus > Ornithorhynchus anatinus. The sequence goes on from NC_041729.1 coordinate 112,204,924, forward strand.
GAGCCAGGGTTAGAACCCATGTCCTCTGACTCCCAAGCCCATGCTCTTGCCACTAAGCCACATTGCTTCTCGTTAGAGCTTACTGCGTGCAGAGCACAGTACAAAGCACTTGGGAGAGAACAATATGACAGAGTTGGTAGACAACTACAAATAAAATACATTTCCAACACACAAACCTAGGAAACAGATGGGCATATGTGTATTCACTGAGAAAGTTGAGTTTATTAAAGTCTTACAAATCCAGTTTAGACAGAGTAGGAAGTTCACTCGTTAATCAGAGCTTCTTTGGTAGAAGCAAACCTCATATCAGGAAGAGTTTATGTCCCCAGGAACCACCTTTTAGATTAGTCAACTCTTGATTACTCTGGAATTGATTTTTCACTTTGGGGATTATCCATCACTCACACTCCTTTTTGATCCCAGCTCTGCCACTTGTCAGCTGTGTGACTGTGGGCAAGTCACTTAACTTCTCTGTGCCTCAGTTCCCTCATCTGTAAAATGGGGATTAAGACTGTGAGCCCCACGTGGGACAACCTGATTCCCCTATGTTTACCCCAGCGCTTAGAACAGTGCTCTGCACATAGTAAGCGCTCAACAAATACCAACATTATTATGTCCATTTTTAGACACAGCACTTATATACATATCTGTAATTTATTTTAATGCCTGTCTCTCCCTCTAGACTGTAAAGCTCACTGGGGGGCAGGGAAGGTGTCTACCAACTCTGTTGTATTGTACTCTCACGAGCACTTACTGCAGTACTCTGCACAAAGTAAGTGCTCATTAAATGCCATTGACAGACTAATCTTTAGACCATTTCACTCCCTGTTGATACCTTCACCAGAGAAAGGAAGGGATGGTTTCCTTCTTCCCTCTGGGATCTAATACCTTCTATTTTTCACAAGTGTTCCCTTTCTGAAAGCACCCCCTATTGTTTGAAGGTGGACAGAGAAAGAAAACTTCTGGTGTTCTAGAGCTGGATGGACACCAAAGTGGGGAAAATAAATTGGTCAACAGCACTTACTACAGTGCCCTGCAACCTGGAAATGTTCAGTAAATGCCACTATTTGATGAAACAGGTTCATCTGAAGCAACAGGAGGATACTGCAAAGCAGTAATGAAATACTAAGAATATAATTCAAAATACAGGGAGGGTCATTGTTCTCAAGGAGCTTAAAATTTAATAATGGGAGACAAGACAGGTCTGGGAAACATTCTCAACACAGATCATAATCCCTCACCTAGTTCCTACAGGCTAGGAAAACTTGTGTTGCAACCTTCTGTCCCAAGCTGTATGAATACCTAACTAAGGCTGAGCGCTTAAACCTCATTTATGAATCCCACGTCAACCCACACCTCCCTCTCAAAATGATGGAGTTTTATGAATATTGACTGCCACAGGAATAGTCAGTCAAATGGAAAACGTCACACAGATTGGGGAGGGGGAAGGAGGATGGCATTTAGCTCAAGTTGCTGTCTTTCCTGGAATGTCTGTTTCAGAGTCTATCAAACTAGGCGAATTCAAAAATGAAACACAACAGTAGCCTCAGAAACTAAAACAAAAAACTCTCCTTGGATAGCAAAATGCTCATGTGCAAGAAATTCTTTATTAATAATTTCTTGCTTGCTTCAATATTTTTACCTAGATTTAATAGAATATCTATCCCCAGTCAGCAACTCCTATGCAATATGTCATAGAGGAGCAGTGTGGCTCAGTGGAAAGAGCACGGGATTGGGAGTCAGAGGTCATGGGTTTGAATCCCGGATCTGCCACTTGTCAGCTGACTGTGAGCAAGTCACTTAACTTCTCTGTGCCTCAGTTCCCTCATCTGTAAAATGGGGATGAAGACTGTGAGCCTCATGTGGGACAACCTAATTACCCTGTATACCCCAGCACTTAGAACAGTGCTCTGTACATAGTAAGTGCTTAATAAATACCAACATTATTATTATTATTATTATCAAGAAGAACTTTGAGCTCTTAGCCCAGCTTTCCTACTGAACAACTGGATTAACAAAGAGAACTGTTCAATTTACTGCAACTCAGTTTCTGCCAGGTTTCTCACTCACCTATTAGACATATGCTAGCAAATTTATTTTATTCTATTTTCTGTCCCTTCAAAATAAATCAATATTATTATTTAAGCAACTCCTGGTTGCAGAGCACTATACTAAGCACTTGGGGGAGTACTACAGCAGACACGATTCTATCCACAGGGACCTTAAAACCTAATTGGAGGTAAAGAGATGTATGATAATTTATGCATGGGAGGAAGAAGTGCTCAAAATACGTACTTTTTTCTTGACTTCAAAGTCTCTCACCCTGATCACCCTGGCCTGAAAGTAGTCAGCATCCCACAAAGCAAAATTTGCTCTTGTCAAGTGGAACTGTTTTTGTTCATTTACTAACACACTAAGTAAAATAACCGGCTACCAAGCTTTTATTTGGTTTGGCAAGGGGCAGAGGGTGCTCTAACAGCCAAGTTACTCATTCTTGAAATTGGGGGGTTAACAGTGTCAATTCAAAGCAACAAATATCTACAAAAATGCATCATTGCTCCTTAAATATTTGAAACTGGCTCTAAAAGTCCATCAGAATATATGAACATCACATAAAGTATGACTGCAGAACCCACAAAAATTTATTATTGTCTTTTGGCCTCTAGAGACAAACTTATTATTTTTTCCTTTAAAAAGAAAAAGCTTCATAAAGAAGAGTAGTGTTTGAGGTGGGGAAACACAATTCTCATATTACCTAAGGAAACTCCTTTATAAGAGCCTTGTGGACAGGGAACATTTCTACCAGCTCTGTTATGCTAAACTTTCCCAAGTGCTTAGTACAGTGCTCTGCACAGAGTATGCACTCAATAAATACAATTGATTATTGACACTCCAATATTACACCACGAGGGAAGCAAAATGGTCTGGAAGAAAGAGCATGGGTCTGGAAGAAAGAGCATGGGCCTGGAAGCTGGGAGATGCAGCTTCTAATCTCAGCTCTCCACTTGCCTGCTGTGTCTGTGGGCAAGTCACTAAACTTCCCTGTAATTCAGTTTCTTCATCTGTAAAAATGAGCAGAAAAAACTCATTCTCCCAACCTCTTAGGCTGAGAACACTGAGTGAGACAGAGACTGTATCCACTATCTACTCCAAACTTTAGCACATAAAAGCTAACACCACTAAAAAAAATACAATTTTAAAACAGTAAGAAGAAAAAATTCCCAAAATCTACAGGTTTGGAGTTGACGTCTTCACTCAAAGTTGAAATAGGAACAGAAAACATGTCAATACCAGTTTTCTCATAGCTTGCTCAGTTAATGCCAAAATCTATTCAGTAAGAAGGAAATGCATGTGTAAGGACAAGTCTACACATGTTATTCAGGGCAAGATCAGCTGATATTAACCTGTTCAAGGAGAAGTACTCTGCAATTGTTCTCCTAATGAAAAAACACTGTCTTACAGAATTTGTGTTTTACCTAAAATAGAAGTATTCCTTTCTGAAAATGCAAAATCCCACACAAGATAACTGCTTATTTGAGAATGATAAAGAATAGAAGACTATCAGCTCAAAGAGCTCTGTAGCTCCTTCCTTTAAAGGGGCTGGAGGGACCCAAAAAACACTGCCTCAACTGTGAAGAGATTCTTAATAAACAGAAACTTTCATTCCCATTTAAAAGAATGAATACTTTAGGTTCAAAGGGAAAGTATTTCCCAGCAAGAAGTGGCTATCAGAGTCCAGCCACAAATCCCTGCCCAGAGAATGGCCGGTCACACACATTAGGAAGCAGAGTGGCCTAGTGCAAATAGCACTGGCTGGGTACACCACTTACCTGCTGTGTGACCTTAGACAAGTCACTCAACTTCTCAGTGCCTCAGTCCCCTCATCTGCAAAATGGGCATTCAATACCTGTTCTTCCTCCTACTTAGACTGTGAACCCCAAGTGGAATCTGATTATCTTGAATCTGTCCCAGCACTTAGTGCTTGGCCTATAGCAAGTGCTTGTGGATAGGGAATGTGTTGTTTATTGTTGTATTATTCCCTCTCAAGCACTTAGTAAAGTGCTCTGCACACTATATGCACTCAGTAAATACGATTGAACAATGAAAAGTGCTTAATAAATACCACACTTACCATTATTATGCAATAGTTATCAGTCCTGGGCTGCTGACAGAGAGGTGAGTAAGCAACTAAGGTTGCTCCTCTCTCCTCCATTCCCAGCTCTTTGCCCAACTAGCACCAACTCTGGAAAGCCAAATGTTTTGTTTTGGAACTGCAGTAAAGATGGAAGCTGGGTCTCAAATCCCAAGCCAAAAGATCTGCTGATGTAACACGTGTACAGCTACCAAACAGTGTGCATTCACACAAGGGCAATTTGGTCACCACTATCAATATGAATGTGCCCACCCATGCTGGTCTCCCAGACACAGTACACACAACTAGTATCTGCCCAAGTTGACACACTACTGCCTAAATATGCTTTTGGTTTGTAATTTATATTATTGTCTGTATCCCCCTCTAGTCTGCAAGCTCACTTTGGGCACAGAATGTGTCTGTTTATTGTTATACTGTACTCTCTCAAGCACTTAGTACAGTGCTCTGCACCCAGGAGCGCTCAATAAATGTAACTGAATGTGAGCTTGCCTTGTAAAAAAAATTTAATTTCTAGTGAAGAATGGTAAAAAAGGATACTGATTCATTCAGGATTCAGAAGCACCTACGCCTATAAATTTCAAAACCGATGCAATGAAAATAAATCATTTTCATAAATGAGGCATTGTTAATCTTCTTTTTCAAAACACACAACTATCAGAGAAAAATTGGAGGTAAGGATGAACCACACTATTTTTTAATGGTATTTGTTAAGCATTTACTATGCGACAGGCACTGTACTAAGCACTGGAGTGGATACAGGCTAATCAGGTTGGACACAATTCATGTCCCGCATGGAGCTCACAGTCTTAGTCCCCATTTTACAGATGAGGTAACTGAGACAAAGAGAAGCGAAATGACTTGCCCATGGCCACACAGCAAATGGCAGAGCCTCATTTTAAACCCAGGCCCTTCTGACTCCCAGGCCCATGCTCTCTCCATTAGGCCACACTGCTTCTACTCTTTGTCTGCAAAAACCTTTAACCTATCCACCCCCAAAGACTTCTACTGGATTGTTCCTAGCCAGTCAATGCCTTCTGGGATTTCACAACACAGTTCTCTCCCCCTTTCATGCCTACTCCTGCTTTGGGACTATATACAGAATAAGATACATACACAAAATGCTCTTCAGCCTTGTTTAGCCAAAGAAGTACATCTGATTCAGAGGGAAAAAAAATAACAATGATTTAGGAACCCCGGAAAAATGAAGTCAATGCACTTTACTAAATTGGCAGTAATCACCAAATAATGCTAGTCTATTAATCACCAATTGCAAACACCACCAGCACATAAATAGGAACAAATCGAATCAGCTTAAGTCCTTTAGGAAGCCAAAACTCACCCTGCTCAAAGGACAATTAATGGGTTTCTCTGGATGATCTTTTGCACCCCATTTCTCCACCTTCTTCCAGCACTCCATTATTGAGCAGTAAAACAATATGAGATTGAAAAAAAGCCACTGGGCCATTATTACGTGTTGGGGTGGGGGAGGGGGGTGGTCCACGTCATTTGTACTGGGGACTGGGCTGCATACCACACAACACCAGTACATCTGACTTCAAAAGGAGTGGCAGTGTGGGTTGGATCCTCTGGTCCTGGGAATCAGAGGACCTGGGTTCTAATAATAATAATAATGTTGGGATTTGTTAAACGCTTACTACGTGCAGAGCACTGTTCTAAGCGCTGGGGTAGAAGCAGCGTGGCTCAGTGGAAAGAGCACAGTCTTTGGAGTCAGAGGTCATGAGTTCGAATCCCAGCTCTGCCACTTGTCAGCTGTGTGACTGTGGGCAAGTCACTTCACTTCTCTGTGCCTCAGTTACCTCATCTGTAAAATGGGGATTAAGACTGTGAGCCCCACGTGGGACGTCCTGATTCCCCTGTGTCTACCCCAGCGCTTAGAACAGTGCTTGGCACATAATAAGCGCTTAGCAAATACCAACATTATTATTATTATTATTACAGGGGAATGAGGTTGTCCCACGTGAGGGTCATAGTCTTCATCCCCATTTTACAGAAGAGGGAACTGAGGCACAGTGAAGTGAAGTGACTTGCCCACAGTCACACAGCTGACAAGGGGCAGACCTACCACTTGCCTGCTGTGTAACTTTGGACAAGTTCCTCAATCAGCAATATTTACTAAGCACTTACTGTATGCAGAGCACTGTATTAAGTGCTTGGGAGAGTACAATATAACAGAGATTGTAGACACATTCCCTGTCCACGATGAGTTTACAGTCTTATCTGTGCCTCAGTTACCACATCTGTAAAATGGGGATTAAGACTGTGAGCCTCATGTGGGACAAGGACTGCCTCCAGCAGTATCTACTACTTAGAGAAGCAGTGTGGCTCAATGGAAAGACCCCAGGTTTGGGAGTCAGAGGTCATAGGTTCGAATCCCAGCTCTGTCACTTGTCAGCTGTGCGACTGTGGGCAAGTCACTTAACTTCTCTGTGCCTCAGTTACCTCATCTGTAAAATGGGGATTAACTGTGAGCTTCATGTGGGACAACCTGACTACCCTGTATCTACCCCAGCGCTAAGAACAGTGCACATAGTAAGCGCTTAACAAATACCAACATTATTATTACTAATACTGTAGTACTGTACCAGTATCTACTGGTACCAGCTCTACTGGTATCTACTCCTGCACTTAATAGAGTTCTTGCACATAGTAAGCGTTAAACAAAGACAATTAAAAAAAAAACTAGAACACAGACTGTTGTCAGAAGGATGTGACACCAAGATGATGCTCAATGTGGTTCCCTAATGTAAAAGTCATCCATGGGTGAAAGGGAATGGACGATGACAAGAATTTTTGTATCATCTGCAGGCCACAGAAAAAGGTTATGCCAAATTTGTCAAAGGACTAACTTTAAGCTGTTACACAAGTCTGGCTGTTGCAAGTTAAACTAATATATATTTACTTGGTCATGTATAATTAAACAACTGGCTTAATCCTGTCCTCAACTTCTCTGGGAGTTTTCTATTTTCTTTGAGTAAGCAAAAGAAACTAACAAATAAAAAATACTGAACCCCTGTAGAGAACTGGGTGAGAAACATGCTTCAGGTAACTCCTTTGGGAATGTCTGCTCCATTACTGGATTTGACCTAAATCAAAGTCACACTGCAGTTATTGTTCCATGGGTGTTAAGTGCCATAGAGTGAGTCTGAACTCATTTAAAGCTATTTATCCAGCCCCTAGAGTAAGTTACGACTTCCACTTCAGAAGGGGGCATTTGCCACAGACTTTAAATTGAGTTAGGCGAATCTATTTCTAAATGCAAAGCAGTTTACTGTAGTTAACTTAAGCCATTTAAATGTCGAGGCCCAACCCTGGCCAGACAGTTAACACAACAAAGCCAGCCTTAACTCATTCATAAAACCATATGAAAAATAACAACTGTAGGCCCCAAATAAGTCTCACAATCAAGTTACCCCAACTTTGGAGGGCTTATGCAATAATAATTGTATTTGTAGAGTAAAAATGACTTCAAAATCTTTAATAAGTGAGTTTGAGAGAAAGGTCATGGGTCACCAATGCGTAAGCTACTTTTTTTTACAGACTCAACCTGGTGAATTTTCTAGACTTCTGAACATTTGCCTACACTATAGTAAACTGTTTCCAAGTATACTACCTCCTGTATGGGCTTACGTTATTTTTTTTTTAATTTAGTTTGAAGTCCTATTCAAACAGCTTAGTTTTAATATATAAATAGGTTATCAACAACATCACAATGAAAAATTATTAGGAAGGGATTAAAAATTTTCATAAATATTACCTTTCTGACAATTTCTTCCCTAATTCTTCCATCTTTAGCCCATATATAGACTAAAATGCACTAGGATAACTGTGCCACACTAGTGGCTACTACTAACTGTGGAGTCAATCTCAAAATGTGGTCCACTCAGGGTGCACTGGGAGGGGAGAGGAGACAGATCTGGGATAATGATAACAATTATAATAATAATAGTAATTGTGGTATTTGTTACACACTATATACCAAGTACTAGGGTAGATACAAGATAATCGGGTCAGACACTGTCCCTTTCCCTCATGGGGCTCACAGTCTTAAACCCCATTTTACAGATGAGGTGAGGCATGGAGAATTTAAGTGACTTGCCCAAGGTCACACAGCAGACACGTGGCAGAGCCGGTATGAGAGCCCCTGTCCTCTGGCTCCCAGGCCCATGCTCCTTCCACGACTGTGAAACATGGGCATCCTCTTCGCTTTTTGACTCTCTCTGATTTGTCTTAATTACACACTTGTTAAACAGGTTATCCCTGGAATTTTGATTGTCTTCCTATAGCTCTAATCCTTCCTGCTCTTGATGCCCCCACCTCTCCAATACATGCATCATCTGTAAAATACCATCAAACTGTTATAAGTCAGTGCCTGTACCTGTTTGGCCCCAACTCTGCACCTTAAAGCACCTTGACACTTTCTTAAAATGGAATCTTGTTGATGACTTTTAGGTCACTGCTTTGATTCAAGAGGAACATAAACAATGTCTGCCTTTAAAACAGTTCTGCGCTTCAATTATTGGGCCCACGTTTTTTTAAAACCTATATTTCTTTGTGAAAACGTTTTCCCATTTTACTGAGGCAGGGCACATGTCTAAAGGGTAGTTTATGTTATGTCGGTATCTCACAGCCAAGAAATGAGGTCCTTGAGGCCAATACTATTGCAAACTCAGTAAAAACCTCGAAGGGGGAAAAAAAAATCATTTAAACTTTGCTTGGCTAAAGGCGTGACCTGGAATGGACCAAGCAGTGAGCACCCTTTCCTCCTCCCACACCTCCCCAACTCCCCGGGGGTTTAAAAAAAAAAATCTCCAAGTCACTCAAGAAACAAAGGAGCCGCCTGACACCGACCTTATAGACTTGTCCATAGGTGCCATTGCCAACCACTTCCACAAGCTCAAAAATCCCAGCAGGATCCTGCAGAGGGGGCGGGGAGAAAAGGAGGGGGGAGGGAGAGGAAGACGCACACAAAAGAAGTTAGTGTTGCCCGGTCGCAAATAAACAATTTCATTCATCGGCCCCTTCGGGTCGGCAAAAAAAAAAAAGATAGGCCTCGCCCAACGGGGGTCTGGAGCAGCAGGGCTGGGCGGGTGCAGCTGTTGCGCCCAATTTGGCTGCACATGCCAACACATGCAAACAAAGGAAAAAGCAACCCAGCCTCAACTCTTCTCCCGGCGGCGGCGGCAACACCCTAAGATGGGCAGCCGTGGAAAGAAGGCCGAGGGAGGGCAGGAAAGGGGGAGAGGGCGAGACACCCTCCCCCAGCACCCCACCCCCAAGACGGGCACCTCCCTGCACCCCCTCCCAGGTCCCGGGTGGGGACCCTCCCCACCCATGCACACACAGACACACACACACACACATTCACATACGCTCCCCAGGCCCGGGTGGGGCATCAAGGCCGGGGATCCGCCCACCCACCCCCGGGGGCGATGCCCTGTGCTGCTGCCCCTGCTCCACTCACCCTCAAAGAAGAGAGGTCTATGTCCACCAGACTTTTTGCAGGAGAGTCGTTCGCCATCTTCCCCTTCTAGACCGGGAGCCCCTTGTCGGGTAGGGATGGTCTCTGCCCGTTGCCCGATTGTACTTTCCAAGCGCTTAGCACAGGGCTCTGCACCAGCAAGCGCTCGATAAATACGGCTGAATGAATCTTCCCTTCTTGCAGGAATCAAAAAAGAAAATATATATATATATATGTATATATATCTAAATACCGATCACCGTGTCCCCCGCTGGGCTCCGGTCACGCTCTGAGCCCGGCCAGGACCGACCGGCTTTTCATCGGGGGGTCGGGGGCGGCCGAGGGGGGTCCGCACCCCAACGACGATCGCCTTCCCCCCCGGCTCGGTGTCTGTGTGTGTCTGAGAGTGTGGGTGAGTGTGTGCAGGAGAGGCAGCGCGGCTGGGAGGGAAGGAAGGAAGGAGGGAGGGAGGGGATGTGCCGGTCGGAAGCGGATTTACACCATGTTGAGCTGGCAGCTGCAGCAGAAGCAGCAGCAACGGCGGCTCCCGGGCTCAGTCTCCTCCACGCCCAAAGCTTTGCATCGCCCCGGGGGCTGCGAGGACCCCGGAGGCCGCTGCCGGCGAGGGAGCCTCGCTCACAACCCCCACGGCCAAAGTCACAGACACACGGATTCCTCCCTGGCCTGCCTCCCCTCCTGCTGCTGCTCTTGCCGCTCCTGCTGCATCGGACCCAGGACCCCCAGCCGCTGCCGCGCCGGGGGAGACTTGAGGGTCTGAGACAAAGATAACCGAGCGAGAGGGAGGAGAAAAAGAAGGAGGAGGAGAAAGAGCAGGAGGAGGAGAAAAGGGATTCGAAAAAATAAAAGACTCCGACGACGGAAAACAGCTCCCCCTCTCCTCCTCCGGCAGGAAAAGCCGGCGGAAACGCACACACGCTCAACCTCACATGCACACACCCAAAACCACTCCTGAGGAAATCAGGGGGAAAATCCTCCGTGAGCTCGGGCTCGGGGAGGGGGTGGCCCGGATCCGCTGGCTCAATATTTCATGGGGACGGGCGTGGTGGCAGGGGACAATGGCCGAGGAACCCCTGTCCCCTGTCGGTGCCCGGGCCCTGGGGGGGCGGACAGACAGGAGGCCGAGAGAAAGGCAGGCCGGACCCCTGGAAACAATCCCCAGTGCGTGCGTCTTGTCTCTACAGACGTATTATTATTATTATTGTGGCCTTCTGCTCCGCAAAGGAGGATGAAAATTGCAGGCGGAACGGAGGATCAAAGAAAGGACGTGTCATGTCACACGCCAGGGCGAAAAGGGCCCTGCTCCTCTTCCACCATGCAGAAGGCAATCGAAGCTGCGAGGAAGAAATGATCCCTTTCATTGTAAAAACTTCCACATACACACACCCCCCAAAAGAAAAAGCAATCCCAAACGTACCACCAGTACCAGCACACCGATCCCTCCGTGGAAGCACAGCAGGTAAAAGGAAGAAAGCTAAAGCCCAGCGCCTCGGGCAATGGGTTAGTTGCACAAAGGGTCCAGGGGTGCTCTGAGAGGATTATAGATTAAGGGAATGAATAATCAGGGTGAAGGCAGCAATGAAAACTCGTCAATCAGTCTATATAGGGGCCCTGTTCTTTCCCCACCACTTTTCTCTCTGGATCTTTTTCTTACTACATTTTTCTTCCTCAATTCCCCCCCCCCCCCAACTTGTAACACATTAGGAGCCTGTGATCATCACACCGTTTAAACTCACTATGGACTATTAGGAGTAACAGAATAGGCTCACAGTGAATGTATTCCACTGGTGTTGTGATCACATTGTCCCGAACTATTAGGGTGAAAGCGGATCATTTCTATGTATTATGTGTAGCGGCTTGTATAGAGAGATTTTATAGGCCTTCCAAGTAGGATTTTTTTTTCTATTTTCTGTACCTAAGAACTAGGGGAGCAGATTTGTCACTGTCATTCTGCAGCTGAAGAACTGAGACAGAAGGGTTGAGAGTTGTGAGCAAAGCCACTAAAATCTATCGAAGGGCTGGACATGTAACTACATGATTGTCCAGACCACTAAACATTTCCTGCCTCAACAGCTGGTTTTAACTGGCAGGACTTTGAGGGCATCGGGTCATAAAATGCTGTGGACAGGTCAAGCATAGAATTGTTGATCACCAAATTTCACTCCAGGATAAAGAGCTGCCCATTGCATTGTGAAGGACACATTTCTTAATAATAATAATATTTGCTAAGCCCTTTCTATGTGTCAAATTCAAACACTGTTCTAAGCACTGGGAAAGATACAAGACAATCAAGCCCCATATGGGGCTCACAGTCTAAACAGGAAGGAGAATGGGTATTGAATCCCCACTTGGCAGGAGAGGGAACTGAGGCCCAGGGAATTAAGTGACTTGCCCAAGGTCACACAGCAGACAGGAGGCAGAGCCAGGATTAGAACCCAGGTCCTCTGACTCCCAGGCCCATGTTCTTTCCACTAGGCTATGCTGCTTCTCGTAACACAGGAAACAAAATAGCAGTGGAATTCGTTACTATAGGCAGTGGTATAATCTGAAAATATCAGTGGATTCAAGATGAGTTAGGAAAAGTTCAGTGATGAATTAATCAATTAATCAGTGGCATTTATTAAGTACTGATTGTGTGCAGAGCACCGTACTAAGCGCTTGGAAGTGATACACCAAGTTGGAAGATGCATTCCCTGCCCACAATAAACTTACAGTCTACAGGGGGAGACATATCAAGATAAATAAATAAATTACAGGTATGTATATAGGTGCTGTGGGATGAGAGAAGAGGATCTTAGAAGTAGTAGTAATAGTAGTAGTAATAGCATAGTAGTAACGGTAGTAGTAATGACATTTATTAAGCAGCTATTGAGTGTAGTGCATTGTTCCAAGTCTTTGCGAAGAACAGCAGAAGCACAAGATACATTCCCAGCACTTAGAACAGTGCTTTGCACATAGTAAGTGCTTAACAAATGCCACCATTATTATTATTCCCGCCCATAGTAGCCAACAATGACAGAAGAAACAGATGTAGAAATATTTATACTTTTTATATAAACAAATGTTGAAGGTGGTCATAAATGAATATCTGTAATTATCTGTAATTTATATTATTGTCTGTCTCCCCCTCTAGACTGTAAGCTCGTTTGGGGCAGGGAATGTGTCTGTTTATTGTTATGTTGTACTCTCCCAAGCACTTAGTACAGTGCTCTGCACCCAGTAAGTGCTCAATAAATGTAATTGAATGAATGATCATATACTTATAAACATATATGTGTGTAATTGTGGTGTTTATTAAGCATTTATGATGTGCCAAGCACTGCACTAAGAGCTGGGGTAGATGCATGATAATCAGATTCCTGTACACATGGGGTGCACAGCCTAAGTCTAAGTAGGAGAAAGAACACTTGAGGCACAGAAAAGTGAAGTGACTTGCCAGGCAAGTAGCAGAGCTTGGAGTAGAACTCATGACCTCTGACTTCCAGGCCCAAGCTATTCAATTGCCTTTGTGGTTCAAGGAAGCACCATTAACAGTGAAATTACTCTATGAAAGTGTGAATGACTGAAAAAACCAATGCAGAACCACAATTCTGGCCACATTGTGCACACATAAAGGCTGCCTCTTGTCTTGTCATGTTTAAGCTTTGCAGGGCCTGGCATTGTTTTCTCTTTTGGCCCCTTGTCTTTTGTTCCTTATGGAGGTTTTGCTCTAAAAGAACTAACTGCTCCTTTCTTAATAGCAGTACATCCTACTGGTCTAGCCTCAGCAGTTGACTCCCAGATTGCGCTGGGATGCAGCCTTGTCTGAGGCTGTTTCATTCTGTCCATTTCCTCTGCCCTTCTTGCTTTCAGTTTTCAAATTTCAACTCTGGTACAGCAGTGATCAGGGTTTCCTGCTGACATTCATTCTCAATCAGCCAGTCAGTCGTATTTATTGAGCACTTACTGGGTGCAGAGCATTATACTAAGTGCTTGGGAGAGTACAATGTAACAATAAACAGGCACATTCCCTGCCCACAACGAGCTTACAGTCTAGATGGGGAGATGGACATTAAAATAATAAATTACAGATATGTACATAGTGTTGTGGGGCTGGGAGGGGGGCTGAATAAAGTGAACAAGTCTGGGCAATACAGCAGGGAGTGGGAGAAGAAGAAAGGAGGGCTTAGGGAAGGCCTCTTCAGGTAGATGTGCCTTCAGTGAGGTTTGAAGATGGGGAGAGTCATTGTCTGTTGGGTGTGAGGAGGGAGGGCGATTCCCCTCATGTGTCCTACCCAGCAGAGCTGTGTGAAAAAGTGAACGGTACTGTGATGTTTGGACTCTAGGTTCCAGAACTTTATTGCTCATGATCTTGTCTTGCCATTTGATGTAGAGTTTGGCCCATAAATGACACTGATGGAGCTGTTCAAGGAGCTGAATCTGGCAGGTATGTGGCATCTCCTGACCAGCACTATAACTCTTTAGGCCTTCAGTTTTTTCTGGCACCTGATACCATGCTCCCGCAACACTCTGATAGTCTCCCTGGGATGTGCTGGCCTTCTTGATTCAGTTTTCTTCTTCCTCGTTTATGATTTTATTGTTTCTCAGTGTGCTCCATAGGTAAGAGAATTCTGTGACAGAATTTAGCTTTGTGGCATTGTCGATATAAATTTTTGGTTGTGTGCATGGCTTCTCCGGTGCAGGCTAATGCATCACCTCATTTTTCTTTAGACTGAGCCCATAGGCCTCATTGATTTGACAAAACAGTTTGCAATCATTTGCATACCTTTTCGGACTGTCATCTGCATAGAGCAGTTTTTGAAAGACTATCTCTAGGACTTTGGATTATAATTGAAGTCTTTTGTGTTGGAAATTTTCGGTGGTGCGGTAGCATAGTCTTATGCCTTCATCTCCAGTCAGTTAATAGTATTTATTGAGCTCTTACTGTCTGTGGAGCATTGTACTAAGTGCTTGGGAGAGTGCAATATAGCAGTAAACAGGCACATTCCCTTCCCACAATGAGCTGTCTAGAGGGAACTTACAGTCTAAAATGGATGCATAGAATAATAATAATAATAATTTTGAGGAAGGGATTCAACAGGACATCCTCAGCTCTGACCTGGCCGGCCACGCCATAAGAATTAATTTCAGAACCTTGATAAACCTCAGGGCAGCTAAATTTATAAGTCATTTTCTTTGTGCAGAGTATCATTTGCTTCTGTTAGGTCTATGAAAAGCATATAGATAATTGTGCTCCCTGAATTTTTTTCTTGCATCTGACATTAAGCAAAGATCATATCCACTGTGCCCCATTTATTAAGTGCTTAGTAGAATTGTATTGTGCACACAGTAGGGGCACAATAAAAGCCATTGATTATCTCAAGCTACATAATTGCATTAGGTTCAATCAGTCAGTCAATAGTATTTATTGAGCGCTTACTATGAGCATGACATGCAAATTCGTGAAGCGTTCCATATTTTAATTTTGTTAATGAGGTGTACATCCATCCCCTTGATTATATCTATCGTGATTATGTTGTCTTGTTTTTGTCTATCTGTCTCCCCCAATTAATAATAATAATAATAATGTTGGTATTTGTTAAGCGCTTACTATGTGCAGAGCACTGTTCTAAGCGCTGGGGGAGACACGGGGGAATCAGGTTGTCCCACATGGGGCTCACAATCTTAATCCCCATTTTACAGATGAGGTAACTGAGGCCCAGAGAATTTAAGTGACTTGCCCACAGTCACACAGCTGACAAGTGGCAGAGCTGGGATTCGAACTCATGACCTCTGACTCCAAAGCCCATGCTCTTTCCACTGAGCCACGCTGCTTCTCTAATTAGACTGTAAGCCCATCATTGTACAGGGATTATCTCTATCTGTTGCCGAATTGTATATTCCAAGTGCTTAGTACAGTGCTCTGCACATAGTAAGCACTCAATAAATACTACTGAATGAATGAATACTGTACTAAGCACTTGGGAGAGTACAATGTAACAATATAATAGGCACATTCCCAGCCTACAGTGAGCTTATTGTCTAGAGGATGACTTTACAATCTACAGGATGAGCTTACAGTATAGAGGATGAGTTTACAGTCAAGAGGCTCCTCATTTATCTTCCAGCTTCCATTCTCTCCCCTTGCTAGTCTATGCTACTTGCTGCTGCATGTATCATCTTCCCGAAGTATCTCATGGTCCCCATCTCTCCTTTCCACTTGTTCCCCATGCTTTTTAGCATTAAACAAAAACTCCATACAATTGATTTCAAGGCTGTCCACTACCTGGCCCCTCCTTACCTAAAGTCACTCTGTTCCCCAACTGGTTTTCGTCATTAGTCATGGGCTGGGGATAGAATAATCTGTAAATCATTAGGTGGCCTTTAGGAAAAGAGTCAGTTTGGGAGGGTCTGTGTATGGGGTAAAAGTGGCAGTGGACATGGCAGTGGGGACTGGGTAAGGTAGGGTGACTTGGAGAATTTAGGTGTGCAGATCGAGAGATAAGGCTTATTGGTAGAAACTGTTTTTGCAGAGGATGATGGAGTAGGGTTATTTCAGGTGTGGAGACTTTTAGGTGTGGAATATTTCAGGTGTGGAAGCTTTTAGGTGTGGGCC
The DNA here is from genome assembly GCF_004115215.2 of Ornithorhynchus anatinus. Lineage (NCBI taxonomy): Eukaryota > Metazoa > Chordata > Mammalia > Monotremata > Ornithorhynchidae > Ornithorhynchus > Ornithorhynchus anatinus. The sequence continues at coordinate 112,221,169 of NC_041729.1, forward strand.
CATGAAGTTTGGTGGTAATTAATGGTCACTAAAACACTGGGGCTCACTGAGGGCACAGGAAGTGGAATAAAAGAGTAGTAACTGCCTCTCAATCCATCAGTCAATCAATGATATTTATTGAGCACTTACAGAGCACTGGACTAAGTGCTTGGAGGAGTACAATGCAGCAGAATTCCAAGACACGTTCCCTGCGCATAATGAGTTTACAATCTAGAGGACTAAGTTGAGAGGTATCACTGATTGAAGACGCTGAGCAAGGGATCCCTTTCAGGATGGTTGAAAGGCAGCATCCATCAATCCATCGTATTTATTGAGCACTTATTGTGTGCAGAGCACTGTACTAAGCATTTGGGAGAGTATAACAGAGTCGATAGACGCGTTCCTTGCCCACAGTAAGGTTACAGTCTAGAGGATGGAGAACGGGGTCAGGCCAGTTTGAGAAGGGAGGGAGTAGGGCAGGTGAGGACAGGTTAGCTCAGTAGTAAAGCTGGAACTGCAGGGGATGTTAATCACTCATGCTCAATACCTAATGAAGCAGCAGTATTCCACAGTGGTCGAACAGGTGGGCTCAGTCATGCTTGGACAATAACTTAATATGCTTCCTTGTGATAACATCATGTTTATGAATGATATATCAGATCAAGACCAACAGGCAAGTTGACCATTGCTATTGATTTGGAGTTCTGTGTTAATTACCATATGTGTTAGAAATCTTTCTAAATTGTAATCCTTACAACATCATCACCTTTGGTAGAAAAGGCTGGGTCTGCTTCCCCAGGGTTCCCACTTGACACTTGGTCTGAGCCCCCTGCCAGAACCCTGGGACAATGTTTGGTGTTGGGAATCCTCAATGGACACACCCAGTCTACAATGTGAGATTAGGACATTTTATTGACTCAGAAGAATCACTAATGCATCACCTGAATGCCTGAGGAAATAGCCCATACAAATAACACAGTTCCACCTCCACAACACTTGTGTATAAATCCGTAATTTATTTTAATGTGGTAACTGCAGTATTTGTTAAGCACTTACTATGTCCCAGGCACTGTACTAAGAGCTAGGGTGGTTACAAACAAATCGGGTGGGACATAGTCCCTGTCCCACATGGGGCTCACAGTCTTAATCCCCATTTTACAGATGAGGGAACTGAGGCATAGAGAAGTTAAGTGACTTGCCCAAGGTCACACAGCAGAAAAGTGGCAGAGCTGACATTAGAACCCAGATCCTTCTAACTCCCAGACCTGTTCTCTGTCTGTCTACCCCTATAGACAGTAAGTACCTTGTGGGAAGGGAATGTGTCTACCAACTCTATTGTACTGCACTCTCTCAAGGGCTTAGTAAAGTGCTCTGCACTCAGTAAGTGCTCAGTAAATATCACTGATTGCTTGATTCTTGCAGACCTCCACCTCTCTATCCAGGACACAAAACCAGTTGCCAATGAGACTTCACCAACTTACCAAAAACAGACTTAGTCATTCGCTTCTCTGGAGGCCAGACCGGCTAACTTCTCAAAAGCTCTTCCACTCTGATTCCTGGAGTCTATAGATGGCTATAGAAAGGCAGAGTAAGAGTAAGGAAGTAAGAGCCCATAGAGGAACGAGGTGAATGGGGGAGGGATCTCTCAGAGATCAGCAGTATAAACAGGAAACCACAACTGCCTATATGCTCCTAAAAGCCAGTGGTTCATTTTAGAATTCCCATCTTGGAAGCAGTGGCAGCAATGGACAACGGGAGATGTGAGGGGAGGAAGGGGAAGTGCTACTGTCTAGGAAAACTTTGAAGCTATCACTCACCATTTTGACTAACCAATTCCTTAAACACCCTGGAAGGTGTTCAGTCAATCAATTGGTCATATTTACTGAGTGCTTGCCTCATTTTTGTTTTTTTAATGGAATTTGTAAAGTAGTTACTATGTGCCAGGCACTGTAAGCAATGGGGTAGATTTAAGATAATCACACTGGACATAGTCCATGTCCCACATGGGGCTCACAGTCTTAATCCCCATTTTATAGATGTGGTAACTGAGGAACAGAGAACTCAAGCGGCTTGCCAGTCACACAGCAGGCAGGTGGCAGAGCTGGGATTGGCACTCAAGACCTTTGGACACCCAGGCCCATGCTCTATCCAGTAGGCTATACTGCTTCTTGTGTGAAGGACTATGCCAAGGGCTTGGGAGAACTCAACAGAAGCAAAGCACATGTTCCCTGTCCTCAAGGAAATCCACCCTAAAAGGGGAGTCAGACAAACGAAGAAGACATAGGGAAGCAGGAGAGAACACTAAGTCCCCATGATTGGGTCTTACTCCAGCCTTTCTCCCTCTGCTCTTTCCAAATACTTCTCTGAGCCTCTTCTTCTGCAGTCCCCAATATGTTTTCTGGTGTTCTCACTATAGCATTCATCACAACCACCATGATGCCTAATATTCCTTCCCATACTTGGGGCTTTCATCACTCCCTTCTCTCCTCTCTTCCTTCCCTGAAAATGTGCGTCTTCCTCCCTCCTTAGAGCCATTGTCCCCAAGGATGTTAGATGGACTCAGCCCCACCACTCTGTCTCTTGCCTGAGGTTTTTCAGATGAAGGGGCCAGAAACACAGTGCTGCATTGGCAGCACTCCTGCAGAACTGAGGTTATTCTATACATGCTCAGGTTTATCCTTGGAGCTGAGGGCCTGGTTCAGTCTGGACTGAATCTGCTCTAGTCCATTGGTCATTTGGTATTGAATTGGCCTGGGACTGGGGCAGGTTGGGAAAGGTTAGAGAAGGTTAGAGAAGCAGCATGGCTCAGTGGAAAGAGGCCGGGCTTGGGAGCCAGAGGTCATGGGTTGGAATCCCGCCTCTGCCACTTGTCAGCTGTGTGACTGTGGGCAAGTCACTTAACTTCTCTGTGCCTCAGTTCCCTCATCTGTAAAATGGGGATTAACTGTGAGCCTCATGTGGGACAACGTGATCACCCTGTATCTAACCCAGCGCTTAGAACAGTGCTCGGCACATAGTAAGCGCTTAACAAACACCGACATTATTATTATTATTAAAGGTGGCTATCAGATTTTAGTCACTAGGTACCAGGCTAGGCACTTAATCTGACCACCTGGACCAAGTGAAGAAACCAGCAACTTAGAGCCTTTTCTGGCCCCAAGATTCAGGGCAATATAGCTCTGGCTGCCTGGCCAGCTCTAAAGCCATATACCAATGGGATGATGGTACCCCTCACTCCAGAGAGCTGACAACCCTGTTTTTTTATGGTATTTGTTAAGCGCTTATTATGAGTCAGGCACTGGTACTAAGCACTGAGGTAGATAAAAACTGAACCACATGGGGTTCACAGTCTTAAGAGAAGCAGCATGGCTCAGTGAAAAGAGCACGGGCTTGGGAGTCAGAGGTCATTGGTTCGAATCCCAGCTCTGCCACTTGGCAGCTATGTGACTGTGGGCAAGTCACTTCACTTCTCTGTGCCTCAGTTACCTCATCTGTAAAATGGGGATTAGGACTGTGAGCCTCATGTGGAACAACCTGATTACCCTGTATACCCCAGCCCTTAGAACAGTGCTCTGCACATAGTAAGTGCTTAACAAATACCAACATTATTATTATTATTATTATTAATAATCTCCATTTTACAGATGAGGTAACTGAGGCACAGAAAAATTAAGTGACTTGTCCAAGGCCACACAGCTGACAGAGGCAAACCCAGAATTAGAATTCAGGTCCTTCTGACTACCAGGCCAGGGCTCTAGGCAGTAGTCCACACCGCTTTCTGTTGGCTTGGAAGAGTATAAGTAGTTTAGGAAAGACAAGCAGGGAAAAAAAGAGGGGTACTGTGGTTTTGTAAAACATTTACTCTCAGAGAGACCCAAGGAACAGAAGGCCAATTGGTAGAGAGGATTTGAGATAAGGGGAAAGGGGAAAAGAGCATGATGACATCATTGCTAGATCACTAGATATGATAAAGGCAGATGAGGATGAGGTCTTCTTTGGTCAGTCCACCGAAAGGGGTTTGAATCAGCATTGGGTGATGATGGGAGGCTTTAACTCCCTAAATATCTGCAGGGAAAAAAAACAAAAAACAGTTCAGCAGGCCACAGATGGTCAAACAGCTTTTTGGATTGCATGAGGGACAACTTTCTAGTACAGAAAGTATAGGAATCAATTTGGACAGATTCTCTTCTGAGTTTCATTACATGTGGTTACAACAAAAAGGAATTAGTCGAGGATCTAAAATTGGAAACAAACTTCAGTCGATTTCACAAAAGGAGTAGCTTCAAGATCTTATTGGATGGGAGAAGAAAAGTCAGCCAGTTAAAGAAAATAACCTTTAGAGAGGCACATTTTAATTGGCTAAGGACCCTAGGGGGAATTTCTGGCACTTAGTACAGTGTTTTGAACACCATAGACACTAGTATATTCCACTAAATGAATGAAAGATGACATAGAGGAGCCCATAAAAGGCAAAGGAATCCAAAAAATCTGAGTGTTCTTTAAAACAACAATTCAAAAGCACACTTTCCCAATGCATAGGATAAGAAGGATAAAAAAGAGGTTAAATTGGTTAAGCCTAGAATTATTCAGAGACCTTCAGGGAAAGAGGGATAGTTACAAAAGAGGGGAAATTAAGCCAGATCATTAAAGAAATCCCACAATTGCCTAGAAACAAGATTAGAAAAATTAAGATTGGAAAAGCCAGGCGCATAGCACAAAACATAAAAGGAAACCAAAAAAAAGAATTCTTCAGTATATTAGCTGAAAGAGAGGGACCAGAGAAAACATCACCCTCCTGAAAGACAGGAAGGGAAAGCTAAGCTCACTGAACTGTAAAAGACTTCACACTCTGTCTTCACATACCCTTCCATCCCTCAAAGTCTTTTTCCTTATTTTAATTTAAATTGGCTGCTTAATACTTGTTATGTAAATAAGATATATCACCTAAGCTAACCTCATCAAAATCAATTGGAGTTACTTCAGAGATGTTTGGAGATTAGGGTGGGAGTGTTAATGCAAAACAACATTTCATCTCTCTTTCAGAAATGTAGGGGGGATGGTTGTGATTTTGCTTCTTTTGTACTCCTATTTCCCCCTCCCCCAACAACAATAATTTGGGGGGTTCATCATTGTATGGGTTATCTTCTGCTTTTCCTCTCTGTTATCTGTTCACTCATAACAGTGGTAAATTCTGCCCCAAAAGCCTGGTTAAGAGGATTCAGGCTGCATATCACCTCTCTCCACCTACAGTGTCACCCAATCAGTCAATCAATCAATCATGTTTATTGAGAACTTACTATGTGCAGACCACTGTACTAAGCACTTGGGAGAGTACAATATGACAGAGTTGGTAGACACGTTTCTGGCCCACAACGAGCTTAGAAGTCTAAATGGGGAGGCAGTCATTAATGAAAATGAATTATGGATATGTACATAAGTGTGGTAAGGGTGAGAGAGGGGTGAATGAAAGGTGCAAATTCAAGTGCAAGGGCAACACAGAAGAGGAAATGAGGACTTAGTCAGGGAAGGCCTCTAGGAAGAGAAGTACCTTCTTTAAGGATTTGAAGGTGGGGAGAGTAATTGGCTTTAGGATAAGAAGAGAGAGGCCCAGGCCAGAGGCAGGTTATGGGTGAGAGGTCAGCGACAAGATAGATGAAAATTGACCTACAGTGAGTAGAATGGCATTAGAGGAGTGAAGTGTACTGGCTGGGTTGTAGCAGGAGAGTAGTAAGGTGAGGTAGGAGGGGGCAAGTTGATTGAGTGCTTCAAAGCCAATGGTGAGGAGTTTCTGTTTGATGCAGAGGTGGATGCAACCATGGGAGGTTCTTGAGGAGGGAGGAAACATGGACTGAACAGTTCCAGAGAAAAATAATCCAGGCAACTGAGTGAATTATGAACTGGAGTGGTGAGAGTGAGAAGGCAGGGAGGCCAGCTAGGAGATTCATAAAGTAACCAAGGAGAGATAGGACTAATGCTTGGAGATTCCTGCTCCATTATAGACTGTGAGCCCATTGTTGGGTAGGGATTGTCTCTATCTGTTGCCGAACTGTACTTTCCAAGCACTTAATACAGTGCTCTGCACACAGTAAGTGCTCAATAAATACAAATGAATGAATGAATGAATGAATCACAAAAACCCTCCCTAGGGCAGGAAAGGTCCTGTTCCAGGGATGGGTACTGGCACACAGGGCAAAAGTGATGAGCCTGGGGCCTGTGCCTGGAGCCTGGAGGGACTCCATAAAGAGCTCTTGTTCTCCAGCCTGGATCAACCTCTTCCCTTCCGTCTCATTCCCATTTCACACCTATTACCACTCACCTGCTCTTCCAATCTTTCAGGCTTTATTGAACATTTACTTTGTGCTGAGCACTTTACTAAGCACTTGATAGAATTCAATTATGAAGACATGATCCATGCCCTTAAGGAGCTTACAGTCTTTTTTTTCTTTTAATAGTATTTGTTATGTGCCGGGCACTATAATAAGCATTGGGGTATATACAAGATAATCAGGTTGGACACTGTCCCTGTTCCACATTGGGCTCACAGATTTAATCCCCATTTTACAGATGAGGTAACTGAGATACAGAGAAGTGAAGTGAGATACAGAGAAGTGGTCATAGCTTTAATTACCCAGAATAGACAAGTGAGATACAAAGAAGTGAAATAACTTGCCCAAGGTCACACATCAGACAAATGAAGGAGCCAGGATTAGAACCTAGGTATCCTGGCTCCCAGCCTGTGCCCTATCCACTAGGCAATGCTGCCTCTTTGCACTTCCATTCCACGCAATCTTCAGGGCTCACATCTGCTGCTGGAGTGGAATTGATCTAGGCTACTGCCAGAACTGGAACAACTGGTCTCTAAGCATAATGTTGCCCTCCTCTGGCTTTTCTCAGTTGCCCCTTCCTCTCTCAGTGAGATAAGCAGCCTCCCCACCAACAGCAGGGAGCAGAGCTGGTAACACTTCCCTGATACTCCCTCTGAGAAATTATGTTGGAATAAACTTAAACCTTGCCTGCTGAGATTTCTCCCATTGGATCAATGAATTAATGGCATTTATTGAGCACTTGCTGTGTGCAGAGCACTGGACTAAGCACTTAGGGAGCATGCCATACTTGTTCCCTGACCACAAGGACCTTACAGTCTAGAGAATATATATATATATATGTTATGGTACTTGTTAAGTGCTTGCTATGTGCCAAGCACTGTTCTAAACACTGGGGTACATACAAGGTAATCAGGTTGGACACAGTCCCTGCCCGACATGGGGCTCACAATCTCAATCTCCATTTTACAGATGAGGTAACTGAAACAAAGAGAAATTAAGTGATTTGCCCAAGATCACACAGCAAACAAATGATGGAGTCGGGATTAGAACTGATGTCCTCTGACTCCCAAGTCTGTGCTCCTGCCACTAGGGATTCTGCTTCTCTGTGTGTATATATATATATATATATATATGTATATGTATATATTTCCCCTCACTATTTCAAATTGGCACATTTGGTGAGATTCCCTTCTTCCCATCCTGCAGGGCCTAGGTTTAAGGCCTGAGATATATCTGGCCTATATCTCCCCTTTCTCCTTCCTCTTGTCTTTATTTCTGTACATTATTGCTCTCTCCTTCCTTTATTCATGAACCTTCCCCTCCCTATTTGCAATCACCAATAAATTAATAAATTAATATAGCATTGATTAATGAATGTGATGTACAGTGTGGCTCAGTGGAAAGAACTGGGCTTGGTAGTCAGAGGTCATGGGTTCTAATCCCAGCTCCACAGATTGTCAGCTGGGTGATTTTGGGCAAGTCAGCTTCTCTGGGCCTCAGTTACCTCATCTGTAAAATGGGAATTAAAACTGTGAGCCCCATGTGGGACAACCTGATTGCCTTGTATCTACCCAGCATTTAGGACAGTGCTTTGCACATAGTAAGCACTTAACAAATGCCATCATTATTATTACCTCAGCACTTAGAACAGTACTTGGCACATAGTAAGCACTCAACAAATACCATAATTATTATTATTATTACAAAGACTTGAAATCGCAACAGTAACAAGGTATCTATCCCCTATTCTCAAGGAATTTACAACAATTTACAGACAGTGTGAATGTATAAGGAAGAAACAGTAATAATTATAATCATTGTATTTGTTAAGCACGTTCTATGTGCTAAGAACTGTACTAAGCACTGGAGTAAATACAAGATAATCAGGTTGGACAAAGTCCCTATCCCACATGGAGCTCACAGTCTAAATCAGAGGGAGAAGAGTTATTGAATCCCAATTTTACAAATGAGGAAACTGAGGCACAGAAAAGTTTAGTGACTTGGTCCAAGTCAATTGGATGAGTCAAGATTATCACCCAGGTCTCTTGACTCCCAGTCCTTTGCTGTTTCCAGTAAACCATTCTTAGGAAACAGTATAAACACATCAGAACAGTTTAAACAATTGAATTTACATATATATATATATATATATACCTATGTTTGTACATATATATAAACATATATATATATTTCTCTAATCATTTGATCATTGCTTTTGCCATAGAACCTCTCCATCCCCTGATTTTTGAGGAGGAAATAAAAAATTAATTTCATAAGCAGTGATAGCTTTGTGGGCTGAGGTAAGAGAAGGAGAAGGGGTCAGAATAATATAGATGCAGGCTCTCAGAAACATGCAGGCTCTGGGGTAAAAAGAGAAAGGTTTAGATATAGTCTCATGGAAGGAATGAATTTAGGTGGAGGGCACACAGTAACTTCTTGAGGGCTGGAATTGTGGCTATTCTCTAACTCTCTAAGTACAGTGCTCTGCACACAATAATTAATAATTGTTAATGAGATGTACATCACCTTGATTCTATTTATTTGCTACTGTTTTAATGAGATGTTCATCCACTTGATCCTATTTATTGCTATTGTTCTTGTCTGTCTGTCTCCTCCAATTAGACTGTAAGCCCGTCAGAAGGCAGGGACTGTCTCTATCTGTTACCGATTTGTACATTCCAAGTGCTTAGTACAGTGCTCTGCACATAGTAAGCGCTCAGTAAATACTATTGAATGAATGAATGAATGAATAATAAATACCACTGATTGGGAAGTGGGCAGTGAGCACTTGGGAGAGTGGTACAGAAGTAGGAAACAACATCTCAAGTTATCTTTATCAATCACTCATCTTTATCAATCTTTACTTTATCAGTAATCTTTATCAATCATTACTATTCCCCTCCTTTTCTCCTTTTTTCTTCTCTTTTTCTCTTGTTCCTCTGTTGTTAGACTTAATTCCACTTGTAACAGTCCCTCTTGTTTTGGGGTTGCAAAATCTATGCCAAAAAGTGGGGCAATTACATGAGTAAATATAATTTATTAATAAATAAAAAGCACATATATAGGCATGAGTCCTGAGGTTAGGAATATAGTACACCACTGTTAAGGGTAGGAGTTGATCTGATATTAACTGGGGAGTCAGACATTAATTGGGGAATACCCTCCTGTGGGGATGAACTTTTAGGAACACTTTAAAGATAGGGAGAGTTGCATGTCTGGTGGATTTGGGGTGGAAAGTTGGGGAGACCACATGAGCCAGATAGAGATAAGAAGGTGGGAAAGCCAAGAGCAAAGTTAATTTAGAAAGTGAGTTTGGGAGAAGCAATTAAATAAGATGGAGACCTCTCTGGTGGAGGTGGTGGAGAGCCTTGGAATCAGTCATATGAAATTTCTGCTTGATATGGAGGGAGAAGGGTAACTAACAGTGTTTTGAGGAGAGGAAAGGTATGTATCAATCTGCTCTCCAAGAAGATGATCCATAAAGCAGTGTAGAGTGTGGACTGGAGGGGAGAGAGTTTGGAAGCAGGGAGACCAGCAAGAAGGAGAGGCTGATGCTACTGTTTAAGCTTTTATAAGACTAGAGCTTGGGTCAGGTAGTAGCTGTTGAATGGAAAGGAAGGAATGGTCTTGGAGATGTCAGGAAGCAAAAAAAAAGCAAGATTTAGAAGTTGCCTGGTTGTGAGGGCTCTCCATCAAGTTAACACTCAATAAATTCGATTGATTGCTTGGCTTAAAGACAGTGAGGCTCTTTCTGATTGGTTAGGATATTTATGAATGAACAGTCTTGTAAACAGTATTTCACATGCTCTGGACTATTTCTCCAGATTAGTACAGTGCTTTGCACACAGTAAGCACTTAATAAATTCTATTACTACTTCATTTTTTCCTTGGAAATTGTTTTGTTTTAAATTGAAGCCTAACATATTTATTTAGCCTCTGGAGATATGGGTGGTGTGCTTCGCTAAGTTTGACAAGACTGTTTGAGGAACAAAGAATCTATTTATGTCTTTAGAAATAGTTATACTCTGATATGTTAGGTTTCCATAGATATATGATGGAAACAAAGGAAATCATTTTCTATAGTTTTGTGCACTCAATGTGATTATCTAGTTGTCAGCTTTTTGAAATCAAATACTTATTTCAATTGTTATATGCATTAATTTGCTCAAATCACCAATTGTTTGAATCTTAAATGGCATTTTTCAAGCCAGCACATGAACTGCAATGTGCAACTACTGGCTTCTATTTCCATTTTCTTGTTTGGGTTTTTTGTTTGTGTGTGAAAAGCTGAGGAAATTAAATTCAAAGCTCTAGGTCAGTACAGGGAAACTTTACATACTCCAAAGTCAGGAAATTAAAATGTACTGTTCCCTTAGCAACTGAAACTTGGCAACTCTGCCATATATGCAGGAGAAAAGTCATCAATGTGCACAAAAAAGAAAACATTCATATGGAACCTCAGCAAAATCCCCCAATAGATCAGATAATAATGATAATATTAATAATAATGATAACAATATTTACTATGTTCTTAGTATGTGCCAAGCAGTGGGGTAGATACAAGATCCCCATAAGTTTCCTCTCCTCTGTCCCCCATAACACCTCCACCCTTCTCCAAATCAGCTATCCACAGGGCTCCCTCTGCTGCCTCAGAGACATTTGGGCCACGAGCCTCATGACCCTCCTTGCCGCCAGCCTTTTGATTTTGATTTGATAGACCCATGGACAAGTCAACATTCAACCCTGGGCGTCACCTGCTAATTAATAATATTGATTTGTATCATATTATTATATTACTGCTATCACATGTTAATTGTTAATTGTTCTCAGTGCCATCACTTATCTCACTGACTTCACCATGACCTTCCAACCCCCCTCCTCCCATCTGCCCTTCCCAATCCTCACCTTCCCCTTCCCCTCTCCCCCCCAGCTCTTTCCCGGAATTTCCACTGCCTCCTCCCCTCCTCCCCACCGCCCCCCAGAATCCCACTTTACCAGCACTGACCCTCCTCTTCCTCCCCTTGCGCTCTTCCCTACCAAACTCCCTCCTTCCACCCCTTTCCCTTCCCTCTTCCCCGCTCATGCCCCATCCCAGTTCTCCTGTCCCAATGTCACCCCTCATCCCCCCCTCCCTGCCCAGGTCCCTGCCATCTCAGTCCCATCCAAACCCTCTCCTCCCCCCCTCCCTTCCCCCTCTGTTCTCCTCCCCCACAGCTGCTGCCAAGTGTGGCCTATGGAGCTCCCACTCCATTATAGGTAAGCTCCCTTTCATTCTTGACCTTTTCCTTCCCCACTCTCTCCTCCTTCTCGCCCTTACGGAGACCTGGCTCACCCCTGAGGGCACGGTCTCTTCTGCTGCTCTCTCCAGCAGAGGCCTCTCTTTCTCCCACTCCCCCAGACTCACTGGGAAAGGAGGAGGTGTCGGCTTCCTTCTCGCACCCCATGCCACTTCCACACTATTCCTCCTCCCCCTTCCCTTTCCTTCCCCTCCTTTGAAACCCCCCGTCCCACCTTCAACTTCTTCAACCACCTTGATCCCTTTCTCACCTTCCTTCTCTCCTTCTCACTGCCCACTCTGATCCCGGAGTCCACATGGATGTTCCCGGTGACCCCTCTGCCACCCACCTGCTATCACTCCTTGACTCTGCCAACTTCCTGCTCCAGCACATCTCAACCACTCACCAACTTGGTCACACCCTCGATCTCATCATCTCTCACCACTGCACTATCTCCACCCTCGCCGACTCTGAAATCCCTCTCTCTGACCAAAACCTTCTCACCTGCCTCCTCTCTCACACTCCCTCCCTCTGCAAATCTGCATTACTCCCTCACAGAGATCTCCACTCTCTTGACCCCATCCGTCTCTCCCAAAACATCACACCCCACCTTCCCTCCCTATCCTCTCTTCCCACTCTCGATGATCAGATTACTGCTCCCAACTCTACCCTCTCTTCTCAACTCAACTCGCTCGCCCCCCTTTCCCTTTGCGGCTCTCGCTCCACTAACCCACAGCCCTGGATCTCTGCCTCTGTCCGCCTCCTTCGCTCTTATGCTCAAGCTGCTGAGCACTGCTGGTGAAAGTCTAAGCACCAAAACAACCTTATTCACTTCAAATTTATCCTTTCCTGCCTTAACTCTGCCCTCTCCTCTGCCAGGCAAAACTATTTTTCTTCCCTCATTGACGCCCATGCCCATCACCCCCACCAATTGTTCCAGACTTTTAACTCTCTCCTCAGGCCCCCGGTTCCTCCCCATCCCCGATCCCTCACCCTCACTTTCCCATCCTTCCCTGCAGTATCCTCAGAGGAGATCTGCTTCCTTCTCGCAAATGCCACCCCCTCCACCTGTGCTTCAGACACCCCTTCCCTCCTCCCCTCCTTAACTTCTATCTTTAACCACACGCTCTCCAATGGCTTCTTCCCCTCTGCCTTCAAACAAGCCCATGCCTCCCCCATCCTAAAAAAACCCTCTCTTGATCCCACTTCTCCTTCCAGTTATCGTCCTATCTCTCTCCTACCCTTCTTTTCCAAACTCCTAGAATGAGTCGTCTACATTCGCTGCCTTGAGTTCCTCAACTCCAACTCTTCCCTGGACCCCCTCCAATCTGACTTCTGTCCCCACCGCTCTACTGAAACTGCTCTCTCAAAGATCTCCTTTGACCTTCTTCTTGCCAAATCCACTGGTTCCTACTCTATCCTAATCCTCCTCAACCTCTTAACTGCATTTGATACTGTCAACCATCCCCTTCTTCTCCACACTTTATCTTACCTTGGCTTCATAGACTCCATCCTCTCCTGGTTCTCCTCTTATCTTTCTGGCCGTTCATTCTTGGTCTCCTTCGCGGGTTCCTCCTCCCCCTCCTATCCACTAATGTGAAGGTTCCTCAAGAGTCAGTTCTTGGACCTCTGCCATTCTCCATCTATACTCACTCCCTTGGTGAACTCATTCGCTCCCACTGCTTCAACTATCATCTCTACACAGATGACACCCAAATCTACATCTCCTCCCCTGTTCTCTCCCCCTGCCTCCAGGCTATCTCCTCCTACTGCCAGTACGTCTCCACCTGGATGTCTGCCCACCACTTAAAACTCAACATATCCAAAACTGAGCTCCTTATCTTCCCTCCCAAACCCTGTCCTCTCCCTGGCTTCCCTGTCACTGTGGATGGCACTACCATCCTTACCGTCTCGCAGGCCCGCAACCTTGGTTTCATCCTTGACTCTGCTCTCATTCACCCCACACATCCAATCCATCACCAACACCTACTGATCTCACCTTCACAATATCGCCAAGATCCGCCCTTTCATCTCCATCCAAACTGCTACCATGCTGGTACAAGCTCTCATAATATCCCAACTGGATTATTGCATCAGCCTCCTCTCTGATCTCCCTTCCTCCTGTCTCTCCCCACTCCAGTCCATTCTTCATTCCGCTGCCTGGATCATCTTCCTACAGAAATGCTCTGGGCATGTCACTCCCCTACTCAAAAACCTCCAGTGGTTGCCTATCAATCTTGGCATGAAGCAAAAACTCCTCACTCTTGGCTTCAAAGCTCTCCATCACCTTGCCCCCTCCTACTTCACCTCCCTTCTCTCTTTCTATTGCCCACTCCATACGGTCCACTCCTCTACCACTCACCTCCTCACGGTCCCCCATTTGTGCCTGTCCCGCTGTTGACCCCTGGCCCATGTCTTACCACTGTCCTGGAATGCCCTCCCTCCTCACACCCGCCAAACTCTCTTCCCCTCTCCAAAGCCCTACTGAGAGCTCATCTCCTCCAGGAAGCCTTCCCAGACTTAGGCCCCCTTTCCCTTTGCTCCTCCTCCCCTCCCCTCCCCTTCCCCGCCTCCTACCCTCTGTTCTCCCTCTCCCCTCCCCTCAGCACTGTGCATATTTGTATATATTATTTATTACCCTATTTATTTCATTAATGAGGTGTATATCTCCATGATTCTATTTATCTTGATGATGATGATGTTGTCTTGATGATGATGATGTTGTCTTGTTTTGTTTTGTTCTGTTTTGCTTTGCTGTTTCCCCCGTTTAGACTGTGAGCCCATTATTGGGCAGGGATTGTCTCTATCTCTTGCCGAATTGTACATTCCAAGCACTTAGTACTGTGCTCTGCACACAGTAAGCGCTCAGTAAATACTATTGAATGAATCATCAGACTGCACACAGTCCCTGTCTCAAATAGGGCTCATAGTTTATGGGGGTTTTTATGGTCTATGTTAAGTGCTTACTATGTGCCAGACACTGCACTAAGTGCTGGGCTAGATACAGGTTAATCCAGTTGGATACAGTCCATGTCCCACAAGGGGCTCTCAGTATTAACCCCCATTTACAGATGAGGTACCTGAGGCACTTAGAAGTGAAGTGAATTTCCTAAGGTCAAACAGCAGACAAATGACACAGCTGGGATTAGAACCCAGGTCCTTCTAACTCCCAAGACCCTACTCTATCCGAAAAGTCACACTGCTTCTCACAGTTATTTGTTATAGAGATTTAGAGTTTCTATTACTATAGTTTGATTTCTTGACTCTTTTTATTTTTGTACCAAAGAAACAAAACTGAATGCGCCAGGAACAAATATTTTCAGTAGGACACCCTCAGGGCTCATCCAGATCCTAGTGGCTCAGGAAAGCTCTGTTGGGAGAATGAAGCTGCAAGCACCTGAGGAGTTGTTATTCAGGATTAGAGACCAAAGGGATGACCTCTAGATGGTAAATTTACTGTGAGCAGGGAATGTGTCTGTTTATTGTTGTATTGTACTCGCCCAAGTACTTAGAACAGTGATCTGCACACAGCAAGGGCTTAATAAATACCACAGAATAAAAGAAAAAACGAATGAACTAAATGCTGGGGTGGATACAAGCAAACAGGTTGGACAGAGTCCCTGTCATACATGGGGCTCACAATCTTAATCCCCATTTGATAGATGAGGGAACTGAGGCAAAGAGAAGAGAAGTGACTTGCCCAAGGTCACGCATCAGACAAATGGCAGAGCCAGAATCATGACCCAGGTCCTTCAGACTCCCAGCTTGGTGTTCTATTCATTAGGCCATGCTACCTAGGCTTGGACTGCCCACCAGGGAGTGATTGCAATATGTGGGAGAAGTGAGCATAATATTCCTCATAACAATGCATCAATAGCATTTATTGAGCACCTCCTAAGTACAGAGTACTGTATTAATTGTTTGGGATAGTACAGTAGAAATGAATATTCATGTCTCTGCCCTCATGGAGTTTATAATTTACTGAACAAAGAGTGTGTAAGTGTGCCTGAAGCAGTTCAATAAATTATTCTCCCTTTATTATAACAGGTTGAGATAGGTGACACTCATTGAGCAAAATACATCAGTCATTCAATCAATAGTATCTTTGAGTGCCTACTCTGTGCAGAGCACTGTACTAACTGCTTGGGGGAGTACAAGAGAGTTAGTAAGCCCGATTCCTGCCAAAAAGGAGTTTACAAATCAATAGGGGAGACAGACTTAAAATATAATGATTTATAAATAGAAATAAACAAATTACAAATAGTATCATTCATAAATATTTACAGTGGATATACAAGGATTGCCATGTACCTGAAGGTTAATTCATGTAAATTGCCAAGTCAAAGGTGAAAATTGTTTGAATCTTTCAAGAAATGAGGAAAATAAAGGCATGGTGATTTACTTGAAACCGTAAAGGCTGAGTGGGTTTTCAATTATTCCGTTTTTTCTCCCTAATGATGATTCAGGAATTGGAGACTAAGGTTTAGATTTGGAAGAGATCTCAAAAATATTCTAGACCAAATTTTTACTCCAAAAATTGTGGCCCATTTTTTTTTCAAACAGGGAGCATTTTAAAAAGATTGCTGTAGTAAACCAAGAATGAAAACAAAGCCACATCAACTTTTGAAAAATTAATACTCAGTCCTTACAGGCTTAAATGCTCATTGAATTTGCATCTATGTCATGCTTGCTAAGTGACATTATTAATGCCTGCAGCAATCAGCATTCAATGTATAATTTAACAGGAGTACATTCAAACCTGACTCAACTAAGTGAGTTAACATTGCTTTGAATAAATGACGCAGAGCTGATCGGTCTAGGTCAGATATTTGATTCAGGGTAATGGTCCAACTTAAACATTTTTTTTAAGTCTTTATCACAGCAGAAGCTACCACATCCTATCCATCCTGTCTGAGTGGTATCAGTTAGTCACTGTAACCAGGTTTTGACATTCGTCCCCTTTCACCCTTTGCAGGAACCCTGTTATTACTGACCAGATGGCCCATCTGCAGGGTTTACTTACCATCTGCACTTTGTCTTCCTTAATCCAAACATTAGGGCTGATCTGTCCAGCTAAGATTAATATTTAGCAAATGGGCTAGCAACCTATGCATTTCTTTCACCTTCTAAAAGATCCTGCCTTATAGCAGTTGTGTTAAGCATTTCAGCCCACCAGGGAAAAGCATTTAAAAAGACAATGATCCACATCAGGCAGCACTGCACTGGGTTGATGGGAACTCTGAAATTGAAGTTCAAAAGTTTGGGGATTATTGTCTCTGAAGCCCAAAGGTGACAGTTTTTCAAGATGAAATAGATAACCCATGAAACAGGTAACCCATGTGGACTGGCAAGGCGGAAGGGCACAGCTAAGGGCATCCCAGTGCTGGCATGGGTAGTCCCTACACCACAGAGATGATAATCAATTTAGCCCTCAGTCATCCCCCCAAAAGTCGTTACTATTATTATTATTTTGATATTTGTTAAGCGCTTCACTGTTCTATGCTGTGTTAATCAATCATGTCGAACAGAGTCCCTGTCCCACGTGGGCCTCACAGTCTCAGTAGAAGAGAGAAAGGGTTTGGAATCCCTATTTTACAGTTGGGGAAATTGAGGCACAGAGAAGTTAAGAGACTCACCCAAGGTCACAGAACAAACAATGAGCAGGACTAGAATTAGAATCCAGATTCTTTGACTCCCAGGCTTGTACTGTCTCCACTAGGCCACACTGCTACTCGCTGCTAAAAGAGAGCTAGTCCTTGCTGCTGGAAGAGAACTAGAGGAGGCCAGGGAAATGAGTATGGAGCTAGTTAGTTGAGGTAACTGGATGAAGGGAAGGAGAAGAAGAGGTTAGGGTCGAGCAGATGTGCTTAGTGAGGCCTGCTTTCATGAGGTAAGTAGGAGGAGAATTTGGAGGAGTGGAATCTCCAAGAACAAAAACACATTTGTTGCTCCCCACTGACCACCCATAATATGGTCTGGTCACTTCCTTCTGCACAGAGTGGGCAGGTGGAAGGCCTGAGAAGCCCAATTAATCAGTGGTACTTATTGAACGCTTACTGTATGCAGAGCACTGTACTAAGCACATGGGAAAGTGTAATAAAATAGAGTTGGTCAACAACCCCTGCCCATGAGAACCTTACAGTTTCCTCCATCTCCTGAAGACATCGTCCATCTCTGACAGGACATCTTCCATCTCTGACACTGCCTCTGTAGCTCCAGGTGTGCAGGCCTGGAGAAGTGGAGAAGGGGAGGTTACCTCTGTGGTCCATTGAAAATTTCTTGTCCATGCCTTTTTCCAAGTTGGCCTTCTATTTATCCTTGGCCTTTCATCTTAGGATCCCAAAACGTGTTTCCAACAACTCAAGGACAAATAATGTTTCCTCTAGTCTAGCAATTGAGCACTTATTCTATGCAAAGCACTCAACTAAATGCTTGGGAGAGTATAATAGGGATGGTAAAAATGATCCTTGTCCTCAAGGAGCTTACAAACTGGAGTGAGTAAAATGAAATGAAGTGCACAAGAAGTCCAGCAGATGTGCCTTCAAGGGCCAGTGAGTCTGTGCGAGAGGGTTTTTCAGTGGTAAAAGAAAGCAGTCTGGCATAGTGGATAGAGCCCGGGCCTGGGAGTCAGAAGGACCCAGCTTCTAATCTTGGCTCCACCGCTTGTCTGCTTTTTGACCTTGGGCAAGTCACTTCACTTCTCTGTGCCTCAGTTCCCTGATCTGTAAAATGGGGATAAAGACTGTGAGCCCCATGTGGGACAGGAACTGTGTCCAACCTGATCATCTTCTATCTATCATAGCACTTAGAACACTGCACAACACATAGTAAGCACCTAACAATATTATTATTATTATCATTATTATTTTTGTCCTGACTCTGTATGGGGCAGACCTACCAGAGCTTAGCAATGAGTGAGCCAAGCAGACACCTAAAGCACCAGGAAGTCATTTACCACTAGCCCTTTTCAGGAACTCTGACCTCAATGTGTCTGCCAGAATGGCAGGCCACATCAATCAGTCAATCAATCAATCAGTGGTATTTATTGAGCACTTACTATGTGCAGAGCACTTTACTGAGTACTTACTATGTGCAGAGCACTTTACTAAACATTTGGGAGAGTACAATACAGCAGAGTTGGTAGAAATGTTCCCTGCCCACAAGGAGCTTACAGTTTAGAGGGGGAGACAATGGGTATATCTATAAGTGCTGTGGGGCTGAGGGTGGAATAAATTTCAAGTGCTCAAAGGGACTAATAATAATAATGTTGGTATTTGTTAATGTTTACTATGTGCAGAGCACTGTTCTAAGCGCTGGAGGAGATAAAGGGTAATTAGGTTGTCCCACGTGAGGCTCAGTCTTCATCCCCATTCTACAGATGAGGTAACTGAGGCACCGAGAAGTGAAGTGACTTGCCCACAGTCACACAGCTGTCAAGTGGCAGAGCTGGGATTCGAACCCATGACCTCTGACTCCCAAGCCTGGGCTCTGTCCACTGAGCTGGGACAAGAGGCCTCTTGGAGAAGGCCTCTTGGAGAAAATGTGACCTTAATAAAGTTTTGAAGGAGGGGAGAGTGGAGGCCTAGCATATATGGAGGGGGAGGGAGATCTAGACCAGAAGGAGTACGTGGGAAAGGGGTTGGTGGCAAGATAAGAAGAGATTGGGACACATTGAGCAAGTTGGCACTAGAGGAGCAAAGTGCCCAGATTGGGGTATAGTAGGTCAGTGAAGTAAAAAAGTCGGAAGCAAACTGATTGAATATTTTAAAACCTATGGTTAGGCATTGCTGTTTGCTGCGGAAGTGGATGGTCAACCAAAAGAGGTTCTTGAGGAGTGAGGACACATGGACTTAATTTTTTTTTTTTTAGAAAAATGATCAGGGTAGGAGAGTAAAGTGTGGACTGGAGTGGGGAGAAATAGGAGTTAGAGAGGTCGGGCAAGGTGGCAGATGCAGTAGTTAAGGTGGGCTAGGATAATTTCTTGGATGAGCATAACAGCAATTTGGATGGAGAGGAAAGAATGGATTTTAACAATGTTGCAAAGGTGAAGCCAACAGGATTTGGTGACAGATTGAGTATGTGGGCTGAATGAGAGAGATGAGTGAAGGATATCACCATGGTTACAAGCTTGTGAGACAGGGAGGATGGTGGTGCTGTCTACAAGGATGGGAAAGTCAGAGTGAGGACAGGGTTTGGGTGGGAAGATGAGGAGTTCTGTTTTGGACAAGTTAAGTTTGAGATGCTGGCAGGACATCCAAGTAGAGATGTCCTGAAGGCAGGAGGAAATATGACACTGCAAAGAAGGAGAGAGATCTGGGCTGGAGATGTACAGTTGTGAATTAACTGCATGGAGATGGCAGTTGAAGCCATGGGATTTAATGAGTTCTCCAAGCAAGTAGGTATAGATGGAGACTAGAAGGAGCCTCAGAACTGAGCCTTTTGAGGGAATCCTGCTGTTAGGGGGTGGGAACCAAGCCTTCTATCTCCTGTCCCTGCCACTTCACCTTTTGCTGGCCTGGGTGGCTCAGGTAGTACCCAGTTTCCAGGGAGACAGACAGGGAAGGGAGAATGTGTAAGACTACAACTCCAGGCAGCAGCTGTCAATCAGGAGACAGACATCCATAATGTGCTATCTGGTCTGCATCCAAAAGCATTTTATAGCTCCCCTTCCTCCTATATTAAATTGTGATGCAAAGTAATAATTATCTCCAAGTCCTCTTTTGTTACCTTGTAAACAACACTGGTAATGTTAGCGCCATTAAGAACCAGATGGAATCCATTCTCCCCACCCCTCACCCCCTTTTTTTAAAACCTGGTATCAGATTTCCGCAGGCAAACACGAATGCTCCAGTAAATCCGTCATGCAGATGGGCCTCGAATACAGTCAGAAGGGGACCGGGCCCATGCCCTAGCCACCAGATTGTGATGGCTTCCAGAAAAGTCCAGCAAAAAACGATCAAGCTCAATTAAGGAAAGAGGCAAACAAGCGGCCTTTAGACATCCATAAGCAGTGCAGAATGAAAAGCAAGTTTTCCGCCCCCAACCCAAGCTCAGGTAACACTACCATTTCAGCCCCTGCTTTCCCAGGTCCAAGAGTTCCTTTGAGGTTAAAGTGATTTGGAGATGTGAGGAAGGCTTTGAGATGAGGTCACCACACTTATTTTCACTTAAACCCAAGACTCAAAGTCAAGTCTCTCGAGGTGAAACTTAACACCTATATATTAACCTGCCTTGCTTCTCTTCCAAACCTCATAAATCAGGGCCCAAAGCATGTTTCCTTCCAATCACAGATGTAACATAGGGCAAGTAGATGAAGTCATGGAATCTATAATAAAGGCTCCTTACCACTTAGTTTAGAGTTTCAGCTCCCTGGAACAGTCATATTTAATAACGTTATCCTCTTACTCATCACCAATTTATCTTAAGAAGAAAATGCCTTTTCTCAAGTATCTCTTTCCCTAAGGCAGCATTCCTAACTGAACAGTGTGGCACAGGTAATACCTAAAAAAACAAAAAATATGTTCCTGTGCCCATTCTGTGCTCTAAACCTATTTATCAATTCTTTTTTACCCTTTATTATCCTATAGCAAATGGGTCTCTAGAGTTTAAGCTCATTATGGGCTGTTAGTATTATAGTCACCCAAGTGCTTAGAACAGTCCTCTGCACAGAGTAACTGCTCAATGAATACCACTGATGGATTGGTTGACTGATCATTAGCATCTTCACACAATTAAATTGTTAAGGTGGTGCATATGATTCTAAAAGCAGAAGGTATCTGTGGTATTACTTTGGTATAAAATAGATGTAGAAATAGATAGAGAAGAAATATGGCCTAGTGGAAAGAGCAAGGCCCTTGCAGCCAGGGGACCTTGAATTTGTGCCACCTTGCAGTCAATCAAATCTGTTTTCTCCCTTGCTCCTCTCTCCTGTTTCCATAGGAAGGCAGATTTGGAGCCAATTTAGGAAAGCAGATTAGACAGAGACCATGGATCATAACGATAGTAACTCATCCTCTAGACTGAATGCTCCTTGAGGGCAGGGAATATGTCTAACAACTTTGTTATATTCTTATAGTGTACTCTCCCAAGCACTTAGTATAGGGCTCTGCACACAGAAAGCACTCAGTTAAATATGATTGATTGATCGATTGATTGTGGTGTTTGTTAAGTGCTCACTCTGTGTCAAGCACTGTCCTAAGTGCTGGGTTAAGTATAAATCAGGTCAGACTCAGTCCCACTCCCAAACAGGGTCATAATCTAAGGATATTCAGCAAGTAGAGATCTGGACTCCTTCCTGTCCCAAGTGATTTTCAAGAAATATTTTATCGTGGTCACTACTATGGCACTTGCAGTAATTTTGAGACTGTGCCTGGGTTGCAGCTAGGCTGCTATGATAAATGGCTTTACATGAAAAGTATATGTGCTTTAAAAACAATAAATTCCATGAAAATTTCAATTTTTCTGGAGACTTATTTTTGTTATGATTATTTGACATTTTTCTGGTGGCCACCCGAAAGATTTCAGCTGGATGCAGAAGACCAGTGTGGTTGCAGTTAAAAATCCACTGACTTAACAATGGCTGTTCAATCAATCAATCAATCATTCAATGGTATTTAACACTTACTGTGTGCAAAGCACTGTACTAAGCACTTGGGAGATGTTTTCCCTGACCACAATGAATTTATAGTCCAGAGGGGCAGACTAGATATAAATGAAAATAAAGAATGTGTCCAGTGGGTTAAGTTTATTAAAAGATCTATGTAAAAGAAGGGATATCTAATGTGAAGCCTGCAGGGACCAGGTTTTAATGAGAAATAGTGGAAATTCAAAATTCAGAAACAAGTAGAGATATTTGGCTCAGAAATGGGGCAGATTGAAGCCATAGGAAGCAGTGGAGGAGAATGACTCAGAAGAGAAAGAAGGCCAATGTCATTAAATAGCCATAAACAAAATTTGTGCCACTTGTTACAACTGTTCAATGCCCTTCAGCATTGATTTTGCTAATATTTCCTTAACATAAACTTGTTTTGACCTTGTCTTGTATTCCGGTTGCATGTAGAAGATGCTTTTGTACCTTAAACAGTATTAAAAGTAGGCTGATGTTAGACCAGTTGAAAAATAGTTTCACATTTTTGGACCTGTTATTACATTCTTCAGTGATGAGTAATTATGAAGAAATAATGGAAGGTGTCTAAGCAAGTGGCAGAATCCAGTGAAAACTACTATAATTAATTATTTCCAGCTCCTGTAGAAATAAAAATTCCCTTTACCAGTGAAAATAGTCCTAACAAGTTTAATGGAAGATACAAACATTTCTTCTGATTTGTTTGGTTATATGAAATGTTTCCCTTTGTAGCCACAAAGATAAACACAGGTGTAAACTTTCACAAAGGCTTCATGTAAAGTCACTCTTAAAATCAGCTAGGTGGGATTATCATGGCCTCTTGAACTGTCTGACAAAAGGACAAGAGAAAGCAGAAACAGAGAAGTTCTAAAGGGAACAGGTTTTTAAGAGAGTTAACCAATCAGTCATATATACTGAGCACTTACTATGTGCAGAGCACTGTACTAAGTAAATGGGAGATTACAACACAAGATAGGTGGTGGACATATTCCAGGCCTACAAGAAGGGTAGCATAAACACCACCAAATGCCCAGTCATTCCTCAGGGAACTATGGTTCTATCCTGGGCTGTAGGTAAGGGAGGAGCACTCTCCAAAGTGGGCCACAATTTTATTCTCAGTATGGGATGGATCATTTGGCAGCTCCTACTAGCCCTCAGAAACTATGGGTATTCAACCTGTTATTGTTGTCATTATTATTATATTGTTACTGAATTATCTAAGCACTTACTATGTGTCAAGAATTGTTCTAAGCACTGGGGTAAATACAAGTTAATCAATCAATCCACTAATGGTATTTATTGAACGATTACTGGGTTCAGAGCTCTGTACTAAGCACTTGGGAGATTACGATACAACGGAGTTGGTAAAAACATTCCTTGCCCACAAGGAGCGTACAGTATAAAAGGGGAAACATATATTAATATTAATAAATAAATCATGGATATGTTCATAAGTGCTGTGGGCCTGAGGGTGAGGTGAAGATGCAAGTAAATAGGTGACATAGAAGGGAGAAGGAGTTAGGGAAAACAGGGCAGGGAATCAGGGAAGTCCCCTTGAAGGAGATGTGATCTTAATAATTCTTTGAAGGTATAGAGAGTAGTGGTCTGGCATATGTAATGATGGTATTTGTTAAGTGCTTACTGTGTGTCAATCACAGTACTGGGATAGAGCAAGCTAATCAGTTTGGACACAGTCTAAACGGTCCTCACAGTCTTAATCTCCATTTAACAAATGAGGGAACTGGGCCACAGAGAAGTAAGGTGACTTACCCAAGACCACACAACAGAGAAGTGTCAGAGCCAGGATTAGAACCCAGGCTTTCTGACTCGCAGGCCTGTACTCTACCAGGTCATGGTAGCTCCAGGCCAGAGGGAGGATGAGGGAAAAGAGTTGGTGGTGAGATAGACAAGATCAAGGCATAGTGAGCAAACTGGCACTAGAGCAAAATGTGCAGGCTGGGATGTAGTAGATTAGTGAGGTAAGGAAGGAGGAGGTGAGCTGATTGACTGCTTTAAAGCCTGTGGTAGGTATTTCTGTTTGATGTAGAGGTGGATGGGCAACACTGGAGGTTCTTGAGGACTGAATTTTTTTTTGAGAAAAATGATTAGGGTAGCAGTATGGACTGGAGAAGGGAGAGACACGAGTCAGGGAGGTTGTCGTTGCCGATTTGTACATTCCAAGCACTTAGTACAGTGCTCTGCACATAGTTAGCGCTCAATAAATACTATTGAATGAATGAGGTCAGCAAGGAGGGTGAGGCAGTAGTCAAGATGGGATATAATAAGTGTTTGGGTTACTGTAGTAGCAGTTTGGATGGAGAGGAAAGAGCAGAATTTAGCAATGCTATGAAAGTAAAACCTACAAGATTTGGTGACAGATTGAGTCAGGTTGGACACAGTCCCTGTCCCACAATGGGGCTCACAGTCTAAGTTTCTACATGATTCATCTGAAACTGATAGATAGCAATATGGTAGAGGTTCGGGGTCTTGGAATCCAATAGATATCATTTCTTTTAGGGCTCCCTTGCAAGAAAACAGCTT
This sequence comes from Ornithorhynchus anatinus, assembly GCF_004115215.2. Taxonomy (NCBI): domain Eukaryota; kingdom Metazoa; phylum Chordata; class Mammalia; order Monotremata; family Ornithorhynchidae; genus Ornithorhynchus; species Ornithorhynchus anatinus. The sequence goes on from NC_041729.1 coordinate 112,245,915, forward strand.
TGGCACTTCAATTCAGTTTTAGTTGGTTTCTCAAGAGCCTTGCCAGCATTCCATGTTTTTCCTTCTCTGATTTGCCTGCCTTTGGCAGAGAGGAACAGAGAGACTCCTAGAGTTCATATAGGGTTTTTCAAGGCTAGATGACACTGCAGGGTGAGGAGAAGGAATGAGACAGAAGGGTAGGGGCAGAAGTCAGTCCTGGGCAGAGTTACTCAAAGGCAAAAGAGCTATTTGACTGCTACCCGACTATGAAGGAAAAATAGAAGTTTGGAAATGTCCTGAAGGAAGCAAACCAAACCAAACAAATAAAAAAAAATCCTGAATCCTGCATGAAAACAAAAAGGGGGTGACAAAACTTTGAGAGATGACAAAGGGAAACCCTGAAATTTGGCAGAAAAAAATTGGGTGAACTCTTGTTTGTACTAGATTAAGCCACCTAGCGGAATGATGTTGTAATCTCACTTCAATTTTAGAAGGGTGAGAATGATGGCATTGTCTGTCCTTGTACCAGCTCTGCTTTCTGCTGTGCCCTAGGTTTATAAGGAACTTTCAAGGGTCTTAAATGGATTTTAGAGGACAGAACAATGACTGCCAAGTTCTGTAGGATAGTGAGTTGTCTCCAATGTGTTTAAATTCTAATGAGGTGACAGCCTTTTCAGATACAGTCCAAGTTCAAAGTGAGGACCTAATCTGGAACTTCTTTTTCACCATTTCAGTTTAAAGACAGAAGCGTCAGAGGATAGAGGAAATATGTGAATCCTGTTTTTGAACGTGATGGTAGAACTGTGGTATCCAGGTGGAAGAACATACCCAGAATCTTGTATTTATGTGCAATTTATTTCTATAATTAGACTTCCATTGTCAACATCTCTCCCCACTCCAATATATACTTCACTTCGCTGCCTGGATTATCTTTCTACAGAAAAGCTCTGGACATGTCACTCCCCTACTCAAAAACCTCCAGTGGTTGCCTATCAATTTTGGCATGAAGCAAAAACTCCTCACTCTTGGCTTCAGAGCTCTCCATCACCTTGCCCTTTCCTACCTCACCTCCCTTCTCTCTTTCTACAGCCCACCCCATACACTCCACTCCTCCACTGCTAACCTCCTCACAGTGACTTGTTCTCGCCTGTCCCGTTGTCAACCCCTGGCCCACGTCTTACCACTGATCTGGATTGCCCTCCCTCCTCACATCCGCCAAAATAACTCTCTTCCCCTCTTCAAAGCCCTTCTGAGAGCTCACCTCCTCCAGGAGGCCTTCCAGACTAAACTCTCCCTTTCCCTCAGCCCTTTCTCCCCTCTCCATTTCCCCTACTCCCTCTCACTGCTCTACCCCCTTCCCCTCCCCACAGCACTTGTGTATATTTGTATATATTATTTATTACTCTATTTTATTAATGATGTGTATATATCTTTGATTCTATTTATCTACTTTGATGGTATTGATGCTTGACTACTTGTTTTGTTTGGCTTTCTCTCTCCCCCTTTTAGACTCTGAGCCCGTTGTTGGGCAGGGATTGCCTCTGTTGCTGAATTGTACATTCCAAGCATTTAGTACAGTGCTCTGCACACAGTAAGTATTCATTAAATATGATTGAATGAGTGAATGAATGAATGAATTAACCAACGAACTAGGCAAGGTGGATTATGCGACATTAGAGTAGTGCTACCTTTCCATTTTCCCCTAATGCTGTAGAAGGTCAGAAAATGCAAACAAGGAATAAGAAAGTGAACTGCTTCTTTCAAAATGGAGTCCCTGTCCCATCTTCTCTAAAGGAAAAATCTGTATTCATTGTGCTAGTAGATTTCATGATGCTTTTTTCTATAACCTTGTTGTCATCAAAAGAGATCTTTAAATGCCTTTAGGAATATGTTCCTGTATTTTCATCTTGAATGAGTCCTTTTCCAAACATTGTGATTCCCTTGTTTCTTTTATGACGGTGTCTAGAATAGGGGAGGGAGAAGAGTCTTTTTCTTCCCTTTTGCTTTCTCCTTTTCAGTTTATGTCTCCTCCCAGTTTATGTCCAGGCAGTGTGGATTGGGGAGGATCAGAGCCATACAATGCTCCTCTGAGGCTGCCCTCACATCTAGAGAGGCCAAGCTTTCAGCCTCTTACAGAAGCAGTGGTTTGTTTTCCAGCAATGCTGGGGAGCAGTGTGGTCTAGTGGAAAGAGTTTAGGCCTTGGAGTCAGAGGATTTAGCTTTTAATCCCAATTCCAACCCTTGTCTGCTGTGTGACTTTGGGCAAGCTACTTAACTCCTCTGTGCCTCGGATACCTCACCTCTAAAATAGAGATTAAATCTTTCTCCTTCCAATTTAGACTGTAAGTCCCAGGGGGAACAGAGAATGTGTTGAACCTGATTGTCTTGTACCCACTCCAGTGCTTTAGTACAGTGCCTCACACATAATAAACACTTAACAAGCTCCATAAAAGAAAAATATCCAGGCATATGAACTCATTAGCCACCCCCGGAAGAGGAGGCTCCAGGTGGTCTTTCTGTTTCAGACTCTGAGAGAAACAGTATGGCCTAGTAGACAGAACACAGACCTGGGAGTCAGAGGACCTGAATTCTAATCCTGACTCTGCCACTTGTCTTCTGTGTGACCTTGAGCAAATCACTTAATATCTCTGTGTCTCAGTTCCCTCATCTGTAAAATGGAGATTAAGACTGTGAGCCCCCCGTGTGGGATATGGACAATGTACAATCTGATTAGCTTGTGTCTACTCTAGCAATAAGTAGAGTGTTCATTCATTCATTCAATAGTATTTATTGAGCGCTTACTATGTGCAGAGCACTGTACTAAGCGCTTGGGATGAACAAGTCGGCAACAGATAGAGACAGTCCCTGCCGTTTGACGGGCTTACAGTCTAATCGGGGGAGACGGACAGACAAGAACAATGGCACTAAACAGCGTCAAGGGGAAGAACATCTCGTAAAAACAATGGCAACTAAATAGAATCAAGGCGATGTACAATTCATTAACAAAATAAATAGGGTAACGAAAATATATACAGTTGAGAGTGCCTAACACATAGTAAGTGCTTAATAATAATAATGATAATTGTGGTATTTGTTATTTCCAGGCACAGTGGAGAACTAAGTCCCATAACCAGCACTAAGAAAATACCATTTCCCCGCAGGGGCAATCCTCTAGTCGTGGAGAGTGGTGATAGTGATGGAAGTGGGTCTTCTGCTACTGGGGATGGGAAGAAGTGGTTTTAGATGAATCCTAGAGGAACTGAAACAGGTAATAACTAATAAGTAATAACTTCAACTGTTTTCTCCTTAATATTTACGTGTCACATTGAAATGGGTTTTGGGGAGAGGAAAGTATTCATGCCTCAAACTAAAACCAACAACTATAAACCATTCCACAGCCTCTAGGGAAGTATAATATCTTTATTTATGATATTTGTTTGTACTAAGTGCTGGGGTAGATACAAGCTAATCAGGTTGGATACTGTCCATTTCTCTTATGGAGCTCACAGTCTCCTCAACTGCTCCTCCTCTTCCTCCTTATCTAGAGTGTGTGTAGAGTATGAGCTAGAGAGTGACATGTGAAAAGAGCCCCCATCTGAGATGGGGACAGCTGGTGGAGAGCCTGAAAGCCAGTGGTCAATCAATCAATGTTATTTCCTGAGCATTTACTGTTAAAGAGTTTCCAATGGCATGGAGTTATACTTGGTGCCAAGGGAAATGGATAGCCCATCAGGTGACACTTCCTTTCTTCCTCCCAGCACCTTGAGCAGCAAATATTTGGAGAACCCTACTCTTCATCTTTTTGGGGATTTGGACTCTTGCTCTCAGAAAGTTCTCAGTCTGTGGCCAAGCAGATGTGATAACCAGGCGGGATTGTCTCATGTGCTCCTTGGCTTGTGGGGGTGGGGAAGGGAAGGAAAGATGGACACTCTCCCTCAGGGAGGGAGGGGGCTGAGGGCCCCAAACAGCACAGAATGCTTCTTTTGTGCTGCTCAGAGTCCTCAGGCCCAGCCAGGCCCCTTCCCCCACTCTACTGGGCTCCAAAGGCAAACACCCTAGCCTAGGTCCCTCCCCCCTGCTCACCCCCTTCCTCTTCCTCCGGCCCCACTAGATTTCACACCAGTTCAAAAGTGCTTCACTGTCCTGGGGGCTGGGCACCAAAGGATGGGGAATTAGCAAATAGGAAAAGCAGGGTCTTTGCCCAGCTCTGGCAAGTGCCACTGTTTAAGAATGCAAATTTCCTAGTTCAGACAAAGGTCCGTCTTGAGAACTTTAATGAATTGAAGTTTTTTTTCTTTGCTTTGGCCAGAGAGAGCCTTCCTTTTGGTGTGAATGTAGCACACAGCAAAGAGGAGGTTCAGCCCTTAAAGGAAACACATCTCCCCAGGAACCCTAATGTTTCAAGTGATGTTGCTTCTCCAGGCCTGGTTTCCCCAGGGTATTTTACAGGACAGAAATAACTCGCTTTGCATGAAGCGTGGTCTGATTGATGAAGTACTTTTGAGTAAAGTGGCTTAGTGGAAGGAGCCTGGGCTTTGGAGTCAGAGGTCATGGGTTTGAATCCCGGCTCTGCTACTTTTCAGCTGTGTGACTGTGGGCAAGTCACTTAACTTCTCGGTGCCTCAGTTACCTCATCTGTAAAATGGGGATTAACTGTGAGCCTCATGTGGGACAACCTGATTACCCTGTATCTACCCCAGCACTTAGAACAGTGCTTTGCACATAGTAAGCGCTTAACAAATACCAACATTATTAAAGCAAAAGTCTAAATTTAAAATGCCATTTTTCATTCCCAAATAATGATAATAATAATAATGATGGTAATTGTTAAGTGCTTACTTTGTGGCAACACTGTCCTAAGCACTGGGCTAGATACAAGGTTGGACACAGTCCCTGCCCCACGTAGGGCTCACAGTCTTCACCCACATTTTATAGATGAGGTAACTGAGACACAGAGAAGTTAAGTGACTTGCCCAAGGTCACATAGCAGACAAGTGGTGGAGCTAGGATTAGAACCCATGTCCTTCTGCCTCCGAAGTCTGTGCTCTATCCACTCCACTGCAAATTGAATCCCTAGGCAACTCTGAGGACTATACTGGTCCCTTGGGAGCATAAGGAGAAGAGATCATTCAATCAATGGTATTTGTTAAGCACTTACTGTGTGCTGAGCATTGTACTAAACGCTTGGGAGCAGAAAATACAAGAATTGGTAGTCACGATCTCTGCTCACAAGGAGTTTACAGACTAGAGACGGTAAACTGTCAAACTGCCTCTTCGCCCTTCTCATTCCCCAACTCACCCACTTTCCTTTCCAACAGGGATGGGGCTGGTGCCCTCACTGGTGGGTGGAACTCCTGGAAGGGGTGAGTTGGGGACTGGGGGTGAGGCGGAAGTGTCGACACCTTGAACTGTGGACCATCCTGGCCCCAGTGAAGAAGGGCTCAGGCCACACTCCCTACTGCGCATGTGATGAACACTGACCTAGGAATGGCCCTTGGAATCGTTAATGACAGAGATCGCTGATGGTCCTCACTCTTGTTTCTCCCTTTGCTGGGGTTCATGCCTCTCCTCTGATGTTTGGGGTCTTGGCCAGGGGCAGTTGGTGAGTGACAGGAAATAGTGAATGAGAGAAACCAAGTTGTGATGGCTTTTAACAGTGTTGCGATAAAAATGAATTTGGAAAGTTAAGCAGACCTGTGCCTCTGCTGGAATCCAGAAATGCATAAGCAAATTTCATGCAATTGTCATTCAAAATAGACTTGACACCCTCCTTATCCACACTCCTGGGTGAATTCCTTGGAAAGTGTAATGGGGCAGGCCACCCCGCTGACCTACGTTCTGTGATTCTCTCTGTTACAGGGAGGAGAGACACTCTCCTGAAACCCCAAGAGGGACATTAGGGGAGAAAAGCTTCCTGTTGTGCTTCTGGATAACCACAGCAGTCTCACATCTGAGCGGAAAGAGAGCCCCAGAGCCCAAATAGAGGCCTGCTGGGACTGTGGGCCTGTAGTAGTTAGGACCCCTGGTAGCTTCAACAAGGATCCTGATCCACAGAGATGTACACAGTCCTCAGAGAGGATGTATAAGGGGTCATTTTGCTAGGGGTCACACCCAGTTGTAACTGTGTGGTGGTGGAAATCTGAATGCCCTGGGGGTCCAGGAGGGCCCATGAAGCCTCTCCTTCCCAGACATAGCATTAGAGGTGGCAAAGTAGGGGTTTCCTACTTGGAAAGAGAAGAGCAGAATCCCAGAAGGAGACCCCGAGCAAAGTTTCCTTCTTTTCTTCCCGGTACTCTGATGGTGACTTGGCAACTTTGGATGAGAACTTCAGGCTCAGTTGGGTTTGAGAGAGGGTGATCCAAGGTTAAATTACTGGATGTGATAGTGACTCTTTCCCTTCCCCTCACCCTCTGCCTGCATGAAACAAAGCCTGGGGAAGAGTTGGGTCTTGGAAATCCTCTACCCTCCCACACTCCCCATCCCCTCAGCAGTTTATCAAGGATCACCAAAGTCCTAACACAGGCTTTACTGTGCTCCTCCTTTCTACAGCTCCAATTTAGGGCCCACAGTTAACAAACACTCTTAGTTAGCTATGGCATTTATTAAACACTTTCTGTGTATCAAACACTAACCTAAGCCCTGGGGTAAGTACAAATATAATGTTGTGGGCAAAGAATATGTTTGTTCATTGTTGTATTGTACTCTCCCAAGCATTTAGTACTGTGCCCTGCACACAGTCAGCACTCAATAAATAAAGTTGAATGAATGAATGAATAGATGAGAAGGAACCCTATCAAGGCTCACAGTCTGAGAGGAAGGGGAGAGCAAGTAACATATGCTTAATTTACAGATAAGAATTATTAATAATAATCACTGTATATGTTAAGTGCCCACTGTGTGCCATGCACTGTTCTAAGTGCTGGGGTGGTTACAAGATAATCAAGTTGGACACAATCCCTGTTCCACATGGGGCTCACGGTCTAAGCCTCATTTTACAGATGAGGAACTGAAGCATAGAGCAGTAAAGTGATTGCCCAAGATCATAAAGCAGACAAGTGGCAGAGCTGGGATTAGAACCCAGGTCCTCTGCCTCCCAGATCTGGGCTTTTTCCACTGGCTATGCTGATCTCCAGTTGAGAAAACTGATGCACAGAGAGGTCAAGTGACTTGCTCAAGGCTGCCCCACAGGCCAGAGGCAGGGGTGAAATTTACACTCAGGTCTTCTGCCATCCAGGCTTTCCACTAAGTTACTACTCTACCTCATCCCCCTCACACATACTCTTCCATACAGGTAGGGTGGTGGGGCCGCTCAATATACTCCATGTCGGAGAGATAGTAAGCAGTATCAGGTTATTCCAGCAGGCATTCCCAGTTGAGTAAACTGAATTTCTTAATAGAGGTCGTGTTTCTGGGCTAGCAAGTTCTCTGCTGCCAAACCAAAAAAATTCTAAAATTCCTTCCCAATTCTTGCTTTTCCAATTGTAAATGAGTTAAAGAGTAGAGTGTAAGATCGTTGTGGGCAGCGAATGTGTCTTTTTATTATTGTACTGTACTCTCCAAGTGCTTAGCACAGTGCTCTGCACACAGTAAGGGCTCAATCAATACAATTAAATGAATGAATGAATGAATGAATGAATGAATAAATAAATAAATGAATAAATAAATAAATGAAAATCCCAAAGTGTGCCTATTGGGCAGCAAACAGACCAGCAGAGTGGGGCTGCCCTGTGCCTGCAGACAGGTTTTACAATTGAGTTCAGAGAGCCAGGAGTGAACAATCCCAGTTGAAAGCAGCCAGCATTTAATTCCATTCCCAAGCTTGGTAGTCCAGTACCGCAGGGATGCTGGCTGGAATGGACTGAATCAAAAATGGAGCAGGTAGGAGCTGGGTTCTTCTTTCCTGGCCTAGGCCAAGGGCCAGGAGCTAGGCTCCCAGAACCGGGGGACCTCTCCTCCTGGAGCCCTTCAACTGGGAAATACCTGCACATCTAGGGGAGTGGAGAGGTGGCTATCTCCACTCTCTGAGGAAGGGTTCACCATTGACTTTCTCAGCTTTTTCCAGAGGGATTAGTGAGAAGTAGTAACAGCAACACAGTAGAACCTCTGCCTTGCCCCTAATCTGCCCCTTAGTGATGTCACACAGGATATCACAAATCGCCAGCAGCCTACTCCTTCCAGTGATGTCACACCCAGGATGTTACCAATCACCAGAAGTCAGTGCCTCCCAGTGATGTCACACAGGATGTCACCAATTACCAGAAGCCTCCTTCTCTGGTGAGGTCAGACAGCAAATCACAAATCACCTGAAGCCTGACCCCCAAAACTCTGTTCAAGCTTCTAGTGACATAGGAATTTACTCAGTCTTCTGGGTGAAACTAGTCTAACCCTGGGAGCATGTGTTGCTATTGTATACATTTCTAGTTTACAGATGGGGAGATTGAAGCCCAGAAAGATTAAGTGATACGTTAGAGAGTGAGTCAGGGACAGAATGGAGAACTCCCCAGGTCAGTTTCCTACCACCAGCTTCCACTTGGTCATGGGATAGTAATAATAACAATGATTATGATAATAATAATAATATTTGTTAAACATTTATTGTGTGCCAAACACTAGACATTGGGATACTAAACTCTGTACTAAGCACTAGACTGCAAGCTCAATATGGGCAGGAGATGTGTCTACCAACTCTACCATATTTACCAACTGCTTGGGATAGTATGATACAACAGAATTAATAGACACATTCTCTGCCCATAACTTTACAGTTTAGAGGATGAGCTTACAGTCTAAAAGACAAGTTTATAATCTACAGGACGAGTTTACATGAGGAACTCATCAAACTCATCAAACTTCAACAAGCCACTGCACCATCATAAGATGCTAAAGCAGATAAAGTTATGTTTCTCCACTTTGTAAGATTTTTTTGGAAAGAAAAGTTTAATATTTTACAGAGATGTTCAGAAGAAGGCTGCTGTATACCTCAAATTAGGGAAATTCTTCACAGAAGTTAAAGAACCACTACTATTGTCTCCAGAGCAAGTTTCTCCTTTGGCAGTACACTGCAAAGTTTCATGCATTCAGTCAGTCATATTTATTGAGCACTTACTGTGTGCAAAGCACTGTACTAAGCGCTTGGGAGAGTACAGTATAAAAACAAACCGACACATTCTTGTCCACGGCGAGATCACAGGTTCATAATCAGGTCACAACACCTTCCTTAGTTTTCATAATGTTATGCTTTAAATAACTTTAAAAAGATTAAATAATTGTCCATTTATGTCTAACATAATAGAATCTAACATAATAAACCATGGAGGACTTTAATTTTTCCAGGGGTTCTGCATTACTACAAAAGTCTCTAGGAAATCATACTCATTTTACGGCCACATTTTCAAGGAATGTAACTTTGCTGTATCCTAGGGAATGCCTATATTCCTTTAAGAAAAGGATTTAATCTACATAGTTGCCAACAAATATTTACTATCATGGGCATTTTGGGTATCACCTTTACCTCTGAGGCTTAGGCATTCAAATAAAATCAATCACTTAATCAATCAAAGGTATTTATCGAGAATTTATGTGCAGAGCACTATGGTAAGCACTTGGGAGAGTGCAAGACAATTTCCCTGCCCACAAGGAGCTTACAGTCTTGAGGTGTTGAGAGGGAAAACAACAGAAAAGGGAGATTTGATGTGGAGGTGGAGGGACAACCACTGGAGGAGTGGGGAAACATGGACTGAACTTTTCTGTAGAAAAATAATCTGGGCAGCAGAGTGAAGTAGAGACTGGTGGGAGAAGGCACAGGAGGCAGGGAGGTCAGCTAGGATGTTGATACAGTAATCAAAGTGAGATAGGTTATATATTTGGATTCACACGGTAACAGTTTGGAGGAGAGGAAAGAAAGGATTTTTACTGATGTTGTGAAGGTTGATTCAACAGGCTTTAGTGACAAACTGAATGTTGGATGAATGAGAGAGATGAGTTAAGAATAACACCAAGGTTACAGGCTCCCTCGGTGAACTCATTCGCTCTCAAGGCTTTGACTACTATCTCTACGCAGATGACACGCAGATCTACATCTCCGCCCCTGTCCTCTCCCCCTCCCTTCAGGCTCCCATCTCCTCCTGCCTCCAGGACGTCTCCACCTGGATGTCGGCCCGCCACCTAAAACTCAACATGAGCAAGACTGAGCTCCTCATCTTCCCTCCCAAACCCGGTCCTCTCCCAGACTTCTCTATCACCGTGGATGGCACGACCATCCTTCCTGTCTCTCAGGCCCGCAATCTCGGTGTCATCCTTGACTCGTCTCTTTCGTTCACCCCACACATCCTATCCGTTACCAAGACCTGCCGGTTTCACCTCTACAATATCGCCAAGATCCGCCCTTTCCTCTCCACCCAAACGGCTACCTTACTGCTACAGGCTCTCGTTATATCCCGGCTAGACTACTGTGTCAGCCTTCTCTCTGACCTCCCTTCCTCCTCTCTCGCCCCGCTCCAGTCTATTCTTCACTCCGCTGCCCGGCTCATCTTCCTGCAGAAACGATCTGGGCATGTCACTCCCCTTCTTAAACAACTCCAGTGGTTGCCTATCAACCTCCGCTCCAAACAAAAACTCCTCACTCTAGGCTTCAAGGCTCTACATCACCTTGCCCCTTCCTACCTCTCCTCCCTTCTCTCTTTCTACCACCCACCCCCCACGCTCCGCTCCTCTGCCGCCCACCTCCTCACTGTCCCTCCGTCTCGCCTATCCCGCCATCGACCCCTGGGCCACGTCCTCCCGCGGTCCTGGAATGCCCTCCCTCCTCACCTCCGCCAAACTGATTCTCTTCCCCTCTTCAAAACCCTACTTAAAACTCACCTCCTCCAAGAGGCCTTCCCAGACTGAGCTCCTCTTCTCCCTCTACTCCCTCTGCCACCCCCGCTTTACCTCTCTGCAGCTAAACCCTCTTTTTCCCCTTTTCCCTCTGCTCCTCCACCTCTCCCTTCCCATCCCCACAGCACTGTACTCGTCCGCTCAACTGTATAATAATAATAATAATAATAATGTTGGTATTTGTTAAGTGCTTACTATGTGCGGAGCACTGTTCTAAGTGCTGGGGTAGACATAGGGGATAAGTATATATTTCCATTACCCTATTTATTTTGTTAATGAATTGTACATCGCCTTGATTCTATTTAGTTGCCATTGTTTTTACGAGATGTTCTTCCCCTTGACTCTATTTATTGCCATTGCTCTTGTCTGTCCGTCTCCCCCTATTAGACTGTAAGCCCGTCAAACGGCAGGGACTGTCTCTATCTGTTGCCGACTTGTTCATCCCAAGCGCTTAGTACAGTGCTCTGCACATAGTAAGCGCTCAATAAATACTATTGAATGAGTGAGACAGGAAGAATGGTGGTGCTGTCTACTGTGATGGGAAAGTCAGGGAGAGGACAGGATTTAGTTGGGAAGACAAGGAGATCTGTTTTGGACATGTTAAGTTTGAGGTGATGGCAGGATAATCAAGCAATAATAATAATAATGCTGGTATTTGTTAAGCGCTTACTGTGTGCAGAGCACTGTTCTAAGTGTTGGGGTAGATACAGGGTAATCAGGTCATCCCACGTGAGGCTCACAGTTAATCCCCATTTTACAGATGAGGTAACTGAGGCACAGAGAAGTTAAGTGACTTGCCCACAGTCACACAGCTGACAAGTGGCAGAGCCGGGAGTCAAACTCATGACCTCTGACTCTGAAGCCCAGGCTCTTTCCACTGAGCCACACTGAACGCAGGATGAAATGTGAGACTGCAGAGAAGGAAAGAGATAAGGAAGGGAAATGTAGGTTTGGGAATCAATTGCATAGAGGTGGTAGTTGAAGCCATGGGAGCAAATATGTTCTCCAAGGCAGTGGGTGTAGATGGAGAATAGAAGGGGACCCATAACTGAAACTTGAGGGATGCCCAAAGTTAGGGGGTGGGAAGCAGAGGAGGAGCCTGAGAAAGAGACTGAGAATGAGTCTCCTATCAATGAGATAAGAGAAAAACCAGGAGAGGGGAGGATAGAGTGTTGGTGGAGGTTGAGGAGGATTAAGATGGAGTAGAGGCCATTGGAATTGATAAGAAGATCATTGGTGACCTTTGAGAGGGCAGTTTCTACGGAGTGAAGGAGGCAGAAGCCTGACTGGAGAGGATCAAGAAGAGAATTGGAGGAGACGAACCTGAGGTAGCAGTTGTAGACAACTCACTCAAGGAGTTTGGACAGAAGTGACAGAAGGGAGATAGGATGGTAACTATATTCATTCAATTGTATTTATTGAGCACTTACTATGTGCAGAGCACTGTACTAAGTGCTTAGAAAGTACAATACAGCAATAAAGAGAGACAATCCCTGCCCACAATGAGCTCACAGTCTAGAAGGGAGGGAGTCACTTGGTCAAGGGAAGGTATCTTGGAATAGAGGAGAGATGAGCATGTTTGGAAGCAGAGGAGGAAAAACCACTGCAAAGTGAACAGTTGAAGATGGAGGTCTGAAAAGGAAGAAGAGATGAAGCAAACACTTTGATCAAGTGTGAAGGGATGGGATCAGAGGCGCAGCTGGAGAGGGTGATTTTGAGAGAATGCAAGAGCTCCCCTCTTGAGGTATTGGTGGGAAAGATGGGATAGTTGAAAAGGGGCAGGAGGAGGGAGGGACTGTTATTGTTATTTCAAGGTGTTATCCGAAGTGCTACCTCCATTCAACCCCCACCCACTTCCCCATTCCCAACTCCAGCTGCTATCGCACCACTTCTTGCTGGGCTTCCCAGTATTCTCACCTCAACAGATATAGTAGCGGCCTGGGAGTCACAAGGACCCGAGTTCTAGACCTTGCTCCACCACTCGTCTGCTGTGTGATCTTGGACAAGTCACTTAACTTCTCTGGTCCTCAGTGCTCATCTGTGAGCCCCATGTGAGACATGGACTGTGTCCAATCTGATCTACCCAAGCAGTTAGAATGGTGTCTGGCACATAGTAAGTGCTTAACAAATACCATTAAAAAAAAAGTCTAATGATATCCCCACTGGCTTTGTGAAGAGATCCCTAGAATCTTATGCCCCTGCTAGAAAAATTCTAATACACCCTTTCCTCTACTATCCTGTCATTAGAGAGAAATCCCCCTAGACCCCAAATTCATGAGTTGACTCATTTCATCTTGTTTGTTGCAGCTTTTCTGTATCTCCCTTTCTTCTCTACAGTGGGGCTTATCCCATCCATACATGTCCAATCAAGGCAGATGGTATCTAAAATACTGACCCCTATCTCTCTCGCTCTCCTTTCTCTTCTAAACTGACAAAATGATAATAATAATAATAATAGTTGTGGCATTTGTTAAGCACTTGCTATGTGCCAGGCATTATACTAAGCACTGGGGTGGATATAAGCAAATCAAGTTGGACAGTGTCCCTGTTTCACATGGGGCTCACAGACTTAATCCCCATTTTACAGATGAAGGAAATGAGTCATAGAGAAGTGAAGTGATTTCCCCAAGGTCATACAGCAGACACGTGGTGGATCCAGGATTTGAACCCAGGGCTTCTGACTCCCAGGCCCATGCTCTACCATAAAACCTATCGGAGTACTAAATGGTTCTGGGCTTACCCCTCCTTTTGGAATCCACTATGTCAACTTCCTCTTTACCATATGGATTTTATTTCTCCAGAGTGGTTACAAAAATCCTCTTGTAATCAATCAAGGAGTTTTGAAGCCCAGGCTGGCAGGAGATGGAGAAAAGACCGTGGGAAAAACCTTGGACTGAGGACATGGGGCCCTCTCTCCTGACCCCAGATTGCAGCAAACCTTGCTAGTTTCAGCTCAGCCTTAGCCATGGGTAACACATATGTAACTCACCCAGGATGAAAAATCTTTCTCATCTGTTGGAGGAGGCTGTTACTGTTGCCACTGCTGCTCCTCCTGCTCCTGTTGCCAACTTATTTTAGCATCCAAAGCTTCAGACACCAGGAAATAATATGCAGTTTCCTTCTTATCCACTGTGATTGTTAAATTATCTGCATAAGTAATTATTGGATTCAAAACACCAACTACATTGTCTCTTTTGCCTAGGTGTCTACTTGGAATAATGCCAACACCAGAAGATCTCATAAACGGATCTTTGGTTTAAGCAGTCTCTACTGGTAGACTGTAAGCTTGTGGTGGGCAGGGATTATATCTACCAACTCAGTTGTATTGTGCTTTCCAAGTGCTTAGTACCGTGCTGTGCACAAAGTAAGTGCTCAACAAATATCACTCATTCATTTAATCATATTTATTGAGTGCTTACTGTGTGCTTACCACTGATTGGTTGCAAAGAACCCCAGATTGCAAAGGTAACCTCAGCTCTCTTCTCATTAACTCTTCCCCTATTCAACCACTAATCCTAAGAGCATGTATCAATAAATGGTATTGATTGAGTTCTAATTGAGTTATTGAGTTCAACAATAATAATAATAATTTTAAGTGTTTGTGCAAGGCACTGTACTAAGCGCTGGGGTGGATACAAGCAAATCCGGTTGGAATCAGTCCCTGTCCCACGTGGGGCTCACAGTCTCAATCCCCATTTTACAGATGATGTAACTGAGGCTCAGAGAAGTTAAGTGATTTGCCCAAATCACACAGCAGACACACTGTACTAAGTGTTTGGAAGAGTACAATAAAATAGAGTTGGGGTTTTTTAGAGGGTTTTTTTTGGCATTTTTTAAGCACTTACTATGTGCCAAGCACTATTCTAAGTGCTGGGGTAGATACAAGCTAATCAGGTTGTCCCATGTGGGGCTCACAGCCTTAATCCCCATTTTATAGATGAGGTAACTGAGGAACACAGAATTTAAGTGACTTGCCCAAAGTCACGCAGCTGACAAGTGGCAGAGCTGGGATTAGAACCCATGACCTCTGACTCCCAAGCCCGTGCTCTTTCCACTAAACCATGCTGCTTCTCTGTGGTGGTTAACATAGTTCCTGCCCATTAAGAGCTTACAGTCTAGAGAAGAAGACAGACATTCAAATAAATTGCAGATAGGGAAAGTGGGAGAAAATAAGTGTGTGGATATAAGTGCTGTGGGGCTGAGGATGGGGTGAAGATCAAGAGTGGAAGGAATACAGATCCAAGTGCATAGGCACTTAAAATAGGCATAGTGCATAGGCATAGGCCCAGCAGACCAGAGGGCAAACAGGAGAATGGTAGCTTCATCAGAAGAGTTCTTTTGGAGTATATATGATTTTGGCAGGGCTTCAAAGGTGGGAAGAGCAGGGGTTCAGCTTATATGTATTCATTCATTCAATAGTATTTATTGAGCGCTTACTATGTGCAGAGCACTGTACTAAGCGCTTGGGATGAACAAGTCGGCAACAGATAGAGACAGTCCCTGCCGTTTGACGGGCTTACAGTCTAATCGGGGGAGACGGACAGACAAGAACAATGGCACTAAACAGCGTCAAGGGGAAGAACATCTCGTAAAAACAATGGCAACTAAATAGAATCGAGGCGATGTACAATTCATTAACAAAATAAATAGGGTAACGAAAATATATACAGTTGAGCGGACGAGTACAGTGCTGTGGGGATGGGAAGGGAGAGGTGGAGGAGCAGAGGGAAAAGGGGAAAATGAGGCTTTAGCTGCGGAGAGGTAAAGGGGGGATGGCAGAGGGAGTAGAGGGGGAAGAGGAGCTCAGTCTGGGAACGCCTCTTGGAGGAGGTGATTTTTAAGTAAGGTTTTGAAGAGGGAAAGAGAATCAGTTTGGCGGAGGTGAGGAGGGAGGGCGTTCCAGGACCGCGGGAGGACGTGACCCAGGGGTCGACGGCGGGATAGGCGAGACCGAGGAACGGCGAGGAGGTGGGCGGCAGAGGAGCGGAGCGTGCGGGGTGGGCGGTAGAAAAAGAGAAGGGAGGAGAGGTAGGAAGGGGCAAGGTGATGGAGAGCCTTGAAGCCTAGAGTGAGGAGTTTTTGTTTGCAGCGGAGGTCAATAGGCAACCACTGGAGTTGTTTAAGAAGGGGAGTGACATGCCCAGATCGTTTCTGCAGGAAGATGAGCCGGGCAGCGGAGTGAAGAATAGACCGGAGCGGGGCGAGAGAGGAGGAAGGGAAGTCAGAGAGAAGGCTGACACAGTAGTCTAGCCGGGATATAACGAGAGCCCGTAATAGTAAGGTAGCCGTTTGGGTGGAGAGGAAAGGGCGGATCTCGGCGATATTGTAGAGGTGAAACCGGCAGGTCTTGGTAACGGATAGGATATGTGGGGTGAATGAGAGGGACGAGTCAAGGATGACACCGAGATTGCGGGCCTGCGGGACGGGAAGGATGGTCGTGCCATCCACGGTGATAGAGAAGTCTGGGAGCGGACCGGGCTTGGGAGGGAAGATGAGGAGCTCAGTCTTGCTCATGTTGAGTTTTAGGTGGCGGGCCGACATCCAGGTGGAGACGTCCCGGAGGCAGGAGGAGATGCGAGCCTGAAGGGAGGGGGAGAGGACAGGGGCGGAGATGTAGATTTGCGTGTCATCTGCGTAGAGATGGTAGTCAAAGCCGTGAGAGCGGATGAGTTCACCGAGGGAGTGAGTGTAAATGGAGAACAGAAGAGGGCCAAGAACTGACCCTTGAGGAACTCCAACAGTTAAAGCAGCGTGGCTCAGTGGAAAGAGCATGGGCTTTGGAGTCAGGGCTCATGAGTTCGAATCCCAGCTCTGCCACTTGTCGGCTGTGTGACTGTGGGCAAGTCACTTAACTTCTCTGTGCCTCAGTTCCCTCATCTGTAAAATGGGGATTAAGACTGTGAGCCCCACGTGGGACAACCTGATTCCCCTATGTCTACCCCAGCGCTTAGAACAGTGCTCGGCACATAGTAAGCGCTTAACAAATACCAACATTAATTAAAGGATGGGAGGGGGAGGAGGCTCCAGCGTAGGAGACCGAGAATGATCGGCCAGAGAGGTAAGAGGAGAACCAGGAGAGGACAGAGTCCGTGAAGCCAAGGTGAGATAAGGTATGAAGGAGGAGGGGATGGTCAACAGTGTCAAAGGCAGCAGAGAGGTCAAGGAGGATCAGAATGGAGTAGGAGCCATTGGATTTGGCAAGAAGGAGGTCATGGGTGACCTTAGAGAGAGCAGTCTCGGTAGAGTGGAGGGGACGGAAGCCAGATTGGAGGGGGTCTAGGAGAGAATGGGAGTTAAGGAATTCTAGGCATCGATTGTAGACGACTCGTTCTAAGATTTTGGAAAGGAAGGGTAGTAGGGAGATAGGATGATAACTGGAGGGGGAAGTGGGGTCAAGAGCGGGTTTTTTTAGGATGGGGGAGACGTGGGCATGTTTGAAGGCAGAGGGGAAGGAGCCCTTGGAGATTGAGTGGTTAAAAATAGAAGTTAAGGAAGGGAGGAGGGCAGGGGCGATGGTTTTAAGAAGGTGAGAGGGAATGGGGTCCGAGGCGCAGGTGGAGGGGGTGGCACTTGCGAGGAGGGAGGAGATCTCCTCTGAGGATACTGCAGGGAAGGATGGGAAAGTAGGGGAGGGGGTTGTTGGGGGGGAGGGGAGAGGCGGAGGGGTGACTTTGGGGAGCTCAGACCTGATCGTGTTGATTTTCGTGAGGAAATAGGTCTCCAGATCATTAGGGGTGAGAGATGGGGGAGGGGGAGGAACAGGGGGCCTAAGGAGAGAGTTAAAGGTCCGGAACAATCGGCGGGGGTATGTATGGCGGAGGGAGTTCCAGATCAGAGAAAGGATGTGGGCAGGGCGTTTACAGCAGTGAGATAGATGAGATTGAGGTACAGTGAGTAGGCTGGAGCTAGAGGACAAAGAATATTTTCACATACTAGTTGCATTTTGGGACTTTGCTGTAAACCTTCATGATTTTCTATCTCTCTATGAATAGTATTAGTTTCACACTTTATTCTGTCAGTGCTCGCACTGTTCTAAGTCATTAATAAATTAATGCAGTTGGATACAGTCCCGCTTCAAGATGGGTCTTAAAGGCTAAGCAGAAGGGAGTACAGGTATTAAATCCCCTTTTTATTGATGAGGCAAGTGAGGCACAAAAACGTTGAATGACTTACCCAAGGTGATACAACAAGCAATAGGCCAAGTCAGTATTATTATTATTATTATTATTAATAATGATATTTGTTAAGTGCTTACTATGTGCCAAGCACTGTTCTTAGCACTGGGGTAGATACAAGGTAATCAGGTTGTCACACATGGGGCTCACAGTCTTAATCCCCATTTTACAGATGAGGTAACTGAGGCCCAGAGAAGCAAAGTGACTTGCCCAAGGTCACACAGCAGACAAGTGATGGAGCCAGATTAGAACCCAAGTTCTCTGACTCCCAAGGCTGTGCTCTTTCCACTAAGCCATGCTGCTTCTCCAGAATCCATGTCCTCTGATTTCTAGGCCTATGCTTTTTCTCATACTTACTTGGCCCATCAACTGTCTCTTCTTTTTCATTCATTCATTCTTTCATTCTTTCATTCATTCATTCATCCATCCATCCATCCATCCATCCATCCATCCATCCATCCATCCATCCATCCATCCATCCATTCGTATTTCTTAAGCCCTTACTGAGTGCAGAGCACTGTACTAAGCAATTGGGAAAGTACAATACAACAATTAAGAGTGACAATCCCAGCCCACAGCAAGCTCACAGTCTAGATGGGGGGAGACAGACATCAATATAGACAACAATACAAATAAATTCAGATGCGTGTGTGTGTGTTTGTGTTGTGTGGGGCTGGGAGAGAGGGAAAGAGCAAAGGGAGCAGGTCAGGGTGCTGCAGAAGGGAATGGGAGATGAGGAAAAGTGGGGCTTAGTCTGGGAAGGCCTCTGGGAGGAGATGTGTCTATGGTAAGGCTTTGAAGGGTGGGGAGAGTAAATGTTTGGTGACTTTGAGGAAGAAGGGTGTTCTAGGCCAGAGGTAAGACATGAGCCAGGGGTCATCAGGGAGGAAGGTGAGATCGAGGCACAATGAGAAGATTAGCATTAAAGGAGCTAAGCATGCGGGCTGGGTTGTAGAAGGAGAGAAGGGAGATGAGATAGGAGGGGGCAAGGTGATGGAGTTCTTTAAAGCCAATGGTGAGGAGTTTTTGTTTCATATGGAGGTGGATAGGCACCCAATGGGGATTTTTGAGGAGGGGGGTGACATGTCCTGAATGTTTCTGTAGAAAGATGGTCTGGGCAGAGGAGGGAAGTATGGACCGGAGTGGGGAGAGGCAGGAGGTTGGGAGGTAAGCAAGGAAGCCAATATAGTAATCTAGGCAGGATAGGATGAGTGGCTGTATTAACGTGGTAGCAGTTTGAATGGAGAGGAAGGGGTGGATTTTAGCGATGTTGTGATGGTGGGACCTACAGGATTTGGTGACGGATTGAATACGTGGGTTGAATGAGAGAGAGGAGTCAAAGAAAATGACAAGGTTATAGAAGATCAGAAATTCCTTGTAACTGGAACATAGGACTGGGAATTAGAAGACCTGGGTTCTAGTCCTGTCTCTGCAATTCCAGCAGTGGGACCTTGAGCAAGTCACTTACCTTCTCTGTGCCTCAGTTTTCTTATTTGCAAAATGGGGATAAAATATCTATTCTCACTCTTAGGCTGTGAGCCCCATGTTTTACAGAGTACTTGTTCTATAGGAAGTGTTTAATAAGTAGCATCATTTTGGGCAGAGAATGTGTCTGCTAATTCTGTTGCATTGTACTCTCCCAAGCACTTAGTACAGTGCTCTGCACATAATAAATGCTCAATGCATACCATAGACTGATTGACTGAATACTCAGTACTGGTCACTTGGGAACTGAAGTGAGAATCTAGATCCCTGCCTTTGAGGATCAGGATGATGAGAGTTACGAGAGCTTCGTTCATTCCCAGTTTCATTTTCTACAACATCAATAGATCACAACTTTCTTCTTTCAGTGACCCATATGTCATATCTTTTGTTCTTTTCAATGTAAGTCATCACCCCTTCCAATGTCAAAGACAGGCCCTTTTATTTTTCTTATATTTCTTGGTCATTTCACTCCTTCATGCTCTGCTTCCTCCAGTTCATCTGATTTTTTTCCATCTCTTTTCTACCTTTTTTCTATTTTCCCAACTCCTAGTTCAGTATCAGATATTGAGGATATTTGAGTTTTGTGTGTTCCTGCTGCTAAAAGGCCCCCCTTCTCTCCAGGCCTTCCACTTTCTTCTTCCCCTTTTTTCATCCTTCATCTTCTTCGGAATCTTCAGGACCTCACTCTTTCCCCTTCTTCTGCTTCTTTGCCTCTCTAACTTCAAATCCCTAACCCCTTACCAAAGGCCTTTTATCTTTGTCCTATTTTACTTCCCCTTTCACAATTTTAAGGTCATCTCTTATTCTTCTTTTGCTATTTTAGAGGTTCCTTCTGGAGGATTTTTTTAAACTCTATCTCAAAAGTGACTAAAGATCTTCTGCTTTCTCCCCTATTCTTAAAAAAATGGTATTTAAGTGATTACTATGTGTCAAACATTGTTCTAAGCACTAGAGTAGGAATATCTTAATTAGGATTAAGTTTCTGTCCTTCATGGGGCTCACTGTTTAAATAGGAGAGAGAATGGATATTTGATCCCTATTTTACAGTTGAGGAAACTGAGGCACAGGTAAGTAAAGGGACTTCCCCAAGGTCACAGAGCAAGCAATTGGCAGAGCTGGGTTCCTCTGACTCCCAGGCCCATGCTCTTGCTACTAGGCCACGCTTATTCCCACACACCTTTTTATCTTTCTAGCCCCTGATACGGAATACATGGGGAGTCTCAAGATGGTGACAATGGGTGGATTTTTTTTTTCTAATAGTATCTGTTAAGTGCTTATTATGCCCCAGGCACTGTTCTAAGCACTGAGGTAGATACAGGTAGGAAGCAGTATGGCTTAGTAGAAAGAGCCTGGGCCTGGGCGTCAGAGGTAGTGGGTTTTAATCCCAGTTCCGGCACTTGTCAGTTATGTGACTTTGCGCAATTCACCTAACTTCTCTGTGCCTCAGTTGCCTCATCTGGAAAATGGGGATTAAGACTGTGAGCCCCAAGTGGAACAACCTGGTTACCTTGTATCTCCCTTAGCACTTAGAAAAGTGCTTGGCACATAGTAAGCGCTTAACAAATACCATCATTATTATTATACAAGGTAATCAGACTGGACATAGTCCCTGTCCTACATAGGGCTCACAGTCGTGAACCCCATTTTATAGATGAGGTAATTGAGGCACAAGGAAGTGAAGTGATTTGCCCAAGGTCACACAGCAGACAAATGGTGGACTAGACTAGAAACCAGGTCCTTCTGACTCCCAGGCCTGTGCTCTATCCATTTAGGCCACACTGCTTCTCAGCCCTAAGACACCAGGGCCAAGAATATGTTCAGAAGAATCAACTTAGTGCTGGTGATTTGCACTCACACTCTTACACTCTCTCATCCCCACTGGTCACGTTCCTGCCGGGGCCTAGCATGCAATGAGTGAGTATTTAGATAGAGGCGCAGCACCTTGTGAGTGTATGCAGGAAATTTTCACTGACAGGGGGCATTTACAGACAGAGTGACTACAGCACCTTGCCAATGTTGTGCCAGAGTGGCAATAATAATAATGGTGGTATCTGGTAAGCGCACTATATTCAACACTGGAGTAGATACAAAATAGGTCAGACACAGTCCCTGTTCCAGATGGGCCTCACAGTCTGAAGGAGAGGGAGTGAATTGAATCCCCATTTTGTGGAGGAGGAAACTGAGGTGCAGAGAAGTGAAGTGATTTGCTCAAGATCATACAGCAGGGTAATGACAGAGCCAGGATTAGGAACCAGGTCAAAAGATTAATGCATGGGTTTACTGTGGGCAGAGCACTGTACTAACCACTTGGGCGAGTATAGCATAATGGAGTTAGCAGACGTGTTACCTTCTCATTCATTGATTCATTGAATTGTATTTAGCGAGCACACTCTGTGTTCAGAGCATGGTACTAAACGCTTGGATTGTATAATTCGGAAACAGATAGAGACAATCCCTGCCCAACAACGGGCTCATAGTCTAAAAGGGGGAGACAGATAACAAAACCAAACAAAAGGAGCTTACAGTCTGGGGGGTCGCAGGGGCAGATGTTAAGATAAATTCTGGCTACTGGCTTTGATGCCCAGGCTCATGCTCTTTCCACTAGGCCACTTACTGTACAATGCCATGACCTGGCAGGTGGTTGCCTTGGCAGCTGCTTTGATCTAAACCATCTGACTACTAAAATGGCTATTTTTTCAGGATTCCTCTAGGGTCTCTACCCTGGCAGAAACCATAGAAGGCTCTTTGGTCAGAAATTTTAGCCACTGAAAGTATAGACACACACACACACACACACACACACACACACACACACTACCACCACCACTCCCCCCCCCAAACCCCAATCCCTAAACAAAAAAGACTGGAATAATAATAGTAATAATGTTGGTATTTGTTAAGCACTTACTATGTGCCGAGCACTGTTCTAAGTGCTGGGGTAGATACAGGATAATCAGGTTGTCCCATGTAAGGCTCACAGTTAATCCCCATTTTACAGATGAGGTAACTGAGGCACAGAGAAGTTAAGTGACTTGCCCACAGTCACACAGCTGACAAGTGGCAGATCCGGGATTCGAACTTATGACCTCTGATTCCAAAGCCCGGGGTCTTTCCACTGAGCCACACTGCTTCTCAAAGAGAGGGAAGGCCAGGGTGTCAACCACCTAAATGATCCATTACCTCCCTCTCTATCTCAGGGGGAGTGAGTGAAGCAGTGTCCATGTCCACCTCTGCCTGCCAACCCACCAATGGTCTAGCCCCCTCCACCCATGCCCCCCCACCACAACATCACAGGGCCTCCTTCTCAACCACAGGCAGAGCGGAAACTATGGCAACAGGCTCCTTCCCAAAATGAAGGACACTGGGGAGGCCGCAGCTGGGGCCTTCACTGGGGCTCAGATTGCTGGACTCCGGGCCTTGGAAACGCTGACACTGCTCTTCTAGCCAAAGAAACCTACACCTTTCGTTTTATTTTATATTCATCCTGTACTCATCTTTTATATTGATTTTGTGTGTCCATTGTTTTATTTCCTCCTTGTTACCAGCCCCAGCCCCCTCTCTCTATTCTTGGATTGTGAGCTTCTTGAGGGCTGGATACCATGTCTATTCTTACATGTGTATTCCTTTTTTTAAATGTTTTTTGTTAAGTGCTTACTCTGTGCCAGGCACTGTCCTAAATGCTGCAGTAAATACAAGCTAATCAGGGTAGACATAGCCCATGTCCCCATTCATTCAGTCGTATTTACTGAGCACTTACTGTGTGCAGAGAACTGTATTAAGCGCTGGAAAGTACAATACAGCAGAGAGACAATCCCTCCCCACAATGGGCTCACATGGAGCTCACAGTCTTAATCCCCATTCTCTGAGGCTCGAAGAAGTGAAGTGATTTGCTCAAGGTCACACAGCAGAGAAGTGCAGAGACTGGATTAGATCCCAGCTCCTTCCAACTCCCTGGCCCATGCTCTATCCACTAGACCATGCTGCTTCTGTGTACTCTTCCCCAATGCTTAGGCACAGTACTCTGCTTAGAGTAAGTGCATAATGAATAACATTACAACTAGTATTTTCTGATTTCTTTGCATTTCTACAGTATGGATCTCCTTCCTCCCTATGTCTGTCCACTCTATATCCTAAGATGGTGGCAGAGATCACCAGAGTGGGGAGACAAAGCAGACTGGCCCAAGGCAGTGAATTCAGGTTGAGGGGTACCCTCATTGACACATAAATGAAAGTCCAGAACCAAAAAAACTGGGTGAGATGGCCCAGGGAGGAGGTGGAGTCTGGGGGAGGGGAGAGATGGACCCATAGTGGAAGGGGCAGATTAGGTGAGGTTGATAAGTAAACTCCCTCAGTGCTCTACATTTCCTCAAGTGTTTTCTCCATTATCTCCTTCTGTGTCATAAGGCCCTACCACAGGCATTCCAGGGGCATTCCTGGGGACTTTAGAAGTTTGGTGACTAGAGGAAGTGAAGACTAGTGGTTAGAGCACACGGCTGTGAATCAGGAGCTGCGTATTTTGTTCCCTGACCAGTCACGTCCTCTTGACCAAATACCACAAAACCTGGATCTCTGGGCTTCCCCGCCATAAAAAGGAAGTAAAAATCCTTATTTTTTCACTCCCCTCTCAGGAATTCTTTCTCTCCCTCCTCTTTTTTTAACCTCTTTTCCTCTCTCCTTCCCTTCTTCCTTCTCTTTCTTTTCTTCTCTCTCTGCCTCTTTTGCTGTCTCACCCAACTCTCTCTCTCTTTCTGATGCCTAGGTGGGAGTTCCAGGCAGAGAGGAAGATAATTGTCAGGGAAGCAGGGCCTAAGTCAACAGTAATTTTCTTTGGAGCCACACAAAGAGCTTCCTATATTCTCTGGCTCAGAAGTCTGGTTTTCTTTCTTCCTTTTTTTTCCTTCAGAATCATGACCCCCAAAATGCAATATTTATCTAATTCTTATCACCAAACCTTTAAAACTCAGGCAGTGCCCAAGTAGATACTGTGTTCGCTTCCTCTTGGGTGAACTTTTAATGTGAAATAAAAACAATAAGAATAATAATAAAATATAAATTGTATTTGTTTAGCGCTTACTGTGTGACAAACACTGTATTAACTGAGATAGAAACAAGATACCTTGGCCAGACACACTTGCTTCTCACTGTGCCTGTACCTATCCCACCGTCAACCACTGGCCCACATCCTGCCTCTGGCCTGGAATGCCCTCCCTCCTCAAATCCTCCGAACAGTCACATTCCCCCACTTCAAAGCCCTACTGAAGACTCACCTCCTCCAGGAGACCTTCCCAGGCTGAGCCCTCCTTTTTTCTTCAGCTCTCTTTTCCCTCCCCATGGCCCCAGCTCGCTCCTTTTGCTCTACCTGCCCCTCCTTGCCCCACAGCACTTGTGTATATATGTCATATCTATAATTCTATTTATTTATAATTAATGCCGGTTTACTTGTTTTGATATGTATATATGTATTACTCTACTTATCTATATTGACGCTACTGTTGCCAGTTTACTTGTTTTGATGTCTGTTTCCCCACTTCTGGACTGTGAGCCCGTTGTGGGCAGGGATTGTCTCTCTTGGTTGCTGAACTGTACTTTCCAAGCACTTAGTACATTGCTTTTGCAACAGTAATTGCTCAATAAATATGAATGAATGAATGAATGAATGAATGAATGAATGAATGAATGAATGAAATGGGGCTCCAAGTCTAAGGTGGGGAGAGATCGGGGAGAAGATTGGGGAGAGATCAGAGAGAAGCAGCATGGCTTAGTGGGAAGAACATGGGCTTGGGAGTCAGAGGTCATGGGCTCTAATCCCGGCTCTGCCGCTTATCAGCTGTGTGACCTTGAGCAAGTCACTTAATTTCTCTGTGCCTCAGTTACCTCATTACAAGTGCCCTATGTGAGAAGCAGCATGGCTTAGTGGGAAGAACATGGGCTTGGGAGTCAGAGGTCATGGGCTCTAATCCCGGCTCTGCCGCTTATCAGCTGTGTGACCTTGAGCAAGTCACTTAATTTCTCTGTGCCTCAGTTACCTCATTACAAGTGCCCTATGTGGCACAACCTGATTAACTTGTATCTACCCCAGAGCTTAGAACAGGGCTTGGCACATAGCAAGTGCTTAACAAATACTGACATTATTATTATTATTATTATTATTATTATCAAGTATTGAATCTTCATTTTACAGAGGTAGAAAATGAAGCACGGAGAAGTGATTTCCCCAGAGCAAACTGCAGACAGTTGGCAGTTTCATGATTAGAACCCAACTACCCTGACTCCCAGGTCCATGTTCTTTCTACTAGCCCATGCTGCTTCTTGAGATGCAAAGAGAAGACAAAAGTGACCTTTCCCCAGAATTTTAGAACGAGGCAGCGTGAAAATTGTTCTCTCTTTTTCACACTCAAATGCAATATTTCTAGAATCATAGAGCTAAAGTCAAGCTAAAGAAAATGGGGAACACATTTCTCATATTCCCAAGTGTCTTTTCTCAAAAGGCCACTGACATATTGACCAAAACTGAAGGAAAAACCGTATCTCTGACCGTTAAAGGGAAAAGCAGCTGGATTAAACTTCCCCTCATGTGGTTGAAACAGAATGTGTTTCCCATAATGCGGTGATGCCTAGTGCCATAGGGCAGTAGAAGTGAGGAGCGCGTTGAGACGTCATGCGGTTTCATTTACGCAGAGGTGGGCAGGTGGGCATCCTGACAAACATCCCAGTGTATGTCATTTCTGAAAAAACATGATCAAAAACAAAACACACCACACAACCTGGGCAGGAAATGATTACGCACAGTTCAATATGGACTGGCAGTTAGAAAGAAGGTGTTTTTTGGAAGCTACTTCTGAGTTTCAGGAGAGAAAGAGCATGCTACAAAATCATTCAGAATGAACAGTATGAAAACACATATCCAGACTCTTGTTTTTCATTCTGGAAGCATTTAGTAAAGACAGAACTGTGCATATTCTAGCTCTGTGTATGTGAGAATGTCCATGTAAAAATCAAGACAACATAGACTCCGTTCAAAATAGTGGAAAGAAGAACAGAAGGCAAGAGGAAGGCTGAACACATTTGCACAGCTCAGTGAGTTCATAAAATGAACCTCCCATACCTGCAGATTGTCACTTCCAAATAAATCGAGGAAAATAACTAAATACTGTCTGTAATACTCTCCGGTCCCTTAATTGAACATGTCATCCTTTTATTTACTAGTGCAACAATAAATGTGGCTGATTTTCAATGAAACTAGGAAAATTCAATTATTTCATAACTGGCCTCAGTTTTGTGCATCCTAAATAACTGAACTTTTACTGTAGTAGGATAATATGTTCTAAAATATACTCCCTACCAGTCCTCTTCTGGGATTTTCAATTATAAGCAGAACATTCATTAGTGGCCTCTTGGAATCAAATCCTCTGGGAATGAGAGGAAAGACGAAGAATGGCTAAACACATTAGAGGAGTCAGTGCTTTTTTTCTAAAGCAGGAATCAGCATCTTATGACTGGTGAGTCATATCTGGCACTTCTTGGAACCAAATGTGATTCTCGAGTGTATGAGCTCGGTCCATGGATGGACTTGGCATGCAAGGACAATGTTATTAGATTCCTACTTCCCACCCCCTAGCTTTCTGGGCAGGAATTAATTTGTCAGCCCACCCCTCTTCAATCAGAAAGGTGGAGCCAAGCTGGCACCATTCCTTGCCCTTTGGTGGCAAGATGTGGTCCCACATGACCTGGGAATTCATAGAGTCCCGTCCTTCCCCCACAGCAAACTGCCCTTTTGCATCTGCCTCTTTCCCTCTTCCCCCTGGGCACACTCACCCACTGTGACTGTCATCAGCAAGCAAGAGCAGCAACAGCAGCATCACTGAGAAGGGGAAGCCAGGACAGGCTGAGCACAATCTGCACCAGAGGAGGGAGGGAGAGCAGCCTCCATGATGGGCACCAAGCACTGCAGAAAAGGATGGTTTCCCCCACTAATATGTGTCAGACCCCGAGCAGCCAAAGCCAGGCAATGGCTGAGGAGAATGGTGAAAATAGGATTTTCTGATCATCACCCTACCATTAGGAGAGCAGGCTGGGGAGAGATGGGGACGGGGGCCTGCTGTGGCAGCAGGAATTATGCAACCTCTTTCCCTTCCCCAGCGTGGAGGAGGAGGCAGTCAATTCCTTGCTGTTGCTTCCCTCACCCCCCCCCTTAACAAGCACAGCTGCTTTGATGATTTAGACCCGCTGGTCCTTTCCCTCCCCGAAACCTACCCCAGCCAAGCATGTATCTTGTGTCGCTCCACAACTCCAAGTCTGTTTAATGTGCAAATAAACGTGATACTTTGCTCCTCGGGCACCTGCCTCTCTCCTTCCCTAATAAAAACAAGCAGGAATAAGTTTGTTCTCTCTCTTCTTCTCTTATCGTCTCTCACCTCTCTTCCCCTCTCATCCTTTTCCTCTTTCATTCCTTCTCTTCTGCTTTCTTCTTCTTCTCTGCTACCATTTCATAATAATAATTATTCCAAAATAATAATCATTATTTGAAAATGATAATAATCATCCCTTCAAAATAATAATGACATTTATTGAGCATTTAATATACTCTAAATTCCAGAGCCATTATAAGATCATTAGATCAGACACAGGCTCTGTCCAAAACAGGGCTCCCAATCTAAGAGTGAGTGAGAGCAGGTAGCTTTCCACATTTTACAAATGAGGGAACTGAGAAACAGAGAGGTTAAGTGACTTTCCCAAGGTCACACAGCAGACCAGAGGTAGACTGGGACTGGAACCAGAGATTTGTGATTTCCAGATGTGTGTTCCTCCCACTAGACTGCATACACTGCCACAGTAAACTATGTTAATGTATGTTTAATGAGCATGATTGTTTATGTGTATGTAACAATAATAATATTTGTTAAACATTTACTAAGTGCCAAGCACTGTACTAAGCACTAGGGTAGATACAGGATAATAAGTTTGGACACAGTTCCTGTTCCACACAGGGCTTATGGTCTAAGAATGATCAATAGTGTTGATCCTGCAGAGCAGAGCCCAGGAGTGTTGAGGCCGGGCAGGGAGAGAGGGAGTGGAATTAGAGGGGCCTCTGTTAAACTTGTTGGTGGCAGGGATGGGGTAGAATAAAAGACTGAATGAAAGTACACAGAACATCAAAGGTTAGGGAAAGGCCAGCTGACTAATAATAATAGTAATGGTATAGTACTATTAATAGTAATATTAACAATAGTAATAATAGTAATGGTATTTGTTAAGCACTTACTATGTGCCAGGTACTGTACTAAGCACCAGGATAGATAAAAGATAATTAGGTCAGAAACAGTTCCTGTACTAGGTGGGGTTAACATAATGAGTAGTAGGGAAAACAGGTGTTAAATCCCTGTTTTACAGATGAGGAAACTAAGGCACAGAGAAATTAAGTGATTTGCTCAAAGTCACACAGCTAGCTAGTGGCGAAGACGTTCCAGAACTGTGTTCACTATGGCAGGATGGAGCTACTATTAGGGCAGTGACGTGGTATGGCCCCAGCACTACAGAGATTTGAGAGGATCCATTCTATCTTTTAAGATCTCAAACTCTTCGAAGCAGGGGCCACGTCTGCATCCCTGCTGTTGGTTTCCAAATTCCCAATTCAGTACTCTGCCCCAAGGAGGGGCTCAAAGCATGTCATTGCTGTTGATGATGATGATGGTGAAGGTGATGATAGCATCCCCAGAGTACTGTATATATGTCCCTCACCACATCATGCTTGCCAGCCAGGCTCTGAGGTTTGGAATTCCAAGCATGTGTCTGAGGAAATTAAGGAGCCCCCAATGTGCCTCCTTCTCCTAGGGCTTGTGAAGACCTCTCTTGCAAGGACAGGAGGTTTTGGAGAAGAAGACAATATCCTCCACAGCAAACAGAAACTTCTTGCCATTGGCTTTAAGCCACTCATTCAGCCCTCTCTCTCCTTCCCTACCTTGCTGATCTCCTACTACAACCTAACCCACACACTCTACTCCTCTAATGCAAATCTATTCTCTGTACCTCCATCTCATCTATCCTGCCACTTGTCCACAGCTTCCCTCGGGCCCAGAACTCTCTCCCCCTTCTTATCCAACAGTCCACTGCTCTGCCCATCTTCAAAACCCTCCTAAAATTCCCCAGGTCCAAGCTACCTTCCCTGACTAAGCTCTCATTTCCCCACCTGCATTCCCTTCTGTGTCTACTTGGCCATGAAACGCTTAAGCTTTTTGATTCTTACCACAGGGCCATAACACTTATGTAAAGGATGTTTACATTTCCCTTATCCCTAATTTACTTAAATGTCCATTTCTCCCTGTAGACTGTAAGCACCTTGTGGGCAGGGATCACATCTACCAACTCTGTTATAGTGTACTTTCCCAAGCATTCAGTATGGTGCTCTGTACCCAATCTTGTCTTATGCTGTGCTCGTCTCCGAGTCATAGTGATTCCATTGGACGCATCTCTCCCAGAACACCTCACCTTCATCTCCAATCATCCTGGCAGTGTATCCATAGAGTTTACTTGGTAAAAATATGCAAATGTTTTACCATTGCTGTCTTCCAAGTGGTAAACTTGAGTCTCCACCCTCGACTCTCTCCCATGCTGCTGCTGCCCAGCACTGGTGAGTTTTGACTTGTAGCAGATTGCAGTCCACTCACTAGCCACTGGCCAAGCTAGGAATGGAGTGGGTATGCCTCTGCTTGACTCTCCCTCCCATAGTTTCTAGACTGTGAGCCTGTTGTTGGATAGGGATTGTCTCTATCTGTTACCAAATTGTACTTTCCAAGTGCTTAGTATAGTGCTCTGCATGCAGTAAGTGCTCAATAAATACGATTGAATGAATGGATGAATGGTTGAGACTGGTAGAGTACTGGAAATTCTTAAGGTTTGATCTTGAGAGGGGGCTGAAGGTAGTAAGCACTCAATAATCCCATTGATTGATTGACTGAAAACTTGCTCAGGGGCCAGTACAGAACTTATTCCAGCCCTGAAACAGATTATAGATGAACTGTTTCTCTACATAGTCTCTCCTTTAATCCTTAGGTTCATCCCTCAGCCACACAGCACTTATATATGTACTTAAATAGGAAGCAGCGTAGCTCAGTGGAAAGAGCACGGGCTCGGGAGTCAGGGGTCATGGGTTTGAATCCCGGCTCTGCCACTTGGCAGCTGTGTGACTGTGGGCAAGTCACTTAACCTCTCTGTGCCTCAGTTACCTCATCTGTCAAATGGGAATTAAGACTGTGAGCCTCACGTGAGACAACCTGATCACCCTGTATCTACCCCAGCACTTAGAACAGTGCTCTGCACATAGTAAGCGCTTAACAAATACCAACATCATTATTATTATTATTATCACTAAATGGACCTAATTCCTAAATCCTAAATCCCTGTCTGTTTCTAAACAGTGGAGTGGCATGGTCTAGTGGACAGTCTTGGACAGGGGGCAGAATGACCCTGGTTCTAGTCCCAACTCTGTCACTTGTCTCTGTGTGACCTTGGGCAAGTCACTTCACTTCTCCATGCCTCAGCTCCCTCATCTGTAAAATGGGGACTACTAATGATGGCATTTGTCAAGTACTTACTAGGTGTCAAGCACTGTTCTAAGTACTGGGGTAGATACAAGCTAATCAGGTTGGACACAGTCCCTGTCCCACATGGGACTCATAGCCTTAATCCCCATTTTATGGATGAGGTTACTGAGGCACAGAGAAGTGAAGTGACTTGCCCAAGGTCACATAACAGGCGAGTAGTGGATCTGGGATTAGAATACTGGTCCTTCTGACTCCCAGGCCCATGCTCTATTCACTAGGCCATGCTGCTTCCCTAAAATGTGATTAAGATGTGAGTCTCATGTGAGTCATGGACTGTGTCCAACTTGATTTCCTTGTATCTACCTCAGTCATTAGAACTGTGCCTGACATAATAAGCACTTAACAAATACCATTTAAAAAACCCCAAAACTATGGAGTCTCAGCACCCGGTAGAGGGCCCTAGGAACTCAATCAGTTCTTGTGATTGGACTAATTCACCTGAATGAAATAGTCTCCAAGGTTTTCATCTTCAGAGCTGCTCTGCCCAGTGAAACAGGAGAGTAGATCCTCAAATCAAGAGCAGCAGAGTCCACTGGAATGGCTGAATGTAGGGCAAGATGCTTATAATTGTTGGGCCCCCAGTGCATAATTGTTTGGACTCTTTCTTAAGTTCCAAGGATTCTGATGTTTTGTCTCAAGCTCCCAATTACTGCTTGTGGAGGAAATTAAAGGATGTCTTCAGATTTGCTACTAATAGGGTCGTTGGGCCGGATGGATTTCTGCATTCAATCTGCCTAAATCATGAAGTCTCAGATCCCAGTTTGTTAACCTGCCAGATGGGTCAGGATAATACATCAAACCCAGAGAACACTGACTGTTACCAAAACTAACTGGAAAAATGTGTTTCTTCGATATAAAAGAAATGTTTTAAAATACCAATAAATCCATAAGTTTTTGCAGGGTAGCTGTAGAGTGATCTTAGATCGTCAAAACTGATGCAGCCATGTATGCAGAAATGGCTGGAAGGAATTGTGCTGTGGCACTCCATTCTACACTGCATGCACGTAAAGACTGCCATTTGCCTTGCTGACATGATTGCCATTCCTAGCATTTGGCACTGCTACTTGAACTCCTGATCTTCCTGTAGCTTCTGATCAGAGGAAGCATCTCAACTTCCAGTTGCCACAAAACTATTCTGCTGCTGTTGTCTGCCAAGAGTCAGCTGGCCTCCTTGCTCCTGCGCCATTTCCGTCCGTCATTCGGCAGCTGTTTGGGTTCCTGCTATCAACCATTTCTCACTGTGGGCTGGGAGCGTGACTACCAAATCTGTTATACCATTATATTGTAGTCTCCCAAGTGCTTAGTATAGTGCTCTGCCCACAATAAATACCATTGATTGATTGATGGATTGATTCTACTGACGGGGGCCAGATTAATATGGGGGCTCATCTTGAAGCCCCAGAATTAGGAAGACCCCAGCTGTTCCCAGAGGTGCTGTTGGCCTAGTCTTGATCTTCCTAAAATGGCCACCACTCACAAAGTCAGGGGTAGTGGGACAATGCTAGCACTGACCTGTGGTCCTGGTTTCCCAACTCTGCCCCTCTCCCCCACCCTCGCTTCTTCTGGGACTGCCCCTACAGTGTGGGCCACTTGAAATTTTTCCACACTGAAAAGGAGAAAATGACTGAGGGAGGAGTTGTCGCTGTGAAGGCTCAGGGCTGTGGAGACTCCGTGTAGGGCTGAGAGCTTAATGCTCAAACCTGCCCCCTGAGTTCCTGGCCGAGTCTGGCCATATCAACAAAACAACCCCTCTCCCCTGCCCCCCGGCCTCCTACAGTTGAGCCCAGTCAGAGGGATGGGGCAGCCCATGCTGGGCAGAGCAGCATGCCATCTGCCTGAGCCCCGGAGGCTAGCTTGGTGGACTCTCAAAAGGGACTCTGCCCTCTAAGTCGAACCAGGGCCTTCTCTAACTGAACTAGGGTGGTTTCGTCCTTGCATGTCCTGGAGCCAGCTAGGGAGATATGACTGAGATCAACTCTGCCTTTTCTCCCTACTCCAGATCCCAGAAATATCTGTAGATGAGGCAGGGTGGGGCAGAGGGATGAGGGGATCCCTCACTCGTGCCCCATCTGCTGGTTCCTGGTCTGTAAGGGGAGCAAACTGGGGAGGAAGCATGGGGAAGGAGGAAGACGGAGGGGATGTGTACAAGAAGCAGCATGGCTTAGTGGAAAGTGCACAGGCTTGGGAGTCAGAGGATGTGGGTTCTAATCCCGGCTCCACCATTTGTCTGCTGTGTGACCTTGGGGAAAGTCACTTAATTTCTCTGTTCCTCAGTTACCTCATCTGTAAAATGAGGCTTAAGACTGTGAGCCCCACATGGGACAACTTGATTATCTTGTATCTATCCCAGTGCTTAGAACATTGGCAAACAGCAAGTGCTTAACTAATATGGTAATTATTATCATTATTATTAAAATGAGCCCCATGTGGGACATCCAACCTGATTACCTTGTACCTACTCCAGGGCTCAGAATAGTGTCTGGCACATAGTAAGCGCTTAATAAATACCATTTAAAAAAATTGTTGCTGGTTCACTTCCAGGACAGGTCAGTGAGCAAGCCTCTCCCATTCCCCCTTTAGCACACAGGAGTGCTCCAGCTCCCTACATCGAGACACAGGCCCTCCCAGCCCCAGATGCCTGAATGCCCGGCTAAGTACATGCTGAATCCAATGTTTACAATCCTCATATCTCTGCAACATCCTCTGGCTGGGGACTCGCAGTGCTATATGATGGCATTACTGTGGTACATTCAGTTAATCAACCCTATTTCTTGAGTGCTCACTCTGTGCAGAGCCCCATATTAAGCACTTGGGAGAGCACAACAGTGGTAGCAGACATGATCCCTGTCCACAAGGAGCTTATGATCTAGCTGGGGAGACAGACACTAAAATAAATTGCAGTTGGGGGAAGCAATGGAGTACAAAGAAATGTATATCCATGCAGTAGGGTCAGAGGGGGTGAATATCCAAGAACTTCCACTGTCTCTCACTCCCTAACTGGATATCCTTCAAGACTATTGTGGAGTCGCTTCTTTTCTTACTTTAGACTGCCTCCCCCTTGGAGAGTTCCCCCATTCTCATGGCTTAAACTACCACCTCAATGCAGATGACACTCAAATGTATCTTTCTCCTTGCGATCTTTCACCTCCTCTGCAACCACACATTTCCTCTTGTCTCCAAGACATCACTATATAGATGTTCTGTTGACACTTTAAGCTTATAGTGTCTGAAACTGTACTCCTTGCCTTCCCTCCCAAATCCTCTCCTCTATGTGACTTTCCCATGTCAGTTAGCAGCACCACCATGCTCCCATTTCTGAAGCCTACAGGCCCTTCTTTCAAATCCCATCTTCATTCTATCAATAAATCCTGTGTTGTTTTTCTTCACAACATTTCCAGGATTCACTCCTTCCTCTCCAGCCAAATGGTCACCACCCTAATCCAGGCACTTACATTCTGGCTCAACTACTTCAGTAGTCTCCTCACAGATCTCCCTTTCTCCAATCTCACCTTTTCTCAAGCCCATAGGTTACTCTGCTACTCAGATCATTCTCCCCCCTCATTAAAAAAATTCAGTGGTTACCCATACCTTTTCAAACCAAACTGAAACTCCGTATCATTAGCTTTAAGTTATTCATTCAGACCCCTCTGTCCTTCTTATCCACCCTCTTCTCCCACTACACCCCATCTTGCACTCTTCATACCTTTCAAGGACACTTAGTCACTAATTCTTTATTCCTATTATTCCCATCTTCAATTCTCAATTCAATAATATCGCCAAGATCCATCCTTTCCTCTCCATCCGAACGGCTATCGTACTGGTACAAGCTCTCATAATATCCCGACTGGATTATTGTGTCAGCCTCCTCTCTGATCTCCCTTCCTCCTGTATCTCCCCACTCCATTCTATTCTTCATTCCACTGACCGGATCATCTTCCTACAGAAATGCTCTGGGCATGTCACTCCCCTCCTTAAAAACCTCCAATGGTTGCCTATCAACCTTCACACAAAACAAAACCTCCTCACTCTTGGCTTCAAAGCTCTCCATCACCTTGCCCCCTCCTACATCACCTCCCTACTCTCTTTCTACTGCCCACCCCCCCACACTCTGCTCCTCTGCCACTCACCTCCTCACTGTCCCCCATTCATGCCTATCCTGCCGTCGACCCCTGGCCCAGGTCCTACTGCTGTCTTGGAATGCCCTCCCTCCTCACATCCACCAAACTAACTCTCTTCCCCTCTTCAAAGCCCTACTGAGAGCTCACCTCCTCCAGGAGGCCTTCCCAGACTGAGCTCCCCCTTTTCCCTCTGTTCCCCCTCCACCCTCTGCTCCTCCTCCTTTCCCTCCCCTCAGCTGAGCCCCATTTCCCTCTGCTACCCCTCCCCTCCCCTCCCTGCCCCAAACTCTGCTACTCCCCCTTACCCCTTCTCCTCCCCTCAGCACTGTGCTCATTTGTATACATTATTATATATTAGATATGAATATATTAAATATATATATTAGAGATTATATATATATAAGAGAAGCAGGATGGCTCAGTGGAAAGAGCCCGGGCTTGGGAGTCAGAGGTCATGGGTTCGAATCCCAACTCTGCCACTTGGCAGCTGTGTGACTGTGGGCAAGTCACTTAACTTCTCTGGGCCTCAGTTACCTCATCTGTAAAATGGGGATTAACTGTGAGCCTCATATGGGACAACCTGATTACCCTGTATCTACCCCAGCGCTTAGAACAGTGCTCTGCACATAATAAGCACTTAACAAATACCAACATTACATATTACTTATTACCCTATTTTGTTAATGAGGTGTACATCCCCTTGACTCTATTTATTGTGAAAATGTTGCCTTGTTTTTGTTTTGTTCTGTTTTTCTCTGCTGTCTGTCTCCCCAGATTAGACTGCAAGCCCATCATTGGGCAGGGATTGTCTCTATCTGTTCCCCGAATTGTACATTCCAAGCCCTTAGTACAGTCCTTTGCACATAGTAAGGGCTCAGTAAATACTATTGAATGAATAAATGAATATCTATTTTTCCTTTTTCTTCCTATATGTAAATTATTTTAGTGTCTGTCTCCTTTACTAGATTGTAAACTCTTTGAGAGCAGGGAATGTGTCTACTAACTCTGTTACATTGTATTCTCATGAAAACTTAATATAGTGCTCTGCACACAGTAAGTGCTCAATGAATACAATTGATTGATTGATAGATTGATTGCCCAAGGTCACACAGCTGGCAAATGGTGGAGTTGAGATTAAAATGTAAATCGTCTTATTCCCAGGCCTAGGTTCTTTTTACTAGTCAGTCTATGTCTACGAGTACTCCACACGCTGTAGCTGTTCAGGAAATACTACTGACCAATCCCTAAAGTTTTCAAGTTTATCTGTAAAATCAATCAATAGTATTTATTGAGTTTGCACTGTTGTACTAAACAGTAAATTTAGTGTTGCCATTGAAGATTTTGGCTTCTCTGGTGCAGGCTGGAACATAAAAGGTCATTTTACCATCAGTCCATAGTCCTGTACTGATTCTGTGAATCAGGTCACAATGTTTTGGATGTTGTTTTTTGATGTAGTTTATTAAGCACTTACTATACATGGTTTAGTGGAAAGAGGACGTGGAGTCAGAGGACGTGGTTCTAATCCCAGCTTTGCCACTTGTTTGCTGTGTAACCTTGGGCAAGACACTTAACTTCTCTGTGCCTCAATTACCCCATTTTACATCTGTAAAATGGGGATTAAGACTGTTAGCCCCACAAGAGACATCCTGATCACCTTGTATCTACTCCAGTGCTTAGAACAGTGTTTGGCACATGGTAAGCACTTAACAAATACCATAATTATTATTATTATGTACCAGGCACTGTAATAAGCACTAGGGTAGATACATGGTAACCACGTTGTCCCAGGTGGGGCTAATAGTCTTAATCCCCATTTTGCAGAAGAGGTAATGAGGCCCAGAGAAGTTAAGTGACTTGCCCAAGGTCACACAACAGACAAGTGGCAGTGCTGGGATTAGAACCCAGTTTGTGAGTATTGTGACTATCTTGATCATTCAGGAGCTGCTGTAGCTGATGACTCTTCTTGTGATTCTATGAGTGTTTTGATCATTGAGGAATACAGCTACAGCATACTGTAGCTGATTATTCTTTTTATGTGTACACCTCCAAAGAACAGTCATCAGCTACAGCAGTTCTTGAATGATCAAAATCCCTAGGAACACTTGGAGCCTATCGAGTTGGAAATTTCCCTGTGGATTGGAAGCAATTCTGACACAAGCTTTCTTGTCCTTTGTATAACTCAGTGGAGTAGGCTCAGCAGAATTTCTTCACAGCCCTGTTTTAATGGGCTGCTGATGAGGAATGGTTCAAATGAGGCAATCCCCACTCTAACTCAACTGGTCATATTGTCAAGGAATAACCTGAGGATCTTGGTGATCTCAGTGTCCCCAGATTTGCTCAAAAGTCTTATGATGGTGCCAAATGCTTCTCTGAATCTCAGAGTACAAGATAATCAGGTTGGACACAGTCCCTGTCCCACATGGGCCTCACAGTCTTAATCCCCATTTTATAGATGAAGTAACTGAGGCATAGAGAAGTTAAGTGACTTGCCCAAGGTCACACAGCAGACAAGTGGCAGAGCTGGGATTAGAACCCACATCCTTCTGACTCCCAGGCACAGGCTCTTATCCCCCAAGCCATGCTACATGTGCTTACATGAAGGAAAATGGTTGCCAGAAATCCTAGGCCAACTAACAGTTTTTCCACCTCAGTGCTGTTTCAACTCCCCTCTCCCCACCACTTCTTCTTCTCCTCTGGTCTTGCTCGAAGCCAAAGCTACAAGCATCTGAACCACTGTGGCCTCTTGTTATTTGCAACATTTCAAGCCATATTAGGTTGCTTCATTTAGTCTTTTACTCTGCCAATTTCCCAAGTTCTTGTCCAGTTGATTTGTGCATCATGCATGAATTTCCATGACTATAGTTTCACACAACTATTTAGGATCACTGGACAGGCCCCATACCTAGTGGATCCCTGACTTTGTTTCTAGGTTCCAAAAGAGGAGATAGATCTAGCGAAGCACTGAGGCTCTTATCCCTTGGGGAAGTGTTCTCTGTGCACTAAAATGTCATATATGTGTGAAATCGGCTACACTTCTCCAGGGAGGCAACAGTAAATCCAGCATGGGGTCTTTCATTTTAGATGCCTTATGGGCTGCTTGTAGCTTTTGGACATACCCTATAAAGTGTTGCAAAGGGTGTCAACTATGTCAACTATGTCAAAGACTTGCCCTTTCTAAACAAGTCTTCGCTTCATTAGCCTTTGAAGAGCTGTGAAAACAAGCCAAAGAAAATGCCTCCATTGCTCTGCACACTCAGATGCATGGTCAGTGCTGTTGACTGACTAAATTTGAAATCCCAAATCCAGCAGAGGGAGAGAAATACTGTTTTGTTTCCTGAGGGCTCATCTGTTGCAGTTCAAGTATACATACAGTTGAATTATCTTTGCTTCAGATAGCTGGGCCAGTCTCCTTCTGGGAATTGTAAGTCAGAGTTGCCTGGGGGGGAGTGGGGGCGTGAATTGATCATTCTTTATTGCACATAGAGCCTTGACTCCTTCCCTTTTTGTTGCCTTCTTAACCAGGTACCAGTGACTGTTCAGAGAAGCAGCAGTGGTCTAGTCAATAGAGCACTGGGCTGGGGAGTCAGAAGGACTTGAGTTCTAATTCCAGCTCCACCACTTGTTTGCTGTGTGACCTTGGGCAAATGACTTTTCTTTTCTGGACTTCAGTTACCTCATGATAATGATGATGGTATTTGTTCTCGCCTGTCCCGCCATCAACCCCTGGCCCACGTCCTACCACTGACCTGGACCCTCCTCACATCTGCCAAACTAGCTTTCTTCCCTCTTCAAAGCCCTACTGAGGGCTCACCTCCTCCAGGAGGCCTTCCCAGACTGATTTCCCAGATTTCCTCTGTTCCTTCTCCCCTCCCCATCACCCCTACTCCCTCCCTCTGCTCTACCCTCTTTCCCCTCCCCACAGCATTTGTGTATATTTGTATATATTATTCATTACTCTATTTTATTAATGATATGTATATATCTATAATTCTATTTATCTATTTTGATGGTATTGATGCCTGTCTACTTGTTTGTTTTGCTGTCTGTCTCCCCCTTTCAGA
Source organism: Ornithorhynchus anatinus (assembly GCF_004115215.2). Classification (NCBI taxonomy): domain Eukaryota; kingdom Metazoa; phylum Chordata; class Mammalia; order Monotremata; family Ornithorhynchidae; genus Ornithorhynchus; species Ornithorhynchus anatinus. The sequence continues at coordinate 112,285,208 of NC_041729.1, forward strand.
CTGTGAGCCTGTTGTTGGGCAGGGATTGTCTCTATCTGTTGCCAAATTGTACATTCCAAGTGCTTAGTACAGTGCTCTGCACACAGTAAGCGCTCAATAAATATGATAGAATGAATGAATGAGTGTTGTGCCTACTATGTGCCAAGCACTGTTCTAAGCACTGAGGTAGATACAAGGTAATCAGGTTGTCCCACATGGGGCTCTCAGATGAGCATCCCCATTTTACAAATGAGGTAACTGAGGCACAGAGAAGTTAAGTAACTTGCCCAAAGTCACCCAGCTGACAAGTGGCGAAGCTGGGATTAGAACCCACGACTTCTGACTCCCAAGCCCGTGCTCTTTCCACTAAGCCACGCTGCTTCATCTGTAAAATGGGGATTAAAACTGTAAACCCCTTGTGGGACAGGGACTGTGTCTAACCTGATTTGCTTGTATTCACTCCAGTGCTTACTATAGTGCCTGGCACATAGTAAGCACTTAACTATTACCATGATTATTGTTGTTATTATTATTATCAGTAGTAGTAGTATGTTGTGTAGAAACTGTTATATCTCTTCCTTTTCTCATCAATCTCCCTCTTTACTGGAATAGATTGACTATTTCCTTTATTTGTAAGTGATCAGCAATCAATCATTGGTATTTCAAGCCCTGGGCACAATAAGCACTAAGCACAGAAGCACATTATAATAAGGTTGGTAGACATGATCCAAAACCAAAAGGGCCCAGTGCCTTAACACTGATAGGACTGCAAACAACACTTTTTCTGGTTTAGCTCTATGTCTGATTCTTCTATCTTTCTTAAAAATATTTGGCAGTTGTCCCGACTTGGGTGGCCAGGGCCAGGGAGCAGGTGTGGGGGAGGGGGTAGGTATGAGGGGGATAGAGATCAAAGGAGCTGTTTCTATGTAGAGAGTTATCATGGAATATTAAGCCTGCAGTTCGGGGACAATTCTGTATCCCAGCAGAAAGAATTCCATTCTCATTAGAAGTAGCATGGCCTAATGGCAAGAACATGGGTTTAGGAATTAGAGGTTGTAGGTTCTAATCCCAGCTCCACCACTTGTCTGCTGTGTGACCTTGGGCAATTCACTTAACTGCTCTGTGCCTAATTTACCTCATCTAGAAAATGGGGATTGAGACTGTGAGTCCTGAGCCCCATGTGGGACAGGGACTGTTATTATTATTATTATTATTATTGTTATTGTTATTAATTACATTTATTGAGTATTTGCTGTGTGCAAAGCACACTATTAAGTGCTTGGAAGAGTAAAATATAACATCAGAAATATTCTCTGCCAACAATGAGTTCACAGTCTAGAGGGGGAGACAGGCATTAATATAAATAAATGAATAAATAAATGAATGAATAAGTAAATAAATACATAAATAAGTAAATAAATAAATAACATATATACAGATATATACATATGTACTGTGGGGAAGGAAGAGAGGATGAATGAAGGAGCAATAATGAACAGCACGGAAGGGAAAGGGACAAGAGGAGAGAAGGGCTCAGTCAGGGAAAGCTTACTGCAGAAGGTGTGCCTTCAGAAGGCTGTGAAGTAGGGAGAGAAATTACCTCTCTGATATAGGTAATCTGATATAGGCCAGAGGTAGGATGTGGGTGAGAGGTTGGTGGAGAGATAGACGAGATCGAGGTACAGTGAGAAGGTTAGGACTGAAGGAGCAGTGAGCAGGCTAAGTGAGCAGGTTGGGTTGTAGTAGGAGAGCAGTGAGGTGAAGTAGGAGGGGGCAAGGTGGTTAAGTGCTTTAAAGACAATGATGAGGAGTTTTTACTTGATGCAGAGATGTATGGGCAGCCACTGGCACCTACTAATTGCTTAACAAATATCATCATCATCATCATCATCATCACTGGAGTTTCTGAGGAGTGGAGAAACATGGTCTGAACGTATTTTGAAGGAAAATGATTCAGGCAGCAGAATCGAGTATGGACTGGAGTGGAAAGAGGCAGGAGGCAGAGAGGTCAGCAAGGAGGCTGATACAATAATCAAAGTGGGATAACATAAGCACTTGCATTAATGTGGTAGCAGTTTGGATGGAGAGGTAGGGTCAGATTTGGGCAATGTTGTGAAGACAGAACTGACAGGATTTAGTGACCGCTTGAATATGTGGGTGGGAAGAGAGAGAAGAGTCAAGGGTAATACCAAGGTTATGGACTTGTGAGACAGGAAAGATGGTGGTGCCATCAACAGTGATGGGAAAATGAGCAGGAGGATAGGGTTTGGGTGGGAAGATAAAAAGTTCAGTTTTATCCATAAAACTCTGTCCAATCTGATTAGTATACAAACTAGTACCAACCCCAGCACTTAAAATGATGCTTGGCACATAGTAATTGCTTAACAAATACTGTAGTTATCATTATTGTTATTCCACTCAGGAAGGATTCCTATCTTCGGGATAACCTGGAGGTGCCAAATTACACTGCTGCAGTTCTGGACATTCAGATCAACTGGAAGGACCCATATCACCTTGGCTTCCAAGAAAGAACAGTGCCCAAATCAATCAAGAGTGTTTGCTCTTGAACAATTTTTATCCTCTTGTTTAAGAGAGGCTTTAAAATGTCCAACTTGCTTAAACTTCACACCTTTACTGCTTTCAGACAGTTCCATCTTTTATTTCTGGCAGCTTAAGAGAATGCCAAGGTCTATTCTTTTCCAATTTACAGAAAGGTAGGGTGATATTTGGAATGAAAGCATCTATTCTTATTCCCTTTATTTTCATGACTAGATCCAAAATTATAGAAGTGCATTTCATTCAGAGGAAAGGGGAATCCGTAAGAGAGCAATAGAGAGTGTAATGAACTCTCCCCGGACCATTATTTATAATGACATCTCAGATCAGACATGTTATTTCTTATGGGGACACGGAAAAGACTATTTAACATCCTGGAGGAATAGTTCAAGTTAGTAAAAGCCTTCTGGAGAAGAACAAATAAGAGAGGAATTATTAAGATTCCCAAGTCCCCAAACATTGCCTTTGAAGATATTATTTTATTACAATGAAATGCAATTCAATTATTCCCTGATAGTACAATGATACTCTTCCGTGAGTATTTGAATGAAGGCCAAACCCTAATTTAATGGCTTTAAGAAACTAAAGTTTACTGAAATGGGCTTTTGTATAGTGAGTTGTGATTTTGGCTGCTATTGACTGCAATTTTGAGTTATGGTTGATCTCTGGTGCTGTGGAAACTTTCCTCTCCACCTTCAACTCCACCTCTACTTCCACCTTTCCCAGGTCATTCTTCAAGAGGCACTAAAAGCAGAGCCTTGAGTTAAGAGTCCTTCCTGCTTGTGTTTTGGGTTGAGAGGGATTCAGGTGTTTGTTGTTTAGACTGTCCTGGTTGCCATTTGCTTTTCTTAACACAGAGTCCCTCAGAGTTAATGGATTCGGGAAAAACATATGGTTGGTGGTTCCTTTGATGAGTGTTAACCTCAGGACAAACTTTTGATGAGTCAATTGCAATCTTACCTTAAAAATCCAGTTTCCTTGACCTATGATCAGACCAGAGGTAAGTGTTTGATAAGGTGACCATCTCTCTGTTAATTAATAACTGTAGACCCTCCTTCCAATGGAGAAAAGGGGAGAATTCAAAACTAGAGAAGCCATATAAGACAAAACTTTCCAAAACAGGAGTTTAAGAATTATCTCGAGGCCTTCTTTCATTCAGTAGGATTAATTGAGTGTATAGTTACTTTGTGCAGGGTGCTATACTAAATGTTTGGGAAGATTGAGGAGTAATCAGACCCTTTCCTAGATCCCAGGGGCCCACAGGAGCTCACTGTGTCAAAATAAGTGTACAGGCACCTGGCAACCAAAACACACAGATCAAAATGACATAAGAACAGCAAAACAATGTAAGAAAACAGGACAATATAAACATTAAGCACTGCAGTACATTCCCAGAAAAGGATGAGTCTTCAGGCCTTATGCGGCTCTGGCAGGCTAGTCCGTCCAAAGTCTTTATAATTAATCGATCAGTGGTATTTACTGAGCATTTACAGCACTTGCAGAACCCTGTACTAAATGCTTATGAAAATATAATGAAACAGAATTGATAGACATAATTTCTGCCCATGAGGAGCTGATAGTCTACAGGGGGAGACAGTAGAGGTAGGAGAAATAGTAGAGTCTAAGGATATTGAGATAAGTGTTATGAGGCTGAGGTGACTTTCAAATGTTTGAAATTCATCAAGCTTCTGCTGTTGAGCTTTCTGCCTGCCCTGCTCCAGCTGCATCAGCCATCTGAATGAGGCAATCCATCAATTGTATTTACTGAGTGCTCACTGTGTGCAGAGCACTGTACTTGGGAGAGTACAATATAACAAACCAGTAAACACGTTTCCTGCCCACAACGAGCTTACAGTGTAGAGAGATCAAGCACAAGTTGGAAGAGAAGGAGGATCTCACGGGATACCAGAGCACCATACAGAAAGCCGAAACCTCAGGAACCAGGTAGAAGGCCCAGCTTTCTGTCATGTCTAGCACATATGGTGCTACTCTAAATCCTTCCAGCTAGGGAACTGGGTGTGAAAGTGGCATGCACTGTATTCAAGTCTCCTGAAAGGCATAGGCAAAAAAGCATATCAGTGTTTTTTTAAACACACTTTGAGCCCAATTCTCCCCTCTTTAGGGGTTTTGAAATTCAGGCTGGCTTGAACAGGGTGCATATGGCTGAGTGTGGTCTTTTTTAAGTGATATTTGTAAAGTGCTTGCTATGTGCTAGGCACTGAACTAATTGCTGGGAGAGTTACAGGCAAATCGGTATGGACACAGTCCCTGTCATTCAAGGGGCGCACAGTCTTAATCCCCAATTTACAGATGAGGTAACTGAGGCACATGGAAGTTAAATGACTTGCCCAAGGTCACACAGCTGACAAGTGGAGAAGCCAGAATTAGAACCCAGATCATTCCGACCTGCAGGCCATGCTCTATCCACTAGAACCTCACTGTCAGAAATTTATCTCTTCCCTAACTTCAGTCATTCCTCAGGGACCCAAATTCCAGTTAGAGAAGTGCTATTCAGTGTTAAATATTCACAAAAGAAATATAATAATAATAATAGTGGTATTTGCTTACTTAAACAAGTAAGAGGGAATTTGCCAAGAGCCTCAGTGAGATATACACCGCTTCACCACCTCACTAGCCCTCCAGTTCATCCAGTGGATAGAGCACTAAAAATAGGTGTTCTCCTTCCCTATTAGACTGTGAGCCCCACTTGGGACCAGGCACTGCGTCTATTCTAATTATCTTGTATACATTCATGCATTCATTCATTCAATCATATTTGCTGAGCATTTAACTGTATGCAGAGCACTGTACTAAGTGCTTGGAAAGTACAATACAGCAATAAAGAGAGACAATCCCTGCCCACAGTAGGCTTATAGACTATGAAGGGGAGACAGACATCAAACCAAGTAAACAGACATCAATATAAATAGAATTATAGATATATACATATATACATAAGTGCTGTGGGGTAGGGAGAGGGGGTAAGGGCAAAGGGAGCAAATCGAGGTGATACGGAAGGGAGGGAGAGCTAAGGAAAAGGGAGCTTAGTATGGGAAGACCTCTTGGAGGATGTGCTCCTTCAGCAGGGCTTTGAAGGAGGGAAGAGTGATTATTTAGCAGATTTGAGGAGGGAGGGCGTTCCAGGCCAGAGGTAGGACATGGGCCATGGGTCAGTAGCAAGACAAGCGAGATCGAGGCACAGTAAAAAGGTCAGCACCAGAGGAGCAGAGTGTGCAGGCTGGAATGTAGAAGGAGAGAAGCAAGGTGAGGTAAGAAGGGGCAAGGTGATGGAGAGCTTTAAAGCCAATAGTGAGGAATTTTTGTTTGATACTGAGGTTGATAGGCAACCACTGCAGATTTTTGAGGAGAGGGGTGACATGCCCTCAACATTTCTGTAGAAAGATAATCCGGGCAGTGGAGTGAAGTATGTTCTGAAGTGGGGCAAGCCAGGAGATTGGGAGGTCAGATAGGAGGCTGATACAGTAATCCAGTCAGGATAGGATGATTGATTGTATTAGCGTGGTAGTAGTTTGGATGGAGAGGAAAGGGCAGATCTTGTCAATGTTGCAAGGGTGAGCTTGGAAGGATTTGGTGATGGATTGGCTATGTAAGGTGAATGAGAAAGCAGAATGAAGAATGGCAGCAAAGTTACAGGCTTGTGAGGCAGGAAGGATGGCTGTGCCGCCTACAGTGATGGGAAAGTTCTATAACAGTGCTTAGCCCAGTACCTGGTACGTAGTAAGCATTTACAAAATGCCAAAATTACTGCTGTTATTATTAGGAGACAGGGCTGGATAAAGTTTGTTCATTTCACAATGTGCTTCACTGCTGTCTACTCTCTCGTTGCACTCATTGTCCCAGTAAGGACATGCCTGGCAGGGACAGGAGAGTGAGAGTAATGCTGTGCAAGCTACTCATATCATAATCCATCCCTCTGCACAGGTTCTCAGTCCTGATGGCTTAGAACCAAGGCCCATTCATTGCTCCCGATGGGTGACTCCATCGTCATAATCTACTGAAAAAACCTTAGAAAGGACAAATGTGATGAAGCACGTCATTTTGCCCAAAGACACTCTTTGCATTATTATTATTATTATTTTCATAATTATCAATGAGAGATGATAATAATAGATGGAGTAGATGCAAGTTAATCAGATTGAACATGATCCTTGTCCCACTTGGGCCTCACAGTTTAAGTAGGTGGGAGTAGCAATTAATCCCCATTTTACAGTCAAGGAAACTGAGGCACAGAGCAGTTAAGAACCTTGCCCAAGCTCATTCAGCAAGCAGTTGGCAGAGCTGGGGTTAGAACCCAGATCTTCTGAGTCCCAGGCCCATGCTTTTTCTACTAGATCATGCTACTTCTCAATTATTATCATTATCAATGGCTAGTTTATCTAAGTAATCAGCAAGCATTTTGGAGAGAAAAAGGTGTCTGCCAACGGCTAATCACTGGGTAGATGATCACAGTGTGATTACTCTAGTGGTCGTAGTGATGTGGATGCTGGAGGATTGAATTTCAAACAAACAATTTTTTTGAGATTCTACAAAGATCTGGATAAAACCATCACAATAATATCAGCATCTGAGAACAACTGGCAAGCTGATTGTCAAGAAAAGTTCAAGACCCTGAGATAGCAATGTTGAAAGGTGAAATAAATTCTGGGATGACTAAAGAGCAATGGTCTAATCTTATTCAGAGGGCCTGTTAAACATCAGCTCATGATTCCCAAACTGTTCTCCCCACAGGAAATAAGAGAAAGTCTTCACGTATGCTCCAGAGGTCTAATCAGTGACATCTCAATGATTACATCATTATGTGCAGTGGGACTAAAAGTATTTGGCTTCACTACACTTTGTAAATTACCAAGAGATGGACGCCATAACTTGCTAAACTCTGATTCTCACTCTATATAATTGTTCAGATTGAGTGTCGTTCACATTCAGTGATTAATCAACTAATAATGACTGGTATATACTGAGCATAACAGAGTGCAGAGCAACAGGGTAAGTACTCGGAAGAGTAAATTAGAATAAGTAGTCACAGTCTTTGACCTTAAGGAGTTACAGTGTAACTACAGTCATTAAAATACATGATGGACACTACCAAGTCCAAAAATGTATGCGTAAGTGATTTTGGGGTGGGGGTGGTGGAGGAGAGGGGCAGTGAGCATCTAAGTGCTTAACAAGTACTGACTCAAATTCATAAGTGATGCAAAAGGAAGGGAAAATGGCAGGGTTGGGGAGAGGAAAGGTTAGTGAGGAAAGGCTTCCTAGGAGAGATGTGATTGTAGTAGGGCTCTTTGAAGATGGGGAGAGTAGTGGGTCTGTCAGATGTGAAGGTGAAGGCATTTCCAGGGAGGAGGAAGGACATGTACAAGGGGTTGATGGTGAGAGAGTAGAGGTGAGGGAAAACGAGTAGAAGTTTTCCTGGGATGCAAGTGTAAGAGTCTACATCATGCTTAATAAGCACAAAAATGGTTCCATGCTGTGCTGTCTGTTTACATTGCATGGCATTGTTTTTGTTGTGTTCTGTCTCATGACCTTCTTGAAACTTCTGTTCACAAAGAACAGTTCTTTCCTTGATTGTGCTTCACCAAATTAGACTATCAGTTTCTGCTTTCTCACGGCTTTCAGCTGTGATGCCACATTATCTGAGGTCATGCTTTACTTTGTCCTTGAAATACTTCCTCTGTTCTTTTCCTTTTCCTTTGCTCTGCTTCAGATCATCATATAACAGTTGTTTGGGTCTCCTACCATTATCCACTATCCTCTCATGCCCCACTCAGCAAAGATGTATGAGATATGAGATATAAAGATATGAGAAGCAGCTTGGCATAGTGGATAGAGCCTGGGAGTCAGGAAGACCTGGGTTCTAATCCTGCCTCTGCCACATGTCTGCTTTGTGACCTGGGACAAGTCATTTTAACTTCTCCAGGTCTCAGTTAACTCATCTGGAAAATGGGGATTAAGACTGTCAGCCCCATGGGGGACAAGGACGGTGTACAACCTGACTTGTATTGTAACTTGTATCTACCCCAGTGCTTAAAACAGGGCTTGACACATAGTAAGTGCTTAACAAGTATGATAATTGTAATTATGATTTATTATTATGTATTGAGGTGGGCATACTTTCAATGCTAGGAGACTGATTCCATTCTATAGTTCATTGATTGTGATCCAGTCTTTCCAGTTGACATTGCCTTTGGACCATAAATGATCCTAATGAACTGCTCAAGAATGTGGCATTGCAACTGAGTCAAGTTTCAGGATCCTATGTGGTAGTAGAATTCACTAGCTACCCGACCACTTTATAGAAAAGTGACATACAAGCTATCCAGATGACTCATAACAAAATCTTAGAGAACAAAGATTTCTCAAAGGAATCACAGCATCACAGCAACCCTCTTAGAGCACTGAATCCTACCTATAAGTACTAGAGTGAATATTCAATGAGCAGCTCTTTGAGATGCTATTTTCCAGGAAACCATTAAGATTGTGAATAATGGTAACTGATGACACCAAGATTCATGAGATCTTTACTGCACCTTCCACACTTCAAGTCCAATAGCTAAATGATTGAACTCCTCCTCATCTTCCCTCCCAAATCCCCTCACCCACCTAACTTTACTACCACAGTTAAAAACCCCACCAATCTCCCCATCTCTGAAGTCTCTGCCTGTTCAATTGTTTTGATGTCTGACTCCCCACTTCTAGGCTGTGAGCCCACTGAGCCCATTGTCTCTATTTGTTGCTGAATTGTACTTCCCAAGCACTTAGTACAGTATTCTGCACATAGTTAGCACTCAATAAAATGATTGAATGAATGAAATCCATACCCTGACATTTCCGTGACTCCACTTTCCTTTCTAATCACCGTTTGCCTATTGCAAAATCCTGTTGGTTTTTCTTCCATAATATTTTCCAAGATCTGCCTCTTCCTCTTTAACCAAATTACCACCATGCTGATCTAGACATGTGTTGTATCCCAGTTTGGCTACTACTACTACTACTAATAATAACTGTGGTATTTGTTAAGCACTAATTATGTGCCAGGCACTGTACTAAGTGCTGGGGTGGATACAAGCCGATGGGGTTGGGCAGAGTCCCTGTCTCACATGAGATTCACAGTCTCACTCCCCATTTTACAGATGAGGTAACTGGGGCACAGAGAAGTTAAGTGACACACCCAAGGCCACACAGCAGACTAGTGAAAGAACCAGGATTAGAACCAACGATCTTCTGACTCGAGGATCGTGTTGTATCCACTGCACCATGCTAGTTCTCTAGACTATTGTATCAATACTCTAGCTGACCAACTAGCTCCCACACTCTCCCCTCTAAGTCAGTCATCCAGTCAATCATATTTATTGAGTACATACTGTGTGCAGAGCACTGTACTAAGCCCTTAGGAGAGTACAATATGATAATATAAAAGGCACATTCCCTGCCCACATGAGCTTACAGACAGGGGAAACAGACATTGATATAACTCCATTGCCTGGATCATTTGTCGAAAGCATCAATTTTTGTACATCTCCTCACTACAAAAAAACCTCCACTACAAAAAAACTCATGCTTCTTTGTAACAAACAAAAACTCCTGTCCATTATCTTTAAGGCAACTATGGCCTATTATCTTTAAGGCATTCAATCAGCTCTCTTCCTTCTATTTTTCCTTCCTTGTTTCCCACTATACCCCAATTTGTACTCCTTACTCCCCTCAAAATAGCCTACTCCTCATCTTCTCCCTCTCATCTCTGACCCCTGTCATCAAGAGATAAAAATATGGAGGAAATACACTGCTTAGATGCCAACAAGGATTGATTGCCAACATTTGGAACATTTAAAAAGCTCATCTCTAGGCTGTAAGCTCATTATGGACAGGGAAAGTGTCTGCTTTGGAGAACTCATTCACTCCCATGGCTTCAACTACTACCTCTATGCAGATGATACCTAAATCTACATTTCCATCCCAGATCTCTCTGTCCCTCTGCAATCTTGCATTTCCTCCTGCCTTCAAGATATCTCTACTTGGATGTCCTCCTGTCACCTCAAGCTTAACATTTCCAAAACAGAACTCTTTGTCATCCCACCCAAATCCTCTTCTCCCCGTGACTGATAACACCACAATCCTTCCTGTCTCTTAAGGCTATGACCTTGGCATTACTCATGACTCCTCTCTCTCATTCAACCCACATATTCAATCCAGCACTAAAATCCTTTGGTCCCACCTTCACAACATTGCTAAAATCCACCCTTTCCTCTCCATCCAAACTGCTACCATGTTAATACAATCACTCATTTTATCCCACCTGGATTACTGCATCAGCTTTCTTGCTGACCTCCCAGCCCCCTGTCTCTCCTCACTCCAGTCCATACTTCATTCTGCTGCCTGAATCATTTTTCTACAAAAATGTTCAGGACATGTTTCCCCACTTCTCCAAAGATTCCAGTGGTTACCCATCCATTTTCACATCAAAACTTCTCACCATTTGTTTTAAAGCACTCAGTGACCTTACCTCCTTCTAGCCAGCATACTTTACTTTTCCAAATGGTAACCTTCTCACTGTTCCTCGATCTCATCTATCTCACTGCCGATGACTCACCCACGTCCTGCCTCTGGCTGGAATGCCCTCCCTCCTCAAATCCAACAGATAATTACATTCCCCTCCTTCAAAGCCTTAATGAAGTCTCATCTCCTCTCAGAGGTCTTCCTTGACTAAGCCCCCCCTTCCTCTTCTCCCACTCCCTTCTGCATCAGCCTGACTTGCTCCCTTTGTTCTTCCCCTCTCCCAACCCCATAGCACTTATGTACAAATCTGCAATTTATTTATTTGTAGTAATGTTTTTCTCCACGCTGTAGATTGTAAACTTGTTGTGGGCAGGGAAAGTGTCTGTTTATTTTTGTATTGCACTCTCCCAAGAGCTTAGTACATTTCTTTGCACACAAAAAGGGCTCAGTAAATACAATTGAATGAATGAATGCTAATTCTGTTGTAATGTATTCTTCCAAGCACTTAGTTCAGTGCTCTGCACTTAGTAAAAGCTCAATAAATACCATTGATTTTTTAATTGATTTTAAAAATGTGACAGGGTTTTAAAGATGCTACTATCTTCAAGAGAAAAGTGAAAACATTGACTTTTTGTAGCATATCACTGCTTCATTTTACCGGCAAGATCCTAGCCAGAGTTCCTCTGGACTGGCTTCTGAAGAAAACTGTAAGGCAGGCATCACAGAATTAGACATGAAACAAGATCACTGAACAAAATCTTTGTTTTACATCAGGTTTAAGAGCAGTTGTTTTAAAAATGGTATTTGTTATGTGCTTACTATATGCCAGGCACTGTACTAAACACTGGGGTAGAAACAAAAATTCATTCAATCATATTCATTGAGTATTTACTGTGTGCAGAGCACTGTACTAAGCACTTGGGAGAGTACAATACAGCAATAAACAGACACATTCCCTGCCCAAAATGAGCTTACAGTTTAGAGGGATGATAGACATTAATATAAATTAATAAATAAATTACAGATATGTACATAAGTGTTGTGGTGCTGAGGGGGGTGAAGAGCAAAGAGAGTAAGTCAGGACTATGCAGAAGGTAGTGGGAGATGAGAAAAAGGGGGGCTTAGTCAGGAAAGAGCTCCTGGAGGAGATGTGCCTTCAATGAGGTTTTGAAGTAGGGGAGAGTAATTGTCTGTCGGATTTGAGGAGGGAGGGCTTGCCAGGCCAGAGGCGGGATGTGGGTGAGAGGCGGGACGTGGGTGAGAGGTGGGGCGTGGGTGAGAGGTTGGTGATGAGATAGACAGGAGTGAGGAAAAGTGAGTAGGTTGGCAATAGAGGAGTGAATTGGGAGGGCTGGATTGTAGTAGGAGAATAGTGAGGTGAAGTATAAGGGGGCAGGATGATTGAGTGTTTTAAAGTCAATGGTGAGGAGTTTTTGCTTGATACTGAAATGGATGGGCAACCACTGGAGTTTTTTGAAAAATGGGGTGACATGACCTGAACTTTTCTGTAGAAAAATGATCTGGGCAGTAGAGTGAAGTATGGAGTGGAGTGGGGACAGATGAAAGGCTGGGAGGTCAGCAAGGAGGCTGAAACAGTAAGTCAGAAGGAATAGGATGAGTGATTGTATTATCATGATAGCAGTTTGGATGGAGAGGAGGATTTTAGTGAGGTTATTCAGTTCAGAGCTGGTCCCTGTCCTACATGAGGGTCACAGTTTTAATCTCCATTTTAAAGATGAGGTAACTGAGGTACAGAGAAGTAAAGTGTCTTGCCCAAGGTCACACAAAAGAAAAGTAGCACAGCCAGGTTTAGAACCTATGTCCTCTTACTCTCAAGTGCGTGTTCTTTTCACTAGGCCAGGATGTTTCCCACTTCAGGAAACCATAGCAAAACTTCTATATTGTTTTTAGACTCTTCAAAATTGTTGAACGTTATCCACAGACCTGCGTTTTGCAGTTGATAAATCAATTTACCTGAAATTACTCCATGATGATATGACTGAAGTTGCCTTATCTGACCCTCACAGATTCTACCCAGGGTAGCTGTTTTCAGTGCAACTATACTGCCTTTGTTGTAGGATTTCATTATTTGTGATAACCCACCAATGGAGTAAAGCAGGGTTGTACAACAAGTACTGTCTTATTCCTCCTTTTCTATGTGCCTATGTTTGAGGATCTAATAAAGAGCTGAGAAGATGGTGAAGAATTAATGTCCAATCTTTTGGACCAACGGAAATGTTTGCTAGTCAATTGGGAGCTAGCTATTATGTTGTTAATTATATTCAGGAGGTATGCACACACACACACACACACATTCGGATAATAATGATAATAATGATGATATTTGTTAAGCGGCTTCTAGGTGCAAAGCAATGTTCTAGACGATTATGTATCCCTTTGCAGAGTCAGCACAAGCTTAAGGAACACATTCACAGTGGGGAAGCCTTAGTGGATAGTTCATGGGCCTGGGAGTCAGAGGACTCTGGTTCTAATCCTGGCTGTATGCCCTTGGGCAAGTCACTTAACTTCTCTGGGCCTCAATTACTTCATCTTTACAATGGGGATTAAGACTGTGAGTCTCATGTCGGATAGGGACTGTGTCTAGCCTGATTTAATTGTATATATCCTAGGGCTTAGTACAGTGCCTGGCACATAATAATAATAATGTTGGTATTTGTTAAGCACTTATTATGTGCCAAGCACTATTCTAAGCGCTGGGGTATATACAAGGTAATCAGGTTGCCGCAGATAGGGCTCACAGTCTTCATCCCCATTTTACAGATGAGGGAACTGAGGCACAGAGAAGTTAAGTGACTTGCCCAGGGTCACACAACTGACAAGCGGCAGAGTCAGGATTAGAACCCATGACCTCTAACTCCTAAGCCCAGGCTCTTTCCACTGAGCCACGCTGCTTCTCACTTATTATTATCATTTCATTGATTACTCTAAACTGTCACCGACTTCACTCACCAAGGCAATTGAGAATTCAACAAAGCACAGATAGACGAAGAGGTAAAAACTAAATCAAGAAAGCCATTATGTCATTTGGAAGACCAAAAGTGTATATAAAGCACGAGAAGCAGCGTGGCTCAGTGGAAAGAGCACGGGCTTTGGAGTCAGAGGTCATGGGTTCGAATCCCGGCTCGGCCACTTGTCAGCTGTGTGACTGTGGGCAAGTCACTTAACTTCTCTGTGCCTCAGTTACCTCATCTGTAAAATGGGGATTAAGATGGTGAGCCCCACGTGGGACAACCTGATTCCCCTGTGTCTACCCCAGCGCTTAGAACAGTGCTCGGCACATAGTAAGCGCTTAACAAATACCAACATTATTATTATAAAGATTCAGATCCAACTGAAGGTCAGCGGAATGCCCTGCCCTGGGCAACAAACTTACAAACTCACTGGCCTTATCATTCATTCATTCAATTGTATTTATTGAGCGCCTACTGTATGCAGAGCACTGTACTAAGTGCTTGGGAGAGGACAATACAACAATAAACAGACACATTCCCTGCCCACAAGGAGCTGGTAAGGGAGCTGGGTGGGGGAGTGGGGGATGGTGGGGAAGAGGGAAATGTTTGCTGGGCAGGGGAGAGAGGGAGATGTTTACCCAGAAGAAAGGTGGGGGAGGGATATAAAAGCTACAGTAGTGGTTTTGGCAATAGAACTGACTTTATAAACTAAATTCCCTCTTCCATACTCAGAGGGGATTGAAGCCATCAAGGTCAATTAACAAAATAGCTTTTTATCTACCAGAGAAGAGGAGATGAAAGATATCGCATGGTGTAGAGAGGCACTTTCCCTAACAATACCTAAAATAATTAGGCAGAGAGAATAAGAGAAAGTTAGAAAAAGAATGAGAGGTGTGTAAAGAATTGTTAAAATCCAGATATGTAAAGGTGGATGACGGTGTTGATGCTGATCTTCAAGCAATGACATTTCAATTAACTAAGTGCCTATCTTTAACCCTAATTCTCAACCTAAACATTAGGTAACCCCTAACTTTATCCCTCAAACCTTACTCTAGCATTAATTTTAAGGGAAACTGACAGTCTGATAATTCACTTGGATGATGCCCAGGGACTGGAATGTTCTCCTAGCAACATTGAAATACCAAAGTCTGGGATGGGCAGAAGAGAAGGAATAGAGGCATAGGACTCACAGGGGATGGAAATTATTTTACAGATTTCCTTTTATTCTTATGCCTCATCCAGGTGAGATCATTAGGTGAGTCTCTCTAAGATGTGTGTTGGTTAACCTCAACTCTAATCCTACTCTAACTCTATCCTTAATTATAATCCTATTCTAACTTTAGCACAGCCTGAAACCTTAACTCTGGCCTTAGCCTTAAGGAGGTTTTGTTATATTTGAGGATGACTCTGTTGATTTCTGATTTTAGAAACACCAGTGACTGGAACTCACCTAATGATCTCTAAGAATGAGTTTTAGGTGATTTGGTGACAGAGAGAGGGAAAGACAGAGAGAAACAAATAGACAGAAAGGCTTGTGGTGGATATGTACAAGCCCCATTATGTCTAGGATAATCCAAAGGTCATGTTATTTTTCTTGGCCATGCTTTTTAAGCTTCAATTCTTCTAATTCGATAATTAAAGATTCAGCAACAACTTGCAGAAGAATTTAATTTGATCCTTGGTACTTGAACAGTTTTACCTCAAACTCTTCCAGTGGTTTCAGATTTTTAATCCTTTCCAAGCCTCTCTTTTGTTAAAGGAAGCTTGAACAATGTCTGGATATAAAAGAGTCTTCTCTTCTACCATAGAATCCAGAGTCCTTATGAAGGGTCAGAAGTGACTATCATGTGTCTATCTTTACAGCTGGGAGACAGAGTTGTGGGTCAGTGATATTTTCCTTCTAATACTTCTCCCTTGCATTCGCAAGCATTTGTACAAATAATACACCCAGGTCTCCTTTAACATTGGGTTGTTTTCATGCAGAACCCCATATAGAAGCAGCGTAGCCTACTAGAGAGAGCATGGGCTTAGGGGTAAGAAGGACCTGAGTTTAATCCTGATTGTGTGCCCTTGGGCAAGTCACTTAGCATCTCTGTGCCTCAGTTGGCTCATCTGTAAAATGGGGATTAAGACTGTGAGCCATATGTAGGACAGGGAAGTTTCCAACCTGATTAATTTGCATCTACCACAGTGCTTACTATAGCACCTGGCACATAGTAAGAGCTTAACAGATACTATTAAAATAAAAAAAATGAAGGAAAACTTGCTTTGTAGTACTCACCTCAGGCTCAATGCCATGCTTATGTGCCCAAAGTGTCCTCCAGCAATGAATCATGCTTTATCCAGAACAAACATTCCCTAATTCTGTAGTGAAAACACACATTCTGTTGCAACGGAGTGTACCTAGAATTTACATGATGCTTTTATTATTCTAGGTATTTTGAGAATAATTGTCATATAGAAACTCATAAAATGCCTGTGAGGTAGGGAGAGGTTAATTAAGTTGTACAGGATCACACAGCCAACTGATGTCAGAGTTGGAATTAGAATCCACATCTCCTGACTCCTAGATTCATGTTCTTTCTACTAACTTCATACAAACCACTTTAAAGTTATCTAGAAGGGTCCCAAGTCAGGAAGAAAAAAAGTACAAGAAGTCTCTGCCTTCATGCCATCACATTCTTCTGAATCTTAACCTGCATTTTCCTCTATGAAAAGATTTCCTTGAGATTAAAAATAAAAATGGGTGGATTATTTAGGTCCCTAAAAAGGAGTCTTGTTCACTTTATCTAAATGCCACTTCTGCTGGGAGAACCTTGCATTTTGGGGCTAATTCCTTGGAAAGATTTTCTCTTTTCTACATTTTCTCTTACCATGTCTTCTGCGTAGGTGTCAGTCAATCAATCAGTAGTATTTACGGAGTATGGACTGTGGGCAGACCATTCATTCATTCATTCATTCAATAGTATTTATTGAGCGCTTACTATGTGCAGAGCACTGTACTAAGTGCTTGGAATGTACAAGTCAGTAACAGATAGACACAGTCCCTGCCCTTTGACGGGCTGACAGTCTAACTGGGGAAGACAGACAGACAAGAACAATGGCAATAAATAGAATCAAGGGGAAGAACATCTCATTAAAACAATAGCAAATAAATAGAATCAGGGTGATGTACATCTCATTAACAAAATAAATAGGGTAATGAAGATATATACAGTTGAGTGGATGGACAGTGCTGAGGTGATGGGATGGGAGAGGGGGAGGAGCAGAGGGAAAGGGGGGAGAAGAGGGTTTAGCTGCGGAGAGGTGAAGGGGGGGTAGAGGGAGCAGAGGGAAAAGGGGAGCTCAGTCTGGGAAGGCCTCTTGGAGGAGGTGAGCTTTAAGTAGGGTTTTGAAGAGGGAAGAGAATTAGTTTGGCAGAGGTGAGGAGGGAGGGCGTTCCAGGACCGCGGGAGGACGTGGCCCAGGGGTCGACGGCGGGATAGGCGAGACCGAGGGATGGTGAGGAGGTGCGCGGCAGAGGAGCGGAGCGTGTGGGGTGGGCAGTAGAAAGAGAGAAGGGAGGAGAGGTAGGAAGGGGCAAGGTGATGGAGAGCCTTGAAGCCTAGAGTGAGAAGTTTTTGTTTTGTGCGGAGGTTGATAGGCAACCACTGGAGGCTTTTAAGAAGGGGAGTGACATGCCCAGAGCGTTTCTGCAGGAAGATGAGCCGGGCAGTGGAGTGAAGAATAGACTGGAGCGGGGAGAGAGAGGAGGAAGGGAGATCAGAGAGAAGGCTGACACAGTAATCTAGCCGGGATATTACGAGAGCCTGTAGCAGTAAGGTAGCTATTTGGGTGGAGAGGAAAGGGCGGATCTTGGCGATATTATAAAGGTGAGACCAGCAGGTTTTGGTAACGGATTGGATGTATGGGGTGAACGAGAGAGCCGAGTCAAAGATGACACTGAGGTTGTGGGCCTGAGAGACGTTAAGAATGGTCGTACCATCCACGGTGATAGGGAAGTCAGGGAGAGGACCGGGCTTGGGAGGGAAGAGCACTGTACTAAGTGCTTAGAAGAGTGTAACAGAAATGGCTGACATGATTCCTGCCATCAAGGGCAAATAGAGGGGAAAACATTCCTTGCCATTACTCACTATCTCTCAATCGCTGGGCTCTCACAAGTTGAATCAATCAATCTTATTTCTTGAATGTTTACTATGTGCAGAGCACTGTACTAAGCATTTGGGAGAGTGCAATATAACAGAATTGATAGACATGTTTCCTTCTTACAGTGAGCAAAGAAGTCTAGAGGAGGAATCAGACACTGATATAAATTAATTGATTAAATTATGGATATGTACTTGGGTCTGAGGGAAGGATGAATAAAGGGTGCAAATTCCAGTGCAAAGGTGATGCAAAAGAGAGTGGGAGAAGATGAAATGAGGGTTTAGTTAGGGAAGACTTCTTGGAGGAAATTTCCTTTTAATAAGGATTTGAAGGTGAGGAGAGTGATTGTCTGTTGGATATGAAGAAGGAGAGAGTTTCAGGCCAGAGGCAGGATGTGGACGAGGGGCTGGCAGCATGATAGACAAGATTGAGGTATAAAGAGTAGGTTAGCATTAGAGGAGTGCAGTGTACTGGCTGGGTTATAGTAGGTAATTAAGAGGAGGCAAGATTATTGAGTGCTTAAATAACAGTGATGGTATTTAAGTGCTTACTATGTGCCAGACAATTACTAAGCACTAGGGCAGATATAAGAAAATTGAGTTGAACACAGTATCTGTCCCACGTGGGCTCACAGTTTAAATCCCCATTTTACAGATGAGGTAACTAAGGCACAGAGAAGTGAAGTGACTTGTCCAAGCTCACACAGCAGATGAGTGGTGGAGCCAGGATTAGAACCCACGAACTTCTGACTCCTAGGCCTGTGCTCTATCCACTATGCCATGCAATCAATGGTAATGAGTTTCTGTTTGATGAGGAAGTGGATGAGGTTCTTGAGTACTGGGGAAACATGGGCTGAATGGTTTTATAGAAAATGATTCGGGCAGCAAAGTGAATTATTGGCTAGAGAGGGAGGTCAGCAAGGAGGCTGATACAGTAATCAAGGTGGGTTAGGATAAGTGCTTGGATTAACATGGTGGCAGTTTGGATGGAGAGGAAAGAATGGATTTTAGCAATGTTGTGAAGGATGAATTGACAGAATTTGTTAACAGGTTGAATATATGGGTTGAATAAGAGAGAAGAGTCAAGGATGATGCATAGGCTGTGAGACAAAGAGGATACTGCTACTGTCTACAGTGATGGGAAAGTTAGGGGAAGGGCAGAATTTGGGTGGAAAGATGAGGAATTCTGTTTTGGACATGTTAGGTTTGAGGTCTTAGTGGGACATCCAAGCAGAGGTGTCTTGAAGCCAGAAGGAAATATGACTGCAGAGAAGGAGAGAGATCAGGGCTGGAGCTTTAGATTTGGGAATCATCCACAGAGAGGTGGTAGTTGAAGCCATGGAAGCAAGTGACTTCCCCAAGGGA
Source organism: Ornithorhynchus anatinus (assembly GCF_004115215.2). Taxonomy (NCBI): domain Eukaryota; kingdom Metazoa; phylum Chordata; class Mammalia; order Monotremata; family Ornithorhynchidae; genus Ornithorhynchus; species Ornithorhynchus anatinus. The sequence continues at coordinate 112,304,739 of NC_041729.1, forward strand.
GTGGGTGTAATAATAATAGAAGGGGTCCCGGAACTTATTCTTGAGGGACACCCACAGTTAGGGAGTGGGTGGCAGAGGAGGAGCCCATAAAAGAATCAGAATGAGTGGTCAGAGAGATAGAAGCGCAACCAGGAGAGGACAGGGTCAGTATAAACTGAGGTTGGATAATGTTTTCAAAAGAAGGGAGTGGTTCCCAGTTTGAAGGCAGCTGAGAGGTCACACTTTAGAGAGGCTGGTCCCTTCTCCAGTACCATAGGTTATTTTTATCTATTCTTTGTCGCTGACTACCAGAGCAGAGGGAAAAGGAATTCTGCCAGGATGGCTGCAGCTGATCCCTAAGGGCAGAGGATCACAGGGTAGTGTTGAGACTAGTGGCAGGAGATGGAGCAGGGCAGTGGGGATGTAATGCAAGGACTACAGCAGCGTGGCTGAGTGGAAAGAGCACGGGCTTTGGAGCCAGAGATCATGGGTTCGAATCCCAGCTCTGCCACTTGTCAGCTGTGTGACTGTGGGCAAGTCACTTAACTTCTCTGTGCCTCAGTTACCTCATCTGTAAAATGGGGATTAAGACTGTGAGCCCCACGTGGGACAACCTGATTCCCCTGTGTCTACCCCAGCGCTTAGAACAGTGCTCTGCACATACTAAGCACTTAACAAATACCAACATTATTAAGGAGAGAAAAATTCAAACCTGGGTCCACTGCCCTTTCTGTGTGACAGGCAGGGCCCTGACCCCGCACCTAGGTAAGCACAAGCCACAGTTGTATCTTCAGCAGATGATTGATGTTCAGAGCAGTAGAGAGAGCATTCTTATGCTTATGATAATCCTCACCCCAGAGAGAGAACTGATTTCAGCTTCTGGTCTGCTTCATTTACGGATGCGTTTAACTGTTTCTCTCCATGGTAACGGAAAGAATTTGATTGGACCTAAAGGGTTTTGAGGGCACTGACTCTTTCCACCACCAAGGTTTTACCACATTTGTACATTCCTAAAACTGAGCAAGGTGGCAGGGAAAGTCATTGCCCTTTAAGATCAGGAGGCAGTATTTTGATCAATCCTCTTTCGACAGGATCTGGCAGTAATGGGGTTAAAACTTTCCCCATTCATTTTGGAAACAGCTTCTGGCTGTTAACTTTACTGAGTGGATTAATACTGCAGTTCTGAAGGAATGCAACCAGTCCACTGGCTGCAGGCCACTGATTGCCCAGGAAGAGAGATAAACCCAAGATAGAAGGCTGGAGGCTGTGACCACGTCCTGCTCATTTCTGCCTTTGCTGATTTGTTTTTCTTTATGAGAACCTGAAAGGAAGAAGTCTCGAAGAGAAAGCTTTCCTGATTGTATTAGGCAGGGGTAGTTGTACTACTTAGACCCTCCTCCTCAAGAACGTTGCTGCAGCTGGGTGGGGCTGAGGCAGAGCAACATTCTCCAGGAAATGACATGGTTCTCCATCAGAGACTCCTTTAGGACTGGAGAGAGAGTGGGCCTTGGGGGGTGGGGTGGGGAGTCAACTCTTACCTTCTCAAGCAGCCAATTCAGGAGAGATGGAGGCTGTGCTTGCCTTGGCTAGAAGGAGCCTGAGATTCTCTTAAGTCTGAGGTCACGGCTGAGAAACACTTAGGACCTGGGCCAAATGGAGAGAAGAAGTAGTAGTAATAATAATAATTATGGTAATTATTAAGCATTTACTACATGTCAGGCAGTGTTCTAAGCTCTGGGATAGATACAAGTTAATCAGGTTGGACACAGTCCCTGTCTTATTGGGTCTTACAGGCTAGAGGAGTGAATGAACAGGTATTTAATCCCCATTTTACAGATGAGGAAACTGATAGAAGTTAAGGGACTTGCCCAAAATCACTCAGCAGGCAAGTATAGTTTAGGATTTGAGCCCAGCTCCTCTGACTCCCAGGCCTGTGCTCTTTCCAATAGGCCATACTGTTCCTCACTACTATTATTATTAATTGTAGTAGAAGTAGTGCCTAATACAGTTCTCAGCATACAGTAAGTGCTCAATAAATTCCATTAATTGAGAGTAGTAGTGGCAATAGTAGTAGGATTTATTAAGTGCTTACTAAAGTAGTGGACTAAGCACATGGAAAAGAAAAAGCAAATGATTTATAGACTTGTTCCCTGACCTGCAAGTGCTCACAGTCTAGGATGTGGAGAGAAGGTGCACTGTTGGCAACCTACTCATGATGAAAGGCAAACATGAAAGAAGCAAAAGTATGGCTCGGGCTCCTGATAGCTCAGAGTAAGTCACAGAAGTCACAGCTGCAGCCACAGTGACCTTCTCAACCTTCTAAAAGTCGAGCAGGCCTCATATTATCAATAAATCATATGTACTGAGCGCTTACTGTATGCAGAGCACTGTATTAAATGCTTCAGTGACTACAATATAACAGAACTGGTAGACACATTTCCGGCCCATAACAAGCTTATGTAACAAGAGTCCTTCCCTGGGGCTGGAGAAAAAATGTGGCCTAGTGGAAATAGTAGGGGTCTGAGCGTCAAGCAGAGGACCTGGGTTCTAATTCCAGCTCTACCACTCTTCTGCTATGTGACCTTGGGCAAGTTATGTAGTTTTTCTGTGCCTCAGTTTCTATATTTATAAAATGGGGATTTCTCCCTCCTACTTAGACTGTAAGCCCCTTGTGGGACAGAGACTATGTCTAACCTGATCATATTCTAACTACCCCATCGCTTAGTAATGTTGGCACACAGGAAGTGCTTAACGAATACCACGGTTATTATTATTATCAGAGCAGAGACTGATGGAAGTCCCTGTTTCCTGAGGGAGAGGCAGCTTCCTTCCCATGTGGCTGTGCCCCAGGTGGGGTCACGTGTGAGGGGAATGGTGGACAACTCTCACAGATGTCATGAGGGGAGGGCAGAAGGATTCCCAGTGGTTCCACTCAGGGGTCTGGTGAAGAAAGAGATCTACAGCTTAAATCCCCGTAACCTGACATGCACAGAAGCAGGAGACTTGGCTGTCATGATGGGAGGGCCACAGGTTTCCCGGTTTTACTCAGCCACTTGGTAGAGACAGGGATTATATAGATTTCTCCTTCTCCAACTATCATGGTGATTATAACTAGACCCCAATTCTAGGATAGGCATGAGCAAGTCTGCAGTATGTGTCTGTTCCTGTCAGTTCAACATAGGATGGCCACTGATGACTCTGGAAAATCCTGACTCTGAGACACCTGAGTGCCACATTGCGCGAGGGTGCCGAGCTTGCTGGTACTGAGATCATTCCTCTGACAGGCCCCCTGATCTCTGCACTTGCTCCAGATCTTTCCAGTTCCTCTGCCAGTTCCCTTTGACTATAGCCACCTCAGAGCCAGTGGCAGGAGAGGCTAAACTCGATGGCAGGAGCCAAAGCCGAGGGTGGCAGGGAGCTGAAAAATAAAAATTCATTCAATAGTATTTATTGAGCGCTTACTATGTGCAGAGCACTGTACTAAGCGCTTGGAAAATAAAGGGCATACATGTGTTCGGTCCTGTAGCCATACTGAACAGAAGGCAGGCCAGTTGAAAACCAAACTCAATAGAATTCTTCCCCGATCAGCCTAATTCCACACCCATTCTCCCTCACCCCAGGGGCTCCCCAGCTAGGGAGTGGTAGAATACTAATGGTGCCCCCTCTCCTCACCTTCACTGCCTCAGAAGAACAAGGGAAATGCAGCAGCTGCCGGACCAGCTGCTAGGGCAATGCTGGCACTACTCTCCTGAAATGTGGCCTAAGCTATTGTTAGACTCCCACAGTTCTCCTTCAAGGGAGGACAAGATTCCAGTTTTAAATGGGGTTGAGGGGGAGACTATGTCCCTGCTGAGATTTTTATCAATTGGATAGGCCTAATGCATCCTTGTTGTGAGCAAAATATAATGAAAAATAAATAACTGTTTATTCGAAAGAGTGCCTAATCCAGGGCAAAAATCTCTTTGGTCACCTGACTAGATACTTGGCTTTTCCTTTTCACATTTTTAAGAAATCACACCAAGGTTAGGTCAAAGTCTGTTTTCTAATAATAAAAGTAATAACTGTGGTACTTATTAAGCGCTTACTATATGCCAAGCACTGAACTAGCAGTAAGGTAGATATAAGACAATCAGGTTGGATACAGTCCCTCTCCCATGTGGGGCTTGTGCTATAGAGGAGAGGGAAAGCAGATATTAATCCCAATTTTACAGATGAGGAAATGAGGCCCAGAGAAGTTAAATGACTTGCCCACGGTCACTCAGCTGGCAAGCAGCAGAGGCAGGATTAGGACTCAGGTCCTCTGCTCCTGTTCCTGTAACCTTTCCACTAGACCAGGCTGTTTTCTCTGGTCCCTTTCGTTTTGCTTTATTCACAAGGTTTGAGTATTTTTTAATTCTCCTACAATCATTTCCCTCTGCCCTTGCCTAAGAGTTATCTGAGTCCCCTCTTTAGTAAGTAGAGAGAGAAAAAAAGAGACTGAGAGGTGGTCATCTCTACCCAGGGTTTACTAAATCATTCAATCATTCAATTGTTGAACACTGCTGAGTACTCTATTGTATTGTTCTCTTTCAAGTACTTAGTACAATGCTCTGCACACACTGACTGATTAATTGACTGAGTAAATGGATAACTGCAAAGCAGGCCAAATCTAGCCAGGTATATTAGCACTGACACTTGTCCATTCCCCAGGAACCAAACACCTAGGATGGACAGTGACCCATCCTCTTGGAGAGCAGGCAGGAACATGCAACATCACCTGAGCTACGCAGGACATGCAATTTAGCATAATGATGCCATTTGCACCATAAGACCCCTCGTTTCCCCACCTGTTGCAACTCCTTAGCATTCCCCTTCCAAGGTCCTTCTGATCATGGCTGCCAGTTTTGGGTCCGGAAATGTGGCAGCAATGTGGCAGCAGAAGCAAAGGCCGGTGTAGGCGAGGCATTCATAGTACTTTAGTATTATGGTATTCATTATTATTATGGTATTTGTTAAGCACTTACTATGTTTCAAGTACTGTTCCAAACACTGTGGTAAATACAAGTTGATCAGGTTAGACATAATCCTTGGCCCACATGGTGTTCACAATCTAAGTAAATTAAAATTCCAATGCCAACTTCTGAACCAGGCAAGGTACAAGCCAGCAGGAAACTGGACTGTGAGCTAGGCTTTGACTCTAGACTGTTAGCTCCTTGGCGAGGAATGTGTCTAATGTTATATTGTACTCTCCCCAGTACAGTGTTTTGCATACAATAAGTACTCAATAAATATGATTGAATGAATGAATGAAAGGATGAATGGTAACCCAACGAAGAATGCTGCCCATAGTACTGACACTACACTTGAAAAAAATGTCTTCTCTGAGCTGCTGAGTCAGCCTCCTTGGAAGCTGAGTGGGAGAGAAAGATGTGAAGGGGTAGGTCATAGAGTGGCCATGGACGTCTCTTGTGGATATTGGACAGACTTTTGCCAACCCGGAAGTTACCAATGTTAAGTAACCTGATGGAATGACATCCCACAAAATCCTTGACAGAAAACATCTGAATCTAGACTGTGTCCCTGGAGGGGGACTCCTAATCTCTCCCTTTGCTTTGTCCTCCCAGCACCCTGTGGACGGAGAGTTGCTTTGAAGCCACGGGACTTGGTGTTAAGAGCGGATGCACTAGAAGGCTTAGAATGAAACTACTGGACATTCAGCAAGATGGGCCCTGCTAACCCATTTGCTGGGTCAAGAAGTCCTTCTTCTCTTGGCTGCAGCTTACTAGATAATGGAGTAGAGTGACCCAAAGATTTAACAGCCCTGCTGTGCTCTTTTCCAGAGATGCCAATTCCCAGGGGCAGAGGGGGGAGTGAATGTCCTCGTGGGTTTCTACCTGTGGGGATGAAGTCATCATTTTCACCCAGAACTTTTTGGGTTGGACTTCCAACTCATTCACCCTAGGACTTCCACAAGATCCAAGAGTTTATATCGGGATGAAAAGACCCAATATTCTGACTTTCTGACTTGTAATTTATCTGAAGCCAGCCCAATACTCCCTTATCCCATCCACCTTGCTCCCCATAAGAGCCCCACCCCTCCTTCACCCACAGCCAACAAATGGCCATTTAGTGGGCAGGTTGAAATGAGGAATTCCCTATCGTCCCTGCCCGGGCTATGAACTAGGGAGACAAGATAGTGGTGCAGTTCAACTTGCAACTTGCAACTTGTATTCTTCATTTCAATTTGGTCTATTGTGTCTGATCGTTCTTCATTAGAATCTAGGATTTTAAGTCGGTTCCTGTCTTAAATGAATGCTCTAAGGAGGAACAGTGCTCACCTTTAAGATCATTGGGACAAGGCAGCATGGCCTAGTGGAAAGACCATGGGCCTGGGAGTCAAAGGTCCTAGGTTCTAATCCCAACAGTGCCATTTGCCTGCTGTTTGACTTTGCTGTTTGACCTTGGGAGAGTTACTTAACTTCTCTGTGCCTCACTTCCCTCATCTGCAAAATGGGGATTCAATATCTGTTCTCCCTCCTACTTAGGCTGTGAGTCCCACTGGGATTTGATTCCTTTGTGGGAAGCAGCATGGCACAGTGGATAGGCACGGGCCTGGGTGTCAGAAGGATCTGAGTGCTAGTCCTGGCTCCACCACCTGTCCTCTGTGTGACCTTGGGGAAAATCACTTAGCTTCTCTGTTCCTCAGTTACCTCATCTGTAAAATGGGGATTAAGGCTGTAAGCCCTATTTGGGACAGGGACTGCATCCATCCCAATTACCTTGTATCTACCCCAGAATTTAGTACAGTGCCTGGCATATAGTAAGTGCTTAACAAATATCACAATTATTATTACTGTTGTTACCCCAGCACTTAGTATAGCGCTTGGCACATAGCAAATGCTTTTAGCAAATATCACAATTCTTTTCCAAGCTGTTCCTTATGAGAGAAGCCTCATTAACTACAGCAGTTTATCAAGATAGGATGGTATATTCACCTTTAGATATGTCTGACCCTTTTGCTCACAGAAATTTAAAGCTATAGCTCAAGAGTTGTGCCCTGAGAGTTAAAACAACATTAAATTGAGTAACTTCCCCAGGCATAATGTTTGGTGCTGATATGGGGGGACCTGATAGAGTCAAAATGACCCTCACAAGGGCCAAGAGTTCTGTTTGAGGCTCTCTGCTGACTTGCTCTCCCCTAACAACTTTCCACACAATTTGTTAGCATGGCCCTGTGTACTCAGGGTGAGCAGATGTATTATCAGAAAGGGGACTGGAAAGCATGGCCAATCTGGCCTGGAGTCTCTTTGAAGTCAAAACAGGCTTCCTTTTTTGGCTTACTTAACACAGGGCTGGTGATTTTAGTCAATTCCCTGCCTGAATTTTTCCACTTTATTCCATCCCAGAACCAAGCATACCTTACCCTGAGAAGTAAAGGACTTCCCAGTGGAAAGAGCACAGGCCTGGGATTCACAGCGCCTGGGTTCTTTCTAATTCCAGCTTGGCCACTTACCTGCTGTATGACATTGGGCAAGTTACTTCACTTCTTCACCTCTTATCTCTCTGGCCGTTCATTCTTGGTCTCCTTCGCAGGCTCCTCCTCCCCCTCCCATCCTCTAACTGTTGGGGTTCCTCAAGGGTCAGTTCTTGGCCCTCTTCTGTTCTCTATATACACTCACTCCCTCGGTGAACTCATTCGCTCTCACGGCTTCAACTATCATCTCTATGCAGATGACACACAGATCTACATCTCTGCCCCTGTCCTCTCCCCCTCCCTTCAGGTTCGTATCTCCTCCTGCCTCCAAGACGTCTCTACCTGGATGTCTGCCTGCCACCTAAAACTCAATATGTCCAAAACTGAGCTCCTCATCTTCCCTCCCAAGCCCTGTCCTCTTCCTGACTTCCCTATCACCCGTGGATGGTACGACCATCCTTCCTGTCTCTCAGGCCCACAACCTTGGTGTCATCTTTGACTCGGCTCTCTCATTCACCCCACACAACCAATCCGTCACCAAAACCTGCTGATCTCACCTTTATAATATCGCCAAGATCCGCCCTTTCCTCTCCACCCAAACGGCTATCTTACTGTTACAGGCTCTCATAATATCCTGGCTGGATTATTGTGTCAGCCTTCTCTCTGATCTCCCTCCCTTCTCTTTCCCCGCTCCAGTCTATTCTTCACTCTGCTGCCTGGCTCATCTTCCTGCAGAAATGCTCTGGGCATGTCACTCCCCTTCTTAAAAACCTCCAGTGGTTGCCTATCAACCTCCGCACGAAACAAAAACTTCTCACTCTAGGCTTCAAGGCTCTCCATCACCTTGCCCCCTCCTACCTCTCCTCCCTTCTCTTTCTACTGCCCACCCTGCACTCTCCGCTCCTCTGCCTCCCACCTCCTCACCGTCCCCCGTTCTCGCCTATCCCGCCGTTGAACCCTGGGCCACATCCTCCCACGGTCCCGGAATGCCCTCCCTCCTCACCTCCGCCAAACTAACTCTCTTCCCCTCTTCAAAACCCTACTTAGAGCTCACCTCCTCCAAGAGGTCTTCCCAGACTGAGCTCCCCCTTTTCCCTCTGCTCCCTCTGTTTCCCCTCTACCCCCCCTTCACGTCCCCTCAGCTAAGCCCTCTTTTCCCCCCTTTCCCTCTGCTCTTCCCGCCTCCCGTCCCCCTCCCCTCAGCACTGTACTTGTCCGCTCAACTGATATATTTTCATTACCCTATTTATTTTGTTAATGAGATGTACATCACCTTAATTCTATTATTTTGTTAATGAGATATACATCACCTTGATTCTATTTATTTGCTGTTGTTTTAATGAGATGTTCAATCCCTTGATTCTATTTATTGCTATTGTTTTTGTCTGTCTGTCTCCCCGATTAGACTGTAAGCCTGTCAGAGGGCAGGGACTGTTCTCTATCTGTTACCGATTTGTACATTCCAAGCGCTTAGTACAGTGCTCTGCATATAGTAAGCGCTCAATAAATACTATTGAATGAATGAACTTCTCTGTGTCTGGGTTTTCTCATTTGTAAAATGAGGATTCAGTACCTGTTCTTTCTCCCTCTACACTGTAAGCTCAATGAGGGCAGGGAATGTGTCTACAACCTCTGTTATACCGTACTCTCCCAAGCACGTAATACAGGGCTTTTCACACAGTAAGTAGACAATAAATACAACTGATTGATTAGACTATGAACGTCATGTTGTTGTGGGCAGGGAATGTATCTATTGTTGTATTGCACTCTCCCAAGTGCTTAGTACAGTGTTCTGCACACAGTAAGCACTCAATAAATACAATTGAATGAATGAATTTATGAATGTGGAACGGAGACTGTCCAATTCAATTGTCTTGTTTCAACCGCCAAGATTAGTGAGAACTGAGCAATTACAATAATAATAATAGTGATGAAAATAAGCATGAAGAGGTGCTATCCTTCTATTCATGTAAGTGGATTCCCAGCAATGTTGCCTCCTATGATGTTTGGGTGTTTTTCTTGCTTGGATGGGCAGGGAATGTGTGTTCTAGCTCCGTTCATTCATTCAATAGCATTTATTGAGTGCTTACTATGTGCAGAGCACTGTACTAAGCGGTTGGAATGTACAATTCGGCAACAGATAGAGTCAATCCCTGCCCAGTGACAGGCTCACAGTCTAAACGGGGGAGACAGACAGCAAAGCAAAACAAAACAGAACAAAACAAAATAAGACAACATCATCAAGATAACTAGGATCATGGAGATATACACCTCATTAACAAAATAAATAGGGTAATAAATAATATATACAAATGAGCACAGTGCTGAGGGGAGGGGAAGGGGAAGAGCAAATGGTGGGAAGGGAGAGGGGAGGAGGGGATAGCAGAAGGAAAGGCGGGGCTCAGTCTGGAAAGGCCTCCTGGAAGAGCTGAGCTCTCAGTAGGGCTTTGAAGAGGGGAAGAGAGCTTGTTTGGCGGCTGTGAGGAGGGAGAGCATTCCAGGGCAGTGGTAGAACATGGACCAGGGGTCGACAGCGGGATAGGCATGAATGGGGGACAGTGAGGAGGTGAGCAGTAGAAGAGTGGAGTGTACGGGGTGGGCAGTAGAAAGAGAGAAGGGAGTTGAGGCAGGAGGGGACAAGGTGATGGAGAGCTTTGAAGCCATGAGTGAGGAGTTTTTCTTTCGTAGGAAGGTTGATAGGCAACCACCAGAGGTTTTTGAGGAGAGGAGTGCACACCCAGAACATTTCTGTTCGAAGATGATCCGGGCAGCAGAATGAAGAATAGACTGGAATGGGTTGAGACAGGATGAAGGGAGATCAGAGAGGAGGCTGACACAATAATCCAGTTGGGATATTATGAGAGCTTGTACCAGTATGATAGCCATTTGGATGGAGAGGAGAGGGCAGATCTTGGCAATATTGTAAAGGTGAGACCAGCAGGTGTTGTGTTTGATTGGATGTGTGGGGTGAATGAAAGAGCAGAGTCAAGGATGACACCAAGGTTGTGGACCTGTGAGATGAGAAGGATGGTAGTGCTGTCCACAGTGATGGCGAAGTCAGGAAGAGGACAGGGCTTGGGAGGGAAGATAAGGAGCTCAGTGTTAGACATGTTGAGTTTTAGGTGGCAGGCAGACATCCAGGTGGAGACATCCTGGAAGCAGGAGGAGATAAGAGCCTGGAGAGAGGGGCACAGAACCGGGGAGGAGATGTAGATTTGGGTGTCATCTGAGTAGAGATGATAGTTGAAACCGTGGGAGCGAATGAGTTCACCAAGGGAGTGAGTAAAGATGGAGAACAGAAGAGGGCCAAGAACTGACCCTTGAGGAACCCCTACAGTTAGTGGATGGGAGGGGGAAGAGGAGCCCGTGAAGGTGACCGAGAATGAACGGCCAGAAAGATAAGAGGAGAACCAGGAGAGGATGGAGTCCATGAAACCAAGGTGAGACAAAGTGTGGAGGAGAAGGGGATGGTCAACAGTGTCAAAGGCAGCTGAGAGGTCGAGGAGGATTAGGATAGAGTAGGAGTCATTGGATTTGGCAAGAAGGAGGTCATGGGTGACCTTTGAGAGAGCAGTCTCGGTGGAACGGAGGGGACAGAAGCCAGATTGGAGGGGGTCCAGGAGAGAGTTGGAGTTGAGCAATTCAAGGCAGCAAGTGTAGATGACTCGTTCTAGGAGTTTGGAAAGGAAGGGTAGGAAGGAGATAAGACGATAACTGGAAGGGGAAGTTGGGTAAAGAGAGGGGTTTTTTAGGAAGGGGGAGACATGGGCATGTTTGAAGGCAGAGAGGAAGAAGCCATTGGAGAATGAGTAGTTAAAGATAGAAGTTAAGTAGGGGAGGAGGGCAGGGGAGATAGTTTTTATAAGGTGAGCGGGAATGTGATCCGAAGCACAGGTGGAGGGGGTGGCTCTTGCAAGGAGGGAGGAGATCTCCTCTGAAAATACTGCAGGGAGGCATGGGAAAGTAGGGGAGAGGGTTGGGATGGGGGAGGGGGGGTAAAGGGAGAGGGGTATTGTACTCTCCCAAGTATTTAGCATAGTGCTCTGCAAATAGTAAGCACTTAATAAATACCACTGATTGATTCTTTTTCCTTTCATTCAAGTTGGCAATGTATGCCTACTCTCAAAGGTCCATCAATCAGTCAATCAATTAATGGCATTTATTAGTGAGGGAGGAGATCTCCTCTGAGGATACTGCAGGGAAGCATGGGAAAGTAGGGGAGAGGGTTGGGAGGAGGGGGGATGGAGAAGGGGAAGGGGTATTGCATTTTCCCAAGTATTTAGCATAGTGCTCTGCAAATAGTAAGCACTCAATAAATACCATTGATTGATTGATTCTTTTTCCTTTCAGTCAAGTTGGCAATGCATGCCTAGTCTTAAAGATCCATCAATCAATCAATCAATCAATTAATGGCATTTATAAGTACCTGTGTGCAGAGCACTGAAATAAGCACTTGGGACAATCCGTCTATGTTCTTACTCTTGTTGCCCCACAGGTTTCTTTGATCTACCCTCCCACTTCCTTCCCTATCTTTCCTACAAGCAAATCCCCTTTTGAATCCCAGGGCCTATTGCAATCATTGCTGTACTGCTGCCTTCTTCAGGCAACAGAAGCTAAGGGAGCCACTGTGGAGTAGGGTTAGAAATGAAAACTAGCAGCTAGTGCCCCTTGTGGGACCCTGACTACTAATTTCTGAGTTCATCTATCCATAATTTTTACTGAGCACTTACTCTGTGCAGAGAGCTGAACTAAGCACTTAAGAAAGTACAATAAGGGTTAGTAAAAATGATACCAGTCCTCAAGGACCTTGTTGTCTTCAGGGAGAGAAGGGCACTGAAATAAATTACAAGGAGTGAGAGAGTAAAAAGCTAGGTCCATAAGGGCAAGAGGGGCTTGTGTGACTACTCAAGTGCTTGGGTAAGGTAAGCACTGCAGAACCTGGACTGTGCTAAATTTGGGAGTAATGGGCCCCTACAAATGTAAACCCTAAATTAAAACTGAGTCTGCTGGATCCTGCAGCTGGATGCTGACAGTCTGGGCCTTATTTTGACCAGATTCTTCCTCAGTTTATCAGTTCTCTCTGCAGCTGTGTTTAAGGAGGAGATTGCAAGGCAAACTGAGTCAAACTGCATCTTTGGAGTATGCAGTACTGGCTGCAGAACTCTGGGAATTCTGCTTAGTTTGTGACTGAAGGTGACTTCAGGAGAGATTTCCCGAAGGGTCTGTGGGTGGCAAAAATGTAGACTTGAAGATGATGGATGATTATTTCTTATTTGCATTTTCCAAAATAAATGACAGGCTTACAGTCTAATCGGGGGAGACAGAGAGACAAGAACAATGACAATAAATAGAATCAAGGGGAAGAACATCTCATTAAAACAATAGCAAATAATAGAATCAAGGGATGGGGACTGTGTCCAACCTGGCTAAGAATATATCTACCCCACTGCTTAGTACAGTGACTGGCACATAGTAAGCATTTAACAAATACCATAAAAAATAGAGAAATTCATTCAATAGTAATTACTGAGCACTTACTATGTGCAGAGTACTATATTAAGAACTTAGAAAGTACAATATATAATGGAGGCAGGGTGGTAAATAGTGGTTACTTTTCTGTAATTCATTTATTTCAAATTAAGATCTTGCAAATATGTGATTTCAGACTTACACTTTCTGATTTGTGCTTTTGTAGTGGATAAGCACATTAATGTTATAATTTGTTTCCACAGAGTGAAGAGCACTGAGAAACAAGGGGGTCTTCGAATAACAGAGGAAATGAAATTCCAAACATATTTATGATTGCATTATACCTAATGCTCCTCAGGGTGTGTTTACCAATTTTATCTGAAAGTTGATTTGTGTTAGCACTAGGATTAGGGACCTATTAAATATAGGCTGCTGCCATGGCAAAACTAGCCATTTAAGATCACAGAATTCCCAACCACCTTGCCTAACGGAAAGACCCAGCTGGCAATTGGGAAAGAGAGGTGAGGGAATGGGGAGGGATGAACTGGGTGGAAGGGATAGTGGGGACCCTGGCCCAGCAGACGGCAGCACCGTAGCTGTGGCCTCTTCTGATGCACTTGGCAAACTCCACACTTCCCTATGTGTCTTTAGGGAATGATGGGAAACAGGCCGGATGAGAGAAAACATTCCTGCTTCTCCTATCAGCACCACCCCCATACACTGCTTCTCTTCATAATGCTTTTCTAGGGGTAAATATTTTAATGTTTATCTGCCCCCACTAAAGTGTAAGCTCCTTGAGAGTAGAGAAGGTGTCACTTTGCTATTCTGTACTTACCAAACACTCTGTACAGTGTACCATGTACCAAGTAGGTGATTCTGCCTGTTATTACTACTACCACCACCAACTCTACTCTTGCACTCTTCTGTTGCATATCTGTCAGTTTATATCTACTTAATTTCTTCATTCTCTCATTTTCCCACCCTGAACTCCCCCCTCTCACTCAAGCACTTTTTCATCACCTAAGCAATTGGGTTGTCATTCCCCCTTTACCTCATCAAACCATAGCACTTATGAACGTATCTTTGAACTCTCTTGCTTCCTCCTATCTGTAATTTATTTCAATGTCTGTCTCCCCCACTAGATTATAAATTCCTTGAGGGCAGGGATCCGGTCTAACAACTCTATTTGCACTCTTCCAAATGCTTAGTACTCTGCACAGAGTGAAGCTCAATAAATACCTCTGATAGAATGTGTCATTCGTTTTCAAGCTCACCCTAAATCCTGTCAGTTCTGTCTCCACAACATAGCCAAAATCCAGCCCTGCCTCTCTGTCCAAACTGCTACCACATTAATGCAAGCACTTTTCCTAACCCGCCTTGATTATTTTATCAACCTCCTTGCTGACCTCCCTGCTTCCTGTCTCTCCCCATTCCAGTCAACAGTCCATTCTGCTGCCCAAATAATTTTCCTTCAAAAACATTCAGACCATGTTTCCCCACTCCTCAAGAAACTCCAGGGGTTGCCCATCCACCTCCACATCAAATAAAAACTCCTCACCATTGGTTTTAGAGAACGTAATCACCTTTCCCCTTCCTACAACACCTTACTACTCTCCTAACTACAACCCATTCCTCTCATTTCATTCCTTTAATGCTAACCTTCTCATTGTATCTCAATCTCGTCTATCTTGATGCCAACCTCTTGCCCACATCCTACCTCTGGCCTGGACTGCCTTCTCTCCTCATATCAGACAGATAATTGCTCTCCCCCAAATCAAAACCTTATTGAAGGCACATCTCCTCCAAGAGGTCTTCCCTGACTAAGCCCTCCTCTCTTCTCGCATTTCCTTCCACGCAGCTCTTCATTCATCCTTCCTCCTACCCCCATAGCACAGATGTAGATATCTGTATATGTATCTGTTATCTATTTTTAAATTTACATTAATGCCTATCTCCCCCCCTAGACTGTGAGCTTTTTGTGGGCAGGAATGTGTCTATTCATTGTTATATTGTACTCTCCCTAGCATTTAATACAGTGCTTTGCACACAGTAAGAGCTTAATAAATATAATTGAATGAATGAATGCTGCCCTATCACCCAACTTGGCACCTGCATATGTTATTCTATATTCATTTGCTTGTTAACTATCATTTGAACTTATGCTTACTATTTTACCCAGTTTATGCTTGCCAATAAGAGTCTCCTCATATTCTCCAATAAATTATAAGTTTCTGGAGAGCAGGTACAGCATCTTATTTCTGTTGTACTCTCCCAAGCACCTGACACAGTGCTCTGCATATAAGTGGTGCCCAGTAAAGGCTGTGGATGCTGATGAAAGAACCATTTGGAGGTTTGCACTTAAAGTGTTGTTACGGCACTTTGAACCACAAATAAGTCCAAAAAACAATCAGTATTTCTTGATGAGCCACTGGCGTCTCTGAGAGTCCCCCATCCCTCTGTCTCTTTGACTTATCTGGACCTGTTCCCTGAAATCAAATCAATGATTTGACACCATTATCCTATCACTACAGAACTGATTATAGGACAGTGAAGTGGGTTGGTCATCCAGGGTTTCCAATTTGAAGGGGCTTCCATTTCCAGGCCTTACCACTCTCTGTGAGGAGAGACCCCTGCAAGAGTAAAGACATTACCCCCTTCCCCTGACCAACAGAAGGGGTGCTAGGTGAGGCCTTATTTTCTAATTTTGTATGAGGTGAAGGAGGAAGGGATGGGGAAAGTAAAAAGAGTGAAAAGAGAATCAGCATAGTTTAGTGGAAAGTGCACAGACCTGGGAAGTCAGAGGACCTGGGTTCTAATGTCAGTTCTACCACTTGTCTGCTGTGTGACTTTGGGTAAGTCACCTGACTTTTCTGTGCTTCAGTTTCCTCATCTGTGAAATAGGAATCTAATACCTGTTCTTTCTCTACCTAAGACTTAGGACCCCATGTTGGGCAGGGGCTGATTATCTGGAATCTACCCTAGCTCTTTGTACAGTGCTTGGCACATAATACACCCTTGACGAATGCCACAGTTATTATTATTAACTACTCCCCTTCTGACCCTTCTTCCCTTCTGGCCTGATGGAATGTTGGTTTTCCAGAGGCCAACGAACTGATGGTGTTGGGCTTGTCTGTAGACGGGGTGTAAATTGCAAGACAAGCTTTATGTCCTGTTAATTGAGCTATATTTCCAGTCAAATAGCCTCATCCAGTTGTAATTTGTTTAGTTCTTTCTTAATTGATACGCCAATATATCATGTTCTCAGGGTTATCTTCCTCCTAAAATCACTGTTTAGACAACTTGATTATTAACTCAGCTATTTTTGATAAAGGACATAAAATTCTCTCCAGAGAGCAATGAGTTTCTCCTCCAAGGTCCCATCTGTTTTCTTTTGTGACTGTATTGCCATTTTAATGATATCAGGTTCCAATTTATTATCCTTTCCTTTTCTCTCTCTCCACTACCCCACCCCCACCCCCAACTGACCTGCACCACCCAATTCACCTGCAATGACCTTTAGAAATCTACACATCTTTTAGATCTCCCATTGCATAGCAGCAAGTTTGTGAAATCAAGGGACCATAAGAAACAGTAGTTTCTTTCTAGCTGGGTCAGAGCTATGTGAGTTTCCATTATTTTCCAGTCCTCATTGGTAATGAAAAAATGTCACCATTTTTGATTTTTAATAAATGATCCCCTGGAGTTCGATTTTGAGGAACATCTTTCCCAGCCTCTTCTCCATCCTTGCACCAACAGCCCCAGTACTGCAACTCCCCCAGCAGTACTGAAGGAAGTTTGGACTTTTGGTGACTTAAAATAAATAGAAGGGGTCAGATGGAGGGCACATTTGTCTCCAGTTTCCTGTAAAAGGGGCATAAATTCACTAATGACAAGTTCTGAATGCTTTCTCACTTAAGAGCTTTATCTAATCTGTACCTGAAAGGAAGGAAAGATCATTTCTGTAGCTAGCTGTATAGTATGCTGGGGTCAGAGTAATCAAATCAGTGGTATTTATTGAGCACCTACTGTGTGCAGAATACTATACTAAGTATTTGGCAAAGTACTGGAGAAGCAAAAGATGTGACTTGATCACTGCCCTCATAGAGCTTGCAATTTAATAATTAAAAACACAATTTAAAGTTATCCTACTTGGGACTACTTGAAGTAATATTTTTAAATACCCATATTTGTAGAAGCTTTCCTGATAAGAGAGAAAGTTATGTGTCTCCTCAAGGAGGTGTAATTTTCTTTTAATAACTCCTAAATTAAGTTTTGAGAGAGGTTTTTTATTTTGTCTCTACTCTCATTATATGAGAGTGCCTTAGAAATTCAAATACCCTCCCCATAAGGAAAGCTTCTCCCATCTAGCTTAGACCTGAATGTTGAATATCCAACACTGAATAAAAAGCAAACTGAACATCTTTGAAATGAATCTTTTCTGTGTTGACCTGCTGTCAATTATTTTGCCTTTTTCCTTCCAAAAACTGTTTATTTATTTATTTATTTATTCATTCATTCATTCAATAGTATTTATTGAGCGCTTACTATGTGCAGAGCACTGTACTAAGCACTTGGAATGTATAAATCGGATTTACTTATCTTAACATTGTTATCTTGGTGTACTGACTCACTTATTGTTATTCTCTTTGTTACCCTTCTTTGTGTCTGCTAGCCTGGGTGGAACAGGGACTCAATCAATAAATCAGTTGTATTGATTGAGCACTTACCGTGTGCAGAGCACTGTACGAAGCCCTTAAGAGAGTATGATACAACAATATGACAGGCACATTCCCTGCCCACAATGAGCCTACAGTCTAGAGAGGGAGACAGACATTAATATAAATAAGTAAATTATGGATATGTACATAAGTGCTGTGGGGCTGTTGAGAGGGGTGAATAAAGAGAGCAAGTCAGGGTGAGGCAGAAATGCAGACGGGAGCAGGAGAAAAAAATTAGGGCTCAGTCAGGGAAGGCCTCTTGGAGAAAATGTGCTTTCTATAAGGCTTTGAAGGTGGGGAGAGTGATTATCTGACAGTATCTGATCTAATTATACTGTATCTACCCCAGCATAGTGATCAATACATTATAACTGTTCAAAAAATAAATACAAAATCATAGAGATCTAATACCTCGCTTTTGTATAGAAATCAATCCATATCTATTGAGCGCTTACTGTGTGAAGGACACTAATACTAAGCACTTAGATGAGTACAACACAACATTATAAAAGACACATTTCCTGCTCACGGTGACCTTACAGTCTAGAGGAAGAGATAGACTTTATAGCAATTATAGATATGTACATAAGTGCTGTGGGGCTGGGCGATGAAGAAGGGAATGAGAAAAGATGAAATGAGGGCTTAGTCAGGAAAAGCTTCTTGAGGAGATATGCCTTCAATAAGGCTTTGAAGAGAAGGAGAGTAATTGTCTGTCGGATATGAAGAGGAAGGACATTTCGACCACAGGCAGGATGTGAGAGGTTGACGATGAGAGGTACAGTGAGTAGGTTGGCGTTAGAGGAGTGAAGTGTGTGGGCAAGGTGAGGTAGGAGGGAGCAAGATGATTAAGTACTTTAAAGCCAATGGTAAGGAGTTTCTGTTTGCTGCAGAGATTGATGGGCCTCCACTGATGTTCTTTAGGAGTGGGGAAAAATGAACTGAATGTTTTTGTAGAAAAATGATTCAGGCAGCAGAGTGAAGTATGGTCTGGAGTGGGGAGAGAGAGGAGACAGGGAGGTCAGCAAGGAGACTGATAGAATAATCAGGGTGAGATAGGATAAGTGACTGGATTAATGTGGTAGAGGTTTGGATGGAGATGAAAAGATAGATTTTAGCCATGTTGTGAAGGTTGAACTGACAGGATTTAGTGATAGATTGACTATGTGGGTTGAATGAGAGAGATGAGTCAAGGACAATGCCAAGTTTACAGGCCTGTGAGACAGAAAGGACAGTGGTGCTGTCTATAGTGAAGGGAAAGTCAGTGGGGGGCAGAGTTTGGGTGGGAAGATGAGGAGTTCTGTTTTGGATATAAATTCGAGGTGAAGGCAGGACATCCAAGTAGAGATATCATGAAGGCAGGAGGAAATGAGAGACTGCAGAGAGGAATAGAGATCAGGGCTGGAGATGTAGATTTGGAAATCATCTGCAGAGAAGTGGGAGTGGAAGCCATGGAAGTGAATGAGTTCTCCAAGGGAGTGGGTGTAGGTGGAGAATGGAAGAGGGCCCAGAACTAAACCTAGAGGAACCGCCCAACACACAGTTAGGGGGTGGAAGGCAGAGGAGGAGCCCGGAAAAGAGATTGAAAATGAGTAGCCTGAGAGATGGGAGGAAAACCAGAAGAGGATGCTGTCAGTGAAGTCAAGGTTGGATAACATTTCCAGGAGAAGAGGGTGGTCAACAGTGTCGAGGGCATCTGAGAGGCAAAGGAGGATTAAGATGGAGTAGAGGCCATTGGATTTTTCAAGAAGGAGGTGATTTGTGACCTTTGAGAGAATGATTTCTGTGGAGTGAAGAGGACAGAAGCCTGATTGGAGGGAGTCAAGGAGAGAAGTGGAGGAGAGAAACTTGAGATAGCACATGTAGACAACTTGCACAAGGAGTGTGGAGAGGAATGGTAGGAGGAAGGTAGAACCAGACCTGGAGGGAGTTATGGGTTCAAGGGAGGGTTTTTTTTAGAATAAGGGAGGCATGAGCATGTTTGAAAACAGTGAGGAAGAAGCCACTGAAGAGCAAACACTTGAAGATGGCGGTCAGGGAGGGATTAAGGGAGGGGACAAGTGTTCGATAAGGTGTGAACGCACAGCACTTAAATTCCCATAGTGCTCCCACTTCTCTCACTTTTGTCCTCATAGCACCTCTGTGAGGAAGAGAGAAAGGTAGATATTATTATCCCCATTTTGCAGAAAAGGAAACTGAAGCACAGAGGTTCAGAGAAGTTAAGTGAATTGGCCATGATCACACACAGAATAGTGAACAAGAACTCAGTTCTTCCGGCTTCCAGACACCACACAGACCAACGTGTGTATGCCTGAAAAACTGTCTTTTCTGGTGGGTGACCTAATGAGCAAACAGTTCCACAAGCTTTGGTTGAGTTACTTGTTGGGCAGCTTGTTACACTGCAATTATAAATTCTATAATGATATCCAGGACAAAGTGACTAGGTTAAATTTGCCAATATCACCACTGGACAAATTGAAATGTCAGTCAACCCTCACTCACAGCAAGGGAGTCAGGGAGAATGAGAAGATGACACTAATATTGGCACTATCTCACTGGGCTGGTAATACATTGGCACCATGACATGGACATAGACATCATGTCAGTTGGTCTTCCCCATTGTCATTTCTTGTCTACTCTCTTCTAGTCTGTTACTAAAAACCCACTCTCCTGCCCAACAGTGTTCATCTACTACCAAGCAACTTCCCATTTATTTCAATCAACCAATGAATGGTATTTATTGAGTACTTCCTATGTGCAGAACATGGCATTAAGCACTTGGGAGAATGCCATACAACGGAATTGCAGACATGTTCCCTGCTCATAACAAGCTTATGGTCTTGGGAGAAATTATGCATGATTTTCAGTCACAGGACTCACTTTGGAGTGGCCATGGCTCTCTAATGTCCCCCAGACATGGATGTGCTCCGCAACTTGATCAGGAGGGCAGAAATTCCTCACTTGGTCATTTTTTTACCTTGTAAGATTGCATGGGAACTAAGTTGAAATACTTCTTGTCTTATGCAGTCGCGTCATCTCCAACCCATAGCAACACCATGAGCACATCTCTCCCAGAACTCCCCAACTCCACCTGCAATCGTTCTGGCAGTGCACACATAGAGTTTTCTTGGTCAAAAATAGAAGTGATTTACCATTGCCTCCTTCCACTGAAATACTTCTATTCATAGGAAAATTGTAAGCTTATTGTGGGCAAGGACTGTGCCTACCAAGTCCATTATACTGTACTCTTCCAAGTACTTAATATAGTACATGAGAAGCAGCATGGAGTAGTGGATAGAACAGGGGCCTGGGAGTCAGAAGGTCACGGGTTTTAATCCCGGATCCACCACTTGTTTGCTGTGCAGACTTGGGCAAGTCATTTTACTTCCCTGGGCCTCAGTTACCTCATCTGTAAAATGGGGATTGTGAGCCCCACATGGGACAGAGATTATAACCAACCCAATTTGCTTGTATCCAACCCAGAGCTTAGTACAGTGCCTGGAACAGAGTAAGCACTCAAAAAAATACCATGGAAGATGATGATGATGAAGAAGATGATGATAGTGATGAAACCACCTAGTTGTTTCTCCATAAATGTCAACAGTCTCAACAGGAGAGTAATCACCTGGACTAGGAAAATACATGAGAGTTTATTTTTTAGGGTTGATTGGCCCTTGCTACCTCCAAAAAGTCCTTCCTTCCAATCTCTGGAATGAAGATCAGTATTTTTGAGAAATGGTCCTCTCCATAACCAAGTTCAGGCCTGGGAGTTGAGGGTTCCAGTTCCTTGGAAAAATTTTGAATCAAAATATTTTATCTTAAACTGGGAATATCAGAATTTTTTTGTGAAATATTTTACATCCTTCCCAGTGCCTAACATAGTGTTTTGTTTCTATTAAGCATTTAATAAATATTACTATCTAACTTCTAGTATTCTCCACTACCAAACAGGCCAAAACAAATTTCTCAATTTATTCTCTCAAGAAACTAAGGTTCTCCATCTCTCTGGGGAGTGACTACATTTCAGCTTTGGAAATTGTTTTAAAAAAATTATTTGGCTTCCAAATTGTGTCTGGTCTCTGCTCACAACGACGAATGCAGACTCTTCCTAGACAAATTCTTAAGGGCAGTGAACCCATCTACCAACTCTATTGTTTTTTGCTTTGCTGCCTGTCTCCCCTGTTTAGACTGTGAGCCCATTATTGGGCAGGGATTGTCTCTATCTGTTGCCAAATTGTACATTCCAAGCACTTAGTACAGCACTGTGCACATAGTAAGTGCTCAATAAATACTTTTTAATAAATAAAAAATAAATGTTGGTATTTGTTAAGCGCTTACTATGTGCAGAGCACTGTTCTAAGCACTGGGGTAGACACAGAGGAATCAGATTGTCCCACGTGGGGCTCACAGTCTTAATCCCCATTTTACAGATGAGGGAACTGAGGCACAGAAAAGTTAAGTGATTTGCCCACAGTCACACAGTTGACAAGTAGCACAGCTGGGATTCGAACCCACAACCTCTGACTCCAAAGCCCGTGCTCTTTTCACTGAGCCACGCTGCTTCTCTAATGAATGAATGAGTATTGTAATCATCTAAGTGCTTAGTATGTCTGCTCCCACTCCTACTTAGATTATGAGCCCCATGAGGGACAAGGAACTGTGCATCACCTGATTGACATGGATCTACCCCAGTGATTAGAATGGTGCCAAGGCATTTAAGAAATACCACAGTTATTATCATTAGCATTAAGACAATAAATATGATTGAGTAGCAGCATGCCCTGGTAGAAGGAGCACAGAGCTGGGAGTCAGAAGGAACTAGGTTCTAATCCCAACTCAATCACTTGCCTGCTGTGTGACTTTAGGCAAGTAGGATAACCTCTCTGTGTCCCAGTTTTCTCATCTGAAAAATAAGGATAAAATACCTGTTCTCCTTTAGACTTTGAGTCCCACATTGGCTATGGATTATGTCTGACCTGATTAACCGTATTAACCCCAGTATTTAGAAAAGTACTTGGCACATAATAAGGGCTTAAAAATACCATTATTTTTATTATTACTGATAGAACTCCAACTCCGTCTACTACAAATTGCTAATGGCTGGAGTTCCTTACAGACATATAATCCCACCAGAAAGAGAATAGAAAGACAAGACGCTGTTCACTTTTCAGGCCTTCTTTCTGGAGGTCTCCTTTTAAATTTGTCTTAGGCTCATTTACATAGGCTTTAAATTCCTGATCACCTATGACAAACTCAACATAATGGTTGGTCCCCTCTCCAGTGGACACTGGGTAAGCAACAAAGTTCTCGGAATTTGTTTCTTCAGTTGTTCCCTGTTCTCAGAGAGGCCTTCAGTAACACCCTGATGGACTGGTTCTCTTCCCCACTAATTGAGAGCTTTTAGTAAAAAATGTAGCAATAAGAATAATTGCAGGACTCTTTAGTCTTAGATAACTCTTGTCTTGGTATACATTTAAACCTAAAGAAGAGCTTGGGGTTTTATGACTTTCATGAAGGAAATGTTTACTGTAAGTCCCTTGAGGGCAGAAACTATTGCCTAAGCACAAAGGACAGTACTCTTTAGTCACTGCATTCTCAATAAAGGCTATCGTTGATAATGATCCACGGATCCAGACATCTTGCCTACTTTGCCTACTTCTAGTTGAGGTAAGGTAAGCATGAGGGTAATGGTTTAGTCATATTTCAGTCCTACATATAGCAGCACACGTAGGGTTAGTGATAGTAAATCAATTGATTGTATTTACTGAGCACTTAATGTGTGCAGAGCACTGTACTAAGCACCTGGGCAAGTACAATATAACAATATAAGAGGCACATCCTCTGCCTACAGTGAACTTACAGTCTAGACAGGGAGATAGACATTACTATAAATAAATTATGGATATGTACATAAGTGCTGTGGAGTTATTACTCCCCAAGCTGCCCCTGGTTGGAGTAGTGAGGAGTTAAGAGATTATTAAACTAAATTTGGTGGATTAGTAACTTTCAGATTCATGTATGTTGTTCTCAAATTTTCCATAGTTTCTGTACAGCCTTCCTTTGGGAGCCCTGGATCTATTTCTGTCTCCTTCAGACTGGTTCTCTTCCCCACAAATTGAGAGTTTTTAGTAAAAATGTGGTTAAATGTAGTCATATTGATCAAATGTGACAAATTGTTTGCAAAGGCCAGTGGTACACCATCCAGTCTTCCTTTAGCAGAGACTGTAAACCAGTAAATCTGGGAATGTTTGACCCCTCTGGCTGGGAATCTCTATTTGCCAATGATACATGACAGTAAGACTGACATGGAGTTGAAAGGGCAGTTTCAATGTTTCAGTGTTTCAGACAGAAGGACTCTCATGCTTACAGACTAGTGCAGAAGTGAGCAATCTATGGCCTGTAACTGAACCCTCCAATCGTTTTAATCTGGCCCCTGGAACACCTCTGGAATGACCATCTAGTCACAGTTAGACAATATTTCCCATTGCTACCCCTACCTGACTCTGATCTGCCATATATTCAGTCCGACATCCCCCACACCGGCGTTCTTGGGGACATAGTAATAGTAATAGTAGTCATAGTAATTATTAAGCTACGTACATCTATGTACTGTACTGTACTGTACTAAGAGCTGTTAAAATACATGGATGAGAACCAGACATGGTTCCTGGCCTCTGAGGGGATCATAACCTAAACATAAGCAGGGGAGAGGCACTGCTGGTAGATACATATGGAAAAACGAAATGAAAAAACACAAAAGGAACTTCAGAGAAGGTTAGTGATAAATACACAAAATACAAACAAAAAGAGCAGTAGATTACTGTGGCTACAAGAGCAGAATTTCAATCTCCTCAAGGCTGTCCATAAGACACAGATAAAGAAACAGCCTTACCTAGTGGATGGAACACAGCCCTGGGAGTCGTAGGGCCTGGGTTCTAATCCTGGCTCTGTCATGCATCTGCTGTGTGACCTTGGTGAAGTCACTTCACTTCTCTGTGCTTCAGTTACTTCATCTGTAAAATGGGAATTAAATCCTACTCCCTCCTTAGATTGTGAGATAAGGTCCATGTCCAACCTGATTAAATCATATCTACCCCAGTGCTGGAGCAGTGCTTGGCACATAGTACCC
This sequence comes from Ornithorhynchus anatinus, assembly GCF_004115215.2. Lineage (NCBI taxonomy): Eukaryota > Metazoa > Chordata > Mammalia > Monotremata > Ornithorhynchidae > Ornithorhynchus > Ornithorhynchus anatinus. Next base: position 112,329,484 of record NC_041729.1, read on the forward strand.
CTGTGAGGCTATTATTATTATTATTATTATGTGCAGTCACAGAAATGTCCACAGCTATGGCAGCCTTCCCATCATTCTAAATTTTGTGGAGGACCTGGGGATGGAGTGAAGGGGAACAGAGGGCATTTCTGGTGGTCCAGTAAGGTGGGAGGCTGAGAATATACACTGTCTCTTCCATTAGACTGGTAATTAATCAATCATATTTATTAAGCACTTACTGTGTGTAGAACACTGTATTAAGTACTTGGGAGAGCACAATATAACAGAGTTGGTAGACATGTTAACTCCTTGAGGACTAGGAATGTGTGCTGGCTTTGCTTGTCTTGTACTCTCCCAACATCTGTTGTACTCAACTGATGTTCAATAAATATATAAGTGATTGAATAGCTGGAAAGGCAGAGTATTTAATAATAATAATAAATATGGTATTTGTAAGACTTGCTATGTGCCAAACACTGCACTTTTTAGAAGAACATAAATGTAAAAATAATCATATCATCACAGGCTTAATCAGGTTGGACACAGTCCATGACCCACATGGGACTCAGTCTTAATCTCCACTTTATTGATGAGGTAACTAAGGCACAGGGAAGTGAAGTGACTAGCCTAGGGTCACACAGCAGACAAGTGGTGGAGCCAGGATTAGAACTCAGGTCCTTCTCACTCCTAGGCCCAGACTCTATCCACTGGGCCATGCTGCTTCTCAACTGCTTCTCTACTTCCTGGACCATGTCTCTACCATACCTTATTCCTGTCTGCTTGCTGATGGCCCCCCAGCCTGCTGTCCCTCCCTGCCCCAACCCACTCAGTTGCCCACCTGGACCCGATGAGGCCAAAGTAGGCCCAGACAGCAGACCAGCCCAGCCGTCCAGATGGGAAGTGAAGCACTGTGCCAGCACCAGCCCCAGCTGCCCTGAGCTACACTGCATTGCTTGAGTCTTTTTCTGCCACTTCCACTTCTAATTTAGAGGGGCCCTTTAGGGGAAGGCCATGGGCAGAGTCACAGTAAACCTGTCTCTAAGAAAACACAACAGGAAAGGTGCAATATTTCCAGAGAATGTGGCAATTCATTCTGCCACTTCCTCTTCTGATTTGGAAGGGCCCTTCGGGGAAAGCCATGAGCAGAGCCACAGCGAGCCTGCCGCTGAGAAAGCACAACAGGAAAGGTGCAACATTTCGAGAGAACGTGGCAAATAATAAAGGGCTGGGGCTTGAATAGATCTCAATTTACCCTCTCACTCCTTCTCTATCCAGCTGAGGCAAAGCAGCTCATTTTGGGTTAGGAATGCCACTCTTCATTATTGTATTGTACTTTCCCAAGTGCTTAGTACAATGCTCTGCACACTATAAATGCTCAATAAATACGACTGAGTGAATGAAGGAAAGTTTGCTCTGGAAGCAAACCTTGGAGCATCAGGTGGTGGGGGAGAAGGGTGGAGAGTCTGCACAGTCTCCACCCTGAGGCTGCCTAGTGACCAAGGTGGATGATCCATGATTGGCTGGAAGCCAAGGAGAAGCTTCCACAGGTGGAGTGGACTGGTTGGCCACAGTTTAATCAGCAACCTACTATCAATTTTGTTGCACTGTACTCTCTCAAGTGCATAGTATAGTGCTCTGCACACAGTAAGGGCTGTGGAAAGAGCACGGGCTTGGGAATCAGAAGTCATGGGTTCCGATCTTGGCTCCGCCACTTGTCAGCTGTGTGTCTTTGGGCAAGCCACTTCACTTCTCTGGGCCTCAGTTACCTCATCTGTAAAATGGGGATCAAGACTGTGAGCCCCATGTGGGACAACCTGATAACCTTGTATCTACCCCAGCGCTTAGAACAGTGCTTTACATATAGTAAGCATTTAATAAATGCCATCATTTAATACAAATGACTGACTGATTGATCGATTAGAAGCACTTTACACAGCACTCTCTTATTGTCTCCAAATTCTAGACATTCCTTCTTGGCAACATAATTGCCCTCCCCTAGACTAGGGAACTCCAAGGGGCCCCAGAGACATTTCTGCCACCTTTACATGCCATCAGACCTCTGGAGTCAAGGGGTACCTGCTCAGCATCTGGACAGGCCTCCCTGCACATAACCCCCAGGGGAATGAAGCCCATATTAACATTAGGAAGCAGTGTGGCCTAGTGGAAAGAACAAGGATCTGGGAAGCAGAGGACCTGGGTTCTACTCCCAGCTCCACCACTTGTCTGTTGCATGACTTTTGGCAAGTCACTTAACTGCTCTGGGCCAGGGTTTCCCCATTTGTAAAATGGGAATGCAATAGCTGTTCTCCCGCCTACTTAGACGGTGAATCACATGTGGAACAGGGACTGTGTTCAACTTAATCATCTTGTTTCTACCCCAACATTTAGTTTAGTGTTTGCCACAGAGTTAGTGCTGAACAAATACCTTACTTAATTAATTAACATTTTAAACAGTAGTAGGACTGGATCTCATGAAAGGACAGATAAGACCAAAGTCTTGGAGTATTATAGAGTGACATTCAACTTTTAGAAGAACATAAAATATAAAAATAATCATATCATCACAGGCTTAAGTTTATCAGCCTTTGTTTGAAAGGGAGCAGTCACTATTCCTGACACATAACTCTGAGAAAAGGATAGATATCAGGGAACACATGAGTGGACCATGACAGAAAAAAACTTGTTGCCATACAGTGTTCCATCTCTTTGTTCTTTTTTATTAAGAACAGACCAAGCCTCTGGCCATGCACTGTCACCTGGTCTCTGACCAAGCATTGCTTAGCCACTGCTGTTTGTAGAGATCAGTGACCAAGTTACTAAATTAGAGAATACCTTGGACTTCAGGAACACAAGCCCTCTATTTGCTGAAATTTTAGTTTCTTGAACCCTATGGTAGCTACGTGCTTTTCTATAAAAATCTAAATATAACTCTTGAGCGCAGGAAATGCAGTGTGAAAATGAGGAACAAGATAAACAGATCGACAAGGGAAATGAGACCAGAAACTGAATTCTGGCCAAAGGAAAAATGAGAGCAACCCTTAACTTTGAAGTCCTAGAAGAGGATGTTAAGGCTGTGATTTTTAAAATTTTTAGGTAAAGCAGGATATGGTGTGAACTGGAACATTTTGAGCTCTATGTTTTGTTGGAAAAGGTATTGCAAATGCATTGGGTCAAAATGACTACAGTGGAGAAATGACTTGAGTGATCTTCTTTGGGTTTTCTGTTCCACACTTTATATGCACAAAGCACATTTTATCTGAACCCCTTCTAAGCATAATAATCACATATACACAAGGCCAGAGCTGGGAGTGTGGTATGGAGAAAGAGGAGAGAGGCATGAGGACGTTTGGAGGTGGGAATATAGTTCAAGATTGTCCTGATGAAGATTTCCTGGGATGTCCAGTGACATACAGACACACACTTCATAATAGGCCCTCTGACTGCTAACCCTTGCCTACAAAAAGAGAGGCATGGATTTATTTGCTCTTCTCTCCACCCAGCTGAATTTCAGGTGTGGCAGTAAATGAACACAATCTCATGCCTTGTTTTAGATGTGAAAGATGGTTCTAGACATACTCTTCAGCTGGAACTGCACACTAAAAGCACTCTGCTCTCTTGAGGTTTTGTTAACAACAAGCTCTCTGGCTGTTTTCTGATATGCATATCAGAACAATTCTTTTAATTCCTCTCCTTCTTGTTCCTGAGAATTTACTTATTTGGGTTCATAATTTGGGAACTCTATAGAGCACGCTTTGTCAGTACTAGTGACCTGCTGAAGCCTATGAACTCAACACAGAGGGGATGATGACCCAGGAGCCTCTGGACACCAGCTGTTCTCTTAAGAAAACAGGACACAAGGACAAGTAAATTAATGAGAGGAGGAAAAAAAATCACACATCTAATGCCCCAGGGAATAGTTAATGAGGAGCAGATTTTAAATGTTCAAGAAAGGATAGGTGGAAGCAGGACCTCCTCTAAGATGTGAATTCTGCAGATTAGGGATGAGGGAGGAAAGCTCTGAGAAACAACAGGCAGAAACATCCAGCCCCTAAACTACTACAAACTGAATTTGAGGCTGATGTTCCCTAGGAGCTGGGCCGGGCCCCAGGTCTTTGCAGGACCTAATGCAATGGAATTTTTATTAAACAGTGTGGGACAGTCCAATCTTGCAACAGAGCAAAGTCAGAAGTCCCTGTGCTGCCTTCCCTACCTATTAAGGATGATGGATAAAATGTGCTGGCAAAAACAGCAGGTTCAAGCTCAAGTTACCTATTTCAAGAGACATTCTTTTTTTTTAAAATGGTACTTGTTAAGCACTTATTATATGCCAGGCATTATACTAAGTGTTGGAATATATACAAGTGGTTCAGGTTGGACACAATCCCTGTCCCACATGGGGATCTCAAAAATAAAAATAGTAATTGTGGCATTTTTCAACACTTACTATTTGCCAGGCATTGTACTAAGCTCTGGGGTAGATGCAAGAAAATTGGGTTGGACACAGTCCCTGTTGCACATGGGACTCACAGTCTTTATCTCCATTTTACCCATGAGGTAACTGAAGCACAGAGAAGTTAAGTAACTTACCCAAGATCACACAGCAGGCAAGTGGCAGATCCGGAATTAGAACAGAGGTCCTTTTGATTCTCAGGCCCGTGCTCTATTCACTAGGCTATCCTGCTTCTCTAAGAGTAGTCTTACCAGACACACTCAAGAAAGGAGACCACAGACCAAAGAGAATGTAGGGAGGGGGGTGAAGCCACTTATGTTAGTTCAGTGCTTTGCACACAGTAAGAGCTCAATTAGGAATGAACGAGTGAGTGTTCCAAACAAAGGAAAGGAAACTCTCTTCCCTCAATGGGTAGTGTACCTGTGGAAGTTATGCAGCTGAATGCATCAGCATGTATAATAGGTTTTTGATAATTTCCTGGATGCAAGATCGTATGAGGGATAATTACAGATGGAGAGGGAGAGTTAGAGGTTTTAGGTGACCCCTCTCTAGCTGGATGTCCAAGAGGAAAACCTTCATGTAGTTCTCTGAAGCACTTTGTCCCTTTGGAGCCAGAGCACTGGCAGGAGTAATGGGCTAATACATTGACAGAGCTGGCTTAATGCTCATCTGGTCTGACCTGGCAATGGGGTAGTTATATGTTCTTATGTTCTTACGTATTGCAAAGCCTAGGAGAGTTGCTGTAGACATTCTAGCATTGACTAAATTGTCATAAACATAAACCCTCATTGTACGTGCAGGACACTAAATTAAATGCTTGGGAAGCATGCCAAAGAAGTAAAAACATGATACCTACCCTCAAGTAGTTTACAATCAAATCTGGGAATGGTAGGTACAAATTGACAAATGTGTCATAATTAATAATAGACACAAATGAATAAATAACTGAATAACAAATCAAGATTTAAGTAGAGGGGGAGACCAAAGGGTGGCAAGGTCATGACCCTTGCTTGGAGCCCACAGTCTTACCTCTCTGTCTTTTCTCAACTCAAGTGACCCAAGCCCTGGCCAAGATGCTCTCTGTCATGTAACATTACATTTCATTCATTCAATAGTATTTATTGAGTGCTTACTATGTGCAGAGCACTGTACTAAGCACTTGGAATGAACAAGTCAGCAACAGATAGAGACAGTCCCTGCCGTTTGACGGGCTTACAGTCTAATGGGGGGAGACAGACAGACCAGAACATTGGCAATAAATAGAGTCAAGGGGTAGAACATCTCATAAAAACAATGACAACTAAATAGAATCAAGGCGATGTACATTTCATTAACAAAATAAATAGGGTAATGAAAATACATACAGTTGAGGAGATGAGTACAGTGCTGAGGGGATGGGAAGGTAGAGGGGGAGGAGCAGAGGGAAATGGGGGGAAAAGAGGGTTAAGCTGCGGAGAGGTGAAGGGGGGGCGGTAGAGGGAGTAGAGAGAGAAGGGGAGCTCAGTCTGGGAAGGCCTCTTGGAGGAGGTGAATTTTAAGTAGGGTTTTGAAGAGGGGAAGAGAATTAGTTTGGCGGAGGTGAGGAGGGAGAGCATTCCAGGACCGCGGGAGGACGTGGCCCAAGGGTCGACGGTGGGATAGGCCAGAGCGAGGGACGGTGAGGAGGTGGGCGGCAGAGGAGTGGAGCATGTAGGGTGGGCAGTAGAAAGAGAGAAGGGAGGAGAAGTAGGAAGGGGCGAGGTGATGTAGAGCCTTGAAGCCTAGAGTGAGGAGTTTTTGTTTGGAGCGGAGGTTGATAGGCAACCACTGGAGTTGTTTAAGAAGGGGAGTGACATGCTCAGATCGTTTCTGCAGGAAGATGAGCCGGGCAGCGGAGTGAAGAATAGACTGGAGCGGGGCGAGAGAAGAGGAAGGGAGATTAGAGAGAAGGCTGACACAGTAGTCTAGCCGGGATAAAACAAGAGCCTGTAGCAGTAAGGTAGCCGTTTGGGTGGAGAGGAAAGGGCGGATCTTGGTGATATTGTAAAGGTGTAACCGGCAGGTCTTGGTAACGGATAGGATTTGTGGGGTGAACGAGAGAGACGAGTCAAGGATGACACCGAGATTGCGGGCCTGAGAGACAGAAAAGATGGTCGTGCCATCCACAGTGATAGGGAAGTCTGGGAGAGGACCGGGCTTGGGAGGGAAGATGAGGAGTTCAGTCTTGCTCATGTTGAGTTTTAGGTGGCGGGCCAACATCCAGGTGGAGACATCCTGGAGGCAGGAGGAGATGTGAGCCTGAAGGGAGGGGGAGAGGACAGGGGCAGAGATGTAGATCTGCGTGTCATCTGCGTAGAGATGGTAGTCAAAGCCATCGTGGACCTGTACCACTGAACGGCAAGGAGTCACACAAGGACAGGGGCTGTAGCCTTGCCTTTTAGATTTTACTTTTAATGAACCCTCCTCTCAGGTTTGGTGCAGTGTGAGAGCTTGATATTTTGGGACTGAAGAGCATGAAACAGAGATTTGACCCCAAAACCCACTTGAGTGGCTGTCAAATCTGGGAATAGGTTGGCAGGGTTTGGTCAGACTTTAGGACCACCACATGGATTGCTGGAGATTCATGGAATTTCACAGATACTTTAAAACATGTAGAGTGTTGGAGGCCAGTCTCTGTGAGTCCTGGGGTGTATTTCCTTAGGAATGGACAGGTTCTGATGGTAGGAAATATGAGAATAGGTATAGGGGAGGAAGAGGAGGCATGAACCCCCAGGTCCAGGCACTTATAGTCCCAGCAGTGGAGAAAGTACATGTCTGCTGACAGCTATTGTGGACTCCATTCCTACAGAGACCACCTGCAACTCCTTGGTGAGCAGGGAAGATCCCCAAAGGACTTCTGGTGGACCCCTAACCACAGAGGATGCCTCCCGCCATTCCTCTGGGACTTGGGGCTGTCGTCCAGCAGTTCTGCCCCTGCATCAGGCTTACGATCATTTAACAATTGAACCAATTCAATCTCAGGAGTCTCCAGTGCCTGCAATCACTCCAACCCCATCACTACCACTTCCCATCCCTTTGCTTCAGACTCTCCTCTGGATGCACTATCCCCATCAAAGTCCCCAGCCAGACCCAGGATGCGGTGAGCATTCCAGAAGGCCTGAGTTGAGGTGATGGAGAATTAGGGGAAGGCAGCAGTGATTTTTTTATACTGAATATATGTATATATATATTGGCAGTAAGTAGAGTTCCAAGCTCTTTTCTTGTTGGGCATTTTGAAATCCACAGAAATTCTACCCTAAGGGGCTAGTTTAGGCAACTGATGTGGAACAGCTAAAGAATAGCTCAAAAGCTTCCAGCCTCAACCGTGTCAGGTGCAAAGTGGGAGTGAGATGAGAAGAATAGTGCCTTTCACACTAGGGGTAACCATATGAAAACCATCTCCTATGGCACAGAGCACTGGAGAAAGGCCCCATTGTGAAAGAGTGGGTGAAGGCCAAAGCTAGCGGGGAAGACTTGACACTTTCCACTGTCACAAAAGAAAAGACATTTCAATTCTTTCATCTTAGTTCATTAGGAGTAGGAAAATGCCTGCAGCCAGGATTAGAGTTTTCTCCAAACGCCTGAGTTTACTAACCTAAGCCAAAAAAGGCATTTCTTTTTGCATAGAAAACATATCAAAACCTTTTCACTGCCCAAATAAATCTTCCCCATTAATACCCAAATGATTTAAATAGACAAGTCAGAAAAATCCTGAAAAAAATATATATATATATAGACTACATATACATACGCGGCGTGGCTCAGTGGAAAGAGCACGGGCTTTGGAGTCAGAGGTCATGAGTTCGAATCCCAGCTCTGCCACTTGTCAGCTGTGTGACTGTGGGCAAGTCACTTCATTTCTCTGGGCCTCAGTTACCTCATCTGTAAAATGGGGATTAAGACTGTGAGCCCCACGTGGGACATCCCGATTCCCCTGTGTCTACCCCAGCGCTTAGAACAGTGCTCGGCACATAGTAAGCGCTTAACAAATACCAACATTATTATTATCATAAACATCTATATACATATAGACATAGATATATTTATGAATGCATATAAAAATAAAAGTGGGGGAAGGAAGGGACATTCCTCTGCTCTTAACCAACTCAGAGAAATGTAGGATTAATCTGAAATGCCTCTGGCCCCCATTTCATGCTTCCTGTGCCCTCATTTCAGAGATCTGCTTGGGCTGAATTAATAACAACAGCATTTTCCAAATTACAGGATGAAAAAGTGAAATTAATGGCTGGGAACCATGGAGGCCAGTTGGATGTTTAAAGCCACAAATGTTCTTCAGATTCTCCTGGGTGATCCTGGCTTTATATTATTGACTCAGCTGGATCCCACACCAGACAGCTCAATTGACAGGACCTGTTCTTGGATAAAAAACCTGAGTCAATGAAGAAAAAAGCATCCTACATAGTGTCATGGGCAGCAGGCAGGAGGGCAAAGAAAGGGGAAAAGATGTCTCTAAAATGAGGCTGGTTCTCTGAGCAAGTATCCCCATTATCAGGAGCTCAAAGTAAAGGATGAGAAATATTTGCTTTCGTTTCATGAATAGCTTCTAAAGGATCACTGGAGAAAGCATGGGAACCTTAGATGCAAACTGAAAGTTGACTCATCTAGATGAAGGTAATGACTCTTTCAACAATCACAGTGGAAGGTGCGAGCTGTTTGGCAGGCACATGAAGGCTAACCCAGGAAGCTTCTTATGTGGAGACGAGGGCTTCCCTTCCAGGCCAATTTCTTTGAGCTTCTCTTCATTTTCTTCATTTTACAAGGCTGAGCTTCCCCAGTGTGAACTATAGTATAGAGACCCCCTCCACCATTTCTAACTCTACATCTCCATCCCCTTGTAGGAAACTAGTCCTAGAGCCAATTAAACTGCCTGTCTACCTGACCCACTTACCCATCTCCATTCTACTGCAAAATACATGCTCTAAACTTCTCATTCCAAGAGGCCCCTCTTGACTTTCCCTCTTCCTGTTTAATAATTGTGGTATTTATTAAGAGCTTACTATGTACCAGGTGCTGGAGGGAGATATAGAATAATCTTGTCATACAGGCTTCTTGTTTTCCAGAGGGCTGGCAAAGGGCTGATAGGGAGGGCAGGTATCCTACCTCATTTAACAAATGAAGAAACTGAGCCACAAAGAGGTTAACTGACTTGCTCAAGATCATAGAGCAATCAAGTTCAGAGCTGGGACTAGAACCTCAGACTTTTGACTCCCAGCCACATTGTCCTCCAATTTTTTATAGTATTTGTTAATACTATAATAAGCACTTACTATGTTCAATTGTATTTATTAAGCGCTTAATGTGTGTAGAGCACTGTACTAAGCTCTTGGAAAGCACAATGCAGCAATAAAAAGAAACAATCGCTGCCTACTATGTGCCAGGAACTGTACTAAGCACTAGGGTAAATACAACCTAATCAGGTTGGACACATTCCATGTCCCACACAGGTCTGAGAGTTTTAATCCCCATTCACAGATGTGGCAACTGAGGCACAGAGAAGCTAAATGACTTACCCAAGGTCACACACCAGATGTGGTGGAACTGGGATTAGAACCCAGGTCCTTTTTTTATTGGTATTTGTTAAGAGCTTACTATATGCCAGGCACTGTTCTAAGTCCTAGGGTAGATACAAATTAATCAGATTGGACAAAGTCTCTGTCCCATAGGTTCACAGTCTTAATCCCCATTTTACAGACGAGGTAACTGAGGCACGGAAAGGTGAAGTGACTTTTATTGGTGTTTATGCTATTTATTGAGCTCTGTAGCACTGTACTAAATGCTTAGGGCAATACAATACCATGCGTTCCCTGTCCACAAGGAGCTTTCAGTTTAACATCAAGAAGGCAATACTGCAAGAAAGGTCACCATTTGTGGGAAGAGAATGTGTCTGTTATATTGTACTCTCCCAAGTACTTAGTACAATGCTCTGCACAAAATAAGCACTCAATAAATGCCATTGACTGACTGACTATTTTTGCCTGATGGGGTTTTGGGGAATGGATTCCTAGTTTCACTCTTACTGTACCTCCAGCAAGACCTGAGAGCTGCTGATCAGGGCTAGAAAGACCTACACTGAAGTGTTTTGGACCCGCTAATTGTTAAGTGACTTACCTATGGTCACACAGCAAAGTGACAGAGCCGGCATTAGAACACAGGTCCTTCTGACTCCTAGGCCCAAGCTCTGTCCACTAAGCCTCATTGCTTCTTATTTGGTAGGCATGTTCCCTGTCCTCAAGGAGCTTAATGTTAGAGGGGGAAATAGACATTAAAATAGTAACAATTGTTGTATTTGTTAAGAGCTTACTATGTGCCAAGCACTGTTCTAAATGCTGGGGTAGATACAAGATAATCAGGTTGGACACAATCCCTATCCCACATGGGGCTCACAGTCTTAATCTCTTAATCAGATGAGGTAACTGAGGCACAGAGAAGTGAAGTAACTTGCCCAAGGTCACATAGCAAACTTGTGGCAGAGTAGGAATTAGAACCCTCATCCTCAGACTCCCAGGCTTGTGCTCTTTCCACTAGATCATGCTGTTACAGATAGTCATTCAATCATATTTATTGAGTGCTTACTGTGTGCAAAGCACTGTACTAAGCACTTAGAATGTACAATTCAGCAACAGATAGAGACAATCCCTGCCCAACAATGGGTTCACAGTCTAAAAGGATACGTACCTAAGTGCTGAGGGTGGGGTGAGTAAAGGGTACAAATCCAAGGCAAACTTGGATTTCTTCAAACAAGCTTTTCTCAGGTCTCCACAAGATGAATGCCACGGGGAGAAAGCATTGCCCCTCTCACAGGCCTAGGTAGGGAAGTCTGATTTCAGAGCCACTTGAGAATTCAGAATTCCTCCCAGAGTCAGAATCCACTCTGGAGATAATGGGAGTGGGCAGGATAGGAGGAAGGGAAGAAGAGGAAGGGGGTGGGGTATGCTGAGAAATAGAATCTGCATGGCAGCTCACCACTAAGGTCGCGGGAATGCAGGGAGGGCATGAGATCCAAAGGAATATCTCCAGATGTGCCTCCCAGATGCCGTCAGCTCTGGAGCGAAAAGTTCTCCCTCAGGTCACTGCCCGGGGGAGGCTGCTGCTTCTCTTGAACCTCTGAACCCCACAGTGTCATAGGAGAGAAATCACAACGATTTTGCAGCTTCAAATCAAAGCTCCATGAACCCAAGTAGCACACTGGAGGAGTAGAAAGAAAGTGACTTTTGGCTGAGATGTACAAGCATAGCATCTTCAATTCAGTTACTAATAAAAGACACAATTAAAGCATTTGTATAGTCTTTTTGGCTAAAGCATGTGCCTTTATTATATAATATGGTCATATTAGGAAGGAAGAATCAGGGACCTTAGGAAACGTCTTTCCCACATGAGCCTGTTCTGGCCATAAACTGGATCCACAAATTGGCACGAGTAGGTTTGTGGGTAGGAAGAAGCAGTTGTGTCGATCAGGATGTGATTCTGCTCTGCTTCTCAGTCAGGTTTATTATTGTTCTCTGCCATTCAGTACTTTGTATTTCTTTATGTTTTTGTAACTTCATGGGATTTACTATAGACAAATAATTGGGAGTGGCAAGTTGTAAAGCATTTTGCTAATGGAGAATATAAGTAAAAATATAGGAATTTGTATTAAAACATGTCCCATTGTGGTGGTCTCTTCAAACAATCTTCTACCAACTCATTCATTTCCATTGCATCAGCGGCTACTATAATACAAATTTTCCATAACATGGGGTTCTTAAAGAACAAATCAATCAACCATTAGTGACTGTATCTTGAATAGGATCATATTTAGCAATGTAGAACTCATGAATATCATAAATTCCTACTAGCAAGGCATGTATTCACATAAGGGAGGGACAGATGGGTCTCAGGAGCTACTGTCCAGTAGCAGGTGGATCTGGAGAGTCTGAAAAGACTTTCTAGAAGGGGTGGATTTTGAGCCAGGATCTAAGGGACAAGAATCAATCAATCAGTTGTACTTACTGAGCTCTTAGTGTGTGCAGAGCACTGTACTCAGAGTACAGTATAACAGAGGTGGTGCATTCCCTGCCCACAATAAGCTTGCAATCTAGAGGGGAGAAAGGCATTAAAATAAATTACAGATACGTACATAAGGGCTGTGGGCTGAAGGTGGGGTGAATAAAGGGTACAAATCCAAGTACAAGAGTAAGAATGTAGAATAGGGGAGGAGGTGGATTGAGTAGAAGCTGCACTGAGTGTGTCTCTCACTCCCTTTCTACTCATCTCTGGTTGCCAAGAGGTGATCCCAGTTGAATTTTCTTCCAAGAAACAGATTTTAGCGAGTATCAGCTGCCAGCCAATGGATTCAATGTGATCTAAAAGAGCACAGGCCTGGGGGTCAGAGGATTTGGTTTCTAATCCCAGCTCTGCCACTTGTCTGCTGTGTGACCTTGAGCAAGTCACTTAACTTCTCCATGGTGCAGTTAGCTCCTCTATAGAATGAGGATTAAGACTGTGAGCCCCACATGGGACATGGACTGTGTCCTACCTGATTAGCTTTTATGTGGAGAAACAGCATGGCTTAGTGATTAGAGTATGGGCTTGGGAGTCAGAAGGAACTGTGTTCTAATTTGGACTCTGCCACTAGTCTGCATTTTGACCTTGGGCATTTCACTTAACTTCTCTGTGCCTCTCTGTTCCATCATCTGTAAACTGGGAATTAAGACTGTGAGCCCCATGTGGGACAGGGACTGTGTCCAGCCCGATTATCTTGTATCTATTACAGTGCTTAGAACAGTGACTGGCATATAGCAAGCACTTAAAAAATACAATTATTATTATTATCATTATTATATATCCAAGTGCTTACTACAGTGCCTGTCACATAATAAGCACTTAACAAATACCATTATTATTACCTACCCCAGAATTTAGTACAGTGCCTGTCACATAGTAAGTGCTTAACAAACACCATAAAAAAGAAGTGGTGGATTGGTCTTCTGTTTCAAGGTAGAGCAAGAACTCTGTCTTTTTCCCTCCCTTCGAACTGGGGAGCCATAAATCACTGAGAATCCTGTTTTTGGTTCCTGGGGATTTGGCCTAACTGTCACTGCCTGGGGCCCAGCCAACCCAAAAAGGCTTTCCCTCGAGGAGTGGTGGAGCGATGCTGATGAGCGAGCCAATTCCAGTTCAGTTTTCTGAAAGCACCTGGCACTTTCCAAGTGTTGCCAGGTATGTGTGGCAAGGGGGCAGCACCTTTTGAAGCCCATAGGTAGATGTTCATCCACAATCCTCTGGATTCCCTAGTGAGACCTGAGGGGTGGGATGTCACTGGACAGTGATTTGAGGCAAGTTGCTTGGCTCTTGCCCCAGAGGTGAAATGTATGCCCACAGAGACTTTCTTTCCCTGAGTATATTTTCAACCTTTTGGAAAAATGTGTGTTTTCTCACTATGCCCCCATGAAAGAATTGGATATTATTATTCCCAGCTTCCAATGAAGAAGCTCAGTTCTGAAGAGGTGAAATGACCTTTTCCAACACAAGAAAGGTTGAATACTCAGAATCTTTAGTTACCCAATAAGTGAGGGTAAAGGAACAGGTTTAAAAGCAGGAAGAGCCATTTCAAAACTGAACATCTGCTTACCCAGCCAAGTTCCACTGGCTTGGAAGACTTTTATCACATTTTTAAAACCTGAAAAATACAGTTTAAACTATTGGACATACAGATTCAGAAAAGTAAATGAGGAGTCAGGTCATTACATTCAACTCTTGAATTTGATTGTTATGAGGGTTCTGCCTGAGCAGAGGACCTGTCTGACATTGGAACTTTGTCCAGAGTAGATCAGGGATCCAGACTGAGAAGCAGTGTGGCCTAGTGGATAGAGCCCATGCCTGGGAGTCAGAAGGACCTGGGTTCTAATCCCAGTTCCACCACTTGTCTGTTGTGTGTGTGACCCTGGGGAAGTCACTTCATTTCTCTGTGCCTCAGTTACCTCATCTATAAAGTTGGGATAAAGACTTTGAGCTCCATATGGGACATGGGCTGTGTGCAACCTGTCTAGCTTGTACCTACCCCAGTGCTAAGTACAACGTCTGGCACACAGTAAGCACATAATAATAATAATAATAATGGTATTTTTAAGGACTTACTATGTGCCAGGCACTGTGCTAAGTGCTGGGGTGGGTATATGGAAATCAGGTTGGACATAGTCCCTGTCTCTTGTGGGGCTCACATCTCAATTCCCATTTAAAAAATGTGGTAACTGAGGCACAGAGAAATGAAGTGACTTCCCCAGGGTCACACACACAACAGACAAGTCATTTTACTTCTCTGTGCCTCAGTTACCTCATTTTTAAAGTGACTTGCTCAAGGTCACATAACAGACAAGTGACGAAGGCAGCATTAGAACCCATGACCTTCTGACTCCCAGGTCCGTACTCTGTCCACTACATTATGTTGCTTCTCCATAAATACCATTAAAAAAAAAGAACTGACATAGATCTGTAATTTTTCTTACCGCTAATCAATTGGCCACCAGTGTAGTTCCTCTGGAACCTATGGCCTCTCACTTTTGAAAAATGGATTCTTCACTCTGTTAATATAAGGTCAGTATTCTTAGAAGTGCTGAGCGTGACTATTGACTGTCACTAGTTATTCATTCATTCATTCAATCATATTTATTGAGCTTTTACTATGTGCACAGCCCCAAACTAAGTGCTTGAGAGAGTACAATACAAAAATGAACAGACACTTTCCCTGCCCACAGAGAGCTAGAGACTCGTAACACCAGTCCATATTCTTATAAGAGCATAAAAGAGTCTCAGTGCAACTTATTTTTCTTTTCCTTCACTTAACAAAGAACAAGTTGGCTTTTTTTCAAATATGGTAATTACTCTGCTCTCCAAGTTTCAGCTCAATGCACATTTTCATGGCTGACTTAAAAATAAAGCCCTGACAGTCTGGTCTGTGCTGGAAATGCTGACACATCAGGTCCAAAAGTGCACACAGGTATACCAAAAATGGAAATAATTAAAATATTTAACATGGTCTAGTCTAGTCTGCTGAAAACACTCTCAAAGCCCCCCAGAATGGGTTCAAAACCTGATTTTCAGCATCCATTTGAAAACAATAAAATCCTTTGCCTAATTTGGTGGAAAGAGTGGTTGAAATTATTCTGATTTCTTCTGATGCCAGAGGGATGGTTTCAAAGTCTACTGAACTCACTTAGCAATGAGTCACTTCACTGTGACTCCAAAAAGGCAGCTTTGCATTCACTCTTTCAAAGGTAAAGAGGTTCTTACTGGAACTAGACCAACACGAGATTGGGCTCCACACATATACAGACATGGAGTGTTCTTATGGAAGGGTCCCTGGATACAAACTCATTTGCATCTCCCCCAAATAAGTAACTCACTTGACAGTCAAGGTCCCACCAACCAGGTGGAGCAGAAAAGTAGGGCAATTACTCCGTAATTCAGGACTATTTATTCATTTATTCCATCATATTTATTGAGCACTTACTGTGTGCAAAGTGCTGTACTAAGCACTTGACCAAACCACACCATTCCCTATATTCTGAGATAACTCCCTTATATTGTGCTTTGCTAGTGGAGACACAAATTATATTCCCAACTCTGCCACCAGTCTACTGAAGGACCCTGGTAAATCCTCTAGACTACAAGATCACCAAGCTCACTGTAGATAGGGAACATGCCTGCCAACTCTTGTATTGTAACAATAATAATAATAACAATAATGGTATTTGTTAAGCACTTACTATGTGCTAGGCACTATACTAAGTGCTGGGGTGGCAAAAGCAAATCTGGTTGGACACAGTCCCTTGTCCCACGAGGGGATCAGTCTCAATCCCCATTTTACAGATTAGGTGACTGAGGCACAGAGAAGTTAAAGTGGCTTGCCCAAGGTCACACAGCAGACAAGTGGCAGAGCCAGCATTAGAACCCATGACCTTCTGACTCCCAGGCCCATACTCTATCCTCTGTGCCATGTTACTTCTCCCAAGACAGTGCTCTTCACATAGTAAGCACTCAATAAATGCCACTGATGATGAAGCCATTTAACCTCTCTGCACTTGATTCCTCATCTATAAGACACCTGTTCCCTTACCTCTTAGACTGTGAATGCCAGATGGAGGCAGGACTGGGCTTGATAGGATTGTCAAAGAGAAACTTCTTACCATCGGCTTTAAAGTATTCAATCACCTTGCTGCCCCCTACCTCACCTTCTTACTCTCCTACTACATCCCAGCCTGCACACTTCGCTCCTCTAATGCCAACCTACTCACTGTACCTCCTTCTTGTCTATGTCACCACCAATCAGTCACCCTTATCCTGCCTCTGCCCTGGAACGCCCTTCCTTTTCATATCTGACAGACAATTTACTCTTCCTGCCTTCACAGCCTTATTGAAGGCACATCTCCTCCAAGAGGCCTTTCCTGACAAAGCCTTCTTTTCCTTTTCTTCCACTGCCTTCTGCATCAGCCTGACTTGCTTCCTTTATTCATTCCCCACTCCCAGCCCCACAGCACTAATGTATGTATCTATAATTTATTTAATCATATTATCTTCTGTCTCCCCCTTTAGGCTGTAAGGTCTCTGTGGGCAGAAAATGTATTTGTTATATTGCTATATTGTACTCTCCCAAGCACTCAGTGCAGTGCTCTCCACACGGTAAGTGCTCAGTAAATATGATTGACTAATTGATTGTCTTGTACTTACTCCAGCACTTGGCACCTAGTATTAATAAATCTCATAATTGTTAACTTCTAGGGTTAGCACTTAACCTATTTTTAGGGACAGTGATTTGGTACATCTAGATTACTGACAAAAACAAAAAAAATTATGAATCATTCAGTCTTTAAAGATACTTTAAATCATTCTGAGGTTGTCTGTTCACCCCATGACCTTGTAGACTCTGTGTCTTTTGGGACATGGATGGTGTCAATGTCAATATTGTTGTAACTTTCCCCAGTGCTTAATGCAGCGCTTGTCACAGCGTCAGGAGTTTTAAGAAAGAGAAGGGGAAGGAGGAGGAAGTTCAAGAGTATCAAGTTCAAGGGTATTCAATTCTAAAGCACTCAGTAACCTTGCCCCCTCCCACCTCAGGACTGTCCTACTACAACCCAACCCACACACTTTGCTCCACTAATGCCAGCCTACTCACTATACCTCTATCTCATCTATCCCGCTGCCGACCACTCACCCCTATCCTGCCCATGGTCTGAAATGCCTTTTCATGTCGTACACACAATTATTCTCCCCACCTTCAAAGCCTTAGTGAAGGCACACCTCCTCCAAGAGGCCTTCCCTGACTAAGCCCCCACATCCTCTTTTCCCACTCCTTTCTGCATCGCTGTGACTCACTCCCTTTATTGACCACCCCCACCCCAGCCCCACAGCACTTATGCACACATCCATGGCCTAGTGGATAAAGCATGGACCTGGGAGTAAGAAGGATCTGGGTTCTAATCCCAGCTGCATCACTTGTCTGTTGTGTGACCTTGGAAGACTCACTAACTTCTCTGTGCCTCAATTACCTCATCTGTAAAATGGGGATTAAGACTGTGAGCCCCATGTGGGACAGGGACTGGTGTCCAACCTGATTAGCTTGTATCTACCCCAGCACTTAGTACAGGGCTTAGCACATAGTAAGTGCTTAACAAATACCATTTTAAAAAAAGACAAGTAATAAATGCCCAAATGCCAATTTACATAGTTTAAAGTAAAAAGTGCAAAATGTAGAAAGACCATTTGTCCTTCCAAGTTTCCATTTTAAAGTTTCAATGTGTTTTTAGAATTAGAATAAATAGAAAATAATTTTGAAGAGCACAGTCCTGCAAGAGGACAAACAGGAAGGGGGATTAGGATCCTGGGAATTTAAATTAAGCCAATACATCCAACTTCCCCTCCCTCACAGAGAGGGACAGATCTCTCATTGGTCCTCTGAACCCTGTCCGAGGATGGCACATTTTGGGGACAGAATTGTTTCAGTGGAAAAATCTCCACAAAAAGAAGCAGTGGCCTACTTAAAAGCATATAGACCTGGGAGTCAGAGAACCTGAGTTCTAATCCTGATTCTGCCACTTGTCTGCTCTGAGGCCTTGGGCAAGGCATTTAAATTATTTACAAATAATGTATTCCCTCCTACTTAGATTATGAGCTCTATGTGAAACAGGGACTGAGGACCTGATTATCTTGTATCTACCTCAGTGATTAGTACAATGCTCAGTGGTTAGTACAGAGAAGCAAAGTGGCTTAACAGAAAGATCACAGGCTTGGGAGTCAGAGGATGTGGGTTCTAATCCTGCCTCTGCCATTTGTCTGTGTGACCTTGGGTGAGCCGTTTAACTTCTCCCTGTCTCAGTTCCCTCATCTGTAAAATGGGGATTAAGATTGTGAGCCCCACATGAGACAACCTGATTGCCTTGTATCTACCCCAACACTTAGAACACTTCTTGGCAAATAGTAAGCACTTAATAAATACCATAATAATAATAATAATTACAATACTTGGCCTATAGCAAGTGCTTAATAAGTACCATAGAAAAAAAGTAAAATCATTTTAATTGGTTATCCATAGTGCCTGTATCTATTTTTATTTTTACTGCAGTTTTGCAGCCTATGAACTATCTGAGCACACTGCTACCCAGTAACCCCTCTATACTGTGAGTTCACTGTGGGCAGGAAATGTATTTATTTATTGTTATATTGTAATCCCCCAAACACTTAGTGCAGTGCTTTGTGCACAGTGAGTGCTCAGTAAATTCAACTGAATGAATGAATGAATCCCTGTGGCTTGATACCTTGTTTTAACATGATGGTCCAGAAACAAGCCTGGGCCAGGAGCAATTCTTCTGAGAACACATTCTTTTAAACTAGGGGTGATGATTCATTCATTCAGTAGTATTTATTGAGCACTTACTATGTGCAGAGCACTGTACTAAATGGTTGGATTATACAATTCAGCAACAGATAGAGACAATCCTTGCCCAGTAATGGGCTCACAGTCTAAAAGGGGGAGACAGCAAAGCAAAACAGAACAAAACAATGATGATAATCTTAGTTCTGTAGAATGAAAGCTCCTTGTGGACAGGGATTGCAACTATCAACTTTGTAGTATTATACTTGCCCAAGCACTTAGTACAGCGTTCTGTGCACACTGACCTCTCAATAAATATAATTAATAGATTGATTGGTTGTTTTAGGAAGCCTAACATCAAACCCACCCCTGCTGGCAGGTGTGGTGTGGGAAATCACTAGCAGGCTGCTTCCCACAAAGAGTTATCATCCCTGCTGATCTCTCCATGCTGTTTTCTCCTCTTGCCATCCACAGTCTTCCGTCCTTCTCTGTTCTATTTCAACTCCTTCTCCCTCGGCTAATTTTACCCACATTCTTCTCTTCATTTCCCCTTTCCCATTGTCAATCAATTATGTGAATAATCGTACTTAATGAATGGCTTCTGAGTGCATAGTACTGAGAAGTAGTGAGAACTAGTGGAAAGAGTACAGGCTTAGGAGTCAGAAAACCTGGGTTCTAATCCCTGCTCCACCTCTTGCCTGCTGGGTATCTTGAATAAGTCTTTTAACTTCTCTGAGACTAAGTTTCTTCGTTTGTAAAATGGGCATTAAATACCTCTTCTCCCTCTGCCACAAACTATGAGCCCATGTGAGACAGGGACTGCATCTGACCTGATTATTTTATATCTACTAACTCACTTCCTGGCACATGGTAAGCATTTAACATATTTGACGATTAACATTACTATCACTAATCTCTGGGAATATATAACAGATGTATTGGCTTCTCTAGTGTCCAGGGCTCGTGCCTTGGAGCTGGGAGGACCTGGGTTCAGATTCCTCTTCCCCTATTGGTCTGCTGTGTGACCTTGACCAACTCACTTCACTTTTCTGGGCCTCATTTACTTCATCTGCAAAATGGGGGCTGAACTCTGAGCACCACGTGGGACAACCTGATTCTATTTAGTTGCCATTGTTTTTATGAGATGTTCTTCCCCTTGACTCTATTTGTTGCCATTGTTCTTGTCTGTCTGTCTCCCCCGATTAGACTGTAAGCCCGTCAAACGGCAGAGACTGTCTCTATCTGTTGCCGACTTGTTCATTCCAAGCGCTTAGTACAGTGCTCTGCACATAGTAAGCGCTCAATAAATACTATTGAATGAACAGGTACTGGCTCCAACCTGATCAGCTTGTAACCACCCTAGCTCTTGGAACAGTGCCTGCCACATAGTACTTGTGCAGAGAAGCTTGCACAAGTACAGAGAAGCTTCTTGTACAGAGAAGCTTTTTTGTACAATACTTGTACAGAGAAGCAGCATGGCTTAGTGGAAAGAGCACGGGCTTGGGAGTCGAGGACAAACTTTCTAATTCCGTCTCCACCATTTCTCTGCTGTGTGACCTTGGGCAAGCCACTTAACTTCTCTGTGTCTCAGTTACCTCCTCTGTAAAATGGGGAGTAAGACTGTGAGCCCCACAGGGGACAACCTGATTACCTTGTATCTACCCCCAGTGCTTAGAACAGTGCTTCATTCATTCATTCATTCATTCATTCATTCATTCAATCGTATTTATTGAGCTCTTACTCTGTGCAAAGCACTTTACTAAGCGCTTGGAAAGTACAATTTGGCAACAGATAGAGACAATCCCTACCCAACAACAGACTCACAGTCTAGAAAGGGGAGACAGACAACCAAACAAAACAAGTAGACAGGCATCAATAGCAAAAAAATAGACAAATAGAATTATAGATATATACACATCATTAATAAGATAATAGAATAATATGTACAAATATACACAAGTGCTATGGAGCAGGCAATGAGGTAGAACAGAGGGAGGGAGTAGGGGTGATGGGGAGGGGATGAAGAGCAAAGGAAAAGGGAAGTTCAATCTGGGAAGGCCTCCTAAAGGAGGTGAGCTCTCCGAAGGGCTTTGAACAGGGGAAGAGAGCTAGTTTGGCAGAAGTAAGGAGGGAGGGCATTCCAGGCCAGAGGGTTGACGGTGGAACAGGCAAGAATGAAGCATAGTGAGGAGGTTAGTGACAGTGGAGTTGAGTGTGCGGGGTGGGCTGTAGGAGAAGAGAAGGGAGGTGAGGTAGGAGGAGGCAAGGTGATGGAAAGCTTTGAAGCCAATAGTGAGGAGTTTTTGCTTCATGCAAAGGTTGATAGGCAACCAGTGGAGATTTTTGAGGATGGGGGTGACATGCCCAGAGTGTTTCTGTAGAAAGATAATCCGGGCAGCAGAGTGAAGTATAGACTGAAGCGGGGAGAGACAGGAAGTTGGGTGATCAGAAAGGTTGCTGATGCAGTAATGATGAGAGATATGATATGATGAGAGATTGTACCAACAAGGTAGCAGTTTGGATAGAGAGGATAGGGTGGAACTTGGCAATGTTGTGAAGGTGAGATAGGGTGGATGTGTACGGTGAATGAGAAAACGGAGTCAACGTAGTAAGCACTTAACAAATACCATAATTATTATTATTATTATTACATAGTAGGCACTTAACAAATACTACAATTAATATTATTATTTCATTAGCATTATTCTTATAAGAAAGTTCTGTCAGTCCCTCCTTGCCTCACCTCCACAGCAGAGTTCTCTAGACTGTAAACTCACTGTGGGCAGGGAATATGTCTCTTTAATATTGTATTGTATTCTCCCAAGCTCCGCTCTCAGGATCGCAGCTGGAGAGTTTCCAGTACTCTACCAGTCTTGACTATGGGAGGGAGAGTCAAGCAGAGGCATAGCCATTCCATTTCTAGCTTGGGCAGTGGCTAGTAAGTGGAAGGCAATCTGCTATAAGTCAAAACTCACTCTGCTTGGCAGTAGTGGCATGGGAGAGACTCAGGGTGGAGTTTCAACTTTACTGCGTGGAATAAGGCAATGGCAAACCACTTCAATATTTTTACCAAGAAAACTCTATGGGTACACTACCTGAATGATAGCGGAAGGTGCATTCTGGGACAGATGTGTCCATAGTGTCGCTATGGGTCGGAGATAATTCTACAGCATAAGACCAAAAAAAAAAACCCTCTCCCAAGCACTTAGTACAATGCTCTGCACACAGGAAAATCCTCAATAAGTACGATTGAATGAATGAATGAATGAAAAACTACCTAGGATGGGTCAAATTACATAAGTGTTAGCTTCATTATTGACAAACTATGACTTGGGCTTTTGGGAATTCTTCCCTTTTTTCTTGTCCTTAGACACATCTTCTTCCTACCTGATTATATCTTTCTTGTTGCCTGTTCTCCTCTTTTCTCTCCTCTCTCCTCTATTTTCCTCTTCTCTCCTCCCCTCACTTATACTGAGATTGAGAAGCAGCATGACTCAGTGGAAAGAGCATGGGCTTGGGAGCCAGAGGTCATGGGTTCTAATCCCAGCTCCGCTGCTTGTCAGCTGTGTGACTTTGGGCAGGTCACTTAATTTCTCTGTACTTTAGTTACCTCATCTTTAAAATAGGGATTAAGACTATGAGCCCCATGTGGGACAACCTGATCACCTCGTATCCCCCTCAACGCTTAGAACAGTGTTTTGCACATAGTAAGCATTTAACAAATACCATCATTATGTACTTAGACTACGAACCCCATGTGGTTCAGGGACTGTCTCCAACTTGTATCTACACCAGGACTTAGAACAGTGCTTGCTACATAAGTACCATAATTATGATTTCCTATGCCCTCTTTCCTGCTCCCCTTCACTTTTTCTCAGTCTCCTCCAAGAGTCCCTATTTTCTCCCTCTCCACTTCTAACAGTCCTTCTCTCCAAAGGCATGAAGTCATGGTGGGTCCTTTCATTCATTCAATCATATTTATTGAGCAGTTACTATGAGCACAGCACTGTACTAAGCACTTGGGAGAGTACAATATAATAACAGATACATTCCCAGGCCACAATGAGATTGCAGTCTAGAGGGGAAGACAGACAATATAAATAGGTAAATTACAGATATGTACCTATGTATTATGGGGCTGGGAGTGGGAGAAGAGGAAAGGAGGAGCTTAGTCAGGGATGGTCTCTTGGAGGAGACATGCCTTCAGTAAGGCTTTGAAGTGGGGGAGAGTAGTTGTCTTGGATTTGAAGAGAGAGAGGATATTCCAGGCCAGAGGCAGGATGTGGGTGAGGGGTTGGCTGCGAGATAGACAAAATCGAAGCACAGTGAGAAGGTTAGCATTAGAGGAGCGAAGTGTGTGGGCCGTGTTCTAGTACAAGACGAGGTGAGATAGAAGGGGGCAGAGTAACTGAATTCTTTAAAGCCAATGATGAGGAGTGTTTGTTTGATGCGGAGATAGATGGGCAATTACTGGAGTTTCTTGAGGAGTAGAGAAACACATCCTGAACATTTTTGAAGAGAAATGATCCCAGCAGCAGAGTGAAGAATGGACTGGAGTGGGGAGACAGGAGGCAGAAAGGTCAGCACAAGGTCCTGTTTTTGGACCTTACCCACAGGGTCAGAAATTATATCAGTGTCCCTTTAATCCCCTGCACCCCAAGGTGGAATCTATCTTTAAGTCCTTTCCTGCTCTTGGCCCAAGCTTCCACTCTTCCATCCCCTTCTAGAACATCTGTCTGTATGAGAAATCATATATGCAATGCTGGACTGGAGAGAAGGACTTAGAGGGTAAGAGTCTTATAAAATAGTCTGAGTCCCTTGGAAAAAATATCCTTAATTTTAGGACAGAGCTGCATAAATACAACATCGACATCATCATTCTCATCATCAACTACAGTGTTCATTAAATCCTGCTAAGGGCAGAGTATTGTACTTAGGCTACAGAGGGTACGAAACAGTCCTTGTCCTCAACTAGCCTCTGGCCTAATGGGAAAGTCAAGGACACAAGAGCTGATGAATTCATAATAGATAAAAGAATGTGAGAGCAGATATTATTGGCAAATACAACTGGATGAATGACAGTTAACCAAACAGACAGTGCAGTGCTCTGCACACATTAAATGCTTAATAAAAACCACTGATTGATTGATAAGAAGAAAAGGTAAAGATTATGGTATTTTTTAAGCATTTATTACATGCCAGGCATTGTACTAAGCTCTGGGCTAAATATGGTGCAATCAGATCAGATGCAAAAGTAATAGGTGGTCATGAGTTTGGAGTCAACCAGAAAGAGATTCAACCAGACAACACTTTCAGAGAGTTCTTCAGTGTTTGATTGTCATTATCCATTTGACTAACATCCACTGTGTTTTTGTTTCTTATAGCTGAAAGCAATAAATGTTCTAAGCTTTAAGCTTTATTTGCTACCTTTTTTTAGGGGAAAATGATCTTCCAGCCACTGTTTTCAAGAGTGGAAACTTCCCAAGCACACTACTTTTTTCATTTCCTGGATCTGAATTGTTGTTTCTAAACCAGCAATGATGTGTGCTCCTGGTCAGCTGACTGTGGCTAAGATGGCTAAGTGATCATTTGCCCAACTGCTGAGCTGCCCAATGATTCAACTTCGGTTGCTCTCAAGACACCTCTAAGTGAATGTCACTGTATTCATTGAAGGCCATCTAGTGGAGCTGGGTGGTAAAGGACATGACATTGAAAGTTATTTCTAAGATTTATCTATTGTTTTCTCTTGAGGAAAATACTGTAGATCTTTCCAGTTTCCTCAGTCGTACCATCTTGTTTCTAGCCATTAACATTATCAATTTCCTGCTGGAAAAATGATGACATAACTTCAAACTGTAGCTCTTCAGGCAGTGAGCCATGTTTATGGAGCATCTCAGGGTGAGAGACCTAAACTGGGAACTCCTGGAGCAAATATCTCTGCAAAAGTCTGGGAAGTTCTGATGCTGGTCTTAGAGGGTGGACAGACTGTTCAGGGCCTCTAGCGCCAGGCTGATGGCCCTATGCCCACAACAAGAGCAGCAGTATTTATTGAGGGCCTAATGTATGTAAAAATAATTCTAATTAATTATTTGAGATGAACAGTGAAAGTAGAAGCATTCTCTGATTGAGGGAATCAGTCAATTTATT
Organism: Ornithorhynchus anatinus; assembly: GCF_004115215.2. Lineage (NCBI taxonomy): Eukaryota > Metazoa > Chordata > Mammalia > Monotremata > Ornithorhynchidae > Ornithorhynchus > Ornithorhynchus anatinus. The sequence goes on from NC_041729.1 coordinate 112,354,944, forward strand.
GAGTACTTAGTGTTTGTAGAGCAAACTGTAGTAAACACTTAGGAAAGTGCAATAGAGTTGGCAAATACAACCAGACCTCAAGAAGCTACAGTCTAGTAGGGGAGACAGACATTAAAATAACTTAAAGAGAGGGGAAGCTGCATAGTATAAGGATATATACGTAAGTGCAATAGGGGTAGCAAAGAGGTGAGCATCAAAGTGTTTAAGGTAAGTATAGACCCAAGTGCAGCATGGCATAGTGGATAGAGCACAGACCCTGGGAGTCAGAAGGACATGAGTTCTAATCCCAGCTACGCCACTTGTCTGCTGAGTGACCTTGGGCAAGGCACATCACTTCTCTGGGCCTCAGTTACCTCATCTGTAAAATGGATATTAAGACTGTGAGCCCAGTGTGGGACCTGGACTTCCTTGTATCCCCCCAGCACTTGCTATAGTGCCTGGCACATAGTAATTGCTTAAGGAATACCACAGTTACTACTATTATTATTATTATCATTGGCAGCACAGAAGGGAGGGAGAAGAGGGTGGAAGAGAAGAGGTATCAGGAGAGGCTTCCTGGAGGAGATATGGGAAGGACAATTGGCATTTATCCCCATTTTAGAAATGAGGAAACTAAGGCACAGAGAATTTAAGTGACTTCCCCAAAGTCAATCAATCAATCAGTAGTATTTACTGAATGTCAGAACATTGAGCTAAGCACTTGGGAGAGTGAAGTACAGTCAAGTTGGCCGATACGTTCTCTGCCCAAAGGGAACTTACAATCTAGTTGGGAAGACAAGTTTCAAAATAAATTCCAGAGAGGGGAAGCATCACAGTATTAGACAAGTTGGCAGAGAATGTGTCTGTTATATTGTTATATTGTACTCTCCTAAGTGCTTAGCACAGTGCTCTGCACACAATAAGCACTCAAGAAATACGATTGACTGACTGAAGCTAGGACTAGAACCCAGGTCTCCTGACTCCCAGCCTGTTCTCTTTACCTAGTCTACACTCCTCTCTACAATATAACTGGGGAGGGAGACAGACACAGATCATGTGTTTAAAATGGGATAAAGAGGAAAAACATAGTTACAATTGGTAATGACAAAAGTAAGCAAAAATGAAAAAAAATCAGTACAATCAGTACAAAATCTGTAAAACAGAGATACTTATAAATGTTCAGGGTGAATAATGGGATGCCCTGACCAGGGAAGTGAGGATTAGCAATCAATCAATTATTCAATCAATTAATGGTATTAATTGAACATTTACTGTTTTTAGAATATTGTACTAAGTACTTGGGAGAGTTCAATCAATCAGTCAATCATATTGAGCACTTACTGCATGCAGATCATTGAAATAAGTACTTGGAGGTACAATTTATGACCATATCTGTAATTTATTTATTTATATTAATGTCTGTCTCTCCCGCTAGACTGTAAGCTCACTGTGGGCAGGGAATGTGTCAGTTTATTGTTATGTTGTACTCTTCCAAATACTTAGTATAGTGCTCTGCATATGATAAGTGCTCAATAAATACGATTGAATGAATGAAAGACATGTTCCCTATGCACAATGAGCTTACAGTCTTGAGGGGGAGACAGACATTAATATAAATACATAATCAACAGATATATACATAAGCACTGTGGGGCTGGGAGTGGAGTGAATACCAGATGCCCAAAGTACACTGATTCAGGTAAAAGGTTGGGGGGCTAGTGGATAGAACATGGGTCTGGGAGTCAAAAGGACATAGGTTCTAATCCCAAATCTACCACTTGTCACTGCCACTTGTTGAGCAAGTCATTTAACTTCTCTGGGCCTCAGTTACCTCATCTGTAAAATGGGAATTGAGACTGTAAGCCCAATGTGGGACATGGACTGTGTCCAACCCAATTAGCTTATAACTACCCCACCTCCTACCTGGCACATAGTAAGATCCTTACAAACACAATAAAAAAAATAGATGATGCAGAAGGAAGAAGGAGTCAGGAAAAAGAGGGCTTAATTGGAGAAAGCCTCCTGGAGTAGATGTAATAATAATAATAATTTGCTGTTGTTAATTGTTTACAGTATGCTAAGCACTGTATTAAGCAGTAGAGCAGATAAATGATAATCAGGTTGCACCTGGACTCACAGAATAAGTAGGAGGGAGAACAGGAATTGAAATCCCATTTTGCAGATGAGAGAACTGCCACACAGAGATGTTTTAGTGACTTGACTAAGGTCACACAGCAGGAAAGTGGTGGAGCTGGATTAGAACACAAGTCCTCTTCCTCTGAATCCTAAGAACTCTTTCCAATAGGTCATTCTGCCTCCTCATGTGATCTTAATAAGGCTTAGAAATTGGGGAGAATGGTGGCCTGGCATATATAAAGGAGGTGGATGTTCCAGGACAAAAGGAAGTCGTGGGGGAAGGGGTTGGCAGCGAGATAGATGAGTCACAATCAGGAAACAGGGAGCAAAGTGGCTCACATTGTGCTGGCAGGGCTGTCATAGAATACCACTGGGGTAAAATAGGAGGGGACAATCTGAATGAGCACTTAAAGCAATGGTGGGGAGTTTCTGTAAGTTATCATCCAGGAAGGACTTCCGGAGGGGAGGGCTTTATGGAGGAGGAAAGAATCATTCCCAGTAATGCCCTGCTCACCTTGAAGTTGCTGCAAATCAGCCCTGAGCCTTTTCAGCTGAACCAGCATCCACCCACAGTCACCAGTAGAGGAAGGGATGGAAGGTGGGGTGAAGGGCCATTTCTCTCAAAAGCACCTGGTGGACAGAAAACATGTCTATCAACTCTGTTGTATCAAGTGCTTAGTACAGTGCTCTGCACACAGTAAATGCTCAATAAATACCGTTGACTAATGATTGATTGATTCTCCAGGCCAGGCCTGCTCATTCCCCAGGGCCTTCTCCTTTGGCCTGTGGCTGCAGGATCACACATATTCATTCATTCATTCATGCATTCATTTATTCATTCAATTGTATTTATTGAGCACTTACTATGTGCAGAGCACTGTACTAAGCACTTGGAATGTACAAGTCGGCAACAGATAGAGACAGTCCCTGCCACTTGACGGGCTTACAGTCTAATCGGGGAGACAGGCAGACAAGAACAATGGCAATAAACAGCGTCAAGGGGAAGAACATCTCATAAAAACAATGGCAACTAAATAGAATTAGGGTGATGTACATCTCATTAAACAAAATAAACAAAATAAATAGGGTGATAAATACAGTTGAGTGGACGAGAACAGGGCTGAGGGGGGTGGGACAGGAGAGGGAGAGGTGGGAGAAGAGGGTTTAGCTGTGGAGAGGTGAAGGGGGGGTGAAGGGGGCAGAGGGAAAAAGGGGGGAGCTCAGTCTGGGAAGGCCTCTTGGAGGAGGTGAGTTTTAAGTAGGGATTTGAAGAGGGGAAGAGAATTAGATTGTCTGAGTGAAGATGGATGGCATTCCAGGAAGGACCGCAGGAGGACGTGGCCCAGGGGTCGACGGTGAGATAGGCGAGACCGAGGGACGGTGAGGAGGTGGGCGGCAGAGGAGCGGAGCGTGCAGGGTGGGCGGTAGAAAGAGAGAAGGGAGGAGAGGTAGGAAGGGGCAAGGTGATGGAGAGCCTTGAAGCCTAGAGTGAGGAGTTTTTGTTTGGAGCAGAGGTTGATAGGCAAGCACTGAAGGTGTTTAAGAAGGGGAGAGACATGCCCAGATCGTTTCTGCAGGAAGATGAGCCGGGCAGCGGAGTGAAGAATAGACTGGAGCAGGGGGAGAGAAGAGGAAGGGAGATCAGAGAGAAGGCTGACACAGTAGTCTAGCCGGGATATAACAAGAGCCTGTAGCAGTAAGGTAGCCGTTTGGGTGGAGAGGAAGGGGCGGATCTTGGCGATATTGTATCAAACCTTGGCCGGAGTCCGGGGCCAGAAATACGACACTGGTGTCAAGAGCCTTCAGAAATGTTGGGCCGCTGGGGAGCCTGTTGAGTGTGGAGCCAAGGATTGGGGTTTGGAATGGAGAAGAACCACTCATGTCCTTCCACCCATCCCAGGACTACTCCTTCCAAGGACCTCTCATCTGCTCTTCTACCCATCTACTTCCTTGGTTGTCGAGTCATATTTTAAAGGCTCTATTTTTCAGAGAAGCAGCGTGGCTCAGTGGAAAGAGCATGGGCTTGGGAATCAGAGGTCATGGGTTTGAATCCCCACTCTGCCACTTGTCAGCTGTGTGACTGTGGGCAAGTCACTTCACTTCTCTGTGCCTCAGTTACCTCATCTGTAAAATGGGGATTAAGACTGAGCCTCACGTGGGACAACCTGATTACCCTGTATCTACCCCAGTGCTTAGAACAGTGCTCTGCACATAGTAAGTGCTTAACAAATGCCAACATTATTATTATTATTATTATTAATAAAAGCTTTTATTTTCTGCCACCTAGTCTCTGTAACTTTTCTACATATCTGTCCTCCCCAACCTAAGTTGTGAGTCTCTTGTGGAATGGGCCTGTTTACTTGTTTTGATGTCTGCCCCCGCACGCCTCTTCCAGACTGTAAGCCTGGTGTGGGCAGGGATTGTCTCTATTGCTGAATTGTACTTTCCAAATGCCTTAGTTCAGTGCTCTGCACAAAGTAAGCATCAGTAAATACAACTGAAGGAATGAATGAATGGAACAAGATGGTGGAGGAGAAAGACTCCACAGAAATGGTGGTAGGAGAGATCCAGAAGAAGATCAAAGATGCCTTTGAAGTTTTCCAACATGAAACTAATAATACTGTGGATGTCAGGGAGATTGGTACAATTATACGGTCACTGGGGTGTTGCCCAAGTGAAGGAGAGCTACATGACCTAATTGCAGAGGTAGAAGAAGACGAGCCAACTGGATATATCCACTTGGAAAAATTTATTTCGATGGTGACCAAAGTATTGATGGAAAAGAGATATAGGCCGATTCCAGAAGACGTCCTTCTTCATGCTTTTGAGGTCTTAGACCCAAGTAAACGAGGGCATCTGACTAAAGAAGAGCAGTCAAGTTCATGACCGAAGAAGGCAAGCTTTTCACACAAGAGGAAATGGAGGAGATGCTGTCTTGCTGCTGTGGATCCAGAATCAAACATCATTAATTACAGAGACTATCTAACGATGATGGTGGTAGAGGACAATGAAAGTGTCACAAAATAGATTGGGCCACCTCTAATGAAAATGAAATCCTTTTTAAAATTTTAACTTGCAGTTTATTTACTTGAAATTCTTTTGCTGGTTAGTGGGTAGCTACTCTCTGTAAAACTCTTAGAAGATGTGAAGAGTGCCTTATCAACTAGGATAATCAAGATGATTCTAGCAAATAAAGACATGAGGCAAGCTATGTTCTAGTTGTCACTGCTCTGACCGTAACTCCACCATGGCTCATATTAAGGTCTGAAAATGGACCTAACGTTCTCCAGCAGATAGGTGTCCGTGCTCAACCTGCAGGGGGCTCGAAAGGGTCTCTTCAACTTCTCATTCTAGGCTTCAAGGCTCTCCATCACCTTGCCCCCTCCTACATCTCCTCCCTTCTCTCTTTCTACTGCCCACCCCGCACGCTCTGTTCCCCTGCCGCTCACCTCCTCACCGTCCCCCGTTCTCGCTTATCCCGCCATCGACCCCGGGTCTACGTCCTCCCGCTGTCCTGGAATGCCCTCCCTTCTCACCTCTGCCAAACTAACTCTTTTCTCCTCTTCAAACCCCTACTGAGAGCTCACCTCCTCCAAGACACCTTCCCAGACTGAGCTTCCCCTTTTCCCTCTGCTCCCTCTGCTGCCTCTCTGTCCCCCGCTTCACCTCCCCTCAGTTAAGCCCCCTTTCCCCCTTTTCCCTCTGCTCCTCCCCCTCTCCCTTCCCCTCCCCTCAGCACTGTGCTCATTTGCTCATTTGTATATATCTTCATTACCCTATTTATTTTGTTAATGAGGTTACATTCCCTTGATTCTATTTATTGCTATTGTTTTTGTCTGTCTCCCCTAATTAGACTGTAAGCCCATCAATGGGCAGGGATTGTCTCTATCTGTTGCTTAATTGTACATTCCAAGCGCTTGGTACAGTGCTCTGCACATAGTAAGAGCTCAATAAATACTATTGAATGAATGAAGGGATCATATCCGAATTTCTTTATTTTTCATTCATCCCAGTGCTCCGTGTAATGCTGAGCCCATAAAGGAAGGACTGTCAACAATCCATAAATGCCTGCAGCTGAGTCCCATTACAGTTGCCCCCAGGAGTTCTGGAAGAGTGTATGCTGAAACTGATCTCCTCTGATAGATACTGAAATATTTTTATGGGCCTTATGGATTTGAGCAGTTCTAGCTCATGTCCATTAATTTACAGCCCTTTCAGTGAAAGCTGTGGTGGTGAGCAGAGCTGTGACTTGGGGACATTGGCATGAATTTATGGACAGTTGGCAACCCTAAGGGCAAATACTCAATAAATACCATAGCTAACTAAAAAAAAAATCACAGGAAAAAGGGCACCACCAAAATGGACTTTTAAAAATCTCTTTCTCTCCCTCAAAAGGAAGAGGGGAGAGGGGAGAAGAGAGTGGAGAAGATGGAGAAAGGGGAAAGGAGCAAAGGGAAAAAGAGAAGGGGGGGATGGGATTTAGACTTGTAAATAAAATATAATATACCAGCCCAGAGAAATACTTCGGCAGCCACCCTCACTCAGTGGGAGTTGTTGTGCTGAAAGTGGAAAGAATGAAATCAGCCATCCCTTCCACCAGTCCAACATAAACCGTTACTGACTCTGAGATGCCAGTAAAAAGCTAGAGAAATCAATGGTCCTTTCATGTTAATCAAATCTGCCCCAGGAAAGATTATAAATTCTAGAACATTAGGTATCTCAGCGGGATTGTTTCAGTCAGACTTCAAAAGGAATTGCAGATGATGAACAAGAAGCTGGTTCTTGGGCCTTTGTTTACACTGTTTCTTAACCTTTAGTTTCTCCCTCTCCTCTAAACTCCTCTGCCCTCCCTATCAGTCAACTTGACATTCTCTCAAATTAGACAAATGTTCCATCCTCTGCAATAATTAATGCTTTCCATTGAACATCTTTTCTACTACACCTTCAAAGTGCAGTCTTATTTACCTTAGCCTTCCCCAATATTCCCTGAGGGATCCGTGGTACCAGTTTTCCAATCTCTCCTCAGAGACTTGAGTTCTGTGGCTAGAAGAGGCTGATAGCAGCAGATAGTCTCTACTGACACTCTCCCTACCTCCCAAAGGTGATGGTTTATTTTGACTTCTGGGAAGAAGGACAGACTTTTTCATTTCTCACTTTTGAAGGAGCTGCCTGGAATGTCCTGGTGGTCCTTTTCCTTGTGATATGTCCTAATTCAGTTAGTCCATCAGTCAGTTGTATTTATTGAGCACTTACTGTGAGCAGAGCACTGTTCTAAACACTTAGGAGAGTACAAAAACACACAGACACATTCCCTGCCCACAACAAATTTACAGTCAAGAGGGGGAGACAGACATTAATAAGAATAAATAAATTACAGATATGGACATACGTGCTGTGGGGTAGGGAAGGGGAGAGAATAAAGGGAGCAAGTCAAGGAAAAATATGAAACACTTCAGAGGTTGGACAGGGAACGTGTCTGTTTATCATTATATTGTACTTTCCCAAGTGTTTAGTACAGTACTCTACACACAGTAAGTGCTCAATAAATAAAAATGAATAAATGAAAGATCTGGAATCAAGGAAGTGCTTCTATGTTGACAGATTTGCTGGATAGTATTTATCCAGATAGGGAGAATGCCTTGTGAGGAGTCAAAGCAATGCCTTCTGATGCCTGAGGAACTGAACTCACAACAGTTAGTGACCTTTTTTTACAGTTCATGAAGCTCATATAAAAATTGGAAATTTGTGAGCCTTGGAGCTGAAGAACCTCTATGTTGGGGAAGGGAAGAGTTAACACTGAGATACCTCTGGTGGTTGTGGGGGTGGGGGGAGAAGGGGGTTTGCATTTCCAAGGTAACCAGCTCCAGAAGATAAAGTAAAGCAGCTAGTGAGCCAAGTGCCAAGGATACTTCAGATAATACAGAGAGCAACTCTGCCACCAGTTGGAAATTGACTAGAAGTCTCTCTCTATGATATCCATAAAGCTGACCACCTAACAGCTGACCCATGGCCTCGCCAGCAACTGAATATACACTGCAGCAAAGGTGACAAATTTTACATTTCAAGAGACTCATTCGAATGGTCATGCCAAGTGTACGTAACACACCCTAAGCCTGTTCGTAGACTGTAGGCAAGATGGGACATGAGAAGCAGTGTGGCCTAGTGGAAAGATCACGGGCCTGGGATCAGCAGACCTGAATTTTCATCCCAGCTCTGCCACTTGTCCGCCTTGTGGCTGTGGGCAAGTTGCATAGCTCCTGTATGTCTTTAGTTTTCTCATCTATAAAATGAGGATTAAACCCAATTTACTTCTATCTAGACTGTGTTCCTCAGGAGGAACAGGAATTCTGTCCAACCTAATAACCTTGTATCTACCCCAGTGCTTAGAAAAGTGCTTGGCACATTTAAGTGTTCATATAACTTTAAATATAGGTATATTAAAAAGTGACCACCTGTCCCCTGGGTGGCGCTTATGTGAACTTGGATAATGAAAAACGTAAATCTGGTGGTGGAACCCTGGGGACTGCCAGGGGATCCAGGCAATAAACTCACCTTTGTTCACACAGTGACTATCTTTTGCTTTTGGAAAACCAGGGATTTGAACGGACAAGTAGATCTTCTCCAAGCCAGACAGACCCCACACCACAAGCATCACTGGCAAATGGGGAACAGCAGGAGGAGCAGTGTGGAGTTCTGGCTAACACACTACTTTGAGAGACCTGCCTTTATCCTTGGGTAATTAGAATTCTCATGATGTCATTATTGACTAGGGTGGACATTGCCTGTAGACTATAAGCACCTTAATAGTTAATAATAATAATAATGATGGTATTTGTTAGGCGCTTAATGTGTGCCATGCACTATATTAAGCACTGGGGTAGATACAAGATAATCAGATTAGACACAGTTTCTAGCCCATGTGGGGCTCACATTCTAGAGGAGAGGGATAACAGGTATTAATCCCCATTTTCAGATGAGGAAGCAGAGAAGTTGAGAGATTTGCTCAAGGTCATACAGCAGACAAGTGACAGAGTAGAATTAGAACTCAGGTCCTCTGACTCAGGTCTGTGCTCTTTCCCTGTGGGTAGGGATCGCAGCTACCAACTCTACTGGTTCTCCTATTTCTATAGCTACTCATTCTCAGTCTCTTTTGCAGGTTCCTCCTCTGTCTCCTACCTGCAAACTGTAGGTGTCTCTCAATCCTCAGTTCTGAGTCTCCTATTCTCCATCTACCCCCACTATCTGGGAAAACTTATTTGTTCCCCTACCTTCAACTACCATCTCTACCATCTACCATTCAGTCCACGTTTCCCCACTCCTCAAGAAACTCCAATGACGGCTCAGTCACCTCCACATCAAACAGAAACATGGTTTTACCGAAGTCTTCTAAGCATTTAATCACCTTGCTTGTTCCAATTTTACCTCGATGATTTTCATCTACAACCCAGCTTTCTCATTTGGCTCCTCTAACACCAACCTTCTCACTGCACCTCTATCTCATCTATCTTGCCACCAACTGCATGTCCACATCCTGCCTCTGGCCTGGAACTCCTATTCATTCACTTGTATTTATTGAGCACTTACTATGTACAGAGCACTGTACTTCCTTCATATCCTAGTACAGTGCTCTGCACAGAGTAAGTGCTCAATAAATAACATTGATCTTTTGATTGATTGGTTGAAGGCACTCGCTGTCCCTCTTTGGCCAGCTACAGAACTAGCAAGTGCAGGTCACATTATTGGGTTACACCATAACTATATATAACATCACACAGGGCCTTTTGTGAAAGTCCACAAAAACTAGAGCATTTCTCCAAGGGAATTCCCAAACTCCATTCTCTCTTTCCAGAGTCTTTGCTCCCCCTCCCAGGTCCTTGTGACCATGGATGCTGCTTCCAAACCTTGGGATTGGGTGCTAGGAGAATAGGTGTTGGGAGGCCGAGGGCCCTTAAAATAAGAATCCCTGACAAATAGGAGTTTGGTGCCATGTCAGTAGCAAGCAAGGGACAGAACAGGTGAAAACTGGACCTATTTGGTTTAAAACTGGAGATGAATAGCCACCCTACTGTTCACTTATTCTAAATGGAACTTTCCTGGATTATCAGGAGTCAGAGTTGTTCTAGTTTGTGGTAGTTCCTCCCACCTGTGCTAGTTCTCTTCCCAATCTATCCAAGAAATTCATGTGGATATTCAATAAACAAGCTGTTTAGTTCTCCTCCACAATACCCGTGATCCACTTGGCTTCTGGGAAATGACATTCATCAACCAGTCAGAGCCAAAGTAAAGAGAAAGGCAATAACCCTGTGAAGGATTAAATCATGAATGAGCAGAGGGTTCCAACTTTAAATGACAGTTCCTTCAGCTCATTCTCCTGAAGGGTGAAAAATAATCTTAGTCATTGTTCATCTCATTTTCTAGGCAAGGCTCATTTCATTCAGCAAGACCACTGGAAGATTGATTATTACATTTCCTTGCTCATAACACTCATCTGCCATATGTAGAATGCTCTAGTCCCCTTACATAGCAGAACAAACATGAGGCTCAAGGGGTTTCCACAACTGCTGGATATTTATTTTCAAACTGAGCTCAGGTACACATAAGCAGTGCTATTGGAGTCTCATGGAACACTTTGGTTAGATTAGTCATAGGCCTCATTTTTCCTCCAATGGACTTTTCCTCATCACCAGAACCCACTCCACCCTAACTATAGAGAGAGGGAGTGTAAGACTTCTCTCCCTCAGCAAGATGGTCATGATTGTGGATACAAGGCAAATAGAGGCAACGGTACTAGTTTAAAAAGAAACCCAGCTGCCCCTGGATCTGGAGGTCAGACAAGTATCTGGAGAAGCTGGTCCAGATTACAGCAGGCCCAAAAATGATTCTCAGTCCCAGCCCATCCCTTGCTGGGGAGGGAGTGGGGCTTCCAGAGGCAGGAGCTCTGATGTCCTGCAGTGCTGGGAGAGGCAGTAGCCACAGCCATAAGCCCCCAAAATTCTAAAAGTTGGAAAAGCCTGGAGCTGCCATTGTGTCCTATCTCTTCTGTGTCCAATCTGAATTGCTCCCTAGACTGTAAACTCACTGTGGGGAGGGAATGTATCTGTTTACTGTGGTAAAGCATTCTCCCAAGTGTTTAGTACAATGCTGTGCACAAAGTAAGGGCTAAATAAATGTGATTGACCAAGTGACTACTGTGCCAGAGAAGAGATTGCTGGGATTGCAAATAGCATGGGCGTAGTCTCTCTACAAGGAAGAGGGTCTTAGAGGTCAGGTGCTGAGGGAGAGAGCTACCCTTTGCTACACCTGAGACCTCCCTCTAGTTACTATATGAGCACTGGGGTCTCCTTTAAGTTTGGAGGAGTTGCCATGGCAGAGCTTGTTGGGAGGGAGCTATTGGCCCACTCTTGAGAAACCCCATCCACCCAATCCCCAGTGGCCAGTGCAGATGGTCATTGAGTACTGGCCAAATGGCTGTTTTTTCCACAATTGAAGCCATTGTATAGTTTTAGACTAGGCTTACATTAGCCTGGCTCTGAACCAGAGTGTTTGGAAGGGCAAGTTAATTAATCAATAGATGGTGTTTATTAAATGCCTACTATGTGAGGAGCACTGTATTAAGTCCATGGGAGAATACATAGAAAGAAAAAGACACACTGCCGACCCTTAAGGAGTTTACAGTCTAATGGAACAAAGTCAATGAAAGGGGAGAAGGCTGCTCCAGCCACTCCTTAAGTCATGATTGGAGAAGTGACTGGGGAAAGGGCAGTGCTCAGTGCTTAGAACAGTGCTCAGCACTTAGAACAGTGCTCAGCGCTTAGAACAGTGCTCTGCATATAGTAAGCACTTAATAAATACCAACATTAATTAAGGGGGATGGCAGTGAGAAGCAGTATGGCTTAATGGATAGATCACCAACCTGGGAGTCAGAAGGACCTGGGTTCTAATCCCGGCTCCATCACTTATCTTTTGTGTGACCGTGGGCAAATCACTTAATTTCTCTGTGACACAGTTGCCTCATCTGTAAAATGGACATTAAGACAGTGAGCTCCATGTGGGACATGGATTGTGTCCAACTTTCATTCATTGGATTGTGTTTATTGAGAGCATACTGTGTGCAAGAGCACTGTACTAAGCACTTGGAAAGTACAATTCAACAACAGAGACAATCCCTACCCAACAATGGGCTCATAGTCTAGAAGGGGGGAGACAGACAACAAAGCAAAACAAGTAGACAGACATCAATAGCATCAATATAAATAGGATTCTAGATATATACACATCATTAATAAAATAGAGTAATAAGTGTGTATATATATACACTAGTGCTGTGAGGTGGGGAGGGTGCTAGAGCAGAGAGAGGGAGTCGGAGCAATAGGAGGGGGTGGAGGAGCAGAGGAAAGGGAGCTCAGTTTGGGAAGGCTTCCTGGAGGAGGTGAGCTTTCAGTAAGGCTTTGAAGGGGGGAAGTGTGCTAGTTTGGCAGATGTGAGGAAGGAGGGCATTCCAGGCTAGAGGTAGGACGTGGGCCAGGGGTCAGTGCAGGACAGGTGAGAACAAGGCACAATGAGGAGGTTAGCAGCAGAGGAGCAGAGTGTGCTGGCTGGGCTGTAGAAGGAGAGAAGGGAGGTGAGGTGGGAGGGGGAAGGTGATGGCTTTGAAGCTTTGAAGTCAATAGTGAGGAGTTGTTGCTCAATCAGCTTGTATCTAGCCAAGTGCTTAGTAAAATGCCTGGCACAGAGCACGTGCTTAACAAATATCAGAAAAAGAGAGGTAACTTGGCATGCCACCTCCCCACTCTCTCTCACACAAAACAGGGTCCACTTTGGGGCTAGTATTCTATTTAGCATGCTCTTACTTCCTCACCCACTCTGTGCTTCCACAGAGGCACCTTTTTCTAGCCTGCTATAAACACCTGCCTAGGACATTGGTGGTGACTGAACTGAATTAGGTTATCAAGGTTATAAGATTAACATGTTGGCCCAGAATTCAAACTGCCTGGTATGATCAATCAGTGGTATTTATGGAACACTTACTGTAGTCAGAGCACTGTGCTAAGCACTTGGTAGAGTACAGTATGACAGAGTTGGTAGACAGGTTCCCTTCCCACAGTAATCTTACAGTCTATAGGGGTAGAATCATGATCCCAGGGTCATATTTTTTTCTGTCAGTCAAGGTATTTATTGAGTGATTACAGTGTGCAAAGCACTGTACAAAGTGTTAGGGAGAGTACAATAAAATAAGTAGACCAGATCTCTCTCTTCAAGGACCTTATGCTCTAGTTGTGTTTATTGCCCTGACTGGCATATTGAATGTACCCATTCCTCCCCTTTCCCCTTGAAATGAGGTAGGGAAAATACCTCAATCATGCATTTGCATGAGAGATATAGGATAGAGTCTCAAGAGTTAAAGGGTACAGGTCCAAGTGGGAAGGTGACACAGAATAGAGAGAGAACAGAGAGGAAGTAAGGGAAATTAGGGCTCAAACAGGGAAGGCCGCTTGGACATGTGGAAAGGCCTCTTGGAGATGTGATTTTATCAATCATTTAATCAGTGGTATTTATTAAGTGTTTACTCTGTACAGAGCACTGTACTAAGCACTTGGAAGAGTGCAATACAACAGAGTTGGCAAAAACACTCCCTACCCACAAGGAGCTTACCATCTAGAGGGGGATACAGATGAAAGATAATAATAATAATGAAGGTATTTGTTAAGTGCTTACTAAGTGCCAAGGATGCTTCTAAGCGCTGGGATAGACGTAAGGTTATCAGGTTGTCCCACATGGGGCTTACATTCTTAATCCCCATTTTATTGATGAGGTAACTAAAGCACAGGGAAGCAGTGTGGCTTAGTGGAAAGAGCCTGGGCTTGGGAGTCAGAGGACATGAGTTCTAATCCTGGCTCTGCTACTTGTCTACTGTGTGACCTTGGGCAAGCTGCTTACCTTCTCTGTGCCTCAGTTACCTCATCTGTAAAATGGGGAGTAAAACTGTGAGCCTCTCATGGGACAACCTGATTACCTTGTATCCACCCCAGTGCTTAGAACAATGCTCAGCATATTGTAAACACTTAACAAATACTATTATTATTATTGTTATTAAGTGACTTGCCCAAAGTCACTTATCTGACAAGTGGCGGTGGTGGGATTAGAACCCACGACCTCTGATTCCCAAGCCCATGCTCCTTCCACTAAATTACCTATATGTACATTAGATGCTGAGGGGCTGAGGGTGGGGCGAATAAAGGGTACAAATGCAAGGGTGACCCAGCAGGGAGAGGGAATAGGAGAAATGGGGGCTTAGTCAGGGAAGACCTTTTGGAGGAGATGGTATTTTAATCAAGTTTTGAGGAGAGTGATGGTCTGCTGTACATGAAGTGGGTGGGAGTTCCAGGCCAGAGGCAGAACATGGGCAACGTGTCAACAGTGAGAGAGAGAGATTGAGGTACAATGACTATATTGGCATTAGAGGAGTGACTCATATGCTATGGGTCGAAGTAGATCAGTGAGGAGGAGAGCTGATTGAGTTCTCTAACGCAGAAAGTAGGAGTTTCTGTTTGATGGGGAGGTGGATGGGCAACCACTGGAGGTTTGTAAATCATGGGGAGATATGGACCAAATTTTTTTTTAGAAGAATGATCCGATCAGAAGAGCCAAGTAAGAACTAGAGTGGGGAGATATAGGAGGCAGGGAGGTTAGTTAGGACACTGATGCAGTAGTCAAGGCAGGATATGGGGTTTAGATAAGCATAGTAAGAGTTCAGATGGTGAGTAAAAGGTAGATTCTAGAGATGTTGTGAAGGCAGAACTGACAGGTTTTGAGGACAGATTGAATATGTGGATTGAATGAGAGAGATGAGTCGAGGATAATGCCAAAATTTCGGACTTGTGAGACAGGTAGGGTGGTGGTGTCTACAGTGATGGGAAAGTCAGGGGAAAAGCATGGTTTTGGTGGAAAGATGAAGAGTTCTGTTTAGTTTGTGTTTAGTTTGAGGGATATGCTCTGGAGCCATTCAAGCCAGTTACTTAAGAACAATGAGTTAGTTCTTCCTTGAATCCTGGAATCCTGAATAGAATGATTTCAAATTTGTGCCTCAGAGAGCAGCAAATTGATGAAATGATAATAGTGGTGCTTGTTTATTGCTTATGGAACAAGCACTGTGTTAGAAGCTGGATGAACATTGTAATCATATAAGACATAGTCTCTGCCTCACAAGGGGTTTGCAGTCTAAGGGGGAGGGAGAACAAGCATTTAATCCCCATTTTAGAAATGAGCAGCTGAGGCACAGAAAAGTTAACTGATTTGCCCAAAATCACACAGCAGGCAAGTGGCAGAGCTGGAACCCAAATCCAGATCTGCTGCTACTGTTGCTGGAATGGACTGTTGGGCTATGTCAGAATGGATGGAGTCAGGTGGAGTCAAGAGAGGGGAATAGTAACCTTGCTAGTTTTTTACAATTGAATAGAAAGATGTAGCTTGTGACAAAGATTCCCTACCACAATGCTAAACGCATCTGCAGGGCTTAAAAAATCATGATCCTTGGAATGAAAAGCAACCAGATATCTTATTAAAGTCATGGATCGATCAATCAATCAGTCAACTGTCTTTTTTGAGCACTTAATGTGGGCAGAGCACTGTACATGAGAGAGTACACTAATGTTGGTAGAGAACAATCCCTGCCCCCAAGGAGCTTACAGTCTAGTCAGGGAGTAATACATTAAAATAAATTACAGATAAAACCCTCTTTTCCTCTAGTCCCTCTCCCTTCTGCATTATCTATATCTTTGGATTTGTAATCAATCAATCGATTGATCAGTTGTATTTGTGGAGTGCTTACTGTGCAGAGCACTGTACTAAAGGCTTGGGAGAGTAAAATAAAACAGATATGGTTCCTGTCCACAATGAGAAGGAGCATGGCCTAGTAGAAAGAGCATGGGCCTGGGTGGCTGAGGATCTGGTTTCAAATCCTGGCTCTGATAATTGCTTGCTGTGTGACCTTGGACAAGTCATTTAATTTCTCTGTGCTTCAGTTTCCTCAACTGTTAAATGGGAATTAAATACCTGTTCTCCTTCCTACTTGAACTGTGAGCCCTAGGTGGGACAGGGACTGTGTCTGATTTAATTAATTTATTCCTTCTCCAGCACTTAGAAGAGTGTTTAACACATAGTAAGCGCTTAATAAATACCATAAAAAGAACAAGCTTGCAATCTAGAGGGGGAGATAAACATTAATATAAATATAACACATATATACGTAAGTGCTGTGGGGCTGAGGGAAGGGTGAATAAAGGGTGCAAATCCAAGTGTGAGGGTGATGCAGAAGGGAATGGTAGAAGAGGAAATGAGGAATTAGTCAGGGAAGACTTTTTGCTGTACTCTTTTTAAATATTAGATTCAACAGAACTTCAGCCTCAAAGCACTTATGTACATAACTGTAATTTATTCATTTATATTGATGTCTTCTTCCCCATCTAGATTGTGAGCTCCCTGTGGGCAGGAAACATGTCTACCAACTGTGTCGTATTGTATTCTCCCAAGGTCTTAGTACAGAACTCTGCAGACAGTAAGTGTTCAATAAATACCATTGATTGATTGATTGATAGGGAATCAGCAGAGAAATAGGTCACAAACATTAAGTTCTGTGTGGGGTGAACATCAAAGTGCTTAAGGGGTACAAACCCAGGATCTCACTGAGATGAACTAGGGTCCACGGTACGAGTGAACAGATAAAGAAATAACTCTGGTATTAATTTTGTGATGCTGCAAATTTATCATTTATGCTTGGGCTTCAAGTTTAAACTCATCTCCCAAACTTTTCAGAGGCAAATCTCCCCTTAAAATTGGCTCTCTGTGTCTTGGATTGGGTCTGAAATTCTTCTTTCACTTATCCTTCCATCTTTAAAGGAACCTCTGTTCATAACTACAGAGTTATGGTTGTAAATGCTCTCCCAGAATAAGAAATACAAAATTGCTCTATCTTTCTTTAAAATATGCTATTTCTTTTGGGTCTTAAAATGCTTTTGCTGTGTTCTTGTGGCAAGTTAACAGTTCCTGACATTTCCCTAGCCAACTTATATTATGAAAGAGTTTAGGGCATTTTAAAATGAAATTATTCTTGTTTCCTGAGACTTTCATTTCTTTCTCTAAGGCCTTCAGCTTTTGAAGTTGAGTTACATCTAGCAGGAACACAGGATATTTGATGGAAAGGTGTGGTTCCCATTATTAACTTCAGCATCGTCTACATAATTAAACGTCACTTGGGCTTTATGAATTCTGTGTAGGAGAAGACCTCTCTCCATCTTTGGTTTCTTATGGGAAATCAATTCTTCATTAATTAGGTCCCTTTGTTCAGTTACTGTAAGCTCAGCCCAATACTGAATATTCAGTCACGTGATCTTATTCTTGTCCTCTAGGAACTGATAGCCTAAAGCAGTAGCCTAGAGATGTGTCTGATTGAACTTTTTAATGAGTTGTATTAAGACGATATCTTAAGCAGTGTGGTCTGGTGGAAAGATCATGAGCCTGGGAGTCAGAGGATCTGGGTTCCAATTCCGGCTCCACCACTTACCTGCTGTGTGACCTAGGGCTAGACACTTAAATTCTCTGTGCCTCAGTTCCCTTAATTACAGAATGGGGATTCAATACCTGTTCTCCCTTCTACTTAGCCTGTGAGCCCCATGCGGGACCTAATTATCTTGTATCTAACCCAGCATTTAGTACAGTACTTAGCACATCCTAAGCATTTAACAAATACCACAATAATAGCAATACTAATACAAATTATTATTATTATTATTTATGTCCGGCAGCAATACACTTCATCCACAGATTCCATGAATTAGTCCTAATGTTACTGAATTGCACTGTGGACTTTCAAAGTATTCTAATCTTAAATAAACCCAACAATGCAGTTCTTGGCTATTACAATTTTCTAACAAGTTTTTAATTATTTTGGCATTCAACTATATGTTCCAAATATTGCTCTTTGTTGTAGTGCTCTAAAAAAGCAAACTATCCCTTAACTTTTCATTGTTTAACTACGGCTTTCCATTCTAGTATTTTAGGTGTCCTTGGGATGTACTGCTGCCTTCTCTACTCTAGCCTCTGCCCCTTTTTAGTAACTTACCTGTTTATCACTGGGGTATGAAAAAGATTCTGAACAAGTAGGGAGAGGTACTGGATCAACCAATCAGTGTTTTGTATTCAGCACTTACTATGTGCCATGCTTGGGAGAGTACAGTACAACAGAATTAGCGGACACGTTTGGATGATTCCCAACCATGCTGCTTCCCTTTTAGGTCCATGGGAAGCTGTTGACAGACAAAGATTCAGAGGTGAAGAGGGAGAGACACTGTATGCATGAGGGGCTGTGAGTGCCTGCAGGTATGGTTTAAACCGAGACCCATTTTCCTTTGCCACAAGATTCCAGAATTGCCAGCCACCAGATCCATGTCTGGCAGGTCAGTGAGGATGGGGAGAGGGATAAATCTCCAATATCCAATCAATCAATCAGTGGTATTTATTGAGCACTCACTATGTGCAGATCACTGTTCTAAGTGCTTGCGAGAGTACAATACAGGAGAATTAGCAGATATGTTCCCTGCCCAGGCATGGGACCTTTTCCTGTGGACCTGAGAAGTTGTTTTTGGGCAGGTGAATCAGAACTGCTGTTTTAAAAAAAATCTTCATTCAATTTTGGCTCCCTAGTCTAGGAGTTACCCTTCTTCAGGGACTGCTGACATTTATTGTGCCTCTTCTGAGTGTTTCTTGTTAACAGTGGTTGGAATGTCTGTTCCCTTACATTTCTATCTCTTCTCTTTCTTTCTTCCTTTCATATTTCACCATCTAGATTTCACTGCCAAATCTACCTCATAATCTCCCATCTCTCACCTGCTTTAAAATTATTTTGCTTGCCTCTATATCTACTCCTCTTCCTGTCTTCCTTCCCCTATATCCTGAAACTTGCACCCTCGGAGTCATCGAGAAGAAGCATAGCCTAGTGGAAGGAGTGTGGGCATGGGAGTCAGAGGACCTCAGTTCTAATATCAATTCCTCTACTTGTCTGCAGTATGAAGTTGGGCAAGTTGCTTAACTTCTCTGAGCCTCAATCTGTAAAATGGGGATTCAAGCTGTGAGCCCAACATGGGACATGGACTGTCTCAAACCTGATTATCTTGTATCTACTCCAACACTTTAGTATAAGACCTGGCACATAGTAAGTGCTGAACAAATACCACTTTAAAAAAAAAAGCATAGTGCTAAGTGCTGGGGTAGATGTAAGATAGATTCTACATAAGGCTCATAGTTTAAGTAGAAGGGAGTACAAGTCTTGAATCCCCATTTTGCAGGTGAGGTAACAGGCACAGAGAAGTTAAGTGATTTGCCCAAGGTCACATAGCAGAGTTGGTATTAGAACCCAGATCCTCTGACTCCCAGGCCTGTGCTCTTTCTACTAGGTCATGCTTCTTCATGCTGCTTGGCACATAATAAATGCTTAACAAATACCACCATTATTATTATTATCTTTGACTCAACTGATCACTAAATCCCTCTGGTTCTTAATCCCTAATATTTCCTGGGCCTACACCTTCCTCTCACTCATCAGTTACAACCTTGTTTAAAGATCTCTCATTTTGCAACTATACTACTGAAGTGGCCTTCTCCTTGGCTTTTCAGGCTCCAGACTGCCAACTCCTCAGTCTACATTACCCTCTGCTTCTTAGGTCTTCTTTCTACATCATTATTCAGTTCAGTTCACTCTACTCTTCACAAACATCTACTGGCTACTCAGTTCCCTCGGCAGCTTCAAGGCTCTCCAACAATTCTCTCCCTTGAGTAGTGGTAGTAATATTAGCCTTTATTGGACATACTTACTGTGTGCAGAGCACTACAATAAAATCTGAGGAAGAACACCCAGGTGGGAATTAGATATGTACTTGCTCCATAGGGGGCTCCCAGTGTAACAACTACTACTCCCCAGCTCACGCTCTTCACTCTTCCCAAGTTTATCAGTCAATCAATAAATCATATTTATGAGCATTTACTGTATACGGAGTACTGTACTAAGCACTTGGGAGAGTACAATATAACAATATGAGTTGGTAGATACATTCCCCACCTACATCAAGCTTACAGTCCAGAGTTTACCTTATTATTGTAACTTTTTGTGACTTTCTCAAGTCCAACCCGTTTCTCACAACTTTCCCCAAGTCTGGAACTCCATTCCCCCTCCAAACTGCCAGATTCTGGCCTTCTCATCTCCAAATTATTCCCAAAAGGCCAATTCCTACATGAGGCTTTCCTGACAAAATCCCACAGCCCAGGTCATATCACCCCAACAGAGATCATGAGCACTATTTTTTAATCAATTTTCCTACTCTATATACTCACTCACTTATTCATTCATCTTCCTGTATCCTTGCCACTAATAAAATCTCTGTGTTCTTTCTGCTGTCACTAATTGTAAATAATTTATGTGCATTTGCCCATCCCATTTAATCATAAATTCCCTGAGGGCAGGGATGATTGCTTTCTAGACAATAGGTGCTCAATAAATAATTGTTTGAGATACAGAATTTGTTAGACCATTTATTATATCTTTTTTATGTGCAAAGTGCTGGTGTAAATACAAGATAATCAAAACAGACAGCTAGAGATTCACAGTCTAAGAGAGCTATATCTCTATGTTACCAATGAGGAAATTGAGGCCTAGAGAGGTCAAGTGTCTTACTAAAGGTCACACAGCAGGCCAGTGGCTGAGCTTCATTTAAAAGCCAAAGCTCCTGACTTTCAGTCCCGTGTTATTTCCACCAGACTATGATCAACCTTTTAATCATCTCCTGCTTTGGGTAACAAGTCTGGCTTGCCCCATTAGTGGAAAGTAGGTTAAGCTGAACTGCAGACATCTCAAAACTGAAAACTGTCAACTCTAGCCATGATGAGAGATGGATGATGATGCTAAAAATAATTTAGTAAAACTATAGCAGCCCAGCTATAAAAACTTATCAACTTGTCCATATTTTTTCTTTGCTGAAATAAAGATTGGCTTGTGTGAACATGGGAGAAATCATACAGTAAACACTCAATAAATCTTCTCTTTCTATGTGTATATATATATACATATATTTATTAGGTAAGCACAAACTTTGTCCAGATAAAGAGGGTAGGGGGAGGTTTTAAAAGAATCTATTACTCCTTGCATTCTCAATAGTATCCCCAACTTTAACCCCTAATTTATTTACTCCACTTTTCCAAGACTCCCATCAGAAGTCAATAGTTCCAGGAATGTTGCTCATAGAAACTCAGCAAAAGAATAAGGGAAAAAAGACAAATAATGATTATGGTATTTGTTAAGCACCTACCATAAGCCAGGCACCATACTAAGTGCTGGAGTGAATACCAGCCTCTTGGGTGGGACCCAGTCCCTGTCCAGCGTAGGGCTCATAGTCTTACTCCCCATTTTACAGATGAGCTAACCAATGCCCAGAAAAGTGAAGTGATTTGCCCAAGGCCACAGAGCAGACAAGAGACAGAGCCAGCATTAGGACCCAAGACCTTCTGATCCCCAGGGCCGTGCTCTATCCACTATGAGGATACCAGGGATGATGATAATGGTGATAGAAGAGCTGTGTGGGACACTCAGCAGAGAACCACTTGAGGACCAGGTGAGTGAATCCAAGATCGGAAAGTGCTTCAAGGAAGAGGGAATGAATCTAAGGCAGCAGAGAAATGAAGAAAGATTAGGACAGAGTAGAACTTCTTGGATTTGGTTCTGAGGAGGGATTGGAGCCCTTCTAGGACACAATCTTGTTGACATGAAGGCATTAAAAAACAAATTTTAATTTGTCAAGAAGAGAGCTGGTGGAGTGGTGAAGGCAGCCGCTGCCTGCTACCTGTTTATGGATTTTTGAAAGTAATGGCAATATGGACGTGGGATGACAGTTGGAACACCGGGATGTAGAGGGCTTTCATAGAATAGTTCATCAATAATTCATCTCTTTTCTGCTCTTTTATTGCTCCCTAATCAACTGCCACACCAAAGTCCCCAACAAACCTTTAACTTGAAGTGAATTTTCCCAGGTCACACAGCAGTCAAATTCATTCATTCATTCATTCATTCATTCATTCATTCAATAGTATTTATTGAGTGCTTACTGTGTGCAGAGCACTGTACTAAGCGTTTGGAATGTACAAATCAGCAATAGATAGAAACAGTCCCTGCCCATTGACGGGCTTACAGTCTAATCGGGGGAGACAGACAGACAAAACAGTAGGAATAAATAGAATAAAGGGGATGTACATCTCATTAAAACAATAGCACTAAATAGAATCAAGGTGATGTACATCTCATTAACAAAATAAATAGGGTAGTAAAAAATATATACAAATGAGCAAATGATCACAGTGCTGAGGGGAAGGGATGGGAGGGGGGAGGAGCAGAGGGAAAGGGAGGGGAAAGGGGACTTAATAATTGTGGTATTTGTTAAGCGCTTACTATGTGCAAAGCACTGTTCTAAGCGCTGGGGGATACCAGGTGATCAGGTTGTCCCACGTGGGGCTCATAGTTCTTTTAATCCCCATTTGACAGATGAAGTAACTGAGGCACAGAGAAGTTAAGTGACTTGTCCAAGGTCGCACAGCTGACTAGCGGCAGAGCCGGGATTAGAACCCATGATCTCTGACTCCCAAGCCCGCGCTCTTTCCACTGAGCCACACTGCCTCTCGTGGTTCTCGTGCCTCTCGTGGCTGGCTTAGCTGAGGGGAGGTGAAGGGGGGGTAGGGGGAGCAGAGGGAGCAGAGGGAAAAAGGGAAGCTCAGTCTGGGAAGGCCTCTTGGAGGAGGTGAGCTCTCAGTAGGGCTTTGTAGAGGGAAAGAGAATTAGTTTGGCAGAGGTGAGTGGGAAGGGCATTCCAGGACAGCAGGAGGACGTGGCCCAGGGGTCGACGGCGGAATAGGCGAGAACGGTGGACGGTGAGGAGGTGGGCGACAGAGGACCGGAGCATGTGGGGTGGGCAGTAGAAGGAGAGAAGGGAGGAGAGGTAGGAGGGGGCAAGGTGATGTAGGCTTGTAGCCTAGAGTGAGAAGTTTTTGTTTCGTGCGGAGGTTGATAGGCAACCACTGGAGGTTTTTAAGAAGGGGAGTGACATGCCCAGAGCGTTTCTGCAGGAAAATGAGCCGGGCAGCAGAATGAAGAATAGACTGGAGTGGGGAGATACAGGAGGAAGGGAGATCAGAGAGAAGGCTGACACAATAATCCAGTCAGGATATTATGAGAGCCTGCAGAGCTAGAACTAGAACCCAGATCTTCTGGCTACTAGGACCACACTCTTTCTCCTAGTTTGCTCTTACTATTCCCATGTCTGTCTGCAAGTGTAATTTGGCAAGAGAGCAGGCTGTCCTTGACTAAAGGAGTTTCAGAGTGTAGGCAAAATGACATGTAGAGTTTATGCCACCCATGAAGGAATGAAAGAGGCAGCAAGTCAGGGTGATGTTGAAGGGAGAGGGAGAAGAGGAAAGGAGGCTTAGTCAGGGAAGGTCTCTTGAAGGAGATGTGCCTTCAATAAAGCTTGGAAAGGAGAGAGAGTAATTGTCAGATTTGAGGAGGGAGGGCAATCCAGGCCAGAAATAGGACGTGGGCGAGAGGTTGGGGACAAGAGAGATGAGGCCTAGATACAGTGAGAAGGTTAACATTAGAGGAACGGAATGTGTGGACTGAGTTATAGTAGGAGAGTAGTGAGTTGAGGTTGGAGGGGGCAAGGTGATTGACTGCTATAAGGTCATTGGCAAGGACCTATTGCATTATGCGGAGGTGGATGGCAACCACTGGAGTTTCCCGAGGAATGGGGAAACATAGCCTGAATTTCTTTGAAGAAAAATGATCCATCCCTGGATGGTCAACCATCAGAGGTTTTTAAGGAATGGAGGGATACTGACTGAACCATTTTTCAGAAAAGTAATTTGGGTGGCAGAGTGAAGTGTGGACTGGAGAGGGGAGAGGCAGGAGGGAGGGAAGTCAGCAAGGCGGCTAATCTACTAGTCAAGGCAAGAAAGGACAACTGCTCAGATTAGTATATTGCAGTTTGGATGGAGAGGGAAGGATGGATTCTGGAGATGTTGTGATGGTAAAACTGATAGGATTTAGTGGCAGATTGAATTTGTGGTTTGAATGGAAGGGATGAGTTGAGGATGATAATAATAATAATAATAACAGTAATAATGATGGCATTTGTTAAGCACTTACTATGGGCCAGGCACACACTAAGACCTTGGGTGGATACAGGCAAATAGAGTTGGACACAGTCCCTGTCCCCTGTGTGCCCCACGTGGGAGTGGGGAGACAGGTTGAGCAGGGTCCCAGTCAATGGTGCTAATTGCCTAAGGTGAATTTGATTGGATTATGGGTCTGCCAGTTACCTTGAAGGGTTTCACCTGATAAAAGGATCAGAGGTTCCTTCAGGGAATCCAGAGTGGCCAGGAGACCCGAAGTGGCCTGAGCACTGGCCTGGAAGTCAGAAGAATCTGGGTTCTAGTCCCGGATCCACCAATTGTCTGCTCCATGACCTTGGGTAAATCTCTTCATTTCTCTGTACCTCTGGAATATTGGGATTAAGACTATGATCCTCACTGGGACATGGACTGTGTCCAACCTAAGTAACTACCATCTACCCCAGTGCTTAGTATGGTGCCTGGAATATAAAGCTTAACAAATACCATTTTTAAAAAAAGAAGATAGGTGTCAGGCAACCCGTAGGCGAACCATCTCAAAGCTTCACAGCAGCTCTTTAAAATTTTCCTTCAACCCTGCCTCATTTCTGACAAATGGCAGTATAGGAGAAAGGGGCTATTCTCGGCTCAGAGAATTAGATTTTCCAAAGCTGTGGCAGCAAGGGATTCTTTTTCAGATCCTCAGGAGCAGGCTGCAGGGCACAGGGTCCAGTTTCTACCCATCTCAAATCACCAAATCTGAAATCCCATTCTCCAACCTCTACCTCCTCACCTGCCTTGTCTGCTCTGCGGACTGTCTTCTCCCTCAGAGACCTCCAACCTCTTAAGCACCCCCATTTATCCCAGGCCATGATACCCCATCATTATATCACCTCATCAACCTCCCATCTCTTGATGCACAAATCTCCACCCTCACTTCTGCCCTCTCCACTGAGTTTGTCCTTTGTACCCCTGTCCCTCCAGTGATTTCACACTAATCCACAGTAAGCTTCCTCAGCTTAGGTGCTCATCCCATAGAGTGCTGTGGGCAGAAATCCATCTACCAGGTTGACCACATCCATTTCAGACCAATCCTCACCTACATCTCCAGCCCGGATCTCTCTTCCTCTCTGCAGTCTCGCCTTTCCTCCTGACTTCAAGACACCTCCACTTGGATGTGCTCCCATCACCTCAACTGGATAGATCTAAAACAAAACTTCTTATCTTCCTGACTAAACCGTGTCCTCCCCCGACTTTCCCATCGCTGTAGATGTCACTACCCCCTTTCCGGTCTCACAAGCCTGTAACCTCCATGTTATCTCTGACTCCTCTCATTCAACACACATATCACTACACAACATTCACACACATTCAACACAAAACATCACTACATCCTGTTAGTTTTACCTTCACAACATCTTCTCTATCTAAACTGCTATCACATCAATCCAGTCACCTATCCTTTCCCACCTAGATTACTATAACAGCCTCCAAGCTGACCTCCAGGCCTCTTGTCTCTCTCCACTTCAGTCCATACTTTACTCTGCTGCCATACTTCACTCTCATTTTTCTACAAAAACGTTCAGGCCATGTTTTTCTGCTGTTCAAGAAACTCCGTTGTTAGCCCTTCCACAGAAACTCCTCATCATTGTCTTTAAAGCACTCAATAGCTCTTCCACAGAAACTCCTCACCATTGTCTTTAAAACACTCAATCATCTTGCCCCCCAATCTCACCTCGCTACTCTCCTACTACAACTCAGCCCACACACTTCACTCTTCTAATGCTAAACTTCTCACTGTACCTCCATCTCATCTTTCTCGCCGCCGACCTCTCACACACTTCCTGCCTCCTGCCTGGAATGTCCTTCCTCCTCATAGCAGACTATTCCTACCTAGAGTCTCAGGCTTCAGAGGGACCTTGATTTGAGGACAAGGGTAGTAGCAGAAACAGCAGGAAGAGCCAAGCAGCTTCTGTCGGATCAAGGGTTGGGGTGGGGGAGCCTCCGGGCTGAGACTGTGCATCCTCCTTACAGGCCCCAAGCACCGTATATGAGCTCCTTTTTGCCCAGGAGTACTTAGAGGCCATGACTGAGTTCTTACTCCAACATTTTCTGGCTCTCATCACCCAGGACAACACTGAGCTGGAGCTGGGCCTGCCGGGGAACCAGAAGCAGGAGGCCGGAGAACCCATGGGGCCCTCAGCTTGTGGAAGTGAGTGAAGCAGTGGGTGAGACAGGGAAGGTTGATTGAGAATAGAGACACCAGAGAGGCTGGAGGCTGCAGACCAGTCAGGCCACTGGGGTCTGTGCAGTGGGGAGGGCTCAGGGCCAGCTGCTGTGGAGAATCTCATTGAGCCTCTTCTTTGGGGAGGAATTCAGGCCTGATTCAGTCCTGCCACCAGTAGTTAGCATAAATGATGACACTGGCAGGAACAGTCAGCCTCAGGAGTTCAGCTAGAGAGGGGTAGGGGAGTGGGTTTTTGGACTAGAGGCAACAGGGAGGGGGCTCTGGAAGCTAGACAAGGCTCCTTTGGGAGCTTTGGAAGAGGCTGGAGACTAGCTCTAATCCCTGTTACTCCTCAGGTTGGGGAGTCTGAAACAGTCAGAAGCTTCTTCCTGATAACTGAACTCTGGGTAGCGGATAGGCCCTGACTCCTCCCAACCACTTAATGTGACCCTGAAGGTCCTGGAAGAACTTTAGTCCTTGGAGCTGCAGGGTGGCTGAGACCTTTTCTCCTCTCTGGAGACCTTCCAGGAGGCTGTGGTCCTTCTGGGCAGGTACCAGAGAGCTGGGGCCCATGGGTCTCTTGGAGGATGGAGCTGGAGAGGGTGGGCAGTCAGAGCCCCATCAGGAAATGTCAGAGCCCCATCAGGAAATCTTGCCCTGGCCCTTCCCCACCTGACCTCCAGTTTTCTATCTCAGGGGCTCCCGGGCAACTACCTGGGCTCAGGCTGTCTGTGCTGTCTTCCCCAGGACCTTGTTCCAGAACAGATCCCCCTACATGGGTGGCCCCCTCCCTAACTCACCCTGTGTGTCTTCCTCAGGATGGAGCCTAAGGGCATGCTGCTGCGCCAGCCCTCCTAGGAGCCATGGCTCATTGCAGGGCAGAGGAGGAGCTAATCTGCCTCTGGCAAAGGCTGAGCTGCCATCTCCTCCCTGTCCTCAGCCTCATTAAGAACAAAGATCCCACCATGAGGATGGTGAGCTTCTTGTCCGCTGCAGTTCCTGCCTTCCCCAAAATCACTCCCAGGTCGTCTTTACCTCCCTCTGTTCAGGATCCCAGCCTCTCTGGCCCGCTGACCCCAACACTGGCTCTCCATTCTCAGACAGCCAGTCTCACCATCTGCTGCCTCGACCAGTGCCTGAGCTGGAAGCACATCTGACTGGGGAATAGGGAGAGAGTGCAGTCTGAAACATAATCTGGCTGGTCAGGATGAGGGATCCCAGGACTAAAGGGGAAAGGGAAGAAGTCCAGAGCCTGAAGGAACCAGCAAGTGGGAGGAAGCAAGCAGGTGGGGGTCTCAGTCCCCTCCTCTTTCTCCCCAGATGGAGAATTTTGAGGAAAGTAGACCCATTTTCCTATCCCATGTGTTGGCCTATGCCATTAGGCCTCAGGCACAGAGGCAATCAGCAACTATGCTGTTGCTGGGTGAATGGGGAGCTGCCCTACCTACCACCCAACATATTCCAGTGCTTTCCATGCTAGATCATGACTCTGGCCTGGGGCAGTTCTGGGTAGGGGAGGAAACAGATGAAGGGGGAAATAGCTTCTTCATTTTTTCCTCATTTTCTCCCAACAGGATATAACACCCCACACATCCTGGGAAAGGCATGTCTCTCAGGAGACTGGACCACTTGAACCCCCTACCCTAGAGTGAGACCCAACCCACTGTGCCCCTCTCCACCTCCCTGAGTTCTGTCCTCCTTACCTTTTCCCCACCCATCTCCCTTTCTCTCTTTTCCCCCTTCTGCTAAACCTCCTTCCTCTCCTCCCATTTCACTCTCTCCTTGCTTTATTTTCCAAGTACTTCCTTTCAGTCTTTCTGGCTTTACCTCTTCTAATCCCTGGATTCTCTGCCTGGAAGGGGACGGAGAAAACTCCTTGGAAATCCCCTTGCTGCAGTTGAAGAGACTGGGTAATGATGGGGCAGGGTTGCCCAGGTCCTCACAAGCTTTCCCCTCAATCATTTCAGAAGATTAAAAACTACCCCTCAGTCTGAATCTGCCAGTTGTTCATCTCTCCCCAGGTGAAAGAGAGTCATTGCTGAGGAGTACCAACCTGAGGGAGATAAGGATGAAGACATGTCAGAGGCAGGGTCAGGAACAGGCTGGCCCTTGGCCTCAAGGAGCTCAAGGAGGCCCAGAGGAAATAGGGGCTGGGGCCCAGGTTGGGGCTCAGCTGCAGCAAGGGGGAGAAAGAGTGGGCAGGAGTTCTCAAGGAGTGAATGTCCTCACATTGGACCAGGGAGTCCAAGCTTGGGGTGGGAAACTGACTCTGGAAATCTGGAATGGTGGGAACCAGAGAAAAACCTATATGGTTTCCATTACCCGTTCTTGTGTTTTTCAGGCAGCAGGGCTGTGGGGAGTGTGGGCTGAGATGGGAGCTCTACTGGATTTAGGGGATGGGTGGCGAGCGTATGGAGTTTCCCCAGCAGAAGCCAGGCCTCCTTGGTTGGTGGTGGGACTGAGATGTTAAGGAAGCAGAAGGGAGCAGCAGCAGCAGCAGCAATGAAGTCTGCAGCTGGCAAGGCAATCCCTGGGGGTAGGGGGATCCTGTCTCCTCTCTCTGGGGGAATTTACTGTTCCAGCTGAGACCCTGGAGTACTCAAAGCAGTATGGAAAAAAACTGACCGATTGCCACTGCTCAAAGTCAGCATAGAGGTGGTAGTTGAAGCCTTAGGAGCAAATGAGTTCTACAAGGGAGTAAGTATAGACAGAATAGAAAGGAAATCAGAACTGAACCTTGACAAACTCCCACAGTTAGTGGATGGGAGGCCTGGGAGGAGTCCAGGAAAGAGACTGAGAATGAGCAGTCAGACTGACTGGAGGAGAACCAGAAGAGGAAAGAAACTTCTCACCATTGGCTTTCAGGGACTCAATCAGTTCTCTCTCTCTCCCTCTTACCTATCCTTACTCCTCTCCCATTACAAATTAGCACACACATTTCACTCCCCTAACCCCAACCTGCTTTCTGTACCTCGATTTAATAGTAATAATAATATGGTACTTGTTAAGAGCTTACTATGTGTCAAGCACTGTTCTAAGTGCTGGGGTAGGTACAAGATAATCAGGTTGGACACATTCTCTGTCCCACAGGAGGCTAATACTCTTAATCCCCATTTTACAGATGAGGTAACTGAGGCCCAGAGAAATGAAGATACTTGCCCAAGGTCACACAGCGGATACGTGGCAGAGCTGGGATCAGAACCCACATCCTTAGACTCGCAGGCCCATGTTCTATCCACTAAGCCACGCTGCTTCTCTCGACCCCTCATTCAAGTCCTCTGCCCTGCCTGGAACTCCCTCAGATCCCTGCATATCCATCAGAACGCCGCCATCTTCAAAGTGCTACTAAAATTCTATGTGTTCCAAGAAGCCTTCCCAGACTAAACTCTCATTTCCCTGTCCCATCCTCCCTCCTTTCTCAGCCCTTGCATCCATACCCCCTAAGCACTTAGATACCCACCCCACCCCCACAGCACTCATGTACATACCCTTGAACTCTGCTGCTTCTCCTAGCTGGAATGCATTTTATTGCCTATCTCCTTCATTAGATTGAAAGTTCCTAGAGGGCAGAGATGATGTCTTCTATTGTCCTCTCCCAGACTCTCAATGCTATGCATAGCAGCACAGCATAACAGCAGCAAGGTCCAGTGGATAAAGTATGGGCCTGGCAATCAGAAGGTTATGGGTTCTAATACTGGCTCTCTCACTTGTCTGCTCTGTGGTCTTGGGCAAGGCAGTTCACTTCTCTGGGCCTCAGTTACCTCATCTGTAAAATGGGGATTCAAACTGTGTGCCCCACATGGGATAGGGACTGTGTCTAACACAATTTGCTCGTATCTATCCCAGTGCTTAGTACAGTGTCTGGCACATAGTAAGTACTTAATACCACTATAAGGGCTTAATAAAGAAATTCAAAAATTATCATTGATTGATTGATTGCACAGCCACCTTGGGGGGGTCAGGAGACAGATGGCAGTTTCTGAGGCCGAGGCCGAGGCTGACCCTGACTCCTGAGGCCTCGTACACTCCTTGGAGAGCCCATAGCTCCCACAGCAGCAACTACCACCTCTGTCCAGTTGACTCCAAAATCGGCCTTGTTATTCCAGCCTTCACTCCACCCCTGCAATCTCACACCTTCTCCTAGTAAAAACAATAATAATCAAAATTGTGGTATTTGTTATGTGCCAGGCACTGTACTAAGCTCTGGGGTACATACAAGGTCATCAGATTGGACACAGACCCTGTTGCTCATAGGGCTCACAGTCTCCATTACCACTCTCCAGATGAGGGAACTGAGGCACAGAGAAGTGAAATAAATGCTCATGGTTACACAGCAGGCTAGTGGCAGAGCCAGGATTGGAACCCAGGTTCTCCTGACAGCAGGCCAGTGCTCTATCGGGCTCTAGGATTCTTGCCTCCCAGACAACCCTACTTGGATGTCTTGCCAGCACATAAAGCTTAATAATTCCCAACCTGAATTCCTCACCCTATCCTCTCCTTCTCTTAACTTTCCCATCACAGTTGACACCACCACCACACTATCCCCGCTTGGAAGTCTGCCATCTTGGTGGGGCCTTGACTCTTCCTTGTCTTTTGACCCCCATACCGTTCAGTCTGTCATTGAATCCTGTCAGTTTTTCCATCCCAGCATTTCCAGGATCCACCCTTCCTTTCCATTCAAACAGCTGCCTCCCTCCAGTCTGGGCACTTGACGAGTCCCTCTCAACTTCATTCCTATGACTGCCTTCTTTCTGGTCTCCCTGCCTCCACTCTCTCCCCTCTCCAGATCATTCTTTGCTGTTCTGCCCAGATCATTTTGTTCTGCACAAGGCTCTCCACTCCTTTCAAACCTGATATTGTGAACCATTCCTCTGTGCATCAAGCAGTTACTCAGTACACGGTATTTATTGAACAATTACTTGGTGCAGAGCACTGTACTAAGCACTTGGA
Organism: Ornithorhynchus anatinus; assembly: GCF_004115215.2. Lineage (NCBI taxonomy): Eukaryota > Metazoa > Chordata > Mammalia > Monotremata > Ornithorhynchidae > Ornithorhynchus > Ornithorhynchus anatinus. Next base: position 112,386,430 of record NC_041729.1, read on the forward strand.
AGAGTACACTAGAACAATATAATAGACACATTCCCTGCCCAGGGAGGGTGTACTGTCTACGGCCTAACCTAGACAGTTAGGTTAGGATGGGGGAAAATAGGACTCATCTGAGGTTACATCAAGAAGAGCACAGACCCAGATTGGGCTGTGTCCATGGTGAGATCTGGGCTGTCTGGGTTCAATTTCATCTTCAAGTAGTTTTATTTTATGGGCTGGGTCCCTTTAACTATCCCAGCTAACAGGGCCGTGTCCATAGAAAAGGAGAAACACCATGGCCTAGTGGATAGAGAACAGGCGTAGGAATCGGAAGGACCTGGGTTCTAATCCCAGCTCCATCACAAGTCTGCTGTGTAACCTTGGGAAAAACATTTCACTTCTCTAGGCCTCAGTGGCCTAATGGAAAGAACACCATCCTGTGGTCAGGGGAAATGCATTCCAATCCCTGCTTGGTCACTTACCCACTGTGTCACCTCAGGCAAGTCCTGCAACTTCTCTGTGCTTCAGTTTCCTCATCTGTAAAATAGGGATTCAATATCTGTTCTCCCTCCCACTTACACTGTGAGTCCCATGTGGGATAGGGACTATGTTTGGTCAATTTATCTTGTATCTACCTCAGTGTTTAGTACATGACTTGGCACATAGTAAATGAGTAATAAATACAGTAAAAGAAATTTGACTTTAAGGCCCCCAACCAGCTCTATCCCTCTTGCAGAGAAGTAACATAATCTAGCGGAATCTAGGCTTCCGAGCGGGGATAGTGTGGTGGTGGTGTCAACTGTGATGGGAAAGTTAAGGGAAGGAGAGGATAGGGTGAGGAATTCAGGTTGGGAATTATTGAGCTTTATGTGCTGGCAAGACATCCAAGTAGGGTTGTCTGGGAGACAAGAATCCTAGACTCTGAGGAGCTGGTTCTAATTCCAACTCTGCCACATACCTGCTGGGCTAACATGGATAAGTTGCTTAACTGTTCTGTGCCTGTTTTCTCATCTGTAAAATGGGGATTAAATGCCAGTCCTCTCTCCTACTTAGACTGTGAGCCCCATGTGGGACAGGAACTGTGCCTGCCCTACTTATCTTGATTATATCCCAGAACTTAGAAAAGTCCTTGACACATAATAAGTGCTTAATAAATACAATAATAATAATGATTTTTGTCTACTGTCCTTTTCAGCTACTCTGCAAATCCTTCTTTTTATTCCTTTCAAGCACCTATTCTCCATGACTCATTCTCACATCTCTTGCCACTAACCCCTAGCTCTTCTTGGCCCTGATCCCCCTCCCTATACAAACCTATCTGACCACAGCTCCCCTCCTCTTCAAATCCCTTTGGAATTCTCACTTCCCAGGAGGAGGCCATCCCTGACTCATTTTTATCCCCTCTGCCTCCCAGCTTAGAACCTCCAACTGCCACTTTGACATTTGTGTACCACTTAAGGATTCAAAACCTCCCATAGTACTTCCATGTCTAGCTTATATACCCTATTTCAATAGAAATAATATAATAACAATGGTGTTTGTTAACTATTTACTATGTCCCAATCACTGTTCTAAACACTGGGGTAGCTAAAAGGTAATCAACTTGTCCCATGTGGGGTTCCCAGTCCTAATCCCCATTTTATAGATGAGTTAACTGAGTCATAGAGAAGTTAGGTGGCTTTCCCAAGGTCACATAGCAGACAAGTGGTGGAATTGGGATTAGAACCCACATCCTCTGACTCCTAAGTCAGTGCTCTTTCCACTAAGCCATGCTGCCCCTTTGATCATTCCTTCAATCTTTAATATTGCCTCTTCTCCTTCACTAGATTCCAGGCTCCCAGAGGGCTGGGATCTTGTCTTCACAGTCTCTTCTAAGTGCTTAGTATAGTTCCCTGCTCACTGTAGGTGCTCAGTTATCTGAATTGATGGATTGCTTCAGGATCAATGCTGGAAAGCTCTACTACCCTGGAATTATTCTGTCTTGTCTCTGATCTCATGCTAGCTCACTAACTAGAAGGTACTGGTAAAACCATTTCATCCTATTGCTTTTTGGTTTTGGTTTTGGCATTTGTTAAGTGCTTACTATGTGTCAGGCATCGTACTAAGCACTGGAGAAGATACAAGCAAATCAGGCTGGACACAGTCCAAGTCCTCCATGGGGATCACAGTTTTAATGGTCATTTTATCATTGAGGTGACTGAAGCACAAAGAAGTTCAATAACTTGCCTAAAGTCCCACAGCAAACACGTGGTGTAGCTGGGATTAGAACCCAGGTCCTTCTGACTTCCAGGCCCATGCCCTATCCCCTAGGCCAAGCTGTTTCTCTTCTCTGTTCAAGCAATAGGAAATCCCCCTTAGTCCAGGGAGATCTAGCTCCATTTATGGCTGAACATGTATACGTGTAAATTTGTGCTTGATTATCTCTGAAAACAGATTTTTGTCCAGGCCTGATAAATTACATATCCTGGAAAAACAGTGGGAAATTGCTTTCAAACATAATACCTTGAATTTTTGTGAGCTTCTGAGTTTATGAGTGTATGCGCAGACCTACAAACTCACATATTATATGTATATATATATGTGGTATAAATGTCTTCTTTACTACAGATATGTTCGTATGTATATATGCTTGCTTTTCATAAACCAGAGTATGAGGCAAAGGCCCTAGAAAGCAACCACAAGGCTCAACCACTCCCTGGGCAGCCTCAGTGACAGTACACCACACTACCAGAATGTACTGGGACTCCTCAACCAGGGAGGGCAGGAAAAGGGGCAGAGAGGCTTTTCCATCCCCCATGTTAGTGTCCTCAGCCATGAAGCTCAGGGGACCATATCAGCCTCACCCACACGGCAGAGGACCAGAGGATTCAGATGAGGGAGGCGGTGAGGCCTGGGGCAGAGGTCACCTGCAGCAGCAGCAGCAGGACAAGCAATGTGGCTCAGTGGAAAGAGCCCAGGCTTGGGAGTCAGAGGTCATGGGTTGTAATCCCAGCTCTGCCACTTGTCAGCTGTATGACTTTGAGCAAGTCACTTCATTTCTCTGTGCCTCAGTTCCCTCATCTGTAAAATGGGGATGAAGATTGTGAGCCTCACATGGGACAACCTGATTACCATATATCTACCCCAGCACTTAGAAAAGTGCCCTGCACATAGTAAGCGCTTAACAAATACCAACATTATTATTATTATCTTCTGGATCATTGCATCCTCCAGCTACGCTTCATCATTCCTGTGTCCCAGATGACAAATACAGAGGTGGAAGGGCTCTGGGCTCTGGCTCCTGTGGGTTGGGCAGAATCGGAGTAGGGTGGGAAGGCTGAGTCCAGGTTGTGGCCTCCGCAGACAGGCCCTAGAAGATTGGAGAGCCTTGGGAGCCAACGCCCATCTCACCTCCCATGTGCTCAGGGTGCTGATGTCCCAGATACTGGAGCGACTGGCACTGGGGGTCAGCAACCGTGCTGCCTGGAACAGGTACAGCCTGGAGTCCATTGCAGTGAGTCCCCACCCTGGCCCCAGAGGGAGGGGGCAAGAGGCAGGGCTGACCCCAGAGCAAAGGGTTCCTTCCCTTGTGGCCCCTGGCCTGAGGGTGGGGTCGGGGGATCAGCCTCTGGACCAAGAGCCCAGAACCCTCTGACTCTTACCTAGGAAGAACTGCCCTCTGCTCTGTCCTTCCCTCCTCTCTGCCCCACTTTCCCCCATTCAGAACCACCCCAGGGCTGCCCCTTCTCAAAATTCTTCCCCAACACAGCTGTGCCCAGCCCCACCCATCCACCCACTGCTTGCCATCAGTCTTTCCCTCTGGCAATCCCAGCTGCATTTTCCCCCAAGGAGAGAGCTCGAGTGCACTGTGCTGCCTTGGAGCTGCTTGCAGCTGTGGCTCATGGTGGGGTTGGGAAGAAGCAAACTGGCCTCCAGTAGGAATTAATCTGTCATATCCTGCCCATCCTCGTCCATATGAGGGATGAAGATGCTGCTGTACTGTCTATGGTCCCTACCTTGCCCTGGCCCCTCCCTTTCTCTCCATCACCTGGTCCCTGGCCTCTCTGTCTCACTGACTGGCATCTTGCCCTATTGATCCAGGAAGCCAGAACAAACTTCTTTTGCCTGACCCATAGCCTGGGATGGAAGAAAATTAAATCTGTGAGCCAGAAACTAATGGGGGAGCAGGGATTGTGAGGGGCCTCCCACTCCATCTGGTTGTATATGGTAAGCGGGTTCAGGACCATCGGGGGCAGGCCTCGGGGGCTCTGGTGGGAACTGTGGGGCGACCCCTGGACTCCATAAGGAGATTGCTGGGGGTGAGCTAGATACAGCACTGAGATGAGGAGGCTGGGAGCCTAGAAAGGCTGGCGGAGGACAGAGCCTAGTGCCTGGAGAGGGAATGGAGGTGGCAATGATTCTCTTCAGACTGTGGGGATTGGGAGGGTCATGGTGCGTGGGCATCCACAGCAGGTCCGGAGGGGGTCAGACTGGATTGTCACTCTCTTCCTCCCCAGATGAAGACATTTAAGGACAGCTACCAGATTTTTATGTCCCAGGCTCTGGACTACACCAACAGCCCCAGCCAGGGTTGTGAGCAACTGATGTATTCTTTCTGGGTGAGTAGGGAACTCGGAGCCCCTGGTTGAACAGCCCCTCTGGCCACCTCTGGCCCCAGGGACGGCCCCTCTCAGACCCTTCTCTCCACTAGATCGGAGCCCCTGGGCTCTAGGCTCAGGAAGTGGCTCCTGGCCCTGGAAAGTTCCCCTGGGAGGTGACCAATTGGACGGAGTGATGGACTAGAACATGACAGATTCTTCATTTCCTCCCACAATACACACCACCTACTACAGTAGGGGAGAGGCGTGGCTCTCGGCAGTTGTCTTTGACTTCCTCACCCAGAGTGAGTCCTGGCCAACAGTATCAGTACGCACTGTCTGCCTCTCTCTCCAGCCTATATTTCCCCCACCTCAACTCTTCCTTTCTCCCCTTCCCTCTCTTCTGTCTTGGACTACTCTGTCAGTACTTTCTCCCCTTCCCCTTCTTCCCTGCTTTGTTCTCTTCTCCATCTCTTATCTTTTAGGATCTCTCCTCCAGTCTACATGGCCATGCATTTCATTCTCCCATATCTTCCTTGCCCTCTATCTCCAGTTCCTGGACCCCTCTGGCCTGGGTATGTGAGAACTATGGTAATACCAGGAGGATTTAGGGGGAGAGAGAGGGAGAACCCTGTGAGGTCCAAGGAGGAGGAGGAGCATTTGGTTGTTACCCAGCAAAGTGCTGCTCTGGTTTCCCATGAACTTTCCACTCGTTTCAGCATTTCAACGTTTGAGAACAGACCCTTCAGCCTGGATCTGCCACTCTCTCAGCTGCTTCTAGAAGAAGAGGAGCCAGGGCTGAAGAGTGCCAACCTGAGGGAGAGAAGAAGAGGATCAGGAAGAGGCAGTGGTGGGACCAGTCCCATTGCCAGGCTGTTCCTTGGATTTACGGAGCTTGGAGTAGCTGGGGATTCTGAAGGATGTACCCACGTGGGAGAAGGCATTTCTCCCTATCATTACTTCTATTCCTATGATTTTGCACTCATAGCATTTTGCCCTGAACTGAATAAGAACTGTTGCTTGACTGACACAGACAAAGCAGGCCCTGGTTCTCGAGGTCTGCTAATGGACCCTATGCCACCTTCTCCTTCCTATGGGGCAGTGGCAGCTGCTGTCACAGTGGTGTCAGCTTCAGGAGAAGCTGAGACTGAAAGGACTCTCTAGCATCCTGTCCCTGCTTTGGTGGGCCTGCTCAAAAGCAGCAGGGTTCAGTGAGATGCACCGTCAATTTGGTTCCCGAAGACTGAATCTGAAATAGAAACGTTCAAATTTGTCACCCATTTTCTAGAAACAATGTTCTGAATGGGCTGATGGTTCCTGAACTGAAGCCAGATAACCCTCTCTTTTCTAGTTGCCCAGAATTGCATTATCAGGTAGTTCCAGTTGAGCAATATAGTGACAGGAATGTGTTTGTCCTGTGTCAGGGAGGTTTGAGCCATTACGCCACTGAAGTAAAGTTGACGGGTTGACCATTCCTGGTGACTTCACTAGGGATCACAGACCCCTGCCTCACCCTCGTCTACTCTGCTCCCTCAACAACCTTCACATACCTCCTCTCCTTTCCCTGCAACCACCACAACCTTTCACTTTGCTCCCTATCTTTCCACAACTTCTGGGCACTTGTGCCCATAGACCAAGTGACATAAAGCAGCCTGGTTCAGTTGAAAGAGCCCAGGTTTGGGAGTCAGAGGTCATGGGTTCAAATCCCCGCTCTGCCACTTGTCATCTGTGTGACTGTGGGCAAGTCACAACTTATCTGTGCCTCAGTTACCTCATCTGTAAAATGGGGATTAACCTATGAGCCCCACGTGGGACAACCTGATTCCCCTGTGTCTACCCCAGCGCTTAGAACAGTGATCTGCACATAGTAAGTGCTTAACAAATACCAACATTATTATTATAGTAAGCACTTAACAAATGCCATCATTATTATAAAGGAGGAAGGAATGGTAACTTTGAACTGGATTTAAATTTAGAACTACACTCTGAAATATCTTTAATCATCTGCATTTCCTGGGCCAAATCAGACCAGCAGACGGATGTACAGAGGTAGTTAGAGCAGCCTGGCCTAGTGGAAAGGATGTGTGCCTGGGAGTCAGAAGATATGGGTTCATTCATTCATTCATTCATTAATTCATTCATTCGTATTTATTGAGCACTTACTGTGTGCAAAGCAGTGTACTAAGTACTTGGAAAGTACATTTCAGCAATAAAAAGACACAATCCCTGTTCACATCAAGCTTAGAGTCTAGAAGGCTTATAGTCTAGTAGTCTAATCTACAATTTTACTTCTAGCCCCACCATTTGACTGCTGTGGGATCTTGGGCAAGTTGTTGCCAGCTGATATATGATCAGCAAAATGGTGCTAATACTTCAGGGAACCCAGATGACTGGAATCTGGCAATTAGCCAATCATCTTAGAACTTTGCATCAGCTTTTTGAAGTTTGCCTGCTTGTATGGGATCTAGACTCATTTCCAGAGTACAAATTGCATTCCTGACTTTTTATGTGTCCCACTCACCCCAACTCACCTCTGAAGAATGGCAGCCTAGGAAAGAGAAGCTTTTCTCAGACAAAGGGATTAGATTTCCCAGAGCTGTGGCAAGTGAGGGCTGCTTTTTCAGATCTTCAGGAGCAGGGCACAGGGCACAGATTCTGCCCATCTTAGCTCACTAAATCTGAACTGACACTCTCTGACCACCACCTCCTCACTTGCCTTCTCTCCCACACAGCCCTTTTTCTTCCCAGACTATCAATTCTCACACACAGATACCTCCAATAAATTAAGCACCTACTCTTATTCTAGGCCATCTTGGCCCATCTGAATATTCCCTCATCAACCTCCCCACTCCTGATGCACAAGTTCTCACCCTCAGTTGTGCCCTCTCCTCTGAGTTCATCCATCCCTTATGCCCCTATTCCTCCATCAGTCATCCACCATTCCACAGTAAACTTCTTTCTGTCAGGTGCTCATCCTGCAAAGCGCCGCGGGCAGAAATCCAGCCACCAGACCCGCCACATCCATCTCAGACTCATCTCTAAGCTACAACTCTGCCCTCGCCTTTGTCCAGCAACACTTCTCTTTCTCTATTGCCCACTGCCCTTACCAACTACTCCTGACCTTTAGTTCTCTCCTTTAACTACGAATGCCAATGGCTTCCCGTTTCTTGCCCATGTTGACTTTGCCATCTACTTCATTGACAAAATTGTAACCTTTTCCTCAGCTCCAACACCCCCACTCCACCACCCACTCCCTCATCTTTCCCAATTGTTTCTCAAGAGGAGATAGTAAGCACTGATTACTACTACTACTGTTGAGCCCTCCCACTGCGACTCCCTTAACTCAGTTCCCTGGCTGGGAAGAGGAACAGCACCTGGGCCTGGCGGGGGAGGGCATTCTCATGAATCCCAGGGTCTGGGGAGCCAAGAGCCAGGACAGGACCCCTAGATGAGCACTCTACCCATTCCAACCTGGTATCTCAAGCTGGAACTGAGCCTGCTGGGGGGCCAGGAGCAGGAGGCCAGAGAGCCTCAAGGGAAGAGGGAAGGTTGGTAGAGAGTAGAGACTGGAGAGGCTGAGGGCTGCAGACCCAGGGCGAGGCCCACTAAGATCTGTGCTGGGGGGAAGGCTCAGGGCCAGTTGCTGGTGGGAATCTCATTAAGCTTCCTTTATGGAGGGGATTTCAGCCCTAACTCAGGCCTGCCACCAACAGTTGGCATAAATGCTGGCATTGATGAGGATGGTGGGGTTCTTTAGGGTTAGCATGGAGAGTTCATCTGTTGAGGGGTAGGGGAGTTGGTTGCTGAACTAGGGGAGCAGAGAGGAGACTCTTGAAGCTGCACGAGGCTCCTTGAGGAACTTTGGAAGAGATAGTTGACCAGCTCTAGTATCTGTTCCTCCTCATGCTGGGAGAGTCTAAAACAGCCAGGGCCTTCTTCCTGACATTCAGACCAATCAATCCAACAGTCATATTTATTGAGTGCTTATTATGTGGAGAGCACTGTACTAAGCTTTTGGGAGAGTACAATGTAACAAAGTTGATAGATACTTTCCTTCCTAAAATTAGCTTACAGCCTAGAGGAGGAGAGATAGTACTATAAATAAATAAATAATGGATATGTATGAAAGTGCTGTGGGCCTCTGGGAGGTGGGTACAAATCCAAGTGCAAGGGTTACGCAGAAAGATGTGGGAGAAAAGGAAATGAGGGCTTAACTGGGAAAGGTATCTTGGAGAAGATGTGTATTTATTAAGGCTCTGAAAGTGGAGAGATCGCTTCTTGGATATGTAGGGGAGGGCAATCTAGGCCAGAGGCAACACATGGGTGAGAGGTCAAGATAGACAAGATCAAGGTACAGTGACTAGTTAGGTATTAGTGGAGCAAAGTGTGCAGTCTGGGTGGTAATAGGAAATCAGGAAAGTAAGGGAGGAGTGGGCAAAGGGAAATAAGTGCTTTAAAGTCTATGGTAAGGGCTTCCTGTTTTATGTATAGTTGGATGGACAACCACGAGGTTCTTGAGGAGTGAGAAAACATAACAGTTTTGTAGAAAAATCATTCAGGCGGCAGAGTGAAGTATGGACTGAAGTGAGGAGAGACAGGAGGCAGAGAGTCAGCAAGGAGGTTGATGCCATAGTGAAGGAGGATTAGGGTAAGTGCTTGGATAAACGTGGAACCAGTTTGAATAGAAAGGAAAGGGCAGATTTTGTCAATGCTGTAGAGGTTGACTTGGCAGGATTTGGTGACAGATTGAATATGTGGGTTGAATGAGAGAGATGAATCTAGGATAAAACCAAGATTATGAGCTTGTGGGACAGGGAGGGTGGTGGTGCTGTCTACAGTGATGGGAAAACCATGGGGAGGACAGGATTTGGATGTGAAGATAAGGAGTTCTGATTTGGACATGGTAGGCTTGAGGTGTTGACAGGATATCCAAGTAGAAATGTCCTGAAGACAGGAGTAAATGTGTAATTAACAGCCACTTACCCCTTCCAGCCAATTAGTATGACCCTGGAGGCTCTGAAGAGGCTCCTGTCCAGGCAGGGTTGCTGGAAGATGTTCACAGCTGGGACCTGTTCTTGACCCTGGAGACCTTTCAGAAGGATGTGGTCCTGCTGGCCCGGTACTAGGGGCCCATGAGTCTCCTGGGCAATGGGACTGGGTGAGGGGGAGCAGCGGGGAGGCAGAGCCTCATCAGGAAATCTTTTGTTTGTCCCTTCCCCTCCCAAACTCAGATTTCCCACCTTAGGGGCTCCCAGGTAAAACCTTGGGCTGTCTTCCCCAGGACCCTGGTCTAGAACAGGTCCCCATCTTGGGTGGCCTCCTGAGGGTAGTGGCAACTTACCTGCCAGGAATGGGCCAGCAGGGACAGAGCAGTGCCATGGGGCTCCTGGCCGAGGTAAGTGCTGGCACCAAGGGCTCCATGGAGACTGTATCGAGCTAAGAGTGGGGCCATCATAGCTGGGTAGGGACCATGAAGAATTGGGCCCTTGGAGAGACTGTGGAGGTGGAAGTGGAAGTGGGTAGGGCTCTGGGGGAAGAGGGTGGAGCTGGTAGAAGCTGGTCCATTGCTTCTGCTCTTTGTTCATGGACCGGCACAACCACCACCTCAACCTGAGCTGGCCCAGGTCCTCGCTCCCCTTCCCTGAAGATGGGGCCCTTCTCCCCTAGCGGTCCATCAGCCCACAGTGTTTCTCATGGCGGCTCTCTGGATCGCCAGCTTAGAGTCAGTCCTGAACCCTGCCTCCAGGCCCTCAACAGCCAACCCCTGAACCCAGAAAAGGTGAGAGGCCGAGGCCCCAAACCCCAGCAACCCAGAGCTCAGAGCCCACTCCCAGTCTGGTAGCTCAACTCCAGGCTTCTGGAGGAACAGAGGCAGAGGAGCACTGAAGAAAGAGACTCCTGGAGAATAATGTCATTGATCACAGCAAAATGAGGGGAAATTCCAGCGTAACTGCATAAGTTAACAACCAAGTGAATGCATCTAGGAACTGTCTGTACCAGAAAGTCCTGAAGAAATCAACGAGGGAATGAGTAGAGAAAGAGGGAAAAGAGGGTAAATATCAAATAAGGGAGAAATTACGGAAATAAAACTGTCTTCTTTACATCAATAATAGAAATGAATGTGAGAAGTAGAACCAGACCTGCTGAAATCCAAGATTTGGTCTAGGCTGTAAGCTCATTGTGAGCAGTTAAAGGGACTACTCTGTTATATAATATTCTCTGAAATGTTTAGTACAGAGCTCTGCACAAATAAGCACTCTACAAATAATAATGTTGGTATTTGTTAAGCACTTACTATGTGCAGAGCACTGTTCTAAGCACTGGGGTAGACACAAGGGAATCAGGTTGTCCTATGTGTGGGGCTCACAGTCTTAATCCCCATTTTACAGATGAGGTAACTGAGGTACAGAGAAGTTAAGTGACTTGCCCACAGTCACACAGCTGACAAGTGGTGGAGCTGGGATTCGCACCCATGACCTCTGACTCCAAAGCCCGTGCTCTTTCCACTGAGCCACGCTGCTTCTCTACAAATACCATTAATTGACTGATTTATATTTGTGATTCCCATGAACTGCAAAGTTTTGGCACAAAAATAGAAGGCGGAACATGTATCAATATTGGATGTTCCAAAGTAGAGTTACTTCAAATATTTGCAGTTTATAACAACATTACAAAATGTTATTACTACATCAGGGAGCAACCACAACAAAGAGAAAAAGGATCACACCTCAGGTTACAAGATAAGGAGTTCCACTAAAGTCATTTTGAAATAGTGAGCTCAATGATGTTGAGGTTTTTGGTTTCTGAAAAACTTGGTTACAAAGAACTTCCATTTCAGTATAAACCTCTTGCCTGACACCATACATATGGTCTTAACTATTTCTTTTGACCCCTGATCCTGCTCCATGCAGTCAAAGGAAAATTCCATAAATTCACTACCCAAAATGCATAATGAAAACGTGCAGTATGAGAGAACTGACTATTGCTTTGCTGACTTTGACATTTAAGAACTAACAGTGTACAGTTCAAAGTTCCTTGTGAGCAGGGATCATGTGTTTTGCTTCTGTTGTACTTTCCCAGGCATTTAATACCATGCTTTAAAATCAGTAAGTGCTCAATAAAAAGCACTCATTGAATGATACTGGGTATTATAGTAAGCAATTCAAGGACAATTGTTTCAGACATGATCCCTGGCCCACAGTGGGCTCAAGAAGGAAGAAAGGAAGAGGAAAAAGAAAGAAAGCACTTATGAATCTGTTTTCATATTCTATTTCCCTCTGGAGAATAATGTCATTGATCACAGCAAAATGAGGGGAAATTCCAGCACAACTGCATAACTTAGGCTTATTGATTGCAGGTATGCAGTCAATCAATGGTATTTATTGAAAGCTTCCTATGTGCAGAGCACTATACTAAGCACTTAGGAGAGTACACTACTACAGAATTAGCAGACAGTCCCTGCGCATATCAAGCTATAATGTATTTTAATGCCTGTTTCCTGTGCTAAACTATAAACTCCATGAGGAAAGGCTTGTCTATTAATTCTACTGTACTCTTCTAAGTGCTTGGTACCCAATAAGGAGATTATTAAAGACTGAGTGAGAATGGCAGGATAAATGCAATTAAAAAAAATCCAACAAAACCATCACAAAAGAGCAGTGCATGGCTATGGTGAGACAGTTCTGTACTTACCTGCTTAATTGCCTTTACCACTAATTTTACCCACAGTAAATTTTCAGGATGAAATAAAATATATATGTATGTATTTTTTATATACATATATATATATATATATATTAAGTCACGTTAGCTGCATGTGCTAGGAAAGAAAAAAGGTAGGGTCAGGATGCATGGGACACAAACTCAAGGCACGAAGGCCCAAGTGGTCTGAATGGGAAATACTGTGGCTTAATGGCAAGAGAGAGAGCTTGGGAGTCAGAGGTCGTGGGTTCTAATCCCAGCTCTGTCACGTGTCTGCTGTGTAACTCTGGGCAACTCACAACTTCTCTAGGCCTCAGTTCCCTCATCTGTAAAATGGGGATTAAGACTGTGAGCCCCAAGTAGGACAACCTGATTAACTTGTAGCTACCCCAGTGTTTAGAACAGTGTTTGGCACACAGTAAATGCTTAGCAAATACAATAGTAATCATCACACAGTAAGCACTCAATAAAAATGATTGAATGAATGAATTAAGTTTTTGACACACACATGCATCGTTTGGGTTAGGGAGAAGAGATAGGTCTGTGTATATGTATGTTTTAAGTGTGGAGAGAAGAGCCTCAAATTGTTAGTCTTTATTGTATTGTATGCAGTTCTTGAGAGGGTGCAACTCACTTTTTCTTCTCTTTTTTTCTTCCAATATTGCTAGGTTTAATTCCATTCATAATAGCCCCTTTCCTATGGCCTAGTGAAAAGAACATGGGCTTGGGAGCCAGAGGAACTGCTTTGTGATCTTAAATAAATACTTTTCTCCATTACTCAGTTTCCTCACAGGTAAAATGGGGGTTCAATACCCTTTCTCCCTCCTCCTTAGATTGTGAGCTCCATGTGGGACACAGTCTATATCTGACCTCACTATCTTACATTTACCCCAGTGCTTAGTACAATTCTTGGCACACATTAAGCACTTAAATACCACAATTACTATTATTGGGTTGCAAAAATTATGTAGAGAAACTGGGGTGGTTAAAATAAACACAATAATTTTCAGGCTCCTCTAGCCAGAACTGCCCTGGATCCAATCTGCGATAACCAACCCAACACTTTAGATGTTGTATAAATTGTTCTCTTTTGCCCACTTGCTGGGAGATGCAGTGATGGAGAAAGCAAGGTGGTACCACCCCTGGCTCCTTACTCACACCCGTTTTGTGTGTGTGTGGTGTTTCTTAAGCACTTACTATGTGCCAGGCACTGTCGTAAGTGCTTGAGTAGATACGAGGTAATCAAGTTGGTCACTGTTCCCTCTCACATGGGGCTCACAGTCTTAATCCCCATTTTACAGATAAAGTAACAGGCACAGAGAAGTGAAGTGACTTGCCCAAAGTCACACAAAGGACAAGTGGCAGAGCCCTGATTAGAAGCCAGGTCCTTCTGACTCTCAGATCCATGCTCTATCCCTTAGTCCATACTAGGTCTCAAGGAACTCCTTCCCCCTTCTTATACAGCAAACCACTGCTCGACCCTACTTCAAAGACCTTCTGAAATCAAATTTTCCCCAGGGGGTCTGGTTCAATGCATCGCTTATCTCCCCATCCCTTCTCCCCCTCTGCTGCCAAATCACCACTTCTGTATCACTTAGGCACTCAGCTCATTATCCCCATTCAGAGCACTTAGGTACACGTAGTACAAACTCTGTTGCTACCCCTATGTGTAATTTATTTTAGTGTCTGTCTCCCAGGGAAAATTGTAAGACCTTTCTTGAGGGGAGGATTCTCATGTATTAACTCTTTGTACTCTCCGAAGTGCTTAGTAAACAGTGTTATGCCTAGAGTAAATGTTCGATAAATGTAATTGATTGGTGAAGTGCCCCAAGATACCCCACACTTAATAATAATAATAATAATGGTATTTATTTATGGGATATTATGAGAGATTGTACCAGCAAGGTAGCAGTTTGTATGGAAAGTCAAAGGCGGATCTTGGTGGTGTTGTGAAGGTGAGACCAGCAGGTTTGGGTGACAGTTTGGATGTATGGGTGAATGAGAGAACAGAATCAAGGATGACACCAAGGTTGTGGGCCTGTGAGATAAGAAGGATGGTAGTGCCATCCACAGTGACAGGGAAGTCAGGGAGAGGACAGGGTTTGTGAGGGAAGATAAGGAGCTCAGTCTTGGACATGATGAGTTTTAGGTAGCAGGCAGACATCCAGGTGGAGATGTCCTGAAGGCAGGAGGAGATACAAGCCTGGTGGGAAGGGGAGAGTCCAGGGGAGGAGATGTAGATTTGGGTGTCATCTGCTTAGAGATGATAGTTGAAGCCATGGGAGCGAATGAGTTCCCCAAGGGAGTGAGTATAGATGGAGAACAGAAGGGGGCCAAGAACTGACCCTTGAGGAACCCCTACAGTTAGTGGATGGGAGGGGGAGGAAGAGCCTGCGAAAGAGACAAAGAATGAACAGCCAGATTGATAAGAGGAGAACCAGGAGAGAACAGAGTCCATGAAGCCAAGGTTGGATAGAGTGTTGAGGAGTAGGGGATGGTCGACAGTGTCAAAGGCAGCTGAGAGGTCGAGGAGGATTAGGATAGAATAGCAGCCATTTATTTTCATGCCTGTCTCCCTGTGGAGACTGTTACCTCCTTGCTGTCAGGGACTGTGTCTACCAATCTGTTATATTGTACTTGTATTAGAAGAGGAAAGTATGGCTTTGTGAATAGAGCACAGGTCTGGAGTCAGAAAGATATGGGTTCTAATCCCGGCTCCTCCATATGTCCATTGTGTGACCTTGGGCATGTCACTTTACTTTTCTGGGCCTCAGTTATCTCACTGTAAAATGAGGATTAAGAGTGTGCGCTCCATGTGGGACAGGGACAGCGTCCAACCTGCTTAACTTGCGTCTAAAACAGTGCTTGGCACACAGTAAGCACTTAACAAGTACCATAATTATTATCATGATTACTATTACTTTCTCAGGTGTTTAGTACAGTTCTCTGAATGCAGTAAGTGCTCAATAAATACCATTTATTGATTGATAAGTAGGAGGGAGAGTGCTAATCTGGTGTTTCTGCTTGATGCAGAGAGGAATGGGAAACGACTAAAGTTTCTCATGAGTGGGGAGACAGGGGTAGAGTTGATGCTTTAGAAACATTAATCTGGGCAGAAAATGACTTATTCTGATTCTATCAACTGCAAACATTTTTATGCCTGCCTCCCTCGATAAATTGCAGCTTTCTCATGGGTAGAAAATGTAAATCGCTGCAGGACTTGCAGTGTACAAGTGGATTAGGTGTATTAGCCACACCTGGGCGAGACCATATGGAGCAGGCCTCTTCCTCTGGCCCAAGAGAGGGATGGGACAGGGCTTCAGGACTACAGGAGTGAGTTTAAGCCACCCTTCCCCAAACCAGGCACTCCCCTGGCCACCACAAATTAATCTGGGCCAGTTGGCTCCTCAGTCTACTCTTTAGCCGGCTCTGATCTTACTCCTTCCAACCTCTGGAGAGCCAAAATGGAGCCTCCATGGTGTAGATTGGAGTGAGGTAGAGGGTCTCTGGGTGGGACCCAAGAGTAGTCCAGCAGGGCCTGGACTTGAGGGCAGTGGCTACGGAGACCATGGGCCCCCGGCAAGGCCATGAGGGAAAACATTCAAAGCTATTCAGACAGTGATCTGAGAAGGAGGGACCTGTGAAAAAAGGGTAAGAAAAAATGCTAGGAATATGAAAGGGCCTGAAGGGAGATGGGTGGTGGTGAGGGATGACCTGCAGTGATTGTCTGGGGCAGGCAGGATGACCTGTGGTGATTGGCCAGAGCAGGAGTGTTGATTTATGGTGATTGGGCAAGCCAGGTGGGGCAGAGCCTGGGTTATTCTGGGGTTGCTATTCCCTGGAAAACTCTTTGAAAATTCCTTCAATATTGTGTATATTTATGTCTGTAAAAATGTTGGCAAAAATCATTGTCAGCCACTGGCATCCCTGATTCAGACCTTGAGCCTAGCCTTTTCCCAGCCACTCAGCCACCTATTCTCCCCATGCTTCTCCCCCTCGCTGTGCTGCCCCTACTTCCCCCTGAAATGTGGGGCTGCAGTGACAAAGCCCCATCAACTGATGCAGACATAATCACAGTAAGTGATCTGGTCATAGTAAGTGCTTAATGAATAGCATTACTACTATTGAGCTTGTTAGCTGCTTTCCAAATGCATAGTATGTTTTCTTACCTGAAAAATAATTTGGCATGCTTAAGGCCTATAGAAATGAGATGTCATATATGTTTCTGTGTCATTGACTTCAATGATCAAGTTAAATTTGAAATATTTTAATTCAGTTTGTTGTCCCCTAGTTTCATTTTACATTTATTTATTTTCATTATTTGATTGATTTTTGAAAAAATATCAGTATAACTATAGCAGAAATATTTATATTTTATAGGGAGTTGCAGGCTCCCTAAAGTAGTGTGTGGAGGTTGTTGGGGGAGGGAGATAAGGAAAGGGGAAAAGGAAGAGGGATGGGGAAAAGTGTGTGAAATAATTTTGTAACTGGGATGCGTGCTTCAAATGTGCTGAATTGTTTGAGACAGCCATATCTATCCTCTGCCATCCAGAGACACCAAATTGACCATTGCCAGGGGATGGTGTGGCAGAGAGGAAGGGGATGCCCCGGGTCTGTACTACACAGCTCCTCCGTTCTCCTCAAGGCAGCAATTTATAAACAAGAACAGATCCTCCATGTGCCCTCCCATCCCCACTCCCTCAACTGGCCACACAGTCCTTCAGAATTATCCACAGCATGGCCCAGTGGGAAAGCTGCATGCCCTGATAACCAGGGCATCAAAGAACCTTGGTGCTAATCTAGACTGTAATCTAATTTTGGGCAGGGAATGTGCCCATTAACTGTGAAGTATTGCACTCTCCCAAACACTTAGAACAGTGCTCTACATAAGCTAAGCACTCAATAAACACCATTGATTGACTGATTATTCCCAGCTCTGCCACTCATCTGCTCTGTGACCTTAGGCAAGTCATCTGATTTCCCTATCTGTAAAAGATCAATACCTGTTCTTTCTCCTACTTAGACTGCTAGCCCCAAGGAAGTCAGGGACTGTGTTTAACTTGATACTTTACTATTTACCCCAGTATTTAGTACAGCAGTTAGCATATAGTTAGTACATAACAAATACCACAGTTAATAATAACTGCAAGGTGTGAATGGGACATAATATTATCAAAACAAATAACACAGAAGAGTCCTAAATATACATTAATGGGTTGGAACACATCAATTCAACTGAATAGGACAGATTTTCCAAACCATTGAGTCTAAAGGAGTCTGTGACAGAGGTGTGGTTCACATAAGAGGCTTTTGATTAGCTTACAGATATTTCTGAGCGCCCTATCAATTTTACCCATCTGAGGCAAACATGCCACCATCCCCTCCCCTCCCCTCCCAGTCATTTGAGGTAATACGATGCCTTCCTAATACCTGTCCCATTTAGGCATTCCCCAGTCTTGGGGTTCTTCTCTGCCTCGGCTTCTGGCCCCAGAGGATTTTTTAAATGCTTTTTTTAAATAAAGAGAAATAAACATAAGGCTTTTCATTTCATCTCTTCCACCTCCTCTAAGGGGAGATGAACCACTGACAGCATGAACCTCCTTAAGTTCTTTGTGCCCACTCTGGCTCTCTCCTCTGCAGTTCCAAGCATGGCAGCGTTGGCAGGGCAGCAGCAGCAGCTCTCCACTCCATGGAGATCAACCAGGAAAATGAGTTGGGACTGCAGAGGGAAACTTGTTTTCCTGCTCTTCTCATGGACTCCACTTCCCCACTCCCCGCTGCAACTGTTGCTCCTGAGCCCAGGAAAATAATAACTTTGTGGTATTTGTTAAGAGCTTACTGTGTTCCAGGCCCTGTACTAAGTGCTGGGATGGATACAAGCAAATTGGGTTGGACATAGTCCCTGTCCCACAGGGGCGGTCCTAGTTTCAATCCCCATTTCTACGGTGGAGGTAACTGAGGCACAGAGAAGTGAAGCAACTTGTCCAAAGTCACACAGCAGACAAGTTGCAGAGCCAGGATAAGAGCCACAACCTTTTCACTCCGGGGCCTGGGCTCTAACCACTATGCCTTGCTGCTTCTCCAGTGGCTGGAAAATTAGCCGGGACAGTGGGGGAAAACATATTTTCCAGCTTCCCCCACTCTAGAGCCCAGAAAAATGACCCAGGACAATGGAGAAAACTGCATGTAACCCCACAGTCAACCTGGGTTCCTTTCTCCCAAGCTTCACAGAATGTTCTGCCTCCCTCTTCCCCCAGGTCCTCCCTCTGTTTGGAAGTTCTGATGCCTTCATAATATAAACTGTGTATAAAGCCAGCCAGGAGGTTTTTAAAAGCACTGTTTTATGGGATCATCTTGAAGGATTATGCTAAATTAAAATTTCATAGAGCTAAATCTGCCCAACTTTCATGGAAGCATCTACAGGTCTTCATTCATATCCCAGATGAACTTAATAGGTAAACTTGCCATCTTCTCTTGAAAAATCTTGTCAAACTTCTCATTTTGAGCCACAGTTAGGGCATTTTTCCAGTCCCCAATGATGCCTGCAGAGGAATTGAAGAGATACAACATTTACATCTTGGATAACCAAATTGAGGAGTTGCCTATGTCCACTGGGTCTACTTGCTCTCTGCCAATTCTCTTCTTGACCACCTGCAATCTGGCTTCAATCCCCTTCACTCCATGGAAACTGCTCTCTCTGAGGAGACCTCTTTGACCAAATCCAATATAGGTGACGATTGATCTCTTTGCCAAATCCAGTAGTCCCTACTCCATTCTAATCCTTCTCAATTTCTCAGCTGCCTTTGACATTGTTGACCACCCACTTCTCTGGAAGCATTATCTAACTCAGCTTCACTGACACTGTCCTCTACTGGTTCGCCTCCTATCTCTCTGGCTGCTCATTCTCAGACTCTTTCACAGGCTCCTCCTCTGCCTCCAACGCTGTAACTGTGGGAGTCCCTGTAGGTTCAGTTCTGGGTCCCCTTATATTCTCCAATTACACCCACTCCCTTGGAGGATTCATTTGTTCCAAAGCTTCAATTACCATCCCTTCGCTGATCATTCCCAAATCTACCTCTCCAGTCCTGATCTTTCTCCTTCTCTACAATCTTGCATCACCTTCAGGGCATTTCCACTTGGTTTTCCCACTGACACCTCAAATTTAACATGTCCAAAACAAAATTCTTCATCTTCCCACCCAAACCCTAACCTTCCCCAGGAATTTCCATCACTGTAGACAGCACCATCATCCTCTCTGTCTCACCAGCCTGTGACCTTGGCATTGTCTTAGACATATCTTTCTCATTCTACCCACATATTCAGGCTGTCATCAAATCCTGTAGGTCCTATCTTCAAAACTTCTCTTAGAATCCATTCTTTCCTCTCCATCTAAACTAATACTATGCTCATCAACACACTTATCGTATCCTCTCTTGGCTATTGCATCAGCCTCCTTGCTGACTTCCCTGTATCCTGTCTCTTCTGATTCCAGTACATATTTCACTCTGCTGCCCAGGTCATTTCCTAAACAAATGTTTGGTCCACCTTTACCCACTTCACAAGAACCTCCAGTGGTCACCCATCTACCTCTGCATCAAACTAAAGGTCTTTAACAGCTTTAAAGCACTCAATCACTTTGTCCCCTCCTCCCTTAGCTCGCTAATTTCCTACTACAACCCAGCCTAAACACTTGGCTTCTCTAACACTGACCTACTCATTGTAATTTGATCTTGTCTATCTCACCACTGATTTTTTGCCCACATCCACGGAACTCCCTGCCCCTCCTGCCTCCATTTATGACAAACCACCAGGCTCCTCACCTTCAAAGTTTTACTAAAAATCACATCTCCTCCAAGAGGCCTTTCCTGACTAAGCCCTCATTTTTTTCTCTCTCTCCCTTCCGTATCATCTATGCACTTGGATATGTACCCTTTAAACACGATAGCCACTCCTTCAGCCCCAAACACTTATGTACATATCCATAATATATTTTAATGCCTGTCTCCCCCTCTAGACTGCAATCTCCTTGTGGGCAGGGAATGTGTCTACCAACTCTGGTGTAATGTACTCTCCCAGGTGCTTAGTAAGTGCTCAGTAAATTGACTGTGGGGGCATGTTAAATTTTCATTTTGAGCAAACAATAAAGAGCAAATGAAAGAAATTTTTTAGAATTGGGAATATTTCCTGAATTGCCACTGCCTTCTAGACTCAGATCCCCATGGAAAATAACCTAAAAATTTGAAGGTGAACTACAGATATTTACAAATCAAATACCCTTTCATTAGTTTCTAGTGTGAAAGCAACTTTTTCTTCCTATGGAATAAAAGTCATCCAGTAGCATAGATGCTGTGATGAATGCATTTCTCATTAATCCAGTTTATCCTAAATTAACAAATCGGTCAGTGTCGAAGAATATATGTTGCTGTTCCCCATTTTCTTCCTATCTGTCTGACCACTCCTTCTCTGAATTCCCAACTGGTTCTTCTTCAGTCTCTCAGCCCATACTGTGGATGTCCCACAGAATTCCATTTTGTGTTACCTACTAATTTTAGAAGGCACGCAGTCTAAGGGAAAGAGCTTCTTTGGGTTTTGGTTTCCTCATCTGTAAAATGGAGATTCTAAACCTATTCTCTGTTTTACTTATATTGTGAGCCCCATGTGGGTCAAGGACTGTATTTGACCAGAATGTCTTGGGTTAAATTCTAGAGTTTAATACAGTGCTAGGCATATAGTACACATTCCTCTACATCCAATCTGCTACCATGTTAATCCAAGCATTTATCTAATCCTGCCTTGATTACTGCATCAGCCTCCTTGCTGACCGCCCTGTCTCCTGTCTCTCCCTACTCCAGTCCACATTTCATTCTACTGCTCGGATCATATTTCTACAGAAATGTTCAGGACGTTTCTTCACTCTTCAAAAAAACTCCAGTGGTTTTCCATCCACCTCCAAATCAAACAAAAACTCCTCGCCATTGGCATTAAAGCACTAAATCATTTTGCCCCCTCCTACCTCACCTTGCTACTTTCCTACTGCTACCCAGCCCTCACACTTTGCTTCTCTAATGCTAACTTTCAAAGTATGCTTTGATTAGGTAGCTACTGTAATATTGTTGTCTCTGTAACATGGTCTTCAGGAACTACGTCCCTGATTTAGGCAGGACCATACTATCATAGGCTTCCTGCTCCCATTTCTGCCTGGTGCTGCGAATTCCTGTTTCCAGCCTCTTCTCTACCTCTACATCATCCTGGACCCCTTGCGCCACTTGGTATCAATACTTCTCAATCAGGACCTACATCTTAACCAGATAACACAATATGACAGTCATCAAGCCAGCTCTATATCTAAAGGAGATCCTGAAGGAAGGTCTCAGAGGAGGAAATCTGGAAGGTGGAACACCCCAAGAGAAGGGAGGAAGGGACCAGAAGATTAGTGCACAAGGACACCTTCAGGGAAGTAGAAAGGACCTAGGAGAAAGGGGGAAACTTGTTCAAAAAAGGGAAAATAATTTTGGATTGGAATAGTGTTAATCAGTGGTATTCATTGAGTGCTCACTGTGTGCAGAGCACTGTACTAAGCTCTTGGAAGAGTTCAACAAAGTTGGTAGACATGATCCCTGCCCACAAGAACCTTTTAACCTAGAGGGTAAGAAGACAGACATTAAAATAAATTACAGGTAGGGAAGTGACAGAGTACAAGCATATGTACATTACTGCTGTGGGGCTGAAGATGGGGTGAGTAGCAAAATATCTTAACTATCACTTATTACCTAATTAGTATATAAAAAAGAATTCCTGTTCCTCTATTAAAAAAAAAATAAACTCTCAGAACTTTAACTAGTGTGTCTGCCTGCAGTGTGAACTCAAGTAGTTGTGGGGTGCTGGGGAGACCCATTTGCCTGGGAGGAAGTCCTTTCTTCCCCAGATGTCCAGTGAGCTACCTCAGGACGCAGATAGTAGGGTAGGTGCCAAATACCTCTGGTCTGGAATGCCCTCCCTCCTCAAATCCAACAGACAATTACTTTCCCTCATACAAAGCTTTATTGAGGGCCCATCTCCTCCAAGAGGCCTTCCCAGACTAATTTCCTCCTTTCCTCTTCTCCCACTCCCTTCTGCATCACCTTGACTTGCTCCCTTTGTTCTTCCCCCCTCCCATCCCTACAGTACGGATCTGTCATTTATTTATTTGTAATGATGTTTGTCTCCCCTCATCTAGACCGAAAGCTCATTGTGGACATGTGGATGTGGACAGGAAATGTGTCTGTTTATTGTTGTATTGTACTCACTCTCCCAAGTGCTTAGTATAGTGCTCTGCACACAGTAATCACTCAATAAATCCGAATGAACGAATGAATAATGTTGATATTTGTTAAGTGCTTACTATGTGCAGAGCACTGTTCTAAGCGCTGGGGTAGATACAGGGTAATCCGGTTGTTCCACGTGAGGCTCACAGTTAATCCCTATTTTACAGATGAGGTAACTGAGGCACAGAGAAGTTAAGTGACTTGTCCACAGTCACACAGCTGACAAGTGGCAGAGCCGGGAGTCAAATCCATGACCTCTGACTCCGAAGCCCAGGCTCTTTCCACTGAGCCATGCTGCTTCCCATGAATTTTGCTAGTCAGGGAGCTCCAATCTTGCTCAGCTGGGGAGATTTAAGATGTACATGATGCAGGTGCAAACTGCCTAAACTATGTCTGATTGGATCCCAGCTGCCCTGGGCACCCCCAACTCAGTTGAAGGGGTTGGTTTACAACATGATAATGAGCCACATCCTCTGAATGGTTGCTGCTAACGTGAGCCACATCCTCTGATTCTAATTCCTGCCAAGAGGATCTGAAACTTTATTAAACACGCCTCCCCGCCCCCCTGAGATTGAAAGAATGGTTCTGAAAAATCAAAATCAGTATCTTTTCCCATCCCCAGCTCCATTGTTCCTGCTGCAGGAGGGGTTTGGAGACAGTGTTGCTGCATCATAGCGGATGGTGGAGGGACAGTGACACTTCATTAAAATCCCCCCATTCCCAGGTAATAGTGAGATCATAATGAGACATACTGAGAGATAGAGAGAACATTTCTGAAAAATCAAAATAAATATCCTTCTCCATCCCCAGCCCCACTGCAACTGCTATGGAAAAGGTTTGGAGCCAGGGTCGCTGCTTCTCTGTTCCCACAGCTGACCCTGACTCCTTAGGCCACAGAGGGGGATAGAGAGGAGGCAGGGGGGAGGGACCAGTAAGGGGCAGAAGCTAGGCTGCTTCCCACCTCCATCTTCCCCACCTCACTTTGATCACTAGGCAGGCAACCACATTGTTTAAACTGCCCAGAAAATGGATGAGCTTAAATGATCATCTTAGAGGTCTTGGCCAGATAAATGTGTCAGAGTTAAAAATGACACTTCTCCTTTGTGGAACCATTTTAAGGATTCTATTAAAGGTCGGTATTCTACTAAGTGAGGTTGGGGGTGAGGGGAGGGATACATCCTCTAATTCTGGTTTCAGGTGGCATTACCTTTGCGAAGAAAAACTTGTTTCTGTATGATGTCATCTTTGATTCTATTATAATTAGCTCTGGAATCATTTATCATGTTCTGAAAAGTTGCTTGTTTCACCACAGACTCCACCTCCTCATCAGTCAACTTCTTTCCCAGGAATTTGCTGATCTTTAACACAGCATTTCTGAGGTCCTAAAATGAATTTAGTTGAATTTATATGATACCCATGAAACAAAAACATGTACAGCTTATACAAATATTCCCTGAAAATACCCAAGAAAGTTACACATAGGCTTTGTAGTGTAGACTCAGGAGACCTATGGGAACCTACTGTCCAAGTTTCAATAACTGCCACAGATGTGGTCCAAGGAATCAGATGCTTCTTTTCATTTGCCATTTGCCATTTGCCATCATCATTACCTTTCTCTTTTATGGCCTGTGGGGAATTACCAGAGGAGTAGGACAAGTAGTGAGGTTAGGAGTAGGGTTAAGGTCAGGGAGATAACTAATGTTTCGATTAGAGTTAGGGATAATGTTGGGGCTAGGATTAAGTGAAGTAATGGGTGTTTTATGAAAGCTATGGGTTTGGAATAGACTGTAAACTTCTTGTAGGAAGAGTAATGTGTCTACCAACTCTGTTATATAGTGCTCTCCCAAGCGCTTAGTACAGTGCTCTGCACATACTAAATCCTCAATAAATACAATTAACTGATTGATTGGTTGAAAGAATGATGGGATACCTGTCAATAATGACTATCATTTTTGCATCTATCAATCTTTAGTAGATGGTTTTAAAAAATTTTTATGGCATTTGTTAAGCACTTACTAGGTGATAAGCACTGTTATAAGCACTGGGGAAGATGCAAGTTTGGCCTGGCTGTCCCTTGTACCACATAGGGCTTACAATCTAAGTAGGAGGGAGAAGAGATATTGAATCCCCATTTTGCAATAAAGGAAACTGAAGCACAGAGAAGTTAAGTGACTTGCCCAGGGTCACACAGCAGGCAAGTGACAGAGCTGGGATTATAAACCAGGTCCTCTGTCTCTCATGCCCATGCTTTATCCACTAGGCCACATTGTTTCCATTTTCAAGTGTTATCTTCACAACTGACTCGTACTCTAGATAGTTCATTTCTTGAAGGCAGAAGCCTTTTTTTTTTATTGCTGGTATACTCTCCCAAATGCTCTGCACACAATAAAAGCTCAATAAACAACATGGATTGAATGACTGTGGGATACCTAGATGTATTTTGGAAAAGCAGTGTAAGGCAAATCTGCTTAAAATGAACCTAATTTCACATTTTAATAGGGGTTTTAGGGTCATTAAAATAGGCTATTGGCACATTCGCAAAGGATATCAAAAGGAAAATAACAGTTTCTTTCCATTTTGTTCTATTCCCCCACCCCCACCCCATGAATTGCATGCTATTCAAATTCACTGGAAAGATTTCTTGATTTTTGACATGGGTTGCTTACTTTCTGATGCTTAGAGTATTACAAAAGCTTTCCTGTAAACTGGCTACTTCACCCCAGGGGACAACTGTGTAGAACTCTGGCCAGTTTTTCTGTTTATTGCAGCTACTGGGCCTCTGGACTTGGAATTTTTTATTGATTTATAATATTTGTTTCTTTTTGTTTGTTCTGTCTTCTGCCCTCAGATCTCTACCGTAGATCTTCTATCCTTTTAAAAAATAGAGAAGCAGCATGGCCTAATGGATAGAGCATGGGCCTGTGAGTCATAAAATCATGAGTTCTTACACCGGCTCTGCCACTTGTCTACTGTACGACTTGGGCAAGTCACTTCACTTCACTGGGCCTAAATTACCTCATCTGGAAAATGGGAATTGAGACTATGAACCCCATGTGGGATAAGGACTGTGCCTAACCTAATTTGTTTGTATCCTTCCCAGTGTTTAACACAGTGCCTGGCACACAGTAAGTGCTTAATAAATGCTACAGTTATTATTATTCATTCAACCATATTTATTGAGTGCTTACTGTGTGCAGAGCACTGTACTCTTGGAAAGTGCAATTCAGGAATAAAGAAAGGTATTATTATTATTATTTGCTCCTAACCCCACCCTCTCTTAATGCTCTCACTCTCTAATTTCTTTCTTTCTTGTCTTCAAATATATAAAACATAAAACATATAAACGGATCTTGGCGATGTTATAAGGGTGAGACCTGCAGGTTTTGGTGACCGATTGGATGGGTGGGTTGAATGAGAGAGCAAAATCAAGGATAACACCAAGGTTGTGGGCTTGTGACATGGAAAGGATGGTAGTGCCGTCTACTGTGATGGGAAAGGACAGGGTTTGGGAGGGAAAATAAGGAGCTCAATCTTGGACAAATACCATTGTTATTATTATTAATAAATGCTGAGGGGAAGCAGTTGGTGGGAGGGAAATAGGATGGGGAGATGAAAGATTAGTCAGGGAAGGCTTCATGGAGGAGCTGTAACTTTAATAGGGCTTGGAAGATGGGGCAAGTAGTGATCTATCACACTGATGACTGAATGGCTTCATAAATCCAAGCTGGCAAAAACTAAACTTCTGATCTTCTTTCCTAAACACACTTCTCTTCTCAATTTTTCAGTTACGGTTAACTGTCTTTAAGTCCTACTGGTTTTCCCTGCACACTGTTTCCCAAATCTGTGCTTTCCCTCTATACTTACATCCACCACCACGATCCAAGCACTCATTACTTCTGGGCAGGATTACTGCATCAACGTCTTCATTAGTTTCCCTCCTCTAGTCTCCCCCAACACTGCACCACATTAGCTTATCCTTCATTAGGCTTAGGATGGTGAGCCTCTGTCATTTTCCATGGATAGGCTCTTACCATGGTCATTTTTTAAAACAAAGGTCTAATAATAATAGGAATTATTATTATTATAATAATTGTGGCATTTGTTAAGTGCTTACTATGTCCAGGCACTGTATTTAGCATTGGAGTAGATACAAGGAATTTGGGTTGAAAACAGTCCCTGTCCCACATGGGGCTCAGAGTCTCAATCCCCATTTTACAAATGAGGTTACTGAGGCTCAGAGAAGTAAATTGACTTGTGACAGCAGACAAATGATGGAGTCAGGATTAGAACACATGACCTTCTGACTTCCAGGTCTGTGCTCTATCCACTTTGCCATGCTGCTTACACACACATACACATGAACACACACAAAAACGCACATACACGCATATTCACCTGCAAACACACACACATCCAGTTGCTCAGATCACCTTCTAAAACCTCCATTTAGAATGCACACACCCTCCTTAAATACTCCCCCACCACCCCCAAACATCAATTTCTCTCTGGATCAAACAAAAATGTCTAACTATTGAATTTAGAATGTTCATCAGCTGTTGACTTCTTACCTCTCATTTGTGCTCATTCACTTCATCAGTGCGCTCACTCCTCATTCTTCTCTAGCTAATCTCCTAATTGTACCTCATTCTTGAACTTCCCTTCCCCAACCCACTGGAAGCATCCCTCTCTCTATACTCCTTTCTCTTTCTAACTTTTCCAACTCTGTCAAAAGCACCACCATTCTTCACGTCACATTCAGTCAATCATATTTATTGAGAGCTTACTGTGCACAGCACATTGTACTAAATGCTTCGGAGAATATGATTTAATAGAGTTGGTAGACACACTCCCCTTCCCGCAATGAGTGTCCCAGAAGCCTGTAACTTTGGTGTCACTCTTGACTCCTTATTGTCTTTCAGCTTTCATAATCGACAATCTGTAGATGAATTCTATCAGGTCTTCCTACATAAAGTTCCTGGATCCACCCCTTCCTCTCACTTTGGCAGTTATCATCCTGGTTCAAGCTCTTGTTTCATAATTAGACAATATTATCCCCCTTATTCCCTGCCTCTAGGTTCTCCCTTTTCATCAGTTCCACAAAGGATAAACGTCATCAGGCCAAGTCCTTCAAGGTGACCAGCTTCATTATCTTGCCACCTCTACCACTGTCTAAATGATTTAAACTATGTTGTTACTAGCCTAGCGACAGGAAGGCGGAACTAGGGAAGAGGGAGCGTGGGGCATTCTGTGATCACCACTCCTACCCCTTCTGCAATGACGTGGTGTTCCCGACTCTGTCCTCCAGAGAGTGGGAGCTGTAGGGCTAGGGGTTTTGGAGGGGAATTCTCTGGGTTGCGATGCCCCAAGGAGCCAGAATGCAGCATTGTGAGGATCACGGGGACACCCATCCCTGCCCCTCACCGCCTTGAGGAGCCAGGACATAGCATCGGAAGGCTCACAGGGGTGTTCTAAAAGAAATAAAAATCAGTGGCATAAAATTCCTTCCTGTCAGCTGTAATGATAAGCAGCAGTGGGAGCTCACTGTGGAAAGAGAATGTGTCTACCAACTTTGGTATACTGCACTCTCCCAAGTGCTTAGAACAATGCTCTTCATACAGTAACCACTTACTAAGTATGAATGATTGAAAGAAAAATTCTGTGTGAGTGGCAGATGCTCAAATAAATCAGATTCTATCCACAGGAACCAGAGAAGCAGCGTGGCTCAGTGGAAAGAGCCTGGACTTGGGAGTCAGAGGTCATGGGTTCGAATTCCGGCTCCGCCACTTGGCAGCTGTGTGACTTGCCCACAGTCACTTAACTTCTCTTTGCCTCAGTTACCTCATATGAAAAATGGAGATTAAGACTGTGAGCCTCACGTGGGACAACCTGGTTACCCTGTATCTCCCCCAGCGCTTAGAACAGTGCTCTGCACATAGTAAACGCTTAACAAATACCAACATTATTATCAGAGGACAGAGCATGTCAAAAATCAACTAGGAGCAAGGCAATCAGATATGGGCGTCTAGGCATGGTCATATTCCAATCAAAAAGCTACCTCAATACTATACCATTTATAATTAATAATTATAATTATGGTATTTATTAAGCTCTTACTATGTGCCAAGCACTGTTTCTTACTGCATCAAACAAAAATTACTCATGATTGGCTTCCAGGTTTTCTACCATTTCTCCCCACTTTACACATCAGCTTTCTTTTGGAACTACTCCCCAAATGACACTCTTGGTTCTTCCCTTTTCCACGTTTCCATCTCCATTTCCTTTGCTCATACTGTTTCCCTGGCCTAGAACTCCATCCTCTACAAATCTTCCAGACCAAGCTTTCCCCATCTTCCAATCCTCGCAAGACTTCAACTCCTTCAGAAAGTTGATTTCCAAATAATTTACAATACCTTAGGTACATCTACCCAACAGCCACCTTTGGAATTTATGTATTTTATTCCTATCCTCAACTCTTATAATTCAAATAAATATATATATAGCTTAGTTTCTCAATTATATTTTCAATAACTTATTTTGCAATACTCAGCTTCTCCCTTGAACTTTTTCCAGGATAGAAAAATAATTTTGTAAAATGCTTTTTGCTTACCTTCCCCATTAGACTGTGAACTTTCCAAGGGCAGGAAGAAACATGTGTCTTGCTTCTCTGAAGTCCTACGTATTATACTCAGAACTCAATAAATACCACAAATCAATGGACTGATCTGCTGAACTGCATCTCTCCTCTCTTTTAAAGCCCTGAGAAATAGCCACTTCCTAAGAGAGTCAATTCCCAACTAGTCATCTCCTCCCTGCTCATGTTGTCCTTGTGGTTCAATTGTCCTTAGTTTTCATGTGTCCTTTTATTTATTTCATTAATTTATTCAGTTTTTGCTTCAAGAACCTCTCTTTTTTGTTCCTATTCTATGTTTACAATATGTCTGTCCCCAGAAGATTATCAGCTCCTTAAGGACATATTTTCCATTTCTATTATATGTTCCCAAGGATGTAATGTACAGCTCTGCACATAGTGGTGCTCAATAAATACTGATGATAATGATGATGAGGAGGAGGAAGAGGAAGAATAAAACACTATAATTGTTTTCAGTGCCTAAACCAGAAGTCTGCATCCAATGGGAACTGAAAAAATACTGCTGACTGACTTAATTGAGTTTTGGAAAAGCCTTAACTGCACAAAGTTGGGCAGCTCTGGTTTATTATCTCAAGTTATTTATTTTCCTTTTGCAGTGTATGCACTCTCATCTGTTTCTCTCTCCTTGTCTTTCTATCTCTGTCTCTTTCTCATTCTCTTTCTCCATGCACTACATGAGTGAATTTATGAACTACATTCAGCATTTTCCAAATATTTGAAGACTAAAAAATGTATTTGTGAAGTAAAAAGAATCTATGAAAAATGAGGACAACCTGGTATCTAAATGCAGCACCAATCTAGGTTGTAATGGAGTTAAGGGAGACCATGAAATTAAAAATATGACACCCCCCTTCCCACTGACTTACCTTCTTCATCTCCTCATAGGACATGAAGAGGAGATTGAAGTCATGTTCATGGGTGAACCAGCCCCTCACATGATCAAACCACAGACCACTTGCCACTGTTGAAAAGAGCAGGACCATTTAAGATTAACTTATCTTCCCAAGTGTTTTCTGATCTAGATGGCTTCCCAACCTAGAAAATAAGTTTTTTTTCCTCTCATGGATAAAACCTGATATATCTACCTGTTGTTTGGGGGGGTTTTTTCCACTGGAAGAAAAAAATATTGAATTTAAGATTCACTTAATCAATAAGATTAAGCAAGAGATTAATAATAATAATAATAATTGTGCTATATGTTGTCTTACTATATGCCAAAAAGTGTAGTAAGCACTGAGGTAGATCCAACATAATCAGGTCCTACATGGGGTTCACAGTCTAAATAGGAGGAAGATCAGGAAATGGAAATGTACATGGGTGTGAAATAGAGGGTCTTGAGTCAACCTATTTACTATGAGTCAACCTGTTTACTATGAGTCAACTTTTTTACTGTGCCATGTTCTCAGTTACCTGCTCACATCTTCTCTCCTCCCTCTCCCCTCACATCTAGCAGACCACTGCTCTCCAATTCAGCATTTCCATGCCTTTTAAGAATTTGGTTTACTCACAGCACTCTCCTCCCCTCAACTCACACAAATACCCTACCCATAGTACTTTGATACCTGAATTTATATTTTTTATACTCTGACATTTATTTTAACATCTGCTTCTCCTGCTGGATCTTAAAATCCTTGAGGTCAGTGATCATGTCAACTGATTCTACTGTATTCTCTTAAGCACACTCCATAAACAGTCAATGATTGATAAATTTTACTGTTTGATAGGAGGGCTGGGGAACAGGCACAGGGAGTAGGTAAGCTTCGTAAGAACAAGATAGCTAACTGAGGTGTAATGAAAATAGAGAGTGGGTAAGTATAAGGGAGAGGGCTGATAAAATGCTTTGAAGCTAATGGTCAGGAGTTTCTGCTTGATGCTGTAGTCACTGAATCTGGAGAGATGTGTGCAGAACAATGTTTTTAAAAAGTAATTTGGGTAGCAGAGTGAAGTGTGGACTGGAGAAAGGAGGAGACCAAAGAGGAGGAGATGAATGCAATAGTTTATCTAGGCTATGACCAACACCTGGAGCACGGAGGTAGTTGTTTACCAGGAGAGGAAAGAACAGTCTGGAAAACCATAATTACTAGTTCTTTGGGAGACATATAGTTTGTTGAATATGGTAACATTGATGACTACTGATTCTCAACATGCTTTCTTTAAGTCAGGTAAGTTGCCCAGTTGGTCCTAATGACCAGGCCATATTGAAAGAAGAGAGAATGGCTGCTCAGCACACTGCCACAGCAATTTGGTAAAAACCCTCCATCCAAACAGCAATTTTTTTAAATGGAAATTGTTAAATGCTTATTATGTGCCTGACTTTGTATTAAGCACTGGGTTAGATACAAGCTAATCATGTTGGACACAGTCCATAACTCACATGGGGCTCACAGTCTAAACCCCCATTTACAGATGAGGGAACTGAGAAAGAAAGGAAGTGAAGTGACTAGTCAAGGTCACACAGCAGGCAAGTGGCAGAGCCAGGATCAAGACCCAGGTCCTTCTGACTCCCAGGTCCATGCTCTGGTCACTAGGCAACACTGCTTCTCTTGCCAAAATAAGGAGGCTGCTACCTTTTAAGTATAATAAATTGAACATTACCATTCCCCGCTAAAAATCTCTCCATGAAATTCTCCATTGTGACTTCTGGCTTTATATATCCTAAGATTTTTGCGAAATGATAAAATGAAGTCATGGTGTCTTTTGGATTTCGGTACACATATATAACCTGTCAAATTGAAAAGATCCTGTTTCAGTACTTGTGAAATATCATTATCATAATTATGGTATATCACCAGCATCAATAGTGTTTATTAAAATCACTGTTCCCCTCATTTTTCTCAAGAGAATTATTTCATGAACATCATAGTGGTGAAAATGCTTTGGAAACTCCTCTACCAGTTCAATTTTTCTGATCTAAAGACATTAAAAATACTTTAGCAAGCAAAAGCAAAATATAAGCATACTACCAGTCTCAATTTTCTGTGGTGACCAGCCTGGGAGAGGAAGCATGGATAAATGAAATCCACAGGTTAATCAATCATTGATATTTATTGTGTGCTTGCTGTGTACAGAGCACTATACTAAACTTTTGGGAGAGTACAATACAACAGAGCTGGTAGACACTATTCTTACCTACAAGAAGCTTACAGTGTACAAGTAATCCAAGCATTTCATTTAAATCAATAGTTTCCACTTCCTCTCCATCAAATCTTTGCCCAAAACCATATACCAATAATAAAACAGATTGACTTAAGCACTTAGTACAGTACTCTGCACATAGTAAGCACTCAATAAATAACACTGATTGATTGATTGATTGATGGACCTGAGAAGTGAAGACAGGGGAAGTCAGGAAGCAGAGTTAAGCAAACATGGTACAAGGGGCAAATGCAAGCATAAATAAGTGAAAATGTTGCCTACCTTGCCTTTTTTGTTCCTCAGTGCTTTGGGCATTAAATAGTAAGGCAGGTGGGAACTAAAGACACGGGGGCTTGGCCGCTGACCAAAGTCTTTGCTGGCTGTGCTGTATTCTATCCATAACACTCTCTCCATGTTGTCAACATTTTCTGTTCCATTCCGATGCTCATCAAATACAATTAAATTCACTATTTGCTGAGTCCAAATTGTTCCTGTAAAAGGAAAAAAAATCCTATTTTATACTCTGAACATAAGAAAACGATGGATTGCACACTACCTTCTCCAGTCTATTTTCTCTGGATTTGAAACAAACAAAAGGAGTAGCCAATATGGCTAGAGGTGAAACCACGGATTGTTTCTCTTTTCCTTAAAGAACCAACAGATCCAATGCCAGGAGCTAGACTGTAAGCTCACTGTGGTCAGGGAATGTGCCTGTTTATTGTTATATTTCACTCTCCCAAGCACTTTATCCAGTGCTCTGCATGTGGTAAGTACTCAGTAAATAAGATTGAATGAATCAGCTCAGGGGCCATCACAGTATTGCTGCCTCTGCCCAAACAGAAGCTTCTACTGAATGGTGATGATGCTACTGCTGCTGAGGATAATAATAATACTGATAAGTGCCTTTTATGTGCCATATGGGTCTGAGAATCAGAGCACTTGGGTTCTAATCTAACTCTGCCATTTTGCTGTGTTACCTTGGGCAAATCACTTTACTTCTCTGTGTCTCAGTTTCTTCATCTGTAAAATGGTCATTCATTCATTCATATTTAATTGCATTTATCGAGCACTTACTCTTTGCAGAGCACTTTATAAGAGTTGGGAGTATTTTGCAGAGTATCAGAGAACTTGGGAGAGTAAAATACGATACAGAACAGTCAGTACAACAGTCATTTGACTGTAAGTTAATTCAGTTGACCTACCTCCTCTCTAGTCTGTGAGCCCCTAATAGGACAGAGACTGTGTCCATCTCTAACATTTTGTATCTTCACCAGTGTTTAGTGCAGGGCTTGGCACATTGTTAGTGCTTAATACATACCATAATAAGTTAATAAAGCACCCAGTATGTGCAAAGCACTGTCCTAAGTGCTAGTGAAGAATGTAATAAAGGATATATAATATCGCAGTTACTGGCATCATCTTCAAAAACTATAGGGCAGTATATCAGGGCCTGGTGTTTATGAGAACTCTATCATACTGTACTCTCCCAAGCAGTTTGTACAGTGCTATGCATCCAGAGAGTGCTCAATAAATACCATTTATTGCTTGCTTGCTTGATTGATTGGTTATTCTGCATATATTTTCTCTCTTTAGCAGCCATCTAGTAAAACCTGCTATTGCACTTTCTCTCTATCTCTATCTCTCCTCATTTTATGGGGAAAGAGAGATATTTATACATATCTGTAGCTATAGAAGTGTCATTGTCTATCTAAACTCTAGATTGTGAGCTCCTTTTGTTTAGGGAATGTGTCTACCAACTCTATTATATTGTACTTTTCCAAGTGTTTAGGACAGTTCTCTTCACACTGTAGGCACTCAAAAAATACCACTGATTGATTGATTGATTGATTGATTGAAGCAGTGTTGCTTAGGGGAAAGAGAATGGGTCTGGGAATCAGAGGATGTGGGTTCTAATCCTGGGTTTGCTACTTGTCTGCTGTGTTACCTTGGGCCAGTTATTTCATTTCTCTATGCCTCAGTTTCTTCATCTGCTTCTGAATCTGAATCTGAAACTGTACCTCAGTTTTTTTCATATTATACCAGTATCTATATAAGAGATATTTCACAGATGATGGACCAAAGAAAGTAGATGAAATTGCAAACCACCATTACTATTTCTAAAATATCTCAAGGTCATGTCCTTTTACCAACAGGATGCAAATTCCCTTGTCCTTCCTCCATCCTGAGAGGATCCCATAGCCCTTAAGTGTATGTTGCTTATAGCTCATCTCTAGACTAAAAATTCAATGTGGGCAGGGAATGTGTCTGTTTATTGTTGTACTGTACTCTCCCAAGAGCTTAGTACAGTGCTCTGCACTCAGTAAGTGCTCAATAAATACTAATTAATGAAAGAAAAATAATTCTATTTTATCATTTGTGTCTATGTCTCACTCTTTTATCTAATGTACATTTGGCCCCTTTTATCAATTTGTCTTTCCTTTTGATTATAACCCCTTGAGGACAAGAACTGCATCTTTTACTTCCACTGCATGCTTCCAAGTACCACTTTTTTCATGGTATTTGTTAAGCACTTACTATGTGATGGGTAGTATATTAAGTGCTGGGATAAATACAAGATAAGAAGGTTGGACACAATCTATGTCCCACATGGGGTTGACTATCTTAAAACCCATTTCACAGATGAGGAATTGAGGCACAGAGAAATGAAGTGACTTGCCCAAGGTCATATAGCAAGAAAGTGGCAGGGCCGGAACTGAGACCCAGGTCCTTCTGACTCCCAGGCCCATGTTCTTTACACTAGACCATGTTGTTTCTCCCATGCTCTGCACAAATAAGGCACTCAAAATAGTGCTACTGATTACGATGACATCCATTAGTAAGGTGGCCCCTGATGATCTCCTAATCCTTTGTGTTACACCTGTGATACAGCATATTGTAATAATGGGTGTTTTACACAATTCGGTCTGAATTTTCCCAAACCTGCAATGTTTCTCCAGGAGGATATGATCCCCACTCATTCACTCCAAACTCTTTCGGCTCCCCTTCTAGGTCCCTATGAAACAGGCATCTTCTCTGAATAGCAGACTAGTTCTGCAGTGAGTCAGGATCCCTGGTTCTACAGTGAGTCAGGATCCCCAGCCGGACAATTTAAACTATCATTTGTTCTCAAGCCTCTCCGCTGGCCTAGATTAACGCAGGCGCTTTAGGGACTCACAGCCTTGGGTTCTGGGCTAAGTGGGACTTGCCTGAAGGAATCCACAATCATATACATAATAATGTTGGTATTTGTTAAGCGCTTTCTATGTGCAGAGCACTGTTCTAAGCACTGGAGTAGATACAGGGTAATCAGGTTGTCCCACGTGAGACTCACAGTCTTAATCCCCATTTTACAGAGGAGGGAACTGGGGCATAGAGAAGTTAAGTGACTTGCCCACAGTCACACAGCTGACAAGTGGCAGAGTGGGGATTCGAACCCATGACCTCTGACTCCTAAGCCCGTGCTCTTTCCACTGAGCCACGCTG
This sequence comes from Ornithorhynchus anatinus, assembly GCF_004115215.2. Classification (NCBI taxonomy): domain Eukaryota; kingdom Metazoa; phylum Chordata; class Mammalia; order Monotremata; family Ornithorhynchidae; genus Ornithorhynchus; species Ornithorhynchus anatinus. The sequence goes on from NC_041729.1 coordinate 112,422,255, forward strand.
CTTCTCTAATGAAAACCTTGTTCCCTCATTATAGAAGGAATGGTGGTAATGGTCTTCCCAGAGTCTGCCCCACGTGGATGATGTCATCGTCCTTGCCCTCATAGGTTTTTAAGCAGGAAAGACCAGCTTGCCTTTTCCCCTGAAGCCACTTTCAGTCGATGTTGAGAAGGCAGATCAACTCCTTGCCCTCTGCCAGCAGGTCACAGTCTGTCAGGGAACATATCTGTTTATTGTTATATTATACTCTCCCAAGGGCTTAGTTCAGTCCTCTGCACTCAGTAAGAGTCAATAAATATGATTGAATGAGTCCCAGCCTGGGGAACTGTGGGGGTCCAATAATAATAATAATGAAAATAATAATAATAATATTTGTTAAGTACTTACTATGTGCCAAGCACTGTATTAAGCCCTGGGGAGGATATGAGCAAATCAGGTCGGACACTGTCCCAGTCCTACATAGAGCTGATTGTGCTACATGGGGCTCACAGTCTCAATCCCCATTTTCTTAATCCCCATTTTACAGATGAAGTAATTGAGGCACAGAGCAGTTCAGAGACTAGCCTCAGGTCACATAGCAGACACATGGAGGATCCAGGATTAGAATCATGGCTTTCTGACTCCCCAGCCCGTGTACTATCCACTATGCCATGCTGTTTCCACAGCATCTTTGTTGGACTGCATGTTAAGCTGAAGCACCTTTCACCCCCTGACCTAGCTTATTAGGGGGGCTTAACCAGCCCCTTCCCTTTATGGGGAAAGAGAGATATTTATCTTGGGGTCAGACAACCCCAAGTCCCATTTCCCATGCATCTCTAGCCCACTGCCACTGTCACTCTCTTGGTGGTTAACTGCACACCTGCCCTTCACTCCCTGCTGCTGCCCACCCACTGCTACTATTGTTGTCGTGCTGGAGAGAGGGTCATGGGGACAGGTCGCTACTGGAAAAGATTGAGCTAGCCTCCATGGGTGCTAGAGTGGACGCATTAAAGAAGCAGCATGATGTAGTGGATAGAGCAAAGGCCTGGGGTCAGAAGGTCATGGATTCTAATCCCAGCTCGGCCACTTGTTTGCTCTGTTTGCTTGGGCAAGTCACTTCACTTCTCTGAGCCTCAGTTCCCTCATCTGTAAAATGTGGATTGAGACTGTGAGCCCCAAATGGGACAAGGACTGTGTCCAACTCAGTTTGCTTGTATCCACCCCAGTGCTTAGTGCAGTGCCTGGCACATAGTAAGCGCTTAACAAATATCATCCTTATCATTATTATTATTAGCAGCTCCCTTGCCAGCACCTCCTACAGTGATGATGACAGAGGATGAGTTGCATGCCAGGCATAGAAGCATCAAGGTGGGGGTCAACACAGCCCCTTTGGTGGTTGTTGAGCATACTGATTTATTCAATCATATTTATTTATTTAGCACTTACTGTGGGCAAAGTACTGTACTAAGCACTTGGGAGAGTAAATATAACCGTAAATAGGCACATTCTCTGCCCACAACAAGCTTACAAACTAGAGAGGAAGACAAACATTAATATGAATAAATAAATAAATTCCAGATATGTACATAAGTGCTGTGGTGCTGGGAAAAGGGATTAATAAAGGAAGAAAGTCAGGGAGACACAGAGGGAATGGGAGAAGAGGAAAGGAAGGCTTAGTCAAGGAAGTCCTCTTGGAGGAGATATGCTTTCAAGAAGGCTTTGAAGCAGGGGAAGGTATTTGCCTGTGGGATATGGGGAGGGAGGGTGTTCTAGGCCAGAGGCGGGAGGTGGGCAAGAGGTCGGTGGTGAGAGAGTATGTGGGCTGGGTTGTAGTAAGAGAGTAGCTAGATGATGTAGGAGGGGGCAAGGTGATTGAGTGCTTTAAAACTAACAGAGAGGAGTTTCTGTTTGATGTAGAGGTGGATGGTTCTTGAGGAGAGGGGAAACAAGGCCTGAACACTTCTGTAGAAAAATGATCTGAGCAGCAAAGTGAAGTATGGACCAGAGTGTGGAGAGACAGGAGGCTGGAAGGTCAGCAAGGAGTCTGATACAGTGATCAAGGCAGGATAGGATATATTGCTTGGATTAACAGAGTAGCAGTTTGGATGGAGAGGAAAGGATGTATTTTAGCTATATTGTGAAGGCGGAACCAACAGGATTTAGTGATGGATTGAATATGTGGGTTAAATGAAAGAGAGCAGTCAAAGATAATGCCAAGATTACAGGCACTGATCATGGCCACCATGGGTGCGAGGGAAGAAGTGGGATCATTCTCTTACAACATTGGATCGGTAGTCAAGGATAGTGTTTGCTCTTTGGCCCTGTTGCCCTCATTGATGAGCTAAATGACAGCAGTGGAGGTGGTATTGGTACTGCAGGAGAATGAGGGTAAGTCTGAGTTGTTGACAACATAACAGACAGGCTGAGTTTCCATTCATTGGGTACCTATGCTGCAGGTCCAGAGAACTGAACCAGGCACTTGGGAGAGTGATAATGATGAAAGAGAAAGTCCCAAATAAAATGTAACAACAAATTAGCCTCCATCCTGTAGAAAATTCAGAACATTTTTTGCAAAGAGCCCCATCAAATCTAATGATAAAGAAGCAGCATAACCTAGTGGAAAAAGCATGGGCTTGGGAGTTAGGGGATTTAGGTTCTAATCCCAACCTCTGCCATGAGCTTGCTATGTGACTTTGGACAAGGCACTTAATGTCCCAGTGCCTCAGTTTCCTCATCTGCAAAATGGAGATTAAATCCCTGTTCTCCTTCCTCCTAAGGCTATGAGCCCTTATGTGGACCAGGGACAATGCCTGACTTGATTATCCTGTATCAATCCCAGTGTTTAGTGCAGTGCTTTGCTCATACTGTAATTATTTTTGATGTCATTATTTTTAACTCTGAGTTCACAGGAGAGTTAATCTTGCACTCAAAAAATGCTATATGGTAATGATGATAATGATGAGGAGGAGGAGCAGGGGGAGACTGAACCACCTCTGGGAACACTGCCAGTTTTTTGGTTTTCAGTGCCCTGACCCTCTTGCAGTAAGTCCCACTTTCAATGCCCTCCTAAAACTCCACCCCTTCTAACACATCTTTTCCTATTTGTTCTGAGAATCTCGAGTCATACAAATCCACCAGAAATCTCTAATATTATATGTCCTTATTTATACCATCCCCTTCTAGCTCCTGGTGGGTAGGGAATGTGTCTAACAACTCTGTTGTATTCTCCCAAGGGCTTAGTACAGTGCTCTGCACTCAGGGCATACTCAATAAATACCATTGACTGATTGAGCCTGAGGGCCTAACTATTCATTCAGGTACTTACTGTGATTCCTCTATTTGTAAATATTCATATATTTGTCTCCCCCATTAGAGTGTAAACTACTTGTGGTCAGGGATCATATCACTTCCAAAAGAGGCATTTAGTGCACTGATTTCCACTCAATGGGCACTCACTAAATACTATGACTTCGGCTAATAACTAAGAACTGATTCTAGGCCTCAGTCCAGCCCTGGCAGTTTTAAAACTGGCAATTCAAGCCCTGGCAGTATTAGCATTGGTATAGAAGACAACACCATGCCTTCACCATCATCATCAAATGCCATCAAGTCATTTCCAATTCACAGCGACTCTGGACATGCTCCAGAGCATCCTAACTTCTGCCATAGCTGAAGTCATTCTGATATGTATATCCATAAAGTTTTCTTGGTAAAAAATCCAGAAGTGGTTTACCTTTACCTTCTTCTGTCAATGTGCCTTACAGTATAAGTTATTAAAAAGGTTAAATTGCTGTATTAACTAATCCCTTGACCTCTTCCATGATAAATGAAGCATTGCTCTAATGTGTCCTGTCCCAGTCCTGGACTGTCTTCAGGGAGACATGTTCAGATGAAACCCCAACACAGGTTCAAATACTCATGAAAAAAACCCCGAGATTGAATAATGTATAAAAAACATCAACATCACCCACCTGATTTGGGATAAGTGATTATAAAGATATCACTGTCTCTGATTTCCAAGTCATCCAGGGTTTCTAGAAACTGTATATTAGCCCATGAGCGTAAAAGATTGAAGTTTTTGAATGACACCAAGTAATTCTCCAGCTCCTGGTCTGCTGTCTCCTGTTCTTCCATGGTTCCAGGGATCTGCAAGGAAAAGCAGGGAATCGATCCAAATTGTTGAATTCCACCCCTTTCCCTCAGCCAAATAAAGGATTTTAAGAAGGGGAAAGAAGAAGCTGGACTCACATCATCCCTTCACTGGTGAAAACCTTCAAATCAATCAATCAATCAATCATATTTATTGAGCACTTTCTGTGTGCAGACCAGTGAACTGAGTGCTTGGTAGCATACAATGTAACAGAGTTGATAGATGTGTTCCCTGCCCACAGTGAGTTTATAATTTAGTGTGGAGACAAGCATTAATATAAATAAGTAAATTACAGATATGTCCATGAGTTCTGTGGGGTTGAGGGAGGTGTGAATAAAGAGTGCAAATCCAGGTGCAAGGGTGATGCAGAAGGGAGTGGAAGAGTAGGAAATAAGGTCCTAGTCAGGAAAGGTCTCTTGGAGGAGATGTGCTTTTAATAAGGTTTTTAAGGTGGGGGGATTGATCGTCTGTTGGATATTTAAAAGAGAGGGTATTCTAGGCCAGAGGCAGGACATAGGCAAGAGGCCGGCAATAAGACAGATAAGATCGAGGTACAGTGAGTTGGTAAGCATTAGAGGAGTCATCTTTGGCCTGGGTTGCAGTAGTAAATCAGGGAGGTAAAGTAGGAATCAGGTATGGACAGAAGTGGGGAGAGACATTGAACAGGTAGGTCAATGAGGAAACTGATACAGTAATCAAGGTGGGATAAGTGCTTGTATTAATAGGGTAACAGTTTGGATGAAGAGGAATGGGTAGATTTTAGCAGTATCATGAAGGCTAAACTGATAATATTTGATGGCAACGAATATGTGGGTTGAATGAGAGAGATGAGTCAAGGATAATGCCAGTTATGGTCTTGTGAGACAAGATGGATGGTGGTTCTGCCTACAGTGATGGGAAAATCTTGACAAGGACAGGTTTCGGTGAGAATACGAGTTGTTTTGGATATGTTTGAGGTGTCAGCAGGACATCCAAATAGAGATGTCCTGAAGACAAGGGAAGTGTCAGCCTGTAGAGAAGGAGAGAGATCAGGGCTGGTGATGTAATTTAGTTGTAGTTGTAGTAGGTGTGATAGTTGAAGCCATAGGAGTAAATGAGTTCTCCAAGGAAGTGAATGTATATGGAGAATACAAGGGCACTCAGAACGGAGCTTTGAGGAACTCCCATAGTTAGAGGGTGGGAGGCATTCACTCATTCATTCATTCAGTCATATTTATTGAGTGCTTACTGTGTGCACAGCACTGTACTAAGTGCATGAGAGAGTACAATACAAGAATAGACAGACACATTCCCTGCCCACAGTGAACTGTCTAGAGGAGGGGAGATGGACAATAAGGAGAAGCCCTTGGAAGAGACTTAGAATGAATGGGCAGAGAGAGAGAAGAAGAACCAGGAGAGGACAATGTCAGTGAAGCCACGGTTGGATAATTTTTCCAGGAGAAGGGGATAGTTGGCAATGTCTAAAGCAGCTAAGAGGTTGAGCAGGATTAGGATGGAGTAGAGGCCATTGGATTTGTCAAGAAGGAGATCACTGGTGACCTTGAAGAGGGCAATTTTGGTGGAGTGAAGGGGGAAGAAGCCAGATCGAAAGGGAAAAGGAGAGAATTGGAAAAGAGGAAGTGGAGGCAGTTGAGAAAGTTGAGAGGAGGAAGTTGAGAAGCAGCATGGCTTAGTGGCAAGAGCACGGGCTTGGGTTTCAAAGGACATCGGTTCTAAGCCCAGCTCTGCTACATATCAGCTGTGTAACCTTGGGCAAGTCACTTAACTTCTCTGTGCTTCAGTTGCCTCCATCTGTAAAATGGGGAATAAGACTGTGAGCCCCATGTGGGACAACCTGATTAGCTTGTATCTACCTTAGTGCTTAGAACAGTGCTTGGCACATAGTAATGGTTAACAAATACCATTATGATTATTATTGTTATTATTATTAATATTAGGTGTAGACAACTTGCTCAAGGAGTTTGGAGAAGAATGCTAGGAGGGATATGGGGTGACAACTGGATGATGATGTAGGGTCAAGGGAGGGCTTTGTAGGCTAGGGGAGACCTGAGCATGTTGGAAAGCAGTCAAAAAGAAATCATCCTTCAGTCTGCTTCCAAAATTATTTTTCAAAAAAACCTTTCAGTCCACATGGCCCCAAACCTCAAGAACTTCCAATGGTTGTTCCTCCACCTCTGCACAAACACAATCCCTGTACCATTGCCTTTAAATTGCACCCTCCAAGTATTTAGTACAGTGCTCTGTACACAGAAGGTGCCTAATAAATATTATAGATTGATTGATTTAAAGCATTTAATCAGCTCGACCCTCCTCCCTGGTTTCAGTGATTTGCTTTTATGACCCAATCTGACAATTTGCTCCACTAAAGCCATTTTAATCAGAGTCCCTTGATCCCGTCTATCTCACCACCAACCCCTTGCTCACGTTTGTTCATCTTGGCTGAAAGTCCCTTCCCCTTAATTTACAATAGAAGTCTTCTCTCTCCCTTCAGAGACTTATTAAAATCTCATCTTCTCCAAGATGCCTTCCCCAATTAAGCCCTCTTTTCTCCTACTCCTTCTCCCTCCTGCGTCACCTGTAGCTAGGATCTATATTCTTCAAACACTTGCTATTCACTCCACCCTTAGCCCCCACAGCATTTATGTACATTTTGAATATCTATCTCCTGTTGTAAACTGTAAGCTCCTTTCGGGTAGGGTACCTGTCTACCAACTCTGATGTACTTTCCCAAGTGCTTAGTATACAGCTCTGCATGTCGTAAGAGCTAATTAAATACCACTGAGTGATAGACTGATCATTGAATGATTAACAGAATATTAAAACAACCATGCTAGTTCTTAGAAAAATCAGACAACTAATTCAAAGAAAAACAAGTGCACTTGACTAAGGGAGATAATTTTGTAGATGTATCTGTGGATGAGACACAAGATTCTTCCTGCAAAAAAGGACAGCAGAAAATTGAAGCACCTACCTAGATATAAATGCTAGCTGAAACCAAACCCTCTTTTATGTGAATCACCCACTCCATTAGAGAACTCATTTGCTCCCATGGCTTCAACTATCATCCTTTTGCAGACAATTCCCAAATCTGTAACTCCATCCCTGATCTCTCTACTTCTCTACAGTCTCACACTTCCTCCTGCCTTCATGACAGCGCTACTTGAATGTCCTGCTGATATCTCAAACTTTACATGTTCAAATCAGAACTCCTCATATTCTCACACAAACCTGTCTTCCCCCATGGCTTTCCCATTACTGTTGACAGCACCAACATCCTCCCTGACTCACAAACCTGGAAATTTGGTGTTGTCCTCAACTCATCTTTCTCATTCAACCCACATATTCAAACTGCCACTAAATTCTGTGGTTCAACCTTCCCAACATCACTATAATCTGCTCTTTCCTCTCCATCCAAACTGCTACCATGGTAATCTAAGCACTTATCCTATCGCACCTTGATAACTCTGTCAGTCTCCTTGCTGACCTTGCTGCCTCCTGAGTCTCTCTCCATTCTAATCCATACTTCTTTCTGCTGCTCAAATCATTTTTCTACAAAGTTTCCCCACTCCTCAAGAACCCCCAGTGATTCTACATCCACCTCTGCATCAAACAGAAATTCTTTATCATTAACTTTTAAGCACTTAATCACCTTGCCCCTTCCAACCTTAGCTCGCTGCTCTCCTATTACAACCCAGGCCATACACTTCACTCGTCTAATGCCAATTTACTCACTGTACCTCAATCTCATCTATTTCAATGATAACTTTCTGACCACTTCATGCCTCTGGCTGGAATGCCCTCCCTCTTCATATCTGACAGACAATCACTCTCCCAACCTTCAAATCCTTACTGAAGGCACAGCTCTTCCAAGAAGTCTTCTCTAAGTCCTCATTTCTTCTTCTCCCACTCCCTTCTGTGTCACCCTTGCACTTAGATTTGTTTCTTTTATTCACCCCTCCCTCAATTCCACAGCACTTATGTCCATATCTGTAATTTATTTATTCATATTAATGTCAGTCTCCCCCTCTAGACTGTAAGCTCACTGTGGGAATGTGCCTACCAACTCTGCTTTATTGTTCTCTCTCAAGTGTTTAGTACAATGCTGTGCACACAGCAAGTGCTCAATAAATACAATGGATTAATTGATAAATGATTACCTACATTAAGTCCCTCAATTCTTTTCTATGAGCTGTAGAGAGCTTATTAACTTGAACGAGTGGTGGTCAATAGGAAAGAAACCTTAAACTTAGACTTTTCTTAGACAACCGTGAAGCAAAGTTCAAAGTCCCTGGGCAGAAAACCAACCTATTCTGATATTGAAACTGCCATGCTGAGGCATACATATTTCCTTTAGATAATTAAGGTATATTAAAATGGTTACCTTTCTGTGCTGGCTTTACTGCTTGGCAACCCGTCTTCTGCTTAGATTTGTTCACCTGCGACAGACAAGTTAGATACAGTCCTAAGACCAATCACTGAGGCAGATGCCAAAGAGTCCCCTGCTTCTGCTAAAGTGAATTTAGGAAATGGACTCTTGCCTTTTATATTATTTTCTTCCTTTGCAAGAGCTGATAAGATGTCCTAAAATTGAAGTTTCAAAGTATTTTGAATCCGGCACATCTGAAGACAAATATTGACACCGATAAACTAGGTTCCTGCCCAGTGTCACATTAAAAAACTGCAAGGACAGGGCTGTTTTCTAGCTTCTGGAGAACTGGTCTCATTGTTCAGTGCTTCACAAGCACTGAACATTAGAGATGGAGGGTATTTTATTGGAAGGACACAAGCTGTTCAGCATGACTCAGTGTAAAGAGCCCGGGCTTGGAAGTCAGAGGTCATCAGTTCCAATCCCGGCTCTGCCACTTGTCAGCTGTGTGACTGTGGACAAGTCACTTAACTTATCTGAGCTTCAGTTCCCTCATCTGTAAAATGGGGATTAAAACTGTGAGTCCCACGTGGGACAATCTGATCACCCTGTATCTACCTCAGTGCTTAGAACAGTGCTCTGCATGTAGTAAGTGCTTAACAAATACCAACATTCTTCTTATTATTATTATAAAACCAGAGTTGGCCAATCTATCACCAAGATCCCACAGTCCATCAGGATCTGGTCACCCTAGGGTTAAAAACCTATTCCTCAAGGGGGCATCCAGTCACCGTTAGGAAGTAGCTTGACCTCAAGGAAAGAGCAAGGATGGGAAATCAGATTCTGAAACAGAAACCCTGGTTGTTTCTGGATGCTCCTTGTCAGAACCTGGGAAAATGCAATCCCAGACTACTTGCAGATCATCTCAGATCAGACATTGCCCCAAGGCAGTTTGCTACTGGGGTTATTACTGAGGACTCCTCTTGCCAGTAGCCTCACTTCCAAGCTGCCAAACTCCTTCATGTCCTTTGGGAGGGAATGGAGCCTGTTCCACTCTGTAATATGGAGAGATTTCGAAAGGTACCTAGCAACATTTCCTAGGGAATGCTGGTTGTGGGCAGGGAATGTGTTTAACAGTTCTGTTATACTGTACTCCCCCAAGCTCTTAGTACAGTGCTCTGCCCATCTTAAGTGCTCAATAAATGCAATCAGTTGATCGATTGGTTAACTGAACAGACTGTGGAGTCAGGACAAGGGCCTATGCTTCTCTATCTGTTCCTTCTATTGTGTCTTTTCCCCTTCCAGAGTCCTTCTCTATTTGTACCCCTTTGTGGATGGCTCACTGGATAAGTCTAGTCATGTGGTTAGGATATATGGTAAGATGAGGAAATGGAGTTGCAAGACAGAAGACCCTAAGAAAAGCAAGTTATGGAATTCCAGGACTATGGAAACCAATAAATACTATCAACTTGATTGACTGAAATGAAGAACAAATAGAAGATGGCACCCAGTCAGTTGAATATCAGAGAGGTTTAGACAAGAAACTTTGTATAGAGTATAGGTGATGTATGCTTATGCACATGCTTTCTACTAGGGTCAGATGGGTTGATGGGATTAGAGTCCATATCCTTCCAACTCTTTATGAGGAAGCCCTCAGGAGAAGAATAAAGGGCACCTGAAGAAGGAGAGGTATGGATCTCAGAGTGAAAGTTCTATCTCCAAAGCACAGGTTCCGACCCATGTGTAGTTGTTGGGAAGCAGCATGGTTTAGTGGATAGAGCACAAGCCTGAGAGTTAGAAGAACCTGGTTCTAATCCCAGCTCTGCTGTGTGACCTTGGGCAAGTCACTTAACTTCTCTGTGCCTCAGCTACTTCATCTTTAAAATGGGGATAAAACCATGAGCTCCATGCGGGACAGGGACTGTGTCCAACCTGATGATCTTGCATCTACCCCAGTGCTTAGAACAGTACTTGTTACATAGTAAGTGCTTCACAAATATCATCATTATTATTGCTATTAGTGGGCTGCTACCACTACACATCTCGTATCATGGCTACACATCTCATAGCGTGGCTTAGTGGAAAGAGCATGGGCTTGGGAGTCAGAGGACATGGGTTCTAACAATCCACTTAACTTCTCTGTGCCTCAGTTACCTCATCTGTAAAATGAGGATTAAGACTGTGAGCCCCACATGGGACAACCTGATTACCTTGTATCTACCCCAGCATTTAGAACAGTGCTTGGCACAGAGTGCTTAACAAATACCATAATTATTATTATTATTATTATCTTCAGAGCCTCATGCAAGAACCTCAAAGTTAATAGAGATTTCTTTCTTTTATCCTGTAAAATCATGTAGTTGGCAGGATTGCTTTCCTGTGGACTGGTCAAAGATTAATATGTGTATTTAGCCAGATACTATATCTAAACAAATAGATTTAATGAACACATTAACTCAAAGAAGTTGGAGGAGAGGAAGTCAGGGACACACATGGGGGACTACCTAGGCAGGGAGCAGCATGGCCAATGTCTAATGGAGAAAGATGCCATGAAGAGGAAGGTGTTACAGTGCAATTTAAGTTAGGGAGAGGGATGGAATTTGGCTCTCAGGACACTGAGATTGGACTTGGGAAAAGGAAATGGAGCATGGGGGCAAAGAGAGGTAGCTGTAAGGGAAACTCAAAGCAAGGAGTTTGCATTTTGCCTGGTGGGTCGTGGGAAATATCAGAGGAGAAGGAAGAAAAGGGATGAGGCAAGAGCAGAGTGGTAACTTTGATATTGACCACATTTGGAGAGTGGCTGGATGAGGGGAGAAGCAAGGAGGACACAGAAATCTGACCCAGCCATCGCCAAAGCCTGAATATGAAATCTACTCTTGGGAACAGATAGGAGAGGGCAGAGAATTCCTTAACTCCCATTCTCTCCTAGACCCCCTCCAATCTGGCTTCCGTCCCCTCCACTCTACCGAGACTGCTCTCTCTAAGGTCACCCATGACCTCCTTGCCAAATCCAATGGCTCCTACTCCATTCTAATCCTCCTTGACCTCTCTGCTGCCTTTGACACTGTCGACCATCCCCTCCTCCTCCATACCTTATCTCACCTTGGCTTCACGGACTCCATCCTCTCCTGGTTCTCCTCTTACCTCTCTGGCCGGTCATTCTCGGTCTCCTTCGCTGGCGCCTCCTCCCCCTCCCATCATTTAACTGTTGGAGTTCCTCAAGGGTCAGTTCTTGGTCCTCTTCTGTTCTCCATTTACACTCACTCCCTCGGTGAACTCATTCGCTCTCACAGCTTTGACTACCATCTCTATGCAGATGACATGCAGATCTACATCTCCGCCCCTGTCCTCTCCCCCTCCCTTCAGGCTCACATCTCCTCCTGCCTCCAGGATGTCTCCACCTGGATGTCGGCCCGCCACCTAAAACTCAACATGAGCAAGACTGAGCTCCTCATCTTCCCTCCCAAACCCGGTCCTCTCCCAGACTTCCCTATCACCGTGGATGGCACGACCATCCTTCCCGTCTCTCAGGCCTGCAATCTCGGTGTCATCCTTGACTCGTCTCTCTTGTTCACTCCACACATCCTATCCGTTACCAAGGCCTGCCGGTTTCACCTTTACGATATCGCCAAGATCCGCCCTTTCCTCTCCACCCAAACGGCTAACTTACTGCTACGGGCTCTCGTTATATCCCGGCTAGACTATTGTGTCAGCCTTCTCTCTGACCTCCCTTCCTCCTCTCTTGCCCCGCTCTGGTCTATTCTTCACTCCGCTGCCCGGCTCATCTTCCTGCAGAAATGATATGGGCATGTCACCTCCCTTCTTAAACAACTCCAGTGGTTGCCTATCAACCTCCGCTCCAAACAAAAACTCCTCACTCTAGGCTTCAAGGCTCTCCATCACCTTGCCCCTTCCTACCTCTCCTCCCTTCTCTCTTTCTACCGCCCACCCCGCACGCTCCGCTCCTCTGCCGCCCACCTCCTCACCGTCCCTCGGTCTCGCCTATCCCACCGTCGACCCCTGGGCCACATCCTCCCGTGGTCCTGGAATGCCCTCCCTCCTCACCTCCGCCAAACTGATTCTCTTCCCCTCTTCAAAACCTTACTTAAAACTCACCTCCTCCAAGAGACCTTCCCAGACTGAGCTCCTCTTCTCCCTCTACTCCCTCTACCACCCCCCCTTCACCTCTCCGCAGCTTAACCCTCTTTTCCCCCATTTCCCTCTGCTCCTCCCCCTCTCCCTTCCCATCCCCTCAGCACTGTACTCGTCCGCTCAACTGTATATATTTTCATTACCCTATTTATTTTGTTAATGAAATGTACATCACCTCGATTCTATTTAGTTGCCATTGTTTTTACGAGATGTTCTTCCCCTTGACTCTATTTATTGCCATCGTTCTTGTCTGTCCGTCTCCCCCGATTAGACTGTAAGCCGGTCAAATGGCAGGGACTGTCTCTATCTGTTGCCGTCTTGTTCATTCCAAGCGCTTAGTACAGTGCTCTGCACATAGTAAGCGCTCAATAAATACTATTGAATGAATGAATGAATGAAACCACTGGTTTGATTAATTATGAACCTGTAAAATTATTCATTCCTAAATGATGAAGATCCAATTTCCCCTTAAAAATTAGTAGGGAAATTCAAGTTCCAGGCTTAAAATTATTCCAAAGGGAGTTTGGAAAGCATTGTGCATGAGTGGTTTATAATGGGTTTCTGGAAGAAAAGTTTAGGGATGGAGAGGAGAGAATGAGGGGTTTGGATGGTCAAACTCTAATCTTGAGGGTGGACGGCCAGGAGAATAATCAGCATACAAGTCCCTCAAGCATTCTATTGCCAAATGTCAGAAATAGAGTCTGGGGTAGGGGAATTTACTGATCTATTAAGAAATGGGTTTGCTTAGGCTCTTATTTAAATTTTATGTACATGCATTAAATCATATAAGTAAAGATAGGTATGTGCATATGTGCACATATAAGTATATTTACATATATCTACATATATCTACATATCTGTATTTACATATATGTGTATCTTTTAAATGTTTCAAATTATTAAAACCACAATAATGAATTATGAATTTACCTTCTGAAGTCTACAGGGCTCCTATCTCCCATCCACTCTTGTTTCCGCTAACCTTGCCAACTATTTGTTTGGCAAAATCAAAACCATCAAGTCTAAGCTCCACAGAGTTTCTCCCTCACCTCTTCAGCTCCTTCCCAATCCTGCATCATCTCTCATCCTTCTTAGTCATAAGAATAATAATACTACCACTAATAATATTTGTTAAGCACTTCCTATATGTCAAGCACTGTATTAAGTGCTGGGGTAAATACAAGATAATCAGGTTCCACATAGGGCTCACAGTGTAAGTAGGGAGAACAAATATTGTTGAGAAAACTAAGTCACAGAAAAGCTAAGTGATTTGTCAAAGATCATTCAGCAGGTAAGTGGAATAACCGGGTTTAGAACCCAGGGCCTCTGACTCTCAAGGCTGGGCTCTTTCCACGAGGCCACACTGCTTCTTGTCCAAACTCCTTCAACAGGTTGTGAATATCTGCTGCTTCTACTTTCTCTACAATCTGGTTTTCACCCCTCTTTCACTCTAATGACCCTGTTTTGGCAGAAGACTGCAGTGACCTCCTCCTTGCCAAATCTAATAGACTCTATGTGAATATTTTCCAGCCTCTTAGATGCCATTAACACCAGACAATTCCTTTCTTCTTGAGAGTCAAGGAATCCAAAGCCCTTCTGAAATCACATATCCTGTAGAAAACTTTCCATAATTGATTTTCCCCCAAAATGCCGTAAGTATTCACTTTCCCTCAAATTACTTATGTACAAAGCTTTAAAATCTATTATTTCCTTCTATCTGTAATTTATTTTAGTGATATTCTCTCCCACTAAATTATAAGATGCTCGAGGTCATCATATTTGTCAAAACTACCATCTTCCCTGTCTCTAAAGTCCACAAGGAATTATCCTTACTCTTCTTTCCATGACCCAGCAGGTAGAGCAATGGCCTGGGAGTCAGAAGGACCTGGGCTCTAATCCTGGCTCTGCCACTGTCTGCTGTATGACCTTAGGTAAATGACTTAACTTCTCTGTGCCTCTGTTACCTCATATGTAAAATGAGAATAAAGACTGTGAGCCCCATATGGGACAGGAATTGTTTCCAACATGATTTATTTGTATCTACCCCAGCATTTGTACAGTGCCTGGCACATAGTACGTGGTTAACAAATACCATAATTATTACTATTATTCTAGTAAATGCTTAACAAATACCATTATCATCAACTCCAGGGAAAAGGTCCTAACACTTTGGCACTGAGAGTAAGGTGATGGACCAGGGACAGAAAAGGACTATCTTTCATAAACCAGATCACCATGGCAGAACTTTGCCAGTGGGAAAGCAAGACGAATGAGAAGAGGAAGAATACGATGTTCCTTTTAATAATTGTTTTAACTAAAAAAGCAGCCTGGCTTGGTGGAAAGAGCAAGGGCTTGGGAGTCAGAGTTCATGGGTTCTAATCCCATCTCTGCCACTTGTCAGTTGTGTGACTTTGGGCAAGTCACTTCACTTCTCTGTGCCTCAATTACCTCATCTGTAAAATGGGGATTAAGGCTGTGAGCCCCACGTGGACAACCTGATTACCTTGTATCTACCCCAGTGCTTAGAACAGTGCTTTGCACATTGTAAGTGCTTAACAAATACCATCATCATCCTCATCAACTGAGGCACAGAGAAGTGAAATGGCTTGCCCAGAATCACACAAGCGGGAACTAGCCAGAACAGAATTAGAATCCGTGGTTCCTGATTCTCAGTCCTCTGTTCTTTCCACTTTGTAAGTTTCTGAATTACAAGAACAGTTAGGACTACAAAGAATGTACACTGCTGTCTAAATAAGAAATCATGGGGAGACTGAGAAGGGTCCATCAGTTTAAGGGGAGTTTAAATAATAATTGTGGCATTTGTTAAGTACATATAATGTACTATACTAAACAAAGCACTGTAGCAGGGACCATATAATCAGATCAGACACAGTCCCTTTCCCATTTAATTCCTTTCTTACTGAAAAGGGAACTGAGGCACAGAAAAGTGAAATGACTTTCCCAAGGTCACATAAATGGTAACTAGCCAGACTAGGATTAGGGCCAAATTGCTGAATTACAAGAACAGTTAGGACTAAAATGAGTGTTCACTGCTGACTAAATAAGAAATCATGGGGAGACAAAAAGGGGTTCATCAGTTTACAGGGAGTGTAAAACTTTAAAACTGAGTCCTTAAGTGACCATCAGTCATTCATTGGTATTTATTCTATAATTCTATATATCTATTTTGATGCTATTGATGCCTGTCTACTTGTTTTGTTTTGTTGTCTGTCTCCCCCTTCTAGACTGTAAGCCTGTTGTTGGTTAGGGATTGTCTCTATTTGTTACCAAATTGTACTTTCCAAGTGCTTAGTACAGTGCTCTGTACACAGTAAGCACTCAATAAATACAACTGAATGAATGAATTTATTGAAGGCTCACTTTCTGTGGCATTTGTTAGCAGTTATTACTTGCCAGGCACTGTACTAAGTGATGGGGTAGATACAAGCTAATCAGGTTGGACACCAGTCCCTGTCTCACAATCAGGTTGGACACCAGTCCCTGTCCCTCATGGGGCTCAATGTCTTAATCCCCATGTCACAGATGAGGTAACTGAGGCACAGAGAAGTTAAGTGACTTGCCCAAGGTCACACAGCAGAGAAGTGGAGGAGTTGGGATTAGAATTTAGGTCCTTGCGACTCCCATGCCCATGCTCTATCCACTATGCCATGCTGTTTCTCTACTGAGCACTTGGGAAAATACAGCACGACAGAGTTGGTAGACTCATTTCCTTTCCATAAAAAGCTTACAGTCTAGAGGGACAGACATCAATATAAATAAATTACAGATATGTACATTAGTGCTGTAGGGCTAGGACATGGGAAAAACAAAGGGAACAAGCAGGGCAATGCAGAAATATGGTATTCCTTTTTGTGGGAGAAGAGGAAAGTGAGGTTTAGTCAGGGAAGAGCAGTATTTAATGAACACCTACCGAGAGCAAAGCACTTAGGAAAGTACAACAGGATTAGTAGATATGATCTCTGCTATCAAGGAGTTTACAATTTAGCAGATTGGTAGACTCTAAACTAAACTACAGGTAGGAGGAAGTAAAATCATATAAATATACACACATAAGTGCTACAGTGTAGGAGTGGAAGGAGGGAACCCCTTGCCAACCCCTTGCCCACTCCCTCCCTCTGGCCTGGAATTCCCACCCCTTTCATAGCCAATAGACCACCACTCTCTCCACTTTTAAAGCCCTAACAAAACCACACCTCCTCCAAGAGTCCTTCCCCCACTAACCCCTCCTTTCCTCACTTTTTTCTCCCTCCCTTCTGCATCACCTATGCATTTGGGCCTGTACCCTTTCAACACTTTGTTACTCACCCCACATTCAGCCCCACTGCACTTAAATATAAATTCTTATTCTCTGCTGCTTTCCCTAACTGAAATTTATTTAATATCTATACTTTCCACTAGATTGCAAGATACTTGGATACAGGGATCATGTTGTCCAACTTTACTGTATTGTATTCCCCCAAGTGCTTAGAACAGTGCTCTGCATGCAATAAGCACTCAATAAATATGATTGATTGATTAATGCCAGGAGGCATTCCAAGATACTGGTCACTTGTAGCTGAAAAGGCAGCAGCTCTGTTCAGCAGCATCCTGGAAGGCTGAGCAATCCTATTTAGGAGTGCTTTATTCACCTCGAATGGGGAAGGGGAGTAAAAAAGGTATCCCTAAAAATTGCCTGCATCACCCCAATTCAGCCTACCAGTAAACTGCAACTGGTGAGTTGTATATCTGCAGTGCCAAAACAAATAGAAAACAGACTTATATTAAGGAAATAATCGTGCCTTGGAACATCAGGACTTTATAAGATGATGCAAATAGTCATTGGCTTATAAGAAGAACAGCTCCAATAACATAATGAATGGTCCAGATATAAAGTCGCTAACACAGCACTGACTATATTCTCCCAAGGGCTTTAAATCTGTGTTATGCTATACTCTCCCAAGGGATTAGAACAATGCTCAGCACACAGTGAATGAGAACAAGCCTGGGAGTCAGAAGGACCTGGATTCTAATCTCAGCTCTTCCACTTTCCTGGTGTGTTACCTTGGGCAAGTCACTGCACTTCTCTGTGCCTCAGTTACTTCATCAGTAACATGGGAACTAAGAATGTGAGCCACACATGGGACGGGAACTATGTCCAAACTTATATCTACCCCAGCACTCTATACAGTGCCTGGCACACAGTAACAAATACCATAAAAAAATAAAAATAAATATGACTGATTGTTCCCATTAGGACTGCAGGTTCCAGGACAAAGACTTTTAGAAATTTCCAAGATCCTAAAAGAAATGTACCTGCAAATAGTAGGTGCTCAATACATCCTGATGATGAAATTGAAAATGAGGAGGTATTGGACTGAGAATGAGATAGAGGGAGAGAGGGAGGGAGAGACAGAGAGAGGGGGAAAAAAAACTAAGTGAGAAGAGTTTTCGAATATCAGAACAGCTGGAGGCATTTACATTACAAACTAACATGAAAAACCAGGATAAAGCAATGGGAGTGGTTGGCTTGGTTGCAGTGGAATTCCTGACCCAAGCAGCTGGAGAAACTGGGGAAAGTGGGTGGTAGATGAAAAAGTGATTCAGATTCTCTAAGCAATTCTCAAACAGTTCATTTTTGAACACCTAATAATTCAAAGAATTTTTTTTCCATTTCTTTTCAAGCTCCCTGGGTAGGAGTTTGATGTCTACTGTCATCAGAAAATTCAGTGCAAGCATAGCCATTCAGACCACAGCTGCAACATAGGTTGAAGTCCAGCCAGGATGAAAAGCAGAGAAAATGTTTCAAATCAAATCCTGGTGCTGTAGGTGTCAGGTTTGGCTAGATGTATAGTTCTGTTCTTGGTTTTCTCTCCAGATTTGATTATCCTGCCCTCTCTTTCCAATGTGTAAATGTAAATTTAAAAAAACTCATAAGACTTCTCCCCAAAACAAAAGTTCCCTGTTTTTCACTGTTTTTGTGCCTTTCTCTTTCTTTTCCGCTACTTCACAGAAACTTTTCAAAAAGGTCCAGAAGTTGCCAGCCTGTCTTCCTCCATGTCTATAGTTAGTAAACTAAATGGAAATCAGTTTTCTTTTCTACTCCCTTGCCATAAACAGTTTATTCGTCTGGCTGAGTAGGCACAGCTATTAAAATGCACAAAGGATATCAATTATTATTACCAATCAATAGTATTTGTTGAGTGCTTATTTTAAATTTCCACTCTTCAGCCATACTCCTACTCTCTGCCAGAATATACCCTTTCCATAGGGTGGCCCAATTTAAAGGAGTCCACTTTTAAGATGTGGCTATTTTTTTCTTTTAATGACCCTTCAGCTCCTTATTTCCTCATTCTTGCCTTTTCATAATCAGAGTAAATCCTCTAGCAACTTCCAAGTCTAGGTCTACTTTTTCATCTCATTATTTTGTTCTTAAAAATCCTTCTGGAAGTCCTTTGTTCACTCAGTATTTCAAGCCATCAGTAGATATTTACTGAACAGCCCCAGGGCTGCCTAGCCCTATTCTAGTTTATCCAAATCAGCAGAGGAAAATGTGCAGAATAGCATGCTCACTGTGCCCCAAACTCATCTATCTTACCTCCTACCCTTTTCTCACCTCCTCCCCATAACCTGGAACTCCCTTCTCCTTCTCCATATACACCAGATCACCACTCTCCCCACCTTCAAAACATTACTGAGATCACATCTCCTTGAAGAGGTCTTCCCTTTTCAAGCCCTCATTTCCTCAGCTCCTTCTCCCTTCTGTGTCCTCTATTCATTTGGATCTGTGACCTTTGGGCATTCGATATTCACCCCACCCTCAACCTCACAGCAAATAATAATAATTGTGGTACTTGTTAAGCACTTACTGTGTGCCCAGCACTAAGAACTACAGCATATACAAGGTAGTTGAGTTGGACACAGTGTCTGTCCACCTGGGGCTCACAGTCTTAATCTGCATTTTTGTCTTGTCTTATGCCGTCTAGTCATTTCCAACCCATAGCGACGCCATGGACACATCTCTCGCACAGCACCCCACCTCCATCTGCAAGCATTCTGTTAGTGTATCCACAGAGTTTTCTTGATAAAAATATGGAAGTGGTTTACCATTGCCTCTTTCTGTACAATAAACTTAAGACTCCACCCTCAACTCTCTCCCATGCCATTGCTGCCCAGCACAGGTGAGTTTTGACTTGTAGAAGATTGCCTTCCACTTGCTAGCCACTGCCCAAGCTAGAAATGGAATGGATAGGTCTCTGCTTGACTCTCCCTCCTGTAGTTGAGACTGGTGGAGTACTGAAAACTCTCCAGGTGTGACCCTGAAAGGGGAATCTGCATTTTATAGATGAGGTAACTGAGACCCAAGGAAGTTCAGGTGACTTACCCAAGGTCACTGCCACTTGTCAGTTGTGTGACTGTGGGCAAGTCACTTAACTTTTCTGGGCCTCAGTTACCTCATCTGTAAAATGGGGATTAAGACTGTGAGCCCCACATGGGACAACCTGATTCCCCTGTGTTTACCCCAGCGCTTAGAACAGTGCTCTGCACATAGTAAGCGCTTAACAAATATCAACATTATTATTATTATTATTATCATTATTGTCATAAAGCAGACGTATGGTGGTGTCAGGATTGGAACTCATGCCCTCTGACTCCCAGATCTGCACTCTTTCCACTAAGCTATATATACGTATATATATATAGGTTATAAGTGTACATGCCTTTGAATTATATATTATAAATTATTTATTTATAATAATGGCTCCCTCCCACTCAAGGCTTTAAGCTCATCGTGGACAGAGAAGGTGTAGGCCAATTCCTTTGTACCGTATTCTCCAAAATCCTTAAGTGTGGTGCTCTGTACATAGTAAGCACTCAGTGAATACCATCAATATGATATATGCTCAGAATACTAGTTTGAAGTGAAAGTAGCTTTCCTTCCAACTAGTAATAGTTTATATAATACTTTGAATATAACCATTATTAACTACCTTGGATATTTTCTGTCTTAATTTTCTATCTCATACAATGAAGAGCATGAGAATTCAGATCTATGCAGTTCTGTGGGGAATAGAAGCTAAATTTACCCATCCTTCAGATGGGGGAAATCACATTCTTTCTTTTTTTACATCAAAGAGGGGACATTTGCTTTGGCTTTCTGTTGGTGATGCCAATGAACAGCAGGGGGGGTCAACATGGTCCTTAGAAAGGAAATCTGATATCACTTGAGTTCCCTTTACTGGGAAGTGCTTCAAATCTTCGTAATTTGTTGTGGTCTGACATGCTGTCTTGAATTTCATTTTTCAGTAATACCATAACTTCATGTTGAATAGAGAACAGAAGACCACCCCTTAATCTCACTTTTACCAGGAGAAGAAATGAAACAGTGGTGAAAGATTAATACCGTAACTAGTGAATTCTATATCCAAGAAATTTAAAGCAACTTGGTGTTTAAAATTGATTAAAGAAGTCTTGAATATATATGGTTTATATTAAGCCCAAATGATCATTGATTCTTTAATAATTATAATAATGTGCACTTTTTGTTAAGCACTTTATGTGTCAAGCACCTGATTGCTGGGATAGATACAAATTAATCTGGTCAAATACCATTTCTGTCCACATGTGGTTCACAGTCTTAATTCCCATTTTAAAGATGCGGTAACTGAGGCACAGAGTAGTGAATCTACTTGCCCAAGGTCACATGGCATGCAAGTGGCAGAGCCAGGAATAGGAGACAGGTCCTTCTGTCTCCAAGGCCTTTGCTCTATTCAGTAAGACCTGCTTCTTCCCAATAAGAAACATCTGTTTCTCATTGGTCAAATTTGAGAGCGACAAAGAAAATTTTTGGAAATCAGTGTCAAGTAGAAAATTCCTCTCGTAATCTGAATTTCCATGAGGGAAACTTGTCCATCAGCCTCAAACACATGTTTCTTGAAAAGGGTTGGGGGGGAGTGAGGGCTGGACAGATAAGAGCATCATTTTAGCCACACATGACTAATCTCACCCCAGGAAGCTTGATACCTGCACATCCACCTGATTGATAGCTCAAAAACTGAAATACTAAACTTCTTTGAGCAGAGAGTTTTGTTTTTTGCTTCTTTGTACTTTGCCTAGTGCTTAGTATAGTGTGAACCAGTAGGTGCTCAATCAATATGATTACTTTTACTAGCATTTTGGACTTGTCCAACTCTGTCTCCTTCTCCCCTTCTGTGGCAATTAAATAAT
Organism: Ornithorhynchus anatinus; assembly: GCF_004115215.2. Classification (NCBI taxonomy): domain Eukaryota; kingdom Metazoa; phylum Chordata; class Mammalia; order Monotremata; family Ornithorhynchidae; genus Ornithorhynchus; species Ornithorhynchus anatinus. The sequence continues at coordinate 112,444,124 of NC_041729.1, forward strand.
AATAATAATGTTGGTATTTGTTAAGCGCTTACTATGTGCTGAGCACTGTTCTAAGCGCTGGGGTAGACACAGGGGAATCAGGTTGTCCCACGAGGGGCTCACAGTCTTAATCCTCATTTTACAGTTGAGGTAACTGAGGCACCGAGAAGTTAAGTGACTCGCCCAAAGTCACACAGCTGACAAGCGGCCGAGCGGGGATTCGAACCCATGACCTCTGACTCCAATGCCCAGGCTCTTTCCACTGAGCCACGCTGCTTCTCTGTTTTAGAGGGCATTAGGGTAGTTCTCAGAATCCAGAATGGCTGGAAGCAGGTCTGGGAAACAGGACAAAGTCTTAACACCCTTGATGAGCAGTTGTCAATCAGGAAATTCATGTGCCCAATGGCCAGGCCCACAGCAGACCCCATCTCACAGTCAAAAATCCACATCTTCAAGGGCTAAAACAAATTATTTGGAGCTGACTTAAAAATGTTATGACAAACATTTCCTGTTTCTCAATAAAATTTAGCGAAAAAGTTGCAGGATCCATTTGCACCATTAAGAAACATTAGGGGTTGACTCTTTATTTGAAAAGGAGTGTGGGATTTTTCCCTGGACAGTCAGAATCGTTAGGTTTCTGTTAGGTCTCCTTCCAGACGACTGGCATGTCTTTATTTTCTGTAAGGGATGAGCCAAGTTGTAGTTCTGTACAGATTCCTGATTCCACGCCCTCAGTGGAGAATGAAGGCTAATCCTTTCATTCCATGCATTCTCAGAGTTCCATCTGGAGATAATGTTGTTTGTTCTTCTATATGTGGCACCCTTCAAAATGACCTTAGGAGAAAGTGGGGAGGAAAATTGTAGTGAGCGATGCTAAGATAATATTCAAACGAGTGATTTGTCCTGCAGTATCCCAAATTTTCCTACTCAGCAAGGGACAAAAGTAGACTTTGCTGTGAGTTGAAAAAAAAAAAGAGACTCTTCCTGCAGAGGTACCCAAGTGTAAATCTCCCATTTTCCCTCTCCCCCCACACCAAAATCCCATTGATTTCAGTGGAATCTTCAACAACAGAGGGGAAACTCACAGAAAGGGTAAATTCAGCACTCAGAAAATCAGGACATAGCATAATAACATGGCAATCACTGAACTGGATTCCTTTTGTATCAGGCATTTTATACCTTTTTGCTAGCAAATTATTGGGTTCAAAGCTGGATCATTTAAAACAAAGTTTCTCTCCAGCTGAAACTCAATTCAGCTACCTGTGATGTATGATGGACCAGTAAGAAAGATGCCAATTGAAAATTTTAAATGCTTCTCTTCACTTTACATAGTAGACCTACCAGCCTTATCAGGACATGGAACTATTTAATCTATGTCAAAAAGGTAACCATTCAATAAAGTTCCTGGAGTGCCAGCAATAAAATGCAACATTGTAAGGACCCAAATAAGGCAAAGTTCCTTGCATCTGGGAAGGTTTGTTACAAAAACTAGACACAGCTAGTACACTTTTAGAAGTAAAGTGAGACTAATTGGCTAATCAGGCAACTAATTATTTCTTTGTAGGTAAAAGGAGAAAATGTAGCCAGAAAAAAAAAAGCACTCTTTGGCAGAAGGAGAAAAAAGAATAAATCCTGTTGGATGATGCTGGTGCTTGTACATAAAATACAAGCCTATAGGGATAGAAATTTTGTTTGGGCCAAGACTCAAGAATTGTTTGTTTTTGTTTTTTTGTGGGGTGGGGGCAGAATCTAATGTCTTTTAGGCAGTGCCATTACTATGATGGTACATGATGCCACCCAGGCTGCAAAGCCAAGGAGGAGATGCATGGCTTAGTAGAAAGAACATGCAACTAGGAGGCAACAGACCTGGCACTGCTGTGGGACCTTGGACAAGTCACTTAACTTTTCTATGCCTCAGTTTCTTCATTTGTCAAATGGGAAATAAATAATTCTCTGACCCCCTTAGACTGGGAGCCACTTGTGATGTAGGGACTATGTCCAACCTAATTATCTTGTATCTACTCCAGTGCAGCGTGGCTCAGTGAAAAGAGCACGGACTTGGGAGTCAGAGGTCGTGGGTTCTAATCCCAGCTCCACCACTTATCAGCTGTGTGACTGTGGGCAAGTCACTTAACTTCTCGGTGCCTCAGTTCACTCTTCTGGAAAATGGGGCTTAAGATTGTGAGCCTCACATGGGACAACCTGATTACCCTGTGTATATCCCAGTGCTTAGAACAGTGCTCGGCACATAGTGAGCGCTTAACAAATACCAACATTAATTACAGTGCTTGACACATAGCAAACACTGAACAAGTATTATAACTGTTACAGTTAAATTTTTAACAAATCAATCAACTGTATTTATTGAGCACTTACCATGTGCATAGCATTATATTAAGCACTTGGGAGAATCCAATATAATAATCTAACAGACACATTCCTTGCCCAAAATGAATTTACATTCTAATGCTACAATTATTACTACTAATTACCTGTAGAAATTCCATTCCTTAAACCTCTCTCTCTGGACCAAGTATAGGGCTGTGTTGAGTCCTGGAACTAAAGTTTCCCAGGATCTATCTAGGAAGAGGACAGATTAAAGAGGAGAACTGCTGGAGAGGCAAATAGTTTCACTCTCCAAAACTGTCTCATTTCCTCCACCCTATCCCAGTTTAAATTCAGTTTATAGTCCCTCTAGGCAGCAAATTCCTTGAGGACAGGAAATGTATCTACCAACTCTGTTATATTGTAATAATAAAAATAATGATAATGATAGCAATTGTTAAGCACTTACCAAGTGTCAAGCACTGTTCTAAGCACTTGGGTATTCACAAGGTAATTAAAGTTGTCCCACAGAGGGCTCACAGTCTTAATTCCTATTTTACACACGAGGTAACCGAGGCACAGAGAAGTTAAGTGACTTGCCAAAAGTCACACAGCAGACAAATGGCAGAGGTGGGATTAGAACCAATGACTTCTGACTCCCAAGCCCGTACTCTTTCCACTAAGCAACTCTGCTTCTCACACGACTTGTATCCTCCTAAGTGTTTAGTATCATGCTCTGCACATAGTAAATACTCAATAAGTATCAGTGATTGATCTATAGTTGGAGCTATAACCCATCAAGTACATCTTAATAAATAGTTCTGCTATATTGTATTCTTTCATACCCCTCTGGGGATAGAACACTGTTAAAGAATTAGGGATTGTTCTTTTCATGATACACATCTACCTTCAGAGACCAAAAACGGTGCCAAAAGGAAGAACTGTAAACTGCCTTGCTAACCTCCCATCTCACTCCAGTCCATACTTCACTCTTCTGCCTGGGGCATTCCATTTTTCTCCACTCCTCAACAACCTCCCACGCTCTTATGTTCGAGCTGCTGAGCGCTGCTGGCGAAGGTCCAAGCATCAAGCCAATATTATCCATTTTAAATTTATCCTTTCCTGCCTTAACTCTGCCCTCTCCTCCGCCAGGCAAAACTTCTTTTCTTCCCTCATCGACACCCATGCCCGTCACCCCCGCCAATTGTTCTGGACCTTTAAGTCTCTCCTCAGGCCCCCTGTTCCTCCCCTTCCCCCATCCCTCACCCCCAACGATCTGGCCACCTACTTCATCATGAAAATTCACACAATCAGGTCTGAGCTCCCCAAAGTCACCCTTACCCCTTCTGCCTTCCCAACCAACCCTCTCCCCTACTTTCCCATCTTTTCCTGCACTATCCTCAAAGGAGATCTCCTCTCTCCTCGCAATTGCCACCCCCTCCACCTGTGCTTCGGACCCCATTCCCACTCACCTTATAAATACCATCTCCCCTTCCCTCCTTCCCTCCTTGACTTCTATCTTCAAGCCCTCACTATCCAACGGCTTCTTCCCCTCTGCCTTCAAACATGCCCATGTCTCCCCCATCCTAAAAAAACCCTCTCTCGACCCCACTTCCCCTTCCAGTTATCACCCTATCTCCCTACTACCCTTCCTTTCCAAGCTCCTAGAACGAGTCGTCTACACTCGCTGCCTAGAATTCCTTAACTCCAATTCTCTCCTGGACCCCCTCCAATCTGGCTTCCATCCCATCCACTCTACCGAGACTGCTCTCTCAAAGGTCACCCATGACCTCCTTCTTGCCAAATCCAATGGCTCCTACTCTATCCTAATCCTCTTTGATCTCTCAGCTGCCTTTGACACTGTAGACCATCCCCTTCTCCTCCACACCTTATCTCACCTTGGCTTCACGGACTCCATCTTCTCCTGGTTCTCCTCTTATCTTTCTGGCCAGTCAGTCCCGATTTCCTTCACAGGCTCCTCCTCCCCTTCCCATCCTCTAACTGTAGGAGTTCCTCAAGGGTCAGTTCTTGGCCCTCTTCTGTTCTCCATCTACACTCACTCCCTTGGTGAACTCATTCGCTCTCACGGCTTCAACTATCATCTCTATGCAGATGACACACAAATGTACATCTCTGCCTCTGTCCTCTTCCCCTCCCTCCAGGCTCGTATCTCCTCCTGCCTCTAGGACGTCTCTACCTGGATGTCTGCCCGCCACCTAAAACTCAACATGTCCAAAACTGAGCTCCTTATCTTCCCTCCCAAGCCCTGTCCTCTTCCTGACTTCCCTATCACTGTGGATGGTACCACCATCTTTCCCATCTCTCAAGCCCGCAACCTTGGTGTCATCCTTGATTCGGCTCTCTCATTCACCCCACACATCCAATCCGTTACCAAGACCTGCTGGTCTCACCTTTATAATATCGCCAAGATCCACCCTTTCCTCTCCACCCAAAATATCCCGGCTGGATTATTGTGTCAGCCTTCTCTCTGATCTCCCTTCCTCCTGTTTCTCCCCGCTCTATTCTTCATTCTACTGCCCGGCTCATCTTCCTGCAGAAACACTCTGGGCATGTCACTCCCCTTCTTAAAAACCTCCTGTGGTTGCCTATCAACCTCTGCATGAAACAAAAACTTCTCACTCTAAGCTTCAATGCTCTCCATCACCTTGCCCCCTCCTACATCTCCTCCCTTCTCTCTTTCTACTTCCCACCCCATAGGCTCCGCTCCTCTGCCGCCCACCTCCTCACTGTCCCCCATTCTCGCCTATCCCGTTGACCTCTGGGCCACATCCTCCCGCTGTCCTGGAATGCCTTGCCCCTTCACCTCTGCCAAACTAACTCTTTTCCCCTCTTCAAAGCCCTACTGAGAGCTCACCTCCTCCAAGAGGCCTTCCCAGACTGAGCTTCCCCTTTTCCCTCTGCTCCCTCTGCTGCCTCTCTGCCCCCCCCTTTACCTCCCCTCAGCTAAGCCCTCTTTCCCCCCTATTCCCCTCTGCTCCTCCCTCTCTCTCTTCCCCTCCCCTCAGCACTGTGCTCATCCACTCATTTGTATATATTTTTATTACGCTATTCATTTTGTTAATGAGATGTACATCCCCTTGATTCTATTTATTGCTATTGTTTTAATGAGATGTACATCCCCTTGATTCTATTTATTGCTATTGTTTTTGTCTGTCTCCCCGGATTAGAATGTAAGCCTGCCAATGGGCAGGAATTGTCTCTATCTGTTGCCTAATTGTACATTCCAAGCACTTAGTACAGTGCTCTGCACATAGTAAGCGCTTAATAAATGCTAATGAATGAATTGATGAATAAACCTCTAATGGTTGCCCATCCACCTCCACATCAAAGAGCAACTCCATACCATTTGTTTTAAAGGACTGTCATATGACCTCTCTAAATCTGACCTTTTCAGGTTGAGATCATTCAAGTATTTTTTTCTGCCTGTTTTTTTTTCTCTTCCAGTGGGGTGATAGACAATAACCCTCTCCTTGATTGACTCAGGAAGGGAATAGTGGCTGGACTATAGGAAGCTTTTCACACATCTTGATGGAATCATCCAGCTTGATGAGCTGAGCCAGGGAGCAATCAAGGGGGCACTGGGGTCGGAGGATGACAAGCTCTTAGCTGGCCTCAGCTGTCTGCTGTCAGTTCCCCTGGGCCAGCATCCTTAACTGTTCTACATCTTATTCATTCAGTCATATTTGTTGAGTGCTTACTATGTGCAGAGCACTGTATTAAGTGCTTGGGAAGTACAATTCAGCAACAAAGAGAGACAATCCCTGCCCATAATGGGCTCACAGTCTAGAAGGGGTAAAACAGAGATCAAAGCAAGTAAACAGGCATCAGTAGCATCAGTCATTCATTCATTCATTCAAGCATATTTATTGAGTGCTTATTGTGTGCAGAGCATTGTACTTAACACTTGGAAAGTACAAGTCGGCAACAAATAGAGACAATCCCTACCCAACAATGGGCTCACAGTGTAGAAGGGGGGAGACAGACAAGAAAACAAAGCAAAACAAGTAAACAGGCATCAATAGCATCAATAGAAATAAATGGAATTATAGATACATACACATCATTAACAAAATAAATAGAATAATAAATATGTACATATATACTGAGTGTTGTAGGGCAGGGAGGGGGGCAGAGTGGAGAGAGGGAGTCGGGGCAATGGAGAGGAGAGGAGGAGCAGAGGAAAGGGGGGCTCAGTCTGGGAAGGCCTCCTGGAAGAGGTGAGCTTTCAGTAGGGCTTTGAAGGGGAGAAGTATGCAAGTTTGGCAGATGTGAGGAGGGAGGGCATTGCAGGCCAGAGGTAGGTTGTGAGCCAGGGGTCGACGGCAGGACAGGAGAGAACAAGGCAAAATGAGCAGGTTAGCAGCAGAGGAGTGGAGCGTACAGACTGGGCTGGAGAAGGAAAGAGGGAAGGTGAGGTAGGAGGGGGCAAGGTGATGGAAAGTGGTTTTGAAGCCAATCTGAGTAGTTTTTGCTTGATACAGAGGTTGATAGACAACCACTGGAGATTTTTGAGGAGGGGGGTGACATATCCAGAGCATTTCTGTAGAAAGATAAGCTGGGCAGAGTGAACTATAGACTGAAGTTGGAAGAGACAGGAGGTTGGGACGTCAGAGAGGATGCTGATGCAGTAATCCAGTCAGGATATAATGAGTGATTGTACCAACAAGGTAGTAGTATGGATGGAGAGGAAAGGGTGGATCTTGGAGATGTTGTGAAGGTGAGACCGGAAGGTTTGGTGATGGATTGGATAAGTAGAGTGAATGAGAGAGCAGAGTCAAAGACTCCTCACTCTTGTCTTCAAAGCTCTCCATCACCTTGTCCCCTCCTAACTCACCTCTCTTCTCTTCTTCTACAGCCCAACCCACACACTCCACTCCTTTGCCGCTCACCTCCTCATGGTCCCTCGTTCACGCCTGTCCCGCTGTCGACCCCTGGCCCACATCGTACTGCTGACCTGGAATACCTCCCTCCTTACATCTGCCAAACTAACTCTCTTCCCCTCTTCAAAGCCCTACTGAGAGCTCACCTCTTCCAGGAGGCCTTCACAGACTGAGCCCTCCCTTTCCCTCTGCTCCTCCTCCCCTCCCCATTCCCCCTTCTCCCACCCTCTGCTCTTCCCCCTTCCCCTCTGCCCAGCACTGTGTATATTTGTATAAATTATTTATTACTCTGTATATTTTGTTAATGATATGTATGTATCTATGATTCTATTTGTCTTAATGGTATTTATTCCAGACTACTTGTTTTGTTTTGTTCTATTTTGTTTTGTTGTCTGTCCCCCATTTAGACAGTGAACCTGCTGTTGGGCAGAGATTGTCTCAATCTGTTGCCAAATTGTACATACCAAGCACTTAATACAGTGCTCTGCACATAGTAAGCACTCAATAAATGTGATTGAATGAATGAAGGAAGGAAGGAAGGATGACACCAAGGTTACGGGCTTGTGAGACAGGAAGGATGGTAGTGCCTTCCACAGTGATGGGAAAGTCAAGAAGAGGACAGGGTTTGGGAGGGAAGATAAGGAGCTCAGTCTTGGACATGTTGAGTTTTAGGTGGCGGAAGGACATTCAGATAGAGATGTCTTGAAGGCAGGAGGAGATGCGAGCCTGAAGGGAGGGAGAGAGAAAAGGGGAGGAGATGTAGATTTGGGGTCATCTGTGTAGAGATGATAGTTGAAGCCATGGAAGTGAATGAATTCACCAAGGGAGTGAGTATAGATGGAGAACAGAAAGGGACCAAGAACTGACCCTTGAGGAACTCCTACAGTTAGGGGATGGGAGGGGGAGCCCATGAAGGAGACTGAGAATGAATGGCCAGAGGATAAGAGGAGAACCAGGAGAGGAATGAGTCTGTGAAGCCAAGGCTGGATAATGGGTTGAGAAGAAGGGGATGGTCAACAGTGTCAAAGACAGGTGAGAGGTCAAGGAGGATTAGGAAAGAGTAGGATCCATTGGATTTGGCAAGAAAGAGGTCATTGGTGACCTTTGAGAGGACAGTTACGATGGAGTGGAGGGACCGAAAGCCAGATTGGAGGGGGTCCAGGAGAGAGTTGAAGTTGAGGAATTCGAGGCAGAGAGTGTAGATGACTCACTCTAGGAATCATTATAGCATCATTATAAATAAATACAATTATAGATATATACACATCATTAATAAAAATAAATAGAATTATAATTATAAATATGTACATATATACACAAGTGCTGTGGGGCAGGGGGTAGAGCAAAGGGAGCACGTCAGAGCAATGGGGATGGGAAAGGGATCAGAAGAAAAGGGGAGCTTAGTCTGAGAAGGGCTTTGAAGGAGGAAAGTTTACTAGTTTGGTGGATTTGTGGAGGGAGGGCATTATGAGGGGAAATAATTGCCAAGTATATTTGTGGTAGAGGGATGGTTTCTAAAGGGTAAATACTGGGCAGTCGAAAATGTGGTTGGGAATAATGCATATTGTATGAAGAGGATAAAGCTTTTGGTGCTCCTTTATGACATGCGGCAGTAAAAGTGGGTTTTACTGCTTTTTTATTCTCCCCCTCTCTTCAAAGCCTTATTGATGGCACATCTCCACCAAGATGCCTTCCCTGACTAAGCCTCCCTTTCCTCTTCTCCCACTCCCTCCTATGTCACCCTGACTTGCTCCTGTTGTTCATCCCCCCTCTAAGTTCATTCATTCATTTATTCAGTAGTATTTATTGAGCGCTTACTATGTGCAGAGCACTGTACTAAGCACTTGGAATGTACAAATCGGCAACAGATAGAGACAGTCCCTGCCCTTTGACGGGCTTACAGTCTAATCGGGAGAGACAGGCAGACAAGAACGATGGCAATAAATAGAGTCAAGGGGAAGAATATCTCATAAAAACAATGGCAAATAAATAGAATCAGGGTGATGTACATCTAATTAAACAAAATGAACAAAATAAATAGGGTGATGAAGATATATACAGTTGAGCAGACGAGTACAGTGCTGAGGGGTGGGACGGGAGAGGGGGAGGAGACGGAAAGGGGGGAGAAGAGGGTTTAGCTGGGGAGAGGTGAAGGGGGAGGGTAGAGGGAGCAGAGGGAAAAAAAAGGGGGGGAGCTCAGTCTGGGAAGGCCTCTTGGAGGAGGTGAGCTTTAAGTAGGGATTTGAAGAGGGGAAGAGAATTAGATTGACAAAGGTGAGGAGGGAGGGCATTCCAGGACCGTGGGAGGACGTGGCCCAGGGGTCGATGGGAGGACGTGGCCCAGGGGTCGACGGCAGGATAGACGAGACCGAGGGATGGTGAAGAGGTGGGTGGCAGAGGAGCGGAGCGTGCGGGGTGGGCAGTAGAGAGAAGGGAGGAGAGGTAGGAAGGGGCAAGGTGATGGAGATCCTTGAAGCCTAGAGTGAGGAGTTTTTGTTTTGAGCGGAGGTTGATAGGCAACCATTGGAGGTGTTTAAGAAGGGGAGTGACATGCCCAGAACGTTTTTGAAGGAAGATGAGCAGGGCAGCCGAGTGAAGAATAGACTGGAGCGGGGCAAGAGAGGAGGAAGGGAGATCAGAGAGAAGGCTGACACAGTAGTCTAGCCAGGAAATAGTGAGAGCCTGTAGCAGTAAGGTAGCCGTTTGGGTGGAGAGGAAAGGGCAGATCTTGGCAATATTGTAAAGGTGAAACCAGCAGGTCTTGGTAACGGATCGGATGTGTGGGGTGAACGAGAGAGATGACTCAAAGATGACACCGAGGTTGCGGGCCTGAGAGACAGGAGGGATGGTCGTACCATCCACGGTGATAGGGAAGTCTGGGAAAGGAGCGGGCTTGGGAGGGAAGATGAGGAGCTCAGTCTTGTTCATGTTGAGTTTTAGGTGGCGGGCGGACATCCAGGTGGAAATGCCCTGGAGGCAGGAGGAGATGCAAGTCTGAAGGGAGGGGGAGAGGACAGAGGCAGAGATGTAGATCTGCGTGTCATCTGAGTAGAGATGGTAGTCAAAGCCGTGAGAGCGAATGAGTTCACCAAGGGAGTGAGTGTAAATGGAGAACAGCACACAGCACTTATGTGCTTATGTCCCACAGCACTTATGTACACATCTGTAATTTATTTATATTAATGTCTGTCTCCTCCCCTTAGGCTGTAAGGTCCTTGTGGGCAGCTAATGTGAACGTATCTGTTTAATGAGTGAATGTGTCTGAAAATATAGTGCACTGCACAAAGTTAATGCTCAGTAAATATATTGAATGAATCACCCTGTCCTCGCCTACCTCATCTCACTGCTTTCCTACTAAGTGTGCAATCCAGCCTGCACACTTTCCTCCTCTAAAGAAGCCCCTCCTCTACTCACTGCTTTGATCTCATCTATTTCACCACCTATCTCTCGCCCACATTCTGCCTCTGGCCTGGAGTTTCCTCCCTTATCATGTCCAATAGAAAATTATTCTCCCCTATCTCCCCACCTTCAAAGCCTTATTGATGGCACATCACCCCAAGAGGTCTTCCCTGACTAAACCGTCATATCCTATTTTCCCACTCCCTTCTGCATCACTGATATTCTCCCTGCATTCATCCCTCCCTCAGTCCCACAGCACTTACACCCATATCCATAAATTATTTATTTATGTTAATGTCTGACTCCCCCTTTAGATTGTGAGCTCGTTGTGGGCAGGAAATGGGTCTACCAACTCTATTGTAATGTACTCTATCGAGAGCTTAGTATCATGCTCTGCACACAGTAAGCGCTCAATAAATATGACTGACTGATTGATATGACAGGTTTGACAGAGTTTATCATAATGAAATAGGTTGAGTAGATGGCTGAATGCTCAGTAGAATTTACATGCATTCATAAGGGCTGAGTGGGTATAAATGTAGAACTGCTAAGGGTTGCTGTTGTGTTGACGTGATTTGAGGGTGTTTGGAATTAACTGGAGAAGGCTTCTCCATTTTAAAAGGACTTTGAAGATGGAGAGCTATCATAGTCTTCCCCACATTCTCGAAGTTGCTAAGGAAGCTTTCAACTCTTCTGCTTCATTTGTGGGCAGAATGGAGTTTCTTCCCTGCATTGTAGGGCTGGGAAGGGAGAGACCTTGCTAAGGCCCGGAAAGTAGCAGGAGAGGACTGTTTGGGTGGCTGCTGCCTCAGCTTCTGCCCCACCCACCTCCTTTAATTTTTTGTTTTTTAAACTGCTGACCTCCCTGGACAAAATGTGTCTTTCTAGGTTCTAGGTCTGAGCCTCTAGAGCCTGCTGGGAAAGACACCACTAGTTTCCATCTTCCCCTAGATGTTCATTTGAACCTTGTTAGAAGATTATTTTTAGGATAGCATTCTCCTAATAAATGAACCGGCACATGACCTTCAACATGGTCGCTAATCCATCACTGCTTTGCATTGAATTGCTGTTGGAAGAGGGACTAAGTAGATTCTGCAAATTATCAAGTATGACTTCAGAACCAGAATAATTTTAGACTTTAATGAAGGGGGTGTAGAGAGTCAACAAGAATCTCAGAATTTATAGTCCCTCTAGACCGTAAGTTCCTTGTGGTCAGGGAATGTGTCTACCACCTCTGTTATATTGTACCCTCCCAAGTGCTTAATACAGTGATCTGCACACAGTAAGAACTCAATAAATATCAATGATTGATTTTTAGTTGGAGGTATAGCCAACATGGACATCTTAGATAGTCCTGCCATATTGTATGTCTTCATTCCGCTCTGGGGATAGAACACTGTTAAGGAATTAGGGAATGTTCTTTCCATAACACACATCTGCCCGCAGAGAACAAAAATGGTGTCAGAAGGAAGAATTGTGTTCATACACACAGAACTGGACTTGAGTGAAGCACAGGCAGTCCTCAACATGAGATATTTTGAGTTGACACAAATGACACTCACAACATTCCTAAGTTTGTAGCCTGTTGCAGTTGTACAGCACATTAGTTTCAAACTCGTATTAGCTTCCTCTATAATGCTACTATTACTACTACTAATAGTAATAATAATAATAATAATGTTGGTATTTGTTAAGCACTTACTATGTGCAGAGCACTCTTCTAAGCACTAGGGTAGATACAGGGTAATCAGGATGTCCCACGTGAGGCTCACAGTCTTCATCCCCATTTTGCAAATGCGGTAACTGAGGCACAGAGAAGTTAAGTGACTTGCCCACAGTTACCCAGCTGACAAGTGGCAGAGCCGGGATTTGAACCCATGACCTCTGACTCCCAAGCCCGGGCTCTTTCCACTGAGCCACGCTGCTACTAATAGTACTACTACTACTTCTACTACTACTAATTATCCCGACTGGATTATTGTCAGCCTTCTCTCTGATCTCCCTTCCTCCTGTCTCTCTCCACTCCAGTCTATTCTTCATTCCATTGCCAGGATCATTTTTCTACAGAAACGCTCTGGGCACGTCACTCCCCTCCTTAAAAACCTCCAGTGGTTGCCTATCAATCTCCGCAAGAAACAAAAACTCCTCACTCTTGGCTTCAAGGCTCTCCACCACCTTGCCCCCTTCTACCTCACCTCCCTTCTCTCTTTCTACTGCCCATCCTGCATGCTCCACTCCTCTGCCACTCACCTCCTCACTGTCCTCCGTTCACACCTATCCCGCCGTCGAACTCTGGTCCATGTCCTACCACTGTCCTGGAATGCCCTCCCTCCTCACCTCTGCCAAACTAACTCTCTTCCCCTCTTCAAAGCCCTACTGAGAGCTCACTTCCTCCAAGAGGCCTTCTCAGACTGAGCTACCCCTTTTCCCTCTGCTCCCTCTTTGCTCCCCCTCTGCCCTCCTTCCTCCCCCTTCACCTTCTCTCAGCTAAGCTCCCTTTCTCTCTGCTCCTCCCCCTCCTCCTCCCCTCAGCACTGTGCTCATTTGTCTATATTTTTATTACCCTATTTATTTTGTTAATGAGGTGTACATCCCCTTGATTCTATTTATCGTGATTGTTGTCTTGTTTTTGTCCATCTGTCCCCCCTGATTAGACTGTGAGCTTGTCATTGGGCAAGGATTGTCACTATCTGTTGCCCAATTGTACATTCCAAGCGCTTAGTACAGTGCTCTGCACATAGTAAGCATTCAATAAATACTATTGAATGAATGAATTATAATAGTAATACACAGAAATACTATTGAATGAATGAATTATAATAATAATAATTTTGCTATTTGTCAAGGGCTTACTAAGTGCCGAGCACAATATTAAACACTGGGGTAGACACAAGATAATCAGGTCGGATACAGTCCCTGTTCCACACAGGGCTCAGAGTCTAAGTAGGAGAGAATAGGTATTGACTCTCCATTGTACAGGTGAGGAAGCTGAGGTACCAAGAAGTTAAGTGATTCTCCCAAACTCACACAGTAGGCAAGTGACAGAAACAGGATTAGAACCAGGGTCTATACTCCCAGCTCTGGAGATGTGGGGAAACAATTATGCCACCAGTGGGGGAAAGTGGTGTATGTGTGTGGCGGGAGGGTTTAGTTTAGAGAAGGTAAGTGGGGAGGTAGAATGGCAGAGGACGGGGGTTGAGAGCCTACGGGAATCGTTGCCAGCTCACCAGGCAAGCCACCAAGGAGGCTCACCATGTTCATTTTACTTCAGATGAGGTAAAAGGAAGCTCCCCTGTCACAGAATCTCTCTGACTCAATTTAAAAACATTAATAAAGCTATAATTGATAGAGTACTCAATTCTGGTAATTTCAAGAACAACAGATTAACTGATCTTGCTTTAGAAATCAATAAGAAGCAGTATGACCTAGTAGACAGAACACAGGTTTGGGAGTCAGAAGGACTTGTGTGCTAGTCCTTGCTCCGCCACTTGTCCGCTGTGTGATCTTGGGCAAGTCATTTCACTTCTCTGTGCCTCAGTTACCTCACCTGTAAAATGGGAATTGAGACTGTGAGCCCCAGGTTGGACATGGATTGTGTCCAACCTGATTTACCAGTATCTACCCCAGCACTAAAAAATACAAAAAAAAACCAAAAAAAATCCCCCAATTATTACATTGTTCCTCAAGAAAATGAGTTCTGACTTACACTTGAACTTAAAGCTGTTCAAATCACAAGTCCTCACAGGAACCAACTGTGTCATTAGTGTAAGAGCTGCCTGTACAAAATGCAGATCTTCCTTGTAGTGGGCGTCTGCAAGGAAGCAGAACTGGCTATTAAAGGAGACCGGCTGTATTTTAATAATAATAATAACGCTATTTGTTAAGCACTTACTATGTGCAAAGCACTGTTCTAAGCCCTGGGGGATACAAGGTGATCAGGTTGTCCCATGTGGGGCTCACAGTCTTAATCCCCATTTTACAGATTAAGGAACTGAGGCACAGAGAATAATAATAATGTTGGTATTTATTAAGTGCTTACTATGTGCAGAGCACTGTTCTAAGTGCAGGGGGAGATACAGGGTAATCAGGTTGTCCTACATGAGGCTCACAGTTAATCCCCATTTTATAGATGAGGTAACTGAGGCACAGAGAAGTTAAGTGACTTGCCCACAGTCACACAGCTGACAAGTGGCAGAGCCGGGAGTCGAACCCATGACCTCTGACTCCGAAACCCAGGCTCTTTCCACTGAGCCACGCTGCTTCCCCAGAAGTTAAGTGACATGCCCAAAGTCACACTGCTTACAAGTGTAGTGGAGCATAGGCTCAAGCAGTGCAGAACTGTGGTAGACTCAGGAGAAATGGTGGCAGGCAGACCAGTCTGGCATACAGCAGTCAAGCCAGGAGTTCCTCTTCTTGAACAGGGGCTTCATGAGGATTGAGAGACCAAGAGGCATATTCACGGACCATCCCTGTCCCTAATCATCTCTGTCTCTAATCCTGTAGACCTGGGTAAACAACTACGTTAACTCACTGGATCAACTGTCTTTATTAACTGCCTAGGGTGTTCAGAGCACTGTACTAAGGAATTGTGAGAATATACCAGAGTTTGAAGATATACATTCCCTGCCCCCAAGAAGTTTGCAATCTAGCAGAGGAGGCAGTGTCTTTTACGCCAGCCTCTCCTCACTTCCAGCCATAATCCACCACCTCTGATGCATTGTATTCTTGACCAGAGTGAGCTGGTCAATTGTATTTATTAAGCTCACAACAAGCTTAATACAGTGCTCTGAGCCCAGTAAGTTCTCAATGAATACCATCGATTGCTATTCCGTGCTGCCGCATCAATCGTTAGTATTTATTGATTGCTTGATGGGTGCAGAGCACTGTACTAAGTGTGTGGGTTCCTGCAACCACAATAGAGTTGGTAGACATGATCCTTGCCCACAAAGTAGTTCTTCATTTATTTATTCATTCATTCTATCGAATGTATTGAGCACTTACTGTGTGCAGAATGCTATACTAAGTGCTTGGGTAAGTACAATATAATAATAAATAGACCCATTCCCCGCCCACATGGAGCTTACTGTCTGCACGAATTATCTTCTTGCAGGCCTGCTCAACACACATCTTTCCACTCCACAAATTCTCATTTGGTTACCCATCTCCCTCTGCACCAGTAGAAGCTGTTTACCATTGGCTTCAAGGGTCTCTGCCAGCTATCTCCACTGGCTCTTTTCACCCATTACTCTCCAGCTCACATTCTTCACGTCTCCTTAGCTCATCTTCTACCTTGTTCTCAATGTTTCGTCTCTAACCTGGGGTTCATGCTATTACCCCAGCCTGTAGGTCCCTTCACCAAAAAACTCTCAAGACCACAATCTCTCCATCTTTTAATCCCTCTTAAAATCCCTCCTCTTCCAGGAAGACCTCCTTAATGAATTCCCAATCCCTACTTTCCTGACACTCTTGTACATACACATATATAGGATTTATATATTTATCTGTTCATTCTATTTTTCATTCAGCTGTTTTGTCCTAAGGTGCTTCTATTGCTTCCTGCTTCATACTTTTTCTTCCTCTGGTTTTTACTACCTGTAAATAAGTTTTGTCTGCTTCCCCCTTTGAATTGTAATCTCCTTGGGTATATACCACCCTTACCTTGCTACCTTTATATTTTCCTTAGGACTTAGTATGGTGTCCAGAACTCTGTACTTTGACCATAAATGTCATTAACCATGAGTGCCAACTGCAGCAGCATTCACCTCGTGTGAACTGGAGTGTCAGGTGTGCATGAGTCTTTTCAGCCAGATCTGCACTCATAGTAAACAACATCACTTCAAAAAGGAAGATAGTCCTGCCTTCTCAGATTCTCATTCCCCCTCTCATCCTCTACCTGTCTCTCCCTCTCCTGCCTTCTTTCTCATTCCCTCCCTCTCCCTCTTTCATTTTCTCCCTCCCTTCTCATTCTCTCCCTCCTTCTTTTCCTTTCCCTCCTTTTCTCTCATTCTCTCCCTCCTTCTCTCATTTCCTTCCTCTCTCTCATTCCTTACACCTTTTTCCTCTCTCCCTTTCTCTCCTACTCTCCCATTCTCTCGCCTTCCTTTTCTCTCTTTCTTCTCCCTCTCTCATCATCTCTCTCTCTCTCTCTTTCTCTCTCTCACCTTTTCCTTTGTCTGGTTTTGTCCTTGAGAGGGACCTGGCCAAATTTGACCTTTCCTCTCATTCTGGCTATATTTCTGCCTATAAGATCTCCTTCACCTACAACTCCCACCCACCGCAGGATTAAAGGACCAAGAGGTTTTAACTCAATGCTCATTCCTGGGCAATCAGTTCCATCCATGGGGTGGTCTGCCCACCAGCTCCAGACATTGTTATTTCTTAGCTCAGGCCTGGGTCCTGCATTTGGCAGACTGTGGACTTTAATATGTGGTGTGGAACAGGGAAGTACCAGAACAGTGACTTGCCTGCATTTCATTCACCTCAACTCTCCTTTCTCTTGCCACAGAAATTGAAGTGCTTTTGTTTTTATTTTCTATTCACTCATTTACCACTCAAGTGGCCCCAGGGTCCTGGACCACACAAACAGGTCTCTTCTGCAAGAATTACCTGCTAGGAGACCACACCAAGCTCCATGCGGGTGGGGCCAAGTGGAGGACTCTTCCTCTTCCACTCTTTCTTGGTTGGAGGGAAGAGGAGAGAGCCAGGTGAAACCAAGGAAGCAATCAGGGGCTTGGGGGAGGTGCTGCACCATCTGGGCACATCAAGTCATAGAAGGGTGTGAGTCAGTCAGCCTGGCACATGCTCTGCTCTAAAATAAATGCCACAGAAGACTCAGGCAAATGGCAACCCTAGCCCTATAGGCAATCTTTTTTTGGTATTTGTAAACTGCTTAATCCTCTCTCAGGATGGCACCTGGACAGTTTCCAGTACTCAATCAATCTTGGCTATGGGAGGGAGAGTCATGCAGAGGTATATCCATTCCATTTCTAGCTTGGGCAGTAGCTAGCAAGAGGAAGACAACTTGCTACAAGTCAAAACTCACCTGTGCTGGACAGCAGCAGCATGGGAAAGATTCAAGGGTTGAGACTCAAGTTTACAGTGCGGAAGAAGGCAATGGTAAACCATTTCTGTATTTTCACAAATTAAACTCTATGACTACACTGCCAGAATGATTGCAGATCGAGGTGGGGCGCTCTGGGAGAGATGTGTCCATGGAGTCTCTATGGGTTGGAAACTATCCAACAGCATAAGGCAAGTGCCCGGCACTGTTCTAAGCACTGGGGTACATGCAGGTAAAGAAGTTGGACACAGTCCATGTGCCATTGTGTGTTCACAATCTAAATCCCATTTTACAGATTAATAATAATAATAATGTTGGTATTTGTTAAGCGCTTACTATGTGCCAAGCACTGTTCTAAGCACTGGGGTAGACACACGGGAATCAGGTTGTCCCACGTGGGGCTCACAGTCTTAATCCCCATTTTACAGACGAGGTAACTGAGGCACCGAGAAGTCAAGTGACTTGCACAAAGTCACACAGCTGACGAGTGGCCGAGCTGGGATTCGAACCCATGACCTCTGACTCCAAAGCCTGTGCTCTTTCCACTGAGCCACGCTGCTTCTCTAATTCATTCATTCAATAGTATTTATTGAGTGCTTACTATGTGCAGAGCACTGTACTAAGCGCTTGGAATGTACAAATCGGCAACAGATAGAGACAGTCCCTGCCCTTTGATGGGCTTACAGTCTAATCGGGGGAGACAGGCAGACAAGAACAATGGCAATAAATAGAGTCAAGGGGAAGAATATCTCATTAAAACAATGGCAAATAAATAGAATCAGGGTGATGTACATTTCATTAAACAAAATAAATAGGGTGATGAAGATATATACAATTGAGCAGATGAGTACAGTGCTGAGGGGATGGGACGGGAGAGGGGGAGGAGCAGAGGGCTTAGCTGCGGAGAGGTGAGGGGGGAGGGTAGAGGGAGCAGAGGGAAAGGGGGGAGCTCAGTCTGGGAAGGCGTCTTGGAGTAGGTGAGCTTTAAGTAGGGATTTGAAGAGGGGAAGAGAATTAGATTGTCGGAGGTGAGGAGGGAGGGCATTCCAGGACCGCAGGAGGACGTGGCCCAGGGGTCGACGGCAGGATAGACGAGACCGAGGGAGGGTGAAGAGGTGGGCGGCAGAGGAGTGGAGCGTGCGGGGTGGGCAGTAGAAAGAGAGAAGGGAGGAGAGGTAGGAAGGGGCAATGTGATGGAGAGCCTTGAAGCCTAGGGTGAGAAGTTTTTGTTTTGTGCGGTGGTTGATAGGCAACCACTGGAGGTTTTTAAGAAGGGAAGTGACTTGCCCAGAGTGTTGCTGCAGGAAGGTGAGTCTGGCAGCCGAGTGAAGAATAGACTGGAGCGGGGCGAGAGAGGAGGAGGGGAGATCAGAGAGAAGGCTGACACAGTAGTCTAGCCGTGATATTACGAGAGCCTGTAACACTAAGGTAGCCGTTTGGGTGGAGAGGAAAGAGCGGATCTTGGCGATGTTATACAGGTGAGACCAGCAGGTCTTGGTAAGGGATCGGATGTGTGGAGTGAACGAGAGAGACGAGTCAAAGATGACACCGAGGTTGCGGGCTTGAGAGACAGGAAGGATGGTCGTAACATCCACGATGATAGGGAAGTCAGGGAGAGGACTGGGCTTGGGAGGGAAGATGAGGAGCTCAGTTTTGGTCATGTTGAGTTTTAGGTGGCGGACAGACATCCAGGTGGAGTCATCCTGGAGGCAGGAGGAGATGCGAGCCTGAAGGGAGGGGGAGAGGACAGGGGCAGACAGAGATGTAGATCTGTGTGTCATCTGTGTAGAGATGGTAGTTGAAGCCATGAGAGCGAATGAGTTCACCAAGGGAGTGAGTGTAAATGGAGAACAGAAGAGGGCCAAGAACTGACCCTTGAGGAACTCCAACAGTTAGAGGTTGGGAGGGGGAGGAGGAGCCTGCGAAGGAGACCGAGAATGACCAGCCAGAGAGTTAAGAGGAGAACTAGGAGAGGACGGAGCCCGTGAAGTCAAGGTGAGATAAGATGTGGAGGAGAAGGGGATGGTCGACAGTGTCAAAGGCAGCTGAGAGGTCAAGGAGCTTTAGAATGGAGTAGGAGCCATTGGATTTGGCAAGAAGGAATAAACTGAGTTCATAGGAAAGTTAATTGACTTGCCTAAAGTCACACACAGCAGACAAGTGGTGGAGTTGGAATTAGAACCTACGTCTTTCTGATTCCCAGGCCCTGCTGCTTCCCAAATCATTATAATATGGATCCTGCTTCAGCCGCCCTGTAAACAGCTCTGAATCTACCTTATCTTTGACTTCTGACTGGGCAGGAGTGGGGGTACAGTCTTCAGGCCCCCATCCTCCAGCAGGTTCTGCTCTTGCCTAGCCCCAACAGTAGTCTCAAAACATCCATGCTTATTCTCCAGGAACAAGTCTCAAGTCACGAATCTTTACATGGAGAAGCTGTTAATTTGTAGAGAATGCATAAAACAGGTCCCATCTATTTGCAGAGTTGGTTAGTGGGTTCTCATGTTTTTTTTAACAACTTCTTCGTTTACAGAACTGATACCAATTAATTTTGTCTTGTTCATTTCCTCTCGCCTCAAGGTTAATGGATAATTTCTATGTGCATGTAGGTATTGAAATAGAAACCCATGGTCCAAATCGTCAAAATCAAGGTTGTGGCTATCCAACTACTTTTGAAAAAGTATGCTGAAAAGGATATGGTCTTTGGTTAGGGTAAGGGATATTTCTGTCAAACAGGATTGTGTGCCTGCTTTTATGCAATCAATCTATCAATCAGAGGTATTTATTCAGCATATACTGTGTGCAGAACACTATCCTAAGAACTGGGGAGAGTATGCTATAACAGAGTTAGTAGATACGGTCCCTGCCCAAAAGGAGTTTACCATGTACACTATGAGCCCATTGTGTAGACTGTGAGCCCATTGTTCAGTAGGGATTGTCACTATCTGTTTCTGAATTGTACTTTCCAAGTGCTTAGTACAGTGCTCTGCACACAGTTAGCACTCAATAAATACGATTGAATGAATGAATGAATCTATAGGGACAACCGTGCATCTCTGGCACAGAAGCTTTCGTGTCCACCTACCCCCACCCTGACCCCCATCCACCTCAACAAGTGTGTGCACATTACTTAGTGGATGGGAATGAGGAGGTTACGTCCTGAAAGTGCACCTTACCCTCCCAACCTTCCATCCTTTTCAACCATGGCAAATACAACCCAGCTTTCATGTGAAAAGCAGCAGAAATCAGGAGAGGATACTGAGGTTAACAGACCTTTTCGTCCAGCTGGATTCATCGCTGAGGATTTGGTAGGTGTAGCCTCTGCCAAACTAATCATATTTTTGAGAGAGCTGTGTTCGTTGGCTGATAAATCAAAAAAAGTTCTGTTGAGTCATTCTCCTCAGCCTCTGCAGACCGATAGGCACATGGGATTTGGAAGAGATTTGGCAGTTCAAATTGTATATATTTGGGCCCTCTGAAAAGTCCTTTTATTTTTCCCCAACATACCTTGAAGATGGTATAAGCAACAAGAAAAACTCAAAGAATCAATTAATCATATTTATTGAGCAGTTACTGTGGGCAGAGCAATGTACTAATTGCTTGGGACAGTACAGTATAAGAGAGTGGGTAGACACATTCCCTCCTACCTTTAGTTAGTAAAGCTCTTTGCTGAGTACAAAAAGGATCAGGATAAACTCTGCTTGAAAAAAAATGTATGTGCATGTGATTTTCGGTTTATGAAGGCGTAACTGCAATTCTCTAGCTATTGAGGAATGATAATGTAATTGCTTCTCCTGGTATAAAAGCACTGCAAGTCATTACCAAAATGGAATAGAGCTTATTATTGCAAAGAGGCTTGTTTGCAAAAAGATGAGGCTGAATAGTGGGCTTAAATCTGTACTTGCCCAGAAGATAGCAAGACAAGAAGACAAGGTGCTTAAGAGCTAGTAAAATCAAGATAAAAATCAGGATCCTCAGTGAGGGCCCCCAAGAGAGCCCAGTATTAAACTTATAGACGGGAATCTTTAAAGTCACCTGAGGATTTAAATGAAAAGGGTGCTTCCCTACAGTGCTGATTAGGATTTCATTTAAAATATATTCTTCCTGCTCAGGGTGAACTCCATAGAATGAAGAGAAATTTCATTTAAGATGAACAAAAAGGACATATTGGCTTTTTCTTTATATTCTTTTTCTTTAAGTCTTAATGGGGTAAAAGAGCTCTCTCTCTGCATATATGTATTTATGTATAGCCATTGGAGACAGGCTGATTTCTGGCCCAAGATGGGAAAAGAGTGCAAAGACTACAAATGGATGGAGCACGGGCCTGGGAGTCAGAGGATCTGGGTTCTAATCCTGGATCCACCACTTGTCTACTGTGCAACCTTGGATAAGTCACTTACCTTTTCTGTGCCTAGGTTACCTTATCTGTAAAATGGAGATTAAGACTGTGAGCCTCATGGGAGACATGGAATGTGTCCTTATTAGCTTGTGTCTATCCCAGGATTTAGTACAGTGCCAGCCACATAGTAAGCTCTTAACAAAAACTCCCCCCACAACAAAAAAAGAGTAGGGGTTCAGATGTTAATAACCTAAGCAGAGCACCTCCCAACCCCTCATCTGCCTGGATTCTGGGGGCTGAGGTGCCAGACGGAGCTACTACCCCAAGTCCCCATTAGCGGGGCCTACAGACCTGATTTATGAAGTAGTGATGAAGCCCCCTTCTCCCTCTTTATTTCTCCTTTCTCCTTCCTCTGTCCTCCCTCTTCCCTCCTTCCTGTTCTCTCCTCCTTTCTCCTGTTTTTCTTTCTCCCTCCTCCCTCTTCTGTACCCCACACTCCTCCTTTCTCCTTTTTTTCAATTCTCCCTCCCCCCTCCTCTCTACCCCCTGCTTTCTCCTCCTTTCTCCTCCCCCTTACCTCCTCCCTCCACCCATCTCCCTCTTCTAAGGCCAACATGAAGGTATTTCTCCTTCCTCAAGTCATCTTCCCAGTGGGCTGAAATGAAAATACAGCCCAGCCAGACCTTCTTTTCTTAATCAGGTGGCAAATACTAATCTTGTTCCTTAAGAAATCTGACTGAAGCTTGACCCTAAACCCAGCAGGTGGGCTGGCAAGGATTAAGGCCAAAAGAACAGAGTACTTTAGTTGCAGGATATAACAAGTTGGATAGCAGTGTCGCTCAGTGAGGGGTCTCAGAGGGAAATGTTAGGCCCAGTTTTGTTTTTATTTTATTATCTTCAAAAGATTATGCACAAGATGGTATTTACATGTAAAGATGATGTTAAAATTGATAGATGAAATAAAACTTTATGATGATACAACAGCAGTTGAAAAGATCCCTGGGGGATGTTGGAACCTTAGTCTAAGATATTATAAAATACAACTTAGAAAAAAATATAGAAAAAAAGAACAGGTGTTGAATACCCATTTTATAGATGAAGTAACAGAGGCCCAGAGAAGTTAAGTGACTTGCCTATGGTCACGCAGTGGTCACATGGCAGAAACAGGATTAGAATCCAGACCCTCTGAGTCCCAGGTCCATGCTCTTGCCATTAGGCCACACTGCTCCTGAGGCTGCACAAGAAGAGGCATATTCATTCATTCATTCATTCAATCAATCATATTTATTGAGCACTTACTGTGTGCAGAGCACTGTACTAAGCACTTGGACAGTATAGTACAGCAATAAAGAGAGACAATCCCTGCCCACAACGAGCTTAGAGTCTAGGGTCTGGGGGACCAGACATCAAAACAAGTAAACTGGCATAAATATAAATAAATAGAATTACAGATATATACATATATACATAAGTTCTGTGGGGAGATAATAGGAGGGGAAGAGCAAATGGAGTAAGTTGAGGTCACGCAGAAGGGAGGGGGAGCTGAGGAAAAGGGGGCTTTGTCTGGGAAGGGCTCTTGGAGAAGGTGCCCCTTCAGTAGGGCTTTGAAGAGAGGAGAGTGGTATAACATCCCAGACAAATCCCAAGAAGAGTCTGCCTAGGTTTTGTTAAACGGTTTTTAGCCTCAGATTCCAGTCTTTGTTGAAATAAAAAAAAACTTTAGTAGCTCCCTAATGGCTTAATTTCTTTCATGCAAAATATAGTGTCCACATGTACATTGGAAGCATCTGTTTCTTTGCAGGTCACACAAAAAATCCCTACTACTTATCTATTGTGATGCTCTTGCTGTTTGGAATAATTTTGCTTTTTTAAGGACTTCCCTTCTAGTTTCACAGGCATGTGGTTCAAATCTTGACTCCAGATGATTAAATCACATGTTCCATTCCTTTGTTCTCTTACCAAGTCATGATCTCAGAGGGGCTGCTCCTGTAAGACCCCGCTTCTGGGATGTTAGGAGCATTAAATCATTTGCATTCCCCAGACCCTCATGCCAAGCAAACCAAAAATCAGTTTAAAAATTGTCTGCCCCAAAATGGGTCTTGGGGAAACTGTACTGGAACGAACTTTTCCAGATAAGTAGGGATAACTCTACCAAGTAAAACTGTGCTAGAGGACTGGAGGCAACAACTGCTCCTGAGAGTCTCCCTTCCCCCAACCAAGAGTTGTATTTTTTTCTCCCCCTTCTTGGCAGGGATGAATAAAAATAATAATATTGTGGTATTTGTTAAGCGCTTACTATATGCTAGGTGCTGTACTAAACACTGGGGTGGCTACTGTAGGAGTTAGCCTCAGAAGAAGTAGCATGGTGTAGTGGAGACAGCACAGGCCTGGGAGTCAGAAGGTCATGGGTTCTAATCCTGGATTCTAATCCTGGCTTTTGTCTTGACTTGTCTGCTGTGTGACCTGGGGTAAGTCAAAAGAGGAGCCCACAAAAGAGACTGAGAATGAGTGAGCAGAGATGAGAGAAGATAAGAGAAGAGAAGAACCAAGAGAGGAGGATAGGGTCAGGGAAGCCCAGGTTGGATAATGTTTCCAGGAGCATAGGATGGTCAACAGTGTCAAAGGTAGCTGAGAGGTCGAGGTAGATTAAGATGTTGGATTTGGCAAGGAGATCATGGGTGATCTTTGAGAGGGTGGTTTTTGTGGAGTGAAGGGGACAGAACCCAGAATGGAGGGGGTTAAAGAGAAAATTGGAGGAGAGGAACTCAAGACAGTCAGTGTAGACAACCTCGGTCAAGGAGTTTGAAGAGAAATGGTAGGAGGGAGATGGGGTAAGTGGAGGGATAACTGATAACTGAAGAGAGTCATGGGATCAAGGGCGGGTTTTTTTAGGATAAGGGAGATATGGGCATGTTTGAAAACAGTGGGGAAGAGGCTATTGGAGAGCAGAGAGTTGAAGACTGTGGATAGGAAGGGAAGAAGTGAAGGGGCAAAAGTTTTGTTAAAGTGCAAAAGGATGAGGTCGAATATGCAGGTGGAGGGGTGGATTTTGAGAGAAGACAGATCTTCTCTTGAGATCCTGCTGCAAAAAACGGGAAAGTCAAAGGAGAGCGGGGAGGGTCTGGGGAGGGACAGGGGAGATTTTAGAGAGATCATCCCAGATGGTTTCAATTTTCTCAATGAAGTAGGTGGCCCCCTAGACTGTAGACTGTGAGCTCACTGTGGACAGGAAATGTGTTTGTTGCTTTATTGTACTCTCCCAAGCTCTTAGTACAGTGCTTTGCAGACCGTAACGCTCAATAAATACAATTGAATGAATGAATGAATTAATTAAAGTGGTCCATTCATTAGGGGCAAAGGATGAGAAAGGTTGAGGGAAAGGGGTGGGAGAAGGAAGTGGTGAAATTGCAGCTGTGACGTTACATTTCAGAGGTAACCATGACCATGCAGTGGCTTATTCAATGCTTGCCAAGGAAAATGCAACTTGTGATTGAACAGCTTCTTAGCTTAACTTCAGGAAGCCTCAGGTTTTCTGCAAGACTTGTCTCCAGGACTTCCTTTTACAAATGTTAAAAACCAAACTTAGTTCCAAATTCAGCAAAGACAAAAAATCAAGCAATCAGGCAATCAATCACATTTATTGAGAGCTTACCATATGCAGAGCACTGTTCTACATGTTGGGACAGTAGAATATAACAGAGTTTGTAGATACATTTCCTGCCCACAGTGAGCTTTACAGTCTAGAGAAGATGACAGACATTAATGTAAATAAGCAGATGACAGATTTGTACACAAAGAGCTGTAAGGCTGAGGGAAGGGTGAAAGAGGGTGCAAATCCCAGTGCAAGGGTGATGCAGAAAAAAGTGGGAGTAAAGGAAGAGAACTGCAGATAATCATTAATTGCAATAAGCAAACAAATAGAAACTCATTCATTCATTCAATAGTATTTATTGAGCACTTACTATGTGCAGAGCACTGTACTAAGCACTTGGAATGAACAAGTCGGCAACAGATAGAGACAGTCCCTGCTGTTTGACGGGTTTACAGTCTAATCGGGGGAGACAGACAGAAATCAAAATGAGTTTATGGATTGTGGTTTTTTATTTTCTTGTTCAAAAATGAATCATGTAATCTGCAGACCCCAATGCTTCTGAATGTGTTTTTATCAATTAATCAGTGGTATTTATTACTTAAAGGAGCAGTGTGGCCTAGTGAAAGAGCACGCCTGGGAGCCAGCGATCCTGGATTCTAATCCAGACTCTGTTGCGTGGCTACCATGTGACATTAGACAAGTTCACGTCTCTGTGCCTCAGCTGTAAAATGAGGACTCAATACCTCTTCTCCCTTCTACTTAGCCTGAGCCCTGTGTGGGATATGGACTGTATCTGACCTGAATCTCTGTTTTTCTAGACTTCTTGAATTCTCTTGATTCCCCAGTGCTTAGGACAGTGTTTGAAACAAAGAAATCACTTAGCAAATACCACAATTATTTATTGTGCACTTACTTTGTGCAGAACAACTGCATGTGCAGAGCAACTACACTAAGCACTTGGGAATGTACAATACTGTAGAATTGAAAGACACGATCCATGCCTAAATTAAAGACTGGCTAAATTAGCGACTTTAATTGAAATAAAATGCAATCAATTCTCCTAGAATATAGAGGTTACATTCTTGATGAACCATGCATTAAGAAAAACTTGTGTTATGATATTCATATCATGCTTGACATTACAAATATATGCATAAGTCATTTTTTCTGATGCCACGTCATATTGTCACCAGGTACATATACATTATTGGAAAAATGTTCCTTAATTCTACTGTTGGATTCTATCCAAAATGCAAAGTGAAACTGTGTTCTAGGAGAACTGACTGCATTTTTATTTCTTTCTCAAGTTGTTTGAATCATTCCAAGTCTGAAGTGGACTAAATCATTAATTTAGGTTTAAAATATTTTTTCCAAATGATGAGTAAAATTAAAAATAGACTTTTTTGCTATTGGGTAATTATGATAGAAGATTCCAAAATTTGATCCTGAAAAGTTCAGTAATTGTGTTACATTTTGATCCTCTTACTTCTGTAACTGCTTCAAGTTCTTTCAAAGCCAGAGCTGAGATTTGTGATGGCAAATTATGATGCCAAAATGAAATAAATGAAAATCTGGAGAAATGACAAATGATGTCAAAACACAAGTGTGTGAATGCAAATCATAGATAGAAGAAATGAAGTTTAACAATGAAAAGCGCATTGAGCATAAAATAGCATTATTTTGAAAGCTCCAGGGAAGGAAATTGTGAAATAAATTTGCCATAGAATTCCTACCTCTGCCACCTCTGTAAATGTGGATTACTGCAGTCACCCATATCAAAACACTGTAAAACTGGTCCTTTGGAAACATGACTGCTAATGTCCTGAATCCTGAATCTTGTTACCTGAATCCTAACAATAACATTACTAAGAACAAAACACTGACCTGTCCAGAGAAGCAGCATGGACTAAGTGGAAAGAGCCCAGGCCTGGGAGTCAGAGGAGCTGGCTTTCTAATCCCAGCTCTGCCACTTGTCTGATTTTTGCTCTTGGGCCAATTACTTACCTTCTCTCTACCTCAGTTTCCTCTTCATCTTTAAAAATGGGAATTCAATAACTTTTTCTCCCTGTGTCCAATCTGATTATCTTGTATTTGCCACAGTGCTTGGCACATAGGAAGCACTTAACAAGTACCATAAAAAATTTCAGTAACTGATGTATTCTAGCCCCTGTCAGGGTTGCACCCGCAGAGTTTCCAGGACTCTACCACTCTTGGCTAGAGAAGGAGAGTGAAGCAGAAACATACCCATTCCATTCCTAGCTTGGCCAGTGGTTAGCAAGTGGAAGACAATCTCCTATAAGTCAAAACCCACCCATACTGGGCAGCAGTTGCATAGGAGAGAGTAGAAGGTGGAGACTCAAGTTTACCGACAGAAGGAGGTAATGGTAAACCACTTCCAAATATTTACCAAGAAAACTCTAAGGATATATTACCAAAATAATTGCAGATGGAACATGGGGCATTCTGGGAGGGACGTGTCCATGGAGTTGCTATGAGTTGGAAATGACTCGACATCATAAGGCAAGATAAGATGTATTCTAGATGAATGATACATATTTTCAAACCATTTGTCATTTTTATTATTGCTCGTAACTTCATCAGTCAACATTTTGGACTTTGCTAGTGCCTTACAGTTCAGAAACTCAACTGAAAAACCTTGATCTAGGGGAAAAAGCACAGGATCAGGAGTGAGGAGAGTAGTATTCTAGTCCCAGCTCCTCTACCTGCAGTATGAACTTGGGCAAATCATATGATTCATCTGTCCCTCCGTTTCCTCATGAGTGATGTGAATATAGTCTCACATGGTATTCACAGTCTGGAGGGGTGGGAGAACAGATATTTTATCCTCCAGACTGTGAATACCAGTACCCTCATCTGTTAAATGGAGTTTCAATATCTATGCTCCCTACTTAGAATGTGAGCCCCTTGTGGGACCTGATTACATGTTACCACCCCAGGGCTTAGTACAGTACTTGGCACATAGTAAATGCTTAACAAATCCCAATATTATTATTTCAGTACTTAGTACAGTGCTTGGCACCTAGTAAGTGCTTAACAAATATCATTAGTAGTAATAGGAGTAAATAGGAAAGTTAGTGCCCTAGGGGAGTGGCTGGCCCACTGCAAGTCTGGGAGCATCAGAAGAGAAATACTGCTGGGTGTGACCAGCTCAATCTAGAATATGAGGGGCAGGGCACTGCCACAAAAAGGGTAAAATGCTTCTGACTAGTAGCTCTAGCTGAGCTTCTCGCTGCATTTTGTCTTGTTGTGCCCTGGGCACTGAGAAGCTCATTGTGGGCAAGGAATTTGTCTGTTAAATATGATCGACTGACTGACTGATCGACTGACCCACTTCCCTGCCTGCCTACAGAGGAGATTGTCTGCTGATGTCCAGGGAGCCTCATGTGTGTTTGAAGAATGGGGGGCTGCGAAGTTGTCCTTGGTTATATTGCCTGCTGGGGGTAGGTGGGGGAGAAGGCAGGTGCACGTGCTTGTATGCATCCTATGGAATGAGAAACAGGTTGCAGAGGGAAGATAGGTGCCATGAGGTTGACCATTTAGACAAGCCACCCACGACTTTAAATGAGGAAGTGGCAGCAATAACACCCCTGGTGTTCCCCCTGCTGTTACCCTAATGTGGCAGCCCCCGCTACTTTTGGACATCCAGATATTTTAACAAGCTTTACAAACCCAGTCAACTTTAGCTGTTTTTTATTCACGGTTAGTAAATCTATGGACTGTTGGCCATCCCAGTAGCCAGCAGAGAGAGGTTTGGAATCTGATTCCTCACTGATAAACTTATTCTACACAGGGGTTGTTGTGGTTTTCCATGCCTGACAACCAAGGCAAATTCCCCCCCAAAAGTATTGAAGGCCTTTGGGAAATATATGATCCTTTGCCACACCTGATTAGAGTGTTTGAAAGCACATTTCTCATACCCAAAACACTGGCTGTGGCCCAGATGCCATCTTTGGGAAGGGCAGTGGCATCCTCATCCTCTGAGGTAATGGCTTACCTCATTTACTCTCCTTATTCTCATCCCACCTCTCGGATACACCTCCTCAGATTTCTTCACCAGATCCTCTTTCTCTCATCCTCTTGCTATGGGCATCAGTTCCTCAAGGCTCTGTTCTAGGTCCTTTATTGTTCTCCTTTTTACTCTCTCTCTCTCTCTCTCTCTCTCTCTCTCTCTCTTTCTCACTCTCTTTCTCTCCTCATCCACTCACATGGTGTCAACCACCACTTCCATGTAGATGACTCCCAAATCTATCTCTCTAGCTCTGACCACTCATCTCATCTACAATCTCCTGCTTCTCCTCAGTTCTCTACTCAAACTAACATGTTTAAAACAGAACTCCCTCATTTTAGGCCCCAAATTCATTCTCCCTTCTGACTTTCCCATCTCAATTGATGACCGTACCATCCTCCCCATCCCAAAAGCCCACTGTCCTGATGTCATCTTTGGTTCCCTATCATAAACATACCCTTCCATTCCACTGCCAAATCCTGCCAGTTTTTCCAGCACAACATTTCCTGAATCTGCTCCTTCTTCTCCATCTGAACTGCTCCCAACCTGGTACATCCCTGGTCTTGCCACTACTAGCTTCATATACAAGCCTCCTTACTGGTCTCCCAGCCTTTTCCAATCTAAATACTATTGAGCTGCTGCCCGATTGTTTTTCTGAAGCAT
Organism: Ornithorhynchus anatinus; assembly: GCF_004115215.2. NCBI lineage: Eukaryota > Metazoa > Chordata > Mammalia > Monotremata > Ornithorhynchidae > Ornithorhynchus > Ornithorhynchus anatinus. The sequence continues at coordinate 112,474,406 of NC_041729.1, forward strand.
CCCTTGGTCTATTTCTCTCCTCTCCTCCAAACCCTACACTGGACACTTGGGTCTCTTCACATCAAACAAAAACTCACTATCAGCTTCAAGACTCTCCACCATTTGGCCTCCCCTTTACCTGCCTGCCCTTTTCCCCCATTTTTCCCCAACTCTTGGTTTCATTCCTCTCAAGCCAAGCTTCAAGCTGTGCCTCTTGCTCTTAACTCTCCAACCTCCATCTCCTTGTTCATGTTGTTCCCCTGATTTGGAACTCCCTCTCTCCCTTCCCACATCAGACCACAATTCTCACCACATTCAAATTTCTCCTTAAATCCTACATCTCCATCATGTTTTCCTAGCACCCAAAGTCATGTCATCCTTTTACCAACATTAGCACTTAGGAATTTATTAACATTCTCCTTAATACTCAGGTATGCCTATATATTTGCATATTTGTACAAATACATTTACATATATGTGTGTGTGTATATGTATAAGTATATATACACACAGTATTTGCTAAGTGCTAATTCAGATAGGGCATGGGCCTGGTAGTCAGAAGGTCTCAGCTCTGTCACTTGTCTGCTATGTGACCTTAGACAAGTCATTTCACTACTCTGTGCCTCATTTACCTCATCTGTAAACTGGAGATTGAGACTGTGAGCTCCACATGAGACAATGACAGTGTCCAACTCTGACTGCTTGTATCCATCCCAGCGTTTATACAGTGCCTGGCATATAGTAAGTGCTTAACAAATACCATCATTATTATTATTATTACTGGGATGATTATGTGCTAGAGTAAATACAAGGTAATCAAATTGGACACAGTCCCTGTCCCATTTGGAGATCACAATCTTAATCCCCATTTTCCAGATGAGGAAACTGAGGCCCAGAGTCTTCTGACTCCCTGGCCCATGCTTTATCCACTAGGCCATGTTGCTTACAAACCATGCCATATATATTTCAGCTGTATTTATTTTTAACATTTCTAATTGTAAATAGTTTTCTGTTTGTCTCCCCCATTAGAATGTGAGCTCTTTGTAGGCTGGGAACATGTCCATGATTTTGTACTTCCCAATTGCTTAGTAGAGTGCCACAGTGAGTTCTTCTACTACTACTTCTACTACTACTAGTACCCTAAGGTAGCTTCTGCTAAAATTGAAGGAGGCAGTAACACTTACCTCTCCTGGTCTGCCCAGTTAGTGAGAGAGCCAGTGGGAGAAACTTGAGACTACCTTCTTGGAGTGATATGTAACTCCAAGTCACTTGCTTGACTTCCTTGCTCGTAGCCCTCTGAGGTTCCCAACACCAGGCAAGGCAAGTCTTGCTCTTGTTTCCAGGTCTGGAGACCAAACACTGCCTCTTCCAGGCCCTCAGGGACTCATGCCCACCCCGCACTCCTTCCTGCTTCAGTTTTCATTTTTGACTGCAGCAAAGATGATGCTGAATAAAAGTGACAGTCAGAATTTATTTCTGGGGGTGGGGGAGAGGTATGATGGGGCAGCTGGACCAAGGTGGATGATCACCTCTCTCATATGGAGTAGGTTCCAAGTTCAGCTTGCTTCCGATTGGGAAGAACCCCTGCTTTCCTTTCTGGGATTGCTACAGTGCTAGGATTGCCACCATTCTGTGGATGTCAACATGCTGTGGTTTGCTCTGGGCTGGCTGACCCAAGCCGGAAATAGTTTGGGGCTAAGGTGGACTAAGCATACACAGGGACTGGACTGGGCTGGACAGAACTGGCCCAGCCCCTGGGGTTTGAGGTCAGGATGAAGCTCTAATGACCCTCCCCATTCAGTCCCCATTCACTGTATAACCCTCTTTGGGAATACTGAGAAGGAGAATCCCTAAAGCCCACTACATCTTCTTCATTGTCATTTCCAAAAGCATTGATTGAGCACTTCTCTACAGGGTGGCCACTAAAAATAAGCTGAGCATGCTTTGCCAGAGAAGCAGCAGGGCCCAGAAAATAGAGCATGGGCCTGAAAGTCAGACGGGCCTGAGTTTTAATCCCAGCTCCACCACCTGTTGGCTGTGTGACCTTGGGCAAATCACTTCACTTCTCTGGACTTCATTTACCTCATCTGTAAAATGGGGATTAAGACTGTGAGCTCTAGGTAGGATAAGGACTGTGTCCAACCTGACAGTGTTATATCTACCCCATCACTTAGTACAGTGCCTGGCACATAGTAAGTGCTTAACAAATACGATTAAAAATGTCCTAACATAATAATAATAACGATGGTATTTGCACTTACAACATGCCAAACACTGTAATAAGTGCTGGGATAGATACAAGTTATTGGACACAGTCCTCGTCCTACATAGGGCTTCTGGTCTGATTATTCCGTATCTACTTCAGTGCTTAATACAGTGTTTGTCACATAGTAAGCACTTAACAAATACCATAAAAAAAGGAGGAGGGAATAGGACTCAAGCCCCATTTTACAGGTCACTCAGCAGACACATGGCAGAGCCGGTGTTAGAAAACAGGTCCTCTGACTCCCAGGCCTGTGTTCTTTCCACTAGACTATACTTCCTCTTATTGATTCAATCAATATTACATGCCCATCTTAAATAAAGACATGACTATTCACACTGTGTGGTAGATGCAGTCAATCAGTCGATGATATTTACTGTGTGAGAAGCACTATTCAAGTCTCTGGGCCTCAGGCCTCATCTGTAAAATGGGGATTATGACTGTGAGCCCCACGTGGGACACCCTGATTATCTTGTGTCTACCCCAGTGCTTAGAAGAGTGTTTGGCACATAGTAAGCGCTTAACAAATGCCACTATTATTGTTATTATTATACTGAGCCCTTGGGAGACATTGGGGGGGGGGGCCGAGGAGTGGACGTGAAGAGGGAGAGAATGATAAAGAGGAGCTGTGGGAATTGTTTATTTCAGTGGGTGGATTAGGAAGGAAATCATCATACCCTTGGTATGATGAAGTTCTCAGGAAGGGGGAGAAGGTCTTCCAGAAGATTTTCCTTTAAGGGATGGTTTTTCTTGTTCGATTCTCCTTAGTACAGACCTTCATTTCCAGAACTTCTTTCTGTTTGTCCCTGTTTTATTCTCTCTGCAAGTTTCAGGCAAACTACCCATTTCAATTTATTTTTTTATTTATTTATCTGTGGAGTGTCCCAGATTTGCTGACTGTGAATGGTTCATAATTCTCTCCTGCTTAAATGTCATTAGCAATAGTGCCATACCCCATCAAAAATATCACTGATGCACCAAAAATACAGTTCCCAAATCAATTTGACTACTTGATTTCTTGTTCTTTCTCTTAGCCTCATCCCTCCCATACCTATAAACGTGCTTTAGGGCCTTAATTCACTCCTTTATACTTGACCAAACTCTGGTGTTGTAATTGCAGTAGTAATAGTAGTAGTAGTAGTAGTCATCGTCATAGTCAATCAATGAATTAATGGTATTTATTAGGCGCTGATATGTTCAGAGCATGTTCTAAGCACTTGGGAGAGTATAGTATAACAGAGTCGGTAAGCATGTTCCCTGTCCACAACAATCCATAGTCATAGTAATTTATTAAGCACTTACTATGTGCAGAGCTATGTCCTAAGTGCTGGGAAAGAGTATATAGATGGGAATTAGACTTTCACTCCATCCCTGAAAGAATTCACAGTCCTTGTGGGGAGATGGAAGGAGAACTGGAGACAGACACGATGGGGGCAATGAACACTAAAATATTTAAACAGCATAAGAGACAAGGACAAATATGCCATACACAAATTAAAAACACAAATCAGTAGAAAGCTGTGGCTAGAGGGCAGAGTTTTTCCTCATGATTCAGATTCCACAGCAATGGCAGTCGCAGCCATTAGTTCTCCCCGGGTTATATGGGGCCTCATGCTGCAGGTACTTTAACTATTCCTCCCTGAGTGGTGGAGAGCAGGACAGGATGAGGTATAGTCAGTGGCACAGAAATTAGCTGGTGTTGGTCAGGGGTGGCATGGAGGGAGGGCAGTTTGCTTTGTTCGGCTCTGGAGGTGAAGAGGGGCCGAGATGAAAGAGCAGCAGCTTTTATTCCTGGCATAGGGCACACAGATAATGTCAGGGGCATGAAGAGAGTTACTCGGCCACAGTGGCTGGTAGAGGGCCTGCTTGGCTTTGATGGAAAATGTTCCTGCCTTTGTTGAACTTCCCACCGCATCCCATCTCCTTACCCCATCTACTTATGCATCCCACCCTCAGGCACCCATTGAAATGATATATTGGAGCTTGTTAATAGCTCCCATCCCCTTTGCCCAGAAGGTGAAGCGGGGAGGCGGCATGGCATAGTGGAAAGAGCACAGTGACTGCGATTCCAGAGTTCTGAGTTCAAATTCCAGTTCTACCACTGGCCAGCTGAATGGTGTTGGTTAAGTTACTAAACCACTCTGTACCTCAGTTTCCTCATAAGTTTAATGGGATTACCTTGATCCCAGTTTTTGCATCTTCAAACAGTATGCGAGGGCAGTAAATGTCTCAGAGCACAACAGAGGGAATAGGGGCAGCAGCCAGATGCAGTAAAAGTTAAAAGCCGGAAGTAGTTCTTCAGTGAATGGAGATCTGGGAGGCCAACACAATGGCTCTAAAGCAATCAGGAAAACCCCTAGGTTTGAGGGGTCCTGTGGACTTCCTAATGACATCATGCATGATACTGAATATGATGATGTCATACTGAGCAGAATGTGGTGAATTGTTCCCTGCTTTGGCCATCCAAATATCTGAAGCCTACCTTGGTATTCGTGACAATTACATTGGTGACAATATCCAGAACCAAAAAGCACAAGCACTACTACAACTGTAATTTCCCACAGGCTTGACTTTATTTTGGCACATCGTGCCTTTTGTATTGCAGAGAAATGTTTCCCAAATTTTCTTTCCCACTGAATGGCAAGTGGCCTCTCACATCTCTTCTCCCATAATGATAATAATAATAATAATAATGCTATTTATTAAGCACTTATTATGTGCCAAGCACTGTTCTAAGCACTGAGGTGGATATAAGGTATTCAGATTGTCCCACGTGGGGCTCCAAGGCTTAATACCAATTTTACAGATGAGGTAACTGAGGCACAGAGAAGTTAATTGGTTTGCCCAAGGTCACACAGCAGATAAGTGGCAGAGCTGAAGTGTAGTGCAGTGCTCTGCACACAGTAAGCTCTCATTCAATATGATCAATTGAGGGTCACTTCCATGTGACATATAGTTGTTCTCAGTATTCGTTGAAGACACTCATGAAGGTAAGTTCACTGTGAGGTCAACGTGGAACCCTCAGTCCCAGCCACACAATGCACACAAAAAGTCCATTCTTATTGTGCTGTTACAATTAATGTTTGCTGCACTGGGAATTTTATTTTATCAATTATCTCCTGTTTCTTGTTCTGTGTGAAGCTCTTGCTTAATCCAGCAGCAGAGTGAAGTATGAATAAAAATGTTGGTATTTGTTAAGCGCTTACTATATGCAGAGCACTGTTCTAAGTGCTGGGGTAGATACAGGGTGATCAGAGTGTCCCACGTGGGGCTCACAGTTTTAATCCCCATTTTACAGATGAGGGAACTGAGGCTCAGAGAAGTTAAGTGACTTGCCCACAGTCACACAGCTGACAAGTGGCAGAGCCGGGATTCAAACCCCTGACCTCTGACTTCCAAGCCCGGGCTCTTTCCACTGAGCCACGCTGCTTCGCTGAATGGTTGTGGGGAGAGACAGGAGACAGGGAGGTCAATGTGGAGGCTGATAAAGTGGTCAAGGAAGGATACCGTCAGTACTTGGATCGGCATAGTAGCAGTTTAGATGGTGAGGAAAGGTGAATTCTAGAGATGTTGCTAAAGCAGAACCGACTGGATTTGGTGACAGATTGGATATGTTTACTGAATATGTGGGCTGAAATAGCTCAGTTGGGAGAGCATTAGACTGAATATCTGAAGGTCCCTGGGTCGATCCCTGCAGGCTGCATCTTCATTATCTCAGCAAATCCCTTCTCCAAAGGCAGGGAAACTGTTCTGAAGCAGTGTAGCTTAGTAGATAGAGAAGGAGCCGGGTATTCATTCATTCAATAGTATTTATTGAGCGCTTACTATGTGCAGAGCACTGTACTAAGCGCTTGGGATGAACAGGTCGGCAACAGATAGAGACAGTGCCTGCCGTTTGACGGGCTTACAGTCTAATCGGGGGAGACGGACAGACAAGAACAATGGCACTAAACAGCGTCAAGGGGAAGAACATCTCGTAAAAACAATGGCAACTAAATAGAATCAAGGCGGGTAGTCAGAAGGTCATGGGTTCTAGTCCTTTCTCTGCCACTTGTCTGCTATGTGGCCTTGGGCAAGTCACTTCACTTCCCTGTGCTTCAGTTACCTCATGTGTAGAATGGAGATTGAGACTGTGAGCCCCACTTGGGACAGGGACTGTGTCCAACCTAATTTGCTTTTATCCACCCCAGCACTTAGTACAGTGCCTGTTGCATAGTAAGTGCTTAACAAATACAATTATCATTATTATTATTATTATTAGAGCCAAGGATAATGCCAAGTTTATGGGCTTATAAGAGGGAGAATTGTGGGACCGACCACAGTGACGGGCAAGTTAAAGAGAAGTTCAAAGTTTGGGTGGGTAGATGAGGAGTTCTGTTTCGGATACATTTAGTTTAATGTGTTGGTGGGACATCCAGGTGTGATTTCCTGAAGGAAGAAAAAATATGAGACGGCAGAGAAGAAGAGAGGTCTGGACTGGAGATGTAGATTTGGGAATTATCTGAGCAGAAATGGTATGTCTCAAAAACATGTTTTTAAATGCTGTTCACTGGCAATAAATACCTGCTATGAATAGCTTATATCCAAGATAATGCTTTTAATAAACTTTATGAAACCCTATTTAGAAATCTAGTCATGAAAGATCTTTTTATACAAAGGAATGGAGGTGTGTTTATAGGAATAGCTTTCCTATTGTTTTCTCTGCAACAGTAAAAATGACTCTGGATCTGAGAAATGGACCCTATTATGACAGTGGGCGCTAAGAGAAAGAAACAGAGTGTCAGAAAAAAAATTAATTAGTTATAATAAAAGTGGTAAGATTCAGAGATTGTGTACTTGGTTAAACCTACTTTATTCTTTATACTGTTGAGTACAGGTCTAGGAGTCTGAGAACATGGGTTCCAATCTCTGCTCTTCCACCTGCCTGCTATGTAATCTTGGAAAAGTCACTTCTCCGTACCTTAGTTTATTCATCTGTAAAATGGGATGAAATACCTGTTCTCCCTACTACTTTGATTGTGAGCCCAGTGAGGGACAGAGGATATGTCCAACCTGATTATCTTGTATCCACTCCAGGGCTTAGTATAGTGTTTGACACATATTAAGCACATAACAAACATTGACATAATTGTTGAGACCGCAGTGCTCTTAAAACTTTTCATAATACACGTTCTCATTAACTGGTCAATTAAAACATTTGTTCCTTCTAAAAGAAAAAAGAATTTGGTGAGTTATAGCCAATACCTAGCAAAGGGATTTATCTGAAAATTCAACTCTCTAGACAATTCATCCCTTTTTCCATCCAAAATTTCACTTAAAATGCAGAGCCACATTGTGAATTTCATTATACAGTATATTATTTTATGTCCTAAGTTTTTAAATCATGCGTATGTTCTCCTCTTGTATGACAAATACCATTATTATTCTTATTATTGTTATTATTATTATAATTAGTTTAAGCCTACCCAATTGGTCATAATCACTAAGATAGTGACCGCTGTCTGGGACAGACATTTTGATATATTCATCACACTAGATAATAATGATGACAATAATAATAATAATATTTGTTAAGGGCTTACTACATGTCAAGCACTGTTCAAAGTGTTGGGATACAAATTAACCATGTCCGACACAATCCCTGCCCCACATTCATTCGTTCAATAGTATTTATTAAGCACTTTCTATGTGCAGAGAACTGTACTAAGTGCTTGGAATGTACAATTTGGCAACAGATAGAAACAATTCCTGCCCAATGACGGGCTCACAGTCTAATTGGGGGAGAAATATGGACAAAAACAAGACAACAATCACGATAAATAGAATCAAGGGGATGTACACCTCATTAACAAAATAAATAGGGTAATAAAAATACAGACAAATGAGCACACTGCTGGGGGCGGGAGGGAGAGGAGCAGAGGGAAAGGGAGCTTAGCTGAGGGAAGGTGAAGTGGGGAAGGGGGAGGGAGGAGGGCAGAGGGGGAGCAAAGAGGGAGCAGAGGGCAAAGGGGTAGCTCAGTCTGGGAAAGGCCTCTTGGAGAAGGAGAGCTCTCAGTTGGACTTTGAAGAGGGGAAGAGAGTTAGTTTGGCGGAGGTGAGGAGGGAGGGCATTCCAGAACAGTGGGAGGACATGGGTCAGAGGTCGAAGGCGGGATGTGTGAACAGGGGACAATGAGGAGGTGAGCAGCAGAGGAGCTGAATGTACGGGGTGGGCAGTAGAAAGAGAGAAGAGAGGTGAGGTAGGAGGGGGCAAGGTGATGGAGAGCCTTGAAGCCAAGAGTGAGGAGTTTTTGTTTTGTGCAGAGGTTGATAGGCAACAACTGGAGGCTTTTAAGGAGGGGAGTGACATGCCCAGAGCATTTCTGTAGGAAGATGATCTGGGCAGCAGAATGAAGAAAAGACTGGAGTGGGGAGAGACAGGAGGAAGGGAGATCAGAGGCTGACACAATAATCCAGCCAGGATATTATGAGAGCTTGTATCAGCACCATAGCTATTTGGACGGAGAGGAAAGGGAGGATCTTGGCAATATTGTAAAGGTGAGACTGGCATGGGGCTCACACTCTAAGCAGTAGAGAGAACAGATTTTGAATCGCATTTACAGATGAGGGAACTGAGTGGAGAGAAATTAAGTTATGTACCCAAAGCCAGCCAGAAGTCAGGTGGCAGAGCGAGGATTACAACTCAGAATCTCTGACTCCCAGATTCATGCTCTTTCTTCTGTCACGCCGCTTCCCTACGTTAGCTTTTCAAATGTGTTGACTTTCTGGTTTAGTTTGGAAGTTTTTGTCTACCGTATCGACTCCCATACTTCTACATCTGGGAGTCAATTGCTGAGGATGGGTTATCAAGGAAGGATACCTCTTTCAAGTAAAAGCTTTCTAAGGAAGAAGAAATAAGGAGGCAAAATGGGAAACCACCCTGGCTGCTGGTAGCATTAAGCATAGCCACACAACAAGGCAGCCTTTTTGTGATGTACAACATGGCTGGGACTGGGGATCCCACACACACCCCTGTGAGTAACACACAGACTGGTAGATGAACTTTACTATCAGCAGTGTCAGCTTCGAATCCAAAGGACAGCTATAAATAAAATAATGCTTTGTTTTTTTTCTTCTGATGGTCTGTAAAAATCTCTCTCTCTCCAGATGTCAGTTACCAAACCGGGATTTTCCTGGCTGCAGAATTGCTAATAATAATAGTACATGTTCAGCACTTACTATGTGTCATTCATTGTACTAAGCGCTGGGGTGGATTCGAGCAAATCAAGTTGGACAATGTCCCTGTCACATGTGGGCCTCACATAGTTGATGGGCAAGATTGTGGTTCAACATCTCAAGTATACACCCCTCCCCTCTGCCCCCACTAAAAGAATCTAGCCTGTAGGCCGTCATTTGAACAGTCCTCATTTTGGCCAAAGAGAACCCAAGTCTTTCAGCAACTATTGAAGATGGAAAACTGGGTTCCAACTGGCCAGGAAAGAAAGCAAATACCTGGATCTGAGAGTCACTAACCTTCATTCCGTGAATATCAAATCTAAGAATCCTGAACAAGATTGCTGTAACAGGTGTTAGCTGTTGTGAGAGAGCCAAAGAAGGAAACCAGCTATTTCCTAGATAATAAATCCAGATTATCATTAGAGCTCAGTATCTTAAATCGTGTCCAGATGTAATTAGGAAGCTACTGTAGATGGCCACTAGGAAAGTGTGGGAAGTTTGAGCTAGTTGGGGTCCTTTCATAAAAACAGATGTACTGGCTGCAGCTTCCTGGGATCTCCTGAAGGATAGACTCCTGAAGAGAAAACTGGGGGACCTACAAATTCCTTTAAAATAAACTACAGCCAGTATATTGGGTAGTCCCTAGTAGAGTAACAATAATCAGTCAGTCAATCAATCAATCATATTTATTGAGTGCTTACTGTGTGATGAGCACTGTACTACATGCTTGGGAGAGTACAGTATGACAATATAACAGACACATTCCCTGCCCACAACAAGCTTGCAGTCTAGAGGGGGAGACGGACATTAATATAAATAAATAAATTATGGATATGATCTAAGTGCTGTGGGGCTGGGAGGGGTGATGGATGAAGGGAGCAAATCACAGCAATGCAAAAGAGAGTTGAAGAAAAGGAAATGAAGGCTTAGTAAGGGAAGGTCTCTTGGAGGAGATGTGCCTTCAGTAAGTCTTTGAAGGTGGGGAGAGTACTTGTCTGTTGAATACGGAGAGGGAGAGTGTTCTAGGCCAGAGGCATGACATGGGTGAGAAGTCAGCAGTGAGATACAGGAGATCAAGGTAAAGTGAGTAGGTTAACATTAGAGGACCAAAGTGTTTGAGCTGAACTGGTAGGAGGAGGCAAGGTGATTGTTTTGCAGCTGCTGGTGAAAAGTTTCTGTTTGATGAGGAAGTGGAAGAGCAACCACTGGAGTTTCTGAGGAGTGGGAAAACATGGACTGAATCGTTTTGTAGTAAATGATCTGTGCAGCAGAGTGAAGTATGGGCTGGAGTGGGGAGAGACAGGAGGCAAGGAGGTCAGCAAGGAGAATGATACAGTAATCAAGCTGCGATAGGATAAGTGCTTAGATTAACATGGTACTAGTTTGGATGGAGAGGAAAGGGCAGATTTTATCAATGTGCAGGCTAAACCAACAGGATTTAGTGATATATTGAATAGGTGGATTGAATAAGAGAGAGGTGTCAAGGATAATGCCAAGGTTATAGGCTTGGGAGACAGGAAGGATGGAGGTGTTTTCTACTGTGTTGGGAAAGTCGGGGGATGGACAGAGTTTGGGTGGGAAGATAAGGAGTTCTGTTTTGGACATGTGATGTTTTAGGTGATGACAGGACATCCAAGTAGAATCTGCCCTTTCCTCTCCATCCAAACGGCTATGGTGCTGGTACAAGCTCTCATAATATCCCGACTGGATTATTGTGTCAGCCTTCTCTCTGATCTCCCTTCCTCCTGTCTCTCTCCGCTCCAGTCTATTCTTCATTCCGTTGCCAGGATCATCTTTCTACAGAAACGCTCTGGGCATGCCACTCCCATCCTTAAAAACCTCCAGTGGTTGCCCATCAACCTCTGCATGAAACAAAAACTCCTCACTCTGGGCTTCAAAGCTCTCCATCACCTTGCCCCCTCCTATCTCACCTCCCTTCTCTCTTTCTACTGCCCATCCCATACACTCCGCTCCTCTGCCGCTCTGCCGCTCACCTCTTCACTGTGCCCCGTTCACGCCTATCCCGCCATCGACCTCTGGCCCACGTCCTGGAATGCTCTCCCTCCTCACCTCTGCCAAACTAACTCTCTTCCCCTCTTCAAAGCCCTACTGAGAGCTCACCTCCTACAAGAGGCCTTCCCAGACTGAGTTCCCCCCTTTTCCCTCTGCTCCCCTTCCACTCTCTGCTCTTCCCCCTTCCCCTCCCCTCAGCTGAGTCCCCTTTCCCTCTGCTTCTCCTCCCCTCCCCGCACCTTCTGCTTCTCTCCCTTCCCCTTCCCCTCCCCTCAGCACTGTGCTCATTTGTATATATTATTCATTACCCTATTTATTTTGTTAATGAGGTGTACATCCCCTTGATTCTATTTATTGTGATAATGTTGCCTTGTTTTTGTTTCGTTCTGTTTTGCTCTGCCATCTGTCTCCCCTGATTCAACTGTGATCTCGTCATTGGGCAGGGGTTGCCTCTATCTGTTGCCGAATTGTACATTCCAAGTGCTTATTACAGTGCTCTGCACATAGTAAACACTCAATAAATACAATTGAATGAATGAATAGAAATGTCTTGAAAGCAGGAGAAAATGTGAGACTGCAGAGAAGGAGAGAGATCAGGGCTGGAGACGTAGATTTGGGTATCGTCCACATAGAGGTGGTAGTTGAAGCCATGTGAGCGAATGAATTTTGATAATCATCCCCAAAATACTTTAGTTACTGGGAATCTTAGAAGTATAAAATGAATTACCATTATAAGGAGTTTTTTCCTCCCCTAAAGCGACTAAATTGTTAGCCATTCTCTGATCACTTTAAATGGTTTGATTCATTGGAGGTTCTCTAGGGAACATGTCTACCAACTCTGTTTTATTGTACTCTCCTAAATGCTTAGTACAGTGCTCTGCACAAAGAAAGCACTCAATAAATTCAACTGATAGATTCTCCTTTAGTTAGGAGTGACATCTTTTTCATGCCCTTCCTAGTCTGTATTTCTTAAGGGTCTCACCAGCAGATGAAATGCAAAGGTCATTGGCTTAATTAAATAGTTATTTACTTTCAGTATTGAAGCAAATGCAATCTCTCAAGCAACCAACAATAAGCTCGAAGCTTGCATAAATTGAGAAGAGTACATGGGTTTCCAAGAGGAGGCTTTGTCTATTAAAAAATGTTCTAAATCAGAACATTGTGGAAGTTTGCACGTTTTTCTGACACCTGTAGCTCATTCAGTGGAAGAATTGAGGTGATTTTTGAAGAATTTTCTTGTTTTAGTTGAAACCTTGTCTGCTTTTAAAACCCTGTGTGTTTTTTCGTGGAATTAGAAATCATATTTCAAAACTTTCTTGTGATTATAATTGTCACCTCCACAAAATTATTTAACTACAACCTAAATGCCATTGATTCTAGTTATTTAGGGACTGATGTAGGAATTTTGTAACATAATTTCACCTCAGGTTTCTTGTCACGAAAAAATGCTGAAGAAAAATTACTTCATAAAGCCTTCCAATATCTCAATCACTCACTCAATCAGTGGTATTTACTGAGCATTTACTGTGAGCAGAGCAATACACTAAGCACTTGGTAGAGTACAGTACCACAGAGTTGATACATACATTCACTGCCTTACAACAAACTTACAATTTAGAGGGGACCTGCTCAGAGAACAGTCTATCACTAGTTGACTTGAGTTTTTTTTTTAAATCTCCTATGAATAATTTCTGTGGTTTAAGAACTCTGAAAACTGAGTTCAGGAATTCATGAATATATTTCTTCAGCAATTACTCATTCTATGCTTATTGTGTTCAGAGCATTCTACTAAGCACTTGAGAAAGCAATTGATCAGTGGTATTTATTGGGTGCTTATTACATGCAGAGCACTGTACTAAGCACTTGAGCACATTTATCAGAGTTGATATACAGATTCCCTGCCCACAGTGACCTTACAGTTTAGAGGGAGAAATAGATAATAATGTTGGTATTTGTTAAGCGCTTACTATGTGCAGAGCACTGTTCTAAGCACTGGGGTGATACAAGGTGATCAGGTTGTCCCACGTGAGGCTCACAGTTAATCCCCATTTTACAGATGAGGTAACTAAGGCACAGAGAAGTCAAGTGGCTTGCCCACAGTCACACAGCTGACAAGTGGCAGAGCTGGAATTTGAACCCATGACCTCTGACTCCCAAGCCCGGGATCTTTCCACTGAGCCACACTGCTTCTCTTGAAGTGACAGCAGTTTAGATGGAGAGAGAAGGGCAGATCTTAGTGATGTTGCACAAGTAAAACTGAAAGGATTTGGTAACAACTTGAATATGTAGGTTGAATGAGAATGAAGAGTAGAGGCTAATGTCAAAGTTATGGGCTTATAACCTTATAACATAACCAAGGAGGATAATGGTGATCTCTACATTGGTGGGAAAGTCAGGGAAGAACAGAGTTTGGGTGGGAATATAATGAGTTTTGGACATGTTAAATTTGAGATGTTGGCAGAACATCCAAGCAGAGAGGTCCTGAAGGCAGGAGGAAATATGAGACTGCAGAGAAGGAGCAAAAGCGGGGCTGAAGATATAGATTTGGGAATCATCTGCATAGAGATCATAGTTGAAGTCATGGGAGTAAATGAGTTCTCCAAGGTAGTGGGTGTAGCTGGAGACTAGGAAGGGACCCAGAACTGAGCCTTGAGGGACTCCTACAATTAGGGGGTAGGAAGCAGAGGAGTAACCTGCAAAAGAGACTAAGAATGAACAGGCAGAGATAGGAAGAGAACCAGGAGAGGACAGTGTCAGCGAAGCCAAGGCTGGATATCATTTCCTGGAGAAGAGGGTCATTGACAGAGTTTGAGGCAACTGAGAGATGGAGGAAAATTAGGATGAATTAGAGGCCTTTGGATTTGGCAAGAAGGAGATCACCGATGCCTTTGAGAGGGTTGTTTCCGTGTTCTTTCTTATTTTTCAATTATTTTCAGGTGATATTCTGAACTGCTATCGGATGGCATTTTCTGATCTCAAGATGGTTGTTTGCTGGGTCTTTGAATCTTATAGGGTCTTTGAATCTTATAGGCTTGAGCAGCGATCCAAGGAGTATGTGTGGCAGGTAGTGATGGGATCTCAGTACTGGTAGCGAATGTCAAGAGTCCTGCATAGGCTAAACCTACTCTGGGGATCTGAATGTCAGGCCACGAAATTGGAGAAGTTGGGTTCTGGTAAACCTGGGTCTCTCTTTTTTGGACCTTTTGCTTTCAAGGGCTCAGCAGCTCCTGATGAGCTCATGGTTTACAGGTGTCAGCAGCCCATGGGCACCCACACACATGCTCACCCTGGCAATGAGTACACCTGACCTTGCTCCGGTCAGGAGTTTGGCCATGAAGGTGTCCACACTCCTGAGACTCAATTTCTACTGAAAGGGGATGGGTCCGGTTTATTTTGGCCCAGGAAGTGAACTTTAAGGGGCAGCCTGTGAAGGAGGTTCCAGAGAAGAGGAGAAGAGAAGCCAGGAGGAAAGCAGAGGTACCTAGTGATTGAGTTGGGACTTCTGTGGTGTCTGCCAGTTGATGAGTCTCCAGTCATTTCATTCTCCAACTAAAGCTTCATTTCCCCTACTCCCTATCCTTTCTGGTTCTTTACCCTTGGAACTATACCTTTATTCCCACCACCCTCAGCTCCACAGATTTATGTACATATCTGTAATTCACTTATTTATATTAATGTCTGTCTCCCTCTCTAGACTGTAAGCTCCCAGTAGGCAGGGAATATGTCTACCAACTCTGTTGTACTATACTTTTCCAAGTGATTAGTACAGTGCTTTACACACAGTAAGTCCTCGGTAAATATGATTGATTGATTGATTTGTTTGTCATAAGTGAAACAGAATAGTGACGGCATGTAAAATTAAAAATTAGGATCCTTACGGGGACCTACTTTAGCACAAAGGTGAGAGTGACACTTTTCCTCCTCACTGGCATTTCTTCCTTTTGAAGGGTGGAGGGGAGAGGCAGATCCACCCTGCCATTCCCCTTTCCAGGGTCCATCATACCATGGCCTGACACCCACAGGAAATCCGGAAGAGTCTCTTTCTTCTGCCTTGTTCCTCTGTCCCAGAGACCAGGCACTGTGTCTGAGCCATCTGGGAAGCAGAGCTCCCGCATCCCTGCCTGGCCCACTCTTTCTTCCTGCCTCAGTGACAGTGTCTATGTATGTTTGCTAGGGGGTGAGGGATGTTGCATCAAGATGATAAGAAGTTCCTGAGAGAAGACTGTGCTTAAGCCTCTCCTCTCCCCTCTCCCTCCATGAATTTCTTCTATGTGCTGCCACCAACTGCTTCACTCAACAAAAATGAAGTAACTGGAAGTGAAAATCCCTGGAATCATACAACCCCTGCCCTGCTTTTTGGAAAGTACCACAGTGTTTTCCAACTGTTGGCCATACCAGTGAATTCATTCCATTAATGACTTCATCACCAGCAACAGGCATAGTCTGAGCACTTACTATGTGCAGAGAAAGTATTGCTGCCAGGAACTTGGGACCATGCAAAAGAAATAAATGACACAATCCCTGCTCCGGAGGATTGGGATTCAATGCACTGAGAGGAAACTCCTTCCAACTGAGAGCCTCGTCTTCCCACGCAAACCCTGTTCTCCACGTCTTTTTCATAAATGAAGACAATACTACTATCCTTCCTGCCTTACAGGTCAACAACCTTAGCATTATCTTTGACTCATCTTTCTCATTCGACTCATCTCTCTCTAGTTCAGCCAACATATTCAATCCTTCCCCAAATCCTGTTGATTCTACCTTCACAACATCGCTGAAATCCACCCTTTTTTCTCCTTCCAAACAGCTTCTACACTGATCCAAGCACTTATATCCCATCTTAACTACCACATCAGCCTTTTCCCTGAACTTCCTGCCCCCAACTCTCTCTTCAAGAGTCCCTACTCCACTCTGCAGCATAGATCATTTTAAAACCCACTCCTTCCATGTTTCCCCTCTTCTCAAAAACCTCCACATCAAACAGAAACTCCTTACCTCTGGCTTTAAATCACTCAGTTGTCTCTCCTCCTTCTACCTTACCTCACTGATTCCCTATTACAACCCAGCCCACACACTTTGCTCCTCTATCAATCAATCAGCCAAACGTATTTACTAAGTGCTTACTGTGTGTGGAGCAGTGTACTACTCGCTTGGGCGAGTACAATACAACAGAATTGGTGGATGTTCCCTGCCCACAAAAAGCTTACAGTCTAGAGGAAGAGACAGAAATTAATATAAATAAATTATAGATATGTACATAAGTGATGTGGGACTGAGAGGGAGGTGAATAAAGGGTGCAAATCCAAGTGTATGGACAGCACAGAAGAGAGAGGAATAGAGGAAACGAGGGCTTTGTCATGGAAGGCCTCTTGGAGGAGATATAATTTTAATCAGGCTTTGAAGATGGGGAGAATGGTAAGGAGGAGGGAGTTCCAGGCCAGAGGCAGGAGGTGGGCAAGGTGTTGGCGTTGAGGTAGAGAAGAGCAAGGTACAAGTAGGTTGGCATTAAAGGAGCAAAGTGAGTGGGCTGGGTTGTAGAAGGAAAGTGTAATTTATTTACATTAATGTGTGTCTTCCACTCTAGACTGTAAGCTCACTGTGGGCAGGAAACATGTCTACCAACTGTGTAGTACTCTTCCAAGCACTTAGTACAGTGCTCTGCACAAAGTTAATGCTCAATAAATGTGATTGATTCATTAAATTAGCAAGATAAATTATGAGGGAAAATGTAATTGAATGCCTTAAAGCTTGATGTTAAGGAGCTCTAACACCAACCTTCTCATTGTACCTCAATCTCATCTGTCTCACTGCCCACCCCCTTGCCGACATCATCCCCCTGATCTGGAGCTCCCTCCCCCTTCACATCTGACAGACCACCTCTCCCAGTATCTTCAAAGCCCTTCCAAATTCACATCTTCTCCAAGAGGCCTTCCCTGACTAAGCCCTCACTTTTCTGTCTATGCCTTGTCTTCTGCATCACCTAGGGTCTTGGGTCCCTTCTCCTTAAACACTTTGATATTCACCAGTCCCTCTGCCTCACAGCACTTATTCATTCAATAGTATTTATTGAGTGCTTACTGTGTGCAGAGCACTGTACTAAGCACTTGGAATGTACAATTCAGCAACAGATAGAGACAGTCCCTGCCCATTGACGGGCTTACAGTCTAATCAGGGGAGACAGACAGACAAAAACAATAGCAATAAATAGAATCAAAGGGATGTACATCTCATTAACAAAATGAATAGGGTAATAAAAATATATACAAATGAGCGGATGAGCACAGTGCAGAGGGGAAGGGAGAAGGGGAGGAGCACAGGGAAAGGGGGGGAAAATGGGGCTTAGCTGAGGGGAGTTGAAGGGGGGCAGAGAGGCAGCAGAGGGAGCAGAGGGAAAAGGGGAAGCTCAATCTGGGAAGGCCTCTTGGAGGAGATGAGCTCTTAGTAGGGCTTTGAAGAGGGGAAGAGAGTTAGTTTGGCAGAGGTGAGGAGGGAGGGCATTCCAGGACAGCGGGAGGTCGTGGCCCAGGGGTCGACAGCAGGATAGGAGAGAATGGGGGATGGTGAGGAGGTGTGCGGCAGAGGAGCGGAGCCTCCGGGGTGGGAAGTAGAAAGAGAGAAGGGAGGAGAGGTAGGAGGGGGCAAGGTGATGGAGAGCCTTGTAGCTTAGAGTGAGAAGTTTTTGTTTCGTGCGGAGGTTGATAGGCAACCACTGGAGGTTTTTAAGAAGGGGAGTGACATGCCCAGAGCGTTTCTGCAGGAAGATGAGCCAGGCAGAGGAATGAAGAATAGACTGGAACAGGGAGAGACTGGAGGAAGGGAGAACAAGACAAGGCTGACACAGTAATCCAGCCGGGGTATTATGAGAGCCTGTACCAGTAAGATAGCCATTTGGGTGGAGAAGAAAGGGCAGATCTTGGCGATATTATAAAGGTGAGACCGGCAGGTCTTGATGACAGATTGGATGTGTGGGGTGAATGAGAAAGCTTAGTCAAAGATGACACCAAGGTTGCGGGCTTGAGAGACGGGAAGGATGGTGGTAAGATCCACAGTGATAGGGAAGTCAGGAAGAGGACAGGGCTTGGGAGGGAAGATAAGGAGCTCAGTTTTGGACATGACTGTTTGTAATTTATTTTAATGTCCTTCTCCCCCTCTACTCTGTAAACTCCTTGTGAGCAGGGATTATCTACTGTATTGCCCAAGCCCTTAGTACAGTGCTCTGGACACAGTAAGCACTTAGTAAACATCATTGACTAATTGACCAAGCTAAACTGTCTGATTTTAGACAATCCCTTTAGCCCCCAGAAAACAAAGACTGTGTTTTTTGAAAGACTTAATCTCTCTCCATTCTAACTCCATGAGAGTAGTAAAAATATTTTCATGACAGCATTGTTTCATTGCCTACCACCCTGACATTTGACTGGGTCTAATTTTGTACAGGTATTCTTTAAAGTATCCAATGAAGGGAGTCAATATGGCAGTGGCAGCACCAACTCCTAGTTCTGAGCTACTTCTTGCTGAACTCCCTGACAAAGTAAGAGTCTTGGGGAGCCCAGCAAGGACGGAGCAGCAGCAACAGCGAGGATGCAGTGAAGAGCAATTCCTCTTACTGCTGCTACTGCCACTGCCTGCCAGCTCCAGCACCCCAGAATTCAAGCTTCTTCTAGGATCCCAGAGAGCTATGGTAAAGATCCCTAGAACCATATGTACTCTAGTAAGCTTCCCTCTAGAATGTAAGTCCGTTGTGGGCAGGGAATGTGTCCTGCTACATTGTACTCTCCCAAGCTTTGCACACATTAAGCACTTAATTAATATGATTGATTGAATGACTGATTGATTGATTTGTAGGAAACTGGCAAATGGTGACAACTGGAGAAGCAGTTCTCTTGCCGGCTTCAACTGCTCCTGATCTACTCTAACTCCAATGAGTGTCAGTATTCTTTGGGAAGTGAGCAGGAGGAGATGTATGAGTAGGTATGGAAAGATGTATGGGAAGCAGCGTGGCCTAGTGGAGAGATCATCGGCCTGGGAGTCAGAAGGACCTGGGTTCTAATCCTGACTCTGCCACTTGTCTGCTGTGTGACCTTGGGCAAGTCACTTCACTTCTGTGGACCTCAGTTACCTGATCTGTAAAATGGGGATTAAGACTGTGAGCCCCATGTAGAACGAGGGCTGTGTCCAACCTGACACAGTTAGGTAGCTTGTATATACCCCAGTGCTTAGACAATGCTTGGCATATAGTAAGCCCTTAACAAATACCATTATCATTATCATCAAGGTACTTAATAAAAATAATGACTATGGAACTTATTAAGTTCTTACTATGTGTCAAGCACTGTTCTAAGCACTGGGTGTGGATACAAGATAATCAAGTTCGACACAAATCCCTGTACCATATATGGCTCACAGTCTAAGTAGGAGAGCATATGGGTATTGAATACCCATTTTACAGAGGAAGAAATTGAAGCAAAGAGAAGTTAAGTGGCTTGCCCAAGACCACACAGACCATTGGCAGAGCCATTATTAGAACCCAGGTCCTCTGACTCCCAAGCCCATGCTCTCACCACTAGGTTATGCTGCTTCTCATGAAAACTTGCACAGGGATAGATGCTATTAAATAAACTAAAGAACCTTTGGACTAGTATCAGCAGACATTTATATAAACTGAGTCTTTTCAACCATGACTCATACTCTGAGGCCAGGGTATTACCCAGAAAATTTAAAAGGGAGTTAACAATCTACCTAAGGGGGCAGGAACAATGCTAATTTAGAAACAAATCATAGGCTTAAGCAAGTCATGAGTCATCAAGTTGATTAGAAAACAAAAGATGATTTATAATTTGCCTCCTGATAAGAGATATTGAGAGGGGCAATTTCTCCAACTTATGATGATGTCACTTTACAAAAAACTCCATGTATGGCATGAAAAGAGTCATTTTAAATGAAATGTATCTATTCTCCTTCCATCTTACCCACCCTTAAAGTGGCTTAGATATTAAAGGTGACAGTCTAGCCCAAAACTAACAAATAATTCTGACACCCTTACTTAGTAAATACTATTACTACTTATTATCACCAGGGTATAAAGTCTTTCATTCCCACTCTGAAAACTAAAGATGAAGAGAAGGGTAGCGTGCCCTACAGGCAGGGAAGGCACAGGGTGGTAATAAAGTGTCTAATGCCCATTCAGAGCACCAATGACTCCTTTTCATGGCTCTTAGTGGTTTGTAAGACATTTAATATTAGCCATGAAAAATGAAAAAATATGGTGTGATTCCCTTTATTAACATAGTCATGTCCAGGATGATTAATCTTATATGCAGAAAGTCAGTTTATAATTTCTCCTCTACATTTTTCTTCTGATTTGGCCGTGATTTACAAACTAAGAGAGATACAGTTGGATCACTTCTGTCTGAATGCTGGAGATTTCCCTTTTGGGAGCAGTAGCTGGCAAAGAAATAGTCATATAAAATGGTAAATTGGCATGTTGCGGGGAAAATTAGCTTGTCAGTCAGTCAGTCGTATTTATTGAGCAATTCCTGTGTGCAGAGCACTGAACTAAGCACCTGGGAGAGTACAATATAACAATGAACAAGCACATTCCCTGACCACAGTGAGCTTAAACACACTGGATGTTCCTGATAATTGTCCCATTGGGTCAAGAAAGGAGAAGATTCAACTCAGAAATGGCCATGCTAGGATTCTGGCAGAAGACAGATTCCAGGACTGGGGAAGAGTGGTTCAACTATTTGGGGGTGATGTGGGGGTAGAGAAATAGTTGGCTGTTGTTTTCTCCCCAAGCTGTTTAGGACTGGAACATTCTGCTCACTCATCACAGGCTCCTATGATCTGACTGCTTCCATTTGGTGCTCAAAAATCCCAAATTGGTTCCTTCTAACCTATTAGGTTTATGAAGCCTACCTGCTCTTCTTCAGCCCTATCCTGCTTGTTTCTCCACAAAAAGTCCTGCTCTCTTTTCTCCCCAACTTCTCAGTGAAGAATCAGATCATACAAGAGGATAGAAATAGCAGCTGCCACTACCAGGGACCCCTTTGGTTTATCCTTCACTGCTAGGGCAGAGGATATCAGGGCTACTTTGGTCAGCCCATTGTGAAAGTTGAAGGCTCTTAGGAGGCTTCCTGACACATTGGGAGGGATCAGACTTCCACAGACAGTACCAAGATGGGAGAAGAGCAGGGATGGGAGCATAAAGGGAAAAGGAAGGTAGTGGTACAGAGCTGGTGATGACCATGAAGAGAGTGACACAATTTTGAGGAGACTTTTTCAACCTAGAATGGGTAATGTGCAAATCAAGTGGGGTTATAAATAGAATCCAAGAATTGGACATTTTAGGAATTAAGACCAAAGCCAAGGGAATGACAGAAACCCCTGGGGAGGCTCCCAGAGCCCAGCAAATCCATAAAGCGAGCTTCCAGACAAAATAAACAGCCAACTTCTGCCCTAAGTTGTGTCTCTTGGTGAATGTTAGAACTGCTGTCAGGCCTTTGGATAAGATGTGGGAAACAAGAACTCAACAGGGTAGGATGGGGCTCATAAGGGAGTGAGATCTGTATCTCTGGTTTTCATTCCTATTTAATAGACCATACAATCAAATTATTTTGCCACAGCTCATTGAGTTTAGAGTCTGGGATTAAAATGAGCATTCTGTTTGATCTGAGGATTTTTTAAATGCATAAAAAAAGATGGTTAGTAGGTATAGATATATTCTCTGTGAGCAGTCTGTGGATTTTTCCAGGCAAATCACAGCTTGATTTTGTGAATAGATAACTAACTCTTGAATCTTCTGTGTCTCTGAACCATCACTATAGTATTGAAAAGTTACACTGTTTCCAAAAATATATGTGAAACGGAAGTAAGATATTTGATCCTCATGTTAGATACTCTCACTCTTAAGCATCAGTGTTCCCAATTTCACTTTGGGTCCTACCACTGGGTAACTCAACACTGAGTCTAACTAACAAGAGGGTCAAATTTCTCACTCCCTTTTCACATTCATTTCTGGAAGCAATGTAACTTTTCAACTCTATAATGGTAGTTCAGAAACACAGAAAAGTCAAGTGAAAGCTATTTATCCAGTCACAAAATCAGCTGGACTAAACACTCGTTTTGTATCTCAACTTCTCTCTATTAGGGAGATGGGGACAGCACGTCACAGAAACATTTTCTGAAAATCTTATTTAAATGGCTGTTTCAATACTACCATGCAAGCTCGTTTTGCTTGGCCCAGAGCATCTTTGCTATCCAAATAGGTTCTCTGGTAAGCAGTTATATTCTTGATTTTTTTTCTTGCCGGTGTCACTTTTGTGTCCCAAAGGTGTTTATTAAATCATCGTCTCACTAGATTTTTAAAGAATTCTGGGTAGAGTTGCACAAATGCTTAGCTAGTACTGTCATTAAGCTTTCCTTGAATGTAATTCTTAAAAGGATGTTGTTTTTTTAATTAAGAACAGGGATGGGTTAACTTCTTCAGGGCTGCAGAAAATGTGTGATGCTTCTCTGAGACCAAAAAATATCATGGCAAAAGATCGCCACTAGTGGCTTTCTCCGGTCATTGGCCATTTGATTGGTGGACATGAGCCAGGGGCTGGTTTCTCCAGTCATTGGTCATTTGATTGGTGGGGACATGAGCCAAGGGCTGTTCTTGAATCCTTGCTCAAAGGCTCCCTGCCCTAAGTAGAGTTCATATTTGCTCTTTCCCAGCACACCTGGAAAGCATTCTCCAAAAGCTAATGTCAAGAATGCTTTGGAATGCTGATTCATGAAAAATGGATAACATTTCATCCTGTAAGAATTCTGAGAGGTGATTTAGTATAGTGGGAGAAGGTGAACTTGTCAAATAAAATGTACTCCCCATGATGTACACTAATCATATTCCCTAAGTCGAAAACCAGCTCACTTTTTTCTGGAAGTCTTTGCAAATGATATGGCAATGTTCATGTCATCACATCAACATCATCATCAGTCATATTTATTGAGTGCTTACTGTGTGCAGAGCACTGTACTAAGCGCTTGGAAGAGTACAGTGGACTGTAAGCTTGACCTCTAGACTGTAAACTCATTGTGGGCATAGAATGTGTCTGTTTATTGTTATATTGTACTCTCCCAAGCACTTAGTACAGTGCATACACTCAATAAATATATTTGAATGAATGAATACAGTACAACAGAGTTGGCAGCCGCATTCCCTTCCCACAATGAGCTTGCATCATATGCTTTTCGGTCAGTTCTTTAAATGCTCTGATGCTAGGCTAAGGGAGGTCAGGAGGCATCTTTTTGAATTACTTATTCATATTTTTTCAGTAATTGGTATCTAATGAAGATACAATAGCAGCTCTTTCTGTCCTTCGACTCCCACTGATTTTAAATTCAGGAAAGAGCTGCAGGGAGGATCAGCCATCTGTTCATAAAACTGCCGGGATGCTTACCCAAACCTTACCTTATCAACTCTCCTGATTACAAGGTTATTGATTCATTTTTTCACCTGGTTTTATTACTAACCTTTATTCTCATGTTCTTTTTTCACCTATTGTGTATTCATCAATGACTGGCCACTTATTTTCCCATTAGAGTCATGTCCCATGTCTTCTGTGCACTCCCAAATTCTTAGTGCAGGAATCCATACACTCTCACGACTCTGTTGCTTCTGCTGATAACACACTGAACCTGTCATTACAAAGGGCATACGTAAGGCAATTCAACCATAAAATCAGACAAACGTAAGGCCTTTTGCTTGAATATTTCAGATAACTTAGTTCCATCAGAATGTGTGTTTTTATTATGCGTGTTGGCTAGAAGATGACAGCAGAATTAGGGAATGCTCTTCCAACAATCCACTTCTGCCTCTATATAAAGTGATGTGATGTCAGGAGAAACAGTTGGGCATATGTGCAAGGTATCATGTGTAGAGTATGAACTACAATGCCAGTTTTTTCTGATGTAGAGTTATGCAGGAATTCAACATCAATGTCAGGAAAGCTGGGTGTACTTGCCTTGACCTTCCATTTCCCTTTTAAGTGTCAAACTCTGGCTTCAGAGTGAATCAGACTACTAATGTTATGAAGCTTGCAAAGCAGGAACCAACATTTTTCTATCACTTTTGGAGATTAATTTGTATGTCAGGGAATGTATGATTTCTTATTTTGTTTGAAAAATGTCGGTCCTCTGATTACACTAATTATGAAGCTTATCCACATTTAGAAGATGTTTGTAAGATACTTCATATCTTAACAGTGCAAATATAGTTTTGCTATCAACTGGGGATTTTTTGCCTCTGGAGCACAAGAGACATCCCTTCAGAAAACAGCTTGGCCTAATGGAAAGAGCCCAGGCCTGGCAGTCAAAAGATCTGGGTTCTAATCCCAGCTCTGTCACTTATCTGCTGTAACTTTGGGCAAGTCATGTCACTTCTCTGTGCCTGTTAACTCATCTCTAAAATGGGGATTAAGACTGTGAGCCCTATGTGGAACAGACTGTGTCCAACCCAATTGTCTTGTATCTACCCCAAGGCTTAGTACAGTGGCTGGCACAAAGTAAATGCTTAACAGATACCACAGTTATTATTATTAAATACCTTTGCAACCAAAGAGCTCTACTGTAAACTTCTCCATATTGACTGTAAGATCCTTGTGGGCAGGGATTGCATCTGCCAACTCTGTTGAATTATACATTCTCAAGCATTTAGAACAGTGCTCTCCTCAGAGTGAATGTTCAATAAATACCATTGATTGGGTCCATGAAACTTTCAGTATTGGAAATTGAGGGGATTCTGCTTCATAATAATAATTGTTATGGTATTTGTTAAGCGATTACTATGTGCCCGGCACTATTCTAAGTGCTGGGATAGAAACAAGATAATTGGGTTAGACACAGTCCCTGCCCCACACAGGTCTTAATCCCCATTTTACAGATGAGGGAAAGGAGGCACAGAGAAGTGAAGTGACTGGCCCAAGGTCACACAGCAGACAAGTGGCAAAGCCAAGATTAGAATCCATGATCTTCTGACTCACAGGCCCACGCTCTATCCACTACATCATGATTTTCCTAAAATATTCTCTTATTCACTACCTGAAGACAGTCAGGGTGTTTAGTAGTAAATTTAAAACACGGTTTAATACCTTGAAAGGCTCAGTAGCCCTGTAGTAACTATCCACAGTCAAAGGAATGATTCAGTGCTCACAGAGTCTTAGGAGAATTTTTGGACAAACTGATCTTTCTAACTGGAGTTGGTTTTCATGCAGGCAGCGTAAAACCTGTCCCCAGTCTCTCAGAGCAAAGTTCACTCGAACCATTCCCTACCTCAAACACGCTCACCTCTCCCTGGAGTCATATACTCTCCTTTCAGCCCTGATGGAGTGGGGTGATTTTCAGCCCCAATGGGGTAGAAGAGGGTTGTGTCCACTTTTCTCCCTCTTTGACCATAAGCAGGGACTGCATCTTTTATTAATCAATCAGTGGAATTTGGTTCATTCATTCATTCATTCATTCAACAGTATTGATTGAGCGCTTAATATGTGCAGAGCACTGCACTAAGTGCTTGGAATGTACAAATCGGTAACAGATAGAAACAGTCCCTGCCCTTTGAGGGGCTTACAGTCTAATCGGGGGAGACAGACAGACAAGAACCATGGCAATAAATAGAATCAGGGGGAAGAACATCTCATTAAAACAATAGCAAATAAATAGAATCAAGAATTTGGTGAGTGTTTAGTATGTGCAGAGCACTCTCCTAAGTGGTTGGGAGAACATAATACAACAGAGTGTGTAATGCTTTCCCTGCCCACAAAGATATCATTTACATGTGTCTGAACCTAGTGCAGGGATCTGTACACAATAGACTTTCAGGAAACGGTGCTTACGGTAACAATCATGATGGAATGCTATTTGGACAGAGAGTAGTAGTTACTGCTCTGATTCACTCTGGATCGCTGACCCTTATGCCCAGGAATGAAGCCCTGAAAATTGCCTTTGAAACTCATTTTGGACGGGAAATGTACCTGTTTATTATTATTATACTCTCCCAAGCAATTAGTACAGTGCTTTGCACCCAGTAAGTGCTTAATAAATACAATTGAATTGAATTGAATTGAAACATTGGTCCCACTGATATATTTACAGAAATATATCTGTAGAAATGTTCTGGGCAGGTCACTTCCCCCTCAAAACCCTCCAGTGGTTGCCTAACAACCTTCACATGAAACAAAAACTCCTCACTCTTGGCTTCAAAGCTCTCCATCACCTGGCCCTCTCCCACCTTACCTCCCTTCTCTCCTTCTATAGCCCACCCAGTACACTCCACTCCTCTGCCACTAACCTACTCAAGATGTCTCGTTCTCACCTGTCCCACCGTCGACCCCTGGCCCATGTCTTACCATTGACCTGGAATGCCCTCTTTCCTCACATGTGCCAAACTAACTCTCTTCCCCTCTTCAAAGCCTGACTGAGAGCTCACCTCCTCCAGGAGTCCTTCCCAGACTGAGGCCTCCCTTTCCCTCTGCCCCTCCTCCCCTCCCCATTTCCCCTACTCCCTCCTCTGCTCTTTCCCCCTTCCCCTTCCCACAGCACTTGAACGTATTTGTATATATTATTTATTACTCTATTTTGTTAATGATGTGCATATATCTATGATTCTATTTATCTTGATGGTATTGATGCCTGACTACTTGTTTTGTTTTGCTGTCGGCCTCCCCCTTTAGACTGTAAGCCCGTTGTTGGGCAGGGATTTTCTCTATCTGTTGATGAATTGTCCACTCCAAGCACTTAGTACAGTGCTCTGCACACAGTAAGTGCTCAGTAAATATAATTGAAAGAATGATATATCAGTATAGAATTCGAACCGTGAGTAGTAGAATATAACAAGAATAATAATAATAATGTTGGTATTTGTTAAGTACTTACTATGTGCCGAGCACTGTTCTAAGGGCTGGGGTAGATACAGGGTCATCAGGTTGTCCCACGTGAGGCTCACAGTTAATCCCCATTTTACAGATGGGGTAACTGAGGTACAGAGAAGTGAAGTGACTTGCCCCCAGTCACACAGCTGCCAAGTGGCAGAGCTGGGATTCGAACCCATGACCTCTGACTCCCAAGCCCGGGCTCTTTCCACTGAGCCACGCTGCTTCTCATCCCATTTCATCCCTTACTGGAATCTTCAGCCCAGTCCAAGTAAACCCAGCAGCAATAGGACTATGAGAAGGCTAAGAGATAAATCAATCAGTGGTATTTATTGAGCACTTACTATGTGCAGAGCACTGTACAGATCACTTGGGGGAATATAGTACAACAGAATTAGCAGACATGTTCCCTGCCCATAACAAGCTTACAGTCTAGAGGGAAGTTAATTAGGTTGCACACGATCCATGTCCCACATGGAGCTCACAGTCATAATCCCCATTTTACAGATGAAGTAACCGAGGCACAGAGAGATTAAATGACTTGCCCAAGGTAACATAGCAGAAAAGTGGCAGAGTGGGACTAGAACCCAGGGCCATCTGACTCCTAGTCCCATGCTCTATCCACTAAGCTTCTGCATGAAATGTAGAAGAGAAGAGAGTAGGGGAGGAAAAGGAATGGGGAGAATATAAAAAAACTCTTGCCGCCCCTCCACCCCCCACACACACACATCTCTCCCCTTCCTTCTTTCTGTTCCTCTTCCCCCAGTATGTAGCAAAGTCATCTACACCAAACTGCGACACCATGTGAAAAGACATCCACTGGGTTCTGTCACAAAGTGAAAAATGCCATGTGCACCTCTGTTGTTACCATCTCAGTCATTGCCAGATTATTCCATACCATTTGTTTGAACTGGTCCAAGAAGTGGTCCAGAGGTGAGAGGCGCCTCTACTTCCACCGTGCTGACACCTGTGCACTGCTACTCTTGGAAGGAAACTCATTTCAGAAGCACTCCACTTTCCTTCACTTCTCTAGCACCAAGGGGAAAAGGCATGGGGCAGCTAGAGGCCTACGTCATTGCCACAAGTTCTTCTATCTCCAGCATCTCTGGAAACTTTCCAAAGCACTTAGTTCAGTTCTCTGCACAAAGTAAGTGCTTAATAAATACAATTGAATGAATATGAAGTCCTAGAAAAGCCATCAAGCTGACCAGATTGTGTTTCTGAGACATCATAACCCAGAAACCCTTAGGCACAGAAGTATAATAATTAATAATAATAATAATGTTGGTATTTGTTAAGTGCTTACTATGTGCAAAGCACTGTTCTAAGCACTGGAGATCTAAACACCTAACAAGGTGATCATGTTGACCCTCATGGGGCTCACAGTCTTCATCCCCATTTTACAGATGAGGTAACTGAGGCCCAGAGAAGTTAAGTGACTTGCCCAAAGTCACACAGCTGACAAGTGGTGGAGCCAGGATTAGAACCCATGACCTCTGACTCCCAAGCCCGGGCTTTTTCCACTGAGCCACGCTGGTTCTCATCCCTCCCTACCTCCTGAAGCTGGCTCCACATCTCCCATTATCATGCTGTTTCAGCTACCTGGAAATCCAGATGAACCCTGAAACTAAAGCCGGGGATACAAAACCACCTGGAACATCAGTCATCTGGGTTGTTCCTACTGGTCTGAGAGCTATATAATTATAATGGGGTTAAAATTCCTGTTCTCCCTCCTTCTTAGACTGTGAGCCCCAGGGAGGACAGAGACTGTGCATGGTGTAGTGGATAGAACATTGACCTGGGAGTCAGAAGGTCATGGGTTCTAATCTCAGCACCCCCCCACTTGTCTGCTGTGTGACTTTAGGCTAGTCATGTCACTTCTCTGTGCCTCAGCGATCTCATCTGTACATTGGGGATTGAAACTGTGAGCCCCACAAGGGACAGGGACCGTGTCCAACCTGATTTGCCTGTATCCTCCCCAGTGCTTAATAATGCAGTGTCTGGCTTGTAGTAAGCACTTAACAAATACCACAACTAGTATTATTATCTGCTTATATTTTACCTATTTCAGTGCTTAGAACAGTGATTTCTTTGCACATAATAAGCTCTTACCAAATACAAATTTTAGTAGACTTTAAGCTCGTTGTGGGCAAGGAATGTCACTGTTTATTGTTGTATCTTACTTTCCCAAGTGCTTAATACACTGCTCTGCACACAGTAAGTGCTCAATAAATACAAATGAATGAATGAATGAATAGTAATAGTGATAGTAGGTTGAATAGTGGTAGTAGGTTGAATGAAGCCAGTTTCAACATTTTGCCTACTGCAAACCAACCCACTCACTTCACTCCTCTAACACCAATTTACTCACTGTACCTTGATCTTATCTATCTCACCACCAACTCCTTGCCCCATTCTCCCTCAGGCCTGGAAATCCCTCCCCGTTCATATACAACAGACCCACTCTCCCCACCTTGAAAGCTGCTCCTCAAAAAATTCCAGTGGTTGTCCATCCACCTCCTCATCAAAGAAAAACTCCTCACTATTGGCTTTAAAGCACTTCACCACCTTCCCCCTCTTACCTCACCTTGCTTCTCTCCTTCTACAACCCAGCCCACACACTTGATTCCTCTAGTGCTAACCTCACTCTGCCTCTATCTCGACTGTCTCACTGCCGACCCCTAGCCCACATTCTGCCTCTGGCCTGGAATGCCCTCCCTCCGACAGATAATTACTCTTCCCCTCTTCAACTTCTTATTGAAGGTACATCTCCTTCAAGAGACCTTCCCAGACTAAGTCCCAATTTTCCTCATCTCCCACTCCCTTCTGTGTCACCCTGACTTGCTCCCTTTTCTTTTCCTTCCTCCCATTGTAGCCCCATAGCACTTATGACAGTCACATGAAGCAGCATGACTCAGTGAAAAGAGCCCAGGCTTGGAAGTCAGAGGTCATGGGTTCTAATCCCAGCTCCGCCACTTGCCCGCTGTGTGACTTTGGACAAGTCACTTAACTTCTCTGTGCCTCAGTTACCTCATCTGTAAAATGGGGATTAAAACTGTAAGCCCCACGTGGGACAACCTGATCACCTTGTATTTCCCCAGTGCTTACAACAGTGCTTTGCACATGGTAAGTGCTTAACAAATACCATCATTATTATTATTATTATCTGTAATTTTATTTATTTATATTGATGTCTGTCTCCCTGCCTCTAGACCGTAAGCTCATTGTGGGCAGGAAATGTGACTGTTCATTGTTGTACTGTACTCTCCCAAGAGCTTAGTAAAGTGCTCTGCATAAAGTAAGCACTCAATAAATACAATTGAATAAATGAACGAATAAAAGTACATCTTTTCCTCCTCCCAAGAGCCTAGTAGAATGTTCTGCACACAGTAAGGGCTTAATAAATACTACTGAATGAGTGAAGGAATAAATGAATAAAGGTACATCTCCTCCAAGAGGCCTTCTCTGACCAAACACCTCATTTTCCCTACTTTCCCTCCCTTCCTGTATCCCCCTAGCACTTGGGTTTGTGCCCTTTAAGTACTTGATATTTATCTCACCTTCAGTCTCTCAACACTTACGGATATATCCATAGTTTGTTTTAATATACATCTACCCCTTCAGACTGTAAGCTACTTGGGGGCAGGGAATGTATCTACCAATTCTCATGTAGTAATCACCCAAGCATTTAGTACAATGTTCTGCACACAATAAGCACTTAATAAATACCATTGATTGATTGATAAGGATTGAGGGTATTATTTGGTTGTGTAACATCAAAACCCTCTTTGCTACCAAATTTCATGATATTGGAAAGACAGTAGAAGGAAGAGCTTTGATCAAGTGTGTTTTCTTGTTAACTTTAGACTATGAGAATGATCTTGAAAAATATCAGGAAAGTCTAGATTTTTAAGTCTGATCTGTAGTCAAGGAGCTTTTGGTTTTCCTAAGAATGTGGATGGGAGGGAAAGTAGCACAGTTCTGAAATGTAATTTTATTCCTAGAGCTTTTCATATGTACAATTCTTGCCATGAATTTGGGCTTAGCATTTTCCTTTCTTGCTAATTTTGACAGCTCCCCTAATGGGATAGATAGCATAATTGTGGAAAAAATTGCTGGCTGAAGGCCAAGAGCAATGACATTAGAACAATTACCATCTGAGAAGACTAAGGCTAAGACTGTTAGGCTCTATGATCTGTTCCTGCCTGATATATATAGAGAGAGTTCTACTACCTTAGCAATGAATCTTAATCTGAGGATTATTTGGTTGAAAGCTTGTGGGTGGGTGTGTATGTATGTGTGTGTGTGTTTTAAACCCAAAAGCACCACTTTTGAGCAGAATTCTTAGAGACTTTTAAAAAAATGTTACTTGCAAAAGATGCTAGTGTTTTTCTATGACCTAGTTTTTAATGTGATGGCTTTGAAACACATTCTAGCCCTATCACAGTCATTCTTCTAGAACTGGCACACAAATCCATTGAGAGAATGGGACTAGAAGAGTGCAAATTCTCCACAGATCAATCAACATCTTAGTCTCTAGTGTCTAATCCATTTGGCCTAGAAGGTTCAAATAAACCATTTTATGGTGGGAGAGGGCAGGGAGTGGGAATGGGGAGAAGGCCATGATAGCATTGTGACAACTCAGTCTTCTGTCTCTGCCATGTAACATACATTTCAGCAGAGTCGTTGCTGTTGTTTTTCTGAAGAAGTAGACAGTGGGGATCTTGTATTAACAGGAGATGTTTGATAATCATCAACTCTCTCTAACAAAGTTCTTGTAGTCCAGCCTCCTGACTTCAGATTGATTTAGGTCAATTCTCTTTCCCCACTCTCCCATACCCTGGTCATCTGAAGTTCTTTTGAATATCCATCCAAGACTTCTCCTGTTTGAATTTAATGTAATTTACCCTTGTTGAGTTTTCTGTGGTACAGACAACTGGTCAGCCTTCTCCTCATAGCCCTTCAGCTACCTGTAGATAGTTATTAAGTCATCTTTTTGCCTTCTTTAACTTTTCCTCGAAGGACCTGTTTCCCATCCCTTTAATAGGAAGGTGGGGATGAAGTTGGAAGGCTGTTCTTTTATCTTAGTGGTAATCTAGTCATGGGGCCAGAGTCTGGGTTTAGGTGCCTAGAGGCCCATGCAAGCTGACTCACTGTGTCACCTTGGGCAGGTAATCTTACTCTTTGTTTTGATTTTCCCTGTCAGTCATGCAGGTGCAATAACACACTAGCCCTTGTAGTAATGAACGAGAATTGGTGAGCTAATGTCTATAAAGTGTATAATGAGGACTGGTGAGCTAATGTCTGTAAGGTGTGTTGAGCTCATTGGAAGAAAGACGCTATGTATTTTCAGGGTCTTTTGTATTATGTCAAAAAATAGTGGTCCCCACCTCAGAGGATAGCAGAGGTGATGAGCAATGAGACTTTTTGTCTCACAATTAGACCAATGGAAGGAAAGACCCATGACTGCAATTCTTCCTGGGGTCTAGAAATCGTATGCCACAGGTTACTTGATGGGCTAGCGTGCATAGCCATGTTCTAGGTAATAGGGATTCTCAAACTAAAAGTCCCTAAACTATTTACTGCCCTTTTCCTTCTACAGCTTTGAATGGTTTGACTTTTTTTCTGAGGAACTTGGGGACCCCAGCAACTTCCTTTTTTTATGTTATTTGTTAAGTGCTTACTATGAACCAGGCACTGCTCTAGGCAGTGGGGTAGATACAAGATAATCAGGTTGGACACAGTCCCTGTCCCACCTGAGGCTCACAGTCGTAATCCCCATTTTACAGCTGAGGTGACTGAGGCACAGAGAAGGAAAGTGACTTGCCCAAGATCACATGCAGACAAGTGGCAAAGCCTGAACTATCTTCCATTCTCCAGATCTTGTCTTCCAGGTACAAAATGACCCTTTCTGCTTCTCAGAAAAAAAAGATCAGTTTAAATACTATAGCTCTAGAGTTTATCACTGATGCCTGAATATTTCCCTCACAGCAGTGGAAAAAAACGGTGGTTCCATTTTGCTCAATCACGGAACATGCACTGATATGGAGGACTGAAAACCAGACTTGCATATCCCTCTCTAGTGAAAATATAGACGTATTTTCTATTGACATTCAAAGAGATACAAATTCAGGTCCTCTGATTCCCAGGTCCATGCTCTTTCCACTAGGCCATGCTGCTTTTGGACCACCAAGAGTGTATTGGGCCCTACTCAAAGGAGGATAAAAACCAGATGGGAAGAACAGTGCCTTGCCGGAGTAAGAGTACTATAAAATTGAGGAAGGATTTCTTCTGATGAATAAGCTTTTTAAAAAATCAAAATTGATCTTCAGAATAGTACTTATTATTTTGCATAATTCATAACAGAAGGGCACAATAGTTTGTTTAATAGTCCTATTTGCCCTTTAATCCCAGGTCCACCACATCTGCTCTGTGGTCTTGGGCAAATCATTTCACTTCTCTGGACCTCAGTTACCTCATCTGTAAAGTGGGGATTAAGACTGTGAGCCCCATGTGGGACAGGGACAGTGTCCAGCCTGATTGGCTTGTATCCACCCCAGCACTAAGTACAGTGCCTGGCACATAGTAAGTACTTAACAAATACCATAATTATTATTATGATGATTAGAAAGGACTCAATAAATACCATCGATTCTATACACATATTCAATTCATCACTAAATCCTGTCAGACCCACCTTCACAACATCGCTAAAATCTGCCCTTTCCTCTCCATCTATACTGCTACCACATTAATACAATCATTCATTCAATCATTCATTCATTCATTCTTCATTCTGGAGAAGCAGCGTGGCTCAGTGGAAAGAGCCCGGGCTTCGGAGTCAGAGGTCATGAGTTCGACGCCCGGCTCTGCCACTTGTCAGCCGTGTGACTGTGGGCATGTCACTTAACTTCTCTGTGCCTCAGTTCCCTCATCTGTAAAATGGGGATTAAAAGTGTGTGAGCCCCACGTGGGACAGCCTGATTCCCGTGTTTCTACCCCAGTGCTTAGAACAGTGCTCGGCACCTAGTAAGCACTTAACAAATACCAACGTCATTCTATCCCACCTAGATTACTTCATCAGCCTCCTTGATGGCCTCCTAACCTTCTGTCTCTCCCCAATCCAGTCCATACTTCACTGCACTGGCCGGATCATCTTTCTACAAAAACGTTCAGTACATGCCACCCCCTTCCTCACAAATCTCCAGTGGTTGCCTATCCACCACTGTATCAAACTAAAACTCCTCACTCTTGGCCTTAAAGCACTCCATCACCTTTCCCCCTCCTACCTCACCCTGCTTCTCTCCTCTACAATCCAGCCCATACATGTTGCTCCTCTAGTGTTAACATTCTCACTGTGTTTCGATCTTGCCTGTCTCACTACCAAACCCTGGCCCATGTCCTACCTCTGGCCCAGAATGGCCTCCCTCCTCAAATCCACCAGACAATTACTCTCCCCCCACTTCAAAGCCTTATTTGAAGGCACATTTTTTCCAAGAGGCCTTCCCAGACTAAGCACCACTTTTCCTCATCTTCCCCTCCCTTCTGCATATTCCTGACTTGCTCCCTTTGCTCTTCCCTCAATCCATCCCAGCCCCACAGCACTTATGTGTATATCTGTATTTTTATTTATTTGTATTGATGTCTGTCTCCCCTTCATTGTGGGTAGGGAATGTTACAGTTTATTGTTGAACTGTATTTTCCCAAGGTCTTAGTACAGTTGTCTGCACACAGTAAGCACTTAATAAATATGACTGAATGAATGAATGAAGAAAATTGATTTAAACCCAGGCTGAGTGTCATGAAGCAGCATGGCATAGTGGAATGAGCACGGGCCTGAGAGTCAGAAGATCATAGGTTTTAATCTCGGCTCTGCCACTTGTCTTCTGTGTGGCCTTGGGCAAGTTACTTCACTTCTCTGTGCCTCAGATACCTCATCTGTAAAATGGGGGTTAAAACTGTGTGCCCCATGTGGGGCAGGGAATGTGTCCAACTCGATTTGCTTGTATTCACCCCAGTGCTTAGTCCATGCCTGGCACAAATATGTGCTTATCAAATACCACAATTACTATTATTACAAAATGATAAGGTGAAGGAGATGGGGTTGACTGCAAGGAATAGTAGTTTCTGGTTTCCCTGCATAAACAAGTAAGTAATTCTGCACACGCTCCTTATTGCCACAGCTCAAGCTTTAAAGTCACACCAGGAATTTTTGCTGATGCAGTTTCAGAAGACTGAATGATGAAGACTGCAGTTGTGCCCAAGGTTAAAATTCCACAGCTGGAAAGAGTCCAGCATTATTTACAAGGCCTCTCTGGCCTTGTTTTGGCCAGGAACCATTTTCTTTTCACCTCAGTCTGGTGATTCTGTTCAGGTCACCAATCTTCACAGCTTGGAAGAGGATAAAGAAATGGTATATGGCCCCTGCCTGCCTCAGGAGACACCATGGGCCCTTATGAGGAGTAGAAGAGTGATGGGAAAATAGCACCCCCTGCTGAGAATCTCAGGCTTGGACTGAAGAGAGGCAGGTTACTGTATGCTCTCTACTAAAATAATTTTTCTGGCTTCTGAGTACCTACCTTTTCCTGAACCAAATTTTGCAGACAGTGAAACTTTCCTGTGGCAATGGTCACACATGCCCAGAAGTTTTAGCCTCTATCAACTCTGTCACCTTGTACTCGCCCCAAGCACTTAGTACAGTGCTCTGCACTCAGTAAGAACTCAATAAAAATGATTGATTGATTGATTGAAATGTGTTCTCTCAGAGGCTTAAGTTACCAGACCATGGAAACATAGAATCCTCCTGCAGGTTTGAGGTAATGGCCCAAAGCATAAATTGGAATAATGGGAACCTTAATGACAAAATGAATACCTAGAACCCCTAGAAATAGCACTGCATTCTTCTAATAATACATCTTAACTTATTCAGAGAGAAAAAATCTCAATCTCTGTCAACTACTTTGTTAATAATAATAACAATAATAATAAAGGTACTTTTTAAATGCTATGTGCCAAGCACTGTTCTAAGCACTGGGGGAGATACAAATTATTGAGGTTGTCCCACATGGGGCTCACAGTCTTAATCCCCATTTTACAGATGAGATAACTGAGGCACAGAGAAGCAGGGTGGTCTAGTGAAAATAGCACTCATTTGGGAGTCAGAGGTTGTGGGTTCTAATCCCAGCTCTCCCATTTGTCAACTATGTGACTTTGGGCAAGTCACTTAACTTCTCTGTGCCTCAGTTACCTCATCTGTAAAATGGGGATTAAAAACGTGAGCCCCACGTGGGACAACCTGTTAACCTTCTATCTACCCTAGCACTTAGAACAGTGCTTGGCATATAGTAAGAACTTAACAAATACTATTTAAAAAAAAGAAAAGTGGCTAGCCCAAGGTTACACAGCAGACAAGTGGCAGAGCTGGGATTAGAACCCAGGTCCTTCTGACTCCCAGGCCGATGTTGTTTCCACTGAGCCACACCACTTCTGCTGGGACATGTTAACTGGGACATGTTACAGAATTGGCATTTTCTAACAGAACATCCTTGAGAAGTTTATTTGTGAAAGGCAGGGTGGTGAATGAAGGCACATGATTATTGATACCCTTAATCTCAAACTCTGGGGTTTGTCAGGAATTAAAAATTATTTTGCAAATAATGTTAACATGCAATAGAAAGCAATGGGAAGTTAAATGTGGTCACTTACTCTGCTTCTGCTGTTCTCATCCAATTAGGGCCAAAAATAATTTTATAAATATAAGATAAAATGCCACCACATCAATAAGATGAGTGGCAGGGGATTTTTGTAGTATGTGTGGCCTAGAAGGGAGGAAAGAGAGATCTAGTAGAAGGATGGGTTGTGTAACTTCTCTATGCCTCAACTTCTCCATTCAAAATAGGAAGGATAATATCAGTCTCCCTCTGTCTCACCAGGATGTTCTGAGAATAAATGAAATAATATAATAGCTACTAAAGCACTTGGGAAAAAATTTAAATGCTCTACAAGTTCAAGGGGCTTCCCTATCTATAAGCCCTCCTTTCTTCTTCTCCCACTCCCTCTTGCTTCACCCTGACTTGCTCCGTTTATTCATCCCCACTCCCAGCCCCACAACACTTATGTACTGAAGCATTCTGGTATAGTAGATAAAGCATGGGCCTGGGAGTCAGAAGGTCATGGGTTCTAAACCTGGCTCTGCCACTTGTCTGTTGTTTGACCTTGGGCAACTCCCTTCACTTCTCTGCCTCGGTTACCTCATCTGTAAAGTGGGGATTGAGACCGTGAACCCCATGTGGGACAAGGGACTGTGCCCAACTCAATTTGCTTGTGTTCACCTAAGCACTTAGTATAGTGCCTGGCACATAGTAAACACTTAACAAATACCACAGTTATTATTGTTATCTGTAATTCATTTATTTATATCAATGTCTGTCTCCCCCTCTAGACTGTAATCTCATTCTGGGCAGGGAATGTGTCTGTTTATTGTTACATTGTACTCTCACAAATTCTTAGCACAGTGCTTTGCACACAATAAGCACTCAATAAATACAATTGAATGAACTGAATGAAAGGGGCTACTAGTTTGGTGAGAGGAAAGCTCCGGGTGGATACCATTTCTGACACATAGTACTTCCCCCTCTAAACTGTAAGCTCATTACGGTCAGGGAATGTGTCTGCTAGGTCTATTGTATTGTACTCTCCCAAGTGCTTAGTACAGTGCTCTGCACATAGAAAACACTCAAGAAGTACCACTGATTGATCAATCACTCTAATCTCCTGTAAACTCTGTCCT
The DNA here is from genome assembly GCF_004115215.2 of Ornithorhynchus anatinus. Classification (NCBI taxonomy): domain Eukaryota; kingdom Metazoa; phylum Chordata; class Mammalia; order Monotremata; family Ornithorhynchidae; genus Ornithorhynchus; species Ornithorhynchus anatinus. Next base: position 112,512,573 of record NC_041729.1, read on the forward strand.
TCTGGGGACTCTACTGAGTGCTGAAAGTTAATCCTAATTGTCCAGTTGCCTCCCTCTAGACGGTAAGCTCCTTTTGGGCAGGGAACATATCCATCAACTCTGTTATATTATACTCTCCCAAGTGCTTAGTACAGTGCTCTCATACACAGTAAAAGTGTTCACTATATGTGATCGATCAATATATGGAATGATGCCAGGGGCGAAATGATGTTGCCTGATGAAAGATGTTGCCATTTTTAAACACTAAGATCATACCATTAGCAGAACACTTCCTACCCTGTTAGAACGTAATCACTTTGTGGTCAGGGAACATGTCTCTTCTTTATTCTGTACTTTTCAAATGCCAGTACAGTGCTCCTAGTAGGTATTCAATAAATGCTATTCCTACTGCTACCTACACCTTTTCTACGTTGGGATGTTTTTTACTACTAGTAGTCCTTTAGCACGTTGGCTCTTTGAGCATGAGCCCAGGAAGAGAGGGTTTCTGAGAGATTCCATTTACTCCTTCCAAATGCAGCCCTGCAGAACCTGACTCTGAAGGTATTTTGATTCAATGAATGACTGAGGCTGGAGGAGGGAAGAAAATAATCTTTTTTTATATATTTTAAGATCTAAACATGAGCAGATTTTTCCTAGAAAATGTAAAGGGCATTTGAGACATTTTATGACTTAGAAGAAGAGTGTTTATTGTTCTCAGTTTATGAACTTTAAAGGGAAAGGGGGAGGAGGTCTCTTAGAAACAGGAGTCCAATTCCAGGGTCCAAAACCAGGGATCCAAACCCAGTAGGGTCTTTCTCCAAGTCAGAACAGAATAGATTCTCCTCTTCCTAATTCAGTCTAAAGGCAAGCAGCTGGACCAGGTGATCCTTTAACAGGGCCATCCCCCAGGACCCCCACCTCTTTTGAGATGGAGGGTTTCAGAGAGTCACTTAATCTCTGGGCCTCAGTTTCCTCAACTATAATATAGGAAGCAGAGAAGCAGCATGGTCTAGTGAATAGAGCATAGGCCTGGGAATCAGAAGGACCCGGGTTCTAATCCCTGCTCTGCCACTTGTCTGCTACGTGACCTTGGGCAGGTCACTTCATTCTCTGTGCCTCAGTTACCTTAACTGTAAAACAGGGATTAAGACTGTGAACCTCATGGGGGACAGAGACTGTGTCCAACCTGATTAGCTTGGATCTACTCCAGCACTTAGTACAGTGCCTGGCACATAGCAAGCACTTAAACACTACAAAAAAAATTTCCCCTGGGCAGGGCAATACTGAGGGCATCTACCTCCCAGCCCCTTTTGGCCTCAGGCAGTGGCAGCTCTCCCCAGAATCCTGTTTCCTAGAAAGGGAGGACCTGGCTAGCCCTGATTGGTCTAGAGTCCTGGCAGGAGGAGCAATAAGGTAACAGTAGATTGTAATAATAACTGCAGTATTTGTTCAGGGCTCACTACAGTACCCAGATCCCTGGTAGATAAAAGAGAATCAGACTGGGCACTGTCCCCATCCATATCCCTCACCAGCTAGCAGTCTGTGTAGAAAGGAGAACAGGTACTTAATCCCATTTTACAGAAAAGTTAAATAACAGAACGCAATCGACGGAGCTGGAATTAGAACCAATGTCTCCTGGCTCTTGGTTTTACACTATTTCCCCTAAGCAAAGCTTCTTCTCTGAGCAGCACTTCATCCATCCATAAGTGGAAATAATTAAGCGCTTACTTTGTGCAAGGTACTTTATTAAGCACTTGGGAGTACAACAAAGATAATACCTGCCCTCGAGGAGCTTCTTACAGTCTAGCAGGGGAGACAGATATTAAAATGAATTATGGGCAGGGGAAGCAATCAAATATAAAGATATTCATAGAAGGGGTGAGGGTGGGATGTGTATACTGTCAGTCTAAGGAAGAAGGAGGGGCAGAGATGAGGAAGAACTTCACCCTTGTCCTCCTGATCAATGGGGATTTGTGTCCCCACACTCAGGGAAGCTCCTGCTTCTTAAGGACCCTTCCAGCTACAAAATATTTAATTTACAGATTAGATCTAATGCTGCAGAATCCTTAATCAAAGACAGTTATCTCTCTCCAGTATACGTGGTATACAGAGCTCGATTTCATTATTATTCTGATCACTTTCCTCATAAGCAACTCTCACACCAGAACTGATCTGTTTTGTCTTGATGAGGCAGTCAAGGCACTTGCCATGGAGAATAAAAATAGCCTGCCAGATCCTTTAGTCATTGACTCCTTTCCTCCCCAGGAGACTTGAGAAGTGCTTGCCCTGCAGGGTTTCTCTGTTGTGTTTCATGAGCTACCACTTGGAAAAAACGGTACAGGAGCAAAAGATTGGCCTCTTTCTCTTTCCCTTCTTCTTTCTATCCACCAGATAGAAAGAGCCTGTGTGGGAGTGTGCCAGAGGGGGCTGAACCCTGGAACCAGTTCCTCTAGGGGTGGGGACCAATTGGGAATAGAACTATGATGGGGAGGAGCAAAAGGGAGAGAATAGGATCAGGGTACTTTCCTTCCGTCACCATGCTTCCTGTCACTGCTGCAGCCACAGTATCTGGTAAGTGGCAACTTTGGTACTGCCCCAGGACAGTGGAGTTGGGGTCTCTACCACGTGGGTGGCAGTGGCTAAGAGTTACACAGCCCCCTGCCACTGCTCCAGGGTCCTGACAGCTGTTTCATTTCCAAAGCAGCCCCTTCACCACCCCAGCTGACAGAGCATCCTGGGCCAAGGCAGGCATGTGGAGAGCGAGAAGGACTCTGGCTCAACCCTGAATCCAGTGAGGGCCAGGTTCAGGATCGTTGACTGGCTACTGGGGAAAGAAATGAAGCTGATATTCTGACTTCGCTTCCAGTCATCCTATTCCAGCTGCAGGGGGATGGGCGGGCTAGCTACCACTGCCCACGCTGCCCACAGAGCTGTGGGCTCTGCCCCTTGGTGCCCCTCCTGGGTGGCTGATGACCCACCTTGCCCTCCATGGAACAGGCACCACTGGCAATGTGAGCACAAGAATGTACTTATATGAATACTATTTCTTCCTTGATTTAATCTTGAACCTGAGCTTCCTTTGTTAAGCATTCATGCATGTAATAGCCAAACCAGAAGATAAGCATTCATCTAATTGGCCACCAACTTTCAGCTAAAATGGATCTTCCTTCTCACTATGAACTACACAGACAGATTTGGTAAGTTCCAGATCCAGGCCCAACCTCAAATTCATTGAGGATGAATTTATAGACCCTCCAGGCATATTTGCATTAATATTTCTGAGGCAAGAATGAGTCAAACCACTTTGTGGAGTGAGTGGCAATGCTTGGGCATCTTAACTGAACTTCCATGCTCTCCCTGAATGAGAAAGCCTGTGGGAGTCCCTCAGGGCTCAGGTCTGGGTCCCCTTCTATTCTCCATCTACACCCATTCCCTTAGAGAACTTATTTGCTCCCATGGCCTGAACTACCACCTCTATGCTGATGATTCCAAATTTACATCTCCAGCCCTGATCTTTCTCTTTCTCTATAGTCTCATATTTCCTCCTGCCTTCAAGACATCTCTACTTGGATATCCTGTCAACACCTCAAACTGAACAGGCCCAAAACTGAACAACTCATCTTCCCCTGAAAACCCGGCCCACCCCCAGACTTTTTCATCACTTCAGGCAGCACCACCATCTTTCTTGTCTCACAAGTCTATAACCTTGGTATTATCCTCTACTCATCTCTCTCAAACAGCCCACATATTGAATCTGTCACCATATTCTGTAGTTTCAGTCTTTACAACATCACTAAAATCCACCCATTCCTCTCTATCCTAACTACAACCACACTGATCCAAGCAGTTATCTTATCCCACCTAGACTGCATCAACCTCCTTGCTGCCCTCCCTGCCTCCTATCCCTCTCAACTCTAGTCCATGCTTCACTCTACTGCCCTGATCATTTTTCTACAAAACCATTCAGTCCATGTTTTCCCACTCCTCAAGGACCTCCGGTGGTTGCTCATCCACCTATGCATCAAAAAGAAACTCCTTATCATAGGCATTAAAATACTCAATCTCCTCACCCCCTGCTATTTTACCTCACTGATTTCCTTCTACAACTCTCATTTGTATGCTCACTTTGCTCTTCTAATGCCAACCTATTCACTGTACCTCTATTTTGTCCATCTTGCCACCAACCCCTCCCCCACGTTCTGCCTCTGACCTGGAATTCCTTCCTCATTATATACAACAATCATTCTCCCCACCTTCAAAACCTCATTAAAATTACATTTCCTCCAAGAGACATTCCATAAGCCCTCATTTCCTCTTCTCCCACTCCCTTCTGCATCACCCTTGCTCTTGGATTTGTATACTTTATTCACCCTACCCTCAGCCCCACAACACTTACATATATATCTGTTATTTATTTTAATGTCTGCTTTCCTCTTTTAACTGCAAGCTCCTCTTGTGCAGGAAATGTGTCTACCAACTCTGTTATACTGTACTCTCCCAAGTGCTTAGTGCAGTGCTCAGGACACAGTAACCACTCAGTAAATATGATTGATCAAGTGATTGATTAGAATAGAGTATGGTGGGGGAAAATATGGGAGAGGGGAAATATGGGAGGCAGTTAGGAACAGCTAATCCTCTTATCTGTAGAGGTACACGTGCAAGGATTCCCATCTGATCAAGTGCAAATTACAGTGATTACTTTGTTAATGAAGCCCACAGATTTTTCTCCCACTACTTCACCTTTTAAGGATGGAACTTCAGAGTAAAATTTAAAATACTAGCATCTTTTTGACTTGTCTACATGCTAGGCAAGTGGCAAATGCTTACTTGCAAGGCTGTAAGTTAGTAAATAGTTAGCACTCTATTGCCCAAGTCCATACCATAGACCCAAACCTGTGGATATTGGTTCTGATGAGATATGAAAGGAACTGGAACCATCCAGGTACCTCTCTTTACAAGCAAATCAGGTTGGATACAGTTCATGTCCCACATGGAGCTCACAGTTTCAATTCCCAATTTACAGATGAGGTAACTGAAGCACAGAGAAGTTAAGTGACTTGTCCAAGGTTACAAAACTGACAAGTAGTGGAGCCAGGATAAAAACCCAGGTCTTTCTGACTTCCAGGCCCATGCTCTATCCAGTAGGCCATACTGCTTCTTTTGATTTCAGGGGTGAATCATTAATCATCTTCTCTCTTCTACCATAAGGCTCATCTCATCCAGTGATTTTTCAATTAGGTTATGTATTTTCTTGCCTTTCTTTTTGCTCTTTCTTCTTAGGTTTTTCTATTTGTAGCAGTTCAGGACTGGCATGTGTGAGCCAGCTTCTTGTCACATGAACCAGCTGTCGCCTGTTCCACTCACCCACGCATCACCTAAGGATGTGCAGCCTTGCCCATGCAGTGCAAGATAAGCAGGCAACTGCATGTCAGAAATCAGAGAACAGCATGATGGTGGAGGAATAGAGCTCCATTTACTTCCAGTACCTCTCCCCATACCCTTTCCACTTAAACCACTTCTTGGACCCCTTTCCTGTTCTGCAGGTGTCACTGAACTTGCCCCATCAGGAGAAACACATCCCACAGTTTAGGATTCTGACTAGCCCCATTTGCTTCAACTCCGAGCTTTGGTCCTAGTGGTGAACCCAATTTCCTTTTTCCCCACCTGAAGAATATGATGTACTCCTTCAAATACAGTACAATATTCACGTTTTGTTCTGATAAACCCCGTTCTCCATGTTTAATGGGCTGTGGAGCAGAATTCCTTTTGCTCATATTTAAAACTTGCATTCAGGTCTGCATGTGCAATTCAGCTGCACTTTCTAACTGCTAGGCAGCCAGGCCCACCTGAAGAGTTTTGGTTGGAGAGTGTGCTGTCTTTTCTTCCCTGGCAGCCTAAGAATTAGTCAATCAGTCTTATTTTTTGAGTGTTTACACTGTGCAGACCACTGTACTAAGCTCTTAGGAGAGTACAATACAACAGAGTTGGTTCTGTTCTGAACATCAGATCCTTGAAAAGTGGTGCTGCTGCCATTTTTTCTGACTGGTTTTCTTTTTTTGTGGCTGTTTTTTAATTCTAGAATCTTGGCATCTGTTTAACCTGACACTTTTGGAAGATGTGATTCATTTTCTTGAGTACGGTTTGGAGGAGGAGAGGGAAGGGGAGGGGAGAAGCCTCATGGAATATGGCTAAATGTCCATGCAAGTCCAAGTCCAAGTCCAAGAACTGATTCTCCTAGAGTCCTAGATTTTCTAATTTCTAATTTTCCTAGATTATTCAGGTGTTGAGTGATCCTGGGCCAGAAAGTGGTGCCACTTTTTGTGACTCTGAAACCTGTGAGCCAGAGCAGGGGCCATCTCAGCTTCATGAGGCTTAAGGTCCTGGGTTTTCTGCTGGATACCACTGCAGGACCACAAGACAAAACCGACAGAGCATCTATTTCTCAAAATGGGTATTACCAGGGGGCTAAACAAAATTTAAAAGCTGAGAGGTTGAGATAGGTATAAATCCAGTTCTACCATGGCACTTGTTTCCATTACAGGTTTTGGCTTAGAAACAGTTAGGAAATTAGGGAATACTCTTTCAACAATCCAAGTTTATGTGGCGTTTTATGGTGCAGTGTCAGAATAAATAGTTAAGTGCATTTGCACAGGCACTGTTTATCAGGAGCATTAGAACCTGAGTTTTCTTTTGTTTGGGATCTTGCAAGAGCATAACCCCTGCATCAGAGAAGTAGGATCTACTTATCTTAGCTCCTCACTCTCAACACTCCAGCTTGCACACTTCCTAACTCCTACCAATCTACTAATCGTGTCTTGTTCTCACTGTTCTCACTGTTGACCTCTTGCTCACTTCCTCTCCCTTCCCTGGAACTCCTTCCCGCTTCCCTTAAGGCACTGCTCTCCCCATTTTTAAGGCCCTACGGAAAGCACATCTCCTCCAGAAGACCTTCCTTGATTAATTTCCCAGCTCCCACTCTATTTCCCTTCTTTCTGACACTGCAGCTCTGTAGCACTTAATGAGGTGTACATCCCCTTGATTCTATTTATCGTGATAATGTTGTCTTGTTTTTGTTTCGTTCTGTTTTGCTCTGCCGTCTGTCTCCCCTGATTAGACTGTGAGGCCGTCATTAGGCAGAGATTGTCTCTATCTGTTGCCGAATTGTACATTCCAAGTGCTTAGTACAGTGTTCTGCATATAGTAAGCACTCAAAAAATACTATTGAATGAATGAATTCCAGGTCAGTGGTAGGATGTGGGCCAGGGGTCAGTGGCAGGACAGGAGAGAACAAGGCACCATTAGGAGGTTAGTGGCAGAAGAGCAGAGTGTATGGAGTGGGCTGTAGAAGGAGAGAAGGGAGGTGAGGTAGGAGGGGGCCAGGTGATGGAAAGCTTTGAAGCCAAGAATGAGGAGTTTTTGTTTGATACAGTGGTGGATAAGCATCCACTGGAGATTTTTGAGTGATATGCCCAGAGCATTTCTCTAGAAAGATAATCTGGGCAGTAGAATGAAGAATAGGCTGGAGCAGGGAGAGAAAGGAGGATGGGAAATCAGAGAGGAGGCTGATGCAATAATCCAATTGGAATATTATGAGAGCTTGTACCAGCAAGGTAGGAATTTGGATGGAGAGGAAAAGACAGATCTTGGCAATGTTGTGAAGGTGAGACCGGAAGCTTTTGGTGACAGATTGGATGTGTGGGGTGAATGAGAGAGTAGAGTCAAGGATGACACCAAGGTTGCAGGCCTGTGAGATGGGAAGGATGGTAGTGTCATCCACAGTGATAGGGAAGTCAGGGATATGACAGGGTTTGGGAGGGAAGATAAGGAGCTCAGTCTTGGACTTAGTTGGCAGAAGGACATCCAGGTGGAGATGTCCTGAAGGCAGGAGGAGCTATGAGCCTAGAGGGAGGGGGAGAGATCAGGGGAGGAGATGTAAATTTGGGTGTCATTTGCATAGAGATGATAGTTGAAGCCACGGGAGCGAATGAGTTCACCAAGGGGATGAGTATAGATGGAGAACAGCAGGGGACCAAGAGCTGACCCTTGAGGAACCACTACAGTTAGGGGATGGGAGGGGGAGGAGGAAGAGCCCACGAAGGAGACCGAGAATGAACATCCAGAGAGATGAGGAGAACCAGGAGAGGATGGAGTCCGTGAAGCCAAGGTTGGATAAAGTGTTGAGGAGAAGGGGATGGTCAACAGTGTCAAAGGCAGCTGAGAGGTCGAGGAGGATTAGGATAGAGTAGGAGCCATTGGATTTGGCAAGACGAAGGTCATTGGTGAACTCTGAGAGGCAGTTTCGGTGGAGTGGAGGAGACGGAAGTCAGATTGAAGGGGGGCCAGGAAAGAGTTGGAGTTGGGAATTCAAGGCAGCGTGTGTAGACGACTCATTCTAGGAGTTTGGAAAGGAAGGGTAGGAGGGAGATAGGATGATAACTGGAAAGGGAAGTGGGCTCAAGAGAGGGTTATTTTAGGATGGGGGAAACATGGACATGTTTGAAGGCAGAGGGGAAGAAGCTGTAAATCCACTATCAGGAAGAATATACTTTTCCTATAGGCCATTCCCCCATTTGAACATGTTTCTGCTACTAGCATCCTGTACCTAATTGTATCTCTGGGAGGTACAGTCAGACACTACCCACGTTTAGATGGAGAACCGTGTTCTAAAATTCCCCCTCTTCTTTTAAGCAACTTTTCCCATACTTTAAGACTAACTCATCTCAACTCTTCAGGTGTTGGTCAAGATAAGAGGAAAGCAAATGTGAATCCATCAAAAGGGAGCTAAAAAGCACCCACTAAGCAGTTTTAAATGTACTCAGTTGAATGTGTTTTAAGTTTAACCAGACTAATAGCAAGCTCTGGCCTGGATTTTCCTTTTTAAAAGTCTGTGATTCCTTCACGGTATTTGTTAAACACTTTGTATGTGCCAAACACTGTATTCAAAAAAAATTGTATTTCATTCATTCAATCACATTTCATTTATTCAGTCATACTTATTGAGTGCTTATTGTGTGCAGAGCACTGTACCAAGTACTTGGAAAGTACAATTCTGCAATGAAGAGAAACAATCCCTGCCCACACCAGGCTAATAAGCACTGAGGTAGATACAATTTAATCAGGCTGGACACAATCCATGCTTCACATGGGGTTCACAGTCTTAATCCCCATTTTACAGATGAGGTAACTGAAGAGAACCTAAGTGACCTGCCTAAGGTCACACAGCAGACAAGTTGAGGATTTTGTAATCTTTCTTCCTATACAATGATTAACCTAATGCATTTGATTTTCTAAAATAAACCTATATTTTAAGTGCTCTAATCAGTTTCAATTAGTTCCTCAGACTGTCTTCTCACTTTGGATGAGATACCATTTAAAGAATCTTGTCCTTCCTTATATTTTTTCCATCCTCATTGTCACATTCCTCATGTCTCTACCTTTGTTCAAGTATCAGAAGGATATCTTCATTCACCTTCCTTTTATCATTTTTTTCCAAAATCTTGTACCTGCTTATTTTGTGGGTTTGGAGGTTTTTTTAAAAATAATATTTGTTAAGTGCTTACTTTGTGCCAGCACTGTACTAAGCACTGGGGTAGATACAAGCTAATCTAGTTGGACCTAATCCATGTCCTGCATGGGGCTCACAGCCAATCTCCAATTTACAGACAGATAATTGTTGTTATTTCATTCTTCTCAAGTAGTAGTTTCAAATGTTTCCTATTCCCCTTAGACCACTATCCTTTTTCTGTTTTAACCTCATACAATCCTTACTAGTAAAGCCTTATTAAGATCACACCTCCTCCAGAAGGTTTTACCTTGTTAAGCCCTCTTTCCCCTTACTCCCTCTCCTTTGGGCATCACTAGTGAACTTATATCTGTACCCTTTAAGCACATGATAGTCACCCCACCCTTAGCCCTCCAGCACAAAACCATAATTTAATTATATTAATGTCTGTCTCTCCCTCTAGACTGTAATCTCTTTGTAGGCAGGGAACATGTCAACCAACTCTGTTGTATTGTACTCTCCCAAGCCTTACTACAGTGCTCTGCACACAATAAGCACTCAATAAAGTCCATTGATTGATTGATTGATCGATACATTCCTGTTGGGAGGTGGAATGTATCATCACCTTCGTCATTCCAATGTCTTCCATGTATCAACCTTACTTTATCATCTTTCAGTGAATTAAGATAGAAGTCTGTAAATGTTTTGTACAAATCAAAAATTTTAAAGAATAAATATTTTAGTAGTTGGTGCACAAAGAGCCAATCATGCAAATTAGGCACACATTAAATTAACTTTGCCATAGCTTACTTCATCCAATCAATCAATGGCATTTATTGAGCACTTAATATGTGCAGATCACTGTACTGCACTACCCTCAAGGAGCCTATGGTCTAGTCAGGGAGGTGTGGAGGTTTGATTATGAAATAATAGTGAGGAGGGGAAGAGTAGGAAAAAGAGAAGGGGAAAAACAAGAGGCAGAGGCAGCCTAGTGGAAAGAGCCTGGACTTGGAAGTCAGGGCCGCCTGGACTCCACTCATGGCTCCACCACTGGCCTGCTGTGTTACCTTGGGCAAGTCACTTAACTTCACCGGGCCTCAGTTTTCTCATCTATAAATTTCCTCAATGGAAATTTCAGAATCCCAAAGAGGGTTTTTGCAAATAGTCTCCCAATTATTTCAACTCCATTTTCTGTTAACATGTTTAACTAAGGCTACCTTGAATGGAAAGACTGCCCTATTACACTAGAAGCTCTTTGAGGGAAGAGATCAAATCTTTATCTTTAATCTTTAATCTTTAGAGGGATGGCCAGGTTCCAAATTGTGAATCACCTGTGGCTCTTCTTCCATTGCTGCACAACTAATGGTCAAAAGCTAAGCAATGTACACTTTATCATTTATCATTTCACTACAGCAGCAGAGGCAGCCTTCCCACTAACTTAGGCCTGGGCCGGGATGGTGTCTGACCATACCCCCAGGCCACTGGCCCAGCTGCCTTTTGCTCACCTTCACTGTTCACAGACACTCCTTCCTCTTCCCCTCCCAACCTGGGGAGCCCCTGCTCCTCCCCACCCCTGGCCCACCCCCTTTCCGGAACCCCTGCTTGCCATTACAGTGAAGGGAAACCTTTTGGATCTACTGCTCTCGCCCACATTATGTTATGGGTTTGTGGCCCCTCTAGGCTGTAAGCTCACTGTGGGTAGGGAAGGCATCTGTACTATTGTTATAATGTACTCTCCCAAACTCTTAGTATGGTGCTCAAGGCTCTCCATCACCTTGCCCCCTCCTACCTCTCCTCCCTTCTCTCTTTCTACTGCCCAGCCCGCACACTCCGCTCCTCTGCCGCCCACTTTCTCACCATCCCCTGTTCTCGCCTATCACACTGCCGACCCCTGGGCCACGTCCTCCCGCTATCCTGGAATGCCCTCCCTCCTCACTTCCACCAAACTAATTCTCTTCCCCTCTTCAAAGCCCTACTGAGAGCTCACCTCCTCCAAGAGGCCTTCCAAGACTGAGCTTCCCCTTTTCCCTCTGCTCCCTCTACCCACCCCCCACCTCTCCGCAGCTTAACCCTCTTTTCCCCCCTTTCCCTCTGCTCCTCCCCCTCTCCCATCCCATACCCTCAGCACTGTACTCATCCACTCAACTGTATATATCTTCATCACCCTATTTATTTTGTTAATGAGATGTACATCCCCTTGATTCTATTTATTGCTATTGTTTTAATGAGATGTATATCCCCTTGATTCTATTTATTGCTACTGTTTTTGTCTGTCAGTCTCCCCCAGTTAGACTGTAAGCCCATCAATGGACAGGGACTCTATCTGTTGCCAATTTGTACATTCCAAGTGCTTAGTACAGTGCTCGGCACATAGTAAGCACTCAATAAATACTATTGAATGACTGAATGAATGAATAAGCACTTAATAATATGATTGACTGACTGGGTCTTCAATCAATTGATCAATCAATGGTATTTACTGAGCACTATCTGTGTGTAGAGCACTGTCCTTTGTGGTTGGGAAAGTACAATATGATGGAGTTGGGTGGCTCTGCAGTTCATGAGGTTTGCTTAACACTTGGTCTAATACAATCCGCTCACTGCAGGTGTTTAATAAATGCTGATGATGATGAAAGAAGTCATATTCCAGTGAAATGCAATGCTACTAATTGTGACATTTTCATAACCTGTCTAAGCCTAACCATCTGGTACAAAATGTCTTGCAAGAATAGACTTAATGTGAGTTAATACATTTGGTGTCGATGTTCTGTTCGGTATCATAATTTTGGGAATATGTGATTAATGGATAGCTGTTTTATATACAAATAAATCCCTCCTTTTGACTTCAATATTTTGTAATCAGAAATCACTGATTATTAATTGTTATTTTTAATGTTTCACAAAATTTTCCATTTTCCCTATAACCCTTTTCATTTTTGACCAAAGCAGAACTTCTTTCAATACAACCTGTTGTACACTCTGCAAAATCTTCCATATTTTATATCACTGCAACTTGGTCTTTAAATCCATCTTCATCCATAATACCTAATTCAGACTCCAGATTTGCATATTTTTATGCTATCCCCAAGATAATAGAATATGTCATGAGCTCCCTGGAGCATAATACAACTTTATGTCATAAACCTAACTGTATTTGAAAAAATAGTCCCTGTAGTAGTCGAGTGTCAAATTTTTTTCTTAAATATTGTTAGTAGTGGTCTATGATGAGTTTTTGCAAGGAATAATCTTCCATACAAAAAAAACCTTTATTTTTTTCTGCATGCAATGATGAGACATTATGCTTGGAACATAGAAGTTTTCATTATTAAACACCTAATATCCATGTAAATTTGGTCTCCACTCTGATCCTAATTTCTGCATGGTATTGCTCCCAGATCTTGGTTTGAAAACATTTGTCTTCTGCACTAATGCAGAATACTTTATTTCTGATGTTCTTCCAATCCACAACTTGAACTTGCCAAATTCTCTCTAATGATATTCCTCTCCACACCATGGCACATCTCTTCAATAATTGACTTAGACATCTTGTTTCTTGGGCCAGATCTGGAATACACTTTCCAACAAAGACTAGTGTACCCAGCAGTACTTTTAGAAACAGTCCATGTTTTTTGAATGTCCAGGTTTGAATTTTCCTGTGTTCTCTTTTGATCTACTTCCATCCCATCTGCCAATAAGTATTTGAGAGGCAGTGAAGTCTGGTGGAAAAAGCATGGAACTAGGAGACAGGAGCCCAGGATTCTAGCCCCAGCCCTTCCATTTTGCCTGTTGTGTGACCTTGGGCAAGTCACTTCATTTCTCTATGCCTCAGTATCCTCAACAAGAAAATGAGGATAAAATACCTATTCTTCCTCGATCTTAGACTGCGAGCCCAATGTGAGGCTGGGATTGTGTCTGACCTTGTTTGTATCTACCATAGGGCTTGGCAAATAGTGAGCACTTAAATACTACAATTCATTAAAGTATTCAGGAGTATTGCATGCATTATAAATTACTTATTTATTCATATTAATGTCTGGCTCCCCTCTAGGCTGTAAACTCATTATGGACAAGGAACCTGTCTGCTAATTCTGTGGTATTGTACTCTCCCAAGTGCATAGTACAGTGCTCTGCACATAGAAAGTGTTCAATAAATATGATTGATTGATTGACTGAAAGTCCTCTTTCAGGTTTAGAGCACCTACTCTGAGGAACAGATTCAACTCTTGTATAAAATGTTTACAGTCTTGAGCAGTATTTGTCACCTTAGTTACTTTTAGCTGTCCCAGTTGTAAGAGCAATCTTCTCTCTTTGCTCTTTTACCAACCTGAAATTCATTTTCATTTTACTCCTAGTATCATGGTGTCTATTTTTTCTCTTAAAATCAAACCTGTCATGAAGCAGCATGGCTTAATGGATAGAGCATGAGCCTAGGAATCAGAAGGTCATGGGTTCTAATTCTGACTCCACCATTTGTCTGCTGTGACCTTGGGCAAGTTACTTCTCTGCACCTCATTTACATCATTGAGACTGTGAGCCCATGTGGGACAGGGACTGGGATTTGCTTATCTATCCCATTGCTTAGTACAGTGTCTGGCACATAGCAAGTGCTTAACAAATATTACAATTATTATTAGATTTGAATAAACCATAAATATTGCCTCACTTTTAACTTCTGATATTCACTAATTTGTGTCTACTATCTATTAGGCTACTACCTGTCGATTTATGTCTACTCTCTCCTCCATTTGATCTCTCCTTCTAGACTGTAAGCTCACTGTGGGTAGGGAATGTGTCTACCAACTCTGCTATATTCTACTCTCCCAAGTGCTTAGTATAGTCCTCCTCACACAATAAGTGCTCGATAAATTCCATTGATTGATCAATCGATTGACTGATTGAAAGAAACTTGAGAACAAGGATATGTCATTTACTTTTTTCATGCTACTGGTAGAGTGCTCTGCAAGCACTGGAAACTCAATATAGCCAATACATACAGTCAATTCTGATGCTGACTGCATCTCCACCCACCTCTCTACATCAGCCCCTACAGCTGGATCTCTCCCTGCCCATTCACCATTCAAACCATCCTTGGAACTTTGCTGCTAAAATAATTCTAGTACTTGTTACAGTAACAACTCCTAACAACAGAGGCAGAGGCCTGGTGTAGGTTCCCTTAGCGCTGGCCAGAGCTAGGCGGGATGCACACAAGTGATCTTGGCCCTGAGGAGTCATCTCTCCAAATCTGAATTTCTGCTGCTGCCACCATGGCAGCACCAGCTGGATTAAAGAGAAGCAACAGGCCGAGGCCCAGAACGTGTGGTAAAAAGGCATAATCTTCAATAAAATGCCCTGTGAGCAAATAAAGGGTATTTTTCCAGGGAAAGTTCATTGAAACTGCTTATATTTGTTGTTACCTACAACATCAAAAATATCCCCAAACCAAAAAAATTAAATTCACCTTATTTTTGTTTCCTATCACCTTCATGATTTAGCTTTTGTGCCATTTCCTTATCAACAAACCACATTCGCTTATGTTCATCTGATACTCACTTAGCAGCCCATGAACTACACATCTGCAACATCTTTATTTTTGGAGCAATTTCTTGAAGAACTAAACCTTGGACTACAACTGCAATTCTGAGTCCGAGGTAAAACACTCTTTGGTTCTTGTCTCAGCATCCAGCTGTGGGCAAAATAACAGTAAGATGCCCAAGTGGGTTTAAGAAGAGAATGGAAAGGATGTCATATATTGTCAAATAAAATACTGTATATTGTTCAGAGTAACAGTATATTAAATTAGACAACTGGAATGGGCTAGAAAAATATGAAATTGTATGTTATTTATTCTCCCCCTTGTTCAAGAACATGGAAATTATTGATGAAATGAGAGATGAATAAAACCTTGTATTAGCAAAATCTCAAATTATATAGTGGAGCAGTGGACAGATGGGAGAGAACAGCAGAAGATAGATCATCCTGGTGGGTAATAATCCAAATCAGGAGATTGTCTTGGAGCAGAGACATTGGGAAGATCTTAGCACCAAGAGGGAGAAACAAACTCTGCATCACTCATTGTGGGAATCGAATAATACAGTAGGACAATGGGTAGCCTTACCTGTACATGATATGGAAGGGATTGTTGGTAGGGCATTTGTCTTATTTACTTGCCTTAACATACATTGATAAAAATCTCACCTTCAGTATTGTCATCTTTAAATTGGAAAAACAGACAGATGATGGATATGCAAGTAGATAATTACTATCATCATCATCATTATTATTATTATTATATTTGTTAAGCTCTTACTATGTACCAGGTACTGTACTAAGCACTGGGGTGGATACAAGTCTTATGGGCTCACAGGCTTATAGATAGATAGATAGATAGATAGATAGATAGATAGATAGATAGATAGATGAAATGTATAACTAGCCTCTTTTGGGGGTCTCATTCATTTTTCCAAATGCCCACTAAAGTGAGGTCAACCCTTGTCTTAAGGAGAAGGAAACTAAGGCAAGGTGCAGTTAGGTAGCTTGTCCATCAGGTAAACAATGAAACAAGAACAAATCCCAGTGCCCTTCACATAAGGCCTAAATGAATGGTCCCCATTCCTCTTTCAGATAGACTCCTTTCTTTTGTTGTCTGATTCAAATTGGGTCTTCACAGCCAACACAAAATAGAGAATTGAGCAATTACCCAGTTGATTTGCTCCATATAAGTGGTGCAAGATACTTGCCTTAACTTTTAGTCTGTGAGTCCAGTATAGGAAAGAGATTGTGTCTAATCTGATTATTTTGTATCTACACGGGTACTTACCAAAAAGTGCTTAAAAAGTGTTGTAATTGTTATTTTGGATACATGCCCAAAAGTGGAATCTGGGGGCCTGAATGATCTAGCTGGGCAGTCTACATGAAGAAAACATAACTAGATGATGGTTCAAACTTCCACTTGGGATGTGTAGTTCCAGCCAAAATCTCACATCACCAATTTTCCCAATTTTCTTTGGGCCGAAACCATAGTTTTTCTTGCTGTCCCAAACTCTCTAGGCCCCTAACAATCCTCATCAATCAATTAATTGTTAGTATTTATTGAGAACTTATGGTGTTCAGAGCACTGTACTAGGCACTTGATAGAAGTACAACATTAGATATGATCCCTGCCCTCACAAAGCTTACAGTCTACAGGAGTGAAACAGAAGCAGTATAATTTGCAAATAGAAAAAGAGAAAGGAAAAATGAATATGTACAGGAGAGCCTGCTTAAATAGTAGGATGATCAATATTTACAATAGTTTTATAAGTGTTGTGAGTGTATATATGTGTAGTTAGCACATTCTTGCTGAGATGGGGGAGTGACCCTCACTGAATAACTATCAAGCAATATTCCTTTTTCCTCAGCACATCTCTTCCTGTTAGCTTCTCAGTGGATGGCAAGTTCTTCATCAGCAGGAAATGTGTCCTGTGCTTCTGTTGTATATTGCCAAGTGTTCAATTCAGTGTTTTGTATTCAATAGGCACTCTGTGAGCTCTCTCTAGACTGTGAGCTCACTGTGGGCAGAGAATGTGTCTGTTTATTGTTATACTGTACTCTCTGAAACACTTAATACAGTGCTTTGCACACAGTAAGCACTCAATAAATATGGTTGAATTAATTAATTAATTAATAACATACTCTATAGACTATAAGCTCCTTGTGGACAGAGAATGTGTCTACCAACTCCGTAGCAGTGTACTCTCCCAAGCACTTATTACAGTGCTCTGCACACAGTAAGTGCTCAATAAAGGCCATTGATTGATTGATTGACAGATCACTAAGTTCTATTACTGCTCTGTACCTTTGACTGCAACTTTGATGTGTTTGCCCCATGGCTACAGAAGTCTCTGCAAGTCTCTGCAAGTCTGAAGTAGAGCCCTATGTAAACCTCACCCAGTTTTAGGTGTTCAGATGGGTACACAAGAAATCCATGCAGACATAAAAGTACAAAGCACTGAGAAATGATCGGTCACTGGGCAAACTTGTTCGATTGTATTCCGCCAGTCGAAAGGATAGCTTATGAACCGCATCTTCTGCTGGTTCCCCAGATAGGAGCTTATTGGTGGATATCTCTGCCTTGCTAAAAAGCAGGATTGCTGACCATAAAGATGCACTTCTTCCTGGAAACCATGTTTGGCCCATCGCTGTCCATAAAGATTCACTTCCTCCTGGAAACCATATGTTTGGCCCTGGGCAAGGTACTGTCTTAGGCCTCAGTTGGTGATGCTCAAACATGGCAGCCCAGGGTCTCGTGGGAAGGGAAGGGGACAAGAGGGCAGAGGAGGGGAGGATCCTCTTCTACCCCTGCAGGTCCAGGGCCTCTCTTTCCTCCTCCCCACTTTCCCAAGCTGATCTAGGGTCTTCTAAGTCTGGTTGCAGGAGGCTCTGTCCCATTCCCTGCATCCCCTCAGCCCCAACTATGCAGCTGAAGATGTAGTTCCAGAAGATCTCCTGCATGCTGCCCGATAAGACTCCAAAATTGCTGCATGGTGGGGAGGGAGTTCTACTTTGGGAGTGGGAGTGACTGGGAAGACATTGGGCTCCATTTGGCTGTGCTGAAAGAGGATGCTTGGTGGGATTGGGAGCAGTGGCAGCCATTCACACCCACCTCCTCCTCTAGAGAAGCAGAATGGCCTAGTGGATAGAGCACAAACCTGGGTTCTAATCCCTGCTTCTCCATTTGTCTGTTGTATGAACTTGGGCAAGTCACTTAACTTCTCTGTGCCTCAGTTCCCTCATCTGTAAAACGAGGATTAAGACTGTGAAATTTATGTGGTACAGGAAATGTTTCCAATGTGATTATCTTGTATCTACCCCTGAGTTTAGAACAGTTCCTGTTACATAGTAAGGCCTTAACAAATACCACAGTTATCATTAATAATATTATTATTGTTGTTGTTATTACTAGACTGTGAGCTCCTTGAGGGCAAAGATCATGTCTACCAACTCTGTTGTATTGTACTCTCCCAAGTGCTCTGCTTTCAGTAGGGACTCAATAAATGCCACTGATTGATTGATCTACTGTTCTGGAGTCCCCCCACAGCTCAGGGCCCCAGGTTTGAGCCTAGATGGAATATCTCCTCCCCAGCCCTGTCTCCACTCTGTCCCTGTACACAGATAGGCCCCACAGGTGGCTGGCTCTAGATTGTAAGCTCGGTGTGAACACAGAATGTGCCTATCAACTCTGCTATATTGTATTCTCCCAACCATTTAGTGTACTACAGTACTCTGCACATGGTAAGTGGTCGATAAATGTGATAGATTGATTGATTGCTGATGGTGACAGTGGAGGCACACCTTTGGATACCCTCATAATGCAGATTTAGAAGTTGCACTGAAGACCCTCCTTCACCCAGTGGGTGGTGAGAAACTCCCCAGAGAGTTCTGTGGACAAAAATAGCAGGGAGTTTCAGGGAGTAGGTGTGTCCAAGCATAAGTGCCTGTCTTCTTATTTTGTTGTTTTGTTTTGCTGTCTCCCCCTTTTAGAATGTGAGATGTTGGGCAGGGATTGTCTCTATCTGTTGCCGAATTGTACAATCCAAGTGCTTAGTACAGTGATCTGCACATAGTAAGCACTCAATAAATATGAATGAATGAATGAATGAATGAATAAGTGACACCTGGCTGCCCAATGCCTGCTGCAGTGAGTGGACCAGATTTACCCTGTCCGTGGCCTTCTCCTCCTGACTAAGCTCACCCTTCTTCTTTTCCCCCCTTTTCTGCATCACCCTGACTTGCTCCCTTTATTCATCTCCCCACCCAGCCTCTCAGCACTTATGTACAAATCTGTACTTTATATTAAGGTCTGTCTCCCCCTCTAGACTGTTGTGAGCAGGGAATGTGTCTGTTTATTGTTACATTGTACCCTCCCAAGCACTTAATATAATGGTCTGCACACAGTAGGAGCTCAGTAAATAAGGTTGAATTGAATTGAAAGGATTGGCATTCTTAACAGCATCTTCTTGAAACAGGATTCAATCAATTAATGGTATTTATTGGGCATTTATGGGCAGAGCACTGTACTGAGCATTTGGGAGAGTATACTAAAACAGAGTTGGTAGACACATTCCCTGCTCCAAAAGAGACTGTAAGCCCGTCAAACGGCAGGGACTGTCTCTATCTGTTGCCGACTTGTTCAACCCAAGCGCTTAGTACAGTGCTCTGCACATAGTAAGCGCTCAATAAATACTAAAATACTATTGGAGGGAGAGACAGACATTAAACAGGGAATGTGTCTACCTACTCTGTGTGGTACTCTTCCAAGTGCTTAGTACAATACAAAACCTTTTCCCCCAGCCTAATCTACCTTTTTCCCCTAGACTAGCCTAACCTTTCCCCATAACCTAAGCTAATGTTTTCCCCTAACCTAACCTGCTCCCCTGACGTCACTTTTTCCCTTAACCTCACCTCTTCCCCTAGCCTCACCTTTTCCCCTAGCCTAACCTTTTCCCCTAGCCTCACCTTTTCCCCTAGCCTAACCTTTTCCCCTAGCCTAATCTAACCTTTTCACCTAAACTAACCTTTTCACCTAACCCAACCTTTTTGCCTAGCCTAAATCTTTTGCCTAGCCTAACCTTATCCCCAGCCTAACCTTATCCCCAGCCTAACCTTTTTTCCCTGGCCTAATCTTTTCCCCTAGCCTAACCTTTTCCTCTAGCCTAATGTTACCTTTTCTCCTACCCTAATCTTTTCGCCTAACCCCATTTTTTCACCTAACCTCACCTTTTCTCCTAACCTAACCTTTTGCCTAGCCTAACCTTTTCGCCTAACCTAACCTTTCCGCCTAACCTAACCTTATCCCCAGCCTTACCTTTCCCCAGACTAACCTTTTCCCCATCCTAATCTTTTCCCCATCCTAACCTTTTCCCCTAGCCTAATCTTTTCCCCTAGCCTAATCTTTTCCCTTAGCCTAATCTTTTCCCTTAGTGTAACATTTTCTCCTGGCCTAACCATTTCCCCTAGCCTAACCATTTCCCCGAGCCTAGCCAAACCTTTTTCGCCTAGCCTAACCTTATCCCCAGCCTAATCTTTTCCCCTAGCCTAATGTCACCTTTTCGCCTAACGAAACCTTTTCGCCTAACCCAACCTTTTCACCTTACCCCACCTTTTCGCCTAACCTCACCTTTTCTCCTAACCTAACCTTTTGCCTAGCCTAACATTTTCCCCTAGCCTAACCTTTTCCCTAGACTAACCTTTTCCCCTATCCTAATCTTTTCCCCTAGCCTAATGTCACCTTTTCGCCTAAACTAACTTCTTCGCCTAATGTAACCTTTTTGCCTAACCTAACCTTTTCGCCTAATGTAACCTTTTTGCTTAGCCTAACCTTTTCAGCTAACGTAATCTTTTTGCCTAACCTAACCTTTTTGCCTAACCTAACCTTTTCGCCTAACCTAACCTTTTAGCCTAACCCAACCTTTTTGCCTAGCCTAACTTTTTTACCTAGCCTAACCTTATCCCCAGCCTAACCTTATCTTCAGCCTAACCTTTTTCCCCTAGCCTAATCTTTTCCCCTAGCCTAACCTTCTCCCCTAGTCTAACCTTTTCCCCTAACATAACTTTTTCTCCTGTCCTAACTATTTCCCCTAGCCTAAACTTTTCCCCTAGCCTAAGCTTTTACCCTAGCTTAACCTCACCTTTTCCCCAGCCTAACCTTTTCCCCTTGCCTAACCTTTTCCCCTAGTCTAGCCAAACCTTTTTCCCTCACCAAACCTTTCCCCCAGCCAAATCTTTTCCCGTAGCCTAACCTTTTCCCCAGCCTCAGCCTAACCTTTTCCCCCAGCCTAACCTGATGATAATACCCAAATCTACATCTCCTCCTCTGCTCTCTCTCCTTCCCTCCTGGCTCATATCTCCTCCTGCCTTCAGGACACCTTCAACCTTCAACCACCACCTAAATCTCAACTTGTCTAAGACCCAGCTCCTTATCTTCCTTCCCAAACCTTGTCCTCTACCTCTGACATTCCCGTCAGTGTGGATGGCACTACCATCCTAAGTAACCTCCACATCTTAAAATAAAAAACCTCCCCCTCTTGAAAATAGAAACCCCTCACTAAGAAAAAAAACTTCCCCCTTTTAGAGAAAAAACAACCCCTCCTTAAAAACAAGGTCACCCTTTCTCCTCTTAAAACAAAACAAACAGCCTTACCCCTTCAAAAAAATCAAAATCAACCTACCCTTCCTAAACACCAAAACTACACCCTCCCCCCTTAAAAAATAAAACAACCTCCCCCTCTTAAAAACAAAAAAAAACCCTCCCCCACTTAAAAAAGACCCTTCCTTTAATTAAAAACATCTTCGCCCTCTTAGAACCAAAACAAGCCATTTCCCCTCAAAAAACCAATGTCCTCGTCTTAAAAAAACCTCTTGCCTGTTCTTAAAAAAAAAAAAAACCACGACCTCCCCATCCTAAAAATAAAAATCACCTTTTCCCGTTTGACTGTGGATGAGCAAAAAGGTTTTTGGTGCCCCCTGGTGCCCAAATCAATTTTTTTATGTCCATGAGCGCACAACTGAATTTTTGGTGGCCACAGGGTCAAATTGGGTTTCTCGTGCCCACGTTTGCCGAAACCATCCTGAAGCACTCCGGCCCCCACCCTAAGAACTCCAGCCCTCCAGCCAAGCCAGCTCTAACTTCTTCCTGGACTCTCCACACCCCGAGAGAAACCATCCTGAAGCACTCCTGACTCCACCCAACCCCACAAACCCCAGACCCAAGCCACAGGATGTCTTCTGGGGCCTGGGGTTGTCTCTGACTGCCCTGTCCACCTCCCCGCACAAACCTGGCCACCCCCCGCCCCATCAACAACCCACCCTACACCCCACAGCTCCCTAACGCTGGTCCACCTCTCCCCCTTCCACATACTCAAAGGAAAGCTTTTCCTCCCCAAAATACTATGTTAGTAAATAAAAGTTGTTAAAATCCCATCTCACACCTGATCGTCTTCCTTGGTTTGTGGATTGAGTCTTTGTATAGTTCAGAGAGATGGTGTCTGGACAGGATAATCAAGACAGATGTTCAGGGTTGATGACTAAAACTCCTCTTTGTACAAAGGCAAGTGAAAGTGGCAGTCCTGCCTGAGAGCTTTACAGTAAGCAGATGGGTGGGACTTTTGAGCCAGCCAAAGGTGTGACAGTTCAGTGGGGAAAGTGGAAGGGTGATCTATGGCACTAGGTGCCCCCTCTTCCTTAAAGTTTCTTTTTTTTTGCTCTCTCTCTCTCTCTCTCACTCTCTCTCTCTCTCTTTCTCTCTCCCAGGAGACCTGCTGTGCCCCAGGTCCAGACTGAAACTTTGCAAGGTATATTTTGCAGGGTGGACAGCTTCCTTGGATTAATGGGCCAAGTATAACGCAAGTAAAACTCACACATCCTTGCTGTACCTACTGGCTTTGAAACCACACTTTCACACCTTTCCCCTACTACACATCGCTAGCCCTCCCCACAACCACATCCCTGCTCCCTTTTACCCACCCTCCTTAATATACTTATGCAACCCTTTGCTCTCCCTTTATTGTCCACACTGCCTCACACATACTCCTATAACTTTCTTCTCATGCTGTACACTACCACTAAACACAAAGCCCCACACAGATTCCTAGCACTTCCCAATCCAGCCTAGAGAGACATAACCATTCAGCTTCAGAGCTAGTGAAAGGGAACAAAAACTGGTAGAGCAGATAAGAAAAACTTGCTGCTGCCAACACCAGCAGGTCTCAGGAGTTCCTCCTGGGCCTAGACCAGCCTACTTTACCATGCAAAATGGCAGTGATTGCTCTCTACTAAGCAAGGCTTAGCCCTCTACTTTCAAGTATGGCCCCACTTGTACTCTGAGCTCCATTCAAAATTTAGGGACCTATAGAGTAGCCATAAAAATTTGAATCCTTAACTCACACTGTGGAAACTGTCATAGAAGGTTTTTTAATAATTGAGACTAAGGAAATACTACTACTACTAATCATGGTACTTGTTAAGTGATTACTAGGTGCCTAACACTGTTCTAAGTGCTGGGGTAGATAGAAGCAAATCAGGTTGGACACAGTCCCCATCCCACATGGGGCTCAGAATCTTAATCTCCATTTGACAGATGAGGTAACTGAGGCACAGATAAGTGAAGTGACTTGCCCAGGGCCACAGAGTAGACCAGGGGCAGAGCTGGGATTAGCACCAGTGACCTTCTGACTCCCAGGTCCGTGTTCTATCTGCTACGCCATGCTGCTTAGCAATTGACAGTAAAACATTCCAAATAAACAATGTTTTCAATTCTGTTTTTAATGAAGGGAAAGAATGTATTAGAAGGTTCCAGCCCGAGGATTTCAGAAACCAGGGTTACAGGCAAACATTCAAAAAGGTAAGGGATCAGCATTCTGATATTTTGACTCAACATCAGAATAATCACTGGTTACTACTAGCCATTCACCTGGTGACTGCTTGCTTTCCTCCTGTGAAGCTTTATGGAGCATGATCAAGATTGGGCTTTCAGTCCTAAGGGAACACCTTTGGTGAGACTGCATCTATGAAAATCTGTAATTTTGAGAGAGACTATTGCACATTTTTCCCATAAAAACATTGTCGGGCATCTCATCGGGTCCCATGACCTGAGGGGGCCATTGCTTCAACAGGACTGGCTAAATATGGGAAGGTTACATCCTACTGACAGCAGTTTAGGCAACAGAAATGCCTCATCAACATATCCATCTAATCCGTCACTTCCTCTCATTTGTTAATAATAATAATGATAATAATTCCGATTATGGTATTCGTTAAGCGCTTGCTATGTGCCAAGCACTGTTCTCAGAGCATTTTTGAACATTATTTTATGGTATTTCTTAAGCACTTACTATGTGCCAAGCACTGTTTAACCACCTGGGGAGAAACGAGGTAATCAGGTTGTCCCACGTGGGGCTCACAGCCTTCATCCCCATTTTACAGATGAGGTAACTAAGGCACAGAGAAGTGAAATGACTAGCCCAGGGCCACAGAGGAGACAAGTGGCAAATCTGGGATTAGCACCCATGACCTTCAGCCTCCCAGGCCCGTGCTCTATCCGGCCAGGGCCACAGAGCAGACAAGTGGCAGAGCTGGGATTAGCACCCGTGACCTTAGGACTCCCAGGCCCATGCTCTTTCTGCTACACCATGTTGCTTAGCGAATGACACTAAAACATTCCAGATAAACAGTGTTTTCAATTCTGTTTTTAAAGAAGGGAAAGAATTCATTAGAAGTTTCCAGCCCGAGGATTTCAGAAACCAGGCTTACAGGCAAACATTCAAAAAGGTAAGCAGCTTGGCTCAGTGGAAAGAACCAGGGCTTGGGAGTCAGAAGTTGTGGGTTCTAATACCGGCTCTGCCACTTGTCAGCTGTGTGACCTTGGGCAAGTCACTTCACTTCTCTGAGCCTCAGTTCCCTCATCTGTCAAATGGGGATGAAGACTGTGACCCCTCCAATTCCCCTTGTATCTACCCCACTGCTTAGAACAGTGCTTGGCATTTAGTAAACACTTTAGAGAAGGAGCATGGCTCAGTGGAAAGAGCATGGGCTTGGGAGTCAGAGGTCGCGGGTTCTAATTCCGGCTCTGCCACTTGTCAGCTGTGAGCCCCACGTGGGACAACCTGATCACCTTGTATCCTCCAGTGCTTAGAACAATGCTTTGCACATAGTAAGAGCTTAACAAATACCATCATTATTATCATTATCATTATTATTATTATTATTAAGGGATCAGCATTCTGATATTCCGATTTAACATCAGAATCATCACTGGTTACTACTGGACATTCACCTGGTGACTGCTTGCTTTCCTCTTGGGAAGTTTTATGGCACATGATCAAGACTGGGCTCTCAGTTCTAAGGGAACACCGCTGGTGAGACTGCATCTATGAGACTCTGTAATTTTGAGAGAGACTATTGCACATTTTTCCCATAAAAACATTGTCAGACATCTCATCCAGTCCCATGACCTGTGGGGGCCCATTGCTCCAATGGCACTGGTTAAACAAGGGAAGGGTACATCCTACTGCCAGCAGTTTAGACAGCAAAAATGCCTCATCAACATATCCATCTACTCCATCATTTCTCCTGATTTATCAAAAGTAATAATAATGATGATAATAATTCTACTTATGGTATTTGTTAAATGTTTGCTATTTGCCAAGCATTGTTCTCTGTGCTCTTTTTTAAATTATTTTATGGTATTTGTTACACGCTTACCATGTGCCAAGCACCGTTTTAAGCTCCTGGGGAGATACATGGTAATCAGGTTGTCCCATGTGGGGATCACAGTCTTCATCCTCATTTTCCAGATGAGGTAACCGAGGGCAAAGGGAAGTTAAGCGGCTTGCCCAAAGTCACCCGGCAGACAAGCGGTGGAGCAAGGATTAGAACCCACATCTTCTGACTTCCAAGCCCATGCTCTTTCCACTAAGCCATGCTGGCAGTCCCTGGGTGGGGTGATACAAGGTCATCAAGTTGGACACAGTCCCTGTCGAGAGGTGGGGCTCACAGTCTTAATCCCTATTTGACAGAAGAGGGAATTGAAGGCCAGAGGAGTTAAGCAGCTTGCCCCAAGTTACCCAGCAGACAAGCGGCAGAGCAGTAATTAGATCCCACGTCTTGAGACTCCCAACCCCGGGATCTTGCCACTAGGCCACGCTGTTCCTCCACTTTATTTTCCTGTCTGTCTCCCCGACAGTTTGTAAAGTCCTTGTGGGGAAGGATCATTGTAGCCTCCCAAACAATTAAGAATGTGCTTAAAGGTTACAAATCCAGTTGCCTCGGTGACACAGAAGGGAAAGGAATGGAGGGGGGAGAAAGGCGACCTTAGTCCAGGACAGAAAAAAAAAGCCAATTTCATTCGTAGCTTTATTTCTTTAATTATTTACTCACGTGACTTACGATCACTGGTTAGATTAAAGGATTCACTACAGGAATCGTCTAAAACTTTGTTGGCATACTGATGAATAGGTTTCAGCATCTGCAATATATTGGCAATTTTTAGGGGTCGTTTTGCTATCTACAGACAGAATTAATCGGATTTAAAAGAATAGGTAGGAAAGGAGGATTTTTTTTCTTTCTTTTCCCGTTGGGGTACTATGTGAGGACGGGGAATCTATTCGTCAGAGAGACAGCGTTGGCTCCACCCAATGGGTCACAGAGGCACCAACCTGACCTCTCGGTGACTCCTTGGGTCACTCTGGCACTGACCTCATCTTGTGGCTGACCCATTGGGTCACTGAGCCCCTGACTAACCGGCTGAGAGGTTTCCGTGAAGGGCGAGTGGAGAGGGCACAGGGGAGGAGAAGGGGAAAGGGGCTTTGTCACTAAGGGGAGTCGGAGGCAAAGAATAAGTTCTAGTGGTAAGTATATAAGGGGGAAAAAACAGTGACTCCAGAGAAACAGAAAATACTAGTTCGATCACTGAACCCACGCTCCTTGAGGACTCTGATGGAATTTGGCACTCAAACATGCCAGCCGGGTTTTCATTCATTCATTCAATCTTATTTATTGAGCACTTACTGTGTGCAAAGCGCTGTGCTAAACGCTTGGAAAGTACAATTCGGCAACAGATGGAGACAATCCCTACCCAATAGCAGACTCACAGTCTAGAAGGGGGAGGCAGACAACAAAACAAAACAAGTACACAGGCATCAATACCATCAAAACAGATGAATGGAGTTACAGGTAGTAATAATAATAATAATGTTGGTATTTGTTAAGTGCTTACTATGTGCAGAGCACTGTTCTAAGCACTG
This sequence comes from Ornithorhynchus anatinus, assembly GCF_004115215.2. NCBI lineage: Eukaryota > Metazoa > Chordata > Mammalia > Monotremata > Ornithorhynchidae > Ornithorhynchus > Ornithorhynchus anatinus. The sequence goes on from NC_041729.1 coordinate 112,539,831, forward strand.
GGGTATATACAGGGGAATCAGGTTGTCTCACATGAGGCTCACAGTCTTAATCCCTATTTTACAGATGAGGTAACTGAGGCACAGAGAAGTTAAGAGACTTGCACACAGTCACACAGATGACATACACATATACATCATTAATAAAATGAATAGAGGAATAAATACGTACAAATATACACAAGTGCTGTGGGGAGGGGAAGGGGGTTAGAGCAGAGGGAGGGAGTAGGGGCGATTGGGGGGGGGAGGAGAGGAAAAGGGAGGGCTCAGTCTGGGAAGGCCTCCTGGAGGAGGTGAACATTCATTAGGGCTTTGAAGAGGGGAAGAGAGCTAGATTTTCAACCATTATGTGGTTCCCTTTCATTCCTAGAAGTCCGAAATGGTGACTGAAAAGGGATCCAAAGGGAAGCAATACATTAGCAATGTTTAGGGGTTATTTTGCCATCTAAAGGCAGAATTAATTGGATTTAAAAGAATAGTTAGGAAAGGAGTTGCTGTTTTTTGCTTTTATTTTTCCAGTTAGGATACTATATGAGGACTGGGAGACACAGAGAGAGACAGCGTTGACCCTGACACTGGGACACAGAGGCAACGAACTGACCTCTTCGTGACTCCGTGGGTCACTCGGGCACCAATCTGACCTTGCCCAAAGTCACACAGCAGACAAGCAGCAGACAAAATGGGGTGGGGGGCAGGCGGGGGGAGGCGACCTTAGTCCAGGACAGAAAACAAAAGCCCATTTCACTCGTAGTTTTATTTATTCATTTATTTATTTAAAGTTCGCTCATTGGTTTGATTAAAGGATTCACTGTCTTTGGTGACCTACTGATGAATGTATTTCAGCATCTGCAATACATTAGAAATTTTGAGGGGTTAAAGCATTAATCGGATTTAAAAGAATAGATAGGAGAGTAGTTGCTATTTTTTGCTTTTATTTTTCCAGGTGGGGTACTATGTGAGGAAGGGGAGAGACAGAGAGAGACAGCGTTGACCCTGCCCACTGGAACACAGAGGCCCCGACCTGAACTCTCGGTGACTCCTTTGGTTGCTCGGGCACCAGCCTGACCTCCCGGTAACTCCTTGGGTCACTCGGGCACTAACCTCATCTGTGGCTGACCCACTGGGTCACTGAGCCCCTGACTAACCGGCCGAGAGGTTTCCGCGAAGGGCGAGTGGAGAGGGCACAGGGGAGGAAAAGGGGAAAGGGGCTTTGTCACTAAGGGGAGTCAGAGGCAAAGAAGAAGTTCCAGGGGTAAGTATATAGGGGAATAAAATGATGCCAGAGAAACAGAAAATACTAGCTAGATCACTGAATCCACTCTCCTGGAGGATTTTGACAGGATTTGCCTCTCAAACATGCCAGCTGTGTTTTCAACCATTATGTGGTTCCCTTTCACTCCTAGAAGTCCAAAGTGATGACTGAAAAGGGATCCAAAGGGAAGCACTTCTCCTCACAGGTTTTTCGTTCTGCCCCCGCAAAGGCCTGGAAGTCTGAGGAGAAAAAGCGCGTAGAGGAAAAACAGGGACTGCCAGCGTGGCTTAGTGGCAAGAGCACGGGCTTGGGAGGTGGAAGACGTGGGTTCTAATCCCTGATCCGCCACTTATCTGCTGTGTGACCTTAGGTAAGCTGCTTAACTTCTCGGGGCCCACAGTTACCTCATCTGTAAAACAGGCATGAAAACTGTGAGCCCAATGTGGGCCAACCTCATTCATTCATTCATTCATTCATTCAATAGTATTTATTGAGCGCTTACTATGTGCAGAGCACTGTACTAAGCACTTGGAATGAACAAGTCGGCAACAGATAGAGACAGTCCCTGCCATTTGACGGGCTTACAGTCTAATCGGGGGAGACAGGCAGACAAGAACAATGGCAATAAATAGAGTCAAGGGGAAGAACATCTCGTAAAAACAATGGCAAATAAATAGAATCAAGGTGATGTACATTTCATTAACAAAATAAATAGGGTAATGAAAATATATACAGTTGAGCAGACGAGTACAGTGCTGAGGGGATGGGAAGGGAGGGGGGAGGACCAGAGGGAAATGGGGGGAAAAGAGGGTTAAGCTGCGGAGAGGTGAAGGGGGGGGTGGTAGAGGGAGAAGAGGAGCTCAGTCTGGGAAGGCCTGTTGGAGGAGGTGAGTTTTAAGTAGGGTTTTGAAGAGGGGAAGAGAATCAGTTTGGCAGAGGTGAGGAGGGAGGGCGTTCCAGGACCACGGGTAGACGTGGCCCAGGGGTCGACGGCGGGATAGGCAAGACCGAGGGACGGTGAGGAGGTGGGTGGCAGAGGAGCGGAGCCTGTGGGGTGGGCGGTAGAAAGAGAGAAGGGAGGAGAGGTAGGAAGGGGCAAGGTGATGTAGAGCCTTGAAGCCTAGAGTGAGGAGTTTTTGTTTGGAGCGGAGGTTGATAGGCAACCACTGGAGTTGTTTAAGAAGGGGAGTGACATGCCCAGATCATTTCTGCAGGAAGATGAGTTGGGCAGCGGAGTGAAGAATAGACTGGAGCGGGCCCTTTTATCTACCCAGTCCTTTAGACCAGGGCTTGGCATGCTGTTAGCGCTTAACAAGCACCATCATCATTATTATTATTATTATTATTTTCATAGAGAATGCAGCGTGGCTGAATGGAAAGAGCACGGACTTGGGAGTCAGAGAGGTCATGGGTTCTAATCCCTGCTCTGCCACTTGTCTGCCGTGTGGCCTTAGGCAAGTCACTTAACTTCTCTGTGCCTCAGTTCCCTCATCTGGAAAATGGGGATGAAGTCTCTGAGCCCCATGTGGGACAACCTGATTACCTTGTATCTACCCAGGCTTAGAGCTTACAGCAGGGCAAGCTTGGCATGCCGTCAGCGCTTAACAAGTACCATTATTATTATTATTATTATTAATTATTATCATTATTTCTGATTTCCCAAAGAAGCTCTAACTTTTTGACCTCTAGGTAAGTCATCTTCTTTTTGAAGACTTCTTTTTAAGCCAATCTGGCATTTCTTGTTTTTCCGGTACTTACTAGAAGAAAAGCAAATTGATTGAACCGTTATTTTTTCCTTACAGAACTTTACTTCAGGAAAATCACATTGATTTTTTCCCACTTTAATTTCAGTGCGATGGAAAACGAACGATCTCCCCCAAAGGAAGATCGGATAGAGTTCCGCGACTGCAGGCTCCAAATTGCCTCTGTTGCCACAAAGAAGATCCACAATTTCCCATTCGTGGGGATCCAAGGCGTTTAGGAAACCTGAGAAGGTTTTTCGGTTTGTTTGGTTTTTTTCCTTTCCCGTTCTTTAGGCGGGCGAAAAAGGCGGGGAGAAGCCAGTCAGTCCTCCCTGCCGTCAGAGCCCCAGCGCGAGCAATCCTTGGCTCCTCCACAGCTCGCTTCCCTCAGGCCCCGACTCCGCCTTCAGTTTCTCTGTGGGGAGTGGCCAGAGTTGACAGTCGGAGGCCGCAGCAGCTGGTGAGGCCCGAGAGGACGAGAGCGGCCAGGGAAAGCCGCTGGCTCACTCAAAGCCAGTCTCAGGGGCTGGGGGAGGCAGGTTCAGGAAGGAGAGGGAAAAAATGAAAAGAAAAATACATAAGCATTAGCCGACACGAACTGAAAGATACCTTGTGCGCCCTTCCCCTGACAGACTGATTTGACTCAGTGATTTTAAGGAATTGTATGGCTCTAAAACGGTATTCAAAATTATTCCCTCACAGTGCCCCTTCGCCCTTGGAGTGGGGGGGGGGAGGGGATGGCGGGTGTGTGTGTGTTTGCTTTAGGGGGTGTGGAGGGGTGTCATCGAAATGTGAACCTAACATGCTCAGAAAGGACAAAATCACTCGACTACCCGACCAGATTTTAGGGGGAAAAAAATTGACGTAGAAACGGAAAGCTCTTAAGGAAGCAAGCCACGTTTTTGCGGGAGGGAAGAACCAAAGGTTTGACCGGCTCTGAAATGAAGGCCAGCGAGTGGAGCTTATTTCCCCCCAAACTACTTGTGAAAAATGTGAATTCCAACTGCTCCGTTGGGTCACTCGGATAGCTGTGTCCTGAAGGGAGGGATTCATTACCAGAGAAAGCGGGACCCGAGGGGAGGATGAGGGCTCGAATCGGGCTTTGGACCCCGGGGTCTGTGGGAGAAGAGAAAGGGAAGCGACTGTCCCTAAAAGAAAGAAAGAAAGCCTTTACCTCAACTCCTGGCCGTCGCGGAGGTTGGAATCCCGGACTAGCCAGATCTGCCTCTGAAAAGTGCATTTCTAGCCCCTAGATGGATATAAAGAGAGAGAAAATGAACGACTAGAGGACTTACCGTGTCCTCTAGCTGGCTGAAGGAATACTGGTTTGCGAACAGAAGTTCCTGCTGTTCCCTAGGAAAGCCCTGTTGTCGCTTTGTGTTCAAAGGGAGGTGTGGCATTTATTTTCAGGAATTTCAAGTGCCCACTTCACCCCAAGACTCCGGGAGAGGAAGAGAAGGCCCCAGAGGAGGAAGGAGGAGACTCGAACGGCCCGCCCACCCCTGCACCCACCAAACCACAAGCTTTAACCATGGGAATCAACCTGGCCATCGGGGGAGAAATAATAAAAATAAAATAAGTATCTCCTCATATCCTAACCCAAACAAACTTGGAAACACATACTTCCCATATCAAATGATCTGAACTCTAAGAAGCCTCTCTCACATTTTTATATCCAAGATGATAAAGTACTTGGACTTTTCCTCACAGAATATATCCCCAATCCATTTTCAGGGGAAAGGACTCTGCTGGTTAGGATGTTGCTTTGACTCCTTAAAATGCAGTCAAGGGAGAGATAGGATAGAGGGAGACCCGGAGCCTTTACTTAGGAAGAAATAATAAGAAAGATAAAAGAGACATTAAATAAATAGTGCTGATAGGCTATTTAAAAGTCAATGCAAAAATGGAACCTCACTGTAAATTTCCAAGGGAAATTTACCTCACGTCTCCTTAAAAAGAGACAACAAAATGTCTTAGGACGAGGCTCCCTGATGTAGAGCAGTTCACTCTCCTAACTATTGGGATTGGGTTTATATTCTATATGTGGTTTGGCTTTAGCTTAAGAAGAGAGACAAGAAAATTCTTGCACACCCTAGAGCGCTGTGATTCTGAAGGAACTCTGTTAAAGAATTGCTGCTACACTTTGTGAAAAAGGTGGAATAGTCTGTGCTCGTGGGCTCAAACCCAGGTGGATATTTTTCAGAGACTTAACCTGCCCACTTCTGGGAGCTCCCCATCTGGCCAGCATCCAGCCAGGCAGAGCTGCGGCCTCAGACATCAGCAGCAGCCGAGCCAACTGGATGGTGAGGAGAGCTAGGTAAAAAGATGCCGGCGGTAGTAAAGGTATGAAAGGAGGAGAGGGAAGGGTTTGGGATGGGGTGAGGGAGATCTAAAGCGATTTCAAGGCCAGCCAAGAAAAGAACGATCTCAGCAATTGTCAGAAGTGAGAAGGGGGATGCTCCGAGTCACATGCCGCAGGCTGGAATCTTTGCCTGTGGAATAACGTTTTATCCCTGGGCACGATAATCCAGAAAAATGAAAGGCCAGAAAGTCAAGCATGCACCACCCATTCAGGGCAGTGAGAGATTCCTTGACTCGCCCCTTGGGGAATATTTGACAAAGATTGCCAGGTTAACTGTGGGTCACTCTGCCTCTCCAGAGAACGCTAATGGAGGGATTTTCTTTTTCCACCACAGGATTGCAGCCTGAATTCCCAACCTCCAATTGGCTCGGCTTCTCCCAGAATATCGGAGGAATGAAGACGGCGGGGAAAGAAGACCTTCGCTCCGGCTCACGCGGCAAGGGATGGATCAAGGCAAAACCCTTTTAGGCTCTGAACCGATCCCCAGCACTGTAAGCTAAGTCTTCGTGGCCAGGAAGCCAGAGGTAAAACACAAATTGTTTGCATAATGAAAACAATCTCCTCCTTGGATTGATAGACCCAAAGTCTTCATGGCCTGAAAAGATACTATGGGGCTAAAAAGAGGAGGATTTTGCTTTATGCAAAACCTCTCCTGCTCATTTGTGTATGTAAGAAGTAAAAGACCTTCAAAGAAAATAGGTGAGGAGGGAAAGGAGAGATTTACAGGATGCCGAGACATCTCCTGTGCCTGAGTCCCCACCTCGTGTCTCCGAAGCCTTGTATTGCAGAACCAATAGAGAGTAGATCAGGTGCCCGGGGGGAAATAAGCTTCATGTGTAAAATTCTCCAGATTTCATTTCCCTACCTAAGCTGGTCTTCAAGGCCTTCAAAGAGATGTTTGAGGTGAAAAGGGAGAAATTTGCTTCATGCAAACAGCCTCCAGGTTCACTTTCTCGATCAAATGTGGTCTATGCCTTAAAAGAGAGCGAACATTAGCTGTGCCAAAGGAGAAATTTGCTCCATGGAAATAATTCCAGTTTTATTTCTCTGTCTAAGAGGTCTTCAAGGCCACCACAGAGAATGTCAGAGGGGAGAAAGAGGAAATTTGCTTTATACAAAACATCTCCTGCTTTATTTCCTCTTCCTAAAGTCTTTGAGGGCTGAAAAGGCAATATATGGGTTGGAAATACAGAGAATATTGCTTCATGCAAAACCTCTCCTGCTTATATGAGATCTTTAAGGCTTCTAAAGAGACCATCTGAGGGTCTTAAGAGAGAAATTGGCTTCTTGCAGGTCCATCTCCTGGTCATTACTCCACCTCAGGCCTCCGTGGCCTCTGACTTGAGCATGAATGAGGTAACGTTTTAGGTGCAAAAGGGGAAATTTGCTTCATGCAAAAATCTCCAGCTTAGATTTGTCTACCTAAGGTCTTCAAGACCAGAAAAGAGACTATTTAAGGTCAGAAAGGAGAAAATTGCTTCCTGGAAACCATCTCCAGCTTTTCTTTCTCTACCTAAGGTCTTGGAGGCCTCGAAAGAGGGTACTTGAGTTGAAAAAGGAAAAAGTTAGTTTCATGGTTGCAATAGCCAGTTTAAGTTTCTGGGAGGTCTTCAGGGCCTCCGAGGAGACAATTTCAAGGGAAAGAGGAGAAATGTGCTTTATGCAAACCATTTCCTGCTTGACGTTTTCTAACTAGAAGTCTTCAAGGCATCTGAAAAGGAGAATTTTGCTTCCTGCCAAAACCGTCTGGCTTATTTTGTCCACGTTAAGGCTATAAGGCCTTCAAAGGTAACCTAGGGGATGAAAAATGATCAGTTTGCTTCATGCCACCCATTATCCAGCTCTTAGTTCTGGAAAGTCTTCAAGGCCTGGCAAGAGAATAAGTTAGGTGAAAAGGGAGAAATTTGCTTCATGGCTTAGATCCATCTCCCATTCGATTCTCCTCTTGAAACTTTCAAGGCCTTTGAACGGAGAGTGAAGAGAGAATAGTTGAGGGTCAAAAGGAGAAATTGGCTTCATGCAAACCATCTCCAACTTGTATTTCTCTGGCTATGGTCTTCAAGACCAGAAAAGAGAATATTTGTGGTGTTAAAGGAGCAAATGGCTTCATGTGAAGAAACTCTAGTTTTTGTGTCTCTAAAGCCTTCAAGGCCTCCAAAGAGAGTTTTTGAGCTGAAAATGGAGAAATTTGCTCAATACAGTCTCCTGCTTTCTTTCTCTAATGGGGGTCTTCACGGCCTTAGAAGATAGTTTATGGCACTAAAAAAGGAGAATTTTGCTTCATGCAAAATCTGGCCTTATTGTTCAACCCCAGGTCTTCAGGCCATCAAAGATATTATATGTAAAAGGGTGTGGTTGCTTCCTGCAAACCATCTCCAGCTCTTAGGTCTCTATACCAGGTCTTCAAGGCCTTAAAAGAGACTGTTTTAGGTGAAAAGGGGGAAAAATTTGCTTCATGCAGATACACTTCCTGTGCATTCCCCCATGTCAGGCCTTCAAGGGGTTTGAATTGGGAATGAAAGGAGACTGTATGAAGTGCAAAAGGAGAGGTTTGCTTCACGTGAATGATCTCCAGCTTACATTTTTCCAAACAGGGTTTTCAAGGCCTTAAAAGTGACTGTTTTAGGTGAAAATAAGGTGAAATTTGCTTTATGCAGATACACTTCCTGTTCATTCCCCCACCTCAGGCCTTCAAAGGCTTTGAATGGAGAGAGACTGAGGATATGTGAGGTGTAAAAGGAGAAGTTGACTTCACGCGAACCATATCCAGCTGGAATTTCTCTCTACAGGGTCTTCTAGGCCTTAACAGAAAGTATTTGAGGTGTAACAGAGAACTATTCTCCAAAGAGAATATTTGAGGTGGGACACAGAGAAATTTGCTTCATGCAAACAGTCTCCAGCTTTTATGTCCTTTTCTGAGGTGTTCAAAGAATGAAAGAGAACATTTCCAGGGATGGTGGAGAAATTAGCTTTCTGCGTACAATCTCCAGGCTTTATTTTTCTAAGGTCTTCAAGGCCTCAAAAGAAAGCATTTAAGGCATAAAAGGGGAAATTGGTATCATGAAAACATGCTCCTGCTTTCATGTATCAACCCACATACCTGAAAAGAGGATATTTGAGGCAATATTTACTTCACGGAAAGAATCTCCTCCGTTTATTTCTCTACCTAAAATCTTCAGGGCCTCAAAAGTAAGGCTTAAAAGGAGAAATTTGTGTCGTGAAAACAAGCTCTTCCTTTCACTTATTTCCCTAAAGATCTGAAAAGAGAATATTTGAGGAGGAAGAGCAGAAATTTGCTTCATGAAAACAAAGTCCTGCCTTTATTTCTCTACCTAAGGACTTCGAGGCCTGAAAAGAGAATATTTGAGGTTGAAAAGGAGACATATGCTTTATGTAAGCCACTTCCCACTTTGGTTTATCTAGTGAAGGTCGTCTTGACCCAAAAAAGAGACTACCTGAGTCCAAAGGTACAAGGTTTCTTCCTGTAAACCATCTCCTACTTTTGTTTCTCTTCCTAAGGGCTGGAAAGAGTAATATATAAGGTTAAAGAAGGAAAAACTTTCCTCCTAGAAAAACTCACCTCATCATTTATCTACCTAAGGTCTTCAAGACCTGAAGAGAAAATATATGATGTGGCAAAGGCGAAGTGCCTTACTCAATTTAGGCCTTCAAGGCCCTTATCCAAGAACAATTCATGGAGAATGTTTCTGGTGGAAAGGAGAAATTTGCTTCATGAAAAAGGTCTCCTTTTATTTCTCTCACACAGGTCTTCAGGGCCTGAAAAGAGAAGATTTGAAGTGAGAAAGGAGAAGTCTGCTTCATGCGGAAACATCTCTATGCATTACTCCACCTGAGGCCTTCAAGACCTTTTATAAGACTATTCATTGAGAATGTTGGTGGTGGAAAGGAGAAATTTGCTTCATGCAAACAAATCTCCTTTTATTTCCCTCCCTCAGGTCTTCAGGGCCTGAAAAGAGAAGTTCTGAAGTGAGAAAGGAGAAGTCTGCTTCACGCAGAAATAGCTCCTGTGCGTTACTCCCCTTGAAGCCTTCAAGGCTTTTGAATTGAGATTATCTGAGGTGAAAAAAGGAGAAATTTGCTTTACACAAACAGATTTCCTTTCATTTCTCTACTTCAGGTCTTCAGGGCCTGAACAGAGAAGATTTGAAGTGAGAAAGGAGAAGTCTGCTTCATGCAAAACTATTTCCTGTATGTTACCCCACTTGAGGCCCTCAAAGCCTTTGAATCGAGAGTATTTGAGGTGAAAAAAGGAGAAATTTGCTTTATGCAAACAATCTTCTGCTTTTGTTTCTCTCCCTAAGGTCTTCAAGACCTTAAAAGAGACAATTTCCAGGGGTCAAAAGGAGAAATTTACTTCATGCAAATAGTACTTCCTGGTTATTACTTCATCTGAAGCCTTCGAGGCCTTTCAATTGAGAATGAATAGAGAATCTCTGCAGTGTAAAAGGAGGAATTTGCTTCATGCAAACCGTGTCCAGCTTTCCCTTCTCTGTCTAAGGTCTTCATGGCCTCAGAAGAGACTATTTGAGTTGCAGAAGGAGAAATTTGTTTCATGCAAACCAATTCCAACTTTTCCTTCTTTATTTAAGGAGTTCAAGGCCCCAAAGAGAACATTTGCGATGAAAATGGAGAAATTGGCCTCATCTGTACAATCTCCAGCTTTGGTTTCTCTGCGGTCTTCAAGGCCTCCCAAGCAAACATTTGAGGCTTAAAATGAGGAACTGGCTTGATGAACATCATCCCCTGCTTTTGTGTGTCTACCTAAGGTCTCCAAGGACTGAAAAAAGAATACTTGATGTGAAAAATGAAAAATTTGCCTCATGCAAGCCATCCCTTACTTTTATTTCTCTACCTAAGGTCTCCAAGGCCAGAAAAAAGAATCCTTGAGGTGACAAAGGAGAAATTTGCTTCATGCAGATACATTTCCTGTTCATTCCCCCACCTCAGGCCTTCATGGCCTTTGAACTGAGAGTCACTGGAGGATAAGTGAGGTGCGAAAGGAGAGGTTGGCTTCATGCAAACCATCTCCAGCTTCTATTTCTCTATACGGGGTCTTCAAGGCCTTAAAAGAAAGTATTTGAAGTACAACAGGAGAAATTTATCTTGTCAAGATTTATCTTAAGAAAGTCTTCAAGGTCTCCAAAGAGAATATTTGAGGTGAGACAAAGAGAAATTTGCTTCATGCAAACAATCTCCAGCTTTTATATTCTTTTCTAAGGTGCTCACAGGCCATGAAAGAGGACATTTGCGGTGAAAGTACAGAAATTAGCTTTCTGCATACAATAAAAATGTTGGTATTTGTTAAGCGCTTACTATATGCAGAGCACTGTTCTAAGCGCTGTGGTAGATACAGGGTAATCAGGTTGTCCCACGTGAGGCTCACAGTCTTAATCCCCCATTTTGCAGATGAGATAGCTGAGGCCCAGAGAAGTTAAGTGACTTGCCCACAGTCACACAGCTGCCAAGTGGCAGAGCCGGGATTCAAACCCATGACCTCTGACTCCCAAGCCCGGGCTCTTTCCAAGGTCTTCAAGGCCTCAAAAGAAAGTAATTAAGGCTTGAAAGGAGAAATTTATGTCATGAAAACAAGCTTCTGCTTTCATTTATCAACCCAAAGGCCTAAAACGAGAATATTTGAGACAGAGGAGGAGCAGTTTGCTTCATGTAAACAATCTCCTCCTTTAATTTCTCTACCTAAGGTCTTCAAGGCCTCAAAAGAAAATATTTATTGCTTAAAAGGAGAAATTTACAGCATGAAAACAAGCTCCTGCTTTCATTTATCTCCCTAAAGACCTGAAAAGAGAATATTTGAGGTGCAAGAGGAGAAATTTGCTTCATGCAAACAATCTCCTACTTTTATTTCTCTACAAAAGGTCTTCAAGGCCTCAACAGAAAATATTGAGGGCTTAAAAAGAGAAAATTGGTTCAGGTAAGCTTCCTACCACTTTGGTTTCTCTACTGAAGGTCTTCAAGACCCAAAAAGAGAGTATGTGTCCAAAATGACCTAGTTTTCCTGCTTTTGCTTCTCTTCCTAAGGGCTGGAAAGGGTAATATATAGGATTCGAGAAGGAACAATTTGCCTCCTAGAAAAACTCACCTCATCATTTTTCTATCTATGGTCTTCTAGAACTCAAGAGAAAATATATGAAGTGGAAAAGGAGAAGTCTGCTTCATGCAGAGACATCTCCTATGCGTTTCTCCACTTAGGCCTTCAAGGCCTTTTCCAAGACAATTCATCGAGAATATTGGTCGTGGAAAGGAGAAATTCATGGAGAATGTTGAGGGTGAAACGGAGAAATTTGCTCCATGCAAACCATTCTTCTTTTAGTTCTCTACCACAGGTCTTCAGGGCCTGAAAAGAGAAGATTTGAAGTGAGAAAGGAGAAGTCTGCTTCATGCAGAAACATCTCCTGTGTGTTACTCCACTTGAGGCCTTCAAGGCCTTTTCCAAGACCATTCATCGCGAATGTTGGTGGTGGAAAGGAGAAATTTGCTTCACGCAAACCAATCTCCTTTCATTTCTCTACCACAGGTCTTCAGGGCCTGAAAAGAGAAGATTTGAAGTGAGAAAGGAGAAGTCTGCTTCACACAGAAATATCACCTGTGCATTAACTCCACTTGTGGCCTTCAAGTCCTGTGAATCAAGAAGATCGGAGGTGAAAAAAAGAGAAATTTGCTTCATGCAAACAATCTTCTCCTTTTGTATTTCTCCCTATGGTCCTCAAGACCTGAAAAGAACATGTGTTGAAAAAAGAGTTTTCTGGATGCCATCTCCTGCTATTGTTTCTCTCCCTGAGGTCTTCAAGACCTTAAAAGAGACTATTTCCAGTGGTCAAAAGGAGAAAATTGCTTCATGCAGATACTACTTCCTGTGCATTACTGCCCCTCAGGCCTTCAAAAAGTCTTTTAATTGGCAATGAATAGAGAAGCTCTGAGGTGCAAAAGGAGGAATTTGCTTCACGCAAATAATCTCCCACTTTCCGTTTACTGCCTAAAGGTCTTCTAGGCCTCCAAAGACAATCTTGGAAATGAAGATGGAGAAGTTGGCTTCATGCAAAACCATCTCCTACCGTCGTTTCTCTCGCTCAGGTCTTCAAGACCTAAAAAGAGAATCTTTGAGGTTGAAGAGGAGAAATGTGCTTCATGCAAACCATCTCCCGCTTTCACTTCTCTACCTGAGGTCTGCATGACCCGAAAAGAGAATATCTGTGGGGAAAAGGACAGGTTTTCTTCATGTAACCAATCTCCTGCTTCTCTTTCTCCACCTGAGGGCCGGAAATGGCAAAAGATGGGGTTAGAAAACAGAGAAATGTGCTTCATGCAAGCGCTCACCTAATGGTCTCTCTAAAGTCCTCAAGGCCAGAAGAGAAAATATGTGAACTGGAAAAGGAGACATTGGCTCCATGCGGAAACATCTCCAGTGCATTAGTCCATTTTAGGCCTTCAGGGCCTTTTAATAAAGAACAAAGAGACTATTGCATTTGAAAAAGGAGGAATTTGTTTCACATACAGAATTTGTTTCACATACACTCTCTCTCGCTTTTGCTTCTCTACCCTAAGGACTTCAAGACCAGAAAAGGGAATATTCGAGTTGAAAAAGGAGAAATTCTACTTCTCTGAACAAATCTCCTTTTTGTTATGCCCCCTCTTCCTTTTAAAGTGTTTTAATTGAGAATGAGAAGGGAAGATTGGATGGGCAAGGGAAATTATTTGCTTCATGGCAGAAAATATCCCCTTATTTCTTTCTCTACCTGTGGTTTTCAAGGCCTGCAAAAAGAGAATGCATATGAGCTGGCCAAGGGGAAGCTTGACTTCATGCAAAAAATGTTAGCATTTGTTACACCACCAAGGCCTTCCAGGCCTTTAATTGAAAATAATTCAGAGAGTATATACAAGGTGGAAAAGGAGAAACGTACTTCATGTGGACAGTCTCTGGTTTGAAATTGTCTACCTAAGGTCTTTGGGGTATGAAAGGAGGATAGACGAGATTGAAAGAGGAGAAATTTGCTTCCTGCAAAAACTCACCTGATCATCTTTCTACCTTAGGGTCTTCAAGGCCTGAAGAGAAAATACCTGAGCTGGAATGGGAGAAGTGTGCTTCAAGCAGACACATCTCCTGGGCATTGGTCCACCTCAGGCCTTCAGGGCCTTTGAGGTGAGAGTGAGTTGAGATTCTTTGAGGTGAAAAAGGAGAAAGTTGCTTCATGCCAACAACTCCCTGCTTTTACTTTTCTACCTCAAGGCTTTGAGGCTTGAAAAGAGAATATCAGAGGGAGGAGAAAGAGAAATTTGCTTTATGCAAAAACTCTCCTGTCAGTGTGTCTGCATCAGAATCTACAAGACCTGAAGAGAAAATAAATGTATGAGCTGGAAAGGGGGAAATTTAACTTCCTCCACTAATGTCTTCTGAACATAAGTCGACCTGCAGCCTTGCAGGCCTTTTAATTGAGAATGAATAAGGAATACATGAGGTGGAAAAGGAGAAACTTGCTTCATGCCAAAAAACTCCTGCTTTGATTTCTCTTCGTAAGGTCTTCAAGGCCTCAGAAGAGAAGTGATGGGATGAAAAGCGAGAAATTTGTGTCCCGCAAACTCTTTCTCACTTTTGTTTCTCCACCTGAAGTCGTCGAGACCTTTGGATTGAGGGTGAATCAAGATTATCCAAAGTGAAAAAGGAGAAATTTCCAAGAAGCAAAACACTTTCAGCTTTTATTTCACTAGTGCTTGTCTTCAGTGCCCTGAAAAGATAATATTTAAAGTAATAGGGGAGAAATTTGCTTCATGTAATAATGATAGCACTAATTTGTCTACCTAAGGTCTTCAAGGCCTAAAAAAGACTATTTGAGGTAAAAAAGGAGAAATTTGCTTCAGGTATAAAAATCTCCTGAACTTCTCTACCTAAGGTCTTCAAGCCCTGAAAAGAGACCATGTGGGGTAGAAAAGGAGAAATTTGCTTCATGCACAAAAATCTCTTATTTTTCTCTACCTGAGGTCTTCAAGACCTGAAAAGAGACTATTTGAGATAGAAAAGGTGAAATCTCCATGCCCAAATTTCTCTAACCTAACCCCTTCAAGAACTGCATAGAGAGTATATGAGGTGGAAAAGGAGTCATTTGTTTCACGCCAAAAGGTCTCCCGTTTATTTCTCTACCTGTGGCCTCTAAGGTCTGCAAGGAGAATAATTTGAGGAGTGGAAGAAGACATGGCCTGGCTGCAAATTTCCTCTCCCTTTAATTTTTTAACTTCGTCCTTAAAGTCCTTGTGTTCATTGACAGAGAAAACATGATCTACTCGGGATTGTAAAGGAGAGATTTTCTTGCTGCAACACTTTCCCTTTTATTTCTCCACCAATGGCTTTGCCCTCCAAAGCCTTTTCATTAGGAGAGAAAAGGAAATCTTTGGGACAAAAGGAAAAGGTAAAACTTGCTTCATGCAAACAACCCTCCTGCTTATTATACCCCCTCGGGCTTTCAAGGCCCTTTCATTTTAGAGTTAAGAAGAAAAAGGAAGCCAGTCAATCGGGAATCTCTTCTGGACCCCAGGCTGAGTCTCGAGCCTCTGGTCCAGGTTACTGGAGGGTGATCAACAGAAATTTGAGGTGGAGGAGGAGGAGGAGGAGGGACTTTTGCATCATGCCAAATCCTTGAAAAGCTCAGCTGCGTGTAAAACAGCCTCTCCTCCGATGACCTCCTGCCTTGGGTCTTCAAGGCCCAGGTGCAAGTAGGGAGAAGGTAGCTTCATGACAAAATCTCCTGTCTGATCCATCATCTCCCATCTGGCTACTCTGGTCTTTGTGGTGGCCAGTGGAGGTCGGGCCAGGGAGGCGTGGGGCGGTGCTGGGGTGGAGGGCGGAGGGCACGGGAGGGAAACCCCTAAGAAACTCTGCAGGGGCAAACAGGAGGAGATTCTCTTCTTGCCGAATCTCCTGAAAAACAATGGTCCAGTTGTCCAAGAAATCCCCGGTTGGTCTTTTGGGGGTGCACTTCTGGACCAAGAGATTATTATCCTCATAGACAATCTGGGCTATCGCTCTTGTGAGCCTTCCACTTTTCAGAGAGGTTAGAGCTGCTCCAGTTGGGCTGTGTAGGCTCATTTTCCACGTGAAGAAAGAAATTGCCCGGTCTTAGCGGGAGATATCTCTCAAAATTCTATAGTGTTTTGTCAGGATTTCAGTTTCTAACCTCTACGACAAAAGCACAACAGAGATAACTCCTTGTCCTTCTCTAAGTCCTGGATGACCAACTCAATGTTCAGTGGAATGATATTTTTCTCTGACTCAACTGATATAAAACAACTCAAAGATTTATGCAGCACATCACACCAGCATTTTAAAAGTCCATAATATAGATAAATAAAATTAAAATAAATATAAAACACAACTCCAGACAGCACAATAAAATACAATAAACTAGTTTAAAATAAAAGCTAATACTAAAATCACTAACATATAAAATAAATTGACATATAAATCTATACCACACTCATTCCATTGAACGTAGACGTCTGGGATATTTTAGGATTAAAAACAAAAAAAATACCATGCATTCTAAGACCAATAACGGCGAGGTTTATCTCTCTGCCTTTTCTAACATGATTAGATGAATGGCTTTATGAACGCAAACTGACTAAAGCACTATAGACCCACCTAAAAACATCTGGGGAAAATTCTGCCCAACTTCAAAGCAATTTCGCTTCCTGTGCTTTGTTTAAGAATGTCTGACCCGCTGAGTATTTGTCCTCAAGGTTTTGAATCGGTACAGATTTCGGAGGCTGCTACTCTGGACTGGAACTTTCCTGGATGAGGTAGGCCCTGGTAGGAGCAGAGGTAAGTCGGGCCAGAAGGGAGAAGCATCCTAATTCCCGGGAAGGGTGGGTTCAAGGGATATCCTCAGGGTGGCCCTGGGGGCTGGCAAGTGTTGCCTTGACAGCTGTCAGTGAATTTACGTCTGCCTTAGTTTTTCCACTTCAAAATCTGCCAGTAGGATTTTTGTTCCCCACATGCAGCAAGGAGAGAATCGGCATTCCTAAATCCAGGAAAGAAATGAGGTGAATGGACAGCGGACCAAGAAGAAGAATTCACAGCATCGTGCCTGCCGTCAAAGGCATGGCCACTGCCCCTGCGGCCCCTTATTGCAGCGTGGGGGAAAGCAGGGGCAGTCCGGTGAGAGGGTACCAGAGGAGGAGGGAGGTGGCGGACCAGCCCTGCCTGAGGAGGGGGGGACGGAGGGTCTAAGCCCACTGCGGCACTGCCACTAGGTGCCCCCTGATCCTCAGTGGGAGATCCACTGCAGGGGGGATGGTGGCAGTGCAGGGGAGGGAGTGGCAGGGGAAGAAGGATTTGCCGGGTACCCCTTCTCACCTTTTCCCCTCTCCACTTCCCCTCCTTTAACTCCAGCCACTTCCATTTCTCCTCCTTCTCAAAACTAAATGGAAAAAATATTGTTTCAGCAGCACCCCAACATTCCAGGACCCAAGGCCTCCAGCCAAGCCAGCTCTAACTTCTTCCTGGACTCTCAACACCCCCAGGGATAACATCCTGAAGTTCTCCTGCCTCCACCCGAAGGACCCCAGCCCTCCAACCAAGCCAGCTGCAACTTCTTCCTGGACTCTCACCACTGCAAGGGAAACCATCCTGAAGCACTCCTGACTCCACCCCAACCCTACACAATCCCAGACCCAAGCCACAGGTTGTCTTCTGGGGCCTGGGGTTGCCTCTGACCACCCTGTCGACCTCCTCCCCAACCCCCAAAACCTGGCCATCCCTCCGTCCAACACCGCCCCCCTCCCCACCCCACCAGCTCCCTAACCCTGTTCCACCTCAACCCCTTCCAGATATTCAAAGGAAAGCTTTTCTTCCCCAAAACACTATGTTAGTGAATAGAAGTTGTTCAAATCCCATCTCACACCTGAGGGTCTTTCTTGGTTTGGGGATTGGGTCTTTGTATAGTTCAAAGAGATGGTGTCTGCACAGGATAATCAAGACAGATGTTCGGGGATGATGACTAAAATTCCTCTTTGTACAAAGTCAAGTGAAGGTGGCAGCCCTGCCTGAGGGCTTTACAGCATGTAGATGGGTGGGAACTCTTGAGCCAGCCAAAGGTGTGACAGTTCTTTGGGGAAAGTGGAAGGGTGATCTATGGCACTAGATGCCATAGATGGCCCTCTTCCTTAGAAGTTTTGGTTTTGGTCTCTCTCTCTCTCTTTTGAACTCTGCCAGCTCCCAGGAGAACTGATGTTCCCCAGGTCCAGACTGAAACATTGCAAGATATGTTTTGCAGTGTGGACAGCTTCCTTGGATTAATGGGCCAAGTAGAAGGCAAGCAAAATTCACACAACCTTGTTGTACCTACTGGCTTTGAAACCACACTTTCACACCTTTCCCCTACTACACATCCCCAGCCCTCCCTACAACCATATCCCTGCTCCCTTTTACCCACCCTCCTTAACACAGTAACAGCCCTTTGCTCTCCCCTTATGGTCCCCACCCAGATTCCTACCACTCTACCACTTCCCAATCCGGCCTAGAGAGACATAACCATTTGCGTTCAGAGCTGGTGAAGGGGAGCAGAAGCTGGTAGAGCAGATGAGAAAACCTTGCTGCTGCCAACACCAGCAGGTCTCAGGAGTTCCTCTTGGGCCTAGACCAGCCTACTTTACCATGGCAAAATGGCTGTAATTGCTCTTTACTAAGCAAACCTTACCTCTCTACTTTCAAGTATCTCCCCACTGGTACTCTTAGCTCCAGTCCTAATTTAGGGACCTATAGAATAGCCATAAAAAACTGAACCCTTAACTTACATGGTGGAAACAGTCATAAAACACTTTCTTATAACTGAGCCTAGGAAACACTACCACTACTAATCAGGGTACTTGTTAAGCACTTATTAGGTACCTAACACTGTTTTAAGTGCTGGGGTAGATACAAGCAAATTGGGTTGGAGACAGTCCCTGTCCCACACGGGGCTCACAGTCTTAATCCCCGTTTGACAGATGAGGTAACTGAGGCACAGAGAAGTGAAGTGACTTGCCCAGGACCACAGAGCAGACAAGCGGCAAAGCCAGGATTAGCACCCATCACCTCTGACTCCTTGGCCCATGCTCTATCCACCACGCTGTACTGCTTAGTGAATGACAGTCAAACATTTCAGATAAACAGTGCTTTTAATTCTGTTTTGAAGGAAGGGAAAGAATTCATTAGAAGGTTCCACCCCGAGTCAAACATCAGAATAATCATTGGTGGCTACTGGACATTCACCTGGTGACTGCTTGCTTTGCTCCTGGAAAGCTTTAGGGCTCATTATCAAGATTGGGCTCTCATTCCTAAGGGAACACTGTTGGTGAAACTGCATCTATGAGAATCTGAAGCACTGAATCTAAGCACTGAAGTAGATACAAAGTAATCAGGTTGTTCTACCTGAGGCTCACAGTCTTAATCCCCATTTTACAGATGAGGAAACTGAGGCACAGAGAAGTTAAGTGACTTGCCCAAGGTCACACAGCAGACAAGTGGCAGAGATGGGATTAGAACCCACATCCTTTGACTCCCAAGCCTGTGCTCTTTCCACTAAGCCACACTGCTTGGGAGATAATAATAATAATGATGGCATTTGGTAAGCACCTACTATATGTCAAGCACTGTTCTAAGTTCAGGGATAGATATGAGGTAACTGGGTTTTTCCATGTGGGGCTCACAGTCTCAACCCCGCTTTACAGTTGAGGTAACTGAGGCACAGAGAAGTTAAGTGACTTGCCTAAAGTCACACAGCTGACAAGCAGCGGAGCCGGAATTAGAACCCACGATCTCTGACTCCCAAGCCAGGGCTCTTTCCACTAAACCATGCTGGCATAGCTGCAATTGGCAATCCACATTTTGGGAAGACGCATGTTTGTAACCTAGATTGTTTTCGCCCCCTCTCTCCTCTGCCCCCCGCCCCCCATCTCTCCTTTTCTATCAGACAAATGGCTCTCTGGAGTCTGAAGTGTCCAATAGATGTGATTCTTAGCAGGTGACGGAGGATGGGGCGGGGAGACTTGTGCCTCCATAGTCACTCAGGCAAGTTCCGCGACCAGATCTCACCACACCAGACATGATGGAGTGCTTACTGTGTGCAAAGCACTGCACAAAGAGCTTGGAGAGTACAATAGGAGAGACACATTCCCTGCCCACAACAATAAGGCCGAGTGGCAAGAGCACAGTCTTAAGAGTCAGAGAAGGTGGGTTCTAATTCCATCTCTGCCACTTGGCTACTGTGTGACCTTGGGAAGTCACTTAACTTCTTTGTACCTCAGTTCCCTCTTTTGTAAAATGGGGATTAAGACTGTGAGCCCCATGTGGACAATCTGATACCCTCGTATCTCCCCTAGCACTTAGAACAGTGTTTGGCACATAGTAAGTGTGTAACAAATAGTATTGTAACTCAGTATTGCACTCCTCCAGCACATCCTACAGTGCTCAGCACATAGGAAATGCTCAATAATCACCAGTATGTTTTCATCTCATTCTCTCCTTAGGAGATAGAGCCCAGGTCAGGAAGTTTAAAGGTAATGGGTTCTAATCCTTGATCTACCACTTGTCTGCTGTGTGACCTTAGACAAGTTACTTCACTCCTCTGTGCCTCAGTTTCCTAATTTGTCTAATGGATCTTGACACTGTGAGCTCCACGTGGGAAAAGGACTGTGTCCAACCCAATTGTTTTTGTACCCAGCCCAACGCTTAGTACAGCACCTGACATTTTAAGCACTAAAGAAATACTACAATTATCATTAATCATTATTATTATTATTATATTAACTACCCCCTCTGTGCTCACACCCACTGCACTTCTGTACACAGAGTGCATAGTGTACAGATATGCACATCAATGCTGCAGGGCAAATAGCGGATGTCTACAGGTTATAGATACAAGGGTGTTGACGATGCAGAAGGGCGAAGAAGCTGAGAGTGAGGGGGGGTGGGGGGAAGAGAACTTAATCAGAGAAAGCCTGTTGGCGGGGTTGCGAACTTAATAATGCTTTGAAGAAAGGGAGAGTGGTGGTCTGGCCTTTGTGGAGAGGGAGGCAGTTCCAGGCCAGAGGGAGGCCGTGGAAAGGGAGTCGGAGGCGACATAGACCAGAAGGAAACCCAACGAGGTAGCCGGCGCTGTTGAAGCAAAGTGCCACCAGGTGGCGATAGAGAGGCGCGGCCGCCCAGACTCACTATCTAGGCCAGAAGCAGCGCCCCCTGGTGGCTACAGCCCGGACCTGCGCGTCAGAAGGCCCTGGCTCCTAAACCAGACCCCGCCACTTGTCTTCTGGGTGACCTTGGGCAAGTCACTTCACTTCTCCGTGCCTCAGTTACCTCATCTCTAAAATGGGGATTAAGATTTGTGAGTCCCATGTGGGACGTGGGCTGCGTCCAAATTGATGGGCATCTTCCTATTCCAGAGTTTAGTAAAGTGCCTGGCACATAGTGAGAGCGTCACAAACAACATAAAAAAGATCAGTGCTACCCGTGGGGGGATAGAGAGGCAAAACCTCACAGAACAGTAGATAGTATCACCATGGGGCTATTGAGAAGGGTAGTCTCCCAGGCCAACTCCAGCTGTCCCCAGGGGACGACAGAGAGACGCAGTTGCCCCGAATACCTAGTAGTGAGTGCCACCAGAGGGGCAGGCTGCTGCTCTCAGACCCGAGGGTGGTTCTTTTTCCAGGGTCCAGGGGCATCTCTGTAAAGCAGCTGCTCAGTGCTTCTCCTCGGCCTCGGAGATTATCTCTCTTTCGCCGTGGGCAGAGTCAACTCCCAGATTTTCCCCCTTACTGAATGGACTGCATTGCTACCCCCTAAGAGGAGGCTCTGTGTCTGTGTGTGTGTGTGAATAATAGGGGGGAAGAAGAGTGGTGGGGCAGCTGCCACTCATTGGAGAACAGAGGCCTGGGCTCTACAAGAAGCTAGTTCCATCTGATTTGCCTGGGACTGAGAAGACCCAGGGCCCTTAATTCTTTAGTCAGGTCAAGCCTCCCTCCCTCGGACTACAGTTCTGCCTGCAGGGTCACTGCGCAGCCTCATTCTCCAGAGAAGGGCTGGGCTCATTGGGCTCATTGCGGAAGTTTGTGGGTTCTAATAGCAGGAGGAGATCAGGGTGTCTATCAGAGTCTCTATCCTATTTCTTTCTAAGAAGCAGAGTTGTGCAGTTTCCTACCTGAGATCAAGTCCATAAGGGTGTGGACTGGGAGGACAGAAGGCAGGTATTGTACCAGAAACTAAATTCTATCCAGTGTGTATGCAGTTCTGCCCCTTTGATCAGTCAATCAGATTGATGGAGTGCCTCCTGTGTGCAGAGCACTGTACTAAGTGCTTGGGAGAGTACCCATAGGACAGACCCATGCCCTGCCCACAGTAAGCAAAGAAGCTAGAGGGGACTGGAGTGGAGTCCCTGGAGTAACAGAATGGGGATCTGGGAGTGAGAGGGATTTGGGGGAAGTCTTAGTCAGCCGTCTTATTGCAATAAGAAGGCTTATTGCAGCAGTCAGCTACATTTGTCTGTATACATCCTCTCTTGGTATTAGGGTTAGTGTCTTAGGGGTTGGGGAGACTAATGCTTGCTCCAAACCAGGCTGTCTAACACCCCACCCATCTCTTTTTTGCTCCGATGTTGCTGGTGTCTTCCTCTCAGCCCCTAGGCTGAAATGTCTGGTAACAAACGCGGTTTTCAGCTTTTTCCAGAGGGCAAGCTGAAAGATCCAGATCTTGGGATCGGCAATCCTGTCATCTCTCAATATTAGTTCCACAGCTCTAGATGAGGATTACTGCAGAAGCTGGTGGTGAGTCATGAGTCCTTCTCTTTCTCCCCTCTCAACCCCCAGCAGTGCACAGGATGACCAAACCTAGACTGTCCAACTATTACCCTCTCCACAGACACTGGTCAGTTCATCTCCCTGGCCTAGAGGACTGTCTCATTGAAGTGTGGGCTCATGGAGGTCAGTTCCCAGACTTGCCCCACCCTTGAGAAGGTCTTGTTTCCCCTACCAAGGGAAGGTCGTATATGTATGAGAGAATGGTGGATGGGGGAAAGAGTAGTGAGGAGGGGGGCTGCCACTAGCACAGAGGTTGGTTTTGGGAACAGGGGCCAGAGATATGTGCAGGGAACTGGTCTTGTCTGACTCAACTGTGGGACCCTTAATTCTACAGCTGGGTCAAAACTCGGTGCACCCACAGTCCTGTGTGCAGGGTCACCTTGCACAGCCTCAACCCCCAGAGAAGGACTGTGACTGTGACTGACCATGGTGTCTTCTGGAGATCTAGGTCAGGAAGAGGACCATGTGTCAATCAATGTGTCCATCCTATTCCTCTCTGAGAAAGAATTGTGTAGGTTCCTACCTGAGATCAAGTCAGCAGATGGGAGGACAAAGCAAGTTTTGGAATAGAAACTGAATTCCATACAGTGTGATGTTCTGGACCTCCAGTCTCTGGAGAACAAGCCCCTTCTGGGAATCTTAGGAGGGGATGGGTAAGTGTTAGTAAGGCAGAGTGTGGTAGCAGTTTTCTGGGTTTCCACCTGAACATGTTAAAGATCCACCCTTTCCTCTCCACCCAAACGGCTACCTTACTGCTACAGGCTCTTGTTATATCCCGGCTAGACTACTGTGTCAGCCTTCTCTCTGACCTCCCTTCCTCCTCTCTTGCCCCGCTCCAGTCTATTCTTCACTCCGCTGCCCGGCTCATCTTCCTGCAGAAACGATCTGGGCATGTCACTCCCCTTCTTAAACACCTCCAGTGGTTGCCTATCAACCTCCGCACAAAACAAAAACTCCTCACTCTAGGCTTCAAGGCTCTCCATCACCTTGCCCCTTCCTACCTCTCCTTCCTTCTCTCTTTCTACTGCCCACCCCGCACGCTCCGCTCCTCCACCGCCCACCTCCTCACCGTCCCTCGGTCTCGCCTATCCCGCTGTCGACCCCTGGGCCACGTCCTCCCGTGGTCCTGGAATGCTCTCCCTCCTCACCTCCGACAATCTAATTCTCTTCCCCTCTTCAAACCCCTACTTAAAGCTCACCTCCTCCAAGAGGTCTTCCCAGACTGAGTTCCCCGCTTTTTCCTTCTAATCCCTCTACCCCCACTTCACCTCTCCGCAGCTAAACCCTCTTCTCCCCCCTTTCCCTCTCCCATCCCACCCCTCAGCACTGTACTCGTCTGCTCAACTGTATATATCTTTATCACCCTATTTATTTTGTATAATGAGATGTACATCACCCTGATTCTATTTAGTTGCCATTGTTTTTGTGAGATGTCCTTCCCCTTGATTCTATTTATTGCCATTGTTCTTGACTGCCTGTCTCCTCCAATTAGACTGTAAGCCCGTCAAAGGGCAGGGACTGTATCTGTTGCTGACTTGTACATTCCAAGTGCTTAGTACAGTGCTCTGCACATAGTAAGCTCTCAATAAATACTATTGAATGAATGAATGAATGAATGAATGAATAAATGTTGGGCGGGGGGGAAGAGTGGTAAAAAAGTATTGGCAAAACAAAGCTATCTTGTCCTTCCCACACACCCACCCACTCAGCTGTGAGCACTTGTTTTTCTTCCAACAGATGTAGTCTTAGTCAGACCCTCAGGATTGTGAATACTAGTGCCTAAAGACCAAGGTCCATGGCTATATCTGTCTATTGACTGGGACCAGAGGAAAAGCACCAGTGCCATCTCACTTCCATGAGACCAAGGTTCTTCTGCCCATCACCAGAGGAGGCCTGAGTGAGTAATGAGGACAACCCCCCACCCCACATTGCATGTCCAATCTGCTCAAAGTCCTACAGGCATGACCTCCTGGCAGCACCCAGCTTGGGGCAGGATGACCAAGGGGAGAATCTAACTGACTACTACTCCTTCAAGAGTAGTATTGCTCTATGCATCTCTCCAGCCTTGAGGCTCATCTCTCTAATGTGGACAGAGGCCAATGCTCAGACATGCCCTTCTGTCAAGATGGAGCCATGGGTAGCACAGTCCTCCAAAAGGGAAGGTTAGTGGGGGGGGGGGGCTGTGAGGTAACTGTGAGCAGGGAATGTGTGTTTGTTGTAGTATTGTACTCTCAGGACCTTTAATTCTGTAGACAGATCCTATCTTTCTGTGCCCCATCCTATCTGCAGGATCACCCTGCATAGCCTCAGCCCCACAAAGGAATGAATACTTGTCAGACAAGGAAGCTTTATGACAGACAGTGGTGGCTACTGGGCATCTATGTTAGGGGAACATGGTGTTGATTACTGTTTCCACTCCATTTGTCTTTGAGATGCAGACTTAGGTGGGCTCCTGAGACCAGGTCCCCAGGGCTGCAGGTGGGAGAGCAGAAGGTAGGTATTGTACTAGAAACAGCTTGATTCAGTCGATTCATTCTGTGAAATGAGCCTCTCCTGGGGATCTGGGGAGGGGGTGAGGGGGCGTGTTAGTAGGACAGAGTGCAGCAGTCAGTTTAGCTGCAGTTATCTGGGTGTCCACCTAACCACTTATGTGGGGGAAAGTGTTGGAGAAATTAATCAATCAGTGGTGTTTATTGAGCACTTACTATATGCAAAACACTGTTCTAAGCCCTTGGAAGTGTATAGTACTTTCCCAGACACCTTCCCTTTCCATAATATCTGTCTCCCCCTCTCTCTCTAGAAGAGGAGACAGACAATAAGATAATTTATAATCAATACTATAAGAAAGTAAGTAAGTTTTCTGTCCCTCAGTACCACTACCTCTCCAGCTGTGAGCACTATTATTTCCTGGCAGCAGATGTTGACAGAAGGCAGGATGGGAGAACCAGGACACTGAACATCACTGATCCAGTTTCCCCAGTTCTACATGTCCATTGAGTGGGGTGAGTGGAGGAGCTCCAATGCTGCCTTACTTCCATGAGACCCAGGATCCTCTTCCCCATCCCCAGAGGAGGTCTTTATGGCAAGTCCCAAGAACCCCTAGCTCTGGGTCCAGCTGGCTCTATGCTCTGGGAGGAGGAAATCCCCACAGGTCTCCTCCAGCAATGTGCAGGTTGGGGCTAGATAACCAAGGGGAGAATCTGACTGGCTATTGCTCCTTCTGCAAATGATGCTCATCACAACTCCCCACCCTGAAAGACTTTCCCCTTGTACTTGGACAGTCAGGTCAATTCTCAAGTACACACCACCATTGAAAGTTGGAGCCCTATAGTGCACTCCCCGTCAAAGAGAAGGTGGGGTAAGTGTGTGTGTGTGTGTGTGTGTGTATACATGCCTAAAAGATGGGTTATCTTTGGGGAGAGTAATGAGGATGGGGCTGCCACTATCAGCAAGAAGGTTGGTTCTGGTCTCAAGAATGCTGGCTGTGTGCAGGGACCTGGCTTTGACTTGACCAACTTGAGCAAACCTGGAGCCATCCCTTCACACCTCTGTCTACAAGTGGGGACCCCCTCCATGTCTGATAGTGGTTGTTCCTATGGAAGGGGGGACCCTCTTCACGTCTACAGGGTGAAAACACAGCACAGGATTTCCCAACCCTAATCCTTGTGGAGAGTTGGAGCCAGGAGCTGGGCTGCCACCTCTAAGGGAAAGTGTTGTTTGTGTGGCCTATGGATATGTTTGTTGATTAATTTCCAGGCATAAAAGTTCATCTCTAAAGGAGAAGAGAAGGGAGGGGGTTGCCACCCCCAGCACAGAGGCTGGTCCTGGAAATGGGGACTGGGACTTTGTGCAGGGAACTGGCTCTGCCTGACCTGACCGTGGAATGGAGAAACCCAGGACTCTTAACTCTATAGATGGATCAAACCTCCCTTTATCCACAGTCTTGTCTTCAAGCTCATCTTGTGCTTATCCTCAGCTCCCAGAGAAAGGATGCTTGTGGGCTTGAGAGTGGTGGCTTATTGCCGGGAGGGTTTGGGGCAGGGGGGGTGGTGTCTAATGGTTAGGAGTAGGACAGGGTGGCATTAACAATAACAACAATAATAATAATAATGGTATTTAAGGGCTTACTATGTGCCAGTCACTGTGCTTACTATGTGCCAGTCACTGTTCTAAGTGCTAGGGGAGATACAAGGTAATCAAGTTGTCCCACATGGGGCTCAGAGTCTTAATCCCCATTTAACAGATGAGGCAACTGAGGCACAGAAAAGTTAAGTGACTTGCCCAAAGTCACACAGCTGACAAGTGGTGGAGCCAGGATTAGAACCTATGACCTCTGACTCCCAAACCCATGCTTTTTCCACTAAACCATGCTGCTTCTCTAGCTACAGTGCTTCTCTAGTATGTCCACCCTAGTCTAGTATGTCTAGTATGTCCACCCTCTTCCTCTCTGAGAAGCAGAGCCTTGTGGACTACAATTCTAGAGTAATTCAGCAGGGGTGTGGGAAGAAAGGAACAAAAGACTCAATTCTGTCCAGTCTACAATTGTGGTGGGCCTCCAGTTCTAGGAGAATGAGCCTCTCTTGGACTAACGTAGTCAGGAATTTGAGGACGAGGTTGGTTTGGATTGGTTGGTTAGAGAAGCAGCGTTAGAGAGGTTAGAGAAGCAGTGTGGCTCAGTGGAAAGAGCACGGGCTTGGGGGTCAGAGGTCATGGGTTCAAATCCCCGGCTCAGCCACTTGTCAGCTGTGTGACTTTGGGCAAGTCACTTAACTTCTCTGTGCCTCAGTTACCTCATCTGTAAAATGGGGATTAAGACTGTGAGCCCCATGTGAGACAACCTGATCACCTTGTATCCTCTCCAGTGCTTAGAACAGTGCTTTGCACATAGTAAGCACTTAGCAAATGTCATCATCATTATTATTGCTAAGGGTTTAGAGCTGCAGGATGTAGCTGTATGCCTAGCTGCAATTGTCAAACCTCACCTCCCCTGGGCAATCCATGTTTTGGGGGAGACTCATGTTTGCAAAACTAGATTGTTTTCAACCCACTATCTCTCCCTTTCTTTCAGACAAATGGTTCTCCTGGAGACCACATCGTCTGACAAATGTGATTCTTGGCTGCCGATGGAGAGCAGGGCAGGGAGACTTGTGCCTCCACAGTCACTCATACAGGCGTGTCTTCAGGGGTCAGATCTCACAACGCCAAGGTGGCCTGAGATGCTTCTGCGCTGCCCCACTCCCATCAGCCGCCCCATTCAAACTCCCCCAGTTCTGTGTCGGGTTAGCTCTGAGACCTTGGAGGAAGCACCACAGTAGTCTTCACTCCCCCGGCAGTGCACAGCTCAGGGCTGGATGAGCAAGGGGCAAATCTGACCCTATCTTCCTCTCTAGAAAGGCCACTCGCTGTGTTTCCCCACCAGAGGACTCGTTCCCTGCAGTGTGGACCCAGTGAGGTCCGCCCCCAGACTCACCCTGCTGTCAACAGATGGAGCCGCAGGCTGCGCTGCTATGTGAAAAAGAAGGTAATGTCTGGATCTGTTTGTATGAATGATGGGCTTACCCCAAGGGGAAGAATGGTGAGGAAGGGGATGCTACTCTTGGCAAGGAAGCCAGTACTGGAAACAGGGGCTGGGGCTCTATGAAGGGAACTGGTTCTGTCTGACGTGATTGTGTGACTGAGAAGTCCTTAATTCTATAGATGGGTCAAACCTCCTGGCACCCACAGCCCTGTCCACACAGCCTCCATCCCCTTGTCTTTCCCCACTCTAGTCCATACTTCACTCTGCTACCTGGATCGTTTTTCTACAGAAACATTCAGGCCATGTTTCCCCACTTCTCAGGAAACGCCAGTGGTTGCCCATCCACCTCTGCATCAAACAAAAAGTCCGCACCACGGACTTTAAAATACTCATTCACCCTGCCCCCTCCTACCTCTCCTCGCTACTCTCCTACTATACCCCAACCCACATACTTCACCTCTCTAATGCCAACCTTCTCACTTTACCTTGATCTCATCCATCACTCTGCCAATCTCTTGCCTACTTCCTTCCCCTGGTCTGGAACGCCCTCCCTTCTCAAATCTGACTGACAGTGACTCTACCCCCCCTTCAAAGCCTTATTGAAGGCACATCTCCTCCAAGAGGCCTTCCCTAAAAAAGCCCTCCTTTCCTCTTCTCCCACTGTCTTCTGTGATGCCCTGATTTGCTCCCTTTATTCCTCCCCTCTCCCAGTTCCACCAAACTCATGGACATATCTGCAATTTATCGATTTTATATTAATGTCTGTTTCCCCCTCTAGGCTGTAAGTTCAATGTGGGCAGGGAATGTGTCTGTTTATTTTTGGATTGTCCTGTGCCAGCGCTCAGTACAGTGTCCTGCACACAGTAAGCGCTCAATATGTACAATTTCTGTGTCCGACAGTGGCTTCCTCTTGGGGAGATAAGGGGGAAAGGGAGAGGTGCAGTGACAGCAGTAAAAGGGGGACTGTGCAGGAGCCCACTCCATCCCCTTTTCTGAGAGGCAGAACAATGAGGGGTTTAGGATGAGGCAGTCAGCGGGTGCTGCAGGAGTTGGGGGGGGGGGGTTGCCGGTGGTTGGGGAATCCAGGGAGCAGAGAAGGCAGGCACTGTACAGGAAACAGATTTCTGTCCAGTCTGCAGCCTTGTTGGGTATCTCAGGCCTCAAGAGAACTGACTGCTGTGAGGCTCTCTGGGGGTCCAGTGTTACAGTCTAATCGGGGGAGACAGATGGGCAAAAAGAAGACTACATAATCACGATAAAAAGAGTCAAAGTCAAGGGGATGTATACCTCATTAACAAAATAAATAGGGTAGCCAAAATATATACAAATAAGCACAGTGCTGAGGGGAGGGGAAGGGAGGGGGGGAGGAGCAGAGGGAAAGGGGGCTTAGCTGAGGGGAGGTGAAGAGGGGAAGGGGGAGGGAGCAGAGGGCGGAGGGGGAGCAGAGAGGGAGCAGAGGGAAAAGGGGAAGCTCTGTCTGGGAAGGCCTCTTGGAGGAGGTGAGCTCTCAGTAGGGTTTTGTAGTAGGGAAGAGAGTTAGTTTGGCAGATCTGAGGAAGGAGGGCATTCCAGGACAGTGGTAGGACGTGGGCCAGAGGTCGCCGGTGGGATAGGCATGAATGGGGGACGGTGAGGAGGTGAGCGGCAGAAGAGTGGAGCTTGCGGGGTGGGTAGTGGAAAGAGAGAAGGGAGTTGAGGTAGGAGGGGTCAAGGTGATGGGGAGCCTTGAAGCCCAGAGTGAGAAGTTTTTGTTTCATGCAGAGGTTGATGGGCAACTACTGGAGGTTTTTAAGGAGGGGAGTGACATGCCCAGAGCATTTCTGCAGGAAGATGATCCGGGCAGCGGGAATGAAGAATAGACTGGAGTGGGGAGAGACAGGAGGTCAGGACAGGAGGAAGGGAGGTCAGAGAGAAGGCTGACACAATAATACAGCCGGGATATTATGAGTGATGCCCTGACTTGCTCCCTTTATTCCTCCCACCTCCCAGCTCCACCATACTCATGTACACATCTGTAATTTATTGATTTATGTTAATGTCTGTTTCCATCTCTAGACTGTAAGCTCGTTGTGGGCAGGGAATTTGTCTGTTTATTGTTGGAGTGTCCTTTCCCCGTGCTTAGTACAGTGTCCTGCACACAGTGAGCTCTCAATACATACAACTGACTGACTGACTGGAGAAGGGACCTTTCTGTGTCCGACACTGGCTTTCTCTTCGTTCAGTCTTATGTACTGATCTCTTATTGTGTGCAAGGCACAGTACTAAGCACTTGGGAAAGTACAATATAGCAACAGACACATCCCCTCCCCACAACGAGCTCATAGTCTAGAGGGGGAGACAGATATGAATTAAAATAAGTAATTAAACAAATAAATAACAGCAGATTGTTGCAGTCATCTTAGTGAGGTGGTCTGCCTATATGCCTCACCTCTCCAGATAGACTTAATGTTTGGTGGGGAAGAGGGAAAATGTCTGCCAAAGAAACCTGTGTTGCCTGCAATCTCCTACCCCTCCTTCTCCAGCTATTAGACAACAGAGTCTGTGGAAGACTGAAGAGGGTTTGGCCACAACAGCAGATCTCAAGGAGTATGTGTCTCTTAAGGTCAGGTTCCACAACTCCAGATGGGTTTCAGTCAGGACTGATGGGGAAGGTGCAATGACACCTTCCTTCCATTAGACCCCAACTATACTGCCTCCTACCCAGAGGAGGGCTGTGCAATGAGGCCTGTGTTTTGGAGGGAGCAGGAGATGGGTGTGGGGGAGAAGGGGAGCACGAGTCTTTCCTATTGGCTCAGACATAGAAACGGTGTTTTCCCCCCAACCCCCTCAAAAAAACTAGGTTGTTTGCAATCTTCTACGCCTCCTTCCCAGCTCTGAGAAGGATTAGAGACACACACATTAGGAGCTATGAAACATTAAAACACAACACATATGCACGAAATAAAAACAAAACCAGCTCTTTTCCTCTTCTCTCACTCCATTCCGTGTCAAATAGCAGAAATGAGGGCTTAGTTGGGGAAGACTTCTTGGAGGAGATGTGATTTTAGGAGGTCTCTGAAGGTGGGGAGAGTGATGGTCTGTCTGCTTTAAAGGGCCAGGCTGCTCTGACTGCTTCTGGGGTCCAGTGTCAGCAGCTTGGTCTGTGAGGAGGGAACTCAGACAGGAAAGAAAGGGGTGTATGTGTGTGTTGAGGATGAGGGTGTCAGGCCAGAGATGAGACCCCCCCCGGACAACTGTTTGGAATTTTGTTTCCCTGGACAAATCCCTTCATGCTAGAGAATCAATCCAATCCTATCCTTTATCCCCTCTCCCATCCTATTCTATCTTTCCCACAGCCTTCTCCTCTTCCAGTGAAGCTGTTAGGACTTCCTTCCGGAACATCTGAACTCTAATCCAGCTGCTTCCAATCAGGTGAATTACTGAGGGCAGTCTGGGCCCCACCCCATCCTGCCCTATATAAGCTTCTAGGGCCTGAGGCTATTTAGAACTGAGTGTGTTTGCTTTAATGTGAGGGTCTGTGGAGCTTAGGAGGAGAAAAGGAACTTTGGGGATGATTGAGGTGTGGAGCTTGGGGTAAGTTTGAATCTGCTTTCTGGCTTGCTAACTAAGGGGCCCCATTAGGCCAGGTAATTTCCCTAAAGGTGACCTTGGCAGGCTATGTGGAGGTATAATCTTTTACCTTTCCTGACCTTATTCATGCTTGTGATGGAAGTGGGTAGTGGGGTGAAGGGCCTAACACTCCATTTCAGAAGGCTTCTTGGCCACTCAAACTGCCTCTTTGTTGTCCAGCCTCTCTCTGGGGTTGGAAATTTCAAGAGACACTTCCTGTAATCAATCAATGATGTTTGATGGCTCCCTTGCCACTCAAACTGCTTCTTTCTGTAGCTTTGGAAGTTCTCAGACATTACACTCTTGCAATCAATGGTATTTATTGAGTGCTTAGTATGTGCAGAGTACTGTACTAAGTGCTTGGGAGAGGACAATGCAACAGAATTAGCAGACACATTCTCTACAGCTCTGACTCACCACCTCAGTATACCGGTCCCCACTTTTCTGCTTGCATTATGGTGTCTCCCTCCCTAATACCTTCAGATGTGCTTGTCTTCTGCATTGTCCAAGAGAACCCTTTCAATCTTATAGGTCCAGCATCAGTTTTGTGGGGTGGACCTAGATGATACATTACAGGTAAGGGAAGGATCTGAGTATAATGTTATGTACCTAATTGCTATGATGTGAATATTTCAGTACTTAGTGGGTTGGACTATGTGCATGGGTGAGCTGGAAGGGAAAATAAAGTGTGTGTGTGTATGTGTGTGAAAATCACTCTTCCCATTCTCTTCTCCTAGGAAAGAAACCTTTATGTGAGTGCTGGTGGCTTCTGACAATATAGTGCTAGGTGAAAGATAGTGCCCATCAGTGTGTCCACCCCATTTTTCTCTCAGAAAAGTTGAATGGGCTCTTTGTGAGTCATCAGGGGTGTGGGTGGGGAGGACAAAGTAGCCATTGTATTCAAAAGTGAGTTATCCCTTATATAGTTGCTGAACATCCAGGCCCTTGAGGACAAGCCATCTTGATCACTTAACAAATGCCATTATTCTTACTATTATTATTATAAAATAGAGGAAATAGGGGTCTTAGTTGTCCATGTTCTAGATGGGACTTACATTCTTATTCCCCATTCTACAGATGAGGTAACTGAGGCCCAGTGAAGTGACTTGCCCAATGTCACACAGCAGACAAGCAACAGAGCCAGGATAAGAACAGATCCAGGATTACAACCCATGACATTCTGAAGCCCAGACCCATGCTCTATCCACTGACCATGCTGCTTCTTGTAACACAGTGACAGTTAAACAAGGTCAGTTGGAAACCCTTAGATTCTTCAGAAACCAGATGACAATTTTCACAATCCCTGCCCCAGATTATGGCATCTTTAAAAAAGGAAAAAAAAAAAGATTCTGATGTTGGCTTTGCTTATCCAAGATACACTTGATCACAGACTTGGCTCATATTTACAAGGTCACAAAGAGGATGAGGAGCCTGCTGAAACTCAACAGAAGGTAGTTCTCAGAAAAGAAAAGATACCTTGGAAAGTGTTCTTGCTTTTTTTAAAATCAAACACTTGGTGGGCAATATGGCAGATTTATTAAAATCACTCAGCTAGTGGAAGAGTCAACACCTAATTTAGCTAATTTTTTATTTTCATTCAGAATCCAGAGCCAAAAATCCTAACATGAATATCAGTTTTTTAACCCATTAACAGGACAAACAATTATGAGGATAGAAGCATATGAACAGGGAAGTTTTTCCTTGAACAGGAAAAGTTATCTCTATGTGTAAAATATGTCCCCAAAACCCTCAATACCTAGTGTTCAAGTTAATGAGTAATAATACATCCTATTCTTCTAAATACAAATGCCAAGTAATTAAAATCTATTTGTTTCAAATTTCATTAGAGTTCAATTAGGCTTCCAATATCAAATAATCAATTGATGATTGAGTACTTTCCATTTCCAGCGCACTGCACTAAATACTTGGGAGAGTACAGGACTATGGAGTTGGTACACATGATCCCTGCCCAAAGGAGCTTGTGGGTCAAGATTACTCAATGGTATTTACTGAGCAGTAACTACAAAGACTACTGTTTTAAGCACTTGGGAGAGTATAATACAAGAGATGATAATGCACTGGAGCAGACTCCCAAGGCAGCCTATGGAATCTTGTTATTCCTCAAAGATCTCCAGGGATAAGACACCCCTTGCTTGGGAGGTATGGCTATGAAGGTGGTGGGCTCAACAGGAAGCCGCCAATTTCCCTTCTGGTGTTGCAAACTCCTGATGGACAGCACCTGTGGGGTTCTCTCCTAACCAGTTTTTTTTTCTTATAGTATTTGTAAAGTGCTTACTATGTACCAGCACTGTACTAAGAGCTGGGGTAGATACAAGCTAATCAGGTTGGTCACAATCCTTGTCCCACATGGGGCTCACTCTACTCTGCACTTCTCCACTTCTGTACCTAGAACAGGGCTCTCTACCTGCAGTAGGTACTCAGTTAATACTAAGGAATGTATGTTCCTATGATTGTACTGATCATTGTTCTCCATATCTGAAATTCAGTTATCTGTAGTGTTCTAAAACTAGTACAAGGAAAAATATTTGAAATTATAATACAGAAATACCCCCACTTCAGGGCAGGGCTATGTTTTAGACCAATGACCTGGGTGTCAGAATCAAGCAAGGACCGGAGAGGGGAGAAGGGAATGTGTTCACCAATTATGTTATGTTATACTTTCCCAAGTGCTTCTTGTAATGCTCTGCACAATCCCAATATCAAAATCCAGAGTTAGAACACGCTGATGTACTTGCTGATGTAGCTACGGACCCGTAAGTCTCTCCCTACATTACATTCATTCATTCAATAGTATTTATTGAGCGCTTACTATGTGCCCTCCCCACTTCTTCCATCCTTCACCTAAACAAACTGGAAGATGGCTTCCTTGCTCCAATCCAAGAGCAGCAGAAGATTGCACCTTGGTAATAAGTCAGTTGTATTTACTGAGTACTTACTGTACTAAGCACTTGGGAGAGTACAACACAACAATGTAACAGAAATATTCTCTGCCCACAATGAGGGGGAGTGTAGAGGGGGGGAGACATTAATATAAATAAATCGAATTCCAGATATGTACATAAATGCTGTGGGGCTGGGAGAGGGCAATGAATAAAGGGAGCAAGTCAAGGCGACGGAGAAGGGAGTGGAAGATGAGGAAAAGAGGCTTTAGTCAGGGTTAGACAAGGCTGGCTAAATCTGGTGAAATTCCCTTCCCTTCACTCTCACCCTGGTTCTGTTCTGGTTTCAGAGGCAGCAGACAAACTCCTGCTCCCTGGTAGCGGAGGAGGTGGTTCTCATGGCTGCTTCTAAGGCTAGAATGTTACCTCCACCCCCAGCTCAGATTTTGGGATTAAAAAGTCATGCATCGTTTTCAAAAAGGCAGATGAACTTTTAAAATGGGTGACAAGATGTTCAGAAGGATTTAGCCTACTACAAGGTCCTTTATAAAGGAAAGAAGAAGCTATTGATCACCCTAAATTGGACAATTTTTTCACTAGCATTGAAAAGCCTCTACCCCAGTAAGCAGAGCAAGCTTCTACTTCTGCAACCTCTGACAAAGACTAATAAAGGCATTTATTGAGTGCTTACAGTGTGCAGAGCTCTATACTAAGCACTGGAGAAAACAGCATGGCCTAGTGGAAGGAGCATGGGCCTGAGAGTCAGAGCACTTGGGTTACACACATTGTGGTATTTGTTTAAGTGCTTACTATGTGTCAAGCACTGTACTAAGCACTGGAGTGGATACAAGCAAATCAGTTCCTGTCCCATGTGAGGCTCACAGTCTCAATCCCCATTTTACCGATGAGGTAACTCAGAGAAGTGAAGTGACTTCCCAAAGTCACATAGCAGACAAGTGATGGAGCTGGAATTCGAAGAACCCATGACCTTCTGACTCCCACACCCTTGCTCTATCTATTACACCATGCTGCTTCACTATGCCATGTTGCTTCTAATCCTGGCTCCATCCCTTGCTTGCTTTTGTGAATTTGGGCTTGAACTTCACTTCTTTAGATCTCAGGTTCTTCATCTGTGAAATGAGGATTAAAAGTTACTCCCTCCTACTTAGACCGTGATCCCCATGTAATAATAACAATAATAATAATAGTATTGGTATTTGTTAAGCGCTTACTATGTGCAGAGCACTGTTCTAAATGCTGGGGTAAATACAGGGTAATCAGGTTGTCCCACGTGAGGCTCACAGTTAATCCCCATTTTACATATGAGGTAACTGAGGCACAGAGAAGTTAAGTGACTTGCCCACAGTCACACAACTGACAAGTGACAGAGCCAGGATTCAAACCCATGACCTCTGACTCCCAAGCCTGTGGGCTTTTTGCACTGAGCCACGCTGAGGGACTGTGTCCAACCTGATTATCTTGTATCTACCCCAGTGCTTAGTACAGTGCTTGGTACAGAGTGAACACTTAAATACCATAATTATTATTACAGTAAAATAGAGTTAATAGACGTGATTCCTACCTGTAAGAAGCAAGCTCGTTGTGGGCAGGGAATCTTTCTGTTTATTGTTATATTGTACTCTCCCAACCACTTAGTACAGTACTTTGCATGCAGTAAGCGCTCAATAAATATTGAATGAATGAATTTAGTTAATATGTAATTGAGAGTAAATTTATCATACAGTTTAATGGTACAAAATATTACCTATATATTATCCATATTATTTCCCCAGTGTACTGAAGGGGATTCCAATATGTAACATATAAAAGTCTAAAGGAAAATATACCCATAATACAGTCATTAATGAAGCATCCACATTTTGTGGAACATGTTATGTATTACTGTATGATGGGACATGACTGTAAGCTTTGAAAAAGAGAAATAGCTTTACAAGTAAAAGAGAATATTATATAAATTAGGAAGAGGATAAGGGGGAGAAATTGGAAAAATCTCAAACCAAACTGGGATTAGGATGGGCCCGGGGAGGGGATGATCCATTTAAAGAGGCCATTGGCATAAGAATGAGGACAAGGGAAGGAAAAGAGCATACCAAAAGCAACTAAAGCCTTGAGGTATGGATTTTATTTAGACATTGGCAGTTTCTGCCCAAGGCAGGATTTTTGCAGCAGCAATAGCTGGGGTTTTGGTTTGTCTGTTTCTCCGCCACTTGTCAGCTGTGTGACTTTGGGCAAATCACTTAACTTCTCTGGGCCTCAGTTACCTCATCTGTAAAATGGGGAATAAGACTATGAGCCCCATGTGTCCAACCCGACTTGCTTGTATCCACGCCAACGCTTAGCACAGTACCTGGCACATATTAAGTGCTTAAATGTCATTACTATTATTAATTCTACTGGGAGCAAAATAAATTGATCCCAATTTTACAGATGAGGTAACTTGGGCACAGAGAAGTGAAAAGACTTGGTCACCTTCGTCAAGGTCACAGCAGACAAGTGGTGGAGCCAGGATTGGAACCCACATCCTCTGACCCCCAAGTCCGTGCGCTTGCCATTAGGCCATGCTGAACCCCACTTGGGACAGGGACTGTTTCCAACCTGATTAGCTGGTATTTACCACAGTGATTAGTACACTGGTGAACTCATTTGCTCCCAGGCTTCAACTATCATCTCTATTCATTCATTCATTCATTCAATAGTATTTATTGAGCGCTTACTATGTGCAGAGCACTGTACTAAGCGCTTGGGATGAACAAGTCGGCAACAGATAGAGACAGTCCCTGCCGTTTGACGGGCTTACAGTCTAATCGGGGGAGACGGACAGACAAGAACAATGGCACTAAACAGCGTCAAGGGGAAGAACATCTCGTAAAAACCGATGGCAACTAAATAGAATCAAGGCGATGTACAATTCATTAACAAAATAAATAGGGTAACGAAAATATATACAGTTGAGCGGACGAGTACAGTGCTGTGGGGATGGGAAGGGAGAGGTGGAGGAGCAGAGGGAAAAGGGGAAAATGAGGCTTTAGCTGCGGAGAGGTAAAGGGGGGATGGCAGAGGGAGTAGAGGGGGAAGAGGAGCTCAGTCTGGGAAGGCCTCTTGGAGGAGGTGATTTTTAAGTAAGGTTTTGAAGAGGGAAAGAGAATCAGTTTGGCGGAGGTGAGGAGGGAGGGCGTTCCAGGACCGCGGGAGGACGTGACCCAGGGGTCGACGGCGGGATAGGCGAGACCGAGGGACGGCGAGGAGGTGGGCGGCGGAGGAGCGGAGCGTGCGGGGTGGGCGGTAGAAAGAGAGAAGGGAGGAGAGGTAGGAAGGGGCAAGGTGATGGAGAGCCTTGAAGCCTAGAGTGAGGAGTTTTTGTTTGGAGCGGAGGTCGATAGGCAACCACTGGAGTTGTTTAAGAAGGGGAGTGACATGCCCAGATCGTTTCTGCAGGAAGATGAGCCGGGCAGCGGAGTGAAGAATAGACCGGAGCGGGGCGAGAGAGGAGGAAGGGAGGTCGGAGAGAAGGCTGACACAGTAGTCTAGCCGGGATATAACGAGAGCCCGTAATAGTAAGGTAGCCGTTTGGGTGGAGAGGAAAGGGCGGATCTTGGCGATATTGTAGAGGTGAAACCGGCAGGTCTTGGTAACGGATAGGATGTGTGGGGTGAACGAGAGGGACGAGTCAAGGATGACACCGAGATTGCGGGCCTGCGGGACGGGAAGGATGGTCGTGCCATCCACGGTGATGGAGAAGTCTGGGAGCGGACCGGGCTTGGGAGGGAAGATGAGGAGCTCAGTCTTGCTCATGTTGAGTTTTAGGTGGCGGGCCGACATCCAGGTGGAGACGTCCCGGAGGCAGGAGGAGATGCAAGCCTGAAGGGAGGGGGAGAGGACAGGGGCGGAGATGTAGATCTGCGTGTCATCTGCGTAGAGATGGTAGTCAAAGCCGTGAGAGCGGATGAGTTCACCGAGGGAGTGAGTGTAAATGGAGAACAGAAGAGGGCCAAGAACTGACCCTTGAGGAACTCCAACAGTTAAAGGATGGGAGGGGGAGGAGGCTCCAGCGTAGGAGACCGAGAATGATCGGCCAGAGAGGTAAGAGGAGAACCAGGAGAGGACAGAGTCCGTGAAGCCAAGGTGAGATAAGGTATGGAGGAGGAGGGGATGGTCGACAGTGTCAAAGGCAGCAGAGAGGTCAAGGAGGATCAGAATGGAGTAGGAGCCATTGGATTTGGCAAGAAGGAGGTCATGGGTGACCTTAGAGAGAGCAGTCTCGGTAGAGTGGAGGGGACGGAAGCCAGATTGGAGGGGGTCTAGGAGAGAATGGGAGTTAAGGAATTCTAGGCATCGATTGTAGACGACTCGTTCTAAGATTTTGGAAAGGAAGGGTAGTAGGGAGATAGGACGATAACTGGAGGGGGAAGTGGGGTCAAGAGCGGGTTTTTTTAGGATGGGGGAGACGTGGGCATGTTTGAAGGCAGAGGGGAAGGAGCCCTTGGAGATTGAGTGGTTAAAAATAGAAGTTAAGGAAGGGAGGAGGGCAGGGGCGATGGTTTTAAGAAGGTGAGAGGGAATGGGGTCCGAGGCGCAGGTGGAGGGGGTGGCACTTGCGAGGAGGGAGGAGATCTCCTCTGAGGATACTGCAGGGAAGGATGGGAAAGTAGGGGAGGGGGTTGTTGGGGGGGAGGGGAGAGGCGGAGGGGTGACTTTGGGGAGCTCAGACCTGATCGGGTTGATTTTCGTGAGGAAATAGGTGGCCAGATCATTAGGGGTGAGAGATGGGGGAGGGGGAGGAACAGGGGGCCTAAGGAGAGAGTTAAAGGTCCCAAATCTACATCTCCCCTGTTTTCTCTCCCTCCCACCAGGCTTGTATCTCCTCCTGCCTTCAGGACATCTCCAGCTGGATGTCCGTCCACCACATAAAACTCAACATGTCCAAGACTGAGCTCTTTATCATCCCTCCCCAACCCTGTCCTCTCCCTGCTTTTCCTGTTTCTGTTGATGGCATTACCATCCTTCCCATCTCACAAGCCTGCAACCTTAGTGTCATCCTTGACTCCGCTACCTCATTCACCCCACATATCCAATCTGTCACCAAAACCTGCCGGTCTCACCTTCACAACATCGCCAAGATCCACCCTTTCCTCGCCAACCAAACCTCTACTTGGTTAGTACAGTCTTTCATCATATCCTGACTGGATTACTGCATCAGCCTCCTTTCTGATCTCCCAACCTCCTGTCTCTCCCCGCTTCAGTCTATACTTCACTCCGCTGCCCAGATTATCTTTCTACAGAATGCTCAGTGCATGTCACTTCCTTCCTCAAAAACGTCCAGTTGTTGCCTATCAACCTTCGAATCAAGCAAAAACTCCTCATTATTGGCTTCAAAGCTCTCCATCACCTTGCCCCCTCTTGCCTCACCTCCCTTCTGTCCTTCTACAGCCCACTGCGCACACTCCACTCCTCTGCCACTACCCTCCTCACTGTGCCTCGTTCTGGCCTGTCCCACCATTGACCCCTGGCCCACGTCCTACCTTTGGCTTGGAATGCCCTCCCTCCTCAAATCTGCCAAAATAGCTCCTGTTCCCTCTTCAAAGCCCTACTGAGAGCTCACCTCCTCCAGGAGGCCTTTCCAGACTGAGCCCCCTTTTCCTCTGCTCCTCCTCCCCTCCCCATTGCCCCTACTCCCTTCCTCTGCTCTACTCCCTTCCCTTCCCCACAGCACTTGTGTATATTTGTACATATTTATTACTCTATTTTATTAATAATGTGTATATATGTATTCTATTTATCTATTTTGATGCTACTGATGTCTGTCTCCCGCTTCTAGACTATGAGTTCGTTGCTGGGTAGGGTTTATCTCTATTGCCCAATTGTACTTTCCAAGTGCTTGGTACAGTGCTCTGCACACAGTAAGTGCTCAATAAATATGATTAATGAATGAAGTACAATGTCTGGCACATAGTAAGTGTGGAAAGAGCATGGGCTTAGGGGTCAAAGAACATGGGTTCTAACCCTGGCTCCACAACTTATCTGCTGTGTGACCTTGGGCAAGCCACTTCACTTCTCTGTGCCTGTTACTTCATCTGTAAAATGGGGATTAAGACTGTGAGCCCCACGTGGGACAACCCGATTACCTTGTATCTACCCCAGCGCTTAGAATAGTGCTTGGAACATAGTAGGCGCTTAATAAATGTCATTATTATTATTGATAAATACATTTTTTCAATGGACCAGACGTTGCTCTCCGGAGTCCCATTACCGCCACATGAAAGCGCTGCTCTCATTTTGGTTTGTTTTTTGTCTCCCCCGCCTCGACTGTGAGCCCGTTGTTGGGCAGGGACTGTCTCTGTTGCCTAACTCTACATTCCAAGCGCTTAGTACAGTGCTCTGCACGCAGAGCTTGCGGAGCCCCAGGATGTGATGAGAGGGAGGGAGAGGAGGGGAGGCGGTGGGTGCGGAGCGGGTAGCACAGCGTGTCGCGCTTGTCCGCAGCTTGTCCTACGTGGGCGCGCAGCCGGGAGGCCAGGAGGCCGGGAGCCCGGTGGCCCGGACCCTGGAGCGACGGGGCGCTGAGCAATGGGCCGCGGGCCGGGCACGCCGAGCCCCTCTCCCCCTCTTCGGCCAGGATGTTCTCCTGGGGCGGGGCGGGGCGGGCCCTCCTGGCCGGGAGCAGACCCCCCGACCCCTCTGCCCGCTCTGCCCGCCCCTTGAGTAGGTAAGCCGAGCCACCCTGGCGGGCAGGGAAACGACCTCCTCCCTCTCCCCCTTCTCCCCTTCCTCCTTCTCCTCCGCTCCTTCCTCTTTGCCCCTCACCATCCTCCTCTTCTCCTCCCTTTTCCCTCTCTTCCTCCTCCTCTTCCCCACCTCCTCCTCTGCTCTCCCTCCTTTTCCCTCTTGTCCCCTCCTTCCTGTTCCTCCTCTCCTTCCTTTTCCTCCTCCTTTCTCCCTCTCCTGCTCCTTCCCTTTCTGTCTTGTCTTATTCCTCCTCCTGCCCCCATCTTTTCTTCCTCCTCCTTTTCCTCCTGCCCCTTTTTCTCTTCCTCCTTTTCCTCCTCCCCCCTTTTCCTCTTCTTCCTCCTCCTTCTCTTCCTCTTCCTCCATCTCCTCCTTCCTTTTCCTTTCTCCTTCGGCATTCTCTTTCTTCTCTTCCTCCTCCTCCTTCCAGACTGAGCTCCCCTTTTCCCTCTGCTCCCTCTTCTCCCCCTCTCTCCTTCTCCCCCTTCCTTCACCTCTCCTCAGCTAAGCCCTCTCCCCAATCCCTTCCCATCCCCTCAGCACTGTACCCGTCTGCTCAACTGTATATATCTTCATTACCCTATTTATTTTGTTAATGAGATGTACATCACCTTGATTCTATTTATTTGCTATTGTTTTAGTGAGATGTTCATCCCTTCCATTCTATTTATTGCTATTGTTCTTGTCTGTCTGTCTCCCCCGATTAGACTGTAAGCCCATCAAAGGGCAGGGACTGTCTCTATCTGTTACCGATTTGTACATTCCAAGCGCTTAGTACAGTGCTCTGCACATAGTAAGCGCTCAATAAATACTATTGAATGAATGAATACTCCTTCCCTTGCCTTCCTCCTTCCCATCCTCCTCCTTCTCCGTCGCCTCTTCCTCCTCTAATCCCCCTCCTCTTCTTCCAGCCCCGGTGGAAAGCGCTTATCCCCAAACGAGCCCCCAGAGAATGGTTTTGGGGCTTAGCCGGGGGGCGTGGTGAGGTGGGCACCGAACGCTCCCCTCCATGTCCTGCAGATCAAGCATTGTGTTGCGTGTCCACGCTGCAAGTGGTACCCAGCCCTGCAAGTGGCTTTGGTCTTAGGAAACAGCTTGGGATTTTCTCTTTTGGTTTATAAAGCACCTGGTCTCTCTCACTGCCCCACAGACTATTTTTCATCCTTAAAAAAGCAGGAGTTCCAGTAGGAAATGTATTCAGGAAAAAAGCAGACGTTCCTCTGAAACGTTCCCTAGTTATCCTGCCAGTTATCTTAGTCTAAATGTGCGAGACGCAAGAATATGGCAACCTGATGGAGGCCTCATTGCAAGCTGCCTAAATCGCTACTGCATCCAAGAGAGCCAACGTCTTTCCGGCCCGGCTGCCAGTCTTGCTTGTCAAGATTACATTGCTGTAAAAAATTTCCCCATGGGTCTTAATTAAAGGAAAAAGGGAAAAAAACCTACAGATTACTTTTGCTTAAATTGTCCCCAAATGTAATTATTTTTTTCCTTCTCTAATTTATGCACTGCTCTCCTAATAGAATGTGCCTTTTAGAAAGAAAAAGCCAGCAACTACCAGAAGGCACTACTAAAAGCAAGAATTCCATCTCTAAATCTGGCAGGTTATGATTGTCGATTTGCCATGCCTGAGGATTTCTCTCAGAAGTCAGAAATAATGAAGTATACCCATCTTTCATTAGGTTGAGAATAATTGTATCTGGAGGTTCAAATGACATCAATCAATGCTGTTACTTCAACTCTGATCGTGAAGTCTCCCCCGAAAGTCTTCAATGAAATTATAGTCTTCATATAATGTATACATTGGGCCCTACATTATTTAATTAACAATCACATTACCTGGTGCTCCTATTTACTTAATGTTTAAAATATGAATTTATACATCAATTTATACTTTGTAACTTGGGATGAATTTCGTATCATTTACCTTCATACTGTTCAGTTTTCTAGCTTTTCAGTCCCCTTCTATTCTCCATCTACAACCCCTCCTTTGGAGAATTTCATTTTATTTCATTCATTTTCATGACTTCAAATACCACCTCTATGAGAATGATTCCCAAATCTACATCTCCAGCCCTGATCTCTCTCCCTCTCTGCAGTTTCAAATATCTCCCAGCTTTCAAGACATCTCTACTTGGATGTCCTGCTGTCACCTCAAACCTAACATGTCCAAAACAGAACTCCTTATCTTCACACCCAAATCCTGTCCTCCCCATGACTTTACTGCAACTGTAGACAGAACCACCATCCTTCCTGTCTCACAAGCCCATAACCATGGCGTTATCTCTGACTCATATCTCTCATTCGACCCACATATTCAATCTGTCGTTAAATCCTGTTGGTTCAATCTTCATTGCTAAACTCCAAGAATTTATCCTATCCCTCCTCGATTACTGAGTGAGCCTGAATTACTGATTAATGAATTACTCGCCCTACCTTCAAAGCCTTATTGAAGGCACATCTCCTCCAATAGGCCTTCCCTGAATAAGCCCTCATTTCCTCTTTTCCCACTCCCTTCTGCATCACCCTGACTTGCTCCCTTTATACACTCGCCCCCCACCACACGATCGCAGCCCACAGCATTTTTGTACATATCTGTAATTTATGTATAATGTCTGTCTATCTTGTCAGTAAGTCAATGTGGGCAGAGAATGTGTCTGTTATATTGTTGTGTTGTACTCTCCTAAGCACTTAGTACAGTGCTCTGCATACAGCAAGTGCTCAATAAATGCATTTGATTGACTGATTTTCCATTTTGTACCAATTTGCACTCACCTAAGTGGACAGCTCTTGAATAATTGCTGTTATCTAACAGTGGTATCTTATATGACACTAAAAAGCAAAAGTTATTTTGAACTTGAGTGCCATGGTAATAGTGATCTTGCCTTTGACATGCCACTTCACAATGTTTAGCTCTGTAAAATTATTGCCTACCACTATTGACATTAACTAGGTAATAAATACAATGTGCTCAAACTGTGTCGAGACAGAAGCATCCTTACTGTACTGTTTTTTCTTACAATGTTACCACAATCCCAAAGTGTACTTCTAGCCATGCAAATTACACTTGATTATTTAAGGGTGTTCATAGCCATGGAGATTCAAGTGCATCAGGATGATCTGAAATAACACTGTAAGTAAGTAAGATATGCAACTGTGATCCCCAGTTAGCAGGATATGGCACAGGCAGTTTCCTCTAACTGGTTGGTACAATGAAAAGAAGACAGTGAGCAAGTCAGACTTTGAAGCCTCCACCAGACAGTCTGCCATGCTGTTGCCCCACATCTCCTCTGTGCCATCTAGGAGTCTTCATTCCCTCCCGCCTTCCACAACTCCAGCAGAAAAAAGAAAAGCACTCACTGCATGAGACCTCTGCCAAACCCCAGAAAGACTGGTTGGTGCTGTGAC
Organism: Ornithorhynchus anatinus; assembly: GCF_004115215.2. NCBI lineage: Eukaryota > Metazoa > Chordata > Mammalia > Monotremata > Ornithorhynchidae > Ornithorhynchus > Ornithorhynchus anatinus. Next base: position 112,584,217 of record NC_041729.1, read on the forward strand.
TGTGGATGTGTCCCAAACTCTAGGCTATGAGGAGCCTGAAATTCCGTTCCTCTAGATATGCAAACTTCTGATTTTGTTTTTATTTTCTTCCTTTGTGTTTTGTTTCATCATTCCTCAGGTGTCTGTCTCCAGTCCCTTCTCTCCACCTATATCCTTAGATTGTGAGCTGAAGGACAGGAGTCATGTCTAATTCCTACTTAGATATTCTCTCCCAGCACTTAGTTCGGTGCTCTGCATCCAGTAAGTGCTTAACAGATGTTATTACTACTATATAATACAACTCTATGTGACTCTATAGTGAGCCTTAATGGAAGTCTAGTAGGTCAAATGATTGGGTTGACCATAGATGACAATGATCATCCCGATTTTGGACAAATTCATGGACAGGAACTTCATAATGAGTCAAGAGAGGGAAAAGTCAAAGATGTTGGGAGATTACTGCCAACTCCAAAGATCAAGGAAAGCACTATTACTCTATTTCTCTATGTATCCTGATGCCAATGTCAGACCAAATATTGGCCGAAAGAACCGCTGGTCTGATCTGCAATGCCATTTCTTATGTCTCTATTTTCTAATGACTACGTACATATGACTCAAAGTCATAACCACTGAGTTCTTTTTCCAGGTTGGCCAATGATTTGATCATTGTAAAGCTAGGGGAAAATCATCCATGTCTCAGTTTATCATTGTGTCGAAAGAACAATGTTATCAACATAATGTCACTGCAACCAAATGGTATCAAGCATAATGAGATATTTTGTTCTCTAAACAGCTCCTGTGCAGGTGAATACAAGATAGAACACCAGCCTGTTATCCTGCTTTTATTTAAAGAACTCTTGGCCCCTACTTTGGTTTTTGCTAGCTCCAGGGTGCCCCTTTTGGAAGCTGCTTACCTGTCAGCGATGGTGCCCTTGACAACAGCACTAGCATCCCATTCTTTCATGTGACACCAAAGGACAACACTAGCTAACCTGATAAAGAATTCTATAGCCTCGCTGGCCCTGCCAGAACCAAAAGGGGATTTTTGCAGGTTTGAGGATTCTTCTAAGTTCTGAAGTGTGTGGGGGAAAAGGTGCCCATTTTTTCTCTTTCACGACCCCCCAGTCTTTCTGAGAGGTCCAGTTTTCATGAAAGAAGTTCAGAAATTTGATACCCAACAAGAGAAGACTAAAAGGAGTGTACTGACCAATATGATGATGATGATGGTATTGGTTAAGTGCTTACTATGTATCAAACACTCTAGGCGCTAGGCTAGATACAAGCTAGTCAGGTTGGACACAGTCCCTGTCCCCTGTGGCATTCACAGTCTTAATCCCCATTTTATAGATGAGGTAACAGGCACAGAGAAGTTAAATGACTTGCCCAAGGTCACTCAGTAGACAAGGGGTGAAGCCAGGACTAGAAGCTAGGCCCTTCTGACTCCTAAACCCATGGCTTATCCACTAGGCCATGCTGCTGCTTTTGATTTTAGGGGTGAATCATTAATCCTTTTCTTCTCTATTCTACCAAAAAGCTCATCTCATCCATGCTTTATCCACTAGACCACGCTGCTTACCAAGAGCTTCTCAATTATTAGTTCTCATGCTAAATTTAATTAGGCTTGGCTCAATTTGTCTTTACCTAATTAGGTAATGATTATTCATTTCATATTAAATATTGCTCACATAGTATGTGCTTTATACACAAGGTTGCAGACCTTTCTCAGCCTTCCTAAATCCCATGCCCTAATGAGCATAACTTGAAACTCTGTTCCTTTCTCCCCTACCTATAATTTATTTTAGTGTCTGCCTCCCCTGCTAGATTGTAAGAGACTTGAGGGCAGGGATTGTGTCTAATAAATGTGTTGTACTCTCCCAAGCACTTAGAGAAGGAGCCAATGAAAGACACTAAGAAGAGGAGGCTAAATAGGAAAAGAAAGAGAGGTCAGTGTTTGTGAAACCAAAAATTAAAGGTCTTCCTTGACTAAGCCCCCCTTGTCTCTTCTCCCACTCCATTCTGCAGCACCCTAATTTGTACCCTCTTTTCATCTCCCATCCCAGCCCCATAGCACTTATATACATATCTGTGATTTATTTATAGAAATGTCTGTTTCCCCCTCTAGACTGTAGGCTGGTTGTGGTCAGAGAATGTCTGTTTATTTTCATATTGTACTCTCCCAAGAGCTTAGTACAGTGATCTGCACACAAGTGCTCAATAAATACAGTTGAATGATTGAATGATAATGTTTCCAAAAGAAGGAGGAGGTCCACGATATCAAAGGCTGCGGAAAGATAGAGGAAGATTAGGATGGAGTAAAGTTTATTGAATTTGGCGAGAAGATCATTGTTGACTTGAGAGAGAGAACAGTTTCAGTTGAGTGGAGGGGGGTATGCCACACTGGAAAGGGGGTGAGGAGAGAGTTGGAGGAGAAGAGGATGCATCAGGGGTAAACAACTTAATTGAATTTGAAAAGGAATGGCAGGAAGGAGATGGGGCACTAACCTAAGGGTGCCTGGGTAAAGGTGGAGGGTGTTGAATTGAAGATATGTGGGCAAGCCTGAAAGTAGAAGGGAAGGAACCATTGGAGAGCGAGTTCTTGAAGATGGTGGTCAGCGAGAGAAGAGAGGAGGCAAGTGTTTAGGTGGCCAGCAAATCTTATGAAGAGCCTATCATCTTCATCAGCTGTCAAGGGGTGGAAAACGTCCTGATATTCCAATACCTTGGCAGTTTGCTGTCTAAAGTTTGATCAAAGTTTGAAGGAAGCAGTTGCTAGTGGTGACTCCTTTTTCCCCAGGTGAATAAGAACGGGCCCATCTATTCTTATCCCTCATCTGCATCAGGCCAGGAAAATCCTTGCTCCTCAGCTCAGCCATCCCTGCCCACTGCTGCCATCACGAAGCTCCAGATTGGAAATGCCACCTCCCAAACTCCATTTATATGTAACAGCTGGAGATGGTTCACAGAAGGGCCCAGAATGCCCTGGGCGATGGAGAAACTTCCATATGAGGAGAAATTACCAAGTCTAGGATTCTCAGTCTGGAAAGACAGAGGTGGAGAGGAGAAATGGTTGAAGCCTACAAAAATCACAAAAGTTTTGAATAGGGTGAACATGAGAATGTTATTTATGGAATTTCAAGACAACAGGAATGAAGATAGGTCCAAACAAAACCAACAGTTCTTTGCACAGTGCATAGTGAGCAGATGGAATTCATTATCATAGGAGTTGTACAGGAAGTAGAAAAGAATTCAAAGAAAAATTTGAATAAATTAATGGGCAAAAGTTCCTTAAATAAGTCTCTAATTGAGTGTCTTTGTTCCATTGAGAGTTGGGCACTACCTTTCTGGTAACATAGAGTGTTGTAGGTAAGTCCATCCATCCCTTGGGGCCAAAAGGGAATGGAAGTGGGGCCAAGATGAAGCTCTCATCCCATCAATCAATCAATCATGGATTTATTAAGCACTTAATATGTGCAGAGCACTTATATTAAACTCCTGGGAGAGTGCAAAACAACAGAGTTGGTAGATACATTCCCTTCCCATAAAGAGCTTACAGTCTAGAAAGTCTAGTCTGAAGAGGGACTACAAAAGCCTTGTTCACTGTCCTGTGCCACTAATAATAATGATATTAATAATTGTGGTATTTGTTAAACACTTAATATATGCCAGACATTGTAATAAGCGCTGGGGTGGATGCAAGCAAATTGGGTTGGACACAGTCCCTGTCCCACTCAGTATTAACAGTTTTCATCCCCATTTTACAGATGAGGTAATTGAGGCATAGAAAAGTCAAGTGCTGTCCAGGCAGTAGCAGCCCCAGCTCGACTGCTCCTTTCTCAGGAACAGCAGCAATGGCAGCAACTGTTGGAGGTAGCCAGCCGCAGTAAGTACCTTTTCCCTTTCCACTCTCTTTCCTCATCTCCTTGATCCCTCCTCTTTTTCCTCTGCCTCTCAATCAGTATTCTTCTCCCACCACTCTTTCTCTCCCCAACTCCTGTATTACCTGAACTAAGTCCCACAGAGACAAAGCTGCCCCAAGAGTCTCTCAGTCAGTCATATTTATGGAGCACTTACTGAGTGCAGAGCACTGTACTAAGCACTTGGGGAGAGTAGAGTATAACACTATAACAGATATATTATCTGCCCACAGTGAGCTTACATTTTAGAGGGGGGGTGGCAACCACTACACAATTCCTTCAGTTTTATAGACTGTAAGCTGTCTGTGAGCAGGGAATGTGTGTGTTTATTGTTGTATTGTACTCTCCCAACCACTTAGTACAGTACTTAGTACAGAGAAGCAGGGTGGCTCAGTGGTAAAGAGCCCGGGCTTGGGAGTCAGAGGTCATGGGTTCAAATCCAGGCTCTGCCACTGGTCAACTGTGTGACTGAGGGCAAGTCACTTAACTTCTCTGTGCCTCAGTTATCTCATCTGTAAAATGGGGATTAACTGTGAACCTCATGTGGGACAACCTGATTACCCTGTATCTACCCAGTGCTTAGAACAGTGCTCTGCACATAGTATGCACTTAACAAATACAAACATTATTATTATTACTCTGCATACAGTAAGCACTCAATAAATATGATTGAATGAATGAATGAATGAATCCTAATATCCCTGTTGGAAGCAGAATCCTGAGCTGTATGGATCATTGATCTGACCCAGTAAGACACTGTTCATGTTCTCATCTTTATTTCTCCACACAGAAAATAATTCCATCAGCAGTTTACTCTTTCAATACTATGGGCAAGTGTTACATTCACAAGTGAGAAGTGTGCGTGTATCTGTGTGTTTGTGTTTGTTTGTGCAGGTGGGGAGGGACAACTACTTGTCCTTCCCATGAGATTGTAGTCATACCCTCATTGTTGCAGAATAAAAAAGTAATACCCCTGAAGCTGATTGATATGACCAACAATGTTAAGAAGAATTGACTGAAGGTTGCATCTGCCCTGATGACCTTCACACGCATTCTGAAAAGATACAAATGTTCTCTACTTTTCAGATAAATATAGCTGCTGCCACCAGTCACATGATATCAGTTTCTCCAAACAAATGAGTTTGGATTCACATGCTTGTAAGGGCCCTGAAAAGAGTGTGGGTAATAACATGGTCAGGCCTAAATGGAGAAGGATAGGAAGACACTGAACTGTTTCTGTAAACTGCAACTTCAGCTTTGTATCTGGTCATTTAGCCTAACTGAAACTTTGGGCAATCCACATGACAACTTGAAAATAATGAGAGCTGAACTCTAACCCTTTGCACTGTCATTATTGGGAAAGCATAGGTTTTTGGTCACAGCCTAATTTGAGAGAGAAGGAAAGGATGACTATTTTTGCTCTTTCTTTAAAAAACTTCCAAAGGGTATCTGAACAGGTTCCAGCTCAGTACACTGTCACCCCTTCATGGCTCTCAGTGTTTCTGGAAACACAAGAAATTAGCCATTGCTTTTCCCGAGGTTGTTTAGGGCCTTTTCATAAACTTCACAATAAAGTTTCAGGTTTTCACATGGGTGCTTACCCAGAAATGGCCCATTAGCAAACATGAATGTTCCTGAGCAGGATTCTCCTTGATCAAGGACCTTCAATATGCTAGTTGTTATACAGAAACAGAGACAATCTCTACCCTCTGGAAATGCATAATTTAGTAGTGGGGGAGAGAAGCAAGACCTAGGGGAAAGAGCATTGGGCTGGGAATCAGGAGACCTGAGGTCTCATCCCAGCTCTGCCACCTGTCTCTGATGTGAGACCTAAAGCAAGTCACTTACCTACTCTTGCCTTGGTTTCCTTATCTGTAAAATGGAGATTAAAATTTCTGTTTTCCCTCCCTCTTAAACTTTAGGACAGGGACTTGTCTAATCAGACTATTGCCACAAGCCCCCCAGTTCATACCAACCAGGACCTTCCTGGTCCAGGGGAGCCTCAGTGACACATAGAAGTCAAACTACATCTCTGATCACCAAAGATAATGTGGAAAGTTTTTTTACTTAGTTTTACAAATGTGCAAGAGAGTGACACATACATACACACACTCACTCTACCACGGGTCCAATACCAGTTTGTGGTCATAGGAGCCTATTCTGCCAATGCCCTTTCTTTTTGCTTCCAAGTGCTGCTCTCCAATGCTTGATTCTCTCTGCATCTCAGTATACCTCTATCTGCATGCTTCTACTCCTGTTACCTCCTCACAAGTCAAAGCAAGCACCTTTAATCTGCCCTAATAATAATAATGTTGGTATTTGTTAAGTGCTTACTATGTGGAGAGCACTGTTCTAAGCGCTGGGGAAGATACAGGGTAATCAGGTTGTCCCATGTGAGGCTCACAGTCTTAATCCCCATTTTACAGATGAGGTAACTGAGGCACAGAGAAGTTAAGTGACTTGCCCACAGTCACACAGCTGACAAGTGGCAGATTCGGGATTCGAACCCAGACCTCTGACTCCCAAGCCCATGCTCTTTCCACTGAGCCACGCTGCTTCACAACTGTGGCTCTAATGCTCTTGATTGGTCCAGGCCCGTTTCTGGGTAAAACAGGGAGAGAAAGCCCACCTCCCTCCATGCTCCAACCCCCACAGGCCAGCAGTCATCTGCCTCGGGTAGAGTGCATCAGTGTCTTTGCAAAATCTCTTCCTTCTTGTTGTTCATGGGATTACAGTCAGTCACTAAAAAGGCAGCTAATTGTGGGCTCAGCACATCTGTCATGTATCTTAGTATACTGAAGTGCTTAAATTTATGTTATTAATATCATTACTTATAATAATGTTGGTATTTGTTAAGCACTTACTATGTGCAGAGTACTGTTCTAAGCACTGGGGTAGATACAGGGTAATCAGGTTGTCCCACATGAGGCTCACAGTCTTAATCCCCATTTTACAGATGAGGTAACTAAGGCACAGAGAAGTTAAGTGACTTGCCCACAGTCACACAGCTGACAAGTGATGGAGCCAGGATTCGAACCCATGACCTCTGACTCCCAAGCCCAGGCTCTTTCCACTGAGCCATGCTGCTTCTCTATAGTGGTGGTATTTAAGCGCTTACTATGTGTGAAGCACTGTTCTAAGCGCTAGGGGGATACAAGGTGATCAGGTTGTCCCATGTGGGGCTTACAGTTTTATTCCCCATTTTACAGATGAGATAACTGAGGCACAGAGAAGTTAAGTGATTTGCCCAAAGTCACACAGCTGGCAAGCGGCAGACCCGGGATTAGAACCCTGTAGTCATGACCTCTGACTCCCAAGTCCAGGCTCTTTCCACTGAGCCACTATTAATAATAAAATGAAAAAAGTATACATTTTTTCATTATTGCTCTGCCCCTCCTCCTTATATATCTCTCAAGCATATTATGACAGCTTGTACCAGTACGATAGCTGTTTGGATGGAGAGGAAAGGGTGGATCTTGGCGATATTTTAACAGCAGGTATTGGTGATGGATTGGATGTGTGGGGTGAATGAGAGAGCTGAGTCAAGGATGAGGCACTGTGTATAGAGCACTGTACTGAGCACTAGAGAGAGCATTATTCAACAGAGTTGGTAGAGAAACTCCCAACCCATAACAAGCTTACAGTCTAGAGTCTACCACCCTAGTACTACTAACACTACTACAGATGATGAAGTATCCTGTGGAAAACAATAGATGTACTGGGTTTTGAGGCGTGCAGAGAGGCAGAGGCTTGAAGCACCTGTTCGTCCTCAACTGCGCAGGTGAAAGTCGACACTAATTGTTCTACAGAGCTCAGAATCATCTTTCATCTAGAGTGTTTCTCTTTCCTCACAGCAATGCTTTGTCCTCAGAGGAATGAATACCCAAAAGGCAGATCTGATGCCAAGTATCGAGACATCCTTAAAGCAGTTCATCTGCCTCTCACGCTTTCAGTCTCCCAATTTCAGCATCCCTACATCAGTTGTCTGAGTAATCAGCTCTTGTTCATTTCTCTCCATGTTAAGGGGAGCATAGCCTTGATGCTAGGAGCCTATATTCCAAAAACTTCATTGTTTGTGATCTTGCCTTGCCATTTGATATTGAATGTGGCTCACAAATTAAGTTGATGGAAGTACTCAAGAAGCCTGTGTGTGGTCCAGGTTAAAATCTGTAGACTATATTGTACAACACTGTAGTTCCTTGGATTTTTACTCTGGCCTTGAGCCTGGTCACCACAGTAAATTGAACAGTTTCAATCAAGCAATCAAGCAATGGTATTTATTAATAATGTTGGTATTTATTAAGTGCTTACTATGTGCTGAGCACTGTTCTAAGCACTGGAGTAGATACAGGGTAATCAGGTTGTCCCACGTGAGGCTCACAGTCTTAATCCCCATATTACAGATGAGGTAACTAAGGCACAGAGAAGTTAAGTGACTTGCCCAAAGTCACACAGCTGACAGGTGGCGGAGTCGAGATTAGAACCCATTACCTCTGACTCCTAAGCCCGGGCTCTTTCCACTGATCAACACTGCTTCCCAATTGAGTATTTACTGAGTGCTTACTATGTGCAGAGCACTGAAAAAACATTTGGGAGAGTACAATACAGCAGAATTAGCAGACAAATTCCCTGCCCATAATTAACTTAAAGTCAAGAGGGGGAAAGGATGTGCTGGCCTTTTTGATTCAGGTTTTTTTTTCTTCTTTGCCTATCCCTGCGTCATTGGTCATTGGGCTACCTAAGTAACAGAATTCTGTCACAGTGTTTAGCTCTGTAGTGCCAGTGTGAATTTCTGTTCCTCTGTTTCCCTTCCTTGCTTCACCTCAGTTTCCTCTGAACTTATCATCAGGCCATAGCTCCTGGCTTACTTGGGGAAACAGTTTTCAGTCATTTGCATGTCTTCTTAGATTGGCTTTGGTTGATTTCCCCTTTTCTAATTCCTCTGTTATGCTTGGAGTCCATCATTTCTGGTAGGAAAAATCCCTCAAATCAAGGTAGGGTAATGAGAGCAATTGAATACTCCTAACTTCCCACTCCCCAAAATCAATGGAATTAACATGCTCAGCTTTATTGCTTTGCTCTCCCTTGAGCTTGGTCTCTACTGATACGAATCTTGATTTTACTTCCCATTTGTTCTTGGAGTCTGTCATCACCATAGTTACCACATTTACTTTGAACAAAAAAATCACTCCAATTAGTAATTTCCCCTTTCTAGTCTATCGTTTGCTACACAATTTCTAAGCAGTAGAAACAGAAGTATTCTTGTTAAGGGAAATATTTTGAGGGCCTTTCATGGAGATACTAAGAGCAGAACAGGCACTTCATCAAGTTTCAATCAATCAGTGGTATTTACTAAGCACTTAGCGTGTGCAAAGCACTGTACTGAGTGTATAGGATGAGTTCAGTGCAACAGAGCTGGTAGACACGTTCCCTGCCTACAGGGAATTTACAGTCTAGAGGGAGAGACAGACATTAAATAAATTACAGTTAGATACATTAAGTGCTGGAGATGGGAGTGAATATTAAGTGCCTAAGGGGTAGAGATTCAAGAAATGCAGAAGGGAGAAGGAGTTGGGGTAAAGAGCTTAATTGGGGAAGGCCTCTTAGAGAAGGTGTGATTTTAATAAGGCTTTGAAGGTTAGGAGAGTGGTTGTGTGTCTATAGTATATGGAGGGCGACAGAGTTCCAGGTCGGAGGGAGAATGTAGGCAAGGGGTCAGTGGTGAAATAGATGAGATCTAGATACAGTGAGTAAGTTGGGGTTAAAGGAGCAAAGTGCGAGTTCTGGGTTGTGATAGGAAATCAACCAGGTAAGGTAGAAGGGGCCAAACTGACTGAGATGGTAAGGAGTTTCTGTTTGATGCAGAGGTGGATGGGCAAACACTGGAGGTTCTTGAGGAGTGAGACGATGACGACTGAACTTTTTTTTAGAAAAATGATCTAGGCAGCAAAGTGAAATATGGACTGGAGAACGGAGTGGCAGGAGGTAGGGAAGTCAGCGAGGTGGCTGATACAATACTCAAGGTGGATTATGATGATAAGTGCTTGGATCAGCTACTAGCAGGTTGGATGGAAAGGAAAGGGCAGATTTTAGTGATGTTGTAAAGGTAGAACCAATAGGATTTGGTGACAGATTGAATATGTGGGTTGAATGAAAGAGATGAGTCAAGAAAAATGTCGGGGTTACAGACTTCTGGTTCCTGTTGGAATGGAAGGAAAATGCTTTTGTTCCATTTTAATGAAAAACAAAGCAAGAAAAAGAATTTCTTATATTAATACCAGTTTCATGGGTTGAAGAAAATAGTCTATGTCCTATGTTTATAGACTTCAGAATATTACAGTGCTGGTGTTGGGAGGTGCTCATTAGAACATCATCAAACCTGTACTGGCAACCTATTGAGCAACCATCATTTTCTATTCTGGTAGGACTGAAGGAAAGTCCTTCTGGCAAAATCAAAACACCAACACTCCTCTAAAGATATAAAAATGCATTTTGGTGTATAAATAGTATAAATATTGCCTCTGCGTTAACCTTGCTGCATAAAGTACAATTAGCGTCTAGAATGAGAAACACTGATGCAAGTGAAAATCATCTCGAGGTTACATCTGATGTTTACCGAGATCAGGAATTAACATCAGTGTCACAGCCCAGACCTTCTGTAAGATTTTCATCTTCTTCTATCTTTGCCTAAGTCATCCTGGCCCTCGGGCAACCTCCAAAACAAACTCATTTGTTTGAATCTTTTTAAGAAAAACATTGTTTAGACCAATGTTACAAAGGCTATATTATCTTCTGCTCCTTGTGACTATTCATATTGACCAATCGTACTCTCTCAAGCACTTACTATAGTGCTTTGCACACAGTAAGTGCTACCTGGTGACCCCTCTGCCTCCCGCCTTCTATCACTCTTCAACTACGCCAACCTCCTGCTCCACCCCACCTCCCTCACCCACCAACTTGGGCACATACTCGATATCATCTCTCACCGTTGCACAATCTCTACCCTTACCATCTCTGAAATCTCTATTCCTCTTTCTGACTACAACGTGGCTCAGTAGAAAGAGCATGGGCTTGGGAGTCATAGGTCATGGGTTCGAATCCCGGATCTGCCACTTGTCAGCTGTATGACTGTGGGCAAGTCACTTAACTTCTCTGTGCCTCAGTTACTTCATCTGTAAAATGGGGATTAAGACTGTGAGGCTCATGTGGGACAACCTGATTCCCCTGCATACACCAGCGCTTAGAACAGTGCTCTGCACATAGTAAGCGCTTAACAAATACCAACATTATTATTATTACTATTATTATTATTACTAATAATGTTGGTATTTGTTAAGCGCTTACTATGTGCAGAGCACTGTTCTAAGCGCTGGGGTAGACACAGGGGAATCAGGTTGTCCCATGTGGGGCTCACAGTCTTAATCCCCATTTTACAGATGAGGGAACTGAGGCCCAGAGAAGTGAAGTGACTTGCCCACAGTCACACAGCTGACAAGTGGCAGAGCTGGGATTCGAACCCATGACCTCTGACTCCAAAGCCCGGGCTCTTTCCACTGAGCCACACTGCTTCTACAACCTTCTTACTTGCGTCCTCTCTCACACTCCTTCTCCCGATAAATCTGTACTATTTTCCCAATGAGACCACCACTCTCTCGACCCCATCCATCTCTTTAAGTGCATCACACCCCACCTAGCCTCCATACCCAATCTATCCACTCTTGATGACCAAATCGATGCTCTGGACACCACCCTCTCTACTCAACTCAACTCACTTGCTACTTCATCACTCTCATGCCACTAACCAACAGCCCTGGATCACCTGCACTGTCTGCCTCCTTCGCTCTTATGCTTGAGCAGCTGAACACTGCTGGCGGAAATCTAAACATCAGGCTGATCTCATCCACTTCAAGTTTGTCCTTTCTTGCCTTAACTCTGCCCTCTCCTCTGCCCAGCAAAGCTATCTCTCTTCCCTTATTGACACCCATGCCCATCACCCTTGTCAGTTGTTCTGGACATTTAACTTCCTCCTCTGACCCCTGCCCCTGCCCCATCCCTCCCCCACCAACAATCTGGCCACCTACTTCATTAAGAAAAGTAACACCATCAGGTCTGAGCTCCCCAAAATCACCCCTCCCCCCTTTCTCTGCTCCCTTTTCAACTTTCCCATCCTTCCCAGCAGTATCTTCAGAGGAGATATCCTGCCTCCTCTCAAGTGCCACCGCCTCCACATGTGCATCAGACCCCATTCCTTTGCACCTTATTAAAACTCTTGCCCCTTCCCTCCTTTCATTCATTCATTCAATCGTATTTATTGAGCGCTTACTATGTGCAGAGCACTGTACTAAGCGCTTGGAATGTACAATTTGGCAACAGATAGAGACAATCCCTGCCCAACAATGGGCTCACAGTCTAAACGGGGGAGACAGGACAGCAAAACAAAGCAAGTAGTCTGGCATCAATATCATCAAGATATATAGAATCATAGATATATAACAAAAAAGAGTAATAAATATATGTAAATATGCACAAGTGCTGTGGGGAGGGGAAGGGGGAAGAGCAAAGGGAAGGAGTAGGGGGAATGTGGAGGGAAGGAGGAGCAAAAGGAATGGGAGGGCTCAGTCTGGGAAGGCTTCCTGAAGGAGGCGAGCTCTTTCCCTCCTTAACTGCCATCTTCAACCTCTCACTCTCCAATGGCTTCTTTCCCACTGCCTTCAAACATGTCCATGTCTCCCCCATCCTAAAAAAACCCTCCCTTGACCCCACAGCCCCTTCCAGTTACCATCCCATCTCCCTCCTACCCTTCCTCTCCAAACTTCTTGAGCGAGTGGTCTACACTCACTGCCTCAAATTTCTATTTTCCAACTCCCTCCTGGACCCCTCCAATCTAACTTCCGCCCCTTTCACTCCACTGAAACCACCCTCTCAAATGTCACCAATGACCTCATAGCTGCCTTTTACACTGTGGACCATCCCCTTCTCCTCAATATGTTATCCAACCTTGGCTTCATTGACTCTGTCCTCTCCTGGTTCTCCTCTTATCTCTCTGGCCATTCGTTCTTAGTCTCCTTCGCTGGCTCCTCCTCCCCGTCCTATCCCCTAACTGTAGGGGTCCCTCAAAATTCAGTTCTTGGTCCCCTTCTATTCTCCATCTACGATCACTCCCTTGGAGAACTCATTCACTCCCAATGCTTCCAGTACCATCTCTATGCGATGACACTCAAATCTATATCTCCTCCCCTGTTCTCTCTCCCTCCCTCCAGGCTCACATCTCCTCCTGCCTTCAGGACATCTCTACTTGGATGTCCTCCCACCACCCAAAACTCAACATTTCCAAGACAGAGATCCTATCTTCCCTCCCAAACTGTATCTTCTCCCAAACTTCCCCATCACTGCCTATGGCACAACCATCCTTCCCATCTCACAAGCCTGAAACCTTGGTGTCATCTTTGACTCCAGTCTCTCATTCACCCCACATATCCAATCTGTCATCAAATCCTGTCAGTCTCACCTTCACAACATCGCCAAGATCCGCCCTTTCCTCTCCATATAAACCGCTACCATGTTAGGTTAGTACACTCATCCTATCCCGACTGGATTACTGCATCAGCCTCCTCTCTGACCTCCCAACCTCCTGCCTCTCCCCACTTCAGTCCATACCTCACTCTGCTGCTTGAATTTTCTTTCTACAAAACGTTTAAGGCATGTCACCCCCCTCCTCAAAAATCTCCAGAGCCCTATCAACTTCCATATCAAACAAAAACTCCTCACTCTTGGCTTCAAAGCTATCCATCACCTTGCCCCTTCTTATCTCACCTCCCTTCTTTCCTTCTACATCCCATCCCAGATACTCTGCTCCTCTGGTGCTAACCTTCTCTCTGTGCCTCGATCTCACCAGTCTCGCCATCAACCCCTGGCCCACGTCCTACCTGTGGCCTAGAATGCCATCCCTCCTCAAATCCACCAAACAATCACTCTTCCCCCCTCAAAGCCCTACTGAAGGCAGACCTTCTGCAAGAGGCCTCCCCAGAGTAAGCCCCCTTTTCCTCAGCTCCCCCTTCCTTCTGCATCACCTCAACTCACTCCCTTTGCTCTCCCCCACCTCCCCACAGCACTTATGAATATATGTAAATATCTATAATTCTATTTATTTATATTGATGTCTGTTTACTTGTTTTGATATCTGTCTCCCCCCGCCCGCCCTTTAGACTGTAAGCACAATGTGGGCAGGGATTGTCTCTATTGCTGAATTGTACTTCCCAAGCCCTGCACACAGTAAGCGCTCAATAAATATGAATAAATGAATGAATAGATATGATTGACCTAGTTAACTTCAGAGGACAGGGTTACTCCATGATGCAATCAGGTTACGTTCCTGAAAAATGTAATCACATAATGAACAGCTGTATCATGGAGAACATTTGTCCAAAGACTTATTTGCAAGTAGGATTTGTTCCAGGACCAGACCTGCCCTAACAGTCCCACACTACAAATAAGTAAAAATTCCACTGTAAATTCCTCTTTGCCCTTTTCTCCCCTTTCTCCAATTTCACCCAACTCTCCCCTGTTCCAAGTGGCCTTTTTGTCTAGGGCAGGTTGTAGTGGGAGTGGTAATGGCATTGGTGGCAGAGACCATTTGGAAGGGGACAGTGCTCTTCCCCATGTCCCACCCCTGTCTAGCCCTGCGCCCATTTCCATGGTTTTTGTCCAGACCGGGGAGGTGAAACTAGAAGTTTGAAAAAGAAGACGATGGGGCGGGAGGTACCACCGGAAGCCATGTTTGCAGCAGCCACTGTCATTATGATCAGTGTTTTTTTTTTCTCTTTTATTCTGGAGCCCAGAGAGATGAGAAAACTGGGTGAAAGGAAAGTGGCAGGGGTGGGGGTGAGTTTGGGGTACAGGGAGGAGAGACAGAATAGCCACTGACATCAGAGAAGGACAAAGAGTGAGCCTGTCAGTCAATTACATTTTTTTAGTACTTACTGTATGCAGAGTACTTTGTACTAAGCACTTGGAACAGTACAATATAACAATAAACACACACATTCCCTGCCCACAGTAAGCTTACAGATCCAAGTAAGTAGCTGATGAAGAAGGCAGGAGTAAGGGAAAAGATGGTTTAACTGGGGAGGGCCTGTTGGAGGAGATGTGATTTTAAAAAGGTTTTGAAGATAGGGAGAGTGATGGCCTGTTGTATACAAAGGGGGAGGGAGTTCCAGTTCAGAGGGAGAATATAGGCAAGGGGCTGCAGCAAGATAGACGAGTGGGTAGGTTGGAATTTGAAAAGAAAAATGCGTGGACTGAGTTGTAGTAGGAAATCAGGGTGGTAAGGTAGGAGGGGGCGAGATAATTAAGTACTTTAAAGCTGATGGTGAGGAGTTTCCATTTGATGTGGAGGCAGACGGGCAACCAAAGGATATTACCTGAATTCCCCGGCAGAGCACCCCCCGTCTGCCAAAAATCTGACCAAACCCAAAACACCTCAAGGACCTAAAACCCACGTCCCAGACCTGGGCTCACATTTTATCACCTGCAGTTCATGTGAACGCCCCCCAGAGGGCAGGGCAATGCCAGTCGCTTCTTTCTACACCCACATGGCCTTCTGTCCCGGCTCAGCATGTGCTTGCATGTTGCATAATCTTGGCATGACTATTTAAATAAGTCTCTATGTAAAACGTTGTCACCTTTGCCACTGCCCTTGTCTGGTAGTGATGGTGAGGGCACAGGTCGGCTAATAGGTGGCCAGCCACTCCTACATCTTGGTGAGGTTCCTCATCAATGTCCATATGAGACAGCAAATCTCTACATTGTCTCGAAGTATCCCTCACTCTTTACACACAAACCTGCCATTATTCTGGGGAGCCAGTCCCCGCATGGAAAGGCAAAACTCCCACATCAGGACCATAGCAACATTCATTCCCCAACAACATCATCCATTCCATATGTTCCAGAACTTAAGAAAGCCTAGGAATATTTTGTCGCTATTTTGTCCTCTTCGAACTTCAAACTTCTAGCACATGCACTTTTGGTCTGATTGTACATTCATGTTTACATATTTGTTCCATCTTCCCACTAGAATGTTAGTTCCTCCAGGGAAGGGGCCATACCCCATTCATCTTCTCAGCCCCACCTAGCTTTTAATGATAAAGCAACCTTGAGAAAGTGGGGGTTGAAGTAGTCTGGGACCTGCAGTGGTGTCTGGGTGGAGCCCAGGCATGTAGACACTGGCAAAGTCATTCTTTATAAGCTTCTTAGGATGATTAAAGCTCATGATGATATTTCAGAAAAGACACCACCATTTAGATGGAAAGGATTGATTGACTTCAAAGGGACCTGCATATTTGGAAGGAAAACTAAATCCTGATCTCCCAGAACCAGGTCCCGGATGTAGCCACCCAACAGTTTAGGCCACTGCTATGTCAGCACTGGAAACAGTGGCAGAAACAGCAAAAGAAACAGCATGGCTCAGTGGAAAGAGCATGACCTTGGAGTCAGAGCACCTGAGTGCTAATCCCAGCTCTGCCAGTTGTTTACTGTGTGACCTTGGGCAAGTCACTGAAGTTCTCTTTTCCTCACTTCTACTTAGACTGTGAGCCCCATGCTGGACAGGAACTGTGTCCAACCTAAGTACCTTGCATCTACCCCAGCGCTTAGAACAGGGTTCAATACCTAGTAAATGCTTAACAAATACTACAAACAAACAAAAAAACCAAAACAAGGAGGATAGTCATTCCAGCAATGTGCTTCTTGGGTCTCTTCTGGGACCTCTCTGCCTTCTGCCATCACCTACCAGTTTGAATGATTAGCAACCCAAGCTGGACACCCAAAGGAAATCATGACCCATTTCTACCATCGATTCATTGACCGCCCAGGTTTTGTGGATGCTGGGAATGTTTCTACCAAATCTGCTGTATTCTCCTCTCTGCACATAGTAGGTGCTCAATAAATAGCATTGACTGATTGATTGACTGAGAGACATTCTGCCTGTAGAAAGTGCTGATATCCTTAGGACTGAGAGGGGTTCAAAGTCTAGCATCTTTTTGAGGCTATGGTAGGAACTGTTCTTTCCCTCTCCTAAGGCCCCTATCCTCTTTTCTCCCTCTTTGTTTTTCCTTCACCTTTTTCTGAGCCACAACCTCAACCTTCTTAAATCTTCCAAGTTAAGACATGTTTTCAGCCCAGGTTAGGAGTTAGCAGTTAAGAGTAGCAGTAGCAGTAATGTAGCAGTAGCATCTTTTGAATGCCCACCTGGTTTACTGTACTGTACTAGGTATTTGGGAAGTACAGTATAACAAAATAAATACAGAAGAAAAGAAAAACAGTATGGCTTAGTGGAAAGACCATATGGGCCTTGGAGTCAGATGACCCTCTTTTTTTCACGGTATTTGATAACATCTTACCATGTGCCAGGCACTGTTCTAAGCACTGGGATAGATACAAGCTAATCAGGTTAGACCCAATCCATGTCCCACATTCCTTCTTTCATTCATTCAGTCATATTTATTGATCACTTACTGTGTGCAGAACCCTGTACTAAGCACTTGGGAGAGTACAATAGAACAATAAACAGTCACATTCCCTGTCCACAATGGACTTATAGTTTAGAATGGGGGAGGCAAACATCAATACAAATAAGTAAAATAGATATTTAGGGCTGGGAAGGGGGGAAGAGCAAAGAGAGCAAGTCAGGGTGAAGCAGATGGGAGTGGAAGATTAGGAAAAGTGGGGTTTAGTCTGGGAAGGTCTCTTGAGGGAGAGGTGCCTTCAATAAGGCTTTGAAGTGGGGGAGTGGAGTTGTCTTTGGAATTTGAGGAGGAAGGGCGTCCCAGGCCAGAGGCAGGACATGGGGTAGGGGTCAGTGGCGAGACAGTGAGAAGGTTAGCACAAGAAGAGTGAAGTGTACAGACTGGGTTGTAGAAGGAGAGAAGTGAAGTGAGGTAGGAGGGGGCAAGGTGGTGGACTGCTTTAAAGCTAATAATAATAATAATGTTGGTATTTGTTAAGCGCTTACTATGTGCCGAGCACTGTTCTAAGCGCTGGGGTAGACATAGGGGAATCAGGTTGTCCCACGTGGGGCTCACAGTCTTAATCCCCATTTTACAGATGAGGGAACTGAGGCACGGAGAAGTTAAGTGACTTGCCCACAGTCACACAGCCGACAAGTGGCAGAGCTGGGATTCGAACTCATGAGCCCTGACTCCAAAGCCCGTGCTCTTTCCACTGAGCCACGCTGCTTCTCCAATGGTGAGGAGTTTTTGTTTGATGCAGAGGTGGCTGGGCAACCACTGGAGCTTTTCAAGGAGCAGGGTGACATGTCCTGAATATTTTTGTAGAAAAATGATCCTGCAGCAGAGTGAGGTATGGACTGGAATGGGGAGAGACAGGAGGCTGGGCAGTCAGCAAGGAGACTGATGCAGTGATCCAAGCGGGATAGGATGAGTGATTGTATTAATGTGGTAAGGGCCTCACTCTTAATCACCATTTTACAGATGAGGTAACTGAGGCACAGAGAAGTGAATCGATTTGCTGAAGGTCACACAACAGACAAATGGCAGAGCTGGGTCTAGAACCGATGTCCTTTTGACTCCAAGGTCTGTACTCTTTCCACTAGGTCATCCTGTCTAATACCAGCTCTGCTAATTGCTTGCTCTGTGACCCTGGGCAAGTCCCTTAACTTCTCTGTGCCTCCCTGCTCCCTCCTAGTTAGACTGTGAGCCCCATATGGGACAGGGACTGTGTCCAACCTGATAAACTTGTATCTACCCCAGAACTTAGAACAGTACATAACACATAGTAAGCACTTAACAAATAACATAAAATAGTAATAATAATAATGTGACACATTCACATAGGAGAGGCAAACAGAAATATTTACAACTAGAATGGTCAAAATGAGTAAATGGAGTGGATAGATGTTCATGAGTGCCAAGACGGATATAAATAATTTCATAAGTGCTAGAGCTTGCAGAAGGGATGTTAATAATAACTACTGTTATTCTTATTATGGTATTTGTTAAGCATTTACTATGTATGAGGCACTTATGTGCTGGAATGGATACAAGCAAATTGGCCTGGACAAAGTCCCTACCCAACATGGGGCACACAGTATCAATCCCTATTTTACAGAGGAAGTAACTGAGGCACAGAGAAATGAAGTAACGCTGAAGGTCACACAACAGACACGTGGCAGAGCCAGGATTAGAACCCATGACTTTCTGATTCCCAGGTCCGTGCTGCTTCTTGCCATCCTGCTTTTGTAAAGGCTCAGGATGCTGGGAAACTTATTGAGGAAAGTTTGTTAGTGGAAGTGGGATTTTAGGAGAGATTTGAGTATGGGGAGAACTGTAGTCTGTACAATATGAGGAAGAAGGGAGTTCCAAGTGCCAGGGGAACAATTCCATTCTGCCTTCCTCATTCCCAAGCAAAAGAAGAGAGGGTCATTGCTTAAAGGATTTCCATTTTTATGAATTTCTCCTTTCTTTCTGTTCTGTATTGGATTTGACCTTCTCTCAGTTAAGCTCTTTGTGGGCAGGGAACATGTCTACCAACTGTGTTGTACTGTGCTCTCCCAAGTACTCAGTATTGTGCTCTATACAATTCCAAAGCTGCCCTTGTTTATTCTCTAATTAGTTTCTGAGTAACTGCGGGCTGCTATTTTTGTAGCTTTTGTGCCCTAGAGCAGTTGAGCAAAGGCCATAATTTGTTAAACAATTAGTTGGTCAATTAGACATAATGTAACTAGATGGGGGCAGTAGCCTGTGCATAAACTGCTTATAGGGACCCCTACTTCCTCACCCGATATTGTCCACAGCTTTTTTTATGTTAGAATGGTTGAATTTTAATGATGGTGTTTCTCTCTCACCTCATGATCATGTTCTGAGTTTCTAGTGTGTGCAGAGTTTACTGAAGTTCCAACACCTCCCTCGTGGGAAACAGTGTGGCCTAATGGAAAGAGTGTAGACCAGGGAGTTAGAGGACCTAAGTTCTAATTCTGCTCCATCACTTACCTGCTGTGTGACCTTGGACAAGTCATTTAACATCTCTGTGCCATAGTTCCCTTATCTGCAAAGTGGAAATTCAATACCTATACATAGCTCAGTGGAAAGAGCACGGGCTTGGGAGTCAGAGGTCATGGGTTCGAATCCCAGCTCTGCCACTTGTCAGCTGTGTGACTGTGGGCAAGTCACTTAACTTCTCTGTGCCTCAGTTACCTCATCTGTCAAATGGGGATTAAGACTGTGAGCCTCATGTGGGACAACTGGATTACCCTGTATCTACCCCAGCACTTAGAACAGTGCTCTGCACATAGTAAGTGCTTAACAAATACCAACATCATTATTATTATTCCTACAGTGTGGCTCAGTGGAAAGAGCCCGGGCTTGGGAGTAAGAGGTCATGGGTTGTAGTCCCAGCTCCACTGCTTGTCAGCTGTGTGACTTTGGGCAAGCCACTTAACTTCTCTGGACCTCAGTTACCTCATCTGTAAAATGGGAGTTAAGACTGTGAGCCCCACGTGGGACAACCTGATCACCTTGTAGCTCCCCAGTGCTTAGAACAGAGCTTTGCAAATAGTAAGCACTTAACAAATACCACCATTATTATTATTACTTATAATGTGAGCCACATGTGGGTCCTGATTATCTTATTATCTACCCCAGCACGCTTGACAAATAGTAAGTGCTTAAATACCACAATTATTTTATATTCTGCCTTCTTCCCCATTACATCACCTTCTGCAGTACTCTGATAGGAATAGAGAGATTAAAAGCCCATTTCAATTGTTGTTCTGTTTGGCATTTGGCAGTAATAGCGCCCTAGTTTTTAGTATAAGTTGTGTTGGGTATTTTTTTTAGCTGTTTTGTTTTTATCGATATCTGTTGAGCACTTACTTTGTGCAGGCAGACTACTAAGGACTGGGGTAGATACAAGCTAATCAGGCTGGACAAAGTCCATGGCCCATATAGGCTCACGTTCTTAATCCCCATTTTATAGATGAGGTAACTGAGGGTCAGAGACATTGAGTGACTTACACAAAGTCACACAGCAGACAAGTGGTGGAACTAGGATTAGGAACCAGGTCCTCTGACTTTCAGGTCACTGCTCTTTCTACAAGGCCACACTACTAATTACAATATGAAAGATAGCACATTGAAAACGTAATACTTCCATAGGTCTTCCTAAATATCTAATTTAACATTTATTTTTGGCACAAAGGTACATTGCTATTTGATCATATACTACATTCATTTGTTTTTATCACATTTTAAAATGTATTTCTATTCTGAATCTTGCACTTAAATGCATTACGTGCTTAATAGTATATCTTATGAGAAACTCAGTAGTGCCCAAATTCAGGTTTTCATGACAGTAGAAGTAGGGTTCATTCTTTGGAAAACATACCATTTAACTGACTACAGAGCAATGTGATGCCAGAAGGAGGGGTTTAGGGTATGTGCACAACTTGTGTTTTTTACAAAAATAATAATAATAACGATGTATTTTTTAAGTGCTTAATATGTGCCAAACACTCTTCTAAGTTTGGGGTAGATACAAGGTAATCAGTTTGTCCCTTGTGGGGCTCACAGTCTTAATCCCCATTTTACAGATGAGATAACTGAGGCACAGAGAAGTTAAATGACTTGCCCAAAGTCACACAGCTGACAAGTGGCAGAGCCGGGATTAGAACCCATGACCTATGACTCCCAAGGCCCTGCTCTTTCCACTGAGCCACGCTGCCCAGCTCTTAGTACAGTCCCTTGCACACATGAGACCTTAGCAAATACCATAGAAAATGTTCCAAGCACTGTACCAAGTGCTGAGATCATCAGGTTGGACCCAGTCCCAGTCCCAACGGGGCTCACGGTCTGATGGGGAGGGAGTAGGAATTAATCCCCTTTTTCCAGATAAGGTAAATGAGGCAAACAAAAGATGCCAGGAGTCACATAGCAGACAGTTGGCAGAGCTGGGTTTAGAACCCAGGCACTCTGACTCCCAAGTCCATGCTTTTTCCACTAGGACACTTGGTTTCTCAACTTTTTTTGCTCCAGAGGGGATAACAATAATAATAATAATTGTGGTATTTCTAAGGTGCTTACAGTGTGCCAAGCACTGTTCTGAGCACTGGGGTAGATACAAGATAATCAGGTTAGATTCAGTCTCTGTCCCACATAGAGCTCACAGTTTTAATCCCCATTTTATAGATGAGGGAACTGAGGCCCAGAGAAGTGAAGTGACTTGCCCAAGTTCACACAGCAGACTTGTGGTGGAGCCAAGGTTAGAATCCATGCCCTATGACTCCCAAGCCCATGCTCTTTCCACTAGGCAACAGTGCTTGCAGCTGGGTGGGAGGGAGAGAAGGAAGAAGGGAGCATGAATCTGGTTTGAATGTAGTCTCCTAGATTCCACTGCCCCGGAGTGGCTAAAATCTTTACTGGCCTTACCACAGATAGCCTTCAAAAATCATTTTTCACTGAAAATTCTGGTCTGTAGGTGCATATTTCTGAGCTAATGTCACCAAAAAAAATGCATGATTGAACAACCTGACATATATTCACTGCAGTGCGTACCTTTGGGCTGACAGATGTACACTGTGTTCTTTTACGAGACAATGAACAATGATTCCAGCAAGAATGCCGTGCCATTGAAAGTTCTTGTTTGGGGTTGGGGTGGACATGCTCCCTAAACACCTCTCTCCTGTCCCAACCCAGCAGGGAGTGTAATGCAGAAAAATTTCATGCGAGTAGAAACACATTCCTTACCGTATCACTGAAACCCCAATTTAGCTTGAGAAATGTAATCTTTCCCAAGCTTTTAAGACCAATGCATTGTGGTGAATCATAGCCCAGGACAGCATGTTTGCCGAGCTTTACGATGATGCCATCTGCGCAAACTGGGTATGGTCCCTGTCTGGGTCAGTTGACTAATCTCTAAAATGAACACCCTTTCTGACCTACTGGAGTAATGAGGAGCAAGTCAAGAATGTTCTATGAAAAATACAGAGTGCAGTGTAAGCATCAGATGACTTAAAGGGATGTTAAGATAAGTATTGTAATAGGGAAAAAAATCTATACCTAGGCAAGCAACAATAATATTGTTATGCATTTTAAAAAGTTAGGATTGATCCCTGTCCCTCAAGTGTTGGTGAAATGACCAAAAATGAGGCATTTTAGAAAAGGCTATGTACCACTTAAGCATTCTGATACTCATTCCAGCCCCTCAGCACTTATGTAAATATCCTTATACTCTATATTTCCCTTATCCATAATTTATTTTAATATCTACCTGTTCATTGTAAATTCCTCATGTACAGGGATTGCATCTACCAACTCTGTTGTACTGTACTCTCCCAAGAGCTTAGTACAGTACCCTCCACACAGAAAACACCTAATCAGTATAATAATAATAATACTAATTTTGGTATTTGTTAAGTGCTTACTATGTGCCAAGCACTGTTCTGAGATAGATACAAGGTAATCAAGTTGGACACAGTCCATGTCCCACATGGGGCTCACAGTCTCAATCCCCATTTGACAGATGAGGTAACTGAGTCCCAGAGAAGTGAAGTGGCTTGCCCAAGGTCACACAGCAGGCACATGGAGGATCTGGGGTTAGAACCCACAACCTCTCACTCCCAACCCCATGGTCTTGCTACTAGGCCATGTTGCTTCTTAGCATAACAATATGATTGATTAATTAATTGATTGATTGATTAGCATCCCAGGGAAGAGCCATTGATGAGTTTGAGATTGTATGAGATTTTTCAAAATGGGCAAAGCCTGGGTAACTCCTAGGGGAGGGATTATTCTTTATAGCTATTAGAGCACTAGTAAATTTAAACATTCATTGGCAGGAACCTCCTCATCATTGCCAAAGCGTCTGGCTTTCCTGCAACCTTTCTCCTCCAATCTTCTGCCTCCCCGGCCCTTCACCTCCCCCTAAACCTCCCGAAAGACCCATCAGGGTGACATTAAGATCCTGCCCGTCCCTCCATGATCCGACAGGGAGTTGGGGAAGGAGGGGAAAGGAAGAAGATCCTCAAGGAGCAAAGAAGACAGAATCTCCATATGCTGTCTTGGGTTGCAGGTCAAAAATTCCTGCCTTAAGGCCTGGTCTAGTCTGCCACACCTCAGCTAGCTACTTATCAGCATCCTAGTTCTTCAAGGGTCCACCTGAATGAAAAGAAAGATGGTGAAGCATCCAAATCACAAACCTAGTTTCCAAACTCATTCTGTTTCTATTGTTCTTCACAAATCTGTCCTGGAGCCTGGGCATGTTATTACAGAGGTTACAGGCAATCTAGAGTGGTGGAAAATGGTGGAGAAAGGTGATTTGGGGTCTAGTTCTCCACTGAAGTAGCTTTTATGGCTGGGTCTGGGCCCCCCGAAATGGTTTAGCACTCCTCAGGCTTTAGAAGAGGGATAACAAAAGGAATCAATCAGTCATAATTATCACGTGCTTACTGTGTGCAAAGCACTGTACTAAGCATTTGAGAAAGTACAGTATAACCATATAGAGACACATTCCCTCCATTATCTTCACTAGAAGGAAAGTTAAAGCTGTAGAGAGGAAAAGATAGGAGTATCAAATAGTACATCTCTAAGCATTTAGATGGATGTTCTTTCATCTAACTTGGCCTCTCATTTTCTCCCTTGAGAATAGCTTTTTAAAAGGTCGTCAGACCTCTACATTTTTGCTGATAATAATAATAATGATTTTAGTATTTGTTAAGCGCTTACCTGTGTGCCAGACTCTGTACTAAGCACTAGGGTGGATACAAGCAGATTGGGTTGGACACAGTTCCTGTCCCATGTGGGCTCACAGTCTCAATCCCCCTTTTAATAATGTTGATATTTGTTAAGCACTTACTACGTGCAGAGCACTGTTCTTAGTGCTGGGGTAGATACAGGGGAATGAGGTTGTCGCACGTGAGGCTCATAGTCTTCATCCCCATTTTACATATGAGGTCACTAAGGCCCAGAGAAGTGAAGGGACTTGCCCAAGGTCACACAATAGACAAGTGGCAAAGCTAGGATTAGAACCCCTTACCTTCTGACTCCCAGGCCAGTGCTCTATCCACTAGGCCATGCTGCTTCTCAGCATGAAGGAATGTCATTGAAATTTCCTTTGTACGAGATTAGAGCATGTCTTACTGTTTTTCTTTTGACGTGAATCTGTCTAAAAAAACAAAGCTTAAGGGAAATTAAAACACAGCTCTCTTATCACTAAGCTCCCTAAGAACTGATGTCACTGTAGACTCCCAATCTTTACTTCATGCAACACATTATTAAACAGAGTTGCAGATAAGGTTGAAAAATTTACCCTCTTGTAAAAGTTTAACTTTTGTCTTAGTCACTTCCCATGTCACCTACCAGAGGGCAGGGAGTAATACCAGCTGCAGTCGCAGCAGAGGTAAGACTGGAAGGAATCACAGTATCAGGATGTCCACTTCTTTGTGACCTTGATGTGACTTTGATGTAATCACCGGGCCCTTGGGCAAGTCACATAACTTCTCTGTACCTTAGATACCTCATCTGCAAAATGGGGATTCATGCATTCAATTCATTCAATAGTATTTATTGAGCACTATGTGCAGAGCACTGTACTAAGCGCTTGGAATGAACAAGTCGGCAACAGATAGAGACAGTCCCTGCCGTTTGACGGGCTTACAGTCTAATCTGGGGAGACAGGCAGACAAGAACAATGGATTAAGACTGAGAGCCCCTGGGACATAGAGTGTGTCCAACATGATTAGCTCTTATCTACCCCAGGGCTTAGTACAGTGCCTGGCTAAAAAAAAAAAAAAATCTGTCCCAGGATTCCTAATTTTATTGAAATCCTTGCCCTAGGTCCAAATGTCAGTCTGGCCTAAACCTAATATACTGAACTAGACTGTTCCCTCTAGACTGTAGGAACACCGTGGTCAGGGAATATGTTTACCAACTGTTATTTTATACTCTCCTGAGTCCTTAGAACAGGGCTTTGCACACAGTAGGTGCTCAATAAATACAATTGATTGATTATATATGACTTCTCTAATAGGGGAAACACACTCTTTTTGTGCAGATAAAACATCTTTGGCCCGAAAGATCCTTAATGTGCCAGGTTAACTCTCATGAACCAGATGGTCTCAGTGCCTCCAGAGGAAGTAGAATTTGCCAAGTTAGCCATGTTTTCCAGGTAGGTATTTGCAGTGATTCAATAACTGCCTCCCTGACTGAGGCAGTAAGAAATGGACCTGGAAATCAAGCCCTGTTTGTTGTTAGATTGGAAAATCACTCAGTCACTTTACCCCCACCTTAAGCAATTACCTGTCCCCTCCTACCTCACCTCACTACTCTACTAACAGTAATAATAATTGTGGCATATGTTAAGTGCTTACTATGTGCTAGGCACTATACCAAGCACTGAGATGGATACAAGCAAATCAGGTTGGATCCAGTCCCTGTCCCATGTAGGGCTCACTGTTTCAATCCTCATTTTATAGATGAAGTAACTGAGGCACAGAGAAGTGAAGTGACTTGCCCAAGGTCACACAGCAGACAAGTTGTGGAGTTGGGATTAGAACCCCTGATGTTCTGACTCCCAGGCCCGTGCTCTGTCCACTAGGCCATGCTGCTTCTCCTACTACAAACCCAGCCTGCGCAATCCATTCCTCTAATGCCTACATTCTCATTGTACCTCGATCTCATCTATCTTGCCACCAACCTCTCACCCACATCCTACCTCTGGCCTGGAATGCCCTACCTCCTTATATCAGACAAATAATTGCTCTCTCCCACTTCAAAGCCTTATTGAAGGCACATATAGAAAGAAACCTTTCCTGACTAAGCCCACCTCTCCTCTTCTCCCATCCCTTCTGCATCACCCTGACCTGCACTCTTCATTCATCCTCCCTCCCATCTCCACAACACATATGTTCTTCCCATTGACTCTATTTATTGCCATTGTTCTTGTCTGTCTCCCCCGATTAGACTGTAAGCCCGTCAAACGGCAGGGTCTGTCTCTATCTGTTGCCGACTTGTTCATTCCAAGCGCTTAGTACAGTGCTCTGCACATAGTAAGCACTCAATAAATACTATTGAATGAATGAATGAATATGTATATAACGGTAATTTATTTATTTATTTATATTAGTGTCCGTCTCCCCCTCTCTAGACTGTGAGCTCACTGAGGGCAGGGAATGTGTCCACTTATTTTTGTATTGTACTCTACCAAACACTTAGTACTGTGCTTTGCACAGAGTAAGAGCTCAATAAATATAAATGAATGACAATGAAAATTCAGTGAGAGTCATCTTATAATGCTAACACTAACGATACTAATAATAGTATTTATTAAGCACTCCTTAGGTGCCAAGCACTGTACTAAGAACTGGGGTTGATACAAGATGTTCCTTTTGAAAACATCTCCCATCCCATATGGGGCTCATAGCCTAAGTAGGAAGGAGAACAGTAGAGGCTGAGGGCCTCCCTGATCTATGATCCCCAACTCTTAAATTCAGCAAGAAGTTATCTTAAATGGAGTTAGTAAATTGTCTTTGCTAGGAGTCTCCCCCAAATAGCAGTTAGCTCAAACTCTCTCACTCACCAATCTTTCTCTTGTCACATAGAGTTCAGTGTCCCAGGCAGTGTCTGGAAGCAGTGGACATCTAGTGGAAAGAGCATGGGCCTGGGAATCAAAGGATCTGGGTTCTAATCCCAGGTCTGCCATTCACCTGCTGTGGGACCTTGGGCAAGTCACATAACTTCTCTGTACTTCAGTTACTTCATCTGTAAAATGGGGATTCAGATTGTGAGTCTCTTGAGGAACAGGGACCTTGTGCAACCTGATTAGCTTGTATCTACCCCAACACTTAGAACTGTGCTTGACACATAGTAACCGCTTAACAAATACCATTATTATTATTCCCTCATCTGGAAAATGGGGATTCTGTACCTGTTTTCCCTCCTACTTAGAATTTGAGTCCCATGAGGGATCTGATGACCTTGTATCTACCCCAGCACTTGGTACAGTGCTTGGCATAAAGTAAGCACTTAATAGAAACCATAATTTTTATTATTATTATTGTCATCTCTTTGATCAAAAAGCTGTAGCTCCTGAGAGCCTCCCACACAAGCACTCTGACATTCAGCTTTCATTGTCTCATTGTGTTTCAAGCTCACACAGTGCAGGTGACTGTGCCTTTATTCTACTGCTGGGTCCTAATGGGAAGCTTATTAGCCTTCTGGCAGCAGCTCCAGGAAATGATTGGGCTATCACCTTCCTGATGACCCTCAGCTCTGGCTTGGGCCTCAGTTTATCAGGTGTTAACCCTTCCTTTGCTGGATGCATTATGCTCATTGTGGGCAGGGAATGTGTCTGCTTGTTGTTGTATTCACCCAAGTGCTTAGTACAGTGCTCTGCACACAGTAAGTGCTCAATAAATATGATTGAATGAATGGATTAATAATAATTATGGTATTTGTTAAGCGCTTACTATGTACCAGGTCCTGTACTAAGCATAGGAGTGGATACAAACAAATCGGGTTGGAGACAGTCCTTGTCCCACATGGGGCTCACAGTCTCAAACCCATTTTACAGATGAGGTAGCTGAGGCACCGAGAAGTAAAGTGACTTGCCCCAGGTCACACAACAGACAAGTGGTGGAGTTGGGATTAGAACCTATGACCTTCTGACTTCCAGGCCCATGCTCTATCCACTATCCACAGAGAAGCAGCGTGGCTCAGTGGAAAGAGCCTGGGCTTTGGAGTCAGAGGCCACTTGTCAGCTGTGTGACTGTGGGCATGTCACTTAACTTCTCTGTGCCTCAGTTACCTCATCTGTAAAATGGGGATTAAGACTGTGAGCCCCACATGGGACAACCTGATTCCCCTGTGTCTACCCCAGCGCTTAGAACAGTGCTCTGCACATAGTAAGCGCTTAACAAATACCAACACTACGCCATGCTGCTTCTCAATAATAATTGTGGTATTTGTTAATAATAACTATGGTACTTGTTAAGTGCTTACTATATACCAGGCACTGTATTAAGCGCTGGGATTGATACAAGCAAATCAAGTTGGACACAATTCCTGTCCCACGTGGAGCTCATAGTTTCTTACCCCATTTTACAGATGAGGTAACTGAGGTACAGAGAAGTGAAGTGACTGTGTGCTGAGTTTCAAAGTCTCTAGCCCCCAGTGGTGAAATCTATTTACATTCATGTCTTTACTGTCATAGGAGACAAAGGATAATCTACTTCCCCCAAACACTGATGCACAGGACACACCCATCCTCCATCAGAGCATCTTATCTCATCATTGTGGTTTCCATCTTTAGGAGGATAGGTTGGAGGGAGGGAAGATGGCTCAGCGTGGGTAATCCTTACCCTGCCCCTGTTGATGCTGATGTCATGGTGTGGACATCCATCTCACTGACCTTGGCATGACACAAACCTTGTAGCACTCTCTTTAACCTCTGCTGCAATAATAACTGCGGTATTTGTTAAGCGCTTACTAGGTGCGAGACAGTGTACTAAGAGCTGTGGTGGATACAAGCAAATTGGGTTGGACACAGTCCCTGTCCTGATTGGGGCTCAATGCTTAATCCCTACTTTACAGCTGATTTAAGTGTGGCACAGAGAAGTGTAGTGACTTGCCCAAGGCCACCCAGCAGACAAGTGGCGGAGTCAGGATTAGAACCCATAACCTTCTGACTCCCAGTCCCGTGCTCTATCCACCTCGCCATGCTGCTTCCCCAAGTCAGTCCCCACCATGGGCCAGACATAGCTCTAACAAATGACCTTAGGGAATAGGCACCTGGCCAAATATTGTTAATAATAATAATGTTGGTATTTGTTAAGCGCTCACTATGTGCCGAGCACTGTTCTAAGCGCTGGGGTAGACACAGGGGAATCAAGTTGTCCCACGTGGGGCTCACAGTGTTAATCCCCATTTTACAGATGAGGTAACTGAGGCACCGAGAAGTGAAGTGACTTGCCCACAGTCACACAGCTGACAAGTGGCTGAGCTGGGATTTGAACCCATGACCTCTGACTCCAAAGCCCGTGCTCTTTCCACTGAGCCACGCTGCTTCTCTACTGAGCCACGCTGCTTCTCTAAGTTGTATTTAAGTGCTGTGTTCCAAGCATTGTACTAAGCACTGGAGTAGTTACAAGGTAATTGGGATAGACACAGTCCCTATCCAACATGAGGCTCCCGGTCTAAATCCCCATTTTACAGATGAGATAACTGAGGCCCAGAGAAGTGAAGTGACTTGCTCAAGGTCACACAGCAGATAAGTGGTGGAGTCAGGATTAGAACTCAGGTCCTTCTGACTCTCAGGCCCATGCTCTCCCCACTAGGTCACGCTGCTGATCCTGGGGCCCTCACACCTGTATTGTCATTTGTCTGTGCCCTGTTCAAAAATCAATTAATGTATTTTTGAGCCCCACACAGAGCATGGCATCATTCATTCATTCATTCAATAGTATTTATTGAACACTTACTATGTGCAGAGCACTGTACTAAGCAGGTGCTTGAGAGAGGATATTTGAATAGGAGTCAAGGTCCCTAGTCTTAAAGAGATTGCATTCTGATAGGAGAGACTGACATCGTCATCATCATCATCATCGGTATTTATTGAATGCTTACTGTGTTCAGAGTACTATACTAATTAGTTGGGAGAATACCATGCAACAGAGTTGGTAGACATGTCCCCTGCCCACAACAAGCTGACAGATACAAGATGTTCACAAAATGCTGCAGGTAATGAGTGCAAAAATACGTAAGGTAAATATAGATGAGTCGAATATTATTCCTTTTACCCTGCTGGACAAGTTTTTCAGAGCCAACCGGATGAACAGATCTGATTTGGGCCAGGACTCATCCATTCCCAGGCTCCCAATTGGCGCTATATCCTGCAGGGTGCAGGTCATAAGACTGTTATTCTTGCTATGAGTTTCCTTAATAGCCTGCCTATATGCTTTCCAGCAGCAGCAGCAGCATTTACTGAATGTCTCCTGGGTGCAGGGCACTGAACTAGACACTTGGAAGTGTGCAATAGAAGTGAAAAACTCCATCCCTGCAATAGCTAGAAAAATAAGAGCCTTGATATAACAGTGATAAATACAAAAATATTTAATTATAAATAATGAGCAGACAAATGCACACAAAAGCACAGTGGAACTAATGAAGTGGCAGAACCAGTGAGCTTGTCTGCTGTGTAACCTTGGGCAAGTCACTTAACTTCTTTGTGCTTCAGTTACCTCATCTTTAAAATGGGGATTAAGACTATGAGCCCCATGTGGGACATGGACTTTGTCCAATCTGTTTAGCTTAAATCTACCTCAGTGCTTAGTATAGTGACTGGAACATAGTAAGCACTAAACAAATACCCCCCCCTTTTTTTTAAGGGAGGTGGGAATTCATCAGGGAAGCCCTTCAGGATGAGGTGGCTTTTTCTATCCCAGCACCACATTGGCTTGCTGTGTAACCTTGGTCAAATCGCTTATTCTTCTGGGCCTTAATTTTCTCATCTGTGATACTGTGAGCCCCATTTGGGAAATGGCTTGTATCTACTCCAACACTTAGCACAGTGCCTGGCACATAGTGCTTAACAAGTGTTTAACGAATACCATAAAAAATATAAATAAAAATGGGGATTAAATACTTGTCCTCTTTCACCCTTTAACTGTGTACCCCACATGAAACAGGGATAGTGTTAGTGATAGTGTTGGATCTACTCCAGGGCTTAGTATAGGGTTTGGCACATAATAACAACTATTATTATTATCATTAGGCAAGGACGGGGCTCTGTAAATTGGAGTTTATTTCAGTGATCTGTGAGGCCCCGCATTATGTCCATCAGTCAGTCAGCCAATTGTATTTATTGAGAGTTTACTGTGTACTGAGCACTTGGGAGAGCGCAGTATACCAACATGTGCCTCCTGGTCCTTGTGGAGCTGAGCCATCCCAACATCACTGAGACTTTGAATCTCTAGAGTCGAGGTGAAGGCATAATAATAATAATAATAATGGTATTTGGTAAGCTCTCACTATGTGCTGGGATGGATACAAGCAAATCGGGTTGGACATAATCCCTGTCCCACCTAGGGATCACATTCTCTATCCCCATTTTACAGATGTGGTAACTGATGCACAGAAAGGTGAAGTGACTTACCCAAGGTTACACAGCAGACAAGTGGTGGAGATTAGAACCCATGCATAAACAGCCCAGACACTAGCTGAACCGTGGTATAAGCTCCCTTGCCTGGCCCGAGATGTAGTGATGAGGCCACTTCCTCATGACTGGATGCCTAAAAGGGCAAGGGAAGAAATGACCATGTATAAATGGTTCTTTACTAAAATGATCATAGAGCATGTCTGGCTCCAGAACTGATATGGAGGAGTTTCCTACATTGCAGAAGAAGAAGATTTCAAAGCCATTCCTAGGAAAGCCTGATGACATTTTCAAGGCTTTTGTATTTACTTTAAAGAAAAACAAACCAACCGTTTTAAATCCTGATGAGAGACAGCTGTTATCCAGGGACTTTTTCCAGGAGAGTGCAGAAAGGAGTTGTCTAACAGCAGAATGATAATCTACTGACATGGGCCATCTGATTAAAATTCAAAGGGAGGTGGTAATTTCTAGATTGCAAATGATGTCCAGTAACATCCTTTCAGATTGTTTTTAACTCAAGACTCCTAGGACTCATCATTATGTGTCAGGATGACATAATATTTGTAGAAATGTTGATGTTCCATTCTTTAGAAAAACACATTCCTTGGGTAAAAAGCATTATGGGGTTGTTCTGTATTGTGAAAAGAGGATGATTTTCTGCTTGCTTTTGACAAATCACTGCCATGATAAAGGGCCTCAGAAAGCATCAAATAACCATCCATATATGTTTTCTAATAATCCAGGGTGGGAGGAGAGACTCGTTCTACAGAGAGAGAGGGTGGATGAGCAATGCCCAAGTCTTACATATCTGACTTCTTAGAATGGAGAGGCAGGAGTGGAGGTGAGGACTTTGGACAAAGGACAACTGTTATCTAAATTTAAAATAATAAAAAAATTGGAAGTATAACAGTGTTTTTCAGTTATAGTCTGAAGACCCTGTTCGAGGATGGCCGACGGGTGGGAGTGGGGCAAAGTCATGATGGGCATCTATAGACACCACCTCCATAGGGGAAAAAGGGACAGCAACCTCCACAGCTTCTTGAGAAAGGAGGACAGACATAACCGGCCTGGCCTCCTCCCTGGAGCCAGCAAATGACCCAAGATGAGGGCTCCATTTCTTGCCCTCTGTCAGCAAGAGAAGCAGGAAGTGGGGAAGTGGGGAGAAGGAGACCCCTTGCCTTCTCATCCTCAAGGGACTCCCACCTTCGACCCCAAGAACCATGAAGGTAAGGTATCCTCCCCACCTGCCCCCTTTCCTTCCAGGTGGCAAGATGAGATGAGGGTTGATTTAAAGCCTTCAGGGAAGTCGGTCGCTTCCCAACCCTGAACTGTGTCTGTCTGTGTTCCTGCTACAGGGCTGTGCCTGTAGAATTCCGACCCCCACCACAAATCTAAAGAAGCCCCTAGATGGACTGGAAGTAGGTGATACCAGTGACTATTCACCCTCAAGTTGCTCCAGAGCCCATGAGGGCAATAAACCTACAAGGGTGATAGTGAGTATTTTGACCAATTTCTCCCTTCTCTCTTCTTTCCTTTTCCTCCTCCCACCCTTCTATCTTCTTATCCTTTTTGTCGTCTCCCCTCACCACTTTGTCCGCTCTTGAATTCCCTTCTTTGCTCAAATCTCGTTTATCCCCTCTTCCCCAACTCTTTTCTCCTTCTGTCCTCTCTTTTTCTCCATCCCTTCAAAGTCCCTCAGTATTCTGCCCCCGAAGTCCCATCTGAGGAAGCTCTCCTCTGTACCATCCCACCCCAAGTGCAAGTGTGCCCTTATGCTCAAAATGCAAATTTGACAGCCGTGCTTCAAGGGATGCATTCATTCATTCATTCATTCATTCATTCAGTTGTCTTTATTAAAAGCTTACTGTGTGCAAAGAATTATATATGAGCTTCAATTCAGAAAGTGGTCCTTCTGTGTATCTGTCAAGAAACCAGAAGTTTGTTTTTTTCCTCTCAGATCATTGTAATTTATTAATGGCTGCATGGTTAATCAACCCTAGTCTTCCCTTCATGAAGTAGAAGAATAGGACTGCGTAATCCCTGGAGACGCTGTCCTAATAACCCAGGAAGGGGGTGGAGGGGAAGAGAACACATGGGGGATGTTAGGTAACCCCTCTAGGTAACACTTTCCTCTGATGGTTGGTGTTCTGGACCATTGGGAAGCAGAACCCCGACAGACCCTGTGCACGACTGGGGAATCTAGTAAACCCAGTGTGGGCAGGAATTGTCTCTCTCTTTATTGCTGAATTATACTTTCCAGGCACTTAGTACAGTGCTCTGCAGTGCAGTGAGCACTCAACAAATATGATTGAATGAATGAATGAGGGAATCTACCACCAGCACAGCAGCTACCCAGGACTTTGCTCCACTTCTTTGCACTCTTGGCAGTGGGTCTTTCTGGTTCCCATGCATAAGCGATGCAGAACTCATGATCTGGTCTGGACGTCAGAGAACTGGGTTCTAATCCCAGCTCTGCCACTTGTCTGCTGTGTGACTTTGGGCAAGTCACTTACCTTCTCTATGACTCAGTTACCTCATCTGTAAATAATGGGGATTAAGACCATGAGCTCCACATGGGACAGGGACTATGTCCAACATGATTAGCTCATATCTACCCCAGAGCTTAGAACAGTGCCTGGCGTACAGTAAGTGCTTCTCCACTCTTCTGGTACTAACCTTCTCACTGGGTGTCATTCTCGCCTGGCCCACTATCGACCCCTGGCCCACGTCCTACCTCTGGCCTGGAATGCCCTCCGTCCTCAAATCCACCAAACTAGCACACCTCCCCCCTTCAAAGCCCTACTGAAAGTTCATCTTCTCCAAGAGGCCTTCCCAGATTAAGCTCCTCAGACTTTTCCTAAGCTCCCCCTCCCCCTCGCCCCGACTTGCTGCCTTTGCTCTACCCCCCTTCCCGCCCCTCAGCACTTGTGTATATAAGTACGTATTTATAATTATAATTCTATTTATTTTTATTAGGTTTATATATCTATAATTCTATTTATTTATATTGATGCTATTAATGACTGCTTACTTGTTTTGATGTCTGTCTCCCCCCTTCTAAACTGTGAGCCGGGATTGTCTCTATTTGTTGCTGAACGGTACTTTCCAAGTGCTTAGTATGGTGTTCTGCACACAATAAGTGCTCAATAAATACAATTGAATGAATGAAGTGCTTAACAAATATCATTTAAAAATACAAACAAACAAAAAGCAAGTACTCTGAGTTCCCAGAGGCTTAACTCAGTTATTTCTGGTCTATCAGTGTTATAGCTGCTGCCATACTTTATCTGTCCCTCAGCAGACCCTGGACCTTTGTGTGGGCTCTCCCTCTATTGCATGGTAGGGTTTGACATCACAGCCAAAGCCACTTCTGCCGCTGCTGCTGTTGTTGCTATTGCATGAGCAGCAACAGAAGTAGCATGGACCTGTGTATACAGCCCGGGCCTGGGAGTCAAAAGACCTGAGTTAATAATAATAATAACAATGCTGGTGTTTGTTAAGCGCTTACCATGTGCCGAGCACTGTTCTAAGCGCTGGGGGAGATACAGGGTCATCAGGTTGTCCCACGTGAGGCTCACAGTTAATCCCCATTTTACAGATGAGGTAACTGAGGCACAGAGAAGTGAAGTGACTTGCCCACAGTCACACAGCTGACAAGTGGCAGAGCTGGGATTCGAACTCATGACCTCTGACTCCCAAGCCCGTGCTCTTTCCACTGAGCCACGCTGCTTCTCTATCTAATCCCACCTCTGCCAGTTGATACTGAATGACCTTGGGCAAGTTACTTAGCTTCTCTGTGTCTCGGTTACCTCCTTTCTAAAATGGAGGTCGAAACAGTGAGCCCCATTTGGAACATGGACTGTGTCCAACTTGATTAGCTTGTATCTAACAAATACCATAAAAAATTAGAAAACAGAGCTGGAAGGGAGTGGGAGAAGAGGAAAGGAAGGCTTAGTCAAGGAAGGCCTCTTGGAGGACATGTGCCCTCAGTAAGGCTTTGAGGATAAGCAATTTGGCTTTCCAGAAAATTTGAGTTTGGCTCCTCCAGGTCTATATCTTCTATTAGATCCAAATAAGGAGTTGAGTTATACCTCTTTTTGTCAGCAATCTCATGAATGCTCAGGTTTCATTGTATTTTAATAGTCTAATTAACTAAAGCAAGGCCTGTAATGACCTGTTCTTTGCATCCCTGTGAAAAATTTGCAACATCCCTCTTCCTTCATGCTATTATTTCTCTCACAATGAGGAAACATCTTCCTTGACTAGATGAATGTCATGAGGTTGTGAAAGGTAGGTGGGCATATAATTTGATTATTTGCTATACTTTGCTACATTTGAAGTATTGAAATCTTTTAGCAAAGGACAGCTGTTCCCAGTAGCACAAGTAGCTGTATGTTTGTGTTTTTTACATTAAATATTAAGCACTTACTGTGTGTCAAGCACTGTTCTAAGTGCACTGGGGTAGACTCAAGTTAAGTCAGACATTCATTCGTTTATTCATTCACTAGTATTCTTTGAGCAGTTACTGGGTGCAGAGCACTGTACTAAGCATTTAGAAAGCACAATTTAGCAACAAATAGAGACGATCCCTGCTCATAATGGGCTTACAGTCTAGAAGGGAGGAGACAGACATCAAAACAAGTAAACAGGCACCAGTAGCATCAGTGTAAATAAATAGAATTATAGATATGTACCTATATACACAAGTGCTTTGGGGCAGGGAGGGAAGTAGAGCAAAGGGAGCAAGTTGGGGCGATGAGGAGGGGAGGGAGAGCTGAGGAAAAGGGGGGCTTAGTCTGCAAAGGCCTCTTGGAGGAGGTGAGCCTTCAGTAGGACTTTGAAGGGGGGAAGTGTGATTGTTTGGAGGATTTGAGGAGAGAGGGCATTCCAGGCCAGAGGTAGGACATGGGCCAGGGGTCGACGGTGGGGCAGGCGAGAACGAGGCACAATGAGAAGGTTAGCAACAGAAGAGCCGAGTGTGCCAGGTGGGCTGTAGTAGGAGAGAAGTGAGATGAGGTAGGAAGGGGCAAGGTAATGGAGAGCTTTGAAGCCAATAGTGAGGAGTTTTTGCTTGTTACGGAGGTTAATAGGCAACCTCTGGAGATTTTTGAGGAGAAGGGTTACATACCCAGAACGTTTCTGTAGAAAGATAATTTGGCAGCAGAGTGAAGTATAGACTGAATTGGGGAGAGACAGGAGGTTGAGAGGTCAGAAAGGATGCTGATGCAGTAATCTAGTTGGGTTAGGATGAGTTCTGTACTAACGTGGTAGCAGTTTGGATGGGGAAGAAAGGGGAGATTTTGGTGATGTTGTGAAGGTGAGACTGGCAGACTTTGGTGACGGATTGGATTTGTGGAGTGAATGAGAGAAGAGTCAAGGATGACACCAAGGTTGCGGGCTTGTGAGAAGGGAAGGATGGCAGTGCCATGCACAGTGATGGGAAAGTCAGAAAGAGGACAGGGTTTGGGAGTGAAGATAAGGAGCTCTGTCTTGGACATGTTGAGTTTTGGGTGGTGGGAAGACATCCATGTTGAGATGTCCTGAAGGCAGGAGGAGATACGAGCCTGAAGGGAGGGAGAGAAAACAGGGGAGGAGAAATAGATTTGGATATCATTTGCATAGAGATGATAGTTGAAGTCATAAGAGCAAATGAGTTCACCAAGGGAGAGAGTATAGATGGAGAACAGAAGGGGAACCAAGAACTGACCTTTGAGGAACTCCTACAGTTAGGGGATGGGAGGGGGAGGAGGAGCCCACCAAGGAGACTGAGAATGAACATCCAAAGAGATAAGAGGAGAACCAGGAGAGAATGGAGTCAGTGAAGCCAAGGTCAGATAACGTGTTGAGGAGAAGGGAATGGTCAATAGTATCAAAGGCAGCTGAGAGGTCGAGGAGGATTAGGATGGAGTAGGAGCAGTTGTATTTGGCAAGAAGGAAGTTATTGATGACCTTTGAGAAGCCCATTTCAGTGGATTGGAGAGTACGGAAGCCAGATTGGAGGGGTCCAGGAGAAGCTGGAAGAGAGGAATTCGAGGCAGCAAGTGTAGATGACTCACTCGAGGAGTTTGGGAAGGAAGGATAGGAGGAGATGGGGCGATAACTGGAGGGGCTGTGGGGTCAAGGACATGGACTGTCTAAGTAGGAGGGAGAATGGGTATTGAATCCCTACTTTACAGTTGAGGAAATGGAGGCCCAGAGAAGTGAACTGACTTGACCAAGGTCACACAGTAGGCAAATGGCAGAGCTGGGGTTAGAACTCAAGTCCTCTGACTCCCCGGTCTGTTCTCTTTCCACTAGGTCATGCTGCTTCCCCACACTGCTGTTTGCATGGCCTGCAAGATGTTTCTGGAAAATACCATGCTAGCAAAAAAAAGCCTGACTATAAATAAAATAATATAAAATATAATCCATTATATTTGTTAAGCACTTACTACATGACAGGCACTGTACTAAGCACTGGGGCAGATAGAAGATAGGTTTGACACAGTCCATGTCCCACATGGGGTTCATAGTCTTTATCCCCATTTTACAGATGAGGTAACTGAGGCACAGAAAAGTTAAGTGGCTTGCTCAAGATCACACAGCAGACACCTGGTGGAGTCAGAATTAGAAACACGGTCCTCTGTCTCCCAAATCCATGCTCTTTTCACTGGGCCACACTGCTTCTCTCTTGTGTGGTGTTTTCTTGAAGCATCTCCAAGAGGGCCACCACATGCTACTCTAAGATTTTTTTTAATACTTGTTAAGCACTTACTATGTTCCAGGCACTGTACTAAGTGCTGAAGTAGATACAAGATAAGCAGATTGGACATAGTCCCTGCCCCAGTTAGGGCTCAGCATTTAAGTTGAAGAGAGGATGATTAACCCCCATTTTGCAAATGATGAAACTGTGGCACAGAGAAGTGAAGTGACTTGCCCAAGGTCAGTCAGCAAGCAAGTGGTAGCACGAGTCCTCTGATTCCCAAATCCAAGCTCTTTCCACTAGGCCATGCTACTTCGTGACTCAAACTTTCTAACAGTCAGGAAATGGTGCTTTCCAACTCTTGGTGCTTTGGTCTTTATAGCACCTCCCATTCAGTATTTCAGTAAGCCACATTTTCATGATTCTGTCTGTCCAAGTTTTGTTTTCTTTTCAGAGAAGCTGCATGGCTCAGTGGAAAGAGCACGGGCTTTGGAGTCAGAGGTCATGGGTTCAAATCCCGGCTCGGCCATTTGTCAGCTGTGTGACTTTGGGCAAGTCACTTAACTTCTCGGTGCCTCAGTTACCTCATCAGTAAAATGGGGATTAAGACTGTGAGCCTCATGTGGGACAACCTGATTCCCTTGTGTCTACCCCAGTGCTTAGAACAGTGCTTGGCACATAGTAAGCTCTTAACAAATACGAACATTATTATTTAGTGTTTGGGCTTCTAGGGGCTTCCCAAGTCTTTGGTGAAAATTCCAGTACAGCCTCAGTTGGCAGCATGCCCTCTTAACCACAGTTGATTTAAGTTTTCCTGTTGCTCATCCCTGTTGTTTTGGAAGTCTATTTCTGCTTTTCCCTGTCTCAGTGTTCCTCCCACCTGGGCAATCTTTGTAAAAAAACAGTTAAGTGTTATGTTGTATATATTTGTATTTATTTATATTAAAGTCTGTCTCCCTCTCTAGACTATAAGCTTGTTGTGGGCAGGGAGAAACAGCGTGGTCTAGTGGAAATAGCATGAGCCTGGGAGTCAGAAGGACTTTGGCTCTAATCCTGGCTCTGCCAATTGCTTGCTGTGTGACCTTGGGCAAGTCTCTTAACTTCTCTATGCCTCAACTGTAAAATGGAGATATGTCCTACTCCCTCCTACTTAGACTGTAAGCTCCATGGGGCACAGGGACTGTGACCAACCTGATAAACTTATATCTACCCCAGCACTTAGAACAGTGCTTGATACATAGGAAAAACTCAACAAATTATATAAAAAAAGGGAATGTCTGGAATAGCTCTTTTATATTGTACTCTCCCAAACTCTTAATACCATCTGCACACAGTAAGCACTCAATACATACAATTGATTTGAGTGTAAATATCCATGATTTCAATTTATCTAAAAGTCACTCTGTGTAAGAGTAGTAATCATTTGGAAAACAATTTTCGTAATAGATTTTTAGTTTTGTATTGGCTTTGGTTTCCCATTTACCTTCTGAGCTGACTCATTACTTTTTGCTCCCGTCTTCTCCCTGCTGACTCACGTTTCACTCTTGACTTATTTAGTATTAAACTAACAAATAGTTTGAAGCCTGTTTTCCTGTTGCTATGAGCTGCAAAGTTTTCTGATGTACATATTCCAATTTTGTCCTTTCAGTAAGATGATGAGGTAAAATCTGGTTATGGCATAGCCCACTGTGACACTCATGTTTTATTATGGTGTCTGTTAAGTGCTCACTGTGTCAAGCACTATTTTAAGTGCTGGACAGTTCTAAGTGCTACATGTCAAGTGTAATATTCTACTATGCTCTACTAAGCACTATATTCTAATGAGTGTCAAGTGCTTAGTTCAGTACTTGGTACATAGTAAACACTTGACAAATACCATCATTATTATTATTACTATATGTTATAGCAGAAATGACAGTGTGACAGGTATAATGAGGAAGTCACAGAGCAGCTGTTCATACCCATGGAGAGATTTTATTTGGAAACAAAGGAAGGGTTTCTTGATCTTCAATGTTAAAAACCAGTGTGTCTAGTGGGATAGAGCACTTTTACCTCTGCTATAAAATGAGGCTTAAGACTGTGAGCACTATGTGGAACATCAACTGTTTCCAACCTGATTTATATATATCCCAGTGCTTAGTACAATGTCTGGCACATAATAAGTACTCAACAAATACTATTAAAAAAGCCCTGGACTAGTCCAGAGGAGTTTCCACTTACTGGTATGAGTTTGCTGCTGGTTGGATTTTCCATCAGTTTGGAGCCCCACAAATCACCCATGAAGCTGTGCTAAGTGTTTGGGAGGGTGCAAGATAATCAGTGGCATTTGAGTGCTTACTGTGTGCACAGCACTTTCATTCATTCATTCAATAGTATTTATTGAGCGCTTACTATGTGCAGAGCACTGTACTAAGCGCTTGGAATGAACAAGTCGGCAACAGATAGAGACAGTCCCTGCCGTTTGACGGGCTTACAGTCTAATTGGGGGAGATGGACAGACAAGAACAATGGCAATAAATACAGTCAAGGGGAAGAACATCTCGTAAAAACAATGGCAACTAAATAGAATCAAGGCGATGTACATTTCATTAACAAAATAAATAGGGTAATGGAAATATATACAGTTTAGCGGACGAGTACAGTGCCGAGGGGATGGGAAGGGAGAGGGGGAGGAGCAGAGGGAAAAGAGGGTTTAGCTGCGGAGAGGTGAAGGGGGGTGGTAGAGGGAGTAGAGGGAGAAGAGGAGCTCAGTCTGGGAAGGCCTCTTGGAGGAGGTGAGTTTTAAGTAGGGTTTTGAAGAGGGGAAGGGAATCAGTTTGGCAGAGGTGAGGAGGGAGGGCGTTCCAGGACTGCGGGATGACGTGGCCCGGGGGTCGACGGCGGGATAGGCGAGACCGAGGGACGGTGAGGAGGTGGGCGGCAGAGGAGCGGAGCGTGCGGGGTGGGCGGTAGAAAGAGAGAAGGGAGGAGAGGTAGGAAGGGGCAAGGTGATGTAGAGCCTTGAAGCCTAGAGTGAGGAGTTTTTGTTTGGAGCGGAGGTTGATAGGCAACCACTGGAGGTGTTTAAGAAGGGGAGTGACATGCCCAGATCATTTCACTTGGAATTACAAGAGAGTTGGTTGTCCACAAGGAGATTACAGTCTAGATGAGGAGATAGGCATTAAAAGAAATTACAGAAAGGGGAAGTTACTCTTCCTAGGTTGGAAAAGGAGTGTGGTCTAGTGGAGAGAACATGGGTCTGGGAGCCAGAAGGACCTGGGTTCTAATCTCCGCTCTGTCACATGTCTGCTGTGTGACATTGGTTAAATCACTTTTCTTCTCAGTGCCTTTTTAGTTACCTCATCTGTAAAATGGGGATGAGTGTAAGCCCCAGGTGGGACAGGGACTGTGTCCAACCTGGTTAACTTGTATCTACCCCAGTGCTTAAAACAGTGCTTGGCACATAGTAAGCACTTAACAAGTACCATAATGATAATAATAATAATAATAATAATGATCTCTTAAATTCCCTTCTGACTCTAAGATTGTATATTATTACCTGCTTAGTTAAGGTGAGTTACAGAGTGGAAACGCAGGTGGAGTATGAACACTTCTCCGAAAATTAGGTCTGCTTATATAACCAGAGTTTCTCTTGTAACTTTCTTTCCCCTGATTAAGTGAAATTACATATGCACTGCCTTTTTAAGCTAAACAACAAAGTGAATGGATCTTTAAAGAAAAGAGAAAATGCATGCTATTAAAATAGGCCAGCAACATTTAAACATAGAGGAATGTGTGCAAACATGTTTTTGCTTTGTAAATGGAATTTTTTGAAGGATATGACCTAGGAAGTTAATCTTAACCTCAGTTTTTTCAAAGTGCCAAATATATTGCAACTTGGCATTGCTTGTTTCACTTTTTTCTCAATTATTATTATAAACTCCGAATACTTGTACAGAGCACAAAGTAGGCATTTTGGTACCTGAGGCTCAGCTTGCTCCCTCCAGTCTTGGGGGGGGGAGGGTGGCCGTCACGGGGGTCTCAGCACCAAACCATCCAGATGGATGGTGGTATATTCAGTAACGGGGTGATTATCCCTTCTTCTTGCAAACCCCTCCAATTGAACCTGGGATTGGGAATCTGGGGACATTCTAATCCCAGCTCCACCACTTGCCTGCTGTGTGACTTGGACAGGTCACTTGAATTTATCTGTGCCAAAGTTTCCTTATCTATAAAATGGGTATTCAGTACTTGTTCTCCCTCCTACTTAGACTATAAGCCCCAGGTGGGAAAGGGACTGTGTGCAGCCTGATTAACTTGTATCTACTCTAATGCTCAGAATAGTGCTAGACACATAGTAAGCGCTTAACAAATGTAATGGTATAATAATAATGATACTAAAAATTCATTTTCTCCCTTTAGACTCTGGTGTGACAAGGACTGTGTCCAATCTGATTATTGTATTTGTAACCCACTCTTAACACTGTGTTTGGCTCATAGTAAGCGCTTAATAAACGCAGCATGGAAGCAGCGTGGCTCAGTGGAAAGACCCTGGGCTTCGGAGTCAGGGGTCATGAGTTCAACTCCCGGCTCTGCCACTTGTCAGCTGTGTGACTGTGGGCAAGTCACTTAACTTCTCTGTGCCTCAGTTACCTCATCTGTAAAATGGGGCTTAACTGTGAGCCTCACGTGGGACAA
This sequence comes from Ornithorhynchus anatinus, assembly GCF_004115215.2. Classification (NCBI taxonomy): domain Eukaryota; kingdom Metazoa; phylum Chordata; class Mammalia; order Monotremata; family Ornithorhynchidae; genus Ornithorhynchus; species Ornithorhynchus anatinus. The sequence continues at coordinate 112,627,624 of NC_041729.1, forward strand.
CCTGATTACCCAGTATCTACCCCAGAGCTTAGAACAGTGCTCTGCACATAGTAAGCGCTTAACAAATACCAACATTATAATATTGATGATAGTGTTTATTAATAATAAATACTATTATAAAAGCAGCTCCCACGTGTTTTCAGACTTCTTCGTCTCTGCCAAGAAAAGCTGTGTGTTAAGTGCCGTCCTCCCTCCTGCTACCAAAGTTCTCTGCTCCCAGAATGCTCCAGGAGAGCCGGACCAGGGATAAAAGCTGCTCCCACACACTCCCACATACTCCTGGACTCCTCAGTCCCTGCCAAAGCTTGGAGCCTCCTTTGTGTTTTTGTTTGTATTGTATGTTAATGATTCATTATTCCTGATGTGTCTGTCTCCTACTTAAAATCCCAAGGAACAGGAACTGTGTCCATTCCATCTCTGTAGTTTCTCCCAGTGCTCAGGACAGTGCTCTGCACATAGTAAGTGCTTAATAAATACAATTTCTACTATTACTACTAATAGTACTTATACTACCACTACTACTATTATCATTATTATTATTGAGTAGCATCTTTCAATCCATTCCACTATCTACTCAATTCAATCCATCAATCCATCAGTGGTATTTATTGAAGGTTTACACTGTTATTTATACTGTTTATACTGTTTATACTGGTTTATACTGTTACCTGTATTAAGCAGGTAGGAGAGTACAATAAAGTAAATAGACATGATCCCTGCCCTCAAGGAGTTTACCATCTAAGAAGAGGAGGAGGAGGAGGAGGAGGAGGAGGAGGAGGAAGACGACATTAAGTGACCCTAATTGCCTCTATAGAGCTTGTTATGTCCAACCTGATTATCTTGTATCTAACCCAGCACTTGTGCTATCCTAGTGCCAGGCTATGCCTGGATCCTAGACCTCTCACCTCCTCTGCCTCCACATGGATGATAGGCCAGCACCTTTAGCTTAGTACATCGAAAACTGAGCTCCTCATCTTCCCTCCCAAATCCTCTTTCCCCTTACTGTTTCCATCAGTGTTGAAAAACTGCCATTTCCCTTACCTGCACTGTATAATAATTATGGTATTTGTTATGCGCTTACTATGTGCCAAGTGTGTTCTAAGTGCAGAGGTAAATACAAGATAATCAGGTTGTTCCACGTGGGGCTCATAGTCTTAATCCCCATTTTACAGATGAGGTAACTGAGGCATAGAAAGGTTAAGTGACTTGCCCAAGGTCACACAGAAGATAAGTGGTGGAGCTGGGATTGAAACCCATGTCCTCTGACTCCCAGTCCCATGCTCTATCCACTGCACCATGCTGCTGCTCCCAGGACAAAAGTTCTGGGGTGGCTGGGATGGTTTCTGGGGGTGGGAGGGAAAGAGGGGGCTCAGGGCTGTTGGGAGCTGTGGAGGGGCTAGCACCCTAGTCCCCGACCTCTGCTGTCTGCAGGCACAGGCCCATCTGGCCCAATCTACTATGGCCCGAGGCTTGGAGTGGCATACTCACTGTCAGCATCTTGGCTGATGGCTGGCTGGCCCGTCCCCACCACCTGGAGCCTGCCTGCTGTCCATTGTAGCCGTCGCTGCTACCCCTAGAAAACCCGCTCACTCTCCACTGCGGCTATCATTGCCAACCCCACTAGCCCTTCGGAAAGCCCGCTCGCCATGGGCCAGTGGCAGGGGCTGCCAGCCTTCCAGCTAGAAATGTCTTTGATTTTTCAGCTCTGGTTCCTCTTCCACTTTCCTGGATTCGCCCCTTCCCTTTCACCCGAACTGCCACCACCCTATCCTCTTCAGGTTGCGCTACTCCTTCAGGCCCCTCCCTTCTTGTCTTCAGACTCTGCCCTCTCCAGTCCAGATTTGTCTCTTGCCTGAATCATCTTTCTAGAACACTGTCCTGCACACAGCTCCCTGCTCCTCAAAAACTCCCAATGGCTGCCCATTCCTCTCAGCATCTAACAGAAGCTCCTCATTATTGGTTTTAAGGTTCTCAATCTGCTCTCACCCACTGGCAATCCCATGAGTTTATCAGGTCTCACCCTTTGGCAATCTCATGAGTTTACTCCCTTATTTATACCCATCCTGAACACTTTTGTATTTACATCATTCAACTGTACATTCAATCACTTTCTCTCAATTACTCTTTTTGTAACTATTTTCATGTCTTTCTTCTCCATTAGGGTGCAAGCTCCTTGTGATCGGGGAATGTGTCACATGCATATTTAGGACTTCCTATGCACTTAGTCCAGTGTCTCTTACCCAGTGGGTGCTCATTAAATACTTCTAAATAGTATTTACTGAACAACCCAGAATTATTTTGTCCACAAGAGGGTTCTGGAGATGAGGCGGGTGAAGTTGGGGAGTATGGGCCCTATATCTGTTCCTAGGTTTTGGGGCTAAATTCAGCAAAGAGCAACTAATTTGGCAATTAGAATAACCCAGCAACAAGAACACTTGTACCCGCTGCAGATTGAGGGCTGTGATGATTCACCTCTGTGACGCATTTTTACTATTACCAAATACTGAGGGTTTGGAAATTTGAAGGGCAAGTTACATCATAAGGGGTCTTGTTTTCTTCTTCTCCTTCATAATAATAATAATGATAATAATTGTGGCAATTGCTAAGTGCTTACTATACCCAAACGGCTACCTTACTGCTACGGGCTCTCGTTATTTCCCGGCTAGACTACTGTGTCAGCCTTCTCTCTGATCTCCCTTCCTCCTCTCTCACCCCGCTCCAGTCTATTCTTCACTCTTCTGCCTGGCTCATCTTCCTGCAGAAACGATCTGGGCATGTCACTCCCCTTCTTAAACACCTCCAATGGTTGCCTATCAACCTCTGCTCCAAACAAAAACTCCTCACTCTAGGCTTCAAGGCTCTACATCACCTTGCCCCTTCCTACCTCTCCTCCCTTCTCTCTTTCTACCGTCCACCCCACACGCTCCGCTCCTCTGCCACCCACCTCCTCACCGTCCCTCGGTCTCGCCTATCCCGCCGTCGACCCCTGGGCCACGTCCTTCCGCGGTCCTGGAACGCCCTCCCTCCTCACCTCCGCCAAACTTAATTCTCTTCCCCTCTTCAAAACCCTACTTAAAACTCACCTCCTCCAAGAGGCCTTCCCAGACTGAGCTCCCCTTCTCCCTCTACTCCCTCTACCACCCCCCCTTCACCTCTCCACAGCTTAACCCTCTTCCCCCCCCATTTCCCTCTGCTCCTCCCCCTCTCCCTTGCCATCCCCTCAGCACTGTACTCGTCCGCTCAACTGTATATATTTTCATTACCCTATTTATTTTGTTAATGAATTGTACATCTCCTCGATTCTATTTAGTTGCCATTGTTTTTACGAGATGTTCTTCCCCTTGACTCTATTTATTGCCATTGTTCTCGTCTGTCTGTCTCCCCCGATTAGACTGTAAGCCCGTCAAACGGCAGGGACTGTCTCTATCTGTTGCCGACTTGTTCATTCCAAGCGCTTAGTACAGTGTTCTGCACATAGTAAGCGCTCAATAAATACTATTGAATGAATGATGACCAAATCTACATGCTCTGCAGTCCCACATTTCCTCCTGCTTTTGACATCTCTATTTGGATTCATTCATTCATTCATTCGTATTTATTGAGCACTTACTGTGTGCAGAGCACTGTACTAAGTGCTTGAAATTCGGCAACAGATAGAGACAATCCCTGCCCAACAACGGGCTCATAGTCTAAAAGGGGGAGACAGACAACAAAGCAAAACAAGTAGTGAGGCATCAGTACCATCAAGATAAATAGAATCATAGATATATACACATCATTAATAAAATAGAGTAATAAATAATATATACAAATATACACAAGTGCTGTGGGGAGGGGGGGTAGAGTAGAGGGAGAGAGTAGGGGGAATGGCGGGGGAGGAGCAGAGGGCAAGGGAGGGCTCAGTCTGAGAAGGCTTCCTGGAGGAGGTGAACTCTCAGTAGGGCTTTGAAGAGGGGAAAAGAGTTTGGTGGATTTGAGGAGGGAGGGCATTCTAGGTCAATGGTAGGACGTGGGCTGGGGGTCGATGGCGGGACAGGCGAGACTGAGGCACAGTGAGGAGGTAAGTGGCAGAGGAGCAGAGTGTACGGGGTGGGCTATAGAAGGAGAGAAGGGAGGTGAGGTAGGAGGGGGCCAGGTGATGGAGAGCTCTGAAGCCAAGAGTGAGTTTTTGTTTCATGCGAAGGTTGATAGGCAAAAGGTTGATAGGCCAGGATGTCCGCCTGTCACCTCAAGCTTAACATGTCCGAAACAGAAACTCCTTATCTTCCCACTGAAACCCTTCTCTTCACTTTCCCATCACTGTAAACAGCACCACCATCCTTCCTATCTCACAAATCCTTAACCTTGATGTTATCCTTGACTCTTCTCTCCTATACAATCCACATATCCAATCCATCACCAAATCCTGTTGGCCTGACCTTCACAACATCACTAAAATCCACCCTTCCTCTCTGTCCCAACTGTTACCATGTTAATCCAAGCATTTATCCTATCCTACCTGGATTACTGTCTCAGCCTCCTTGCTGACCTCTGTGTCTCCTGTCTGTGCTCACTCCAGACTATATTTCATTCTGTTGCCTGGATTGTTTTTCTACAAAAGCGTTCAGTTCATGTTTCCCCACTCCTCAAGAACCTCCAGTGCTTGCCCACCTACCTCTGCATCAAAAAGAAACTCCTGACAATTGCCAGGAATTGTCTTTAAAACACTCAATCACCTTGTCCCCTCCTACTTCACTTTGCTACTCTCCTACTACAGCCCAGTGGGCACACTTCACACCTCTAATGCTATTCTATTCACTGTAGGTCGATCTCATCTAACTCGCTGCCAACCTCTTGCCTACTTCCTGCCTCTAGCCTGGAACACCCTCCATCTTCATATCAACAGATAATTACTTTCCCCCTCTTCAAAGCCTTATTGAGAGTTCATCTCCTCCAAGAGACCTTCCCTGATTAAGCCCACATTTCCTTTTTTCCCTCTCCCTTTACCATCACCCATCCCCACAGCACTTACTTACATATCCATAATTTATTTATTTATATTAATGCCTGTCCCCCTCTAGACTGTAAGCTCATTGTGGGGAGGGAATGTGTCCATTATATTGTTGTGTTGTACTCTCTCAAGAACTTAGCACACAGTAAGCACTCAGTAAATACAATGATTGATTGATTGATTGATTGATTGATTGATTAATGAGAAAGTGGAGGAATCGTTGTAGACAGTATCTGCCTAATACCAGCTTTGAGTTGCTGGATGACATATTGAGAGGCATGGGATCTGGGATGGGCCAGTTGTAGCCCTCATTGGGGAATCACCCTTTCCTCCTTCCTCTGTCCCTTCTTCCTTCTCCTCCCTGCTCTTGTTTCCTCTTCCCCTCCCCGCTCTTGTTTCCTCTTCCCCTCCCTCCCACCCCCCAGGCTCTTAACATCCAGTCACAAATCCAGGCAGATCCAGATGAAAGGATTTGCCCAAGTGCACATGTACCTACCACAGCCATCGGCTGTTAATCTACATCTTTCATTTTGGACCTGAGTTGGTTGCAGAGCCCATTGCTGTTTCTTCTCCTGTCTCAGGATTCTTTCAAAGCCTCTGCTCTAAAAGAGACACTTCTTTCCTGATAGTAGGATGCTAGACCAGAATGTGTGCCACAGTCCTCTTCCAGCTTCCAGCTGAGATCCCTCAGAGCATACAGTAATCATGTCTGTAGAATATGAGAATCATTTTTATATGGTATTTGTAGCAGGCACTATACATACTAAGCCCTGGGGTAGATACAAGCTAATCAGGCTGGACAGTCTTAATTACCATTTTACAGATGAGGGAACTGAGGCACAGGAGAGTAAAGTGACTTACCCAAGGTCAAACAGCAGACAAAAGGCACAGCCCTTCTAGACCGTCAGCTCTTTGTGGGCAGGGAATGTGTCCATTATATTGTTATATCATACTCTCCCAAGTGCTTAGTACAGTGCTCTGCTCACATTAAACTCTCAATAAATATGACTGACTGACTGACTGACTGACTGGGATTATTCAATCGTATTTATTGAGCACTTAGTACAGTGCTCTGAGCCCTTTCCCTTAGGCCATGCTCCTTCTCTGAATTTTGAAAATCCATTTTGAATATTTTAAAAAGGAGCACAAACTAAGAACTTATTTTGTGAGGTGTCTTGATCTCGTCAAACAAAATGGTACTTTCTTCTTCAACCACACTGTTGCACCAAGCACACCTCTCCTGCTTACTATATGACAGATATTTATTCAATCATGTTTTTTGAGCACTTACTGTGCAGAGCACTGTACTAAACACTTGGGAAAGTACAGCAATAAAGAGGGACAATCCCTGCCCACAATGAGCTCACAGTTTGGGGTAGGCGGGGTGGGGGGAGAGAGACATTAATACAAATAAACAGACATCAATATAAATAACTAAAATTAGAGATATACACATAAGTGCTGAGGGGCAGGGTGTGAGGAGGAGAGCAAAGGGAAGCAGTATGGCTTAGTGGAAAGAGCACGGGCTTGGAAGTCAGAGGTCATGGGGATCTATTCCCGGCTCTGCCACTTGTCTGCTATGTGACCTTGGGCAAGTCACTTAATTTCTCTGTGCCTCAGTTCCGTCGTCTGTAAAATGGGGATTAAAACGGTAAGCCCCATGTGGGACAACCTGATTATCTTGTATCTACCCCAGCACTTAGAAAGGTACTTGGCACATAGTAAATGCTTAACAAATGCCATCATTACTAAAGGGATCAAGTCAGAGTGATGCAAAAGAGAGTGGGAGATGAGAAAAAGTGGGATTTAGTCTGGGATGGTCTCACCTACAGACATAATGGCAGAAACAAAGCCCAGCTATAAACCAGGGAAAAGGGGTTAACAGGGGAGCAGAACAACCAGGTAAGCCTGGAAATTCTTAACAATGCATAGATTACATGGAAGGCTTCCTCCCACTCCCTCACTTCTGAATCCGATAGTATTTCTAAGTTGGCTTGGATAGAGATAAAACAGATGAAAGGGGTGATTTATGGCCACCGAATTATGGTAATGTGGGAGCCTGAGAAATCGCCCCTAAACCAGCCCAACCTCATTCCTGTTACCCGACTTCTCTCTTGGACAAGCCCACAACCCAGACACTTCATCCTGACCCCCATAGCTGCCAGCAGCCACCAGAGTTCCATTCTGTCAGGAAGACCCAACACCAGGGCCCTTTGGAGAAAACAAGCCCTGTCCCACTGTAACTTGAGCTTCTGATTCCAATTTCCACATGCTCAGGTGTGTGGTAATTGTAAAAATGCATGTCAGATGTGAATCATCCACCACTGTCCTGCAACATGCTCAGATGCTTCCTGCAGCCAGGATAGACACTGATGTGGCTGCTAATTGCAGAAAGAGTTGAAGTAGGTGGGCTCAGGAATTCCCTTGCCCAGAAAAAGTAAGAGTAAAACTAGTATTTATTAAGCTCTAACTGTGTGTAAATCTGGGAAAGAATACACGGGTATGAATTAGTCATGGTTCCTAACCCTCAAAGGGTTTTAAATCTAAAGTTGTAAGGGGGCAGAGGGAAATGGCAGTTGATACAAAAGGAAAGGCAAAAATCAAATACTAAGGTGACATGAAAGACAAGAACAAATTCAAAAATAAAAACAATAAACCTAAAAAGACTATCACTTCCCAGCTGAGGAAGCAGGTGATTCAAAGGAAAGAGGGTGGGTTATCAAATGTTTTCTGAAATTACTGTAGCTTGATTCCAACTCAAAGATTAGGATAATAATAATAACAATAAAAGTGGGATTTATTAAGCACTTACTATGTGCCAGGCACTGTACTAAGCGCTGGGGTGAATACAAAGCAAATCGAGTTGGACACAGTCCCTGACCCACTTGGGGCTCACAGTCTCTATGAGGGCAAGAGTTTTCATTTGGATATAAAGTTGTGCTGATAGCCATGGCTATAGGCCTGCTCTGCAATCACATTTCAGTGTTGTTATTTTTTTAATGGTCTTAGTAAGCACTTACTATCTGCTAGGCACTGTACTAAGTGTTTGGGAAGATAAAAACTAATCAGGTTGGACACAGTCCATGGCCCACATAATAATAATGTTGGTATTTGTTAAGTGCTTACTATGTGCAGAGCACTGTTCTAAGTGCTGGGGTAGATGCCAGGTCATCAGGTTGTCCCACGTGGGGCTCACAGTTTTCCTCCCCATTTTGCAGATGAGGTAACTGAGGCCCAGAGAAGTGAAGTGACTTGCCCACAGTCACATAGCTGACAAGTGGCAGAGCCGGGATTTGAACCCATGACCTCTGACTCCCAAGCCCGGGCTCTTTCCACTGAGCCATGCTGCTTCTCCACCCACATGGGGTTCATAGTCTTAATTCCTATTTTCCAAATGAGGTAACTGAAGCACAGAGAAGTGAAGAGACTTGCCCAAGGTCACCCTGCAGACAAGAGGCAGAGCTGGGATTAGAACCCAAATCCTTCTGATTCCCAGGCCTGGGCTCTCTGTCCTAGGCAATGGAGTGTTTTTCTCTACCAGCAGTCTTTAGGGAGGCTACTGCATCAATCTCAGAACATGATAATCACCCTCAAACATTGTGGTGATAGTCACCTACCCCCCAGGGAGATGGTCACCATTTTAAGGAGCTCAGAATAATAATAATAGTAATAGTAATAATAATGGCATTTAAGTGCTTACTATTCCAATTACTATGTTAGCAGCATGGCTCAGTGGAAAGAGCCCGGCCTTGGGAGTCAGAGGTCATGGGTTCTAATCCTGGCTCCGCCACTTGTCAGCTGTGTAATTTTGGGCAAGTCACTTCACTTCTCTGGGCCTCAGTTCCCTCAACTGTAAAATGGGGATTAAGACTGTGAGCCCTGTATGGGTCAACCTGATTACCTTGTACCCCCTTCCCCCTCAGTGCTTAGAACAGTGCTTGGCACATAGTAAGTGCTTGATGAATACCAAAATTATTATATCAACCAATCAATTCTATTTATTGAGCATTTATTGTGTGCAGAGCACTGTACTGAGAGCTTGTACAATATAACAGAGTAGGTAGACACATTCCCTGCCCACTGATCTTACAGTCTACAGGGCGATACAGACATGAATAACTAAATTACAGCTTTGTACATAAGTGCTGTGGGGCTGAAGGGTGAATAAAGGGTGCAATTCCAACTGCAAGGGTGAAGCAGAAGGGAGTGGGAGAAGATGAAATGAGGGCTTAGTCAGGGAAAGCCTCCTGGAGGAGATGTGCTTTGAATAAGGTTTTGTAGCAAGGAGTGCGATTGTCTGTTGGATATGAAGACTTGTTGGGGTAGACACAAAGATAATCAGGTCAGACTCAATCCCCAAAGGGGATCACAGTCTAAGTAGAAACAGAAACAGTTAATTCTAGAAAGGGACTGAAGTGAATGAGGTACAGGACAGTTATGGGAAAATTTTCAATCTCATTAATCGATCAATCAATGGTATTTATTGAGCACTCAGTGTGTGCAGCGCACTGTACTAATCCCTATGGAGAGTACATTACAGAAGAATTAGCAGACAAGTTCCCTGCCCATAACGAATGTACAGTCTGGAGGGGGAGACAGACGTTAATATGAATAAATAAATTTCATAGGTTCCCTTTAATCATCTCCCCATTTATGAGCCCCACCACCTTGCATGAGGTACCAAAAATAGTAAAAGAATCCGCCACTTGTCTACGACCTCGGACAAGTCATTTCAATTTCTCTCTGCTTCAGTTCCCTCATCTGTAAAATGGGGGTTAAGACCGTGAGTCCCCTGTGGGACACAGACTGTGTTCAACCTGATTAGCTTCTATCTACCCTAATGCTTAGTACCCTGCCTAGCACACAGTAAATACTTAACAAATAGCATGGCATAGCTGATAGAGCATGGGCCATTGTGCTCCCCAACCGCTCCCCCACTCCGCCCGAGGTGGCCATTTTGGGAAGCCCCCACTCTGCCTGAGGCGGCCATTTTGGGAAGGCCTCACTCCCTCTTCCCTCTTGAGGTGATTCATCTCTCCCGCCCCCGCCCCGGGCGACGACGTCCTTGTTCTCACCATGTTACCTTACCTTAGCCGCCGCCTACGGCCGCCACCCACCCCGGACAACCTCAGGGCCCCCCCGCCGCCACAGGGTTATTTGGTCATGAGCTCTGGGACTCTCTCGGCCGCTGGCCGCTTGACTTTGAGTCTGATCGGGTAGGGTCGGCTCGTCCCCCGACCCTGGTCATCGCCTGCTTATTAACACTATTGTATTGTGCCTTACTGTAGCATGTTGCTATATTTGCGATCTCGCTTTTTATTGTTTATTGTCGTCAGACTTTGAATTTGATCAGGTCGCCCCTTAATCGAGTCTACCCCCGACCCTGATCATCACCCCTTTTATTAACACGACTATATTGTATCATACTGTATCATGTTGCTATATTAGCACTACTGTATTGTATCATATTGTATCATGTTGCTATATTACCGATTTCGTTTATTACTGTTTATTGTTGTCAGTGCTGCCACCCACCTCTCTGGCCTCGCCATGTCCCTCCTCCCCCCCTCCCCCCTCCCGCCCCTTCCTATCCTCCCCTTCCCCTTCCCCTCTCTCGCTCAGCTCTTTCCCGCTCTCTCCTCTGTCTCCTCCCCCCCTCCTCTCTCCCGCCCTAGAACCCCACTTTACCAGCGCTACCCCTCTTCCCCCTCCCCCTACTCTTCCCCCCACCAAACCCCCTCTTCACCCCCTCCCCCCTTCTCTCTTCCCCACCCATGCCCCATCCCAGTCCTCTTGTCCCACCGCCACCCCTCATCCCCCTCTCCTCGTCCAGGGCCCCGCCACCTCCTTCCCATCCAAACCCTCCCCTCCCCCCGCCCTTCCCCCCCTCCCGCCCTTGCACCCACAGCTACTTTCAAGTGTGGCCTCTGGAACCCCCGCTCTATTACAGGCAAGCTACCTTTCATCCATGACCTTTTCCTCTCTCGCTCTCTCCTCCTCCTCGCCCTTTCGGAAACGTGGCTCTCTCCCGAAGACACGGTCTCCGCCGCCGCTCTCTCCGGCGGAGGCCTCTCCTTCTCCCACTCCCCCAGACTCACCGGTAAGGGAGGAGGCGTCGGCTTCCTCCTCTCGCCCCATTGCCGCTTCCGCACTATCCCTCCTTCCCCCTCCCTCTCCTTCCCCTCCTTCGAAGCCCATATCATTCGCCTCTACCACCCACTCCAGTTACTTGTCGCCGTCATCTACCGCCCTCCCGGTCCCACCTCCGACTTCTTCAACCACCTTGACCCCTTTCTCACCTTCCTTCTCTCCTTCTCTCTGCCCACTCTGATCCTTGGAGACTTCAACATCCATACGGATGTACCCGACGACTCCTCTGCCGCCCGCCTGCTATCCCTCCTCGACTCTGCCGACCTCCTCCTCCACCATACCCCGCCCACTCACCGACTCGGTCACACCCTCGATCTCGTCATCTCCTACCGCTGCACTATCTCCTCCCTCACCAACTCTGAAATCCCTCTCTCTGACCATAACCTTCTCACCTGCCTCATCTCTCACACTCCCTCCCCCTGCAAATCTTCGCTACTGCCCCACAGAGACTTCCGCTCTCTCGATCCCATCCGTCTTTCCAATAGCATCTCGCCTCACCTTGCCGCCCTGTCCTCTCTTCCCACTCTCGACGAGCGGGTCTCCGCTCTCAACTCCACCCTCTCTACTCATCTCGACTCTCTCGCCCCCCTATCCCTCCGCCGCTCTCGCTCCACTAACCCACAGCCCTGGATCACCTCCTCCGTCCGCCTCCTACGCTCCTATGCTCGAGCTGCCGAGCGCTGCTGGCGAAAGTCCAAGCACCAAGCCGACCTCACACACTTCAAATTTATCCTTTCCTGCCTTAACTCTGCCCTCTCCTCCGCCAGGCAAAGCTTCTTCTCCTCCCTCATCGACACCCATGCCCATCACCCCCGCCGATTGTTCCGGACCTTTAACTCTCTCCTTAGGCCCCCTGTTCCTCCCCCTCCCCCATCTCTCACCCCCAATGATCTGGCCACCTATTTCCTCACGAAAATCAACACGATCAGGTCTGAGCTCCCCAAAGTCACCCCCCCGCCTCTCCCCTCCCCCCCAACAACCCCCTCCCCTACTTTCCCATCCTTCCCTGCAGTATCCTCAGAGGAGATCTCCTCCCTCCTTGCAAGTGCCACCCCCTCCACCTGCGCCTCGGACCCCATTCCCTCTCACCTTCTTAAAACCATCGCCCCTGCCCTCCTCCCTTCCTTAACTTCTATTTTTAACCACTCAGTCTCCAAGGGCTCCTTCCCCTCTGCCTTCAAACATGCCCACATCTCCCCCATCCTAAAAAAACCCACTCTTGACCCCACTTCCCCCTCCAGTTATCGTCCTATCTCCCTACTACCCTTCCTTTCCAAAATCCTAGAACGAGTCGTCTACAATCGATGCCTAGAATTCCTTAACTCCCATTCTCTCCTAGACCCCCTTCAATCTGGCTTCCGTCCCCTCCATTCTACCGAGACTGCTCTCTCTAAGGTCACCCATGACCTCCTTCTTGCCAAATCCAATGGCTCCTACTCCATTCTGATCCTCCTTGACCTCTCTGCTGCCTTTGACACTGTCGACCATCCCCTCCTCCTCCATACCTTATCTCACCTTGGCTTCACGGACTCTGTCCTCTCCTGGTTCTCCTCTTACCTCTCTGGCCGATCATTCTCGGTCTCCTACGCTGGAGCCTCCTCCCCCTCCCATCCTTTAACTGTTGGAGTTCCTCAAGGGTCAGTTCTTGGCCCTCTTCTGTTCTCCATTTACACTCACTCCCTCGGTGAACTCATTCGCTCTCACGGCTTTGACTACCATCTCTACGCAGATGACACGCAGATCTACATCTCCGCCCCTGTCCTCTCCCCCTCTCTTCAGGCTCGCATCTCCTCCTGCCTCCGGGACGTCTCCACCTGGATGTCGGCCCGCCACCTAAAACTCAACATGAGCAAGACTGAGCTCCTCATCTTCCCTCCCAAACCCGGTCCGCTCCCAGACTTCTCTATCACCGTGGATGGCACGACCATCCTTCCCATCCCGCAGGCCCGCAATCTCGGTGTCATCCTTGACTCGTCCCTCTCGTTCACCCCACACATCCTATCCGTTACCAAGACCTGCCGGTTTCACCTCTACAATATCGCCAAGATCCACCCTTTCCTCTCCACCCAAATGGCTACCTTACTATTACGGGCTCTCGTTATATCCCGGCTAGACTACTGTGTCAGCCTTCTCTCTGACCTCCCTTCCTCCTCTCTCGCCCCTCTCCAGTCTGTTCTTCACTCCGCCGCCCGGCTCATCTTCCTGCAGAAACGATCTGGGCATGTCACTCCCCTTCTTAAACAACTCCAGTGGTTGCCTATCGACCTCCGCTCCAAACAAAAACTCCTCACTCTAGGCTTCAAGGCTCTCCATCACCTTGCCCCTTCCTACCTCTCCTCCCTTCTCTCTTTCTACCGCCCACCCCGCACGCTCCGCTCCTCTGCCGCCCACCTCCTCACCGTCCCTCGGTCTCGCCTATCCCGCCGTCGACCCCTGGGTCACGTCCTCCCACGGTCCTGGAACGCCCTCCCTCCTCACCTCCGCCAAACTGATTCTCTTTCCCTCTTCAAAACCTTACTTAAAAATCACCTCCTCCAAGAGGCCTTCCCAGACTGAGCTCCTCTTCCCCCTCTACTCCCTCTGCCATCCCCCCTTTACCTCTCCGCAGCTAAAGCCTCATTTTCCCCTTTTCCCTCTGCTCCTCCACCTCTCCCTTCCCATCCCCACAGCACTGTACTCATCCGCTCAACTGTATATATTTTCGTCACCCTATTTATTTTGTTAATGAATTGTACATCGCCTTGATTCTATTTAGTTGCCATTGTTTTTACGAGATGTTCCTCCTCTTGACGCTGTTTAGTGCCATTGTTCTTGTCTGTCCATCTCCCCCGATTAGACTGTAAGCCCGTCAAACGGCAGGGACTGTCTCTATCTGTTGCCGACTTGTTCATCCCAAGCGCTTAGTACAGTGCTCTGCACATAGTAAGCGCTCAGTAAATACTATTGAATGAATAGAAGGTGATGGGTTCTAATCCTGGCTCCGCCACTTGTCTGTTGTGTCACCTTGGGCAAGTCACTTTACTTCTCTGTGCCTCAGTTACTTCAACTGTAAAATGGGGATTGAGACTGCGAGCCCCTCATGGGACAGGGGACGGTGTCCAACCTGATTTACTTGTATCCACCCCAGCGCTTACTACAGTGCCTGGCACATAGAAAGTGCTTAACAAATACCACAATTATTATTATTTATATTAAATACTATTAAAGAAAACAAAAAACAAAAACTTGAGATGTTGGCAGCAAAGTCATCATTCTGAAGGACTGGATTTTCACGGTGAACTTTAAGCCCACCCCCAACTCTCCATAAAACCTCTAAGCCCCAGGCATTTGCACCTTATCTTTCATTCAATCATTCATTCAATCATATTTACTAAGCACTGACTGTGTGCAGAGCACTGTACTAAGCAAGTGCTTACTGTGTGCAGAGCACTGTACTAAACAGTTGGGAAAGTACAATACAACAATAATCCATGACACACCCTGCCCATTATGAGTTTACGGTCTAGAGTGGGGCAAACAGACATTTGTATTGATATACAAATAAATAAAATTACAGATCTATACATTAAGGCTGTGGGGCTGGGAGGGGTGAGGAAGGGCAAAGGGAGCAAGTCAGGGCTAAACAGAAGGACGTGGGAGATGAGGAAAAGTGGGGCTTAGTCTGGGAAGGCCTCTTGAGGAGATGTGCCTTGAATAAGACTTTGAAGGGGAGAAGAGGAATTGTCTGTTGGATTTGAGGAGGGAGGATGTATCAGGCTAGAGGCAGGATGTGGGCCAGGGGTCAGCAACAAGACAGGAGAGATCGAGGCACAATGAGAAGATTAGCACTAGATGAGTGAAGTGTGAAGGCTGGGTTGAAGAAGGAAAGAAGTGAGGTGAGATAGGAAGGGGCAAGGTGACTGAGTGCTTTAAAGCCAGTGGTGAGTTTTTGTTTGATACTGTGGTGGATAGGCAACCACTGGAGATTTTTGAGGAGAGGGTTGACATGTCCTGAATGTTTTTATAGAAATATGTTCTGGGCAGCAGAATGAAGTGTTGACTGGAGTGGGGAGAGACAGGAGGTTGGGAAATCAGCAAGAAGACTGATGTAGTAACCTAGGCAGGATAGGATGAGTGATTGCATTAACATGGTAGCTGTTTGGATGGAGAGGAAAGGGCATATTTTAGCGATGTTGTGAAGGTGGGACCAACAGGATTCGGTGATGGATTGAATATGTGGGTTGAATGACAGAGAGGAGTCAAGGATAATGCCAAGGTTACAGGCTTGTGAGACAGGAAGGATGGTGGTGCCATCTACAGTGATGGCAAAGTCAGGAAGAAGGTAGTCTGGGACACTTTCTGGCTGGTTGGGACCTGAAGAGCCTCCCAGTATTCGCACCCTGGTTTGATTTGCTTTTGTTGGGTTCATTTTAAGCCCTAGATGATTGGAAACATCATCTTCCATCTCCGTATCTCCATGTAATGCCTAAATGCCTATCTCCGGGATTAGAAAGACAGAGGCTCTGAGCCTTTTCATAGTATCCCTGGTCAGAGATAATGAAGTCATCAACTTCCTAAGGACTCAGAATTGCTCCCCAGGCCTCCGCCCTACTCAGGGCTAGCCTAAAGAGGGTTTTTAACACATAAATAGATGTTAATGATGGTTTTATGGTAATTTGGGTCCAGTTTTTGCCTCTAAAACAGGCCAGGGTGTAACACTTTAAAAGTCCTTTTTGTACTCTTTGACAAAGGGCAACTGTTTTCTAGGAGAACTGACTACTCCATGAATATTGCCTTATGCATAAGTAACAAAGGCAGCACAGATTAAAAACCTCAGATACAAGCTAAACTGCACTTGTAGCTAGTCATTTTAACTCCCTTCTCTACCTAACCTTTTATCAGAGCTAATTGCAAGCAAAATGGATTCATGGCCTAGCACGGGCCTGGGAGTTAAAAAGGACCTGGGTTCTAATCCAATTCTGATTCTGCCCTCTGTCTGCTATGTAACCTTGGGCAAGTCACTTAACTTCTCTGTGCCTCAGTTACCTCACCTGTAAAATGGGGATTAAGACAGTGAGCCCCATCTGGAACAGGGACTGTGTCCAACCTGATTAACTTGTATCTACTCCAGTGCTTAATACAGTGTCTGGCACATAGTAAGAACTTAAATACATTTGAAAAATGGTCATTCAATGGTATTCATTGAGCATTTACTGTATGGGGGGCCTGGTACTAAGCACTTGGGAAAGTACAAGAGAAGCAGCGAGAGAAGCAGCTTAGAGAAGCAGTGTGGCTCAGTGGAAAGAGCCCAGGCTTGGGAGTCAGAGGTCATGGGTTCAAATCCTGGCTATGCCACTTGTCAGCTGTGTGACTGTGGGCAAGTCACTTTACTTCTCTGTGCCTCAGTTACCTCATCTGTAAAATGGGGATTAACTGTGAGCCTCACGTGGGACAACCTGATTACCCTGTATCTACCCCAGCGCTTAGAACAGTGCTCTGCACATAGTAAGTGCTTAACAAATACCAACATTATTATTATTATTATTATTATTATTATTACAATACAACAGAATTGGAAGAAACTATTCCTGCTCAGAAAGAGCTTACATTTTACAGGGGACAATATTGTACATAATAGGTGCTCCATAAATAATATTGATCGATATACATTCTTTGGTGGAAGAGGTAATGATTCATTCAGTCATACTTTTTGAGCACTTACTGTGTGCAGAACACTGTACTAAGCACTTGGGAGAATACAGTACAATTATATTGATGTCTGCCTGACACCTAAAACACAACCAAGACTGAGCTCCTTATCTTCCCTCCCAAACCCTATCCTCTCCCTGACTTTCCCGTCACTGTGGATGGCAATACCAACCTTCCCGTCTCACGAGCCCACAATCTTAGTGTTATCCTTGACTCTGCTCTCTCATTCACCCCACACATCCAATCTGTCACCAAAACCTGCCAGTCTCACCTTCACAACATCGCCAACATCCGCCCTTTCCTTTCCATCCAAACTGCTACCTTGCTGGTACAATCTCTCATCATATCCCGACTGGATTACTGCATCAGCCTCCTCTCTGATCTCCCATCCTCCTGTCTCTCCCCGCTTCAGTCTATACTTCACTCCGCTGCCCGGATTACCTTTCTACAGAAATACTCTGGGCATGTCACTCCTCAAAAACCTCCAGTGGTTACCTATCAACCTTCGTATGAAGCAAAAACTCCTCACTGTTGGCTTCAAAGCTCTCCATCCCCTGGCCCCCTCCTACCTCACCTCCTTTCTCTCCTTCTACAGCCCAGCCCATACACTCCACTTCTCTGCCGTTAACCTCCTTACTGTGCCTCCTTCTCGCCTGTCCCGCCATCGACCCTGGCCCACGTCCTACCACTGATCTGAAATGCCCTCCCTCCTCACATCCAAACTTACTCTCTTCCCCTCTTCAAAGCCCTACTGAGAACTCACCTCCTCTGAGCCCTCCCTTTCCCTCTGCCCCTCCTCCCCTCCCCATCGCCCCTACTCCTTCCCTCTGCTCTACCCCCTTTCCCTCCCCACAGCACTTGTGTATATTTGTATATATTATTTGTTACTCTATTTTATTAATGATGTGTATATAACTTTGATTCTATTTATCTATTTTGATGGTATGATGTCTGTCTACTTGTTTTGCTTTGCTGTCTGTCTCCCCATTTTATACTATGAGTCCGTTGTAGGACAGGGATTGTCTCTCTTTATCGCTGAATTGTACTTTCCAAGTGCTTGGTCACAGTGCTCTGCACACAGTAAGCGCTAATAAATACGACTGACTGAATGAATGAATGAATGAACAACAAACAGACACATTCCCTGCCCACAATGAGCTTACAGTCTAGAGGGGGTTGGGGGCAACGGTCTAGAGGATGATGAAATTCATTCATTCAATCGTATTTATTGAGTGCTTACTGTGTGCAGAGCACTGTACTGAGTGCTTGGAAAGTACAGTTCAACGATAAAGAGAGACAATCCCTGCTCACATCGGGTTTACAGTCAGGGAAGTCTTGGAGTAGATAAGTAGTGGTCTGCCAGGTTTGAAGGGAGAGGGTATCTCAGGCCAGAGGGAGGGTGTAATCATGAGATCAACAGCAAAAGAGATTAGAATGAGGCAGTTCTTTCATTTCCTTTCTCTGTTACAAAAATGCGGCTACTGTTTCTCAGATCATCCATTTTATTCCACTACCACTTCCACTAACCGCATATAAGCACTTTATATAACATTTTTTTAAAGAGTGAGTTCCTCTGGGTTAGCGATCATGTCCACCGATTCTATTTTCCCAAGTGCTTAGCACAGTGCTCGGCAGGGAACTGGTAGCTGGAGGACAGGCTCTGTAGACTGTAAACTCACTGTGGGCAGGAACTGTATCTGTTTATTGTTGTACTGTACCCTTCAAGGCACTTAATACAGTATTCTGCACATAGTAAGTGCTCAATAAATACATTTGAATGAATGACTGAAGCCTGCCTCTACCTAAATAAGTAGCTCTTAAATAATCCCTGGGTGGCCTGGGACCAAGCCCCGGGGTTTACTTTCTGGAGGTCCTTTGGCTGTTTTCTGCTTCAGTACAACTCTGATGTAAAGATATACACATATTTTTAATGGTACTTCTTAAGTGCTTTCTTTGTGCCAAGCACTATATTAAGTCCTGGGGTACATATCAGATAATCAGATTGGACACAGTCCCAATCCCAAATGGGATGCACCATCTAAGTAGGAGGGAGTAGGATTTAATCCCCATTATATAGATGAAGTAGCTGTGGCACAGAGAAGTTAAGTGACTTGCCCAAGGTCACACAGAAGACAAATGGCAGAGCCAGGATTAGAATCCTCTGACTCCCAGCTTGGGCTCTTTCCACTAGTCTGTGCTGCTTCCCAAAGGGAAGGGAGATCAACAGTTTTTCTAATCTTAAGGCAATGTCAATTTCATTTTCTAGTGGTAAAAGATCTTCATGTCCCTCCTTGCTCTTCATCATCTCGGCAATCTATCAATCAATATCTAGATATCTGATATCTATCAATATCAGTGGTATTTATTGAATATTTACTTTGCGCAGAGCAGTGTGTTAAGCAATTAGGACAGTACAGTATCATAGAGCTGGTAGATGTGTTCCCTGCCCACAGGGAGCTCACAGTCTACAGGGGAGACAGTTGTTAAAATAAATAAATACATTACAGATATACAAATAAGTCCCTCAAGGTGGAGAGTGGGTGAATATTGAGTATTTAAACGATACAGATCCAAGCGCATAGGCAATGCAATAGGCAATAGCAAGAGGGAGTAGAGGGAAAGAGGGCTTTATCAGGGAAGGCCTTTTGGAGGAGATGTGATTTTAATGATATTTTGAAGGATGGGGAGAGTGGTACTCTGCATAAATATGAAGGGGGAGAGAGTTCTGGGACAGAGGGAGGAAGTGGACAAGGGGCCAGTGGTGAGAGAAATGAGATCGAAGTACAGTGATAAATTGGCATTCAAGAAATGCAGTGTGTGGACTGGGCTGTAGTAGGATACCAGCGAGGTAAGGTAGAAGTGGGTGAGCTGGTTGAGTACTTCAAAGCCAATAGAAAGGAGTTTCTGTTTGATGGAGAGGTGGATGAGCAACCTCTGGAGGTTTCTGTGGAGTTCAGAGATGTGGACTGAACGTTTTTTTTTAGAAAAATGATCGGGGCAGCAGAGAGTGTTAAGGACTGGAGTGTGGGGAGACTGGAAGCAGGGAGGTCAGCAAAGAGGCTGATGCAGTAGTCAAGACAGGATATGATTACTGAATCAGCATAGTAGCAGTTTGGATGGAGAGGAAAGGGCAAATTCTAGAGGTGTTATGAAGATAGAACCAACATGATTTGGTGAGAGATTGACTATGTGGGTTGAATGAGAAAGGTAACTTGAGGATAATGCCAGAGGAGGATAGTGGAATTGTCTAAATGATGGGAAAGATGAAGAGTGTGAAAAGAGTATGAAGATTTTTGAGGATTACACGAAATGGTCATCCCAGTGGTCTGTCCACAAGCTAAGGCCATTTTAACAAACTAGCTGAGAAGAGCCAGCCAATCCAATTCTTTTCAAAACTGGGCCTCTTCACTTGTTTTACTGGTTCACTGGTTTTACAATATTACCTACATTGCTCCCCCAATACCTACATTGCTCCCCCAACTTCCATTAAAAACCCACTCTTGCTCTTTTTCTTTCCCAAACTTGGATGCTATTCCACTACTGGAAGAAGTATATAAATATACTTATTCTTAAGTATCAATATATAGAATTATATTGTACTTGCCTGAGCACTTAGTACAGTGACCTGCACACAGTAAGCATTCAATAAATATGATAGTTTGATTAGTGGGATTGCTGTTAATTAGGTACTTGCCATGAGTCCCTATATTTTTGTAGTATGTCATTAAATTCATTCAGGATCCTCAGGATCCTTATGTGGATAGGTATCCAGTCCATACTCCATTCTGTTGCCTGAATCATTTTCCTTCAAAAACGTTCAGACCAAGTTTCTCCCCTCCTCAAGAAGTTCCAATGATTGCCCATCCACCTCCACATCAAACAAAAACTCCTCACCATTTGCTTTAAAATATTTATTCATCTTGCCCCCTCCTACCTCACCTCACTACTCTCCTACTACAACCCAGCCCGCACACTTTGTTCCTCTAATGCTAACCTTCTCACTGTACCTCGATCTCATCTATTTATATCGACGCTGACCTCTCGTCCTCCAGGAAGGGCCTGGAATGCCCTTCCTCATATCAGACAGATAGTTGCTCTCCCTCACTGCAAAATCTTTTCCAAGGCACATCTCCTTCAAGAATCCTTTCCTGACTAAGCCCTCCTCTCCTCCCTCTCCCTTCAGCACTGCTCTTACTTGCTCCTCATTCATCCTCCCTCCCATCCCCACAGCACATATGCATATCTGCAATTTATTTATTTATTTATTTATTTATTTATTTATTTATTTATTTATTTATTTATTTTTATGAATGTCTTTCTCCCCCTCTAGATTGTGAGCTCATTGTGGGCAGAAATGTGTCTGTTGTTATCTTGTACTTTCCCAAGTGCTTTGTATGGTGCTTTGCACACAGTAAGTGCTCAAAAAATGATTGAATGAATGAAAGAATGAATGACTATCAAGTCATGTTTAGGAAAGATATTTCTTTTAAAATGTACCTGGTAAAACCTCATTAAAATTTCACTAGGGTATTCTAAACAGTAATTTGGCCACTCAGTGACTTGCTCAGCCATGGCTGACTAGGCTCATTCAATCATTCAATCTTATTTATTGAGCACTTACTGTGTGCAAAGCACTGTACTAAGCGCTTGGGAGAGCACAATACAACAACAAACAGCCACATTCCCTGCTCACAATGTTCCACTTTGTTTTTTAAATAAGGTATCAGAATAATCCCAGCCCGGTCTATTCAAAACTCATTATTTCCAGTTCTTTTGGATTAAAAAATGAACAAATTCTAGAGTTTCTATTGCAGAAAATAGCATGAAGCTATTCATTTGTAATGAATAGCAACATTATTATTAACATTATCATTCTCATACTTGTTAAGAGCTTACTATGTGCCAAGCACTGTACTAAGCGCTGCCTCAAATTTGGCTCACAGACCAGGCAAGAGTAAGTAGGATTGAATCCCCATTTTCAGATGAGGTAACAGGCACAGAGAAGTTAAGTGACTTGCCCAAGGTCACAGCGTGGCTCAGTGGAAAGAGCACGGGATTTGGAGTCAGGGCTCATGAGTTCGAATCGCAGCTCTGCCACTTGTCGGCTGTGTGACTGTGGGCAAGTCACTTAACTTCTCCGTGCCTCAGTTCCCTCATCTGTAAAATGGGGATTAAGACTGTGAGCCCCACGTGGGACAACCTGATTCCCCTATGTCTACCCCAGCGCTTAGAACAGTGCTCGGCACATAGTAAGCGCTTAACAAATACCAACATTATTACAGCAGACAAGTGGCAGAACGGTGATTAAACCCCAGCTCCTCTGACTCCCAGGACCACATTCTTCCCACTAGAACATGCGGCTTGCCTACCTGCTGCGTTATATTGTACTCTTCCAAGCATTCAGTACGGTGCTCTGCCCACAGAAGAAATAAAATTGATTGACTGATTGAGTGTATATTTGAATTACAACAAAAGTGTCCCAGAAGGGCAACAAATTCTAAGAAGAAAATTCTATTATAGACATCTTGGGACAGAACCTTCTTTGTGCTACAAAAGAGTTTTTCGAGCAACAGCCAGACCTTGATGATTTCTCAATTGTTTCTACAGGCTGACTTCTCTTTAACTCTGACCCTTTCCCCCGAGGCCAACCCGTTCTCATCTGCATAATATAATCCTGGCCAACTTCCCATTTTTATCACTTAGTCAGTCACAATAACCATCCTGGGTTACTTTTTGGTACAGTACTTCTTCCCATGCGGAAGTAGGCTATCGCAATGGCCTAGTCTATCGATTCAGCTCCTGCCGGCCTGCGGGAGGGTCCAAGCCCTCATGTGTTTTGCTGGAATGTACTGGTTGGCAATGCGTTTCTGTATCCAATTAGACGTGGTTTTTTACTCTTACTTTGAAGACGAAAGCTGCCATGTAAGCGTAAAGGGTGGTCATGGTTTGGACCCGTTTACCCTGTTGATCTGGTTGGTAATTGTCCAGAAAGATGCACAGTACTAATTAAAATGCCTGGTGGGATTCTGCCTGATGTTGGGAACGTGCTCTGGTGATCTCTTGAAAAACTGCTGTTCAGTGGCTGACTAATTACATACCAATGTGAATCCTGTTTGTTTGCAGGAAAGAATAAAGGGACATTTCAGATTCGCCCTCGCACTGGATCTGCTCACTTTATTTATGCCTCCCTCAGCCCTATCACACTTATGTACATATCTATAATTGATTTACTTCTATTAACGTCAGTCTCCACCTCTAGATGGTAAGCTCATTGTGGGCAAGGACTGTGTCTGTTTATTGTTGAATTGTACTCTCCCAAGCACTTAGTACAGTGCTTTGCACACAGTAAGCAGCATGGTCTAGTGGCAAGAGCAAGGTTTGGGACCCCCTCCAATCTGGCTTCCGTCACCTCCACTCTACCGAGACTGCTCTCTCTAAGGTCACCCATGACCTCCTTCTTGCCAAATCCAATGGCTCCTACTCCATTTTAATCCTTCTTGACCTCTCTGCTGCCTTTGACACTGTCGACCATCCCATCCTCCTCCACACCTTATCTCACCTTGGCTTCACGGACTCCGTCCTCTCCTGGTTCTCCTCTTACCTCTCTGGCAGGTCATTCTCGGTCTCTTTCGCTGGCACCTCCTCCCCCTCCCATCCTTTAACTGTTGGAGTTCCTCAAGGGTCAGTTCTTGCCCCTCTTCTGTTCTCCATTTACACTCACTCCCTCGGTGAACTCATTAGCTCTCACGGCTTTGATTACCATCTCTACGCAGATGACACGTAGATCTACATCTCTGCCCCTGTCCTCTCCCCCTCCCTTCAGGCTCGCATCTCCATTTGTCAGCTGTGTGACTTTGGGCAAGTCACTTCAATTCTCGGTGCCTCAGTTACCTCATCTGTAAAATGGGGATGAAGACTGTGAGCCCCACGTGGGACATCCTGATTCCCCTGTGTCTACCCAGCGTGGCTCAGTGGAAAGAGCACGGGCTTTGGAGTCAGAGGTCATGAGTTCAAATCCCAGCTCTGCCACTTGTCAGCTGTGTGACTGTGGGCAAGTCACTTAACTTCTCTGTGCCTCAGTTAAAAATGGGGATTAAGACTGTGAGCCCCACGTGGGACATCCTGATTCCCCTGTGTCTACCCCAGCGCTTAGAACAGTGCTCGGCACATAGTAAGCGCTTAACAAATACCAAAAAAACAACAACAACCTGATTCCCTTGTGTCTACCCCAGCGCTTAGAACAGTGCTCGGCACATAGTAAGCGCTTAACAAATACCAACATTATTATCTCCTCCTGCCTCCAGGATGTCTCCACCTGGATGTCGGCCTGCCACCTAAAACTCAACATGAGCGAGACTGAGCTCCTCATCTTCCCTCCCAAACCCGGTCCTCTCCCAGACTTCCTTATCACCGTGAATGGCACGACCATCCTTCCCGTCTCTCAGGCCCGCAATCTCGGTGTCATCCTTGACTCGTCTCTCTCGTTCACCCCACACGTCCTATCCGTTACCAAGACCTGCCGGTTTCACCTCTACAATATCGCCAAGATCCGCCCTTTCCTCTCCACCCAAACGGCTACCTTACTGCTACGGGCTCTCGTTATATCCCAGCTAGACTACTGTGTCAGCCTTCTCTCTGACCTCCTTTCCTCCTCTCTCGCCCCGCTCCAGTCTATTCTTCACTCCGCTGCCCGGCTCATCTTCCTGCAGAAACGATCTGGGCATGTCTCTCCCCTTCTCAAACAACTCCAGTGGTTGCCTATCACCTCCGCTCCAAACAAAAACTCCTCACTCTAGGCTTCGAGGCTCTCCATCACCTTGCCCCTTCCTACCTCTCCTCCCTTCTCTCTTTCTACCGCCCACCCCGCACGCTCCGCTCCTCTGCCGCCCACCTCCTCACTGTCCCTCGGTCTCATCTATCCCGCCGTCGACCCCTGGGCCACATCCTCTCGCGGTCCTGGAACGCCCTCCCTCCTCACCTCCACCAAACTGATTCTCTTCCCCTCTTCAAAACCCTACTTAAAACTCACCTCCTCCAAGAGGCCTTCCCAGACTGAGCTCCTCTTCTCCCTCTACTCCCTCTACCACCCCCCTTCACCTCTCCGCAGCTAAACCCTCTTTTCCCCTTTTCCCTCTGCTCCTCCCCCTCTCCCTTCCCATCCCCACAGCACTGTACTCATCCGCTCAACTGTATATATTTCCATTACCCTATTTATTTTGTTAATGAAATGTACATCGCCTTGATTCTATTTAGTTGCCATTGTTTTAGGAGATGTTCTTCCCCTTGACTCTATTTATTGCCATTGTTCTTGTCTGTCTGTCTCCCCCGATTAGACTGTAAGCCCGTAAAACGGCAGGGACTGTCTCTATCTGTTGCCGACTTGTTCATTCCAAGCGCTTAGTACAGTGCTCTGCACATAGTAAGCACTCAATAAATACTATTGAATGAATGGGTTCTAATGCCAGTTCTGCCACTTGTCTGCTTGTGACCTTGGGCAAGCCACTTACTTCACTTCTCTGGGCCTATATGACCTCCTCTCTAAAATAGGGATTAAGAGTGTGAACCCCACGTGGGACAACCTGATTACCTTGTATCTACCCCAGCGCTAAGAACAGTGCTTGGCACCTAGTAAGAGTTTAACAAATACCATTATTATTATTACTGAAGCAGCGTGACTTAGTGGCAAGAGCCCGGACTTGGGAGTCAGAGGTCGTGGGTTCTAGTCCCAGCTCCACCACTTGTCAGCTGTGTGGCTTTGGGCAAGTCACTTTACTTCTCTGTGCCTCGCTTCCCTCATCTGTAAAACGGGGACCAAGACAGTGAGCCCCAAGTGGGACGACCTGATAACCTTGTATCTACCCCAGCATTTAGAACAGTGCTTGGCACATAGTAAGTGCTTAACAAATTGCCATCATTATTAAATACACTTGAATGAATGAGAGAATGAACGAATGAATGAGTGAATGAATGAGTGAATAAATAAATGAGTGAATGAATGAATAAATAAACGAGTGAGTGAATGAATAAATTAATGAGTGAATGAATGAGTGAATAAATAAATGAGTGAGTGAATGCATGAATGAGAGAATGAGTAAATAAATGAGTGAGTGAATGCATGAATGAGTGAATGAGTGAATAAATGAGTGAGTGAATTCATGAATAAATGAATGAGTGAATGAATGAATAAATAAATGAATGAGTGAATGAATAAATGAGTGAGTGAATGCATGAATAAATGAATGAGTGAGTGAGTGAATGTATGAATGAGTGAATGAGTAAATAAATGAGTGAGTGAATGCATGAATAAGTGAATGAGTGAATGAATAAATAAGTGAGTGAGTGAATGCATGAATAAATAAATGAGTGAATGAATAAATGAATGAGTGAGTGAGTGAATGAGTAAAAAAATGAGTGAATGAATGCGTGAGTGAATGCATGAATAAATGAATGAGTGAGCGAATAAATGAGTAAATAAATGAGTGAATGAATAAATGAACGAGTGAGTGAGTGAGTGAGTGAGTGAGTGAGTGAGTGAGTGAGTGAGTGAGTGAGTGAACGACCGAACGAGCGCTGTGCTAAGCCGATTGGTCGATTCTCCTGCTGGCCCGATCCCAGCCGGGCGGCCGAGGCAGCGGAGGTCCGCGAGGGCGGGGGCGGCGGTTCAACCATCGAGGATGGCGGAGCGGGGGAGGGGGGGAGGGGGCGGGGAAGAAGACCCGCCCGATCAGCCCGATCAGTAGGCGACATCCTCCGCCCAGCCCCCACGAAGCCGCCCGCGGCCCGCGGAACGCTCGGCCGCGTGTCGGTGAAGAAGAAGACCCCCTCCCACGGGGCCGGCCTCCCGCAGTCTCTCCCGCCTTCCCCGCCCCGCTCCGTGGGCTCGTCCGCCTGCGGGCCGGTGGAGAGGGGCCGGGTAGGGGGAAGACCCGCCTTTTCCCCCTTTGTGCCCGCCCCGCCCCGCCCCGCCCCGTTCCGCCCCCTGGCGGTGGTGGGTGGTGCCGCTGCGCCGGCGGCCGCCATCGGGCGGGCTGGTCGACCGCCGGTCCTGCCGGTCCTGCCGGTCCTGCCCATGGCGCGGGTCGGAGCCCTGGCGGTCCTGGCCCTGGCCCTGTGCGCGCCGGGCGGGCGGGGCCGGGCGCCGGAGTGGTACTCGGCCTTGGTGAGCACGGAGTACACGGACCCCCGGACCAACCGCACGGTGCGGAGCGGCGGCGGCGAGGGCTCGGGCCAGGGCGGCCGCTACGGGGACAGCTCGCCCAAGGAGGGCCTGCGGGGCCTGGTGGGCATCCCGCGCTCCCCGGCCCGCCGCATGGAGGGCTGCGCCCGGGACACCCACTACTACGTGCCCCCTCTCGGCGGGGCCGCCGAGCCCTGGATCGCCCTGGTCGCCCGGGGCGGCTGCACCTTCAAGGACAAGGTCCTCAACGCCGCCCGGAGGAACGCCTCGGCCGTGGTCATCTACAACGAGCTCCGCTACGGCAACGCCACCAGCTCCATGTCCCACCTCGGTAAGTCGTGCGCCCGGCACTGGACTAAGCGCTTGGAGGGTAATAGTTAACAATAATAATAATGTTGGTGTCTGTTGAGCGCTTACTATGTGCAGAGCACTGGTCTCAGCGCTGGGGGATACAAGGTCATCAGGTTGTCCCACGCGGGGCTCACAATCAATCCCCATTTTACAGATGAGGTCACTATCACTGTATCATCACAGGAATCACAACCTGATTCCCCTGCGTCTACCCCAGCGCTGAGAACAGTGCTCTGCACATAGTAAGCGCTTAACAAATACCAACATTATTAAGTCCGGGCTCTTGCCACTATGTTGGTATTTGTTAAGCGCTTACTAGGTGGTTCGAAGCGCTGGGGGAGATCCAGGGTAATGAGGTTGTCTCACGGGAGGCTCACTGTCTTAGTTCCTATTTTACAGAAGAGGTCACTGAGGCCCAGAGAAGTGAAGTGAGTTGCCCACGGTCACCCAGCTGGCAAGTGGCGGAGCCGGGATTCGAACCCATGACCTCTGACTCCCAAGCCCGGGCTCTTGCCACTATGTTGGTATTTGTTAAGCGCTTACTAGGTGCAGAGCACTGTTTTAAGCGCTGGGGTAGATCCAGGGTAATGAGGTTGTCCCACGGGAGGCTCACAGTCTTAGTTCCTATTTTACAGATGAGGTCACTGAGGCCCAGAGAAGTGAAATGACTTGCCCACAGGCACCCAGCTGGCAAGTGGCGGAGCCGGGATTCGAACCCATGACCTCTGACTCCCAAGCCCGGGCTCCTTCCACAGAGCCACGAGGGGATGGACAACAATAACAATAGGTGCAGAGCACTGTTCTAAGTGCTGGGGTAGATACAGGGTAATCAGGTTGTCCCACGGAAGCCTGCCCTCTCCCCTTCCGACTTGCAGCCCCTCAGCCTGTGGTATTTCCCAACCGCTTAATTGTCCCATGTGGGGCTCACTCTTTTAATCCCCATTTTACAGACGAGGTAACTGAGGCCCAGAGGAGTGAAGTGGCTTGCCCAAGGCCACACAGCAGACAAGTGGCGGAAGCGGGATTAGAACCCAGGTCTTCCGACTCCCCAGCCCGGGCTCTTGCCACTAGGCCACACTGCTTACTGGGCGCAGAGCCCCGCACTGAGCTCTTGGGAGACTCCGGTGCCCCAGAGTTGGTAGACACGTTCCCTCCCCGCCACGAGCTCACCGTCAATCAATCTTGTTTACTGAGCGCGGTAATACCCTGTGAGGAGCGCTATACTAAGCGCTTGGGACAGACGGTACCCTACAACAGTTAGGAGACACGTCCCCAGCCTAAATCGGGCGTAGCCTGGAAGAGTTAGACATTAATCCTCCTTCCTCCCTTCTTTCTCCTTCACCCCGCCTTCCACTCCCTGCCCACTCCTTTTCTTTCCCTTCCTCCCTCTCCTCCCTTCTTTCTGCTCCTTTCTTCTCTCTCCCTCCTTCTTTCTGCTCCCTTCCTCCCTCTTCTCCCTTCTCTCTGCTCCCTTCCTCCTTTCTCTCTGCTCCCTTTTTCCCTCTCTCTGTTCCCTTTCTCCCTCTCTGCTCCCTTCTTCCCTCTTCTCCCTTCTCTCTGTTCCCTTTTTCCCTCTCCACTCCCTTCCTCCTTTCTCTCTGCCCCCTTCCTCCCTCTTCTCCCTTCTCTTTGTTCCTTTCTCCCTCTCCACTCCCTTCCTCCCTCCTTTATGCTCCCTTCCTCCTCTCTCCTCCCTCCCTCCTCTCTTCGTCCTCTGTGCTCCCTTCCTCCCTCTCCTCCTCCTCTCTGCTTCTGAGCTCCTGGATTTGGGGGTCCGCCCCCCCCCCCCCCCCCCCCCCCGGGGCTCCTACACCCGCATTCCTCACCGGGAGGTTGAATCCTCGGAGCTCTGTGCCGGCCTTCTTCCTCTCCTCACTTTGGGGAATGGAGTTCGGGACAAGGAATGCCCCAGAGCCCCTTGAACCGAAGTGAAAATAATCAGTTCCTCTCCCACAGCGTTTGTCCGTTAGCATTTTCACCCATTGTTGTACTTATCCAGCCACTTCCCGTGTGCAGAGCCCTGTGCTAAGTGCTTGGGAGAGTGCACTAAAATAGAAATGCCCCGTAGCCAGGATCAGCCTTGGATGTATGCCTTGGTGTCATCCCGGTGACCCTGAGTAGCTCATGGTGGAGGCCCTGCTTATGCACTCCCTGTGCTAAGGGAGCCCTGCAACCGAGGGCATCGCAACCCCTCTTCATAAAACTTCTCTCTCTTGGGGTGCTTTGAGAGACAAAGAGGACTAGAGAGGTCCTCTTGGAGAGATGGAAGGAGTGTATGTGTAAGGGTGGGTGAAGTGTGACTGGATATAGGCATTCAGGTTTGCTTCATTCTGATTCATTCATTCATTCATTCCTGATTTCAAATCAATCCATTCTAGAGTCTGCTTTAGCGTCGTACTTTCTGCTTTCTCTCGTGCTATTGTTCGTGACTTATTTCACAGTTTCTTCACTCATTTTATTTCTGCAGTTGTAAACTTAAAGCAGAGTCACCCCTGAGCGTTAGCAGTAAGAGCACTTAGGGCTCAGAGGGGCATGACCACCCTGGAAAGGCACTTCTCGCCTCAGAAAGCATGGTTCGTGGCTCTTCTCAAAATGAGTGTACATTCTGCAGACCAAATGTGTAGCATGATTGAAAGGGATTGAGCCTTGGCTTGGTGGTTATGTCAGCTTCCTGTAAAGTTGTTGAGTTTTTTAAAGTTGAGTTTTTTTGCACCGTTAGACTTATATCTACCAAAAGCTCTTAGCACAGAGTTTGGCAGATTTACACTAAATGCTTAATAAATTACATAACTAATTAATGATACCAGCAAAGTTATCCCCTGAGGAGCACCTTTCCCTCTGCAGCTTTCTCTCCCAACCCTCCACACTGTGGTGAGGATGGACCAAATCAGAAAATCCCCCCCCAATCAGCTGAAAGGATGGACCAAAGGGAGAATTTGGAAAAATAGTAGTTGTCCAGTTTCTTTGTTATACCTATATTTTGTGATATCCTTTTTAATGAAATAAGTAAAAGAGGCTTCTGGAGGCTAGTTCAAGCCCACTTTTAATCAGTCATATCTATTGAGTACTTACTGTGTGCAGAGCACTGTACTAAACTCTTGGGGAAAGTACTGTATAAAAGCTGGTGGACACGTTCCCTGCCCACAATGAGCAGACAGGGTGTTTGGGGTCTGGATGGAGAGGAAGTTAGTCATGGCATAGTAGTTAAAGCATGGTCCTGGGAGTCAGAAAGTCATGGGTTCTAATGCCAACTCCACCACTTGTCTGCTGTGTGAACTTGAGCAAGTCACTTCCGTTCTCTGGGCCTTAGTTACCTCATCTGTAAAATGGGGATTGAGACACTGAACCCCACATGGGGTCAGGAACTGTGTCCAACTCGATTTGCTTGTGTCCACCCTAACTGAATGCTGGCACTTAACAAACGCCACCATCATCATTATTATTATTGTACTCTCCTAAGCACTTAGTACAGTGCTCTGCGCATAGTAAGTACCATTTATTGATCGGTATTCGTCTACCAGCCATGTTTCCCAAGTTGTCAGCCCTATGGAAATCAAATAGGGCTCACTTTGCCCTCTCGACTCTGTCTCTGCGTTTAGAAGATGAGCTTGTTTATTCTTAATTCCTGGTCCTTGAATCAGTCGCCACCCTACTGAACTGCTTGGATATCTTTTCTAATATTCTAATGAGACTCAAGCATCTGGCCTCAAATAAATTTAAAATATTTTGTCATTTCTCTTCATTTTTGCATCCAGTATTAGTGAGCCGAGAGTATAAGAGAAGTTTCAACTGTATATTTCTTGAGGACAGAGAGCATGCCGTTTACTTCTTGTATACATCTCCAAGAGGCCTAGTGGAAAGGGCACAGGCCTGGAAATCAGAGAACCTAGTTTCTAAGCCCAGCTCTGACACCTTGGACAAGTCACTATACGTCTCTGTGCCTGTTTCCTCATTTGTAAAATGGGGATTCAATACCTGTTCCCCCTCCCACTTATTGTGAGCCCCGTGTGGAACTGTTTATTGTTCCATTGAACTCTCCCAAGTGCTTAGTACAGTATTCTGCACTTAGTAAGCACTCAGTAAATATGATTGAATGAATGACTGGGACCCTTTCAGACCTGATTATCTTTTATGTACCCCAGAGCTTAGTACAGTGCTTGGCATATAGTAAGCACTTAACAAATGTTATTATATTATTTTATATTATTATTATTATAATTGGTACAGTGACCCTGCACACAATGGTTCAACAGATACTGTTGGTATTGATGAGAATCTAGGCTTATAAGACAACTGAATGTTTGTGCTTTGGGTCAGTGCTTATGTCTGGGGTAACGCTAGGGAAAAGAGAAGTTGGTGAGGGAGGAATAGGACTGGTAGATGATGAAAGAGCCAGTACAAATTACGTGGAGCTGATGTTTTTTTGACCCCCACAAAGACGGCAATTAAGAAATACTCGTGTTTGATGAAGACTGCCTGAGAAGTTGAAAGGAAGTTGAAACATCCTTACTGCCTTTCAGCTGTATTTTTATTGTTTGGAATTTGGTGTTTTTTACTGTGATTTAAGACAATTGAAAGAAGTGTTGAGTTTTTGCGTGTTCAGATATTATAATGAATACGCATTCCTAACCACAAGAGCTGTTTACTCATCATCTCTATTTCAACGGGAAACTCCACTAATGCTTCACTAATGTACTGATGCTTCCAAAGCTGTTTAAATGGTAACTTGGATAAGTGCTTCTCACTGAAGCTTAACTTGCTAATATCGTTGATTATCTGAGTTTGGGCAGCCTGTGACAAGAGTTTCCTCTGGAACTAAGAATTGAATGAATTCAGAGGTATTTCATATTGGTGCACTTCCTGCTAGATGTTGCTGTTGTTGTGATTTTCACTCACGTATACATGCTTTCAATGTAGTTGGCAGGCCTCTGCTTCTTTAAAAGACTGGGGTTTTGTGTGTGTTCAGTGATGATATTGGGAACGTGGAGGCAAGTGGGTTGTGAGCGTGAAACAGGTTTAAGCTCCAAAATATGCCTGAATGGGCAACATTTTGCGCGGTGTGTGTGGGGGAATATGTGGATTTCTGTAGCATGCTGCCAGGGTGGCAAGTATTAGACCAAAGCATATGAGGGTTGAAGGGGATCAAAAGCAAGAAATTTATTTAATATTAAGTAAACTATTCAATATATATCTACCTTGTAGTAGTTAAATAATAGTCATGTCGGTTAAGTAGTGCATGGTTTTGCATGTACTACTCAAAGCCACTTACCGGCTGTGTGACCTTGGGCAAGTCACGTAGCACCTCTGGAACCAAGAGATGTTAAGAGAAGCAGTGGTGACTTAGTGGAAAGAGCACGGGCTTGGGAGTCAGAGGTCATGGGTTTGAATCCTGTCTCTGCCATTTGTCAGCTGTGTGACTTTGGGCAAGTCACTTAACTTCTCTGGGCCTCAGTTCCCCCATCTGTAAAATGGGGATGAAGACTATGAGCCCCACGTGGGATAACCTGATTACCTTGTATCTACCCCAGCGCTTAGAACAGTGCTCAGCACATAGTAAGCACTTAAATTAAAAAAAACTCTGTGACTGTTTCCTCATCTGCAAAATGGGGATTCAATATCTGGTCTTCCTCCTACTTTGACTATAAACCCCATGTGGGACCTGATTATCTTGCATCTACCCCAGTGCTTACTACTTAACAAATCCACTATTGTTATTGAATATATAATATATATTCTTTTTCTTACCAGAATGTACATTTTTTTCTTTAAATTAAATGGTTGAGGTGTATGGCTTACTTTACCAAGAGTGAGCCAAAAACCAGTTGAAAGGACTACAAGTTCACTTAGAAAAAATCAGAGAGCATAAATGGTTTACTAGTTCAAGTGGATTGTGTGGAAGTAATAAAATTTACAGTTAATGAAGCTTCTAATAGTGGGTTCCATAGACCAACAAGTTATTTTTCCCTTAACGGGCACTGTTCTAATTGCTGGGCTGGATACAAATCAGTCAGGGGGGACATTGGCCTGTTCTACATGGGACTCACAGTCCAAGTAGAAGGGAGAATGGGTATTCAATCCCCATTTTACAGTTGGTTCAGCCAACGGTGGTCTCTGAAAAACAGTCCATGATCAGTAAACTATTCCCTTCCTGTTTTTACTCACATCAATGCAGCGGAATAAGAGAGAAGTAGACTAGCCCGTAAAAAAGTATAGTTTTAAAAATGGTGTACTTCCCATTCCTTCCCCCATACCCTTATTTTTCCTCTTGAACCAGGTCTGATTTTGGCAGAACATAGCTTTCTTGGGAGCTGGAAGCCTCTCATGTCCATCCGGACACCCTTATCACACACATAACTCGAAAGAGATTAGGTAATGTTTCATTAGCATCATCCATTAGCTATACTTAAAAGTCAAATGGCAAGATAGAATCACCAAGGATGAAATGCAGTCCTGGAATGCAGTTGGTTCACCAGCCCCGAGGCAGTACTCATTATCTCACAGTTTTGATGGGAGGATCTTGTGAGGAAAATGGATGAAGGCAGGAAATCCAAGTAGATGAGGCAAATTAAGCCAAAGTGGGATTTCCTCAAGTAAGGAGGGACAAATGGAGGCTTTCAATACAGTTGAAATGATGATGCAGGATACCAGTAGACTGTGGAGCAACAGTGACACAGCGTGTCTGCCAACTAAATTAGCACATATACCTACGTGGAAATCATACTTCAGCAGCAACATCTGCATGTCTGCCAGCTAAATTAGCACATATTCAACAGCAACATCTAATGGGAGGATCTGACAATTCTGCTGTATTGTACTCTCCCAAGCATTTAGTACAGTGCTCTGCACGCAGTTGAGTGCTCAGTAAATTCTGCTCAGTAAATTCTGTTGATTGACTAATTGAGTTCTGCAAATTGGAAACACCTAAATGGAGTCAATTTTCAGTTTCACTGGAAACTCTTGTTTGGCATAGGCTGCCCAAACTCAAAGATAATCAACAATATTAGCAAATTAAACCTCATCAATAGCATTTACCTAGGCTTTCTTTTCAACACAGTAGTAAATAGAGTGACTCTGCTCCAGCAGAGGGTTGGGGATTAAAAAAAAAAAAACCCAACTCCAGCCACTCATATAAAAACCTCTTCAAGATTATTTTTAAATGTACTCAGCAAGGAATTCATTCATTCAGTAGTATTTATTGAGCGCTTACTATGTGCAGAACACTGTACTAAGCGCTTGGAATGTACAATTCGGCAAACAGATAGAGACAATCCCTGCCCATTGACGGGCTTAAATTATTAATTACGCGCCGTACCACAGCCACCCTCTGGATAAGGTCTCAGTCTGGGGTGTTCTCATCTAATTAGCAGATATGAATGTGTGCCCCATACTGGAAGTATCAAGGGAGCAGAGGAGCTAAATCTAGCAGAACTATGGCTTCCTGCTTCACTAATCTCAACCAGGGGTGCCTGTATGCTCCAACCCAGCCAGCACTCAGAGGGATGGGTATTTTCAACCCTTCTGTAAAGTCGCAGAGGAATGTACTTATTGGCGAATTGTGATCATTCAGTACTTTCAACTCATCTTGTGTAACCGCCTTTGATCTTTTATGCCATTTAAAAGAACTAAATAGTTATGTGTAAAGTCAGTAACGGAGTCTTCTTACACTGACTCTCCTTTGGTTCTTTTTAAAGGGACAGGAAATACCGTGGTAATCATGATTGGCTATCCCAAAGGAATAGAAATTTTGGAGCCAGTGCGAAGAGGCATTCCAGTAAAAATGACCATAGAAGTCGGCACACGGCATGTTCCAGAGTTAATAAGTGGTCAGTCAGTTGTATTTGTAGCTATTGCCTTCATCACAATGATGATCATATCGCTAGCGTGGCTGATATTTTACTATATACAGCGTTTCCTGTATACTGGATCACAGTTTGGAAGTCAGGTAACCAAATTGAATTATAATAATTTTGTCTTCAATTCTTTTTTTTTTCATCATTTTATTTCACCTGTAGTAGAAGCAGCATGGCCTAGTGAAGAGAGTAATAGGCCTGGTAGTTGGGTGATTTGGTTTCTAATCCCAGCCCCACCCCATGTCTGCTGTGTGACCTTGGGCAAGTCACTCAACTTCTCTGGGCCTCAATTTTGTCATCTATAAAATAGGGATTAAATACCTGTTCTTCCCTTTCAAAAGTTTATTGTACTTCAGGAGCCCCAGGTGGGATGGGGCTCTGTCTGATCTTATTGTCCCTTATTTGCCCCAGTGCCTAGTACAGTGTCTGACTCATAGTAAGTGCTTAACAAAATACAGCAATTATCATTAGTTGTAGAAGTAGTAAAATGCCATTTTAAGTTAGATTTCCATCTTTGGTTTGGATTTAGATTTCCCAATTTCCGTTCACTGCAATTACTCCTTATGCTATTTAATGAACCCTTAAGAAAAAAAAAAAACGAGTCACTTGTAAATTTGTTAAAATTCTGCTGAGCCAAAGATAAAATCAGTCCAAGTGCTTAGTACAGTGCTCTGCACACAGTAAGCGCTCAATAAATACGTTTGAATGAATGAATGAAAATTTCCATCATAGAAAATTTCACTTTCATAGAAAATTGAAGATATCAGTCTTACTATTTCATTTGGTGAAATATTTAGGCTACTTATATCGAGAATTTCTACATTAAGAAAAAGTGGAAGCTTTATATGCCTCAGTTTTAAGTTCTTCCTCCCACTGAAATAGGCCATTTCTCCTAAGTAGTTAATATTTCAATTTTCTCTTTTTGTGTTTAGCATTTGGAATAATGCAAATTGTTTTCACACATTCATTATTTTTAATTGTTTTCAAAATATAGCCTAGAAAACTATTTACATATTGATTTTATTCCCTAGAGCTATAGAAAAGAGACAAAGAAAGCCATAGGTCGGCTACAACTTCATACTGTGAAACGTGGAGACAAGGTAAGAGTGTCTGTTTGGTCTTTCATTCTTATAAAACTGTATGTCAATTCATTTCAATAGTGTCAGACATATTTAATCAATCATATTTATTGAGCACTTACTGCGTGCAGTGTACTAAGTGCTTGGGAGAAGACAGTATTACAGATTTGTTAAACTCTGTTACCCGCCCACAAGGAGCTCCCAGTCTTTAAGATGAGACAGACATTAAAATAATTGTGGATATGCTCATAAGCGCTATGGCACTGAGGGTGGGGTGATGCAGAAGGGAGTGGGAGTAAGGGAAATGAAGATTTTGCATCTTGTAATATGACTACGTTTCTAAGGTGTTTATAAAAGGCAAAAGTATCCATTTGTGCACTAAAAAATTATTCAAAGCCAAACTTTGAGTCATTTATATATTTGGGATCTTTACAAATATACCTCTAATTTCTTGGCCTGTTCATTGATTCTAGTGGAGAGATTACTGGAAAAGTTTATTCTTGTAACAGTCTGTATTTCCTCTATACACAAAGTTGTCTCAGCAGAGCATACATTCACATAAGAATGCAATAATCAGTATTATTGAGTGCTATGTGCAAAGCATGTACTAAGTGCTCGTAATGTTCTGCCTATTGCTCTTGCCATGGAAGTAAGTGGTATTTATGGAGCGCCCAAGAGCAATGTGCAGTGCCCAAATACAATGTGAAGTCAAATCACTCGTGTTTATTGAGCACTTATTGTGTGCTGAGACTGTAAGAAGGACTTGGGAGAGTACAGTATAATAGAGTTGGTAGACATGTCCTTTGTCCATGTAATAAGAGTTATGGTATTTGTTAGGTGCTTACTATGTGCCAAGCACTGTTCTAAGCATTGGGGTAGATACAAGGTAATCAGGTTGTCCCACGAGAGGCTCACAGTCTTAGTCCCCATTTTACCGATGAGGTAACTGAAGCACAGAGAAGTGAAGTGACTTGCCCAAGGTGACAGAGCTGACAAATGGCAGAGCTGGGATTAAACCCACGTCCTCTGGCTCCCAAGCCCTTGCTTTTGCCACTAGGCCATGCTGCTTCTCAAACTTAGAACCCTGTCATGCACTAGAATCTTCAAAAGATATCGAAAGCCGCTGCAGTATTTTATGCTTTCCTTCCACTTTCCCCAATGTGGAACAATTTGACTAAAAACAGATGAATTTTTAAAAGAACATTTACAATTGCATGGGGCCTTTTCTCCTAGACTTGCACACAGCAAGTGCTCAATAATTACCATTGATTAGGGAACTAAAATCAAGTGGATGCTCATTGGGACCAAGGCTACAGGTTTATGTTCTGAATTTATATTTGTGGTGACCAAAATGCTTAATTTCAAAAATATTCTTCCTGTTAGTGTCTACCTGTTTTTTGATATGAAATTCTGACTCTAGGATCTTTATTATTACTTTTATTGGCTTTATAAACAAATGTCTTCTGAAAGTACACAAAATTTTCCTATTCTTGTATCTTTTTTGGGATATACAGATTTTTGCCTCTGAAAATAAAGTTTTCGGAAACCAGTAAGTTTTTTTTTTAAAAAAAGGGCCCTCTTAAGTATGAGTGGGTCTTTTTAAAAAGGATAATGGCATGTAGGTGGGGTAGAATGTCTGCATAAAGTACTGTATTGCTTCAGAACTCTGACACAATTTTTGACTTCTTAGCACAAAACAAAGGGCTATTTTAGATTTGATATTTGAAGAATTGCAAGTAATAAATTGAGCCATCCCCATCCCCCAACAAGCTCCTATATAAACCTACAGTCTTAAAGTATGGGTAGTTCAGAGCCCTGCCAATTTTTTCATCCTCTCTCTGGAGCCTGCCCATCTACCTTCTCTGTTTTTGCTTCTCTTTCTCTTTGTGGAAGAACATGCTTGAAGGTCTGGTCGTAACAGACACACAACCTCCTTTTGGAGTGTAGGGGGCCATGAAAGTAATAGAAGTTGCAGCAAAGAAGCCATAATGAGATTCTTCCTCACCCCACTTCTGCTCATACTGCTGCCCATGTGGGGCAGGCCTAATGGCAAGAAGTCACATAAGTGAAGAGAGTGAATCTTTAGGCATGCTGGGGGATTTGTGCCAATCCAGGGCACAGCACATCCTCAGCCTGCTTGTACAGTGGAGAAAGGTTGAGGTTTTTTTGCAGCTAATGATCAAAAATTTATGCCATCTTCCAAAGATCTGTCTGCCTTTTCTTGGGCTGTCTCAGTGATAGTTTTGGAAAAACTGTACCTGATTAGTCTTTTTGGTTTGTTAAGCCCTTACTGTCTGCCAGGCACTGTACTAAGCCTTGAGGTAGATACAAGGTAAACAGGTTAATAATAATAATAATAATAATAATGTTGGTATTTGTTAAGCGCTTACTATGTGCCGAGCACTGTTCTAAGCGCTGGGGTAGACATAGAGGAATCAGGTTGTCCCACGTGGGGCTCACAGTCTTCATCCCCATTTTACAGATGAGGGAACTGAGGCACAGAGAAGTGAAGTGACTTGCCCACAGTCACACAGCCGACAAGTGGCAGAGCTGGGATTCGAACTCATGAGCCCTGACTCCAAAGCCCATGATCTTGGAAACAGTCCATGTCCCACGTGGAGCTCAGAATCTTAATCCCCATTTTACACACCACATCTACCATATCTGTAGGTATTTGAGGAGTTGCAAGTAAAAAATTGAGCCATCCCCACCCCCCAGCAAGCTCCTGAATTAATCTACAGTCAAAGTATGGGTAGTTTAAAGCCTGCCAATTTTTTGTCTGAGGCAAGGAGAAGTCACGTGACTTGCCCAGGGTCACACAGCAGACACATGGCGGAATTGGAATCTAAGCCCTTCTGACTCCCAGGCCCATGTTGTATCCATGTGGTCACACTGCTTCTCACTTAATGTCTGTTACCAGTGTAAACACATTCATGTTTGGAGTATTGGTAGAGTCTTCTTCCAGACCAGATCCTGTAGCCACTGAAGCTCCTGTCCCTTCTTCCTCATGACTTACTACCATAACAAACTGCTGTTGCACCCGCTCTTCATCCCTTCCCGCCTTGCCAGGTTTAATTTTTAATCATTTTACAGTTAAGCAGTGAAAAAATAAAGATTTGCACTCGCTCTGGTACCACTTTCCTTCATAGATGCTAGCCTTTTCTTTAAAGATTATGAGCCCCTTGGGTGACGGGATCCATGTCTAATTATCACCTGGATACTCTCTCAGCACTTGGTACAGTGCTCTGCACACAGTAAGTGCTTAGTACATACGGCTTCTACTACAGAGCTTCAGCTCCTACTAACTCTTCCCTTCGGACCCTTAATTCTTGAGTTTGATCCACAGCACCGGGAGACGAAGTTGTTTGTTAATCCACAAGTTCCCCCAGCAGCTTACTACAGTTTGCAAATTTGACACAGAAAGTGCTGTAAGCAAGGTTAGAAAATGAAATTAAATAAGGAATCCATAAGACCAGCTTGTGGGTATCATCAACCCAAGGAAAGGAGCCTTAACTGAGGTGGCTAAAACTAAGTTCTGCTGGATTAATTGTTGTGAGAATGAGAAAGTACTCTGGTTTTTGCCACCTTAAATCCATTTGAAGAGTTGTGCCTGCTGTTAGATGCATCTGTAAAAATCTGCAGCTCCGGTATATATGCTGCTAAAACCACCCAGCATCTGACAAGTAGTATTTTTTTGTGAGCTAAGCCAACATTTATTAAGTACTGCATGTGTGTCAGGGGCTGTGAGGATGTGGGAGAATGAGGAACACAGCAAAGCAGTAGAAAGAGTACTGAAGGCTACAGTGAAACTGAGAGAGCTGTGCAAGTGAGAGCCTTTATTATTCATTCATAAAAATAACAAACAACACTGGGATGCATTCTAGCAGTGCAAAAAATCCCCACAAAAACCCTGGAACATTTGTACCCAGCTTTACAATTTTAGCATGGGGGGGGTCCCTTGTAGGTAGGAATCACGTCTACCAACTGTGCTGTATTGTACTCTCTCCAGCGCTTAGTACAGTGCTCTGCCCACAGTAAGCAAATGGGGTGAGGGGGAAGAAGGAACGGAGACCTGGGAGGAAGAGAAAGGAAAAGGGGCAGACTGGTGGTTTGCCACCACTGATACTCTGCCAGCTCAGTGGAACGTGGCACTCTACAACTACCACGTTACACTGTCAGCGCCCTGTGGGCCCGTGCAGGTAGCCTAGCTAAAAGATTAGCACAGTTCCTCTGGCCTTGTATCAGATTCTCCAGGGGAGGGGCTGCCCACCAGCTTGGGCAGCACAGGAGTCTCTCCGCTAGAAGCTCCTGCAGAGGCAGCCGGACTTGACCTCTGTGCCCACAGATCACTCTCCCAGGTGGTGATGGCTGGGTGGCACTGCCAGGCTCCTGCAGCACAGCAGGCCCAGAGTGTGGACTCTTGCTGGTCCCTTAAGCCACCGGGTGAGGCTGAGACAGGGGCAGGTGACCAGCTCCTCCTTCTGGGGCCTGACCTTGGGAAGCAGCAGCAGCATTCAGTTCCTCCTCCTCTGCCCACTGGCTGTTTGGCTGGATTGGAGGTTGTGCTTGTGCCCGGTTCCAGAGATTTGGGGGATGAACTGCCCTCTTCCCTGCCTAGTGCATTATTGCCCACAACAGCCCTGCTTCACCAGCTCCCCTCAAAGTGCTGCTGCTGCTGCTGCTTGAGGATGGCAGCAGTGAGATGGCCCTCCCCCCAACCCCTGTCCCCCACAGTGAGTGCCAGAGCAGAGGCCAAGATCCACTTCAGTCATCCCAGCAACCCAGTGAGAACCGGTCCGAACTGGGGGCCGGGTCCTGCAGGCAGAGAGTAAGGAGTAGAGCCACCATCTTGGCCCCACTTCTGGCCCCTTTCAGGCTCCAAACAGCAGGTGGGCCTAAGCTACCCTTCCTGCCCAAAAAACACTGGGGGTGAGGGTTATAAGGCTGCCTTTTTGGTACTAAAATCCTGGGAGCTAGCACATCCATCACCCTCATGTAGTGGGCAGGTACCACCTCACATACATGGAGTGGACAAAATACAGCCCATGGACCAGGTCCAGTTAACCAAGGGGCATAATCTAGTTTAGTACCAAGCCTGCCAATCTCCCAACGTTGTCACTTCACTATAGAGGAGGAGGGGGATTGTTCCCCTCGTCCTTTCCCCTAAGTTTTGCCTGTTTGTTGCCTCAAAATTTGAAAAGTTTCTGGAGCCTAAATTGCTCTACTTCAAACTATCAGGTCTAATGGTCGAAAGAGTGTAATGTTGTTTCAGAACAACATTTCTTGTGTATAGTATTTACTTTTAGTTATTTAAGGACGTTTCCTAGACTCTGCATTTTAAGTATATTTTAAAAGGAAATGTTAAATATTCTAGTAAGTTTAATCCTTTCATTTATTCATTAAGAATGACATTTGTTCAGGACTATGTTCATTCATTCAATAGTATTTATTGAGCGCTTACTATGTGCAGAGCACTGTACTAAGCGCTTGGGATGAACAAGTCGGCAACAGATAGAGACAGTCCCTGCCGTTTGACGGGCTTACAGTCTAATCGGGGGAGACGGACAGACAAGAACAATGGCAATAAACAGAGTCAAGGGGAAGAACATCTCGTAAAAACAATGGCAACTAAATAGAATCAAGGCGATGTACAATTCATTAACAAAATAAATAGGGTAACGAAAATATATACAGTTGAGCGGATGAGTACAGTGCTGTGGGGATGGGAAGGGAGAGGTGGAGGAGCAGAGGGAAAAGGGGAAAATGAGGGTTTAGCTGCGGAGAGGTAAAGGGGGGATGGCAGAGGGAGTAGAGGGAGAAGAGGAGCTCAGTCTGGGAACACCTCTTGGAGGAGGTGAGTTTTAAGTAGGGTTTTGAAGAGGGAAAGAGAATCAGTTTGGCGGAGGTGAGGAGGGAGGGCGTTCCAGGACCGCGGGAGGACGTGACCCAGGGGTCGACGGCGGGATAGGCGAGACCGAGGGACGGTGAGGAGGTGGGCGGCAGAGGAGCGGAGCGTGCGGGGTGGGCGGTAGAAAGAGAGAAGGGAGGAGAGGTAGGAAGGGGCAAGGTGATGGAGAGCCTTGAAGCCTAGAGTGAGGAGTTTTTGTTTGGAGCGGAGGTTGATAGGCAACCACTGGAGTTGTTTAAGAAGGGGAGTGACATGCCCAGATCGTTTCTGCAGGAAGATGAGCCGGGCAGCGGAGTGAAGAATAGACTGGAGCGGGGCGAGAGAAGAGGAAGGGAGGTCAGAGAGAAGGCTGACACAGTTGTCTAGCCAGGATATAACGAGAGCCCGTAATAGTAAGGTAGCCGTTTGGGTGGAGAGGAAAGGGCGGATCTTGGCGATATTGTAGAGGTGAAACCGGCAGGTCTTGGTAACGGATAGGATGTGTGGGGTGAACGAGAGAGACGAGTCAAGGATGACACCGAGATTGCGGGCCCGAGAGACGGGAAGGATGGTCGTGCCATCAACGGTGATAGAGAAGTCTGGGAGCAGACCGGGTTTGGGAGGGAAGATGAGGAGCTCAGTCTTGCTCATGTTGAGTTTTAGGTGGCGGGCCGACATCCAGGTGGAGACGTCCCGGAGGCAGGAGGAGATGCGAGCCTGAAGGGAGGGAGAGAGGACAGGGGCGGAGATGTAGATCTGCGTGTCATCTGCGTAGAGATGGTAGTCAAAGCCGTGAGAGCGAATGAGTTCACCGAGGGAGTGAGTGTAAATGGAGAACAGAAGAGGGCCAAGAACTGACCCTTGAGGAACTCCAACAGTTAAAGGATGGGAGGGGGAGGAGGCGCCAGCGAAGGAGACCAAGAATGACCGGCCAGAGAGGTAAGAGGAGAACCAGGAGAGGACAGAGTCCGTGAAGCCAAGGTGAGATAAGGTATGGAGGAGGAGGGGATGGTCGACAGTGTCAAAGGCAGCAGAGAGGTCAAGGAGGATCAGAATGGAGTAGGAGCCATTGGATTTGGCAAGAAGGAGGTCATGGGTGACCTTAGAGAGAGCAGTCTCGGTAGAGTGGAGGGGACGGAAGCCAGATTGGAGGGGGTCCAGGAGAGAATGGGAGTTAAGGAATTCTAAGCATCGATTGTAGACGACTCGTTCTAGGATTTTGGAAAGGAAGGGTAGTAGGGAGATAGGGCGATAACTGGAGGGGGAAGTGGGGTCAAGAGCGGGTT
Source organism: Ornithorhynchus anatinus (assembly GCF_004115215.2). Classification (NCBI taxonomy): domain Eukaryota; kingdom Metazoa; phylum Chordata; class Mammalia; order Monotremata; family Ornithorhynchidae; genus Ornithorhynchus; species Ornithorhynchus anatinus. Next base: position 112,671,082 of record NC_041729.1, read on the forward strand.
TGTTTAGGATGGGGGAGACGTGGGCATGTTTGAAGGCAGAGGGGAAGGAGCCCTTGGAGATTGAGTGGTTAAAAATAGAAGTTAAGGAAGGTAGGAGGGCAGGGGCGATGGTTTTAAGAAGGTGAGAGGGAATGGTGTCCGAGGCGCCGGTGGAGGGGGTGGCACCTGCGAGCAGGGAGGAGATCTCCTCTGAGGATACTGCACGGAAGGATGGGAAAGTAGGGAAGGGGGTTGGTGTGGGGGAGGGGAGAGGCGGAGGGGTGACTTTGGGGAGCTCAGACCTGATCGTGTTGATTTTCGTGAGGAAATAGGTGGCCAGATCATTGGGGGTGAGAGATGGGGGAGGGGGAGGAACAGGGGGCCTAAGGAGAGAGTTAAAGGTCCGGAACAATCGGCGGGGGTGATGGGCATGGGTGTCGATGAGGGAGGAGAAGAAGCTTTGCCTGGCGGAGGAGAGGGCAGAGTTAAGGCAGGAAAGGATAAATTTGAAGTGTGTGAGGTCGGCTTGGTGCTTGGACTTTCGCCAGCAGCGCTCGGCAGCTCGAGCATAGGAGCGTAGGAGGCGGACGGAGGAGGTGATCCAGGGCTGTGGGTTAGTGGAGCGAGAGCGGCGGAGGGAAAGGGGGGCGAGAGAGTCGAGATGAGTAGAGAGGGTGGAGTTGAGAGCGGAGACCCGATCGTCGAGAGTGGGAAGAGAGGACAGGGCGGCAAGGTGAGGAGAGATGCTATTGGAAATACGGATGGGATCGAGAGAGCGGAGGTCTCTGTGGGGCAGTAGCGAAGGTTTGCAGGGGGAGGGAGTGTGAGAGATGAGGCAGGTGAGAAGGTTATGGTCAGAGAGAGGGATTTCAGAGTTGGTGAGGGAGGAGATAGTGCAGCGGTAGGAGATGACGAGATCGAGGGTGTGACCGAGTCGGTGAATGGGCGGGGTATGGTGGAGGAGGAGGTCGGCAGAGTCGAGGAGGGATAGCAGGCGGGCGGCAGAGGAGTTGTTGGGTACATCCGTATGGATGTTGAAGTCTCCGAGGATCAGAGTGGGCAGAGAGAAGGAGAGAAGGAAGGTGAGAAAGGGGTCAAGGTGGTTGAAGAAGTCGGAGGTGGGACCGGGAGGGCGGTAGATGACAGCGACAAGTAACTGGAGTGGGTGGTAGAGGCGAATGATATGGGCTTCGAAGGAGGGGAAGGAGAGGGAGGGGGGAGGAGGGATAGTGCGGAAGCGGCAATGGGGCGAGAGGAGGAAGCCGACGCCTCCTCCCTTACCGGTGAGTCTGGGGGAGTGGGAGAAGGAGAGGCCTCCGCCGGAGAGAGCGGCGGCGGAGACCGTGTCTTCGGGAGAGAGCCACGTTTCCGAAAGGGCGAGGAGGAGGAGAGAGCGAGAGAGGAAAAGGTCATGGATGAAAGGTAGCTTACCTGTAATAGAGCGGGGGTTCCAGAGGCAACACTTGAAAGTAGCTGTGGGTGCAAGGGCGGGAGGGGGGGAAGGGCGGGGGGAGGGGAGGGTTTGGATGGGAAGGAGGTGGCGGGGCCCTGGACGGGGAGAGGGGGATGAGGGGTGGCGGTGGGACAAGAGGACTGGGATGGGGCATGGGTGGGGAAGAGAGAAGGGGGGAGGGGGTGAAGAGGGGGTTTGGTGGGGGGAAGAGTAGGGGGAGGGGGAAGAGGGGTAGCGCTGGTAAAGTGGGGTTCTAGGGCGGGAGAGAGGAGGGGGGGAGGAGACAGAGGAGAGAGGGGGAAAGAGCTGAGCGAGAGAGGGGAAGGGGAAGGGGAGGATAGGAAGGGGCGGGAGGGGGGATGGAGGGAGGAGGGACATGGCAAGGCCAGAGAGGTGGGTGGCAGCATTGACAACAATATACAGTAATAAACGAAATCGGTAATATAGCAACATGATACAGTATGATACAATACTGGCGATGACCAGGGTCGGGGGGACGAGCCGACCCTACCCGATCAGACTCAAAGTCGAGCGGCCAGCAGTCGAGAGAGTCCCAGAGCTCATGACCAAATAACCCTGTGGCGGCGGGGGGGCCCTGAGGTTGTCCGGGGTGGGTGGTGGCCGTAGGCGGCGGCTAAGGTAAGGTAACATGGTGAGAATAAGGACATCGTCGCCCGGGGCGGGGGCGGGAGAGATGAATCACCTCAAGAGGGAAGAGGGAGTGAGGCCTTCCCAAAATGGCCGCCTCAGGCAGAGTGGGGGCTTCCCAAAATGGCCACCTCGGGCAGAGTGGGGGAGCGGTTGGGGAGCACAATGTCCCCGGGCCCGAGCAGGGGGACACAATGTCCCCCGAGGACACAATGTCCTTGGGGCCGAGAAGGGGAGCACAATGTCCCCAGGATCGAGAAGGGGAGCGCAATGTCCCCAGGCCCGAGCGGGGGGGGCGGGTGGACTGGAAGCTGGTGGCTGGGGGTCTGTGGGGGCGAAGATCCGTAGTGTCGGAGTTCCCGAGCTTGGGTGCGGAGGTCCAGGTTGCGAAAGGCTGAGGCGGGCGCGGGTCCAGGCGGTCCGAGGCTCAGCTCCCCGGTGGAGGGGGAGGAAGCGCAGATGAGTCGGCGAGCAGTAGGCGAAGGGGGGCTTGTCGGGAATTGGGGCCGGGTGGGCTGAGGCTGCGCCTCAGGGGAGCAGAGATCCCGGGCCCACGAGGTAATGGCTCCAAGGGTCTGGGCGATGACAAGGCTCAGCTTCCCGGGAGAGGGGGGTGGTCTCGGCGTGGATGAGTTGGCGGTCGGCGGCCAATAAGCCGCTAAAGTCGGCGGTCGGTGGCCAAAAGGCTGCTAAAGAGCTAGGCTGGAAACGGGGGGCAGGCAGCCCAAGGAACCACCGTCTGGGAGGAGAGCTCCAGAGTCCATGTGGTGGTCGATTCGGCTGGGAAGAGGGGGCCCGGCGGTCTGAGACTTACCCCCAGGGGAGCAGAGATCCCGGGCCCACGTGGTAATGGCTCCAAGGCTCCGGGCGATGACAAGGCTCAGCTTCCCAGGGAGAGGGGGGTGGTCTCGGCGTGGATGAGTCGGCGGTCGGCGGCAAAATGTGTCAAGCACCATACTAAGCCCTAGAATAGGCACAAGATAATCAGTCCCTGCCCCCTTTTTTAATGGTATTTAAGCATTTACTATAGGCCGGGCACCCTACTAAGTGCTGGAGGAGATACAAGCTAATCAGAGTGGACGCAGCCCTAGTCCCACAAGAGGCTCACAGTCTTAATCCACATTTTACAGATGAGGTAACTAAGGCCCAGTGAAGTGACTTTCTCAAGTTCACAACAAAGAAGTAGTTGAGCCGGGGTTATAGAACCCGGGACTTTCTAACTTCCAAGGCTGTGCTCTATCCACTAGGCCATGTTGCCTCATGAGGCTCACAGTTTAAGAGGAAAGAAAGGAGTTTAGTGATTTGCTTAATGTCAACTAGGAGGCAAATGCTGGAGAACCCAGATTTCTTGACTCCCAGGCCCTTGCTTGTTCCAAGAGGCCATGCTACCCTGATTGTAAAATAGTTACCTGGGTAATCTAGCTTTTGTTTAGAAAAGTATTTTTATAATTGGTTAAAATATATCATTCATCTTCTGTGTTGCAAAGTCCTGGAAATTGCTCATAGATGCTAAGGATGCATTTTGAATGATACTTTTTCTCTTTACAGGGAATTGATATTGATACTGAAAACTGTGCAGTATGCATTGAAAACTATAAACCAAAGGATGTTGTTAGAATTCTGCCTTGCAAGTATGTTTCTTATGATAGCGTTTTCTGCTGCTTTGAGATATTTAGGAGATAGAGAAGGCAGTTATTGAAGGGTTCCTTGACCAGTGGTGATCCTCAATACCCAGATTCGACATTCACTGGTCATGGATGAGGTTAATTAAGGTTTATTTGCCATCTAGTAGTTAAAGAGTGGCTAAGAAGATGCAGGCTTACCCACAGGTAAACCTCAGTGGTGCCCCGAGAGAGAGAGCTTGCTATAGACACTCCATTGTGGCAACACCCTCTCAAAATGGCAGGTCCATTGTGGCAACACCCTCTCAAAATGGCAGGCAGTTATGCATGTGCACATGCTCTCTTCATCACCCCACTCCAGGCCCCCCCTACCATACAAGACCTTTTGTTCCCAGCCTATCCTTTATCTTCCCAGCACCTAGCCTTACCCCCTCATTTATTCACCCGTTGTGGATGGTCCTACTGAACCTTCCACCTACTACTTCGTTACAGAGTCCAAGCATCTTCTGTCTTTCATAATCTTAATCTCCAAGCCTGGAGATGAGTCCCTAGCATCTGGAAAGACTTGGCCACCAGGTCTTTTGAAGAAGATTATTTTTTAGCTTCCCATTGTGATCCCAGCTCTTTGCTTGCTTCCAATGGGCTGACCTGTAGGGGCCTTCCCTAGCTGTTAACAGGACTTCTTTTGGTGGTGGTCTACATTTTCTGGGTCTTGACTGACCAAGATATAGCTCATTCCAAAGACTGCTTTTCTTTCTCTTATACAAAGAGAAAACAGTCTTCTCTAAAGACATCCAAGTATGCACTCATACACCTATCCTCCGGCCCAGCAGGGTAACCTGTAACTGCTTTGTTTTTATGTTTCATTTGTGGGCAGAGAATGTCTATTGTGTTATACTCTCTCAAGTGCATAGTACAGTGTTCTGCATACAGTAAACATTCAATATATATGATTAATGAATGATTTTGAAATCCTGGAATTTTGTGGAGCTTCTTCTCAATAGTAGGCCTTTCCCTGACCCCAAATGGAACTTCAAAGCCTGTCCATTGGACCAACGTCAGCCTCTCTTCTCCAGGGTACCCTGAGAGGGGCTGATATAGGGGAATAACCTCCCTCCCTTCCAAAGGGAATTAGAAAGAGCAGGTAATAGGAATAATAATAGTAGTAATAATTATTTACTAAGCACCTGTGTGCCAAAGAATGCTGATAAAAGTTTGAAAGCAAATAAGCAGGCCATTTTTTGAGATCACCTTCATTTAAACCTCCAAAGACTTGTTCTTAGAATTAGTAGGTTTAATCATTTTGAAGTTATTCTGGTGTTGAAAACCAATTTTTATGGCAACTAGGGGTCTTTGAATTTGCAATCCACAGTAAAATACAGAGTTTCATATCTGGAGGAATACAAGGAGATGACAGATTTTATCATTCTTCTACTTGAGTGGTGTTATACAACAGATTTCCTTGCAGTCTTCCATGATAGTTTTGAGGATTTTTTTTTTGTTAGGAAAAATATGCTGAAAAGAGCAAGTTTATCTGATGATATCTAGCCAAGAAACTAATGTAGGTTCTTTGATTTCCCCTAAACATCACTTCTAATGAGAAGGGTCTTGTTTAAAAAGTCAGTGTTTTGCAAATCAGGTGACCAACTAAGCTGAAAAATAATTTTGAATAAATTCTGAGCATTATATCCTTGGAATCGATAAATGCCCTCATTCCAGGGTTTTGTACTTATACCTGACTAATCACTTCAGGGTCATAGAGTTATTTATAGTAGATGAATAGTAAAGAATGCTGAATTCATTTATTTGTTTTACCTTATGGAGTAGATGAGATGTTTTTGAGCATTTTTACATGACGAAGTTTGTCGTTTAGGCACATTTTTCATCGGACGTGCATTGACCCATGGCTTTTGGATCACAGAACATGTCCAATGTGTAAACTGGATGTCATCAAATCTCTGGGATTCTGGGTATGTTGCATTTTTATTTATATTCAGCCTCAGTGAAGGGATTGAACTGCATGTGTTAAACCTGAAAACAATTTCTCTGTGTTAGATATAGAGCCTACCTTTGTAGTTCATCTGAATTGTACCAATTGCCCCTTTTCTCTTAGGTCTGTCGAACCCAGCATGCTTGTCATTCTGTAGACTTTGTTGAATGCTATAATTGTATTTGAAGAGTTTACCCTTAGGCCTTCAAATCTTACTGTTCACCTATAATGCTTCAAATCTGTACTTTACCACACCATAGACCTTTGAACTGTGACACTGTTTTCTGAGAACTTGACTGTTGCCTTCAGTGGAACATAATTACCCAAATGCTTTTTTAAAACCAAGTTTCTATGTCCTGTAAGTAAAGTGTTTGTCATTAAATCATTTTCATTATTAATACTTAATGAAAAAGGTAATAGAGATGACATTTGAGGTAATAGAGATTCATTCATTCAATCGTATTTATTGATCACTTACTATGTGCAGAGCACTTACTGAGCACTTAATGTACAATTTGGCAACAGATAGAGACAATCCCTGAAGTTGAAGGGAATTTGGTGAAAATTAAGTTTATAAAAACGGTAAAGTGCGGTCCAGTTTAGAAGCTCCAGATGAAGCATGGATTTATAGGTTATGTTTTTCCTTCCTTCCTTTGTAGATCTTAGATCTTCCATAAAAGTTATTAATGTTTACAGATGTTTTTAATCTTTTGCCAGAGATTGAAAATAAATGTAAATTCTGAATGTAGTTTTGATACTGCTAGATATTTTTTAATAGACCTCAATAGGGAGAGGTGCAGTAGACTCACTGGTGGCCATAAAATGAGATTATTATTTTCTAGGCTCCAGAACTGACTAAAATCTCACTCATTTGCTAAAAGATTTTGAGTGACTCAAAAGGCAGTTTCCCCAGTCAGTGCTATTATTTGCTTTAACTGCATCATGGTTGATGTGCCCGAGGTCCAATATGTCATGACAGAGATGGGGAGTAAAAAACATGGGATGTTGAATGACTGGAAGCTAGCTGGCTTTTATTCAGTGTCAAAGTTTCTCATCAATCACTTGTGTTTTTTGAGCACTTCATGTGTGCAGAGCACTATAATAAGCACTGGGGAGAATACAGCAGAGTTGGTAGATATGTTACCTTCCCACAACTAGCTTATAGTCTAGAAGCAGGGACAGACGATATAAATAAATACATTTCTTGCCAAGAAAGTATTTACTAACACATGGATAGATGAAGTTGCTAGTTAAGAATCCTGCCTACTTAACATTAAATCTATCAGTGATATTTATTGAACGCTTATTTGCAGAGCACAATACTAAGAGCCTGAGAGAGCACATATCTTTAAATTGTATCTGAGAAATTTATATTAATGTCCATTTCCCCCTCTGGGCTGTAAATTCTTGTGGGCAGGGAATGTATCTGCCAACTCCGTTGTATTGTACTCTCCCAAGTGCTTAGTACAGTGCTCGCTCTAGTTATAGTAAGAGATCAGTAAATTCCAGTGATTGATTATAATGCAGTAGTTAGTAGTTGTGACTGCAGAGACGGCAGAGAAGGAGAGGTTAGGGCTGGAGAAGTAGATTTGGGAATCATCCATATAGAGGTGGTGGTTGAAGCCATGGGGATGAATAACGACTTCTCCAAGGGAGTAGGTGTAAATAGAGACTAAAAGGGGACCCAGGACTGGACCGTGAGGGACGTTCACAGTTTGTGGGAAGGAGGAGTAGCCTGCAAAAGAGGCTGAGAAGTCAAGGTGGGAAATAAGCTCTTGGATCAACATGGTAACAGTTCTGATGGAAAGGAAAAGGTGGATTCTAAAGATGTTGTTGAAAGTAGAATGGTACGCTTTCATGAGAGATTGAATAGAGGGATGAGTTGTGGATAATGCCAAGGTTATGGGCTTGTAATAATAATAATAATGTTGGTATTTGTTAAGCGCTTACTATGTGCAGAGCACTGTTCTAAGCACTGGGGTAGATACAGGGTAATCAGATTGTCGCACGTGAGGCTCACAGTCTTAATCCCCATTTTACAGTTGAGGTAACTGAGACACAGAGAAGTTAAGTGACTTGCCCACAGTCACACAGCTGCCGAGTGGCATAGGCGGGATTTGAACCCATGACCTCTGACTCCCAAGCCGGTGCTCTTTCCACTGAGTTACCCTGGCTTGTGAGACAGTTGGTGGTGTTGTCTACAGTTATAAGAAAGTCAGAGGGAGGAGTTCTGTTCTGGACGTTAAATGTGGTTTGCCTGATTGTTGTAGTCAAATTAGTCCTTCTGGAACACTTCACTTGAATTGTGTTATTTCCATTCCAATCAGTGAATGGTATTTATTGAGTGCTCAGTTTATACAGAGCATTGTACTAAGCACTTAGAATACAACAGAACTAAAGGTGATGCCTGCCCTCAAAGGTTGCACAATCTTCTAAGAGAAGTAAACACTAAATTACAGGTGGGAGGGTGGTAATTTAGTGCAAGATTATATAGATAAGTGGTGTGTGAGTGTGTGTGTGTGTGTGTGTATGTGTGTGTGAGAGAGAGAGAGAGAGAGAGAGAGAGACACAAGGGGCAAGTCAAAACTGAGCAAGGCAGGGAATAGGTTGGTATTAGAGGTGGGAAGTGTGAGGGCTGGGTTAGAATGGAAGAAGTGAAGATAAGAAGAGGAGTAGGAGAAGCAGCATGGCCTAGTAGAAAGAGCATAGTCTTTGGGGTCAGAGGTTCTAATTCTGACTCTGCCATTTACCTGCTATGTGCCTGGGCAAGTAATATAGCTTTTCTGTTCCTCATTTCCCTCATCTGCAAATTGGGAATTCAATCCCTGTGTTCCCTCCTGTTTAGGCTGTGATCTCCATGTGGGAGCTGATTATCTTGCATCTACCCCAGTGCTTAGCACAGTAAGTGCTTAACAAATACCACCATCATTAATATTAATAATAACAATTTTTTTAAAAAAGGTCAGGTTGGATAGAGCTGACTGAGTGCCTTTAAAGCTGAGGGTGAATTTCAATATGTTGCGGAGAAAGATGAGCAACCACTGGATGTTTTTGAAGAATGGGGAGATGGCAGAACTTTTTTTTTCTGAAAAAAATATGAGCATTATAATCAAATGTGAACTGGAGAACCCTGAGAGATGCTTATGAAAAGCATTTTGTTGTTTGAAATAAGTCCCTAAGAGCCTAAAAGATAGTCTTGTTCCTTTACTTCTCCAATCAAACAGCATGACCTAGTGGAAGGAACATGGGCCTGGGAATCAGAGGACTTGTCTGCTGTGGGACTATTGGCAAGACATTTAACTCCTCTGCCTCGGTTTCCTCATCTTTAAAATGGCTATTCAATTCCTGTTCTCCCTCGACCTTAGACTGTGAGTCCCATGTGGGACAGGGATTGGTGACCATCCTGATTAACCCCAGCACTTAGAGGAGTGCATGACATATAAGCATTTAAGTACCATTAAAAACAAACCAAAAATAAACCAAAGGTTTAAGCTGGCTTTATTACGTTCAGCTTTGAATAAATTTATACTTTAAGTAGAAGCAGTGTGGCTAGTGGAATGGGCACAGGACTGACAGTCAGGACTCTCCTTCCAGTTCTGCCATTTACCTACGGTGTCACATTGGACAGGTTCACTTAACTTTTCGTTACCTTGTTTCCTCATATGTAAAATGAGATTAAATGCACCTTCTCCTTCCACCTTTGACTGAGTCCCATGTGGGATGAGGAACACCTGATCTAATTTATCTGCCACAGTGCTCAACACAATGTGTGGCACATAGCATGGAATAGATTACTGCAGTTATCACATTCTTGAACTCCAGTTGTGTATACAGAAGCCAGCATGAAATTTGCCCAGAGGATCACAAAGTTTTACCCATCATTTTTTTGGAGCCTACAACACAATTTACTGCCAACCTACAGGGTGAGTTTTCTTTAATGTGGGGCTTGTCAGGAACGTGACCATTATACATCATAAGAGGACTGAGGGTGCCCAGTTTCTACACGGCTTAAGTCTGAATTTTTAAAATCTTTCCTCCTTGGATCTATAAATTCCTGAAGAGCATGCTATTCTTTGAAATCCTGGCTGAGACCCTTCCTTATTGTAATTTCATCTGTTTTTGTGGTCAGAACAAATCACAAGACTTTTCTGGTTATTTTCCTTTCAATTTGCTTCAGGATTTGAGGCTTTCAGATGTGCTGTGAAACTAGCCCTCAACCATTGCAGACAAAGAGAAAATCCAGTGGGTCTTGACGGTGTAATCTCTCTTTCTGTCTAGTAGTCATCACTGACAATGAAATTCACCTATGAGTGCAGGTGGGCTGGAAAAGCCAGTGGGAGACCCACAGTTCCAGCCACACTGGGTGCACAACTGGCAGCAGAGAGTAAGGGAGATTTCGCAGCACAGGTCTATGGTCTCACTGCAACAGAGCTTGGCACATAGTAAGCAGTTAACAAATAGCATCGTCATCATCAACTGAAACGGTGATATAAAGCTGGAAGGGGCCATCGAGAGCCATCGAAGTCAGACACGTGGAAAGAAAGCAATCGGCATTCCAGACAAATGGGTATCTGTCTTTGAGGAGTTCAGGGTGTTCTCTGGACACCAACATCCATCTGTGATTTCCAAGAGAATGAGGTTTTCCATAATATTGCCACCTCTGCATTTCCATTCATCCTAAATAGGAACAAGAGGATTGGCAACAGATTAATGATGAAGATTGGAAGCTAACAACCCCGAAAAATACAAGCAGTGTTAATTGCAGTTGGAAATAAGAGCCAAACCTTTGACTCCATTTCTTGCATTTTAAAATCAACCTTTTTCCTTTATATTTGATATTAGTAAGAAAGCCACTGAGCCTTGTAAGATTACTTTGTAAGTGCTGTGGCCACAGTGGGATTTTAGTGACGAAATTTGTGTTTCCTTTTACTGTACTGATTTTTGCCTTTTAATTTTAAGGGAGGTATTGAGGACACACAGGAAGTAGCAGTTCCAGAATCCAACCCTAGTACTGTTTCTGTTGTGAATTTGAGTATCACTTTACAAGATGAAGATAGAAATGAAATAAGTGATATGCCGTCAGCATCTACTTGTGAATCTCTGCCACAAGGTATCAGTTTTAAAGAAGATGCAGGTGAAAGCACAGCATTACTTGGTAAGTAATAGTGATAGTATTTATTAAGCACTTACTGTGTTCGTTGAGAAGCAGCGCTGTCTGGTGGAAAGAACCTCGGCCTGGGTTCTAATCCTGTCTCCTATGTGACCTTGGGCAAGTCACTTCACTGTGCCTCATCTCCCTTATCTGCAAAATGGGGATTTAGCACCCGCTTTCCCTCCTACTTAGACTGTGAGCCCCATGTGGGACCTGATTATCTTGTATGTATCCCAGCATTCGGGACAGTCATTATTGTTGTTATCATTATTGCTAATTGCTGGGAAGGAGTATACAGGTGGGAATTAGATACAGGCCCTATCCTTTGAAAGACTCATAAGCTATGAATGTAAGTTGTTAGACACATCGGGAGCAATGAAAGCATAAAAGATAAGATCAAATGCACAATGCAGAAAATAAAAACAAGTCAGTAAGAAGCTGTGGCTAAAGGAGCAGGATTTCTAACTCTGTTCAGAGCCCAGAACACAATCATAACCATAGGGAGAATAATAATAATACTGTTATTTGCTAAGTGCTTAGTATGTGCCAGGCACTGGACTAAGCACTGGCGTGGAAATAAGGAAATAGGGTTGGCCACAGTCCTCCCAAGGGGGATTCGCATTCTCAATCCCCATTTTACAGATGAGGAAACTGAGGCCCAGAGAAGTGAAGTGACTTGCCCAGGGTCACACAGCAGACAAGTGGCAGTACTGGGATTAGAACCCACAACCTTCTGATTCCCAGGCTCGTGCTCTATCCACTACGCCATCCTGCTTCCCATAACCAGTGATGGGCCTTCCCGAGGTTTTGTGGAGGCCACATTCTGCTCTTTTCTTTCCCGCCGGGGTGATAAAAAGCAGATTGGAATGGAGGCCTCCGTGAAGATGTGGAAGATGCACGGCTGGTGCTGGTGCCCAGAGTGTGTCAAGCCCTGGTAGGGTGGAAGGTCCCTTTTACCCCTGTCCCTGGCTCCTAGGGCAGGTTGGGAGCAGGGGCCCCGGGCCAGGTGGTGGGGAGGGAAGGCAGTTCTTGGCTATGTTGGTCAGGGGCCAAGAATGCACAGGCAGGTGCAGCTGCTACCGCACGTTTTGGTCAGCCATGATAGGTTATCCATCACTTCTTTTCCTCCCAACACTTTGGGAATGAAGGAAGTTTTTTTTACCTTCATTGTAGGGCCCTATTCATTTCCAGAAAAGCTCAACCTAGAGAAGCTTGGGAAGAATCAATCAGCAAGCATTTATCAAGGGCTCACGGGATGGGAATATAGGTTCCGAGAGACCATTTGAAGGGACTTGAGAAATTACTATTTGAGGAAAAGATGGTAAACTTGTAAAACATTTGAACAAGAAAAGAAACATGGCATGGTAAAATAAGCTATCAGTGTTAGAGAGGAGGGAGATTGGGTACACCTGGAAGATGTCAATCAGTGGTGTTTACTGATTGTGTTCTGTATGCAGAGATCGCAGAATCAATGGTATTTGAGAGCTAACTATGTGCAGAGCATTGTACTAAATGCCTGGGAGGGCACAATACAACAGAGTTGGTAGGCACGATCCATGCCCATAGTGAGCTTACAGTCTAGAGGGGGAGACAGACATTAATACAAACAATTCATAATATATCATTCAAAGATATGTACATAAATGCTGTGCCACTAAAGGGGTGTTAAATATCAAATGCCCAAAGGCAGCAGATCCCAAATGCATAGATGATGCAGAAGGGAGACAGAGCTGGGGAAAAAAGGGCTTAATCAGGAGGAGATGTGATCTTCATAATGCTTTGAAGGTAGAAGAGAGCAGCGATCTGGCAAATTTGGAGAGGGAAGGAGTTCCAGACAAGGGGGAGAAGGTGGGAAAGGAGTCAGCGGCAAGACAGATGATTGGGGCACTTTTGTGAGCCCTTACCTGTATGCAGAGAGCACCGTATTAAGCGCTTGGGAGTGTACTGTACAAAGAGTTGGTAGACACATTCCTTCCCACAACAAGCCACAGTATAGAGAGAGACAGACAGACATTACAGATAGGGGAAGTGGCATATTATTGGGAGAGTAGAATAGAATAAGTCCGATCCCTGCCTGCAAGGGGCTTAAACTGACAAGCCAGAAGATCCAGGGGGAATAGGAAGTATTTTTCTGGAGAGACTGGGCGTCTCTCCTCTCTGCTCTATTTTTTTCCTTACTCCGCACCCTCAGTCTTTCCCTTTATCGATGTTTTCAGTAGTGCACTAATTGGTAGGGGGTGGTCAAGTCACCAGCTGCCTGCTGCCTTCCAAGGAATGGGGGATTTCAGGGCACATTTTGCAAGCAGGTGTGGTCCTCATAAAAATGACCTCAGTAAATGCCATTGAAAGAATAAACAGACTGGCAGTTATTGTCATCTAATTTGCACTCAACAATAAGAAAGGCATTTAACGTCTGCTATGCTAGGAATGCTTGGTGCCTGGAACAGAGTAAGTCCTTAACAAATACCATTTAAAAAATATTTGCTTAATCTTTTTTAATGTATTTGTTTAAGCACCCAGTACCATTCATTGAAATTGTTTTTTTGGGGAAAAAAGGGCAGTTATTACTAAGAGAGGTGATATGAGCCAGTTTTATTTGTATTACAGATTTTCTGGCCATCTTAAACTATGTTTTGATATTTTATGCACTTTTCTGTTTCTTTTAGGCGCTTTGTAATGCTTAGATAATAAGTTACGTGAAGTGCCAGCTATAAACATCTTTGACAAAGTTAATTTATCCTAGTGATTCTAGAAATTGATCCTTCGTGCCTTTGGTATTGTAGATCCCAGATTAGTAATCATAATATTTCTAGTGCTGAAGTGTGGTGCTGGTTTTCAAGGGCAGAAAAGCCAGATTGCCAGATAACTATTGTCCATTTATTTTAGACACTGAGGGGCATGAAGGTTCACGTGGAGAGCCCGCCTCCTAATGGGAATTCCCAAAGAGCAGCTTCACAGAAGAGGCTACGGACTGCACTGGAGACCATTTTATTTTTTTAATCTTAATACGTGTTTGGAAAATAATGGAAATTCTTACCTTCAGAGTTTTCTTGCTCTTATGCTAAAAGGGCTAATGACTAAGATTTTTATGGAAAGGATGTTTTAATGAGTTTCCACACGTTGACATACTAAAACTGAAATAATAATGTCAAGAGAATTTTGTAATGGCAGATCATTAGAGAAATGACAGGGAAAGCAGTGTAAATACTAGCGCCAGCATTTGTAACAAATACCAGAATAGTTATGAAAGTGCAATAAGAGATTAATTATTTTTATTAAAATGGAATGGAGACGGCCACCTTGCCTGCTGTACTTTGATGTATAGCTTGACAGTGGCTTTGTGTGTTAAATATAAATATGTTGACTAACTACATAGTCTTTCCCTGGAGGAAAGACTTTAGGTGTTTAGCACATGTCCAAAGACTAGGTATTTAGCACATGCACAAAAATGAGTTTTCCAACACTATTGAATATACATGTGCAGCATATGTAACTTTTAAATAGATGGTTTTTATTTTGGGGTTTACTACTGAGCTTGGGAAACTCTGAGTCTAAATTTGCATTTTCCCCATGCTTCTTTCCTTTTACATTAGTGATCCCTTCTTTTGTCAGGGAAAATCAATTCACATGGAATATTTCCACAAATGTGGGGGGTGGCGGAGGAGAATGTTGCTTCCTCCCCTCCAACCTCTAAACGCCCCCCCCCCCCCACCCTTTCTGGGTTTTCTGCCTCATGAAATCTTAGGCTGGGTTGTGTACATTGTAGTCACATATATCAATTTGATTTTCCTACCTCTGTTTTAAGCTTGGGGGATGTTTAGGCAACAAAATATCAGATGAAAATGTTTTCTCTTAGAAGGGAAAAGATGAATAAGGAGCACATTCTTGTGGCTTTTTTCATTAGACCAAATTGTACAATGTTTAATCTTTTAGGAAAATAATTACTTTAAATGTACACTATCTATAGACTTATTTAATAGCATCGTGCCTTAGTTTTTGGAGGACAGCTTATTAACACTGGTACTGTGTGACTGCTTAATCTCTACAAGTATTTTCTGTAGCTGATGGCAAAAACACATTTAAGATGACATACCCAGCTTATTGCAAATTTGTGAGATTGTCACATAAATAGTGCTAGTTATCCAAATTGAGCCTTTATATGAATTTATTTTTTACAAAGCATCTAATGATAAAAATATAGTTTATTGAACTTGGCTTTCAAATCCTATGCATTTTAGAAGATCCTTTACCGATAGAGAAACTTATGCCAGAATGTTCCAGAAGTATTCGCTAAGTATTTTGCTTCCTTGGAACATCTGCTTCATTAAAACAAGCAATAGGTTATTAAGGTAGTTTTTTACTGTTCCTTATCTTTTGGGGGGATACATTCTTTCCAAGCTTTACAATCAAATCGGTGGAAGTTTTCGATGTGGCCTGGTGGAAAGAGCACAGGCCTAGGAGTCAGAGGACCTTGGTTCTAATCCTGACTCTGCCACTTTCTACTGTGTAACCATGGGCAAGTCACTTCTCTGTGCCTCAGTTTCCTCATCTGTAAAATCAGGATTAAATCCTCCTCTCTCCTACTTAGACTGTGAGCTCCATATGGGACGGCGATTGTGTCCAATCTGATTATCTCGTACCTTCTCCAGTGCTTAATGAATACCATTATTATGATGATTATTATGTCTGTGGAGTATATTTCCTTTGCTGTATGCATTGTGTAGAAGAGATTTACTAGTAGTCCTTCCCAGAATATCTTTTGTTAGCAGCAGACCTTCAGAGAACAAGAAATTGCCTGTCCAGGTCACAATTCAGAAATATCAAGAGGATTGATCACAATAACTCATAGCTCATTTCCAGGAACATGGAAGTTGAGGAATTTCATTCAACCTTGCTGAGGACACATTTCATATAGTAAGTACTCTTAAAATTATTACTATAGAAGTTGGGCTCAGAGGAAAGATGCATCTTCTGATATCTGGTCTGTGAGTAAATTAGATAAAGTAATATTCAATTCTAACTGATAAGTTTTAGCAAGTAATTCAGAATTTTAAGATGTCAACACTAGACGTTAGGGATGAGTTGAGGACAACTTAGCCAAAAATTTAGCCTTTCTGGTCTTTTTTTTTAAGGTACATCATGAATATCATTCACAAATTAGTAATTAGTTAAATTTTTCTTTTTGTGTACAGTATTACAGTTTGAATACTGCCCTAAAAAAACAGTTCAGGATTTTCTCACACAAGCTGCGTATTGAGTCCTCCCTTTCCTTGTCTTAGCAAATTTGTTCCTGGGTTTTCTTCGTTGATACACTGCAACAAGCAACCTTAAAGGGGATCAGGATAGGTAAAAATGGAGAGACCAGAATCAACAGGCTAGCCTTTCTTTCTAGGGATAGTTCTTGGTGTTTCAAAAGTTTTTGGAAGGAGATCATTTGACTGAAAGTCCTTAGTGCCTAGTGCAAAATTAGAATTTTGTCATGATTCATTTCTTCATTTTCAAATGCATGGTGCTGTGATGTCAACATTTTTGCAATTGTGAGTTACGAAGGAACCTTTTTTTTTTTTTGCCTTCACTTGATGTTTTTTCTTTAAAAATTATCCAGAGTTTTTCAAAATTCACAGTTTGGAGTAGCAGTTAAATTAGTTTCCCTGACAGCAGAGATTCCTGTTCAGGAATAGTTTCTGGAATTTATGAAAGCCTTTCCTGCTGGCACTGAGGAATGATGACAATAAAAGGCCGAATTGCAGTGCTTCCATAAGCAGTTTGCTCTCTACATGGAGCACAATGACAAAGACTCCTGAAGCGAACTATTGATCTGACCTCAGTTATTATTATTAATAATAATAATGGTATGTGTTAACTCACTATGCTTCAAGCCTTGTACTAAGTGATGGGGTAGATACAAGATAATCAGGTCCCACATGGGGCTCACAATCTAAATAGGAGCAAGAACAGGTATTGAATCCCCATTTTGCAGATGAGGGAACTGAAGCACAGAGAAGTTAAGTGACTTGGCCAAAGTCACCCAGCAGCCAAGTAGAAGAGCGGGGATTAGAACCAGGTCCTCTGACTCCCGGGCTTGTGCTCTTACTACTAGCTGCGCTGCTTCCCTAATGTTTGCCTTGAGTAATCCTCTCCCAAAAAACACAGTAGAATGACTTGCTTTAAAGTGGTTCCCCAGAAGAAATGGTTTGATACACTAAAGAATGACTAAAGGCTTTTAAACAGGTTATGGATTGGTGTAGTTGAAAAATCTACAACATTTTTTCTTTTGCTTAAAATAGCTTTAATCACTAAATTGAATGGGCTCTACTAGAATTAAATTACCACCAGAAGAAATGTGGCACTCCAGCCCTTGGCTGTTGTATTCTAAATTTTCAACTGCAGAAATTAAATTTTATTTAGACACTAGGTCTTTCGATGTTCTTTGAAAATAATACAAAGTAAAAATATTCTCAAGTAGCATGTACTGGTTTTCTTTAATGAGCTCTATGAAGCACACTTGTACTTCTCCTTTCCCGTCTCCTACCCTCCAACCAGAAGTGAGAATTGAGTGGCTTTGCTCACAGTCATGGGACTCTCGTGTTGGTAAATGGCTTCACTTACCAACTTCCCACGTGGGTGGAGGGCTGTGTACCCAGGCTTGGGCTGGTTGTCAAGGGACAGCATGGGGGCCAACGGGACTTGGAAATATAGCTCCTTCTGCCTGTGGTTCCTCCTATGAAATCCTGAGCCTGCTGAGGTAGCAAGCACTCAGCAACCGTCATTACTGCAGCCTTGACACCGGCACCATAGGGAGAGGGAGTTGGGAGAAGCCGGGGTGGGCATAAGTGCAGCGGCTACCATGTATCGACCTGCCCACCCGTTTTACCCACCAAAGTATTAGGTGGTAGAAGTGGTGCAATATCACCAACTCTCCTGCAGATAAACACTCACTTGCCCATCTGGGTGACCTTTGGAAGCTGGTGGTTGAATTCTGATCCTAGTGCATCCATTCTGGGTTAAATAGCAAGGGTCGGAGAGGATGGGAGGGAGCCCTCCCCACTGTCTCAATAGACAAGGTTGAAAGTCTACTGGTGAAAATCAGGGCGGGCTGCTGAAAGTGGCTGCAAACCTCCGCTGATCCATATAGTTTTTACAGGTCAGGTCAGCATAGAAATGACATGGAGAATCAATATATACTGGCACGTGTAAAGTGTTTTCACATGGTGAATACAGGAGGCAAAAGTTTAGGGACAGGTTTTACAGGGTCTTTAAATCTTACTGTGCATGACTTTCTAGACAACCTCTTCTCTAAGGTAGAATTTCTGATGAGGGTCCTCATTTAGTAAAAGTAAATATAGAAAGGGATGTATTAGAGTCAGTTCTGGACTAGTGCTCTTTTGCTGCAACAACTGCTGAAAACTTTTTTCTTTTGGCCAGGTGAGATTGAAGATACTGAAGCTGGAAAAAAGAAAATCGCCAATTCGGATAACTCAAGGCCGCTTTTTAACCTTATGTGGGACGGTTTTGCCTTTGTAAAAGCAGGATGATGATGACTTTTTCCAAACAAAGATTTGATACCTGATCCATAACCATTTCTTTGGAATGCAAAGTCCATTTCATTAGTTTGGTGTAAAATTACCTTCAAAATGTGATCCAGAATGATAGTTCTGTAACACGCCTTATTTAAGGTGGTGCCCTTCATTTTGGGAAAGTATATTTATTGGCTCCATAAATCCATATTTTCATTTAGTCACCCAAATTCAGGGAGTTTTTCTTCTACCTCCGTAAGACCCACCCAAATTATGTGCTACATTTAACTGTGCACCTTGTTTTCCCTTAGTGAACATAGAACTATTCTTTGAAAGGTCAAGGGAATACACTTTTATATTTCAGAAACCTATACTGTACTCTCTCAAGCTCTTAGTACAGTGCTCTGCACATATTAAGCACTCAAATGCCATTCATTGATACAATAAATGGTCTTTAGCTGCACATGGGATGACGTGGGCCATTTGAAACAAACCAAGACTTGATTTATGGAAGCAACTTAAGAGAACCTAGTTATTTGTTCATGAAATGATTACTGAGCCTCCACAAATGTGCTGTACAAAGAACATCTGACCTGATTCCTGACCTTTCAGCATGTTTTGACCTACACTGGAGATCTAATGAAAGTTTTTCAATTCAATTGGTGTTACGGTGCATTTATTAGGGGTCTTATTCTATGTTCATATCCTAAAACTTCACTGATTTAATTCAGCTTTTGTTTTCTGTTTCACTTAGAATCATCCCAGTGGCCTTTTCCTCTCTTGACCTTACTGCAGTGGAGTGTATTCGAGTCCCACCCCCTTTCTGCACCACACTTCCCTTTTAAATCATTCAGAGGGGAGAGGTGTAAGGAAACACGCTCACTCTCTATAAATGTATTAAAATGTCCCAGCCCTGCACAGCTGAGACAGAGGGAGGAGAGGAGCGAAGAATAGCAGGCTCCTGAGAGGCCTTCCCTTGGGGCAGCAGGTGAGGGCTTGGCACTGGAAAGGGATTGTCCAGGATGCATCGCTTCCTAAAAGTGGGGCCATCCCTCCCAGATCTTGGAGTTGTAATCCTCTAGACTGTATGCTTCTTTTGGCCAGGGAATGTGTCCATTTATTGTTATATTCTCCCAAGTGCTTAGAATAGCGCTCAGCACACAATAAGCACCCAATTTAATTGAATGATTTGCACAAACCTGACCTCCCCTGGCTGCCACAAATATGCTGCACTGGGCCTGAGAGAAGTGTTACACTGGCATTTTCTTCCCCTGATGAGGGAATGTAGTTCCACTTCTTACAACCACAAACCCCAGATCATTCTGAGGTGTAAAGCAACAATACTGTAGAGCGTGGTACTAATTTTGTGAAAACAGGAAAGAGAACACATCTCTCTTGATGGGGGCAATTTCCCTGCAAGCCTCAACACTGTGGTGGGGAGTGGGTCTACTGCCATAACCCCAGCCCCTTTGGCTCCCACCTCTTTTAGGATAGAAAGGATGGAGGAATGGGGCGGGGGGAGTTCTGGGGGAGTTTCATGCTGCTGCTGCTTTGAAGACAGGGAAAGGGGAACAGGATGGACACTGAGGAGATATGAGGAAAAGTCCCACCCTTTCTCCTCCCTGGCTTTGTTCCCCTCTCCACTCCTTCTCTTACCCACCCCAACATTGCTAGACCAGTTACTTCATAGTTCCAACAACTTAGACAAAGGAGGAGGTGAG
Source organism: Ornithorhynchus anatinus (assembly GCF_004115215.2). Classification (NCBI taxonomy): domain Eukaryota; kingdom Metazoa; phylum Chordata; class Mammalia; order Monotremata; family Ornithorhynchidae; genus Ornithorhynchus; species Ornithorhynchus anatinus. Next base: position 112,691,164 of record NC_041729.1, read on the forward strand.
TTAAGGAGGCTGCTTATCCAGTTGTAAGTCCGTGGAAGCAGGTAAGAAATAAGCTGGAGTGCTGTGAAGCAAACTCTTAGTTCTTGGTGTATGTGTAGAAAACTGAACCTGTTGTTGGATAGGAATTGTTTCTCTCTAGCTGAATTGTACTTTCCAAGCGCTTAGTACAGTGCTGTGCAGCCAGCAAGCTGCTCAATAAATACAATTGAATGAATGAAGAGTGGATAACGACTGTAGGTTTAGAAGGGAGATGGGTGCAGAATGCTGCTTTATAAAAATTTGTGCAACAGTGAACTTTGGAGAGGAGAGGACTGGAGAGGGAAGATGTTGGAGGCAAGGAGACTAGTGAGTGAAAAGAGCAAGAGAAGGAAACTGCAGAGCAATTGAAAAACAGGATGTGAAACAGGAGAGAATTGTGTCTGTAAAATGAAACCTACAGTGAAATTCTAGGAAGCAGATGATTAACTGCTGAAAGCATCAGGATGATTGAGGAAAATTAGAACACGAGAGCTTTAACCAGCAAAGGGATGCGGAAAATTTTTGTGAACTGCCTCACTGGAACTCAACATATATTATTCAAGAGACCACTCTACCCAGCTTCAAAAAAGCCCTCCTAAAAATCGCACCTCAAATAGGCCTTCCCTGACTAAGCACATTTCTGTTCCCACTCCCTTCTGTGTTGCCTGTGTACTTGGATTTGTACTCCTTAAGGTCTTGTGACAGTTCTTCCCTGGAGAATGCTGTTCATAAAACAATTTTGGAGCTACAATCCAAAGTTTAGCTGGCAACCTAGTTTTTAATAAATTCATTTGTTAACCTCACTGTGCCTGCCAGAGAATTCACTGGTTAAAATTTCATTCAATCCAAAATTGCCTCACCTCTTCTTTCATTTGAATGTGACAACCTGTCACCAAATCCTTCACAATATTACTAAAATTTGCCATTTCTTCCATCCAAACTGCTGTTATGCTGATCGAAGCATTTGTCCTATCCCACCTTGACTACTCCTCTCTTCCCCACTGTAGTCCATAGTTCACTCTGCTGCCTGGATCACTTTTCTATAAGAACATTGTCTGTTTCCCCACTCAAGAACCTCCAGTAGTTGCCCATCTACCTTCACATCAAAAACAAACTCCTTACCATTGGATTTACCATTTAAAATAGTCAATCACGTTACCCCCTTTTCTCTTATCTTAATGATTTCCTTCTACAACCCGGCATGTTCACTTCACTCCAATACCAATCTATTCTACTTTGATCTTACCAACCCCCTTTCCCATGTACTCCCTCTGGCCTGGAAATGAATTGTATTTATTGAGCCCTTATGGTGTGCAGAGCACTGTACTAAGCTCTTACGAGAATACAAGAAGCAGATACATTCCCTGCCCACAGTGAGCTCATAGTCTAGAGGGAGAGACAGACATTAATGTAAATTATAGATATGTACATAAGTGCTGAGGGACTGGGAGGGGGGAATGAATACAGAGAACAAAGGGTGACACAGAAAGGAGTGCTTTGAGAAGTAGCTTGCCATCCAGTTTGCTGCTTTGAGAAGCAACATGACCTAGAGGATGTCATAGCCCTGGGAGTCAGAAGGACCTGGGTTCTAATGCCAGCTCCATTTTCTGCTGTGTAGCCTTGGGGAAGTCGCTTGTTTTCACTTCTCTGTGCCTCATCTGTAAATAGGAATTAAGACTGAGTCCCATGTGGACTGTGTCCAACCTAATTAACTTAAACCTACCCCAGCACTTACAGTGCCTAACATTTAGTAAGCACTTAACAAATACCATTTTAAAAAAAGAATAGAGGACTTAGGAAAGGCCCCTTTCAGAAAATGTGCCTTCAATACAGCTCTTTGGGGGTGGGGGGGAGCAGTGATTGTCAGTTATAGAGAGTGAGGGTGTTCCAGGCCAGAGGTAAGTCCTAGGTAAGAGATAGGTGGCGAGATAGACTAGATCAAGGTACAGTGAGTAGGATGGCATTAGAGGAGCATAGTGTGCTAACTGAATTATAGTAGAATAGCAAGGTTATGGGAGTGCTCCTTTAAAGCTGATGGTAAAGAGTTTCTGTTTAATGCTGAGGTGGATGGGCAACCACTGGAGGTTCTTGAGGAGTGGGGCAAGATGAAGTGAATGTTTTTGTAGGCAGGAGAAGGAAGTATGAACTGGAGTGGGGAGAGATGGGGACAGGGACATCAGCAAGGAACCTGTAGCTGTAATCAAGGCTGGATAGGCTAAATGCTTTGACGTGGTAGCAGTTTGGATGGAAAGGAAAGAATGGATTTTAGCAATGTTATGAAGGCTGAACCAAAAAGATCTAGTGATAGATTGAATACGTGGGCTGAATGAGAGAGGGGAGTACTCGATAACGCCAACATTATGAGCTTGTGAGACAGGAAGGATGGTGATGGGAAGGGGTTTGGTTGGAGAAGCAGCGTGGCTCCGTGGAAAGAGCACGGGCTTTGGAGTCAGAGGTCATGGGTTCGAATCCCAGCTCAGCCACTTGTCAGCTGTGTGACTTTGGGCTAGTCATTTGACTTCTCGGTGCCTCAGTTACCTCGTCTGTAAAATGGGGATTAAGACTGTGAGCCCCGCGTGGGACAACCTGATTCCCCTGTGTCTACCCCAGCGCTTAGAACAGTGCTCGGCACATAGTAAGCGCTTAACAAATACCAACATTATTATTAAAGCTCAGGAGTTCTATTTTTGACATTGAAATTTTCCATCTTCTTATCTGATGGACCACCACTCTCCCCCCTTCAAAGCCTTATTAAAATGACTTCTTAAGAGGCTTTCCCCAACAAATCCCTCATTTCCCCTACTTTCTCTCTTTTCCACTTGGATTTGTACCTTTATTCAGCTCACCGTCAGCTCCACAGCGTTTCTGTACATATCCATATTTCTTTTTATGTCTGTTTTTCCCTCTAGACTCTAAGCTTCTTGTGGGCAGGGAAGGTGTCTACCACCATTGTTATACTGTACTCTTTGAAGCACTTGGTACAACGCTTTGCCCACAGTAAGTGCTCAATAAGTACCAACAACTGATTAATGTGACATTTTGCCTATCTGAGACTTGAAGTCAGGCTTTGATTTTTAAAGCAAAAAAATATATATGCTGGTCAATGTCTTACCTATAATTCTTGATTGCAATTTCTTCCCCATGCCCTCCCTGGCCCAGATGCCATGACTACAGAGGCAAAAAGATGAAAATACTCCACTCTCGAATTTTTTTAAAAAAAGGTTATATTAAAGCAGAAACACAATCCTTGCTTTTAAATTGATGAAGCTCTCTTTATATTAGGCCAAACCGTCCTATCAGGTTCCAGTAGTTTTAAAGATTAAACAACTTAAAAACAAAGCGTTTGGTAAGGGAGCTTGCCGAGGCTTTACTTTGAAGTTTTAGTCTCTGAAGGATTTTCCCCAGTGTCCAATGTCTTCAGCAATCGGAAAAGGCCAGCTGCTTCTCGTATCCGACTAAATTCAATACAGAAGGCCTGCACCTCTATGAACAAGTCCTGTACGTTAATAATTTTGTTTCGTATCAAAGACTGAAGAAAGACACAGACGAGACGCACCAAACGATTCTGAAATAGAACAGTTTATATTTAGTATGTGAAGTAGTTTTTTAAAAATAGCTATTATCCCAAACTCAAAGCCAATTCAAACTAAGTTTAGGGCTATTATGAATTACTACCTTTCTGTTACAAATTTGCAAATGAGTACTTTTGCCAATGTTTATCATTACTGAACACTTTTATCTGGGTTTAAATATTTTTTTTTTCCCCTACAAAAACAGTGTCAACCATAACTAGTTCGGGGCAAGAAGTGGTAAGATGTCAAAAGGTAAATAAGATGTGGTCTGAAAACATGAGCCCAGATCTACAAAAGGAGTTTAATGAACGTGGTTCCTTTCTGTTGTGGGGACGGAGGAGGGATTAAAAACAATCCAGATTGTTTCACTTGCCTTGCCTGTCCCCAAATAAGTGTTTTGTGTAACCCCTGTTTGCAAAACAAATGAAAACATCCCTTCACCCACTGAGTAGTAAACTAATGGAATTCATTAGTTCAAGAAGCAGTGGAGGCAAAACAGGTTCAAAGGAAGTTGATGCATTTGCTGAGGAGAGAACCATAAAAGATAATTAGAGGGAACAGTTACAGATGTTCCTCCCAAAATGTTAGGATGGATGGCAAGGAGGGCAAGTTCACATCACACAGTTCCTCTAAGTATTCAGTTGCTAACGATGGAGAGCCAATGCAACATTGGATGGAGCCTTGTTCTGACACAGCTGTGGCAACGCTGATGGTACAGAATTTTCTGTTGAATGAGACTGAGCTAAATGGGTTTTGGTTTGGTGAATTTATCAAGGTGTCTTACTACGATCAAAACCTGGTTCTGGTTCTCTGGCATATGCTGAGGGAATGGAAATGAGGTGCCAGTTGGTCAAGAAAGCCAGTAACAGTCCCAAAGGAACTACGCTCAGGAAGGGGCTTTGCATGGGTCAGAGGGCTACCAATTTCAGAATTAAAAATTAAGTCCCTATCCATCCTAGTTCTGCTGGTGCTTGAAACAGGCATTCAGTGAGGTGCAGATTGCTTGCTAATCAGAGTAACAAAATACCAGGCCACATCCTTCCCCTTGCTATTGGAGGCACCCCTGCTAGGAGATCTTACGCCAAAAGTTCCAGGAAAATGGCAAACTGCTTGACTCTCATTTTATGGCTCAGATTTTCACCCCTGGGGGTGAGAAGAAAGGCAACATACTAAGACACTGCTGCTTGGAAGTTTTCCCCTTAGGGTTCAGTGTTGGGGGAAAAAAAAGAGGGGGGGAGGTGGGATAGTACTATTTAGATAAATTCTGGAATTTCTTTTGTTCAAACCAATATCAGAAAATCCTAAATTTAACAATTTAACAATTTTCCCAAAATGTATTTTCAGCTGCATTCTATATCTACTGAAGCAATTTAACCAATTAGGTCCCCCAAAATTTATCCAAATATTTTGGTTATTTGAGAGGAGAGGCAAGAGCTAGCAGAATCCAGCCAAGCAGATGCCCAGATATACCTAATTTCGGTGAACCCACCGAGCCCAAAGCTGCTCACAGGAGATGGGGTGGGCTCCTGAAAGCCCACCCAGGGTCCAGATAATGGATTTTGGTATCTCCTGCTTTTCTTCTCAAATGTCCAAAGAGTTAGCTGTAATTGACCAATAGGAGTGAGAAAAAAATCTTTAAAAAAGGAAACTTGGTTCAACCTAAAAGTCTCCAGGAAGTATGGATTTGAACAGAACCAAAAACAAAGGGCTGTACTGCCAAGAGGAATTTTGGTAAACTGTCATAAATAATTACCCACAACTCACCTGCATATATTTGTCTTTAATCTGTTCACAAGTAGAAATGCAATTTGAAATATAAAGGTGAATAAATTCAGGAGGTAGATCAACTGCTGTAGTAAGTCTGTTTAAAAATGTAAAAGTAGTTAACTGAATAACAGAAAATTAAGAATCAAATACAGTAAATGGTGAATAATCTTGATTAAGATCCTTTATGGGCAGGGAACATGGCTTACCAACTCTGTCATACTGTCCTCTCCCAAGTACTTAGTACAGTGCTCTGCACACATAAGCATTCAATAAATACCACTGACATTACGCACCATGTGAGATCATTACCATCCTACACATACAAGGAATAAAAAAAGTTGTCAGCAATGACTTTCAATTCCTACTGGGCTCAGTGTGAGGCTCAGAGAAGTTACTTAACTTCTTAAGTTGAAGGTAACACAACAGGCAAGTGGCTGAACTAGGGTTAGAACCTTGGTCCCAACTTCCAGGCCTGTTATCCAGGCCTTTTTCCCTAAGCCATGCTGCTTTCTTGGTGGTTCCTCCCTGCTATAAGGAGTTATGGGGCAGTGGGGAGGATCCATCAGTTCCTTGGGGGAATGGGATCTCTCTTCTCAGGGAAAACTGAGGTCTGGAAACAAGAGTAATGATGGTGATGATGATGCCCTCCAGGATTTTCCTGCCACCCAAATTCATGGATTTTACATATGGCCCATTTGAGCTTTTGAATTTATAGGTGGTTGGCAAATCTGGACAGCACTCAAATGAGCCAAATCCGTAACCCTGAAACAAAACTTACAGCATCATAAAACATTCACACATACGTCCCACACACCCACTCACTCCAATGTAAAGAGTTGACATTCAAATAAATTCCCAAAGACACACTTACCGATTTACAACTTCCATCGAATGTAAAGACATGTCCATGTTGACCAGGACTGAAAAATACTCTGTGATCTGGCTTGACTGCATTAACTTCAGCAACATTTCTATAGCCACTAAAGGATTGTTTTCCACTAAATCAGGAAGTTTGGCAGGAGTCAGACCAATGTGGTAAACAAGTTTGGGATCCTTTTCTAATTCTCCAAGGAGCTGCATAAAGCAAACATACAAGAAGTAGTTTAGATTCAAATTAAAAATCAAGTTACAAGCACAAAAGCATGTAAATACAACCTGATATGACTTAGAAATAATTTCCTCTGACAGTCAATCTACAACTAGTCAGATTGGGAGCCAAAAAGTCACTCATTTATTTCTGGCAGCCCCTCCGAAAGGAAAACTCAAAATTTAAGGAGTCGGTCACTCCTTGGGGGTGTCAGAGGAGAGTGAGGGGGAGGGAGCTAATCATTTAAATAGTGGGGGCCGAGCTATCCTGGGGACAGGTCAGGAGAAGACTTCTTCCATTTTTGGATCTATAGGGCTTTCACCAAGAAATGAGAGTCCTTCTGCAGAGTTGGCAGGCAACTGAGCAGGGGCAAGAGGAGGGAAGAAGCAGGAAGCGTTCTTCATCAAGGGCTGTGAACAGCCTGGAGAACAGAAACCAGGCCCCCAGGGATTTAAGAGAAACTTCCCTCACCACTGCAGGTCTGGTACAGGTTCATTCAGTAGGGCAGGAAGTCACCCTTGCCTGAGAACAGATTAAAATAGAACTCTCATCTTTACCCCTACACCCTTACTTGCCCAGCATAGTCAACACCACCATCCTCCCCATCCCAGAAGAAGCTGGAAACCTGGGCGGTGTTCCTCTTTCCTATTATTTAGTTCTCCCACACATTTTACAGGCAATTTCTGCTGGTATTTCCTGCACAATAACTTCTGGACCCACCCTTCCCGCAAACAACTCTCACCCTGGTACAAGCTCTGGTCTTGCCTCGGCTAGGCTCCTGCATTACCTTCTCCACTTGTCTCCCAGCCTCCAGCCTTTCCTCTATCCAATCTATACTACAAGCTGCTGCCAGCATCATCTTCCTGAAACATCACTTGGTCCACATCTCTCCTCGAAACCCTCCACTGGCTCCCTGTGTCTCTTTTTTGAGAAGCACTGTGTCTTAGTGGAAAGAGCACGGGCTTGGGAGTTAGAGGTCGTGGATTCTTAATCCAATCCCGGCTCTGCCACTTATCGGCTGTGTGACCTTGGGCAAATCACTTAACTTCTCTGTGCCTCAGTGACCTCATCTGTAAAATGGGGATTAAGACTGTGAGCCCACGTGGGACAACCTAATTACTTTATATCTCCCCCAGCACTTAGAACAGTGCTTGGCACATAGTAAGCACTTAACAAATATTATTATTATTATTTTGCATTACACAAGAACTCCTAATTGTGGTACTTGTTAGGTGCTTACTATGTGCCAAGCACCATACTGAGCACTGCAGTAGAGGATAAGCAGGTCCCAAATGAGGCTCACAGTTTAAACAGTAGGAAGAACAAATGTTGAATCAACACTTTGCAGGTGAGGGAACTGAAGCACAGAGAATTTGTTAAGTGACTCACCCAAGGTCAAAAAGCAGACAAGTGAGGGAGCCAGGATTAGAAACCAGGATCTCTGACTCCCAGGTCTGTGTTCTTTCCATTTAGGCCACACTGCTTCCCTTCTCACAGCGGGTTTTACCCCACCTTGCCTAATCTGCTCTCTTCACCCACTCTTCTCCAAACAGCTGTCTTTATTCCTTGCTAGCCATCCTTTTAGCTGTACCTTGCTCTTAACTCTCCCACCCTTTGTCCCCTCACTTCACTCACTCTGGTCCCCCACCTTCAAATCCCTAGACAGATCACAGCTCTTCCCACCTTCAAATCCCTCCTAAAATCTCACCTCCTCTAACAAGCTCTTCCCAATTAATTTCCCAGCACTTTAGCCAATATCTTCCCTTCAACTACCTCTGGCATTTATGACCTTCTTCATACCCTTGTTAGCACTATTTGCTCCATTTATTTTAACAGGCTTGTAAATATTTTAATTTTGTCTTTGGCATTAAGATTATACACTCCTTGTGCGCAGGGAACGTGGCACTGTTATTCTGAATTTCCCAAGAGTCTGACACACTGCATCACACCAAGTGGATGATCAATAAACAGTACCACTCCTCCTCCTCCTCCCATTTCCACTTCTACTTTTGCTAGAAAACTTTTTGCCTAAGAAAAAGTATTTTGAAGCAGGATTTTGGCTTATCTGTTGCTTAAATCCAAATGACGTTTTTGGTCATTTCAATTCTGAAACCTAAGGGGCTCTGTTGGTCCTGTTCATATCTTTCTGATGCTAACCTGCCTCACTTGGCAACCTATGGTAACCTGACAATAATAAAAAACTATTAAGATCACTTACCACCTAGTCTGGTCTCAGCACCCAAAAACATTATGGAATTCTGTGATCAACTCAACTGAAATGGCCAATTTTACATGAGAAAGCACTTACAGGGTAGCTTTCTCGCATCTGGTTCTATCCTTTCAAATCTGCTCCTGAATGAAACTTGAATAAATATGTGGACTATTTTTCAGAAAGCCAACCATTCTTGATCCAAGTTAGAATCCCCGGTGGAAAAGGGCTTCATTTTAGCACACCATATATGGGAACTTGACACCAAGAGGCCCAATTCTGAGTCCTTATTTTCAATTCCTTTTATATACCCTCTGCTGGCTCTATTCTTCGGTGTTAACTGTCGCCTAGTGTCTTTCCCTCAAACTTCAAAAAAAAAAAGTAAATCCAACTGGAGTTTGCAAGTATGAAAGAGAAAAGATCTGATTCACAATTTCATCTTCTTACCCACCTGTGTTTGCTGTGGGGAAGACAGAGGGCTTTTGAATGCCTTGGCCATGATGCGCTTGATCTCCACACCGGTACTATTTTTAACACACATCGATTTATCCCATTGAATTGCATGGTCAGGCTCGGTTGGATTCAGCCAAGCCAGTTCATCCTCACAGATGTGGAGTGGAGGTGGTGGACGGATAAACTCCGGCCGAAAGTGACCTGTAAGGTAACGAAGTGTGTGTGGGGGAGGGCTATTTTTGACTCAACTTCCACCTGGCTGCTCTTTCCCTTCCATGTACCACTCTCAATAATTGAGAATCCAACCAATCAAAAGCATTTATAGAGCACTGACTTTACTAAGTGCTTGGGAAAGTACAATACAGAAGAAGTAATCTCATGGCATTTCCAAGAACACATACCACAAGGGTACAGGGGGTTTTCTGGGATAATATTTGAGATGAACAGATGAACTCTCTACTCACACAAAAAGCAGGTGCCAACCTAAGAAGCAGCATCAGCTATATTTCCTTTAAATAGGCAAGTTGTAACCAAAAAGACTGACAGATAAACTTCACATGTTTTACCATCTTGAACTAACAATAATAATAAAAATGGTATATGCAAAGTGCTTACTATGTATCAAGGGCTGTACTAAGTGGTGGGGTAGATAGAGTATGAGTCCGCTGTTGGGTAGGGATTATCTCTATTTGTTGCCAAATTGTACTTTCCAAGTGCTTAGTATAGTAATAATAAGTACTATTTAATAATACATACTATTGAATGAATACAAGACAGTCAGGTCAGATCAAATCCCTGTCCCACATGGGGATTACAGTTTAAGCAGGAGGGAGAACAGGCACTGATTCCCCATTTTACAGATGAGGAAACTGAGATACAGAGAAGTTAAATGACTTGCCCAAGATGAGGCAGCAGGCCAGTGGCAGAGCCAGGATGAGGACCTGGGATCTTTTCATTAAGCCACACTGCTTCCAAATACACATGTATTACCCAGCATGAATAACTGACTAGTTAGCAGAAATGTGTTCACGTGTGGTAGGAACTTCTAACCAACTAACATCCATCTTGCCAAAGACCTGGAGAGAGAGCTCCAGAAAGGGGGATTTTTTTTTTTAATTGGCATTTGTTCTGGGCTTTCTGTGTGCCAGGAACTGTACTGAATGCTGGAGTACATACAAGCTAATTAGGTTGGACACAATCCATATCTCACGTGGGGCTCTCAGTCTTAACCCCCATTTGATAATGAGATAAGGATGCAGAGAGGTGTCAGAGCAGCATGGCTTAGTGGATAGAGCCCGGGTTTGGGAGTCAGAGGTCGTGGGTTCTAAATCCAGCTCCACCACTTGTTTGCTGTGTGACGTTGGGCAAGTCACTTAACCTCTCTGTGCCTCAGTTACCTCATCTGAAAATGGGGATTAAGGCTGTGAGACCCTTGTGGGACAAGCTGATTACCTTGTATCTACCCCACTGCTTAGAACAGTGCTTAGCACATAGTAAAGCGCTTAACAAATACTATCAATATTATTATTAGAGCATGGGCCTGGGAGTCAGAAGGTCATGCGTTTTAATTCCTGCTCTGTCACTTGTCTACTGTGTGGCCTTGGGCACATCATTTCACTTCTCTGTGTCTCAGCTACCTCATTTGTAAAATGCGGATGAAGACTGTGAGCCCTATGCAGGACGGGGACTGAGTCTGACCTGATTTGCTTGTATCAACCCAGTGCTTAGTCCAGTGCCTGGCACATAGTAAGTGCTTAACAAATAATATTATTATTATTATGTGACTTGTCCAAGGTCACATGACAGGTAATAGGTGGACCTGGGAACCTAGGTCCTTCTGACTCCTAGGACCGTGCTCTTTAAACTAGACCTCGATGAACTCAGCCTTCCCCAGAAGAGGTACGCTCTTCTAGTCCCTCTGACCCTTCTCCTTCAGGACCTTGCAGATTGGATCTGTGCTGATGCCATTCCCTTCCCACCCAGTGCTGCCCAGTTGTTCAATGGGGCCATTTATCTAGTTCACCTGAACAAGGCAGCAGCTTAATTTACACACGAGAACTGTAGTCCACAAATAATTCCTAGAGAGTTGCTTGTGGTCTTGAGAAACTGTCAACCAGCTTCTGAGGATATGTGGCTAAAACACAATTCAAACTATGCAGACGGATATACGTACTTTCAATGGGAGGTTTTGGTCCGCTGACTAAAGCTTCCGTGATCTGTGAGGCAACGGAGCTGTCAAAACCAGAATTGGAGGAATCTGGGTCTGGATCACTGAGAATGCTAGGGAAGCTGGCCTTGCTCTGGGTTGGTAATTCAGACTGGCGTTCTGAAAAAGAAGACCGCGTTGGAATTCAGAAGCCTCCCTTCCCCTCTCCCACTTTTGAAAAGTGACTAGTTCATTAATTACATAGTCGAGAGAAGAAATAAAGAGAGAGCTTGAGGTTATCTAGGCTGAACCTCTCTGGTAGATGGGAAAAATCTACAATCTTCAAGGAGGAGATAGCACTCCCTCCTAGGTCTCTGACTAAGAGAAACAGTGTTGGTCTAAAGATACTACTTTTTCCCCAGGAGGTAGGAGAAAAGAAGGTGGGGGAAAATGTGTTTTTAAAGTAACTGGGTGTTCTAGGAGTACATCTGTCAACATATTCTGAACTCCTCTGAGAATTTATATTTGTGTCACCCCAAGAATACACACAGTTGGTAGGTATGCATTGAATACACACTTCAGTGCACTCAGGTCTTATACTATTTTCCGTTAAAAGGAAGTCTGCAGGTCCCTGAAATGAGACTAACATGCAGAATTGGGAATAAGACCCCACCTTTCAATAAAATTGAATAATTAGATACTTGTTCTCATTTGAGTCTGAGCACCTTTCCATATGGAGTCTTCTTAAGAATTCCTATTCAGTGTTGACTAACTAAATATGTGAGATTTTTAAAAGATGTTCCAAAGGGGCTTAGAGAGAAGAAAATGTGCCCCACTTTAAATCCAAATAGTCTGGTAGTCTGTCCCCAGAACCAGTCCTTGGCTTCACTTGTCTGTTCAAGTCTTTACATATGTATATATATAGATAGATATATGTATATATATATAAAACTAAGAACACATGCATTGCACCATTCATAAATACAAGCAATTGGAACATCAAACGGTATGCCTACCAGCAGGGAAAATGTTGCTTGAAGCTAATCAATCCCAATGCAATATAGCTGAATTTTAGACCTTCAGAGAGATGTTTTGTGTAGCTAGTTCCAAAGCAGACAGCTGTACCATTTTTGCACTTGTGAAAATGAATGGACTGGGAAATCTTCAGTCTAGGTAGAGGAAGACTACAATCTCAGTTAAAGCACCTTGCCATACTTCTCAATCCTTACTCAGGTCAATTTTCAGTTCTGCTCCAAGTGCCTTAGATCGTTCTTGGGAGGTGGTTCAAATCATCGGAAATGGATGTGATTAGAGACTTAAGTTCCAGTAGATGTAAACACTAAACTGAAGCCACTCGATTACACACCTTTTTGTCAAAGTTTTCACATCTAACACTTCAATGCACCCATTCTTATACTAATTTTTGTAAAAATAAAATCTGCAGGTCTCTGAAATCATAGAGGCAAACGTGCAGAATTGGGAATAAGACCCCATCTTTCAATAAAATTAAATAATTAAATACTTGTTCACATTTTAGTCTGAGCACCTCTCTGTATGGAGTCTTTTTAAGAATTCCTTGTCCGTGTTGACTAACTTAATACATGAAATTTTTAAAAGATGTTCCAAAGGGGCTTAGAGAGAAGAAAATGTGCCCCACTTTAAATCCAAATGAAAGACGTGCCATCTGCCCAGAAACTTAAATCTTTTATAAGACTAGCTAGTATTCACTCCTGACAAGGGACATTTTTGAGGGAGGTGGATAAATTTATCACACATTTAGATGACTGGGAAGAAAAGAGTCCTTAAGAGTTCTAGAGGAAAGTTTAATACAATGAATCACGGCCAACTGAACACAAGAATTTAGAAAAGGAAACAGAGGTACAATCATAAAAACAAGATAAACTACTTCACTGAAAAGTCACTCAGTACAACCTGACCTGGGACCTGGCTTTACATAGGCAAGCGGTTCAGCCCATGACAAATACATGGTTGTGAAAAGGGCTCGAATCACTCCTTTGCTAACACTGTAAAATATCTTCGCTTTGTTATGTATCCAGAGAGCTCCTTCTCGCAACCTTATGCTCGGTCCTTGGTCGAGGGAGTTGGTTTTGAGTGAATGAGGTGAACAGGAGGACTTTTAGTAGTCAGCTCTCCCTGCGCTAGCACAGTTCGGATGGCGAGCACATTTTGGGAGGAGATCAGGGTCGGGACGTTACACTCTGGAGAAGGTTAGTGGACACAGGAGGCAACTGATGTTCCAGATTTATACTTGTGGAGGGGTGGGGAACTTTCAGGGACTGATGAATAGGACAACTGTAAACAACAAAGTTGCCCCTGCTAGAGTAGGTTTATCTTTCATCCCAAGACCTACACTTCTCCTTCCCAACACACTCCCATCTGCATCACCCCTGAAAGGTCAGTGCCGCTTCTGCTAATGCCGTAAGCACACCTCTGGGCTGGCCCATTCCCTTTCCTCCTCTCCCACCAGCAGCATCACCAGCTCCTGCCACCCTAGGCAACCAATCAATCCACGGTATTTACTGAGAGCTTACTGCAGGCAGACCACTAAGCCCTGCCACTGCACTAGCCGTCCCTGCAGTTTCCATTGATCTTGTTCCCATTTTACTGCCTCAGGAAGTACAAAAACCAGAGAGAGAAAGCCAGAGCAAAACCACACAAGAGGACAGCTACTTCAGGCTAAATGTGATACACAAAAAAAGCCAGTTATAACTTGGCTTTTAAAAGCTCGCCTTCAAGAAGTTGGGGATTTACCTTAACGCCAAAGCAAACCGTTTCTATTTGAAACAAACCTGAGGCGGCTACTGAAACAAGCTGAATCACATTGAAACAGAACAGGGTCACAGCACATACTGGCGACAGCACAGAATTCTGATATTAGGGGTAAATGTTTTTCATTTGTAATTTCCCCATACCTTCTAATCAACCAAGTGTTTTCACAAAACAAAAGGTCAGAATTTGTCCTGAAGCGCCTGACTGGGTTTGACACCAAAAAAGGCTGGACTACAATTTTCTTACCAGCCAGGGCCAACTGTAGCCCACTGATGTCCACATTCTGGGCCAGGTTCCCGACATCCATTAAGGCAATCTGTCGAGGTGTCTTTTTGAATAGCTCTCTGGGAGGAGCTAGCATCAACTGGGAAAGGAAAAACTTTTCAGGAGGAGTTATGGGAGGTAAAAATCCTGGAAAGAAAACAGAAAGAGATTTTGGGGTTGAGAGTCATTTGACCACACCGAATGGTTTCCCTGCAAAGCTATTTACATGTTTACATTGGGACACTACTCTCTGGCCCAAAAAGCAAGGCAATTTTTAACACTTGTGAGCATGAGAAGCACTTAGCGATTACAGCCATCCTCAGCTTTAATTATATACACATATTAATGTATTCATCACCCTGACATGTTCTTGCCGCTACCCCATTCTCCCTGTATGCCTGTACTTCCTTCCTGTACTTCTGTATGCCTCCCTTAGACTGTAAACCTCATAAGGGCTTCTGGTGCACTCGCCCAACCTTTAGCACAAAGCTCTGCACTCAAGAGGCACTCGGTAAAAAAAAAAAAAAATTGATTTAAACTGCTTAAGGCCCTCCAAACTAATCATCAACTTAAAATGGGCAATAAAACTTTCAACTCATCAACTTTACTAATGCAGAGGAGCATTCCCATCAGTAACCCTCCACCTTTTCACCTCCCAAATATGCCCCAGTTTCCCACATTCCCAAGAAGCCGTAGTTCCCCCCAAGTCCCCTGTCCCTGCAGGAACAACCACCATTACTTTTCCACCAGCAGCAGGGGCAGCAGGGCAACTTCACATATACGCGAGAATGGTTTCTCTGGCCATGTGGGTTTTCTAGGTGGGCTTTGACACAGGACTGGAAAGGAGAGCAATTTGGACAAAGGTTCCCATGGTGGAGCACAGCCAGTAGGTTCTCAAATCTCTGGGGAACATCAGTTGCCTCATGGAGCGATTGTGGGTCAAGGTCTCCAAAGCTGCTGAATTGAGTTTGTATTTTTTTTAAACTCTTGACAAAGTATTTTCTTTGTTCTTTTGGCTGGGCCCCTCTTTTGGTTTACTTGGGAGAAACACCAGATGTTCAGATCACATGACCAACCCAGCAGAGCAGAAGTTTGATAACCTCTACCTCAATACCACATTCTAAATCTAAATTCCCCCTGCTTCTGATTCACCTTCTCAAACTCCTTTCCCTGCAGCCCAGTTCTGCCCTCAACACCCACTGAAAATTACCTTTACCAAGGTCTTCAATTACCCTGAAAAGCACAGACCTCCTTTTGCTTACAGAAGCCTCAATCTTTTTTATGGACTCAGTACTGTTAGAAGTTGGATGCTGGAAGCAGCATGGCTTAGTGGAAAGAGCCTGGGCTTGGGAGTCAGAGGCCATGAGTTCAAATCCCAGCTCTGCCACTTGTCAGCTGTGTGACTTTGGGCAAGTCACTTAACTTCTCTGTGCCTCAGTTACCTCATCTGGGGATTAAGACTGTGAGCTCCACATGGGGCAACCTGATTACCCTGTATCTCCCTCAGGGCTTAGAACAGTGCTTGGCACACAGTAAGTGCTTAACAAATACCATTATTATTATGCGGCAGAACTGGGATTAGAACCCAGGTCCTCTAACCCCCAGACCGGGGCTCTTTCCACTAGGCCGTGCTGCTTCGAGAAGGACATTTCATCGGCACCCACGTTCAGACCAGAGCCGACTACGATTTCACTCTTTGATCCCCACATTAGCTCGGTAATTTGTTCTTATTTCTATTTAAAACTGTTGCCCATTTTGTTACCCCAGGAAGCTGGGTAGCCTGAAAATATCAGTAGGCTCAAGGGGGACTTGGATGAATTTTATGGACGAGAGGTCTGTCCCAAAGCGATCCTGGAGTACCCACCATCTCAAGGCCAAATGCTATCCCGTGACCGCCCAAGCCAGTGAGGCGGAACTTGGAAGTGCGGGTGGGATACCGCCTCCACATCAAAACTAATAAATTGACAGCCCAAGTCAGGAACACAGAAGGTGTCCCTTGCCCCAGTGCCAATCAAATTAGGCATGGAGGAGGGGGGAGGGCGGAGATTGGATAAAATGAGGCCGGAAGCTGGAATGGCCTAGGAGCACAGGCGATAAACACCGCAGCATCTGACCTTCTGTGCAGCAGAACGAGACTTGCAGCAGCTGGCTGCGGGTCACCTCTGCTCAAGGCGTGAGATGCCCGCTCTGCCTGCACCAAGTCAGGAGCCCTGGGATGGGTGAGTGTCCCACTGATCGCTCGTGGGTGGGAGCTGGCCACTTCACCAAGGGTGTGTAACGCATAAGTGGTTTCCTCCCAAGTGGGAAGTGCTCGTGGGCGGGTGCTAGCCGCCTCACCACATGCAAACAAACCATAAGTGAATTTCCCTTGGATGGGACCTGGGTGTTTTATCACATGTGAGTAACACATAAGTATATTCCTCCTGATAGGGAAGCTCTAATATCATTAAGTAATCACTTTCCTCCCAAAAGAGAGGTTCAATTCGCCGCATCCAAAATAATCAAATAATTCAATTCGCCTCACAGAATAAATTTTGTATAAAACTCAGTCTCTCTCTTTCCGGTCTCTCTCTCACCGCACCAATTCCCGAACAAACCAGTCCCTAGGCGACGGGTGACGAGGTCCTAAAAAGTAGCTGAAGGGAAAAGAAAGGATACCAAGGAGGGCATCATTTATTTTGTCAAAGCAGTCCTATGCTAGTGTTGGAAGCAGGACACTTGCAGGAGGAGATTTAGGGATAGCCCACTGATGTGACACTGCAATGCCGGTATGTATGTCCTTTGCATTTTCCTCAGAGCAAAACCCATTTCAAGACATTGGTCATTTCCTATCTGGATAACTTAACAGTGAGTTTATCCTCTGGTCCCTCCTTAAGACCACCATCAGTGTGACCTAGTGGAAAGGGCACGGGCCTGGGAATCAGAGGACCTGGTTTCTAATTCCTAATTCCCGGTTTCTAACTCCACCAAATACCTACTGTGTGACCTTGGGCAAGTTGCTTACCTTCTCTGTGTCTCAGTTCCCTTACCTGCAAAGTGGGGATTCAATACCTGTTGATCTTGTATCTATCCCAGAGCTTAGTACAGTGCTTGGCACATATTAAGCACTTAACAAAATGACCACAATTATTATTAGTAGTATTTCTGCATTCTTAAAGACCTTCAATGATTCATCTTTCTTCTGTCCCCACATCCAGGCCAAATTCCTGATCGTGATTTGCCAGGCCCTCCACCACTCTCACTTTCATTCATTCATTCATTCATTCAATCATATTTATTGAGTGCTTACTGTGTGCACAGCATGGTACTAAGCGCTTGGAAAGTACAATTTGGCAACAGATAAAGACAATCCCTACCCAACAACGGGCTCACAGTCTAAAAGGGGGGAGACAGACAACAAAACACAACACGTAGACAGGCATCACTACCATCAAAATAGATAAATAGAACCCTAGATAAATGCACATCATTAATAAAATAGAGCAATAAATATGTACAAATTTATACAAGTGCTGTGGGGAGGGGAAGGGGGTAGAGCAGAGGGAGGGAGTAGGGGCAATGGGGAGGAGAGGAGGAGCAGCAGAGGAAAAGGGAGGACTCAGTCTGTGAAGGCTTCCTGGAGGAGGTGAGCTTTCAGTAGGGCTCTAAAGGGGGGAAGAGAGTTAGTTTGGCAGATGTGAGGAGGAGGGCATTCCAGGCCAGAGGTAGGACGTGGGCCAGGAGTAGACGGCGGGACAGGCGAGAACGGGGAACAGTGAGGAGGTTAGCTGCGGCAGAGGAGCGGAGTGTGCAGGCTGGGCTGTAGGAGAAGAGAAGGGAGGTGAGGTAGGAGGGGGCAAGGTGATGGAGAGCTTTGAAGCCAAGAGTGAGGAGTTTCTGCTTCATGTCAAGGTTGAAAGGCAACCACTGGAGATTTCTGAGGAGGGGAGTGACACGCCCAGAGCGTTTCTGCAGAAAGATAATCTGGGCAGCGAAGTGAAGTATAGACTGAAGCGGGGAGAGACAGGAGGATGGGAGATCAGAAAGGAGGCTGATGCAGTAGTCTAGTCGGGATATTAGGAAAGATGGTACCAGCAAAGTAGCAATTTCGGTGGAGAGGAAAGGGCGGATCTTGGCGATACTGTGAAGGTGAAACCGGCAGGTTTTGGTGACAGACGGCATGTATGGGGTGAATAAGAAGGCAGAGTCAAGGATGACACCGAGGTTGGGGGTTTGTGAGAAGGGAAGGATGGTAGCGCCGTCCACAGCGACGGGAAAGTCAGGGAGGGGCCCCTTACTTACACCACACTTCTTTATACCACCACCACCGCCATCACATAAGAACATTAAACTACAAACAAGGTCACTGCTAGGTCAGACAAATGATCTATCCAGCCCTATCTGATTGTGGCAACAGGATGTTCGGAGCAATGTAACTGCTACCCTTCTTGCCCTCCGCCTTAACAGCAACGGATGGGTGAGTTAATATTCAAATTTCTCCTTTAGCAAACTATTTTCAACTTCTGGTACTGGGATTTATCCAAATCCCTCAAACCTCCTGGCATACTTGGCCGGCACAACGTTGTGACAGATGAATTAAGTGGACATACTACCTGCTACGTGAAGATGTGTTTCCTTTTGTTTGTTTTGATCGACCACTCTCTAGCTGGGTGGCAGCGTGGACTAGTGGAAGGAGCATGGGTTTGGAGTCAGAGGACCAGGGTGCTAATCCCAGCTTCGCCACTTGCCTACTGTGTAACCTTGGATGAGTCACTTAGCATCTCTGTGCCTCCGTTTCCTCTTCTGAAAAGAGCGGAGATTAAATATCTACTCTACTTCGCATCTACTCTATGATCCCTATGTGGGACAGAGACTGTGTGTCTGATCTGATTATCTTGTATCTACACTAGCGCTAAACAGAGTGCTTGGCACACAGTAAGCGCTTAAATACCACAATTATTTCTCAGCTTCAGTGGATGTTCACTCATCCTGGTGCCTTGTGACTTGAATCGCAACACCCTTCAGAACTTTTTAATTTCAATCTTATCCCTTAGTCTTTGTCTTTCCCGACTGAAGAGTTCTTACCTTTTCCAATTACCTTCTTACAGAACTGGCTCCAACTTTCTAGTCAACTTGAAGGACCCCTACATCCCTGGAGTAAGAATCAGGAACGGAGGGTGGGCCACCATCTCCACTGCCCAGCGTGGACCATCCTCCCCACCTTACTGGCATGCAATAAGGGTTTAACAAATTCATTCATTTACTCAGACACCCAATCACATTTATTGAGTGCTTATTATGTGCAGAGCACTGTACTAAGCGCTTGGAAAGTACCATTCAGCAATAGAGATGATCCCTGCCGACAACGGGCTCACAGTCTGGGTGTGGGGGGGAAGACAGACATCAAAATAGCAAACAGGTGTCAATATAAATAAAGAGAATTGTAGATATATGATAATAATAATGGTATTTGTTCAGTCCTTACTATGTGCCAAGCACTGTTCTAAGCACTAGGGTAGATACAAGGTCATCAGGTTGTCCCACGTGGGGCTCCCAGTCTTCATCCTCTTTTTCCAGATGAGGAAACTGAGGCATATTCATTCATTGGTATTTATTGAACGCTTACTGGGTGCAGAGCCCTGGACTAAGCTCTGGGAAAGTACACTTCGGCAACAGAGAAGATAAGCGAGTTGCCCATAGTCACATGGCTAACAAGTGGCGGAGGCGGGATCAGAACCCACAACCTCCGAGTCCCAGGGCCAGACCATTTCCCCTAAGCCACACGACGTCACATCAAAACAAGTAAAGAGGTAAACCTAGAAGGGGATAGAGAGTTGTGGCTATGCACACATATATTCATTCATTCAATCGTATTTACTGAGCATTTACTATGTGCGGAGCACTGTACTAAGCGCCTGGAAAGGACAATTGGGCAACAGAGACCGTCCCTGCCCATTCATTCATTCATTCCATTGTATTTATCGAGCGCTTACTGAGTGCGGAGTACTGGACTAAGTGCTTGGAAAGGACAACTGGGCAACAGATAGAGACCGTCCCTGCCCATTCATTCATTCCATCGTATTTATTGAGCGCTTACTCTGTGCAGAGCACGGTACTAAGCGCTTGGAATGTACAATTTGGCCACAGATAGAGACCATCCCTGCCCATTCATTCATTCCACCGTATTTATTGAGCACTTATGGTGTGCGGAGCACTGGACTAAGCGCTTGGAAAGGACAACTGGGCAACAGATAGAAACCATCCCTGCCCATTCATTCATTCGTTCCATCATATTTATTAAGCGCTTACTATGTGCGGAGCACTGTACTAAGCACTTGGAATGTACAATTGGGCAACAGATAGAGCCCGTCCCTGCCCACTCATTCATTCATTCCTTCCATCGTATTTATTGAGTGCTTACTCTGTGCAGAGCACGGAACTGAAGCGCTTAGAAAAGACAATTGGGCAACAGATAGAGAGCATCCCTGCCCATTCATTCATTCCACCGTATTTATAGAGCGCTTACTGTGTGCAGAGCATTGTACTAAGCGCTTGGAAAAGACAATTGGGCCTGTCCCTGCCCATTCATTCATTCATTCCATCATATTTATTGAGCGCTTATGGTGTGCAGAGCACTGTATTAAGCGCTTAAAAAGGACAATTGGGCAACAGATAGAAACCATCCCTGCCCATTCATTCATTCCACCGTATTTATAGAGAGCTGTGTGCAGAGCATTGTACTAAGCGCTTGGAAAAGATAATTGGGCCTGTCCCTGCCCATTCATTCCATCGTATTTATTGAGCGCTTACGGTGTGCAGAGCACTGTACTAAGCGCTTAAAAAGGACAATTGGGCAACAGATAGAGACCATCCCTGCCCATTCATTCCATCGTATTTATTGAGCGCTTACTGAGTGTGGAGCACTGGACTAAGCGCTTGGAAAGGACAATTTGGCAACAGATAGAGACCATCCTTGCCCATTCATTCATTCATTTCACCATATTTATAGAGCGCTTATTATGTACGGAGCACTGGACTAAGCACTTGGAAAGGCCATTTGGGCCACAGATAGAGCCCATCCCTGCCCATTCATTCCATTGTATTTATTGAGCGCTTACGATGTGCAGAGCACTGTCCTAAGCGCTTGAAAAGGACAATTGGGCAACAGATAGAGCCCGTCCCTGCCCATTCATTCCATCGTATCTATTGCACGCTTACGATGTGCAGAGCACTGTCCTAAGCGCTTGGAAAGGTCAATTGGGCCACAGATAGAGCCCGCCCCTGCCCATTCATTCCATCGTATCTAGTGAGCGCTTACGATGTGCAGAGCACTGTCCTAAGCGCTTGAAAAGGACAATTGGGCCACAGATAGAGACCGTCCCTGCCTATTCATTCCATCGTATCTATTGAGCGCTTACGATGTGCGGGGCACTGTCCTAAGCGCTCGGAAAGGACAACCGGGCCACAGGCAGAGCCCGCCCGTGCCCAACGAGGGGCTCCCAGCAGATGAGGCGCCCACACGGACACCGCTATTTCTCTGGCCGCCACCGACGCCAGGCCGGGGGGGTTGGGTCTCTGGCCTCGTCCGGCCTCGTCCGGCCTCGTCCGGCGCTGTGCGGAGAGTGGGCGGCCGGACGGAAGGAAGGACGGAAGGACCGGCCGGGCGGGAGGAGGGGGAGGCGGCTACCTGAGAGCGGGGGCCGGTCGGGCTCCTGTCCGCCCCGGCCGGGCGGCGCGGGGTTGAGCAGGTGGGCGAAGCTGGCGGCGAAGGGGTTGGCGGCGAGCGGCTCGGTGCGGTACATCTCCCAGAGCAGGTAGAGCGCGGTGAGGCGCTGCGCCGCGCTGGGCAGCAGGTCGGGCTGCTGCAGCAGCATGACCAGCACCGAGCCCAGCCGGAAGTGGTCCGCCTTGCTGAAGTAGTGGTGGAAGGCGCTCGACAGGCCCTCGAACGTGCTGCCGCCGCCCGCCTCCTCCGAGATGATCCCCAGCAGACTGGACAGCTCCTTCGGCGACAGGCTCATCCTGCCCAACGCCACGCCCCCGCCCGCCGGCTCCTCGCACGCCTGGACGCTGCGGGCCGCCGGGCTCCCGCCGCCGCCGCCGGGCATCAACGCCGACCCCCCGACACCGCCACAGCCCGGGCCGCTCGTCGTCGTCGTCGTCCTCCTCCTCCTCCTGCTCCTCCTCGTCGTCGGCGGCGTCGTCGTCGCCAGCGGGAAAGCATCGCCGCGTCGCGCTGTTTTGACGACGATGCCGTAAAGCGACGGGGAAGGGCGCCGGCGCGAAGGGGCGGAGCCCCAAACTCATTCGTTCGTTCGGGCCTTCGTGCGTTCGTTCGGGCCTTCGTGCGTTCGTTCGTTCCTTCGTGCCTTCGTTCGTGCCTTCGTGCCTTCGTGCGTTCGTTCATTCGTGCCTTCGTGCGTTCGTCCCTTCATTCGTGCCTTCGTTCGTTCGTTCACTCGTGCCTTCGTGCTTTCGTTCCTTCATTCGTGCGTTCGTGCGTTCGTGCCTTCAACGCGGAGCGCAGCAGGGCCGAGGGGTAAGAGCGGGCCGAGCGTTGGGCTCCGGGCCCCGCAGCCGGCGCGCTGCTCCCCGGGTGGCGTTCGCGAAGCGCTTCCTTCGTGGCAGGGGCTGTGCCGAGCGCCGGGGTGGAGCGGACAGGAGCGGGCTGGACGCAGCAGTCGCTGGCCTTAATTAATGTTGGTATTTGTTAAGCGCTTACTAGGTGCAGAGCACCGTTCTAAGCCCTGGGGGAGATACGGGCTCATCAGGTGCTCATTCATTCATTTAATAGTGTTGATTGAGCGCTTACTATGTGCAGAGCACTGTACTAAACGCTTGGAATGTACACATCGGTAACAGAGACAGTCCCTGCCCTTTGACGGGCTTACGGTCTAATCGGGGGAGACAGGCAGACAAGAACAATTGAGGCTCACATTGGGCAAGTCACTTAACTGCTCTGTGCCTCAGTGACCTCCTCTGTAAAATGGGGATGAAGACTGTGAGCCCCATGAGGGACAACCTGATCACCTTGTATCCCCGCCCCCCCCCCCCAGCGGTTAGAACAGTGCTTTGCACATAGTAAGCGCTTAACAAATAACTAACCTCATTGTTAATCCCCATTTTACAGATGAGGTCACTGAGGCCCAGAGAGGTGAGGTGACTTGCCCACAGTCACACAGCTGGCAAGTGGCAGAGCCGGGAGTGGAACCCGTGACCTCTGACTCCGAGCGGGGCTCACAGCGTCGATCCCCAGGGGCTGACCTGCCCACACTACCTCCTCCTCCTCTGGCCCGGAGTGGCCTCCCTTCGCAAATCCGCCAGACTTGCACGCTTCCCCCCCTACGGTGAGCCCTGCTGAAGGCTCAGCTCCTCCAGGAGGCCTTCCCAGACTGAGCCCTCCCCTTTTTCTCTGCTCCTCCTCATCGCCCCTACTCCCTCCCTCTGCTCTACCCCTCCCCACACTACTTGTCTGGATATGTACGTATCCATAATTCTATTTATATTAATGATGTGTGTACATATGGCTCCATATTAGTAATAATAGTAATGTTGGTATTTGTTAAGCGCTTACTATGTGCAGAGCACTGTTCTAAGCGCTGGGATAGATACGGGGTAATCAGGTTGTCCCACGTGAGGGTCACAATCTTCATCCCCATTTTACAGATGAGGAAACCGAGGCACAGAGAAGTAAGTGACTTGCCCACAGTCACACCGCTGACAAGTGGCACAGCTGGGATTCGAACTCATGACCTCTGACTCCCAAGCCCGGGCTCTTTTCCACTGAGCCACGCTGCTTCCCCTAATTTCCCTAATATTGATGCTATTGATGCCTTTTTACTTGTTTTGATTGATTCACTCATTCAATCATCTTTATAGAGTGCTCACTACGTGCAAAGCATTGTACTAAGCACTTGAAATGTACAATTCGGCAACAGTTAGAGACTGTCCCTGCTCAACCACGGGCTCACAGTCTAAACGGGGGAGACAGCAAAACAAAACAAGTAGGCATCGGTACCCTCAAGGGAATAGAATCATAGATATATATATACACATCATTAATAAAATAGAGTAAGAAATAATATATACAAATATGCACAAGTGCTGTGGGGAGGGGAAGGGGGAAGAGCAGAGGGCGGGAGAAGGGGAATGGGGAGGGAGGAGGAGCAGAGGGAAAGGGAGGACTCAGTCTGGGAAAGCCTCCTGGAGGAGGTGAGCTCTCAGTAGGGCTTTGAAGAGAGGAAGAGAGTTAGTTTGGCGGAGGTGAGGAAGGAGGGCATTCCAGAACAGCAGGAGGACTTGGGCCAGGAGTCGATGGCAGGATAGGCGAAAACGGGGGACCATGAGGTGGGTGGCAGAAGAGTGGAGCCTATGGGGTGGGCAGTAGAAGGAGTTGGGAGTAGAGGTAGGAGGGGGCAAGGAGATGGAGAGCTTTGAAGCCAACAGTGAGGAGCTGTTGCTTCATGCATAGGTTGATAGGCAACCACAGGAAGGTTTTGAGGCGGGGAGTGACATGCCCAGAGTGTTTCTGTAGAAAGACAATCTGGGCAGCGGAATGAAGAATAGACTGGAGCAGGGAGAGATAGGAGGATGATGCCCTCTCCCCCCCACCAGACTGTGAGCCCCGTTGTGGGCGGGGATTATCTCTCTTTATTGCTGAATTGTGCTTTCCAAGTACTTAGGACAGTGCCCTGCACACAGTAAGTGCTCAATACGATTGAATGAATGATCTCCATTTTTACAGATGAGGGAACTGAGGCCCAGTGAAGTGACTTCTCCAAGGTCACACAGCAGAGGAGTGGCAAAGGTGGGATTAGAACCCATGACCTTCTATAAGCCTCCCTCATCCTCCCTTTCACATCCATGCGACAGTCTGTCCTTGGCAGAAGCTGGAAATTTAAATCGGAAAACCGGTGGAGGCTGCCTGGTTAAGCAGCAGGGGAAGCGTATGGCCAGAAAGGCTTTCGAGCCGGCCCATTTCTCTCCCACCCCCTCATTCATTCAGTCGTATTTATTGAGCGCTCACTCTGTGCAGAGCACTGTACTAAGTGCCTGGCAAGTACATTACAGCAGTAAGGAGAGACAGTCCCTGCCCACAACAGGTTTACAGTGGGAGAGGGGGGCAGACATCAAAACAAGCAATTTATTACTGCCTTCGAGTCATTTCCCATTCATAGCGATTTCATGGATACTTTCTCCAGAACGCCCCATCCTCTGCCAGAATCCGCAACCTTTCTAATGGTTCTTCTGTTATCGCTGTTGTGGGTTTTATCCATCTAGCTGCTGATCTGCCTCTTCGACGTTTTTCCAGGACTTTTCCTATCATTAGTGTCTTCTCCAGAGAATTAGTCCTCCTGATGATGTGTCCAAAATATGCTAATCTAAATCGAGTCATTTGGCCTTCTAAAGACCACTTTGGTTTAATTTGCTCCAAAATCCATTTGTTTGGTTTTCGGGAAGTCCATGGTATTTGCAAAAGCCTTCTCCATACACCACATTTCAAAAGAATCAATGTTCTTTCTAGCCTGTTTTTTCACCATCCAGCTTTTGGATCCGTTCATCGTCACTGGAAATGCCATAGTGTTGACAATTTGTATTTTTGTGGCGATTGTTACATCAGCTCATTTCATGACTTTTTCCAGGTTCTTCATAGCAAGTTTTCCCAACATTAATCTTCAGTGCATTTCTTGGCTATTAGTCCCTTTATTATTGATTATCGATCCCCGGAGAGAAAAACTGTCAACTATTTCAAATCTTCTCTCCCTCCACTACAAATTTGTTGAAACTTCCAGTCGCCATGATCTTTGTTTTCTTGACATTAAAATATAGGCCCATCTTTTGGCTCTGTTCCTTAGCCTTTAATAATAAGCCCTTCAAATCTTCTTCACTTTCTGCCAGTAAGGTTGTATCATCAGCATAACGAAGTTAGTTTATATAAAACAAATAAACAGGCATCAGTAGAAACCAGTAGAATTATAGTGCTATGCATGCGGGTCCAGGGATTGCCCCTGCCCCAGAACAGCTGGGGATCTCTCACAGTCCGATCCTCTGCCCATCCCCCACTCAAATTGCGGCTCATCATCCTCGGGCGTATTTGTTGAGAGCTGACTGTGTGCAGAGCATTGAACTAAGCACTGCTTTCCCAGCCCCACCCTCTTTTCCCGCCCTTTGCTGCAGCCTTCGCTGAAGCGTCCTTCCAAGGCATTATTTTGGGTGTAGACGGCGCGGGCGTAGAGTGAGGAAGAAGGCTGGGTATACACTAAGTGAGGTTTCCAGCCCTGTGTCTCTTTCTTCCTTTTTCATGTTTAAAGACTGTGAGCTCCTCGTAGGCAGGGGATGCGTCTGCTAATTCAGTTGTAATAATAATGTTAGTATTTGTTAAGCGCTTACTGTGTGCAGAGCACCGTTCTGAGCGCTGGGGTAGATACACGGCAGTCAGGTTGTCCACGTGAGCCTCAGTGTTACTCCCCATATTACAGATGAGGTAACTGAGGCACAGAGAAGTTAAGTAACTTGCCCAGAGTCACACAATTGACAAGTGGCAGAGCCAGGATTCAAACCCATGACCCCTGACTCCCAAGCCCAGCCTCTTTCCACTGAGCCACACTGCTTCTCTATTGCACTCCCCTTCATTTGGTCGTATTGACCGAGCGCCTGCTGGGTGCAGGGGTGCTGTACTAAGCTCTCTTCCAAGCTGTGTGAACAGTAAGCGCCACAGGGAAACACTCGATGGATTGGTGTAAGGCTGTGAAGCGGTAGAGGAAGAAGGGGTAGGTGGGGGGTGGCCAAGGGATGGGAAGTGTTGGAGGGGTGGTGGGGAGGGGATGGTGGTTGCCGGGGCATGTGGGATCCGTAGTTGTTGTCGGGGAGCAGGCTGGAGCCTCCTCCCTCCCTCCCGGGCTCCGGTGCTTGTCTGCTTGCCGCCTTCCGGGTTGCAAGGGAGCCCCAGGACCAGGCAGCCGCTCTTGGGCCTCTTCGTCCGGTAGCACGGTCGGGGGGCGAGCGGAGGGGCGGGCAGGCGAGCCGACTTCCCTGGGCCTGCCGCCCTGTACCCCGGGAGCCCTGGCAGCCGGGCAGCGACCCGTCAGATGCTGAACAGAGAACCCTGTTCGCTGCTGCTGCTCCTGCTGCTGCTCCTGCTGCTCCTGCTTCTCCTGCTCCTGCTGCTGCTCTGGCTTCTCCTACTTCTGCTGCTGCTGCTGCTCCTGCTCTGCTCGGCTCCCACTGCGGCTGCTCTCCGGCCGGGCCTGGGCAAGAAGGGGCTTTAAGCGGGTTTTGTTTAGCAGGCCCGGAGCATGGCCCCAGAGGGGACAGAAGGACCCGGTCCCTAATCCCGGCCCTGCCACCTGTCTGCTCTGTCACCTTAATAATAATAATAGTAATAAAAACAATAATGGTCATATTAATGATAGAGAAACAGCGTGATTTAGTGGAAAGAGCCCGGGCTTGGGAGTCAGAAGGTCATAAGTTGATGATGATGGTATTTCAGTTAACTCATCTGTAAAATGGGGATGAAGACTGGGAGCCCCATGTGGGACAACCTGATTACCTTCTGTCTACTCCAGCAGTTAGAACAGTGCTTGGCACGAAGTGAGCACTTAAATACCACTATTATCATTACTTGTTAAGCGCTTACTGTGTGCTAGGCACTGTACTAAGCGCTGGGTTGATAAAAGCTAATCAGGTTAGACATAATAACAATAATTACAGTATTTGTTAAGCACTTATTGTGTGCCAGGCACTGTACTAAGTCCTGGGGTGATACAAGCAAATCGGGTTGGGCACAGTAATAACAGTAATAATAATAGTGGTATTTGTTAAGCACTTACTATGTGCCAGGCAGTGCCAGCGCTCAGTACAGTGCTCTGCACACAGTAAATGCTCAGTAAATAAGATTGAATGAAATACCATCATCATCAACTTATGACCTTCTGACTCCCAGGCCCATGCTCTATCCACTATACCATGCTGCTTCCCTTGACCTTGGCCACGTCATTTAACTTCTGTGGACCTCAGTTACCCCATCTGTAAAATGGGGATCAAAATTGGGAGCCTCATGTGGGACTTGGACAGGGTACAATCTGATAAGCTTGAATCTTTTTTTTTTTTAGTGGTGTTTGTTAAACACTTTCTATGTACCAGGCACTGTTCTCAGGGCCAGAGCGGATACAAGTTAATCAGGTTGGACACAGTCCATGTCCCATATGGGCTCACAGTTTTAATCCTCATTTTGTAGATGAGATAACTGAGGTATAGAGAAGTGAAGTGACTTGCCACAAGTCACACAGCAGACAAATGGTAGAACCGGGATTAGAAACAAGATCCTTCTGATGGCCAGGCCTGTGCTCTATCCACTAGGCCACGCTGCTTCTCAAGCAGTGTGTGTCTGGCATATAGAAAATGCTTAACATACCTTTTTTTAAAAAAGAATAAGTGGCATTTATTGAGCACTTTGTCTGCAGAGCACTGGACTAAACACTTGGGAGAGTATGATACAACAGAGTTGGCAGATATGTTCCGTGACCACAATGTGCTTGCAGCCTAGTCGGGGAGGCAGACATTAAATAAACAATTTATAAATACATTCACAGTATGTATGTGGTAGTGAATCCTCCTTAATGTATGCCAATCATTAAGCATGAGCAGATTTTGAAGTTTTGTTGTGATTGCTCCTGGCAGAAGACATGGAGCTGGGAAGGACCTTAAGGGGTCATATGGTCCTGCCCCCGCCTCCCCTGCAGGAGAATGACTAAGGCATCCAGGATACAATGGCTGTCAATTTGTAAGATTTCCCAGGATACAGATTCAGACCCCGATAGCTCTGAAATTTATATGCAACTGAAACTTATTTTGCTTTAATATAAGCCCACTTCTTTTAGTCTGGTTTTCTCTGGACATGAAGAATAAGGGGTCAGTAGTCCCATAAAAAATCCTTATTCTACTTGGCAACGTTCTGCTCCTCCTACTCCTCATTTTTGAGTAGCTACTGTGCTTAGTGCTGGGATAGATAACAAGATAATTAGATCAGATGTAGTCTCTGTCCAGAAGGGAGACAAATGAGAAGACTTGAGGCATCACATAGCAGGCTAGTAGTAGAGCTGGGATTAGAACCCAGATCTCCTTACTCCCAGTAACGTACCCTTTGTGTTAGGCCACATTGCAGCATTTTCCTCACAGCTTGGGAGAGTACAGTAGAATGAGAGGACATGATCTCTGCCCTCATGGGGCTTACAGTTTAGCGAGGGAGACAGTCATGAAAACAAATTGCTGATAGGAGGATGTAATAAGAGTATAAAGATATGTATATAAGTGTTTCAGAGATTGTGAGTACAGAGTACTAATATTGGGATTCTTAAGTGGCACCAAAGTGCTGAAATGGCAGTTAGGGTACATAATGTAGGAGGTCAGTCAATCAGTCGTATTTATTGAGTGCTTACTGTGTGCTGAGCACTGTACAATATCACTTGGAAGAGCACGATATAACAATTGGTGGATACATTCCTTGCCAATAAGGACCTGACAGACTAGAGACGTACTTAAGTGATGTGGGACTGTGGGGGTGGTGAATGAAGGGTATAAATCCCTTGTACAGGGGCCATGCAAAGCCTGGTGGGAGAAGAGGAAATGGCCTAGATGGGGAAGCCTTCTTGGAGGAGATGTGCTTTTAATAAGGCCTTGAAAGAGAGGAGATCAATTGTTGGATATGAAGGGGGAGGGGGTTCCAGGCTGGAGGGAAAACATGCGTTTGCCCCCACTTTTTCCACTCCCGTTTGCACCACTCTTACTTGCTCCTTCATTCACCCTCCCTCCTATCCCCACAGCACATATGTATATATCTGTAATTTATTTATTTATTTATTTTTTTAATGTCCGTCTCCCCTTCTACACTGTGAGCTCACTGTGGGCAGGAATCTATTATATCGTATACCCCCAAATGCTCAGTACAGTGCTTTGCACACAGAAAGCACTCAATAAATGTGATTGAATGAATGAACGTGGGCGAGGGATTGGCAACAAGATAGGCAAGATCGAGGCACAGTGAGTAGGTTGGCATTAAAGGAGCGATGTGTGTGATCTGAGTTGTAGTAGGAACTGAGAGAGGTAAGGTGGGGTGAAGGTGATTGAGACCTTAAAAGCCACTGGTAAGGAGCTTCTGTTTGATGTGGATTGGCAACCACTAAAGGTTCTTGAGAAGCGGGGGAGCATGGACTGAATGGTTTTGAAAACAATGATCTGGGCAGCAGAGTGAAGTGTGGTCTGGAGTGGGGAGAGACAAGAGGTAGGGAGGTCAGCAAGGAGCCTGATGCAATAGTAGTCAAGATGGGTTAGGATAAGTGCTTCGATTAATGTGGTAGCAGTTTAGAGGGAGAAGAAAGGGCAGATTTTAGTGATGTCATGAAGATTGAACAACAGGATTTGATGACAGATTGAATATATGAGATAAATGAGAGACATGAGTCGAGATTATGGGTTTGGGAAACAGGGAGGATGGTGGGGGAAGTCATGGGGAACTTAGTTCAATGCCCAGCACACAATAAGCTGGAGAAGCAGCGTGGCTCAGTGGAAAGAGCACGGGCTTTGGAGTCAGGGCTCATGAGTTCGAATCCCAGCTCTGCCACTTGTCGGCTGTGTGACTGTG
Source organism: Ornithorhynchus anatinus (assembly GCF_004115215.2). Classification (NCBI taxonomy): domain Eukaryota; kingdom Metazoa; phylum Chordata; class Mammalia; order Monotremata; family Ornithorhynchidae; genus Ornithorhynchus; species Ornithorhynchus anatinus. The sequence continues at coordinate 112,722,088 of NC_041729.1, forward strand.
GGCAAGTCACTTAACTTCTCGGTGCCTCAGTTCCCTCATCTGTAAAATGGGGATGAAGACTGTGAGCCCCACGTGGGACAACCTGATTCCCCTGTGTCTACCCCAGCGCTTAGAACAGTGCTCGGCACATAGTAAGCGCTTAATAAATACCAACATTAATAAGCGCTTAATAGAGAAGCAACATGGCTTAATGGAAAGAGCCCGGGTTTGGGAGTCAGATGTCGTGGGTTCTAATCCCAGTTCCGCCACTTGCCAGTTAGGTGACTCTGGGAAAGTCACTTCACATCCCTGTCAGTTGCCTCATCTGGTAAATGGGGATTCATTCATTCATTCAATAGTATTTATTGAGCGCTTACTATGTGCAGAGCACTGTACTAAGTGCTTGGAATGAACAAGTCGGCAACAGATAGAGACAGTCCCTGCCGTTTGACGGGCTTACAGTCTAATCGGGGGAGACGGACAGACGAGAACAATGGCAATAAATAGAGTCAAGGGGAAGAACATCTCGGAAAAACAATGGCAACTAAATAGAATCAAGGCGATGTACATTTCATTAACAAAATAAATAGGGTAATGAAAATATATACAGTTGAGCAGACGAGTACAGTGCTGAGGGGATGGGAAGGGAGGGGGGAGGAGCAGAGGGAAATGGGGGGAAAAGAGGGTTAAGCTGCGGAGAGGTGAAGGGGGGGTGGTAGAGGGAGTAGAGGGAGAAGGGGAGCTCAGTCTGGGAAGGCCTCTTGGAGGAGGTGAGTTTTAAGTAGGGTTTTGAAGAGGGGAAGAGAATCAGTTTGGTGGAGGTGAGGAGGGAGGGCGTTCCAGGACCGCGGGAGGACGTGTCCCAGGGGTCGACGGCGGGATAGGCGAGACCGAGGGACGGTGAGGAGGTGGGCGGCAGAGGAGCGGAGCGTGCGGAGTGGGCGGTAGAAAAAGAGAAGGGAGGAGAGGTAGGAAGGGGCAAGGTGATCGAGAGCCTTGAAGCCTAGAGTGAGGAGTTTTTGTTTGGAGCGGAGGTTGATAGGCAACCATTGGAGGTGTTTAAGAAGGGGAGTGACATGCCCAGATTGTTTCTGCAGGAAGATGAGCCGGGCAGCGGGGTGAAGAATAGACTCGAGCGGGGCGAGAGAGGAGGAAGGGAGGTCAGAGAGAAGGCTGACACAGTAGTCTAGCCGGGATATAACGAGAGCCCGTAGCAGTAAGGTAGCCGTTTGGGTGGAGAGGAAAGGGCGGATCTTGGCGATATTGTAGAGGTGAAACCGGCAGGTCTTGGTAACGGATAGGATGTGTGGGGTGAACAAGAGAGACGAGTCAAGGATGACACCGAGATTGCGGGCCTGAGAGACGGGAAGGATGGTCGTGCCATCCATGGTGATAGGGAAGTCTGGGAGAGGACCGGGTTTGGGAGGGAAGATGAGGAGCTCAGTCTTGCTCATGTTGAGTTTTAGGTGGCGGGCCGACATCCAGGTGGAGACGTCCCGGAGGCAGGAGGAGATGCGAGCCTGAAGGGAGGGGGAGAGGACAGGGGCGGAGATGTAGATCTGCATGTCATCTGCATAGAGATGGTAGTCAAAGCCGTGAGAGTGAATGAGTTCACCGAGAGAGTGAGTGTAAATGGAGAACAGAAGAGGGCCAAGAACTGACCCTTGAGGAACTCCAACAGATGGGAGGGGGAGGAGGCGCCAGCGAAAGAGACCGAGAATGACCGGCCAGAGAGATAAGAGGAGAACCAGGAGAGGACGGAGTCCGTGAAGCCAAGGTGAGATAAGGTGTGGAGGAGGAGGGGATGGTCGACAGTGTCAAAGGCAGCAGAGAGGTCAAGGAGGATTAGAATGGAGTAGGAGCCATTGGATTTGGCAAGAAGGAGGTCATGGGTGACCTTAGAGAGAGCAGTCTCAGTAGAGTGGAGGGGACGGAAGCCAGATTGGAGGGGGTCCAGGAGAGAATGGGAGTTAAGGAATTCTAAGCAGCGATTGTAGACAACTCGTTCTAGGATTTTGGAAAGGAAGGGTAGTAGGAAAATAGGGCGATAACTGGAGGGGGAAGTGGGGTCAAGAGCGGGTTTTTTTAGGATGGGGGAGACATGGGCATGTTTGAAGGCAGAGGGGAAGGAGCCCTTGGAGATTGAGTGGTTAAAAATAGAAGTTAAGGAAAGGAGGAGGGCAGGGGCGATGGTTTTAAGAAGGTGAGAGGGAATGGGGTCCGAGGTGCAGGTGGAGGGGGTGGCACTTGCGAGGAGGGAGGAGATCTCCTCTGAGGATACTGCAGGGAAGGATGGAAAAGTGGGGGAGAGGCGCAGGGGTGACTTTGGGGAGCTCAGACCTGATCGTGTTGATTTTTGTGAGGAAATAGGTGGCCAGATCATTGGGGGTGAGAGATGGGGAGGGGGAGGAACAGGGGGCCTAAGAAGAGAGTTAAAGGTCCAGAACAATCGGCGGGGGTGACGGGCATGGGTGTCGATGAGGGAGGAGAAGAAGTTTTGCCTGGCGGAGGAGAGGGCAGAGTTAAGGCAGGAAAGGATAAATTTGAAGTGTGTGAGGTCGGCTTGGTGCTTGGACTTTCGCCAGCAGCACTCAGCAGCTCGAGCATAGGAGCGTAGGAGGCGGACGGAGGAGGTGATCCAGGGCTGTGGGTTAGTGGAGCGAGAGCGGCGGAGGGAAAGGGGGGGCGAGAGAGTCGAGATGAGTAGAGAGGGTGGAGTTGAGAGCGGAGACCTGATCATCGAGAGTGGGAAGTGAGGACAGGGCGGCAAGGTGTGAAGAGATGCTTTTGGAAAGACGGATGGGATCAAGAGAGCGGAGGTCTCTGTGGGGCAGTAGTGAAGATTTGCAGGGGGAGGGAGTGTGAGAGATGAGGCAGGTGAGAAGGTTATGGTCAGAGAGAGGGATTTCAGAGTCGGTGAGGGAGGAGATAGTGCAGCGGTAGGAGATGACGAGATCGAGGGTGTGACCGAGTCGGTGAGTGGGCGCGGTATGGTGGAGGAGGAGGTCGGCAGAGTCGAGGAGGGATAGCATGCGGACTGTGAGCCCCACGTGGGACAACCTGATTACCTTGTATCTCCCCCCCCCCATGCTTAGAACAGTGCTTAGTACATAGTAAGTGCTTAACAAATGCCATCATCATCATCAGTAAATACAGTTGATTGATTGATGCGGAGGACAGGGTTTGGGTGGAAAGATGAGATCAGAAATCAATTGAAAGCCTCCTGGAGTAGCTGTGCTTTGGAAAAGGGTTTGAAGATGCGGGGGGAAAGCAGTGATCTGCTGGGTGTTCCAGGCAGAAAAATGGTGTGAGCAAGCGGCTAGGAAAACAACAATGAGGCACAGTGAGTAGATTATCTTGAGAGGAATGTAGAGTGTGAGCTGGGATGTGGTGAGGGAAGGGTGAATTAATTAATTCATTCATTCAAAAGTATTTATTGAGCCCTTACTGTGTGCAGAGCACTGTACTAAGCACTTGAAATGTACAAATCGGCAACAGATAGACGCAGTCCCTACCCTTTGACGGGCTTACAGTCTAATCGGGGGAGACAGACAGACAAGAACAATGGCAATAAATAGAATCAAGGGGAACAACATCTCATAAAAACAATGGCAAATAAATAGAATCAGGATGATGTACATCTCATTAACAAAATAAATAGGGTAATGAAGATATATACAGTTGAGCGGACAAGTACAGTGCTGAGGGGATGGGACAGGAGAGGGGGAGGAGCAGAGGGAAAGGGGCGAGAAGAGGGTTTAGCTGCGGAGAGGTGAAGGGGGAGGTAGAGGGAGCAGAGGGAAAAGGGGAGCTCAGTCTGGGAAGGCCTCTTGGAGGAGGTGAGCTTTAAGTAGGGTTTTGAAGAGGGGAAGGGAATTAGTTTGGCAGAGGTGTTTTGAAGAGGGGAAGGGAATTAGTTTGGCAGAGGTGAGGAGGGAGGGTGTTCCAGGACCACGGGAGGACGTGGTCCAGGGGTCGTCGGAGGGATAGGCAAGAATGGCCCAGTGAGGAGGTGGGCGGCAGAGTAGGGGAAGAAGTGAATGGCTTAAGTTAATCAATGTCATTTTTGAGTACTTATTGTATGCAAAGCACTGTACTAAATATTTGAGAAAGTTCAATAGAGATGGTAGACAATATCCCTGCCTTATAGGAGTGTGCAATTTAGTTGGGATGACAAACATTAAAATAAGTTACAGAGAGGGAAAGCAATAGAGTATATGGATATGTACATTAGTGGAGTGGGAGTGAGTATCAAAGGGTGTATGGACACAAGGACATAGGGGTCACTGAAGGGATGTAAAATGGGTTGGGGAGTTGAGGAGCTAGAGATGGTTTTAAGCCTGCTCAGGAATTCCTGATTGCAAAAAGGGCAGCAATTGGAGATATTTGAGGAAAGGAGAACAAAGCTTTAGAAGAGCGAACCAGACAGCATAGTGAGCTATTGACTGGTCAGGGGACAGACTGGATCCTGGGAGATCAGCGGGAAGGCTGTTGCAGTAGTCAAAACAGAATATGATGATCTTTTGGAGGAAGTTTGAGTTGGAGAGAAGGGTGGATTCTGGAAGCGTAGAGGAAGAACTAACAAGATTTGGTGATAGACTGCATATGGAGGTTGAAAAGAGAGGAAAGTCAAGGACCTTGTCAAGGTTTGGGGCTTGAGAAATGAGAGTCATGGTGATTGTGTCAATTGTGATGAGAGTTAGATCGAGGAAAGGATTTGAGTGGGGAGATGAGTTCAGTTCTGGAGACGTTGAGCTTGAGGGGTCAGTGGTACATCCAGCTGGAAATGTTCTGCAGGAAAGAGGAAATGCAAGATTGCAGAGGAGAGAAGTCAGTGCTAGTGAAGTAGATTTGAAAGTTACCACATAAAGGTAGTAATTGAAGCCATTAGAGTAGAATGGGAGGAGACAGGTAGAGCTGTAACTGAATCTCAGTGGAATCTAGGGCCTTTTTTTTAGAAAAGGTGAGCTCTTGGGGTATTTGAGGGCAAAGGGGAAGGAGCCATCAGAAAGTGACTGCTGATCAGCAAAGGGGGGAATTTTGGGACACTCACACCTAATGTTTTCAATTTTATCAACAAAGTAGTTGGCAAGGTCATGGAGATGAGAGAGCAGGGAGGATCAGTTTATCAATCACTGGTAGTTACTGAGAGCTTATTGTCTGCAGAGCACTGTACTAAGCACTTGGGAGAGGACACACCAACAGAGTGGGTACATACTTTTCCTGTCCACAAGGAGCTTATAGTCTAGAGGGGGAGACAGATATTAATAGAAAAAAATAATTTGTTATATATGAGCGCTCAGTACAGAGCTTGGCACATAGTGAGCGCTTAAAAAATGCCACCTTTATTTACAGATATGAACGAGGGAGGGGAGAATACCAAAAGCCCAAAGGTTCTATATGCAAATGCATAAAAGACACAAAAGGGAGAAGGAGCCAAAGAAAAGAGGGCTTAATCGGGGAAGGCTTCTTGGAAGAGATATGACCTTAATAAGCCTTTAAAGGTGGGTAGGCTAGTAGCCTGGTGTATATGGATGGGGAGAGAGTTCCAGGCCAGAGGGAGGACGTGGGAAAGGAGTTGGCAGCGAAATAGACAAGGTTGGGGCACAAGTTCGTGTTGAGGAGTGAAGTGTACGAGCTGAGCTGTAGTAGATCAGTGTGGTAAAGTAAGGGGGGTGAGCTGTTCAAGAGCTTTGAAGTCAAAGGTAAGGAGTTTCTGTTGGATGCCAAGGTGGATGAGTAACCTCTGGAGGTTCTTGAATGGGGAGAGGGCACTTAGTACAGTGCCTGGCACATAGTAAGTGCTTAACAAATACCACAGTTATTATTTACCAGGACACTCAGAACAATCAGTTAATCAATGGTATTTATTGAGCGCTTAGTGTTCTGAGCACCATAGGAAGCACTTAGAGTATTACTATTATTATAATCATATTTACTGAGTGATTGCTGTGTGCAAAGCACTGTATTAAGTGCTTGGTAGAGTAAAATATAACATTAAGCATATTCCCTGCCCACAACGAGCTCACAGTCTAGAAGGAGAGACAGACAATATAAAGAAAAAAATTGAGAAATAAATTAGAGATATATACATATGCACCAAGGGAAAGGGAGAGAGGCTGAATGAAGGAGCAAGTATGAATGGTGCAGAAGGGAGTGGGAGAAGAGGGGAGGGCTCAGTCAGGGAAGGCTTCCTGGAGGAGATGTGCCTTCAATAAGGCTTTGAAGTTGGGGAGAGCAATTATCTGGTATGAGGAGGGAGGGCATTCCCTGCCAAAGGTAGGACAATAGAATTAGAAGACATGATCCCTGCCTGCCCATAGGTACTTACAGACTGGGGAGTTGAGAGAAAGTAGGGATATGTACATTAAGTCCTTGTGGGCTGGGGGTGGGTTGAATATCATGTGGGTAGGGGCACAGATCCAAGTACAGATGGTGCAGAAAGGAGAGAGAGTAGGAGAAATGAGGGCTTTGTCAGGGATTGAAGTTTTGGCCTATCTTGGAAATAGCAATCTTAAACAATGAAAAGGAAATGCAAATGCCAAACACATTGAATAAGTGGCTGAGTAGCGATTTATGCCAGGCAAGAAAAAACAACACAGATTTCATTCATTTTCCTGTTAAGGGGAAGGTGAGCCACTAAACAGGTTTTATGGGTTGGTGAACTCAAATGTATCTGTGGATTGATAAAAGGCCACATCAGCAAGTGGGTATGTTTTTCACTAATTGTGTTTGTTCGATCTTGCAGATTTTACCTGCTGAGATGAATTGCCACCTGGGTGTTAGGACTTTTAAAAGCCTGTCCGCTCATTGTTGCCACCAGCGCCCTTCCTGGCTTCCTCTTCCTCATCTCATTGGGATAGATCATGGCACCGAACAAAGTATCTGCAGTGCAAAATGGAACCCAGTTTGCTCTGGGTTATCTGCAGCCCGACCAAGAAGGTGCTACCATCGAGACACCAGGGTGCTGTGGAAGCATAAAGCACTGCAGAAATATATGGAGGACCTATGCGAAGAGCATCAAAGACTTGGTCAGTTATTGGAGCGTGTCTCAGTGAGTGAAGGAGATCGAAAGACTCTGAGTAAAAGACAGGCTCAGCTCTCTCCCCTTGCCACCATTTATCAGGAAATTCGGGAAGCAGAAAGGGCTGCCGAAGAGTTGGAATCGATGTGTCAAAGTAGGTCGACTAGATACGTATGTAACAGTGCAAATACATTTAATGTGCTCGGGTTTGAAGCAGTCTCTTAAGTGAGAAAAAGCCAAGGAGAGGTCGGAAAAATCATTACCATTCATTTTTTTCATGTGGTACCGAGTCTCATGATGGGGACCTCAGTAAGTATTGCTTGATAATGTTGATTCTTATAGGGAGCCTTTATAAAAATAATAATAATAATAATTGTCATATTTATTAAGTGCTTACTATGTGCTGGGCACTGTAATAATAATAATTGTGGTATTTGTTTAAGCGCTTATGTGGCAGGTACTGTACTAAGCGATGGGAAGGATAAAAGCAAATCGGGTTGGACACAGCTTCTGTCCCATATCAGGCTCACAGCCTTAATCTCCATTTTATAGATGAGGAAACTGAGGCACAGAGAAGTGACGTGACTTGCCCAAGGTCACACAGCAGATTAGTGGCACAGCCAGGATTAAAACCCATGTTCTTCCGACTCCCAGGCCCATGCTCTGTCCACTAGGCCATGCTGGTTCTAGGCCGTGCTTTGTGTCTTCCCATTTTCCCCTGCTTCATTATTCTTTCTTTCAGACATTGGTACAGGAATTTCCTAAAACCACACAAAGGCAGAGAGTTTTGGCCCCAGCCTAGACTGTGTCTACAAACTCTGGTATAGTGTACTCTCCCAAGCGTTTAATGTAGTGCTCTGCACACAGTACATAATAGTTTGGATTGATTTGAAGTGAGCTTGGGCCAAACAGGACATCAGTCCTGGCTCAGTTCAGGTAGCCATAGGGTGCCATTGTGCCTGGGATTTCTGAGAGGGAGAGTCCCCGCAGCACAGGGGACAACTATTAATATATTTAGTTGAGATCAGAGGGAAAAGTTTGGGATGGTAGCTTAAACATTCCTGAGTCTCACCATCACCAATAATATAGCTTAAGAAGCAGCATGGCATAGTGGAAAGACCACATGCCCGAGAGTCACTTCACTTCTCTGTGCCTCAGTTTCCTCATCTGGAAAAGGGGATTCACTGTCTTTTCTCCTTCTCCCTTTGACTGTGAGTCCCATGAAGAACAGGCACTGTGTCCAACCTGATTATCTACCCCAGCACTTAGTACAGTGCTTGGCACATAGTAAGAGCTAAACGAATACCAAAAAAGAGAGATTATGGTTCTTTCAAGTCATTTTAGAAGTAGGAGTCGTCATTTCCCACCTTGACTGTTACATCAGCCTCCTTGCTGACCTCCCTGCCACTCCCTACTTCCAGTCCTATGTCACTCTGCTGCCCGGATCATTTTTCTTAAAAAAAAAAAAAAAAAAGTTCAGTACACATCTCTACTCCTAAAGAGCCTCCAGTGGTTGCCCTTCTACCGCCACATGAAACAGAAACGCTTAGCCATTGGCGTTAAAGCACTCACTTAGCTTCTCCCCCCTCTCCCCCCGGGTCTTACCTCGTTGATTTCTTACTACAACCCAGCCTGCACACTTTGCTTCTCTATTGCCAACCTACTCCGTACCTCGATCTCGTAATCTCATCACTGACCCTTTGCCCACATCCTGCCTCTGGCTTGGAACTCTCTCTCCCTTCACATCAGTCACTCCACCACTCTCTCCACCTCAAAACCTGTACTAAAGTTACATCTCCCCTAGGAGGCCTTCCCCAATTAAACCATCTTTTCCACTACTCCCTCTCCCTTCTGTGTCACTTGGATTTATGCCCTGTATTTATTGAGTGCTCACAGTGAGCAAAACACTGCACTAAACACTTGGGGAGAGTACAATATAACGTATTCCCTGCCCAAAAGGAGCTTAGAGTCTAGAGGATATTCACCCCACCCTCAGCCTCCAAAGCACTTATGTACATATCCATAGTGTATTTTATTTACTGTCTCCCACTGTAGACAGTAAGCTCCTTACAAGCAGAGGACACGTCTATATGTACTCTTCCAAGCATAGTACAGTACACTGCACATAGTAAAAGCTCAGTAAATATTTTGTTGATTGAAGGAGCCTGACCTTAAAATCACTGACCTTCTGACAAAAAAAAAACCTTATAGATCTGAGACTTAACGATATTCCCATCCACATTACCCTTAACCCTTTTTAAGTTCAAAACTCCAACGACCTGCTCCTAGCAAAGTCCAAGACCCATGGTCTGTGCTTAGTTTTGCCAGTGCCTCTGACCCCAGACATATATGTGTGAATTACAGCCACTTGGTCTTATAGGTTTTTATATTAACTATGACTGCTGATGACAGTAGATTGAGGACCTTTGCATGTATGACAGTGCCCATACATTTCATTCCCTTCCTAGCATAATCAAAGTTAAATGAATAAACCCAAATGACTGAAACTTGATAACCTCGCTACAGTTTCTGCAAGCAAGAAAAGCCAAAACTTTTTGTCTCGTTTCTATGTTTATTTTTAGGTCTTGATGGCAAAGATGAAAAACAACTCCTGGAACTTGCTGTAGAAGAAAAACAAGCCACTGAACAAAAAATCAATTTATTGTGCGGGGAGGTAAGTTTCCGGGAATGATTTCCTACTTCATAATTACAAAGTAAAAAATGTTCCTCTGAATAATGTGATGGTATAGAGATCCTTTGTTATTCAAAAGAATGGAATTTTGCTGTGATTTACTGACTGAATTTGGAAATTCATTTTTGATCAATGTTAGCTTAGATTTGTGTTTGCGGAATTTTGACCAAGTTGTGTGGGCTTCTGTCTCACTCAGCTCTAACAATTCCCTATCTCTCAGGACTTCCCCAAAACCTTCCCTGGAAGGGAGCAGTACAGGAAGAGTTTGAAATTGAGAAGCAGCGTATCCTAGTGAATCGAGCATGGGACTGTGAGTCAGAAGGACCTGAGTTCTAATTCTGGCTGTGCCATTTGGGCAAATCACTTAATTTTCCTGTGCCTCAGGTACCTCATGTGTAAAATGGGATTATGACTGTGAACCCTTTGTGAGACAGGAACTGTGACCAACCTGATTAGCTCATATCTAGCCCAGCAGTGCCTGACACATAGTAAGCGCTTAACAAGTACCATTTAAAGAAAAAAAAAAGTCACAGATCCTGGATTTCCAAGCTGTCACTGAACTTCTGAGCCACATCAGAGGGTTTAAAGAATACCTTTCCCCACTTAACCAGTGGTGTCTGAGAAATACACACCCAGATATCAAGGGTCCAGAAAAGAGGCACCATTGGATTGTCTCTCTCAAAGACACTCACATTCCTGAATGCAGTCTTACCATCGGCAAGTCATCATTGAACTGAAAGACAGCTCTACTATTACTAATTTATTTAATGGTATTTGTTAAGTGCTTACTTTGTGCCAGGCACTCTACCAAGTGCTGGGGTAGATCCAAGCTGATCAGTTTGAACCCAGTCCATGTGAAATTGGGTCCCTGCTCCAGGGGGTCCTTTGTAAATCAGAGCTTCAAAAGCCATTATGTGTGAGTTCTAATCCTGCCCCTCTCCTCAGGGCTACCCATATAGAAAGAGCCTTGGCAGAGGGTCTACCTTTAGCCATTTCTGTAAAGGCACTTCTCCTGTGATGAGGACAACTGGATCGGTATGTGGACTGTCTCTAGCCTGTTTATCCAGAGTTTCTGGTTCAGGAGCAAGCCAGTTATTTGAACTCTTTGGGACCAACTATAGTGCCATGAATTGACCCTTTGGATCACTGAATCAGCTTTCCTCCCAAGTAGAGCTGTCTTGGTTACTTTATTTGGGAAATGTTCCTCATCCACTTGAACCTGTGAAGATCTCTGCTTCAGCCTATTGGGGATTTTTGTGATCAGGGAGTAAATGTGCAGACAGAGCCTGGCAAAACAGGAAACTTTGCTGTTTTCTAAGGTGGGAGGGAATGATACAAGTGATACAGGGTTTTCAAAGCTATGTTCTTCCTTTTGGATGAGTGAAGCTGGGGAAGCAGCATGGCTCGGTGGAAAAGAGCCTGGGCTTCGGAGTCAGAGGTCATGAGTTCGACTCCTGGCTCTGCCACTCATCAGCTGTGTGACTGTGGGCAAGTCACTTCACTTCTCTGTGCCTCAGTTACCTCATCTGTAAAATGGGGATTAACTGTGAGCCTCACATGGGACAACCTGATGACCCTGTATCTACAGCATGCGCTTAGAACAGTGCTTGGCACATAGTAAGCGCTTAACAAATACCAACATTATTATTATTTGGGGAAAATTATAAAGAACAAACCTAAAGAAAATTAAAAATTTGAGGTTTTAGAATAAATGTATTTGAGAAAATGTAAAAGAACTCCTTGTTAAATCACCATTTATGGTCTGTCTAAAGTCACTGGGATCACAAAATATTGGGAACCAAAACCTTAATGGAGTGTGATAAAACTTGTTTTAGTAGTTTGAGATCCTTGTATATACGCCACTTCTATCTAAGCACAGTCACTGTTCTCATAGACCTTCAGTTACTTCAATTAAGATGGCAAAACAAATAAAATCATGTGGAGGACTCCTCAGCTTCCCACCCAAATTCTGTCCCCCACCAGGTTTTCCCATAACTCTCCTCAAGCCCATAATCTTGGCATTTTCCTGAATAATTTCTCTCATTCCACCCTCATATTTAGCCAGTCACCAAATCCTGTCGATTGTACCTTCACAACATCTCTAGAGCCCACTCTTTCCTCTCCATGCAAACTACTACTGTATTGATCCAAACACTTATCCTGTCCCTCTTGACTACAGTATCAGCCTCTTTGCTGACCTTCCTGCCTCCTATCTTTCCCCTCTCTAGTCCATACTTCACTCTGATGCCTGGATCATTTTTCTGAAAAATAAAAACAAACAAAAAAAAACCTCTCGGTCCATATCTCCCCTCTCCTGAAAAATCTCCAGTGGTTGCCTATCCATCTCCATGTCAAACATAAATTCCTTGCCATCAGCTTTAAGGCACTCAATCGTCTCTCCTTCTACTTCTGGTCTTCTACCTACTCGATTATACTCTCCGAAGCACATACTATAGTGCTCTCTGCATGTAGATAAGTTCTCAGTAAATACCATGGATTGAATAATGATGCTCTTTTCTTCCTTTCCAGCTCTTCCAGGGTTTAGTGCCAAAGGAGAAGGATGACAAGAATGATGTTATTTTAGAAGTTATATCTGGGAGAACAACAGGAGGTCAGCAAAATCACCCAATGTGAAAAAACCCACCCATTTTCAAAAGTACTTAATATTTTTTGCTTATACTACAGCAATAGCTTTAGGCACCTTTTCAATTTCTTTTCAACTTTTAAAGTGTTGTAATTTCTCCTTATATGTAATCTTTCATGATCCCAACACTACACTACTTAATTTTCAGTCTTAATGGCAAATAAGTTTAAAAAATTATACCTGAAACACATATTTTTTTTCTCTTAAATAAAAATTTGTGAGTTAGATGATTCCAGGAACAGTTAATTTCTTGCTTAGCTCAATTGTGGAAATGGGTCAATTATAATGGTTTTAGAGTGGTGGAAGTAGTGAGGTTATGTACCGGGAAATTTCCTATGTTTTGAAAGGACTTGAAATTTATCCTCTGTTCCTCCAAGATAGCAATGCTTGGAAAGCCTGATTGCTGTGTGTTGTAGTAATGATGGAAATTTAAGCTAATATTTACAGAAATCAAGAAAGTATTTTTTTAAATAATCAGGGTAACCTTCACAAGTTAGAATATCAAAGGGATATCAAAAGACACGTTCTTGTTCTCATCTTTACTGTCAATGATTAATTTTTTTTTATTTTTTAGGTGATATCTGCCAGCAGTTTACCAAAGAAATGTTTGAAATGTACCAGAAATATGCATATTATAAACACTGGACCTTTGAGGTTCTCAATTATACCCCAGCAGACTATGGTATGATATATTTTGAGCACTTTATCAAACTAGTGGAGGTGCTGAACTCTGCTGTTCCTTTTATTATGATCTGGATCACCATTATTCAGTAAATTAATCTATCAGTGATGCTCAATGAATGTCTGTCAGGTACAGAATATAGTTCTCAGCTCCTGGCAATCTCCCCACAATCCAGTGAGCAAGACAGACAAAATGTACTTACACAAAGTGGGAGTAAGAGGAATAAGGATGTAACAGGAGGGACTATAAGTGCATTGGGACAAATAATAATAAAGAAAATAAATACATAAAACTAAGGATGACTCTCGACACCCCTAGAGTGATGCAAATTAATCGGGGAAGGTTTCCATCATTATCAGAAATATTTAGTGATCACCAACTTTGCTGTTAGATTCCAATGCAAAAGCTCTATTCTTAAGGAATATCAAGTCTTAAGGAGCCAAAAATGACTAACCTTGGGAAAATTCACTTGTCTCCAAATGGGGTCTGTAAGTATGCAGAATTGGGAGCTAGAAAGGTGCCGTGACTTTAAATGATTAAATCAGAATAGCTCCATAGAGGAGGTCAGTGTTCAGGAAGGTTCTAAGTGATGGGAAAGAAATGGGACAGTAAATGGGTGGAGGTTGACAGATCTACCAGGTGGAATGCTCTCTGCGAAGGTCCAGAGGCAGGAGAAAAATATAGGGAGAAGGAGTGGTCTGAAGACTCCCAGCTGGAACAGAGTTGCACAGTGAGAACAGATAGGATGAGCTCAAAATGGTGGAGTAGTAGAGGTAGTGTAGACTGTGATCTCGTCATGGTCAGGGAATGTGTCTGTTTATTGTTACATTGTACTGTCCCAAGCACTTAGTACTGTGCTTAGCATACAACAAGTGCTCAGTAAATTCAATTGACTAATTGTTGGTGGTAGTAGTAGACTAAGTAGCAAAGGGCTTCGAAGCCCAGGGTCTTCATGCTATAAACCCAGTTTCTTTGAATTGGAAGGTGGCTTGCACCATGCTGCTGCCCGTGTTTCTGGAGACCGTGTCTACAGGCACCTGAAGTATGAAGGTGGAATTCACCGCGTCCAGCGAATTCCCGAGGTGGGCCTGTCATCAAGGATGCAGCGTATTCACACTGGGACCATGTCGGTTATCGTCCTCCCTCAACCTGATGAGGTAAACTCTTTAAGAAACCCAAAGGGTGGCATTCCAAGCTTAAGTGTGCTATTTCTTTAACGCTTACTATGAGCCAAGCTCTATACTGAACGCTTGGGGTGGGTGCAAGATAATCAGGTCAGGCGCAGTCTCGGTCCCAACCGGGACTCACAGTCTAAGAGAGAGAATTCCCAGTTTAAAGATGAGGTGACCAAGGCACAGAGAAGTTAAGGAGAGAAGTTAAGTGACTTGGCCATGGTCACACAGCAGGCAAGTGCTGGAGGTGGAATTAGAACCCAGGTTCTCTGACTCCACGGCTTGTGCTTTCCACTGGGCCACACTGTTTCCCTGTCAATCAGGCTTCCATCATGCTAGAATGCCTCCAAGTTTTCAGGAGTGACAGTTGTTACCTCCTCTCAGTCGTTTAGTACAGTACTCTGCTATTTAGTAAGTGCTCAATAAATACCATTGCTTAATTAAAAAGCCACCTCCTCCGAGTGGTGTTCCCTGATTGATCTCCTCACCTTTCTGGGCATGCCGTCTCCTGAGCCACCATAGCAGTCATGATTATATCTCCTCTACAATCTTCAGTGCCTTTTACCTACAGCATCTCAAGCTCACCGTGTCCAAAACTGAACTTGTCATCCTCAAATCCATTTCTTCACCTATTTTCCTATCACAGTTGTTACCACTACAATCCCCTCTATGTCTGAAGCCCAAACCCTTGGTAGTATCCTTAACTCCCTGGTTTTTTGTTTGTTGTTCTGTTGTTGTTTTGTGTGTGTGTTTGGTGGGAAGCGGGGTCGGGGCGTGTTAGGGTATTTGTTAAGCACTTACTATGTGTCAAACACTGTTCTGAGTGCTGGAGTAGATATAAGTTAATTAAGTTGGACACAGTTCCTGTCCCACATGAGACTCACAGTCAAAGTAGGAGGGAGAAAAGGGGTACTGAAGCATAGAGAAGTTAAGTGACCTGCTCAAGGTCACACAGCAAGCATTTCAACACCCAGATATGTTCTTTTCTCTTCGTCTAAACAATCATCACCTAGATATAGGCACTCATTAAAAAGCTGTTTTTTACTAGCGACTTTCTTCTACACCACAGCTCACTGCCGCCTTCATTCTTTGCAAGCTCATTTTCCCACAGTGCCTGATTCTCAACTCTCCCAGAAATTAGTCAAATAATCAATCAGTGGTGTTTACTGTGTTCAGAGCACTGTATCAAATACTTGGAAGAGTACAGTACAGCAGAGTTGATAGTCAGGATTCATGCCCTCAAAGACTGTAAGATCTTTGAGGACATGGATCCTCTAAGACCTTACAGTCTTGAGGGGGAGATAGGAGTTAAAATTACAAGTAAGGGAAGTGGTGGAGTGCAAGAATATATGCAGAAGTGCTATGGAGTTGAGGGTGGCATGACTGATGCTTAAGGGGTACAGATCCAAATGCATAGACTACACAGAAGGGAGAGTGAATAGGGGAAAGAAGGGCTTAGTCAGGAAAGACCTCTTGGATATGATTTTAGTAGGGCTTTGAAGGTGGGGAGAGTGGTGGTCTGTGTCGGACATGAAGGTAGAGGGTGTTCCAGGCAAGACGGAGGATGTGAGCAAGTATTTGGCAAGGTCGGTGAGACTGAGTTACAGTGAGTAGGCTGGTGTTAGAGGAACCAAGTGTTCCTGAGTTACAGTGAGTAGGCTGGTGTTAGAGGAACCAAGTGTTCCCCGGCCCATCCACAAATCCTCCCATCTACTGTCTCTTTGGTCGGTCACCAGTTGCTAGCCATCCCCACTCCCTAGATAGAAGCAGTGCGGCCTACTGGAAAGGGCACAGGCCTGGGAGTCAGAGGACCTGGGTTCTATTCCTGGCTCTGCCACTTGTCTGCTGTATGACCTTGGGTAAGTCACTTCAATCAGTCAGTGGCATGTACCGGCTTTTAATAGAAAATAAGTGAGATGAGGTAGGACGGGGGAACTGATTGAGTGCCTTAAAGTCAAAGGTCAGGAGTTGTTGTTTGAATCCCTTGCTAATACCCTTCTTCCTTCTTCCTGCAAATGTGCCTGACCACAAATCTTATCTTCAAAGTCCATCTCAAAACTGTGTCAGTGTCTGGTATGCTTTCCCTCATTATTTTTTTTTAATGGTATTTGTTAAGTGCTTATTATGTGCCGAGCACTGTATTAAGCACTGGAGTACATACAAGTTAATCAGGTCGGACACAGTCCCCGTGCTACATAAGGCTCCCAGTCTTAGAACTAAGAAGTGAAGTGACTTGCCTAAGGTCACACAGGAGACAAGTGGCAGAGCCGGGTTTAGAACTCAGGTCCTTCTCACTCCTAGGCCATGCTCTTTCCACTAGACCATGCTGCTTCTCTCTTCTTCTCAGGTCATATCCCCAACTACCCACTCAACACCTTTTTGCTCCAGTTTTTGCACCAGTTGAGTATTTACAACTGCCCATAATACTTCTGTAGAAGTGTTATTTGGTATTCATGGGGGATTGCTTCAAGAAGCCTTGCAAATGGGATTATTCAACAATTCAGAGGCTTCTGGGCCTTTTTTTGTTGCATTTGTTAAATGCTTACTGTGTGTCAAGCACTGTTCTAAGCTCTGGAATAGATCCAAGTTCATCAGGTTGGACAGAGTCTCTGTCCCACATGGGGCTTACAGTCTAAGTAGGAGGAAGTAGGATTTAATCCCCATTTTATATTTGAGGAAACTGAGGCCCAGAGAAGTGAAGTGACTTGCCCAATGTCACATAGCAAACAAGTGGAAGAGCCAGGATTAGAACCCAGGTCCTCTGACTCCCAGATCCATGCCCTTTCTGGAAGACCACGCTGCTTCTTTCTAGGGCATCTGGCTAGCCATCCTCTGAACACACGAGTCTGTGGCAGTTGGTGACCGACCAAAGAGTCAAGCAGACGACGGAGGATTTGTGGACAGGTCCATGGTCTGGCAATGAGCCACCAGTGCAGATCACACCAAATTCAAATAGGTGACACCGAGAACAGAAATCTCAAACATCAAGGGAAGGCCGTGTTGATCAGTACCATATATTGGAGCCTGTAAGATTCCTATCACATGTGGCCTGTGGGAAATTAGGGTTGCATTAGAGATGTTTAGGTGTTTAGCAGTATTGCCTTCAGGCACACAAATAGTAGCCATTTAGTCATATTTTAACATTCTCGTAGGAGTGGTCGACTAAACCTGGTTGCTGGGCCCAGTTTAAGGGAGCTATGGGGAAAATGGGTACAGGGCTCATCAAGAGCCCTAGAGAGGAATCAGAGCCACAGTGTGGCCAACTCTGCCACTTCCAGCTTCCCAGAGGCATAAGTCACTATTTGGAGGGCCCTGACCACACCCCAAGGCAGGAACAGGTGGAAGCGTAGCTCAGTGGAAAGAGCACGGGTTTAGGATTCAGAGGTCATGGGTTCTAATCCTGGCCCTGCCACTTGTCAGCTGTGTGACTTTGGGCAATTCACTTAACTTCTCTGTGCCTCAGTTACCTCATCTGTAAAATGGGGATTAAGACTGGAGCCTCATGTGGGACAACCTAATTACCTTGTATCTACCCCAGCACTTAGAACAGTGCTCGGCACATAGTAACCGCTTAACAACTACCAACATTATTATTATTAAGAACAAGGCAGGGAGGCCCTTGGGGTGGGTGGCACAGGGCTCTAGACCGCCTGGATTCGAATTACCTAAGAGGCTTGCTGCTACAATGGAAGTAGGCATCAGGGCAACCAGCCCAGCCTGTGGCTTGTGTTCTTGCCAAAAGCTTGATATATCACCCATCATTTAGTCAATCAGTGAGTCGTTTTTATTGAGCGCTTACTTTGTGCAGAGCATTGTATTAGACACTTGGGAGAGTACAGTGTAACAGTATAACGGGGTTGTTAGGCACATTCCCTGCCCACAACGAGCTTACAGACTAGAGGGGAGGCAGACATTAATATAGAGTAATTATTGTATTTATGTTATTTGTTAAGCACTTACTATGTGTCAAGCTCTATTCTAAGCGCTGAAGTAGATACAAGTTAATTGGGTTGGACAGAGTCTCTGTCCACATGGGGCTCACAGTCTAAGAAGGATGGAGAACAAGTATCGAATCCCCATTTTTCAGATGAGGAAACAGAGGCCTAGAGAAATGAAGTGACTTGCCCAAGGTCACATGACAGGCAATTGGCAGAAAGCTGGGATAAGATCTCAGGTCCCCTGGCTTCCAGGCCCATGCTCTTTCCACTAGGCCACGCTACTGTTCAAAAAAAACTTGTTCAGAAAACTTTTCTTTTAGACACATCTTAGTGATGCTTTTATTAATCCTAGGTGGATGTTAAAGTGGACCCCAAGGATTTGCGTATAGACACATTTCGAGCCAAAGGAGCTGGAGGACAACATGTTAATACAACTGACAGTGCTGTAAGAATTGTTCACATTCCTACAGGTAGGTATGCCTTCTTGGCTTTTTTTTTTATGTCTTTCCATCTTTCAACTAAATCTTGTTCAAGGAAAGTGATTACAATGCAGGCATACCTCCCTGCAAATTGGAATTGTGCTCCTGAAAACATTTCTTGGGGAAAAACAACCTAACACAAATCACTTTTTCCCATATCAATCACTGGTATTTATTGAGCACTTACTGTGGGCCGAGTACTGTACTAAGTGCTTGGGAGAGTACAGTCTAACAGAGTTGGTTAACACGTTCTTATAGTCCTCGTGCTATAATGAGTGCTGATATTCCTAGCTCTTTCATGAAAAGTGTATCGTGACACACAAACACCTAGACTCACACACTTTTTTGGAGTAGAGAACAATGCAGTTACCTGCATTTTTGTCTGCTCTTGGTCATAACCTAAGATTAAAGTTGTTTATGCATTCAAAAGTTACTCCCACTGGCTGGATTTCTGTTGTTTGGCTGGATATTAATTTGGTAAACTGGCTGGTTAGCTGTTGGTTCTGGCCCCTTGCCAACCAGCTGCTTGCTGAATGGCTGCTTGCTGTTTGGTTGGCTTCCTGGCTAGCTGGCTGTTGCCCCGCCAAGGAGATTTTCAGCTGCCAGCCTTTCCTGACAGAACAATAACTCTTATCCCCTTTTGAAGGAGGAGGAAACAGCAGGGAGGTACCCCAAAGATGGGAGACAAAGCCTCAGCAGGCAGAACTGGAAACATATTAGTCATATAGCCAAGTAAAGCAGAACTGTGTGGAATAGGGAAATTTAGAGAAACATTTGTGGTGATTTGAATGTATCTGGGTCTTGTTAAGGAAAACTCATGTTATAATACTAACCCATGTCTGACACTACATGTAAGCACCTAGTGGTCTCCTCCGACCCGGTGTCAGGCTGCATCTAAAACAGCCTTGCATCAACAGATTCAGGCAGTTGTATTCACTGACCACTGACTGTGTGCAAAGCACTGTACTAAGTGCTTCGCAGAGTACATTATAAGAGAATTGGTAGGCACTTTCCCTATTCTCAACGAGCTCACAGTCAAGAGGAGGAAGCAGATACTAATATAAATAAATCACAGATGTGTGCTTAACTGCTCCCTCCTATGAATCAACACCTTATCGTGGCAGGAGAGTTTGCGTACCCTGATGAAGCTTAGAGCTGTGCCATATAGGGTTACCCATAATGGAAAAGTCTAAGCCGAAGCGTCAGACAAAGTGGATTCACCTGTGCTGGGCAGTAGTGGCATGGGAAATAATCAAAGGGAGACGATCAAGTGTTTAAAACGTCACCAAAATGCTTAGTGAAAATGTGTTGTGGCAAAACTGAGAGTAGTAATAATAATTGTGGCATTTGTTAAGCACAATGTGCCAAATACTGTACTAAGCACCAGGGGAGATACAAGATCATGAGGTCGAATACAATCTCTACCCCATATGGGGCTCACAATCCAGGCAGGTATAGAACTTAACCTTCTGGTTACTCCCTTATCCTTTCTACATTTTAAAAAGTATTTCTCCAATTTGAACTTTTCAGTAGTTCATTTTAAACTCCTCCCTCCCCTCATTCCAAATTAGTGAGGTTTCATGGGGAACTCTTATAAGGTACACTTAGCATAATGATTATTTTGTGAAAAAATGTTCATTTTTTCTGCTCCTTGTAACTTTTATTTCAATATTCATTGGGCAACATCTATGTCAAGCAGCGTAAGGAAGTGTCACAACACTAACCTGCTGATCACATAATGTAAGAAATATATGTCCTCTCTCTGTTGTACCTTTGACTTTATATGTTGTTAAGACTGTAAGTTCATTGTGGGCAGGAATGTGACTGTTAATTGTTGTATTGTACTCTCCCAACCACTTAGTTGGTTACTAAGTACTTGTACCATTTACAAGTGCTCAGTAAATGCGATTGAATGAATGAACACTAGGGACATATGAGAGCAAGAATAAAGTACCGAAATCAGTCAAACAGTAGTATTTATTGAGAACTTACTACATGCAGAACACTGTTGTAAGAACTCGAACGAGTTAGCAGGCACGATCCCTGTCCTCAGTGAACTGATAGTCTAGAGGGGGGTAAAGACATTAATATAAATAAGTGATGTATAATATATAATTTAAAGATATATATATGTTTTGGGGGTTTTTTTTATTTGTTAAGCCCTTAATATATGTCAAACACTGTTCTAGGCACTGGGGT
Source organism: Ornithorhynchus anatinus (assembly GCF_004115215.2). Lineage (NCBI taxonomy): Eukaryota > Metazoa > Chordata > Mammalia > Monotremata > Ornithorhynchidae > Ornithorhynchus > Ornithorhynchus anatinus. The sequence goes on from NC_041729.1 coordinate 112,742,897, forward strand.
AGGTACAAGTTAATTAGGTCCCTGTCCTGAATGGGGCTCACAGCCTGAGTAAGTGGGAGAACAGGCAGTTAAACCCTGTTTTTCAGTTGAGGGAACTGAGGGACAGCAAAATGAAGTGACTTGCCCAAGGTTACCCAGCAAGCAATCGGCAAAGCCAGGCTTAGAGCCCAGTTCCTATCACTCACAGACCTGTGCCCTTTCCACTGGGCCATGCTGCTTCTCTCCCTGTGGGGTTGAGGGTGGGGCAAATATCAAATGCCCTAAGGTCACAGATCCAAGCACATAGCACAGACTGAACGCAAAAGGGAGAGGGAGCTGGGGAAAAGAGGGCTCAATTGGGGATGGCTTCTTGGAGAAGATGTGACCTTAATGTAAATTGTAATGTAATGTTATATAATGTGTAATATGAACCTTTCACTAACTACAGTTACTGTGCTCATTTTATCCTCATTCTAATCCTTTATCATTGTGAGACAGTATCAAAGTGAAGGAATGTTCACCAACTCTTTATTTATGACTTATTATAGTGAATCCCTTAATTTTGTAGGGCTAGTGGTGGAGTGCCAACAGGAACGATCACAGCTCCGAAATAAAGATATGGCAATGCGAATGTTGAGAGCCAAACTCTACCAAAAGACCCTTGAAAGAGAAGAGAGTCAGAAACTCAGTGCTAGAAAACTGCAGGTAAGTAATTTTGAAATTTCTGATGTGGAGAGCCTGATAACTTTGGATTTGGGCTTCACCCAATCCAGGCTGTGCTTGTTACTAAGTGGTCTGTTAGCAGTGGGGAGAATCCCACCAGAAAGGACTGTTAAGTTTGATTTTCCCCTTTGTCACTGACTTTAGGTCAGAGATGGAAAGTTACTAGCCTGGAGGGGGCCGCACTCCTAAAATATGTGACATTCAAAAAGCCCATCAGTAAAATTGGTACTGCATTTATTGTTTAAACAAGCCTTCTCACCTATATTATTCCCACGTTTAGACATTCATTCATTCAGTCGTATTTATTGAGCACTTACTGTGTGTAGAGTACTGTATTAAGCGCTTGGAAAGTACAATTCAGCAACAAATAGAGACAATCCGTACCCAACAACGGGCTCACATAAATAAATTGATTTTCACACCAATTTATCCCACTTATAAACATGATGATAAATTTGAGGCAAGTAGTCTCTTGTGCAGTGATGACATTCTAGATATTTTTACTTTTGCTGGACATAGTGATGTCAAGCTGGAGCCAGTAAGGAGCCAGAAAAAGTCTTCCTGCTGTTTTTTGTCCACCTCCCTCACCTGCTCCATGACATTGGGCAAGTTATTTGCTTGTTATGCAGCCATTTGGTCCCCAAGAGCCCTGGCAACCAATAGGTGCCAGTTTCTAAAAAATAATATAATAATTCTGGTATTGGTTAAGTGCTTTCTATGAAAGGGAAGCAGCGTGGCTCAGTGGAAAGAGCCTGGGCTTCGGAGTCAGAGGTCATGAGTTCGACTCCCGGCTCTGCCACTTGTCAGCTGTGTGACTGTGGGCAAGTCACTTCACTTCTCTGTGCCTCAGTTACCTCATCTAGACAATGGGGATTAACTGTGAGCCTCACGTGGGACAACCTGATTACCCTGGATCTCCCCCAGCGCATAGAACAGTGCTCTGCATATAGTAAGCGCTTAAATACCAACATTATTATTATTATGAGCTGAGCACTGTACTAAGTCGGGTAGACATAAAACTTGTATCTTTCATTCATTCATTCAATAGTATTTATTGAATGCTTACTATGTGCAGAGCACTGTACTAAGCGCTTGGAATGAACAAGTTGGCAACAGATAGAGACAGTCCCTGCCGTTTGATGGGCTGTATCTTCTACATTGTTCACTTCAACTGTTTTGATGCTTTACTTTTGGTGAACTGATAGAGGGTAGCCATCAGTCATATTTATTGAGCACTGATTGTGTGCAGACCACTGTACTAAGCGTTGGGAAGATTACAATGTAGCAGAGTTGGTAGACACATTCCCTGCCGGAAAGGAGCTCACAGTCTAGATAGGGAGACGGTATATACTTCTTTCCATTTTACATTATGTGTTCAAAAAAAGGTAATGGAAATGAAGTAAATGAATCGATTGCTGCTGGACAGAGGACAGCCGATTGAATAAAATGACTCTTGCTCCATGTACTTTATTACTAATAATAATAAATGGGGTATTTGTTACGCTCTTACTACATGCTAAGCACTGAGTAGATACAAGAGAATTATATAGGACACACAGCCTAGATAATTAGGTAGACACACATGGGACTCACAGTCAAAAGGGGACAGGGAGCAGGTAGTTAATTCGTATTGTATAGATGAGGAAATTGAGGTGTAGACAAGTAAAGTGACTTGCTCAGGGTCACGCAGCAGGCAAGTGGGAGAGCTGGGTTTGGAACCCAGGTCTCTTACTTGGTCCTGTGCTCAGCTCGCTGTGGTCAGGGAAAGCTGCTACAACTCTCATGGACTGTACTCTCCCAAACACTTAGGAAAGTACTCTGTATGTAGTACATGCTCAATAAGCACCACTGATTGATTAATTTCCATTAAGTCACCCTGCTTCTGACATATTTTAAAGATATGTGTGTGAGTTGATATAATAATGCATGTAAAGTGATTTGAGCTCCTGGGGAAAATGAGTTTTTGTAAACCAAAGAAGATGAGGAAGGAGGAAAAAAGTTGATAGCAATTCAGAGAAAAGCATGTATTTTAATTCACTGGATTATAGCCGAAATTTGCCACCTCTGACTCGTTCAATTTATAAACTGAAACAAATCAATTGTGTGACCGTTCTGAAGTTGATTGAAAATATATCTTCCTTTTTAATTAAAACTGTTTCCCAGCAGTATCTTGTGATCTCCCGCTCCTCTCAAAGGCTTCTTCCTCCACCTGCGCCTCTGACCCCATTTCTTCGCACCTTATCCAAACACTTACTCTCTCCCTTCTTCCCTCCCTGCTCACCATCTTCAACTGTTCACTTTCCATGGCTTCTACCCCATTGCTTTCAAACGTGCTTACGTATCCCCTATCCTAAAAGACCCTCCCTTGGCCTCACAGCTCTCTCCATTTATTGTCCACTCACTTTCCTATCTTTCCTCTCTAAACTCCTGGAGCGAGTTGTCTATACCTGCTGCCTTCACTTCCTCCTCTCCAGGCCTCACCTTGACCCCCTTCAATCTGGCTTCCACATCTTTACTTCAAGGAAAACTCCACCAAACTAACTGTCTTCCCCTCTTCAAAGCCCTACTGAGAGCTCACCTCCTTCAAGAGGCCTTCCCAGATTGAGCTTCCCCTTTTCCCTCTGCTCCCTCTGCTCCCTCTCTACTCCCCCACCACCCTCTGCTCCCTCCCCCTCCTCCCCTTCACCTCCCCTCAGCTAAGCCCCCTTTCCCTTTGCTCCTCCCCCCTCCCTTCCCTTCCCCTCCGCACTGTGCTCATTTGTATATATTTTTATTACCCTATTTGTTAATGAGGTGTACATCCCCTTGATTCTATTTATCGTGACTATGTTGTCTTGTTTTTGTCTGCCTGTCTCCCCCGATTAGACTGTGAGCCCGTCAATGGGCAGGGATTGTCTCTATCTGTTGATGAATTGTACATTCCAAGCGCTTAGTACAAGTGCTCTGCACATAGTAAACGCTCAATAAATACTATTGAATGAATGAATTTCCTGGGTCATTGGAGATTGCAAAATGGCACTGACGTTTTTGCTACATAAACATTGGACCTCATGCTATATAAAATATATATTTTCAACTTGAATATTTTTTGCTAGTATAGGGAAGCAGTGTGAAGCAGCGTGGCTTAGTGGAAAGAGCGCAGGCTTGGGAATCTGAGGTCATGGGTTCTAAAACAACTTTGCCACTTAGCTGTGTGACTTTGGGCAAGTCACTTAATTTCTCTGTGCCTCAGTTACCTTATCTGTAAAATGGGGATTAAGACGGTGAGCCCCACATGGGACAACCTGATTACCTTTTATCTCCTCCATGCTTAGAATAGTGCTTGGCACATAGTAAGTGTTTAACAAATACCATAATTATTATTATTATAGAACATGAGCCTGGAATCAGAAAGACCTGAGTTCTAATCCTGGCTCTGCCGCTTGTCTCTCTTGTGACTTTGGGCAAGTCACTTAACATCTCTGTGCCTCCGTGACCTCATCTGTAAAATGGGGACTAAGACTGTTAGCCTTTTGTAGGACAGGACTGTGTCCAAACCGATTATCTTGTATCTACCTCAGCGCTTAGTACAGTGGCTAACGCATAGTAAGTGCTTAAGTCCCATTTTTTAAAAAATCCTGATGTGAAACTTTTTAATTAGATTGGCAATTTTGTCACTTGACCACCAGAGGTCTCCATATACTAAGTGGGCAAAGCCTTTTAAACTGTGATCCTGTACTTCACAAGTATCGAAAGAGAGATTCAAGAAAACACAGAAATTTAAAAAGTAAAAATAAAATGTTTAAATGTGAAATAATAATTATTAATAATAATGATGGTATTTAAGCACTTATTTTGTGCCAGGCACTGTTCTAAGCGCTGGGGTAGATAAAAGATAATTGGATTGGACACAGTCCCCGTCCCATTCATTCAATAGTATTTCATTCAATAGTATTTATTGAGCGCTTACTATGTGCAGGGCACTGTACTAAGCGCTTGGAATGTACAAATCGGCAACAGATAGAGACAGTCCCTGCCCATTGACGGGCTTACAGTCTAATCGGGGAGACAGGCAGACAAAAACAATAGCAATAAATAGAATCGAGGGGATGTACATCTCATTAAAAAAATAGCAATAAATAGAATCAAGGGGATGGTCATCTCATTAACAAAATAAATAGGGTAATAAAAATATATACAATTGAGCAGACGAGCACAATGCTGAGGGGAAGGGAGAGGGGGAGGAGCAGAGAGAAAGGGGGGAAAAGAGGGCTTAGCTGAAGGGAGGTGAAGGGGGGGTAGAGGGGCAGCAGAGGGAAAAGGGAAAGCTCAGTCTGGGAAGGCCTCTTGGAGGAGGTGAGCTCTTTGTAGGACTTTGAAGAGGGGAAGAGAATGAGTTTGGCGGAGGTGAGGAGGGAGGGCATTCCAGGACAGCAGGAGAACGTGGGCCAGGGATCGACGGCGGGATAGGCGAGAACGGGGCATGGTGAGGAGGTGGGCAGCAGAGGAGCGGAGCGTGCGGGGTGGGGAGTAGAAAGAAGGGAGGAGAGGTAGGAAGGGGCAAGGTGATGGACAGCCTTGAAGCCTAGAGGACACATTCATTCATTCAGTAGTATTTATTGAGCACTTACTATGTGCTGAGCACTGTACTAAGCGCTTGGAATGTACAAATCGGCAACAGAGACAGTTCCTGCTCTTTGACGGGATTACAGTCTAATCGGGGGAGACAGACAAGAACAATGGCAATAAATAGAGACAAGGGGAAGAACATCTCATTAAAACAATAGCAAATAAATAGAATCAGGGTGATGTACATCTCATTAAACAAAATAAATAGGGTGATGAAGATATATACAGTTGAGCGGACGAGTACAGTGCTGAGGGGAGGGGAAGGTAGAGGGGGAGGAGCAGAGGGAAAGGGGGGGAAGAGGGTTTAGCTGCGGAGAGGTGAAGGGGGAGGTAGAGGGAGCAGAGGGAAAAAGGGGGGAGCTCAGTCTGGGAAGGCCTCTTGGAGGAGCTGAGCTTTAAGTAGGGATTTGAAGAGGGGAAGAGAATTAGATTGTCGGAGGTGAGGAGGGAGGGCGTTCCAGGACCGCGGGAGGACGTGGGCCAGGGGTCGACGGCGGGAGAACGGGGGACGGTGAGGAGGTGGGCAGCAGAGGAGCGGAGCCTACGGGGTGGGCAGTAGAAAGAGAGAAGGGAGGAGAGGTAGGAAGGGGCAAGGTGATGGAGAGCCTTGAAGCCTAGAGTGAGGAGTTTTTGTTTGGAGTGGAGGTTGATAGGCAACCACTGGAGGTGTTTAAGAAGGGGAGTGACATGCCCAGAACGTTTCTGCAGGAAGATGAGCCGGGCAGCGGAGTGGGCAGTCGTAATCCCCATTTTAAATTACCTACTCACATATTTCAGCCTGAGATACTTATGCTACTACCTCTTGTAGCCTAGTTTTTTCTCTTTCTCCCATTGTTTGTATCCTTTTTATCCACCTGTCTTTCCTTTTAAATTGTGAGCAAGGACCTTGGATCATCTATTATACTCCCCCAGGTGCTTAGGACAGTGATTTGCACTTAGTTAATGATTGATTGATTGATGTTTCAGATTAGCCTGGGGGAGGTTCCTGTCAGAAACATTCCTAGTGGGTTTAGGGATTTAAGGCAATGATTCCCCTTGGGTAGGATGAGAAATTCCCCTTGGGAAGTTCTGCCTTTAAGTCTCTTTCTGTTCACCACCTCTCCCTATGGGCACTGTGCAGTGGCAGGTCTCAAAATAGAGGTGGTGCTGCAAGTGACTTGACCTTAGGCAAGTCACTTAACTTCTCTGTGCCTCAGTGACATCTGTAAAATGGGGATTGAGACCGAGCCCCACGTGGGATAACCTGATGACCTCGTATCTATCCCAGCGCTTAGAACAGTGCTTGGCAGAGAGTAAGCGCTTAACAAATACTATTATTATTATTATTATCTAGCACTGCTGCCTCCTCAAATCCAACAGTGACTTGCCCTCACTTCAGAGCCTTATTTATTGAAGGCAAATCTCCACGAGGCCTTCCCTGAGCCCTCCTTTCCTGTACTCCCACTCCCTTCTGCATCACCCTGACTTGCTCCCTTTATTCATCCCCCCATCTCAGTCCACAACCCTTATGTACATAGCTGCCATTTATTTATTTATAATAATGTCTGTCTTCCCCTCTACACTGTAAGCTCAATTGGGCAAGGAATGTCTCTGCTTATTGTTATAGTGAACTCCCAAATATTTAGTACAGTGCTCTGCATACAGTAAATGCTCAATAAATATGATTGACTGACCACCCCCTAGACCTCTCTGACTGGTCCCAGGCCCCTGCCCAGGTGCTTTCCAAGCAATGGCAGCTCTCCAAGAAGGACAGGGCCTCAGGCAGCCCAGACTGTCATCGAGGTGGAGACAGAAAGGGAGAAAGGTAGCAGCTTTTCATCTCTCCTGGAAGGACACCAGATAGCCTCAGCTGTAAGCTTGTTGCGTGCAGGGAAAGTGTCTACCAACTCCTGTTGCTTTGCACTCTCTCAGGTGCTTAGTACAGTGCTGGGCACACAGTAAGCCCTTTCATTCATTCACTCAGTCATATTTATTGAGCACTTACTCTGTGCAAAACACTGTACTAAGTGCTTGGGAGAGGACAGTATAACAGTAAACAGACACATTCCCTGCCTACAAGGAGCCCTCCACAAACACCATTGACTGAATACTGATTTGGGCCATTGAAGTTGCTATGAAATCAGTATTTGCCTTTTGTTGATGCCTAGGTAGGAACCAGAGCCCAGTCAGAGAGAATTCGAACCTATAACTTCACTCAGGACAGAGTCACAGACCATAGGATTTCTTACGACATGCGCAATATCAAGGTAATTTTACTGATTATACCTTAACGTAGTCATCTGCAAAGCAAATGACTGTTTACTGTTGTTGTTTCTTAATGTTACCCAAGAACAGTAAGAAGTCTTGCTAGCTAGAGTTGATCTGAAATCAGTTTGCAGGTTTTGCTGGTCTGAGTTATGACTTTCCAGGTCTTTGTTCTGAAGTTATAAGGAATCATGGTTAGAGCTGATTTTTTTCAAGTGGCTCATTTTGAATGATACATGACCATGCCAGTTTGAAGCAGTGGCTGTGTCTACATATAGCAAGTATATATATATATATAATTAATGAGGTGTACAGCCCCTTGATTCTATTTATGGTGATTATGTTGTTTTGTTTTTGTTTCGTTCTGTTTTGCCCTGCCGTCTGTCTCCCCCGATTAGACTGTGAGCCCGTCATTGGGCAGGTATTGTCTCTATCAGTTGCCAAATTGTACATTCCAAGTGCTTAGTACAGTGCTCTGCACATAGTAAGCGCTCAATAAATACTATTGAATGAATTTATATATATATATAAAATATTGTTTTTTGGTTTATTCCCCAAAATTTTTCAGAGGCATCCCAGCCTCAGATCCCTTCTAATAATAATAATAATAATAATAATGTTGTTATTTGTTAAGGGCTTACTATGTGCAGAGCACTGTTCTAAGTGCTGGGGTAGATACAGGGTAATCAGGTTGTCCCACGTGAGGCTCACAGTTAATCCCCATTTTACAGATGAGATAACTGAGGCACAGAGAAGTTAAGTGACTTGCCCACAGTCACACAGCTGACAAGTGGTAGAGCTGGGATTCGAACCCATGATCTCTGACTCCCAAGCCTGTGCTCTTTCCACTGAGCCACACTGCTTCTCATTAAATGCTTACTATGTGCCAAGCACTGTTCAAAGAACTGGCATAATAATAATAATCTTTCTGTATTTGTTAAATGCTTACTATGTGTTACACTGTTACTTACACTGTTCTAAGCGCTGGGGTATATACAAGATAGGTTGTCCCACATGGGGCTCACAGTCTTAATCCCCATTTTACAGATGAGGTAACTGAGGCCCAGATAAGTGAAGTGATATGCCCAAGGTCACACAGCAGACAAGTGGTGGAGCCGGGATTAAATCCATAACCTTCTGACTCCCAGTCCCATGCTTTATTGACTACGCCATGCTGCTTCTCACTGTGCCATGCTGCTGACTTTGGACAAGTCACTTCACTTCTCTGGGCCTCAGTTCCCTCATCTGCAAAATGGGGATGAAGACTGTGCCCACGTGGGACAACCCAATAGCCTTGTATCTTCCCCAGTGCTTAGAACAGTGCTTGGCACGTAGTAAGTGCTTAACAAATACCGTTATCATTATTATTATTATGGGTGCTCCTTGACACCAGGGAGGAGACTCAGGGCTACTGGGGGATTCTGGGCGGCTCCTTCCCCCCTGCCTCCCCCTTACCCCTTCCCGGGGGAGAATAAGTGCATGGGGATGGGATCTTTTTTTTTTAATTGTATATGTTAAGTGCTTACTATGTGGTAATAATGAGAATAATAATTATGGCATTTGCTAAGCACTTACTATGGGCCAAACACTGTTCTAAACTCTGGGGTCAACACAAGGTCATCAGGTTGTCCCACGTGGGGCCTACAGTCTTAGTCCTCATTCTACAGATGAGAGAATTGAGGGCCAGAAAAGTGAAGTGACTTGCCCAAGGTCACACAGCAGGCAAGTGGCGGAGTCTGGATTAGAACCCATGTCCTCTGACTCCCAAGCCCATGCTCTTTCCTCCTGAGCCATGCTGCTAGGCGTAGATACAAGTTAATCAGTTGGACACAATCCCTGGCCATATGGGGCTCACAGAACTAGGACAGAGTAGAATTTAATCCCCATTTTCCAGATGAGGTAACTGCGGCACAGAGAAGTTAAGTGAGTTGCCCAAGGTCACACAGCAGACAATAAAGTAGCAGAGCCAGAATTAGAACCCATGACCTCTGACTCTCAAGCCTGTGCTCTTGCCACTAGGCCATAATTCTGAGATATTGATGGGAGCAGAGCCCCAAGGAGCAGGCAACAACTTTGGCATGAACTCCTTGGTTTTCTTGAGCTCCATTTTGCCAATTGCAAGCAATAAAGTAATCTCAAAATCTCCACATGCTAGCGGGATCACCTGAGCTGTCATTAAGATGTGCAATTCAGGCAGATTCTGTGAAAATTTCTCCGTCTATTTGTATCATAATTCAAAGATAATAATTTATCTCCAGGAGGATCCCCTTTCACTTGGTGTGACACTATTAACGGTGCATTCTGAGCCTTTTCTTGGAGGCTACACAGATGCTGAGCATTAGTGGCAACAGTATGTTCAGCTGTTCTGACAAAATGCCTAGAATCTTAAGCTAAAGACCCTCCACGAGAGTCACAGAACTATGGATATCAAAAGTTTGGAGCCCAACTACTTCTGAATAGAATGGGAAATGGAAAGGTGGGAAAATGGAGTAGGGAGATGGCAGGTTGAGGCAAGAGTAATAGCCTGGGCTCTGTGGCAGAAAAATGCAAACCCCAAACTCAGAGCTTCTAGGAACCCCCACCCACCACCACCGGCCACCCCCCCAGCAACACTCCAGCTCCTTACCCCTGCCCCTCCACCTTTAAAAGAAAGAGGGAATGTGGGAATGTGCCCATTTAACTGAAAAGCTTTCTTAGCATCACAGTTTTGCGGAAATCTTTCAATATCCTGTCCTACTTTCATCCCTTCCCCATCAATTCCTCCAGTGTGAACAGGGTGTTCATCTGACATGTCAGCTTGGTGGTTGAGTAGTTTGGAATCGGGGCTAATGTACTGTGTCTGATCTTACCTTTTTTGCCTACATTTATGAGAGTGGGTCTAAATGATCACTCGGCCTGAATTGGTCCACAAAATTATTTTGCTACTTTGTCAAAATGAAAAGGTTGCCCAAAGTAGACTGGACTGGGCAGAATTAGGTTCAGAATTTAGTGCATTTTTGGCCAACCACCTGCTAACCTGCTTTTATAAATAGCCTTCCTTTTTTTTCCCCTTAGAGAGTAGTAGGTCCAATGTTCAGCACAAACCTTCATATCTTTTAGGGTTTTTTAATCCAGGTAGTGTGTCTTTTCATACTTAATGCTTTGTTTTTATTTTGCCAGGAGTTTCTAGGTGGTGAGAGGCCTCTGGACATGCTAATCCAAAATCTGCTGCTCTCAGCAAATGAAGAAGCAGTTGTCGAACTTTTGGATAACTTCAAATCATGCCAGGAGAGCAGCTGAATGGATTTAGTATCAAATAGAAGCCTGCTGGAGTCTTAGCCAGGTCAAAATGAAATAATTGGAGAAATGTGGTTGAAAGCATCCAAATTATTTTCATTAAAAAAACCACCAACAACAACAAAAACCCCCACAACAATTTATTTGGAAAATATTTCCTACCTGCAGGTCATTTGGTCTTTGCATTTATTCATCTGTAACTTGTCTTGATTCCCCCCTCTACTCCCCACCCTCCTCCTCTATCTCAAGATTCTCTGAGATCTGGGAGGGCATACTTATAAAGTACTCTGAGATTAACATCTGAGAGTTTATTTTAGTTCTGTGTTTTATTCTATTTCTAAAATGAGGCCCCCAGCCTAAGCATCTATTGAGCACTTACTGTGTACCCAGCATTATACTAAGCACTTCAGGAAATATAACATGACACAGTTGATTCATTCATTCATTCAATAGTATTTATTGAGCGCTTACTATGTGTACTAAGCACTTGGAATGTACAATTCGGCAACAGATAGAGACAATCCCTGCCCATTGATGGGCTAACAGTCTAATCGGGGGAGACAGACAAAAACAATAGCAATAAATAGAATCAAAGGGATGGACATCTCATTAACAAAATAAATAGGGTAATAAAAATATATACAAATGAGCAGACGAGCACAGTGCTGAGGGGAGGGGAAGAGAGGGGGGAGGAGCAGAGGGAAAGGGGGGGAAAGGGGGCTTAGCTGAGGGGAGGTGAAGGGAGGGCAGAGAGGCAGCAGAGGGAAAAGGGGAAGCTCAGTCTGGGAAGGCCTCTTGGAGGAGGTGAGCTCTCAGTAGGGCTTTGAAGAGGGGAAGAGAGTTTGGCGGAGGTGAGGAGGGAGGGCATTCCAGGACAGCGGGAGAACGTGGGCCAGGGGTCGACGGGATAGGCGAGAACGGGGGACGGTGAGGAGGTGGGTGACAGAGGAGCGGAGCCTACAGGGTTGGCAGTAGAAAGAGAGAAGGGAGGAGAGGTAGGAGGGGGCAAGGTGATGGAGAGCCTCGAAGCCTAGAGTGAGAGGTTTTTGTTTCGTGCGGAGGTTGATAGGCAACCACTGGAGGTTTTTAAGAAGGAGTGTGACATGCCCAGAGCGTTTATGCAGGAAGATGATCCGGGCAGTGGAATGAAGCATAGACCGGAGCGGGGAGAGACAGGAGGAAGGGAGATCAGAGAGAAGGCTGACAAAGTAATCCAGCCGGGATATTATGAGAATCTGTATCAGTAAGATAGCCGTTTGGGTGGAGAGGAAAGGGCAGATCTTGGCGATATTATAAAGGTGAGACCGGCAGATCTTGGTGACAGATTGGATGTGTGGGGTGAATGAGAGCCGAGTCAAGGATGACACCAAGGTTGCGGGCTTGAGAGATGGGAAGGATGGTCATACCATCCACAGTGATAGGGAAGTCAGGAGAGGACAGGGCTTGGGAGGAAAGATAAGGAGCTTAGTATTGGACATGTTGATTGTGAGCAGGGGATGTACCTACCTACTCTATTGTATTGCACTCTGAAAAGTGGTTAGTACAGTCCTCTGAACGCAGTAAGCACTCAATAAATACCATTGGTGATGATGATGCTGTCATCATCATCATCATTTGTGTTCCTGACCAAATGGATCTAATAATAATGATGGTATTTGTTAAGCGCTTACTATGTGCAGAGCACTGTTCTAAGCGCTGGGGTAGACACAGGGGAATCAGGTTGTCCCATGTGGGGCTCACAGACTTCATCCCCATTTTACAGATGAGGTAAGTGAGGCACAGAGAAGTGAAGCGACTTGTCCACAGTCACACAGCTGGCAAGTGGCAGAGCCGGGATTTGAACTCATGACCTCTGACTCCAAAGCCCGGGCTCTTTCCACTGAGCCACGCTTGGATCTCTCAGTCCTGCAGTGGGAGACAGATAAGAGAGTGGCCTAATATTAACCAATATCAAACATTTAGAGATTCTTGGAGTAGGGTGGTCTAATCCTACTAGGATGGATGGATGCCACCCACCCATCTTTCTGTAGAATCCCTCTGTTCCCGGAAATAATCTGTGACCTCAGAAGATCTGTCTCATCTGGTGCCCACTGGATTGATTCCATGAACTGTGTCCTTCAAGTGGGAGTTACAAAGCATGCAGAAGTCATGATTCCTACCCTGAAGGAGTTTGAAATCTTGTTAAAATTAGGCCAACCATACACAGCCAGGAAAAACAATACAGGATTAAAAAGTTGTATGGAGATATACCCAACTGAAGAAATTGTGTAATTGCCATAGATTTACACTTTGAGACAGATTCTGATGTAAAGTACTGGAACAAATACCACTGCAGTCTGAGAAAAGTGTAAATGAACCTTAGGGAGGGAACTGGTAGCAAACATCCTGAAAAATCAATAATGTGGTCTCAGGCACACCCACCTCTTTACCCTGGCTCCCAGCAGCAGGACAGAAAGGCCTGATTCTCTTACCTAGGAACACAGGCACACAATTTAAAAATAAATAAATGTTCTTAAAGAAAAAACAAGTCCCGTTGAAACTAGAGTTCTCTAATGAAAATGTATTGATCTGACAATGCCTTAATTACCATTCACTGCATAACTTGGCTATAGTATTTGAAGACTTTTTTTCTGGTACTTGTCAAGCATATACTATGCTGGGGTGTATACAAGCAAATCAGGTTGGAGCAGTCCATGTCTCACATGGGGTTCCCAGTCTTAATCCCCATTTTACAGAAGAGGTAACTGAGGCACAGGGAGGTTATGTGTATCGCCCAAGGCCACACAGCAGACAGATGGCAGAGACAGGATTAGAACACATGACCTTCTGACTCCCAGGCCTGTGCTGTATCCATTATGCCCTGGGGTATTTATTTTTATTATTTATATAGGTTATGACATATATATATATGAAGTAGTGAAAATGCAAATCTGATTTGGGGATCATTGCAAATTTAAAAAGAAATATTTTTAGTTATATCAAAACCAAAGCTCATGCTGTAGTACCAATAAAGAGTCAGAGCCACAACAATTTGAGACAAAATTGTTAACTTGCATTATAGTACTCTTTTTATGTAGTTTGGGTTAGTTCATTACTGAATTGCAACCTAACAGTGATTTTTTTACACCGTAAGTAGTTTTTAAGTATTCCTAGGAAATCTAAATTTGAAGATTTAAAAAAAGGAATATTTGTATTAAACTTCTTTCTAAATCGGGCAGGGTCTTATGAGCTCGTTCTGGGCAGGGAACGGGTCTGCTGATTATTTTGTATTGTACTCTCCCAAGCACTTAGTACAGTGCTTCGCATGTAGTTAGTGCTCAATAAATTCCATTGATGGATTGATTGGTTAATAAAACTGTGATGAGAGGAAAAATAGTTGAAGAAGAGGTCCGAATTTTTATAGGAATGATCAACTGTCTGGCCCAAAACATCATATGTGTTGAATTTTAAAAGTCTGTAATTCAGTATACATAATAATAATGTTGGGATTTGTTAAGTGCTTACTATGTGTCGAGCACTGTTCTAAGCGCTGGGGTAGATACAGGGTAATCAGATTGTCCCACGTGAGGCTCACAGTCTTCATCCCCATATTTTACAGTTGAGGTAACTGAGGCACAGAGAAATTAAGTGACTTGTCCAAAGTCACACAGCTGACAAGCGGTGGACCCAGGATTTGAACCCATGACCTCTGACTCCCCAGCGGGTGTTCTTTCCACTGAGCCACGCTGCTTCTCTTAAATTACAAGGATACATGAGGCCAGTCCTTAGTCAAATATATAGAAGTGGGGAATAAATTGAAGAGACTTTGTGATTTTTTTGTTATGAAACATTCGCCAGCTGGAGGAAGAAGATGGAAATTAGTTTCCATGCTCATGAGGTTAGCCAAGAATCTGGATTCACACTAATGCTCTTGAAAGCGGTCACCAAAACTCACATCCAGATCCAAGAGGGAACCTAAGTTGTTCTGAGTAGCCAGCTCCCCTGCCAAGTGTCAGGGGGTTATTGCTCTATATTCCCTTTTGGTCTGACCACTTAGACCTGGCATCACCACATAGTTCACACTTAGACTTTTGTTCTGGATGAGGAAAAGTCAACACTCCCTACTCAGAGCTGTAGTCGTGTGTGAATTTCTCCTTCGGTTACACTATGCTGCAGTAGTGACTGGGGGACACTTTTCAATGCCTCTAATTAAGAATTATTGGCCTCTTGAGGTTTCTTCCTCCTTGGATGAGTTCTGTTTTCTTTCAACTCCACTGGACTGATGAGCAATCGATCACACTTACAGAGCTCTGTGTGCAGAACACCGTACTTGGGAGACTACAACAGAATAGAGTTAATAATAATAATGTTGGTATTTGTTAAGCGCTTACTATGTGCCGAGCACTGCTCTAAGCGCTGGGGTAGATACAGGGTAATCAGGTTGTCCCACGTGAGGCTCACAGTTAATCCCCATTTTACAGATGAGGTAACTGAGGCACAGAGAAGTTAAGTGACTTGCCCAGAGTAGACACATTCCCTGCCCACGATGAGTTTAGAGTCTAGTT
Organism: Ornithorhynchus anatinus; assembly: GCF_004115215.2. NCBI lineage: Eukaryota > Metazoa > Chordata > Mammalia > Monotremata > Ornithorhynchidae > Ornithorhynchus > Ornithorhynchus anatinus. The sequence goes on from NC_041729.1 coordinate 112,758,271, forward strand.
GATCATAGAGGAAAGGAAAAAGTACTACTCCCTCTCCCTTCTCCGTTGTCAATGCACTTGGATCGGCACCCTTTTAAGTACTTGCTATTTACCGTCCCCTGAGCCCCACAGCACTCATGTACGTACCCATAATTTATTTTAATGTCTGTTTCCCCCACTCGATTGTAGGCTCCTTGCGGGCAAGGAACGTCATATTGGTGCTCTCCCAAGTGCTTAATACAGTGCTCTGCACACAGTAAACAATGAATACCATTGATTGGCAACTTCTAACTGGAACACTGCAGCCCGCAGTGGTGGTGAGTGGTGGCAAAAGAGCACTGTGCAGAACAGGTGGAGGGGGAAGGAGGGCATTTGTTCAGCCTACCACCGTGGGATCAGCTCCCTGGCCCAGGCTGGGTGCTAGCAGACGTCCTGGAGTTTGCCCTGGACAAATACGTGGATGAACTTTTCACAAGTAGGCTGGCTGGTCATGTAATAGTAATGATAATGCTATTGGTTAAGCACTTACTATGTGCCCCGCACTGTTCTAAGCGCTGGGGGAGATAAGTTATCATATTGTCCCAGGTGGAGCTCACAGTCTTAATCCCTATTTTACTGATAACTGAGGCACAGAAAAGATAAGTGACTTGCCCAAAGTCATACAGCTGCCTAGCGGAGCGGAGTAGCGGAGTCGGGATTAGAACCCATGTCCTCTGACTCCCAAGCCCGTGCTCTTTCCACTAAACCCCGGTGCTTTTCAAGCACTTAGTACAGTGCTCTGCACACAGTAAGCGCTCAATAAATATGAATGAATGAATGATCAATGAAAGGATGAAAAAAACCACTTCCAAACCGTACACCCTGTGCATGCATTAAAGGGTGAGCCCAGAGATGATCTGAAAAAAAGTCACTCATGCACTGGCAGTATTTTTTTAAGATTATGCTAATCCCAGTTCAAACAACCATTTGTATTTAGTGAGCACCGTAGGTGTTTGGAAGACTACAGTTAACTCAGTAGACATGATCCCCGCCTTCAAGGAGTTTAACATCCAACAGGGGAGACATTTTATTGGATAGGAGGGAGAAAGAAAAGTGCTTATGTGCTATGCGGGCTTGTGACCATCTAAGCGCTATGAAGTGAAGATGATGTGGAAGTTGGGCTGTAAAGTGGAAAATAAGCAATGGCTCGGTGGGAAGGCTTCCTGATGGAGGTGTGATTTCACACGGCCTCCAAGATGGAGGAGAGCAGAGGACTTGAATTTGAAGGTGAGGGTGTGTACAAGAGGTGGGTGGGGCGAGAAGGCCGAATGAAGCTTAGTGATGCATTTATCTTGAGTGGAAAAGTGCAAACTGGGGTGTGCTCGAGAAAGCGAGCTGGTAAGTAGGAGGGAGTGTAAGGGGGTGTGCCAGTGCTCAGGCAGGAGTTGCCGCTTGATGCAGACAGAGCGAGTCTTGGGCAAAGAAGCCGGGCAGCAGAGTGGAGTGTGGACCGCAAAGGCGGGGAGTGGGAGCCCGTGGGAAGGAGGAGGTCGGCTGATGCAGGAGTCAATCCATACTAAATTTACCCTTCTAGACTGGAAGCTCCTTGTGGACAGGGAACATGTCTACCGACTCACTTGTACTTTCCCAAGCGCTTAGTACAGGGCTCTGCCTGACTACTTGTTTTGTTGTCTGTCTCCCCTGTTTAGACTCTGAGCCCATCATTGGGCAGGGATTGTCTCTATCTGTTGCCTAATTGTACATTCCAAGTGCTTAGTACAGCACATAGTAAGCATTCAATAAATACGATTGAATGAAAGGAAGGGCTTCTGTAGACACCACCGATCAATGGATTGATTGGCCGGATTGGGGAAGCATTGACACGGAGGTAATCCCTGTGCAACTGTGTTGCATATGACCGATTTAAACCTTCCCCATGCGCTCTGGACAGCACCGCCAGTCAATAATAATAACAGTATTTGTTAAGCGCGTACTACATGCCAGGCACTGTTCTCAGCGCTGAGCAAATCGGGTTGGTCACCGTCCCTGACCCGCATGGGGCTCACAGTCTTAATCCCCATTTTACAGATGAGATAACTGAGGCCCAGAGAAGTGAAGTGGATTGCCCAAGGTCACGCAGCAGACAAGTGGCGGAGCCGGGATTACAACCCAAGACCTTCCGGCTCCCAGGCCCGTGCCCTATCCACTACGTCATGACGCTTCCCAGGACGAAGCCCTGATTCTTGGCCGGCCTCAAGTCAAGAAGAGGCCCTTCTGCCCTCCTTCATTCATTCCATCGTATTTCCTGAGCGCTTACTATAATAATGATGGCATTTGTTAAGTGCTTACTATGTGCCAAGCACTGTTCTAAGCAGTGGGGGGAATATGAGATGATCAGGTTGTCCCACATCCCCATTTTATAGATGAGGTAACTGAGGCACAGGGAAGTTGGGGGAAGCAGCGTGGCTCAGTGGAAAGAGCCTGGGCTTCGGAGTCAGAGGTCATGGGTTTGACTCCAGACTCTGCCACTTGTCAGCTGTGTGACTGTGGGCAAGTCACTTAACTTCTCTGTGCCTCAGTTCCCTCATCTATAAAATGGGGGTTAACTGTGAGCCTCACGTGGGACAACCTGATGACCCTGTATCTACCCTAGCGCTTAGAACAGTGATCTGCACATAGTAAGTGCTTAACAAATACCAACATTATTAAGTGACTTGCCCCAAGTCACACAGCTGACAAGTGGCAGAGCTGGGACTTGTCAGCTGTGTGACTGTGGGCAAGTCACTTTACTTCTCTGTGCCTCAGTGACCTCATCTGTCAAATGGGGATGAAGACTGTGAGCCCCACGTGGGACAACCTGATTCCCCTGTGTCTACCCCAGCGCTTAGAACAGTGCTCTGCAATAGTAAGTGCTTAACAAATACCAACATTATTATTATTAGAAGCCGTGACCTCTGACTCCCAAGCCCGGGCTCTTTCCCCTGAGCCACGCTGCTTCCCCTATTCATTCCATCGTATTTATTGAGCGCTTACTATGTGCAGAGCACTGTACTAAGCGCTCGGAATGGACAAATGGGTAACAGAGACAGTCCCTGCCCTTCGACGGGCTTCCAGTCTGTGCGGAGCGCTGTAGTAAGCGCTTGGAATGTGCGATCGGGCAGCAGATGGGGAGCTCGCAGGCTGAACGGGGGAGGGCCGTTCAGCAGGCCGAGCCCGTGGGCCAAGGAACGAAACAGGGCAAGGGGCCGGTCCTGCCCGGCCATCTCGGCGTCGAACTACATTTCCCAGCAGGCCAGGCGGCCGCGGCCGCCTCCCGCCTCCCCCCCTCCCCGCCTCCCCTCCGGGAGCCGGCTCCTTCCCAGCAGGCCTCGCGGGCCCCGGAGGCTTCTGGGCGTTGTAGTTGGGGCCCAGGGAGCGCGGCGGCCGGCGTCGCGGGGGCCTAAGAGAGGGCGAAAGGGGTTGGGCTGGGCGAGCGGCACCGACTCGACCCCGACCCGGACCGCGACCCCGAGCGGCTGTCCGTCCTTCGGCCCCAGTTGAGAGAGAGAGAGAAAGGGAAGGACCGGCGGCATGCAGTCGCGGGAGGAGCCGCCGCGGCCCCGCCGGGTGTCCACCCCGCGGCGGGGGAGGCGTGCGCGGAAGATGGCCGGGCCGTCGGTGTCGTCCTTCTTCTCGGGGCCGGAGGAGCTGGAGGACGCGGGGCACGCCCCGGCCCTGCTGGCCCAGCTGAAGGCCTTCTACGACGCGCGGCTGCTGTGCGACGTGACCATCGAGGTGGCGGCCCCCGCCGGGGCGTCCGGGCCGGGCCGGCTCTTCGCCTGCAACCGCAACGTGCTGGCGGCCGCCTGCCCCTACTTTCGGAGCATGTTCACGGGCGGCCTGTACGAGAGCCAGCAGCCGCGCGTCACCATGCACGACGTGGACGCCGAGTCGCTGGCCCTGCTGCTCGACTACTGCTACACCGGCCGGGTGGCCGTCAGCGAGGCCAACGTGCAGCGGCTCTACGCCGCCGCCGACATGCTGCAGCTGGACTACGTGCGCGAGGCCTGCGCCGCCTTCCTGGCCCGCCGCCTCGACCTGGCCAACTGCGCCGCCATCCTGCGCTTCGCCGACGCCTTCGACCACCCGCGCCTCAGGGCCCGGGCCCTGGCCTTCGTCGCCCGCAACTTCACGCGGCTCAGCCGGGCCGGGGCGGCCGCCGACGGCGCGGCCGAGGAGGCCCCGCCGCTGAGCGAGCTCAGCCTGGCCCAGCTGCAGGAGGTGCTGCGCCTGGACAGCCTGGACGTGGCCGGGGAGCGCACCGTCTGCGCCGTGGCCGTGCAGTGGGTGGAGGCCGACCCCCGCGAGCGGGGCCCCCGCGCCGCCGAGGTCCTCCAGTGCGTCCGCTGGCGCCACTTCGCCGACCGCGACCGGGCCTACCTGGAGGGCCTGCGGGCCAAGCCCTTCGTGCGGAAGCACTGCCCGGGGCTGGTGGAGGGGGCCCTGAGCGCCCGCTACGGGGACCGCCTGCCCCCCGTCCCCCCGGGCCTCGCGCCGGACCCCGCGCCCGACCTCGCCCCGGCCCCCGCCGGCCCGCCTGCCGCCGCCTCGGCTGAGGGCCCCGCCCGCCGCATCGGCATGATGGCCAAGGAGATGGTCGTCTTCTTCGGCCACCCCAAGGACCCCTTCCTCTGCTACGACCCCTACTCGGGGGACATCTACACCATGCCCTCCCCCTTGACCGGCCTGGCCCAGAACAAGGCCATCACCTCCCTGGCCGTCTGCGTCTCCCCGGACAACGACATCTACCTGGCCGCCCAGCCCAAGAAGCAGCTGTGGGTCTACGACCCGGTCCAGAACAGCTGGCAGCAGTTGGCCGACCGCCTGCTCTGCCGGGAGGGCATGGACCTGGCCTACCTCGACGGCCACGTCTACATCCTGGGGGGCAGGAACCCCGTGACCGGGGTCAAGCTGAAGGAGGTGGAGTGTTACAGCGTCCAGAGGAACCAGTGGGTCCTGGTGGCCCCCGTGCCCTACTCCTTCTACTCCTTCGAGCTCATCATGGTCCATGGCCACCTCTACGCCGTCAGCAACAAGCGGATGCTCTGCTACGACCCCAGCCGCAACCGGTGGCTCAACTGCGCCTCGCTGAAGCGCAGCGACTTCCAGGAGGCCTGCGTCTACAACGAGGAGATCTACTGCATCTGCGACATCCCGGTCGTGAAGGTCTACAACCCGGCCCGCGGGGAGTGGAGGCGCGTCAGCGACATCCCGCTCGACGCCGAGACCCACAACTACCAGATCGTCTGCCACGGCCAGAAGCTGCTGCTCGTCACGTCCACCACCCTGCAGTGGAAGAAGAACCGGGTGACGGTGCACGAATACGATGCCGCGGCCGACCGCTGGCTGAACGTCGGGACCATGCTGGGCCTGCTGCATTACGACTCCGGCTTCATCTGCCTCTCAGCTCGGGTCTACCCTTCCCGCCTCGAGCCGGGCCGGCGCTTCATCGCCGAGGAGGACGACGTGCGGCACGAACTCAGGGCCTACTGGGGCTTGAACGGGTTCAGCGAGCTGGATTCCGAGTCGGGCAGCTCCAGCTCCTTTTAGCCCGATGAAGTCGGCGGGGGGCAGGCAGCGGGCCTCCTCGCTCCTTGGTGGGGGGGCCCTGTCCTGTGGCGGGCCTCTCGACTCCGTGTTGGAGGCTTGCTCTGTGTTGGGCTTCCCTGCTCAGTGGCGGGGTTGGGAGGGTGGGACCTGCCTTGCGGTGGGCCCCTCTACTCTGTGTGGGGGCCCCGTGCTGGAATGGCTTCCCTGCTTCACGTGGGGGCTTTGCCTTCCGGTGGCGGGCCTCTCTGCTGCATGTGGGGGCCTTCCCCTGAAGCGGGCCTCTCTGCTCCATGTAGTGGCCTCCCCTGAGGTGGGCCTCTCTGCTCCATATGGGGGCCCTCCCTTGAGGTGGGCTTCTCTGCTCCATGTGAGAGCCCTCCCCTGACGTGGGCCTCTTTGCTCCATGTGGGGGCCCTCCCCTGAGGTGGGCCTCTTTGCTCCGTGGGGGCCCTCCCCTGAGGCGGGCCTCTCTCCTCCAAGGACTGGCTTCTCCACTTCATCTGGGGGCCTTGCGCTCCGGCGGGCTTCTCTGCTCCATGTAGTGGCCCTCCCCTATGGCGGGCCTCTCTGCTCCATGTAGTGGCCCTCCCCTATGGCGGGCCTCTCTGCTCCATATGGGGGCCCTCCCCTGAGGTGGACCTCTCTGCTCTGTGTGGGGGGTCCCCATGCTGGACTGGCTTCTCCACTTCATGTGGGGGCCTTGCCCTCCGGCGGGCTTCTCTGCTCCATGTGGGAGTCTGGCCCTGGGCGGGCTTCCCCACTTCATGAGGGGGCCATGCAGCCCAACGGCCCTCTCTGCTCCCTGTGGGGGCTCTATCCCTCCGGCAGGCCTTTCTGCTCCATGTGGGGGCTCTGCCCTGGGCGGGCTTCCCCACTTCATGAGGAGGCCTTGCCGTCCAGCAGCCCTCTGTGCTCCCTGTGGGGGCCCTACACCTCCGGCGGGCCTCTCTGCTCCATGCGGGGGCTCTGCCCTGGGCAGGCTTCCCCACTTCACGAGAGGGCCTTGCCGTCCGACGGCCCTCTCTGCTCCCTGTGGGGGCCCTATCCCACTGGCGGGCCTCTCTGCTCCATATTGCGAGGGCCCCTGCCTGCCGGTGGGCATCTCTCGCCTCTTCCTCACACGTAAGCGACCTGAAAGAAACGGTGGCTCAGTTTTATTCGCTGGGGAAATACTGGAGTTCTGATGATTGTGATATTACAAAGTGTAACCGTGACTTGTTGAAGAACATGACGGGGCAGAGAAATGCAATTGATTTAATCATCTACTGTGCTAATAGAGGAGGTCTGGGATTTCCTTTTAATAGTCCGGTGCTATGCAAAAATGATCTCATTGGTAAATTAAAAGGCTCCTAGATTTTTTTAGTATTTAAGCATCGGTAGCACCTGCAAATAAAGTTTGAGGGGTGAATGCGTTTATATTCTAATCTGGTGACTTTAGCCTGCTATTTGAAATTTCCATAAACCGCGTCACTTTTGAAGCGTCGATCTGTGCGGCTTTGTAAGAGACAGCAGACTGGAATAAGGGTCTATTGAGCGGTATTGGAAAGCTGACCTTTTTCTTAGGAATGGTGAAGTTGGTGGATTTTCCAAAATAGTAGTCTCATTTTGGGAAGGCGGGGCGGGGGGGAGGTGGGAGAAGGGTGTTTAGATTTTTGGTCCTTTTTAAGTAAAATACCACATTAGCAGTTTTTAGGGGAGCCCTGGACTGCTGCCACTCCACAATACCAGGGTTCTAAGCCCAACTCGCCCACCTGTCTGCTTTGTGACCTTGGGCGAGTCAGTTCACTTCCCCGGGGCTCTTTCACCTCGTCTGTAAAATGGGGTTTAAGATTTACAAGCCCCTCGTGGCCCATGGACTGTGTCCCACCTGATTATCTTGCATCTACCCCAGCGGTTAGTACGGTCCCTGGCACATAGTAAGCACTTAACAAATAGCATTTCCAAAAAAATCCAACCTGAGGCTAAACTGCTCTGACCTATTTGCTGACCTGCCCCAGGATCCCCTCGCCCCACCTCAATGTTTTGTCCACTGTCCCCCAATCCTCTTATCCTCTCCCACACCACTCGCCTGTTCTGCCCCCCAAACTGCATCTTCCACCTGAACCCAGTTACCCCTGCCACAACCCACTGTCTTCTCGGGAAGCCAGTGACCGGCATGGTGTGTGGGTGCAGTGAAGTGCAGTGCAGTGAGGCCCCGGCCGGTGCTGACTTCCCTTCCTGCCTTCGGCCCGACTTCCCTGCCCCAGGCCCAGCTTGGGGAATGTGGGGATGGGCCGGGCCAGACCAGAACAGGCCAGGCAGGGACCAGCAGCTGTTGGGGGCAGCATCGCCCTGCCCCACTGCAGGGAGTCGTGTCCTTCCCCCTCACCGCCAACCCCCTCAGCCTCGACTCCCCCGGCCCCAGCTGTCCTTATCCAGCCAGGAAGCGAAAACAACCTGCCTAGGCTTTGCATGTCACTGATTCTTTAAAAAAAATACAAAAGGCTGGGGCCGGAGCCGGGGAGGCTGGACACCTGCTCGGAACTGGGAGAGTGGGAAGGGAGGGAGTCGCTTGCAGCGAATGAAGTTCCAGCAAATAAACCTTGCAGCTCTGAGGGACTGGGGATGTTGGAAGAGGAGGTGGGGGCTGAGTTTGGTGAGGGGGGAAGAGGACAGGCAAGGAAACTACTAAGAATGTGGGGCGGGGGGTGTTGGGGAAGGGTTTACGGTGTTCATTTTTTACCTGTGGAGCTTGGCTGTCATATCGGGCCTGGTCCCACATTGGAACTTATATATCTAGGTGAAAAGTTCCCCACGATAAGGCCACATTTTCAAGGACTTTAACCCAGCTTTAATATTGGGCAAGCCTATCCAGAATCACCAGAATAAAGGCTACTTAAAGGTGATTTTTGTATGTCACGATATGTCAAATTACCTTATAGAAGTATTGAAAATGAAAAGAAGAATCCCGTTCATTTAAAAAACAATTCTAGAGTAATTCACAGAATCTAATTTTTTTTTAAATCTCCATTCTTAAAACCCTATTAAAATTATTTGTCATTTATATGCTAAACCAGTTACAAGCAACATTCATTCAGAGGAGTCTGAAATATTTTCCTCAGGCGTGTAGTTAGAAAAGGATATATTAATTTTTTTCCTCTCTTTTGGTTACATTTTAACCATAAATCTACTAGAACACTTCCCTTTCAAGCATTGATCTACCCCTGGCGATTAATGCACAATGCTGAGTGAGAGGCTTGCCAGTTGAAGACAATGCTGTATGTAGAGGTTTGCCAGCTGGACAGAGTGCTGTATGTAACTCATTAATTGTATCTGTCAATTCTTTCTTCAAATGCCAGCAAAAAAAAAAGACTCTAAAATCTCTCCTTTTTTCTTTTCTTCTTCTTTTTTTTAATGCTGGGCATTGGGCCGGATTTGTGTAGCATTAAAGAGATATTCTACTGGGTTTGTAAAAGGCACTGTAAAAGTTCTTGATTATCAGCTATAAAATATTTTTGTATTAAAAGATGGCAATTGAAGAACACTAAGTGAATGGCAGTGGTTATTTTACTAATGTGTCATCAGGTTTTCTTCTGAAATGCTCTTTAATAATGTTGCCTTGCAGCACTAAACAAATGTCGGCTTATTTCTCGAAACAAAATTACCACTATTTAGATGCTCTTTTCCCCCTGCCTGAGGTTGTCTTCAACATTCTCATCATCCTCCCCAAGGCCCCCAGACTGTAAGCTCACGTGGGCAGGGATTGTGTCTGTTTATTGTTGTATTGCACTCTCCCAAGCGCTTAGTACAGTGCTCAGCATACGGGTAAGCGCTGAATAAGTATGAATGAATGAGTGAATCATCATCAGTGGTATTTTTTGAGCACTTACCCTCTGCAAAGCACTGTACTAATCTTTTAGGAGAGTACAATACATCAGTTGATAGAAATATTCTCTAGAGTTTACAGTCTAGAGGGGGAGACAAATATTAATGTAAATAAATAATTGTCTTGAACCTATCTCTGTTGATTCAATTATATTTATTGAGCGCTTACGGTGTGCAGAGCACTGTACTAAGCGCTTGGTAAGTATAATTCAGCAGTGTTCCATTATTTTTGTTTAGTACCTTTAGTACCATTCTGCTTCCTGTTGCTATATTTGCTAGTTCCCACATGTGATCACCCATTCACCAGCTAAGGAGTAGAGTGTGTTTATCGAGCCCTGCTGATTTATTATAAAGAATGCCTAAAATCGAGTTTATATATTTATTATAGTACCTATCTGTTACTACAGATGACATTCACTTAGCTTGGCTTTTAGTCTCTAAGAGTTTAAGAAATGTTGTAAATTATGGCAGAAATATAGTTTATCCTTTCCAAGTGTCAAAGATAGAGGAAAAGAAAACATGTCTGTTATATACTCAGTTTTTATTGGGCTCCTACTTTTTTTTCTTTCATTCATTCAGTGGTATTTATTGAGTGCTTACTGTGTGCAGAGCACTGTACTAAGCACTTGAATGGTATTTGTGAAGTGCTTACCTATGCACCAGGCACTGCAGTAAGTTCTGGGGTAGTTAAAAAAATAACGAGGTTGGGCATAGACCCTGTCCCACAAAGTGGTTCACATTCTTAATCCTCATTTTGCAGGTGAGGTAACTGATGCTCCGAGAAGTTAAGTGACTTGCTTAAGGTCACACAGTAGACGAGTAGTGGAGCCAGAATTAGCACCTAGGTCTTCTTACTCTCAGGCCCATGCTTTATCCACTAGACCATGCTGCTTTCCAACTGTGAGCAGAACACTGTACTGAGTACTCTTCTTCTTCTTCAAATACTGTCATTTCCGACCCATAGCGACTCCATGGACACACCCTCTTCAGAATGTCCCATCTCCTGTCATAAAGTTGTTCTGGTGTGTGTATTCATAGAGTTTTCTAGGTAAAGATCTGGAAGTGGTTTACCATTGCCTTCCACACAGTAAAAACCTGAGTCTCCGCCTTAGTCATCGATCAACATTTTGACCACTCCATCATCCGTCTCTGACTCTTCCGTGCCACTGCTACCCGGCACAGGTGAATCGACTTTGTCCGATGCTTCGGCTTAGGCCTTTCCATTATGGGTTACCCTGTATAGCATAGTTCTAAGCTTCATCAACGTCTGCAAACTCTCCTGACATGGTAAGATGTCGATTCATAGAAGGGATTAAGTAATAATAATAATAATGGAATGTGTTAAGCACTTACTTTGTGCCAAGCACTGTTCTAAGCACTGGGGAGGATAGAAGGTAATCAGGTTGTCCCATATGGGGCTCACAATCTTAATCCCCATTTTCCAGATGAGGTAACTGAGGCACAGAGAAGTGAAGTGATTTTCCCAAAGTCACGCAGCTGACAAGTGACAGAGTCAGGATTGGCACCCTTGACCTCTGACTCCCAAGCCGAAGCTCTTTCCACTGACCTAACACTGCTTCTGACAAGTACAAATGTAAGTGCAAATAGTCCCTGCCCTCAAGTAGTTTACGGTCTAGTCAGAGTGCGTATTTTGGTAAGAATGCAACTAAGATTAAGGAACACTCTTCCAACAGTGTGTGTGTGTCGGGTGTACGTGCAGCGCAATGTGGTATCAGAAAAAATTGCTGGATGCATGAATTTAGCAGCACCAGACACAGGATTACAATGTGAATTTTCCTGAATGGGGGGTTTTGCCAAGAATGCAACACCATGTTTTAGGAGAATAGGTGCTTTTGAGTATTTTGTAATGACACACTTGAACCGAAATTTCCATATAGAGAATGTAAAGCTCCTATTGGAGTTTCGTTGTTGTCCCAGAAACCTTCTAGGCAGTGCCCCATTTTAGATATCTGAAATCTTATATTTAAAATTATTTTAAAACTGGCAGTGTTCTTAATTTTAATAAATAGCAGTTTTTCCTTTGGATTACCAAATGAATTTGTTCCCTCTGTATAAAAACATTTGTTTCATGACACAAGTCTCTAGCGTTGTTTCTTCCAACTTGTCAGAAGAAGTTACTTAATTTAATCAGGTTTGGGCCTAACGCAAAGATCCAAAAGGAACAGACATGATTTGGATGCCTGCCTGACTATTTCATTAGCTCATGCAAGTGAAATTTTCAAGATGCCATTGTTAATGTTTTATAGAAAAGGAAAAGGCTATGAAATTAAGCAGCAGTCAAATAAAATTTTCAGGTTAACTTTGTCGGCCAACAAAGTACCACATATATTTATCCTTAATCATTGTACCCAAAGTTTTTTTTTCCCCCCATTTAGTTTTTTAGCACTTACTGTGGGTCAGGCCCTGTTCTCAGCTCTGGGGTAGATGGAGGTGCATCAAGTTGGACCCAGTCTCTCTGTCCCGTTTGAGGCTCACAAACTAAATTGGAGGGAAGAGGATTTAATCCCCATTTTACAGATGAGGAAACAGGTTTAGAGAAGTTAAGTGATTTGCCCAAGGTCACATGGCAAGCAATTGGCAGAGCAGGATTAGAACCCAGGTTTTCTGACTCCCAGGCCCGCGTTCTTTCCATTAGGCCATGCTGCTTCTCAATAAGTTTTGATTCCCAGTTATCATGAATTGTAATAATTAAGCAGGTGAACCTTCCCAATGCCAGGAATTTTTTTTAATATAGCGTACTATTTTCTGATGTGTACTTGCCTAATTTTGGTGATAGTTGATAGCTAATAATGAAAAGATACTAAGTTGAAAATAAGATGCCACACAGAGACTTAGTATACCTGTGTTAGGCATGAATGAAATGGCCTTGATCATAAGGGATATGACCATTATGACAGCAGGAGTTAGGAAAGAGGAGCACAGCAATAAGCAAAGCTGTCCAAGCGGCATCATCAGTAGTCATGGAGCATCTAGGGCATGGAGTGAGAAGGAGAACATGATTTGCCCAAGTTGGGTTTTTTTTGTTTTTTGTTTTGGTTTTTTGGGGTGGGAGGCATTCCTTTGGAGTTAAAGTGAAATTTTGAATCAGAGAGGTTCGGCTTCTTTAAAATAGTTGAGTGTAAAGTAGGTCTATTCAATTTAGGTTGGGTCTTGAGAAATCTGTAGCCCTAAGAAAAGATATTTATGGACCTGATGATGTGATGGTAAGCCAGAGCCGTGATGACGTACTGATCACAATGTGGTGTGCGTATCATGCCTTTAAGTGTGTTTTCAGCTGCTCCGCTGGAAGGTCCTTTTTAAGGAAACTCTTGAATTTCAAAGAGAAATGTGACACAGCTTCAAAATCACTAAAGGTGGCTTTACGGAGGATAACCCGTGACGCGGGTAACAGGTGAATTCTGCTAGCACCTCCCACCCTGGCTGCCTCGAACCTAACCTCTTCCTTTCCTTCATTGCTCCATCCCATCATAGTTGACACTGCTAACTACTCTGAGGCCCCTAACCTTGGGTTATATTGACTCCTCCCTCGTTTGCAACTTCCATATACAATCTTCTCACTAAATCCTGTAAGTTTTTCCTCCTCACTATTTCTAGGATCCACCCTTTCCTCTCTGTCCAAATGATCCCTTTTCTGACTCCAGATGCTCACCGGCGGCATGAGCCTCCTCGGTGATCTGCCTTCAGTCTCTAACCCTTTTACCCACCTCAGTTTTCTGTAATGGAGTTGTACACAGCACCCCAATCTTCAAAATCAGTCAATATAGGTATGGTATTTATTGAGCGCTTACTCTCTGCAGAGCACCACACTAAGCACTTAGGAGAGCACAGTACTGCACTGTTGGTAAACACAATACCTGACCACAAGGGGAGGTTGCAACCCAATTATTTTTTTTTAAATGGTATTTGTTAAGCTTACTATGTGCCCGTCACTGTACAAAGTATGGATGTTGATACAGAGAAGCAGCGTGGCTTAGTGGAAAGAGCACAGGCTTGGGAGTCAGAGAACTTGGGGTCTAATCCCAGCTCTGCCACTTGTCTGCTGTGTGACCTTGGGCAAGCCATTTATCTTCTTTGTGCCTCAGTTATCTCATTTGTAAAATAGGGGTTAAGACTGTGAACCCCACGTGGGGGAACCTGATTACTGTGTATCTTCCCCAGTGCTTAGAACAGTGCTTGGCACATTGTAAATGCTTAACAAATGCCATAGTTATTATTATTGAAAGCTAATCAGGGTGGATGCAGTCCCTGTCCCACATAGGGCTCACAATTCAATCCCCATTTTACCCGTGAGATAACTGAAGCACAGATAACTGAAGTGACTCACCCAAGGTCACACAGCAGGTAAGTGGTGGAGCTGAGATTTGAATCCAGGTCCTTCTGACTCCCAGGCCCTTGCTCTGTCCACTAGGCCGCACTGCTCCTCTATGATTGATCATTCCTCTCTGCATCCACCAGAAACTCTGACCAATGGCTCTAAGGCAACCCATCACCTCTCTCCCTCCTACTTGTCCATTCCTTTCTCCCATTCCATATCAGCTGGGATTCTTTGTTCCTCTCTAGCTAACCTATTCAGGGCGCTTTGTTCTCATCTCCCCTTCAGCTAAGCTCATGCTTATATTCTTCATCCTCCATCACATCTGTTGGATCATTGCTCTTTCCATCTTTAAACACCTTCTGAAATCTCATCTCCAGGAAGTTTTCCCCGATTAATTTCTAATCACCCCATTCCATAGTCCTTCCACCCCCAATGCCACATCAGCATATTTACTCACAACCTCCTAAAGCACTTTGTAAGCATTACCTCATGTTCATACATGTTCTCCTTTCCTTTCCCCATCTGTAATTTATTTTAGCATCTTTAGCCCCCACCTTCCCCAGGTTGAAAACACCTTAAGGTCAGAGAGAGTGTCTACTACTAACTGTACTCTCCTAAATCCTCTGTAAGGCCTCAATCACTACTATTGGTTGAGAGATCATAATTGGGGTAACTCCCTTTTTTGACTGGAGAAGCTTGTTTGGTCAATACATTTCCCCCCCAAAAAATCCATTTTTTTCTTTTATGGCTTAATCTTTCCATTGTGTTGAAGTGATTAATATGTGTGTTTTTTCTATTATGTAGAAATAAAATCAATATGCACCAGTTCATTGGTGTAAAATTAAGTGACAATTCATGTTACAATTTATTTTTTAAAGAATGGTATTTAAAAATTCACCATTGACTTTGAAATAGGAAAAAAAATCTCTTTTCTTAAAATGAAAATTTGTTAAAGTATAACCTCTAAAGCATGATCATTAAAGGTCATATTTTCCCCAAAATGTCAGACAATTCTTTAACAGTCAACCATGAATTCAAATGATTCATTCATTATCAGTGGATAATTGAGAATGGGCTTCATTGGCTGCTTTTTTAATTTAATATGAACTAAATATAAAAAGGAATTTATCTAATTTCCATTCTGATTGTTCATCAGCCAGAGTATGGTACTTGAAAATAATAGGAACATATTATTTTACCAGACTAATTTTTCTAGCATCAACTCTTAGACATGTGATTAAAATATTTTAGAACTCTGAGCAAGTCATAAAGTTTCAGGTAGCTACACATAGAGTAATCAGAAAATATTTCAAGCAGATGCTTTTATCAAGTATCTGTCCTACCAAGAAAGCTCTCTCCCTCCTACTTATCCATTCATTTTTCCCATTCCACACTAGCTTAGATTCTTTGTTCAAGTGTCTACCTCTCTCTCGAGAACAGGTAATGTTTCTACCAACTCTGTTGTACTGTACATGCCCAAGTGCTTAGTTCAGTGCTCTGCACACAATAAGGACTTAATAAATAAGACTGAATGACTGATTGAGAATTCAGTCGGCTTCTGCATCCCATCCACCTTAGTGGCATTAGATGTGCCCATTCTGAGGTATGTACTTAGTTAAAGTTGCTTCCAAGTTGATTAATTTTCTTAAGCCCTTCTTTGTTATTGGTGGTTTTGTGTACGGTGATGAGGAAGGGGAAAGCTGATGGGAACTCCACTCTGCTACTTAGTTTCTGGTGACCCCAGTGCAGGCAGCGAAGTTTATCAGTCAAATCTTTCCTTCCTGCCCGCTCCAGAGCATCTTGGAGAAGCTTTGTCTTGTTCAGTTTATGCCACGACTGCTCATACCTGGAGGTGCCAAAATAATCGTGGATCAACAGTTATAATCTAAACATTGTCCCGTACACCTCACTCATTTTACTCTTAGGTGTGTAGTTCAAGTTGCAGCCTAGAATTGATTCTTTAAAGGTAAACTTAGTGGTGATAAACTGCTTCTGTGGATTTATGGGGTCAAACAAATGTCAAGAAAGACACAGATTTCACAATATTTAGTATTACCTAGCTTATGTCCTTCTGAGCACTTGTCAATATTTTTACAGTTTCTTAATTGGTTTAAAAAAATTTAGAAAGTAACCATATATTTAAGGTTTTAATAAAAAAACATAAAAAAGAACTTTAGTTTTTTTAAAAAAAGAGGTGGCTGATGATGGGGAATAAACAAAGTAATTACAATCAAAAATCAAGTAAATCTTCTACTTCTTACAGGTGTGGACATACCAGCATTCTAGCATTTTCTGGACTTGGATCTTCTTTTTGTCTGTAGCTTTGTGAAATTGGCTTATTTCCCCTTTACTGAATCCCTGTTCATTGGCAACGATTGTCCATTCAAACCCTAGCTGCTGTCCCAGTTCTCCTACTGATTTCAGGTTAATCACAGCGTCCTGGGCATTAACAGCAACAACAGAAACACATTTGTTAAAACTTAACCCATTTTAATATCCGAAGGTGGAAGGAAAGGAATTATTTACTTAATTCTAAGAAGTATATTGACTAGTCATAGCAACAATATTAGGGGATGGGAGAAAAAATTTCAAATACTATTTTTTATATTCATACAGTTGTTAAGATTGCTGAAAAGTAGGGTGCTGTGAAACATTCAAATTCAATTTCTAGTCATGGTTGGGGATTCAATTTGATTCTAGAAGGGTAGTTCACGGTCCCTTTATTCAGCCCCACAGCACTTTACATATCTGTAATTTATTTTTATTAATGCCTGTCTCCAACTCTAGATTGTAAGCTCACTATGGGCAGGGAATGTATCTATGTGTACTCTCCCAAGCGCTTAGTACATTGCTCTTCACAGAGTAAACATTCAATAAATACGATTGACTGACTGACTGGTCATCTGGCATCTGTGCTGCTTTTTGACTGGGGCCCACCCCTGGCACAAGGCACTTGTAATTTACCACTCTTAGTAGACCAAGGGTATTAATTCCTTCACAAGCACATGCACCAGCTTTTGCATCTCACACTACACCCTGACCTCCAGTTTGGTATAGAACTGTATCCTACCTCCAAAAGCCACTAACCACCTGGAGATGATCCAGGACTTTTCTAGCTTTGAGACCAAAGTTTGCACACATGAATTCCCATTCCTCAAAAACCTCCAGTGGCTTTCTCATCAGATAGCAACTCCTTACCAACAGCTTTAAGGCACCCAATAGTAATAATGATGGTATTTGTGAAGCGCTTACTATGTGCCAAGCACTGTTCTAAGCACTGGGGTAGATGCAAGATAGGTTGTCCCACATGGGGCTCACAGTCTTAATTCCCAATTTACAGATGAGGTAACTGTGGCACAGAGGAGTTAAGTGATTTGCTCAAAGTCACACAGCTGAGAAGTGGCGGAGCCGGGATGAGAATCTATAACTTCTGACTCCCAAGCCCCTGCTCCTTTCCGCTAAGCCACGCTGCTTCTCTAATCAGCTCTCCCCATTTTTCCTCTAGATTGTAAGCTCGTGGGCAGGGAATGTGTCTACCAACTCTCTTATATTGTACTCTTCCAAGAGTTTAGGACAGTGCTCTGTACACAGTAAGCGCTTAATAAATACACTTGATTACCTACTCTCACTCATCCTCCACAATTCACTCTTCAACCCCCACCCTACTTACTGTACTTGATTTCATCTTCCTTGCCATCAACCCATTCCTCATGTCCTCCCTCCTGCTCTGAACTGCTTCTCTTCGTATTTGACAGATCACCACTCTCTCCACCTTCAAAGCCCTACTAAAATCGTATGTCCTCCCAGAAGCCTTTCCTGGCTCACCTCACATCTCCCCACCCTACACTCCCTCCCTTCTGCATGGCCTATACCCCTTAAGCATTTTGATCCATCATCTCCAGCCCCACAGTACTTAGATATGCATCCTTAAACTTGCAGCTTCCCTTCTCTGCAAGTTATTTCAGTGTCTGCCTTCTCTGCTAAATTGTAAGCTCTGTGAGGGCAGGGGTTGTGTCTACCAACTCTATTATATTCTCCCAAGCGCTTAGTACAGTGGTCTGCACACAGTAAGTGCTCAAATACCACTGATTGATTGATTGCTAGTTAGATTGGCATGACCAAATGGTGCCTTAACTGATATTAAAGTTTCAGTCGGGGGCATCGCCATTACTTACCTTTCCACCACAAAAGTAACCATGATACTTTGCTAGATTGTAAACTCCTTCAGGACAGGGAACATGTCTGCTAACTATTATACTCTCCCAAGAGCTTAGTAAAAGCAATGGTACTTATTGATCACTAATTGTATATAGCACTGTACTAAGCACTTTGGAGGTTATAACAACAGATACGATCCCTGCCCTTGAGCTTAAAATCTAATGGGGAAAGCACAGACAAAATAAATTGCAGATGGGGAAGCAATAGAATATAAAAGCAATTAATTGCTCACCTGTGCTAGGCCATGACCACATGGGAGAGAGTCGAAGGCAGAGACTCAAATTTACTGCGTGGAAGGAGGCAATGGTAAACCACTTCTGTATTTCTACCAAGAAAACTCTATGACTACACTACCAGAAAGATTGCAGATGGAGGTGAGGTGGCCTGGGAGAGATGTGCCCATGGGGTCGCTCTAGACTTGATGGCTGCGAGGGTGGAGTGAATATCAAAGTGCTAAGGAGATATAGGTGATGCAGAAGGGAAGGAGCTATGAAAGCAGAGGGAGTTCTAGGCAGGAGAGAGGGTATGAAAAAGGGAACGATAATGATGCTGTTTGGAGTAAGCATTCAAATAAGCCACATGCCCTAGGAGAAAGAGCATGGGTCTGGGAGTAAGAGGATCTGGGTTCTAATCCTGGCTCCGCCACTTGTCTGCTGAGTGAACTTGAGTAAGTCACTTAACTTCTCTGTGCCTCAGTTACCTCATCTGTAAAATAGAGATAAAGACTGTGAGCCCTATGTAGGACAAGGACTGTGTCCAACCTAATTAGCTTGTATCTACCCCAACACTTAGAACAGTGTCTGGCACGTAGTAAGCTCTAAACAGCTTGAAGCAGCATGACCTAATGAAAAGAACACAGACCCGGGAGCCAGAGGACGTAATAATAATAATGTGGCATTTGTTAAGTGCTTACTTTGTGCCAGGCACTGTAGTAAGTGCTGGGGTGGATACAAGCAAATTGGGTTGGACACAGTCCCTGTCCCAAGTGGGGCTTATATTTTATAGATGAGGTAATTGAGGCACAGAGATGCTAATTGACTTGGCCAAGGCCACACAGCAAGTGGCAGAGGATTCTAACCCCAGCTTTGCCACTTGCTTGACTTTGGGCAAGTCACTTCACATCTCTGTGCCTCAGTTACCTCATCTGCAAAATGGGGATTCAATATCCATTATCCCTCTTACTTAGATTGAGAGCTCCATTTGAGACCTGATGATTTTGTATCTACTACAGTGCTTGGCACATAGTAAGCATTTAACAAAACACTAATTATTATTAACAAATGTCATAAATTAATTTATAAATAAATGCTATTGATTGATTTTTCATAACTCCTTTCATTTATATGACTTTGAATATTTTTATGGTACTAAGTACAATAACATAGCACTAAACTCTTCCCATTTTTATATCCCAATTTATCCCTATTTATATCCATCCTTAGAATTCTTGTGTGTTTGCAGAATTGAAAATATTGAATTGTGCATAGTTACTGACTTTACTGTACATTAGAGTGTACAATCTTAGGGGGCAGGCAACTAATTACTTCTTAACTCTATATTTCTGAAGCATCTAGTACAGTGCATTGCACCAAGTGGGTGAATAATAAATACTTTAAAAACGATATTGCATGTATGTTGACTTACCTCTTGGGCTTTGTTTGGCATCTTAAAAGCAGTAATCACATTAGCAACTGGCAATCTTCTTATACAATGGAGAAGCTATCAAAATGGGAAGGAGAAAGGTATAAGGACTTTCTCCAGAGGAAATCTGCCAGTATTTAAAAAGAGCCTATCTGGAGAAGTAGCGGGCTAATTATATTGACCCTGGAATGAACAGAATTCTCACACCTAGAACTCTCTGCAATCTTAGTGAATTATAGGCACAATCTTTGTTTATCAGAGTAAGCTCTCAATCAGTCAATCAATGGTATTCATTGAGTATTTACTATGTGCAGAGAACTGTACTAAGTGCTTGGGAGAGTATAATACAACAAAGTTGGTAGGCATGTCCCTAATAAAACACTAAAGTTACCAAACATTTTGTGCTACTGGCAATCAGCTGATAAGTCTGTATTCCACTCTATCTTGGAATTTGTTTAAAACTAAAAATCCATAGTATCTGGATGTTCAGAAATTTGGATCTTGCCTGGTCCTGATTAGTCTGGATTAAAAAAAATTAAATTTTCCTCCATCACTAAGCTTACTATATTAATCAGGACATTGGGTGACCAACCTAAACCTGTATTTCCTGATGGTGAGGGCAAAGAAGTCACAGGATAAATATGAAGGTAAAAGTCTTCCAGTATTCTAGGAGAGATCTCTACTGCACATAGTAAGTGCTTAACAAATACCATATTATTACTATTATTATTATTACTAAAAAAGAGGACATTATGAAGTTTACACTCAACGTGTTCTGAGTGTGCTTAGTCCTGCCTGTGGAAGTCAAAGCATTTAGAGTGAGTAAGAGCATCTGGAGCTTAGTATCAAGAAGTCTGACTGGATTAACTGGGGTCGCTTAGTTGGGTTTAGCACAAGCATATTTTTCTAAAATTGCATGAACAGCCCAGAAACACTGGAGTGTATTTTGTTCACTCTTCCCTTAATTTAAATGTGTGCTTTTCATTTATTGTTTTGATTCTTAAAGGTTTGTAATTATCTCAATTTACTAAGGATAATTTGCTTCTTCATAGCCATTCAAATAATTATGTTAAAGAAAGTGGGTCAGACTCAAATTCTTGCAATAGACCCCTAAATATCGTTCTCATAGATCATATAAAGTATTTTCACAGTCAGTGAATTTGCACTTTGATAATCAAGACAATTCTAGGTTCTCTGAATTGCCAACCTATTAAAATAAAGTTTAATAAATCAATTTAGAAAATCCTTATTCTAGTTGCATACTTACTTTGTAATGTTTAATTTTTTTTCATCCACAAGATGAGCAACTCTCCAGGTTTCTTTCTATCTATTTGGGTGGAAAACATTTCAAATATAAAAATACTGTTGTTCAGTGGTATCTGCAACAAATGTAATAATCTGTTAAAAGTTAAAAATGTTAATTTTTAATCTGGAGTCAGTGTTCCAGCACAACCAGAGTACTGATGAGGTAATTCCTTAAAAGGAACAGCTCTTCTACAATGCCAATTTTTAAAAATGATATTTGTTAAGCTCTTACTATGTGCCAGGCCACAGTACTGAGCTCTAGGGTTGGACACAGTCCAGGTCCCACATAAGGCTCACTGTCTTAATCCCCATTTTACAGATGAAAAAACTGAGGCCCAGGGAAATTAAGTGACCTGCCCGAGGTCACACAGCAGACAAGTGACAGAGCTGGGATTAGAACCCAGGTCCTTCTGAGTCTCAGCCCCATGCTCTATCCAGTAGACCATGTTGCTTTTTTTTTCTAGCCTTGTTCTTAGTATAGAGAAAGCAATCTTGTGATAGGAGAAAAATTCCATAAATTCTGATGCATGATAGTTAAAAATTTAATTTCATCCAATTGAATTTACTTTGATGATAGAACCAAGGTACTGGTTAACATTCCAACCCATCACTAACTGGGTGCCAGTCTGGCATGGCATTCTACAGGTAACCCGGAGCCATGGATTCTGTGTCATTCTGTGACCAGACATGAGGCCTTGTAGAGCCCAGTGTCATTCTGCTAGAGTCAGGTCTGATTGGAACTGACAGCTGCAGTTGAAGAACCTGGACAGGGACACAGGTTGTCCAGAGAGGCCCAACCTGGAGTTAGTCCTTGTCTTGACACCAGTTTGGGTCTTGACACCAGTTTGGGTCTGTGGATTTGAAGGGGTGGAATGGGGAAGGGGAAAGTAGAGGATGAGGAAGCTGGAGTTCGACTAAAAATTGAAACCTCCAGATTTTTCTTGCCCAGCACTCAAACACTTAATCAGCAGAGAACAAAAACTCTCTCTCTCCCTCAAATCTGGCTCCTTCTAGTCTCATTTTCCCCTTAGGGTTTCTGAGGCCTCTTTTTCTTTGTCAGAAAGTTGAGAACAGGGTGAGGGTGATGCAGTGAATGATCCAGAACTTCTACCTCTTCCCCAATAGTCAAAGCTGCCTCTCTTTTGGCTTCATATTTACCTGTATTAGGATTAGGTCATTTTGTTGAGTGTTTGCACTGAGGCGCTCCATAAATACCCTTGATGATGGTTGCAAACCCCTACCTAAGTGGTAAAACCTTCCAGGGTAGCAAATCTGTCTTTCCCTTTAATTGCATGTACCAGGGCCTATTTAGTACAGTGCTCCACACACAGCTGGCTTTTAATAAATATTAATGGTGATGATTTAAAATTTACATTATTGGAAAACAGCTTTTGACTTCATGTGTGCACTTTTCACATTTGTCAGAAAGACTTGTGTTGGGCTGAATGTGTATCTGGATAAATTGCTTCAATCCATCAATGATATTTATTGAATGCTTACTGTACTAAATCCTTGGGAGAGCACAGTACAAGAGAATTAGCACATACGTTCCCAGCCACAGAGTCTTCAAAACTTTTGGTTATAGAATGCACTGGTGGAACATAATGAAATGTCAAGGATCAATCAATCGTATCTATCGAACATTTTCTATGTGCAGAGCACTGTACTAAGCACTTGAGAGAGTACAATGTTACAGAGTTGGTTGAGAATTTTCCAAACTCATTATCCCCAAGTTTATGTGATATTGGGGGCAAAGGGGTTGAGGGAGGGAGGTGTATAAGCAGTTCTTCATGTTCTCACCCTCTAGACTGTAAGCTCCTTTTGGGCAGGAAGCATGTCTACCAACTCTGTTATATTGCACTCCCCCAAGCGCCTAGCACAAGTGGTCTGCACATAGTAAATGCTCAGTAAATACCATATATATACCATGTATATATTTTAAGAATATTTGTTCTTAAATTCTAATTCTTAAAATACCTTTAGACTGTGAGCCTGTGGTTGGGCAGGGATTGTCTCTATCTGTTGCTGAATTGTACATTCCAAGAGCTTAGTACAGTGCTCTACCCATAGTAAGCACTCAATAAATATGAATGAATGAATATTAGTTCCTAAAATATGAATATACATATATGCAACTATGTGTGTATATATATATATTTGTTAAGTGTTTACTATGTGCCAGGCACTATACTAAGCACAGGAAAAGATACAAGCTAATTAGGTTGGACACAGTCCATGTTCCCCATGGGGCTCACAGTTTTAATCTCCATTTTATAGGTGCAGTAACTGAGGCCAAGAGAATTGAAGTGACTTGCCCACGGTCACATAACAGACGTGGTAGAGCTGGGGATTAGAACCCATGTCCTCTGACTCCCAGGCCCGTGGTCCTTCCTCTAGACCATGCTCCTTCTCATTTGTCTTGTTTTATGCCACTGAGCCGTCTTTGACCCATAGTGACGCCATGGACATATCTCTCCCCACCTCCATCTGCAATCGTTCTGGTAGTGTATCCATAGAGTTTTCTTGGTCAAAATACCGAAGTGGTTTACAGTTGCCTTCTTCCGCGCAGTCAACTTGAGTCTTCATCCTTGATTCTCCCCCATGCTGTTGCTGCCCAGCATAGGTGAGTTTTGACTTGTAGCAGATTGCCTTCCACTCGCTAGCCACTACCCAAGCTTGGAATGGAATGGATGTGCCTCTGCCTGACTCTCCCTCCTGTAGTTGAGACTGGTAGAGTACTGAGAACTCTCCAGGTGTGACCCTGGGAGGGGTGCTTGTCATTAGGGATGCCTATTTAGGGAAGCCTTAGAAATCCTTGCTTTTATTTCTGCCTGGACAGTTGTAATTTCTGCCTTGGTGGCTGTTTTCCCCAGTGAAGAATTCATTAAGGACCCTCTTTGTTGGAACACAAGGATCTGTAAGGCATCGATGTTGTATTAACACTTAAGCAATTAGCACAGTGCTCTGCACTATTCATTCATTAATTCATTCAATAGTATTTATTGAGCGCTTACTATGTGCAGAGCACTGTACTAAGCGCTTGGAATGAACAAGTCGGCAAACAATACCACCGATGGGTGGATGATGGATGCATTGTTCGTTGTACTATATATGACTCTCTAATCTTGGTCACTAATCATATCAGTCCTGGTGTTTTCATCCAAGACAGATGGGGTTTCTTGCTCTTAAAAGGTTGCTCTGACATCATGAAATTTCTTGCAAGTGGCTTTGGGTTTTTGGTTTTTTTATGATATTTATAAAGCACTTACTATGTACCAGGCACTGTACTAAGAGCTGGAGTACACAAGCTAATCAAATTGGACACAGTCCATGTCCCACATGGGCTACCAATCTTAATCCCCATTTTACAGATGAGGTAATTGAGACACAGAGAAGTGAAGGGACTTATTATCCAAGGTCACACAGCAAATGGTGGAGCTGGGATTAGAACTCAGGTGTTTTTGACTCCCAGGCCCTTGCTCTGTTTACTGGGTTATGCTGCTTCATTCCCCAGGAATTTGACATTTAGCTGTTTAGATGCTCCTTTGTGATTCTCTAGTGTTATTAGTGAAAGTATGGAAGATATTCCAGCTTTCAATAACAGGCATAATGGCAATATGAATATTCTTAAGACCTAATCAATGAAGTTAGGTTTTGGGTGCATTTCTTTGGCCACTGATAACTGATGTTCTGTAATACATCTTCACAAAGGACTTGTTTAATCTTTCTTACTGTATGTGGGAAACAAGTTTGTTTTTTTCATCAGTAATGATAGGGTATGTCAGGCCACCTGCATTCTTCCCAGTCTCTCTGGGAGTAGCAGCCATGTTGACAAATGGATGGTCCCAGGCTAGGAGTGCAGGGACTTGTAATTCCAAGTATCGATGAAAAACTCATCTTTACAAGAAACAGGGTGAGGATTTTTGCAGAGACCGGGTGAGACACTTCTGCTGGGATGCTCAGGGTAGAGCCCAGGAGGCCATCAGTGATACTTATTGAGAGCTTACTGTGTGCAGAGCACTGTACTAAGCACTACTTGGGAGAGTATAATACAGTAAACTTGGTAGATGTGATTACTCACCACAAGAAGCTTCCAGTCACAGGGCTGTGTGATGCCCTAATAATACAAGGAAAGTGTCTTCTATGATCTCCAACTGAATCCCAAGGTTGAAATGTATCTATTCAGTCTACTTCTACATGCAATAAATTATACATTAATAGATGATTTGGGGATCAGAATATGGCCTCGTTTTGAAGCTGCAGCCCGGGGTAACTAGATGAGGGCTAAAGCAGATTGCTAATTCTGTTGTATTGTACTCTCCCAAGGGCTTAGTACAGTGTTCTGCACATAGTAAGCACTCAGTAAATACCACTGATTGATCACCCATTCCAGACTATTTATGAGCTTGTGTTAACTTGGAAAACTTTATTACCTGATTGAAAAATAATATATTTCTCTTTTTATACCATAGCCATACAACGTTCCCACTTAGATTGTCTTAGAAAAATTTGAGCATTTCCTTTAATAATTTGGAGGGGAATACACTGCAAAATTGTGACAATTTGCTATTTCTAGATTATAAAAAGAATGAAACCATTTGTGATCATGAAAGTCATTACTGTGGAAATTTAGATCAGATGACAATGAAAAATGACAGCAGAAAGAGTAAAATGAAGAGAAATGATTCAAAAATCATTATTCCTTTAATACTGTAGGTTACATACAGTTTAACTCCAGGGCAATACATCTGAAATATCCAGACATTTTAGCCTCACATGTTCTAACCCCTACTATTTTTTTCCTCTAATTATAAACCAGTATAAATGTTAACATTTTACTATTTATTTTAAGCTGAGGAGGAAAATTAGACTGGGAGCCCCAGGAGGGACAGGGACTGTGTCCAATCTGATTATCTTCTGTTATTCCAATGCTTAGTAGAGTGCTTAGTACATAGTAAGCACTTAATAGGTACCATTTAAAAACACACACAATATTAAGGTTTCTTATGAAAAGACTATACATTAATGAGCTTTTTTCACACTTTTATAAAAAAAAAAAACACCTTTCATTCTGTGATGCAGTATTAAGGCATGTTAAGCTTATTTATAAGATGCAGGTTCCAAATATTTTAAGTGAGTTTTAAGTTATAATGTACTGGATTTTTCTCATAGCTGGAAATTTGGAAATAAACTAGAACTACTGGTGCTAAAGGTAGTTGTTCCTTGCTGTATTACTAAAATGAACTTTAGAAACTTGCTAAGATAATTTAAATCCTAAACAGAACATTGCTGTACTTTGATTATAATTTCTAATTGGATATACCTACAAGCACCAAAATGTACCACTTTGCTGTTCTTGATGGGTTATGAATAACTTTTAACTGATTTTCCAAAAGACATGTAAGGCTTGCAAAATACTTGAATAGAAGCCAAAAAAAGGGGGTTGGAATAAGAAAAGATCTGACCATTTAGATGGGCTTGAAACAGATTACCAGAGGCTAAAGACAAGTGGACACTTTATTCATGTTTCTGTGGCTTATAACAAGCTATCCTTTTATCACTAGGCAATCTCCAGTTTTGACGTAGAAAAATGCATAGGCAATGACCATGTAATTCATAAACTGAATTTTAAAATATCTGTGGAGTTTATGGAACCTAATCTTCAAAGGGTAAACTGGGAAATTCTTCCCGCTATGTCAACTACCCAGAAAACATTTTCCGATTGCCTGAAAGAATTCTCAGCTCTTTCCCTTGGGTCTGTGGTTAGCCATTGGCCAAGTCCAGCCACCTACATTTCCAAAAATCAACCTCTACCTTCCATATCTTTTTTAACTGATAACTCAATTAGTTTGGATCTGCCACACTTTCCTCCTTTCAAGAAGAGAAGACTCTTGATTGAACATTAAGTGGGGAGGTTGCAGTCGTTATCAAGTCAGTTTGAGCTAATGTGAATCCATCTATAGGTGGGATCTTTGAGCTATACTAACACAGGAATGGCCTCAGCTCTGACATCCAAGTGTAGAGTCTTTCCACTGAGGTTCAGTTTTTCATTCATTCAATAGTATTTATTGAGTGCTTTACTGTGTGCAGAGCACACAGTTGATACTGTTAGGGTTTTGCTCTGTCTTAGTAGATGGTGATGAACAGTTAGAGACCAGATCCACTTTCTACTATGCTTCCTCCCATTCCCCCATCTCTTTTAACCCCACCTGGATAAGGGGAATTTGGGCTGTAGAATTTGGTCCAACTTAGAATTCTCTTATGTTGATTATTTTGATCAACTATTAGACCATTGGAAGCTATTAGTCAAGTGGAGCCAACACCTAACCATTCAACATTTAAATTTAGATAGTTACCTAGCTGCGATTTTATACAACATAATGAGCACCAAGCTATCCAGATTTCTGTTTTTCCAGAGGGTTTAACTTTTTGACATTTTTAATGCTCTGAGATATTATTCAACACCTAACATCTCTGGTAGGCAGGTTCTAATTTTGACCCTAGATTCACTCCACACTCAGGGCACAGTGTAAAGAACCCAGGGGAATCCTTACTTCAAGATGGGGAGATCAGGTAGGTCTCTGGCTCTCAACCATACTCTAGCCACACCACGTTAAGTAAGCTAAGTGGTATAATTATTCACTTTATGCTTGCTGACTGAGGACTCTGTTTTTGTTGGACTTGAATGGTGTTAATTTGGAACAATGATGTACTGAGGAAGCACTGTCATATGCAGCAATGTATATTCACATAAAGGAGTATAGAGTCCAGACCTAACTATGCATATTTTAATAATTTCATTTTTACGGCAGAATTCAATCCTCGGACAACTGCTATAATACAAAAACAATACAGTAACGATTTCCCTTTCAGAAACACAAATAGGGCTGACATCAAAGAGATTACAATTTCTTTTTACACCTGATCCAGTAAACTTGTCAATTCCTAAATCTTTAAGAACAAAAATAATTTAAAAGATTTATGGGCTCCCTTCTGCCCAACAGTGGGTAAGAAACTCAGTTTTTGTTATTAAGTTCAATTACTGATCATCTCCTCTCTGTCTTAGGTTCCTAGATTTTCCATTTTCAAATCTTCTTTTTTTGAAGACCGGAGCTACACCTTCTGCCACCTCTCCAAGGGAGGTTACTGTCTTTTCTTTAAATATCACTTTGGCCTCTCCATTAACATTAGCCACTGGAGCTGGTACACATTCTTTCTCCTTACTAGGAAGTTCCAAATCCAGCTTCTCACTGGAACGGCATCAGACAAACAAAAAACACTTTTTAGCAAGCAAAGAGAGCATCATATTTATCATAATCTCTACCAACAAATCAACCAATAGTCCCTGATATACTAATGATTAGAACAGCAGATTTAGAAGGCTAAAATAAGAATCTATCAAACTATCTATGTGATGACAAGAACTTGCACCAGTTTTTTATGTAAAAAGTTTGCAATGATGTAAAAAAGCAGCTGATTGTTTTAAGACTGGGGGTCAGGAGATCTGAGTTCTAAGAAAGACTTCCCAACTTGTCTTCTGTGGAAATTTGGGGAAGTCACAACCTTTCTGTGCTTCAGTTTCCTCATCTGTCAAATGGGGATTAAATATCTGCTCTCCCTCCTCTTGGACGGTGAATCCCAAATAGAAAGGAACTGTGCCTGACATGATATTGTTGTTATTGTTGTCTTATGCTGTCGAGTCATCTTTAACCCACAGCGATGCCACGGACACATCTCTCCCAGAACGCCCCACCTCCATCTGCAATCGTTCTGGTAGTGTATCCATAGAGTTTTCTTGGTAAAAATATGGAAGCAGTTTACCATTGCCTCCTTCCATGTGGTACACCTGAATCTCTTCCCTTGACTCCCTCCCATGCAGCTGCTGCCCAGCACAGGTGAGTTTTGACTTGTAGCAGATTGTCTTCCACTCACTAGCCACTGTCCAAGCCAGGAATGGAAAGGATACATCTCTGCTTGATTCTCCCTCTGTAGTCGAGACTGATAGCATACTGGAAACTCTCCAGGTGCGACCCTGAGAGGTGATGATGATACTGTACCCACACAAATGCTTAGCATAGTGCTTGGCATACAGTAAATACTTAAATGTTGCAATCAGTATTTACATTCTAATAGTAGTACTAATTCAACTTCTTATATTTTCAAAGCCATGAGTAATGAATGTGCACAAACACCATATTCAACAAAAGATTTTCAAGTCTGTAACAAGTTTTTAAGTTAGAAGTATATATACATTCTTTTTGGAATGGGAAAAAGTTCCCAAAGAAAAAGCCAGGTTGCACTAATAATGATAATTATGGTATTTGTTACACGCTTTCTATTTGTTAAGCACTATATTAAGCACTTGAGTAGACGACAAGGTAACCTGATTGGACACTGTCCCTGTCCCATATGGTGCTCACATATTGAATTCCCATATTCCCATATATACTGAATTCCCATTTTACAGAAAACAAAACCATAGGACACAGGAATTAAGTGACTTGTCCAAGGTCACTTGCAGCAGGCAAGGGGCAGGACTGGAATTAGAACCTAGGTTCTCTGGCGTCCAGGTCTGTGCTCTTTCCACTAGATCAAGCTGCTTTTAAAGTAGACGGTAGAACAAGGTAGAGACAGAGTCTATGCTGCATGAAACCCAAACTATAGGCAATGTTGAGAGTCTTGGAGCTGCACTTTTGGTTTTTTATAACAACAAACCAAAGCTATGGCTTGAAATTGTCCTTGGATGCAAAATTATGTGTCAACTGATGTGAGATTGTGGAAATACAGAAATATATATTTTTCTGCTACTTCGGCAATTTACAAATGAGAATTGGAAAAATTCACCCTGGAATTCTCAACTACGGCTTTTGTTAAGATGATAACTGCTAATTGCTTTAGTGGTTACCAGATAAATAATCAATCAAACAAAGTATTTAGTGAGTGCTTACTGTGTGCAGAGCACTGTTTGAAAAAGTTTGGAGAGAACAATATAACTGAGGTAGGAGACATGATCCCTACCCACGAGAAGCTATTTTGTGGGTCAGGTAACTAGTTAGCTTACCAGAGTCTTGTTTGTTGTTGAAATTAATAAGCTTCAGATACTTACTAAGTGTGCTTCTCTTGCTTAACACTCTCCCATTCTCCATATGGGTTCGCTTTTTTGGAAGTTTTGGATTTTTCTTCAGACTGATCTGATGAGTCTTGGTCATCTTCATTTTCTTTTGCCATTTCCGACTCCGTTTCTTCATCACTACCCTTTTTACTTTTTATCTGAAAGGGAGAAAAGAAAAAATATTCTCTCTAGTCAAGCAAACCCGGTAACATCTCACCCCTCTACCACTCCCTTTATAATATTGTCTCCTCTTCCACAAACTCTCTCTTCTCCTTATTAAAACTACTAAAACCCCACTAATTTAAAAAAAGTTTACCGGGTTTACCTCACCTGGCTCCAGAAATTCAACTATTTCAATATTCCAGCTCTTATACTTACACGGTATCTCTATATATATTGTTTTTATACTTGTGTCATTTATGCTTTTATATAATCTAAGCTATTGTTCTTTATATTTTAACTTTGGGGCAAGTCTGGTATGTCTCTAATAGACTTCAAAGTCGAGACCATGGGCTATCCCTTAACTTGTGCTCTAAAACAATGGACATGCTCACTGACTTAAAATCAAGCTCTAAACTTGCCTTAGTTTCTGCTAAAATTTTCAACCAAAAATCGAAAATACAAATACTGTATTTTAAAAAAAGCAACCTACTTAAACTCGACCAATCATCAATATTTAAGCACTTACTGTAGAAAGAAAGTGGTTAGTACAGTGCTGTGTACACAGTAAGCACTCAATAATGGAATAAATGAATACTAAGCACTTGGAGGAGTACAGTACAAGAGAGTTGGTAGACACATTCCCTGTGTGCAAGAGGCTAACAGCCTAGAAGGGGAGAAGGCATTAAAATCAATTACGGATATATACATAAGTGCTGTGAGGCTGAGGGTGGGGTGAATATCAAGTGCTCAAAGAGTACAAATCCAAGTGGAAGGGTGATGCAGAAAGGAGAAGGAATAAGGAAAATGAGGGCTTTGTGGGTAAGTGATTTTCATAAAGCTTTGAAGGGAGGGAGAATGACGGTGAAAAGGGAAAAATTTCCAGGACAGAGGGAGAATGTGCTTAAGGGATTAGTGGCAAAATAGATGAGATCGAAGGAGAGTAATAATAATCATATTTTTAAGCATTCTATGTGTCAAACATTGTGCTAAGTGCTGGGAGTAGATAGGAGTTAAATCAGGTGCCACACAGGGTTCACAGCCTAAGCAGAAGGGAGAACAGGTATCAGATCCCCATTTTACAATTGAGGAAACTGAAGCACAGAGAAGTTAAGTGACTTGCCCAAGGTCACACAGCTGGCAAGTGGCAGAGGCATGTTTAGAACCCAGATCCTCTGACTCCCAGGCCCATATTATTTCCACATGATAGGGGTAATTAGGTTATGAGAGGAGCAAAGTAAGCCTCCTGGGTTGCAGTAGGAAATCAGCAAGATAAGCTAGGACGGGGCAAGTTATTAAGAGCTTTAAAGCTGATAGTGTGGAGTTTCAGCTTGATAAGGCAGCAGACTGGTAACAGCTGGAGGATACTGAGGAATGGAGAAATGCACACAACTTTTTTTTAGAATTTAATATGGACTGGAGAGGGGAGACAGGAGGCAGGGAGATCAGCAAGGAGGCTGATGTAGTAGTCAGACAGGATAGGACAAGTGCCTTGAATCAGCATAGTAGCAGTTTGGATGGAAAGGAAAAGATGGATTTTAGAGACACTGTGGAGACAGAACAAACAGGATTTGGGTGACAGATTGAATATGTGGGTTGAATGACAGAGATGAGTATAATGTCATGGTTACAATCTACTGAGACAGGGAGGATGGATTAAAATGCTCCAGAAAGATGTAGGTGGGCCTGGGTGGTGGTATATTACCATAACTAGTAACTGGAGTGGGTGATAGAGGTTAGTCATTTAACTATATAGTATCACTCAAAAAATATTTATATTGCTTCAGTCAACACTTTGGATCTTGGGAATGCATCAGATATTTTCTATACGAAGGCATACTTCATTTAGTGCTCTTTGGTTAAACACTGTTTAATCTATTAGGAATGTTAATATATGTCCCTAATGTCAATGTGCAAGATTTTTACAAGATCAAAATTTCTAGTGTGTCAACAACTCTATTTTTCACTGTTAGAATGTCAGTGAATGCATATTCTAAACTGTGCTGTTATTTTTAAAAAAGCGCTATACCCAAGTATGTGGCATAACATTACGGAACTATGATTTTAATATTTAAATTTTAAAGAAAGGTCATAGTTCAGCCAGATAAATTAGTGCATATTCCAGGTTCAGGGACTTTTAAAAAAATGCTTCAGGAAAGCAATTTTAACAAATTGAAACTAAGAGCATTAGTGCCATATAGTTATTATCTGTCATTTGAAATTTATGCATTGTTTTACATATGAAATTAGAACATTAGGAAGGAAGTGGGTGTAGTGGCGAACACACTGGGCCGAAAGCGAGGCTGTGATGCCAACTGAAAACACAATTTTGGGCCAACTTAACTTCTTCGAAACTTCAAAACCTCAAAACTTTTGCTTTTGGAAAGAGGGGATTATAACACCTGACTCAGGTAAAATACACCATCTTATCTGTTTGGGCTCATCTTTCATCTCTACTCAACAAATATAATAAAAATTTTCTTCCTTAATGTTGGTATTTGTTAAGCGCTTACTATGTGCAGAGCACTGTTCTAAGCGCTGGGGTAAACACAGGGGAATCAGGTTATCCCACGTGGGGCTCACAGTCTTAATCCCCATTTTACAGATGAGGGAACTGAGGCACAGAGAAGTTAAGTGACTTGCCCACAGTCACACAGCTGACAAGTGGCAGAGCTGGGATTTGAACTCATGAGCCCTGACTCCAAAGCCCGTGCTCTTTCCACTGCGCCACGCTACTTCTCTTCCTGTTGTTCCCAGTATCAGGTACCCCTTCTATCTCTTAACCTTTTACCCCAAACTAAACTGAATGCATGGAAAACAGTCCTTCCTTTATTTATAGTACATCTCTCCTCCCCACTTTTAAAAATGGTATTTGTTAAATGCTTACTATGTGTTAGGCACTGTACTAAGTGCTAGGGTAGATACAAGCTGATCAAGTTGGACACAGTCCATATCCCACATGGGGCTCACAGTCTTAATCTCCATTTTATAGATGAGGTAACTGAGACTTAGAGAAATTGTCTTGTCCACAGCAGACAAATGGCAGAGCTGGGATAAGAACTCAGGTCCTTCTGACTCCAAGACCTGTACTCTATCCACTAGTCCAGGTTGCTTCTCCTTCATTTCTCAGCTCCAATTCAACTGCTCCAAGATGCTTCCCTGATTAAACCCTGCTGCCGCAATTTTGATTTAAATCTTCCCTTTTAACTTATTCTTTTACTGTATTAGATATTTCTATCCTTATATTATTTTTTCTCCTCAATGTCTTTGAAGTCAATGACATTTCAATCAGTGGTATTTGAGTGCTGTGCATAGAGTGCTGTCCTAAGTGCTTCAATACAACAGAGTTGGTAGACAACTTCTTTAATATGGACTTCTCAAAACAAAATTATGAATGCTTGTAAATGCTCAGACTGAAATAGATGATGTCTTTAAAAAACTTCACACGAAGCTACATGGCTTAGTGGGAAGAGCACAGGCCTGGGGGTCAGTAGACGTGGGTTCTAATCCTGGCTCCGCCACTTGGATGCTTTATGTCCTTGGCCAAATCACTTAACTTCTCTGTGCCTCAATCACCTCATCTGTAAATGGGGATTAAGACTGTGAGCCCCATATGGGACAGGGTCTGTGTCCAACCTGTGTTCTAAACACAATCCCAGTGAGTAGAACAGTGTGTGGCACATAGAGCTTAACAAATACCATAATTATTATGATTAATTATAATTATTATCTTAAAGGGTTTTATATTGTAGGCTTCTCAAAACTGAGAATGATTTCCTTTGCAATCCTCACGGAACACAAGGCAGAGCTTTGTACTCACTGAAGACTCAGAAAATACTTCAGACACACAAAAACAGCTAAGACACCTCAGACGCGACTTACCCGAAACTGTATTTTTTTCTTTTGTGTTTCTGTAGAGGCCTCGGATTTTTCCTCCCCCTCTTCTCTTTCTTGTTCTTCAGTGGATTCGCTAATGGATTTTTTAAGTGCACTGATGCCTTCATTATTTGAATGGTCGGCATGTGGAACAAAATCATCAGGTTTCTCCCATTTGGATTCTGGTCAACACATTTTCATAATCAACATTGTTTAGGATTTGTCCTGAAAGCATTCCTAAGGTAAAACCACTTGTTTAAAGTACCTGGTGTCATTACTGTAGCAGTATGTGCCAGTTTATTGAACACTAGAAGTAGTCATATATAGTACACGCTGAGTGTCCTTCTGGTGCAGTGCACCAATGTACTCTGCCCTTGGGAAGTTCCAAACAGAGAAGACATGTTCCCACAAGGGAACAGAACTACTCTGAGAGCAGTATGGCCTAGTAAAAAGAGCACGGGTCTGGGAATCAGAGGACCTGGGAGCAATGTGTTTGACCTTGGGCAAGTCACTTAATTTTTCTGTGCCTTATTTTCTTCATCTGCAAAATGGGGATTCAATACCTGTTCTCTCTTCTCTTGGACTGTGAGCTCCAAATGGAACAGGAACTGTGGCCAACCTGATTGACTTGTAGCTACCCTAGCACTTAGTACAGTGCTTGACAAATACCATAATCATAATCACCAACTACTCAAACTACCCTTTGGCTGTCCCACTTTCTACATTTCATACTGTGTTTTTTAAAATACACATTGGAGAATGTTGATTTCTAATTATATTTATAAATTAAAATTTTAATTCTTCATTCCTATACATGGTCTGCACTTTCTGTGTGTCAGTCAAGGGGTTTCTCCATTAGCTTGGATGACAGAGTAGATATAGTTCTATGAAGAAAGCCTTGAATGTATTGTCTAGATCTTTTGTTGATAGACTGTTGTTGGGCAGGGACTGTCTCTATCTGTTGCTGAAATGTACATTCCAAGCACTTAGTAGAGTGCTCTGCACACAGTAAGTGCTAAATAAATACAACTGAATGAATGAATGAATATTCCATTGGACATCAAAGGAAGAACTGGCAAAATGTTTGCAATTACACAAAGCTCCTATGAGTGTTTTAAAATACATGTAAACTATACATAAGGTTTACAGAAAAAGAGGCTGAACATCTCTTATCCTAAAACGTTTGACACCTAAAAAAAATCACAAGAAAATAAAATAAATTGATCACAACAGGGGTCTGAGTCTGGAGGGGTGAAAATCTACTTGAAACTCGGCAAATTAATAATAA
Organism: Ornithorhynchus anatinus; assembly: GCF_004115215.2. Taxonomy (NCBI): domain Eukaryota; kingdom Metazoa; phylum Chordata; class Mammalia; order Monotremata; family Ornithorhynchidae; genus Ornithorhynchus; species Ornithorhynchus anatinus. Next base: position 112,793,617 of record NC_041729.1, read on the forward strand.
TAATTATTATAATAATGGTTATTAAGCACTTACTATGTATCAAGAACTATACTAAGCACTGGGGTAGATACAAGATAATCATATTGCTTATCAATATCCCACATGTTCATGGTCTAAGAGGGAGGGAGAACAGGAATTTTATCCCATTTTAAAGATGAGGAAACTGAGGCTCAGAGAAGTGGTTTGCCCAAGTTTCCAGAGTGGACAAGTGGAAGAACCCAGGTCATCTGAACCCAGGCCTATGCCCTTCCTGCTAGGCCACACAATTTTTTTTTAATGGCATTTTGTTTTAGCACTAATGTGCCAGGCACTGTACTATGCGCTGGGGAAAATACAAGTTAAATATGTCCCACACAGGGTTCTCGGTCTTAATCCCCCTTTTACCGATGTGGTAACTTAAGCACAGAGAAGTTATTTGCCCAAGATCACAGCAGACAAATGGTGGGGCTGGAATTAGAACCCAGGTCCTCTGACTCCCAGCCTGTGCTCTATCTACTAGGCCACACTGCTTCTGTCTCCAAAGACTTCCAAGTATACTGAGGATACATTTCTGGGGGATAACTTTAATTATGCATAATAATGAACCTCTATTTATGTGTGTGTATATGCATATATATACACACACAAACACACAGAGGAAGACATGTCACCTATTCCATGCCCTTTAACTGGCATAGATGGAACACAGGAGGCAAGTGGTTGAAAAGGGTATCTCCCAAGAGGACATGTGCTTATTGTAACTCTCACACACCCTGTACCTACTGTAAACCCTGCTGCTTGGGAGAAATGGGAATCATGGACAAAATAGCTCTTGATATCTTGTCCCTTTCACCCACCAATCTGCCACTGCCAAAGCCTACCCTTTATGCAGGGAACTGGAAAAGCCCCAAGCCAGGCATTTTGGATGTCATAGTGTTTCCAGAAAATTGAATGGACCAACTATGTATTTCTACTTCTCTGTATTTCCACTTTTCCCTACCTCTCCATGTCTCCCTTTTTCATCCCTGTTTCTTTAGCTCCCTATGTCCCATTCCATGACTCTGTGTGCATAGTCCTTGGCGTGTGAAACGGCATGGCTCAGTGGAAAGAGCACGGGTTTATGAGACAGAGGTTGTGGGTTCTAATCCCGGCTCCGCCATTTGTCAGCTGTGTGACTTTGGGCAAGTCACTTAACTTCTCTGTGCCTCAGTTACCTCATCTGTAAAATGGGGACTAAGATTGTGAGCCCCATAGTAAGTGCTTAACAAATACAATAATAATAATAAGTGTGAAGCACAGGTTTCTTGCTAGTTTAGCACAGAATTCATTCATTCAATATTTATTGAGCGCTTACTGTGTGCAGAGCACTGACTAACTGCTTGGAAAAGTACAATATAGCAATAATGGGAGACAATCCCTGCCCACAATGAGCTCATAGTCTAGACGAGGAGACAGACATCAATATAAATAAATAGGCATCAAAATAAATAAATAAAATTACAATATATACATAAGTGCTATTGAGCAGGGAGGGAGGGAAGAGCAAGGGGAGTGAGTCAGGGTGATGCAGAAGGGAGTGGGAGATGAGGAAAAGTGGGGTAGCACTAAGCTAAACTACAAGCTTCCTCTAGATGTAAGCTTGTTGTGGGCAGGGAATGTGCCTACCAACTCTATGGTATTGTACTCTCCCATAGGGCTTAGTACACATTGCTCTGCCCACAGTAAGCACTCAACGGATACCACTGATGGACTGATTTGCTGGTCAATTTTAATGGAGAAAATTTTTCATTTTCATTAGCTGAACTACACTGACATCTAGTGGATTTTTGTCACTCTTTAATCAACAGGGGACCATGTCTGCTTCCCACTTGTGAATTCTTTTCCAGCACTTAGTACCATGCTCTGCACACAGTAAACAATAAATATTATTACTACCTCAAAGGAGACAGAGGAAAAAAAAATCCCCTTCCAGTTCTTACCTAAGAATCAAGCCACGATATTTATTAATGTCTACTGTATGGAAAGCATAGAACTATGTCCTTGGAAGAGCACAATTGAGATAGAAGACATGATCCCCATTTCAGGGAGTTACAATCTACCAGGGGAGACAGGCACAAACTACATTTCAGATAAATAGATGATGGTCAGTCGTTAAACCGCAGAACACATAAATTGATATGTATTGCAGTGCTACCAGAAATAGTGAGTGACTAAATGCAAAGGCGGAGCAAAGCTACAGAGGTTATAGTTGGGAAGGCATGATCGAGGGAGAAGAAGAGTTAATTGGAGAAAGCCTCCCAGAGGAGGTAATAATAATAATAATAATATTGGTATTTGTTAAGCACTTACTATGTGCAGAGCACTGTTCTAAGCGCTGGGGGAGATACAGGGTAATCAGGTCACCCACGTGAGGCTCACAGTTAATCCCCATTTTACAGATGAAGTAACTGAGGCACAGAGAAGTTAAGTGACTTGCCCACAGTCACACAGCTGACAAGTGGCAGAGCCGGGAGTCAAACCCATGACCTCTGACTCCAAAGCCCAGGCTCTTTCCACTGAGCCACGCTGCTTCCCTATTGGAAACGGCTTTCAAGTGGGGAGAGCTGTAATAATGGTGGATATAAATCAATCATATTTATTGAGTGTTTACTGTTGCAGAGCGCTTTACTAAGAGTTTGGGAGAGTACAATATAATAGACACATTCCCTGCCCACAACAAGCTCAGAGTATAAAGGAAGATGGATATTAACATGAATAAATAGATTTACAGATATGGACAGAAGTGCTGTGGGGATGGGAAGGGGGAGCAAGTCAAGGTGACACAGAAGGGAGTGGGAGAAGAGGAAAACAGGGCTTAGTCAGGGAAGGCCTCTTGGAGGAACTGTGCCTTTAATAAAGCTTTGAAGATGGGGAGAGTAACTGTCTGTCAGATATAAAGAGGAAGGGCGTTCCACACCAGAGACAGGATGTCAGTGAGAGGTTGATGGTGAGACAGACAAAATCAAGGTACAGTGAGTAGGTTGGCATTAGAGGAGCATAGTGTATGGGGTGGGTTGTTTTAGGAGAGTAGCAAGATGAGGTAGGAGGGGGCAAGGTGATTTTAGTGCTTTAAAGCCCAGGGTAGGTAAGTAGTTTTTTTCATGCAGAGGTGGATGTGCAACCACTGGAGGTTCTTGAGGAGTGAGGAAATATGGGACTGAATTTTCAAAAAATGATCCAAGCAGCAGAGTTAAGTGTGGACTGAAGTGGGGAGAGATGGGGGGCAGAGAGATTGGCAAGGAGGCTGATACAGTAATTAAGGGGATAGGATAAGTGATTGGATTAGCACGGTAACAGTTTGGATGGTAGTTTGAAGAGGGAGAGTTCCAAACTGAGGAAGGGTATGAGCAAGGAGCTAGAGGACACTGTAAGCAGGTTAGCTTAAGTGGAGCAAGGAGTGTGAGCTGGGGTGCAGAGGTAGAAGAGAAGAGGGAAGAGAACTGAAGAAATGCCTCGAAGACAATGCTCAGAGCTATGCAGAACTATTCCTTATCTTCCTCCATCTCTACACTGATCACTGGAGACTTCAATATCGACACAGATGTTCCTGGCTACCTGCTTTCTATCACTCCTCAACTCCATCGACCTCCTGCTCCAACCCAGCTCTCCCACTCACCAACTTGGACAAGTAATCAGTCCATCATATTTATTGAGCACTTGTGTGCAGAGCACTGTACTAAGTGTTTAGAAGTGTACAACACACCACCACACATTCCCTGTCCACAGTGAGCTTACAGTCTAGAGGGGGAGACACACATTAATAAATAAATTACAGATGGACACACACTTGATATCGTCTCTAGTCACTGTACAATCTCTACTCTCACCAACTCTGAAATCCCTCGATTCAACCACGACTTCACCTGCCATCTCTCCCACACACCTCCTCCCAACAATTCTGTCCTGTTCCCTGACAGAGACCTCCAATCTTTTGACCCCATCAAACTTTGAGTCATCATGCCCCAATTAGTCTCGATATCCAAACTTCCTTTCCTTGATGACAAAATTGACACCCTCAATACCACCTTCTCTAGCAGCATGGAATAGTGGATAGAGCATGAGCCTGGGAGTCAGAAAGCAGTCTAACCCCGGCTGTGCCACTTATCTGCTGTGTGACCTTGGGCAAGTCACTTCATTTCTCTGTGTCACAGTTACCTCATATGTAAGATGGGGATTGAGACTGTGAGCCCTATATGGGACAGGGACTGTGTCCAACCTGATTTGTTTGTATCCACTCCAATGCTTAGTACAGTATCTGGTGCACACAGTAGGTGTTTAACAAATACCACAATTATTATGATTATTACTAAACTCAACTCTCTCGCTCCCCTATAATAATAATAATAATGGTATTTGTTAAGCGCTTACTATGTGCCAAGCACTGTTCTAAACACTAGGATAGATACAAGGTAATCAGGTTGTCCCACGTGGGGCTCACATTCTTAATCCCCATTTTACAGATGAGGGAACTGAGGCCCAGAGAAGTTAAGTGACTTGCCCAAAGTCACACAGCTGACAAGTGGCGGAGCTGGGATTAGAACCCATGACCTCTAACTCCCAACTCGTGCTCTTTCCATTAGGCCATGCATCTATCTTATACCACTAACAGCCCTGGATTGCCTCCACAGTCTTCCTCCTTTGCTCCTGTGCACGAGCTGCAGAGCGCTGCTGGGGGAAATCTATCTGTCAGGTCAATCTCATCCTCCTCAAGTTCATCCTTGTGTGCTCTAACTCTGCCTGGCAAAATTATTTCTCCATCCTTATTGACACCTGTGCCTATTGCCCTCACCTGCCGTTCCAGACATTTAACTCCTTTCTCAAACCCCCTGTCCCGCCGCCTCCCTCATCCCTTGCCCCTAATAACCTGGCCAACTACTTTATTGAGGAAAATTGAAACTATCAGGTACAATCTCCCCAAAATCTCCTCTGCTCATCTCCAGTCCCTTCTTCAAATCTTCCATCCTTCCCAGGAGTATCTCAGGAGGAGATCTCCTGCATTCTCTCAAAATCCACCCCCTCCACCTGAGCATCCGACCCCATTCCCACCCAGTAAGCACTTTGAGGTTCATACCATTTCAAAATAAAAAGGCAACTGCTTACCTCCCGTTTCAGTATTATAATAATATGTGTAGCCATCTTCACTTACACTTTCCACCCATAGAGGCATTTCTGTTCTCTAATAAAAAAAAAGAAACACATAGAATATCACCATCAATGGTATTTATTGAACATTACTTTACTAAGAACTGTACTAAGAGAGAACTGTACTAAGCGCTTGAGAGAGTACAATACAACAGAGTTGACAGACACGTTCCCAGCCCACTGACACAACAACACAGTTTGGGAGAAGGTTTATTTATTTGTAAGAAAATCTGCTGTCACAACAATTAACCAATGATACTTATCGAGCGCTTACTCCCAAACTTATGAAACGCTTGGGAGAGTACAATACGACAGAATTGGAAGATGTGTTTTCGGCCCCTAGGAAACTTAAGAGTCTAAAAGAGGAGTCAGATATTAAAATAAATTACAGATATATGCATACGCCTTGGAGCTGAGAATGGGGAGAATATCAAGCGCTTAAAGGGTACAGATTCAAGTGCATAAGTGATGCAGGAGGGAGAGGGAGTAGGGGAAATAAACGTTAACTGCGGGTAGCCTCTTAGATTTTAATAAGGCTTTGGAAGCAGGGCAGTGAGTTAGGAGGGGGCAAGGTGATTGAGTACTTTAAAGCTAATGGTTAAGAGTTTCTTTTAGATGTGGAGGAGGACTGGCAAACACTGGAGGTTTGTGAGGAGTGGGAGACAGAACATTTGTTAGGAAAAGGATCCAGGCATCAGACTAAAGTATGAATTAGAGTAGGGAGAGAGACAGGAAGCAGAGAGGCTAGCAAGGAGACTGATACAGTAGTCAAAACAGAATAGAAAAAATGCTATGCTGAAGCAGTCTGGATGATGGAAAGGGCAGATTTTAGCAATGTTGTGAAGGTTCAACTGACAGGATTTGCTGACAGATTGAAGATATGGGTTGAAAGACATGAGTCGAAGAAGGTTATGGACCTGTGACATAGAGAGGATAGTGGTGTTGCTTTTAGGAGAGACAGCGGGAGGACAGGGTTTAGGTGGGAAAATAAAGAGTTCTGTTTTGGACATGATTAGTTTGAGGTACTCGTGAGACATCCAGATAAGTGATGTCCTGAAGGCAGGATGAAATTTAAGGATGCAGAGTAAGATATAGGTCAAAACTGGAAAAGTAGATTTCGGAATCATCCACATAGAGAAGAGAGCTGAAGCCATGGGAGCAAAGGAGTTCTTAAGAGAGTAGGTGTAGATGGAGAATAAAAGGGGACCCAAAACAGCCTTTTGAGGAACTGCCACTGTTAAAGGGTGGGAAGCAGAGGAGCAGCCTGCAAAGGAGACTGAGAAGGAATGATCAGAGAGCTAGGAGGAGAACAAGAAGAGGAAAGTGTCAGGGAAGCCAAGGTTGGATAATGTTTCCAGTAGAAGGAGGTGGTACAGAGTGTCAAAGGCAACTGAACAGTCAAGGAGGATTAGGGAGTCAAGAGAGGTTCTTGGATTTGGCAAGAAGGTGATCACCGGTGACACTGAGAGGGCAGCTTCCATGTAGTGAAAGGGGCCAAAGCCAGATTAGAGGGGGTCAGGGAAACAACAGAAGTATAGGAAGTGGAGGCAGCAGATGTAGACAACTTGTTCAAGGAGTTGGGAGAAGAATGATAGGAGGGAGATGGGGTGATAACTAGAAGGAGCCCTTGGGATCAAGGAAGGGTTTTTTTTCAGACTATGTTTGAAAGCAGTAGGGAAGGAGACAGCCCCTGTAAAGTGAACAGCTGAAGGTGGAGGTCTGGAAGAGAAGATGTGAGGGGATGAATGTTTTGATAAGATGTGAAGGGATGGGGTTGGAGGTGCAGGTGGATGGGGTAGATTTTGATGGGAGGTGGGAAATCTCTTGAGATGTTGCTGGGAAACATGGGAGTCAAAGAAGTGGTAGGAAGAGGGAGGGAATTATAGGAGGGGCAAGGGAGATTTTAGGGAAATCATACCTAATGGTTTCAATTTTAGCAATAAAGTACATGACCAGGTCACTGGGGGGAAAGACATGCAGGGGCGGGACATGCAGGGGTGGTGTTTGAGGAGGGAGTTAAACATCTGAAACAGCTGCGACAGGCAATGGTATGGAGGTAAATAAGGATGGAGAGGTATTGTTGTCGGGCAAAGAAGACGGAAGAATTAAAGCAGGTGAGGACAAATTTGAGTTGGACAAAGCCTGATGTCTGGAGGTTGTGGGTTAGTGGTGCAAGTGCCTGCAGCTGGAGCATAGCAGTGGAGGGATCACTGTGAAGGTTGTGAGTTAGTGGTACAAGATGAGTGGAGGGCCGGTGAGGTGAGGGAGTTAAGTTCTGTGGAGAAGCCAGTGTTGAGGGTGTTGATTTAGAGGTCCAGAGAAGGTAGTTTGGATTTGGATACCAAATGGGGCATAAAACAAAACAAGAGTGCTTACCACTTTTCTGGATAAAATCATAAAAATAAGAAAACTCGTATTAGTCAATTACCTTTCTGAAAGTTTCTTGGAATCCTTCAGGTTTATCCCATTGAGAGTCTTAAAACAAAGATATATTTCAGTGAACAATTTTCTGTTCTTTAAAAAGTTTTCCCCAAAACATCATATGATCCATGGACAAAATTCAACTAAGATAGTTGGCTAACAGCCAGTATCAAGTGAAAACCCAGAGTGATGAGAGTGCCACCTCAATTATAAATAGACAACTGCAGAAGGCAGAAAATTATTGCAGGAAGACATCCGACTAAAGCAAACATAATGCAAAAAAACAAAGAGCATCAGATGAGTAGTAATACTATTTGGATAGGGAATCAATTCAATATTTGCTTTGCTATGGACCCCACCCTCCCTCACCTCCCCAAAACACTTGTTCACAACTTCCTCCCCTCCTTTACTATCATCTTAAAATGACTCACTCTTTTGGCTTCTACTTGGTTGTTTTCCCACACGCTCAAAATCTCCTTCATTCAAAAAGGCTTCTTTCGAATGCATCATATCCTCTTTGCCGGGCCTCCCTGTTCTTCAATGGGCATGGGTACACTTACGACATTTGCTTCCTCTCCAACACTCTTTTCTGCCATCTAGCTTTGCCCCCTTCACTCTGAAACCATGTTTACCAAAGACTCCAATGACTTCCTTTTGACAAGTCTAATGGATTCTTACTCTGACCTAATCTTCCTTGAACTTTCAGGTGCCTCTCAATCGACCACTTCCTCCTCCTAAAAACTCTCTAGTCTAGGCTTCGTTATATTGCTATGGTACCATCCTATTGAAAGATCTTGCCAAGTATCTGTGTGCAAGGCACTGTGAAAAATTTCATGGGTGAGAATTACAGATGGCCCTGGACCTCAAAGAGTTCACCATCTAAGAATCGGGGGGTGGGAGTGGAGAGAGCTGGTGACAGATTCATAAAGAATGTTTTTCTTGGGTCTTTTTTCCGTCCTCTCAGACCACTTCTTCTGTATCTCTTTTGCTAGCACCTCTTCTCCCTTTCATCTTTTATCTGTGGTGATTCCCCAAGGGTCCTCAACTCTTCTCATTCAATCAATCATATTTTTTGAGGGTTTACTGAATACAGAGCTCTGTCCTAAGTGCTTGGGAGAGTACAATATCACAGACACATTCCCTGCTCACAACGAGCTCTATACTCATTCTCTTAAACTACCTCTTCGATGTGGACAACCATCAAAATGACCTCAGAGGCTGATTTTTCACCTGCCTTTGCAGTTGTGCATTGTCCTCTGGCTCTGGCACATCTCCACATGGATGACTCACCAACTCCTTAAACGAAAAATGCCCCAAATGCAACTCATCTTGCCTCTTAATCCTACTCCCCTCCCAACTTTCCCATCATGGTCAACATCACTATCCTCTCTGTTCTAGTCTTTCAGTCTTTAGGTATAACTCCTCTGTCTCACATCCCATATCTAATCCATCACTAAATCCTTCCATTTTTTTCTCCATGATATTTCCTAGTTTGGCCCATTGGTCTCCATTCTCACAGTCACCACCCAGGTCCAAAGTACCAGGTCCATTCTCTCCACCAGACAGCTGGGAGGATCCTCTGGGGACCAACTGCCTTCTCATCATGACACCTGGGGCTCCTCCTCCTGACATGCCCTGTGCCTCCAGGATCGTAGGGATTTAAGCAGCTGAAGCACTCTGCAGCCTCTCTCTCCATCAGGAAGCCTGCCACCTCTGCTCCCTTCCCAGTGTGACTTCTAGGGCCCCTGCTCCTGACACACCTTGTCCATACCAAGCTGCAGGGACTTAAGCTTCAGTAGCCCACCCCTTGGCCTCGGTCTCCACCGTGGCTGAGGGAATCCCCCGAGAAACCATACGCCACCTTCCCATCAGAGCATCCAGGGCCCTCAGCATTCTCCTCTACTGAACAGCCCTGCTGCCTCCAAGGGAATCAGCACCAGCTCTCTTCCGTATCACCGAGGAGCCCCATCCTAACCTGCCCTGTGCCAATCTGGTGAGAAAGATAAAACAGCTGCAGCGTACTTTAACAAAATCTTGGGAAGGCTAATAGTAATTGTGATATCTTCACAACCTCACCAAAATCCGCCTGTTCCTCTCTGTTCAAATTTCTACCACATTATGCAAGCACTTCTCCTATCCCACCTTGCTTATTGTATCAGCCTCCATGCTCACCTCCCTGCCTTCTGTCTCTCCCTACTCCAGTCCATACTCCATTCTGCTGCTTGAAGCATTTCATTCAAAAACGTTCAGACCATGTTTCCCCACCTCTCCAGAAACTCCAGTGGTTGCCTGTCCACCTCTGCATCAAACAAAAACTCCTTACCATTGGCTTTAAAGCACTTAATCACCTTAACCCTTCCTACATCACCTCGCTACTCTCCTACTACAACCCTGCCCACCTGGTTCCTCTAATGCTAACCTTGTCACTGTACCCCGATCTCACCTATTTTGCCACCAACCTCTCACCACATCCTACCTCTGGCTTGGAATGCCCTCTCTCCTCAAAGCAGACAGATAATTGCTCTCTCCGACTTCAAAACCTTATTGATGGCACATCTCCTCCAAGAAGCCTTCCCTAACTAAGCCCTCTTCTCTTCTCCCACTCTCTTTTGCACCGCTCTTACTCGCTCTTTTATTCATCCTACCTCCCATCCCCACAGCACATATGTATATATCTCTGTATATACCTGTAATTTATTTATTTATGTATGTATATTAATGTCTGCCTCCTCCTCTAGACTGTGAACTCACTGTGGGCAGGAATGTGTCTGTTTGTTGTTATACTGTACTCTCCCAAACACTTAGTACAGTGCTTTGCATACAGTAAGCGCTCAATAAATACAATCGAATGAATGAATGAATATGCGTGAAGCGCCGTATGCCAAACACCAGAAAAGATAACCAGGTCAGCCACAGTCATTGTCGCACATGAAGCGCTTAGCCTTAAGTAGGAAGGAGAACAGTATTGAATCCCCATTTTACAGATGAGGCAACTGAGGCACAGAGAAGTTAAGTGACTTGGCCAAGATCACACAACAAGCAATCGGCAGAGCCAGGATTAGAACGCTCTGACTCCAGGTTTGTGCTCTTTCCACACTGGACCACACTGCTTCTAAGAGAAAGGGATGAGCCCATCCTTCCCCCTTGTGAGACACAGCTGGCCCAACATCAAGCTTGATCCCTGTAGGATTTCAGATTTGACCGTCAAAAAAGATAATAATAATAATAATGTTGGTATTTGTTAAGCGCTTACTATGTGCAGAGTACTGTTCTAATAATAATGTTGGTATTTGTTAAGCGCTTACTATGTGCAGAGCACTGTTCTAAGCGCTGGGGTAAACACAGGGGAATCAGGTTGTCCCACGTGGGGCTCACAGTCTTAATCCCCATTTTACAGATGAGGGAACTGAGGCACAGAGAAGTTAAGTGACTTGCCCACAGTCACACAGCTGACAAGTGGCAGAGCTGGGATTTGAACTCATGAGCCCTGACTCCAAAGCCCGTGCTCTTTCCACTGCGCCACGCTGCTTCCCCAGAAGCACTGTTCTAAGCGCTGGGGGTAGATACAGGGTAATCAGGTTGTCCCATGTGAGGCTTACAGTTAATCCTCATTTTACAGATGAGGTAACAGAGGCACAGAGCAGTTAAGTGACTTGCCCACAGTCACACAGCTGACAAGTGACAGAGCCGGGAGTCGAACCCATGACCTCTGACTCCAAAGCCCAGGCTCTTTCCACTGAGCCATGCTGCTTCCCCAGAAGCAGAACTAAAAGATCAGTTACTGATAGGACTGGGGTCTTCTCGTCCAGCAGAGTTATGAAAAATAACCACGCAGAGAGGGCCCGGCCGGAGCCCATGCACTGAATGCAAAAAGGCGTGTACAACAAAGTCCCGTCGGAGCCGTAGGAAACGCCAGCTCCCCCACAGCGGCTCTGCTACCCCGCAGTCGCAAGGTGAGCTTAGGGCCGGCGGAAGGGGTGAACCCGCTGCAGCCCCTCTCACGAGAACTGCACTAGATGGCTGTGGTTTGGGTCCTCCGCTGAAGTGGAGACGGAGCTCTAGGTGTCACTCTCCATGGCCATGAAGCAGTCGGCATCGATGCCGTTGGCCAGGCATCACCGGACGAGCAACTCCGCGGGGAAGCTGTACTTCTCCAGCTGTGAGGGCAGCCAGTTCCCAGTGGCCTTGTTTTCTGGGTGGCTCTGCAGCTCCTCCAGCTCCTTGGCCAGGGACCAGCTCCTGATGAAGCTCTTGTTGGGAAGGGCATGGACGGGCAAACTTTCCAGGACCGTTTCCCGGAGAATTCGCCCTACACCTCAACACGACTGGTCATCTGGGGACCCCTAAACAGTAGGAGTGAATGCACCAACTTCATCTTGGCTTTCGCCCAGTTGAAAGCTTCAGGAAATGGCAGGTAGAGGACCTTCTTGAATGGATTCATGGCTACCTCCAGTCTGGCTCAGTGCCCGCAGCTACCTCCGGGTTGTGAATGTTGGACTCTGAACCTCAACAAGTGTTAAGTAATTTATTTACACTGTCTCCCCCTCTAGACTGTAAGCTCTTTGTGGGCAGGGAAAGTGTGTACCAATTGTACTTTACAGCACTCTCCTGAGTGCTTAGTGCAGTGCTATGCACACAGTAAGCACCCAGTAAATGCCACTGATGATTATGATGAAATTCTGGTCCTCTAGCCACAGTATCCCACTGATTTTTGTTGTTCTTTTGTGTGTTCACCCATGTTTTTATTGTCTTAATGTCTTGTTTCATCTCTCTTTATCTGTTTGTTGCCAATTCCCCTCCCCATTTTTCAATTTTAGATTGTGACTGCTCTAAAGGGACAGGGACTGCATTTAATTCCCACCTGTGTATTTTTTCCCAACATTTAGTACAATGCTTTGCCCACAGAAAGCACTTAAAAAATACTATTACTACTACTATCATCGCTACCCAACTCTTCTAATTTATCAATAAATACCACTGATTACCCATCTCCTTCCTTGTTTTCTGATCTCCAGCTTTCCTCCTTACCTCATGTGCTCTGTTGACAGGACTATCTTCCTAAAATACTGTTCAGAATGCATCACTTCCCCTGGACTAAACAACTTTTCTCTCCAATCTGACAGATCGCAGGGCTATTCACATTCAGTGTCCTCTTAAAACCCCACCTCCTCCTTCAATTATTTTCCAGGACACCAAGTTGTACAAACCCACGGGCAACTCTGCTACTTGGACAGTTACTTATAATCATCTTCAGTACTTTTTCAAATGTTCTTGAATTGTTTATTCAAATACTTAAATTGTTTACTTTATATGTACATAGTCTAATGTCTGCCTCCACCATTAGAATGTAAGCTTCTAGTGGATGGGAATGAATCAGTCCTGTTTGCCCAAGGGCTTAAAACAGTGCACACTACTACTATTACTTGTCCAAAACCTCCAAAGCCTGTCTCTCTTCCCATTAAACAGAAATGTCTGATCACTGGCTTCAAGAATCTCCCCCAGGGCCCTCTTCCTTACTTTACTTGTCCTTCCTCCCATTACACTCCACTTCACCCTCTTCATTCATCTAAAGATAAGCTAACTTACTAACTGTACCTCATTCTTCTTTTTTTCTATCCAACCAATTGGAGTCCCCTCTCCCCCAAATCCCCTAAAACACATATCTATTTGCAAAACCCTCCTAACAAGCTGCAACTTTCAGGAGACTTTTCTAGGTGAATACCCACCTCCTTGGTCATGTCATCCCATCAGCCACCCTTAGCACTTACGTGAATATCAGCTTATTTATTTCACTTGTTTGCTCACTTTTGTTGGTACCAGCTTTACCTAAGATTTTGCTCTTGTTCCCATTCTATGCATACAATTTGTATTTGCCTTCTTCCTCAATTATTATAAACTCCCTGATGGCAGGGACCATATCTTCTACTTTTATTGTAAACACTGTATACATACAGTGACCTGCCCACAGCAGACATTCAATAAATACTGATGGCTAATTTTAAATGCTTCCCATGCTCCGAGGGGAAGCTGAAGGCACTTCCTGCATCGAAAGAGCTTATAATATAGAGGAAAAGTAAGATCATACCTATTAATATAAATGGGACATAAACGTTGTAAAGACCTAAACATAACAAACCACAACCACCAGATAAGTAATTTAAGTAATGTATATGAAAGAAGAAAAGAAGGGCAGGGAGGGGAGGAGAGAGGGAGGTGAGGAAAGAAGTTTACTGGAATGATTGAAGCCAGGTGAGAATGATTTGGACAGTTTTTAAGGTGGAGGTGATCTCTGAGGAGGTCCGGGGTTACAAGGTTGATGAAAAGGCAGAGGAGGATGCGTTCCACGTTCGACTAATGGAACACGTGGTATCTTGGAAGCTGGAATGAGTGAAGGACAGAGGGGTAGTAGAGCACAAATAGTTCGCCTGGCTGGAATGGAGTCTTCATTTGGGGTATATTGAGAAAAGAAGGCAATTATGAATAAATAATTTTGTTTTTTGAGAGGTAATGGCAGGACTCTTTAAAGAGGAAGGATATAGAAAAGTAAATGCTATCTTGGCACTGAATAGAATTTTCAAGTCTCTTTACACAATCGTTGACATTCGGACCCAATGTTATCATCCTTAGACTTTTCCTAAAGCCAGGAGGAAATGAGAAGTACAAGATGGTCCCTGAAGAAATACCTCCTTTGAGCAAAGAGAATGAGAAGTTCTCTTTCAACCCTGTTATTCTCATTACAGAGTCTCTGGGATGTTGAAGAGCCTGCAGAGTTTTCTCATCAGACACTTAAGTGGTCAACACTTGCTCTCTCGACCTAACCCTCTCAGTGCCAGTAAGGATCAGACTAGTATTTGGGGATAAATTCAGAGCTCAGGGTTTTACCGGAGGCTAAGGAACTGTCTACTCGCCTTTTATTTCAAAAGAACACAAAGCTAGAGACTACCATTGATTACTGACTGCCCCTAAACTATCTCTAGACTTGATTTACTTACCTCCTGTCACGGTGTTGTAGTAATAATGGTAGCCCTCGGAGGACATGCCTTCTATCCACTGATGAGCTCCAACTGATGGCTTATTGGAAGGGTCTTTCTTCTTCTTTTTCTTTTCTTTCGGCTGACTTGGTGCTGTGCTGGGTGAGATAGTGCGGGTTGCTACGGTGTGGGTTGCTACTGGTGTTATGCTGGGAGCTGTAATTTCTTCAGAAAAGGAAAGGGAGGAAAGAAAGAATCACCCATCAAAAGCATTTAAGACTGGTCAAATCCTTTCATTCCAGAGGGTAAAAGCCAGGAGAATTGATCAGGCTCTCTTGACTGGGAAACTCAATATTGAAGCAGTTTTCCCCAAGACAATGACAGTAAATTAAGAGCAAAGAAATGTTACGGTATGTCCTGTCGCCTGAGGCTTGGAGGAGGTGACAGACAATAGACTTCTGGGTCAACAGGGTTCCCAGACTCTGCCAAAAGCAATGACAGCTAGCCAGGGGTCTCAGGGAAGTTGCTTCTCTCCTTTTCTTCCACCACTTTCTAACCCAACACCCTTGCGAGATCTATGCTCAATCAATCAACCCTAACTATTACGTGCTGTGGGCAGAACCCTGTACTGAATGCTTGGGAGAGTACAACACAACAATATAACGGAAATGAGCTTACAGTCTAGAGGGGGAGACAGACATTAATATAAATAAAGATATGTACATTAGTGCTGAGGGAGGTCTGGGGGGGATAGTAAATAAAGGGAGCAAGTCAGGATGAAGCAGAAGGGAGAGGGGAAAGAGCAAAAGGCGGCTCAGTCAGGGAAGAAGACGAAGGGTTGGGGAGTGAGGGAGTTTAGTTTAGTAGAGAGGGTGATGTTGAGGGCATCAATTTGGTCATCAAGGGAAGGGAATGGAGGCTAAATGCGGCAAGATGACTTGAGACAAATGGATGGGGTCATAAGATTGGGGGTCTCTCTGGGGGAACAGGACAGATTTATGGGGAGGAGGTGTGTGGAAGAAAAGGCAGATGAGGAGGTTGTGGTCAGACAAAGGAACTTGAGAATTGGTGAGGGTAGAGACTGTACAGTGACTACTAACTAGTATGTTTTTTTCTTATGACCACTACTGACTAATTCACTTTGGCGGTAGAAGAGAGAAAAAGTTTTTTTATGATACTTGTTAAGTGCTTAGTATGTGTCAAGCACTGTTCTAAGCACTGGGGTGGATCAGTGTGGCTTAGTGGGAAGAGCACGGGCTTGGGAGTCAGAGGATATGGGTTCTAATTTTGGCTACACCACTTGTCTGCTCTATGACCTTGTGCGAGCCACTTACCTTCTCTGTGCTTCAGTTACCTCATCTGTAAAATGGGAATTAAGACTGTGAGCCCCATGTGGGACAACCTGATTACCTTATAGCTACCCCAGTGCTTAGAACAGTGCTTGGCACACAGTACGCAATTAATACCATAATTATTATTTATTACTACAAGTTAATCAGGTTGGACCACAGTACCCGTTCCCACATGGGACTCACAATCTAACTAGGAGAGAGAACAGGTATTGAACCCCTCAATTTTTACAGTTGAGAAAACGGAGGCCCAGAGATGTTACGTGACTTGACTCAGGTCACCCAGCAAGCAATCAGCAGAGCCAGGATTAGAACCCCAGTCCTCTGTCTCCAGGGCCTGTGCTCTTTCCACTAGTCCACGCTGCTTCTAGTTACTCGCATTTACCAAGAGTAGCTTCTCCAAATAATAATTGTTGTATCTGTTATGTTTACTAGGTACCAAGCCCTGTACTAATCACTGGGGGGAGATCCAAGTTAATCAAAGACAAAACGGGCAACTTCAGCATCCCAGAAATACATTTTTGAGCCTAGCTCACATGCGAAATAGCCGGCTTCCTCAAAGGCACCTGTGGAGGCAGCATGGCTGTTCCTGCTGGACAGAGGGGTTACGAGATGGAAAAAGAAGTTGTAAAACAAAAAGTCGTTGGGAAAACCCTGGTGGCTCGCTTGGACGAACCTCCCCAAGAAAAATATCAAGGGCGTTTTCTTCATGTCTAACCCCCACTAGGGAACTCCACCCTGGAAACAACAAGAGCCTGCTCACTATCCTCTCTGATGCTACTTTGAAAGCATGTTGGCAAAATTTTCTACCTGAATCGATTCCAAGCCTTTTCAAATCCTCCTGGTATGCTTTCAGAGCAGCAGCCTCCATAGCTGCAAACTCTTTTGATGCTTTTTCTTCTTCTTTTGCCTTTTCCAGGCTTTTCTGTTTAATCTATGAAAAGAAAGGGTCAAAGTGAGGCAAAAGACTAAAATTTACATAGCTTAGAGAAACCACAAAAAATCCAAATTACCTCACTGATCCTCTTTGCAACATTTTCCTTATGGTTCTTTCCTCGTTCATGAAATTCAACACTCTTGAAAAAAAAAAAGCAACAACAGGCAAATAAGAGATACAGTCATCACGAGAACAAGGGGAGGAGGTCATGTGAGAAGGGAAAGATAAAAAAGCACAAAATTTATCTTAAATGAAAATAGCACTTTTAAGACACAAAAAGGGTGCCAGGAAGTAGATTAGCGTGTTATTTTTAGTTCCTCACTCACACTCTCAATAGTACTGACAGGGCCTATTGCAGGACTTTGTGGAACACACAAAAGACGGAAAAGACTTGATGCTTTCAATTTGGAAGTATATGCTCGTGATATCAGTAAATGTTCTTTATTGAGCGCTTATTGTGTGCAGAACACTGTCCTAAGTGCTTGGGAGAGTACAAACCAAAAGAGGTGGTAGACACATTCCTTGCCCACAAGGAGCTCATAATCTAGAGGCTATGCTTCCTTCCCACAAGGGTTTTATGGCCTAGGAGATCTAATGTCAGCTCAAATCCTCTGCTTTTTGAGTTTGAAGGCTTCTAAAACAGCAATTCGGTTTAATCAATGGTATTTGTTGAGTGCCATGCGCAGAGCATTGAATTAAGCACCCCCAAGCTTGCAAGAGTACAATCCAAAGCAGTTGGTTAGACACGTTCCCTTCCCACACAAGACTAGAGGCTTAATGTTACGAGAAGCTCTGCAGCAACGTCACAGCAGCTCTATTACAATAAAGAACCCAGTTTACAACAGCCAACATAAGTGGTGCGTGGGTATTTCTACGAAGCAGTCACTTAACATGGCGATTTGTTAGCCACCGTATGAGTAGATGAAACTGCCAAAACTGCTCTACTAGAAACAGCACCAGGGAGTACTATATACTGCAAATCAAAAAAAGAGGCGGCAACAATGTCTTGCTGCCCTTCCTGACAAGAAAGCCTTCTGGAAGGAGTGTAGTAATATGCACATTAAGTTAAAAGACACCTGTGATAAGTGATGCAATGCCAGAACAATAACAGTTCCAGGATTTATCGAACACTTACTAGCTGCCAAGCACTGTGCTAAAAGTACTGGTAGATGCCAGAGTATCAGATTAGAAATAATCCCTAATCCACACAGGGCTCACAGTCAATGAGGGAATTCTTCAGAGATGACATTTCCTTGATCTCTTTAACACACCTTCTTCTTCTTATTATTATTATTGTTGAAGACGAGGTTCTACAAAGCATAACGAATCTACCCATATTATGAAATTGTGGGCCTCATTCGAATTGTTGAGGAAGTTGACATGGCAGAGTCAAGAAAAATGGCAAAACACCTGAATTTGTTAGCATGTGCACTGAGACCTTCAAGCACTGAAGAGGTATGCTATTTAAGCACTTGTACAAACTTTTACATCATGGAGAAGAGTGTACTGGACCTTAAAGATGCCACAACTGACATCTTCAAGAAGAAAGGTGAATGTTTAAGACTTTGGTAATTATGGTGGCATCTCACAGTTTGGCAGTGTGGCACATTCTACCAGAGTCTTTTTAGAATGACTACTGAAGAATATTGTTAACTGTCATATACCTTCTTGACTAGTGCATCGACTTCCTCTCTGGCCTCCCTGTCTTCAGCCTCTCCTCTCTTTCCAGTTCATACTTCATTCTGCTACCCAGATTATTTTTCTAAAGTCATTTCGCACATCTCCCCAGTCCTCAAGTACTTCCAGTTGTTGCCCATCTATCTCCACATGAAACAGAAACTTCTCATCACTAGATTCAAGGTACTCAATCAGTTCTTTCCCCCTTAACCTCTCCCACTCCAGCTCAGCCTGCACACTTGGTTCCACTAATACCAACCTGCTTTACAGTCTCTCACTCCATTCTCTAGCCACTCAGACCTCGCGCTCATGCCCTCCGTCCTGCCTGGAACTCTCTTCCCTAACATATCCAAAGGATCAGCACTCTCCCCAACTTCAGGTCCCTATTGAAGTCATATCGCCTCCAGGACATCCTTCCTAACTTCTCATTCTCCCACCCTAGTTACCCTCCCTACCCCCACACCCATGTACTTATTCCCACTGGCTAAGCCCTTTGGCTCTCACCCCATCCCCACTACACTTATGTAAATACCCTTATACTTTGCCTCCTTTGCCTGAAATTTATTTTATTGCCTTTCTTCCCTGCCAGACAGCAAACTCTTGAGGACAAGAATCTTGTACAGTGCTCTGAACAAAATAAGCACTCAATGAACACCAATGATTGTTTGACTGTATTCCTGGGGGGAATGTGGCTTCAGTATGGCAGATCAATCAATTGGGTTTATTGGGAGAGTAGAACACAGAGTTGGTTGACATTTTCCTTGCCCTTAATGTGCTTACTGCCAAAAATATTTAGACTTATTAAAACATCTCCCCCAAAAGGCCTTTCCCACCTAAATCCTCATTTCCCCTCTTCCTTCTGCATCACCTAAGCACTTGGATCTGTACACTTTAAGCACTTAATATGCACTCCTCCCTCAGCCCCACAGTACTTATGCACATATCTGTAATTTATTTTAGTATCCACCACCCCCTCTAGACTGGTTGGGGGCAGGGAATGTGTAAACCAACTCTGCTGTACTGTACTCTCCCAAACGCTAAATTCAGTGCTCTTCACACAGTTAGTGCTCAGTAAATACCATTGATTGATTAAATGACTCATGAAACAGGCATTTAGGGGCTGCTATATTAATGGTGTTTAAAAAGCACCTATTTAAAAATCTAGTAAAAATGCTATCTATTTATAGAGCTATGTATCTCTATAAATCGGGGCAGGTTTCCCTTGAGCAGCAATGTGGACGCACCCAAGGAGGTACCTTTTAATCAGAGACTGCCCTGCCACCTTTAAAGACAGGACAAACCTGCTTTGCACAGCATCCCATAAGACGTCATGGGCATATGACTAACTATCAGATGATCCAGGTCCCCACGCGGTATTTACTTTTTGAAGTACGCATGTGGCTATGCTGTAAAGGTGCCATCATTTCTGCTTTTAACACATCTTTCATAATAATAATAATAATGGTATTTGTTAAGCACTTACTAGGTGCCACGCACTCTATTATTTCAAGATTTGATGGAAGAACGAAGAAACATAAATACCGTAGTTCAGCTGTGAATTAGGTTACACTAATAATTGCTAATATGATTGTGGTATTTAAGTGTTTACTGTGTGCCAAGCACTGTCCTGTGAGCTGGAGTAGATAAAGGATAATCAGGTCATGCTCAGTACAGTGGTCTGCATATAGTAAGTGCTCACTAAATCACACTGACTGAATTGTAGTCGCCAGGGAATGCGTCTACCAACTCTGTTACACTGTACTCTCTCAGGTGCTTAGTACAGTGCTCTGCACACAGTAAGTGCTCAATAAATACAACTGATTGATTGTAGAGAGAGTTTGTTGACTGCCATTTGCTCTCTCTCCCACTGTAAGCCATGTTCCTGTTGGAAAACCAGCGAGGAGATGGGCAACAGTAAGACATACTGTGAAGTGCATGCATAGGTTTTTTTTTTACCTGAAAAATCCACTTATAGTTGAAGTGCCCACTCGCGTTAAGGCTGCAGGCAGCTTTCTTGGTATCTGCTAATGATGGCATTTGTTAAGCGCTTAAGCAAAGCACTGGTCTAAGCGCTGGGGTAGATGCAAGGTGATCGGGCTGTCCCACCCACGCGGGGTTTATGGTCTTAATCCCCATTTTACAGATGAGGTAACTGGGGCACAGAGAAGTTAAGTGACTTGTCCAAAGTCATACAGCTGACAACAGCTGAGCCGGGATTTGAACCCATGACCTCTGACTCCCAAGCCCGTGCTCTTTCCACTGAGCCACGCTGCTTCTCTATGATAACCATTTTATTTTTTAGATCCCTACTGTACCCACTCTCCTGTCAGGGAACAACCCAGGGGGTTCTCCAGCCTTCACCACTTCTGAGCAGGCATTCATTCCCCAGCTTTGTGAGCAGGGAGTGGCATTCCGAATCTTAGAGCTGGGCCCCTTCCACCAGAACAATGGCAATTGTTTACTATCCATTGACTTTAAACTATGCAAACTGGTTCTCTGTGAGGTGTTAATGACCACTTTTAATTGTCAGAGAAATGTCAGAGAAACAAAAACAACAGTTCACCTAAACGTTAGAGAAACAAACAACAGTTCACCTCAGGTTTTAGCTCTATATCATCATCATAGCTACTCAGTGAGCACTTACTGTGTGCAAAGCACTGTACTAAGCGCTTGGGAGAGTACAACACAACAATAAACAGATACTTTCGCTGCTCACCCTGAGCTCAAGTCTAGAAGGGGACCCTGACATTTATAGACAGAAATAAATTAATGATGATGATGATGTTGGTATTTGTTAAGCGCTTACTATGTGCAGAGCACTGTTCTAAGCGCTGGGGTAGACATAGGGGAATCAGGTTGTCCCACATGGGGCTCACAGTCTTAATCCCCATTTTACAGATGAGGTAACTGAGGCCCAGAGAAGTTAAGTGACTTGCCCACAGTCACATAGCTGACAAGTGGCAGAGCTGGGATTCGAACTCATGACCTCTAACTCCAAAGCCCGTGCTCTTTCCACTGAGCCACGCTACAGAGCACTATATTAAGTGCTGGGGTAGACGAATGGTAATCAGTTGGAAAATGGTCTCCGTGCCACAGGGAGTTCATAGTCTAGCAGATGGGAGAACATGTACTGTGGTCCCATTTACAGATGAGGAAACTGAGGCACAGAGAAGTTAAATGATTTGTGCAAGGGCCCACAGCAGATAAGTGGCAGACTGGGATTAGAACCCAGGTCCTCTGACTCCCAGGCCTTTGTTCTTTCCACTAGTCCACCCTGCTTCTCTGTAATATTTTCCTCTTCTCTACATCTTCTTGATTTCTCTCAGTGTGCCAGAAATCAGGAACTATTTCAATGGTTTCTGAACCACCTCTCCCTTAACCCCTTATTTCCCACTAAAATGATTGTGGAAAACATGGGGTTTTGCAAGAACACACTATAGATTTATTTAGCAAATAACTGTAGACTGAAAATTTGCTAAGGAAGCTAATCAAATTTCCCACCATGTTCTGAATTAAACAGGGAATATATGGGGTATTTTACCAAAGCAATAGAAGAAGTTAATTCTGGACATGTTAATAATGAACAATTTCCATTTTTTTGACACTGAATAGAAGAAAGCCTCAGTGAGGACTTTACTTATCAGTCAGTTTATCGGTAGTATTTGTCAAACCTGTTCTGTGTGCAGAGCACTGCACCGAGTACCTGGGAGAGTAATATTCAATAGAGTTGCTAGCCATGATCCTTGCCCACAAGGAGCGTAGAGACTAGAAGTGGAAACAGACAAAACAAATTATGGATAAGGGAAATGGCAGAGAATAAGGATTAGTACATAAGTGCTGTATGTATGACTGGGGGTGGATATTACGTCCTGAAGGGACTCAGATCCATGTGTATATGCAGTGTAGGAGAGGGCAGATAGAGGGAATGAGGACTTAGTCAAGGAAAGTCTCTTGAAGAAGATGTGATTTTAGTAGGGCTTTAGAAGTGGGGAAAAAGGGAGTTCCAGGCCAGGTGGAGAATGTGGGCAAGACAGATGAGTCTGAGGTGCAGTGAATAGGCTGGTGTTAGAGGAGCAAAGTGTACAGACAGCTTGGTTTGCAGTAAGAGGTCAGGGAGGTAAGGAAGGGGCAAGGGGACTGAATGCCTTAGAGATGACAGTTCTGTTCAATGAGATGGACAGACAACAACTGGAAGTTTGAGGAGAGGGGAGATGTGGACTGAAAGTTTTTAGAAAAATGATCTGGACCCTGTAGACGGCACCACCATCCTTCCTGTCTCACAAGCCCATAACCTTGGCATTATTCTTGACTCCTCTCTCTCACTCACTCTACCCACATATTCAATCCATTACTAAATCCTGTCGGTTCGACCTTCACAATACTGCTAAAATCTGCCCTTTCCTCCTACCACTTTAATCCAAGCACTTATTCTAGCCCATTGTTTTTTTGTGTGTGCGGTATTTGTTAAGTGCTTACTATGTGCCAGGCACTGTACTAAGCGCTGGAGTGGATACAAGCAAATCGGGTTGGACACAGTCCCTGTCCCACATGGGGCTCACAGTCTCAGTCCCCATTTTACAGATGAGGTAACTGAGGCCCAGTGAAGTGACTTACCCAAGGTCACACAGCAGGCAAATGGCAGAGCCAGAATTAGAACCCATGACCTTCTGATGCTCAGGCCCGCGCTCTCTCCACGACGCCACGATGCTTCTCTTGATTACTGTAACAGCCTCCTAGCTGACCTCCTTGCTTCCTATTTCTCCCCACTCCAGCCCATGCTTCACTCTGCTGCGTGGATCATTCTTCTACAAATACGTTCAGACCGTGTTTTTCCTCTCGAGAACCTCCAGTGGTTTGCCCATCCAGCTCCACAAACAGAATCTCCTCACTGTCGACTTTAAAGCACTCCATCCTTTTGCCCCCACCCACCAAACTCCTACTACAACTCAACCCGCATACTTGGCTCCTCTAATGCTAACCTTCGCCCTGTATCTCAATCTTGTCTTTCGTGCCACAAACCTCTAGTTCAGTCCATGTCCTGCCTCTGGTCTGCAGCACCCTCCCTCTTCTTATCTGACAATTACCCTCCCCACCTTCAAAGCCGTACTGAAAGCACATCTCCTCTAAGAGGCCTTCCCTAAGCCCTCCTTTCCTCTTCTCCCACTCCCTTCTGAGCCACCTTGACTTGCTCCCTTTATTCATCATTCTCTCCCAGCCCCACAGCACTTATGTACAGCATGGCCTAGTGGACAGTGCCAGGTCTTGGGAGTCAGAAGGACCTGGTTCCAATCTCAGATCAGCCATATGTCTACTCTGTGACCTTGGGTGCATCGTTTAACTTCCCTGGGCCTCAGTTACCTCATCTATAAAATGGAGATTAAGACTGTGAGCCTTATGGGGGACAGGGGACTCTGTCCAACCTGATTAGCTTACATCAATCTCAGGACTCAAAACAATGCTTGATACATAGTAAGCGCTTAACAAGGACCATCACTATTATATCTGTCATCTTATTTATTTTCATTAATATCTGTCTCCATCTCTAGACTGTAAGATCATTGTGGGCAGGGACTATGTCTGTTATATTGCTATACTGTATGCTCCCCAGCACTTAGTACAGTGCTCCACATACAGTAAGCACTCAATAAATTCAATTGAGTGGGCATCAAGGTGGGATACGACAAAAGTTTAGATCAGCATGGTAGCAGTTTGGGATGAAGAGGAAAGGGTAAATTCTGAGAGGTTGTGGAGGTAGAAATGACAGGACTTGGTGAAAGACTGAATATGTGGTTTGGAAGAAAAAGAGGAGTTGAGGACAATGCCAAGTCTGGAGTCAGAGGTCATGAGTTCGAATCCCAGCTCTGCCACTTGTCAGCTGTGTGACTGTGGGCAAGTCACTTAACTTCTCTGTGCCTCAGTTCCCTCATCTGTAAAATGGGGATGAAGACTGTGAGCCCCACGTGGGACAACCTGATTCCCCTGTGTCTCCCCCAGCACTTAGAACAGTGCTCTGCACATAGTAAGCGCTTAACAAATATCAACATTATTATTATTAAGTCTGTGGACTTGTGAGACAGGGAAGTTGGTGGTGTTGTCTACAGTGTTGTCTAGGGGATGACAGTGTTTGGGTGGCAAGATGAGGAGTTCTGTTTTGGACAAGTTCACTTTGAGGTGTCAGCAGGATATCCATGTAGCGAAGTCCTGAAAGCAAGAGGATATGTGAGACTGCAGAAGAGAGAGGTCAGCGCTGGAAAGGTAGATTGGGGGATCATCCGCTTAAAAGATGGTAATTTAAGTTGTGGGGGTAGATAAATTCCCCAAGGGAGTGGATATGGAGAAAGAACAGAAAGGGGACCCAGAACTGAGTCTTGAGGGACCCCCAGAGTTTCAAGGTGGGAGGCAGAGGAGGAGTGGTCTCACAGACAGGAAGAGAACCAGGAGAGGAGATTGTTCAGGAGAGGAGATTAGAAGCAGCATAGCCTAGTGCATAGAGCACAGATCTGGGAGTCAGAAGGACCTGGCTTCTAATACCAGCTCCACCACTTGTTTGCTGTGTGACCCTGGGCGAGTTGCTTAATTTCTCTGCACCTGCAATCTCATCTGTAAAACGGGGATTAAGACTGTGAGCCCCATGCAGGACATGGACTGAATCTTGGATCTACCTCAGCCCTTAGTACACTGCCTGGCACATAGTTAACACTTAAATACCATAAAAAAGGTAATTGGAGAGGGCAATAAGGATTCATTGGTGATCCTAGAGAAGGCAGCTACCATGGAGTGGAGGGGCGGAAGCCAGACTGCCTTGAGAGAATTGGAGGAAAGGGAGTGGAGGCAATGGGTGTAAACTGGTCACTCAGGGAATTTGGAAAGGTATAGTAAGAGGGAGATGGGGTGATAACAGGAGGGGGCTGTGGGGTCATGGGAGGATTTGTTTTTATGATAGGAGACACATGGGTTCGTTGGCAGGGAACATAACTGCCAACTCTGTTGTACCCTCCCAAGTATTCTACACAGTCCTCTACACCTAGTAAATGCTCAAATGCCACTGATGATGTTGGGCTTTTTGAAAGTAGTGGGGAAGGAGCCACTGGAAAGTGAGCAGTTAAAGACTGCTCTCAAGGAGGTGGCAAGTGTTTTAACAAAGTGCAAAGGGATGGGATTAGGGCACAGGCAGAGAAGGCAGATTTCTACAAGGAGGCAGGAGACCTCTTGCGCTATGGCTGGGAAAGATGGGAGAACTGAAAAGAGGGCAAGAAGGTGTCTGTTATTTTGTACTCTCTCAAGAGCTTAGTACAGTTCCCTGCACAAAGTAAGTGCTTAAATGCTCAATAAATACAACTGACTGACTGAGGAGGGTGTGACTGCAGGGGAGCAGGGGAGACCACACCTTATAGTTTCAATTTTTTGATGAAATAGGTGGCAATTAAACACAGTTAAAGTACATATAGTATTTCAGAATATCATTTAGAAAAGAATGCCATACAGGCCTGTTGTCTGCTATCCAGCACTTGCAGTAATCACAAAATTTTTTTGGTTGTGACTTCCAGTAGTCAGCCCTGAAAAAGAAAAGTGACTAATTAGTAACCGGAAATGTGATGCATGATTCCCTAAGTTAAACTGGTCTGTAGTTGTTTCAACTCATTGTTTTCCTTGTTGGCAAAGAGTCCTCAATTATACTGCCTACTGAAACAAAAGTACAGGGAAAGGAAGTCGTACCCTTGTAACCTTATACTGAGTGAAGAAAACATTAAATACGTTTAGTAGGATAAATAGGCAAATTACAACTTAGCACATTCCTATTCGCACAATTGGAAAAATTAAGTATCTTGTTCTGCTTCTCCACAGACTACCAGTACAGTGGTCTGCACCAGAGTAAGCACTCTATCAATACCATTTCTTGATTACCGCTATGAGGAATTATCCTCCATTTGTTGCTGGGAAATACGTCTGGGGTGCAACTGGACTTGAGACCTGAGGAACCCGTCAGAGTCATTTTAATCGAAAGTAGACAGTAATGTTTATGACTGCCTTAAATGACTTGGAGTTTGACAAATCCATATTTTGATTTCCACGACACCAATGGAGAGAGAAAAAGATGGACTGCCGCCAATTGGCCATACGTGACAGTTTTCAGGGGGAAAGAGGTGGCCAGGTCCTCTACTTATAATTGCACTTGGTGCCGGTCAGAAAAAGTCGCAGTCATCTCTTGCATATCTGAACAGAAAGGTCAAATTACATTTCTCTAAGGTCACCCCATTTGAGCGGTGCTGTTTTTAAAAATGAGGCTTGGCCACCAGCTTTCATTCATTCAATAGTATTTATTGAGCGCTTACTATGTGCAGAGCACTGTACTAAGCGCTTGGAATGAACAAGTCGGCAACAGATAGAGCCAGTCCCTGCCCTTTGACGGGCTTACAGTATAATCGGGGGAGACGGACAGACGAGAACAATGGCAATAAATAGAGTCAAGGGGAAGAACATCTCGTAAAAACAATGGCAACTAAATAGAATCAAGGCGATGTACATTTCATTAACAAAATAAATAGGGTAATGAAAATATATACAGTTGAGCGGACGAGTACAGTGCTGAGGGGATGGGAAGGTGGGGGGGAGAAGCAGAAGGAAATGGGGGGAAAAGAGGGTTAAGCTGCGGAGAGGTGAAGGGGGGTGGTAGAAGGAGTAGAGGGAGAAGAGGAGCTCAGTCTGGGAAGGCCTCTTGGAGGAGGTGAGTTTTAAGTAGGGTAGCTGAATGAAACCTCCCCACCCAATGTCATGCTTGCAAATTACTGGGAACCGGGTGAGGGAAAAGTTGGGGGTGAGGGCGGTGTGTGTATGTGCTGTGAGTAGTGGGTGTGGGGGTGTGTAGGGGAGAGTCATTCAATCGTATTTATTGAGCGCTTGCTGTGCGCTGAGCCCTGTAATAATTGTGGTACTTGTTAAGTGGTACTTGTATGTGGTACTTGTTAGGGAAGCAGCGTGGCTTAATGGCAAGAGCTCGGGCTTGGGAGTCAGAGGCTGTGGGTTCTAATCCAAGGTCTGCCACTTGTCAGCTGTGTGACCTTGGGCAAATCACTTAACTTCCCTGGGCTTCAGTTCCCTCATCTGTAAAATGGGGATGAAGACTGTGAGCCTCAGGTGGGACAGCTGATTACCTTGAATCTACCCCTGTGCTTAGAACAGTGCCTGGTACCTAATAAGCGCTTAACAAATACTGAGGAAAAAAAGTGCTTACTATGTGGCAGGCACCGTACTAAGCGAGGGGTTGGGTAACAGCAAATCGGGTGGGATCCAGTCCCTGTCCCAAGCCTCAATCCCCATTAGAGGAGGGAACTGAGGCCCAGAGAAGTGCTTGGGAGATAATATAACAATAAACAGAGACGTTCCCTGCCCCCAACGAGGTTACAGTTTAGAGGTTGTGTGTGGAGCTGTGTAGGGGGGAGGAGTCATTTATTCATTCAGTCGTATTTACTGAGCGCTTGTATGCTGAACATTGTAATAACTGTGCTACTTGTTAAGCGCTTACTATGCGGCAGGCACTGTACTAAGCCCTTGGAATACACAATTTGGCAACAGATAGAGACCATCCCTGCCCACAGTCTCAACGGGGGAGACAGAAAGCAAAGCAAAACAAGATATCATCATCAAGATAAATAGAATCAAGGAGATCTACACCTCATTAAATAAATAGGGTAATAAATAATGTCTACAAATGAGCACAGTGCTGAGGGGAAGAGGGAAGAGCAGAGGGTGGGGGGGAGGGGGAGCAGAGGGAAAAGGGGGGCTGAGTTTGGGAAGGCCTCCTGGAGGAGGGGAGCTCTCAGGAGGGCTTGGAAGAGGGGAAGAGCAGAGGAGGGAACTGAGGCCCATTCATTCAATAGTATTTATTGAGCGCTTACTATGTGCAGAGCACTGTACTAAGCGCTGGGAATGTACAAATCGGCAACAGACAGAGACAGTCCCTGCCCTTTGACGAGCTTACAGTCAAATCGGGGGAGACAGACAGACAAAAACCATAGCAATAAATAGAATCAAGGGGATGTACATCTCATTAAAACAATAGCAATAAATAGAATCAAGGGGATGCACATCTCATTAAAACAATAGCAATAAATAGAATCAGGGGATGTACATCTCATTAACAAAATAAATAGGGTAATGAAAATATATACAGTTAAGTGGACGAGCACAGTGCTGAGGGGAAGGGAGAGGGGGAGGAGCAGAGGGAAAGGGGGGGGAAGGGGGCTTAGCTGAGGGGAGGAGAAGGGGGGCAGAGGGGCAGCAGAGGGAAAAGGGGAAGCTCAGTCTGGGAAGGCCTCTTGGAGGAGGTGAGCTCTAAGAAGAGAAGCCCAGAGCCGTGTGACTGTGGGCAAGTCACTTCACTTCTCTGTGCCTCAGTTCCCTCATCTGTAAAATGGGGATTAACTGTGAGCCCCACGTGGGGCAACCCGATTCCCTGTATCTACCCCAGCGCTTAGGACAGTGCTCTGTACATAGTAAGCGCTTAACAAATACCAACATTATTATTAGAACAATATGGCGAAATGCAGTGACATTCCCTGCCCCCAACGGGTTTACAGTTTAGAGAAATATGTGTATGGGGGGGAGGGAGGGCTGTCGCGGTGTGTGTGTGACCATTACCCTATTTATTTTGTTAATTCGATGTACATCGCCTTGATGCTATTGTTTTTATGAGATGTTCTTCCCCTTGATTCTATTTATTGCCATTGTTCTTTTCTGTCTGTGTCCCCCGATTAGACTGTAAGCCCGTCATGGGGCAGGGACTGTCTCGATCTGTTGCCGACTTGTCCATTCCAAGTGCTTAGTCCAGTGCTCTGCACCTAGTAAGCGCTCAATAAATCCTACTGAATGAATGAATTCATTCACCTCCGCCAAACGAATTCTCTTCCCCTCTTCAAAACCCTACTGAGAGCTCACCTCCTCCAAGAGGCCTTCCCAGACTGAGCTCCCCTTCTCCCTCTACCGCTCCCCTTCGCCTCTCCGCAGCTAAACCCCCCCTTTTCCCCCCTTTCCCCCTGCTCCTCCCCGTCTCCCTTCCCCTCAGCACTGTACTCGTCCGCTCAACTGTCTCTATCTTCATCCCCCTATTGATTTTGTTAATGAGATGTGCATCGCCTTGATTCTATTGACTTGCTATTGTTTTAATGAGACGCACATCCGCTAGATTCTATTTATTGCTCTTGTTTTTGTCTGCCCGTCTCCCCCGATTAGACTGTAAGCCCGTCAAAGGGCAGGGACTGCCTCTGTGGTGGAATGAATGAATGAATGAATGAATGTGACGGGGGGGGGGGGGCTCGGTGCGGGGGGCGCGCGCCCAGGGCTGGCACGGACCCCGGCGGGGACGAGCCGCGCGCGCTCGCGCGCACCAGGCCACCCCGGGGGGGGGGGGGGGCCCCCGCCCCCCGCCTCCGTCCTCCTTGGGCCCGGGGGTCGCGGGGGCCCCGACGCCCCTCGACACTCACATGGCGGCGGCGGCGGTTGACGGGGCCGAGGGGCAGCGGCCGGCTGGGCTGGGCGGCCCGGGCTTCCGGACTACGGAGGCCGCGAAGGCTCAGTCGGCGTTCGCTAAAGCCGCCCCCTTCCCCCCTTCCCTCCCTCCCTCCCTCCCTCCCTCCTCCCTCCGCGCGCCGCCCTCCGCGCTCCTGGGAGCGGGCCGAGGCGGCCGCGAGTCCTAGCGCCGGCCGCACGGCGGTCCGGGCGCGCAGCCAGGGAGGCGCGCAAACAGCTGGTCCCGGGGACGGCGGCGTCCGCCACCCGGCCACCGAGTGGGCAGGCCCTGGGGCTGGGGGCGGGAGGAGCGGCGGGAGGGGCCGGGGATCCCCGTCCCGTCGGACCCCGCCCCGTGGGCGCCTTCTCCGAGGCGGGCGAGGAGCCGCCCCGCCTGGCGCCCCTCCCGCGACGGCCCGCGCGCGGACCCCCTGCGCTCGGCCGCGCCAGGCCAACGGCTCGGGCGGCGGCGCTCCCGGTCCCCGGCCCGGTCCTCGCTTGGCAGGTGAGCCCGGCGGCGCTTCCCCTCCGGTCTAGCGCTTAGGATTGCTGCTTTGCACCCAGGCGGCCCGGGTTCGACTCCCGGGAGGGGAATGGCCTCCTCTTTTTCCTCCCTCCGACCGCCCTTACAGCTGTGGCCGGTCCTCCCGCGCTCCCCGTCCCCGGGCGTCCCTTTGGACCGCGGGTCGGGTGTTGGAATGGTATTTATGGAGCGCTTACTATGTGCGGAGCGGTGGACTCGGCGCTTGGAATGTCGCCTTGACCTTCCCCACCCTCGCCCCCGAGGCTGAGCGGCTCCGTCCCCTCGGATCCTACGTGCCCGGCCCGAGGGGGGCCTTTCCCTGGGCCCCCCGTGCCCCCCGTGCCCCCCGCCCGGCCCAGGGCTGTAGTTTTCCAGCCCCCCGGGAGCTGCTTATTCCCTCCTGCTCCTAGTTTCGGTCTCCCTGCCCTGCCCTCACGGCCAAGTTTTTCCTCTCCCCCTTCTTCCCGAGCAACGCTTGGGTGTGTTTCTCCAACTTTCCCTCCCCCTTGATGCTGGGAAACCGTGGGGAGTGGCCTTCTCTCTTTTCCTGTCTCTCTGGGTCTGGCTCTCTCTCTCTCTCTCTCTCTCTCTCTCTGTGGGTTTGTCTCTGTGGATCTGTCTCTGTGGATCTCTCTCTCTTTGATCTCTCCGTGGATCAGTCTCTCTTGGATCTGTCTCTCACTGTGGATCTGTCTCTCTTTTATCTGCCTCTGTGGATTTCTCTCTCTGTGGGTCTGTCTCTCTTTGATCTCTCTGTGGACCTGTCTCTCTCAGTGGACCTGTCTCTCTCTGTGGATCTGTCTCCCTTTGGTCTGTCTCTGTGGATCTCTCTCTGTGAGTCTGTCTCTTTTTGATCTCTCTGTGGACTTGTCTCAGTGGACCCGTCTCACCCTGTGGAGCCGTCTCTCTTGGATCTGTCTCTCTCTGTGGATCTGTCTCTCTTTGGTCTGTCTCTGTGGATCTCTCTCTGTGAGTCTGTCTCTCTTTGATCTCTCTGTGGACTTGTCTCAGTGGACCCGTCTCACCCTGTGGAGCCATCTCTCTTGGATCTGTCTCTCTCTGTGGATCTGTCTCTCTTTGGTTTATCTCTGTGGATCTCTCTCTGTGGGTCTGTCTCTCTTTGATCTCTCTGTGGACCTGTCTCTCTCTGTGGATCAGTCTCTCTTGGATCTTTCTCTCACTGTGGATCTGTCTCTCTTTGGTCTGCCTCTGTGGATCTCTCTGTGGGTCTGTCTCTCTTTGGTCTCTCTGTGGATCTGTCTCTGGCCTGTCTCTGTGGGTTTGTCTCTCTTGGGATCTATCTCTCTGTGGTCTGTCTCTGTGGATCTCTCTCTGTGGGTCTGTCTCTCTTTGGTCTCTCTGTGGACCTGTCTCTCTCTGTGGATCTGTCTGTCACTATGGATCTGTCTCTCTTTGGTCTGCCTCTGTGGATCTCTCTCTGTGGGTCTGTCTCTCTTTGGTCTCTCTGTGGATCTGGTTCTGGTCTGGCTCAGTGGGCCTGTCAAGGTGGGTTTGTCTCGGTGGGTCTCTCTCTGTGGGTCTGTCTCTCTCGGGATCTATCTCTCTTTGGTCTGTTTCTGTGGATCTCTCTCTGTGGATCTGTCTCTGGCCTGTCTCTGTGGGTCTGTCTCTGTGGGTCTGTCTCTCTCAGGATCTCTCTCTCTGTGGTCTGTCTCGGTGGATCTCTCTCTGTGGGTCTGTCTCTCTTTGGTCTCTCTGTGGACCTGTCTCTCTCTGTGGATCTGTCTCTCACTATGGATCTGTCTCTCTTTGGTCTGCCTCTGTGGGTCTCTCTCTGTGGGTCTGTCTCTCTTTGGTCTCTCTGTGGATCTGGCTCTGGTCTGTCTCTGTGGGCCTGGCTCTGTAGGTTTGTCTCGGTGGATCTCTCTCTGTGGGTCTGTCTCTCTCGGGATCTATCTCTCTTTGGTCTGTCTCTGTGGATCTCTCTCTGTGGGTCTGTCTCTCTCTCTGTGGGTCTGTCTCTACGGAGCTCTCTCTGGTCTGTCTCTGTGAGGCTGTCTCTCTCTGTGGACCTATCTCTGGTCTGTCTCTGTAGGTCTCTCTCAATGGGTCTGTCGCTCTCTGTGAGTCTGTCTGTCTCTCTGTGGATCTCTCTCTCTTTGGGTCTGTCTCTGTGGATCTGTCTCTCTCCGTGGATCTGTTTTTCTTTGTAGGTCTGTCTCTCTCCGTGGGTCTCCCTGTCTGTCTCCGTCTCTGTCTCTGTCTCTCTCTGCCTGTGTGTGTCTCCCTCCCTCTCTCTCCCCCTAATTAGGTTTCGTTTAATACAAACAAAACTCTATCCCTCCCCTCCCGTTCTTTCCCCTCCCCTCCCCTCCCCTCCCCTCCCCCGCGGCCCTCTGGGCTCCGGAGATTCTCAAGCCGATCTGGGGACCGAAAAGGGTGATTATGTTTGGTGAGCTCGCTCGGGAGCAGGCCCAAGGGGCTGACCGACCCACCGGGCTCCCTCCCTCCTACCCGGCCCGGCCCGGCCCGGCCCGGCCCGGCCCGACCAGCCCAGCCCTCCCCTTACATGTCAGACCCAGATTGGCTCCGGCTCCCGCATCAGGCCCTGATGGTGTTTATCACGGAATAACCGGCTCTTGGGCGTGGGGTTGGCCCCAAACTGGAGAACAGGCAGAAGAGTCCCTCCTCCCCAGTCTTGCAGTTGCAAGACTTTGGAAAGGAGGCGTCCAGATTCACTTCGCGTTGAGTTTGTTTTTAGCCTCGTTCCCCAAGGGAAGAGAATCAGCCCGACCGAGGAGTTCCTGCTATGGGAAGGCGGGGGACAGGGGAGAAAAAGAAGGAAAAAGCCCCCCAAAAGAACTACCCATGTTAGTCGTTCTGTAGATGGAAAAGTGAAACTTGTCTCTAATGTCCTCTAAATAAACCCCATATTTGAAATACTGTCTGCAGAAGAAATGGGGGGGGGGGGGGGGCTGTGTACAAGGAGGGAGAAAGTTGGCAGGAGAGCGGGGAGGGGATGTTATAACAAAGTTTTACTGTATTTTTAAATATAGAGGCCTTGTGTTGATTATAAAGAAGAGCCAGCTGTGGCAGCATGGGAGCTGCAAATGAAACAAAAGCCTTATCTTGAAATTCAAGTTGTGGAAATTAGTGAAATTAGAAAATTGGTTAGCTGAGGGATTGAAGTCGCGGGGTTATGAGGAACAATTCAAGGGGGAAAAAAACCCGACTTGGTGGAAAGTCAAAATGACGTTGCTAAACTTTGGAGTTTTCTCAGTGTTTCTGTTCTAAACTGGGTGTGTGTGGTTTGGGTATTTTGTTTTTCTTTTTGTTTGAGAAGTTCAGACATTGAAGCCAAAGGACGTTTTTCAAGTACTGGGTATTTGAGAAAAATCTATATGTATATACCATACAGGCAGTTTGAATGGAAGAATGATTGGTATGGTTTTTGGAAAGTACCTCAGAAATCAATATTAAAAAATAAAGTGTGTGTGTGTGTGTGTGTGTGTGTGTGTGTGTGTGTGTGTGTGTGTGTGTGTGCTATTTCTCTGTTTAGTTGCTTTTTGCTTAAAGAAGGTGTGGTTGAGTGGAAAGAACACTGAACTAGTTCCTACTCCAGACCCCTGCCACCTACTGCGTGATTTTTGGAAGATCACTTTACCTCCTTATGACTGACTGAATATCACCAAAGGTTAAGGAATCTTTCTGTAGAGTATGTGAAAGAGTTAAATGGAACGCTAATGGCTAAAGCGATTATTTAGCATTACGTTTAGGTAAGAAAGCAGTTATTTGTTCAATTAGTACTCATCCTTAAGGGCATGATCTTGCTTTCTTTGTGACTTCACTATATGTTTTACCAAAAGTGCTAAATTAATTGTTGGTTAGTGCTGTCAGGTTTTGAATTTCCTTTCCTCGACATTAGCAGGCAAATAATAGCTTTAAAAATAGCATGCCAGAATGGAGGGAAGAAAACTAGAATTTTCAATCCTATTTAACTCTAAAGTATAAGGGGAGGACCTATAGTTTCATTTTTACTCTGTGCTGCAGTGTTCTAGGTCCCCAGGGCCAATTGGTATGAAATGCAAGTGGTGGCAGTGAAAGGATGAGAAAGAAGGACAGTGAGAAGGAGATAATGGATTTTATAATGAAATAGTTTTAATGGCATGTACTCTTTTGCTCGCCATTTGGGGTTTGCGAAAAAAGCAATTGAATCTCTCACTTCCAGAGGGAGAATTCTAGAGTCTTGAGCCTAGGATGATTGGTGAATTTGGCCAAAAATCTTGCAGTGGTCAAGGTAGACTTGAAGTTTTAAAACAGAATTGTGCAAGTCGTGGAAAGCCGAAACGTGAAGTTGCTCCAAAATGGTTTTGCAGTTTTCCAGTTAAAGGGTCTTGAGGCAAATAGCAAATTAAGATCTGGGCACACAGCGTGGTAACGTGGTTCACTTGAAAGAGCACAGACCTGGGAGTCAAAGGCCCTAATAATCATTTATAAAAATAATAAATAATTGTGGTATTTAACTGCTGACTAGGTGCCAAGCACTGCATTCATTGTGGGCAAGGAACTGGGTCTCCCAACTCTGCATAGTACTCTTCCAAGTGCTTAGTACCTCTAAGCACTTAATAAATACCACTGGTTGATTGATCGATTGTACTAAGTTCTGGCATAGACAAGATCATCAGGTCAAACACAGTCCCTGTCCAGGTGGGACTCACAGTCTAAGGGGGAGGGAGACCAGGTATTGAAGAATCTCCATTTTACAGATGAGGGAACAGAAGCCCAGAGAAGTTGACTTGCCCAAGATCACACGCAAGAAGTGGCGGAGCCGGGATTAAATCCAGCCTCTCTGACTCCCAGGCCTATGCTCCTTCAACTAACCCATACTGCTTTTAATCCTGGCTTTGCCGCTCGCCTGCCATGTGACCGTGGGCAAGTCACTCAACTTCTCTGTACCTCAGTTTCCTCATCCCTGAGATGGAGATTCAATACCTGTTCTCCCTCCCCTTCAGACCTACCAACTCGGTTATATTGTACTCTTCATGGGTTCTAATCCCTGCCCTGCCACTTGTCAGCTGTGTGACTTTAGGCAAGTCACATAACTTCTCTGTGCCTGAGTTATCGCATTTGTAAAATGGGGATTAAGACTGTGAGCCCCATGTGGGACAACCTGATTACCTTGTAGCCCCCCCAGCGCTTAGAACTGTGCTTGACACATAGTAAGCGCTTAACAAATGCCATCATTATCATTACTCTCCCAAGTGCTTAGTTCAGTGCTCTGCACACGGTAAGCACTCAGTAAGATTGAGTCAGTCAGTGAACCCCATGTGGGACAAGGTCTGTGTCCAACCTTGGTTGTTGCACATTCCCCAGCACTTAGAACAGTGTTTGGCACATCGTAAGCATTTAAGAAATACCACTTTGTTGTTGTCATTATTGTTAAAACTTTGCTTCTGTAAGAAATTTAGTTGAGCAAAAAGAACAAAGCCCAGAGAGAAATGATTTGCTGATCTCAGCGCCATGGAGTGGTTTAATAGGGGACTCTTAATATAAAACCTAAATATCTTTGAGTCTTGATTTGATCAGTATTAAAAGTTCAGTAGTGTTTTTTAATGTATTTAGATGTGGGGCTATCGAATGATGAGAAATTATATGAGACTGCCACCTAGTGGAAGAAAGAAACTGTGCTGAAAGTTCAATTTAGAGCACAAAAAATGACAGGCATTATTATTAATTTTCCCAGATATTTCCAATAGTCACTAATAGCATAAGCCAAGCCAGCACTTTCATTAGATTTATGAAAGTAGCTTTGATTCAGTTGTGGTGGGTACGGGAAAGGGAAAATGGAATGCATTCCAGTCTGGTAACTTGCCTTACTACTACTACTAGTAATGGTGGTATTTGTTAAGCGCTTACTCTGTGCCAGGCGCTGTATTAAGCGCTGGGGTGGAAACAAGCAGATGGGGTTGGGCACAGTCCCTGTCCCACTTGGGGCTTCCAGTCTCATGCCCCTTGTGCCATGCTCCTGATGCCACCCTGAAAGGAGACGAGGCAGGGAAAGGGCCCGCACGGGCATTATGGATACTGCTGAAGAAATACTGGGCTGGCCGCGGGGACAGTGAGAAGAGAAGTCAGGCAAGATGGGCTCATATTCTTGACCCTTTGGTTAGACTTGGCCTAAATCTGACTTATTCCCTGAATTAATTTATGCATCAGTAAAACTACGAATCAATTTAAATGAAAGGTTCAGGAAATGTTTCACTTTGCTTTCTAGAATTCGTGATTGCTAAAGTCTTTAAAGCTGATGAGCACTTCAAAAACTATACTGTTGTAGGAGGTTTACTGTTTGTGGAATTCCCTAGTAAAGGAGAGACCTGTATTAAAACATTAATATTAAAAGGGATGGTGAGGCAGCTATGGTATGTAGCAAATTTAGAAGCAGGCCTCCTGTGACCTTGTTCAGAACAGGAACGAGCCAGAAAAACACAAGAGAAAATGAAGAATCACATTTATAAAAATTTTCTGATGATAAAATGTACTTTCTTTACTGTTTGGTAATAGTTTAACAAGATAATTCATTCTTTCATTCATTCGATCATATTTATTGAGTGCTTACAGACATATAACAGGCACATTCTTGCCCACAATGAGCTCACAGTCTAGATAGAGGAGGATGAATGGATGAATTTAAACCATCTCCTGGGGTGTTTTCACCGAATCATTTGGGGTTGAAAACCATGGTTTTAAGTCAAGTAGAACTAAATGGTGTACAGCACGATACCCGCCCAGTTGTGGTACCTGAAGGGCCCCTGCACAGGACTCCTCCCCAGATTTGCTGTGCCTGGAATTTCAATGTTTTCAGAGGAGGTGAGGAGAAGGTGGGAGTGGGGTGAAAGTGGGAGGGGGAGGGGATGCATTGGGCACCTGTCTTCATCCCCCACACTGAGAGCCTACAATGTTTATAATAATGATGATGGTATTTATTAAGCAATTACTAGGTGCCAAGCACCTTTCTAAGCACTGGGGTACATACAAGGTAATTGGGTTGTCCCATGTGGGGCTCACAGTCGTAATTCCCATTTTACAGATGAGGTAACTGAGGCCCAGTGAAGTGACTAGCCCAGAGTCACACAGCTGACAAGTGGCAGAGCGGGGATTAGAACCCACAACCCTTGACTCCCATGCCCGTGCTTTCCACCAAGCCACGCTGCTTCCCGTAGTAAAATACTATACTAGATGCTTGGGGATATGCAGAAATAAGTGAATTAAAGACTCTAGAGTGAATTAAAGTGAAATAAAGACTCTAGCTAACCCACAAGGAGCTCACAATA
The DNA here is from genome assembly GCF_004115215.2 of Ornithorhynchus anatinus. NCBI lineage: Eukaryota > Metazoa > Chordata > Mammalia > Monotremata > Ornithorhynchidae > Ornithorhynchus > Ornithorhynchus anatinus. Next base: position 112,831,452 of record NC_041729.1, read on the forward strand.
TAGGAAGGCAGACCTAGACACAATTAACCATTTAGCAGTATAGATTCACAGTATCAGTAACTCAGCAACTCCTGGTTGTTGAGTCCAGGGAAAGGCAGTTTTTACCCCAATGTGGTAGAATTTATGAAAACTTCATTCCTTTACTAGCCTCTTCTCTTTAGAGTCAAGGAGCCAGAAAATGTCAGTAAATGGAGCACATGTACCACTTTTTGCAAGTTTATTACAATTTCTATAGTCTAACCATTTTTCATCATTGCTCTTTAAAGAAAGTAAAGAAATTCAGTGTGAAAGCCACCTATTCATTTGCTGCCTTTCCCTTGTTTAGGCTTAACGTAGCTGCTGGAGAAAATTTGTTAGTCACATCTTCTTGACATTTTATGCTTAAAACCGTACCTTTCTCCATTGGACTACCTAGAGTACTACTCATTACTATGTACGTGAGAAAGTAAATCTTGATTAAATAATACCTGGAATCCATCACTCAGGTTGATTTCTCTCCCTGCTGCTTGTCAGTGGGAAAAAGGAGGAAGGTTAGGAGCTGAATTAAATTATATGGTAGGGTGAGGCAGTATTGTTTTACGGATAAGGAAACTGAGGCTCAGAGAGGTTAGGAGATTTGCCCAAGCAAACCTGTCCCGAAGATGGGACTAGAATCTCAGATCATATTCTTTAAAATGGTATGCATTTGCATGGGTTATGAGGGGCAAACATTTATTGTACCAGAACATGGTGATAATTTCTATGTGCTTTACCACACCATTGGCCTGTATGATACAGGAAATGGAAATTTCCCCGAAAAATGCAGAAATTAGAGTTCATTACTGCTCACTGCCTAGATAGCTTGTTTACCTAGAATCCAAACTTTTTTTAAAACAAAAGACAATTCCTTTTGCTTAATCAAATACAAATGTTCTTGGCAGTAGAGCAGCGTGTCAGAGTTGACAAGCGGGGTAGCAAAGGGATATGGCCTGGGCTTAGAGGGAGAGCATGACCACCGGGGATGGTATAAATCCCAGCCGCTGCTAAGCTTTCAGCTTGGCCAGGACCGGAACAGCACCTGGGGAAAGGAGACAGAAGATGCCATTAAACATGACTACAAGCTGATGTTTGGCCCATTTGCTGAGTAGGAGGAAACTATTTTTGTTTAGTTTACCAGGCCCTAGTGGTGCTCTGACTTTTTTCCATGCTTAGTCAGAGCATTCAAATCTCCCAAGGCCACTGGGTTTTCAAGTGTTGGTATCACCATCATCAGTCCATCCAAATACTTTAGAAACTTTCATTTTGTTTGGCCAGACCTGTCATTTGCAGGGCACGGCTCCTCGGGCTTCCATGATTCCAAAAACTTCTTTTCCATCACTAGAGATAAAATACGGCATTTTTTGATGATACGGGATGAAATCTTGTAGAGATGTCCGTAGCCCTTCAACGGTCTCTAGAACAAACCTTCTACTATGGAAGATACAAAACTTAAAGAACCTGTCAAGGTGAGAAGACAAGGCACTTGCTCCAGCTTCTGACAAAGTTGTGGCAGCAGCCCTGCAAGATGATAAAGCACTTGAACTCGTAGCCTACCTGCCAAGATCCAGAAGTGTGAAAGGTATGCCCTGCCTAAACACTTGGATGAGGTTTCCTCAGCGTATTCAACCCAGAAGCACTGCTCTCGGGTCTCATTCATTCATTCATTCATTCAATAGTATTTATTGAGCGCTTACTATGTGCAGAGCACTGTACTAAGCGCTTGGGATGAACAAGTCGGCAACAGATAGAGACAGTCCCTGCCGTTTGACGGGCTTACAGTCTAATCGGGGGAGACAGACAGACAAGAACAATGGCACTAAACAGCGTCAAGGGGAAGAACATCTCGTAAAAACAATGGCAACTAAATAGAATCGAGGCGATGTACAATTCATTGACAAAATAAATAGGGTAACGAAAATATATACAGTTGAGCGGACGGGTACAGTGCTGTGGGGATGGGAAGGGAGAGGTGGAGGAGCAGAGGGAAAAGGGGAAAATGAGGCTTTAGCTGCGGAGAGGTAAAGGGGGGATGGCAGAGGGAGTAGAGGGGGAAGAGGAGCTCAGTCTGGGAAGGCCTCTTGGAGGAGGTGATTTTTAAGTAAGGTTTTGAAGAGGGAAAGAGAATCAGTTTGGCGGAGGTGAGGAGGGAGGGCGTTCCAGGACCGCGGGAGGACGTGACCCAGGGGTCGACGGCGGGATAGGCGAGACCGAGGGACGGCGAGGAGGTGGGCGGCAGAGGAGCGGAGCGTGCGGGGTGGGCGGTAGAAAGAGAGAAGGGAGGAGAGGTAGGAAGGGGCAAGGTGATGGAGAGCCTTGAAGCCTAGAATGAGGAGTTTTTGTTTGGAGCGGAGGTCGATAGGCAACCACTGGAGTTGTTTAAGAAGGGGAGTGACATGCCCAGATCGTTTCTGCAGGAAGATGAGCCGGGCAGCGGAGTGAAGAATAGACCGGAGCGGGGCGAGAGAGGAGGAAGGGAGGTCAGAGAGAAGGCTGACACAGTAGTCTAGCCGGGATATAACGAGAGCCCGTAATAGTAAGGTAGCCGTTTGGGTGGAGAGGAAAGGGCGGATCTTGGCGATATTGTAGAGGTGAAACCGGCAGGTCTTGGTAACGGATAGGATGTGTGGGGTGAACGAGAGGGACGAGTCAAGGATGACACCGAGATTGCGGGCCTGCGGGACGGGAAGGATGGTCGTGCCATCCACGGTGATGGAGAAGTCTGGGAGCGGACCGGGCTTGGGAGGGAAGATGAGGAGCTCAGTTTTGCTCATGTTGAGTTTTAGGTGGCGGGCCGACATCCAGGTGGAGACGTCCCGGAGGCAGGAGGAGATGCGAGCCTGAAGGGAGGGGGAGAGGACAGGGGCGGAGATGTAGATCTGCGTGTCATCTGCGTAGAGATGGTAGTCAAAGCCGTGAGAGCGGATGAGTTCACCGAGGGAGTGAGTGTAAATGGAGAACAGAAGAGGGCCAAGAACTGACCCTTGAGGAACTCCAACAGTTAAAGGATGGGAGGGGGAGGAGGCTCCAGCGTAGGAGACCGAGAATGATCGGCCAGAGAGGTAAGAGGAGAACCAGGAGAGGACAGAGTCCGTGAAGCCAAGGTGAGATAAGGTATGGAGGAGGAGGGGATGGTCGACAGTGTCAAAGGCAGCAGAGAGGTCAAGGAGGATCAGAATGGAGTAGGAGCCATTGGATTTGGCAAGAAGGAGGTCATGGGTGACCTTAGAGAGAGCAGTCTCGGTAGAGTGGAGGGGATGGAAGCCAGATTGGAGGGGGTCTAGGAGAGAATGGGAGTTAAGGAATTCTAGGCATCGATTGTAGACGACTCGTTCTAAGATTTTGGAAAGGAAGGGTAGTAGGGAGATAGGACGATAACTGGAGGGGGAAGTGGGGTCAAGAGCGGGTTTTTTTAGGATGGGGGAGACGTGGGCATGTTTGAAGGCAGAGGGGAAGGAGCCCTTGGAGATCGAGTGGTTAAAAATAGAAGTTAAGGAAGGGAGGAGGGCAGGGGCGATGGTTTTAAGAAGGTGAGAGGGAATGGGGTCCGAGGCGCAGGTGGAGGGGGTGGCACTTGCGAGGAGGGAGGAGATCTCCTCTGAGGATACTGCAGGGAAGGATGGGAAAGTAGGGGAGGGGGTTGTTGGGGGGGAGGGGAGAGGCGGAAGGGTGACTTTGGGGAGCTCAGACCTGATCGTGTTGATTTTCGTGAGGAAATAGGTGGCCAGATCATTAGGGGTGAGAGATGGGGGAGGGGGAGGAACAGGGGGCCTAAGGAGAGAGTTAAAGGTCCGGAACAATCGGCGGGGGTGACGGGCATGGGTGTCGATGAGGGAGGAGAAGAAGCTTTGCCTGGTGGAGGAGAGGGCAGAGTTAAGGCAGGAAAGGATAAATTTGAAGTGTGTGAGGTCGGCTCGGTGCTTGGACTTTCGCCAGCAGCGCTCAGCAGCTCGAGCATAGGAGCGTAGGAGGCGGACGGAGGAGGTGATCCAGGGCTGTGGGTTAGTGGAGCGAGAGCGGCGGAGGGAAAGGGGGGCGAGAGAGTCTCAAGGCAGTCATCTTGTCTTATGCTGTGTGAGTCATCTCTGACCCTTAGCAATTCCATGGACAGATCTCTCCCAAAACGCTCCACCTCCATCTACAGTCGATCTGGTAGTGTATCCAAAGAGTTTTCTTTGTAAAAATACAGAAGCGGTTTACTATGGCCGCCATCCTCACAGTAAACTTGAGTGTCTGCCCTTCACTCTCTCCCTTGCCACTGCTGCCCAGCACAGGGGAGTCTTGACTTGTAGTTGATTGCCTTCCACTCGCTAGCCACTGTCCACGCTAGGAACAGAATGCGTATGCCTCGCTTGACTCTCCCTCCCGTAGCCGAGACTGGTAGAGGAGTTTCCAGGTGTGATCTTGAGGGGGGAAGACAGTCATACTACTTTCAAATATTGTGGGTATACTGATTATGTATCTGTAAATGTTTGTTGGGCCATATAAAATGCCATCACAAACCTCATTTAGAACTGCTATAGAGGGGTCACTAGCTCTCATCACAAGTTTAGAGGAATGGGATTTTTTACCTAGAGATACAGAACTGGCGGTGGAAAAAGAAAGCTATGAAATGCTACAGTCTCTGGGGAGCACTGAAGACATCCTTTAAACAAAAACGGTGGTGCTAAAGACTTCCAAGATTTTGCTCCCTCAAGAGCATTTGTGAGATATTAAGGAATTCACCCATAACTAAACTGAACTAGTAAAATGGTGAGGTTTTTGTTTGTCCAGACCTGTCATTTGCGGGGCATGGCTCCTCGGTTTTCCATGATTCCAAAAATTTCTTTTCCATCCCTAGAGATAAAATATGGCATTTTTTTGACATGAACTTCTCATGTCTGATGAAAAAATAATCACCATATTCGTCTTGAATGGGTATTCGTCTCAAATTGGTCAGAGGAAGACTTGTAAAGAGAATCTCTTGTAAAAATTACATTTGGGCCAAGAATACTGAAGGGCTGAAGTTCTTACTCTCCTAGTGGGAATAAAATTAGAATAACAGACATTGTCAGCCCTTGGAAGTTGCACCACAGCGGACACACTACTATACTTCATACAGAAACATTTATTTTTAGCTCCCAAGCCCCTTCTGAGTTGTAAGCATTTTTATTTTTCTGGCACTATTTCCCTGACACACTCCTGTACCCAGTAGATCTTGGGCATGCAGTTTTACATAGCCATATTCTCCCCTGGGCCCTTTTTGGACATTTATTTTTATCTTTTTTTGTTTTTGTGTTCATATTCCTGTGCCTGTCATGCCAGGAACTCTGGAAATTACTGGAGATTTTTGCCCAAGTTAGTGCTTAGTGCTTGCATCGTGGCTTTCAGGGCTCGGCTCCCGGCACTCCCAATGCGCCGCAGGCCACCTGCATGGGCTTTAGTCACTGCCGACGGCGCCCCGGACCCCTCTCCTCACCAGTGGGCCTCTCGCTGCCCGTCTCCTCTCCACTGCTACTTGGGGCTCTGCCGCTACCGCCCCGGACCCCTCTCCCCACCAGCTGGCCAGATGACTCCCGTGGTTACCCGCTGTCCCCGATGGCACTCAGGACCCTCGAAACCTCCTGTACTGGACCGCCATGCTGCCTCTCTGGGGAGCCGCACTGGCTCTTCTCCACAGTAGTGAGGAGCCTCCATCCCGGCCTGCCTCGCTCCTTCCCGGTGATGGCATGAGCAAAAAGAGTCACAGCCTGGTTGCGGCTGCTGGAATGGGGACCACTGAAGTGGGCACCGTGGCCGCAGTTGGGACTGTGGACTCAGAGCGAGAGGAACCGGACAATTCTCCTCTAGCCACTGTACCTTTCTGATATTTGTTCTTGTCTTTATCTTATCTTAGTGCTTGGTTTTCATTGTTCGTTAGGGATCTGTCATCAAGTCCCCCCCCCCATTTTTTTTGGAAATATGAATCCCTTGAGGAAGAGAAACCATGCCTAATTCCTACCTGTGTATTCTTTTCCAGCGCTTAGTACACTGCTCTGCACACAGTAAGCACATTACTGTTACTACTACTGCCTATCAATCAATCAATGGTATTTATTGGGCGCTTACTAAATGCAGAGCACTGCATTAACAGAATTAACAAGCACATACTACTCCGCAGGTTTTCATTGTCGTTGCATAATTCAGCTTGCTCTCTCCTGGCACGTTGATATTTTCTTATGATGCCCACATTGTCATCAATCTACTCTTTTTTTTTTCCCCACTTATATGTGTTAGTACCATTACTTCTTAGCAAACATGGCAGGTTCCCTGCATTCCAAATTAAGTGTACTTTTATGCTGCAAAATCTCAGGGCTTTCTGTTGGGTCTCTAATTTGTAGTCAAAATAGCATTTGTGGATAATAAACACCAGATTAAGGTTAGATGCAGACTTTTATCTTGTGATTAATATTTGTGCCTAAAGTGCCCAGTATTTCAGTACAAGAAAAGGATTAATATTTCTCCTCTGTTTAACAAAACATGCCATCCTTACAATAGGCTCTCCTGTTACTAGAATGAGATGTTGTAGAATGAGATGTTCCCATGACCAGAAGGTAAAATGGTCACGTGAGGCAAAAGAACTAAAATATATTCTTCTTAAGATTTCTTTTTTAATTTCTAACAGTAGGTGCAGAGCTGAAAGATGAGGTGGATCATGCCAGAGTTTTAAAAAAAATACATTCAGTGGTATTGGATCGATTTGGCAACTCTTCATTCTGTTATTTAGATGGAAGAAGGAAAAAACAATTTCAATTAATTCTACGCTGAGGAAAAACATTAAAATGCTTGCACTCTGTACATACTAGACACTGTGGAAGAATTAAGCCTGAAAACCAGGATGGGAAAGAAAGAGAATTATGGAACTCACTAACCAGAAAGCTAAATGAGAATCTTTAGATAAGCCAGGAAGAGATCAATCCGTCAATCAGTCACATTTATTCAGTAGCTTACTGCATCCAGAGCACTGTGCAATATAAGCGCAGTACCATGTAAACAGGGATAACTATTTGAGACTAGCCATGTATAATCTTGACATTTAACCCCTAGGAATGAGTAGTGTTTTGAGCTAATCATTGTCAGCTAGAGAAAGGCCAGTTTGTATTTCTGTATAAAAAGCATATTTTTGTGGAACATGCCCACTTCTGGTCCTCCTATTACTTTCAACCTCTGGATTTTGGAACAGGATCAATTTTGCTTCACTTTCACCAAAATTCCTCCTCCTGATACCCCAGGTAAAGCCAAGAGCTTAATTTGGTCTGTCCCTCGGCCCTAGTCCTTTGGTGGGGGTGGGAGGATAAGAAGCTGTAACATCTGTCCCCAGCAGACATTTACTTCCATTTTATTCTTGTCCCTTCAGAGTTGACTTCTACAACTTGAACACTGAGAGGGCTAGATGTACGGGGCAACTCTAGAAATAGATAAAGATATCTTTGTATAAAGATACAAAGGTGTTCTGTGAATTATTTCACTTTCTGAGGACTAAGATTGAAGATGGGCTCTATATCTTTCCATAACTCCTCCCTCTCATGTCCTCCATTCTAGCAAAATCAACAGGAGTGAAGTCGCACTTGATCCCAGCTGCACTATTCTGGTGGCCCTCACACAGTCCACGATCATCAAAATAGCAGTTGATAGACACATGCACGTAGGGAGCAGTCTGAAATTGCTAAATTGGGCAGCTGGACTCTTTCTATACCATCCAAAGTCCCTGAGGTCAATGGCATGATTGTTGTGATTGTGTACGGTGGGTGTTGTCCGAGCAACTAGCAGCAGGCCTGGAGGCTGTAGGTGAGCACTGCCTGACTGTAAAAGCCTTCTAAAGTTAAAAATATTTTCTCACTGATACCCCAACACCTGGATCCCACACCTAGATCTGGGGCAGGTTATTATTGGAGTACTTACATTTGTCTCAACCATTGAGATCTCAAGGAAAAGGCTGGGAGAAGTCATGTTTGTCAGCACTTAGAATGGTGCTCTGCACTTAGAACAGTGCTTGGCACATAGTAAGCACTTAACAAATACCATCATTATTATTAAAGATCTTGGGAAGAGCCTCAATAATTTTAAACCCCTCCAAAATGTCCATCTGCCACTCAGGGATATTTATGTAAGGCTCGCATAAACTCTAAGTGATTATTACAGCATTGATTAAGGGCTGACAATGTAGCTATAAGGCTACAAGATCAGACATAGTCCAATTCTCACAGGATTTACACTTTATCTTAATCCTCATTGAACAGATGAAGAAACTGAGGTGCAGAGAGATGGAGTGACTTGCCCGAGGTCACCAGCAGGTCAGTAGCAGAGCTGGGACTAGAACCCGCGTCTCCTGATGCGGACTCCTGTAGTGTGCTTTTTCTGATGTCTCACCTGCTCTATTTAAACCTGTAATAAAGTGCCCACTCAAGAGGCTTATGCAGAAAATAACCCTCCCTTCTCTGTCTCATGACTGCCTGCAGAAGTGGAAAGTAAGAAGGGCGAAAGGCTTAAGTACTTGCTGCATAAGCTTACTAAGTGATACATAAGGATACTAAACACTTAGTACAGTGTTTTGCACAAAATAAGTGCTCAATAAATATGATTTATTTTATTAATGATGTGTATATATATAATTCTGTTTATATTGATGCTATTGATGCCTCTTTACTTGTTTTATTTCTATGTCTGTCTCCTCCCCTTCTAGACTGTGAGTCCGTTGTTGGTAGGGATTGTCTCTATCTGTTGCAGAATTGTACTTTCCAAGCCCTTAGTACAGTGCACTGCACACGGTAAGCCCTCAATAAATGCGATTGAATGAATGAATGAATGAATGAATGAATGAATGAATGAATGAATAAGGTGCCCTGTAGTGGCCCAACCCAGCCTGGGCCTCCATGGCCTGACCCTGATGGGAGGGAGTTATGAAATATGGAATCCAGCCTGTTCCAAATCTTTAGTCCCATTAGATAGAAGTTATCTACACCACTCTGCTTCTCATTAATAATCATGTTTTGATGCACACATGCATGCAGATAGAGATGTGACACTGTCACGTGGCTCATGGGGGGCAGGGAATTCATCTGTCAACTCTGTTGTATTGTACTCTCCCAAATAGTACAGTGCTCTGCACATAGTAAGTGCTCACATGCCATTGATAATGATGACTCAGCAGCCTGAAGTGGGGCCAGAAGGGCCCTCCACGAGCCACGTGACAGCGTCGTATTTCGCTCTGCAGGCATGCATGCATCAAAACATGATTATCAATGAGAAGCAGAGTGGTGTAGTGGATAGAGCATGGGCCTGGGAGTCAGAAAGACCTGGGTTCTAATCCTGGATCTGCTATTTGTCTGTTTGTGACCTTTAGAATTCACATAACTTTCCCGGGGTCTCAGTTCCCTCATCCATGACATGGGAATAAAGACTGTGAGCCCCATGTGGGATAGGGACTGCGTCCAACCCAATTTGCTCCATCCACATATGCCAGATCATCACTCTCCCCATCTTCAAAACCTTCTTAAGGTTGTCACATCTTCTCCAAGAGGCCTTCCCCAATTAAACCCTCTTTTTCCTGCTCCTTCTCCCTTCTTTGTTGTCTGGAAGGGGCAGCGGAGCCAAGGTTGGGCTTTTTAAAGTTTGGAGATAGGTGGGTGTGTTTGAAAGAGGAGGGAAGGAGCCAGTGGAGAATGAGAGGTTAAATATAGGCATGAAGAAGGGAAAAGGGGTGGGCTCAAATGTTTTCATACGGTGCAAAAGGAAGGATTCAGAGATGCAGGTAGGAGGGGTAGATTTTGAAAGGTGATGGAAGATGGCTGGGAAGGATGAGAGAATGGATGTGGGGGTTGGAGGTGTCGTGATGATGATGGTATTTGTTAAGTGCTTACTATGTGCCAAGCACTGTTCTAAGTGCTAGGGTAGATAGAAGGTTAACAGGTTGTCCCACGTGGGGCTCACGTTTTTAATCCCCATTTTACAGATGAGGTAACTGAGGCACAGAGAAGTTAAGTGACTTGCCCAAAGTCACATAGCTGACAAGTGGTGGAGCTGGGATTAGAACCCACGACCTGTGATGGTTGGGGGAGTAAGGGGATGATCCTGCCTGACGGTTTCAATTTTGTCAGTGAAATAGATGGCAAGGTCATCGGGGGGTTGAGAGATCGGGAAGCCAGAGGTACATTGCAACATTTTGCAGAAGTGGGCCCCAGCCGCCCTTTGATTAAGCATCCAAACAACTTGCCTTGGAGATCCCGACATGACCCCGTCAGCTGGCCATCTCTGTCCAGTTGTCATCTTGGAGAGAAGTTGCGTGGCAGCCATCCTTGAAAGGGCCTGGGTGTTGGCCATATTTAGAAGTTCGCACAGCCCCTCACCCTTTGGTTCCCTGAAAGGAACAGCTTATCTCACTTACCTTTTGAAGCTGACCCTTCTCCATGGTCCAGTGTTCCAACTGCATCTGACGCTAGTCAATAATGATGATTTTGGAAGTTCTTTATGTCCAAAAGGGATTGTTCTTTTTCAGGTTCACTGTATTTCAAGGCTTGTCATTGAAGATGAATATATAAGACCTCTTGTCATGTTCTCCCTAGCACAAGATGGACTGATTGTCCAATTTAACAAAAATACTGATTAATGGATCAAAATCATAAAATGTTTTCCCAAAGCAGTTGTTTCAGTACTTTCAGTACATCGATAAGACTTGGAATTCTTTTCATTCGAAAAGTCTCTAAAATAAAGAGAATCCCCACAATGATGCATTTCTTTTAGAATCAGAATCTTACTGATATGAGGAAGTGTTTTAAAAAGTGAAACGTTTTATTTCTTCATTTTTGGATGACCTTTTCCTTAGTCCTTGAGGAAGAAGAAGGTCATCCAAAAGTAGGAAATGAAAACATTTTATTAATGTTTACTCAGATGAAGATAGACTTTTAATGTGAGATCAGAAAATGATTTCTAAAACGGAAGATTTTTATTTTAATTGAAGTAGTTGGAGAATGTTTCTTAATGTTAAAATAAACACTGAGGGAAAATACTATAATTCTGCTCAAATAAATGTAACGCTGGCAGTAATCAAGAAGTACAATTGATGTGGTATTTCCTAAGTGTTGGCACTTCAACATCGAGTCTGTGTAGTCTTTTTTTTTTTTTTTCATGTTATGCATCAGTTGAGGAGAGAGCTCACAGAGTGATTGTTTTTTTCACATAGAAAAGCACAGACTGGGAAAGATGTATTGGAAAAAATTGTATTTTTTTCCTCACCTGGTATTCTAAATAGATTATTATCAGTGGCCCACACCTGGGAGCTACCCTCCATACCTCCTGTAAAGTGGGGGCTGTTACCTTGTAGAATCTCGTATCAAGTAAAACCCGCATTATAGTACCCACCCTGTGTCTGGCACCACATCCATGCTCGCAGCCATTTCTACCAGCACCGCAGCATGGTGCCTCCAGACAGATACACACTGTTAGGATGTTTACAGATTCCATTATTGCATTCTATCCAAAATGGGTAATGAAAATACACATTCGGGCCGAACTTAGTGTAGGTGTCATTTGTGTCTTCTGTTCAATTTCCAATGAACAGAGAGCTTAGTATCAATCTGTTGGCGGCATTTACTATGTGCAGAGCGCTGTTCTAAGCTCTGGGGAGAGTACAACTGAATTAGCCAACACACTCCCTCCCCATAGCAAACTTACAGTCTAGAATTATTAGCATTCGTAAACACAGTTCAGCCAGGCCACATGCTGATTGGTGAAAAACAGTTTAGGAACACTAAAGCAGTACATTTTTGATCATTTGGCCATTTTGCAGCATAGTAAGAGAGAGCCAGTTGAAACGCAAACAGGGGAAGCAAACACAAATACTCATTAGGGTCAACAAAATAACTTCAGTACCTGCTTGTCTAGGAAGACATTAGCTATAGAAGATACTTGTCTCCTGGCAAGGAATTGCATTTATTTCTGCTCATTTCTTTGGCATTTCCCAATTAAGCAGACTCTTGCTGATTGCCCCCCCACCCCCCACCCGACCCCCACCCCTCTAAAAAGGGGGGTGAGGGGAGAATGGAATAATGTGAGAATTGAATTGAACATATATTTTTTTCAGGTAATTACATGGGGAAGAGTTTTAAAAATAGAACTTGTAAGTTTGGATTTGTTCTTTCAAGAAATTAATATTTATTGACTTTTTTGGCAGGATGAGGGAGAATCATTAAATGCCACCTCTCTCCAAATCAAACCAACTACACCCAGTTCTCCTATAATGTAGGGATTGTGTTGTACAAAACCCCATGTGAAGGAAAACCTGGGCTGAAGTATTCAGCACTGTGCTGAACCCTCGTAGAACCTCACATTAAATGAAACCCACATTATAGTACCCATCCCGTGTCTGGCACCACATCCGCGCACCCGGCCATTTCTTTCCACCCCAGTAGGCCAAATCCAAACGGGCTCACATCGGCAGACAAACTTGGCTTAATTTTTTAACAATGTTCTGGCAAAAAATGCATAGAGCATCTCCATTGAAATTTTCCAACAGAATGTCAGTTGGTATCTCCCTTCAGCATTCCAATCTTACTTCCTCCTATTTGCCTGCAAGGTGCGGTCTGAGTCTTTGGATTCTATTGGGAAGAAAATTCCTGAAGCACTTTATTTAGTCAAGAACTATTCTGTTGTTGGCATTTTCCACCATTAGGACAATTACACTAGGCTTGGGCTACATTAATTTATCACTCAGCCCTGAATGATGGGTTGGGTAAAAATGGTACAAAAAAGTTTTTGGTTTCTGGGCATATATCCACTATTTTTAGTTCATTTTATGTATATGATTACCTATTTTGAGATTTTTTTTTTTCAAGAATTTAGAACAGAGAAAGCAGCATGGCCTAGTGGAAAGAGCACGGCATGGGAATCTGAGGACCTGGGTTCTAATGCCAGCTCCATCACTTGGCTGCTGTGAGACCTTGGGCCATGTCACCTAACTTCTCTATGCTTTAATTTACTCATCTTTAAAATGGGGATTAAATCCTATTCCTTTGTACTTAGGCTGTGAACCTCATTTGGGACAGGGGCTGTGTATCCCAACCCAATTATCTATATCCACCCTGGTGCTTAGAAAAGTGCTTGACACAAAGTAAGTGCTTAGCAAGTTCCACAATTATTAAATATTAATAGTGCCTTTAGCACTTAGAATAGTTCCTGGCACATAGTAAATGCTTAACAAATACCATTAAAAAAAGAAAGATTCTAGTGATCGAGTAACCATTTTTGGTTAGATGTGGAAAGAGCATGGGCCTAGGAGTCAGAGGACCTGGATTCTAATTTCGGCTCTGTTCTTTGTTTGCTTTGTGACCTTGGGCAAGTCACTTAACCTCTCTGTGCCTCAGTTCCGTCATATGCAAAATGAGGATTCAATACCTGTCCTTCCTATACCCCAGCGCTTAGTATAGTGCTTGCCACATAGTACTTAACAGATAGCACATTTATTATGTCTTCTGCCCATCGGTAGACAGAAACTGAAATATTAAAAATCACAGATCCAAAAAAATTAAGGAACAAATAACATTGAATAAGGCTGCATTTGGGGAATGGATTAGTCGATCAATGGTATCAATCAATGGTATTTATTAAGTGCTTACTGTGTGTACAGTACTGTAATAAACACTTCGGGGAATACAATACAATAGACTTGGTAGACCGTTCCATGCCTACAAGGAGTTTACACTCTAGAGGGGGAGTTAGACATAAACAGATAATTTATAGATCTGTACATAAGTGCTGTGGGGCTGATGGTGGGGTGAGTAACAAGTGCCCCTGATTATTTGAACCACACTGAGACTTAATGTAGATCTGTAAGCGGGGATTTTATATTCAGCAGAGCACCAAAGAATGGTTTACAAATTTTCCACTTGTGAACTCTCTCATCCTCCCCACAATCCCTTTATTATGTTAGAAAAATGTTTTGAGGTCTCCAAGCAAAAGGGAGTGAAATCATAAGCCTTATTTCTCTAAAAAAATAAGAGCTAACTGGCAGCGATAGAAGGGAAGAAGTGATTATTCTGCAGGTAAGGAGATTTGTTCCACTGAACCACACTGCTAACTCCACCAAATACCTATTAGTAGTAATAGATCCAATCTCCACAACTCCTTCAGAACTTTTCCATTCCTCTCTTGGGAAAACCTGGCCTCCATTACCGATATACGTGGTCATCGTCTGATAACCTAATAATATAGACTTGAAACCCAAACGAACTAGTTTAAAGCAAAGAGGGATCTTTCCTATGATACTGCTTCAAATAAACATTGCTGGGGAGCTATCTTCTTGGTAGGTTAAATTGGAGTGTGGTAATGCCTTGAGGCAAGGATTCCCAGAATTATCAATTCATTCAATTGGATTTATTGAACGCTTCCTGTTTATCTACTGAATGCCCACTGTGTTCAGTAAGCATCTCGCAGTCTGCCGTAACCCCTATTTGTACCGTGTCTCCCCCTGACTAGACTGTAAACACCTTGAGGGAAGGAATTGTGTCAACTCTATTGTATTGTAATGATAATATTTGTCAAGCGCTTACTATGTGCCAGGCGCTGAGCACTGGGATGGATACAAAAAAATCAAGTTGGACACAGTCCCTGTCCCAGGTGGGGCTCACGGTCTCAATCCCCATTTTACAGATGAGGTAACCAAGGCCCAGAGAAATGAAGTGACTTGCCCAAGGTCACCCAGCAGACAAGAGGCAGAGCAGGGATTAGGATCCACGACTTTCTGACTTTCAGGCTGGTGCTCTAGCACCTACACCATGCTGCTTTCCTTACTCTCTTAAGCATTCAGTACAGTGCACACAGTAAGCGCTCAATAAATACCATTGATTAATTGATTGAAGAACGCTCTGCTAAGGGCTTGGGAGAGTACCCTAGATTTAGTAGATGTGATTCCTGCCCTCAAGGAGCTTATAGCTAATAATAATATTTGTTAAGCACTAACTATATGTCAAGTACTATTCTAAGCTTTGGGGTAGATACAAGCTAATCAGGTTGGACAAAATCTTATGTCCCACATGGGGCTCAGTCGTAATCCCTGTTTTAAAGAGGAGGGAATTGAGGCCCAGAACTTAAGTGATTCACCCAAGGTCATGCAGCAGACAAGTGTCAGAGCTGGGATTAGAACCACGTCCTTCTGACTCCCAGTCCCATGCGCTATCCATTAACCAATGTTGCGAAAACAGATACTAAAATAAATCAGAGCTAGGAGGAAGTAACATGGTATAAAGATATGTTTATAAGCATTATGGACAGTGGGTTGTGAGTACCTAAGCGCTGAAGTGATGTGGAAGTTCCAGAGTAGTAGTTAGGGGGATATAAGTGGGGAGATTAGAAATGAATCAGAATATGTGATTTCGGAAGGGCTTTGAAGATGTCCAGAGTAGATTCTTGGATGTGAAGTGGATGGGAGGGAGGGAGTTTTAGGCATAAGGAGGGCATGAGCAAGTGGTCATTGGTGGGAGATATGTGAACAAAATGCAGTAAACAGATGAGCTTGAGGAGAACAGAGAGTGTGCCTACTGGGGTGTAGAGGAGCAGAGAATCTGTTACATATTTTAAAACCAATAGACAAGGGTTTCTGCTTGGTTTGGAGAGGAATGGGTAAGCTTTGGAGGATTTTGAGGAGGGAGGAGGCATGAGCAGAATAGCATTTTTAAAAAATAATCTGAGTAGCAGAGTCAAGTATCAGTTGATCAGGGGTATTTTGAATGCTTGCTTTGTGCAGAATCTACTGCTAAGCTCCTGAGAGAGCACAGTAGGGAAAGAGACATCCGTTCCCTCAAGGATATAGTCTAGTGTGGAAAATAAATTACAGGTAAAGAGAAGCAACTGAGTGCTGTGGTACGGGAGTGGGTTGAGTCCCTAACTGCTTAAAGGGATTGAACTCAAGTGCACAAGCGCTGCAATAGGGAGGGAAAATTGGGTGGAGAGATGAGAGATTAGTCAGGGAGGACTTGCTGGAGATGTGATTTTAGTAAGGCTTTGAAGATGGGGATAATGGCAGTCTGTCAGACATGGAGAGGGGAGGTTGTGAGTAAGGGGTTGGTGGCAGAAGAGATGGGAGTGAGGCAGTAGTGAGTAGGTTGATATTAGAGGAGCAAACTGCAGGCTGGGTTATGGAGGGATGATTAAGTGCCTTAAAGCTGCTTGAAATGGAGATAGATGGATGACTATGGGAGAAATGGTATGGGCATCCGAGGATTAGAAAGGGAAGAGACAAGGAAGGGAGCACAGCAAGGAGGCTGATGTAGTAGTCAATCTGGAATACGCCATACCAGCATGGTGACTGTTTGGCTGGAAAGTAAGGAGTGGATTCTGGAAATGTTGTGGAGGAAGATCTGATGTGATTTGGTGATGGACTGAATATGTTGGGAGTGGGGAGGGTTTATGGTATTTGATAAGTGCTTAGCATGTGCCAGGCACTGTACTAAACACTGGAGTAGATAGAAGCTAATCAGGTTAGACACAGTCCATGTCCCACAGTGGGCTCACAGTCTTAACCCCCATTTTACAATTGAGGTAACTGAGGGACAGAGAAGATAAGTGACATGCTCAAGGTCACACAGCATACAAGTGGCGGAGCTGGGATTTGAACCCAGATCCTAAGATTCCCAGATCCAGGCCAAAGATAGGGAGAAGTCAAGTATAATCTCATGGTTGTAGGCTTTTCATTCATTCAATCATATTTATTGAGTGCTTACTATGTGCAAAGCACTGTACTGAGCGCTTGGGAGAGTACAGTACAAGAACAGACACATTCCTTGTCCACAATGAGCTCACCGTCTAGAGGGGGAGATAGACATTAATATTCATACATACATAAATAAATTACAGATATATACATATGTGCTGTGGGGATGGGAGTGAGGATGAATGAAGGGAGCAAGTCAGGGTGATGCAGAAGGGACTGGGAGAAGGAGAGAGTAGGATTTAGTAAGGGAAGCCTTCTTGGAGGAGATGTGCCTTCAATAAGGCTTTGAAGAGGGGGAGAGCAATTATATGAGAAAGGAGGACATTCCAGTCCAGAGGTGGGATGTGGGTGAGAGGTTGGTGGTGAGATAGAGGAGATCAAGGTACTGTGAGAAGGTTATGATTAGAGGAACCAAGTGTGCGGGCTGGGTTGTAGTAGGAGAGTAGTGAGGTGAAGTAGGAGGGGGCAAGGTGATTGAGCACTTTGAAGCCAATGGGGAGGAGTTTTTGTTTGATGTGGAGTTGGTTGGGCAACCACTGGAGTTTCTTGAAGAGTGGGGAAACTTGGTCTGAACATTTTTGTAGGAAAATGATCTGGGCAGCAGAGTGGAGTATGAACTGGACTGGGGAGAGACAGGAAGCAGGGAGTTCAACAGTGAGGCTGATACAGTAATCAAGGTGGGATAGGATAAGTGCTTGCATTAGCATGGTAGCAGTTTGGATGGAGAGGAAGGGGCAGATTAGCAACGTTAAAATTTCAGTGGTATTAGGCTCCCAGAGATGGGTAGGAAATTGACCCTCTAGACTCTGAGCTCCTTGTATGCAGGGAACTTGTCTACCAACTCTCTTGTACTCTCCCAAGCACTTAACATAGTGGTCTGTGCACAGGAAGCACTCAATAAATGTCATTGATTGTTGTCAACTGTGTTGGGGAAGTTAGGCAGAGGAGAGGATTTGGGTGGGAAGATGAGAAGTTCGGTTTGCGGCATTATAGAGCTTGATTGAGCTTGAGGTGTTGCGGGATTTCCATGTAAAGATACAACGTTGCAGAGAAGAAGAGGTCGGTGTTAGAGAGGTGGGTTTGACAATCATCTTCACAGAGATGGTATTTGAAGCCTTGGGAGTGGATGAGCTATCCAAGGAAGTAAATAATGCTAATGATATTTGTTAAGCTCTTACTATGTGCCAGGAACATAGTGAACGTAAATTGAGATGAGAAAGGAACTTTTGTGGCGAAGCACACTTGTAGTTAGGCTAGGGGAGACAAGGGCATGTTTGAAAGCAGTGGAGAAGAAGTCACTGCAGAGCGAACAGTTGAAGATGCCAGTTGGGGAGGGAAGAAAGGTGGGGGCAAGTGTTTTGATAAATTGGGAAGGAATAGGCTCGGATGCGCAGGTGGAGGGAATGGATTTTAGAGAAGGTGGGCGATCTCTAGAGATATTGCTGGGAAGGATGGGAGCATAAGAAGGGGCTGGACTGAGGAGGGGCAGGGGAGATTTTAGGGAGGTCACGCCTGATAGTGACAATTTTATCAATAAAGTAGGTGGCCAGGTTATAAGGGGCAAGGAATGGAGGAGGCGGGAGGGCATAAGGCTTGAGGAGGGAGTTAATAATAATAATAAATATTATTCTAGTATTTGTTAAGTGCTTACTATGTGCAAGCACTGTTCTAAGCACTGGGGTAGATACAAGGTAATCAGGTTGCCCACGTGGGGCTCACAGTCTTAATCCCCATTTTACAGATGAGGTAACTGAGAGCCAGTGAAGTGAAGTGACTTGCCCAAAGTCACACAGCTGATAAGTGGTGGAGCTGGGATTAAAACCCACGACCTCTGACTCCCAAGCCCAGGCTCTTTCCATTAAACCACGCTGCTTCTCCATCTGGAGAACAACTGGCGAGGGCAGTGGACATGGGTGTCAATAAGAATGGAGAAATAATTTTGCTGGGCAGAGGAGAGGGCAGAGTTAAAACACACAAGGATATATTTGAAGTGGATGAAGTCAGCCAAATATCTAGATTTCTGCCAGCAGCGCTCTGCAGCTTGTGCACAAGAGCGAAGGAGGCAGACTTTGCAGGTGATCCAGGGCTGTGGGTTAGTGATATGAGATCAACAAAGGGATAGGGAAGTGAGTGAGCTGAGTTCTGTAGAGAGGGTAGTGTTGAGAACACTAATTTTGTCAACAAGGGAAGGTGATTTGGGTATGGAAGCTAAATGGGACATGACTTTAGAAAATTGGATGGGGTCCAAAGATCGGAGGTCGCTGTGGGGGGACAGCATAGATTTGCAGGGAGGAGGTGTGTGGGAGAGAAGGGGAGAGAAGGCAAGAGAGGTTGTGGTCATAGGGATTTCAGAGTCAATTAGATATAACAAATATAAAAGAACTTCAAAACCAAAAAACACCTTTCCCTTTAAGACATTCCACAAAACATATCATTCTACTTTCTTGCAAGCATCCTGCTGCACAGATTCCTCCAGTTCAATCCCCTCTGTCTCTCTCTGGGAATTCCCAGTTTTAGGTTCACCCTCTCCAAACCCTGCCCCCCGGGATCTGGGGATGTCAGTGAGAAATTGTTCCCCATTCAGATGACCGTATTTTCCATTCATGGATAAGAACATCACTCTTTGGGGTTCCTAGCCTCCTGACCCCAACCTGGAAAACTTTACTTCTTAGGTCCTGTTCCCCAGGATCACTCAAGCCCAACTCATTTAAAATGACTGAGTTTCTCCCCAGTCTTCAGCTGTGATCAGCTGTGTCCCAGGTGTGGCCACCAGATACAATAGGCCACAAAGCGGCGTGGCCTAATGGTAAGAGCACGGGCTTGGGGGTCAGAGGATGTGGGTTCTAATGCCGCTTAAACCTGTCTTCTGTGTGACCTTGGGCAAGTCACTTAACTTCTCTATGCCTCAGTTACCTCATTTGTAAAATGGGAATTAAGACTGTGAACCGCATGTGAGATAGCCTGATTAATTTGTATCCACCCTAGTGCTTAGAACAGTGCTTGGCACATAGTAAGTGCTTAACAAATACCATTATTATTATTATTGAATAACCCTATAGTTACATCCATTACATAGGGAATAAGTTCTTTTTTTTTTAATAACACCATAATAGTTATTTCAGTCATGTGGCTTACCAGTCTCTACAGAGAGAGACCTGGCATCCTGATCCAGCTCTGCAGTTGGAAAAATGCCTGCTGAGGCCTAGGCCAACAGTCGTCAAGGTTTCTAACTGAAAAACCACTTAAGCTGTTCTACACGGTGGACCAGCTGAACAAGAATCCTGAAAAATGTTAGCCAATGCGAGCCGCGAAGGCTGCAGTGGCTACCAAAGCAACCATCTGTTAGTTTTTCTTTTTTCTTTTTTATGGTATTTATTGGGCACTTACTAAGTGGTAGGCATTGTCGTAAGCCCTGATGTAGATGCAAGCTAATCAGGTGGGATACAGTCCATTTCATTCATTCACTCAGTCGTATTTATTGAGCACATACTGTGTGCAGAGCACTGTACTAAGCACTTGGAAAGTACAATACAGCAATGAAGAGAGGTAATCCCTGCCCATAATGAATTTACAGTCTGGAGGGGGGAGACAGACTTTAATACAATATCAGTACATTTCCCACATGGGGCTCACAGTACTGATATCCATTTTACAGATGAGGGAACTGAGTCTTCTCCAACTCTTTCCTGGACCCCTTCCAGTCTACCTTCTGTCCCCTTTACTCCACTGAAACCGCCCTCTTAAAGGTCACCAATGATCTTCTTGCCAAATCCAACGGCTCCTACTCCATCTTAATCTTCCTCGACCTCTCAACTGCCTTTGACACTGTGGACCATCCCCTTCTTCTGGATACATTATCCAGTCTTGCCTTTGTGGACCCCATCCTCTCCTGGTTCTCCTCTTATTTCTCTGGCTGTTCATTCTCAGTCTCCTTCGTAGGCTCCCCCTCCCCTTCCCATCCCCTAACTGTAGGGGTTCCTCAAGGTTCAGTTCTTGGTCCCCTTCTATTCTCCATCAACGCTCCTTTGAAGAACTCACTGGCTCCCACGGCTTCAACGACCATCTCTGTGCGAATGACACCCAAATCTACATCTCCTCCCCTGTTCTCTCTCCCTCCTTCCAGGCTCACATCACCTTCTGCCTTCAGGACATCTCTACTTGTGGGTCCTCCTGCCACCTCAAACTCAACATGTCCAAAAGACAGCTCCTCATCTTCCCTCCTCAACCCTGTCCTCTCCTGAACTTTGCCATTACTATAGGTGGCACAACCATCCTTCTCCGTCTCACAAGTCCATAACCTTGGTGTCATCCTTGACTCTGCTCTCTCAACCCACACATCCAATTCATCGCCAAATCCTGTAGATCTCAACTTCACAACATCACGAAGATCTCCCCTTTCCTCTCCATCCAAACCGCTACCAAGTTAGTACAATCACTCATCCTATCCTGCCTGGATTACTGCATCAGCCTCCTTGCTGACTTCCTATCCTCCTGGCTCTCCCCACTTCAGTCCATACTTCACTCTACTGCCCGGATTATCCTTCTACAGAAACGTTCAGGGCATGTCACCCTTTCTTCAAAAATCTCCAATGGTTGCCTATCCACCTCCATATCAAACAAAAACTCCTCACTATTGGCTTTAAAGCT
The DNA here is from genome assembly GCF_004115215.2 of Ornithorhynchus anatinus. NCBI lineage: Eukaryota > Metazoa > Chordata > Mammalia > Monotremata > Ornithorhynchidae > Ornithorhynchus > Ornithorhynchus anatinus. The sequence goes on from NC_041729.1 coordinate 112,852,834, forward strand.
CTCCATCTCCTTGCCGCCTCCTACCTCACCTCCCTTCTCTCCTTCTACATCCCAGCCTGCACACTCCTCTTCTCTGGTGCTAACCTTTTCACTGTGCCTCGATCTCGCCCATCTTGCCTCCAACCCCTGGCCCTCATCCTACCTCTGGCATGGAACGTCCTCCCTCCTCAAATTCGCCAGACAATCACTCAGTGTATATCCTCCAAAAGGCCTTTCCAGACTAAGCCCCACTTTTAAAAGCCACTCCTACTCCCTTGCACTTCACCATGACTCACTCCCTTTGCTTTTCTCCCCTCTCCCCACCCCACAGCACTTATGTATATATGTATATATCTATAATTCTATTTATTTATATTGATGCCTATTTACTTGCATTGATGTTTGTCTTCCTGCCTCTGCACTATGAGCCCGTTGTGGACAGGGATTGTCCCTCTCTCTCTTTTGGTGTATTGTACTTTCCAAGCGCTTAGTATAGTTCTCTGCACACAGTAAGGGCTCAAGAAATACTGTTGAATGAATGAATGAGTCCCAGAGTACTTGAATGACTTACTTAAGGACATGCAGCAGACAAGTGGTGGAGTTGGGTTTAGAGCCCAGTTCCTTCTGACTCCCAAGCCTGTGTTCTATCCATTAGGCTACACTGTAAGTTGTCTTGCCACAGCACAGTGCATTGTAACAGGGATCAGAGTGCAAGTGACACAGTGCAAACTGCTTACACCATCACTCTTCATAACATCCTGAAGAAGTCAGTTATAACAAGCACCTCAGGAATATAGAAAAATACAAGTTTAGAGGAGAAGAAATTAAACAATTGCCCTGTGAATTTATAATCACTCAATTAGTGGCCGAGTTGACAAGAGAACTCGGACTCCCTGTTTCAAACCCATTTTTTAGCCCACTGAGTTAAATTATCTATCATCTTTAGCCTTGGCCATTAGCTCAGACTGTTCACTTGGCAAAAAGCCATGAAGGGATTAAATATTGTTATTGGAACGTTTCATTCCTGATAATATGGAGACACACCCCTGGTAAGAGAAACTAGCATTCAAATAAGGGACGCTTATCAAGGGTTAAAGGTACCAAACTCCACCTGTCTCAAGAAATATTGCCTTTCCTCCTGCAGTCTTAGTCTTTTCACTTACAAAATGTAAATTCTGGTATTGCAAAAATTCTTCCCCCCTTTTTTATTTTATGGTGTTTATTAAGCACTTACTGTGTGTCAAGCACTGTTCTAAGTGCTGGGGTAGATACAAGATAGGTCAGACACAGTCCCTATTGTGCAAGGGGTTTACAGTTCAACTAGCCACTTTCTAGTCCACTGCTACATAGCTGAGGCCCCTGATAATAATAATAATAACAATAATAATAATAATTGTAGTATTTGTTAAGCGCTTACTATGTGCCAAGCACTGTTCTAACCGCTGGGGTAGATACAAGGTAATCTAATTGGACACAACCCCTGTCCCACATGGGACTCCCAATCTTAATCCCCATTTTACAGATGAGGCAAATGAGACATAGTAAAGTTAAGTGACTTACCCTAGGTCATATATCAGATAGGTGGCAGAGCTGGGAGTAGAACCCAGGTCCCCTGACTCCCAGGGCTGGGCTCTTTCTACTAGGCCAAGCTGCTTTCCAGAACCTCATTCTGCAGAAATCTCTTCATTCCTCAAAAACCTCCAGTGGTTGTCCATTCCATGCTGCCTCAAGTGAAAAACTCATTCACTCATTCATTAGTATTTACTGAGCACTTACTGGGTGCAGAGCACTGTATTAAGCGCTTGGGAGAGTACAATATAACAATGAACCAAACTCCTGGCTGTTAGCAGTTGACCGTAATATAGTAGCCTCTTGAGCTACATTCTAGCTCTTGTCTAGGTAACCTGCCCACTGTGCCTCATTTTCATGGCTCTCACTGCCACGCTCTTGTTTCCTTCCTCTCCTCATCTTTATAGCCCTTCTGAAATGACATCTCCTTCAGAAAGCCATCCCTGATTAATTTCTAATCTCCCTACCTCCTTCCCCCTCCCCCCAACTGCCACTTCAGCACTTATAATAGTTATAATTTTGGTATTTGTTAAGCGCTTACTAAATGCCAGGCACTGTACTTCCATGCCAGTAGTCTGGAGACTCGTAGACTATCATAGTACTTATGTATATGCCTTACAAGCCCCATTACTTAAGCATTTATTCATGTACTTGTCCTCTTTGCCTTCTTATTCCTGTCTAAATAAATTTAAATCCTGTCCCCCTGCTAGCTCTCTAAGGGCAGGGATGGTGTCCTTTTAGGACAAAATTCCAAAGTAATCATAAGCATTTAAAAAAATCTAATAGTACTGTACCCAGTTGCATAATTCTTATTGTTTAAAAGCAGTGAAGTGGCTTTAAATTTAGAAAAAAATGTATTGATAAAAATGTAATTTAATATAGAAAATGAGAAATGATTTGGAGGATCCCCAAAATTGAAGACTGCCCATGACTTCATCACTGAAGCACCTCCTCCAGCCTATATCTTCCATTATTCAGTCTGTTGTTATCCCCGTGTTTGGTGTGGCTGAAGAGACTGATGCTTGCAGCTCTTTCCATTTTCGGTGCTACTTATACTATCTTCCACCAGCATCTCCATTTACAAACCTCTTTTGGTAACTAATGCTTTGTACACTGGGAGTGAGAATCTCGCTCAGCAGTAGAGTACAATGGGTCTAGGCAACAAGATGGCAGAAAGAGGGCACTCCATGATTTTTCTGCACCTTTCCACTGGTCCAATCCAGACAAAGAGTCTTCTGGGGAGTCATAGTTGCTCATAGTGAAGGTTTTTAAAAACAGTTAACTGTTTCCACCCCACTCTTTCACTATCTCCAGTTGTCATTCATTCATTGTCATATTTATTGAGTGCTTACTGTATGCACTCAAGCACTGTACTAAGCACTTAAGAGAGTACAATACAACATCAAACAGACACATTCCCTGCCCACAACCAGCTCACAGTCTAGAGGGGGAGACAGACATTAATATACATAAATAAATTACAGATATATGCATAAGTGCTGTGGGGATGGGAGGGAGGATGAATGAGGGGAGCAAGTCAGGGTGACGTAGAAGGTATTGGGAAAAGAGGAGAGGAGGGCTTAGTCAGGGAAGACTTCTTGGAGGAGATGTGCCTTCAAGAAGGCTTTGAAGTGGGGGAGAGCAATTATAATAATAGTAATAATAATGTTGGTATTTGTTAAGCACTTACTATGTGCCAAGCACTGTTCTAACCACTGGGGTAAATACAGGGTAATCAGGTTGTCCTACGTGAGGCTCACAGTTAATTCCCATTTTACAGATGAGGTAACTGAGGCACAGAGAAGTTAAGTGACTTGCCCACAGTCACACAGCTGACAAGTGGCAGAGCCGGGATTCAAACCCATGACCTCTGACTCCCAAACCTGGGCTCTTTCCACTGAACCATTATCTGTCTGATAGGAGGGAGGGCGTTCCAGGCCAGAGGTAGGATGTGGGTGAGACGTTGGCATTGAGATAGATGAGATCGAGGTGCAGTGAGAAGGTTAGCATTAGAGGAATGAAGCGTCCCCTCTAACGTGGGCAATGTGTGATAATGCTAATGCCTTGCCCAGAAAGCATGATGTCATTTTATAGCCCATGGATCCATTGGGTTTGGAGTTCATATTCCAGTACAGGGTGAGACTGAACAGCCAGATAAAGGATGGAATCCGGATGCGCCTCCTCTTGGAGAGGTCTTTTCTCATCGGGCTGGAAGCTGATTTTGCCATCAGACAAATGGCTGGGATCCGGCCTTCCAGATCTGCCCAAAGGCAGAGAAGTCTGATGACCCTGCACTGCCTCTTTATCATCATTGCTTTGATACTCCTCTTGGATCAGAGGCAGGAAATACAAGAGCCAGGTTCCAACAGTTGGTGAGCTTGGGAGAAACGAAGAGTACAAACAGGGGGACAGTGGGGGAGGAGAGCTCATAAGAGTTCTCATAAGGAGAGAGCAGATGGAGAGATATGAAGGAAATGGTTAGGAGACTTTGTGTGACAAGGAAGAAGATGGGCTGCTACTGGAGGTTTTAACCCATCACTGGGTTAAATGATGTCTCAGGAAGATGATCCAAGCAGTAGCATTGAGTATGGACTGGGGATGGGGAGTGGCTGGAGGCAGGGAAACAAGTGAGGAGGTTGCAGATGCAGTATGGTGAGTGCTCGAACCACAGTAGTGATTCTATGGCTAGAGACAAAGTATGAATCCATGAAATGCTTTTGACCAAAAATTGGAAGGGTTGAATGCGAAAGCAGAATGACAGCAAGGAGTTTTTTTGTTTTTGTTCTGGCTTTTTTTTAAGTGGTATTTAAGCGCTTACTGTGTCCTACTTGGACCGCATAACAGCTAAAGAGCAGGTGTGCTTGACCTGCCTCAAACATTTGCCTCAATGTAGCTCTGCTGCAGCGTTGTAGGTTTTTTTTTCCTTTGGAGACAATCATCGCATGTAGTTAACAATCTTGGTCAAGGAGAATTAGGTTGAAAATCAGTCCAGAGTACATTGTAAGCTCAATCAATCAATGGTATTTATTGGGCGCTTACTGTGTGCAGAGCACTGTACTAAGTGCTTGGGAGAGTACAATATAACAGAGTTGGAAGCAGCATGGTGTAGTGAATAGAGCATGGGCTGGGATTCAGAAGGTTGTGGGTTCTAATCCCAACTTGACCACTTGTCTGCCATGTGACCTTGAGCAAATCACTTCACTTCCCTGTGCCTTGGTTACCTCATCTGTAAAATGGGGATTGAGACTGTGAGCTTCACATGGGACAGGGACTGTGTCCACCTCGATTATCTTGTATCCACGCCGGCGTTTAGTACAGTGCCTGGTACAAAGTAAGTGCTTAACAAATGCCATCATTAGTATTTCTATTCGCTGCCCACCACAAGCTTACAGTCTAGAGGGCAGGCATCATGTCTACTAACTTGACTGTATTCTCTAAAGCACTTAGTTCAGTGCTCTGCATATGATGAGTGCTCAAAAATATACCACTGATTGTACATTTTAGCTACTTGGAAATTTTTCAGAATTTCCCAGGAAGAAAGGCGGTGCTTAGAAAAAAGCTTAATAACCCACAAAGTAACCCCGACTCCATTGAAAGACTTTTCATGCCACCGATTAGCACCTTTTCCAAGCTGGTTGGAGAGCATTATCTTGGCCTTGGTCTTTCTGTACAGTATTTTCTCCGACTCTTTCTTTCTTCCCTTCCCAAACTAGTTACACTTCTGGCCTCTGCCCTAAGGGACAGATACAAAGAGTCTTGCCAAACTGGTTCAGCTTCTTTTTCAGATCAAGTTTCCTGCATGGGAATGCAGGACTGTCAAGAAGACAAAGTTTGTTTCTATAATATTTTAGTGCAAATTTGGGGGAAGAGTTGGGGATGAGTGGAGAGGTTGAGCTGCGGGGGAGTGGGTGATGCCCAGTGTACACAGCATTTCATAAAACCCACTTTTTTAAGAAAAACAAATTCCCAGCTCACAGTAAAAGAAAACTGAACCTTGTAATTTACCAGATAATTATTAGAATATATACACATCCTGGTATATTCCACTAGGAGTAATCCATCAGTCATATCACTGAGGTTGTTTAATATCTTGTATTTTTCAGGAAAATTGGCCTTCCCATTATTCATTTCATTATTTGTTCATTCAGCTTCAAATAGTTGTTTCTAGGTACTGGACAAATTGGACTATGTGGTGTCCTAACTTCTATACAGTGTAGAAATTTGAAGCACAAACCTGTTCCATTAGTTCTACAGCTGAGGAAGGTCATCCATATTCATCAGCATTGGGCAGGCTTTCCAAGGACATCTATGCTTGGTACTGCTGATATAATAATGTTGTCTAAATAGCCAAACTGGATGTGTTCTACGGATTTGTGTACTGAACCCAAAAAGGGACAGTGTACCATGGTGACCCCGGGAGATCCACTTTAGGCAGAATGTATTCCAGTTTTGTTCCCAGTTGCAGTTTTTCCACTTTTAGAGGTGAGCTGTAGAAGCAGGCATACACTCCACTTTAGTAGAAGCTTTTAGCTGAAAATGATACTTAATAATTGCTCCTTAATGAAGACCAAAGTGCAAAGAAAGTAATTAAGCAGGAATTGGTGAATTTGTGTTTGCTTAACTTTGAAGCACAGTGTGGCTTTGTACCTCTGTTTGCACTTCTTGGGAAGGTTTCTGGCACGGACAGCTTCATTCTTGAATGAACTAGAGCACAGAGAGAATGGAATCCCAGTTAAGAACAGATTGGAAACATCTGTAAGCAGATGGCATGTCTCCTCCTTCTCACCCGAGGCAGTAAGGGACCACAATTATTGCAAACTTAGTGTTTGGGAAATTGGAAAGCATCGTGGGCTTAATGAGCAGAAGTGGTCTGTTAGTATCTGAAGTGTAGTGGACTCTCAGAAAAGATCACTGGAAGGGAGACTTTAAGAGCTGATCTTAGTTGTGACAAAAAGTATCCAGGAGGATAGGAGGATTTTCAAATATGGGCCTTCCAGGATGCAAATTAGTTTGAGATCCTTTTGCTGGCAATGGCCATTTCTGAAAAATGAGTGCATTGAAACGGTAATATATAATAGTTTTCTAATTGTTAGAGTGACAATTGCCACTCCTTTGGAACATGCAGGGAAAGGGAATGCTGTTGGATTTGAATGGCATCAGTGGAAATGGTGGGGACAGTCATTTCTCCTTAAAAAACCTTTGACAAGCAGATTACCCACTCTTGCACATGTCCTTGCTCAAACCCCCTTTTACATGCCCATAGGGCAGGTAGATGAAAATAGTTTGTCCCCCTGCTGCCCTTAGTAAGTTCGGCTGCATTCTCTTATGCTCCACTCACCCATCTGTCTTCTCTCCCCCACCCCCACCCCCATCTCAGCTAGAACTACTGTCGCTGCTTGCTGCTTCTACTGCTTTCTGTCCCACCTACAACAGCTCAGGTTTTTTCCCTCAGCCCCACCTGGTCTCATTCCTTTCGGGCTTGGGCCTGTTCCCACCAGTGGCAACAGAAGCCACCAGTCCAGATAAGGCTGAGCCAGAAGTTTGGGATGGTGTGAGGTCTGAGTGTATGTGGATTTGTGTGTATGTGTATGTCTGAGGAATTGTGCGATTAGATGTGAGACTAGTATACCCTGCACATGGGTGAATGGACAGGAATATGAGGTGTGTGTTTGTGTGTGTGTGTTTGTGGTGGCGGCAGGGGGGGAAGGGGGGAAGCATGTGGCATGGTAGTGACTCTTTCAGAGGAATATGTGTCTGACTGCGGGTATGTGTAATGAAGAGCACCAGAAAGGGAAAATTTGCAGAAGCCATATTTTATGAAGAACAAAGCTGTAAATAATTACAAATAACTTCCTAGATGCTGAGAGTCCTAAAATCTCCAAGAGTCCCCAGTTTATATCCAGAGAGTGGCTTAATCAATAGACAAGCCCTGAACCAAGGAAAAATAATCTATATAGTCGTAACAGAAAATTCATCCTTATCATTCCTTCAACTACAGTAAGATCTTTTTAGTCTTAGTCTGCAATAAATAAGCTGGATGCTATCGATTTCATTGAAACAAACGTGGAGGAAAATGTGGTAATGTTTTTTTGTCCCTAATTAAGCAACTGGAAAAATTACACTTAAGTTGATAACATTTTGCTTCCATCTCAGATTACTTTCCTGCCACGTAAGCCCTAAATAGCTATTGGAATTGATCTATCACACAGTAGCCTACGTTTGTGTTTTTAATTACATTGTAGAGGAAAGACTGATAATAACATTGTAGAGGAAAGGCTTATTGTGCATCATAGTTCTTGTCACAAATTCCTTTTTGAAAATTGGTTACTGTTACACGTGAGAGCATATTCAGTATTTTACAGTGTATATTTATTAATATTGCATTAGTTATACTATGTAGTCATCTGCTTAGAGGTAGATTATTATAGTTTCAGTATACTGATGCCTGGATATTAGTGAAGTGTGCTTCTGTGAGTTTTATTTGGAGGGTATCTGTTGTACATTTTATGTTGCTTGGAATTCCTACACTAAAAAGTTGAATGGAACAAAGAACAAACGGTACAAACATCCTTCACTCTCACCCCACAAACACCAGCAACCTGGGTCACTACCACCACCAGTTCTTTGCTGTAAACCCAGACATGAAACATCCAATGACTTTCATCCCAATTCTCCATTCCTGGCTGTGTACCAATCTGGTCTGACCTCCTTTCTCTTGTTCACATTGTCCCCCAAACCCAGAACCTCCTTCCCATCCAAATCTGCCTGACCTACATCCTCCCCACCCACAAAGCTCTTCTAAAATCTCACCTCCTCCAACAAACCTTCCCTGACAAATTATCAGTACCTTGAATCTTATCTACCCATCTGCTGCCTCTTGAACTTGCAATATTTAGTTATTCATTCCCTTCCTGAGTGCTTGTGAACAATCAGTAAATCAGTGGTATTTATTGAGCGCTTACTGTGCGCAATGCAGTGTACCAAGCACTTGGGAGAGTACAGTATAACAGTATTGGTAGACATGTTCGCTGCCCACAAGGAACTTACCCTCCTTTCTTGCCTGGATAAAGTTGCCTTCTGGCCCATGCTGCCCCCTCATAAATATATAACTTAGAATGAAGGAAGGGGTTATGGAGTATGTGGGACAGGGGAGGAACATGCCCATGTCTCCCCCATCCTAAAAAAACCCTCTCTCGACCCCACGTCCCCTTTCAGTCAGTTATCGCCCTATCTCCCTACTACTCTTCCTTTCCAACCTCCTAGAACGAGTCGTCTACACTTGCTGCCTAGAATTCCTTAACTCCAGTTCTCTCCTGGACCCCCTCCAGTCTGGCTTCCGTCCCCTCCACTCTACCAAGACTGCTCTCTCTAAGGTCATCCATGATCTCCTTCTTGCCAAATCCAATGGCTCCTACTCTATCCTAATCCTCCTTGACCTCTCAGCTGCCTTTGACACTGTAGACCATCCCCTTCTCCTCCACACCTTATCTCACCTTGGCTTCACGGACTCCATCCTCTCCTGGTTCTTCTCTTATCTTTCAGGCCTTCATTCTTGGTCTCCTTCGCAGGCTCCCCCTCCCATCCTCTAACTGCAGGAGTTCCTCAAGGGTCAGTTCTTGGCCCTCTTCTGTTCTCCATCTACACTCACTCCTTTGGTGAATTTATTCGCTCTCATGGCTTCAACTATCATCTCTATGCAGATGACACACAAATCTACATCTCTGCCCCTGTCCTCTCCCCCTCCCTTCAGGTTCGTATCTCCTGGCTCCAGGACATCTCTACCTGGATGTCTGCCTGCCACCTAAAACTCAACATGTCCAAAACTGAGCTCCTTATCTTTCCTCCCAAGCCCTGTCCTCTTCCTGACTTCCCTATCACTGTGGATGGTATGACCATCCTTCCCATCCCTCAAGCCCGCAGCCTTGGTGTCATCCTTGACTCAGCTCTCTCATTCACCCCACACATCCAATCCGTCACCAAGACCTGCCGGTCTCACCTTTATAATATCGCCAAGATCTGCCCTTTCCTCTCAACCCAAACGGCTATCTTACTGGTACAGGCTCTTATATCCCGGCTGGATTATTGTGTCAGCCTTCTCTCTGATCTCCCTTCCTCCTGTCTCTCCCCGCTCCAGTCTATTCTTCATTCCGCTGCCCAGCTCATCTTCCTGCAGAAACGCTCTGGGCATGTCACTCCCCTTCTTAAAAACCTCCAGTGGTTGCCTATCAACCTCCGCATGAAACAAAAACTTCTCACTCTAGGCTTCAAGGCTGTCCGTCACCTTGCCCCTCCTACCTCTCCTCCCTATTCTCTTTCTACTGCCCACTCCGTAGGCTCCGCTCCTCTGCCGCCCACCTCCTCACCATCCCCTGTTCTCGCCTATCCTGCCGTCGACCCCTGGCCCACATCCTCCCGCTGTCCTGGAATGCCCTCCCTCCTCACCTCCGCCAAACTAACTCTCTTGCCCTCTTCAAAGTCCTACTGAGAGCTCACCTCCTCCAAGAGGCCTTCCAGACTGAGCTTCCCCTTTTCCCTCTGCTCCCTCTGCTGCCTCTCTGCCCCCACTTCACCTCCCCTCACCTAAGCCCCCTTTTTCCCCCTTTCCCTCTGCTCCTCCCCCTCTCCCTTCCCTTCCCCTCAGCACTGTGCTCATCTGCTCATTTGTATACATTTTCATTACTCTATTTATTTTGTTACTGAGATGTACATCCCCTTGACTTGGTAACTTTCTCCATAACATTTTCAGAATCCACCCATTCCTGGCCATCCGAACGGCCACCACACTTGTCCAGGCATTTGCTGTGTCCCAGACTGACTACTTCATCAGCCTCCTCGCCTCCAGTTCCTCCTATTTCCTATTGCTATTGTTTTTGGCCATCTCCCCCGATTAGACTGTAAGCCCATCAGTGGGCAGGGATTGTCTCTATCTGTTGCCGAATTGTACATTTCAAGCGCTTAGTACAGTGCTCTGCACATAGTAAGCGCTCAATAAATACTGTTGAATGAATGAATATCAACCCTTCATTAGTGTCCTTCCTTCACAGGCGAAGCGGGGAATGAAAGACCACACATAAGCAATTAACGTATGACTTATAATTTGATCGAGTGAATTCCCCTAATTTTCTTAGTTAGAATTTGTACAGGTGATGTAGAAAATGTGAAATAAGTATATTATTTTTTTCAGCTTTAAATGTGCCAGCGTTTCCAGTAATCTCAAAAACTTGAAGTAAAACATGTCAAATGTCCTTAAATGACGAGTTCACTAGGTAAAAGATAGTAAGCTCTTTCCATGGCAGAAAATAGTTACCAGTTTTTATAACAATTTTAACTGTCTAGAATCATTATTGTGGAATCATTCAAGTACTGATGTGGGAACTCTAGATACATATGACATTGTGTGTGTAACGAAATGAAGTCACGCACAAATCTATTCCCCTCCTCCCATTCCTACAGCATTTCTCCAGGAGCACCCCTAACCACCTGAGCCATTGCACTCCCCTCCCAAGTCACTCTGAACACAGCAGATGTGACTTCCGGGTCAGGGAACTTGGTGGCAGGAATCAAGGCGGAGGGAGGCAAAGTGCTTAAAATAAGTGCTGAAGACATAAGGACACCCAGTGTGGTAGCTGTACCCAACAGAACTGATCAGCTGAAAAACAGAATGGCCTGTATAAAACCAGATAAATGACTGCCCTAGGTGAGGGGCATTGAAATCGTAACCACATCTCTAAGTAACTGGATGGCTTGCAGCTCCAGGACTTGGTAATTTTCTCCATAACATTTTTAGAATCCACCCATTCCTGGCCATCCGAACGGCCACCGCACTTGTCCAGGCATTTGCTGTGTCCCAAACTGACTACTTCATCAGCCTCCTTGCCTCCAGTTCCTCCTATTTCCAGTTCATACAGTCCTCTGCTACCCAGATTATTTTTCTACAGCATCCTTCTGTGCACTTCTTTCTGCTCCTCAAAAGCTTCCATTGGCTGTACATTTCTCTCTGCACCAAGCAAAAACTCCTGACATTTGGAGTTTCTCTCCTTATTTCCCGCTTTTTTTTCAGCTATACCCCAATGTGTATTTTGTACTCTCAAAGTAGCCTACGCACTTTGCCTCACTCTGTCTCTTCCTCCACAAATCTCCGTATACTCTCTCCACCCTGCCTAATATTCCCTCTCCTTCACATCTGACAGACTACTACTAATAATAATTGTAGTATTTAAGTGCTTACTATGTGCCAAGCACTGAATAAAGGTAATCAAGACACACATGGAGCTCACAGTCCAAGTAGGAGAGAGAACAGGTATTGAATCTCCATTTTGCTGATGAGGAACCTAGGCACAGAAAAAGTAAGTGACTTGCCAAAGGTCACACAGCAAAGAAGCAGTGGAGCCAGAATTAGAACCCAGCTCCTCTGACTCTCAGGCCCGTGCTCATTCTACTAGACCACGTTGCTTCTCAGAAAGACCACTGCTTTCCCCACCTTTATAGTCACATCTCCTGAAGTCATCGGAAATGACACCTCCACCAGCACACTGACCCCAAATGCTACTCCAGCAATTCTGCACCTTCTAAGGCCAAGTGAATCAGTCAGTGGTATTTATTGAGTGCTTATGATTTGCAGAGCACTGTATTCATCGCTTGGGAGTGTACAATATAACACCGTTGGAAGGCACTTGCCCTACCCACAAGGAGTTTACTACAGTCCAGAGGAGGAGATAGGCATCAAAATAAACTGTGGCTATGTGCATAGGTGTGGTGGGGCTGAGGGTGGGGTGAATATCAAGTGCTTAAAGGATACAGATCCAAGTGGAAGGATGACACAGAAGGGAGAGGGAGTAGGGGAAATGAGGGCTCAGTCAGGGAAGTCATTCCTTGGAGGAGATGTGATTTTAATAAGGCTTTGAAGGTGGGGAGAGTGGTGGTCTGTCCTTTATCAAGAGAAAGGGAGTTTAAGGCCAGAGGAAGTGAGATGTTAACCCCTCCCTCCACTCCCGTAGCCCCTAAGAACAAATCTTTGTACTTTGTTTACCTCTAACTGTAGTCTATTTTAGTGTCCGTCACCCCCTAGATTGCAAGCCCCTTGCAGGTAGGAAACCTTTTTTATTTCATGGTATTCGTTAAGCACTTACTATGTGCTGGGCACTATACTAAACCCTGCGGTAGATATAAGGTAATCAGGGTGGACATAGTCCCAGGCGCACATGGGACTCACAGTCTTAATCCCCCATTTTACAGATGGGGTAACTGAGGCACAGAGAAGTAAAGTGATTTACCCAAGGTCACCCAGACAAGTGGTGGAGCTGGGATTGGAACCCAGGTCCTTCTGACACCCAGGCCCTTCTTCTATCCTTAAGGCCGCTCGGTTTTTGTCTTCCAAACTAATTTCACTGTACTTACCCAAATGCTTACAGTGCTATGCATACAGTAAGTGTTCAGTAAATATGGCTGATTGATTGATTTGAAGCATAATCATTTTCATCCATGTATTTATTGGGAACCTTTGTGCAGAGAACTGTATTACATTTGTTAAGAACTTGAATGCTACTATGGCACCAATCTTTTAAACAAAATTTTCAGTAAAAAATTCTCCCTTCTCTGAGTTTGAATTTAAACATATTTACTACTGACTGGTTAAAAAAAAAATACACTTTTTTAATTGAGTCAGCAAATAGCCAACCCAGGAATCCATCTGATATTGCTGTGTAATCTGGAAAATCCTCCAGGCTGCAACGTGCCTTATTCTCATCTGGGTTAATCAACAGCCAGAGGTTTAGCTTGTCGGTTCTACATAAAGGGCAGAAACGTTCAGTGTTTTGGGGGCTTGTGTCATGGTCTATAATCATTTATTTCTATGTATGTGTAACAGAAAGGTACCTACTTTCAAATAAACAGGAAAAAAAAGGGGTTTTTGGCGGCAAATGAACTATCGCATGAGACCAGTAACGCAGCTTCTCCTGAGATTGTGTTCCCACTTATATGATGATTCTTTAGTTTTGGTTTTAGTGGTTAAGGTGGAGACAGCTGGAGGATTTGCGGGGTTGGCCTTTCCCCCCACTTACTTTTCCTCGGCTTCCCTTCCTTCGCCTCCCCTGCCCTTGTTCTTCCCCCATTTTACCTGCAGATTTGCATGTTTGACCTAGCAGAGTAATTGGGTCCACAGCAACATGGGCGTGCCTCCCTTAGAAACACTTAGTTTCATGTATGACTCATAAACTGAAGCTCAGACACCACTTCCCCAATCTCCAGGAGCCATTTTAACAGCATAAAACTGTTGGATTTCATTTGCCTTCTAGCCTCTGGGACCCCAGCAGCAGATTCCCAAGTCATTAAGGTAACGTCACTTTGAGTTTTACTGTTTAATCGCTGCTTCTGGGACAGAGTAGAAGTATAAGGGTTGTTCTTACCTGTTGGAGAACATGGCTGAGGGTGCCTGGTAATATGTGCTGTCAGTCACATGCCCGATTGCACTCGTCTTCCCAGGGAAAACAAAGAATACCATTTCTGGGGGGTTTACCTTCCTGACAAAACTTTTTATTTTTAATACATACTTTTTGGGATTGGAAATTGAGTTCCTCTAGTACAGCCAGTTAAACTGGAAGAGATGATGTTTTCAGGGCATAGTTGGTATCTAGTGCAAAGCGATCAAAGTCTAAATGAATTGTTTTTAAGTATCGGATCTAATTTTCGCTTGGGAGGGTCACCGGGGGAGTTTATAGTTAAATGGATCGTAAAATATATTATTAAATAGACTTGCATAGTAAATCCTTTTGAAAGATAAGAATAGTTGAAAGGTTATGATTTTCCAGCCATGTTCTGAACTTTAGAAACCAATGCCCATTTTAAGACATAGTTTTTTTTATGCTTTAGACTTGTGCTAGGTGAACTTTAAAGCTTTCTATCTTTTAAAATGTAGCAGGAAATTAAAAATGGGTTGTTGTTTTTCAGGAAGTTCAGTGACATTGATGTGTTTAGGGTAAGGAAGCATGTACAGCGTGCTTAAGGGAAAATGTCAGCTTAAGGAAAATGGGCTAAAATAAGTTCTAATTTTACTACAGAAAAGGAGTAAATACATTATTTCGAGTAGCTACTTGTTTTGAGTGACAGATATTGGAGATGCCGTGTCAATGAAAGGAGATAATCAAATTTGCCCCCAAATTATTGTAAAGTGTTTCCAATTTTAGTAGAAGAAAAAGACAAAAATGTCCCTCTGACTATCTAGAGGTTTGTAGAATTTGACATTTTATATGATCAAATATGGAAGGACATGTCTAATTGGGCAGTGTGTGTCAGGGCTGTTTTAAAAGCCCATAGGGCACAAAACACGGCTTTTAAATATTGAACTTAAATTGTTTCAGTGTATCTTTTCTAATCGCAGATCAGAAAATTTCAGAGAAACTAATTGGGAAATCCGAAGCTTTAATGAAGAATTAATGTCAGAGCAAAACTTTAAGAAAAAATATTACAATGTCATTTACTCCCGAATCTGATGTGATGTATCTACTTCTTCGGGTGTTAACTGCAATTAACTTCGTAAAGTGCACAGAAGCCTTCAGTTGAAAAGGAGTATGTAAATACAAGGATTTTTATTCCTTAGTGGATTGAAAGGAATGCTGGTATTAGCGGCCTTCACAGCTGTTGCTGTGCTGTTGCTACAGAGGAGATTGCTGGCAATTATTTGCCAATTCAGGATAGTCTGCTTTCGTGCAGGTTTTTGAACCGCTGAGGAAGGAAAGAGTTAATCCATTTTTAGGCTGTGGCGTGAGAATTGTTTGCTTGTCTGTAGTCTTTCTTCTAGGTAATAATTATAAGGGAATAAAGAGGGGCTGGTTTGGATGAAATGTTCCATAATTTCAGAAAATGTAATAATACTGTTGGTTTTCCCTTTCTTTCACTGACTAGAAGGTAGATGACATGGCCAGGTAGATGACTTGGCCACTTGATTCCTTCAGCAGTTTTAACTTCGACTGCTCCAGGTGCTAAATTGCACAAGGTTTTAACTGTTTCTTGAGTTTTAACCGCCAAAGGTGAAATTTAATTCATTGTGTTTGATGAAAGCTAGGCAGTGTTAGCCTGCCAGAAAAAGAAAAAAAATTATCAGTTTAGTTGAGCTCTTTAGCAAATGTTAATAGGTAAATAAAAGGTTTTATGGAGAGCTGGTAACTTTTTTTACATCATGTTTTTTAGTGAATATTGCAATGTTCTGACAATTCTGTTTACATTTTGTATAGATAGGCTATAATGCAACCATTTTAGGCCCCCAAAAATTGTAATGGCCCCACCCACACTTACTGTTAAGGTTAATGTTAAGGTATGCCTACTCCCTTCTTTTTCTTTTCATATCTGTAGGTTAAGAAAGCATAGGGTCATGGTTGCAATAACAACAAAAAGAACCACCATGAATCTTTTGCCAGACACAAATCCTATAACACTCATCAGAAAGGAGATTGAAAGTTTACAAAATTATTTTAGATTTCAAAAAATTTCCAATTGTATATGTACATTTATTTATGTATATGTACATTACATATTTATTTTGAGGAGTAGCATGACCTAGTGAAAACAGCACAGTTTTGGGAGTCAGAGGACCTGGGTTCTAAGCATTCAATAAATATAACTGAATTGGAAAAAAAATCCATCTCTGCCACTTACCTGCTGTGTGATCTTGGGCAAGTTACTTAACTTCTTTGTGTGTCAGTGTCCTCTTCTAAAAAATGAGAATTCAGTGCCTGTTCTCCCTCCTACTTAGACTGTGAGCTTGATAATAATGATAGAACAGTGCTTGACACCCAGTAGTGCTTAACAAATATAAAAATTATAATATTCTATTCACGGGAAAAATGAGACCCATAGTTGTTTGATGACTTCCCTTGATTTGCACAGTCAGGGAACTGAGTTTAGTGCCTACATCTAGTGATTCCAAATTGTTTTAATTTTCCAGGGCTCTCCCTGTCAAACTCTGGTGTTTACCCTGGTGTTTTGTAAATCTGGCTTACCTAGATAAAAGAAATTCTGAAAGATATGTACTGGTTTTAGAATTTTTGTTTCTTTACCTTCCTAATTAACGGCCAAACACATCGTTTCCCTTGCAGATTTTTTTTTTTTGTGAGAGACTTTCATCTTCCCCTCTGCCCAACCAAATTTCCCTTCTGGGTCATGCAGCTTTGCTGTTTAAGTTTTTGCTTCTTGGAACTGGGGTACCTTGATTAGAGTGAGAATGGGACCCAAAAGATTAAGGACACTTTACATTGTGGCTACTCACTTTGCTCTCTAATTCACAAATGACTACTTGGGCTGTTGAGGTAGGCTCACCATGTTTTATCAGAGAGAGCCTTCTGTTTATGGCAGGTGAGGATCTCTATTTCATTCATTCATTCAATCATATTTATTGAGCGCTTATTTTGTGCAAAGCACTGTACTAGCACTTGTGAGAGTTCAGTATAACACCAGGCACATTCCTGTCCACAGTGAGCTCACAGTCTATTTAAATCCAAATACTTCAGTCAGCTAACAGATATTGGTGGACATTTTGTGCCCATCCCTAATTCTTCATTTTAGAGGTGACTAGATCCCCAAGAGCCAGGGTAGAATAGGGGGAGGATCGTCTGGTAAGATCCATTCATTCAGTTGTATTTATTGAGCGCTTACAGTGTGCAAATCACTGTACCAAGTGCTTGGGAGTACAATAGACCTGCCCACAATGAACTCACAGTTTAGAGATGATGAGGAGGAAGCAAAGCTGAAGAGAGAGAAGAGCCAGAGAAGGAAAAGAGAAAGGGAAGAGGAACCTAGTCTCTTCTCAGCGTGAGAGAAATCTCAAACTGTAGTATCCAAGGCTGGTCCGGGTGTAGCCAGATGGGCTGGAAGTGCCTTACTCTGGGGGCAGACTGTTTTGCTTGCTCAGTTGTACCATGGGAGCTTCTGGTAGTAGAGTCAGCCCAGGAAACATTAGTAGGCATGCAGAATTAGAACATTAGTAATTCTCACACACTGGAGCCCCACTGCATTTAGTTTTGTGCCACGCAGACTCAGAGTGGACCAGGCCCAGCCTGTGTTAAACTTTATATCAATTGAACATATCACATTAGGTGGGATAATTGTCTAAATGCCAAATGTTGTTTTAGGAGTAGGACTCCTTTCCAGCATTTGCAAATGGCTCATTGAATTTGACAGCACAACAATCAGTGGGTATGAGTGTTAAGGTGACCTTGCTTCACTCATCACACCTCAGCTTCAGTCCAAAAATTAGCAATTCCTAATTCGAGGTGCGAGAAGAGGGCCCTGGATTGGGGGGGAAAGAGTGATGACACTTGCCCAAAAGATAAATACTGACCTACCTACCCTAGGAAATCCTAGATAGCTATATTCATTACTGATGAGATTTCCCAACAAGGACAGGTGAGCCCCGACCTCATCCCGAGGACTTCAGGAGCTAGAATCCGGGTGAAGGAATTGATTACAAATGATAATGGCCTGTTACCTAGTTGTTGATGGCCACTGCCGCCTGCCCGCTTTCATCCATGTTAGTCATGTCCTACCTGGGGGCTCACAGTCTCAATCCGTCTTTTACAGATGAGATAACTGAGGCACAGAGAAGTGAAGTGATTTGCCCAAGGTCACACAGAAGACGAGTGGTGAAGCCAGGATTAGAACCCATGACCTTCTGAGTACAATACAATAGAGTTGGCAGCCACATTCTCTGCTCACATCGAGCTACAAAAAACACAAATAAGAACTTGCCTACCACTTAGGCAAGAAAGCTATTTGCTCTGGGTACAATGAGAGCATTCTCTCCATTCCTTTTTAATAAGGCAGGGTTTTCAAATGAGAGGCTGACCTTCGCATAGAGTGTAAAAAAAATACAAGAATGAAGCAGCTTTTAAAGAGTAGGTTGTGTCTTACCTTTCTTTTCAACTAAAAGTAATTTTAAAATGACAAGGCAGAAACCACTAACATGTTTTCTAGTCTCTATGATTACCTGAATCAAAATGCATGAGAGAGCTTAAGTCAGACAATTGAAAAGACGATTATTCTTTGCCAGTTGCCAGCCTGGATTCTTGTAATGAAACATTAACTCATGTTCTCCTCTACCTCATAGTGCAAACAGAATAGTTTTTTGCCCGTAGTCTGCTTAAGGCAATGTTGGAAAAAAAATTGAACCATGAAAATTTGGCTTATCTTGCTCGGCGTGTTATAATTTCAATGCCTGAATCACTCTTTTCAAAAGAAAATAATTGTTTCTCAAAGGAACACCATTGGAACTGAGTGCCGTGCCTCTACCTCTATATCAATAATGAAGTGATCTGTGCAGTTGTTGGATGTAATAATGTTGGTATTTGTTAAGCGCTTACTATGTGCAGAGCACTGTTCTAAGCGCTGGGGTAGACACAAGGGAATCAGGTTGTCCCACGTGGGGCTCACAGTCTTCATCCCCATTTTACAGATGAGGTAACTGAGGCACAGAGAAGTTAAGTGACTTGCCCACAGTCACACAGCTGACAAGTGGCAGAGCTGGGATTCGAACCCATGACCTCTGACTCCAAAGCCCGTGCTCTTTCCACTGAGCCACGCTGCTTCTCTATGATGTGAAACTGAAAGGGGGAAGGGGAAACAAGTTACTCTGTCACGTTGCTGAGTGTGCTCATGCGCTGAGAGAGGGTCACAATCTGGTACAAGCCCCAGATCTTCCACAGCTGTCCAGGAAAGAACAGACCTTCAGTAGATTATTGTGTTTTTATGTGATTTAATAATAATAATGGCATTTGTCAAGTGCTTACTATATGCCAGGCGCTCTTCTAAGCGCTGGGGTAAATACAAGATAATCGAGTTGGAACAGTCCCTGTCGTACATAGGGCTCACAGTCTTAATCCCCATTTTACAGATGAGGGAACTGAGGCAGAGAGAAGTTAAAGTGACTTGCCCAAGGTCACACAACAGACAAGTGGGGAAGCTGGGATTAGAACCCATGACTTTCAGTCTCCCAGCCCTGTGCTTTATCTGCTAGGCTATGCTCCTTCCCCATGGTTTGGTTACTGACTAAATTCCCAAATGCTACTCTCATTGGCACCAACTTCAGTTTGGAATTCTAAATGCCTCCTTGAGCCTTGGAGGAGGTCGGCCGGCCAGTCTGATAGATGGAAAAGTCAGGTTAGTGGTCTTTCAGATGAGAGGGATATGGTCATTAACGTCCAAACCAGAGGTATGGTTGACACTGGTTGAAGGACAATTGGTCTGAACAACCATGAAAAAGAATCAGGTATGCCATACTCTGGCCCACATGCCCTATGTCACCCATTAATCCAGTGCTTAGTACAATGCTCAGAGTTTAGTAGGGGTGCCTGGCACATAGTAAGCACTTAACAAATACCATAATTATTAATCCCTCACTTGGGCTTAACCCAAAATTTTCAGTGGTGAAAATGCATACAGATAATGAATAATTAAAAAATACCGTAATAGGAGCAAGAAAAGATAGCTGAAAGCTATCACTGAATTCGTCTGTCCAGGCAGAACTCAATCCAGTGGTGTGCTGATGGATGAAGAAGTTGACAAACAAATCAAAAAGCCCCGTGGTTTCTGAGAAGCAGCAGACAGGATTGTTTCAACAGAGCATCAGCACTCCAGACTAGACTCTTAAATGTAACAGGTTGGGTTTTGGTGACCAAACTTCTGTAAATCTGTAAGTTTTTAAAATTTGTGCTACCTTCATGGTGTTGATTGGATAAAAAAATATGCAAAATTATCTTGATCCAAATCTAGCCATTGTCACTAATTGAATTCTGATTTATGCCAAGCATTTTCTCTCCGTCTTCTCAGTTGTCAAATGTACCTGAACAAAACACATAAAATTGGATAAAAAAGGCTTTACAAATACCCCAATGTCTCTTGCTTCTGTTGTTCTCACCCAAGCACTCAGTAAAGAGCTTTGCACTGAATAAACACCATTATTACTTCTACTACCACCCCTACTATAGGTAATTCCTTCTGTGTATATGTGTGTGTGTGTATGTGTGTATATATATATATATATATATATATATATATATATATCATGGGGCTTGGGGGCTTATGTTTATTTGTAGTCTTTGATGATAGAAGCAGCGTGGCTCAGTGGAAAGAGCATGGGCTTTGGAGTCAGGGCTCATGAGTTCGAATCCCAGCTCTGCCACTTGTCGGCTGTGTGACTGTGGGCAAGTCACTTAACTTCTCTGTGCCTCAGTTCCCTCATCTGTAAAATGGGGATTAAGACTGTGAGCCCCACGTGGGACAACCTGATTCCCCTATGTCTACCCCAGCGCTTAGAGCAGTGCTTGGCACATAGTAAGCGCTTAACAAATACCAACATTATTATTTAGGAGAGGGATCTTGGAATCATTCAACTCTTCTCTAAAATGATTGGTCCAATGTGCAAGGATGCCAGAAAAAAGGTAATATCATTTTACCATTTTAAACCACATTTGGTCTGCCCTTGGAATATGGCATGTCATCCTGATTGCTCCATCATAGGAACATAAGGACCTTCACAGACTATTTTTTTCTTTTCAAAAAGTAAAACTGACTTAGCCTTAGAACAATGTGAAGCAAGAAATGATGTAAGGCTGAGAGTCCCTCAGAGTGCAGAATGGATGAATGGGCTGCCCCGTGCTGAGGTGAGGCTGGAGGCTGGGCTTCTTTAAAGAAGGGAGATAAAAGTTTGTTGTGGAGATGGTAAAATCTCTGGGTGGGTTTACAGAGAGTGTGGGGGGTGTGTGGTGTGTGAGAAACATTTATGTGTGTTAGCACAGACGTGGGACTACACTTTGTCTTTGGCGGGGATTTTTTGTTTAGTTTTGTCTATGGTTAATTACTAATTTCCCCTTAATTTTTGTCAAACATTGGGTCAAAACAAATCCTCATGCCGTAATGGCTTACTCTGGAAGAGGGCCTAACAGTTTCTCCTGTTGAAATAAATCTCAGAAGGGATATTCTGTGAGATGGGATGAAGAGCTAGTAAATATGCCTTAATTTTTTTTGTGACTTTAATCAGTTTTTCAGTGACATGCATACACGGATAGGGTCCCATGGTCGAGGAGGGCAATCATCACCCAGTTTAGAGACCACATGATGGGTCAGACAGACCACTGATCCCATCCAATACATCTCCTTCACCTATAACCTGGGAGTTGGGTTCTTGGAAAACACCATGGTAGTACTGTAGTTCATTCATTCATTCAATAGTATTTATTGAGAGCTTACTATGTGCAGAGCACTGTACTAAGCGCTTGGGATGAACAAGTCGGCAACAGATAGAGACAGTCCCTGCCGTTTGACGGGCTTACAGTCTAATTGGGGGAGACGGACAGACAAGAACAATGGCAATAAACAGCGTCAAGGGGAAGAACATCTCGTAAAAACAATGGCAACTAAATAGAATCAAGGCGATGTACAATTCATTAACTGTAGTTGTGACATTGTGGTGTGCTCATTCAAACTAGCCTCACACTCAGAGGAAGGGGAAAGGAGAAACTAGAACTTGCTCAAAGAGGAGGAAACTCAGCCCTAAGGCCCTCTTCCTGGAGGGAAGAGTTCATCGGGTTAGGTCCTAGATAGCTTTATCTGGAGCACGGCCAGTTCACAGGAGAGGATTTGGGAAATGTGGAAGGTGAGCTAGTGAGTTGAAGGAGAAGCCACTTCACCATTCCGGGCAGAAGGTGTGGCCCGTTAGCCTGGAGGGACACAGGATGCGTAGAGGCATCTTAGATGGGATTACTGAGGGTCAGGGCATTCCGAAGGTTTTGGGGAAGCAATCCTGTAAATTCAGGTCGAAGGAGAAAGGTTCTCCACATTGGGATCTAGAGGTTGGAAGCCCAAAGGAGTGAGGCGCTATCCTTGAGAAAGAGAGGATCGATCAGTTAATCAGTTGCATTTATTGAGTGCTTAGTCTGTGTAGAGTACTGTACTAAGAGCTTGAGAGAATACAGCACAAGAGTTGGTAGGCACATTTCCTGTACTTAATGAGCTTACAGTTTAGAGCGGCAGATGGACATTAACAAAAATAAATTACAGATATGTACAGAAGTGCTGTAGGAATGTTTACCTTCCCGTAGGGGAATCGAACCCCAGCCTTCCACATGGTACCAACTATGAGAATCAGAATGAATCCAAAAGAATTAGCAGATACGTTCCCTGCCCACAATGAGGGTACAGTCTAGAGGAGGAGACAGACATTAATAGGAATAAATAATTTATAATATGCATGTAATCATTTAAAGATATGCAGATAGATCCACGCTGGCAATCCAAAGATCCTGAGAGAAGTATTCAGAGATGGGTGAAACTGAAACGTGGGACATCCCAGGAGAAGAGGGAAAGGACCAGAAGAACATGGGTTTACAGGAAAGCAGAAAAGTCAAGGCAAAGTGTTAGAGATAGGATCAGTGCCGAATTCTGTTCTATGTACTTCCCAATTAATACACGGATGATATTTGCAAGTCGTCCGTTAAGAACACAGCCGCATCTGTAATCTTAACCTCAATGTCTGCCTGCAACATGGGCTGAGATGAGTTGAGAAGAGTTGGCCTGGAAGCTTTCCGCAGCCAACCTCAGGACGGGGGAACGGCCAGCTGGACTCCCCTTCTCTTCGGAGGAACACTTGTTTGAGAGGCAGAGGGAGTCTCCCTGGGGACAGTAATCATATCCACCAACTCTGTTGTATCGTACTCTCCCAAGCACTAGGCACAATGCTGTGCACACAGTAAGTGCTCAGTTAATACCATTGAAAAATTAATTGATCGGCGGAGGCAGCTAAAGATGTTAAGGAGGGGGATTAGCTAGGAACCCTATCCTTCCTCATCCTGAAAAGGAAGAATTGGGGGGCTCTAGAACCCAGTACACCTTATCAGGGGTCCAGGCTATTTCAGCCAAGGGCTATAATGGGCAGGATTGTCATATTGGCGTATGATGGTAACATTCACCTGCTTGGATGCCAAGTGCACGTGGGCTCATCCAAAGCTTGTGTTGTCGGATGAATGTTCGATATCAATCAGCTCTCCCCTTCCTACCTAACCTTGTACATCTTCATTCATTCATTCATTCATTCAATAGTATTTATTGACCGCTTGCTATGTGCAGAGCACTGTACTAAGCAGTTGGAATGTACAATTCGGCAACAGACAATCCCTGCCCAATGACAGACTTGCAGTGTAATCGGGGGAGACGGACAAAAACAAGACAACATAATCATGATAAATAGAATCAAGGGGATGTACACCTCATTAACAAAATAAATAGGGTAATAAAACTATATACAAATGAGCACAGTACTGAGGGGAAGGGAGAGGGGGAGGAGCAGAGGGAAAGGAGGCTTAGCTGAGGGGAAGGGAAGGGGAGAAGGGGGAGGGAGCAGAGGGCGGAAGGGGAGCAGAGAGGGAGTAGAGGGAAAAGGGGTAGCTCAGTCTGGGAAGGCTTCTTGGAGGAGGTGAGCTCTCAGTAGGGCTTTGAAGCGGGGAAGAGAGTTTGGTGGAGGTGAGGAGGGCGGGCATTCCAGGACAGTGGTAGGATGTGGGCCAGAAGTTGACAGCAGGATAGGTCTGAACGGGGGACAGTGAGGAGGTGAGTGGCAGAGGAGCAGAGCGTACGGGGTGGGCAGTAGAAAGAGAGAAGGGAGGTGAGGTAGGAGGGGGCAAGGTGATGGAGAGCCTTGAAGCCAAGAGTGAGGAGTTTTTGTTTCCTGTGGAGGTTGATAGGCAACCACTGGAGGTTTTTAAGGAGGGGAGTGACATGCCCAGAGCGTTTCTGCAGGAAGATCATCCGGGCAGCGGAATGAAAAATAGACTGGAGTGGGGAGAGACAGGAGGAAGGGAGATCAAAGAGAAGGCTGACACAATAATCCAGCCGGGATATCTTCCACTACACCTCAGCCTGCATACTTTTCCCCTTTAACTCCAGACCTACTCAGCTTTGGTCCCATCTCTCCTGTCAGCATTCCTTGCTCATGTACTCCATCTGCGTATCTGACAGACCAACCTTAACTCCTTCATAACCCTGCTAAAACCATACCTCCTCCAAGAAGCCTTCCCCGAGTAGCCTATAAATCAATCAGTCAATCTGTGTCAATCTAGAGAGGGAGACAGACATTAAAATAAATTACAGAGAGAGGAAATGGAAGAGTGTAGATATGTAGAGAAGTACCATGGAGCCAAGGGCAGGGTGAAAATCAAGTTCTTTAGGGGTAAAGATCTGAGTTCATAGGCAGTATGGGTGGGGGCGGGGCAGGGAATGAGGGTTTAGGGAAGGTAATGGGAGGAGTGAAGGAGATGGGATTTTAGGAAGGTTATGAAGGTGGGAAGAGTGGTTGTCAAATATGAAGAGGGAGGGAGTTCCAATTCAGAGGGAGGACACAGGTCGGAGGAAGAAAGATGAGATCAAGGTACAGAGAGTAGGTTAGCATTAGAGGACATGAGTACTAATCCCTTCTCTGCTGTTTGCTTGCTGTGTGTTCTTGGGCATGTCACTAAACTTCTCTGCCTTGGTTTTGGGGATGAAATACATGTTGTCCCTCCTACTTAGATTGAGAGCCCCTTGTGGGACAGGCTCTAGGTTGGACCTGATTTTCTTGTATCTTCCCCAGCACTTAGTACAGTTCAAGACACATAATAAATATTTAACAAGTACAGTTACATCTATAATTATTATTATTATTGTTGAAACCTCGTGTCCAGTTTGGATTGTGGGAGTAGATCAGTGAGGTATGGGTAAGAGGGAGAGAGTTGATTGAGTGCCTTAAAGCCATCGTTAAGAAGTTTATGTTCGATGCAGAGGTGGATGGGCAACTACCGGAGGTTTTTGAAGATTGGAGAGATACAGACTGAACTTTTTTTTTTAAAGAAAAATGATCAGGGCAGCAGAGGTAAATATGAACTGGAGAAGAGAGAGACAGCGGGCAGGGAGGTCAGGAAGGAGGCTGATGCAGTAGTCAAGGCAGTATATGACATAGGCTTGGTTCAGCATAGTAGCAGTGTAGAGGAAAAGGCGGATTCTAGAGATGTGAATGGAGAGGGAAGGGTAGATTCTAGAGGGGTTGTGAAAGTAGAATCGATAGAATACAATGATAGATTGAGTATGTAGTTTGAATGAGAGAGATGAGTTGAGATAATACCAAGGTTATGAGCTTGTGACATGGAGGGTGGTAGTGTTGTCTACAGTGAGAGGAAAGACAAAGGTGGGGACAGGATGTCGGGTGGAGAAGATGAGTTCTATTCTGGACACCTCTCCACACTATTCATCCTTCTGTTTTACCTGTGCATTTGGGTCTGTATCCCTTATGCACTTTGATACTCTCCTCATCCTCTCCCTCATAGCATTTTTGTAAATATTTATACTCAAACACTTCCCCTTCATAATTTATTTCAGTGCCTTTCCCCTATTAGAGTATAAGGTGCCTGAAGATAGGGGTCATGAATACCAACGGTATTGTATCATACTCTCCCACTGCTCATAGTACAGTGGTCTATGCAGAGTAAGTGCTCAATAAATGCCATTGATTTTTTTTTAATAGTACTTGTTATGTGCAAGGCACTGTACTAAGCACTGGGGTAGATACAAGATAACCAGGTTAGACACAGTCCATGTCCCACATGTGGCTCACAGTCTTAATCCCCATTTTACAGATGAGGTAACAGGCACAGAGAAGTTGTGACTTTTTCAAGGTCACACAGCAGACAGTTGGCGGAGCCAGGATTAGAACCCAGGTCCTCTGACTCTCAGGCCCATGCTCTCTCCATTGTGCCACATTGCTTCTTGATTGATTTGCCTCTCAATCAGTGCCTGCTGTTTGCAGAGCACTGAACTAAGTCTTTGGGAAAGTAAAATAGAGAGAAAAATGACAATCCTTTCCCTCAAGGAATTATAGTTTCACAGAGGAGACAGACACAAAGTAATGTGCATATAGGAGGAAGAAAAGAACTGGAAGATGGATATGTGGATAAGTAAATGCTTAAATAGTAAAGAATATAAATTGGTATTTGTGCAAGTGTGGAATTGGCCCAAAAATTCTGAAATGGTAGTTGGAGACTGAAACCGACGGGCAAGAGAAATCAATAGGAGACTTCTCAAAGAATAAGTGATTTCAGAAGAGCTTTGAAGATCGGGGAGAGCTGTTTTGGCAGATTTGAGCGGGGAGATATTTTCACGCAGAAATGATGAGAACAAGTTAAAGTAAGTGGTAAGCTTGAGAGAAGCAAAATGTATGAACTGGTGTGTGGTGGGAGAAGAGAGCCGATGGAGAGCATAAAAGCCAATGGCTAGGAGTTTCTGCTTGAGGTAGTGAGGAATAGGTAGCCATTGGGATAGTACTATATATAATAGTAAGAGTACTCATTCAGCATTTACTGAGTGCAGAGCACTGTACTAAAGTTTTAGAGTAGCGTGGAAATGTGTGCAGAATGCACACTCCATCACTTGTGTGCTGTGTGACCTTGGGAAAGTCACAACTTCTCTGTGCCTCAGTTACCTTACCTGTTAAATGGGGCTTAAGACTGAGCCCCATGTGGGACAGAGACGGTGTCCAACCCGATTCGCTTGTATCAACTCCAACATTTAGTACAATGTCTGGCACATGATAAGCGTTCAACAAATACTATTAAACAGGACATTTTAGAAAATATGATCTGGGCAGCAGAGTGAAGTGTGGAGTTGGAAGAGGGGAGTCTAGAATCAGGGAGGCCAGCGAGGAACCAATCGATAGTTTTGCCATGCTGTAATGATGTTCCTCCTCTCTCTCCCCGCTCCAGTCTATTCTTCACTCCGCTTCCTGGCTCATCTTCCTGCAGAAATGCTCTGGTTATGTCATTCCCCTTCTTAAAAACCTCCAGTGGTTGCCTATCAACCTCCACACAAAACAAAAACTTCTCACTCTAGGCTTCAAGGCTCTCCATCACCTTGCCCCCTCCTCTCTTTCCAGTGCCCACCCCGCACACTCCGCTCCTCTGCCGCCCACCTCCTCACCGTCCCCCGTTCTCGCCTATCCCGCCGTCGACCCCTGGGCCCCTCCTCCTGTGGGCATTTCAGGACCTGAAATTCCTGAAATGCCCTCCCTCCTCACCTCTGCCAAACTAATTCTCTCCTCTTTAAAACCCTACTTAAAGCTCACCTCCTCCAAGAGGCCTTCCCAGACTGAGCTCCCCTTTTCCCTCTGCTCCCTCTGCTCCCCCTCTACCCTCCCATTCACCTCTCCACAGCTAAGCCCCCTTTTCCCCCCTTTCCCTCTGCTCCTCCCCCTCTCCCTTCCCCTCCCCTCAGCACTGTATTCCTCCGCTCAACTGCATATATCTTCATTACCCTATTTATTTTGTTAATGAGATGTACATCACCTTGATTCTATTTATTTGCTATTGTTTTAATGAGATGTTCATCCCCTTGATTCTATTTATTGCTATTGTTCTTGTCTGTCTGTCTCCCCTGATTAGACTGTAAGCCCATCAAAGGGCAAGGACTGTCTCTATCTGTTACCGATTTGTACATTCCAAGCACTTAGTAGAATGCTCTGCACATAGTAAACGCTCAATAAATACTAATGAATGAAATACTATTGAATGAATAATGATGTAAACTCGTTGAGGGCAGGGAACGCATCTACCAACTCTGTTTTGTACTCTCCCAAGTGCTTAGTACAGTGTTCTGCACACAGTAAGCACTCAATAAATACCCCTGATAGATTAATTGAGCACTAAATCAAAAGAAGCCTAAACAGTATACCCCAACAATAGTCTAGCCTAGTGCATAATGAAGGGTGCATGATGTGGCAGAATTGACTATCCAGTGATAACATTTCTTATGTTTTGTTCGTATTGTAAATATTCACTTGAGCCATCACCATAATCATCAGTGGTAGTTATTGAGTGCTTAGTGTGTGCAGAGCACTGTACTAAGCGCTTGGGAGAGTATAGTATAAGAGAATTGGAAGACACATTCACTGCCACAGTGAGCCTACCCTTTGGGTCTGTTCTTACCTCCGTTCAAATGGTGAACTTCTTGTGGGCCAGGGACTGCCTTCCATATAATACCCTAGTACCAGTACTTGGTACAGGGCTGCAGAGCTTCAGAGCTTTACTGTTAATGAATAACAATGGTAGTAATGGGGAAAATACCTTCAGGTAGGCCATAGCTAGAAACTATATGTTTTCTGTGGAGTAGGGATGATATTGGTCGAAATTCTAAACTCTGGCTGTGAAGACATCCTGGGCGAAATGGGGGCGGGGTGGTAGATGAGAAAATAGAAGTGGGCGTGGCTCCGTTATTTGAGGGAAAACCCCTCCTGGGAATGAGGAGGAGTTACTGTAGGTACTTAGGACAACCTGTGTTGTGTTTTAAATGTGGGACCAAAGACCTGTGTTTCAAGGGTAGCATGGTCATCTATTTTTAAATAGATTTAAATATTTTTTAATGTGGACTGCAAGTGCATGGAAAGCCAGAGGGTGAATATACAGTATTTTGTCATTTCTGCAGGGGATAAATTCCTAAGTATAAGGAGTGACTGAAGTAGGACACAGTAATTTGGGAGGTTCAACAGAAGGAGAAGGGGAGATGGAGTACAATAAGAGAGATGGAATTGGAGGAAAGGAAGGTTAATGGTGTCCCTAGAACCCAAGGAAAAAAAGGTTGAAGAGGAGAGGAGGGAAGGGAGAAAGAAGTGGAAGAGATGGCATCAAGAGGGACCAGGAATAAGGTGAAAAGATGATGGGGCAAAAAGAACATATAAAAAGAAAGGACGAGAGGATAAAGGAAGAATTTAAGAAAGTGGAAGGAATGAAGAAAAAAATAAGGAAAGAATTAAAAAGGGAAAAAAACTTAGAGTGTGAGAACCAAAGGAAGCAAGAGTAAGAAAAGATAGGTCAAAAAGAAAAATGGGGACATGGAAAAAAAACATATAGACTTATTCTTCACCTGTCTACTTCAGTAAAAATTCAGGCACATCTGAAGAGTTGGGATGAAATGTAAGAACGGCAGGGAAAGTGTAGAAAAAAACAGTGGAGGGGAGAAATTAATAGTAGAAGGAAAAAAGAAAAAGAGCATAAAGTAAAAAGGAAATATAAGGAAAGGAAGGAGGAAAGCGAAGAAATGTGAGAAATGATACAACCATAATTAACAGTGGGCACTGGGAATATCAGTAGCATAATAAATCTAGAGACAGGTTTGAGTTTGGTGAGATAGCCAGTATTTAAGGGGCACCTTTTCTAGCCCCACAATATTCGGGACATCGAAAGAATAAATATTGGATATCATTTGGAAAGAGCACGGGCTTGGGAGTCAGAGGTCATGGGTTTGAATCCCGGCTCTGCCACTTGTCAGTTGTGTGACTGTGGGCAAGTCACTTAACTTCTCTGTGCCTCAGTTACCTCATCTGTAAAATGGGGATTAAAACTGTGAACCCCACGTGGGACAACGTGATCACTCTCTATCTCCCCCAGCGCTTAGAACAGTGCTCTGCACATAGTAAGCGCTTAACAAATGCCAACATTATTATTATTATTACTTCAAGAAATAGGAGACAAAGACAAGGTCAAATGGATTTGGTTTTGGAATGTAGTGGTGGTCAGTTAGAGATGAGGAATGTGATCATGTGGGGGTGATATCAATCAGTCGGTGGTATGTTTTGAGCACTTTTGGTGCACAGAGCACTTTACTAAGCGCTTGGGAGAGTCCAACACAGTAGTACAAGGAGCTTACAGTCTAGAGGGAGAGGAAGACATGGAAATAAAATCACAGATGGGGAAATTGCAGCGTAAAAGTATCTGCTAAAGCGGAGGTGAATATCAAGTGCTTAAAGGGTACAGATCCAAGTTCATAGACAGTATATGAAGGGGGATATGAAGGGAGAGGGAGATCCAGGTCAGGGGAGAGACATAGACAAGGATTCAGTGGCAAGATAGAGATGAGATCAAGATACAATAAGTAGCTTGGCTTTAAAGGACAAAAGTGTGGAAGATGGGTTGTAGTAGGAGATCAGCAAAATAAAGTATGAGAGGGGAGAGCTGATTGAGTGCCTTAAAGCAGACAGTAAATATTTTCTGTATGGTAAAAAGTACAATGTAAAAGTACAGATGGGTAGAAAGAGTTGTGAGGAGCGCATAAATAGGAAGTGGGAGGACCTGATTGCTTTTCACATCCTCTGTGGGAGTTAGATGTTGAAGCAGCATGGCTTAGTGGATAGAGCAAGGGCCTGGAAGTCTTATATGTGTAAAACAGAGCTTTGTATCTTCCCACCCAAACCCTGACTTTCCCATCACTGTAGACGGCACCACCTCTTTCCTTTCTCACAAGCCCACAACCTTAGCTTCACTCCTCTTCCTCTCATTCAATTTACATAATCAATCCGTCACTAAATCCTGTCTGTCACTAAATCCTGTCTGTTCGACCTTCACAGCATCGCTAAAATCCACCCTTTCCTCTCCATCCAAACTGCTACCACCTTAATCCAATCATTCATTCATTCAGTCGTATTTATTGAGCATTTACTGTGTGCAGAGCACTGTACTGAATGTTGGAAAGTGCAATTCAGCAATAAAGAATACAGTTAATAATGATAATAATAATAATAATGATGGCATTTGTTGAGTGCTTACTATGTACAAAGCACTGTTCTAAGCTGAGGAGATACAAGGTAATCCGGCTGTCCGACGTGGGGCTCACAGTCTTAATCCCCGTTTTACAGATGAGATAACCGAGGCACAGAAAAGTTAAGTGACTTGCCCAAAGTCACACAGCTGACAAGCGGCGGAGCCAGCATTAGAACCGATGACCTCTGACTCCCAAGCCCGTGCTTTTTCCACTGAGCCACGCTGCTTCTCTAATTCCATAATATCTTATCCTTCCTTGATTACTGTATCAGCCTCTTTGCTGACCTCCCTGGCTCCTGTCTCTCCCCACTCCAGTCCATACTTCACTCTGCTGCCCAGATCATTTTTCTACACAAATGTTCAGGACATGTTTCCCCACTCTTCAAGAACCTCCAGTGGTTGCCCATCCACCTGTACATCAAACAGAAATTCCTCACCATTAACTTTAAAGCACTCAATCACCTTGCCCCCTCCTACTTCACCTCACTACTCTCCTATTATAACCCAGTACGCATGCTTCGCTCCTCTAACGCTGACCTCAGTGTACCTCGATCTCGTCTCTCTTAACGACGACCCCCCCACCCACATTCTGCCTCTGGCATGGAGTTACCCTCCTTCCTCATATCCCACAGTGACTCTCTCCCTACTTCAAAACCATCTTGAATGCACATCTCCTCCAAGAGACCTTCCCTGACTAAGCCCTCCTTTCCTCTTCTGTCACTCCCTTCTGTGTCGTCCTGACATGCTCCCCCTATTCATCTGTCCTCCAAGTCCCGTGGCTCTTATGTACATATCTGTAATTTATTTATTTACATTAAAGTCTGTCTTCCCCCACTCCAGACTGGAAGCTTGTTGTGGGTAGGGAATATGACTGTTGTTGTATTGTACTCTCCTTAGTACAGTGCTCTGAACACAGTAAGTGCTCAATAAATGCGATTGAGTCAGAATGTCCTGGGTTCTAATACCAGCTCCACCACTTGTCTGCTGCCTGACCTTGGGCAAATCACTTAGCTTTTCTAGCCCTCAGTTACCTCATCTGTAAAATGGGAATTAAGATTGCGAGCCTCATATGGGACAGGGACTGTATCCAACTTGATTTACTTGTATCTAGCCCAGTGCTTAGTTCATTGCCTGGCACACAATAAGCACTTAACAAGTACCATAATTGTTATGATACTGTTCAAAGATATGACACTTTCCATATATATATTTTAGGGGTATTCTTGCTCATTATTTTTACCTCTGTGACAGACTCTGTAGATGGAAGAAAGAGTAGCTAACTTTCAATTGATATATAATAAAAGGCAGCTAAAAGCACATTGTAGAAACAAAAAGAGAGAGAATTAGAAGGAAACCTTTAAGGAAATAGGTGGGAGATAACAGCAATATATATACACATGTAAAGGGGGCAAACTGATATAAAATAAATGCAAGAGTTGTGGAGATAATAAAATGTGAAGTGAAGGAAACACACTTTTCAGACCATCCCTAGTCAAAATAACACCACACAAGCTTAATAAGTTAAGTTTTTGCAAAGGGAAATCTGGTGAGTGAGCCCAGTCTCATTAAAGACCAAAGAAACAGAAAAGAAAACAGAAAACTGACAAATGTGCAAGTTAAAAACTAGAAACATACATGATGGTCGGAAATTCTGAAATTTTGGTATTAGGAAGGTAATGAGAGGGGTTAAGCTTGGACTTTCAGAGGAAGAAATTTTCCATATAATAAGGAAAAAGAAATACTATATAGCAGCTTTAAAGAATAAGAAAGCAATAGTAGACATCAAAAGAAATAAGAAAAGAATGCATGGAAAGAATTAGTAGGTTAAGATCAGAAAGCAAATGGCAGGTGAAGTAAAAGTTAATGCCTCTAGATATTTTAGAATGTTTCAGGAGGAGAAAAAAAGAGAGTAATGATGATATTCTAGGGCAAAAATGAGAAAATTAAGAAGGAAAAAAGGAAGTTCTTGGAGTAAAATTGAGTTTTTACAAGGGATTTTTTAGAAAGTAGAAGTATTAGAGAATGGTGGGGGTGTGCCATATAATCATGGAATTATATGTTCACCATGTTCACTAGGTGTCATGGGATCCAGTCTGGTAGGCAGTCATTTGAAACTTGAAAGAGATGGGTTTCAAAGCAAACAGAAGGACATCCATCTTTGCTTAGTTGGCAGTAAACGTTTGGAATTTGTTGCCATAGTAAGGTATTTAGGAAGAAAATATAAATGTGTTCAAGAAGTGTTTGGGTAAATTCTTAGATGTGAGGTCCAGGATGAATTATAAGATGGAAAAGTTATGGATGTACCTTCAAAAATTCCTAACCCTATAGCTAGTTGGTTGTCAGCCACATAAATCCTCTATTTGTCTCTTATTCTGCACTTTCTCGAGTACATAGAACAGTGCTTTGCACACAGTAAAAATAAAAAAAAATACCATCAATTGGTTAGTTGATCATTATTGCCACTGTTGGGAATTGAATATTGGCATGAGTGGACCATTACCCTGATTGACTATGGCATTGTGTTTTTAAGCGAACCCTTTTTTTTTTTCCATTTTTCTTTTGTTTTAGGTTAACTGCTTTTGGAAAGTGCAGAGTGGGTCATTGTCTCAGCTGTTATTTTTTGGGAATTCAGAGAACTACTGGCCCAACAAGATTTAAAATTTCCAATTAAATAATTTGCCGACACTTGCAGCTGTCCCAACACTCTTTTTAACTGAGTAACTGTGGTTTATATGGGGTATTGTTTTTTCCATTTCTTTACAGAAGTCATTTTCAGTGAGTAAAAGAGAAGTGTTATTTTTCTTCATTTGATGCTTTTTTCACTGTGGAAATTTTCTTTGTGTTGACAGAAATTTGTTATATATTTCAAACTTTTCTTAATTCCCAAATGCTACCTTTTTATACTTTATTCATATAGATTCACACAAAGTAATGCACTATTTCTAAAAAGGGAGACAGAAAGATATAGCTGAAAGGCAGGAAATGCATGTCATTTGTATGCCATATCTTCTCTTCTGTTTCCTGTCAGTTAAACCACCAGCAGAGGAACAGAGAGGCAGATGCTCCAAGTGACAATTACTACCATAATTTCCATTAATAAGGCCAGTTGTGCAATAAATCAATTTCTATACACAGTACCTGCTCTTAGTGGTAAAACAGCTTGGTAGTATTATCTCAAAACAGTAGTTCAGAATTTGGCATGGTGGAAAGAGGAGAGTGTAAGAACCACGGAAAAGATTATTTCACTCAGTTCTTCCATAACGCATGTTTTCAATACGGTTTTTGGCTGCAGTGCCATCAGGGGGTTTAGGCATTGTTATTCCAAATGTGAGCTTATTTGAAAACAGTGTGGCACGATGTCACACAAAATGACTGGGTGCATGTGCATACATCAGCTACAGGTGAGAACCTCAGAGTGAGTCTTCTCTAAGCTCACTAGCCACCATCCTCCTTCCCTGTAGTTTCACATCTGCTCCTGCCTCCAGGACATCGCTACATGGGTGTCCTGTCGACCCCTTAAGTGCAACCCTCAAAACTGGACACCTCCTTGTTTCACCATCTCTAGACTTCCAAATATATAGACTAAAATGGGATCGATATTAGTGTGGTTACTGCACGAATATTATCTGTTCAATCAATATCTTAGTATATAAACTTGTAGATGGCAGGGATTGACAAGTTTAAACAGCACTTGAATTATTGAGATTGTTCCAAAAAAAAGTGAAAAACAAAAATCTTCATTTTTCTTCTTAGCAGTAAGAGACCTAGAGAGGACATAGAATGGATGGCATTTCTTCAAAGGAAAAATGCACAGATATCAGTAGTGTTTTCATAACACGGATCATTTTCTCCTTCTGAAAATTTCCCTTAGCTTTCACCACTAACTTCTGTGTTCTACAACTTGTTACATTTTTCTTTTGGGAAAATCGAAGCATATTTATAATAATAATCTGTTTTAACTTTTGTGTGACTCAAGAGCGTTGAAGATTACATAAACTATATCTGTAAAACCTTTCAAAAGCACCGAGAAAGGTAATATTGTTCAGGGCCCATATCTCATCTTTAGTCTTCTGCTGGCTAATGACTTAGCAAAGGTGAACAGAGGATTCTCATTTGAGAATGCTTTTGATCTATGTATTAAGTTATAAGAAAGTGAGTGTATGTGAGTTGTAGGTTTCAAAAAATCTCAACCTTGGCTGTGATCAGTTGACTCTTGATCATGGAATTTTCATGTGGTGTGTATACCTACTTAGAATATGAGTTCCATGTGGACAGGGGCTATGTCTGACCTGATTAACTTGTATTTACCCTAGTGCTTAGAACAACACAACACACAGTAAGTGCTTAACAAATGCCATAATTATAATAAAATCTTTACTGAAATATCATCAAGATAGGAAGATAAAAGTTGGTTTATTGATTCCAGCATAGTGGTATCATTGTATCTTTGAAAGATTTATGTACATATCTATAAATTATATATTATAAATTATATCTGTCTCCCTATCTAGACTATAAACTCAGTGTGGGCAAGGAAAGTATCTACCAACTCTACTGTACTGTGTTTTCTCAAATGTATAGTATAGTGCCCTGCACACAGTAAGCGCTCAAAATTACTATTGATAATGATGATGATGACAGTATCATATTTATTGTTGTCCTTCCAGAAAGGCATAATCCCTGGGTCCTAGTCATATTTTTAAGTGTTAAACTCCTGAACAAAAGTTTATGTGCCTGCTTCAACTTTTTAGTGTTCCTATGAAAAATCTAGATTTAGTATTGTAACAAGGTAACATTCAACGCTTTAAAAGCAGTGAGGGCAGTATTACTGGACCACTTGACTGTGAATCCCTTAAGGGCATCATCTGCAAAAGCCCTTCTCATTCCCAGGAGGTGTTTAATGCATTTCCCCTCAAATTACAGAGCCACACCCACTTCTATTTTCTTATCCACCCCACAAATCTGTCTGTAAGGGTTACCGGTTGAGATTTTCAAAAAAGGAAGAATGTCTTCACAGCCAGGGCCCAGTGTTGTAACCACACCGTGTCATCGCTATGGAAAACTTATTATTTCTTGCCATGGCCTACCTGATGGTATTTTCCCTGATACCACCATTGTTATTTACTCAGCACATGCGTCCTCTGAAACCCTGTACCAAGTATTGACTTGTACCAGAGGATTATATGGAAGGCAGTACCTGGCCCACAAGAAGTTCACCATTTGAAGGGAGTAAGTTCAGACCCAGAGAGTAAGTTTTTTTTTTAAATGGTATTTAAACATTTACTATGTGCCAGTCACAGTACTAAGAGCTGAGGTAGGTAGAAGCTAATCAGGTCTACGTCCCATATTGGTCCCATAGTCTTAATCCCCATTTTACAGATGGGGTAACACAGGTATAGAAAAGTCAAGTGACTTGCTCAAGGTCACGCAGCAGACAAGTGGCAAGGCTAGGATTAGAACCCAGGTCCTTCTGACTCCCTTGCCTGTGCTCTATCCACTAGGTCAAGCTGGTTTTAGTTGTGGGCAGGGAATGTGTTTTCCAACTCTGTCTTGTACTCTTCCTAAGTGCTCAATACAGTGCTCTCTACACAATAAACACTAAATAATTGACTGACTGATGAACCAGTTAATATTTTTATGAAATGGAGGAGATTTAGGAAGTTTATTCATTATAGTTCCTTGATATATGACAATTACAATATATCCACATTCTATAACTGTTCCAGAAGTTCAGATTTAGTGTGGGCATCTGTTTATTAAGTTTCATTATCTCTTTATTATTCCCCTCCCTTCTGGAATTTCCTTGTTTATTAACGTAGTATCTTTGTAGAATTACCAGTATTTTGTATGCAATCAAGTTTTCTCTCTATTCCTGTTACCTCTTGTGTCCTGCAGGAAATAAATAGGAATCTCCTAGTTACTTAATAAAATGTCAAAGGTTGCAGCTAAAATTAAGTTAATACTAACCTTCACCTTTGTTACTTTTTGGCTGGAACCTTATGTGGCAATGTTGTCTGAGGCATCATTGGTTCTTATGTTCCTTTCTCCTTCATTGTTTCAGTGCCTCAAATAAAATTGCTGGTTCATTTCAATGTACTATGCCTCTCTCCAGATTACTTTCCATTCTTGTTCCTGCAGGCTTTTTTTACATCTTAATCATTTCTGATCATGAAATGCATTCTTTCAGAGTCACCAGAACAGAACTTCTCCTTCCTGGAGCTGCACCTCAAATCTGCCCTGTTCTGGAAACTTGTTAGACCATGAAGGCATCAGCCGTCTTTTTCATCCAGAATAATTTTAGATTGCCAAATCAGAAAGCTATGTATGTGTGGGTTAGAAGTTTGTTTAGTTGTAAAGTTTTAAGGGAAAAACCACTAAACTGCCCAGTTCTTTTCATGTGTTTAAAGTGTTTCTACCTAACCTCAAAAGGGAATTCCTGGGCCAAACCAGAGTATATTAATGTAGACAGGCCTATACTATACAATGAATAGGACAAGTCACCCATAGAAAATAAAGTCTAGTAGGTAAAATGCTTTATTATAGCAATAAATCTTGCTTATTAAACATCTCATGACAAAATATAATTGAGCCTTAACTGAAAAAGAAAAATGCACTCTGACCTTAAGAGCAAACTTGGAAATTCCCCATAAGGCTCTCAGTGAAAAACTATATTTATTCTTAGAGTTACTTAGTCTTGAGTTTAATCATTTTAGCATCAGAATATAATCATTTATAGTGAAATGGTAAACATTGTTGTTGTTGTTGTTGTTGTTGTTACAGTTAACAGGATAATCTAAGAGGCTAGCCCTTCTTCGCCTCATTTGCCCAATGGCGAGTTTTATTGTTTTGTTTGGGAAAATCTATATGCAATTATATTTGAATCTCTTTAGTAGAGCCAGTCATGTTCAACCCCTACTCTATGGCAGGGTTTAAGTATATGACAGTAGATGTATAAGCCAGGATCAGAATAATGATAATAATCATTATAATTGTGATATTTAAGTGCTTATATGTGCCAGGCACTGTACTAAATGGTGGGGTGGTTTTCTTCACCCACTACTCCCTAACTTGCTGTCTTCGTTCCACCCAAGTCAGTCTTCTAGCTATATCTCACTCTTAATCTGCCTGCCTCTGCCCCCACTCTTAGACTGCTTCTCCAGTCCTAGAATCTTCCTCCCTCCTCACATAAGAGACCACAGCACTCTCCACATTTAAATCCCTCATAAAACCCTACCTCTTCCAACAAACTTTCCTATTACCCTGAGCCTTATCATCCCTTAGCATTTAGTAGCACATTTAGCACATATATATATTATGTCTGCTCAGTGATTTATTTTGACAATCGTAAGTATTTTTATGTTTGTCTCCCCCATTAAAGTGTAAGCCCATCAGTGGGCAAGCAATGTGTCACTTGGTTATTTTCAACTTCCCAAGAGCCCAGAATACTCCACTGTACACCAAATGGTGCTCAGTAAGTGATACTACTACTTCAATCGTATTTATTGAGCATTTACTGTGTGCAGAGGACTGTACCAAGTGCTTGGGAAGTACAGTTCAGCAACAAATAGAGGCAATCCCTGTCCACAACGGGCCCGCAGTCTAGAAGGGGGGTGACAGACATGGAAACAAATAAACAGGCATCAGTAGCACTAAATGAGCAGCTCCCCATGAGTTAGTATAAGAAAGAAGAGCTAAGGATGTACAACAGCATTGAGGCAAGGGGCAAGAGGAGTAGGAGACTCTAACAAGGTAGGCAATTAGAGTTAGTTGAAAAATAATCAGTTTGTGGTACTTACTGAGCACTTAACGGTGTGCAGAAGCAGAACCAGAGTAGAATTAGATCTTTGAAACCAAGGGCAAAAATAATCTCAAGTGGGAGAAAGTGGTCACAGAGGATCAAATCAAAGAAGAAACCATTGGATTTGGCCAGGAAGTTGTTTGGAGATCAAGAGAGGCAGCTTCAGAAAAGTAAAGATGGGGGAAATCCAGAGAGGATCAAGGAGCAAGGTGGGATAGTTTAGTCAAGAATGAAAGAAATGAAAGAAATAGGCCAGGAGCCTATTTTAATAAGAATAGGGGAATTTGGGTATGTGAGAAAGAGAGAGGATGAACATGTTCACTGACAATGACTCTGGGTATTAGGGTTTAAGATATAAAGGCAAAACTGCATTTTAAGTAGAGCAGAGCAGCCCCAGGGCACTGTGGCACAGAGTGGTTCTACCTATGACTGCTTCTCATCAGACATCAGAATGTCTTTGATTTATTTTCTTTTGGACAAAATCAGTTCATTAAACACATCATTTTATAACACATTTTACAGAAAGTGTTTACTGTGTTCAAAGCACTATATTAGGAAAACAAGCAACCCCCCCCCCCCAATAAATGTAGTTTTATGTTATAAGCTAAGAATAGAGTAGAAGAAAAAAGTTACTTGTGTTTTGCTGCCCAATTAGATTTGCAATTGTGAGTATTTCAGCATGTTGTTGTGTGACCTGTGAATAGTATGCATTTTTGTCTAGAGGTTTGTTTTGGATCCTTGAGGGAGGAAAGTTATTTAGTCAAGGTTTTGTTGTATGATAATGAAAATAGTTGAAATTCTAGCCGACCATTGCTTTTAAACTGTGTCCTGAAGAAGTCATTCATCTAGTGTTGATCAACAGTCAGACCTGCTACTGTTTTTGTTCCCATTTCGTTTGAAATTACATTTTGAGAAGACTGTTCTCACAGAAGGGATGAAGGAGTTAAATCGCTCAGGCAACAGGTTTAGACAGATCTAGGTATGTGATATGTTTGGCTGTTTTTCAAGAAACTACAAATGCTGGCTCCGGGTAATTTGACACCAGGTAGAAAGGGTGGAGTAATAAAGGTAAGTAGAACTGGAATTTCAGGTCTGGACAGTGAGTAATTGTGGCCTGTCCAAAGAGTAGGAGAGCTTGTCTTCTTGCACACAGTTTGGAGGAGAGGGGAATCTAGGGAAAGCCTGCTTATTCATTATTTATTTATTTATTTATTTATTTATTTGTTAATAACACAGACCCAATCAAGGAAAGGGTCTGTTTTATGAAGGCCTGTAAACTTTTTAGAGAAATGCAGCACTTAGTGTCAGCAAACAAAAAGGCTTCTTGTAGGAAAGCCTTCAATATGTCCAATCAAACAGAAATTTCTTTTGGGTTCATGCAGAAATTGTCATATCCCTTCTCGAACAAGTATCAGATAGTGTGTGTTTTTGTGCAATAGGGGATGGAGCTTGGTACATTAGTGAGAGTTGAGTCAAATCTGTGTGCCAGATAACACTGGCAATATACAGTGCAAAGAAAAGTATTTATAAAATTACAGTTTGAAACTTTTTTTTTCCCTGGAAGCACTCCTGAATTACTTGGGTTAAACACTTGAAGAATTCAATAATGGAATGAGCAGGGTAGGAAGAAACTCTTAGAATTATGAGGGAATATTATCAGTTTCTTTCACTGACTCCACTGCCTCTCACAACCTAACTGCAGGTGTCCCTCAAGATTCAGTGCTTGGTCCCCTTCTATTCTCCATCCACACCCACTCCCTTGGAGAACTCCCGTGACTTCAGCTACCACCTCTATGTAGATGATTCCTAAATCTACATCTCCAACCCTGATCTTTCTCCCTCTCTGCAATCTCACATTTCCTACTGCCTCCAAGGCATCTCTGTTGGGATATTCTGCTGTCACTTCAAGCTTAACATGTCCAAAACAGAACTCATCTTCCCACCCAAACCCTCTCCTCCCTGTGACTTTCACATCACCGTAGACAGCATCAGTATCCTTCCTGTCTCACAAGACCATATCCTTGGCGTTATCTTTGACTCCTCTCTCTCATTCAATCCACACATTTAACCTTTTACTAAATCCTGTTGGTTCAACCTTCACAACATCGCTAGAATCTGCCCTTTCTTCTCCATCCAAATTGCCACCATGTCGATCCAAGAACTTATCCTATCCCTCCTTGATTACTGTATTAACCTCCTTGCTGACTTTCATGCCTCCTGTCTCTCCCCACTTCAGACCATACTTCATTCTGCTAAATTGTACTTTCCAAGCACTTAATACAGTGCTCGGCATGCAGTAAGTGCTCAGTAAATATGATTGAATGAATGAATGAATGAATTCTGTTGCCCAGATCATTTTTCTACAGAAATGTTCAGTCCATGTTTCCTCACATCTCAAGTACCTCCATGGGTTGCCTGTCCACCTTCACATTAAACAGAAATGCTTACTATTGGCTTCAAAGTTCTGTCACCTTGACCCTTCCTACCTCACCTAGCTACTCTCTTAGCCAGCCTGTGTACTCTGCTCCTCTAATGCCAATCTATTCACTGTACCACGATCTTTTCTGTCCTGCCGCTGACCTTTCGCCCACATCCTGCCTCTGGCACGGAATACCTTCCCTCTTCATATCTGACAGACATGTCTTCCCCCCATTTCAAAGCCTTGTTGAAGGCATGTCTCCTCCGAGGGGCCTTCTCTGACTAAGCTCTCTTCCTTTTTTTCAGCTCCCTTCTGCCTCACCCTGACTTGCTGCCTTTATTCTCCATCCCACCCCCAGCCCCATAGCACCTATGTACATATCCATGATTTATATTAATGTACGTCTTCCTCTCTAAACTGTAAGTTTGTTGTGGACAGGGAGTGTGTTTGTTATATTGTTGTGTTGTACTCTCACAAGCATTTAGTACAGTGCTCTGCCCACAGTAAGTACTCAGTAAATTGATTGATTGATTGCGGTCATTAACTGTAATAGGAACCATAGAACCTCTGTTTGAGGAATAGGTAATTTAGGGAACAAATAGTGATACGCCAACTGTTAATCCTTTGCTTTAGCAATTGATGCCAGAGTTTTTACTCCTTGTCTTCTCTGTTATCTCGTAGAATTGAGAGATTAATTTTGCCCTTGTTTGAGGATGTTACTTATCACAAGGACAGTGCAGATGTACAATTTTAGGAAGTCTTCATCTTAACGTGTTTCCCTTATCAGTCTTCCTAATGCAATGAAAAACCTTTTCTCACGCAGTTATTCATGTGATACAGCTCATCTTGGATTAGAGGATTTTACTCAGGTTAGATGAATGTTTCAAAATATTCTGAGATCATATTTGGAAACCCATTAATAAGAAAAGCCAGGAGACTAATATAAAGCATATTAATCAGATGTGAAATTATTAAATTGGGTGGGGTTGCAAACATGTTGGGAGACAGAAGTGGAATTCAAAGTGACTTGAGGAAAATTACATTTCCAAATGAGGGTGAAATTCAGTTGTGACAAGGGCAAGAAAAGGGAAAAACAGTGCAAGATGGGGCTACATGTAAATATAGGAGAAAATGACCTAGGAGTTGTATTTGACCAAGAGTTGAGTCAGCACTGTATGCTCTGTTATTCATAAAAAGCAACATGGCTGTGGAATGCCTAACCTAGAGTGTAGCATGCAAGAGTCAAGAAGCAATCTTCTGGTTAATTGGCTTTCAAGCCCTTTATTGATCAGGACCCTATTAGAAACTGTATTCAATTTTGATCACTTCACTGTAAAAGAGGATGTAGAGAAAGTTGGGAAGGGTCTAGGGAAGATCTTCCCAAATGGTAAGACTGTTGGAAAATAGATCCTAAGTAATTTTGACTGTTTTGACTTACTACTAACTCTGCTGTCTACTAAATATATTGTACTCTCCCAAGTGTCTAGTAAAGTGCTATGAACTAAGCGCTTAATAGGTAGTATTACGAGAAGCAGTATTACGAGAAGCAGCGTGGCTCAGTGGAAAGAGCATGGGCTTTGGAGTCAGAGGTCATGAGTTTGAATCCCAGCTCTGCCACTTGTCAGCTGTGTGACTGTGGGCAAGTCACTTAACTTCTCTGTGCCTCAGTTACCTCATCTGCAAAATGGGGATTAAGACTGTGAACCCCAGGTGGGACAACCTGATTCCCCTATGTCTACCCCAGCGCTTAGAACAGTGCTCTGCACATAGTAAGCGCTTAACAAATACCAACATTATTATTAGTATTGCTTGATTGATTAATTGACTTGTCTCCATTTTCTAGGAGGTTTTTTTATGGGGAGGATGCTGATCAGTTATCGTCCAGTGTTCTCTGGGCTCAGGAAGAGGAAACTAAAGTGAGTCTGTTTTGGTTGGAAAGGAGGAAGAACTTTCTGCCCATCAGGATGATAAAACATGGAATAAGTTACCAGGGAAGCCTGAGAATGAGAACGTTTTTGGCCATCTGACACCCTGGTGACATAACCTGTCTTTTAACTTACCTAGAAGCAGTGTGGCCTCGTGGAAAGAGCACAGGCCTGGAAGTCAGAGGACCTGGGTTCTAATCCAAGCTCTGCCAATTGCTTGTTGTGTGACCTTGGGCAAGTCACTTAATTTTTCTGTGGCGTGGTTTTCCTGTTCTCCCTCCTACTTAGACTGTGAGCTCCATGCAGCACAAGGACTGTGTCCCACCTAATTAACTTGTACCTACCCCAGCAATTAGAACAGTGTCTGATATGTAGTAAATGCTTAACAAATACCATAAGCAGCATGGTGTAGTGGATAGAGAACAGGCCCGGGAGTCAGAAGGTCATGAGTTTTAATCCTAGCTCTACCACTTGTCTGCTGTGTGATCTTGGGAAAGTCACTTCACTTCTCTGGGCCTCAGTTACTTCATCTATAAAATGGGGATCGAGATGGTTAACCCCATATGGAACAGGGACTGTGTCCAACCCAATTTCCTTGTGTCCACCCTAGCTCTTAGTACAGTGCCTGGCACATAGCGCTTAACAAATACCATAATTATTCATTATTATTATTATCTTAAAAAAATCTAGAGCTGTTTCCAAATCAACCCAGCC
Source organism: Ornithorhynchus anatinus (assembly GCF_004115215.2). Classification (NCBI taxonomy): domain Eukaryota; kingdom Metazoa; phylum Chordata; class Mammalia; order Monotremata; family Ornithorhynchidae; genus Ornithorhynchus; species Ornithorhynchus anatinus. The sequence continues at coordinate 112,896,829 of NC_041729.1, forward strand.
ATTGGTATAATAATAATAATAATGATGATGATGGTATTTGTTAAGTGCTTACTATGTTCAAGCACTGTTCTAAGCGCTGAGGTAGATACAAGGTAATCAATCGGGTTGTCCCACTTGGGGCTCACAGTCTTAATCCCCATTTTACAGATGAGGTACCTGAGGCTCAGAGAAGTTAAGTGACTTGCCCAAAGTCACGCAGCTGATAAGTGGCAAAGCCAGGATTGAAACCCATGACCTCTGACTCCCAAGCCTGTGTTCTTGCCTTTTTGCTCTCAAGGACCCAAGGACCTGCATTCTATTCAGCAGTTAATCAAGGGAATCACCAGATTAGGCAGTTATTGCTGCTCACCACCTCTCCTGTAGTCGTGAAACTTCTCTGATTTCACCATGTCTCCTCAATTCCTTGCCTTTAATCAGCTCATCTCTTCCTTCTTTCCCAGATCCATTCATTCATTCATTCAATCATATTTATTGAGCGCTTGGCAGATGTGAGGAGAGAGAGCATTCCAGGTTAGTGGTAGGACGTGGGCCAAGGGTCGATGGCAGGACAAGAGAGAATGAGGAACCCTGAGGAGGTTAGCGGCAGAGGAGCGGAGTGTATGGGGTGGACTGTAGAAGGAGAGAAGGTAGGTGAGGTAGGAGGGAGCCAGGTGATGGAGAGCTGTGAAGCCAAGAGTGAGGAGTTTTTGTTTCATATGAAGGTAGATAGGACATCCCTGGAGGTTTTTGAGGAGGGGAGTGACATACCTCATTCCCCTCACACACTCAGGCCTGTCAGCTCACTCCCATCCAGCTCCTTCCCATCCCTCACACTGCTTTCTTCCTCTGCCTCACACTCAGTCGTATATATTGAGAGTTTACTGTGGGCAGAGTAGGTATTTGGGCTAGTAAAATATGACAGAGTTGGAAGACAAGTTCCCTGCTCACAAGGAGCTTACAGTCTAGAGGTGGCAGTTTAAGCCATGAGAGTGAATGAGTTCTCCAAGGGAGTGGGTGTCAGTGGAGAATAGAAGGGGCTCAGAACTGAGCTTTTTTTTTAAAATGGTATTTGTTAAACACTCCATTACCTTGCCCCCTCCTACCTCACCTCACTTCTCTCCTTCTGTAACCCATCCCGCACACTTGGCTGCTCTGGTGCTAACCTTCTCACTGTGCCTCGATCTCGTCTGTCTCGCCGCCGACTCCTGGCCTACGTCCTACCTCTGTCCTGGAATGCCCTCCCTCTTCAAATCCGCCAGTTACTCTCCCCTACTTCAAAGCCTTAATGAAGGCACATCTCCTCCAAGAGGCCTTCCCAGACTAGGCACCACTTTTCCTCATCTCTCCTTCCCTTCTGCGTCGCCCTAACTTGCTCCATTTGTTCTTCCCTCCCTCTCCCTGCCCCACAGCACTTATGTGTATATCTGTCATTTCATTTATCTATATTGATGTCTGTTTATTTGTATTAATGTCGTGTTCCCCGCCCCCGCCCCCCATCTAGACTCTGAACTTGTAGTGGGCAGAGATTGTCACTCTCTATTGCTGTATTGTCCTTTCCCAAGTGCTTAGTACAGTGCTCTACATACAGTAAGCACTTAATAAATGTGAATGAATGAATGAGTGAATGAATGAATGAATGTGTGCCAGGAACTGTACTGAACATTGGGGTAGATTCAAGGTAATCAGGTTGGACACAGTCCACCGAACAAGAACTCCTCACCATTGACTTTAAAGCACTCAATCACCTTATCCCCTCCTACCTAACCTCACTAATGTCCTACTCCAACCCAGACTGCAAACTTCGCTCCTCAGGTTGTTTCTTGCCATATCTCGATCTCGTCTACCTCGCCGCAACCACCTCGCCCACATCCTCTCTATGGCCTGGAACGCCCTCCCTCCTCAAATTCTACAGACAATTACTCTCCCCTACTTCAAAGCCTTATTGAAGGCATGTTTCCTCCAAGAGGCCTTCCCTGACTAAGCCCTCCTTTCCTCTTCTCCCACTCCCTTCTGCATTCCCTTGACTTGCTCCCTTTATTCACTGCTCCTAGCCCCACAGCACTTATCTACATATCTGTAATTTATTTACATATATTACTGTCTCCCCCTCTAGACTATAAACTCACTGTGGGCAGGGAATGTGTCTATTGTTATATTGTACTCTCCCAAGTGCTTAGTACAGGGCTCTGCTCACAGTAAGTGCTCAATAAATACAACTGAATGGATTCATTGTCTCACATGGGGCTCACAGCCTTAATCCCTATTTTACAGATGAGGTAACTGAGGCACAGAGAAATGAAGTGACTTGCCCAAGCTCACACAGTAGATGTGTGAGGGAGCAAGGATTAGAACCCAGATCTTTCTGACTCTCAACCCTGTGCTCTATCCACTAGGCCATGCTGCTTCTCTGAGCCTTGAGGGATTCCCACAGTTAGTGGGTGGGAGGCAGAAGAGGAGTTTGCAAAAGAGACTGAGATTGAGCAGCCGGAGATAGGAGAACCAGGAGAGGACAGTGTCAGTGAAGCCAAGTTTGGATAATGTTTCCAGGAGAAGGGGGTGGTCCAAAGTGTCGAAGGCAGCTGAGAAGTCAAGGAAGATTAGGATGAAGTAGAGGCTGTTGGATTTGGGTAAAAATTGATTAGAAAATGGGAAAAATCAATTTAGAAATGCATTAAAGTGAAGGCATTTGAGTGTTATTCACTTTGTCAAGTATTGGAGCAGTTTGTGGACTGGGAAATTTAAAAGGACTTGTATGATAATTATATGCACAAAAAGTCTTTGACAGAAAGAAGTTGAAGTGGATTGTTCAAATGCTAATCCACATGCTGCTCTAATGCCATGAAAACATGTCAGAGGGGTGTAGCTGTATAAAATTTAGCATCTTGGACTTGATGAATGACTGTTATCTCTGAGCATGTGAGACCTGTGCTTTTTCTTGCATGGAATATTACAAAATGATGGCTTTTTTGATTTTTGGAGGAGTAAAAGAATGTCTTTTGTGGCAGTTTGGGCTAGGGAGTGGAAGAATTGAGTAAGTTTCTGTTTCCATCCCTGATTTTGTTTTGATGCATAATGGGGAATTCCAAGGAAGCCACCCCAACCTCTTGACGTCCCCAAAATGTAGGAGTCAGCTTGGCTTTGGTATATGACACTGAGTATGTGAGTTGGCCTATACCATGTAGGTCTCTTGAGTTTAATTTGAAGGAATCTTCATGAAATACTATCTTAAAAAGCAATATATAAGAACTTTCTCCCCAAATTATTTATAGTTTTATATCACTGGCCAATAAAATCATTTTAAGACATGATCTTGAGAAATGAATATTAGAGAAGGGTCAGATTTCCCCTTTTCCAATTTGTTCAGCTAGTGCATACTTTGGATGAACAAGTTAGATAGTAGGCCATAAAAACATACCCTCTTCCATTGTGAAATTATTTCCATTCTTAAGTCGTGTCTGTTTTTTTCTACTATTTTTAATGTGCAAGCTTGTGCATGTTTGTCATGATGACGTGGACAGTGCTGCTTCCTTCCTGTTGCCTGCTGCCGGCCTTTGCTGAAGATAAGGATTCATTTCAGTGTATTATTTAAAGAGAGAGAGAGAGACATTACTGAAGTTCAGCTAATCGTAAAACTGCTGACAAAATTGACATTTCAAAAGATTTTAAAGAAGTCTGTGAATTTTTATGTATTGCTCATTTTAGGTTGTTAGATTTGCCATCAATTAACTTAGAAGAACAATGTGTTGCAATAACAAATCATGTGCAAAGCAATCATCCCAATGAGCAGACCAAGCAGAGTTTGTCCCGGCTTGTTGTGTAAAACGAAAGTACAATGAAATCCACAATGCCGGTATTTCATAGGTAGCTGCCAGAAGTAGGAAAGTTTTGCAAGTAGGTGGAAAATAGAAAATTGCATTCTCTGACATTTTTCACTCCAGTCCATTCAGGGTTTCTTTGTTGTGACACATTTTTTTGTCTTTTACAAATACTTGGTAACTCTAACCCTGAGAAAAAGAACTGTAAAGTTATCTAATGAAAGCATAACTAATCTTTCACCAGAGAGAGAGTGTTCAAGGAAACCTTGTGTCTGAATTTTTATAATTGGAACATTCTGTAGATCTCAATTTCTGTGGCGGCTGCTGTGTTCCAAATTGAAACAATTGGTTGTTAAGTAGGAACTTGTGTTTTCTGTTTTTCAGGGGTGGAGTCAGACCAGTGAAGAGAACCACTGAGAAGAGGATTTCCCTAGTTTGTTTGAATTGCAGCAGAGACAAACGAAGAAAATTTGAAAATTTGAAGGCTAGGAATTTGCCAACTGAATTGGCTTTCCCTCTTCAGTTTTACATTCGGCTTGGGCACTGGATTCTCTTTCCTGTGGTTTAAACCTGGCTGGATTTTATCTCATGCAGCTCTGAGAGAAGGGAATGCTTTATTATGGCTGCTGTCGTACAACAGAACGAGCTGGTTTTCGAATTTGCCAGTAACGTCATGGAAGATGAGCAGCAGGTATGAGGGACAAAAGAAACTGTTGAATATATTCGTGTTATGTTTCATCTCTATGTGTATCCAAAAATTATTTTTTAAGGAAATGTTGAAATCCTTGTGGGTGTGGAACTAGTTAAAAAAAAAAGTTGGATTTCTGAGCAGAGTAGAAACCGAAACAAGCTTTATATTGGAAGTTGGCTTTTGCCCGCAGCTTAAGCCCAAATTCTCCTCAGGTCTTCCTTTCTGATTCCAGAGTGCAACAATGCCCCCTTCATCCATATTTTCTCCAGGGACTGAAGGCTTGAGATACTTCCCGCCAGCAATGGAATGTCCATCAGTGTAATTTTCCTACTGTTTCAAGGAGATAATGTGGGGATGTAGCTCTAAGACCAGTGACTTGTGATTCTGGCCAATTCAGAAAAAGGTCCCCCCCACAGCTGCCTCATGAAATTTCAACTTTATAGCTCTTAAACAGCTTTTCAAGATGTTCTCGTTCTTAATAGTGTCACTTCCATATTTTTAGAAGGTTTTGTAACCTGGTCAATCTTACTAAGTCTTTAACTTGGGTAATCACAAAATGATCCCGCATAACCAGCCAAATGCTGTAAGCATGCTAAAGCATTGAAGTCCATTTACTAGCCATTGGAATACAATATATATATATTGCATATATATTATATATTATATATATATAAAATGTCACTAAATTAACTTTGTGTAGGGGTTAAAAAAATGTTCTGTATGTCTTCAAAAATTTTCACCAGCTTAAAAAATGGTCACTGACCCTTTTTAATCGATGCCACCCCATTTTCTCTTAGCTACTCCCACCCATTCCTTACTTTTTCACAGTTTGTCTTAAGTCCAGAGCATAACCATACGCCTACCAAATAAATTAAATTTCCTTGGGTTTCTCAAGGATTCAGTACAAAATGTGGAGAGGAGAAAGTAAAGCTAAAGTATTTGGAGCCTCTGGCTGGATTTTACAGGCAAGTGCAGTAGTGAAAGGAGAAATGATTGGTGTTCAGCAAACTCCTTCTGGGTTTTCCTGTGGGAGCTGCTCCTGGGCACAAGTCCTTTCTAGGCTCTGACAGAATTCAGACTGTGATTCTTTGTTTCAATTTGGTTCTCGTCTCTAGTTTTTAAGGCCCCTGGGGCCTTCAGATCGCAACATTTCCAAAAACTACTAGGATGACTGGTTAAAGTGCCTGGTGGTGTCTCCTGTAGAATCCCTTTGCCGGTGAGCAGGCTTGCTCTTTAGCGCATGTCATGTCTGTTTTGCACAATGGTCCTTGTAGTTGGAGATGGATTGGGTTCTAGATGTGAATTCGATGGTCTCTAAAAGCGGAGTATCACTGTATAGATCTTTTCCGTTTTGATCATTTCACCAGTTGTATGTGTACCCCAGGGATGGTGATGATGGAGAAGTCTCCTTCAAGGGGGATGGGTCAGCAAAGACGAGAAGTAGCACAGCCTAGTGGTAAGAGCACGGGACGGGGAGTCAGAGAACTTAAGTTCTAATCCTGGCTTTGCCACTTGCTTGCTGGGTGACTTTGAGCACATCACTTCACTTCTCTGTGCTTCAGTTTCTTCATCTGTAAAATGGGAACTAAATGCCCATTCTCCTTCCGACTTAGACTGTGAGCACCTGGTGGGTCAGGAATGGTGTCTGACCTAATTATCTTGAATCTACTACCCCAGCACCACTTACTACTATGCTTGATCAATAGTAAGGACTTAATAAATACCACAATAACAGTGATAATAATAATAATCATTATAATATTGACCCTGATACTTCAGGACCAAGAACCTGCGTGAAGGAATTATTATACTGCCAGTGGTTTGCAGAAAGTCATTTACACTGCCCTGTCCCTGCCTTCCATTATTCCTCTGGGGCACTGAGTGCAGTGAGCAGGTAGGCAGGTAGATCTGTGAAGTGCATGGTCAAGCACACTGTGAAGGGTATACAAAGATTCTTCTAGTACTATGCAAGATCAAGCTCATTGCCATCCAGTTCTCTGGTTGATGGCAGTACATCTACTTCTCTAATTTAGAAATCTTTTATTTTTTCCTCCCATTGGCAGTTTTCAGAGTTACCCAACTCTGTCACAGACACTGTGAGGACTGATAGCCAAGTGCAGGCCTCCCTTTCAACTCCTGCATCATGCCAGAGGGTTTGCTATCATTTTAACTAATCCAACTGATGGCATTTACTGAGTGCTTACCATGTGCAAAGCACTGTACTAAGCATTTGGAAGAATAACAATACAGCAGAATCGGTAGACACATTCCCTGCACACAGCGAGCTTTCAGTCTAGAGCAGACAGACAGACAGCCTTTGACCCAGACTCATCCATAGCCACTGTTCTGAGATTCTGCCCCCCTTTTACTTCCCCGGACCACTGGTTCTGAATCCTCACTGTGCCTTGGGCTCTCTGCTACTGTCCTCATTCACCTAGACTGAGTAGCAGGGGAATCTTGGAGAATCTGGAACCTGGGAGTGGTGGCTATGATCTGCACTGGAGCAGTGGCGTGGATTGCAGGGGAGCAGTGGCGTGGACTGCAGGAGAGCAGTATGGGTTCTACCTAGCAGCACAAGTGAGGCCTCAACCATAATCTCAACTATCAGTGGAAACCCAACAGCTTTACCCCTTCCACTGTACTACTTTCTACACTGGCATAGTAATCAAGAAAGAAAAAAAGCCTAAAAAAGCTTAGGTGGAAAGCAAATGCTTTTTTTTTTTTTGGTGGATGACTGTCAATACAATTCAACTCAGCTTGGCCTTTAAACACCCAAATATTCAGACACATTTACGCGATGAATGCAGGAAATTTGGGTTTGAAAACCTTAGGTGATGGTAATAATAATAATGTAGGTATTTGTTAAACGCTTACTATGTGCTGAGCACTGTTCTAAGCACTGGGGTAGATACAATGTTATCAGCTTGTCCCATGTGAGGCTCACGGTCTTAATCCCCATTTTACAGATGAGGTAACTGAGGCACCGAGAAGTTAAGTGACTTGCCCAAAGTCACACAGCTGAGAGGTGGCAGAGCCAGTATTAGAACCCATGATCCCTGACTCCTAAACCCATTCTCTTTCCACTGAGCCACACTGCTTCTCTATATAATAATAATAACAGTATAATATAACAATATTAACAATATCACAGTAATGATTACAATTGTGGTATTTGTTCAGAGCGTATTATGTGCCAACCACTGTATTAAGCACTGGAGTAAATACAAGATATCCTCTAGACTGTAAACTCATTCTTTTTTTATGGTACCTGTTAAATGCCTACTGTGTGCCAGGCACTGTACTAAGTGCTGGGATAGATATAAGCTAAGCAGGCATTTTTGTTTGTTTTTGCTTCATGGTATTTGTTAAGCACTTATTATATGTTATGTACTATACTATGCACTGGGGTAGATACAAGCAAATCAGGATTTTGAGGGGAGGGTGTTGTGGTATTCGTTAAGCATTTCCTAGGTGCACCGTATTAAGCACTGTACTAAGCACCTGGGTAGGTTCAAGTTAATCAGGTTGGACACAGTCCCTGTCCCATGTCGAGCTCATAGTTTGAATCCCCATTTTACAGATGAGGTAAGTGAGACACAGAGAAGTGAAGTGACTTGCCTAAGGTTGCACAGCAGACGAGTGGCGGAACTGGGATTAGAACCTAGGTCATTCTGACTCCCAGACCCGTGTTCTAGCCACCCAGGACATGCTACTTCTCTAGACCATAAGCTAGGCCAGGAATGTGTCTGCCAACTCTGTTATATTTTATTCTCCCAAGCACTTAGTACAGTGTTCTGCCTGCACATAGTAAGCACTCAACAAATACCATTGATGATGATGATGAAGTCAGATGCAGTCTCTGTCCTACACTGGGCTCACAGTCTAATTAAAAGGGAAAACAGGTGTTGCTTCGGGTAGGTATCTCCTTGTCTTGGGAGAAAACAAAACACTCATTACTTGGTATGCCTAGAGACGCTTAAGGCTTAGTCACTCGTAAGGGTGCAGTATGATGTGCTTCAAGTAATTGTTCTTAGAGCATGAAAAGAAACCATTTCCTGCCAGTGTTATCATGATTCTCTGTGTATTTTCTGATCTCTGAGTTTTCTGCCTCCGGGAAACTTCTAAATTCTATAAATTGAAATAAATGGAGACCAAAGTTTATTTCACATTGCTCATTTTGAAAATCACTGAGGATCTGTAGGGAACTATGTTGACTGCTGGGATGACTTTCTGTGTGGGCAGTATTTCCTGATGGTCAGGTTTTAGTAATCCCACTGATGGCCTCTCCCATTGCTGTAGCACGGAGACCCTCAGTGGATGGATTCCATTAGAATGTGCTGTCAAAATCACAAACCAGGAGCTCTCTCTTGATTCACAAAAGAAGATTTTGGCCTTGCCTCTGTATCTCACCAAAATGTCTAAAAGTTGACTAGCTGCTAATTACTGCAGAAATACTGCAAAGTTTTTTCCATGAAACCTTTGAGAATGACAATTGGATATGATTCCAATAGCATGATTGTCAGGTTTAGTTTCTGGTAGGTTAATTTTACCCAACCAGAAAGCAGGACTGTAGCAAATGGGTTCAACTCCTACCTAAAATAGCCCTCAGGAGTGATTTGAAGCACGTTTCACGTATTTTGTACAAAAGTCCAATTTTGTTCACAAAATAATTTAGCAATTTTAGAAGAAGATGGTTTTGTACTAATTTACTTAAGAATTGGTGGTGGTCACATTAATGATTATATAATTTTTTCTCCCTGCCTCTTTGACTTTTCCAAGCATGCCTTTACAATACTGTCCTTCATTTTTCACCCCAACACCTAAATATCATTTAACTGATTGGGATTAGAAACAGTTTGATGGCAGAGCCGAGATTAGAGCCCATGACCTCTGACTCCAATGCCCGGGCTCTTTCCACTGAGCCACGCTGCTTCCCGTGCACTCAATGAACAGATTTGCGGAACACTCAGATCCTGCCAGGGGAAACTAATCAGAGGAAAGGGTATTTTTTATTGGCAGATGCTTAACAAAGGTTTTCTGGAAGCCTTTCATTTGTCTTGGGAGTCGCAGATTAGTACAATGCACACTGATCATGTATCCTTTATTTTCTACTCCTTCCGACCAGGCTAAACTTCTTAAAAGGATGTGGGGGGAGTCGGCAGGTGTAAGGGTGGGTCTTCAGTCTCCTTTTAGATAGGGATGCTTTCCACTGCCCATCCCATTCCCTATGGGAAGATTCCCTCTATTTTGGTGGGTGTGACCTTAGCACAGGGAGGTTTGCAGCCTTGTTCCAAGTAAGTGATGTGAATATGCTATTCCTCTACTCTTTGATCTCTGTGTGGAAAAGTGGTAAATTCCATTTAGGGTCCCCTATCTGTTTTGTTTATGCCCTTAATTAAATCAAATTAAATTGAAGTATACCCCCCATTATACTGCCAGTATAGAGTTTAGAGTGGGAAAAAAGGGCTTTTAATTTGGTCCTCATTTTGGGCATGTCTACCACTTAGTAAACAACAGCATTTAGGGTTTTTTTTGTTTGTTTTATGGTATTTGTTAAGTGTTTACTATCTGCCTGTACTAAGCGCTGGGGTAGATACAAGCTAATCAGTTGAACAAAGTTCATTTCTCCCACGGGGTTCACAGTCTTAATCCCCAGGTCCTCTCCCAGATTTCTCTATCACCGTGGATGACACGACCATCCTTCCCGTCTCTCAAGCCCGCAATCTCGGTGTCATCCTTGACTCGTCTCTCTCGTTCACCTCACACATCCTATCCGTTACCAAGACCTGCCGGTTTCACCTTTACAATATCGCCAAGATCCGCCCTTTCCTCTCCACCCAAACGGCTACCTTACTGCTACGGGCTCTCGTTATATCCCGGCTAGACTACTGAGTCAGCCTTCTCTCTGATCTCCCTTGCTCCTCTCTCGCCCCGCTCCAGTCTATTCTTTACTCCGCTGCCCGGCTCATCTTCCTGCAGAAACGATCTGGGCATGTCACTCCCCTTCTTAAACAACTCCAGTGGTTGCCTATCAATCTCCGCTCCAAACAAAAACTCCTCACTCTAGGCTTCAAGGCTCTCCATCACCTTGCCCCTTCCTACCTCTCCTCCCTACTCTCTTTCTACCACCCACCCCGCACGCTCCGCTCCTCTGCCGCCCACCTCCTCACCGTCCCTCGGTCTCGCCTATCCCGCCGTCGACCCCCGGGCCACGTCCTCCCGCGGTCCTGGAACGCCCTCCCTCCTCACCTCCGCCAAACTGATTCTCTTCCCCTCTTCAAAACCCTTCTTAAAACTCACCTCCTCCAAGAGGCCTTCCAGACTGAGCTCCTCTTCTCCCTCTACTCCCTCTACCACCCCCCCTTCACCTCTCCGCAGCTTAACCCTCTTTTCCCCCATTTCCCTCAGCTCCTCCCCCTCTCCCTTCCCATCCCCTCAGCACTGTACTCGTCTGCTCAACTGTATATATTTTCATTACCCTATTTATTTTGTTAATGAAATGTACATCGCCTTGATTCTATTTAGTTGCTGTTGTTTTTACGAGATGTTCTTCCCCTCGACTCTGTTTATTGCCATTGTTCTTGTCTGTCTGTCTCCCCCGATTAGACTGTAAGCCCGTCAAACGGCAGGGACTGTCTCTATCTGTTGTCGACTTGTTCATTCCAAGCGCTTAGTACACTGCTCTGCACATAGTAAGTGCTCAATAAATACTATTGAATGAATGAATATTATAGATAAGGTAGCTGAGTCACAGAGAAGTGAAGTGACTTGCTAAAGGTCACACTGCTGACAAGTGGCGAAGCTGGAATTAAAACCCAGGTCCTCTGGTCCTGAACTCTTTCCACTGGGCCACACTGCTTCCCTTAAGCAAACGTGGGCATTCACTTGAATGTCACCTTGGACTTGTGTGGCAGCTTGTGCTTCCCTTTCACCTCTGTGCCTGATGACTTTTCCACTGTTCTTAAGAGAAGTAATAAGAAAAGCAATTAGAAGAGGGAACCAGGTTTCTGGTTTTGTTCTCCTCTCCAGCTCTGTCCCAGGTTTTGTCTCTGCCTCCTCACATTGAAGCACTGCTCAGACATCCGTCCGATAATCTCTCCTTCGTTCCCGTGGTGCTGCCAGGCGGAAGGCAGCCGTGCTCATGGGGGTTCGATCCTCTTGTAGCCACATGTGTTTCCCAGCTACCCTGGGCTTGAGGAAATTTGATACGGATGGCTGGGTCTCACTCCCTCCCAGAGCCAGAGACTCGGGGTGACCCATCTGTCTTTCCATCTTCCCATCTACTCTCAGAGTCTCACCTGCACCTCAAGAAGCCGTATCCCTTTCCAAAATAATGAAATCTCTTTCACAGCAAATGAAAGAGTTCTCAATGAAGCAGTTGTAGGGTGATATGGTTGGGTACCTCATGCCAAGTTGCTTGCCCCCCATCCCCTGGTGTCCTTACAGAGAAGGTGTATTGAAGGCCTTCCATTCGTAGGGGGAGACCCAAGGCAGAAGAACAAATCCAAATCTGTTCTCCAGAGTGAAGTTTAAATGTCACCTAAACCACCAGTCGATCAATGGTATTGAGTGCATACTCTGTGCAGAGCACTGTACACTAAGCACTTGGGAGGGTACAAAACAATAGAGTTGGTAGACACGTTCCCCATCCACAAGGAGCTTGCAGTTTAAAGGACTGTGGCTCTCCAAGCACTAGCAACCTGGCTCCGAGCAAGTAAAAATGCCCCAAAGTTCATCTGCCCCACTCCTTTGAACCTGAAAGCATCAACAGTGAAACCAAGACAGCAGCCCCTCCTTATGTCCTGGGTCAAGAGAACATAGTCCAGGCTGTCTCTTCAAAGCCTGGTCCCCAATTCTTTCAGGTATCCTGGACATTTCTCTGAGGACAAGCTAGGGTTGGGCATCCAGATCTACGACAGCACTAAAGGTTTAAACTTTGCAAGGCCTTAGAGCCACCTACGTGTTGCTGCCTGGCCTAGAGCTTCCAGTCACTCCTGCTGTCATCAGCCAAATGGCAGCTGTGCCGTGGGCTCAGCTGATCCTCTCTGGACCAGCTTCAGTGCTGTTGCTTGGCTAAGGAAGGTGATAGCAGCAGCAGCAGTAGAAGGCAGTGCCTGAAGGAGAAGCAGCATGAAGACTGCTCAATTCCCCAAGGTTGAATCTGGGTTGCAGCAGTAGTTAAGAACAATTGTAATATCTGTTAAGCACTTACTCTGTATCGAACACAGTACCAAGTGTTGGAATAGATGCAAGATAATCAGGTCGGACCCCATTCCTGTGCCACCTAGGACTCTCAGTCCCAATTCCACAGCCCCGCCCCCAGTCTCATTCGAGCAGATCCCTCCAGCTGAATGGGTGCGCTGCTCCTCCTCTCAGCTCTGGGGTCGAGAGGAGTCTCTGGCCCACTCCATAGCCCACACAGGGGTAGAAAATTGTGGCAGAGCAGGAGACTGAGCAGGAGGGAGGATGAAAACTTGTACTTTCTCCTTTCCCCCTTATTTCCTTTTCCTCCACTCTTCCTACCCTTTCTCCTCCTCCTTTCTCCAGCTCCCCTCTGTCTCCTGAATTCTCCATTTTTTCCTCCATCTCTTCTCCCTCTTTTCCTCCCGCTTACCCCTCCAAGTGCTTTCCAAGCTTGTCCTAAATTCGTCCCTCTGATCAAAGTGAAAAGTTGTCACTTTTGGTGTTGCCTACTGAGTGAAATCATATAATGCTGCTAATGCTTTTAAGTGCATACTAGTGTACCAAACACTGTACCAAGTGCTGAGGTAATTTCGGACATCCCTATCCCACATGGAACTCACAATCTAAAGGGGAGGGAGAACAGATGATGAATCTCCATTTTACAGATCATGGAACTGAGGCACACAGAAGTTAAGTGACTTGCCCAAAGCCACATGGCAGGCAGGTGATGGAAGCAGGACTAGAACCCAGGTCCTCTGACTCCCAGGCCTGTGCTGTTTCCACTGGGTCATAGTGCTTCTGTACGTCTGGCTCCGATTCATTTTTTATTTCAATGTTTTTATCATGTATGTTCACTTTAAATACCAGTTTTTTATCCAGGGCGCTTTATGTGATGAAGTTATTTGTTTGGGTGAAGAGATAATAATGTTGGTATTTGTTAAGCACTTACTATGTGCAGAGCACTGTTCTAAGCGCTGGGGTAGACACAAGGGAATCAGGTTGTCCCACGTGGGGCTCACAGTCTTAATCCCCATTTTACAGATGAGGTAACAGGCACAGAGAAGTTAATGAGACAGTGACTTTTTACCTCAGCATCACAAGCCCCAGGTTGTGATTCTTGGGGCCCGGGGAGGCCCTTACTGGGCAGCTGGTGGTTTTTTACACGTGTTCTACAGTAATCTCCACTCCCAGTGACCTGACCCCTAAGTTTGATCAAATAGTGCTTCATCTCTCGAGTTTTTCCACTCCACATCCTTTTCTTATGTACATGTCACTTCCTATTTGAGATTGGGCTAAATTATGCTGAAGAATTCAGAGGAAAGTCAAGGTTAGAAAAACAAGAAGTAAATTTTAAAAAAAGACCACATTAGCAATGAAATTCCCAGTGATGGTGTATTCCTTTTAATGTTTTGATGTGGGTTAAAGCTTCCTTCATACCTTGTCATTTTATTTAAAGGAGGTAATGTAGGTAATAGAGGAAGTAAGATCCAAAATGATTGGTTCCACAGAGATTTATTTCTTAGAAAAATATTCCTACTTGAATGTTCTTGGGGAGGAAAACGGATTGATAGTTCAGGTACTGATATGGAAAGTTTAAAGACTAAAAGGATCGAGTCAGAGATGGGTCCTGAATTTGATGGAATCGTTCTGAAAGTCCATCCAGAGTGGTAATAGGAGACAGAGACAAGAGACAAAAAAGTTTTGCTTTAGAAGTTCTGATCTTCAGATCATTTAGTAGTTGCAAGACCTTATCTAAGCAGGCACTGGAAAAGTTTCAACAGGATGGTGATGGAAACCTTAAAGGAGAAATAAGTATTTAGAATAAAATAGAGGTGACATTTCAGGTTAGCACCCAGGATAGAGAAGTAAGACGTTAAAAAAAAAAAAAGTAAAAAAATTGAAAAGCAGAGCTTGATTGTATTATTAGAAGAGATGCTGCACCCAAATTTTTCAGTCCCAGTCTACAGGTCCTCTGTAGTCCAGTACCACAGAGCCATTGAACAAGCAGGCCCTGGTGTAAGATTGGCTCACTGAGGGCCTGTTGTCTGGTAGAATCAGGACTTGCCCACAACACACCCTTTTCCTTTCCATCACATTCATGGAAGAAGTGTTTCTGTTAGAATGGCTGGCACAAATTAGGTCTGTTTGAAATGGCAGGATGAGCCAGGGGCAGCAGGGTCAGTGAAAGTAGGACAGATGGTAAAGGAAAGAATAAGGAAGGTAGAAGAAGATAGGGGTGAGGAGAGTGATTTTCTCTTCTGAAATACTCATGGTCAGCTTGGGTCAGGTGCTTAGATGTATTTACTGAATGCTTACTCTGTGCAGAGCACAGTGCCTGGCACATAGTAAGTGCTTAACAAATACCATAATTATTACTCCCTGCCCACAACGAGCTTGCAGTCTAGAGGGGGAGACAAATATTAATATAAATAAATACTATACAGATATTTACCTAGGTGCTGTGTGGCGAGGATGGGGAATGAATAAAGAGAGCAAGTCAGGGTGATGCAGAAGGAAGTTGAAGAAAGGGAAAAGAGGGCTTAGTCAGGGAAGGCCTCTTGAAGGAGATGTGCCTTCAGTAAGACTTTGAATTATGTGGGAGGGCTGGGGGGCAAGGAGAGTAGTTGTAGGATATGAGGAGGGAGGGTGTTCCAGGCCACAACCGGGATATGGGCGAGAGGTCAGCAATGAGATCGAAGAACAGTGAGAAGGTTCTCAGTAGAGGAGCGAAGTGTGAATGCTGGATTGTAGTAGGAGAGTAGTCAGCTGTGTGACTGTGGGCAAGTCACTTAACTTCTCTGTGCCTCAGTTACCTCATCTGTAAAATGGGGATTAACTGTGATCCTCACGTGGGACAACCTGATTACCTTGTATCTACCCCAGTGCTTAGAACAGTGCTCTGCACATAGTAATCGCTTAACAAATACCAACATTATTATTATTATAGGTGGAGTCAAGGTGATTGCTTTAAAGCCCGTAGTGGGGAGTTTCTGTTTGATGCGGAGGTGGATGGATAACCATCAGAGTTTCTTGAGGAGTGGGGAAACATGGACTTAACGTTTTTGTAGAAAAAAGATCTGGGCAGCAGAGTGAAGTATGGACTGGAGTGGGGAGAGACAGGAGTCTGGGAGGTCAGCAAGAGGCTGATACAGTAATCAAGATGGGATAGAATAAGTGATTTTATTAAAGTGCTAGCAGTTTGGATGGAGCAGAAAGGGCAGAGTTTAGCAGTGTTTTGAAGATTGGATGGATGAGATTTATTGATGGATTGAATATGTGGGTTGAATGACGAGTCAGTGATAATGCCAAGGTATGGGCTTGTGAGACAGGAAGGATGGTAGTGCCATCTACAGTGATGGGAAAGTACAATGATCTGCACAGGGTAAGTGCTCAGATATCATTGATGATGATGATAAACTATGCTTAAGGTGGAATGGGACAGAAGCGGGTGGGTACTGATATTGTGATGGAATTAGATGTCTTTGTACTTGATTTGATGACACCCAAGCAAACTTTACCTCTGGATCCACTGGTCCACTTCTCCTCTACACTTCTGTTAAACCATTGCCTATTTGAAAAAAAGAGTGAAGGCATCTCCAGAGAATGACTTTGTGTTCATGCTCAGAAGCTTTAGAAGGAATGTTTGCCTTATATGTGCTGCTACCCCCTCCATCTCAAACTCAGAACCCAATTTATCAACTCATAAAATTTTGGCATAATAATAGTGTTCTTTGTTAGGCACTTTCTATGTGCCAAGCATTGTACTAAGTGTGGGGGAACATATACAGGTAATAATAATAATAATAATGGCATTTGTTAAGCGCTTACTATGTGCAAAGCACTGTTTTAAGCGCTAGAGAGGATACAAGCTAATCAGGATGTCCCACGTGGGGCTCACAGTCTTCATCCCCATTTTACAGATGGGGTAACTGAGGCACAGAGAAGTGAAGTGACTTGCCCATAGTCACACAGCTGACAAGTGGCTGATCTGGAATTTGAACCCATAACCTCTGACTCCCAAGCCCAGGCTCTTTCCACTGAGCCATGCTGCTTCTCTAATAATAATGGTATTTGTTGGCTTACTGTATGCCAAGCACTGTTCTAAGCGCTGGGGTAGGTACAAGCTAATTAGTTTGTCCCACGTGGAGCTCACAGTCTTCATCTCCATTTTCCAGATGAGGGAACTGAGGCCCAGAGAAGTGAAGCGACTTGCCCAGAGTCCCATAGCTGACAAGTGGTGGACCCAAGATTAGAACCCATGGCCTCTGTCTCCGAAGCCCGGGCTCTTTCACTAAGCCACTAGTGGAAAGCTAGTGGCAATCAGGTTCGACATAGTCCCTGTCACACATGGGGCTCACAGTCTAATTATGAGGGAGAACAGGGACTCTAGGCATGCACTCTTTATTGGCTAACAAGCTGAAAAGGTGAACAGATCAAAAGGTTGTATTGTGTTTCATCATGTGTAATACATACAATACCATATGTAATGGGCTCAAAAATCTATTTTTGTACTCTAAGGCAGAGGCCAGCAACTTATGGCTCTCAAGCTTCTTTATACCAGATGCAGTTCTCGACTCTTGGCCCCCACAGCATGGGGCCATTGCCCCATGGCCTCAGCATCTCTAGTGGTAATAATAATAATTGTGGTATTTGTTAAGTGCTTACTATGTGCCACTCTACTAAGCACTGGGATGGATACAAAAAAAAATTGGGTTGGACATAGTCCCAGTCCCACGCGGGGCCCACAGTCTCAATTCCCATTGTACAGATGAGGTAACTGAGGCACAGAGAAGTGAAGTGACTTGCCCAAGGCCACACAGCAGGCAAGAGGCAAACCCAGGATTAGAACCCATGACTTTCTGAGTCCCAGGCCTGTGCTTTATCCAGTATGCCATACTGCAGTGCCGTTAGCTGTACTCTCAGTGTTTTGGGCAGGAAGTAGCAGGCCCTCCCTGGTAAATGCTCAGTACAGTACTCTGCTTGTAATAAGTGCTCAGTAAACACCATTGATTGAATGATTGAGCCAGGTAGGAAGCCAAAGAGGAGCCAAGATGGCGGTTCCACTTCTGTCCTCTACTGGCAGGCTGCAGCTCGGGGATCAGTGGGGGCATCTCCTTCCTTAAGAGACAGCAGGGCAAGCCTGACCTGCTCTCGTCCTCCCACCGGCACCCGGGATGGTGACCCATCAAGCAGCAGAGGTGCCGAGTTTCCTTATGGGCAGGGAACGTGTCTGCCAACTCTGTTGAATTGTACTCTCCCAAGCACATAGTAAGTGAGGGAGACAGCTCTCTCCCTACCCTAAGGATGCTGGGGTAGGGTTCAAGAACATCCCTCATGCTGGGCGCTGTGTGCACCAGTCATGGGTTGTAGAGGCCCCGAAAAAGAGAAAGGTTCACCTCCCTCATGATCAGGGCTTGGAATAACCAAGCAGCTTGGCATAGAAGGAGAGGGCATTGAATCAGAACTACCTAATGCTGCTACCTGTCCCCAGGGTAGGAGGCAGATAGTGGCTGTGGGAATTGCTCAGTTTTTTTCCTCTCTCTTTCCCTCTGTCTCCCTCTCTCCTGGTAGTGGAAAGAGGCAATCATTGATGTTTTTTGAGCACTTGTGTATAGAATTTCATAAGCTTGGGAAAGTACAATGTAATAGAGTTGTTAGACATAATCCTTGCTCTCGAGGAGCTCACACTCTACAGGGGCAGACAGATTTGTTAGGTTACAATTAGGGAAAATAGAAGAGTTTGAAGATAAGTGCCTAATGCTGTGGGGCTGGGGGTGAATATAGAAGTGCTTAAGGGATACACAGTCAAGTGTATGCAATTCCAAGGTGAATGCCCCAGCCATGTCCAAGCCCAGCTGCTTTGATTTGTTTTCCATCCCTGGGGTCCCGAAAGCTACCTTGTCTCTCCACATCCCCATCTCTTTACAGCTGAGAGCCAGCGGCAATGGTGCCTCTATCATTCGAATCCAGACTAACATTTAACAACTTTCAACAGTTTAATATGTAA
Source organism: Ornithorhynchus anatinus (assembly GCF_004115215.2). NCBI lineage: Eukaryota > Metazoa > Chordata > Mammalia > Monotremata > Ornithorhynchidae > Ornithorhynchus > Ornithorhynchus anatinus. The sequence continues at coordinate 112,915,505 of NC_041729.1, forward strand.
AGTGTTTAACATGTAAACGTGGCACTTTGCAACTCTAGCACCAACAAGAAGCTGAGCACAAATGTGTTACTGTTATGTGTTATTGTTATTCTCCCCCTACTTCCACCCCCTCCCTCACCCCCACTCTCCTTCACCCTCCTTTTTTCTCTTCTTGTTCCCCTTTTTCCCTTCTCTTCCTCACTCTTTTCTCCTCCTTCTCTTTCATTTATCTTTCTCTATTTCCCTCTGTATGGTATTTGTTAAGCGCTTACTATATGCCAGGCACTGTTCTAAGCACTGGGGTAGCAGGTTGGACACAGCCCATGTCCCACATTCATTCATTCAATCATATTTATTGAGTGCTTACTGTGTGCAGAGCACTGTACTAAGGGCATGGAAAGTACAATTCACATGGGGCTCGTAGTCTTAATCCCCATTTTACAGATGAGGTAACTGAGGTACAGAGAAGTGAAATGACTTGCCCGTGGCCCAGGATCACACAATAGAGAAGTGGTGGAGCAGGATTAGAATACAGGCCCTTCTGACTCCCTGGCCCCTGCTCTATCTACTAGGCCATGCTGCCTCTCCTCTTCTCTTTCTTCCCCTTTTTCCCTCCCTCTTTCCCTGTTTTCTTCTCCATCTCCTCTTTTTCTCTCCCCCTTTTATTATTTTTAGAATTATTATTATTGCATAATTACCCCTTCACAATTAAATAAGCTACATTAAAGTTAATGTGTGTTTAATTTATATGATTGGCTGTTGGCACATCAACTGCTCCGAGGTTTTGTTTGGCTCTTCTGCACAAAAAGTTTGTTGATCCCCTTTTCTCAGGGCAGTCATTCAGGACTTTGAAACATACTGTGCTGAAAACCAGCTAAACTACTTTTGCTACCTTCTGGTTTCATACACCTGGGAGACCAGCAGAATGTACATAGTCGACGTGCAAGAGAGAGACTTCTGAAAATGTAAAGCACCACGGCCAAACTGCCGCCCACAGCTTTTTTGTTTTGGTTTGGTTTTTAGTTTAGCCCTGCTTCCAGAAACACAGATTTTGCCCCTCTTCCCCTACCAGCTGATGATTCCTAAAATGTTTTCTTATGATGCCATCACCACATACGTTTTTCTCATTCCTGGTTGCTCTTTATCCACCATTCCAAAAATTGACCTCCTCCCTCCATTATGGAGTTTGTAGAAGAGCAGCAAGAAAGCTGTGAGTTTGGACATTGGTGACTGGAAAGGAAGAGTCTGAGTGAGGTTGGAAGGTAGAAAATGGTACAGGCAGCCCCATCTCAAGCACTTTAGTCTTGAGGTTCTTGAACTTCTGAGCATCTTCTCCTGCAGTTCACAAATCCTGTCAATTAACCACTCCTGCATTTAGGCTAGTAATCTGGTCATTTCAAAACATCTCATATCACCCCCGTTGTCAGCAGATATTAAAGCCATAAAAATTGAGCTTGGGTTAGGGATTGTACTTTTGTTTTTCAACCTACCGATGTCATTTTTTGCTCTATTAAAAACACAGAATTGAAGAAGGAAACATATTTGCCCTTTAGTGAGAAATTGAAAACTGATAGGAAGGGAAATTACCAGCTTTAAAGAGTATAAAAAATTGATTAGCATCATTAACATTGACTAAGAGACCATTGTAAAATGGTCTCTTACCAACCTTTATATGCCTTTCACCTTTAGCGGTTTAAAGCTCTGGCAGAATCCTATGAATAGGCCAAATTTACAAAGAGCACTTGTAGTTGTTCAGGGGATATTTTTGCTGTAAACTTCCATTTGTACCTGTAGCTATAGCAGGCAGAATAAATGGCCATTGCCTCAGTGAGTGGGCCACCTGGCTCTGCCCCACCAGTCCACTTGAGTCTGCTCCGGAAATGAATCAGTCATCAACAATCTCTAAACTGTGAGCTCCTTGCAGACAGGAAATGTTTCTACCAACTCTTTTGTTTTGTACTCTTCTAAGAGCTTACTTAATACAGTGCCCTGCAGTCAATCAATAGTATTTATTGAACACTTACTGTGTGCAGAGCACTGTACTACTTACTATGTACAGAGCACTTGAAAGAGGACAATGTAATAGATTTGGTAGGCAATGCTACCTGCCCACAAGGAACTTAAAAGGGGGACAGATATTAAAATAAATTACAGATATGTACATAAGTGCCTTGGGGCTCAGGGAGGGGTGAATAAAGGGTACAAATTCAAGTGAAAGGATGACGTTGAAGGGAGAGGGAGTAGGGGAAATGACAGGTTGGTCAGGGAAGGCCTCTTGGACAAGATGCACTTTTAATAGTGCTTTCAATGTGGGAAGAGTGATCGTCTGTCAGATGTGAAGTGGGAGGGAGTTCCAGGTCAAAGGCAGGATGTGGATGAGAGGCTGGTGGTGAGATGGATGAGATCAAGGTTCAGTGAGAAGATTAGTGTTAGAGAAGCAGCATGGCTTAGTGGATAGAGCACAGGTCTGGGAGTCAGAAGGTCAAGGGTTCTCATCCCAGCTCTGCCACTTGTCTGCTGTGTGACCTTGGGTAAGTCACTTCACTTCTATGTGCCTCATTTACCTCACCTGTAATATGGGGATTAATAATAATAATTATGATATTTGTTAAGCACTTACTATGTGCAGAGCACTGTTCTAAGCGCTGAAGAAGATACAGGCTAATCAGATTGTCCGACGTGGAGCTCACATTTTTTTAATCCCCATTTTTAATCCCTCACAAGTTTTAGGTTTGTGAGGCAGAGAGGTGTCGTCTAGAGTGATGGGAGCGTGAGGGGGAGGACTAGGTTTGGGTGGGAAGGTGAGGAGTTCTGTTTTGGAAGTTTGAGATGTCAGTGAGACAACCAAGTAGTGATGACTCGAAGGCAAGAAGAAATTTGAGGCTTTGGAGAAGGAGAAAGATTGGGGCTGGCATGTAGACTTGGAAATGTATCTGCATAGAGATGGTTGAAACCATGGGAGCGAACAAGTTCTCTGAGTGAGTGGGTGTAGACCCAGAACTCAGTCTTGAGGAGCTCCCACAGTTAAGGGGATGGGAGCTGAGGAGGAGCCTACGAAAGAGACTGAGAATGAGTGGGCAGAGAGATGGATTGATAGGAGAGGAACCAGGAGAGAATGGTGTCAGTGAAGCCGAGTTTAGAAACTGTTTTTAGGAGAAGAGGGTGATCCACAGTGTCAAAGGCACCTGAAAGGTTGAGTAGGATAAGGATGGAGTAAAGGCTGTTGGCGTTGGCAAGAAAGAGTCCATTGGTGACCATTAGGAGGGCGGCTTCCATGGGGGGAAGGGGCAGAAGCCAGATTGGAGGGGGTCAAGGGATGAATTGGAGGAGGGGAAGTGGAGGTAGTAGAGATGATTCACTTGGGGAGTTTGGACAGGAATCAACCAATTGTATTTATTGACCACTTACTCTGTGCAGAGCACTGTACTAAGTGCATGGGAGAGTACAGTATAACAGAGTTGGTCGACATGTTCCCTCCCACAATGAGCTTACAGTCTAGGAGGGAGAAGAGACAATAACTGGAGGGAGCTGTGGAGTCAAAGTAGGGTTTTTTTAGGAGCATGTTTGAAAGCAGTGGGGAAGAAGCCAGTGGAGAGTGAACAGTTGGAAGACATTGGCCCTGGAGGGAAGGAGGGAGGGGGCAAGTGTTTTGATAAGGGGCAAAGGAATGGGGTCAGAGGTGTAGGTGGAGGAGGTGGATTTTTAGAGGAAGCAGAAGTTATCTTGAGATACTGCTGGGAAGATGGGAGAGTCGAAGAAGGGGCAGGAAGAGGGAGGGACTGGGGAGAAGCAGGGGAGATTTAAGGGAAATCACACCTGATGATTTCAATTTTCCAGGGAAGTACCTGGCTAGGTCATTAGGGACAAGAGATGGGGAGGGCGGGGAGTTTGAGTTAAAACGTCTTAAACACTGGTAAAGGCAGTGGTCATGGGAGTCAAAAACAATGGAGAAATAATGTTGCTGGGTGAAGTGGAGGACAGAATTAAAGCAAGCAAGGATGATAAGAAGCAGTGTGGAGTAGTGGAAAGACCACAGACTTGTGAGTGATAGGACCTGGGTTCTAATCCTATCTCTGTCACAGTGAAGTGGTGTGACTTGGGGCAAGTCACTTAACAATCTCTGTGCATCAGTTGTCATCAGCAAATACTTGTTCTCCTTCCTACTTAGACGGCAAGCCCCCTGTGGGCCCTGATTATCTTGTATCTACCCCAGCGCTTAGTACAATACTTGACACATAGTAAGTGCTTAACAAATCCCAGCTCCGGCACTTGCTGCTTTGTGACCTTTGACAAGTCACTTAACTTCTCTGTGCCTCAGTTACGTCATCTGTAAAATGGGGATTAAATCCTGTTTAGACTGTAAGCCCCCACTGTGAAAGGGACTGTGTCCAACCTGATTACCTTGTGTCTTCCCCAGCATTTAGAAGAATGCTTGACACATAGTAAGCACGTGGCTCAGTGGAAAGAGCACGGGCTTTGGAGTCAGAGGTCATGGGTTTGAATCCCGGCTCAGCCACTTGTCAGCTGTGTGACTTTGGGCAAGTCACTTAACTTCTCGGTGCCTCAGTTACCTCATCTGTAAAATGGGGTTTAAGACTGTGAGCCCCACGTGGGACAACCTGATTCCCCTGTGTCTACCCCAGCGCTTAGAACAGTGCTCGGCACATAGTAAGCGCTTAACAAATACCAACATTATTATTACAATAATAATAATAATAACAAATACCACAGTCATCATTATTGTTATTGAGATGGACCAGGTTGGCATGATATCTGGATTTCTGCCAACAGCACTCCACAGCTTGTGCATGAGAGCAAAGAAAGCATGTACTGTGAAGGTGGTCCAGGGCTATGGATTAGTGCTAAGAGATTGGCGAATGGATAGGAGAGCAAGTGAGTTGATTTCAATAGAGAGGGTGATTTGGAAGGTGTCAGTTTGTTCATCAAGGAAAGGTAGTTTGGATAGGGAGAGAGCAGGATTATATCTCGAGACTTGGGGCATCAGATTTGGAGGAAGCTCCCTGGCCAGCCAAGCCTTTGGAAGAAGAATCCCTGCAGCAAATTTTCCTCAGAATATGCCAAGCAAGAATGATCAAGCAAAAACTCCTCACTGTTGGCCTCAAAGCTCTCCATCACCTTGCCCCCCGACCTCACCTTCCTTCTTTCCTTCTACAGCCCAGCCCACACACTCCACTCCTCTGCTGCTAACCTCCTCACTGTGCCTGTTCTCCCCTGTCCCACCGTAGACCCCTGGCCCACATCTGGCCTGATCCTACCTCTGTCCTAGAATGCCCTCCCTCCTCACATCCTCCAAACTAGCGCACCACCCCCCTTCAAAGCCCTACTGAAAGCTCACCTCCTCCAGGAGGCCTTCCTAGACTGAGCCCTCCCTTTTTCTCTGTTCCTCCTCCCTTCCCCATTGCCCCTACTCCCTCCCCCAGCTATACCCCCCTCCCTGCCCCACAGCACTTGTGTATATATGTACATATTATTCTATTTATTTTATTAATGATGTGTATATATATAATTCTATTTGTTTATATTGATGCTATTGATGCCTGTCTACTTGTTTTGTTTCTCTCTCTCCCCACATCTAGGCTGTGAGCTCGTTGTTGGGTAGGGATTGTCTCTATTTGTTGCCAAATTGTACTTTCCAAGAGGTTAGTACAGTGCCCTGCACACAGTAAGCGCCTAATAAATACAATTGAATGAATGGATGAATGAATGAAAATGGGGCAAGATATCTTCAGAAAATTGTTGTGGATTAAAAGATCCTCATTAAATATTGTTGATTTATTGATTAGGCCCTGTGTGCAGAGCACTGAACTGAGCACTTGGGAAAGTACAGTGCAACAGAGTTGGTAGGTGTGATCCTTGCCCACAATCAGTTATATTTATTGAGTACTTATCTGTATGCAGAGCACCGTACTACGCGTTTGGGAGAGTACAATACCAACAGAGTTGTTAGAACATTCCCTACCCCCAAGGAGCCGCAAAGTTTACAGTGGGAAACAGACATTAGTATAAATTATGGATATGGGAAAATAGAGTATAAGGAAGTGTACATAAGTGCTTTGGGACGGGAGTGAGTATCAGAGGGCTTAGGGGAGTGTCAAAAGCTAACTGACTTGAGCAATTGTGACCAGCTTCTTTGCCTAGCTTTTGGGTCTCATATCTGTGCCTGCTCTTGCTGAGAGAAAGGAGGTATAGCGGAAGGCAAGTAAGGGGGTGAGGACAGTAGAAATGGTACTGTCCCTTGGCTTAAAACTCTGTACTAAAAAAATCCTATGTGGGGTTAACCATACCCAAAGCCAGTGTGGCTTAGTGGCAAGAGCCCGGGCTTGGGAGTCAGAGGACATGGGCTCTATTCCCGCCACTTGCCTGCTGTGTGACCTTGGCCTCAGTTACCTCATCTGTAAAATGGGGATTAAGACTGTGAGCCCCACGTGGAACAACCTGCTTACCTTGTATCTACCCCACTACTTAGAACAGTGCTTGGCACATAGTAAGTGCATAACAAATACCATAATTATTAAAGTTTTGTGCATGTATCCATGACACGCCTCAACTAATGAATAAGCCTCCTCGCTGACTTCCCTGCCTCCTGTCTTTCCCCACTCCAGTCTATACTTAACTCTGCTACCCAGATCATTAAAAAAAAATGTTCAGTCCTTGTTTCCCCATTCCAAGAACCTCCAGTGGTTACCCATCCACCTCCACATAAAAAAGAAACTCTAAAGCACTCAGTCAAGCTGCCCCCTTCTACCTTACCTCGCTGACTACAACCTAGTCCTCTAGTACTCTTTACTCCTCTAATGCCAACTTACTCACTATACCTCAAACTCATCTATCTCGCCACTGACCCCTTGCTTACCTTCGCCCTTGGGCCTTGAACTCCCTCAGTGCCAAACCACCATTCTCCCCATTTCAAAGCCTTATGAAAATCACATCTCTTCCAAGAGGCTTTCCCCAATTAAGCCTTCTTTCCCCTTACTCCCTCTCCCTTCTGCATCACCTATGCCCTTGAATCTATACTTGTAAAGCACTTGATATTCACCCCCCTCCTCAGCCCCACAGCATTTATGTACATATCCATAATTTATTGTAATGTCTGCCTCCCTCAAGTCTGTAAACTCCTTGTGGGCAGGGAGCACTTATACCAATTCTGCCTTAGAATACTCTCCCAGCCATTTTGTACAGTACCCTGTACACAGTAAGCACACAATAAATTCATTCATTCAGTCAGTTATTTTTATTGACCACTTACTGTGTGCAGAGCACTGTACTAAGCACTTGGAAAATACAATTCAGCAATAGAGACAAACAATAAATACCACTGATCCAGCTGTTCCTTCCTAAACTGCTTCACGCTGTATCGAGATAGATATGCAGTCAGAAGATGTTCCCTAGTTCTGACTTTGCTTCGTAACCAAAATGTGTCATGAATATGTGTTCTAGATGAGCTGTATCTCTGAAGAGAGAGTGAATTATAGGAGCAGGTGGTGAGGTGTTAGGCAAATCCCAGAGGGTAATACCTGGAGGTCAGGATTGAAGAGACTATTTAAGAGAAGAGGGTGATTGCAGCATTGAAAGCTGTGGAAAGATTGAAGAGAGTTAAAGTTTAAATCCAAGATGTTAGCAAATCTAAAGTAAATTGCTATTTAAGTAACATAAGATACCTCCAAAACCTAACAGAAGTTCCAAACAGGCCAGATTTTCCCCTGCCTACTCAGACCTGATTCTGGTCTTAGGCCCGGAAGCTTAGCTTGATTTCAGCACAGGAAAGTCTGGGTACAGTTGGGATCAGAAACGGGTGTAGTTTTTTGTTCTGTAGGGTTGTCTTGCATGCAAGGTGCATTTGTGGTGGTTCCCTCGTGCTGGTGATTCTGGAAGTGGGGTGGGGGCGGTGCCCCACCATCTCTCGAAGCCCAGCTGTAGCTGGACATGGGGTTTGAGCCTGATAATAGTGTGTGGGCTTGGGAGTCAAGTGCACCCAAGCCATAAAAGACCTCTTCGTGAGTAAAAAAGACTGGTCAACTTTAAAAAAAAGAAGAGGATTGGTTAGTACCAGGTAATTTGGGTGCCAATTTCATTGATTTTTAGCTGAGTCATTTCTGCTTGCAGTTGTTTTGTTTTTTTCTTAGTCTTATGAGAACAGCTGGTTTGGTTCTTGAACGGAGTAATAGGCTTGTCATCCATTTTGTTTGGATTTTAATAAAGCGAACCTCTCAGGCTTGAAAGGACAGCACTCCCTTTAACGTTGCACTAATGTAGGTTTGCATTTAATTGCTTTAACTCGATGAACTTCCCCTTCCAACTGTCGTTGTAACATCTGTTGTTGTCTGTGGTCAGATGTTGTGACTTTTTGCTGGAGTAGTTTTTACGTAAACAAGTCCCTCCTAGCCAAGCCCTTATTTCACTTCTTGCTTATAGTATATTTGCCTGAAAGTCTCCTCTTTTGTCCATTTGGGATTACATGAGTTGCTAGTATGAGTGTCATGGAATGGGGGTGTTAGTGGCATACCAGTCAACTGTCTGTTTGGGTTTGTGGCAGCAGCTAATTAAGCACTCCACATGTGAAGGAGGGGAGAGAAGAAAGTTTAGAAGAGAATGCTAAAGTGATAGACATCATCTCAGTTAGCTTTGTAAAGAATAAAATAAAATTTGTAAACCCAGCAAAATGATAGTTGACTTACAACATTTTCATATACAGCCAGTTTTCCCAAAACAGTAGGTTGCGTTCTCTCAAAACCCCACGTTAAGGAAAACCTGTAATGTACAATGTGTCCCAGACTGACTCTGCTCAAGCCATTTCTTCCCACGCTGTGGCATCCTTTATCCAAACAGGCCCTCATTGCCAGAGGTATGTTCCCCAATTCCCAACAATGCTGTAGCCAAAACGTACAATGAAAAGCATTTCTACTCCAAACACACACAGACGTCCAGTTTGCTCATGTGCACTGTCTCCTCATATACAACTCCTTAAGTGGAACTCATACCCCAGAGAACAGTCGGGTTTAAACAGTCGCTTAGTGATGTTTATTATTATTGTATACAACAGGGGTCAGCAACCCTTTTTTTTCTTTCTTCCAGAAAAGCCAAGCAGAATGAAACATATGAAAAGTTGGCAGGGTACAAAGAACTGTACAGTGTATGCTTCCCTTCATGTGACACGTGATATCACATTGTTGTGTACAGCACAGTTTGATGATATAATTGCACCAAGTGATGGCTTTGTAAAACAGTTGTTGCCACGAGGGCTGAGAAAATGGGGGGGGGGAGTAGGAGGACAGAAGAAGAGGGAGGAGAGAGAGAGGAAGAGAAGAGAAGAGAGGAAGAGAGGAAAACAGGGAGAAAGAAAGGAGAAGGGAGAGCAGGGGAGGGAAGGAAAGAGGAGCTGGGGGATGAGTAGTAGTGGCCTCCCGGGTGACCCCAAAGTGGGGTCCAGATCCGTGGTCTTCCAAAGCGGTGTGCCCTCATCCCAATCCTCCCCACCCACACCATCCAGCAGAGGATTCTATATGGGCTGCCTGGTATTGACTACCTCGCTCCCTTGCTGACCTGCCGAGATGCATATGGTAGCAGTCCCGCACATTGTAAGGGGTTGGGCAGGGTGCCCCCCCCCCCCAACCTCCCGCCCCCTACCAAGGCCCTGCTCGAGGGCCATATTTTTAGCTCCAAAAAGAGCCGGATAGAGCTTTAATAATAATAATGATAATTATAATAATTATGGTATTTAAGTGCTTAACTATGTGCCAGACACTGAACTAAGTGCTGGGATGGATACAAGCAGATCAGATTGGATACAATCCCTGTTTCACGTGGGCTCACAGTCTCAATCCCCATTTTACAGATGAGGCTTTAGAGCCATAGGTCTAAAGGTCTAAACCCCCTGCTATACTGCACATAAAATAATTTGGTATTTGTTGAGTGCTTACAATGTGCCAGGCCCTGTACTAAGCCCAGGGGTGGTTACCAGCAAATTGGGTTGGACACAGTCCCTGTCCCATGTGGGGCTCAGTGTCAATCCCCATTTTATAGTTGAGGTAACTGAGGCACAGAGAAGTGAAGTGACTTGCCCAAGGTCACACAGCAGACAAGTGGCAGAGCCGGGAGTAGAACCCAGGCCCTTCTGACTCTCTGGCCTGTGCTCTATCCACTACACCGTGCTACAACTCAAAAATGTACTCCCAACACAAAATTTACAGTGCAACCACATTTTAGTGTCTAGAATGTAAGGTCATTATGGGCAGGGAACGTGTTTACCAAAGCAGCCTGGCTCAGTGGAAAGATCACGGGCTTTGGAGTCAGAGGTCATGAGTTCGAATCCCAGCTCTGCCACTTGTCAGCTGTGTGACTGTGGGCAAGTCACTTAACTTCTCTGTGCCTCAGTTCCCTCATCTGTAAAATGGGGATTAAGACTGTGAGCCCCACGTGGGACAACCTGATTCCCCTGTGTCTACCCCAGCGCTTAGAACAGTGCTCTGCACATAGTAAGCGCTTAACAAATACCAACATTATTAGCTCTCTTATATTATACTTTCCAAAGTGCTCAGTAAAACTGATTGAGTGTCAGAACATCGCTCAGTTGAATCGTGTCTTATGCCTGTGCTTGTAAAGCTGTAGACCATTCGTATCTAGGTTGAAGACTTAACAGGATATTTAGCCTTTTGCAGAGAGCCATTAATATGCCTTACTCTTATTTCCAGTATTTTGAATGTCCCAGTACCTCTCAGAAAGTAATGTAATCCCAGCTTCTCCACTTGTCTGTTGTGTGACCTTGGGCAAGTCACTTAACTTCCTTGTGCCTCAGTTACCTGATCTGTAAAATGAGGTAACTCTAGGCTGTAAGCTCATGTGGTCAGAGAATGTGTCTGTATATTATTATATTGTACTCTCCCAAGTGCTTAGTCCAGTGCTCTGCACACAGTAAGAGGTCAATAAATATGGCTGACTGACTGACTAAAATGGGGATTAAGACTGTGAGCCCCATGTGGAACATGGATTGTGTCCAAATGGATTAGCTTGTATCTACCCCAACGCTTAGTGCAGTCTTGCACAGAATAAGTGCTTAACAAATACCATCATTTAAAAAAATCCTTTATATCTGATATACTTGGATGATATTTATTGTTTAACTTTATTGAAGTAATTCAAAGCTTTGCATTGCAATAGTAAATGATACATTGAATATTAAGCTGCAGAAGTAGAAGTATGTTGGGTTGAGTACTAGTGGTTATTCAACATCTCTGAAGAGTTTGTTCAGTTTAGACATACAGCTGCCTTCTTATAGCATCTTGTAGCACTCCACCTGACCTTCTTTGTATTCCTGTCTCCATTAGGATCTTTCTCTCCAGTCATATTTCTAAATTCATTTGCTTTCTTGAAAATTGATATGACTTTATAATCCTGAGATTTTAACTGGTGAGTTTGGAGAAACACTAACGTCTTCATCTCTCCATCTTGTAGTGATTGGATTGTTTGAAGTTCCAAGAGATCTTTACTAGACCATGATTCTTCCAAATGAGATGCATCTCTATCATCCATTTTTAAATAGTTCGCCTTCCCAATTCAACAACTTCTTAGGGATCTTGTCCACACCATGAAAATTTAACACAAACTGTCTGCAAATCTCCCTCCAGGATCCATTCTTTGATGATCGTTTTATCTCAGTTTACATGGGGAGCCAGAGGGGTTGGAATTTACTAGGGTGTGTGGCCTGAGCATCAGGACTAGACTAGGGTATGTGTGAGTAAGACGCCAAACAATGTAGGTTATATTGCTGGAGCAGTACTATTGTCTTGTGGTTGTGATATGTATAACATTTTTCTTTTTCCCAAAATGTATCACTTTGCCTCATTTTATAGTAATAGTGTCTTTTTTGTGATGAAGGAAGAAGGAGATCTTATCTCCATTTTACTGCTGGGAAAATGGAGGCCCAGAGCACTTAGGTATCTTGCCTGAGAGCACACCTCTGTCTTGGAATCCCAGCTGCTACTTATATCTTCCTCAGGTGCCTACTCATATACTATCAACTGTTCTCACTCTTCTAGCATTCCCACTATATATTTTTCTGACATTTTAGGGGAGGCTGCACTTCAGTGGAGGGGCCAGGTGCTGCAGCAGAAGCAAGGTGGGGTGAGGTCTAGGACAGGAGGAGGAGAGGAGCATCGGGGAAAGGAAGAGGTTGTTGCTGACCTGGAAAGGCCGACTGTAGCCACAACCACTACGGCCATTCAGCCGGGACTCAAAGCTTCCTAAGTGCAACAGGGGCTACAGCCCCTGGTCTTATAGCTTTCAACCCAAAAACCAAGCTTGCTTTTTTCCTCCCGAATGGTTTTTCCATCAGGATATGAGGAAAGCATTTCATATATGTCTCCATCAATGTGACTCTGCAGCTGAAGTATCAGTCAGACAACACTTCAGGCTAATAGTGATCACCATGGTGGCCTTGAGAGAGTCCTCACACCTCCCAACCCCACCCCCACCATAGAATATATAGAGAAGATCCAGAAAGATGGTAGGAAGATCATACCAAGGTTTAGTTGAAATGGAACCTCTAGTGAGTGGACAGGCTAGATATTTAGGATATGGTGACTTTAGGGCACAAAGCCTTTAAGCTGTGGCCTGGGTATCAGTGAAGGTGGTGCCCTTAGTCAGTGCTATTGTTTGGAGAGTAAGAGTGGGTCTAACAGATGACTAGATGGAGAGGTATAGCATTGTGTTTTCCAGGGAGAAAGTGGTATGTTGTGAGATGCGGTTTGGGAAAGCAATAGCGATATAGGGATTGAGGACAACAGAGTCCCTAGGCCAGCCTTTTTGTACACTTAGGACACAAGAAAGCTCTAATCAGGCTTCCTTCCACCTACTGTATTCTCCTTATCTAGGAAATGGGAATTAAGACTGTGAGCCCTAAGTGGGACAGGGACTATATCTAACCTGATAACCTTGTTAACATATCTTATTATCCTCAAACCTTCTGTCCACTCCATCTCCCACATATTTTGCTCCTGATGACTGGCCACATAGTTAAGAAAATTAAAAGCATCAGGCCCGATCTTCCTAAAGTCTCCCCTGCCCCTCTCCAGTCCCTCCCTCCTTCTGCCCTTTCTTCAACTCTCCCATCTTTCTCAGCAGAGATCTCCTGCTTTCTCTCAAAATCCACCACCTCCACCTCTGCCTCAGACCCCATCCCTTTGAACCATATCGAAACAATTGTCCCCTTCCTTCCCTCCTTGACAGCCATCTTCAACTGTTCGCTCTCCAGTGGCTTTTTGAAACTGCTTTCAAGTATGCTCATGTCTCCACTTTCCTAAAAAAAACACCCCAAAACCCTCTCTTGACTCTATAGCTCCATCCAGTTATTACACCATCTCTCTCCTGCCATTCCTCTCTGAATTCCTTGAATGAGTTTCTACACTCTCTGTCTCCAGTCCTTCTCCTTGACCCCCTCTAATCTGGCTTCCTCCCCCTTCACTTCACAGAAACTGCCCTCTCAAAGGTCACCAATGATCCCCTTCTTACCAAATCCAACGGTTTCTACTCCATCCTAATCCTCATCGACCCCTCAGCTACCTTTGACACTGTCGACCAGCCCCTTCTCCTGGAAACATTATCCTGACCATGGTTTCACTGACATTGTCCTCTCCTGGTCTCTTCCTATCTCTTTGGCTGCTCATTCTCAGTCTCTTTCACAGCTTCCTCCTCTGCCTCCCACCCCCTAACTGTCAGAACCCCTCAAGGTTCTGTTCTGGGTCCCCTTCTATTCTCCATCTGCACCCACTCCCTTGGGGAATTCATTTGCTCTCATGGCTTCAACTACCATCTCTGTGCAGAAAATTCCCAGATCTACATATCCAACCATGACCTCTCTCCTTCCCAGCATTCTCACACTTCCTACTGCCTTCAGGATGTCTCTACTTCTAATAATTCATACTTAATATGTCCAAACCTCCTCACGAAAGGAAGCCACCCAAGCCTAGTCCACCCTTGACTTTGCTATCACTGTAGAGAGCACCACCATTCTCCCTGTATCACAAGACTGTAGCCTTGACTTTATCCTTGACTCATCTCTCTAATTCAACCCACATATTCATTCTGTTATCAAATTCTGTTGGTTCCACGTTCACAACTTCACTAAAATCCACCCTTTCCTCTCCATCAAAACTGCTACCCCAGCATCAAAACGGCTGTTGTTCCCAGAACTTTTTCTTTCCCACCTTGACTGTTGAGTCAGCCTCCTTCTTGGCCTCCCAGCCTCCTGTTTCTCCGTACTCCAGTCCATACTTTACTCTGCCGCCTGGATCATTTTTCTGAAAAATCGATGTTTCCCCACTTCTCAAGAACCTCCAATAGTTACTCATGCAGTCAATCAATCAATCATATTTATTAAGCACTTACTCTATGCAGAGCAGTGTACTAAGCACTTGGGAGAGTACAATATAGCAGTATAAGAGATACATTTCCTGCCCACAATGAGCTTTAAAACTAAAGGATGAGCTTACAGTCCAACTCTGCATCAAACAGAAATTCCTTACAGTTGGCTTTAAAGCATTCAATTTGTCCCTCTCCTATTTTACTTTGCTGATTTCATACTACAACCCAGCATACTCAATTCACTCCTCTAACATCAACCCACTCACTGTACCTCCACTGTCTATCTCGCCACCGCCCCCTTGCCCATAATCTGCATCTGACTTGGAACTCCCTCCCCTTTCATATCCACCAGATGATCACTCTTCCCACCTTCAAAGCCTTATTAAAATCACATCTCCAAGAAGTCTTCCCTGCCAAGCCCTCATTTCACGTGCTCCCTCTGTGTCACCATTACACTTGAATCTGTACACTTTATTCACCCCACCCTCAGCTCCATAGGACTTGTACATTTTAATGTCTCTCTGTCCCTAGACTGTAAGCCCATTGGGCCCAGGGAATTTGTCTACCAATTCTGCTTTATTGTCCTCTCCCAAGCACAGTACAGTGCTCTGCACACAGTAAGCAAACAGTAAATGCTATTGATTATTTATTGAGTGCTTATTGTGTGCAGAGAACTACTAAGTGCTTGGGAGAGGACATGCAGTTGATCATCACAATCCCTGCCATAAAGGAGCATGAAGATCTCTCTCCTTCAGATGTAGATCATGAAAAGGCATTTGACATTTTGGTAGATTCTGGACTGCAATTATTGAACAAGCTTAGTTGCCTTGAGAGGTTTTTAAAGATACTAAGACTTTTTCTTCTCAGAGCCCAAGATATCTAATCCTTTCCTCTTCCCCAACAGAGTTAAGTAGCATTGTCTAATAGATCTTGTCTTATTTAGCCTATTCTATACAACATATGTCTAATCGTTATGGAAATATTTCCAATTCTACACCATGATCAGATGGCCATGAATGTTCCTTCATTTGCTATTCACTCAAAACAGGAAGTATAGATACAAGAAACTATAAGAATATTATGATAATAAACTACAATGAGAATCACTAAGCCCCCAGAATAGAAATGAACCCGTAGAGGACCACATTTATGTACAATCTGCACCAAAGGTTTTCATCAATAGTATAAATCTGAATGTGATCAATCACACTGTAAGCTCCTTAAGGTTAAAGATAACCTGTGTATTCTCTCCCAGTGGTTAGCACCGTGTTTTACACCCAGTAAACACTTAGTAATTACTATTTCTACTGCCATTTCTATTGTATTTTCCCAACTCTTAGTAGGGTGCTGTTAATTAACTAAGTGCTTAGAGAAATCTGTTGATTGATTCAGAACCCAGACAGCACACTATCTAGCAAAAGTCACAGAGAGACCCAAAACGAGCAACAACAATAACAAAAAAACAAAAACCCACAAGTATTGAATCAATTAGGCCAGCAGGTCTTAAGAGTTGCTTTCACAGCATGACACCAATGTGGCTTCAAGCTTCTGACTCAACTGAAGTTCCTCTGGGAGGATCAGAAAGGATGGAATTCTGAAACAAATCCAGTCTTCTGGTATTAAAGCTGTGTTGTCCTCAGCCCAACTACACAGGGTGGCACACTTGATTAGAAAGAACCACAAGCAGGGTACTCAAACAACTGCTGTACAGTGAGCCTAAATTGGGAAACTGAAAGCAAGGAGGACAGAGGAAACATTTTAAAAGCACAGTATCCCCATAGAGGAACTTTAATCAGAGCTTGAAGCCACATAGGTGTCATGCTGTGAAAGCCACTTTTACTGGCCTAATTGATCCTGGCTGTGCCACTTGTTTGCTGTGTGATCTTGGGCGACTCTCTTAACTTTTCTGTGACTCAGTTACCTCATCTGTAAAATGGGAATTAAGACTGTCAGCCCCATGTGGGACCTGGTCTGTGTTCAATCTGATTAGCTTGTCTCTGACCCAGAGCTTAGTACAGTGCCTGGCACACAGTAAGTAATACTATTAACAAATACCATTAAAAAAAGAAAGTATAATAAAGCCTCAGACAGGGCTGTCCGTCAGCTGAAAACGGGGTATCAGTTGCCAAGGATAGACCAGCATGGCATACTGCGAACAAGAAAGGATTGGCTCTTTTTGAGCAAAAGCCTCATAAGAAACCAGAGATAGAGACAAAATCAAAAACTGGGCCAGGTGCTGCAAGCATCAAATGTGACAAAATAGAAAGAAACAGCCTGTTTGTGCACACAATGTGGCCAGAGTGCTGGGCCTTCCAATCAGATGAATCTCATAGTCAGTCATCTTCTTTGAAAATAAGGGACTACTAGATATATGTGAAAGTGTGACAGAACAGTTTGGTGTATAGTCAGCTCTGTGACTGTGAGGTTTGGAGCTGTTATGGTGCATCACCTGACTTCCTTAGCACACCGATATCACATATGGGCTGTACTTAACATCAGATGGCAAGGAAAGGACAGAATGAGGTTCCGGAACAGGACTGTGAAAGAAATGCTCATTATAGGTCATTGTCTCTGAACAAGTCATCTGATGAGTATGAATGACTTTTGTGCACTCAGTGACAACATATTCCCCGAGTTCCTAGTACAGAGTAGTACTCTGCACAGAGTAGGTACTCGAATGCTGCTGTTGATGTATGATATACTGAAGTGGAGAACCATCATCGAGAAGGATTGATTGACTGATTGAAGAGGTATCTTAACCCAAAGCTTCAAGCGGTGAGACAGAACTGTGGATTGCTGTGCGACAGCAGACTAGTCTGACTTACGTATATCCAGAATAGCCTGGCTCTTTTAAAGTAGATGCTTTGGAAATGATTTGATAGCAATAATAGTATTCATTGAGCTCCCACTGGATGCAGTGAGCTGTACTATGCGCTTGGAAAGTACATAATCAATCAACTGTATTTATTGAGTGCTTTCTCTGTGCAGAGCAATGTACTAGGCAGATCGGAAAGTACAATGTAACAGAGCTGGTAGACGCTTTCCCTGCTTCCCAACAAGCTTCCAGTCTAGAGGGGGAGACATGCTCCTTGCTCATAAGTTTACACTTTAATGGGGGGGACAAACATAAAAATATTTACAAGAGTAATCAAAATAAATGATTGAATGTACAGTTGCTTAAGTGTGTGTGTGTATAAATGTATGGAGGATAGACATCAATGCAAGTCAGAATTGAAAAACTTTCCAGGAACCACAAGGAGTAAATGAAACAGGATACTATAGGATGATCCCCCAGCGCTTAGAACAGTGCTCTGCATATAGTAAGCGCTTAACAAATACCAACATTATTATCTCTAAAGACACACGCAGTTGGGAAGGAATTGTCATTCATGCAGCAATTTTTTGTATCAGTCACATATGCACACCATGGATATAATTTCACTGCCAAAAGCAGGATAATTAAACCCTAATCAGTCAGTCATATTTATTGAGCATCTGCTGTGTATAGAGCACTGTACTAAGTGCTCAGGAGAGAACACCATAACAGAGTTGGTAGACATGCTTCCTGCCCGCAACTAAGGAAAGATACACACACACACACGTGTGTGTATTTATATATAAAAGTCAGCATTGCCATGTTTTCCTAGACGAGGCCCAGCCCCAGTTCCAAAGGACTAGAATATATAAAAGCCGAAGTTCTGTCATGCACAGATAGATTGCTGATGGAGCCCAGAGTCCACAAGCCCCACCCTACATCACTGTGGGAAAGTCAGTTCTGTCCAGGCCCCTCCCCTGTGCCATTTCATTCCTTCCATGCCGTTCTGAGCAGTTTTCCTTCCTCATCAGGCTTCTAGCTCTGTCCGTCTTTGCCCAGCCCCCCTCATTTTTTTTAAAGCAGTGAAGATGAGGTTCTGGTGATTGGGCTCCCACCTTCTTCCTGGCCCCCGCCTAACTGGAGCAGCAGCAGCCCCCAGCCCGGACATGAGGGCAGGGACCCAGTCAAGCAACCCACCGGGGAGGCCGAGAAGAGAAAGGAGGAGTGAAGGAGGATCAGAGCTCGGATAGGGAGAGACCCAGGAGACTACCACAGACCCCAAGGAACCCGGATGCTGGGGAGTAGATGACGGAGCCAGGCGGAGCTGCCAGATGGAGGCAAGAAGGAAGGGCTGGGACCCAGACAGCATCCCACCAGGAAAGGGACCCGGGAGCATTTTCCTCCTGCCCCTGCTGGCAGTGGATGTGATGCATGGTTACAGAGGGTGCCATGCATCTCACTATTTAAAAACAAAATACCTGAGGGATTTAGGGGCCTGGGAAGATTGAGGTGAAAGGGGGATGAGAATGGCATTTACTGGGTCAGGGAAATCTCTAGGAAAAATCGGGGGTGGGGAGGATAATTGTGAGAGATTTACAGCTTTAATATTGCCTTACTTATAGGGCCCAGTCATGTTCTGCTATAAAACCTGGCAGATTGCTTGTAAGCCTGTGGGAAAACATAGCCCTCAATACTGCATCACCCTGCACTCACATTCTTGAGGAACCCATTATTGGCTGTTGCAGAGGTGTACCTCTCCTTTCATTTCTGTGGGTGGGATTAGAAGTTTATCCCCCTGCAAAAAAAAGTCTACACAGACCCTAATGACTAAAATCTTATGAAGGATTTTTTAAAAGCTTGAATTTTCACCAAGTTATTGCCAAATTAAGAAGAACTTGCACTACTTTTTGCAAAGTGGAACTGGAGCTCCTGTTTAGGTTAACCTCACGGAGTTTTTACTAGCTGAGTCAACCTCAACCCAAAGAAACCTCAACTGGTTTTGAGCTAAACTGTTTGTTTGTTTTATGGTATTTGTTAAGCATTTACCATGTGTCAGGCACTGTTCTAAGCGCTGGGGGTACCAGCTAACCAGGTTGGACATAGCCCCTTGTCCCACATTGGGACTCACTGTCTAAGTAAGAGGGAGAAGGATTGAATCCCCATTTTTGCAGTTGAGGAAACTGAGCCACAGAGAAATTAAGTGACTTGCCTATGATCACAGAGCAAGCAGTTGACAGAGTCAGGATTAGAACCCAAACCTTCTGACTCCCAGGTCTGGGCTCTTTCCACTAGGACATGCTTCTTCTCTTATCAGTCAAATCAGTTTTGTCCTTTCTTCCTTCATTTAGCAATCAGGGTTGCTTTAAGAATTGAGCAAAATGGTCAGCTGCCCTAGGTCCAACCTGTAAAGGCACCCCACCCATCGTGGCTCCTTCACTGGTTCCACCCTCTCCATACTTTTCTTATCATTTGTCACAGCGGGGCAAAAAATAGCCTTATGCTTCGGAGAGGGTGGGCGGTCTGAGGGACAGACTCCCAGAGGTTCTTCCACTGGGCCTAAATTTTCTCCCATTGACAAAGAATGACAGACTTCTAGATCAGGGGGAAGCAATCTGAGAATGAGGAGGACCTTATTTGAAGAAGAATTAGAAATAAAGACATCAAGACAAGTAGCTGCACAGTAATCAACTGAAAACATGCATAGTGAATTCAGTGAAATGATGTCTTATTCTAGATTGATCCTAGCTGATTACCCTTTATAAGCTAATCTTTTCTTTTTGAGGGGCTTCATATAAAATCCTGGGCACAGGATATTAAGCAACCATCACATACCAGATTGAGCTCACTGGGGAAGTTGAGCAAGCCCTAGCTGCTTGTTTGGTCTGTACCCTGGCACTTTCGTTTCCACATACTTGTTTGGTTAACAAATGTATTTACTTATTGGATCTGGGGAAGTTATTCAAAATTCCCAAGTACTTTCACTATTGTTTTATAACATCTTCCCTCAAAACCTTTGTAGGCCTGTGGTGAATTTCACTAGGGAGAAAGTTTATCAAGCAATACTACCTAATGTTACCCTTGTTTAAATGATCTTTCACTCACATTCCTCTTCACATGAAAGGTAAACCAGGCAGTCTGCAATGAACTGCAGTAATTAATCAGAAGAAAGATTATTAAACAGTCATGGGGTTAAGCCAAGATCGAGTTCTTTGTTAATGCAGGCTTGATTTTTGATAAGCTTTAGGTACGTGTAGTAAAACGTACACAACTATTAGAAAAGACTATGTTTGACCAGAATTTTTCTCATACCATTTTCTTGAGGCTTCTCTGACCTCGGATAAAATAGCCTCGACAAAGCTAGGTTCTGTTGGGATTTAAAAGCAGAAAAGAAATAATGGAAATAAATAGTGATCTCTTCCGATGGAGCATAAAAGTCCTGACGATTTTGGGACAGTCATCTTACTTTGATTTGTGTGACAGCAGGTTACGGCTGGGTGCTCTGCTGCCACACAATGGCCAAGCCAAGCAATACCAAGCAACTGCCCAAAGGCACTGCTCTTATCATCCCCACCCCAGCCAGCACTAGGACCTCTGGATAAGGAAATAATCAGGTCAACCTGGTCCCTTGGGTGGGGGCAGACAAGCCTTGTCTCAGAGGTGAAGAGAGATAGGGACATTTGTAGCAGGGGTGAAGAAGGTTCACCAAAGAAAGTTTGTTCTGGAATAAATAGACCACCACACGGTCAGTCACTGTTACTAGCAATGAATGTTGCTATGCTAGACTCCTGAAAGCAGGGCAAAATTACTCCAGCGTGTGTGAGAGAGAGCACCCTTGACTCACAGAAAAAGAACTAAATTTTCCGGCCCAAAGATTGGCACTGTCTGCAGGAGAGCTGATGCCACTCCAGACCCAGGGCCAGTGCCATCACCAGGGAAGATTATTGTTATTTTAGAAGCCAGCCTCCAGCTCTTTCAGAATCATTCACCACAGCAAGGTACGAATTGCTCCAGTGTGGACTAGTGGATAGAGTACGGGCCTGGGAGTTAGAAGGACATGAGTTATAATCCTGCCTCCTTCACTTGTCTGCTGTTTGACCTTGGGCAAGTCACTTCACTTCTCTGTGCCTCAGTTACCTCAACTGTAAAATGGAAATTAAAACTTTGAGCTCTATGTGGGACAGGGACTGTGTCTAACTCGATCGACTTGTACCTACCCAAGCTATTAGTATAGTGCCTGGCAAGTAGCACTTAACAAATACCATTAAAAAAAAAATGTTGCATCTTTGTGGATGCAGCCCCCAAGCTTAATATCCAGCCCTGTTCTAAGACCTGAAAGCTAGCTGCTTATGGAGGAATTGTTTTCCTCTTGAGAAAGTAAACTGAGGAATGTGATATTATCTGGCTATTGAGGTGCATTTCCCAGCAATACTGTCCACACACTTAACTCTCCATATCTCATTCCTACAAATGAGTCCATCGAAGACTCCCAGTACCAATCATTGTCCCAGGTTTCAAGTTGTGTTCTGGAAAGTTATGTCCTTAACCTGGCAGTCTTACCATTTTTCGGCATTCTAACTACATTCCTTAAAAACTAATTGTGGCCATGTCCTCACATGTCGAATAGTTCTCTCTTTAGAACATCAGTACTAGGTCAAAAGGACACCAAATACAGTCTGGTTACAAAACTTAAAATGTCATTCTTTGGAACTTTTCATGTATCACGGACCTATGGTCTTCGATGTTTCAGAGATTATTCAGTCTGCCCAGGTTTCTTGCCATATGCTCTTTTATTTTACATGGCTTCTCTCCAGCTCCTAAGAACTGGTAAGCTCGTGACATTCCCCTGGGAAAAAAGTAATAATTGGACTTCCTGTCTCCTTTCTATCGTGGCTTGAATTGAAACCCAAAGTGGGAAGGAAGCATATCTTTAGCAGGGGTGGGGCCAGAGATCTGAGGTTTAAGGCAGGAGGTGGTGGTCAAGAAAGAGAAAGGGAGTGAGAGAGAGAGAGAAAGAAAAGTAAGCGTCTCACACACATATTAAAGAAAAAACCCTAGCAAAGCAGAGAGTCTCTATCCAATCTGACACAGCTGCTTGTATCGCCATCTCTCTGATCAAGAGTTAGGTCCTGCTGGGAGTGGATGGCAGCCAGAATTTTGTAACTGTCCCACCTAAATCAAGAGATTTGGTCACTTTACCCCTAATCTCTGAACTGGTCCTGGCTCACTGTCTGGTAATGCCATCAGGGGCCAGAACCACCGGCCTTTCCCTTGGGCAACCTCTTCTTTGTTCTAATAGGACTCACTTTAAACTAGGCAGACATTTGGAGCTTGGGATATTTTCAGGCTTCTTGTAGAAACGGATTTCATATGTTTATAACCTGCTTTGTGAAAAAGTTTAATTGTTTTGAATGCTTTAATATATCTGAACTGCCATTGTAAGATTGGGTGACAGGTCTCTATTCCTTCTGATGTCAATCAGTCAATCCCTGGCATTTCTTGAGCACTTACCGGGTGCAGAGCACTGTACTAAGCATTGGAGGAGAACACTACAACAGAGTCAGTTGATACGTTCCCTGCCCACAAAAAGTATGCAGTCTAGAAAATGGCATAACTATTCCAACTTCATTTTTAACCTTGTGGCCTGGGGGAGGTGGTGGCAGAGGTTTAAAAAAATCAAAAATGCTACCATTCTATTTAAGGATTACTGAAAACCACGAGTCTCATCCACTGCTAGGTTACACTCTATGCAGATTCATGGTGTGGAATTTTTTTAGTGGAAAATTCCTATCAGAAAATAAAATTTGCCCTGTGAACCCTTGACCAGTTGTTAAAAGCAATTGTGCAGTTTATTTTATAATATAATGAATAACCAGCTGTTGTGAATGTTTTTTAAATTCTCACTTGTCTGAAGCAGGGAACTATCTTAGAAGACCTCTAGCGGTCTCTTCCTATGCCAGCATTCTAGCTTTATAGTCCCCTGATTGAGAAAATGGTGAGATCAGTCCCAGATTAAGGAGGAAGGGCAAGGGATATTTTCCCCAGACCATCCTGGTCAAGGGAGACTTTTTCTCATCTTTATGAGTAGGGCAGGCAGAAAACTGCCCCTCCCTTTGAAGCCTGAAAGTGTTCAGAAATTAAGGCAAGATGTCGATTCCAGTTTTTGCCCATTACTGGTAAATTGTGATGTCTGGTCCTGGAATGTGCAGTATATCTCTTGCCCCCACTTAGGGGCTCAGGGCCTGAGATTGAGACTCCTCTTACCCCGAGCCCCGGAGCCCAGTTGATGTCTCCCCCTCTAGACTGTAAGATCACTGTGGGCTGGGAAAGTGTCTACCACCTCTATTGTGTCGTAATAATAATAATAAAGATGGTATTTGTTAAGCGCTTACTGTGTGTCAAGCACTGCTCTAAGCGCTGAGGTAGGTACAAGGTAATCAGGTGGTCCCCCATGGAACTCACAGTCTTAATCCCCATTTTACAGATGAGTTAACTGAGGCAAAGAGAAGTTAAATGACTTGCCCAAGGTCACACAGCTGACAAGTCGTACTCTCCCAAGCTATTAGTACAAGGCTCTGCACACAGTAAGCGCTCAGTAAATACCATTGATCAAATGACTGATTGTTGCCCTTCCTAGTCTGCCAGCTTGTGTCTGGGTTGGGAATGTACTGCAGCAGCTCTGAAAATGGCTCATTTGGCAAACTTCACCATTCTCAAAACTGGAACTGATATCCTCTTTCATAGTTGCCCAAGTGGCTTGGCTTGCCCACCCTCAGCTGTATTTGCCAGCTGAGGAAACAAATGTATTTGCCTGTTAAATGGAACCAAAACTTTGTTCTGCTCTGACCTTTAATTTCACCATATAACCATGAAGGTGTGCCTTCCCTTGTGCGATGAAGTGAGACCTAACAAGAGCACCCAGCTCTGAATTGGGTTATTCTGAGCCTCCACTTCTGTACAAGTCATTTTTATATAGTGGTCCCCATGAGAAGTGGTACAAATACTCACAACGTGTATTGACCGTAACAAGGTTGAAGCAACAAGAATGATGACATTTCTTAACCTACACTGGGTATCGTCTGAAAGAGTTAAGCATTTTAATCATAAAGTACGGTAGTTTCTTTTTCCAGCAGAGAAAAGTGTTATGTAGGATATTTCTGAATTGTACATGGGAAGTCTCCTTTTTGAGGAACCGCATATGCATCATTTATATGTTGTCAGGTTCATTCTTACTAATGTTTTTCTAGAGTTTGAAGGTACTCAGGTCTGCCTCTGAGAAGTGAAAGTCTGTTGAATTCCTTTTTTTTAAAATGGTGTTAAGTACTTACTGTGTCCCAGGCATTGTACTAAACACTGGGTAGATATAAACTAATCAGGTTGGACATAGTCCCTGGCCCACATAGGCCTCACTGTCTTAATCCCCATTTTACAGATGAGGTAACCGAGGCACAGAGTAGAGAAATGATTTGCCCAAGGTCACAGAGCAGACAAGTGGCAGACCTAGGATTAGAGCCCAGGGTCTCTCTGACTCCCAGGCTTGTGCTCTTTCCTTTGGCCATGCTACTTTTCTACCTTTGAAAAATTGCAATCATGTGCTGTCCAATCTGAGGGGTATTGCTGTGGTACTGATAGCTGAACGTGTCAAAATAAGTTAGTCTTTAATTTCAAATTTTTCATAGCTGTTCTGAATGGAAAGAAGAAATCAGAGTTTACCTTTAATAATGGTTTTTCTTTCTCTCTCTCATGGTAGCTTGGTGATCCTGCTATTTTCCCAGCTGTGATTGTGGAGCATGTCCCCAGTGCAGATCTCCTCAATGGATATGCCGGTTTAGCCTGTGTCGATGAGCCGAATGACATGATTACCGAGAGTTCACTGGATGTCGCTGAAGAGGAAATCATAGAAGACGACGACGACATCACCCTTACAGGTGTGTTGCTGCCTCGGGGTTAGCCTTGTGAAGGATTTAGGCAATTTCCCTCCCCTTCAAAGCCTTTTCGAAGGCACATTTCCTCCAAGAGGCCTTCCTCAGCCTAATCCTTCCTTTCCTCTTCTCCCACTCCTTTTTGCGTCACCCTGACTTGCTCCCTTTATTCATCCCTCCTCCCACCTCCACAACACTTATGTACATAACTATAATTTATTTCTTTATATTAATGTCTGTCTCCCCTTCTAGACTGTAAGCTCATTGTGGGTAGGGAATGTGTTGGTTTATTGTTATATCATAAGTGCTTATTATGGGGCTCTGCCCGCAACTTTGGTGTTATCCTTGACTCCAGTTTCTCATTCACCCCACATACCCAATCCGTCACCAAAACCTGCCGATCTCACCTTTACAATATCGCCAAGATTCGCCCTTTCCTCTCCATCCAAACCGCTACCGCGTGGTACAATCATTCATCCTATCCCGACTGGATTATTGCATCAGCATCCTTTCTGATCTCCCAACCTCCTGTCTCTTCCCACTTCAGCCTATACTTCACATTGCTGCTTGGATTATCTTTCTACAGAAATGTTCTGGGCATGTCACCCCCTCCTCAAATATCTCCAGTGGCTTCCTATCAAACTCCGTAACAAGCAAAAACTCCTCACTGTTATCTTCAAAGCTCTTCTTCACCTTGCCACTTCTTACCTCACCTCCCTTCTCTCCTTCTACATCCCAGCACACACACTCTGCTTCTCTGGCACTAACCTTCTCACTGTGCCTTGTACTCGCCTGTCCCACCGTCGACCCTGGCCCACGTTCTATCTCTGTCCTGGAATGCCCTCCCTACTAACATCCGCTAAACTAGCACAATTCCCCCCTTCAAAGCCCTACTGAAAGCTCGTCTCCTCCAGGAGGCCTTCCCAGACTAAGCCCCTCCTCTTCCTCTTCTCCCCCTCTGTTCCCCATCATCCCCACTCGCTCCCTTTGCTCTACCCCCTCCCCGCCCCACAGCACTTGTGTATATATGTACATATTTATAATTCTAATTATTTTTATTTTTATTAATAGTGTATATATCTATAATTCTTTTTATTTATAATGATGCTACTGATACCTGTTTACTTGTTTTGATGTCTATTCCACCCCACCCCCCTTCTAGACTGTGAGCCCATTGTGGGCAGGGATTGTCTCTATTTGTAGCTGAATTGTACTTCCCAAGCCCTTAGTAAAGTGCTCTGCACAAAGTAAGTGCTCATTAAATATGATTGAATGAATGAATGTTAAAAATCCTGTGCCATGTATTTGGGGTGGGAAAAACTCACCTAAAAGTTGTTCCAGCCTTATCCTCTTCCTGTCCCAGTCCCCTTGTTGCTGTTACTGTGGCAGTGATGGAAACCCTATATCCTCCCTACCTTTATGTTGCCTAGAAAGGAGGCAGAGAGGCTCCGAGTGGCAAGTTAAGAATCAAGGAACCCTCATTTCCCCCATTTGCCCTCCCTTTTGCATTGCCTGTTCATTTGGACCTGTACCCTTCAGCCCTCAATATTCACCCCATTCACATCCCCACAGCACTTATGATTATTATTGTTATCAAGTGCCGTCGAGTTGTTTCTGATTCGTAGTGACTCCATGGATATATTTTCTCCAGAACGTCCTGTCTTCTGCCATAATCCGTAACCTTTCTAATGGCTCTTCCATTATTGTTAATAGTAATAATAATGTTGGTATTTGTTAAGCGCTTACTATGTGCAGAGCACTGTTCTAAGTGCTGGGGTAGATACAGGGTAATCAGGTTGTCCCACGTGAGGGTCCCAGTCTTCATCCCCATTTTACAGATGAGGGAACTGAGGCACAGTCACACAGCTAACAAGTAGCAGAGCCGGGATTTGAACCCATGACCTCTGACTCCCAAGCCCGTGCTCTTTCCATTGAGCCACGCTGCTGGTCTCTAGCCATCTAGCTGCTGGTCTGTCTCTCCTACATTTTCCCTGGACTTTTCCTAGCATTAGTGTCTTCTCCAGAGAATTGGTCCTCTTGATTATGTGTCCAAAATATGCTAATCTAAGTTGAGTCATTTGGCCTTTCAAAGACCACTCTGATTTAATTTGCTCCATTGTTTGTTTTTTCAGATAGTCCATGGTATTCTCAAAAGCCTTCTCCAACACCATGTTTCAAAAAAATTAATGGTCTTTCTATCCTGTTTTTTCACTGTCCAGCTTTTGATTCCGTACATTGTCACTGGAAACACCATAGAATCGACAATTTGTATTTTTCTTACAGCACATATACATATTCTTATATTATTCAATTTTCCGTCTCTATAATTTATTTTAATGTCTGTCTTCCCCTCTAGACTGTTAAGCTCCTGTGGGCAGTGAGAGTGTAGGGTGCCTTTCCAAGCTGGTACTACAGTACTCTGCAGATAGTAAGCACTCAGTAAATACCACTGATTGATCAAATCATCGGTACCTAGGAGTGCTTACTGTGTGCAGAGCACTGTACTAAGCACTTGGGAAGTATGATAGTATTGGTAGACATGGTCCTTGCCCACTAGGAATTTACAAACTAGTGGAGGAGACAGAAATTAAAATAAACTACAGAAAGGGAAGCCACAGAGTACAAGTGTATGTACAGAAGTGCTGTGGGGCTCGAGTTTCCTAGCAGAAATGAGAGGGAACTCTACATTCTGTTGTGCTTGGGTCAAGGTTACTATGTCCTGTGGTTTTGTCAGACCGTAAAATAATTAATCCTTAAAAGCAAAATGAAAATTGATTTTGAAATATAAAACTAATATTCAAGTTTTGACCTTATTAAAGGTAATAATAATAATTAATGAAAGTGGTATTTGTTAAGTGCTTACTATGTGGCAAGCATTGTATTAAACACCTGGGCAGGTTCAAAGTAATGAGGTTGGATGTGGAGGAACAGAGAAGTTAAGTGACATGCCCAAGGTCACACAGTAGGCAAGTTGTATTAGAACCCAGGTCCTCTAACGCCCAGGCCTGTTCTTTTTTCACTAGTCCATCATGCTGGTATTGTCTGTGATTTGAGGGAGAGCTGATATTTTTGTCAAAGGTGAATTTGAAATGTACATCGCCTTGATTCTATTTAGTTGCCATTGTTTTTACGAGATGTTCTTCCCCTTGACTCTGTTTATTGCCATTGTTCTTGTCTGTCCGTCTCCCCCGATTAGACTGTAAGCCTGTCAAACGGCAGGGACTGTCTCTATCTGTTGCTGACATGTTCATTCCAAGCACTTAGTACAGTGCTCTGCACATAGTAAGTGCTCAATAAATACTATTGAATGAATTTGAAACCATTAGCCTTTGTTAAAAGCCCAGCAGTTTCCCCCTAGTTATCCACATTTGCATGTAAATCATTCATCCAGTTTAGTAGAGTTACTTAATTCCGATGTGTCTGTCCCAAAGGATGATCTTGTGCAATAGATTCTGAACTCAGCAGATTTTTCCACAGTCCTGGCCAGGGACAGAAAGGAGTTTCATTTTTAATTGAAATCAACCACTGTGTCAACACATAGGGTCCTCACTGTGGTCTTGCAGGTGGGAGTAGGTGCTTTTGCTGGACTCCTTTACTAAAAATAAGGCATTAATATGAAGATGGGGACCTTCCCCATGGGACAGTCTGTGAGCTAGTTGCTGAGTCTATTGCAAAACCCAAACAGCAACCTATGGTTGCTGGGGTGGGGATATTCCATCTTTGGGGGCATTAATGGGTTTCTCTTATTTGGGTCACAAAAGATGGAAAAAGAATAGGCCTGGGAGTTAAAGGACCTGGATTCTAATTCCACTTGCCTGCTGTGTGACCTTGGGTAAGTCACTTAACTTCTAAGTCCCACCTCATTCTCTTGTATCTACTTAAGTGCTTAGTACAAAGCTTGCCACATAGTAAGCACTTAATAACTTTTGAAGGATTTCCACTTTGGTTTCAAATCCGTATGGAGTCAGAGGACCTGGATTCTAATTCCGTCTTCACCATTTGCCTGTTGTGTGAAGTTACTTCACTTGGACAAGTTACTTCACTTCTGTGTGCCTCAGTTCCCTCATCTGCAAAATGGAAATTCAATAACTGATCTCCCTCCTACATACACTTCTTCTCTTCATGACTGACATCTTCAACTGTTCACTTTCTAATGGCTTCTTCCTCACTGCTTTCCAAAATCCTTATATATCCCCTATCCTAAAAAACTCCCTTGACAACACAGCTCCCTCCAGGTATTGCCCCATCTCCCTCCTGTCATTTCTCTCCAAATCTCTTGAGAGAGTTGTTTACACCTACTGTCTCCACTTCCTATCCTCCAGTTCTCTCCTAGATCCCCTCCAGTCTGGCTTCCGCCCCCTTCACTCCATAAACACAGCCCTCTCTAAGGTAACCAATGACCTTCTCATCATGTCTGACGGCCTCTCCTCTATCCTAATCCTCCTAGATCTCTCAACCATCTTTGACCTTCTCCGTAAAACATTATCCAACCTTGGATTCACTGACCCCGCCCTCTCTTAGTTTTCCTCCTATCTCTATGACTGCTCCTTCTCAGAGTTTCTTTTGTTGACTTCTCCTCTGGCTCCCACCCTCTTTCAGTCGGAATCCCTCAAGGCACAATTCTAGGTCCTCTTCTCTTCTACCTTTACACCTACTCCCTTGGAGAACTCATTCGCTCCCATGGTTTCAATTGCCATCTCTATGCAGATGATTCCCAAATCTACATCTCCAGTCATAACCTCTCTTCTTCCCTGCAGAATCACATTTCTTCCTGCCTTCAAGACATATCTACTTGGATGTCCCACTGACACCTCAAACAGGTCCAAAGTAGAACTCCTTATCTTCGCACCCAAACCCTTTCCTTACCCTGTCTTTCCCATCACTGTAGATGACACTACTATCCTTCCTACCTCACAAGTCTATAACCTTAGCGCTGTCCTTTACTCATCTCTCTTATTCCACCCACATATTCAGTCTGTCACCAAATCCTATCAGCTCAACATTCCTAAAATCCACCCTTTCCTCTCCATCCAAACTGTTCCCATGCCGATCCAAGCACTTATCCTATCCCACCATGACTGCTTCTGCCTCTTTGCTTACCTCCCAGCCAC
This sequence comes from Ornithorhynchus anatinus, assembly GCF_004115215.2. Classification (NCBI taxonomy): domain Eukaryota; kingdom Metazoa; phylum Chordata; class Mammalia; order Monotremata; family Ornithorhynchidae; genus Ornithorhynchus; species Ornithorhynchus anatinus. The sequence continues at coordinate 112,945,705 of NC_041729.1, forward strand.
TTGTCTCTCCCCATTCCAATCCTTGCTTCAGTGTGCTGCACAATTCATTTATCAACAAAAATGTTCAGTTCATTTCATTCATTCATTCAATAGTATTTATTGAGCGCTTACTATGTGCAGAGCACTGTACTAAGTGCTTGGGATGAACAAGTCGGCAACAGATAGAGACAGTCCCTGCCGTTTGACGGGCTTACAGTCTAATCGGGGGAGACGGACAGACAAGAACAATGGCACTAAACAGCGTCAAGGGGAAGAACATCTCGTAAAAACAATGGCAACTAAATAGAATCGAGGCGATGTACAATTCATTAACAAAATAAATAGGGTAACGAAAATATATACAGTTGAGCGGACGGGTACAGTGCTGTGGGGATGGGAAGGGAGAGGTGGAGGAGCAGAGGGAAAAGGGGAAAATGAGGCTTTAGCTGCGGAGAGGTAAAGGGGGGATGGCAGAGGGAGTAGAGGGGGAAGAGGAGCTCAGTCTGGGAAGGCCTTTTGGAGGAGGTGATTTTTAAGTAAGGTTTTGAAGAGGGAAAGAGAATCAGTTTGGCGGAGGTGAGGAGGGAGGGCGTTCCAGGACCGCGGGAGGACGTGACCCAGGGGTCGACGGCGGGATAGGCGAGACCGAGGGACGGCGAGGAGGTGGGCGGCAGAGGAGCGGAGCGTGTGGGGTGGGCGGTAGAAAGAGAGAAGGGAGGAGAGGTAGGAAGGGGCAAGGCGATGGAGAGCCTTGAAGCCTAGAGTGAGGAGTTTTTGTTTGGAGCGGAGGTCGATAGGCAACCACTGGAGTTGTTTAAGAAGGGGAGTGACATGCCCAGATCGTTTCTGCAGGAAGATGAGCCGGGCAGCGGAGTGAAGAATAGACCGGAGCGGGGCGAGAGAGGAGGAAGGGAGGTCAGAGAGAAGGCTGACACAGTAGTCTAGCCGGGATATAACGAGAGCCCGTAATAGTAAGGTAGCCGTTTGGGTGGAGAGGAAAGGGCGGATCTTGGCGATATTGTAGAGGTGAAACCGGCAGGTCTTGGTAACGGATAGGATGTGTGGGGTGAACGAGAGGGACGAGTCAAGGATGACACCGAGATTGCGGGCCTACGGGACGGGAAGGATGGTCGTGCCATCCACGGTGATGGAGAAGTCTGGGAGTGGACCGGGCTTGGGAGGGAAGATGAGGAGCTCAGTCTTGCTCATGTTGAGTTTTAGGTGGCGGGCCGACATCCAGGTGGAGACGTCCCGGAGGCAGGAGGAGATGCGAGCCTGAAGGGAGGGGGAGAGGACAGGGGCGGAGATGTAGATCTGCGTGTCATCTGCGTAGAGATGGTAGTCGAAGCCGTGAGAGCGGATGAGTTCACCGAGGGAGTGAGTGTAAATGGAGAACAGAAGAGGGCCAAGAACTGACCCTTGAGGAACTCCAACAGTTAAAGGATGGGAGGGGGAGGAGGCTCCAGCGTAGGAGACCAAGAATGATCGGCCAGAGAGGTAAGAGGAGAACCAGGAGAGGACAGAGTCCGTGAAGCCAAGGTGAGATAAGGTATGGAGGAGGAGGGGATGGTCGACAGTGTCAAAGGCAGCAGAGAGGTCAAGGAGGATCAGAATGGAGTAGGAGCCATTGGATTTGGCAAGAAGGAGGTCATGGGTGACCTTAGAGAGAGCAGTCTCGGTAGAGTGGAGGGGACGGAAGCCAGATTGGAGGGGGTCTAGGAGAGAATGGGAGTTAAGGAATTCTAGGCATCGATTGTAGACGACTCGTTCTAAGATTTCTACCCACTTCTCAAGAACCTCCAATGGCTGCCTATTCACCTCCACATTAACCAGAAGCTCCTTACCATTGGCTTTAAAGCATTCAGTCAGCTTGACCCACCCTAACTCATCTCACTCATCTCCTTCTATAGTGCAGGCCACACACTCTGCTCCTGTAGGGCTAGTTTACTGTGACCCGAACTCAACTATCTCGTCGCCGACCCCTTTCCCGAGTTATCTCCTATCTGGAATTCCTCACCTTCCATATACACCCAACCACTACTCTCTTCACCTTCGAAGCAGTACTAAGGTCACACTGCCTCCCAAGAGACCTTCCCTGATGCTTCCCTCTTTTCTCCTGCTCGCTCTACCTTCTACAATGTCTTTGCGCTTCAGTCTGTGTGATCTTTGTACACTCGATATTCACCCCACCCTCAACCCGACAGTACTTATGTACTTTAAATTATATATCATACTTTTTATGGTATTTTCTAAGTGCTTACTATTTGCCAGGCATATAGTAGATATAAGGCAGTCAGGTTGCACGCAGTCCATATCCCACATGGAGCTCATAGTCTTCATCCCCTTTTTACGGATGAGGGAACTGAGGCCCAGAGAAGTGAAGTGATTTGCCCAAGGGCACACAGCAGACAAGTGGCAGACCCGGGATTAGAACCCAGGTCCTTCTGATCCCAGGCCCATGCTCTACCCATGCTGCTTTGTGGTCTAATGAAATATGAATATTCATATTAATATCTTTCTCTCCCTCTAGACTATTAGCTCATTATGGACAAGAAACGTGTCTACTAATTTTGTTGTATTGTACTTTCCCAAGCACATAGTACAGTGCTCTGCACATATTAAATGCTCAGTAAATATGATTGACTAAGTGACTAGTCCAAGGGCATACAGCAGAGTAATGGCGGGGCTGGGACTAGAACCCAGGTCCTTCTGACTCCCAGCCTGTGCTCTATCCATTAGGCTATATTGCTTCTCCACAATATGCTTCCTTTGCTTCTGTGCACAAACTACATAGCACTGCTGGTGGAAATCCAGATAGTGGGTCGATCTCATCTATCTCAACTCTGTCCTCACCTGCTTTAACTCTGCCATCATCTACACCCAGCACCATTATTTCTCCATCCTTATTGACTCCCATTCCCATTCTCCCACCAGTTGCTCAGACATTTAATTCCCTCCTCAAACCACTTGGATGCCTCTCCCCTACACTCTCCACATTCTTTTGCCACTAATGACCTGGCCACATACTTTATTGAGAAAATTGAAACTATTGGGTATAATTTCTTTAAAATCTATCCTTTTCTTTTCCAGTCCCTCCCTCCTCCTCCTCCTATTTTGACTCTCCCATCTTTCCCAGAAGTATCTCAAGAGATCTCCCACTTCCTCTCAAAATCTACTCCCTCCACCTTGGCCCATTTCTTTGCCCCTTATCAAAACACTTGCCTCCTCGTTTCATCCCTCCCTGACTGCCATCTTCATCTGTTCATTTTCCAATGGCTTCTCCCTCACTGCTTTCAAACATGCTCATGTCTCCCCATCCTAAAAAAAACCCAAAAAACAATCCCCATTTATCACTCCATCCCCTGTTCTTCCATTCCTCTCCAGATTTCCTCAGGGAGTTGTTTTCACCTACTATGTTCTCTTCCTCTCTTCCAAGCCTTTTCTTGACTCTCTCCATTCTGCTTTCCATCCCCTTCACTCCGTGGAAACTGGCCTCTCAAAGATCACCAATGGTCTCCTCCTTGCCAATCCAAGACCTCTGCTACATCCTAATCCTCCTTGATCTTTCTCCTGGCTTTGACACTGTAGATTAACCCCTTTTCCTGGAAATATTATCTATCCTTGACTTCACTGACACTCTCCTTTCCTGGTTCTCCTATCTTTCTAGCCACTCATTATCAATCTCTTTTTTTAGGCTCTCTTCTGCTTCCCACTCCCTAATTATAGGAGTCCTTCAAGGCTCTGGGTCCTCTTCTGTTTTCCATTTACCCCCATTCCCTTGGAGAGCTCATTCCACCATCATCTCTATAACGATGATTACCAAATCTACACCTCTCTCCCTGTTCTTTCTTCTTCTCTGCAGCCTTCTCTTCTTCCCAACCAAACCCTGCTCTCCACCTGACTTTTTCAACAGTGTAGACAGTACTGCCATCCTCACTGTCTCACATGCCTGTAACCTTGATGTTCTCTAGAATTCTTCTCTATCATTTAATCCATATATTCAGTCTGTCACCAAATCCTGTCAGTTCTACCTTCGAAGCATTGCCAGAATATGCCCTTTCCTCTTCATTCAAATTGCTGCCACGTTAATTCAAGCACCTTAGATCTTATCACACACTAATTACTATATCATCCTCCTTGCTGACCTCCCTGCCTCTGTCTTTCCCCATCCAGTCTGAACTTCACTCTGCTGCCCAGATCATTATCCTACAAAAACATTCAGACCATGTTTCCTCAAACCTCAAGAAACTCTAGTAGTTGCCCATCCACCTCCTCATCAAACAAAAGCTCCTCACCATTGGCTTTAAAGCACTCAATCACCTTGCCCCTTCCTATTTTACCTCGCTGATTTCCTTCCTCAACCCACCATGCTCAGTCTGCTCCTCTAATGCCAATCTACTCACTGTACCTTGATCTCACCTATCTCACCCCAACCCCTCACCCACGTCCTGCCTCTGACCTGGAACTCCCTCCCCCTTTACATCCAAAAGATGATCACTTTCTCCACCTTCAAAACCTTATTAAAATCACATCTTTCCCCTACTAAACCCTCTTTTCCACTTTTCTCTTTTCCCTTCTGCATTATCCTTCCACTTGGATTTGTACCCTTTATTCACAGCACTAATATACATATCCATAATTTTATTACTGTCTGTCTCCCCATCTAGACCGTAAGCTCATTGTGGTCAGGGAATGTGTCTACCAAATTGTATAGCTGTAATACTTAGCCAGAATAATGGGGTTCAGCAAGTGAATGCATAGATTGTCAAACAATTCAGACTGAATCTCTGGGGGTGGAGGAAGAGGTTGAAATCCCAAGTCTGTTTGCCATTTTGATTTACAGTTGAAGCTTCCTGCCATAATGGAGATGAAACTATTCAAACTATTGAAGCTGCCGAGGCACTCCTCAACATGGACTCCCCAGGTCCTATGCTGGATGAAAAAAGAATAAGTGAGTTGTTGGAATGATCATTTTCTATTGTCTATTTTCTAGCCCTTTTGGAAGGGAAAATTTTGAATCCGGAAAATGATCCTTCATTGGGAAACAAGTGTTTGAGTGTTGATTTATGGGAAGGTGCCTTGGTAGTTAGTGTTACCTATGTTGAATGCCACATTATGATGTCATGCATCACTTTCTTATTTGGGGAATGAGTGTGGTGGCCTACTGGAAAGAGCATGGGACTACAGTGGTCAGTCCCTCTGCTGGTTCCATGCTTTTGGACCTTGGGCAAATCACTGTGCATCAGTTTCCTTACCTATAAAATGGGGGTAAAATACTGGTCCTTTCTCCCTTTTAGACTGAGTGCTCCAAGCGCTTAGTACAGTGTTTTGCATACCGTAAGTGCTCAGTAAATACAATTGAATGAATGAGTGAGCCCTGCTGGGGACAGGTACTCTCTAATCTGATGATTTTGTATTTTCCCCAGCACTTAGCTTGGTGTTTGGCACTTAGTAAGTGCTTAATTATTCATTCTATAGTATTTATTGAGCGCTTACTATGTGCAGAGCACTTTACTAAGTGCTTGGAATGTACAATTTGGCAACAGATAGAGACAATCCCTGCCCATTGGACGGGGATACCATTGTTATTATTTTGGCATCTTATGAATGTCCTAGCACAATTAAATGTGTTATTCTGTAACTCTGGCCCAGGGAAGCATTGGAGGGGGGATGTAGTAGAAAGAGCAGGGTGCTGGGAGTCAGAAGTCCTGGGTTCTAGGCCCAGCTCTGCCACTAGCCTTTTGTGTCACCTTTGTTAAACCAGTTGCCAGACTTCGCTGGATTTCAGTTTCCCCATATTTGAAATGCCTTTCGCTACTCCTAAGGTGATGCTGTAGGTCCCAAATGAAATAATGGATGTGAAAGTGCTGGGAAAAATAAAAACACATTACAAATCCAAGCTATTCTTATTCCTACAATTCAATGATCATTTATTCACTGCAGTCCATTCTCCTATAATGTAGCTCCTGAAAAACCACACATTAAGGAGAAATCACACCATAGTATTCTGATTTGGGTGAAGCCGTGCAAGTACGTATGGCCATTTCTTCCAACATCACATTGCATACCAGTCTGGGCAGACTGCATTATTGAAAGAATGTGCCTTAATTCCCGTGCAGAGTTCTATCAAAACACGTAATGAAGACACACTAGAGAAGAATGGATTGTATCTATCTAAGCTCCATTTCTGTTTACAGCTTCAGATTCTTCTTTAGTGCCTTATTTCTCATACCTCTGAACATGCATTCTTCTTTGGGATTTCTTTTCAACAATAAATTACTTAAATCCTTAAAACTCCATCCTTAATCATGTTGTTGGTCAATTGCATCATAATGTACTTTTTTCAGAGTGTTCTGAATAGTTTCAAAAGAATTCTTGTGTTCATTCATTCGTTCATTCATTCAATAGTATTTATTGAGCGCTTACTATGTGCAGAGCACTGTACTAAGCGCTTGGAATGTACAAGTGGGTAACAGAGACAGTCCCTGCCCTTTGATGGGCTTACAGTCTAATCGGGGGAGACAGACAGACAAGAACAAGAGCAATAAATAGAATCAAGGGGATGAACATCTCATTAAAACAATAGCAAATAAATAGAATCAAGGTGATATACATCTCATTAACAAAATAAATAGGGTAATGAAAATATATACAGTTGAGCGGACGAGTACAGTGCTGAGGGGAGGGGAAGGGAGAGGGGAAGGAGCAGAGGGAAAAGGGGGAAAAGAGGGTTTAGCTGCAGAGAGGTGAAGGGGGTTAGAGGGAGCAGAGGGAAAAGGGGAGCTCAGTTTGGGAAGGCCTCTTGGAGGAGGTGAGCTTTAAGTAGGGTTTTGAAGAGGGGAAGTGAATTAGTTTGGCGAAGGTGAGGAGGGAGGGCATTCCAGGACAGCGGAAGGATGTGGCCCAGGGGCCGACGGCGAGATAGGCGAGAACGGGGGATGATGAGGAGGTGGGCGGCAGAGGAGCGGAGCGTGCGGGGTGGGCAGTAGAAAGAAGGGAGGAGAGGTAGGAGGGGGCAAGGTGATGGACAGCCTTGAAACCTAGAGTGAGAAGTTTTTGTTTCATGCGGAGGTTGATAGGCAGCCACTGGAGGTTTTTAAGAAGGGAAGTGACATGCCCAGAGCGTTTCTGCAGGAAGATGAGCCGGGCAGCAGAGTGAAGAATAGACTGGAGCGGGGCGAGAGAGGAGGAAGGGAGATCAGAGAGCAGGCTGACAGTAATCTAGCCGGGATATTACGAGAGCCTGTAATAGTAAGATTGGGTGGAGAGGAAAGGGCGGATCTTGGCGATATTATAAAGGTGAGACCGGCAGGTTTTGTTGACGGATCGGATGTGTGGGGTGAACGAGAGAGACGAGTCAAAGATGACACCGAGGTTGCGGGCCTGAGAGACGGGAAGGATGGTCGTACCATCCACGGTGATAGGGAAGTCAAGGAGAAGACAGGTCTTGGGAGGGAAGATGAGGAGCCCAGTTTTGGTCATGTTGACTTCTGGTGGCGGGCAGACATCCAGGTAGAGACATCTTGGAGGCAGGAGGAGATACGAGCCTGAAGGGAGGTGGAGAGGACAGGGGCAGAGATGTAGATCTGTGTGTCATCTGCATAGAGATGATAGTTGAAGCCGTGTTGCACTGTCAAAAGAGTTATTCTGAATGTTTTTCCACTAGCAAATATATTTAGCTCCTCTGAAGATGAGGTTGTTGTTGCCCCTGTTACACACGTGTCAGTCACATTAGATGGGATACCCGAAGTCATGGAGGTCCATCAAGCCCAAGAGCCTTATGAAGAATCGCTGGACACCCCTCCCCCAGAGCAGCCTAGGAGGAAAAAAGGTGAGACCCCCCCGCCAGCCCTCAAAACCCTAAATCGCCTTCTTCCCCTCTTCTCCCTCCTCCACACCCTCTCTTTCCTCCCCATCTCTTCCCCCTCCTCCCTTTCCTCTGCCTCTTCAACCTCCCTTTCACCTTCTCCCCTTCCTCCACCTCTTTCCTTTCCTCCACTTTTTCCTCTTCCTCTCTTTTTTTTCTCAATCATGCCCTTTTGTTGCTCCTTCCCTAGTGTCCCACTTCCTCTCTGCTCTGCTTCCTGAGACCCAGCTCCAAGTTTGCTCCACATTCAAGATGAATGTGCCCCAATTTGTATCCTGAAAATGGTGGGTGGCAAAGATCAAGAGGCAGAGAAGAATGGGGTTGAGGAAAGTCTTCCAAATGACTCCTCAGCTCTTGTGAAGGAGGGCTGTTTTTTAGGACAAAGAAAGTCTTTGCTTTGGTCAAGAAGTAATTATTTGAAAGTGAGTAATCACTGACCAGGCCCACCCTTTTAGGGGGTATATAGTGTTTGATTAATAATGTTGGTATTTGTTAAGCGCTTACTATGTGCAGAGCACTGTTCTAAGCGCTAGGGTAGATACAGGGTAATCAGATTGTCCCACGTGAGTCTCACAGTTAATCCCCATTTTACAGATGAGGTAACTGAGGAACAGAGAAGTTAAGTGACTTGCCCACAGTCACACAGCTGACAAGTGGCAGAGGCAGGATTCGATCCCATGACCTCTGGCTCCCAAGCCCGGGCTCTTTCCACTGAGCCACGCTGCTTACTATGTGTCAAGCAATGTTCTGTGACCTGGGGTAGATACAAGTTTATCAGGTTAGACACAGACCCTATCCCACTCGGGGCTCACAGTCTGAGAGACTCAGAGAAGCAAGGGAGAGGCTAGGTGGCTCAGAAAGCTTTTCCTTTGTCACCCCCCCTTACCAGAAGAGAGGAAATTAATCTCACTACCAACTTAACTCTTTAATAAGAAAACATATCAGGGGAAATGTTATGATCTTGAAGGTGCAACTTTTTTTAGCAACAGTGTTTAAATTATTTTTCCTGAATGAAAGTTTGACGTTCTTTTTTTTCTATAATGTGTATATTTTGATCAATTTCATTTCACAGGGGCATTATGTAGTTGGCAGTATGTAGCGCCCTGCTTGTCAGACCTCTAAATTTTCTGTCCAACTCAACTGTCCTTATTTTGTGAATGGAGTTTGCCCCTATAATGGTTATGTTGTATACCAGTAAAGATGATTAGGTAGCTGGTAATATCTTCCACCTGGGGGAAGAGCTCAGTCTTAGCAATTGCAATATGCCTATCTTGTGGATATTTGAAAAGCCTCTGGTTGCTGGGACAGGGGTAGAAGGGCTTCTGGAGTCAGATGGGGAGAGATACTGTGGTGGAAATAGTTCTGTGCAGTACCTGAATTTTCCAGGATTTCTTCTTCAGAATTCTCTGGCTCCTCCTACAGAGAGCCCTTGGGATGCTGGGTATCCAGAGTTGGGGCTTAGCTTTCATTATAAGCACTATCAAAATAGGGAAGTGAGTCTATGAGGTGCTTAAATCAAAATGATTTGTTAATTTGAAGTTTGTAGTCCTGAATAAAATAATCATTGGGACCATAGGAATTATCTGGTGGTTTTTAAGATACTCTTTTAAATGAAGCATTCCTAATAATAATGATTGTTTGCTAAAGTTACATTTTCTTCAGAGGCAAGAGGAGATTGGCATATAAGAGGGTTATTCTCTTCTTAAAAGTTGATTTTTAGGAGACACAGAATCTTTTGTTTTCCCTCATTCACAAAACTTCCCGGCGTTCTCATCTTTCTGAAGATTAGATTTCTTTGCCATTAAAGCTCATTAAATGTAACACTTTAACTAATCCTCCATGTCAAACAATGGGGAGCTGTCCCTCTGCCTCCTTGCAGAATCCTCTCAAGGGCATATGGTATAAAGATAGGAATCCAACTTATGTTTCCCATCCCAGTTGGAGCCAAAGCTTCCTCTCAATCATATTCCATATATGTTGCTCAGACAAGACAACTTTTTTCAACCTGGAAAGATAAACTGAAATTGCTAGAAAGGTCACTGGATTGAATTAGAATCCATTTTACTTTATGACTCTTTTCATTTGAAGATCTCTACAAGTTTATGTTAATTCCTAGCTAATGAATGTTGTAAGAGATTTCAGAAAAATTGGAAATAAAATACCATTTCGAAAGCTACTGTTATGTTTCTTTTGTGTAACATTGTTCTTCTGACTTTTTCCAGTGCGTCTGTTCCCCCCCGATTCTATGAGTCTCTCTGGACAAGGGACTGTCTTCATCAGTGTCTGTGCGTTATTTCAGCTGATATACTGTGATTCGCATATAAGAAATATTTACTCAATGAGTGTGATTGATAATAAATGCTTGGGATTGAGAAGCAGAATTTTTCAAAGAAAGAACAACCAAAACACCCTTCTCAGAAAGTGACTAAAAATGCCACTGATGACTATATAAAAAGATATTATTTTTTATTTTCTGAGGAACAAAGCATTTCACATTGTCATCTCATGGATTTTCACAAGATCCCTGCAAAGTGAGGGACATTTCTATCTTCCTGGCCATCAGAAGCCATAAAACAAAAACTCAAGCCACTGCTGTTTCCTTGAAACTGGCAGACAGATAATGGGATTGGAATTATCTGTAAAGTGACCAATTTTGCTGTGAGGACCTGGATTGGAGGGGAAAGGAAGAGGTGAGCTGGAAAATTCTGGGAAATTTATGCAGATCTTCTTTTGATTTCAGGTAGGAAAACCAAACCTCCTCGGCCAGAATCTCCCACAACCACGCCGAACATATCTGTAAAAAAGAAAAACAAAGATGGGAAGGGTAAGAACCATAGTTTGCTTATGGTACTTTATCAAAGAGCAGTCAATTCAGAATTCCTCTTCTGGATAATGTAAGTAGTGAGCCTACCAGCTTTGTGTCATCGTGATGAAATGGGTCTCACTGCTGCCACCCGCTCGTAAGTTACATCTGCCGCTTTTTATTAAAGGAGGGAAAGTAGCAAAGCACAAGAAATCCCTTTTGGAAGATTTTCACTTTCCTGTTGGGTAATAATCTACTTAGTAACAGGGAGTTCTTGAAAAGCTTTGGACTTATTCAGTCCACTGATCTTTCAACCCTGAGGTGCTTTTAATGACTACATTATGGTGTCTTGGGGTGCCTGGTATGTTGATTATCTCATTCTGCCTGTTTCAAATTCGACCCAGATTCAAAGAAGCAAATTGTTTGGGCTGGTTATCAGGCAGCTGCTAGAGCAGACCCCCGGTTTTAAGATAACAAAGAATCTATTGGAACATATTTGTGGCAGTCACTTTCTTTGGTGTGTACCCTCCCCACCTTTCCCTTCCCAATAGAAAAGAAATCATCAGGTGATCCTTAGTTAGCCTCTTTTCAAAGGTCATGAAAATAACTGGCACCAAGATTGACCCATCAGATATAGTCTTTTATTGGTTCCATTGCATGAATCCAAATATTTGAGGATTAGTTATGTATCTAGTAGCATCAAAACCAAGTTAAATCTTATTTGACAGTATGTGAGTCTAAGTTTCTCCCGCTGTCCAGTACAGTGTGGTCTAAGAGTGCAGTGGGTTTGCTTCGGGTTTGTGTGTACCATTCATCCTGAATATTTTTTCAGAGTAAACCTTTGATTTTTTCCCAAAATATCCTCTGTTTCAGGAAACACAATTTATCTCTGGGAATTCTTATTAGCACTGCTGCAGGACAAGGCTACGTGTCCCAAGTACATTAAATGGACTCAGCGAGAGAAAGGCATTTTTAAACTGGTGGATTCGAAGGCCGTGTCCAGGTTGTGGGGGAAGCACAAAAACAAACCTGATATGAATTATGAAACTATGGGCAGAGCGCTCAGGTATGGGACATTTCAAGTGCTGAGTATATCATGAATGCCCAGAGGGGCTGCTTTTGAACTGGTGGAAAGTTCAACCGGGTGAATGTAAACCTAAAAAATAACAAGTACTTTCAAAATTTCATTAATTGCTGAGCATCAGTAGAAATTAGAACCTTAATTCTTAAACGTATGTGGTGTAGGAATGGTATGGTGCTCGACACATTTTCTTGGGTTTTATCTTAGACCGGTTATTTCTTGGTACTGGATGTGTTTTCCTTTTGAAAAACAGGATGTTATAATGAAATGCAATAAGTTCATGCAATGTTGTGGTTGGCATTTTGCTTTCAGAAGGATTAGAAAATTATAAGATGTGGTCTTCACAGGAACTTTTTCAGCCACCAGGCTTGCCTGAATCAAGAGTCTGTACAAATGACACATAACATGTAATAGTAACACAAACACTGTCTGCCCGGGAGAAGTGAGGTTTAGGTAACTAAGGAACTTTGATTTGCAAATCTTCACTTTAATATTATTCAGTAATAATTATAGCATGCATTAAGTCCTTTCTCTATGCTAAGCACCGGGGAGATATAGCAAATGGCAAGCAGTATGGCATAGTGGAAAGAGCCCGGTCCTGGGAGTCAGAGGTAGTGGGTTCTAATCCCAGCTCTGCCACATGTATGCTGTGTGTCCTTGGGCAAGTCACTTAACTTCTCTGCACCTCAGGTACCTCATCTGTAAAATGGGGATCAAATTGTAAGCCCCATGAGGGATGAGGAATGTGTCCAACTTGATTACCTTATATCTACTCCAGCACTCACAACAGTGCTTGGCACATAGTAAACGCTTAACAAATACCACAATTTTTATTAAATGGCACCCAGCTACTGACCCACATGGGGTTGGGAGATTGTAGGGAGGAGTAGGGAGATGGTATCTCATCTTCATTTTGCAAATGTGGAAACTGAGGCACAGAGGTTAAATGCCTTTCCCAACTTATTTCTCTCCAATTTAGAGGACTCCCCCCCCCTTACAGACCCAACCCCCACACACCTATCAGGTCCCGGGGACTAATGGATATTGCTACTGAACTCAGAAAGCATTGAAAACATTCTCTGTTAGCTTTCTCTTGGATGCACCCCATAATAATAATAATTATGGTATTTGTTAAGCGCTTACTATGTGACAGGCACCTTACAAGTGCTGAAGTGGATACCAGCAAATTGGATTGAACACAGTCCTGGTCCCACATTGGCTCACAGTCTCATACATCATTTTACATGGGAGGCAAAACTGAGGTACAGAGAAGGAAAGTGACTTGCCCAAGACCAAACAGCAGACAAATGGTGGAGCTGGGATTAGAACCCATGACCTTCTGGCTCACAGACCCTTGCTTTATCCACCATCCACACCATTAGTGTGGAAAGAGCATGGGCTTGGGAGTCAGAGGATGTGGGTTCTAATCCCTGCTCCACCACTTATCAGCTGTGTGACTTGGGGCAAGTCACTTAACTTCTCTGTGACTCAGTTACTTCATCTGTAACATGGGGATTAAGACTGTGAGCCCCATGTGGGTCAACCTGGTTACCTTGTATCTACCCCAGCATTTAGAATAGTACTTGGCATATAGTAAGAGCTTAACAAATACATTATTATTATTATGATTATTATTATTACCAAAGTGGGAAGGAATTTACATGTTGAAAAGAGATGAGGCAGAATTTTAGACTTCATGAGAGTTTAATAATGGGAAGCATTTCTTAATTAGAGAATTAAAGACAATATTTACATCTTATAAATCAGTGAATTTTTCAAAGAACAGAGTGGTACACAATTCAAACAAATCAAGTTTGCTTTATTCTGAAAAACTCAAAGGGGAACACCTTATAGAGTAGGAAGATCCAGAGCTGAACAGGTGAGTTGGAGATCGGGGGGACTTGACACTTGATGGTTTTAGTTTTGTCAGTGAAGTAGATGGCAAGATTGTCAGGGGCAAGAGATATTAAAAATAATTATAATAGTAATTCTGCTACATATTAAATGCTTAATATGATCCTAGCACTGTGCTAAACTCTAGAGTAAATAACAATGCAGTCATATGAGTCACAGTTCCTGTCCCTCATTGGGCTTACAATCTAAGAGGGAGGGAGAGCATGCATTTAATTCACATTATACAAATGAGGAAATTGACACACAGTCACTGGTATTTACTGAGTCCTTAAATGACTGACTCAAGGACACACAACAAGCAAGTAATAATAATAATAATAATGTTGATATTTGTTAGCACTTACTATGTGCAGAGCACTGTTCTAAGCGCTGGGGGAGATACAGGGTCATCAGGTTGTCCCACGTGAGGCTCACAGTCTTCATCCCCATTTTACAGATGAGGGAACTGAGGCCCAGAGAAGTCAAGTGACTTGCCCACAGTCACACAGCTGACAAGTGGCAGAGCCAGGTTTCAAACCCATGACCTCTGACTCCCAAGCCTGGGCTCTTTCCACGGAGCCATGCTGCTTCCCAGTGGGAGAGCTAGGAAGAATACTACTAATTATTATTATTGCATTAAGCTCTTACTGTGTGTCAAGAATTGTACTGAGCACTGGGGTAGATTTAAGATAATCAGGTTCCACTTGGGGCTCACAGTTTAAGTAAGAGGGAAAACAGATATTGAATTCCCATTTCACAGTTGAAGCGGCTAGACTTAGAGAAATTAAGCCCAAGACGTTCAGGTCCCACATGGGACTGACAATCCAAGTAAATGGAGAACAGGTATTAAATTCCTTTTTTGCAGATGAGGGAACTGAGACCTGGAGAAATTAAGCCCAAGGTCATTTTGCAGACACATGGTAGAGCCAGAATTAGAACCCAGGTCCTCTTACTCCCAGGCCTGCGCATTTTCCATTCCCAGTTCTGTGCTCTTTCCACTAGAAGCAGTCTGGCTGTTTGTCTGCTGTGTGGTGTGACCCTGGGAAAGTCACCTAACTTCTCTGTGCCTCAGTTTTCACATTTGTAAAAAGGGGATTAAATCCTGCTCCCGCTTAACGTAGACTGTGAGCTCCATGCGGGGCAAGAATTGTGTCCAAACTGATGACCTTGTATCTACCCCTGCACTTAGAATACATAGTGAGCCCTTAACAAATACAACAACAATAATAATTACAATGTACCTCACTGCTTCTCTGAAGGGAGATGGTGGCAATGGGAATTTAAGGGGGAGTTAAAGTCAGGAATAACTGGTGTACCAGCAGGCATGGGAGTCAATAAAGGAGGAGAAGTAGTAATAGGCAGATTAGAGGGCGGAGTTATAACAGGAGCGAATGAGTTTAAGAGATGGATAAAGTTAGCCTGATGCCTGGATTTCCTCTAGCCGTGATCCTCGGCTAGAGCACATGAGGTGACCAGGGATTTAGAAAAGCCTCAAAAAGACAACAAACCAAGAATTTACACTATTCGATTCATTTTTCGTACAGAGAAGCAAGTGTAGAAGAAAATACTTCAACATGATAGGTTATATATTGTCCTAATTTAAAATATTTGTCTGGAAAAGTGGGAGATTTGGTATTTGAGAACTGAGAATTTGGACAACTTGGTAATTTGGTAATTAAGAATTAAATTGTGAACAAAGTTGGAATGAAGGCCACAGCTGGTGATTCTCGTCTCAATGTTGATTTTTCCTTAGTTTCCTGGTTCCAAGCTTCAGGCAGCATTGGTTCAGCAAAGCAGAATTTTCCAAAATTCTCCTTGTGTTGTTAGTATATTGATCTATTTGATTGGCTTACTTGTCTGTTTTAAATAGGTACTATTATCAAAGAGGCATCCTGGCTAAAGTGGAAGGCCAGCGCTTAGTCTATCAATTTAAGGAAATGCCAAAAGACCTGATCTACATAGATGACGAGGACCCGAGTTCCAGCATAGAGTCTTCCGATCCCTCGCTATTGTCCTCAGCCACGGTTTCCAGTAGAAACCAGTCGACCAGATCCAGGGTGTCGTCCAACACAGTGATGAAAGGAGCAGCCACTACAGTTCTCAAAGCACCGGGAAATTCCAAAGCTACCAAATTGAAAGAGGCTGGTGAAGTTTCCCAGCCACACCTACCTGGCGTGGCACCAGAAGTTTTGAGGACAATGCAGTCACCTCAGTCGGTCTATCCAACTCAGCTTTTTCGGACAGTTCATGTCGTGCAGCCAGTTCAAGCTGTCACAGAAGGACATGCCGCTGAGACCGGTAATATGCAGGATGAAACATTAAATTCCTCCATCCAGAACATGAGGTAAGGAAGTGTGCAGTCGTTTTATCTGGGACAGATCATTCTATCGATGCTAAAAAAAAAAAATTCAGGTGCAGACAAACTGATCCCACATTCTCTAGTAGAAGTGGGAAATTGGTGATTTCCAGGTTTATTTCAGGCAGTTTGGGAAGCATGGTCACATCAGACTTCTTCTGCCAGGACAGTGATGGAGGGTCTCCTGCCCTTTGTCCTGTGGGCCCAGATTGTGAGGCTGGAAGCAGGGAGAAACTCTCTTTCAAGGTAGTCTGGGGAGGCAGGCCAGCATGTAGGGAGATGAATAGGAAGAAGGTGAAAGTGGGCAGCAGTAGTCAGAACTGGGGCACAATCACTTCGGGGCTCCCACTACTGCGTAGCATCATGGTTTCCCTCCTTGTCAGGAAGGAAGCAGGTGCTGTAACCGCAAGGGCTTTCACTATTCTGGCAAGTGATTTCAGCATTTCAGGTGATTCTTTCACAGCAACACTGACTCATCTGGGGTGTTACTTAGGAAGCCGTGAGCCCCTTCCCCTCTCCCCCGACCCTCAGCCCCTTGCCAGTTGTATCTCTTTTCTCCCAGTCTTCAGGCAGAGAGATGCTGAATATGGGATGAGGAGCTTGTTGGGTCTGAGAGACCCTTCCTGGTATATTGTGACCTCAAGCCTGCCCTGAGATGATGACAAACACAGCCTACGGGGCCACTGAGATTTTTGGGTGTAGACAAGTTCCCACAGTACATTTGAAATATCAGAAGGGGAAATTTATTTTGGGTGTGTAGAATTTAAGATGATGGATTTAGAAACAGACATCAAACCAAGAATTTACATTAGTAGATTCATTTTCTTGTGCAGAGAAGAAAATTGGAAGAAAATACTTCAACATGATGGGCTATATAATGTCCTAATTCAAAATTTTTCTCTGGAAAATTGGGAGATTTGGTATTTGAGAACTGAGAATTTGGAAGACTTAGTAATTTGGTAATTGAGAATTAAATTATCAACAAAGTTGGAACAAAGAGTACAGCGAGCCTTTGGTAGAAAATCTTCACAGTGATGAAGATTTAGTGATGAGGCATAAAGTGATTTCACCCTTGATAAAGAATGTATAGAACGTGGGACAGTTCACCCTTGATAAAGAATGTAAAAAAGCTGGGGCAGTCGATCCACATATTAAACTCCAAATATTATCATCATCATCAGTGGTATTTATAAGGTGTTTACTGTGTGCAGAGCAATGTACTAAGCATTTGAAAGAATAGAATACAACAGAGTTGATAGACACATTCCTTGCCCACAACAAGCTTACCATCTAGAAGGGGAGACAGGCATGAATATAATAAAAATTTATAATATAGTGGCATTTTATCTGTACATTTAGCATGCTCTACTTTTAGCCGCCTATTCCGGACACCATGTTAGAGTAAACTGTGCTATATTTCATCTGGCTGTGTTTGCGGGAATTCCTGGACTCTTTGCCTCTCTTCCCCAGCTACCGTTTCCCAGAGGGTTACCTTTTACCCAAATAGAACTTAATTGCAAGAATATACCTCGTGACTTAAAGTTTGTGATTTTGAACCTCTCTAGGTCTCTACCGGCCCCAGCCCAAGTTCCGGTGGTGGTATCCCCCGGGAACCAGCAACTGCATGCGGTCACACTCCAAACAGTGCCTCTTACTACAGTCATAGCCAGCACGGATCCAACCTCAGGAACAGGATCTCAGAAATTTATTCTCCAAGCCATTCCATCATCCCAGCCCGTGACTGTACTGAAAGAAAATGTCCTGCTGCAGTCTCAGAAGCCTGGCTCGCCTCCGTCCTCCATTGTCTTCAGCCCTGCCCATGTCCAGCAGGTTCTGAGCAGCAACGTTCAAACCATTTGCAATGGAACGGTCAATATGGTTTCATCTCCGTCGTTCAACGCGACTGCCCCAGTAGTGACCTTTTCTCCGGGCGGTTCGCAACTGGTAGCTCATCCACCCGGCACGGTGATCACGTCAGTAATCAAAGCCCAGGAAACCAAACAGACTGTGATTCAGGGGGTGGTGAAACAGGAAGGAGAAGAGATCGCGGCAGAAGAGGCAGAAAAGACCGAGCGGCCAGAGCGGAACGTGCAGCAGCAGCCGTTTGTGATGGTGGTGTCCAGTTCCAATGGCTTCCAGTCTCATGTGGCTGCCATGAAGCCAGAGAGTGAACAGTTGGAACCCGGTTCTTATTAATGTACCAGATTTCAGGGGGTGATTTTCTTTTCATAAATGTGATTTGTATTAAAGGATTCGATTTAAAGCATTACGAGGCTCCAGAATTTGGGCAGTAGTTAGGAACTCCTAACTTAGCTGTGGTCTGGGTTTTCGGTCCATTGTTAAATGTTATTACTAGGTGCAAGAAGAAAACATTCCAAGAACGTGTTTTGGAACTCAAGCGTGAAGGAACGTGCTTATTATGCTATGAAGACAGTCTTTGGAAAACTTTGTCCGATCCTACTTTGTGCATTTTATTTGTATTTCCATGTTAGTTTTGCAGAATAGAAAGAAGCCGTTTTGTTCATTCATACGGTATATGTAAGGCCACAGTGAGTTTATCTAGGATTTTTGCATTCCATTTATATGAACCAAGAAACTGATTTTGTGCTTTTTGTCTTCAGGTGATATGACTTGTCTGGTGTAATGCACCAAGACCTCCAGTCGGTTACAGTGTGGGTGCCACTAATTATGGCTTTGGAAATTTTAAAAAAAGAGAGAGCGAGAAATCAACACTCCCCATATTTAAGATTAATGCCATACTAGTTTACTAGTAAACTAGTAGTTTAAAAATTGCTAGGGAATTCTGGACAAAAAGGCCTAAGGAAAAAAGCAAGAGCAACCCAATAATTGTAGTTTTTTTTCATCAATGGGCAAATTTTCCCAATTGTAGCAAGTACTCTTGGGAGAGATCTTAATTCTTGTGGGCTGTTATTTGCTGATTAGTCATTTCCTGGGCTAGGTGGCCTTGAAAATATATGCCCAATTTGCAGAGATATATTTATGCCTTAGAAGAATCTAGCCAACATTCAGTAGCTCTGAAGCTGTAACTGCTTTTTGTTCTGGATTATTTTGTAAAGTGGGTGGGGCAGGAATTGTATACAGAGATATATGAAGAGCTATCCAGGTGTTTTGAGATGGAAGAGTTTTAGCATTTTCAAAAGTGTAAATAATGTACATTAAATTTCACACAAAAAAGTAAGTTTTTCAGCAAATTTGTTTCCTAGTATAGAAAAAAAGAAATTTTTATAGTAAGAATCATTATGTTATGTTTAGAGGTCTAATGTTATATGTATTCATATTATTACAGAGTGAATTTGTATTTAAAGCAAATTTTAAAATTTTGAAACTCCTCTAAACTTTTTTGTATTTTTAATTGGTTTATTATTAAAATAAATCATGTGAAAAGTAAAAACATGATTCTAGTTTTTGTGTAAAAATTGAATGGGTATGTGGGAGGGTTGTAACTCACTTTGTAATAAATACTACCTTGTCTTTCATTTTCAGGAGTTTTTTTTCCACAGAACTCCAAATGCTTTAAACCATAGAAAGTGGCAAACTACTTCCCAGATATGTCATTTTTGGAGGGGTATTTTTTCAGGATACTAGCTGCAACCAAAAGCTTAACATGGCCTCTTTATATATTAAAGAAGTTAGATTATGCCTAATACCTAAAGGAAGGCAGGAAGTGGGGAACTAAGAATAAGAATTAAAACTTTGATCCAGAGCAAAAGTACCATTCTTCATATTACCGTGAACGGTGTGAATAAATGTATCAAAATTAGAGAATTAGACACACGTAGGTTGGGCTTACAGAATTTTTGGAGAGTACTTTTTTGAAAACGATAATTGAAAAGTGATATAAAGTGCTCTTATTAAATCACTAAATCTCTTACTCTCTTACTCTCAATCTTACTCTTACTCTCTTACTCTAAATCTTACTCTTACTCTCTTACTCTAAATCTCTTATTAAATGCTCTTACTTAATCCCAGAGACAGGTACAGTTGTTGATTTGGGACATGACAAGTGGTTGGGCTAGCATGATGGTGGTTTGGATGTAGAAGAAGGGGCAGATAGTGGAGTTGTAAAGAAAGAACCAAAGGGATTTGGTGACTGACTGCATATGCAAGTTGAAAGAGAGGACTCTTAGATAATGCCATGGTTTGGGACTTGTAAAATGGGGAGGATGGAGGTAATGTCAACAGGGAGCATGTCAAGTGGTGTTCTGGAGTCCATCCTGCCATTAATCCTGGTCTACAGAACATAGGAATTAAAATAGAAGATAACATCACACTGGGGGCCGTGGTTTGCATTTTGGAGTGTAGGATTAGAATTCAAAGTGACCATGACTAGGGAAAAGTAATCAGAAGTATTCAGCATGCAATTTTCATAAGACCAAGAGTTAGGAAAACTAATGAGAGAAAAGCAGAAACTAATCAACTTAGGAAATTAAAGCCCTCATTATTATTGTTGTTATGAATAACAATAATAATTGTATTTGTTATGCAGTTACTATGTCAAGTGCTGTTCTAAGTGCTGAGGGAGATATAAGATTAGTCAATCAGTTGTATTTACTGAGTGTTTACTCTGTGCAGACCAATGTACTAAGTGCTTGGGAGAGTACATGGGAAGCAGGTTGGCCTAGTGGAAAGAGCATGGGCCTAGGAGTCAGAGGACCTGGCTTATAAATCCGGGTCTGCCACTTGTCTGCTGGGTGACCTTGAGCAAGTCACTTAACTTCTCTGTGCCTCAGTTTCCTCCTCTGTAAAATGGGGATTAAGACTGTGAGCCCTAAGTGGGACAGGGACTGTGATCAACACAATTGTCTTATAACTACCCCTGTACTTACCACAATTATCATTATTACTATTATTATTAATTAGCAGACACATTCCCTGTCCATAATGAGTTTACAGTTTGTACGGGGAAAGAGATATTAATATGATCAAGTAATTTATAATACATCATTTAAAGATATGTACAGAAATTCCATGGATTTGGAGGTGGGATGAATAGCAAATATCCAAAGATGATCAGGTCCCACTTGGGGCTCACAGCGTAAGTAGGAAAGAGAACAGGTATTGAATTGCCATTTTGCAGATAAGGGAACTGAGGCACAGAGAAATTAAGTGATAAAGCCAAGGTCATACACCAGACAAGTGGCCGAGCTGGGATTGGAACTGAGGTTTTATGATTCCCAGGCCCATGCTCTTTCCACTAGGCCATACTGCTTTAGAAAATCTGTGATAAGTACTTTAGAAAAAAATTAAACTGGTATTAATTGAGCACCTCTGTGAAGTGCATTAAATGTACAACTGAATATTCACGTACATGTAAGTGCATAAGATAGGTATAAATACACTTATTGCTAAGAGTGGCTGTTGATTTGAGTAAACACTGAACAAGGGTTAGGAGGTGAGAGTAAGATATAATTAGGAGAAGTGAAGTGCGTGAACTAGAAAGTAGCGAGTGAAGGAAGCTGATGTTTAAAATAGAGAAAGCTGGAGGAGAGCCTTGAATGGTTAGTAGCAGCAGCCTAATGGAAAGAGCGTGGGCCTGGGAGTCAAAGGACCTTACTTCTAATCCAAGCTCTGACACCTTTTTTTTTGGTAGTTGTTAAGCACTTGCTCTGTGCTAGGCACTGTACTAAGCACTGAGGTAGATATAAGATAACCAGGATGAGCACAGTCCCTGTCCCACATTGGCCTCACAGTCGTAATCCCCATTTTACAGATGACAACAGGCACAGAGAATAATAATGATGGTGTTTCGTTAAGCGCTTACTATATGCCACACATGCTCTAAGCCCTAGGATAGATACAAGGTAATCAGGTTGTCCCACATTGGGCTCCCAATCTTAATCCCCATTTTACACATGAAGTAATGGAGGTTCAGAGAAGTTAAGTGACTTGCCCAAAGTCACACAGCTGACAAGTGGCAGAGGTGGGATTAGAGCCCACGACTTCTGACTCCCAAACCCAGGCTCTTTCCAGTAAGTCATACTGCTTCTCTTCTCTGCTGTGTGACTGGGACAAGTGACTTGTCCAAGGTCTCACAGCAGACAAGACGAAGAGCTGGGAATAGAACCCAGGTCCTTCTGACTTGCAGGCCCGTGCTTTATCCACTAAGTCATGCAGCTTCTCTTGTCTGCTTTTTGACTTGGGCAAGTCACTAAAGTTCTTTGTGCCTCAGTTTCCTCATCTGTAAAATGGTGAAATACTTGTTTTCCCTCTTATAACTGCGAGTCCTGTGTAGAACAGTGCTTGGCACATAGTAAGTGATCAACGAATGACCATTATTATGATTAATGGTGGTAATAGTAGTATTTTCTGATATCAGTAGTCATTTACAAGAAAGTTGATTCAGTTGTTGAGTCTAGAGTCACCATGTTTGAGTGGTCCTAATAGTTTGATAAGGTTTGGGTGGAGAGCAACAGAAATGAGTAAGGGGTTGGGAAGTAGAATCTGAGCAGAAAATGGAAAAGGAATTTAGGAATATTATTATTGTTATTATCATTATTATACTTGTTGAGTGCTTACTGTGGATCAAGCAACAGAAATGATTAAAGGGATGGGAAGTAGAATATGAGTGGAAAATGGAAAAATAATTAGGAATATTATTATTATACTTGTTTAGTGCTTACTGTGGGTCAAGCACTGTTCAAGGCACTGGGATAGGTAGAAGTAAATCAGTTGGAAACAGTCCCTATCCCACTTCTCCACAGTCTTCTCTAGTGGGAGAACAGGTATTTAATCTCCATTTTACAGTTGAGGAAATGGAGTCACAGAGAAGTTAAGTGGTTTGCCCAAGATCACACTGCAAGCAATTGGCAGAGCACGGATTAGAATCCAGAGCCTCTGACTCACAGGCCTGTGCTTTATCCATTAGGCCATGCTGCTTCTCCATTAACCTTAAAAGGCCCAGAGGCAGAGTGCTGTCTTGTCTTATGCCATCGAGTCGTTTCCAACCCATGGCGACACCACGGACACATCTCTCCCAGAACGCCCCATCTCCATCTTCAGTCATTCTGGTAGTGTATTCATAGAGTTTTCTTGGTAAAAATACGGAATTGGTTTACCATTGCCGCCTTCCACGCAGTAAACTCGAGTCTCTGCTCTCGACTCTCTCCTATGCTGTTGCTGCCCAGCACAGGTGAGTTTTGACTTATAGCAGATTGCCGTCCACTCTCTAGCCACTGCCCAAGGAATGGAATGGAATGGGTAGGCCTCTACTTGACTCTCCCTCCCATAGCCAAGACTGGTAGATTACTGGAAACTCAACTCCCCAGGTGTGACCCTGAGAGGGGAAAGTGCTGTAGTTTACACATTTTTTGAGGGGGGTTGGGGTTGTGTGTGTGTGTTTTATTGTCCTCTCTCAAGCGCTTAGCTCAGTGCTCTGCACACAATAAGTGCTCAATAACTATGATTGATTGAATGAGTGATGAGATCCCAACTAGCTACTCCAAATCTAACAATAAAGCACAGAACAGTAGAGGTATTGAGAAGCAGCTTGACCTGATGGAAATAGCATGATCCTGGGAGTCAGAGGACCTGGAATCTAATCCACAGGTCTGCTACCTTAGGCAAGTCACTTAACTTCTCTGTACCTCACCTGTAAAATGGGGATTAAGACTGTGAGAACTACATGGGACATGGATTTTGTCCAACCTGATTAGCTTTTATTTGCCCCAGTACGGTGCCTACCACATAGTAAATGCCTTTTAAAATATCCCCCCCAGTGAAAGTATACTTATAGGACATTAAATTGTCAAGGATTGACAGATATTTTGGCAGTGGAGAAAAACTTAAAATTGAAAAAGTTAACAATCCTTTCAATAGGAAAAGGTCTAGAAAGTACATTAGAAAGAAAACGATAGAATTGGAGAGGGACAGGAAGAGGAAAAATAAGAAAGAACACATAAACAAGGAAAGAGGAAATCTATTATTTAGACAAGGCAAAAAATAATCCCATAAGAATAAGGATAGTTACCATTAAATCACAGAAGGAAATGTGCGTAATTTATCTCGAGGCACTTGTTAGGAAAAGAAAGGAAAAATCTTATTCGTAAAGAGTATTAGATTTGAGTACCTAAGGTATTGGGCCAATTTTTCATTTTGAGCATGGGATTAAGCTTGGAGCATGGTTTCTTGGGGTAGGGAGAGAGAGAGGCACAGAAAATCTCTGGCAAAAACATAGAGAAAAGATAGAGGCACAATACTCAGCAAGATGAGACAAAGGAGCTTCAATTGAATGCAGAGAACTGTTTTATGGGCTTAGGGAAACAACCCCAGAAGTATAAGACATTACATTCTAGAAGGCTAACAGTCATAAATGGGCAGATAAACAATAGTTAAAAGAACAGCCTGGGAAGCGGAGTGGCCTTGTGGAATGAGCCCAGGTCTGGGTGTCAGAGGACCTGGGTTCTAATCCTAGCTCTGCCTTTTGCCTACTGTGTGACCTTGGGCAAGTTACTTGACTTCTCTGTGCCTCAGTTTCTTCAACTGTAAAAGGGGAATTCAATACCTGTTATACCTGTCCTCCCTCGTACTTAAACTGTGACTGTGAGGGACTATGTCAGATCTGATTGGTTTGTATCTACCCCAGTGCTTAAAACAATGCCTGACACATAGGAAGTGCTTAACAAATACCATAAAAAATGAAATCGCAGATATAACTAAAATCGTCTACAAGTCAGTACATGCTGAGTTAGCTAAGGAGAAGGCATGGTTAGGATAATGGGTAAAGGAATAATGGAATGCCTCCTGGAGTCTTTTTAGGAGGGGTCCACAGGAGGGGAAAGTAGGGAAAATCCGGTTTGGCAAAACTGAAGTTGGAAAGGGCTGTCTGTCCTGATCGTGTGGAAACCTATACTCTCCCAAGTACTTAATATAGTGTTCTGCACACAGTCAGCACTGAATAAATGCAACTGAATACTTGTTGTGTCTCCCCTCAGTCAAAGATTGTGTCAAGAGGGGATGAAAAATAATGGCTTATCTCCCCATGATCTCACTGCCCCTAGGAGGCTCCACCCACATCCCCATCATCCCTCTCTTGCTTTTAAGACTTTTCCCACCCTGCACCCTGGGCCTGGAGCGTTTTTCCTTTCCAGCTCATTCCCCTAATTCCCATCTCAAAAAGCTCTTGAAGCCCCACCTTCCTCAAAGTTGTTCTTTACCAATTTCCCCTCGATCCACACTCTCTGAACATGTAGTTCCTATGATTCACCCTTCAACTTTCCAGGTCCGAAAATTCTTGCCCCATTGCTTGTTCAGAATCAGAATAATTGCATTTATGTATTTGAGGTTTCTGCAGTTTGCATGCCCTTTTACGTTTAGAGGTGTTTTTTTCTGAGAAGGGGCTGTGACTCATGACTTTTCAGTCATGAGAATTAAAAATAGCCCTGGGAGCCGCAAATGGCAAAAGCACAACAAAGGGCAGTGTGCAGAGTGAGCAGAAGACTTTCAGCCACACATCGCCTTTTCAGCCACATTACTACAGAGATGAAATTCACAAACAGCAGCGTTTTCTTCAAACACTGAACAATACAGATACAGATATAAACACGCATCAATGCAGTCTTAGATTATAAACTCCTAAGGGGCAAGGATTGATTCATATTTGGTCTACACAATGCCTGGCTTGTGTTTGAGCAATGAGGCCAGTATCGGGTCTCACATTGGCCATTTCAGTCACACAAGCAAGCACACATTGGTAAAGTGTCGGAATGTGAAGGGCCGGTCTAATGGAAAGAGAATGGGGCTGGGAGTCAGAGGATGTGGATTCTAATCTCGGCTCTGTCACGTGTCTGCTGTGTGACCTTGGGCAAGTCTCTGTGTCTCAGTTACCTCATCTGTAAAATGGAGATTAAGACTGTGAGCTCCAGATGCGACAGGGACTGTGTCCAACCTGATCACCCAACACTTAGAACAGTTCTCGGCACATAGTAAACACTTAGCAAATACCACATTTATAATTATTAGCAGTTCTACATACCTGCTAATGTGTGCATGCACATATATTTATATGCACACATAGACACACACAACCAGGGATGTGTGGTTATAATGCTTTCTGAACCATGAACCATTATCATTAACAGCCTTAATTGGGCATAGAAGAGAATTTGCAAGAAGTACAATCAATCACATTTGTCGAGCACTTACTGTGTGCAGATCACTGTGCTAAGTGCTTGGAAGTTGACCATATAACAGAGTTGATAGATGTGTTACATGACAATAAGCCTCCTCCACCCTGGCTGCACAGGGCAGGGAGGCAAGCGGAAAGGTGTGACAGTGAGGTGAAAGTGAGCATGAGGAGTTCTTTGGATTTCTGTGAGCAGTGTATACGGAAATGACAAAAATAGTCTATAATAGAAAAATAAAAGCTCTCTATTTCTTTCTGACCCATGAACTGCCCATGAAATACCAGCACGCAGCCTTGATAATAATGTTGGTATTTATTAAGCGCTTACTATGTGCAGAGCACTGTTTCAAGCGCTGGGATAGATTGGTGAACTCATTCGCTCTCACGGCTTTGACTACCATCTCTACGCAGATGACACACAAATCTCCACCTGGATGTCGGCCCGCCACCTAAAACTCAACATGAGCAAGACTGAGCTCCTCATCTTCCCTCCCAAACCCGGTCCTCTCCCAGACTTCTCTATCACCGTGGATGTCACGACCATCCTTCCCATTTCTCAGGCCCGCAATCTCGGTGTCATCTTTGACTCGTCTCTCTCGTTCATCCCACACATCCCATCCGTTACCAAGACCTGTCAGTTTCACCTTTACAATATCACTAAGATCTGCCCTTTCCTCTCCACCCAAATGGCTACCTTACTGCTACAGGCTCTTGTTATATCCCGGCTAGACTACTGTGTCAGCCTTCTCTCTGATCTCCCTTGCTCCTCTCTCGCCCGACTCTAGTCTATTCTTTACTCCGCTGCCTGGCTCATCTTCCTGCAGAAACGCTCTGGGCATGTCACTCCCCTTCTTAAACACCTCCAGTGGTTGCCTATCAATCTCCGCTCCAAACAAAAACTCCTCACTTTAGGCTTCAAGGCTCTACATCACCTTGCCCCTTCCTACCTCTCCTCCCTTCTCTCTTTCCACTGCCCACCCCGCACGCTCCGCTCCTCTGCCGCCCACCTCCTCACCATCCTTCGGTCTCGCCTATCCCGCCGTCCACCCCTGGCCCACGTCCTCCCGCGGTCCTGGAATGCCCTCCCTCCTCACCTCCCCCAGGCTAATTCTCTTCCCCTCTTCAAAACCCTACTTAAAACTCACCTCCTCCAAGAGGCCTTCCCAGACTGAGCTCCCCTTCTCCCTCTACTCCCTCTACCACCCCCCCTTCACCTCTCCGCAGCTTAACCCTCTTTTCCCCTCATCTCCCTCTGCTCCTCCCTGTCTCCCTTCCCATCCCCTCAGCACTGTACTCGTCTGCTCAACTGTATATATTTTCATTACCCTATTTATTTTGTTAATGAAATGTACATCGCCTCGATTCTATTTAGTTGCCATTGTTTTTAGGAGATGTTCTTCACCTTGTCTCTATTTATTGCCATTGTTCTTGTCTGTCCGTCTCCCCCGATTAGACTGTAAGCCCGTCAAACGGCAGGGACTGTCTCTATCTGTTGCCGACTTGTTCATTCCAAGCGTTTAGTACAGTGCTCTGCATGTAGTAAGTGCTCAATAAATACTATTGAATGAATGAATGAATGAATGAATGAACACAGGGTAATCAGGTTGTCCCACAGGAGGCTCACAGTCTTCATCCCCATTTTACAGATGAGGAAACTGAGGCACAGAGAAGTTAAGTGATGCGCACAGACACATAGCTGACAAGTGGCAGAGCCAGGATTCGAACCCAGGACCTCTGACTCCCAAGCCCAGGCTCTTTCCACTGAACCATGCTCGCTAGAGTTTGTCAAGAGGGCAGGAGCAAGCAATTCCTAGCCTAATACTTTATGATATCTCCCCTTCCTTGGAGTGATTTCTCAGTGCTCCCCAAGTCAGCAAGTGAGATCCTTTGACTGTAAGCCCGTCAAAGGGCAGGGATTGTCTCTATCTGTTGCCAACTTGTTCATTCCAAGCGCTTAGTACAGTGCTCTGCACATAGTAAGCGCTCAATAAATACTATTGAATATTGAATGAATGAATCCTTGCTCTTGTCTCAACCGTCACGGTGCAGGCGTCTCCAGCACCAGCCTGGCCACTGGGGTCCCGGACCAGCTGGAGAATTCCTGCCACTTCAGCTGAGAAGATTCTTCAGGTTTGATCTGTCCTGTATAGCCCATCCCTCTGTCCTTGTTTCAGGCGATGCCAGACTGGCCCATTCTGCCTTTCTGCGGACCACAGCCATCGGAAAATTCCTCCTTAGAAGGCTCCTCCTCGCCACCTAGTGATGAGGCAAAGTCCGTCTAAGTTTTGCAGCTGGGCCTTTCTAGGCTTTGCAATGGTCAACAGAGGCTTAGCAAAAGCCTAAATCAAACTTGGAGGTCGGTGGCCTCGGACAACCTATTCCCAGCCTACAGGGAGCCTACAGTCTAGAGGAAACAAGGATATTTGGTGAGGCAGAGATATCTCTGCCTTGAGTAGATCACATTTTAGAGAGACAAGGTGGCCAAATGCTTTTAAACTGTGAGTCTGTTGTTGGGCAGGGCTTGTCTCTTTCTGTTGCCAAATTGTACATTTCAAGCACTTAGGGGAAGCAGCATGGCTCAGTGGAAAGAGCCCGGGCTTGGGAGTCAGAGGTCATGGGTTCGAATCCTGACACTGCCACTGGGCAGCTGTGTGACTGTGGGCAAGTCACTTCACTTCTCTGTGCCTCAGTTACCTCATCTGTAAAATGGGGATTAACTGTGAGCCTCACTTGGGACAACCTGATTACCCTGTGTCTACCCCAGCACTTAGAACAGTGCTCTGCACATAGTAAGCACTTAACAAATACCAACAGTATTATTAGTCAGTGCTCTGCACACAGTAAGCGCTCAGTAAATGCAATTGAATGAATGAAATGCTAAAACTCATAGAAATCACTATCCAAACAGGAATTGATAGCTCTGTGTACCTTCACCCCACTCCTTATCCAGCCACCAAACTTCACCCCACCCCCTATCCAGCCGCCAAACCTCATCCTTCCCATGCTTCTGATTCAGAACCCTCCTAAAAACCATCATCTCTTTCATGGGAAGCAAAAATGTGGCCCAGTGGAAAAAGCGCAGGATTGAGAGTCAAGAGAGTGGGATTCTTAATCCCAGCTCTGCCACTCACTTGTAAGACCTTGGGAAAGCCATTTAAATTGGGTCTCAGTTTCTTCATCTGTAAAATCCTCCCTCTTAGCGAGCCCCATATGAGACAGGGACTGTGTCCAAATTCATTGTCTTGTACTTCTTCTAGTGCTTAGTGTTTTTTTTTTTAATGGTATTTGTTACGTGCTTAATACGAGCTAGGCACTGTATTAAGCGATGGGGTAGATACAAGCAAATCATCTTGAACACAGTCCATGTCCCATGTGGCTCAGTCATAACACCCATTTTACAGATGAGGTAATGAAGGCACAGATAAGTTAAGTGATTTGCCTAAAGTCATGCAGCAGACAGTGGTGGAACCGGAATTAGAATCCAGGTCTGATTCCCAGGCCTGTGCTCTTTCTACTAGACTACACTACTTTTTACAGTGCTTGACATACTTAAATGCTAAATCCCATAATTACTATTTTAAGAGGCATTTCCCAACCAATCCTCACTTCCTCAACAGCCTTCCTTGGTACTTCAGTGTACATGGTTTATTTTATTCATTTTTAACTTAATTTTGGGGGCACCCATTTTGTTTCTCTGAGTGTGCCCATTGTATGTATTTAACTTGTATCTACCTGCCTCCCCAAAGGATGGTAGTCAATCAGTGTATTAACTGAGCACTTACTAAGTGCAGAGCACTGTACTAAGCACTTGGGAGAGTACGATGCAATAGAGTCAGTAGACAAGATACCTACCCACAAGGAACTAAGTCTACAGTGTATCCTGGACTTTAAAAATGCTTGGGAGAGTATGATCTTCAACCACACCCCTCAGCCAGCAGTTGCCTTTGGGTGCACAAAAGTCCACGTGCAGATTCTCAAGGTGAACTGATCAAAGTGAAGCCTTCCTTCAGCCAGGAGGTTGTAAGCATCCTCTTACTTATCTGGTTTAGTCAGGTTTGGAGGCTTGGAACCTCGTTGGGCCCCTAATTTCGATCACTGAGGCCCTGTCGTTTTACACCGTCTTTCTGGGGACTCACCGCAATGAACGAACAGATCTTTTTACTTCATGTCTAACAGACCATCACCCTCCCCAATTTCAAAACCTAATTAAAAACACATCTCCTCCAAGTGGCCTTCCCTGACTAGGCTCTCATTTCCTCTTCTCCCACTTCTTTCTGGGGCACCCTTGTACTTGGATTTGCTCCACAGCACAAATGTACATCTGTTATTTATTTATTTACTTTAGTGTCTCTCTCCCCTCTGCGAATGTAATCTAGTTTTTTTCCAATGGTATTTGTTCAGCACTTGCTATGGGCCAGGCACCGTACTCAGAGCTGGGGTATACAAGCTAATCAGATTAGACAGAGTCCCTGTCCCACATGGCGCTCACAGTCTTACTCCCCATTTTACAGATGAGGAACAGAGGCACGGAGAAGTGAGGTGAGCTGCCCAAGGTCACACAACAGACAAGTGGCCGAGTCAGAATTAGAACACAGGTTCTTCAGAAGAAGACAAGCAGCGTGGCTCATTGGAAAGAGCTCGACCCCACTTCCCCTTCCAGTTACCGCCCTATCTCCCTACTACCCTTCCTTTCCAAACTCCTATAACGAGTCTACACTCGTTGCCTGGAATTCTTTAACTCCCATTCTCTCCTGGACCCCCTCCAATCTGGCTTCCGTCCCCTCCACTCTACCGAGACTGCTCTCTCTAAGGTCACCCATGACCTCCTTTTTGCCAAATCCAATGGCTTCTACTCTATCCTAATCCTCCTTGACCTCTCAGCTGCCTTTGACACTGTTGACCATCCCCTCCTCCTCCACACCTTATCTCACCTTGGCTTCACGGACTCCATCCTCTCCTGGTTCTCCTCTTATCTTTCCAGCCGTTCATTCTTGGTCTCCTTCGCAGGCACCTCCTCCCCCTCCCATCCTCTAACTGTTGGGGTTCCTCAAGGGTCAGTTCTTGGCCCTCTTCTGTTCTCGATCTACACTCACTCCCTCGGTGAACTCATTCTCTCTCACGATGACACACAGATCTACATCTCTGCCCCTGTCCTCTCCCCCTCCCTTCAGGCTCGTATCTCCTCCTGTCTCCAAGACGTCTCCACCTGGATGTCTGCCCGTCACCTAAAACTCAACATGTCCAAAGCTGAGCTCCTTATCTTCCCTCACAAGCCCTGTGCTCTTCCTGACTTCCCTATCACTGTGGGTGGTACGACCATCCTTCCCGCCTCTCAAGCTCACAACCTCGGTGTCATCTTTGACTTTACTTTCTCATTCACCCCATACATCCAATCCATCACCAAAACCTGCCAGTCTCAGGTTTATAATACCGCAAAGATCCGCCCTTTCCTCTCCACCCAAAAGGCAATCTTACTGCTACAGGCTCTCATAATATGCCGGCTGGATTATTGTGTCAGCCTTCTCTCTGATCTCCCTTCCTCCTGTCTCTCCCCGCTCCAGTCTATTCTTCATTCCGCTCCTCTCAAAGGCTTCTTCCTCCACCTGCGCCTCTGACCCCATCTCTTCGCACCTTATCCAAACTCTTACTTACTCTCTCCCTCTTCCCTCCCTGCCCACCATCTTCAACTGTTCACTTTCCGTGGCTTCTACCCCACTGCTTTCAAACATGCTTACGTATCCCCTATCCTAAAAGACCCCCCCCACTTCCCTCTGCTCCTCCCCCTCTCCCTTCCCCTCCCCTCAGCACTGTTCTCATCTGCTCATTTGTATTTATTTTTATTACCCTATTTATTTTGTTAATGAGATGTACATCACCTTGATTCTATTTATTGCTATTGTTTTTATCTGTCTCCCCCCATTAGACTGTAAGCCCATCAATGGGCAGGGACTGTCTCTATCTGTTGCCGATTTGTACATTCCAAGCGCTTAGTACAGTGCTCTGCACATAGTAAGTGCTCAATAAATACTATTGAATGAATTCCGCTGCCAGGCTCATCTTCCTGCAGAAACACTCTGTGCATGTCACTCCCCTTCTTAAAAACCTCCAGTTGCCTATCAACCTCGTATGAAGCAAAAACTCCTCACTACTGGCTTCAAAGCTCTCCTTCACCTTGCCCCCTCCTACTTCGATTCCCCTCTCTCTTTCTACTTCCCACCCCGCATGCTCCGCTCCTCTGCCACCCACCTCCTCACCGTCCCTCAGTCTCGCCTATCCCACCATCGACCCCTGACCCACGTCCTCCCACTGTCCTGGAATGTCCTCCCTCCTCACCTCTGCCAAACTAACTCTCTTGCCCTCTTCAAAGCCCTACTGAGAGCTCACCTCCTCCAAGAGGCCTTCCCAGACTGAGCTTCCCCTTTTCCCTCTGCTCCCTCTGCTGCCCCTCTACCCCCCCTTCACCTCCCCTCAGCTAAGCCCCCTTCCCCCCCTTCCCTCTGCTCCTCCCCCTCTCCCTTCCCCTACCCTCAGCACTGTGCTCATCCACTTAATTGTATATATATTTTTATTACCCTATTTATTTTGTTAATGAGATGTACATCACCTCGATTCTGTTTATTGCTATTGTTTTAATGAGATGTTCATCCCCTTGATTCTATTTATTGCTACTGTTTTTGTCTGCCTGTCTCCCCCGATTAGACTGTAAGCCCGTCAAAGGGCAGGGACTGTCTCTTTTACCGATTTGTACATTCCAAGCACTTAGTACAGTGCTCTGTACATAGTAAGAGCTCAATAAATACTACTGAATGAATGAATGGAGTCAGGGGTCATGGTGTGGCTCAGTGGAAAGAGCCTGTTCTTCGGAGTCAGAGGTCATGAGTTCGACTCCCTGCTCTGCCACTTGTCAGCTGTGTGACTGTTGGCAAGTCACTTAACTTCTCTGTGCCTCAGTTCCCTCACCTGTAAAATTGGGATTAAAAGTGTGTGAGCCCCATGTGGGACAACCTGATTACCTTGTATCTCCCCCAGGGCTTAGAACAGTGCCCAGCACCTAGTAAGTGCTTAACAAATACCAACATTATCAATCCCGGCTCCGCCACCTGTCAGCTGTGTGACTTTGGGCAAGTCACTTAACTTCTCGGTGCCTCAGTGACCTCATCTATAAAATGAGGATGAAGACTGTGAGCCCCACATGGGACAACCTCATTACCCTGTATCTACCCCAGCACTTAGAACAGTGCTTGGCACATAGTAAGCGCTTTACAAATACCAATATTATTATTATTATTCTGACTCACAATCCCATGCTCTATCCACTGGGCCTCACGGGGAAACTATTTACCCGCTCTGTTACATGGCATACTCCCAAGCGCTCAATACAGTGCCTAGCACAGACAGTAAGCATTCGATAACTACTGTAAGGATTCGATAAATACTATTGATTGATTGTTTTTTGACTGATTGCCAGAGACCCGAAAAACGAAGCCTCGGGCGCCTGATGAAGAAGAAAACCTCGGCTAGGGCCTCGGTTGTGACTCAGGCGGGAGCCTGGCTACCGGGCCCTGGGTCCCGGCCGCAGCCTGGGGACGAAAGGTGGGGAAGTCACGGAGTCCCCAGACCCCGGTTCCCCGGGTGGAGACGCCCCCCTTTCCCGATGCCCCCCGGGACGTTGCTGGGCATGACTTGATGGAACTGGCTGACTTGTGCCCTCCCCCTGCCAGGAGAGTGGGGGGATTCTATTTATTGCCATTGTTCTTGTCTGTCTCCCCCGATTAGACTGTAAACCCGTCAAAGGGCAGGGACTGTCTCTATCTGTTACCGATTTGTCCATTCCAAGCGCTTAGTACAGTGCTCTGCCCATAGTAAGCGCTCAATAAATACTTTTGAATGAATGAATGAGTCAGTCCTTCACATAGCAGCCCATAACCCCCAGAGGCAGCCCCAGGGCAAACACGAGGGGGCGCTCGGCTCCCGCTCTTCCTGGTGTGCAGAGCACTGTACTGAGCGCTTGGAAAGGACAATTCGGCAACAGAGACAATCCCTGTCCAACCACAGACTCATAGTCTAAAGGGGGGAGACAGACAACAATACAAAATGAGTAATAATAATAGTAATAATGATGGCATTTGTTAAGCGCTTACTATGTGCAAAGCACTGTTCCAAGCGCTGGGGAGGATACAAGGTGACGAGGTTGTCCCAACTGAGCTCACAGTCGGGAAGCAGCGTGGCTCAGTGGAAAGAGCACGGGCTTGGGAGTCAGAGGTCATGGGTTCGAATTCCGACTCTGCCACCTTGTCAGCCACAGTTGATTGTAGGCAAGTCACTCAACTTCTCTGTGCCTCAGTTACCTCATCTGTAAAATGGGGATTAAGACTGTGAGCCTCATGTGGGACAATCTGGTTACCCTGTATCCACCCCAGGGCTTAGAACAGTGCTCTGCACATAGTAAGCGCTTAACAAATACCAACATTATTATTATTAATGTTCACTCTACAGTTGAGGTAACTGAAGCCCAGAGAAGTGAAGTGACTTGCCCAGAGTCACACTGAACCCATGACCTCTGACTCCCCAGCCCGTGCTCTTTCCACTGAGCCACACTGCTTCCCTGACAGGCATCAATACCATCAAAACAGACAAATCCAGCGTGGCTTAGTGGAAAGAGCCCAGGCTGGGGAGTCAGAGGTCGTGGGTTCTAATCCTGCCCTGCCACCTATTTGCTGTGTGACTTTGGGCAAGTCATTTAATTTCTCCATGCCTCAGTTACCTCATCTGTAAAATGGGGATGAAGAGTATGAGCCCCACGTGGGACAACCAGGTTATTTTTTATCTCCCCCAGTGCTTAGAACAGTGCTTGGCACACAGTAAGCGCTTGACAAATACCATCATTATAAATAGAATCATATGTGTGTGTATGGGGTGGGGGGAGCAGGTTGCCTTAGAAACCTTGCCTTAGTAATAATGTTGAAGCAGCATGGTTCAGTGGAAAGAGCCCGGGCTTGGGAGTCAGAGGTCGTGGGTTCTAATCCGGGCTCCACGGCTTGCCAGCCGTGTGACTTTGGACAAGTCACTTAATTTCTCTGTGCCTCAGTTCCCTCATCTGTAAAATGGGGGTGAGCCTCAGTTTCCTCATCTGTAAAATGGGGGATGAAGAGTGTGAGCCCCACGTGGGACAACCTGTCATGACGCAGGGTATTGCAGCTATTTGAAGGATAAGGCACTTGAACATAAAACACAGCTGCCGTGTGTTTCAGAGCAGTGCAGTGGTGTTGGTCCAATACAGAGAATGTGTCACATTGCCTGTGACACATCCCCCCCCTCCGTTCTTCCCCCTCCCCTCAGCACTGTGCTCATTTGTATATCTTATTTATTACCCTATTAATTTTGTTAATGAGGTGTACATCCCCTTGATTCTATTTATGTTGATGATGTTGTCTTGTTTTTGTTTTGTTCTGTTTTGCTTTGCTGTCTGTCTCCCCCGATTAGACTGTAAGTCCGTCAATGGGCAGGGACCGTCTCTATCTGTTGCCGAATTGTACATTCCAAGCGCTTAGTACAGTGCTCTGCGCATAGTAAGCGCTCAATAAATCCTATTGAATGAATGAACCTGGTTACCAAGTATCTCCTCCAGCGCTTAGAACAGTGCTTGGCACATAGGAAGCGCCTAACACATGCCATCATTCTACATAGAATCATATGTAGAGAAGCAGCGCGGCTCAGTGGCAAGAGCCCGGGCTTCATTCATTCATTCAATAGTATTTATTGAGCGCTTACTATGTACAGAGCACTGTACTAAGCGCTTGGAATGAACAAGTCGGCAACAGATACAGTCCCTGCCGTTTGACGGGCTTACAGTCTAATCGGGGGAGACAGACAGACAAGAACAATGGCAATAGAGTCAAGGGGAAGAACATCTCATGAAAACAATGGCAACTAAATAGAATCGAGGCGATATACAATTCATTAACAAAATAAATAGGGTAACGAAAATATATACAGTTGAGCAGATGAGTACAGTGCTGAGGGGATGGGAAGGTGGGGGGGAGGAGCAGAGGGAAATGGGGGGAAAAGAGGGTTAAGCTGCGGAGAGGTGAAGGGGGGGCGGTAGAGGGAGTAGAGGGAGAAGGGGAGCTCAGTCTGGGAAGACCTCTTGGAGGAGGTGAGTTTTAAGTAGGGTTTTGAAGAGGGAAGAGAATTAGTTGGGCGGAGGTGAGGAGGGAGGGCATTCCAGGACCGCAGGAGGACGTGGGCCAGGGGTCGACGGCGGGATAGGCGAGACCGAAGGATGGTGAGGAGGTGGGCAGCAGAGGAGCGGAGCGTGCGGGGTGGGCGGTAGAAAGAGAGAACGGAGGAGAGGTAGGAAGGGGCAAGGCGATGGAGAGCCTTGAAGCCTAGAGTGAGGAGTTTTTGTTTGGAGCGGAGGTCGATAGGCAACCACTGGAGTTGTTTAAGAAGGGGAGTGACATGCCCAGATCGTTTCTGCAGGAAGATGAGCCGGGCAGCGGAGTAAAGAATAGACTGGAGCGGGGCGAGAGAGGAGGAAGGGAGATCAGAGAGAAGGCTGACACAGTAGTCTAGCCGGGATATAACGAGAGCCCGTAGCAGTAAGGTAGCCGTTTGGGTGGAGAGGAAAGGGCGGATCTTGGCGATATTGTAAAGGTGAAACCGGCAGGTCTTGGTAACGGATAGGATGTGTGGGGTGAACGAGAGAGACGAGTCAAGGATGACACCGAGATCGCGGGCCTGAGAGACGGGAAGGATGGTCGTGCCATTCACGGTGATAGGAAAGTCTGGGAGAGGACCGGGCTTGGGAGGGAAGATGAGGAGCTCAGTCCTGCTCATGATGCGTTTTAGGTGGCGGGCCGACATCCAGGTGGAGACATCCTGGAGGCAGGAGGAGATGCGAGCCTGAAGGGAGGGGGGAGAGGACAAGGGCGGAGATGTAGATCTGCGTGTCACCTGCGTAGAGATGGTAGTCAAAGCCGTGAGAGCGAATGAGTTCACCGAGGGAGTGAGTGTAAATGGAGAACAGAAGAGGGCCAAGAACTGACCCTTGAGGAACTCCAACAGTCAAAGGATGGGAGGGGGAGGAGGCGCCTGCGAAGGAGACCGAGAATGACCGGCCAGAGAGGTAAGAGGAGAACCAGGAGAGGACGGAGTCCATGAAGCCAAGGTGAGATAAGGTGTGGAGGAGGGGATGGTCGACAGTGTCAAAGGCAGCAGAGAGGTCAAGGAGGATCAGAATGGAGTAGGAGCCATTGGATTTGGCAAGAAGGAGGTCATGGGTGACCTTAGAGAGAGCAGTCTCGGTAGAGTGGAGGGGACGGAAGCCAGATTGGAGGGGGTCCAGGAGAGAATGGGAGTTAAGGAATTCTAAGCAGCGATTGTAGACGACTCGTTCTAGGATTTTGGAAAGGAAGGGTAGTAGGGAGATAAGGCGATAACTGAAAGGGGAAGTGGGGTCGAGAGTGGGTTTTTTGAAGGCAGAGGTGAAGGGCTTGGAAGTTTAGAGGTCATGAGTTCGAATCCCAGGTCCGCTGCTTGTCAGCTGTTTGACTGTGGGCAAGTCACTTCACTTCTCTGGGCCTCAGTTCCCTCATCTGTAAAATGGGGATGAAGACTGGGAGCCTCATGTGGGATAACCTGATCACCTCGTATCCCCCCAGCGCTTAACGCTTAACAAATGCCACTATTATTATGTGTGTGTGTATGGGGGAGGGGGAGAAGGCAGGTTGCCTTAGAAACCGCTCTGCACCTCACGTGGTGAGAGAGGGAGGGAGAGAGGGAGAGAAGAGGGAGGGAGAGAGGGAGAGAGGGAGAGAAGAGGGAGGGAGAGAGGGAGAGAGGGAGAGAGGAAGAGAAGGGGAGAGGGGGAGACGGGGAGACGAGGGAGGAGAGGAAAGGGGGAGAGGGGAGGGGGGAGGAGGGGAGGGGGGGAGAGGGGAGGGAAGGGGGGGAGGGAGAGAGAGAGGGAGAGAAGAGAGAGGGAGAGAGAGGGAGAGAGAGAGAGGGGGGGAGAGAGAGAGGGGGAGAGAGAGGGGGGAGAGAGAGGGGGGAGGGAGGGGGGAGAGAGAGGGAGAGAGGGGGGAGAGAGAGGGAGAGGGGGGAGAGAGAGAGAGGGGGAGGGGGGAGAGAGAGGGAGAGAGGGGGGAGAGAGGGGGGGAGAGAGGGGGAGGGGGGGAGAGAGAGAGAGGGGGAGGGGGGGAGAGAGAGGGAGAGAGGGGGGAGAGAGGGGGGGAGAGAGGGGGAGGGGGGGAGAGAGAGAGAGGGAGAGAGGGGGGAGAGAGAGAGAGGGGGGGAGAGAGAGGGAGGGGGGAGAGAGAGAGGGAGGGGGGAGAGAGAGGGGGGAGAGAGAGAGGGGGGAGAGAGAGGGAGAGGGGGGGAGAGAGAGAGAGAGGGGGAGAGAGAGAGGGAGGGGGGGGAGCTGAGTCCTTTGAGTTGCCGTGAGGCCCCGCGCTCGGCCCCGCGCTCGGCCCCGCGCTCGGCCCCGCGCTCGGCCCCGCGCTCGGCCCCGCGCTCGGCCCCGCGCTCGGCCCCGCGCTCGGCCCCGCGCTCGGCCCCGCGCTCGGCCCCGCGCTCGGCCCCGCCCCCTCCCCGGCGAGGTGGGCGTTGATTGGTGGCTCCGAACGGAAGCTCCGTTGGTGTTTCTCCAGAAGTTTCCCCCTGGGCGGCGGCGCGGAATATGGCGGCGGCGGCGGCGGCGGCCACGGCGACCACGGCCACTGAGGCAGGCCCGGGGTGAGCCTTCTGCCCCTCCGCCGTCCCCCCCACCCCCTTTCCTTTCCTTTCCTTTCCTTTCCTTTCCTTTCCTTTCCTTTCCTTTCCTTTCCTTTCCTTTCCTTTCCTTTCCCCTGCGCGTGTTCCTCGTGTCCCCGCTGACGCTGTGCTCTCTCCGGCAGGCCGCTCCCGGCCCGGCCCCTCTCGGACGGGCAGATCGACGAGGACCCGCGGGCGGCGCTGCAGGTGAGCCCGCCTCAGGACGGGGCCGGACCCAAGGCCTGCCCCTTCGCCTCCTCCCTGACCTCCTCCCTGGCCTCCTCCCTGGCCCCCGCTCGGCCTCCCCCGGCCTCCCTTGACCCTCCCCCCCCCCGCCTTGGCCCCCCTCCCCCCTGGGCGCCTCCCCCTTGGCCCCCCCGGCCACCTCCTCCCTGGCCTCCTCCCTGGCCTTCCCCTCGGCCTCCCCTCTGGCCTCCTCCCTGCCCCCCCACCCCCCCGCCTT
The DNA here is from genome assembly GCF_004115215.2 of Ornithorhynchus anatinus. NCBI lineage: Eukaryota > Metazoa > Chordata > Mammalia > Monotremata > Ornithorhynchidae > Ornithorhynchus > Ornithorhynchus anatinus. The sequence continues at coordinate 112,985,041 of NC_041729.1, forward strand.
GGTCTCCTCCCTTGGTCCCCCCATCCCCTCCCTTGGCCCCCTCCATGGCCCCCCTAGCCCTTGGCGCCCCCCTTGGCCTCCTCCCTGGCCCCCCCTCCATTGGCCCCCTCCCTCCTGCCCCCCCGCCTTAGCCTCCTCCCTCGGCCTCTTCCCTGGTCCCCCTCCCCCCTCGGCCCCCGCCCCCCTGCCTTGACCTCCTCCCTCGATCCCCTCCCTGGCCTTCCCCATGGCCCCCTCCCCGCCCCCCCGCCTTGGTCTCCTCCCTTGGTCCCCCCATCCCCTCCCTGCCTCCCTTGACCCCCTCCCTGGCCCCCCCACCCCTTGGCGCCTCCCCTTGGCCTCCTCCCTGGCCCCCCTCCCCCCTTGGCCCCCTCCCTCCTGCCCCCCCCCCGCCTTAGTCTCCTCCCCTGGCCCCCTTCCCACTCCCCTGCCCTGACCTCCTCCCTTGATCTCCTCCCTTGACCCCCTCCCTGGCCTTCCCCGTGGCCGCCTCCCTGCCCCCTAGCCTTGGTCTCCTCCCTTGGCCCCCTCCCTGGCCGCCTCCTCCCTGGCCTCATTCATTCGTTCAATCGTATTTATTGAGCGCTCACTATGTGCAGAGCACTATACTAAGCGCTTGGAATGTACAATTCGGCAACAGAGACAATCCCTGCCCACTGACGGGCTTACGGTCTAATCGGGGGGAGACAGGCAAAAACAATAGCAATAAATAGAATCAAGGGGATGGACATCTCATTAACAAAATTAATAGGGTAATGAAAATATATACCAATGAGCGGACGAGCACAGTGCTGAAGGGAGGGAGAGGGGGAGGAGCAGAGGGAAAGAGGGCAAAGGGGAGGTGAGGGGGGGTAGAGGGGCAGCAGAGGGAAAAGGGGAAGCTCAGTCTGGGAAGTCCTCTTGGAGGAGGTGAGCTCTCACTAGGGCTTTCTTTGAAGAGGGGAAGAGAATTAGTTTGGCGGAGGTGTGGGAGGGCATTCCAGGACAGTGGGAGGACGTGGCCCAGGGGTCGACGGCGGGATAGGCGAGACCCCCTGGCGTCCCGTCCCGTCCCCGGGCCTGCCCTGGCCCCCCAGGGAGCCCCTCGCCGCTCTCCCCGACAGGGAGTCGGGCCCTGCAGCCTCTCACCGCCATGGCCCTCAAAGCCGCCCAGCCCTGGGAGTGGAGGCCACCGGCCCGCGGCCCCCAAACTTTCCCCGTTCCGGCCACCCTCGGCTCCTCCCCGACCCTCGAGGACCATCCGAGACCCCCCCCCCCGCAGGCTTCCCAGATGCGCCTGTGCCCCGAGCGTTTAGCACACGGTAACGCTCAATAAATATGATTGGATCATCCTCAGCTGTATTTATGGAGGGCTTGCTGTGGGCAGAGGCCTCCCCTGCACTTTCCTATCGCCCTAGGCAGCACCCCCATCATACCCGTCTCTCAACCTCGTAACCTTAATAGTAATTATGGTATGGGTTAAGCGCTTACCATGTGCCAGGCACTGTCCTAAGCACTAGGATGGATATTCATTCATTCATTCAATAGTATTTATTGAGCGCTTACTATGTGCAGAGCACTGTACTAAGCGCTTGGGATGAACAAGTCGGCAACAGATAGAGACAGTCCCTGCCGTTTGACGGGCTTACGGTCTAGTCGGGGGAGACGGACAGACGAGAACAATGGCAATAAATAGAGTCAAGGGGAAGAACATCTCGTAAAAACAATGGCAACTAAATAGAATCAAGGCGATGTACATTTCATTAACAAAATAAATAGGGTAATGTAAATATATACAGTTGAGCGGACGAGTACAGTGCTGTGGGGATGGGAAGGGAGAGGTGGAGGAGCAGAGGGAAAAGGGGAAAAAGAGGGTTTAGCTGCGGGGGTAAAGGGGGGGTGGCAGAGGGAGTAGAGGGAGAAGAGGAGCTCAGTCTGGGAAGGCCTCTTGGAGGAGGTGAGTTTTAAGTAGGGTTTTGAAGAGGGGAAGAGAATCAGTTTGGCGGAGGTGAGGAGGGAGGGCGTTCCAGGACCGCGGGAGGACGTGACCCAGGGGTCGACGGCGGGATAGGCGAGACCGAGGGATGGTGAGGAGGTGGGCGGCAGAGGAGCAGAGCGTGCGGGGTGGGTGGTAGAAAGAGAGGAGGGAGGAGAGGTAGGAAGGGACAACGTGCGGGGTGGGTGGTAGAAAGAGAGGAGGGAGGAGAGGTAGGAAGGGACAAGGGAGCCTTGAAGCCTAGAGTGAGGAGTTTTTGTTTGGAGCGGAGGTTGATAGGCAACCACTGGAGTTGTTTAAGAAGGGGAGTGACATGCCCAGATCGTTTCTGCAGGAAGATGAGCCGGGCAGCAGAGTGAAGAATAGACTGGAGCGGGGCGAGAGAGGAGAAGGGAGGTCAGAGAGAAGGCTGACACAGTAATGTAGCTGGGATATAACGAGAGCCTGTAGCAGTAAGGTAGCCGTTTGGGTGGAGAGGACCAAGCGGGTTGGACCCAGTCCCTGTGCTACATAGGGCTCACAGTCCTCATCCCCCTTTTACAGATGAGGTGACTGAGGCGCAGAGAAGTGAAGTAGGAGTAATAGCTATACTGTTTGTTGAGCGCTTATTGTGTGACTGACAAGCACTGTTCTGAGCGCTGGAGTAGACACAGTACCTGTCCCAGGTTGGGCTCACAGTCTCAATCCCCATTAGTAATAATAATAATAGCATTTGTTAAGCTCTTACTATGTGCAAAGCACTGTTCTAAGTGCAGGAGAGGATATATGGTCATCAGGTTGTCCCACGTGGGGCTCACAGTCTTCATCCCTGTTTTATAGTTCAGGTCACTGAGGCACAGAGAAGTCAAGTGACTTGCCCATAGTCACACAGCTGACAAGTGGCTGAGCCGGGATTTGAACCCATGACCTCTGACTCCCAAACCCAAGCTCTTTCCACTGAGCTATGCTGCTTCTCCCCATTTTACAGATGACGTGCCTGAGGCCCAGAGAAGTGAACTGACTTGCCCAAGGTCCCATAGTAGGCAAGTGGTAGAGTCGGGATTAGAACTCATCTCCTTCTGACTCCCAGGCCCGTGCTCTATTCAGTGTGCTATGCGCCTCCTCTGACCTTGGTAGTAAGAATTTGGGAGAGTACAGTACCACAGTGGTAGGCACATTCCCTGTCCACAATGGGCTTATAGTGTAGAGGGGGAGACAGGCGATAATACAAAAAAGTACAAAAGGGCTGTGACACAAATATCAATTTCCCAAATATCACAGGTCCAAGTGCACAGGCAATGCAGAAAGGAGAGGGAGCTGAGGGAAAAAAGGGGTTTAATCAGGGAAGGCCTCTTGGAGGGGATGTGATCTGAAGGCTTTGAAGGTGGTAAGAGTGGTGGTGGTCTTCACTGTAAGCTTTGGGGAAATCAGACTCCCCCCTGAGCGGCTGGCAAATTGGAAAGAGAGTCCCTGGCTGCTTAGCAGGTAGTTCTGTCAATTAAGATAGAAAGGTGGACTGGTTGATTCACAGGGACCCAAGAGAGAGAAAGAAATGGAATCCTTATTCTGCAGTGCATAAATCAAGCAAGAATCCTGCCCAGGTTGGCACGGTGAAATGTTAAATCCAAAGGGAGGGTGCTGAAGAATTACTACAGTGGTAATGTGAGTAATTGTGGGTCTGAGGGCTATGGAAACAAATAAAATATTAAAAAAGGATCCTAATCAGTAGACTACACCCTCAGAACATTATTTCGTTTCACCTTCCCTCACAACAGTAAAGACCTTATGCAGAAACATTTAGTGACGTGAAATAAAAATTTATGAAACGGAAGTCTAAAGATGCATTGTAATCATGAATGTATCAGCCCACTCTATTGATTTAAGAAGTGGAGTGAGTCTGTCTTAAATTGATGGGTAATTAATTGAACCTAATGGAACTCTGCTTCTAGTATTGCAGTCTCATGCAGTTGAAGGATTTATTCATTCAACAGTATTTATTGAGCGCTTACTATGTGCAGAGCACTGTACTAAGCGCTTGGAATGAACAAGTCGGCAACAGATAGAGACAGTCCCTGCCGTTTGACGGGCTTACGGTCTAATCGGGGGAGACGGACAGATAAGAACAATGGCAATAAATAGAGTCAAGGGGAAGAACATCTCGTAAAAACAATGGCAACTAAATAGAATCAAGGCGATGTACATTTCATTAACAAAATAAATAGGGTAATGGAAATATATACAGTTGAGCGGACGAGTACAGTGCTGAGGGGATGGGAAGGGAGAGGGGGAGGAGCAGAGGGAAAGGGGGAAAAGAGGGTTTAAACTGCGGAGAGGTGAAGGGGGGGGTGGTAGAGGGAGTAGAGGGAGAAGAGGAGCTCAGTCAGGGAAGGCCTCTTGGAGGAGGTGAGTTTTAAGTAGGGTTTGGAAGAGGGGAAGAGAATCAGATTTACATTTTGCAAATCTGAAACTCTGGTATTTCTCTCCACTTTCTATCCAGAAGTGCCAACCTTTCATTTTTGAGGCAGGGAAGGGGAAGTTCTTGGGCTTTGAGGGAACTTGGGAGGAAGAAGAGGATGAAATAAGTTGGCTTCAACCACCATCTCTTCATAGATCAATTATTCAGGGGTATGTATTGGGCACTTACTGTGTGCTAAGCACCGTATTGAGCACTTGGGAGTACATTACAACAGAGTTGGTAGACTCGTTCCTTTCCCACAAGGAGTGTACAGTCTAGAGGATGACTCCTGAATCTACTTTTTCAGCCTAGACCGCTCCCCTGCATTTCACATTTCTTCCCACCTGCAGTACATCTCTACTTATATGTACCACTGACACCTCAGATTTAACATGACCAAAACAGAACTTCTCACCTAAACCCAGTCATTCATTCAATCGTATTTACTGAGCTCTTACTGTTTGCAAAACACTGTACTAAGTGCCAGACTGCCCTATCACCATAGACAGCAGCCCTCTGTCTCTCAAGCTCATAACCTTGGCATAGTCCTTAGCCCTTCTCTCAATCTGTCATGAATTTTTTTGTCCTACCATCAAAACATTTCTAGAATCTGCCCTTTTCTTTCTATCATAATGCTCCCACACTGATCAAGTGTTTGTCATCTCCCGCTTCGACTACCGCATCAGCTTCCTCATTGATCTCCCTACCTCCTGTCTCTCGCCTCTCTAGTCCATACTTCACTCTGCTGCCCAGATCATTTTTCTGAAAAATGTTCAGTCCATATCTCCCCCCTCCACAAAAATGTCCAGTGGTTGCCCATCTACTGCATCAAACAGAAACCCCTTACCATTGGCTTCAAGACACTCCATCAGCTCTCTCCCTTCTACCTAACCGCACTGATCTACTGCAACCCAGCCTACCCAATCTGCTCCTCTAAAACCAACCTACTCTCCACATTTAAGCTCATCTACTCCACTACTGGCCCCTTGCCTGTGTTTTCTCTGGGCCTGAAACTCCTTTCCCCTTTCTTAACAGAGAGTCCACCACTCTTCCTGTCCTCAAAATGCTCCTACAAGTCACACCTCCTACAAGTGACCTCCTTTATATTCCCTACTTACTCTCCCCTCTGTGTCGACTGTGAGCTTGGCTAGTACCTTAAGTACTTTGGTACCTCAGTCCCACAATACTTATAAATATCCTTACACTCAATTTCCCTTATCCCTAATCTATTTTGTCTCCCCCTGTAGACTAAGGCCCTCTTGGGCATGGATTGCATCCACCAGCTCTTGTGCAGTGCTCGCCACACAGTAAACACTCAAATACCATTGAAGGATGGATCGCCTGCCAAGCACTATACTAAAGTTCTGAGGTAGATAAAAGATCAGGCCGGACATAGTCCGTGTTCCATGTTGGGGCTTGCAGTTAAAGTAGAAGAAAACAGATATTGAATCCTCACTTGAAAGGTGAAGCACAGAGAAGTTGTGACTTGCCCAAGGTTCCACAACAGGCAATTGTGATTGAGACCCAAGGCCTCTGAGTCCCTGGCATGTGCGCCGACCACTAGGACAGGGTAAAGGAAAGAGAAAATGAGGAAGGAAAAAGTGGAATGTTCAAAAGGCTGACCACTCTGTCTTCAGTACCTTCCTGCAGGTTCTCCCTGGGCGCCGGTACCTGGTGGGAGCAGCTCCTCAGCCCCTGTTTGATCAGCTACCCCATGGGACTCCACAAGTGCCCTCCCAGTGGTAGTTACCATCCTGTTACGCTGTGGGGATCTCAGCCTACCCTTAGTTCCCACTTGACTGGAGGAGACCCAGTTTCAGTTGGCAGCACAGGGACCCAAGCCCTCGTATGTTGCAGACTGCAATCCACGCCAGCCTCCCCTCACGCCGCCGGAACCTCCCACACTCTCCTGCTGGATACTCCCGGCCCTGCGGCACCCACAGGGACTTCTGACCTTGCTGGCCGGGGCCAAGAGGTGCCCACTGAGTAGATCCTGAACATCTTCCTATCATTTTCCTCAATATTGGAATGTTCATGTAGGACCTGCTATAAGTATAATAATATCTCCAGTATACACCTGCAGATGTTGAAATTTTTTGTTTTTGAGATAGAATTGTGATCTGACCTGTACAAGAGTAAGTTACTGTACTTTGACTGTAAATCAGAAATTCCCTGGATTTTTAGAGCGTGCTTGTTTTTCCAAAGCATAGTCATTATTCCCCCCCAACACACACACAGCATTACTGTGAAGTAGGGAGGGGTGGTCTGTACCTGTTTTACAATGAGGTAATTGAGGCATCAAAGCTGTGACTGCCCATGCAGCAGGCCACTGGAAGAGCTGGGATTAAAATCTGGCTCCTAGATCTGTGCTTCCTTAAGGAGCTTGGAATTCTCCAGAGCTGAGTTTTGACTATTTAGTTGTCTTTAGTGCTTTTACTTTTTGTTACTTTAAGTTGACTTATTCCAGGAAAGCTAGATTCTAAATCCTCCAAGATCTTTCAGTTAAAATTCCGCAATCCCTTGGATTTCTAATTTAGTTTGAGATTCTATTTTGGGGACTAAATTGCACTTGTTGACTTTGGTAATGATTTTAGATTTTTTGTTTACAGTAGCACTGTATATACCTAAATGATTTGTCTGAGTAACAAATCTATTTCCTGATAAGGTGAGAGAGTGGTTAATTCAGAAGGGAAGAAAGGATCAATGGAAATTTTCAATTTCTGTCAAAGGTGAATGTTAAATAGACCTTCAAATTCCGATCAACCAATCAGTGGTATTTGAGTGCTTAGTGTGTGCCCAAAGAGTTTTCTCACTTGAAATGGAAGGACTGACTTGTTAAAGGATATTTAATGTTGGGAAAGCACATTTGTGTTCCAAGTGCTAAGAGTGAAAATATCTTGGATTGTAGTCTAAACCAGAGGAACATTTTTGCAATGCAAATCAAGACTGCTTTACAGCCTCACTTCAAGACTCTTGAGAAAGTAGAATAGATTTCAGGTTTCTATTCTGTGAATTACTTGTGGGCAGAGACTTGTCTACCACCTCTGTTGTACTATACTCTTCCCAAACACTTAGGAGCATGCTCTCTGCATGCAGAAGGTGCTCAGTAAATACCATTAATCTAAATGTTTGAATGGCAAACTAGTACATGGCAAACTAGTACTTTACTAGTGGAAAGATCGAATTTCTTCTCTGTTGAAAAATATTAAACTGTTTTTTGGCCTTAAGTATCTCAAAGGATAATTGTCTGTCACCAGTTGTCCTAGAACTATCGAGTTGTTAATGCACTCTATTTGGAGAGACCTGGATTTTCTCACTTCCCATGACATTTTATTTTTTCCATTTTTGCTATTCACCTGTTTCTTAGGTCCTGTTTTAGAGAACCAACAACTCCCTACAATGTGTAGAAAATTGGGCAAGGTGCCTGGGGAGCATTCCGAAGTATGACATGATTCCTGTCCTTGCAGAATTTACGGCATTTTGGACAGGGATTGTGTCCTTGCTTTGAAAAGTGCTCTAAAAAATTGGGCATAAATCAGTAGCAGCATATGGTGCGTACAAGTGCTGGGTGCCGTAGGGGATGGCGTGATCAGAAAAGTGAGAGGTTAATGTCAGAATTGGAGATTTTTTTTGGAAAGGCTTTGAAGTGACTTGGGGAGGCTGGTGTATGAGCCATGGGTTTCTGACAAGAGAGGCAAACAAGAGAAGCAGATCAGGCGTTTGAGTGGGAAGAATGAAGAGCACCAGTTGGGGGGCATTGACAAGAAAGAGACAATATATATGAGGGAAACTGCCGACGGAGAAACTCAAAGCCTGAACACTGTGTTTAGACTCTTGAATTCGTTAAATAGGTAATCAATCAGTGGTATCTATTGAGTCCTTACTGTGTGTACAGCACTGTATTAAAACTTATGCATTCATTCAGTCTTATTTATTGAGCACTGTACTAAGTGCTTGGAAAGTACAAATCAGCAATAAAAGAGACAATCCCTGCCCACAATGGGCTCACAATCTAGAAGTTGGGGGGAGACAGACATCAGTTCAAGTAAAGAGGCAACTAAAACACCTCAGAGAATACAATAGAGTAAGTAGAAGTGGTCCCTTCCCCCAGTGATCTTACACTAGTGGCTGAGAGGTATACTGGGTTTGATTAAGTAAAGTATATTAGTCCTAAGTTTTGTAGTTGAGACCTTCTTGATGAATAGCCGACATAGTAACATCTTTGTAGAAGAACAGGATAGTAAGTAGGAATTTTTGCCACATTTTCTCAAGAGTCTTTGGAAGACAGGAACAACTATCAAATTTTCCTTCAAATATCCTGTTGCCCTTGCTTTAAAAATCTGGGCTGGGTGTACCCAGAAAGTGATCGTAAGCTAGAAGGAAACAGTGGGTGATTCTAAGTTGGGTTTAGACTAGTGATTATTCTGCTATCACTTGATTTTTTTTTAATCTGATGCAGATATTTCCCAATTAATTTCTCCACTTTCCCAGTCTAGACATTGCCTCAACCACTCATACTTCTGTATGCTTGTATTGGTATATCTACTAGTAAACATTTGTATGTTCTCATCCTGTTTTCATTACTTATGCCTGCTTATCACTTCCATAATATCACAAGCTCTTTGAGGACATGGTTGCTGTCACCTTCTGAAAGTCACACAAATGTCTTAATGTAATTCTCTGTGCACAAGTGTTCTTGTAGGTACTTTCAGTGATAACTTGATGACTGAAGTACACTGTCATCTTCCATGTAAATCAGGAATTAGGTGGTTCTCCTGAAGCAAAAGCAGAAAGTGAGGTGTAAAGGCATCATAGCAAAATAGGGCCAGGCCTTAAATAGCTGCAGCTACAAATCAAAAGATGATTTTCATATGCTTTCCCATCATGCTTTTTTGGCCACACCTATCTGTGGCTTCACTGGTGGCTAGGTGCCTTCTTAGTAGAGTCATCTTTGAAATATATGTATATTCATCCATTTAGCTAGGATGTATAGCATTTACCCTTTGTAGTTGCATATATTTTGTAGTAAATGTATTTTGTATTGTAAAACAAATATATGTATATGTATATATGCACACACACATATATATATGTATAATATACTATACATAGTCCAGTCTTAGAAATAAGTAGCAGTCCACTTACCTGAGTACCAAAAAATAGGCTCAAGTATTTTGAGGCGTGCATCGTCAAATCTCATGGGGCTCATGTTGCATGGGATTGGGTCAATATGCAGGTCTTGAGCCTGCTGGGCAGAAGTAGCCTGGCCCCAGTCCCCCTCATTTTGGGCTTCCTCCTATAGCGTGACAATGGGAGCATCACTACTCTCCGAAGGAAATCCCAGTGAGCATGGGGTGCTCTGTGTTGGAGTAGCCCTGCCTCGGGCTTGTGGCTTCGTATGAGTTCAGACTTGGGCTCGTGGTTGTGGTTTGGGTCTGTTGTTACTGGAAATACAGATTGACTAGGCTTAGAAATAATAATATTCATGTTAGGGATGAGTTAACAAGCACCACTCTGTCACTGCTTTGGGCAGTGTCAGCTGAGCCAAAGCTCGTAATAAATTCAAGTCTTCCCAAGTCACTTTTGTTCTGAATGAGTTTCTGAAAGCATCCAGCATCACGGATCAGTAGGAGCCTTGGAGGGGATTGTAAGACTGCTGTTGGAAAAAGAGACTTCCTTGGCCTAGTAGTAAAAGAATCAGTAAAGAATCAAGTAGTACAAGAGGCAAGCAGAACACCCTACCTAGTACTTGGGAGAGTACAGTATAACAGAAATGGTAGACACATTCCCTGCCCACAAGGAGCTTACAGTCTAGCCGATCCTCTCCACTAGCGTTTTGGGGTTAAAATCCAAGTGTGTTGTACTGTGCTCTATATCATTTATTTGAGGATGGGCACTAGGAAGCTCCCCAGTTCTTCTAGCCTGATAGAGAGATTTTACCCTCTTATCCTGCCCAACTTTCAATAAGCAAAGTAAATAGAGGGAAAGTAGGTGTCTGGGAGTTTGAAAATTGGCCTGATGAATTTTGAGAAGGATAGGAGATCTTAAAACACAGTATTACCAAGGCATTACAAAGTATTACAAATTATATACAAAATATACGATGTTTCTTTGGAATCTCATCCTTGCCTCTCTTTCTTGCAAATTTCATTAATGTGCAAATGGGGAAGTAAAAATGTAGGGTAAGAAAAAAGGATTGGCAGAAGAAAGATGAGCAGGTGAGATTCATCAGTTGCTCCCTGCTGTGCCTCTAATGGTGGTCCTGTGATGAAGCTGGTTATTGCTTAAAAGCTAGAAATACAGAAAGTGATACAGTATGTACTAGGAAAAAGTTGAACCCACAAATTAAGAACTTGTATTTCAGTATTTAATTATTTTCTTAATTTTTTCCCTTTAGATTCAGATACTTGAAAGTGCATTTGGGCTAGCCAATCTTGTAAGCTCATTGTGGGCAGGGACCGTGCCTACCAGCTCTATTAGTTTCATTCGGTCGAATCTTTTGAGTGTTTACTGTATGCATAGTACTTGTTAATTGTACTTGGTCTAGTGCTTAGTATAGGCCTCTGCACACCGTAAGTGCTCAATAAATACCACTGATTGATGGGATCTGTCCCACTGAGAAGTAGATACTCTAGGAAGTGCTCGGGAGAGGACATCAGAAGCAGGACAGCATTCCATACCCCGAAGTTTACAATCTAAGAGGGTTCAAAGAAGAGACCAACAAAAACACTTGACAATAGTGAAAGCCAGTGGAACGACGAGCAAGAAGCCATGCAAGCAGTTGATTGAACCTTCATACCACCACGCTGAGCTCCTAGTTGTGGCTTCTTCCCAAGCACTTAGTACAGTGTTCTGCACCTAAAAAAGCACTCAGTAAGTACCACCGAATCATATTCTTTCCCAATATAGTACCAAACAGGTTTTCATGGAACAAGAGCTTCCTTCTCTCCATTTGGGACATGAATCACTTTGTTTCCATTAATTTTAGCTGAGAGTTGTTCTCGGTGGCACAGGTGAGATTTAGTAGAGAAAGAGAAATCTGCTCCTACAAATTGCTATATTGTGTTCTACCAGAAGCGTTGTCTGGGCTCTAGGCAGTAAGCTTGGGGACAGGTAACATATTTACCAACTCTGTTGTATGGTACTCTCTCAAGGGTTTAGTACAGTGCTCTGTGCACAGTAAGTACTCAAGTCAAACTGATTGATTCTGCTTAGCAAAATCTTCTGAATACATAATACATGATTAAGCCCTCATACATTTTCTTGAGTCTTTCATTGGGTTTTTAATCTTGGAAGCATATTCCTGCAGTGGAACCCAACAAGGTCTTCACTTGAAGATGAAATTATTTCCAGGGAATATTACTCAAATTTGCTTTTCATATGTGCCCTGGATAATTTCAGCAAATGTCTGATATAGTAATATGAAATATTTCTTTTGGTTTTATAGGAACTCACAAGGGCATTGGAAAAGAATCCAGATGAAGCAAAATATTACTGTCAAAGAGCTTATGCTCATATTGTTCTCCAGAATTACCAAGGTAACATTCCCTTTTTATAAGAGCATGTTTTGATCACATAATTTAGGCTAGGCCATTAATCAGATAGCAGAACTAAGGGTCAGCTTTTCAGAGGATTTTTTTAAAATTGGATTTTTTTAATTCACAAGATAATTGTCAAACACCATTATTAGAGCAGAATTACAACTATATTTTCTGGTGAACTGGTCTACAAGTTTAGGATTTACGTAATTTTCACTTCTGCTCTGGGGACCGACTGCACTGAGGAAGATTAATTCCCCTCAATTACCACTCTAATAATCCTTTGTTTCTATATAATATTTTTCAATTAAAGGACTCAGAATGTTTTTGCCATTGTTTTGTGATTCTCATACTCCGGGTGCAGAATCTAAGCCACTGTTTGAGAAGTTAAATGACAGCCAAATTAACCTAGATTAATTGAGGAGGGAATTGGTTCACACTGTATTTCTAGTTTTAAGTTCTGATCAGGAAACAGCAATTTAAAGTGGTAGTATTGATACATTAATATGCTTTTTCTCTTGAAATAATTGGTGTGAATTATGTTAGAAGTGAGCGAAAGTATCAGTTCATACCCAGGCTAGCTAGATGCTATCTTTTGTCTCCTTTTCCCCCTCAGAGATATAAAGTTTACATTTCTGGTGATAATGTGAAATATTTTAACATCTGAATTATAAAGTAAACATATTTTTTGGCCTATTTTTAGGGAGAAATTACAGCTGATCTCCCCCCCATACACTCCCCTCAACCTACACATTTGTTTTTAACCCTGAAAAACAAGCTGGTCTTCAAATCATTATTAAGCTTTTGTGCACATTATCCTCTGGGAGTTATGGCGTTCTACCCTCTTCTTTTTCCCTCCTCTTTCTAGTCTCTGTGCCCTGTACTGAAAAAAGAAAAAAATTAAGAGGGTTGACGTCACACATGTAGCTCTGAAGTAGTAAATGAAGGGATAAATTATTTTCCTTTTTGAAATCTCATGTTTTAGGGAGTTTATATCCAGATTTTTGTTTTGAAGCAGTTGTTCCCTATTGTGTGCGATGCTAGGACTGATTTGAATTGTCACCACATATTTAATAAGAGCTGAGAGTTGGTATTCTATGTAATGAAGACCAAAGTGTCATATCTCGAAGTTGCTAACTGCTTTTTCTACAGATGCTGTTGCCGATGCAAAAAAGACCCTTGAACTTAATCCAAATAATTCTACAGCCCTGCTGAGGAAAGGGTAGGTATTTGTTTTAGCTTTTATTTGTGCACTGGAAAACTATGGAAATTTGTAGTGATACCTAATACATTATATTAATACTAAAACTTTCCAGGTAGTATATGAATAACTGATTCACACTTGCACATTTTGCAGGGCTAGGCTAGGTAACCCTGACTAATTCTCACATTCCTAGTTATGTCACCCTGTAGTCACATTGACACCTAAGTGCAGATTGGTTTATTTAATTGTTTCCTTTTCTGGTTCTTTGTGTCTATGTCCTTTCTCTTTAGCCTCATCCCTCTCACTTTTTTTTTTTTTCAAGGTTTTGCACCTACCTTCTGTCCTCCTGTTGCCACCTTCAACCTTTCACTCCACTTTTTCCATCCCCTCTTTCATCCCTTTAATCATTTTTGTTGTAATTCTCTGGAGCATCTGTTAAAAATAGTGACTAGAATTTTATGCAATACTTGCAGAGAGTGTTGGAATGGACTTTTTGGCTTTTTTGCAACTCATAATCTTAGGAATGTATTCTACCACCATGTGACTGGTAATTGAACCATTACATTGTTCAAGGGCAGCTTGTGGTTTGCTCTGAAGTACTCTGTATTTGTGCATTGCCAATCTTCTCATTCTGAATTTATTTTCTAATGTACCTCTTTGTACTTGTTCCTGTTGAATTTCATGTTGTTTCTGAAGGACCAGTTTCCTAAGATATCAGGGCTCCCCTCTCTGGAAATGAGGAACTCATGTCTTCATATGCCTATGACCCAAGTAACCTGATTTTGCTAAGTTGACATCAGCTGAGAGAGCATTCAGTAATTAGCTCTAGTAATTGTCAAAGAACACTTGGCTTCGGCCATCACAACACTTTTGTAGTTGCACCTTTTAAAAATCGAGCTGCTGATGAAAAGTGGCGTGAAATTGAAAATACTGTTTTTGTCAAATGCCGTCGAGTAATTTTCAACCCACGGCGATTCCATGAACACATCTTCTCCAGTACATCCCATCTTCATCTGTAGTTGTTCTGGTATGTGTATCTCTAGAGTCTTCTTGGTAAAAAAAAAAATATGGAAGTGGTGTACTATTGCCTTCCGCACAGTAAAAACTTGAGTCTCTGCCGTTGTCTTTGATCAACATTTTGATCACTTTATTATCTGCCTTTGACTCTTTCCCGTGCTGCTGCTGCTGCCCAGCACAGGTGAAACAAACTTGTCTGAAGCTTCAGCTTAGACCTCTCCATTTTGGGTAACCCTGACGAGAGAATATCTCTCAGTGACAGCTCTAAACTTCATCAGCGTACACAAACTCTCCTGCCTCTATAAAGCATTGATTCATAGAAGAGTTGAAAATATTCATTCAGTCAGTCAGTCAGTCAGTCACATGTATGGCACACTTACCGTGTGCAGAGCACTAATCTCTTAGGAAAGTACAGTACAACAATAAATGGACATATTCCCTGCCCACAATGAGTTTACAGTCTAGAGTACTAAAGAGTAGTACTCTGTAAATTGAAATTTTTGTTGGTGGCTGACAATTCAAAACCACTGATGTATCTAACAAACTCCTTATTCTTCTGTATTTATATGTAGCTTCTTTGAAGCTATTCTTGTACAACATATAAGCTTAGTTGTGAATTAGTATTAGAAATGCATGTCTAGGAAGCTTAAACAGATTACAAAGAATAACTTTCCTGGTCTGGCCTTGCTTAGTTTGAGGAAACTTCAAGTAAGTAAGCTTTGAATTTTTCTTCTCACCTAGAAGCTTTGTTGCAAAATGGGGATAGCAAGGAAAAATTGTGACATGAAGAATGAATCTTATCTATAATGAAGACCAGTATTTTATGTTAATACAAAATATTTCTTAATCCTATGGATATGGTTGTAATTTGTGAAAAACTTCTTCATAGTAATGTAAGGAAATAAAGGTTATCTTGTAAAAATTTAGTTTCCCAAAATTTTAATTTTAAAGTAAAATTAAGTATCAGAGTCTTACATTTGTTTTTTTTTTATGTACTTATGCCAGGATAGGTGAATACCATGTAAAAAACTATGTGGCTGCTTTAGAAACTTTCATGGAAGGACAGAAATTAGATGGTAAGTTTCATAACTGTACTTCAGTAGTGTAGTCTGACCAAGATGTATTTGAAGAATTTGTGACTGAAACATTTCCAGGTTTAAGTATAAAAGAAATTACCAAAACATATCTCCTCACTCCTGGTGTTTCTTGTTAAATGCACCATTCTAGTTCCTGTCCAGGATCAATTTACAATTTTATAGTATATGGGCTGTGCACGCAGTACGTACTCAATAAATGCAGTTGAATGAATATCATATGGGCTGGCGCTAAGAATTTCTTGCTTGTAATTCCCAAGGAAGGACTAGTGACTTAGTTCTTTGTTTAGCAGAGAAATCTACTGTGTCTCAATCTAGCTGTACAGTTAGTTCTTGGATTTATGACACGGTTGGTTCCCGAAAAAAAGAAATGTTTTAAGTGGAAACAGTGTAATTCAGGAACTGTTTTCATATAGGAACAATGTTATAGTTGTGGGTGGACACTCCTGTCCTTGTGGCCTCTCTTTGCCCTCTCCCACTTGGCAGTGCTTTTTAACTTTGGTTTCTGGCCTGGCCAGCTTCTTCTCCGAATGTGGCATCCGTAATGGGGACTAAGCTGCCGCAACCCTAGGAACCAGGCTGGACTGGCTAGGCCAGAGGAGGAAGGAGGACCTAATGGAAAGGGCATGGGATTGGGTGTCGGTAGACCTGGGCCTAAATCTCCTCTTCACCCCTGGCTTGCCATGTGCCTGTGGGCAGGTCACTTAGCCCGTGGATGTCAGTTTCCCTAGCTATTAAAGATGTATTACAAACCC
Source organism: Ornithorhynchus anatinus (assembly GCF_004115215.2). Taxonomy (NCBI): domain Eukaryota; kingdom Metazoa; phylum Chordata; class Mammalia; order Monotremata; family Ornithorhynchidae; genus Ornithorhynchus; species Ornithorhynchus anatinus. The sequence continues at coordinate 113,001,058 of NC_041729.1, forward strand.
CAGGTGGGATAGGAAATGGGTCAGAGCTCATTACTTGTATCCTTCTAGTGTTTAATCTATAAGTGCCTAATAATAGTCATTATTATTATAGGCAATCTGGGAGAGAAGCACCGCAAGCTTAAAAAAAAGGCACAAGGGAGAGGAGGGACACCCTGGGATGGCGGTCCATCCCTCTATTTTGAACATTGTCTTTCCTTAATTCTGTTTAGAGTCTTTAACTTTTTTTTTTTTTTTAACAACTGCCATCACTGCTGGGTTCCATTGGTCCCAGAGCCACCATCTCATTCTATAACTTAGTTCCTGTCTTCCAGGCTGATGGAGTTGGACCTTGGGTTGGGGGACAGGGAGGTGTCAGAGGAGGGGGCTATGGTCTTGTACTTGCTCCTTGGTCCTTTATTAGTTCGAGGTTACCGCTGTAATCCCCAAGTCCATACTAGCCCCCCAACCTTGGTAGCCCAGAAGGTGGGAACCATGAGTAATGGAAGGGGCTACTAGTGGCAGGAGTCAGTCGTATTTATTGAGCCCTTTCTGTGTGCAGAGCACTGTACTGAGCACTTGGGAGAGTACACTACAGCAGTATTACAGACATATTCCCTGCCCACAACAGCCAGGTTCCCAGTGGAACATAACAATGAGAGCAGTTGCTAAAAAATGAAAAGAAGAGGATGGAAAGATGGGTTGCCATGGATTTGAGTGGAATTCAGGGAGGTGGGCCTGGAAAGCCAAGCATAGGAATGAGGTAGGGCTGGGCAGAAACCCAAACAGAAGCCCCTTCAAGAAGAAAGGGCATGGTCCTGCGAGTCAGATAACGTGGGTTTTAATCCCTGCTCTGCCACTTGGTATCTGAGTGACCTTGGGCAGGTCACTTAACTTCTCTGTACCCCAGTTGGCTCATCTGAAAACTGGGGATAAAATCCCCCTCCCTCCAATTTAAATGAGGAGCCCCATGTGGGATGGGGACTGTCCAACCCGATTATCTTGTATCTACCCCAGTGACTTAGAACAGTGCTTCACACATACTAAATCCTTAACAAATATTATCATTATCAAGATGTCATACAGTCTAAACTGTATATCGAAGTCAATATGGAACATTAATATGTAATCATCAGAAGTGTTTTTTATGGGCAGGGAACTCATCTGCTAATTCTGTTGTATTGTGCTCCTCCAAGCGTTTAGTACTGTGTTCTGCACAGAGTAAATGCTCAAATCTGATTATAAACCTAGAGAGGTGTAGATTATCATGTTGGTGACTTTTGTCAGAGAAGCCGTGTGCAGAATTGGACATTTTTAAATTTGGCGTAGAACATTATCTTGAACTTTATAATGAAATATCCCCTTGGATATACGTGCAGTTTGTAATAACCTGGATACTGATATATGTGGAGTTGGTAATGTAATGAACAAGGCATCTTTAAATCAGTGTTAATTTAACCTCAAATTCTGAGATAGATATTCTCAGTCGAGTTGTAGAAAATGATAATATTGACAGGTCAGTATCTTGTGAGATTTTCAAAAACACAAGCTCTTTAACATAGACATGTGTAGTAGCAGTGCTCTTTAAACATCTAACATTCACCTCCTTTTACAATGTTAAGGATGAACTGACCCAGTGTTTCCAGATGCCCTGGGACTTTTTGCCTTCCCTGCTAATTTTTCGGGCAGGGGGTGGGAGATCTGTGTGTGTAACAAGATAGGCTAACCTAAAGGATTTTCAGCAACTCTGGGAAATACAGTTTAGCTAAGTGTAGGACTAATTTAGCTTTCATTTATTGGAATATAGACCCTTTATTTCCCCCGTCCGCCTTCTCTGCATCAGCTATGCACTTGGCTGGGTATACCTTAAGCACTTTGATATTCACCCCAGCCCCACGGCACTTAAGTATTCTTCTACTCTACCACTTGGGCTATGCCTAGTCTATTTTATTGTCTGCTTCTTGTAGATTGTAAGTTCCTTGGGCCCAGGGATCACGTCTGCCAACTAACTCCATTATACAGTTTCCCAAGGGCTTAGTTCAGTGCTCTGTACACTATAAGCATGCTCTGTACACTATAAGCACCCTATAGCATATGAAGTGTTACAACTGCATCAGCATAATAACTTCCCAAAATCATCACTGTCAAATTCTCCTCAGTTAAAGCACCCTCATGAACATGGGGCCATGTGATAGTTTGTAAATGATCTACTGAAATTGCTAAAGCAGGTTGCCACCCTAAGTCTCCTGGATGAAGAACCAGTTAGCTTGTTTTATATTTAGTTTCAGCCTATTTCAAATTCGTGAGTGGTCTAAAAAGCAGACGTCCGTATTGAACTGTTCACTTTTCACATGTGCTTTTTGCCTTCTAGATACGGATAGTACTTTCAGTACCTGGATTAAAAAGTGTCAAGAAGCTCAAAATGGTAAGTATCTAGCTACACATTTAGTACTTGATAATACTGTCTAAAAGTGTTATTGCTTTTTCTCATGATAACATTTGGCTTTTGTGGTTAATGCAATTAATCTACTTGCCATGAGGCATCTCAAGTCACAGATATGGCATATCTAATTCCCAATATCCCAAAATTCCACTTTCTTGTCTTGCTGTTTCCCTTAGCAGCCTAATAATAATAATAATGTTGGTATTTGTTAAGCGCTTACTGTGTGCAGAGCACTGTTCTAAGCACTGGGGTAGATACAGGGTAATCAGGTTGTCCCACCTGAGGCTCACAGTCTTCATCCCCATTTTACAGATGAGGGAACTGAGGCCCAGTGAAGTGACTTGCCCATAGTCACATAACTGGCAAGTGGCAGAGCTGGGATTTGAACCCATGATCTCTGACTCCCAAGCCCGGGCTCTTTCCACTGAGCCACACTGCTTCCCTAAATGACTGTTGCTTGTTCAGCACATATTTTCCATAGTTTCTTCATCATGTTTTTTTCCCAGTTAGTGGGACATGCTTCAAAAATGGTCCACAAAATATTCTTTTATCGCTTTCATGGACCCAGGAGCCTTTCAAAACCTTTTCCCCCTGCCTTTAGGATTCAGAATTTTAAGATTTTGAAGTAATAAATACTTAGTGAGTTGTGTTATGTAGTTACAGTCCAAATTGGAAATGGAAAGTAAGTTATCTTTTTACTAGTGTAGATCTTGAGGAGTAGGTAGCTTCACCTATCGTCCATCAATAGGTGTCCACTTGCTGGGGGCATTACAGGTGGTGGCCTCCAAAGCTTTGAGCTGCCTTCCTAGCCTTGGTCATCTCAGGTTTCTGACAATTTCCAATCAGGGCTTAGAAAAGGCCCAAAGTGGTGACTTTCTGGACCATTAGCTCTCTGCAGCCTGCTCTTCCTGGTCCTCATCCTCTTCTAAAATCGCTGACCCTTTTCACCCTTATACCCAAAAAGAAAATTTGGGGTCTGTGCAGTCAGCCCTTTTGATTTTTATCCCTACTACCCATTGGTTGATGTTTCAGAAAGCACCTGTACCAGAAGTCTGAAGAAGAACATTATCAATCCTGAGTTTTTATTTTCACTGGTTAAAAAATCTTATGTGCAGCCTGATTTCTTCTACATTCAGCATAATCTTTCTCAGGCTCTGAACCATTGCTAATATGCATGCTTTGTTGATTTGAAGGGTGAGTGTCAGGAAGTGCCACAACATCCCCGTTATGAGAGAAGGTCATAGATGACCCGCTTCATGTGGATTTACATTCTGCCTTTATACAAAAATTACTTAGAAGTCAGGAAAAAATTTACTGTAAAACTGTGTCTTGATCATGTTAAAGTTCTGCAGCATTAAATATTTTAAATCTGTGGTTTGAAAATGCATCTTTTTTATTTTAACAGCATCACAGTCTGAAGTGGTAAGTCTTTTATAATTATTCTGAACATGTTTAATTTTAATGAAAGAAATCTTATTTGCAAACTATAAATCAAAATGTATTTCTCAACAGTGTACTCTTGTAAATTGTTTGATGTGTTTGACTCAAGCTACCTATTTACCCTACTTTGTTTTCATCACTTGTGGCCCTAGTCTCTTGCTCAAGCCCTTCCTGTGGCTCAAAACTCCCTCCCTCTTCAAGTATGACAGGTCACAGCTCTCCCATCTCCAAGGTCCTGCTAAAAATCACATATCCTTTTTCTAGGACTCCTCCATTAATTTCTGCTCTTTAGGTTCTCTCCTCTAGCTGCCCCTTCAGCACTTGAGTCAGTGGCAATAAGCGCCACTGATGGTTTTGGGAACTCACAAACCTTCTGTTAATCTGCATATTTTACAGAACCTATTACTTGAGCACTGAGTCATCCACACATTCCCTTTTCCTTTTTCCTCCTATCTGTAAATTTTATTAGCGTCTGTCTCCCCCCGCTAGGATGTACAGCGCTCAGTGCTTAGAACAGTGCTTGGCACTTAGCGCTTGACAAATACTATCATCATCATCATGTATGCTCCTAGATGACAGGGACCATGTTCTCTCCCAAGTGTGTAATACAGCATTCTTTACACACTAGACGTTTCAGGAAATACTAGTGGTTGGTGGACTGATATTCACTTAGAAATCCCCGCTCCCAAAGTTCCTCTAGAACATTTCCAAAAATTGATAAACATAAAATGTGAAAATAAAGCCAAAGCTGGTTTTGCCACCACATAAAACCATGATACATATGGAATGCTATTTGCAGTTCTGGTCATTGCAATTTAGAATTAGCAAAGGTTCAAAGGGAAAAGCAGTTGCTCAGTGGTACTTATTAAGCGCTTATTGTATACTGAGCACTGTACCAGGTGCCTGGGAGAGTACAGTAGAACAGACTTCGTAGATGTATTCCCTCCCCACAGTGAGCTGACAGGCTAGAGGACAAGCTTAGAGTATAGAGGCATTTGAAATGGATAAGATTGGCTTGGTGCTTGGACCTTCGCCAGCAGGACTCAGCAGCTCGAGCATAAGAGCGTAGGAGGCGGACAGAGGCAGTGACCCAAGGCTGTGGGTTAGTGGAGCGAGAATGGCGGAGGGAAAGGTAGAGTGAGAAGGTTGGAGTTAGAGGAGCCAAGTTTACGAGTTGGATGTAGCAGGAGATGAGCGAGGTAAATTAGGCCAGGGAGAAGCGATTGAGTGATTTTTTTATTATTTTTAAAGCCAATAGTAAGTAAGGAGTTGGGCTGGGCGGGAATGGTAAGGCCTTCCAAAGCTGAAAATGAACAGTTGGCTCTGGTGTCCTGCTGTAGTCTCCCTGTCAGACATCCTCTGAAATCAGATGCCTCTGCAAGTTTTTGCAGATAGGGTGTAGTAGAGAAGGTTGCCACCAGGGGAGCAGCACGGAGCTAGGTCCCAATATTTTTTTCCCCAGTAATATTTGGATTCCTGTATCATACTCTTCTATCACTGTCATATTTGAGTGCTTACTGTATGCAGAGCGCTGTACTGACACTTGGGAGAGTACAGTATAACAGACACGTTCCCTGTGTGTGTGATCTAGATGCAGTGTTTGTTTTTTTTTAACTAGACTACACTCCTTTATTTTTCAGGAAAGTTTGTTTAACTTTTCCATATTATAATTCTGTAATTGATAAGCCTCTGTCAAAATTGGTCATAAATGCACGTGAATATGCAGACTGCCAATCTAACTGGTTAATCTTTTTCTAATTAACATGTTACAATCATGCTGTACAACAGCAAGTTCAGCCATCAAAAATCAAGTAAGTGCTTTTTCATTTCAGTAAATGTTCCTCTCAGTGAAGAGTGCTACAAAAAACTCCAGCAAATCCATATTCGTCACTTGAAAATAGTCTGTCTTCTTGAAGTATGCCACTTTTAATTAAATCCCAAGGGTGTTTGCTGATTATGTTTAACACTTGTACCAGGTGGGATTTCTGTACAAATCACGATATTACGATTCATGTGGATTCTCTCCTCCTCCTTGGAGGTACATAGAGATGAGGAGGAAAATAGTTAAGGAACTATATGCATAAACAGTGTCAGCCCAACTACATAAGCTTTCTCCCCATCTTTGCATATGAAAAAGTGGAGTGCATGGGACTCTTGTAACGTGTAGAGTGTATTCACCAGTGATCTCTGCTTAGTCTCAAAGCTTTATAAAGTGCAGGTAAATGTTATCCTGCCTGTTTTCGGGCATCCAAGACCGCAGTTCCCTGGGGCACCCAGCACACTGTCCTTTTCACGGGGGAAAATGTAGATTTCCCATCCAAACAATGCCTTAGTGACGGAATACCAACAAATGAAGAAACTGGGGCATGCCGTGAATCTAAAGATAAATAACTATTGACCATTCTTTTTAGTCTGATTCAAAAACAGGAAAGTAAAGGGGGAAAGTCAGGAATTAGCAGAGGTTACCATATCGAGAGTTATCTAGGGTAAGCACTGATCAACAGTTTGTTTACAGAGCACACAACTTCAGCCGCTCCAAATTTATAATCTGAAAGCAGAGTGTTGGGAGATTTTGCTCTGACAGTTTTGTCCTTTCCCCTCTCTTGAGGTTGGTAATAGTGATATAGGAACATTCAAGTTCTTGGTAGCACATTTTTTGGGTGGGTCGGCACCTCATTTTCATGATTTTGCTCTAAAGATAACTATTTCATTTTGTTCCTATGATTCAAATTGTGTTACTGCTTTATTCCTCTTGGTGGCACACTTATCAAGGTAAAAACTAATTAAAGTTGTACCGTGAAATGGAGAAAGACTGCTTTGAAGTATGAAAGAGCAAGAGCTCTTTATGGCACCTTTTGTGCAAAAAAATTGACTTCAGTTGTATTATAGTATAAAAATTGGCTTTTTGGAAAAACCGAAGCATAGTGCAAGAGAATTAAACTATATACTTGTTCTTATTTTTAAGGTATGACTGGTACCAGACAGAATCTCAAGTAATTGTTACACTTATGATCAAGAATGTGCAGAAGAACGATGTAAACGTGCAATTTTCAGAAAAAGAGGTGATTATATTCTTTAGAGACATGTTAATCTTAAACTATTAACTGTTTATCTATATGTGCATGTCAGATGTGTTTCTACATCCCCCGGCATGTTTGCAAAATGAAAACCAAATCTGAGGCAGTGACTCAGAGAACAAACCACCTTCAAAGATACTTTGGGATTTTAAAATAAAACAGATTTGTGTTGAGAAACTTGTATTGTAATATGGATTTTGGTGAACGTAATTTAGCCATAGGCTAACAGAAAATTCCCAATTCCTGTTTCTCATTTCCCTGGACCCCATTATATAGTAAAAATTGGAATCCAGTTATTTCCCTTTTGTTCTCTACAGTCTTTTTTTTTCCCTCCCTGAGTTGGGCTGTGTGGGATGGGGAGTGTTTCTGTTCCCACCCTGAGGTGGGATCTCTCCAGAGTCAGAAAATAAGGGTGGAGAGGAAGAAAGGTACCTCTGCCATGTATTCAAATCCACCTTAATACCAAGAAATGAGTGGTAAAACTTTCTCTGTTTCTCTTTTGCATTTATATAGCGCTCCAAAGATGTTGGCTTCATTTATCAGTCAAAATGACCTATTGTCAGGAGCTAATTTTACTTATTTTTTGTTTGCTGTCTTCTCTAGCCACTTTTTGCCTCCCCTTTCTCAGGCTATGCTTATTGATTACATATAGTATTAATGGGGCAGCCTTCTCCAACCTTGGTGGGTTTTTTTTGTTTGTTTTTCCACTATTACTGAGTGAATTTGTCGAGCCCTGAATGTGGGTTTGTTTTAAATTACTCTGTATTACATTGTAATGAAGTTGTCTGCTGCCTGCCCTGAAGTTTACTAAATGGGTGCTTACATCTTCATATTTGGTGGTGGCTGTGAACCTAGCATATGGTCATGTTTTACTTGGCAGTGGTTCAAAGTACAGTATCTTTCTAAAATATTGTTGCAATTGTCTTGGAGGTAAAAGTTCAACGTTATTTCTTACTGAGGCCGGTTACTAGTTTTCCTTATGATGATCTGCTATGATCTCTGTCTCACAGTTATCTGCTTTGGTGAAGCTTCCGACTGGAGAGGACTACAATTTAAAGCTTGCACTTCTTCACCCCATTGTGCCTGACCAGAGTACTTTTAGACTACTTTCAACCAAGGTAAAACCTTTTAAAAGAGGAAATTACCACTACTATAGGGCTATAATCTAAAGGCAGTTGAGACGCTCCTTTCGAGTTATTGTTTCATGAGAAACATGGGACAAGGGAGCCAAATAGAAAACAGCAGTGGCCACTAACAACGCAGTAAGGAACAGCTTTTTTGTGTGCATAATATGGCTGAGTGCGGGTCTCACATTGACCTTTTCAACCTCCCTTGTTCTCGTAGGTGAACTTCCCCATGGGCGGTGTCTTGTGAAAACAGTCAACATGGCAGAATAGATACAGGTTCCCAAAGGGGATTTAAATACTTTCATTTCAGGGTTTACCAAAATCTCCAATGAAAGGAAATCACGAGATCTGGACTGTTTGAATTCTGGCCCAATTTGACCAAATATCTCAAACGGAGGGAATTTTGTTCTTCAGGTGGCATTGCTGTAGCCCTGTAGTGGTCTCTGGATGGTAAACTCCTTATGGGCAGGGAGCACGTTTACCAATCTGTTGTCCTCTCCCAAATGCTAAGTGCGGTGTTCTGAACCCAAGTGTTTAACAGCTACCATGGGTTGATTGATAGATAAGGGTCACTTTCTCAAATTGATTTAGCAAGTATTGAGCAAAATCTTAAAGTTGGAAAGATGGTATTTCCAATTAGCCTTCAACAGCTCAGTAATAAGACAAAGCATAATTATTACCTGACCTCATTCTCCAGAAATCCAAGCCTAGCCATCTGACAGTTTTAGCTCAGTTTTACCTTGTCCCTCCTACTTTGCTTGAGGGCACCTGCAGGTTTATTTATGCTGTAGAGCTTTTATCCCCTGTGAGCTATGCTGCATCCTTTGGGGAGATTTGTTACCCTGGAATGGGTGCTGACTATATATTATACCAGCTCTTCTACTTCCTTGATTAGTTTGTGCTGAAAGATTTTCATTTTTTAATTTTTTCTTAGAAAGTTGGTCTTGTAACACTAAGTTCTGATGCAAAATTTCTAAATAGTTGTCTGTAGAAAAGGACTAATAATGAGAAATTAAATGGGTTAGATGTGTAACTGGTTCCATGAAATCAATAGGTCTAGAAAATGTGTTTAAGGAAATAAATCCTCTGAGGTTTGGCATTGCGGTTTCAGGGATCTTTTGGTATGTAGAGACTTTATTGTACAGTTGTTTTCACGTCTTGTGCTGTGACATATCGGGCAAGTTAAAGTGCAGCTTTAAGATGTAGTTGGTTTGAACTGGTTTTAGATTTCTTGCCCATGCATGGCACTTTCAGAAAAATGCAGAAATAGAAATAAGGACTTTAGTATGTAGTTTCTTTGCCCAAGGAAAATAATTCCAAAGTGACTGGGGCTTTTTTTATGGTATTTGAGCATTTACTATGTGCCAGGCATTGTAATAAGCTCTGCGGTAGATGCAAGCTAATCAGGTGGAACACACAGTCCAGTTTCCGCATGTGGCTCACAGTCTTAATCCCCATTTTTAACTGAGGCACAGAGAAGTTGTGACTTGCCCAAGGTCACACAGACAAGGTCACCCAGGTTCTTCTGACTCCCAGGTCCATATAATCCACAAGCCTCACTGCTACTCAAAAGTATTATTATTATTATACTTTATATACTTAAAAGTATTATTAGAACATATGGGTTGCTGATCTTTGACTCAGAAGTCCTTGGGAAGTAGGGTGGCTTAATAGGAGCAAGGACCTGGATTCTAATTCCATTTGCCTGCTGTATAACCTTGGTTGGGCAAGTCAGTTTACTTCTGTGCCCAAGTTTCCTCATCTGTAAAATGGGGATTCCATACCTGTTCTCCCTCCTACTTAGCCCCCTGTGAGGCAGGGACCATGTCCAACCTCATTAATCTTGGACTTTCTCCAGTACTGCTTAGAATGCTTGGCAAATAGTAAGCACTTAATAATACTATCATACTTTATTAATGTCATCATTATAATTCTGAATTATTACTGTCCTTAAGTTGCACAGTTAGTTGTAAGTTTTAGCCAGGGGATTTTGAAGGGATTTTTAACCCTCTGGTGCCTTCAGCCTTATTGCATGTACTGAGTCGGTCCTTAAGCTCATAATCAAGCAGCTCCTCGAGGGCCCCTCTGCCCCCTTTGGGCTTTTTGTGGAGCATCTAGTGAAGGTGTGTGGGTGATTGTCAGGTTTTCCCTGAAGGGGTTGCTGGGGCAGCTGTCCTCTACCACTGCCACCAAGAACCATTGTCCTTCACCATTTCTTTTTCTTTTTATTAGTACTTAACACTTACTATGTGTCAAGCACTGGGGTAGATACAAGATGATCAGGTCAGATACAGTCCAGGTCCCACATGGGGCTGATAACTTTACTTCCCATATTACAGATGATGTAACTGAGGTACAGAAAAGATAAATGATTTACCCAACAACAAGCAGCAGATAAGTGACCACTGCCACTGAGGTCTACTACCTTTCTTTCTGCCACAGTAATGGCTGAAGTGTTTGTGGATTCTCGTGGCTGCTGTTCCAGTAGGCACTCTGAGGCTGCCTGTAACCCAAGCAATTTCTCAAGTGGCCTGAGCTTCTAGAACCTGGCATCTCTCTCTGGAGGCAGTTTGGCTTCGTGGAAAGATCAAGGAATTGGGAGTTAGGAGACCCGGTTTGTAATCCCAGTTTTGATTTAAGTGGCCATGGGCAAGTCACTTTTTTTTAAAATTTTAAAGTAGTTAAGTGCGTATTATGTGCCAGACACTGGGGTGGGGTACAAGGTAATCAGGCTTCCATGTCCCAAGTGGGGATGACAATCTTAGTCCTCATTTTGTAGATGAAGTAACTGAGTCAAAGAGAAGTTGCCCAATATCACACAGCAAAAAAAAGTGGCAGACCCAGAATTAGAAACCAGGTCCTTCAGACTCCCTGGCCTGCGCTCTATCCACAAGACTACTGTGCCTCAGTTTCCTTATCTGTAAAATTGGGGTAGACTATCTGGGTTCTCCCTGTTAGTTAGATTGTGAGCATCACTTGGGTAGGGACTGTCTGGACTCATCTTGTTTCAATTCATTGCTTAGCACATAGCGAATGCATTGTTTTTCTAAAGAAAGGACCAGAAATTCAAGCCATGTATTCAGTGGCACTAAATCCTGGCAGTTCAACCTTCACAACATTGCTAAAGTCTGCCTTTTCCTCTCCACCCAAGCTTCCACCATGTTAATCTAACAAACTATCCTATCCTGTCCCTCTGTGATTACTCCCTACCTCCTGTCTCTCCCCACTCCAGGGCAAACTTCACTTGTCCAGTCCCTATTTCGCCACTCCTCAAGAACCTCCAGCATTTGCTCATCCACCTCCACATCAAGCAGAAACTCCTTACCATCGGCTTGAAAGCACTCAATCACCTTGCCCCTTCCTGCTTTACCTCGCTACTCTCCTACTACAACCCAGCCTACATTCTTTGCTCGTGTAATGCCAACTTACTCTACCTCGATCTTGTCTTTCTCATCCACATCCTGCCTCTTGCCTTCATCTTCATTTCTGACAGACAGTTATTCCTCCCCTGCCCCCAAAAGCCTTATTGAAGGCACCTGTCTTCTAAGAGGCCTTCACTGGATTCGCACCCTTCATTCACCCCTTCCTCAGCCCGACCACACTTAGGTACATAGCCATAATTTATTTACATTGTCTCCCCCCCACCCCCACTGTAAGCTCTTTATGCGCAGAAAAGGTGTCAACCAACTCTCTTGTACTCTCTCCAAGTGCTTAGTACAGCGATCTGCACTCAATTCGATTTCTTAAGAGGCCTGAGTTATAGCCCTTTCTCCCACTGGCTTGCTTTGCATCCTCTAGTAAGAAACAACTTAATCTTTCTGTGCCTCAATCACTCCAACTGTGAAATGGGAGTTAATACCTTCCCTTTCCTAACTCTCAGGGATTTTGTGAGGACAGATGAGAATGGACATGAAAGCATTTTGGAAAATGAAAGCCTTACATAAATTCCGGATACTATTACTTGTCCTCTTGGATCCTTCCATCCACAGCATCAAGTAATTCTGAGAGATTTCTTTTCAGTGCTTCTGTTCAGGCAGCAGGGGGAGCCAAATCGCAAGATTAGCACATAGCAAAAGAAAAACAAAATGAACTTTTGTTGTTTTATTTTCATTTAAGAAGCCAAACTTGTGTTAAAGCAAAAGGTTGATGTTTGTGTGTGTGTGTTTGTGTGTGTTCAGTTTTTGGTTTGGTGCTAAGTATTATGAGTGTTTTATGGAAAAAGAAAAGAGAGGAACAAGCCTGCTGTCTCTCATGGGTCGGCTCTTTATTTTTTGACTCATCATTTGAAAATCCTGCTTCCTTCATTTGACTCTGGTGATATATTTCTCCTTGAAAGCAGAAATTTTTGTCTGTAGTGCTCTTTGAAGAATAGTACAATGCTCCGTAACAGTCACTAAAATAAGATTGATTAATGAAGCTTTCTTGTTTCCTTCTTTTTTGTGTGCGCCTGTGTATAGAAGCTGATTAACTTGGTGAAACTAGGGGATTATTTTAATATATTTCACTGTTTAATATAGTTCTCGTAAATAATAGATTAGTTAAAATGATCTTTCAGGCTCTCATTTTCTGCATCTTTTTCAGATCTGTTGAGCTTTACAAGATACCAGATTTTTAAATGTCTTTCTAATCCATTTTCTTGCTTGATTTGCAAAACAAACCATAATATTTCCTTGGTGGCATCTTATTAATTTCCATGACAACTCTCTGCAGACACAATCACAGGATTATAGCTTCAAGGAAGTAGCAGGGCTGTGTAGAAAAATTAGCTTTTTGGAATATATGCTTCCTTATTAAAATAGAAATTGAATTCAAAAGGTCTGTCAAACAAGAATGAAATAATGTATATATAAAAGCAAATTTACTGTGCTGTCTTTTTTTTTTTTGCATTCTCTTCTGCTGGTGTGAACAGATATGGGGTCATATCTAAAAGTGACTTTTGAAACCTGAACGACCTTTAAAAAAAGCCATTATTTATTTCTTCTCTCTTACTCTAAACTTGGCCCTAATTACCATTTTGTAATTCTCAACTTGTATATAGGTGCATATATATAGGTGGGCGGGTGCGCATGTGCCAGAGAGAGAGAGAGAAGGAAAAGCAAGCAGAGAAGCAGCATGGCCTAGTGGATAGAGTATGGGCCTGGGAATCAGAAAGATCTGGTTCTAATTCTGCCTCTGCCACATGTCTGCTGTGTGATATTGAGTGAGTCACTTAACTTCGGTGCCTCAGTTCTCTTAGCATGGCTTAGTGGATAGAACTTGGGCCTGGGAGTCAGAAGGGCCTAGATTCTAATCCCATATCCACCACGTGTATGCCGTTTGACCTTGGGCAAGTTACTTAATCTGTGACTCAGTTACCTTGTCTCTAAAATGGGATTAAGATTGTAAACTTCATGTGGGACATGGACTGTGTCCAACCTTATTAGCTTGTGTCTACCCCAGCGTTTAGAATGGTGCTTGATACCTAGTAAATGCTTAACAGATACCATCATTATTATTATTGGAGAAGCAGCATGGCTCAGTGGAAAGAGCACAGCCTTGGGAGTCAGAGGTCATGGGTTATAATCTTGCCTCCGCCGCTTGTTGGCTATGTGACTTTGAGCAAGTCACTTAACTTCTCTGTGTCTCAGTTCCCTCATCTAAAATGGGGATTAAGACTGTGAGCCCCACGTGGGACAACCTGATCATCTTGTATTCCCCCCAGCTCTTAGAACAGTGCTTTGCACATAGTAAGCACTTAACAAATACCTTCATTATTATTATTAAAATGGGGATTAAGAGTGTGAGCCATATTGTGGGACGGAGACTATGTCCAACCTGATTATCTTATATCTATTCCAGCTCTTAGAACAGTGCCCGGCACATGGTAAGCGCTTAACATGTACCACTATTATTATTGTCATTTTTATTATTATTATCACTGTATTAAGTGCATAGGAGAGTTCAACACAGAATTGGTAGACCCGTTCCCTGCCCAAAACAAGTTTGGGGGGTATCTCTATGTATGTGTGTGTGTAATTTCATCCCATGGAAACCTCATAGGACTTAAGGTGCATCACTGAACAACCTCCTGCAACAAACGGTCCAGTTGTAGAGATGTACTCCGGCTGTGTCCATTTTTCACTTTCAGTAACCTCTGCATACCCCCTTTCCCCACACTCATACGAGTGCTCTCCAGACCAAGCAGCAGCAGCTGAAGTAAATGAACAGAGAAACTCTTCTTGTTGCTGCCAACACCCTCAGCCCCAGAATTTCTGCCTTTGAGACCGGGACCACTTGCTGAGTTCCCTGCAGAGGTGGGTAGAGTCAGAGATGTAGGCTCTTGATATCTAAAGGGAGTTGGAGGAGGGAGTAAGCGGATTACACTCCCACTGCCTGCCACAGAGTTAGATGGATGATAAAACTAAACAAGTTGATACCTGAAGCATTTTAAATTGTTGATAGAAAAATTGCAAAATTGCCCTGTTGGCCTGACCTTTGTTCTAGTCCAGTACTGTTCACACAGTGCACCCTGAAATTCTGTTGATACTGTTGCTGGCTTTCAGGTTCTTAGGCTCTTCCATTCTTGCTGTAGCTTCCTGAACTCCTGCCCACAACTTCTGCTTCCACTTGCTTTCATGTCTTCAGTCATTTTTGCAGACTTTCTTTCCTAATGTGAAACTACCAAACTTCTCCACCTTTTCCCTCGATCTCTTGCTGCAGTGAGATGAATTTACAGATCGTTCTCACTTCTTTCCATCCCATTCAGAAATGCCAAGAGGACTGGAAGAAATAACCAGAGAGAGTAAGAAAAGTAATCCTTTTCTAGAAACCAGTATTACATTTCATAAACCTTTCAGCAAAAGTTCTCTCTTCTACCCTTGTGCGCTCTCTCTATCTTTCTCTCTCTATCCCAACACATCTATCAAAGATCACAGACTGACATCGTGGAACTGAACCTCCTCATCTCTCTTCTATCCTTTTTGTGTACTGAAATGTTGGGAGCTTTTGTTCAATTGCTAAAAATGCACTGAAGACTATGGAAAATTCTGCTCGAAAGCAGTTTAGTAACAATAATAATAATAATAATGTTGGTATTTGTTAAGCTCTTACTTACTGCACTTACAGTGCAGAACACTGTTCTAAGCACTGGGGGGGATACAAGGTGATCAGGTTGTCCCATGTGAGGCTCACAGTTAATCCCCATTTTCCAGATGAGGTAACTGAGGCACAGAGAAGTTAAGTGACTTGTCCACAGTCACACAGCTGACAAGTGGCAGAGCCGGGATTCAAATCCATGACCTCTGACTCCCAAGCCCGTGCTCTTTCCACTGAGCCACGCTTCTCTGTAGCTGTCTTGGCTAGAATCCGTATACCAAATGGTTTTGTTCTAGGTGCTTGAAGTACAAAATAGAGAAGTAGCCCATTTCCTGCCCTCAAGTAGCTTACACTCTAATGGAGGGACTGAAATCAAAATATTTATAACTAAAGTAGCCAAATTAAAGAATTGAATAAACCTATATTAAGTGCTGAGGGTAGGCATAAATAAGTTTGTAAATGTTGGTTGCTTTGTTTATGTGGATTAGTTGTGGGAGGCTAGAGTTGGAGGGATTTTATTAGAGCTTTGAATATGGGGAGAACAGTGATGGATCAGATTTGGAGAGGGAGGGTGTTCTGAGCTGAGAGGACAGTGCTAGGTGATGGGGCAGGAGAGTCTAGAGGGAGGTAGAGCTGAAGGTATTTGAACCCTTTAAATGATTGACTTGCCTGTGAAAACATCAGTCAATCAGTGGTATTTATTAAGGATTTACTGTGTGTCGAGCAGTATGCTAGACTCTTGAGAGAGACTGGTACGGAAGGTTTTTTTAATGGTATTTAAGTGCTTATTATGTGCCAGGCACTATATGAAGTGTTAGGGCAGATACAAGATAATCAGGTTGGACACAGTTCTTATCCCACATATGGCTTGCAGTGTTAATCCCCCTTTTATAGATGAGGTATTCATTTTTTCAGTTATATTTATTAAGGGCTTAATGTGTGCAAGAGCACTGTACTAAGTGCTTGGGAAAGAATAATACAATAAACAGTGACAATCCCCACCCACGAGTTTAGTCTAGAGAAGTGGGGGGACAGACATCAATACAACAAAATGACAGATATATATATATATATATATATATATACATGTAAGTGCTATGGATCTGGGAAGGGGTGATGAAGAGCAAAGAGAGCAAGTTAAGGTGACGCAGAAGGGAGTGGGAGATGAGGAAAAGTGGGGCTTAGTCTGGGAAGACGTCTTGGAGGAGATGTGCCTTCAAAAAGGCTTTGAAGGGTGGGGAGAGTGACTTTCTGCCCGATTTGATGAGGAAGGGCATTCCAGGTCCGAGTCAGAGTATAGACCAAGGGTCGGTGGCATGACAGACAAGATCGAGGCACAGTGAGAAGGTTAGCACCAGAGGAGCAAAGTA
The DNA here is from genome assembly GCF_004115215.2 of Ornithorhynchus anatinus. NCBI lineage: Eukaryota > Metazoa > Chordata > Mammalia > Monotremata > Ornithorhynchidae > Ornithorhynchus > Ornithorhynchus anatinus. The sequence goes on from NC_041729.1 coordinate 113,017,565, forward strand.
TGCGGACTGGGTAGTAGAAGGAGAGAAGTGAGATGAAGTAAGGGGGGGGGGGGGGCAAGGTGAAGGAGTGCTTTAAAGCCAACGATGAGGAGTTTTTGTTTGATACAGGGATTTTTTTGATATGGATTTTATTTGATATGGAGAAACTGCTTTCTCCATTCCACAAATCTCCACCAGTGGAGATTTTTGAGGAGGGGAGTGACATGTCCTGAATGTTTTTGTAGAAAGATGATCCGGGCAGTGGTGTGAAGTATAACTAGGGTACCAAGAAGTGAAGTGACTTGCCCAGTCACAGAGCAGATAAGTGGCGGAGCTGGGATTAGAGTCCAAGTTGTCTGCCTCCCAGGCCTCTTTCCGGTAGGCCACATTGCCTCTCAGCAATTGGAAGACCTGTTCTTGGACCACAAGGAGCTCACAGTCTAGAGGGGGAGACAGGCATTAAAATAAACTTCAAGGGAAAGGGCGAGTGTAAGGTTATGTTTGTAAATGTTTTGGGGTTGGAGGTGGGATGAGTATCAAGTGTTTAAGGGGTACAGATCCATGTGCATAGGCAACTTAAAAAGGAGAGTGAATATGAGAAATGTGGGCCTGGTCGCCAAAGGCCCTTTGGAGGAGGTGTGATTTTAGTAGGGCTTTGAAACTGGGGAGACAGGTGTGTTGGCTATGAATGGGGAGGGGCAGGGGGAGTTTCAGGCCAGAGGCAAGATGTGGACAAAGGGTTGGAGGTGGACAAAGGTTGGGGAAGCAGCGTGGCTCAGTGGAAAGAGCCTGGGCTTCGGAATCATAGGTCATGGGTTCGACTCCCAGCTCTGCCACTTGTCAGCTTTGTGACTGTGGGCAAGTCACTTAACTTCTCTGTGCCTCAGTTACCTCATCTGTAAAATGGGGATTAACTGTGAGCCTCACGTGAGACAACTCGATGACCCTGTATCTCCCCCAGCGCTTAGAACAGTGCTCTGCACATAGTAAGCGCTTAACAAATGCCAACATTATTATTATTAGAAGACAAGATCCAGACATAGCGAGTAGGTTGGTTTTACTGGAACGAAGAGTGTGGGGTGGGTTTTTTTTTTTTTAATGCTATTACTATGTTCTAGGCATGATACTAAGTTCTGGGGTAGATACAGGCTAATCAGGTTTGATGCAATCCATGTCCCACATGAGGCTCAGTCTTAATCCACATTTTAATCGCAGAGAAATTAAGTGACTTGCCTATGGTCCTGCTGCGGACAAGTGACAGAGGCTGGATTAGAACCCAGGTCCTTGTGGCTCCCAGACCCGTGCTTTATCTACGAGGCCACTCATCTTCTCTGGGTTATGCTGTAGGAGATCAGTGAATTTAAGGTAGGAGAGGGCAGAACTGATTGTGTTCGAGTTGGTGGTAAGGAGCTTCTGTGTGATATGCAGTGAATAGACAACCACTGGAGGGTTTTGAGGTGTGGACTGAACACTTTTAGGAAAATAACCTGGGCAGGAGAGATGTAGGGACTGGAAAGTGGAGAGACAGAAGACAGGGAGATCATTAGGGAGGCAGATTGAGTAGTCAAGATGGGATATAGCATCTTGCTTCTCTTGCACGGAGAAGCAGCGTGGCTCAGTGGAAAGAGCATGGGCTTTGGAGTCGGGGCTCATGAGTTCGAATCCCAGCTCTGCCACTTGTCGGCTGTGTGACTGTGGGCAAGTCACTTAACTTCTCTGTGCCTCAGTTCCCTCATCTGTAAAATGGGGATTAAGACTGTGAGCCCCACGTGGGACAACCTAATTCCCCTATGTCTACCCCAGCGCTTAGAACAGTGCTCGGCACATAGTAAGCGCTTAACAAATACCAACATTATTATATAAATGCTTGGATCACTGCTAGGAGCTGTTTAGCTGGAGAGGAAAGGGCAGATTTTAGTGGTTATGAATGAAGGTAGAAACTACAGGATTTGGTGACAGTTTGAATGAGAAAGATGAAGTCAAGGATAATGCTAGATTCACCAGTTTTGGAGTCCACTTTTATGTTCAGTTTTGATTGCCTTTTTGAACCATGTAGTTTACTCATTTGAAAAGATTAGCATGATTTTACCATGAAGCAGCATGGCTTAGTGGAAAGAGCACGGGCTTGGGAGTCAGAGGTTATGGTTTCTAATCCCGACTCCACTATTTGTCAGCCGTGTGACTTTAGGCAAGTCACTTAACTTCTCTGTGCCTCAGTTAGCTAATCTGTAAAATGGGGATTAAAACTGTGAGCCTAATACCTAAACCTAAATACCTCGTATCTACCCCAGTGCTTAGAACAGTGCTTGGCACATAGTAAGCACTTAATAAATACCATTGTTATTATTTTTAAATGCTTACAAATTCTCTTCTGAAGAAAGTATAGAGAAATACTAGTTCCCCTGTCCTTAATCTTCTTTAGTGTCTGTCTTCCCCTATAGATTTATAAAACCTTTGTGGGCAGGGTTGGCATCACCAACGCTGTTCTATGGTACTTTCCCAAGGGCATGGTACTTTCCCAAGGGCCTAGTACAGTACTCTGTCCATAGTAAATGATCACTAAATTCCTTTGATAGAAATAAATGAGATGAGTGATAATTGTAGAAATGGTCTGCCAGGAAAGATTTGTGGAAAAAGTACTTAAAACTTGATCCTTAAGACTTCTAACCATAGAGTGTTAAACTGTACAAGAGTTGAAAGTGAAGCAGAGGCTTAGAAAAGGGATTTGCAGAAAACTAATCTTTCCCTTCTCTCTGACTCACCTTTTTTAAAAACCCATCTAAAATTATTGGTGTTACAAAGCTTTCTTCATGAATGGATTAAGTATAATTTTGAGTTCAGGTCAGCATCTTGCCGGTTAAACAGCTCGTTGCTAGGAGCACTGACTTTGACTTCACAAAGGCCTTTTTGTTCTTGGGTCTGTATGGTTCCCCAGGTTATAGTGGTTTTAGGTAGAATCATGACTACTTTTCCCAGCAACTCTTCAAGCAAAGCAAGGAACTTTGAATATTTAAGTCACAAAGCCAAAATTTCATGGAGATTACATTGGACAGGGGCTCTGCTTTGTCTCTTGAGAAGTACACTATGTGCTGCCACCCTCCTTGTTCTCAGTCTTCTCCCCACCCTTCCTTCTGGTTCCCGTGGAACTGAAATTGGGAGTTGAGGGGGGAGGCAAAATCCTTAAGTCTTTGGGGGCAGTGATGATATCAGGAGCTAGTTAAGTTATTGCTGATACTCACAGACCAGTTTTTTGACGTGGGCAAAATGTAAAACCTGATTGAGTGACAATGTTATGGTAAAAGTAGCTTTTATGTTCCCAGAAGGGTTGTTTCCAGACATTTAACAGACCCCGTAATTTCTTGGTCAAAACTGGTACAGTTACACTTTTAAACTTAGAACCACAGGCCGAGAACCCTAAGGCTTCACTTAGAACCTGTAAAAATTGAACTGAGTGACATTCCATTTTAAAAGTAGAAATTGTTGTTTGGGAAAATAGCATTATTATGAATTTTTATTTTTGATCAGGCATTTTCAGTTGTGTTGAAAAGTTCAATTAAAAACACATACCTATTGATGGAATGAAGTGTGGTCATTCCTTAATACAGTTCAGGGCACAGTATTTGAATTGGCTGAAGAAGTGGAATTGGAGGGTTTCAACATTACTCTGTATCGGTATGGATTATTTCAGGCTTGAAAAGAATTTCCAAGGGAGAATTATCACTTAATAAAGTGATAATTTTCATCCATTCATTCGGTAGTATTTATTGAGCACTTACTGTGTGCCAAGCACCATAGTAAGCACTTGGGAGAGTACAGTATAACAATAAATAGACACATTCCCTGCCCACAACAAACTTACAATCAAGAGGGGGAGACAAGCATTGATATAAAGTGGGATAAAGAGGAATGTAGATTATTGGCAATGTCAGGAAAGTTCAGGTATTATTTTTGCTTTTATAGTAACGATTCCTGTGCACTAAATTTGGAAGGAAAATGTTCTTTCAGCAATATCACTTCTTTCCAGAGTCTATGGGTAATACACATCGGCTGAATGAAAATTTGACATTACAGCTACTTGTTGACAGGTGTAGCAACATTAAAACAGCCTTGTTTCAATCAGGGTAGGGGAGTTATAGCATTTCAGTTTTGAGGCAAAGGAGAAAAAACATTTCCACTTCCACAGAAGATGAGTGAAAATTGAATTTGGGAGTCAGTTACCTAGGCAAAACTCTACTTTTTGAAGTATTTTCAATATTTTTACTTCGAGGAATCTAATCCCAATTCCTAAAAAAAAAAAAATCATGAGTAGAAATTCAGTGAGGTTGGGCTAAACACTAAAAATCCATATTGTATTTATGCCCATACTCCCTCCTATTTAGTCTTTGAGCCCCGTGTGTGACAGAGACTGTGTCCAAACTGATTAACTTGCATCTACTCCCTCATTTAGAAGAGTGTGTGACACACAGTAAGTATTTAACAACATAATAATAATATGTCCATCTTATTAACATGGACATGTTATAATATATAATAATATGTTATATATATAATAATATATATATAATAATAATATAATATGTTATCTTATTAACATGTCTCCAAATCCATGTGCACCTGCAATTTTTTATGAGGTAGTACTTCTGTTTTTCAAGCCTTTAAACAGTTTGCAGAGGTAGCCTTTCGATCAACTGCAAAATTAATTTCCTTAGCCCTGCATTATCCATTGTTCACTAGTACTTACCGAATGCCTGTTAGATGCATGAAACACTGCAGTGGGCACTTTGGGACTGCAGTAAAAATAAAAGACTGCGCTCCCCCCCTTCTCCCTCTGCTCTCCGTCCACCCTCTGCTCCTCCCCCTTCCCCCTTCACCTCCCCTCAGCTGAGCCCGCTCCCCCTCTGCTCCCCCTCCCCACCCCGCCCTCTGCTCCTCCCCCCTTCCCCTCAGCACTGTACTCATTTGTATGTATTATTTATTACCGTATTTATTCTGTTATTGAGATGTACATCCCCTTGATTTTATTTATCGTGATATTGTTTTGTTTTTGTTTTGTTCTGTTTTGCTTTGCTTTGCTGTCTGTCTCCCCCGATTAGACTGTGAGCTCATCATTGGGCAGGGATTGTCTCTATCTGTTTCCGAATTGTAACTTAGTACAGCACTCTGTACATTGTAAGCGCTCAATAAATACTATTGAATGAATGAATGAAAAGACGGAGACTCTACTCTTAAGGACCTTCTGAGTCTCATTGTTTTAAACAAGTTTAGTTGTACAGAAGATTTGATTCCTTGCATGTAAGTCTATTTTTAAACTAGTTCCCTACCATTAGATCCAAAGTTTATTTCACATGAGGTGAGTGGATGGGTTCAGTGTTGTGGAACAAGCCAAAACTCCCTTTTCCCAGTGGCTCTAGTCTTTGGGGTCAATGTAACCTTGCTCCAGGTGGTAAGGATTCACTGGATTGCTTTACATTCTCTGTGCTGTAAGATGGCTTCGTTGTTGACCTCCTTGGGTGGGATCTCGGCCTTGAGTTTCAGGAACAGATGAGTCTCTCAGTAAATTTTCTTGGAAAATTTTGCTGTTCCTATTTAGTCTTTTGGGAAGGTTAAGCCCTGCAGTTGGGCATTTAAATTAGTATTTATAGTATCCCAAGAAACCCTGATTTAAATGAATGGGTTAGTATATGCAGCCAGACAGATCTAAAAATGTAAATGCCTTATCTGCACATGTTTCCTCCCCCACCCTACCCCTGCCCTGGTATAATTCAGTCTATTACGGGTTCAGATTAATCCCCGTAAGGCATAGATATATGTGACATGCAATTTACTTTTGCAAGGAAGCCTGTACTGATGCTATACAAAGGCTTGTTGTATACTTCCAGCATTCCGTATTTCCACTGTGTATTCTTGGTCCGAGGTTTACAAATTGGTGAGCGTGATGAATGGGTGGGCTGATGCATGGAGATATGGTCAGTCATATTGGAATGAACTGTTGGAGCAGGGAGTGAGGTCCAAAACAAATTATTTTTTCAACCCCACAGCCAGCCAGCCACACAGGGCACCTATGCCTCCCACTCTACCCTGGCCTAGCCTGTTCCCTTATGAAGCTGGTAGTTACTGGAAGCCGGCCAGGAAGTGGAGCACAGTTGTGCGGTTGTAAGTAGGGAGGTAGAAGATCTGCTTAGGAAGAGGTGTTGAATTAGGAATTTTGATTTGGCAGGGAAGGTAGGTTTTGAATTGCAGTGATAAACAACGGTAGCACCAAGCTCTAGTGTGCCCTGGCAGACTTCTTTATTATTAGTTCAGCACAGCAGATTTATGTTACCCTTACATTTTACCAAGTGTGGCTTTGATTATCCACTCTTAATAGTTTAGTCATTACAGTACTATTATGATTAACCACTGGTGGGTTCATTGCGCTCTTCGTCATGTCATCTCAAGAGGCTGGGCTCTTCAGTATTATCATCATCAGTAGTATTTATTGAGCACTCACTGTGTGCAGAGCATTATACAGAGTGCCTGGGAAAGGGCCGTACAACAGAGTTGGTATGCATTTAAACATATTGCACTGGGAATATATTAGAATGATTAAAGTTACTGTTACAAGTTACAATTAATGGTCCATATCTGCCAATGAATGACAAAGCAAATGTGATGCTAGTGTTGGATCAATAGCACTGAACGATTGTTACCGTAGTAATAATATTTCTGTGCTTAGAGTGTAATGCACTGTGCTAAACATTTGGGAAAATACAAACCGAAGAAAAAAATCTTACCTGCCCATGAGGAGCTCACAATCTGAGACATACAAAAGTACTTATAAGTAGTGAGTTCGAATCCCATGAGTTCGAATCCCAGCTCTGCCACTTGTCAGCTGTGTGACTGTGGGCAAGTCACTTAACTTCTCTGTGCCTCAGTTCCCTCATCTGTAAAATGGGGATTAAGACTGTGAGCCCCACGTGGGACAACCTGATTCCCCTGTGTCTACCCCAGCGCTTAGAACAGTGCTCTGCACATAGTAAGCGCTTAACAAATACCAACATTATTATTATTATTAGTGTAAGCAGTAGGAAGGGGGAGAAGAGTAGAGAATAGTAATACATCAGGATAGATGATTGACTATATATATATAAACTTAAGTGCTGAGGCTGGGTAGAAAAAAAATACTGGTGATAGCTATAGGGTTCGGGGAGATGACTGGGGGAGATTTCTGAAGAGAACTTTGAGATGGGGAGGGCTAAGGTCTAGCGGGCTTGAGGAGTTGTGAGGAGGACAGCATGGCCTAGTAGCTAGAGCCCTAGTGGAGTTCTAATCTCGGCTCCAGCACTTGTCTGCTGTGTGACCTTGGGCCCTTGGGCCAGTCACTTCACTACTCTGTGCCTCATTTGCCTCATCCGAAAAATGGGGAGTAAGACTGTGAGCCCTGGGTGGAACTGGGACTGTGTCCATCTGATTATTTTGCATCTACCCCAGCACTTAGTACACAGTACAGGAAATAGTAAGTGTATAAAAGATGCCATTTGGGAAAAAAAAAAGGAATGATATAGTCATGGGGTCAGAAGCTGGTAAGTCAAGAGTGAAGTGCAATTAGAAGAGCAATCTGTGGTATTTGAGAGCTTAGTGTATGCAGAGCATTGTACTAAAATGCGATAGAGTTGGTAGACATGCTGCCTGCCCACAATGAGTTTACAGTGTATTGAGGGAGACAGACTTTAATATAAATATCTAATTGATAATATACATCATTGGAGATTTTTGAGGAGGGGAGAAACAAACGTGCCGAGCGATGTTTCAGGGAAAACAATTGAGGTAGCAGCTCGGACAATGACTAGAGATAGGGAGGTGGTGGATTCAATTACTCTGTTGTAACTCTGTTGGGCAAGTCACTTCACTTCTCTGTGCCTCAGTTCCCTCATCTGTAAAATGGGAATTAAGACTGTGAGCCCCACGTGGGACAACCTGATCACCTTGTATCCCCCCAGAACTTAGAACAGTGCTTTGCACATAGTAAGTGCTTAACAAATACCACCATTATTATTATTATTAGTCTGTGATGTGACCAGTACTTGAACTGGTGCTGACTGGAGTGAAAAGGGTGGATTCAGGAAAAACTTTGGAGAAAGAAACTAATAGTAATTATAAATTTCAAGCAGCTAAACCATAACATGCAACGAAGTTTAAATGATTTTTCCCTTGTACCTTGAAAGCATGATAACTATCAGGTGTAGCCCTCTTTGTTGTCACAAACCTGAAATTTTACTTGATGTGATAGATGCTACAGAGGCTCCAAACCCAGAGGCTCCAAACCCTTTGCCCCACAAGTCTTAGTTCCACCAACTAGGAAAACTAACAGCCTCGCTCTCAGGAATAGAAAGAGAAGCTGTGTTAATGCTTTATATTGCTGTTAATAGACAGCTGTATCCTTTTCAGTGTTAAAGTTCTAGTTACTTTTAAGGTGAGAATTTTAATCCTGAGTATTCAGAAAGTTATTGAATATTGGATCCTACAAAAAACGCCAGACTGACTACATAACCCGAATGGCTACAATCTAAAAAGTTGAGTTGGACAGTAAATACAGAAAATGATCCTGAAGTGTTTGGCTCTATGGCATCTTTCCAGTGTGGAGTGACCACTTGAGGTCTGGACAGTTGCCTTGGGTACTATGGGCATGGTCAGCTGGGATGGGCATGTTGGAAGTGGAGTAACCCTCCTCAGAAAAGGTGTTAGCCATTAATGATCTTAAGACTGAATTGTTTAACTGAGTTACAAATACAAAGGTAAAGGTAGTGTACTATATAAGCTTGTTGTGGGCAGGAAATGTGTCCAATCAACTCCATTAAATTGTACTCTGCCAAGTGCTTAGTGCTCTATACACAGTACGTGCTTAATAATAATAATAATGTTGGTATTTAAGCACTTACTGTGTGCAGAGTACTGTTCTAAGCGCTGGGGTAGACACACGGTAATCAGGTTGTCCCACGTGAGGCTCACAGTCTTAATCCCCATTTTCCAGATGAGGAAACTGAGGCACAGTGAAGTTAAGTGACTTGCCCACAGTCACACAGCTGACAAGTGGCAGAGCTGGGATTCGAACCCATGACCTCTGACTCCCAAGCCCAGGCTCTCTCCACCGAGCCACACCGCTTCTCTGCTTCTCAATCCTAATAACTGCGATTGATTTTATATTCAAAGACGTGCTGAATTGAGACCACATAGGAAGTAGATGAGTGTTTGCTTCTTTGGGAAAATGTATCTAAACCCTTGCTTTCTAGTTTTGTACAGTATGTTTGCTGTATTTTTGAAAGATAAGATTTCTACCTAGAGATAAGGATTAATAAAATCTACTTTATCTCACACTGCCAATTAGCACTAGTAACCAGCATTTTTGATAGTCCCCTCCCCCCAATGCATTTGCAACCTCTCAGGCAAGGGAGGGGGCTGATATAAAGTCAAGCGCCCCCAGTTTCCCAGAATTTCCAGGCATAAACTTTTCCCAAAGAGTCATTGAAGGACTGTTTTATTCAGAATAGACTTACAGCTTATCTGCTTCAACACTGAGTGATTTCCAGGAGCTCCATCCCCACTAAATAGGAGAACCTCAAGCTAGTGGGAGCAGTTCAATTTACTCCTAATTATGTGTTCTTGATAAGCTAGCCCTGGATAATGTCCATGCATGTAGCCTGTTAGGCATGATTTCCTGGATGACCTTGACCTTTAGTCCACCAGATTTTTGAGTAACTGATTCTTCCACTCTCCTGTACCAGATAACAAAGCTTTTTCTTATGTATTCTTTATATTCTGCATGTCTTCTAATGAAAGAAAAATATATCAGCTATTGTTTTGATTAAAAAAATACAACTTTTTTGAAACGAAACCTCTATACATTTATCACCTTGAATGATAGGTTTTTTTTTCTTTATAGATAGAGATAAAAATGAAGAAACCAGAGGCTGTAAGATGGGAGAAGTTGGAGGGGCAAGGAGACATACCCATGTCCAAACAGTTCACCCCAGGTTTGTTTTCTGGTTTCTAAATGTTTGCATTTATAGCTCGTCATGTAACAGGCAAGTAATATACATTCCTTCCACATTCATCATCTGACCAAGGTGAAAAGCAATGAGAAGTTTCCTCCATAGAGACCGTAAGACAGTTCAACAATCTTTCGGAAAAAGATTGCCTAACTTCATAAATAAGATTTCAGAGCAGTTGGCTATTGAATGTCAGCATGTCCCTAAAGTGGAATTCGAACCTGATGGCTGATTTTGTAACTTTAGATCTTGATAAGGTTCACTCAGGGTATTCCCTTTATGCTTTTGGTACTTGACATTGTATGGGTGCGAGCCTGGTATTGGGCTTCAGGGAGATGACATTCCTAGGAAGGAGGAAGAAGACCATGCCAGCCGGCCCCAAGAGGCACTCATTCATTCAATAGTATTTATTGAGCACTTACTATGTACAGAGCACTGTACTAAGCGCTTGGAATGTACAATTCAGCAACAGATAGAGACAATCCCTGCCCAATGACGGGTTTACACTCCTGCTTATCCCCACCCAAATGTGTTAGCCTCATCTTCACGGTCCAGCCCTCCGGGAAGGGGTGAGGCAGATGCATCCATATGCCTTTTCTTTCTAGTCTACCTCACTCCACCCCTACCCCTCTGACTCTGGAGTCAAATTACATATTGAATTAATGTGGGCTAAAATCTAGTTCACAATAGAGGCAGAATGTTTCATATTCTGGATGTTTCCAAACCTGCTCATAAATCTCTTCTAACAAATTCACAGATTCAAAACATCTATATCCATCATCATCTCATTATACAAGGAACTGGGATAAATTGGTTGGTGAGATCAAAGAAGAAGAAAAGAATGAAAAATTGGAAGGCGATGCGGCTTTGAACAAATTATTTCAGCAGATTTATTCAGATGGGACCGATGAAGTGAAACGTGCCATGAACAAGTCATTTGTAAGATAATAACTTTTTTAAAGATAGTAAATTGTGGCGAACTGTAGCAGTCCTAACAAGGCAATTGATTAAATAGTCTTGGGTCCTCTCTTTGGACTAATTTACCAGATGATTTTGTTTGTCTGCATACTGGAATTATTAAACTGAGGAATGAGGAGCCATAATTCTAATATCCCTATGGTATTGAGCACTTACTGTGTGCAAAGCTCTGTACTGAGCATTTGGGAGAGTACACTAGAGTCAGGATACTGACACCAGTAAGCACTCTAATACGATTGACTGACACTAAGCCTGTAAAGTTTAAAGGAACTAGGCCAGAAACTCCCCAGATGATAACGTTTGCAGATTCCCACCCTACCTCTTTGTTGTGGATCATTGTATGGCTAGACATGGTTTCTTCAGACCAACATGTGACTGAATTTGACCAACAAATCCTCACCACAGTTGATGATTATTAAGGCTTGTTCGGCATCTGTGAGAGGATAGTATCTGTTTTAGAAACTTATGCCTACTTGAAATTTTCATACAGAGGGATTGACTGGATTAGTCCCTTCCTGTTCTGAACTGCTGTGGACTAAAGCACTTAGAGTGGCTGCACCAAACCTCAGTGTGAGTCTTGTTTTCTCAAATGTCTGCAGCATTTTAAGGAGTAACTCCAGGAGGTTGACAGTATTTGAGTCTTATCAAGAAAGAAATGGTATAGGTACTACTCGTTTCTTTGCTTCATCCTTTTTGCTCAGACAGTGTAACATGAAGAGCTGAATTGAGTTTCAGAATATAAAGTAATATTATAAATTCATCAGTATTCTATTGAAATAAAGTTCAAACTATATTCCAGGGCTGGCCAAAATTTCAGCATGCGGACCATACGAGGCTCTTCCTTCGCTTGCTTTTTGGCTTGCACGTAAATGCCTGATGTTCAATTTCACTGTTGTTAGGCTGCCATGTGCTACTGCTCCAGGTCTCTGGGAGGCAATCCTACCCCCCGTGGGCCTGGGCCAGAGAGGGGTGCAGCATCTAGTCCACCCCAGCCCTTGCTTCAGTCGATCAGTGGTATTTATTGAGCAATTAATATGTGCAGAACACGTCCCCTGCCAGTAATGAGCTTCAGCCATCTCTTGTTTCCTGCCACTCCTCTTTTCTCCCTACCCTGGAAAACTTGCTCCCTGTTCCAGTTAAGGGGACTTAATTCTTTCTGATCTGAAGCCCTAGGCCATCTTATGTTTCTGGTTGCTCATTGAGAAGCAGCGTGACTCAGTGGAAAGAGCACGGGTTTTGGAGTCAGAGGTCATGAGTTCGAATCCCAGCTCTGCCACTTGTCAGCTGTGTGACTGTGGGCAAGTCACTTCTCTGTGCCTCAGTTACCTCATCTGTAAAATGGGGATTAAGACTGTGAGCCCCACGTGGGACATCCTGATTCCCCTGTGTCTACCCCAGCGCTTAGAACAGTGCTCGGCACATAGTAAGCGCTTAACAAATACCAATATCATTATTATTATTATTTCATGAGCCAAAGTTACCTCTGACATGTATGTCATCAGTACTTAGGCTCTTTGCTTTGTGCAGATGTAACAGCTTTTTAGTGGGAGCCTCCTTAATGGCCATCTGTTGCTGAGTACCCTACTGGGACCACTAACCCTATTTTCGGAGTTGTGGTCATGTAGCTGTCTTCAGGAATCCCTGGATTCCCAACCAGGCCCATTTCCATTTTGTGGGGAATCTTCTCCCAACCCCTGGTATCTTGTGTAGATTCATATTAAAAGTGCACTGCAGTAGCTTTGACTTATGGAAAGAGAAACCCTTGCAGAGAGCTTCATAAACTAAGGAAGAGCGCTTCAGATGTCATTTAGTCAATTCTCCTAACTCCGGGCATGGTTGAGCCTGAACTCACTCAATAAAAAGTTCTCTTGGCCTTAAAGATTTTTTGGGAAGGTTTATGCAACTTTTTTGGAGATCCCATTTTGATCTGTACATTGGTGAGATTCCTTAGTCTGCCCTCAGTTCCATTAGGTGTACCATAGTTTTTTAAAAAATACTAAATATTAGTCTCCCTCTGGGGCACCAGAATTTGCATTGAGACCTCTTCCTAAATTGAAATGGTGTCCTAAATATGAATCTTGTTAGTAAATTAAGGTTGAAAGTACTCTTTCAGTGACACTGAAAAGAGCATTTTTAGAAAGAAAGTGGAACTTTTTATATAATCCGTGACCTCATCATTTAACTCAGTTTTTGTTTTTGTTCTTCATTGCAGATGGAGTCTGGAGGCACAGTTTTGAGTACCAACTGGTCTGATGTAGGTAAAAGGAAGGTAGATGTTAATCCTCCTGATGACATGGAGTGGAAAAAATTCTAAATAAATTAAATTTGCTATCAGTATTTTGAGTATATTCACTTAATAATGCCCTTTGTGTATAGAAATTGCATTCTTGAATTTGAGCACTGAGTGTTCTCTAGGAAGATTATACCCCTTTACCACTTCCTTGCTGTAGAAAATTTTTCCTGCAGGTATTTTAAAAGGTCTGATCAAGAATGCAAATTCACTTTCCATCACTGATGCCATCAAGGGATTCAGCTATAATGAAATTGAATTATGTCTCATTTTATAGATAGATAAATTCTGAATTTGGGGTGAAAGGAATGTAGGATTATTGCCTTATTTTTGATGCACAGTATTCTATTAATAATTTATTAGATCTGGCAACTTTGGGTAAACATACATTTTTCAACTTCTGTTTTAAATTATGTTTGCTCTCTAACTCTGCTTCCAAATAAAATTGTAAATATAATTTTTCTATAAAGATGTTTGGTTCATTTCCTTCTTGGAGGGATTCTAAGAGAAATTTTGGGCAAGCTTATCAGTAGCAAGGGAAGCAAGTTTCTCATTTGAGAGTTATTTTGCTTTTGAGTCAGATACCAACCTTGGTTCTTCGTTGGGAGTATGAGTAATTAAGTTCCAATTTTGGCCCTTGCTATTCATCTTGCTACATGCAATGAAATATGATGCTTCATATACTGCATCCCAAGCCAGATTTTCTAAGAGGTTGGAATGAGAGGGAAGGTTAGTGGGAACAGGTTCCAGAAGCAGTGATTTTCCCCACCATCCCCTGAATCTTAGACGCAGGATTGTTCTCCACCTCTCCCCCATCATTCCATGAGTTCTAAAGAAGATAGCAGGAGCCCTTTCCTGGCTGGGACCATCCCAAACCTTGGGAAACCAGTATCAGTGATGTACCTCTCTGGGACACTGGCTGTCACTTGTTGCCCTTCTAGCTGGAGATGCATCTTGAGGTCTATTCTAGTGGTTCTGCAATGTAGATAGCTGCAGTGACCTATTCAACTAGAGATAGACACTCCTGTAATTCTCAGTACCGTTTGATCTGTATGCAAATATGTACTGGCTAGTGAAAAGTTAGTTCTTTAGGCGTTAGCCACAGTGGAAGAAAAGAAATGGACTGAAACTTTAGGAAAAGCTGGAAGATTACGGGAAGATCAGACAGGGCACTTCCTCAGGATCTACAAATTGTCTTTCTTGATATGGGAGACATGAGACTGCTGGTGTTGGGGGCTTCTGACATGTTGGGGATGTATGAGGTCTCTCCAGTTAAGCCAGGAAGTGCAGAGTCCCTGCTCCTCTTCCTCCTCTTCTCCCATCAGCAGATGGAGGATCTCTGAGCAGTCCTGAGGCTGCAGTGAAGAGGAAAGTTCAGGAAGATGGAAAGCTTCCCACCAGAACCACCGAAGTTGTCAGCCTAGCTCTGGATGAGGAGGGACACTGATGCCCGTTCCTCCCTTCCTACTACTCCTGCCCATCCCAAATGTGATTGACCTCTGGCGGCTTTCCTTCATGCTGGGGTCAGGCTCCCCTATATTCCCGCAGAGCCTGATGGAGCTGGATGGTCCGTTGCGGCGGGGCAGGCCCCGGCTCCTTGACAGGGAAGCAGCATGGCTCAGTGGAAAGAGCCTGGGCTTCGGAGTCAGAGGTCATGAGTTTGACTCCTCCTCTGCCATTTGTCAGCTGTGTGACTGTGGGCAAGTCACTTCACTTCTCTGTGCCTCAGTTACCTCATCTGTAAAATGGGGATTAACTGTGAGCCTCACGTGGGACAACCTGATTACCCTGTATCTACCCCAGCGCTTAGAACAGTGCTCTGCACATAGTAAGTGCTTAACAAATACCAACATTATTATTAACATTATTATGTGGGCAGCATATGACAGGCTAGCCAGGTAAAGAAAGGTTGCAGTAACTGTAACTCATCTTCATGTCCTGGGCCAGACTAGAGATGTAAGCTCTTTGTGGGCTGGGAAAATGTGTCCCTTTATTGCTATATTGCACTCTTCCAAGCACTTAGTACACTCTGCTCACGGGAAGTGTAAAGTAAATAATTTGAATGAAAGATGTGTAGCTTCCAGTGGCTCTCCTCACCATTCCCAGAATGTCCCATCTCCAGTTTGAAGATGTGTGGTGGTGATGGTATTTGTTAAGCACTTACTATGTGCCAAGCATTGTTCTGAGCGCTGGGATATGGGCAAGGCTGCTAGTCTGAGTCATTACAAGGGGAATACATCATGTGTGATCCCTTGCCTGAAATGGTTCCTCTGTGGCAGAAGACCTGGCCAGACAAAGGTTGGAGGAGAGAATGGATCACCAGAAAAAGCAGGCATCCTATCTGACAAACTAAATGAGTTGGCAGTGAAGTGCCATTATTAAAGAAACCAATAATTGTATTTGCTAAACACTGGATTAGATTCAAGATAATCAGGTTAGACATAGTCCATGTCCCACATGGGGTGCTCAGTCTTAAGTAGGAGAGAGAATGGCTATTTACAGATGAGGAAACAGAGAAAGGATGTCACTTGCCTAAGGTCACACAGCAGGCAAGTAATAGAGGTGATTGGAAGTCAAGAGAAAAGAAATGGAAGAAACAGAAAACAAGCCCAGGTGCCCAGGTTAGACTCTTATTTTGCCCAGTTTGACTGCACTTTTTTAGGGCATTTAAGTGCTTACCATGTGCCAAGAGGATATAAGCTAATCAGGTAGGACACAGTCCATGTCCCACATGAGCTTCATAGTCTTAATCCTCTTTTTACAGATGTGGTAACAGGCTGAGAAGTTAAGTGACTTGCCCAAGGACATGCAGCAGACAGGCAGGAGAGCTAGGATTAGAACCCAGGTCATTCTGACTCTAGAGCCCATGCTCTATCCACTAGGCAACAGTGCTTCTTTGAAAAGGACTATAACTGGAAGTGTGTAGAGGAGCATGACAGAAATGATTAAAGGATTGGAAAATAAGCCCTATGGGAGAAAAGTAAAAGAACTGGGGTTAAAGCTGAGAGGAGGCTAAAGTGTGATTTAACCATCTTCAAACCTATGAAGTTTTTGTTTTTAAATAAATATGGTCAGTTCCTCATGTTAACTGAGGTCCAAAGAAGGAAATTGTCTTAAAAAAACAGAAGTATTGGTTATAAGGAAAAAGATAATAATGTTGGTATTTTGTTAAGCGCTTACTATGTGCAGAGCAATGTTCTAAGTGCTGGGGTAGATACAGGGTAATCAGGTTGTCCCACGTGAGGCTCACAGTTAATCCCCATTTTACAGATGAGCTAACAGACACAGAGAAGTGAAGTGACTAGCCCACAGTCACACAGCCGACAAGTGGCAGAGCTGGGATTTGAACCCATGACCTCTCACTCCCAAGCCCGGGCACTTGGCAATGAGCCATGCTGCTGAATTTCTGTGTGATAAATTAGCTAAAATAGGCTAACGAAGTTGTTAACCACCTGGGTGACATCTTCCTGTAGGGGCCTGGGCCAAATGAACTCAAAAGGATCCTGATTCTTAAATTCAGCCAACATGGAACTAACTAGACCTCTCAATGGAAGCATAGTATGTCAGAGTCAGGAAGTAAGCTGTCCGCTGTGCTTTACCATCATCAGCCTCAAAGTGTGTAGTGTGGCCAGGCTTAGGGACTACATTAGGAAAGGATAGAGAAACCAGTGAAGATCATCGAATGCATGCATGAATCAATATCCACCAGATTTGAAGAAAGCACAAAATAAGCTAACTTTGCACTCAGGTTTAATTTGCAGCAGTGAAGAATCAGCCTTTTGGCAATGTCAGCATCTAAATGGGTCTACAGAATCATGAAGAGTGTGGACATGATGAACAGAGAATTGTCATTGACCAAATTCTGCACCACTTAAAGGTGCTCCCATTGAGGTTTAAAAATAGGAGTCTGAAAATAAAAGGAAATGTTTCACCCAGCAGGTGACATGCATAGGGAATTAGTTGCCACAGGAAGTTGTGGGCAGAAAACATTGATATTGAAAAGTTTGGTTAAAATCACCAACGAGGTGCTTATAATGGGTTATTTTAAGGAAAGCCAGAGCTATGTAATGGGTTTGAGTTCATGTTGTGGTGTTGAAGGAGAAAAGGAGGTTAGATGGGTCATTTATATTCCTGAGAAGACCACAGAGGGCAGGTGTCACGAGGGTCCTCAAAGTATCCCGGTTTCATTTTTGGAGACCAAATCTCATGTGCCAGATCGACCACCAGACTGACCTAGTGTTATTGCACGGGTTCTTACTGTGGTGGTCTCTTCAGAGCTAAAATAGCAGCGGGAAGGCAGGGATATTTTAGCAGTGTTGATCCCTTCTGTCACCTGGTTGCTTTTATTCAGCCTTCTAAAAATCCCAGTTTTATTTTCATTTGGTTAGGAAAGTTGTTCCTTTTAGCTTTCAAGAGTCAAAAAGATGGGACCAGTGGAGTGAAACTTGTCTGAAAAAGACACTTTTGATTCTCCCCTCCTGATTTACCATTTGGATTTCTATGGCTCGGTCATGCTTGGGAGACTTAGTTGGCTCTACTAAGGACAAACAAGTTATTTCTCTTCCTGGGGTAGACTTGCCAAACAGCTGTGTCAACTAATGCCAGGCAAAGGAGGCTGCCCTGTTACTGAATGACTTCAGTGGCATTGAATGCCACTTACCAAAAGTAGATTGAAATGATGCATTGGGCATCAGTTCAGAAACGAGAAGCAACATGGGCCTAGGAGTCAAATATCTGGGTTCTAATCCCCACTCTGCCACTTGTCTGCTCTGTGACCTTGGGCAGTCAACTTGTGTACCTTAGTTTGCTCATATATATAATGGGATTTAAGACTGTGCACCCCAAGTGGGGTATGGTCTGTCCAAGCTGATTAGCATCTATCTACCCCAGTGCTTAGTACATAATGACCACTTAACACACACACCACTTTTTAAAAAATTGATGAGAAAGACCCTTCTCTCTTCCCCATATCACCCACTCATCTTGCCGAATTGTCCTTGTATTCAACTTCTTCATTTTTTCATGTTCATGATCTCCAGGAACTGATAACTTTAAGAGCTGCCTGCTTCGCTTACAAATATGTCTTTTAGGCCAGAACCAAAACAATCTGAAAGGGAAAGAGGCCTCAGCATGAAATGGGTGTGATATAAAAGGTACCCACTTAACCTCCCCAGCTGGAGCCTTTCTAGGAAATTTTTTCTGGGTCTTCATTAGAAAACTATGAAAGATCAGACAACTCTTTCAATAACAGGGAGCAGTTTAAAGTCATGTTTTATTTGTCAGAGATGTAGCTGGAAGGTCCTTCCAGCCGTGAGGCTGAGCTCCCGGCTTAGCTGGACACTCATTTTCACCTCCATACTGTGAGACAATTTACAAGTAAGCTTAATATTGGCAGACCAAATTTACAAGCAAAAAAAAAAAAATAAAATGAAAGCCAAGGGATATCTAAAGCTGATAAACCTTGTGGTTTTCCATGTTCCTTTCAACAGGAGGTGGCACTCAGACTGTAAAAGCTGAATTATCAATTTAAAAACATCCATGGTGACCGTGACCTAGCTTGGACAACGCAAAGGTGGTGGAACCAAATGTTCTCTGGGGCTCTTGGGCTCTAGTCTTTCATCAGTTCATTCTTGCCGCTGCCGGTCACTCCTGGGTGGCGAAAGCATCACCTCACACCATGCCCAGGATGCGCGCAACCCACCAGTTGCAGGGCATGATGACTCTGCAGGCTGAGCGGCAGCCTTGGTAGTTGTAGGGCCAGGGAAAATAGCCTCCGAGGGGCTCACAGATCCTCTGGCACTGGGTGTAACTCCGCCTGCATTCGATGCAACAGATGCCTTCGTGGTCCAGCCTGGGGTCAAAGGTCATGCCCTCGCCTTCTAGCTGCTGGGACAAAAAAAAGGTTTAGAGATCATAAATTCCTTTTAGGCAGGAATCATGTCTACTGACTCTTGTATTCTTCCGAGTGCTTAGTACAGTTCTCTGCACAGTAAGTACTCAAATACCACTGATTGTTGCTGGGGCTTCTGGTCATTTGTGCAATAGTGATTTTAGAACAGGATCCTCAATTGGTCTTTGTGGGGGGGGCAGATGATTCTCCCAATGTCTTTAAAAAAAAAACCAAAACCCCAAAAACCTGTTTGTCCACTCAAAATCTTAAAAAAAAAAGTCAAAATTGCATTGGCTCAAGGAATCTGGCTGTGCCCTCTTCTGTACCCCAGCACACCAGCGGGCAGTTTGAAAGGCCCAGGTAGCACAGTTCACACACACCGCCTCAGTTCTATTATGACCACTTTGGTGGCAAAGCTGGATCTGGCATCCCAACCCAGAAGGCTCTGTCATCAAGACTTTCATAAGGTCTTTTTCAATTTTAAGCTTTTATCCCTTTCAGTGCTGGCCTAAGTGCTGTAATTAAAGTAGTCTACTAGTCTAGCCAACAAAGAAGTAAAATGATGTTGAGTAGGTCTATTGAATAAATAGAACAGGCCTCGACATCCATATTAAGCACAACTCACCCACTCCTGACAACATTACCTCTACAGTCCCTGATGGAAACAATCTTGGAGTGGGACAGAACCTCAAGAGATCATCAGATCCATCCCTCTGCCTCCAGACAAGCCCTCAGTCAATCATTTAGTCAATCAATGGTATTTGCTCAGCACTTACTGTGGGCCGAGCACTACAGAATAATCAATGTCAATCTATTTATTGAGCTCCTACTGTACTAGGCATTTGGGAGAGTACAATACAAAAGAGTTGGTATAAAGCATTTGGAAAACAGCAAAAGACATCCTTACCCACGAGGGGTTCATAATCTAGCAGGGGAGACAGACAAAATAATTTACAAATCAGAAGTACGTAAGAATATATAATAGCATATGTAATATGAAGCAGCATGGTCTGTTGGGCAGAGCATGGACCCGGGAGTCAGAAGAACCTGAGGTCTAATCCCGGCTCCTCCACTTGTCTGCTATGTGACTTGGGCAAGTCACAACTTCTCTGTGCCTTGGTTATGTTATCTGTGAAATGGGGACAATACTGTGAGCTCCATGTAGAACATGGTCTGTGTCCAACCTGATTAGCTTGTATCTACCCCAATGCTTAGCTCAATGCCTGGCCCAAACTAAGTGCTTAAATATCATAAACAACAACAACATGTAAGACCACATGTATAAAAGTGCAATATAAAAATTTTCCCTATTCTAAAGCCTCACTGCGGTATAAACTCATGTCTGCCACCGCTACCTCCTTAGGAGTTTTGGCACAGATGGACCCATGCCTGCCCTAGAACAACCCTTTAGAATTACTGTGTCTACCAACTGTTTTGTACTCTCCAAGAACTTAATACAGTGTTCTGCACAAAAGAATTGCTCAATAAATACCCTCTGTCAAGGCATCTGTCAGGAGGCCACCATTTTTTTCTCCAGTTTAAGAAGCCCCAAAACCCTTTAACCCTTTTTAGAAGTTCCATTATTCAACACTTTAATCATTTTTTTTGATGTTCTGTATTTGCTTTGATTTCTCCACATCCTTCTTACTGTAATAATAATAATGATGGTATTTGTTAATCGTTTACTATGTGCCAGGCACTACTGTAGAGCATAAAACAAACTTGGTACTTCCTGGGCTGAAAATCAGGGGTCCAGACAGGCATGACTGAAGAGTTTGCACCACTTGGGTCTGAACTCAATTCCAAGGGTATCTGCCAAGAAATCCTGTTGGTCTACCTTCTCAACATTTCTAGAGTTCACCCTTTCCTCTCTATCAAAATGTTACCACCCTGATCCAAGCACTCACCCTTTTCCACTTTGACTATTGCCTCAGCCTCCTTGCTGACCTTCCTACATCCTATCTCTCCTCTTCAGTCATTACTTCACTGTGCTGCCCAGATCATTTTTCTGAAAGAACTATTCAGTTCATATTTCCCATTCCTCAAAATCTCCAATGTTTGCCCAACCACATTCACATTAAACAGAAACTTCTGTCGGCTTTCAAGCGCTCAGCTCTCTCCCTCCTATTTCCTACTGATTTCCTACTATGATCCAACCTGCATTCTCCATTCCTCTAACACCAGCCTACTCTCTGTACCTCAATCTCATCTATCTCTCCACTGATCCCTTGCCCATGTTCTCCCTTTTGCCTGGAACTCCCTCCCCTTTCATATCTGACAGTCAGCCACTCTCCCCACCTTCATAACCCTCCTAAAATCCACCTTCTCCAAGAAGCCTTCCCAGACTAAGCCCTTTATTTCCTCTAGCCACCCTCCACTCTGCGTCGACTATGACTTGACTGTAAACCCCTTAAGGACCTTGAAACTCACCCCATCCTCACAATACTTATGTAGTCATTCTTATACTCCAATATTTTCCCTATCCCTAATCTACTTTAATGTCTGCCTTCCCCAGTATATTGTAAACCCTTCGTGGGCAATACAATTTAGGAATAAATCATCCAACATCCTTAACTGTGTGGATGGCTATCCGGAGGGTAATCATCACCAAGTTTCTCCAAGTATCCTATCACTGCACTGTACTAAACACTTGGGAGAGTGCAATGCAACAGAGTTAGCAGGCATGTTCCCTGTCCACAATGAGCTTACAGTTTAGACAGGAAGATGGACATTAATATAAATAATACAGAATTTGAAGATATGACTTATGTCAGCAAGATCAATCCAGAATAACAACAGCCTGGTCTTCTCTAAGTGGGCCTAGCCTCAGTGACACCAAATTATGTCATCCATAGCCAATAGGAGATATTTCAGAATAGCAATGAAACCCGAGACAGTTCAGAAACCATTTCCTTCAGGTTCGTGAACTGAGCTCTTGGACTGTCGCTAGCATCATCTGGCACTCACATGGTAAGGGTTCTCCGGGTTGAACGGCTCAGTGTCCTCCTGTACCTCAGGCCAGGTCTCGTTGGCCAGTGTCCGAGGCCTTGGGCTGCCCCGGGGCCCACTGCTGACTCTTCTGGGTGTGATTTGACGGGTTTTCCTTTTGGCTCCTCTTCTCTCTCTCTGGTTTTCTGCAAGGAATCACGGCAGGAAGGCATTCCAACCTTCCCTTTCCCAAGTTCATTTCAGCCCACCTGTCTTGGAGAGTGCAAGCATGCATCTGCCTGGAGGCAGGGAAGCTGACTGCTTGAGAGAACCTTTCCTTTCCAGCCAAGCCGCATGGGCATGATGGATTCCCCCTGCTGATTCACAAAAACTGGCAAAAGGGCCCAAGAAAGCACTTCCCTGCAGAGCCCCTGCCCCCCCAGCCTTTCCCACTAGCCGGCTCCCAGCAGCCCATAGTCTTGCTCCAGGGCTGAGTTTCGAGAAGGATGACAAGTGCCGATAACCCTCCCAGGTCTTGACGTGCCTCCAGACATCCCAGGGCCTCAGCCTGGAATCCTCTGAGCCCATGGGACACTTCAGGAATACTGGGGACCAGCTGTATTTCAGGAATACGGGGACCAGCTGTATCTGGCCTAAGTCTCTGTTATGGGGAGTCCTGCTTCAAGGAACAGATCCTACCAGGTCAACCCAGGAACTCTTGGGAACTCAGGGGAGCTGGATCCTGTCGGCTCTAAGCAGGGTCAGCCAGCCCCTCCTCCACTGGATGAGGGGGTCTAATGGAAAGAGCATGGGCCTAGGAGTCAGAGGACCTGGGTTCTAATCCTGACTCCACCACTTACCTGCTGTGTGACCTTGAGCAAGTTACTTAGCTCTCTATGCCTCAGTTCCCTCACCTGCAAAATGGGGCTTTGTTACCTGTTCTTCCTCCTCCTCAAACGATGAGTCCCATATAGGACCTGATTATCTTGAATCTACCTCAGTGCTTAATTCAGTGCTTCACATATAGTAAGCACTTGGCAAATACCACAGTTATTATTAAACATTTCAGGGAATGAAGAGAATCTGGAATGGATGTGAAGATGGAGTGTATTTGTGAAATGGAAAACTAAATAAGATACTTCACATCAACCTTGGAAGATTCCTCTCTCACTTTCATTTAAGAGTCACATCTCTCTCTTTTGTCTCCACTTTGCTAACCAAGGAGATCTGGGAATGAACCGCTCTATTTTGCCCAGCAATCTGATTTACCTTCTTTCCATCACTAGCACATTAGGGGGACTCTTAAAGAACAAATTCAAATTTGGAGGAGTAATTTATATTTTATGGTGAAAATATTACCTTTCAGATGTGTTGGTTTAAGCCAGAAAACTGGAAGATCTTCACAAAGTTCTAAGATTTTAGAACTCAGAAAGCTGTTATCCTTGACGGGCTGGTCGGCAGCCACCCAGATAAGAGAATTTTCTTCAAATTTAGCCGGCATGATTTTACCTTCCTATAAGAAGACAAAACAAAATACATTCTCAGTTTGGCAGAGGGGATGATGGGGCATATTTCTATCCAAACTCGGGATACTTAGCACTTATACTAGGGATGAGAGCACCTCAACACTTGTACTAGGGATGAGACAGTGTGAATGTCCCTGAGCAAGCCACTATCACTATAATAAATTCCTTTGCCTAGGTTCTTGGTCCTGAAGACTCAGTACCAAGGCTAATCCATGCAGTATATTCAATTATTAATTCATCTACTTCATCCTGACATACTAAAGCTACTCTCTGCTCTATTCTTCCTTCTCAATTAATCCAAGATATTTATTGAGTGCTTACTGTGTGCAGAGCACAGTACTAAGCACTTAGGAGAGTAGAGTTGGTAGACATATCTTCCCACAGGGAGCTTACAAACTACCTCCCACTAGATAATTTGCATCTGCCTGACTCCATTTGGCTGCAAACCAAAAGACCAAGAGGACTGTGTCTTTTACTTCTTGTGTATGCTCCCAAGGGTTTAATATAGTGCTCTACATAGAAGAGATACTCAGTAAATACTGTTGATGATTGGTAGGTGCTCTCCTAAAATATTTTATACAGGCTTCCTGTGACATCAGTACCAAAATGCTTTAGAAAAGTTGCTTCATTTTGTAATCTATGTAACCTTCAGGTTTCCTTCCTTGTGTCATGCTTATATTTTATTTTTTGTGATGGCAGGGCAAGTCAAAACCCAGTTCTAAAGGGTAGGTAGGTTTTCTGAGTCCATCTTTCAATTTTAGGCTAATCTGATCAATCAACTAAGTGTCTCTGGCCTGAAACTCCCTTTTGCTTCATATCTGATAGACCATCAGTCTCCCCACCTTCAAAGCCTTATTAAAATCATATCTCCTCCAAGAGGCCTTCCTGGACCAAGACTTCCTTTCCCTTACTCCCTTTCCCTTCTGTGTCACCCTTGCACTTGAATTTGTACCCTTTCACCACTTGATATTCACCCCCTTCTCAGCATTTATGTTCATAACTGTCATTTATTTTAATGTCTGTCTCCCCCTCTAAACTGTAAGCTCCTTGTGGTCAGGGAAACTGCCTAGCAACTCTCTTTATATTGTACTTTCCCAAGAGCTTACTACAGTACCATATAAACACTAAGCACTCAATAAATGCGACTGATTACTTGATTAATCTGATGGTTGAGATTAAAAGAAAAAGTATAAGGAAATCCCTTTAATTTTTTTTTTTGAAGTGAGAACTCTCTAAGGTTTTGGTTTTTATCTTCAAAGTGACAGAGAGAAAAGCGCTAGTGATGGGTTCTTTAATGTTTTAAATCAAAGTACTAGTTAACATAACTATCCTAGCAGTAGCCAAACACATTTCTGATATCTCTAGCATCAAGCACACCAGTAGGATTTCAGAGTTCGACTCTGGATTTTCCTCTATAGTAAACTGCTGAGGGAAGTCAGATAACCCAGGAGACAAATTTATTTTTGCCAAGTTTTCTCCTGTCTTGTGTTGATTCCCATCTACAGGAGATTTGAGTCATGAAACACTCCATCCTTTATGTTGAGTTAAAGTGGGACCTCATTTACTTTTTCTCCTTTGGGCTTGGAGCAGAATTTTAAAAATACTCAATGTTACTTTAGCAAGCCAATATTATCCATTAATCCAGTGGTTTATTTTAAATATGAATGGCTCTAACTTAGCCCTTTGGTTACACTATCTTTATGAGGAGCCATTTTTTTTTCCTACGCAGAGCTGAAGAAATTTGCTAGGAGAGCATATGGTTTCACCACATCTTAATCTAAAATCTCGGGAAGCAAAACTGAGGTTCATGTTTTTATAAATGCATTCCACTGGAAGGGAATAGGCCTAATAGACATGTTCAATGCAATTACTTTGACACACAACCCACTTAGAATACGTAGATAGGACCCAAAGGGTCGGCTCTCACCCCATATATGGGGGATGAGATAGAATCAGGTTTCCTATAGTACCAGGTACTTTATTCCTCTTAGCTCCCTGAAGATATTCATTCTGAAGGAAGAGGTTTTGCCCCTCCACTTTTTAACTGCTAGAAAGACAGCCTAATTTCCACTTGTTTTTCTCATGGCCTCTCCTCCCTCCCTCTCCTGCCCAACTTCCCTCACAGCCCCATGCCTCTGGGACCAGCGAGGCTGAGCACAATCCCTGGGTAAACTCAGTCCCCTTGAAGAGGTGTTTGGAGAAAAAATATGGGAGTTTCCAACATTGCCCTTTGAGGATTTGGCTAGCGAGCCCATGACAGGGCAGGTGGCTGATCCCCCCCCATCAGGACCACACTGCGGTTTAACACCAAGTTGCTAAAAATCTCTGGGAGTGAGTACCCCCTATTAATGAATCCAACCTACCAGATCAGAGGAGATGCTCTCTTTGGCCACCATGTCCACATCAGGGATACGAGCTTTCACCTGGGCTTTGATATAGCATTTTTCTCCTCCGGCAAAGCGGATCCCCGTGAGGCCCTACAAAATAAATTTCTAGAGGTTAGTCCCCTCCGATGGAACCCTCTCAGTCCACAGTTGGACAAACCAACCAAGACAACGTTTTCCCAAGTTCTGAGTGTATAAACCATCCTAATGTGAAGAAGAGTCCCCCTTCAAGTACACTCAGTTCTGCCAGAACATGAGTTTTCACTGCCTATTTCGGTCTGCCAACATGGGTGAGTTTAGGTAGCACATGCTGCGGTGTTTGAACAAATGATTTGTGTGCCTGTATAATAATGTTGGTATTTGTTAAGCACTTACTATGTGCAGAGCACTGTGCTAAGCGCCGGGGTAGATACAGGGTAATCAGGTTGTTCCACATGAGGCTCACAGTCTTCATCCCCATTTTACAGATGAGGGAACTGAGGCACAGAGAAGTTAAGTGACTTGCCCACAGTCACACAGCTGACAAGAGGCAGAGCTGGGATTCAAACCCATGACCTCTGACTCTCAAGCCTGGGCTCTTTGCACTGAGGCACACTGCTTCTCACGCCTGCATATAGCGTCGGACCCAGAGAGTACGAAAGTGTGACACCTGGGCACTGCAAGAACACAACCCTTGTGTTACAGGAGAACTGAATGCAGGGATGATCGTTGACATTTCGTAATGGCTTGAATTTGAACTGGGTTCTCTCTTGGAGAAACAGTATGGTGTAGTGGAGAGACCACGGGCCTTAGAGTCAGAAGGTCATGGGTTCTTATCCTGGCTCTGCCACTTGTCTACTGTATGATCCTGGGAAAGTCACTTAACTCCTCTGTGCCTCAGTTACCTCATCTGTAAAATGGGAATTGAGAGTAGGAGCCCCACGGGGGACTGGGACTATATCCAACCCGATTTGCTAGTATCCACCCCAGTACTTAGTGCAGTGCCTGGCACATAGGTGGCACATCGGATTGGGAGCCTCTTGAGGGCCATGGACAGCTCAAGGGGCTCAGTTTTCAGGAAATCACCCTAGAGTTAAGGACAGTGCTTTGCACATTGTTAGGACTTAATCGATATTAACTAATAATTAAACCTTGTATTCCCAAGGCCTCCCTGAACACTTCCACGTTCCCCTCTCTCATCCTCAGACATTGTGTTCTCTTTCACTCTCTCCCACACCTACCACTCAATGGGGAATTTGAAGCAGTGTGGCTTAGTGGAAAGAGCATGGGCCTGGGAGTCGGATGACCTAGGTTCTAATCCCAGTTGCCCTACATGTCTGCTGTGTGACCTCGGGCAAGTCACTTAACTTCAGTGTTTCAGTTACCTCATCTGCAAAATGGGAGTTGAAAGTGGGACATGGACTGTGTCCAATCTTGTATCTACCCCACGATTTAGTACAGTGTCTGTTACATAGTAGGAGTTTAAGAGGAGTTTAAAAAATGTTAAAAGACTACAATTAAGGTCTAACTTCTTACCTAATTTAGAGAAGTAAATTTTGCAGTTTCCTGTGGACAAACCATAGTCCAGAAAAAGAAATGCTCACTCAAGCATACTAGTTTCTACCCCAAACTCTTGGACTTTATGAGAAAATAATTCTTTTTTTTGGTATTTGTTAAGCACTTACTATGTGCTCGGCACTGTACTAAGTGCTGGGGCAGATACAAGCTAGTCAGGTTGGACATAGATCATGTCCCATATGGGGTTCATAGTGTTAATCCTCATTTTACAGATGAAGTAACTGAGGCACAGAGAAATTAAGTGACTTACCCTAGATCACAGAACAGACAAATTGTGGAGCTGGGATTAGAACACAGGTCCTTCTGACTTCCAGACCCACTAGACCACACTGCTACTCTTTTAGCCAGAAAGCTCTAAAGGTAGTTTGATTTGCTTCGGAGAAGCAGCGTGGCTCAGTGGAAAGAGCACGGGCTTTGGAGTCAGGGCTCATGAGTTCGAATCCCAGCTCTGCCACTTGTCGGCTGTGTGACTGTGGGCAAGTCACTTCACTTCTCTGCGCCTCAGTTCCCTCATCTGTAAAATGGGGATTAAGACTGTGAGCCCCACGTGGGACAACCTGATTCCCCTATGTCTACCCCAGCGCTTAGAACAGTGCTCGGCACATAGTAAGCGCTTAATAATAATAATAATAATAATGTTGGTATTTGCTTAACAAATACCAACATTATTATTATTATTATTTCTGGAAGTAGGAGAAACCAGGGATGCTAATTTATTCACTTCCTTTCCTTCTTTTCTGAGAGAACAATATGTCACTTATCAGAGACGAAGATAACAGTAAAAACTCATGTAACCCTGGGAAGATTTGATTGAGAGATTACTTTGATTTGGAAAAGTTCTTGAAACACGAATGACTGAATCCTTCAAAAGTGTTATATTTACTTACATTCTGGAAATCATGAACTTCAATGGCTTCTTCAGGACCACTTCCTATTTTAAAGGTTTCTAGATTATTCCCAGCATCGATTTCCATTGATCCCTCTTGTATTTTTCCATTGATACTCATGGTATAGTGAACATTATAAATCTGTAATAGAACAGGAGTTACTCTTATTCTGTTTAAACCTACAAATACACAAACAAACCTATAAGGAGAATTCTGTGTAGACTATTATTTTCATTCTGAAGTCCCAAGCTCCTAAGTTTAAGATTTATATCTACACATAGATATATAGATATATCTAGTATATATAGATATATCACACACATACATACGTACATATAAACCATTCAATGATACCGTTCTCAAAAAATGATTGGCTTGCCTTTTCTCTAACAGTGAGAATAGGGGCGGGCAAAGGATCCATTGGGCTCAACAAGGCATAGCAAGAATGGAGTACCCTTTAAACATTTGATATTCATCTCATCCTCCACCCCAAAGCACTTACAAACATACCCATAATTTATTTTAATGTCTTTCTCCCCCTCTAAACTACAAACTCCTTGTGGGCAGGGAATATGTCTACCAACTCTTTTGTATCATATCCTCCCAAGAGCTTAGTATAATGTTCTGCACACAATAAGCACTCAATAAATATGATCTGTTGATTGACTGGAGTAGTAGTAATAGCATTAATTGAGGGCCTACTACTTTGTGCAATACACTGTACTATTCACTTCGTAAGTATAGAATAAAGAAGTCACCCCATCTCTGACCACAAGGAGCTCAATCAATCAGTTGATGGCATTTATTGAGCCCTTACTGTGTGCAGAGCACTGTATTAAACACTAGGGAGGGTATAATACAACAGCATTGGTAAACACATTTTCTGCCTAGAAGAAACTTACAATCTAGAGGGGGAGACAGACATTAAAATGAATTATAGATATTACATAAATGCTGTAGGGCTGAGAGTGGGGTGAATAAAGGGTACATATTGAAGTGCAAGGGTGACACAAAAGGGAGAAGGAGTAAGAGAAATGAGGACTTGGGAAAGCTCTCTTGGAGGAGACGTGATTTTAAAAAGCCTTTGAAGGTGGGGAGAGTGCTTCCTTCAGATAGGAGGCAGAAGGGAGTTCCAGGTCAGAGGGAGGATGTGAGCAAGGGTCAGTGGCAAGGTAGATGAGATTGAGGTGCAGTGAGTAGATTGGTGTTAGAGGAGCAAAATGAGTGGGCTAGGTTTTAGCAAGAAAACAGGGGGCAAGCTGAGTGCTTTAAAGCAGATGGTAAGGAGGTGGTTGTTGATGTGGAGGTAGCTGGGCACCCACTAGAAGTTCTTGAGAAGGGAAACATGGACTGAACTATACTTTTTAGAAAAATGATCTGGGCAGCAGAGTGAAGTCTGGACTGGACTGTGAGCTCATCTCTAAACTGTAAACTCATCTCTGAACTGTAAGCTCATTTTGGGTAGGTAATGTGTCTGTACTCCCTTAAGTGCTTAGAACATTGCTCTGCACACAGCAAGCACTCACTAAATATGATTAAGTGGAGAGAGACAGGAGACAGGGAGGTCAGCAAGTAAGCTTAGATTGTAAGCTCATCTCTAAATTGTAAACTCATCGAGGGCAGGGATCGTTTCTGCCAATTCTGCTGTCTCCCAAGGTCTTAATATAGTGCTCAGCATACAGTAAGTGCTCAATAAATACAACTGATTTAGGTTGATGCAATAATCAAGTCAAGTTTTAAATGCCACGTTCAACATAGTAGCAGCTTGGCTGGAGAGGAAAAGGCAGATTTCAGTGATGCTGTGAAGTTGAACCAGCAGGATTTGGTGAATAAGTGGGCCGAATGAGAGAGATGAGGTGAGGAAGACAAACATAAAAATATTTACAACTAGAGTGGTCAAAATATATTGAGGCTTGTCTTGTGCTGTTGAGTCGTTTCCAACCCATAGCTACTCAATGGACACATCTCACCCAGAACAGCCCACCTCCATCTGCAATGGCGTGGGAAGTGTATTCACAGAGTATTCTTGGTAAAAATATGGAAGTGGTTTACCATTGCCTCTTCTGTGTAGTAAACTTGAGTCTCCATCCTCGACTCTCTCCCATGCCACTGCAGCCCAGGACAGGTGAGCATTGACTTGTAGCAGAGGGCCTTCCACTCGCTAGGCACTGGCTAGGGATGGAAGGGTATGCCTCTGCTTGACTCTAGCCCTGGTTGATGAGAAAAATTTGGCCTGGATTTTCTGGACACCACGTTCTTCCTATTGGTCTTGTTTTCTCCTAGAGGTGGTCTTCAATCAATCAGTGCTATATATTGAGCCCTTACGGCATGTAGAGCACTGCACTAAGCAATTGGGAGAGTACAAGAGACTTGGTAGACGTGACCCCTGCCCTCAAGGAGCTTACGGTTTAGTGAGGGAGACAGACATTAAGAGACTATGTCTAATTCCTCCTTGTCTATTCTCTTTCAGTGCTTAGTACAGTGCTCTGCACACAGTATATGCTTAATACTATTACTATTATTACTAAAAAAATTACAGATGGAGAAATGGCAGAGTATAAGGATATGTACATAAGTTCTGGGGGTGGGGCATCAAAGTGCTTAAGGGGTAAGATCCAAGTGCACAGGCAATGTAGAAGGACAAATAGGGAAGGTAAATGAGGGGTTAGTCATGGAGAGCTTCTCAGAGGAGATGTGATTTTAGTGGGACTTTGAAGATGGGGAGAGTGGTAGTCTGTCAGATATGACAGAGGAGGGACTCCAGACCAGAGGAAGGACATAGGTCATGGGTCAGCAACAAGGCAGAAAAGATTAAGGTACAGTGAGTAGGTTGGGGTCAGAGGAGCAAAGTATGCGGGTTGGGTTGCAGTGAGAGATTAACAAGGGAAGGTAGGAGGGGGAGAATTGATTCAGTGCCTTAAAGTCGACGGTTAGGAGTTTCGGTTTGATGAAATTTTTTATTAGAAAAACCATCTAAGCAGTGGAGTGAAGTATAGACTGGAGAGAAGAGAGACAGGAGGCAGGGAAGACTGAGAGGATAAGTTAAAGTGGGATAGGATAAGTGCTTTGGATCACTGTACTAGCAATTTGGATGGAGAGGAAGGGGTGGACTCCTGAAATGTTGCAAAGGTAGAACTGACAGGGTTTAAAGGCACACTGAATATATGGGTTGAATGATAAAGATAAGTTGAGGATCATACCAAGGTTACAAGGCTTGTGAAACAGGGAAGAAGGTGGTGTTCTCTAGAATAATGGGGAAATCTGGGGTAAAACAGACTTTGAGAGGGAAAATGAGTTCTATTTTGGACATGCTCAATTTGAGGGTGTCAGTGGGACAGTCAAGTAAAGCCATCCTGAAGCTGGAGGAATGGTGAAGACTGCAGAGAAGGAAAGAGGTAAGAGTTGGAGGGGTAGATTTGAGAACTGTCTGAATAGAGATGATAGCTGAAGCCACAGGAGTGAGGAAGCTCAAGGGAGTGGGTTTATATGGGGACTATATGGTGAACAGATGGGGACCAAGAAATGAGTCTTGAGGATCCTACACAGTTAGAGGGAGGGAGGAAGAGGAGGAGTCTATGAAAGACACTGAGAAGGAGTAGCTAGAGAGATAGGAGGAGAACCAGGAGACTGTCAGTGAATCCAAAGCTTTTTTTTTTTAAAGTTTGGCTCATCAGGGTATTCCGAGTCTCAGACGAAACAAGGTTAAGATTTGGAACTAGATTCTCTGGTGAGGCAGAAAGCCGCACGGGTCCTGAGTGGGGAAAAAATTGGTCACCTTCAGGTTAAGGGTGATTCCCTAGGTGGACATTCTTGATTTCCTATGACTACTAATTATTTAGCACTTAGTATATGCCAAGCACCCCAGAAAATTCGAGATAATTGGATTGGATATAGGCCTTGACCCAATGAGGGCTCAAAGGGAGAGCAAGTATCATCTCCACTTGGCAGATGAGGAAAATGAGGCACAGAGAAGTTTTAGTGACTGCCCAAGGTCACGCAGCAAACCAGGAATAGAGCTCGGATTAGAATCCAGACCTCCTGACTCAGTCCTATGCTCTTTCCACTGGGCCATGCTAACTCCTCACTAGACTTGTCCCTACACTAGTAAAGTGGTACAAAGTTTAGGCTGTGAACCTGTGAAGAATGGGGACATTTCTATTCTGTTTACCTTGAATTATCCCAGAGTTTAACACAATGCAACCTAAGATTTATAAGTCTACCTACAGACAAATAAATAGTTAAGGATACAATAATCCAAAAATGAAGCCTAAGAGCTGAGGTACTGGACTAGAGAAACTGGAAGAGGAACCTACTAGCTTTCGTGTTGATTCTTATTCGAGATTCAGGCACAGAAGTTTGGAGCTAGCTTTTTATGGATTTGAGCTCCTCATCTTCTTTCCCCTGTTCTCTCTGCCCAACTCCTGCCTCCAAGTCACCTAACATTCCCTTCAAACCCACAGAAGATGGCAGAGGTCGTCAAAACAGGAGCCCATGACCAAAAGCACCATGGCTGCTGGGAGAGGAGAACAACAGTTGGCAAGGCTTTGGAGAAGGAGGAGGGTGGGAGAGCAGGCCAAAAGTCATGTGCTCATAGAGAGGTCTCTTGGCTTCCAAAGAGGAAGTGAGTCCTTCTGTCAATGCTTAGTACAGTGCCTGGCACATAGTAAGTGCTCCACAAACAAATACAAATACCATCATGCCAGAGTGAACTCTCCCTATCCTGCCTGGCCTCTCCATTTCCTCCCCTCATGGATGTCAGGGTGAAAGCATTTCCGTAAGGGGGACTGTGAATGAGGGGAGTCTGGGAGGGGCAAAGAGTTGAGGAGGATGAGATGATGAAGGAAATGATAGAGTGTCAGTGGGTGAGAGGAAAAGGATACAGTGCCTGGGGAAGGAGGGTGAGTACCTACTGGAGCAATGAAACAAGCTGGGTACATCCCCGCTGCAGGGGTGGTGTGTGGTAGGCAGGGAAGTGAAGAGATGGGAAAAGCACAAGGTGGGGGGATGGAAGGGAGTGGGGTAAACAGTGGTGGGTGGGCTCGATCTCAAGAGTTGGCTGGGGTGGGTGGGCTAGATCCAAAACACTCCCTCAACACCTGTTCGCTGCCCTTCTCTCTTTAACCATTCTGTCCATGAGTCAGTTGGTTTACCAAGCATTTTCATCCGGAAAAACTGGGCCCACTCAGAAACCTGGGCTGGACTGCCTGGCTCAGGCCAAGTCTTCATAATAGACTCAGTCACAAGCGACTAATGAGGAGCTCTTAGAGTGCTGCCCATCAGTCATCTTGCAGCAGTGGCAGTCCCAAACCCACCTTGAAGTGCGGAATAAGGAGAAGATCTTCTGCTCTTCCTCACCACATCCCGGCTCAGGCTCTTTGTTCTTCCCAAGCACAACGTCTTGTACCACTACCAACACTACTATTTACTGTAAATGTTTTTGAATAAATAGCATTTGGCACTGGTTTAAAATGCAGCACAATAAAACGGGGTGCAATAATAAAAGCCACAGCTATTCTTTCGTTCTAATGTGGTCTGAAGTTGTTTATATTTAAAATATTTGATTTTTCAAGTAAATTATATTTTAAATATAAATGCCCCAATAGGAAAGCAGTATAGACCCAATATCACTCATGAACGCATACATGGAAATCAATCTCCATCCAGATTCTTTCTTTGTCTCTTGTAAAAATAAATCCTGAATATGGTTTCCTGTCTTGTCATTTGAAATTGGAATATAACGATCTTCAAAAACAGAAAAGGAGCTGTGTAAGCAATTTCGATTTTACAAAAGCATGTGCCTAAATTCCAAAGGGTCTCCTAAGCTAATTTGCTACTATCTGGTAGGTAATCTGCTTCAGGCTTTTCAGTGGGGCTGGAGGGGGGAGTACTTTCTATGGATGATATGACATGCAAATGGCTGAATCGCTTTCTGTGCCATTTTCTCTAATGCTTGGAATTTGCTCATACAAATGAAATTTCTTGATGGTAGAGAGAAATAACAGATCATTTGAGGCCATCTATTATAAAGGAGTCTTTTTAGTGTGCTCTTGGGATGGACTGTTCCCCATTACCACTGGAAATCAGCCCCCTCTGGTATCGTTGAATGTTTAGAGACAGACTGGCCCTTTAACGTAGAAAGGTGAAAGCCAACATACCTTACAGAATGCCTGAGCACCCCAGTGCACGAAGTTGGAAACCATTTAATGCTTCTACAAATCCATAATATTCTCTCTTTGGCTTAGGCACAGAGGGCGGGGTACTGACTTGAAGACAAACCTGTAACTCACACCATCCCGAAGCCAGGGGATCTAGTGGAAAGAGCCCAGACCTGATAATCAGGAGACTTGGGTTCCAATGTCAACTCTGCCACTCACCTGCTGTGAGACTTTAGGCTAATGAGAACCTCTCGGCCTCAGTTTCCTCCCCTGTAAAATGGGGTCTAAAACCCTTTTCTCCCCAGATGATAACTTCTCTCGGCCTCAGTTTCCTCATTTGTAAAATGGGGCCTAAAAGCCTGTTCGCCCCAAATGATAGCTTCTCTCGGCCTCAGTTTCCTCATCTCTAAAATAAAGCCTAAAAAGAGGGAGTCATCCTCTCCCTTCGAGTCTGAACGCCATGTGGGACAACGACCGTATCCAACTTGATAATCTTGCATCTAACCTGGCGCTCAGTACAATGCTTGGTACATAAGAAGCACTTAACAAAAACGGTGACTTTAATTGTAGTTACTGTCCAGTTGGCTCCTGCTGGTTCTTAGCGCTTGCTGCTTCCAGGCCCCCTTTCCTTAGGGTCCTACCCCTGGATTCCCCCCTACGTCCCCCAACCACATACATACCAACCCACCCACTCGGGTTGCCAGTGTCTCATTCATTCATTAGTAGTTATTGAGCGCTTACTGTGTGCAGAGCACTGTACTAAGCGCTTCGTCGCCAGTTTGCTGGAGAGAAGGGGGGCGTGGCCGGGAGGGGTCATCTCCTAACCCAAGGCTGATGAGATGGGGCAGCTCCACTGGCCACTGGCAGCCCCAGAGCAGGGCCAGCGCGGGGCGAAGGAGGGGGTGGGATGGGTGTACGGGCCCCGGGTTTGGGCCCCGTCCCGCCCCGGTGTCTCTCCAAGCGCTCAGTACAGGGCTCTGCACACAGCGGGCCCTCAGTACATAGGACTGAAGGAAGGAGTACTCACATGCTTGTCGTTCCCCTTCCAGAAGTAGAAGGCGCCGATGGCCCCGAAGAGGAGGAGCAGCGCCCCGGAGATGAGGACCACGGCTCCGGCCCGCAGCAGCCGGCCCGGGCTGGCCGGGGGCCTCCCGGACACCGCTGTGTAGGCCTGCACGGACAGCGGGGGCGGGGGTCACCGCACGCCCGGGGGCACCTCCCCCCCCAGGACCGGACCACCCTCGGGGGACCCACGGCTGCGGCCCTTCATCTCCCGACGCCCCGGGCCCCGACCCCTCCCAGCCCTGCAGCCCTCCACCCGGGCTTGGGAGTCAGAGGTCATGGGTTCTAATCCCGACTCCGCCGCTTGTCAGCTGTGTGACTGTGGGCAAGTCACTTCACTTCTCAGCGCCTATTACCTCATCTGTAAAATGGGGATGAAAACTGTGAGCCCCACGTGGGACAACCCGATCACCTTCTATTCCCTCCAGCGCTTTGAACAGTGCTTTGCACATGGTAAGCGCTTAACAAATATCCTCTTACCATAATAATACAAATTAGTATTACCCGCACGGACAAGTCGGCTGCCCCGGGGCCCCCCCAAACCGTGCCCCCCGCAAGCACCACCCACGGGGGGAAGGGGAGCTCCGCCGGGGTCCGGGGTCTGGGAGTCTGGGGGTCCGGGGTCGGACTCACGGGCGGGCGGCTGCGCTCCGGGTGGTCGGGCCCCGCCAGGGCGATGGGCACCTTGTCCGAGCCGTCGGCCATGGCAGCGCGGGAAGAAGCGAGAGGCTCGGCGTCCAGCTTTCAGCTCTCTGCTTCTCCCGGCCCCGACGGGATGGGCATTTCAAACACACGCACAGAGGAGAGCGC
Source organism: Ornithorhynchus anatinus (assembly GCF_004115215.2). NCBI lineage: Eukaryota > Metazoa > Chordata > Mammalia > Monotremata > Ornithorhynchidae > Ornithorhynchus > Ornithorhynchus anatinus. The sequence goes on from NC_041729.1 coordinate 113,054,036, forward strand.
TCCCCTCCCTCCCTCCGTCCCATTCCATCCCATCCCTCCCCTCGCATTTTCCCTGCCCCTTTCTGTCCCTCCTCCCCGCCCCCTGCCCTCCCGGAGCCAGCGGAAAGGCTCTCTCCTTCTCCTCGTCCCGGGCAGCCCGGACCTCTGGACTGTCCCGGCCCCTAAGGGGGGGGGGGGGTCTGTGTTCTCCCGAAAGGGGTCTGTGTTCCTGGAGACCCCCAAATCAACTCTGCCAGGGAGCTATTTTCCTGGTGGATTCCAGTTTAGGGGCGCTCTGCCCCCTCTAATGCTAACCTTCTCACTGCGCCTCCATCTCGTTCATTCAGTCGTATTTATTGGACACGCACTGTGTGCACAGCACTGCATTAACCACTTGGGAGAGTACGCTCTCCCTAGGCCGAGGTCCTACCTCTGGCCCGGAATGCCCTCCCGCCCCATATCTGATAGTTACTCTCCTCCGCTTCAAAGCCTTATTGAAAGCACATCTCCAAGAAACCTTCCTTGACTAAGCCCCCTTTTCCGTTCCTTCCATTCCTTTCTGCTCCGCCCCCCGCCCCCCTTCATGCCCCCTCTCAGCCCCACAAAACTTATGTACACATCTGCTATTTATTTATATTAATGCCTGCCTTCCCCCAGACTGTAAGCTCATTGTGGGCAGGAAATGTGTCTGTTATATTGTACTGTTTCAAGAGTTTAGTACAGTGCTCCACACACTTTAAGTGCTCAATAAATCGACTGACTGACTGTACCAGCAGGTTCGCCACCTATGGTGGGAACTTGGTCAGAGCCTTGTGCTCAGCAGCTCCAACCTCCTTTGCAGCAAACCCTGAAGCTGGGGTAGGGACAGCACAGAGGATGGTCCTTAAATTCTGCCTCTACTGAGAATGGGAGAATGCAAGGGGCCGGAGTGGCAGAGAAGACGTGGAACAGGAGTCAAGTTCCAGGGAGGCAGAGAGTATTGGGTATCTCTGCTAATACTATTCTCTTCAATGTCTCGGTAACACCAGTAGCACAGTTTGAAGAGTGGCAGAGAGTTGAGGGAAGAGGTTCAATAGCAACAAAAGGAAACACTTCTTCACTCAGTAGCTGATGCAGCTGAAAATATCAGGTTTAAGAAGAGTTTGGATAACATGAAGGAGTGCTGCATGATAGGTTACTAGAGGACAAGTTAGGGGTGTCAGATTGTCCATCCCTATAACTATTAAGGCAACCATCACAGTTGGACTTGGCTTGGATTTGGAATCCTGAACTAGAAGCACCCTTGGGCAGGTGAGGCACAGGTTCTTATGATTTTATAAAAAGTCAGAGGTCTCTCTTTCTCTCTCTTTACTCAGATTTTCCAGAGGTTCACATCTTAGGTTATAGGCAGATCCAACACTCCTTCTCTTAGGAAATTGGGTCGCTGAACCAACCAGCCAGTTGTGCCTCCGCTTTACCTGCCAGGGAAGGCACTAAGCATTCAGGGAGATAGTTGAGTTGACAATCAGCCTTGCTGTGCACTGCTCTATTCAATGGAGAGAAAGAGGCCAGTGGCCCCGCCATGCAATAGCAAGGGTGTATTAACACATGGAGGCAGGAGCCTTGGTCCTGAGTCAGCTTCAGTGCACATCAGAAAGACCCAAGGACAGTAGAAAAATATCGGAGGCAGTAGCACTGGGCCTTGGGCCGAGGTCCCTAGCCCAGAGCAAGACTGGGTCATGTCCAGTGGGGGTGATAATAGTACTTCTTTAGGACCCACTGGATGCAGTGCACGGGCCTAAGCACTAGAGAAAGTACAAGAAGAATGGGACACATCCTCTGCCCCAAAGGAGTTTGTATAACTTCCTTTCCTCCACCCTGAAAATCACACATATGCTCCCTACTTCCTCTCTGGAACTCCTCTCCCCAAACCCCCTACCTCCAAGGGGCTTCAGTGATGAAGGCATAAGATGGTGATGATGGTATTTGCTAAGTGCTTACTGTGTGCCAGGCACTGTACTAAGCAAATCAAGTTGGACACAGTCCCTGTCCCATGTGGGGCTCAGTCTCAATCCCCATTTTATAGATGAGGTAACTGAGGCCCAGAGAAGTGAAATGGTTTGCCCAGGGTCACCCAGCAGGCAAGTGGCAGAGCCAGATCCTCCAGGAAGCCTTCCCAGACTAAACTCCCCTCTTCTCTTCTCCCACTGCCTTCTGCATCATCCTGACTTGCTCTCTTTATTCATCACCCCTGTCCCAGCCCCACAGTGCTCATTTACATATGTCATTTATTTATATTAATGTCTTGTTTCCCCTTCTAGATTGCAAGCTCATTGTGGGCAGGGAATGTATCTGTTTATTGTTGTATTGTACTCTCACAAGCCCTTAGTACAGTGCTCTGCACTCAATTAATACAACTGAATGACCGACTGAGTGTGATGAACCACCAAACTCGAGGATGGAATCCAACCCAGCTCAAGTGAGTCAATAACAGGGGCTGGTGCCTTCACATCCAGTTGGAACTCTCCATTACCTTCTGGCTGAGTTCAAAGTAGGACCTACCCAAAAGGGCTGAGTCAAGCAATTCCACCCTGGTTGCTGGAGGTAGGCAAACAGATTATCTGTTTTACTTGACTTGTATTTGGAGAGAAAGGTATATGTGTGAAATTTTTGAAATTCTTTTCTTTGGTAGAGCAACGCCTCTGCTCTTGCAGGAACTCTGTTCAAACCCCTCCCCTCACCCAGTAGTGCTAAATAGTGCTGAAGCTGGAAATGCCTTCTAAAAGAGCAGGGAATAAATAGCTGGAATCCAGGAGATTCTGGTTTGTATTAAATACAGTCCACTATTTTCAGTGGCCAAATCTTGTGATAATAATAATAATGATGGTATTTGTTAAGTGCTTACTATGTGCCAGACACTGTAGTAAGTGTTGGGGTAGATATAAGCAAATCAGGTTGGACATAGCCCCTGTCCCATGAGGGATTTACAGTCTCAATCCCCACTTTACAGATGAGGTAATTGAGGCATAGAGAAGTGAAGTGACTTGCCCAAGGTTACACAGCAGACATGTGGAGGAGTCCAGATTAGAAACCATGGTCCAATTCTCCTGACCTCCTTACTCTTACCTAAGTGCCCAAATCTCTCACTAGGTTTCTGCCTGTGTTCTTCACTCTAGTCTAGCTTACCATCTTCCACCCCAAACACTGGTTCCACTAAAATAATAATAATAATAATGTTGATATTTGTTAAGTGCTTACTATGTGCAGAGCACTGTTCTAAGCGCTGGGGTAAATACAGGAGAATCAGGTTGTCCCAGGTGGGACTCACAGTTTTAATCCCCAGTTTTGCAGATTAGTAATTAAGGCACTGAGAAGTTAAGTGATTTGCCCAAAATAACACAGCTGACAGGTGGTGGAGTCAGGATTAGAACTCATGACCCCTGAGTCTTAAGCCCATGCTCTTTCCACTGAGCCACGCTGCTGAAACCAGTTCCTCTGATAACACAGGCATCTTCTCACCTAGAAAGCCCGCTCCACTTTTCCTCAAACCTTTTCCTCCTTAATCAAAACATCATGGAAACCCCACCTCCTCACTGAAGTCCTCCCAGATGAACTTCTGATGAAACACTGATTTTCCAGCATCCTTTTAATAGTATTCTGCCATTTGAAAGCTTTCAGATTTTTTTTCTATATATGGTATTTGTTGAGTGCTTCCTATGTGTCAAAGACTATTCTAAGCTCTGTGGTAGATAGAACCCAGACCTGGGAATCAGAGGACTTGGATTCTAATCCCGGTTCTGCCACTTGTCTGTTGTGTGGCCTTGGGCAAGTCACTTAACTCTTCTGGGCCTCAGTCACCTCATCTTTAAAAGGGGAATTAAGGCTGTGAGCCCCATGCAGGACTCTGCCCCGTCCTCTCCCCCTCCCTTCAGGCTCGTATCTCCTCCTGTCTCCAAGACGTCTCCACCTGGATGTCTGCCCGCCACCTAAAACTCAACATGACCCAAATTGAGCTCCTCATCTTCCCTCCCAAGCCCTGCCCTCTCCCTGACTTCCCTATCATTGTGGACGATACGGCCACCCTTCCTGTCTCTCAAGCCCGCAACCTCGGTGTCTTTGACTCGGCTCTCTCGTTCACCCCACTAATCCAATCCGTCACCAAAACCTGCCGGTCTCACCTTTATAATATCGCCAAGATCCGCCCTTTCCTCTCCACCCAAATGGCTATTTTATTGTTACGGGCTCTCGTAATATCCCGGCTAGACTACTGTGTCAGCCTGCTCTTTGATCTCCCTTCCTCCTCTCTCTCCCCACTTCGGTCTATTCTTCATTCCGCTGCCCGGCTCATCTTACTGCAGAAACGCTCTGGGCATGTCACTCCCCTTCTTAAAAACCTCTAGTGGTTGCCTATCAACCTCCGTACGAAACAAAACCTTCTCACTCTGGGTTTCAAGGCTCTCCATCACCTTGCCCCCTGCTACCTCTCCTCTCTTCTCTCTTTCCACTGCCCTCCCCGCACGCTCCGCTCCTCTGCCTCCCACCTCCTCACAATCCCCCGTTCTCGCCTATCCCGCCATCGACCCCTGGCCCACGTCCTCCCGCGGTCCTGGAATGCCCTCCCTCCTCACCTCCGCCAAACTAATTCTCTTCCCCTCTTCAAAACCCTACTTAAAGCTCACCTCCTCCAAGAGGCCTTCCCAGACTGAGCTCCCCTTTTCCCTCTGCTCCCTTTATTCCCCCCTTCACCTCCCCGCAGCTAAACCCTCTTCTCCCCCCTTTCCCTCTGCTCCTCCCCCCTCCCGTCCCATTCCCTCAGCAATGTACTCATCCGCTCAACTGTATATATCTTCATCACCCTATTTATTTTGTTAATGAGATGTACATCACCTCGATTCTATTTATTTGCTATTGTTTTAATGAGATGTTCTTCCCTTTGATTCTATTTATTGCCATTGTTCTTGTCTGTCTTCCCCGATTAGACTGTAAGCCTGTCAAAGGGCAGGGACTGTCTCTATCTGTTACCGATTTGTACATTCCAAGCGTTTAGTACAGTGCTCTGCACATAGTAAGCGCTCAATAAATACTATTGAATGACAGGGACTGAGTCCAGCTTGATTTTCTTGTATCTACCTCCGCGTTTAGTTCAGTGCCTGGCACATAGTAAGCACTTAACAAATACCAAAATTATGATATGAGTGAATCAGGTTGGACATAGAACCTGTCCTGTATGGGGCTCACAGTCTGAGTAGGAGGAAGAACAGACACTCAAACCCCATTTTGCAGATGAGGAAACTGAGGCACAGAAAAGTTAACTGACCTGCCCAAGGTCACACAACAAGCAACTGGCAGAGTTGGGATTAAAACCCAAGTCCTCTGACTCCCAGGTCCGTGCTTTTTCCACTAGGTCATACTGTTTCTACACATATTCTCAGTAGAAGCAGCGTGGATCAGTGGAAAGAGCCCGGGCTTGGGAGTCAGAGGTCATTGGTTCGAATCCTGGCTCTGCCACTTGTCAGCTGTGTGACTGGGGGCAAGTCACTTAACTTCTCTGGGCCTCAGTTACCTCATCTGTAAAATGGGGATTAACTGTGAGCTTTACGTGGGACAACCTGATTACCCTGTACCTACCTCAGCGCTTAGAACAGTGCTCTGCACATAGTAAGCGCTTAACAAATACCAACATTAGTATTATTATTATTCAACTCTGTTCATTCCCCCATTTCTAGACATCTAGTTTGTGGTGCCGGTCCCCTCTTCCATTCCCAGACATGGTCCTAGGCTGGCTCATCCTCTTTTCAAAAACTGTAAAAGTGAGAATGGCAAAATGGAGTCGGAGTATCGGGCTGGCCAGTTGGTCAACCCTCTTTTCATTATTAGTGAAGATTAGTCGAGGGCCATCAGGGAACAAAGTGGCCCTGGCACCGTCAGTTTATCCAGATGCATACACCAGCCCGCCAACTTGCCCAGGGGAACCACGTGCCTTGTGTCCTGAAAAGCCATCATTAGGGCTGCTGCCATGAAGCTGATTTACCCCAGCTGGTCCGGCATAGCCCAGAGTTCATCAGCACTCATACTAATTGGCAGGGAAGTGGGGAGGGAGGCAAATGGAGACACTGCTGAGCACCAAGCACTGATTAGCCACCTGGTCTTCCTAAATTAGGGCCCCAAAATACTACCATTTTCTGAGGCTTGGACAAAGTTTTAAATATTTGGAATATATTAATAACTCTGAACATATTGTCTCCAACACAAGTAATGCTTCTTTTGGCTCATTTGCCAAGAGTGGCATAATGCAGGAAAGGATACTGCCAAACCAATAGCAGTTAAGGGTTGGCATAACCTCAAAGTCTACCCACGATAGCAAATAGGATCAAATACAGTCTACTAAACATACAGATATTCAGATACATATGGTTGTACCTCACATTTAAGGATCATTCTGTAATTACTGACAGTAGATGTGATCCACAGGTGCAGGATTGGCTGATCAAACCACACATAACTAGTAGCCTCTTCTAGTCTGCACCTGGAAGATTGTCCTTTGAAGTGCTGTTGCAGTGGCCATTTGCTGCACCTGACACCACCTTCAATTCTTCCTTTTAATATCTTGATATTTTCTCCTATTCCCTTCATGCTAGACTGAACTGTCTGCTGCTCTTGCCTGTAAGTATTCCACTACTATGCCGAATCATTTGAAGTTGTGCTTTTCTGTGCCAATAAAGAGAAAACACTGTGGCCTAGTGGAAACAGGATTTAGGGGCCAGTGAATCTGGTTCGAATCCTGCTCCCGATCCTGCCTGCTGTGTTACCTTTGGCAAGTCACTTAACTTCTCTGTGCCTCAGTTTCCTCATCTGTAACATGGCGATTAAATACTTGCTCTCCCCCGCTTTGAATCTGTGAGCCCCATGTGGGAGAGAGACTGTTTCTAACCTATCTGGTGTCTACCCCAGAACCTAGGTCAGTGCTTGACAGAGACTAAGTGCTTACAGCATGGCTTAGTGAAAAGAGCACAGGCTTGGGAGTCAGAGCACATGGGTTCTAATCCCGGTTGTGCCACTTGTCTGCTGGGTGACCTTGGGCAAGCCACTTAACTTCCCTGCACCTCAGTTACCTCATATATAAAATGGGGATTGACTGAGTGCCCCACGTGGGACAAGCTGATTACCTTCTATCTACTCCAGCGCTTAGAACAGTGCTTGGCACATAGTAAGCACTTAACAAATAACATAATTATTAATTACTATTATTAACTAATGCCACAATAATCATTATTAGTAAAGCTTGATCTACCCTTATTGTTGTGGTACCCTGAAGTCATTCATTTTCCTCATAAGTTCTGCGCTGTAAAGCTGCACTGCAAAGAATTTTACTTCAAGCTCGCAGACTAACTCAGTGGAAAGAGCCCGGTCTTTGGAGTCAGAGGTCATGGGTTCGAATCCCAGCTCTGCCACTTGTCAGCTGTGTGACTGTGGGCAAGTCACTTAACTTCTCTGTGCCTCAGTTACCTCATCTGTAAAATGAGGATTAAGACTGTGAGCCCCACGTGGGACAACCTGATTCCCCTGTGTCTACCCCAGCGTTTAGAACAGTGCTCTGCACATAGTAAGCGCTTAACAAATACCAACATTATTACTAACTGCACTCCAATAACTTGTTTATGCAAGGCCCTGTCACTTGATATTAAATATGGTTTATTAGGAGGATTTGCAAGAATTTTTTTTTTTCTGCCATGAGTGAAGCTTCCTGATTGAGTCATATTTGATTTGGCTCTCAAGCACAGCCACTCATTTGCATACCAGCCTCTGGGTAACAGAAATGAGGGAGAGGTCAGTGAATTTCGTTGCTGTGACCAAAAGGGCAAGACCTTGTCTAGAGGTGGTCCCTTGTCCAGAGAGTTGAGGGGAATCCTAAGAGAAGGGAACTCAGATAACTTTACATTAGGAAGAAAGGGAAGTTGCCCCAACTGAACTGGGACTGACTAAAGGAGACCCTAGGCCCATTGAAGGGAAAATAGATTTCCTTGGCTGAGAAGGGTGGTTATTTGAGGATGAGGCTGCTTTTGCTGATTGGTGTGGAGGAGTGTGGTCTTTTATGCCCCTCTGTGTCACACAGAAACTCCTAATAGCTTTCAGGTACTAAATCAGTTTTGTCCTTATCTGTTTTCTTCTCTCAGGACACCTGGGTTTATACCCTTTGTTTCTTTTAAATTCTTCTCCTGCCATGGCCCTCTTGTTTGAGGCTCTTTTCTTTTTGTCCAGAAATCCCTCCCCATCCTCAAACTCCTTCTGAAATCCCATCTCCTCCAGGACATTTTCCTCATTTGATTAATAATCTCCCTACCTTACCTTCCCCAAACTCCCATTTAAACATGTATCACCTCACTATTGAAATAATTCCTTCTAGCATTTACACGTGAGAATTTCAGCAGCAGCTAATGGCTCTTAATCCTGAACAGAGATTTTAAGGGTTCATGTAGGTAGACTGTTTGGACTAGTCTTAGTGAGCCTTCAGAGGAAACATGAGGATAAGCCCATTGGAGAATCCCTACGCCAATCAGTGTCCCAGGGATTCTGGGGGGGGATTCAAATTGATTGTCCTGAGAATCTCTGAGTTAATGAATAAAGTCTTTCCTGCTGAAATGGGTCATCACACAAGTATCACAAAACTTGAGGATGTTAGACTCACATGCACTTATTTGGGGGAGATTACTGGTGCCAACTTTCTGATTTATGCTGAGCAAGGAACAAATTATCTCTTTGCAACCACTGCGCTTCCAAAGAGAAAAGGGATGTAGGGAGACAAGCCAAGGCACCATTGGAGCGTCTACAAAAACCCTGGTAACCATTCTGGAAATAGGTTCCCAGACTGCCACTTGTCAGTTGTGTGACTGTGGGCAAGTCACTTCACTTCTCTGTGCCTCAGTTACCTCATCTGTAAAATGGGGATTAATTGTGAGCCTCATGTGGGACAACCTGATTCCCCTGTATCTACCCCAGCGCTTAGAACAGTACTCTGCACATAGTAAGCACTTAACAAATACCAACATCATCAGACAGAATAATGCCTAAAGTCAAAGATTAATCAATTATTAAAATGGGAAAGAATGTTAACAGAGATTTATAGACAGGTTCACAACTTTAGACCCAAAGATTAACAAAGAGATCAAGAGAGCTCTTAACATGCATATGGAGCCAAATCTCTAAGCATGTGGCCACCCTCAGGCTAGGGCTTTTGTTTGAGAATAGTGTGAAATCACAAGTTCCCAAAATAACTCCTTCTGTCTGGCTAGTTTTACCCCAGGAATTGGTTAAGCAGAGAGAGAAAATTTCACCACATGGAAATCTTCTTCTGGCAAGGTCCAAGGCTGGCAGCAAACAGGGAAAGAGCAAAGGGCATCCAGCAGGGGGAAAAGCAATAGAGAGATTTCCTCTGGGAATTTCCTTATCCATTCATTCATTCAATCGTATTTATTGAGTGCTTACTGTGTGCACAGCGCTGTACTAAGTGCTTGGAAAGTACAATTTGGTAACAGAGACAACAGGCTCACAGTTTAGAAGGGGGAGAGAGACAACAAAACAAGTAGACAGGCATCAGTAGCATCAAGATAGAGAAATAGCATTACAGATATAAGTACATCATTAATCAAATGTGTAGAATAATACATCTCTACAAATATACAAAAGTGCTGTGGGGTGGGGAAGGGGTTAGAGCAGAGGGAAGGAGTACAGGAGATGGGGAGGGGAGGAAGAGCAGAGGAAAAGGTGGGTTCAGTCTGGGAAAGCCTCCTGGAGGAGGTGAGCTCTCAGTAGGGCTCTGAAGAGGGGAAGAGAGCTAGTTTGGGGGATGTGAGGAGGGAGGACAGTCTAGGCCAGAGGTAGGATGTGGGCCAGGGGTCGACAATGGGACAGGTGAGAATGAGGCACAGTGAGGAGGTTAGTGGCAGAGGAGGGGAGTGTGTGGGCTGGGCTGTAGAAGGAGAGAAGGGAATCGAAGTAGGAGGGGGCAAGGTGATGGAGAGCTTTGAAGCCAGTAGTGAGGAGTTTTTGCTTCATGTGAAGGTTGATAGGCAACCACTGGAGATTTTTGAGGAGGAGGGTGACATGCCCAGCGTGTTTCTGTAGAAAAATAATCCGGTCAGCAGAGTGAAGTATAGACTGAAGCGGGGAGAGACAGGAGGTTGGGAGATCACCTAGAAATGGGTTTAGCTATCCACCTATGGTAGAGAAGGCAGACCCATTCCAGAAAATCCCAATTATCTCTAGGAAATATAAACAACCAATCCCTTTGCTTCCTGGATCTTGTAGGTTTTTAAAAATCAATTAATCAATCAGTGGTATATATTATGCACTTAGATTCTTTTCCTTTCCTGAAATTTGCTTGCCAGTGCTGATTTGACCCCACTGTTCTTCCTCAAGCGGGTGGGATGTTCTAGCAGTCTAACAGGATGAAGCTGCTGAAGAACCCGGATGTGGTGTGAGGAAATGCTAGTCTGGACACTACAACTGCTCTATAGCTACTGGGTTTGTTTGATCTTTATTTGATTGGTTTATAGCCTTCTACTGCTAAATTGAATCACAGTTTCCCAAAAGATATACTGCTCTTTTATTTGGGTGTTCTGTTTAACAATAACCTTTTCTGAAGATCTGTATGTGTATAGGGTTGCCAAGATGTAGCCTGGATCATAATGTTGTGCTTCAGTCTAATTTTCAGTACTGGGTGCTGTTCTTAATAATAATGATGGTATTTGTTAAGCGCTTACTATGTGCAGAGCACTGTTCTAAGCGCTGGGGTAGACACAGGGGAATCAGGTTGTCCCACGTGGGGCTCACAGACTTCATCCCCATTTTACAGATGAGGTAACTGAGGCACAGAGAAGTGAAGCGACTTGCCCACAGTCATACAGCTGGCAAGTGGCAGAGCCGGGATTTGAACTCATGACCTCTGACTCCAAAGCCCAGGCTCTTTCCACTGAGCCACGCTGCTTCTCTGTGCCTGTGCTTCTGTGCTTCTGTTTTTACTGTGAATGAAGCAGCGTGGCTTAATGGAAAGAGCTCTGGCTTGGGAGTCAAAGGTCATGAATTCTATTCCTGGCTCTGCCACTTGTCAGCTGTGTGACTTTGGGCAAGTCACTTAACTTCTCTGTGCCTCAGTTACCTCATCTGTAAAATGGGGATTAAGACTTTGAGCTCCACGTGGGACAACCTGATTACGTTGTATCCCCCCCAGTGCTTAGAACAGTGCTTGGTACATAGTAAGTGCTTAACAAATACCATCATCATTATTATTATTAAATGGTGATGTTTGTTCTTGTAGATTGTGACTGTGAATCCCACGTAGGACATGGACTGTGTACAACCTAATTATCTTGTCTCTACCCCAGTGTTCAGTACAGTGTCTGGCACATAGTAAGTCCTTAACAAATATAAAAGAATGGCTAATAAGATCATCAGGGGCAGGGACTTATGCACCTCTTTTGTATATTCACTAAGGCCTCATCCAGTGTTGTGCTCATAGGAGGAAATCAATCAGAACTGTTGAGTACAATGACCAGGCCTAACTCTCAGTAGCTGCAACAATTACAACAAAATCAGGTTGTATGGTTCTTTTTCTCATTTGGTCACTCTGTAGAAGGAATGATTGTTGTTAAGTGTTTACTGTTCTGAGACAGCTGTACTAAGTGCTACTTTCTCAACTCAGCCTCTAGTTAGCTCAATCCTACAATATTGGGAAGGCGGGGAGTATAGAGGGAGGGTGATAAGAGGATTCAGCAACATCTAACTTTTGGCAATTTCTTCCAGCTATGTGGCCTGGGGCAATTTGCAGCTCTCAATCAGTCAATCAATCAGTGATATTTATTGAGAACTTAACGTATGCGGAGCACTGTAGTATATGCTTTGGAGAGTATGATAAAATTAAGTTCGTAGAAAGGTTCCCTGCCCACAATGAGCTTACAGCCTAGGGGGGAGACAGACACAAATATAAATAAATAAATGTTGGCTATGTACATAAAGTGCTGTGGAGCTGAGGATGGGATGAATATCAAGTGCTTAAAAGAAACAGATCCAAATGCATAGGTAATGCAGAAGGGAGAGGAAGTGAGGGGAAATGAGGGCTCATGTGGGGAAGGCTTCTCTTTTCCCTTCTTCCTCTAACCTAGTAATTGTGGTATTTAAATGCTTACTATGTACATGCACTGTATTCAGCCCTGGGGTAAATACAAGATAATCAAGTCAGACACAGTTCTTGTCCCAAATGAGGCTCATAGCCCAGAGAAAACCCTCCTGAGTTCAACCTCTTTCCCTTGTCCATTTCCCTCGGTACACACTGTTACTTATTTGGTACAAAAAAAACGAAAAAGGAACCAATCACATTCTTTTCTCAAAGGTATGCCATGAGCACATAGCAATGTAATATTCAGTAATGTAACAATTAAACTAATGGACCTGTCTTGTGACAGTTTGAATTTATGCTATTTTCAGGGAAAGCACTATATCTTTTGGGAGTTTATATTAGGATGTTTAGCATACGGTTGGGAAACTGGTTACATTAACAAAAAGTCCACTGAGCCAGGTTCTGTGGTGAAACTAGACCTCTCAAGTGAACTGGACAGAGGTGCCATTCATTGGATCAGGAGTAGAAGGAGAGCGGCTTGCAGACTTTACCTGGCCATCTAGATGAATGAAGCACTATCATTTGTCCAAAGGAACTTTATTCAGAAAGCTGTCCCTGAAGATTTTTTTTAATTGGAGAAAATGTCCTCAGTTGCTGTAGAAAAAGTGAAATGATACTGGACACAAAAATCAAAGCCATAAACAAAATTATCATTGATTTACCAAATAAGAAACGTGACAGAATGCAGAGTTAAGCCTAATATTCTTGGGGCATTAAAGCAGAACCATTCATAATTCAATTCTTGTCTTCCTTTGCTCTACTTGAAAACTTTTTCTTTTCCTGTGGGAAAGTAGTTCTGACACATTTGTTAATAATGATAATGTAACAGTAAAAATTGTGGTGTCTGTTAAGCACTGTACCAAACGCTCACAAGAAAATCAGGTCCCACAAGGGACTCACAGTCTAAACAGAAGGGAGTATAGGTATTGAATCTCCATTTTGCAGATGAGGGAATTGAGGCCCAGAGAAGTGAAGTGACTTGCCCAAGGCGACACAGCAGACAAGTGGAAGAGTCAGGATTAGAACCCTTGGCCTTCTGACTCTCGGGCCCGTGATCTATCCACTATGCCAGGTAGGTAGGAGGAAGGGAGAGGCGGAGAGTTAAGAATGGAAGAAACAGAACGTGTGAGCTGGCGTACAGTAGAAGAAGAGAGTGGATAGGTAAGGAGAAAACTAATAGGATGTCTCAAAGTCAATGGTCAGGAATGTCTATTTGATGCAGAGATGAATAAGAATAATAATTGTTGAATTTAAGCACTCCCCTTTTGACAAGCACTGTACTAAGCACTGGGGTAGATATAAGACAATCAGGTCCCACATGGGGCGCTCAGTCTAAGTAGGAGGGAGAAGAGGTATTGAATCTCCATTTTACAGATGAGGGAACAGAGGCATAGAGAAGTTAACTGACTTGCTCAGAGTCACACTTTAGGTAAGTTTCAGAGCTGGGATTAGAACACAGACTTTCTGACTTCCAAGTTTGAGCTCTTTCCATTAGGGCACACTACTTTTGGTTATCCACTGGTGGCTTCTGAGGAATGGAGAGTCATGTATAGAATGATGTCTTAGGAAGATGATCTGAGCAGCAGAGTGAAGTATAGACTGGAGAGGAGAGAGGCAGGGAGACCAGAGAGAAGGCGCAAATGGTAGTGAAGCCATGATTTGACAGAGTCCAGATCAGGATGGTGTCCATTTAGTTGGAAAGGAAAGGGTGGATCTCAAAGAAAAACTGACAGGGTTTAGCAACAGATTGAATATGAGAGTTGAAAGAAAAGGAGGAATTATAAGATAACGCCAAGACTGTAGATTTGGGAAACAGAGAGGATGTTGGTGCTGTCAACTGTGATGGGAAAGTTAGATGGAGAGGAGAACTTAGTTCAAAAGTTCAATAGTGACCCACTCCCTGGCCTTTGCAAGTCACTAGGAGCAATTAGACTGTGTCTGTGCACATATTTAGATTTTTGTACCTAGCAAACTCTTTCGGAACCAACTGGAATATCAAATGTAATTTCACCCCCCGCTTTGATTTTCAGGGTATTTTGACTCTCCCCAAAATACCTGAGAGATAACAGGGCTGGCCCAGAATTGACCTGTTAGTTTTCCTAAATTGCAAAGCTCCCAGATTGGGTGGGAAATGGGTGGTGGGGTGTGTGTGTATGTGTGCGCGCGCGTACCCCTGTGCTAAAAAGGATCTGCTTTGCTTTTAAAGCAAAATACTAAGAAATAGAAAGACTAAGTCCACAGGAAAAAACTGCAGGAATAAAGTGACTAGCCCTGCCAAGTGGATGACCACTAACAGGCCACTAAACAGACCCCACAGACCTTCCAGACAATTCTGAGCAGCCAGTATCTGTTCAGATTAAGTAGGTCACACATGTGGCTCCTTGTTTCCCTGGCCTCTGCTATGTAATAGTACTTGTATATAATGTGTGGGCACTAAATCGTGGCTCAGTGGAAAGAGCTTGGGCTTCGGAGTCAGAGGTCATGGGTTCGACTCCCAGCTCTGCCACTTGTCAGCTGTGTGACTGTGGGCAAGTCACTTAACTTCTCTGTGCCTCAATTACCTCATCTGTAAAATGGGGATTAACTGTGAGCCTCACGTGGGACAACCTGATTACCCTGTATCTACCCCAGTGCCTAGAACAGTGCTCTGCACATAGTAAGCGCTAAACAAATACCAACATTATTACTAAATAGAGATAATGGCCAAGAGTAAGTTTCTCAGTCTAATTGTATGAAGGAACAAATGGTTCCAGGAGACTTGGCAAAAAGTTGCCCTCCGGCAAAACTGTATATTTATGTGATCTGTAAACCCTTGACACCTTCAGCTCTGGAATAATATACCCAATTTCTGCCCTTTGCCCCCACACCCAGCCCCATACATAGTGATAGGGAGCCCAGCATTCCTGTGTGACTTGTCCGCAGCTGGCAAAGGCCTCTGGGTCTCTGCCTGGTGGGAATCTGTGGGGTCTGGAGAAAAAGTAGGGGAGCCCTCGCCTCCTCCAGGGTGAGAAACTTGTGCTGGAACATACACTGCACTTCCCCCTATCCAAAGGCTGATCCACTGCACTTCCCTCTATCCACAGGCTGGTGCAGATGTGGTTAAGGATTGGTTGTTCACCATTATCTTCCCACTCAGCTTCCTGATCATCTGTTGTTGAACTGTACTTTCCAAGCACTTAGTACATTGCTCTGAACACAGTAAGTGCTCAATAAATATGATTGAATGAATGAATGTGCCTGGCATTCCCCTGAAGTGAGCTGGGCTGGTGGGGCACCGTGGTCTGTGAGGGCTGGATTGAAGAGGTGAGGTGGCACCTGCAACAGATAGCCTTAGTCACCAAAGGTTCAAGGCTAGAAACTCAATGGGGACGTGCACACATCATCTGCTCTGGCATCTCTCTCCTCTCCATGCCCCAGGGACTGCAGCTGAACTCAGCTTCTGGTACCCAGTTGGCTCAGGGAATTAGGTTGGTAGAGCATGACTAAATCCAGTTCCAGGCAGACGAAGGAGCTGAATACTACTCCCGGGTACCAGGCCTAATTCTTTACCAGGTAACTCCAGAGGATGCAAACCAGAGGCAAAGGATCATTCCTTTTCCCCCTCCTTGCCAGATGGCACTTTGCTGGTCCCATCCAGAATGCCAAAGTTTCACTGCCCACAACTGAAACTGTGCTGAATTTGGGGCCCAAACATGTTCTACTTGAAAGGTCAAAAGGCCTTGCTTTATGTGTAACACAGTGAACCATGATAGTGGTGTTCATTTCCTGGGAATTCTGTTCTTATTCAGCTTATTTGGTGATGATGGCTTGGGACCAAAATTGTTTCTGTCCAAGGAAGGGAGAATTCAGGTACAATAACTAAGTTAGCTTTTTTCCCCAAAATATCAGTGTCTTTGAAGCACATCAATTTGTGGTCACACTTGACAACCCTTGAATAAAGAGACTTCCAACACAATTTCCGCCTGCTTATATTTTCCAGATGGTATTTTAATGAGTCTTTAGATGGTTGAGCTTAGTGGGGTACAAAGAGGAAGAGGTCAGTTTGGAAACTGTGGTCAACAAAGAGAGTGATTAGTGATGCCAGAGCAAGTGAACACCAGGGAAAAAGATAGTCTTTTCTGAATTTTGAGAGATTGTTTTTTGGTTTTAAGTTGACTAACCAATGTGTGGGGGAAAAGTTGAATGCAAGTCAACCTAATGTCTAACCTGTGAAGGGGATTTTTTTGTGCTTCCTCCTAGTTTCAAGGCCAGCTGTGGATTTTCGCCAGCTGAGGGCTTCTTGCGGCCTTGCCAGTGGGACTGGATTAAAGGGGCCTGATGCCTGGACTCAAGGGAATGGTTGATGTGGTAGTTTCTTTATTTCTGCTGCATTAATCTCCATCTTCACTCCAGGGGCCTCTTGGCTCAAAGCCGAATTTAGGAGTATAATGGGGCCCAGTGGGCCTCACACCAGCCCTGTGGGATTTTTTTTACTCTGGGCCTTAGAGACTGGAGCAGTGATTGGGGGTATCATATTCTATTCCTCCCTGCAAGGACCCGTCAGACCTCTGTATTTTTCTTAACCTGCCTATTTCCCATATTTTTAAAAAATGGTATTTAATTAAGTTCTTACTATGTGCCAGGCACTGTACTAAGTGCTGGGGTAGATAGAAGTTACTCAGGTTGAACATAGTCCATGTCTCACAAAGGGTTCCCAATCTTAATTCCCATTTTACAGGTGAAGTGACTGAGGCCCAGAGAAATCAAGTGACTCACTTAAGGTCACACAGCAAACAAGAGGCGGGACTAGGAATAGAACCCAGGTCCTTCTGACTCCCTGGCCCATGCTTTATCTATTAGGCCATGCTGCTTCTCATATACTGCCCCTCTCTTTCCAGCTTCCTCTACCCCACTACCCCAAGTTTGTCCCTGAAATTAAGGAGAGAATAAGAAGGGGAAATGGGGATTGGGACAGGACAAAGAAGAACAGGGCTGGGTTGCCTACCAGGAAACTGGGAAATCCCAATAAGCCATGCGCGTTTGGGCTGCACCTAGTCGTTTCTGGTTCTGGGGGCACTTCTTAGTTGTTTGGAAGTTGGTACAAGCAAGGAGTTGTTTGGGGCCTGTAGGGAAAGTGACGGAAGGAAGTAAGGAAGTCGATATTCCACTGCTTAAACTTCCCCTCCCCACCCCAGCTCATCCTGGGGTTTCCAGGCAATGATTTCTGAGCCAATCCTACCATAAATAAGGAGCTAGGTGAAAAGAGAGAGGAAGAGATCTGTAGATAGACCAACAAAGGAGTAAAAACACATTTCTCCAGAAACTAAAGCTTTTTGTCTGCAAAATACTGGAGAAGGACCAGGAAAGATTTAACTGCAACTGATTTAAAGGCAACTGAGGCCCAGAGAAGTTAAGTGACTTGCCCAAAGTCACACAGTTGACAAGTGGCGGAGCTGGAATTAGAACCCAAGACCTCTGACTCCCAAGCCCATGCTCTTTCTGTAATGTATTCCCAAGAGCTTAGAACACTGGTCTGCACATAGTAAACATTCAATAAATACTATCGATTGAAGTAGTGGAGCCTGGGACTAGAACCCGAGTCCTTCTGACTCCCAGGCCTGTGTTCTATCCATTAAGCCTTGTGGGGGCAGCAGGATGAGAGATTTCTGGCCTTTGCTGTGATGGCCACCTCTGTGGGTGGGGCTTGGACTGTTTGGGTTTAGGTGGGACTTAAAGGAGGGCTTGGGCTGGGCAGAGTTTGGCCTGTCTAGCCCTGTTCAGTGCCAAAGCTTTCTCAACAGAAGTTGGATGTTTTTTGGCTTTGGGCCTCTGCATGAACAGAGGATGAGTTGGCGTTCTGGAGCCAAAAGGTCTTCTCTGGAAGATATGCTCTGCTTTTCTGTTGGAGATGAACAGTCCCTATTATCCAGCTGTGTTTCATCACTGATCAAATTCACCTAATGAGTGGGTATGATTGAAAAGGCCAGTGTGTATGTCTGTATCCTCTCTTGCATACATTCACATACACACAGGCTGTCCTTTGTTTCTCCACCCTTAAGACAGTGCTTGTAACAAGTTTTGCAGGGAATTATAATATGAATGTTTTAATTCATGAGTATGTTTGGGATGGTGCTGGGCAGTGGGAGGCCTGAGCAGGAAAGGCCCTGCAAACCTGCCAAGTGCTTAATAAATATTACTACTACTACTATTTCTTCAGGGTTGTGGGGAGATACTGCTATCCCTGGAATACCAGCAACATACCTCAGGCTGGGGCAGGGCAAGCTCACCCTGGAACAGTGGTTCCAGGCAGATTTACGTGTTAAGTTTATTCTGGCAGCTTCCTTGGTAAAACTGTGGCAAGTCCTTTCCGATTAGTTGTCAGGAATGAAAGAACTTTTCTTGCAGCTCTGGGGAGGCAGTTTTCCTAATGAGCCCCCAAATGGCTCTGGATCACCTATTCAGGCTGACAGGATAGTGGACGTGTACTCTGTGGTGATTACGAAGTGTCACCATTGGGAAGCTGCTGGGGCTGAGCAGCACTCAGGTTCCAGATACTGTCCCTCTGTTTCTCAAGGTCCCAGCACTCTGGTTCAAGATATTGTCTCTTTGTTTCCCTGCTTTCTCCCCTGTGGCTTGCATCAGGGAGAGATTAACCTTCCATCTTAGAATGAATGACTGAATTCTCTCTTCCCTACACTGATTGCACTGAAGGGTTTCTCACCTCAAAGAAATCTGACAGTTTCCCTAGAGCAGACTTATGTGTGTTTATTAAAAGACCTGCTTAATGAAGCTTCTGTTCCATTCCTTCACCTGACTTTTTCCAGGAGGAAAGATAACTCGGGGGCTGGGATGTCTCCCCAGAACACCTTGTAAGCACCCACAGGTCCACCGCCAAGAATCTGGGTGAGATGTAGAGATAAATAAGAATCAGTCAATCAATGGCTTATACATGTCTATATATACATTATAAATAAGTTCATATTAATGTCCATCTCCATGTCTAGACCGTAAACTAGTTGTGGTCAGGGAATGTGGCTACCGACTCTGTTGGACTCTCCCAAGTGCTTAATAGAGTGCTTTGCACACAGTAACTGCTCAATAAATACCACTGATGATGATAGTGATGATCACTGGTATTTACTGAGCATTTACCACATGTTGAGTACTGTAATAAACACTGGGAGACAACAATAAAGTAGATAGACACAATCCTTGCCAGTAAGGAACTTACAACATAGGGGATGCAGACAATAAAATACATCACAGTAAATGGAAGCAAAAGAGTGTAAGATTATGTACACAAGGGGATAGGGGTGGTTGAGAATCAAAGTGCTTAGGGGGTTTGGACTTGAGTTCATAGGCAACACAGAAAGGATGGAGAATAAGATGGAGAGATGAGAATAGTCAGAGAAAACTTCCTGGAGGAGATATGATTTTGCTAGGGCTTTGAAGATGGGAAGAGTGGTGGCCTATCTAATATGAAAGGGGAGGGTGTTGCAGAAAGGACAGAAGATGTGAGGAAGGGGGTGGACTGTGAGCAAGAAATGAGATTGAGGCACAGTAAATTGGTGTTAGAGGAGCTGATTGTCTTTAAAGCCGATGACATGAGTTTCTCCTTGATGTGGAGATAAATGGGCAACAATTGGGGTTTTTTAAGGAATGGGGAGATGTACACAGGGAGTGGGTATGAGTGGAGAATAGAAGGGGACCCAAAACTGAATTTGTAGGGCCCCAGAGGTAGGGCCTGGAGGCAGAGGAGGAGTGGGTTAAAGAGACTGAGGAGTGATTAGAAACACAGAAAGAGAACCAGAAAAGAAGCTTATCAGTAAAGTCAAGGTTAGATAATATTTTCAGGAGAAGGGGATGGTCCACAATGTCAAAGGCAGCTGAGAGGTTGAGGAAGATTAGGATGGAGTAGACACTGTTGGTTTTGTCAAGGAGGTCATTGGTGATCTTAGCCAAAGCTGTTTCAGTGGAGTGGTAAGGACAGAAGCTGGGTAGCAGAGGCTTAAGGAGGGAGTTGAAGGAGAGGAAGTGGAGAAGAGGGGGTAAACAACTTATTCAAAGAGATAGGAAAGGAATGGGTTATGGGGCAGTGGGTTCAAAGGAGGGCTTTTCTAGGATGGGGATGCATGGGTGTGTTTTGAAAGTAGAAGGGAAGGAACCATCGGAGGAGTGGTTAAAGATGGCAGTCTGGTTGGAAAGAAGGGAGGGGGCAAGTGTTTTGATAAGGTACAAAGTGTGGGGTTGGAGACTCAGACGGAAGGAGTAGATTTGAAAAGGAGGTGGGTGATCCCTTGAGAGATCCATTTTGAGAGATTGAAAAGGATGAGAGAGAGGATGGGGCAGGAAAACTGGATGAGTGGAGGACAGTTTAGGAAGTCCATGCCTGATGGTTTTAATTTTGTTGATGAAAAAGCAAAGTCATTAGGAGCAAGAGATACGGGAAATAGAGGGACTGAGGGTTTAAGGAGGGGGTGCGAAGTCAGAAACAGTTGGCATGGACTACGGGCATAAAAGTCTATAAGGACAGAGACATTTTTTTTTTGTTGGGTAGAAGAGAGGGCAGAGTTAAAGCAGGAAATAATGAGTTTGTGATGAGTGAGTTGGGCCTGATGTCTGGGTTTCCCCCAACAGGGTTCCAAGGAGCGATCACAAGAAAGGAGGGAAACATACTGTGGAGCTGATCCGGGGCTGTGGGTTGGTGGTATGAGATCGATCAAGGGATAGGGATGCAAGGGAGTTGAGCTCAGCTTCTTAGAGGAGGGTCATGACCAAACCAGGGCATTTTCCTCAGGCTTTCAACCAGAAAAGTCAACCATGACTTGCCTTACCTATTACCATCAGTCAAGGCAGAAGTTGGTTAGCTGGGGAGATGGGGAAAAAAAGAACAAGAGGGAGGAAAGGATGCTTCTTGGCAAGGGAAGAGGCGATAGTCCTCACACTTTAGACGTTTTTCTTCCGGCAAATGCTAAAACGTTGCTCAGTAATGGATGTAACACTCTTCCTCTAAGATATAGGCTTCGCTGTTTGTTGTCCAATCAGCCCAATTATTCTTTTTTATTATTTTTTATGGTATTCAAGTGCTTACTGGGTGTTAAACACTGTTGTAAGAGTGTTTGGTTGGGCACAGTCCCTGCCCTGTATGGGGCCCACAGTTTAAGTAGGAGGGAAACCAGGAGACCGGAAGCACAGAGGAGTTAAGCAACTCACTCAAGGTCATCCAGCAGGCACGTGGCGAAGCTGGGATAAGAACCCAAGTCCTCTGACTCCCAGGCCTATGCTCCTTCCACTAGGCCTTTCTGCTCCTCCCAATTATTATTGCTAACATCCTCAACTGGTGTAAGATAGATGCAGAGTCAGAAGTTGGGTGCCAGCATAGTTCCTGAGAGCCTAGTCTCCTCCTGGAGAGAGAGGAATCAATTGGATGATCTACCTGAATGGGGGATGAATGACAGACTGTGAGACTATCCAGGATTCAGTATAATGCTGTTGTGCAGTCAAGCTCCTTAGAAGGTGAGCTTCAGCACAAGTGTTTCAATTAATGACAGCCCTTTCTACATTTCTTGAGAATGAAGTATCGGTGGGGTGCCTAGAACAGGGGCAACAAAGCAACCACCAATATCAATCAGTGGTATTTTATTGAGCATTTACTGTGTGCAGAGCATTGTACTAAGCTCTCGGGAGAATACGGTACAGCAGAATTAGCAGATACCCTGCCCATAATGCACTTACAATTTAGAGGTGGAGATAAATATTAATAAATAATTTGTAATGTATAATTTAAAGACACATACATAATATGGATTATTAAGATTTATCACCATCACCAGCACTGTCTTGGTTTTGTTGAGTGGGGTCTGGGCTATTTCTCACTCATTCACCCGTACTTTTCCATTGTTGTTGATGGTATCACCATCCTTGCCGTCTCAAAAACCCATAACCTTGGCATTATCCTTGACTCCACTCTCTCATTCAACCCACATATCCAATCCATCACTAAATCCTGTTGGCCTGACCTTCACATCTACCCTTTCCTCTCCATCCAAACTGCTACCACATTAATACAGTCACTCATCCTATCACGCCTAGACTACTGCATCAGCCTCCTTTCTGACCTCCGAACCTCCTCCTCTCCCCTCTCCAGTCCTCTTCACTCCACTGCCTGGATCATCTTTCTACAAAAACATTCAGGACAGGTTCTCTTTCCTCATTCCCCCACCCTAAACTCCCACCCCTAGCCAGCCTCTCCCTCAAAAATCTCCAGGGATTGCAGTCACCTGTTGTCGGGGACAGGTTCTTTAAGAATCGGTGCGCGTGCGTGAGAGAGAGGCCGGGGATGGAAAACCTGAGTTTTGTATAGAATTTATTCTGTGGGGAAAATTGAATTAATTCATTATTTAGACGTGACAATCGGCCTTCCCTTTTTGGGGAAATATGATGTTAAAACTTCCCCTTTGGGAGGAATATGGTGTTAGAGTTTCCCTAACGGGAGGAATACACTGGTATGTTACTCGCGTGTGGGTGGACACCAGGGCCCGCCCAGGCAGAGCTCGCTTATGGTTTACTCACAACGTGGTGAGGCGACTAGTTCCCACCATGTGTGCACCCACTCAGGAGGAACCCACTTAGGTGTTAAACCCACTTGCTCATTAAAACCCACATATGCGTTAGACCCACTTGTACGTTAAAACCCACTTATGCGTTAAGTTCACGTACGCGCTACTTGCACATGGTGAGGCGGCTAGCTCCCACCATATTCACATCCCACTGGGGAGGCACCCACTTAGACATCAAATCCACTTATGTGCTACTCACACTCGGTGAGGCGGCTAGCTCCCACCATATTCACATCCCACTGGGGAGGCACCCACTTAGATATCAAATCCATTTAAATGTTACATACCCATGGTGAAGCATCTGGCTTCCAACCCCACAAGCGCTCAGCAGGACGGGACACTCACCCATTCCACGGCTCCTCACTTGGTGCAGGCAGAGCGGCCTTCTCACGCTCTGAACAGAGGCGACCTCCAGCCGGCTGCCAAATCCAGTTCCTCTGCAAAGGTTAGAGGCGGCAGGTATTTATCACCAGTGCCTTTAGGCCATTCCAGCTTCCGGCCTCAGTTTATCCAATCTCTGCCCTCCCTCCCTCCTCCATTTCTAATTTGATTGGCACGGGGGTGAGGGGCACCTTCTGTATTCCCAGCTTGGGCTGTCAATTTGGCAGTTTTGGTTGTGGGGGCGGTGTCCCACCCTCACTTCCGAGTTGCGCCTCCTGGCTCAGGAGTTCACGAGATAGCATTTGACCTTAAGATGGTACCCGACCATCCACCTCAATATCAAATGAAAGCTCCTTACCATTACCTCACCTCACCTCCTCCTACCTCACCTTGCTTCTCTCATTCTATAACCCAGCCAACACAGTTGACTCCTCTGGTGCTAACCTTCTCACTGTACCTCGAGCTCACCTGTCTCGCCGCTGACCCCTGGCCCACATCCTACCTCTGGCCCGAAACTCCCTCCTTCCTCAAATCCAACCAATAATTACTTTCCATCCCTCCCCTTCAAAGGCTTACTGAAAGCACATCTCCTCCAAGAGACCTTCCCAGACCAAACCCTAATTTTCTTCATCTCCTATTCCCTTCTGCATCACCCTGAGTTGCTTCCTTTGCTCTTTCCCCCTCTCCCCACCCCACAGCACTTATATATGTATCTCTGTAATTTTATTTATTTATACTGATGTCTGCTTATTTGTACTGATGTCTATCTCTCCCCTCTAGGACTGCGAGCTTGTTGTGGGCAGGGATTGGATTGTCTCTGTGCTGTATTGTACTTTCCCAAGTGCTTAGTACAGTGCTCTGCACACAGTGAGTGCTTAATAAAAACAATTGAATTAATTGCTGACTTCTGTTGTTTAATCATGTACATCTAGACTTCCAGTCTTTTATCTGTTTTGTATTTACCAGTTTGTCTCCCCTACTTGATTGTAAGTGCTTTGAGTTAAGGGCCTGACCTTTTGTTAAATGTTCCCAAATGCCTAGAGTCGCTTTGTACCCAGGTGATGCTCAGTAAATGCTGTAGGGGGTGATGATGATGACACTTTAGACTTTATGGTGATCCCTCCAGGGACTACCAAGGCACAGGCCTGAAATTAGGCAAGGAGAGGGGCCAGGGTCTTTGTGTTTCAGTGTGTGTGTGTGCAGGAATGACAGTTGTTGGTGATGGGTAATAGCTGCCGTTTCTCACATTAGCCATTCCTCCTGAGGAAAGACTGGACTGTTGTGCTGGGTGGAAGACTCGTAGCATGGAATGAATGGAAATAAGAAGCAAAAAAAACATGCTGCAAGTTTCAGGCCCTCTCCTAAATGGGATAAAGCTAGGCTTCTGATGACAAAAGATGAGGTTAACTGAGAGGGGAGCAAAAAGTAAAAGCTCTTCCTTGTCCTGTGCCTTGAGAGGACTGAGGTGTTGATGAGCAATGACAGGTCCCCAAATGATCTGAGCATAAGTATTTTTGACAGGTATCAAGGGTATAAAAAATACAGTGTTATGCAAAACCTTGATGGCTCTGGCAGTTGAATTGCTGGGTGATTCCTGAAATTATGTAGAATGACAGAAACACATTCAAGGTGTAAAAATGCTGACTCCATCTTTCCAGACCCAGAGGATGGTTGAGAAATACAGAAGGAGAATAATTCAAATTATCTGGGACAACTCTAAAAACAGAATCCCAGAGAGGTTAAAATAAGGTGGGGGAGACAGGAAGATGAACTAAATGATTTCAGGAGGATACAGAATTGAACACTGTGCCTGAATTATTTTCCTAGAGCAGCACCTGGTCTATGACCCAAGGTTGGAAAAGGAGGTAGAAAACTGAATCAAGAAGACTAGCCTTGAGAGTCTAGTTCCACATTTCTCTGGTGCAGTTCCTAGCACTGAGCTGATTCTGCAGAGAAGCTTGTAATTGACTACTGACCTTGTGGGCAGGGAATGTCCATGAACCCTGTTGCACTGTTCTCTCCTTAGAGCTTCAGTACAGTGCTTTGGACACAGTAAACACTCAATAAAAATCACTAATTGATTGGTTCATGTTTCAAGAACATAAGCATCAGCCTTCAGGAGTTTTGGGATGATGGTCTCTAATAAGCCTTTTATTGATGATTGTAGCTTGTTGAGCTGCAAGTGTTTCTCAGTAGAAGTATACTTGGAGTTTGGCTTCTGTGGTGGCAAAGAATAGGTTGAACAGGCCTGGATCCATCACAAAGCACAGCTTTACTCCAAAGGTGATTGGGGTGAAGATAAGACAGGAGACTCTTAAAATGAAGAAGCAACACTTCAAGAAGTCTTAGGATCTTAATGAATGTTTCTGGGCAGCCAAATTTAATAATTACTGGACTCCAGGTCTATTGGCATCAAATGTCGGATTCAAGAGTACTGATGGAGGTCTTGATGTTGCTTCTTTGGAATCTGTCATGGTCTCTAGGTTCTCTGCATTTTGGGCTGAAACTAGGCCGTGATTCAAGGTAGAGTTAATTCTCCTTAGTAACCTATTCAGAAACAATCTAATTAGAATCTTGCTGGCAATGGAAAGAAGTGAGCCTAGAAATTTCTTCCATCAGCTCCGTCATCTGAAGATGGTCATTTTGATGTAGTCTTTGAAGTCTGGCATTTTTTCAGTGTTCCATATGTGGTTAAAATTCCTCTCAGAGGGCTGAGTTAAGTCTTCCTCTTGTATATAGATGTAGGCAGGAATGCTAGCATTTTTCAAGATTTTGAATACAGAAAGAGACTTCCTTATAACTTCACATTTGGGTTGTTTTTCTTAGCTTCTTATAGTCTCAACTTGAGTAGAAGGCAAGTTCAGAAAAAATTGAAAGGAACCAGGCCTGCCTTCTGCATCAACTGTGCACTTGACCCCCTAAGCACCTTGATACTCACCCCACCATTCAAGTAAATTATCCTTGTACTCTATTTTTCCTATCTGTAATTTATTTAAAATTGTATCTCCCCCTATAGACTGTAAGTGCCTTGAGGGCAAGGATCATATCAGCCCCCTGTAGTCTGTAAGCACTTTGCGGGCAGGGATCACATCTACCCTCTGTATTACATTGTATTTTCCCAAGTGCCCCATCCAGTGCTCTGCACCAGTTAGCACTCAATAAATACCATTAATCGACTGATTGAAATGTTAATGCAGTCCCCTTGGGATCAATACCTATGCTCTAATAATACAACATGTATTGGGTCTTTATCACCTCATTGTTTCCAGAGAGCTCCAAGAATGATACCTGTCACTTCTCCTTCTGTGGAAGGAAGATATGTTGATTTTTCTTCTGACTTTCCCTTGATACTCCACCTTGCCTTCATTTGGCCTGAAATAATTTTCTGTCTACAAAAACCCATGAGGATCTTATTCAGGATCCTGGGATCATATGGTTTTTTCCAACTCCGAAAGTTACTGGATGTGTTTCTGATTTCCAGGACAGCCATCTGCTTTCTAGAAGCTGGGCAGCAGACTGGAGCTGGCAGTGTGCTGATTGTACTACCCTGGCCCATTTCCCTTCTTGGAGAGCACCTCCTCCATCCCCTTGAGTTCTAACAAGTAATTTTTAGTGGCGCTGAACTCTTGAAACTCCTGAAATGCCCTCTGCTGAAATGCCTTCCACTGTATTGTTTCCCTCTGTTCCAGTCCACATCTCTAGCTCCCGTAATACAAAGGCTTATTATTAACTAGTTTTGAAAGAAAGCTTCATTTTCCCTTGCACTCTCCTCTGACTCTCTAAGCCACCATTTACCCCACCTCATCTCTTCAAAATAACACAGTGGGACGTTCAATTAGAGTTGAAAGCCTTAAATTTCAAGGACAGATTAAGAGACTGCATAGTGCTTATAGAATGTCCATTTTACCTTTTCATTGTTCTGATCTGCCAACAAGGAGCCCTAGAATAATTCAGGGGCCCTAGGGGATGTAGCCCGTGGTTGAGGCTAAAGAGTGGGGGTGGGGGCAGCAAAAGATAGATAAATCCATAGTTGCATAGGCCCCAGAAGAGTAAATCTAGTCTTGCCCCAATCCTTTCCTGCAGCCTCGAGAGTTAAAGTGGCCAAGTTGTCAGGGGGAGTCTGCGGGCCCCAAACCAGGCTCCACATGCAAGAAGGAGCCCAGAGCAGGGAAGGATCTGGAGGGAGCACAGCCAGACTGCCACAGAATTGGTACAGAATTGGTCTTGGCAAGCAAAGACATTTTGGGTAGGGTGTGGGTGGAGAGGGATTCTTCTTCGCCTTAGGGTAGCAAATGGAGATTTTCTACCTTGCAAGGTTAATGCTCAGGGCACCTCTTTCATCTGCCAACTCTGTCTGGGTGGGATGGGGGCTCTGAGCTGCTCTTCAGGTGATAATTCTTGCCTCTACAGATCAGGAGCTTTTGGGGCTGCAGCCCAGAACACACAACCAAGGAGAAGAGGTACACAAAATGCAGAGGTACATGACAGGTATGGATTGCCTAAACTAGGTCCATTTGGACAACTGCCTTCCCAGACACCCCTATCTGATCTTCAGTCAGTTGAAGGGATTAATTTATGGCACTGTTATTAATCTTGGGGAATGGGGGTGGGTAGGGTGGGGATGGGACTACAAATTGGGCTCACCAGCACCAGGGGAGTTTTTTTTTTAAATAAAAAGAATGCCCACTACTGCACCCTTTCTGGCCATTCATAGCCATAGAAGGGGGAGCCCCAGTGCCAGGGGATTAATTTTTTTATTTAGGGCAGAACTAATGGCAGCTCTCTGGCTCCCTCCCTCCCTTCTGCAGCCACAAAAGCCACAGTGGTGTTGATGGGGGCAAGAGCAGCAGCTTTCTGAGACCCGCCAGG
Organism: Ornithorhynchus anatinus; assembly: GCF_004115215.2. Lineage (NCBI taxonomy): Eukaryota > Metazoa > Chordata > Mammalia > Monotremata > Ornithorhynchidae > Ornithorhynchus > Ornithorhynchus anatinus. The sequence continues at coordinate 113,082,014 of NC_041729.1, forward strand.
AGACTCCTGGCTGCAGTGGCCTAGACTGGGGTTCCCTCTGCTGTGGGGGTCAGCTCCAGGTTCACCCACACAACACTTTGTTTTGGAGGAAAACACCATTATCATTCTGGGTTCCTGCACCCCAGTTTCATGTAAAGTCCCCCCTCCCTCTCCCCAGACCAGTTATTCAAAGGGAAATTCAAATCACCCCGAAGTCATTTAAAAATTCTGCCTGATACATCATCTTGAAGGACTTCACCTGAATAGCATGCCAAGCAGCGTGGCTCAGTGGAAAGAGCATGGGCTTGGGTGTCAGAGGTCCTGGGTTCTAATTTCAGCTCTGCCACTTGTCTGCTGTGTGACTTTGGGCAAGTCACTTAACTTGTCTGCGCCTCAGTTACCTCATCTGTAAAATGGAGATTAAGACTGTGAGCCCCACGTGGGACAATCTGGTTACCTTATATCTACTCCAGCACTTAGAACAGGGTTTGGCACATAGTAAGGGCTTAACAAATGCTATCAGTATTATTATTATTATAATGAAAAATGTGCTGCCCCATCTTGGATCCTGCAATAGCCCTGAACTTGCAGGAGAGATCTTTCTACCCTGGCCAGGACCAGGCTTTCTAGTCTTTAGTCAACCATGGGGTCATCGTACCTAAATTTAACAGAGCAGGAAAATTCTCATGTGCCAAACATTAAGTGGCACATTTAAGGATGAGAGACCCAGGGACTTTGAGTAGGTGCAGGGGCTGCGGACAGAGAAGGAGGTCAGAGATAATCACTGATCACCACTCCATATCTCTTCCCAGCCTCTTCACCTTGCCATCATTAGAGCCCCACCCCTCCTCTCTGCAAAAAACCCTGATTGGTCACCTGGGAAGGCTGACCCTACTTGGGGGGCTCCTTCATGGACACAGACAAATCCTTCAGTTCATCCAAAGCTCAACACCTGAGGAGGCTGGAGTGACCTGAGAGATATCCCAGGGATGATGATGATGGTATTTGTGAAGCAGTTACTATGTGCCAAGCACTGTTTTAAGCACTGGGGGAGATACAAGGTCATCAGTTTGTCCCACGTGGAGCTCAGTCTTCATTCCCATTTTACAGATGAGGGAACTGAGACCCAGAGAAGTTAAGTGACTTGCCCAAGGTCACACAGCTGACAAGTGGTGGAGTCAGGATTAGAACCCATGACCTCTGTCTTCCAAGCCCGGGCTTATTCTACTAGGGAGCAGGGATGTCGGCAGAACTCTTCAACTGACTGGTCTCATCCTCGTTCAGCTATGGCCACTATTCTCTTGTTTCTGTATCATTAATATTTTGCACAGATTTAAGTACCCATGGGGTCTGTGAATGATGGGAAGTTGATGATGTTTTGCCTTTGGAGTCTTATCTCCTGAATTATGAAGCAGTTCAGTTAAATACAGGGAACATTTATGGGCTGAATCTGCATGGGGCAAAACAATTCCTTTTTTAAAGAAAGAAAAAAACCTCAAGCACACATATTTAGCAGAACAAGAGTTTCCATTTAAACCAAATAGCTTTGGAAGTGCAGATTTTGGCCATTCTGTGTTAGGATTATCTGAAACTTATTGGCTTCAGTTTGGGGATATGAACTGTGTGTGGGAGTGTGTCCTTTATAGGGAATACTGATTGGCCCAATAGCCCCCCGATGGACAGTTGCTACCTGGGAGTTCTGAAACTCTGGGATGGTCCCTCACCCCATTGTCAGCCTGCCTAGATGGTGGGGGCTGTTAAGAAATTCTCAAGGTGTCAGTAGATAATGGGAAAAACCCAGAATGCTCCCTGATGACTGGACTGACTGGTCCATCTCAGAATTCCCTGGGCAGGATCAAGTATTTCAAGAGACGTTGGCTCTGGTCATTAAGACAATTTTCCTAGATGCATAGTCTAGCCCCAAAGGGTTAAGTCTGGGCTAGACACCATGGGAAGCTATGTAACCGAGAAGATCTTTGCCTAATTCACAAAGGCTGGCCACCTGACCCTGGACTCCATTTGTTTCTTGCTTGTCTTTATCTAACCTATAGTTAGGTCCAATTTAGCCTTGCCATAGCTTAAGTTCTTGAAAGTAGTAATAATAGTATTTAAATGCTTACTGTGTGCAGGATGCTGAGAAAGGGTACATGGCTGGGAATTAGATATGGACCCTGCCCCTGAGCTCCATAATCTGTCTTATGCTGTTCCCATCCAATGGCAGTGAGATATTCAGTGAAAAGCTACAGTCTCCAAGCCCAAACTGAGATGGTGCTGGAAGAAAAGGGATTACGTCCCCCTCCAGTCAGGGCCCCGGACAGGGTAACTCGATGAAATTGCAGTGAAGAAACCAGGTTGGTCATTCATTCATTCAATAGTATTTATTGAGTGCTTACAATGTGCAGAGCACTGTACTAAGCGCTTGGAATTTACAATTCGGCAACAGATAGAGACAATCCCTGCCCATTGATGGGCTTGATTGTTTGGTACCATCATCTGACAACCTTCAGTGGGAATGACTGAGGTTCCACTGTGGGCTGGGGTGGACAGAGGGGTCTTGGCAGCTGCCACAGCCCTGAAAAAGAAAAGTGGGGGAGATGCTGCCTGGTATCCACTCTACCACCTGCTTTTCAGCAGCAGCAGCAGCAATAGCCACTGCCATGGTGGCTACACTGGCTTCATTCTAGGTTGTTTCTTGTAAATTGGCTTCTTGAACATTCCCTCTCTACAGTCTAGAGGGCAAGATTACAGTCAAGAGAACTGTAGAGGATGGTAATTGAAGAAGTGGCAGCTAGGCCTCTGTTGTGTGTGTACATCCCTTCCCTGTCTTAATTCTTTTCTCTGTTTCTCCCCATTTTTTCTGTCTCTCTCTGCTTCTACTCTCTATTCAATCAATCAATCAATCAATCAAATTAACTGAGCACTTATTGTGTACAGAGCACTGTACTAAGTGCTTGGGAGAGTACAACACAATAGTATAACACAATCCCTACCCACAGTGAGTTTACAATCTAGAGAGGGAGACAGATATTTAAAGGAATAAATTACAAATATGTACTTAAATGTTGTGGGGCTGGGGTTGAATAAAGGGAGCATGTCAGAGTACATGGCTCAGTGGAAAGAGCAAGGCTTGGGAGTTAGAGGTTGTGGGTTCTAATCCCAACGCCAACACTTGTCTGCTGTGTGACCTTGGGGGAGTCACTTAACTTCTCTGTGCTGCAATTCCCTCATCTGTAAAATGGGGATTAAGACTGTGAGCCCTTTGTGGGACAACCTGATTACCTTGTATCTACCCCAGTGTTTAGAACAGTGCTTGGCACATAGTAAGCGCTTAACAAAACCACCATAATTGTTATTATTACTAAAGGAGAGGGAGAAAAGGAAATGAATGCTGAGTCAGAGAAGACCTCTTGGAGACAATGTATCTTCAGTAAGGCTTTGAAGGTGGGGTGAGTAATTGACTTTCCTGTAACTTTTGTTCCTAACTTTTAAATCCTGCCCAGTGGAAGCCCCATTCCCTGAGCAGCATGGCCTAGTGGAAGAGCACCGGCCTGGGAGTCAGAAGGACCTGGGTTCCAATCCCAGCTCAGCCACTTGTCTGCTATGTGACGTTGGACGAATCACTTAACTTCTCTGTGCCTCAGTTACTACTTCTGTAAAATGAGGATTAAGACTGTGATCCCCATATGGGACATGGACTATGTCCAACCTGATTAGCTTGTATTTACCCCAGTGCTTAGTACAGTTCCTGACACATAGTAAGTGCTTAATGAATACCCTAAAAAAATTCCCTGTCCAACTTTGTGTTCCTCAAACTAAAGTTGCCTTAATTTCTTGCCCAAAGGTCTCCCTGCCCCGAAGTTGGTGCCCCTAGCTCTGGGAATGCCCTCTCCTCCCTGGTCCCTCTGGAGTTTCTCTTCCTTGTACCTGTTCCTGGATGGAATACTTCCTGATGGGGGAAGACAAGACTAAAGTCTGGGCGCTGGTGACTGAAGTACCATGTGGGACAAGGTTGGGACAAGGGGGATCAGTAGTCTAATACAGAAGAAAATCCAAAGGCAGGAAACAGATTCTGTTAGAAAAAGATGGGGAGGCAGAGTTTTGGTGAGGAGGCCTTAAGGACAATTAACTTATCCAGTAACAGTGTCAGGGAAGGTTTAGCAAAGCCTTTGAACCTATTCAGGCTTGCAAAACTAGGAGGCTCCTTATCTTTCTCCATTCATGAGGCTCCTCCAGACTCCCCTAGAAGCCAGTGAAATATGGAGATTAAAATGCTGTGGGTTTTTGTGCATCGTTCAAGAAAAGGCAAACTTTTCCTTATTAAGAATCCCATCCGGCCCCAGGTACATGCTTCTTTTCCCCTTTAGAATGTGAAATTTATGTATCCTGGCATATCACTGAACATTTTTGTGACCAGTGATTGAGCTGATGAATGCGGCAGAGAAACAGAAGGCCGATGGCCTGAACTGAGAGAAAGGAACATCTTCCCCAGCCTCCCCTTCTCTTCCTTCCTGCTCCCACCCCATTCCAGTTTTACTCTGAGAAGAGGAAAGGGCCTAGCACAAATAGGGGCCATCCCCTCTCTCCCACTTTCCTCTTGAAGCTCTGTCGAGGGGAGAAGAGGAGGTGGCCCAGGGGCTAAGGGATTCAGTGCTTGCTTACTCTACATCCTAACATATCGTTCGGCCTGAAACCTCGTCCGTGATCTAAATTTCTTAAGCTTTCTGTGGGGCTATTTTCAGAAGTAAACATGGCAGGGGCCTGTGGGTAAACCTGTGGCTCGGGCTGCCTGCCAGACTGGCAGTTGGGGAGACACAGTCCTTCATTGATCCAAGCTTTTCCGCCTGGTTGCTGACCCACCCTCAGCACCAGGGGCTGGTGGAACCCAGGAGACTTAGGTAGCAGTTTAGCCTCTGCCATTGGATTCAGCTTCCATTCTCCCTCCACCCTCACCCTCACTCTCCTCACTTTACTTTAGCCTTAGCTCTAACCACTCATCCAACATGGCTGGATTGGTGTAACCTCGGGGCAAATAAGAGCCAGTTCCTTTTTTAACAACCTGCTGGGAAGGAGACTCCTCCTCCTCCCTAGTTCACCAGTTTGGGGTTTAGCATCACATGTAGTGATGGTGTGCGGTAGGTTTTAAATGAGTCCTGCAGTTAAATTAGCATCCCATCATGCCATGTCCCATCCCTCAAAAGCCCCAACAAATAGAACTTTCACTGGGGCTTTTCTTATCTTCTCAGTAGCATGCCTAGAGAGCAATAATAAAATGCCAGCACCAATTGCCTTTACTTTTGATTGAAAGGTGATGGCTGGAGTTTCTGGTGTACTAATTTCATTCTAACTATCACTCCTGTTTCTTCCCCTTCCCAATCAACCAATCAGTCAGTGGTATTTACCACTATCAATAACTTATCATATCCTGCCTTGAATACTGCATCAGCCTCCTTGCTGACCTCCCTGCCTCCTGCCTCTCCCCATTTCAATTACTACTTTATTCTGCTGCCTTGATCATTTTTCTACAAAACCATTCAGTTCATGTTTCCCCACCAATCATGAACCCTCAGTTGTTGCCCATTCACCTCCACATCAAACAGAAACTCTTTACCATTGGCTTTAAAGTACTTAATCACCTTGCTTCCCTGATTTGCTACTACAACCCTGCCTGCACACTTCGCTCCTCTAACCCCAACCTACTCACTGTACCTTGATCTCGTCTGTCTCACCTTTGACCCCTTGCCCATGAGTTAAGTGAGGCACAGAAAAGCAAAGTGACTTGCCCAAGGCCACACAGTAGATAAGTAGCAGAGCTGGGATAAAGACCTAGGTCCTCTCACTCCCAGGCCTGTGCTCTTTCCACTAGGCCATGCTGCTTCTCTTCTCTAGTTCAGGAATACTAGGGATCAGGAATAACATCACTTATTCACTTAGCCTTATAATCTCCCATTTGTCCTATCTGTAACTTATTTTAATGTCTGTTTCCCCATCTAAACTGTAAGCGCGTTATGGGCAGGGATTGCACCTATCAACTCTATTGCACTGTACACTTCCAAGCTCTTGATACAGTGTTCTGAACACGGTAAGCATTCACTCAGTCAATCATTTGCATTTATTGAACACTGTGTGCAGAGCTGTGTACCAAGTGCTTGGGAGGGTACAATATAACAGAGTTGTTAGAGATGTTCCCTGCCCACGAGCTTACCATGTAGAGGGGGAGACAAACATTAATATAAATTATGGGAATGTACATAAATGTTGGAAGTTGAGGGAGGAGTGTAAAAAGGGAGCAAATCCTAGTGCAAGGGTGACACAGAAGGGAGTGAGAAATGAGGAAATGAGGGCTTAGACAGGGAAGGCTTCTTGGAGGAGATGTGTTTTTAATAAGGCTTTGAAAGTGGGGAGAGTGATCAACTGACAGATTGAAGAAGCAGGTAGTTCCAGGCCAGAGGCAGGACATGGGCAAGAGGTTGACTGTGAGATAGATGAGATCACGATACAGTGGGAAGGTTAGCATTAGAGAGAGGAATGAAGCAAGCAGACTGGCTTGTAGTAGGAGAGTATTGAGGTGCTATAGGAGGGTGCAAGATGATTGAGTGCTTTAAACCCAATGGTGAGGAGGTTTTGCTTGATGCAGAGGTGGATGGGCAACCACTGGAGGTTTTTGAGGAGAGGGGAAACATGGCCTGAATGTTTTTGTAGGAAAATGGTGTTGGGGCTTATTCTCAGCTCCAACACTATGCACTTATTCTTTTCCCAGATACTTAGCATACTTAACAGAGAGGCTTGTCCCCTAGGCTGTAAACTCATTTTGGGCAGGGAATGCCTGTAATATTGTTATACTCTCCCAAGCAATTATTGCAATGCTCTGCACACAGTAAGCACTCAATAAATATGATTGACTGACTGAGAGAAGCAGGATGGCTCAGTGGATAAAGCACATGCCTCTGAGAGTCAGAGGGGACCTGGGTTCTAATACTGGCTCTATTGCTTATCTACTAGGTGACTTTGGGCAAGTCACTTAACTTCTCTGTGTCTCAGTTACTTAATCTGTAAAATGTGGATTAAGACTATGAGCCTCAAGTGGGCTATGGACTGTGTGTGTCCAACCTGATTATCTTGTATCTATCCCAGTGCTTAATACAGTGCCTGGCATTTAGTAAGTGCTTAACAAATGGCCTATTAAAAAAAAAGTAACAAATATGTTATGTCCCCATACCATGTAAACATGCCATGAGAAGGATCCTCCTCAGAATTACCATGGGGTGCCCCTTCTTGTCCCCTTCATATAGGGAGAGGTAGCAAGGAAGAGCTGAACGGGGAATGGAAAGACAGTAAATTAGTTGGAAATCATGGGGGACATGGGGATAAGTCTGGGAGTCAGCCTTAGTGAAACTTCTCCTGTCTTGAGAGATCAGGCCCATGTTTCATAATAATCTAGTCTTGCTACTGGGAAATATTAATACTGATATTAATGCTATTTTATGTTCATTTTGTTTTTTATTAAATATATGTTTTTAAGCACTTACTATGTGCCAGGCATGTACTAAGTGCTGGGGTCGGTACAGTTAGGTTGGACGCAGTCCATGTCCCACATGGGGCTCGCACTTTTAATCCCTGTTTTACAGATGAGGTAACTGAGGTCCAGAGAATTTAAGTGACTTCCCAAGGTTACATAATGGACAAGTGGTGGAACTGGGATTAGAATCCAGGTCCTCTGACTCCCGGGTCTGTGCTTTTTAGACTAGGCCATACTGTTTCTTATTGAGCACAAAGTGCTGTCTTAAGTGCTTAGGAAAGTTAAGATAGAAAAGTGACATGTTTCCTGCTCAGAAGGAATTTATACTTAAACAGGGGAGAAAGAACTAAAAAAAAATACAAATAGAGTAATCAGAATAAATAAATGACAGTTAAATAAGCATATCTTCAAAAGTGCTGAGGATAAATTTAAAAATAAATACAGTGTCAGAAGGCTGGGTTGGTATGATTTGGGCTGTTGGAAGTTAACCAGGGAAGGCTTGTTGGAAGAGGTAGGATTTTCAGAGGGCTTTGATTATGGGAGAGGTAAGGGCTGTTGGATTTGGAGAGGGAGTCCAGGCCAGGGAAATGGTGTGGGAGAGTTGCTACCAGATTTCAGTTCGGACACAGTCCCTATCACATGTGAGGCTCACAATCAATCAATTGATAACATATATTGAGTGCTTACTGTGTGTGAACACTGTACTAAGCACTTAAACACTGTACTAGCAGTATCTAGAAGATAGATACAACAAGAAAGTCTTGAAAAGGATGATCCTGGCTGCAGCATGGACTGGGGGTGGGAAAGGCTAGAGGCAGGAAGACCAACAAAGTGCTGATGCACAGCCTAGCTGTGGTATCACCAGTGTTGGGCATAATAACATTTGAAGTGGAGAGGAAGAGGCAGATTTGGGAAATTTGCTTGCTGGCTCATGGAGAGGTAAGATGGTGATGTTAGTGACATGGAGAGGAAAGTTAGGAAGAAGAGGAGCGGTTTTAGGACAAAAGGACAAACTCTACTCTACTCCAGTGCTTAATCCAGTGCTTGGTACATAGCAAGTACTTCACAGATACCACAAACACTATTATTATAGGCAAGAAGAGATGAATTGAATATCCCAGCTCCTTTTTATTTTTCCAGACTTGGTATATTTCAGAGGCAATTCTACTCTGAAAGATAGTTGGTTCTCAACTATGGCTCAACTTTTTTCCCTTTTTAAAAATCAATCTTCGTGTCTGAATCTCACTTTCAGAAAGATTTTCCTGAACTCTGTCAGCTATTCTGACAAATTAGGAGATGTTCAAATCCCTTGAGGAGTCACTGGAGTGGATGATTGTCTTACTTTGCTGTGCAGCAAGAAGCGGGGATCTGATCTGTCATGATGCCTGAGAACATGTCACAACAATCTGTTTGTCTTCTTCAGAAAAAAATAAACATCTTTATCTCCCCAAGCTATAGCTAATTTAGAGATTTTGCAAGCTGACATGCAACTGATTAAAATGGCTTCAAGCTACTGAGCCTTTTTATAAACTCAGTAGGCAAAGTCCAGACCTTTTGGGCTCAGGTTTTGTCTTTCTAAACTCTTTTTTTGAAAGATGGAATTTTATGCATTTAAAGTTGGAATTTTTTTCCACTTGAGCTTGATTGCCCCAAAGGGGTTTTACTTCTGCTTCTAGGAAAGGCAAAAAGTACAATATAAAATCCTTAGTATTTGACCTAAATACAAGATCATAGCTGCTCCAAAAAAGCAATATGGACTAGTAAGGATTTGTTATTGAATGGAGAAGCCAATTTTCTGTGTCTATTTCCAGTTTTTCCCTGGGATCTTCCACAACACTTATGTGTATATCTTTAAATTCTGTTGCTTCCCCCTACCTGTAATTTTATTTTGGTGTTCGTCTCCTCCACTAGATTGTAAGCTCTTTGAAGACTAGGATCTTGTCCACTAATTCTATTGTTCTCTCTCTAGCACTTAACACAGTGCTCTGTGCAGCAGTAGGTAATAATAATAATGTTGGTATTTGTTAAGCGCTTACTATGTGCTGAGCACTGTTCTAAGCGCTGGGGTAGACACAGGGGAATCAGGATGTCCCACGTGGGGCTCACAGTCTTAATCCCCATTTTCAGATGAGGTAACTGAGGCACAGAGAAGTTAAGTGACTTGCCCACAGTCACACAGCTGACAAGTGGCAGAGCTGGGATTCAAACTCATGACCTCTGAATCCAAAGCCCGTGCTCTTTCCACTGAGCCACGCTGTAAATCAATACTATGAATAAAAATAATAAAAACGATAGCATTTTTAAGTGCTTACTAAATGTCAAGCACTGGGGTAGATAATAATAGCTGTGGTATTTTTTGAGCACTTTGTGTGCCAAGAACTGTTCTAAACACTGGGGTAGATACAAGATAATCAGGCTCCACAGGGGACCCACAGTCTAAGTAGGAGGGAGAACAGATACGTGGGAATTGAGGCACAGAGAACTGAAGTGATTTGCCCAAGATCACACAGCAGACAAGTACTGTGAGCCCCATGTGGAACAAGGACTGTGTCCAACCTAACTTTCTTGTATCCACCCCAGTGCCTGACACATAGTAAGCACTTAACAAATACCAGAATTATTATTATTATTATTGTTGTTTGGCAGAGCTGGGTTTAGAATCCAGGTTCTCTGGTTCCCAGGTCCATGCTCTTTCCCTTAGACCATGCTGCTGCTCAGATACAAGATCATCAGTTTGGACACAGTCCCTGTCCCCCATGGGGCTCACAATCTAAGTGGGAAAGAGCACAGGCATTGAATCCACATTGTAAAGTTGAAGAAACTGAGGTGCAGAGAAGTCAAGTGACTTGCCCAGGGTCATACAGCCTGCAAATGGCTGACCCAGGAGTAGAATCCAGATCTTTTGACTTCCAGGACCATGTGCTTTTCACTAGGCCAAGTTGACTGAAGTCTTGTGTATCTTCTTTTTTCTTTCTTTTCTCTCCATATAATAGTAATAAAATTTACTGAACTCTGACTGAGTGCAGTGTATTTTACTAAACACTTAGAAGTGCAACAGAAGTAAGAGACATGCTCCATGATCTCCAGGAGCTTTTCCTTCTAAAATGAAACAGATGATGGTGTGATTCAGTACCCTAAGGCCCTATCAGGCAGGAGTTACAGGATGCTACATGAAAATCAATCATTGTCATTTATTGAGTGTTGACTGTGTGCAGAGCACTGTACTAAGCCCTTGGGAGAGGACAGTATAACAGTTGGTAGACATGCTCATAATCAGATTGAAGAATGGCATTTCCATATATCCAAATTATTCTGGCCAGCACTGAGATGAAAGCAATCTCTGAATTCTATTACCTTGGCAACAGACTGCCAAGTGATGCAATATGTATAAATGGATGGGAAAACTTATTGACAAAGCATGTGTATCTTTGCAAGACAAGTTGGCAGAATCTGTAGTCAACAGCATATCAATTTCAGAGCAAATCATTCTGCCAAAGCGATGAACGTGTCCAACTTGCCTTGCAGCGATGCTTGGACCTGGCCTAGCGTCTCTTAAACAGTTGCACTTTCAGTGCCATGCAATACTGTTTTTTCTACTAGTAGAAGTCTGGTTTCAGGACCAGTTCAAGCTATGGGTGAAAGGGATTTCTCAGGCATGTTTGCTTCTCCAGTACAACTGAGAAGAAACCATAGTCATGTTCATAGTGAAATTTGATGAGAACATTATGAATTATACATAATATTTTCTATAAATCTGGGTTTGAATTTATGCAAAGTTAATATTCATTTACTCATTCATTCAATCATATTTATTGAGCGCTTACTGTGTGCAGAGCACTGTATTAAGCGCTTGGAAAGTACAATTCAGCAACAGATCGAGACAATCCCTACCCAACAATGGGCTCACAGTCTAGAAGAGGGGAGACAGACAACAAAACAAAACAAGTTGACAGACATTAATAATTAGTTAAGTGCTTATTATGTGCCAAGCACTGTTCTAAGCACTGGGGTAGGTACAGGTAATCTGGTTGTCCCACATGGAGCTCACAGTCTTAATCCCCCTTTTTCACATGAGGGAACTGAGGCACAGAGAGGTTAAGTGACTTGCCCAAAGTCACATAGCTGATAAGTGATGGAGCTGGGATTAGAACCCACAACCTCTGACTCCCAAGATTATGCCCTTTCCACTAAGCCACATTATCTGCAACCTCCCAGGTTGCAAGTAAGGGATAGTCTGTTTCCATTCAAAGTTATCTTTCATGCACTATTGTCAAGTAACCCTCATTTACATGTGCCATTTTAGGCTATAATTGCTGTTGACTTCCAATTTCTTATGACTACAGAAAATATTTATTTGTATATTACACCTTTCCTGTCTCTGAAAGGTACCCCTGCATGACTGAAAAATTTCATGTAATTTCAAGTGCATCTAATTTTGTGTGATTTTTAAGGTCTGAGTGTTCTATGTATTTGTAAAAATAATTTTATAAAATTTCTAGTGACACTAACTGGGTGGATGAAATTTTGAAACATATTCCCAGGGTGTCTATGGCTGGTGTGGCCCGTGCAGAAGGGGTTTTCAAGTTCCTTTACTTTGGTGAGTTTGGTCCTGCTCTCTTCATGTCACCTAGTGAAGCTTGCATCAGAATCATTTTAAAAACTGGGCAAAGGATTAGGTGACAAAGTGGTTAAGGGGTGGAGTCTCCGAAGGTAAGGCATTAGGGACAAAAAGACAAGGAAGGAGAGTGAGGAAGCTCTCAGAACATAAATCTGATTGCTTCCCCTCTGCCTTTTCCTGCCACCCTGGTTGGAAAAGTAATATGACCTTTCAATTTTAAAAAATGGTACTTGTAATGTGTCAAGCACTGTTCTAAGCACTAGGGTAGATACAAGTTTATCTGATTGGACACAGTCCCTGTCCCACCTGGGGCTCACAGTCTAAACTGAAGGGAAGAGGTTTTAATCCCCATTTTTCAGGTGAGGTAACAGGCATAGAGGAAGTTGTGACTTTCCCAAGGATACCCAACAAGCAATTGGAAGAGCCGGAATTAGAATCCAGGTCCTCTGACTCCCAAGTCCATGCTCTTTCCACTAGGCCATGCTGCTTCAATAATTTGACCCCAATGTTGTGTCCCTATCTGATGCAGGGGAGACTGGTAATTTACAACAGAGTCAGCTGCTTTGGGCCCACCAGCCCCTTAAGGACCTGGGGAGGCTACCGCATCCCAAAAGCATGTGTCTGTGTCTCCAGCACTCACTACCCTCCCCCAGAGACACCCCAGGGGCATCTCTTACCCTAGAGGAGCAGCATCAGAAGATGTGAATGACAGGTAGTGGTGGGAGTGGGATGATTTGGGAACAGCATGGATCAGCAACAAGCAGCATGGGAGGATTCCTCCTTTGGCCTGGAGCTCCCCTGGGCTTTTCCTGTTCCAGGTCCATCAGTGTCACACTTTGGAACTGGCCAGCAGGATAGATTCTGTTTCTCACTAGGTCTTTGTGTCTCTCCGGGGACCTAGATGAAAGATGGACTTCTCAGTAGGATCTAAAGTTCCTGGTATAGGGCAGTACATTTAGCGGCAGCAATTTTCCTGGAAAAAAAGAAACGATAAAGAAATATCTTTTCTAGTAACAATCCAAGTTGCTTTCTGAACTAATATTGGAATTAAACTAGAATGGGATGAAATTGTACTGTGGTGAAAGAAAAAGGACCAGAATGGCTATTCTGGTCTCAACTGACCATATTTATTGAGTGCTTTATATGTGCAGAGCACTATGCTAAATGCTTTGGACAGTACAGTACAAGAGAATTAGTATGAAAATTGTTTGTGGGCAGTGGGAGTTCTTTTTGCTGGTGGAGGTGGTGCCCTATCCTCTGTGGGCCCAAGTTGGGAAGGAGCAGAGTCCCAAGTCTCTGCTGCCTGGCATCTGAACACCAGTGGCCTGAAGATGGAAACAGGTGGTTGGAGGTAGATCCACGGTGGCTGCTCCACTCCTACCCTTCTGCTGGCAGGATATGGCCCCCCAATCTGGTATGGCAACTTGTGGGGGCAATCCAGGCCCTTCCACTCATGGAGTGAGTGACTGACCCCATGTTTGCCCATCCTCCACCCTACTAATTGCCTGCTGAGTGACGTGGGGCAAGTCACTTAGTTTCTCTGTTCCTCAGCTTCTTCATCTGTACAATGAAGATTAAATGCTTGTTACCCTCATTTTTTTTTTTTTTGTGGAATTTGTTAAGCACGTACTATGTACCAGGCATCATGCTAGGCTATATATAAACTAATCAGGTAGGACATGGTTGCTGTCCCACATAAGACTCAGTTTTAATCCTTGTTTTTACAGATAAGGTAACTGAGGCACAGAGAAGCTAAGTGACTTGCCCAAGGTCACACAGTAGAGAAGTGCAGAACTGGGTTTAGAACCAAAGTCCTTTCTAACTCCCAGGCCATGCTACTTCTCTATTAGACTGTGAACCTCATGTGGGACAGGAACTATGTTCAACATGATTTTCTTGTATCTATACCAGCACGTAGCACAGTCCTTGGCATATTGCAGGTGCTTAATATACCACAATTATTATCATTTTTATTATTCTAGAGTGAGCACTCACATAAAGTGAGTACACTCCACTCCTCTGCTGCTAACCTCCTCACGGTCCCTTGTTCACACCCGTCCTGCAGTTGACCCCTCCCATGTCCTACCACTGACCTGAAATGCCCTCCCTCCTCACATCTGCCAAATCAACTCTCTTCCCCTCTTCAAAGCCCTACTGACAGCTCACCTCCTCCAGGAGGCCTTCCCAGACTGAGCCCTCCCTTTCCTTCTGCTCCTCCTCCCCTCCCCATTCCTCCTACTCCCTCCTTCTGCTCTTCCCCCTTACCCTCCCCACAGCACTTGTGCATATTTGAATATATTATTTATTACTCTATTTTGTTAATGATGTGTATATATCTATGATTCTATTTACCTTGATGATATTGACGCCAGACTACTTGTTTTGTTGTCTGTCTCCCCCTTTTAGACTGTGAGCCCATTGTTGGGCAGGCATTGTCTCTATCTGCTGCTGAATTGTACATTCCAAGTACTTAACGTTAACGTTGGTATTTTAATACAGTGCTGTGTACATAGAAAGTGCTCAATAAATACTATTGAATGAATGAATGAATAATGTACCTTTCAGGCTTTTCTCTCTAGGCAGGGAGTCAATTCTTAGTTACACATGGATGGATTATCCAGTTTGCAAAAATTTCTGCTACTTCTCCTCTTCCTTTTCCTTCTTCCTGCTCCTCTTTCCTTCTTCTTTCTCCTCCTTCCTTATTCCTTCTCCTTCCTTCTCCTTCTCCTTCTTTCACTTTCTCTTTCTCTCTCTCCTTCCTATCTCACTACTTGGGCAGGGTGGGGAGGTTAGATTTTGTGAATATAGTGAGAGTCTATTATTAATGGCTAAAATACATCGAATTTTAAAACAGGGCATGCTGGGAATATTCACTCTCTAGAATCCCTTTGTTATAGTTCAAAGTATCTTTAATCAAAGAATTGTTGCTTTTTGCTTAGACATATCTAACAACTACTTTCTTTCTCAACAAATATCTTTGAAAATGCATGAGATAATATAGTCCCTTCAACTCCCCATTTTTGTTCTGGCTCAGCTGCAAAATCCAGTTCATATTATTAATGACAAGTCATTTTAAAGAGGACTCAGGTTAATAGATCTGATAGCTGGCAAAATATAAATGTAAATGCTAACGTGGTACAGATGAAAATGCCAAGACCTAATGCTGAATTTATAATACAAAGGATGAAACTAAAAGCATAGTGGACTATGGTTGCAGAGAAGTTGATCAATGTTCCAAAAATTTAGAGGAAAGTTAGAATCAGAGGACTTGGTTTTCTATTTTTGGCTGCCCACCACATATGTCTGCTCCTAATTCTTCTCCTGGTATCTGTCATCCATTTGTGCCAAGCTTTTAAGTGACTACTTACTGGGTACCTGATATTATGAAGGGATATATCCTATAGCTTTGCATAATAATAATAATATCAATGATATTTGTTAAATGCTTGGTAGTGTCAAACACTATACTTAGTGCTAGGGTAGATACAAGATAAACAAGTTGGATACAGTTCCTGTTCCACATAGGTCTCATACTTTTAGTAGGACAGGTATTTTACAGATGAAGAACCCAAAACACAGAGAAGTGAAGTACTTGCCTAAATTCACACAACAGGCAAATGGCAGAGCTGGGATTAAAATCCAGATCCTCTGACTTCCAGGCTCGTTTTCTTTTCACTAGACCAGAAGATCCAATCCTGTAAAGTCTAAAAAATCAACTGAGCAGGAAGCTAGGATATGCCATACCCACCCACTCTCTGAAATGCTTATTTATAGCCCAGTGTCACTTTTTTATTTGTGTTGCCACATACTCACTAAGGGTGCTCGGACCCACCTGTGTTCTCATGCAACCTGCATGAACTCAAGTCAAATGAACTTAAAATCAATGCAGGGCAAATGGGTTCTTAGGAGCATGAGAGAATGAAGGCTCTCAGCAGTAATAAATGATATTGTTAATGAGGATGATATCGAATTTCAACATGCTTTATCAGACTCACACAAATGTGAACACTTTGGTTTTGGAGTTCCTCTAAGAGTTTTTCTCCCTCTTGACTGTAAGCTTGTTGTGGGCAGGGAACGTATCTGCTAACTCCATTGCAATGTACCTAGTCCAAGCATTTATTACAATGCCCTGCTTGTAGTAAGAGTTCAATAATTACCATTGATTAAGTGAACAAATTCCACATTTTTCAAAACTAAAATCACAAAACATTTTTTTGGAGACCAGGTTCAATGGGATGAATTTTTATGGCTCCTGTGAGTAGTCAGTGAACCTTCCGGAAGTATTAATGCCTGATTTTCAGGCATTTTAGTTGTCAGTCATTTTATAACAGGCTGTTAGTCATTTCACAACAAATTGATTAGCAATCTTCCGCTGTTTTAAAGCGTGGTTCAAATGCAAACTTAAAGTGACCTTAAGTGCTTAAGGTCACTTACGTCCATTTAAGTGCTTTAGTGATCGTGATCTGGCTTTACCTGTTCTAGAGTTTCTGGCTCCCAGATAGGGAAGAGTTTGGGAGGAAGAGTTCAAGCTCGAAAAGGCTGCACTGCCATCTTGTGGTCTCTCTCCACGCCCACAGTGGGTCAGTACCTCTGGGCAGGCTGATGTCCTCGAAGATACCATCTCCGTCCAACATCCCTGGGCTGGGCCCGCAGCTTGCGTTCCTTTTAACTGTAGACCTACTTGACAGCCCCTCAAAGCAAAGTGGAACTTATGAGAGGCACAGAACTCCAAATAAATGCCTGCGATCTTGGATAAATTCCACCGGGGAAAGGGATCAAGACCCAGGGAACGAGGAGACAGAAGGCAAGATGAGTTTAAAGAAATGGTGAAGAGTGAACAGGATTGCTGATTTCACTCCCTGGAGAAGATCTCTCAAAGACAGCTCAGGTCAAGCATGGAAGTTTGACTGGCTTGGTGTCACCAAGCCTATTAAGGAAGTCAGGGCAGAGAAAGATTCCTTTATTATCTCATCCATCATCCTTGCTTCAAGTCCAATTTAGTTCTTTCACATTCTGATTGATTTGGATTCAATATGGACAGGAGGAATTTACTAATAGCCTTTTCCAGTGAGGGGATAAAAAGAAAACAATTTCTAAAGCTTGTATAGCGTAAAAGATTATAATAAATTAAATGCCTAGACTTGGAGAGTGCAAACAATTTTGACTTGGATGTAGATGTTTGCACTGGCTATTTAAACATTTAATTTTCTAGAATGGGAGATATCATTGCTGAAAAAGCATGTTAATTAAACTGGGGTCTTAGCGATGTGAATCATCCCTTGTAGACAGATCATGACAAATATGGACAGAGAGAGTCAATGAGAACTGATTTGTCATTCCCCAAATGAACATGTTACATCTTTAAACCCTGCAGTCATTAGTGATTTTTAATGAATTGTTCTGTCTTCTCCAAGCTGACTTGTAGATCATGCCATCAGATACCAAACTGGGGAGCAAGTTTGCTAATTAAGTTGAGTAGCAGTTATCAAGTACAGATAATTGATTAAAGTGCTTATGCGAAGTATCACTCTCAGGTTTTAAAAGTAAACATTAAAAATTTAAGATAAAAAGCACCATCTAAAATCCAGGTCAACCACAACATCATCCTCCACTGACTGTCTTCCCAGAGTGCTGTTCTTGGGACCAGCATTTCTAGCCTGCTTAAATGTGAAGGGACAGGATGGACCAAATAAATCCAGCCATTTCCCATTTCGGGGTGACCCAGTTGGGAATGGACCACTCTTGTGTGATTTAAATATCCTTCTTCATGCTGTATTGAAGGTCCATGGCCAATACTGAGTCCCAAGAATCATTTAGTAAGGCTATCTTAAGATCCCAGGTCCAAGTTGACAGATATGGTTGTCATATTAAGTCTGAAAAACAGCATGTAGACACCCCTCAGACATACAGGTCTTTCCAAAAAACCATCATGTTATTGTCCAAAAACTGGGGTACCCACTTGTGCTGTAGCCAAGTGATATGAGTTTATCAGCTTAGGGACCTCAACTTTAAGATGTAGCAGGATGCAGCATGCTCTCGCCCCGATGCCGCTTCCGCACTATCCCTCCTCCCCCCTCCCTCTCCTTCCCCTCCTTCGAAGCCCATATCATTCGCCTCTACCACCCACTCCAGTTACTTGTCGCCGTCATCTACCGCCCTCCCGGTCCCACCTCCGACTTCTTCAACCACCTTGACCCCTTTCTCACCTTCCTCCTCTCCTTCTCTCTGCCCACTCTGATCCTTGGAGACTTCAACATCCATACGGATGTACCCGACGACTCCTCTGCCGCCCGCCTGCTATCCCTCCTCGACTCTGCCGACCTCCTCCTCCACCATACCCCGCCCACTCACCGACTCGGTCACACCCTCGATCTCGTCATCTCCTACCGCTGCACTATCTCCTCACTCACCAACTCTGAAATCCCTCTCTCTGACCATAACCTTCTCACCTGCCTCATCTCTCACACTCCCTCCCCCTGCAAATCTTCGCTACTGCCCCACAGAGACCTCCGCTCTCTCGATCCCATCCGTCTTTCCAATAGCATCTCTCCTCACCTTGCCGCCCTGTCCTCTCTTCCCACTCTCGACGATCAGGTCTCCGCTCTCAACTCCACCCTCTCTACTCATCTCGACTCTCTCGCCCCCCTTTCCCTCCGCCGCTCTCGCTCCACTAACCCACAGCCCTGGATCACCTCCTCCGTCCGCCTCCTACGCTCCTATGCTCGAGCTGCTGAGCGCTGCTGGCGAAAGTCCAAGCACCGAGCCGACCTCACACACTTCAAATTTATCCTTTCCTGCCTTAACTCTGCCCTCTCCTCCGCCAGGCAAAGCTTCTTCTCCTCCCTCATCGACACCCATGCCCGTCACCCCCGCCGATTGTTCCGGACCTTTAACTCTCTCCTTAGGCCTCCTGTTCCTCCCCCTCCCCCATCTCTCACCCCTAATGATCTGGCCACCTATTTCCTCACGAAAATCAACACGATCAGGTCTGAGCTCCCCAAAGTCACCCCTCCGCCTCTCCCCTCCCCCCCAACAACCCCCTCCCCTACTTTCCCATCCTTCCCTGCAGTATCCTCAGAGGAGATCTCCTCCCTCCTCGCAAGTGCCACCCCCTCCACCTGCGCCTCGGACCCCATTCCCTCTCACCTTCTTAAAACCATCGCCCCTGCCCTCCTCCCTTCCTTAACTTCTATTTTTAACCACTCAATCTCCAAGGGCTCCTTCCCCTCTGCCTTCAAACATGCCCACGTCTCCCCCATCCTAAAAAAACCCGCTCTCGACCCCACTTCCCCCTCCAGTTATCGTCCTATCTCCCTACTACCCTTCCTTTCCAAAATCTTAGAACGAATCGTCTACAATCGATGCCTAGAATTCCTTAACTCCCATTCTCTCCTAGACCCCCTCCAATCTGGCTTCCGTCCCCTCCACTCTACCGAGACTGCTCTCTCTAAGGTCACCCATGACCTCCTTCTTGCCAAATCCAATGGCTCCTACTCCATTCTGATCCTCCTTGACCTCTCTGCTGCCTTTGACACTGTCGACCATCCTCTCCTCCTCCATACCTTATCTCACCTTGGCTTCACGGACTCTGTCCTCTCCTGGTTCTCCTCTTACCTCTCTGGCCGATCATTCTCGGTCTCCTACGCTGGAGCCTCCTCCCCCTCCCATCCTTTAACTGTTGGAGTTCCTCAAGGGTCAGTTCTTGGCCCTCTTCTGTTCTCCATTTACACTCACTCCCTCGGTGAACTCATCCACTCTCACGGCTTTGACTACCATCTCTACGCAGATGACACGCAGATCTACATCTCCGCCCCGTCCTCTCCCCCTCCCTTCAGGCTCGCATCTCCTCCTGCCTCCGGGACGTCTCCACCTGGATGTCGGCCCGCCACCTAAAACTCAACATGAGCAAGACTGAGCTCCTCATCTTCCCTCCCAAGCCTGGTCCGCTCCCAGACTTCTCCATCACCGTGGATGGCACGACCATCCTTCCCGTCCCGCAGGCCCGCAATCTCGGTGTCATCCTTGACTCGTCCCTCTCGTTCACCCCACACATCCTATCCGTTACCAAGACCTGCCGGTTTCACCTCTACAATATCGCCAAGATCCGCCCTTTCCTCTCCACCCAAACGGCTACCTTACTATTACGGGCTCTCGTTATATCCCGGCTAGACTACTGTGTCAGCCTTCTCTCTGACCTCCCTTCCTCCTCTCTCGCCCCGCTCCGGTCTATTCTTCACTCCGCTGCCCGGCTCATCTTCCTGCAGAAACGATCTGGGCATGTCACTCCCCTTCTTAAACAACTCCAGTGGTTGCCTATCGACCTCCGCTCCAAACAAAAACTCCTCACTCTAGGCTTCAAGGCTCTCCATCACCTTGCCCCTTCCTACCTCTCCTCCCTTCTCTCTTTCTACCGCCCACCCCGCACGCTCCGCTCCTCTGCCGCCCACCTCCTCGCCGTCCCTCGGTCTCGCCTATCCCGCCGTCGACCCCTGGGTCACGTCCTCCCGCGGTCCTGGAACGCCCTCCCTCCTCACCTCCGCCAAACTGATTCTCTTTCCCTCTTCAAAACCTTACTTAAAAATCACCTCCTCCAAGAGGCCTTCCCAGACTGAGCTCCTCTTCCCCCTCTACTCCCTCTGCCATCCCCCCTTTACCTCTCCGCAGCTAAAGCCTCATTTTCCCCTTTTCCCTCTGCTCCTCCACCTCTCCCTTCCCATCCCCACAGCACTGTACTCGTCCGCTCAACTGTATATATTTTCGTTACCCTATTTATTTTGTTAATGAATTGTACATCGCCTTGATTCTATTTAGTTGCCATTGTTTTTACGAGATGTTCTTCCCCTTGACGCTGTTTAGTGCCATTGTTCTTGTCTGTCCGTCTCCCCCAATTAGACTGTAAGCCCGTCAAATGGCAGGGACTGTCTCTATCTGTTGCCGACTTGTTCATCCCAAGCGCTTAGTACAGTGCTCTGCACATAGTAAGCGCTCAATAAATACTATTGAATGAATGATAGAGAAGGGGCCCGGGAGTCAGAAGGTCATGGGTTCTAATCCCAACTCCACCATTTGTCTGCTGTGTGACTTTGGGAAGTCACTTCTCTTTGCCTCAGTTACCTCATCTGTAAAGTAGGGATTGAGACTGTGAGCCCCACCAGAGACAGGGACAGTAGCCAACTGGATTTGCTTGTATCCACCCCAGGGCTTAGTACAGTGCCTGGCACATAGTAAGCACTTAAATACTAATATTATTATTAACAGTGTCGGGGGTTGGGGCAGGAGCAGAATGGAAGGGCAAATCCTTTTATTGTTATCCATCCAAAGAGGCACACTCCCGACCAACTTTGAGCTTTTCTGACTTGGGGAGTTGGAGAAATTCACTTCACTCTGCTGCAGCTTGTTTATCAAATGGAGATGACACTGCTTCCCTCTTTTTCACATGGGTATTGTGAGGAAAATGGTAGCTAATTAACTAAGTGCTTTGAAAATACTGTAGAGGATCCTGCTGAGTATTCTTGAAAGGATAACCTCCAGGTTTATGAAAATAGTTATTAAAGCCATGCATTTCTGTAGCTCCAACCACCAAGTGCATATGAACAGTCCCTTAGTTGTATTTATAGCTCTGCAGTTTTTCTGAGGAAAGAAATTAGTTTTCTTTTAATAACACAATCACTAGCTGCCCTGCTTGAAATTACTTTCAAAGCATAATTTAGACAGTGTCAGCAAGGCAATAAAACTTGTGAAATCCTCTAAGAGAAGTAAAAGGGAGACAGGAAGCATTTTTGGCAACTTCACTTTCTCTTTTGGCAACATTCATTACACCCATCTCCTTGCGCTCTTCAGTTTTCTCCTTCTCAGATATGTTCTTTCTCATGGAAAATCAAGATTGTTGTTGGATCTAATGATTATGAAATGAACTGGCTGGTGCACTGAAAATGTCCAGAGATTGGGTGCCATTCAGTTAAGGCTCTCGAGTTCCCAGACAGTTTATGTTCATCCCACACACTCCTAAGAAAGGAAGAGATCTTAGCATCCTCATTTGATGGATGGAAATATGATGAGCAACTAAATAATCTGTTAAATCCTTAATACAGTGCTCTACACACAGTAAAATGCTCAATAAAGACAATTGATTGACTAATTTAACATCATACTGAGCTAAGGACTAGGAATCAAGGCAATCAAATATTATTCAAGGCATTCATGACCTTGAGCAAGGCACTTACCTTCTCTGGGTGTCAATTTCCACATCTATAAAATGGGGGGTAAGTTACTCTTCCTTTTTTTTTAGTTCATAGGCCCATGTGAGATAGCGTCCGATATAAACTGTGATCTGATCTGGGACTACTCCTGTGCTTAGCCCAATATTTGGCACATTGTAATCAGTCAAGAAAAGAAGTGCTCATAATAGCATCATTCATTCTACTGTACAGGATATACAAGGAGGATGGATGACAGCTAAATACCCAAGCAGTTAGGGCATGCAAGATGGCCCAGTGGAAAGAGCACGGGGCTGGGAGTTGGAGGACTTGGGTCCTAACACTGGCTTTGCCAGGTGTCTGCTGGGTGACCTCAGGCAAGTAACTTAACTTCTCTGTTCCTCAGTTACCTCATCTGTAAAATGGGGATTAAGACTGTGAAACCCACGTGGGACAGGGACAGTGTCCAATCTGATGATCTTGCATTAGTACAGTGCCTGGCACATAGTAAAGGGCTTAACAAATACCATTTAAAAAAATGTAGAATTGAAATGAGACCAAACAAGCAGGAAGAGAAAAGAGCTAATATGTCCCAGCTGCAAGCTTGCTGTGTATCAGGGCCAATCTCAGTGAGAAACTCATCATTGCAGCCAACTGTCATCACGTAATTGATTTCTGTTTCCAATTCATCTCATCTTCAACTGCCTTTCCCACCATGTCCCAGGCAGGAAGTGTGTCCATTTATTGTTGTACTCTCCCAAGGGTTTAGTGCAGTGCTCTGCACACAGTTAGCACTCAATAAATATGATTGACTGAGTGACTGACAGAAACCTGGGTTAGTTTCTCTAAATTTGTCTTTCCTTCTCCATCCCTGTCCTGACCCAGGCCTTACTGCCCAGGCCTGTCCCTTACTCCCTCATCCCACCCTCTTCTCCCTTACCCTCCAAACCCCATCTCTGTTGGGGCCCTTAGGAAGGCTGTAATAGTTGGTCTTAGGCTGGCCAGGCCTGGAGCCGTGAAGAGTCGAAGACCGTTCCTTCCACCATCGATGAGCTGATTGCTTTGTTTGGTCAACTGTTAAATTGCTGTTTTTAGAATAGTTTTTAATTTCATTTACTCTGTTATTCTTTCCTGGTACGTCTGTCCTCTCCCCCACTCTAAATAGTGAGAACACTGTAGCCCAGAGCCTGGATCCAAATCTATGTCCTTATATTTTCCCCCAGTGTTTAGTACCATGTTTTGTGCACTGTAAGCAGTCGATCAATATCAAGATAAGCAAGCAAACCTTCAGGACAAGTTAAGAGTTTTTGTTTAATGTGAAAAGAAATAGAGAGCCATTGACATTTTGGAAGAAGGGAGGGATGTGTTCTGAGTAGTATCTTAGAAAGGCAATGTGATAAGCTGAACATAGGATAGACTGAAGAAGGAAGAAGAGGCTTGAGGTAGAAGGATGAGTGAAGAGGCTGTTATAGAAATCCACAGGGGAGGTGATGAGTTCTTGAGTTAAGACAGATTCATGAGAAAGGGGGACTGTGAAATATTATAGAGGAAAAAAATGGCAGGATGTAGCACTCGACTGAATGTGGGAGGAAAGTGACAGGAGTCCAAGATGACACCAAGGTTGTGAACTTCTGGGACAGGCAGGATGGAGGGGTTTTTGACAGAGATATAAAAATTAGAAAGAGTAGGCTAGAGTTTAGGAGGTAAGATGAGGAGATAAGTTTTTGACATACTGAGTTTGTGGTGCAATTCTGTATCCAGATGGAGATATCCTGTAGGCAGAAAAACACAGATTGAAAACCAGGTGAGAGAGCAAGGTTGGAGATGTAATAATAATTATTATTTCAATAATAGTTGTGGTATTTAAGTGCTTAATATCTGTCAAATATATTAAGCATTGGGTTAGATACTAGATAAACAGGCCAGACACAGTTCTGGTCCCAGGTGGAACTCACAGTCTAAGTAGGAGGGAGAACAGGTATTTAATCCCCATTTTACAGATGAGTAAATTGAGTCACAGAAAAGTTAAGTGACTTGCCCAAGGTCACATAACAGACAAAGCAGGGAAGTAGCATGTCCTAGTGGAAAAAATGTGGGCCTGGGAGTCAGAAGACCTGGGTTCTATTTCCAGCTCGGTAATTTACCTGATACATAATCTTCCTCTGGGCCTTCGTTTCCTCAACTGTATAATGGGGATTCAATACCTGCTCTCCTTCCTACCTAGCTTCTGAGCCCCATGTGGGACAGGGACTCTGTCTGACCTAATTAACTAGTATCTACCCCAGCACTAAAATACCATTTTTAAAAAAGTGAACCCAGGTCCTATGACTCCTAGGTCCATGATCTTTGTAGTTTTGAGGGTTAACCGCTAGGGTACTGTATTTGGTACCTATATCCATCTAAACCTGTAAATCACTCACCTATTCCTCGTTGTTGTTTTTTTTAAAGTCTTAGCTTCCCTGCCCTACATCATCCCCTGGGTCAGGTTGGATAAAGAAACTTTTTGGTGTGTGTGTGTGTGTGTGTACAGAGAACCTGTACAGAATGGTCACCTGTGAATGGATAGAAAGGTACATGCTATCCTCTTCTGGGTACAGTGGGGCAGGCCAAGGTGGGCTGGGCCTGAAGCTGGATGGAACAGGGACAGCCCCAGGACAGGCTGTGGCACAGTCCTAACCAATCTTAACACCTGGCATCCTGGTGGCAGTGATGAGGTCTGCTCTTCCATTTGTTCAATCAGTGCAGTACCAGCCAACCTGACCTACACCCGGCCCACACCTGGCTCAAACCCACATCCAGGCACTCCTTATGTGCGGCCCAGTTTGCAACTTTTCCATCTGTACCTGGGGCTTGGGTGCGGACAAGAGTGGGTGTGCAGTCTGTGGGAGCTGAAGCCAAGCAAGTGGATGAGCCCCCAAAGAAAATGAGGGAAGAGAGAGAAGGGTAGAGGACCTAGAACTGAGACATATAGAATACCCAGAATTAAGGGGCAGTTGGAGGACAATGATTGGGAAATGGTACGGCCTAGTGGAAAGAGCACGGACTTGGAGTAGGAGAACTTGGGTTCTAATCCCAGCTTCACCACTTGTCTTCTGTGTGACCATGGGCAAATCGCTTAACTTCTCTGTGCCTCAGTTTCCTCATCTGTAAAATGGGGATTAAATACCTATTCCCCCTCCCAGGTAGACTGTGAGCCCATTGAGGGACACATCGGGTCAGACACGTGACCTGATTATTTTGAATCTACCCCAGCACATGGTACAGAGTAAGTGCTTCAAAGGTACCATAAAAATAGAATCCAGCAAAGGAAACTGAGAAAAAGTGGTCAGAGCACTTTCAGGAAAAACAAGATGAGAAAAGCTTTCCAGTAAGAGAGGTGGGCAAGAGAGAGCCAAAGGAAGCCAAGAGATTGCATAGGTTTAGAACAGAGTAGAACCCATTAAATTTAGCTGGAAGGAGGTGACTGGAGTCCTTTATGAGCATGGTCTCAGTAGAGTGAAGAGGTAAAATTTCAGATCACAGGGGGTCAAGAAAGGAGTTGGCAGAGAGGGAGTGGCTTGTAAAATCTTTGAAGGAAGGGATAATGTCTGACAAATCACTTGTATTTTACTTTCCCAAGCACTTAGTATAGCACACAGTAAGTGCTCAATAAATACCATTGATTCATTGATTGAAGTGGAAGCAGTGAGTGTATAGATTGTTAAAGGTTACAGAATGGGAATGGGGACTGGGGGAAGATCTGGAAGGTGTGGTGAGAAGTAGGAATTTCTTTTCACTATGAGGGAGACTTATTTTTAATAATTGTGGCATTTGTTAAGCGCTTACAATGTGTCAGGCACTGTGCTAAATGCCGGAGTGGATATAAACAAATCAGGTTGGATGCAGTCCCTGTCCTATGTGGGGCTCACAGTCTCAATCCCCCATTTTACAGATGAGGTAACTGAGGCACAGAGAAGTGAAGTGGCTTTGCCAGGGTCACACAACAGACAAGTGGTGAAGCTGGGATAATAATAATAATAATGTTGGTATTTGTTAAGCGCTTACTATGTGCCGAGCACTGTTCTAAGCACTGGGGTAGACATAGGGGAATCAGGTTGTCCCACGTGGGGCTCACAGTCTTAATCCCCATTTTACAGATGAGGGAACTGAGGCACGGAGAAGTTAAGTGACTTGCCCACAGTCACACAGCCGACAAGTGGCAGAGCTGGTATTCGAACTCATGAGCCCTGACTCCAAAGCCCATGCTCTTTCCACTGAGCCACGCTGGGATTAAGACCCATGACCTCCTGACTCTCAGGCCTGTCCTCTAGCCCCTAGACTATGCTTCTAGGAAAAAAAACAAACCAGAGAAGGGTGAGAGGTTGAATGTGGTCCATTGTAGTGTGGCGAATTTCCCTTTCAGATGAACAAGTTGGTTGTGTCATTCTGTGTTATACACACAACCCTCTTCCCTGGCCACCTGTGAAATCTTAAACCCCAACCTCCTCCCAATGGTCTCCTGCTGCTTCCCTTCCTTACAACACTTGTCACCTGGGACCTCCTGCCATGGCGATGGGATGGGGTTGGGTAGGCCAGGGCTAGGCAGGATGGTCTGGGTCAGCAATAGTGCCCATCCCCAGTGCCTTGTCCCCTGTCCACAGCACTCTGGAGATCCTGGCTCATGTGGGCTACAACATGATGGGCTGATGTTGGGAAAGTGCAGATGGCAGTAATAGCAAATTAATAAAGCCACAAGAGGCAGGTCCACTTCTGGGCGTAAGGTCAGTCAGCGGCGAGGGGTGAGTTTGGGACAGCAGGCGTGGGTGGCAGACAAACTGCAAGAAATGGAAGTTTTGGAGAGTTGTGGGGAGGGTGTGGTGTGGTTGAGGGTGGAAATGGGTAGAAGGAGGAACTTGAACCACAGTCTGGGACTCCATTTCCAGTTTGTCATGCTGTTTTGGAACCACCGAAGGTAGCAGTAAGACATGGGGATAGGTGGGGTGGGGTTTAAGGACTAAGTAGGGGTTAGATTAAATTAAGAAACCATAGATGGGAGATTTCCTAGGATACAGCTAGGAAGAAGAAATGTAGCCATGGGAGTAGGTGAGCATGGGGGAGGCATAGGGAGCAATGTGGAGAGGTTGGGTGGACTAGTAGAAAGAGCTCAGGTTTGAGAGTCAGAGGACCTGGGTTCTAATCCCCATCCCACCATTTGCCTTCTGTGTGATCTTGGCAAGTCACTTAATTTAAATCTGTGACTCAGATTCTTCACCTTCTACCATGGGGGTTCAATATCTGTTCTCTCTCCTACTTAGCCTGTGGGCCCCATGTGAGATCGGGACTCTTTCCTACCAGATGATCTTGCTTCTACCCCAGCATCAAGTACTGTTCATGGCACACAATAACCACTTAACAAATATCACTGTATTTATTATTGTTGTTGTTGTTGTCATTTATAGTAAGGGAGGCATTTGGGGAAGTTTGTGACTGGCCTCCATCTAACTGCTAAAACAGCAAGCTATGGGACTGAAGGCAGAAATAGAGGCTGTGGGCAAGATAGTTGATACCAGATGAAAAGTCAGTATTAGGTAGATGAAAAGAAACAACATCCATGACGCTTCTTAGGGTGGGGGCTGGAAGATAGTGTTGGTGATTAGGAACCGATGTTTAGCCCTTATGCTGGGAAGTAGACCACTCCTATTTAGCTTTCCAATTGGACCACTGAGGTCTGATATTCATTTTCCACATTTTGTATCCCAACCCACCTGAACAATGAGTTTTCCTATAATAGTATGTTGTGAGAATTGGTAGTGCCATAATGCATTAATTCAGATCCCTAAATAATTTTTCTTCCTTTCTGGTACTGTTTGTCACTGTAGGGACACTTGTCCTGAGAATGGTAGTGAGAGGCTTTTGCTTTAGAGGCCAGCAAAGAGTTTTCAGTCGATTGTTTGTGCCTCTGGGCAGATGGCTGGCAAAGAGAAAATGAACCCATTATCCTAAACAGGAGCAGAACGATCACACACATCTGTCCTGTGCTTGAGTTTCACTTTGAATTTTGATTTTAATGAGATGCAGAAAGAAGATCAAAAATAGGAAAATTGAAAAATAATCACTGTGTCCCTTATATGAGGCTAATTAGATTATTTTAGCTAGGATCATTATTTCTACAATTTAAGCTTATATAAGAGTATAAGACAGATTGGTATGTAAAAATAAAATTCCATTCTCATCTATCAAGGTGCTATTGCAGATCTGTGTCTGTGAATGTTCAGCAACAGTTGCAGAAGTTATGGCTGCTCATCTACTTATGAATCAAGCAGAAACTCCTTGTTGTTGTCTTACGTTGAGTCTTGTCCGACCCATAACAACACCATAGACACACCCTACCTCCATCTGCAATCACTCTTGTAGTGTATTCATCGAGTTTTCTTGGTAAAAATATGGAAGTGGTTTACCATTGCCTCCTTCTGTGCAGTAAACCTGAGTCTCCACCTTACAATATCGCCAAGATCCGCCCTTTCCTCTCCACCCAAACAGCTACCTTACTGCTACGGGCTCTCGTTATATCCCGGCTAGACTACTGTGTCAGCCTTCTCTCTGATCTCCCTTCCTCCTCTCTCGCCCCGCTCCAGTCTATTCTTCACTCCGCTGCCCAGCTCATCTTCCTGCAGAAACGATCTGGGCATGTCACTCCCCTTCTTAAACAACTCCAGTGGTTGCCTATCAACCTCCGCTCCAAACAAAAACTCCTCACTCTAGGCTTCAAGGCTCTCCATCACCTTGCCCCTTCCTACCTCTCCTCCCTTCTCTCTTTCTACCGCCCACCCCGCACGCTCCGCTCCTCTGCGGCCCACCTCCTCACCGTCCCTCGGTCTCACCTATCCCGCCGTCGACCCCCGGGCCACGCCCTCCTTCCTCACCTCCACCAAACTGATTCTCTTCCCCTCTTCAAAACCCTACTTAAAACTCACCTCCTCCAAGAGGCCTTCCCAGACTGAGCTCCTCTTCTCCCTCTACTCCCTCTACCACCCCCCTTCACCTCTCCGCAGCTTAACCCTCTTTTCCCCCCATTTCCCTCTGCTCCTCCTCCTCTCCCTTCCCATCCCCTCAGCACTGTACTCGTCTGCTCAACTGTATATATTTATAACCCTATTTATTTTGTTAATGAAATGTACATCGCCTTGATTCTATTTAGTTGCCATTGTTTTTATGAGATGTTCTTCCCCTTGACTGTATTTATTGCCATTGTTCTCGTCTGTCTGTCTCCCCCGATTAGACTGTAAGCCCGTCAAACGGCAGGGACTGTCTCTATCTGTTGCCGACTTGTTCATTCCAAGCGCTTAGTACAGTGCTCTGCACATAGTAAGCGTTCAATAAATACTATTGAATGAATGAATGAACCTTGCCTCTCTCCCATGCCACTGCTGCCCAGCACAGTTAAGTTTTGACTTGTAGCAGATTGGCTTCCTCTCCCTAGCCACTGCCCAAGCTAAGAATGGAATGGATATGCCTCTGCTTGACTCTCCCTCCCACAGTTGAGGCTGCTAGAGTACTGGAAACGCTCCAGGTATGTCCCTGAGAGGTGAGAAGCTCCTTACCAGTAGCGTGAAAACACTGTCACCTCATCCCATCCTACGTCATCTCACTGATCTCTTAATATAGCCCAACCCACACACTTCAATTCTCTAGAATTCTCAAGAAGCAGCGTGGCTCAGTGGAAAGAACACGGGCTTTGGAGTCAGAGGTTATGAGTTCGAATCCCAGCTCTGCCACTTGTCAGCTGTGTGACTGTGGGCAAGTCACTTAACTTCTCTGGGCCTCAGTTACCTCATCTGTAAAATGGGGATGAAGACTTTGAGCCTCATGTGGGACAACCTGATTCCCCTATGTCTACCCCATCGCTTAGAACAGTGCTCGGCACATAGTGCTTAACAAATGCCAACATTATTATTAGAACCAGCTTATTTACTGTGCCTCATCTCGCTTTACCTCGTCACTGAACCCTTTCCCTTGTCTGTCTTCTGGCCTGAAACTCCCTCTCACTCCATATTCTCTAGACCACCACTCTCCCCATCTTCAAAACATCGTTAAGTTCTCGTCTCCTCCAAGAAGCCTTCCTCGATTTAAGCTGTCTTTTCCCTGGCTCCCTCTCATTCATTCATTCATTCATTCATTCATTCATTCATTCATTTAATCATATTTATTGAGCACTTACTGTGTGCAGAGCACTGTACTAAGTGCTTGGAAAGTACAATTCAGCAATAAAGAGAGACTATCCCTGCCCACATTGGGCTCAAAGTCTAGAAGGGAGGAGACAGACAATATAAATAATATAAATAAATAGAATTATGGATATATTAATAATGTTGGTATTTGTTAAGCGCTTCTTATGTGCAGAGCACTGTTCTAAGCGCTGGAGTAGATACAGGGTAATCAGGTTGTCCCACATGAGGTTGTCCCACATGAGGCTCACAGTCTTAATCCCCATTTTACAGATGAGGTAACTGAGGCACAGAGAAGTTAAGTGACTTGCCCAAAGTCACACAGCTGCCAACGGGCAGAGCCGGGATTCGAACCCATGACCTTTGACTCCCAAGCCCGTGCTCTTTCCACTGAGCCACGCTATATTCATATCTATGTTGTCTATACACTTGGATCTGTGACCTTTGGACATTTAATATTTGCCCCACCCTCCACCCCACAGCACTTATGTATATGTCTTTTAAATTATATAGTATAAATCATTCATTTATATGAATACCTGTCTCCCCTCTAGACCATAAGTTCATTGTGGGCCGGGAACATGCCTGCCAGCTCTGTTATATTGTACTTTCTCAAGTACTCAATACAGTGCTCTGTAACGATGAAGGACTCAATAAATACCATTGATTGACTGATTATATGAAAGGAGATATGTGGACACAGAGAGAGTGACCCTGGGAAATATCATTCTTGGGCAAGTTTCACAATAGGGAGCATTGGACTCACCGGCTACCAGATATGCATCTGCTCTGCATTGAGGAGGCACAGCTGGCCTCTTCTCTGGTAAACAGATGTAGCATGCAGGGAACAATCTGGATTGAAACTTCAGTAGAGCCTAGCTGGCAAGAATAAAGGGACTGATGTGAAGTTTTAAGACAATCATTATAATTGAACATAGACTCAATTCCAGCAATAGACTACACATAACATTGGACTGGGGAAGACGGTGGAAGTTTCATCCAATGCACAGGAGCTAATGGGAAACTGAATAATCAAGTTGAATATATTAAGTAAAATGAAATGGCATCCAAACGAGCATTTAGATTCAAGGCTTGGGGTAGGGAGTGGAGCGGGAAAGTGGATAAGGAAGGTCAGCCTGAACACTGCTAAAGCAACTCATTTGAAGCAGGATTTCAAATCACACCAGGCTAAGTTATTGTCAATCATATTTATTAAGCACTTACTGAGTGCAGAGACCTGTACTAAGCACTTGGCAGAGTACAATATAACGGAGTTGGTAGACATGTTGCCTGCTCGCAAAGAGCTTATATTCTAGTTGGGGGAGACAATCATTAATATAAATAAATTACGGATATATATATATATAAGTGTAGTGGGGCTGAAGAAGGGGTGAATAAAGAGAGCAAATCCAAGTGCAAGGATGATGCAGATAGGAGTAGGAGGAGAGGAAATGAGAGCTTAGTCAGAAAAGGCCTTCTGGAGGAGATGTGCATTCAGTAAGACTTTGAAGATGGGTAGAGTGATCATCTGCTGGATATGAAGAGAGGACATTCCAGGCTAGAGGCGGGATGTGGGCAAGAAGTGGTGGCAAGATCGATGAGATCGAGGTACAGTGAGTAGGAAGGCTTTAGAAGAGTTGAAGTGTGTAGGCTGGGTTGTAGTAGGAGAGCAGCAAGGTAAGGTGGGAGGGGTAAGGTGATTGAGTGCTTTAAAGCCAATGGTTCTGGCTAGATTTGAAAATGAAACGCTCGAGGGACGCTGACTTGGCTAAGGTCCCACATCCCTGCTACCAAACTGTGAGGCTCAAGACAATCATTTATCCATTTTCTGAAAAATGGGGTTCATAAACTTGACATGAGGGGGAATGGGTAGAAAATCCCAAATGAGCTGACAAGCACAAAATGCTAGCTATATGATTCTCTGGGATAGGGTTTATTTTGAAATCCTTGTGATGTCACTCTCACTAGCAGGAAGAACCAGGTCTGCTACACTAAGAGGATCTCACCTTATTGCAAACTTGAAATATGGGAAGTTTGTGTCTGAATATGAATATCATGAACCTCACTCGCCACTGCAGTTGGTACCCTCAAGACTACGAGCTTGTTATGGGCAGGGAACGGATCTGCTATTTCTGCTCTATTGTACTTTCCCAAGTGCTTAGTACAGTGCTTTGCACATAATAAATGCTCAATAAATGCCATTGGTTGATTGATTGATCCTAGGATAGGATGGTCATTAACAACAGTTTGCAAAACTGGCCACCTCTTTGCCTACCGAGAAGCAACAGTCATACTTTACATGATGGGTTCTTTGCTGAATGCCATTTAGAGGATAGAGATCATTTTTTCAGAGGGAGTTGTGAACCTTCCTACCCCAGAGCAGGATCCATTGTGCTGAAAATTGAAAAGGGAATGAACACATCCTATAACATATTGGGACTTTGGGCAGGGGACAAACCAGTTGAAACTGGTAAAAAAACAAAAAACAAAACAAAACCAAAAAACAAAACTGGGAGACCAGTTCCCTTCCCACCCAACCCCAGTTATGACCTGTAGGTTATTGTGCAGATCTGTGGGTTGACCATTCAAGAGCCAAGTTCACAGTGCAGTTCTAATTGGGGTTGTGTGACAAGGGAGTGCATTTTTCACTATGGTTCATTATTCAGGTGAATCTTTCAGGATGATGCATCAGGTTGCATTTTAAAATGTCTTTGAGGTGATATATCCCTCAATCTGAATTACTGATTCTCCTGATCGGGCAAGCAGGAGGAGAAGCTGGCGAAGAGGGAGGCCACGCTTTCCATGAAGCTTTGGAGGCAGGAACCTAGAATGATTGCAGGATTTTCTCTGAAACCAAGGTGTGGGAGTGTGAACCTGGAGCTGATCCCTACATAAGAGGGGTCCCCAAGTCTGGGCTGCCACAGTGGGGGCTCTCCCAGCAGATTGTAGAGGGCTGGTGCTTCTGCTCTTGCCACTGCTGCTCTTGGGGTTGCAGTAGGGTGGGCGATGGGTATACTCTCCCAAGCACTTTAGTACAGTGCTTTGCATAAAGTTAGCCCTTAATAAATATGAATGAATGAATGAATGAAGGAGCTGCTGTTATTGCTGCCTTAAATTAAAAAAAAAAATCCCTTTGCTCTGCAACTCCCCCATCTGTGAATATGATTGGTTAGGGGGAGGCAGTGGCAGGGGGAATTTTTTTAATTTTTTCAATTTAAATTTTAAATTTAAATTTTTAAAATTTTAAAAAATTTTTTGAATTAAAAAATCCCCTGGTGCTGGTTAGCCAGGTTCTACCCCTCCTGGTTACCCCTCCCTACTGGACTCTTCTCTGTCCCCTTCTGAGGATCTGCACCCTGAGGAATTGGTGCGGCTGCAGATGACCCCAGCTCCAGTGAGACAGTTGGTGATCGCAGCTACACCCCTTCCTGCTCCCCCCACACCCCACTTCTGCCTTCTCTTTGTTCCCAAGGAGCCATGGAGTCTGTAGGCATGGAGAAGCAGCAGCCCTGGTTCCAAACCCTCCCATAGCAGGAATGATGGAACTAGAGAGCCAATTAAAAACACGGATCATGTTGGCAATAATCAAGCAAACGAGTCAGGTCATAATGGAGCAGTAAATTAATCCCTTCAACTGAAGGAAAAGAGATCAGCTAGGGGCACCCAGGATGACCATAAACCAATCAGACATAGCTTAGGCAGTCTGCAACCCTGTGGTGTACCCTCACTGGGGACTCCATTTAACTGGGGACTCCATTTTGTGGCAGCAAAAATGCCCCTTGTAGCTCAGTTTAGTCTCTAGGAGGTGCATAGTGACAGATTTTTGTTCTCTTTTCTTTGGGAATTTGAGTCCATTTTCCTTCTTCCTCCCCAAATATTTGGTACTTTTTATCTGTAGCCCCATCCCACCTTGAATCTGATGTATTTTATATACAGGAAGGTTTGATGTGATGGCTACGTAGTTGGAATTTAGAGCTGGGTGTCCATTTCCCTCTCATCCTTTCCTTACTGATGGGATATTGGGTCAGTTATTTAATCATGTGGCATGGTTTTAGCTCTGGAAGAGGAACAGACCAGCTAGTTCATAAAAAAAAGGTGTTAAAAACTAAGATGTTTAAAGAAAGTTGTGGTTCTTGGATGAAAAGCACTGCATTATTTCAATCGTGTTTGCTTTCAAACTTTTTAACTTTAGCACCTGTATTTATGAATTCGATATTCATGTCATAGGGTGAGTCGGTTCTGCTAAATGGATTTTTAAAACAATCAAAATTTTATAGTAGCCTGCTAAGCTAAATATAACTGAAAAATTATGTCAAGAAGTTCTTCCTGGGTATAGTTGTTTTCTGGAGCCTCACATCCTGTTTTTGTTATATTTCTGAGAGCATTTTCCAATATCCGTTGAAGTCACTTACATACTTAATTTTCTTAAATAGTTTCCTGAATGGTTATTTTATTAGAAAAAGCACAAGAAATCCTAGCCTTAAATTGTAGTGAGGTATATTCATCTGTGAGAAGTGCCTCAAGGACACAGGTACTTTCCCTAAATGACTGTTTCAAGCTACTCAGAAGATGGGGAGAGAGACATCACTATCATATACATTTTCACTTTACTTTTACCCCAAGTCTTTTGGGTTGGGCTTCAAGTTCAACTAGAGGATCCAGGACAACACTTGAGAGTTTCTAAGCAAAATCCTAAAGTTTGAACAGGGCCCCAAACCCCTAAATGGGGTCTTTCTGATCTATTCATTATTTGACTTCTTCCAACCTCTGCCAAGCTCCATCCTGCTTATTTCACTACCACCCCCCTTTTTTTACCACAACATGCAAAATGAAAAGTTGGCCTTATGGCAGCCACCACGTAATTCCAACTTGGGGTGGGTTTCCCATGTTGCCTCCTTTTAACCTCTTAGTCAAATTTTTTGTTGTCCTGGATTCTTGCTGGCAGTCTCTGGAAGGTAGACTTCATTTTCAACTACAAGCCAATAATGTTGACATAATCTTGGAAAACTCCCCAATGAAAACAAAATGCCTTGACTTTTTATAATGCTGTCCATAGACAAGATACTTCAGCTGCCTTTGTTAATGTGGACTAGCCCCTTCTCCTGGAAACATTATCTAACCTTGACTTATCTGACACTGTCCTCGCTTGATTCTCCTCCTATCTCTGGCCATTCCCCTCCTAAATCTCAGTCACCTTCCCCAGCTCCTCCTCTGCCCCTCACCCCCTAACATTGGAAGTTCCTTGAGGATCAATTCTGGGTCTCTCTTTATTTTCCTTCTACAACCACTCCCTTGGAGAACTCATTCATTTACATGGCTTCAACTGTGGCTCAGTGAAAAGAGCACGGGCTTGGGAGTCAGAGGTCATGGGTTCTAATCCCGGCTCCACCACTTGTCAGCTGTGTAACCTTGGGCAGGTCACTTAACTTCTCTGGACCTCAGTTTCCTCCTCTGTAAAATGGGGATGAACACTGTGAGCACCACGTGGGACAAACTGATCAGCTTGTATCCCCCCAGCGCTTAGAACAGTGCTTTGCAAATAGTAAGCACTTAACAAATGCCATTATTATTATTATCTGTCTACTTGGACGATTCCCAAATCTACATCTCCAGGCCCTGACGCTCTCCTTCTCCACAGTCTCACATTTTCTCCTGCCTTCAAGACATCTCTTCTTGAATGTCCTGCTAACCCCTCAAATTTATCATGCCCCAAACAGAACTAAATCCTCTTCTCCCCAATATTTCCCCTAACTGTAGACCACACTACTATCTTCTCTGTCTCACAAGTCCACAATATTGGCATCATCCTCAACTCATTTCTGTCATTCAAACTGCATATTCAGTCTGTCACCACATCCTATCAATTCTACTTTCTCAGCATCTCTGGAATTCACCCATTCCTCTCCATCTAAACTGCTATTACACTGATCCAAGCACTCATCATTTCTCACCTTGACTATTGCATCAGGCTCCTTGCTGACCTCCTTGCTTCCTGTCTCTCCCAACTCCAGTCCCTACTTTACTCTGCTGCCTAGATAAAAAAAAAAAAATCGGTCAGTCCAGGTATTCCCCACTCCTCAAAAACCCTAGTAGTTGCCCATCCATTTCCTCATCAAACAGAAATGCCTTTCCACTGGCTTTAATCAGCTCTCCCCTTCTGACCTAACCTCACTGATTTCCTATTACAACCCAGCTGTCACACTGTGCTCCTCTAACACCAACCTACTTTCTGTTTCTTGATTACATCTTTCTCTCTAGGGACTCCTTGTCCACATCCTCTTTCTGGCCTGGGTCTCCCTCCCCCTTCATATCCAACAGGCAACCACTCTCCCCATCTTCAAAGTCTTATTAAAGTCATTTCTTCTCCAAGAGACCTTCCTTGACTAAGCCCTCACTTTCCCCATTTACCCTCCACCCTTCTGTGCCACTTATGCACTTGGGCCTGTAACCCTTTGGCACTTTGCTTTTCACTCCATCTCCACAGTACTTAGGTGTATATCCAACGGCAATTTATTTTAATGTCTGACTCCCACTCTAGTCTGTAATCTCCTTCTGAGCAGGGGTTGCGCCTACCTACTCTACTGTATTGTATTCCCCCAAGTGCTTAATGCAATGCTCTGCAAAAGTTAGTGCCTTAGATGGATGGATAATTGTGAAAGATTTCAAGTTTTAATTTTCTTCAAGAATGGGCTAACCTCTTGCAAGATACAGTGCAAGAAGCAAAATCTCTCCTTGGAGCGGGTGAAGAGCACAGTTGTTGATTGGACAGTCATTTTAGACTTCTATCAGCTGAGGCTGGTAGCGACAGGCTGATGCTCCTTTCTAGGGCAGGGATTGGACCTACTTACTCTATTGTATTCTCCCAAATACTTAGTGTAGGGCTCTGCCCAAAGTTAATGCTCAATAAATAGCAATAATTGATTGATTCTGGTAAGGAGGGGGCATGCACATCTGAGGATGGACATTCAGTAACAGGGTGGCGGGACTTCACTCCAGCCAGCAGCGACTCATCAATAACACTTCCATCACTGCTGCATGGCTAAGAGTTGTGGTTGTGACTAAGATGTGGGAGGATCACAAGTCACCATTCCCATCAATAGCTTCCCCTCTCCAGACACTGCAGTTGTTTTTCTGGGCTAAGTAAGGGGCAGTGCAGAAGCAGGGAATTGTGTCTTTTATGTAGGAGTGCAGCCAAGCACATTCCTGTCAGCTAAAGTCTTTCTCTTCTTCCTCCTGTTTTGGAGTGGGTGGAATTTTAATATCTATCAATCATTCAGTGGGTTTTTTTTGAGTGCTTTACTGTGTGCAGAGCACTGTACTAAGCACTTGAGAGAGTACAGTATGAAAGAATTGATAGACACTTTCCGTACCCACAAGGAGCCGAAAATCTAGAGGGGGAGACCTACAGCAATATAAATAATTTACAAGTATGTACCGAAGTGCTGTGGGGCTGAGGCTAGGATGATTAAAGTGCTCAGCAGATACTGAGAAGCAGAGTAGCCTGGGGAAAGAGCCAGGGCCTGAGATCCAGAGGACCTGGGTTCCAATCCAACTTAAAGGAGAATGCTGTTCATAGATATTTAGGATAGGTTACTGAATGGGACAAGTATAGAGAGGTTAATTTAAACATTTTAATCCCTGTGGACGCTGGAATGTGAAGCCCCAGTTCCTTCTGCACAACAATCAATCATTCAATGGTATTTATTGAGCACTTACTATGTGCAGAGCACTGTGCTAAGCACTTGGGAGAGACCATTACAACTGAATTAGCATAACAGAAGGATGAACAGTCAATTTGGGCCTAGATGTAGGGGCCAAGTAGTTGATTAGTGACTGGATATTAAGCTGAACACAAACCCAGCACATGTGCAGTTCAGCTGCAGGGAGGAACAGCTGCATTTTGCAAACACAGTGGGTGACTAAGTGGCCATGTATATCTATCCCGCTGCTCGGCTCAGGAGCCACTACTGATTTCAATTAAGACTTCAACTGGCAGTCAAGAGCTGGTCTCTTCTCATTATCGTGACTGGTACTAGTTATAATCAGTAATAAATGAATTTAGAGCACTCTGCAGATATAAAGTGCTAAGTGATTAGCATCCAGTAAATGTAGCACACCAGGAGTTTTCCTCGAAGCAGATTCATATTTTGTGTTTGTGTGTTTCAAGTTTAATGAGACTTTTCTCTCGAGTGTTTCATTTTTATGTCCAGTTCTACTTTATCCCTTTGCAATCAAGATGACTGGAGTTTTTATAGGACATGTACACCTAAGGCATGGGTTAAGCTTGTTCCAATACCCCATTTTCGGCCAAAGGGATACTGGGATTTTTTGGTAAAAAAAACAAATGGGTATGGGCACCACATCTTTTCGTTCCTTTTCCTTCCCATCCCTCAAAACCACCTTCTCTTCTGTGAGCAAATCTATTTAGTAGGGACTTCCTTGGAGCCACGAATTTGCAAAGTGCTTGCTCAGTGTAAGTGAGACTTTGCTTGGAGGCATGAAATATTCTGATATTCATTAAAGCAAGGAAATATTCTGAGAGGAGGTGGGGTATTTTGTATTTCTACAGAATCAAACCTCCAGGAAGGCACAATTCTGATCCCTCTATTATCTGTGCACCCCAGATTTCGGGTGGAATAAATACAATTTCTGTAGCATGAAATCATTTAATAGAGTCCTTGAACACAACACAGTTTCTTTATTAGTGAATTCATAAGTGACACGGTCTACAGAAAACTAGATATAATTAAATAACATTTAAATTGAAATCTATCACAGACTTGGTACAAATCACACTTGGCAAGGCAAAGTTCTCATACTAGGTTGTTCACGGTGAAGAATTCATTTCCTTTAAGTGATTTTAATGTAGTCAGGTTTTGGGTCTTACCGACGTTCCTTTGGCATGAACTTTAGCTTTTCGCTTTATTATATAAAAATATAACAAAATTTAATATATACAAACATTTAATTACACATGTACAGGTTAAAAACACTAAGAAAATGGCAAGCCGCAGGTGAACTCAAATCAACAGCCTGGTTTTAAAAAGAAAATAAATACTGCACATTTCATAAAAATTACATTTACTACAAACATTTTTGTTTGCAAATACCAAACAGTACTGTGATTGGAAATACTTTCCAACAACTTCATTTTAAGGCACATCTTGCATATTTAATTATACAACACTGAAACTGGTCAATAACTTATGGGCTCTTGGAGAGGCCCTGGATGGGTATGTGTGCATGCAGGGGGTGGTAACGGAGGGGGGGTTACATGTTTCCGTTGGACCCAGTCTGAGGGGACAGATACCTAACTGGAGGAGGTTGGTAGACGGGCACCCCAATCTCCTGCAGATCTGGGAGCCGGCCGGCCCGAGGAGGGGAGAGCAGTGTGATTGTCCTGTCGTAATCTCTGTGCAACACTTTCTCGTAGACGCTCTGCAGCCCGACCGTCTTGGGCAGTTGAGCTTGGTAGAAGTTGTCCCGGCGAAGGGGATCGCGGGGCAAGGAGGTGCTCTTACAGAAGGTGGACAACTGAGCTGAAGGGTGGGGAGGAGGGTGAGGGTTGGTTCGGCCACAGGAGGGGCTCCAACAGCGGTCGGAATGGCCCAGGATCCTACACTCGGCCGTACAGGCCCATAATCCTAAAAGGTGCAAAAAGGAGGTTACCATTTCAGTTGTACAATCCGGTCCAAGTCCCCACGGCTTTTCTGTCATCTCGATGGAAATGAGGGAGCACCTCAAAGACTAAGGGGAAGGTTTCTGGCCCCGGTCGTGGGTCGTGGTACCGTACTAATAAAGACGGTATCGAGTCAGGTGGGGGTGCACCAGGAGCAGAGGTGCACTACTGCTGCTAAATTGTTATTGCCTACAGAAGGGAGAGCAGGGTAGGAGCGGGTCAGAGCAGAGGCCTGTCCCCGCTGGGCTCGGCCGCCACTCTGGAGTTCATCAGAGCAGAGAAGGCCGAACCCAGGGGAGGTGGTGGCTGTGCTCTGCTCCAGCTGGGGGGAGATTGGCTGAGCGTGTCTCTGTGAAATTGGGGACGGGGGGGACGAGCCGGGGGTGTCGGCGGAGGCGGGGCTGCACAGGTGTGTTTGCAGCATCCTGCTGAACCCCGCCCCTGGCTTTGACTGGCTACAGAAAGGAGGGATGCCTCAGGCCGAGGTGACCCACGCTTCCCTGATTCCCGGTCGCCGAATGCCCGAGGGAACTGCGGCCCCTGGCAAACGTAGGCTTCACGGGGTGGGTGTGAAGGACCCCTTGGGGGCCGAATCCTAGAAGCCGACAGGGGTCGGCGGGAAGTGTGTGACGTGGGGTTGGACCCCTCACTCCTGAGGTCCAGCCTGGGGGGAGGCCACAGAGATTTAGGGCGTCCAAGGCACCAATCACGGTTCCCCTACAATACGGTACGGTTCCCTTCAGATGCACCAAACTACGCCTTAGTTTTCTGTGTCGACCTGGAGCCTCCCCAGGCCTGATGAGAGTGCCAAGTATAGAAGGAGTGCGGCTGGGTTGCGAGTGAAAACGGAGGCCGGGCTTCGGAGGAGGAGAGGGGCGGCGGGGGGCCCGAACGGGGTGAAAAGGCGGCGGGGTCCTTACCACTTTGCATGTGATGGATGAGATCCTTTTTCAAGGCGTCCCCGCTGATGTCGGAGTCGCTGTCGTTGAAATCGCTGTCCCCCTTGCCACTGTCTTTGCCGCTGAACTTGTCCGCCTCCCGCCCCGAGATGGCGTTGAACGAGTGACCCTTCCAGATGGCCACGGGGGGTCCCGGCTCCTTCCCGAACCCGGGGGCCGAAGCGTAGGGCTGCAGGTGGAAAGGGCGGGCGGGCGGACAGACAGACAGAGAAGGGAAAGGGGGAAGAGAGGGCGGGGGAGAGAGGGCGGGGGAGAGAGGGCGGTCAATGCGCAGGCCCCGCGCCCTTCCTGCTCCGCTTCCCGGCCTCGAGGGGGCGCCCGGGGGGGGGGGGGGGACGGTCAGTGAGTGCGCATGCCCCGCTCCCCGGCCTCGAGGGGGCGCCCGGGGCTCCGCTGGGGAGGAGCTGGGCGGGGCGCGGACGGATGGTGAGGGCGCTTGCCCCGCTCCCCGGCCTCGGCGGTGAGTGCGCATGCCCCGCTGCGCGGCCTCGAGGGGGCGCCCGGAGCCCCGGGGGGGGGGGGAAGAGGGGGAGGGCGGTGAGTGCGCATGTCCCGCTGCGCGGCCTCGACGGGGCGGCCTCACCTCGGCGCGCGCTCCCCGGAGCCGCTTCGGCCCGTCCGACTGCAGAGCGGGAGGCCGGGGGCGGTGGTCGCCGCCGCCGCCGCCGCCGCCCTCGGACGCGGGGCCCCCGGCCGGGGCGGGCGGGGCGCTCTCGGTCGCGAGGCCGCCGGCGAAACCCGGGACGTCGAAGCCGGAGGCCCCGGGGGCCGGCCGCCTGGCGCCCGGCCGGCCCGGGGGCGTGGAGGCCGCCGAGGAGGGGGAGCCGCCGCCTTGTCCGCCGCCGCCGCCGCCGCCTTGTCCGCCGGGCCGCTCGTCCGGGCGGGGGCCGCCGCCCCCAGCGCCTTTGCGCCCTTCCTTCTTGCGGCGGTGGCAGGTGGCGGCGATGGCGACGATGGCGGCGAGGAGCAGCGTGCAGCTGCCGGCCAGCACGACGATGACGATGAGCGGCGTGTCCCACTGCAGCGGCCCCGGCCCGGCCGCGCCCTCCCGGGGCGGCGGGCGCTCGGGGGCCGGGAGCACCGTGCCGAGGCCCTCGCCGCCGCCCTCCGCCGTCACCACGAAGCGGACGGCGGCCGTGGTGGACAGCGGCGGGCGCCCGGCGTCCGACACGGCCAGCAGCGCCCGGAAGACGCGGCCCGGCGGCTCCCGCGACAGGTCCTCGGCCAGCGCGATCTGCCCCGTGCGGCGGTCGATGGCGAAGGCCTCCCGGGGCTCCTGCCGCAGCAGGGCGAAGGCCAGCTCGCCGTTGGCGCCTTCGTCCGCGTCGCGGGCCTCCAGGCGCGCCACCGCCGCGCCCCGGGGCGCGCGCGCGGGGACCGCCACCTCCAGGGAGCCGTTGTCCGTCGGCGGCGGGGCCACGAGGACGGGCGCGTGGTCGTTCTGGTCGAGCACCTGCACCCTTACCAGGGCGCTGCTGGACAGGCTCGGGCTGCCGCCGTCGCTGGCCTGGACGCGCAGGTCGAGGCGGCGCAGCGCCTCGTAGTCGAAGCTCCTCAGGGCGTACAGGGCCCCGCTGGCCGGGTCGACGGAGACGTAGGGGGCCGCGGCGCCGTCGGCGTCGAGCAGGCGGTAGGTGACGCGGCCGTTGCGGCCGAGGTCGGGGTCGCGGGCGGCCACGGTGGCCAGGTGGGCGCCGGGCGCGTTGTTCTCGCGCACGGCCACGGCGTAGACGGGGCGGGCGAAGAGCGGCGCGTTGTCGTTCTCGTCGGCCACGCGCACCGTGTAGGGGCGCCGCGTGCGCCGCGGGGGCGCGCCGCGGTCCTCGGCCACCAGCGTCA
This sequence comes from Ornithorhynchus anatinus, assembly GCF_004115215.2. Taxonomy (NCBI): domain Eukaryota; kingdom Metazoa; phylum Chordata; class Mammalia; order Monotremata; family Ornithorhynchidae; genus Ornithorhynchus; species Ornithorhynchus anatinus. Next base: position 113,125,004 of record NC_041729.1, read on the forward strand.
GGTGGTAGCGGGCCACGCGCTCGCGGTCGAGCGGCGCGGCGGTGACGAGCAGGTAGCCGCCGGCGTGGGCGGGCTGCAGGCGGAAGTGCTCGTGCCCGCGGCCCTGGAGGGCGCAGCGCACCTGGCCGTTGGCGCCCGCGTCCCCGTCCGAGGTGCTGACCAGCGCCACCAGGCGGTCGCGCGCCGCGCCCTCGGGCACCAGCGCGGCCTCGGCGGCGTCCGCCTCGCCCCCGCCCTCCTCGGCGTCCTCCTCGCCCCCGCCCTCCTCGGCGTCCTCCTCGCCCCCGTCGGCGTCCTCCTCGCCCTCGGCGGCCCGGGCCAGCGGGGTGACGGCGATGCGGGGCGCGTGGTCGTTGACGTCGCGCACGCGCACGACCACCCGGCAGGTGGCGGCGCGCGGGGCGGGCCCGCGGTCCTGCGCGCGCACGTCCAGCTCGTAGGTGTCCCTGCGCTCGTAGTCGACGGGCCCGGCCAGCGTGAGGCGACCGGAGCGCGGGTCCAGGCGGAAGAGCCGCCGCGCCTCGGCCGGGGTGCGGCCGCCGAAGCCGAACTCCACGTCGCCGTTGGGGCCCTCGTCCGGGTCGGCCGCGTCCAGGTCGAGCAGCAGGGAGCCGACCGGCGCGTCCTCCGCCAGCTCCACCGTGACGGCGGCCCGCGCGAAGGCCGGGCTGTGGTCGTTGGCGTCCAGCACGCGGACGCTGAGCGCGGCCGTGGCGGAGCGCGGGGGGCTGCCCCCGTCCAGGGCCACCAGCCGCAGGCTGTAGGCGGCCTGGCGCTCCCGGTCCAGCTCCCGCAGCAGCACCAGGTCGGCGCGCTTGGCGCCGTCCGCCCGCGTCTGCAGCTCCACGGCGAAGGGCCCGCGGGGCTCCGCCAGGCGGAAGGCCTGCAGCCCGTTGGCGCCCACGTCCTCGTCCACCGCCTGCGCCTCCAGCGGGACGCGGGTGCCCACCGCCGCGCCCTCCGACACCTCCACCGCCGGCGGCGCCCGCGGGAAGCGGGGCGGGTGGTCGTTGATGTCCCGCACCTCCAGCTCCACGTGCAGCAGGCGCGCCGGGCCCCCGCCCAGCCGGACCACGTCGAAGGCCAGGGTGCAGCGCGGGGCCGGCCCGCACAGGCGCTCCCGGTCGATGCCGCCCTCCCCGACCGTCAGCTGCCCGTCCTCCTCTCTCACGCGCACCAGGGACCCGTTCGCACCGCGCCGCTCCGCCCCCGGCTCCCCCTCCTGCGGCTCCCCCTCCTCCGCCTCCCGCGGCTCCCCCTCCTCCGCCTCCCGCTCCCGCTCCCGCGGCGGCTGCAGCTGCTGCGGCTCCACCGGGCGGTAGCTGCTCGGCCCCCCCTCCGCGCCCGCCGGCAGCTCTTCGGCCAGGGTGCCGATCACCGTGCCCGGGGGCGCCTCCTCGTAGGTGCTGTACTTCACCGTCTTGCCCAGGGCCAGCGACAGGAGCCAGCAGAGGCAGACCCCCTCCAGGGGGACGGGGCAGCCTCGGCCCCCCCGTCGGAAGAGAGGCATGCCCCCCGGCTCCGTTGCGTCTCTCGGAGGTGCGGCCGCAACCGCCTCTTGCGGCGACGAGGCTGGGGGTCGGAACGGCGCGACTTGGGCGCTGCTCATAAACTGACTCTGGGCGGGCGGCCTCGCTCGCTCATTGCTCTGCTCCCCCCCCGGACGGCAGCTAAGGAGCCTCCGGTTGCAGAGAGACGGCGAAGGCGACAGGCCCCGCCGCTTCTCCGGCCGCTCCGCCGAAGCCCGGCCCTTAAGTAGATGGGGAGATGCAAATGATCGGAGCCCGCCAGCCAATGGCAGGCCTCCCTTTCCCACGCCGCCCCTCGGCCCCGCCCCCGGATCCCTTGACCGTGGACAGGCTTAGGAAGGGAAAGGAGAAAGGAAAATGAGCGAATCTTTGTTGGATTTTTTTTTTTCTTTTTTCTTTTTACCCTCTCTCTTCCCCGGAGGAGGGATCTGCAGATGAGTTGGCCCAGGGAGCGTGGAGTAAAACTGTGCCGAGCGTTTTGTTAATTGTACCTCGACAGCACCCTGCTGTCCAACAGGTGCTTCGAGTGCCAGTGTCGGGAGACTCTGACCTCATCTTTCACATCTAACTAATCTTGGCCTGGAGCTCCGAGAGGCAGCTTCTTTTTTCCCCGTATAAAAAATAGCAACATCAATGTTCTGTTTCATCTGAAGGCTTTTTTTGGGTTTCTGTCTGGAGGAGCAGAGGGGGAGGGAGGGAATGCCCGGGATCATCTTGAAAGTACTTTAAGGAATCGGAAGGATTTCTGAAAACGCATTTTATTCCTATTTGAGGACCACGCTGTGTTTTACTCTCGTGAAACCCTGTGATCTGGGCTGTAATTTGCCTTTCAGGAAATATTTCTGGGATGTTTTAGTATGCATGTCACTGGCCAAGCGGCTTTCTTAAGCCTTGGGCGCTAGCGGGCGAGAAGAAGAAGAAGAAGAAGAAGAAGAAGGAAAAAAAAAACCAACAAAACTTTCCAAATAGGATTTAGCATAAGCTTGAGAAGATTTGGAAAGGTTTCAAAGATCAGACTGTAGCAAAGGCTTATCAAGCCCTCGTTAGCCACAGAAATATAATGGCGTGGCAGGCTATCCCATTTGAAGCACCAGTGTCGGTATTATTTCGGCGTGTCAAGTGAAAGGGAAAGAAAGTTGAACGGTTTCCACGGAGGAGTTAGACTAAGTTGAATATAATGAGCAAACACCACATGTAACCGTTATGCCCCCCATTCATTCCCAATCACTGCCATAACTCTTTGACTCAACGATGATGGGAGGCTGAATTATGCACAATGCCCAGCTCATATTAAAGTACATTTTGAGGCCGATCCCTCCTGATGCCCTGTTATGCCTATTTAGAGGATTTTCTTTTTGTCCTAATAGTGCCTGTCTGGGAAGCCACGCTAGGCTTGTTCAAGAAGAACAAAATAACAGCATGAGGTTGAAACCTGGCACGAACCGTAGGGGAACTAAACCATCTGCCTGCAAAAGTATCAAGACATAGCACAATGAGTCACTTAAGTTTTACTGGCCCCGAGTCCGTGCCGTTACTGTAACAGCCCTAGCACGTGCGTTACATGGACGCAGTTTTTTTCTTGATTCATCCGCAGATATCCCCAAATCTTACCTTAGGGGGTGGCCTGCGGTAGTAGCTACCTAATTTCAAGGCCACTCTCGTTAAAAGCAAATATTCATCATTAATCTTAATTAGCAGTGAGGAATATGGAAAGCGAAGCGATTATGAAGGACTATACCCCTAGGACTCAGGATTGTTAGGTGGATTCCATCGGGCAGATTTTTTCTGAAGCAAACAACCAGGAGAGCTTGATTTTTTTTTTTTATTGTCATGTCAGAATTGTACTCTAAAAAAATAAACTCTGCGTGCTTTTGAGAATTGTCCAGTTTCTAGAAAAGCTCTCCACTCGGTTGGCCACATCAGTGAACAACATCCCAAAGCAAAACGCAAGCTTAGACAGCTTGGGTAAAAGTATGCCCCAATTTTTACAAGAGCAAGGATGCATAACTTACTGCCATTTAGAAGCTGTGTGCCTGGCCCATCTCATTTCTTTTTGCTGAAATCAAATGAGGCAGAAGGGCAGACTGCTGAATAGGTATGATACCGACCTGAATATGCAGAGAATATGGATCTGCAATATGGGAGTAGGCTGTCTCTCTCCCCCGTCTTCACTGGTCACTCACTCTCTTGTGTCTTTTAAATAAAAATAGCAACTCTGGTATTCGTTAAGCATTTACTATGTGCAAAGCGCTGTATTAAGCCAGGGGGTAGGTACAGGTTAATCAGATTAGACACAGTCCCTGTCCCACTTGGGGCTCACAGTCGGAGGAGGAGGGAGAAGGGGGTATTTACATTCTCATCTTACAGATGAGGAAGTTGAGGTACAGAAAAGTTAAGCAACTTGCCCAAGGTCACAGAGCAGGCAATTGGCACGAGATTAGAACCCAGGTCCTCTGAATCCTAGGCCCATGCGCTTTCTTCTAGACCATACTGCTTCCCATCCTGAGTACTTGTTTTCTCTCTCTCTCTCTCTCTCTCTCTCTCTCTCTCTCTCTCTCTCTCTCTCTCTCTCTCTCTCTCTCTCTCTCTCTCTCTCTCTCTCTCTCTCTCTCTCTCTCTCTCTCTCTCTCTCCCCATACACCGCCCCCCCCCGATGCACATTCAATTTCATTTAATCTGTTACCATCGCTTGTAAGTATTTCAATGATGTTTTCCCCATTAGATTGTCGACTTCTCATGGGCAGGAAATATTCCTTGTCATGACCCTGTGGATAGCAACCTACTTGCTTATGTTTTCACCAAAGGATAACTAGTAAAAATATCAGGCAAGATTCCGTTTTGGAAGGAGAGTTTGAGCATGATGAGCAAATGAGCAATTTAATAATGTTGGTATTTGTTAAGCGCTTACTATGTGCCGAGCACTGTTCTAAGCGCTGGGGTAGACACAGGGGAATCAGGTCGTCCCACGTGGGGTTCACAGTCTTAATCCCCATTTTACAGATGAGGGAACTGAGGCACAGAGAAGTGAAGTGACTCGCCCACAGTCACACAGCCGACAAGTGGCAGAGCTGGGATTTGTAACTGATCATTTGTAACTGATCATTTACTGGCTGTTACACCCAATGAATAACACGGGCCACCATCCCAGCTGTGATCTCCTCCGGTACCTACGAACAAACCTGGCTCCCCCCTAAGGGGGCTGCACGACAGGAGTGCATACCCTCTAAACTGTGTCTGACTGAATCACTGCCATCCCTGGCACCTCTATTTTATCTGTCATTCATTCATTCATTCATTCATTCATTCAATAGTATAATCTAGCCGGGATATAACGAGAGCCTTTAACAGTAAAATAGCCGTTTGGGTGGAGAGGAAAGGGCGAATCTTGGCGATATTATAAAGGTGAGACCGGCAGGTTATGTCTTCACGCAGTTCACTCAATCGTATTTATTCAAGGCTTACTGTGTGCAAAGCACTGTTGCGGCAGGCCAGAAAGGGGTCTCCTCCGCTGTGGGAGTCAGCTTCAGGTTCACCCCCACAGGCTTTGGTGGAAAACACGCTTGCTCCCTCAATCATTCTGTGTTTCTTCCCCTCCAGCTCTATGGAAGGTCCTCCCTCCTCCTTCCACGGCTCTTGCCGATACTCGCCAGAGTGAGTGAACTAGTAATTCAGTATGGAAGGCATCCCAGAGACCTAAGAGACCGCTGCTTGGTATGGCATCTTGAAGGATTTCACTGGCATAACATGCCATTGAGAAAAATGCACCACCTTGTCATGGAACGCAGTGACAGTACTTGCTTGTCTCAAACTTGCCCATGACTAGATCATAGAGAAACTAGGAATAGCTATCCAGTAAATATAATTACTCCAGAGAAACATCACCAACGGAGACTCTGCTGAGTGACAATGTGGCAGGGTTTAAATTTACCTCTCCCAAGCATACGCCACTAGATTGTAAACTTCCTCTAAGCCAGGAATCATGTCTACTGACTTTTGTGTGCTATTCCAAGTGCTTAGTATAGTGCCCTGGACAAAGTAAGCACTCAATATATGCTATCGATCGATTGATATCTGCATCTGGCTTACACCTTCCGCAAACTGTCAGACAGAATAGCTGGGGAGAAAGAGGAGTAATGATTGAGGCAGGAGAAATTGGGAGGGAGCTGAAGAGTTGTGAGCCGAAGGGAAGACATCTATTATTTTATCCACTGCTACGTTTCCAGTTGTTCTGCAAGTGACTGCAGGGTGCAGTGCCAAGAGCCCCAAAGCCCAGATCTGTAATTAGTGCGGGAGGAATTGTGCTAAAAGCAATTATCCCTAGCGGTGTGATGGCACGTGAGTCAAGTGAGCTCGGGTGCTTACGGATTGCCAGAATCCTTCAGCTCGGCTGGTTACAGAAACCAGATTATGGAAATGGGATTTAAAATAGCGCATCAGTGCCCTGATCAAATCCCCTCTGAGTAAGAAGAAGAGGGACCCGGGACAGAAAATTTCCCCTGGCAGATCTAGCCCAACAAAAGCTGCTCAAATCACCTTGTTATCATACCAAAAGGCTTGGGCTGTCTCAGCCGAGCCCTTTCTCTTCATTTTAGCAACTTACCAGAAGACTGTCTCCCAATCATGAGAATAAACATGACCCACAATGGTTGGCATTTGCTCGGGATGCAAATTTCCTACGCTCAGAAGAGATGGATTTTTCTGACTCAGCCTAATGCCAGCATTGTGAAACTCGCGTGCAGACAGTAGGATTGACATGGGCATCACGTGATGGATTAGATCTATAGGAAAGTTTTCAAAGAGTTGACAATGGGGGGTTCAGCTTGATCTGATATCTCCCACAGTTTAGAGGGAAAGAGAATCAGGATATATTCTCATATGTAATAGGATTATCTTTTCCATTTCAGATTCTATACAGCATGTAATTTATTTTTAATTAGGATTAGATCTACCAGGAGAGGGAAACTAAATCTTCCCTGGAAAGGCCAATTCTAAAGCTGGATGGAGAGAGATGGGTTATTTTTTGACCTTTTTCCTCTTTTTTTTTTTTTAAGTCCAAGACCGTGTTTTCCTATTATACACTCATTCCACAAGAATAAATCTCCCAGAGACATTTGTTTCGATAGCTCCGTTGAGTAAGGACTAGAAGAGGCTTTTGAGCTGCATCTAATGTATTGTTAGGAGAAACACAGTTTTAAAAATTGCACTTACAGAGCTTTTAAGTTGGACTTTGCTCTAGTGTCACCGACCGATCTCAGAAGGGGAAGAGTCGGGACTGAGTTCATTTTAGATTCCAAAGCAAGAATGAGCAAGAGACCCCAGGTGGTGCAATGGATAGGTGCTTATTGGTTGCAATTGACAGTCAGTATAGGCAATCAGAGAAGCTCTTCAATTTAATGCCCTCTAGTGACTACTTAGAGTTGTGGGCCTCCCTTCTCTTTCCTCTCATGACTTGGGACAAGCCAGTTACGGTAGCTGATGCTCACGGCTCTGACTGTTTCTGACCTCCCGAGTTCCCCGTCCTAATTCGGGCTGTCCAGAGGGTGAGCATCCCCTGTCTCATCGGGTAGGTGTGCCAAGCCCAGATCAGCTGCTGCCACATCCTTATCTCATGATTGTCCATGCGCTGGAACAAGTACTTTGTTGTACTGTGTGCAGAGCACTGTACTAAGCACTTGGGAGAGTTCAGTACAACAATAAATAGTCCCATTCCTTGCCCAAATCAATGCTTCCCAATTCCTTAATTGCACCCTTTCCAAGAGGCATAGTGAAAACTTGCCTTATGGCAGAACTGACTATTTAAGGGTGAAGTCAATAGGGATGGTGGGATCTTGGAAAAATGGCCACTTCAAAGGTCTTTACCTATTTAAGGGCAAAATTTTGTCAGAATTCATTAATTCATTCAACTGTATTTATTGAACCCTTACCGTTCACAGAGCACTATACTAAGGGTTTGGGAGAGTATAATACAACAGTAAGTAGACAGATTCCCTGCCCACACCAAGCTTTCAGTCTGGGACGGGAGACAGACAGACATTACTATAAATAAATAAGTTACAGCTACATACATAAGTGCTGTGGGACTGGGAGGGGGATGAACAAAGGGGGCAAGTCAGGGTGATGCAGAAGGGAGTGGGAGAAAAGGAAAGAGGGGGGCTTAGGGAAGGCCTCTTGGAGATGTGCTCTCAGTAAGGCTTTGAAGCAGAGGGATAGTAATTGTCAGATTTGAGGAGGGAGGGCATTCCAGGCCAGAGACAGGACATGGGCAAGGGGTCGGCGGTGAGATTAGATGAGATTGAGGCACACTGGGAAGGTTGGCGTTAGAGGGGTGAAGTGTGTGGGCTGGTTTGTAGTAAGACAGTAGTGAGGTGAGGTAGAAGGAGGCAAGTTGATTGAGTACTTTAAAACCAATGGTGAGGAGTTTTTGTATGATGCGGAGGTGGATGGGCAACCACTGGAGTTTTTTGAGGAGTGGGGAAACATGTCCTGAGCATTTTTGTAGAAAAATGATCCAGGCAGCAAAATGAAGTATGGACTGGAATGGGGAGAGACAGGAGGCTGGAAGGTCAGCAAGGAGGCTGATGCAGTAACCAGGTGGGATAGGATGACTGATTGTTTTTACGTAGTAGCAGTTTGGATGGAGAGGAAAGGGCAGATTTCAGTGATGTTGTGAAAGTGGGACTGATAAATGTGAAAAAGCACTTGAAAAAGATCAAAAGAAGCAACCTTTTCTCAAAACCAACCACAGAAATTTTTTAATTACACAAACAAGATGGGAAGATTCCTTTATAAGCAGAAGCGTATGTTTTTGCAAGCTGAAGATTTTATTAATAACAAACCATGCAATTTTAAGAGCAATTCCTTTCAATCAAGGGACTTTTTCAACATACCCACATTTTCATAACTTCCTAGTCTTTTTCTACAAAGCCATTGTTCTGGGAATACAGAAGACTTTAGACTTTTTTCACTTTTGATGTTTCAAACTCTGCATCTCCAAATGGGTTTCCAGCCACTTTTGATATGGAAATGAGACTGTTCTAGTAGGACTGTGCCCAGCACAGAGATATTGATTCTGCCCAGTGCCATTTGAAGTCTCATGTTCTCCAGTCTGTCTCTCTGAAAGCATCTTTTAGACCACTGAGCTCATGTCACCCAAAATCAAGGTGGAGTAATGGTTGATGAACTGAATGATGACAGGTTGTAGTGTTTTGTTTTTTTTTTTTTAAGGGAAAGGGTGGCTAGAAGTGGGAAAAGAAATGAACTAGTTGGATCAGTTGGAGAAAACCTTTTCTCTCCTGTCATTTGAACCTCTACATTGTCACTTTAGATGTATTTTCAGAATCTATAGAATAATAGAATTACCTATTATAGAATTAACTGCCTATTTATCTTTACCAGACACTTTGATCTGAACTGTGAAATTAGATGTGAAATTTAGATAGACTCATATACGAGCTGCTCTGAAACTTCTGAGGCATTCCCACTGCCCTGCCACTTTATGTGCGTGTATACTTGGGAACAAAGGACACAAATGACCTTTAATCATGCATTTAGTCACATTGACAATAAAGTTTGATTTATCTCAAAGTCTCACAACATTGTATTTGCTTTAACAGAGACAGTAGTTACTGGGAAGGATTGAGGGAAGAAATGGTGGTGATCAGATGTTGGAACCAAATTGATTTATATTTTTAGAGAGTAGCAGAATTACCTTTGCTTTGCCTGGGGTTAAGAAGAAATTAGACAGAGGAAGACAGAGAAAAAGGAAGACACAGATAAAAGCGGAAAATGGAGGGAGACATGATCAGAAGGAGACAGCGGCAGACAAGGAGATCCCCACAGACGTGAGGCAGAAGCATATTCAGCATACACAGCCACACGTGTACTCACCTGCTCATCTAAACAACTACTGTTCATTCAGTGAAACACATTTCACACACAACTTAGATTTTAGATTGTGAGCCTCCCAAGGAACAGAGACCATATTTACTACCCACCGGAGTACTTTTGCCCAGCACTTGGTAAAGTGCTCTGCACACAGTAAGCATTTAATATATATGATTACTACTATTACTACTACTACTATTAATACATTTTCACAAAGGTATCCCCCTGAGTGAAGAGTACTAAGTAAAGGTTAGAAAGAGAAAGTTATAGCTGCTACTGCTGCCAACATTGCCGCCTGCTGGCCTCCTCAGAGCTCCTGTCATGGCCGCCTCTCCTGCAGCACAGAAGAACGAGCAAAGACAACCCTGGGTAATCAAGGGCTAGAATGGTGTTGGCAGGGGCATTATTCGCTGTTTCTCTTCCCATTGCTACTGTGCTCTTTGCTGGGATCCCCACGCTACTGCTCTTACCAGCATCACATCTCTTGCAGGCAATAGCTGGAACTTGTGGTCTGGTGGGAAGGCAGGAAGGAGTTACCAGTCGCTGACTTTACTTTCCAGGCATGCTCCCATCCAGTCTGTGTGATTTCCCCATAGTGAATTGCAGAAACAGAGAGGATGTGGGGAGCTTCCCAAAGCCTAGAAGGGAACTTGTGTTTCCTTTCTGGTGGTTAAGGTTCTTCTGAGGTTGTTTTGTTAAGGCTGCAGTTGTTTGTACCCTTTATTCAACCCCCCTGCAGCTCTACAGCACTTATGTACATATCTGCAATTTATTTATATTGATGTCTGCCTCTTGGTCGAGACTGTGAACTCTGTGTGGGCAGGGAATGTGTCTGCCAACTCTGTTATATTGTGCTCTCCCAAGCACTGTGTTCTCTGCACACAGTATGCACTTAAAAAATATGATCGATTCTGATGCATACATTTTGTTCCTGGAGCTAGTTCCAGCTAGAGGGTGACCGTGTTCTATTTTTATAGTGCTCCTCCCTTCCCCCCAACCCTGAAAAAGCCAAATTTTTAAATATCCCACTTGATCCCACCTCTGATCCAAGGGCGGTGTGAATTACATGTTATCTGTCCTGGGAGTTCCCTGATCTGACTCAGATTGTTCTTGAATTGGCCAAGTTCAGGGCCTCGAGTTTGGAAGATCTAGGGAATGTGGCAGATCATTTGTATTGGAAGAATAAAGATTGAATTCTCATTGCCGTGGCTTCACACCCACTACTTTAGTGTTCAGTGTGGGAACATGGAACGGGGAAGAATGAACCTCACTACACATTGAACTGCAAGCCCTCCTGGGCACGGCTGTTTGCAGGGCATCAATCTTGCTTTGCTTGGCCTCGGGAGTCTTGTATAGGAGAGCCCTGGTCTCAGGGGGTTGAGTAGAGGGTTAGACCATAGAATCTGAGCCCCCACAGGGAAAAAGAATGTGACAAGCTGTCAGGACACAGGAACTGGGTGACTTCTGTGCACTTGATGGCCAGGGGGAGGGAGGGGCACTGCTTGGCCCTCAAACCTTTCAGAATTGAGAGCGAGTGGGAGGGAACAATATGAGATGTGTGATGGATTACACACCTTTCCATCAAACTGAAGTGGAACTGGTTGTTGGACTTTTGGAAAAGGAGGAATGGAGTCACTCTGTCCTGAAGTGGACTATCAAACTCGATTGTCTCTGGGAAAGAAGCTCCAGGAGAGTGTTTCGAGGGCCAGAAAGCCAGTAGTTTGGTGGGACTGGAAGGGCGGTTCATTGGGATCTGTCTTTGGGGAATTCTGTTTTTCAGTCAATGAGGTGCAGGGAGGGAATCAAATGTGCCTATACCACATAGGTAAACCACGTAGGTCTCCTCAGCCTTCGAATCAATTAATCAGTGGTATATTTGTCAAACACTAGAGCCATTAGTGAGTGAACAGTTGAAGATAGTGGAGGGAGGGAGTTTTAGGTGGGGACTAGTGCAGAACTCAGTGACAGCCTCTCTGCCATCAAGGGGCTTAAAATGTAGTGGGGGAGATAGACATGAAAGGAAATTATAGGTAGGGGAGAAATAGAGTATAAGGATATGCACATAAGGGCTGGGGGGTGGAGTGAGTACCTAAGGAAGAAGGGGAGATAGGGTAAGGAAATGAGAGATGAATCAGGGAAGGCTTCCAGGAGGAGGCTTGGTTTTAGTATGGCTCTGAAGACAGGGAGAATAGTGGCCTGTTGGATATGAAGGGGGAGGGGGTTCCAGGCAGGGGAGAAGGCATGAGTCAGGGACCAATGGCAAGATGGAGGCACAATGAGTAAGTTGACATTAGAGGACCGAACATGTGAGTTGAGTTGTAGTTGGGAGGAAAAAGTATACATAGAGTAGGGGCAGAACCGACTGAGTGCTTTAAAGCTGATGGTGAGGAATTTATCTTCAGTGCTGGAAAGATAAGATGGATTTGGGGGTTATCTGTGTTTGGGAGCTGTTGATCTCTTTAAGGGATTGGGTCTAAATAGAGACTAGGAGGGGACCTAGAACTGAGCCTTGGGAGGTACAGGAGAACATGGTGAAAGAGAATGAGAAGGAGAGGCCAGAGAAAGTAGGAGAACCAGAGGAAAAGAGTGTTAGTGAAACCAAGATTAGAAAATGTTTCCAGGATAAGGGAGTAGTCCAAAGTGTTGAAGGCATTTAAGAGAACTAGAAGGATTAGGATGGAGTAGAAGCCAGGGAGTTAGTGAGGGGGTCATTGGTAACTTTGGAGAGAGCAATTTTGATGGAGTGGATGGGGTAGAAGCCTGATTGAAGAGGGTCAAGGAGAGAATTGGCTGGGTGGAAGTGAAAGTACTAGGTACAAATAAATCAATCCATGGTATTTAATTAATTAATTAATAATGGCATTTGTTAAGTGCTTACTATGTGCCAAGCACTGTTCTAAGCGCTGGGCGGGGGGAGGATGCAAGGTAATCAGGTTGTCCCACATGGACTCACAGTCTTAATCCCCATTTTACAGGTGAGGTATCTGAGGCAGAGAAGTAAAGTGTCTTGCCCAAAGTCATACAGCTGACAAGTGGCGGAGCCGGGATTAGAACCCAAGACCTCTGACTCACAAGCCCGTGCTCTTTCCACTGAGCCACGGAAGGGCTTACTGTAGAGAGCACTATACTAAACTCTTCAGAGAGGAGCAGCATGGTTTAGTGGAGAGAGCACGGGCTTGGTATCAGAGAACCTGGGTTCTAATCCTGGCTTTGCCACTTGCTCTGTAACCTTGGTCAAGTCACCTCACTTTTCTGTGCCTCAGTTTCCTCAATGGTAAAATAAAAATTCAGTGCCTGTTCTCTCCCAATTTAGGCTATGAGCCCCATGTGGGACAGGGACTCTGCCTGACCTGATTGCCATATATCTTCCCCAGTGCTTAGAAAAGTGCTGGAGACATAGTAAGTGCTTAATAAATATCATTATCACTAAAGTACAAGTGGATTGGAAGACATGTTCCCTGCCTACAAAGATCTAACAGTCTAGAGGAGGAGATAGACATTAAAATAAATGCTGTGGGGCTGAGGGTGGGGTGAATATTGATGGCTTACAGGATGTGAATCCAAGTGAATAGGCAATGTATATGGGAGAGGGAATGGGGAAAACAGAGGGCTTAATCAGGGAAGGCTTGAACTCGTTCAGAATTTTGGAAAGGGATGGTAGGAGGGAGATGGAATGGTAGCTGGAGGTGCAGTGATATTTTTTTTTAGGCTAGGAGATATGTGGGTGTGTTTGAAAACAGAGGGGAAGGAGCCATTAGTGAGTGAACAGTTGAAGATAGTGGAGGGAGGGAGTTTTAGGTGGGGACCCGTATTTTGGTAAGGTACAAAGAGATGGAGTGGGAAATGAGATAGATTTTGAAAGGAATAGGGAGATCTGCTCTTGAGAGACAGGTGGGAAGAATGAGAGTAGCTGGGAGTGGGGAGGTGTGGAGCAGATTTTAGGTAGTTCACAGCTGACTTTCAATTTGTTTGATGAAATACATGGTGAGGTCATCAGGAGCAAGAGATAGGGGAGACAGGAGCAGTAAGAGGGAGTTAAAAGTCAGAAGCAGTTGGTGTGGGCAATGGCTATGACATTCAGTTAAGGTAGGAGGAAAAAGGTGGCTGGGCAGAGTTACAGGAAGTGAGAATGAGTTTGAGATGGGCAAGGTCTGCTTGATGTCTAGATTTCTGCCAACAGTGATCCGTGGTACTACCACATGAGCGGAGGAAGCATACCTCTGGAGGGGATTCCGGACTGAAGGTTAATGGTATGAAATTGACTGAAGGATAAGGGTACAAGGGAAAGAGGTTCAGGGGTGAAGTGGAGAAGGCAGAGTTGAGGACATGGATCTGTGCATCAAGAGAGGAAGTTGAGTAGGGACATTTGGCACATGTTGGCCTGGAATAAGTGGAGAAGGTCAAGAGATGGGAGTAGTAACAGTAATAGTATAGGATTTATTAAGCACTAAATGTGAGAATTAGGATCTCACCCCTTAAGGGGCTCAATCTCACCCCTTAAGGGGCTCACAGTCTAAGAATAAAAGGAAGATGGGAGCTGGTGACACTCAGTTTATTTATTCATACTAATGTCTGTCTCCCCCTCTAGACTGTAAACTCATTGTGGACAGGGAATGCGTCTTTTTATTGTTCTACTGTAGTCTCCCAAGCACTTAGTACAGTGCTTCACACACAGTAAACACTCAAATATGATATAATGAGTGAATAAGAACATAAAATGATAAAAATACAAAATGAACAAAAATGCTGAGGGCAGGAATAAATGCAAAATAAAACAGTGGTCAGAAGAACAGATTTGCAGACTTCTCCCAGCTAAGAGTCCACCAATTTTAGCCAGAGTGTTTGCCAGAGCTAGGGCTTTCTCAGAGTTCTGCATTCTAATAATGATAATTACGGTATTTGTTAAGCACTTACTATGTGCCAAGCACTGTTCTGTTCTAAATGCTGCGGTAGATAACAGGTAATCAGGTTGTCCCACACCCATTGTCCCACAATGCTCACAGTCTTAATCCCCACCACCCTGGCTGACTACTGGAAGTCACAACCAAAAAAATTTTGTGATTACTGCAAGTGCTGGATAGCAGACAACAGGCCTGTATGGCATTCTTTTCTAAACGATATTCTGAAATACTATATGTACTTTAACTGTGTTTAATTGCCACCTATTTCATCAAAAAATTGAAACCATAAAGTGTGATCTCCCCTGCTCCTCTACAGTCACACCCTCCTCAGTCAATCAGTTGTATTTATTGAGCAATTAAGCACTTACTTTGTGCAGGGAACTGTACTAAACTCTTGAGAGAGTACAATGTAACAGACACCTTCTTGCCCTCTTTTCAGTTCTCCCATCTTTCCCAGCTGTATCGCAAGAGGTCTTCTGCCTCCTTGTAGAAATCTACCTTCTCTGCCTGTGCCCTAATCCCATCCCTTTGCACTTTGTTAAAACACTTGCCACCTCCTTGAGAGCAGTCTTTAACTGCTCACTTTCCAGTGGCTCCTTCCCCACTACTTTCAAAAAGCCCATCATCATCAGTGGTATTTGAGCATTTACTAGGTGTAGAGGACTACGTAGAATACTTGGGAGGGTACAACAGAGTTGGCAGTTATGTTCCCTGCCAATGAGCCCTTGTGTCTCTTATCATAAAAACAAATCCTCCCATGACCCCACAGCCCCCTCCTGTTATCACCCCATCTCCCTCTTACTTATACCTTTCCCAGTTCCCTGAGTGACCAGTTTACACCCATTGCCTCCACTCCCTTTCCTCCAATTCTCTCAAGGCAGTCTGGCTTCTGCCCCTCCACTCCATGGTAGCTGCCTTCTCTAGGATCACCAATGAATCCTTATTGCCCTATCCAATTACCCTTTTTTATGGTATTTAAGTGTTTACTATGTGCCAGGCAGTGTACTAAGGGCTGAGGTAGATCCAAGATTCAGTCCATGTCCTGCATGGGGTTCACAGTCTTAATCCCCATTTTACAGGTGAGGTTACAGGTGCAGAGAAATTAAGCGACTCGCCCAGGGTCACACAGCAAACAAGTGGTATAGCTGGTATTAGAAGCCAGGTCTTTCTGACTCCCAGATCTGTGCTCTATCCACTAGACTATGCTGCTTCTAATCCAACATAATCCTCCTCTACCTCTCAGCTGCTTTTGACGCTGTGGACCATCCATCCCTTCTAGGCACTGACTAACCTTGACCTCACTGACAATCTCCTCTCCTGGTTCTCATCCTGTCTGTGAGACCACTCCTCCTCTGCCTCCCACTTGTAACTCTGGGGGTCCCTCAAGACTCAGTTCTGGGTCCCCTTTCTGTTCTTTCTCTACATCCACTCCCTTGGGGAATTTATCTGCCCCCACAACTTAAATTACCATCTTTAAGCGGATGATCCCCCAATCTACCTTTCCAGCGCTGACCTCTCTCTTCTTCAGTCTCACATATCCTCCTGCTTTCAGAACTTCGCTACATGGATATCCTGCTGACATCTCAAATTGAACTTGTCCAAAACAGAACTCCTCATCTTCCCACCCAAACACTGTCGTCCCCTAGACAACACTGTAGACAACACCACCAACTGCCCTGTCTCACAAGTCCACAGACTTGGCATTGTCCTCAACTCCTCTTTTTCTTCCAAACCACATATTCAGTCTTTCACCAAGTCCTGTCATCTCTGTCTCCACAACCTCTCAGAATTTACCCTTTCCTCTCCATCCCAAACTGCCTCCATGCTGATCTAAACTTTTATTGTATCCCACCTTGACTCCCAATCAGTTGAATTTATTGAGTGCTTTACTGTGTGTGGAGCACTGTACTAAGCGCTGGGGAGCATACAGTGTAGCAATATTTTGTTAATGAAATGTACATCGCTTTAATTCTATTTATTTGCTATTGTTTTAATGAGATATTCATCCCCTTGATTCTATTTATTGCTATTGTTCTTGTCTGTCTCCCCCAGTTAGACTGTAAGCCCATCTAAGGGCAGGGACTGTCTCTATCTGTTACCTATCTGTACATTCCAAGCACTTAGTACAGTGCTCTGCACATAGTAAGCGGTCAATAAATACTATTGAATGAATCCCCATTTTACAGATGAGGTTACTGAGGCACAGAGAAGTTAAGTGGCTTGCCTGAGATCACACAGCAGACCAGTGGGGGAGCTGAGATGAGAACCCACGTCCTTGGACTCCCAAGCCCATGCTCGTTCCACTAAGCCATGCTGCTATTGCTGCATCTTGTGGCGGCAGCCTGCTGTCCCTCTTGGGAAATGGGGAAAGGAGGATGTGGGTTGGGAGCAGCGCAGTGCAGTGGGTTACTGGCTAAGCAGCTAGGCTCTCCAATGGTTTGGGAGGCCAAGGCCCAAGGGTTCACTTCTCATCTTTCCCATAGAGTTCTAAAGTCTCTGTGTGGGGACAGGACAATTTTGCCGGGAGGAGGTGTGGGAAAAGGGCTTGGAGAGAGGGATTTCAGAGCAGAGTTTTTTGAGGCTAGAATTGTAATAATAATAATGTTGGTATTTGTTAAGCACTTATTATGTGCAGAGCACTGTTTTAAGCGCTGGGGTATATACAGGGTAATCAGGTTGTCCCACGTGAGGCTCACAGTTAATCCCTATTTTACAGATGAGGTCACTGAGGCACAGAGAAGTTAAGTGACTTGCCCACAGTCACACAGCTGACAGGTGGCAGAGTCTGGATTCAAACCCATGACCTCTGACTCCCAAGCCCGTGCTCTTTCCACTGAGCCACGCTGCTTCTGTGTTGTACAGTGACAAGAGGTATTTGAAGATGATGGCACTGTACTCTGTGTTTAACTGTAACTTCAGAGGTCAGTATGGGACCTGTAGACTCTCCCTCACTGAAAAAGCCAGTAGTCAATCAATCAGTCAATTGAATTTATTGAGCACTTACTGTTTACAGGTCACTCCACTAAGCCCTTGGGAGAGTACAGTATAACAGAGTGGGTTGGGATGTTGCCTGCCCTCAATCAGCTTACAGTCTAGAGGGTAGGGGAGCGGTGAGGGTAGATGAGACCTAATGTCAAGAATCAAGAAGCACCTGGCAGTCAGAGCTTATCTCTTTTTTGGTAATCTCTCCTGGCCATATCATTAACTTCTTAGGCCTCAGAAAATTGATAGGTGGATGATTGTCTATTTACTTGACAATGACATTTATCCCTTCAAACTCAACAAAATTGAGAAATAAATGGGTAATATGTTCTCATATGTCAAAATAGTCCTTAAACAAGAGACATGTTGCAAGCTCCTTGAGAACATGGATCATTCTACCATGAATAGTCAATCATTTAATCATATTCATTGAGTGCTTCCTGTGTGCAGAGCACTGTAATAAGCACTTGGGAGAGTACAATATAACACTAAACAGACACATTCTCTGCCTACAATGAGCTAAAGCAGTGTGGTCTAGTGGATAGAGTATGGTCCTGAAAGTCAGAAGGTAATGGGTTCTAATCCCAGCTCTACCACTTGTTTGCTATGTCACTTTGGGTAAGTCACTTAACTTCTCTGTGCCTCATTTACCTCATCTTTAAAAAGGGGATTAAGACTATGAGCTCCATGTGCAACAGTTAATATATCCAATCTGATTACCTTTTACTCACCCCAGTGCTTAGGACAGTGATTGGCATATAGGAAGAGTTTAATAAGCGAGAAGTAGTCTGGCTTAATGGAAAGAGCCTGGGCTAGGGAGTCAGAGGTCATGGGTTCTAATCCATGCTGTGTGACTGGGCAAGTTGCTTAACTTCTCTGAGCCTCTGTTACCTCATCTGTAAAATGGGAAATGAGATTGTGAGAGCCCCACGTGGGACAACCTAATTACCTTGTATCTACCCCAGCACTTAGTGCTTGGCACATAGTAAATGCTTAACAAATGGCATTATTATTATTAATAATAATAAATGCAATTAGAGATCTCTCCTTGTATTCTCCCAAGTGCTTAGTACAGTGTTCTGCACACATTAGCCACTCAATAAATACCATTGATTGATGGAATGATTGGTTTTGATATCTATCTACTGTGGCAGCTCCAGAGTGGCCCTTTCAGATAACCAGTCAATGGCATTCCTTGAGTGCTTACTGTGTACAGAGAATTGTACTAAGTGCTTGGAAGAGTACAGTACAACAGCGTTCATGGAGGGGAAGACAGATGTTGATATAATAATAATGATAATGTTGGTATTTGTTAAGCGCTTACTATGTGCAGAGCATTGTTCTAAGTGCTGGGGTAGATACAGGGTAATCAGGTTGTCCCATGTGAGCCTCACAGTCGTAATCCCCATTTTACAGATGAGGTAACTGAGGCACAGAGAAGTTAAGTGACTTGCCCAAAGTCACACAGCTGACAGGTGGCAGAGCCGGGATTCAAACTCATGACCTCTGACTCCCAAGCCCATGTTCTTTCCACTGAGCCATGCTGCTTCTCTATATAAGTAAATGAATGATATGGCTTTGATAATAGGGCTGTATTTCTTCTCTCTGACTGGGGAGGATCCATGTAGGTTGTGTTCATTAACAATTTTAGCCACACTAGATAATAATAAGCTCCTTGAGAACAGAGACATGCCTACCAACTCTATTCACTTTCCCAAGTGCTTAGTTCAGTGTTTTGCATAGAGTAATTTCTCAAGAAATACTATTGTCTAACTGGTTCCTTTCTGTCTTTATAAAAGACTGGCTCTTAGAGATCAGTTCTGCTCCAGGTTGGGTTAAGAAATATTCTTTCCAGCCTTTTTCCATAGCTTACTTCCCATCACTTTGCCTCATATCTGTCTGTTCAAGAAATCTGGTCTGATTTTGTAACAAGTCACATTTGGTGGGCAGTAGGGCTCTACCTGATGAGGAAATGCAAGCACATTGAATCATAGCAAGTTTTATATGACAGTTTTAGCAATCTTTATATACCTGTCTAAACCTACCCCTGGTGTCTGTGTTCTATTAAGAAAGCCTGTGGGGCCTCAGTAGTAATTTTTGTATCATTGGATTTGAATCGGTGGTTTATGGCCTAATCTGCAGAATTGCTGATGGGAATCCCAAAGTGCAGCGTTCCAAAGAGTGTGAAGGACTGACACTTCTGCTGGTGACTTCTTGGGTGGAGATGTTTTGGGATGAGTGCTCATTCTGAGGGCTCATTTGCTTAGCTTGTCCCTAGCTGATGACAGCTGGGAAAGGCAGATATTTACTAATTTAGTTCCAGAGATTTTCTCTTCCAAGATCAAAGACTGTGTCTATCATCCCAGCCAGCCATTTCACTAGGTAGCTGGGAGATCATGGTAGTGATGGTGGGGGGGAGGGGGGAGAGTTTTGTTGGTTCCACTCAACCTATTGCCACTACTGATAAAGAAACAAGTGTGTCTCTTGTTGATGGAAGGACCCCTCCCCACTGAATTCTGAACTAAGATCTTGTGTGGTGTTGTGTGATCTTGTGTGTTAGTTAGTCCAAGGCAGAAGAGACGGTGTCCTGTGGCAGCACTCTTGGTTACTGGGTTGCCTGGACAACAGGTTAGAAAATTTGGACTCTACAATTTTCATTTGTACTCAGGGGGGACGAACCATCTTTTCAGCCAAACTTGGATGTCGCTATCACCATCTTGAAATACAAAAAATAGCTAGATTTGAAAGTATTAAGTCAGTTGTAGAAGTACTAGTAACAGTAATAGTAGTAGTAGTAGTATTAGGAATGGTATTTAAGTTCCTATAGAATGCAAAGCATTGTGCTAAGCACTTAAGAGGTAACACAAAGCACATAACTTGTTCTCTGCTCTGAAAGAGTTTACACATTAATGGGGGAGCAGACGTAAAGATGTTCAAAGGCAGCAGAAGCCGAATAGATAAAGTTCAGTTGAATATACTTACATACACAAGTGCTGAGGATGGGCATAAATAATAATATAAGTAAGGAAAAGATGGCTCTGTGTGCCTATGCATTTGTAGGTAAATATGCAAGAGATTTTATAAAATTAATTTAGATTCCCAGAGCTCACATATAGATATTGTGTATCATTTAAAAAATTTTCTTCTATTACACTTTGATTGCATCAAAACAAAATATTCCATTTAATTCCTAAAAATGTCTTTTGTAGGGCCTGGGAGACTTAATAAAACACTTATGCAGACTTCAGTCAGGATTTTCACATTCTTTCAGTTGCCAAATGCAAATTATTTAGGAAGCTTTGGTGAATACTCTTGCTGCCATCTGGCCTGTACGTGGTGTTTAAAAAGAATAATACCTGTTTTCATTTGACCACCCTGCAGATGATTCAGAAAAAAAATTGTTTTCTGGGTGGGAAAACTCAGGAGTACATCTTTGGCCATATTTTGCAATGTCAGGAGGCATGAAGGGATTGGGCCAGGTGATTTTTTAGAACATTCAGTAGAATAAAATGGATGGTATTACTTTGGAGAGGAATTCTTGACCTCTTATGAGGTCAAGGTAAGGGGAGATACTTATCTAAGGGAGAATGGGAACACCCCTCCCCCTCTCTGGCCCCCTCTGGTCCCACACTTATATATGTCATATTTAACATTTCCAAAATGCCTTTCATTGCTGTAATTTGTAGTTTTTCTCACCTCTATGAGATAGTTGGGGCAGCTCTTATCTCATTTTGCAAATTGAAATTCGGCCCAGAGGAGTGAAATGAAATGTCAGGTGACTGGTAAATCATCAGCATGGCCAGAGCTTGGCAGTAGGGAAGCTCCACATAGCACACCACACCAGGTGTCTGAACTGAATTTCACCTCATCACTATCCCAGAAATCGCCATCCTTTATTCTCTTTTGGAATCTAATCTCTTGGAGACTGTCACTTAGACTTAATGGAAGGCAAAGAATGGTAATGATACATTTTTAGTCCATTTGGTGATTGTGCTACAAAGAACTGTCTGGGAAAAGCTATATTGTTGTTTCTCAAAGTGCATAAAGAGTACTCAGGGGTAGAAATAGCCAACTCTGCTTTTGAAAACCATCTTGTTAGATTTATATTTCATTGTGTGTATTGTCCACAACATTTAATAGTCATTCTGTGGTATTGCTGAGCACCTACTGTGTACTAAGTGCTTGGGATAGTACAGTGGAAGCCAAAGACACAGACTCTGTCTTCAAAGAGCTTGCAAGCTAATGGCCAAGACAGGAAGACACAAATTATAGCATTGATCTAAATATCAATAGATATGTAAGTACTGTAAATAGGAGTAGGTAAATAATTGCTAGAGATGGTTGATATGTACATGATTGCTGAGAGTAGGTGCAAGAACAAATTGCTAAGGTTGGCTATTAGTTGATGTATTTTAGGGTGTGGGAATTAATTGAGGAAGACTCCCTAGAGGAGGTAGGCTTTATATAATAGTAATAGTATTTATTAGGGAGTTACTGTGTGCAGAGAAGTATGTTAAGCGCTGGGAAAGAATTCATAGGTGGGGATTAGACATAGTCCTTGCCCCTCAGGAGGCTCTAAAGATGGGGAGAGCTGTGGATCAGTTGATTTGAAGTGACAGGAAGTTCCAAGCAGCGGGGAAGAGCCAGGACCTAGGGAATGTAAAGTCCTGGGTGGGATATGATTAGAAGGGATGGAAGCTAGGGTGTAGCCAATGGGGACTGTCTCCTTTAGCATACAGGGATTTTTCTTAAAAATTGAGGTGTGTGGCAATGTAGAGGAAACGACAAGCTTCTCAGTTCAACTTAATCAGTTCTCTGAATGGAACTTGGCTATTTCTTGATTCAGGTACTTGTCTGGGTCCCTACTACTGTGAAAGATGACAAAAGCCATCGTTTCCTCTGGTTGAAAAGCTTCATATTTTAATGGGAATGATGCCATGGATGATTAAATCAAATTATCTTTAAAGGCTGGCAGAAAGGACACCTAGTAACGAATGACCTTTAGAATCTTGAGAAAAGGGAACATGGAGTTTGAGCAGATCTTTACTCTAGTTGGATCTTTAGTTTGTACTTATGCAACTGCACAACTCAGTTCCCCTCTCCCAAAGTATTATATCCCTTGTGCTGAGGGGGGAGGAAGTTACTGTGTTGGCGAAAGGGAGCATTAAAAGTTT
Source organism: Ornithorhynchus anatinus (assembly GCF_004115215.2). Lineage (NCBI taxonomy): Eukaryota > Metazoa > Chordata > Mammalia > Monotremata > Ornithorhynchidae > Ornithorhynchus > Ornithorhynchus anatinus. The sequence goes on from NC_041729.1 coordinate 113,147,474, forward strand.
CTTTCCTCACATGTCATGGAAACTGTAGCCCAAGAGCTTCCTAACCCAAGGGGCGTGGACTTTAGGTACAGTATACAGATTTACCGAGAAGACTAGCACAAAAGAACACAGTATCCTTTATCCTAAATAGGAGAGCCTGAACTGTTCGGGTGTAGGATATGCACAGTAACCTAGGTTTAGTTCATCCAGTATGCCCATATGCCTCAGACCCAAGGTGAATCAAAGGAAAACTGTATCCAGGCAGACAAAGATTGTCAGCCAGCACCACTGGAGCGTATCCACATGACATGTCCACCGGCTACTGTCAGGCTGTTGGTGCAGCTGCCTGGGGAGAGCGGCAGAGAGCCAGATGCTGCTGGAAGACCGTCTTTCACAGCTCTTGATCCGGCTCTTCGGGGCTTGCTCTCTGATTGGGAGAGCTGGAAGCATTTGCTGGGCAGATGCATATAAGAGAGACTTCGCAATGGGGATGAGGAGCAGTTGATCACCAGGATGGTAGTCTGGTACTGTTGGAGTTAATTGGGCTAACTCCTATGGAACTTTAGGGGCCAAATCTGGATCCGGCCTCTAGTTTAATGAACATTTTTCCCCTGCTAGTTAATAGAAAGCCTAACTGGACAGTTTTGATGGTTTTGACATGGCCAAATTATTATTATTATTTGTTAAGCACTACTATGTACCAAACACTTTTCTAAGTAGGATAGATACAAGTTTATCAGGTTGGGGACAATACTTAACATGGGGCTCCCAGCCTTACTAGGGAGGGAAACAGATATTCAATCCCCATTTTAGAGTCGAGGAACTGAGGCACAGAGAGTCTAGTGGCTTGCCTAAGGTCATACAGTAGGCAGTTGGCAGAGGCAGGATTAATAATAATAATAATAATAATGTTGGTATTTATTAAGCACTTACTATGTGCAGAACACTGTTCTAAGCACTGGGGTAGATAGAGGGTAATCAGGTTGTCCTACATGAGGCTCACAGTCTTAATCCCCATTTTACAGATGAGGTAACTGAGGCACAGAGAAGTTAAGTGACTTGCCCACAGTCACACAGCTGACAAGTGGCAGAGACTGGATTCGAACCCATGACGTCTGACTCCCAAGCCCATGCTCTTTCCACTGAGCCACGCTGCTTCCCCTAGAACCCAGGTCCTCTGACTCCAAGGCCTGTGTCCTTTCCACTTGACGATATTTCTCAACTATGTTATTGATCTGAACTGCTTTTTTACTGCTTTTTTACCTTCTCAATTGCTCTGCTGACCTCTCATTTCTCAAACAGGAGTTGAGTTGACCAGGCTTCTTTGCTATTTTTGAAGATCGAATTGCTTTGGTCTCTGAGGTGGAAGATATTCTCTGACTAGCATATCTTAGCTAAATAGCCAGTTTGATTGCCTTGAAAAAACATCTTACATTTTCTAACCTTCTAGGAAAAAATCATTTCTCAGAAAAATAAATGAAATAAATGAAAGTATGTTTAGTAAGTGAGACTGAAGACTCTAAAAGTGAAAAGTCAGGAGATTTGGAAACAAGGTCAATACCTCTTGATGGTGTGGAGTAATACTCTAGTAGGAATAAAACCTTTTCTGCATATTGGAGAATATATTAAAATTGCAGCAATTTAAATGAAGGATTTTATGTCTGCACAATCTTTATTGGGCATGAAGCATTAAAATGCTGCTGGCTCTTTGAAATTTGGAAAGTACTTAACAATTGCCATATAAGAATCAGGCAATTATATCAGTGAAAAGCTAGACACTGTTATGTGCAATGCGGGGTGCTGAAGGGCAGATTTCATCATCTAGTTTTATGTTCATGTTCTGTAACCCCGAACGCCAGTTTTGGTAACCTTCTGGATTTCTTGAGTTGAATACTAACTCCTGGTGAAAGGTGGAGGGGGGTGGTTTTATGAAGTGGATCTGTGCTCATTTTCAGATAAGCTAGGAGTTCCTTTTACAGTCATGTTCACTGATGACTTGAATCAAGATTAGAAGCTGGGCCTCCAAAGGGAAAAGGACCTTTGCTTTGCAATCCACACTACCACTGAACCCCATCTCATCTTTGTTTTGATGACGCGCAGGCTGTGAGACCCAAGAATAAATACACTGTAGTCGAGAAGGTCAACAAGTATTTATTGATCATCATATGATCAATCTGTCAGTATTATAGAAAAAAATGGTATTATTGCACAGGTCATCTCGAGATGCACTGGCATTTACTCCTTAGATCTATGGGCCATATGTTCATTTAACTCAGGCATTGAAACACTGACAAACTTCTTGAATGAAAGGTTGAATAGTCTTCCTTCCACCTTCCACCTATGCTGACCCAAACATCCTACTTCTGCCACATCAACTTAGAATAGGTAAATGGTCGCTTGCATGGTTCTGCATTACTAATTTCATTCATTCATTCATTCATTCATTCATTCAATTCGATTGTATTTATTGGAGTGCTTACTGTGTGCAGAGCACTGTACTAAGCAGTTGGAAAGTACAATTTGGCAACAAATAGAGACAATCTGTACCCAACAACGGGCTCACAGTCAAAAACGGGGGAGACAGAAAACAAAACAAAACAAAGCAAGTAGACAGGCAACAATAGCATAGCAGTTTGAAGAGGAAGAGTGCTTTGAAGAGATCAGAGAAGAGTCAGGAACCTGATCCACCACGGAGGAAAGCACAGTGGATTTAGCAGCTTCAATTTTTTCCTAATGGGCCACATTGCTGATATACACCGTTATGACTGTAATAGTAATAATAATAATAATGTTGGTATTTGTTAAACGCTTACTATGTGCCAGTAATAATAATGTTGGTATTTGTTAAGCACTTACTATGTGCCAAGCACTGTTCTAAGCGCTGGGGTAGATACAAGGTAATCAGGTTATCCCACGTAGGGCTCACAGTCTTCATCCCCATTTTAAAGATGAGGTAACTGAGGCACAGAGAAGTGACTTGCCCCAGGTCACACAGCTGACAAGTGGTGGAGCTGGGATTAGAACCCATGACCTCTGACTCCGCAGCCAGGGCTCTTTCCATGGAGCCACGCTGCTTCTCAATAGTAATAATAGTAATAATAACAATAACAACATTTGTTAAGCAGTTAGTATACATCAAGCACTGTTCTAAGTGCTAGGGTAGATACAAATTAATCATGTTGGACACAATCTCACTCCTACATGGAGCTCACAGTCTAAGAAGACTTAGACTGCATGAAGTAAATAGACCAGAGTACTTTGCCTTCTGGAGGTAGATTATACTGTTGAAAAAAATTCAGATTTGCAGTATTTTCAGGGGGCATTTTAATTGGCTCCCAGGGCTATTATAAACCCACTGAGAGAAGTAGATTATGCTATCTCAGAAATGAGACAATTTAAGCAGAAAATTGTCAGCCAGTGAAAGCTGGCTCCTGCTCCCAGAAACCTGCACTTAGAGCCATATCAATCAATAGCATTTTTTAAGCATCTCCTCTGGACAGAATGTCCAATTCCTTGGGAAATGCAGTAGGGGTAAAACTCTACATCAAAGAAGTTCACATTCTAATGGGAGAGATTAGCACAAAATTATTTACAGGTAGAAAGAGAAGGAGTAAAAAAAGAATAAGTGAATAACAAGGGACTTATTGAGTATGGGATGACATGGATGAAAGTGCTGTTAGTGTCAGTGTGTAATAATAGTGGCACTTGGGAGGCTATGTGATTGGGAGTAGAAATTAGTATTTTTTTTCAATTGTATTTCTTAAGTGCTTACTCTGTGCCAGCCACTGTACTAAGCACTGGGGTAGATGCAAGCTAATTGAGTTGGACACAGTCCCTGTCCTAAGTGGGGCTCACAATCTCAATCCCCATTTTACAGATGAAGTAACTGAGATCCAAAGAAGTGAAGTGACTTGCCCAAGGTCACACAGCAGACACATTGCAGAGCCGAGCCAGGATTAGAACCAAGGCCCTTCTGACAACCCAAGCATGGCCCATGCTCTATCCACTAGGCCACACTGCTTCTCCACTGGGGAAGCTGGCGAAGGCTTCCTCGAGGAAATCACATTTCATACAGGCTGTGAAGATGAGGAGAGCTCTGGGCTGGCAAATTTGAAGTCGGGGGAAGTTCCAAGCAGAAGATAAGGCATAAGCAAGGGGCCCAAGGTGGAGATGAGAGTGGCAGTGAAATTTCCTTGAGTAGCCAAGAGCGTGAGCTGGATAGGAATAGATGGTGAGGACAGATAAATGAGGGTGGAGAGCCTTGCGTTAATGGTCAGGAGTAGTTTTTTCTTGATGCAGAGAAAAATGTGTAGCCATTGGAGCTATAAATATATACCTATATGCACATATTGTGTATTCACATATACTCCACATATTTAACTTATACTATATGTTGGGTTTGCTCCTTGCTAATAATTTTTGTGGTATTTGTTAGACACTTACTATGTGCCAATCACTGGGGTTTACAATAAAATAATCAGATCCCACATGAGACTCACAGTCTGTCCCTCTAGAATGTAAACTCCTTGTCTCCAGGGAATGAGTAATATTGTATTCTCCCAGCACTTAGTAAAGTGCTCTGCACATAGTAAGTGCTCAATAAATACAATTGATTGATTGACTAAGTAGGAGGGAGATCAGGTGTAATCCCCATTTTACAGTTGAGGAAACTGGGGCACAGAGAATTTAAGTGATTAGACCATGATCACACAAGCAGGCAAGTGTCAGAGATGGGATTAGAATCCAGCTCTCCTGACTCCTCATCCTGTGCTCTTTCTGCTAGACCACACTGCTTCTCTTCCTGCTTGCTCTTTTTCCTCTTGAATTTCTTTGGATGGCATTTCAGATTAGCATTTCAGATTAGTCAGATTAGTCTCCTAATTCTCAACCTGTGCTCTATTCACCAGGTCACACCATTTCTCTTCCTTGTTGCTTCTTTTGCCTGGTCAAATTGCTCCTGTTGGCACTTCATCCAGATTGAGCTGAACTCCTCTGAATGATTGACTGTTGGGTGCTGCAGTCTGCAAATAGGCTCAGTAAACTTCATCTCAGCTATGTAAGGGATCAGAAGAGCTTGCATTTCCCCTACCCTATTTAAACTTTATTGCACTGTGGCCTGTATCTTCCCCAACAGAATATTTAGAGTGTGTTGATCACTTTAGTAGTTGTTTCTAACCTTGCCATTTTCTTTGAAGGCTGCATGGTCCAAGAACACAGTGGCTTAAACAATCAATTTTTGTTTCAACATTATGTAGATTTTTTTGTCTTTTCTGTATCTTTTGACTACAATGGCCACATATGGCCTATTGTTATGATCAGATTTCCTTCCTGGGAAATAAGGGGTGAATTAGTGGTTGAAAGAGTGCCATCGCTTCTAGTAGTAAGTCTATTGTTTTGAATTTTGGAACTAGACTTGTCTGCAATATTTTTTGTTTTTCTTGGAATAAAATAGTTCAAGAAATTCATAGTTTATATCATTTTCTGATTTTAATTTTTACAATAAAGACCAGCCTTTATTTTGAATATCAGGGAGTTTTGCTAGAAGAGTTTACAGTGGTGGGAATCAGGGAGTGTGAGGTAACCTTAAATGCAAGGTGCTACCTGGTAAAGGGGCCCCTAACACATGTTCCTGAATAATGGATCTCAAAAGCAGAAGTCGAAAGTGGAAGGACTTGTTTGGGCAGATAAAGTAAATCTTTGAGATGTGCCTAGCCGAAAATACCACGCAAATCTTATGGGAAACAGCTAGGAAATGCGACAGCGAATGCTGAAAATAATTCAAAAAAAGGATACTCAGTTGATGTCAACCTTAGAATGGGCATGATCCATTGGTCAAAATGAAAAAAAAATTGCTGCCCTTTGGAGTGAAATTATGATTTTCTCAAACAAATGCGGTAGACTCCCATTCACACAAACACACACACATTTCCAGAGAAATATGAACAAGATGTGTTTTGTAATTCTGGATTTGTTTTTCAGGCTTTGAATTCATTAGCTACCAGGTTGAAGTGTAAATGTAATAAGTTAAGCAAATTAATGCTGCAGCGAAGTTATTAATGAGGCAAAATATGCTAATGTGTTTTTGATAAAGAGCTCTACTTATGCTCTTCCAAAACCAGGCAAACATCTTTTATTTGGGGGCTCGACAGCTTATCTTAAATCAGATTCTCTGTGAATGCTGCAAACCCATGATGTAAACAGGGCTAACGTCTAAATTTTTGATAAGTATAAAACCTTGCAGCAGTGTTACAATTACAGGGAAGCCATTAGCGTGACTCCTAATAGCCGGAGCACCACAAGAGCCAAGGGAGATTTCGTGACCTTTAGTTCCAGTATGATAATGGCAAAAATCCTGCCGAGTGGTGGTTTTCCAATTAAAACGATCACAAACAACCTTTAAAGTGATGAATATAGTGGTACCTAGACATAGGCAGCACACTTCTTCCTCTTCAGCAGACTTGGTGTCTCTTATGGCCAGAATTGTTCAGCCCAGAATCATTAGGGAACCTATTTAGTGGTTTCAGAGCAACACAGCAGAATTCTTTCCACTCTTAATCTCACTGTCCAGACCGTCTGTTTGCAACTCCCTTGGGAGGCAAAGGAGGAACCACATGCGTTCAGGGAAAGAAGACTTGTAGAGGTAAGATATTAAAGGAGAATTTGAATGAGCAAATTCATTTTGGGTTCCTTTTTCAAGTCATATGCTCCAGGATGATAGAATTAATTAATTCATTCAATAGTATTTATTGAGCACTGTACTAAGGGCTTGGAATATACAATTCGGCAACAAATAGAGACAATCCCTGCCCAATGATGGGCATACAGTCTAATTGGGGGAGACGGACAAAACCAAAGCAACATAAACACGATAAATAGAATCATTAATTGATTCTGCTTAGCACCTGGTATATGCCCCATGTGCACTGTGATTTAGTGAGTATATTTAAATAAATGTTATTTAATATGTACCCATAGTTTGGAAAGCCCTGTACAGAACACACATACTACATACAAACCCACACAACCTGTACTTTGTGATCTCTTTGTGGTCAGGGAATGTTTGTTGTTGTATTGTACTCTCCTAAGCACTTAGGATAGTGCTTTGCACACAGTAAAATAAATACGACTGGATGAACGCATGAATCAGCTTAAAGTCTTTGGATTTTGTTTGTGATATGCACTTTTATTTGCAGATTTGCACAGTGTATTTGGAGTGCAGCATGTGGCAATGGAAAAATGTAGAGGCTTGAAAATCTAGATAGGTTAGGTGGGTACAAAAATCTGTGAGAGAAAACATTACCTGAGCTGTGAATAAGGCTCAGAAGGCAAGGTATCTAACTGCCTCCCCTTTTCTTTCCTTTTCCACCTTTGGGGAAGCTATTCAGTGATGGACAATATTTGTAATGCTTCAGTGGAAACCACATCTTGTGTGAGAGTGCAAGGAGAAGATAGTGGTGGCTTAGTTGATGAGGACAGCACTAGGGTGAGCAGAGAATGGAGATGTCGATGGGATCCCAGAACAGTGGACCTGACAGGCAACAGGTGTGAATAAGGAGACAGGAATGAAAATAGAGACCTAGACAAGGGCAGGATGGGTGAGAGTTCTAGATGGGAGTGCATGGAGAAGCCAGTGAAAGAACCTGAGGAGAAACTGGGTAATCTTATAGATCTAAAAAGTTGGGCTCCTTCAGGTCATACTTTGCATGTGGCTTTTGACCTTCCTACCAGGTGTCAGAACAAATAGAGTTTCACCCAGTTCCAGGCCCCTGCTTCCCATACCTCCCCACTGGTGCCCTTCCATCATCTCACATCATCTGGAGATTGGTTACCTTGGGTCATATCGTGAGACCTGTCCACTCTTGAACGACCAGGAGATTTGCCCCTCCTTTTACCAGCCGTGGATGGTTCATTCATTCATTTGTTCATTCAATCATATTTATTGAGTGCTTATTATGTGCAGAGCACTGTACTAAGCACTTGGAAAGTACAATTCAGCAATAGAGACAATCCCTACCCACACCAGGCTCAGTTCTGGCTTCAGGCCCAATGCTCTTGCCTTAATCCCCTCACCAATGTCCCCTCACCTCTAGACTGTAAGCTTGTATGGGCAGGAAACTTAATATAAGCACTTAGTACAGTGTTCTGCACATAGTAAGTGCTCAATAAATATGACTTTTTGATTGATTGATTGATGTCTTATAGCATTGCCAGACTTTCACCCAGTGAAGGCAGCTCCTGGCCTTAGCTCCGAATGCCTCTTTTTTCTGATCCACCTGTGCATCTCTTCCCACTCCATGCCATATGACCTGGAGACCACGGGCCAGCCTTCATTTAGGCCTCTTGCTGCTCTGAGCTGAGACCCTTTCTGGGAGTCTCAGGACTGCCTTGCCATTGCTCAGGCCTGAGGCCTAGATTTTCTTTTTTGTTTACACATTAAGCTGTGTTGTGGCAGTTTCGGAGTCAGTGAGGAAGATAGTGCAAACACTTCCAAGTTTAACTAGAAGCTCACTTGCACTCTTAATTGATTCCATAAAAATAGAATGTCAAGTGAAAGAGCTCTAAATGAAGTATAGTTTCCCATAGGAAATAATCTCAAGTGCATGAATCCGTTCTCAGATCCCCCCAAAATGACCAAAATAGTGTACATCTTCTAGAAAAAGGATAAAAACACAATTGAGTTACATGACCAAATATTGTAAATTTGTAACAGTGTAACATGCTTTGAATATGATTTTATGTGCTCTTAGACAAATGATTAATTTTCAAAGTGTCATTTTTCTCATCCTATTTAGCAAAATGGCAACGTGTTAATACCCTAAAGATGCACCATTCATTACCTATGCTAAATGAAGCTGTCATTATCTAGTGTTAAATTAGAAATGGGCTTTAACTGCCTATTCACGTGAAAGTACTTCAAAGATTGAGAAAGAAGGGAAGGGATGGTAAACCAGGGTAGATTTTGCAGCATTTTTCAAAGTGAGAGAAAAGAATTATAACCTGGGAAACCGGTATATCAGAAGGGAGTGTTCTTAATGAGAAGCCGAGCTGGACTACCTCTAACCAATAGATGGGAACAAATTTCTAGAAGGCTGGGCTACTGGGTATGGTTTCCAGGAGTGTTGCCTCTGCAATTAGAGACCTTCTGTGTGGAAAAATGGAGTGTGTGAAAATATCTGAATATTTTCTGGGTTATCTGGGAAGGAGAGAAGGGATAATAAAAGACAGCATTGAAATGGTAATGGTGATGCATGAGAAGAGAGATGGGCAGTAGTAGTAGTCATATTTATTTAATGCCTAAGTTTGGCAAATAAATTCATGCATGAAGTATATAAAGGGAAGGACAACTATATTCATTCAATCATATTTACTGAGCATTCATTGAATGCAAAGCACTGAATATATTGTGAAAGAAGAGAATGATGAAACTATGGATTTTGTGTGATGGTGGGAAATGAAGAGGACAAAGGAAAACCAGTTTAAGGTCTTGCTTTGGGGAACTACGATGGAGGATTTAATATGGAAGATGAGAGATTCATTCTTAGAGAAAGTGACTGGATATGTAACAGTGAGGGTCTGGTTAAACAGAATTTAAGATGAAACCCTCAGGACCCCCTCAAATGCATCTGTTAGAAAGAAACCGCTCTCTAGTTGGTGTACTGCCCTCTGTGACTAGTGGCTGATGAGGGAGAAATCCCAATAACTGCGATAAAAATCATTCTATTTAGAACAACTCTTCTTCAGATCCAATCTGTCACTTAAAGGATTATTTATTCAGAGATTTGAAATAGCCCTTTTCTTCCATCCAACAGGACAGTACTACAGTACTATCATCTGTTTCAACAGATACATATCTGCACTTAAACATCTACGAGCAAAGAGTCCAGGAAGCTGAAGTTTCAGTGAGAAAGTGATGAATAAATCAACTCTTTACATTAAATATTAATGTAAAGGGAATTCCCAATCTCTCTTTTTAATAACAAAAAACAATTTCCATAGCTACATTAAGACTTGGCCTGGGGCAGGGAATGGTGAGGAGAGGAAGGGAAACAGTACTGCTTTTACCGGGTGGTGGGGGGAGGTTGTGGGACCTGTGGGAACTAATATGGTGAAGGCTGCCAGTGGCCAGGGTTAAGGGATGTTTAAAGAGTCCAAGTTCCTCCTTTGACTCTCTCCACCGTCCCTCTCTGCCCAGTTGACATGATCTAGAAAAAGTCTCTGCTCTACTGCCTCTGGACAGCCCTGGGCCCTAGGGGCCCTACTCTTCTCAGAAAGGAAGACTCGGGAGAGCAGCCCCCATGCTAGTGGGCTGAAGACTGGGGTGGGGACATGAATGATTTGAAGTGGCATGGCCTAGGTGAAAGAGCACTGGCCTGGGAATCAGAGGATCCGGGTCTGTGTCTGACTGATTTTCTTGTATCTACCCCAGTGCTGAGCACGGTGCTTGGCACATACTAAGCATTTAACAAATTCCATAGTTTTATTATTATTATCATTATTATTATTATTGCTTATTATGAGAAGCAGTGTGGCCTAATGGATACAGCACGGGCCTAGGAGTCTGAAGCACCTGGGTTTTAATCCTGGCTCTGACACTTGTTGGCTGTGTGACCTTGGGCAAGTCACTTCACTTCTCTGTGTTTCAGTTACCTCATCTGTAAAATGGAATTAAGACTTTTATCTATCCCAGCACTTAGAACAGTGCCTGACACATAGAAAGTGCTTATCAAATACCATAATTAATAAACTAGGGCTTGAACACAGGATTTTATTCCTGCCCCCTCCCCACAGTCCTATGCTACAGTAACTCCCTGGAGTCTTATTGGGTGGGAAATTAGTTGCAGGGAAATTACTTCAATTAGCCCCATCCTAGGTTTGGCCTGGGGAAGAAGGAAGTTGCCCAAGCTAGACACAATAGTAAACAGTTTCCCTTCCCCTGAAGGACCTTCCAATCTAAGTGGGAGGGGGATGCAGTGGAGACAATCAGACACAAATTTCCCAATTTCCAATAAATTTTGAAAAAGGAAGAGCACAAGTACAAATTATTGAAAAAAATGACTTTATCCCCACAACAGGAACTTTATGGGAACAGAGACCCCTACCTTGCTATGGAGTTGGCATCTCTGAGTGAACTGAACATCTTAGCGTGTCATCCCACCATCTTGCCTTTTGTTTCACTCTGGTGGTTTACGTGTTCTTATGTTGCTGGTTTTTTTCTTTTTAACCAATGTTTACCAAATCAGGTAGTGGCTGTCAGAAAACAGAGTAAAGCACTTTTAACTTGCTCAGTAAATCCTCCATACCATATAATTTCACCGAACATTAAAGAACAGATCTGCCTCTTCTTGTCACTCCTGTCTCACCCAAGCAATGAACTCCTGAGATATTTTCCTCTGCCTTCTTTTCAGCAGCTTTGACAATGGGCTGGGTTGGGTACTCCCTTACAGTAGAAGTGCCAGGTGGCATAGGATTTATTGATTCATGGAGGAAAAATATATATTCTTCTCATCCTCATCAACCCTAATGCAGTTTTCATCTGAATTTCAATACAGGTGCATCTGATCAGCCATTTGGTATATTTGTACCTCCTTTCTTTACTTCCAGATCTCTTTGATACTTCCCCCCAGCCCCCAGCATAATTATGCTTAGTTCTTTAGGTTTTAATTCAGTGAAGTTTATGAGCATGCCAGGGATTTCAGGAAAGGGGGCTGCCTTCTGTGGGAGCTGTTTATAAAAAAAGTCTTGAACCAGAGGCTGGAAATAGCAGAAAAAGAAGTTCAGACCCCTCAGTAAGAAGTTCAAGGCATGGCTACTTGGTCTCTCCCCCAACCCTGTCCCTCTTCAACTGGCCCCTCTGCTCCTCCTCAGGTCTGTGCACTGCATGCTGATCTCTGACTGGAGAGTGAGCAAACAGACTGGGACGGCTTTTAGAGAGATTTCTTTAGAGCCATCTGCCACCTCAGCAGAGGTCCCTGGGATAAACCGATTTGCTAAACAAAATGGTGAACAACTCATGAATAAACTTTTTTTCAGAAAAAAAATTCCAAAAGGGGGAGTTTGACTTTTTTTGAATCGCTAGCTTCCCCCCCCCCCCCCCCGCCCGCCCATAGCTTCCTCCCCAGCCTGTCTGTCCTCTCTCTCACCCAGAGTTTTCCTTTCAATCCAGTGGGGGGCAGCTGCAATCTGTGCTTGGAGGAAAATGATTTCTGAACAATAGACCAGAATGTGCACAGGGCGGTGTCTCTCCATCCCACCCCTGAATAGCTATCCCATGGTTCTCTGTGCTGCTGGGGATTTGGCCACCCATCAGTAACCTCTCTCTCCTCAGTCTCCAAGCTAATGCAGGTCACTCCAGCAGCCACTACCTGGATTCCCCTCCACTTTCCCCATCACTTCCCACAGAATATAACGGGATGGTTGCAGGAAAGACAGGTGATTAGGAAAACCTGAAATATTGACCTCTTGTTTGTATACATCCTGGCAGTGGACCTCTGAAGAAGAAGGGTGCTGGGTGCTCTATTTATTCATTTAATTGTAATTATTGTGCACTTACTGTGTGTAGAGCACTGTACTAAGTGCAGAATTCTGCTACCTTGTTTCTTCCTCCATCTGCATATACTGCTCAGATGAACAGTGGCACCATGGGGTACTCTGTGGCATAACTGCCGTCGGGATGGTATCTGCTTGATGCTAGAAGAGGCTGGGCACTGCTTGAGCCCCTGGTCCCTCAGAAATGACTTACACTGCTGTATGTAGCCATCTTGCACTCTCCCCCAGCACCCCTCCTTAACCCAAAGGAAAATCCTAAGCAATCCCTGCCAGGGAGCCCTAAGCGAACAGAAACCAATTACACTCAGACATTGGGCTCTAAGATAGTCTTTCTCAGGTGAAATTTCTCATTTTCATCTGGGGTTTTACTTGTCAGGGCAAAGTGCTGTTGCAGATGATTCTAAACTGTAATCCAGGCTCCATCACCTGCCTGCTGGGTGACCTTGGGCAAGTCACTAAACTTCTTTGTGCCTCAGTTTCCTCATCTCATCTGTTAAATACCTGTTATTCAATAGTATTTATTAAGTGCTTACTGTACTAAGCACTTGGAATGTACAATTCGGCAACAGATAGAGACAGTCCCTGCCCACTGATGGGCTTACAGTCTAATCGAATGGTGTTTGTTAAGCACTTACTATGTGCCATGCATTGAGGTAGATATGAGGTAATCAGGTTGTCCCACGTGGGACTCACAGTCTTAATCCCCATTTAACAGATAGGTAATTGAGGCCCAGAGAAGTTAAGTGACTTGCCCAAAGTCACCCAGCTGGCAAGTGGCAGAGCCGGGAATAGAACCCATGACCTCTGACACCCAAGCCCGGGCTCTTTTCACTAAGCCACGCTGCTTCTCCTATCCCTCCTACTAGACTGTAAGTTCCATGTGGGACAAGGGGCTGTTTCTGATCTTCTCCAGGTGCAGAGGCTAGGAGAGCCCTCCCTATTTCAGAGCCCTCTAGGACAAGTCTAGAGAAAGGGAGTATGAAGTGACCTGGGCAGAGTTTAGGACATAGCCCTTCCTTAGCAAAGTCACTAAGCAAAGAGGTGGTCCTAATGAGCAGGTTCCAACTTCAAACCTAGAAGGCGGTTTGCTCTAAAGCTTCCATGGGGAAAACTGCCCTCAGGTAATCAGGGTTTTAAGTGAGCCCCAAAATCCCAGGGTCACTGGGGCTCTGGTTGTCTCTAAGGTACTTTTGTCCCTGATATCAGGGTCAGTGCATGGGATCGCTCTACCTGTGTTTAGGTGACGAAGTGATCCCTTTCACCTCTTGCGGAAATGGGCACTGCATGGACAGTCTGTTTGTTTTTAATGGCATTTGCTAAGAGCTTACTATATGCCAGTCACTGTATTAAGCACTAGGGTAGGTACAGGCTAATCAGGTTGGACACAGTCTATGTCCCACATGAGGGTCATAGAATTAATTCCCATTTTACAGATGAGAGAACTGAGGTGCAGAGAAGTTAAGTGATTTGCCCAAGGCCACACAGAAGACAAGTGGCAGAGTCAGGATTAGAACTCAGGTCCTTCTGACTGCCAAGCCTGTGCTTTATCCACTGGGCCTAGTGGATAGAAGGCCAGGTATTGATGTCTATTCTTGAAGTATTTGCTGTTTGGGACCTTGTTTTGGCAGAGGCCTACATTTACCAGTGTTCTCTGGGACTTGAGGCCAGCTGAATGGCAGAGCCTTTAACATCAGGGAAGAATCCTAAGCATGGCTTAGTGGATAGATCACAGGACTGGGATCAAAAGGCCCTGGGTTCTAATGTCAGCTTTGCGTCTTGTCTTCTGTGACGGGAAAGTCACTTCACTTCTCTGTGCCTCAGTTAATTCATCTGTAAAATGGTGATTAAGACTGTGAGCCCTATGTAGGTCAGGGACTGTGTCCAACCTGATTATTTTGTATGTATCCCAGTGCTTAGTACGATACCTGGCACTTAACAAATACCACAATTATTATTATTATTAACAATAATGATTATTATTATCCTCTTGCTTCATTTCTTGTTCACTAGGCCATCCTCAGGAAACCCTTCTCCTGGTCCTGACGTCTTATTCTACAGCCTTAGAACTTTGGAAATCTAAAGAAATTTGCTGCTCTTCTCACGGTACTCTGTATATGTAATGAAGCCTGTAAATCTAGTGGAGTGTAAGAGTTCAGATACAGTATAGTTTTCCCCCTTCTGTGTCTGAGCTGTGAATGCTTGAGAAACATCTGGTGAGACCATGAATTTTTCAGATTTCTCAACCATTAACTCCACTAGGCCAGCTTCAACTGAATGCCCTGTGAACACCAACTGCAGGTCTCTGGCTTGGAGTCTAAAAGGAGGAGTGAAAGGCTCTAGTTAAACTCAGACATTAAGGAATTTTGAATAGAAATGAGAGTAGCAGGGTGACCTGGCTCAGATTTTGTGGAAATCCATAAGGCCTGGCTTATGTGAGTTTGTATTCCCTCTAATGGGGAAGAGGAGGTAGGGACAGAATCAGGCTCACTGTACAAGTCATTTGGGTCCTTGGCTCTTTGCTTGAGATCTATTGGCATTTTTACACATACTTGAATGAAAGATGTTTAGGAAACTGGTTGTGGAGGATTATTACTTCAAGAAGAACACGTGAACCACCCTCTGAGTTGGAGATTTCAGTCTACGTGCAAAGATATTAAGCAATTAAAACTGAGATCTAAAGAAAATGTGTGATCCTCAAACAGAATTGTCTAGATAGAATATTATCATTAATTTGGCTTTAGAGCAGCTATTACGCTCTGCTTTAACTGCATGAAAGATACTACACATGTTAAATGA
This sequence comes from Ornithorhynchus anatinus, assembly GCF_004115215.2. Taxonomy (NCBI): domain Eukaryota; kingdom Metazoa; phylum Chordata; class Mammalia; order Monotremata; family Ornithorhynchidae; genus Ornithorhynchus; species Ornithorhynchus anatinus. Next base: position 113,162,795 of record NC_041729.1, read on the forward strand.
ATCCATGTAGGAGCATTATGGGAGTTTTCAAGAGCATTTTACTTTATATATTTTTTCAACTCAGATTTAGTAATTTAAAAATTCAGCAGGCATTTATTCCAACTTTTTAATAATTACCATTGCTTTCCTTTTTTCCTGGTCTTGTTTTATTGGCCCTTCAATTTCTGGGGCTAGAAAATATTTTGAAAGGTCATTTCATCCAGTCCCCTCCCTTCAGGGACGTTGGCAAGTACAGAAGATAGAGGGATAATTGGACAGCATAGCTGTGGTTTCCTAAATTAAGCATCTGAAAATACTTTTCTTGGATGGAATTCCATTTCTTGATTTAAAGCTGCATGGGGAAAACTTACTGTTAAGCCTCAGCCTAATGTGAATATAGATTTTGCCATGCAGGTTGAAGAAATGGGCTCCTGAATCACTAATTCATCTCTGTGCCCTGGACATCCTGTTGGCAACACACCTGATTAATAGATTACAAGTTGGACTCCTCCTCTCCCTAACATTAAAACATTGTGTTTTACTATTTCATCACTCCTGATGTGTCTGTCTCCAATCTCTTCTTCCCACTTAAAGTTTTAGATTATGAGCCCCCCGAGGGACAGGGACCATATCTATTTCCCACCTGTGTATTCTCTCCCAGCAATTAGTATAGTGCTCTGCACACAGTAAGTACTTAAATGCTATTGCTTCTACCATTATTACTACTAAGCATGTCCCTCAGTCTTGTAAACACAGCGGTGGTCCTCAGGGCAGTTCCTAGAATTTAGGCAGGCTGGTGGCAGATCCGGAGGAATTCAGTGCCACTGATATCACTGGGAAGCAGGTGCCAATTGGCTCGATTCCTGGGGCAGTCAGGGGGCACGGAGTACACAGGAGGGATCATTGTCAAAAGAAAAATACTTTACAACCTTAGTCTAGCACAAGAACAAAGGAAATCCCATTATTTGGTGAGACCCATGGCCTATCCAGTTTAAGATTTTGTCTCTGATGGTGATATCTGGATTTGTGGCTGTCTGGATGAACAGTGTTTTCTTCCTAGCGTCCATCCCTATTTATAGTTATGGTTTTTCCATCTTACATCCTTGACTTTACTCTCTAACTCAGTGGAAAGAGCCCTGGCTTGGGAGTCAGAGGTCATGGGTTCGAATCCAGGCTCTGCCACTTGTCAGCTGTGTGACTGTGGGCAAGTCATTTAACCTCTCTGTGCCTCAGTTACCTCATCTGTAAAATGGGGATTAAGACTGTGAGCCTCACGTGGGACAACCTGATTACCCCGTATCTACCCCAGCACTTAGAACAGTGCTCTGCTCATAGTAACTGCTTAACAAATACCAACATTATTATTAAATTTGCTTGGAGTAACCAATTTTTTTCAGTATGGGTCACCAAAGACTATGTTCACTGTGACTGTTGCATCTTCTGATTACCTCAAAGGACTCAATTCTGCAGCAGTGTTTTAGTCAAAAGCAGTCTTAGTTTCCACAGACATTTAAATTTAATGAGAACTCTTTTTTTTTTTATGGGGGAAAGAAAACAAAAGAAGAGATTTGGCTCATGGTGCCAGAGTTCTTGTGCACGAAACATGAAACAGCATACTTCTGTATTTGCATTTAATTTCCTTGAGTAAATGAAGCACATTTCTTGGTGGGCTTCTGTTGTGAACTGTTTTATGAATTGTTTATGGAATGGTCACTTTGAAGCCAGTATAAACTAATGGCAGAAGAAATTGTCATTGGAATCAATGAGTTTTTGTGAGGACTCAGGGGAAGCAGGATGTTCTAGTGGAAAGAGCCTAGCCTAGGAGTCAGAGGACATGAGTTCTAATTCTGACTCCACCACTTGCCTGCTATGTGGCTTTGGGCAAGTCACTTCACTTCTCTGGGCCTAAGTTACCTCATCTGTAAAATGGGGATTAAGACTGTGAATCCTGTGTAGGACATTGACTGTGTTCAATTTGATTAGCTTGAATCTACTACAACACTTAGTTCAGTGCCTGGCACATAGTAAGTGCTTAACAAATACCATAAAAAAACTTGGGGATCAATACCTACAGACCTAATTCTTAAGTGCAGAGTTGGAGGGCAAGGGTAAGAAAGTGTAAGAATGCCTGTGGATTCCTCCAGGTCCAGCATGAAGAGAGGGAAAGGATGAGAGGCAGCTGGAACTGTTTGAATGGTGGTAGTTTCATTGAGCTTGTCCAGCACTGGGGGCTCGGACACTAGCTCCTCTAGTAGCCTTGGCCCTGTGGCTGCTTCAGCTCCTGCCCCAGCTCCCCATCCATCCAGAGCTTTACCCCCTTTCCCCATCAGATTTTACAGGGACTGGTCTGACCTGATTAAGTTGTAACTTCTCCAGCACTTAGAATGATGAATAATAAGTGCTTAACAAATATTATTATAATAACCAGAAGATAGGAGAAGGAACGCAGCAGGAATGCTGGTAGTACCTTGTCTATGGGATATGTAACATGCAGGTCTCTCTCCTGATCTGCCTTTCCCCTGCCTATTCCGATCCAGGGTTGAGCCACTTAAGGGTGGCGTTCTCTTGAATCTCCAACAATGCCAGGTCTCAACCAGGCAGTATTAATAATGACATTTGTTAAGCACATACTATGTGCCAGGCACTGTACTAAGCACTGGGTTGGATTCAGATAAATCAGGTTGAACAGAGTCCATGTCCACTATGGGGCTCACAGTCTTAATCCCCATTTTACAGGTGAAGTAACTAAGGCACAGGGAAGTTAAGTGACTTGCCCAAGGCCACACAGGAGACAAGTGACAGAGCCGGAATTAGAACCCATGACCTTCTGACTCCCAGGCCTGAGCTCTATCTACTATGCCGTAGACAGGCATTGCCTGTATGGTCCCTGGGGTTAGGCTTCATTCACTGGGTGGGTGTAGAGTGGTGATGGTGGCAGAGCCGTGGTAGCTCCAGCCCACTACCTGGTGGCCAGAGCTGAGTTCCAAGCATGTGGTCCCACAGCCTCTGCTGTCCCTGCCACCCCATCCCTCTTCACTTCCACTGGCTGTCTATTCCTTCACATGATGCAGAAATTTAAAATGGTCAGCTCGCATGTGCAGCATCAGACTGAGAGAGGACCAGCAGCCCCTGCCACCCAACTCCCCATCCCTGTTCCCTCTGATGCTTTGCAAGTGTGGGAACCATCCTGAGAAGGTCTCTTTTTGACACCATTTCATAATGTCCCAAGTGGTGGTCACAGGGCTAGGACCACAAAGTGGTTGATTGTGTCTCTGGGGTGCAACTGAGCTCCCCCTCTTTCTTGGGATCATTAGCTGTACCCAGGTAACCCCTGTAGATACAGCCTTCTGTTGGGGCAGAACCAAGTGTATATGTAGACTCTTAATAATACGGTTTTGAACAAATAATTCCTCGTTGTAGCATTTCTCCTCCTTATAAGTAGCATTATTTATTTGATGGAAACTTTTTTTTTCCCCAGACTTTCCCAGAAAGCCAGCCAGATAAGAATGAACCCCAAAGGTTGAATTGCAGTCTGTCTTTCAAGTAAAATGTGCTGACAGCAGAGTTCCCGGGGCAGGCTCTAAGGTGAGGCTTGTGGATTGTGGTGACAGGGCAATTAGATTTGTTGTTCCCAGAGCAATCCTCACAGAGGCATGTTTGGAACCAGAGGTTTGTTTAGCCTATGGAGGGGTCAGCAAAAACTATTTCCACAGAAAAATCCCCTCAAAACCCCACAATCAAAACCACTACTACCACCACCACCTTATAGTCAAGGTTTGTTTCATACTTGAAAGCAATGAACTGCCAGCTACCCTTTGTTTTCATGATTTCAGATTTTCAACCCCATCAAGTGGTGGTGCTCATGGCCTTGCTGGGAAAATGCTGTCAAATTCCAGTAGTCCATCCCTACACTCTTTTCTCTTTTCACCAGTAGGAACTGGTAAGAATATGGAACAACCCTGAAAGCACCCCAAAGTCTTCACCTTCACCGACAAACAGCACTGAGGTGGAGGGTGTTCTGCCTCTACTGGCAAGATCTCAGGCTAAAGTCAGTAAAATGGGATTGGCTGAACCTGCAGTTGCCAGGCTAGGGTGAGCTGCATTTCACTGTATGCCCAGATCTGGCTTTGTGGTTGCCACATTGATGCTAACAGTAATCACTGGAACCACTCTTGCATTTTTTCTAGAATGTGAATGAGATGGGCAGGGCTGGAAATGGGGGATCTTAACTAAGTTAATCTCTTCTGCAGTACTTGAACCCCAGCACAAGATTCTTGCCAAATCCAATGGCTCCTACTCCATTCTAATCATCCTTGACCTCTCTGCTGCCTTTGACACTGTCGACCATCCCCTCCTCCTCCATACCTTATCTCACCTTGGCTTCACGGACTCTGTCCTCTCCTGGTTCTCCTCTTACCTCTCTGGCCGGTCATTCTCGGTCTCCTTCGCCGGAGCCTCCTCCCCCTCCCATCCTTTAACTGTTGGAGTTCCTCAAGGGTCAGTTCTTGGCCCTCTTCTGTTCTCCATTTACACTCACTCCTTCGGTGAACTCATTCGCTCTCACGGCTTTGACTACCATCTCTACGCAGATGACACGCAGATCTACATCTCCGCCCCTGTCCTCTCCCCCTCCCTTCAGGCTCGCATCTCCTCCTGCCTCCAGGACGTCTCCACCTGGATGTCGGCCCGCCACCTAAAACTCAACATGAGCAAGACTGAGCTCCTCATCTTCCCTCCCAAACCCGGTCCTCTCCCAGACTTCTCTATCACTGTCGATGGCACGACCATCCTTCCTGTCTCTCGGGCCCTCAATCTCGGTGTCATCCTTGACTCGTCTCTCTCGTTCACCCCACACATCCTATCCGTTACCAAGACCTGCCGGTTTCACCTCTACAATATCGCCAAGATCCGCCCTTTCCTCTCCACCCAAACGGCTACCTTACTGTTACAGGCTCTCGTTATATCCCAGCTAGACTACTGTGTCAGCCTTCTCTCTGACCTCCCTTCCTCCTCTCTCGCCCCGCTCCAGTCTATTCTTCACTCCGCTGCCCGGCTCATCTTCCTGCAGAAACAATCTGGGCATGTCACTCCCCTTCTTAAACAACTCCAGTGGTTGCCTATCAACCTCCGCTCCAAACAAAAACTCCTCACTCTAGGCTTCGAGGCTTTCCATCACCTTGCCCCTTCCTACCTCTCCTCCCTTCTCTCTTTCTACCGCCCACCCCGCACGCTCCGCTCCTCTGCCGCCCACCTCCTCACCGTCCCTCGGTCTCGCCTATCCCGCCGTCGACCCCTGGGCCACGTCCTCCCGCGGTACTGGAACGCCCTCCCTCCTCAGCTCCGCCAAACTGATTCTCTTTCCCTCTTCAAAACCCTACTTAAAACTCACCTCCTCCAAGAGGCCTTCCCAGACTGAGCTCCTCTTCTCCCTCTACTCCTTCTGCCACCCCCCTTCACCTCTCCGCAGCTAAACCCTCTTTTTCCCCTTTTCCCTCTGCTCCTCCACCTCTCCCTTCCCATCCCCACAGCACTGTACTCGTCTGCTCAACTGTATATATTTTCATTACCCTATTTATTTTGTTAATGAATTGTACATCGCCTTTAGTTGCCATTGTTTTTATGAGATGTTCTTCCCCTTGACTCTATTTATTGCCATTGTTCGTGTCTGTCCATCTCCCCCGATTAGACTGTAAGCCCGTCAAACGGCAGGGACTGTCTCTATCTGTTGCCGACTTGTTCATCCCAAGCGCTTAGTACAGTGCTCTGCACATAGTAAGCGCTCAATAAATACTATTGAATGAATGAATGAATGAACCTCTTAATACTAGTAGTTGTAGTGGTAATATTATTTATTAAGTGCTTACTGTACCCAGAGTACTGTATAAAGCACTGGGTAAAGATCCACAGGAGACAGGTAGACATGGTCTCTGGTTCCCAAGGGACTCATAGTCTGTGCTAAAACCCACACGGGCAGGAATGCAATAATGTAGGGCGAGATGAGAGAACTTGGGCCAGGATTATCACTAGAGCAGAGTGCTCGGGGCCAGGTTTATCACTCTCTGGATATATCACTGAAATCAACCTAGATGCATAATAGCAAGCTTGAGATTCTTAGCTTCCTTTCCATAAGATAAGCAGTCACACTCTTGGAGTTGATCATTATGTGTTACTACTCCCTCAAGCTTTTCCAAGATATTATTAGCAGTGGTTTGGGTTCTCTGGCTACACTGAACGTATCTGGGGTATATCCCCTGCCACATGAGTCTTCCCAGAAAAGGTGATTATTTCTGACTCCATTTGGAGTTATAAAGAATCAGGGAGCCCTGCAGGACTGTGGCAAAGCACTTGAGATAAGTGTTTCTTTTTTCTCTTGGATTACTTATTTATTAAAGTCAGTGAAGCATAAATAAAAGGAAGAAAAAGGACCAAGAAAATAAAGAATACAATGGTGTTCAGGTTTTAATGGGAGATATGGCTGGAAGCAATTTTTAAATTATTAAATAAATCGATGCTTTTCTAAAAGTCACACTTTAGGGTGTGTTTGCTTGCCTCATTTCTGTGTGGTTGAAGAAAGACAAACCCACTTACCAAACCCTTCAAAAAGTCTTGTGGTCTTTCTAATTAAGCATCCACTCTAAATAATAGGAATCAGTGATTTCATTATTTTGACCCTTAACTCTATTATGCTCACAGGCCTTATCAGAAGATTAGGTCAGTTGTTAGGTACTTTAGAGAGTCTGGATCCCACTTCTGTGGTTATTTGTGGTTATTTGTTCATGGATGTATGTGTATATTACATGAATCCTGTGGCTCCCTTCCAGCTAAAAGCTTCATAAGAATGAGAGATAAGGAGGAAAAAGAGAAAAAAATGCCAGGCCTTGCAAACACTAAATATGACATTATTACAAGAGACAGTCTTTTTGTGTGTATAATATAGTTGGGACTGTGAATCAGCATTGGCCTTTTCAATATGCAAGCATAGGTGAACTTCACCATCAGGGTGTCTTTGAATATGAAGGACAACCTTATCTCTCTCTCTCTTTCTCTCTCTCTCAAAATAAACTCATATACATATATACATATAAGTCATATATATACGTATATGTGTATATGTATATGTGTATATATATATGCACACATTTTGTCATTACTCCAACATAATGCTCTAAGTGTTAGAATAATATGTTATTGAAGTGCTGAGACTAACAGCACTTAAGGAAATAGCAGATTTTAATTTAGGTGAGTATTACTGATGAAGTGCTTCTTTTTCAACCCTGTCACCCTAATTTCCCTTTCTTCCTCTAAGCTTACATACTTCTTTCATTTGAATGATGGAAAAATTCTGAGCAGGCAAATCCCCTGGAGGAAGCCTCCTTCATTTCAAGGTACAAAACATTCAAAACATAAATAAAAAGAGTGAAAATTGGATTTCTGAAGAAAAAAAGCTGTTGACCGAAATCTTTCTCTTGTTCTCTGTTCTGAAAAATCTAGGAGGTAGTTAAGTATTTATTTTCCAAAAAAGGTCTTTGCAATCTACAGCAATTAAAAATGCATGAGGGAGACATTTCATCATAATTTTCAAAGGCTGGAGATCCGTGCTTGGAGCACTGGAGTAGGACTGGAAATTTGGAGCAGTTTTCCCTCCTCCGTTTATGGAAACAAATGCGCTTCTGAATGAAATTTCAGAGTCCCTACCCGGTATCTGGTTTATTATGACCATTTCATTAGCCCAGAGCAGAGACTCTCAGTAGAAATGGGGAAAAACTGACAGGTAAGTTAATGGCAGATGTCTGTCCTTTTGCTCTAATACTACTAATAATAATTTTTGTATTTGTTAAGCACTTACTATGTGCCAAGCACTGTGATAAGCATTGGGGTAGATACAAGAGAATCATGTTCCAAATGGGGCTCGAAGTTTAAGTAGAAGGGAGAACAGGTGTTAGATCCCCATTTTGAAGGTGAGGGAACTGAGGCACAGAGAATTTAAGTGACTTGCCCAAGGTCACACAGGAAGTACATAGTGGAGCTGGGATTAGAACTCAGGACCTCTGACTCCCAGGCCCATGCTCTTAACACTATTGTTTACTGATGTAGTAATAGACATCTCTCCTCATCCTCCTCTTCTACTCTGAGAGGTATTTTATTCAATTCCGTGTTTTATCCTGCTGAAATAACCTCCATTTACATCTGCAAGTAGTGTCTGGGATCCAGTGGTTTGCCTGTGAACTAGACCATGAAAGTTGTGTTTTTCAATCAAACTACAGTGCTTCCTAGAATAATTTTTGAATGGTTCTTCTTTCTGTTCCATATATTAACTGTAATTAAAAGTCACAAATGATTCTTTCTAGTGGCCAGAGCAGCTCCTATCCTAGAAGTCTAAACCTGGTTCCAGCCCGTATCAGCTGTGTGACTTTGGGTAAGTCACTTAACTTCTCTGTGCCTCAGTTACCTCATCTGTAAAATGGGGATTAAGACTGGGAGCCTCACGTGGGACAACTTGATTACCCGGTATCCACCCCAGCGCTTAGAACACTGATCGGCACATAGTAAGCACTTAACAAATACCAACATTATTATTATCATCATCTGTAAAATAGGGGTTAAGACTGTGAGCCCCATGTGGAATATGGACTGGGTCCAACCTGATTATCTCCAGTGCTTAGTATGGTGCCTGGCACTTAGTGTTTTATAAATACACAAAAAAATACCTAGGATAAACAAGAACTGTCTGCTTTATTCTTCTAATTACCAGACCCTGAAGTTATGTGGGAAGGGGTATTATTGCCCAAGGATCCTTTGAATGCCTTACCCTATTTAGGCCCCATATACATGGCTGGCATTTGTATTTGCACCCTTTATTCAACCATCCCTCAGTTGCACAGCACTTATGTACATTTGTATAATTTATTTATTTATACTAAGATCTGTATTAGAGGCCCCGAGAAGTTAAGTGAATTGTCCAAGGTCAAAGAGCAGACAAGTGGCAGAGTTAGGATTAGAATCCAGGTCCTTCTGACTCCCAAGCCTGTGTTCTATCCACTAGGTCATGCTGCTTCTTTCATGGATCTTTGTCACCAGGAAAAAATAGTTTATAAAATGTCCACAAGGGCAAAGTGCGGCAAGTTAGAGGCAAGAGCCCTATCTTTGTGGTCATGTAATCTACAGCAGGTAACACTGGCTATGAATCAATAAGTCAGTGGTATTTATTAAGTGCTTTCTGTGTGCAGAGAATCATGCTGACAATTGGGAGAGAATTGTACAATAGAACTGGTCGACACAGTCCCTGCTTTCAAGGAGTTTGCATCTAGAGAGGGAGATAGTAAAGTAATTAACAAATAAGGGAAATGGGAGCTTAGTCAATCCATGATATTTATTGAGTGTTTACTGTAGAATAAGCACTGTATTCAATCTTTGGGAAAGTACAATCCAGTGAAGTTGGTAGACATGATTTCTACCCTCAAGGAACTTACAGTCTACAGATGGAGGTAGACATTAAAATAAATTACAGCTAGGAGAAATAGAATATAAGGATATTTACTTAAGTACTGTGGGTCTGAGGTAAGTATCAAAGTGTTTGAGTTATCTGATTAAGTGCAAAGGTGACCCAGAGAGGAGGGGCAGACAGAGGAAATGAGGGCTTAGGGAACCAGCAGAAAGAAGGGCAAGCAGACCCACAGAGCACTTTACAGACTACAGCATTAAATATAGTGAAATTAACTCTAGCATTTACATGATCAACAGCAATTTTTATATGCCTCAGAGTGTATGATTATTAGAGGGTACAGAGCATAGCTTCTGAACCAAAAGCCTCTGTCCAATACCTAAGAAAATGGAGTTAGTGGCTAAGGCTCTGAGATTTCCAATACTGGAATGTCAAATAGCTTAACGTCTCAGCTCTGCAAATTCTCTATCCTTAGTATATATACCCCTAGTGTATGTATATATATATATATATATATATTTATATACAGATAAATATGTGAATCCCTGAGCAATTGTGCAAACCATGGTATCCCCTGTAGACTGTAAGCTCACTGTGGTCAGGGAACATGTCAACTACCTCTGTTGTATTGTACTCCCCAAGATCTTTTTACAGGACTCCCCCTATAGATTGCAAGCTCGTTAATGGGCAGGGAGTGTGTTGGCTAATTCTGTTATATGGTATTCTCCCAAGTGCTTAGTACACTGCTCTGCACACAGTAAGCTCTCAATAAATACCACTGATGATGATGTGTCCATTCACGTACTTGTTCTTTACTATAACTCCTTAATTTCATCACTACCTAGAAACTGTAAACTTTTTGAGGGCAGGGATGTTTCCCAATATTTTGTAAGCTACTGGAATGAAACCTCAGTCACAATAATAAATAACTGTGGCATCTGTTAAACACTATGTGCCAAGGACTGTACTAAGTAGGGACTGTGTTTCCCAATATTTTGGAAACTACTGATATGAAAACCCAGTCACAGTCATAATAATTGGGCATTTGTTAAACACTTATTATGTGCCAAACTGTACTGGGGCACTGGGGTATATACAAGATTATCAGACTAGACATTGTTTGTGTCACACATGAGGCTCACTGTCTATAGGGAAGGGAGAATAAGTATTTAATCGCCATTTTACAAGTGAGGAGACTCAGGCATGGGTAAATGACTTGTCCAAGATCACCCAGCAGGCAAGTGGAAGAGCCAGGTGTATAACCCATGTCCTCTGATTCTCAGGCCCATGCTCTTCCATTAAGCACTGAATGATGGTGATCTCGATGTCATTTGCAACTGATCTGCAGTAGGTGTTGGGGGTGATAGTGGAGGATAATCATGCCAGTGGAAGTGAGGCAGTCAGGCTGCATCAGCAGAGGAAAGGGACCAGAGAAATGCTGCCTTTGATTTTCCTCACACCCTGATTCCAGGTTCAGCTCCTGGAAACACTTCTTCCTCTATTCCATGCCCTACATCCCTCTGCAGGGCATTGCCAAAGTAATCAGGGCTGAGTTAGGCACTATTTCCCGTCCTTGGAGTCAGGGCCATGGTGTCTGGGGGATTCCAGTGGGCATAATAATAACAACAATAAATATAAAATTTTTAATAATAATTATGGTTTTGTTCAACACTTACTATGTGCAGGAACTATACTAAGCACTGAAATCGATACAAGTAAATTGGATTTTTCTTAGTCCCTGTCTCACATAGGGCTCACAGTCTAAATCCTCATTTTACAGATGAGGTAACTGAGGCACAGGAAAGTGAAGTGATTTGCCCAAGACCACACAGCAGACAAGTGGCGGAGAGGGATTAGAATCCATGACCTTCTGACACCCAGGCCTGTGCTGTATCTACTATGCCATGCTGCTTCCCAGCCTGCTGCTTCTACCTCACATCCTCCTCTGCCCCAGCTCCAGTAGCCAGTGCTGCTAAGGGAAATCTTACATTGTCCCAAAGAGTTAGCAGGGCAGAGAAAGTTTGGCATGGGTTGAGAGCCTTGGTATCAATGGTCATGAGGTTCTGCCAGCCTGGAGACCCCACCCCAGGGGCTTTCCCTGAGAGAGGGGGAGGGATAGATGGGCTATGGGATCCCCTTTCCTTCTTTTCCTCATAGCCCACCTCTGGGGTAACTACAGGGAGGGGATGGAATGGGAGCTGGGTGGGGGTGCCCCACACTGGCATTTTTCCCTGGAGAGCAAAACCAGGGTATTCCGAGCTCCTGAAGGGCTATTGTCTGGAAAGTGATTGAAAAATCTTTGGTGAAATTCACTTCCGAGGTGCTTGGTTTTTCATTACGTTTATGGATTTATGAGCTGTGAGGTGAAATCTTGATGACTAAGTGCTCCCCTTTAATAATTGGAATAGCTAATCTAATGGTAGGTAGAGAATGTCAGCTTTCATTCACTGCACTTTTGAAGCACTTAAAACTTAATAAAAACCCTTCAGAGCTCTTCATTGTTAATACACATCATGAGAAAGACAAGAAACACGGTGCTAGACTCTAAATTAGGCAACCTGGTAAGTACTTTTAAGTCTCCCTAATTATCCACACATGAAAGTAGGTTAGAGCTAAAATAAATATGCTTCCTGGAAATGAGAATTAATATGTGCCAGTGCTGCTGGGGAAACCCTATTAAACGAGTGTTTTGGAAGATTTTACTTTGTCAAAAAACCCAAAGGCATTCTTCCCTTTGGAATTTCATCTTCATTTATATTTTCTTTTAATTACTTGTTCTGTGTATTTTACAAAATGACTTTATTGAATGATTATGACATTATGCTCATTCAGTACTGTACCTTGTCACATTCTGTGAGGAGCAATAACAGCCTCTTTTCTCTGTCTGCCTCTGAGATCCCAAAATGTAAATGGAGGAACTATCCCCAAGAGAAGGGCAGTGGAATACTGCATTAGTGATCCTTGAAATAGCGAACTTTCATTGTTCAGTCAAAACAGTGCTGTTTCTCTGAGATTTATACCAGATGTTACTCGAATTCCAGAACCCATCCTTTCATCAGCTTGGCTTTCCTGCCTGGTATTGATCCTAGGTCATATGTTTTTCAAACTAGGGGTTGGCACTGAACATTTGTTCAAGACAAACCCTACCTTTCATTGAAGATTAGAGAATATTTTAAGAAGGAGTCAAGGCTAGACTCCTAAATACCTTTTCTAAAGCGGAGGAATCAATGTTCTCTAGAACCCTCTGTTGCATCTGAACAGAGAAGGCTAGGACAGAGAAAGATTGTGGTAAAATCTCTTATAAACTGAACCTCTATGGTCTCAAGGTTTTATCTGGCCAACATCTTCACCTCTGCAACCCCTTTGTGACCAGACCCGCAGGAGCCACAAGAATAATAATAATGATGGTATTTATTAAGTGCTCACTCTGTGTCAAGCACGGTTCTTCCTTGGTGGAAGCTAATCAGGTTGGACCCAGTCCCTGTCCCACATCGGGATCACAGTCTTAATCCCTGTTTTACAGATGAGTAAACTGAGGCCCAGAGAAGTTCATTCTTTAAGCAACTAGACCAAGGCCACATAACAGACAAGTGGCAGAGCTGGGATTAGAACCCAGATCCTCCTGACGCCCAGGTTGTGTGCTCTTTCCACTAGGCCATGCTATTTCCCTAGACAACCAGCATTTCCTGGCCTTTTGGATGCGGGGAGTGGGTGATGGGCCAGATAAAAAATAGAATCTCCTGCCACTCCAGTAGTCCTGCTCCTTATTCTCCACTTGCCTACTCTAGTCTGAGAGGAATTGGATCCTGGATCCATCTGTGTAGCTGGCTAGGGTCATAAGGGGGCTCTCAAAGGAACCAAGTGGCAGGAAGTTTTCCTCTTTAAACATACCCCTCCTTATGCTCTCTATATATCTAATTAAATAGTCAATTTTATTTATTCTGAAACCATGGTTTGTGAATATTTCTATGTTGGTCTACCCAACTAAAATGTAAGTTCCTTTTTTGGGCAGTGAAGCTATCATTGCTTATGTTGTACTTTCATTCATTCAATTGTATTTAGTGAGTGATTACTGTGTGCAGAACACTGTATAAAGCGCTTGGAATGTACAATTTGACAACAGATAGAGTCAATCCCTGCCCAACAACGGGCTCACAGTCTTTCCAAATGCTTAATAGGGTATACTGCATTCAGTAAGCACTTAATACATACTATTACTATTACTACTTCTGCTATTACTGTTACTGCTACTACTACCACTCCCAGAGAGAGGTGTAGGATAGAGAACACAGAGACAACAGCTTCCTTCAGCTCAGGCACCTTTAAACTTACTCCTTCCCGGGAGATCTCAGCACATGACTGCAGGTCCAGGAACTGAGCTTGGACCACTTACACAGGTGAGGTTTTAACACACTCATCATTTTCATAAGCCCACTCCTAGTCAACCCAGTCACTTCACCTTCGTCCTCTTGAAGATGATCCCCCTGAAGCGAATCATCATCAATTCTCATGTTGTCAGTTGGATTCCGTGGCTTCTCTTTGATGGTTGGAAAGGGAGGTTGGCATTCTTTCTCCAGTGGTACACATTCATCGTTCTTGTTCCCTCCTCCAATGGTCTCATTCATCACCACCTCATGGTCCAGTCTGTCATCTTGGAACCATGTGGCTAGGGTCAGGAGACAGAGGGACATATCCAGAATACCAAGGTATTGGGAAAACACAGGATGCTAGAGTCAATCCCAAGCTGCAATGGGGCAAGGGTTGGAGGTGTCCTGCAGTGTCTCCAGGAGACATTGTGGGCTGGTCTCTGGGGCAGGGGCTGGGGATGCACCAAGGCACCTTGACATCGGGGTGTGCTTGGGAAGGGGGAAGTGATCCTGGGCCACTGGAGCTGGCCCAGTAGTGGAGCCAGGTCCTGGGACTGATAGGGGGTTTGGGAGGCTGCATGTGCGCAAGGAGGTCTTGGTCTCCATGGAGGTGGAATGTGGTAGCGGCAGTTCAGGCCTCGGAATGTGCTGTAGGTTAGAGGATACAGGGGAGGAGAGGGACACATTGGCTCCATGGTGGTGGCAGCTCAGAGCCCCCTCTATATGCTGTGGGGTTCATCTTGAACCATGGGGATGACAAAATGCCTCAGATCACCTTCTCTGTATCACCAGCTTGACTCAGCCTGTGGTTTGGAGCCAGGGGAAGGGAGGCAAGGGGGTAAAAAAATTGGGAATGCCCTGTGGCAGCAGATGATCTATGTATGGGACTTTGTGGCATTGGGTGGGGGGCAGAGGGAGTGGGTGCAAAAATGTTCGGGAAGGTGGGGGGAAGTCTCCATTGTTGACTCCATGATGGAAGCAGTTCTTTGCCCATGGAGCCTGAGCTTGAGGAAGGCATGTTACTACTATGTTCTATTATGTTACTATTGCTAGTACAACTGCTTCTCTGCCATTACCATAATCCCCTATTGAGACTTTGTTGCTCAGAGGTAGTAGCCAGACCCTGGGAAAGCTATGTCCTCAAACTGATGGCTCTGATCATCCCTAAAACCTGCTTTACCAAAAAGCCCCGACCCATATCTAGCCCACTGCTCACATCCACTCCCTAGGAGTGCTTTCTGGAGTTAGAACCCAAGGAATGCAGTAACAGCCAGAATCTGCTCCCTTGGCTGCAGAGACTGGCTCCCCAGATTTCATGCTTCTGTCAATCACTAGTCTTTATTGAGCACCTACTGAGCATGGAATACTGAATTTAACATTTGTGAGAGTACAAAAGATGTGGAACACACGATCTTGGGGTTTAACAAGTGGATAGGTGGATAAGTAGAGTGATATGTACTAAGTGCCCTAGTACTAAGGTCATGCAGAAGTACTGAGGTGGTAGTTGGGAGCATATGATCTAGGGAGAAAAAATTGATCAGGGAAAGCCTCATGGAAAGCCTTAAAGTAATGATTTAAGGAGGGCTTTGAAGATGGGGGAACTGTAATCTGGTGTATTTAAGGGTGGGGGTTTGGGAGTGGAGGGCAGGGCATGAGGAAATGGATCAGAGGCAGAGGAGAAGGCAGTGAGATACGGTGAAAAGGTGAGCTTGCGAGGGTTAGAGAAAGTGAGCTGGAGTGTAGTAGAAAAAGAGAATAAGAGGGAGAGCTGATGGATGCTTTCAAGCCAATGGTTAAGAATTTTTGCTTGAGGCAGTCCCCTAAAGGTCTTTTTGTGGACTGGAGAGATGTGTGCAGAACAATATTTTAGAAAAATGATTCAGGTGGGCAAACGAAGCATGGCCTGGAGAATGGAGAGACTGGAGGCAGGAAATTGGTGAAGATGCTGGTAATAATAATAATAATAATGATGGTATTTGTTAAGCGCTATGTGTCAAGCACTGTTCTAAACCTTGGGGTAGATACAAGGTAATCAGGTTGTCCCATGTGGGGCTCAAGTCTTAAATCCTCATTTTACAGATGAGGAAACTGAGGCACAGAGAAGTTAAGTGACTTGCCCAAAGCCACAGAGCTGACAAGTGGTGGAGCCGGGATTAGAACCCATGACTGCTGACTCTCAAGCCCAGGCTCTTTCCACTAAGCCACGCTGGTACAGTAAGTAGTCTTGCTGGGCTATGACAAGCAACTGGGCCAGGATGGCCACTGATTGGATAGAGAGGAAGAGAAATATCATGGAGAAAAAATTGCCAAGATTTCATGACAGACTGAATGTGGGAATTGAAAGAGAGCAAGGAATCAAGGATAGTACCAAAGTTGCAGGCTTCAGAGACAGGGAGAATGGTGGTGTTGTCAAATGTAATGGGAAAGTTAGGTGGAGGAGAGGATTTGAGAAGGATGATGGGAAGCAACATGGCCTGGTGGATAGAGTAAAGGCCTGGGAGTCAGAAGGACCTGGGTTCTAATCTCGGTTCTGCCACTCATCTACTGTATGACCTTGGGGAAGTCACTTAACTTCTCTACGCCTCAGTTACCTCATCTATAAAATGGGGATTGAGACTGTGAGCCCCACGTGGAACATGGACTGTGTTCAACCTGATTAGCTTGTATTTATCCCAGAGCTTACTACAGTGTGATAAGCTAGGCACTGTACTAAGCACTCAGTAAATACTATAGAAAAAGGAGTAGCCTGTAGTGGCCTGGGAACTCCAGAACCACAAACCCCAGGAAACTGATGGAGAAGTTAGTAGCAGGAACAGTTTCTCTTTTTCTAGACTGTAAGCTCACTGTGATCAGGGAACATGTCTGCCAACTCTGTTATAATGTACTCTCCCAAGCACTTAGTACAGAGCTCTGCACACAGTAAGTGCTCAATAAATATGGTTGGTAGATTGATTCTCACCTTCTCTACAATTTGATGACCTCACAGGAGTTCTTGCCTCTTTGAGGGAGCACAGCACTGAACCACTCAGAGGTAGAAAAAAAGGAAGCTTCTATTGCTGTTTCCACTGCCATAGGGCTTGAACTTGTACCCCGGTTGAACATCTCTTTTCTAGTTCATTCCCCTGCCTCTCAGCAAGCTTCACCTAGCCATCCCAATTCAGTGAGTATCTAAACTCTGTGTAAAGATCTTTGGGGAATGCATGTTAATGATCAAAGTCTGGGCTCGCTTCACATCTTGCTCCATGTCCACAGAGGTTTTCTGAGCACAGAGCTCTCTTTGATGTCTATGGGGAATCCATGCTCTGATTAGCTTTTGGGCACATGGAACAAGTTGAGATTTTCAACTTTCAGTGGGTTTCAAATTACCAAGGAGGGATGCTAGATTTTCAGGCTAGTAAAGGAAGCGTTATTGTGGAGAAAAAAGTAACCTTTTAAGGTTATGTAACTGCCCCTCAGAGGGAAACCTTTTCTGTTTGATCTATTGATACAAATTCAGGGCACAGTTTTAGGACTAATTTTCTCAGAAAGAAAAAGCTTTTGCCATTTTTATTTTCTTCAGGTCTTTCTGTACTCTGGGTCTCTCTGTAAAACTAGAACTGAGCAGTCAATAGCAATCATTTGCCTCAAGGAATGATAGGGCAGCCAACTAAAGGGCATAGCACTGACAGCAAGCTGTTGGTTGTCTTTGTGTTTTCTGTAAAGGCCAAAGCAGCTCAATTTCTCTTTTGCTTCTCTCCTTATATTAGAGAAAATGTCTGAGTGAAGAGTTTGTATTTTAATTAGCACCTACGCTAGGAATACCAGAGCCCTTTATGAACATTATTCATTAACTCCTCATATATGCCATGAGCAGGTAGTATTTGCACCCATTTAGAGCTGAGGAAACTGAGGCAGAGAGGGAGGTGACTCATCCTTTAAGCTCATTTTGGGCAGGCAACCTGTCAACTGTTATATTAGACTCTCCCAGGTGCTTAGTACAGTTCCCTGCACACAGTAACCACTCAATAAATAGAGTTAATTAATTGATTGAACGAGCGGCCAACTTAAAAAAGTGGGAACACAGATGGGTTGTGACTCCCAGGGCAGTAATCAATCAGTCAATCAATAATATGTACAGAGGGGTTTCTGTGTGCAGAGAACCAACTATATGCTTGGGGGGGAGTACACTTAACAAATACCAGCATTATTATTCTCGTTATATCCCGGCTAGACTACTGTGTCAGCCTTCTCTCTGACCTCCCTTCCTCCTCTCTCGCCCCGCTCCGGTCTATTCTTCACTCCGCTGCCCGGCTCATCTTCCTGCAGAAACGATCTGGGCATGTCACTCCCCTTCTTAAACAACTCCAGTGGTTGCCTATCGACCTCCGCTCCAAACAAAAACTCCTCACTCTAGGCTTCAAGGCTCTCCATCACCTTGCCCCTTCCTACCTCTCCTCCCTTCTCTCTTTCTACCGCCCACCCCGCACGCTCCGCTCCTCTGCCGCCCACCTCCTCGCCGTCCCTCGGTCTCGCCTATCCCGCCGTCGACCCCTGGGTCACGTCCTCCCGCGGTCCTGGAACGCCCTCCCTCCTCACCTCCGCCAAACTGATTCTCTTTCCCTCTTCAAAACCTTACTTAAAAATCACCTCCTCCAAGAGGCCTTCCCAGACTGAGCTCCTCTTCCCCCTCTACTCCCTCTGCCATCCCCCCTTTACCTCTCCGCAGCTAAAGCCTCATTTTCCCCTTTTCCCTCTGCTCCTCCACCTCTCCCTTCCCATCCCCACAGCACTGTACCCGTCCGCTCAACTGTATATATTTTCGTTACCCTATTTATTTTGTTAATGAATTGTACATCGCCTTGATTCTATTTAGTTGCCATTGTTTTTACGAGATGTTCTTCCCCTTGACGCTGTTTAGTGCCATTGTTCTTGTCTGTCCGTCTCCCCCGATTAGACTGTAAGCCCGTCAAACGGCAGGGACTGTCTCTATCTGTTGCCGACTTGTTCATCCCAAGCGCTTAGTACAGTGCTCTGCACATAGTAAGCGCTCAATAAATACTATTGAATGAATAGAGTGAATAAGCATGGTTCTTGTTCATGTACCCTTGTCCTCTACAAATTGTGTGGTATATGCATAGTTTTTAGGGTGCACACTGCAAATGAAAAATATACATACTGGCATTTTGAATTACAAAAAGAAAATACTTTATTTTTTTTTTTTTTGCCCTGAAAAAATTATAGCCTATTCCTCTCTTTCTCCTCTCTAGGCCAGTGTCTGTGTAGCCTATTGTGAAGGAATATAAGAAGTTTATAATCTGGCAAGGGAGACTTACTAAAATAATTTACAGGTAAGAGGAGGAAAACCTTTTCATAAGTATACACTGATTCTGAGGGTGATTGAGGTGGGTGTATGTGTGTTTGTGTGCAGTGTATTTTGTTTTCAACTCATCCATTATCTAACATGATTGACTTGCTCCCCTTGTCTCATTCCTCCTGCACCTCACATAAGGAGGTTGAAAGGGCAATTTGTCAGAGTTCCAAGTCCTTTAGTGATAGCTACTGTATAAATGCCTGGAGACGAATATCTGGCAGGCACAGATAGCCCATACATAAGTGGAAATGCAGGTCAGACAAACACTTTGACTGTAATGAGAAAAGGGACTGCTTTGAGGCTGTACTCCTTTTAAATTGGATGGCCCTTTCCCTTACTTGTCTGGGGGATAAAGCAACATTTCAAAAAATCTCCCCTTTTGGTATTTCATCTTTATTTTGTTGGTTCTCTTTCTGCTGTGCCTTTGTGATCCATTCCGCCTCTTGCTAGCAGCAGCATTATTAATTGTGGTTTCTTCTATTCTTCCTCATGATCCTCTGGATGATGTGCTCTAGGGGTGGTTTCAGGAGTGTCACAGGGAGTTTGAATTGTTTCAGGTCATTTTTCTTCACAGAGAGGGATGTATTCATCAGTGTTCACTCCATAAATGAGAAATGCATTACGGCCTCTCAGTTAAAAAAAAAAGAGAGAAACATTCTCACATGTATATGAACAACTCCCTACTTGAGCCACCTCATGTCTGAGCTGCAGAGGTTGTAGAAAGAATCATGCCCCCTTGTCCTCTACAAATTGCAGTGTGGTATATGCATAGGTTGAAGGGTGCATACTGCAATTGAAAAAAATACATATTGGCATTTGGGATAACAAATAGAAAATACTTTGTTTATTTTTATTTTTTTGCCCTGAAAATATTCCAGCCTTTTCCTCTTTCCCCTCTAATTTGCCTCTCTAAGCCAGGGCCTATGGCGCTTATTGTGAAATTCATCAAATTCATCACATTGGGGCTCACAGTTTAGGTGGGTGGGAGAACACAACCCCACTTATATATATATGTGTGTATATGTGATATATATATATCTTCTATACTCTTACCTTCTCCTATTTGCAATGATACCTCTACTGAATTTTAAAGCCAGTATTCCTTAGGGAACTCTTTCATGTCACAATCACACTTCATAATTTAGTTTGCCTAAACATCTTTTTCCTTCCTTTCCTCCTCAACCTTTGAAGAATTTTGACTTACTTGAATAAAGTGAATAAAGCCCACTGTGATTGTTTATTCTATACTCTTACCTTCTCCTATTTGTAATTCACTATGTCTGCATCTACTGTGAAGCTGTAAGCTACTTGATGAGAAAGATCAAATCATTTATTTTACCCTCCCAAGTGCTCTGCAATAAGTTTGATTGATTTTCAACTCTGCTTATTGATCTGAGTGACAGAAAGGAATTGTGAAACGGGAGGAAGGGAGGAGCCGAAGAAGTGGCCATACTGGCCACACAAAGTGGCAGGATTATTTGGGTTACTATTACTACTACTAGAGAAGCACCATGGCTTAGTGGAAAGAGCCTGGGCTTGGGAGTCAGAGGTCACGGGTTATAATCCCAGCTCTGCCACTTGTTAGCTGTGTGACCTTGGGCAAGTCACTTAACTTCTCTGTACCTCAGTTACCTCATCTGTAAAATGATGATGAAGACTGTGAGCCCCACGTGGGACAACTTGATTACCTTGTATCTACCCCAGCACTTAGAACAGTGCTTGGCACATAGTAAGCGCTAAACAAATACCACCATTATTATTATTACTACTACTATTAGTAATAATAATAATTGTGGAATTAAGTACTATGTGCCAAGCATTGTACTAATCACTGGAGTAGATACAATATAATCAGATTAGACACAGTCCCTGTCCCAAATAAAGGTCACAGTCTAAGTAGGAGGGAGAACGAGCATTGAATCCCCATTGTGCAGATGAGGAAACTGAGGCATAAAGAAGTTAAGTGACTTCCCCAAAATCACACAACAGGCAAGTGGTAGAGCAGGAATTAGAACTCAGGTTCTCTAATTCCCAGACACGTACTCTTTCTGCTAGGCCATGTTGCTTCCCAGTTATACTTTAGCTAGTGCTTTTAATTGGTTCCATAAAAGAAGACTGTTAAGCCAAAGAACATTTACCAAAGTACAGAAGAGAAGCAGCATGGCTCAGTAGAAAGATCCCGGGGTCTTTGGGGTTAGCTTTGGAGAGAGTAATGAAGAGGGGGCTATCACTGTCAGCAAGAAGGCGTGGCTCAGTGGAAAGAGCCCGGGTTTGGGAGTCAGAGGTCATGGGTTCGAATTCCGACCCTACCACTTGTCAGCAGTATGACTGTGGGCAAGTCACTTAACTTCTCTGTGCCTCAGTTACCTCATCTGTAAAATGGGGATGAAGACTGTGAGCCCCACGTGGGACAACTTGATTACCCTGTATCTACCCCAGCACTTAGAACAGTGCTCTGCACATAGTAGCGCTTAACAAATACCAACATTATTATTATTATAATTACAGTTAGTTTCCCAGAGGAAATAATGTAAAGTGCATTAATGAGTTTCCAAATCCTAAAAAAGACCAAAACATTATCAATATGTTAAATCAATAAAAGTACAATAAATATTGTTGCATGATCTAATAACAATGTGGCTATAAATCAATAATCAAATATTTAGAATTAGATTTTCTTATCCATACATACAAATATTTAGTTTTCAAAATGTTACTTATCACATTCTATTCAGAAAAAAAGACATCTGGTGTTAATGTAGTAGAGATCTGCCAAGTTTTAAACAATCACACTGGGCTTTATTCACTTTATTCAAGTAAGTCAAAATTCTTCAAAGGTTGAGGAGGAAAGGAAGGAAAAAGATGTTTAGGCAAACTAAATTATGAAGTGTGATTGTGACATGAAAGAGTTCCCTAAGGAATACTGGCTTTAAAATTCAATAGAGGTATCATTGCAAAATAACATAATGAGAAAAGCATTACACCGGAGTGAGGCGAGGGGTGGAGTTGGTTTTAGTTGATTGTTCTGGGACCTTCTCCCTTTCCAGGGTACTACTGCTGATGGGAAGAGCTGCTGGGAAGATACCTTAAAGCAGTGGTCACTGTCGTTGTGGTTGTGACTGGATTCTAAGCCACCAGGAGCCTGAGATTCTGCTCCTTCAACCATGGTGCCCTACTGATCTTTTCTTTTCTCTTTACATTCATTGTCTTAGAATTTTCATCACTCCTTATGTATCTGTCATGAAGCCCTTTCATTCAATAGTATTTATTTAGCGCTTACTATGTGCAGAGCACTGTACTAAGCGCTTGGAATGTACAATTCGGCAACAGATAGAGGCAATCCCTGCCCAGTGACGGGCTCACAGTCATAGAGAAGCAGCATGGCTCAATGGAAAAAGCCCGGGCTTGGGAGTCAGAGGTCATGGGTTTGAATCCCGGCTCCGCCACTTGTCAGCTGCGTGACTGTGGGCAAGTCACTTAACTTCTCTGTGCCTCAGTTACCTCATCTGCAAACTGGGGATTAAAACTGTGATCCCCATGTGGGACAACCTGATCACCCTGTATCTTCCCCAGCGCTTAGAACAGTGCTCTGCACATAGTAAGCACTTAACAAAAACCAACATTATTATTATGAATCGGGGGCAAAATATATACAAATAAGCACAGTGCTGAGGGGAGGGCAAGGGAGAGGGGGAGGAGCAGAGGGAAAGGGGGCTTAGCTGAGGGGAGGTGAAGGGGAGAAGGGGAAGGGAGAAGAGAGGGAGCAGAGGGAGCAGAGGGAGCAGAGGGAAAAGGGGTAGCTCAGTCTGGGAAGACCTCTTGGAGGAAGTGAGGCTCAGTTGGGCTTTGAAGAGGGGAAGAGAGTTTGGCGGAGGTGAGGAGGAAGGGCATTCCAGGACAGCGGGAAGACATGGGCCTGAGGTCGATGGCGGGATAGGCGTGAAAAGGGGACAGTGAAGAGGTGAGTGGCAGAGGAGCGGAGCGTACTGGGTGGGCAGTAGAAAGAGAGAAGGGAGGTGAGGTGGGAGGGGGCAAGGTGATGGAGAACCTTGAAGCCAAGAGTGAGGAGTTTTTGTTTCGTGGAGAGGTTGATAGGCAACCACTAGAGGTTTTTAAGGAGGGGAGTGACATGCCCAGAGCGTTTCTGCAGGAAGATGATCCGGGCAGCGATTGAAGAATAGACTGAAGTGGGGAGAGACAGGAGGAAGGGAGATCAGAGAGAAGGCTGATACAATAATCCAGCCGGGATATTATGAGAGCTTGTACCAGCACGATAGCCATTTGGATGGAGAGGAAAGAGTGGATCTTGGCAATATTGTGACGGATTGGATGTGTGGGGTAAATGAGAGAGCTGATTCAAGGATGACACCAAGGTTGCAGGCTTGAGAGATGGGAAGGATGGTTGTACCGTCCACCGTGACAGGGAAGTCAGGAAGAGGACAGGGCTTGGGAAGAAAGATAAGGAGCTCAGTTTTGGACATGTTGAGTTTTAGGTGGTGGGCAAACATCCAGGTGGAGACGTCCTGGAGGCAGGAGGAGATACGAGCCTGGAGAGAGGGGGAAAGAACAGGGGAGGAGTTATAGATTTGGGTGTCATCTGCGTAGAGATGATAGTTGAAGCCGTGGGAGTGAATGAGTTCAAGGGAGTGAGTGCTGATGGCTGAGTGAGGGCCAAGAACTGACCCTTGAGGAACCCCTATAGTTAGTGGATGGGAGGGGGAGGAAGAGCCTGCGAAGGAGACCAAGAATGAACGGCCAGAAATATAAGAGGAGAACCAGGAGAGGACGGAGTCCGTGAATAATAATAATAATGCTGGTATTTGTTAAGCGCTTACTATGTGCAGAGCACTGTTCTAAGCGCTGGGTTAGGTACAGGGTCATCAGCTTGTCCCACGTAAGACTCACAGTTAATCCCTATTTTACAGATGAGGGAACTGAGGCAGAGAGAAGTTGTGACTTGCCCACAGTCACACAGCTGACAAGCAGCAGAGCTGGGAAGCCAAGGTGAGATAAGGTGTGAAGGAGAAGGGGATGCTCAACAGTGTCAAAGGCAGCTGAGAGGTCGAGGAGGATTAGGATAGAGTAGAAGCCATTGGATTTGTCAAGAAGGAGGTCATGGGTGACCTTTGAGAGAGGAGTCTCGGTAGAGTGGAGGGGACGGAAGCCAGATTGGAGGGGGTCCAGGAGAAAGTTGGAGTTGAGGAATTCAAGGCAGTAAGTGTAGACTACTCGTTCTAGGAGTTTGGAAAGGAAGGATAGGAGGGAGAGAGGGCGATAACTGGAAGGGGAAGTGGGATAGAGAGAGAGTTTATTAGGATGGGGGAGACATGGGCATGTTTGAAGGCAGAGGGGAAGAAGCCATTAGAAAGTGAGCGGTTAAAGATAGAAGTTGAGGAGGGGAGGAGGGAAGGGGCTATGGTTTTTATAAGATGAGCGGGAATAGGGTCTGAAACACAGGTGGAGAGGGTGGCACTTGCGAGGAGGGAAGAGATCTCCTCTGAGGATACTTCAGGGAAGGATGGGAAAGTAGGGGAGAGGATTGGGAGTGGGGGCGAAGAAGAAGGAGGAGGGGTGACTTTGGGGAGCTCAGCCCTGATTGTGTTAATTTTCATGATGAAATAGGTGGCCAGATCGTTGTGGGTGAAGGATGGGGGAGTGGGAAGAACAGGGGGCCTGAGGAGAGAATTAAAAGTCTGGAACAATTGGCGGGGGTGAAGGGCATGGGCGTCAATGAGGGAAGAAAAGTAGTTTTGCCTGGCGGAGGAGAGGGCAGAGTAAGGCAGGAAAGGATAAATTTTCCAATGGATAAGGTTGGCTTGGTGCTTGGACCTTCGCCAGCAGCGCTCAGCAGTTCGAGCATAAGAGCGAAGGAAGCAGACAGAGGCAGAGATCCAGGGCTGCCAGTTAGTGGAGCAAGAGCAGCAGAGGGAAAGGGGGTTGAGTGAGTTGAGATAAGTAGAGAGGATAGAGTTGAGAGTGGTAACCTGATCATTGAGAGTGGGAAGAGAGGATAGGGAGGCAAGGTGGGGAGAGATGCTTTGGGAGAGATGGGTGGGATCAAGAGACCGGAGGTCTCTGTGGGGGAGTAATACAGATTTGCAGGGGGAGAGAGTGTGAGAGGAGGCAGGTGAGAAGGTTATGGTCCGAGAGAGGGGTTACAGAGTTGATGAGGGAGGAGATAGTGCAGCGATAAGAGATGATGAGATCGAGGGTGTGACCAAGTTGGTGAGTGGGCGAGGTGTGGTGGAGCAGAAGGTTGGCAGAGTCGAGGAGCGGGCGGCAGAGGAGTCACCAGTTACATCCATGTGGATGTTGAAGTCTCTGACGATCAGAGTGGGCAGAGAGAAGGAGAGAAGGAAGGTGAGAAAGGGTTCAAGATGGTTGAAGAAGTCGGTGGTGGGACCAGGAGGGTGGTAGATGATGGCTACAAGTATCTGGAGGGGGTAGTAGAGGCGAATGTTATGGGCTTCAAAGGATGGGAAGGAGAGGGAAGGGAGAGGAGGGTTAGTGCAGAAGAGGCATTGGGGTGAGAGAAGGAAGCCGATGCCTCCTCCTTTTCTGGTGAGTCTGGGGGAGTGGGAGAAGGAGAGGCCTCCGCTGGAGAGAGCAGCGGAAGAGACTGTGTCTTTAGGAGTGAGCCAGATATCCGTAAGGACGAGGAGGAGGAGAGAGCGGGAAAGGAAAAGGTCAAGGATGAAAGGTAGTTTACCTATAATGGAGCAGGAATTCCAAAGGCCAGCAGATGACAGCAGATGTGGGGGAGGAGGGGGGAGGGAAGGGTTTGGATGGGAATGAGATGGCGGGGGCCTGGGTGGGGAGAGGGGGATGAGGGGTGGAGGTGGGACAGGAGGACTGGGATGGGGCATGGGTAGGGAAGAGGGAAGGGGAGGGGGTGGGAAGAGGGGGTTTGGTGGGGAGGAGTGCAAGGGGAGGGGGAAGGGAGTGGCACTGGTAAAGTGGGATTCTAGGGTGGGGGAGGGGAGGAAGGGAGGTGGCTGAGGAGAGGGGGGAAAGAGCTGGGTGGGAGAGGGGAAGGGGAAGGCGAGGATTGGGAGGGGCAGATGGGAGGAGAGGGGTGGAAAGACATGGTGAGGTCAGAGATGTAGGGGCAGCACTGAGAACAATTAACAATAATTTGCAAAAGCGATAATATAGTAATATGATACAATAAGATATTATTAATAAGTGGGTGATGACCAGGATCGGGTATTGACTAAGGATCAATCAGATCAAAATCAAAAGGCTAGTGGCAAGGAGAGTGCTGGGGCTCGTGGTTCAAATGTCTCTGAGGTGGCGGAGGGAGCCCTGAGGATGCCCGATGTGGGGAAGGGTGAAGCTGTTGTAGGAGATAGAGGAGGGGAAACTCATGGGGAGAGGAGTAGAAAACCGAGTAACATGGGCAGGGTGAGTAGTTGCTGGTGCAGGTAGCAGCTAAAGTAACTCAGTAAGAACAAGGGCAATGTTGCCCGGGGATGGGGATGGGAGGGTGTGGGAAATCTATCACCTCTGGTCAGAGCACAGGGCAGGAGGGTGTGAGGGCTTCCCAAAGGAAGGCCACTTCTGGGCGGAGGGGTGGGGAGGGTGGTTGGGGAGCACAGTGTCCCATGGCCTGGGGGTGGGGGTAGCAGGGGAGCACAATATTCCACGACTCTGCGGTGGGGAGGGGTTGCTGGGGAGTCCTACGGTCCGGGTTTGCTACTAGGATGGGCTACAAGGGGGTGCAAGACCAGCAGGGCAAGTAGGAGGGTCAGGGAAAGATTGGGGGAGGTCTGGGACCTCCTCGTGGATCTGGTGGCTGTGGGGCCTGCGGTGGCGTAGGGGGGAATCCTCAGTGTTGGAGTCCTTGGGCGGGAGAGCAGAAGTCCGTGTTGGGGAGATGACCGTGAGCCCGGGGGCAGGTCATTGAAGTCTGATAGTGCGGGCTTATTGGGAAGAGAGATCCTGGTGCATCCCGGTGCATTCATGTCGGCATCTAGAGGAGGAAGGTTCAACCGGGGAAGAGGGGGACTAACGGTCCGGGGTGTGGCTCCAATGGAGAGGCGGCCCCAGAGCAATCATGTCGGCGATCGGCAGCCAAAGAACCAGCCGGGAATAAGGGACAGGCGGTCCAAGGCATGGCTCCCTTTTCCACCTCTTCCCCTTTTTCTGTTTCTATCAGTGACATTAATTGAGCATTTACTGTGTGCAGAGTACTCTACTAAGCACTTCGGAAAGTATGATACAAAAGTTCACAGATGTGCCCCCTACCCATGAGGAGCTTACAGTCTATGAGGGAAGACGGACATTCTAGACTGTGAGCCCGTTGTTGAGTAAGGATTGTCTCTGTTGTCAAATTATACTTTCCAAGCGCTTAGTACAGTGCTCTGCACACAGTAAGCACTCCATAAATATGATTAAATGAATTAAAATAGATTAGGGATGGGGAATAGTAGTGTAAAAGAGCATAAGTAGATTATAAGTAGTATGATAGTAGAGTATAAGAAGTATAGAGTATAATATATAAGAATTGTGGGGCTGGGATGAGTATTAAAGTGCTTAAGGGGTACACAGGCAAGTTCATAGTTGGCTCCAAGAGGAGGGTGGGTAAATTTTGAGTGCTCCCCTCTTCCTCCCAGGGACAGGGACTGTGCTAATTCTCATCTATGTAGGCTTTCCCAGCACTTAGTGAGAAGCAGTGTGGCCTAATGAATAGAGCACAAGCCTGGGAGTCAAAGGTCATAGGTTCTAATGCTGGCTTCGCCACTTGTCTGCTGTGTGACCTTGGGAAAGTCACTTCACTTCTCTGTGCCTCATATATCTCATCTGTAAAATGGGGTTTGAGACTATGAGTCCGGCATGGGACAGGGACTAGGTCCAAATCGATTTGCTTGTGTTTACCCCTGTGCTTAGTACAGTACCTGGAACATAATAAGTGCTTAACAAATACCATTATTATTATTATTGTTATTGCACACAGTAAGTGCTTAATAAATACTACTACTAATGTGAGCTCCCTCTAGACTGTGAGCTCTTTGTGGGCAAGGAATGTACCTGATGTTATATTGTACTTTCCCAAGTGCTTAGTACAGTGCTTTGCACACAGTAAGTGCTCAGTAAATATGATAAATAATAATAACACTAATAAATACTGTTACTACTATTAATTCCCACACTTCACCCAATGGAGGCCCTTGCCTCATATTCTTCACCCAGACTTTTGTAGGTTTTCTCTGAGTTGCAGAATGACTTTAGCCCTGGAAGCCACGTGAACCGAGATGCAGTGACACTCTCCAGCTATTATCAGAGAGTCCATCGTTCCTGTATGTTGCCTGGGCTGACTCAGACAGGATGTGGAGGCCTTACTGTGCTATTGCTGGGATCTAGGCCCCTGTGCTTGGAGCCAGCTGGAGCACTGGAGAAGGTCAGCGTACTTATATGGATTAGGGTGACTCTGTGCCTACAGGGCTTACCTATGACTTTCTGCAATTTGTGATTTTTTTTGTGGTTGAATAGTTCTAAAAAACCTGAAAAAAATCAAAGAATGAGCATTCAGGAAAAACCTAGTTAAAAACTTCCAAGTAAACACCTGGATGATTGCGGCTGCTGAGCAGTAGTCTCTGAATTGGGAGCTTTCAGAAGGCAGCAAGAGATCTGGGGGCACTAAACCAAAGCCAGATTCACCAGCTGTGCAGCTGGAACTATGACTAGACAGTTTTGCTCTGGGTGGGCAGATCCAATATTTAAAGATCTAGTGGCAGTTAGAGAAGGAAACACAAACGTGGTCTGAAATGTGTTGCCAATCTGGGCTCAACCACTCTTCAGCTTTATACAGTAAGGTTAAACTATTCAGCTAATCAATAGTATTTATTATTTTCTCTCAATCAATAAATTGGTGGTATTTATTGAGAGCTTATTATGTGCAGAGGAGCATACTAAGTGCTTGGGAAAGTGCAAAAGAAAAATGTTAGCAGACGTTCCTGCCCACAATGAGATTACAGTCTAGAAGGGGGAGAGAAACAATATAAATTAGTAATTTTTAATGTATAATTTAAAGATATGGGGTTGAGGGTGGGGTGAATATCAAATGCCCAGAGGTCCTGATCTAAGTGCATAGATGACACAGGAGGAAAAGTGATCTGGGAAAATGAGGGCTTAATCAGGGAAGGCCTCTTGGAGGAGTTGTGACCTTAATAATGCACTGAAGGTGGGGAGAGTGGTGGTCTGGCCTAGATGGAGGAGGAGCAATTTCCAGGTTGGGGAGGACATGAAAAAGGGGTCAAGTCGGCTGGCACATAAGGGGCAAAGTGTAGGGGCTGGGCAGTAGGAGATCAGCAGGGTAAGATATGAGTGGGCAAACTGATTGACAGCTTTAAAGCTGATGATAAGGAATTTCTGTTTGATGTGGAGATTGGATGGGCAGCCGCTGGAGTTTCTTAAGGAGTGGGGAGACATGGACTGAACATTTTTTAGAAAAATGATCTGAGCAGCAGAGTGAAGTGTGGGTTGGAGAGAGACAGAAGGTAGGCAAGTTGGCAAGGAGGCAGATGCAGTAGTCAAAGTGTACTTGGATCAGCACTGAAGCAGTTTGGCTGTAGAAGAAAGTGTGGATTTTAGTAATGTTTTGAAGGTTGAACAACAGTATTTGATGACAGATTGAATATATGGGTGGAATGAGAGAGATGAATCAAGGACAATGCCAAGGTTATGATCTTGTGAGATAGGGAGGATAATGGTATTGTCTACAGTGATGGGAAATACAGAGGGAGGACAGAGTTTGGGTGGGATGATAAGGAGTTCAGTTTTGGACATGTTTAGTCTGAGAAGTTGGTGGGACATCCTGGTAGAGATTATAGGGAAGAAGAGTGGTCAGGCCTGGAGATCTAATTCTGGGAATCATCTGCATACACTCTTCACTGCAGTTGGGGTGGGTGATGATAATTTCCACTTGTCCCCCACACTTAGGAGGGATAGGAGGAAGCCCGGAGAGTCATTCCATGATTCCCCTCCCTGAGGAAAGTGTAAATACTTAGCTGAGCTAATCAGAGGGAAGGATTGGAAAGGAAGTAGGTGGGCCAGGATCTTGGAAGAGAAGACCCTCAGCAATCTTGGGGGCAAGAGGTGGTGAACCATGAACCTGGAAGAATGGGATACAGGGAATGCTTGTACTGTGTTCTGGACAGACACAGGCCACAGGGAGGGATTGGAAGGGATCCCAGAGGAGGGTTAGGGCACCTTGGAGGTTAGGGTCCAGTAACAAGGACTCTGGAAGGATGAGGTTCCTGCCCCTAATGGGGAGAAAGGACACTGAGAGATCCTGGCATCTGAAAGACTCAAACAGGGTGAGACTGGAACCTGGGATGCCTCAAGAGAAGGGGAGAAGGATCAGAGGAATGTAAACCCTAGGATCTTGTAGGAAAGTACAGAAGGTCCTGGGGGAAAAAGTATTAGATCTAGGGAGAGACGGTTTGAACTGGAGTTATTCTCATTGTTGCCAAATTAAGAAACCAGCATGGCTTAGTGGAAAGAGCATGGGCTCGGGAGTCAGAGGACATAGGTTCTACTCCCAGCTTTGCCACTTGTCTGCTGTGTGACCTTAGGCAAGCCACTTATATATCTATAATTCGATTTATATTGATGCTATGCCTGTCTACTTGTTTTGTTTTGTTGTCTGTCTCCCCCCTTCTAGACTGTGAGCCTTTGGTTGGGTAGGCATTGTCTCTGTTGCCAAATTGTGCTTTCCAAGTGCTTAGTACAGTACTCTGCACACAATAAGCGCTCAATAACTATGATTAAATGCTTAAATAAATGGTGGGGGACTGAGAATGGGGGTGGTATTTTCACCAATAAAGCTCGGTACACTGTTGGGGGTGTAGGTACCTCGGGAAGACCATTCATTCATTCATACAATTATTGTTTGCTTACTCTGCACAGAGCACTGTGCTGGGCACTTGAAAGTACAGTACAGCACTAAACAGGCACATTTCCTGCTGACATTAAACTCGTAGTCTAGAAGGGGGGAGACAGACATTCATATAAATAAATTGCAAATATGTTCCATATGTCCATATGGAAAGGCAGTTGGGAGAAGCCAGTGGGGCTTAGTGGAAAGAGCACGGGCTTAGGAGTCAGAGGTTGTGGGTTCTAATTCTGGCCCCACCATTTATCAGCTGTGTGACTTTGGGCAAGTCAGTTAATTTCTCTGTGCCTCAGTTACCTCATCTGTAAAATGTGGATAAAGACTGTGAGCCCCATGTGGGACAACCTGGTAACCTTATATCTATCCCAATGCTTAGAACAGTGCTTGGCACATAATAAGCGTTTAACAAATACCAACATTATTATTGAGAAGCAGGTGGCTCAGTGGAAAGAGCACGGGCTTTGGAGTCAGGGCTCATGAGTTCGAATCCCAGCTCTGCCACTTGTCGGCTGTGTGACTGTGGGCAAGTCACTTAACTTCTCTGTGCCTCAGTTCCCTCATCTGTAAAATGGGGATTAAGACTGTGAGCCCCACATGGGACAACCTGATTCCCTTATGTCTACCCCAGCGCTTAGAACAATGCTCGGCACATAGTAAGCGCTTAACAAATACCAACATTATTATTATTATTATTACTTAACTTCTCTGTGCCTCAGTTACCTAATATGTAAAATGGGGTTTAAGACTGTGAGCCCCACGTGGGACAACCTGATTACATTGTATCTACTGCAGCACTTAGAACAGTGCTTGGCACATAGTAAGTGATTAAAAGATACCATAATTATTGTTAATTATTGTTATTATGTTATTGATATCTCAGCTTCTGCCTGTTCTGGAGCTTGACATCTCGGCTACCTTTGACACCATCGACCACTCCCTTCTCCTGGAAACATTATCCATCCTCAGCTTCACTGACACTGCCTTCCTTTTATTCATCCCACTCCCAGCCCCACAGCATTTATGTATATATCTGTAATTTACTTATTTGTATTAATATCTGTCTCCCCCACTCTAGACTGTAAGCTCATTGTGGGCAGGGAAGTTGTCTGTTTATTGTTATATTGTACTCTTCCAAGTGCTTAAAAAGTGCTCTGCACATGGTAAGTGGTCAGTAAATATGATTGAATGAATGGATGAATGAAAGGAGAAGTGCTGGGTGGTGGGTAGATGTGTGGACCAGCGGAGCCATAGTAAAGGGAGGGAGATCTTTCTCCACTAGCTTCCTTTAGCCAGCCATAGGAGAAGGTTGGTAGGCTAGTCCCCGATGTTCCCTTCACCTTTGGAAAAATGACCAGGCTTCTGTCAAAATGTGATGGCAATGGAACACGTGGAGGGCTTTGGGACCCAGAGGCAGCTGACAGAGGTCTGGGCATTCCTAAAGTGACCCTGGGGATTCTCTTGACTGGGATTTCAGGCTCAGAATTCCTGGTAATGACACAGGGGTTGAATCAATAGTGAAAGAGTGCCTGCTGGAGCTTGGCCATCAGTGGTGAAGGCTTCTGATCAAAGAACTACCTGAGGGCATCTGGCATAACATGTTCAGCAGGAATCCTAAAAATAGCTGGTTGAGATGGGTGGCTGTCTGAAATGGCTACCGGAGTGGCTACCCTCGCAACTACCGGCATGGCCTATGGCATTATGGAACGACATCGATACTGTTGCGTAAATGGGTTTTGTATATAAAATTCTATGTCCTTGGCAATACGCTGCTTGTAATAATAATGGTGATAATCTCAGCTTCTGTCATCTTTCCTCTGTCCCCACCTCAGTGCCCCTGACTTCAGCCTCCTAAGCAGGGACAACCACCTTTGTGTTTTTTTTTTAATACAAACATTATTCTTGTATGGAATTAATAGAATCATCCCTGCTAATCTCCACTTGCCCTTCAGAATCCCTTTTGCCTTATGCTGGTTTGGGTGCAGAAAAATCATTTTCACTAGAAAATCCATCAGTCGAAAAACACTGTTCCCATCCAGACAGAGCCTGTATATAAAACTGGACTTATTGTAGATGTTGTTGGAGCTCAGCTAGGCTCAGAAGAGAGCCTGACTGGGGGTCAAATGGAACAATGTTGTCCTGGTGGGGCTTGCATATGCAGTGGCAGACACTGTACAGAGGACTCTAGTGAAAGGCAGCTCTCAGACTTCTCAAGCAGAGAGAAGGACTGGCACCATTAATTTGCTTCAGTTCAGCCTTTTTGGTGGGTTTTGTCATAATTCCTATTGAACCTGATTTTGGAAGAGGCCATGTTAATTGGCTGGGGCTATAAATTTGGCTTGCTACAGGCCCTAGGTAATAAATACTGTTTCCTCCCTGTTCTGGATTTCATAAGGTCTACACACCATATTCATACTGTTTCAAAAGACTGATGCTAAAGCAAATGAAAAAAATGCCCAGTACAACAGAGTGCACATAAGAGAGAGCCATTTGCAGTGAAATGGTTGCAAGGAGAATTGCGACTTTATGAATATTCACTGAAGTGTAAACCTGCACATTGCTCATACGCTTTTCTGAATTCTAATTTAGCCATAAATGCAAATGACTTCTGTTAAAATAGAGAGGGAGAGAGCACGATTCTTAGCCAAACACCTGATTGAAAGATGTTTGTACATCATGTCGGATATTTAGTAAACAGATAAAAATCCAATCTTCTTTCTTGTTTCCAAATGAGTCCTTGGAACCAATAAAAATAATAATAGGAAAAAAAACCTGGAGAGTCGGGATGTGCAGAACTAACTGCTTTCCTAAAAAGAGGGACATAATTGCTCTATCTAAGGGTGCAATTAGTAGGCCAATTAAAGGAAGGTGTATTTTGCTTATCTCTTCATTAAACCCTCTGACAAGATTTAGCTGGTGTGGAGGAGAAATACCCACAGAGATGTTATATCATATCTAGCTCAGGGGTAGGCATGGAGCTGAGGAGAGCAAGCAGCATGGGCAGATAGCTAGCATGGGCAGATAGCTACTTGTGGAAGCACCTTCGTCTTTCTCTTAGACTGACAGATGGTTTCAGTCAGGGTTGGACTGCCTGCTGTTGTTTTCAGTGCAAGTGTGTTACCTTTTTTGAATTAATGAAAGCCACTCAATCAAAGCTAAAAAGACAGGCCAGTGTGCTGAATCAATAAAATCCCTACTTTCAGCTGGAGTGTCTAATAGTAATTCTTCTTGTGTCACTGCCTAGTTAAACAGTCATACCCCTGCTAAAAAGCCCTAGAAGACATGAGAGATTCATGTGGCGTGGGTCTATTGTATTGTATTTACCCAGAATAAAGGGAGAGAAGTTTCTGTTTCACTAAAACAAACCAGGCATTGATGTATTGGGTATCAAAATGCATTCACCCATTTCGATTTGCCTCATTAGAGCAGAGGGCCTTTCTGCCTATACTTCTTGTGGAGCAATTCTCAGACATCTGATATATTCATTGCCAGTCTCACCCAGGGGACATTTTAACTTCAATTTACAATGGTTTTGCATACCTCTAAATGGGGGAGGGGGAGCTGGTTGTTGTTGCTTTCTTTGAGGAAAAGGATAAAATATGTGCTTTTTATTTTAATTTATGCAGAGTTATTCTAACAATGTGAATTTAGGCTCAGCTCCTAAAAAGCCAATAGCAAATGTTGCACAAATCTCAGAGTTCCAATAGAAACCACCGAGCAATGTCATTTGTGATAAAAGTCAAAGAGTCTTGGGTTGCTGAGTAGGAGCTCCTCAGAACTTCTCATTTTACCTTGGACAATAATACTTGATTTAAAGAGAAACTTTTTAAAAAAAGATTTTAGATTCTTCTGTGTTAAAATACCAAGTTTCTATGTTAAAATACCAAGTTTCTTGGTAGGTGTCTTTATAGTGGAGGAATGCCAAATTCCACTCCCACTCATATAACTCCACACAAATTCGCCTTTGAACACTCACATGCTCCCCAGTCATAGGAGAGGAGGAAGACCATAGATAATAAGATTACTGCAAGTACTTCTCCCTGCCGCCCCCCCTTCCCCCCCCCCAATTCATTTTCTCCCTTTCTAAGTAGTTTCTCTATTCCACTTTTTCCTTATGTATTTTTCTCTTTGTTCCTCCAGTTTTTACATAAAAAAGGACTGGCTCAGACTTCTAAGTGAGTTCAATTTCACTAAACGGAATTGGCTTGTGTTGCAATTCACAGATGAAGTGCAGGATTTTGTAGTTAATGAGAAGCACATACCACATAATTTCACCATCTGGCAGAGAAACGATAGATCAGGAAGCACTTCATTAGCCAACTCAATTCCTAATGGTATCTCAAGTGACTACCATGGCCTTCCAGCATCTCCCATCTCTTTGCAGTTACTCTCCCTTTTCAAACTAAGGGGCTTCTCTCTCTTTCTCTCTTATTAAAAGTTTGCCACTGAAATCGGACCAAACCTGTACTCTCCTATGTCATCCAGGGTAGACTGCAAATATAGAGAAAACATCTAGTGTTCTCTCCCAGTCCTAGAATAATCTAGCAGATGTGGACAAGATTTTAATAGCTACATAAAGAGAAAGGCATGACAGCCTCATTAGGAGAATCATAATAGCCTGTCAGAATATCTTCAAGAGGACAATATATCAATGTCTAGTTTGCTGCAGCATTGTTAACTATCATAGTTTGCCCTGCTCATAATCTTTCATTCATCTGCTAATGGCCTGGTTTCTAAGAATGATTCACCATCACATGCATCAGTCTCCTTTTCAGCCATTTCACAATTACAGACATCATTCTTTAAGTACAGAAGAATCAAAGCTGTAAATGACGGCAATAAAAAAGTAGTTAGTGGTCCACCCTACTGCTAGCTCTGATATGGTGCATTAAGTGGTTTTCTTTTCTTTCTCCTCCTTGTAGTCTTCAGGACTATACCATCCCCTCCCAACATCTGCAGGAGGTCAAGGCAGAGAGAGCCTGGGGATTTTCAACCATCTGCCATTAAAAAAAAAATAGAGGAGGAGGCAGGATCGAGATGGGGCTCTGAAAGGCTCTTTGGAGTTATTAATCATGGGAATGACAAGCAAAGCATTATTAATCGTATCGGCCCATTGTCTCCCATGTAGGTTTCAAAGACTGGCAGACGTAATTAAAGAAGAGGCCTGAGTTCATTTTTTCCCTTGGAGGTTAAGGCAAGACTTGAATGATTTCCTATTTTCCGTTTCCCATTTGCTTCAGTCCTTCCCTTCACCCCCGTGTCTCGGCCCTCCTCCCCATCCCCCCTAGCTGCTGAAAAATTCAACATTCCCATAAACTTTGATACTTTGCAAAGGTCTTGTGCCAGAAAAGCTGAACCCCAGGCCTGGAATCAAGTTCTCTTTAGCGGTGGTAATGTCTTCCCAACCCACGGACATGGGAGTCCACTGGAAACATGGAGAGACAGAAATGAGACAGACACATGAAGCTCTTTAAATATTGCAGCACGTATCCTGGATCAGCATGCTATTTAAAGATTTTGTTCCATTGGCCTGAGAAATAGAGAGCCCAGCCAGAAGGCAAGAAAATGAATATGGATTTCTTGCCCTTTCAGAGTATTCACTTCAGAAAATAGCTGTTTTCTCATGGAGCCTGGGACTGCAGATTTCAGGCAACCACGATTACAATCATGCATCATGAATGAAATGTGCCATTTGGAGAAACTCAGACACTCATTCCATTTGAAACCCCCACACAAATCAATTGAACTACCAGGGTTTTAGACAGAATAGAGAGGTGTGTTTGCATAGAAAGTACTTTTCCTAGCACACTTCCTGACTAAAAGCAGCCTCAGGTCAGAGGGAGATTTGAAAAACCGGTCCCTAGAAAAAGATTGTAAACATATAATGTTAATGATCTCTAGATTTGGCTCATATATAACTCATTAAAGCTTGAATCCTTGGACAAGATGATGAGGACACACCATTAATTAGTCTTCCAACCCCTGTTGGTGGACAGATAACGGTGTTTGCTTCCAAGACAGGCATCCAGTTCTTCATTTTATTAATCACCACCATCATTATCAGTAGCAGGAGCAGCATGGCCTAGTGGAAAAAGCACAAGCCTGGGAGTTGGAGGACCCGAGTTCTTATCCCGGCTCTACCAGGTGCTTGCTGGGTACCTTGGGTCAATCACTTAACTTCTCTATGTCTCAGTTTCCTCATCTATAAAATGGGGATTCAATGCCTGTTCACCTTTCTACTTACGCTGGAGAAGCAGCGTGGCTCAGTAGAAAGAGCACGGGCTTTGGAGTCAGGGCTCATGAGTTCGAATCCCAGCTCTGCCACTTGTTGGCTGTGTGACTGTGGGCAAGTCACTTAACTTCTCTGTGCCTCAGTTCCCTCATCTGTAAAATGGGGATTAAGATTGTGAGCCCCACGTGGGACAACCTGATTCCCCTATGTCTACCCCAGCGCTTAGAACAGTGCTCGGCACATAGTAAGCGCTTAACAAATACCAACATTATTATTATTATTATTACTTAGACTGTTGAGTCCCTTGTGTGATTTGATTAATTTGTATGTTCCCCAGCACTTTGAAAAGTGCCTGGTGCATAGTAAGCACTCAAAAAATACAATAATAATGATAATGATAATAATTTATTGCTCTTCCATTGTATGCAGAGCACTGGACTAGGCACTTTGCACCACAAAAGAGAAGTAAAAGACATGACCCCTGTCCTTCAGGAGTTTATCATCTAGGGAGGGAAATGAACAGTATAAATTCTCAAACAAAAGTAAGCAGGTAAATTCAGTGAATAAATGAATATCAGGTGATTTCATGAGCACCAAGGAGAATGATAGGTGGCAGGAACAAAAAGGTAAGGATGTTTTTGGAGAAAAGGGTTTTAGTTTTTTTAAGGTGGGAAGGGCCATGAATTGACTGATTTGATGGGGGTGAGAAGTCCATGCACGGGGAGAGGTGTGAGGAATGGGTTGTAGGCACAGGGTTGTAAGCAAGGTATAGTTAGAAAGTGATCTTAGGAAGAGTGAAGATTGTGAGCTAGGGTAGGGTTGGAGAAATGAATGGTAGGTAAGAGACAGGAAAGCAGAGAAACAGCATGGCTTAGTGGAAAGCGCATAGGCTTGGGATTCAGAGGTCATGGGTTATAATTCTGGCTCTGCTACTTGTCAGCTTCTCAGTGCCTCAGTTACCACATCAATGGGGATTAAGACTGTGAGCCCCACGTGGGACAAACCAATAACCTTGTATCTATCCCAGCACTTAGAACAGTGCTTGGCATTTAGTGCTTAACAAATGCCATCATTATTATTATTGTTATTATTAGGGAAGATGGAGTCATCTGGTGGAGAGCCCTGAAGCTCATGGTTAAGAAACCAAATGGTTAGCTTTGGGTATGTTTCAATTCTAAAGTCTATTCAACTGAAATAAGGAACAATTGATAGATATTTGGTGATATGTGTTCATCTTGATAAGCAGAGTTTACCACAAATAATGCTCTATTGCCCAAGGTTTACTCCATGGAGATGAAGGGGGAACTATTGCCCCCTGGGATTAGCACTAAGGGGGCAGAGCTAATGGCTTCACCCCACAGTGTTTTGGGTATGGCAGGTGACCCACTCTCTAACTAGCCCACTCTCTCTGTTGGAGCCAGAAAGAGGCTAGAGGTTCAGTGAAGCCCCCAGTTTTGCAGGATGTGGTCTCTGGTCTGACTCTGGGATCTGGAGGGTTCCTGTCATCCTCAGTGGGGACCAGGGCTGGGTTAGAGGTTCCTCCCACTAGCACAGGTCACTCTGCCTTCTGATTTCTGTGCTCTGGGCTGATCTGTCTGTTACAATGACTCCCAGTAATGCACTATGTATTGTATCGTTTGAAGCTCTGTTTCCATTCTGGGTTAGACCAATCAACCCTCCAGACCATGGCAAAAGATTGGTTGGTGGAGTCACAGGATAGTATAGGATGGGATGGGATGGTGTAGCAATGTTAGGTAGGAGTAGAAGAGCTGATTGAGTGCCTTTAAGCTGATGATAAGGAGTTTCTCTTTGATGAAGAAATAAGTGGGCAATCACTGCAAGTCTTGAGGAGTGGGGAGATATGGACACTGTTTTTTTTAGAACAATGATCCAGGCAGCAGAATGAAGTATGGAGTGGGGAGAGGCAGGAGGCAGGCAGGTCAGCGAGGTGGCTGATGGAGTAGTCAAAGTAGGATA
Source organism: Ornithorhynchus anatinus (assembly GCF_004115215.2). Taxonomy (NCBI): domain Eukaryota; kingdom Metazoa; phylum Chordata; class Mammalia; order Monotremata; family Ornithorhynchidae; genus Ornithorhynchus; species Ornithorhynchus anatinus. The sequence goes on from NC_041729.1 coordinate 113,202,035, forward strand.
GGATAGGGGCTAGGATCAGCATGGAAGCAGTTTAGATGGAGGGGAAAGGGCCGATTCTAGAGATGTTGTGAGGGTAGAACTAATTGAAATATGACTGAGAGAGATGAGTTGAGGATAATACTAAAGTTATGGGATTGTGAGGCAGGAAAGATGGTGGTGGTTTCTCAGTGATGAGAAAACCCAGAGCAGGAGAGAGTTTGGTTGGGGAGAGGAGTTCTGTTTTGTTTAGTTTGGGGTGGCAGTGGGATATGCAAGTAGAGATGTCCGGAAGGTAGGAGGAGATGTGAGACTGCAGAGGAGAGAGACCGGGACTGGAGATGTAGATTGGGCAATTATCCTCATAATAATAGTAATAATTATTGTATTTATTTAGTGCTTACTATGTGCCAGGCACTGTACTAAGCGCTGGGGTGGATGCAAGCAAATCGGATGGACGCTGTCCTGTCCCATGTGGGGCTCGCAGTCTTAATTCCCATTTTACAGATGAGGTAACTTAGGCCCAGAGAAGTGAAGTGACCCCAAGGTCACAAAGCAGACCAGTGGCAGAGCCAGGATTAGAAACTATGACCTTTTGACTCCCAGGCCCATGCTTGAGCCACTACACCATCAAAGAGATGATAGTTGAAGTCATGGGAGCGAATGAGTTCTCCTAGGGCGTGGTTGTAGATGGAGAATAGAAAGATAACAGAACTGAGCTTTGAAGGACTCCCACAGTTAGTGATGGGAGGCAGAGGAGGAAATTGCGAAAGACTGAGATGATAGAGAGCTAGTAGGAGAACACCATGTCATTTTGAAGTAGTTGACAGATCTTGGGAAACTTTTCAGGGCAGTCAAATTCGCTTAGAAATTGTCAGACCCCTGACCTGTTAATGCTGTCTAATGATTTTTCCAATGTAGAGGTCTTGGTGTTCACTCTGCCCTTTTCTGCTATGCTGCAAAGATTTTATCTGCTAGCGTGTGTCTCAGGCTTAAGCCATATTGTAATTTAGGTAATGCATGATTGATCACATTGGATCACAATCTGACCAGAAGGATTCTGGTTGGAAGTTAGTTTCTAGTTAGTTCTCTCCCCTTTCTTCTTGAGGTTTGTAATTATAGGGGCATCTTAGAAATTCTATGGCATTTCTTTGGTGTTTCATATATTGAGACAGAGCTCAAGCAGACAACTGAAAATTATATCCCTCTCCTTGCTATGTAGACTTCAGCATGCTTTACCATTTTCCATTGTTTTGACTACAGAAGTTATTTCCTCTGAAGCTTTACAGGTGGGGCAGGTTTTTATGCCTCAGAGGCTCTCCTCCTCAACAATGGAAGCCATTGTTCAGAAATTCATTGTACCATCTTGTCACTGGTGCAAGAGTGCCTCTTCAGTGCTGCTGAGATATGCAGATGATTATGAATGCTTCTCAGAATCAGTAAAACACTGGGGATTGACTATTTTTTTATGGTATTTGTTAAGGACTCACAGTATTGCTCTCCATTTTACAGATGAGGCCCAGAGAAGTGAAGTGACTTGGCCAAGGTCACACAGAAGTCAAGTGGCAGAACCAGGGTTAGAACCCAGATCCTTCTGACTCCCTAGACTCGTGCTCTGTCCACTAGGAAACACAGCTTCCCATGTGAGTTAGTTTAAAGAACAATTTAGCTAAAAAAGAACAAGTTTATATAGCAGCCCACACCTGACAAGCCATACACACAACTGAGGATGTACAAGAGTGACACTGTTGAATGCTGTACTGAATTCCAGCATTCATGGAGAAGCAACGTGACTCAGTCAAAAGAGCACGGGCTTGGGAGTCAGAGGTCATGGGTTCTAATCCCGGCTCCGCTGCTTGTCAGCTGTGTGACTTTGGGCAAGGCACTTCACTTCTCTGGGCCTCAGTTACCTCATCTGTAAAATGCATATAAAGACAGTGAGACCCACGTGGGACAATCTGATTACCTTGTATCCCCCCAGCGCTTAGAACAGTGTTTGGCACATAGTAAGCGCTTAACAAATGCCATTATTATTAATTCCATTTTCTGGGTAACACATTTTCCAAAAGTGTAAGATTAGACTAGGAGGTAGAAAACTTAAGCAAAAAACAAGTGTGTCCTTTGGTAGACTCCAAGACAGAGTGAGGAGCCACCAGGGCAGCAAGTCTTAGGCAAACTGAAAGTGTATAGGATCACTGTAGTGCCCAACCTTTTAGCAACTGAACTTATCAAATACTATGTTCAAATTCCAGAGCAGTTTCTCCAATGATACTTATGCCGAACATTTAGTGGCAATTCAGGATTAAGAACAATGGGAAAGGGACATTTAGCTTCTCTGTCCTTGGTTCTGAAAAATATATTGCTTCAATAAATAACCACAATTTGCACAATCCAAGCCCCACATATCCATTGGTTGTCTTAAATGGTAAATAATATTTGTCAATTAAAAAAGGTCTTGTGGCAAAGACCTCCAGAGACTTAATTCTGCTGCCTTGGCTTGGCTCTCTTTCCTGTTGAAACCACTTTAAACCTTATCAGGAGAAGGCGTTTTGTGGACCTATCCCACAATTTCTAGTGAAGTTCAGATGCAGTGAGGAAAACTCACTGGGTGGCTTGACTGTCTTATATTTGACCAAGTTGAGGAGGGGATGGAAAGTAGGTGAAGTGGAAGAATCATTGAGGAAGGTGGAGGGATGGTGGGATCTTGAAGGAAACTGCCATCTCAACTTTTTCCCAGGCCCACCCCAACCATTCCTCGTGGGATGCCCCCATCTGGCTTCCCCCTGCTTCCTGTGGAAGAAGTCTATAGTGGTGATCTATTGCTCCATAAATAAGAGAGATAGGCTACAAGTCCTTCACTAGAAGTTCCAGTTCGGTAACCTTAATTTTTTTCCCAGCTGTATCGGTTTTTTGTTCATCCAAACTTTTGAAAGGACCCTGACAGATTGGAGATTATCTCACAGCACCCAGCGATGTTTAGAGGAGCAGGTCTTTATGCCAGAGGAGGCTTTTCCAGAAGGATCCTACAGGTCTGTCTTCTCAGGGGGAGGTAGGTTAAGGCCATGTTTCTGATTTTTTAAAATCTCTGATCCCGAGCTTGTTGGTTCTATAGAAAGGTGAATAGGGAAAATATAGATACTTTTTAGCCCAGTCTGAACAATTTTGACATTATTATCAGTAAAGCTGACAGCCACAATGAGATACTATCACTGTTTTATAAATACTTCATTGGATAATGAATATATAGAATATGCATTATATATAGAATATATAGAATCCATTATATATAGCACCACCCTTCCTATCTGGTTACTCAAAGTGATTCCTCTTTGTTATGCCCTTTATCCTCTCATCCCAGTGGGACAGAACAGAGCAGGGAACTACTTGGCCTTCATCCAGCTCAATATCTCTCTCCCTACATCATTCTTTGTGCCAGTCGTAGGTTACTCTAATTGTAGGTTACTCCAAATTGGCTTTTGGAACCATCTATTTTTTTGGCCATTGCCAATCATAGGTTACTCCATTGCTTGAATGGGGCTAGTCTGAAACAGGCAATATTGTCCCCATTTTGCAGGTGTGAAGCATTTTGATTTGTCCCAAATTCTGCTACTAGCTAGAGGAGAACTTGAACCCAGTTCCTCTTCCACCTATCTCCCCAATGCAATGAGAGTTAAGAGATACAAAAATAGAAAACAGAATTAAGAAGGCTACACATCCTTTGGGAGACTGTCAAACAGTATGTGGAGGTGGTATGGTTTTTACAGACCATACTATGGTTCTACAGAACTGGAGTGTCATCCAAACTTCTCTATACTGTGAGACCTGGACTGTAAACAGACACCAAACTGGCTTCTTGAAGAGTTCCATCAGCATCACTCTGGGTCCATGCTCAATGTCAGGTGATAAGACAAGATCATGGACACTCAAGTTCTGGAACAAAATCAGCCCCCTAGCATCGAGGCTATTCATTCAATCTTTTATTCATTCAATTGTATTTATTGAGCTCTTACTGTGTGCAGAGCACTGCATTAAATGCTTGGAAAGTACAATTCAGCAATTCAGCAATAAAGAGAGACAATTACTGCCCACACTGGGCTAACAGTCTAGAAGGGAAGAGACAGACATCAAAACAACAGGCAACAGTATAAACAGCATTATAACTATGTACATATATACATACGTGCTGTCGGGTGGGGAGAAGGGGAGAAGAGCAAAGGAAATGAGTCAGGGTGACATGGAAAGGAGGGGAAGCTGAGGAAAAGGAGAGCTTAGTCTAAGAAGGCCTCTTGGAGGAAGTGAGCCTTCAGTAGAGCTTTGAAGTGGGGAAGAGTGATTATTTGGTGGATTTGAGGAGGGAGGGCATTCCAGGCCAGAGGTAGGATGTGCGCCAGAGGTAGATGGTGGAACAGGCAAGATCGAGGCACATTGAGAAGGTTAGCACCAGAGGAGTGGAGTGTGTGGGCTCTTATGTAGAAAAAGAGAAGAGAGGTGAGGTAAGAAGAAGCAAGGCGATGGAGAACTTTGAAGCCAATAGTGAGGAGTTTTTGTTTGATATGGAAGTTGATAGGTAACCATTGGAGATTTTTTGTGGGGGGGACGGACATGCCCAGAACATTTCTGTAGAAAGATAATCCATGCTGCAGAGTGAAGTATGGACTGAAGTGGGAAGAGACAGGAGATTGGGAGGTCAGAAAGGATGCTGTTGCAGTAATCCAGTTGGGATATGATCACCTTAGCAGAGTTATGCTGGGTGGCACATGTGAGGAGTGAGATGCCCAAACAGCTGCCATATGGAGAGCTGAAATGGGAAAGCCAAAAACAAGGAAGGCAGAGGAAACATTTTGAGGTCATGGTAAAACAAAGCTTCAGACACACACTCTGGGACTCAGTTGGGGAGGATAAACCTATCAAGAAGGGAGTAACTCTTTGAGCAAGACAGAGAAGAAGGCCAAAGAGAAAACAGCACCGCAAATGTAAGCATCAAGTACAGCACCAAAACAAGGAGCAGTCTTTTTGTGTTCCCAATGTGGCCAGGACTATGAGTCCCACACTGGCCTTCTTAGTCACATACACACACATAGGTGAACACCATCCGTGTGGCTTTAGAAATGAAGGATAATGATACATATTTCCCTAAACTCAAGCAACTCCTCCAGTTCTCCATAAGACCTGTCTGTCTTCCACCTTTCTGTCCATCCACCCATCATTCCCCACCACAGAATCAAGTACTACTAGATTTTGGAAAGTGAACTGAACTGGATCTTTGATATGATGCTGGGAGTCACTGGCATGGTGTTTTTAATATCTCTACTTTAATCATTGAAGACAGGACTAGAAAACATATTAAAATACAGTTAAAATTGACTTTTGGACCCATCTATGTTTGTGGCCATTGTTCAGAATTGGGGAGGCCAAGGGCTTAGTAGAGTGCTCAGCACACAGTAAGCACTTAATAAATATCATTAGTTGATTTATTATTTAACTGCACATGAAAACCCAGCTTGTTGTTTCCTAGCCCAGAGCTAACTGAGTATGACCATTTGGGGTTAGTGTAGAAGCCAATGCTAACAAAATCAGGAGAACTTGAAGTTTAAGGTCTACCTAATTGATAAGAACTTTATTGGTGAAGTTCAGAGGAAAATAAATGGCTCCATCTCACCATGGAGAAAAGGGCTTGGTCAGTCAAGGGGATCAGGTTTCCTCTCTGTTCTCAGTGGCTTTTCTCCAAGCTGCTCTGTGCCCCGGGGATAGCGTGCAAAACCTGTTTCTGGCACACTGCTGGCACTCATGCCACTCACTCCTTTAATTTTCATACAGGAATCTCAGTCAGATCCCTGCAGGCGAGACAAGGCCCTGCTCCTCAGTTAGAGAAATTCTTGCCACTGCCAGTCCCATGTCTCAGACCATTATAAAGCTGTTTACCCATGACTTGTTGTGGGGGTAAGGGGAGGGGTAGAAGGTTCAGGAAGGGAATGTTACTTTCATGGAGAATGGGAAATGTACACAGAGGTTTGGAACTGGCCCAAGAGAGGACAGTGCTAACACAGATAAAAGTATATTGGAATTCATTGACACTCCTCAGATCCAGAGGGAATGAAATGGCTTTCAATCTAAGTGGAGACTAGGGGTCTTTACCCTTTTCTGCTCAGTGATTTCTTTTTCCTTGGGGACAAACCTCATCTTGAATAAGAGGGGCTCTAGAATCCAAAGTTGCAGCCCACAGAAAGAATGAGAAATGCTCAACCTGTTTTCCTGTGAGTTTCTTTGATGTGGTCTCAGACTCTCTCATTATAAAAGTGGATGGTGGTGCCCTTCAATCCCTGACTGCCCTGTGCTTGGCTGGGTGGAAAAACCCAGTTGGCATTGCTGTTCAGTGCAGATGGTGGTATTGGCCAGTATGGAAGGATGTGCCAGTAGAGGGTCCCCTGGCTGGTGGACTGGCCGGCCAGTGACTGCCCCCAAAGTGTGTCCCATAGCTGTAGCAATGCCCAGAGCAGGTGGTAGCTAGGGTTTACTGCAGTAACTGGCAGCCATGGAAACCACAGTACCAGAGGGCCAAGTCATGTTCCTTTTGCCCCGAACTCTCAGAGGGGACTCTGGCATGAGACCAGCCAGTTGTGGTAGCATAAAACAAAAAGAGAGAAAGAAAGACTAACTTGGGCACACATGTGGACTTGACTGACTAGAACCCCAAATACCAGTCAAGTCAGAGATGTGAGCATCTGGCTCTCAACTCTCCCCTCTGGTTCTCCTTCTCCCTCTATGTTCTCTTTTCCTCACTTTCAGGACCCTTCCCCCTCCTTGCTGAGCCTCTTCTCTGAGCTCTCTCCCCCCTCTAATCTCCTCTGACCCCCTCCCCTTGCCCTCTGTCTGCTCATATCATCATAGATCTCTGTGTTATGTGTGTGTGTGTGTGTGTGTGTGCGGGTGTGAGATATGTGCATTTGTGCTATAGAGCTGTCTCATGACCTATACAGAGGTGGCCAAAATTAATGTACTGAAAAGCATTAACTCAATCAATAAATGGTATTTATAGAGTACTTACTATGTGCAAAACACTTCTTAAGTTCTTGGTAGAATATCAGAATTGGGAGACCCAAGCCCTGTCCTGGCTACAGTCGAGAGGAGGAGGCAGACAATAGAATATATTACAGATAGGAAAAGTGGCAGAGTGTAAGGACACATACATAAGTGCTGGGGAATGGGGGCTTAGGGAGTACCAGAAGCATAGCATAGCTAATCAAATGAAAAAGTATTTTACCTAGAACAGTGGGCAGGCAAATCTGGGGGTAAGGGGTTAGTGGCTGAGAGAGGACATTTTAGGCTGGGGAAGAGGGTGGCAATGTGTGGTAGCCATGAGCAAAGGACAGTTGAGGCAGGAGGCTGGGTTGGGAGCATTAGGGTGCCCAAGGTCCAGCAGCCTCTGTACCTTTTCCAGATCCGGGCCCCAAGGGGTAGCCCCACCACCTCTGCATACTGCAACCAAATAATAAAAAGTACAGCATAAATGACCTAGCTCTTCCTACCTGAGTGACTCAGCCAATGAGAGAAGCCACATCTGGCCAGGGTGTATGTTTTCCAGCTGAAAAGGTCTTCTGCCCTTTGGTATTCATCCCTCCCCCAGCTCCATAACACTCAGATATCCAACTGAATTTATCTTAATGTCTGTCTCCCCTTCTCAAATGTATGCTCCTTGTGGGCAGGGATTATGTCTGCCAGCTCTACTATACTGTACTCTTTACTCTCTGAAGCATTTAGTTTAGTGTTCTGCACACAGCAAGCACCCAGTAAATACCACTGATTGATTGATTGATTGGCTACCTCTCAGATGTCTATCCAATTCTTAAAGATCTCTTGGGAAGGAGTGATTGCAAACATTTTTCCTAAATGAGACGCTCGGGTATTGTGAGAGAGTTGATGGCTTGAAGCAGATGGATGTGTTGTGGTAAGCCATATGATAGATCGTTTCAAAGCTCTGAAATGTGCTGCTCAGAGAGAGGCTTCAGAGAGCAGACTATCTTATGACATTTCTTAAAAGAAAAACTCAGCTTTGTGGACAACCCAAGCTCACTAACCAAATTGTCTAACGCTGGTCCCTCAGGCACCACTGGACTTTGGTGGGTTTGGTGGATTCCTTGCCCTCACCACAATAAACAGAGTTGTACCCACCACTCTGCCAGTGCTACGGTTGCCATAGTCTCCTAACTTTCAGGCTGAGCTAGGTGCTTGATACATAACAATTATAATGATATTGTTATTTAAGCACTTACTATGTGTGGAGCACTGTTCTAAATGCTAGGGTAGATACAGGGTCATCAGATTGTCCCACGTGAGGCTCAGTCTTCATCCCCATTTTACAGATGAGTTAACTGAGGCCCAGAGAAGTGAAGTGACTTGCCCACAGTCACACAGCTGACAAGTGGCAGAGCCGGGATTCGAACCCATGACCTCTGACTCCCAAGCCTGGGCTCTTTCCACTGAGCCACATGCCACAGACCGGGCCTCGGAGAGGGTCCCAGCTTCTGAAGGCCGACCAGCGAGGCGGCAGCAGACCCTGCAGCAGTGGGATAGAGCAGCAACCTCAGCTGCAGATTTTAAAGACAAAGTATACCAGTGGATTTATGCCTGGCCCACTACAATAGGCCTCAAAATGGCCTCTCTGACAGATATAAAAAACCATTGCAAGCCTCAAAATGGCCTCTCTGACAGATGTAAAAATCCAGTACCAACTAGCCAAGGAGCGTGGCCTGGTGGATAGAACATGGACCTGGATGACAGAAGGGCCTACGTTCTAATCCCAACTCCGTCACTTGTCTGCTGTATGATCTTGGGTAAGTCACTTAACTTCTTTAGACTTCAGTTACCTCATCTGGAAAATGGGGATTAAGACTGTCAGTCCCTTGTGGACATGGACTATGTCCCACCTGACTAGCTTGTATCTATCCCAGCATTTAGTACAGTGCCTGGCACAAATTAAACACTTAACAAATGCCATAAAACAAAAAATGAAGAACTTAACCTAAGGCATCTATACCAGACACTCTAGAGTATATAGGGTTGGGATGGCCACATGCATGTTGGGATTAATTTTACTTCAGCGGATTTCCTTCAGGACATTAAGCCTCTGCAGGTAGGGAAGTCCTCTGATGAGGTTAGACAAGTAATTATTATATTATACTGCCTAAGTGGTTAGTGCAATGTTCTGCACACAGTAAGCGCTCAATAAATATGATTGATTGAATGAATAAATGAATGAACTAGTGAACCTCCCATGAAGTCTTCGCTCATCTGCCGGGTAGGCTGCTAGAATCCCAGGGCAGCTCCAGACTGCCAATCTCCCAAGGAGGTTGGTTCAGTTTGGGTCTCAGTGGCTCAGGATTCATAGGTCATTGGCATTTTACCTCCTCTGACTCCCTGCTGAGGGACAGTGGAAGGCTGCCTTGAGGTAAAGGCTCTTGCCCCCATGGCATTCAGTACTTTGCCAGATTCAGCACTCATGGAAACTGTTGAAATTCCATTTCCAAAGAGGGCATTTTCCTGAGGGATGTCAGTTTGCAGCTCCCAACAGAAAAGCAGGAAAATATTTCACATTTAATTAAGAAAATCCCAGAATGCATTGCACACTACCCCCAACTCCAAATTTCTGTGGAGAACTCAGTTGGCAGCATCAGTATTTAGGGCGACGAGAGGGAGGGCAAACAGGTCCGAGAGGGCTGGACCCAATTTGCTGCAGGAACTCAGTTGCCAGAGACTATTACACTGCTCCTTGCCAAATGTGTCTTGGGGGCCTCCGTGATGCGATGACATTCAGAGTCTTGGCAGATAAGGAAAGGGCTTCATACTCTCCTGAGGGGGAGGAAGGTAGACAGAATGCTATTCTCTTTCCTCGACCCTCTTCCAAAGAAAGAACCAGCACTTCTGAGGCTCAGAAAGAAATCTTGGACATCCTGTTCCTGAGTCTGTGGGGTGAAGGGTTTATCAGAAGAGAGCCAAAACTGAGAAACATGAAAGCCTTATTCTCCCAGTGAGTTCTCCCACAAACCACAGGAGAAACTGGAACAATTTTGGGAGAAAGGGAAAAAAGAAAACTCTTAGTTATCACCTTTGATTCAAAACTCTAAACATACCTAGAACTTGTGTACTCATCCCATTTTCTTCTTTGGACCCAGTGGAGAAAGGAACTTCCACTTCCAATGTTCCTCCCTTCTACTCTTCTGCCAAGTTTCTGCAGAGAGACAGGCAGTAACCCAACAATTGTGAAGACAGTGACTTGGTAGGAAGGAAGAGGAGAAAGAGGAAAGGGAGGAGGAAGGAGGGAGGAGGAAGAGAAGCAGGAGAAAGGGTAGAAGAGAATCTGTTCGGCTTCTCTTCTCATTCTCCATCCCTTTCCTTTTACTCCATTCTGGACCTACAGCTGAATGGAGCCATAATTAGTAGGTCCCTGGACATTTTGACACAGGAGGAATAATGATTTTCAGGTTGGGCCAGAAAAACTCTAGTGCCTGCCTAAGAGGGGCAGTTCAGATGTGGTGGCCACTGGGCTTCTGCCATTGCTACCAGCATGAAAGTGGATGGGGAAGTGGTGGAGGGATTTGAGGGGTTGGCCACAATGGAGCAGAGAGACTGAGAATAATGGGGCCTAGATGAGACATCTTTTTCCCTCTCCTTCTCCCTCACCCTTCTTTCTGATGTAAGCTCCTTGTGGGGAGAGAATTTGTCTAACAACTCTGTTATATTGTATTCTCCCAAGTGCTCAGGACAGTGCTCTGCACATAGTAAGTATTCAATCAATACCATTTATTTGTTTGATTGATTGATGGACTTTTTTGCCCAGTCAGTGCTAAGCAGATGGATTTAATTCCCTCAGATATGGGCTGAAAATATTGGCAGGTTCACAAGAGGTTTGGTCAAATTTATGGATAAACATTCCATAATGAGTTCCTAGATGCAAATTAAGAACATAGAGTGGAAAATTAAGAATGTAGAGGTTTTTAGATAGTCCATCCCTAATCATTAGGATGGCTGTCCAGGGACGCAGCCATCATACAGTTTCTCCGACTTTCAGGTGCTGGAGTTGGAAAGAGTCCCTCTAGACAGTAAGCTCCTTGTAGACAGAGAATATATCTATCAAATCTGTTATATTGTATTCTCCCAAGCACCTAGATTGATTGGTTGAGACCTGAGCTCAATGGACAATTGGTTTGATCCATTAATGGCATTGCTCAGGGTCTTTTATTCTTATGTTCTTTTTGGGTGCCCTTAAAAATAGTGCCTTAATGATTTAATGGATTTGCTATTTGATTTTGTAATCTTGCTCTGCACACAGTAAGTGTTCAATAGCTTATCTTCCTACCCAAATCCTGACCTCGCCCAACTTTTCTATCACCATAGGTGGCACCGCTATCCTCCCTGTCTCATAAGCCCATGATCTTGGCGTTATCCTCAGCTCATCTCTCTCATTCAACCCACATATTCAATCTGTCATCAAATCCTGTTGGTTCAACCTTCACAAGATCGGTAAAACCATGCTTTCATCTCCATCCAAACTGCTACCACGTTAATCCGAGCATTTATCCATTCCCACCTTGATTACTGCATCAGCCTCTTTTTTTGACCTTCTTGCCTTCTTGCCTCCATTCTGTACTTCACTCAGCTGCCCAGATCATTTTTCTACAAAACATTCAGTCCATGTATTCCCCGCTCCTTGAGAACCTATAGTGATTGCCCATTAATAATGATGGTATTTGTTAAGTGCTTACTATGTGCCGAAAACTGTTCTAAGTGCTGGGATTGATACAAGGTTATCAGATTGTCCCACATGGGGCTCACAGTCTTAATCCCCATTTTACAGATGAGGGAACTGGGCAAAGAGAAGTTAAGTGACTTGCCTAAAGCCACACAGCTGACAAATGGTGGATCCGGCATTAGAACCCATGACCTCTGACTCCAAAGTCCAAACTCTTTCCACTAAGCCATGCTGTTTCTCAGTGTGGAAGCCCATTCACTTCCATGTTAAACAGAAGCTCCTTTCCATGAGCTTTTAAGCACTCAATCACCTTGTCCCTCACTATTCTCCTATTACAACCCAGTCTACACACTTTTCTCTTCTAATGCCAACCTACTCATTGTACCCTGAACTCATTAATCTTGCTGTCAACCTTTCAATCACGTTCTGCCTCTGGCCTGGAATGCCCTTTTTCTTTATATCAGAAAGACAATCACTCTCCCCACCTTCAAAGCCTTATTAAAAGCACATTTCCCAGAGGCCTTCCCTTACTAAGCCCTGATTTCCTGTACTCCCTTCTGTGTTGCCCTGGCACTTGGATTTGCACCCTTTATTCATCTCCTCTCAGCTCCAAAGGACCTATGTACATATCTGTAATATTTTTTTTTTGCATTAAGATCTGTATCCCCTTCTAGCTCACTGTGGGCAGGTAATATATGTACCAACTCTGTTATATTTTATTCTCCCAAGTGCTTAGTACAGTGCTCTGCACACAGTAGGCACTCAATAAATATGTTTGATAGATGGACTGATTCAGTAAATACAGTGGATTGATTGAACCCAAATTAGTGACAGTTTTTCTAGATTCTTCCAGTTGGGGGGAATGGTTTGTTTTTAATTAGGCACTCAGAGTGCCACTGCTGCTACTTCAGTGAGAAGGTGACCACAGTCTTGGAATCTTCCTCCATCAGAAGATGTTTGTTAAGGTGATAGCATCCTTAATTGCTTTCTGTATAGTGGGGAAGGGCTATCCCGAGCTGTCAGTATTCTCCTCAGATTCCCTAAGGACCAGCCACTCACGGTGTAAAGTCAATTACACTGAGCCCTTACTGTGTGCAGGACACTGTACTCAGCACTTGGGAAAGTATGATACAATAGAGTTGGTAGATAGGTTCTCTGCCCACAAGGAGCTTACAGTCCAGAGGAAAGGTTGCCATCTCCAGACTCTAAGCTCCTTGGGGGCAGGGAACGTGACTGTCAACACTGTTATATTATACTTTCCTAAATGCTTAGGACAGCGCTCTGCACCCAGTAAATACTATTGATTGATTGATCTCATACTGTGAATCAAACTGTTCTGTGTGTCCCACTTAACAGCAGACAGAGCCGTATCCTTGCCTGCTTAAGATAGCATTACTGATTGTGTGTGATGGCCAAACCTACTGCCATCCCCGCATCTCCCTGGACATGCTCCCTCTGGGGGCCAAGGCTGTTCACACAAGCAGAGCAGTCCCCAGGCAAAGATGCTCTGGTCATGTGTCAGAAAGAGGATGATTTACATCTGAGTTGCTGATTCAGTGCAGTTAACTCTGAATTTCCCCTCTATTCCCTATTGAATAATTTCATATTGAGAAAGCATGTTTATCCCTGCCAATCAATCAGTGGTATTTATTGAGTGCCTACTGTGTGTGGAGCACAGTATTAAGCACTTAAGGGAGTAAGAGTCCATACTTCACTCTGTTGCCTGAATCATTTTTCTAAAATATGGGGAGTCCATGTCTCCCTTCTCCTCAAAAACCTCCAGTGGTTGCCCTTCCAACTCTACATCAAATAGAAACTCAGAGCATGGGCCTGGGAGTCAGAAGGACCTGGGTTCTAATTCCAGCTTTGGCACTTGTCTGCTGTGTGACCCTGGACAAGTAATTTCACTTCTCTGTACCTCAGTTACCTCATCTGTAAAATGGGGATTGAGATTGTGAGCCCCACATGGAACAGGGACTCTGTCCAACCCGATCTGCTTGTATCCACCCCAGCATGTAGTACAGTGCCTGGAAAACAGTAAGCACTTAATAAATGCCCCAGTTATTATTATTATTTATTATTATTATCAACTTCAGTCACCAATGGTATTTATTGAGAGCATGCTATCTGCAGAGCACTGAACTAAGCTCTTGGTAGAGTACAGTACAGCAGAGTTGGCAGACATATAATTTTTAAAATCAATGAACAATAGATCCCATAGAATTGGTAAACCACTCCTTCAGAATATTATTAATCCTGGGCACCTAATGAGCCATCAGTGTGATGCTGGTAAGTGAGGAAAGACCACTGAAACTTTACAGACTTGTTCCCAGGAGAGGTAACAAAATGACTTGTGCTCAACAGCATTTCTCTGATTGCCTGCTAGAAATCAGCGTGGCCTAGTGAAAAGAGCCTGGGCTTGGGAGTCAAAGGTCATGAGTTCTAATCCCGGATCTGCCACTTGTCAGCTGTGTGACTTTAGGCAAATCACTTAATTCTCTGTGCTTCAGTTCCCTCATCTGTAAAATGGGGATTAAGACTGAGCTCCACATGGGACAACCTGATTACCATGTATCTACCCCAGTGCTTAGAACAGTGCTCTGCACATAGTAAGCACTTAATAAATACCAACATTATTATTATTAACTTCTGCTCCTCAAACCACAACCCCAAAGAGTCCTTGATCTGGCCCCTGGCTGCTTTCATCTATCTCTGATTTAATCTGTCATGCCCTTGGGTTATTAGTTATGCGACAGAAGCTTACTTAGTGGAGCATGTCGGTAGTGATAACGTTTTACCATCAAATGAACTAGAAACACCGAATTAGCTAATGCAAACTTGAGTGCATAATAGAAATGTCACTTTATATTTATGCATTTATTGTTATGATCACTATTCATCCTTTCAATTTAATGATCATATTCTTTCAGTATTCTAATGACAAACAGAAGCATATTTCCCTTCTCCTGGAGTGTGGGTGGCTTATATAGCCACAGGGCAATTTCCAGGCTCCAATGGGGTGGCTTGGGATGCCCTCACCAGTGCCACAAAACAACTGCTCCATCTTTCCCCTTTCACCGGCCTTCGGCTAGTCTCTCCTTCTGCTGGGCAGGGGAGGGTCTGGAGCCTAGAGCAGGGAGGAGAATGAGCTAAGGGGCTCAGCTGAGACATGTAAGGAGATTGAGGTGCCAGTGATAACAAAGTCCTCTAAGTCAAAAGCAAACATTTCTAAAGAGCCCCTGAAAGACACTGCAATTCCCCATTCCCTGCAGAGAAAGCTTTCTTTCCGAGACTTGAGTTGAAAGAGAAGTTGCCCTCTCTGCCTACCACTGCCCCTCACATTCTTTTTTTTCCTTCTGAGAGAAGAAAGAGAAAGAAAGGCAAAGAAGAAGAAAAGAGAGAACATGTCATAGCACCCCAAACCTCAGCTATTAATCATCTGAGAGAGAGGGATTGGGGGACAGTCATCAGGGGAGAGGACAGGGCAAGTTTCCCTTTCTATTGAATTACTCAGAGTTCAATGGGAGAGTGCCATTTCACAGGTTTCTTACAGATAACCTGTACCTTGATTATTACTTCATGCAGGGTGGCTCCCCTTCCCCACCCACTCCCCTCCAACTGCAGAGATCCTTAATTGTTTATTTTGTCACTGACAAACTTAGTGATATGCAATTCATTTTCTTTCCCTCGGCCAAATTATACTGATTGCAGCCAGAGGTTCACAAAACCCAGGCACTACATGCCCCATCTCTGATGGAGGCCTTGAAAGGGCTTCTCCCAGTGTCTCTGTGCTTATAAGTTCAGTCGGGCTGTTCATTCATTCATTCAATCATATTTATTGAGTCCTTACTGTGTGCAGAGCACTGTACTAAGTACTTGGGAAAATACAATACAATCAACAGTGACATTCCCTGCTCACAACAAGCTCACAGTCTAGAGTGGAGGATATAGACATGAATACAAATAAATAAAATTACAGATATGTACATAAGTGCTTTGGGGCTGGGAGCCAGGGAGAGCAAAGGCATAAATAAAATTACAAGTATGTATATAACTGCTTTAGGGCTGGGAGAGGGGAAGAGCAAAGGGAGTAAGTCAAGGCGATGCAGAAAAGAGTGGGAGATGAGGAAAAGTGGGGCTTAGTCTGGAAGGCCCTTTGGAGGAGATGTGTCTTCAGTAAGGCTTTGGAAAGGGGGAGAGTGGTTGTCTGACAGATTAGAGGAGGGAGGGTATTCCAGGCTGGAGGCAGGATGTGGGCTAGGGGTCGGTGGTGAGACAGGTGAGATTGAGGCACACTGAGAAGGAGTGAACTAGGAATTCACTAGAGTGAAGTGTGCAGGCCGGCTGTTCAGCTGGGAAGTAGTGAAGATTAATTTCTCCCTCTTTCCTGGAAAGTTCAGCAAGGTTTTAGAAGAAAAAATCTAAAACCAAACTTTTTTGCAAACTTTCCGACTGGCAGTCAGGAGACCTGTGTTCTAGTCCCAGCTCTGCCACTTTCCTCTTGTGTAAACTCGGGCAAGTCACTTTATATGACTGGGCCTTGGTTCCCTCATCTGTAAACTGTGCATAAAATACCTGCCCTCCCTCCTTCTTAGATTGTGAGCCCTGGTGTGATCTGATTATCTTGCACCCCAGTGTTTGGCACATATTAAGATACTGCTTAAATGAAACAATGTCCTCTGGGGGGTTGATCAAGAAGCCTTCAGGATAAAGCCATGCCACTGTTCCTTCCATATGCTAAGGAGATGCCTGGTTCTTTAAGGTGATCCTCAGTAATCCCCGGAGGCTGACACATGGTCTGGGAGTTCTCAGTGATCGTGAATCGTGCCTCATAGTGGAGTAATGTGGGCCTGGGACATACTTGTCTTTAGCATCTCTTCCCCAACCATCCCCTTTGTCCTGTAGAGTTTTCTCTCCCCACTTCCATGTTGTTTTTTCCCATCTCACAGTGGAGCTGAGCTTCTGGCTCCTGGCAGCAGGACAGAAGGGTAGATCCTGATTAGACACCACCGCCCTGGGCCCCCCTCACCCCCCACCCTCTTCCCTATTTTTAAACAGTGGTAGACTGTTCAGGTTGGAATTGATGAGGTAATAAGCTGTTGAGCCTGGGGATGGAACCAAACACAGCTCAAGGGAGCCAGTCACTGGTGCTAGTGCCTGGTGCCCAGCTGGGCTTTTTTAGTCCCTTTCCCCTTGATTCAGCTGCAAGTTTGCCCTAGAGGCACATTACAACCCTCCCCATGGTGCTGCTGGTTAGCAATTATAATCAATTTGGGGAGGCTTGGATTTATAAAAGGAAGGGTAAGGAGAGAGTATTTTTGGTTCCCAGGAAACCCAGCACTATCACTACTGTCTCCATCTCAAGGGAACAGATTCTCTGGTTTGGGCCTGTGGACTTAGATTTAGGAGAATGAAAATAATAATAATAATGGCATTTGTTAAGCACTTACTATGTGTCAAGCACTGTTCTAAGCACTGGGGTGGACACAAGTTAATCAGGTTGGACACAGTCCTTGTTCCACATGGGGCTTATAGTCTTAATCCCCATTTTACAGGTGAGGGAACTGAGGCCCAGAGAAATGAAATGGCTTTCCCAAGGTCACCTAGCAGACAAGTAGCAGAGTTGGGATTAGAACCCAGGTCCTACTGACTCCCAGGCCCATACTCTATCTGAATGAATCTTCTCTAAAGGAGACGACAGTGGGTCATCACACATTACACCATCAAGGCTAATAGGCTCCACGTTGAATAGATAAATCATTATATAGTACCCGTAGCAGTATTTATTGAGCAATGCAGTGCAATACTCTGTACTCAGGGCTTGGGAATCCCAAGACAGAGAATTGATATATTCTCTGCCCCAAATTAGCTTTAATGCTTATGGGGATGCAGCCACGATAAATAATTGAATATACAATTGAATATATATACAAAAGTGTTGATGATGGGTATAAATACGTTTATAGTTCTAGGGATGGCTAATGAGTTTATAAAACATGGGCTACTGGGAATTTATCAGGGAAGGCTTGTTGGAGGAGGTGGGATTTTAGGAGGGCTTTGAATGTGGGAAGAGTTGTGGTCTGATCGATGTGGACAGGGATTCATGTCATGAATCAATGAATAATAATAACTGTAGTATTGGTTAATTGCTTATTGTGTGCCAGGCAATATATCAAGCACTGTGGTATAAACAAACAAATGGGGTTGGACACAGTTCCTGTCCCAAATGGGCTCACAGTCTTAATTCCCATTTTACAGACGAGGTAACTGAGACCCAGAGAAGTGAAGTGACTTGCCTAAGCAGATATATGGCAGAGTCAGGATTAGAACCCAGGTCCTTCTGACTCCCAGGCCTGTGATCTATCCACTAGGCAATGGTGCTTTTATGATCCCAGTGCTCAGAACAGTTCTTGGCACATAGAATCTTTAAAGGATCCACCACTACCTCTATTTCAGCTTAGTAAGAGATGGAGAGGCAACACACTCACCTAAGCCTTCCTGGGGAAGTGCTGAGGGAGCATAAAAAAGGAAGTTGAGAATGGATGTGAAGGGGCAGAGGTGGAGAAAAAGCTGGACTGCTGCACTATGGTGGCTGAAGAGGCCATTGAGCTGCCAAGTCGGGAAGGGGATATCCAGAGAACAGGCATTTTTGGTCCTAAGTCAGCAGTCTCTTCCCAAGCTGCCTGCTGGGTGAACCACCGAGCACACCCCTGGTCATTCCCTTTTAGACTTCATTAACCTCTTGCACGGGCTGGAGTTCGCCTCTCAATCCTCTTGAATTCTCACCTGCTGTGTGTGCCCTAGATTGTGTTGAAATATCTCTGGGAGGTTTCTTCAGTGGTTTTTGCTAACCTTGGAGAGTGGCAGAGAGCCACTGGGTCCTGGGGAGAAATTCCATTTCCAACTCAATTTTCTTCCTACATTTAGGGGACTGATAATATTAGAGGTGGGGTGGTCCTGCCACCAATGCAGTTACAAATTTCCATGAATTTTTTCATGATATATTCCAATGTAAAACTATTGAGGTTTTGAGTCTTTCTTTACGCTAGCTTGATCCAGTGACCTTCAGCAGTATTGTGGCTCTGAGAGAGACTGAGAGAGAGAGCAGTGAAGCAAAAGTGGAACAAAGTTGCTGATGCTGGTGCTGTCATTGGGAGACTGTGTGCGTGCATCCTCATGTATGGATGTGGGAGGGATGCAGAGTTGAAATCCTTTAAAACTCCTAGGCACAAAACCTCCTAAATCACACTGAAAAGCCATTAGAAATCTGTCCAAGGAGCAGGGGACAGATTGCCAAGTGAGGCCACAAAACTCCATTTTCTTTCACAATACCTGTAATGAACTGGAAGGGATGGGGTGGAGCTGGAAAACAGCTTTCCTGCCATAACTAAGTCTCTTTTCAGCTCAGTTTGCAACAGTTTTACAATGTGTTAGAATTTACATTCATGTGTTGTTAACCATTCTTCAGTGCAGTGAAACGTTTTATCTGGTCTGACCTCAACCTTTGCCATATGGTACTGCAAACTGTTCCATTTAACTCAGGGAAGTGGGAGGGGGTCTGGGGACCAGCATTCACCACAGGAATCAATTTGCTCTTTCTCCCTGGGAGCTGGGTCAGTACCCTCATCTGAAAACATCCTCATATATTCATGTGGGAAAATAATCTCAGGCTTCATTTTACTATCTACCATATTTTCTCCCTTCTCCATTTGGCACATGCTTTGACTTACCTGGAAGGCAACTGATGTGAAGAGCAAAATGTGATCTACTAATTTAAGGTATTATTACTGTTCTTCTTTTTATAATTATTTTATTTTCCAATGCTCAGTGGAGAAGAGTTATTTGATTTAGAAGTATAAATATTTGTTGATAACTCACAACAGATGCCAATTTGCAAACTTGGTTGGACTCTTAAAGAGCCAGATGTTAAACAAAAACATAAGAAAGGTCATTCCCGGATCTTCTCAATGGTGCATGACACCCAGCTACATTGGCAAAGGTTGCTTGGAGGATCAGCATGTTGATTACCCTCCTAATATCCATCCTCATGTTTAAGGATGCACTTCTAACTCTTTTTCCTCTAGTGACTATCTTGTACCTTTACCAGCCACCATGGTCCAAGCTCTGATCATAGCATGGTTAGCCTATCGTATCCTCCTTCTCATTGATCTCTCTGACTCCAGCCTCTCTCTCTGTTCCAGTCTTTAGTACACCTAGATCATCTTGTTGAAGTTTTGCTTGACACACATCTCTCCACTCTTCAAAACCCTCCATTAGTTTCCCATCTATTCCCATGTCCCTCTATATCAAGCAAAACTTCTTAGAATCAGCTTCAAGGCTCTCCACCAACTCACCCTCAATGCATTTCTCTTCACCTGCTACTCCCCAGTATGTTGTCTCCATTCCTACCAAGCCAACCTTCCAAATGTACCTTACTCATGTCTCTTGTAAACACTGTTTCCCTAATTTGGAATGAATCTGCCTCCTCAAATCCAATAGACCACAGCCCTTCCTAATAGTCCCCATCTGAAATCTCACCTCCTCCAACTAGCTTCCCTGATTAATTCCCAGCATCCCAAGTCATATAAAACTCATCAGCTTCCTCTAGATTTATTCATTCATTCATTCAATTGTATTTATTGAGCACTAACTGTGTGCAAGGACTGTACTAAGCCCTTGGGAGAGTATAATGCAACTGTAAAGCAGACATGTTCCATGCCACATGAGGTAAACCCACAGTCTAGAGCTGGGAGGGAGAGGGGGCTTTATGCCCACTCTAAGTTCTTTTGTATAATCATTTATTCAATTTACATCCAATTATTTATTTTGATCACTCTAAATATTTTCGTGCTTGTCTCCCTCTCTTAGACGGAAAAACTCCTTGTGGTCAGGGAATGTCCTCACTTCCTTGTTTTATAATTCCCAGGTGCTTACTACAATGCACTGCATCCTATGTACCACTATAAATGCATATAAAAGCGTAAAGGCTATATAAAAGACTTCTAAAAAGCTAATTGTTGTACGTTATCATAGACCCCTCATCCATGAATCTATGCCAACCTTTCTTGAATATGAAAAACTAAATTAGAATGTTTTATTACCTATGCTACTGCTGTGTTAAAATACAGGGGAGAAATCTTTCCCAAAGTTAGAGCCTTCTAATGATGCCAATCATGTTCATTATCAATCACTCCATCGATTGTATTTACTGAGCATGTTTTTATGGTGTGGTATTCATATAGCATGTTCAAACATGGAACAAAACACATTTTATTCCACCACTTGCTATTAATCTTCTCAGCGAAACATGGCAGGGGGTTAGCATACAGACTGGTAATTTGATCAGGTTACCTAGCAGTGCATAAAAAGTAGTTTACTCTTGCAATAAGAATCTAGTGCTCAAATTTCAGCACATTGCACATTTCATTCACTAGGATAACAGTACTGTTTATATCTGATTTCATAATGTTATTTGAAGGCCTGGTGCAGAGTTTTAAAATCTGAAGCATCTGCCATTTGGTCATTATTTCGTCCAGAGAGGGGATTTTAATTAAGAATCACATGCTAGACCTCCAAAACAGGTCTTCTAACCATCACAACACATAATCACAGGATCATGGGAGGTGTAATTATGGGATGAAAATGGTTTATTTCAGCCTATTTTGCATAGCCCAGTGCAATCTAGGCCCCTAATTGGGTCATTTCTGCCATAAGGTTCTAAGCCCAGAGCTGGTTTGAGCCTTTTGACATCATGGTGCAATGTTTGTGCTCTGCAGAGCGGGTTGAATACATATCTGGATGCTGCAGACCAGCCTGCTGAGGGGCTCCCATGAGGTCAGGCAGCCAGGAAGCCACAAGAAGCAGCAAGGCCTAGTGGATAGAGCACAGGCCTGAGAGTCAGAAGGACCTGGGTTTGAGTCCCGGCTCCAGTTCTTGTCAGCTCTATGACCTTGGGCAAGTCACTTCACTTCTCTGTGCCTCAATTACCTTATCTGTAAATTGGGGATTAAAACTGTGAGCCCCATGTGAAACAGGAACAATGTCCAACCTGATTACCTTGTATCTACCCTAGCGCTTAGAACACTGCCTGGCACATAATAACTGCTTACCAAATACCATTTAAAAAAAAAAAGGAAATGGTGGAGAAAACCTTAGGCTGGGCTGGCTTGTTGGGGTCAGTGATGCTGGAGATCTCCTTTGGTAAGAACTGAAAGCTGGTGGATTGCAGTGAACATGCCCAAGCACTTACTCTGTACTGACCACTGTACTAAGCTCTCAACAGTGTCAAAGACTTATGAGAGAGGAAGGATGGTGGTGCTGTCTACAGTGATGGGAAAGTCAGTGGGAGGACAGGATTAGGGTGGGAAGATAAGGATTTATATTTCGGGCTTGTTAAATTTGAGGTGACAGCAGAATGGAAGGCGAGACTGCAGGGAGGGAGAGAGATCAGGGCTGGAGATGTAGATTTGAGAATCATCCACATATTGGTGGTAGTTGAAGCCTTCGGAATGAATGAGTTCTCCAAATGATTGGGTGTAAATGGAGAATATTAGGGGACCCAGAACTGAACCTTGAGGGACACACACAGTTAGAGGGTGAGAGGCAGAGGTGGAACCCATGAAATAGATTGAAACTGAGCAGCCAGAGATATAGGAGGAGAACCAGGAGGACAGCGTGAGTTCAGCCGAGGTTGGAGAATGTTTCCAGGAGAAGAGGGTGGTCGACAGTTTAGATTTGGAAACAGTGGAAATGTTTCCTTGGACTGCCTGGCAAATCTGGAAGTATCCTTGAATATATTTGCATGTGAGATCCAAAGGAAGAAAATCATTTGTAGCAAAAACTGAGTGGTACAAAGCCAATCTTTATACTCAACAAGGTTGAAAAAACCACACAATAGAAGTAAAAATAGAATAATGCATGAAAGATACAAAATTCATACTGAGAAGGAAAACAGCTGCAAATAATTCACCGCCTCCCTCCCCCCCATCACCAGCCCATGAGAAGCACTGTAACTACTCCAAGCGGCCTTTCCTGAGAGATATAAGCTATGTATAGTCTGAAAGCTTATTTCTTACTCCAATTTTTTTTAATCGGTATTTTTTAAGCACTTATTATATACAAGTCACTTGTACTAAGCATTGGGGAAGTTAAAGATAATCGGGTTGGACACATGTATTAACAGTTTAAATCCCATCTTACAATGAGGTACCTGAGGCATAGAGAAGTTAAGTGATTTATTTGCCCAAGGTCTCACAGCAAAGTGGCTGAGTTGAGTAGGGCAGCTAACCCTGAAAACTGCATTGCAAAATCACTGCATAAAGTGGAATTTTGGATAAAGACATCAGACCTTTAGAAAAGAAAAAAACAAAGTGAGGCAGTTATGGAAATGAATGCCATAGAAGATATTTTAACTGGGAAAGAATGGATTTCTCTTAAATATGTGGTGTAAAGAATTTCTTCTGCAGAGGAGGAAGTGGAGGAGGAAGCTGTGGTTGGATGGTTAATTTGGGATGGTTTCAGATAGAAAATGTGTTTTTAGAGGAGCTTTGTTAAAGGGGAGCAATATATGTGGTCAGGGAATGGAGGAGGACACTCCTGGTAAGGGAAATGTGTGCAGTGGTTCAGATGCCAAAAAGCCTTATCTGAGGGCAGTTTCTGTTTAGCTCTAACAAGGCCCCATTCTTGTAAGAGAAGCATCATGATTTAGTGGAAAGAGCTTGGGCTTGGGAGTCAGAGGTCATGGTTTCTAATCTCAGCTCTGCCACTTAGCTGTGTGACTTTGGGCAAGTCACAACTTCTCTGTGCCTCAGTTACCTCATCTGTAAAATGGGTATTAAGACTGTGAGCCCCACGTGGGACAACCTGATTACCTTGTATCAACCCAGCGCTTAGAACAGAGCTTGGCACATAGTAAGCATTTAACAAATACCATCTTTTAAGGAGACTTCTTCAGTGGGCTCTGGAGGAAAGCCCAAGATGTCCTGCCTCCTTGGAAGAAGTAGTGTGGCCTAGTGGATAGAGCAGGGACCTGGGAGTCAGAAGGACCTTGATTTTAACCCCGGCTCCACCACTTGTCTGCTGTGTGACCTTGGGCATGTCATTTAATTTCTTCATGTCTCAGTTACCTCATCTGTAAAATGGGGATTAAAACTGTGAGTCCCAAGTGGGACAGGGACTGTGTCCAACCTGATTACTTAGTATCTGCCCCATTGCTTGGAACAGTGCTTGGCACATAATAAGTGCTTAACAAATGCCATAAAGAAGTACCCCCCAATTTCACATATCCCATTTATCATCATCAGTGGCTTTTAGTGAACACTTATTGTGTGCAAACACTGTACCAAGCGTTTGAGAGAATACATCTGTCTACTGTGCTTTCTATCTTCCACCGCTTCCTTGTACCACGCTATGTCACTTCTGAATGTGGAAGGGATGCCACATCAAGTTTCTAAAGAGTGTGGAAGGGTTTAAATATGCTTGTGACTTAGCAGGTGAGGGACCTGGTGAAAACTGGTGGATCTGGGCAAAAACAGCACTGGCTTCTGGTGAGGAATTCTGAGACGTTTTGCTGGCATGAAGGGGAAAGCATTAACTGGGGGTGTGGAAGAAAAAGAAGCCAAGGGATTATGGGGGAGGCAGTTGATGGAAAGCTGTGGCATCTAGGATCAGAAGTTTAAATCTGAAATGATCAGCCATCAGAAAAGCTTTTGAGCAGGCCAGTGGTATCTTCTAATCTAACCTTTTGGAAAGATCATTTTGATGCTGTGTGTAGAGGAAAAAGCTAGAGGCAGAGGACTGTTAAAGAGGCAGTTGCAGGCACTCAGTTCTGAGGTGATTAAAGCTACAGTTTGGTAGAGTAATAATAATGATAAATAATGATAATGGCATTTATTAGAACTTTGTATGTGTCAATTTTACTATGTGCCTAGTTGCCTCAGAACTGGGTTCTGCCTCTTTGACAGTACTTCTGCTTCTAGCCTATTCCTCTCTACATAGCATCAAAATGATCTTTCCAAAAGGGTAGATCAGATCCTGTCAATCTCCTGTTCAAAAGCCTTCCCAATTGCCATCATTTCAAGATTAAAACTTCTAATCCTCAGAGTGGGTCTGTGAAATGTTGCTGAGGAAGAAATGGTAGGCCAGCCCACTGAGAGAGAGAAGAAACCAAGATCACTCCAATGTTATAAGTGTGTGGGACAGGGAAGCAAGGTTGTTGTTGACAGTGACAAGAACTGTGGAGGAGGAGATAAGCGGAAGGGAGGAAGGGGAGTAATACAGTTTTGACATGTTAATGTTAGGTGGTGTCAGGATATCGAAGTATTGTTGTCCTAGAGGCAGGAGGACAAATTTGACTGCTTTTCACTTTCAGGATGTTATTGGAGTTATCAATTTGGGTGAAATCCACATGAAGGTGGTAGTTGAAATTGTTTGTGCCGATGAACATCCATAGACGAAAGAAGAAAGAGCGAAGAATCTGATTATTAGCCTTGATTAAAGTGAGCAGACGTGCTGCACCAGGAAGGATGATCATGAAATTTTAACAATTATTCTGCCATCACAAATTTAGGAAGATGAAAGCAAGGAGGGCAGAGGAAATGTTTTAGGGATGCAGTAAACCAAAACCTCAGGTGATGCTAGATCTTAGCTGAAATCTGGGAATCGATAGCTGTGGTTAGATCAGCATGGTATACAGCTATCAAGAAAGAGTGGCTCTTTTTGAGCAAAATTGTCAAAAGAAAGGAGAGTAAAGAGGCAAGACTAAAATAGTGCCAGGAACTGTAAACGTCAAACATGACAACACAATAATAATAATAATAATGTTGGTATTTGTTAAGCGCTTACTATGTACCAAGCCCTGTTCTAAGCACTGGGGTAGACACAGGGGAATCAGGTTGTCCCACGTGAGGCTCACAGTCTTAATCCCATTTTACAGATGAGGTAACTGAGGCACAGAGAAGTGAAGTGACTTGCCCAAAGTCACACAGCTGACAAGTGGCAGAGCTGGGATTTGAACTCATGACCTCTGACTCCAAAATAAGAGACTGTCTTTTAGTATGCAAAATGTATCCAAGAAGGTAGGTGGCTTTTCCAGTCATACATGCACCTCAATTGAAAATTTCATGAAGATCCTGAAAGATACAAAGGACACATCTAAAATATGCCTTGGGGACCTCTTGAGGCCCCATTTAATCTGGGGTGGACGTGTTGGCAAAGGCAATGTTGGCAGCTGTAGTAAAGACCTCTACCCTTGTTGCAGCCCACAGCACTGCTTAATGGTAGCTGCAGCATGTGAAGGGAAGCCACAACCAATTTGGTACGATCTTTGCCCAGTCAAATTAGTTACAGGCTCCCTGCTGCCATCATCATGTATCTGTGTGTTTGTTTTATCATTCCGGTCTGAATGATTCAGGACTTTCCCTCTTTCCCTCCTCTCCCTCCCACTCTTATCTGTCTTATTCTCTCTCCTTTACCCCATTTCCTAGTTTCTCTCTCCCCCATTCTCTCCGCATCCCATTTCTCTCTTTCCATCTCTCTATCTCTCTCTTTTTCCCTCTCAATGCCTCTGATCTCTAGAGGCCCTCTCTCTATCCCACTTAGCACTCAAAAAGATAAGTTCACCTTAGCCTAGATGGCACTCACAGACCAGGTATTCAACAAAAATCTATTCTCTGTTCTGGCTACTAATAATTGCTTTATCTATTAAGGGTCATTTTCATGTTATTTGTTTCAAATATTAGCAAACCATATTCCTAAGGATATGAGTTCAATCAATAGTACTTAGCGCTTAGGAGAGTACAGTGCAACAGAGTTGGTAGACACATTCTCTGCCCACAAGGAGCTCATAGTCCAGAGGGGCAGACAGATATTAAAATAAATTATGTATATGTACATGATTGCTGGGGGCCTGAGGGTGGGTTAATTGTATTTAAAAGGTTCTAAGTGCATAGGTGATGCAGAAGAGAGAGGGAATAGGGGAAAAGAGGGCTTAATTGGGGAAGGCAACTTGGAGGAGATGTGATTTTAATAAAGTTTTGAAGGTAGAGAGAGTGGTGGTATGGTATTTATGAAAAGAGAGGGAGTTCTAGTCCAGAGGGTGGACATGGGTAAGGGTTGGCCGTGAGATAGATGACTGCAAGGTACAGTGAGCAAATTGGCATTAGAAGAACAAAGTGTGCAGACTGGGTTGTAGTAGGAAGTCAGAGAGGTAAGGTAAAAAGGGGCAAGGGTAAGCTACTGAGTTTTTTAAAGTTAAGGGGAAGGAGTTTCTATTTGATGACCAGTGGTGGATGATCAACCACCAGAGGTTCTTAAGGCATGGGGAGATATGGCTTGAATTTTTCTTAGAAAAATAATCCAGGCAGCAAAGTGTAGTATGGTCTGGAGTGGGGAGAGACAGGAGGTAAGGAGGTCTTTGAGGAGATTAATCAGTAGTCAAGCTCTTGGATGAGTACAGCAACAGTTTGGATGGAGTGGAAAGGCCCATAAATGCTGTGGGCCAGAGGATGGGTGACTATTAAAGGGTGCAGAGCCAAGTGCAAGGGCACAAAAGGGAGAAGGAGTAGAAAAAATGAGGGAGGCTTTGGAGAAGTTGTAATGTTAGTAAGACTTTTAAGGTGGGATGAGTCATGGTCTGTCTGATATAAAAGGGGAGGGATTTCCAGAGCAGAGAGAAGACATGGGCATGGGGATGGCAGTAAGATGGATGAGACTGAGGCACAATAAGTAGGCTGGTGCCAAAGAAGCAAAGTATGCAGGTCAAGCCGTAACAGGAAATTAATACAGGGGTTAGTTAATATAACTAAGCATTACTTAAAGTGTTACTTAAAGTGTTAAAGGAAGCAATTATTACTAAATGTTATCACATAAAACTTTCCTAACTGTAACATAATTGCATTTCTTTCCTTTAAACTGTTTTAGGTTTTCTACACAAATTGAGTGCTTGAGCACCGTATTCTCTTTTAAATATTCTATTCTAAGAATGTTACTTTTAAGCTTTTGAATTTTCTTGAAATTATTGAGTTTAGGTAATTCAAATAGACAACTATCTACTATTCTTTTTTCCTAGGCTGCAATTCCCTTCAGGAATAGGTCCCAGACTTGGAAAATGAAAAAAACCCCACCAAGTTTCAAATCCAACTTCTTATCCTGTCATTTTTTTCCTATTGCTACAAAATGTCTTTTCTCCCTTTCAATGACTGGTAACCTAGGTGATCCGAAATAGCCTTTCCTGCATGTTTTGACATCTATTACATTGTCCTGAATTAGGAATATGGTTTGCCAATAGGTTAGCAAACCAACAGGGTAGGAAGCAACATTTCAGGAAAAATAAGGGCTGACCTGCCTGGAAGTGAGAAGATGGGTAGGTCACTTCCCAAGATCTTTGTAGTCATTTTGAGTCTATAGCTTGGTCTGTGCCTTTTCTTTCTAAAATAGGCTGGCTCTCTGAGGCTCAAAGACATCGCAGTTCCTTAAACTTCCCTCTATTTTCATGTTGGCACAGAACCTGTTGTGCCATCTGTCATGAACATTTTAACTTGAGCAGTGGCAAAGGCTGAGTTTTCACTTTCTGTTTTCTCCATGAAATAGCCACATAGCTCACAGTGGTCTCTTCTCTGCCCAGAGGGACCCTTTGATTGTCTTAAGTGCATTGAACATGGTCTTATGTCCTATTTCTTTTCATCCAACTTTTTGTATAGCTTTTTTCTTAGTTCCCAGCAGGAACATTGCCTGCAGCCTTTTCTCAGTGTGTAACTCCACAAACCTCCTTTTCCCTTAATTGATCAATTTTCCTGCTCAAAAATAGACATCATCAGATATATTGCTTGGTGGCCTCTTTGAGATAGCATTAACTCCATCTGCTTAGCCTGGTATTAGGCTTCCACCCTGGAGGCATCCCCCTTCCTCCCACCCAAGGAAAAAATAAATGATTTAAGTAAAAGGGTTTTAAAACCAAGTTGTATCACTACTGGGTGGTTAATTGAGAAACTTGCTAATGTGTCCTTTGAACTTTTGGTTGCCCCTTTCTCAGAGGAACAGCTAATTCTTTGCTTTAATGGTGGCATAAAAATCTCTGTTGGACTCCATGTGGCATTATTGGTGTTTTAAGGATGCTTAATAGCACTTTTTATTGTGTTCTTTGGCAGTTAGAATAGATAAAAAATCAAATGATGGAATAATGGTGTATCAGAAGCAAATTAGTAGTCTGGAAGATCCCTCTTGTCCAGAGATCTCAAAGCACTGCTACAAGATGTATTTTTGATCCTAATCCTTGCTGAAGTGGATGTGTCAGATGGTCAGAGAATCTTAGAAGCCAGAAGGGACCTTGGTTAAATCCATTCTAAACCTCCCAGGACAGATGCTTGTCTATCCTATTTAAAAGATCTCCAGGGATGGAGATTGCATTACAGCATTTAATCCCTTTTATAGTCAACAAATTCTTCTTTATATCTGATGGAACTCTCCCTTCCTGAAATTTAAGGACATTGTCTCTCATTCTGTCCTCTGAGCTGGAGAACACCTTATCAGAATCTGTCTCATAAGAATACTTTAAATACTGAAAAATGTAGATCACTTCATCTAGTCTTAGCTATTGACTTATCTACCTATCTGTATTTGTGATTTACATCTACTTTTGTACTGTTTAATTATGCATAGTCATCTATTTATTTTTATTTATCTTCTCCACTGAGGACAGGGATTGAGTCATACTTCTTTGATATGTTCCCCAACCACCCAGTATGTGCTCAATAAAGTGTGCTCTGCATCCAATAAGGAGCTCAGTACAAGGCTTTGCACTCCAGTGCTCACTACAGTGCTGGACAATCTTTACAATCAAACCTTTTTGACCTCAATTTACAGTAGAAGAAAATGAGAGAGAGAGAGAGAGAGAGACAGAAAAAACACAAGGGAGCAAACAAGAGAAAACTACGCTAGCTGGTCTATCCATACCAGAGTCAATGTTTTGACAATTGGACTTTTGAAAGTTATTTATTACAAATATTAATTGTTCATCTACTTTGCAAAACACTGTACTCTAAATGGAAAACATAATTGAAGACAGTTCCTGACCCAAGAAACCTACAATCCTTTTCTATCCATCATCCTCTCCTAGTCCAGTAACAGCAAATTCCCCAGTGCTCTAAATGTTTAGAGTTCCTGTCTCCACTTCACCCACCCTGCTGCTCCCAGCTGGGTTGGAAGGGCAGAATTTGGGCATCCCAAGCAGCAACTCCTGGAGGGGGTGACAAGACCATGCACCCCCAAATGACTTGGACCTATTTCATGGGAGGCTCGAGCTACCCAAACCGTTCCACCTGCCGTCCTCTCCTGGGGAGAGGGAGGATTGGATTCTCAATATTTTACTCCCTGGTCTTCCAAGATTAGCTGACTGAGAGCCAACGGGATCTAGACTCTAAACTCCTTGTAGGCAGGGAAACATGTCTACAGTTCTATTGTATTATCCCAAACTCTTAGATAGCATCCTGCATGCAGAAAGCACTTAATAAATACAACTGATGGATTGACTGATTGATAGCTGGAGGTGAGTTTGGAGGAAAAGCTGACATAACTATTCTTTGCAAAGATTTACAGGATGGGGTTCTTCTAAGATTGACCTTGCTCCATTGAGGGATTTGGCCAGGGTTAAAGTGTGAATGGTTGATTATACAGCAAATCCTTATGAAGCTAATTATTCTAAATAGCACAGAATTTGAAGCAACTATTATTCACAAAGTCACTAACTACTCTATTGTTCTTTAATGAAAAATACCAGAAAGTCCAAAACCAGCTAAATTAACCTCTGCTTGATTCCCATTCTCTGGAATTTCAATTGAATAAGATAGTACTAGATTTTAAATAAAAGGATGGGTCTAAAATACAAAACTCAGTTGTTATTTTCCCATCTTACAGACACTTGTGAATTTTGTAAGCAAGAGATATAACAAGCATGCATCAGCACAAAATGCTTTCACTTCTTTCTTTCTCAATTTTATAAGGTTTATAACGATGAACAAGTTCATTGGTCATTGAGCTAGACAGATGCTGTCTGATTAAAGGGCTCCATAGTTAATTCTTGATTATCTCTGGTAATGGGAGAAAGGGATGGGTGGATAAACAAAGCCACACATAAGCAAAACATTTTTTTTATCAGCTTCTTCCCCTCCCCAACTGAACTTTTAAGCAGAGCTGCTAACAAGTACTAATATCAGCTGACTGAAGTCTCACTAATGAGAGACAAAATGTCCAAAAGGAAACAGCAAGAGGGAGAAAGAACAGAAGCAAAAGGTCTGATAATTGTCCATTATGATCATCAAACCAGTGAGCATCTGGGCCCCTTGAGGGTACAATGCACTGTCTTAGGTACTTTAAATTTTCCAGAGTTTATATCAGCCAAGGTCCCTATTCCCAAGGAGCAACTGGCTTAGTTTCAAGACTTAATTTGGTGAGATCTCTCAAGATTTTAAATATGGAGGCTATATTTTTCACCTTTTAGAATTAGAGCCAACATGATCTAGATTCATTGAGGAAACAGCATGTCCTAGTGCAACAGACACAGCCTGGGAGTCAGAGGACCTAGGTTCTAATCCTGGGTCTGTCACTTGCCCATTGTGTGACCTTGGGCAAGTCACAGTTTCTCTGGGTTTCAATTTCCTCATTTGTCAAATGGGGATTCAATTCCTACTTTCCTTCCAGTTAGACTGTGAGCCCTATATGGAACAGGGGTTGTGTCCAATCTGTTTATACTCTATGAACCAAGGGTAGCACAGTGTTTGGTACATATTAAACTTTTAATTATTATTATTATCATTACTATATTCTTTCCCATTTACCCTTTTTTCACTCCATCAACTACTTTGCTCTCTATCTTCTTCTTTGTTTTTTATCATTCGCCATCACCTTCAACACAGTGATGGTTGTGTTTCTGGCCCCTCTGATGCCTCCTGGAAGATAGCTGCATGGGATGGGAGGAAGGTCACTGGAATGGTGCTGGCTGAGAAGTTCAGTGGGAAAGATGGTGCTTTTGTAGATCATATATTTTTATCTGCTGATAACTGCCAGGTTCTGCTATTTATATCCAACACCAGAAACTGCCTTTAACATGAGTTTAACTTACTTTTAGTTGGGAAGGTGAGATACCTCTCTGACCCCTCCTTCTTAGTCTCAACTGTTGGCTTTTTTTCTGCTTTGCAATCCCTAATTTTTAGGGTGTTCCTCAAGACTCCATTCCAAAACCCTATCTCTCTTTTCTTATTTTAGGAGTTCGGTGGAGGGGAATAGATGGATGTGGGAAATTGAAATAGAAGTAGCATGACCTAATGGAAAGAGCAGAAGGCAGGGAGTCAGAGGACCTGGGTTCTAAGCCCAGCTCTGCATCTCATCTGTTATGTGACCTTGGGCAAGTCACTTAACTCCTCTGTGCCTCTATTACCTCATCTGCAAAATGGCAATTGACACCTGTGCTCCCTCCTGCTTAGACTGTGAGCTCCACATGGGACCTGATTATCTTTTATCTAGCCCAGTGCTTAGTACAATTTTGGTATATAGTAAGCACATAATAACCATTATCATTATTATATTATTTTTATCAAGGCTACACACACTCTCTTGGGAAGCTCATTTGCTCACATGGCTTTAGCTTCCACCTTTATGTGGACGACTCTCAAAATCTACCTCCCTAACCTACTCTCAAATCTAACCTCTCTAAGGGTACGAATCCTGCATTTCTAATAGCTCCAGAAGATCTCTACTTTAATGTCCCACTGGTTCCTCAAACTTAATATATCTCACTTTTCCTCCTCCTCTTCCTCCTCCTTTTTCTTCTCTTCC
Source organism: Ornithorhynchus anatinus (assembly GCF_004115215.2). Classification (NCBI taxonomy): domain Eukaryota; kingdom Metazoa; phylum Chordata; class Mammalia; order Monotremata; family Ornithorhynchidae; genus Ornithorhynchus; species Ornithorhynchus anatinus. Next base: position 113,234,583 of record NC_041729.1, read on the forward strand.
TCCTCCTCCTCCTCTTCCCTCACCTCTTCTTCCTCCTTGTCCCATCTTAGTTGACACCACCACCATCCTCCCAGTCCCAGAAGCCCACAGCCTTGGTGTCACTCTTATCTCCTCACTGTATCCCAATTGTTACATTTAAAAACTATAGCTAAATTATGCTGGTTCGCCTAGTAATAATTATTATAGCAATTGTAGTATCTGTTAAGCACCTTAATAATGTTAATAATGTTGGTATTTGTTAAGCGCTTACTATGTGCAGAAGCACTGTTCTAAGCGCTGGTGTAAACACAGGGGAATCAGGTTGTCCCACGTGGGGCTCACAGTCTTAAACCCCATTTTACAGATGAGGGAACTGAGGCACAGAGAAGTTAAGTGACTTGCCCACAGTCACACAGCTGACAAGTGGCAGAGCTGGGATTTGAACTCATGAGCCCTGACTCCAAAGCCCGTGCTCTTTCCACTGCACCACGCTGCTCCTCTATGTGCCAAGCACTGTAGTAAGCACTGGGGTAGTTACAAGGTATTCAGCTTTGGACAGAATTCAATCACTTCAGTCAATTGTATTACTGAGTGCTTACTGTGTGCAGAGCACTGTACTAAGCGCTTGGAAATACAATTTGGGAACAGATCCCTACCCAACAATGGGCTCACATTCTAGAAGGGGGGAAGACAGACAACAAAACAAAGCAAGTAGACAGGCATCGCTACCATCAAAATAGATAAATAGAACCATAGATAAATGCACATCATTAATAAAATAAATAGAGCAATAAATAAGTACAAATATATACAAGTGCTGTGGGGAGGGGAAGGGGATAGAGCAGAGGGAGGAGTAGGAGCAATGGGGAGGGAAGGAAGAGCAGAGGGGAAAAGGGAGGGCTCAGTCTGGGAAGGCCCCCTGGAGGAGGTGAGCTCTCAGTAGGTCTTTGAAGAGGAGAAGAGAGCTAGTTTGGGGGATGTGAGGAGGGAGGGCATTCCAGATCAGAGGTAGGATGTGGTCAGTGGCGTAAACTAGAGTGTGTGCTGTCCGGAGCAAGCCGTTGAGTTTGCCGCCCGACGCTTCCCCATCCCCACCACAAGATGGCGTATCCCACACACAGCAGTGCTGCGGCATTAAAAGAACGCCCCCTGGCGCCCTTCACAGGTTTCACATTGTTCAACAATGATAAAAACAGCCCCCAAATACATCACTGGATAATGTCTATGGTTCGGCCAAGATAAAAATGCTTAAATACATATGTCACAGTTTAAGTTTACTGCGAAATCGAAAAGGGTCCTTCAACTGTGAGTAGTGTCCCGACATTTAAAACGACTTTTATTTCAATACAGCCTATACAGGCTTATGCAGCAGACCCAAAAGTGCCGCCCCCATAAAATTGTCGCCCGGGCGGACCGCCCCCTCGACCCGCTCTAGCTACGCTAGGGCACGTGGCCAGGGGTTGATGGCGGGACAGGTGAGAATGAGGCACAGTGAGGAGGTGAGCGGTAGAGGAGCGGAGTGTGCAGGCTGGGCTGTAGGAGGAGATAAGGGAGGTGAGGTAGGAGGGGCAAGGAGATGGAGAGCTTTGAAGTCAATAGTGAGGAGTTTTTGCTTCATGCTAAGGTTGAGGGGCAACCACTGGGGATTTCTGAGGAGGGGAGTGACATGCCCAGAGCGTTTCTGCAGAAAGATAATCCAGGCAGCGGAGTGAAGTATAGACTGAAGTGGGGAGAGACAGGAGAATGGGAGATGTGAAAGGAGGCTGATGCAGTCAGTAGTCCAGACAAGATATTATGAGAGAGTGTACCAGCCAGATAGCAGTTTGGATGGAGGGGAAATCCCTGTCCCACACAGGGTTCAGTCTAAGTCTGAGGAGGAGGATTGAATCCCCATTTTACAGATGAGGAAACTAAGGTAGAGAGAAGTTAGGTGACTCGCCCATGGTCACACTGAGGACAAATGGTGGAGCCGGGGTTAGAGCCCAGATCCTCAGACTCCCAGGTCCATGGTCTTTCCATTAGGCCATGCTGCTTCTACCTCACATTTCCAACACCCACCGATTCCTTTCCACCCAAACTCCTACAGTCAGTCATTCAATCAATCAATGGTATTTATTGAATGCTTACTGTGTGGAAAGTACTGTACTAAGCTCTTGGGAAAGCACTGTTACAACAGAGTTGGTAGATGCTATTCCTGCTCACAAAAGATTTATGGTCTATAGGAGACAAAGGATAAAATAGGATAGGAGTAGGGGAAATGTTTAAAGCTCTCACCATATTGTGGCTAGACTGTTGCATTAGCTTCCTCCCTGTTCTCCTTTTCTCCAGCTTCTCTCCACTCCATTCCTATACATATGCTTCTGTATGGAACATCTTCCTGAAGCTTTATGTGCCATATGTCTCTCACCTCTCATTGAAACACTTCAATAGCTTCCCATTTCCCTAAGCATCAAGGAAAAATTTCTCTCAACCAATTTCAAGGCCCTCCACCAACTCTCCACATCCTATAATGACAGTCCTCTTCACCTAACACTGGTTATTTGTAAATATTTTAAGTCCATCTCTCTTGTTAAAATGTAAACTCCTTACGGTCAGAGGTTGTGTCTCAAGCTTCTGTTCTACTTACTAAATCCTCTCCTGCTCCACAATCTTACCTTTCAGCACTACAGTGCTTGGCACACAGTAAGCACTTAATAAATACTAGTACTATTGCTATTTCTACTATAGTTACTACTCATGCCTTTCAAACATCTCTACTTGGATGTCCTGTCATCACCTCTAACTATATGTCCAAAACAAAACTCCTCATCTCCCCACCCAAACCCTGTCCTCTCAACGTTCCCATCCCTTTTGGCACCACCACCATCCTCCCTGTCTCATGAACTCATGAACATAACATTATCCTTGATTCATCTCTTTCCTGCAAACTGCATAATGAGACAGTCTCCAAATCCTGCTAGCACTATCTTCACAACATCTCCAGACTTACATCCCTCCCTCTCCAACCAAAGTGCTACCATGCTCGTTCAAACACCATCCTACCCTGTCTTGGCTACTGCATCAGACCTCCCTACTTCCAGCCTTTCTCCTCTCCAGTCCGTACTGCCCATATATTTGTCTAAACTATCTGTTTATCCACAGCTTTTCACTCCAATTAATCAGTGGTGTTATTGAGCTCTCACTCTAGGCAGAGCACCATACTAAGCTCTTGGGAGAATTCAGTTTAGCAGAATTGTTATAAATATTCCCTGCTTCAAACCCCTCCAGTATTTGCCCATCCATTTCAACATCAACCAGAAAGGTCCTACCAGACAGCTTGTAAGCACTAGTCAGCTGTTCCCCCACTACCCATCCTCATTCCTCTCCCATTACTATCCAGCCAAATATTTTGCTCCCCTCATGCCCATGTATTTACTGTACTTAAATCTCTTCTTTCTCTCTTCCTCCCTCTCTCCCTTCCTCTCTCCCCTCCTCTTCTCTCCCCCCCCCCCCCCCCCCCCCCCCACTGTCCCCCCCTTCCACATCTTGTCACACCCACTCTCCTGTCCGGAACTTTCTTTTCCTTTCATATCTGACAGACCAACATTTTCCCCATATTCATAGCCCTAATAAAAGTGTATATCCTTTAGGAAGATTCTCCCTAATTTCTCATTCTCCCCTCTATTTTCCCTCCCTTTTGCATCACCTAAGGACATTCACTTAGCTCTTTGATACTCACCATCCGCCCCACAACACTACTCTGTGGCTTCCCCCAGTCATAATTTATTTTAATATCTGTCTCATTTGCTAGATTATCAGCTTCTATAGAACGGGGGTCATGTCAACTCTGCCACTTAGCTGGGTGACTGTGGCAAGTCACTTAAATTCTCTGTGCCTCAGTTTCCTCATCTGTAAAATGGGGATTAACTGTGAGCCTCACGTGGGACAACCTCATTACCTGTATCTACCCCAGTGCTTAGAACAGTGCTCTTGCACATAGTAAGCACTTAACAAATACCAACATTACCGTACTCGAGCACTGTAAGCGCTCAGTAAATTTGATTTAATTCAGAAGGAGCTCAATACATGCCTTTACTACTACCACTATTCGGACTTGGTTGGTGATGGTGGGGTTGAGGTGGCACTGGGGCAAGAGAAGACTAGGAGGAAAAAAGTGGGGCTTGGTCTAAGTCTGCTGAAAGCAGCAGTTGGCCCAGAGAAGCAGTGTGGAAGCACAAACATTATAGGAACAGTATGGATGGGGTTAATACTGGAGTCTGAGAGGAATCCCAGAAGTCTGAGAGATCATGGTTTGCCCTAGGGGGTGGCTTGGGAAAGAGGAAAAGAGGGATGGGTACTTAGTACAGTGCTCTGCACACAGTAAGCGCTCAATAAATATATTGAATGAATGAATGAATAAATGAATGAATGAATGGGCTGGACCAGTGGAGGCAGCTTAACTTTGGGGAGAGAGATTGGCTTCTTGGGCTCTTTTCAGGAACAAGTGAAGTCTGGAGACATGGTACTTCCAGACATACAGGTGCATCATTGAAGACTATGACCTCTCGCTCGTAGACATGTTAATATGGATGGTGTGGAATATGTCCTTGGGACATCGAGGCAACTCAGGACTATTCTTTACCACAAGAACAATGAAGCAGAATGAAAGATTTAAATCATATGTCTGTCTCAGCGACCCCTGAATTTAGCATCCTAGGAAACTGAAAGGGAGAAACAAGGTCTCTTTAATGCAATAAGCACTAAAAATACAATTGACTGATATATAAGGCATCAGATCATTGAGATAATATAATAAATTGTGTATTTGTTAAGCACTTAATTATGTGCCAGGCACTGACTAAGCCCTGGGTAGATACAAGGTAATCATGTTGGATATAGTCCTTGTCCCACATGGAGCTCACAGTCTTAATCCCCATTTTACAGATGGATAACTGAGGAACAGAGAAATGAAATAATAATAATGATGGCATTTGTTAAGCACTTACTATGCTGCAAAGCAACTGTTCTAGCACTGGGGAGGATACAGGTGATCAGATTGTCCCACGTGGGGCTCACAGTCTAATATCCATTTTACAGATGAGGTAACTGAGGCTCAAGGAGAGTTAAGTGACTTGCCCAAAGTCACACAGCTGACAAGTGGCAGAGCTGGGGATTTGAAGCCATGACCTCTGACTCCCCAGCCCGTGCTCTTTCGACTGAGCTGTGCTGAAATGACTTGCCAAGGTCACACAGCAGGACTAGTGGCAGAACTGGAACTAGAACCCAGGTCATTCTGACTCCCAGGGCTGTGCTCTATCCACAAGGCTAAAGTATGGAGAGCAGATGAGAATATCCAGCAAATTCAAGATATTGAATTTTTTGATCCTACTCTTTTACTCATTAATTTTCCCAATGCATTGTTGTTTTCCAAGGACTTCAGTGAAATGAAACATCCTCATGATTTGTCTAGTCATAGATAGAGATTTTCTAACTGTTAGGCAGTAATACCAGTAATACATGCAAACCCTTTTTTTTCCCTTTTAGAAGACAAAGAGACAAGTCATTATATTTGTGAGTTAGTGAGATATATTATTCAGAGCTGAAAGCCTCTCACACAGTTAGTATGCCATAATTTCATTAACTCTTTGAAATATTAAATTTTAAATCTTTATATCTTTGCATTAAGAAGGCCATGATTTAAATTTTTTTTCTGATAATGGAATGAATTCGCTACATACAGAAAACTTGAGCTATTTATCAGTGTGTGCAGAGTTTAGAGAGAGAGAAGAGAGGAAGAAATGTGAAAAGATGGAAACTAGTGGGAGAGGGAGGGAAAGGGAGAGAGGATCAGAGGAAGAGGGAAAAAGTTCACTTTACAAACTTCTTTTGGTTTTGTCTTCACCTGTACTCTTTTCAGACACTTTAGAGAGTTTAGTTTAAAAATAGACTGATTTTATCAGCGTGTGAGTGAGTTTATTACTCCAAGAGGTGTTTTCTATGTCCAAATGGTAGAATAGCAACCATTTGCATTCTGGAAGAGATAATTTACCTCTCACAAGTGAGCACTTTACTTCTCAAGAGGGTGTTTTGTTCATTCTAAGTTCATGACAGAATTGGGCCTGATAGTTTCCAGGCAGGTTAGCAGAAGTTACATCTTGTAAACCAAAGAGAAAGGATAATTAATGAAGAACATTCTGTGAGGCCTCTTAGATGTGGCACTTGAGGGAGAAGACCAGGAATAAAGTTCAGGATGCTGACTTTATTCCCCTAGAAACCTCCCCGCATGCTTTATCCATACCAAACCATGAAGGCATTAGGAAATAAAATCTGCAGATCAGAAACAGTTACAGATAGTTTGTTCTTCAGTTACAGCAGGGAATATTTTAATTTTTAACTGCTTACTGTTCTGTCAATTTACTCCTTAGATGCTATTCATTCATTCATTCATTTAGTTCAGTCAGCCAGTCAGTCAGTCAGTCATATTTATTGAGTGCTTACTGTGTGGCAGAGCACTGTAGCAAGCACTTGGAAAGTACATGGCAGCAATAAGAGAGGCAATACCTGCCCACAGTGGTCTCACAGTCAGGGAAACAAGTATGGGTTAGAGGTGCCGATTTCTGATTTTTTTCCTCTCTATTTTCTTGGAAGTCAAGCCATTGGCTCACAGACTGAACAGTCACATTTTCTCTCTCAAAGGACTCACTATCAGTGGGATAATTGCGCGTTGTCAATCGACAGTGAAGCTTTTCAGTTTTTCAACAGCAATCCTAAGGCTGGTAATGTTCAACAAGAGAAATTGTTTGTGTATGAGGGGAATTTCATTTTGGGGTTTCCATTTTCCGTGGAGGAAAGAGGTTAATCTGCAGGTGCAAAATAAGGCAGTCTGAAAAATTTCAGAGTCCTTCACACTCTGGTGACCCTGCTGTACAATGTGAGCAAGATTTTTAGGCCCCATTAGTATGTTTCCTGATATTCACCTATTTAAAACTTGTGCATGGTAATGTACACAAATACCTGAATCCCTCAGCTTCGCTGCTGGCAACCTTGAGTGTAAATTGAAGGATGTAGTCCTAAAATTCTGCTCTGGACTGTGTTGGTTTGTGGTCTAGAGAAACAGCATGGCACAGTGGATAGAACACACGGGACTTGGGAATCATCGGGTTCCTAATCCTAGCTCCCGCCACTTGTCTGCTGTGTGACTTGGGCAAGTCATTTCACTTCCTCTGTGCCTCAGTTACCTCATCTGTAAAATAGGAATTGAGATTGTGAGCCCCACGTGAGACAGGGACTGTGTCCAATCCTATTTGCTTGTATCCATTCCAGTGCTTATTACAGTGCCTGGAATGTAGTAAGTGATTAACAAATACCACTATTATTATTGTTATTATTAGTTTGCATATTGGCTTGCACCCTTCCAGTGAGACTGAGCTAGAAGCATTTCTGTAGGGGGAAAGCTCCCTGGAGTTCTGCACGACTCGGATGGGCACCAGCAGTGACTGTGGTGGTGAAGTTATTATCGTCTCCCTGGCTTTTTGGGCAGGGTTGGCAGTCAGAGTTATCAGGAACGTTCTCTACCCCACAAGTGCCAGATGGGGCAGGCCAGGTGCAGGAGCCCACCACAGAGTTTCTGGCTTGCCCCCCGGGGGCAGTAGCTAGAAATGGTCTCTCCAATGATGAAAAAGTCCATCTGTGGCTTCTGAAAATAACAGCAGCACCAGTTTCTATTGCTAGTTGTACTGCATCAAAGATGCGAGTTTGGTGAATACGTGTGTGTGATAAGTGTATTCCAGGGGATAGATTTTTGCAGGTCTGTTTCTCTGCAGAGTGGTGTATATCAATTCTGAGTTTGATTCTTCATCTTTTGGTCTCTTCTTCTATCCCTCTTTGCTGTTTTGCTCTTAATCAGTCTGTCGCTTTTCTCTCCATCTCTGTCTCATTTCGGGCTCTTGATCTATTTCTCTCTGTCTCTCTGTCACTGCCAGTTTTTCTTCTGACTGCTCTCTCTCTGTGTCTTTTTTCTTCTCTCTCCCACATGCCTCTCTTTATTTTCTGGGTTTTTCCCCTCTGCCTCTGGGTCTCTACTTCAGGAGGAGGTCTCCATCTCTAGGCATGTCTCTTAATAATAATAATAATAATGATAATAATGTTGGTATTTGTTAAACACTATGTGCCAAACACTGTTTTAAGCACTGGGGTAGATACAAGGTAATCAGGTTGTCCAATGTAGGGCTCACAGTCATCCCCATTTTAACAGATGAGGTAACTGAGGCACAGAAAAGTCAAGTGACTTGTCTAAGGTCACACAGCAGACAAGTGGCGGAGCCCGGGATTAGAATGCAGATCCTCTGACTCCCAGGCCCGGGCTCTTTCCACTGAGCCATGCTCTTTTTTGATGTCCTGCTCTACTTCTAGAAGGCTTGTCTGCCCCACTTCCCCAAGGTTCATTGACACCAGTCCCAAGGGTGAGGGGGCGGAGAGGTGTTGAGAGCAGCTAGGCATCGTGGATAGAGCACAGGCCCGGGAGTCAGAAGGTCAGGAGTTCTAATCCCGATTCCACCACGTGTCTTCTGTATGACCTTGGGCAAGTCACTTGACTTCTCCGTGCCTCAGTTACCTCCTCTGTAAAATGGGGATTGAGACTGTGAGCCTCACATGGGACAGGGACCGCGTCCAACCCGATGTGCTTGTATCCATCCCAGTGCTTAGTACAGTGCTTAGCAGATAGTGAGCACTTAAGAAATGGCTGATTATTATAATTATTATTAGTGGGTAGCGCTGCTGCCTTTCTCGTTCTCGGAGGAGGCTGCGTTGAGTCCCCAGGCCTGGGGCTCTCGTCCTCCCTCCGGCCCCCTGAGCCTGTGTGCGGGCTTCTGCAGCAAGGCGGTGCTGCTCCAGGGCCGGGGAGGAGGATCCAGCCCTGAACCCCCTGCCCCCCCTCGCCCCCCCCAGCCCTCAGCCGCAGACCCCGGCCCGGACCCCTGGCAGCAGGCGGCCCTGCTGAAGATCCCCATGTCGGCTGCCGCGTCCGTCCCACCGACTCCCTGCAAGAGCCCCTTCATTCATCCCTTCGAGCCTGTTTATTGAGCCCCGACAGTGTGCAGAGCACTATACTAAGCGCTTGAGAGAGTGCACTATAGCAGTATGACAGACACATTCCCTGCCCGCAACGAGCTTATGGTTTAGAGGGGAGCTTCGAGTGTAGAGGGGGCTTCCAGGCCTGCCCAGCCCTACCCCAGGGGAGGACAACACTGCTTTTGGAGGGCTTAATGTAGGTTCCGTGCAAGATGCCCCAGCCTCCCTGTCCTCAGCCGGGACCCGCCGACCAGGGTCGCCTGGCTCCCGGGCCCGCGGCTCCCCATCTCGATAGTGGGGGCTAATCATCATCATCATCATCATCATCATCATCATCATCATCATCAATATGATAATAATGGTATTTGTTCAGCGCTTACTATGTGCCAAGCACTGTTCTAAACGCTGGAGTAGATACAAGGTCATCAGATGGTCTCCCGTGGAGCTCACAGACTTGTCATCCCTATTTCACAGATGAGGGAACTGAGGCACGGAGAAGTTAAGTGACTTGCCCAAAGTCAAACAGCTGATAAGTGGCACGGTGGGGATTAGAACCCATGATCTCTGACTCCCAAGTCCGGTCGGTCTCTTTCTACTAAAGCCATGCTGCTTCTCAGCTGCGTGACTTTGGGCAAGTCGCTTTACTTCTCTGTGCCTCAAATACCTCATCTGTAAAATGGAGATTAAGATTGTGATGCCCCAGGTGGGACAACCTGATTACCTTGTATCTATCCTAGTGCTTAGAACAGTGCTTGGCACGCAGTAAGTGCTTAACAAATACCATCCTCATCATCAGTTAGGGAACAGGCCGCACTGGTGCTGCCCCGGCAGGAAACGAGCAGGGCCGCAGCAACTAGCAGCAGCTCTTCACTCTTCCCCTCCCCCCCCCCCCCCCCCCTCCCGGCACCCAAGCCTTGACCATCCTGCCCTCCCCTCAGGCTCTCCATCCAAATAATTCATGGTCCCCTACTCCAAGCACATGGCACTTCTCTCGTCACCTAGCAGATGCATCAGGCCTCAGCCAGCTGATAGGCAGCGGGGTCTCGATGCTAACTCTTTTTTGATGGTATTTGTTAAGCGTTTACTACGTGCCAGGCACTCTACTAAGTGCTGGGGTAGATACAAGCTAAGCAGGTTGGACACAGAGCCCGTCCCTCATAGGGCTCCCAATCTTAATCCTTATTTTTACAGATGAAGTAACTGAGGCACATGGTAGTGAGATGATTTGTTTGAGGTCACACAGGAGACAAGTGGCAGAGCTGGGATCAGAAACGAGGTCCTTCTGACTCCCAAGCCCGGGCTCTATCCACTAGGCTGGGCTGCTTCTCCACTGACCCCTCAGCTGGATATGCAGCATGGGTGTTGCCTGTATTTTCATTTTTTATTTTCAGTTGAGAGCTATTTTGTGTTCTGCTTGCCAGTGGTTTGCATGCGGCCCGAGGGATTTGTGGAGAATGTTTTCTGTTCGTAGACACAGAGGAGTGGTTCAGTCCCTAAAAGTGTTGTTTAAAATGAGATGAAATAAAACCGAAGGCATTGTAATTAGCTGGCTTGCTGTAATGGGGTGCATTCTATTTAGCTACTCTGGATGTTATTTAATGAAAGGTGATGTGGTCGTAAAGATTGCCCATAAAGAGTTTGGAATATGCAAACTTTTTCTGAGGGTTGAGTCTTCCTGTGAACAATTAATATTTATGGGAGCCCGCAGGGAATGAAGCATTGTATGAAGAGCTAGAGAAAATGGTTTTTGGCAACTGTTAGTGAGTTTGTGATTCTGAAATCCTGGAGGTATTAGTGTAGTAATGCCACCAGTTTCATGCACCAGAGGAGTTCCCATAGCAGAGGAGCTATTTTTCTTTAAGCGATCTGTGAGAAAGACTAATTTTGAAAAATACTTTTCCACCACATGCAAATCAGGTTCAGGAGTTGGACAACACATCTTTCAATTGAAAGGGAGTCATGTCATTTGAAAGACAAATTCTCAAGGAGAATGATAACAGATCTCCAGTTTTCTCCATCTTGGCTTTCTTCATCTGCTCCTCCCCGGATACCATCCTCCTAAACTCACCTAATCACAATCCGTACTCACAGTGTTTTTCCCATTCTGAAACTGCTTCCCACCACTTCCCAAATCCATCAGATCTTAGCTATTTCCATACAAAAATAAATAAATAAAAAACCCCACTCCCTCCAGGAAAATGTCCTTGATTAATTCAAAGCCTACTTTCACTCTAATCCAACACCCACTTTTAGCTCATAGGTATTTTATTCCTATCTTGGTGAATAAGTTTATTTTAAATGCATATTAAATTATCTATTCAGCTGTTTCACCCTGTTATTTTTCTCCAGTTATAACTGTCTGACTCCCTCATTAGATTGTAAACACTTTGAGGGAAGGAAATGTTTTTCTCTGTTATATTATCACAAGTGATAACTATGGAGCTTTGCTTTCACACATGCAGTAATATTTGACTGAGTGTGTTATCTAGTAAAATCAGCCCATACCCTTCTTTGTTCTTACATTAAACCTACTTACTGTGTCTGTCTTATCTCTGTCCCTGCTACTCCTTGCTCTTGCCCTTCTTTCAGCCAAGAATCCCTTCCCTTTTATAGCTGACAGACCATCAGTCACCAACTCTCCTCAGTTGATCTATTGGTATTTATGAAGGACTTACTGTGTGCAGAGCACTTGAGACAGTATAATACAACAGGGTTAGTAAGAATGACCTCTGCTCACAAGGTCCTTTTAGTTGACATGGAAAGAAAAGATATTAAAATAGATTATGGATCTGTACATCGTGCTGTGAGGCTGAGGGAAGGGTGAATATTGAATACTTAGAGTACAGATGCAAGTGCATAGGCAATTTATCTTTAAAGCCCTACTAAAATAATATGTCCTCCAGGAAAACCTTCCCTGACTAACCTCTCATTTCTCCACCCTATTCTCTGCCCCTTTTACATTGCCTAAGGACTTGGGTTGGTACCACCTAAGTACTTTGATTCATTCAATCATATTTTTTGAGCACTTACTGTGTGCAGAGCACTGTACTAAGCACTTGGAAAGTACAGTTCAGCAACAAATAGAGACAATCCCTGCCCATAATGGGCTCACAATATAGAAGGGGGAAGACAGGCATCAAAACAAGTAAACAGACATCAATAACATCAATATAAATATATAGAATTATAGATATATAGACATCATTAATATAAATAAATAGAACTATAACTATGCTTCATATATACCCAAGTGTTGTAGGGGGGAGGGGAGTAGAGAAAAGGAAGTGAGACAGGGTGATGGGGAGGAAAGGGGGAGCAGAGGAAAAGGGGGGCTAAGTCTGGGAGGCCTCCTGGAGAAGGTGAGACTTCAGTAGGGCTTTGAAGGGGGGAAGTGTGATTGGCGGATTTGAGGAGGGAGGACATTCCAGGCCAGAGGTAGTATGGGGGCCAGGGGTGGATGGCAGGACAGATGAGAAGGAGGCACAGTGAGAAGGTTAGCACCAGTGGAGCAGAGTGAGCGGGCTGGGATATAGAGGTAGAGAAGGGAGGTGAGGTAAGAAGGGCAAGGTGATGGAGAGCTTTGAAGCCAAGAGGGGAGTTTTTGCTTGATACTGAGGTTGATAGGCAACCACTGGACATTTTTGAGGAGTGGTGTGACATGCCCAGAATGTTTCTGTAGAAAGATAATCCAGGCAGCAGAGTGAAGTATGGACTGAAGTGGGGAGAGACAAGAGGTTGGGAGATCAGAAAGGATGCTGATACAGTAATCCAGTCGGGATAGGATGAGTGATAGTACTAATGTGGTAGCAGTTTGGATGGAGAGGAAAGGGAGGATCTTGGCAATATTCTGAAGGTGAGACCAGCAGGCTTTGATGACAGATTGGATATGTGGGGTGAATGAAAGAGTGGAGATAAGGATGACACCAAAGTTGCGGGCTTGTGAGCCGGGAAGGATGGTAGTTCCGTCCACTGTGATGGGAAAGTCAGGGAGAAGGCAGGGTTTGGGAGGGAAGGTAAGGAGCTCAGCCTTGGACATGTTGAGTTTTAGGTGGCAGGAGGACATCCAGATGGAAATGTCCTGAAGGTAGGAGGAGATGTGAGCCTGGAAGGAGGAAGAGAGAACAGGGAGGAGATATAGATGTGAGTATCATCTGCGTAGAGGTGATAGTTGAAGCCATGGGAGTGAATGAGTTCACCAAGGGAGTGAGTATAGATGGAGAACAGAAGGGGACCAAAAACTGACCCTTGAGGAACCCCTACCATTAGGGGCTGGGAGATGGAGGAGGAGCCCATGAAGGAAAATGAGAATGAATGGCTGGAGAGGTAAGAGGAGAACCAGGAGAGGACGGAGTCCGTGAAGCCAAGGTTGGATAACGTGTTGAGGAGAAGGGGATGGTGGACAGTGTCAAAGACAGCTGAGAGGTCAAGGAGGATTAAGATGGAGGAGGAGCCCTTGGATTTGGTAAAAAGGAGGTCATTGGTGACTTTTGAGAGGGTGGTTTCAGTGGAATGGAGGAGACAGAAGCCAGATTGGAGGCAGTCCAGGAAAGAATTGGAGGAGAGGAATTTGAGGCAGCCAGTGTAGATGACTCGCTCCAGGAGTTTAGAAAGGAAGGGTAGGAGGGAGATGGGGCGATAACTGGAAGGGGCTGTGGGGTCAAGGGAGGTTTTTTTATAGGATGGGGGAGACGTGGGCATGTTTGAAGGCAGAGGGGAAGAAGCCGTTGTAGAGTGATTGGTTGAAGATGGATGTTAAGGAGGGGAGGAGGAAAGGTGTGAGAGTTTTTATAAGGTGGGAGGGAATGGAGTCTGAAGCGCATGTGGAAGGGGTGGCACTTGAGAGGAGGGATTAGATCTCCTCTGAAGATACTGCTGGGAAGGAAAGGGAGGTAGAAGAGGAGGTTGGGGGGGCGGGGATGGAGGAGGACGAGGGGTGACTTTGGGGAGCGCAGACCTGATGGGGTTAATTTTTCTATTGAAACAGGTGGCCAGATTGTTCCTCACTCCCATACCATATCCTTAGACTTTGCTGCATCTCCTCTCCATAATTTATTTTAATATCTGTCTTCCCCAGTAGGCTAAAAGCTCCTACAGGGCAGGGGCCATAGTAATAGTAATGGTCTTGTCTTGTCTTATGCCGTCAAATCACTTCCAACCCATAGTGACACCACAGACACATCTTTCCCAGAATGCTCCGCTCTCCATCTGCAATCGTTCTGGTAGTGTATCCATAGAGTTTTCTTGGTAAACCTAAGTCTCCACCTAAGTCTCCACCCTTGACTCTCTCCCATGCTGCTGCTGCCCAGCACGGGTGAGTTTTGCTTGCAACAGATTGCCTGCCATTCACTAGCCACTGCCCAAGCTAGGAATGGAATGGGTAAGCCTCTGCTTGACTCTCCCTCTCGAAGCTGAGAATGGTAGAGTACTGGAAACTCTCCAGCTCTGACCCTGAGAGGGGAAATAGTAGTGGTAATAGCATTTATTAAGCAGTTACTCTGTGCAGAGCTCTGGGAAAGAATACACAGGTGGGAGTTAGACACGGTTTTAGTCCCTTTTGGGCCTCACCATCTAAAAATAAAAAGGGAGACTGGAGACTGGTGACAGTCACATAAGGAGAGAAGAAATAAAATATCCAGACAACATAAAGATAAAATCAGATCAATAGGGTACTGTGGTAAGAGGACCAGAATTTCAGGCTCCTCACAATTGAGAGTCCACAGTCACAGTGACAGCTGCAGCAACCCCACTGCCACTGTTTTCCTGAGGTTTTGTGGAAGCAGCATACTGCTGTGGGCTGCTTTTTCTCTGTCCCATTGGCTTGATGGAAGGCAGGTTGGGATTGAACTTTCTCAGTGATTAGGAGAGCAGGTGTGGGATCCTGGTAGAGGAGGATCTCAAGTCCTGAATGATCAACAGCAGCTTATATCCATGTGAGGTCTACCAACTCTATTGTACTGTACTCCCCCATGCACTTGATAATAATAATAATAATAATGGCATTTGTTAAGGGCTTAACTATGTGTCAAGCACTGTACTAAGAGCTGGGGTGGATACAAGCAGATAAGGTTGGACACAGTCGCTGTCTCCCATGGGTCTCACAGTCTCGATCCTCTTTTCCAGATGAGGTAACTGAGGCCCAGAGAAGTTAAGTGACTTGCCCAAAGTCACACAGCTGACAAGCACTAATGCAGTGCTCTTCATACAGGAAGTACTCCATAAATACCCCTGACTTTTAATACTAAAATAATAAAGCTCTTTATAGCAGGACTGTTAGGGAAATTGACAAAGGAAAGTCTGTACCGGTGAGGGAAATACGACATCGTAGGATAAAGCTGAAACGATTTGCAGTTAGCCAACAACTGGCATTTTATGACACATAGATCATTTTGCTTTTCCGTCTTTCTGGGCATTTCAACTTTTATTTTATTTTAATTAAATAATTTCAAATTAAGAAAGTGACCATTATCAAGCGATCTACCTATTATCTCTTAATGCCTTTGAAAATTGCATCCTAAACTTTCCACTGAATGAGCTAGATGCATATTCATGAGTTTCCTAAGAAAAGATAAATCTGATCTTGATATGCTAATGCTCTAGCTATGTTAGCAATCAAGAGCAGCTAGGGAGAGAATTGCAGTCTGGTATTAATTATGAATCAGACATTAGGAACTGGTAAATTATTAAAACTTGGTGTGGCACAGCACTAGTTAAGGATCAGGGAGGTTTTCCATTACACAATCAATTTTTTGAGGGCTTGGCATATGACTTAACTATTTCATATTATGTTTAGTTGAGGCTGAAACAGAAACCTGATTTGGGTTCTTTTCTGGATAAAAATGATTGAGTTTCAAGGGCTAATTGTATTAAATCCACTGATCTACTACAGCTCCATTTAACGCTCCGTTGCACTAAGTGGTCCTTATTTGTAGTTGGCCCTGGGAGGCACCTGCTCTACACACACACACACACACACACACACCACACCACCCCACACCACACCACACCCTCCCCCCAGTATTCACCCAATGACCACTCATTGTCTATTCTTTTTCATTTTATCTATCTCAGCCCTGGGTGCTGATGTATGACTGGCAAATGGAGATGGGATCTTGTTACACTTTTTTGGATAGAGTTTCTTCCTCATCCAAACAGCAGTTGACAGGTAAATACTCTCACAGTCTGACAATAGCTAGCACCAGTCCAGAAGTAGAGCAGTGAGGCTGCCCGTCCCCTGAAACAACTGCCCTGGCCATCATATGCCCTGTCCCGATGCCCCTATTGTTTATTGGCTCTGGTCTGTCTACTTCTGGAAAGCACAGCTGTGTGGCTGTTGATCTTTGTATTGTCTTTCTTTTCCCTTGGATTTTGCATACATTGGAAAAGACCCTCTCCCACCCCTAATTAAGCCAATACGCTTATCAGAGCATTGAAGGTACAGTGGTGCCTTTGGGTTTTTTGAGGGGTCAGTGGTGTTCTGGTCTGGCGCCCCAGGCTGCATCCAGTCTCCTGATGAGCTGCTGTGCAATGCCTGGCACTGAACATTGGGAGGCTGGATGAGAGTACAATGGAGGTACTCACTGTATCTCAATCTCGTCTATCCCACCTCTGATGCCTTGTCCACGCTCTCCCTAGAGTCTGGAAACACCCTCCCCTTCGTATCCTACAGTTCACCACTCTTTCCATCTTCAAAACCCTCCTAAAATCACATCTCTTCCAAGAGGCCTTCCGTGACAGGCATTTATTTCTCATATCCCCTTTTCCCCTTTGTGCCATCTATGAACTTGTCTTTGTACCTCTTAAGCTCTTTGATATGAGTATCAAAGCCCTAGCCCCACACCACTTGTGTGAATATCCTTATATTTTATTTCCCCTATCTGCAATTAATTTTAATGCCTGTGTCCCTCCATGGACTGTAAGCTCCATGTGGACAGGGATCTGTCTACCAACTCTATTATATTGCACTTTCCCAAGTGCTTAGGATAGTGTGAGCTCCTTGTGGGCAGGAAATATGTCTATCAACTCTGTTGTATTGTACTGTCCCAAGAGCTTAGTATTTGTTAAGTGCTTACTATGTGCCAGGCACTCTACCGAGCTCTGGGGTAGAGAAAAGGTGATTGAGTTGGACATAGTCCCTGTCCCACATGGGGCCCACAGTCTTAATCCCCATTTTACAGATGAGGTAACTGAGGCACACACAGGTGAAATGATTTGCCCAAGGTCACACAGCAGACAAGTGGCAGAGCTAGGATTAGAACCCAGGGCCTTCTGACTCCCAGGCCTATGTTCTATCTATCTGAGGTCAGTGAAAGCCATTGATTGATTGACTACCCTGCAAAAAGTAAGTGTCCTGTAAATACCACTGATTGTTTAGGAGACACGATCCTTGCCCTCAAGGAGCTTACAGTCTATAGGGTGAGTGAGACAGGCACTAAAATAAATTACAGGTAGGGGAGCACCTATGTGTGGGTGGGGTTGAGATGCATAGGTGACACAGTACCTAGGCAAAATAATATGGGGAGATGACACATTAGTCAGGGAAGGCTTCCTGAAGGAGATATGATTTGAGTAGGGCTCTGAAGATGGAAAGGATGGTGGTGGTCTTTTGTACAAGAAGAATTATTGCAAAACCAACTCAAACACTTGTCCCACTGGATGTGGTAGGACATATATTTCCCCTCTTAACCAATAGTGTCTGAGCAATGCTCAGTCTAATGACGAGGAGACAGAAAACACCCCTCAAAACTCTCTTACTGCTCTATTGAACACAAACTGTACAAGTGTGCAAGAGATGCTCTCTCAAAGACACTCGTCCTCTTGGATGCAACCCAGGGCAGGATTATCTTCTAACTGAAAAGTCACTACCAATCAACCTTTTGAAGTAGAGAATCCATTATCCTTGGTGTTTCCAGGAGAAAGGGATGGTTTCCAGTGTCAAGTGTTGCTGAGAGGTCTACAAGGATTATCATTATTATTATTGTAAACATATTTGTTAAGCACTTACTTTGAGTCAAGCATTGGTTTAAGCACTGTGGTAGGTACCAGTTACTCAGTCTGGGCAGTCCCTGCCCGACATGGAGATCTCAGATATTGAATCCCCATTTTACAGTTGAGGAAACTGTGGCATAGAGACGTTAAATAACTTTCCCAGGTTCACACAGCAGGCAAGTGCCACAGCCGGGTTTGGAATCCAGATCCTCTGACTTCTAGGTCCGTGCTCTTTCCACTAGGCCATACTGTTGTGTTTTGTGCCCTGCTCCCTAGACGTGCTCACCTTTAAACTTGGATTTTACCCTTTATTCACTCCTCCCCCAACCTCATAACATTTGTGTAATTTATTTATTTATATTAATATTTGCCTCCGCCTCTAGACTGTAAGTTCATTGTGAACGGGGCACATGTCTACTGATTCTGTTATAGTGTACTCTCCCAAAGACTTAGTACAGTGATCTGCACACAATAAGTGTCCAATAAATACAGTTGATTGATTGACTGAAGCTTGGCCATCTCCCACTTTTCACTCATTGGGATGAGTATTTTTTAGAATCTTTCCCCAAGCTGTGCTGGGCTAATCTGTTCTGATCCTTCCATCTCCCTGCTCTCCACATTCTTGACTTCTTCAGAGCAAATGTCCCAAACCCTACCACGGTTTTGTAGAGTGGATGTGTGTTCATTTAGGACAAAGAACAAAGTATTAAACACATTTTAGTTTTCCGTGTACCTATATTTCATCACTGTATATTTCCAAATATGCACTTCCTTGTTGACCTGGAGCCAGCTACAGTCTTTAAACTGAGAAGAGAAAAAAATGAGAAAAGTTCAGGTGCTCAAAGAGAAACTAATGATCTCTAATGTTTTACTATTCAGAGGTTGTTGACAAAAACCTTTTTTAATAGCCTCCTATTGCCCCCTCTCCTTTTAAAAGCACATTGATTGTTTAAAATTGAGTTTAATATCTATTCTTGCACTTCATTTCTAACCACAAGTGGATTCCTGTAAAGGCCTTTTTCTCTCACTTTTGTCCCTCATTCCTGCCCCTGAGAAATATGAAAATGATGTTTATCATGCCTATAATTCTTGACCTCTTCAAAGAGAAAATGTACTGTGTGTGTACAGGATAAAAGGGACCAGATGCTCAAGATTTTTTTTTACTGCAGTCTCAAAGAGCTTAAGGGCATAAAGCTGAAAGTCTGGATTGGCTTCTTTTCTTTCAAGGCACAGGTCACAAAGGTTGTGTGCTGTAATTATGCAGAAACAGTGACTGCTGACTATGAAAAGCTCTTGCTTTTCAATTTGAAACTGGACAGAGAAATTGTTGATTATTTTCAGGAATCACAGTTTTACTTTTCAATGGAAGAAAACCAAGAACAACTGAACATCAAATCCTTGTCTTAAATCTTCCTGGTTTAAAATTCATTCATTCATTCAATCGTTTTTATCATATTTATTGAGCACTTACTGTGTGCAGAGGACTGTACTAAGCATTTGGAAAGTACAATTCAGCAATAAAGAAAGTCATTAGAGAACCAGCATGGCTCAGTGGAAAAAGCACAGGCTTAGGAGTCAGAGGTCATGGGTTCTAATCCTGGCTCCACCACAGTCACCTGTGTAACTTAGGGCAAGTCACTTAATTTCTCTGTGCCTCATTTACCTCATCTGTAAAATGGGGATTAAAACTGTGAGTCTCACGTGGGACAACCTGATTATCCTGTATCTACCCTAGTGTTTAGAACAGTGCTTGGCACATAGTAAACGCTTAAATGCCAACATCATTATTATTACTATTATTAGAAGCGGTGAGACAGTCATCAAAACAAGTAAAGAGTATACATAATATAAACAAATGCTTTGGGGTGGGGTGAAGGGGGTTGAGCAAAGGGAGTGAGTTGGGGTGCCACGGAGGAGAGCAGGAGCTGAGGAAAAGGGGGGTTTAGTCTGGGAAGGCCTCTTGGAGGAGGTGACTCTTCAGTAGGGCTTTGAAGGGGGGAAGTGTGATTGGTGGATATGAGGAGGGAGGGCATTCCATGCCAGAGGACGGATGTGGGCCAGGGGTCGACAGCGGGAAAGGCAAGAATGAGGAACAGTGAGTAGGTTAGCACCAGAGGAGTGGAGTGTGTGGGCTGGGATGTAAAAGGAGAGAAGGGAGGTGAGGTAAGAAGGGGCAAGGTGATGGAGAGCTTTGAAGCCAACAGAGAGGAGTTTTTGGAGGATGATAGGCAACCACTGGAGATTTTTGAGGAGGGAGGTGACATGCCCAGAACATTTCTGTAGAAAGATAATCTGGGCAGCAGAGTGAAGTATGGACTGAAGTGGAGAGAGACAAGAGGTTGGGAGGTCAGAAAGGATGCTGATGCAGTAATCTAGTCGGGATAGGATGAGTGATTGTACTAATGTGGTAGCAGTTTGGATGGAGAGGAAAGAGCAGATCTTGGCGATGTTGTGAAGATGAGACCATCTGGCTTTGGTGACTGATTGGATATGTGGGGTGATTGAGAGAGCGGAGTTAAGGATGACCACCAAGATTCCAGGCTTGTGAGATGGGAAGGATAGTTGTGCCGCCCACTGTAACAGGAAAGTTGGGAGAGGACAGGGTTTGGGAGGGAAGATAAGGAGCTCTGCCTTGATCATGTTGAGTTTTAGGTGGAAGGAGGACATCCAAGTAGAGATGAGAGCCTGGAGGGAAGGACAGA
Organism: Ornithorhynchus anatinus; assembly: GCF_004115215.2. Lineage (NCBI taxonomy): Eukaryota > Metazoa > Chordata > Mammalia > Monotremata > Ornithorhynchidae > Ornithorhynchus > Ornithorhynchus anatinus. The sequence goes on from NC_041729.1 coordinate 113,255,300, forward strand.
GAACGGGGGAGGAGATACAGATTTGGGTGTCAAATTCAGAAATATAGGGTTGTGATTAGGAGATATCTTTTGTTGTTGACATCAGTTGGTCCTGGATAGAAAATGTGGTAAGATCCTATACTTCATCTTGGTTTCTGGGGATCTGAATTCTTCTTAGATGTAAGCATAAAGTAGCACCTTGGTTTTCACTCTACTGCCATCTCCTGAAACCCTCTGGGGTCAGATCACCATTCTCCAATCAGTCAATCAGTGGTATTTATTGTATCCTTATTATGTTTAGGGCATTGTACTAAGTGCTTGGGAGCGTACAGTACAATAAAGTTGGTCGGCATGATCCCTGCCTACATGGCAGCAGAAGCAGCATAGCTCAGTGGAAGGAGCACAGGCTTGGGAGTCAGAGGCCATGGGTTTGAATCCCGGCTCTGCCAGTTGTCAGCTCTGTGACTGTGGGCAAGTCACTTAACTTCTCTGTGCCTCAGTTACCTCATTTGTAAAATGGGGATTAAGACTGTGAGCCTCACTAGGGACAACCTGATTACCTTGTATCTACCCCAGCGCTTAGAACAGTGCTCTGCACATAGTAAGCGCTTAACAAATACCAACATTATTATTATTATTATTATTATGGAGTTTACAGTCTAGAGACAGCCACTAAAATGAATTGCAGAGAAGGTGAATGGAAGAATAAAGAATATATGTACAAGTACTGGGGGCTGGAGTTGGGGTGAATATCAAGTGCTTAAGGGTTGAATAGGTGAAGTAGGAAGGAGGAAGAGAAGAAATGGGGGCTCAGTCGGATAAGGTCTCTTGGAGAAGATGTGATTTTAGTAAGGCTTTGAAGATGAGAAGAGTGTTGGACTGTTATATATGAAGGGGGAAGGAGTTGTGGGATTGAGGGAGGACATAGGCAAGTGGTCAACAGCGAGGTGGATGAGGCCTTGAAACCCAATAGATGTCATTCAAAATCCAAGTCAAAATCCCACCTTGTAGTAGCAGTAGAAGTAGTAGTAGTTATAATAATAATTAAAAACCTTACTGACTCCTATGTTTGTTGCCCTAATCAGTTGTTTCAGGTGTTTAATGCCTTCCTCATACCCCTGGTCCCCCTGCCCCTCTCATCTCTTGCCCCTAATGGCCTGGTGACATACTTTATTGAGAAAACTGAAACCATAGGGTGTGATATCGCTAAAACTTCCCTAGTTCCTCTCCATCCCCTCCCTCCTCCTGCCCCTTCTTCAACTCTCCCACCTTTCCAGCAGTCTCTTTAGAAGAGATCTCCTGTTTCCTCCAAAATCTGCCCCCTCCACCTGCACTTTTGACCCCATCTTTTTGCACCTTATCAAAACACTTGTCGCCTCCCTTCTTCCCTCCCTGACTGCCATCTTCAACCATTCACTTTCCAATGGATTCTTCCTTATGCATTCAAATATGCCTATGTTTCCCCTATCCAAAAGAAAACCCTCCCTTGATCTAATGGATCACTCCAGTTATTATCCTACTGCCCCCCTATTATTCCTCTCCAAACTCCTTGAGTGAGTTGTGATCTGCTGTCTCCACTTTCAGTCATATTTATTGAGTGCAGAGCAATGTACTAAGCTCATGGGAGAGTCTTGTCTTATGCTGTTGAGTCATCTCTGACCCATAGTGACACCATGGACATGTCTCTCCCAGCATGCCACACCTCCACCTGCCATTATTCTGGTAGTGCATCCTTAGAGTTCTCTTGGTAAAACTATGGAAGTGGTTTACCATTGTCTCCTTCCACGCAAGAAAAAATTAGTCCCTGCCCTTGACTCTTTCCCATGCAGCTGCTGTCCAGCATGAGGAAGTCTTGACTACCTTCCACTTGCTAGCCACTGGCCAAACTAAGAATGGAATGAGTATGCCTCTGCTTGACTATCCCTTCTATAGTCGAGACTAGTAGAGTACTGGAAACTCTCCAGGTGTGACCTTCAGATTCCCAGTCCCTTGCTCTATCCACTACACCATGCTGCTTCCCATATATGAGAGACCACTGGTATCCTCGGCTTCAAAGTCTTATTAAAATCACATCTTCTCCTAAAGGCCATCCCTGACTAAGCTCTTTCCCCTAATCCCTCTCTCCTCTGTGTCACTCTTGCACTTGGATTTGAATCCTCTAAGCACTTGATATTCACCCACTTCAGCCCCACGCCACTTATGTCCGTATCCGTAATTTATTTTAATGTCTATCTCCCCCTCTGGACTTTAAGCTCCAGTGGATATAGAACATCAGTAAATCAGTTGTATTTATTCAGTGCTTAGTGTGTGCAGTAGACTGAGTGCTTGGGGAAGTACAATATAATAATAAGCAGACACATTCCCAGCCCACAGTGAGTTTACTGTCTAAAGGGGGAGACAGACATTAATATAAATAAATAAATTACTTGGAACATGTCTTATAAGTCACTGTATTGTACTTTCCCAAGCACTTAATACAGTGCTCTGCAAAAGTAAGCAGTTAATGAATGCCACTGAATATCTGATTGATTGATTTTTGGTATGCAGAACAATGCACTAATTGCTCAGACAGAAAGCTTGGTCAGACTTAGACATATTCCTTGGGTAGAAGGGAATGGAGACAGGCACATCAGGAATGTTGAAGCATTAAAACGTAACAGTGACAAATGCACAAGAAACTTTTTCAAGAGGCTTTCCCTGATGGTTTTCTCAGCATCCTGATCCATTTCATCCTTTGGGTCAACTGTAGCCCTTATGAATTCACTGACACCCTCCATATCCCTCATATATGCATGGGTACTCAATTACTTGTAGGTAGACTTGAGACGAGAGAGCTGGAGGCTGGACAATCTAAGAAGGAGGATAATTCAGTGAATCGATTAAGAGAGTCTGAACTAGCCACAGTACCCTATTCTCTTTTTGCTTTACTTTTCTAGTTATTATCCCTGTCGGTTAGGTATTTTTATGTTTTACTGTTTCCTCTTTCCTTATGTATCATTTGTCAGTCCCCTCTTCTCTCCATATTCCTAGATTGTGAGACTCTTGAGTGACCATGACTGTGTCTCACCCATATCTTTTTTCCAGTGCTTAGTGCAGTGTCTTGAACACAATGAGCCCTTAATAAATACTGTTAACCTACTACTACTACTACTACTACTACTACTACTACTAACTAGGATGGCCATATGTGTGGGAATGAATGGGAACATCTGGAAAATATTATAAAAGAAAAACTGGCTAGATTTGAAGATAGACTGGATGTGGGAGGTATAAGACAGAGAGAAGTTCAAAATGATAGCAAGGTTGTGAGGTTCTGGGATAGGAAGGATGGGAGTAGCGTCAGCCATCAAAGAGAAAATCAGGAAGAGGAGTGGGTTAACTCATGGAGTCAGTACTACTTGGTAGCAATGCAAAAAAAAGCATGGGCCCAAGGCTCTGGCCTGAAAGCACTCAGTATAAATTTAAACATACTTGGACATGATGACACTCAACCTCTACTCCTACACAAGCTTCTGATGCTCACTGCCTTCGGATGTGACATTGTCATGATAGTTGAATGATTTCTGTGGGAGAATGGATTTAAAAAACCAGCAGCTATCAAGTGAACTGGTGCAATAAGAGACTTGGGGGGGAGAAGAGTAGAGGAAATGGCCATATGATCTGAGTACAGAAAAATCATTTTTGAGCTATTTGTGACCTCTTCATATGTTTTTCAGAGCACTGAGGGACAGACTCTTTCTGTCATTTATCCATATGGCCTTGTTTCACTTCAAATGATGATTAGATAAATTCAAGCCCTATTAGGACAGTCAGGATGAAAAAGACACTACATGCTCTTCTATATACTCTCTTCAAAGAGTGAGGAGGGTAGGATTTAATAATAATAATAATAATGTTGGTATTTGTTAAGCGCTTACTATGTGCCAAGCACTGTTCTAAGCGCTGGAGTAGACACAGGGGAATCAGGTTGTCCCACGTGGGGCTCACAGTCTTAATCCCCATTTTACAGATGAGGTAACTGAGGCACTGAGAAGTTAAGTGATTTGCCCAAAGTCACACAGCTGACAAGTGGCCGATCTGGGATTTGAACCCATGACCTCTGACTCCAAAGCCCGTGCTCTTTCCACTGAGCCAGGCTAATGACTGGAAGGAAAGGCCAACATGAAAGACATTGCTTCCTACTCAGAGTTCTTCTTTGGAGAACAAAGGAGTTCTGTTAAATTCAGGGTAAGTCAGTGTCTTGGATTAGATCAATATCATGTCCCTGGGGGCAAAAAACAGAGTCAGTTTCTTTCTATCAAAAGCTTTCTCCTTCCTCACAGCAAGGCAAAACTTCATCATCTCTGATGTGGGCTCCAGAGACAGATGGGTTTCTGATGAAGAAGAAAGGCTTCTGTTTTGCTGCTAATTGAAAGGTCTTTTAAGGATGGGAGGGAGCAGGGTAAAGAAAGGGGAGTAGGAGTGATGAGGCCTCACTAGGGGTTTCCTCCTGGAAAGGACTTCTGGCCCAGGACTAGATCACGAGGGGGATGTCTCACCTTCCTTACCATTGAGGGAAGAATTTTGGATCCCTTTGGAGTGGACTGCCACCTTTCTTGGTATCCTTTCTGATATTTCACCCATCTAGATCAAAAGTCTTCTCTCAAGGCACACAGAGACTGAGAAACCAGAATAGATTAAAGCTGTCAAGAAGGATGGTTGAAACCACAAGTGGAACCATCTAAAGGGAGAATCACTGGGAGGCAACTGACCATCTTCTATTTGTGTACCAGTTCTGAGATCCTTCACCAATGTATATATTCCCTAAAGGGAGTTACCATTTTCCTCTCAAAATTTTCCATCCAAGCTGTTGGCACCTTTAGGGTTAACATGTCTTTCCTTTCCTTACCTTGAAGAGGAAAGGCCCTATTTAACACATCTCTCCTCCTGAGAAACTCTATGAGGAACTGAACCCACAAAGTGACTTTAGTGAAAAAGTCAACATTTTTCTTTTGGCGATGGCTCTATCCTTCTGCCAAGTCTCTGGGCAGGGATGGGAAAATATCATTTCTCATGGTAAGACAACCAGCAAGTGACAATAAATGTCAGGATTTAAAAGATATGCCCTCTGCCTCTCTGGTACTTATGCCTGATATTTAAAATAGTTCCCAAGACCCCTTCAGATAGCCCTTACTTATAAAACAACTGCTGCATCTCCATTAGGTGGCCATTGATGAGTGAATTAGAGAGCCAGGAAAGAGAACAGATTTAGTAAGCATTTAGTAAATACCATACGTAGTGAAAATTTTAGTAAAAATGCTCCTTACTCATGGTTGAATGTTCATGGCCCTTAAACATGTGAGGTAGTCCTGAATTCTAAGAGGGCCCCCCCCACCCTGCCCATGGTTCTCAGGAGAAACAATGACTTGGCAAAACTGACTTCTGTCTCCATAATAGAAATACCACAGACCATCTGGGAAATCAGAGGGAGTTGAGCCCAGTCTCTGTACCTTTTAGCTGTAAAATTTGAAAGTGTTGGGGTGAGTGGTGAAAACTGATGGGTGAAAATTCTGAAGGGCTAGTAGAAATTTTGAACCTGTTTACTATGCTGCTCTAGAGTTTCCCACAGGTCTTCTAGGATGATTGTTTGGGAATCATTTCTTGTTACATACATAACCAAGGACCACTCTGTCACTGTTAGGCAAATAGGCAGTTGACTCAAGATAAGCTCTTTCACTCCAAAGAAGCCATTTCTGTTCCCAGAATTTGAGACTTCCAGGAAAATAAGTGATACTTACTTTACTTTAGCCAGCATGAGAAAGACAGTGTTTTTTTTTTCCAAATGACTGAATAAATGTTTGTTATCTGGGAAGCTCCCAAGCTCTCATAGCATTGCCATCTACCCTGTGTGAACCTGACTGCTTTTGTCTCTCCAGCACAGCATTCTCCATCCAAGCATGTTTTCCTGGATGGTGGCATTTATTATGTGACATTTTGGAAATATAAAGGATGCGGAGCAATCATGCAGCAAAATCATAAAGTATTTTATTACTTCAAACTATAAGGGGCAACCACTGATGTACAAGTCCTGAGTGGTGCTGGACCTCCACTGAAGTCCTAAAATGTGATTTAATGAGGCTTTTGGGTTTAGTTCAATTGGAAAAGTTCAGAGCTGTCTGAGGTGTGGAAGCTGCTGAGTTGCCTCCACTCCCGGCGGTGCCATTCACCACCAAGGGATTCTCATTTATCCTAGTTGTGTGGGGATCTAATGTCTGAAAGCCCTCTACCTTCCTACCATTCTTCCTGATTAGCTGGCTTGGATTGGGTTCTGTATCTCAGGGAATTCTTCTTTACCAGGTTGGCAGTTAATCCTAAAAAAGGCTTGATTAATATAATAATAATACTAGTAATAATGATGATGGTATTTGTTAAGTGCTTACTATTTGTCATACACTGTTCTAAGATAAGATACAAGTTAATCAGATTGGACAATGTCCCTGTCCCATGTTAAAGATGAGGTAAATGGAGCCCAGAGAAGCTAAATGCCTTGCCCAAGGCCACGTAGCAGACAAATAGTGGAGCTGGCATTAGAACCCAGATCCTTCTTACTTCCAGGCCCATGCTCTATTCACTAGGTAATGCTGCTTCTGTCTATCCAGGAAAATCTACCTGATGCCCAGACCTATTGTCCTTGTCTGAAGAGTCATTCAGACTGTCAACAATAGTCATTGATTGCTCCCCAAGTGCGGACCTCTTTCCTAGGCTTTGGGGGCTATAGCTGAAGTAAAAGTTGTGGTCGCTTGTCTTAAGGACCAATCTAATGAAAGTAAGATCCATTTTCATGGAGTAATGGCCATTTATCAATCAATCAATCAATCAATCAATCAATCAATCAATCATATTTATTAAGCACTTACCATGTGCAAAATACTGTGCTAAGTGCTTGAGAGAGTACAAAATAACAGAGTAGGTAGTCAGATTCCCTGATTTTGTAGGACATTCTTAGTCATATTTATTGAGCAATTACTGTGTGCAGAGGAAATTACTGTGTAATTTCATGTTGTAAATACTTGGGAGGATACAGTATAACAATAAACAGAAACATTCCCTGCCCATGATGAGCTTATAGTCTAGGCAGAATGGGGTTGGCTGCTTGAGTTATCTTGCCTACTTCAGTGGCAATGACACTGGCTTTGGAAGAGATGGGTCCCATGGTAGATTGAATCATAAACTGTATGACTTGGGCAAGCCACATTACCTCAGGTGGTCTGAGTACTTCTGCCTTCCTGCCTGGGGGAAAAAGCTTGGTTCTTTCCTTTTGCAGGAAGACTTGGTTTTAATATAAGTAAAGTCATGGAAAGTCTTCGGAAGGAAGGTGCTATAAAATTTCAATGTATTTTTTATGGGTTTCTGCTCCCAAATCAATAGGCAAATGCATTTTTCCCATTTCATATAATCTTCAATGTAAATTTAAGTCACACACTGGTAAATGGATGCAGATAGGATGTCTCTATTGGATAAGGTTTAATTGACATGTGAAAAAAGTTTGATTCCCCTCCATCATAATTAAACAATGTAAAATAAATGAATGAAATGTTTTTCTTTTCTGCAAACCAGCTAAACTGTTCAAGATTACTGATTTTACAAGTCCCTCCTTTATTTATTAACTGGTCACCTTCAAACAATGAAACATTAGGATCCACAGTTCCAAATCTCCAGGTTACAGGAAAGCAGCTGGTTCTCAGAAAACATTATGGCTTCCAAAGGGCTGTAAATTTTATGCTGAGAATTTCAGAATTTCAACCTCATTGTTCATTTAGAGCTCTGATAAGGGCTTTTTTGCTGTACCACATTTTACTTTTGACTTCTGCAGACTGAGGGGACTTCTGAAGAGGCCCTCTTTGTAGAGATGGGGGACCCTTAAACATGAGAGAGGTAAAATGACCTATTCAGGAGCACACTGTCAGTGAATTCCTTTTATTGCTCAGTATTCTTCCAGGGGAGCTAAATTTGTGAATTTCCTGTAAAAGACACTCCAAGGCTAGGCCACAGAAAACAGCAATATTTAAAAATGTTGACAACTCTGCCTTTCTTGGAATTGGTGTTAAACAACCTGGATTGGTCCAACACATTTCAGAGATATGAATTTGTACACTAGTAGACCTTGAAGACAAAAGCAAATAACTTCAGAGGTTCAAAAGTGAGCTACACACCTCAATGGAGACCTACAAAGCTGTGGTGGTATCAAATCTCCTACATCAATGAGACTATCCAGGTTTTTTTATCTATCAATAAATTAATTGATCAGTTGTATTTTTTAGGCACTTATGTGTGCAGATAACTGAAATCAGTGCTTGGGTGAGTACAATTCAATAGAGCCAGTGCCCACATCCCTGCCCTCCAGGAGCTTACAGTCTAGTGAGGGAAACAAATATTAAATTATGCAGGGGAAAATGGCAAAGTATAAGGATACATACATAAGTGATGTGGGGGAGGGGTGGGATGAGGATCAAAGTGCTTAGTGGTAGCCCAAGTGCATAAGTGACACATAAAGAGGGAGAATAGAGTTGAGAGATGAAAGGTTTGTGCCTACCAACTCTGTATGTATTGTAATCCCCCAAGTGCTTAGTACAGTGCTCTGCATACAGTAAGCACTCAATCAATATGATTGATTGATAGGTTAGTCAGGGAAGATTTTTTGGAGGACATATAAATTATTAGGGCTTTGAAAGTGGAGAGAGTGGTGTTCTGTTCAGCGTGAGTCGGGAGAGAGTTCCAGGTCTGTGAGAGGGTATGGGCAAAGGGTTGGTGAACATAGAGACAAGATCGAAGCACACTAAATAGGTTGGATTTTAAGAAGGAATTGTGGGGACCAAGTTGCGGTGTGAGCTAACCCACGCTAAATAGGAAGGGAGAGCTAATTGAGTGCCTTAAAACTAATGGTAAGGAATTTCTCACTGATGCAGAGATGGCTGGGAAACCACTGGAAGTTTATAATGAGTGGGAAGACAAACATCAACCTTTTGTAGAAAAATAGTCAGAATAGCAGAGTGAACTATGGACTGAAGAGGGGGGAGACTGGAGGCAGGGAGGTCAGTAAGGAGGCTGAGGCAATAGTTGAGGTGAGCCAGGATAAAGGTTTCTATGCTAAGTACTTGGACCAGAGTGATAGCAATTTGGATGGAGAGGAAGGGCAGGATTCTAGAGATGATGGGAAGGTTGATCTGAAAGGACTTGGTGACAAATTGAATATATGGGTTTAAATGAGTGCAGAATAAAGCCAAAGTTATAGAACTAGGAGACAGGGAAGATAGTGGTATTATCTACAGTGATGGGAAAGTTAGTGGAGGAGAGGGAAGATGAGGAGTTCTGTTTTGGATAAGTTGTTTGAAGTGTTGGCGGGACATCCAAATAGAAATATTCTAAAGGCTGGAAGAAATGTGAGACTGCAGAGAAGAAGTCAGGTCAAGGTTAGAAAGGTAGATTTAGGAGTCATCTGTGTAGTTATGGTAATTAAAACCAGGGGAATGAATAAGTTCTCTAAGGAAATGGGTGTAGATGGAGAACAGAAGAGGACCTACAACTCAGAATTGAGGGAACACCACTGTTATTTTGGAGGGGGGTAGTGGGGAGAGGGAGGTAGAGGAGGAGCTGGTGAAAGAGACTAAGAAGGAGTGACCATTGACAGGAGAGTTAGGAGGAGAACTAGGAGGAGACAGTGTCAGTGAAGCCAATGTTAGTAAAAGAGGTGGTCCACAGTGCTAAAGGCAGCTGAGATCAAGGACGATAAAGATGGAGTAGAATGTTAGATTTGGCCAAATGGAGGTAATTCGTGACCTTGGAGAGGGCAGTTTCTTTAGAGGGAAGGAGGTGGAAACCAGATTGCAGTGGGTTGAGGAAAGATTTGGAGGATGTAAGCAACATGCTTGAGGAGTTTGGAAAGGAATGGTAAGGAGACAGGGTGACAACTGGAGGGTTCCAGTGGTGTCAAGGGAGAGATTTTTAAGATGGGGGTGCTTGGGAATGTTTGAAAGCTAGGATGGGGGTACTTGGGAATGTTTGAAAGCAGTAGTGAAGGTTCCTTTGGATAGTGAACAGTTAAAGATGATGGTCAAAATAGGAAGAAGTGTCTGTGTCGGGGGCAAGTGTTCTAATAAAGTGCAAAGGATTGGGGTTGGGGGGCCAGATGAAGAGAGTAAATTTTGAAAAGAGGAAGGAAATCTCCTCTTGAGATACTACTGAAAAAGATGGGAGAGTTGAAGAGGTGCAAGAGAGATTTTAGGGAGCCCATACTTGATGGTTTCAATTAATTTCAATTGAAATAAGAGGTAAGGCCATTAGGGACAAGTGAGGGGGGCAGAAGGGAGTGGGAGGTGTTTGAAGAAGGAGTTAAAAGTGTGAAGCAACTGTCATGGTCCACAGGTATGGGAGTCAATAAAGATGGAGGAGTATTGTTGCTGGGCAGAGGAGAGGGAAGAGGGATAGAAGGTGAGGATGACTTTGCGATGAACAAGGGCAGCCTGCTGACTGGATTTCCACCAGTAGCACATTGTGGAGCAGGCATATGAGCAGAAGAAGTTTTGTCAGTGTTGCCTATGAGTCATACTCAATGTCAAATGGCAGGATGGGAATACCAGCCAAGAGCCCCTGGAATGCAGTCACTTCATTCTCAAGATTGTAGGCTCCTTGTGGGCAGGAAACGTCTGTACTCGAAAAGGGAATGGAACTAAAAGGCAGTGAGAATTTGAACCCAAGGTTGTGACGCAAGCAAGGAAAGTAACACTCAGAGACAGTGTTGGATAGATCAGAAAAGGGAGGAAGGTGACTGAGTGCCCGTTCACCTCCGGAGAGGTACGAGTGACACAACGACCCCCCTCTCCTGTTTGGCTGTGCTTTTATTTGCAACATATAGGAGAAGTAGCCAATCACAAAGGAACTCGGACAAGTGTTCAGTGACAAAAGGGACTCTTCAAGCAGGCCTTATCTGTTTTGGGTAAGAAGCAATCTCCTGTCCAAGCAGGCCTTATCTGTTTTGGGAAAGAAGCAATCTCCTGTCCCCTGGAATTTGGAATTTGCGGATGTGATATACATACCACCTGAAAAGGGGGACTTCCTGAGACAAAAACAGAGTCATTTAGATCAAGAGCTGCTATGCTCAGAATGCTGTTTTTAACAATGTCTACTAACTCTATTTTATTGTAATAATAATAATAATTGTGGCATTTGTTAAGCACTTACTATGTGCCAGGCACAGTACTAAGTGCTGGATAGCTAGAAGGTAATTGGGTTGGACATGGTCCCTGTCCCACATAGCTTTCACAGTCTTAATTACCATTTTCCAGATGAAGTAACAGGGCCAGAGAAGTGAAGAAAATTTCCCAAAGTCACACAGTAGACATGTGGTGGAGCCAGGTCCTTCTAACTCCCAGGCCTGTGCTCTATCCACTAAGCCATGCTGCTTGCTCTGCCCACATTAAGTGCTCAATTAACACCACTGATTGATTCACCTGTATTGAGACAATCAATGTACCCAATAATACAGCTTACTGGGGGAACATATTTGGAAGAAAGGATATCCAGAGACTCCCTGGTTACCCCTTTTAATCACTACTGTGAAAATATAATATTCAGGAGACGAGCACTAAATGAAGTACAGTTTCCCAAAGGAAATAACATAAAATGCATTAATACATTCCCAAGATCCAAAAAGAAGGCCAAAACAATATAAATATCTCAAGCAAGAGTAATAAAAGTGCATAACACTTAATTGCATAATCAAATGGTAATGCAAACATGTGCCAATAATAAAATACTATGAATTAGGTGTTTTTTTATCTGTACCATTGATAAATATTTAATTCTCAAAGTGTTTTCTTTCACATTCTAGCAGCAAAATATCACCTTGTTCTAACACAGTACAAGATCATTATCTAACGCCAAAGGGAGAACAAACAGAATCTGAAGTGGACTCTAACCTCTCTGTTCAAGTCAGCCAAAGTATTTCTAAATTTCAGGAAAACAGAGAATGAAAGATGAATGGAGCTTGAGCCTAAGTAAACTTTGCACACCTGCAGAAGCAGAGGGTTGTTAAGATGTGAGATAAAAATTCAATAGGCTATTGTGAGAAAGCCCAAATGTAGAGCAGATAGAATTGGTGAGCTGGTAGAAAGATAGCCTATCAGCTGCTGGACAGGGGCCTGAAATTAGACATACACAAACAGATGGAGAAAAAAGACAAGACATTTTGAAGACACACTGAAGCACAGACTCAATGAAGGAAATGGCAGAGTGGCAAGGACTGTGGGGAATGCTCTGAGCCAGCTTTAGAATGCCCAGAACTATGGTGGGGGTTAAACAAGACCCTGAGGTGTCACCCGGAGACTTTCAGCTGCTCTAGGTGTTGGAGTTGGTGGGGTGAGGGCCGCTCTGAGGTCGGACCCCCCCTGAGGAGAGAAAGTCATTGGCCATGCCTCTGAGCTTGCTAGGACTGTCTTTATCTGTTGCCAATTTGTACATTCCAAGAGCTTAGTACAGTGCTCTGCACATAGTAAGCACTCAATAAATACTATTGAATGAATGACTGTGCTGCCAAACCCCAAATGCCACAATTCTAGACCTTCCTTCTTCAAACACTAGTCAGTTGAAGAATGCAATGTCCCCAAATGGATCATTTTTGCCAACAAACATCATAGAAGGGGCCAGCTTTGCTCCAGTGGGTGGGTTTTTTCTGAACTCAGCAACCCAAGTTGAACGTTGAATGTGTCTATGCCAGTTGTGGCTTACTCTTTAGGGCAACCTTGAGAAACAGCATGGCATAGTGTATAAAGCACGGGCCTGGGAGTCAGAAGGTCATGGGTTCTCATCCTGGCTCTGCCCCTTGTCTGCTGTGTGATCTTGGGCAAGTTGCTTCACTTCTCTGGGCCTTAGTTACCTCATCTGTAAAATGAGAATTGAGACTGTGAGGCCCACATGGGAAAGGGACTGTGACCAACCTGATTTGCTTGTATCTACCCCAGAGCTTAGTACAGTGTTTGGCACATAGTAAGTGCTTAACAAATACCATAATTATTCATTATTATTATTGCCTTTTGTTCTGTTTGTGAGTACTGCAACTAATGCAGCAAGACGGGACTGGAGAAACCAACTGGTCACACAACCACTCCTTCTGACTTCCCTGACCTCTGTTTGATTCGAGTCAATCAGAATTGACTCTGAATGATTCTAAAGTGGTTGGGATTGGTGGGGTTGGGAGGTGGAGGGGTCTCATCAAGTTCATCTCTAGGACAGGTGTGACCTTAGGTCAGTATTATCAGGCTTTGGGAAGAAGATATGCCATTCAGATCTCCTTAACTCTAATCTTCCACCAGACAACCTCCTCGGGAGCTTGGATGAAGGAGCTCTTCCATGGACAGCCTGCATCCCTGGATGCTATTGCCCCACCAATAAAGTCACCCTGAAACATCAAATCAATCAGTGAATAATCAATGGTACTCATAGAGCACTTACTATGTGCAGAGCACTGTACTAAGTGCTTGTGAGAGTACAATGCAAATTAGTTGGCAGACTTGTTCCCTGACCACAACGGGCTTACAGTTTGGAGTGGGAGACAAACATTATTATAAAATGATTTATAATATGTAATTTAAAGATATGTACATATGCAACTGTTGCATCCAGCAAAATGCCTGTTCTTGCTTCATAGTCTGTAGCTTTAGCCACAACACAAAGTCTCTGTAACCAGAGAAACCTGTTAATTCATGAGCCCAGAGAGCAGGAACAATTTATAAACCATCAGCAGTACTGTCCTGGGATTGCAGAAATTTATATGCATTTTTTCCTTATAAATTGTTACTGACTGCTTTATACTATGGGCAGTATATCCTCAATGTGACACATAAGCATTCCTTCACCTCTGCTTTTTGCCAATTTTGCTTTATTGTGGACATTATATATGGTACAGGGAGAAGAAACTATTCCTAACTGATGAAAAAGATCTGCTGGTGAAAGAGAAGCATCTTAAGCTAGGGAAGTTCATTTTGTTAGCGAGCTAATGCAATTGCTCTGAAAAATGGAGTAAATCCTTCATGCTATTGCATTTTTCTTATAGAGGACTTTTCTTCCTAGTGGCCAAAGCACATCACAAAAATGACCTCTCACATTGTGGTATGGAAGGGACAGGTTCATCAGTTCCATTTTGCAGATGGAACAATTGAAGCACAAAGTGGTTAGGTGAGTTTCTTAAGGCCAGACAGAAAGCCATTAACAGAATGGAATCCAGGTCTCTTGACTCTCAGGCCTGAACTCAATTCACTAGTTGGCACTGGTTTTTTGACTAGGATATAAAAATAAACTATCTTACAGAATGCTGCCCTTTATTGATTTTAAAGAAGAATGGTTTACTCTGAATGTTTTCATCCTATATATTTTCTTTGAAACAGGACTTATCTTTATGGAAATACCACTTCCCGTAAATTCAAGCTAAAGTGATTCCATAACGTCACATAAACCTAACATGGGTAATTGGTGTCAGCTTCAGGAGTTTGATCAGTATAAAACCAGACTGTCAGGAAACTCCAGAGTGAAGAATGAGCATTTATTGGTTTTGTGAAATGAATTAATGTTCCCGTAAAATGAATTTCAGACTAGACATTGATTTAATGAGGTGGCTTTTAAAATGCAAATAGGAACTTCTGGGACAAGGTTGGATTTTAGCTGGCAGTTTAATGTATTAAACTGGTCCTGCAGATTAAAAAAAAAATCTCTGGTTCTTGCAAAAATATCTGCAAACCCCAAATTTTCAATTAAATCCATTCATGTTATACTGATGACATCACTCTTCCACTATCCAGAAATGCAATTCCATGCTGCAACCTCTGTCACTCAGGTAAAGGAACTAAAGCACTCGCCTTCAGTCAGCTACATTCAAGAGTTGGTCCTAACATAAATTCCTATTCAGCTCTAGAGTAAAAGGAAGTAGAAGGAGAGGCGGGGAATGTGCTGCCTGAATTCCTGTAGGCCTGCCTGGTCCAGTTCCTTTCAGGCTTCAAGTGCCTAAGCAAGGTTATTCTTGGTCAGATTAATGACCCATCCAGTCCAGTATTCGGTTTCCTATGTTGACAGTGGGATATTTGAAGGAAATTTGTGGTAGTTGCACTACTGGACAAGGTTCATGGATTAGGAATCTAATAGTTCTAACTTTCCCTCTACATTGCCCTAGACAAATAGGTATAAACACATTTGCATGGTTGCTTAAATATACAGAAAGATGCTGGAGTTGATCCTTTGATGTGCTCTGAGGTTTTTGGATCAATTTTTTATATAAAAAGGATGGAGAATTACTTTCATGGTCAGTTTGATTCGGCCTTCACCTTTCCAGGAGGGATTGAGCTGCTGTACTATTCCGAAGGGGCTCACCTGACATCCTCTGAGGTGTCTCCCAATGAGAGTGAGGTCCTCTCCTCACTCTGCTGTGATTAGATCCCTAGTCACCATGCAGCAGCGGAGAAGCCAATCACAGCTGGGAGGCCCTGGAAAGAAAGTGTGGCCAGAGGGTGCTGGGGATCAGCAGCAATGCCTCTGGACTGACTGGTACCATGCCACCTAACCCTGACTAATTCTTTTCGTCTTCCTTTTCAATTAGGGCTGATTGAATAAGATACTCAGCCCAAGAGTATTTGGGTTTCCTAACCAGTGGTACTGGGGAGGGAGTTGCTCTAGATGCCCACAGATGGGTTTCACGGCTGAACTCAAAATGATGGAATTGGAGGATCCTAGGTGGACATATGGGCAACCAGAAACAGTTGCTAACTCCCTTGAGTGGACTTTGGTTCTATCCCTAAGCCTGGCTGTTTGTGATCACATTGATGACTTTGAAAATATTGGGAAGGCAAGACTGAAGAAGGAGGGAGACTCCAAACTGACCTTTCCTGCCCTGTTGCAAATGGGTCAGAGGTTCTCCTCTCTCCTCCCCAAAGGGATAGTGATTTTCAGGTTTGGAGGTTGTGGCTGAAGGAGGAGATGTGACTTTTTTCCACATCACTATGCTCTTAGAATAGGATTCACCCTCTGGGAGTGGGGCCAGAATTTGCTAATGAGGAGTCTCTGGGATGCTTTCCTATTAGAGAAATTTTTTCAGAATAATTAATCAATGGCATTTATTGTGTGCTTAGTGTGAGCAGAGCCCTGTGCCAAGTGCTTTAGAGTAATCAAAAAATATGGCACAAGGACCATTTCTCTGGCCACTACTAGCTGCCTTCAAAGTGATCATGTGACTTCTGGAAATGGCTGGTTCGGTCTCTAGGAACAGCTTCGTATAGTCAATCTAATGGCCAAGTGTTCTCATCATACCAGGCTGGAAGTATTGAAAGGGGACTTCTTATGATATGAGCAAGGAAACTCTGGACAAGTACCTCACTTTTAGATTTGAAATGTCTCGGGTCACCTGTGCCCAAGTATTAAGGAAAATGTTGAATAATGTCATCTGAAGAATTATTTATTATCACTATTATTATTATTCTATAAGTACCCACTGGTGTCATGTGTGAGGTGCCTGACTTGTAACATATTCAATGCCTTCTGTGCTGCTGGGACACCAAATGTTTAAATTGTTTTAGGTGAATTTAGAATTCATTTTTCTTGCCAGTTTAAGTAGAGAAGGAAGTTTCCTCAATGCTGTTTGGGCTAATATGGGCTCATTAATTTATTTCTGCCTTGGACATTAGCAAACAGAGTTGGAGGCAGTTTTGATTTCTGCAGACTTGCTTAATAAATTGCTAAAGTTAAATAATCTGCCACTCTCTTGGGATGAATGGTATGCTTTACAGGAAAATCCCTCTGAGGTGAAATGAAAATAACTGTCAATCTGAGTGAGGCTTGGAAGATGCAAATGGGACAAGGTTGAGGTCTCTTCAGGAGAGGTTGTGGAAGGTCAAAAACCTTTTTAATAGTTTTTGAAATCAGAGGAGGAATGGCAGAAAATGTCATGACGTGTAGGTTTTCATTGTCATGCTTCTATCTGTGAAAACAAGAAACTTGGCAAATAATGAAAAATGCAATGGAGGTAGGCAGATAACAGTCTAGTTTGAACAGGGACCTAGCAAAGAAATGTTATACTTAGGAGGTACAATTGCCTAATTGGATGTCAATATATTTACCTCAAATCATTATCTCCAAGTATCCAAACTAGTTCCATTACAGTTTGACAGATTTTAATAGATCTTTCCCACCATTCAGTAATGCTATAGGCTTCTCGGCTAATTTCCGTGACCCCATTATTTTTTATGGTATCTGTTAAGTGCTTACTATGTGTCAAACACTGTTCTAAGCACTGGGGTAGATACAAGTTAATTTTGTTAGTTGCAGTCCCTGTCCCACATGGAGTTCACAGTCTAAGTAGGAGAGAGTACAGGAGAACTGAGGCACAGAGAAGTGATGTGATTTGACCAAGGCCACGCAGCAAGTAATTGGCAGTATTGGGATTAGAATCCAAGTCTTCTGATTTCCAGGCCCATGCTCTTTCCACTAGGCCATTAGGCCACAATGCTTTTCATGGCTCCTGTTTTTGGAATTAACTGGATGCCCAAGTCCCCAAGATTATGCAAAGTTCAAGTTGTTCCCTTAGCTTGGATTTTCCTTAAGCAGCCTGCTTCATAGTTTGGTGTTCAAAATTGTAGCTAAGTGTCTGTAAATCCACCAGAACTGTTGTCTGTAGGTTAAAACTTATTTACCTTACCTCACTGGGATCCCCTACTGCAGCCCAGTTCACACTTTGCTTCTCTATTTCCAGCTTGCTCATGGTGCCCTGATCTTGTCTAACTCGTTGCCAATCTCTTTGCTATTTCCCACCCCTGCCAGCACTCCCCTCCCCACACCCCTCACTCCCAGCCCCAGCCTGGAACTCCTTCCCTCTCCATACGTGGCAGACCACCACTCTCCCCACCTTATTAAGGTCACATTTCCTCAAAGAGCCTTCCGTAATTAAGCCCTCTTTTCTCTAGTTCCTTCTCCCTTCTGTGTGGTCTGTGCACTTGGATTCGTGCCCTTTGAGCATTTGGTATTCACCCTAACCTCAGCCTCCTAGCACTCATGTACATATCTATAAATGACTTATTTATATTAATGTCTGTCTCTCTCTCAAGACTGTAAGCTCGTTGTGGGCAAGGAACATGTCTATCAACTCTCTCAAGTGATTAATACAGTTCTCTGCACACAGTAAGTGCTCAATAAATACCACTGATTGATTAAACATCAGAAAGGAGTCTTCCTAGTTGTCAGTAAATACTTTTATGTCTGGTTACCCCTTTGGAGTGCAAGCTTCTTGTGGGCAAGGAGAATGTCCCTTCTTTGTAGTATATTCACAAGCATTTGGTACAGGGTGCTAAATAAGCACTACTATTACTATGACTATCAAATTAAGAATAATAATACAGTACACATTCAACAGCCCTGCAAACAGTAGAAATGCAGAAGGTAGTGTCCTAGTTAAGGTGAAAAGTTAAAAAAAAAGGCATGCTGTCATTTGTAGAGTCTAAACTAGGCCTCCCAACAAAAAGAGTGGGAGGAACAAAGCCTCAAATCAATTCACTAAAGCAGTTTATGGTCAGAGTTCGTTGCAGTGGGTAGGCTGTTTTGTTTAAAATTGGGACACTGGGATACCATTCCAAGCTTCCTGGCTTTCTCTTTTCTTTCAGAGACTGAGAAGAGGTAGAAGGGGAATGAAGGAGAGGAAGAAGTCAGTAGGGAAGCAGCGTGGCTCAGTGGAAAGAGCACGGGCTTTGGAGTCAGGGCTCATGAGTTCGAATCCCAGCTCTGCCACTTGTCAGCTGTGTGACTGTGGGCAAGTCACTTAACTTCTCTGTGCCTCAGTTCCCTCATCTGTAAAATGGGGATTAAGATTGTGAGCCCCACGTGGGACAACCTGATTCCCCTGTGTCTACCCCAGCGCTAAGAACAGTGCTCTGCACATAGTAAGCACTTAACAAATACCAACATCATCATCATCATAGTTCAAGTCACCAAGAATTCTGGGCCAGCCTTAAATTCCACAGTGCTCTGGGCTCAAATTGAGGATGCACTCAGCATCCTCCAATTGAACTAGACTGAGGAAGAAACGATTAAAGATAATTATACAAATCTGGATATCTGCAGAGCTCGACAGCATGCATCCTGGGAGGTGGCCAATGGCACTGTGGGGATTGTAGGAGTGTCCTTGAGGGCTAGGTATAAGGCTTTGGTTTGGTTGCAGCTCTCATATTTGGAGAGCAGATGGGCTACAGTCAATCTTCTTCTCCTCCTCACTGATTTGGGATGCAGGGTCCCAGGGTTTCTAGGGATCAGAGAACTTTCCCTGAGGGGATTCCATAGAAGATAGAGGGTCACTGTACTATAGAAGACTAGCTCCATTCTTATGGAGGGAGTTGTTCTGACAGATTGGTTAATCGGTAAGTTTGTGAATGAAGGCACCTCATTTTGCACTCTTCACTGCTAATCTAGTTGGGCCTTGCTTTCAACTCTCCTTTGTCTGACCCACTGTGCATTTCCTTCTTCTTGCAAATCCTGTGCTCAGTCCCCACTCAAATTCTCAAAACCAGGACCCTCTTTGCCTTAAAAGCCCTTCTAACAACTCACCTCATCTAGGAAGCATTCCAAGTCTAATTCCTGACAAGATCATGCCTTCAGACACCCGTAGCACTTATTTGTAAAGGGGTTTATTTATTCTACTTATTCAGGCATTTATTCATTTTTCGTTTACTTTTGTTTTCATTGTCATTATACTATCTGTGTCTGCTTGTATACTCCAGGAGGGCAAGGACCATATCTTCTAGTTTATTGCTTACTTCCAAGGGCTTAGTTTAGTGCTCTGCATTCAGTGGGCACTCAATAAATACTGATGATGAGTAGAATGCTGACCCTGATAAGAGTTTCCTACAGCAGAATTCCAAGACATATCCCAAACTCAGTACAGTGCTCTGAACATAATAAAGGTTCAGTAAATACCAGTGATTGATTGATACCCTCTGGTTTGGCTTCCTGGGTGGTATACAGGAGGAGCAGAGAATGGGATTATTGATTTAGAAGTGTCCCCTGCTTATCCTCTTCTGGAGAAATCACCCAGAAAGAACCACAGGTTGAAGGCTGGGAAGAGGTAGAGAAGAGCCCCATTATGTTTGGGAAAGAAAAAGCAGCAGTCTTTTCAGTCTTATCTGAAAAGTCATTATCATTTGTGAGAAGCAGATGGCCTAATGGCAAGAGCATAGGCTTGGGAATAGGAGGTTGTGGGTTCTAATCGTGACTCCACTGTCTGCTGTGTGACCTTGGCAAGTCACTTCACTTCTCTGTGCCTCAGTTACCTCATCTGTGAAATGGGGATTGAGACTGTGAGCCCCATGTGGGACAGAGACTGTGTCCAACCTGATAAACTTGTATCTATCCCAAAACTTAGAACTGTGCCTGGCACAAAGAAAGCACTTAACAAATACCATAATTATTATTACTGTGAGCAGTGGAACTCACTCCAATCTCCCTCAAACTATCTTGGCATTTACGACTCCTCCTTTTTAAGTAGGAGGAAAGGTTATTCTTGGAGACAGCCCACCTTTCTGGGGATGAAATGAGTGCGATCAAAGCTTTTGCTCCCTGCATATACTGGGAGGGAGTGGTGGGACTCACGCTGAAATGCTGAACCATGATTGCTCTTAAGAGCTGCACCTTGGGTGCCTGGGATGTTTGGGGAGACAAAGGGACTGTGTGAAAGCTGGTATTCTGGTGCCCTCCTGAGTCCCCATCTGTTTAGCATATTCTAAGCAGCCATGAGTCTCGTTTGTGTTTCAATTTGAGTAGGGAGGAGTCCTGCTTGCCTCAAAGATAGCAGGTAAACCCAGCAGGGAAAATTTAGTTAGCATTAAAATCACCAACTTTCAAAAAGTTTCAGGAAGGTCAAAGACTGTTCTGGCAGTTTGAGCCAAGCCGAGGGAAACTTCTGAACTAATCCATACAAAACCTCACTTCAGGATTTAGATGAGGCCCCACTTTTTCAGAAATGGCCCCACAGGTTAGTATCTGTAAATCTTTTACACTTATATCCTTGCAAAGCCAAGTGTATAAAATGCTACATGGAAATAAACACTCACACTCAGAAGCAGCGTGGCTGAGTGGAAAGAGCATGGGCTTGGGAGTTAGAGTCATGGGTTCTAATCTCAGCTCTGCCGCTTGCTAGCTGTGTGACTTTGGGCAAGTCACTTAACTTCTCTGTGACTCAGTTCCCTCATCTGTAAAATGAGGATTAAGACTATGAGTCCATATAAAGGGGAGCCCATTTAAAATATTTTTGAAATAGCATTTTTTTACCATGGCTTGAATAAGCAAGAGCTTTCCTCATTTACTTTTTCAGCCACTTTGTGGGACTGTTTATTGTCCTATTTTACAGCAGCAGTAATATGAGTAGTCATAGTATTTATTGAGCATTTATTCTAAGCCCTTTACCCGGTAGATTATGCTCTCCAGAGAGGGCCTTTTTGGTATAGGAAAGTAGTAGTAATAGTAGTAGTATTTATTATTAGTAGTTATTGTAGGAATAGTAGCAGTAGCATTTAATGAGCACCCTTTGGATACAATGCACTGTTCTGTGTCTAGGAAGTACAAAATGAACAAGTGACATATTCCCTGCCTACAAGGGTTTCACAAGCTAATAGGGAAGCCAATCATACAAGCATTTACATACTAATCAAAGTAAATAAATGTACAATTATATGTATACGTGTATATATATACATGCTGATGATAAGTAGACATAAATACCTAGAGGTGATTAGGAGATACTTGAACATGTTTGAAGGCAGAGGGAAGAAATGATCAGGGAATGATAAGTTGAAGATAGTGGTAAGGGAGGGTAGGAGGGTGAAAGCAATTGTTTGAAAGAGTGGAAAAAAGTTAAGATCAACTAGGAGACCTCTTCTTCAGAAACAGCTGGTGCAAATTCACTTATCCAGACAGGGCTCTTGGCTAGTGGCTCAAGGGGGTTTGCAATCTAAAAAAGGGAGGGGGAAAAGCCCCTTTCTTCAACCCTTGTTAAGCCACTCTATTATACTCAATGATGATTTCAAAGTGAGTGAAAGCATAGTAGTGTTTGCTGTTTTCAAGGTTTCAGACATAGAGTATTTTGTTTAATGACCACACTCTGCTCCCTTTCTCCATCTTAGTTGTCTCATAATGCATTCTGCTGAGCACAGGAAGACTGCATGAGAAAATGTGGATGGCTCAGTGTGAGCCTTTTTTTAAATGGTGTTTGTTAAGTGCTTACTATGTGCCAGACATTGTACTAAAACCTGGGTTAGATACTAGCTTATCAGGCTGGGCACAGTCCATATCCCATGTGTGTCATATAATCTTAATCCCCACTTTAGAGATGAAGTAACTGAGGCACAGAGAAGTTAACAGACTTGCCCAAGGGCACACAGCAGGCAAGTGGCAGAATCGGGATTAGAACACAGGTCCTGCTGACTCCCAGGCCCTTGCATTTTCCACTAGGTCTTGCTGCTCCTTTTCACCCCTTTCACAATATCTACTTTAATGCAAGACCTGCTTCAGGTAGTACATACCGTTGAACCACTGGTATCTGAGTAATAGCCACCTGCATGACAGCACTTACAAAATTACAAAATATCTGTAATTTTATTTATTTATATTTATGTCTGCCTACCCCCACTAGACTGTGAGCTCACTGTGGGCAGGGAATATCACTGTGTATTGCTGTATTGTACTTTCCCAAGTGCTTAGTACAGTGCTCTGCACATAGTAAGTGCTTAATAAATACAATTGAATGAATGAATGAATGAATGAATGAGGGCCAGAAAAGGCCTCTCTCTCTCAAAGAGACTCACACTTGTGTTTTCAGCCTCACTGGTGGCAGCATCATCTTCAAACTGAGGGACAATTCTACCTCATATTGTCAAATATTATAAAAATTGAAATCCTGTAATGCAGGCAGTTCTACTTCAAATGTTCTCTGGGTGGGCAATATGAGAATAACCTACAGATACCCAAATAGCTGCTGCATGATGAACTGAAATGGGAAATGATGAGCAGGGAGGACAGGAAAACTGCTTTAAATACTTATGTATTAAATTGAGGAGGCATAAGCATGGACAACTGGAAGACAGCAGCAGGAGCAGAAAGCCTGGCATATATCGACTGGAGATGGGGTGATTCTCTTAGAACAGAAGCATCACAACATAACAAGAAAATGGCACTGTAGGTAACAAATGTAACAGGACAGTAAGGGATGAACTTTAGTGCTCCCGGTGTAGAATAAATAGTCACACAGTCATATTCTCAGTCATATTCCCATACACTGATAAAAATCTACTTGACAGTTGCCTTATAATTGAATCAACAGGTTGGCTATCCACACATGAAGAAGTTCAAGAAGAGGCCAACAAAAGGGAAGGGAAGGAAGGGAAGCTGTATAGCTTAGTGAAAAGAGCATGCACGTGGGAGTCAGAGAACCTGAGTTCTAATCTTGACTCTGCCACTTTTCTGCTGTGTGACCTTGGGCAAGTCACTCAACTTCTCTGTGCCTCAGTTACTTCATCTGTAAAATGGGATTAAGACTGTGAGCCCTATGTGGGACATGGACTGTGTTCAATCTAATGAGCTCATATCTACCCTAGTGCTTATATAGTGCCTGGCACAAAATAAGTGCTTAACAAATACCATAAAACCCCACCAAAACAAAAACCAAAAGTGATCAGTGGCTCAGAAAGAGAAACCTGACAAAAAGGCTGAAAAACTGGCATTCATTTCATCCTAAATAAAGGGCTGAGTAATTTAGTGATTCTCTTAAAATAGATAAAAGGGGAAGATGGCTTACATCCTTATTCTCCCAGAGAGTGAACATAAATTTCAGAGGCAAAAGTTTAGAGTTAAAATAAGGAGGAATTTGGCTGACCAAGGTAGAGAAAAACTCACTGTCCTTTCCAGTTTGATTTCATGTGATGACATTATGTTGATGTTGCATACCCATTCATGTCATGGGAAAATTGTTTGGAACCCTCAAACCAATAATAGTTACCCAGGGACCCCTTATTAACCTTTACACTTTAAGGGTAACCTACCTTTGTTACTCCTGAACATTGAATTTCCCTCCCATATCCTCCTCATTATTAGAAGACTCAGGCTGGGTGCCCATAACTTTTTTAGCTATCCCCTTTTTTAGCAACCTGAGGCCATTGCTTGCCTCATGGGAACACCTGAAGCT
This sequence comes from Ornithorhynchus anatinus, assembly GCF_004115215.2. Lineage (NCBI taxonomy): Eukaryota > Metazoa > Chordata > Mammalia > Monotremata > Ornithorhynchidae > Ornithorhynchus > Ornithorhynchus anatinus. The sequence continues at coordinate 113,279,511 of NC_041729.1, forward strand.
GGTCCTGGATGGGCTTCATTACAGGGATAAGAACAAACTACAGATACAATGAAGGTCAATACCTGATTCTCCCATGGACAAACTCACATATCTCTCACCTATTCCCCAATTCTCTGTTATCTGTACCCACTCACCACCTCCGCCATCCACTATTTGGCTCGATAGTCCTTGCTCTTTTTCCCAAATCTTTTTGCCCCTCTGGTTCCTTACTCTCTGTGCCTCATTTTGAGACCTGTCCTAGCCTCCTTATCTTGAGTTATGATCCACTGTGCATTTTCTGCTGTCTGTTTCTTTCTCCTTTTTGTTCTGTCAGTCAACACTATTCTTATCACTTTTGTTTTGTTTTGCTTTTTCCTTTCTTTGTTTCTCTGTTCTCTCTCTCTCGTGCGTTTTTCCCATCCTTGTTCACCTCCTAATTTTTTTTCTTAATAATTGAGGTATTTGTTAAGCACTTTATATGTGGCAAGCACTGTACTAAATTCTGAGGTAGATACAGGATAATCCTCCCAACCTTAGTCCTCTGCCGGGTACCTGGGCCAAGCTCACATGAGCCTGGCTTCGCTCCGGGATCCAGATTCACCGCAGATGAAGCCTGACTGCTTCCCAGTGAACAGCCTGGAACCCTTGCTCTCCCTTTGGGCAGGGCATGTGACTGTCACGTTGTTGGATCGTGTGCTCCCAAGTACATAGTACAGTGCTCTGCACACAGTGAGTGTTCAGTAAATACCCTTGATTGGCAGACTAGTCAGGAGTCTCTGTCATGAGAATGTATCCTCTCCAATGGACTGTCTATATGAGGAGCAGTGTGGCTTAGTGGAAAGAGCCCAGGGTTGGGAGTCAGAGGTCGTGGGTTCTAATTCCGGCTCCGCCACTTGTCAGCTGTGTCACTTTGGGCAAGTCACTTAGCTTATCTGGGCCTCCGTTACCTGTAAAATGGACATGAACACGGTGAGCCCCACGTGGGACAACCTGATCACCTTGTATCTACCCCAGCGCTTAGAACAATGCTTGGCACCTAGTAAGCGCTTAACAAATACCATTATTATTACTATTATCTGGGGGATGACTTTCAGCGACGGCACCTTCACCGACCCTCAGTGAAAATGCCCACTCTCTCGAAGGAAGCAGTGCCCCTCAGACCCTGGTAGAGGGGTCCCCAAGGGGAAGAGGGTGTGGAGGGGAGCTCTTGCCGAACCTTGGTCTCCATGACGACTCCCTCCGCTGGCTCTCCTTGCTCCCTCCTTTCCAGTCAACCCCGGAGCCCTCGTATCCATTTCCAAACCATGCAGGCACCCTGTGTCTGAAAGACAGGATGTCTCCATCCCCTGGCCCCCTCCTCCCTCACCTCCCTTCTCTCCTTCTCTGGCCCAGTCCGCACATTCCGCTCCTCTGCCGCCGCTCACCTCCTCACTGGGTCTTGTTCCTGCCTGTCCTGCCACTGATCCCTGGCCCACGTCCTCCGCTGTCCTGGAATGCCCTGCCTCCTCACCTCTGCCAAACTAACTCTCTTCCCCTCTTCAGAGCCCTACTGAGAGCTCACCTCCTCCAGGAGACCTTCCCAGACTGAGCCCTCCCTTTCCCTCTGCTCCTCCTCCCCTCCCCATCGCCCCAACTCCCTCCCTTTGCTTTTCCCCCTTCCTCTCCCCACAGCATTTGTGTATATTTATATATATTATTTATTACTCTATTAATGATGTATATATATCTATGATGCTTTGTATCTATTTTGATAGGTTTGATGCCTGTCTACTGGTTTTGTTTTGCTGTCTGTCTCCCCCTTTTAGACTGTGAGCCCGTCGTTGGGCAGGGATTGTCTCTATCTATTGCCAAATTGTACATTCCAAGTGCTTAGTCCAGTGCTCTGCACACAGTAAGTACTCAATAACTACTTGAGTGAATGAATGACTGAATGCCCGCCGCCGGTGGCACCCGTCCTGATTTGATTGGCAGATGGGCAAACGCAGGCTGCCTCTACCACCTCCTTCTTCCTAAATGGAGGGTGTGGGCTTTCCGCCCACCCCGTTTAGATCAGCTTGTAAATTTCCCTGGGCGACTTCTCTTTCTGTAAGCGGATCTGATGACTGGGAGGACGGACGACTTTTTCTCTTCTCTAAGTTAAAGGGCATCGATAGCTGGGCAGCGGTTAGGCAACAAGGTCACGGGCCTGGCAGAAGGGTGCCCACTCCACCAGAATTCCCTGGATGGGTCTGGGAGGGGACGAGGAATGCCACCTCGCCTTGGGGGAAAACCAAGTTCTCCCGAGGGTAGAGCGGAGGAAAGTCAAGAACCAACTTCCTGTTGGCTGAGCGGGGTTGCCGGTTCGCTTCTCTGGGAGCCAGCCAGCGGAGATCTTCTTGCGTGTGGCCCATGGAAAGAACACGGGCTTGGGAGTCAGAGATCACGAGTTCTAATCCCGGCTCTGCCACTTGTCAGCTGTGTGACTTTGGGCAAGTCACTTCACTTCTCTGGGCCTCAGTGACCTCATCTGGAAAACGGGGATGAAGACTGTCAGCCCCACGTGGGACAACCTGATTACCTTGTATCGTCCCAGCGCTTAGAACAGTGCTTGGCACATAATAAGTGCTTAACAAATACCAAAATTATTATTGTTATTATTTATTTCTCTCTACCTGTGCTAGACGAGGGGTTAAAAGGAAGCTCCAGGGAGTTCAGCTGGTCATTCTCTTAATTCAGAGCCATGGTTAGCAGTGTGGCCTAGTGGAAGGAGCACAAGCCCTGAGAGTAGAACCCTGGGAGGATCTGGGTTCTAATTCCGCCCCACCGTTAGTCTGGTGGGTGACCATGGGCAAGATACCTGGACTCGTCTGTGCCCCGGGATTCGCACCCTTTCTTCACCCCTCCTTCAGCCCCACAGTGTTACGTACGCAGCCACAATTTAGTCAAGTTAACATCCGAATCTCCATCTCTAGATTCATCTTGGGCGGGAATGTGGATGCCAACTCTCCCAAGAGCGTACTGTACTCTCCCAAGAGCGTAGCACAGTGCTCTGCACACAGAAGGTGCTCAGTCTATGCTATCAATTGGTGGACTAAGTGAAAAGTCTTTATGTAATCATTGTGTTAAGTGCTTACTATATGCCAAGTACTGTGACTTAGTGGAAGGAGCCCAGGCTTGGGAGTGAGAGGTCATGGGTTCTAATGCCGGCTCCGCCACTTGTCAGCTGGGTGACTTTGGGCAAGGTACGGCACTTCTCTGTGCCTGAGTTACCACATCTGTAAAATGGGGATTAAGGCTGTGAGCCCCACGTGGGACAACCTGCCTACTTTGTATCTACCCCAGCGCTTAGAACAGTACTTGGTACATAGTAAGCGCTTAACAAATGCCATCATAATCGATTGTATTTATTGAGCGCTTACTATGTGCAGAGCACTATACTAAGCACTTGGAATGTACAATTCGTCGACAGATAGATACAATCCCTGCCCAACAATGGGCTCACAGTCTAAACAGGGGAATCAGACAACAAAACAAAACAAGTTGTCTGGCGTCAATATCTTCAAGATAAATAGTATCATAGATATATATATATATATCTACATCATTAACAAAATAAATATAGTAATAAATAATATATACAAATATGCACAAGTGCTATGGGGAAGGGAAGGGGGAAGAGCAGAGGGAGGGAGTAAGGGGAATGGGGAGAGGAGGAGGAGCAGAGGGAAAGGGAGGGCTCAGTCTGGGAAGGGAGGGCTCAGTCTCATCTCTCCCACCTCCCAACTCTTTCTTATGTGATTCCTCCTGCCTGGAACTTCCTGCCCTCTTCAAATCAGCCAGAACACAGATCTTTGCACCTTCAAAGCCCTTCTCAAATCCCACTTCCTTCATTATTAATTATGAATCTTCTTCCAGGAGGCCTTGACTGATTAATTTTTTTTCTCCCTGGGTTGTAACTTCTCAAAAATCATCTCATCATTTGTGGATCACTTCCAGACTTAGGCACATATAGCCAGTCACCTGTAGCACTTTCATAAGTATTGAGCTACATATTCCGTGTGGTGAACCCACAGCAAGATGATTTACTAGTACTGTGATCTCACGAACAACAATAGAGAAGAAGAAGAAATTTGGGAAAGAACTGGGCTGTTCTACTCCAGGACAAGTCGTTGCTGGTCTGTGGGGACAGAGCATGGAGAGAGATGTGGCCTTCTGTCCTTACTCTATCCAGTAATGGGCCTTGACCAATGAACAATTGCCCTGTAGAGCTGCTGCCGTGATGCCTAAGGCAGGTAAAAGGTGGTCCCTTCGAATTGCAAGCAGGGAAGCAGTGTTCAGGGGGAAGCAGCATGTGGAGGGGCCAACAGTGTCAGCGGTCCATGTTGCCAGGAACTTCTCCCAACCTTCCGCCGCGATATTGGCAGAACGGGCTCCCTTGACCAACAGACTGGTCCCAAGACCAAACCTTTGGTGGAGTGGGTATGTGCATGTGTTACTCCCTTGCATGTGGATAAATTTCTAAGTAAAGCTTTCCACAGTAACTTCAGTGGTTTAGTTTGACTCCGTTTGACTTTTTACTTGTCACAGAGCCTAACCCATTCCAGCAAAGTCCTGGTTGGTATATGATCCTCCACTAGTTAAGCACTCATCCTCATATCCATCGTTTTATTTTCTTCTTCAGATGATTTGGAATTTATTCTTGTGTGTCTCCCCTGATAGACTGTAACCTCCTTGATGGCATGGATTGGGTCTTACTTTACTTTTCCAAGCTCTTGGTAGAGCAGCAGAGAAGATTGGCAACAGTAGCCATAAAAACAATTGATCGATTAAATAATTTCTGGGTTAGATGTATTTAGTTTTTCCTCAAAAATGATTCTGGAATTATTAATAATAATAATGATAATAAAATAATGGTAAAAATCATTATAACAGTGTTATATAGTAAGTGCTTACTATGTGCCAAGCACTTTCCTGAGTGTTGGGGTAGATACAAGATCATCATGTTCCACATGGGTCTCACAGTCTAAGTAGGAGGGAGAACAGGTATTGAATCCCCACTTGGCAGATGAGGTAACTGAGGCACAGAGAAGTTAAGTTGACTTGCCCAAGGTCACACAGCATGTAAGTAGTGGAGCCAGGGTTAGAATCCAGGTCCTCTGACTCACAGTTCTATGCTTTTTCCAGTAAACCATGCTGCTTTTCATAGGTCCAAGACAGAGCCTGAGGATGGGTCAGATTTGTCAATAGGGTTGGCCCTGAAGATAAGCTTTTCAATCAATCAATAGTATTTATTAGGCACTTCCTGTGTTCAGAACACTACTAAAAGACCTCTCTTAACTTACCTGTTCCAAGTCTAACTGTTTGCTCTCCTCCTGTTGATTCTTCACCCCCTTTAGGCTTTAAGGTTGTTTTGGGCAGGGAATGTGTCTACCAACTCCATTGTATTGTACTCTCCCAAGTGCTTAGTACAGTGCTCTGCTCACAATAAGTGCTCAATAAGTACCTTTGATTTATTGTTTGATATGCTGACTACCGTGTTAGCCTCTGCACTGACCACTCTGCCTCCTGTCTCTTCTCATTCCACTTACTTCACTCTGCTGCCCAGATCATTTTTCTTAAAAACAGTTAGGCCACATCTCTCCATTCCAGTGGTTGCTCATCCACTTCTGCATCAAACAAAAACTCCTTACCATCAGCTTTAAAACCTCAAGTAGTTTACCCCCTCCTACCTTACCTCACTGATTCCCTACTATATCCTAGCACACTCACTTCACTCCTCTAGTGCCAATCTACTCACTGTACCTCAAACTTATCTATCTCGCTGCCAAGCCTTTGCCTATATCCTTCATCTGATCTGGAACTTTCTCCTTCATATGTAACAGATCAACACTTTCCCCACCTTCAGAGCCTTCTTAAAATCACATCTCCTCCAAGAGGTCTTCCTTAACTAAGCCCTCATTCTCCCCCTTCTGTGTCATCTATGCATTTGGATCTGTAAGCTTTAAGCTCTTGAAATTCACCACACTCTCAGCTCCACAACACAAGTATACAGCTGTAATTTATTTTATTATTTGCCTTCCCCTCTAGACTGTGAGCTCTTAATGGGTAGATGATGTGTCTACCAACTCTGTTGAAGTGCACTTTCCTAAGTGCTTAATACAGTGCTCTGCACAGAGTAAGTGCTCAATAAATACCATTGCTTAAATTTGATTGATCTATTGAGTACCTACTCTGTGCTTTTGCATTTTTCATTTTTCTCATTAAAAGATGTTCCTTGGGGTCCTGTCTGGTTTGTTCACATGCACATAAAAAAAGCCTTGGGCTTAGGAATTAGAACCTTAATTAGGGTTTCCTGATATTTTTGATAAAAACTTAGTTTAGAGTTTTTATGTTCTGGTCTCTCTCATCCCAGTGGAAACCTGACAGAAATATTTAAGGTCATAGATAAAGAGAAGGCTGTGTCTATATCACTAATACTATTGCTTCATAGTTCTACAGGGCAAAAATCTGGTCCATTATTACTGATAAAATCTGCATAGCCCATTTTATTTTATACTCCATTAATTAATTATTCATTTATTTAATGCAGTCTTTAATTTGGGACTTATTCTTTCCTGTGAAGGTGGAATCATTTAGTGGAGCATTAAAAAAATTAACAGAATGAAAGGGGTTATAATTGTGCTTTAATCTTAAATTAATATCCCTCCTGTTTGCAAGTTACCCGGACAATTATCCAGAACTGTACCAGAAGCAGGAAATTATGTATTGGCCTATATATGCCATTCCCTCCCGGAGAGCAAACAATTTATCACAGCCGTTTAATCTCTTCTGTGGAGAATGGAAGATAAAACATTTCAACGCTATTTCAGTGTTTGGAGAAGATTAAAGAACTGGCAAATGGTTTTGTTTGTTTGTTTCATAGTGTCCCTCAGAGGCATCAGAACTGGGTCAGAGTTTAGGTTGGGTTTGAATATGCAGTCAGAAGTGCTGATGTTTATGCAGAGACTGTGGGAACTTTTCCCAGTACACGAGTCTGAAAACGTGTCTGGAACAACTCCTAGCCATCTTGTTCCTGGTAATTCTTTCTTCCAGTACTGCCCCATTCCCACATCTGGTCCAAGCTAGAATTTGGCTGGGAAGCTTGTAATGTGAATGGGTCACACTTTTTAAAAGTTTTTCAGATCATTAAATACCCACAGAGCTTTGACACATCCTGCTGAGGGGAGGGGTGCCTTGTGATCCACTTCACTGAGCTGCCACCTCAGAGTCAGGAGATCTGGGGATCTTGAACTCAGTGCTCAAATCCAAGGCCAAATGACTTGAGGCATCCCCAGCTTCCTCAGTTGTAAAATGGGATAATTCCAACATGAATTTACTTCACCAAATGTGAGAATGAGGGCCAAGAGTGAAAGCAGCATTAGGTGTCACATAGACATCAGCAGAGCAGGGGACAAGCTTAGTAGGTTTGTATGTGTATGTGAGCATGTGAGTGTGTGTTGTGTGATGTTCCTGAGACCTACAGGTAAACTTCATCAATCAATCAGTGCTATTTATTAAGTGCTCACTTTGTGTAGAGCACTGCATTAAATACTTGGGAGAGTGCAACATAGTTGATAGACAACATCTCTGATCTCAAGGAACTTGCAGGCAAGTGAGGGAGACAGGTAAGGGAACCATTTGAATTTAAGAATATGTACAAAAGTGCTATGGGGCTGAGGAGGGGGGGTATGTCTAAATGCTTAGGAGGTGGAACTAAGTGCATGGATAAGACAGTAGGAAGGGAAAATAGGGTGGGGGGATGAGAGTGTAGTTAGGGAAGGCTTCCTGGAAAGAGATGATTCAGTAGGGCTCTGAATATGGGAAGAGTGAAGGCCTGTTGGATATTCAGGGGGAGGGAGTACCAGGCTGAAGGGAGGATGTGAGCATGGGATCCACGGTGGGTGAGGTGAGAGTGGCAGTGCATAGATTGATTAAAGAGAAGCAAAGTGTGTGGGCTGGGTTGCAGTGGAAGAGGAGCAGTGTGGTACGGGCTATCGTTATATCCCAGCTAGACTGCTGTGTCAGCCTTCTCTCTGACCTCCCTTCCTCCTCTCTCGCCCCACTCCAGTCTATTCTTCACTCCGCTGCCCGGCTCATCTTCCTGCAGAAACGATCTGGGCATGTCACTCCCCTTCTTAAACAACTCCAGTGGTTGCCTATCAACCTCTGCTCCAAACAAAAACTCACTCTAGGCTTCAAGGGTCTCCATCACCTTGCCCCTTCCTACCTCTCCTCCCTTCTCTCTTTCTACCGCCCACCCCGCATGCTCCGCTCCTCCGCCGCCCACCTCCTCACCGTCCCTCAGTCTCGTCTATCCCGCCGTCGACCCCTGGGCCACGTCCTCCCGCGGTCCTGGAATGCCCTTTCTCCTCAGCTCCGCCAAACTAATTCTCTTCCCCTCTTCAAAACCCTACTTAAAACTCACCTCCTCCAAGAGGCCTTCCCAGACTGAGCTCCTCTTCTCCCTCTACTCCCTCTACCATCCCCCCTTCACCTCCCCGCAGCTTAACCCTCTTTTCCCCCCATTTCCCTCTGCTCCTCCCCCTCTCCCTTCCCATCCCCTCAGCACTGTACTCGTCCACTCAACTGTATATATTTTCATTACCCTATTTATTTTGTTAATGAAATGTACATCGGCTTGATTCTATTTAGTTGCCATTGTTTTTACAGGATGTTCTTCCCCTCGACTCTATTTATTGCCATTGTTCTTGTCTGTCCGTCTCCCCTGATTAGACTGTAAGCCCGTCAAACGGCAGGGACTGTCTCTATCTGTTGCCGACTTGTTCATTCCAAGCGCTCTGCACATAGTAAGCGTTCAATAAATACTAATGAATGAATGAATGAAAGTAAGTTGGAGAGAGGTGATTGAGTACCTTGATTGCACTGGTGAGGAGTTTCTGCTTCATGCAGAAATGGATGGTGCAAGGGTCATCTAACTAGTTGGCATGCCAGAGTCTTGCTCATTATCAGAATTAATCAACGTCAGTGGTATTGTCTTCAAATATGAGGGACACTATGTATGCACATCACAGAAATGGGATGATGAGAAATGCTTGTTGAGGAGAGGCATCTACCCTCTGTTCCCTCCCTCATTCACAGGCAAATGGGCAGTTGGCTCCTTTACTCCTTCATCCACCTGTTAGTCCAGAGGAGATTGGGGAAAGGCCTGAAGGGAACCTTCTTTCCATTCCCATTAGGGTGGCTGGTGTGAGTGGGAGTGATGTCACATAATAATGTTGGAATTTGTAAAGTGCTTACTATGTGCAGAGCACTGTTCTAAACACTGGGGTTGATACTGGGTAATCGGGTTATCCCACGTGAGGCTGTGACATGGTATAGTAGCCAGTGGCCCTTGCTTCAAAACTGTAGGAATGGACGTATTTATGAAAGCTGAGCAAGTCTGTTTCCATGTTGTGCATTTAATGCACTTTCATAATCAATCAATGATATTTATTGAGCACTTTCTATGTGCAGAGTACTGTACTCAATGCTTGGGAAAGGCAATATAATTGAGTTAGTGAGAAGAATTGAGTTGAGAAGCAGCGTGGCTTAGTGGAAAGAGCACTGATGTGGGAATTAGAGTTCTTGGGTTCTAATCCCAGCCCTGTCACTTACCAGCTGTGTGACTTTGGGCAAGTCACTTAACTTCTCTGTGCCTGTTACCTCATCTGTAAAAGGGGATTAAGACTGTGAGCCCCACATGGGACAACCTGATTACCTTGTATCTACCCCAGCACTTAGAATAGAGCTTGGCACATAGTAAGCACTTAACAAATACCATAAGAATAAGGGAAAGAATCCAGGCTGTTTGCTAACTTGGCATTTGCAGATAGTAGGATCAAGTGCCACTCAACATGGATCTCATTTGCACTTTCCTGATTTCATTAGCTGAATGAACTCAGTTCCCTGCTGGTTTAAGGCTGGGGAAAAATGCACTGAACTGGCTAATCCCTTCCCCTGATTTCTCCTGGGCTCTTCATTTTGCTTCGTATGAGGCATTCTTCCTCATGATGGTGATTAGTTCTATCCCCCCTGCTGTTCTCCATTGCTTTTTCCCTTGTTTAGCAATAAAATAAAAAAACAAAAACATTTTTTTCAATGTTAAACTGGTCTTATTTTTCTCAAAATGTGGGCAGAGATGAGATCCTTTAATAAGAGGCAGTGTGAGTTGCCAGGTTAATAATAAAAGGACTAGTTACCAACAACCGCTCTGCTGCTCATTTGCTAAATCATCTTGAGCTCTTCCCTTGCTCTCAGGTTGCCTCAGCCTGAGGTTCCTCTCACTCAACTTCAAGGCTCTCAACAAAGTGACCCCATCTATTTTTGCCTCTTACCAGCTCACTTGCTTTGCTCCCCTCAAGCAAACCTTCTAACTGCATCCTGCTCTCACCTTTCCACATTTCCTCCCTTTTGCCCTCACTGTTCCTGCAGACTGGTACTCTCCTCCCTACCCAAATTCCAGTGACCAGGGTGCTCCCCACATTCAGTGCCCTTTTTAAAATCACTTCTCTTCCAATGTGTTCTCCCATTCATTCCCAAAACCCCAAAGCCATACAGATCCATCAACTATCTCCAACACTTATTTACTTATGTATACCCTTCATGAGCTCTGTTTGTAAATATTTTTATTTCTGCCTGCCCGACTAGAGATAAGCTCCATATGGGCAGGGACGAGTCATTTCAAAGTTTTAAATTTCTCAAGAACTTAGAACTGTAATAACTACTGTGGTATTTATTAACGATTTACTATGTACTAAACACTGTACTAGGAGCTGGGTAGATACAAGATAATCAATATTATCATTTTGTACTCTTGCAAGCATTCAGTACTGTGCTCTGCTTCCTGTTGCCAGTCCCTTTTCCCCCTTTTTATTTTTAGCTTGTGAGCTCCCAGAGAGACAGGGACAATGTCTAATTCCCACTTCTGGATTCTTCCCCAGCCCTTAGTATATTCATTCATTCATTCATTCATTCATTCATTCATTCATTCATTCATTCGTATTTACTGAGAACTTACTTTGTGCAGAGTCCTGTACTAAGTGATTGGAATGTACAATTCAGGAACAGATAGAGGCAATCCCTGCCCAACAACAGGCTCACAGTTTAAAAGGGGGAGACAGACAACAAAACAAAGCAAGTATAGTGTTCTGCACACAGTAAGTGCATAACAAATATAACTACTGCAACTACTACTACTACTACTACTACTATTACAACTACTACTCCTTTAAGCAGGGCATTGCAAACCATTGAGGGGAAAGGTCTGAAATCGGAAATTTGGAAGTCATCCACATGGAGGTGGTAGCTGAAATTATGTGAGTCAGTGAGCTCCCCAGGAAGAATGTAGAAGGAGAAGAGTAAAGAACCCAGAAGGAGCCTGGTGGAACACCCATGTTTGCAGAATGAGAAAAGGGTAAAGAGTCAGAAAAGGAAACAGAGACCAGATTGTTAGAGAAGTCAGAAGAGAACCAGGAGAGTAAACTGAGTTCCTCATCTTCCCTCCCAAGCCCAGTCCTCTCCCAGACTTCCCTATCACTGTGGATGGTACGACCATCCTTCCCGTCTCTCAGGCCCGCAACCTCGGTGTCATCTTCGACTCGTCTCTCTTGTTCACCCTACACATCCGATCCGTTACCAAGACCTGACGGTCTCATCTTTATAACATCTCCAAGATCCACCCTTTCCTCTCCACCCAAATGGCTATCTTACTGCTACAGGCTCTCGTAATATCCTGGCTAGACTACTGTGTCAGCCTGCTCTCTGATCTCCCTTCCTTCTGCCTCTCCCCGCTCCAGTCTATTCTTCACTCCGCTGCCCGGCTCATCTTCCTGCAGAAACGTTCTGGGCATGTCACTCCCCTTCTTAAAAACCTCCAGTGGTTGCCTATCAACCTCCGCTCAAAACAAAAACGTCTCACTCTAGGCTTCAAGGGTCTCCATCACCTTGCCCCTTCCTACCTCTCCTCCCTTCTCTCTTTCTACTGCACACCCCGCACACTCCGCTCCTCTGCCGCCCACCTCCTCACCGTCCCTCGGTCTCGCCTATCCCGCCATCGACCCCTGGACCACGTCCTCCCGCGGTCCTGGAATGCCCTCCCTCCTCACCTCCGACAGTCTAATTCTCTTCCACTCTTCAAATCCCTGCTTAAAGCTCACCTCCTCCAAGAGGCCTTCCCAAACTGAGTTCCCCCCTTTTCCCTCTGCTCCCTGTACCCTCCCTTCACCTCTCCGCAGCTAAGCCTTCTTCTCCCCCCTTTCCCTCTGCTCCTCCCTCTTTCCTGTCCCATCGCCTCAGCACTGTACTCATCTGCTCAACTGTATATATCTTCATCACCCTATTTATCTTGTTTATTGAGATGTACATCACCCTGATTCTATTTATTTACCACTGTTTTAATGAGATGTTATTCCCCTTGACTCTATTTATTGCCATTGTTCTTGTTTGCCTGTCTCCCCCGATTAGACTGTAAGCCCGTCAAAGGGCAGGGACTGTCTCTATCTGTTGCCGATTTGTACATTCCAAGTGCTTAATACAGTGCTCTGCACATAGTAAGTGCTCAATAAATACTATTGAATGAATGAAGAGCATTCCCAGACATGCTAACTCATTAGAGATGTTGCTTTTTAAGACAGGGATGGAGAAGGAGATGATCGAACTGAACCAGATGATTAGAGAACAGTATTTAATATGTGAATAGTAGCTAGATGACATATAGATTGGAGATTTATGGGGGCAGAATGAACTAAGGGGCATTATGAAACTAAATGAAACCCTTATTAATACCATGGACATCTGTTATATTGCCAGCCCAACCCCTTCTGAAAGTTCCACAGCATATTTGTTTTGAGGGATCAAAAGAAACTCCTGAGTTAATATTGGCATGGGATGGAGACTATGTTTCTGTAGGTTGCAACTGTCCAGGAACAGCTGTACAGCAGGTTTGTGGCATTCCCATGAACAGGGGAGAGCCAATGCTATTATTATTATTATTAATAATGATAAAAATAATTGTGGTAATACTAATTGTGGTATTTGTTAAGCACTTAGTGTGTGCCAGGCACTGTACTAAGTGCTGGGGTGTATTCAGGCAAATCAGGTTGGACACAGTCCTGTCCCACATGTAGCTCACGGTCTCATTCCCCATTTTATTACTTGGGTGGATGGGTGGGTGACAGTGGGGAGGGTTCTTAGACAAGCCTTTTTCACACGCGAGTGCCATTTCTCCAAAGAAGCTCAAAAGTCTTTTCAGAAGTTTCTTTGTTAATTTCTGTTTGGAAAACAGTTGGCAGATGTTATCACCCATTTTCTGCTAATGGGGAAACTCAGACGTGAGAAAATTTGGAGAAGTTTGCCTTACCTCAGCGGGCTCTGATTGGTGATCCAAGTCCCATTAGGGGTACTTCAGTGTGTATTAAGTGGTTGAGGATAGGAACCATGTCTTTTGTTTCTGGTATAGGCTCCCTAGTATTTAGTACAATGATCTGAGCACAGTAGTTGGTTGATAAATAATAATAATAATAATGTTGGCATTTGTTAAGCGCTTACTATGTGCAGAGCACTGTTCTAAGCACTGGCATACATACAGGGTAATCAGGTTGTCCCACATGAGGGGCACAGTCAATCCCCATTTTACAGATGAGGTAACTGAGGCACAGAGAAGTTAAGTGACTTGCCCACAGTCACACAGCTGACAAGTGGCAGAGTTGGGATTCGAACCCATGACTTCTGACTCCCAAGCCTGTGCTCTTTCCACTGAGCCAACGCTGCTTCTCACTGATGGGTGGCCATTATGGCAGGGATAGCATTGGCAGAGTTCCCTGATGAAGTGAGAACTCCCCAGAGCCCAGCAAGAAGTGGAGAAGCAGTAGGAGCAGGAGTAGGAGCAGGTGTTGCTTCTACCACTCTGGTTTTCCAGAGCCAGTGCCTTTGTTGGAAGCACAGCAAGAAGTATGCCTGCCATACGAAATAGGCATGGAGGAGGGACAAGCCTTGAGCTGTTGTGGGCGGCAGCAGCAAGGAACAGATTCTCTTCTCTCCTGGTCTGACAGCCACTGCTCTGTTCCCATGGGTCCAGTCAGTCGTCCTCTGTGAAGGTGAGTGGAAGCGTGGGTAAGTGGACTAAGGTGGGAAAGACTGAGCTTGAGGGAAGTGAGCATCTGAACCAAGGGGCTTCAGGTATAACCTCTGAGGTATGAGACCACAGGTAAACACTTTCTGAAGTAGGTTGAAAACCCTTGGACTAGACCACAGAGTGGGGAGTGAGATTGGGAAGAGAGTCAGGTACCTAATCTAACCATCATGTTGTTGTCTCCTTTCCCCAGGCTGCTATAGCACTCACTTCTCTTGAATTTTGACTGTTTTCCAAGGAACATTTACAGCAGGGTGGGAGATAAGAATATTAGCTTAAGTCCCTACCCCTGGGCCCAGGAGCCATATTCTCCTCCCACATCCCTACCTTCCATTTCCTTAGTTTTAAAAGATAAAGTAAGAAGCCCTGGGTTCAAAACCCGAGTTAATTAATATTTGTGGCATTTGTTAAGAGTTTACTATGTTCCAGGCACTGTTCTAAGCACTGGGGTAGATACGAGCTAATTGGGTTGAACACAATCCCTGTTCTGAATAGGGCTCAGTGCCTTAATCCCCATTTTACAGATGAGGGAAGTGAGGCATCAAGAAGTGAAGTGATTTGCCCAAAGTCACACAGCAGACAAGTGGTGGAGCCAGGGTCCTTCTGACTACCAGGCCCATCCTCTATTCACTAGTCCAAGTGTGGATGGTGGGTGAATGGGACTTCAGAAACTTTGGGATCCTGATGATTTGGGAGATGGTGGGAGGGTTGTAATGGGAGAGGTTTGTATTTCAGCACTGAATGGTCTTGATGGAGAGCAGTTGTTTGGAGTCTAAAATATTTAATGTTGAACTGTCAGTTGCTTCTTTGTTCATCTTCTAGGCACCTGCTCAATGGGAGCCAATTGTGGAATGAGCTAGAAGACTAACAGGTGCGCAATAAGTGATCATGATGACGCTGATCAGTCTTCAAATTGAGGGAAGGGGAGTCTGGGGTTGACTCCCACGTAGAAACCCCAGGAGACCCCAAAGGTTTTTTTTTTTCCCCTCAATACCTTGAGGTGATCTGTCTGGTCAGTAGTACCTGCTTACCTGTGGCTGCATCTTTACAGAAGACAAACATTTGTAGAAAACATTCTGCCATTTTGAATGATTCCTGGAAACTGGGGGGTTAAGCAACCAGGGTGAGAAGAAGAAAAGACAGCCTGTGCTGGCTGAAGGATTGTGAAAACTTTCGTTGTGTGTTCTCTGGGGAAAGACCAAGGAAATAGTTGGTGGGAAATCCTAGTTTTGTAATATGTTGATACTGTAATCAAATGAACTGGTCTGAATAACTTCACAGGGAATATTAAGGACAAAGAGCCCTTTTGTAATCCGAAATAGGCTTCTTTTGTCATAAGGTTTGGCATAATCCTTTATTATTCTGTGTTGTTGGAGTATTAGTGAGAAATGGTTTTTGGAAGGATTTCACAAGTTTTCCCAGCTAACCATATGCTGGGGCACCATGTTGAGAATGCTGAGTGTCCAAGAGGGTTTCCCTTAGCAAAGAACAATGCCCACCCCCACAAGAATCCCACTTGATACACAGGCATTCCTTTAGAGGGTTGCAACATTTAGTCCCAGCAATGTTATTTGTTCCTGTTCCAGGCAATAATCTTTTAATGTGAGGAATGTAAATTGGCCTAGCATCACCTGAAAGTGGGGCAGCCCCTCTATCTGTCAGCTTTGGTACCTGAATATGTCCTTGCTTCTGGGTGAAAACATCAATCCCTGACTCTTACTTATGCTGCAGTTATCACGTGAGAAACTTGGCCCTTTAACCAGTCCCTTCAATCAAACAATTAATCAGTGGTATTTATTGAGTACTTACTGTATGTAAAACACCGTACATGGCAGAGCACAGTAGACATGATCCCTGCCCTCAAAGAGTTAGTGGTCTAGTGTCTTGCTTGGAAGGGCTGGGGCCATCTGATTGTCTCTTGACCTCCCTGAGGGATCTGGGCCTTGGCAGCGGTGCTATCCTGAGGAGTTCAACAACAGTGCAGATGGCAAGGCACGAGAAGCAGCTTGGCCTAGTGGATAGAGCATGGGCCTGAGAGTCAGAAGGACCTGGATTCTAGTCTCAGTTCCATGACTTGTCTGCTGTGTGATCTTGCGCAAATCACTTCACTTTTCTGTGTCTCATTACTTCACCTGTAAAATGGGGATTAAGACTGTAAGTCTCATGTGGGATATGAATTGCGTTCAACTTCATTAGCTTGCATTGACCCCAGTGCTTAGTACAGTACCTGGCACATGGTAAATGCTTAACAAATACCATGAAAAGGATTAGCCATGATTGTTTCAACTGTCTGAATCCCTATCTAGTAAGTACAGCATTGCTAGAGAAGTTAACCTAATGGCAGTTTCTACATAGTAATAGTAATAGTACTCCTTCCCCCTTCACTGTTGCCCTTGCACTTGGATTTGTAAACATTATTATTATTAATAATAATAATTATGGTATTTGTTAAGCACTTACTGTGTGCTGAGCACTGTTCTAAGCACTGGGGTGGATACAAGGTAATTAGGTTGTCCCACTTGGGGCTCACAGTCTTAATCCACATTTTACAGATGAGGGAACTGAGGCCCAGAGAAGTGAAGTGACTTGCCCCAAAGTCACAACAGCTGACAAGTGGTGGAGGTGGGTTTCGAACCCATTACCTCTGTCTCCAGCTCATGCTCTTTCCACTAAGCCACACTGTTTCTCATGAAGCACTCCACCCTCAGGCTCCACAGCACTTATGTTCATACCCACAATTTATTTATTTTAGGTTTGTTTCCCCCTCTAAGACTGTAAACTCCTTGTGGGCAGGGAATGTGTCTACCAATTTTGTTGTACTGAATTTTGCACACAGTAAGCACACCTTTAAAAGATTGATTGATTAATAGTATTTATTAAGTATCTTACTTTGTTCAGAACATTGCACTAAGCCCTGGGGAAAAGTTCACAGATTAAAATTGGACAAAATCCCTGGCCTCCAAGGGGCTCACTCTGAGAATAAGTATGGGGACAAGGGATAGGCAGTAGATACACAAGGAATGTTGAAACAATAAAACCCCAAGAACAATATATAAGCCTTAGGGGCACAGGAAGATGTTTTTGTTGTTGAAGCCTCCATTTGTTACCCATTACTGCATGAAGCCAATGAAACAGGTTGTGCCCCATAACCCGACCCAGGAAGGCCCTGCCTGATTTAAGTTCTGGTTGTTGAGTGCTGATGTTCCCCCAGCCCTGCCCAGTTTCCCTTTTACACAGTTGCCATGCTAAAAAATAATATGGATCAAGACTTGTCCTTTTATGAGAGCACTGACTTTGCACCGTGCAGACTTGACCACTTTCTGAATGGTAATTATTCTTATTTGCAGGTTCATAATGATCCTGGCCACTTTATTTTTCTTTTTAATAGGACTGTGACCTAGGTCAGCAATGTGACAGAGCTACAAAAATAAAACAAAATGGGCTACTATTCATTTTTGTTGAGACTGGATTTTGGACAATATTTTGGTTTTGAGAAGATTTTCAGAGAAGCGATGGGTAAAGAGGGAATTGAATTGAACCAGATGGTTTCAGAATTTTCTATGCCATTAGCTAGCAAGATGAGGTATAGATCTGAGAGTTACTGGGGATAGGGAAAACAGAGGTAATTTGTTATATCAAACACAAGTCCTATTATCATTGTATGCACATGTATGTATGTTCAAAGAAAAAAAAGAACAACCTAATCCCTTTTGAAAGGATCAGAAAAAAATAATTTGTAAATATTGACATGGGTTACAGGGTCTCTTGCACTGGGTTGCAATTGTTCATCAAACAGCTTTGTGGAGGTTCCATGGACAGTGAGAAAAGTTATCTTTTCTCCAAGATATTAGTGCTACCACCTTATTATTCATATGAAGCTCAGCAAACCACAATTCTAGGGGGAACATATTTTATAAATGTACTTGTAGTATTTCGTAAGTACACTATATACTTTCAACATGGTTTACTGCATTGAAGACTGATGAATATCAGCTAATACAGAAGTGTTCAGAGTTTTTATCCTGAATCTGTCTCTAAAGGAATGATGACTTGGCCAAGCCTCTTTCTCCCTGCCCCTGGAGGTTTCCCGGCAGGGGAAGGTCTGTATATTTTGAGCCCCTGGCTGGAGTGCAATTCACATCATTGCCCTTCTTGGAAACTGGGTTAAAAATAAAAAGGGCTGTGGTTAAAATGCATTTTTTTTACAAAAGTAAAAGACCAAAAACCCCATCAACCTGTAAAAAAAATAGAGAGAATCAGCATTATCTAGTGGATAGAACATGAGCCTGGGAGTCAGAAGGATCTGGGTTCTAATCCCAGCTCCCCCACCTGTCTGCTGTGTGACTTTGGACAAGTCATTTAACTTCTCTGTGCTTCAGTTACCTCATCTGTAAAATGTGGGTTTAAGACTGTAAGGCCCATATGGGACATGGACTGTATCCAACCTTATTTGTTCATATCTACCCCAGAACTTAGTACAGTGCCTGGCACACAATAAGCACTTAACATATACCCTAAACAAAAAACAAATTGGCAAACATATGTATTCTATAGTGCTCAACTAACCATTCCAGGCACTTCCGAACTCTTGGGCTGCTATGTTACTTATACCTAGTGAGGTACAGTACCTCCTTGAGAAAATACCTACCTTCACCCCAGCTAAGTAGGCAGGATAAATCTTCCTTGTAAACTCTTTGAGGGCTGGGACTGTGTCTCCAACTTTACTGCAGTTTACTCTTCCAAGTGTTAAGTTCAGTGCTCTGCACAAGGTAAATACTTAATAAATTATATTGATTACTTTCAACCTTTAGGTTTTCTTTCCTATTATTGTATCTTGCTTACTTCCTAGCTCAGAACTCTTCTACTGCTTAGTAATTTTAAAAACTGTATGAGTGCCATTCCTAAACTTCCTTCTCTTGATCATCATTCATAGTAATTATTGGGCACCTCCTATATGCAAAGCACTGTACTAAGCATTTAGGAGAATACAAGTTTTTCAGAGCTAGCTGGCAGACACATTTTCTGCCCACAGCGAGCTCATGGCCTCGAGGCAAACATACAAATCCACATCATAAACCCTGTTCTTTCCACTGAACTCAACTCTTGTTGCATTCCTGTCCCTCTGCTGATCATGCCCCATCAACCCTCAACCTTCCTTTGCCTATGTGCATCATGAGGTGTAGAGCATTGTTGGGGGGAAATCCCGACACTAGGCTGACATTGTCCAACTCAAATCATCCTTGCCTGCATTATCTCTGCCCTCTCCTCTGCCTGGCAGCAATTGTCTCCATTCTTATTGAATCCCATGCTCATTGTCCACACCACCTATTTCATTCTTTTTGCTGCATCATCAAATGCCCAGCCCCCAGTATACCCATCTCTTGCCCTAAATTACCTTGCCAACTACTTTCATTGATAAAAAAATTGAAAACCAGCAGGTGTGGGTTCCTAAAACCTCCCCTGTACCTCTCCACTCCCTCCCTCCTCCTGCCCACTCCTTGACTATATTATCCTTCCCAACAGTATCTCAAGGGAGTTCTCCTATTGTCTTTCATAATCTACCCCCTTCACCTGCACATCTGATTCCTTCACCTTGCACCTTATTAAAATCCTCACCTGATTCCTTCCTTCCTGATTTCCATTTTCAATTGATCACTTTCCAGTGGTTCCTTCACCACCGCTTTCAAACATGTCCATATAACTCCAACCAAAAAATAAACCAAACCAAAACTCCTCTGACACTAAGGCACCCTTTAGTTATTACCCATCTCTTTATTACCATTCCCCTCCAAACTGCTATAGCTAGTTCTTTGCATCCACTGCCCCCACTTCCTCTCCTCCAATTCCCTTGACACTCTGTATTCTAGCTTTCACTTCACTCCTGACATTTCCCTCTCTAAGGTTACCAATATCCTACTTCTTGTCAAATACAATAATTTCTAAACATCTTCTACCTCTCATCAGCCTTCAACATTGTGAACCATCTTCTCCTGGGAACATGATCTAACCTTGGCTTCACTGACACAGTTTTCTCCGGGTTCACCTCTGATCTTGCTGACCTTTCCATCCCAGACTCTTTTTGCTGGCTCTTTCTCTACCACCCACCCACTAAATGTGGGAGTCCTTAAAGGCTCAGTTCTGGGTCCTCTTCTATTCACCATCTACACCCATTCCCTTGGAGAACTCATTCACTCCCATGACTTCAACTACCATCTCTCTGAAAATGATTCTCAAATCTCCATCTCCATCCTTGATCTCTCTCATTCTCTGCGGTTTCCTACTTCCTCCCTCCACCAGGACATTTCTATTAATCAATCAATCAATGGCATTTATAGACCCCTTACTGCGTGCAGAGCACTGCACTAAATACTTGGGAGAGTATAATATAATAGAGATGATAGGCACATTTCATGTCCACAAGGAACTTAGTTTAGAGGTCTGTACTGTCTTTACTTGGATTCCGGCTAGCATCTGAAACTTAACGTATCCAAAATAGATCTCCACATCTTCCTTCTCAAACCCTGTTCTCCCTGAAACTTCCCCATCACTGTAAACACCATGACAGTTCTCTCTGCCTCACATGCCTGCAACCTTGACATTACCCTCATCATCTCTCTCATTCAACTTCCATATTCAATGTCACAAAATCCGGTGGATTCTACTTTCACAACCACTCCAGAATCTCCCTTTCCCTCTCCCTCCAAGTTGTTACCCTGCTGGTCCAAGCATTTATCACTTCCCACCCTGACTACTACATCAGCCTCCTTACTGTCCTCTTTGACTTCTGCCTCTTGCACATGCCTCTCCAGTGCATACTTCACTCTGCTGCTCAGATCATTGTTCTAAAAAGCCATTCAGTCTCCTCTGTTGTTTCTCCTCTCCTCAAACCACCCCCAATTGATGTCCATTTACCTCCACATCAAGCAGAAACTCTTCACCATAGACTTTAAAGCATTCACCCAGTTCTCCTCCTCCTCCCTTACCTTGCTGATCTCCTACTACAACCCAACTGACACACTTCACTCTTAATGTTAACCCATTCACTGTACCTTGCCTCTTTTGGCTCACCATCGAGCCCTTGCCCAGATTATCCTTCTGGACTGGACTCATCCTTCCACAATATCAAACAGACCACCTCTCTCCTGTTCCTCAAAGCTTTTCCTGATTGGGCTCTCATTTCTCCTACTGTTCCTCCTTTTTCCACCACCTATAAACTTAGGGTCTGTGCCCCTTAAGCTAGTGATAGTCATTCCAACTTCAGCCCCACAGCACTTATGTTCATGTCCTTATACTCTCCCATTATCTGATTACTAATCTATTTTACTGTCTGCCTACCCGTCTAGATTGTGAGCTCATTGTCGACAAGACTATAAATTCTTTAACTTCTACTGTAATATTCTCTCCCAAGTACCTTGTAGAGTTCTTAGCACACAGGAAGTGCTCAATTAATACCTATGATTTCACTGATTGACTTATTGATCGTGGCAGTATAGAATATGTTATATATATATATATATTTAGAGGATGTGGATTTTTAGGGTTTTAGCTGATTTAATTTGGCTTCTAATCTCCAAATATTTATTTTAAATACAGTTATACTGTGTTACTCTTAAACAATTTAAGAATCATGGACAATTCAAGTGACATCATATTTTTGTGATGAATCATCAATATCTCCACCATGGACACCATATATTTGATGATATGATAGCTTTGAGGCTTGATCATTTAAAAAATGTCTTATATATATATATATGTATAGTTTTCTGGATGATTTGTTTTTACTCCACTCTTCTAGAGCTTGGAGTTTGTTTTGGTAGCTGGCTTATTACTTGAGTGTGTATCACCATTCTCACTCCAAATAGAGGCCAACTGTGAAAACTAAGGTTTGGATAGTACTAGATTTTGGACAAATGATAGGATCCATAGCTGATTATGGTTAAGGTTGCACTACTCTTGTTGCATATGCTGAAAGGTAGTTTTGATGTCTAAGCACTTGTTTAGCAATTGGGGTCATTTGTCATTATAGGTGATTTATAACAATGGAAGATAAAACATTGTGCCAAATTTTTTAAAAATCAACTTTTACCTGAACTTTGAAAAAATAAAAGTATCCCCTGAATTAAATATTTTTTTAAACCCTTGAAAAATAATTTCACAACTTAAATCCATCTTTCAGCACTCTGTGTTGCAGTCTGGTAGAGTGATTTTCAATTCATCACCCATAAATTTGATTTTCAGTAAAAACATAGGTTGTATTAGTGCTATGCCAAGAGAAGGTAGTAAAAATAGAGTTTGAAATAAGGCAGATGTCTAATCAAGCTGTAGTCTGGGTAGAGAGAATGAGGTGGTCAGTGATCAGAGGGAAATCAGAGATGGTGAGTTTGCCACAGACTCAGAAATCCAGACACACTCTTTGGTCAGTGATATTTACTGCACTGTTCCATTATGAAAAGTGGTTTTTCTCCCCGTTTTAGAGTGTAAACTCTTTGTGATCAGGGAACATGTCATTTCTTTATTCAGTACTTCCCAAGCTCCAAATAGGAGTTTAGTAAATGTTACTACTACTACTATTACTACCTCTACTATAATGATGGTATTTGTTAAGTGCTTTCTAGGTGCCTAGCACTGTTCTAAGCACCAGGGTAGATACAAGGTAATCAAGTTACGTGGGACTCACAGTCTTAATCCCCATTTTTACAGATGAGGTAACTGAGGCACAGAGAAGTTAAGTGGCTTGCCCAAGGTCACACAGCAGACAAGTGGTGGAGTAGGGATTATAACCCTATTAGTACTATTACTACTATCACCACCATTATTACAATCCCTATAACTGGTATCATGAAGAGTTCAAAGGAGGAAGTAGGTACTGTTGCCTCTAAAATATTCATATCCTATACAAACTCAGCCTGAAAGAGTAACCAACAAAAGTAAAAATGTCTAAAAGACACTCTAAAGGGCAAGACTCAGGAACAACTACCTGTAAATGCTTGAGGATAAAATGGTCAGGGTGACTGAACCGGTTGGGATGTGGGGTGAAGAATGTGAACAAAGGGCTTTAGGACAAGGATCAGTGGTTACCCTTCCCCGCCTTAGTGTCTGGATCAATCTTATCCATTTGTACTCTTCGATGCATTTTCTCCAGGAAATATCAAGCCGGAAACTAGATATTGTACTTTCAGGAAGCTTTGTTGCAATGTATCTTTAAGTAAATATTTGGCAGGAAATAGCTGGGCTTTATGGCCAGAGCACAATGTCTTTAAGTCTTAGCTCAGCCCCCTTGGATTTGTAAACCCCTCTACGAGAATTGCCAATCAATTTTACAATCTTGGTCAATTTCTTCTTTCCACATAGATTAGGAATTGGGAAATTCCCACTGAACAGTATAAAAAAGACTGTCTAGGCCTATGCAGAGTCACAGTCACTTCAACTAAGAGAGATGATGAAGGTCTCAATTCTTCTAATAGTGCTACTGCTGCTGCACAGCTCTAGTTTAATGGTGACAAGTGCAGCAAGTACCCCAGCTGCACATCAATTGACTACAAGTGCCTACACTTCAAATGAACTGCTCTCAACTACGCTGCCTCCAACAGCACTGACTTCTTCAGCACCGACTTCAAACCTGCCCCATCCTCAGGTAAGACTGCATGGTACATATCAGAATTCTGAACTCTTCTTCTTCCCTTCTGCTCTTGAAGCCCTTCAGTATTCCTTGAATTGTCCTGAATTGTTTTAATCCCCTAATGACTTAGCCATATGCTTTATTAATAAAATTGAAATCATCAGATGTGAGCTCCCTAAAATCTCCCCTGCTCTTAACCCTCCCTTCTCCTTCCCCTTCTTTGAATCTCCCATTTTTCACAGCAGTATCTCAAGAGATCTCCTGTTTTCTCTCAAAATCTGTGCCCCGCTACCTGTGCTTCCAACCCCATCTCTTTATGTCTTATCAAAAGACTTGCCTCCCCTTCTTCCCTCCCTTTCTGCTTTCTTTTCACTGTTCACTGGCCAGTGACATCTTCACCACAAGTTTCAAACATGGTCATATATCCCCAATCCTAAAAAAACTCTTCCTTGACTTCACAGCTCCCTCCAGTTATCATCCCATCTCCCTCCTTCCATTCCTCTCCAACCTCCTAAAGTGAGTTGTCTACACCCACTTTCTCCACTCCCTCTCCTCCAATTCTCTACCATACCCCTTTTGATATGGCTTCCACCCATATTTACTCCAGAGAAACTGCCCTCACTTAGGTCACCAATGATCTCCTTCTTGCCAAATCCATTGAGCTCTATTCCATCTTAATCCTCCTCGACCTCCTAGCTTCCTTGGACACTGTGGACAACTCCCTTCTCCTGCAAACATTATCTAGCCATGGCTTCACTGATACTGTCCTATCCTGGTTCTCCTCCAACCTCTTGGGGAACTCATTTTCAGTCTGTTTTGCTGGTTCTTCCTCTTCTTCACACCCCTTAACTGTGGGAGTTCCTAAAGGCTCAGTCCTGAAATCCCTTCTATTCTTCATCTATACCCACTCATTATGATAACTCAGATATCCCCATGGCTCCAAGTACTATCTCTGTGTGGCTGATTCCCAAATCTGCATCTCTAGTCCTGATCTTTTTCCTACTTTGCAGTCTTGTATTCTCTCCTGTCTTCAGTAGATCTCAACTTGGATGTCCCACTGACACCTCAAATTTAACATATCCGAAACAGAAATTCTCTTCTTCCTACCCAAAGCCTGTCCTCACCCTGACTTTCCTATCACTGTAGACAGTACCACCATCCTCTCTGTTTTATTAACTCATAACCATTGTAGTTTCCTTCTTTTTTATAGTATTTGTTAAGCACTTACTATGTGCCAGGCACTGTACTAAGGATTGGGGTTGAGACCAGCTAATCAGGTTGGACACAGTCCAAGTCCCACATGGGGCTCACAGTCAATCCCCATTTTACAGATGAGGTAACTGAGACACAGAGAAGTGAAGTGACTTATCCAAGATCACACAGCAGACAAGTGGCGGAGCCAGAATTAGAACCCAGGTCCTTCTGACTTCTAGGCCCGTGCTCCGTCTATCCACTAGACCGTGATTCATCTCTCTGATTCATCCCACATATTCAATCTGTCACTAAATCCTGTCAGTTTAACCTTCACAACATCACTAAAATCCACACTTTCCTCTCCATCCAAACAGCTACCACACTAATCCAAGCATTTATCCTATTCCACTTTGATTACTTCATCAGTTTCCTTGCTGACCTCCCTGACTCCTGTCTCTCTGCACTCCAGTCCATACTTCACTTTGCTGCCTGGATCAAATAAATGGGGAAAATTAAGCTGACTAAGGGGAAGAAATTTAACCGGATTCATCTCTCCTGTCCTAGGAAAAGTAGATGGCCTCGTGGAAAAAGTGTGGGCCTGACAGAGGACCTGGGTTGTATTCCTCTCTCTGTCACTTACTTACTGGGTGACCTTGAGTGACTTAACTCTTAAATTAAGAGTTAACTTAACTTACACTTAACTTCTTTTTACCTCAGTTCTCTATTCTGTAAAATGGAGATTCAACACTTCTTTCCTCCTACTTAGTCTGTGAACCCCATAAGGGACAGGGACAGTATCTAACCTAGTTATCTTGTATCTACCCCAGCACTTACTGCAGTGCTTGGTACATGGTAAGTGTTTAACAAATACTACAGTTATCATTATAATTGTTACTGTTGTGAGCCATGAGATCAATGAATTGAGAAGGAACCTTCTGTATGAGGTGAGAGGGGTTATCTGCAAGGCATGAAGTAATAATAATGATGGTACTTGTTAAGCACTTACTATGTGCCAGACACTGTACTAAGCACTGGGGTGGATACAAGCAAATTGAGTTGGACACAGTCCCTGTCCCATGTGAAGCTCATAGTTTCAACCCCATTAAATTATTATTATACAGATGAGGTAACTGAGGCTCAGAGAAATGAAGTGACTTGCCCAAGGTCACACAGCAGACAAATGGAGGAGCCGGGATTTTCAACCATGACCTTCTGACTCCCAGGCCTGGGCTCTATCCACTACTCCATGCTGCTTCTCATAATAATTGTGATATTTGTTTAGTGCTTACTGTGTGCCAGGCACTGTACTAAGCACCGGGATTGATAAGATCAGTATGAGGGGAATCTGGAGGAAACATAAAGGAAAGGGGTATGTAATTCAGACCATAAACCAGGCTCTGGGTTCAGGATTCACCAATTGCAACTGTGTGTTTAAAACTTTAAGGTTTTCAACAAGAAACACATATCACCATTGCCACTATATATACTGATAGATTTTGAAACTGCTTTGAAACCATTTCAAAAGGATTTCTTCTACTATTAAAAAAAAGTGCATCAGACTGTTAATTTGCATGTCCCCCTAGAGTAAATTAAAAAAAAGCTTAGTTCAACAGGCAAGAAAATTGGGTTTATAATGGAAGTGACATCCGCTCCTTAATAAAAGTGGCCTGAGTGTCCAAGAATTTGTATATTCAGGAGTGATAAACCATTTTATAAGTCTGGCTCTGTCTGAGGCTTTGAAGATAAAACTGTCTCATAAGTAAACCAGGAAAATAATATAAAATTGGTTATCTCAATTATATTATCTCCCCCAACTATACTATCTCCCCCAATCAGCATTCTGAATTATTTTACCCCTGATGCATGTTTTTATTTGCTGAAAGAATTGTCTTTTGAAGGACCCAAATATTTCCTGACTGACTTGTAAGAAGATTATTTTCTTTCCTGATGAATGATTCATGTTAATTTTCATTTAAAGAAAAATAATTATATTAATTCTATCCAAAAATATTTTCTAATTCATAGTGAGAATTCATAATTAGGAAGCAGCATGGCGTAGTGAATAGAGCATGGGCCTGGGAGTCAGAAGGTCATGGATTCTAATCCCAGCTCCGCCACTTGTCTGCTGTGTGACCTTGGTCAAGTCACTTCATTTCTCTGGGCCTCAGTTACCTCATCTGTAAAATAGGAATTAGGACTGTGAGCCCCACGTCGGACAACCTGACTACCTTGTATCTACCCCAGTGCTTAGAACTGTGCTTGGCATATAGTCAGTGCTTTAACAAATAACATAATTATTAGTTATGATACTTCCCTCATGAAGACCTTCTGTCTTCAATTAGTCAATGAATCAACCAATAGTATTTATTGATTGCTTATTCTGTGATTAGCACTATACTAAGCACTTGAGTATGAAATAGAATTGGAAGACATGATTCCCATCTTCAAGAGCTTACAGCCTAACAGAGGAGGCAGACACTAAAATAAATTAGGGGAAAGCAAGTGTTTAAAGATATGTACACACATTTTGCCAGCACAAGGGAAAGTAAGTACTCAAGTGCTTAGGTGATACTGAGTGGCCAGAAGAGGGGAAATAGGGCAGAGAACTGAGAGATTAGCCAAGGAAAGCCTCCTGAAGAATTTGCACTTTCATAAAAATTTCCGTGATGGGTAATCTGCCAGATGTGAAGAGTGAGGGACTTCCAGTGAGGAAAGAGTATGTGAGCAAGAATTTGGCCCCAGAGGGAACAGCAATGAGGCACGGTGAATAAATTGGCTTGAGGATAAAAGTATGTGAGTTAGGGTGAAATGAGAGAAAAGCACGGATAAGTAGAGGAGAGGAGGGGGAGAGATGATTGGGGGCCTTGAAGCTAATGATCAGAAATTTCTATCTGATGGAGAAAGGAATAGACAACCACCAGAGACTTTGATGTTTCACCTGTATTACAAATGCAAATAGTATCCTTTAACAGTATTACTCTCTGTGGTCACCAGCAGCATAGAAAGATATAAGATCTTTCAAAATATCTGGATGTGTCCTAATTGTTGTATCCACCTAGGTTCTGGATTTTACCCAATTTAAATTCTAACCCTCAAATCATTTTGTAAATTAGAATTCTTAAAATGTATTATATTTTCATTTGTAACTTCATTGCCGAAAATGAATTATGCCAGTTTAGGAAACAGTAATGAAAGTAACATTATTTTTTTAGAGCTTGGTATGTACCAAGCACTGTAATAGGTACAGGTTGAGATACAAAATAATCAAGTCAGACAGAGTCCCACATGAGGCTCCAGGTCTAAGTAGGAGGGAGAAGAGGTATTGAATCCCCATTTTACAGATAAGGGAACTGAGGCACAGATAAGTGACTTGCCCAAGGTCACACAGGCAAGTGGCTGAGTCACAATTAAAGCCCCTAGTCCAGTGTTCTTTCCATTTTTTTCAATGATATCTGTAAAGTGCTTACTCTGCCCCAGGCACTGTACTAAGCCCTGGGGTAGAAATGTGAGAATCAGGTTGAACACAGTCCCTGTCCCACATGGGGATCACAGTCTAAGGGGGAAAGAGAACAAGTATTGAATTCCCATTTTACAGATGAGGAAATTGAGACACAGAGAATCAGTCCATCAGTGGCATTTACTGAGTGCTTACTGTTGCAGAGCTCTGTACTAAGTAACTGGGAGAGCACAATACAAAAGAGTTGGTAGACACGTTTCCTGTCCACATGGAGTTTACAGTCTAGAGGGGGAGACAGACATTAAAATAAATTACAGATATGTATATAACTGCTGTGGGATTGAGGGAGGGGTAAATAATGATAATAATAATATTGGTATTTGTTAAATGCTTACTATGTGCAGAGCACTGTTCTAAGCGCTGGGGTAGATACAAGGTAATCAGGCTGTCCCAGGTGAGGCTCACATTTAATCCCCATTTTACAGATGAGGTAACTGAGGCACAGAGAAGTTAAGTGACTTGCCCACAGTCACACAGCTGACAAGTGGCAGTGCCGGGATTTGAACCCATGACCTCTAACTCCCAAGACCGGGCTCTTTCCACTGAGCCAAATAAAAGGTACTAATCCAAGTGCAAAGGTGGCTCAGAAGGGAGAGGGAGTAGAGGAAATGAGGGCTTAGTCGGGGACAGCCCCTTGAAGGAGATGTGATTTTAATAAGGCTTTGAAGATGATGAGAGCACTAGCATTACTAATATTTAGCATCCCAATATTTCTGCATCACCTAAGCACTTGTGTAACACCTGTGTCCATATCTTTAAACTCTATTGTTTTTCTCTACTTGTAATTTATTTAAACGTCTGTCTCCTCTGCTAGATTATAAGGTCCTCGAGGTCTAAATAAAAATTTAGAGGTCTTAAGGTCCTACTCACTCTAAATAAAAATAAAAATAATGGTATTTGTTAAGAGCTTACAATGTGCCTAGCACTGTTCTAAGCCCTGGGGTAGATATAAGATAATCATGTTGTTCCACGTGGGGTTTACAGTCTTAATCCCCATTTTACAGATGAGGTAACTGAAGCACAAAGAAATTAAGTGACTTGCCCAAGGTCACACAGCAGACAAGTGGTGGAGCCGGGAGAACGTACTCCCAAGCCTGTGCTGTTTCCACTAGGCCATGCTGCTTTGTCCCACTCACTCATTTTGTCCCATTTCATTCAATGATTCATTCATTGATTCATTCATTGATTCATTCATTCATTGATCGATTCATTCATTCATTCATTCATTCTTATTTACTGAATGCTTACTGTGTGCAGGCCACTGAACTAAGCACTTGGAATGTACAATTCGGCAAGAGATAGAGACAATCCCTGCCCAACAACGGGCTCACAGTCTAAAAGGGGAAGACAGACAACAAAACGAAACAAGCAATCAGGCATCAATACCATCAAAATAAATATAATCATAGATATATACACATCATTAATAAAATTAAGTAATAAATAATATATACAAATATGCACAAGTGCTGTGGGGAGGGGAAGGGGGAAGAGCAGAGGGTGGGAGAAGGGGGGATGGGGAGGGGAGTAGGGGCAGAGGGAAAGGGAGGGCTCAGACTGGGAAGGCCTCCTGGAGGAATTGAGTTCTCAGTAGGGCTCTGAAGAGGGGAAGAGAGTTAGTTTGGCAGATGTGAGGAGGGAAGGCATTCCAGGTCAGAGATAGGAACTGGGCCAGGGGTTGACGGCGGGACAGGAGAGAATGAGGCATAGTGTGGAGGTTAGCGGCAGAGGAGTGGAGTGTGTGGGCTGGGCTGTAGGAGAGAAGGGAGGTGAAGTAGGAGGGGGCCTCTCAATACTTAATACAGTCCTCTGTTCAGAGTAAATGCTCAACAAGTACTATTAACTGATTGATAGTTTTCAGTTCTGTATCAATCAATCAATTGTATTTACTGAGCATTCACTGTGTGCAGAGCACTGTACTAAGCACTTAGGAGAGTACAACATAAAAGAGTTGATAGACATGTTCCCTTTATTCTTGATGAAAAGCTTTATCAGTAGGTAGGGTTTCCCTGGGGCAGCCTGGTGTTGAGGAGTCCAATTTTTTACAGGACACTCTGATTTTCAGCTGGACTGCCCCCTGTCTGGGTGCTTTTATCCCATTAAATTTTTTTCTTTGCTTTGAGCCTTGGTGACTTCTGTTGCCAAATTCTGCTGCTCAGATACTGGGCCAGACTTCACACTGGCCTGGGAGGAAAGCACAAGGGCTCTGGAGCAAGTGAGGAGCTCAAGGGGTCCCCTGGAGAAGTATTCTGGGATCATGTGAAATTTACAAATTTCCAGAAAATGGGGCCTGCACTGTCATCAAGTTATGCTGTGTGGCCAGTGTCACACATAACATCACAAACATTTCCTTGTCCAGTATATGGGAGGGCTGTCAGTGGCCATCCTACTTGGTTTATAAGCTCCATTTTCTGTAAGTGCTATCAAGTCCATCACACTGAACCAGTTTTACAAAGCAATCCGTACATCATTCCTTACTTCTGTTCTTGATAGGCTCTTCAAGAGCCTAGCCAGAAGCCTTCCGATTGTTTGACATCTGCTGAGTTGTTTCCTCATAACTGAAGTGTTCGGTTAATAACTATGCTAGTGAAAACACTCCTTCAGTCTGTTCTCTATTTCCCACGTTTTTGACATATGAGAATTACATCACTTTCTTTTAAAATCGCTGTGGTCCATGTTACTTCTTGAGAAGTCTCTTATTCAGTGATATAATAATGTTGGTATTTGTTAAGCCCTTACTATGTGCAGAGCACTGTTCTAAGCACTGGGTAATCAGGTTGTCCCACGTGAGGCTCACAGTTAATCCCCATTTTACAGATGAGGTAATTGAGACACAGAGAAGTGAAGTGACTTGCCCACAGTCACACAGCTGACAAGTGGCAGAGCTGGGAGTCGAACCCATGACCTCTGACTCCGAAGCCCAGGCTTCCAAGCTTCCAAGTGCTTCCAAGCATTCAGTACAGTGTGCTGCACACAGGAGACACTCTTTAAATATAGTTGATTAAAATGATTATTAACCAGATATCGGTGCATTAAAAACCACAGGACCCTGCCATTTTTTGTGAAGTACACATCAGAAGTACTGGAGTAAAAAAATAAAATTAAAAAAAACCCTCGGTTCTCCTTATTAGGGAGGGCCCTGATGGAAGAGGTTACAGTATCTAGTTGCAGCAGATGTGGGTGTCAAGGAGATTGGCAGAAATTGAATGCACAGAGCATGTAATCTTTGCTGCGGCAAGCAGACCTCCCAAGATTTAAGTGGTGTGGAACAAGTCTCTTCAAACTTTGCAGATCACTGCTGCTTCCTTGCAACACTCACAGAGAGACCTTCAGTGCTGACATCTATTGCGAGGAGCTCTGGGCCAAGGGCCCCATGAAGCAGTCAGATGAAATAATCAAAAATGTATGATGAATGCTCAACTTGGAAATAGAGTTTCTAGGACTGGCTTTTTGTAACAATAATAAAAAAAATTGTTAATTGTAGTGGGATGCCCCCGGGGAAGAAAGATGGGGACAAAAAGAGATCAAGATCTTTCAAATCTGTCATTTTAAAATATGCAGCGTCACTGAAACATGAGCCTGAATATCTTAAAGGAACATCAAATATCTTAAAATGAGTTTTCTGGAAATGGGTGAACTATAAAACTTTTATTTCAAATAAGAAGGAAGAACTTTGAAGTTGGTTTTCCCACTCACGCATTGCACTATTTCTACCAAGTAGCATGTATGGTGGAAACCAGTAGTGCTACATGTTACTTGGATATAAAAGTCTTGGGCCGCTATTTGACCCTCCATCTCTATTTCTTTCTCTCTCTCTCCTTCCTATAGTGTGTTTATAGATTTGTGACTCCTGTCTGTGTAAGCATCTTAAGATCAGGGATTGGGCCTAGTGCAGTGCTTGCTACCAAATAGGCATTCAGTGCATGTTGTTTAACCTGATGACAATTAATTGTGATGGGAAAGACAGTGGGCTATTGGACCCCCTGGGTGACCTTAGTATTCAGTTTTCTCCAGTCTAGTCAGGTGTTTTTCCTGAGAAGGTGATCCACCCCTACTATGCTTCCCTTCCCCAGGTAGCTTTCTTTCCCATCATCCTCCTCTCCCATTCCATACAAAATTTTCACTCTTTTTTCATTTCACTCTCAATTTATCATTCATTCACTCATATTTACGGAGTGCTCACTGTTTGCAGAGCACTATACTATGCACTTGGAAGAGTACAGTTCAACAATAAACAGACAAAAACAGAATAAATAGTCCCTGCCCAAAATAAGTTCAATCAATGGTCTTTTATGAGTACTTACTATAGAGAAGCAGTGTGGCTTACTGGAAAGAGCACGGTCTTGGGAGTCAGAGGACATGGGTTCTAATCCCAGCTCTGCCACTTGTCTGCTGTGTGACCTTGGGCAAGTCACTTAACTTCTCTGTGCCTCAGTTACTTCTTATTTAAAATGGGGATTAAAAGTGTGAGCCCCAGGTGGGACAACATGATTATCCTGTATCTACCCCAGCGCTTTGAACAGTGCTTGGCACATAGTAAGCACTTAACAAATGCCATTATTATTATTATTATTCTTATGTGCAGAGCACTATGCTAAGCACTTGGGAGAGTACACTAGAAATAGCAAATACATTCCCTGCCCATAATGAGCTTACAAGTCTCATCACTTATGTACATATCTGTAATTTGTTTGTTTATATTAATGTCTGTCTCCCTCTGGACTGTAAGGTCCTTGTGGGAAGGGAAAATTCTGTTATATTACACTCTCCCAAGCACTAGCACAGTGCTCTGCACACAGGAAACACTCAGTAAATACCATTGATTGATTAAGTCATTGTCATTGATTGATTAATTGAGTCAATGTGACTGCTTCTCAGGGTAAAGAACCAGGCAGTGTCCTTAGTGTAGCTCTGACCTGGGTGAACATGGTAGTCATTATCTCTCTCTTTTAATCCTTTTCATTGCTTGAGTTTCACTTTTCAGCCCTTCATGAAAGATCTTCAGTGACTAGGTTCAGCTGGCAGCTTTTTCCTGGAACAATCTGGTTGTATATGAAAGTAATGGATCCTCCATGTATCACTTAGGTTGTAATGGATCCTCCATGTATCTCTTAGGTTCTTGTGTTCTTCATCTCATACCCTGACCTTATTTTTTTTCAGTTTGTGACCAACTTCACCGGCTCTGTGAATGATCATGGAACTTGCCAATGCTCTGTCTCCCTACCATACACTCCCTTCCCTGTTCAGAAGATGGAAAGCCTGGTATTAACCACTCATGAGCTCTCGGAGGAATTTTATAGAGAACTTACGAAAGTAAGTAGTCCTTTTCTTTTCTTTTTTCAAATAACATCCCAACATTTTTGGAAAATGAAGAAATAAGAAAACCTATAATCGTAGGCTAGTTAGAAGTCATGAATCTCCTTCCCTTCCTGTGAAGGTGAGGATATCAGCAGTATTCACAATATATACTGGTACAGCCCATTTTGACATAATGTGGATTTCATTACATATTTTGGTAGGAACACCATTGTGAAATTAGGGATTGTTCTTCTGATTGGTTATGACATGATGTGCTGTCAAAAGAAATAGTTTTGCACACATGTGGTGTCAGGCAAGAGATGAGCACAACAGCCTGTGTTAGCATGAATGCATGGTTCTTCAGAAACACAACCCCTGTGTTATGGGAGAAATGAATGTATTGGGTAAATGTGAATTATTTTGTTGCCCACTCTCAATTTTGCATTTATAAAAGGAAAAAGATGAGTTTATAAGGAAAATAAAGTCAGTACTCTAGCTTAGAAGCAGTGGCTTCATTAAACTCTGTAGTTAGGCAGAACATGTTTTTGTGGAAAGTCAGGGCAGAGAGTCAGAATTCCTCCCCAAGCTTGCATCCCTTCCCAGTCCCTCTTGTCCACTGTGAGAGCAAGGGGTAAAGAAAGACATTATGGGGTGAAAATTTCCCAGAATTCTGGGATGCCCCTACTATAAGCTCCTATCTACAGAGGATGCTGCAGATGAACCTAGAAAACTGAGCATTTAAAGTGAGCAAGAGAGATTGAAGGTTGACCAGAGATTATAGGCTGACCAGTTTATCTGATATGGTCTCACTTCTGGAACATTTACATATTTCCTTAAATTGGCATAAATGGGCTACATAACTCCAGGACTACCTAAACCCCTGTTTTTTGCCCTTTTCCTTTCTGCCCCTCATTCTTCTTTCCTTTCTCCTCCTGTTTCTTGCTGCCTCTTTTGAACTACTTTGGTACATCAGACCAAGAATACTTGGTTTTAAAAGAACTCCAAGGGAGTGACCTTGCTATTGGGAACCTGAGATATTTCCCTGTGGCAGCAGGCCCTCTCTGCCAATTTGAAGGACTCCTCCCATGTCTGGCTGTCTTCAAGTGACCAGGTTCACTTTAGCAGCAGATCAAAGCAGGGTGACACCCAAAAAAGGTAAGACCAGGAAAATGGATGGGGCCAGAGAGAGGGCTGAAAATAGGGAAAAGGACAACAAAGAAGGATAGAAGGATGATGTGGAAAAGAGGAGATGGAAAATGAAAAAAATGGGATGGGGAAAAGGGATGAGAGGATAAAAGGAGAAAGAGAAAAAGGGAAATAGGGAGGAGAAGGGAAGAGGGAAAAGGAAAGAAAGGGAGAGAGAGGAGAGATAGAGATGAAAGGTAGAGATGAAGAGAGAGGCAATGGAGATGAGGAGAAGTCCTTGTCTGCTTCATCTACTGTTGCCTCATCTGGTGTTCCCTCCTGGTGGCTCTGGTTTTGGTCTCTCCCCAGTGCAGAGGTGAAACCCAGTCCTGCACCTGCAGACCCTGGCTTGTTGGGTGACAAGTGGTATCTTCCCCCATCTCCCTCCCAGCTCCTATCTCCCTCCAATATGGCTGAGATGCAGATGCATCTCAGACCATTTTTTTTTGTTCCTGTGAGCTTTTTAGGACAGAGCTGGGCTCAAAGAACCTAAAATAGGAGGAGAGACAGATCGCCCAAATTTCAGGACTGTCCCATCTAAATTGGGTTGTCAGATCCCCTTCAGCTAGCTGGAGGAGGAAAAGGGAGGGAATACTGAAGAATACAAGGAAAAATATTGCCTAGGAAAAACTTAACAAAGTCCATATTTAGATATCTCCCACCTCCAGTCCTCACCCTCTTAGCAGATTTAAAATTAATGGGAAAAGTCTCCCATAAAGCATTCAGGTAAAAGAGATGATTGAATTTTGTATTCTGATTTAATCCATTTCCTTTTAATTTACAATCATCTAGGGGTTTTATGGCAGAATCAGAGATACATTATCAAACCAAATGCACATTTGGGCCAACTACCTCAATTTCAAATATAGTTATCCTCTCCAATGAAATTATTGTGTGGATGAGGCCCCGCTTTCAACTTGAGTTGGTAGATAAATATTCAGAGTTTAAATGAGGTGTCCAGGAAAATGTCTTCGACTGCTCCAGAGCGAAGCTTCTTAAGAAATAAAATGTCCTTGAATTAATCAGCCCAAAAAGCACAGCACTAAATTATAAATTCCATCTATTAATATTCATAACCTTTTCCCAGCATAATCAAGAGCAGATAAGAAGTTATGCGTAAAAACAGAAAAAAAAGTGGAGGAGAATTGTAGGTAAAGACTTTTTTTGGTTAAAATCACTTTCTTTGAAATAATCGAAGCTAATGACTTACATGTACTCACTTGCTGGAAAAAATCCGAAGGGCCTTTTTAATCTACATACTGCTTGAGGGTAACTGGGTAACTTAATAGATCTGTGAAAATGGGAGTTTTAATATGCTGTCGTTATGTAGGAGCTGGAAGCATCTGCTTGCTTTGTAACTAGCTGGGTCAAAAAGCAGATAGGTAAAGATTTAGATTGGAAGGGCAGCAGTGGGCACTTGAAAAAGTCCTGATTGAGCTACAGCAGAATCTCACTGTTGAGTGACAGGACAAATCAGTCACCTGGGACTGCAGAACAACAAACCTGACACGCATACACACAACCCTACCTCCCCCCTGCCCCGCACCTTGTAGTGTTGATAATTGGTTTCTACATGACTGCTGTTGTAGCAGGCACCCAAAATATACTGACTAAAGCCCTTTGCAAGAATTTATGTGTGTGACTAAAGTACTACTGCTACTACTACTAATAATACTAATATTGTTAGTAGTCTCTGTGAAGTGCTTACTCTGTGGCAAGCACAGTACTAAACCCTGGGGAAGAAACAAATAAACATGACCTAGTGGCAAGAGCATGGGTTTGGAAGTCAGAGGACATGGGTTCTAATTCCAGCTCTGTCACTTTTCTACTGTGTGACCTTTGGCAAGTCACTTAACTTCTCTGGGCCTCAGTTACCTCATCTGTAAAAGGGGGATTAAGACTATGAGCCTCACATGAGACAGGGATTGTACCCAACCTGATTACCTTGCATCTACCCCAGTGCTTGGCACATAGTAAGCATTTAACAAACACCATAATTATTAAATAACCAGTTGGACACAGTATCTGTCCCAGTAGGAGGCTCACAGTATAAGACAGAAAGTAATTATAACTCCGCATGTATATATGTGCATATGCAAATACATATATGTGTATATGTGTATGTATATACATGTGTAAATACATTAAATATGTTGCAAAGGATTTTGGAGCTGGTAGTAGATTTACAGGACTGACATTTTTGGTGCCTGCTGCAGTAGCCAAACCAGGAACATTCCAGTCCTCAACACCATTGTCTTGTGCCATTGAGTCATCTCAGACCCATAGTGACACTATGGACACATCTGTCCCATAACGCCCCATCTCCATCTGCACTTCTGGAAGTGTATCCACAGAGTTTCCTTGGTAAAAATATGGAAGTGGTTTACCATTGCCTCCTTCCGCACAGTAAACTTTAGTCTCCACCCTCAACTCTCTCCCATGCTGCTGCTGCCCAGCTCAGGTGAGTTTTGACTTGCAGCAGATTGCCCTTCACTCACTATTCATTCATTCAATCATATTTATTTAGTGCTTACTGTGTGCAGAGCACTGTACTAAGCACTTGGAAAGTACAATTCTGCAACAGATAGAGAAAATCCCTACCCAACAATGGGCTCGCAGTCTAGAAGAGGGGAGAGAGACAACAAAACAAAACAAATAGGCATCAATAGCATAAAATAGATAAATAAAATTATAGATATATACACATTAATAAAATAAATAGAATAATAAATATGTACAAATATACACAAGTGCTGTGGTGCAGGGAGGGGAGAAGAGCAGAGGGAGGGAGTACGGATGATGGGGAGGGGAGAAGCAGAGGAAAACGGGGGGAAGATCTCCTGGAGGAGGTGAGCTTTCAGAAGGGCTTTAAAGGGGGGAAGAGAGCTAGTTTGGCAGATGTGAGGAGGGAAGGCGTTCCAGGCCAGAGGTAGGACACGAGCCAGGGGTTGACAGGGCACTAGCCACTGCCCAAGACAGGAATAGATGTGCCTCTACTTGACTCTCCCTCCAACAGTTGAGACTGGTAAAGAACTGGAAGCTCTCCAGATGTGACCCTGAAAGGGGCCTCAACACTATGCAACTGCTAATAAAACATGGATAAAGCACCACCTGAAGCTACTCAACAAGGAGCACCCTCTCTGCGGCAAACAGTTGAAGTAGAAAGTCTCTACACTTTCTATAGGCTGCAAAAATGTTTGCTTTTGAGTCTCAAGACATTCAGTCAGGGTGAGGGAATGGTCTTAGTGGCCCTAAATTGTCCATGGTAGCTGGCGGAAGACAAACCTGACTTCACCCACTAATATCTGTCTCTGGTATTTTCTGTGGGTTGGTTTAAACCTGCGAAGATTTCCCCTCTAGAATTACTTGTTGGGGTGCTGGTGAGGGAGATTCTTGGTGGTGACCAATACTGGGACTCAGAGTAAAGGGAGAAAGGTCACAGGTATGTTCATCTCCTTTCCCACTCACTTCCTTGCTCCTTCACTGTCTCAAAAATTCCCTGTATTTTGAGTTAGCTATTTGGCAAAGACCTCAGTGTTTCTTGTGGGAGAAAATAGTAGTCTGCTCAATAGTGGAGCCTGAAGCTGACAGGGACATAGCATTGTCTCCTGCTGAAGAGGGTGCTTAGAGATATCTTGGTCCTCAGATTGCATCTTGTACCTCAAAGTGTGCTATTGTCTGCTGGGGTACCATCATCATCATTATCACCATCATCTGTGTTATTTATTGAGTACTTACTGTGTGCAGACCACTGTACTGAATGCTTGGGAGAGCATAACAGAGTTGGTATACATGCACCCTGCCCACAGTGACTTTACAATCTAGAAGGGGAGATATACCAGATGAGAGAATGTCAAGGACTCAGCACCCTTACCCCCTCATCATCACTACTAGAAAAAATAATCAAAACATGTCCTGCTGAAGATATCCCCAAATTATATGCAAATAGGTAGCCCAAGCTATTGAGAAATGCTAAATAGGTAGCAGCAATGACTAATAACATGCTGGATGCCCGAGTGACCATGTTAGGAATGGATTATTTTTACCCCAGAGGTCTTTCTTAATGGGGTTGCTACCTCTTCAGAACCAAGACAAGTCAAATATGTATGCAGACGTTAATTTTCAGAAGAGGGAGGTGAGATGGAAAGGGTCAAGTAGCCCCCCAGAAAGCACTCTGGTTACAGAAATAGAACAAGGCCAAATTCTAGTATAGAGAAAACCTCAGAGCCTGGCACTGGCACGAGAAGGATGTAGCATAAATAAAACAGAGCCCTGAAGGGGAATGCTGTTGGCATGACTGCTTAACACTAAACTGGCAACTAATGCTCAGGCCCCTGTTGATCTAGAAATATATGAGTGCTGTAATCTTCAGAGATATTATCTATGACTGCTCTCAGTGTGAGAAACAAGGAGTTTTTTTTAACAGTTTAAGTTAGTTGGCCTTAAAGATTTCTTCCACCAAGTTCACTACCCATCCTCAGTACTAGAGTCTATAAGGGTCTACATCTAATATAACATTCAATTATTTATTCTGCTTCCAAAAATTGTAAATAGTTTTATGTCTGTTCCCCCCAATAGAGGGTAAGTCCTTCTTGTATTTCTGTTGGTCTTTCCCAAGAGTTTAGTACAGTGTGTTGCCCACAGGGCAACTCAGCAACTCAGGGCTACTCAGTAAGCACCATTACCCTTGTCAAAGGTATTGCCTTGGTAAGAAAGGCTGCCTTTGAGAGTCTATTCTAGTACCTTTGGTTCAAACAAGCTGGAAATGTTTCCACTTTGGTTTTGTAGGCCCACTGTCATTAAGCTTTTAAAAACAATATCACCCCAGGTGGTATAGGCCAAAATTCCCATATTTTCTAAAGTTTCCAGGGACTCAAAGTTTGATTCCAAAGCAATGTGATTCAAAGTTTTCATCCTTTGGTAAGGACAAGCACAGCACACACAAATGATAAGTGGCATGATTCAGATGCCACCTAAATGGTCTCCAGACACATTCAATTGATCTTTTCCCTTAGCAAATGAGATTTCTGATTTACTTACTTCACAGCAAACAACTTTAAATTACTAGAGGAAAAGTATTCCAGGGGAGATTTGAAAACTAATACTGCATGGCTTCAGGTTGAATGAAATTTGGTCATCTTGCATAGAGATATTTGGTTTTAGATCTTTGTATGAGGTGGCAGCCTCGCAAGCAGGATCAACAAATGTCAACCTACAAATATATCACCAGCTCTGGCTCAGATTCCCAGCATTCTAATGTTTATAGTGACAGTGGGAAGTTCTAAACCAGTCAATCATGCTGAGCTTTCCTAAATAGCAAAATAACATTTATTTATAGTCTCTAACGGGGTGCATATAAGCCACTCTTAAGCAGTTCCTCGGCAGCTTTATGCTGCTCCCAATATGTCCTCTCTCTCTCTCTGGAACTTTCCTTCTGGATGGCATTTGCTATCCTAGAAGTGGTGAGCATCAGGAACCTGAAGGAATATAGAAGCACTACTATGGTCTGCATTTTCCATTTTTATTAAAATTCCTCTTTGCCTATAGCTTAATTTCTTTCAGTCCAGCAGCCTGTGAGTAAGCACCAATTTACACACCTGGATTCAGTATAATGATTTAGGGCAGAATTGTGACTTCAGTGTCATGCATATTGGACTCCCTCTGATGTCAGAGGAATCAAAAACCAAGCTTGGCATTGGATTCATAATAATTGTGTATTTGTGAAAGTACTTATTATGTACCAAACACTGTACCAAGCATTGAGATAGGTACAATTTAATCAGATTGAACACAGTTCATCTGGGGAATGGCTTCTGCACTATGACATTAGTGTTATTTTCACTGAAGTACAATCTAAAAACAAACAAAAAAAAAACAAAAAAAACCCCACAGTTGCTTTTAAATAAGCAGTAGAGTTTGGCTAATTAAATCCTTTAATTAAATCCATGACATTTCTTTAAAAGATCAGTCACAGAAAGAACCATTGAATGACTCTGCTTATAGGAATGTCCTCTTAGGGGTTTCAGTCATTAAATACACTAGGAGAATTTTTGGAAATATTTTAAACTTAAAGATCAGATACCCACCAAATGTGTAATTTGGAGCTCTGATTGTAAGAATCAGCTTTTAGAATAAATGTGGGTGTGTTCAATTATAGATACATTTGCCCATATATATTGTTTGCTGAGTTAGTGCCCTATACTATAATTAGCACCCGAAGGCACAAACTTCAGCCTATGCTCCAAAGAAACAACAGAAGTGAAAATTATCTTTCTCAACTTGAGTGAGAACCTGGCCATGATCAGCAGGAAGAGACCTTTTCAGAAGCTTCTATCCATTTGTTAACCATAGACCAGGGGTCTGCAAAGCCCTCTGACACAGCTGTGAAGTCTGAAGTGGCAATAAACACTATTTCCAAATTAGGCCACTGTAAAGTCAAGTAGCTTTTCTGCTGGATCACACATGCTTTTAGTTCATGCTGGGGTTGAGTGACCAAAAGGTGGAGCTTCTATTCAATTGATGGGCAGATAAAGGACATCAAGATGTGGAAAGACTGAAAAACAAACAGAAGTGGTATGTTGGGGAAGGAAGGTTCCGGATCCAAGGAGAATTTTAGCAAAAGCTCTTTCCTCATATGTCCTAGCCTGCAAAGCTTGACTGGGTTGAACACAGCTTCAGTTCTAGCAGATTGATATCATTTCAAGACTTTGATGTTGGTGATCCTGTTTTGTCTCCCTGATGCCAAGGGTGGTATGTAAGTGACACCAACTCACTGCTCTAGCTGGATATGGTGTTTGTGGTGGACCTGTATCTGAAAACCGTAGAGAAGTTTATACAGTACTGCAGATCTACAGACCTTCAGTGCGGCCTGAACCCTGACACCACACTAACTATACACTATCTTCTGGAAATA
The DNA here is from genome assembly GCF_004115215.2 of Ornithorhynchus anatinus. Lineage (NCBI taxonomy): Eukaryota > Metazoa > Chordata > Mammalia > Monotremata > Ornithorhynchidae > Ornithorhynchus > Ornithorhynchus anatinus. Next base: position 113,321,365 of record NC_041729.1, read on the forward strand.
GTCTTTTCTCGACTGTAATATGATGTGATAAATTGACTTGAACTTAACTCTTTCAGATAAAAGAATATTCTGTACTCATTGAGAGGTATGAACAAAGGCTCCTAAACCTAACAATCCGAGTGGAGACCATGGAGAAGACCAGCATTTCCTACAATGAACTGGACTTTGAGTTACTCAAGCTGGAAGTCAAGGAGATGCAGAGACTGGTCAACCAGCTGAAAACCACTTTTGTTGGCAGCAGAGTAATTATTGATCAACTGGAAATAGAGGTAGGGCATTAACTGGTCTTGCTTCATTCAGCTCTTGGTTCCTGGAATGAGAAATGCGACTGCCACTTCTTTCCCATTGTGTTTGAAGATTTTATACAACTGCAACAATTGTGGTCACTTTCAATTTACAAAGTGACTGTTTAAAACAGCTTGGGCACCAGACCTTGTTTGCTCTCTTGATTCAACTGTACTCTGCCCAGTACTGTACGGTTTCCAATCCTGTTGCCCTCAACTATGATCTGGGATTGGCCTATAATGGCTTCGCTGTGTATATATGTGTGTTGCAGCCCATGCATGCTTTATTGAGAAGCAGCGTGGCTTGGTGGAAAGAGCACGGGCTTTGGAGTCAGAGGTCATGGGTTTGAATGCCGGCTCAACCACTTATCAGCTGTGTGACTTTGGGCAAGTCACTTAACTTCTCGGTGCCTCAGTTACCTCATCTGTAAAATGGGGATGAAGACTGTGAGCCCCACGTGGGACAACCTGATTCCCCTGTGTCTACCCCAGCGCTTAGAACAGTGCTCAGCACATAGTAAGCGCTTAACAAAAACCAACATTATTATTATTATTATTGTCACACACACACACACACACACACGCACATGCACACTTTATGAAATAAAAACCTGTCCTCAACCACAAATGACCCTAATGAGGGTTATGTTTGAGCTTAGTCTTTGAATTTTGACTTGGGGCTGAAATATTGAATGAACAACAAATTTGACCTAGGGGAATTAGAGGCCTGATAGAGGACCAGGTTTCTAATCCCAGATCCACCACTTTTTTATTATTGTATTTGTTAAGTACTTACTATGTACCAGGCACTGAATGAGTACTGAGATAGATTATAATCAGGTTGGACACAGTTCATATCCCACTTGAGGCTTGCAGCCTTAATCCCCATTTTACAAATTAGGTAACTGAGGCACAAAGAAGTTAAGGGACTTTCCCAAGGCCACACAGCAGGCAAGTGGTGGAGTTCAGATTAGAATCCAGGTCCTACTGACTTCCAAGCCCATGTGCCATTCACTATGCCACGTTCCTTCTCTGCCATGTGACTTGGGGCAAGCCACTTAGCTTCTTTGGACCTCAGAAACCTCATCTGTAAAATGGCAATTAAATCCTCTTCCTTCCAACAGACTGTGAGTACCATGTGGGCCAGGGACCGTGTCCAACCTGATTACCTCATATTTACCCCAGCACTTAGGACAGTGCCTAGCACATAGTAAGTGCTTGCTTAACAAGTATCATAAATAAAAAACCCAAAAAACCAAAAAGCAACCTATCTTGATCAAATGGGGCAGAAATGGCCAGCATTTGTCTTTCCAAGACTGAACAAAGGTAGACACTCAGGTACCTGACTAATTTGAGCTCCCAATCTTTAGGTTGCTTGGAAACATTTACTTGAAATTTGTGCCTCAGAATCCCTGGCTCTGTGCCCATTTTTAATTATGACTCTGCAGATGTCCCTTAGCCCTTGTATGTCTTAGAATGTCTACCCAAACGCCTATCTTACTCCTCAGAAGGATTGTTTTACAGTTTAATTTTCAAAGCTACTGGGTCTTTAGGTGAGCGATGCCACAATGTGCAATGTTCTCATCATTTATCTTAATAAAAAAGTTACTCCTGGAACTAATTTGTGAAGAGTTTCTAAAATTAATGGTAGCATTCATTAGTTACATGTTTACAATATAGACTTAGTATCCAAGAGTTTATTAGAAAAGGATTATTAAAAGTAAGCTCTAATGGGCATTTATGGATGATCTAAAGAATATATGATATGCTATTAAAACTGTTCACTTTTTCTGACATTTCTTTTGGGTGACACACACAGCTGTCTGAGATTTGACAGGTCTTCAAGGTAATCCATAACATTTATTCTTCCAAGTGAAACAGTTTCAAAAACCCCTGGTGTGTTCTCTGGCAGTTTCACTAAATGATAAATTCAGCTCCAGAATGTCTATGAAAGAAATTGCTCCATACCATAAAGTCACTCTGAGTTTTTATTTCCCTAGATCAAGAATATGACTCTCCTGGTGCAGGAGCTGGAGTCTCTAGACAAAAACAATATCCTTACAATTCGTCGGGAAATTGCAGCTCTAAAGAACAGACTGAAGGAATGTGAAGAATCTAATAAACAAAATGACTTAGTTCAAAATTTCCCACCAGGTAAGCATTCTTTTATTTATGTTGGTAATAATGATAGTTATTATTATTATTTTAATTGTGGTATTTGTTAAGCACTTATTGTATGCCAGGCACTGTATTGAGTCCTGGGATAGAAACAAGAAATCAGATGCCACTTGGGGCTCACATTGTTAGTAAGAGGGAGAATGAATCCCCATTTTGCAGATGAGGGAACTGAGACACAGAAAAATTAAGTGATTTGCTCAAGGTCACACAGCAGGTAAGTGATGGAGCTTGGATTAGAATCCAGGTCCTCTGACTCCCAGGCCCATGCTCTTTCCAATACGACACGCTGCTTCTCTATTCATCATTTGGATTAACTTGAAAGAAGTGTAGAAATGGGGGAAAATAACAGATTTCATTTAGTTACAGAAGTCACAAAGGCAAAATTAAATTGACTGGATTTGTTTATATCACTGGGAGCTGACCAAGTGGACTAGAGACCTGGGATAAGTTTGCTTTGCTGATGGCTGATGTGAAAACTGCTGGACTGTTCCCAGGTGCGGAGAGAAGAAGTCCATCCATTTCCAAGCAGACATTTAAGCAGCAGAGCTTCTTGAGTCTCTGCACACTGTGCTGACATAAGCACCTTTCTTGAGAAGATCTCTGTGATGGGGTAGAGCTAAGGGACAGAAGATAGAAAAAAAACTTTTATGGTATTTGTCTTTTGGAGAAAATGTCATTAATTCCCATGGTAGTGGTGGTTTTTGGAGATTGCACAGGAATAGCAGGGGTAGGACAGGGCCCATGACAGCAGCTGTTGCTCCAGGAAGACTGACTGAACTGGAAAGAACATAGACTCAAAGACGTGGCACCAAAAAGTGAAAGGACATGGCAAAGTCCACACTTCAGTGGAAGTTCTGGGAATCAAACCCAGTTCCAAGGACTCAGTTGCCAACAAGGTGTTTCATTCATACTTTCCATTCCTTGCAGTAACAAACCCTGAGTCATTCACACAGCAAGAGTGGAGTATCAAGGACATCTTAATTATCTTAGTTATCTTAAGTGTCAGTACTTAGTCTCCCTTGACCTTAGCTCCTATTGATGAGTTCAGTTTTTCTAATGTGGCATCCAAGTTTCCACAGACCTGGTTTAGACCTGGAACGACTGGGAAGTCAGCACACCCCAGAGAAACGTTCTAGATTTGGCCAATTTGACTCAAATTGGGCATATTTTGGCATAAATCTCAGCTACATGATGTCATCATATCATGCTGGGTGCTGTTTTAACAACTTGATATCGTATGCATCTTGGAGTCCAGATTTTTGGGATGCCAACGCTGGGCTCTCTAGAAGGGAATGATCCCAAGGTAGTCAGAAGAATTGCAAGCATTTCTACACTAAGAAGTATTTGTGATTTGGGCATTTTTGATGTGTCTTCATGTTCTCTGTGCATGTTGATTCAACATGTGCATAATGAAGGAGAAGTCCATATTTGATTTCTGGAAATGGCAAAGGTCGCTCTTTCCTCCAGAGAAACTTTTATCCTAGTATTGACTGTCCTGATAGTTTTTTTAAGCAAATACTATTATTGTTCCAGGGTGACTGAAAAGCCAGAGATGGGACAGAGAAAGGTGTTTCTTGAAAGTAGGAGTGAAATGAAATGAGCAATTTTTTTAAATTTTCTGGTAAGGTACTCCTGGGCTTTGAACACCACCCTAATCCTAGGTTGGTTGTTTAAACAAATTGGATCCAGATTTCCTCAAACAAATTGGACCCAGATTTACTTTCACTTTTCCAACAACCTTGGATGTACTTGAATTCTTGCCAAACCACTTGGTCCTTTTCCAGCTTGAGTTGATATTATATTTATGAGATTTATATTAAACTGACTTTTCATCATGTTTTTAAATCAATTTATCCCTCTCTATTTTTGCTTGGTTTGGTTGATAATGTAGACTTGAGAGAACTTGGAGCACCTCCAGAAAGCAAAAAAATAAAAATAAAAATAAGACTCTGTTGAGAGTTCACAGTTTGTCACTATTGCAGGACTATAAAAATCTATCTTGGATGCCTGGCTATTCCAGGAATGGCCAAAGAAACAGAGTCTGGGTCAAATTGTTTTTACATTAGTGGCTGGTTTCTACTTTGTCTATTTAGAGTTGCAATTCAGTAAGCATATTTTTAAGAAGCAGAGTGTCATTTGTTAATCCTGCAAATTTACAGTGTCCCCATTTTTAATTTATATTACATTTCCTAGAACTTCAAATGTAAAATAATCTGCCTCATTTCATTAAATTTTCACACCAACCAACTAGCCCTTCCTGGTGTGTAATTTAAGATGTATTTAATAATAATAGATCAGGAGCAGACACTGTCAATGCGTGTCAATTTAGAGGCCAATATATCCGATTGCTCTGCACCACGTTCTTAGTTGCTCAATACATTTTCTTGGATATTCATATACTTGAGAACTGGACTCCCTCTAGCCTTTTCCTAGCACTTTATACCAATTTAATTGATTCTCATAACCTCCTTGAATGATCATTTGCTACTTTATTTCCCGCTGGCCCAGAGGTAAGAAACTAGGTTCAGCAATCTGCCTGGTCCAGAAAATGAAGTTGTGGTAGAACCAGGGTTGATATTCTCAGGTGTTTGTTTTCACTTGTCTGCCAAAGTGGCTTTTTTGCAAAAACAGCCTTCCCAGTCAGGGTGGTGTTTCTGAAACGCACCATTAAATGGGGCTTCTGAGGACCTTGACAAGTGGGGAAGTGTTATCTTCATGATGCACAGATAAAGAGAACGTCAATGACTAAGAACAGGCTTGTGTGGAAAGATTTTGCACTCCAATGCATATAGTAGTCCCCTGCTTTTATTGCTCTAAAAAATTAATTTGGGTAAAAAGGCACTTTGGTGTTTTCTGCAGCTTTTTATTCCCCTACTACCTTACTCCAACTCTTCATCTGATCTAGGTAGCATAATAATATTAACAATAATCATGGTATTTGCTAAGAGCTGAACAAGCACATTTTGGGTTGTGTTAGGTAGGTATGACAGTGTGTTCCTGAAAAATAAAAAAAAGGAAGTACACAATTTCTACTTGTGTTGAAGACTACCAGGTGGCTTTTTTGCTACTGTGATACTAAAACAGCCCCTGACTGTGTGGGAGTGTTTGCTCAGGCAGTTGGGATATTTTCCAGGCATCACCATTATCCCCCCTGCATTGATTGAACCTCTTCTGTGTGCCAAGCACTGTCCTAGATTCTTGGAGAATATCCAATAAAAGATAAAAACACATACCCTGCCCTCAAGGAGTTTGCAATGAGATGGGGTAAACTGGAAGAGAAAAATGAAGAACATCAAAATGCCAGCAACAGCATAGTTTAGTGGAAAGGGCACATGCCTAGGAGTCAGAGAACCTGCATTCTAATCCTGGCTGTGCTCTGTGACCCTGGGCAAGTCACTTAACTTCTCTGTACCTCAGTTTCCTCATCTGTAAAATGAGAATTCTCTCCTACTAAGACTGTGAAGACATTCTCTGACTTCATTATCTTGAATCTACCCCAGCACTTAATATGGTGCTTGGTATATAGTAAGTTCTTAACAAATATTCTTATTCTTATTATTGCTATTATTATTGACTCCAGGAAATCCTGTTAGAGGTGTAGGGAAAGGGATTTGGAAAAGGAAATGTAGCTAAGGGACCACCAGGTGAGAGATGGGTGGGGGAGGGAAAAAGATGGCAAGTTGCACAGTGCATTTTCCAACTCATGCACATTACATTAGTTAACATTGCCTTGTACTCTATTTTCCCTATCTGTAATTGACCATAAATTTGTTGTGGGAAGGGATTATGTGTACTAGGTTTCTTATATTATTCTCTCCAAAGTGTTTAGTACAGTGCACTGCACACTGTAAGCACTCACTAAATACCATGTAATGTAAGATGTCAGAATGTGGTTGAACTGATTTTCAGTAGACATTTGGTCCCTTATTGCATGATTTTACTGCTGAGGGGAAAAACACAGTCTTTGACCTGAAACCTCATCATAATGTTTGTTTAAGTCACATGCATTAGAACTCATGAAATGACACAGCAATCTTTTCTTTCTTTCTTTTTTTGGAAATATTCTCTCCAAGGTTCAAATAAGAAGCCAGTGCAGGGTTAGATTAAGAAAACAACTGAGACTCCTTTGAACTGACAGGAAAGATAACTAACTTGTTACTACAGAGTAAAACAAAAATAAAAATCTTCAAAGTGATTTCAAAAGGAAAACCAAGTTTAAATCCTATGGAACCTCAAATAGTTTTGTTATCATTAAACTGAACACCAACTAACTTTATTTTAATAATTCATGCAAGTTTCATAAAAGCAAACAAGCATTCATCTGAGAGATCACTTTTAGGGAAGAAATAATAATTTATACATTTTTTTTGGTGAAGGCCATCTCTTGGCTGAACATACTTTTGTTTTTTATTCATGAACCAGTCCATGAATTATTGAGAGAAACCCAGGATTCTGTAGTTTAATCATATGCAAAATTATTTGAGGTTGGGTTCAGAGAAATTTCAATCCTCTTTACCTGCTGCAATAGCTGGAAGGTTTTGTTACTCAATTGAAAATTTAGAGGCAACATTAATAAATACATATTTAATCCTGAGGCTAAAACAGCAGAAATTTAAAAAATGAAGGGAAGACCCTTGGTAATAGTTCTATCTTAATATAAATGATCAAACACCAGAGCAATGATTTTTAAGCTGTGCTCGGCTCCTTGCAACAAACCCATTAGATTGTAAGCTTCTTCAGGGCACAGTCCCTGCCTTTTACTTTTATTATCTTTTACCAAGAGCCTAGTTCAGTGTTCTGGCAAGATATTTTGGGTGAAGACCTTCATTCATTCATTCAGTCAGTCACATTTATTGAGTGTTTACTATATATAGAGCACTGTACTAAGTGCTTGGGAGAGTACAATATAGCAATGAACAGATACATTCCCAGTCCACAATGATTTTACAGTCTAGAGGACTAGGGTTCACCATTTGGGTTTACACGTATATTATGTTTCCAAATTAACTTTGGTCTCAATCTTTCAGGATATTTCAAGTAAATGGGCTTTTTAGAGACTGTAGATGATTTACTTTTGTGTTATTTACAGATTTAGAATAGGGAGAGCATTTTAAGAAGACACTGTTGTTGAATGAATGAATGAATGAATGAATGAAGTGTTTGGGGCTTTGCTCTTGGCTTCTCTTTTCTTCATGCATCTATCCATCTTTCCATTTCTCTTTTCCTTCCTATCTGCAAATTATTCTGTGTCTATCTTCCCAGTTAGATTGTTAATCAGGAGAGAAGGGATTGTGTTTTATGCCTCCATTTGTACTCTCTGGAAAATTTAGTACTATGATCTGCACACAGTAGGTGCTGAATAAATACTACTGATTGATTTTTGATTGATTGAATCATGATCTCTTCAAGCTGCAATGTACAGTTCATTCATTCATTCAATCGTATTTATTGAGTGCTTATTGTGTGCAGAGCACTGTACTAAGTGCTTGGAAAGTACACTTTGGCATGCAATGTAAAAATAATAATAAATATGGTGGTATTTGTTAAGCACTTACTATGTGCCAAGCACTGTTCTAAGTGCTGGGATAGATACAAGGTTATCAGGTTGTCCCACGTGGGGCTCACAGTCTTAATCCCCATTTTACAGATGAGGTAACTGAGGCACAGAGACATTAAGTGACTTGCCCAAAGTCACACAGCTAAGTGGCGGAGCTGGGATTAGAACCCATGACCTCTATCTCCCAAGCCTATGCTCTTTCCACTAAGCCATGCTGCTTCTCATGTACTTACAGCTAATGTATAGTGTGACTGTTTCCCAAGCTCTGCACACAGTAAGCGCTCAGTAAAGCAGTGTGTCTCAGTGGAAAGAGCCCGGGTTTGGGAGTCAGTCATGGGTTCTAATCCTGACTCCGCCAATCGCCAGCTGTGTGACTTTGGGCCAGTGACTTCTCTGAGTCTGTTTCCTCATCTGTAAAATGGGGATTGAGACTGTGAGCCCCACATGGGACAGGGACTCTGTCTAACCTGATCTGATTGCATAATAATAATAATGTTGGTGTTGTTAAGTACTTATTATGTGCTGAGCATAACACTGTTCTGAGTGCTGGGGGAGATACAGGGTCATCAGATTGTCCCACAAGAGACTCACAGTCTTAATCCCCATTTAACAGACGAGGTCACTGAGGCACTTTGCTCGGCCTCAGTGACCTCATCTGTAAGAAGGGGATGAATAACAATAATAATAATGATGGTATTTGTTAAGCACTGATCCTCCTTGACCTCTCTGCTGCCTTTGACACTGTCGACCATCCCCTCCTCCTCCATACCTTATCTCACCTTGGCTTCACGGACTCTGTCCTCTCCTGGTTCTCCTCTTACCTCTCTGGCCGATCATTCTCGGTCTCCTTCGCTGGAGCCTCCTCCCCCTCCCATCCTTTAACTGTTGGAGTTCCTCAAGGGTCAGTTCTTGGCCCTCTTCTGTTCTCCATTTACACTCACTCCCTCGGTGAACTCATCCGCTCTCACGGCTTTGACTACCATCTCTACGCAGATGACACGCAGATCTACATCTCCGCCCCTGTCCTCTCCCCCTCCCTTCAGGCTCGCATCTCCTCCTGCCTCCGGGACGTCTCCACCTGGATGTCGGCCCGCCACCTAAAACTCAACATGAGCAAGACTGAGCTCCTCATCTTCCCTCCCAAACCCAGTCCGCTCCCAGACTTCTCTATCACCGTGGATGGCACGACCATCCTTCCCGTCCCGCAGGCCCGCAATCTCGGTGTCATCCTTGACTCGTCCCTCTCGTTCACCCCACACATCCTATCCGTTACCAAGACCTGCCGGTTTCACCTCTACAATATCGCCAAGATCCGCCCTTTCCTCTCCACCCAAACGGCTACCTTACTATTACGGGCTCTCGTTATATCCCGGCTAGACTACTGTGTCAGCCTTCTCTCTGACCTCCCTTCCTCCTCTCCCGCCCCGCTCCAGTCTATTCTTCACTCCGCTGCCCGGCTCATCTTCCTGCAGAAACGATCTGGGCATGTCACTCCCCTTCTTAAACAACTCCAGTGGTTGCCTATCGACCTCCGCTCCAAACAAAAACTCCTCACTCTAGGCTTCGAGGCTCTCCATCACCTTGCCCCTTCCTACCTCTCCTCCCTTCTCTCTTTCTACCACCCACCCCGCACGCTCCGCTCCTCTGCCGCCCACCTCCTCACCGTCCCTCGGTCTCGCCTATCCCGCCGTCGACCCCTGGGTCACGTCCTCCCACGGTCCTGGAACGCCCTCCCTCCTCACCTCCGCCAAACTGATTCTCTTTCCCTCTTCAAAACCTTACTTAAAAATCACCTCCTCCAAGAGGCGTTCCCAGACTGAGCTCCTCTTCCCCCTCTACTCCCTCTGCCATCCCCCCTTTACCTCTCCGCAGCTAAAGCCTCATTTTCCCCTTTTCCCTCTGCTCCTCCACCTCTCCCTTCCCATCCCCACAGCACTGTACTCGTCTGCTCAACTGTATATATTTTCGTTACCCTATTTATTTTGTTAATGAATTGTACATCGCCTTGATTCTATTTAGTTGCCATTGTTTTTACGAGATGTTCTTCCTCTTGACGCTGTTTAGTGCCATTGTTCTCGTCTGTCCGTCTCCCCGATTAGACTGTAAGCCCGTCAAACGGCAGGGACTGTCTCTATCTGTTGCCGACTTGTTCATCCCAAGCGCTTAGTACAGTGCTCTGCACATAGTAAGCGCTCAATAAATACTATTGAATGAATGAATGAATGAACTAGGGAAGCACTTTCTCCCTTTCCAATTTGCTTCAAGTGATGAAGATTACAAATGTTTTGCTAATTAGATTTGCTCTACTATGTACAAAGAGAAAGACTGAAATAGGTCTTGGACAGAAAATGGTTAGTAAATGGGCTATGTAGTTATAGGGAAAATAGCTGCATTCTATTTGCTAAAAGTCATGGACTCTAAGAACTGGAAGAGATTCAATTGTGAACAGAACTTTGAAGGCCACATGCTGTAGGAATATGCACATGACTATGGTCCTTCCGAAGTATCTTGGATCTTCCCTACCCGTTTTATGGAAGCTGACCTGAATTTCACCATCTAAGTCTACACCTACATATTATGTCCCTAAATTCACTTCGGTCTCAATCTTTCTGACCATTTCAAGTAAATGGGCTTTTTAGATCATATGAATCATTTGCTTTTGTTGGTCATTTCATGGGGCAGAGCAGAACGATTTTGTAAATAATAATACAGTTAGCTCTCCTATAACACAAGGGTTATGTTTGTCAGGATCCTCCTTTAAGGGAAACTCATGTTATAATAATCACAATTGACTGATGCCACATAGAAGAGCAAAACCATTTCATCCAACATCTCATCCAGTTCTAATCAAACAGACGTGTTGTTGGAAAAGTGTTCCCTAAAGATTTCATGTCATGTTCTACTTTGGGAAAACACATGCTATTAGGAGAACTAACCATTACTCATTTTTGGAAACCTAAGATCTGGTAGGTCCTGGAATGAGTTCTAGCTTTTGACTCAGTAAAATACCAATGGAAATGATGGCAGAATGTGAAGCACTTGGCTTGGAAGGACAAAAACAATGAATTGGAGAATAGTGGGTATGGAGAGCAGATAGATAAGATGGGGTGAATTAGTAGAGAGCCTTGAACTCAATTGTGAGTTTGTGTTAGATGTAGAGGGACACAGGGAGCCAGAGGAGAGTTTGAGGAGTGGAGAGAAATGTGGTTGAGAGTTGCTTCAATAAGATGATCAATACAGCAATTGAGAGAGAAGAGGCTGGAGACAGGAAGAACAACGAGGAGGTCAAAACAATAGTCTAGTTGTGATTATGACCAGGGCTTCTACCAGGGTAGTAGCTGTTTGGGTTGACCAAAAGTGAGGGATCCAGGAGTTGTGTAGGAAGACCTGATAGCATTTGGCAGTAGATCATTTGTGGCAGTTGGAGGACTGGAAGGGAAGAGTGGAGAAATAGTGAATTAAAACAACACTTAAAGCAATCTAGAAAACTTTAACTTTGAAAACAGTCCCTTTATATTATTAATAAGGTTCAATGGATATTGAAAGGCAACAAATGAGCAAATAGATCCCTTTCATCCTTTCTTAGTAAAGCATACAATACTGGCATTTCTCAAAGAGGCTCTGCTGGGCTGAGAAGAGTCAATAATTGTAGAACCACTGTTTGTATGACAGCACCTCCCATTAGAATAATGAGGTGAGGCTTGGCCCTGAGACTTTGGAACTAAGAACCTGCACAGAAATTATAGTGCTAATGGCTTGCTCGATGCTACTGATGATAATGATGATGATAATAATGATGGAATTTAAGTGCTTACTATATGCTATGCACTGTTCTAAGCTCTGGGGTAGTTACGGGGTAATAAAATTGTCCCATGTGGGGCTCACAGTCTTAATACACAATTTTACAGATGAGGTAACTGAGGCACAGAGACATTAAGTGACTTGCCCAAAGTCACACAGCTGACAAATGGTGGAGCTGGGATTAGAACCCATGACCTCCGACTCCCAAGCCCATACTCTTTCCAGTAAGGCATGCTGCTTCTGCTACTGGCACTCTCTTGTCTCATCCTGGACAGTCTTGTTCCACTGGGACCCAGAATACAACGAGGGAATAGGCAGGCAGAGATAAACACAATGTGAAGGACATCGGCAGTCTTCACTCACATAAGCCTGGGAGAACCAGAACTTGATCCCAGGTCTCCAAATCGCGCTGCCCTAGACCATCATTGTTATTAATACCTTTGCTGCTGGGAAACACTTTTGTGGTTTATACTGCTTCTTAGAATCTTATAACACTGGTACATTTTGATAATGCTTTCCTTTTTTTCACCTTACTTACAGGTAGCTGTAATCATAGTGGCGTGGTAAACATCAGCAAACCTTCCATAATTCAGTTGAACTGGAGAGGGTTTTCCTACAAGTATGGTGCCTGGGGCAAAGATTACTCTCCACTTACTCCAGAGAAAACTCTCTATTGGGTTGCCCCTTTGAACACGGATGCGAGGTACTTGGAGTATTACAGGCTTCACAACTCCAAGGATGATTTATTGTTGTTTAAAAATCCCCGAGATAACCGAATCACCTATGGAGAAGGCAGTGGCACAGCAGTGTACAAGAATTCCATGTATATCCACATGTACAGTTCAAGGGATATCGCCAAGGTCAACTTGACCACCAACACTGTGGTTGTTCGGAAGACGCTCCCAAATGCTGCCTATAACAACCGCTTTTCCTATGCTGGTGTCAATTGGGAAGATATAGACCTTGCAGTGGATGAAAGTGGATTGTGGGTGATTTATGCCACTGAAGCCAGTACTGGTAATATCGTGATTAGTAAACTCAATGACACCTCACTTGAGGTGTTGAACACCTGGCAGACTAAGCAGTACAAGCCATCTGTTTCCAATGCCTTCATTGTATGTGGGGTCCTGTATGCTACTCGTGCAGTCAACACCAGACAAGATGAAATTTTTTACACCTATGACACAAACACTGGGCAAGAGGGAAGAATGAGTATACTTATGGATAAAATGTTAGAAAAACTGACCGGTATCAACTACAACCCCCTAGACCACAAACTTTATGTCTACAATGAAGGTTATCTGATGACCTATGACCTTAGCTTTCAGACTACCTTACAGTGACAGTCTTAGGGACAAACCCATGAGAGATGTGAAATTTCTTTTGATAAGATGAATGGACCTCTACCTCTGAAATCTACTCACTTTTATAAGATACACAAGGTGGCCCTAGGGTTTATTGAATGGTAATATTTGGGTCAATTTTGATATTGGCAAAACTTTGGTAGCTCAGATTTAATATTTTTTTTCCACTGGTAAAATGACTGACGAAAGATTTCCATCAAATCATTAAGCTTTAACCCTAAATCCCACACAAAACTAGGTCAAGGAATTTAGCTCCAGAGAGTGCCCAGTCCTGATGCCAGAGTCCCAGTGTTGGTTATAAAATTAAGATGGAAACCTCCTCTCCATTTTCATGAAATAATCTTTTAGTTCCCTCTTTTGGTGTTTGGTCTAGACTTCTCCAGGCAAGTGACAATTTCTATACCTTAATTTCTCCACCTGAAAAATGGGGATGAATTAGCCCCTGCTAAGTTTGGACTGATACAAAGGGCAAACAGGAATGTTTGGTGGGCCTCACTGAGTGTGCTGTAGGATGATTCTTTGTGGTCTAAGGCCCCTTTCTACAGGCCCAAGTTATTATATTTTCCTTTCCTACTCTCTTCCTCAGGCAATGCCTTGATGCCTGGGACAAATAGGTAGATAAATAGCAGCAGATTTTAAGTTCTTAGAGTGTGAGAACATTTATATTTTCAAACCTGGTTCTCCCCTGTAAAATGGGAATGACCATGATAGCCTACCTTCTAGACTTGCCAATATGGCAGCTCTTTAGACAAGCACCCACATTTACAAGCTAATGACTCTTTTGTTTAACCTGGCTTCCTTCCCTGGGTGTACAGATAGTAAAATAAGTTAAATAAAATTAATTTCACTGGATAAGCATTCCTTTTTACTGCTCCTGGGTATTTTTAGCCTTAAAACACTCTATCAGCTCCCTCCCTCCTACTTATTAATCAATCAATCCATCAATTATCCACTCTCTCCTCCCATTTCACTCCAGCAGGCACTCTTTGTTCCTCTCCAAGTAACCTATGCTCAGGGTCCTGTTCTCATCTCTCTTGCCACATACTTATTGCTCTTGCCCACCCCCCCGTTTGAACACTCTCCCCTATCTAATCAGTCAGTTCTCCTGGCTTCCTATCTTCAAAGCCCTTATGAAATCATATCTCCTCTGGGAGGCCTTTCCTAGTTGATTTCTAATCTTCTTACTTGATATTCCCCAAAATGCCACTTAAGCACTTCCACAACACCTAATAATTTAAATACTCATAATCCCTTATGGGACTTATGTACACTTTTTACACACTTTCTTCTTCCTATCTGTAATTTATTTTAGAGTCTGTATCCTCTTCTAGATTGCAATCTCCTTGGAGGCAGAGATCCTGTATTCTTGTATAGTATTCTCCCAAGCACTTTGTATAGTGCTTAGCACACGGTAGGCACTCAACTAATCAATTAATCAATCAATCACACTTATTGAGCTGTTACTTCAGAGCACTGTACTAAGCACTTGAGAGAATACAAAACACCAGAACTGGTAGAAATGTTCTCTGCCCACGAAGAACTTACAGTTTAGATGGGGAGATAAATTTATTCATTGATTAATTTATTGGCAAAAGAGGAAACAGGCATGATAAAGTGATACTGATCCTGATAAATCATTTCTTCTTAGAGTCTATGATTTCTGATTTGAGGATCATCCTAGTACATCATTTTTAACTGTGGCATTTCTGTTCAAGATGTGATTAATGTTCGCAGTCTCTGGATATTTACTTTTTGGCTTTCCACAAATAGCTACCTGGACACTAATAAAAGTTCAGCAATTTTTAAGGACTCCAACTTCATCATGAGTAGGAAGTAGGGAAAAAATGAAGGCATGCATCCAATAAATGACAGAGGCTGTTTCCATGTCCTTTTGTATTTCTATACGTCTTTGTTATCTTGTGTATTTATCTCTGATTATTCTCAGTACTAGCAATTAGTGTAAGTATATTAAGTGCTCTTTTCTTTTGAATATTAAATGGCTCATTATTAAAGAAAGGTTTCTGGAGTTTTATTGATCAACTTCTGTGGAAAAGACCTTAGCCAAGGTACTTCATGCATCTAATTCAGTCTTGTAGATAGATTTAAAGAAATCTATAAACTCACAAAAAATATTGCAGCTCAACTCTTATTGAACACTGTCATTCCCTGTCATAAAGCAGAATTTATAATGTCCCACTGTATGCATAGCATGGTGCTGGGCATAGGTCGTTCTGATGAAACAATGTCCTGGCCCAGGGAGAGTTTTGCAGATTGTGCCCCATTGCAGAGCAGGACATAGGAAGGAGAATGGGTTGACCCCAGAAGCTCCTCATGATCTTTGCACTGCCTCCACCTCTTGCTACCTTCTCAGGGGAGGGCTGCTCAAGGCAAGCCCCTCTCAACTGCCCTAGGCCAGGTGCCCCTTTCACCCCATTCTGGTAATACCAGTAGGATCATGCATCTGATCAGAATGGAGCAGAACAACCTATGGATTGTTAGATCTGGGTTTTGTGTTTTCAGTTTTACTTCCAAATTTTTTTCTGCCTAGAGCTTGATTCTTTCTGTCCTGCCTTAATTTCTTTCCAGCTATGTGCTTGTGAGCTAATTTTCAGAGTTGACCTACTTATTGTAAATGGTAAAATATGTTTATGTGACTTGCTACCCTTTCCCAATTAGGGCTATTAAACCTAAAGTTATTAGATCGTATCTCCAAATAAGAGGGTTATGAAAGAGACGCAAGATACCAAAAGTAGGAAGGGGAAACATGGATTTATTTGAGAGACGTTACAAAGGGAAAGAAGTTATATGTTGTAGACAAAAAGAAAAAGTAGAGTGAAGAAGGTTGAAAGAAAAGACTTCAGATACATAATCTCAACTCAAATTCTCCAGCTCCAGGAAACAATATTTTCAAGATCTAATTATTTAATCCTCAACTCTTGCTCCAAGCTTATGTATTGTCACACAGTAGCAGCACTGAGCCAATATTTAGTTATTCTGTACTTTTTAAAATGGCATCTGTTAAGCACTTACTATGTGACAGGCTCTGTTCTAAGTGCTGAGGTAGATAAAAGCTAATCAAGTTGGACACAGTCCATATCCAACATTCATTCATTCATTCAATTGAATTTATTGAGTGCTTACCCTGTGCAGCACACTGCATTAAGCTCTTGGGAGAGTACAGCAGTAAACAGACACATTCCTTTCCCATAACTAGTTTATAGTCTAGAAGGGTGATCCCACACTGGGATCACCGTCTTAATCCCCATTTTACAGGTGAAGCAACTGAGGTACAGATAAGTTAAGTGACTTGCCTAAGGTCACAGAGCAGAAAAGTGGTGGAACTGGGACTAGAACCCAAGTCCTTCTGACTCCCAGGCCTGTGCTTTGTCCACTAGGCCACACTCCATGTGGGACTGTGTACAACCTGATTGATTTGTATCTACCCTATTTCTTAGAATAGTGCTTGACATATAGTAAATGCTTAACAGATACCATGAAAAAAAGGTGGCAGATCAGAATTAGAACCCAGGTCCTTCTGACTCCCATGCCTGTGCTTTATAATAATAACAATGATGGTATTTGTTAAGTGCCACTAGGTCACATTGCTTCTCCCATTTCCCAACCCGTTGCTCATCATGACCTCTGACTGTAACTCCTTCTTTCCTCAAATAAGCCAGATCACAGGGCTCTGAGTCCCTATCTTCAAAATCTTCAATTTGAGAAAACCACACACAAGCCCTCTCTCTGTGACTACAGATATTTTGGTGGTGGTGGTGATGGTGGTGTTGTTGGGGGGGATGGGTCCAATGGCTGCCTGGGCACTGCTTGCCCCCAGAGCTGGGGTCTGGGAGAGGCCGTTCCAGTGCAACATGAGGGTGGTAGGTAATGGTGGCAGTAGCAGCACCAAGGGCATGTTAAGCTATGGTTGATTCGTTCATTCATTCATTCGTATTTATTGAGCGCTGTGTGCAGAGCACTGTACTAAACACTTGGAAGGTACAATTTGCCAACAGATAGAGACAATTCCTGCCGAACAATGGGCTCACAGTCTAAAAGATGGTGGGAAGTGTAGGTGGGCAGTGTGGTAGTGGCACCACCCACAGTAAGACTTCTTAAATGAGGCCCTCTGGAGCCAGGGACCTAAACCCCATGGGCCTCTAGGATAATCCAATCCCAACTGGGCACATAGGTTCCACCCGTCCGTCTATCAATCAATCAATGAATTATCAATGATTACTGTGTGCATAGCTCTATACTCTGAACATAGTGGGGAACATTTCTACCAACTCTATTATATTGTTCTATTGTGCTCTCCCAAGCACTTAGTACAGTGCTCTTATACACAATAAAAGCTCAGTAAATACGATTGATTAATTTTACTTGGGAGAGTACAGTAGAGTAGGAAAACATGATTCATGTCCACAGAGAGCTCACAGAAAGCAGGGTGGGCAGGGGGATCAACATGAGGGCAGAATTCTTATTAAGGTATATTTTAGACCTGGACAAAGGAGGGTGTGGAGGCCACCATGAGTTTTGTGACTAAGTCATTTATAGGTGAATCTGGGAGTTCCTGGACTGAGTTCAGGGCATCAGTCTTGCCAGCCACTTGCCCCAGGGGTGATCAGGGACTCATGAAGGAGATCTGGCATGTCAGAGAACACCAGGATGACAGCCTGCTAAAACTCTCCCAATCTCCTTACACAAGCTGACCTGGATCTTCCCACATGAGTCATGATTCAAAGTCATCAGTTCAGTTGCCAGGCTCAACATCCAAAGCAGAGGGTCTGCCACTCTGTAATCCACGTTCGTTTCTGGACTTTGTCCAATGTAAATACACTTTGGACTCAAGGAGCATAGCAACCACTAAATCTCCCTCCCGTCGGTTCAAAGTAGAGGCCTGTTCTTGCCTGATATCAAAGCTGTAGCCCTGATAGTTCCCTCAGTGAGAGAGGGTGTCCTGACTCCCTCTCTGTTTTTCTCTGACTCGAATGAGTGAAGGATTTTGAATCAATTACATAATTGCCATGGGATTCAGTTTCCTCATGGCATGAACAAGACCTGTAGGACTATGTGCTAAAAAGTAACTCATAGGCCTACAGGAGGCACCATCTTAGCTCAGGTCCCACTAGATCTACCTTCCTGGTATCTGCTTAGAAATAGGCGTAAGTTGGCCCCAGTATTCAAGGTAAAGAGCATCACTAATTGCCTCAGCAGTTTCCATTTCGTGGGGGATTCTTTCTTTCTCACCTCCCAGGGGCCCCCACAATTAAATAGTTTGGTCCAATTTTATTCCAGAGAGCCCAGTTTTCATTCATTCAATCCTATTTATTGAGTGTTTACTGTGTGCTGAGCTCTGTACAATTTGGCAACAAATAGAGACAATCCCTACCCAACGGGCTACCCTTCCTCGTTCTGGTAGAGTTGTCTTTTAAGTTTGATATTTTATTTTAAACAAGCAACATCTCTCTTCCTGGGCTTCTATGGCCAATCTCTGTGGCTTGGAAGCAGAGCTCATGTTTACAGTGCCTGAGAAGGGGAATGCCATAGCCATGTAGAATAAAAACTTCATGAACTCTGCATTGTGTTTAAAAGAGTATGTCAGTGACAAGTTTATTACTACTAGTGTTTCATCCAGCACTAGTAGGGAGTAGCAGTTGAGCAGTAGAGAGTCCCCTTGTTAGTCAAGGCCAGATCGATTTTGAGTAAACTGAAGCTTCTTTTGTACAGTACAGCATCTAATTTAATCAAAGTACAATTCAGGATAAACACATTAGGATGGGCAGCAACACACCTTGAGTCGGGTTTTCTAACTTGTTCTCAAGGTGATTAAATGCACTCAACCCCACTAAAGGAGTAGTTTCATTTTATTTTCAGCTATTCCTACAGAAACCAAGTCAAGATGTGTCATGAACCAGATTACCTTGATAACCAGAGGCAGGCCTGCAGCTGAAATGGTTTGGAGAGAAGGGAAGGGACAAATTATGCTTCCACAGCCCCCAGACAAAGGAGAGGATCAGGGCCTGCTACCCTGCCACCTCCCAACTCCAAGTCATTGGCAACATACTTAAGTTCTGCAGATTTCTGGCCAAGAACCTTTTTGCCTGCCCTAATGCTAGGAAACACATGTCTGCTGCTTCCAGGTGGGTAAAGGGGCATCCAGGATTCTTTAGTGCTATCCATGGCAGGGATAGAGAAGTTAAGCAAAATGCCCAGAGGCCATGGGGTAGAGCCCAAGCAGTAGTACTTTAGCAGCCAGCCAGCTGTCCCTCAGTGAGCTACCAAGGGCAAAGCAGGAGGTTGAGACTGTGCCCTGGGGCTGGGAGAGAAGTAAGCCGACCCGTGTTCCTGCTGCTTCTGTTCTGTGGACCAACAGACTGTAGCCTCTGGCCTGGCCCAGAGCCTGTGGTGCATCACCCCTCCTTCATGTTACCACCACCCCAGTTTGAAATGACTAGTTCCTTCCTCCCCTCATTGCTTCCCTTCTCTCCCACTGCCTGGACAAACTGCTCAGCCTTCTCAGAATAGTCAGGAGCCTTTAAATCAATCAGTGATATTGTACCCTGACTGGTACTGCTAGAGTTGCTGTGTGCAGAACATGGTGCTGTGCACTTGGGAAAGTATGGTAGAACAGAGTTCCCTGCCCACAGCCAGTTTACAGCCTTTCTTTGGTCCCCAATCAGTCGCCACCTTACAGTGAACACCTACTGAGAGCTGGGGCTGGGCCCTATCGATCAGTTAATCAATGGTATTTACTGAGCACTTATGATGTACAGAGCACTGTACTAAGTGCTTCAGAGAGTACCGCAGCCCTGGATCTCTGCCTCTGTCTGCCTCCTTCGCTCTTATGCTCGAGCTGTTGAGCGCTCCTGGCAAAGGTCCAAGCACCAAGCCAATCTTATCCATCGAAAATTTATCCTTTCCCTTAACTCTGCCCTCTCCTCCGCCAGGCAAAACTACTTGTCTTCCCTCATTGACGCCCATGCCTGTCACTCCTGCCAATTGTTTCGGACTTTTAATTCTCTCCTCAGGCCCCTTGTTCCTCCCCCTCCCCCATCCCTCACCCCCAACGATCTGGCCTCCTTCTTCGTCACAAAAATTAACACAATCAGGTCTGAGCTCCCCAAGTCACCCCTCCCCCTTCTGCTTCCCTCTCACTCCCAACCCTCTCCCTTACCTTTCCATTCTTCCCTGCAGTATCCTCAGAGATCTCCTCCCTCCTCGCAAGTGCAACCCCCTCCACCTGTGCTTCGGACCCCATTCCTGCTCACCTTATAAAAACCATCCCCTTCCCGCCTCCCCTCCTTAACTTCCATCTTTAACCACTCACTCTCCAATGGCTTCCTGCCCTCTGCCTTTAAACATGCTCATGTCTCCCCCATCCTAAGAAAACCCTCTCTCGACCCCACTTCCCCTTCCAGTTATCACCCTATCTCCCTCCTACCCTTCCTTTTCAAACTCCTAGAATGAGTAGTCTACACTGGCTGCCTTGAATTCCTCAACTCCAACTCTCTCCTGGACACCCTCCAATCTGGCTTCTGTCTCCTCCACTCTACCGAGACTGCTCTCTCTAAGGTCACTCATGACCTCCTTCTTGCCAAATCCAATGGCTCTACTCTATCCTAATCCTCCTCGGCCTTTGACACTGTCGACCATCCCCTTCTCCTCCACACTTTATCTCACCTTGGCTTAACGGACTCTGTCCTCTCCTGGTTCTCCTTACCTTTCTGGCCGTTCATTCTCGGTCTCCTTCGCAGGGTCCTCCTCCCCCTCCCATCCTCTAACTGTAGGAGTTCCACAAGCATCCATTCTTGGCCTTCTTCTGTTCTCCATCTATACTCACTCCCTTGGTGAACTCATTCACTCCCACGGCTTCAGCTATCATTTCTGTGCAGATGACATCCAAATCTACATCTCCTCCCCTGTTCTCTCCCCCTCCCTTCTGGCTTTTATCTCCTCCTGCCTCCAGGACATCTCCACCTGGATGTCTGCCCACCACCTAAAACTCAACATGTCCAAAACTGAGCTCCTTATCTTCCCTCCCAAACCCTGTCCTCTTCCTGACTTCTCTGTCACTGTAGACGGTACCACCATCTTTCCCGTCTCTCAAGCTGCAACCTTGGTGTCATCCTTGACTCAGCTCTCTCTTTCACCCCACACATCCAATTCTTCACCAATGCCTGCCGGTCTCACTTTTACAGTATCGCCAAGATCCTCCCTTTCCTCTCCATCCAAACGGCTATCATACTGGTACAAGCTCTCATAATATCTTGGCTGGATTATTGTGTCAGCCTTCTCTCTGATCTCCATTCCTCCTGCCTCTCCCTGCTCCAGGCTATTCTTCATTCCGTTGCCCGGCTCATCTTCCTGCAGAAACAGTCTGCGCATGTCACTCCCCTTCTTAAAAACCTCCAGTGGTTGTCTATCAACCTCCGCATGAAACAAAAACTCCTCACTCTTGGCTGCAAGGCTCTCCATCACCTTGCCCCCTCCTATCTCACCTCCCTTCTGTCACCGCCCCCCATTCACGCCTATCCAGCTGTCGACCCCTGGCCCACGTCCTACCACTGTCCTGGAAAGCCGTCCCTCCTCAACTCCGCCAAACTAACTCTCGTCCCCTCTTCAAAGCCCTACTGAGAGCTCACCTTCTCCAAGAGGTCTTCCTAGACTGAACTTCCCTTATTCTCTCTGCTCCCTCTGCTCCCTCTCTGCTCCCCCTCTGCCCTCTGTTCCCTTCTCTTCCCCCTTCCCCCTTTCACCTCCCTTCAGCTAAGCCCCCTTTCCCTTTGCTCCTCCCCCTTTCCTTCCCCTCCCCTCAGCACTGTGCTCACTTGTATATATTTTTATTACCCTATTTATTTTGTTAATGAGGTGTACATACCCTTGATTCTATTTATCATGATTATGTTGTCTTGTTTTTGTCCATCAGTCTCCCCTGATTAGACTGTGAGTCTGCCATTGGGCAGGGATTGTCTCTATCTGTTGCCCAATTGTACATTCCAAGCGCTTAGTACAGTGCTCTGCACATAGTAAGCACTCAATAAATACTACTGAATGAATGAATACAATACAACAGAGTTGGTAGACATGTTCTCTGCCCACAGTGAGTAGATTGAGAATGTACTCCATGGACCCCCTCAGACTGAGAATGTACTTCATGGCTACTCCAAAGTCTAGATCCCGAGGAACCATCATGGTAAATAGATCTTGTACCAGCAGAAGGACACAGGGTTACATTGAGGAAAAAAGACAGTATCCTATTTCCTGGTGAGAAAAACATGCAGAGTATAGTTTTCCTCTTTCCCAGTAGAAATTTAACATATTCCTGGAGCAACAAATCATTTTTTTTCCTAGTGTGGTTTTAATAAAAATGATTGAGCCTTGTGGTTTGACCCCATATTCCTCTTTCTTTTGAATATTTATCAACCACCTATTGGGTGAATAATTAAACCCTATATCCTGTATCTGGAACACATTTTTATACCTTTTTATGGGGTAAGAGCCTAGGAAAAGAACAAATAGCAATAATAGTCCAGCTAATATGGCTGTTACACATCTGGTAGGTAGTTCTGCAGTGAAGCAGTGAATAGTGTCAGCTTTAAAGTGGCCCTTACTAGGCTTTGTATTTCACGCACCCCATTGAGATAGCCCAGGAAGGTCTCTCAGGTGCCATTGCTCCATACTGTCTGACTTTAGACTCAACCAGGCAGGAAAGAATTGGGTTGCATTGCCATATTCATGGCTTGAAAGGAAGGAAACTTTATTCTTTTCCAAATGAAGTCTGGATCCTAGAATACTCTTAGTATTCCTCAGGGATTCTTATCCCCAATCTGTTCTGTCTTTTGGTGTATGGGTGTACAGGTTTGGATCACTTCCCTGCTTATCATTCAGTTCCAGCATCTGGTGTTGGTTCCCTGTGTGCCATTAAAGCTGGAAACCAGCCGTTTCTGGGGGCTGCAGATCCACGTGTGCCCTTGTTTCACTTATACTCTTTGTAAAGTTTTGAAGATGGGTATTTTTTTTTTTAGTGAGGAAGCATAGCAATAGTGTAGGACTCCAGCCACTTCTCCCACACTTCTTCCATGCTACTGGGATTGGCCTTCATGGATTGTCTGCTCCCCCAGTGGCAGTGTTTCCTGGTCCCAAATAGCATCCAGAGTGAGAGTAGCAACACAAATGGCAAATTCTCCCAATAATAATGATGATAATAATAATGATATCTATTAAGTGTTTACTATGTATCAAGCACTGTAGTAGATAAACAGGACCAACACAGTTTCTGTCCCATATGGGGCTCACAGTCCAAGTAAGAGGGAGAACAGGTATTAAATCCACATTTTACAGTTGAGGAAATTGAAGTATTGGAAAGTTAAGTGACTTGCCTAAGGTCACACCGCAGACAAGTGGCAGAGGTGGGATTAGAAGCAGGGTCCTCTGATGCCAAGGCCAAGGCTCTTTCCACTAGGTCATGAACATACTCTTTATCATACAGGCTTCATGAACACTGTGTTAAGCAAATGCTCTCATTCATTATGCTCACACACATCATATATGGACATGCATATCATCATAGCTCCTATCTTCCCTCCCAAGCCCTGTCCTGTTCCTGACTTCCCTATCACTGTGGATGGTATGAGCATCCTTCCCGTCTCTCAAGCCCGCAATCTTGGTGTCATCCTTGACTTGGCTCTCTCATTAATCCCACACATCCAATCCGTCACCAAGACCTGCTGGTCTCACGTTTATAATATTGCCAAGATCCGCCCTTTCTTCTCCACCCAAACGGCTATCTTACTGGTACAGGCTCTCATACTATCCCGGCTGGATTACTGTGTCAGCCTTCTCTCTGATCTCCCTTCCTCCTGTCTCTCCCCGCTCCAGTCTTTTCTTCATTCCACTGCATCTTCCTGCAGAAACGCTCTGGGCTTGTCACTCCCCTTCTCAAAAACCTCCAGTGGTTGCCTATCAATTTCCGCATGAAATGAAAACTTCTCACCCTAGGCTTCAAGGCTCTCCATCACCTTGCCCCCTCCTACCTCTCCTCTCTTCTCTCTTTCTACTGCCCACCCTGTAGGCTCCGCTCCTCTGCCACCCACCTCCTCACTGTCCCCCATTCTCGCCTATCCCGCCATCGACCCCTGGCCCACATCCTCCTGCTATCCTGGAATGCCCTCCTCCTCACCTCTGCCAAACTAACTCTCTTCCTCTCTTCAAAGCCCTACTGAGAGCTCACCTCTTCCAAGAGGCCTTCGCAGACTGAGCTTCCCTTTTTCCCTCTGCTCCCTCTGCTGCCTCTCTGCCCCTCCCTTCACCTCCCCTCAGCTAAGCCCCCTTTCCCTCACTTTCCTTCTGCTCCTTCCCCTCTCCCTTTCCCTCCCCTCAGCACTGTGCTCGTCCGCTCATTTGTATATAGTTTTATTACCCTATTTTATTAATGAGATGTACATCCCCTTGATTCTATTTATTGCTATTGTTTTTGTATGTCTGTCTCCCCCGATTAGACTGTAAGTCCATCAATGGGCAGGGATTGTCTATCTGCTGCCGAACTGTACATTCCAAGCACTTAATACAGTGCTCTGTACATAGTAAGCGCTCAATAAATACTATTGAATGCATATCCATATATATTGTCCCTCACATGCTCACACACTCACAATCACATTTTCATTCAAGTCTCTTCCTGCCCTGCTTTGGTTCCCACCTGGCTTGGACATTCAATCAATCTATCAGTTGTATTGAGCACTGACTATGTGCAGAGCACTGTACTAAGTGCATGGGAGAGTACAACAGAATAAGCAGACATGTACCCTGCCCATATCAAACTCATTTTGAGCTCTTGTCCAGGAATGGTGGAAGGGCAGAGCAGTTTTGGGATATGAGGGTCAGAATAGCAGGACTGATATGTACACTTGTGCAAGAGAAAATAAGAGGAACTGTTTTCTAATTTAGGAGAATATTCTGAGCAACTTACAAGGTTTGTTCATGATGGGTTGCCCAGTGCCATAAATACCAGGTGACCAAGTCATTGGAAAGGACCCTGCACAGAATCCAATCCAGTCTGGTTCCAGACCCTTGGGCTGAAACCTGAATTAGACAAGACAGACAAGGATTCCATGAAAAATTCCCTCTGAAAGGAGATGGGCAATTCTCTGGTGAGAGATGGCGACAAAGAGGCTGAGCAGTCCTGTCCATACATATCTGTATCAGTGGGAAGAGAGAAGTTAACAGCAAACATGAGATAGAAAAATTGTTTTTTCTCTATTTTTGTTGTGACTGTGTTTAAGACTTAATTTACATGTATTTCAGGAAGTGAGCTGCATATCAATTGTCTCTGAGGGAAAGGCACATAGTAAACTTACAGCTTACTGGGTAAATCTTCTGTAGGAAAATTGTTTCATGCCAAAAGAGACCACTTTTTTCTTTAATTTCATACATTAAGGCCAGCAGCACCCAATAAATGACCCTCAAATCCCTTCAAGTGTCACTTAAAAAATACAAACAGGTATGTGATGTTCACTGTAGCCTGGGGTGGATGGTTGGTTTGAGTTTGGACAGACAAGGGTGGGAATTCCCCAGTTCCTCCACCTGCTCCCAAATCCCCCAACCAAGTGCTCATGACAAACAGTGATTTTGAACAAATATGCTGAATCAAGTCACACTGTGAGCCACAGATGGCTGGCGGCCAAGAAGGCCTCCCCTAGACAATCCAAGCAATACCTACAAGCCAACCAGCCTTGGGATGAGGATTAAAATCATCATCAGAAAAGGCTGTTTCTTAAAGAAGAAAAGTGAACTTGATTGCCAGGGAATAATATTTCCCCTTTTATCTTCATTCTAATGACCAAAAAGCAAATTTTGATTAGTTTTTAATTTACTTGCAAACTTTAATGACTACTTCTGATGCTATTTACTCAATGCAACTTAATTTACTTAATTAGCTAATTGCCAACAATTGAAGTTGTTTCCTTTGCAATATACTTTTTGTTTTCTTCCTTCTCTCTTGAGGAGTCTTCATGTCACTGGGATGGTAAAAATGTATTCTTATTTTTATTTTAGAAGTATCACCAAGTACCTGCCTAACTGGTAAAAAAAAAAACTACCCCATGTTGCCTTTCTTAAAGCTCATGGTGGAATGGAAGTCATATGTTAGCAGGGCGCAAGGCAGAGTCTCAGATCCAATATGTGTGTGGTTTGCATGGCCAAGTGATGGCTGCATTAATGGAATAAATATCCATTTCATAGCTTGGAACCACAGTAATGATGCCATTAACTTCATCCCCACAGCTTTTGCTGACAGAGTGGGTAGTCAGTGCTCACAAGCTTTGCCCTGGAAGTTGGAAAGGACTAACAGAGGAGGCGAGGTGATAAATCATTCAGTTTAGTCAATCAGTTGCATATATTTGGCACTTACTGCATGCAGTCTGTACCAAGCCCTTGGGAGAGTACAGTATAACAGAGATGGTAGATATGTTCCTGCCCACAAGTTTATAGTCTAGAGGAGGGACAGATATTAATATAAACAAATAAATTATGGCTATGTATATAAGTGCTTTGGGGCTGAGGGAGGGGTGAATAAAAGGTGAAAATCCAGGGTGGGGTGGCACACAGTGGAGCGGAAGAAGAGGAAATGAGGGCTTAGTCAGGGAAGCCCTCTTGGAGCAGATATGCTTTCAATAAGGCTTCAAAGGTGGGGAGAGTGACCATCTGTTGGTGATGAAGAGAGAGGGCCTTCCAGACCAGAGACAAGATGGGGGCAAGAGGTCAGTGGTGAGATAGATAATATAGAGGTATATAGAGGTTGGCATTAGAGGAGTGAAGTGTGTGAGCTGGGTTGTAGTAGGAAAGCATTGAGGTAGGAGGGGTCAAGGTGATTGAGTGCTTTAAAGCTGATATTAAGGAGTTTCTGTTTGATGTGAAGCTTTATGGGCAACCACTGGAGGTTCTTGAAGAGTGGGGAAATATAGCCTGAACATTTCTGTAGAAAAATGATCCATCCAGCAATGTGAAATATGGGCTGGAGTGGGGAGGGTTAAGGAGGTAGCTTGGTCAACAAAGGGGCTGATGCTACTGTTAAGGCAGGATAGGATAAGTGCTTGGCTTGGCTTAGTGGAAAGACCACAGGCTTGGGAATCAGAGGACTTGGGTTCTAATCCAGTCTCTGCCACTTATCAGCTGTGTGACTTGGGGCAAGTCAATTAAATCTCTGTGCCTCAGTTCCGTCATCTGGCTCTCGTAATATCTCGGCTAGACTACTGTGTCAGCCTTCTCTCTGATCTCCCTTCCTCCTCTCTCGCCCCGCTCCAGTCTATTCTTCACTCCGCTCTCCAGCTCATTTTCCTGCAGAACCGTTCGGGGCATGTCACTCCCCTTCTTAAAAACCTCCAGTGGTTGCCTATTGACCTCCGCTCAAAACAAAAACTTCTCACTCTAGGCTTCAAGACTCTCCATCACCTTGCCCCTTCCTATCTCTCCTCCCTTCTCTCTTTCTACTGCCCACTCCACATACTCCGCTCCTCTACCGCCCACCTCCTCACTGTCCCTCGGTCTCGTCTATCCCACCGTCGACCCCTGGGCCACATCCTCCCGCGGTCATGGAATGCCCTCCCTCTTCACCTTCGACAATCTAATTCTCTTCCCCTCTTCAAATCCCTACTTAAAGTTCACCTCCTCCAAGAGGCCTTCCCAGACTGAGCTCCCCCCTTTCTCCCTCCGCTCCCTCAACCCCCCCACCTCTCCTCAGCTAAACCCTCTTCTCCTCCCTTTCCCTCTCCTTCTCCCCCTCTCCCGTCCCACCCCCTCAGCACTGTACTCGTCTGCTCAACTGTATATATCTTCATCACCCTATTTATTTTGTTTAATGAGATGTACATCACCCTGATTCTATTTATTTGCCATTGTTTTTATGAGATGTTCTTCCCCCGATTCTGTTTATTGCCACTGTTCTTGTCTGTCTGTCTCCCCCGATTAGACTGTAAGCCCATCGAAGGGCAGGGACTGTCTCTATCTGTTGCTGATTTGTACATTCCAAGCGCTTAGTACAGTGCTCTGCACATAGTAAGCGCTCAATAAATATTATTGAATGAATGAATGAATGAAAATGGGGATTAAGACTGTGAGCCCCACGTGGGACAAACTGATTAGCTTGTATCTACCCCAGCACTTAGAACAGTGCTTGACACATAGTAAGTGCTTAACAAAATACCATCATCATTATTATTATTAACATGGTAGCAATTTGAAGGGAAAAGAAGAGGTAGAGTTTGGTGATGTTGTAAAGGTTGAACTGACAGGTTTTAGTGACAGACTGAATATGTGGGTTGAATGAGATGAGTCGAGGATAACACCAAGATTACATGCTTATGAGACAGGAAGGGTGGTGGTACTCTTTACAGTGATGGAAAAGTCATGGGGAGGACAGGGTTTGGGTGGGAAGATAAAGAGTTCTTTTTCGGACATGCTATAGTTGAGATGTTGGTGAGACATCAAGTAGGGATGTCCTGAAGGCAAGAGGAATTGTTAGACTGCAGAGAAGGAGAAAGATCAGGCCTGGAGATGTAGATTTGGGACTCATTCTCATAAAGTTGTAGTTGAAGCTAAGGGGGCAAATGAGTCATCCAAGGGAGTGGGTATAGATGGAGAAGAGAAGGGGATTTGAGACTTGAGGGACTTCCAAGTTTGGGAATGGGAGGCAAAGGAAGAGGTTGTGAGACTGAGACTGAGAAGCCAGAGAAATAGGAGGAGAACCAGGAGAGGATATTGTCAGTGAAGCCAAGGTGGGATATTTTTCCAGGAGGAAAAGGGGTGGTAGTGGTTAATCTTTTCCCTCCTTTTGGCATTCCTGTAGCTGCATTCCTGTTCTGGTAGTGTGTGTGAGTCTGGGCACAAGCAGGGGTCCTCTTTTCCCACTGGAACTCCATGGGGAGTAGTCATGTGCCACCTTGCCTCTGCCATATTGAGTGGCCTGGAACAATTTGGGATATAGTCAGTCATGCTCTGGATTTATTGCTGTGCTTGTTCCAAGGAATTAACTGTGAGAGTGCTGCCACTTTCAGATGAAGGTCTGCCTGTAGTGGTGACACAGCAGCAGTGACTGAAAAAGGTCTTTCCCATAATGCTACTCATGACATTATAGTGTTACTTTGCATGCAAACACTGCCTTCCATCTCAGAAGCTCCATGACCTAAGTGGAAGGAGCATAGACCCTGGGAGTCAGAGGACCTGGGTTCTAGTCTTATCTATGCCTCAGTTTCCTCTCCTGTGAAATGGGGATTCAATACATATTCTGTTTCCAATTCAACTGTGAGCCACATGTAGCACAGGAACTGTGTATGACCTGGTTATTGTGCATCTACCCCAGTGTTTGTTAGTAAGTACTTAATATTATAATAATTACATAATAATAATAATAATTTCCACTAATCGACAAAATGCCACATTTCAAAACCAGGGCAATTCAAGAATTGGGAGGTACTAAAATCCAAACTATTGATCCTTGAATACAAAAAACACCTCCAAATCATGATTTTGACACTAACCTTAACCCTAACCCTAAGCCTGATCTCAGCCTTCACCTTTCAGTGATGTTTCTCGACAGTTTTCTATAGTCAGTTTTTCACCACAGCCTGCTTTCTGTAGCTCCTAACTGCTGTTTCTCCATATGTTAGATTCCTTTAGTAATAATAATAATAATATTGGTATTTGTTAAGTGCTTACTATGTGCAGAGCACTGGTCTAAGGGTTGGGGTAGATACAGAGTAATCAGGTTGTCCCACGTGAGGCTCACAGTCTTCATCCCCATTTTACAGATGAGATAACTGAGGCACAGAGAAGTTAAGTGACTTGCCTACAGTCAC
Source organism: Ornithorhynchus anatinus (assembly GCF_004115215.2). Lineage (NCBI taxonomy): Eukaryota > Metazoa > Chordata > Mammalia > Monotremata > Ornithorhynchidae > Ornithorhynchus > Ornithorhynchus anatinus. The sequence goes on from NC_041729.1 coordinate 113,351,399, forward strand.
ATAGCTGACAAGTGACAGAGCTGTGATTCAAACCCATGACCTCTGACTCCCAAGCCCGTGTTCTTTCCACTGAGCCATGCTGCTTAGTAGTCTATTGCAAGGTTCAAAAAAGCTGCCCTACCAGGAAGTTCTTTCTTATACCTATCCTAAATGCTTCAACTCATCATTCAGACCCATTTCTTCTTGCTTTGTGGTTTTGAGCATCTAGTTATAATACCCCATTTGATACTCCTTACAGTGTTTGAAAGTTATTATAAAATCAGTCCTCAAGCTTTACTTCTCCACAATAAATAATCCCAAATCTTTCGCTCTTTCCTCCTAGGTCCCATTTTTATGATCTATTAATCATCTTTATGGTTCTCCTCTAAATGCCTTCCAAGAGTAGCTGGACCCACAGCTGCCTCTAGATTTATAATCTTGTGCTGGAGAGTCAATGAAGACTTTAGTCCGACGCTTGGGATAACTCAGCCAATGGCCAGTCTTCTGGCCCTTCAATTTGCCCTATTTGTATGAGGAAGAGAACTTGGCAATCCGTAGGAAAATGACTGCTGCAGCAAGTCAGCAAAAGCAACAATCCCATATTCCATCAGTCCTAGGGGAAGGGTAATGTTGATAAAGATGACAGGTCAAGAAGAGGGTCTATTTTCTAGCTGCTTGAGAGGGGATTCTTGTAAACACTTTCAAAATCTCCTTACTTAAAAAGTTAGAATTTAAGTTATCAGTAGTAATCATTAATGCTCTTTAAAGTAATAAAATTGATTTTTTCCTTTCCTAATTTAACTATCACTGAGCAAATATATAGACAGGTTATTACTACTTAGGTCTAATCAGACTTCACACAGAGCCAGAAGTGAGTGAATTTCAATAGCATGAAATTGTTCTTATTAATCAACCCATTCCTATCCCTATTCTGTAATGATTTATAAAGGAATTTTTTTCTGTATGGTATTTGATAAGCACTTAGTATATGTCAAGCACTGTTCTAAGCACTGGGGTAGATACAAGCTAATCAAGATGAACACGGTCCATGTCCCTCATGGGGCTCACAATCTAAGTAGGAAGGAGAACAGATATTCAATACCCATTTTACAGATGAAGAAATTGAAGCTCAGAGAAGTTAAATGACTTACTCAAGGACACACAGCAAGCAAAGTGACAGAGATTGGATTAGAACCCAGGTCCTCTGACTTTCAGGCACTTGCTTTTTTCACTAGCACCATGCTGCTTAAAGCCACTTGGTTCATCTGATCAGGTACTCCTCACCTGTGAGGTTGAGTACATACCTCAACAATGAGGTCCTAAGGATTGAAGAAATTCCTGACATAACCCGATTTTACTAGGCTGCTAGTGAGGATAATAATACATGCATCAGATACTTTTCTGAATGGCAAATTAAAATGAGGCAATCACACACAAGGAGCTTGGGAAACATGGAGAGGAGTTGAGGTCCTCTGGAAGCTTACAATTAAATGGGAAAGAGAAACAAATGTCAACTGATGACTATACAAAAGATACAAGAATTGGGCTGGCTCTATTTGAGAAATGGTAAAAAACATCTTCTAATGTGAAGGCAAAGTCAGAATCAGTAGTAAGCTCACAAATGGGTATACAATGGGGAAAGGACGTATCAATCTTTTCAGCCAACTTCTTTTCCCCTCCCCATCTTTTAACCCTATATAGCAGCTGTACTGATCTCAGGATTCAAAAATTCCAGATACTCATGAATACAAAGAAGAAAAACTTTAACTTGGACAATTGCATGTAATGTATCCTCTAGGATTTGGATAGCTGAATTCTTTTGGTTAAGAGCTATCCCCAGTTCTCAGTTTAGCAACTGATTTCCAAAGGGGAATCTCTCTATTAGCTTAATTGTCAATTAAAATAACAAATACTTAACATGAATAACAACTATTCTCTGTGTTGCCTAGAGGAAAGAGTGTGGAACTGAGAGGACCTGAGTTCTACTCCTGGCTAGGCCAGTTCTGCCACTTAGCTACTCTGTGCCTCAGAACAGATAAAATACCTATTCTCCCTATCTCTTAGCTTGTGACCCTTCTGCGTAGGGATTGTCTCTGTTGCCAAACTGTACTTCCCAAGTGCTTAGTACAGTGCTCTGCACACAGTAAGTGCTCAATAAATACGATTAAATGAAAGAATGATTGTGGGATAGGGACTGTGTCCAATTGGATTATCTTGAATTGGCCCCCCGAGGTGACACATAGTAAGATCGTTGTGGGCAGGGAATTGTCTGTTTATTGTTATATTGCACTCGCCTAAGCACTTAGTACAGGGCTTTGCACACAGTAAGTGCTCAATAAATACGATTGAATGAGTGAATGAAGTGCTTAATAAATACCAACATTATGATGAATATTTGCCTGTAGCACCTCTTCCTTTTTGAAGATGACAGTCCTAACAGTTGACATCTCATCTATGTGTGTAAATTTGTTGGAAAACATGGATGTGTGATTGTCTCTTCATTCCACAGTGGGTGGGGAAATTTGCTAATTTCTTTAAATATTTTCATTTGCCCTTCCTGGACTTGGGGGCCCTCTTTCAGCTCATCCTAGAGTAGCCACTTGGGAATCCTGCCCTCATCCTTTCTTCTCGCACATTCTACTCAGTAAACTGGTGTTGTGATGAGTGGGCCTTACTTTGATGCTGGTGAGCTGGCTGCATTCTAGAACCAACCTCATTGTTGGTGATCCTGTCCTGCCATTTGATGGTTAGTATGGTTCCTAGGTGGCCATGTGAAATTGTACTGGTGGTTAAATATATCTTCAGTGGTGGGTCTTGTAGTCACAGCAATGAAGAACTTTGGATACAAACCCTGTGGCCTCACAGCCCTTCGATTTGGTGAGAATCTTGATGCCTTATTGTTGCCAAAGCTCTCTTCAATTTCCTAAAAATTATGCTGGCTGTAGTTTTGTTTTCTAATTCTTGGTTTGTCCATACCACATTGCTCTCCCTTAGGGAGTAGAATTCAGTAACAGCAATAAGTTGCGGCATTGCCAATTTAAATCTTTGTTGTAGGATTTCCCAGTGTATGCTGTTCTATAACTGCTTTTCCTAAGGTTTACATTCCATATTTGTGTGCTGGCTCTGTAAAATTATTATAATAATCAGCATTCATTTTTATTCATGGGCCTCAAGAGCATAATCAACTGCATATAGCAATTCCTTGAACCCACCACTTGTCTGCTGGGTGACCTTGGGCAAGTCATTTAATTCCTCTGTGTCTCAGTTACCTTTTCTGTAAAATGGAGATTGAGACTGGGAGCCCCACGAGGTACATGGATTGTGTCCAACCTGATTAGCTTGTATCAACCCCAGAGCTTAGTACAGTGCCTGCCACATCGTAAGAGCTTAACAAATGCCAAAAAAAAAAAAGGAAAAAGGAGGAGGGTGAACAGGTATTGAATTCCCATTTTACGACTGAGGAAGCTGAGGCCCAGAGAAGTTAAGTGACTTACTCAAGGTCATTCTGCGAGCAAGTGGCAGAGTTAGGATTAGAACCCAGATCCTTTAACTCCAAGATCTGTGCTCTTTCCACTGGGCCTTGATGCTTCCCCTGGGAGAGTACTTGGGAGAATACAGCAGAAGCAGGACAAATATTCCCTATCCTTGAGAGGCCACAATCTAATTGGGAAGACAGATAAACAGCTTGTTTTACAAATTACATGTGTAGGAGATCATGACAGGAAATACATCAAGTTTATAAGGAGGAAATAGCAGAATAAGTAATTGAATTATGAATGACTATATTATTCTCCCCCTGTAGACTCTAAGCTCCTTGTGGGAAGATATCATGTTTACCCACTCAACTATGTTGCACTTTCCCAAACATGGAGTACAGTGCTCTGCATACAGTAAGCACTTAATAAATAGCATTGATTGACCAGAATAGATAAACTATACATATATGTATATAGATATGTAATATACATGTGCAGAGTGTAGACATAAAATGAAATACAGAACTGTTGAAGGTGGCTATTGCACTGACATTGTAAACTTATCGGGGAAGATGGGATGAGGGTTTGAGGAGTACTTAGAAGACAAGGAGAGTTGCGGTCTCCTGGATTGGTGGAGAGGAGGGTGCTCCAGACTGAATTTAGGACAGCCCGATCCGGGACAGGCAGAAATGAAGATGGAAACATATGTTCAGAAGGCTAATGTTCAACCTTCCTTGCTCTGCACCTCCAGGGCCTGCTGCTGGGAGTGAGGCTAACACCACAGAGGCTTCTGATATTTTGACCCCATACAATTTTCTCAAGTTATCATGCCCTCTTCCCTTGAGGACTAAATTGACACCCTCAACACTACCCTTTCTTCTGAACTCAACACACAAGCTCCCCTGTTCCTTCGTCATTCTCATACCCGCAACCCACAGCCCTGGATCACCTCCACAGTTCGCTTCCTTTGCTCCTGCGCACAAGCTGCAGAGCACTGTTGGCAGAAATCCAGGTATCAGGCTGACCCCATCCACTTACAGTTCATCCTTCTCTCCTTTAACTGCGCTCTCTCCTCTGCCTGGGAACATTATTTCTCCATCCTTATTGACTCCCATGTCCATTGCTCTCATCAGTTTCAAATGTTTAACTTCCTCCTCAAACCACCTGTTCCCTCAGCTCCCCCAATTCTTGTCCTGAGTGACCTGACCTCATACTTCATTGAGAAAAGTAAAACGATCAGGCGTGATCTCCCTAAAATCTCCCCTGCTCCTATCCAGTCCCTCCCTCCTCCTGCCCCTTCTTCAACTCTTCTTCTTTCCCAGTAGTATCACTTGCTTCCTCTAAAAAAAATCTACCCCCTCCTCCTATGCCTTCGACCCCATTCCTCTGCATGTATCAAAGTGATTCCCCCTCCCTTCTTTCTTCCCTGACCACCATCTTCAAAAGTTCACTTTCTAGCAGCTTTTTCCCGACTGCTTTCAAACGTGCTCACATGTCCCCTATCCTAAAAATACCCTCCCTTGACGCCATGTCTTTCTCCAGTTAACACTCCATTTCCCTCCTACCGTTACCCTCCATACTCCTTGAGCAAGTTGTCTACACACTGCTGTCTCAAGTTCCTCTTCCCCCGCTCTCTCCTCGATCCCCTCCAATCTGGCTTCTGCTCCTTTCACACAACACACTGCCCACTCAAAGGCCAACAGTCTCCTTCTTGCCAAATCCAACATTCTCTACTTAGTGTTATTCTTGCTCAACCTCTCAGCTGTTTTCATCACTGCTGACCACTCCCTTCTCCTGAAAACAATATCCAAGCTAGTCTTCACTGACACTGTCCTCTCCTGTTTCTCCTCCTATCATTTATTCAAATGTATTTATTGAGTGCTTACTGTGTGCAGATCATGGTACTAAGTACTTGGAAAGTACAATTTGGCAACAGATAGAGACAATCCCTACCCAATAATGGGCTCACAGTCTAGAAGGGGGAGACAGACAACAAAACCAAACAAGTAGACAGGCATCAATACCATCAAAATAGATAAATAGAAAATGCACATCATTTAAATAAATATCTCTCTGGCTGTTCATTCTTAGTCTCTTTCACAGGCTCCTCCTCTGTTTTCCACCTTTTAACTGTGTGCATCCCTCAAGGCTCAGTTCTGGGTCCTGTTCAATTCTTCATCTACACCCACTAAGATTTTCCAATCGGCAGTGGTCCCCTAGGTCCTTTTGTTAGGGCACTATGGTAAGCCCACAGCAAGCTGCCTTGTTAGTGACTGTAGTTAATAGACTGATGAGCTCTACTTGAGGGCAGGTGATTGCTGGCCCTGGGGGCGGAGCATGGAAGGAGGTATGGCTTTCTCTCCCTGTTCCACCCAGTAGCTGGTCTGGACCAATCACTGACTGCATGTAGAACAATAGCTGCGTTGCCTAAGGCAGATAAAAGGCAGTCACTTTAAATCATGAGAAAGCTCACACAGGCAGGCAAGAAGTATAGTAGAAGCAAGAACATGCAAGAGGGCTGCAGAGGCACAGGGGGAAGCCCCTGAACAGAAGCATGCAGACGAGTAGCAGGAAGGGAGCCCACAGAGGAGGAGAGCAGTAGGAAAGCAGCACTTGAAAGCTGGAGAAGGCAACAGCACTTGAAGCAGAAAGAAGCAGCATTGGCAGAATGGGCTCCTTTGACCAGCAGACTGGTATTGGACCCTTGGTGGAGTGAGTGTGTGTATGTGTCATTTCCTTGTATGTTGGTAAAACTAAGTAAAAAGCTTTCCCCAGTAATCTTGGTGATCAAAGGTGTGGTTTGACTTTACTACATGTCACCGAGGCTTCCCCGTTCAGAAGGTCCTGGTTGGTATGATCTGGGGGCAGTTTGTGACAGGCACCACTCTTTTTTTTAAAAAAAAATTAAAAAGATATTCTTGTTACTGAATTGCCTTATTCTGGGCCACAAAAGTAAATTCTTGATTTGGATCAATCATTTATTGAGTGCTTACTGTGTGCAGAGTACTACATCAAACACTTGGGAAAGAACAGTTTAACAGAGTTGAGAGTTACATTCCTTGCCCACAAGGAGTTCACAGTCTATGGGGGGAGTTCTGGATGTCCTGTTCAAAAACAAATTTTTATGGAAATTCCATGAGGAATGAGAAGGAAAGGCAGAGTAACTAGCCAATCTTTACTGAGTCTTGGGGTTAGTTTAGGATATAGGACAGTGCCCTGAGCATCAGGAGATTTGGGTCTAGTCTAATGCCTGCACCTGACTGAGTGAAGACCACATATGCACTTTTTAATATGCTTCACCCTTGTCTACCTTCTTCCTTGTTACACTCCAGGATCCAGGAGGATTATGCCTGTTTGGGAGGAGAGAGTACAAGTGGTACTGCTCAAATCACTAGCACTATCATCATTTTCTCTCCACAGATTCTTATTCCTGAAGTCTCAAAACTGAGGCTCATTCGTTTCCTGTTGTGAGATTCCTTTACCAGCATGGCTTCTTCTTTTCCCTTGAGAATATCTCTTCCCTGGCCTTTGACAAGGTCTTGATAACAGGATACCCACTTTTATCACAAACATCATAATATAGAAGTAGCTTTTGAGCTTGTCTTGGTGTACCTGTTCATATGAACATGGGCCCCATAGCACAGTACCTGATAAATGCAGTTGGCCTTAGTGTTTTATTTTAATGTTTGTGCACCTACAGCTGGGTTGCCTTTCTGCATTTTCTCCTTCCCCTTGGCCCAAATAATGATGATAATTGTGGTATTTGCTAAGGGCTTAGTATGTGCCAGATAATGCACTAAGTGCTGGGGTAGATAGAAGTTAATCATGTTGGATACAGTCCTTGTCCTGTATAGGGCTCACTGTCTTAATCCCTATTTTACAGATGAGGTAACGGAGGCCCAGGAAAGTTAAGCCACTTGTCTAAGGTCACACAGCAGACAAGTGGTAGAGCTGAGATTAGAACCCAAGTCCTTCTGGCTCCCAGATCCATGCTCTATTCACTAGGCCATACCGCCCTAGCCACAACAAAAACACATCCTCATGGCTTCAGAATAGAAACCTCCCTATGACACATGCACTCTTATTCTTTCCTCATTAGTGGATGGTCCCACAATTCCACCCCTCAGCTTTGGTCCTTTCTATAAACTAAGTTTGCCCTTGGCAAAAGGGGAAACCTGAAGCTAATTTGAGAGAGAGGAATTCAGGTAAAAAAAAAAAAAGGCAAACCTGAATTCAATCAACCTGCTAATTAATCACTGAGAACTCCCTTTATAGTGAGCAAGCCCTCAAGGTGATGGCCAGAGGTTTCAGTCTTTTCCAGTTCTTTCATTTTATGCACCTATGGCTATCATCACATGAGAAGCAGTGTGGCTCAGTGGAAAGAGCATGGGCTTAGGAGTCAGAGGTCATGGGTTCTAATGCTGGCTATGCCATCTGTCAGCTGTGACTTTGGTTGTCACTAAACTTTTTGGTGCCTCAGTTACCTCATCTGTAAATTGGGGATTAAGATTGTGAGCCTCACGTGGGACAACCTGATTACCTTGTATCTACCCCAGCGCTTAGAACAGTGCTTGGCACATGGTAAGCACTTAACAAATACCAACATTATTATTATTATTAGGAGAAGCAGCGTGGCTCAGTGGAAAGAGCACGGGCTTTGGAGTCAGGGCTCATGAGTTCGAATCCCAGCTCTGCCACTTGTTGGCTGTGTGACTGTGGGCAAGTCACTTAACTTCTCTGTGCCTCAGTTCCCTCATCTGTAAAATGGGGATTAAGACTGTGAGCCCCACGTGGGACAACCTGATTCCCTATGTCTACCCCAGCGCTTAGAACAGTGCTCGGCACATAGTAAGTGCTTAACAAATAACATTATTATTATTATTATTATTTGCTGCTTTTTCAGGGGAACTCTTAATGAAGCCATGAACCAGAGACACTTTATATTAAAAAGGGACAATTTACTGAGTGCATTTAATTCTCTGCACTTCCAAGCAACTATTACCAGTGTACTATGTCTCCTCCACTTTTGAGAAGAGGAACGGTGAATGGAAATTTAGAAGGTTTGTGTGATAGACACTTCTGACACTCTCTGCAGGGCTATTCTAGTGCTAGAAAGAAACACTCTTCTGCTTTTTGGGTGAAGGATATACATGTTGAGCTGATGACTTTCTATTTGCCTCCAGGGTGAAAAGAGAGCCATGGTGTATTGCAACATAGCATCAGGAAACAATTCTAGAAATAGGAATCCTATTGAAAAATCAGGCAGATACTCTCAAGAACCTCAGTCCTTATCTTGTGCTGAATTTATCTGTTTTCTTTGGTTGCTGTAACTTTAAATCTTCTCATCAAGCCAGAACTAATCACTACAAGTATATCTTACATCTGTTGGGATTCTTTTAAACTTTTTTTATTGTTGTACTACTTATACCTCAGGCTTACAGGACCTTTTCATCTCTTTCTGCCAAATCTCTTTAAATTTCTAAATAAAACCTCACTACATCTCCATGAGGAAGGAAAGGATCATTATCTTACTAGTGGCTAAAAAGAATCAAGTGACTTGCCCAAGGTCACAAGTTGGTCGATGATTGCTACAAAATGGAACCACAGTGTCCTTCCTTCATACCCATCCAAAAGTTAACCCGTGTGTGTATGCTCACCTGTGTACATTATGTATACTTTAGGCTAGAAGATGTTTCTAATGGTGAGATCTAGTTAATGTATTTGGATGTGGCTGATATATTCAAAGTGACTGACCATCCTTTCTGCATTTTGTACATGAAAGGATTGTTTCTTGGGCTGCATATTTTACCCCAAATACCTGCTGCTCTCTGCATCAGGATCATCCACATATTCAACCCACATATTAAACCCATCACTATCCTGTCGGTTCAATCTACACAGCACTGGTAAAACCCATTCTTTCCTCTCCATCCAAAGAGCTACCATGTTAATCCAATCATTTATCCTATCCCACTTTGATTACTCTATCAGCCTCCTTACTGACCTTCCTGTCTCTTGCCACTCCAGTCTATACTTCACATTGCTGCCTGATCATTTTTCTACAAAAAAGTTCAGACCATGTTTCCTCTCCTCAAATTCCAAACACAGAAGCCCATCCACTTCTATATCAAACAAATTCCTCACAGCGTGGTTCAATGGAAGGAGCACAGGTTTAGGAGTCAGAGGTTATGGGTTCTAATCCCACATCTGCCACTTGTCAGCTGTGTGACTTTGGGCAAGTCACAACTTTTTGAGGCCTCAGTTACCTCATCTGTAAAATGGGGATCAACCTGATTACTCTGTATCTACCCCAGTGCTTAGAACAGTGCTCAGCACATAGTAAGCACTTAAGAAATACCAACATTATTATTATTATTTTAAACACACAATCACGTTGTCCTCTCCTAACCCACTTCGCTACAACCCAGCCCGCACAATTCACTCTTCTAATGCTAACCTTCTCACTGTATCTTGATCTTGTTTATCTCACTGCTGATCTCTCACCCACATCCTGTCTCTGGTCTGGAATGCCCTCCTGCCTCAACTGACAGAAAATTATTTTCCCCACTTCAAAGCCTTATCAAAGGCACATCTCCAAGTGGCCTTCTCTGACTAAGCACTTGTGTCCTCTTCTCCCACTTCCTTCTTCATCATCCTGACTTGCTCCCTTTATTCATCCCTCTCCCAACCCCACAGCACTTATGAACATGCCTATAATTTATATTAACTAATAAATATTGTCTCCCCCTCTAGACTGTAAGCTCACTGTAGGCAGGGAATGTGTGTTTATTGTTACATTGTACTCTCCTAAGTACTTAGTACAGTGCTCTGCAAACAGTAACTGCTCAATAAATAAGACTGAATGAATGAATCTGCAAAGCACAAGTGCTCAATTAAAAAAAAAATATGGTATTTAAGTGCTTACTATGTGCCAAGCACTGTTCTAAGCACTGGGATAGAAGATCATTAGGTTGTCCCACATGGGACAGTTTTAATCCCCATTTTACAGATGAAGTAACTGAGGCACAGAGATGTTGTGGTTTGCCCAAGGTCAAGCAGCAGATAAGTGTAGGAGCTGGGATTAGAACTCATGATAAATATTGATTGACTGACTTCCCAAAGCCTCATCCTATTTCTGATTGCTGCCCACCAGACTGATATCTTTTATTCTGTATCCCAATTGCTTCACTGGTTCTTTAAAACATTTCTTCTCTTACTCATTTATGATTTCCCCATTTCAGCTCACCTTAGAGCAACTGTTTGAGTTCTCTGCTATTATCATTCTCCTCATACATCATACCTGATACAGGTATGATGGAGCAAACATTGTTTGACTGCTGCTGATCTGTCTGTTCCGGGACCATATTGTTTGCAATTCTGTTTTGCCACTAGGTGTGCGATATGGTCTAAATGTGACATTGATGCAACTGCTCTAGAAGTCAAACTGGTTAGCACTGTACTAACTATGATTGAACTTCAAGTGGCCAGACTTAAGTTCCCCTTGTTAGTAGAACAAAGCTAAAATGCTTGAAAGTTCATTCATTCATTCAATAGTATTTATTAAGTGCTTACTATGTGCAGAGCACTGTACTAAGCGCTTGGGATGAACAAGTCGGCAACAGATACAGTCCCTGCCGTCTGATGGGCATACAGTCTAATCGGGGGAGATGGACAGACAAGAACAGTGGCAATAAATAGAGTCAAGGGGAAGAACATCTCGTAAAAACAATGGCAACTAAATAGAATCAAGGCGATGTACATTTCATTAACAAAATAAATAGGGTAATGGAAATATATACAGTTAAGCGGACGAGTACAGTGCTGTGGGGATGGGAAGGGAGAGGTGGAGGAGCAGAGGGAAAAGGGGAAAAAGAGGGTTTAGCTGCGGAGAGGTAAAGGGGGGTGGCAGAGGGAGTAGAGGGAGAAGAGGAGCTCAGTCTGGGAAGGCCTCTTGGAGGAGGTGAATTTTAAGTAGGGTTTTGAAGAGGGGAAGACAATCAGTTTGGCGGAGGTGAGGAGGGAGGGCGTTCCAGGACCGCGGGACGACGTGGCCCAGGGGTCGACGGCGGGATAGGCGAGACCAAGGGACGGTGAGGAGGTGGGCGGCAGAGGAGCTGAACGTGCGGGGTGGGTGGTAGAAAGAGAGAAGGGAGGAGAGGTAGGAAGGGGCAAGGTGATGTAGAGCCTTGAAGCCTAGAGTGAGGAATTTTTGTTTGGAGTGGAGGTTGATAGGCAACCACTGGAGTTGTTTAAGAAGGGGAGTGACATGCCCAGATCGTTTTGAAAGTGTGATCTAGTGGAAAGACCACAGGACTGGGAGTCAGGAGACCTGAGTTTTAATTTGGATTCTGCCACCTGCTTTCTGTGTGACCTTAGGCAAGCCATTTGATTTTGCTGTGCTTCAGTTCCCTCATCTGCAAAATGGGTATTCGGTACTTGTTCTCCCATCCCCTTGAATTGAGAGCCCTGAATGGGGCAGGGACTGTGCACTTTTTTTAATGGTATTTGTTAAGGGTTTAATATGTGCTAGGCACTGTACTAAACTCTGGGGTAGATTCACATTAATCAGGTTGGACACAGTCCCTGTTCCACATAGGGGTCACAGTCTTCATCTCCATTTTACAGATGAGGTAGTTGATGTCCAGAGAAGTGAAGTGACTTGCCCAATGTCACACAGCAGGCAAATGGAAGAAAGTAATTAGAACCCAGGTTCTCCTGATTCCCAGGGTCGTACTCTATCTACCAGGGCACACTACTTCTCTGGCACTTAGTAAGCCTTACCAAATACCATAATAATAATAACTAATTCCCCAAAATGACTGAGGCCTCTTGCTTGCCTCTATCAGGGCTATACTTAAGCCTTTCTAGATGGATGGATGCTTTACCTTATTTTTAAAATTTCTTGAGGAAGGACTTTTAGGCAACATCACCTCTGGGACTGTAGCACATGCCAATGTATTAATAATGTTCCTCAGAACAAGCCATTTAAACAGGCCTTAAGCTACCCCATTGGAAAGGATGAATTAGCCTCAACTCACCCCATTTTTCAAAGAGAGAGAGACCCTATATCAGCACAAAGTGACATTATCCCTCTTCAGGAAACTTTTATATGAGAAGTCTGAATATTTTTCTGAAATATTTAATACTAGCCCAAGAGAACAATGTTTCTGAATCCTAAAAATGGATCATTATCCAAGCATTGACAGCTATGGCAGAAGAATAGATAAAGCTTCTAGGGTCCTTTTCTTAAAAGTATTGAAATTAAACTAATTAGATGGCACAGGGGTTTAGCTAGCACACTGACAAACAGGTGACAGAGATTAGAATGCTTAACTATGTCATAAGTCTCTTATAAGAACCTTAGAGCCTTTTGCAAACAGTCTAATCAATCTTCAGGATGTCCTTCCCCACAACCTCATGGCAAGTAAGATGTTACAAGAAAGAGAGATGTGGAGATGCAGAGCCAGTGATGGATATCCCCAGGACAGGCAGGATGATTTGAGGAGGATAATCACTCTTGTCGGGGTCCTGTCCCTCCACCTGATAGGCCTAAGGCTGGCCAGGTGGGACAGAAAAGTTTGGCTCCCAAGGAGATGATGGCAGCCGCAGCAGCGATTGTTTTGAATGAGGAAGAGTACTTTTCCAGTGGCTGTTATAGCAACCACTGCCATTGTTACCACTGCTATTTCTGCTGCCACTGGACCAATTCTTGCATCTGGGAAAAGGCCTTTTTGGAACAGTTGGATGGGGATATTTCTGCCAGCATGGGGATTCCTGGTCTTAAGGACCAGCTTTGGCTCAGGCTAGAGTCTGGGTGGCCAGATGCCTCCACTGTGCCCTGCTGTGCCCCACTGGCTATCACTGCTACTAACATTGGTATTTGCTGTGGGCTAAGCAATGAAGTAAATTCAATACAATCAGGTCAGACATAGTCCCTGTCCCACCTGGAGCTCATCATCTAAAGGGGAGGGAAACAGGTATTGGGATGGAAAACAGGTATTGGATCCTCATTTTACAGATGAGGAAACTGAGTCACAAATTAGTTAAATGATTTGCCCAAGGTCTCACAACAGGCAAGGTTGAAGTCAGGATTAAAACTCAGATCTACTGATCCCAGGCCTTTGCTCTTTCCACTAGAACATGCTGTTGCTTCTGCTGGTAAATATCACCAGCAGTGGCAGGGATCACTGGGAGGCAGAGATTGGATGAAAGTAGTAATGTATAAGTGCTTTGTTTTCCTCCCTTTACTTACTCTCCTTTTTCCCACTTTTTCTTAATGATGGGTTTGCAGCTTGTCAATCTATGACTCCCCTGACAAATGAAAGGCTTCTAGGAAATTGCTATGCTAATTTTTCCAATTAAATAATTAGTTATGATCTTCCCCTTCCACACCCTCCTCTTATACCTCCAGGCAGGATTTGATTGGTGGTTTGCCCGTTGAGTGTTCTCCACAATTGATTGGTCGGAAAAACTGCCTCATGAATCCTATTACCAAAGGTAAAATTCCCTCTGGTTAGAGAAGCAGCATGGAATAGTGGATAGAGCATGGACCTGAGAGTCAGAAGGTCACGGCTTCTAATCCTGGCTTTGCCACTTTCTTCTGTGGAAACTTGGGCAAGTTACTTAACTTCTCTGTACCTCAGTCACCTCATCTGTACAATGGGGATTGAGATTGTGAGTCCCATGTGGGACAAGGGACGGTGGCCAACCCAATTTGCTTGTATCCAGCCCAGCACCTAGTACAGTGCCTGGCACAGAGTAAGCACTTAAAAACAGCATGGCTCAGTGGAAAGAGCCCGGGTTTGGGAGTCAGAGGTCATGGGTTCTAATACTGGCCCCGCTGCTTGTCAGCTGTGTGACTTTGGGCAAGTCACTTAACTTCTCTGTGTCTCAGTTCCCTCATCTGTAAAATGGGGATGAAAACTGGGAGCCCCTCGTGGGCTTGTCACCTGATCACCTTGTATCTCCCCAGCGCCTAGAACAGTGCTTTGTATATAGTAAGCGCTTAACAAATACCATCATTATTATTACCATAATTGTTATTTTGAATTTAGGAGATAATGTCCACCATAGCCTGTTTATCAAGCCAGCAGACACTCTTTCCTAGGTTTCCTGATTACCAGTCTCATGCTCTTTCCAAAATCAGAAGAAACTACCTGAGGTGGGGAGGGGGACAGAGGAGCAGTTTGGATATGACCTTAGAGGATGTCTGAGCCATGTTATGTTTGCTGCCACTTGTCTTGAACAGGGGACCAGCTCTCTCTCCAGCCCCATGAGCAACAAGAAGAGAGGAGTGGCCCAGAACCTGGGTGGGGCTTCCCTCCATGTGAGGGTCTCTATGATGCTCCTCATGTGAGGAGAATCAAGTGCCCAGGCAAATGTATGGTGCACCTCTCTGAACCCCCAACCACCTGATCCCAGCCTGGCTTTGGAGGGGTCTCACCCTGTCTCCTACCCGCCCCCCCCCATCCTCTTCACTAGCAGTACCGAAACTAAGCCATAGTACACTTGCGAGAGAAGTCTCCCTGACAAGCCACATTGAAAATGCTCAATCTTTGTAGAATTAACCAAACAGGAAGATCTCTATCCATAGTCAAATTGATTGCGTAGTATTCTTTCTCTTTTCCCTTTTCCTCTCTCTCCTCTCTCATTTTTCCTATATTTCCACAGTGTCCCTCCTCTCCTGCTACCCTTTTTGTCCACCCTTTTAGGCCCCATCCCTTCTTGCTTTTAACTCTCTATTCTTGGGTCTCCTTAAGGATATCCAATTAGTATCTTTTTCTGGAGGGGAGGTATGATAGGCTGGAAATATTCAATGGAGAGACCAGCATGGGGTATAGAGTGTGATCACAGCAGTTTTCCTGGTCTATTACAGCACTGTAATGCCAAAGCCTTAGGGAGAAGAGGAGGCTTGTGCAGGCTGTCTTGGGGTAGGGCAAATTATTTTAGAAAGTGATTTTTTTTGTCCAAAGTCCCGCTCGGACTACAGGAAATATGTCTCCTTTGATTACACAGCATCTCCCCCAAGGCTTAGTATAGTACTTGGCACTCAAACTATATTATTATTATAGTAATAATAAAATAATATCAGTTTAGCCATTTCTGGGTTACTAAATCTGAGCTTTCAGAGTTGAAGATGAAAGCTCTCACTAGGTAACCCCAGAGTAAATTTGGAAGTTTATCCTGTTTGGTTAATTGTCCTTTCCACACTGAATATGCTCTGTGCATGCTCAGAAATGAAAATATGCCCACAAGGATTTCATTCTCTTTTTGCATTACCTCTTTCTGTTCCATACCTTTGGTGTTTCAGTACTAAAGAGTCTCCCTCTGATCCCACTTCTGGCTCGATCTGCTCTCTTTTGCCATCCCTTTCAGCCCTTTGCTTCTGGTCTCTCTCTGCTTTCTTCACTCTCTTCTCTTGGTGTCTATGTGTCTCTGGCTCCATGGATGTTTGTGGTGCCATCTGTCTGAAGTGTCTCGGCCTGAACATGGCTCTGACTTTCTCACTGTCCACAACACTTTGCCACTATTTTCCCACTCATCTTTCCAGAAGCCCCATCTCTGGGAATCCCACACTCCGTTAGTCTCTTCTCTCAAATTGACAAGTAGTTACTCCTATCAGAGACTTTATCTTGGCTTATTAAGAGTAAAATTATTTTTCATGGTTTCTTTGGATACTTTCTTCATCATCAATCATATTGAGTGTTTACTGTGTGCAGTGCATTCTACTAAGCACTTGGGAGAATACAGTTCAACAGATTTGGTAGACACAATCCCTGCTCACAGCAAGCTTTCTTCAAGTGGCCTGATGTGGACATTCCAGGGACTGGTGGAACTGGGAATTGATTCCCTCAGGATTAGTGAATATATGAGACAAGGAGAGCTGACATTGACAACAAGGGCATCAGATTTGAACTGAAAGGGTTTTCTCAGCAGTTGTTCTCTAGAAGCAATTCTCAGTTTAAGTAGGTTTAAACCAATCAGCAACACCTCCTGTCCTGCTTGATATGTGACACAGTGCACCTGTGGGTGGGTGCACTAATTGACAAGGATAGTGTTGGTTGAATCCTTGGCAGCACGAATCACTTTTATTGATTTTTCTCATTATTTTATTTATTTTTATTACTTTATTATTTCTTGTTTCTGCTGTCCACTTTGCCCCACTTCTACCCACCATGCCTAGCTGCTCTGTTATGTACAGGTTGGATAGCTTTGGGATGCACGAGGGCCTCAATATGCCAATAATATAATTTCCTGCCTCACAAAAGTTTTATGAGAAAATGTAAACTGTGGTATATTATACTCTAGGGTTCACACAGTAAGTGCTTAATAAATACCACTCATTGGAAACGCAGAGTACTCTATTAGCATGTGCGTGTGTCCTTTCCATAGAAAGAGGATATTTCTTTTGAGATTCTACCTGTTGTAGGCTAAGCAGATCTGTGTGTGGCCCACCCTCTGCTCCACACTTGCCGGCTCCCTTCTTCCCTCCCTGACCATCATCTTCAACTGTTTGCTCTCCAATGGCTTCTTTCCCACTGCTTTCACATGCTCATGTCTCCACTATCCTAAGAAAAAAACTCCCTTGACCACATGCCTCCCTCCAGTTATTGCCCCATCTCTCTCCTACCATTCCTCTCCAAACTCCTTGAGCAAGTTGTCTACACATACTGTCTCAAGTTCCTCTCCTCTAATTCTCTCCTTGACCCCTTCCAATCTGGTTTCCGCTCTTTCCACACCACAAACACCACCCTCTCAAAGGTCAACAATGGTCGTCTTCTTGCCATATCCAAAACCCTTTACTTAATGCTAATCCTCCTCAACCTCTCAGCTGCCTTCATCACTAGCAACTACCCCCTTCTCCTGGAAACATTATTCAACCTCAATGTCAGCTTCAATGACACCATCTTCTCCTGTTTCTCCTCCTATCTCTCTGGCCACTCATTCTCAGTCTTTCCCAAGCTCCTCCCCTGCTTCCTACCCCTTAACTGTGGGAATCCCTCAAGGCTCAGTTCTGGGTCCTCTTCAATTCTCCATCTTCACCTACTCCCTTGGAGAACTCATTTGTCCCATGGCTTCAATTACCACCTCTGTGGGAATGATTCCCAAATCTATATCTCCAGCCCTGATCTCTCTCCCTCTCTGCAGTGTCACATTTCCTCCTGCCTTCAAGACGTCTCTACTTGAATGCACTCCTGTAACCTCAAACTTAACATGTCCAAAACAGAACTCCTTATGTTCCTACCCAAACACTGTCCTCCCCTTGACTTTCCCATCACTGTGACTTGATTTATGGTTCCATAAGAACAAAACCTTGGGATTATCCTTGACTCCTCTTTCATTCAACCCAAATATTCAATCTATCACTAAATTATGTTGGTTCAAGCTTCACAACATCACTAAAATCGGCCCTTTCCTCTCCATCCAAAATGCTACCCCATTAATCAAAGCACTTATCTTATCCTGGCTTGATTGCTTTATCAGCCTCCTTGCTGATTTTCCTGAGTCCTGTCTCTGATTCATTCACTCATTCGATCATATTTGTTGATCACTTACTGTGTGTCAAGCACTGTACTAAGTGTTTGGGAGCATACAATATAACAATAAAAAGATGCATTCCCTGCCCACAAGGAGCTTACAATCTAGAGTGGAGATATACATTATACTTTGCTGCCCAGATCACTTTTACAAAAACCTTCAGTTCATAATTCCCCTCTCTTTAAGAAACTTCAGTGGTTGCCCCTCCACCTTTGCATCATATAGAAAATCCTTGCCATCTGCTATAAAGCACTCAATCACCTTGCCCCCATTATGCTCCTACTACAACCCAGCCCACATACTTCACTCTTCTAATGCCAACCTACTCAATGAACCTCGATCTTGTTTATCTCACTGCTGATCTCTTGCCCACATCCTACCTCTGACCTGGAATGCCCTCCCTCCTATCTGACAATTTCTCTCCGCATCTTCAAAGCCTTATCGAATGCTCATCTCCTCCAAGAGGCCTTCCCTGACTCATTATCTTTTCTCTCACTCCTTTCCATGTCAACCTGACTTTCATCCTTTATTCACTGCCCCCCCCCATAAACCCCACAGCACTTATGAACATATCTGTAATTTATTTATATTAACGTCTGTTTCCTCTTCTAGATTGTTAGCTTACTGTGGGCAGGGAATGTCTCTTATAGTCTTATAGTGTACTCTCTCAAGTGCTTAGTACAGTGTTCTGCACACAGTAAGTGCTCAATAAATACAATTGATTGTATGCATATACAGATTGTCTTTTGCTGTGTTAATGCATGGGTCACTTGGAGGGCTTGTCCTTGTGTTCACATTTACCTCTCCTTATCCTGGACTTCCTTGTCTCCTCTGGCAAAAGTGAGGTGGGAAGAGATTCACAGAGGGGCAAAGTGGATAGTTGTCACATAATGAGTGAGGAAGGGAATACAAGACTGCTATCTACTGTGAAATAGGAGAATGGTACTGTGCTTCTTGTTGAAAATGCTTTTAACCAAATGATCTGCTATAAATGTTTTTTTACTGCCTTAATTTCAAAGCCTTGCTTGAGATATAATCTATGACTCTTTCTGACTGTAACAGGAACCATGTAGCTAAATCTCTAGACGTGGTGGCCATTCTTTAGAGAGAAAAAAATGCATGACTTGACAGTGTGCTGCAGAGAAGTTTGAAGAGACATCGGAATGCCTCAAAATGACCGTATCTGCTCTCTAGGCTTAATGTTATTGTTCAGTTGATTTTCTCACAAGCTAATTGCCGGAGTAGATTTCATTCCTCTAAATGAGGGATTTAAGAGTTTATCTCTGCATGAAACATACCAAAATATCTTCAAGAGATAGCAAAACAGAGGAGATAGAAACATCAAAGCCTATTTAAAACACTGCTATGTAGACTGAAAACAAAATTGTGTCTCTTCTATCACTCCTGTTTGGATGTGGTGCCTGGGAAATTGAATCATTCAATTCCACTGTAAAGTCTGTTTTCACTACTTACTTTGGATAGACCGTGATGGCAGAATTGGAGAACATTCTTTTGAATAGAACACCGTATAGTGTTCAGAGAAGCAGTCGTGCAAATGCAGGTGGTGTCAGACACAGGGAGAATGCTACAATGCAAGATTTCCTAAATGCAGGATTCTGCAAGAATACATCTCTCATGTTACCGAGAACTGGATGTATTGGTTAGTATTTTAAAAACTGTAGGATGCTTGGAAGAGCCAAAAACTAATGCCTATTTTTCATGTAGCTACTTTTTTCACTTTAGGGTATATTTTACCTAAATACTTTATTTCATTTATTTTAACAACATCTGCAAGATGCACAAGGTTATTTGCTCTTATAATTCCTCCATGTTATTAATCAGTGCTGCAAGACTGCTGTGCTGTGCCTGACCTGATTATCTGGTATCTACTCCAAAGCTGCTTATAGTGCTCGGCACATAGTAATTGTTTAACAAATATTATTATTATTGCTAATAATGACAGAGATAAATAATTTACTCTTGAATTTACAGATGTCAGGTTTAGAATTAGGCATGTCAGTTGTATTTATTGAGCACTTACTGTGTGCAGATCACTGTACTAAGCTCTTGGAAGAGTACACTATAACAATAAACAGAGATTCTCTGCCCACATCGAGCTTACAGTCTAGGAGTGGGTAAGACAGACATTAATATAAATTACAGATATGTACATAAGTGCTATGGGGCTGGGAGGGGGGATGATTAAAGGGAACAAGTCAGGGTGATACAGAAGGTAGTTGAAGAAGAAAGGAGGGCTTAGTTAGAAAAGACCTTTTGGAGGAGATGTGCCTTTCATAAGGCTCTGAAGGCAGGGAGAGCATTCATTCATTGAATCATATTTAATGAGTGCTTACTCTATTCAGAGCATTGTACTAAGTGCTTGAAAAGTACAATTCAGCGATAGAGACAATCCCTGCCCACAACAGCTTACAGTCTAGAATGGGGAAGACAGACATCAAAACAAGTGAGCAGGCATCAGTATAAATAGAATTATAGATATGTACATATTTACACAAGTGCGGGGGATGGATGGGCAGAGCAAAGTGAGTGAGTTGGGGAGACTTGGAGGGGGAGCTGAGGAAAAGGGAAGCTTAGTCTGGGAAGGCCTCTTGGAGGAGGTGAGCCTTCAGCAGGGCTCTGAAGGGGGCGAGTGTGATTATTTGGCAGATTTGAAGAGAGAGGGTTTTCCAGGACAGAGGTAGGACGTGGACCAGGGGTCGACAGCAGGACAGGTGAGAATGAGGCACAGTGAGAAGGGTAACACCAAAGGAGTAATTGTCTGGAAGCAGATTATTTAAGTTTGGCTTCTGATTCTGGTATATATCCTGGCCAAGTTCAGGCAAGGTAGCCAATGCCTAGGTTGACTACATTATTTTCATTGAAAACTGGGACCCTGGGCTGTTACCCTCATCTTGAGAGTTTACCTTAAGATCTTATTTATTAAATTCGTCAAATGTTGGCTGTCTTCCATCTGGTTTATAGTAGCGAATATATCCTTCTCCAAGTGTACAAAGGTTCCATTTCAGCACTGTAAACTAAAAGGGGTGGGAAATGGGGGAGGAGGCAGGGTGTGACTCCCATCACAGCCAGGTCAGGAGTGGGCAGTAGAGGGTTTAGGGTAATGGCACACACTGTATTTCCTGAGGCATTCGTTTCTACTCTCCTCCATGGGGGTCCCCTTGGCTCTGGACCTGCTCCTCTCACCATCCCTGCCAGCCCCCAAGGCTCTGGAAACAGAGTCAGGCTCTGGCCAGGACAAACGTAAACAAACTTAACTCAGCTCAAACACCCTCCTGATAATAATGATGGTATTTGTTAAGCACTTACTATATGCCAAGCACTGTTCTAAGCGCTGGGGGTGGGGGGGGAATACAAGGTAATCAGGTTGTCCCACGTGGGGCTCACAGTCTTAATCTCCATTTTACAGATGAGGTAACTGGGCAAGTCATTTAACTTCTCTGTGCCTCAAAGTCACACTGCTGACAAGTGGCAGAGCTGAGATTAGAACCCTTGACCTCTGACTCCCAAGCCTGTGCTCTTTCCACTGAGCCACTCGGCTTCTCTGATTGCACCCAAACTGCCCTCCCCCTGACTCCCACACTATATGGTTTTGTTATGGAAAGGGCATGGGGCAGATAGGAGACCTGGGAACCAGACTGCTTGATGTACTTTTCCCAGAGATTCTGCTTTTGCTATGAAAAGAGCTCCTGGGCTGTCCAAAGTTGTGTCACTGTTGCTTCTAAACTGTTCCCACCTACTCACCAACACAGAGAACCCAGTTTGCCCATCATTCAGAGCCTGCCTTGTGAGAACCAATCAGAAGAGGTGGCTCAAACAACAATTTTTAAACTGGTGGAATCTGAAAAGCAGAGGTTGTCTTGAAGCTACCATTTACTTCGGGAGTGGTGCTGTATCAAGCTGCTAACCTTTCATATTACTGGGAAGAGCAGTGAGTAGTGTGGAGGGGTGGGGGCAGGGCATGGAGGCAAATTTTCCATCTTGAATGCTCTTCTAGAATCCTACCTCCACTGGAAAGCGTTTCCTGATTAAATCCCAATACTCTAAGTCAAATCAACCTTACAACTAATGTGAGCATTTACGTATTTATGCCCTTCAGCACTGCTGGAGTAGATACAAGATTATTAGATTAGAGCTCACAACCAGTCTCATCCCCATTTTGCAGATGGGGAAAGTGGGGCCTAGACAGGCTTGCCCCAGTGACTTACCCCAAATCATACAGAAAACCAGTAGGGAAGCTGGGATTAGAATCTTTGTCTTTCTCCTAGTTCTATGCTCTTTCTGGGCCATGCTATCTCCCCATAATACTGGATTTATTCTGGTTTATGAAAATGAATGACATCTCACTGAGACACTAAGCTCAAGGAGCTTGGGGAAATTATGAAGTGAAAATATATTTCTATAAAAAGAAGCAGCATGGCTCAGTGGAAAGAGCACGGGTTTAGGAGTCAGAGATCATGAGTTCTAATCCCGACTCCACCACTTATCAGCTTTGTGACTTTGGGCAAGTCACTTAACTTCTTGGTGCCTCAGTTACCTCATCTGTAAAAAGGGAAGTAAGACTGTGAGCCTCAAGTGGGATAACATGATTACCCTGTATCTATCCCAGTGCTTAGAACAGTGCCCTGCACATAGTAAGTGCTTAACAAATACCAACTTTTTAAAAAATAATAATTACAGTATTTTAAGTGCTTACTATGTGCCAAGCATTGTTCTAAGCACTAGAGACCAAGAAGCTAAGTGCCTAAGCACCCCGTGTCCCTCCAGTAGCACATCTGTACATATTCTTATGCTGTATTGCTTCATCCTATCTGTCACTTATTTTAGTGTCTGTTTTCCCTTTTAGGTCATAAGCTACTTGAGGGCAGAGATCGTTTGTAAATTCTTTTCACTCCCTCAGGCACTTAGTACAGTGAACTGCAAACCTTAGGTTTTCAGTGAATTCTATTGATCAATCAATTGAAGAAGTCTGCTTTTACGCTTGAACTATATTAAGGGGAAGCAAGTGTTGCCCTAGATGATCAGAATGTAATCTAAGAGAAGAAGTAGGTCCAGAAAGGATGAGGTTTGGGGAGGGGATAAAGAAAGGACGGAGAGGACAACAAGGAAGGAGCACAGGCTAAGAAGGAGATAGGGGCCGAAGTTGAAAAAGAAAGAAGGGAGGTCAAACATAAGTAAATTGATGTAAATAAACAGATAAACATTTGAGTCCTGAGGTGACTGATAGATGACACAACTAGAATGGTGGGAGTGTAATCAGGAATGCCTCCTGGAGCACTGCACATAATAAGCACTCAATAAATATGATTGAATGAATGAATAAGCTTTGTAAGATGTGGGAGGGACATGATTGGGTAAAACACGCCACAACCAAGCACAGGTTGGTGGACTCTAGACCAAGACTGTTTCAGTGGATAACATCCCTTCTCCTTGATTCAGAGTTCTCTTCACTTGGAAGGAGGACATTGTCATGGATTGCTCCAATAACCTGATCTGCTTTGTGGAAACCTATGATTTGAACTTGTGGATGTTAATTTCTTTATGACTTATTATTCTCACTTAAAGAGGGAAAGGAAGGAAAAGAGAGAAGAGGCCTCAGCCCCTAGACTGCATTCAGAGATGTGGATGGTCTGCTTTATTCTTCTGACTTCCCTTGCAGAGTAATGGGTCCTAGAATGGCCTACCCTGTGACATACAAGGTGCCTGGGACTCTTCCTTTTTCTGGGCACTTGAGCAGATTGAAGACTGCTGCTCCCTATGTACCATGGGGAAAGAGTGGAGCATGAGCCCAGGTTGAAGACAATCACTGTCCTAAGTAGAAGCATTTTCATGCCTTCCTTCCTTAGCTGGAGGCTCCAGGGTGGAACTGGAGCCACCTGTCAGTACTCTTGGTGGTATCAGGGAGTTAAAGATAATGTATTTTTATTCACTGCCCCAGCAAAACAAAACAAGTAGTCAGGCAACAATACCATCAAAATAGATAAATGCAATCATAGATATATACATAGATTAATCTGGTCCAGTGAGCAGGACTTGGCTGTTAGGGATAATCACTGGATCACTGGAGTCAGAGGCTAATATGTTCTTAGCTGACCCCAGCACACTCATGGGGTATGTGGATGTCATGTGCCTGATTAAAATTGTGCTACTGTGCACACAGAACCTTTCTCTCTCCCCACCTCATCTCTCTGCTCTTCCCCCTGCTTTTTAATGGAATTTTTTAAGTGGTATCTGGCAGGCATTGTAGTCAACACTGGGGTAGATACAAGCTAATCAGGTTGGACACAATTCATGATCCATATAACAATAATTGTGGAATTTAAGTGCTTACTATGATCAAGCACTGTACTAAGCTCTGGGGTGAATAAAAGCAAAACAGGTTAGACATAATTTCTGTCCCATGTGGGGCTCACAATTTCAATCCCCATTTTACAAATGAGGTTACTGACCCCCAGAGAAGTTCCTACAGCAGACAAATGGTGGAGCTGGGATTAGAACCCAGGTCCTCTGACTCCCAGATCTATGCTTAATTACTAGGCCACATTGTTTCCCATCTTCTAATTCTCCCCCGATTAGACTGTAAGCCCGTCAAAGGGCAGGGACTGTCTCTATCTGTTGCTGATTTGTACATTCCAAGTGCTTAGTACAGTGCTCAGCACATAGTAAGTGCTCAATAAATACTATTGAATGAATGAACTATATGACTGCTACTTTGGGCCATCACCCCCAACACCAGCTGCCACCATTTAAGTCCCTCAGGGCACAGGACTGAGAAAGAGGCATATCTTTTGGGTTGCCAAGAAAACTGAAAAAAGCCTTTGACAGTCGCTTGAGCATTTTGCTGGAGAATATCTAATGTACAGATTTTTTCAATTGCAGTTATAATTTAGAGTAGGCTGCACTGCATACTCACTTGTTAATAACCTTTATGACCTTTAACAAGGGAAAAGTCATTAGATTATTGTTATACCCTGTTTCTTGTAAAAACCTTTCTGTCCCACCACCAAATTTATAGCTGTATTTCAATCTGTCCTATTTACCTTTTACAATATACTTCAGATTTTAGAAACACATTTCTTCCTCTGAACCAAGTGGCAATATGGACTAGTCTTGGAAAACAGATTGCTCACCCTATACGAATAACTTCAAGAAACTGCTCCCTTTTTCTGAAGTTAGAAAAGATCACTCTTGCCCAAGTACTGGATTAGATTGAGTTCTGTGGGAAGCTAGGGCCATTCTCTGATTCAGCCTTGGCGGGCAACCAAGAGCAAAAGTTTTTCACACTTGCTTCTTTGATGAAAAACCATTTTGAGTTTCTATCCACCCTTCCCCCAGAAACTCATGCTGCTTCATGGATTTAATCAGTTCAAGGTTCAGCCAGCATCCTGGGGTAAAGAATTTCTTTCATTTTGGCTCACTGGGAAAGCACAGTCTCTTTCAGCTTCTGAACAGATCTCATCAGTGTCCGTTGAACCTGACTATTTCCAGGGGAATTTTTTTGAACACTTCTTTCATATTTCAGTGTCCGATACACTCTGAAACTTCTGGAGACTCTCAAAGACATTCAGGAAGTCTCTTTTCCTTTTATGTTTAGAATCAGACTAAGATTAGTTGCACTGCTGAGAAAACGTTTTTTAGGCTTTCTAAATCTCGCTACTGCCTGGAAGAATAAAAGGAAGGATTTCTCTATCTCTTTGGTTCTAATAGCATTTCCCTGCTAAAGGGAACTGAGGCACCATGAGAAATGAGGATCTTATTCTAAAAGGACTCATTTGTCCATAACAAACCCAGAGTACAAAAGCAAATTAAAAACAATAACCCTATGCTTAGCGAGACCATTAGGGGCAATTTGACATTTATTGAACAACAGATGGAGATTAAAAACATAAAATTTAAATTGCCTTGCTAAAAGTAAAGGGTAGTTGTATTGAAAACTTCTAACGTTTCAATTAGAATACCTCTTGCTGAGAATTAAATCATATGAAGATAAGGCTTAAAATGTTTCCTGGATGCACTATAATCAATAGTGCATTTAAAGGCTGTATTAAGGAACTTACAAGTTTTTCTTCAACAGTGAACTAACAGATCAGTCAAAACTTCAAGAAATCATATCTTTTCAAAGACAGTTCAGAGGGAAATCATATAACTGATGGTCATCATACATTTATATTAATCTGGTATATTTTAACAAGGGAAACTGTTGCTTTTCTTTTTCCATCTTGTGCCAATCCTAGCCCAGTTTTCAATGTAGGTATCAGATTACACTAATAGGAGTGAAAAAGCAAGAGTCTGATTTATACTGCTAAATTGCCATTTGGATCTCTGAGAAATAGTTATTTCTACAATAAAAATTAGCCCCAAACCTCCGTCCTTCCACACAGAATTGTGTGCCTCTTGTAGTGAAGAACAGTTTTTTTTAACTTCAACAAAAAATAATTGCCTGCCTCAATTTGATGCCTCAAACCTAGTGACATCAAGGTATTTTCTATAATGCAGAAACATGAGATGATTATTTATACTCCCTGTTGTTTCCTCAAGAATGGAGAGGTAGATTGAAGCATGATACCACCGGAAGTAGAGTCCTGAATATTGGGTAATGTGGAATGAACCTTCAGTTAACCTTTATGCTGAACAAATAAGCCAGATATTCATATTTAATTTCTCCCTCCCTGCTTCTTGTTCCCTCCCCCTCCCCACACTGAATTGATTTGCATAGTCTCTGGGTTCCCTTTCATTGTTCATGTTTGTATTTTACTGACTAATCATTTAGCACGAGGAAGGTTATTGAAGTAGTAGTAACAATATTTATTAAGCACTTCTTATGTGTAGAGCACTCTATTCAACACTGGGAAAGGGTAAACACTGGTGTGAACTGCTTAAACTGTACCTGATTGGATTATGATCATTGTAATGCCCCATCTGATGTTCCTTCATTCAGTTGAAGTAGTTGCTTTATGACACGGTTATGAGCCACATCTTCCTACTGGTCCCTGCCAACAGGATCTGAAATTTTATTAGAAGTTTATTTGAAAAAGTGTTCCCACGTAACAGTGAGATCGTAATGGGAAATGGAGAGATAGGGAGAATGACTTAAAATCAAAATCATTATCTTTTCCCACCCCCAAACTCACTGCCCCTGCTGCGGGTGGGGTTTGGAGTCTGCTTGGAGTGCAGACCCACAGAGGGGGATAAAAAGTAGGGGGAGGAGGAGACCTGAGACAGAAGTCAGGTTTACCAAATGTCCTACTGGAGAATGGGCTTGTCTGCAGCTGTTCTAGCTCCTTGGGGTGCAGGATCATGGATGGGTGAAAAAAGAAAGGAGATGGAGGAGCAGCGCAGGATGTTAAGAAGTTGGGTTCCGCACTACCAGGGAATTTGTTTCTGACTTATTTTTAAATAAAAAGAATGTCCTCCGACTCCCCTGGTCAGTCAGTCAGGGAAGCAGCATGGCGTAGTGGATAAATCACGGACCCGGGAATCAGATGGTTGTGCGTTCTAATCCTGACTCCACCACTTGTCTGCTGTGTGACCTTGGACAAGTCACTTCTCTTCTCTGGGCCTCAGTTACCTCATCTGTAAAAATGGGGATTGAGATGGTGAGCCCCAAGTGGGACAGGGACTATGTCCAACTTGATTTGCTTGTATCCATCCCAGTGCTTAGTACAGTGCCTCACACATAGTAAGTGCTTAATACACACCATAATAATTATCATATACATATATTTTGATGCTATTGATGCCTGTCTACTTGTTTTGCTTTATCTGTCTTCCCCTTCTAGATTGTGAGCACACTGGTTAGGGATTGTTTCTTTCTGTTCCTGAATTATACTTTCCAAGTGCTCAGTACAGTGCTCTCTTTGTAGTAAGCACTCAATAAATACAACTGAATGAATGAATATCCACAGACTGGGGAGCCACAGAGCCACAAGGATTTATTTTTTATTTATTTTTAAAAAGAAAGAATACCCTCTGCTGCCTTCCCTGATCAGACAGAGGAGCTCCAATCCTGGGGGATTTATTTTTTTTATTTAGGGCAGCAATACTCGACAGCATAAGACAAGACAAATGGCAGCTCTCCAGCTTCCTTGCCTCCCCTCCTTCAGCCCGGAGAGCAGCAGTGGGGGCAGGAGCAGCAGCTCTCCAAAACCAGCTTTCTGGGAGACCAGGTTTGCCCACACATCCTTCAGTTTTGGAGGAAACCGTGCTTGCACTTGTGATCATCCTTCATTCCTTCCTCTCCAGCTTCATGGAAAGTCCCACCTCTCTCTTCCCAGGCTTCTCCCCCATTCACCAGATTGGGGAAATCTAGTAATCCAAACTGAGACAGCCACACAGACTTTTAAGAATGCCATTTGAAACATCATTTTGAAGGATATCACCTCAATAACATGCCATAGCAAAAAATATGCCATTCCATCCTGGGAAAGAATGCACAAGTGAGAATTAGATACAGTTCTTGACCCTCAAAGAGCTCACAATCTATGAATATGGGTGGGAGATAGGGGATTCGAGACAGACGCATTAGGAGCGATGAAACTAAAATCAGTAAGTCAATAGCATTTATTTAGTACTTACTATGCACAGAGCACTACACTAAGCTCATGGGAGAATGCAATATAACAGATTTGGTGCACCCGTTCTTCTAGCTTCCAGTTTAGAGAGAGCTTGTAGTCTAAAAAAGCAAGAAAGACAGGGACACATGCACAATGTGTCTCGTTATATCCCGGCTAGACTACTGTGTCAGCCTTCTCTCTGACCTCCCTTCCTCCTCTCCCGCCCCGCTCCAGTCTATTCTTCACTCCGCTGCCCGGCTCATCTTCCTGCAGAAACGATCTGGGCATGTCACTCCCCTTCTTAAACAACTCCAGTGGTTGCCTATCGACCTCCGCTCCAAACAAAAACTCCTCACTCTAGGCTTCAAGGCTCTCCATCACCTTGCCCCTTCCTACCTCTCCTCCCTTCTCTCTTTCTACCACCCACCCCGCACGCTCTGCTCCTCTGCCGCCCACCTCCTCACCGTCCCTCGGTCTCGCCTATCCCGCCGTCGACCCCTGGGTCACGTCCTCCCGCGGTCCTGGAACGCCCTCCCTCCTCACCTCCGCCAAACTGATTCTCTTTCCCTCTTCAAAACCCTACTTAAAACTCACCTCCTCCAAGAGGCCTTCCCAGACTGAGCTCCTCTTCTCCCTCTACTCCCTCTACCACCCCCCCCTTCACCTCTCCGCAGCTAAACCCTCTTTTTCCCCTTTTCCCTCTGCTCCTCCACCTCTCCCTTCCCATCCCCACAGCACTGTACTCGTCCGCTCAACTGTATATATTTTCATTACCCTATTTATTTTGTTAATGAATTGTACATCGCCTTGATTCTATTTAGTTGCCATTGTTTTTACGACATGTTCTTCCCCTTGACTCTATTGCCATTGTTCTTGTCTGTCCATCTCCCCCGATTAGACTGTAAGCCCGTCAAACGGCAGGGACTGTCTCTATCTGTTGCCGACTTGTTCATCCCAAGCGCTTAGTACAGTGCTCTGCACATAGTAAGCGCTCAATAAATACTATTGAATGAATGAATGTACAAAAAACAAAAATAAAAAAAATCAAGTGGCCTGGGGGTTTAGAGTCTGAAGCACAGATGGTATAAGCGCTTAGTACAGAGCTCTGCACACAGTAAGTGCTTAATAAATATGATTGAATGAATGAATACAGCAGTTGCCCCTGAGTCTTCCTGAGATTTTGTGGAGGCCCCATGCTGTAGGTGTTCTTCCCTTTTCTGCTGTGGTGGTGGAAGGCAGGACAGGATGGCAACTCCTCGATGGCATGCACGAGAGCAGGGCCCAGCTCCTGGTGAGGCAGTCTGGTTGCTTGGTGAGGGGGCCACCGAGAGCATAATGCAGCAGCAATGATCCTCTAGCTCAGAGGGCACAGGGCACATCGGGAGTAGGGGCCCTTGGCAGTGAAAGGGGAGTCCAAAGTTACTGTTTGCTTCGCTGGGTTGTGGTGGAAAGGAACCAGGAGCACTTAGCAGCAGCTTTTGGTTTAGGGATAGCCACTGGCTAAAGGAGGGAGACAGCAAAGCAGTACAGTAGATTCATGTGGTCTGGTCTCTGGTCTGCCACTGACTAACTCTAGGACCTTGGGTCTCAGTTTACCTATTTGTTCCACCATGTTTTCTGTGAAACATAGATTAAAATAGCATTATTATTCAATGTGCCTAATGCTACTGGAGAAGGAGGAAGAGGGACAAGTGGAGTACATTGTTGTCAAAATAAGTCACTTGGATAAGGTAAATTATATAAGTATTTCTAAGTATAGTTTAGTGGCAGAATTATTCCCAGTTAGGATCCTAGAGGCTTGGAGGAACTAATTTATTTCATATGAGTCAGTTCTTCACCCCCCTCCAAGTAAAATTGATTTATCTTAGACACTATAAGATGAAAAATTCCATTAAAATTAGGACATGAAAAAAAACCTAGGGATAAGATACAAGATAATAGGGATAGTTAAAATTTATAGTTTGAATGCTTTTAACAAGTCTATATGATTTTATTGTTTTCTTATCCAGATTTCAGGAAGAAAAGCAGAAAACTCAGATTTTTCTCTTCAGAAATTCTTATGGGAATATTTTTCACAGATATTGCAATACTTAGTATTTTATAAAGAATATCTTCTACAAAGAGTAGAATGAACAGCTAGACAAATTTAACATTTCAAATGAACATCTTTAGTTTTTTTTACAGAGTGATTTTGTCAGTTAATTTCTGGTTCAAATATATATTCAGTCTCCTTCGCTGGCTCCTCCTCCCCCTCCCAACCCCTAACTGTAAGGGTTCCTCAAGGGTCAGTTCTTGATCCCCATTTATTCTCCATCTACACTCATTCCCTTGGTGAACTCATTTGCTTCCATGGCTTCAACTATCATCTCTATCTGGATGATACTCAAATCTACAACTCTTCCCCTGTTCACTCTCCCTCCCTCCAGGCTCGCAACTCTTCCTGCCTTCAGGACATCTCTACTTGGGTGTCCTTGTGCTACCTCAAACTCAACATGTCCAAGACAGAGCTCCTTATCTTCCCAAATGCTGTCCTCTCCCTGACTTTCCCATCACTTTAGACTACACCACCATCTTTCCATCTCACAAGCCTGCAACCTTGGCATCATTCTTGATTCCTCTCTCTTTCACCCCACATATCCAATCTGTCACCAAAGCCTGCTAGTTTCACCTTCACAACACCTCCAAGATCTGCCCTTTCGTCTCCATCCAAACCACTAACATGTTAGGAGAATCACTCATCCTATCCTGACTGGATTACTGCATTAGCATCCATTCTGACTTCCCAACATCCTGTATCTCCCACTTCAGTCTATACTTCACTCTACTGCCCAGATTATCTTTCTACAGAAATGTTCTGGGCACATCACCCCCACCGCCCCCCCCAAAACTCCTCACTATTGGCTTCAAAGCTCTCCATCACCTTGCACCCTCCTACCTTACTTCCCTTCTCTCCTTATACATCCCAGCTCTCACTCCTCTCCTCTAGTACTAACCTTCTCACTGGGCCTCGTTCTTACTTGTCCCACCATTGACCCCTGGCCCACGTCCTACCTCTGGTCTAGGACACCCTCTCTCCTCAAACCTGCCAATCACACTTCCCCTTTTCTAAGCCCTACTGAAGGCTCACCTCCTCCAAGAGGCCTTCCCAGACTAAGCCCTCCTTTTCCTCAGCCCCCCCCCCCCCCGCATCACCCCAACTTGCCTTTTGCTCTACCCCAACTCACCACCGCACAACACTTGTGTATATATGTACATGCCTGTAATTCTATTTATTTCTTGTTTTGATGTGTATATATCTATAATTCTATTTATATTGATGCTATTGATGCCTATTCACTTGCTTTGATGTTTGTCTACCTCCTTCTAGACTGTAAGCCCAAGTGGGCAGGGATAGTCTCTCTTTATTGCTGAATTATACTTTCCAAGCACTTATTACAGAGTCCTGAACACAATTTAAGTCTCAATAAATATAATTGAATGAATGAATGAATATTTTGGTTGAGAAGAACAAATCTGGGGATTAATTGAAAGGAATTCCTTGTACATGACATTCCTAAAAATATATGTGAATGAAAAAGTCCTTGAATGAGATTGACATATAATTAGCAGATTAATTAAAGATGTTTGCTAATTATCTGTCAATAGGCTTGAATTATGCATCAATCAGTATACTAGGTAAGCATCTAGTTTCATGCTTTGCAGAAGTACCCAGGAAAATAATTTAGTAGTGGATATAGTTCATCAGAAGTTGGACTTTCCCATTCTTTAATATTTAGAAAAATGCATTTTAACTAATGCATGAATTATTTTTCCTTTATGTCTGTTGTGAAAATGAATAGTTCTTGGATTCTTGACTATTCCTTCATAGCTTTTTTTTTCACCTTTCAATCTCTGATAAAATGGAATTAGAACTATATCAAACAAAATCATCCATCTGAATTCTGAGGCATAGTTCTTGAATTATTTTGATAGTTATTTAGTATTCTATTCTCCTTCTCATGTCATGCAGAACATTCATATAAATACTCTAATTTTATTAAACGTTCTTTCTTTTCCTGTTTGTGAGCCAACCCATAATCCTCATTTTTAAAAAATTCCTCCCCAAACTGCAGTACTTGGAGAAAGAGACAAAGCCTGTCTAGAACTGTTGAAGTTCTCAGGGTTGGACCCAGGGGCAGGAGGGGAAGGAAGGGAATGTGGGGCGGGGGTCTCAGGAATAAGGACAGTGAAGAGAGAGGGAACTGATCCTCTTGCCACCCAGATCAGCTCAAGGAGTCTCCAGAGAAGAAATATATTGATTAGGAAAAGCCTCTTCTAGGTTCTGTTGGACACAGTGGGGACCTCTACATTCATTTAGTTATTCCCAAACATTTCTATCTCTTTTCCAAAGCATGCTGGGTAGAACAACAAAGGGAATGGAAAAACACTTTGAGTCAAATAATGCTGCAGGATTGGGCACACTTTCCTCAGAGACACACAAGCCTGCTGACCTCTTAAACATGGTCATACTTGCTGGAGGTAATTTTCAGTGGATACAGTGCTTTAGGGGGATGAGATTATTGTTCTAGACAACTCTCTCAAAAAGCTTCATATCCAGAAAGAAAAACAACTGAATAAGCACAGTAAACAACCTTTAAATAGATATAAAAATTATGGCATTTATTAACTGCTCACTATGTACTAAATGTTGGAATAGAAATGAGATTACAAATGCTTGCAACAGTGCCTATTACACATCAGGATCACAATCTCCTTCATCTCCATTTTACAAATTAGGAAACTGAGGCCCCAAAATACAAAGCAGACCAGTGGCAGAACAGGGACTAGAACCCAGGTCTCCTGACTTCCAGACTCATGCTGTTTCCAAAAGTTAAATATTAAATTTGGCCTTTTCATGGGTGGCATGTAATCAAAATCTTTGAGCAGTATTTGCATATATGCAAGTACTTTTGATGGTTTTTGCACCATTAAAATGGGCAGATTGTATTTTCCTTTTTAAGAATAAGAAGCAAATTGTCTTCTAAGATAAGTAAGACAAATTTAAAGCCAAAACAATTTCTAAGATGGAAACAATTGAAAATTAAGGTTATCAGTGAAAATGCTGATGTGACAGTGCCCTAGCAGAGTAAGAATCATAACTGAATCAGGTGCAGATGTGGCAGTTAGCAGAGCAGATAGGAAAGAAGAAATATGGCATGTGACATTAAAGTGATAAAATCTTCAGCAGACTTTGGTTTTAAAAATTAAGGGAAGAATCTAGTAAAAGATTTTTCCTTAAGTATCAAAAGAGCCTTCAAAGCTCTAAAGTTTGTTCCAAACCTCCAATATAGGTTTCAACTTTTCTTTTTCTTGATGGTAAGATTACTGAACTAAAACAGTGGCAAGAAATGTCAGAAAAATGGTTATTTTGAGTACTGTTAGGTGCTTTTGCAGGAGAAAGATCAGAGATTTTTCCAGTTCTTGGCATTGGAATTTAAATAAAATACTAAGACAAAGTAATTATAAGATAAAATCCTAATATGGAGAATATCTCACTTCAGAAACTTTATGGCTTGAAAATTTTAAGATATAATTTTATTTTAATGAGTCTCTTGTTTTAGCAGAATCACAAATCTGGCTACAATTCAATGCTAAACTAAGCTCAGCAAATATAATGGCAACATCGAGCTATGATTTGTCACAAAATTCTGTTATCTAGATGGCACATTGGCCAAAGATCCAACAAAAGATGAGCAAAAAGCAATGTGGACTAATGGAAAGGGCATGGACCTGGGGGTCACCATTTGCCTACTGTGTGAGCTTAGGCAAGTTAGTTAACTTCTCTGTGCCTCAGATTACTTAACTGTAAATGGAGACTCAGTTCTAGCTCGCTCTCAGACTGTGAGCCCCGTTTGGGACAGAGACTGTGTCTGATCTGCTTATGTTGTATCTACTCCTGCACTTTGTATAAAGCTTAATGCATAGTAAGTACTCAACAAAAACCACTGTTATTATTATTACTGTTACTATTAAGGTAGAAAATCAAATCAAACACATCCTTTGGCAGACATTTGAATAGTGTGGCAACAGCTTGATATCAGTCTCTAGCCCAAACTAAAGGTCTACAGAGCAGAAGTGCCGTCATGCCTTCTCTACAACTATGAAACCTGTACCCCACACAGAAGTGAAATTCTTTTTTTAAATTTTGCTAGTTAGGCACTTACTATGTGCCAGGCACTGTACTAAGTGCTGAGGTAGATATAAGATATTCAGTTTGGACACAGTCCTTGTCCCATATGGAGCTCACCGTCCCAGTAGGCGGGAGAAAAGGTACTGAATCCACATTTTACATGTTGGGTAACTGAAGCACAGAGAAGTGACTTATCCTAGGTCACAGAGCAGAAAATGGTAGAGCCAGGATTAGAAGGCATGTCTCCTGACTCCTAGGCTCGGTCTCTTTCCATTAGACCTCATTAGTTCCCACAGCTCCTTGTTCAACTCCTTGAGCTGTTCCATCAGTGTCACTTTTCGTTGTACTTGATATAAGTAGAAGATCACAAAAAACCCTCTACCTGGAATTTATTTTAGTGTTTGTCTTCCTCTTCGGATTCTAAGCTCCATGAGGGCAGGCACTGTGACTACCAGCTCCCTTGAACTCTCCTGAGTGCTTTAGTATAGTGCTCTGCATGGAATAAGTGCTCAATAGATCCTGTTAATTGATTGAAAATTAATTGAAGCTCTGCTCGCTATTACACAACTGTGCTGGATGCCAAATGCAAGGAGAACGAACAACGGCAGGATGCCCAAGCAGCTTCTACATGATGTGCTGAAATTAGGAGAACAAAAACAAGTAGGTCAGAGGAAACAATTTAAGGATACAATAGTAGTGACAATAATGGTATTTATTAAGCACCTGCTGTGTGCAGATCACTATAAAAAATTTACAGATATGAGAATTAGACTAGGCTCCTGGACCCCCAGGGGCCACAAAGTCTAAGACTAGGGTGAGAAGGTTTGGAACTAGACACAAAAGGAAAAAAAAGAAAGAATAAAAACACAAAAATTATAAAAGAGAAAGACAATGTTAAATACAATAGAATAGAAGCTCAGGCAATGCTGCATCCCAACTGAAAACTGGGAGTCAGGTGCTGTGGATAGACCAGCATAGTGGAGAATAATCAAGAATGGAGCAGCTCTATTTGAGCAGAAGTTTGGTAATAAGAATGGGACTAGAAGGTAGGAGTGAAAACAGAGCTAGGTGCTACAGTTGTGACAGCACAGCAAGGGGCAGTCTTTGGTTGTATCCTTTGAGATTGGGGCTGATGGTTTGTGCTGGACCTTTTAGTTACACCCATTCATTCACCACTGGGCCATCTTTGAGTGTGAAGAACAGCGCTCTCTCTCTCTCTCTCTCTCTCTCTCTCACTCACTCACACAAACACACACACACCCATTTGTTTAGCTATCCTTTGGGCTCTAAAGGTGGTACTAAGGATGGAATTTGTATCAGTATGTGAGCCAGGCAGGGGATAACCTGGAAAGCCAGTTGTGCAGATACTATATTGGCTAAATGAAAATCTTGGGTTAGTGGCTTTACAGATAATCACTGTATTTTTTTTAAAAAATCTAACTGTAAAAATTACTCACTAGTTTATAAAGTGTTGGAAATGGCTCTTTAAAAGAAGTTGTAGAAATTAGAATTAATGCAGTAGACTTTTTTGGGTACAAAATATAACATAAGAGATTTAATTTTCAAACACATTGATGCATGCCACAGAAATGGCTTGGAGGAAATTCTTCTATTTTATTATTTTATTATGCCTTTCATGAGAGGCTATGTAGGGGTTGTTTATTAATATTAGTACTGGTTGCTGGGAGCAATACTGTATTTTAAGAGGATTTAGATAGGTGTGACCTTGAGATACTGCTTCTCAATCAGAGAAGGAAACTAAGGAATTCCTTGAATATTTATAGAATAACACATTCTCAAAGGTGCCATGATCAGATACTTTTATGCAATATCCAACTATAATTCACCAGCTTTGGATTAATTGAGAACTTCTCTCCTTACTGTGATCTACTAAATCCAATTTTAATATATATAATCAGTGGATAATAAGACATGGATGGAAAGTTTTAGGACATAAACTATCCTGAAAGGGCTATAAAACTATACATATTTGGCAATATTGACTGTACATAGCCTTAAGAAAAATGTGCCCCACTTTGGAAAGGTGATAGAACTTTTGAAAGACTATAATTCTGTCAAGGAAGCCTTCTCCTGTGGATACAATTCTCTTTAGGAGACTAAAGACTTTATAGTTTTTATTGTTGAGCCTACACATCTATTGCAGGATGAAAGACATGAGGCTAAACTCAGTCACCCAGAGGCACTGGACTTTTGAAATAATGCTGTTAATCCATAAGAAATGTCCCTGAAAATAAATAAGCAAACAGCGGAGCCAATGGTATTTCATGCCCCGAGGGCACTTCATTCATATTTTAATCTAATACCTTGATTTACTAAGAGATGATTCTTTAAATAATAGATTCAATTCAGTAAAAGAAGTAATATATTATGTGGATTTTATCCTTGATAGGCATATCTCTTTATTTCTCTCCCAGATAAAAAAAATAAAGTACTTCTCTCTTAAGGGATGGGTAGCTTTAAATTTAACTTACATCAGTGTAGAGGTAGGTTATTACAAGACTCCCACTATTCAGGATTTCTATGTTTAAAGCTCCATGGCTTGGTTTTTTTTTTATTACAGATAAAAGGAAAGTGTTGATGAAAGCCTCCCCCACCTTCTTTTTCCTTTTCAGTTTCTTAGTGTGGCACATTTATGATTTAGCTTTTAACGAACATAGGGCAGAGTTTCCTTTTCTGAAGAGAGAATTCAAAATAATAGCATCCTTACAGAAAATGGCACCTCAAATTATGAACTGAAAATCTTAAAAATGATCTGCCTGGACTTTTGTATTGCAACTCTTGTGCTGTATAAGTGAGTGAAACTCCTGTAGGAGGGAGAAAATAATGATTAGTTTTAACTATAGCTGGTTGCTGCTAACACTCCATCACTGGAGATGCTGAAAATAAGGTCCTTGTTTTCTTAATATATGAGGAGTGGAACAACATCTAGGATAAGGAATTCATAGCATTGCAGATAGAGGATTGATCCTTGTTCTGCTGATGGATATAGCTCATTTTCTCTAAGTTCGCAATTTCAAATTGTTTGCTGGGCCCAGACCTTTCAGGGCAATTTTACAAAAAGGACAGAAATGTTGTTTCTTCCTGGGAGTTTGACAGAGATTACTGGAGATGTTGGAAGAAATGTGTTCTTTTGACCTCCTCCATACTTTACAGTTTTGAAAATAACAAAAACAAAAAAAGCTTAGCACTATGATTCACTATTAATGTGATTGCTTACGCTTAAAATATGATTATTGGTTCTTTTTAAATGATCAAAGATGCTAGCTATGTTTCTGCCAACCCACATGCCCCCATTAGCTCCTACTGAAGCATTTTTCCTCAAATGCACCAGAAAATGATGCAGTTCCAAACCAC
The DNA here is from genome assembly GCF_004115215.2 of Ornithorhynchus anatinus. Lineage (NCBI taxonomy): Eukaryota > Metazoa > Chordata > Mammalia > Monotremata > Ornithorhynchidae > Ornithorhynchus > Ornithorhynchus anatinus. Next base: position 113,389,507 of record NC_041729.1, read on the forward strand.
TGCAGAGCTTTGCAGTGTCCAAGAAGTGAGGTGTGACCTCCCTCCCGCCCCGCACCCCTCCCCCCCCAAAAAAACTGTGGCTCTGTGGTTGGCTGATCTCCCGCTTGTATTCTGCTAATCCCTTTTAGGAGCTCTGCATCAGGGCAGTAAATAATAATAATAATAATAATGATGGTATTCGTTAAGTGCTTACTATGTGTCAAGCACTGTTCTAACCACTGGGGTAGATACAAGGTAATCAGGTTGTCACTTGTGGGGCTCGCAACCTTGTGGGGCTCGCATTCTTAATCCCCATTTTATAGATGAGGTAACTGAGGCACAGAGAGGTTAAGTGACTTGCCCAAAGTCACTCAGATGATAACCGGCAGAGCTGGGACTAGAACCCACAACCTCTGACTCCCAAGCCCATGCTCTTTCCACTAAGGCACACTGTTTCTCTGTCAGCCACGGTGAGTACGTTGGCCTTAGGGTTCCATGGAGAAACAAGGATCCTTATCTCCTGCACATGAACAAGGAACTGGGCAGGTTTTCTTCATGGCAGAGTCAAAATCGGGCAAAGAATCAGTAGACTGGAACCGCCTTGGGATTTTCACATAAATTTCAGGCAGGAAGACTCTGAGACCTTCTTAGAAATGTACTTTCCTCTCTTGGACCCTATTACAATGATATTGGGACCCACTGGGATGATTGGTGGGAGGAAGTTCCTGAATTTGGAGGGGGCTGGATGACAAGAAGATTTCTACAGAAAGGAAAGCTAATGAAGTCTTTGGCAGCTCAAATCTCAAGAAACTGGAATATACCTTGGGGAATAACCCTATGGTTTAAATAATGATGAAGTTACCCATTGGAATCAATAGATGAGCCTTGATCCTCAATTTCAAGATGGAGAATGTCTTCGGAGGAATTAATTGAAGTGATAATGGTTTGCAATCCCTAACCCCAACTCACACTTTCTTGTCCCTGTCAGTCACATTCTTACTGGGGCACCGAAGACAAGGAGCAAGAAGGCAGATAGGAGCACAGTACATTGTGAGGTGGGTGAGGTTCATAGAGAGATTTTTTTTCATATACAGGACTCATTTAAGACAGAAATGACAGTAGCACAATGTCAAAGCAATGCTGTAGCACCATGATCTGACAGTTAATAGCTCTGGTAGCTGCTACCAGTCTGCACCATCCATTTTTTTAATGGTATTTGGTAAACACTATGTGCCAGGCACTATTCTAAGCGCTGGGGTAGATAATCATCATCCTTATCAATGGTATTTATTGAGCACTTACTATGAGCAGAGAGCTCTGAAGAAAGCATTTGGGAGAGTTAAAATACAACAGAGTTGGGAAGATATAACTATTCAGGTTGCACATGGTCCATGTCCCACATGGGACTCCCAGTCCCAATTCTCATTTTACAGCTGAAGTAACTGAGGCACAGAGAAATAAAGTGATTTGCCCAAGGTTCCACAGCAGATAAGTGGTGAAGCTGGTATTAGAACCCAGCTCCTCTGACTCTCAGGCCCATTCTCTGTCCACTAGGTCACCCTGTTTCTCATGTTGCTCCTGTGTTGTTTTTCAGGATTGTTGTTCAGCCTGTCCACCTTGCCGAATGTCTTGCAAGATTCTTTGTTCAGAACATTTTATCACTGGTGACATACTTCCAGCGGCATAACTAAGACTAAAACACAGAACTTCCAATTCCCAGAGCAGTATTCTGTATGAGGGAGACCAACAGAAGGGCTACACAGAAAGGAAAACTGAGTAACAGAATGGTTATCTGACTAGCCCAAAGTCTGTCGAAAGTCAGTGGCAGAGGTGGAATTGGATCCCGGGTTTTCCTGGCTAAGACCTGGGCTCTTTCTAATAGGAAACGCTGCCTCTATTGTATCCCACTGCCTAGTGTAGTCAGACAGAGAAGAACAAATTAGGACCAGTGAACAGACTACAGTCTGCAACCTGATTCCAGTGGCTTCTTTCTGAAGAGTGATTTTAAAGGTGGAACTTCTGAAATGGCAATTAGTAATCAATTTGTAGTATTTATTAAGCTTTTACAGTGTGTATAGCGCTGTACTAACTGCTAAGGAGAGTAAAACCAACAGAGTAGGTGGACATATTTCCTGCCCACAAAGTTTATCCATTCATCTCACCCCACCCTGATCTCCTTGGATTGTAGACAGCAGTCTGCTGTTCACAATTGTTTCTTTATCCTGGCTTCAAAACATGAAATGTGGAAGAGAAATCTGTGGAACAAAGAAGATTATTGGATCCTTTTTTTTAAATGGTGTTTTTTAGCCACTTTGTTCCAAACACTGTACTAAGCATTGTAGATACAAGCTAATCAGGTTGGACAGAGTCCTTGTCTCACACGGGGCTCATAGTATTAATCTCCATTTTACAGATGAAGTAACTGGGACACAGAGAAGTGACTTGCCCATGGCCACATGGCAGATAAGTGATGGAGGCTTTTGGGCTGTCCCAGTCTCGTCTCCCTTGTGTTACTGCCAGTCTTATCTATTCCATTCCTAACAGCAGCATTCTGTTCTATTTTAAAAGATTTCTATAGAGGGAGATGCTGGGTCTTCCCTAGGTAACACTTTTCAGGGTTTAATATCCCTGTGGAGAAATTCCTCCTTAAACTCCACCTGCTGCAATGCTAGTCCATATGTCCTCATTCTTCATTGTGAAGATAGAACTAGTTGGCATCCTCTCTTAACAGAGGCTTTCAAGAACAGGAACATAGTTATTAAAATATCTTCCCCTGGATGAACAATCCCAGGTCCTTTAACTTTTTAATTAATTTATTCATTGTCAGTCATTTTTATTGAGCACTTACTGTGTGCAAAGCACTGTACTAAGCACTTAGAAAGTACACTTCAGTAACAGAGACAATCACTACTCTACAACTGGCTCACAGTCTAGAAGGGGGAGACGGTCAACAAAACAAAACAAGTAGACAGGCATCAATACCATCCAAATAGATAAATAGAATTATAGATATATACACATCATTAATAACATAAATAGAAAAATATGTACAAATATACACAAGTGCTGTGGGGTGGGGAAGGGGGTAGAGCAGAGGGAGGGAATAGGGGTGATGGGGAGGTGAGGAGGAGAAGAGGAAAAGGGGAGCTCAGTCTGGGAAGGCCTTCTGGAGGTGAGCTCTCAGTAGGGCTTTAAGGGGGAAAGAGAGCTAGTTTGGCATATATGAGGAGGGAGGGCATTCCAGGCCAGTGGTAGGATGTGGGCCAGGGGCCAATGGCAGGACAGACAAGAGAGAGGCTCAGTGAGGAGGTTAGTGGCAGAGGAGTGGAGTGTGCGGGCTGGGTTGTAAAAGGAGAGAAGGGAGGTGAGGTAGGAGGGTGCAAGGTGATGGAGAGCTTTGAAGCCAACAGTGAGGAGTATTTACTTCATGAGGAGGTGGATAGGCAACCATTAGAGATTTTTGAGGAGGGGGATGAATGCTCAGAGCGTTTCTGCAGGAGGATAATCTGGGCAGCAGAGTGAAGAATAGACTGAAGTGGAGAGAAACAGGAGGATGGGAAATTAGAGAGGAGGCTGATGCAATAATCCAGTCAGGAAATGATGAGAGATTGTACCAACAAGGTAGCGGTTTGGATGGAGGAAAGGGCAGATCTTAGCGATGCCGTGAAGGTGAGGTGGGCAGGTGTTGGTGATAGGCAGTGATGAGGATAATAATAATAATAATGATAATTATGTGCCAAGCACTGTTCTAAGCACTGTGGTAGAACCAAGGTAGTGAGGTTGCCCCACATAGGGCTCACAGTCTTAATCCCCATTTTACAGATGAGGTAACTGAGGCACAGAGAAGTTAAGTGACTTGCGCATGGTCACACAGCTGACAATCGGCAGAGCCGGAATTAGAACCCATGACCTCTGACTCCCAAGCCCGGGCTCTTTCCACTAAGCCACTGGGAAGGAGGGTTAGGAAAAGCCTTGGGGTATCATTCTGCCACTTTGGTCTGATTATGTCCTCTCTTCCATCGTATGTATCATCGATAATATTGTTAATCCATAGGCCCTTGACCAATTCCCATAGGTTAATAATAATGTTGGTATTTGTTAAGCGCTTACTATGTGCCGAGCACTGTTCTAAGCGCTGGGGTAGACATAGGGGAATCAGGTTGTCCCACATGGGGCTCACAGTCTTAATCCCCATTTTACAGATGAGGGAACTGAGGCACAGAGAAGTTAAGTGACTTGCCCACAGTCACACAGCCGACAAGTGGCAGAGCTGGGATTCGAACTCACGAGCTCTGACTCCAAAGCCCGTGCTCTTTCCACTGAGCCACGCTGCTTCTCCCCTGGAAACTCTATACTAGCTAGGGTCCTATGCAGTAAAGGATCCTACCCAACATAAGCTAATCTCAGGGGACCATGAGTATGTGAGGAAAGGGGAAATAGGTGTTTGTGGCAGGTTCACGCCTCTAATGCCAACATACTCATGTATCTTGAGCTTATCTATCTCGCTGCTGACCTCTTGTCCTCTTCCTGCCTCTGGGATGGAACACCCTTTCTCTTCAGATTTGGCAGACAATCACTCTCCCTGCCTTCAAAACCTTACTGAAGGTACGTCTCCTCTAAGAGGCCTTCCCCGTCTCATTCATTTCCTCTTCTCCCACTTCCTTCTGTGTCACCCTTATATTTGGATTTGCACCCTTTATTCATCCCTCCCTTAGCCCACAGCATTTATGTATATATCCATTATTTATACTAATGCCTGTCTCACCTCCCTAGACTTTAAGCTTTCTGTGGGCAGGGAATAGGTATACCAATTCTGTTATATTCCCCCAAGTGCTTAGAATAGTGCTCTGTACATTGTAAATGCTCAATAAATATGACTGATTGATTTATTGGACGAAGACGTGGTGCTAGAATTACAGAGCTGAAAACTAGAATGAGTTTGCAATCAATTTTATACACTGGTATAAAAAAGATCTTATTCATATCCAGTATGTCTCCAGTGCTCAACATCAATCAACTGTAATTATTGAGCATTTACTGTTTTCAGAGCACTGTACAAAGTTCTTGGGAGAGTACAGTACAAACAGATTTGGTAGGAACATTCCCTACCCACTAGGAGTGCAGTGTAGAGAAGACAGACATTAAATAAATTATGGATATGTACCAAAGTGTTGTGAGACTGAAGGTGGTGTGAATATCAAGTACTTAAAGGTTATAAATCCAAGTGCAAGGGTGATACAGAAGGGAGGAGTAACAGGGGAAATGGCTTAGTCAGGGATGGCCTTTCAAAGGAAATGTGAGTTTAATAAGGCTTTAAAGGTAGGGAGAATGATGGTCTGTCAGATATAATGGTAGAAGGAGTTCCAGGCCAGAGGCAGGATTTGAGCAAAGGGTCAGCAATGAGATAGACGAGATTGAGCTACAGTGAGAAGGTTGGCGTTAGAGGAGTGAAGGGAGATTCTGGATTGCAGTTGTCTCCTGGCTCTGCCACTTGTTTCCCAGCTACATCTCTTGTCTGCTGTGTGACCTTGGGCAAGTCACTTAACTTCTCTGTGCCTCAGTTACTTCATTTGTAAAATGGGATTGAGACCGTGAGCCCCATGTGGGACAACCTGATTACCTTGTATTTACCCCAGTGCTTAGAACAGTGTTTGGTACATAGTAAGTGCTTAACAAATATCATTATTATTATTATTGTTATAGGAGGGTGAAAGGTTCATTCATTCATTCAATAGTATTTATTGAGCGCTTACTATGTGCAGAGCACTGTACTAAGCACTTGGAATGTACAAATTGGTAACAGAGACAGTCCCTGCCCTTTGATGGGCTTACAGTCCAATGAGGGGAGACAGACAAGAACAATAGCAATAAATAGAATCAAGGAGATGAACATCTCATTAAAACAATAGCAAATAAATAGAATCAAGGTGATGTACATCTCATTAACAAAATAAATAGGGTAATGAAAATATATACAGTTGAGTGGACGAGTACAGTGCTGAAGGGATGGGACGGGAGAGGGGGAGGAGCAGAGGGAAAGGGGGGAAAAGAGGGTTTAGCTGCGGAGAGGTGAAGCGGCGGGGTAGAGGGAGCAGAAGGAAAAGAGGAGCTCAGTCTGGGAAGGCCTCTTGGAGGAGGTGAGCTTTAAGTAGGGTTTTGAAGAGGGAAAGAGAATTCGTTTGGCGGAGGTGAGGAGGGAGGGCATTCCAGGACCGCTGGAGGATGTGGCCCAAGGGTCGACGGCAGGATAGGTGGGAACGGGGGACGGTGAGGAAGTGGGCGGCAGAGGAGCGGAGCTTGTGTGGTGGGCAGTAGAAAGAGAGAAGGGAGGAGAGGTAGGAGAGGGCAAGGTGGTGGAGAGCCTTTAAGCTAGAGTGAGAAGTTTCTGTTTTGTGCGGAGGTTGATGGGCAACCACTGGAGGTTTTTAAGAAGGGGAGTGACATGCACAGAGCATTTCTGCAGGAAGATGAGCAGAGCAGTGGAGTGAAGAATAGACTGGAGTGGGGAGAGAGAGGAGGAAGAGAGAACAGAGAGCAGGCTGACACAGTAATCTAGCCGGGATATTATGAGAGCCTGTAACAGTAAGATGGCCATTAACGTGGAGAGGAAAGGGCGGATCTTGGCGATATTATACAGGTGAGACCGGCAGGTTTTGGTGACGGATTGGATGTGTGGAGTGAACGAGAGAGCCGAGTCAAAGATGACACCGAGGTTGCAGGCCTGAGAGACGGGAAGGATGGTCGTAGCATCCACAGTGAAAGGGAAGTCAGGGAGAGGACAGGGGTTGGGAGGGAAGATGAGGAGCTCAGTTTTGGTCATGTTGAGTTTTAGGTGGTGGGCAGACATCCAGGTAGAGACGTCTTGGAGGCAGGAGGAGATACGAGCCTGAAGGGATGGGAAGAGGACAGGGGCAGAGATCTGTGTGTTATCTGCACTGAGATGATAGTTGAAGCCGTGAGAGTGAATGCGTTCACCGAGGGAGTGAGTGTAAATGGAGAACAGAAGAGGGCCAAGAACTGACCCTTGGGGAACCCCAACAGTTAGAGGATGGGAGGGGGAAGAGGAGCCTGCAAAGGAGACCGAGAATGACAGGCCAGAGAGATAAGAGGGGAAATAGGAGAGGACGGAGTCCGTGAAGCCAAGGTGAGATAAGGTGTGGAGGAGAAGGGGATGGTCGACAGTGTCAAAGGCAGCTGAGAGGTCAAGGAGGATTAGAATAGAGTAGGAGCCATTGGATTTGGCAAGAAGGAGGTCATGGGTGACCTTAGAGACAGCAGTCTCGGTAGAGTGGAGGGGACGGAAGCCAGATTGGAGGGGGTCCAGGAAAGAATGGGAGTTAAGGAATTCTAAGCAGCGCATGTAGATGACTCGTTCTAGGATCTTGGAAAGGAAGGATAGTAGGGAGATAGGGCAATAACTGGAAGGGGAAGTGGGGTCGAGAGAGGGTTTTTTTAGGATGGGGGAGACATGGGCATGTTGGAAGGCAGAGGGGAAAAAGCCATTGGAAAGTGAGTGGTTAAAGATAGAAGTTAAGGAGGGGAGGAGGGCAGGGGCGATGGTTTTTATAAGGTGAGTGGGAATGGGGTCCGAGGCACAGGTGGAGGGGGTGGCACTTGCAAGGAGGGAGGAGATCTCCTCTGAGGATACTGCAGGGAAGGATGGGAAAGTAGGGGAGAGAGTTGGGGAGGGGAAGGCAGGAGGGGAGGGATAACTTTGGAGAGTTCAGACCTAATTGTGTTAATTTTTGTGATGAGGTAGGTGGCCAGATCATTGAGGGTGAGGGATGGGGGAGGGGGAGGAACAGGGGGCCTAAGGAGAGAGTTAAAGGTCCGGAACAATTGGCGGGGGTGACGGGCGTGGGTGTCAATGAGGGAGGAGAAGAAGTTTTGCCTGGTGGAGGAGAGGGCAGAGTTAAGGCAGGAAAGGATAAATTTACAATGGATAAGGTCGGCTTGGTGCTTGGACCTTCGCCAGCAGCGCTCGGCAGCTCGAGCATAGGAGTGTAGGAGGTGGACAGAGGCAGTGACCCAGAGCTGTGGGTTAGTGGAGTGAGAGTGGTGGAGGGAAAGGGGGGCAAGAGAGTTGAGATGAGTAGAGAGGGTGGAGTTGAGCGCGGTGACCTCATCATCAAGAGTGGGAAGAGACGATGGGGGGGAAAGGTGGGGAGAGATGCTTTTGGAGAGATGGATGGGATCAAGAGAGTGGAGGTCTCTGTGGGGGAGTAGCAAAGATTTGCAGGGGGAGGGAATGTGAGAGATGAAGCAGGTGAGAAGGTTATGGTCTGAGAGAGGGATTTCAGAGTGGGTGAGGGAGGATATAGTGCAGTGGTAGGAGATGATGAGATAGAGGGTGTGACCGAGTCGGTGAGTGGGCAAGGTATGGTGGAGCAGGAGGTCGGCAGAGTCGAGGAGCGATAGCAGGCGGGTGGCAGAGGAGTCACCGGGTACATCCATGTGGATGTTGGAGTCTCCGAGGATCACAGTAGGCAGAGAGAAGGAGAGAAGAAAGGTGAGAAAGGGGTCTAGGTGGTTGAAGAAGTCGGAGGTGGGATCAGGAGGGCGGTAGATGACAGCTACAAATATCTGGAGGGGGTGGTAGAGGCGAATGATATGGGCTTCAAAGGAGAGGAAGGAGAGGGAAGGGGGAGGAGGGATAGTGTGGAAGCGGCAACGGGGTGAGAGGAGGAAACCGACTCCTCCTCCCTTACCGGTGAGTCTTGGGGAGTGGGCGAAGGAGAGGCCACCGCCGGAGAGAGCAGTGGCGGAGACCGTGTAATCAGGAATGAGCCAGGTTTCCGTAAGGGCGAGGAGGAGGAGAGAGCGGGAAAGGAAAAGGTCATGGATGAAAGGTAGTTTACCTGTGATGGAGCGGGGGTTCCAGAGGCCACACTTGAAAGTAGCTGTGGGTGCCGGAGGGAAGGGGGGAGAGCAGGGGGAGGGGAGGGTTTGGATGGGAAGGAGGTGGCGGGGCCCTGGACGGGGAGAGGGGGAAGAGAGGTGGCGGTGGGACAGGAGGACTGGGATGGGGCATGGGTGGGAAAGAGGGAAGGGGGGAGGGTGGGAGGAGGGGGTTTGGTGGGGAGGAGAGTGGGGGGGAAGAGGGGTGGCGCTGGTAAAGTGGGGTTCAGGGGCGGGGGAGAGGACGGGGGAGGAGGCAGAGGAGAGAGCAGAAAAGAACTGGGCGAGAGAGGGGAAGGGGAAGAAGAGGATTGGGAGGGGCAGGTGGGAAGGAGGGGTGGAAGGACATGATGAGGCCGGAGAGGTGGGTGGCAGCACTGACAACAATTAACAATAACGTAAAATCGGTAATATAGTAGCATGATACAATATGATACAATAAAATAGTATTAATAAGCAGGTGATGACCAGGGTCGGGCATCGACTTGACTAAGGGTCGACCTGATCAAAATCAAAGTCAAAAGGCTAGCGGCAAGGAGAGTCCTGGGGCTCATGTCATAAAGTCTGTGAGGCTGCTGTGGAACCCCTGAGGATGTCCGGGGTGGGCTGACGACATAGGCGGTGGCTAAGGTAAGGTAACACAGTGAGAACAAGAACATCGTCGCCTGGGGTCGGGGAGATCAATCACCTCATGGGGGAAGAGGGGGTGAGGGCTTCCCAAAATGGCCACTTTGGGCTTAGCTGGGGAAGGGCGGTTGGGGAGCGCAATATTCCCGGACCCGAGAAGGGTGACACACTGTCCCCAGGGCCGAGCAGGGGAGCGCAATATCCTCGGGCCCGAGCAGGGGAGCGCTATGTCCCCAGGCCCGAGCAGGAGATAACAGTGTCCCCAGGGTCAAGCAGGGGAGCACAATATCCCCGGGGACCGAGCAGGGGAGCACAATGTCCCCGGGCCCGAGCAGGGGACCACGATTTCCCCAGGGACGAGCAGGGGAGCACAATGTCCCCTGGGTCGAGCAGGGGAATGCAGTGTCCCCGGGCCCGAGCAGGGGAGCACGATGTCTGCAGGGCTGAGCAGGGGAGCACGATGTCCCCAGGGCCGAGCAGGGGAGCACAGTGTCCCTGGGCCCCAGTAGGGGAGCACAATGTCCCCGGGCCCGAGCAGGGGAGCACGATGTCACTGGGGGCCGAAAAGGGGAGCACAGTGTCCCCGGGCCCAAGCAGGGGAGCGCAGTGTCCCCAGGGCCGAACAGGTGAACACGATGTCCCCGAGGACCAAGAAGGGGAGCAGGATGTCCCCGGCCCGGGCAGGGGAGCACAATGTCCCCAGGGCCGAGCAGGGGAGCACAGTGTCCCCGGACCCCAGTAGGGGAGCACAATGTCCCCGGTCCCGAGCAGGGGAGCACAATGTCCCAGGGCCCGAGCAGGGGAGTACAATGTCCCCAGGGCCGAGCAGGAGAGCACAATGTCCCCAGGGCCGAGCAGCGGAGCACAATGTCCCCGGGGCCCAAGCAGGGGCACACAATGTCCCCAAGCCCGAGCAGGGGAGCACAATGTCCCCGGACCCGAGCAGGGGAGCACAATGTCCCCAGGGCCGAGGAGGGGAGCTCAGTGTCTCCAGGGCTGAGGAGGGGATCACAGTGTCCCCGGGCCCGAGCAGGGGAGCACAGTGTCCCCGGGCCCGAGCAGGGGAGCACAATGTCCCCAGGGCCGAGCAGGGGAGCACAATGTCCCCGGGCCTGAGCAGGGGAGCACAATGTCCCTGGGCCCGAGCAGGGGAACACATTGTCCCCTGGCCCGAGCAGGAGAGTGCAATGTCCCTGGACCCGAGAAGGGGAGCACAGTGTCCCTAGGGCTGAACAGGGGAGCGCAATATCCCCACGGCTGAGCAAGGGAGGACAATGTCCCCAGGGCCGAGCAGGGGAGCACAATGTCCCCGGGCCCGAGCAAGGGAGCACAATGTCCCCAGGGCCGAGCAGGGGAGCACAATGTCCCCAGGGCCGAGCAGGGGAGCACAATGTTCCCAGTGCTGAGCACGGGAGCACAATATCCCCAGGGCCGAGCAGGGGAGCACAATGGGAGCTGATGGCTGGGGGTATGCGGGGGCGGGGGGATGGGTCAGGGTTCGTTAATGTAGGAATCCTTGAGCGGGGGTGCAGAGGTCCGGGTTGCCGGGGTTCGGATGGGCATGGGGCCGGGCGGTCCATGGCGCAGCTCCCCGGGAGAGGCAGTGGCTGTGCGGATGAGTCGGCGAGCGGCAGGCAATGGTCTTGCCGGGAATAGGGGCCGGACGGTCCAAGGGTCCGCTGCAAGGGAGCTCCGGAGTCCATGTGGTGGCCAATTCAGTGGGGAATCAGGGGACTGGCGGTCCAGAGCTCATCTCCAAGGGAGCAGAGATTCCGAGCCCATGTGGCAATGGATCCAGGGACCAGACACTTTAATACCAATGGTAAAGAGTTTCTGCTTTATGCAGAGGAGGATAGGTAACCACCAGAGATTCTTTAGGAGAGATAAAACATGGACCAAATTTTTTATAGAAAAATGATTCAGGCAGCAGAGTGGAAAATTAATTGGTATAGTGAGACACAGGAAGCAGGGAGATCAGCAAGGACTCTGATGCTTCATCACCAAAATGAGGATCCTCTACAGTCATGAGGTTCCAGCATTCACTGTACCTTTTCACATGTCTCAGGATAGAAAGAAGGAGTGTGGCCTAATGGAAAGAGCCCAGGCCTGGGAGTCAGTGGACCTGAACTCATCATCTAGACCAAGCTTGTTGTGGGTTGGTAATGTGTCTACCAACTCTGTTGTATTATACTCTCCCAAGTGCTTAATACAGTGCTCTGCAAACAGTAAGTGCTCAATAAATACTATTAACTGATTGATTGATTCTAAACCCAGCTCTGCCACTTGGCTGCTATGTGACCTTGGGTAAGTCACTTAAGCTTCTCTGGGCTTCAGTTTCCTCTTCTATAAAATGGGAATTCATTACCTCTTCTCCTTCCCACTTAGATTGAAAGCCTGATGTAGGGCAGGGACCATACCTGGCTTGATAATCTTGCATCTAACCCAGTGTTTAGTATAGTGCTTAGTACAAAGTAAGCACTTCACAACGCCACATTATTATTACAAGGATCAACCTGTGCTAGCAACATCGGTGTATGATCTATCATTTAGAGCTCATTGGGTTCCTTATCAGAGGGACAAAAGCCACTTCTTTTAAAATTCAGATGGACTCTTTGTTGAATTTGACTCTTAAGTTGTCTTGCCCCATCCTTCCTATCAATCAGTCAATTATATTTATTGAGTGTTCACTGTAATACTAATGATAGTATTTGTTAAGCGCTTACTATATGGAAAGCACTGTTCTAAGTGCTGGGGGGATACAAGGTGATCAGGTTGTCACACGAGGGGCTCACAGTAATAATAATAATAATAATGTTGGTATTTGTTAAGCGCTTACTATGTGCAGAGCACTGTTCTAAGCCCTGGGGTAGACACAGGGGAATCAGGTTGTCCCACGTGGGGCTCACAGTCAATCCCCATTTTACAGATGAGGTAACTGAGGCACAGAGAAGTTAAGTGACTTGCCCACAGTCACACAGCTGACAAGTGGCAGAGCCGGGATTCGAACTCATGACCTCTGACTCCAAAGCCCGTGCTCTTTCCACTGAGCCACGCTGCTTCTCCACTTCTTCTTCTTCACAGTCTTAATCCCCATTTTACAGATGAGGTAACTGAGGCACAGAGACATGAAGTGACTTGCCCAAAGTCATACAGCTGACAAATAGCACAGTCAGGATTAGAACCTGTTACCTCCGACTCCCAAGCCTGGGCTCTTTACACTGAGTCATGCTGTATGCAGAATACTGCTGTAAGTGCTTGGGAGGGTAGAGTATAACAGAGCTGATAGACATGTTTCCTTCCCACAACAAGCTTACAGTCAAAAGGGGGAGGTAGCCAGCAGGTAACATTTCCCTAGCCCAGAAGGTAACATTTTTTATAGGTTTCCTGGACCCTCCCCTTAGGCCAGGATTTTGGAGAGAAGTCATCATATTCTTTTTCCTTTGGAGGTTACATTCACATCAGAGCCTGAATTATTGCTGGGAGAGTATGGGGGAGGTGAAATTGGAAAGGACATGGGCAAGTTTGAGGTACAGATATCTGGGGACCTCATGGTAAGACAGGGAAGCAGTGTGGCCTAATGGAAAGAAAAAGGGCCAGGGAGTCAGAGGATGTGGGTTCTAATTCTGGCTCTGCCACGTGTCTTCTCTGATCTTGGGCAAATCACTTCACTTCTCTGTGCTCAGTTACTTCATCTGTAAAATGGGAATAAAGGCTGTTAGCTTCAACACCTGTGAAATGTGAGCAAAATGTAAGCCCATGTGGGTCAGGGACTTTGTCCAACCTGATAAACTTGTATCTACCCCAGAGCTTACAACAATGCTTGGCACACATTAAGTGATAAACAAATACCACAATTATTATTATTATTATTAAGGGGAGGAGACAGCTCTCTAGACAGTGAACTCGTTGTGGGCAGGAATGTGTCTGTTGTTATTCTGTACTCTTCCAAGCACTTAGTACAGTGCTTTGCACACAGTAAGCACTTCAAATACGATTGTATGATTGAGTGAATGACTGAGAATGATTCAAAGACAAAACTATGGAGATTCCTAAGGCAGGGCAAGTGAATCCTCTCACAGATAACTGCCAGTTAGCTTCACAAACATAAGAACAAGGGGTGTAGAGGGTTGTGGTCAGCTCACACAATAAGAGAAGGTTGGATGTGTCTGTGTCATGTCATGTGTTTGTGTGTGGGTCTATTGAAGGAGGAGATCCAAAACCTTAGCCCCAAACTGACCATCCTGGGAGGCCTTTGACATTATTCTTATCTACCTCCTACCTCTGGAAGTCTAGGATCAATCAAATGACTGATCGATCTATGGCATTTATTCATTCATTCATTGAACCGTATTTATTGAGTGCTTACTGTGTGCAAAGCACTTTACTAAGCGTTTGGGAGAATAGAGTACAACAGAGTTGGTAGATAGGTTCCCAGTCAACAGTGAGCTTACAGTCTACAGGGAGAGACAGATGTGAATATAAATAAATAATTTACTGCTATGTACAAAATGAGATAGGTGCTCCCTACCTCCTGCTCACTCTCCACTCCAGTGGAGTCATAAATTCTAAGCTGCAAAGACTGGTGGCATGGTTGAGGAGTTCTAGGGATCAGACCCCACTCTGCCTAAGTGACTTGGCTGGAATGTTGGCAGAGTTTAAGTCTATTCCTCTTAGAGAATGTAAAATGTAAAGTCTTCATCCTATAAGAGTGATCTTATTCTGTTAATTCTGTTAATGTTGTTCTGTTAATAATAATAATAATTTTGGTATTTGTTAAGCACTTACTATGTGCAGAGCACTGTTCTAAGCGCTGGGGTAGATACAGGGTAATCAGATTGTCCCACATGAGGCTCACAGTTAATCCCCATTTGACAGATGAGGTAACTGAGGCACAGAGAAGTTAAGTGACTTGCCCACAGTCACACAGCTGACAAGTAGCAGAGCGGGGATTTGAACGCATGACCTCTTACTCCCAAGCCCGTGCTCTTTCCACTGAGCCACACTGCTTCTCTTATATTATTATTATAATATGATAATCTTAGTCTGTTTGGAGCTAAATAGTGTAAATACTTTATTCATACCCACACGGAATGCAGAGCTGTAACCGAAATAGGAGAAAACTATTCTAGTATCCCATTCCTAATTGGAGACCACTTTACTGAAGGGCAACACTTGCCAGAATCATTTGGAAATTGGAACCTTCTGGAAGAGGTTAGCAGGCCTTCTGGATCAGGCCAATAGGAGTCAATAATTCAGACAGAGCTTTTCAATATCAAGAGAGACAGTCTCTCTCTCTTTTTCTCTCTCTACTTCCTTGCCCCAGAATGCTACTCTGCTTCCTCCTAACTACTGACTTGTAAGTATATAAATCCTTGTACTTATGCTCTGACAAAAAACTGTATTTAGTTTATTGAATTGCAGAAGCATGGGTTTAATTTGTCACTTTTTCTCCAAATTCAGTTAAAATTCCAGGGTCTGTGACTACTATGGAATAATTGAAAATATCTTCCTTTGACAAAATGCTACCTCAATTGTAGTCATTACCCATATGGAGTTAGGACCAATGAGATTTCAAAAATATTTCTGGTGTAGACCAGGAGACTCTTGCAGCCCTCAGGAATCTTGTTAGTGGAGGAAAGGAAAGAGTTTCTGGTATAGGCTTTTAGATGATGGTCCCAAGTGCTGATGAACTGTGTGATGTGGAAGAGGTTTCAGGATGTCTTTTCAGTAAGAGGCTCGATTCATTCATTCATTCAATCATATTTATTGAGCGCTTACTGTGTGCAGAGCACTGTACTAAGAGCTTGGAATGTACAATTTGGCAACAGACAGAGACAATCCCTACCCAACAACGGGTTCACAGCCTAAAAGGGGATTATGATTTCAAAACCCCGATGTAATATCTTCCCCCTTGGAAAACAGGAAGAAGATGGGAAAGAGCTTAAAATTTCAATTTAGAAAGCTAAAGAATTTTTTAGGAATCCCTCATACCAAGATGAGAGTAAGCAAATAGCTCTGAGTTTGAATACTGTCCTGGTTACTGACCCCCTGCTCCATGTCCCCATGAGGCATATTATTATCTTGGAATTTTCTGAAGCTGATCCTGCTAGGCTACACTTCAGATTCCATCTCTGGCCATGTCAGTTGATAGGTGCCTATCTGTGGTATCCTGTTGGAGCTATTTCAGGAGTTGACTGCTTCCAAAACAGCTACTAGTGATGTGCTGAGAATTCATTCATTCATTCAATAGTATTTATTGAGCACTTACTATGTGCAGAGCACTGTACTAAGCGCTTGGGATGAACAAGTCGGCAACAGATAGAGACAGTCCCTGCCGTTTGACGGGCTTACAGTCTAATCGGGGGAGACGGACAGACGAGAACAATGGCAATAGACAGAGTCAAGGGGAAGAACATCTCGTAAAAACAATGGCAACTAAATAGAATCAAGGCGATGTACAATTCATTAACAAAATAAATAGGGTAACGAAAATATATACAGTTGAGCGGACGAGTACAGTGCTGTGGGGATGGGAAGGGAGAGGTGGAGGAGCAGAGGGAAAAGGGGAAAATGAGGGGAAGGGGTTCCAGTCCCGGGATTCTCTCCCTAGACTCCAGCGATTATGAAAACTGATGGCTAATTAGGTAGTGGAAGATTCTCTATGGCTAGATAGAGATGATGATGATGAGGGGATGATGAGCAAATGGAATTGGCTTTGGCCATGATTTTTTGCTGCCAGTTGATTAGATGGAAAAATATCAATTCTGGATATCCCTCCCTTGCCAACCTTTTGAGAAGGGGGAGGGTAAGAAACAGAGTCAGAAGGATGAAATCCTTTAAAATGAAAAATATTTTTGATTAGGTTCTCTCTTTCATGCATTCCCAGAACCTAGGAATTAGGTCATTTTATCCAGTATTTAGAGCACCAACTGTCCAGGAGATATAAACTTCTTGAAGGCAGTGATGGCTTTTTTATGGCAGTTGTTAAGCACTTACTAGGTGCCAGGCACTGGACTATGTGCTGGAGTACATACAAGTTAATTAAGTTGGACACAGTCCATGTCCCTTGTGGGGCTCACAGTCTTAATCTCCATTTTACAGATGAAGTAACTGAGCCACAGAAAAGTTAAGTGACTTGCCCAAGGTCACACAGCAGACAAGTGGCAGAGCCAAAACTAGACCTCAGGTCCTCTGATTCACAGGCCTGTGCTCTTTCCACTAGGCTACGCTGCTTCTTTTGTTTATAGAATGCTCAAAGTTGCATAGTACAGTGCCTAGTCCAGACCTCTGACACAGCAGGAACAAGATAAATTGCTGGTGAATGAAGAATGTTGAAAAAACAGTGAAAAGATACGAAAGGGAATTTTGGTTTTCAGTTCTAACAGGTCTGAGCTTCAGTCCTGTTGCTCAGTGTGTGGAGCATACCTCCTCCCACTGGCTGTTGGTTGGCAAAACAAGAAACAGGCAGCCTGGTCTTTAGCCCAGGTTCATTATGGGTCTGAGCTTAGCTCTTGGAAGAATGGCTTTTGGATTTAAATTGGTGCTCACCTGAACAAGCAGCAGATGTTGATGAATATTAATCTGCAGTTAGATTAATGCTTCCAAGTGTCAATTTAATTTCTCTGGAACCATTTAGCCACTGATTGTAACAAGGTACTTTAGAAGGAGGGAAATTTGCACTTGGCACAGGGGCCTGGATGGCTTCAAGGAGGCTGGTGGGCCAACAGGCTTTGCAACTCCAAGTCAAAATTGAAAATCTAGTCCAGCCAGCTGTACACTGGACTATGTGCTGAGCTGGCCGGCTCTTAGGGAAATGCCCCTCAGCAATTTCAGGAGTAGGGCCAAGAATGGAAAGTAAGGAAGGACTTTCCCCCATTGTGGACAAAGAGAGTAGCACTATAATAATGATGGAGTTTGTTAAGCACTTACTATGTGCCAGGCACTGTTAAGCACTGGGATGGATACAAGCAAATCGATTGGACACAGTCCCTTTCCCTCATGGGGCTCACAGTCTCAATCCCCATTTTACAGATGAGGTAACTGAGGCACAGAGAAGTGAAGTGACTTGCCCAAGGTCACACAGCAGACAAGTGGCAGAGCTGAGATTAGCATAGTAAGCACTCAGTAAATACTATTGAATTGAATGAATCCAGTTCCTCTGACTCCTAGGCCCATGCTCTGTCCACTATACCATGCTGCTTATGGCTATGCTTCCCCAGCTGCACCCTTAGGGACTCAGTCAACCCACCCCCATTCACTTGCCCTTCATTTCCAGCAACTGGCTTTAATACATTGTTAATCACTTAAAAAGTCACTTCACATTCACTCAGTTGATATTAGTCTTAAAAAATACAGACTAACCATTTATTTTTCCATGCACACATTTCTCTTATTTCACCCCTCTGGTTTCTTTTCAACTTGTGATGAAAGCATCAAGTCAGAGGGGTGGAAGAATCGGAGTTCTTCTAGGCAATCCTTCATGCAGGCTTGTACTTGAATGACCCTGATGGACAATTTTCAAGTTTATTCCAAAAGAAGAAGATTCTACACCCTCGATTGGTAACTCATTGCACTGTTAAATCACCCTCGCTCTGAGGGAAGTCTTAAGTCTAAGATGAATATCTCATGCTGCTGCTTTGGCTTCCTTCCTCAGGTCTTGGAGGATGATGGGTTTCAGTCAGTCAGCAGAGCTGATTGAGCATGTGGTATGCTGAGCATTCCCCTAAATATGATAAATCACAAAGGGAAAGCTTAGGCACAGTCCCCGAAATCAGGCCTGGTTGGCCCCACATTGGGGTTATGGCCTCTTTAGGGATGTAGGATACACAAATAAGGCATCAGTCAAATAAACAAAATAGTCACCTATGGTGAAATAGAGTGAGAAGAGCAAGGACAGAATCCTTAATGCGGATTGGTTGGCTGCAGTCACTGGAAGACTCAACCAAGTGGGGTTAATCAGAAAGCACTATGTCAGAGACTTTGTATCTTTTCATTTTGTGTATCTTATATCTTACTCAGACTGTAAGCCCCATGTGAAACAGGAAATATGTCTGACTTGATTTACCTACCCCAGTGCTTAGTGCAGAGGTTGGTATATAGTAAGCACTTAACAAATACTATTAGTATTATTATTGTACCTGCAGCATCCTACAGAACTCTGAAACCCCTCAGGGAGGGTCAGATATATTACCCGTATGAAATCTGCCTCTCCTGGAGTTGCATTAGATAGTGGGAGGTGGGAGTCATTTTATTTAATAATAGCTAGTAGGTAGTGAAACACACTAAGACAGCTAAAATCGACCCAATTTACACCCAGCTATGTGTCTGCAGCAGTACTAGAGTTCACTGTGACATTTCAAAAATCTAAGAAAAAGTACATGGAATGGTTGCATAAATGTGGTACTGTCTTTCCCTTCAGTTTTCTCTTCTGTAATTTGAAAAATCAGTCATCAGCCATTTCTTGTAGGAATTATTTTGCCATTCTTTCCCCACCCTATAGTTCTCCTTTTGGACCTGTCCAAGTTCCCCCAATGCTCTTTAGTTCTAAGGCTCAAAACCAGTTACAGTTTGATCTGCTTTGGAAGAAATGGAAAGATGACTTCATAGTTCTTATGTACCATATTCACAAACATTAGAAAAATTCACTCACACCACGGAACATTATGAAGTACATAAAAAGGAACAGATTGTCTTTTTAGTCCCTCTTAGTACTTCTTGTGTATCAGGTTTATTAATTCCACCTATTCATTTTCTGGTCAGTTTGTTATATTGTTCCCATTATATCTGTACTATTTGTGTTTGTATGTTTCCCTCATAAAGAATATAAGATCCTTGAGATTGAGTATTTTTAAACTACACCAATTACTCAACAATGGGGTAGACACAAAGTTATCAGTTCAGACACCATCCTTGTCCCCCAGGAGGCATACAATCTATTTTATCCCCATTTTGAGATGAAGAAACTGAGACCCAGAGAGGTTAAGTGACTTGCTCAAGGTCACACAGCAAGCAAGTAGCAGAGCTGGGACATAAGAACCAGGGTTACCTAATTCCCACTGTCATGCTTTTTACCCAAAGCCATGCTGTCCTCTATTTTTATTGCATGCTCTCAAACCCCTAGTGCAGTGCTCAAAACAGAGTAGGTAAACAACAAATTCTGATGAGTTTAGAGAAACAGTGTGGCCTAGTGGAAAGATCATGGGCCTGGGAGTAGAGGACCTATGTTTTAATCTTGGCTCTGCCACTTTCCTGTTGTGTGACCTTGGGCAAGTCACATAATTTCTCTGTGCTTCAGTTCCCTCATCTGCAAAATGGGGATTCAATACCAATTCTCCCTCCTACTTGGACTGTGGGTTCAAGTAGGTCCACATGGGATCTGATTATTTTGTATCTACCCCAGAGCTTAGTCCAATTGTTGGCACATAGTAAGTGCTTAACAAGTACCACACATTATTATTGGTGTGGATAAGTAATTCACCAAGAAGGATGGCACTTATTGTGCACATATTAGCAAATCAATCAGTGGTATTTATTGAGCACATACTTTGTGCTGGGAACAGTACTAAATGCTTGGAGAGTACAAACAACAGATCATGGAAATGCAATGTAGAAATGAACAAAACTAAGCTACCCACTGAAGTGCAGCTCCCAGAATCAACTTCTTCTACAGAGGGCTCTCCTGTTACGAACGACCTGTGTGTTTGCTTATTAATTTATGGTCTCCCTATTCTGCTCAGAGGAAATGACTGATCAACTTGAATGAATGAATGAATAAACTTAATCCCATGCCCGCCTCTAAAGAAAATTGCTTTGTGCTTATTGTCAGTATGTTCATCCTAACAGTGACAGATACTGAGAAGAAAGAAAAATCCTAAATGTTCAGGATAGACATGACACTGAATACCGAATAATAGTTACTGCGGCATTTGTTAAGTGCTTAGCATGTGTGCCAAGCACTGGGGTCGATACAAGATAATCAAGTTCCCCCATGGGACTCTGTCTAGGAGGGAGAACAGGTATTCAATCCACATTTTGCAGATGAGGTTAACTGAGGCACAGAGAACTTAAGTGAGTTGCCCAAGGTCATATAGCAGACAGGTGGCGGAGCTGGAATTAGAACCCAGTTCCTCTGACTCTCAGGTCCATGCTCGTTCCACTAGGCCATACTGCCTCTCCTAAGCTGAGCTAACAAAAAAAATCAGTGTACCAAAAAATCGTCATCCAAGCCACTGAGATGACTAAACAAGAAGTTACTGGAGAATATGGAAATCTTCAAGTCAATCTGTAACAATAACTCAGCAGCTCTTTTGGCATACAGATCTCTAGTAGTGCTATATCCAACAGGTGCTGCACTTCACTCTTGGAAAGCATGCTTTTGTTCCCCCACTGATGTTCCGTAATGCAATAGATGTTTGCTTAATGCTCTATCTTCTAAAACATTCTACACCCCAAGAGTAAATCTCATCATTTGGGGCCTTCTGATGAACCTACTTTGAGTGAGAATGGCAATTTTTTGGGACAACGTTTCTTGATCCCTTTCCAATTTGAGAAAAACAGAGCATTCCTAAACAGTGCTGCTCACCTAGGGAGTTGCAATGGTGGGGCTGCTTTTTTAGTGACCAGGCAACAGTGCTGAAATTGGAAAAAAAATGCAAACCACAAGGCTGTTGGGTCCTGCTGCCCCAACTGTCTCTGTATCTCCAAGGCCCCCTCACCACCTAAGGGACATGTGGGCTTCCCAGGAAGAGTGTTGGCCAGCCTGTCAGATACAGAAGCCAGGGCTTCTGGGATAAATTAAATGGATAAGGTGAGGCTGCCATCCACCAGAGCGATGGTAGACAACAGGGCCTGGAGAGGTGAGGATGAGAGTGGGGTTGGGAGATGCCATTTCTCTCCAGCCAGGCTCTGTGGGGAGCACTGATGCCACTTGCCAAATTTCTGACTGCCACTCCTGTTCTGGCAAGGTCAGACAACGAACATTATTTCCATGGAACTTTTATTTAGGGTAGAGTAAGGATATTCCAATCAATAAGACATGGCCTTGCGTTATTTTTCCAGTTGTGGTGATGGATTGTGCAGAGCCAATCAATCAATGATATTTTGTAAGTGTGAACTGTGTGTGCAGAGCACTGTATGAAGCGCTTAACCTGTTCCCCTGTGTGGAATACAAACCTGTCCACTTAGTTGAACGACAGGGGTTCTGGTGACCTGCCCATCACCAAATTTACAAGATCAGTAGAGATGTTTTAAATATGATTTAAAACCCTTTCTACTAGTTTAGCAATTCTTATGTCATTGTTGCCCTTTCTCTTTATATCAGGTGAACTTTATTCTTATTTTAGCAGAACAAGCTACTGCTCCTACCCCATCCTATCAATAATGAAGCAAAATAAAAAGTGCTCTGGGGCCAAATGCTGAAAGGTGTTGTATAAACACAAGGGCAATTACAAGTTCAACTCTATTACATTAATATGACTATTTTGCATAGAACCTATTTTGATGAGAACCAGGCTTTTAACATTTTCTGAATTTCAATGCCTTCATTAGAAGGAATATGATTGCTGAAGGAAACAATTGTCTCTTGGATTGGAAAATATTTCTGAATGGTATACCATTCTGATTAAGGACAGACACAATGAAGTTAAAAGAACTAAGTGGTTGTTTCTCAAATTGACAGACTCTTCTGTGAGTAAAAGATTTTGGTTTTCCTGACATTCTTTAGAGCTGTCCTTTGATTCTAAGATGGTGAGATGTACCCATGGGTGTGAAGGTCACATTGAAATTTTTTTGTACACTGTGTTCATAAAACTTCAATCGTGCACTTTTCTGGCCCTCTGCCATTCAGGGTGAGTGTTGCTAGGACTTCAGTGGTTGAGAAGGGAAAATGATGTCCTGCCACCAATAGGATATCCACTAGAATTATTTTTGCAGGACAGATATCATCTTGGCTGAGGCATCATTGTTCTACCATTCAACCGCCTTGAATCCAGCAGCAACATTGCAGGGTAGTTGGCCAGGGGGATGGATCAAGTTCATGGTCGCAGAACTAAATCACAATCATATTTAGTGAGTTCTTTTTATGTGCAGACCACTTTACTGAGAACTTGGGAGAGTACACTATTACAGAGTTGGTAGAGATGTTCTCTGCCCACAAGAAGTCTCCAGTCTAGAGGAATAGCTCTATACTGCTACAGTTGTTTACATTTAAGTGGGCAGTGAATAAAACTCTCTCTAATGTCCTTTAAATAAACCACAACCTGATAATTGTCTTATTTTTCTTACATTTTTCTCTGTTTTTCCTTGCTTTGTGAATATACATAACCATATTTGTATGGTTAACAATCATTATTGCATTTATTAAGCTCTTTACATGCACTAAACTCTGGGATAGATACAAGATAATTAGATTGAACAAAGTCCCTGTCTCACATGGTGCTCACAGTCTGAGAGGGGGAGAATAGTAATTTTATCCTCATTTTACAGAAGAGGAATCAAGACACAGGAGGCAGATAGTGAAGTTGGGACCCAGATCTCATGTCTCCCAGTCCCCTGCTCTTTTATCAGGCCATGCTACCAATATCCACTATGAATATAAGCATTTATTCTTTAGCCATTACCCTCAAATTATTTCATGCAAATATCTTATTGCTTTAATCCTCTTTGTTGTAATTTCTAAATATATAAACCAACATGTTCTGTGGAAGTATGCAGCATATTTTTATCAATTTAAGCCTGATTCTCCTTTACTTACTTTTTTCTGGTATTTGTTAAGCATTTACTACATGCCAGGCACTGTACTAAGCACTGGAGTAGATACAAGTTAATCAGGTTGAACTCAGTCCATGTCCCATATGGGGCTCACAAGTCATCCTCATTTTATAGATGAGGTAATTGAGGCCCAGATAAGTTAAGTGACTTGTCCAAGGTCACACAGCAGGCATGTGGCAGAGTAGGGATTAGAATCCGGTCCTTCTGCCTCCTAGGCCGTTGCTCTAGCCACAGTCCACTTTATTTGAAGACAATACAAAATTGAAACAGAACACAGGGTTTTTATTTCATTACAGGTCTTATGGATGGCTCTGACTTGGTTCCAGCTCAGAATGTCTTTTAGGATATAAAATGATCTCTCCGGGGAGCTTGAAGCACTTTTCATCAGAAGAATTAAGAACCTTGAACTAACGTGCCTGCAATGTGAATGTAACCAATTTAAGCTTCTGGAAAATACTAGGTACTTTCTTCTATCCTCTTCCTTAACTCCTTCCCTCTTCCAGGCCACCCCCTCCCCCACCCCTTTCCTTTTCCCCTTTAAATTCAGCATGCAGTCAGTATCCTGCCTTCAAGACATCTCTACTTGGATGTCCTCCTATCATCTCAAACTTAACATGTCCAAAAAGTTTATCTTCCCACCCAAACCCTGTCCTCCCCCTGAATTCCCATCACTCTAGATGGCACCACCATTCTTCCTGTCTCACAAGCCCATAACCTTGGTGTTATCCTTGACTCCTCTCTGTTATTCAACTCACATATTCAATCCATCATTAAATCTTGTCAGTCCCATCCTCACAACATCTGCTAAAATCCGCCCTTTCCTCTCCACCCAAACTGCTGCCATGTTAATACGACCATTTATCCTGGATTACTGAATCAGCCTCCTTGCTGACCTCCCAAACTCCTATCTTTCCCTACTCCAGTCAATATTTCATTTTGCTGCCTGGATCATTTTTCTACAAAAACATTCAGGACATGTCTCCCCCTTCTCAAAAAACTCCAATGATTGCCCATCCACCTCCATATTAAGCAAAACCTCCTCACCATTGATTTTAAAGCACTCCATCACCTTGTCTCCTCCTACCTCACATCGCTTCTCTCCCTCTACCACCCAGCCCTCACACTTTGCTGCTCTAGAACTAATCTTCTCACTGTACCTCTTGCTTGTCTCACTGCTGATCCCTAGCCTGCTACTGGCCTGGAATGCCCTCCCTTCTCAGATCCAATAGATAACTCCTCTCCCCTGCTTCAAAGCCTTACTGAAGGCACAACTCCTCCAAGAGGCCTTTCCAGACTAAGCCCCACTTTTCCGCATCTCCCACTCCCTTCTGCGTCTCCCTGACTCGTTCCCTTTGCTCTTCCCCACTCCCAGGCCCACAGTACTTATTTATTATTTTATTTATTTGAATCGATGTCTGCTTCCCCCTTCTAGACTCTAAACTCATTGTGGGTCGGTAATATAACTGTTTATTGTTATAGTGTGCTCTCCCAAGCACTTATTACAGTGTTCTACACACAGTAAGCACTCAATAAATATGATTGATTGAATGAATGAATAAATGAGAAACCACAGAGTGACTTTCATTCACTTTGCTAGACTCCAGGGACGTTTATTGAGATCTACTGCCACCAGGACCATGCATCAGTCAGTCTATATTTATCAAGCACTTACAGTGTGCAGAACACTGTATTAAGCACTTGGGAGAATACAATATAACAGTGTAAAAGAGTTGGTAGAAACTTTCCCTGTCCTCAGTGAACTGTTTTCTGCTAATCCACGGAGATTCTAGAACTCAAGCAGAAACTTTCTGCCAGTGGATGCTTTGGATTGAGGCCAGGACTAGACAAAGGATGCATAGTGCCATATGTGCAAAATGTCACCCTTTCTGGGCTATGAAAAAGCAACCCCATATAGGGATTTATTGGAATATCCTCTCCCATCCTGTTCACCCCACCTGGATGGCTTGGACAGTCTGGATTAAGTGAGTAAACTCTTGGGAAGTCTAATATCTGTCACTAGTTATTTAATGCTAGTTATTTAGTTATTTACTAGTTATTTAATTTTTGCTGTGTCAGAGAGTAGGCTGTGATTAACCTATATGGAAAAGTTCCTCAAAAAACTACATAGTGGGAGGCGAAAACTGTGAGAAGCAGCGTATCCCATGAGAAGTACTGTGGCCTCACAAGAAGTAGCAAGGTCTAGTGAAAAGAGTACAGGCCTCTAAATCAGAGAACCTGGGTTCTAATCCCAGTATTGCCACTAATCTGCCATGTGACCTTGGGCACTTAACATCTTTTTGCCTCAGTTACCTCATCTTTAAAGTGTGGATTAAGACTATGAGCTCTACGTGGGGTAGGGACTGTCTCCAACCTGATTAACTTGTATTTACCCCAGTTCTTAGTATAGTTCCTGGCACATGGTACATGCTTAACAAATACCATTAATAAATAATAATAATATAATAATGATGTTAATAATCTTCTTCCTTCCCAGTCTTATGATTAAATTCAGACCATTAGGTAACATTTCTACCTGTCATGCAGACCTTGGTGCCAGCAGGCAGTTTGGGCTATTGATAAAACACAGGATGGGGAGGGCTGGTGGCTGTGCATGATCTTATGACACCTTCCCTCCATACATGCTTGAGAGACACAGAGAAACTGCATTGCACTTAGTTACTTAAGTATGAATCCATAATTTATTTATGTGAATGTCTATCTCCCCTTCTAGAATGTAAATGTCTTGTGGACAAGGAACATATCTAAAAACTCTGTTGTGTTATACTCTCCCAAGTGCTTAGTGATCTTAGTGCACATAGTTAGCACTTAAGTATCATTGATTGAGTAATGGATTGTTGGTAGCCCATAAAGACTACTACCAGTGCTCAGAGAGTGAATTGGTTATCACCTAGTTTCAGTAGCAAACTGATTGATTTCAGGATCTATTTATCTAAAAGAGAAGGAATACCTAAAGACTAGGGCACTTAATTAAAGATCTTATTCAAGGTCAGGTTCAATTTTTCCCTACCTTCCCAAGAGAGGGCAGGTAACTCTACTACTCTTCCAGTCTTCATCTGTATCTGTACCCAGAGATAATGGGTCCATAGGCCAGGCAATGCCTAAAGCCATCCTCCCATATAACTGTCTCATAAGAGAAGAATTTGGGTGACCAGTACCTAAAGATGATTTGGGTTAGGTCTCCCTTTCGGGTCGAGGAGGAAGCTAGCAGGGTGACCACTTAGGCTATGGAAGGGGGAGGAGTCTCTCTCCAGTGCCCACCCTGATGCGTCACATGCCAATATCGCCCTTTAGTAGTGGTTAAAAAAGGTTCCTAGAATGTGTGGATTTCTAGGGAGTAACCAAGATGGTGGGCTACGTGTTTAGAGCTAAGATGCATGCTAGCAGAATTGCTTAGGCAGAACAAACACTACCTAGCCCTACTTCTCCCTATCTCTAGCCACTTATTTTTCTGAGGTCAGAAGGCTTGGTACTGCCCAATCACTCAATAACTCATATTTATTGAGTGCTTACTATGTGCCGAGCAATGGACTAAGCACTTGGGAGAGTACACTACAACAACAAACACACACATTCCCTGCCCACAGAAAGCTCACAGTCTAGAGAGGGAGACACATTAATATACATAAAGTATAGATATATCCACATGTGCTGTGGGAACGGGAGGGAGGATGAATGAAAGGAGCAAGTCAGGATGACACAAAAGAGAGTGGGAGAAGAGGGGAGAAGGGCTTAGTCAGAGAAGGCTTCTTGGAGGAGTTGTGCCTTCAATAAGACTTTGAAGTGGGAGAGGGCAATTATCTGTCTGATATGAGGAGGTAGGGTGTTCCAGGTCAGAGGTAGGATGTGCCAGAGGTAGGGAGATAGACATTCTTATGAGTAAATAATATATATGATTTCAAGTTATGTATATAAGTGCTGTGGTGTCACGGGTGGGAAGAATAACAAGTGTCCAAAGGTCACAGATTAAAGTGCATAAATGGGTGTAGAAAGGAGAAAGAGCCAGGAAAAGAGGGCTTAATCAGGGAAGGCCTTTTGGAGGAGTTGTCACCTTAGTGATGCTTTGAAGGTGGAGAGAGTGGTAGTTTGATGTATATGGAGGAAGAGGGGGTTTTAGGTAAGGATGGGTGACATGGAAAGAGGTCAGAGGTGAAATTGATGAGATTGGGGCTTTGAAGGTGGACAAAGTGGTGAACTGGTACATATGGAGAGGGAATTCTAGACAAGGTGGGGTGACATGGAAAGGGGTCAGCAGTGAAATAGATGGGTTCAGGGCACTGTGATTAAGCTGGTACTAGAGGAGCAGAGTGTATGGGCTGGGCCGTAGTAAGAGATTAGTGAGGTGAGGTAGGATGTGGAAAGCTGATTAAGTGCTTTAAAACTGGTAAGGAGTTTCTCTTAGATGCAGAGGAGGATGAGCAGCCATTGGAGGTTCTTGAGGAGTGGAGAGACATGTACTGATCATTTTTGTTGATAATTTATTCATGCAGCAGAGTGAACTATGGATTGTGGTGGGGACAGACAGGAGGCTGGGAGATCAGTGAGGAGGCAGATGCCGTAGTCAAGGTGGCATAGGATAAATGTTTGGCTCAGCATGGTAGCAGTTTGGATGTAGAGGAAAGGTCAGATTTTAGCAATGTTGTGAAGGTAGAATGGACAGGATTTGGTGACAGAATGAATATGTGGGTGGAATGAAAGAGATGAGTCAAGGACAATGCTAAGGTTATGGGCTTGTGAGGTAGGGAGGATAGTGGTGATGGGAAAGATAGGGGAGCACAGAGCTTGGGTGAATAGACAAGGAGTTCAGTTTTGGACATGTTTAATTTGAGGTGTTGGTGGGACATCCAAGTAGATAAATCTTGAAGAAGGAGGATATATGAGATTGCAGAGAATGAGAAAGGTCAGGGCTGTAGACATAGATTTAGGAATCATCTGCTTAGAGATGGTAATTGAAGCTATGGAAGAAAATGAGTTCTTCAAGGGAATGGGTGTAAAGGGAGAATAAAAGAGGACCCAGAACTGAGCCTTGAGGGACCCTTACTGTCAGAGGGTGGGAGGCAGAGGAGGAGCAAAAGAACCCGAAAAGAAGTAGTCAGAGAGATAGGAGGAAAACCAAGAGAGGACAGTATCAGTGACTCCAAGGTTGGTTAAAGTTTGAAGGAGAAGGGGCTGGTCTATAGTGGTCACAGGCAGCTGAGAGTTCTAGGAGGATTAGGATGGAGTAGAAGCCATCAGATTTGGTGAGAAAATCATTGATTACATTGGCACTTACATTGGCACCCAGTATCACTCTTTCCTATTGTTTGGAGAGGAGAGAATCTGACTCACTGAAATCTGACTTGAAATTAATTCAAGCACATGTAATCTGGGCTCCAATTTCAGACAACTAGGTTCCAAACCCTATGGCACTTTAGAGCCTATTTTTCCAGACACAAATGCATTATACCACTTCAGATTCAAACTTTATTTCACTAAACATAGAAACACTTGTTTTTAAAGGGAAAAAAGATCCTTTGCATTCCAGTGATCAGAACATTAAGCAATGAGACTGACTCGAAGTTTATCGTACTTCACACCTTTCATAAGGGATGCATCTGGATGCTATCACAACTTGGTAAAATAAAATGCCTAAATTACAAATTCTCAGAATGCTGTGCATTAGGCACTCTTGTCTATCCCTGAAATTGCTTTAAAGATATAAAAGAGCTTGATTGTAATAACTCCCTTAATGTTATCATTCTTCCTTTCCCTTCTGCAAGAGAAGATAGCAGGAAATGGTATCACCATGAGGGCTTGTGCTAGAAAAAGGGGGAGATAATCCTTATATATTTATGGCCTGTATTTCAAATAATCACTGAGCCACTTGAAGAAGGATTATTAGTAATCTTTCCCTCTTTCTCCTCTCTCTCTCTCAGTCTCTTTCTCTCCCCTCTTTCCTTCTCTCACACAAGCACACACGCACACACTGTTGCCTTTTAGCTGAAATAAATGTTGAGTAAGATAAGAAAACTTTCAAATACTCCAGCTTGGCTGGCCCTGGGTCAGAAAGAATTTATTATTGATTTCTCACAATTCTGCTCTCCAGCGATAAGGATGGAAAGTTGGCATGCCAGTTTACTATTGTTGAGCAGGTGAAATGGCTGCTTCATTTTAAATCAGGAACTCTTAGCCTGACTGATAAATCTGAAGAGTAGTGCTCAGTATTTGTTGAAATGGAGTCCTCAGGATGCCTGAGATAAACTAACAAAGACACAACCACCTAGAAATGATATTCACTGTGCTTCAAGAAGAAAGGGGAGAGGACCATGGAAATGATGGCCGGAACCCATAGCTTTCTAAAACTGGCATGATCTTAGTCAGAATATTTTTAAGACACCTACTGAAGAATAGGAACATTAGCTTTGTTTCTGGTGTACTCCCAAATGTTAGCACAAGGTGTTGCACTCAATTGGTTCTTAATAATATGGTGCTAAGTGCTTAGTACAGTGCTCTGCACACAGTAAGTACTCAACAAATGCTATTGATGATTAAATGATCCTAATGGGAAATTCAATTCAGCAGACATAGGGCATTATGAAAGATCCTTAAATCACTCAAGAAACAGCTTTTTTCTCCCTGATGACTGTGCTCCAAAAGCATGCACCAAAGAAGAGCTGCAGGTAATTACAAACAATTCAGTGGAATCAGCCAAGCACTATGGATTGACAATTCATCTTAAGAAGACTGTATTTGACAAACATTACATACAATCAAGAATCAGTGAGGCACCAATATCTGTTACCTGGGTAGCACATTGTGTAGTGATGCATGGGTAGATGAGGAACTAGAAAATTGGATCAAGACATTATTGTATCCTTAATCCAAGAAAGGATGTGACATGAATTATGACCAAATTGAAAGTTGACAGAGTAACTGCATGGTCCAACCTTCTTTATGGCTGTGTGATCTCATCCTATCACAGACAATGTATTCAACTTCTGTACCTCTCATCTCTCTCCCTTGGATGTCACCTAAGCACTTGAGTCCATATCCCTCCTAAAACCTTTGATACCCTACTCACTCCAGCCCCAACAGCACTCATGTATATATCCTTATTCTCTGCTGCTTCCCCAATCTACGTCTACTTTAAGGTCTGTCTCCTTCACCAGATTTTAATTTATTTGAGGCCAGGATCATTTCTTTCAACTCTGTTGTATTGTACTCTCCCAAGTGCTTAGTACAAGAGGGATACTCCTAAGAGGGATACTTTAGTGGGAGGGCAGGCTTATGAACAATGAAGGCCTCAAATTCAATCAATTCATCAATACAGAGGCAATGTTCATCATCACATCTCACCTTCCCTGGGCAGGACAGCAAAGGAGAATTGATTACCAGACAATACCCAAGCAATCACACTATAGTTTGGAAAAGGACTGCATGATGGACTAAAGCAAATTTTAAGGACACAATGAAGCACAACTTCAAATGATGCACTCCAGCACTGGACACTGTGGGATGGTGCAGCAGTCAGAAATGAGCTGACTGTCTTGGAGGATGGAGGAGGGAAAATTGTGACACCAAGAGGAAGAAACGCAAATAGCACCAGGCACTTGGGATAACAAAGGTAACAGTGTCAGAAAAGAAGGTCTTTCCCTGCGCATGATATGGAAAATGTTGCCTGTTGTGCATTGGTCTAATCAACACCCATTTGCATTGAGAAAATCTGTCTGCCAGTAGCATCAGTTTTGAATCTGAAGGGTAGATTATACATTATTAATCATAAAATTGTTTTGAGAAAAATTACTGCAATATAAAAAAAATACTTGCAGTAAAATAGATGGACCATTATATATCTGTCTATACTAGAACTGATACTAAACGATTTGGGTTGGGTTTTTTTGGTATTTGTTAAGCACTTACTATGTGCCAGTCACTGTACTAACTGCTGAAGTCCATTCAGCTGTATTTATTGAGCACTTACTATGTGCAGAGCACTGTACTAAGTGCTTGGAATGTACAATTTGGCAACAGATACAGACAATCCCTGCCCAACAACGGGCTTACAGTCATTTATAAATACAAGTGTGACTGAAATGGACAATGTGGGATTCACATTACAAACATAAAAAGGCTGTCTCCTTTTGTGTTTCTCATGCTCAGTGTTTATCATGGCTGGTGTCCTTTTCTCTTTTGCCTTCTGGTCTTTCATTCCTTAATGGAACTTTGGCTTGAAAGTTCCTTAGTGGAACTTTTGTGGGAGATAGACCATTAGTCTGTCACATATTGAATGTTTCTTAGATTTTAAATAATATTACCAACAAATCAGAAAACAGCATGACCTAATGGATAGAGTGTGGGCATGGGAATCAGAAAGACCTGGGTACTAATTTCAGCTGCATCACTTATCTGCTGTGTGACCCTGGGCAAGTCAGTTAACTTCTCTGCCTCAGTTACCTCATCTGTCAAATGGGGATTCAAACTGTGAGCGCCATGTGAGACAGGGACTCTGTCCAACCTCATTTGCTTGTACCATCCCAGCACTTGGTACAGTGCCTGGCACATAATAAGCCTTAACAAATACCACAGTTATTATTATTATTATTATTGTACCATCAAAAAAAAAAGAAATGGGAAAAACACTATCTAGAATTGGATGTAAGAAAGATCAGTATCAGAGCCCTAAAATCTTTACAGAGGTGTTATGTGCATTACCAAATTAATATTTTGCAAAATTATTTGAAGATGGGAAGTGCTAATTGTTATTATTTACTGCACAACCTTCAACCTCTCACTCAGTTTGTTAATAGAAATTTCTTTAATGAATAGGTATTGTGAAGGCAAAAACTAATTTATGCCTTAGGAAAAATATTTTCATTCTCTATTCTTGTGGTGCACTCCTTTTGCTTCTAAAGATCTGGATTTATGCATACTCTGAACATGACTATCAGTTCTGTGCTGTCTGCTGTCTTTATGATGTTCTTTTAGTGCACTTTCACAGTAAAGCTATAATTTGAATGCTGATATTTCTTCAAGCTAATGCTAAGCTAATTTACATTGGTTTCCTTTTCCTCTCTTCTTCAGACTTTGAAGTATTTTGACTGACTGAAACTGAGTTTTAAAAACCTACTTAAGTTTAGCATTTGGTAATGGCAGAGCAATAGCAGTTTTCTACTAATTGAGCACAGGATGACTTTTGCTGAACAGGAGGGGAAAGATAGTCCCTTGAAAATAAAGTTTACATTCATACACATAATAACATTAAACAACTAACAAATGTGATTTGATCATGCCACTATTAAATTCAGTATATTGGTATCAGTTACTTTCACTGAACTAGGTAACACACTACACTTACTTGACTTCGAGTTCTTTCACTTTCCACTCTATTCCCTTACCTCTATTGTACTTTTCCACACACCTCATAGAGCATTTTTCACACACCACTCTTAGGTTGTGTGCCCCCTGAGTAACAAGGATCATGGCTAAGTCCCATCTCTATATTCCTTCCCAGTGCTTAGTCAGTCCTCTGCCCACAGCACTTAATAAATGCTACCACTACTATTAATACTACTACTCCATAGCAGAGGTCCTCGGTGTGCTCACTCAGTGGGAATGATGGTCCTCACAGCTGTTTGAACTGGGCTCCCAGCCTTGATCCTCCCAGTTCTCTGACATCCTGCGATCAATCAATCAGTGGTATTTTCTGAGAGCTTGGGAGAGTACAATTAGGTGGAGTAGGAAGATATGATCTCCATTCTCAAAGAGCTTACAATCTAGAGACATACACAGAAATAAATTACAGACAGAGGAAACAGCAGAGTTTAGTACAGTGCTTTGCCCGTAGTAATTGCTCAATAAATACCACTGTCAAATGTAAGGAAATGTTTGTAAGGTTGGGGCTGAGGTGGAGGGAAGCTCAAAGTGTTTAAGGGTGTTGAGGAGCTAGAGTGGGGAGAGAATCAAAGTGCAAAGATCCTTGTAAATAAGCAATGCAAAAGGGAGGGAGAGTAGTTGTGGGGATAAAGGATTAGTTAGGGAGTTTCCACTTGGGGCTAAAAACATACCCTAAATAGTGGCTTTCTAGCCTATCAGGTCTTTGAGCCTTTCCCTCTCTTCCCAGTCTTAATCCCCACTTAAAATCCTAGTCCCACTTTTGCTTCAACACTCACAATGAAAAGTTGGCACCTTTCATAGGCTCTCAATAAATATTTTTGATATATTGATTTTTACAGTGCAGCAACCGGGGTATAACAGTATGCCTTGTGAATACTTAATAAGGATAGTTTATCCTTTCCCTTTCCCTTTCTCTACGTTTAAGCTGGGAGATGATTCTATTTATTGAATCTTTCCTTTGTTCATGATGGTATGGCTGAAAAGACCAATTGAGGCAAACTCTGTGCCGTTAACGAGTCTCTTGTTGCATCTTGCATTGTTTGCTTGGGGTCCTTTTGGCAGGCTTTGAATCTGCCTTTGGTAACCGACCTTCTCTAAGACTTTATTCATGAATACCACCCCCTCTCCACGTGCACCAGAGGATCGGTGAGAAGCAGCATGATGCAGTGGATAGACCACGGGCCTGGGAATCAGCAGGTCATGGGTTCCAATCCTAAACCACCACTTGTCTGCTGTGTGACCTTGGGCAAGTCATTTCACTTCTCTGTGCCTCAGGTACCTCATCTGTGAAATGGGGATTGAGATTGTAAGCCCCATGTGGGACAGAGACTGTGCCTAACCTGATTTGCTTTTTTTCACCCCAGTGCTTAGAACAGTGCCTGGTGCACACAGTAAGCCCTTAACAAATATCACAATTATTATTGTTATCTGGGTTTCCCATTCCTTTTAATGGTTAGATGATTTTGTTCTTTCAGAGAAAATATTCTAACTTTTAGTCTACCCTCTCATGGATGATTCATTGTCCCCCTAATCATTCTGGTTGCCCTGGGGTACTTTCTCAGGCATGCCTCCCAGAACAGCATGCAGTATTCTAGGTAGAAACTCTTTTTTCCTTTTACATTGTCTGTGCTTATGGGCAGGACATTCTTTCACATCCAGAATGTGTGCAGAGAGAACTTTTCTGCTGGCCATGGCATAATTCCTAGAAGGAGTCTTTGGGGTTGAAAGCGCTCCAGATAGTAGCATTCTGGTCTATTAGGTCTTTGAGACTCTCTTTCTCTTCGTAATCCTGATCCCCACTTAAAATCCCAACTCCATTTTGGCTTCCATGCTCACAGTGAAAAGTAGGCAGGAAGAATATCTCTACATTCCTTTGAACATCTCTGTCTATTAGGTCTTCTTCAATTATCTAAAAAAGTTACTTTGCTTTCTTGTAAACTGATGCTGTCAATCTTCATTTTTCTCTGGTTGAGGACCTGAGATTCTATTCTTAGTAACAGCTATGACAACACCCTCCTCTGTCTCTAGGGCTTGTTTGAGGGTGGGGTTCTCTGTTGCATTCCAGTGCAACACAGAATCAGGTACTGTAGAAGGGGGCAGAGATTTTAGCGTTCCGTCCTGCTGTGCCACAATTAGAGCAGAGAATCTGGAGTCCAGTATGTGTGGATGGGGGAATGGGGCAACATCTGGATGAGGGTTTCTCTGTTCCATTCTATAGCAGAAGAGGAGCAGAGTGAAGTAGAAGGGCAGAAATTCTAGCTGCATTTAGCAGCCTTTTCTACTAAAACATGATTCTCTGCTGCTCTAGGAGAATACAGAAAAATTGCCTATTAGTTTGGTTGTCAGAGGGACAGCAGATTTGAATTCTCTGGAGTGGATTGGATACAATGTCACGTAGGGCTTAGAGAGTGTAGCTTTTGGGCAGACCAGAAGTTGGAGCCAGGATCACATCCAAAAGGAGATTCTACAAATTTTGAATCAGTTGTTGCAAGAAACCACAAGACAGTCTTCACATTAGGGCAATCTATAGGGGACAGAGGAAAGATATACCTTAGCTACATTCATAGCAGTGATCTTCATGAAGTCTAAACATGAAAGATCATTGCATTTCTGCATTGATATAGTAGGAAGAACCATGCAGAAACTGTTTCAAAAAAATATCCACTTAGTTCAATACTGGTTTGGCTGCCTGGGTGTCAACAGGAATGCAAACTTCTCTGCTCACACTATGCACTTAATAAATACAATTTCTACTGCTACTACCACCACAACTACTAGGTGTACAAGAGAGAGAAGTGCCCAAGGAAGAAGCCACGCAGCACAAGTTTCACTTTTCCCTTACAGTCAGGGCTCATGAGTTCGAATCCCAGCTCTGCCACTTGTCAGCTGTGTGACTGTGGGCAAGTCACTTAACTTCTCTGTGCCTCAGTTTCCTCATCTGTAAAATGGGGATTAAGACTGTGAGCCCCACGTAGGACAACCTGATTCCCCTGTGTTTACCCTAGTGCTTAGAACAGTGCTCTGCACATAGTAAGCGCTTAACAAATTCCAACATTATTATTATTATTAGGTCAGAAAAGGAATGAGAGGTGCCCGGCATAGAGTTGAGAGAACACAGTCTCTTGCTTGGGTGAGCCCAAACATCAGGGATTCTGAGCTCACTTCATCCTGGCAAGATAATCCAAATACTGTGGGCCCAATTCTCCTAATGTTTAAAATTAGGCTCAAACACCCTTAGAACAGAGGCTTCAAGAATGTCACAGTGCAGAGTGATAATAACTGGTATTTGTTAAGCATTTATGTTTCTGTAATCAGCACTGGGGCTTGTACAGATAATCAGATCAGACACAGTCCCAGTCCCACAAGGGACCCACAGTCTAAGTAGGCGGGAAAATAGTTATGGAATTTTATAGATGAAAAAACTGGAGGTACAGAGAAGATAAGTGATTTGCCAAGGCCACACAGCAGACAAATGTCAGATTCTCCTTAGAGGGAGAAAAGAAAATGGCACCAAGCTCATCTGTGAGAATCAGCAAGGACTAGGGGATAGAGCACAGGTCTGGGAGCCAGGAGGCCATGGGTTCTAATCCCTGTTCTGACACTTGTCTGCTGTGTGACCTTGGAAAAGTTACTAATCTGTTCCTCAGTTAACTCATCTGTAAAATGGAGATTAATATTGTGAGCCCCAGATGGGGCATGGACTGTGTCCAATCTGATTAGCTTATATCTATTGCAATGCTTAGTATAGTACCTGACACATAGTAAGTGCTTAACAAATCCTATAAAAAAATAAAATCAATCAATATTATTTGTTGAGATCCAAGTTGTGCAGAACATTCTACTAAGCAACTGGAAGTGGACATTAGAGGCAAAAGACACAACCCCTGCCCTAGAGGAGTTTGTAATCTAATATTCAACAGTGTTGCAAGGGGAAATTTTTCCATACATATGGTGCAGCAAATCAATCAGTGGTATTTACTGAGTGCTTACTGTGTGCAGAACACTGTACTAATTGCTTGGGAGAGTACAATATAATAGAGTTAGTAGACTTGTTGCCTGCCCAGAAGGAATTTTACAAGGTCATTCAGGCATCATTTTCTCAGCCAAAAATCTCAACATTAATAACTTATCCTTCCCTGATCCCCACAGAATTTATCTACATACCCTAATAGTATTTTTCTCTATCTGTAATTTATTTTAATGTCTCTCTTTTCTGCTAGATTATAAACCTCTTGAGGACTGGTATCCTGTCTATTTTCTCCACTGTATTCTCCCAAGGGCTTAGTACAGGGCTCTGCACATGGTAAGTGCTCAATAAATACCACTGATGGATTGATTGATTGATTGACTGATTTAAACCAGAAGGCAGGCTCTCTGTATGTAAAGGTCACTTAAAGTATACAGACTATGTCCAATATAGGCAGCAAAGATGGAACAGTCTGCTACCTGAAGGAATTTAGTTCATTTGTGATTATTTTTAGCAGTTATGAACATGCTTCATTTCTGGAAATTTTTCATCAGTCATAAAATATTCATATATAATAGAAAGCTTCTGACTTATCTTCTAGACTTTGTCCTATAAACTGAGCTGGCCCCCAGTAGAGTTGTCATTCATCTAATCTTTTGTTTTATTATAGTTTCTGTAAATGTACCATATTTAAAATCATATCTTGGTTTCCATACCAGAGGATAATGAGCCTGGAAGAGGTGCATATTTCTTTAGTTTTGAATTAAAGCTACTGGCAAGAAGTGAGTTTAGGAAATGGGGATGTTTATTTTTAAAACAAAAATACTGTTTTTCATTTTTAGGATATGAAAGGACTGAATGTTTACTTGGGAAGGGATCAGGAGCCTTTTGTGAGCTGTCTTATAGCTTCCCAAGTAGCCCTCACAGGAATGAAGAACTACACCCCAATGTTTAAGCATTATTCAGAAATAATTACGGATATTTTCCCTTCCAAAAATATTTTTTCTAGAAGCTGCTATTTCAAAGGCTTTCAAGTCTATGTGTCATTATCAAATAATCTTTTTTGTACTTGGCTGTTTATTATTGGATTGCAACAACGATAAAGCTCTAGGGGTTTTGTCTCCTTTGGTATGCTAATTAGCCATTTTCCTTTTGATCTTTTTCCTACTGAAAAGAGTGAAAAGCTATCTCAGCAGGGAATCTTACTGATGTACATTCATCTCCTCATCTCCATAAAGTGAGTATCAGAGGAAGACAACAATTTCACTAGCGAAAAAGAGTTGCTATAGACTTTAGTGCATAATGGACTCTGCTCCTAAATAATCCTGCTGTCACTCATATTGGATATTAAAGAAGGTAACCTCTGAAGGCAAAGAGGAAGAGGCACAAATATTTCATGTAGCAGAGCAAACTGAAGTCATTGCTTCTGTTTTTCCTTAAGCACTGAATTCATGCACATCAATGTCATTTCCACTCACTTTTAACACTGTTATTTCTTCAATATTTAGTTGTAACAATAACTGAGTATTTACTATCACAAAAAATGAAAACTGAATAGTAGTGGGAAATACAGGAGAGAAAACAAATTCTATAAACCGGTTCATCTAAGAATTACAATAACTTCCTAAAAAATTTTATTGAGCGGAAAAAGTGTGTGTGTGTGTTTGTGTATTAGTGATGGTTGAGAAGAGAAATGCAGCTTATGGATACCACTTATAATTTATCTCTCCTGGATCCCCTCCAATCTGGCTTCTGCCCCCTCCACTCCACTGAAACCACAGTCTCAAAGGTCACCAATGACCTCCTACTTGCCAAATCAAATGGCTCCTACTTTACCCTAATCCTCCTCGACTTCTCAGCTGCCTTTGACACTGTCAACCATCACCTTCTCCTCAAAATGTATCCAACTTTGGCTTTACTGACTCCATCCTCTCCTGGTTCTCTTCTTATCTCTTTGGCTGCTTATTCTCAGTTTCCTTTGTGGGCTCCTCCTCTCCCTCCCATTCCCTAACTGTAGGAGTTCCTCAAGGATCAGTTCTTGGTTCCTCTCTATTCTCCACCTACAGTCACTCCCTTGGTGAACTTATTCACTCCCACAGCTTCAAATATCATCTCTATGCAGATGACTTCCCTGTTCTCTCTCCCTCCCCCCAGGCTCACGTCTCCTCGTTCCTTCAGGACATTTCTATTAGATGCCCTCCCACCACCTCAAACTCAACATGTCTAAGACAGAGCTCCTTATCTTCTCTCCCAAACCCTGTCCTCTCCCTTTCTTTCTCATCATTGTGGATGGCACTACCATCCTTCCCATCTCACAAGCCCACAACCTTGGTGGTAGCCTTGACTATACTATCCCATTCACCCCACATATCCAATCCATCACCAGTGCCTGCCAATCTCACCTTCAAAACATCGCCAAGATCCACCCTTTCCTCTCCATGCAAACTGCTACCACATTAGTACACTCACTCTCCTATCCTGCCTGGATTACTTGCATCAGCTTTGTTTCTGACCTCCTAACCTCCTGTCTCTCCCCATTTCAGTCATTTCACTCTGCTAACTGGATTATCTTTCTCTAGAAACGTTCTGGGCATGTCACCCCCCTCCTCAAAAATCTCCAGTGGTTGCCAATCAACTTCTGTATCAAGCAAAAACTCCTCAGAATTGGCTTCAAAGCTCTTCATCACCTTGCCCCCTTTTACCTCGCCTCTCTTCTATTCTTCTACATCCTGGCCTGTACACTCTGCTGCTCTGGTGCTAATCTTCTCTCATTGTGACTCGATCTCCCCTGTCCCACAGTCGACCCCAGGCCCACACTCTACCTCTGGCCTGGAATGCCCTCCCTCCTCAAATTTGTCAAGCAACCACATTTCCCCCCTTCAAAGCCCTACTGAAGGCTTACCTCCTCCAAGAGGCCTTCCCAGACCAAGCCCCATTATTCTTCAGCTCCCCTTCCCCTTCCCATCACCCTGACTCACTCCCTTTGCTCTATCTCACCTCCCCGCCCCACAGCACTTATGCATATATGTACATATCTATAATTCTATTTATTTATATTAATGCCTGTTTACCTGTTTTAATGTCTGTCTCCCCCAAATCTAGACTGTAAACCCGATGTGGACAGGGATTGTCTCTCTTTATGCTGAATTGTACTTTCCAAATGCTTAGTACAGTGCTCTGCACATAAGTAAGTGCTCAATAAATGTGAATGAATGAATGAGTGAATTTTCTTTTTATCAAACTCTCAGAATGGCCAACTTTCAGGTGCAGACTAGGCTGTCAAATAGGGAGAGCAAGAGCAGACTGAATCTGGGGCCTCTGAGCAGTTGTTCATGGTGGCAGGCACCAAGTAGCTAAATATATATATATATTCATTTGTGTATATATATGTATATATATATATACACACACACATATATGTATATGTATATATGTATGCATATATATCTCTATATCTCTATATATATCACACCCAAATGAATGTTCTTAACCTTGGTTTTTGATCTCCTAATGTGTTTCATTATCAAGAATTCCTGAACAGTTTACAGATGAATTCCCACATGGATGACAAACTCTTTTTCATTTAAATTTGAGCCAAATGGTAAAGATATATATGCATGCGGGTAGGCTGGCCCTATTTTCTTTTCAGTGGTATTTGTTCAGTGCTTACTATGTGTCAGGCACTGTTTTAAGATCTGGGGTGTGCAATCTTAATCCCCACTTTACAGATGAGGTACCTCCCCTCCCCATCACTCCGACTCACTCGCTTTGCTTTACCCTCCCTCCTTGCCCCACAGCACTTGAGTGTATATGTATATATCTATAATTCCATTTAATGCCTGTGTACTTGTTTTGATATGTATATATCTATAATTATTTTTATTTATATTGATGCTACTGATGCCGGTTTACTTGTTTTGATGTTTGTCTCCCCTTCTAGACGGTGAGCCCATTGTGGGCAGAGATTGTCTCTCTTTGATGCTAAATTGTACTTTCCAATTACTGCACCCAGTAAGTGCTCAATAAATATGATTGAATGAATGAATGAGGCATAGAGAAGTTAAATAACTTTGCCCAAGTTCAAACAGCAGATAAATGGGAACCCTCTTGATTCCCAGTTTCATGCTCTTTCCACTAGACAACACTGCTTCTATTTGGGACAAAACCTTTAGTATAGCAAGATAATATCTATATGAGCAAACAAGTTTGACACCTTAGGTCTTTTTGGTCATACTTTCAGACAAGGATAGGGCCTCATTATTAGTTGCTTCATCTCTGAAAATGTAGGAGAGCGCCCTTTAATCTCTAGGTATAAATGAAATAATTTGCAGAATTTGTTGAGCGCTTACTATATTCCAGGTACTGTAGTAAGTTCTGGGTTGAATACAAGTAAATCAGATGGGATACATTCCCTGTTCCACATGAAGTTTATAGTCTTAATCCCTGGAGAAGTTAAATGACTTGCCCAAGGTCACACACTAGGTAAATGGTGGATCTTGGATTAGCACACAGGTCCTCTGATTCCCAGACTCATTTTCCTTCCACTAGGTAACACTGCTTCTGTTTGGGACAAACTCTTTAGTACAGCA
This sequence comes from Ornithorhynchus anatinus, assembly GCF_004115215.2. Lineage (NCBI taxonomy): Eukaryota > Metazoa > Chordata > Mammalia > Monotremata > Ornithorhynchidae > Ornithorhynchus > Ornithorhynchus anatinus. Next base: position 113,430,724 of record NC_041729.1, read on the forward strand.
AGATGATATCTTTATGAGCAAACAGTTTGGTCATCCTAGGTATTTTCATCTATGGTTTCAAAAATGGATAGAGTCTCATCATTATTAGTTGCTTCATCTCCGAAAATGAAGGACAGTGTTCTCTCTATCTAGGTATATATAAAATAACTGTGGTATTTGTTAAGCAATTATTCTGATCCAGGCACTGTACTACAAATACAAGCAAATCAGGTTGGACACATTGCCTGTCCCACATGGGGCTCAAAGTCTTAATCCTCATTTTACAGATGAGTTAACTGAGGCACAGAGAAGTTAAGTGACTTGCTCAAGGTCATGCAGCAGAAAAGTGGCAGAACTGGGATTAGAACCTAGGTCCTTCTGACTCCCAGGCCTGTGCTCTATCCACTAGGTCACGCTCCTTCTATATGTATATATATGCTGAATTGTACTTTTCAAGCACTTAGTACAGTGTTCTGCACACAGCAAGTGCTCAATAAATAAAATTGAATGGATGAATGAAAATTTTATATCTATAGTAAGTGCTTAACAAATACCATCATTATTCTATATTCTATAGTCTCTTTCTATATATATATATATATATTCTCATAGCGGTAATAATTTATTTTCTATTTTAACCTCATAAAGTCAGTGTCAAAGTTGGTAAAGTGTTAGATGTATAAATTGTATGTGTGTGTTTGTGTGTGTGAGAGTGAGTTATTTTTATACACATTCATAATTCATATATCTATTAAAGTCATGTGCATTAAAGTTTGGCCTGAACCTGTAAGTCCATCATCTTCCACATAACTATTTAACCATATCTTACCATTCACTGAGAACTCTGAGTGCACAGCCACAATGTCAAATTGAGAAGCCTAACAAGCATAACATAAACAGATTCAATATTTACAAAACCCACATGTAGCTAATGTCTACTTCACTGTATTGCCGAACAGCTTCTACCTTAGATGCTCTTTCTTGCATCTATAGAGTCCTATTATCTTTCAGTCTAATTGATTCCCCCTTGTCTCTTCCCATTACCCTATTTCCCTTACCGACCACTTCAGGACCAGTCCCTTCCCTTTCTACAACTGGTGTTCTGCAACTGCCCCATAGTTGCTGCTTCTGGCCCCAGCCCAAGAATCACCAGAGGGTCACAACTGGGGTTGGAATTTGAAGGAACAGAGGGGGTTCTGAAATTTTGTCCTTATGTCTGATTAAGTACCATACGCAGTCAGGGAATGTATCAACTAACTCTATTGTGTTCTCCCAAGCACTCAATAAAGTACTCTGCACACAGTCAGTGCTCAGTAAATATCATTGATTGAATGATTGTTTCAGAAACTTCAATTTTGCAAACAATAGTATGCCCACTAAAAGACTAGCCACCAGGTAATCCTTTACATATTTACATAGTGAAGGGAAGAGTGAGTCTTGAGAAGCATGGCTGAGAGCAGCTGCTCTATAACTTCTCCAGCTCAGTCTTTGAAATAAAAATCTTTAACAAGAGACATTGGAGGGAGGGAGGCAACATGAGGCTTTGCTGCCAATATGCCAATGAACCACTTGTCTCTCTTTCATCTGCTCCCTCACCCAACACTTTCCCATTTGCTCCTCAGAAAACAGCCAGGAGGAGACCAAATGTTGCATACCTGCCTGATGCTCCTAATTGCAGTGGTGTGTTGGACCTTAATTATCTCCATGGAACCAACACCTTCTATATGTCACATTCCAAATGGATGCTGTTTTGACTGGGGAAAAGACAAACTGAAATCCATGTCTCAGCTTAAATGTGAGTGCTCTATTGTAGCCACATTTGCCAAGACATATTGTATTTCTGGAGATGTTCCAATTTCTAAATATTTTGTGCAAGAGCAAATTGGTTGGGCTGAGACCTCGGGGTAACAGTTGAAGCAGGATGAATAAGGTCTTAGAAACAAGGAAGAATGGTGATGCCATGTACCATACAGAAATGTCACTCTGAATGTGTCTAGGAACACATACATTAAATGTTACCTGAAGCAGCTAAACAAGGAACACCTCCTAAATCATCAAGTCTGGGCAGCTGCTGATGGTCACCAAAACGTACCCAACCTACCCACCAAATATGTATGAATACTCTGCTGTTCATCTATTATTCTAATTTGTGATATTTTTGTGGTATCCTTTTTAACTGATTGTGGCAAATCTATAACACTGTAGAGTAAGGGATTGGAAACCATTGGTTCATATAGGTTAAGTAATCCATACAGATATTAAATTGTGATTTTATGAAGTGTCTAACTACTCCTATTGTTGACTTTAGGCTTCTAAAGTGAATGTCAGATAATAAGTGGCTATAGGAAAAATCAGTGGTCTAGGTGTTCTTGATAAGCTTTAACACTAGTCTACCCATAGTTTAAACAGAAGGAAATGCAATCCTTTAAAACTAAAATTTTACTTTAAAAGGAATCTCAATATTTTGTAAAAACTAATTCAGGGAAATTTATGCCACATAGTATCCTAGATATGTGTGTGTATATCTGAAGGGTCAGTGAGTTAGGCTGAAAAAAATCCCAATAATTTACCAGTTTTAATTTAGAACAACAGGTGGCAATTTTTATGAAGGATATATACACCTGGATTTGGCATAGAGCGATTAGACTATAATGATTTCAGAAGTTTCTCTATACCTTTTCAGCTGTCTCTCCTGAAACCTGGTGCAATTCTATTTAGTAGGAAGTGTGGGTAGGCTGGAATTTAATTTTAAAAGCATTTCAGAATGGGCCCGGCTTGAATTTTCTCTTAAGGATTTACCCAAAAGACAAGTATATGGTCAGGTTCCTATGATACAGAGCACTTATAGTATCTGTCCTTTCTGTCCCTCCTCTCACCCGCGCGCAACTTCTGTTCTTGAGTAGATGAAGACTGTCCACTCCTTGCCTAGGTCTGTGACTCTGGGCCTGCCCACTTCATTCATTCATTCAATCATAATTATTGATTGCTTACTGTGTTCAAAGCACTGTATTAAGTGTTGAGCATTGTACTAAGTCCACTCAAGCACTGCTATTTATAAACAGCTATTGAGAAGGAAGCATGGGACTAATGGCTTGTGAGAATTCAGTGGAAGTGAGAGACACTGTCCTGTCTTCAGGAAGCTCACAGACTAAAGAGATAGACATCTAAGACAAACTGGGACTATCCAGGTGGGTGAGCACCACCACTCTGTCCTTATGCAGGGTGACCACAAGCACACACAGACTCTGCCATTGCCTGCTAAGATGCCACTGGAGAGTGGATTCTGGATAATAATAATTATGGTATTTGTGGGGTAGATACAAGTTAATGAGGTTGGACACAATCCCTGTCCCACATGGGCTTCACACTCTTAATTCCCATTTTACAGATCAGGTACCTGAAGCCCAGAGAAGTTAAGTGACTTGCCCTAGGTCACACGGCAGACGTGGTGGAGTAGGAATTAGAACCCAGGTCCATCTGGCTTCCAGGCCAATGCTCTATCCATTAAGTCATGCTGTTCCTCACAGATGAGAAGCAGGTGATCTTTCTCCTTTCCAGCTGCAGGAAAAGTGTCACTTGACATTAGCTCCCTGATCCAGAAAGGAGAGCTTGGCCCAAGTGAGAGCAACTTTCTGAAAGATTTGAATGAAGGAAGCACTGTGGAGGTGACCCAGGGCTGTGAGCTAGTGGGACAAGATTGGCAAAGGGGTAGGGGAGCAGGTGAGTTGTGTTCAGTAGAGAGAGTGGTGTTGAGGGTATCAACTATTCAGTCAGTCGATAGTAGCTATTGAGCACCTACTATATGTATAGCACTATGCTAAGTACTTGGGAAAGTGCAGTAGACTTAGACATGATCCCTGGCTTCAGGAGCTTACAATCTAGTGGCGAAAACAGATACTAAAATACATTATATATAGGAGGAAGCCATATGCTCTAAAGTATTTGCATCAGTGCTATGGGTAGTGGGTGAGTAGCCCACTGCCTAGGAATGACTAGATATGACTTTTGCTTGAACAGTATGCTGTTTACAAGCTGTGTGCTAGCTCCACCCAGGTCTACAGTTCCCCAATATATCAGCTTTTTCTGAATGCTCTGATATTGTTAGGTTAGAGTTTTGCATTAGGTTTACCTCCAGCAAATTTGGAGCAGCTCTAAGAATGTCTTCAGCCCACTGACCTTCCAAAGACACTTGCCCTCTTGCAGTCCTGGAATTGGTATGGCATCCTGAGACCATGACAGTATTTGCAAAGTATATTGTGGCTTTTGATCTAGATCATCTTTTCTTGGCTTCATGTTGCCTGAATTTACACTCATTCCCTCGGTGAACTCATTCGCTCTCACGGCTTTGACTACCATCTCTACGCAGATGACACGCAGATCTACATCTCCGCCCCTGTCCTCTCCCCCTCCCTTCAGGCTCGCATCTCCTCCTGCCTCCAGGACGTCTCCACCTGGATGTTGGCCCGCCACCTAAAATTCAACATGAGCAAGACTGAGCTCCTCATCTTCCTTCCCAAACCCGGTCCTCTCCCAGACTTCTCTATCACCGTGGATGGCACGACCATCCTTCCCGTCTCTCAGGCCCGCAATCTCGATGTCATCCTTGACTCGTCTCTCTCGTTCACCCCACGCATCCTATCCGTTACCAAGACCTGCCGGTTTCACCTTTACAATATCGCCAAGATCCGCCCTTTCCTCTCCACCCAAACGGCTACCTTGCTACTCCGGGCTCTGGTTATATCCCGGCTAGACTACTGTGTCAGCCTTCTCTCTGACCTCCCTTCCTCCTCTCTCGCCCCGCTCCAATCTATTCTTCACTCCACTGCCCGGCTCATCTTCCTGCAGAAACGATCTGGGCATGTCACTCCCCTTCTTAAACAACTCTAGTGGTTGCCTATCAACCTCCGCTCCAAACAAAAACTCCTCACTCTAGGCTTCAAGGCTCTACATCACCTTGCCCCTTCCTACCTCTCCTCCCTTCTCTCTTTTTACCGCCCACCCCGCACGCTCCGCTCCTCTGCGGCCCACCTCCTCACCGTCCCTCGGTCTTGCCTATCCCGCTGTCGACCGCTGGGCCACGTCCTCCTGCGGTCCTGGAACGCCCTCCCTCCTCACCTCCGCCAAACTGATTCTCTTTCCCTCTTCAAAACCCTACTTAAAACTCACCTCCTCCAAGAGGCCTTCCCAGACTGAGCTCCCCTTCTCCCTCTACTCCCTCTACCACCTCCCCTTCACCTCTCCGCAGCTAAGCCCTCTTTTCCCCCTTTCCCTCTGCTCCTCCCCCTCCCCCTCTCCCTTCCCATCCCCTCAGCACTGTACTCGTCTGCTCAACTGTATATATTTTCATTACCCTATTTATTTTGTTAATGAAATGTACATCGCCTTGATTCTATTTAGTTGCCATTGTTTTTATGAGATGTTCTTCCCCTTGACTCTATTTATTGCCATTGTTCTTGTCTGTCCGTCTCCCCCGATTAGACTGTAAGCCGTCGAACGGCAGGGACTGTCTCTATCTGTTGCCGACTTGTTCATTCCAAGCGCTTAGTACAGTGCTCTGCACATAGTAAGCGCTCAATAAATACTACTACTAATAATAATAATGTTGGTATTTGTTAAGCGCTTACTATGTGCAGAGCACTGTTCTAAGTGCTGGGGTAAACACAGGGGAATCAGGTTGTCCCACGTGGGGCTCACAGTCTTAATCCCCATTTTACAGATGAGGGAACTGAGGCACAGAGAAGTTAAGTGACTTGCCCACAGTCACACAGCTGACAAGTGGCAGAGCTGGGATTCGAACTCATGAGCCCTGACTCCAAAGCCCGTGCTCTTTCCACTGTGCCACGCTGCTGCTACTATTGAATGAATGAATGAATTTAGGGGAAAAAAACAAGGGGCAAGATGAGAAACATCCTTTTCAAGGGGGTAAATATCCTAACAAATCTGCGAAGAAGGAACCCTCCTAATTCCTGCAGTTATTCCACATCCTTAAAAAAAGTGGTATTTGGTAAGCATTTAATATGTGTCAGGCACTGTACAAAGGGTTGATGTAGATACAAGCAAGTCAGGTTGGACACAATACATGTCCCACATGGGCCTCACAGCCTTAAGCCCCCTTTTACTGTTGAGGTAACTGAGGCACAGAGAAGTTAAGAACTTGCGCAAGGTCACAAAACAGACAACTGGTGGAGTCAGAAGTAGAACCCAGGTCCTCTGGCTCCAGGCCCGGGCTGTTTCCATTAGGCCATGTTGCTTCCCTCCTTCTCTTCCCTCTTTCCTCTTCCCTTCTTCCCTCACCTCCTTCCCTTCCCTCCTAACATCCTTGCACAGCTTTCCATTTATGTGGAAGGTGACAGAGCTAAGATTCCACAACAGTTGCAGCATCGCTGACAGACTTGCTGGTTTGCTGCTGTTAAGCACACTGCCACCTTGCAAGGCTTCTACAGACTGGGCCCCTGCAAGATCCAAGTAGCCCTCTTCTAGCTGAGGGAATTGCTTGAAAAGTGGGATCAATTTTCTTTCCCCTCCTTCTTCCTTCCTCATCCCTCCTCCACCTCCCAGCTCATGAAATCATGTGATGCTATTGGAAAGTTAAGAGAACTTAGTCTCCCCTTTGCTCTCTCCACCATCAGCCCACCAATACCAATCATTCTTCGAAGCAGATTTAAACACAAGATATTTGTTTCCTTTCATCACAAAGGATGCCCAAATGATACTGAACAGTTTTCATTCACCCACTCATAAACGCATTCTTTTCTTGTATGTAATTTGGCAGATGTCTAAGAGTAAATACAAAGAGAGTTTTAAAGCAGCCTTTAACCAAGTATACTGTGGGGAAGCAATTAACTGTTCTGCTATCTATCAGAAAATGAGAGGAGGAAAACTTCTAAGAAAAATCAGGTTTTTTTAACAAAATAAGGGCAATGATCATCAGACTTTCAAAAAGTGTTTGTTCTTTAAGCATATTGCATTATTAAATAATGATAATTAAAATAGTACATAACAAGTCAGTAGGTGTTCACTGGGTTTCTGTTTTTAGGTTTTGGATGGAAAACAGGCTTCGAATGTCATTGAAAAATATTAAATCTCATTCTGTTGGTGAGTCAAGGGACGACTTTGAGGTTGACACAGAGCCAGGATGTGTAATCTGCCATTTTCTCCTGGATGCCATTTTCTTCTATTAAAAAAGAAGTACCTAAATTGAAGTGCATCAAACATATGGGAAATGTGTAGATTACCTTTGTTGAACCAGAAGTCAAACTCATTTACTCATATTCTTATATCTCTTCATGGGATCACTCCCTGAAGAGAACTTGGCCACAGCAACCTACAAAAAGTCCTTGTTTCTTATATTGGGAATCAATCAATTGTATTAATCCAGTGCTTATTATATGCAGAGCCTGTACTAAACACTTGGGAGAGTAGGTAAACATGATCCCTACCCAGAAGGAATTTACAGAGTAGAGGGAATGCAAAGTTCTTCCATACTGGAATTAAAAGACTTAATTTGTAATGCTGCACTCTGGAAAGATGCCCCACTTTTTTCCAAGCAATTGGCCTCTCATTTTCACCCCAAAGCTTAGTACAGTTCCCGACACAGAGTAAGCACTTAATGAATGCCATAAATAATAATGACAATAATTTTAAAAAAACCACTTGGATTTAACCAAAAGAAATGCAAAGCAAATTTGCATTTTGAAGTCAAACTATAAAAACTAATAAACAAAAAGAAATTAAATATTGAAATGCCTTCTTGTTCAGGTACTTTATCACTTTCTGCTGCCAATTCATATCTTGTTTTGTTACAACCTGGATGGGGAATTATGGTTACTCTTTAAAACCATGTGAGCCAATTATTTGGTCAAAGCTTCCCCTGATATTTGTATAGTAAGTGCTGACATTAGAATCTGAAGCATGGGGAAATTTTGAAGGTGACACATGGTGGTTACCATGGTAACTCACCAGGATACATTTCCATAATCTCTTGCATCCATTTGTGGAAATAGAATTAATATCTACCTGATTTCAAATACAAGGAAAGGGCCATTGCCAGTGGTTTTTAATTCCTACAGAGCTAACTGGAGTTTTCCACTCAAGTCAATAAAAATGCAGGTTTTCAGAGCCAGAATGAAGAGAGGAGTGAGCCTCTTGAGGGTACGGGTCATTAGCCTTTACTTCTAGATGTGGTCCTAAGTGTCTACTGTGGTGGGGGTGTCTACTGTAGTACTCTGCCCACAGATACATATTGATGATGATAATAATAAAAATATCTGTTAAGCATTTATTATGCACCAAGCACTGTGCTAAGCAATCCTACTCAGGGATCACAGCCTAAGGATAAAGAAGAATGGGCATTGAATTCCCATTTTACAGTTGAGGAGACTGAGGTACAGAGAAGTTAAGTGACTTGCCCTAGATCACACAGCAGTCCAGTGACAAACCTGGGAATAGAAGCCAGGTCTCTGACTTGTACTTGGCTAGGCCGCTTCAAGTGTCTTAGTTTCAGCTCATGTAGAGATGCTCTGCCCAGCCCACAAAAGGGTACTGCAGCAGATTCCAGAAGGAAGAGGAAGTTACTGGCTTTGCTGTTGATCATGAGGGATCTATGGAAAATGATTGCAGTGAAAAACATAGATTTCTCATTCTGATCTGGAAATTGTGAGGTCTTGGACAGATTCTGTAATTTCTGCTCATTATGGGCATTCATTCATTCAATTGCATTTATTTAGTCCTTACTGTGGGCAAAACACTGTACTAAGCACTTGGGAGAGTACAATATAACAGTAAATGGACACATTCCCTGCCTTATAGTCTAGAGGGGGAGACAGACATTAATGTAAATAAACAAATAAATTACAGATATGCACATAACTGCAGGGAATGTGTCTGTTTTATGGTTATATTGTATTCTCCCAAGTGCTTAGGACAGTGCTCTGCACACCATAAGCGCTCAATAAACACGATGGAATGAATGGATGAATGTTGGACTGCATTTAACACCCGAAATACTGGCCCACAGTATTACCTCAGAATCAATCGATCACTCAAAGTGACCAAAATTTCTTCAGAGGTAATACTACAGGATAAAGCACTCTTAACTTTCAAAACCCCTTTAATAAGATTTTCCAGATCAACTAATGTAACAGAGGCTTCCTGGGAGCTGAACTCTCCAACGGTAGAGATTATGTGGTTGATGCATATCAAGGGTAATGAAGTGTTTAGCAGCAGTGTGGCCTAGTGAAAAGAGCACAGTCCTGGGAGTCAGAGGACCGGGGTTCTAATTCCAGTTCCTCCACTTGTCTGTCATATGACCTGGGCAAGTCATTTCACTTTTCTGTGCCTCAGTTACCTCATCTTTCAAATGGGGATTAAGACTGTGAACCACAGGTGAGACATGGACTGTGTCCAAACAGAATAGCTTGCATCTATCCCAAAGCTTAGTACAATGCCTGGTACATTGTAAGCACTTAACAGATACCATTAAACACGGGGGTGGGGAGAGGCACAGACATACACATATGAAGTATCAGATTCCTTCCCACAGCCTCACCCCTAGGGCTGGGAGAAGGATGGGGAAGGGGAATTTGGGGAAATGAGGGGTTATGGGGCCAGGACAAGAGTTAATGTAGGACCGGGGAAGGAGAGTACTGGAAGATCAATTCTGGAGAGTCTCTGCAGATACTAGGGTACTGCCCCAATGGCAAAGCCTCAAAGAATATTTTGAGGACTAGTTAAATATTAATAAAAGTAGCATAGAGATAAAAATATGTCATATCTATTAAGTGGGGAATGATTCAATATCTCCCTTGATTATTCAGGGAAGGCTTACTGAATGAGAGTAGATTGAACTCAGAAAGGGAACACTTTTCCTCGAAGGAAAGTTTCAAGGGACAGAACTTTAATTACATCCTGAGGCACATGCCAAAGAAATCATTCAGTATGCTCTTGAAAAGGAAAGCTCTGTCTATTGGTGGCAAGAGGCCTCTTGCACAAAGCAGTAGTGGGACCTGAAACACAGACCAAAGCACGTGAGATCAGGGAACACATGCAAGGACAGATGTTTTCTTCCCTTTGCTCCTCTATTTTCCCTCTAAACAAAAGTAGTTGTCAGGCCTAGAGAGCTTTAAGTGTTGCATCCAAGGGAACAATAGTTGTGGCTCACGGCGTGGGTAATGGTGAAATAGGGTGTTGCTGAACCTGCCAATAGGTAAATCAGAGCTTAACTCCACCTGACTGCAGTCACCAAGGTTAGGAAATAATAATAATGATGGTATTTGTTAAGCACTTACTATGTACAAAGCACTGTTCTAAGTGCTGGGGGGAATACAAGGTGATTAGGTTGTCCCACATGGGGCTCATTTTACAGATGAGGTAACTGAGGACCAGAGAAGTGAAATGACTTGCCCAAAGTCACACAGCTGACAAATGGCGGAGCCGGGATTAGAACCCATGACCTCTGACTCCCAAGCCCAGGTTCTTTCCAGTGAGCCATGCTGTAGTTTGCTTACTGGCATCCAACTACAATTTGGAAAGGTTAATGTGTTTATGTGTGCCCATTGTGACCCAGTGTGGGTCAGTTTCCCAGGTCATGAAGGGAGAAAAGAAAAAGTTACGGAATTTCTGGAGTGGGGAACCATAAGCTTGAGTGGGAATGTTTAGGGATAGGAAGGGTTAGTAGCCTCAGGTAGAACCATGCTTTTTCTTGGGAGGAGTCCTTCTCTGCCTCCTGTCTCTCCCCACTCCAGTCCATACTTCACTCTGCTGCCCGAATCATTTTTCTACAAAAATGTTCAGCCCATATCTTCCCACTCCTCAAGAACCTCCAATGGTGGCCCATTCACCCCCATATCAAACAGAAACTAGTTACCATTGGCTTTAATGCACTCAATCACTCGCCCCCTCTTTCCTCCTGGCTACTTCCCTGCTACAACCCAGCCTGCACACTTCGCTTCTCTAATGCCAACATACTCAATCTCACCCATGTCTGGTATGCCCTTCCTCCTCATATCCCACATACCATTACACTCCTCACCTTCAAGGCCTTATTGAAGTTACATCTCCTGTAAGAGGCCTTCCCTGACTAAGCCTTCATTTCCTTTTCTCCCATGCCCTTCTGCGTCATCCTGACTTGCTCCATTTATACACCCACCTCCCCCAACCCCACAGCAACTATGTACATATCTGTAATTTATTTATTTGTATTTACATCTGTCTTCCCCTCTAGATTCTAAGGTCACGCATGGAAATATGTCTGTTGTGTTGTACTCTCCCAAGTGCTTACCTAGTACAGTGTACACAGTTTCTTCAAATGCTGTCGAGTCGTTTCCAACCCATAGCAAGTCCATGGACATACCCTCTCCAGAACATCCTATCTTCTGTCATAAAGTCATTCTGGTATGTGTATCCATAGAGTTTTCTTGGCAAAGATACACAAGTGGTTTACCATTGTCTTCTTCTGCGCTTTGATCAGCGTTTTGATCACTTGATCATCCACTTTTGACTCTTTCCCATGCTGCTCTGCCCAGCACAGGTGAATCGACACTTTGATGCTTCGACGTAGACCTTTCTATTCGTAGACCTTTCTATTATCTGCACACGTAAGTGCTCAGTAAATATGACTGACTACGGTGAGACCCCTGGAAAGCACTCCATGGTTAATTTCCATTCTATTCACTAGAGTGGAGGGTAGGAGAGGTAACTCTTAGTTCTGTGAGAGTAGAGGCACGATTTAGAGCTAGGTGTTTGATATTTGGCATTTAAATTTTACAAGTCACTAAAGTCTATTTGGCTAGTTTTAGGTATAGTGAGGCAATCATTTTGTGCTTAAGACTAGCTACTTCCTTAGAATTCATTTCAGTTTCCCTTTTCCAAACATTTAGAAGCAATCCCCATTCATTCATCCATTCAATTGTATTTATTGAGCATTTATTGAGCACAGAGCACTTTACTAAGCGCTTGGAAGAGTACAATATATCAATAAGCAAACACATTCTCTGCCCACAATGAGCTTACAATGGAGAGAGTTCCTTTAAGCCACTAGCTAGACACAGCAGGAGTTCATGTGGCAGAGAATATCTTTAGGAAGGCAGAGGAAAAGAGAAAAAGAAAGGATGGGCCATGGAGCAGGATCTGCCCAACTATTGTTTATAAAGCAGAGTGGTGCAGAAGCAAATCATTTAAAAAAATTAAATCACATCAAATTTGAAAAGTTATTTTGGAAAATAGAGTAGAAAATGATTTTCTGGTGTCCCAAGCACAGAAAAATACAAATAGAAAACTGAATCAAGAAAATCAGCAAATCCTTTGGGACACTGTTGTAGTATGGTGGCAGCATGATGTCAGGCTCCATACCAAACTAAAAGTCTACAGAACCGAAGGGCTGTCTACCCTTCTCCATAACTGTGAGACCTGGACTACCTCTGGTTCTTAGAGCAGTTCCACCGGTGAGTTACTTATGAGTCATACTCAGTATCAATGGCAAGACAAGATCATGGACCATGAAATTCTGGTAAGTAGTCTCCAAGCCCCAAAATTATGCTCAATCTATCCCACCTATGCTGGGTGGGACATGTAAAGGGAAGGAGTGGCAGAAGGAAACTTAAACAACTGCATTATGGAGAGCTGAAACTGGGAAAACCAAAGCATGGAGGGCAGGGAAGTTTGCTGTATTGATTACCGCCTTGATTACTGCATCAGCCCTCTTTGCTGGCCTCCCTGTCCCCGTCTCTCCCCACTTGAGTCCACACTTCACTCTGCTGCCAGATCATTTTTCCATAAAACCATTCAGTCCGTGTTTCCCTCCTCTGCAAGAACCTCTAGTGGTTGCCCATCCACCTCTATATCAAACAGAAACTCCTTACCAGTGGCTTGAAAGCAATGTCACCTTGTCCCTTCCTACCTCATTTCCCTGATTTCCTAGTTCAACCCAGCCCTCACACTTTACTCCTCTAACCCCAACCTACTCACTGATGTTGCCTATCTCACCCCGTCTCCTCACCCACATCTTACATCTGGCCTGGAACTCCCTCCTCATTCATGTGTGGCAGACAATCACTCTCATCACCTTCAAAACCTTATTTAAAAACGCATCTCCTCCAGGAGGCCCTCCCCAACTAGGTCCTCATTTCCTCTTCTCACACTCCCTTCCATATCACTCTTGCATTTGGATTTGCACTCTTTATTCACCTCATCCTCAGCCCCACAGCACTAATGTACATATCTAGGATTGATTAATTTATATTAATGTCTATCTCACCCTCTAGACTGTAAGTTCCTTGTGGGCAGAGAAAATGTCTACCAACTCAATTATATTGTACTCTTCCAAACACTCAGTACAGTACTCTGCACACTGTTGGCACTCAGTAAATACGACTGTCTAATTGATAATGAACATCCTCATGAAAAGACTACTACTTTAGGAAATGAAAATGATACAATTTAAAGATTAAGCCTATTTAACTGAACTCATCGTTTAGCTGTGTATGTCGGACACTGGCAAATAATTTCTATTTTCTCCCGCATTTACCTATAATTTCCAAAATAAGTTTTTAAATTTGATTTTTAAAAAACGATTTGCTTCTACACTGCTCTGATCTATGAACTGGGCTGGGCAGAATTCTGGCCAATTTAGCTTCATGACCTTGAATGATCTTTTACTGAAGCAACTCAGAATAACATCAGAACTGGGTTGACACATTTCTTTATTAAAAGCTCAACAGACAAGATAGGATATCAAAATAACTTATTGTCCAAGGGTAAAATAAGAATATGAGATGTTACATTGTATATGTGATAAGACATAATTCAATTCTGAGTTTTTGGCTTATATTGCTAGTGGATGACATGTTTCATAGAATGAGTCTAACAGAAAAAAAAACAATAAGGAAAAAAAAAAGTCCTATCAGCCTGATTTGCTTTCTTCCAAACATTTGTAATAGCTTCAATTTCTGGAGCTCTCTCCTTGACGATAGGAACGATGCCCTTGATAATATTACCCTCATATGTCTCTAGAATGTATGTGCAATTGAGAAATGAAAATAACTAGGTATGTAGAGGAGAGAGTGTTTGAATTGCACACAAGCCTACAGAACAACAAGCTTATAGTCTTTTGAGAAATGGATTAACTTTGACAGCTGGACATCACTGTCTGGACAGCTGGACATCACTGTCTGGAGTTGCTTACTTTTATAATTGGACCTCTTTGGCGGTTGAATTTGTTCCCGAAACATGCTATTAATGTTGGGCAATGCATAGGGTAGACACCATGATAAGCTAGTCAATCCAAACTGCTGATATTGTTACTGTGAAAAGTAAAGCCCTACTAAGCCCTCCTCTTACTACAACCCAGCTTGCAGACTTCAGTCCCCTAAGGCTACCCTTCTCACTGTACCTCAATCTGGACTGTCTTGCCACTGACCTCTCACGCACATCCTGCCTCTGGCCTGGAATGCCCTCCTCATACCCAACAGATAATTACTCTCCTCCACCTTCGAAGCTTTATTGAAGGCACACCTCCTCCAAGAGGCCTTCCATGACTAAGCCCTCCTTTTCTTTTTGCCCACTCCCACTCTGTCATCCCGACTCGCTCCCTTAATATATCGCCCCTGCTCCACCACAGCCCCACAGCACTTATGGACATATCTGGAATTCATTTATTTATGTTAATGTCCATTTCCCCCTCTAGACTGTAAACTTGTTGGGGGCAAGGAATGTGTCTGTTTATTGTTATAGTTTACTTTCCCAAGCACTTAGTACAGTGCCTTACACACAGTGAGTGCTCAATAAATATGACTGACTGATAAAATTGTTTAGTACACCTAATTATACCCTAAAAGTTTAAGATTTATAGCAAGATGTACTGATACATTCTTTCTGAATGCACAGACTTAGAAATTCCTCATTTAAACAACCTTAAAGTTTAAATCTTGTTTTATGAATTTCAATCCCTGACAATTTGGTGAAAATGAGTGTATCATGAGCTTTTGTTGCTGAGACAAATGTAAACTCCTAGTGAGGAGCAAGTTGTTTTGGCCTTCTGAAAGTGCCAGAATGTCTTTTGCCAAACTGAACAAGAGGAACAAATTGCAGCTTCATTCCACATTTTGTTCTTTCTGGAGTGATTGTTTTTTTCTTCTTGTTTGTTTTAATTTACATTTAACTCCAGCGGAGATCAAAGCTGCACTCTATGAACTTTCAGCTGGCAACTTGAAAACATCAACAGCAGGCAAATTTCTGTCATAAAGATTTTAATACTTAGACAGATTTTTTTTTTTAGTCTCAAAGAGACAACACACTGGATCAAGAGTTAATCATAAATTCAGGGTTCTTACCAGAGCATCTGGATGACAGATTCTTGGGGTGTGGAAGAAGGGAGAAGATAACACATCATAAAGTTACAATATTATTCTGCTCATCACTTAACTGGTACAGCACAATTTTTGCTTAAAAAATGTCTTTCTTGAGACTCCAGATATACTCAATTCCAAAAGAAACCGTTTTAATAATTATAGAATCATTAACAGTGAATATTTTGAATTTTACAACAGATATAGCAGATTCCCATTTATCGTTTCTTCAGTTTCATAAATTAGAATGAGACGTCCTAGACCATTTCAAGGAATGTATATATACTGGGTTTTTTTGTGTTAGTATACGATTTTGTGTTGTGTGTGTGTGTGTGTGTGTGTGTGTGTGTGGCAGGCTGTGGGTAAGTAAAGAGAGATTGGTTAAGAGTGTTTCTGAGGCAGGCTAGGAGTGTGGCTAGGGCAGATTTCACCACTCGGTCAAACACCCCACTGGTGCAAAATTTCTATGCATGAGGAAGTGAGTAGGAGCTTAATTTCCTGGCTGAGAGCACCCCCTACCTTGATTCCAGGAACACTGTTCAGATGGAAATTGGTCAGTAACTGAAGTGAGGAAAAGCGCACAGGACAAGAAGGGGCAAGTACAAGTCACAGGTCTTTTCAGTCAAAGTCAAAGCAGCAGGGGCAAAGTTTATTAAATCACAGGTGCTAAAGTGGTTGGGTAGGGGCCTTACCGAATGAGTTTCCAGCTGTGGGGATGAAATTGTTTTTACCCTTGCAGCTTTGAGGGCTGAACCCAGTAGGTACTGAGACCTTCCAAGCAGTGCTGAAGAGAACCCCAAATCTCTCTGATCCTTTGGCTTTTTGAAGTGTTCCTCTTCCTTCCAAGCAATCTGAACACATAGAATCTCTGTCCCCGCTTTGTAGTCCTCTCCCTTAAAATGAAATATTAGCACCTGTGAGTGCAAGTAGCTGAAGTCCAAGTCCAGCTGCTAAGTCAGGGATCCTACCCAAAAGGGGTGACTGGTTGATGCACTGGAAATCCCGGCTCCGCCACTTGTCAGCCGTGTGACTTTGGGCAAGTCACTTAGCTTCTCTATGCCCCAGTGACCTCATCTGAAAAATGGGGCTTAAGACTATGAGCCCCACGTGGAACAACCTGATCACCTTGTATCCTCTCCACCGCTTAGAACAGTGCTTTGCACATAGAAAGTGCTTAACAAATGCCAACATTATCATTATTATTAAATTATGGGGAGAAGATGCAGGATGATGATTCTTCTTTGGGATCTCCAGATGGCAGGTAGCAAGTGGTCACTGGAATCAATACATGGACCACAATTACATCCTGCAGAAAATGTTTAGAGAAACCGCAGGAAAAAAATTAATGAACCTTCCGATGTCCAAACTATTCCCACATTCTGGTGGCTCTAGATGGAAAATTCTAAATTAATTTACACAGCACTTTATGAGTTCATTCATCCAATCGTCTTTATTGAGCGCTTACTATGTGCAGAGCTTACTAAGCGCTTGGCATGTACAATCCAGCAACAGATAGAGACCATTCCTGCCCAATAACGGGCTCACAGTCTAAATGGGGCAGACAGACAGCAAAGCAAAACAGAACCAAAACCTTACTATCCATCTTAGTGCACTCTATCACAGCTTAAGCCTCCTTTACATTTCTTGGACACTTAGTTGATGTAGTTCAAGTAAGGCAACAAGAAGTTTAATTGCTCCATTTCTCCATTCCAGATTTTGTCTTTCAGGTTCTGGCTCTAAATCTCATCCAAATGCCCATTATAATGAAAAATCTCTGGAAGTATCCTGGCATGCTCTTGCAGAAATCAGGAAGATGGCTGATTATTCGCATCAGCTCAAAAAAGTTGGTGCAGCTTATGTGTAACAGCGCCTTAGTAATAGAAGATGCTAAACATATTGCGGTGTACATGTTCCACGCTCTGGTTAGTTAAAAGGAAAAGAATGGATTGATTTATAATAGGATCTGTGATATTTGGGAATTCCAACTTTGAGAACAATGGAGTAATTCGAGCAGACGGCTAAACGTGTCATCAGCACAGCTCCGTCCATCAGTTTCTCTGGTCAAAAGCCCTGGAAATACGACTGATCTTTTGCTGGGATTTTGGACCGAAACCTGAATGCAAGCTGCCCTTCCAAACTTCCTACTCTTTTCGACCCTCACCGTACCGGTCTGTAATGGACTACGATAAGGCGTCTTCTTGTCAGGCAGCTCCTAACACAGAATGGTGCTCAGAACAGCAATTGGACGCAGGTGGTGGTTCTATCGGTAGGTACATTATTTTATTATTAATTCTCTTCAGGTAGTGCGTCAAGAATAACGGCTTTAAAAATCTGTCGTGTTGGGATCGGCACATTCTTCGTCACTTTGAGTGGTGGCCCCAAGAAACCAGTAAAAGCCAAGTCTGCTCGGCCAGCACCCTGATTCTTGGGCTTGCTGACACCTCACCGCCTGGATTAGTTCGTTGAAAGTATTAAGGAGAAAGGAATCGGCTAGGGGCCCATCCTCTATCAGAGGCTTTCATTAAAAGCCTGCTCTGGCAGAAATGAAAAGGGTGAGGATACCCACCGCCGGGCCTGGCCTCTCCAGGTGGATTTGGAGTAACTTGAGGCAATTCTCAGGGGACCTGCGATCTGCCCCGCCGACGGATTGCTCGGCTCGTGGGAGGGGCTGCTCACAGCCCCGGGGGGGTGGGGGGGGGTCGGGGAAGGGGAGAGGGGGGAGCCAATGTGAGCTCAGAAGCCCCCCGGGATTTGCGGAGTGGGCCCAAAAAAGTGCTCGTTTGCATACCGCTCCCTACATCAACCCCTGGGGAAGGGCTGGCTGCGGCGGGCCGCGCTTTGGGCAGCTGCCGGGGTTTAGGGGCAACGGAGTCCGTGAATCCAGGTCCGCAGCAAGAGGGAAGGCTTCCCCGGGAGACGGGACACGGGATCCACCCGAGGATGCCTCGCAGGAGGTTCCCGCTGGCCGCCGTCGAGCCACCCCGCGCGGGCTGCTGCGCCGTCCTGATGGGCGGGGGCCCGGCCTCCGGCTCCCGCGGCGCGACGGCGGGGGCGCGGACGCCGAGGGCGGGGACGCGGACGCCGAGGGCGGGGACGCGGAGGGCGGGGACGCGGACGCCGCGCTGGTGCCCGAGGGCGCGGCGCGCGACCGCCTGGTGGCGCTGGTCAGCACCTCGGACGGGGACGCGGGCGCCAACGGCCAGGTGCGCTGCGCCCTCCAGGGCCGCGGGCACGAGCACTTCCGCCTGCAGCCCGCCCACGCCGGCGGCTACCTGCTCGTCACCGCCGCGCCGCTCGACCGCGAGCGCGTGGCCCGCTACCACCTGACGCTGGTGGCCGAGGACCGCGGCGCGCCCCCGCGGCGCACGCGGCGCCCCTACACGGTGCGCGTGGCCGACGAGAACGACAACGCGCCGCTCTTCGCCCGCCCCGTCTACGCCGTGGCCGTGCGCGAGAACAACGCGCCCGGCGCCCACCTGGCCACCGTGGCCGCCCGCGACCCCGACCTCGGCCGCAACGGCCGCGTCACCTACCGCCTGCTCGACGCCGACGGCGCCGCGGCCCCCTACGTCTCCGTCGACCCGGCCAGCGGGGCCCTGTACGCCCTGAGGAGCTTCGACTACGAGGCGCTGCGCCGCCTCGACCTGCGCGTCCAGGCCAGCGACGGCGGCAGCCCGAGCCTGTCCAGCAGCGCCCTGGTAAGGGTGCAGGTGCTCGACCAGAACGACCACGCGCCCGTCCTCGTGGCCCCGCCGCCGACGGACAACGGCTCCCTGGAGGTGGCGCGCCCGCGGGCCCGCGACGCCGACCGGGGCCCCAACGCCGAGCTGTCCTACTCCGTCCTGCCGCCCCCCGCCCTCCACAGCCTGCCGCCCGCCGCCGCCCCCCGGACCCGGACCCGGACCCGGACCCGGAGCCGGACCCGGACCCGGCCGCCGTCTTCATCGGGCCGCTGGCCGGCGGCTGCGGACTCCTGCCGGTGGCCATCCTCACACTGGCCTCGGCCTGCCGGGGCGGCCGCGGTCGGGGGAAGGCGCCCCTCGAAGGCTCCTCGCCGCCGCCCGGCGCGGAGGAGCGGGGACCCGGCCCGGCCGGCGGGAGGCCGAGGAGGCCGGGGTCGGGCCCGCCCAGGAGGAGGAGGAGGAGGAGGAGGCTGCGGACACTGGAGCGTCGGGGGACAGCGGCGCGGCTCTCTGCCTCTCCGGTCGCGGGAGGAGCAGGCTGCTCGAGCCCCGGGTACAGCGCCCCCTGCCGCCCCTTCGCGCTCCTTCACCCGCCCCTTGCACTCACTCACTCACTCATTCACTCGTTCACTCGTTCACTCATTCACTCGTTCACTCACTCACTCACTCAATCGTTCACTCACTCACTCATTCACTCACTCACACACTTATTCACTCGTTCACTCACTCGCTCACTCATTCACTCACTCATTCACACAGTCACTCACTCATTCACTCGTTCACTCAGTCACTCACTCATTCACTCACTCATTCACTCAGTCACTCACGCACTCACTCACTCATTCACTCAGTCACTCACTCAGTCACTCACTCACTCGTTCACTCACTCATTCACTCGTTCACTCACTCATTCATTCTTTCATCCATTCATTCATATTTATCGAGCCCTTACAATGTGCTTAGGGAAGCAGTGTGGCTCAGTGGAAAGAGCCCCGGCTTGGGAGTCAGAGGTCATGGGTTCGAATTCTGGCTCTGCCACCTGTCAGCTGGGTGACTCTGGGCAAGTCACTTCACCTCTCTGGGCCTCAGTGACCTCATCTGTAAAATAGGGATGAAGACTGGGAGCCTCACGTGGGACAACCTCATTACCCTGTATCTACCCCAGCGCTTAGGACCGTGCTCTGCACATAGTAAGCACTTAACAAATACCAACGCTATTCGTATTATTATATGCCAAGCACTGTACTAAGCGCTGGGAATGTACAACTTGGCAACAGATAGAGACCATCCCTGCCCAGTGACGGGTTCACAGCCTAAATGGGGGGAGACAGACAATAAAACAGAACAAAACAAAAACAAGATCCTCAAGATAAATCCTCGGCGCTTCTGAGCGCCCTCGGAGCGGGTGCTCCCTTTTCTCCTCTTGGAGAGACCCTCGGGCGGGTCTGCTATGCCTCCTTACCTGCCCGGCCCGCCGATACAGACAGGTTTGAGGGCCCTTGTTTGCATGCCAAAGCCTACCTTGATGGGGGGGGGGGGGGGGGAGGGGCAGGAAGGAGGCGTCTATCCCACCAGAAGTATTTTTGTAGGCCCCACTTCGCCTTGCTGCCCAGTGAGGCTTGCCGGACCATGAAGGAACTGCGTACCAACCCTGTTCGTTTCTTTGGTTGCTTTGGCTGCTTGAATGACGAAATAACCGTGGCCCTCACCCTTCTTCTTAATAGGGTTTGGTCTCGGGTCCCTTCCATTCTACATCGGTTTGGCAAGAGGACAGATCTACCACAAGTATAAGGTTAACGGCGGGCTGTCAATTGTTATGGCAATACGCGTGAAGCCTTGGTGCATTCCATTTTATAGGTAAGAACCTTTTTCTCCCCTTTTCTTGCAGTGCTCACTCGAATCCGGATGACTTTAGCCTAAAGGACAGCGGGAAAGGAGATAGCGAATTTAATGATAACGATTCTGATATCAGTGGAGAAGGGTTAAAGAAGTCATCGCTGCAGATGACTGAAGCGCAGACTGGTGAGTGGCAAAATTTAACCTTGAAGGTTTGATACAGGATCCTCATATCTGTTGAACGCCATACATGAATAAAAGTATCTCGGAACAGCAACAATGCCCACACCTTACCCTAGGTTAAGAAGAGAAAGGCAGAAGACCATATAGTGGGACAAACCATCTGAAAGCTGATGTCTTTGGTTAGGAGCAGCCAGAACGAGGAAGTGGGTGGGGTGGGGTGAGAATTCCAACGGGGGTAGGAGTAGTTACCAGCTCCTGCCATTTCTGTCCTATTTCCGGTGGAGGTGAGAACTCCAAAGAACCCAACAGACAGCAGGTCAATGGCTGTTACCCTTCCTCGATGTTGCTGCTTCTATTCCTCTGCTGATTGCTGGGTGCACCAGGGTCTTTTGCCTTCCCTCTGAATCCAACAGGGAGCAGAGAAACAGGGATGGGAGCAGACAGAGTAGAAAACAGATCAATGTCTGCTACCGCTCCACTATCGTGGCCTCCATTCATACAGAATCCATCCCAACACATGTGGTTTGCACATCAGGAGGAGCTCTGGAAGTTGGAAGCTATTCAAAATTTTAGATGGCCTTGGAGTTTGTGAATGTAGCGTGGCCTGGAATTAGAAGGGAGCATGTTCGTAGGCATCTCCTATCTAGGTTTGTGATCATGGACAAATGTTTCATCCCCTTTATCTTTGCATCTCCAACTGTGTCAACTCAGAACATTTTTAGTACTGTCGAAAGTCTTAGCTGAAGTGGACTATCTGTTTTCAGCCTGATTTGTCCATTGGCACAAGGGACAGATTGTATTATGGGGGATAAAGTCTAAGATGGCATGATGTTGAAATTACTTTTTTTTATGGTATTTGTTAAGTGCTTACCTACGTGCCAAGCAGAATCAGTGCCAAGCACTGGGGTAGATACAAGCTAATCAGGTTGAACCTAGTCCATGTCCCACATGGGGCTCACAGCCTTAATCCCTTTTGCGCAGATGAGATTACTGAGGCACAGAGAAGTTAAGTGATTTGCCCAAGGTCATACAGCAGACAAGTGACAGAGCTGGGGTTAGAGCCTTAGTCCTCTGACTCCCAGGCCAGTGCTCTATCCACTAGGCCATGCTGCTTCTCTGGATTTTCTATCCGGATGTGTAATGGTGGGGTTTCAGAATATGGGAAGTAATAATAACATTGGTATTTGTTAAGTGCTTACTATGTGCAGAGCACTGTTCTAAGCGCTGGGGTAGATACAGGGTAATCAGGTTGTCCCACATGAGGCTCACAGTCTTCATCCCCGTTTTACAGATGAGGGAACTGAGGCCCAGAGAAGTTAAGTGACTCGCCCACAGTCACACAGCTGACAAGTGGCTGAGCGGGGAATCGAACCCATGACCTCTGCCAAGCCCGGGCTCTTTCCACTGAGCCACGCTGCTTCTACTCAGAGAGGGGCATTATACGCCAAGTGATGGCTGGGTGAGACTGGAGATCTCATCGAGCTTGCAGTGTATATGGAAAATGGAGCTCCAGAAGAAGTTCAACTCTGCTACAGGGTGTGCGGATGATGTAAGTCCACAGCCTGTATATATTACCAAAGGAATGACCCTCCCCTCCTAGATCGCATATCCTGGGGCTGGACTTATGAGAGATTGAACTGGATTCTCTCTATAAGGCATCGCCGCAGCGAGGATCACCCCGGCGACCAAAACATTCATGTGCAACACACTGTGCAATACTGCCCTAATTGGGTGGTATCCTGGTGCCTCACCTGCAGGCCAGGAGTACTCCTTTATGCTCTAATGGCATTACTTCTTTCATAAGATGTTGCTACAGAGGATATAGTGATCTTAGTGGCATCTATTGGGCACTTAAGCGCTGGGATAAAAAAATGGACTTTGAATCAGACAAGTGGGATTGTCCTCAGTCATCCCAGTTCCCCGCAGCTCCAAGCAGAGCCAAAGCTCTGAGACTTTTGTGATGAACTAAATTCTAGAAAGGGCAAGCTTCTGCCTCCTCTCCACTCATCCCCATGTTTGAGTATAAAGGAAAAAACGCTGTGAACGGTGGTTAGGAATCTGACAGTACATATTTTAAGAAGTCATTTCATATGTAATTATAATGATGGACCTTATCCATTTTTATTTTCAAACATCCATCTTTAGTTTTTTGTCAAACTTCCACCACCACCTTTCACCCTTCCACCACCACCCTTCCTCCACTACACTCACAAGTTAAAACCCCCCCAGATGAATCACCGGGTATAAATGGCCCAGCTATCAAGGGAGAGGAGAATCCTGTTGGATTGAGATCAGAGCTGAGGATGGAAGTTTGGTTTTCAGTGTGACAACTAACCCTGAATTGTCTTTGGTAATCTGGGCCAGGCATTTCCTGAAGAAGATACACCTGGAATTGATTCCCCAACTTCATCCTAGCCAATACTTTCCACTTTCTCTCCCGTTTTTCTTTGAAATCAGAACTCCTAACCAGCAGATAAATAGACTGATTTGAGGTTGTTTTTTTTCTCCATTTGCAATTTATGCAGTCTGTTGAGTTAAAAGGTTCTAATGGACAGTGAAATTCTGTAAAGATTGGTAGATCATGGCAGGAAAGGGCTGAATTAAAGGACATTGAAAATCTATAATGTGATAATTGAGAATTGACTGCGTAGCCTTACTTATTATTGATAACATTTTTAGTTGCTGTCCTGTGGATTTCTTTAACCTTGAATGGTTTCAACTATTCCTTCTCATCAAGGTATTCAAGAATATGCAGAAAGAAGGGCTTTGAGCAATGCAGACAGACACTGTTTTACCCAGGAGCCTCAGGCAAGCAAGAATCTTCCAGCCCATTCTGAAAGGGGCGATAAGATTGCACACTCCTCAAGCACCTTGTATCAGCACTTTGCTCCATTGAGAAAGTCTCATTTTCACCCAGAAAACTCAAAGTGGAAGGAGTGCTATCATCAAGTTAGTAATCCCCAAAGTGAAAGACTGCCAAGTGTGTACGAAACGGTTCATACCAGTGGGCTCTTAATGCCAGCATCCACTCTCTTAGGATGATATAATGGATTCATTCATCACTCTGAAAACAGTTTGCCATCTCACACCTCAGAAATAGCCACATCATTTTGAAATATCTCAAGAGAGACTGAAAAATGGGTTATGACAATGTACAAATTGTTTGTGTTTTTATGAAGTACTAAGTGAATGATCTAAGTGAAGTTCCTGATTTTTGAGTTCTCCCTTAAATTATCACAACAATCAATGTGGTGATACATCATCTTACTAAATTGATTGATCGTGGATATTTCACTGGAGTCTTGTTGAAAAGTATTATTATAATGTGTGTATGTTCATTTTTTCCAAAGTGCTGTCACATTTATTTTATTTTAAAATTCATAGTGAATTGTTGCTGAAGATAAATATGCAAGATTTATATATTACCATTTGAAGATGTAAATAAAAATAGCTTCAGTTGTATGTCTACCTGTAAATGGGTTACTCTTTCTATTATTCATATTAGGAGTTGTCGAAGTGGGAGAGCCTTTGGGAAAGTCAAACACTGCAGAAGGTACAACAGTAGCAAATCAGTCCCCAAAATTATGGCACTACAGATCTGGGACCAACTCCCCTCCTCTCATTTTCATGCCTGCCCTCCCTCCCCACAAACCACCCTGAAGATCATATCTCTCCTCCTGAAGTTTAAGTCTCTTCCTTCTTGGGACATCTTCTGGGGAAGAACAACTGGCCAGTGACTTCCATTTGTTCTTTTCTCCTTAGAGATCCTAAGGCATTAGTATGGCCTAGAAACTGTGTAATTCATCTTTCTTTTAGCACAGATGAAAGGCTTAAATAATACCGATGAGTGAGGAGAAGCAGCTTGGCCGAATGGAAAGAGCATGGGCCGGGGAAACAGAGGGCCTGGGTGGGACAGAGGGCCTGGGTTGTAATCTCAGCTCTGCCCATTACCTACTGTGTGACCTGGGGCAAGTCCTTTAACTTCTCTGTGTCTGTTTCCTCATCTGTAAAATGGCGAGTCACTGACTATCTTCTCTCCTTCTTAAGGTGTAAGCCCCAAATCGGGCAGGGACTGTGTCCAGGGTGATAAACTTATACTTACCCCAGCTCTTAGAACAGTGGTTGAAGCATAATACATGCTTGATCAATCATATTTCTTGACCAAGAACCAAGCACTTGGGAGAGTACAATAAACCAGAGTCAGTAGACATGTTTTCCCTGCCCACAAGAAGCTTACAGTCTAGAGGGGAAGAAACCATTATCATGAACACATATTATGATTATGATGGTGACAGAATGGCACTGCACCCAATTTTGCTGTAACTTGTACTCATTCACTTGTATTTATTGAGTGCTTACTGCGTGCAGAGCACTGTACTAAGCGCTTGGAAAGTACAGTTCGGCAACAGAAACAATCCCTACCCAAGAATGGCTCACATATGATTCGGGTAAAATATAGTGGGAAAAAAAAAGGAAATGTTCTTCCCACAGTGTGATTCTCACCTGGATAATATAATCCGCAAATTGGCACAAGTAGATTTGGTGCAAGAAAAATGGTTATCTGCCTGTGTGTGATTTGATGATGCTAAATTTCTCAGCCTTACCTAATGGCACCATATGGTTTTGTGTTTCTTTGCATTTTTGTAAATCCACTGCAGTGAAATTACAATGGGTGGCAAGGGCGAAGAGCACTCCGATAGTGGGGGACTTCATATTTGTAAAGAAAAATGTCTACTCTTTCATCCGTTTAATTCCCATTTAATCATATTTTTTTCCTTTAAAACAGGATTCTCCAAGAACATAACTAAATCCCCATTGTAGAACCCTGTGATAGGACTTTCTCTAGTCTTCCATTATTTGTGGTTTCTGTCTCAGCTAATGGGGATAGATTGCCACATTCTTTGTGAGACCAAGAAATCTCTCTGAAAGGCAGCTTTAGAATTCAGTCCCAGGATAGGAAAGGCTGGGGGCCCAGGTCCAATTAGCTAGTCCCATCAGGGGATGTCTGCATAGCAAAACCAGACTATACGGTGCCAATAGGTAAGGCCCAGATGCTTAGCATTGTCACCTTAAAGTTGGGTTCTAGATCAAAGCCCTGATGAAGGCACATCTTTTCCAAGAGAGTTTCGCTGACTAAATTGTCATTTCCTCTTCCTCTTCCCTTCTGCATCACCCTGATTTGCTCCCCTTTTTCACCCCCGCCTCAGCCCCACAGCACTTACATCCATATCCATAAAATATGGATAAATTAATGTCCGTCTTCCCCTCTAGACTGTAAGCTCATTGTGGGCAGAGAAAGTGTCTACCAACTCCGTTATAGTGTACTGTCCCAAGTGCTTAGTACAGTGCTCTGCACACAGTGCTCAATAAATACCATTGATCGATGGATCGATTAGAAAATTCCCAAGTAGGCAGATGGAATATTTCATTCACCCAGGGCCCAGGGCCCTGTGGCTTTCCCAATGGGGAGAAGAAAAGTGAAGAGAAGAGGCAGCTTCAAAGTGGTCTCTCTCACTGACCCCACACATACAAGACCTGCTGGTCTCATTTTTATAATATCGTCAAGATCCGCCCTTTCCTCTCCATCCAAACGGCTATCTTACTGATACAGGCTCTCATAATATCCCGGCTGGATTATTGTGTCAGCCTTCTCCCTGATCTCCCTTCCTCCTGTCTCTTCCCGCTCCAGTCTTTTCTTCATTCTGCTCCCCGGCTCATCTTCCTGCAGGAATGCTCTGGGTGTGTCACTCCCCTTCTCACCAACCTCCAGTGGTTGCCTATCAACTTCTGCATGAAACAAAAACTTCTCACTCTAAGCTTCAAGACTCTCCATCACCTTGCCCTCTCCTACCTCTCCTCCATTCTCTTTTTCTACTGCCCACCCCGTAGGCTCCGCTCCTCTGCCGCCCACCTCCTCACCGTCCCCCGTTCTCGCCTATCCCGCCGTCGACCCCTGGCCCATGTCCTCCCCCTGTCCTGGAACGCCCTCCCTCCTCACCTCTGCCAAACTAACTCTCTTGCCCTCTTCAAAGCCCTACTGAGAGCTCACCTCCTCCAAGAGGCCTTCCCAGACTGAGCTTCCCCTTTTCCCTCTGCTCCCTCTGCTGCCTCTCTGCCCCCCCCTTCACCTCCCCTCAGCTAAGCCCCCTTCCCCTGCTTTCCCTGTGCTCCTCCTCCACTCCTCCTCCCCTCAGCACTATGCTCATCTGCTCATTTGTATATATTTTTATTACCCTATTTATTTTGTTAATGAGATGTATATCCCCTTGATTCTATTTATTGCTATTGTTTTTGTCTGTCTGTCTCCCCCGATTAGACTGTAAACCCGCCAATGGGCAGGGATTGTCTCTATCTGTTGCCGAATTGTACATTCCAAGCGCTTAATACAGTGCTCTGCACATAGTAAGCGCTCAATAAATACTATTGAATGAATGAATGAATGGTCCGGGGCCCCAACTTCCTGCTGAAGAGAGAATGCTGAAGGATAGCTAAATCGTAATCGACTGGAATTTGAAAGTATCTTTTTGAGAATAGCAAGTCCTATGAACTTGTACTATAAGACTTCAAATAGCCCCATAGGTGTTCCTGGAAAATTTTGGCTCTTTCATAAATGCTTCTGAATTATTGCATTATCAACAACAGCATTTGAGGATCTTTTGGATGCCGAGGTATTAAACAGAAATAAACAGAAGTATCATAAAATAGAGTCCTTTGTGAAAAATTACAATCTAATCAATAGATTAGGGGATTAAATTGTTACACTGTCAATTTTGTGTCCTTTTATGGTATTTGTGAAACCCTTACTATGGTGACATGCACTGAACTAAGCACTGGGATAGAGTCCTTGTCCCACATGGCTCACAGTCTTAATTCCCATTTTATAGATGCGGTAACAGAAGCACAGAGAAGTTAAGTGACTTGCCTAAGGTCACAGAACAGAGACATGGCAGAGGCGGAGTCAGAACTCAGGCCCTTCTGACTCCCAGGCACATGCTCTGTCCTTTAGGCTATGTGGCTACTTAAAACGAACCCACTTTTAATACCACATTTATAATGTGTGAGTGAGAGAAGAAGTTGGTAGCATCCTACTCACTTTTTCCTCCCAATTCTGTCTATTTCTGTCTTTCATTCACCCCATGACTCTTAATCCATAGTTTCATTCACTCTTCGTGGTTCCCGCTCCCCTTGCCCTTCTCAGGCTTGTGCTCTGGGGGGGCAGAGCAGTGACCCCCAGAAGGTCAGTAACCCAGAGCTTGGTTGCTTGGAGCCTTTGCTGCGGTGGTTTCCCCGTTCTGCTCCTTCCCCTCCCAGGCTCCAAATTGCTGTTGCTCCTGTGATCCAAAGTGGCCCCGCAGCGTGCAGAGCCCCGTGCTTCCTCAATGCCTTGGTATTTTGGGGATGCAGCCTTCCCCCCTTACCACACGCACACACATGGCTCCAAGATAGAGGATTGGGCCGCAAGGTGTAGATCAATGGACTGTTGGAGAAGGGACTATAAGTGGTTAAGGGAGACCACTGAGAGCGAGAGATGCCAGTTTATAAGAGTTTGCTCCTAGGGAAGCATCTTTGGGATGGTCGAGGGAAGCTGACCGTGTCAGCCAGTGCTGGCTGGGTTTATGCAAATGAAAAGGTGTGTTAAGACCCCTCCCTTGTAAAGGGCCCATGCTCAGGACGTGAATTGTTCAGTGCCTGGACCGGCTGTTATGTGTTGAGCTCTCCTGGGTGGGAGTGGGATTAAAGGTACCTGACTTGGAGAGAGCTGTGGTCTATGTGTTTTCTACGCTACACCTCACTGGGAGTGGTAGCAATCCCCTCATTCCTTTCTATTCTTCATCATCACCTCCTGGGATGCTGCTGCGGAAACACCCTGGGGATTGGGAAGGCTTTATTTTTTAGTGTCCCATTCAGAAGGGTTCCCAACTCCGTTCCCTAACTTCTTAGATTTAAAGGTATTGGATCAAAGGCAATTCATCATTGGAGATTCAGATCGACCTGTCCAGGAGCATAGAAGCAGCATGACCTAGTGGAGAGAGCACGGATCTGTGAGTTAGGATGTCCTAGGCTCTAATGCTGGCTCTGGCAAGTGCTTGTTGTGTGACCAAGGGCAAGCCATTTAATTTCTCTGTGCCTCAGTTTCCTCAACTGTAAAATGGGGATAACTGTTTTCTCTCCTACTTGGACCGTGAGCCCCACAAGGGACTAGGACTTTGTCCAACCTAATTAACTTGTACCTACCCCAGTGCTTAGAACAGTGTTTAACACATAGTAAGTGTTTAACAAACACCATTAAAAATATAAAAAAGGCCAATGGGCATGTTAACATTCTGATTGTCTTTTGGCATGCCTAAGAAACATATATATCTTTTTCCTGCACTTTTATCTGCTGTCTTTTTCTTTACATCAAGAGCCAATTCAACCTTTGACCTTTGCAAAAGTAAAATTATATTAAAGTTTCGAAGCACTTGCTAAGTGGCACATAAGTGTCTTTTCCCTCAAACCTCCCCCTGAATTACGTTCCAGTTTGACTTGTCAAACCATTTCTTATTAAGGAGCATGACTAGCTCTCAGATAGCTATCAAACATGTCTTAGCACAACATCAGAAGGACTGAATTTTCTATTTAAGGTTTCACTGTACTCCTGACAAAAGTACTGTATCACAGCTGTTGATGGTGAAATCTCCCATCAGGAATAACTGATGAGCCTTAATCCTGAGACCTCAAGGCTGAGAACCTGTGCAAAGGAATTGATTATAGTGCTATTGTTCTAAGCGGCACCATTTTTTTCTCTCTCTCTCATCCCTAGGAGTCATGTTACTTCTGGGGCCAGAGTGCATGAGTGAGTGCAGGGACAGCGGTGTAGGACATTGAGAACTGCACTAGAAGGTTTTTTGTTTGTTTATTTGTTTTTCACGTAGAAAATCCAGTGGCAGCCAAACAGGCCTTGGCATTAAGTTAACTGACCTACTGTGGTACCTTGGACAAGTCATTGACCTTATCTGTACCTCAATCTGTAAAATGGGGATTAAGTACCTATTCTTTACTATTCCCTTAGACTTTGGACCCTTTTGAGGCAAGAAGTGTGTTCCATATGATTATCCTATTTCTATGCTGGCATTTAACACAATGATTAGCATACAGTGCTTAACAAATACCTCAATTATTAACGTAACGCTGATGCTGTTTCATAGTGCCATATCCCCAGCAGGTGAGTTACTGGGTACATCTGTGTGTTCTTGATTCATACTGATAACTCTCCAGCTTGTCCTCCTTGAATACAGGACTGAAATTTCCACGGGGAAATATAGATTACTTTTATAAGGAAATATAAAATATTAACTAAAATAGAAATATTAACTAAAATGCTATGATGCTTTATATTGGTTTGTGAAACAAAACATTTTAATTACCAATATATCACTAGGAGGCCAATGCAGACAGACTATACCATTCTGGAGTTCTGTTTGCTTCATCAAAATGAATGTAATAGAAGCAACATTAGCAATTGATTATTCATTTATTTTATGTTGTAATTAGGGAGGAAGGAAATCAATTCCAAACTAAATGCCATAGAACACACATGCATTAAAATTGATCATAGTTCAAACTTGCTGGATTATAAAGTGCTATGCTAATTTCAATTTGTAACCACTCAAAGAGATGTCAGATATTGATTTCTGTGGCTGAATGCTAGTGGAGCAATATGTTTGTCACTCTTAATAGGTGGCATTGCAACTTTCATTTTGCATAACTTAATTATGCTGAGAACAGTTTTCTCATTTTACCTAAAGAGAGATAACATGTAGCTATGCTCAGTGGAAGTAGAGGCTTCATGGACAGTGAAGTCAATAACGGTAATTCATATTCTCATTCCCTTGTTAGGTCAAATTATCCTTCCATTCTTATTACTAGATACTTGACTTCCAGGTTCTGAAGTGAAGTCCATTTCTATATTTTTCAAGTATTATGGAAAATACATGAATTTTGTGCATGTAGGTTATTCTATCATGAAGATTTGTAATTTTCTCTTTTGACTGCTCTTACCATATATAAAAATTTTAATAGTCAATTGAAAATTTAATCAACTAAAGTTCCTTTGTTCTTTGAAACTCTCTGCATTTCTCTTCCTCTTTCCCTACTGTCCTTACTCTTTACTTCCTTTCAGTGCTTATTTACTTCCACGCATCTAATCACAACCTTCTCAGCTGCTTTCCCTTCCACATATCCACTTCCCACAAATCTGTCCTCTTGAACCCCTCCAATTTCCTAAAGTTTTACCCCATTTGGCATCCAGACCAAAACTAATTTTGGTAAAAATTAGGAAAAACTTGGTAAAAGCTTGGTAAAAACTTGGTAAAAACTAGGAAAAACACTGTAGCTCAGTGGAAAGAGCCTGGGCTTGGGAGTCAGAGGTCACGGGTTCTAATCTCAGCTCAGCTCTGCTGCTTGCCAGCTGTGTGACTTTGGGCAAGTCACTTAACTTCTCTGTGCCTCAGTTACCTCATCTGTAAAATGGGGATTAAAACTATGAGTCCCACGTGGGACAACCTGATCACCTTGTATTCCCCCAGCTCTTAGAACAGTGCTTTGCACATAGTAAGTGCTTAATAAATACCACTGTCATTATTATTATTATTATTAATTTCCCATGATGCACAAGTTAATGCTCTCAACACCACCCTCTTCCCTGCAGTCAGCAGGGAGGCTGATGCTGTAATTGAGATGGGATATGGCAAGTACTTTAGTCAGTAGGATAGCAGTTTTTGGAGAGGAAAGGGTAGCAGTTTATATGAAGGTAGAAATGACAGATTTAATATGTGGGTTGAATAAGAGAGATGGGTCAAGGATCATGCCAAGGTTACAAGCTTGTGATAGAGGGAGGATGGTGGTGGTGTCTACAGTGATGGGAAAGTACGGGGGAGGAAAGGAGAGTTTGTGGGCAGATGAGTTCTGTTTTTGATATAAGTTGGAGGTGTTGGTGGGTTATCCAAGTTGAGATGTCTTGAAGGCAGGAGAAAATAGAAGACTGCAGAGAAGGAGGGAGGTCGGGGCTGGAGAGGTCGATTTGAGCATCATCCATGTAGAGATGGTAGTTGCAGCTATGTGGGAGCACGTGAGTTCTCTAAGGGAGTGGGTGTACATGGCGAATAGAAGAGACTGGAACTGATCCTTGAGGAATTCCCACAATTAGTTGGATGGAGGCAGAGGAGGGGCTAGCAAAAGAGACTGGAAGGAGCAGCCAGAGGGATAGAAGGAGAACCAGGAGAGGACAACATCAGTGAGGCCAAGGTTAGATGGTTTTTCTGGAAGGAGAGAGTAGTCCACGGTGTCAAAGGCAGTTGAGAGGTCTAGGATGATATGGATGGTGTAGGATCCATTGGATTTGGTGAGAAGGGGTTCATGCGTGACCTTAGAGAAGGCTGTTTCTGGGGAGTAGAGGGTGTCAAGGTGAGAATTGGAGGAGAAGAAGTGGAGGTAGCAGGTGTAAACAATTTGCCCAAGGAGTTTGGAGAGGAATGGTAGGATAAAGATGGCACAACAACAAGAAGGTGCAGTGGATCAAGGAAGGGTGCTATTAAGATAAGGGATAGCCCAGGGGATAGCCCAGACCACACTTTGTTTCTCCCAAGATAACTTCCTTACTGAGTCTTGTTCTTGTCTCTACCACCCTTGACCTATCAATCAATAAAAGTGTGCATTGAGTGCTTATTGTGTGTAGGACACTGAACAAAGTATAATACATTATAGGTGGTAGATGTGATCTCTGCCCAAAAGGAGCTTAATGTCTATAGGGGGAGATGGAGATGGAAATAAATTGCAGATAGGGGAAATGGTAGAGTATAAGGATATGTGTGTAAGTGCTGCTAGCCTTATTGAATATCAAAGTCCTTAACTCTTGCTCACTTTTCCCCCACCACCTGAAATCTCCTTCTTTCCCATTTATATCTGAGAGACCACAGCTCTCCCCATTCTTAAAATCCTTAGAAATCATATTTCTTTACAAAACTTTTCCTGATTAATTTCTAACTTTCTATCTCGTAAGTGCCACTTCAACCTTTCCCACCGCTTAAGCACTCACAATACCCCAGAGCATTTATGTACACATCTTGCAAACCCCCTTGTTTCCTATTATCTGTAACTGATTTTAAAATCTGTCTCCCTAACTAAGTTGAAAGATTTTTGAGGCCAGGAATCATATATACCAATTCTGTTTTACTTCTCTGAGCGCTTAGGACAGTGGTCTCATAGAATAGGTGCTCAATAAATTCTACTGATAGATAGACTGATGGATTATTGTTTTGACTCACTAGAAATTATGGTATTTGTGAATAATTATTTTGGTATTTGTTAAATGCTTACTATGTGCTGAGCACTGTTCTAAGCGCTGGGGTAGATTACAGGGTAATCAGATTGTCCCATGTGAGGCTCACAGTCTTAATCCCCATTTTACAGATGAGATAACTGAGGCACCGAGAAGTTAAGTGGCTTGCCCAAAGTCACACAGCTGACAGGTGGTGGAGCTGGGATTAGAACCCATGACCTCTGACTCCTAAGCCCATGCTCTTTCCACTGAACCACACTGAATTACTTACAATGTGTCAAGCACTGTTCTAAGCACGAGGTAGACACAAGATTATCACCACATAGGGCTCACAGTCTTAGTAGGAGGGAGAACAGGTGCTTAATCTCCATTTTATAGATGAGAAGTTTAGTAACTTGTCTGAGACCACACAGTCGACAACTGGCAGAGACAGAATTAGAACCCAGGTCCTCTGATTCCCATATCTTTGCTGTTTCTCTATTGTCCACTAATGCCCATTCCTAAGTCTTAAGTGGAGATGCAACATATACAGCTCCATGTGATGGGTCCAGGAATTAGGGTCAGGACATGGATTTTGCATTTGTCTGATGTATATCCTTTAAGGTATCCTCCTCCGTGGACTGATGATGGCTGGGTCTCTACCTCCGCAGGGGGAAAATGGGGGCCATTACTTCTGCACACTTGGATAATGAGAAAATCTGAAGTCACTGGCTCACCTTAGGCTATAGTTCGAGTAAAGTTTCAAGTCTAATCTAACTAGTTTCAGAAATATCTAAAATAACTGAATGGAACCAGTTGCCACTACTCCTATTTATTGGAGTGTTTCTGTTCCATTGATTGCAATGAATCTGCAAGTTCGAGGGCAGGAAAGAAATTAAAGAGAAAATGATTTCAGCCCTGCCTTTCATATAGATTTACTAACTGTCAACTTGGGTGTTTAAATTGATGGCAAATCCTCCAAGTGAAATGGAAATCAGATTGGCTTGATTTTTTGGATTAATGAACCTCAGCACTTCCTGGGTGAAAGCCATTCATCCATATAAGGTGAACAAACCCGAGTCCCAGGTAATGAATGATCTCCTCCAAGACGCTAAATGATTTACCAGTGCTTTGGAAAAGAGTATTCATTTCACATGGATGAATGCCTTAGTCACAGAGAGTACATTTATATAATACCTATATAATTTAGGCTCTTTGACAACTATACAATTCCCATGCTAACTCAGTACACTAGAATAAAACATGCTAGCATTCAATTCATGGGTTTTGCATAGAAAAAATGCACCCTGTGCAATATCTTCAAACCCAAACACTCAAAATGCCTTAGTGATAACATGCCTGCTCATACCTGGGAGATTGACAAGCAGAGGGTTAGGGTAGGACCTGGTAAATAATTGTCAACTCTTTACCACCTAAAATTTAAAATTATTTTTTCTTCCTAGCCAAGCAGCACAAACTGTTTTTTTTTACCTCAGGCATGTAGGCAAGTGGCTATTTCCAAAGCTTAATTGGGCCTTTACATAGAAGAAACAACAGTCTCCTCAGCTGTGGCCAAAATCCAGTAATAATAATAATGGTATTTGTTAAGCACTTATTGTGTGACCAGCACTGTTATAAGCGCTTAATACTTCCATCTCTTTCTCTGTCTTCTATTCAGTATGCCATCTCATTTCTCTAAAGACCATCAAAGTAAGTATTTTCTTACCCATCTCTAACCCTTCTTAGGAAGGTATTTTTTACCTGGATGTGAGGATGAGCTTCTTTAAGCAGATGAGCAGATCATTTACAATTATATTTTCTTTCAAGCTGAAACTCACACACATTTTGTCTTATCTTACCCTTGCTTTGCCCCAAGAGAAATGCACAGGGGAAATCAAGGCGTTTATAACTTTTGAGAAAAGGGAATGGGAGATGTGATCTTTTCTTTTAGTTAAAGGGTAATTAAATCTTTGATTGTGATAATGGAAGCCTCGAAAAGCACAAACCTTAGGTTAAGAGGAACTGACTTAAAGACATAGACTTTAAGATTCTCTAATGAGAAAATGAATAAGATAACTTGCTGGTAGAAATGTTAATGACAAGAGGAGGCAGATCAAAGAACAAAGACTCTGCTGATCACTAAAATATTAATGCAACAGTAGGGAATGGAGTTTTAGTCACATATGAACCTTTTCAGGCACACCCACATGCACGATGAATAGGATAGAACCATCAGTGATATCATATCTGAATATGAAAAACACATATATATACATATATAAGAAGGATTGATATATTAAGTGAAATTTTTATTGTATTAGTTTCATATCCATCCCTAGAACAAAAAGATACCATGTAGTCATCCTGCTAGAGATGTCATTATTGGTGCTAAATATCGAGTCAGTAAGAATGTTAAGGGATATAAAAGGAGTTGTATCTGCCCTTTAAATATATTTCTCATAAAAATTCAGTGACCTTTCTTAGATTTGGTAAAGGAAAGTTGACATTAACTTCTGGGACTAAGAAAGGAGAAAGGTCCAGAGAATAAAAATGTATTTTTCTTTTTCAGAAAATCAATATACAAAGCAGATTTGCAAATAACCACTTGTCAAATTGCTTAAGATTATTGTTATATGTTGTTCAATTTGACCTCAACAATTTCATCCCAAATCAATCATACTCCCAGTTTTCCCTCTGTAAAGGGATCTGCCACTTCTCTTCTACCAGCAGATTTATTCTGAAAAGGGGAAACATTCTTAAAATTTTCCAGGGTGTGAGAGGGCTTCTTGGCCTGTTGAATTTTCTCATGTAGCCATAATGGAAGATATATAACAGGGGCTCTTGACACTGAGGAACAGTGTGGCCTAGTGGAAAGAGCACAGGCCTAAGAGTCAGAGGACCAGGGCTCCTATACCAGCTATGTCAGTTGCATGTTGGATGACCTTGGCAAAGTGACAACTTCTCTGTCCCTCAGTTTCCTCATCTGCAAAATGGGGATTCAATACCTCTACTCTCTCCTATTTAGACTGTGAGCTCCAAGTAGGATAGGGTCTATATCTGACCTGAATAACTTGTACCTTCCCCAGTTATTAGAACAATGCTTGAGACATATTAAGCAGTTAATAAATACCATAATTATTAACTATTATTGACACTAGTAGGGTCAGTTCTCCTTTATTGATCACAATAGCTTTTGTTTGTTTCAGTTTGTTTTTTCTGGTACTTGTTAAACTCTCACTAAGTACTCGGCCTATTCTCAGGACCGCACTTGGAGAGTTTCCAGTACTCTACCAGTCTCA
Source organism: Ornithorhynchus anatinus (assembly GCF_004115215.2). Taxonomy (NCBI): domain Eukaryota; kingdom Metazoa; phylum Chordata; class Mammalia; order Monotremata; family Ornithorhynchidae; genus Ornithorhynchus; species Ornithorhynchus anatinus. The sequence goes on from NC_041729.1 coordinate 113,467,343, forward strand.
GCTGTGGAAGAGAGAGTCAAGGAGAGGCATACCCATTTCATTTCTAACTTGGGCAGTGGCTAGTGAGTGGAAGGCAATCTTCTGAAAGTCAAAACTCACCTGTGCTGGACAGCAGTGGCACAGGAGAGAGTTGAGGGCAGAGACTCTAGTTTACTGAGCTGAAAAAGGCAAGTAAACCGCGTCCATATTTTTACCAAGAAAACTCTACGGATACACCTCCAGAACGATTGCAGATGAAGGTGGGCATTCTGGGAGATATGTCCACGGAGTCACTATGGGTCAGTAGTGACTCAACACCATAAGACAAGACAATGTATTCAGCACTATACTGAGTGCTAGGGTAGATACAAGATAATGTTTGGACACATTCCCTGTCCCACATTGAGTTCACAGTCTAAGCTGGAAGGAAAATAATTTAATCCCCATTTGATAGATGAGGTAACTGCCCATCTCTGGAAATTCACCTCCTGCTCTCAAGCACTCAAGACAAGTACTAAGTGAAAACTTTCCTTGTTACCAATTTGCATGTCATGAGTCCCAGGGCCCTGCTATATAGATTCCAGACCAGCCCTTCCTCCTGAACTGGGAAAAACCCCAGGTCCTGCTCTATGGATTCCAAACCAGCCCCTCTTCCTGGGCTGGGAAAGCCCACTCTCCTAACCCACCTCAATGGTAAGGAGTATACTAACTGGTTCAGTATGTCTGAGGCGGATCTTAATCAGACATAATTATCAGGAATTTCCTGGGCCGGGCACTTTGTGAAAAATTTGAAAATGAATCAAGCCACCATAATATATGGGGAGAACTTTATTCAACTCTTGGTCTAATTAAATGGGGAAACACACATACACACCCCTACACCCACACAACAGACATTGCTACCCATCTGAGAGTTTGCCCCAAGTTTGTGCTGGCGATCTCATGTCGGAGGAATCTGAGGAATCTGGCTGCATGGTGACCTCAGTGCCCTTGCAGTGGTTGCAGGCGACCGTGTGAACAGCCCACATGAGTCTTAGCAATTCACAGTTCACAGGGGTCTTGTGCCTTGTGGTGGCTGTGGCAGCAGCATGAACACCCAACACTATTCTTGGGAATTTGTGATTGGTTTGTGATCCGTGTTGGTTAGTGATAGTCATGAGCGGCGGCAGCAGAGAGGGTCACAGTGGTGGCAGCCATTGAAGACTGGGGGCAGGTGTCTGTCTTTTATCTGCATCTGCTTCTGGAGTTGCAGTGGTTCCTGATTTGCTGCTTCGGGCATCAAGGTGGTGGTTGATTCACTCCAAGCCTGTTACTGAGCAGAGCACACAGGGGAGGCTATCTCTCCCTCTGTGCCCACCCCGTGGACTGTTTTTTTCAACAATCTGTCCCACACAGAACAGTCTAGATCCTTTCTGAATTCCTCAGTGTTGTTCACGAGTTCAAAAACAGTCACTCTCTAAATGGATTCCTAGCCAACAAAATGGCTCCCATGGGGTCACCACAGTAACAGAGGCATAGAGAAGTGAAATGACTTGCTCAAAGTCACACAGCAAACATGACTTGCCCAAAGTCACACAGCAAACAAGTGGCATAGCCGGACCTCTGACTCCCAGGTCAGTGCTCTTTCCATTAGGTCACACTACTTGTTTTGTTCTTGATGAGCCCTAGGCTAAGGAAAACTGGTGATGTAGTACTCTCATCTTAACTGATGTTATAGGGGCGCACATAACTATTTCTTTCCAAGTAGATAAATGTTCTGTCTAGAGAGAAATGTATTGTCAGAAGAACAATGGTGCTTCATCCAAAATTTGTAATTTAAGTATACATTATAGGAGGACTGACCTTATTAGATTATGCTTATGATGTTCCAGGAAACTCAACTCCACAGTTGGAGTCCCATGAAAATCCTAGTGTCATGAGCCCCAACAGATCTTTGCCCTGTATGGCCTCCCCTAGGCTGCTAAAGATTCACCTCATCCAGGTTCTTGCTCCCCTTGGAGGATATCCTTGGATGCACCTCACCCAGGTTTCCTTAGGATAAGATCCTTCGTTGCACCTCACCCAGATTCTTGATCCGCCGGGGCAAGATCCACAGATTCACCTCCCCCAGATTCCTGGTCTCTGGGATGAGATCCATAGATTCACCTCCCCAACTGGGGAGCCCTAATTAACTGGGAGCTTCTACTGGGTCAGGCACTCACTGAGATGTTCAAAGTGAAACCAAGCCACTGCTGTATACCATGGAAAGTTTTTATTCCATGCTTAGTCTAATCAAGTGGAGTAAATGCGTATATACATACTCTTGCACACGTGCACATACATACACAAAAACACATATGTATATATGTATATATATATATACCCATCTGACTGTTTCCTCAAGTTGGTCCTACATCACAGAATTTGAAGAGTCTGGCTGCCCACAGGACATCTTCCTAGTTCAAGTCTTGAGTACTTTGGCTGTGGCCGCAGTAGGTACCTCAGTGCATTTCTTAGGTGGTTTTGCCACCACTATGCCACAGGTGTCTTGACTTAGGTGTTTTTGCTCTCCCCCCAGGGACAAGTTCTTTCCCCCTTTTATCCACTCATGGTAGCTGTTCTGGGCAGGGGGTAGGCGAGGGGGTGGTTGCAGCAGAGGTCCTGATTTGCAGCTCTGATTATCTGCTGCCTCAAGCCAATTTCTGGATAAAGCCAGAGGGGAACCGCTCCCCCTCACCCCCATGACTACTCTGCAGGCTCATCTGGCTGTCTTTCTCCTGCCCAACAGCAGATCAATTCAGTTCTTCCTCAAACACCTCTGCAAAACAATCCAGTTTCTCCTCAAAGTCTTCATTTGACATTGTTGCTCCCAGTGTCAAAGATCAGTCTCTTACAAAATGACTTCTGCATTTACAAGATGGATTCATTCTTGCTCATCACACCTAGTAAAAGTTATTCAGGAGTAGACATATGTGTTAGAATGCATTCTAAAGGCACAGACCCAAAAAGATGCACAGATATTTGTAAAATCACTCCAGGGCTGAAAAATTTGAAGGAAACCAGAGTAATGTAACCATCAATCAATAGCACTGTACTAAAGAGAGTGCAGTAGAATTATTAAACACATTCCCTGTCATCAAAGGGCTTCAATTCTAATTGGGGAGATAGACACTAAAATAGATTGTAGCTATGTGTAAGGCTACAGTAGAGAAATCTTAACTGCAACTGAAGATCTTCATTTTGGGGTTGTCAATTAATGCTATCATAGATGCCTGTTATCTAAATAGTACAATGAAGGAAACTGAAAATTTAAGTAAGGAGGACAGCATATCTTTTGGGAGGCTTTCAGAGAGGGTAATGGCAATGTGGCATCAGCTTTCAGAACAAATTTCTCTATAGTTGGGAGATCTGGCCACTCCAGACTCCACATCCAGCTCCTTGAGCAGTCTCATCAGTGTCACTGACAGGCCACAGTCAACATCAAGTTACAAAACAAGGATCACAAACAACAAAGTCCTGGAATAAAATCAGTCCACTAATTTAGAAGCTCTGTGCATTTTAATCCAACATTTCTGGGCGGGGCAGTTAAGGAGAAGGATTAACATCAAAAGACCCATATAGCTATTGTATGATGAGCTGAAAGGGGGTAACTGAAAAAAGCAAGGTGCTTAAGGATTCATTCATTCATTCATTCATTCATTCATTCAATCAAATTTATTGAGTGTTTACCGTGTGCAAAGCACACAAAGGATGGCGGCATCCCAACTGCAAAGGGGGAGACCAGTTTGACAGACTCCGATCAAGGAAGGAGCAGCTTCTTCATCGTAAGAAAAATCATCATCATCAAAGGTATTAAATCGAGTACTCAATCTGTGCTGAGCACTGTACTGTGCTGAGCATTTGGGAGAGTACAATAAAAAGGAGTTGGTACACCTATTCCTGGCCCACATTGACCTTGCGGTCTAGAGGGGGAGACAAGTATTAATATAGTTTATAAAATATTTGTGCAGAAACTGAAGAAAATTGTCAGGTAGAGGGAGAAATGAAAACCAGACCAGGCATTGCAAACAGTCAACACAACAGCACAATAAGAGACAATTGTTTTATGAGGATGCCCAGTGTCCAGGCCCATCAGTCCTGTATAAGCCCTCTTAGCTACTCTTGTATCTATAGATGAACTTTACTATCAGCATGGTCATCTTTGAATGTGAAGGACATTTAGATGGGCATGATGTCCACAACATTCATTTGACAAGACAGTTGGAAAATTATGTTCTTCTCAATTTCACCAGGGAAACAGAGACACACACTGATTCGTTTGGGGTCTTGGAGCAAGTTGACAGTAGGGCTATGCCTTCAGATACTTAATTTGGTACTAAACCAACACAAAATAATGCTTACTCCATTACCATGTAAGCGTCTTCCTCTTTGCTGAAAATTCCTAAATGGGAAATACATGTAATTCTTTTACTATATTTCCTTAAAAAGTAAGCAGTGTGGACTAGTGGAAAGAGCACAGGTCTGGGAGTCAGAGGAGCTGGGTTCTAAGCCTGGTCCATCACTTAACTGCTGTGTGACCTTGGGCGAATCATTTAACTTCTCTATGCTGCAGTTCCTTTATCTGCAAAATGGGGATTCATTACCTGTTCTCCCTTCTGAGTAGACCTTGAGCCCCATGTGGGACCTGATTATCTTGTATTTATCCCAACGCTTAGTACAGTGCCTGACACATAGAAAGCACTTAACAAATATCATAGTTATTATTATTAAGTCATTTAGCTTCTCTGGGCCTCAGTTTCCTGATCTTTAAAATGGGGATGAAGTACTGTTGTCTCTCCTACTTAGACTTTAAGCCCCAAATGTGGCAGGTACTGTATCCATTGTGATTATCTTATAACTACCCTGCGACTTAGTACAGTGTTTGCACTTAGTGCTTAACAAATTCTATAATGATAATAATTACTGTTGTTATTAGTAAGTTTAATAGAAATGAGGCTACATTCAGCAAGTCAAGAAATAAATCTGATGGAAAATATTGAAATACCTGGCCAATGTGTTGATTTGTATAATATTCAAAGTGTTCTCATTCACTTAGAACTAGTGTTTCTTGTCCAAGTCTAAAATATAAAAATAGGTCCCAGTGGAATAAGAACAGAAGGATGATATCTTAATACAAAGTGAGATCCAAATTTAAAACTCTCTAAAAGCTATTAGCGAAAGTACTGAACTTCATTATCAGGTGCATAGGTTAAAACTTCCGATGAATGTTATTTGAAATCAGATTCATCATGAAAATTAATCTGAGAAGTGTCAAATCTGCACTTTGAAGACCTAAAAAATAAAAAGACTTCATTGAAGTTCAAAATTGTATGGGGATCTGAATTCATGATTCACTGTCATTGATAACATGCACAAACAGTAGCTTATACAGCTTTCATGTTGGGTAAGGAAGAAAAGAAACCTGAAATATCACTGTTTACAGAAGGCATCTTAATGAAATGATTTGATATGGGGTGAATAGTTGAACCCCCTGAAAATTTAACTATATGAAATAATGTGCAAGGAGCCAAAGAAATATATGCATAAATGGGTTTGATCCATTTTACCCTGGCGGATACAAATCTATACCTCCATATATCATTTCCAGCCCAGGCCTGCCTCCTATTCCTTACCACACCCACTTCACTTCATCCATGTGCTCATTTCCATGTTTCTTGAAACACTCCAAAATGGAAATGCCAGTCTGCATTAGTCAGTGACTACATTTCAATTAGTGACTGCTCCAAGAGACACGTGACATAAAAAATTAATTTAGAGAAGACAGAACTTGAAGCACACCCACTGCAGGTCTCTCAAAACTGAAGGAACAGCTTGGATAGCTCAAAAGAATTTGATTGCCACTCATGAAAGCAAGTTTACATATGCCATCCAGTGACAGTGGGGACTCTTTTTCTGACAAGTCAATGGAATGTATGCACATTTCTTATTACTGTTGTTTCATGGGTTTGCGCCTTGTTCATCTTCAGCATATTGGCTGCATGCTTGATTACACAAAGGATGGAAAAATGAGCCAGTTTTATTGGCTGATCAGAATTCGGAGCCATGGATGCCGTGAATGCCTTTTGCAGCAAAATCAGGGGCTGAAACATGAATCTAAACACTAACTTCACATCATGCATTCACTAGCAGCTCTGATTTTCTCCTTCCTGCCACTCTCACATGAGAGAGAGGGATAGGAAGAGAGAGTGAAAGAGAGAACAGTAGATGGGTGCCCAGGTGCCAATATGGCTTTTTTCAGTCATTCATTCATTCAATCAATCATATTTTTTGAGTATTTTGTATGCAAAGCATTGTTCTAAGTGCTTGTAAGAATAAACAGACACATTCCCTGCCCACAGTGAGTTTACAGTCTGGAGATGAGCTTATAATCAAGAGTCCATTCTTGTAGACAGTTCATTCTTTGCCCAACAAGACAGATTTCATAGCACTACAAGTACCCAATATTGATATGTTTTAACCTATGTACATCAGCTTCTGCTGCTGTTCTGGTTTCTTATTCTTGCTTAGTGGAAAGAGGATGGGCTTGGAAGTTGGAGGGTGTGGGTTCAAATCCCAACTCCGCTGCTTGCCCGCTCTGCGACTTTGGGCAAGTCACTTCATTTCTCTGTGCTTCAGTTACCTCATCTGTAAAATGGGGAATAAGACTGTGAGCCCACATGGGACAATCTGTTTACCTTGTAACTACCCCAGAGTTTAGAACAGTGCTTAGCACATAGTAAGCACTTAACAAATACCATTATTATTACTATTATTATGTCATATCTGTGGTCTTTGATCCTAACATATTACAGACCCCATTTTCTCTTCTTTCCTTGTCTGCTTTGGGGCAATTTTCATTCCACTATTGCCCCCTTTTCTATGTGTTTTCTATATGAAGTGCTTACATCCCTAAGAATGTTTCAGTGTAGTTCTCAGTCATCAGGTACATTGCTTCTAAACTATAGACTCTCCAGTCATTTTACTGCCTTATACGGATGAACAGCAGAATCAAAACAGTCAAACAACCATAACCACGTGAATCAATCATCGTCATTTTTGAGAGCTTACTATCTACAGAGCACTGTACTAAGCACTTGGGAATGTACTGTATAACAGGGTTGGTAGACACAATCCCTGCCCTCAAAATTTACCATCTAGTTGGGGAGACAGAATTAAAATAAGTTTCAGTCATTCAGTTCTCTCCCACTTACATATTCTTACTTCTTTCCCACTACATTCCACTCTCATGCTTTGTCCCTGTCAAACCAACTTTCTCACTGATCTCAGTTCTCATTTCTTTTGCAGCCTACCTCTTGCTCAGTCTCCCACTTCTCTCTGAAACTCTATCACCCTTCACTTCTGACAGACAGACCACTGCTCTTTCAATTTTAAAATCCTTCTGAAATTACATCTCCTCTAGGAGGCCTCCCTTGGATAAGCTTTCATCTCCTCATCTCATTTTCCTTCCTATGGCTACTTCTGCATCACCCAAGCAGCGTGGCTCAGTGGAAAGAGCCCGGGCTTGGGAGTCAGAGGTCTTGACTTCTAATCCTGAATCCACTGCTTGCCAGCTGTGTGACTTTGGGCAACTCACTTCACTTCTTGGTGCCTCAGTTACCTCATCTGTAAAATGGAGATGAGAACTGTGAGCTCCACGTGGGACAACCTGATCACTTTGTATCCCCCCAGCGCTTAGAACAGTGCTTTGCACATAGTAAGTGCATAACAAATACCACCATTATTATTATTATTATCCTCCCTTCTTACTACCAGTAGCACTTTATGTATGTATCTTTAATCTCCCATCTGTAATTTATTTTAGGGTCTGTCTTCCTACCTAAGTTTTAAGCTACTTGAGGGCATGGATTGCAACTGCCTACTCTACTGTGCCCTCCCATGCCCTTAGTGCAGTGCTCTGCACAGAGTAAATGCTCAATAAATACTATGATTGATTAATAATATTTATTGAATATCTACATAGTGCAAGGCACAATAAAGAGATGCTTGGGAATAGAATAAAAACCACTGAAAACAGTCCCTTCCCCCAAGGTACTTGCAATCTAGGGGGAGGATTATGATCACTGAAAAGAATAACAATGCATTTCAAAATGATGACTTTCCACTCCTCTCAGCCACCACCAATCTAGTAGCAGCACAGTTATCCACATTCTTAATGGGGCTAGAGTTTCTGTCCTTGCTTTCCCCTCCTTCTGTTTCAGTTTTGGCCCTGGGATGGTGGGTTTGTTCTAGAAGAAAAAGGAAAGGGACTAAGCCACAAGCTTATAAATGACCAGGTCCCAATAGTAGAGGGATCTTGTTGCTCTATACTGCTTCACTAGTTCTACTTGTCATTATTCATGCTTGCTTATGGTGAAGTTCATCAGCAAATTTTCTACCCACTCAATGCATATAGACTGAGACCTGAAAGTCAGGCACAGAAAAAAAAAACGGTTGAGGGACTAGGTGCAAAGACACAGAGGCCCAGAGATTGGCACATAGATCAATATGGCACACAGTCAGATAGATACAGATACCAGAATTATTGTTATTATTATACGGGGACAAAGACAGGGAACAGTAATAATTCAGAAACTTCCTCTCCAGGCTTAGAAAGAGATGCTAAACCATTGCAACCCTGAGTAGGTTTAAACTGGGCCCTCCACAGCCATCGCATTAGGGCCTCCTGAACAGGGGCTAAACAGACTCTCTGCAGCTCTGGTCTTTGGGTGGTCTTGGATTAGAGTGAGACAGGCCTATACCAGCTCTACCATCGCCCCTGCCCTCCTCCCTTCCTTAACTTCTATTTTTAACCACTCAATCTCCAAGGGCTCCTTCCCCTCTGCCTTCAAACATGCCCACGTCTCCCCCATCCTAAAAAAACCCGCTCTTGACCCCACTTCCCCCTCCAGTTATCGTCCTATCTCCCTACTACCCTTCCTTTCCAAAATCTTAGAACGAGTCGTCTACAATCGATGCCTAGAATTCCTTAACTCCCATTCTCTCCTAGACCCCCTCCAATCTGGCTTCCGTCCCCTCCACTCTACCGAGACTGCTCTCTCTAAGGTCACCCATGACCTCCTTCTTGCCAAATCCAATGGCTCCTACTCCATTCTGATCCTCCTTGACCTCTCTGCTGCCTTTGACACTGTCGACCATCCCCTCCTCCTCCATACCTTATCTCACCTTGGCTTCACGGACTCTGTCCTCTCCTGGTTCTCCTCTTACCTCTCTGGCCGATCATTCTCGGTCTCCTACGCTGGAGCCTCCTCCCCCTCCCATCCTTTAACTGTTGGAGTTCCTCAAGGGTCAGTTCTTGGCCCTCTTCTGTTCTCCATTTACACTCACTTCCTCGGTGAACTCATCCGCTCTCACGGCTTTGACTACCATCTCTACGCAGATGACACGCAGATCTACATCTCCGCCCCTGTCCTCTCCCCCTCCCTTCAGGCTCGCATCTCCTCCTGCCTCCGGGATGTCTCCACCTGGATGTCGGCCCGCCACCTAAAACTCAACATGAGCAAGACTGAGCTCCTCATCTTCCCTCCCAAGCCCGGTCCGCTCCCAGACTTCTCCATCACCGTGGATGGCACGACCATCCTTCCCGTCCCGCAGGCCCGCAATCTCGGTGTCATCCTTGACTCGTCCCTCTCGTTCACCCCACACATCCTATCCGTTACCAAGACCTGCCGGTTTCACCTCTACAATATCGCCAAGATCCGCCCTTTCCTCTCCACCCAAACGGCTACCTTACTATTACGGGCTCTCGTTATATCCCGGCTAGACTACTGTGTCAGCCTTCTCTCTGACCTCCCTTCCTCCTCTCTCGCCCCGCTCCGGTCTATTCTTCACTCCGCTGCCCGGCTCATCTTCCTGCAGAAACGATCTGGGCATGTCACTCCCCTTCTTAAACAACTCCAGTGGTTGCCTATCGACCTCCGCTCCAAACAAAAACTCCTCACTCTAGGCTTCAAGGCTCTCCATCACCTTGCCCCTTCCTACCTCTCCTCCCTTCTCTTTTTCTACCGCCCACCCCGCACGCTCCGCTCCTCTGCCGCCCACCTCCTCGCCGTCCCTCGGTCTCGCCTATCCCGCCGTCGACCCCTGGGTCACGTCCTCCCGCGGTCCTGGAACGCCCTCCCTCCTCACCTCCGCCAAACTGATTCTCTTTCCCTCTTCAAAACCTTACTTAAAAATCACCTCCTCCTAGAGGCGTTCCCAGACTGAGCTCCTCTTCCCCCTCTACTCCCTCTGCCATCCCCCCTTTACCTCTCCGCAACTAAAGCCTCATTTTCCCCTTTTCCCTCTGCTCCTCCACCTCTCCCTTCCCATCCCCACAGCACTGTACTCGTCCGCTCAACTGTATATATTTTCATTACCCTATTTATTTTGTTAATGAATTGTACATCGCCTTGATTCTATTTATTTGCCATTGTTTTTACGAGATGTTCTTCCCCTTGACGCTGTTTAGTGCCATTGTTCTTGTCTGTCCGTCTCCCCCGATTAGACTGTAAGCCCGTCAAACGGCAGGGACTGTCTCTATCTGTTGCCGACTTGTTCATCCCAAGCGCTTAGTACAGTGCTCTGCACATAGTAAGCGCTCAATAAATACTATTGAATGAATGAATGAGCTCTAGGAAGAGAAGAAGGACTGGCTGTGACCCAGGATTGGGGTTATTAGGTGAGAGCTGGGGCTGAATCACCATTTTGGTCTGCTCCAATCCAAATCCCAGTCAAATGCAAGGGTTGGAATGGAACACCTATAGCTACACAAATAGCTTCACATCAAGATTTCCAATTTTTGGGGTGCTGCCATTTTCCTATCCTTACTGGCAGCTCTGCCAGAGCTTCCCATTCCCTTATAATAACTACTTTATAGCTGTAAAAATAATTTCACCTACCCTTGAAATAAATAACCAGAGCACAGTTGAAATCCAGTTACCTTCATATTGGTGAGTATTGTTGAGCAGATTGCTAGCACCAGGGCATCCCACTCTATAGGTAAAAACCGGAGTCAGAGGGCCATTGACTACTGCAAATTTTTCTAATATATCACAATTACAGAGACAACTGTGCTAAATAACCTTTCCCGGATCTGCTGGGAAAACTTGCAGTGTGTTCAATAGCCCTTAGAAATTTTCATTTGGAACCTGCCGTGAGGTGGGCTGGCAGTTGTACACTGAGCTGCAGCAGAATAAATATAGTCATGCTGGTTCAGGCCCCTAAGAGATTTTATTTCTTTAAATACAGCACTTGTAAAAGAGCTTCCATGTTTCTTGGTTTATTAAGGTCTTTTTTCTTCTTCCTCTAGCTCTATTTAGCACAGTGGAACAGGAAAGGAGAGGAGAGGGTCCTTCTTGTATAGAAAATTGAGTTAGAAATATTTCTAAGTGCCTTCCACAGCCTCATCAGAAATAGTACTTTGTATTAGTGTAGTGTGACTTGGCCTGTAGGCTCTGAGGACTACAGATGCACATCCACACACTTAGATTGTGAGTCCCATGCAGCAAAGGGACTGTCAGATCTGATTATTTTGGAGCAATCCCGGTACTTGGCTTCCATCCCCTCCACTCTACCGAGACTGCTCTCTCAAAGGTCACCCATGACCTCGTTCTTGCCAAATCCAATGGCTCCTACTCTATCCTAATCCTCCTCGACCTCTCAGTTGCCTTCAACACTGTTGACTATCCCCTTCTCCTCCACACCTTATCTCACCTTGGCTTCACGGACTCCGTCTTCTCCTGGTTCTCGTCTTATCTTTCGGCCGTTCATTCTCAGTCTCCTTCACGGGCTCCTCCTCCCCCTCCCATCCTCTAACTGTAGGGGTTCCTCAAGGGTCAGTTCTTGGCCCTCTTCTGTTCTCCATCTACACTCACTCCCTTGGTAAACTCATTCACTCCCACGGCTTCAACTATCATCTCTATGCAGATGACACTCAAATCTACATCTCATCTCCTGTTCTCACTCTGGGCTTCAAGGCTCTCCATCAACTTGGCCCCTCCTACCTCGCCTCCCTTCTCTTTCTACTACCCACCCCGCATGCTCCACTCCTCTGCCGCTCATCTCCTCACCATCTCCCATTCACACCTATCCTGCCATCAACCTCTGGCCCATGTCCTACCACTGTCCTGGAATGCCCTCCATCCTCACCTCCACCAAACTGACTCTCTTCTCCTCTTCAAGGCCCTACTGAGAGCTCACCTCCTCCAAGAGGCCTTCCCATACTGAGCTTCCCCTTTTCCCTCTGCTCCCTCTGCTCCCACTCTGCTCCCCCTCCACTCTCTGCTTCCTCCCCTCCTCACCTTCACCTCCCCTCAGCTAAGCCCCCTTTCCCTCTGCTCCTCCCCCTCTCCCTTCCCCTCCCCTCAATACTGTGCTCATTTGTGTATATTTTATTACCCTATTTATTTTGTTAATGAGGTGTACATCCCCTTGATTCTATTTATCGTGATTATGTTGTCTTGTTTTTGTCCGTCTGTCTCCCCTGATTAGACTGTAAGCCCCTCATTGGGCAGGGATTGTCTCTATCTGTTGCCGAATTGTACATTTCAATCACTTAGAACAGTACTCTGCACATAATAAGCACTCAATAAATACTATTGAATTGAATGAATAATGCTTGGCATAGAGTAAGCTCTCAGAGCCTATGGGCAAAATCACACTATGTGAATACTAAGTGCTATATTATTATTATTATTTTTATTATGGTATTTGTTAAGGGCTTACTATGTGCCAAGCACTGTTCTAAGAGCTGGGGTAGATACAAGGTAGTCAGGTTGTCCCACATGGGGCTGACAGTCTTAATCCCCATTTTCCAGATGAGGTCACTGAGGTAACTGAGGCCCAGAGAAGTGAAGTGACTTGCCCGAGGTCACACAGCAGACAAGTGGCAGAGCCAGGATTAGAACCTATGACCTTCTGACTCTCAGGCCCGTGGTCTATCCCCTACACCATACTGCTTCTCCTTGTATATCTTAGGAGGCTGGGGAAGGTAGACTAAGCCTCAACAAATACCCATAACTAACACTCAACAGTTTTTCCAAGAAAACTTCTTAACCATAAGAGGTTGGTCGCTGACAGAGTCAAGAATAAAACAAGATTATGGGAGGTATCCTCCCACGCTCTAGTCATAGGTCTGCATTATACTATTGCTTCTTTCTATGCCTCTTGCAATAGGGATTGAAATGGGAATTAAATATTCCATGGGAAAAATGATAACAAGGAGTCAGTCATTCATGTGCCAAAGAATCCATTCCTTAGAAGGCTCATCTCAAGATGTCTTAAATGTATGAATGTGAAATAGAGGGAAGTGGGCAGTTTACATAGGTCCCTGGCAGTAATTCTGAATTCATAATGCCCCTGCTCTCCTATGGAATGTTGGATCATCTTACCTATTTTTTTTTTTAGTCAAAAGTTAGTTATTCATGACTTTCACATGTTTTTAGATCAGGAGTCATAATAGTCAAATCAGTCAAATCTCACTACATTTCTCACTATTCCTTACCTCTATTCTTAAATGCATTTATCTGAAGCATGAAATAAGATTTTAAAAGTTAATAATGGGCTCAGTAAAAGTCTCAAGGATGTCTTAGAGGAGCTTATGTTTAGAAGACTGTTAATTAATCAATTGTGGCAATAACCTCACTGAAGAGTTGATACAGAGGGAAAGGAGAGAAACTGCAAATTCCATGTTGCCAAAGTTCCCCCAACTGAGGTACATGAGTAGCTAAAGCCAAAGGAAGCTCACTGATGTCCTGAATACTGGCATCGAAATGAAGCTATTGCTAATCAGGCATAGCCCTCCACCCCTTTCGACTGCAGTAATTAAAGGTCAATCAGTACAAGCATAATTCAGTGAACAAACTTCTGAGAAAATAAGTCATCTCATATATCTCAAAATATGGTTTATTCTTGAACATATCTCTCTCTAAAAGAGCAGAATCTCATTCAGTTAGCAACTACACTGCCAAGCAAGAAGGCCTGTCATACTAAAATGTGGAAAATATCCAGGAGGAATTGACTGCATTAGTTTAGATTTTCTTTTTTATGACATTCACAGGAATATGCTTGCTTCATCTCAGGAGTTTCATGCTACCTTTCCTATGATTGGATGGCAGAGCTAATATAGGATAACATATATAAAGGTTACCAGCAGAAACTGAGATCAGGTGGTACTGCTAATTCTAACAGGTGCATGAAAGGTTAGTGATTTGCTTATGTATGACCCCCCACTAAAATAATAGCTTCCAATTAACCTTTGTTTCTTGGTTTCTACCAGAGGAAACACTGCTTTACAAACTGTCTTGCTCTGATTGGTTCCCCCAAGGCAGGATCTGATTGGTAAGCAAGCCTGTCATTTGAGTGTGCCATGATTTGAAATTGGAATAGCACAGAAGTGAAAGCAGTTGAAAAGTGGCTGACAGGTTTTGGGAAGCCTAGGAACTCTCTCTGTAGTGAAAGCAAATATCCTGGAAAAAAGAATATTGGGTATCTTGGTTCCCCAGCTTCCTGATTTTCTATCCTGCATTCTTTCCATGAAAAGCAGAAACTGTGGGAGGTGCTGGAGTGGAGGAACAGTTTGGATGTGACAGAGAGGGTGTTTGAGTCAAGACAAGCTTGCTGCCACTTGTCCTAGCCTGATTCTGTTCCCTGCCCTTCTGGGGTGGGGAAGGGAAGAGGTGTAGGGCCAGAGCCCTGATTGTGGGAGGGAGCTAAGGAGGAGAGGAGACCTAGAAATATGGGCTTCACTGCTCTGAACCTCCAGCCATCCAACCCAACCTGACTGTGGAAGGAATCCCCCTTTGCCTCTTCCCCCTGACTTGCCTCCCCTGTGCTATTGTGCTGAATCCGAGCCTTAATAGACTTGAGAAAAGTGATATTCTCATTGATAAACTGCCTCAAGATGACATGTCTTTGAGGAATTTACTGAATTGGAGGATCTTTGTTCATTGAGGTGAATTGGCTTCATGGTTTCATTCTGAGTCCTTAGGTGAGTCCCTTGATTTCTCTGTTCAGTTCTCATTTAGGGGTATGGGGAAGAATCGTGCTTACCTACCCGCTGTAACAGGATATTATATGGCTAAGGTAATGGATGGCTTATGAAAACATGCTTTCCTTCTCACAGTTGCAAATTTCTAGGGCAGTGGCTGCACCTGTCTTGAGAACTACTCCGATTTCTTTGGCCCAAGTCATCATAAAGTGTGCTACAACTCTGACGGGCCTTTATCAGTGAAATTTAAAAAATAGTCACAACATAGGTGAGGAAAGAGTAGGAAATCCTCAGTGGGACAGATGGGTCACTTTGAACACTGTAAAGTCAGGATCCTTTGTTCAGTCAGGGCACCGTGTCTTTTTTCCAGGGGGAAAGCTTTTATATATGTAATTATTGATGGTTTGTTAAAAATTATTGGAAAAAATTACAAGCATTGCTCATAAAATGTAACTGTCAAGCCAAATGGATGGAAAAATAATACCTCCTCAAATCCCCAAATTGTGAAAAATTCTAATGCGGAGGCAAAAGTCAGGAATCTGATGATTAAATGTCAAGGCTGTCATTGCAGCATTACATTAAAATAACTTGCCTTGAGCAACTGCATAGGATTTCTCCCTTAAAGATGTCACTTATCAGGAGGTTGTTTCTTCACTCAGTTGCATCAGTGACATTGTAGCAGAGAAATTTTGTGGCATAGGAAACGTTTAAGCGCCCGCTTCTTGTGCTCAGGAGGGAGGATTCATTAACTACTGAAGGGCCATGCAAATTATTTCCAGTTACATTTCCTTGTGACTTTATAGGCCCTACAGAATCAAAAAAGCTTTGAATGGAACACTACCAGATAAATTATTTTCCTAAGGATTTCAGCTCCAGGCAGAATGAACTATATTTGTTCATGTACTCTATTGCTTAATAAGCTGATCAGCATCCCATTTTTCGCCTCCAGGCACAGGACTTTTAATGATGTCCACGCTGGGTAGCTATTAAATCCAAACTGTGTAACAACAACACATTGGCAGAGGCTTTAAATAAGCTGAAGATTGAAGGGAGTTGACACACGTGGGTCTCAAAGTCACTCGGTCTTTCCAAATTGAGCCAAAGTTTCTCTTCGTGTAACCCTGTCTGTTCCCTCCTCTCCAAACTAAACACTTCTTTGCCGAGCTTAAGAACCTCTTGGACAAGAGGGGTCTCACCTCTTAGCTTAATCATGTGTAGTTCCTAGGAACCTCAAGATATCCATTATCAGATTTTGGGAGCAGAATGGTCTAGTGTAAAGAGCACAGACCTGGGAGTTAGAGGATTTGGGTTCTAATGTGCGCTCTACCACTTGTCAGTTGTGTGATGTTGGGCAAGGCACTTAACTTCTCAGTGCTTCAGTTACCTCATCTGTAAAATGGGGATTAAGACTGTGAACCCCATGTGGGACAGGGACTGTGTCCAACCTGGTTACCTTATATCTACTCCATTGCTTAGAACAGTGCTTGGCACATAGTAAGTGCTTGGCAAATCCAACATCATTATTATTATTATAAACATTATTATCATTATCATTTTCCTTCCCCCACTTCACCTATACAAGGATTTGAAAGAACCATCAGGAGGGATGGAGAAGCTGAGTTTTTTTCACCTGAAGTAGAGAAGCAGCATGGCCAAGTAGAAAGAGCACCAGCCTGGAAATCAGAGGTTCCGAGTTCTAATTCTGCTCTGCCAGTTGCTTGCTGGGTGACCTGGAGCAAGCCACTTAACTTATCTGTGCCTCAGTTTCCTTAACTCTAAAATGGGGATTCAACACTTGTTCTCTCTGAGTGGCATAATGATAGAGTATGGGCCTGGGATGCAGAAAGTCATGGGTTCTAATTTCGGCTCCACCACTAGTCTGCTGTGTGACCTTGGGTAGGTTACTTAACTCCTCTGTGCCTAAATGACCTCATCTTTAAAATGGGGATTGAGATTGTGAGCCCCACAAGGGATAAGTGATGGTGCTAACTGGATAATAATAATAATGGTATTTGTTAAGTGCTTACTGTGTGCCAAACACTGTTCTAAGAGCTGGGGTAGATACAAGGTAATCAGGTTGTCCCACATGGGGCTCAGTCTTCATCTTCATTTTACAGATGAGGTAACTGAGACACAGAGAAGTTAAGTCACTTGCCCAAAGTCACATAGCTGACAAGTGGCAGAACCTGGGAGTAGAACCCATAACCTCGGACTCCCAAGCCCATGCTCTTTTCACTAAACCAGACTGCTTCCATCCCAGCGCTTAGTACAATGCCTGGCACATAGTAAGTGCTTAACAAATACCATAATTATTATTATTTTAACTGTGAGCCCCATGTAGAACATGTACTGTGTCCAAGCTGATTAAATTGTATTTACTCCAGTGCTAAGAACAGTCCTTGACCTATAGTAAACACTTAACAAATATCATAATAAAAAACCAAAAACAAATAATCTACATGGGCCTCTGTAGGTTTAATCTAGAAAATGGAGAGCTTGCAGAAACTCATCTTGGTGTGGGGTTGTCCTAAGGAGAACCCGGGGTTCCCACCATCTCAAGGTGGAACTCGGAAGTGCAGGTGAGATACTGCCCTCACGACCCAAACTCCTAGATTGACGACCCAAGCCAGGAATACAGAAGACATCCCTTGCCCCCTTGCCAATCAAATTAGGTATGGCGGGGGTGGAGGGAAAGGTGGAAATTGGATAAACTGAGTCCAGAAGCTGGAATAGCCTAGGAGCACAAATGATAAATACTTGCAGCCACTGACCTTCTGTGCAGCAGATCAAGTCTTGTAGCATCCGGCTGTGGGTCACCTCTGCCCAAGGCGTGAGATGCCTGCTTTGCCTGCACCAAGGGAGGAGCTGTGGGATGGGTGAGTATCCCACTCAGTGCTTGTGGGGCTGGAAGCTAGGTGCTTAGCCATGGGTGGGTAGCACATAAGTGGATTCCTCCCAAGTGGGAAGTGTCATGGGTGGGAGCTAGCTGCCTCACCAAGTGTGAATAAACTATAAGTGAATTCCTCCTGTGTGCTTTATTCACACCTGGGTGCTGGGACCTGGGTGCTTTATTCACACCTGAGTAACACATAAGTATATTCATCCTGATAGGGAAGATCTAATATCATTAAATAATCATATTCCTCACAAAAGGGAGGTTCAATTTGCTGCATCCAAAATAATCAAATAATTCAATTTGCCTTGCAGAATAAAATTTGTATAAAACTCAGCCTTTCTGTTCCCCGTCTCTCTCTCACTATGCTGATTCCTCAACAAACCTGTGATTGTCATACTTATTGAATGCTTACTGTGTGCAGAGCACTGTACTAAGCGCTTGGAAAGTACAATTAAGCAATAGAGACAATTCCTGCCCCCACTGGAGTTTCAGTCTAGAAGGGGGGAGACAGACATCAAAACAAGTAAACTGGCATCATAGCATCCATATAAGTAAATAGAATTATAGATATATACACATCAAAACAAGTAAACTGGCATTAATATAAATAAATGGAATTATAGATATGTACATATATATACAAGTCCTGTGGGGTGGGGGCTAGAGCAAAGGGAGCAAGTCGAGACGACACGGAAGTGGGGTGAGCGAAGGAAAAGGGAGGCTTAGTCTGGGAAGGCCTCTTGGAGAAGCTGAGCCTTCAGTAGGGCTTTTAAGGGGGGAAATGTGATTGGCAGATTTGAGGAGGGAGGGCATTCCAGGCCAGTGGTAGGATGGGGGCCAGGGGTCGACGGCGGGTCAGGTGAAAATGAGGCACAGTGAGAAGGTTAGCACCAGAGTAGAGGAGTGTGTGGGCTGGGATGTAGAAGGAGAGAAGGATGGTGAGCTAGGAGGGAGCAAGGTAATGGAAAGCTTTGAAGCCAACAGTGAGGAGTTTTTGCTTGATTCAGAGGCTGATACACAACGACTGGAGATTTCTGAGGAGGGGGGTGACATGCCCAGAACGTGTCTGTAGAAAGATAATCCAGGCAGCAAAGTGAAGTATGGACTGAAATGAGGAGAGACAGGAGGTTGGGAGGCCAGATGGGATGCTGATGCAGTAATACAGTTGGGATAGGATGAGTAATTGTACTAACGTGGTAGCAGTTTGGATGGAGAGGAAAGGGAGGATCTTGGTTATGTTGTGAAGGTGAGACCGGCAGGCTTTGATGACTGATTGGGTGACAGGGGTGTCCCACAATCCTTTATACTCTCAGGCCATAAGTGATGGAGACTGATCAATCTCCACTTTTTCAATTTAAGGCTCGGAGAAGGTGGGTTTCATACATAATCCAAAAAGGTCCATTAACCTAGGCCTTTTATCCTGTTAGAACAAGACACAGCACATATACAAGTTCATCAAAAGCAGTGTAGAAATTTGTATTCAAAAAATTTGAGGCCATACCCTGGAAATTGTATTCTTTTGCTTCTCCACCTAGTATAATTATTCTGATACAGACTGTGAATCCAGTTCAGGAATGCATGGAATAAAAATGGAAACCTCCCTTAACTGTCATAACCCTCTTTACAGGATGATTTTAGTAAATCACAACCAGAAAGGGAGTACCACTTGAGGCTCTCACCCACAGGTTGGCTAGAAGATGAGAAGGGCCATTGGTTCTATGGGATTGGAAACAAACTTTGTGGGAAACTGAAGCTAGTTCTCCGTGCCTAATGGAGGTGGAAAGGGGCAGGGTTCACCGGGTTTGAACACCCAGTTCATCTCTCTGCACATCGATGTTCAATAAATACTCAATGGTATTGATCTTATAAAATATCATTGAAAACCAGGTGCCCAAAAGACAACTGTCAACAAGTCTAATGTCCAGTTATAGTTAGGGTCAGCTCTGCCAGGTTGGCAAATTAGGTAACTACATAAGAGCAATGAGGCCTAATGTATAGTGCTTGGGCCTGGGAGTCAGAAAGACCTGGGTTCTAATCTGGGATCCACCAACTTGTCTGTTGTGTTTCTTTTGGCACATCACTTAACTTCTCTGTGCCTCAGTTACCTAATATATGAAATGGGGATGTGGACTATGTCCAATCTGATTACTACAATGCCTGGCACAAGTGCTTAACAAATACTATTGGAAAAAAAAAAACAAAACAGGTCACATACTTCACTTCATTCCTCTAATGTTAACCTACTCATTATATCTCAGTTTTGTCTCTTTTGCCCCCAACCACCTTGCCCCCATCCTGCCTCTGGCCTAGAACATCGCCCCTCTTCATATCTGACAGACCATCACTCTCCCCACCTTCAAAGCCTTATTAAAAGCACATCTCCTCCAAGAGGACTGCCCCAACTAAGCACTCATTATCCTCTCCTTCCACTCTCTTCGGCTTTACTCCTGCACTTGGATTTGCACCCTTTATTCACTCCTCCCTCAGCCCTACAGCAGATATGTACACATCCATAATTTATTTTTGTATGTTAATGTCTGTCTTCCCCTCTAAACTGTAAGATCTTCGTGGACAGGGAACATGTCTGCCAACTCTGGAGAAGTCAGCATGGCAGAGTCGATAGAGCCTGGGCCTGGCAGTCAGAATGTCATGGTTTTAATCCTGGCTCCACCACTTATGTGCTGTGTGGCTTTGGGAGAGTTGTTTCACTTCTCTGTGTCTCGGTTACCTCATCTGTAAAATGGGTATTAACACTGTGAGCCCTATGTGGGTCAGAAACTTTGTCCAATCTGACTTGCTTGTATCCACCCCAGTGCTTAGTGGAGTGCCTGGCACATAGTAAACACTTAACAAATACCGTATTTACTATTATAATTATCAACTCTATGATATTGTACACTGCCAAACACATAAGGTGCTCAATAAAAATGATTGGTTGATTGAAGATGTAATATAAAGGACATTAAAACCACCAAAGTAATGTAGAAATCACAGTAGAGTTATATGTTAAAGTAGCAATTTCAATCAATATGTGCCAAGAAAATATCAATCAATTGTATTTATTGAGCATTAACTGTGAGCAGTACTGTGTGCAGAGCACTTGGGAGAATACCATATAGCATAGTTGGTGGACACATTCCCTGCCTACATGGAGCTTACATTCATATATTATTTATTTGATGTTTTTATGTTTGTGTATTTATACAAACATATTTTAAAAAGTGTTATCACTCTCATTCTATTCAGCGAAAAGAAACCATGCACTAATATACAAGAGATGTTGTTATTTAATGCTAATTTAAAATAGACTGTGATCTTGGCAAAATATTACAGAGGTTCGAAGGGAGGGTAAGGTAAGCCAAGGTAAACTTTGCAGCATTATCTCAAAGTTAGGGAACTCTGTAGGAAATACTGGAAGTAAAATTCAAATTCAGTGCCCTGGCCAAGAAAGCTAAAAGAAAAGCATAATAACAGATGCTAACTGCTTATCACAGTGCCTTGCACAAAGTAAGAGTTCAATAAATATGATTGAATAAAATAATAAATAATCATTCCTCAAATTCTAACCTCAACCACAACTCCACCCTGACACTGACCTGTTTCCCTGAGTCTCATCCAAATACTTTTGAACAGTTTTGATAATAATAATAATTATGGTATTTAAGTGCTTATTATGTGCTAGACATTGTACTAACTGCTGGAGAGGATACAAACAAATCAGGTTGGACACAGTCCCTTTCCCACGTGGGGCTCACAAGCGCTTAGTACAGTGCTCTGCACATCGTAAACACTCAATAAATATAATTGAATAAATGAATTTCCATTTTACAGAGGAGGTGACTGAGGCACAGAGAAGTGAAATAACTAGACCAAGGTCACACAGCAGCTATGTGGCAGAGCTGGGATTAGAATCTGTGACCTTCTGACTCCCAGGGCCATGGTCTATCCACTATGACATACTGCTTCTCTACGTCATACAGCTTCTCTATGCCATGATCATGCACCTGGCTCTTAGCCATGTGGCCTAGTGGAAAAATACACAGGCTCGGAAATCAGAGCTCCTGCTTTCTATTTCTGGCTTGTCAGAAATAAACTTCTATTGGCTTCTATTTCTATGTCCTGCCATGTGACCTTGGACAAGTCACTTCATTTATCTGTGCCTTAATTTCTTTATGAAATACCTGCTCTCCTTCCCCCCTAAGACTGTGATCTTCAAGTGGGGAAAGGACTGAGTTGATTAATTTCTGTCTACTCCAGCGCTTAGAACAATGCTTTATGAATAATAAACACTTAAAAAATACCACAATTATTATTGGCACTAATGATGATTTTTGCATGCACCAGTGATTGTAACTTGTCAGTGACGGACTTTAAGAATGTTGTTATAAGTGATTTGATACTTGCTCTGATGTACACAGCAATGACACAGTAGTTAGGTTTGGTTGATTGGTGGAGGGAGATTGTTTTGCAGTTCATAACATTTGGACTGGCTGATCTGCTTGGGTGGTGAGGTGCCTGAAAAGTACTCCTTTGGCTACTAGGTACCGATTAACTTTTTCAGGCTCAGGATTAGCAGTATAAGGGCAGTCAGTGGGTTAGAGCCTTCTCTGTGTTTGTTCTTTTTCATTTTACCTTCATGTCTCTAAACTGGATTATCCCAGGAGAGCAGGGGGGAGACGTTTTTGGGGAAGCACTATTCCCCAATCCCATACCTCTTGGTTTACATCGTCAAGTATGTGACGGTGCATGCATGCACACTCCACATATCTTAAATTCAATTTTTGCTTTCACACTCTCACTGTCTGCAACTGACATTCCATTATCTTTTATACTGCTGATATTTTGTAACTTCTGATTGCCAGTATTTTGTACATAGTGAGAGTTACTCAATAATAGTAAACTAGATCCAGGCATCCAGAGGGCAATAAGCAGGGTCAGCCATTTTTGTTTTTTCAATCAATAAATCAATCAATCAAATTTATTGAGCACTTACTGTGTGCTGAGCACAACAGTAAGCACTTGGGAGAACACAGGCCTGGGAGTCAGAAGGACCTGGGTTCTAGTCCCAGCTCTGCCACATAGCTGCTGTTTGACCTTGGGCAAGTCACTTCACTTCTCTGTGCCTCAGTTACCTCATCTGAAAGTGGGAATTAAGACTATGAGTCCCATGTGGTACAGGAACTGTGTCCAACTTGATTTGCTGATATCCACCCCAGTGCTTAGTACAATGCCTGCCACATAGTAAGTGCTTAGCAAATACCACAATTATTATTAGTTGGTTGACACATTCCCTTCCCACAGTGAGCTCACCCTGTAGAGGGGGAACAGAAATTGATATAAATCAATCAATCAGTGATTTGTACCCAAGTGCTGTGGGGCTGTGGAGGGCAGGTGTGAATAAAGGGAGCAAATCACAGACAGGTATCTACAAGGTTTAGATGGGCCATGTTAAGTTTGGGACATGTAAAGTTTGAGGTGCTGGTCGGACATCCAACTTGAGATGTCTTGAAGGCAGGAGGAAATGGGAGACTACAGAGAGGGAGAGAGAGCAGGGCTGGAGATGTAGAATCATCCACATAGAGGTGATAGTTGAAGCCATGGGAGTGAATGAGTTCTCCTGTCAGAGCATTAACTGATGGGAGCAGGCAGGGATGTTTACAGTTAGAAAAGGGCTGGAATCAGACTCTTAATGGTCAAACCCTTCAGATCAACCAGACCCTAAAATGTCACCTCCTCCAAGAAGCCTCCCCTGATTAATTTCCAATATCCAAAGTCTTAACAACCCAATATATGGCTTCAGAATTTAGTTATGTGTATTCAGCTGTATGCTGAGTTATTTAATGAGTGATTTCAACCTGACATACTTGGGCTCCAATCTGTTCATATCCTTGTTCCTTCTCTAGTTCCCTCTCTTTATAAATAATTGAACTGATGTCTGCCTGCCTCCACCAGTAGGATATAAGCCCTCTATATCTTTCGCTTCTAGCATACTCTTTCAAATGTTTAGTACAGTGGTCTTTCTGCACATAGGAGCTCAGTAAATAGCATTGATTTCTCAATTGCTTGATTACTTGCTTCTAAGTAGATTTGTTCCTGCTTTGAGGGAGAAGGGTGAATTGTTAAATATTTTTAGGTAATTTCAGCCTTTGTGATTTGAGGAAGAGTTCCTTTGAACAGCTCCTCATGGTCCCTTGTTTGCCCCTGTCCCGCCTTTGACCCCTGGCTCACGTCCTCCCGCTGTCCTGGAATGCCCTCCCTCCTCACATCCGCCAAACTAACTCTCTTCCCCTCTTCAAAGCCCTTCTGAGAGCTCACCTCCTCCAGGAGGCCTTCCCAGACTTGGCCCCCCTTTCTCTCTGCTCCTCATCCCCTCCCATTCCCCCTTCTCCCACCCTCTGCTCTTCCCCCTTCCTCTCCCCACAGCACTGTGCATATTTGTATATATTATTTATTACTCTATTTTGTTAATGATGTGTAGGTATCTATGATTTTATTTATCTTGATGATATCTACACCAGACTACTTGTTTTGTTTTGTTCTGTTTTGCTTTGATGTCTGCCTCCCCCGTTCAGACTGTGAGCCCGTTATTGCGCAGGGATTGTCTCTATCTGTTGCCAAATTGTACATTCCAAGCATTTAGTACAGTGCTGTGCACATAGTAAGTGCTCAATAAATACGATTGATTGAATGAATGAATGAATATTACATTATTCTGGTTGGGAATATTGCCATCTATTATTATATGAGTAAGTTCTTTATAACTTAATCAAATGTAGCTTGACTTAATGGATAGAGCATGGGCCTAGGAGTCAGAAGGACCTGGGTTCTAATCCCAGCTCCACCACTTGTCCGCTGTGAGACCTTGGGCAAGTCACTTCACTTTTCTGACCTCAGTTACCTCATCTGTAAAATGGGGATTTAGAGTGTGAACCCCATGTGGGACAGGGACTGTGTCCAAACTTATTAACTTAAACTGACCCTAGGGCTTAGAACAGTGCTTGGCACATAGTAAGTGCTTAACAAGTATTATTATTATTATTATTAAAGCAACATTTTTTGCTTTCTTTATATGCAACCTATACATCACTGCTTTTTTATAAGAGGTATAATCCTAATGCTATTTTGATTCCATCATTTTTATTATGGAAAAGCGACCATCTAATCTTTCAATTGCAGGTGGAGAAAAACATTGGCCTACATATGTATTTCTGTTTCCTATGCAGACCTGATTATTTACTAAATCAGATTCCCTCAAGGGCACCTCTTTTCTAGACAAGTTAGGAACCTTGGGTTGATACTGGGTCTCTAAAACCCTTAGGGTACTATTTACAGGACTAAATAACTGCTTCAGTGCACCAAATTGCACCCTAGTGTCCTAAAAGAGTTAATGTCACTTCCCAAGGTACTGAACATTTCTAGAGCATAACATATGTCTGACAGCGATCTGACTCATTGGCTGGTCATGTATGGGCAAACTATGTGTGTGTGTGTGTGTGTGTGTGTGTGTGCACGCAAGAAATTTTCCAAAGGATTGTGCCATTTTGCTCCAAATCTGTTCAGACAGAATCCAGCAGTTT
The DNA here is from genome assembly GCF_004115215.2 of Ornithorhynchus anatinus. Classification (NCBI taxonomy): domain Eukaryota; kingdom Metazoa; phylum Chordata; class Mammalia; order Monotremata; family Ornithorhynchidae; genus Ornithorhynchus; species Ornithorhynchus anatinus. The sequence continues at coordinate 113,492,799 of NC_041729.1, forward strand.
TGAGGATAACATTAGCAGGGTTTGCATTGTGCACACAGGCTAATGTTTCTGAATCTACAAGCTAATCATTCAGCATCAGAGTGTGCTTCAGGATCCCTGATGTAGCAGGCCTGTTGGAATGGCAGGAGGTATTTCATGTTTTTCAAGCCTCTCTTCCTGTCCCTCACCCTGCTGTGCTTTCAGTTGGCTTTAGGGAGGTCCTTAGAGTATAACTGAGCTAGCCGTGGCATGAAGGAGCATCAAAGAGCTGTAGTATCCCCAGGAAACAAGAGTAGATCCACAGAATTCTGAAGCCAGAGGTGGGCTAGAGGGAATTATTCATCATTTAGCAACCCCCTGCCTTAAACTCCTTGATCTGCAGTCTCCAGCAATGCAAAATTGAAATTTGTCAAGTTAAGATGTGGTAATAGGGAGCTGGGGAGGGGGGCAGTCACCTTTCCATCTCTTGCATTCTGCTATAAAAAGCTTAAAGTAATGCCTTGTGCTACTTTTGCCAAGTCACATTTTCTTTTCTCCTTTCCTAATTTTCTTGCAAAGACTCAAACCTACACATAATTTAAAGTACATAGGTCTAAATCTCGTTTTATGAGCTTATCTTTGCATCTCTTCTATAACCAGAACTTCTCTGGGTCATTAGGGTGTCTACTTAGGATTATGCTATGAGTAGTGTCCAGGTGAAAATCAAATGCATTAGGATTGACACAAATCCTTAGAGTTAACTGGTGTAATAGGGCAAGATATGTTAAATTTCAAACTGACACTAGGAATTACCATCATAATGGTTGCATGATATGCCCTGTATGTCAAAGAGCTTTGGAAAACCAGCAGCCACATCTGAACATGAAATGATTTACTAATTGCTCCTCAGGAGGTGAGGAACTGCTACATTGCTTGCAAAATTTCATTTGCAAAAAAACCCCTAGTACTTCAATTCTTTCATTCCTGCAAGTCTCATTGACTTTTCTGTGAGTCTTAATCGAGGTGGAGGAGAACTGGGAAAACTAAGGGGTGAAAGTAAGTAATGGAGTTTAGTAAGTGAGAAATAAAGGAAGAAAGATGTGAAAGAATGATGAAAGAAGAGCTTCCATCTCCCACTTTAAACTGATTTAGGTTTTCTGAAACTAAATTTGCTACTGGATCGAGGAACTACAGTGTATGCTTTACTATGTTTCAGCCCTAAGCAGATTTACAATAGCTGTGATAATTCGTCAAATGGCTGACAAACCCCAAACTAGAGCAGCGCTGCTGCAATCTGTCTCTCTCTTTCTTTCTCTCTCTCTCTCTCTCTCTCACACACACATACACACACACACACACACACACACATAAAAAAAAAATCCCCTATCAACTACTTTACCTACCCCAAGGAGGAGTATAAGAAAATTTCAACATATTTGAGAAGGGGAAGCAATGAAATTACACCCTTGAAACATCCTTGCAATGGCCCATTTTATCCCAGATTCTTCTCTCATTGTAGTGTGATTCTCAAAGATGAGAATATATAATAAAAGCCAGACCAGGCACTGAAATTCTCTGATGTTTCCTCAAAATGGATTCTCCTCAGGCACTGAAGAAACCCAGGGGTATATTAAAGAGTACAGCTCAGAGGTTTGTCAGAAGTGAAAAATGATTAATCTTATTTAAAATTGGGTGTCAATAGATGAATATATTTTAATTCATTCTCCTGATGTAGGCTATATCCAAATTGAGCAGCAATATGAGCTTCATGTTTGCAGAGTAAAACATTGGTTAATTTGACTATGGCACAGGTACTTTTCAGTGTTCCTGCCATAGACTTAACTGCCCAATTTTAAATGATATTTTAAAAAGCAATAGCTTCTACAGAATGAAGCATCTTCCATATAGGTCTCTGCTTGGCTCGTGCACATTATTTTCATTATTTTAGTTAATTTAAAAAAAAATGTTCTTGGAATTTTGGCTCTTTGTTCTTGACTCCCTATATGGGAAGTATTTTTCATTTGTTAATTGCAATTCTGGTAAATACCCCTAAATTTATATTTGCTTTCATAAAAAAAAGATTTTTCACTGCATTTATAATCTTAAAAAATCACCACAAGATGGCAATGTCTCTGCATATCTGGAGAATGTGTGGATAATTATCATGGAAAATGAATCCAGTTTAACTCACAAAAAATACCTGAAATTCCAGAAGGTGGCAGATTTGAGCTGGTTTTGAATACCAGATTCTAGATAAGGCTTAATGTAGCTTTTAAAAATTATTTTTATTTATTTTTCCGGGAGAAGATGGCCATGATGTTTAAAATATTCTAAACTGTTTCACATTTTCAAAACATGTAATGCAAGCTGAAAGGCTAGCTGAGCTAACAATGACACAAAATCAAAGTGAAATTGAGCAATAAATTGAGAGATTCATTATGGGAACAACTGTACCTCAATTTATTCATAGAGCTTGAGTTATAACCTAAACTAAATCTGTCTAAACTTTGTGAAACATTTAAGGCAAAGATAGACTGGGGTAGAGAGAGGTACAGAAGGGGGTATAGAAGTCTGGTATTTGTCCTGCTGTTTCTATTTTTCTTACTGCTTTCTCAATCCTTCCAGAGTCACAGCAGACATTTGCTTATAGGTTTAGTTCTTTCTGATAAGTCCATGGTTAGCACTGTCGGAACATACAAGGGGACCCACTTAAACAATGAAAAATGAGTTAGTGAGTTCCCAAGACCCTTTGCTGCTTAATTTTGAACATCCTCAGGATGCACAAATATATGCTAGTTTGAGGAAAATACAGTTTCCAGTTTCAATCAACCAGCTCAAGTCTCATACTAATCTGAGGTACTTGATACTAGATGAAAAGAAGGTATTTGCTCATCTTAGGTTGATTTGGTAGAAAGAGACTTATCATATCACCCATTTCATATGCAGAGATAGGGAGTCAGGACAACTGCCTGAAAGAAAAGGCAGCCCTGTCAGGGTGGTGGCTCTACGTGATCCTTGGCATGCTGTTATGCGGAGGATTGGTGCTAAAACTGGGGTCATTCATCTCATTTAGATGTGTTACCGAAAGAAGATTGTGCTTGTGTTAGATGGATTCAAAGATTCATTTTCCTCTTAACCCTCTAAACTATTTCCAGTTACATTGCCAAGAAAAAGAAAAGCCACTTGGAAACAAAACAAAACAAAAAACAAAAAACCTGGAGCATTGCAATGATACATTTGAATGAGCGTAAAGCTGAACATCTATAAGGATAGAATATACATTTAGGACCTTCGGTCCTCATGCAGGAATAATCGAGAGTGGGTAGTTGTCTTCTATTCAAATGATTGAGCTACAGCTGCCTCTGGGGGAAGGCTGTTGGGTAGAGAAGGTGCTTCCTCTGTCTCCCCGTTACCCAAAGCACCTCTGGATCCACTCCCTGTTCAGAAAGCGGGGAAGAAAGTGAGAAAGCCAGGCACCACATTTTTTGAGTTTTTCTAAATGTGAGAGTCCAGGCTGAGTAAGGAAGCCTAAAATAAGGCTTGTACTCTGGATTTTGGGTAGTGTCATTTCAGATTTATTCAGCCTCTTGAAGAGTGGAGACCTCATAACCTACAGTTCAAGAATGAGTGCAATGGATATAGTAAGTCTTCTGGCCAGGGAATATACATGATCTGTTTGGGCTAGAATGTTTCGATCCTGGTAAGAACATATTTCACCCATGAATAAATCCTGAAGAAATATATGAAATCAGCATGATCAACACCAGAGTGAAGATGAACTGTCTTTTACTCATTCAATTAATTTTAAAAATCATTATTGTTACTGAGCTTTTAAAATTGAATCATACACTACAGCTCGTTTACCTTTACATTCACCCAAACAAAGTTATTGGTGGGCAATTTCTAAAAATAATTGCCACCTAAGTTTTCAAAAAACCACTAAAGTACTTACTATTCTGAACACCAATATGTATATTTAGATATTAATTTGTAAATGCATACATATCTAGGTACACATGTGCTTTTATTAAAGTCTTTTTTCTCCTGGAAAGGTCAAGAGAGGTATTTTCCCGTGTTCATTAGAGAAGGAGGTGAAAGGAATATGGCAGGAGTTCAGTAATGTCAAAGGTTCACAATAGGAGAACAGAAGGAAAAGTAAGTGGAAGGAAGAGAATTCATAAAGCCACTGCTATGATGCATTTTCACTAGTGGTTCAAGGGTCTCAGCTCTGTTCCTGGGATTTTAATGTTTCTGAGAAGAATATTTTCTTTCATTCTCTTCTTTCCCATTAGATTGTAAGCTCCTTGAGGACAGCGATTATGTTTTGTAATTCTATTGTACTCTCTCAAGTACTTAGAATAAACAATGCTTTGCTCACAGTAGATGTTCATTAAATTCTCTCGACTATGAATGACTCTCCCTTCCTCCACACACCCACAAGAAGAATAAGTGTGAAAATCAGCAGTTATGGGACCTTTTCATGTTGAAAAAAGAATTGCAAAAAATATTCTCAGAGTTATTTAGAAGGCCAAAGCAGACTTTCCAATGTATTATCAGAAATGGTACCTCTGTGGTCTCAAGATTTTGTCTGAATTGTACTGACTTCAGACACCTCCCTCACACCCATCCCTTTCTCACACTCAAACACAAGCATACACACCAACATAAGCACATACCACCGACGCCCCAACCCCACACTGCCATTCACATTCATACCCCATCTTCACCCACAATTCTAGAAGAATATTCCCAAGAATCCAGTACACTTGTGATGGAGAGAAGCAGCAAACAGAAGGCCAGAGGTGGAGATAAATGCTATACTATTATTTTCTAACTTTCCATATCAAAGTGATCTTGCATATTCTATATGAGCCTATGAAGTATTCTTGGGGTTGTACATACCTCAGAGCTGCTGACTTAAAGGATTATCATTTGTAGAATATGTGCTTAAATAGCCATAATGTTTCTTGGAACTGAAAAGGCAGATACTAATTGTAAATAAAGAACTTCAACAAGATATGCCTAAAGTGTTATTAAGTCAATTCAAAAATGTATAACTAGAGAGCCCCAGTTTTAGCCTATGGTTCCTCTTCTGCCAAAAGAGTGTGTGGCTTAGAGAATGGAATGAGTGTTGACACGGAAGATGCTCTGCTGACCACTTATTTGTAAGTGTGAAGGCCGTTAGGCACACCTGCCACGGTAATCCTTTAAATCCTGTCATAATCAAACAAAACCATTGAAATCAGTGTTCTCCTTGAATTGTCAGGTAAATATTCTGATCCTTAAATCAGCTAGCTTAGTCTGGGTACATAGTTCTGGAAACCACAGGGAATCATATTGGTTCAGTTTATTCTTGCAAATGCTATCTCTTCCAACTTTGCAATTTCTAGCCATTTAGGACACCAGTGAATTATATCTATTGTCATGAGCTTAGAAAGAATCAACTTTCAACAGCTTTCAAACCCTTAGGAAATGATATTTTTCCTATAGCTCTAAGAAATCCATGTCATTAATATGCTCTCGAATCATGGATTTAATATTTAACTGTGTATGTGCTGGACACTTTGTCCCCTGCCCTTTGAATTGAACTTTCTAAATGGCTCCTATATGGTATTAATTATCAAGGTATTATGAGTGTGACCCACTTTAGGCAGTTAGAACTGTGTTTTAGTATATGTTCCATGAAGCCCTGAGTACATGAAGACTGAAAATCATTTTGAAGAGAGGGAGTTCTCATGTATAGAGTATCGGACTAAGCTCAGAGTTGAAAGTAAGCCGGGAAGATGTACTGTTAAGAAGACTAGTGAAAATGAGTAAAATGGGTCAGGTTAAAACAAGACAAATAGATCAGCTCTGTCATTTTAATGTAATATAATCAGTCAATCATCAGTATTTATTGAGCACTTATGTATGCAGAGCACTGGACTAACCATGTTGGGGACTATAATTCAATAGAGCTGGTAAACATGATCTCTTCTCTGAAGGAGCTTACACTCTGGTGAAGAGCAGGTGGGCCAAAAGAGTATTGCTAAGTCATATCACCCCTCTCAGGATGGCACCTGGAGAGCTTCCAGTACTCTACCAGTCGCGGCTATGGGAGGAAGAGTCTAGGAGAGGCATACCCATTCCATTTCTAGCTTGGGCAGTGGCTAGAAAGTGTATGACAATCTGCTTCAAGTCATAACTCACCTGTGCTGGGCAGCAGCAGCATGGGAGAGAGTCGAGCATGAAACTCATGTTTGCAGAAGAGGACAATGGTAAAACACTTCTGTATTTTTAATAATAATAATAATAATAATGTTGGTATTTGTTAAGCACTTACTATGTGCAGAGCACTGTTCTAAGTGCTGGGGGAGATACAGGGTCATCAGGTTGTCCCATGTGAGGCTCACAGTTAGTCCTCATTTTACAGATGAGGTAACTGAGGCACAGAGAAGTTAAGTAACTTGCCCACAGTCACACAGCTGACAAGTGGCAGAGGCGGAAGTCGAACTCATGAACTCTGACTCCGAAGTCCAGGCTCTTTTCCACTGAGCCACGCTGTACCAAGAGAACTCTATGGTTATACTACCAGAATGATTACAGATGAAGATGGGGCATTCTGGGAGGGATGTGTCCATGGAATCATTATCAGTCAGAAACGACTGAACAGCGTAAGACAAGACAAGAGGTCATATTAGACTAGTCTCCTCCAACCCCTCCTGTGCCTTGTTTTAGAGTCTCTCAATCAATCAGTGGTATTTATTGAGTGCTTACTCTGTACAGAGCAGATAACTAGTTGTTTGGAAAAGTACAATGCAAAAGAATTAGCCCATAATGAGCTTACAAGTCTAGAAATCAAGATCAGATGAAAGAGTCTGTGGACATTTTGAATGTCAAAGTAATTACCAATCACAATGGGAGGATCATTTTACCAAACTACAAAGCCTTGTGATCAGACCACAAAGATATAATAGTTCAGTTCCTCATGATTATCTTCGTCAGCACCCAATCAGTCAATCAATCAATAGTATTTATTGAGTGGTTACTATGTATAGGGCACTGTACTAAGCACTTGGGATAGTACAAATAAAAAAGAGTTGGTAGGCATGTTTCTTGCCCAGAGTAGCTTGCATTCTAGAGGGGATCATGTCTTTCATTAAGATTGTCTACATTCTCTAAATTTATTTCACATTTCTCAATCTTTAGGAAAAGACTGCAATTTAAGAAATGGTAAAATACCACCAAAGGAGATGTACATTTAACAGATGTTGATGGGTATGTTTAAGCATAAATGAAGAGATGAGGAATTAGCAGTCAGTCAGAATGATAAAGGAAGAAGATGTTGAGGGTGAGGTGACTGGCAATAGTCCTTACCAATATCCCTGTTGCACTGATGAAGAACCTGGGGCACAGAATGTTTTAGTGACTAGCTTGAAGTGACGGTTCAGGCAATGGCAGAGTTGAAAGAACCATGACTCTGACTCCAACACTCTTTCCAGTAGACCCTGTTACCTCTGTTTGGGATTTTTCTTTGGAGATGAGAATGGCTTTAGCCTCATGCCAACACAGCCGAAAAACAAAAAAAAAATACAACAGTTGAGGAAGAAGCCTCTTAAAAATATATATGAGTGATCAAAATAGATTGTTTTCACAGATCGAATTGGTTGAAGTCTTCACTTTGCTTGAGTAGGCTCAGTCTCTGAGACCCTGGGAAGAAGAAAAGTATAGAAAAACAAAAAATACCATGCTACCATTAGGCGAGAACCTGATTCCTTTAATAGGAAATAACCAGATCCTTTGGGTAAATAAGGAATTTCAGAATATCTTATTAATTTAGGTTGGGCAATTAAGTGATTCAGTTAATGGAACTGTTTATATCACTCAATAGAAAGGATGCATGAGAGGCAGTTTTCGATGTAGGAAGAATATTTGAATCTAGTGCAGTAAGTGCACAGAAATCTCTATAAGTCAGCAAAAATATCCTGGGAATAAAGGCAAACAGTCTTACCTTAGGAAGCTTAAGATATCTGGAAAAAAAATTCCAAAACATTTTGACGCATTGTATTTTACTTTTCAATGATCATATGCTACTTGCAAGACTAACGAGTTCGAGCAGAAAGCTATTTTTCTATGTCAAATTCAAATGCCCAGAAGCTGATAGGGATGCCAGACATAGGGATGGGGGAGACTGAAAAAGCCTGATGAGTGACAGCAAGTCCTTCCTACCTTTGGAGCTTGTGCACGCTAAGAACTGACACCATCATTTTGAAAACTCCCAAACCGGAGTTCCAACCACATATGAGGATAGGGGCATATAGGCCCCCGGATCATTTGGGGATTGGGGGTTTCACTAAACCAACTCCAGCACCTCCTCCTTTGCTCCATCTTCTCTTGCCATGGCCTCTGTCTTATGTCTGCTTTCCAGCAGGGTCTGCAGGTAGACTCTCCTCTAATTCCTCTGTGACCGTCTTGCCTTCTCCAACTGGAGACAGATTCACCTGGAGAATTTTAGAGGCTGCTGGCTGCACTGCACCAGTACGAGGCTCCTTCCTTTACCACCACATGCTTTCCAGCCCTAGACCTGATCTATTGCAGCTACCAACTCCTGGGGTGCCAACTCCAAGGGACAGAAGGGCCACAGACCCATCTTGGGGTTGCAGCAAGGAGGTAAAGCCCACTTTGCAGGCAACTTGAGCTTAGATGGGTGTCCCAGGCCTTTGAGCCAGAAAAGGACCAGAAATGCAACCAAGATGGCAACTCCATCTTTTGTTCCTTACAAGCAGTTTGCATCCTGAGCCCAGCCCAGCTTCAGCCTCTTGGGAAGGGAGGAGCAAGAGGAAAGGCAGTTTGCTCAGCTTCTCTGCTGAGCTGTCCCTACCTTCTTCTGTCACTACTACAGGGGTCTCTCTCACCCTTACTGGTAAGATGGTCATTCATGCAATTTTATAGTGGGTAGTCTTTTTTTTTAATTGTATTTGTTAAGCATTTACTATGTGCTGGGCACTGTACTAAACACTCAGGTAGATATAAGCTGATCAGGTTGGACACAGTCCATGTCCCATGTGGGGCTCACAGTCTTAATCCCCATTTTATGGATTAAGTAACTGAAGCAGAGAGAAATTGAGTGACCTGTTATCCCCTGTCTTGTCTTGATACTGTATCAGATGCTTTTATGTCATTTAAAAACATTTTAGTGATGTTTCCCTTTGCCTCAGCTCCTGCCCTTGAGTTCAGTGCCACAGTTCATATGGATTCAAAAAGGGAACATACAAGCTCTGGAGCAAGTTGGTGTTGCAGGGTTTCCCCTGGAGAAATGCTCTACAATTGTGCAGTATTAGCACACTTCCTCCAAATGGTGCATTTGATGTTGCCATATTACACTGCATGCCTGGCTTAGCTGAGAAGCACTCTAGCCTAGTGGAAAGAGCATGGGCCTGGAAATAAAAGGACCTGGTTTCTAATACCAGATCTACCACATGTTTGCTGAATGATCTTGGGCAAGTCACTCAACTTCTCTGTGCTTCCATTACCTCATCTGTAAAATGTGGTTAAATCTTCTTCTCTCCTGTTTAGACTGTGAGCTCCATTAGGACAGGGATTGTCTCCTAATTGTTTAATTTGTATGTTTTCCAGTGCTTAAGACAGTGTTTGACACATAATAAGCACTTAACGAATATTGTTATTATTATTAAGATTATCTCTTGTAACCTCACTTGCATCTCCTTGCCCAATATTAGTGAGAGTTGTCAGTGGAAATTGGACTACTCGTCGGACTCTAGTTACCCCAAACCCCACAGAGTCTTATGAGAATGGTCCATACATGTGCTTCAGGCCAGGTCTATTCCATTTTTTATGGTATTTACTAACCGCTTATTATTTGGTCCACTCCATTTTTTATGATGTTCACTAAGAGCTTATTACTTGCCAGGCACTTTACCAAGTGCTGGGTTAGATATAAGATAATCAGGTTGGACCAGACCCTGTCCCATATGGGGCTCCCAGTCTTAATCCACAATTTAGAGATGAGGTAACCGAGGCATAGAGAAGTAGGTGACTTGCCCAAGATCACACAGCAGACAAATGGCAGAGCTGGGATTAGAACCCAGGTCCTCCTCAGTTGTGTGAGGAATTGGGGTTCTGGAGGCATTGCTGTGCCTGTCACAGAGCTGCTTTTCAATTTGGGAATGACCTGATGATGTTATGCCTGTGATGGTGCCTGTGATGGTTTGGCAGGTCAACTACACACACGCACACACACACACACACACAGACTATATATATATATATATATATAGACTATATATGTGAATATGAATCTTCAGATGTCTCCAGAGAGCTCCAGCTCTGGAAACTTCTCACTACTTTGCATTCTTCCAAGAGGAGAAAGTTGTATTTGCCCAGGTTACCAATCACATCAGCTGGAGTAGAACCAATTATAGGAGAGGATATGGGCAAGGAAAAACTACCCCATGTTCACTCCCATGCTCAAAAGGTCAGTGTTAGCAGCTCGGTCCACCTCTGCCATTACACACTATCTGCTGCCTGGCAGATTACTGACAGACTCTCCTTGGGCAACCCTCAACCCAAAGCCATTCTGACCCTATCCTGATTCTTCACTCTCGCCACACTTGACTTTTCAAGAGGATATTGATAATGGATCTAACTGCTCCAAATGATTTGAGAAATCAATCAAGCAATCAATGGCATTTACTGAGTGTTACCAACTCTGTTATATTGTACTCTTCCCAGCACACTGTACTAAGTGCTGGGGAGAGTACAATGCAATAGAGTTGGTAGACAAGTTTCCTGACCAGAGGAAGCTTATAGTTCAGAGAGAAAAGGCTCAAAATCCAGAGACACTTCTTTGGCCTTTGGTCTTGGAGTCTAGAACACCTGTGGCTACCCTGGGACTTTAGGGATGATTTCCAGGTCATATATCTTTGGTATAGAACCCAAAGATTCAGGATAGTTGAGAATAATGACACATATTGCTGCCTCCATACCAATTCTGTTCTTGTACCCCAAACTCAGTGTTTAAAGTGATGTCATATGTCTTCCTTTCATCTCAGCTCATTTCAGCTAACAGATCTGAGTTCCTTCTCCTCTAGCTAACATATTTGCAATCCAAAATCCATGGTATTTGAGCTCTGGTTATCTTGATTATATTAGCAGTCACTAGTAGGGATCATCTTAGTTACAGATAAAAGTAAAAATCAAACTAAATGATTGAAAGAATACATTGTATTATGTTATATTCCTAACATAATGTTAAAAAAAGTACAGTTCTTATAAGATTATTTCTTTCTGGCTTATACAGGGCAGTGATAAATCAATATTAACTGAGGAAGATTTTGACAATGAAAGCCAATTTCATAATCTATTACTGCCACATCCCAAATTACTGTCTTATTTACAGGCCTAATGACATTTTAATCTATACTCTCAGAGTGGAAGTCAAATTCTCTGTTCCACAATGGGCCCTTTAAAAGACATCTTAGAAATAATGTCCTGTAAACAATTATGTCATCAATAGTTAATCATGGCTTGACTCACACTATATCACCAATGGCATATCACTGATGCATTATATATTTTGTTGTAGCCTGTTCTAAATATTGATTTATTTGTCACAGAGGGGCCCATTCCAGATACCTACCTTTACCTGCTAGTCAATAACAGTTAAATATTTGGGCCATGATTGCCTTTTGAGATAATCTCTCTTCGTGGTTGATCTACATAGGAATGTGGCAAAGAAGAACTTGGCAATGTAGAACAGCTCTGACCCCACCCACTCCATCAAAGACCAGAGTCTTGTCCTTTGGCATTCTGGAAATGTGCTTGCCTTCAAAAGCATAGTCAGACCAAAGGTGACCAGGCCCTCCCTACTCTCTTGCCTGGTATTATAACAGAACTGGTGAATGGATGTGGGAGAAAGGTCAGGTTCTATAAAACTATTAACTCGCAGAGATAGGCTTTGACTGATTATAGACAGACCAGTTAGTTGTGTGGCTTCTCCCATCCTCATGATGCCTTTTGTGTGTGGGGACATGGTGAGGCCAGAGAGGTGGGTGGCAGCACTGACAACAATAAACAGTAACAAACGAAATCGGTAATTTAGCAACATGATACAGTATGATACAATACAGTAGTGTTAATATAGCAACATGATACAGTATGATACAATACAGTAGTGTTAATAAGCGGGCAATGACCAGGGTTGGGGTAGGCTCGATTAAGGGGCGACCTGATCAAACTCAAAGTCAGGCGGCTGGTGAGGCCAGAGAGGTGGGTGGCAGCACTGACGACAATAAACAATAACAAGCGAAATCGCTAATATAGCAACATGGTACAGTAAGACACAATACAATAGTATTAATAAGCAGACGATGACCAGGGTTGGGGGACGACCCGACCCTACCCGATCAGACTCAAAGTCAAGCGGCCAGCGGCCGAGAGAGTCCCAGAGCTTATGACCAAATGTCCCTGAGGCGGCGGGGCTCAGCCCCAGACTGAGCTCCTCTTCTCCCTCTACTCCCTCTACCACTCCCCCCTTCACCTCTCCGCAGCTAAACCCTCTTTTCCCTCTTTCCCTCTGCTCCTCCCCCTCTCCCTTCCCATCCCCTCAGCACTGAACTCGTCCGCTCAACTGTATATATTTTCATTACCCTATTTATTTTGTTAATGAAATGTACATCGCCTTGATTCAATTTAGTTGCCATTGTTTTTACGAGATGTTCTTCCCCTTGACTCTATTTATTGCCATTGTTCTTGTCTGTCCGTGTCCCCCGATTAGACTGTAAGCCCGTCAAACGGCAGGGACTGTCTCTATCTGTTGCCGGCTGGTTCATTCCAAGCGCTTAGTACAGTGCTCTGCACATAGTAAGCGCTCAATAAATACTATTGAAATGAATGAGTGTATGGGTGTCCCTATCTGTTCAATGGAAAAAGTCCTTTCCCCTCTACTTTCACAGGACCTCACTTCAACACATCCAGTGAATCTCAAGGCAATTTTAATCATGTTCAGCTATAATGCTTCCCTGAACATTCTACTGTGTTAGTGCCCAGGAAAATGTGAATCCCAATGCCCAGGAGACAGCAGATTTTCTCTATGGAGGAGTCCCTTGAATGAAACTCCTTTTACCTCTTTCTCTCTCTTGCTCTGTCTCCTTTTTAATGATATTTATTAAGTGCTTACTATGTGCCAGGTACTGTACTAAATGCTGGAGTTGATACAAGTTAATAATAATAATGTTGGTATTTGTTAAGTGCTTACTATGTGCCGAGCACTGTTCTAAGCCCTGGGGTAGATACAGGGTCATCAGGTTGTCCCACGTGAGGCTCACAGTCTTTATCCCCATTTTACAGATGAGGTAATTGAGGCATCGAGAAGTTAAGTGACTTGCCCAAGGTCACACAGCTGACAAGTGGTGGAGCCAGGATTAGAACCCATGACCTCTGACTCCTAAACCCGGGTTCCTTCCATTAAGCTACACTGTGTTCCACATGGGGCTCACAGTCTTGATCCATTTTACAGATAAGATAACTGAGGCACAGAGAAGTTAAGTGACTTGCCAAAAGTCACACAGCAGAGTCAGAATTAGAAGCCAGGTTTTTCTGACTCCCACATCTGCACTTTATTCAATAGAGGACACTGCCTCTTTTCTCTCTTCTCTCTTCTTTTTCTTCTTTCATACTTTCTGACCTTCAAGTCATTACTGCATGAACAGCTTTTCTTCTATTCTTTTCCAGAATACTGATGAACCTACAGGGTTTTGGTTTTAGTATTTTCTTGATGCAACCTTCTAGGCACTTTTGGCTGAAGTTTTGGGAAAAAAAATATTTACGTTTAAAGTAAATTCATTCATTCATTCATTCAATCGTATTTATTGAGCATTTACTGTGTGCAGAGCACTGTACTAAGTGCTTAGAAAGTACAATTCGGCAGCAGATAGAGACAATCCCTACCCAACAGTGGGTTCACAATCTATAAGGGGGAGACGGACAACAAAACAAAGCAAGTAGACAGGCATCAATAACATCAAAATAGATAAAAAATGGAACCATAGATAAATGCACATCATTAATAAAATAAATAGAGCAATAAATATGTACAAATATATAAGCAGTGTGGCTTAGTGGAAAGAGTCCGGGCTTGGGAGTCAGAGGATGTGGCTTCTAATCCCGGCTCCGCCACTTGTCTGCTGTGTGACCTTGGGCAAGTCACTTAACTTCTCTGTGCCTCAGTTACTTCATCTGTAAAAATGGGGATTAAAAAATGTGAGCCCCACCTGGGGCTAATCTGATTACCTTGTATCTACCCCAGTGCTTAGAACAGTGTTCAGCACATAGTAAACACTTAAGAAATACCATAATTAGTATTATTATTATTAATAGCAACAGGATCAAAGTCCCATGTTACAGCAGAAAGTCCATGGGCAGAATGTCTCACTGCTCCCTCCTTAGGAAGACCAATTCCTAATTCACTGAGTGTGGGCATAAAGCTCAATATAACTCTAGAGAAAATCAGGGAGTTCTTCATTGAATTGGCATAACTTTTAAAATGTAAATTTTTCAGCTGCAAACTTTCAAAAAAAATGTTTTCAAGAACTCAGTATACTATAGTAAATTAGAGGCTAATTGGTGAACAAATTACATGGTTTAAAGCTTTGGGAGGGGACCATAAGTGTGCAAAAGATCATTAGAAAATTGGAACTCATGCTTCCTCTTCCATGAATAATAAAATACACCATGACACCCTCCCATTTTTGTAAAATAAAAATTACTATCTCAGAGCCAAGAACTGAATTGCCATTGTATAGCACAATATATTTAGTAAGCGCTTTATGTTTATTTACTGGTGATTCCTCACTATCAGCCCACTGTTATTCTCTCAGCATCATCATCCTCTCATTGAGCTACTGCAATTAGAATACATCATGTAAACCTACAACTGGAATAGACTTCAGAAGTTTAGAAGGGACTTCGCGAGGGAAATATGGGGCAAAAAAATCCCTATGAATAGTGTTATTCTTGCTTCTATTTCATGAGTACACAAATGTGTTCAGCGCAGAGTAATGCTGACCCTAACAGGCACTGTAGACTTTTGAGGGTACCGCTTACCCTTTAACCAATAAGGTACCAGCTCTTATACCGATGAAGACAGTTTATATCTGGAGGGGAAAGATTCTTCAGCTTTACCAATAGACCCCTTTATTGTGGTTTTGTCCATGTGGAAAAGGCACAGGTCTTGGGCTCAGGAGAACTGCGTTGTAGCCTCAGCTCTGCCAATAGTCAGTCAATTGTATTTATTGAGCACTTACTAGGCACAGAACATTGTATTAAGCTCTTGAGAGAGTACATTATAAGAATAAACAGACACATTACCTGCCATTCTTGGACAAGTCACTTAATTTATTGGGACTTCAGCTTCCTAATCTATAAAATGGGGATAAAATAGTTTGTGAGCTCCAAGTGGGAAAAGAACTGTGTCCAGTTTGATAGTACTGTAAACTTCCCTGGTGCTTGGCTCATAGTATTTACTTAATAAAGACTATAATTGATATAAAATGACATTTTTGGAAATGGTCTGAAATTGAAGTTCCTTTTGGAAGTTATGGGAGGTGTCATTTTATGTGCCTCATATAGTACACTATGTCTTCCTTCTTCCTTACAGAATTCCCTTTATCCTTTCATAACATCTTTTTCTAAGGAGGAAAATGAAATTCTCTTGATTCTTAGCAAAATAAAGTTGGTATTTGTTAAGCACTTACTATTCATTCAATTGTATTTAGTGAGCGCTTACTATGTGCAGAGCATGGTACTATTTGCCGAGCACTGTTCTAATCCTGGGTTAGATACAGGGTAATCAGGTTGTCCCATGTGGGACTCACAGTCTCAATTCCCATTTTACAGATGAGAAGCTAAGTGACTTGCCCAAAGTCACACAGCTGACAGGTGGCAAAGCCAGGATTAGAACCCATGACCCCTGACTCCTAAGTCTGTGCTCTTTCCACTGAGCCACGCTGCTTCTCCATTGCTTCTCCAAAAGCAATGGTCCTCTCCTTCATCCCAGTAGAAAAGAGAATTTTTCCATGACAAAGTGTTGGGGCTGCTAGATTTTTTTCAGGTTGGTTTTTTCTCTAGTTGTGCAGGAAAATATAGACTGAGAGCAAACCTTGGAATAATTGAGAGTCATCAGTTAATCAATCAATCATGGTATTTATTGAATGCTTCCTGTGTGCAGACCACTGTACTAAATATTTGGGAAAGTTGAAAGACTTCAGAGTTGGTAAACATGATCCCTGCCCCTAAGGAGCTTACAGTTATCAGGGGAAGACAGATGTTAAATTACAGATAGAAGAAATAGTAGAATATAATGATATGTATGTAAGTGCAGTGGAACCGGGCTGAATATCAAAGTGATTAAGGGATACAAAAGCAAGTGCATAGTTGATGGTAAGGGGAGACAGATAGGGAATGAGGTCTCGGTTAGGGAAGGTGTCTTGGAGGAGATATGCTTTTTGTTTGAAGGTGGGGAGAATAATGGACTGTCAATTCTGAAGGGAAAGTTCTTTTATACTGTAAGCTCCTCTACTCTACTCTACTAAGCACTGAGGTAGATACAAGCTAATTAAGCTAGATACAGTCCATGTTCCACATGGGGCACACAATCTTAAGCCCCATTTTACAGATGAGATAACCGAAGCACAGAGAAGTGAATCAACTTGTCCAAGGTCACATAGCAGACAGGTAGTGGAGCCAGGATCAGAGCCCATGACCATCTGACTCTCAGTTCCATGCTCTATCCACTAGGCCACGCTGCTTCCTCGACTTTGCAGCAGCTGCCCCTTAAAAGGCTTCAAAAAAATATTGAGAGACAGCTCTTGGGGTGGCAGCCCAAATATTTGGGTAGATCCCACTTTGCTGCCTTGAACTGGCAATTTTGGGGGTCTCTGGCAGGGAAAGATTCCACAACAGGATGGTGCATTTTTTGCTATGACACATTCAGGCAAAGTCCTTCAAAATGATATTACCATTGTTCTCATTTTTATGGCTATGAAGCAATCTGCATCACAGTTTATATTATGAGTTGCCAGAGTGAAACTCCCCAGAGGGAGGTTGGACTTGTTGCGAAGCTAGGGAGGAAGGAACCCAGACTGATTGTCAGAATGAGCATTTTTTCCTCCAAAATCGAAGTGTGTGTGTGTGAAACTAGAGCTAATCCTAATGTCAGGGGGACACCAGTCTGGGTTGCAGCAGCTGTGGATTTCCTGGTTGGTCATGGAAAATTGCTGCTCCTGCCATCAAAGCTGCCACTGCTGTTCTGGGGGCTGTGGGAGGGGAGGAGAGGGCAGCCTTCCTGCTACCTTGTACCTGCAAACAGCCTCCTGGTTGTTTCCTTTTTATTTAAAAATAAATATAAAAAATCCCTCAACACTGAGGTTCCCTGGTCTGTGATTATGACTGGCCAGGGGAGGCAGTGGAAGGCAACCTTTTTATATAAAAATAAATTAAAAATCAATCTCCCAGATCTGTTGATCCCAGCTTCTACCCCTTCTGGCAGTCCTCTCTGCTTTCTCTTTGTTCCCTCTGTAGCTCTGAGGACTGAGGAAGTGAGGTGACTTCAGCTGTCCCCACTGCAGGATCCTGGCTTCTACCTCTTCCTTACCTCCCACACCACCCATGCCACTTCCTTTCACTCCCCATCATGTTTTATTTTTTTTTTCAAATGCCATTTGTCCAGTGCTTACTATGTACCAGACACTCTACTAAGTGCTGGGATAGATGCAAGCTAACCAGGGTGGATACGGTGTCACAGTTTTAATCCTTATTTTACAGATGAGTTAACTGAGTCACAGACCAGTGAAGTGACTTGTCCAAGGTCACACCACAGACAATAGTTGGATCTGAGATTAGAACTCAAGTCCTGCTGACTCTCAGCCCCATGCTCTATCCACTAGGTCACACTGCTTGTCATGGTTCTGCACCCCAAGAAGTTGGGGTAGCTGCTAGAGCAGCGACATGGTAGCCAAGATCTCACCCATCCAGTTGTAGAGACAGTGGGGCTGGGGACAAGGAAAGATATGACTGTAATCCAATCATATGTATCTTAGGCAGTCTGTACCCAGTGGAAAAAGGAACCTAGAAGATAGACTATCAGGCAGCAATTTAGCTCCTTAGTTCCTTTCCTTCCCAGTCAGAGGTTGATCCCTGGGGAGCAGGCTCTTCCAGAAGGCCTCTCATTTGCCTGGGGCCATTGTGACAAAGGGTCATTCCAAGTTTTTTTCCTGGAAGCAGCCCTATTTTCCTGAATGGAAAGAAAGAGAAATGCAAAATGCAAGAGACATAAAAAAAGGAAGAATGATGCTCACTATTTTGTATTCCCAACCTCCAAGATAAAACAGTGGTTTAAAAAATCATAAAAATGTTCTGGTATGACAAATTGCACATTTAAAACCTGATTTAGCAAAATATTTTACCTTTGTAATTTAAAAACTGTCATTTTAACTAAAAATACGGATGAGTGAGTTGGCCTTTCATATTTAATGTTTTTTTTTCTTATTTGCAATTCATCCAGTAGTGCTTTGATTAAAGGAGTAGCAGAAATGGAATGCAGAACGGTCAGCACTTGGCTAATTCATTATTAATATGCTGGGGGATATAGCTCTTCAGACTAGTTTTGGTTCTTTCACCTGAAAAACTTTTCAAGCAAGAGCCTTGCTGTCTTCATCACATCACTAATGCATTTTGTCCTTAAAATACTAAAGTAGGATCAGAGGGAGGGCATTTGATTTAAAGGGGAGAACAATGGCAGACAGATTGCTCTCTGCAACCTGACAGCAATCTTGAGGTGAAACACAACTTGCTAGAAAGGGAGTCACGGTTCAGATTAATTGATGATTATAGTAGGACAGAAAGAATTTTGTACCTGAATAAAATCTTGATGTAGTATGGTGAACAGAATATTAAGCAGCTGTTCAGTATTACTAAAATGTTTATGGTGTGTTTTCCTTAGAGGGTGCATGTATATGAAGATTTAGGGCCATCAGATATGAAGAAGTTCAAATCCGCTTTATACCAACCCAAGAAAAGAGTCTTTGTCAAGATAAGGGGAAAGAATTGCCATTCTCACATTTCATTTCTGGCTATTCATTTGGCTCCTTACAGGTTGGACTGTGAACCTTTTGTGAGACAGGGACTGTGTCCATTTTGATTGTTTTGTATTTACCCCAGTGCTTAGTAGTGCTGGCACAAAATAAGTGCTTAACAAATGCCTCAAATACTACTATTATTAATTATTATCACTATTATTACCCTCTCAGGGTCGCATCTGACGAGTTTCCAGTCCTTTATCAGTCTCGACTATGGCAGGAACAGTCAAGCAGAGGCATATCCATTCCATTCCTAGCTTGGGCAGTGGCTAGTGACTATGAGCCAAAACTCACCTGTGCTGGGCAGCAGCGACATGGGAGAGAGTCGCGGGGGGAAACTCAAGTTTACTGTGTGGAAGGAGGCAATCGTAAGCCACTTGCATATTTTTACCAAGAAAAGTCTGTGGATACACTACCAGAATGACTGCAGATGGAGAGTGGGGCATTCTGGGACAGGTGCATCCATGGTGTAGCTATGGGTCAGAGATGACCCGACAGCATTAGACAAGACTATTATTAATGTTATTCTATCTTCAGACTGAAGGGCAATCAGTTCATTTGGCCCTTAATTTGTAAAAATAACAGTTGCTTAGACAACATGAACTAGCCCTTCTCCTTGTCTTGGAACTGTCTCCTTCCTCAGGAGGAGTTGGATTAGAAGAGCTGAATGGCCAGCACTTCTTCTGTCAATCACCACAGCTCTTCTAGGTGCAGGGACCCTCCCCTATGATGCTGGGGCTCTTTGAGTCTCTGGTATGCTTATCAAGCTTCAGCTCAGGGTTGGATGCTCTGAATGATGATCAGAAATACATTCCCAGGATGAGTTTAAGGGAATGTCTAAGCTTAAGAGAGTACAAACAGGGCTAAGAATAAATGAATCTGGTCCCAATCTGCTAACCAGTATACAAAGTTCTGGCACAGCATCTGTTTTTACCACAAGGTTTGGTACGAGTACTGCTAGGAAACTGGGGAATTGGAGAGTGTTCTTCCAAAACTGTGAGCCTCTTTGGCCTGGCCTCATTGTGCAGAGCTATTGGAAAAAAATGAACAGTTGCATTTGGCCTTTGGAATGGGTGAGTACTACATTGTGGATTTTCCTTAATGCAAGGCTTCACAAGGACACAACCCTCAAGTTGTAGTAATAATTGTGGCACTTGTATATGCCAATCACTGTACTAAGCACCATGATAAATAGATACGAGATAAGCAGATTGAACACATTGGGCTCACCGTCTAAAATGAAAGGAAAACAGAAATTTCACCCCCATTTTACAGATGAGATAACTGAAGCACAGAGAAGCACTTGTCTACTGTGTGTTTGGCTTTGGGCAAATCACTTAACTTCTCAGTGTCTTAGTTACTTCATCTGTAAGACTTTGAGCCCTGTGTGGGACCTGGACTGAGTCCAACCTGACTAGCTGGTATCTACCCCAGTGCTTAGTACAATGCCTGGCACTTAGTAAGCCCTTAACAAATACCATAAAAAAAATGAAATGACTTGCCTGTGGACATACAGCAGGCTGGTGCAGAACAGATATTAGAATCAATCAATCAATCATATTTATTGAGGGCTTACTGTGTACAGAGCACTGTACCGTGCACTTGGAATAGCACAATATTACAGAGTTGGTAGACACATTCTACCAACTTACACAATAGAGGGGAGACAGCCATTAATATAAATAAATAAATTATGGCTAGGTAAATAAGAGCCATGGGGTTGAGAGAGGGGGAAATGAAGCATATAAATCCTAGTGAAAGCGAGACATAGAAGGAAGTAGGGGAAGAGGAAAAGAGGGTTAGTTGGGGAAGGCCTCTTGTAGGAGATGTGCTTTTATAAGACCTTGAAGGTGGGGAAAGGGATCATCTGTTGAATATTATGAGGGAGGGTTTTTCAAGCCAGAAACAGGATGAGGGTGACAGGTTGGCAGCGAGGTAGATGAGAATGAGACAATGAGTAGGTTGGCATTAACGGAGTGGTGTGCGAGGGCTGGGTTGTAGTAGGAGAACAATGACATAAGGAAGGAAAGAGCTAAATGACTGAGTGCTTTAAAGCTGGTGGTAAGAAGTTTCTATTGGATATGGAGTTGGATAGAGAAGCAGCGTGGCTCAGTGAGAAGCAGCGTGGCTCAGTGAGAAGCAGCGTGGCTCAGTGGAAAGAGCACGGGCTTTGGAGTCAGGGCTCATGAGTTCGAATCCCAGCTCTGCCACTTGTCGGCTGTGTGACTGTGGGCAAGTCACTTAACTTCTCTGTGCCTCAGTTCCCTCATCTGTAAAATGGGGATTAAGACTGTGAGCCCCACGTGGGACAACCTGATCCCCCTATGTCTACCCCAGCGCTTAGAACAGTGCTCGGCACATAGTAAGCGCTTAACAAATACCAACATTATTATTATTATTATAGTCAACCACTAGAGGTTCTTGAGGAGTGGGGAAACATGGACTGAATGATGTTGTAGGAAAATCATCCATACAGAAGAGTGAAGTATGGACTGGAGTGGTGTCCGGGAATGTAGGTCTTCTGACTCTCAGGCCCATGCTTTTTCCATGAGTTCACGCTGTTTCTTGCTATAGGCAAACTGGGTTGTATTTAAATACTGTAGCTCCTCCTTGTTTAACTGCTGCCCTGGATACACTATGAAACAGCTGATGAACTAAGTTCACAGTTTCCAGCAGTCTCTTGACAACTATTTGGACTATGATGATCTTGGGAGACATTTCTAGGAGTCTCCCATTCTGAGCTGCTTAGGGAAATAGTGAAGAACTCTGAGGAGAAGCAGAGCAAGGGATAAATTAAATCAGAGAAGCAGAAGTAATGAAAGAAAATACTTGTTGTGAAGAAAACCACATTGTTCAGAGGGCATCCAGAGAGTAGGACAAAGTGTAATTAACCAAACTGAAATTTGGCCAGTACACCAGGGCTAACACTTCCCTTGAACACATAAGGGTCTGCTGTAGCAACTAAGGCACAATTGAATTAATTAGCTACCCATTTCTATTCTTGTTTTGGGATTCTAACTTTGTAACAGACCTTCCCCAGGAAGCATGGGGTATATTACCAGAGAGGTTAGAAAATTGCCTGGACAGTAGTAGTGCTGTAAAATATAAAATCAATAAATAATTGGGTTAAATTTTAATTGAATATATTTCTAGGGACCCACTAACTTATAAATTAAAAGAAGCCACTAGAGAATATTCCTACTTTTCCCCTAATGGAAATAACTACGCCTGGGTCAGAAAAATGGTCTGGTTTTATTACAGTACTCTTTTCTCACCATTGCTCACTGTCTCTGAGTGGTTTGCTAAACAGGAAAGTCAGTAAAGTGAATACCTTTTCTACCCATCTTTGATCTTCTCAGGAAACTGGATATATTAGAGAACAATTGTTCTGGTTTCAGAAGGAAAATACCTTTACCTTGAGAAGCAGTTTTGCCTGGTGGATAGAACATAGGCCCGGGAGTCAGAAGGACCTGGGTTCTAATCCCAGTTCTGCCACATGTCTGCTGTGTGACCTTGGGCAAGTCACTTAACTTCTCCATGTCTCAGTATCCTCATCTGTAAAACAAAGATTAAGATTGTGAGCCCTATTTGGGACAGGGACTGTGTCCAACCCAATTTGATTGTAATAATAATAATAATGATGGTATTTGTTAAACTCTTACTATGCTTAGAACTCAAACACTGTTCTAAGCGCTAAAGTAGATACAAGATTATCAGGTTGTCCCACATGGGGCTCACAGTCTTAATCTCCATTTTACAGATAAGGTAACTGAGGCACAGAGAAGTTAAGTGACTTGCCCAAAGTCACACAGCTGACAAGTGGTGGAGCTGGGATTAGAACCCACAATCTCTGACTCCTAAAACCGTGCTCTTTCCACTAAGCCCAGCATTTAGTACAGTGCTCCACAACTCTTTCACCATTTTCCTAGACAAGCTCCTTGTCAAATTAGCAATCAGTCAGCAGTTAAGATGTAAATGTTACCCAAATAGTCCTGCAGGGGAAAATAGCCCAACAAATCAAAATTCCCCATATGTGACTTTTTTCAATGTCTGCCTCTCCCTGTAAACTGTGAGCACGTTATTGGGTAGGAATTGTCTCTGTTGCCAAATTGTACTTTCCATGCGCTTAGTACTGTGGTCTGCACACAGTAAGCGTTCAATAAATACGATTGAGTGAATGAACTCCTTATGGGTAGGGATCGTGCCTAGCAATGCTATTGGGTTGCTCTCTCCAAGGTGCTTAGTACAATGCTTGCCACACAGTAAACACTCAATAAATATTATTGCTTGACTACTTGATTGATTGAGCAGTCACATTTGGGACCTACACAAGAAGAACCTACTTTCAAGGAGCTTGCTATCTAGTACAGGAGGACACATATACAAACTATGTGAGCTTACCAACCTTTTCCCCTAAACAGCACAACATCTATAATAATAATAATAATAATGTTGGTATTTATTAAGCACTTACTATGTGCAGAGCACTGTTCTAAGTGCTGGGGTAGACACAGGGGAATCAGGTTGTCCCACGTGGGGCTCACAGTCTTCATCCCCATTTTACAGATGAGGGAACTGAGGCACAGAGAAGTGAAGTGACTTGCCCACAGTCACACAGCTGACAAGTGGTAGAGCCGGAATTCGAACCCATGACCTTTGAGTCCAAAGCCCGTGCTCTTTCCACTGAGCCACGTTGCTTCTCTATAAAACACAGATATGCAAACTATCATCTCTATGCAGATGACACACAGATCTACATCTCTGCCCCTGTCCTCTCCCCCTTCCTTCAGGCTCCTATCTCCTCCTGCCTCCAAGACGTCTCTACCTGGATGTCTGCCAGCCACCTAAAACTCAACATAGCCAAAACTGAGCTCCTCATCTTCCCTCCCAAGTCCTGTCCTCTTTCTGACTTCCCTATCACTGTGGATGGTACGACCATCCTTCCCATCTCTCAGGCCCGCAACCTCGGTGTCATCTTTGACTCGGGTTCTCATTCATCCCACATATCCAATCCGTCACCAAAACCTGCTGGTCTCACCTTTATAAGATCGCCAAGATCCGCCCTTTCCTCTCCATCCAAACGGCTATCTTACTGGTACAGGCTCTCTCAATATCCTGGCTGGATTATTGTGTCAGCCTTCTCTCTGATCTCCCTTCCTCCTGTCACTTCCTGCTCCAGTCTTTTCTTCATTCCGCTTCCCAGCTCGTCTTCCAGCAGAAACGTTCTGGGCATGTCACTCCCCTTCTTAAAAACCTCCAGTGGTTGCCTATCAACCTCCGCACGAAACAAAAACTTCTCACTCTAGGCTTCAAGGCTCTCCATCACCTTGCCACCTCCTACCTCTCCTCCCTTCTCTCTTTCTACTGCCCACCCCACACTCTCCGCTCCTCTGCCGCCCATCTCCTCACCATCCCCCGTTCTCGCCTATCCCACCATCAACCCCTGGCCCACGTCCTCCTGTTGTCCTGGAATGCCCTCCCTCCTCACCTCCGCCAAACTAATTCTCTTCCCCTCTTCAAACCCCTACTTAGAGCTCACCTCCTCCAAGAGGCCTTCCCAGACTGAGCTTCCCCTTTTCCCTCTGCTCCCTCTGCTCCCTCTCTACCCCCCCTTCACCTCCCCTCAGCTAAGCCCTCTTTTCCCCCCTTTCCCTCTGCTCCTCCCCCTCTCCCTTCCCCTCCCCTCAGCACTGTGCTCATTCGCTCAATTGTATATATTTTCATTTACTATTTATTTTGTTAATGAGATGTACATCACCTTGATTCTATTTATTGCTATTGTTTTTGTCTGTCTGTCTCCCCCGATTAGACTGTAAGTCCATCAGTGGGCAGGGACTGTCTCTATCTGTTGCCGATTTGTACATTCCAAGCACTTAGTACAGTGCTCTGCACATAGTAAATGCTCAATAAATACTATTGAATGAATGAATGATCTTGATGACCGCTGGGGGTATCAGCTGGCCCTTGATTACCCACACCTGTGTTCTGGGACAGAATGGCATATTGATACAGCTAAAGTGAAATCGCAGATTGATCAATTGTTCTTTCCTGATGGAAAAACAAACAAATGAGTAAACAAAAAAAACCCCTCAGGAAGCCTGAAACTTTTTGAATTTCCTAATTGGACAAGTTTCAAGTTAGAAGCAAAAGTCACACTCTATTAAGACCAAAATCTTGTTAGATTATCAAGTTTTTTTTTCTCCTTTCCCATCTGAGTAGCCAGGATATTTCAGTGTAAATAAAAACCTCCTTTCTTTTAAGAAGCCTTCCCTTGCTGTTGAATTTATTCAGTGATGTTCCCATTCTGAGCTTATGATATGACATCTCCTTTCATTCTAGTGAAATTGTGATGTCACAAGCTCTGGATTGATGTATTTGACTGAATTAACCAGAAGAAGCAACATAATTACAAATGAGAGCACTTTTATCCACACACGTGTGTCTGGGTAATCAGCAATGATGGGAAAAGAAATACAGGAAAGGTGAATGATAATTTAATGAACTGCTGGAGTAGTCTTTTATTTTGAAAGTTGCTGCAGAGTGCCCTTGGTGAATTTATTTTCGTTTCTGTGTTAAGGTTTCAAGATGGCAAAACATTTGTAGAACATTGTAGAACATTAGAAAAGAGTGTGAGACAGGGACCAAGACTTGCCTCTTCTTATGCTGTCGAGTCGTCTCTGACCCATAGTGACACCATAGACACATCTCTCCCAGAATGCCCCACCTCCATCTACACAGAGTTTAGTAAAATGAAGGTTCACAATTCGGAGTCCCCGAGACAGTAGAGCTTCAGGTACTGTGAGGATGGTGAGGACAGTCTCCCACTGCTGCTGAACACTACTGGAGAACAAGTCCCACCTCCTGCAGGAGCTGAGGACAAGCAGAAGCTGCCTATTTCCACTTCATGCCTGTAGGGAAGATAGCAATTATTATTATTATGGTATTTGCTGACCCTATGTCAACCACTAACCTAAACTCTGAGGGAGGTACAAGTTAATTAGGTCAGACACAGTCCTTGTCCCACATAGGGCTCATAATCTAAGCAATAGTTTGAAAACAAGGACAATTTGCCTAGAAGGAAAAGGTTCTTAAAGACTGACCTCCAAGTACCATCCCACAAATGTAAGTATTCAACTTTGACTTTGACTTGGTTTCATCTGGCTTGTAATCTCTTCTTCTGCTTTGGGTGTCTGACCTCCCTGATCTTCTCTGTGAACCCTCTGTAGGCTAGGGGCCCTATTCATATCACGTCCTCAGTCCTCACTAAAATACTGGCTCACTATAAGTGTTTAATGATAAGAGATAGAGCCTAATGGATAGAGCATGGCCCTGGGATCAGAAGGACCTGGGTTCTATTCCCAGCTCCACCATTTGTTTGCTGTCTGATCTTGGGCAAGTCAGTTAAACTTCTCTGAGCCTCAGTTCCCTCATTGTAAAAGGGGGATTAAGATTGTGAGACCTGTGCGGTCAGGTACTGTTTCCAATCCAATTATCTTGTATCTATCCCAATGCTTAGTACACTGCTTGGAACATAGTAAGCCTTTAAAAAATATCACATTTGTTAATAAGAAAAGAAACCTAAATACTGCATTTGTAAGTGCATGCCAAGACCATGGAGACCCAGAATGCAGTATCCGGTTCAGAAAGATACAGAGAGAAGAGAGACCACTGTGAACAAAGGTAATATTAGGGCATCTAGCCTCTCTGTGAACTAATTAACGTGTGTGAAAACAGCACAGGATTAGGAGTCAAAAGATCTGGGTCCTAATCCCTGATCCACAATTTACCTGCAGTGTGATACTGGGCAAGTCATTTAACTTTTTTCTCTGTGCTTCAGTTTCCTTATTTGTGAAATGGGGATTAAATACCTTCTCTTCTTCCTTTTTAGGTTGTTAGACCCATGTGGAACATGGACTCTTTGATCTGATTGTGTTATAGAGTCTGCCACAGTGCTTTGCACAGTACTTCACACATAGTAAATGATTAATTAATACTACAGTAATTAGAGCAGATAACAATCAGATTAGTGTTTAAAGTGCCCTGCTAAGTATTTTAATCTCAGAATCAAAGAGATAGAAAGACTGTGACTAGGTTTCCCTGCAGGAGATAGATAGGCACCTTTCCTTTTAAAAATTACTCGGAGGAGATTCCATCTAGTCCTAATTCTGAAGGAGTTAATGTGGATCCCATAAGCAAAGCCTAAACATCCACACTCAGGTTTTTGTGTTGGGGGCATTTTATTTTAACTTCTAAAGATTTTTAAAGAAAAAGGGAGGTATGGGGAAGAAAGAACAGATAAAATGGGGAAGAACAGGTAAGGGAGAGGGAACAGAGGCAATAGGAACAGAGGTGAGTTAGGATAGCTAATGAGAACTAATATCCTTTGTAGAGGTTAGGTTAAAGCAAAACCAGGTATCAGAATTATTTTTTGCTCATTTATGATTCTCCTCTGCAATCTTGGATGGGTCTTTGTCTCTTTATCACCCTGCACAAGTAGGGACAACAGTGATCCTGCCCCATGGTAAAATTGTAAAACTGTAAAAGGCTGTAAAACTCTTTTGAAGTAAAAGAGAGTGAACTACAGTATAGTGAATTAGAAAGTGCTAGTACAAGCAGTAGTGACCGTGCAGAATATATTATAAAACAATGCCCGACCATTTTTATCTCCAGTCACGGGACTGTGATAAACATAGATACATACATTGATCTTTCTTCTACTATTCTGATGAACAAATGAGAAACTGAATTGTTAACTATGATATATTCATAGATTTTCTTAGTGAACACTCCTCCCTTGGTCTTTCTGCCTGGACTTCAACTTTCCCACACCCAGATTTTCACAGTGATTACTGCTAAAAATGCACTTCCAATTCCCTGAAACAACCTTCTGACGTCTCAGTCTCATCAACTCTTTCTTCAGTGTTTCATCTATTTTCATTTTATTTGAAGGCTCATTGTTTCCTTCTTCCCTCTTAATTTCTTTCTCCACTTGCTACTTCAAAATTTTATTACCTAGAGTACATAAATGCATTAAATAGAAATACCGTTAGAGAGGTATGTGACAGTAAATGAATTAAATAACATATAAAAGATTTAAAAGTCACAGAATTATGTTATCTATTATTCATCCTTGAAGCTATCATATAAGTCAAAATGATATGAATTCTGCAAAGTATTGTGAGACATAGAACTTTGAGATGCAGTACATAAAATTCAGTTCATGACTTCTGATGGAATTTAATTGTGGATGATTCTTCCTTCAAGTTATAAGGCATGACTACACAGAGAATATGGAGAAATAGAATGTGGAGAGATGAAATTTGATTATATTCTTGCTATTTCTTCAATCCTAAAAAAAGCTGAAATATTTTAAAGTTGTGTCATAATGACAAATTAAAATACGACAGGATCTTTGAGTCTAATACAGACTTCTTGCTTTCATTCCTCTCAGATGTCACTTAACCTCTCTGTGCCTCAGTTATCTAATCTGTAAAATGGGGATTGAGACAGTGAGCCCCATGTGGGGCAGGTCCTGTTTCCAACCCAATTTGCTGTATCCAACCCAGCGCTTAATACAGTGTCTGGCACATAGTAAGCACTTAACAAATTCCATAATAATAATTACTATTATGTGGGGCTGAGAAAGAGCAAGAGAGTTCAAGAGATTGTAAAGAGGAATGGAGGTGGAGACCATAAAGAATTAGTATCCCTTCTAAGTCTCCTGTATCCACCAACTTCCTGGGGCAGAGGGAGTAAGATCAAAGGCTGTCTGCTCTGACAGAAACAAAAGATCTAGGAGCAAAGGAGATGAGCTATTTTAGTGGGTTGGGTCTTCAGTTAGAGCTATTGCTCTCCAGATTGGTCTGAAACCTTGATGCCATATTGTCCTGGAATCCACTCAATTAACTTCCTTTTTTATTCCTTTTTTAAAACATCACTGGACCTTGTATTGCCCAAGTAGAAGAATTCCCCTCTATTCAACAATGGCAGTCTGTTGTTGTATATGTGGCTTTCTGAATGCAACATGGTACATAACCTCAGTGCTTTCCAGGTTAATTGCCAATTTGTGGCATGTTGCTAATTCTCAAAAGTTTGCATGTCTTCTTATGGGTCTAATAATTTTTTTTATTAAATTCTTACTATATGCCTAGCACTGTAGTGAGCCCTGGAGCAATACAAGATGGTCAGATTGGACACAGTCCTTGTTCCACATGGGGCTCTCGGTCCAAAAGTGAGAAGAACAGGTATACAATTCTCATTTTTCACTGGAGAAAACTGAGACACAGAAAAGTTAAGTGATTTGCCCAGGGTCACATAGGAGGTCAGTGGCATACCCAGGATTAGAACCTATGACTCCTGATTCCTTGTCCTGTCCTTTTTCCACTAGGCCATTCTGCTTCTCTGTTTCTCAAGCAGCATCATCAATACATTCAAGGACTTTGGATGATGCTCTCAATCTACTGAGTTGTAAGAATTTCTCAGATAATCAAATCAATCAGTCATTGGTATTTATTGAGCACTTACTCTGTTAATTGCTTTGAGAATACAGCAGAGTAGAGTTGGTATGCCTGTCTTCAAGGATTACACAATCTAATAGGGAGGGCAGACAATAAAATTAATTTCAGATATGGGGAGTAGCAGAGCATGAGGATGTGCACAGAGTGTTGTAGGGAAGGGGAATCAGAATAGTTATAATGTGTTCTGGAGCCTGGCTGCAAATAATAAGTGAAACCCACTGGACCTATTACAAGGCTGGTTGATGATGGAGAAAAGGTCAAACAAGACCTCTTCCATTCAGATTTGGACATCTTTGTTATGAGCAGCCAGAGCAGTATGTTGACAGTGTCAAATGCTTCTGTAACATCTATGAACCGTCTCTAGGGTTGATTAGACGGGAAAATTCCCTAAACCCTTTTCCTAGACGTCCTGCTGCACTTCATGAGTGACAGCAAAGCCACTTGGCTGATTTATCAGCTACAGAGCCATTGGCTCTTGGGCCTTGTTCTAGGCAGAAGGTCCTCATCAGATTTGAGGCACTCAGCTCTCTTCTTTTTACTTATCCTTGCTCCTCTTCCACTTTTTCAGGATAAAGAAACAGAAACTCAACTAAGATTGCAGCCCACAATCGCCACTGACTCCTTGCTCATACCCCCCTCCTACCTAGAATTCCCTCCCACATTCTCCCTTGGACCTGCATCTCCCTCCCCTCTCATATCTTACAATCCACCACTCTCCCCACCTTCAAAATCCTCCTAAAATCACATCTCCCCCAAGAAGCCTTCCCAACCACATCCAATCTGCCTTCCCCTTTCTGTTCCCATGGGGCCAAATGCCACCTCTGTGTGGATGATTCCCAAATCTACATCTCCAGGCATGATCTCTCTCCTCTGAAGTCTTGCAGTTCTTCATTCCTTCAAGACATTTCTACTTGGATATCCTGCTGTCACCTCAAATTTAACAAGTCTAAAAGAGAACTACTTATCTTCCCAACCAACGCCTGTCCTCACCCTGACTTTCCAATCAATGTAAACAGCACCACCACGCTTCCTGCCTCACAAGCCCATAACCTTGGTGTTATCCTTGACTTCTCTATTCATTCATTCATTCCATAGTATTTATTGAGGGCTTACTATGTGCAGAGCACTGTACTAAGCGCTTGGAATGTACAAGTTGGCAACAGATAGAGACAGTGCCTGCTGTCTGACGGGTTTACAGTCTAATCGGGGGAGACAGGCAGACAAGAACAATGGCAGTAAATAGAGTCAAGGGGAAGAACCTCTCATAAAAACAATGGCAACTAAATATTCTCTATTTCACTCAACCCCCATATTCAATCTATCACTAAATCCAGTTGGTTCAACCTTCACAACATCGCTAAAATCTGTCCTTTCCTCTCCATCCAAACTGCTACTATATGTTAATCGAAGCATTTCTCCTACCCTTCCTTGACTACTGTATCAGCCTCCTTGCTGACCTCCCTGCGATCTGTTTCTCCCCACTCCAGTCCACACTGCACTCTGCTGCCCAGATCATTTTACTGCAAAAACATTCAATCCATGTTTTCCCACTCCTCAAGAACCTTCAGTGGTTGCCCATCCACCTCCACATCAAACAGAAACTCCTTACCATTGGCTTTAAAGCACTCAATCACCTTATTCTCTCCTACTTCATCTTGCTACTCTCTTACTACAACCCAGCCTGCACACTTCCTCTTCAAATGCCAACTTACTCACGGTACCTTGGTCTTGTTTATCTTGCCTCTTACCTCTTGCCCCTGTCCTGCCTCTGGCCTGGAATGCCACCCCTCTTCATAGCCTACAGACAATTACTCTCCCCACCTTTGAAATCTTACTGAAGGCACATCTCCTCCAAGAGGCCTTCCCTAACTAAGCCATCATTTCCTCTTTTCCCACTCCCTTCTGCATCACCAACTTACTCCCCTTATTCACTACCTTCTCCACTGCATCCCCACAGCACTGATGTACATATTCATAATTTGTTTATATTAATGTCTGTCTCCCCCTCTAGACTGTCAGCTAACTGTGGGCAGGGAATGTATCTGTTATATTGTTGTACTATACTCTTCCCACCACTTAGTATTGTATCCTGCACACAGTGAGTGTGCAGTATAAGAAGCAGCATGATTCAGTGGAAAGAGCACTGGCTAGGGAGTCAGAGGTCATGGGTTCAAATCCTGGCTCTGCCACTTGTCAGTTGTGTGACTTTGGGCAAGTCACTTTAACTTCTCTGTGCCTCAGTTACCTCATCTGTAAAATGGGCATTAAGACTATGAGCCCCAAATAGGACAACCTGATCACCTTGTATCCTCCCCAGCGCTTAGAACAGTGCTTTGTACATAGTAAGTGCTTAACAAATGCCATCATTATTATTATGATTGATTGATTGAATGATTGATACTCACCCCAGCCTGACAATACATGTATATATCTTCATACTCTACTATTTCCTCTATCTCTCACCTATCTTCATGTCTGTCTCCCTCTAGACTGTAAGCTCTTTTTTATGGTACTTATGAAGTGCTCGCTATGTGTCATGCACTGTTCGAAATGCTGGGGTAGATACACATTAATCAAGTCAGACAAATCCCCTGTCTCACATGGGCCTCACAGTCTAACTAGGTGGGAGAGCAGGTTTTGAATCTCCATTTGACCCCTGGGGAAGTCACTTCACTTATGTGTGCCTCAGTTTACCTCATCTGTAAAATGGGGATTGAGACTGTGAGCCCCAAAAAGACAAGGACTACGTCCAACTTAATTTGCTTGTATCCACCCCAACGCTTAGTACAGTGCCTGGCACATAGTAAGCCCTTAGGAATACCATCATCATGATCAACATCATCCCTTTACAGTTGAGGAAACTGAGGCACACGGAAGTTAAGTCATTTGCCCATCACACAACAGGCAACTGGTAGAGCTGGGATTGAAACCCAGGTCCTCTGACTCCCAGGTCTTTGCTTTTTCCACTAGGCCATACTGCTTCTTGAGGAAAGGGATCACTTCTACCACCTCTGTTGTATTGTACTTTCCCAAGTACTTAGTACAGTGTTCCATACATAGTAAGTGCTCAATAAATTCCACTGATTGATTGATTGATATCCAGCTAACCATCACTCTCTTCATAATCAGTGCCCTATTAAAATCATATCTCCTTCAGGGAAGCCTTTCGTGATAAAGCTCTCATTCCCTCACTCTATTTTCCCTCCATGCTACTTCTCCCCTGCACTAAGTTCCACCTCCACAGCACTTATACTTGGTTGCTTCCTTTGTCTTGTTTTATGCACTTCAGTTGTCTCTGACCCATAGTGATGCCATGGACTCATTTCTTCCCAAATGCCCCACCTTCATTTGCAGTCATTCTGGTAGTGTATCCGTAGAACTTTCTTGGTAAAAATACAGAAGTGTTTTACCATTGCCTACTTTTGTGCAGTAAACCTGAGTTTCTGCCCTCGACTCTCTCCCATGCTGCTGTGGCCCAGCACAGGGCAGTTCTGACTGGTAGCAGATTGCCTTTCACTCGCTAGCCATTACCCAAACTAGAAAAGGAATGGATATGACCCTGCTTGACTTTCCCTCCCATTGTCAAGACTGGTAGAGAACTGAAAACTCTCCAGGTGTGACCCTCAGAAGGGTTGCTTCCTTTACCTGTAAGTCATTTACACGTCTGTCCCCCCTGCTTGTTGTAAGCTCCTTGGGCAGGAATCATGTCAACTGAGTCTATTATATTGTACTCTGTTAAGAGCTTAGTAGAGTGCTGAGTAAGTGCCACTGATTGATTGACTGATTAGAATGGAGCTGTTTAAGGATGGAATCACTGCAGGAACCAGGAGCTGCACTCTTTTCACCACACACAGCCTTGCAGCTGAGACTTCCTTTATCTCTAAACCCCACTTTCTAAGAATGGGCCTTAGAACCTTGGGCCTTGGACCATATCCTACATTGTTTACTCTAACTGAAATCTTTTTTTCTCCATACTCTGTTGAACTCCTCTTTCTCTTCTAATGGTCTCCAATTCTTGTTATATATCTTCCTTCATCTACCTTGACTCTTGAACACTATGAAGAGTAAGAGAGGAAATGAGAGCACAGTACAAGAGACTCCACCTAACTTACTCGGATCAGATCCTTCAGATGGAGAGTTCCCTGTCAGCAGCATCCTTTACAATGGCTTGCATGAATTTCCATTTGCAGTGGCTCAAGTTAATTTCTTCCAGAACCCAACCCCCTTGGCTCCTCCTTCCCATGAGTGAGTGCATGGGATAGTTTTATCAGAGTTCTAAAAATTTTGCGTCAGTTAAAATCATCAAAGGCAGCATTTCTTCAGTCACCACAAGCACTAATCCTGAGAGAAGTATTTGTTGCTGTGTCAGCTTCTGTCTCTCCCTCATCTCCCATTCCACCCGCACGTTTAGTTTGAAGTAGCCAAAAATGATTATCCATCTTGCCTTCAGGCAGGGCTAGTAATTCCCCTGCACCTCCAATTACAGATTCCCTGGGTATTCTCACAGCAATTATAAGTAAAGAAAACACCCAGTGCTCCAGTGCTAATAAATTACACAGTGCTCATCTAATTAATAAGGTAACAGTGCCTTGCTGAATTATAATCATAAGGTATCAACTATTTTAAACAATTCATCTCTAAAGAATAGCAGGGGAACTTAACTCTATAAATGCTCAAACAAGGCATGATCACAATTTCTAAGTAAATATGTAGGAATAGACTGTTCTAAATTGCCTGATCATTAGAGCAATGGACTGGGAATTATTAATCCTATGTTCTCTCCCTGGTGGTCCATGGATAGTCATTCAGTACTTAGTCATGCAGAATTAATTTTTCCAGCTCTAAAATGGCTATGTCATTTTGTTATCTGTCTTTCACAAGTGTTATAGAAGTGGCGAAATGGTTGTAAAGTCATTTGAGATCATAAATGAAAAGGTTCAGCATAACAAACAGGAAAGATAGATACCTAATTTTTACAATTTTAAAGGGAAGGTTGGGGAACTTTGGAAAGATAATAGATTTAAACATTGAAAAATGAAGTAGTGTTTTTATCCAGAGATTATAGGTAAGTAGGAAAAGGGTGCTTGATATATTTCTGGATGCCTTTGGAAACTTCTGACAGTGTAATTTTTGACTCATAGGATCAGGTAAATCAAGAAATCATCTTGTCCAGTAGACAGTTGACAAAGTGACAGAGCTTGTGAAATTATTTTTTAAGGGGAGCAATACAGAGTATAAAATGAACCATCATCATCAGAATCACATAAATTGCTGTTTTACCTAAAACTTTCTTTTTATCTCTCCTCATGACCTACTGTGGGTTCTGTCTTTGGACCAACTATTCATGGCACTGATTGAGCACTCTGTTGCCTCGGTTGATCAGGGTTATATGCCTTAAGCAGTTCTAGAAGCCCACTGCACGTGTCCTTGGCCCCCTATATGAAAGAACCTTCAGCCCCTGTGTCAGAATCCATTTAATCAGATTCTCCTCCCCCAGGTTGCATCCTTTATGCCCTGTAGAATTCAACTAAAAATATACTTTCTTCAAGAAGGCTTTCCTGAGTGAATTTAGATCCATTTTCATCAACCCAAACCTCCAACTGATGCTCAACTTGGCCCTCTTCTCTCCTTGTCTGACTTCATGATATCCAAAGAAATAGCAAGTGAGCCCATCATGCTCCTCTCCCTTTTCGTCTCCCTTTTAATGCCCCCCTAAACTAATGAACTATGCTTTCAAAATGTGGCATGGATTTTCTGTGCTGGTTAATTAGAGGCTTGGGGAGTTTCAGGGTATGATTCTGGTTCAATTACTCGAGAAATCCATGCTACATTTTATAAAATCAAATGGATTAGGCACTTGAAATTCCTGCTTTTAATTAGTCAGGGAAGTTAGATGGCAGAGATCACTTGGGTATTTGATTCTCTATATTGGACTTGGTGTTGAGTCATCCTCTCTTGTCTTATGCTGTCGAGTCATCCTTAGCCCATAGCGACACAATGGACACATCTCTCCCAGAACGCCCCATCTCCATCTGCAAATATTTTGGTAGTGTATCCAGAGAGTTTTCTTGGTAAAAATATAGGGGTAGTTTTTCGTTGCCTCCTTCCGCTCAGTAAACTTTAGTCTCCACCCTCAACTCTCTCCCATGCCGCTGTTGCCCAACACAGATGAATTTTGATTTGTAGCAGATTGCCTTCCACTTGTTAGCCACTGCCCAAACTGGGAATGGAGTGGGTGTGCCTCTGCTTGACTCTCCCTCCTGTAGTTGAGACTGGTAGAGTACTGGAAAGTCTCCAGATGCAACCTTGAGAGGATGTGATATATCTACATAATCTAAATATTCTGTTTTTTTCTCTCACTCACTAATGGACTGAGTTCCTCAAAGGCTCATCTCACTTTTTTATCTACCACTCCTCTCACAGAGATCCCTTGGTTTTTTTTATGGTATTTGTAAAGCACTATATTATGTGCCAGGCACTGTTCTAAGAGCTGGGATAGATACAAACTAATCAGGTTGGACCCAGTTCATGTCCCACATGGAGCTCACAGTCTTAATCTCCATTTTATAGATGAGGTAACTGAGACACAGAGAAGTTAAGTGACTTACCCAAGGTCACATAGCAGACCAGTCACTGAGGTGTGATTAGAACCCAGATCCTTCTGACTCCCAGGCCCGTGCTCTGCCCACTAGGCCACTGACCTGTCAAGGCTCACTGTTTTATACCAGTGTATATACTGGTTTACAGGTCTAAGTCATCACTGTACTATGTAAGGGGAAGGAGCTAATTTCTGCCTTGGGTGCCGTGAAGGATGTAATGCCACAAAATGCACACATCCTCTGGGAATTGGAATGAGCCTCTCGTATCCCTTTACTTAATCCTTAAAGCTACTTTTGGAAAGCTTTTGTTGCAGTAGGCAGGGTTCCTGCAATTAAATTACCTTTTATTAAGAGTACTACATTATGGTACAATCCTATTATTAAAAGTGGTAGCAAATCAGCCGCATGGACTTTTTGGCTCCAGGCCTACATTGCTAAGATAGAGGACCTTTTTAATAGGTGTAAGAATGTTAACCTTCAGCAAGCTTTGTCATAAATGTGATTATCCACCTCTCACACTTTTTAATACATGCAAATGATGGGTTGCATTTCGCAACGTAAGAGTAAAATATTATCCACTGTAAAGGCTGATTTCATTCATTCAAATCCAAACTTTTGATGACAAGAAACTCGACTCTCAAATGCTGCAGAGGCCTAACTCCTAGAAGCGGACTAGGAGAAAAGAGTCTTGAGATTGCTGTATTATAGGAGTGAGCTTTGGCTTGTTGTGATCTAGGAAGACATCTATCATCCTCTCTTAAGCAAAAAACACATTCATCTTGCAAAGAGCTAAATAAGGACCCCAGAGAAACTAAGCTCTTTTTTGAATGGTGTTTAAGTGCTTTCTCTGTGTCAAACACTGTTCTAATTGCTGGGGTAGAAACAAGTTACTTAGGTTGGACACAGTCCCTGAACCACATGGAGGGTGAACAGGAGAACTGAGATGCAGAGAAGTTAAGTGATTTGCCCAAAGTCACACAAGCAAGCAATTGGCAGAGGCAGGATTCGAATCCAGATGCTTCGATTCTCAGGCCCATGTTCTTTCCACTTGGCCATGCTGCTTCCCTTCAAAGGCAAGAATCTTGTCTACCAACTTCATTGTATTATATTCTTCTGAATGCTCAGTACAGTGTTGTGCACATAGAAAGTGCTCAATAAATATAATTGATTAAGTGGAGTCTGGGAAGGATTTTTCTGAGGCTTGTCATAATTTTCTAGGTGTTACAGCATAATGTCTGAAATTAGTTGTTGATTAATTCATTCAATCATATGTATTGAGCACTTAGTGCCTACAAAGCACTGCTTGGGAGAGTCCAGTAGAGAAGCAGCGTGGCTTGGTGGAAAGAGCACGGGCTTGAGAGTCAGAGGTCATAGGTTCTAATCCCGGCTCTGCCATTTATCAGCTGTGTGACTTTGGGCAAGTCACTTAACTTCTCTGTGCCTCAGTTACTTCATCAGTAAAATGGGGATTAAGACTGTAAGCCTCATGTGGGACAACCTGATTACTTCGTATTATCATCAGCACTTAGAACAGTGCTTTGCACATAGTAAGCACTTAACAAATACCATAATTATTATTATTATTACAATTAAACAACAAACAGACACAGTCCCTGTTCAGGAAATTTTGGTAGCAAATTTAGATTGGCTTAAACAAATTTTAAATGCTCTCCTAAATATGAAATAAAATGTGAAATCTATGCCTCTGCCTGAATATTCTAATCATATTCTAAAGAATTGAGATGACATTTTGTCATTCTTATTTCTATTACAACTTGGAAAAAATTCTGAACTTTTAAAGCTAAGACTTGGCTTTGCTTTCAAAAAGTTATAGTTCATAGTAATAAAAAAGATAAAATTATATCAACAAAATGGTTGTTTCTAACCTAGGGACCAGGGGAGATTAATTAATAATTCCTGGGTATTATTATTATTCTTATGGTATTTATTAAGCTCCTACTATGTGCCAGGCACTGTTCCAAGTGCTGAGCACTGTTCTAAGCTCTCAGCACTGTTCTAAGTATGATAACATTGATATTCCTATTGTTTTCTTCAGTCTACTAACAATTTTAATCTCTAATGGATTCAAGATTTTATTACAGGTTCACCTTTCAAAAGCTTCTCAGTAAAAAGAAAATCACCACTTGCAAGATACTGAGAGTTATCAGTTAAGTTGTATTTTTGTTAAATGAGTCCACCCAGTAGAACTTCATTTATTTCTGCACTGTGCTGAGCTAATGTGGGGATGTCTCTGGGCCTAAGAACGAATATTTTCCTCACACCTTGTTTATTTGTTTTTTCTCCAAACGTGGTTGTTTAAATAGCATAAACATCCTCCAAATAGCTAACTGCTAGAGGGCGCTACTCTGGTGCATAGGCAAATTCTGCACCGATCTTAGGGGGATGGGCCTGGAGAATCCCAGCTGAGCATGGAGTGTCCAGCTCCTTTGAGCAATGATGACTGCTTATTACCACGGTGATGCCAATGGGAATGGGCTGTCATTGGTTTAAAATTAGGAGGACCAGGGAGGGCTCTTATCTGCTGTGTGCCCTTGGGCAAGTCATTTCACTTCATTCACTTCAAGCAGTGTGGCTTAGTGGATAGAGCCCAGGCTTGGGAGTCAGAGGTCGTGGGTTCAAATACCGGCTCCGCCACTTGTCAGCTGGGTGACTTTGGGCAAGTCACTTTACTTCTCTGGCTCTCAGTTACCTCATCTGTAAAATGGGGATTAAGACTGTGAGCCCCACTTGCAACTACCTGATGACCTTGTATCTCCTCCAGTGTTTAGAATAGTGCTTGGCACATAGTAAGCACTTAACAAATGCCAACATTATTATTATTATTATCCTCCCACCCAGAACTCATCTAGCCCTTTGTTACTGTTGTTTAGGTCTTGTCATTCTCTGGAGCAAAGACCCCTTTTAGTTTACAGCTTCCAAAAGAGATTATGACAGGCTTCCCACTCCTACTACTCCCCAGTGTCAGACTGTGAGCCCGTTGTTGGGCAGGGATTGTCTCTATCTGTTGCTGAATTGTACATTCCAAGTGTCTAGTACAGTGCTCTGCATATAGTAAGCGCTCAATAAATATGTTTGAATGAATGAATGAAGTACCATAATACTGTAATTTATTTATTCACATTAATTTCTGCCTCCCCTTCTATACTGTAACTTTGTTGTGGACAGGGTCCATGCCTATAGACTCTGTTATATTGTACTCTCCCAAGTGCTTAATACAGTGCTATGCACACAGTAAGTGCTTAATATGTACAATTGATTGACTGATTGAACAATACCAGGTCTTGCTCATCTTCTTCCACATTAGTCTTGGCCCTAAGGGAAGCTTCTCATAATTTATCTAAAAGCAAAGGAAAATCCAACCAATTCTGCAAAGTAAAATATTGCTCCACAGCCAGAGCGAACTCAATTCATACAGCTCCTGCAGGCTTTATTTGGGGATTCTAAAGGAATTGAAAATCCTTCCCTCTCATCCCAAGTCATCCTAAGACTGATGAGTTCTTCAGCCCATTCACCCAAGGGCTCTGAGACATGGTTCTAGTTTACTTTTTCTGCATTATACATTCAGGATTCAGTGAGAGTAAGTACTGTGTTTGGATGCATTCATTCATTCAATAGTATTTATTGAGCGCTTACTATGTGCAGAGCACTGTACTAAGCGCTTGGGATGAACAAGTCGGCAACAGATAGAGACAGTCCCTGCCGTTTGACGGGCTTACAGTCTAATCGGGGGAGACGGACAGACAAGAACAATGGCACTAAACAGCGTCAAGGGGAAGAACATCTCGTAAAAACAATGGCAACTAAATAGAATCAAGGTGATGTACAATTCATTAACAAAATAAATAGGGTAACGAAAATATATACAGTTGAGCGGACGGGTACAGTGCTGTGGGGATGGGAAGGGAGAGGTGGAGGAGCAGAGGGAAAAGGGGAAAATGAGGCTTTAGCTGCGGAGAGGTAAAGGGGGGATGGCATGCATTGACAACCCAGTCCTCTAAGGTATATGTAATCTAAGTTATATGTATTCCAAGGTGTATGCACCTTTCACTGGTTCTTGGATTTTGTCTTCCCTTTCTAAACCATGAATACTTTACTATTAAATTGATGCTCATGCTCATGCTAATTGGAAATAACAGCAAGTAGTTTTCTAACAAACCTATTGCCTGTCCAATAGGTTTTCTTTGAGATCACATGTATAGAACTTATCCAAGATACAGACTGATAGTCTATATCAGAGCTCACTTCAGTAGAGTGTAAAATCCTCTATTAGATGTAAGCTCCTTGTGGGCAGGGAAGTGGTCATTTATATAATTTTGTGTTCGCCAAAAGCCTAGTACAGTACATCAAACCAAGTGGGCACTCAATAAATATTATTACTACTAATATCACTTCTACTACTACTACTATTACTTAAACTAAATGATTACTGCATGAGAGCTTTTGATATCTTAATGTTCTTAATGTTCTTAAAACACTGAAACCCTTGTGGCAGATGTAAGAGTGAAGTGTACAGACTAGACTTGTAGCACGACTCCAGTTTTAGTTTCAGTTTGCTTCCTTCTTCTCTCTTTCTCCCCCAGCTCAGCTCCTCACTCTCCTCAGTTCTTCCTCTTCTCAGCTCCCCTCCAAGTTCTTCTGGCTCAGCTCTTCACTACTCTCAGATCCTACCTCCCTCAGATCGCTTCCTCTCACTTAACTCCTGCCGTCCTTATCTCTCCCCTTCTCCCCTTCCCTCCAACTCCTTCCCTCCTTAGCTTCTCACCTCCTCAGCTCTCCCTCTCCTCAGCTCTCCCTCTCCCCAGGTCTCCCTCTCCTCATATCCCTTCTTAGCTAATCCTTCTCAACTTGGCCCTGCTCAGGTCTTCCCCTCCCCTCTTAGCTTCTCCCCCTCATCTCCTTCCCTCTTCAGCTCTCCCCGCAGTTCCCCTCTTAGCTCCTCTCCCTTTACTCTTGTCTGCTATGTGACCTTGGACAAGTCATTTAACTTCTCTGTGCCTCAGTTACCTCATCTGTAAAATGGGGATTTAGACTGTGAGCCCCATGTGGGACAGGGACTGTGTCCTGCAGGCTTCACTTTATTTTATTAATCCAACCTGATTAGCTTGTATCTACTCCAGTGCTTAGAACAGTGCTTGGCACATAGCAAGTGCTTAACAGATACCATGGCCCTGGGTAGGGAACCCTGGGTTCTAGTCCCACCTGTGTTACTGACCTAGTGTGAGTCTAGGACACATTTTACTTCATTTCTCTGGGGCTCCATTTCTAGAGCTGTAAAATAAAAACGATAATAATTGTCCCTAAATAATTAATTTGTGCCATGGCTTTTCAGAGCTCAGCCTGGACACCTGTAGAATTGGAAGTTCAAAATCCTGGCAACTATGGGCTTCCTGTTTCAATTATGAAGTGAACAGTGTAATTTATATATTTAATTTTAAAACATCTTAGATGCCATAAACATCTAACACTCAGAAGCACTAAGAACAGCATGGCCTAGTGACTGTAAGCCCGTCAAACGGCAGGGACTGTCTCTATCTGTTGCCGACTTGTTCATCCCAAGCGCTTAGTACAGTGCTCTGCACATAGTAAACGCTCAATAAATACTATTGAATATTGAATAGTGGAAAAAGCACAAAGGACCTGGGCTCTAATCCTGTCTCTGTGACTTGTCTGCTGTGTGAACTTGGGAAAGTCACTTAACTTCTCTGTGTCTCAGTCACCTCATCTGTAAAATGGGGATGAAAACCATAAATCCCACCGGGGACATGAATTATGTCCAACCTGATTAGCTTGTATCTACCCCGGTGAGTATAGTGCCTGGCACATAGTAAGTACTTAACAAATATACCATTTAAAAAAGGTGCTTTACCAGTAAGCTGGTCTTTCCAAAGAGTTTATTATGATAATGTACAATAGAACTATGTCAGTGACAATTGTAGTAATTTTGCCACACACTGAAAGTTATTACTCAATTAAAATATAAAACTGTGTAATTGCTTGTGTCCTGCCACCTCTTTCATTGCATCTGAAGACTGCTGGCCTTCCCTCTTTCCCAGAGAGTCAGTAAGGATAAAGTGAATGATAGGTGGGTAAGAAAAACTCTGATAAACATTTTAGATTAAGTGAATTCACTCAGGTAGCATTTTTCCAGTGAAATAACAGGAAAAATGATAACAGGAATTAACATTCTGCTTCTGCATTCTTCCATTTCTCCCTTTGAATGTGACTGGCTAAATATTTCAAGATTATCAAAAAAAGTCTGAAAATTCTTTTATTTTTGTCTAATAGGTGTTTACTTTCTTCACTGCTGCCTTCTGGAGAGGAGTCTAACTGGCAATGGCTCATATCCAATTCAGTGTTTACTAACAACTACTTTCTTAGTGTTGCTTGTATCACTACCTGCAAAATAATTGATCAATCAAGCAATCAATCAATAATGATTATTGAGCCTCTACTGTGTAAGGAAGAGTGCAACATAACAAAGTTGGTAGACATGTTCCCTGCCCAAAACAAGCTTACAGTCTAGAGGGGGAGACAGTCATTAATGTAAATAAATTAATTACAGATATGTACATAGGTGCTTTGGGACTAGGAGAATAGGTGGGGGTATGTTGATAAAGGATGCAAATACAAGTGCAAGTGTGACGCAGAAGGGAGTGGAGAAAACGAAATGAGAACTTAGAGTTAGGACTGACCCTCTTGGATCAGCCTCTTGGAGAAGATGTGCTTTTAATAAGGTTTTAAAGATGGGGAGAATGATCGTCTGTTGGATATGAAGAAGGAGGGCATTCCAATCCAGAGGCAGGACGTAGATAAGAGGCCAGAGGTGAGATAGGTGAGATTGAAATACATGGGGTAGGTTGACATTAGAAGAACAAAGTGTGGGTTGTAGTAGGAAAGAATCGACGTAAGGTAGGAGGGAGTAAGGTGATTGAATGTTTTAAAGCTGATGGTAAGGAGTTTCTGTTTGATGGAGAGATGGATGGGCAACCATTGGAGGTTCTCAAGGAGTGGGATAATGGACTGAATGTTTTTGTAGAAAAATGATCTGGGCAGCAGAGTGAATATGGACTCAAGTGGGGAGAGACATAAGTCAGGGAAGTCAGCTGATACAGTAATCAAGGCGCAATAGGATAAGTGCTTGGATTAATGTACTTGCAGTTTAAATGGAGAAGAAAGGGCAGATTTTAGTGATGCTGTGAAGTTTGAACTGACAGGGTTGAATGAGAGAAATGACTCGAGGATAAAGCCAAGGTCATGTGCCTGTGAGATAGGGAAATTGGTGGTGCTCTCTTCAGTGGCCAAACTCTACTGACAGCAATGGACCAATTACCTAATGCTGTCATGTTGTCTCCGACCCATAGCGGCACCATGGACATATCTCTCATAGAATGCCCTACCTCCATCTGTAATTGTTCTGGTAATGTGTCCATAAAGTTTTCTTTTAGACATCCATACTAATTTTTTTTCTTATTTTTTTAGTTTGTATGAAAGTAAAATATTAATCACTGGACTGGGTGAAACTCTCATGCCATCTCCTGGAATTATATGAAAATAGGAGCACTTTAGTTTCAAACCTAGCAACAATGTCTCTAACTTTCAAGTGTTCATTTTACAGTCCCTCAGACCTTTGGTTGAACTTTGCAATTAAATATTCTCAGTATGAGAACACGTTTTCTGAATTTGAGTTCAGAGTGTATGAAAAGCTATAACTTTTCTGATGAAAATCAACAAC
Source organism: Ornithorhynchus anatinus (assembly GCF_004115215.2). NCBI lineage: Eukaryota > Metazoa > Chordata > Mammalia > Monotremata > Ornithorhynchidae > Ornithorhynchus > Ornithorhynchus anatinus. The sequence continues at coordinate 113,536,759 of NC_041729.1, forward strand.
CACCTTAGCCAAGGCAAAACTAGCAAGGAAACATTGGCTTTTGATTTACCTTTGCATAACAAAACTCAGGCAGTATAAAATGGTTGGAATTGAAGTCTCATTAATGCTTTGATGAAGCACACAAAGATCTCAAAGTTCACATAGAGCCCTACCTTTTTAAAAATCAAGTTCCTGAGAATTAGATAGAAGGAATTTCTGTTTTGAATTGTGACAGTTGTTTTAAATGTATCTCAATTCAAACTGGGATTTACTCTGCTTTTTCCATTTCTTACTGTTGATTTGATTAGGACTTTATGGATATGAAAAGTCATGAAAGCCTAAAGAGCGAAGTAATATGGCCTAGTAGAAAGAGGTCTGGCTTAGGACTCAGAGGGCGGGGGTTCTCACCCTGGCTCTTCCACTTACCTGCCCCGTGACCCTGGTTAAACCACTTAACTTGTCTGGGACTCAGTTACCTCTCCTGTAATGGGGATTAAACTCTCCTCCTTCCAATTTATACTGTGAGTGCCAGGTAGGGCAGGAATTGTTTCCAACCAAATCAACTTCTATCTACCCCAGAACTTAGTTCAGTGCCTTGCACATAGTAAGAGCCTACTAAATACCATAAAAAAAGGAAATAAAAAGGGTTCAAAGATTTGGGGTTGCCTAATACTTAGCCAGAAAAAAAAAAGTATATTTGGAGGCATAAAACATCATATTTCTCTGTCTTTCTTGGGTTCAGCTTTATTATTGGTTTGGAAATAACTTTTGCAATTAAAGGGAGATGAACCATACCACCTGAGAGTTTGATAAATGAAGTAGAATCATTCATTATAAATGGGCTTTGAATGTGATTTTTTCTGAACTCCAGGTTTGGTGAACATGAAAATTCCCTTTTAATTAATAATCCAGTGAACAAAATAGACTTACACTCCATTATTACATTATGTCTTTTTCTTGTCTTGTTCTGTCTTTTGTCAGTTGTCTCTATCTTTTCTACTTCGCACTGAGCCTCTAGCAGCACAATCAAAATGAACACATATTTTTCATTAAACACAGTCTAGATCTGCTATGTCCCTATCCAAATCCCTTTGAAATCCCCAGAAGTGGCAAGCTGATTTGTTTCATATTCAAAGTTTCCTCCTAGAGAGCAGAGTGAAAGTATGTATGATTGCTTTTAAACCTTAGCGAGGTAAATGCAGTGTTCAATATCTTCATCAAATAAAGTCTGAATTTTATGGTGCAAATGCCAGTCTTCATAGTTCAGTAAACCTTTTCAAATGGTACACAGACTGCCTATATCAAATTTGTACAAAAGAATTGATTTTTGTAGTTGGAATAAGGCCATTTTCATCTTGCTGTAAGCTTTCCAACAATAATAGGGCTATATTAAAAGATAAATGATGAATTCTAAAGCAGTATTCAGAATGAGAACAACCAGTGTAATGGACTTTCTATTGGAAACCTAAATAGCACTGTCAAAGTGAATATTCAAGGTGTACTTCCAGCACTCATGTGTATTACCAGGAAAGTATTGTTGTCAGAATGACAGAAATATTGTTTTAGTCTCTAGTTTTCTCTAGCTCAGAGTTTTTTTAATATATATATAGTTTTTTTTTCAGTGCAGAAACCGCTGTGTTATTGGCCAGACAGCTGTGAATGACAGGCAGGGTGTTTCACATGCATAGCAAACAGCTGGAATGGTAGTAGATGATTGTATCCCCCAAATGGATACATATAGAACATTACCTCTTTCCAGAAAAGTTTAGTTAGAAAAAGTGACTGTAATGTAATGAAATACAGAGCTGCCTTTAGTGGACACTGAACATACACTTGAGATTTTTCTTACTATGTAAAGCCACTTAGACCTGGTTTGTCCCCATATTTTTTTTCTCTTTAGCTATGATAAAAGGACATTAGGGTTTTCTATAGTGCCTAGTATCAACACTTTAAATATGAGATGATCTATATGCACATGAACAATTTTGATACAGCTAGAATTTACATTGAGTCAATTAACCAATCAATCAATCAATTAATCAACCAATGAGCACTGTAAGGAGACAACTAGAAACGTGCAAAACATATTCCCTGCCCATGAGGAGCTTACTGGGGGAAGCAGATAGATGGGCAGCATCTGTCAATATTCACACCTAGGGCCGTATTTTGATGAGTGTAAGCAAAAGTAGAGGAGAAGGAAGGGGGCTCCAGTTGAAATAAAAGAAGAGGAAGAGCATTTTATTTAAAAATAAACAACAACCCAATAAAACACTAACACCCTCAGGCAAGAGGAGATAAGTACCCACATAAACTAGATAGTTGGGAAACAATCCAGTTTCCCGGGGAAGTGCCATCACTGAGAAACATCTCTGAAGAGACAGTAGCATCTGGCCCACCTTTCTAGAGTCCTCTCATTGGGAGCAGGGTAAAACATCCCTATTGTCCAAAGTACTCTCAGCAGAATTACCACCTAATTGCTGCTGGGAAATCCAAAATTTATTTATAGATCTGTAATTTATTTATTTATAGTAATGTTTGCTTCCCCCTCTAGGCTCTGAGCTCTTTGTGGGCAGGGATTGTGTCTGTTTATTGTTATATTATACTCTTCCATGCACTTAGTACAGGTGTCTGTACACAGTAAGCACTCAAATTCAATTGAATGAATGAACTGATTGAAGTACACTTTGCCTGAGTTTGGATATTTATTCTCACTAAACATTAATATTATGGGGAATGGAGAAGCTTCTGTGTGAATGTTTATTTTTATTTTTTATGATACTTGATAAGGGCTTACTATGTACCAACCACTGTACTTGTGTTGTTGTTGGTGTCTTATGCTGTAGAGTCGTATCCAACCCATAGTGACACCATAGACACATCTCTCCCAGAGTGCCCCACGTCCATCTGCAATCATTCTGGTAGTGTATCCATAGTTTTCCTAGTAAAAATACACAGTATTCCACACAGTAAATAAGTCTCTGCCCTTGACTCTTTCCCATGTTGCTGCTGCCCAGCACAGGTGAGTTTTGACTTGTAGCAGATTGACTTCCACTTACTATTCATTCATTCATTCATTCATTGATTCATTCAGTAATATTTACTGAGCACTTACTATGTGCAGAGCACTGTACTAAGCACTTGGAATGTACAAATCAGCAACAGATAGAGACAGTCCCTGCCCTTTGATGGGCTTACAGTCTAATCTGGGGAGACAGGCCGACAAGAACAATGGCAATAAATAGAGTGAAGGGGAAGAACATCTCATAAAAACAATGGCAAATAAATAGAATCAGGGTGATGTACATCTCATTAAACAAAATAAATAGGGTGATGAAGATATATATAGTTGAGCGGATGAGTACAGTGCTGAGGGGGTGGGACGGGAGAGGGGGAGGAGGAGAGGGAAAGGGGGGAGAAGAGGGTTTAGCTGCGGAGAGGTGAAGGGAGGGAGGGAGCAGAGGGAAAAAGGGGGGAGCTCAGTCTGGGAAGGCTTCTTGGAGGAGGTGAGCTTTAAGTAGGGATTTGAAGAGGGGAAGAGAATTAGACTGCCCAAGCTAGGAATGGAATGGGTATGTTGGTATTTGTTAAGCGCTTACTATGTGCAGAGCACTGTTCTAAGCGCTGGGGTAAACACAGGGGAGTCAGGTAGTCCCACGTGGGGCTCACAGTCTTAATCCCCATTTTACAGATGAGGGAACTGAGGCACAGAGAAGTTAAGTGACTTGCTTACAGTCACACAGCTGACAAGTGGCAGAGCTGGGATTTGAACTCATGATCCCTGACTTCAAAGCCCATGCTCTTTCCACTGCACCACGCTGCTTCAGGTATGCCCCTGCTTGACTCTCGTCCTATAGTTGTAACTGGTAGAGTACTGGAAACTCTCCAGGTGTGACCCTGAGAGGGGAAGTACTGGTGTAGATGCAAGATAATCAGGTTGGACACAGACCCTGTCTCACATTGGGCTCAGTCTATGTATTGAATCCCATATTGAATCCTGTTTCACAGATGAGGAAATGGAGACACAGAGAAGTTAAGTAACTTGTTTAAGGTTACTTAGCAGGCAGGTGGTACCAGGACTAGAGCCCAGTCCAGAGGTTGCTAACACCACCAGTGCCTGTTCTCTCCACTTCCCTCTAGATTGTAAGCTCACTTTAGGCATGGAACATGTCTAAAAACTCTCCTAAATGCTTAGTACAGCAGTCTGCACACAGTAAGATCTCAATAATTACAATTGATTGATTAATTAAATTGAAGTACCATCCATCTCACCTCTCAGGGTCACACCTGGAGAGTTTTCAGTACTCCACCAGTCTCAACTACAGGAGGGAGAGTCAAGCAGAGGCATTTCCATTTCTACCTTGGGCAGTGGCTAGCGAGTGGAAGGCAATCTACTACAATTCAAAATCCACCTGTGCTGGGCATCAGCAGCATGAGAGAGAGTGGAGGGTGGATATTCAGGTTTACTGCATGAAAGGAGGCAGTGATAAACCACTTCTGTATTTTTACCAAGAAAACTCTATGGATACAATACCAGAACAATTGCAGATGTAGGTGGGGAGTTTTGGGAGAGATGGGTCAATGGCATCGCTATGGGTCGGACACCACTCGACAGCATAAGACAGAAATGACAACAACCATCCAACTCCATCCTCCTGACTTTTCAGCTCCAGAAGACAGGAACTGCAGGGGGTGTAAGGGCCTAGGTTGAATGAAGTCCATCAAGTTGAAGCTTTGGAAAAACATATGAAAATTATATGGATAGCTATAGATTAGAGAAGGGATATAGCATAGACCAGAAATAGAGTGGGCTAAGTTTGGAATACAGGTGGAGTGGGTGCACAAATGCTGCAGAAACCGGGGGAGAAGGAGGATATGGAATTGAAATTATACACCTTAAAGGGGAGAGCAGGCAAATATGGTGGTAGCAGCAGAAGAGGAGGTAGGGTGAGTAGGGAAAAGTTTTGGACTGATGTAATTCCCAGTTCTACAGATTCCTGCACTTAGAAGAAGAATGTGGAAACCAGGAGAGTCAATTCAATTCAATTCAATTCAATTTAGTTGCATTTATTGAGTGCTTACTGTGTGCAGAGCACTCTACTAAGCACTTGGGAGATACAATTCAGCAACAAATAGAGACAATCCCTGCCCATTACGGGCTCACAGTCTAGAAGAGGGGGGAAGACAGATATCAAAACAAGTAAACAAGCATCAGTTGCATCATTATAAATAAATAAAATTATAGATATATACATCATTAATAAAATAAATAGAATTATCACTATGTGTCACCCCTCACGGATCTGTGAGCCAAATCAATCAGAGATAAGGACTGGGGAGGAAGTAGAGGGGAAAGATTTGGGGAAGAAGGAGACCACTGGCATCTTGAGGCAAGGGGAAACGAGCTCTGTGCCCGAGAGCGGAGGACACAGGGAAAGTTTGTCCTGTGTGCCCTTGATGGACACAAGTTACAGGGAGGGATCAGAAAGGATCCTTGGAGGTTGAGCATCTAGCAGCAAGGACTCTGAAGAAGCAAGGCTACTGCCCCTGAGGGGGAGAATATGTGGCCTGGGATCCCTACAGGAAGTACAGAGTGTTCTGAAAGGGGAAGTAATAGATAAACAATATGGCTTAGTGGATAGCAAATGGGGCTGGAAATCAGAAGGACCTGGGTTCTAATCCTACCTCTGTCACTCGTTTGCTGTGTGGCCTTGGACAAGTCACTTAATTTATTCTATGCCTCTGTTACCTCATCTGTAAAACAGGGATTAAGATTTTGAGTCCAATGTGGGACATGAACAGTTTCCAACCTGATTCACTTGTATCTACCCCAGTTCTTAGTACAGTACGTTCTTAGTACAGTACCTGGTACTTAGTAAGCACCTAAGAGACACCATTAAAAAAAATTCAAGATGAATGAAGATGGTTTCAACTAGATTTGCTTTCATTTGTTACCTGGATAAGAACTTATTAAACATTGTTGAGATCTCAGATCTTTGTGTCTGCCTGAAGTAGGGGCTGTGGAAGATGTTGTAGGTGCTGGGGAGATACATGGACTGAAGAATTTTGGATGAGGTAACGACTGCTGTGCTCACGAGCTTCCTCTAGCCAGCCTCGGGAGGTTGGTTGTAGGCTAATCTTTGTAGACTCTACACCTTCAGAGAGATGCTTGGGTTTCAGCTCTAAACCCAGAAGACACTCAATAAATTCCAGTGATTGATTGATTCATTTTAGTTTTTATTATTACCTGGTATTTGTTAAGTGCTTACTATGTGTCAAACACTGTTCCAAGTGCTGGGGTAGATATAAGTGAATCAGGTTGGACACAGTCCCTGTTCCACATGGGGCTTATAAGTCTCAGTAGAAGGAAAAACAGGTATTTAATCCTTATTTTATAGTTGAGGAAAGTGAAACACAGAGAAGTTAAATAACTGGCTGAAGGTCAAACAATAAGCAGTTGGCAGAGCCAGGATTAGTGCTCAGGTCCTCTGATTCCCAGGCCTGTGCTCTTTCCACAAGGCCATGATGCTATTCATTCCAGTGCCTAGTTCAGTGTTCTCCCAAAAACTGGTGCTCAAAACGCACCTTTGACTGCTAATCCTCAACCAAACTATAAACAGTGTAACTGTAACTCTCAAGGCACCCACTGCTCAGTAATATTAGGTGCTTTGTAAATACTGCTAAATGGATGCAAAACCATTTCTCAGCCCTCATCATACTTATGGGAAAAGGAGAAGAGGTTCCTTTCAAAAAAAAAAAAATACCTTCAGGGCAAGCAGAAGGAAGTGAAAGGAAATCAGCTCTAACTTTTTAATGGAGCATCTATTAACTGCAGACCTGACAGTTTTAGAAAATTCAATGTCATGTAGCATCACTGTGGCAGTAGAACACAAGACTGTGTAAATATGTAATGTCACTAGCTCTGAATCTGGGAGAAGCTGACCAAGACACCATTCTCAAGCCCTGAGACACAGGAATGCCAATAAAATCTGGCATTTCATTTCGAGTTCTGGAAAAAGATTGACTCCTCCATTAGAAGATCACTCAGGTGAAAATAGATGTGTTCCAAATGTGCCATTGACTCTCAGATATATTCTTGAATGAAGCATGGATAATGCAAAGCTGGGTAATAGGGGGAGTGACCTTGATCAGTGTTGTTTGGATAGCCTTATTGTTGCAGATTGGATTGGAGCTGGGTCAAGAGAAATGGCAGATTCACATGTGGTGAGATCTTAAATTATGTTCATGGATAATCTACAAAGAGAAGGTGCACCCAATCAATTCTTGACTCTCTACACAGGTGAGAATGCGAGAATGTACTCTCCCTTTCTAATCGTCTCCAACCTCAACCCAGAAACTTATGCTAGTTTTAATGTTTTTCTTGATGTAAATATTTTTTCACGTTTTCCTCAGAACAAGCTACTTTCAGGTAAAGAAAGAAAACACCCAAAAATATAACTGATCAACTGTTGCCATGAAACTGACTCCTGACAGCCATGCCCAGGTCCTGGTTGCTTCCTCAGCAGAGAATCACCAGATCTCCTGGCTTTGGTTTTCTTTAGACCCTGTAGCCCCAGAGACTCTTACGACACAGATTTTTGCTTGGCCCCTGAAAATTTAATTTAACTTGTCATCAGTCTATCATATTTATTGAGTGCTTACTGTGTACAAAGGACTATATAAGTGCTTGGGAGAGTACAATATAACAATACTCTATAACAATACAACATTCTCTATCCACAGAAAGTTTACAGTCTAGAGAACTGTAGATGGCCAGGTGACATACTTGAAATTTAACCCTTCTTGCAGCCCATCAAAGAAATTAAATGCCGAACTGGTTATTTCTAAAAAGACTAACAGTTCTTGGAAAAAATAAGTTTCAGCCTAGCCATGTGTCTCTGACAGCATATATTACTCAGCACTTAGCAATAATAGGGACTATGCCAGTGAAAACGAAGTGGAAGTCAGGTTCCTGACCCATCAGATAATTGTCTATTGAATGTGTCTCTGTTCAAACTGGGGATGAGTTTGGTTAAATGAACCAAGGGCAAAATTTCATGTTACAGGTCGGGTACAACAAGACCAGTGTCTGCTTAATTAACAATGTTGTACAGTGGCAGCTTGAAATGACTGAAAATGGAAATTCATCTTTCCTGCTGGTCCTGAGGAACTGTATCCCTGTTACTGAGCAGATAAGGGGAGGTTTGCAGGGGTTGAATGAGGACTCTTAGTAATAATATTACTCAGTGCTTACTGTGTGCAGAACACTGTACCAAGTTCTGGGAAGGAGTATACTGATGGAAATTAGACACGGATCCTATTCCTACAAGGGGTTAACTCATCTTCTTCTAAAATCCAGGACTTCCTCTGCACTAGGAGATTTAGGGATTAGACAATTTTGCTAAAGTCACCAGGCCCATTCTTGATGAGAATCATGAAGGTCTAAGATGGTAATCAGAGTAGATATCAGATCAAAGTCTCAGAGTGAGGTTGGAGCAAGTTAAGGACTGGAGAAGGCAGGGGGTCTAGACTTGTACCTTGCGAAACTTGATTTTTCTAGGGTGAAAGAGAATTCATAAGTTGTAGGAGAGGATGGTTTCTTATAATTAAATAAGGGCAACTGTCATCAGGTAACGAGGTGGACCGAAAAAGTTGATGTGGCTTTCTAAAGAGCCTCCTCCTCCTCTCAAAAGGAAACACTGGCACACTCTAGTTCCATATTTATTAAACAAAAATGATGTAAGGTTATGCTAAAGTATCTAAGATTATGCTAAGGTTAAGGTTATGCTAAGGTTATATAAGGTTATGCTAAGGTACCCACATATTCAATCTATCACTAAATCCTGTTGGTTCAACCTTTACAACATTGCTGAAATCTGTCCTTTCCTCTCCATCCAAACTGCTATCATGTTAATCCAAGCTTTTATCCTATGCTGCTTTGATTTCTGAATCAGCCTCCTTGCTGACCTCCCTGCTTCCTGTCCCTCCCCACTCCAGTCCATACTTCATTACGCTGCCTGGATCATTTTTCTACAAAAAGGTTTTGTCCATGTTTTCCCACTCCTCAAGAAGTTCCAGGGATTGACCAGCCACCTCTGCATCAAACAAAAACTCCTTATCATCGACAATTAAGCACTTAATCACTTTGCCCTCTCATACCTTACCTCATTGTTGTCCTACTACAACCCAACCTGCCTACTTCACTCCTCTAATTCCAAACTATTCCCTGTACCTCAATCTTGTCTATCTTGCCACTTGCCTCTCATCCATGTCCTGCCTCTGGTCTGAAACACCTTCCCTCTCCATAACGGTCAGACAATCTCTCTCTTCACCTTCAAAGCCTTATCAAAGGCATATTGTCTCTAAGAGTCCTTCCTGACTAGGCCTTCTTTTCTTCTTCTTCCACTCCCTTCTGTGTCACATTTGCACTTGGATTTCCTTTCTTTATTCATCCCTCCCTCAGCCCCAGAGCACTATGTACATAGTGTACATAGCCATAATTAATTTATATTAATGTCTGTCTCCCACTCTAGACCCTGAGCTTGTTGTAGGCAGAGCAGGTGTCTACCAACTCTGTTATATTATTATATTGTACTCTCCCAAGCACTTAGCAAAGTACTCTGCAAATAGTAAGTGCTCAGTAAATACGATTGATTGATTGATTGGTATCTGGATGGCTTGGTCCTTACAACATCTTTTGGCTCATCTTTGCTGAATTTCGTAACAGCTAATGTTGGTTGGTTAATGAGAATGATTCAGTTAGTACTAATGGGATCTTAACAGTGTTTTTGACTACTAGTTGACCTGGCCACTTGGGGATTCAGGTCTCGTGATGCCCACTGTAATGGATGTCCTTCAGGAAATCTGTAGGATAGGCCATGCTTAATTTTTTTTTGTCACTGAGCACTTCTGGGAAAGTGGGAAGCTGAATGTTGTCTAATGTGAAGCAGTCTTTCACAGCCACCTAAAAGCAACTCTTTTCTCATGGCCCCTGTGCTTCCATTTCCCATATTTCCCATAGGACTCCTGGTCACTCAGAAGATGCAACAGGAGACCGACCATGGGAACTTTTACCCTTCTAATGAGGAGGGCATAGGTGGCAAAGTTGAAGGACAGAGTTTGTGAATTGGCATTGGAGCTCAGAGAAGGTGGTCTGGGAATGCCTACAGTTGGATCAAACCCTGGAGCCTTGGGCATTTATGGGACTTAGAATCTTTGACTTTATCACATTGAGATTGAGCATTTTAGCTGAAGACTGTCAACACACTGCATGGTCCCAAGTGTTTAGTAGAATGTTATGTACACAGTAAGCACTCAATAAATATGATTAATTGATTATTACCCAAACTAGGACAAATATTGGCCTTCCTATATTCTGACAGATCCAAGGGAAATGGGGGATTAGGAAATCTCAGACAGAGTTGAACTGAAAGCCCCAGTAATCATGGCCAAACCAGATTCTCTAACAGAATTAATGGCTAAAGTCAACATTTAATCCATATTACAATTTGGAAAAAGCAGAAAATTTACAGAATGATATTTAGAGTGCCTATGCCTTAAAGTCACCTCTCAGAGTCAAACCTGGAGAGTTTCCAGTATTCCACCAGTCTCAACTATGGGAGGGACAGTCAAGCAGAGGCATATCCATTCCATTCCCAGTTTGGGCAGTGGCTAGCGAGTGAAAGGAAATCTGCTACAAATCTGCTACAAAATTCCCCTGTGCTGCGCAGCAATACCATGGGAGAGAGTTGAGGGCAGAGACTCAGGTTTACTGCATGGAAGGAGACAATGGTGAACCCCTTCTGTATTTTTACCAAGAAAACTCTATGGATACACAATCAGAACGATTGCAGATGGAAGTGGGGCATTCTGGGAGAGATGTGTCCATGGCATCGCTATGGGTCAGACATGATTCGACAGCATAAGACAACAACAACAACATGTCTTAAAGTTACAAGATACAAACACAAAGCTTGGGTGCCTACTTACCAGAAACTACTCATAGTATACTTAATCAAATGAGCATCCTAAGTCTTTGCTTGGAGCAAATGGATGGAATAAATCCAAATTAGCTCACGCTTGCTTCATTTTTACTCTCAGAAAACCTTGAAACACTTTTGGCCAGGTTCCAGGAGAGCAGCAGACAGGAACAATAGGCTTTGGCACAACAGATAAATTGATCCTTTTTCCACAAGTAACCTCTGAGGAAACCTCCACCCCTTCTAGAAGAAATTAGAGCTCTTCTACTATTGGCTGAGAACTTTCTCCAGAATCATCCAATGTCTTCTAGAAAGAGTGGTAAAACCAGCTTTGGGTTTTCCTTTCTTTTCTGAAATTCTGTTGGCAGCCTGATGGGCCTGCCCATTTGCAAGTGTTTTAAAGCACAATGTTTGGTGATGAACTCACTATCTCACAGGCAGGGTATCCGCAAGCCAGGGATTGCTGCTCGGGGGATTAGAGTTGTCCATCCCCCTCTAGTGTGCATGTCAAATTGGATGCTACCCACTGAATGCTACACACTGTACCTCAACCTGAATTTCTTCTGAAGAAATGTCTGATTTCACAGTAGCAACAGAGGGATTGATTCTTCATCAATAATTTCCCCATTGAATTAAATCTTCCAAATTTTCGGAAACTCACTGGAGACTCCTTTATTGGGTAATGAATGGGCTTCATTTTTTTGGCTGCAATCAAATTTAGAATTTTAATCTCTTCATTAGTGTTTTTTTAGTATCAAGTGTTTGCAGTCCCACTTTACTTACCCTCTCTATTTCAAATCTGTGCAAATTCAGAGGAAAAAGTCACCTCCTGCCTGCATTTAGGAGTATATGTTATTTAGACACATACATATCCTTCAGGTTCAAAGATCATGCTATTAACAGTGAGATTTGTATTGGTGTGGTTGCTGTGGTTCTGAGACTAGTGCATGAACTGAAACTTTCTTCCACTTGTGGGTATGTGAAAATCACCCAGTGCTGCACTCCTGTATTTATTATCTGCAGGATCATCTGGGTACCTGTTTTACTTCTCTTTTTCATGATCTTTTTCAAGTCTCTGTTCATAGCAATCACCCCATTCCTAATTGTTGCATGCTGTGTTGTATCTTCTAAATTCCCAGTGTTCCCTTGCTACGCCATATTGTCTGAGATTGTGCCTCATTGTACCTTCTTCTAATCACTGTTTGTGTTTTTCCCCTTTTCAGCTTATTATAGATACCTACTGTCACCTATTCTACTCGTATGTTCCATCCTCCCCTTGCTGAGTAGAGAAGTCAGGGGATGGGCATTGCTTTGATGCTGGTGGTCTGTTCCAGGGCTTCATTTTTTTGTGATCCTGAATTGCCATTTGCTGTAAGGTATTTTTTTAGGTAGAATTGGTGCAGCTGTTCAAAGAGACTGATGGCATATGTGAAGGGTCCATCTATCATAACAGTAAAGAAGTTTGATCTGGATTTTGATGCCTGGCATCACTTTATCAGTCTTCCAGAGGACACATACAGCTGTCATTTGTTTTGGAAGATGATGCTGGTGACAGTAAGATCTTCTACATGCAAATGACTATGAGACAGCCACACCCTCTGCTCTATGGTTTGCTCTAAAGGACAGATCTAAACGTGCTGATGGATTTGTACCATATGAGCTCTGTCTATATTTCTGAGCCTGCTTTTTGAAGTTTTTGTTTCAGGAGAGCAACACCTTTCCCACTGCAGTGGTCTCCCAACAATCAATTTCTTTCTCATATTGTTTGAGACTACCCTCCTAGTCTTTACCTCTTTCATTCTGCCTTTCTGACTTGGTTATGCCTCCTCTGAGTTGATCAGATAGAGCAGTTACTTGGTATCCTGATATTGTTCATTCTTATCACATGACCTGCTCACCGTAGCTGGGTTGGAAAGAGAATTTATTTAAAACTGGTGAATTGAGTGAATTTTAGAACTTCTTTGGTGGTAATATTGTTTTGACATTTTATGTTAAGAAGGTTTTTAGATGAATCTGTCATCTGTGAAGATTTGTTCTTCTTCCAGTGACCCTCACACTTAGAAGGAGGAGGATGACAGGTGAGTCACTCTGTGATGCCCTCCCTGAAGGTATAACCTAACCAATCATAGTGAGGACTGGGGAAGAGGTAGAGGGTCCAGGTTGGGGGAAGACCCTTGGCCATTTTGACACATGAGGAAGTGAGGCTGTGTGCTTTAGAGAGCTGAAAACAGGGAGAGCTCGAGTTGTAGATTCTGGGTGGACCTAAGTTACAGGGAGGGATGGAAGGGGATCGCTGAAGGTTTGGAATCTAGCAGCTACAACTTTGGAGAAACAAGGCTCTGGCCCCTGACGGGGAGAAGAAAATGAGAACTGGGATGCCTTCAGGGGAGTGCAGAGGGTCCTGTAGTGGGAAGTAGTAGTTCCAGGGAAAGGCAATTGGAACTGAACTTACCTTCATCTGGTACGTTGTTGAGAACTTATCAAATAATAACACCTCAGATCTGGTGTCTGCCTCTGGTAGGGGCTGGAAGAGGAGGCCCAGGAGCAAAAGAGATAGGTGGACATCAACAAATTTCAGGCAACTAGACCTGGGATGGGGATGATAACCTAGTTCCCTATTACCTCTCTGTTTTCAGGAAGATGTCCGGGCTTCACTGTACAATGGTGGCAGCAATAGGGATAGGGAGGTTTGGGGAACAGTGAATAGGACACCCCCAAAACCTGTGTTAGAGGACCACGAGAACTGATTTGTAGAAACTAGTGAAGGCTGACTTCTGGGTGCTCTAAAAGTGACTCCAATCTGATTTTGGCCTGGATTTAGGGGTGAAAACCCCGAATAATGTCACAGAGGTTTATTCACTTAAAGAGTTTTTTAGATCTCCTTATTTGGTATGGATTTTGATGCCCCACTGTTGTCACACTCTGTTTTGTAGTCTGCCAAAAAACATTTTGTCCTTTTTATTCTGTTTTCTACCTCTTTTACCCTTCTCCTTCTGTGCATCATTAGGCAGTTGACTAGCTGGAAGTTCCATATTGCTTATGAAAAAACTGGGATTGTGGGTAGGGTTTCTCAGCTATCAGCTAGTATGGAACTTCCATTTCCTAACGACCTATTTTCAGTCCATGGCATTATGCTGAAACTGCACTGTTGGATAGTAATTCACATGTTGTCTTATGTAAATGTTTCTAGAGCACAGCCATTTGTATAAAGAAGTTCCTGAAACACTGTTTTAAAGACTTTAGAAGATGCCTGAAGCCTGAGCTGGGAGAGTTTCCCAGGGGATCTGAAGTATATAGAGAACAGCCATTTGTATAAAGAAGTTCCTGAAACACTGTTTTAAAGACTTTAGAAGATGCCTGAAGCCTGAACTGGGAGAGTTTCCCAGGGGATCTGAAGTATATTTTGCCTGCAACTTTCAGATCTCTCTTTACATCTTTAAACATGGCAGCATGTTCTTGGTTGAATGGGATTGGACCTACCCCCCCAGTTCTACTTCACTCCTACAGTGAAGGGGGAAGGGTCAGATGGAATCTTAAACTCTGACTGATCTGAACATTCTGTTGCACAGGAGCCTGAAGAGCTTGGTGAATTCTCAAACAGTCAAATTTACTTGGCGATTTCCAGACCCCTGGTCTTGCTGATAGTGTCAATAGCTTTTGTAAGATCAGTGAATTCAAGACCTTGATGTAGCTCTATGTACTTTTCCTGTGTCAGTGCACTAAGACCATATCTGCTGTGCTGCACTTTGGTCTGAAGTCACATTATAATTTGGGTTTTGCACAGATGACTGCTTTTCAGAAGCTGGTTCAGAAGGATTATCACTGGAATTTAGCTAGCAACGGAAAGCAGGACAATTTCCCTAACATTTACACAGACATCTACCTTTTTTTTTTTGGAAAACAGAAATTATGGTGGCATCCATATTGAAGAGAAGCTCATGCAGGGGTATAAAAACTTAGTCCTCTCTTTCCTTATAGTTTTCTGGAGGATGCCATCATACTTGGGTTTAAGTTGCTTAGACTGCAGAGGTAACTTCAGGCCTTCATTCATTCATTCATTCATTCATTCATTCATTCAAACATATTTATTCAGTCCTTACTGTATGCAGAGCACTGTACTAAGTGTTTTGAAAGTACAGTTCAGCAATAAAGAGAGACAATTCCTGCCCACAACTGGCTTACAGCCTAGAAGCAGGGAGACAGATATCAAAGCAAGTAAACAGGCACCAGTAGCATCAGTATAAAGCCTAAGGATATGTTTCTCATTTGGGACAATTTACTTTGACTTCTAAGACTTCTTTGATGATGGAAGGCAAGTTCAGAAGTTTATTATAGTGTTCTGGAAGCAAAGGTAGTAGTATTAATATTTATTAAGGGTTTACTATGTGTAAAGCACTGTACTAAGCATGGGGAAAGAAATCTGCAGAGGAGATATATGCCCGGTTCTTGGCCCCAAGGGGCTTAAAATCTAAGCATAAGTGGGAGGTGTTTGATGACAGATACATAAGGAAAAATGGACCTATATCAGTGGGACAGTGGGTACATGGCATACCAGCTTCAGAACGTCATAGCAGCAAGAGAGTATAACGAACCTGTATCAGCATAGGACAGACAATATGGTCATCTCTGCAACTGCTCATTTCTGGGAAAGGGGCTTCCAAAAGCTGACTTTCTGCATTATTTCAAAAAAGGATTTCCTTTCATGTGTACTGTCATCAAAACAAAATGTCTCTCAAAGACAGCATTTGTGCAAATGTACTGTCACCTAGAGGAGGAGAAACTGGGACTGTTGATATCACTAAAAGAGGAATTTCCTGCACACTCTCCTCAAAAAAAGGAAGGACTTGTTCATCATGCAGGACTGTTCAATGAACTCCTTCTGACTTAGACTTTGAGCTTCATGTAGGACCTAATCATCTTGTATCTAATCCAGCACTTAGTAAAGTGTTGGCATATTGAAAGCACTTAACAAATACCATGACTGTAGTTATTATTATCATGATTAATAGCAATACCTGGGAAATAAGGGGAGGAGTTTGAAAGGAATTTGGGAGCTCTGAGTCTCTTTAGGGACAAATGGCACAAACTTTCATTACATATGTGTGCTTCTGACAAACTATGTTGGGATGGTGCACTCTGGCATGAGGGGCCAGTGGATGCCTTAATAAAGAGGAGCTGCTGCAAACCATGATCCTGGTGTTTGGTCTATTCTGTAATCAAAACTGAGTGAAACAGCTTCTTGTTACCTGGCAGCATCATTGGTAACAGAAACAGATATTAAAAAGACAAGGATGATGATAAACCCGAAAGGAGCAGCGGGGTTTCAGGCTGCTTGGGGTTCAGGCCAAGAGTTTTAGGAGTCCCAGCTGTGGCTATAGCTGTGATTGTCTCAACATTTTAAAAGTCATTCCTCCTGAACAGATTCCTTAACTGTATGTGAGGAGGATGGAACTCTTCAGTGTTTCCACAGTAGTTTGCATGGAGCCATATTGTTTCTCAATTCAGTTTTCTTCTCCTTTGTCTATTCTAAAATAACAATGACAGAATTATAAATGAAGGGAGCATTTTACTGAGTCATAGAAAGGTTAAGCGACTACCCAAGATTTCAAAAGCCATTGAAAGAGGTGAGACTAGAAAGCTGGATAGCTTTCCTTACTCCTAGTCTCATGATCTTTCCACTAGGCCACATTGTCTATTCATGCATTATAGGAAAGTATACGAATATGGTACTAGAAAATTAAGTGACAACACTCAGTTCTTTCATGCCCATACAGATAAGGCCAGAGTTTGATTTATGATGTTTCCAGTTAACATACTGCTTTTCCATTTTTTTCTTACTGCAATCAATCTTTTAATGAAAGATCAACTTTAGTGTGCAGATTGCTATACTAAGGAGTTAAAATAAAAGCAGAAGATATGATCCCTGCTCTCAAGGAGCTTACAATCTAATGGGCCAAACAGAATGGCATAGTGGATAGATCATGGGCCTGGGAGTGAGAGGTCATGGGTTCTAATCCTGGCTCTGCCACTTGTTTGCTGGGTCACCTTGGGCAAGTCACTTTACTTCTCTGTGCCTCAATTACCTCATCTGTAAAATGGGGATTGAGACAGTGAGCTCCACGTAGGACAGGGACTGTGCCAACCTGACAAATTTGTACCTCCTCCAGTGCTTAGTACAATGCCTAGCACATAGAAAGTGCTTAACAAATACCATCATTATTGTTATTATTAATAAAGACAAATATTATTCATCCATTCCATCATATTTTTAAGTGCTTACTGTGTGCACAGCACTGTACTAAGTGCTTATTATCTGCAGATAGTGAGAGTAAGAGAAAGAATAATCAACTGTTTTTAGCAGGAGATGGCATTCATTCATTCAATCTTATTTACTGAGTGCTTACTGTGTGCTTGTACTAAGTGCTTGGGAGAGTACAATATAACAACAAATAGACACATTCCTACCCGCAGTGAGCTTACAGTCTAGAGGGGAGATAGATATTTATATAAATAAATAGATAAATAAATAAATAAATAATTGGCAACATTGCCTAATGGATAGACTATGGGCTTGGGAGTCAGAAGGACCTGAGTTCTCCCAGCTCCACCATTTCTCTGCTGCGTGACCTTGGACAAGTCACCTAACATCTCCATGCCTCCGTTATCTCAACTGTAAAATGGAGATTGACTGTGTGCCCCATGTGGAACATGGACTGTGTCCAACCTGATTAACATGTATCTACTCCAGTGCCTTAGTATAGTGCCTGGTACATAGTAAACACATCAAATACCATAACAAAATGGCAGGATAATTAGAAAAATAATGCAAATTAAGCATGAATTGAAAAATATATAAGCTTTTTTTTCAATTTACAATAATTTCAACTTAGGGTATACACCTAGGATAGGTGTATAAATATGAGTATTTAGGATGGTTGTTGAATTTATGTGACCTGGAAAAGTGGATGAATTGGAGAATGTCTTCTTGAGGAACTGTGCTTTCCGAGGGACTTTGAACATGGGGAGAGCTGTGGCCTTGTAAATTAAAAGGGGAATGGATTACCAGGCAGGAAAAAGGGTTTAAACAAGGGGAAAGAGGTGGTAGAATTGATTGACTGATATGCTGATTGAAGATCAAGTCATAGCAAGGAGGTTAGTTTGGGAGGAGTGAGGAGTGTTGCTGAGGTGAAATAGGTAAAGATAACTAATAAGAGAGAGAAAGCTTGTGTAGTCCCTTGAAACCAATGTTCAGGAATTTCTGCTTGATCCAGAGAAAAATAGGTA
This sequence comes from Ornithorhynchus anatinus, assembly GCF_004115215.2. Taxonomy (NCBI): domain Eukaryota; kingdom Metazoa; phylum Chordata; class Mammalia; order Monotremata; family Ornithorhynchidae; genus Ornithorhynchus; species Ornithorhynchus anatinus. Next base: position 113,554,998 of record NC_041729.1, read on the forward strand.
ACCACCAGAAGTGTTTGAGGCAAGAAGAGACATGAATTGACCAATATTTTAGGAAGATGATCTGGGACAGAGATTATGTGCCAAACCATCTGCTAAGCACTAGGGTGGATGCATAGCAGGCACCCTACAAGAAAAGAAGACATATTTTCTCTTCATCTTACAGATGAGGAAAGTGAGACACCAAGATGTTACATCATTTGCCTCAAGTTACACAGTGAATAAGTGGTAGGGAAGCTAGATGGTCTAGTGGATAGATCACGGGCTTGTTAGCAAGAAGGAGCTGGATCCTAATTCTGGCTCCACCACTTGTCTGCTGTGTAACCTTGGGCAAATCACTTCACTTCTCTGTGTCTCAATTAATTCATCCGTAAAATGGGGATTAAGAATGTGAGCCCTATGTGGGACAAGGATTGTGTCCAAATTGATTAGCATGCATCTCCCTTCTCAATTTGCTACTTTCTGAGTACAACCCAGCCTTCACACTTCGTTCCTCTAATGCTAACTTTCTCACTGTACCTTGATCTCATCGATCTTGCCACCGACATCTCACCCACATCCTACCTCTGGCTTGGAACACCCTCCATCTTCATATCAGACAGATAATTGCTCTTCCCAACTTCAAAGCCTATTGAAGGCACATCTTCTTCAAGAAGACTTCTCTGAATAAGCCCTCCTCTCCTCTTCTCTCACTCCCCTCTATGCCACTCTTACTTGTTCCTTCATTCATCCCGTCTCTCATCCCCACAGCACATATGTATTTAACTGTAATTTATTTATTTATTTGTTTGCTTATGTTAATGTCTGTCTCCCCCTCTAGACTGTAAGCTTGTTGTAGGCAGGAATGTGTCTGATTGTTGTTATATTGTATTCTCCCAAGCACTTAGTTCAGGGCTTTGCACACAGTAAGTGCTCAATAAATACAGTTGAAGAAGTGAATGAATGAATCTACCCCAGAGCTTAGAACAGGACCTGACACATAGTAAGCACTTAACAAATACCCTAAAAAAAAACCAGTGGTGTTAGAGCTGGGTCTAAACCCCATGTCTTCTGAATCCTTCTCCTACACTCATTCATCTAGGCCACCTACATCTCAGAAAGACATAGGGACAAACTTAGATATGGTTGAATGTGAGCTAGAGTAGCATGGTGGTGAAGTTATCTGTGATAGGAAAGTTAGAAGTAGGAAAGGTCTTGGAAGAGAAGATTCAGAGTTCAGTTACAGAAATGTTGAGTTGGATTTTCTCAGTGGGACATCCTTGCCAATATGTCCTAGATGCAGGATAAAATTCAGCCAGGGATCATGAAAACTGATCCCATTGTACTCTCAAGTTTGCAGAACAATCAATCCATCACTGAACTAATCACTTGGGAAAGTACAGTACAGTAGAATTGGTACTCATGATCACTGTTCACAACGTGTTTAATGGTCAGAGTTTAACGGTAAGAGGTTGGAGCCAGGGAGGTAGGTTGGAAAGTTTAAATGACAGAGGTTTGCACTGTCCAATAAAATTAGTGACTTTAAATAGAGCAGGTTTCAGTATTTCTCCAATATATTGAATCATGTTTTAATTTTGAATTTGAAAAGTCATGACTTGGAAAAATTACCATATCTGCTTTTCCTGCTTCATGGGCATTTGGAATTCATCTGGTGGCAGGATCTTTTCCAAATCTGTTTCTGAGGTGAATCATCATAAAATTAATAAAGTTTCTGATAACATCTGAGTTGAAATTACATTAGGATGAGGATTTTTAATTCATCTGCCTGCACAGGATGTAACCTGATTTTGAAGCCCTCCTTCTGTGTAATATATATTTTTACCAATGGTTTTTATTGGGCCATGAACTAGATGCCATGAGAAATTAAAAAAAGGGAAGGAAACCTGGTCAAGAAGCTGACATTTGAATGAGAGAAAGAAATAGGGAAACATAAAAAAGTACATACACAAAAAAACAAAAACAGGAAAACACTGGACCATAACACCTGAAAAATAATATTAGAAAGCAGAAACAGGTTTTTAGAAATATTCATGAACTGTGGAAATTTGAGTTAGCATCATGGTCAAAGTCAGGGAATTAATTAGGGAAGGTTTCATGCAGGAGGTAGGCGTTTGGAAGTAAGAAGAGGAGGGTTGTAGTTTGGAAAGGAAGCTGGGGCGATATTCTTTGTCAGGGGAATAGTGTAGGTGTAAAATAGGCTTTTAACTTCTGTCATTATCTTTGGCTTGTCCAGAGACATTTAGAGTTAGATACCCAGGAGTACATTAAAGGATTGAATTGAAGGATTGAATTCAGTGCAATTGAATTGCCTTTTCAGAGGGTCCTGGGATCCAGGAACACCCCTGAGCAACTGATGATATGGGTGACTAATAGTCACAAAAGGTGGCAAGAGTGAGTAGCACATGCCACATAGAGTATCAGCTTACATGGAGGACCCAAAGTTATATGTGGAACCGAGTGAATATATTTCCTTGGGGCAGATAGAGAACCCAAGCTAAGTCTGTAGAAAAAGAAGAGGACAAGTAGGCAGAGGGGAAACTTGAAACTAGCAGTGGAGAGTTTAAATTTGATATGAGTGATACAGAGCTAAAACCTGTCCTTTAAAAGATGAGGGACAAGGCAAGGTCCAGTTGATAGCCCAGTAAGTACAAAAAGCTTCCCTTTCCTCTCCTGGTCTCCCTAACCTCTGGTAATAATAGCGATAACAATAATAATGATATAAATAATGATTGTGGTATTTGCTAAAAGCTTACAATGAGGTAAACACTGTACTAAGCTCTGGCCATCCTAACTCTGTAACTTTGATTTGATTCTTGACTCATCTCTCTCATTCAAGCCACAGATTCAACCTGTCATTAAATTCTGTTGGTTCAGCCTTCACAATATCACTAAAATCCACCCTTTCCTCTCCATCCAAACTTCTACCATATTAATCCAAGCACTTAACCTGTCCTGAGTGATTACTGCATCAGCCTCCTGTCTCTCCCCACTAATGTCCATACCCCTACTCTGCTGCCTAGATAATTTTTCTACAAAAATGTTCAGTCCATGTTTCCCCACTCTTAAAGAATTTCCAGTGGTTACCCATCCACCTGCTCATAAAACAGAAACTCCTTACCATTGGCTTAAAAACACTCAATCACATTGCCTCCGCATTCCTTACCTAATTGTTTTCCTACTACAACTCAACCTCCACATTTCACTCCTCTAATGCTAAGCTACTCACTGTACTTGGATCTTGTCTATCTAGCCACTGACCTCTCGCCTACATCCTGCCTCTGCCTTGAAACACACTCCCCCTTCATATCTGACAATCACTCTCCTTACTTTCAAAATCTTACTGAAAGCTCAAATCCTCCAAAAGGCCTTCCCTGTCTGAGCCCTCATTTCCTCTTCGTCCACTCCCTTCTGGTCACCCTTGTATTAGTATTTGCACCCTTTATTCACTGCTCCCTCAGCCCCAAAGCACTTATATATACATATATATCGCCACATTTTTTTTATATCAATATCTTTCTCCCTGTCTAGACTTGACGCTCCTTGTTGGCAAGGAATGTGCCTACCAACTCTATTATAATCTACTCTTCCAAATGCTTAGTACAATGATCTGCACACAGTAAACACTCCATAAATATGATTGATTAATTGGTTGAATCGGCCAGGCATAATCCTTGTCCCACATGGGCCTCACAAGTTAAGTAGGAGTAGGATTTAATTCCAGTTTTATAGATGAGAAAACTGAGGCACAGAGAAATTAAGTGACTTGCACAAGTTCACATAATAGTCAAATGGCAAAGCTGGGATGAGAACCAGGTCCTTTGCCTCTCAGATTCTTGCTCTTTCCACTAGGCCATATTACTTTCCCATAGGCCAAGTGTCCAGGTACAGACTGTTATGTCTAATCTACAGAATTAAGCTATTTCTGGGAAAACTGATAATTATGTTAGGTGAGAAGCATATTGCTTAAAGCTCTACAGCTGTCGCTTTTCTTGCAACTCCCTTTGCACATTTGTATGCTTGGGGAATACAAACTAGAAAGGGAGAGAGTGGATAAGGGGAAAAGGGAGAGGGAGAAGAAAAGGGGAGCAGGAGAAGAGAAGAGGATAAGGGAATAGGGAGAGGGAAAAGGAGAGAGGCATTGGATCAGCACTGGCAGAGTTTAGCCTCTTCCTTTTCTCCCTTTCGCCCTGACTTCCCTCTTCATCCCAAGAATGCAGTAGGGCAGTGTCCAATGACCTGTCCATGGGTAGCAAGCAGTGGGATGGCCCCTCCCTCTCTGACAGCATTCACCAGTGGAGGACTGGATTCCTTCCCCGTGACACAGGGGCTGCAGCAATATCTCCAGCTGGGGAGGATCCTGCATTCCCAAGCTCTGACCAGGACACTGTCCCACCCTGCTACACCTATGACCAATATTTCCCACTTCTCATATGAAGCTCTTTACTAATTGTCATTCTCTTTACTAATCGTCATTCTCAACAAATGTACTGGATACCACCAGGGTACATATCCCAGGGCAGAACCTCTGATTTTATCCCTCCTGAATTCCCTGGTGAGAGAGAAGGCTGAGCTAGATTTCTTAGAGAGGCATGTTCAGGATTTTAAGCATTGGAGATTTTTCAAATATTTTCCCTGTGCACTTTCTGATTTGGCTTTCAGTGTTGGATTAATAGTCCTCCAGAGCCGCATTGTGATAAAAGGTTTATTATTCTCTTTTTTCAGTTTACTTTTTGAAAAACACTCTGCCTGCTGAGGTCTGATTAAAGGTGAGGTACACTTCAATATGCAGGAATGTGATATTATAGAAAGAGATAACACTCCCAAACTCACTCTTAGCATTTAATTTCAGGACTGTCCAGAAGAGCTATAAAACTGGGGAAAGGTGAGTAATAGATTTGACAGCTATAATCTGAAATAGACCTTATTAGTGAAATATAAATTATACCCAGACATTTCCTATCTGCACCCCATGCAGTTAATGATAAACAGTCAGTGAGATTTATATACCTTTAGCATTTTTATAATGAGTCTGTTGCTTCTTTGACAGTTTACTGTCAAACATTATGCTTAGAAATTTATATCATTTGATATAAATGAATAGACAGTTTAGCTTCACTGCAATCCATTCTGGTTTTCTCCTTGCCTGGGGAACACACTTTTACTTGTCTCTTACTGAAGTGATGTTTAAATACACTGCACTGGAAATGAAGCAATTGAGTAGGTACACTGAACAAAGAGAGTAAATCATAACTCTAGACAAGGGTCAGTAACCTTGGTTTTAAGGCTATATATGGCTCTTGGAGCAGAGTGTGGTTGTTGAGCAGAGCCTTACACAACATCAAAGCCACAACCTACCTGAAAACCACTGTTGTTGGTTCACGTCCACTGGGCTCCATCCAGCTTGTCCCTAGTGGGAACAGGGGAGAGGGAGGGAGGGACGGACGAAGGAAGGGAGGGTGGTGCTAACCCTCTAGACTGTGAGCTCGTTGTGGGCAGGGATTGTCTCTCTTCATTGCTGTATTGTACTTTCCGAGCACTTAGTAGAGTACTCTGCACAAAGTAAGTGCTCAATAAATGATTGAGAGAATGAATGAATAGAAGACCATGAACATAGTCCCCCATCTTAATGGTGGAGAGCTGTCCCCGTTGCACCCAGGGAGGGAACTCCCACCCAACACATAAGCTGGCAGGAGGGGACACATTAGCTGGCAGGAGGGGAATCCCCAGCGGAAACCTGTCATTGGTCATGAGATGTGGTGGGGCGGGACAGTATCCTGTTTTGAGATTTGGAACACGGGTTCCTCCAACCTTGGAGAGCTCGCTACAGGCCCTGCGTGTAGGGGGAGGGGCCTCCAGTCCTTCACTGGTGAGTGCGGGCAGAGAGGGAGGGGCTGCCCCACTGCTTGTTACCCACGGTCAGCTTCTTGGGCACTGCCTTTTTGCATTATTGGCATGAGGGAAGGTGTGGAGAGATGAAGTGTGGTGGGGAGAGACTGTCCTCTCGCAGGATGATCCACTACCTTTCCCTGCTCCCTCTTCCTATTTCCTTCTCCTTTTTTCATCCTCTTCTCCTTATCCCTTTCCTCTCATCCTCTCTCTTTGTCTTCTTTTGCCCTTTTCCTCTCCCTCTCCCTCTTTTCTCCCTCCTCTTTTTCATTCAGCGAACAGCTGTTGCTATGGAGCAACCATGTGGCACAATGATGTTATCACACTGCACCAGGAGCAGCTCAATATGATGTCATGCATCATGTGGTGGGCCCTTAAAATGAATGATAGACTCTATATAGACCAACTGCTCTGAGTTATTCGGGGCATCCCAGTTCCCAGTCTCACCCTCTCTAAGTCTTTTGGAAGCAGGGTCTCTCAATATCTTTTCTCCCCTTCAGGGGCAGGAGCCTTGTTCCCTGGACTCCTAGCTGCTGAACCCCAAACATCCAGGATATCCTAACTCTCACCCAGGATCATCTTCGACCCCCATCCTGTGCTCTCTGTCAATCTAGAGTCACAGAAATGAGCCTTTCCTCTGTCCTGATCTCCTAAGAACATGGCTTACAACCTCTTACTTCAAAATCATTAAGGATCTCCTTTTCCAAGTAACTGCCTCCCCACTTCCTCCTCAATCATTTACTCTGATTGACTCTATTCCAAATACTGCCATATAAGGCATTACTTACACTCCCTCCCAGAGGTGCATCAAGGAGTAACTCTCCTGGCTTCCTCTTCCCCCTCCTGAATGTTGGGGACTAAGTGGACTGTCTGTTGCAACATCCCAGTGTTTGGGAAGAAACAATATTTTGGGCAAATTCAAGTTATTATTGCTCTTGTAGTGACCATTGTCATTATTATTACCAGCTTCGTCATCTTCATCATATCCTCCTACTTCTCTCTGAAGTGTATCTTTGTCTGTGGTCTCAGTAACTCAGTGAAAGCCATTTTTGATGCCTCTGACTCTGGCCTTGGGCTCCTGTGCTTCTGGGTATGTCTCTGCCTGCACTTATATCTGTATCTCTTTTTCCTTTTTACTTGAACCACCCAGAACTCTCCCCATGAAAGCATTAACCCATTAACTCTCACTCAAAGAAAGAAGTAACCAACTTCTAAAGAATCATCTCCCAATTAAATAGAAGGATTTCATTAAACTCTATTTCCTCCTACAATTAATTTATTTTAGTGTTTACCTCTTCTGCTAATTGTAAGATCTTTGAGGACAAGGATAACAGCTATTAACTCCATTGCTCTCTACCAAGAGTTCACTACTGTACTTAGTACAGAATAAGTGTTCAATAACTGCTGTGGTTCGTTTGCTTTATTTGAATAATCTGCCTCATTGTCTTCTCCAAAGATGGGGAGGGCTTCTAGGAGCATTTATCAAAGTCTTTATTTTATAGTCTATAATTATTTTACTTTTAAGATGTCTGGGCTTTCTGTGATGTTCTTATACATTAAGAACACATCTTAAATTCCACAGAATAATCTTAGATAAAATAAAATGACAAAACTTTCAACACTCTTTACTGGAACTTTCTGAGTTTTTGAGAGGCTTTGAAAAAGAACATTGATGGATTCCTGCAGACTAAAGTTTAAGAAGCAATAATATCTGGGATAGGATGGAAAAACAAGAAGGTGCTGAAGTGGTCCAGGTGTATTTTGCTGATGCTTTAAGTTCTACGCCTTTGTAATTGGAAAGAGATTTCATTACTAGAAGTTTTTAGCCAGTCACGCCAACTGCATCCTTGTGAGAGTGATAGAGACAGAGTGGTACCTGTTATGGCTGTTACCACTATGGTCTCCAGGGAAACAGCCAAGGAAACTTATCAGAGCTGTAAAAGTAGGTGGGAGAAGTTTGAGGGCATTCTGATCAGACTCAGTACTTTAACTACTTGAGGAGACAAGAGAAATACTCAAATCATACAAACTCTACACTTCAGTTTAAATATCTCTGAAGCACACCACTTTCTTTTTCTAATTCGAGAAAGGTTTGAACTATGAACAAGACCCTGCTTCAGTGTCTATGCTATATCCATATTCACCTGATTTCTCTAAAGCATATAAACATCTCAGACCAGGTGTCAGAGAGAGCCAGGCACTGGAAGTAGTTAAAATTAACTCAAAACAGAGTTAATTTATTTAATTTATCTTATTGCAACCTCACTATTGTTGTAAATGGTGATGTGGATCTTCTTTCTTGATTTTATATATATATATATTATAAACAGCGTGGCTTAGTGGAAAGAGCACAGGCTTGGGCGTTAGAGGTCATGACTTCTAATCCCAGCTCTGCAACTTGTCAGCTGTGTGACTTTGGGCAAGTCACTTAACTTCTCTGTGCCTCAGTTAACTTATCTGTAAAATGGAGATTAAGACTGGTAGCCCCATGTGGGACAACCTGATTATCTTGTATCTACCCCAGCGCTCAGAACAGTGCTTGGCACAAAGTAAGCGCTTAACAAATACCATCATTATTATTATATATACTCTGTTTCCAGGAATATAGGGCAATTGAGCAGAAACCTTGTTCTTATTAATGGGATGATCATTGCCCTCTTTGTATCTTGGGTTATTCTCCAGAATGATAGCTCATTCTATCTCTTCCTGGTTACAGAGAAAATGAAACCAATCTGGAGGGTGGGAGAATGTCTTGTGGTACTCAGCTGATGGAAGTGAGTGGAGGAATGGAGGAGTGGTGTTGCAAAATCACATTTCCCCTTAGAGAGATTATGGGAGAGTCCTGCACTGACAGGAACCCATTCTGGTCCCACCTGGACCAAGCCCAATTAATCAGTCAATCGATTGTATATATTGAGCACTTACTATGTGCAGAGCACTGTACTAAGCTCTTGGGAAAGAACAATTCAACAGAATTACCAGACATCTTCTCTATCATTCATTCATTCAATCATATTTATTGAGCACTTACTGTGTGTGTGCAGAGCACTGTACTAAATATTTGGGAAAGTACGATGCAACAATAAATGGATATATTCCCTGCCTACAATGAGCTTACAGTCTGGCCTGGGGAGACAAACATCAGTATAAATACATTACAGAAATGTACATAAGTGCTGAAGGGAAGGAAGGGGAAAGATTAAAGAGAGCAAATCAGGGCTCTGTAGAAGGGAGTGGGAGAAGGGGAAAGGGGGGCTTAGTCTGTGAATGCCTCTTGGAGGAGATGTACCTGCAATAAGGCTTTTAAGTGGCGAAAAGTAATTGTCTGTCAGATTTGAGAAGGGAAGGTGTTCCTGGCCAGAGGCAGGATGGGGACCACGGTTCGGTTCGGCAGCAAAACAGATGAGAGTGAGGCACAGTGAGAAGGTTAACACTAGAGGAGTGAAGTGTGCAGGCTGGGTTGTAGAACAGGAGTAGTGAAGTTAGGTAGGAGGGGGGGCAAGGTGATGGAGTGCCTTAAAGCCAATGGTGAGGAGTTTTTGTTGTATGCAGAGGAGATAGGCTAAAATCCTGGATGTTTTTGAGTAGCTGAGTGACATGTCCTGAATGGTTTTGTAGAAAAGTGATCCAGGCAGAAGAATGAAGTATGGACTGGAGTGGGGAGACACAGGAGGCTGGGAGGTCAGCAAGGAGGCTGATGCAGTAATCCATTAGGAATAAGATGAGTGATTGGATGGAGAGGAAAGGGTGGATTTGGGCAGTGTTATGAAGGTGGGACCAACAGGATTTGGTGAATGGATTGAATATAGAGTTCAAATGAGAGGGAGGAATCAAGGATAATTCCAAAGTTATGGGCTTGTGAGAGAGGACGGATGGTGATGCCATTTACACTGATGGGAAAGTCGGGGGGATGGCAGGCTTTGGGTGGGAAGATAAAGAGTTCTGTTTTGGACACGTTAAGCTTGAGGTAATAGGAGGACAACAGACTTAAAATGTTTTGAAGACATGAGGAAATACAAGACTGCAGAGAGGGAGAAAGATCACGCCTGGAGATGTAGATTTGGGTATCATTTGCATAGAGGTGGTAGTTGAAGTCATGGGAGTGAATGAGTTCTACAAGGAATGGGTGTAGATGGAGAACAGAATGAAACCCAGAATTGAACCTTGAGGGACCCCCACAGTTAGGGGATGGGAGGCAGAGGAGGAGCCCATGAAAGAGACTGAGAATGAGCAGCCAGAGAGACAGAAGGAGAACCAGGAGTGATCAGTGTCAGTGAAGCCAAGGTTGGATGAGGTTTCCAGGACAAGGGCATAGTCAACAGTGTCAAAGGCAGCTGGGAGGTCTAGGAGGATTAGTATGTGGAGGCTGCTGGATTTGGCAAGAAGGAAATCATTAGTAACCTTTGAGAGGATGATTTCTGTAAAGTGATAGGGATGGAAGTCAGATTGGAGGGTGTCAAGGAGAGAATTGGAGGAGAGCAATTAGAGACAGCGGGTATAGACACCTTGCACAAGGAATTTGGAGAGGAATGGAAGGAGGGAGGTGGTGTGCTAACTGGAGTGAGCCTTGGGGTCAAGGGAGGAATTTTTTAGGATAGGGGAGACATGAATATATCCATAGCAAGCTTACAGTCTAGAGGGGGAGACAAGCAAATAAATAATTTATAATATATAATTTAAAGATACATACATAAGGGCTGAGGGGCTGAGGATGGGGCAAATATCAATTGTCCAGAGGTCACAGATAGAAGTGCACAGACAACGCAGAAGGGAGAATGAACTGGGTAAAGAACGTTTAATTGGAGAAGACTTCTTGAAGAGATATGACCTTAATAATGCTTTGAAGGTGAAGAGAATGTTGGTCTGCCACATATGGAGGGGGGAGGAATTCGAAGCTAGGGGGGTGATGTGGGAAAGGGGTTGGTGGAAAGATAGATGAGATCGGGCACAGTGAGTAAACTGGCACTAAAGGAGCAGAGTGTGTGGTCTGCTGGGTTGTAGTAGGAAATTAATGAGGTAGGACTGGGGAGCTGATTGAATGGTTTAAGGTCAATGGTAAGGAATTTTTGTTTGATGTGGAGGTGAATGGGCTGCCATTAGAGGTTCTTGAGGAGTCGGGAGACGTAGACTGAACATTTCTGCTAATAAATGATTTGTGCAGAAGAATGAATTATGGTTTGGAGTAGGGAGAGTCAGGAGGCCAGGAGGTCAGCGAGGAGGCAAATGCAGTTTTCAAGGAGGAAGAGGATAAGTAACCCACTGAGTGTTGGCTAACTTCTATTTGTATTTGGGCTGCGCTCAGATGGGTCTAACTGGGGTTCTGAGTGATTGGAGATGTGATAGTCTGTCACATGTGTGCATGAAGATGTTTTAAAAACTGCAGAAATCTGAACTTCCAGAAAGGATTTGCGGTCTTTTGTGCAAGTGAAAGGCAGCAAACCCACCCATCAGTGTGGTGAAAATATAGAGGCCATGCTTGTGGTGATGAGAGTCTCTGTGGCCATTATCCACTGAGTGGGGAGGACATGAGTTGCATTTTCTGATCCATGCCTGGCAAGGTAATGCTGCTGAATAGCCTACTGGGAATCATCATCATCACCATGTAGCACTCAAAATAAAGTGTCGTGATTTTCCCCTTCTGGAAAATCTCCCAGGTGGGGAGCTCTGCAGCACCACAAATACTGAGCTAGTGGTTCTACCCAGCCCTGTTGGATCTCCAAGCACTAGTCAGAGAAGATGTTGATTACAGTGCAACCCCCATACACAGTGAGAAGTGAGTCTTTGGCATTCTATACATTCTCATACCTGCCTGCTTCCTCCTTGAGGAAGAAATCAGGACTAGATTATCTAACAGAAATTTCCACTTAAGTATTCACTTTTACTTTTGAGGAAGTTTCCACTGCAATCAAAACCATGAAAAACTACTTAACATGCCTCATTCTCATCTCTTTTGTCATCGACCTCTTTCTCACATCCTTCCTCCACCCTGGAACTCCCTCCCCTATCACACCGACAGACCACTCCACTATACTCCCCCTCTTCAAAGGCCTACTAAAATCACATTTTCTCTGGGAAGCCTTCCCTGACTACCCTCTCATCTCTCCATCCTATCTTCCTTCCTAGTGTCACATACTTGTGTTCATATCCCCTAATCCCTTAGATTCCCAAATCTCCATCTCCCTGCATAACACTTAGGTACATATCTTTATACTCAGTTCCTCCCCTTCCGGTACTTTTTTTTGTGTGTTTGTGTTCTACCCCACTGGACTGTAAATTCCTTGATGGCACGGATTGTGTCTACTAACTCTTTCATACTCTCAAAAGCATCTAGTACAGTATTCTGCACAGAGTCAGCACTAAATAAGTACTATTGATCGATGATAAATTAACTGAATCTGCTGACACCATGTATTAATCTTTTCAGCCACATTAGCAGATGTGGACAAAATATCCAAAAAAACCCAGTTATATGTTTCTCTCTCTCTCTCTCTCTCTGTGTATGTGTGTGTATGTAGATAGAATAACTAGAAATTGAAATTCAATTATTTTCAATCAAATAATGAAAAAATCTTTTATGTAGTATTTTTGCTATTTTTAATCAGTTTGCTAGCTTACTCACTAATTTGGTAATTTGCAATGAGTTTCCTAGTCATTAGTGCAAAATGTGAGGTTTAGCTATAATGTGAATAGTAATACCTTTATTTAGAATAATTTCACACACTCTAAGTTTCAAAGGACAATTATTTTTCTTTGAAAAAGCCTCAATAGCAAATGTGGACATGCTATTTGAAAATGAAATGCACTTTGACAGCCACTTCATATTTCTTCTTTTTCTAGTAATAAAATATCTAAGAATTGACCAGAGGAACAAACATGGTCATGACAGACTGAGACCTAGAAACATGCAGCTAGATGTTCCCAGTAGAGATGGTCATGTCTGGAAAAGGAAATAAATGATTTCTGATCTGTCTCTTTAGCCAGATAATGGTATTTCTCTAAAGGAAATTGAGTACTGTGGCACAAATGAGGAAAGAAGACAGAACTGCCCAAGGACATTGAGATTTCTCTCTGCCAAGTCCCTCAGCCAGCTCAGGACATTTCCCAGGACAGAGATCTGCCTTAGGACACCGAGGTCACCCTCTGCTGAACTTCCTCATCTGGCTCAGACCATGTAAGTTCCCCTGGAAAAAAGAGTTGCCCAAAGACACTGACATCTCTGTGCCTAGCTGCCTCAGACAACCAAGGACATCTAACATTGCCTGGGACAGAGAGCAGTCCAAAGACCCTGAGATCTTTCTCTGTCAAGCTACCTCAGCCAACCCAGGATATCTAACATCACCAGAGACAGACACTTTGCACTTTATCAAAACCCTTGCCCCCTTCCATTTTCCCTCCCTGTCAACTTCAACTGTTCACTCTTCAAGGGCTTCTTCCCTAATGCCATCAAACATGCTCATATCTTCCCTATCCTAAAAAAACAACAACCCACCACTGAACCCCCAACTCGCACCAGTTATTGCCCCATCACTCTCCTACCATTCCTCTCCAAACTCTTTGAGCGATTTGTCTACACCTGCTGCCTCTACTCCCTCTCCTCCAGTTCTCTCCTTGACCCCCTCCAATCTGGCTTCCAACCACTTCACTCCACTGAAACTCTCCTCTCAAAGGTCACCATTGATCTTGTCAAATACAAGGGCCTCCATTCCATCCTAAATCTCCTCGATCTCTCAGTTGCCTTCTACACTGTTGACCATCCCTTCTCCTGGAAACATGATCCAGCCTTAGGCTTCACTGACCCTGGCTTCTCCTGATTCTTCTCCTTTCTCTCTGGTTACTCATTCTCATTCTCTTTTGCAGGCTCCTTCTCTGCTTCCCACTACCTAACTGTTGGAGCCCCTCAAGGCTTACTTCTTGGTCCCCTTCTATTCTCCACCTACACTCATTCCCTTGTAGAATTCATTCACTTCTGTGGCTTTAACTACCATTTCTGTGTGGGTGATTTACAAATCTACATTTCCAGCTTTGACCTCTGTTCTTGTCTGTCTGTCTTCCCCAATTAGACTGTAAGCCCATCAAACGGCAGGGACTGTCTCTGTTGCCGACTTGTTCATTCCAAGCGCTTAGTACAGTGCTCTGCACATAGTAAGCACTCAATAAATACTATTGAATGGAATGAATGAATGAATGGAACCTCTCTCCTTCTCTGCAGTCTCATTTTTTTATGATATTTGTTAAGTACTTACTTTGTGCCGAGAACTGAGTCCATGTCCCATAAGGAGCTCTCAGTCTTAATCCGCAATTTGCAGATGAGGTAAAGGGAAAGGGAATTTAAATAACTTACCCAAGGTCATACAGCATACAACTACAATTAGAACCCAGGTCCTTCTGATTGCCAGGCCTGTGCTTTATGGACTAGGCCATGCTCTTTCTCATATTTTTCATATTTCCTCCTGCCTTAATGACATCTCTACTTGGCTGTCCCAGTGACACCTCAAACCTAACATATGCAAGACAGAACTTCTCATTTTACCACCCAGACCCTGTTCTACCCCTGACTTTCCCCATAACTTTAGACAACACCACCATCCTCCCTGTTTGACAGGCCCATAACCTTGGTACTATATTTGATTCGCAACAACCTCCTTGCTGAACTCCTTGGCTCATGTCTCTCCCCACTTCAGTCTGCTGCCTGGATTATTTTTCTACAACACAGTTCAGTCCATATTTCCTCACTTCTCAAGAACTTGAAACGGTTGCCCATCTACCCTGACATCAAACAGAAACTCCTTACCATAGGCTTTAAAGTGTTCATTCACATTGTCCCTTCTTTCTTTACCTTCCTGATTTCCTACTATCACCCAGCCTGAACACTTCACTCCTCTAATTCCAATTTACTTACTTTACCTTGGTCTCATCTATTTCACCACCAACCCCTCACCCACATCCTGCCTCTGGCCTGGAACGCCCTCCGTCTTCACACCTGACAAATAATCAGTCTCTTCACCTTAAAAGCCTTACTTTTTATGGTATGTGTTAAGCGCTTAATATGTCAGGTGCTATACTAAGCACTGAGTTAGAGACAAGCTAATTATGTTGGACACAGTGTGTGCCTGATATGGGGCTCGTCTTAATCCCCATTTAACAGCTAAGGTAACTGAGGCACAGAGAAGTTAAGTGACTTGCTCAAGGTTACACAGCAGGCAGATGGCCGAGCCGGATTAAGAACCCAGGTCCTTCTGACTCCCAGGACAGTGCTTTATTCACTTGACCACACTGCTTTTTAAAAACACATCTCCTCCAAGAGGTCTTCTCCACCTAAGCCCTCATTCCCTATTCTCCTACTCTCTTCTGCATTGCCCTTGACATTGGATTTTCACTCTTTGTTCACCCCTTATCCTCACAGCACTTATGTCTATATCTGTAATTTATTTATTTAAATTAATGTTTGTCTCCCCCTCTAGACTGTAAGTTCACTTTGGGCAGGGAACTTGTCTACCAACTCTGTCATACCGTACTCTCCCATGCAGTTAGTACAGTTCTCTGCACATAGTAAGTGCTCAATAAATATGATTGATTTATTGATTTAGTTGCCTCATCCACATTAAGCAATGCCACTACTCTCTCCTTAGTACCTACAGTACCTCTTACTTTTTTTGCCACCAAAAATATATGAAATCATGTACATATACACAATCTCTTAAGCCTGCTTCAAGTAAGGTCAATGAGGGGACAGAGGATTGTGACCATTCTCCCACTGTGATCGTGGAATCAGCAGACCTAGGTTCCAATCCCAGCTCTGCAATTTGCCTGCTGTGTGACCTTGGGCAAATCACTTAACTTCTCTGTGATTCAATTTCCTCATTTGTAAAATGGGAATTCAATATCTCTTCTCCCTCCTGCTTAGACTAAACCCATGTGAAACAGGGACTGTGTCCAACCTGGTTATCTTGTATCTATCCCAGTGTTAACTACTTGGCATAAAGGAAGTGTTTAACAGATACTTCAGTTATTATTATTAATTACATGAAATGGTTACAAATTTTGACTTCTTTCTTACCGCTTGGAAACTGGTTCTTCAAACCCCATTACAGTCCTCTTTCACTGGAGTGATGTGAGTGTTCATGTTGGTAATAGTGATACCAGGACAAGAACACTAGGTAAGATGAATAGGGAGTAGAGATCCATGGTCAGAATTTTTGGCTTGATGTATAAAGGAATAGGCAACCATTAGAGGTTTTGAGGAGAGGGGAGCAGTGTACAGAACAATGTTTTAGGAATATGATATGGATAGCAGAATGAAGTAATGACTGGAGTGGGGAAAGACTGGAGGCAAGGAGGCTGATGCAATAGTTGTGTCAAGATATGATGAATGCCTGGACCAGTGAGGTGGCAGTTTAAATGGTAAGAAAGGGTCAGATTCTGGAAATGTTGTGAAGTAAGAACCCACAGGACTTGATGACAAATTGAATATAGGGATGAATATATGGGGATTGAAGGAACGGAGTCAAGGACAATGCCAAGTTGACAGGCTTGAGAGACAGGGATGATGGTGGTGTCAATAGTGATGGGAAAACTAGGGGGAAGTAAGGATTTGGGAGGAAAGATGAGGAACTCAGTTTTGGATGTGTTGAACTTGAGGACCTGTTGGGAAATCTATGCAGAGATGTTTTGGAGGTAGGAGAAAATGTGAAATTATTGGGAAGATTTGAAGACATTGTATCAGAGGTGGTAGTTTTATCCAGGAGAACAGATGAGCTCCCCAAGAGAATGAGTGTGGATTGAGAATATAAATTAACTCAGAAAGGATGCCTGAGGGGCACCCACAGTTAGGGTGTGGAAGGCAGAAGAAGAGCTGGTGAAGAAAATGTGGATTCAGGAGTACAAGTGGAAGTGGTGAATTTCTAAAGATGATAGAATATATCCAGTTGAGAGATGGCTGGGAAAGTTGAAAGAATGGATGAGGAGGTAGGAAGGAGCTGGGAGGAGCTGGGAAGGTGAGGAGGAGATTTTAGGGAGTTCTCACCTGATGGTTCAATTTCATCAGCAAAGCAGTTGGCAATGTCATCAGGATGATGGGGATGGGAACTGAGACATTGGGGATTTAAGAAAGGAGTTAAAAGTCTGGAATTGTTGGTGAGGGAATTGGGTATATGAGTCATTAAAGGAGGATAAATAGTGTTACTGAGCAGGGTAGTTACAGCAGGTGAGGATGAATTATAAATAGATCATTTCAGTCTGGTACCTACATTTTTTTTCCAAGGGTTTCCCACAGAATGAGCTCATGAGTGGAAGAATGAAGTGTGGAGGTGATCCAGGGCTGGGGGTTGGTGTTATTAAAAGAGGGATGTGGAGTCAGGGGAGTTTAATCCAGAGGACAATGGGAGTTGAGGGTATAGATTTGTGCATCAATGCAAGGGAGATTGGGTAGGGAGTCCAAATGGGGCATGATGCCTTGGGTAAGTAGAAGGGTCAAGAGATTTGGGGTCTCTGTGAGGGGACAGCAAAGTTTTGTGGGAGAAAATGAAGGTGAAGTGCTTGTGGTCAGAGTAGAATTTTAGAGTTGGTGAGGGTAGAGACTCTGCAATGACTAGTGATGATATGGTCTAAGTTGATGGGGGACTGAGATGAGATAGAGTTGAAGCTTGGCAGAGTTGAGAAGTGAGAGTAACTTCAAGAACATTCACCTGGAAATTTAAGACCCCAAGGATCAGCTTAGGGATAGGAAAGGAAGATGAAAAGGCATCCTTACATGAATACAAAAAAGGTAAACCTCACATGAATAGAGTCTGCTGGTGTTCTACTGTGTCACCTTGGTCTAGACATGAACCTCTCTGTGCTTCTGTCTTTGTCCCTACCTCTGCCTTCCCACCCAATCAAAGGAAGTGATAAACACTGTCCTGGACTCACATGGAAAACCCAAAGGATCTTTAGAATATTGTAAAGTTTGATCTACAAACTTTCCTCCAGTGACTAGAAGATGGTTAATTCAGAATTGTACATTGCCTTGATTCTATTTAGTTGCCATTGTTTTTACGAGATGTTCTTCCCCTTGACTCTATTTATTGCCATTGTTCTTGTCTGTCCGTCTCCCCCGATTAGACTGTAAGCCCGTCAGACGGCAGGGACTGTCTCTATCTGTTGCCGACTTGTTCATCCCAAGCGCTTAGTACAGTGCTCTGCACATAGTAAGCGCTCAATAAATACTATTGAATGAATGAATGAATGAAGGTGAAGATCTTCTCTTGAAAACCTCTCTCTCACAAGGCATTAGTGAACAAAATGATTTTAAGTCATTCATCTGGCAAGTTTCTGAACACTTAATAACAAATGATCTTTTCTGGGGAAATAATTCATCATGAGACATATTGATGGCATGTTTGAATTCAAGAATACGACTATTTATACCATTAGTTCAGTTGTCTTGGTGACCTTCACTATATCATACTAGTATTTTACTTATTCTTGCACTTACTACATACCAGAGAATAATTCATATTCTGCATATCCTTTGCAAATGATTTCCCAAGAGGTTTTTTTCATCAATACCAAAGAAAACTAACCCATTGTCATTATCCTTTAAAAAGTAATTAGCCATGAATAATTGCTCTATCCCAACAGCTTTCTAACTTCGTGTTGAATTGATTTTCTTTTTCTTTTATTTGAAAGTAGATCTATTAATTGTAGAAGCATTAGAATGCTATCACACTTTTATTTCCCCATTTCTTAGACTCCATTTCTCTATGAGTGCTCTGTATTCCATTTTGCTTGTCTAGTTTAATGCTCCTTGCTCATTTCCCCAGTTTTATTACACTTGCAATTCTATGTTAGAAGAATAGATTTTTCTCTTCAACTTTATTAGATTCGATTTTGGAATGTTTTACTTATTGTGTTCTTTTCATGCTGGGTCCCTTCACAACAGTTTTATGGGAATTATGGGTTTGCTTGTTTTAAAATCCCAGCAAAATGTTTCTTCCTAACAAATTCCTAAAATACAAGCTCTTCAGGAAGGTAAGCTTTATACTGCAAAGAAGATGGGTCAGCTCATTTAACCTTTTGCAGGGAGGGCGGTGGTCTGAAAAAGGCTTTGCAAAGAAGAAATGTGAGATGAACAAATCTCCCCTCAGATCACTCTTTCACTGCTTCTAGAATGGATTATGACAAAGGGATATATCTGAGAAGGACCCTAGAAAAATATATACTGTAGAAGCTTTTGCTGGTACTGACTGCAGGAAAATTTGCTTATGTGCATTCCAGTCTGCAAAATCCACTGATATGCTCCTGGGCACAATTCGAGGGATTTCTTTTCTTTTTTTTTTTCCAACTCCTCTGAAGTTTGAATCCCAGTCACTTTAGCAGTTGTCTCCCTGCCCCCTCAGATGGTAATAGAGATCCTTGAGGGAAAATAGTATGTAGAATTACTTCTGCAGGGGGTCTGGGACTTTGTACTTAAATAGGTAACTTTAATGTTGTGTGACAAAGATTTGGCCATAAACAGGTGCTTTATGTTTTACCAAGATTTCACTATCAGATGGGCTCTACTTTTTGCTATTAACCAGTATTTTCAATGTTTTGGGTTAGATCAAAGAATTATAAAGGCTGATTTCTGGTCCAAAAGAAACTGCCATTCATTTCTTCCAGGTACTTAATGAACTAATCAATCAATGGTATTTATTGAATGCTTACTGTGTTCAGAGGACTATACTAAGTGCTTGGAAGAGTGCATTACCACAGAGTAGGTAGACACCTTAGGAGTCAGAGGTCATGAGTTCTAATTCCGGCCCCACCACCTGTCAGCTTTGTGACTTTGGGCAAGTCACTTGACTTCTCTGTGTCTCAGTTACCTCATCTGTAGAATGGGATTAAGACTGTGAGCCCACATGGGACAACCTACTTACCTTGTGTCTCCTGCAGCGCTTAGAACAGTGTTTGGCACATAGTAAGCATTTAACAAATACCATAATTATTATTATTCCCTCTCCACAAGGAGATTAGAGTATAGAGGGAGGAAATATATATCAAAATAAACAATCATATGTATTGAGCACTTACTGTATGCAGAGCACTGTACTGTTTGGGAGAGTGCAGTATAACAGAGCTAGTAGACAGGTTCATTCATTCATTCATTCAATAGTATTTATTGAGCGATTACTATGTGCAGAGCACTGTACTAAGTGCTTGGAATGTACAATTCGGCAACAGATGGAGAGAATCCCTGCCCAATAACGGGCTTACAATCTAATTGGGAAAACTAAACTGGAGATGCCGGGGATAAAACCTGGGGCCTCATACATGCAAAGCGCAAACACAAAGGTTCCCTGTGCACAAGTCTAGAAAGAGAAACAGACTTTAAAAGTACATCTCTTCCAAAAAGCCTTCCCCAACTTGGCTCTTATTTCCTCTTCCCCATTCCCTTCCCATTCCCTTCTGCATCACCGATGCACTTGGAATTGCACCCTTTATTCACCTACCTCCAGTCCCAAAGCACATATATACATATCTATAATTTATTTATTAATTACTATTATTAATGTGTCTCATCCACAGAGAAGCAGCATGGCTCAGTGGAAAGAGCGTGGGTTTGGGAGTCAGAGGTCATGGGTTCGAATCCCGCTCCGCCGCTTGTCAGCTGTGTGACTGTGGGCAAGTCACAACTTCTCTGTGCCTCCGTTACCTAATCTGTAAAATGGAGATTAAGACTGTGAGCCTCATGTGGGACAATCTAATTACCGTGTATCTACCCCAGCGCTTAGAACAGTGCTCTGCACATAGTAAGCGCTTAACAAATACCAACATTATTATTATTATCACCTTCTAGTCCATAAGTTCATTGTGGAAAGGGATGTGTCTACTAACTCTCTTACACTGTGCTTATATTGTCTCTCTCAAATGCTTAGTACAGTACTCTGCACACACTAAGTGTTGAATAAATATGACTGATTGATTGACTGATTGATATAGATGGTACAGAGCTTAGAGGAACTTTCACATGGGGTGGGAGGCAAAGGAGAAGTCCACTGAAGAGAGTTAATTATAAATTTAAAATAAAATAAAATAAATTATAGAAATATACCTAAATGTTGTGTGGCTAAGGGTAGGGGAGAATATTAAGTGCTGAAAGGGTATAGATTGAAGAGTGCAGTAATTCAGAATGGAGAGAGCATAGTCAGGGCTTTAGCAGAGGAAGACCTGCTAGAAGAGAAGTGATTTTAATAAGGTTTTGAAGGGGGGGAGAGTGGGGGTCTGTCAGATGTGTAGGGGGAGGAAGTTTCAGGGCTGAGGGAAATATAAAAAGGGAGGGAGCTACAGCAGTGAGAGAGATGAAGTAAAGTAGATTGGCATTAGAGAAACAAAGTGAACATGATGTATTGTACTAGGAAATTGAGAGGTAAGGTAAGAGAAGAATAGCTGACTGAATGTTTTTAAATGTATGGTAAGGGGTTTCAGTTTGATGGGTAGGTTGGTGGGCAACCACCGGAGATTCTTGAGGAGGAGGGAAACATGGATTGATAATTATTTTTTAGAAAAATTATCCAGGCAGCAGAGTGAAGTAAGGACTGGAGTGTGGAAAAATCTACAACAGGCAGGGAGGTCAGAGAGAAGGCTGATATGATAAGGTGGAATAGGATAAGTGCTTGGATCAGCATGGTAACAGTTTGGATGGAGAGGAAAGAAGAGATTTAAGTGATGTTGTGAAGGTTGAACTGTCAGGATTTAGTGACAGATTGACTGAATGTGTGGGTTGACAGAGAGATGAGTTGAAAAGAATGCCAAGTTTGTGGACTTATGGGAGAAGGAGGAAGATAATACTATCTACAGAGATGAGAAAGACATGGGGACAACGGGTTTGGGTGGGAAGATAAGGTGGTCTGGCATGGACATGTTAAGTTTGAAGTGTTAGTAGGACATTTAAGTATAAATGTCCTGAAAGCAAGAGGAAAAGGGAGACTACAGAGAAGGAGAGAGGCCAGGGCTGGAGAGGTAGATTTGAGAAGCAGCAAAATTGATGATTCATTTATTCATTAATATTTATTGAGTTACTACTGTGAGCAAGCACTGTACTAAGTGATGGGAATGAGTACCATAGCAGACAAATTGGATAGAGTTTAGAAACTGATTCACTTGAGTGTTAATATGACATAATGCTCTGATATTAGTCTACGTCCATGTAAGTAAACCATCGTAAAAATGGCGATTTGCTATTTAGGGTCTTTAGTACTGTGCAGAATTCTATCACTGGTCTGCTGTGTGACCTTGGGGAAGACACTTAACATTTCTGGTCCTCGGTTTCGTTCTCTGTAAAATGGTGGTAAAATTTCTACCTTTCCCTACCTTTTTTAGATATGAGCCTAGTTTGGGACCGGAGCTGTGACTGATCTCATTATCTTGTTTCTAGCCCAACACTCAGTACACTACTATGCAATTAGTAAATACAAAATGAATATATAATAATTATTATTATATAAACTCTGAACTCTACTCAACTGTCACTGATTTACTTTCTGATCTTGGACAATGCACTCTAACACTAAAAGCCCACAGATTAGGGATTAAAATGCTTGCCATCTTTTGCTTGAATGGAATATGAAAATATTCCTCTATCAGAAATTGTAAATCATAAATACAGGTTTATTTCCATCAAAATTTGTACTTGCTCTTTGCTTTGTTTTGGAGACTTTGGTCAAAAATCCATTGCCAAAGGGAAATACTTCTAATTCTTGATCACAAAGAACTCATGTAGAAGCTATTTTGGCAAGCTGAAGATTATGCATTTCAATGTGGGCATGTTATCCTTACCACTTGGAGGTGTCTTCAGAGGAAAAGAAATATATACCTCAGATGTATTACTAATATATGGACTGAAAACAGTTAAAGAAGTTTGTGGTGTTTTTCCTATTTAGATTTGTAGGTGATCCTAAACTCCATTTTCTTTGTATTTCTGATTAAGAGAACAGTTTATTGTGAAAAGCAGAAGAAATCTCTGTACCTCTGTTCCTTACAATTCCCTCCTTCCCGAACTTTGCATTCTGGTTGCCAGAGCTATGCACTGTCTGTGAAATATAGCTCCAGTGGCATGTGACCAGCATAAAGAAAAAGCCATAGAGAAGCAGGTATAACAGAATAAACATCCAGGGACCTTATTATTTTTCAAATGGTATTTATGAAGTCCTTGTTATGTGCTAGGATAGATACACATAATCATATTGGACACAGTTCCTGTTCCATATGCAACTCACAATCCAAGAAATTGGGAGAGCAGATATCTTATCTTCATTGATAGCTGAATAAACTAGAGCACAGAAAGGTTAAGTGAGTTTTGGCCAAGGATACCCAGTAGGCCAGGGCAGAGCTGAGAGTTGAAACTAGTTCTTCTGACTCTTATTCCCACATTCTTTGCACTAGTCCATGCTGCTTTTCTGGTCTAGGCAGAGGAGGCATATTCCTATCTTAAAATATGCTCCAGATTTGAATTGTATCATTATATCTGGGCGGGATTAAATGAATGCTTGAAACTTGTACTATGTCAGTTTATAATTCTTTGTGAGAAAATAGAATCCAAGTCTTTCAGGCTGCTCAATTTAAACAGAATGAGGAATTAGAAAACCTAACTTGGAAGCTTGAGGTACAGGGTGTGGACTTGCCCGTGGCTTTTCTTCCTGCCAATAGTGTACAAAACCGCCTGACCTCTAAGGCTGAGGGATTCATAGCCACTAAAGCCCTTGAGTCTTAGGCAGCTGCTGGTTCTCTGACCAGTACAGTTGACATTTCCACACATACACGAATCTCAGCAGGTGAACTCCTTTGGAGCAGTTCTTTTGAAAAGTCAAATTTTAACCACTCAGAAACCCAACTGAGACACAAATCTGGAAAATTCAATTGCATCCACTTGGGAAGACAGGCTGCCAGTCTGTCTGTTCAATTTACCTGAAAGAGCAGAGCCTGACTCTCTTGGGAAGCACAAGGCCCCTCTCTCAATTTTATACAAATGAAAAACTTTGGTGAAAGTTTAAAAAGTTTCTTTAATTTTTGTATTCAATTTTCTCCCTCCCATTTCTCTCCTTTTGTTGCTTTTATTTCACCATTCTCCTTCACCCATTAGTTTCTAAGTGGGCACCCCAACACCGTTTTTTGTGGGAACCAATAGATATTTGTGTAATCATAGGAATTTTACTCTTCTTTGTGTTTTATTTGTTGTTCTCGCTAGGCTTTTTGTTTTTGTTCTATTTTCAATTGTTAAAATCCACTGAGTTCCTTCCTTCTTCCATGGCGCTTAAGAGGAGGTAATGTGGGTGTCACACTCAACTGGATTTAGCAGGCATTTTCATTTATTCATTCATTCATTTAATTGTATTTATTGAGCACTTACTGGGTGCAGAACACTGTACCTAAATGCTTGGGAAGGTACAATGCAACAATAAACTGACACACGCCCTGCCCACAGTTAACTTACAGTTTAGATGGGAGAGACAGATATCAATGCAAATGAATAAATTACAGTTATGTACATAAGTGCTCTGGGGCTGGGAGGAGGAAGAACAAAGGGAACAACTCAGGGTGATGCAGAAGGGAAAGGAAGAAGAGGAAAGCAGAGGTCTAGTCTGGGAAGGACTCTTGGAAGAGATGTGCCTTCAATAAAGCTTTAAAGGTGGGGAGAGTAACTGTCAGATTTGAGAGGTGGGGCATTCTAGGCCAGAGGCAGGATGTGGACCAAGGTTCGGCTGCAAGACAGGCAAGATAGAGGCACAGTGAGGTTAGCATTAGAGAAGTGAAGTGTGAGGAATGGCTTGTAGAAGGAGAGTAGTGAGGTGAGGTAGGAGGGAGCAAAGTGTTGGAGTGCTTTAAAGTCAATGGTGAGAAGTTTCTGTCTGATGCGGAGGCAGATGGACAATTACTGGAGTTTTTTGAGGAGCAGGGTGTCATGTCCTGAACATTTTTGA
Organism: Ornithorhynchus anatinus; assembly: GCF_004115215.2. Taxonomy (NCBI): domain Eukaryota; kingdom Metazoa; phylum Chordata; class Mammalia; order Monotremata; family Ornithorhynchidae; genus Ornithorhynchus; species Ornithorhynchus anatinus. The sequence goes on from NC_041729.1 coordinate 113,579,816, forward strand.
GAAAAATGATCTGGGCAGCAGAGCCAAGTATGGACTAGAGTTGGGAGAGAAGGGAGGCTGGGAGGTCATAAAGAAAACTGATGCTGTAATCCAGAAGTGATGGGATGAGTGATTGTATTAACATGGTAGCACTTTGGATGGAGAGAACAGGGTGGAGTTTAGTGATGTTGTGAAGGTGAGACCAACAGGATTTAGTGAAGGATTGAATATATGGACATTTAAGAGTCCAGCGGTGTCTCCTGTTTCCCGTTGAATAGTCTCTCAAAAATTACTTATTCCACAAATACAGAACTCCTGATACCACCCACCACTCCTGCCAGATATCTGAAACCTAATTATTGGTACTTGGAAACTGGGTAGTAGTAGTTATAGTATTTATTGAGCTCTTAATGGGGACAGCTGTACTAAACACTTTGGAAATCCTACCTCCACCATGAGGCCTTCTCTGACTGATAGCTAATCCCTAGAATTGCAATCCTTAATTGTTATCACAGACTTTCGGGCCACTAAGTATCTAAATATTCACAACACCAAAGCACTTATGTACAAATCTCTATATTCTATTACACCCTTCTATCTATAATTTATATTAATGTCTCTCTCCCGCTGGACTCTAAACTCCATAAGGGCAGGAATCATGTCTACTAACTCTATTGTATTGTACCCACCCAAGTGCTTAGTATGGTCTTACGCACAAAATAAGTCCTCAATAAATACTATTAATTGATTGGAAAGTATAACATAGTTCAAGGGAATAGCCCATTAAGGGGGAGAGACAAACATACAAATAGTTATAATTAGAGAAATAAAAAATAGTATATAATCTCGGAAATTTATATATCCATATATTTAGATTAGATAGATAAGAGGTTGGACATAAATAAAACATAAATCAAACTGTCATGAACCATCAACCATCACCTGGTACAGGGACCTCTCTGAGGACACCAAGATCTCTCAAACTAGGAGATCCAAACCAATGTGGACCATCCACCGCCAACCAGGATGGCCATGGTGCCAAGATCTCTCCATTGAGCAGCCTCAGTCTAATCAGCTCATCAGCCATCATCCCGCCAGGATTATAGGACATTTCATTCCTGATCTGCTGGGACAGAGAAACAGCCATTTTCTTCATCTTCCCCATTTCCTGCAGTCAGATCAGGCGTGACTGCCTAAGCCCCAGGTGACAAAAGCCCAGGTTCATATCTTTTTACATTTCAACAGCTGCCTGCCTTCATACTAAGTCCCGGCTATCTCCTACATTCACTCCAATCCAGGTTCGATCATATTTACTGAGCACTTACCGTGTACGGAGCACTGTACTAAGCACTTGGAAAGTACAATACAGCCATAAAGAGAGACAATCCCTGCCCACAACGGGCTTACAAATCTTCACTCTCAAAGACCCAAGGACAATTCAACCAACTTCTCAGGTTCTCCTAATCTCTGCCATTTCACTCTTATAGACCCAAAAACTATTCTACCATCTCCTCTGGGTATCCCGGGATTAAGTTGTTACTGTTGTCCTTTACCTCACCCATCCAGCAATTCCCCTGTCAGCCTATCCCAGTCCTCTTCTCCCAACTCACCTCCCTCACCTTCTCCACCCTTTCCTCTCCATCCAAACTGCTACCACGTTAATACAATCACTCATTCTATCCTGCCTAGATTATTGCATCAGCCTCCTTGCTGACCTCTCAGCCTCCTCTTTCACTCCAGTCCATACTTCACTCTGCTGCCCAGATCATTTTCCTTCAAAAATGTTCACCACGTCTCCCCATTCCTCAAAAAACTCCAGTGATTGCCCATCCACTTTTGCATCAAACAAAAACTCCTCACCATTGGCTTTAAAGCACTCTATCACTTTGTCCACTCCTACCTCACCTTGTACTCTCCTACTACAACCCAGCCGGCACATTTTGCTCCTCTAATACTAACCTGGTCACTGTGCCTCACTCTCATCTATCTCGCTGCTGAACCCTGGCCAACGTCTTGCCTCTGGCCTGGAATGCCCTCTCTTCTCAAATCTGACAGACAATTACACTCCCCCATTTCAAATTCTTATTAAATGGGAATCCAAGATGCTTTTCCTGACTAAGCCCCTCTTTCCTCTTCTCTCACTCCCCTCTGTGTCACCCTGACTTGTTCCCTTTGTTCCCTTCTTCCCTTTGTTCTTCCCCCATCCCAGCCCTGCAGCACTTTTGTACAAATCTGTAATTTATTTATTTATATCAATGTCTGTCTTCCCTCCCCCACCCTGTAAACTCATTGTGGGCAGGGAATGTGTTGATTTGGGAGCAGGAAAAGTCACTGTTTATTGTTGTACTGTACTTCCCCAAGCACTTAGTTCAGTGCTCTGCACACAGTAAGCACTTGATAAATACAACCAAATGAATGAATGAATATTGTACTCTAAAGTGCTTAGCACAGTGCTCTGCAAACAGTAAACACTCAGTAAATACGATTGCATGAATGTGTAAGTAAGGAAGTATGGATAGTTTAATGCAGTCCATTACTTCTACTAGAAAAACAATCCAAGTGCAGGTCTTCTTGGTGATAGGACATTCTTCCCTCCTACCTCATTATCCTTGACCCTAAAGTCTTATGTGGATGGGCATCCCTTGTTGACGATTTGACTGAGCAGAGGCTTTTGCCAAATGAAGTCTACTGGCATACCACATTCAATATAATTTATTAATTTATTTTTTAATTCAAATTAATTTGAATAAGAAAGTCATTATTCAAGCAGCCAGAAAAGCATGTCAGGGTTTTGGATGAGCAGAGACTTTGCCAAATGAAGTCCACCAGCAGACCACAACATAAGAGATTCATTATTCAGGCAGCAATCCTGAGGGATGTGCAGTACAGTGCACAATACCAAAGTATAATTCTCCTCTCTACCCTTTGTCCCTTTCGCCCCTTCCTGGTTCTTGTCAATTCCCTCTCTGTTAACTCAGCTTCTCCTCTTCCATCCCTCCTCCAGAAACTCCTTTTATGTTTCATATGTTTGACCGTGTTCTGTATCTAGTTGAGGTCACCTCTTGCAGTTGGATCTATGGGCAACCTGTCCTACTTTCTCTTGAGTTTGTGCTAGTTCTTAAAACTACTTTTTCATACACATGTGCTAGCTCTGTTTCTACTTTATCCTATTTATACCCCTCCACTCCTACAGTTTCCCATCCTAGCTTCTCTCCCTTACCATGTTTTGCCATTATCGACCTGTGGTCTTCTCCAAAGTCTGCCACCCATCCTCTCCTTGCAGGTTATCCTTCCCAACTAGGAATGCCTCAACTTCGACCTTTTCATTCCCTAACAACTGGGATTAGTAGTCAGGAAACATGGGTTCTACTGCTGGCTCTTCCACGTGCCTGCTGGATAACACTGGGAAAGTCACTTGACTTCTGTGTGCCTCAGTTTTTTCATCTGTAAAATGAAAAGAGCTATTCTTTCTCTCTCTCCCTAAGATTTAGAATCCTGTGTGGAATGGGAACTGTGTCTAATCCCAGTGCCTGATGTATATTAAGCACTTAATAAAACCACTACTATTAATTAATTTTTAATCCTGTTCACTAGGATAGGTAGGGTAAGGGGCTGGAAAATGTGACATCCTATACTTGGAGTGGATAGAGGGTGTAATCCTTCAGTAAACTGGTTTACATGGGTGAAATTTGGAGCAAGAATACAAAGCTCTCTTTTTGTAGCATAACAATTCTCATTCTGCCATCTTTTTAAACCAGATTCTTTCCTCCCTTCATAGTCTGAATCAAAGCTTCTCAGATCTCCCCTTCCCCCAGGGAGTAAGGCCCAAGAGACACAACAATGTGGAATTTTGGGCACACAGTTGTGAAAAGAGGCAAATGGTGCATAGAGCAGGGAAGGAACGGGGTTAAACCGAGAGAGCTCCTATAGTGACTAAAACAGCATAGTGTCTGACTATGCTATTTTTTTCCCAACAGGAGTGAGGGTGGTGAGAAAAATTAATCTCAAACACTTCAAAACACCCTCCCCACCACCCCCTCCTTTCCCTCCTTTCCTCCAGCTGGTTGCTGAGAATACTTTGTGCCTATCTCAAGCTGTGGTGAATTAAGTATTTTCTACTTTGGCAAGGCAAAGGAGAGGAGGGAGTTTTCTCAAGTGTCCTCCTGGATACCACGGGGAAAATGGAGGCCAGAAAAAGCTGATTGTTGATGGTCAATAACTCTCATGCCTATTCAGGGGACAGCATGTTTCAGCCCTTTCTTTGCCCAAAGATGGTGGCGAATCAAGAATCACACCAAGTAGAAGCAATCAGTCAATCAATCTATCTATTGAGAGCTTACTGTGTGCAGAGCACTGTACTAAGCACTTGGGAGAGTACAAGAGAGTTAGTTGACACATTTTCTGCACACACTGAGCTTACACTCTAGAGAGGATGGATAATAAACTTGCTGAGATCATGCCATACCTATGATATGGTCAACACCTTCTCCCTTCTGCACCATCTTTGCACTTAGATCTGTACCTTCTGGGCTTTTGGTACATCCCACTCTCAGTCCCACAACATTTATGTACATATTTGTTACTTATTTATATTAATGTCTGTCTCCTCCTCTAGACTGTAAGCTCACTGTGGGCAGGGAACAAGTCTACCAACTCTGTCATACTGTACTCTCCCATGTGCATACCATTAATTGATTGATTGATGGCTGTGAGAACTGGACTATACTGCTTGAGTAGTTTCACCAGCAAGGCCACCTAAGATCCATACATACACAACATCAAATGGCAGGACAAGATTATGGAAAAGGTGGCTCTAAAATTCAGTCAGCTCAACAGCTCTGACACAATGCTCACAGCAACACAGCTCTACTTGGTGAGACATATAAAAGGGATGGACAGATGCAGGATATTCAAGCACGATCTGCCTTGTGAACTGAAACTATCCACATGAGGGGGAGAACAAACTAAATGAGAAGCAGCATAGTCTAGTGGATAGGGACTGAGCCTGAAAGTCAGAAGGACCTGGGTTCTAATCCCAGATCCACCACTTGCCTGCTGTGTCACCTTGGGCCAGTCATTTAGCTTCTCTGTGCCTCCGTTACCTCATCTGCAAAATGGAGATTAAGACCATGAGTTCCACGTGGAACATGGATTATCTCCAGCCTGTTTAGCATGTATCTACCCCAGCTCTTAGTACAATGCCTGGCACAGAGTAAACATTTAACAAATACCATTAAAAATGATTTAAAAGTGAAGTGAAGCCCAAATTTAAACAATGCCCAGCATGGTCTAATGGAAAAAGCATATACCTGAGAGTTAGAAGATATGTGTTCTAATCCCATCTCTTCCTATTACCCTCTGTGTGACCTTGGGGAAGTCACTCAATTTCTCTGTGCCTCAGATTCCTCATCTGTAAAGTGGGGATTAAGGACTGTTATCTCTCCTCCTTAGACTATGAATCCTATGACAGACAGTGACTTAGCTCATAGTGAGCATTTAACTGTCATTACTGGTATCATTATTATCATAATTCTTATCATTATAATTTGTGTGGCAGAACAGCAGCCTACAGGAGACAATCACAGCAAACAGACCACTGTATTAATTCAATAGTACTTATTGAGCGCTTACAATGTGCAGAGCACTGTACTAAGCACTTGGAATGTACAAATTGGTAACAGATGGAGACAGTCCCTGCCCATTGACAGGCTTACAGTCTAATCGGGGGAGACAGACAGACAAAAACAATTGCAATAAATAGAATCAAGGTGATGTACATTTCATAAACAAAATAAATAGGGTAATGGAAATATATACAATTGAGCGAACGAGCACAGTGCTGAGGGGAGGGGAAAGGAGAGGGGGAGGAGCAGAGGGAAAGGGGGAAAAGAGGGCTTAGCTGAGGGGAGGTGAAGGGGGAGCAGAGGGAGCAGAGGGAAAAGGGGAAGCTCAGTCTGGGAAGGCCTCTTGGAGGAGGTGAACTCTAAGTAAGGTTTTGAAGAGGGGAAGAGAATTAGTTTGGCGGAGGTGAGGAGGGAGGGCATTCCAGGACAGCAGGAGGATGTGGTCCAGGGGTCGACGGCGGGATACGCGAGAATGGCGAATGGTGAGGAGGTGGGCGGCAGAGGAGCGGAGAGTGAGGGGTGGGCAGTATAAAGAGAGAAGGGAGGAGAGGTAGGAGGGGGCAAGGTGATGGAGAGCCTTGAAGCCTAGAGTGAGAAGTTGCACTCAGAAGAGGATTTGCCAATATGTGTTTGAATCCAAAGAGAGAAAAAATTGAATTGATAATAATATTCTTCAATCAATCGATGATGTTTATTGAATGCTTATTGTGCAGAGCACTGTTCTAAGCTCTTGGGAGAGTGTAATACAACAGAATTAGCAGACAAGCTCCCTGGTTGTAACAAACTTACAGTCTAGATGAGGAGACAGACATCCTCAACACAAATTTATGAAGTCACTTTAGTGATAGAAAGTAATTGCATTCATTTTTACATGTACAGTATTGTGCTAAACCATGGTGCAAATACAAGTTAAACAGATTAGACATGGGTCTGTTCCAAACTTGGCTCACAGTTTAGGAAGAACTAAACAGACAGTTAAAACAATAATAGAGGGAAAGAAAATGGAAATAAGTTACAAAAATCAACACTCCAAGATAACAAGGTGAAATAGAGTAGTTCACAGCAATTTTGGAGGATGGAGTCTTCCCCTATCTCTGAACACCTAGCAAAGCCCTTATTGTTAAGGTAGCCTGTTGACTAGGGGTTTCAGTCTCGCTCTGTGAAAAGAAAATTTGTCATAAAATTTTATTAGTTTAATTAGCCCTCATTCCTACCATGCCTCCCCATTAGTTGCATTAGCATGAGGACAGAAATCAACTAGAAAATGACCCCATGATTTTAGTCCTTCCTAATTTGGCAGGCAAACAGTAACAATTTTAAATAATCCTCTCTTATGTCAAACAAATTACTAATAGAGAGGAGACTGTATCTAATGTGTCACCTTTGTCTGCACCAATTCATCCCCCAAATTCATACCTTAAATTAAATTGGCAAATGTGTTCTATTTTGCTTCCTATGCTCAAATTATCAAGGATACTTTCTGAGAGATGACTATGTGGAGATCACTGTAAAAAGTGCTTGGGAAAGTACAATGCAATGGAGTTAGAAGATATGTTCCCTGCCTACTCATGAACCCTCCCTGAATGGCTTTTTAAAAAAATTTACAGGAAAGTATTGCTGCTTCTACAAGGATTATAAAAACTGTTAACTCCTAATTATTGTTAGGATCAAATTAAAACTCTGATTGTATTTGTAACTATAATTGTGATAGCCAGCAGATCTTTACTATTCCCATTATTACCAGGAAGGTGAGTTGAAAATGACAGAATTGGTGGTATTAGCAAGGAGGTGACAAAAAATGATTAAAAAAAAAAAACCCAAAAGACAAAACCCATGCCTACTGCACCCCAAATGTGATTTGCTAATTTGTTTTGACAAGTGGAGTTTAGCTTTAATTGTATGTGATAATTCATAGGAGAGAAGAATGTGTAATGAAATATATTTTGTTAGAATGATTCAGCCTAACCATGACAAAACACCTTCTTAAGTCTTTTCTGAGGAATCAGGTGTGATAATGTCAAGTTTCCAAATGAAAATGATCATGTTTGTAGATGAACCAAGTGAGAATTAGCCTATTTTGTTCTTCTGTAAATTTTCCCTGAATGATATAATTTGCTGCATATCTGATGTAAAGCCCCAATTATTGTGGTACCTACCACTTTCCAATTTTCAGAAAAATACTTGGTAATTTCAAGTTTTCTTCTGCCAGGATCACATAAATTCTCTGCTTTCATTTATATTTTTCTGCTACATTTTAGTTGCAATCCAGGGTATTCAAACTCAGATTAGGTGTACGTGGTTCATCTCAAACCAATTCAAACTCCCAAATCCATCTTCCTTAGCTGTTTCTTTGAGATTCAGAGTGTTTCTAGATTCCCAAGCTTCTACTCTAAATTTGCTTTCTTTGTATTTTGTTTCCTTGTCAAAAAAAAAGGAAAACATGAGAGAGAGAAAAACCTCAGCCCACAACAGGTCTTTATTTTTGTCCTGCAAAAATGATATTTTCCATACAAAAAAACCTCCTAAGAAGAAATTGAAAGGAAAATCCTCTACTGACAGTTTGATATCAAAGCTTCACAAATGTCTTAGTAGGATTGTAATTTGACCTTGGATGTTTCCTGTCACTTTAGATAAAATCTTATATTTTTCTTTTCAAATTCAAGGACCCCAATAATGTAAAAAAATTTGCATATAGATTATAGATTAAAAATGAGGATACTCTAGAAAGCAATTGTGAAATATATAGTTTGACTCTTTTTTTCCACAGTCTATTAGTTTAAGTTTCAGGCGATACAATCTTTCTCTAAACTTCTCCAAGGATTACTCTGCATTATTCCTTATTTGCTCTTTGTAAAGCCGTCACAGATGAAAGGTTATTTACTGTAGCCCTTGCACTTGCTAAAACTTAATAGGAAAAATACTAGCAAGCAGCCCAGTGATATCTATCAAAAACTAGCTGATACTTTCTTTTTTGAGAGATATAGTGTTGATTTTGAAATCTTATCTGTGCAGCTCAAATGGGCAACAAGCAAATAATGAAAGTGGTGAGCCTTGGGGTTGGAGTGGGAGAAATATCTCAGTGGGTGCCAAAGAAAAGGAAGGGAGTGACACATGGTCTAAATTTTATTAAAAAAAAGTAAATCAAGATATTCTTCTCATATAGATTTCTGAAAATGGAACCTCACTCATGTACAACATCAATCATTAACAAATTTATTCTAGTCTGGTGTAACCCACAATATTCCTCTCTTCAGATCTGAATGTGAAGTAGGTTGATCTAAAGTAAACAGTTCTTTCCTGTTGGCCAATCAATTAATCAATTGTATTTAGTAAATTCATACTGTCTACAGAGCACTGAATTAAACTCTCAAGAAAGTACAATACAACAGTATTGGTAGACATGATTCCACCCTCCAAGGAGTTTACAATACAATCTGAGTCAAGTCACAGATTTCACTCCCAGGGGTCATACTCTGTAGAGCTGGGGTGGTGGCTGGAGTCCATCTGGTTAAGAGCTATGGGAACTATTCCTTAATAGGAGCCAACAAATGCATTCATTTTAAGCTGATCAACTCACACAAATGGGGCTACAGCTGAGCCCATTTCTAACAGTACAGACTCCTCCTCCTCCCTTGTTATAGAGGATAGAATGAAAGAGTTAGGAATGTTAAGTCTCAGGCTGAAAGGAAAAATAATTAAATCATGGAGACTGTAATCAGCTTCAGCTAATCAGGGTTATTCATTGTCCATGGTTTTGTACTCTGTTGGTTGAGCACCATAATTGCTATTTACAAAATCCCAGAACCAGACTGATCTTGAAACTTGGAAGCAGTAGGTCCAAAGCAAACAAATGTAATGCTTCACCCAGCAGATGGTGAACCTATGAAATTTATTCTTACAATATATTATACCAGTCCCAAATAGCTCATTCAAGAAAGATTTGGGAATATCTGTGGCTGAGCAGTACATGAAAGGGAACTAGAGGAAAGGTTAGGGGCAGAGGATAAAAAAATTTAATATGTTAGATGGTCCCTAGCCAGACGGATGGATTCCAGTGAGGGCAGACATCCTATTACAATTGTCAAAGTTAGAAAATTGGGTAGGATGGACCGCTGGTTTTAACCAATAATAGTGGTACTGATGGTTTTTTTTTAGTTGCTCGACACCTTAGCTGTTCCACTGGAAGAGAATGTTCCAATTAGGAGTCTCTTCAATGATTGGTTTTCTTTATAATGGTTTAGTGCTCCATTTCTCCTTTTCGGCTACCTTAAATGGATTCCCTCCCTCCACTAGAGGTGAACTCCTATATCTGCTGGCACAGAATTGAGATCTCCAATTGGTACCACCCTGCTACTGTCTCTGGGACAACTGGAAAGGTGAATGAAAACATCAGTTGAGATCAAACTGTAATTCACTCTTAACTATCTTGTCTCTGATCCCTCGCTCCTTTTCCCCCAACCTGGAACCCCTTCCTATCTGCAAAATCCACCAAACCACAGTTATCCCCTTTCTCTAAGCCCTCCTCAAATCCAAGTTTCTTCACCAGACCTTTATTAATAATAATGATAATAATTGTTAAGCACTTACTATGTGCCAGACACTTTTATAAGCACTTTGCTAATAAATAGTGCTCAAATCACCTCAACCAGTCTCCCTAAAAACTTGTAAAATATGTTTCTTCAATTGTATATTTAGTTATTGCATCCTGATAATGCACAATAATAATAATGATAATGTTGGTATTTGTTAAGTGCTTACTATGATGCCAAGCACTGTTCTAAGCACTGAGGTAGATACAAGGTAATCAGGTTGTCCCACGCAGGGCTCACAGTTTTCATTCCAATTTTACAGATAAGGTAAATGAGCACAGAGAAGTTGTGACTTGTCCACTATCATACAGCTGACAAGCAGCAGAGCTGGGATTAGAACCCGTGACCTCTGACTCCCAAGCCAGGGCTTTTTCCACTAAACCACATACCTGGTATACCTTGCTTTTACTCCTCCTGTTAATATTTGAAAGTCATATTTGTCTGTGTGTTTCTTCCATTTGATCTGTAAGCCTGTATGGAAAGGGACTTATGGACTTCAATATCAATATTTACATTAATGTCTATCTTCCCTTCTAGAGTGTAAGTATTTTTTGGGTAGGGAATGTATCTACCAACTCTGTTATACTGTACTCTCCCAAGTGCTTAGTATTGTACTCTGCTTACAGTAAGTGTTCAATCCATACAATTGGAAAAAAAAAAAAGGGAAAGTGTCTTTACTTCTCTTGCATTTTCCCAAGCCTTAGAAACGTTTTGCACTTAGAAAGCACTAGTAAATACTATTAATTAAGCCGATGGTGCCAGTGCTTGATCATTCACATTTCAATTATTTGCTTGAGTGCCTGCTAAATATGTGTGTTCATTCATTTATTCAATCATATTTATTGAGTGCTTACTAGAGTAGAGTTCCCATTGTTTTTTGCATCTCCCAGTTTCTTCCCATTACAGAAGCAAAAATCAGAAGACGTGGTTAAAGTAGCACTGCTTTATAAGGAGTTTTCACTTTGGCACAATAAACATATTTTGGACAAATTTCTGATTGTCTCCCTTTTCCCTAATCCCCGACCTGCATTTTTCTTTCTTTCTTTTTTTCCATTTGTGTCCCCCAGAAGAGGTGTTAAGGGTGAAAAAGAAGGTAGAGATTGAATCAATTAATAGCAGCTTCATTCATTCATTCGATAGTATTTATTGAGCACTTACTATGTTCAGAGCACTGTACTAAGTGCTTGTAATGTACAATTTGGCAACAGATAGAGACAATCCCTGCCCACTGACGGGCTTACAGTCTAATTGGGACTTCAGCTGATCCTGGTTTTTCATTGTCCATGGTTTTGTTCCATGCTGGTTAGACTTCCAGTGTTCCTGTTTGGGCTCTTCAGTCTTACTCAAAGTGATTTAACTGCCTCTTGAGTAATACTTTGGCCCTATTCATCCTGAGTTCCGCAGAACTCTTCTCAGAGAATGTGAACATTGAAAGTCTTCCTTAAAGGGAGAAGTAAGGGGGTACATGAGAAGAAAAGGATTACTGGGAGTCCTTTGCAGGATAGAGAAGCATCATGGTTTAGGGGAAAGAGCACGGGCTTGGGAGTCAGAGGTCGTGGTTTCTAATCCTGGCTCTGCTGCTTGTCAGCTGTGTGACCTGGGCAAGTCACAACTTCTCTGGGCCTGAGTTACCTCATCTGTCAAATGGAGATGAAGACTGTGAGCCCTATATGGGACAACCTGGTCACCTTGTATCTACCCAGTGCTTTGATTAGTGCTTGGCACATAATAAACACAACAAATACCAACTTTATTATTATTACTATTGTAAGGAGAGTGTCGCAGGGCACTGTAGTAAGTCCTGGGTAGATACAAGCTAATTGGGTTGGACTTCATCCCTGTCCTCCACAGGGCACAGTCTTAATCTCCATTTAACAAATGAGGTAACTGAGACACAGAGAAGTGAAGTGACTTGCTCAAGGCCACACAGCAGACAAGAGGCAGAGATGGGATTAGAACCCAAGTCCTTTGATTCCCAAGACTGTGCTCTTTCCACTAATAATAATAATGTTGGTATTTGTTAAGCGCTTACTATGTGCAGAGCACTGTTCTAAGCGCTGGGGTAGACACAGGGGAATCAGGTTGTCCCACGTGGGGCTCACAGTCTTAATACCCATTTTACAGATGAGGGAACTGAGGCACAGAGAAGTTAAGTGACTTGCCCACAGTCACACAGCTGACAAGTGGCAGAGGTGGGATTCGAACTCATGAGCCCTGACTCCAAAGCCCGTGCTCTTTCCACTGCGCCACGCTGCTTCTAGAAGGAAAAGAGACAGTACTAGGGATTTGGAAAGATCTTCAGGGAAGAAATCTTCCGTAAAGGAGGACTGAAATATTAGCAATATGAGGAATGTTTGACAACATGAAATGAAAGTAGAGTTAGATAAAAATTGGTGAACAGAGAGAAAGTTAAGACAGGAGAGAGAATCCTCAGGCAGAGATAAAGATGGCAAAGAAGAAGAAAATGAAAGAGAAAGATGTTAGAAACTGGACTTTTAGCAGAATTAGAGCTAGATCTCTGAACTTTTGCAAACGTATCAATACTATGTCTCCATACTATTTCTCTACAGCAGGTTTTGAAAAGGCCCTTGCAAGTCCACTGGTGATGTATAAACTGCTTTCATTCACCCTCTTTAGGAAACCAAGATGGTGGCAATTTACATATTGTTGCTGCCTATTCTACTGAAATCAGGCAGTGAATCTGTAGTCAATATACTGAACATCCAGGTTGGAGTTCTCAGCCACAAATCTCACACAGAGACATTAACATACAGAAGAAGGGGGAAGCAAACTTTATAAACTTCTTTTGCATAATTTTGAACCTTTAAAAATGATTCTCAGAGGACCTCAGGCCCAAGTTGCTTTAAAGTGGGAGGATCAGTGGAATTAATCAGTAAGTCAGTCATATTTATTGAGTGCTTACTATGTGCAGAGTGGAGCTTGGGAGGGTACAATATAACAATAAACAGGTACCTTTCCTGTCCATAACAAGTTTACAGTATAGTAACAAGTATCCACTGTAGGAATGCAAGGTCAGTTGTTGATGCATTACCTGAGTGACTGTTCCTCAGAATCAGAAAGAGAAATGGCCCCAGGAGGTTTTGAGAGAGAGAGAGAGAGAATGAATAATAGAGAGGATGAGAAAGGATGAGAGGGGGGGATGATGGGATGATAGGGAGGATGAGAAAGGATGAGAGAGGAAATGAGAATTTCCATTCTTAGTAATCAGGCTGCTCCAAGGGCAAAGAAGGAGATGGTTCCTGTTCATTTCTTCCTTCTTCCCTTGACCTGAGATCTGGGAATGAAGTAAGAGGGAAGAAAAATGTTTCAGGGATGAGATGAGAAGAGAACTTCTTGTGGACCACTAGATCGTAAGATCTTAATGGGGAGGGATCAGTCAATCAATCCATGGTATTTATTGAGTACTTACTGTGTGCTGGCACTTGTTCTAAGCACTTGTGAAAGAACAACACAACTCAGATTGTTTTACTCAACTCTACTGTATTGTATTTTCCCAAGTTCTTAGCACAGTGGTCGCTATGAAATAAGCACTCAAATACCACTAATGAATTGATTAGGGACAAGCAGGGGGTTGGAGGAGGAAGAGGCTGGCCTGAACTTGAGGGGATGGCACTCGGCATCCCAAAGCCCCCTCAGACGTAAGGTCTAAGTGGAAAGTGCTCTATCCCTAGTCCTAGTGCAGGTAGAAGGTTGATTCTGTCTCCTGAGGAATCAACAGTATGAGAGGAGATTCATGTTGGTGCTCTCACTGATGTGCTGGGCCTATCTGCTCCTGCGAGTTCCAACTGAGGAAATTCCACATTGTGCAGTGTTTCTCTCTGCTGAAGATCCATACAAAGCATCTGTGCCAGTCTGTCTGAACCAATCCAGGAAAGCAGTTGCCACAGTCTGGACCTCAATCTGGGTCAGCACTTATGCTTCCACAAGAAGCAGCATGGCATAATGGATAGAGCATGGGACTGGGAGTGAGAAGCTCATGGGTTCTATTCCTTGTTCCCCGACTTGTCCTGTGTGACCTTGGCAAGTCACTTCACTTCTCTGTGCCTCTATCTCATCTGTAAAATGGGGATTGAGACTGTGAACCCCACATGGGACAGGGACTGTGTCCAACCCAATTTGTATCCACCCCAACACTTAGTACTGTGCCTGGCATGTAGTAAGAGCTTAATAGATACCACCTTCATCATCATCAGAACCACCATGGGGGACTGGGTATAGGTGGCCTGGAACAGGAGCTGGGAGTTTCTGCCCTTTTCCTGGGAAGCCCTTTGCTAATTAGAACCAGCCCATGTCATCGTCAAATCCCATGGTATGCCTGGCATTCATATGTGTGGCATAGCATGGGTCTTCTCCAGTGACCACCCCAGTACCCCCCAGACAGAGAGGAAGTATTTTTTACCTTTATCCTTTGTTCTTGAACCTATTTTTTTAGTAAGAAATAAAAACGTTGCACCTTCAGTTACCTCAGCAAACTGGATCATACAGACTTACTGGACTGGTTCAGACAGACTGCCACAGATGTTTTGCATGGGTCTTCAGCAGAGAGAAACACTGCACAGTGTGGAATTTCCTCAGCTGGGACTTAGGGGAGCAGAAAGGCCCAGCACATCAGCGGGAGCACCAATATGAATCTCCTTTCCCAGCTTCTCCCTGAGGAGCAATCTCCTCCATTTCTGAGAGTCTAGGGACTTTCCTAATTTGGGGTAAAGGATACAGCCTCCTCTCAGAATGTTTCAACATCTTCTGGGTGGCAGAGGGCAGGGAGAATGCTGTGCTTCTACTCCCTCCCTACAATGTTAATGCCAGGCCTGTGTGACCACACTGTCTAACAGTCACCAAGCAACTATGCTTGTTGGACAGAGGAGAAGAGAGTCAGGGGCTCTGCCGCACACAAAGGGAGAGAGAGTCCAGAAAGGACAGACTCAACCAATGGGTGGCCCCATGTAGATGCTGGCTCCAGCATCTGGCTTTGCAGACATATGGCTGGTTTGTCAGCAAGAGCCATCCCCCAGCAGCGACAATCGATCACACAAATAGGAAATCTCAATTGGCCTGGTGACCTAGAGGTAGCTGCTTTTGCAACCCATTAGCCATCAAGTCCAAGTACATTAGCTTTTCATTAATATTTGGATTTCTGACCTCTCTTTTTCCCTGACCTCTTGTTAAATTTTTGAAGGAGGAGGAAGAAGCTGGAACCAACTGAAAAAATGGAGGGGTAGAAGGGCAGAGTAATGTTCTATAAATGGTACAAAGGTACCTTAATATAGTATGACAAGATGCACTGGATAAAAGTGATTGGTGAGTTGTGTGATGACTTTCTCTCTTGTTTGCTTCTGACACTTGGGAGTTTTCTTCATCAGAGTGACTCTTATACTTTAACATAGAAATTACAAATGAAGCAGAGAGAAAATACTGGTAAGTGAAAGAGTCTCTGAGATTGACAAGCAGAAGCCAAGGTAAAACAACAATGACTGGAGCCTTGTGTAGCAAGTTTTCAAAGCTGACATTTTGAAGTTTATGGTGCTTTAGTCAAGGAAGTGTTTCAGCAGGAAACACCAGAATTCAAGATCAGTTCAACTCAAGGCCCAGATTAAATACAGTCTTAACTTTTTGTTTTATCTTTTATTTCCAGGGACACACTAGGAAAATCTAGGACAAAAAGCCCTTTTCTTCTTCTTATTTCATACAGGTGACAAAGATTGTAAGGTACTTTGATATTTTCTGGTTATAAATAATTAATCACCAGGTGGCTGTTCCTTCTTTGAATACAGAACAATTCATAAAATGATTCAAGAATGGGGTCAGCCTCAGGCAAGCCTGGGAGCCAGTTTATAAAATAATGTGATTTAGCACTAAGACGAAGAGCAACTCCATTATATCTCTTAGCATTTTCAGTATATGATTTGCCCTACTTTGATTGTGCACCCTGTGTGGGATAGAGAACCATGTCTGACCTGATTAACTTATCCTATCTGAGCTCACAGCACATGCTAGCACTCAGCAAATATCCATTACTACTTCAAAACTAGGTAATCTCTTATCTTTGTTCATATCTATGTTTGTTCCTGATTTTAATTAGTTCCTGAACTACAGTGTATCTGAGAAGGTAGTCTCAAGGACCAACAGAGGATATGAATCTAGAATCTATACAAACAGGTGAATACATTCTGGGAGGAATACAAAGTAAGAAAAATCAGGCTGGCATCCTAGATAGATTCCTATTTCAAATACAAACTGTAAACTATTTCTTTTAAACATATCAAGCAAATATATTTTCATTTAGAGTAGTTTACCGGTTCCCTTGGAGGAACCCTCTAGGATCAGGGGTTCAAGGAGATTTTTGTATGATGTCATTACATTATGCCGCAAGTGTACACAATGTAATAGAGGGGCGTCCTATGAAATATTGAGGTGGGGGTGCAGCCTATTTTCCCTAGCCTCATGGTGGCCAGTAGTCTGAAACGGAACCTATCTCACTGCCCCCTATGCCTCTATCTCTTCTAACTCTCTCTTTGCCTATCACCACTTCTTCCTCTTATTGCCTCTTTTTATAAATCAAAGGTATTTATTGAGCACTTACTGTGTGCAGAGCATTTTACTTAGCACCTAGTAGAGTACAATAGAGTTGTTAGCCACAATTTCTGCCCTCAAGAAGCTTACAACTAGTAGGGGAGACAGACACTAACTTATATTACAAACAGGATAAGCAGCATTCATTCATTCCTTGTATTTATTGAGCGCTTACTATGTGCAGAGCACTGTACGTACATAAGTTATGTGGGGTGAGTATCGGAGTCTTTAAATGTGAAGTGGGTCTGGGGTAGGGAGAGGATCAAAGTGCTTAAGTGGTTCAGACTTAATTGAATAGGAAGTGAAGAAAGGAGGGTGAATAGTAGGAGAAATGAGGGGTTAGTCAGGGAAGGTGTATTGATTTTAGAGTGACTTCTGAAGATGGGGAGAGTGGTGGACTATCTATCAGATATGAAGCAGGAGGGAGATCCAGGCCAGAGGGATCAGTGGGGAGATAGATGAGCTCAAGGTACATTTAGCAGGTTGGCACTGGAAGAGCAAAGTATACAAGCTGGGTTGTAGTGTGAGGTTAGTAATGTTAGGTAAGAATAGGAGGGGTTATTGAGTGCCTTGAAGCTGAGGCAGGAGTTTCTATTTGATGCAGATATGGATGGGCAACCATTGAAGGTTTCTGAGGAGTAACGTCGAGAAGCATGGGCATGCACACAAGTGCTGTGGGGCTGGTGTGGAGTGAGTATCAAAGTCTTGAAGTGTGATGTGGGGCTGGAGTGGGGAGAAGATCAATTAAGGAGTTCAGGGTTAACTGTATAGGTGGTGCAGAAAGGAAGATTCATTCATTCTACTGTATTTATTGAGCGCTTACTATGTGCAGAGCACTGTACTTGTAATTGTACTTGGAATGTACAATTTGGCAACAGATAGAGACAATCTCTGCCCAACAATGGGCCACAGACTAAAAGGGGGAGACAGGCAGAAGAACAAAACAAGTAGTCAGGCATCAATATTATCAAAATAGATAAATAGAATAATAATAATAATAATGTTGGTATTTGTTAAGCGCTTGCTATGTACAGAGCGCTGTTCTAAGCGCTGGGGTAGACACAGGGGAATCAGGTCGTCCCACGTGGGGCTCACAGTCTCAATCCCCATTTTACCGATGAGGTAACTGAGGCACAGAGAAGTTAAGTGACTCACCCAAAGTCACACAGCTGACAAGTGGCAGAGCCGGGATTCAAACCCATGATCTCTGACTCCAAAGCCTGTGCTCTTTCCACTGAGCCACGCTGCTTCCCATGCATAGATATATATTCATTCAATAGTATATATACACACATCATTAATAAAATAGAGTAATGACATATACAAACATACACAAGTGCTGTGGGGAGGGGAGGAGGGGCAGAGGGAAATAGAGGGCTCAGTCTGGGAAGGCCTCCTGGAGGAGGTGAGCTTTCAGTAAGGCTTTGAAGAGGGGAAGAGAGTTAGTTTGGTGAATGTGGAGACGAAGACCTCTGTTTTCGACATTTTAAGTTTGAGGTGTTGATGGCATATTCAAGCAGAGATGTCCTGAAGGGAGGAGAAAAAGTGAGATTGCCTCCCCCACATCTTGCTTTTAATGATCTTGCTACCTATTTTATCGATAAAATTTAAACCAACAGGTATGACCTCCTTTATGACCTCCTTAAATCTCACCTACTCCTCTCAAGCCCAATCCGCTTTCTGCCTCATCTATTTCTAACCTTTTCTCCCATCACCTCTGCCTTTTTTCATTACATAACATCTCTGATAACAGAAGAACAAGGAAATAAGAAGAGAGAGAATAAACATGGTAAGAGATAAGATGGGTTAGGGCAGGACAGAGAGGAAGATGGAGAGACAGGAAAAAATTAGGAAGGAGGAGAAGAGATATGGGAACACAGTTAAGGCTAGTGAGTATATAGGGGAAATTGGAGCCAGGCTGGAGTGGATAAGGGAGGAAAGATCAGGAAGGTCAATAACAGAAATCAGGAAAGTGAGGTGGGTAAACAGAGCTTTTAATGTTTCACTAACTTTTAGTGTTATTTCTGACTCTTCAGTGAAGCCAACAAAAATTAGTTGAAGGGTTTTTTGGTGGGTAAAAGAACATAAGAAATGTCATCCTAAGTCATACCACCGGCTCATCTAACGCAAATACTTGTCTCTTATGGTGGCAAAAAAAGATGCTTGATGAAAAAGAGTAGTAGTTGCTCTCCTTACCGTAATGTGTTGATTATAAATGTTCAACTTACACCTATATTTTCCTTCAAATAATCAATCAGTCAATCAGGCAGTCATATTTACTGTGTGCTGAATGCTGTACTAAGCAGTTGGGAGAGTACAATATAACAAAATTGGGAGAATGTGCCCTGCCCACAAAGAGCAGCTGCATACAGACATTAATATAAACAAATGAATTATGGATATGTACATGAGTTTTGTGGGGTTAAGGGAGAGATGAATAGAGGGGGCAGATCCAAGTACAAGAGCAACACCCAAGGCAGTAGGAGAATAGGAAATGAGTATTTAGTTGGAGAAAGCATCTTGGAGTAAATGTGCTTTCAAAAATGTTTGGAGGGTGGGGTGAGTAACTGTCAGATATGAATGGGGAGGGAGCTTCAGGCCAGAGGCTGGATGTGGGTGAGGGGTCAGCGGACAGATAGATGAGATTAGGGTATAGTGTATAAATTAGCATTAGAGGAGCCAAATGTGTGGGTTCGGTTGTAATAGGAAATCAGGGAGGTAAGGTAGGAGAGAGCAAGATGATCAAGTGCTTTAAAGTCTTTGAATACTAAGGAGTTGTTGTTTGATGCTGAAGTGGATGGACAACTACTGGGGGTTCTTGAGGAGTGGGTAAACATAGACTGATTGGTTTTGTACAAAAACGATCCAGGTATCAGAAAGTAAGAAGTAGGGAGGTTACCATTAGCAGGGAGGCTAATGCAGTAATCAAGGTGGGGTAGGATAAGTGCTCAGGTTAACGTGGTTTCAGTTTGGATGGCGAGGGAATGTGGGGATGTGGATTTTAGTGATGTTGTGAAGGTTGAAACAACAGGATTTGGTTTAAGATTGAGTATGTGGATTGTACGGGAGAGATGAGTTGAGGATAATGCCAAGATTATGGTATTGTGAGACAGGGAGGATATTGGTGCTGTTTACAGTGATGAGAAAGTCAGGTGGAAGACAGGTTTTGGTTGGGAAGATAAGAAGTTCTGTTTTGGACATGCTGAGTTTGAGGCGATGGCAGCATATCCAAGCAGTGATGTCCGGAAGAGGAGAAAATAGGAGATTGCAGAGATGGAGAGACATAGGAACTGGAGAGTTAGATTTGGGATTCATCCTCATACACATGGTAGTTGAAGCCATGGAAGTGAATGGGTGTCCAAGGAAGTGGTTGTAGATGGATCCAATCAGTCAGTCAATCATATTAATCGAGCACTATTGTGTGCAGAACACTGTACTAGAAGCAGAGAAGAAGAAGCAGAATTAGAATTAGAAGAAGAATTAGAGAAGCAGCGTGGCTCAGTAGAAAGAGCTTGGCTTGGGAGTCAGAGGTCATGGTTTCGGAACCCGGCTCCACTGCTTGTCAGCTGTGTGACTGTGGGCACGTGAGGCTCACAGTCTTAATCCCCATTTTACAGATGAGGTAACTGAATCACCGAGAAGTGAAGTGACTTGTCCAAGGTCACACAGCAGACAAGTGGCAGAGCCGGGATTAGAACCCAGATCTATCTGACTCCTAGGTCCTTGCTCTATCCACTACATCACATTCCTTCAGAAGGACCTGGGTTCTAATCCCAGCTCCACCACTTGTCTGATATTTGATATTCACCTCATCCCCACCCACAGTTCTTATCTTTAAATTATATATTACAAATAATTTATTCATATTGATATCTGTCTTCCCCTCTGGACTGTAAACTCATTATGGGCAGGAAACGTGTCTGCTAATTCTGTTGGATTAGCTAAGGAGTAAGGGAGGACAGCAAGGAGGCTGATACAGTAAACAAGGTGGGTTAAGCACTTAGTACAGTTCTCTGCATGTAGTAAGTGCTCAATAAAGTCAATGATTGATTGATTTGTCTTTTATTTGCCCCAGCCCTTAGTACAATGCTTGACACATAGTAAATGCTTAGCAAATGCCATAATTATTATCATAATTATTATTAGTGGTAATATTATCATCAATAATTAATCACACCCAGTTTAGGGAACCAGTAACCTAATCTATGTTTGGCAATTTAAATCTACCTGTCTTTCACCATTATACTGTAAGCTCCTAGGAAGGGTCATGTTGTACTCCTGTTGTGCATTCCCAAGATCCTAGAATAATACTATGTTCCATAACAGGCCAATAATATATGCTGTTCATGATAAATTTCTCATTCAGTAATTTCAAAGTTACTGATGCATATCTAAGTACTGAATTCTCAGAGTAGTGCTCTGGCCAGGACTTTGGAGTCCTGCATTGGAATAGTTAGTCATAAATGAACTTACAGTGAATTTGATTATCAGTGGTGTTTTCTTAGAATACAGTAGATAGCTGTGTGCATGCTATTGAGGTGGGAAGCAAAATTATTCTCACTCAAGAGTTATAGAAAGTGGAACATTACAATTTTCTAGAAATTCTGACCAGTTTCAAATTCCCATATCTACATTAAATTTTTCAGGGTCAGTTGTAATTCATACTACGAAATAATGATACATTATAAAGGGAAGGAAACTGTATCCCTAAGGTCTATGTAAGGCACTTAAAAAGTTGCTAAACGGCAGAGATCTGACAACATGACACTGGCTAGTTCTGTTTTTGTAGAAGTGAAGGGTTTGCAAACAGTGATCAAGATGGGGCGCAAAAAAGCAGAGATATTGAAGAAGGAGTGAAGATGCAAAACTTAGAGAATATTTGGTTCAGTGCAAAGTCATTGTCATTAATATTTCCTAACTATAGAACAGAATGACCAGACCTTCTGCTCTCAGAGCTGAGATAGTAAACAATATGCTTGGTTGATTTTGGAGAAAGGCATTTTCTCAAGGATGGCTTCCTCCATCATTCTGGTGCCTGTGTTTGGTCTCTGTTGACTTCCTTGAAAACTTAATCCTTAGCACTAACAATTTTAGACCCAGTTTCAGCACTTATATATATAAAGATATTACGATATATTTATTTACTTACATACTCAGGCTACTTTCCCCCTGACTTTCCCAGCACTGTAGACGACACCACCATCCTTCCTATCTCACAAGCCCACAACCTTGGCATTATCCTTGACTCCTCTCTCTCATTCAACCCACATATTCAATCCATCACTAAATACTGTCAGTTTGACCTTCACAACATTGCTAAAATCTGCCCTTTTCTTTCCTTCCAAACTGATTTCATGTTATCCAATCACTCATCTTAACCCGCCTTGTTTACTGTACCAGCCTCCTTGCTGTCCTCCCTGACTCCATCCTCTTCCCACTCCAGGCCATACTTCGCTTGGCTGCCTGAATCATTTTTCTGAAAAAATGTTCAGGCCATGTCTCCCCACTCCTCAAGAAACTCTAGTGGTTGCACATCCACCACCGCATCAAACAAAAACTCCTCACCATTGGCTTCAGAGCACTCAATCACCTTGGCCCTCCTACCTCACGTTGCTGCTCTACTACTAACACCCAGCCCACACACTTGTCTCCTCTAATACTAACCTCACTGTACCTTGATCTTGTTTAATCATGCCGCTGACCTCTCACCTACATCCTGCCTCTGGCCTAGAATGCTCTCCCTCCTCATATCTGACAGACATCTGCCCCCATTCAAAGCCTTATTGAAGTCACATCCCCTCCAAATGGCCTTTCCTGACTAAACCCTCCTTCCCTTTTCTTCCACTCTCTCCTGCATTGCCCTGACTTGCTCCCTTTAACCATCCTCTTCCCAGACCCAGAGCACCTATGTACATATCTGTAACTTATTTGTTTATATTAATGTCTGTCTCCCCCTCTAGACTGTAAGCTCATTGTGAGCAGGGAATATGTCTGTTTAATGTTGCATTGTACTCTCACAAGTTCATTCATACATTCAATAGTATTTATTGAGAGCTTGCTATGTGCACAGCAGTGTACTAAGCACTTGGAATGTACAAATCGGCAACAGATAGAGACAGTCTCTGCCCTTTGATGACTTACAGTCTAATCGGGGGGGACAGGCAGACAAGAACAACGGCAATAAATAGAGTGAAGGGGAAGAACATCTCATAAAAACAATGGCAAATAAATAGACCGGGCTTGGGAGGGAAGATGAGGAGCTCAGTTTTGGTCATGTTGAGTTTTAGGTGGTGGGCAGACATCCAGGTGGAGACGTCCTGGAGGCAGGAGGAGATGCCAGCCTGAAGGGAGGGGGAGAGGACAGGGGCAGAAATGTAGATCTGCGTGTCATCTGCGTAGAGATGGTAGTTGAAGCCGTGAGAGCGAATGAATTCACCAAGGGAGTGAGTGTAAATGGAGAACAGAAGAGGGCCAAGAACTGACCCTTGAGGAACTCCAACAGTTAAAGGATGGGAGGGGGAGGAGGCACCTGCGAAGGAGACCAAGAATGACCAGCCAGAGAGATAAGAGGAGAACCGGGAGAGGATGGAGTCCGTGAAGCCAGGGTGAGATAAGGTGTGGAGGAGAAGAGGATGGTCGACAGTGTCAAAGGCAGCTGAGAGGTCAAGGAGGATTAGAATGGAGTAGGAGCCATTGGATTTGGCAAGAAGGAGGTCACGGGTGACCTTAGAGAGAGCAGTCTCGGTAGAGTGGAGGGGACGGAAACCAGATTGGAGGGGGCCAGGAGAGAATGGGAGTTAAGGAATTCTAAACAGCAAGTGTAGATGACTCGTTCTAGGATTTGGGAAAGGAAGGGTAGTAGGGAGATAGGGCGATAACTGGAAGGGGAAGTGGGGTCGAGAGAAGGTTTTTTTAGGATGGGGGAGACATGGGCATGTTTGAAGGCAGAGGAGAAGGAGCCATTGGAGACTGAGTGGTTAAAGATAGAAGTTAAGGAGGGGAGGAGGGCAGGGGCATTGGTTTTTATAAGGTGAGCGGGAATGGGGTCTGAGGCGCAGGTGGAGGGGGTGGCACTTGCAAGGAGGAAGGAGATCTCCTCTGAGGATACTGCAGGGAAGGATGGGAAAGTAGGGGAGAGGGTTGGGGGGGAGACAAGATGGGGAGGGGTGACTTTGTGGAACTCAGACCTAATTGTGTTGATTTTTGTGATGAAGTAGGTGGCCAGATCATTGGGGGTGAGAGATAGGGGAGGGGGAGGAACAGGGGGCCTAAGGAGAGAGTTAAAGGTCCGGAGCAATTGGAAGGGGTGACAGGCATGGGTGTCGATGAGGGTGGAGAAGAAGTTTTGCCTGGCGGAAGAGAGGGCAGAGTTAAGGCAGGAAAGGATAAATTTGAAATGTATGAAGTCGGCTTGGTGCTTGGACTTTCGCCAGCAGCGCTCGGCAGCTTGAGCATAGGAGCATAGGAGGCAGACAGAGGAGGTGATCCAGGGCTGTGGGTTAGTGGGGCGAGAGCGGTGGAGGGTAAGGGGGAAGAGAGAGTTGAGATGAGTAGAGAGAGCGGAGTTGAGAGCGGAGACCTGATCATCGAGAGTGGGAAGTGAGGACGGGGGGCAAGGTGGGGAGACATGCTTTTGGAAGTGCTTTGTACAGTTCTCTCCATATGATAAGTGCTCAATAAATACAAGTGACAGACTGACATTATATCTGTATACTGTTATACTTGTTTATTCTTCCTCCCGTTCATGCTATTTACATATCTTTTAGGCCCTCCTGTTTCCCCACTAGATTGTAAGGTTCTTGAGGGCAGAGAACATGTGCTTTTCTTCTGGTGAGGTATACCAAGTGCTTAATACAGTATACGGGCCTTTGTTGACATTCAGTAAATACCACTGATTGACCATTTGATTCTCAGCACAAGAGGCTGGACATTGAGAATTACAGAGGAAAAGTCCAGATGGAGGGAAAAGTAAGATTTTTTTATTGTTTATATACTAGCAGATACCATGACTCTGCTTTTTCTCAACACTAGCTCTTGTGCTGACTTTCTACATTACCCTAGGTCAGTCCCCAGAAATTGCTATTTCAATCTAGGTATTTGCTGTGGGAAGAGTCTTTTCACGTTTCAACTTGTCCCATCTCTGAAATGGCCTCCCTAACCATGCTTTCTGACTCAGAACCTGATAGGATCTTGGCAAGAAACTCTCTGGTTCCAATATTGGCACCTTGGTCTAGTGTGTTAAATCCTCTCCAAATTCAAGTTTAGCAGGGCTGTTATTGGTTTCCGGTTGGGAGATAATCCACATAGACTAAAAAAAAAAAATCAAATCAACTTAGCTACTCTCAGTTCTGAGCGAGAAAAGAGAGCTCTAGTGGCTTCTAACTCAAGCACAGTTTCAGACATGAAATTTTGTGGGCCATTAGACCGAAAGAGGGATTAGCACCTTAGCTACTTTGTAAATATAAATGCTCAAAACTGCAGAGATACTGAGATCTAAAGCCACAACACAGTTATCACTACTCAGCACACAGAGTAAATGTTTATAATGACTTGATGCATGACTTCAGAGGGAATATTAAAGTCAGTGGCTGTTTGGTCCGTTTAGTGAGGCAGAGACGAAAGAATAAAATCTCATTCTTTTCTGAGGATCAAGTTGGTAGCAGACTTAGATCATGTTTGAATTTTGATTTTTGGCTACAAATCTAAACTGATGAGGCTAGAATCACAGGTTGGATGATCTAACCAATGCTTATTTAGTGATGGTTTGGAATTGTGTTCAACCAGGAGCCTGGATACAAAAATTTCCCCTTTGTCTACCTGTTATCACCTTATCATTAGGCAGAGATAACTGAATGTTTAGACCTGTCTTCTCCTATAAAGGCCCCCAAATAATCTCAATAGTTCATTTCAACAAACAATTTTCATCTGGATAATTAAGAACAAAAATAATTCAATGGCAAGAGAGCTAATGGCCCTGTCCATTAATCAGCAATATTTACTGAGTACCTACTGAGTGCAAAGCACTGTATTAAGAGTTTGGGAGAATATAACATATATAAGAAATGGACTCTCTACCCTCAAGGAAGTTACATTCATATGGCTTCTTAATTTCCCTAGGCCTCATCCTCTCATATGAAATATGAACTAAAGGAAGCAGTTAATTGGAACCACCTTGAATAATGATAATAACAACAATAGTAATGTTAATAATTATTATTACTAAATAATAGTAATTATAATAATGCTAGTGGTATTTGTTAAGCACTTCTGTGTGCATTGTTGTTTACTAACCACTGAGAGAGGTACAGAATATTCAGGTCCACAATTTAAGTAGAAGAAAGAACAGATATTTCATCCCCATTTTACAGATGAGGAACCTGAGGCACAGTTTAGAGTTCTTTCATATAGTAGTTCTGGGTAAGTTCCTGGAATTTATTCATCCCCCTGAAATCTTCTGTACTGATTTTCCCTCTCTTTTTTGTCTGAAGACATTTAGCATTCAAAATCTAATTATCACATACTTTGCTTCGCTGCCATAATTTCCCAGTTACATCTGAGACATTGCTGGGAGAATTTGCCAGCAATAACTGATCTCTTTATTTGTTACTTTAGAGTTTCTCTTCCTTCATTTTCTTTGTTTCATTACTATACTAATCCAGCTACACTAAATTGGTTACTCAATAGTGAGGCTAGAGAAACTTTAAACACCATTTTAAACACTGAATTAATGTATGTGGGTACTCACAAGTGAGTTAAATCCTTGAAAAAAAATCTGAAAGAAAATTTTCCCCCAAAAGAACCAATTTTTAAAAATTTCACTCCTTTCTCTAAATAAGAATATCAGTGTTCATCCGAGAGCAATGGGATTTAGTACAAGTGCTTGGATCAAATGTTAGCAATTTGGATGGAAAAGAAAGGGTGGATTCTAGAGATGTTATAAAGATAGAAATGACAGGATTTTATGAGAGATTGAATGTGTGAGTTAATTAAGATGAGTCGAGGAGAATGTCAACATCACAGGCTTGTGAGACAAGGAGGATAATGGTTCTGTCTACTGTGATGGAAAACTCAGGGTGGAGGTCAGAGTTTGGGTGGAAAGATGAGGAGTTCTATGTTGGCCATATAAAGTATTAGGTGTTGGCAGGACATCCAAGTAGAAGTGTCCTGGTGGCAAGAAGGAATGTGAGACTACTGAGGCGAGAGGTCAGGGCTGGAGAGGGAGATTTGGAAATCATCCAAGTACTAGATTGGATTCGAAGCCATGAGAGCAAATTAGTTGTCCAAAGGAGTGGGTGTTTATGGAGAATAGCAGAGGACACAGAACTGAAGATCTGAAGGGACTCCAACTATCCTCTATCATAAAAAATCCTCCCTTGATCTCATGGTGCCCTCCAGTAATTACCCTATCTCCTTCCTTCCATTCCTCTCCAAGCTCCTTGAGTGAGTTGGCAAAACCTTTGCCTCCACTTCCTCTCCTCCAATTTTCTCTTCAACCCCTTTCAGTCTGGCTTCTGTTCCCTTCACCCTCAAAGGTCACCAATGATCTCCTTCTTGCCAAATCCAATGGTCTGTACTCCATCCTAATCCTCTTTGACCTCTCAGCTTTCCTTCAACACTGTTGACCAACCCCTTCTCCTGGAAACATTATCCAAGCTTGGCTTCACTAACGCTATTCTTACCTGGGCCTCCTTCTGTCTCTCTGGCCGCTCATGCTCAGTCTCTTTTGTGGGCTCCTGCTCAGCCTCGCACCCCCTAGCTGTGGGGAGTTCTTCATGACTCAGTTCTGTGTCCCCTGCTATTCTCCATCTAAACCTACTCCCTTGGAGAATTCATTTGCTCCTATGGTTTCAACTACCATCTCTATGTGGATGATACTCAAATCTACATCTCCAACCTGATCTTTCTCCTTCTTTGAAGGCTTGTACTTTTCCTGTCTTCAGGATAACCTGGTGACACCAAAAATTTAACATGCCCAAAACAGAACTACTCATCTTCCCCCACAAAGCCTGTCCTCTCTGACTTTCCAATTACTATTAACAACACCACCATCTTCCCTGTCTCAGAAACCCACAGTCTTGGCATTATCTTTGAATCACTGCTCTCATTCAACCCACATATTCAGTGTGTAACTAAATTCTATTGGTTCAACCTTCACAACATCACTAAAATCTGTCCTTTCCTCTTCATCTGAACTGCTAACACATTAATCCAAGCATTTATCCTATTCCACCCTGATTATGCCATCATCCTCTTTGTTAACCCCCCTGCCTCCTGTCTCTCTTCTCACTTCAGTCCATACTTTGTTTTAATTCCCAGATCATTTTTCTATAAAACAGTTCAGTCCATGTTTCCCTAATCCTTAAGAACCTCCAGGAGATACCCTCCCACCTCCTCATGAAACAGAAACTTGTTACCATTGGCTTTAACATACTCAATCACCTTGCCCCCTCCTACCTTACGTCTCTGATTTCCTACTATAACCTAGCCCACACACTTAATTCCTGTAGTCCCAACCGAACTCACTGTACCTCGATCTCATCTATCTCGTCTCTAACCCCCTTGCCCACGTCCTACCTCTGGCTTGGCATTCTCTTCCCCCTCTTCAACAGATGATCATTCACACCACCTTCAAAGTCTTATTGAAAGCACATTTCCTCTAAGAGGCCTTCCCCAACTAAGCCCACATTCCCTTTTCTCCCACTCCCTTCTGTGTCACACTTGTACTTGGATTTGTAGCCTTTATTAACCCCATAATCAGGCCCACACCATTTATGTACATATCCAAAATTTATTTATATGTCTGTCCCCTCCTCTAGACTTTAAGCTTATTTTGGGCAAGGAACATGTCTACCAATTCTGTTATATTGTACTTTCTCCCAAGTGCTTAGTACAGTGGTCTGCACACAGTAAGTGCTCAATAAATGTAATTGATTGATTGATCCCTCAGTTAGAAGGTGGGAGGCAGAGGAGGAGCCTGCAAAAGAGACTAAGAATGAGTAATCAGAAAGATATGAGAACTAGGAGAGGACAGTGTCAATAAAATCAAGGTTATATAATGTTTCCAGGAGAAGGGGATGGTCAACAGTGATGAAGACAATTATGAGGTTGTGGATGATTATTATGGACAGACACCTATGAATTTGGCAAGGAAGAGGTTATTGGTGATCCTAGAGTGGGCAGTTACTGTGGAGAGCATGGGGTAGAAGCTAGGGGGTCAAGGAGAGAGTTTGAGGAGGAGAAGAAGTGGAGGGCAACAAGTATAGAGAACTCACACAAGAAGTTTTGTAAGGAATGATAGGAGTGAAATGAGCTAATAACTGGAGTATACCACAGAGTTGAGTGGTTTTTTTTAGGAGAGGGAAGACATTCATTCAATCATATTAACTGAGCGCTTATTGTGTGCAGAGCACTGTACTAAGACATGACCTTGCTTGAAAGCAGTGGGGAAGGAACCATTGGAAAGTGAGCATTTGAAGATGGCAATCAGGGAGGGAAGAAAGGATGGGGCAATTACTTTGATGAGGTGGAAGGTATGGGGTCAGATTAAGGGATAGGGTTTAAGAGAAGGTAGATCTCCTCTTGTGATACTGCTGGGAAGGATGGAAGAGTGTAAGAGGGGGCTGGAGGAAAGGACTGCAGAGGATCAGGATAGAATTTAAACTTTAAATTTTATTTTATTTGAATTTAAATTTTTTTCATGAAATACATGGACAAATTATTAGGGATAAGACATAGGAGTGGAGGAGAGACAGAGAGTATGAAGAGGTAGATAAGAATTTGAAAATGCTATTATGGACAATTGCATGGTAGTTCATAAGGAGAGCACTGTATTAAGAGCTTGGAAAGTACAATTAGGCAACATATAAAAGTATTGTTGCCAGGCAGATGAGATGAAAGGATTATAGCAGGTAAAGATGAATATGAGATGGTTAAGGTCCACCAGCAGTGCACTGCAACTTATCTGCAAGAGTGGAGGAAGCATACTGTGGAGATGACCCAGGACTGCAGTTGATTGAAAAATTGATGTAAGGACAAGTGAGCAAGGGAACTGAGTTCAGTTGAAAAGGTAGTGTTACAGTATTGATTTCTGTGTCAAGCAAAAGTAGGTTGGATATGGAGGCCAGATGGGCATGATGGCTTTAGAAAATTGGTTGGGTTCAAAAGAGTGGAGATCTCAGTGGGGGAACAGTGCATATCTCAGTGGGGGAACAGTGCATAGTTATAGGGAAGGGGAGTAGAGGAGAGAAGGCATGTAATAAGGTTGTGGTCGGAGACTGGGATTTCAGAGTTAACGGGCAACATATTAACAAATAGAGTAATTGAAGGAAGTAATTGAATGTAGCTGTTTGACTTTGGGCAAGTCACTTAACTTCTCTGTGCCTCAGTTACATCATCTATAAAATGGGGATTAAATCTGTGACTCCCATGTGAGAGAACCTATTGATGCCCGTCTATCTGTTTTGTTTTGTTGTCTGTCTCCTCCTTCTAGACTGTGAGCCCACTGTTGGGTAGGGATTGTCTCTATCTGTTGCCAAATTGTTCTTTCCAAGCGCTTAGTACAGTGCTGTGCACCCAGTAATAGCTCAATAAATATGAATGAATTGAATGAATGAATGAGAACCTGATTACCTTGTCTTTCCCCCAGTACTTAGAATAGTGCTTGGCACATAGTAAGCGCCTAACAAATACCATCATCATCATCATCATCATCATCATCAAGAGCAAATATGCAAAGTGTACAGAGTGGATAAAAATACAGGCATAAATGTTGGAGCTTGCTGGTGGGACTGTAGACTTTGCATGATAGGAAATACTCTGGGATAGTGAGAAATCCAAGATAATAGTGAGAGAGGTAAAGAGAGTGAGAGTAAGTGCTATTAAGAGGGAAGTGATAGAGGTACTGTAGAGGGGGTAGAGTTAGAGAGTAAATAGGCCATTTCTTGAGAAAAAGTTGGGAATACACTTAACAGCTAAATCTGGCCGTATTTATGACCTTGAGTTTGTTTCTGAGTTATTGTCAGGTTGATGACTTTGAGTTAATAATTTTCACCTAAACAGTAACCTGGGAATCAGAAAGTTTAAAGGCAAATTGCTTACGTTTCATCTTCTATTCTAAGAGGAAATTCTACTGCCTTGCTATACTGGGGTTCTGGAAAATTACATATAAGTGGTGCTTCACAATTGCTTAATGATGATAGTACTCTCACATACAGATTCAATTCTATAGGACATAGAAATGAATTTCATTTAAAGGATTTGAGCAAGACATATTAAAAAGGTAAGGTTTTTCAGAGAGAAACTATAGTATTAAAAATGAGATGATTTAAGCACTTTGGATTGAATTGAAGTCTAACTAAACATGGTGATATGATTGGATTTATTCACTATTTAATTAAAGGGTCATTAGATGAAGATGAGACTCATTTCATTATCTTCTGATAGAACAGAAACATGGATATGCCAGAGGCAGTCAGGAGTAGGAAAAAGCTAACTCATCATTCCTTCTATCCTTTTCCAATTCTTCCTAAATGTTTACATTTTAGAGTCTAGAGAATGGAACCACTAATAGTAGCTAGAGAGTAAAAAGATTTCTACAAATAGAGGAGAACTTTAGCAAACCAAAAATTGCCTTTTAAAGCAGGACTTCCTCAGATAGGATTACCATAAACAGTATACACATGCTAATGGTATTTGTTACATGTTTACTATGTTTTGTCATTTCACTAAGTGCTGGGTTTAAATACAAGATAATCAGGTCAGAGACAGTCCCCGTCCCCTCTGAGGATCATGGTTATCAAACTTGATTTTACATTTTACAAATAAAGAAACTGACACCCAGAAAAGTTAGGTGCCTTTGCTAAGGTCACACAGCAGGCAAGTGGTAGAGCCAGGATTACAACCCAGGTCCCCTGATTCCCAGTCCTGTGCTCTTTCCACTAAGCCATGCTGCTTCCCAAAACACACACACAAAACTGACCTTGGCATTCTAAGATGATGGTGAGACTATTACTGATAAGGCTGATAATTGATCAAGAATTCTTTCTAAATTGAGCGTCCATAAATATCTACCTTTGCTAGGTTATTGCATTTACTACCCACAGGGCCTTGTGCCTCTTATCCTTTCTCCCTTTTTGTAATGCAATTTTCTTGGAGAAACTTTTCTAAAAGTTTCCCATTTCAAATTGCTGTATAGTATTATATCTGTCTTCTCCCCACTGAGCCCAGCCAAATGGTATTTGTAAAGCACTTACTATTTGTCAAGCACTGTTCTAAGCACCGAGGCAGAGATAATTTAATCAGGAGGGACCCAGTCCTGGTCCCACCTGGGGCTCACAGTCCAACTAAGAAGGAAAACAAGGTATTCAATCCTCATTTTACAAATGAGATAACTGATGTAATCAACCAGTGGTAATTATGGAGGACTTATTATTTGCAAAGCACTGTTCTAAGCACTTGGGAGAGTGCAGTGTTACAGAATTAAAAGACATGTTCCCTTCCCATAATAAGTTTACAGTCTAGAGTGGGAGAGACATCAATATAAGTAAAGAAGTAATTCATAATAAATAATTTAAAGAGGCATGAAAAGTTAAATGACAAGATCACACAGCAGGCACAATTGGCAGAGGTGGAATTAGAACCCAGGTCCTCTCACTCCCAGGCCCGTGTTCTTTCCACTAGACTACATTGCTTCTATTTCTCTGTCCATCCAATTTATGGACTCACTATGAAGCAACTCTTAAACAGCTAGTTGCAGATCTTAATGTCATTCAAGCTCCTCATAATGTCCCTCCTAGCAAAAGTGTGATAAAACAAACATTGTTCTTATACTGGTGAGATGACTGCATTTCAGAACCCAGTGGTTTGCCGGTATTGTTGACAAATGTCATCTATCAACAACTAACTTCTCTATGGGGTCCCCAAAAGAGAATCCACAACAGCTACAACCCACAACAGCCACAACTTGCAGCAGCTACAACCCATTCCAGTATAGTTACTGATCATAGAACAAACCAGTATTCCTGGAAGTCCAGAACAATCCAGTTTATTGAACATAGACATACAGCTGTACTGATGTGTTGATTTGGTCCATCAGGGCAGAAATCAAATGCAATGAGGCCTTTAACCCATACCAGAATCTCACACTCCTCTCTGGTTCTGCCCCACAATGGATTGCTGTGTCTCAATTTTCTCTCCTGGGTGTTTTTTCAAGGTATTTCTGGGAGCTCCTGCTGTTGGTCATATATGGAGGAGGAGAGCATGATTTTGTTTTCCTGTTATCCCCTATGAATTCTTCTGAGATCAGTTGGTGTGAACTTTGTATCCTAGTACTCTTCTTATACCTCAGTCCAGTGAGGATGTGGTCTGGTTGCTTAGATATAAACTTCTTCCTCTCTCTCTGTTTGCTGTCCTTTGAGGATAATCTCCAGCTATTAAGTACTTAGTACAGTGCTTTGCACACAGTAAGTGGTTAATAAATACAACTGAATGAATGAATGAATCATTGTTCTTTCACCCTGTATTTGTACTTCTTGAAGGCAGCCTCCAGTTATTCTTTCTGTAACACTTATACATCTTGCTCCATTGGTTCACAATCTATTAATCCTCATATTCCAAGCACCCCCCCAGTTTGGCATGGCACTTGCCCTCAAAAATATGATTCTGTCTTATCACATGATGATTTTGTGACTAGCTGGTGTGGCTGGAACTGCTATTGAAGTCAGATAAGTCTCACAGCTACACAGGAGGCTGGGTACCACAGTTACTCAGTAGACCAGTAGTTTGGTCCAAATTCTGAAGCCACATCGGTACTACATTCTGTATGATAGAAAAAGTTTAAAATAATTTAACCTACTGCAAAACTTTCATTTTGGGGCTGGGGAATGTGTGAAATAAGCCTCTTTCAACTCTACTGCAACCAATCATGCCATCATGGAAAGAGTTTAGAATTTTGGTGAACTAGATCAGTTTTGCTTAATAAGTACCTGTGCTTATGTTTATTGATGGCATTACTTGGATTTGTAAGCTCTACACAAATACAGTGGTGAGGTCTTGGAAAGATAACATCTGCTTTCCTGCAAGTTATTTGAAGTCATATTAAGATTCAGGGAGAGCTTAATACTTTTCAGCAGCCTGTCCCGAAGGACAGTGGTTAAGGACCTTTCCAGAAATGGAGAGGAGGGTGATAACCTAGTCATTGCCCTAGTCAACTTGTCATCACTTTAAACTAGGAGGGGATTGAGGTGGTGCCTTTGAAGGCCTATGACATTTTTTCAATGTCTTCTATGCTGACAAATAACCTATGAGGGCACCTACACTTTACAATCCTTGCTTGCTATTTAAATTGCTGCAAGGAGTTTGTTCATTCCTTTGCTGAAATTACTTTCTCAAGTTTTAGAGGTAAAGGCATGTTTTTGAACTTTGGCTGGCTCTCTGTATTTCCTTAGACCTCAAATTCAATGGTAAAGGGTAATAATAATCTCCATAATAATAAAAATAGTCATATTTGTTGTGGGTAGGGATCATGTCTACCAACTCTATGGTATTGTATTCTTCCAAGCACTTAGTACATTATAGTGCACTTTCTACAGAAATGCTCTGGGCATGTCACTCCCCTCCTCCAGTGGTTGCTATCAACCTTCCCATGAAACAAAAACTCCTCTCTCTTGGCTTCAAAGCTCTCCATCACCTGGCCCCCTCCTACTTCACCTCCCTCCTCTCCAACAGCCCAACCCATACACTCTGCTTCTTAGCTGCTAACCTCCTCACGGTCCCTTGTTCTCGCCTGTCCCGCCATCAACTCCTGGCCCACGTCCTACCATTGATCTGGAATGCCCTCCCTCCTCACATCCACCAAACTAACTCTCTTTTCCTCTTCTAAGCCCTACTGAGAGCTCACCTCCTCCAGGAGGCCTTCCCAGACTGAGCCCTCCCTTTCCCTCTGCCCCTCCTCCCCTCCCCATTCCCCCTACTCCCTCCCTCTGCTCTTCCCCCTTCCCCTTCCCACACCACTTGTGCATATTTGTATATATTATTTATTACTCTATTTTATTAATGATGTGTATATATCTATGATTCTATTTATCTTGATGGTATACTGCCTGACTACTTGTTTTGTTTTTCTGTCTCCCCAGTTTAGACTGTGAGCCCATTGTTGGGCAGGGATTCATTCATTCAGTAGTATTTATTGAGTGCTTACTATGTGCAGAGCACTGTACTAAGCGCTTGGAATGTACAATTCGGCAACAGATAGAGACAATCGCTGCCCATTGACGGGCTTACAGTCTAATCAGGGGAGACAGACGGACAAAAAACAAGACAATTTAATCACGATAAATAGAATCAAGGGGATGTACACTTCATTAACAAAATAAATAGGGTAATAAAAATATGTACAAATGAGCACAGTGCTGACGGGAGGGGAAGGGATGGGGGAGGAGCGGAGGGAAAGGGGGAAAAGGGGGCTTAGCTGAGGGGAGGTGAAGGGGGAGCAGAGAGGGAGCAGAGGGAGCAGAGAGAAAAAGGGAAGCTCAGTCTGGGAAGGCGTCTTGGAGGAGGTGGGTTCTCAGTAGGGCTTTGAAGAGGGGAAGAGAGTTAGTTTGGCAGAGGGGAGGAGGGAGGGCATTCCAAGACGGCGGTAGGACGTAGGCCAGAGGTTGACGGTGGGATAGGCATGAACAGGGGACAGTGAGGAGGAGAGTGGCAGAGGAGCGGAGCATGCGGGGTGGTCAGTAGAAAGAGAGAAGGGAGGAGAGGTAGGAGAGGGTAAGGTGATGGAGAGCCTTGAAGCCCAGAGTGAGAAGTTTTTGTTTCATGTGGAGGTTGATAGACAACCACTGGAGGATTTTAAGGAGGGGAGTGAGATGCCCAGAGCGTTTCTGCAGGAAGATGATTCGGGCAGTAGAATGAAGAATAGACTGGAGTGTGGAGAGACAGGAGAAAGGGAGATCAGAGAGAAGGCTGACACAATAATCCAGTTGGGATATTATGATTGTCTTTATCTGTTGCTGAACTGTCCATTCCAAGTGCTTAGTACAGTGCTCTGCACATAGTAAGTGCTCAATAAATATGGTAGAATTAATGAATGAATGACATGCTCAATAAATAACACTGAGTGATTGATAGTTAAGTACTTACTATGTGCCAAGCACTGCTAAATGTTGGTGTAGAAACAAGATAATCAAGACACGCACATTCCCTGTCCCATACAGGACTCACAGTCTAAGAATGGAGGGAGGACAAAATTTAACCCCCATTTTACAGATAAGAAAACTGAACATAAAGAAGTTAAGTGATTTGCCCAAAATCACATAGCAGGTAATGTGATTAAAATCTGGTTCCCTGACTCCCAGGCTAATGCTTTTTCCACTAGACCATGCTGGCAAATATGTTCAGAAGATGATTAAAGTGTGTTTATTGATCTCTGTAGAATTCTTTCCTTGCCTGAGATGAGGATGATGCCATTGTTATCCTTCAGCAATGAAGTAATAGTAAATGTGAGGTGATATTGCTTCATTAATGATGATTCAAAATCATCGAGTTGAAGGTGGACAATTGTAAGCTCAATATGGACAGGGAATATGTCTACCAACTTTGTTCTATTGTACTTTCCAAAATGCTTAGTAGAGTGCTCTGCACACAGGTAGCGCTCATTAAATACCATTGATGATGATAATGATGATGATGATGAACAGTGTCACTGCACAGCTCAACTTGTTGTTCCTCAATTTGCACTGCATGGAAAGCCCTAGACTCCTAGAGACATCCTTTTTGTCATGATCATGAGAGATCACAAGGTGCTGATGATGTATTTCTTGCTTTGCTATAAGCAAATTTTTAATCAGTAATTCTTCTAAACCCAACACCATCATTAGATATGAAATTTACTGAGATCCCCTGTGTGCAAAATATTGTATTAACAGTTTGGGAATCCATGAGGAGATGTGAGATTGCAGAGAAGGTGAGAGATCAGGCCTGGAGATGCAGATTTAGGAATCATCCGTGTAGAGATAGTAGTTGAAGCTAAGGGAGTGAATGAGTTCTCTGAAGGAATGCCTATAGATGGAGACTAGAAGGGAACCCAGAACTGAGTTCTGAAGGACTTTAACAATTAGAGGGGGAGAGGCAAGGGAGGAGCCGATGAAAGAGATTGAGGATGAGTGGCCAGACAGTTAGGAAGGGAACGAGGAGAGGGTAGTTTCAGTGGAGTCAAGATTAGATTATGTTTCCAGGCAAAGGGTTTGTCCATAATGTTAGTGAAGGATTAGGATGGAGTAGAGGCCATTGGATATAACAAGAAGGAGGTCATTGGTGAGCCTAGAGAGAGCAGTTAATATGGATAATAATATGCAAGGGAACAAGGAGAGAGTTGGATGAAGGGAAGTGGAGGCAGTGGCTAGAGACCACTCACTCCAGGAGTTTGGAGAGAAACTGTAAGAGGGAAGTAGGATGGTAACTCAAGGGAGTCGTGTCAGTGCTTAGAACAGTGCTCAGTGCTTAGAACAGTGCTTGGCACATAGTAAGTGCTTAACAAATGCCATAATTATTATTATTATGTCACCAAAGGATAATTTTTTTAGGATAATGGGTACTTGAGCATGATAGAAAGCATTAGGACAGAAGCCATTGGAAAGTGAAAAGTTGAAGGTGGTAGTCAGGGAGGGCAGAAGGAAGGGGGCAGGTGTTTCAATAAGGATCAAAGAGATGGGGTTGAAGGTACAGGTGGTGAGGGTAGATTTTGAGAGGAGGTGGACAATCTTGACATAGTGCTGGGAACTATGGAAGAGATGAAGAAGGAACAGGAGGAGGGAGGGACTGGTGAGGGAAGGAGAGATTTTAGGTAGATCATGCTTGATGGTTTCAATTTTATCAATAAAGTATGTGACTAGATCACTAAGGGACAAGAGATATGGGGGTAGGGGAGTAGGATGTTTGAGGATGGAGTTAAATACCTGAAACAGCTGGTGTGGGCAATTAGCATGGAAGTCAATAATGATGGAGAAAATAATGTTGCTGGATGGAGAAGGCAGAGTTAAAGCAGGTGATGATGAATTTCATCTGGCCAAGGTCAGCCTAGGGTTTGGATTTCTGCTAGCAGTTCTCTGCAACTTGTGCACAAGAGAGGGGGAAGCATTCCATGGAGGTGATCCAGGGTTGTGTGTTAGTGATACGAGATCAGAGGATGGATGGGAAAGAGGGAGTTAAGTTCAGTGGTGGGAGTGGTACTGGAGCATTAATTTGTGTGTCAAGAGCAGGGATTTGGAGTTTGTAGACCAAATAGGCCATGATAACTTTAGAAAATTGGTGCAAATTAAGGGATGGGAGGTCTCTGTCAGGGACAGGACATATTTGCAGGGAGTGGGTGTGAGGGAGAGAAAGCAGGTGCGGGTAGTGGAATTTCAGTGTTGGTGAGTGTTGAAGCAGTACAGTGACTAGAAAGCCCCATTAAAGGTGTACTTTCCTACCCCTGGTTCCTTACCCCTCTTCCTCTGGAAATTGAGACTCCTACCTAGTTGGTCTTTTCAACCTATAAACACATGATTGGGGTTTCAGGCCTTTGTAAGGTGCTTTGGGATTCTTGAACAAATGTACTTGGGGATTCTTTCTCATTGTGGTGAGTTCACTATATTCACCTCCTACCTTTTCATTTTCACTTTCTAACATTTTAATTAAATTTCTAAACTCTGGGAATTTGCCAAAAAAATCTATTCCTCATATAAATTTCCCATCAATATTGATCATTTGAAATTTCCTCATTAATTCCATAATGAGATTAAATGCTTAGAAATGATTACAATTCAGCTGAAAATGTTTGTTTCATTTAATGTTTTTCACTGTCCAAAAAATACAAAAATCTGTGGGCACATAGACAATCGCCTTAATAATTCAGGGATTCATAAAGTTCTCATATTGTTCCAATGACCATTTGAATTTGCACTCATCTTTTTATTAAATATTATTTTCTGAGTCCACTGGCCCCATTCTTTATGTCAGTGCATATCATGAGCAACTGAAATGCTAAAGCTCTTTCCTCACCTATTAAAAAGAAATAGATTTTCTCTAGTATCACTAGAAAGGGAGCAGATATTGTTTTTTCAGAAAGATTTCATAAAAATGATTGTGAGCATGAAAAATTAATTATCTCCTGGGTTACCAAAATCCTTTATTCTGTCTGGTAAATTTAATATGCTGCTGTTGTTCTTCTAACATATAGAAAGTAGTCATAATTATCAAGACAGGAGCAATCTTTGCATGTACCAAGTGTTTACCAGAAACAATAACTAATCGTTTTTCCTCTAACAGAGAAGAGGATCCATGAGCATTTTGTAGGTCCCCTAACTGGCGTGACCTCTGACCATAGTTCGTTGACAGTTACCTACTAGATAATAAGAACCTGGGCAGCTGGGCTTTGACCACTATGTTTTCCTGAATTCAAATCTTCAAACTAGATTGTTGGAGTGAGGTAGTATGATTTACAAAGGGAGAGAGTTGGACATGTTCATTGTTTTTTTCTTTTATATTCTAATATGGGGCATTCCTTCCCCCTGCAAATTCTCTGTTGCACTCTATGGGAATTTTGCAAGAGGAAATGTGAGGAGAATGAACTTTCGTTGCTCCTGCACAATCTTTTAGAAGTCAAATTTATTTCCATCCTGTTCTAGTTGGGGGGACTAGCTCCCTGGTGACCAATCTGGTGCTGCCAATCATAAGTCTGATATTTTCTGATAAAATTGAATTTAAAAATTTCAAACCTGAAAAAGCAACATGTTCCATGACAACTGGGCATCTTTTAATGGTTGTCATTGAGAAACTGAACGGTATTCTTCATGATGCTGTCAGCTGGCAAATATTTGTTTCCTTTTTTTACTCACCCTGACTTCCCCTGATTTCACTGATGTGAGAAAGGAGCGTGGCTCAGTGGAAAGAGCACGGGCTTGCAAGTCAGAGGATGTGGGTTCTATTCCCGGCTTCAGCACTTGTCTGCTGTGTGACCTTGGGCGTCACTTTACTTCTCTCTACCTCAGTTACCTCATCTGTAAAATGGGGATTAAGGCTGTGAGCCCCATGTGGAACAACCCGATTACCTTGTATTTATACAAGGTACATAGTACCTTGGCACATAGTAAGTGCTTAACAAATATCATTATTAATTAATTAATTTCCCTTCAGCTGTCCTGTTCTTTCTACCTGTACCCACCTTCCTTTAATCTTCTAAACTTTGGTCTCCAAGGTCTCTCCTGGTGCCCCCTTAACCCTTCTTCTGATCACTGATACCCAAAACCCTCTATGGTAGGGAGGAGACTTGTGGGGGCAACTGAAACTAATCTTCCGTACCACGCTATCCAGGCCCCATCCCATTCATACTGTATTGTGGCTGTAGGAGTCCCAGATGGCAACGGCTAAATGGCAGGTAAAGGATAAGGAGGGAACATATAAGAAGGTTTGGAGCTTTCATAATCCAGGACCTGGTGTAGGTTGGATCATTAGTTAAAGGATTGAAAGAAGGAATGAGTGGTAGGCTGACCAGTGGGATGAATAAAAATACATAAATAAATAGAAAGGATTTACTGGTCACAACATCAGGATAAATTGCATTCAGTTTTCCTATGATAGAATATATGAAAGATATCCTCTACTGCTCACCCAAGCAAATTTTGGTCATGTCTGCACTTCTTGAGGCCTGCCTATGTACTTGCTGGACTCCGTGCCCATAGGCAACATGACTGGCAAGGACAGAAACTGCTATCATGGTAATTAATTTTATCATGCAGGTTCTCAGACCTGAAGTCAGGGCTGACTCACATCTGGCGTTTTCTATGGAAGACTCCAACATGATCCTCAACAATGAAAGGGAAGAACTTGGAGCAAATTATTGCTTTTTGCAGTAATTTTCATATTAATGTCTGTCTGCCCTCTAGAATGTAAGCTTGCTACGGACAGGAAATGTGTCTGCTAAATTTGTTGTATTGTACTCCTCTAAATGCTCTGCACAGTGCTCTCTGCATAAAGTACTCAATAAATATGATTGCAAGAAATTAACTTCATTAGCACTCATGAAAATTGTTCACTATACCAACTTTTCTATTAGGTATGGAAAGGATACAATAACAGATGATTGTCACCAAAAATTAGATGGAACTTTTAAAAGCATCTAACAGAGACCTTCTGGTCACTCTTCAAAAGTCAAAAAATGAAATGTTTGAAAAATTAAAGAATTTCCTCATTCCATTTTGGAACAGAGTTAAAAATTTATAAGAACAAAAATGGAATTTTATTTAAACTGTTTCAAGCAAGAAGTAATCTCAGTTTATCCTCAACTGCAGAAGACACAAAAGGTTGATGGGATTAAATGACTATTCTATTAAAAAAAGTCTAATAATCAATGATTTCCTGAATCACCAAGGAGGAAAAGTAGAGAAAAAGGCTAAAGGTAAAGACTTCTGAAGATCCTTTGGTACAGTGAGCCTGAGAACTCAATAATTTAGGAAGCTCTTGGAAATCAGAGGTGTAATTCTTTCTCCTAAATTATCTGCACTCACCCATCTTTAATTTCAGGTTTCCAGATTCTATTTTTTAGAAAGTGAGACATGGGCTGCTGATTTCAACTGCATTTTTCTCCTGCAGGGAGATGGAGCTCAAGTGATCCAAATATGAAACAATTAGCATTCCCCTCAGGACAGACCTTTACTGGAAAATAGGGTATGGCAAGGAATAATAATAATTATTATTATGGTACTTGTTAAGCACTTAGTATGTCCCAAATACTTTTCTAAGCTTTGGGGTAGAGCCAAGTTAATCGGGTTGGACACAGTCCCTGTCCCACATAGGGCTCACACTCTTAATCCTCATTTTGCTGTTGAGGTAAATGAGGCCCAGAGAAATTAAGTGACTTGCCCAAGGTCATACAGCAGACAAGTGGCAGAGCTGGGATTAGAACCCAGGTCCTTAGAACCCAGGCATAAGAATCAATCCCTTGAGTATCGGACATCTGGCAACCTTGACCAAGTCTTCCAAGGAAACCAGTGACAAAGCATATGTCTAACTAGAGAGCTGGGGCTCTGAGATATCTAATATTTCTGGAACTCTTGTTCTGCTGGATGCACATTAAAAGGACATAAGCACTAGAAAGGCCTGGTGGATTAGGCTGAAGAGTTGGACAGAGACAGCTGTAGTCCTAATTATATTCTCTGACTGACCTACTGGGTAGCCTTTCCTATGTCTCTGTCTTGTGCTTCAGCATCCTTCTGTGTAACATGGGGATAATACAAAGCGGCTTCCCAGGTAAGCTGCGGAGAATAACACACTGATGATCAATAAGGGATCTTAAAGTAGAAAGTACTCTGAAAATTGTTCCTGGAGCTCTGACAAATATTTTGAATTCTCAGTATGGTTTGCATACTGTTTTCTCCAGAGGGAATTGCTTTCCACTTCACAGACATATTGGATATAAACATGGATCTGAGCAAAACAACAAAAAGGGCCCATTTGAAATTTATGTTCTCTTACAGCTTTTAAGATAGCTGCTTCTCCTGTTTACAACCACCCAAATCCTGGAGGGGACAGAGGCTGAGGAGCCCATCAGAAAACAACAAATGCGCCAAAGTTTGGGTAGGTTGAATATTATTTCCCTTGCTCTTGACATTGTATATTTTCCCTGCAAGTCATTACTTTAAACTGAGATGTGAAAAAAATTCTTCCAGAAACCACTTCCTTTCTTTCTTACCCCTGGGGGAGAGGAAAAATTACAGGAAAACTATGTGGTAATCATGGACACATTAGGCACTATAATGATCTTTTAAGCTAAAGGTATAATGGAGTAGAGAAATTGAATTCAACAGTCTCCCAGAAGAATTAATGAGGGAAGGTGAGCAAGTTGTATTGCTTCTTTGCTTGATGACAAGTAGAGCACTTGGAACTTTTCTCTGGTTATAGTTACCCTTCAGATCTTGAAGGGATAAGTAGAACACAGAAGCAAATAACTTATGCTTCAGCATGGGACTCTCAGGGCTGAGTATTTC
Source organism: Ornithorhynchus anatinus (assembly GCF_004115215.2). NCBI lineage: Eukaryota > Metazoa > Chordata > Mammalia > Monotremata > Ornithorhynchidae > Ornithorhynchus > Ornithorhynchus anatinus. Next base: position 113,622,614 of record NC_041729.1, read on the forward strand.
TGTGAGAGAGATTATATTTACCATGGTAAGTGTTGTACAGTAATGAGGAAGATGGAGCTAGGTAAATGCTTGTCTCCTGAAACTCACTTCAGATTGGGAACCCAGCTCCTTCAGCTTGGATAGGAAAGGTGGTGATCTCAGACTCAGAATTAGTCAGATAATTACAATCACTCATTTCTGCACAGCTTTTTGAGGGCAGGGATTGGGAGAGAGCCTGCAACAAGCTGCCTTATTAGTGACTGTTTGTGATCGTGCGAACAAGAAGGAAGAGACTCATAAAGGCACTGATGGGCTCTACCTGAGACAAGTGATTGCTGGCTTGTGGGGATGGAGCAAGGAGGGAGGTGTGGCCTTCTCTCCCTTCTCTACCCAGTAATGGGCCTGGATCAATCAGTGACTGCTTTGTAGAGCCCCAGCTGTGACACCTAAGACAGATAAAAGGTGGTCATTTTGAGGGCACTGAGGTACACAAAGAAGCAACATGGAGGCACACAGGGAAGCACCTGGAGCAGTACAAGACAGTAGCACTTGGAAGCAGAAAGAAGCATTGGCAGAATGGGCTCCTTTGATCACAGACTGGTATTGGTTACTTGGTGGAGTGAGTGTATGTATGTATGTGTCACTCCCTTGCATGCTGGTAAAATTAAGTAAAAAATTTACCAGAGTTACCTTGCTGATCAGAGGTGTGATTTGACTTTATTACGTGTCACCAAGCCTCCCCTGGTCTAGGAAGGTCCTGGTTGGTACACACTGGGGGCTTGTGACAGATTGTATCTATTGTCAATTATAGATTTCAAGCATTCAGTATACTTGTCTGCATATGACAGGTACTATGTAAACTCTATTTTCCCTTTCTAGACTGCAAATTCCTTGTGGGCAGGGAACTTTCTACCAAATCAGTCATATTGTACATCCTCCACCCCCACAAGATATTTATTACACTGCTCCGTACCCAGTAAGTGTTCAATAAATACCACATTGCGGGAGTTGACAGCTGTTGCATAAATACAAGTGCTAATGTTGATCCCTTAACTAAATGAAAGGGGTTGTAACCCATAAACCCTAGAGTCTGTGTGAAGAGAGTGTATGGGACACAAATGGGGATCCATTTGTGTGATCCTCTAAAAGTAGCTCCTTCCTCAGCAGAAAAAAGATTATAATAATAATAATGGTATTTTTTAAGTGCTGATCATGTGCTAAGCACTGTTCTAAGTGCTGGGGGGATACAAGGTAATCAGGTTGTCCTACGTGGAGGTTACAGTCTTAATTCCCATTTTACAGATGAGGTAACTCAGCCACAGAGAAGTGAAGTGACTTGCCCAAGGTCACACAGCTGACAAGTGGCAGAGTCAGCATTAAAACCCATGACCTCTGACTCCCAAGCCCAGGCTCTTTCCACTAAGCCATGCTGCTTCTCATATGAAGTACTAGGACTCTGGAGACACCTCCAATAGCCAATCTATTAAGAGTGGTTTTCTAAATTGTTTCACTGGGTGGGAAAAAGTGGTTGAAGTTGCCTATGGGCCATCACAATATGTCTCCCAAGTGACTTCTATAGTTCTCTTGTCCGCAGTAGGCACTAATAAGTATTCATATATGAATGAATGAATAAATGTAATCGTGCACTGCCCTATCTGAATTTAAAATGGATGCTTCTTGATGGTAGTGTCATCTTTTTGTATCCTGCACTCCTTCCCTGTATTTGTTAGTTCAAAGCTGGTCACCTGATGAATACTCTAAGTATCATTTGTAACTATTTTGGTATTAAGCACTCACTATGGTGTCAAGCAATTTACTAACCCTGGGGTAGATATAAATCATATAAGACACAGTCCCTTCCCACATGGGGCTCACAGTCTAAATAAGAGGAAGAGTGAGGAAAGTGAGGCACAGAGAAGTGAAGTAACTTGTCCAAGGTCACTCAGGAGCAAGATGTGGAGCCAGGATTATAACCCAGTTCCTCTGACTCCCAGGCCTGTGTTCTTTCCATAGAACGTGCAGCTTCTACAGTGACTCAAATTAAACTGAATTTTGAATGGTTATATAGGGTTGAAAATTATCAGATTACCTTCTCCTATTATGATCAGAATAGTTTTGCTTAGACCCTGCTTTGTGTGGCTGCAGCACTGGACATACTTCTCCAGAGGTATCTTCATTACCAATGCTTGATTACACCAATCTTCAAGCCAAGTGACAGATCTCTTTTGGTGGCAGTTAGCCAGTGAGTGGAGAAAATATGTTGGGGAATGTGGGAAGTTTTTTCTTTTCATCCAGGAGGGTACATTTCTGGCATCTTCTTGTTTATGGAGAGAATCAAGTCCACTGTGCTATATGTGCTTCCTGTAATCGTTTGCTAGGGGCTGGGTAAAGGTTTTGACAACAGTAAAGGAGTCCTTTGGAACATTCCACATAGTTCTATATCAAATTTCTAAACAGAATAATTACTTCAGAGATGAGATGCCAAGAACTGGAAAAGGAGCTTGCTGCCTCCGTATGCCCATGTTGCTGTTTTGACCCAATGGAAGAGCAGATATATGCCATTTGCCCAATAATTTTGTCTCTTGTGGAAACAGGCTCTCCCTGTGCTAGTGAAGTAATTGCCAAAGCAAGAGAAAGGATGTGAACATCAGAATGCTGGCTCAGAATAACCTATAGGAGGTAACAGGAACCAAGTTGCCTCTAAACCTATGGGGCACTCAGGCTGCAACCATACTGATTGCCAAACATGCCTCAGTTTGATTACTGAATAGGCAGGGGCCTGAAAAAAAAATATGAGGCTACATTGCTGGATTTTGCAGTTCGCTAATCCCAAGGCACACTTGCACATCTGCTTTGCATTCTGGGCTTTGCTTTATTTTAGGCTAATTAAGTATTGAAGCAGATGAACACTGCTTCTGAAGAACATTGGATTTGAAGGCTTTAAGAACGTTTTGAGAGCAAATGGTAAGCCACAGAGGATTCCATTATAGATGTTTTAATAATTGGGGTTTTGTGTTCTGATATGGTTCTGCTTTTATCCATCAGGTAAATACCGACAGGGGTTATGGTAGGATGTTGGGTGAGGAACTACTTCTGGACAGGGTAAATGAGATAAAGCATTCATTCAAGCCATGTGATTTTATCACAATTCAGAAATTGGTTGGGAGTGGTATAGGAATAGGCATTGTCACTCTTTATAATATCTTGCTTCCAAATACGTCCCTTCATAAATATTTGGCTCCCTACAACTGCTTCTTCCCAGCTCACACTCTACACTCCACCCAAGTGAATTTTCTAATTGTATCTTGCTTATGACTCTCTGGGTCTCATCCCTGTTTTGGATGCCTTCCTTCAAATACATCAGGCCACAGATCTCCCTGTCTTTGAAGCCCTCCTGAAAATTCGCTTTATTCAAGAGGAATTCTCTGATTCCTTCCCACTGCATCAGATCATTTTTAACAATTACATAGCAGCAATTATCCTTAGGATTTATTACATACATACAGGCATACTTCTACCTTGCTAAGTTCAAGCTATTATGAAAGACATTTCAGACATTTTTAAAGTAACTCCTTGCTCTGGATTTTGACAACAAATGCCTGTATCATAAGGTCAGGTGCCACTCTTCTCCGTTGCATCCCCCATGACTCCCACTAGCTACATTTTGGGGATATTGCTTCTGTTGCTCCTGCTTTTGTGCAGGAACCCCAGCCATTGACCCTTACCCTCTAGGTCACAAAGTCAGGAGCAGAGGCCAGGCCAGACCAGGAGTCGAAGAGGGTAGGTGATGGTGGCAGTCTTAGCAAGAAGAGTTGGTCATTGAGGCAAACAACTTCCTTTACCCATTTTTTACCTGGTCTCCCCTCCGCTCTCCTGTGTTCAGACCCAGATTCCATGGCTTTATGACCTCAGAAGCTGAAGCCTCAGGTCAAGAAAGTGTAATTGATGATGGTGGTCTAGTGGCTGCAGTGACTGCAGGAGCAACAGCAGTAGTAGATATAAAAAATGCAGCAAGAAAGAATTGAAAGAACAGAAGCAGATCACAGAGGGAGGGTTTGGGGGAATGGGGAAACAGAAGAAACAGTGGGGAAGATTTGAGATTCAGGATTGGGAGCATAAAAGCCCCAGAAAACTGGGTAAGGGAGAGTACAATTGATTTTCTGGAGGGGGAAATCATTGAGAGCACTATAGTAGTTTTATCATTCAACATTTGCATCAGAATCATGCCAGCAAACAAGGTCTTTGTCAATCAATCAAAATAGTATTTATTGAGCCCTTATCTTATGCTGAGCACAGTATTAAGTACTGGGGAGAGTACAATAGAATTAATAGAAAGGATCTTGGCCCTCAAGGAGTTTACAATCTAGCTGGAGGGAGAGGATCAAAAATAAATTACAGATAGGAAAAAGCAATAGAGAATAAAATACAGAGCGGTGGTATGAGGACCCAAGTTAGCTGATTCAGCAGATCTGATAAAGGTTATGCAGCTATGAGATTAATCATGAAATCCTACTGGAGATGGGCTTTCAGAAAGGTTTTAAATATGGGGAAAGCAGAGTTCTGTCAGACATGAATGGGGAGGTAGTTCCAGGCAGGAGGGAAGATTTGAGTTAGAGGTCACTGGTAGAAGGGATGAGAAAGGAATCAGTGAATTGATAAGATAGAGAAGAATGAAGTTGAGTGGGGTGTAAATTAGGAGATAGCTTATTCTGTGCCTTAAAGCTGATAGAAGTTTCTGCTGGATGCAGAGAGGAATGGACAACCATTGAGGGGTTTTGAAGAATGGGGAGATATGTGCAAAATGATGTTTTAGAGAAATGTTATGAGCAGAAGAATGAAGTATAGACTGAAGAGGGGAGAGGCTTAAAGCAAAGAAGACAGGGAGAGGGCTGTTACAGTGAACTCAGGAACACAAGTGCCCTGGATCAGGTTGGTAAGAGTTTAGATGGGAAAGAAGGGATGGATTCTAGAACTGGCAGGATTTAGTGACAGATCAAATATGGGGTTAAAATATTGAAAGACAGGGAGGAATTAAAGATAATGCCCAGGTTAAGAACTTGAGAGACCAGGAGGATGGTAGTGTTGTCAACTGCGAGTGGTAAATTAGGTGGAGAAGAGTATTTAGGAAGATTGAAGAGTTCTGTTTTGGGCATGTTGAGCTTGAGCTGTCAAATATACATATCCTGTAGAAAAGAAGAAATGCAGCACAACAAAGAGGAGAGAGAGGTCCTGGTAAGTGAGGTAGATTTTATAGTTATCCACATAGTCGTAGTAGTTGAAGCTATCAATCAATAGTATTTATAAAGAAGCAGCTTGGCTTCGTGGAAAGAGCACGGGCTTACAAGTCAGAGGATGTGGGTGCTAATCCCGGCTCTGCCACTTGTCATCTGTGTGACCTTGGGCAAGCCACTTAACTTCTCTGTGCCTCAGTTACCTCATCTATAAAATGGGGATTAAGAGTGAGCCCCACGGGGGACAACCTGATTACTTTTTACCTACTCCAGCACTTAGAACAGTGCTTGGCACATAGTAAGCATTTTACAAATACCATTATTATTATAGAACTCTCACTGTGAGCAGAGCATCATATTAAACACTTGGGAGAGTACAGTTTAACAGAATTGGGAAACATATTCCCTGTCCACAAGGAGCTTACTGTCTAGTGGGAAAGACATACATTAATATAAATGAATTACTGATGTGTATGCGAGCCTTATGTGGTAAGGCTGAGGGTAGGGTGAATGAAGGGTGCAAATCCAAGTGCAAGGGTTACACAGAAGGTAGTGGGAGAAGAGGAAATTAGGGCTAGGTAGGGAAGACCTCTTAGAAGAGATGTAATTTGAATAAGACTTTGAAAATGAGGAGAGTGATCATCTGTTGGATAAGAAGGGGAAGGGAGTTTCAGGCTAGAGGCAGGATGTGTGTGAGGGGTCAGGGGCAAGATAGAGGTTAAGTTACAGTGTGTAAGTTGGTTTTAGAGGAGCAAAGTGTGTGGGCTGGGTTGTAGTAGATTATCAGAGAGGTGAGGTAGGAGGGGGAGAAGGTGATGGAGTGCTTGAAAACTGATGGTAAGGCATTTTGGTTGGGTCTGGTGGTGGATGGGCAACCACTGGAGGCTCTTGAGTGGGGAAACATGGATTGAACAGTTTTATAGAACTGTGATGCAGGGAGCAGAGTATGGACCAGAGTTGGGAGAGGCAGAGAGGTCAGCAAGGAGGCTGATGCAGTCATGAGGATGGATGAGCTCCCCTAGGGAGTGAGTGAAGTTTGATAAGAGAAGAGAACCCAGAATAGAGCCTTTAGTGTCCAAGTGGCCCAGAGTGTCCAAGGCAGCTGAGAGGTCAAGGAGCAATAGGATGGAATCCAGAAGGGGGTCATTGATCTTTGAGAAAGTGGTCACTGAAGTGAATAGGGCCCAAACTGGATGGTAAGCGATCAGAGTCAAGAGTTGGAGGAGAAGAAGTAGAGGAAGGAAATGCATACCAGTCAGGTATGGAAAAGGACAGAAAGCAGTAAATAGGTTAGTAAACCTGAAGGCAAATAGGCTTGAAGGAGAAAAGTAGGTCATTAACAACTGAGATGTGAGGCAGGAAGGAATTAATCAATTGATTTTTGTGCATGGCCCTCTGATCATAATGGGGAGGGGAATAGTTTAGCACAAAGGACCACTGAAGATGAATGCATTATTCACAATATGGGCTAGCTATCACCAAGGATCCAATACAGATGTGAAAAATCTGAAATTGCCCACTTTTTGGAAGCTTCTGGCTTCTGGCTAATGCCATTGTTATCATCATCTTATATGATTGGAGGTACAAGAGATTACTCATTCTGTAGGCCTGGACTTTTAAACAGGCTTCCTCATTCTTTTGTACTGATTTTAATGTCTTTAGTACTTGCTTGACACATTCAAGAACATACTTTAATAGTCCTTCTGGAGATAACTCAAATCTACAAAAAACATATGTCACGAATAAATTCATATCTTGCGGCTCCAATTCCCTAGCAGCCTCATTAGAAGCTTTTAAAATCTTAAAAAAAAGGTGTTTTGGCAAATTAATGCCCATCCCACAAAGCATTTGTCTCAGCCTAATTATTGATGATCAACAGTTTTTTCTCCAAAGTTTTCAGCAGTTTTGAATCCCACAGGGTAACAACTATTTTCTTAATAAAGAGCAAGATTGCAGGAAAAACACTTGTTGATCTTGACAGAATACTGCCCATATTAGCCACTTACTCCAGGAAGCTTTTCCTAATTAATTCTTCCACTTTCGGAATCGTCATCCCCCCCCCCCCCCACACCTCCAGTCATTGCAGTACTCTTACATAAATGTTAATTTGTTATCAATGTATTTATCCACTTGTGTTTGTTATCTGTGTTTACTTTCACCAGTATGTTAGCTTGCCTTCTCCTTTAGACTTTAAGGTTCTCAGATATAGCATTTGTCTTATACTTCAATCAGTATACTTATTGTTTGTTGAGTTCCTCATGTATGTGGAGCACTGTACTAAGCACTTGGAGGGTACAATTCAATAAGGAGATGTATTCCTTCCAAGTTCCTAGTACAGTATTCTGCACCCAAGAGTTATCCAAACAATATTGTTGATTATCATGATAAAAAGCATACCTCTTTTTTTAACAAAAGAACGGTTTTCTTGTCTGCTAAGCATATGTAACACTTTAAATTCATCTAAATCCATCAATGCCAACTTTTGTATGTACATTTGCAAAATTCTCATTCCATTTTTGTGCCTCAGTACTGGAATACTATTCTTATATTTTTAAATAAGTTTTTTTTTAAAGGACACATTTCCAAAAAATCTTCTTTTGTTCTTCCCTTTATGTGTTTATTTCTTTGGAGCCTAAGAACAGCCAATACCTAGAATTATCCCTGGCCTGCTTATTTTTGTTCACTCACCTTCAGTATTTTAATCAGAAGTATCAGGGTCTCAAAATTACAAGTCCTTGGTGGACTAGGTTGGTGCTGCAATTTATATTTCATTGTACTTCATTTATTAAAGGACAGTTTCTCATTATGCTTTAGAAGCAGCAGAATATTCAGTAGCTCTAGCTAACATTTGGCTACTTTTAAGGCTCCATAATATTTCAATCAAGGTTTTATTTCTTTGCCTGAAATATTTATTTACAATCCAATGAGAGATAGTGAATCTTGCAATTAAACAGTGCTACATTGTTGTCTCCTTTTTTTAAAAAAAAAAAAACAAACACCACTTACAATGCCTCCATAAAATGAAATTATTTCGTGTTACATATATCAATTACTCTCTATAGTTTATTACTCGGTCTAGAGAGAATCAAATAATAGTAAAAGCAGCAGTTATAAATTTATATTAAGTGTAGATTCAGTGGGGTGAGTGATTGAAGGAAAAACAATTTTTTCATTTCCTTTTTTTCAGACAAACAACAATGCTGATGATAAAAGGCATTTAAAAGAAAAGTTTCGATACTGCTAATCCTGTTTAGACGGGCAGAGAGAACTGCATTTTGATGCCTATGGTGATTGATGTTTATAATAGAAATCAAAATAAATAAAACACATTTCATTTCTGGTTTAAAATTATTTGATGGCCAAGTCAATATTGACGATTCTCAGGCTGTCCATTTCCCCATCTACATCATAGTAAAGCAGGACTGAAGGGTAATCTCCCACCTCTGACCCCTTTCTAGCATATCCCCCTTTCTCAACACGCTCCCTCTTCGAATTCTCTGTATTCCAGTACTCCCTCTCTTCAACAGCGACCCCCCCAAAAAAAGCCTACCTCCTTTATAAAACTCTACCCTATGAATTCTCAACACATCAAATTGTCAGCCCAACAGCTACAATTAGCACATATATTTATATTCATGCTCAGCACTTAAAGATATATGTAATTCAATCATTTTTCCACTATTTTATCTTGAAATACTCTGAGCGACTACCTTTTATATCCTTATTAGTAATAATTAATAGTTAAGTGCTTAACTATGTGCCAGGCACTGTACTAAGTGCTGAGGTAGTTAGAAGCAGATCAGGTTGGATGCAGTCCCTGCCCTGTGTGGGGCTCAGTCTCCTTCCCCATTTTACAGATGAGGTAACTACGGCCCAGAGACGTGAAGCGACTTGCTCAAGGTCACACAGCAGACAAGTGGCAGAGCCAGGATTAGAACCCATGACCTTCTGACTCCCAGGCCTGTGCTCTATCCACTACCTAGTGTTGCTTCTCCTTCCTATATGCGTCTTCCTACAGTTTCTACTATTTGTAATAATTAATGTCTGCCTGTCACCCCTATTAGATTACAAAAGCCTTTTGTTTCTGGTATTAAGTGCTTGGGAGAATACAACAGTTGGTAGGTATGTTCCCTGTTCACAAGGAGGTTACAGTAATAATATTAAGTGCTTACTGAGGGCAAAGCTTAGTTCAGTAGGAACAAGTGGGAATAAGGCAAAGACCCTGTTCCTCAAGGAATTCAGAATGTACAAAAACTTGGGGAAAAGATTTGAGACTAACCCTTTGGGAGTAATGAAACAAAACATTAAAACAGTTTGAGACAAGGACAAATACACAATACACAAAATAAAAATCCATGAGGAACTGTGCCTAGAGGACCAGAATTTCAGGCTTCTTTATAATTTAGAGTCTGGCATACACACAAAAATAGCTGCAGCAGCCACTAACTTCCCAAGGTTGTATGAGGCCTCATGCTGCAGGTGCCGTTCTTTCTCATAAGAGAGGTGGAAATCAAGACAGAATGGGGCCTCCTTGATGGTGTGGAGGGAAGATGTTGCTGGTTCCTGGAGAGATAGTGTGGCTGGTTCCTAGAGAGATAGTCTTACTTCTATTGCCTGTCTTGAAACCAGCCCCCAACCCACATCCCACCTCTGTCCTGGAACGCCCTCCCTCCTCAAATCCACCAAACAATCACTCTTCCCCACTTCAAAGCCCTACTGAAAGTGCACCTTCTCCAAGAGACCTTCCCAGACTAAGCCCTCTTTTTCTGGGCTCCCCCTCCTTTCCTCATCACCTCACTAGCTCCCTTTGCTCTTCTCCCCTGCCCTCACCGCCCCACCGCATTTAGGTATATACGTATATACCTATAATTCTGCTTATTTATATTTAGGCCTGTTTACTTCTTTTGATGTCTGTCTCCCCTCTTCTAGACTGTAAGCCTGTTGTGGGAAGGGATTGTCTTTCTTTACTGCTCTATTGTACTTTCCAAGCACTTAATACAGTGCTCTGCACACAGTAAGCACTCAATAAACATGATTGAATGAATGGTAGCTCACTCAAGGAGGTAGCAACCAAGCAAAAGGAAGCAATGTGGCCTACTAGAAAGAGTATGGGCCTGGGAGTTAGAGGACCTGGCTTCTAATCGTGACTCTCCACTTATCTGCTTTGTGGCCTTTGGGTATTTGATATTTGTTTCACCGCCCCCCACCCACCCCCCACAGCACTTATATACATTTTTTTAAACTATATATTATAAATTATATTAAAATTATATTAATGTCTGTCTCCCCTCTCTAGACTATAGGCTCATTATGGGCAGGGAATATGTCTGCTAATTCTGTTATTGTACTCTTCCAAGTCCTTAGTATAGTATTTTGCACATAAGTTCTCCATAAATACTGTTGATTGATAGAGAAACAGTGTGGCTTAGTGGAAAGAGCATGGGTTTAGGAATCAGAAATCACGTGTTCTAATCCCGGCTCCACCACCTGTCAGCTGTGTGCTTTGGGCAAGTCACTTAACTTCTTGGTTCCTCAGTTACCTCATCTGTAAAATGGGGATTAAGACTGTGAGCCTCATGTGGGAGAACCTGATTACCCTATATCTACCCTAGCACTTAGAACAGTGCTCAGTACATAGTAAGCGCTTAACAATTATTATAACAATAATATTGATAGCATTTGTTAAATGCTTACTATGTGCGAAGCACTGTTCTAAGTTCTGGGGGAATACAAGCTAATCAAAGTGTCCCACATGGGGCTCAGCCTTAATTCTCATTTTATAAATGAAGTAACACAGGCACAGAGAAGTTAAGTGACTTGCCCAAAGTCACACAGCTAACAAGTGGTGGATCTAGGATTAGAACCCATGACCTCTGACTCCCAAGCCAGTGCTCTTTCCACTGAGCTACGAAACGTCTGGTATGGAGGAGTTATAAATTCTTCTGGTGTTAATGTGCCCAATGACTGTTTAAAGACTCCTGTGTAAAATTAGGATCTAGTGGGGCTTTCAAGTGAAAGTAAAGTTAGTTAGGCAGTGTCTGGTGAGAAGTACCAAGCCCATACTCAAACTAAATGGACCCTACACTAGAAATTTATATCTCTGTACACTCAGCACTAGTGTAGAATAAATATGCATTAGTCAAGTGCTTATTTTGCATCATTCATTCACTCATTCATTCATACTTATTGAGTGCTTACTGTGTGCAGTGAAGTCAAGCACTCTTCTAAGCCCTGAAGGTCGGTTCATTTGGTAGCTGTAGAAGAGAGGCAGGATAAACTCAGCAGCAACTTTCATACCAGGCCTGGCAAGCACAGAGCATGCTGGGGACAGGCAGAGAGTTCCTCAGCTGCAGTGTGAGGGCCAAGGACACATAAGGATGAGCCACTCGGTTGTGGTGGAAGAGGAGCTGAAGAGGCTCTGTAGTGGCTTTCAAGGTAGCTGTAAATAGTAGTAATGTTATTTATTCTCCCTGAGGCCTTCCCTGACCAATTGTTCATTTTCCCTACTCTACCTCTCCCTTCTGGGTTGCTCTCACACTTGATGATTTGTATCTTTTACAATAATAATAATAATAATGATGATGGTATTTAAGCTCTGGGGTAGATACAAAGTAATCAGGTTGTTCCATGTAGGGCTCACAGTCTTAATCCCTATTTTACAGATGAGGTAATGGAGGCACAGAGAAATTAAGTGATTTGCCAAAAGTCACATAACTGACAAGTGGCTGGGCTGGGATTAGAACCCACAACCTCTGACTCCCAAGCCCGTGCTCTTTCCACTAAGCCACATTACACTTACCCTCAGCCCCAAAGCACTTGTGTAATTTATTCTAATGTCTGTCTCCCTTTCTAGACTGTAAGATCCTTTTGGGAAGGGGATGTGTTTACCAAGTTTGTTTTATTGTAGTTTCCCAATGCGTAATAGAGTGTAAGCTTCTTTTGGGCAGGGAATGTGTCTGTTTATTGATGTATTGTACACTCCTGAGTGCTTAGTACAGTGCTCAATAAATACAATTGAATGAATGAATGTCCTGGTCACAGTGAGGAATCAATGATTACGACTGATTGATAGAGAGTCCACTAAGGCTCAAAACACTGCATTATACACTTGGGAAAGTCCAATGAAAGCACAAGATATGTTTCTTGTCCTCTAGATGCTTACATTCTAGTGGGGGAGATAGATATACTAATGTTTATAGCTGATGCAATCAGAATAAATAATATCCATGCATACATACGTAAACACAAGTGCTGAGAATGAGGATACTATTGGAGGTGATTTTGGGTTGGATATAATTAATCTTATTGGAGAAGGTGGAATTGCAGAAGGGTTTTGAAGGTGGAAGTACTAAGGATTGCCATATTTGGTGGTGGAGAAAGGACAACATGAGCAAGGGAAACAGAGATGAAGGAGTCAAGAATGGGATACAGTTAGGTGGGACATTAGGAGTGAATAGTGTGAACCTTTTAAGGAGTATTCATTTGATTGTATTTATTGAGCAATTACCGTGTGCACAGTACTGAATGCTTGGTAGGGTACACGGACACATCTCCTGCTCACTACGGCCTATAGGCCTCCCTGCCGCCACCCCCCTCCCATCCTCCCCCCCGATATTCCCGACATCTCCCATGCAGTTGTTCTGGCCGAAGCCTTGGTCCTCATCCTCGCTCTCTGGGCCCACCCATCGTCTCTATTTGAGCACTTACTCTGTGTCAAGCACTATTCTAAGCATTGGGGGAGATTCAAGTTAGGTGGGACACAGTCCCTGTCCCACATAAGGCTCTCACTCTTAACTCCCATTTTACAGAAGAGGTAACCAAGACCCAGAGAAGTTAAGTGATTTACTTAATCCATCGGACACATGGTGGAGCCTGGATTAGAATCCATGGCAGCCTGTTTACTTGTTTTGATGCCTGTCTCCCCCATTCCAGACTGAGTCTGTTGTTGGCAGGATTGTCTCTGTTGCTGAATTGTACTTTCCAAGCACTTAGTACAGTGCTCTGCACACAGTAAGTGCTCAGTAAATATGATTGAATGAATGAATGAATGAACCGTGGCCATGAGAAGCAGCATGGCCTAGTGGCAAGAGCGCAGGCTGGGAGTCAGAGGACATGGGTTCTAATCCCAACTCTGCCACTTGTCTGTTGTGTGACCTTGGGCAAATCACTTCACTTCTCTGTGCCTCAGTTCCTTCATCTGTAAAATGGGGATTAAGACTGTGAGCCCCTCATGAGACCCTGATTACCTTGTATCTACTCCAGTACTAAGAACAGTACTTGTCACATATTAAGTGCATAAATATACCATTATTATTATTATTGTTTCTTGCTGAACTGTAAAGTCCATGAGGATAGAGGTCATATCTTTTCAGTATTTTGTACTCTCCCAGGTATTTAGTACATTGTTCTTCATAGGGTTGATCCTTTAGTGATAATGATTATGGTGATAATAGTAGTAGTGAAGGGTGTCAGTGCAGAACATGGAGAAAGCTGATGGAATGCCTTGAAGCCAATAGTAAGGAGTCTTTATTTGACAAAGAGGGAGCTAGGTTGGGGGCTAGGTAGTGAGGAGAACTAAGAGCTTAGACAAGAACAATAGCATTGAAAGATAAGATCCCTGCCCCCAAGAAGCTAGCAACCTAGCAAAGTGGCCTAACAAGAAGCAACATGGTCTAGAGCATGGGCCTGGGAGTCAAAGGACCTACTAGGTTCTGATCCCAGCTCTGCCATTTATTAGCTGTGTGGCCTTGGGCAAGCCACTTAACTACTCTGCCTCAATTACTTTATCTGTAAAATGGGGAGTAAGACTAAGAGCCCCATTTGGATCATGGATTGTGTATCTACCCCAGGACTTAGTATAGTGTCTAACACATACTAAGTGCTAAACAAATGCTATTAAACACCCCCCAAAATTAGTGGTATGATTTTATATTAATTTGGGAAGCAATATGGTATAATGGAAAGAGCATGTGTCTGAAAGTCAGAGGCTGGGTTTTAATCCCAGCTCTGCCACTTGTCTGCTGCATGAACTTGGTCAAGTCATTTCAGGTCTCTGTGCTTCAGTTTCCTCAACTGGAAAATGGGGGATTCAATATCTGTTCTTCTACCTACTAAGACTGTGAGACCCATGTGGGACAGGGACTGTGTCCAACCTGATTAACGATCTATTCTGGTGCTTAGAACAGTGCTTGACACAGGAAGTGCTTTACAAATACTATAACAACAATTTGCATTTCTCCTGGTAGTTGCATATCACTTTTTTCAATCTTGTCCTTTCAGTCACTTTGTTTATTTTCTCAGTTAATCAGGCCTGATTTCTACTTTTGTTTATGTTCCCATTTGCTCTTCAGGTTTCTTAAGAGATCTGAGGTTAGCCATTTCATCTTTTGTTATTCAATTATCCTTCACATTCTTGTTCTTTCAAAATGGATTAGGCCTTGTGTTTCATCAAATTAGGTACTCTGCTTGTGGGTGTTGATAACCTTGCAGCTACAAAAGGTAAATTACCAGAGAGATCTGGGCTCTCCAGATGGTAAATTCCTTGACAGCAGGAGCATGGTTGTTAACTCTTATGATGCCTACAATATCCCCATTGGATTATAAACTCTTTGAGATCGAATCTGCATCTTTAGCCTCTATGTGACTCTCCCTGGTGTTACTATTGTGCCCTACCCACAGTAAATTTTCAATAAATACTATCGACTTATTGACTACTAGTGAACTAGAATCTTCCTGTCTATGAAAGATAAGCACTAGATGTAGCAAGATTCTGGAGAAACTCTGCCCTAGATTTACGATCAATCAATCAAGGCTATTTATTAAGGGGTGACCATGTGCAGAACATTGTCTTGAGTGCTTGGGAGAGTATGATATAATACACCTATCCACACACCTAACAATGGGGGATTTCTGGAGAGCTATGTCCTGTGGGATGTTTAGGAGAGAGAGAGAGAGAGTGTGCTGTCACATGGATGCAGACATGCTGCTTTCCAACAGTTCACAGTGCAAACCATTGTCTCACCTTGTGTTCTCCTTCCTACCTTACATTTCCAATTTCCTACTGCAAACAAACCCACACACTCCACTGCTCCAACACGAAACTACTCACTGTAACTTGGTCTCATTTTTCTTACCATCGACCCTTCACCTATGTCCTACCCCTGGCCTGGAACTCCTTCCCTCTTCAAATCTAACAGAGGATCACTCTCCCCACCTTAAAAGCCTTATTCAAATCACATCTTCTCTAAGAGGACTTCCCTGACTAAGCCCTCATTTCTCTTTTCCCACTTTCTTCCATGTCACCCTTGCACTTGGATTTGAATTCATTCATTCAGTTGTATTTATTGAGTGCTTACTGTATGCAGAGCACTGTACTAAGCTTGGAAAGTACAGTTCAGTAATGAAGAGAGATAATCACTGCCCACACCGGGCTTACAGTCTAGAAGGGGGAAGACAGACATCAAAACAAGTAAACAAGCATCCACATAAATAAATAGAATTATTGATATATACATATATATACAAGTGCTGTGGGGCGGGGGGCAGAGCAAAGGGAATGAGTCAAGGTGACGTGGAAGGGAGGGGGAGCTGAGGAAAAAGGGGGCTTAGTCTGGGAAAGCCTCCTGGAGGAGATGAGCCTTCAGGAGGGCTTTGAAGGGGGTGTTGGGGAGAGAGATTGGAGAATTTGAGGAGGGAGGGTGTATGTAGCCAGAGGTAGGATGTGGGCCAGGGGTCGACTGTGGGACAGGTAAGAATGAAGCACCATGAGAAGGTTAGCACTAGAGGAGTGGAGTGTGCCAGCTGGGATATAGAAGGAGAGAAGGGAGGTGAGGTAAGAAGGGACAAGGTGATGGAGAGCTTTGAAGTCAATAGTGAGGAGTTTTTGTTTGATATGGAGGTTGATAGGCAACCACTGGAGATTTCTGAGGAGGAGGTTGACATGCCCTGAATGTTTCTTTAGAAAGATAATTTGGACAGCAGAGTGAAGTATGGACTGAAGTGGGGAAAGGCAGGAGGTTGGGAGGTCAGAAAGGAGGTTGATATAGTAATCCAGTCAGGACAGGATGAGTAATTGTACTAACATGGTAGAGGTTTGGATGGAGAGGAAAGGGAGGATCTTGGTTATGTTGAGAAGGTGAAACCAGCAGGATTTGGTGATGGATTGGGTAAGTGCGGTGAGTGAGAGAGCGGAGTCAAGGATGGTACCAAGGTTGCAGGCTTGTGAGATGGGAAGGTTGGTTGTGCCGTCCACAGTAAAGGGAAAGTTTGGGAGAGGACAGAGTTTGGGAGGGAAGATAAAGAGCTCTGTCTTGGACATGTTGAATTTGAAGTGGCAGGAGATCATCCAAGTAGAGATGTTCTGAAGGTAGGAGGAGATGCGAGCCTGGAGGGAGGGAGAGAGAACAGGTAAGAAGATATAGATTTGGGTGTCATCCACAAAGAAATGATAAAGCCATGGGAAAGAATGAGTTCTCCAAGAGAGTGATTGTAGATGGAGAATATAAGGGGACCAAGAACTGACCCTTGAGGAACCCCTACAGTTATGGGTTGGGAGGGGGAGGAGGAGCCTGAAAAGGAGACCGAAAATGAACAGCCAGAGAGATGAGGAGAACCAGCAGAGGACAGAGTCAGTGAATCCAAGGTTGGATAATGTATTGAGGAGAAGGGAATGGTCCACATTGTCAAAGGCAGCTGAGAGGTTGAGGAGGATTAGGATGGAGTAGGAGCCATTGAATTTGCCAAGAAGGAGGTCACTGGTGGCCTTTGAGAGAGCAGTTTCAGTGGAATGAAAGGGGTGGAACCAGATTGGAGGGGGTCCAGGAGAGAGTTGAAACAGAGCAATTAGAGGCAGCTAGTGTAGATGACTCACTCTAGGAGTTTGTAAAGGAAGGTTAGGAAGGAGATGGAGTGATAACTAGAGGGGGCAGTAGGGTCAAGGGAGAGTGTTTTCGGGATGAGGGAAATGTGGGCATGTTTGAAGGCTGTGAGGAAGAAGCCACTGGAGAGTGAATGGTTCAAGATGGTACTTAAGGGGGGAAGGGGCGAGAGTTTTTATAAGGTGTGAAGGAATGGGGTCTGATGTGCATGTGGAGGGAGTGGCACCTGAGAGGAGGCAGAAGATCTCCTCTGAAGATAGTGCTGGGAAGGATGGGAAAGTTGAAAAGGGGGCCAAGAGCAGGGGGGTTGGAGAAGGGGGAGGGGGTGATTTTGGGGAGCTCAGACCTGATGGTGTTAATTTTCTTAATGAAGTAGATGGCCAGATCGTTGGGGGCAAGGGATGGGGTAAAGGGAGGAAGGAGTCTGAAGAAGGAGTTAAAAGTTCAGAACAACAGATGAGGGTCATGGGCATGAGTGTCAATAATGTAAGAGAAATAGTTTTGCCATGCAGAGGAGAGGGCAGAGTTAAAGCAAGAAAGGACAAACTTGAAGAGGACAAGTTTAGCCTGAGGTTTAGATTTCGTCCAGCATTGTCCAGTGGTTGAGCATAAGAATGAAGGAGGTGGACAGTGCAGGTGATCCAGGGCTGTGGGTTAATGGTGCGAGAGTGACGAAGGGATAGAGGAGTGAGTGAGTTGAGTAGAGAGGGTAGTGTTGAGAGCATCTGTTTGGTCATCAAGAGTGGGTAGCATGGGTATGGAGGCTAGATGGGGTGTGATGCGTTGAGAGAGATGGATGGGGTCGAGAGAGCATGGGTCTCTGCGGGAGAATAGTTTGAATGATTTATTCGCCCCACCACCTAGAACTTATATACATATCTGTAAATTTATTTTAATGTCTGCTTCCCCTTCTAGACTCTTAGCTTCTTATGGGCAAGGAGCATGTCTACCAATTCTGTAACGTTGTACTTTCCTAAGCACTTGGCACAGTGCTCTGCACATAGTGAGGGATCAATAAATAAAATTGATTGATTGACTGATGATCCTCAGGACAGACAGAAGAAAAGCTTTGCCTTCAGTCACCAGCCAACTTATTTTCTAGAGAAAAACAGAAGCTGACTCAAACAGATAATCAGAAAGGAAAAGAGGTAGTCTGCTCTTCCTTCCTAAACTTTTATATTTATATTGAGAATTACAACCAGAGGGTGGTACTCATAATCAGATTTGTGCCCTTTGGGCATTTGCTATTCACTCCACACTCAGCCCCACAGTACTTATGTACTTATAAACTATGGAATGTTTGTTTATTTTAATGTCTGTCCCCTATCTGGAACGTAAGCTCACTGTAATCAGAGAATGTGTCTACGAATTCTGTTGTATTCTACCAAGTACGTAATACACTACTCTGCACACTGTAAGTGCTCAGTAAATACCACTGATAATAAAAATAATAATTTGACAAGGATTAATATTTTCAGTGTCATGAAAGAACTACCATCCCATGCATACCAAATATAAACTTCTTTCAAAATTAGAATCTATCCTGCGGAAGAGAGCATATGTAGGCTACATTTATATTTACATTTCCTTTGTAAAAAAAGAATATCACCAGAGAAGCCCTCCACTGGAGGCCAACATAAGGCTTACTCAAAATGAATAGATAATTCAGGAGGGATTTAAATGGAGAGTTTTGCAAAATGAGAAGCTCTTGCATGCAGAAAGCGCTTTGTAGATCAAATCAGAGAGGAACAGGTGGGAGAAATTATGGAAAGGGTGTGATTTTCAATTGATCTCTGCAGAGGTCTTGAGATAAGAGTATTGGGATATTGAAAAGTGGAGATGGAAGGACAGGTGGAATGAGTCATAGGATGCTGGTAAGTGAAGAAAGTGCTATTGCATTGTGCAAATGGTAGGGAGGAGGTGGTGGGGTGGCATTTAAGGAGGTCAGCAAGGGGTGATTATACAGCTCTAGATGGAACTAAAAATGGATAACGATGAGGGGATTTACTGGTGAAAATCAAACCTTAAGTGGGATGCTGAATGCCAATCTAGTTTACTGCTTTCAGCAATGTAAACCAGGGATGAAAAATTCAGAACAGATGGCAAGAAACAAGTTTTATAGAGAGAGAGAATCAGAAATGCATGTGGAGCAGGCATCCTGCAGGGATGCTCCTCAAATTCACTTCCAGGGTATTTCACTACGCTAATCAGTGATTTACATGTGACAGTCACAGGTGGATGGCATAGAATCACAAAGTTCACCCTAGTTTCCAACTACTAAAGTATCACTGTGGTAAAGTATCACTATTACTGTGGTAAGTCATTTGGCCTATTTTGCCAAGTATGTATTAAAGAGAACCACAACCTCATCAATAGAAATACTGAGGCCAACATTTGGAACAAACGGATGTACTTGAACAGTCAAATGACATGGTTTCATCTCTCTTTTTCCTCAAATGTTAATTTCTTCTCTAATTCTTTGTGGGATTTTCATCATGCACAGGATGGTATGCAGAGTGTACTCTTGTGGGCAAAGCAATACAGTCCTGGATCATTTGTTCTGCACAGTCCTCTAGACTGTAAGCTTGTAGTCAGGGAATCTGTTTATTATTATATTGTACTCTCCCAAATGCTTAGTATAGGATTCTGCACACAAGAAGCATCCGATAATTATGATTGATTGACAGCCACATTGGAGGACGTGATAAAGGAACTGAGCTCTGGTGCTAGAATGGAAGGTGTTGAGGAATGAAAGGTTTAATGGTGAAGTGCCCTGGTGAGGAAGTTTGCATTCCTAAAATAATCTGCTTAACCAGTTAAGGCAGACAACAGATCTCATAGTGTGCGAAGGTAATAATGCCTGCAGAGAGTTGCTTGAAACTAGCTGGCAATTGACTAGGATGCTGGTTGAGAAATAGGTGAAACAGACTATGGAAAGTTGACCCATGGCCTCACCATGACAATTGAACATGTGCAGAAGCAAAGTTGAAGATTTTTATATCACAAGAGACTCATTTGCTTGATCATGCAAATTGAATTTAAACAGAAAAAAGTATGTTAGGCAAGCACTGTTGAAGAACGACCTGGGGGAGAGAAGTGGCGGCCACTGTGCTGCCCTCTGGGCGTGGCCACATTAGCTGCAGGTATGCCTTTGATCTCAGCAGTGGGACAAGAGTGTCTGCAGATCGACTCCGAATGCTAATAATCACTTAGATCGAACCCAAGCTCCCTCTAACATTGGATAAGCAGGGGAGGGTCTGTAGGACAAAATTAACAAACAATCTGTTTCATGCTTGGACCAGAACCATGAACTTCCCTTGCTATTAGGCCACTGAGGGAGGAGCTGTTGGTGATTTTGGCTAGCCGAAAGAAATCGGGCTATGAGTATCATGGAAATTCCTAGAGATGAATACTAAGAATTTATCTTTTTTTAATGGCATTTGTTAGGTACTCACTATGTGCCCAGGCACTGTACTAAGCACTCTGCAGATGCAAGATAATCAGGTGAACACAGTCCCTGTCGCACAAACGGCTCACAGTCTTCATCTCATTCATTCATTCAATTGAATTCAATTGTATTTATTGAGCACTTACTGTATGCAGAGCACTGTACTAAACATTTGGAAAGTACATTTCAGCAATAAAGAGAGACAATCCCTGTCCACACGGGGCTGGCTAATAGTCTAGAAGGGAGGAGACAGACATCAAAACAAGTAAACAGGCATCAATATAAATAAATAGATTTATAGATATGTACATATATACACAAGTGCTGAGGGGCAGAGAGAGGGGGTTAGAGCAAAGGGAGTGAGTCAGGGCAACACAGAGGGAAGGGGGGAGCTGAGGAAAAGGGGGTTTTAGTCTGGGAAGGCCAATAATTATGATTTAAGTGCTTACTATGTGTCAGGCACTGTTCCAAGCTCTGGGGTAGATACAAGATAATTGGGTTGGACACAGTCCCTGTCCCACATAAGGCTCAAAGTCATAATCTCCATTTTACAGATGAGGGAATTGAGGCACAGAGAAGTGAAGTGACTTGCCCAAGGTCACACAGCAGGCAAGTGGCAGAGCCAGAATTAGAACCCTTGATCTTCGGACTACCAGGCCTGTGGTCTCTAGGCCACGTTCCATTTTGCATTTACATATGGAATAACTGAGGCGCAGAGAAGTTAAGTGACTTGCCCAAGGTCACACAGAAGACAAGTGGTGATTTGGGACTAGAACCCAGGTCCTCTGACTCCCAGGCCCAGGCTCTTTCCACCAGACCACGCTGCTTCTCTCAATTGCTTCTCTTTATTGTAAGACTGAAACCTAGAATCACCCACCCAAAGAAACATGAAGATGATTGTGAACTGCTTTTCAGTCAGCTTAGTGCTACAAATAAATGATGTCTGACTACAACTATTTCAGCTTGCATCAGGGCTACTCAAAAATGTTCAGTGACAACCTGGTACTGAGTGCCATCATGGCATTCTGTGATCTAGGCAGCATACAGTCTAATATTGCAAACATAGACAAGGAGATAAAAAATCAAATCAAGAAGACCAAAGACAATCTTTGGGAGTCTGCCCAAAGAATGTGATAGCAATGTGGCACCAGACTTAAGTCTAAATTGAGGTGCTTGTATAGGTACAAAAAATAAAATGAGACATAGGACCCAGTGCCATGAGGGGCTCACAATTTAGGCCCCATTAGAATCTAAAATCCTTAAGAACAGGGGACATATCTTGTGCTTCTGTTGTATTTTTCAGTTTTCTGTGCAGTGCTGCACAGAGTGAATACTCAATAAATATCGACTGGTTGATGATTTGAGAAGTGGGGGATGATGGAACATAAAATAAGATAATATAATGCAATTCATAATTACCATAAGTAAAATGAAACACAGTAAATATCAAAACTGTGTCACCTAAGAGTTTCTAGAAGAGGCAGTCTTTGGTTTTCCTTTGCTCTGAACAAGAGTTCTTGGATAAAAGCAGCCATGGCCTTCCCAACATTTTATAATTGATTTAGACTTGACTCCTTCAGTAACAGACATGATACGGGGTGTGGTGGGGGAAGGAAGAGGAGTTTTCCTGAGGTGGGTGAGGCCCCACATGGCTTGCCCTAAGTGGCTCAGAAGCTGCATTAATGTGATGCCTCTAGATGCATATCCTGGTTATTCTGCCCTCCCTCCACTCCTTTGAGGTGGGCATGGCTCCCACTGATAGGGGGACCCTGCTCCTGAGAGTTGGTAACCTTCTATTGAAACCTAAAACTTTGGTGGTCAGGAGGTTTTAGATTGAAAATTCTTTCCAGGATTCTTGGAGTGCAATGAGCATCAGTTCCACCAGTGAAACATCTGATTCATGTCACATTATCACCTCCAAAAGAGCACGGTAAGATGAAAAGAAAGGAGAAAATACTGAAGTAAATCGGCTTTGAGGGCTTCTTGATTTTGGAATATGGTTTGGTCAGGGCAGAGGTTGACATTTGGCTAGATAAGCTTTCGGGACTTTCTCTGAATTTTCATTATACATATTGCTGTCTCTTGTTGCTGTAGATTTATGAATGTATTGACGTAACCATGAATAAAGCTTTATAGCTATGATTTGTGTGATTGTAATTGTAAATTTTGTTTTTGGTTTAATGTTAAAATATGAACCTGAAAATATCACTCACATTTCATAGTTACAGTGTTTGGTCACAGCTCTGCTCCCAAACACTTAATACAGTGCTCTGAACACTGTGCATTCAATAAACACCATTGATCATGGATGATGGATGCTATAGGCTGTGCCTTATCACCTTAGAAGATATTGGACCTCTTGAGGCAGAAAGATAGAACTGTTCCTTTGTCAGAATGACATGGCTCTTGGAAAATATTCATTAACACCCAGAGTTACAATATGACCATGGTGGAGAAAGTAATGACACACTACAAAGCTGCTGCAGAAAACAGGATAGAGATGATCAAAAGCCATTTCCCTGCTCACCTTCCCTCTTTCTTTCTTTTCTATCATCTGAGCTCAAGATCCAATGTTCCCCACTTCGGGTTCTGTGGAACTTTGTTCTAGGGCTTCTGTTCTCATGGGTAGCAGGGTACCCTAGTGTAAAGAACATGGACCAGGGAGACAGAGGACATGGGTTCTAATTCCGGTTCTGGTGCTTTTCTGCTGTATTATCTTGGGCAAGTCACTTAACTTCTGTCTGCCTCAGTTACCTCATCTGAAAAATGGAGTCTAAATCCTTCTCCCTCTGACTTAGACTGTGAGCCCCATGTGGGACAGGAACTTTGTCCAACCTGATTATCTTGTGTAAACTCCAATACTTAGTAAAATTGGCACATAGTAAACACTCAACAAATACCTACATAATAATAATATTGAAAAATATTCAAATAATACTGTATTTTACATATACATGTATGTATATATAAATACTCTGTATATACATATACTCTATGTGATTATTTACATATGTAAAATATTTATACATAGATAAGGACCTTGAACAGTCTATACACATGAATCAAATGCCCTTTCTGCCAGCATGTCTTTCCTCACTGTGATGATTCCTACTGCCTCAGAACAAATCCTCACTCTTTTTATTAGGAATAAGCATTTTAAATATCTATGTCTTCCTCAAGCACCGTATTCTGAAATGGTTAAATCAAACAGGACTATTTCTAATTTGTAATACTAATTAGTTATAGTTTTATTAGTTATTAAATGAAGAATATTTCCCATATGGTCTGCCAGAGATGAGAAAATTAGTTATGGATAAGAATCAATTCATTATTTTATGTACCTGAGCCCCTCCAGGGAGTGTCCCATATCTACATGATGACACCCTCTGAGTACTAAGCTTCTTCATTTGATTGTCTGCATTTGCTGGAAGATGTATAAAATCAGGCAACTCCCTGTTGACTTTGCCTCCGAAGCAGCTCATCTGAGTTGTTTATTTTCCCAGAGATAGAGTATTCTATAACATCCCACTTTTACTCAAATTATCCTTATTTTTTTCCATAATTTGCACAAATAAGTAGATTAGACATACTGTAGAAGTTGCTAGTAACACACTTATGAGATTCCCATTTTGCTTTACTTTTGAATAGAAACTATTCTCTCTTCCAAATTTTTTTTTCAATTTTTTTATTATTCTAGATCCTATTTCTATTTTGGCATTTTAGGGTAGAATGTCTTTGAGCACCTTAGAACCATAACATTTAGGGCTATTTGAAATTGAGGGAGCTTTTTCCCTTCATTTATTAAAATGTCAGATTGAATCTCAGAGGTGGGACTAATTTTTGTTTCTTACAAATAGCAAATATTTAACTGGAGGTTAATGTTTCACTCTCTGCTGAGCACTTGGTGAAGACTTGGTTGTACTTATAATAATAGTGATGGTATTTATTAAGCACTTACTATGTGCAAAGCACTGTTCTAAGCACTGGGGAGATACAAGA
The DNA here is from genome assembly GCF_004115215.2 of Ornithorhynchus anatinus. Lineage (NCBI taxonomy): Eukaryota > Metazoa > Chordata > Mammalia > Monotremata > Ornithorhynchidae > Ornithorhynchus > Ornithorhynchus anatinus. The sequence continues at coordinate 113,647,147 of NC_041729.1, forward strand.
TGATCAGGTAGTCCCATGTGGGGCTCACAGTTTTAATCCCCATTTTACAGATGAGGTAACTGAGGCACAGAAAAGTTAAGTGACTTACCCCAAGTCACACAGCTGACAATTGGCAGACCGGTGATTAGAACCCATGACCTCTCACTCCCAAGCCTGGGCTCTTTCCACTGAGCCACGCTAGCTGTAGAAAAGGGAAGCAACTTTGTCCTAACACTTCATCTTTGTAAATATCCTCTTTTATCCTTGTCTTATGTTGTTAGTGTGTTTCAATGTTTTGTGTATTTTCTGCCCAGTGCTTTTATAGGTGTTTTGCATACATTGTGTTTAATAATACTATTACTACTACTACTTCTACTGTCACAACTATTATCATAACTACTACTGTCTGTGGTTTGGTGGGGAAAAATGGCCTACTCTGAAAAGTATTGGATTGTAAGGCTGTAGAGCAGGGTCTGAGTTCTGACTTTGATGCCACAGTTCTAGGTAGACCGAGGGCTAGAACCTACAGCAGCTACTATCACTGCCACCCACTGCTGACAGGCTACAATCGCTGCTTAGAATTCCTTAACTCCCATTCTCTCCTGGACCCCCTCCAATCTGGCTTCTGTCCCCTCCACTCTACCGAGACTGCTCTCTCTAAGGTCACCCATGACCTCCTTCTTGCCAAATCCAATGGCTCCTACTCCATTCTAATACTCCTTGACCTCTCTGCTGCCTTTGACACTGTCGACCATCCCCTCCTCCTCCACACCTTATCTCACCCTGGCTTCACGGACTCTGTCCTCTCCTGGTTCTCCTCTTATCTCTCTGGTGGTCATTCTCGGTCTCCTTTGCAGACACCTCCTCCCCTCCCATCCTTTAACTGTTGGAGTTCCTCAAGAGTCAGTTCTTGGCCCTCTTCTGTTCTCCATTTACACTCACTCCCTTGGTGAACTCATTTGCCTTCACGGCTTTGACTACCATATCTACGCAGATGACACACAGATCTATATCTCTGCCCATGTCATCTCCGCCTCCCTTCAGGCTCGCATCTCCTCCTGCCTCCAGGATGTCTCCACCTGGATGTCGGGCCGCCACCTAAAACTCAACATGAGCAAGACTGAGCTCCTCATCTTCCCTCCCAAGCCCGGTCCTCTCCCAGACTTCCCTATCACCATGGATGGCACGACCATCCTTCCCGTCTCTCAGGTCCACAATCTCTGTGTCATCTTTGTCTCATCTCTCTCGTTCACCCCATACATTATATCCGTTACCAAGACCTGCTGGTTTCACCTTTACAATATCGCCAAGATCCGCCCTTTCTTCTCCACCCAAACGGCTACCTTACGGGCTCTTGTTATATCCCGGCTAGACTACTGTGTCAGCCTTCTCTCTGATCTCCCTTCCTCCTCTTTCTCCTCGCTCCAGTCTATTCTTCACTCCGCTGCCCGGCTCATCTTCATGCAGAAATTATCTGGGCATGTCACTCCCCTTCTTAAACACCTCCAGTGGTTGCCTATCAACCTCTGCTCCAAGGAAAAACTCCTCACTCTAGGCTTTGTTACGGATTTTTGTCAGAGAAACGACTCTGATCTCGCAATCGCATGAGAGGGTTCCATGAACTTGGTGTAGAAATGAACAGACGTAAGAGGGCGAGACGTGAGCAGGAAAGGGAGGAAAGTGACTGCTGCCCGTTCACCCCAGTGGGGTACGAGTGACCAACAGCCACGAGCCATCCTGAACCCCGTGCCTTTATTTGCAAGCATTTCCTCATTCCACTCGACCTCAACTCTTCCAGTGGGCACCCCAAATCCCACCCAACCCCCTTGCATTGGCCCCCCTTGCATTTCTTCATTCAAAACCAGTTCTTAGTAGTGGTAATGTAATTGACACATCTTTACCCAAATTCAACTGATTGATCTTCCTAGTAATGTAATTGACACATTGTTACCCAAATTCAACTGATTGATCTTCCACAGGAAGGAGAATACATGGAGACATGATGTCTAGCACAATATGGGAAGGAGGCAGATCAGACAGGATGGTAAATCGTCCAGAACAGCTTTAAGGCTCTCCATCACCTTGCCCCTTCCTACCTCTCCTCCCTTCTCTCTTTCTACGGCCCACCCCGCACGCTCTGGTCCTCTGCCATCCACCTCCTCACCGTCCCTCGGTCTCACCTATCCCACCGTCGACCCCTGGGCCACGTCCTCCCACGGTCCTGGAATGCCCTCCCTCCTCACCTCAGACAATCTAATTCTCTTCCCCTCTTCAAATCCCTACTTAAAACTCACCTCCTCCGAGAGGCCTTCCCTTTTTCCCTCTGCTCCCTCTACCCCCCTTTCACCTCTCCGCAGCTAAACCCTCTTCTCCCCCCCTCCCTCTCCTCCTCCCCCTCTCCCATCCCACCCTCTCAGCACTGTACTGGTCTGCTCGACTGTATATATCTTTACCACCCTATTTATTTTGTTTATTTTGTTTAATGAGATGTACATCACCCTGATTCTATTTGGTTGCCATTGTTTTTATATGTTCTTCCCCTTGACTCTATTTATTGCCATTGTTCTTATCTGCCTGTCTCCCCCGATTAGACTGTAAGCCCATCAAAGGGCAGGGACTGTCTCTATCTGTTGCCGATTTGTACATTCCAAGCGCTTAGTAGAGTGCTCTGCACATAGTAAATGCTCAATAAATACTATTGAATGAATGAATGATTTTGATTGATTGATTGATTCCACACAGCAGTGATTCCACATCTTGTTCCATCCCTGAACTCAGTGTCCCTTGTGGCCCCTTGTCTGTTCTATCTTCTATGATCTTCCCTCTTTCAGTCTTCTCTTCTCTCTCTTTTTTTCTCTCTTTCTCTGATGCTTCTTACATACCTGTGAGGTGTGGGTCTTTATGATAGTAAAATAATATTTTTTGTAATTTCCTTAATTAAAAATACTGTATGAGTTCATTGAAATTCTACTTTAATTCTGGTAAGAAGGAAAAGAGGCTAGTTTGTATCCCAGTAGAATTGATGATGGGAAAATGAGGCCTAACAAGGTAATTTTGCTAGGCACCTTCTTGGGACCCTACTTCCTTCCTGTTCTTGGTTATCAGAGTCACCCCTTGATGAAATGAAGGTTGACAGTAATGGATTCATAGACCATTAGAAGCAATCACTTCTTTGATAATGCAGAAAACAAATCCATAATTTGATGTACTAAAACAGATGAGGTCTTTTAAATATGGTTTCAGTGTGGGCTCTCAGCAATTTAAAATAAACCCAGAAAACCTGAATGATCAGGGGAAAAAAAAGATGCTTTGAATCTTCCTTCACACCAAACAGAGAAAAGATTTTCTCAGTAGATCAGGCAAGGCTTGTAGAATGCAAGGCAACTGAGCTCTAGACAAATTTTCACATGTACACTGGATCTGAATGTAATTTTAGAATAATCAATCAAGTAATCAATGGTATTGATTGAGCACTTATTGTTGTGCAGAACACTGTAGTAAGTGTTTGGGAAAAGTACAATACAACAGTAACAGTAGACTGTTCGTTCATTCATTCAGTCATATTTATTGAGTACTTACTGCATGAAACTCACTGTAGTAAGTGTTTGGGAGAGTACAATACAACAGTAAACAGACACATTACCTGCCCACAAGGAGCTTACAGTCTAGAGTGGGAGAGACAGGGAACATGCCTATCAACCTTTTTAAATTGAACTCTCTCAGGCATTTAGTACATTGCTCTGCACAAATTAAGTGCTCAATAAATATAATTGATCAAATAGAGAGTGACCATAAAAGGTTTTGCCCCAGCAGGGTTGGGTATCAAATGAAGATTACTCAGCGTTTTACATATTCTTAATTTGCTTTAGTTTCTGTGCATAGTCTCTTTGCATAGCATATCCCTTAATTGATGTGAAAGGGTAATTTTTTGTTGTTGTTGTCTTCCCATTACTTTTTCTCCCATACAGCATAGGCAGGAATCTCAAGTATTCTAGTCTGTTTACAGCCCAGCATTAAGCAAAAGGCATAGAGAGAAGGGGAATGTGTATGATGGGAAATTCAGAGATTTTCCCACTAAAGCAAACCCACGCATTCCCAATACCAGATGTTGCTCTATACTTGATCTAAAATGACACTGATGCTTGAGAATCCCTTTCTAAATAGCGCTTGGTTGAGGAGGCTGCTTTTCCTCCATATTCTTCTATTTGTCAAACTTTAAGCTTTTTATGTTCAAGATAGAGGAACTTGTTTTTCCCTCTTTAATCCATGAAACCACAAGGGTGTCTGATTAAATTAATCACAAATTCCTGACTACAAGCAGGGCTCTGTTTAATCTCCAATTTTCTTATTCATGCAAGTGTGATAGAAACACTTTTCTCTCATCCTATCCCACTGTGTACACTCAGTTCAGGGGAAGACTTCCAGTGGCTGTCTGACAAGAAATGTGCCGCTTTTAAACTGGAGGCAGAACTGATCAATGTCATATGTCTTCGAGGACATTTCTTTCTCTTTTAATAACAGAGGATAGGGAGGAGGAATCTATTCCATGAATGAAAGGTTGTCAGGATTTCGGGAATCACCTTTACCTTTCTTTAGAAAACAGTGCAGGCTAATCGAAGGAAAATCATACATTCTTTTGCTGTTCTCTTTTATCTGACATGTCTATAAAGTGTTTTTCTTCAGCATTTTATCCTTTGATGTAATTCAGTTTGCTTCCCTCTTAAAATTCATTAATCAGGTAATTCATCTTTAGCATAGAGTCAGGCCCATCATAGCAAAGACTGCAGATTTGAAAGCTTCCTATAAAGTGAACTTCTTTTAAGAGCCTCAGGATGGTGAATGGTTGCATAAAGCAGATTATTCCTATCTGGGGTTTCCTGAAAATTGTTGCATTCCACTTATTACCTATCTCTGAAATGAAAACATCAAGATAGTTTATCTCTGAAATACAACTTTCCAGTCTATGAGGGTGAAAACTTAATAGCATCATGAATTCAGTTTAAAATAACAGCACATTTATTCAAGATACCTTCCCCTCCACTCTATTCAGTGAAAATATCTTCAGAAAATGTATTATATTTATGTGTTATTGTTATTATAATTTATTGAGGCCAAAATGCATTTGGAGTTCGGCAAAAATGAAAGAATACATTGCCTGCTTCATAGAGTTGCTATCTAAAGAAGACACAAAACAGAAAAAAAACCTGTATTGACTTCTTTTTTTCCAACATATCTTTTTTCATTTTATTTGTCAAGAACAGACGGACCTAATAACAATGTTCTTGTCACCTGATAGCCTTCCCATCCCCACCCATCTCTGCAGAGGCAGGGAGGTGGATGGGGTGGAGATTTGAGTTGGGAATGCCAATAAAGAGAGAAAAGGCGGCATGCACTGGCTCCCGCGACCACTCACAAATAGTACCAGCTTGCTATATGTCATTCACCTGAGAGCAAGACAGTGAAGGTACAAGAGGATTGCTCTATTTAGCTCAATGAAGTGCAGATACATCAATCTTCCCTCAAAAAAAATCATTGAACTTATATAGCACTTTCACTTTTCCAATTGCCTTTTTTACATGTTGCTCTCCCAATATTCTTGAGAGGTAGGGAGACTCAGGGATTGTATTCCCCATTTTATAAGATGGGAAAACTGAGGTTCAGGGAGGTTAAATGACTTACCTGAGCTTAAATAGTAGATCAGTAGCAGAACAAGAATTGGCACCTAATATCTCCAAATTCCCTGACCCCTGCCTTTGCCATTTGATCCTGCTGCCTAAACAGGATGGTTGCTATACATATGCAGTATGGCCATAGGGTGTTATCAAAATCTTTCTCTCTCCCCTCATTACTGTATAGGGAAATTGAGCAGTTCCTCTTCTATTTATGTCTACAATTGCATGAAAGATAATGATTATGCAGTGGATGGCAGCCTGCTGTGATCCACTCCTGCTGAGCACAGACCTGGAGGAAATGGGCTTCAGTCACAATATGAAGGAGTTAGATGAGAAATAAAGAAGCATTTCAAGACATGAAAGTTGTTAATTGTTGGAATATATTAACCAAGGATGTCTTTTAAAATAAGATACATTCACATTTGTGTGGAATGGTTTAGGGGTTTTCTGAAGGCGGGGGAATGGAGTAGGTGGTCTCACCAAATCCTTTCTAGTCCTTGGAGTCTATGGAGCTTTCTGGGATCTTTCCTATGTAGCCACCCTAATTTTAGTCATTAGAAAATGGCCCCACTTTTGGAAACCATAAGATTGCTTCCCAAAATAAAATTCCAGTGGTGTAGAAATAGTGAAGAGATTATTTCAAACCTGGAGTACTGGAGAACGGAAGAAAAACAAACAAACAGAAACTAGCAACTTGTTTGATGAGAAGGGAGGGGAAAACATGGGCAAAAAGTAGAGGTGAATAGTAACCAGAGAAAAATAAAACTCCAGGGCCTGGAAATTTGAATCTGTGGAAAATAGGTGGCAGGTGCAATGAAGAACAGAGACTAGACTTCTGCCACAGTGATGTAAGCTGACCAGAGAGGGGAAAAGAGATGGGAGAACCAAAGGTAAAGAACTTAATACAGTAATTACAGTAAGGAGTGATTACACCAGGGATACCCAATGTTGCGTCCTCAATTCCATCTCTAAACTGGCTTTGTGATATCGAAAAAAACCATTAGTCTCTTTTGACTCACTTATTCCAATAGTACCAATCTCTAGGGTCCCTAAACTCTCATACTGCACAGGTTTTGTGATGCTTCATAAAACTTTATTTGCTCTGCATGCATGTAGATAGGCAAGAAATCAAAGTCCTGGACTGTGGTGACGTGTTATGGCTTTCAGCATATTGCCAGATAGTCTTTCCTGACAAAACAAGAAATCTGTGTTTTAATCACATGACAATTGTTCATCTTGCAGAAAAACCTCCTTTAAAATAGTTAACAAATGAAAAATCCACACCCAAATCATCACAGCTTTTTACCAGTCCTAAGTGTTTGAATATATTTTAAGAGCTTTTTGGGTGTGGAAATAGATTGATTTTCTTTTGAAAACAGATCTTATAGGTTCCCTTCTGCCTTTTTAAAAGGAAACCTCTTTACTCTGAAAATTCATCAGCAGAAAATAGTACCCGTATTGAACAAAGGATCATTCAATCATTCTTTTAACTTGATCCCATCATGGGAATTATCTTCAAAGAAGAAAATCTGCATAACACTTATTTTGTACCTTTATTTTGCTTTATCAGTTGGTTCAGAGCAAATCACAGAATTATAATCAGATGTTCCAACCATACTCTGGTCATTACATTGATGTGCTTTAATATTTGGCATATTTTTTCTGGCTTTATTTCATTCTGTCCTGTCCCCATTTAACACTTTCTGTGAATATGGCTGGGTAATTTCTGATATGCTTCTTTTTGTTGTGACAGAGCATGAAAATAACTATAGATTTATCTTTGCTCTCTTCTCGAGGGAGAATGTGTAGTGAGTACATTTATATCCTTGATTGGAGAACTCTTGATGGCTTCCCTAAAAAGAAAATGGCAAGTAGACTGTAAACTCCTTGTAGGCAGGGAATGTACCTTAGGAGAGTATATTGTACTCTCCCAAGTGCTTAATATAGTGCTCTGCACAAAGAGCTTAATAAATGTGATCAATTGATCAATTGATTGATTGAAATGGCCCTAATGAAATACTGTATAATTTCCCTGTGAAACAATGTAAAGAGGTACATGAGGTCACTTTGTTCCATCCTCTGCCATGAGGAAATAATTCAAATACTTAAAATGTACCAAAACAATATAGAATGATACAAAATATTTTGTAATGAAAAAATATAAAAATAGTTATAAATTCAAATGGAAATGAAACTGCATATCAAAGATTAAAGACTTCAAACTAGATGTTTTATGATAATAATGATTATGGTATTTGTTAAGTGCTTACTATGTGCCGAGCACTGTGCTAAGTGCTGGAGTAGATACAGGGTAGTCAGGTTGTCCCACGTGGGGCTCACAGTCTTAATCCCCATTTTACAGATGAGATAATTGAGGCACAGAGAAGTGAAGGGACTTGTCTAAGGTCACACAGCAGACAGGCGGCAGAGGTGGGATTAGAACCCAGGTCCTCTGAGTCCCAGACTTGTGCTTTTTCCATTAGGCCATGCTGCTTCTGTGTACACAAAAAACGAGAAGCAGTATGTCCCAGTGGAAAGAGCAGAGGCTTGGGAGTCAGAGGATGTGGGTTCTAATCCCACTGCACACAGTAAATGTTCAATAAATATGCTTGATTGATTGATTGACATATAGTAATAATGTTGGTATTTGTTAAGTGCTTACTATGTGCAGAGCACTGTTCTAAGCGCTGGGGTAGATACAGGGTAATCAGGTTGTCACACGTGAGGCTCACAGTTAATCCCCATTTTACAGATGAGGTAACTGAGGCACAGAGAAGTGAAGTGACTTGCCCACAGTCACACAGCTGACAAGTGGCAGAGCTGGGATTCGAACCCATGACCTCTGACTCCGAAGCCCAGGCTCTTTCCACTGAGCCACACTGCTTCCCCCATATAGTAAAATGCTTAAGAAATACCATAATGATCATACTTATTACAAACTGAAATACTTAAATCCAAAGTGACATGTTGTGTATCCTAGTCTTGATTAAAAGGCTAGCAGACTAGAGAGCTGCTGTCATCTATGCCAAATTCAAATAGGCTTTAATCTCTCTATTCAAGTAAGTCAAAATACTTCAAAGGTAGGGCTAGAGGGATTGACCTTGCAGAGTTATCTCCAAGTAAAAATGGTTGTAAGAAATATTGGGATTAAAACTGAACAGTGCTATCCTGAAACATTCCTGAAAAAAGAGCATGATAATGGATGATTCCTGTATATGGATGAGCTGGTATGGTATCAGAATGATATTCTTGTGAGATTTGTAAATTGATTTTCTTTCCAAGTTTTGTTGAATATATTCAGTGTCACCTTTTAAAACAATTGAGATATTCTGTGTAATCTGTCAGTTTGTTTCCTGCTTGAAAACTGTCAGTTTAGGAGAGTGGAACTTTTTTTGCCAACTGATGTTGATAGGTTTGTGTTGCAGAGAAGATGTTCTTTAGAAAGTTTGCTTTACTATTGCTATGATCATGAAATTGATAAAAAACAATCCTAGAAGATATATGAGGTCACTTTATTCCATCCTCTGCCATGATGAAATAATTCAAAATTTAGTAAAGAGATTCCTTCACAAAGTTGTCTAAATTTATCATTATCACTCTGTTACAGGTCCAGAGTCTTAAATTAATCACTGAGGGCCTAAGATAAGGCAGTGTCTTTAATGATATTTAGACATCAGAATTTCCATTTTAAATTGGACTTTAGTAAAGTTTGTGTTTATTGACTGAGTATATTTAATGTTAATACTAATAATAACAATATGTGTTAAGTGTTTACAATGTGCCAAGCACTGTATTAATGCTGGGGCAGATACAAAATTATAAGAATAATAATATTATAGTATTTGTTAAGTGCTTACTATGTGCCAAGCGCTGTTCTAAGCACTGGGGTAGATACAAGGTGATCAGGTTGTCCCACGCTGGGCTCACCGTCTTAATCCCCATTTTACAGATCAGGTAACTGAGGCATGGAGAAGTGAAGTGACTTGCCCAAGGTCACATATCAGGTAAGCCATGGGGCTCACAGTCTAAGCAGGAGGTTAGAACAATAATTAAATCCCCATTTTGCAGATGAGATAACTAGGCACAGAGAAGTTAAGTGACATGCCCAAGGTCATCCAGCAGACAGGTGGCAGAGCCAGGATTAGTACGCAAGTGCTTAGACTACTAGGATCTTGGTCTTAATTCATTTATTCTCTTACCCCAGTCAATTACCAGACAACTCATAATATTCAGTGATTACCACTGTGTGCAGAGCAGTGTACTAAACACTTGGGAAAAGTCAGCGAAGATAAAAGCATAATCCCTGCCTCAAGAAGTTAACAATATGAAGGGGAGAAAAAGGAGAATGGAAAGATGGTTAAGTGATTAAATAGATGCTTAAATAGTAAAGCTCATCAATGCATATGTACATAACTTCTATAGGTGTCTGGGAGTATATTAAATGCTAATGTGATAGAGGGTATGACTAGAACAAGAAAATTAATTAATGGTTTTTGAAGGCAATAGGATTTCAGATGGACTTTGAAGATGGGGAAAACAGTGAATTAGGAAGAACTAGGAGGAAGGGAGAGAGACTGTGAGGTATCACTGGTTAAAAGGTTTATGTAAGTGGATGCGATGAATATATTTTTTTTAACTGAATGAACTTTGGAAACTATTTGCAAAGCTAGTTCAAGGTATTAAAATTAAAAATGAGATTCCACAATCTATTTTGATTGTCCCTGTTGTTAACTGATCAACTGAATCTATCATAATTTTTATTCCTTGTTATGCTATCAACATCATTTTCTGGAGATGTCTCTGTAGTGGACCAAGAGATGGGGTTGAGTTAGTGTAATTATAAATTGGTCTGAACCCATAAGCCTGGGCCAGAGCCAAAAATAAGTCTGGCATCAAGATTAAATTAGATGAAATTGGCTCTGCCTCCCTTTTTATTTGCCTCATTATTCATGAGAACTTGAAGTTGTAGGTGAATTGTGAACGCAACTGCTTGTAGGTGACTAGTGACCTGCCCTTCTTATTCAAGGTTGATGCTGTGTCTGAGATCGTTTCATCAGTCAGTCAACTTTATTTATTGAGGACTTACTGTGTGCCAAGCAGTGTATTAGAAAAGTACAATACATTAGAGTTGGTAGACACGATCCCTGCCCACCAGGACCGTGCAGTTTAGATGGGGAGAAAGGCATTCAAATAAATTACAGATGGAAGAAATGGGATAGTATAAAGTTGTTGTTACATAAATGCTGTGGGGCTGGGATGACAATCAAGTGCTTAATGGATACAGATGCAAATGCATAGACAACTCATAAGGAAAAGTAGAGTGGCTTAATGGAGAAAAGGCAAGGCCTAGTGGAAATAACCTGAGCCTGGGAGTCAGAGGACCTGGGTTCTAATATTAATTCCTCCACTTGTCTGCTGTGAGATTTTGGACAAGTCACTTAAATTCTCTTTACCTCAGTTACCTCTACTGTAATATGGGGTCAAAGACTGTGAGTCCGATGTTGGACAAATATTGTGTCAAATTTGATTATTTTGTATCTATCCTAGTGCTTAGGGTGATTGGCATATAGTAAATACTTAGCAAATTTAATTAAAAAAGATAAAAGAAGGCAGGGCAGATAGGGGAGGTGAGGGCTTTAGTCATGGAAAACGTGCACATGGCAAAAGTTCCCCTTCTATCCTATCCTGTGATTGTTTTTTGCTCTGCAGAAATAAGCGGAAATATTTTTCTTATTGCTGTTTTAGAATCTGCTCTGTGGTCTCTCAGTCAATCAATTGTACTTATTGAGTGCTTACTTTGCAGAGTACTCTACCAAGCGTTTGGGAGAGTACAATATGACAGAGTAGGGGGATATGTTTCCTGCTCCCAACAAGCTTACAATCTAGAGGGGGAGACAGACATCAATATAAATTAATAAATTTCAGATATGTACATAAGTGCTGTGGGGTTGAGGGAGGAGTGAACAAAAGGTGCAAATCCAATACAAGGGCAATGCTGAAAGGAGTGGGAGAAGAGGAAATGAGGGCTTGGTAAGGGAAGGCTTCTTGGAGGGAATATTCTTTTAATAAGGTTTTGAAGGTAGGGAAGTGATTGTCTCAATCTTCCCAACCTCTCTATTCAAGGAGAGCAACTGTTCCATGGGTTGTTCATTAAGAATGGCTGTTTTTCCAACAGTTTGCTGCTATGCTGCATTGTCTAAGAATGGGTTTGGCCACTCATGTGATATCAGTCATTTTAAAAATCAGAAACCCAGGGATAGCCCTAGGATCTGAAAACCCATAACACTTTACCATTGGTGTAGGTACTGTCTTGTGGGGTTGAAGGGGGTTCCATTTTAGAACTCTCTAAGATGATCCCAGTAACTTTTTAACCACTATTCCATGACTCCCAGAGGCATCTGGAATTCCAGAAGGCATGAGATTGTAACTCCAAGTCAGATTCTCTCTGTCATAGAATATCCTTTCAATCAGTTAATTTCTCAGCACAGGTAAACTTGTATAGCACTTGCTAGAGCCTAAGTCTATTTGCAGCAGGAATTACTTTTTTAAGGTCTAAGGGTATGGTACAGAGCCTTGGCACTGCTCCTCTATTTGTGTTCCATTCTGCAAAGGTCATGTCTGCTGGGTTGTATTTTTTAATTGTATTTGTTAAACACTTATTATGTGCTAGGCACTGTACTAAATGGCCTAAAAATCTCCCTAACTCAAGGAAATAACTAATCCATTCTAAAACTGAAAACGGAGAAGCACCATAACTTCAGAATCCCCTCTTTGTTAACTATCTTCAAGAAGAAAACTAGGTGAGCCTACTACATTGAAGTTTAATTCAAAATATGTCAACTCCACCATTTCTCTGCTTTGTGACCTTGGGCAAGTCACTTAACTTCCCTGGGCCTCAGTTATCTCAGTTAGAGAAGCAGCGTGGCTCAGTGGAAAGAGCCCGGGTTTGGGAGTAAGAGGTCATGGGTTTGAATCCCGGCTCTCCGATTTGTCAGCTGTGTGACTGTGGACAAGTCACTTAACTTCTCTGTGCCTCAGTTACCTCATCTGTAAAATGGGGATTAACTGTAAGCCTCATGTGGGACAACCTGATTACCCTGTATCTATCCCAGCGCTTAGAACAATGCTCTGCACGTAGTAAGTGCTTAACAAATACCAACATCATTCATTCAATAGTATTTATTGAGCACTTACTATGTGCAGAGCACTGTACTAAGCGCTTGGAATGAACAAGTCGGCAACAGATAGAGACAGTCCCTGCCATTTGACGGGCTTACAGTCTAATCGGGGGAGACAGACAGACAAGAACAATGGCAATAAATAGAGTCAAGGGGAGGAACATCTCGTAAAAACAATGGCAACTAAATAGACTCAAGGCGATGTACATTTCATTAACAAAATAAATAGGGTAATGAAAATATATACAGTTGAGCAGATGAGTACAGTGCTGAGGGGATGGGAAGGGAGAGGGGGAGGAGCAGAGGGAAATGGGGGGAAAAGAGGGTTAAGCTGCGGAGAGGTGAAGGGGGGTGGTAGAGGGAGTAGAGGGAGAAGAGGAGCTCAGTCTGGGAAGGCCTCTTGGAGGAGGTGAGTTTTAAGTAGGGTTTTGAAGAGGGGAAGAGAATCAGTTTGGCGGAGGTGAGGAGGGAGGGCGTTCCAGGACCGCGGGAGGATGTGGCCCAGGGGTCGACGGCAGGATAGGCGAGACCGAGAGACGGTGAGGAGGTGGGTGGCAGAGGAGCGGAGCGTGCGGGGTGGGCGGTAGAAAGAGAGAAGGGAGGAGAGGTAGGAAGGGGCAAGGTGATGGAGAGCCTTGAAGCCTAGAGTGAGGAGTTTTTGTTTGGAGCGGAGGTCGATAGGCAACCACTGGAGTTGTTTAAGAAGGGGAGTGACATGCCCAGATCATTTCTGCAGGAAGATGAGCCGGGCAGTGGAGTGAAGAATAGACTGGAGCGGGGTGAGAGAGGAGGAAGGGAGATCAGAGAGAAGGCTGACACAGTAGTCTAGCCGGGATATAACGAGAGCCTGTAGCAGTAAGGTAGCCGTTTGGGTGGAGAGGAAAGGGCGGATCTTGGCGATATTGTAAAGGTGAAACCGGCAGGTCTTGGTAACGGATAGGATGCGTGGGGTGAACGAGAGAGACGAGTCAAGGATGACACCGAAATTGCGGGCCTGAGAGACGGGAACGATGGTCGTGCCATCCACGGTGATAGGGAAGACTGAGAGAGGACCGGGTTTGGGAGGGAAGATGAGGTGCTCAGTCTTGCTTTTGTTGAGTTTTAGGTGGCGGGCCGACATCCAGGTGGAGACATCCTGGAGGCAGGAAGAGATGCAAGCCTGAAGGGAGGGGGAGAGGATGGGGCGGAGATGTAGATCTGTGTGTCATCTGCGTAGAGATGGTAGTCAGATTATTAACTGATCTGTAATATGGGGATTAAGATTATGAGTCCCATGTGGTTCCGGGACTGTGTCCAACCCAATTAACTTGCATTTGTTCGTTCACTAATTCAATAGTATTGATTGTACTAACCGCTTGGGAGAGTACATTACAATAATAAATGGTAACATTCCCTGCCCACAACAGGCTTACAGTCTAGAGGGTGGGGAGACAGATATCAATACAAAGAAATAAAATTATCTACCCCAGAGCTTTTCCTATCTAGCATATAGTAAGCACTTAGCAAATACCATGAAAAGGTTATTTGGTTCAGAATATCACAGCAATTTTTTTGCATCTTTTCAAGATTTTCATATTTTCTGGGGCAGAGGGGAACCACTGCACTCACCAGTGGATATAGGCAGTACATATGGTATTTTACTGCTTCTTCAATTGATCAATCAGTGGTATTCATTAACCACCTACTATGTGGAGTTCATAAATAATAATAGTAATAATTATTATAGTATTTGTTAAAACTATGTGCCAGACACTGTACTAAGTGCTAGGGTAGATAAAAGCAAATAGGGTTGGAGACAGTCCTTGTCCCACATCGGGCTCACAGTCTCAATCCCCACTTTACAGATGAGGTAACTGAGACACAGAGAAGTGAAGTGACTTGCCCTAGGTCACACAGCAGACAAGTGGTGCTGCCAGGATTAGAACATGACCTTCTGACTCCCAGATCCATTTTCTATCCACTAGGCCATACTGCTTCTATGCAAGTGGTTGGGAGAGTACAGTTCAATAGAGTTGGCAGACACAATCTCTGCTCTCATGGAGTTTGCAGTATAATGTGGAAGATAGACAAAATAAATTACAGTTCAGGGAAGCAGCACAGTATAAGAATATGTACATAAGTGCTGTGCAGTGGGGGGTGGGGTAACAAAGTGCTCAGGGGGTAAAGACCTAAGTGAATAGACAACACAATAGGGAAGGAAAATACGGTGGAATAATGAGTGATTAGTCAGGGAGGGCTTCTTGGAAGAGATATGATTTTAGTGGTGATTATTAAAAGTCATGGATTTGTGGCATATCATATATCCCTGCAACCTTAGTGTGAGCCTTCAGCAAGCATTTGTGTATCAGAGAGTAGCTCACAGTTGAGTCCTTGCCACTTTTGTCTTTCCTGTTTAGGTGACACTTCATATAAGCCCCATGTTTCCTCTTTTAAAAGCATGTCAGCAAAGCCATGAATCAATCAATCAATCAATCAAATTTATTGAACACTTACTGTGTGAAAAGCACTGTACTAAACTTTGGGGAGACAGTTGGACACAGTCCCTGTGGAACAGATGAGGGAACTGAGGCACAGAGAGGTTGTGACTTGCCCAAGGTCATGCAGCAGGCAAATGGCAGAGGACGGATTAAATCTGACTGCTTCTAGCATAACTTTATGCAAGAGCCATGACTACTACATCTACTTCTTTGCTTACCTCCGTGCCTCCTGTCTCTTCCTACTCCAGTCCATACCCTGCTGCCCAGAGCATTTTTCAAAAACATCATTTTTTGCATGTCTCACTACTCAGAAAACTCCAAATGGTTTCTCTCTCCTTCTTAACCTTGTTGCTCTCCCATAACAAGCAGGATGCTCACTTTGCTCCTCTAACACCAATCTACTTACTGTGTCTCAAACTCATTTCTCTCTCACAGCCTGGGACTAACTTCCCCTTCATATCATATCATATCTCCATCATATCATATCACCTCCACAACCTTATCAATATTATCTTGACTCCTTCCCTTCTTTTAAACCCCACATTCAGGCTGTTGCCAAATCTTTTAAGTTTTCCCTCAACAACACTGAATCAGGGAAGCAGCATGACGAAGTGGCTAGACCAAGGGCCAGGGAGACAAA
This sequence comes from Ornithorhynchus anatinus, assembly GCF_004115215.2. Taxonomy (NCBI): domain Eukaryota; kingdom Metazoa; phylum Chordata; class Mammalia; order Monotremata; family Ornithorhynchidae; genus Ornithorhynchus; species Ornithorhynchus anatinus. The sequence goes on from NC_041729.1 coordinate 113,663,093, forward strand.
AGATCATGAGTTCTAATTTTGGCTCCACCACTTGTCTGTTGTGTGACTTTGGGCAACTCACTTCACTTCAGAGCTCCCTCATCTGTAAAATGGAGATTGAGCCTATGAGTCCCATATGGGACAGGGACTGTGTCCAACCTGATTTGCTAGTATCCACCCTGGCACTTAGTGCAGTGACTGGCACATAGTAAGTGCTTAACAAATACCATTATTATTATTAGACTCTGCCTCATCCTCTCCATCCAAGGAGCCACCATGGTGGTCTAGATACCAGACTTCACTGTTGCCCAGATCATTTCAGAAGTAATATTTTGCAGATGCCTCATTAAAACATTTTCAATGATGACCCATTCCTCTCCACAAAGCAGAAACTCCTGACCTTGGTTTTAAATCACTATCAGCTCTCTTCACTCTCTTCTTTCTCTATGCTGCAGTTCACACTCTTCATTCCTCTCAAGACAAAACAAGACTACCCAGTGGGCCTCATTCTCATTTTTGTAACCATCAAACTCTTAGTTATACCTTACCTACTGCCTGGAGCTCCCTCTTAACAGGTTAAAGAACACAACTCTCCCCATCTTCAAAACCCTTGTGAAACCACATTCACCCAGTAATCCTTCCCTTGTTAATCTTTTAAGTGCCTTTAGCAATTAAGTACATATCTTAAATACTTTATTTTATTCTTCAGAATGTTTAATCCAGTGCTCTGCACATAGTATGCACCTAAAATACCATTGATTGTTTGATTAATTGATTTTTATATACTACATTATTCAAGTATTAACATATTTGTATCCCTTTCTTCTTCTCCCTTCTGTCTGTAGATTATTTTAACATGTGGCTCGCTGGTTAGATCCTTGAGGGCAAGGTTCATGTCTATTTACTTTCTTGTACTTTCCCCATGCACTCACTTGCACAGTAGATGCTCAATTAATGTGAAGGCCTTGGTGAAATGCAGGCAGTGAAGCCAGATCTATACCTGCCCTAGGTGAATCTTTTTAGAAAGCTGCAGTTTCCATTCCTGTCACAGTGAGTTCTTCATTAGCTAACCATTCAGTTTGTTACAACTCTTTTGTTAGTCACCTCCTCCTCTATTTACAATAATTGGTTCTTTCCCAATACTGTCATTTTAGCTATATTCGTCAGCTTGGCTGAAATCTCATGAGTGTTAAGGGCTCTTAGATGTGTGTTCCTTGCTTTTGCAGCATATCCTGCAGCATTCCAAACTTGAATAGAGAATGTTTGCAGCTAATGGTCTTGATTTTGTAGTATGAAGAGCAATTTTGAAGAATGAGCCAATATAAAGAAGAAAATTGCACAATAATTCCCTTGTTTTGCAGCAGAGGTTATTACCCCCTAAGAATCACTGGTTTCCCAAGAAATCTTTGTGTAAATTCTTATAAATAACTGTGAGAATGCAATATGTTTCCTAACTTGTTAATAGAAGGGATATAGTCAAAACCTTGAGTTACTGAGTTTGTAGTTCATACTACAAACCAGGATGTTCACTTAGCTCCTCTACTATCAACATATTTACTGTTCCTCAATTTTGCCTATTTCACCGCAGACCCATTACCCATATTCTGCCTGTGAGGGAACTCCCTTCCCCTTCATATCACTTTCCCCACCTTCAAAGCCTTTATAAACTCATGTCTCCTCCAAGAAGCCTTCCCTGCTTGAGCCCTCATTTCCTCTACTCCTCCCTTTTGCATCATCCTAGCAATTGGATTTGCACCCTTCATTCATCTAACACTCAATCCCACACCACTTATTTGCAAATCCATAAATTATTTTAGTATTTGTTTCCCTCTCTGGAGTGTAAGCTACTTGTGGGCAGGGAACTGTACTCTCTCAAGCACTTAAGACAGTGCTCTGCACACAGTAAGCATTCAGTAAATGATTGACTGGTTGATTAATGAGCTTAATGAGCTTAAGCAATATAGGTGAATGGAAGTTATTCTAGTGATGAAGGATTTAATCATATTATTAATATAGTAGAATGGGAAGTGAGCAGAAAGGCCCTCCAAAAATCATTATAGTTTGAAGAATAATGTTAAGGTAGACATGGTGAAATTATATGAAATTAATCAAGGGAAATGCATAAGATGTTTTTTTTTAACCTTGTCAGTGATTCATTTGAGGACAGAGGCCATGTCTATTAGTCAATTTTTCCCAGCACCTAGTAGAGTGCTCTGCACACAGTAAACAGTTAATAAATGCTGTTATTACTACTTTTACTAGTTAATTCACTTGGAGTCAAGATTATTATCATATAAACAAGAAAACTGTCTAGTTATCCCTCAAGGAGAATACTATTAGCTGAAGAACCGTATTAAAGCTACCACTTTGTCCAACCTCTACAAAAGTACTGGGACCCTTTCCATCCTGTCGGTGAAGCTGTTCTGACAATTCTGGCTGTATACATGGATAATTCATTAAAAAAAAAGATTTCCTCAAAAAATTAATTCTGAAAGAAGGACTTATTTTGAGAATGATGTTATAGTTCCAGAAATGATGATTCACTGGCTTTATAGTAGCATTTTTCTTTGAAAATGTGCTGAACTGAGACAAAACTTCTAGGAATGATATAAACATTTTCCTTGTTGTCCACTATTTAAAATGATTTGATTGTTGCATTGTAGCAACATATAAAATATTATTGTTGAAATATATGCAGCTGCAAGAGAGTAGAATTCTCCAGTTAAATTTAAAAGGTTAATGCGTATATCCCAAACTATTCATAGCTTAAGAGCTGACATATAGTACGTAAAAACAATATAGCCTCTGATGACATTTTTGTCATCAGAAAGAAATAATAATATGTCTTTTGGAACTGACATTTTTTAAAGATGAGGGACTAGGTCATTCTGGTAACCCATGCAATTCATTGTTCATATTAAATAATTGCATTCCAATAGTGGTGATGGTTTGCACTCAGCCACTTACACTCTAATCTAGCAGTATGTATTGTGAGGTGATTGGCCAAGGACACGGCTGGAATCTGTGCAAACTGGTATGATAGTAGTAGCAGATATCTCTGTGCCCTCAACCCACTTTATATTCCACTCTCAAGTATGGTATTCACTTCTTTCCTACAAACTCATGAGGTGTTTGCTCTCTAGACTGTAAGCTCATCTCTAGACTGTAAGCTTGTCTCTAGACTGTAAACTTGTTGAATCTAGACTGTACACTCATTATGGGCAGCGAATGGGTCTGTTCATTGTTACATTGTATTCTTCCAAACATTTAATACAGTGCTCTGCACACAATAAGCACTCAATAAATACGATTGAATACCACCAAGGAGACCTCACTAAAGGAGCTATTTAGCTGAGCATATGTCATGAAAGTCAAAATTTTGTGGAGGGTTAGGATATACATATATATATATTATATATATGCATGTGTGTATTATAGCATTATAATAATTATAATATACCAATTAGAGTATTTGTTAAGTGCTTACTATGTGCCGAGCACCGTTCTAAGCCCTGGAGTAGATACCAAGTAATCAGGTCAGATATAGTCCCTGTCCCACGTGGGGCTCACAGTCTAAGTAGGAGGGTCTAGGATTCAATACCTATTTTACAGATGAGGTAACTGAGACACAGAGAAGTGAAGTGTTGTGCTCAAGGTCACACAGCAAACAAGTGGCAGAGCTGGGATTAGAACCCAGAACCCAGGCCTGTGCTCTATCCAGTAGGCAGCACTGCTTCATATGCACATAGTTATAGTCATAGTCCTCAATATTGGAAGCATTATCTTCAGAAATGAAGACAGTAGTCTTTCTTCCTCTCTCTACCCTTCCCTCTCCCTCTTTCTTTCTCTTCTTTTTCTTTATGGTATTTGTTTAGCTCTTGCTATGTGGTAGGCAGTGTTCTAAGTGCTGCAGTATATTCAAAATAATCAAGTTGGACACAGTCCCTGTCCCATATAGGACTCAAAATCTTAATTCTCATTTTACATATAAGGTAGTTGAGGCACAGAGAAGTTAAGTGACTTTCCCAAGGTCCCACAGCAAACAAGTGTTGGAACTGGGATTAGATCGCAGGTCCTCTAACTCCCAGGCCCATATTCTTTCCATTAAGCCACACTATTTCTCCATGGCACAAAATGAAATATAGTATTACCATATCTGATTAATTCTGGGCAAAGCACTTATATATTTTCTGGTTTCTGGATAACTCAGGTAACGTGATTGTCTCATCTGGTTAAGTGCAGTTGTTTAAACTTGAAAATTCAGTTAATCTAATGCAAAAGTCAATAACATTTTTCATCATCACCTTCTTAAAGCCCTACATATCTTTTTTCTGCTTTTTGAATTTATCCAAGAAATTTTCTTTGAGTGTTTCCTAAAATGCCAGTTTTCCCCCAAGCTATATTAAGCAGAAAACCAATTTGTTTAGGGCTTTATAGTTATTTTATAATACATTCACTAGTAGGTTTTTGAGGGATTATTGTCTACATTTTGTAAAGAGAAAAAATGCTTTTTACTGGATATGTTGCAAAAATGAATCCCTATGTCAGTAACATTGTCACAGTGACCCCACAGAACTCCTTTTTCATTTATCATTGGATGCATGGGTGTTATGAGGGAAAGAAAGGCATTTGGCAGATTAGTGATGTTCATAATTCAAATCCAGCCTTTTCACTCATGTTCTACTTTTCTCACTTGGGAAGTTTGAGGACAGAGATGGATTTAATCTGTTATTCTTTCATATTGATTTTCTGTTTTACTATTCAGTTTTTTCTAGAATTTCATAAAGATTTTTAGCATAAGGACTTGAAGCCACTTGCGTAATTAGATATTGTTTGTGACCAAAGCAAAGTGCCTTCTCATACCTTATTTCATCAGACTCTCTTTATCTCCCTCATTTGTGTGTAAACTCTGTCATGCCTATTCCTACTCCTATGCTAACTACTACTAAAAACTACTACTACTACAACTACTACTGATAATAATAATTATAATAATAATTTTATTTGTTAAGTGCTTATTATGTGTCAAGGACTATTCTAAACTCTGGGGTAGATAAAAGCTAATTAAGTTGGACACAGTCCCTGTCCCACGTGGGGATCACAGTCTTAATCCTCATTTGTAAATTTACAAATGAGGTAACTGAGGCATAGAGAAGTTAAGTGACTTGCCCAAGGTCACACAGTTGACAAGCGGCGGAGCCAGGATTAGAACTCAAGTCCCTCTGATTCCCAGACCATTAGGGTTTGCACACTGAAGGTGGCATGGGCCTGCACATGCCACTGACTCTGATACAAGCCCAAGTATAAGGCAAGCAGGTAGCCTCTGACCCTCAGAATTGTAGAACCCCGTTTGGTACTTCAATTGCCTGAGGGTGCCTCCAAACTCACCCCCACCTTTCTTACTGCACTACTTCAAGTAAATGTGGGAGCTGAAAGAATCTGTCTCAGGGTCTTGTGGGGTTCAAGTTATTTTCTTTTCTGACTTTGAAATTTGGGGATGATGAAGTTTGGGTTGGGGGGGTGGGGTCCTTCTCAGGGTCACATCTAGAGAGTTTCCAGTACTCTATCGGTTTTGACTATGGAAGGAAGAGTTAAGCAGAAGCATATCCTTTCCATTCCTAGCTTGGGCAGTGGCTAGCGAGTGGCAGGCAATCTGCTACAATTCAAAATGCCTCTGTGCTGGGCAGCAGCAGCATGGGAGAGAGTCGAGGGTGGACACCTGAGTTTACTGCACGGAAGGAGGCAATGGTAAACCACTTCTGTATTTTTGACTAAGAAAATGCTAAGGATGCAGTACCAGAATGATTGCAGCTGGAGGTGGGGCTTTCTGGGAGAGATGTATTCCATGGCACCACTATGGGTCGGAGACGACTCAACGGCATAAGACAAGACAAGAAGTTTTGGGCAGGACAGACTTTGAAATTGTCATTGATAGTTTAGAAAGTAAAAGATCCAGGTGTACTGGCTGGGCACTGGCTTTAATCTACTCTGGTTAGGCCTGGCCTGACCCAAGGAGAAACTTTTGGAATAGTAGAACGTAGTGGGAGAGGAGTTGGGAAAGGCTGCCATTCCGACCTTCTGGTGCTGCTAAAGGAAATTTCATCTCCCTTTCTCTGCATTTCCTAATCCCACTCCTATCACATCTGTGGGGATTAGAGAGTAGTGTAGGGATTCATCAATCCTTAACCTCTCAGCTTCCTTCTACACTGTGGACCACCCTCTACTTCTGGAAATGTTATCCAACCATGGCTTCACTGACTTTGTCCACTCCTGGTTCTTCTCTTATCTCTCTGGTCGTTCATTCTTAGTCTCCTTTGTGGGCTCCTCCTCTGGCTCCCACTACCTAACTGTGGAGGTCCCTCAAGGTTTAGTTCTGGGTCACCTTCTATTCTCTATCTACACTCATTCCCTTGGAGCACTTATTCACTCCCATGGCTTCAACTACCAACTCTATGCCGATGATACCCAAATCTACATCTCCTCCCGTGATCTCTCTCTCCCTTTTTCTCGAGGCTCACATCTCCGCCTTCCTTCAAGGCATCTCTACTTGGATGTCCTCTTAACCTCAAACTTAACTTGTCCAAAGCAGAGCCCCTTATCTTCCCACCCAAACCTGTCCTCTCCCTGACTTTCTCGTCACTGTAGATGGCACCACCATCCTTCCCAACTCACAAGTCCGTTATCTTGAAGTTATGCTTGATTCCTCTTTCTCATTCAACCCATCACCAAATCCTGTTGGTCCTACCTTCACAACATTGTTAAAATTCACACTTTCCTCTCCATCCAAACTGCTACCACTTTACTACAGTCACTCATCCTATACTGCCTAGATCACTGCATCAACCTCCTTGTTAACCTCACAGTCTCTTGCCTCTCCCCACTCCAGTCTATACTTCACTCCTCTGCCTCACTCCTCACTCCTCACTCTAGGCTTCAAGGCTCTCCATCACCTTGCCCCTTCCTACCTCTCCTCCCTTCTCTCTTTCTACCGCCCACCCCGCACGCTCTGCTCCTCTGCCACCCTCCTCCTCGCCGTCCCTTGGTCTCGCCTATCCCGCCGTTGACCCCTGGGTCACGTCCTCCCGCGGTCCTGGAACGCCCTCCCTCCTCACCTCCGCCAAACTGATTCTCTTTCCCTCTTCAAAACCTTACTTAAAAATCACCTCCTCCAAGAGGCGTTCCCAGACTGAGCTCCTCTTCCCCCTCTACTCCCTCTGCCATCCCCCCTTTACCTCTCCGCAGCTAAAGCCTCATTTTCCCCTTTTCCCTCTGCTCCTCCACCTCTCCCTTCCCATCCCCACAGCACTGTACTCGTCCACTCAACTGTATATATTTTCGTTACCCTATTTATTTTGTTAATGAATTGTACATCGCCTTGATTCTATTTAGTTGCCATTGTTTTTACGAGATGTTCTTCCCCTTGACGCTGTTTAGCGCCATTGTTCTTGTCTGTCTGTCTCCCCCGATTAGACTGTAAGCCCGTCAAACGGCAGGGACTGTCTCTATCTGTTGCCGACGTGTTCATCCCAAGCGCTTAGTACAGTGCTCTGCACATAGTAAGTGCTCAATAAATACTATTGAATGAATGAATGAATGAATGCCTGGATCATCTTTCTACAGAAACATTCAAGACCTGTCACCCCCCTCCTCAAAAATCTCCAGTGGTTGCTTATCCACCTCCGTATCAAACAAAAACTCCTCACCATTGGCTTTAAAGCACGCCATTATCTTGCCCCCCCACCTCACCTCAATTCTCTCCTTCTACAACCCAGCCCACATACTTCACTCTGATGGTATTTCTAGACTGTGAGCCCTTTGTTGGGTAGGAATTGTCTCTATTTGTTGCTGAATTGTACTTTTCCAAGTGCTTAGTACAGTGCTCTGCATACAGTAAGTGCTCAATAAATAAAATTGAATGAATGAATCTCCCTGTCCTGAACAATCAGGCCAGGGGCAGTGGTCAGTGAAGGTGTCTGTACCCCTGGAAACAATAGAAATGGAAATGGGGTGAAAAAATCCCCTGTGCTTAGAAATCCTCTTACCCAAATAGTCCTCTTTCTGGCCTCCATCAAGGCAGTAGTTCTAAGCCCACCCAGGATTCTTCCCTCACTTTATCATTTTCTTCATCAGTCCCTGTATCTCCTGCTGCTTCCCTGACCCTGTTAGTAAGAAAGAGGAGCTGGGTTTGCTAAACCTCAGAACTTGGGCTCCTTCTCTTGTGCCCTCATGTTCTCTGATTTTGAGAATCAGCAAGCATAGAGCAGGCCAAGGGTTCAGGCTCTTGGAGGCAGGAGGCCCTGGTCCTGGATGCCAGGATGCCTAGGGTGATCTGGGAGATTCCAGGAACTGTAATAATAATTGTGGTATTTATTAATTATGTTTTGTATGGTATCTGTTAAGCACTTATTATGTGCCAGGCATTATACTAAGCAATGAAGTAGATACAAGCTAATCAGGTTGGACACAGTCCATTTCCCACATGGGGCTCACAGTCTTAATCCCCATTTTACAGATGAGGTAACTGAGGCACTGAGAAGTTAAGTGACTTGTCCAAAGTCACACATCAGACAAGTAGCAGAGCCGGATTTAGAACCCACATCTTCTGACTCCCAAGCCTGTGCTCTTGCCACTAGGCCATGTATTATGGATTATTGGAGATGATGGTCAAAGGTGTCTCAGCAAGAAATGGAATTATGTGTATTTTTAGTGTTCTGTATAACTTTCACACTGTCCCTTGTGGATAAGGTAGTAAGGAATGGACTGGAAAGGAGAGTAATGACATGACCATTATTACTTGGACCAGAGTAGTGGTCCTTTGGATGGAGGATGGAAATGAGGGAGTAATGCCAGTAGGATTTAGTGATGACCAAAATGTAAGAATTGCAATTCAACAAGAAATACAAGATTATACCATTGTAATGGACACCTGGGAAATGGGGATGTTGTAAACTGTGAAGGGAAAGTTAGGAGTGAGTCTGAAAGGGCAGATGAGTCTCTCCCCACTTCAATCTATACTTCACTCTGCTGCCCAGTTAATCTTTCTACAGAAACGTTCTGGACATGTCACTCCTCTCCTCAAAAATCTCCAAAAATTGCCTATCAACCTCTGTATCAAGCAAAACCTCCTCACTGTTGGCTTCAAAGCTCTCCATCATAATGCCCCTTCTTACCTCACCTCCCTTCTTTCCTGCTACATGAAACCTTGCACACTCCAATCCTCTGTCACTAACCTTCTCACTGTGCCTTGTTCTCACCTGTCCCGCTGTTGACCCCTGGCCTGTGTCATTCATTCATTCAATAGTATTTATTGAGCGCTTACTATGTGCAGAGCACTGTACTATGCAGAGCACTGTACTAAGCGCTTGGAATGAACAAGTTGGCAACAGATAGAGACCATCCCTGCCGTTTGACGGGTTTACAGTCAAGATCCGCCCTTTCCTCTCCACCCAAACGGCTACCTTACTATTACGGGCTCTCGTTATATCCCGGCTAGACTACTGTGTCAGCCTTCTCTCTGACCTCCCTTCCTCCTCTCTCGCCCCGCTCCGGTCTATTCTTCACTCCGCTGCCCGGCTCATCTTCCTGCAGAAACAATCTGGGCATGTCACTCCCCTTCTTAAACAACTCCAGTGGTTGCCTATCGACCTCCGCTCCAAACAAAAACTCCTCACTCTAGGCTTCAAGGCTCTCCATCACCTTGCCCCTTCCTACCTCTCCTCCCTTCTCTCTTTCTACCGCCCACCCCGCACGCTCCGCTCCTCTGCCGCCCACCTCCTCGCCGTCCCTCGGTCTCGCCTATCCCGCCGTCGACCCCTGGGTCACATCCTCCCGCGGTCCTGGAACGCCCTCCCTCCTCACCTCCGCCAAACTGATTCTCTTTCCCTCTTCAAAACCTTACTTAAAAATCACCTCCTCCAAGAGGCCTTCCCAGACTGAGCTCCTCTTCCCCCTCTACTCCCTCTGCCATCCCCCCTTTACCTCTCCGCAGCTAAAGCCCCATTTTCCCCTTTTCCCTCTGCTCCTCCACCTCTCCCTTCCCATCCCCACAGCACTGTACTCGTCCGCTCAACTGTATATATTTTCGTTACCCTATTTATTTTGTTAATGAATTGTACATCGCCTTGATTCTATTTAGTTGCCATTGTTTTTACGAGATGTTCTTCCCCTTGACGCTGTTTAGTGCCATTGTTCTTGTCTGTCCGTCTCCCCCGATTAGACTGTAAGCCCGTCAAACGGCAGGGACTGTCTCTATCTGTTGCCGACTTGTTCATCCCAAGCGCTTAGTACAGTGCTCTGCACATAGTAAGCGCTCAATAAATACTATTGAATGAATGAATGAATCTGGGGAGACAGACAGACCACCCAATGGCCCTGGATCTCCCCCGGCACTTAGAACAGTGGTCTGCACATAGTAAGCGCCTAACAACTACCATCATTCTTATTAAGTGGGCGAGTGGGGATTCAAACCCACGCCCTGTGCCTCCCCAGCCCGGGCTCTTGCTCCCGAGCCCCGCTGCTTGGCTGGGCTCAGAGTAAGCGTTGGGTAAAGAGGACTGAAGTAATGCGGGTGCGGAGGGGCGTCTCACCAGAGCGGGGTCAAACGGCAGGGACTGTCTCTATCTGTTGCCGACTTGTTCATTCCAAGCCTCTGGCCTGGAATGCCCTCTCTCCTCAAATCTGCCAAACTAGCACGCTTACCCCATTCAAAGCCCTACTGAAAGCTCACCTTCTCCAGAAGATCTTCCCAGACTAAGCCCCCTTTCCTCCTCCTCCCTTCCCCATTGCCCCGACCCACTCTCTTTGCTCTCCCCCCAAACCTGCCCCACAGCACTTGTGTATATAGGTACATATTTATAATTATATTTATTTTTATTAATGATGAGCATATATCCATAATTCTATTCATTTATAATGATGTTACTGATGCCTGTTTACTTGGTTTGATGTCTATCTCCCTCCTTCTAGACTGTGACCCCATTGTGGGCAGGGATCATCTCTATTTGTTGATGAATTGTACTTCCTAAGAGCTTAATACTCAATAAATATGATTGAATGAATGTGACCATTATAGACAGATTGAATTAGAGGTGCTGACTGGACCCAGTTTGCAAGACTGGAGAGATAGATAGAAGGACCAGGGAAATACATCTGGGCATTTACTGCATAGAAGTGGTAGTTGAGGCCATAAAAGTGGATGAGTTCTCTGAGCAAGTGATTGTAAAGTGAAAAGAGCATTAGGCAATGATCAGATTTAGTGGGTTGTAGGTGGAAGAAGATATAGCAAAAGAAACTAAAAAGAAATGGCTCAAAATTACTGAGAGATTGTTCTGCAGATGACTGATTGATTGTTTGATTGGCCAGAGTGATAGGAGGAAAGCATAAAGGGAATCATATTAGAGAAACCAAGATTTGGAGAGTATTTCCAGTAGAATGGAGTGGTCAACAGTGTCAGAGGAGGCAGAGAATTCACAGCATATTATGTTTAAATTAGAGTCCATTATATTTGGTGAGGGATGCAGTTACTGATGATCTTGGAGAGTGTGGTCTAATTGGAATGAGGGAGGTAAAAGTCAGATTGCAGTGAGTTAAGAACACATTTGGAGAGAGAGCAATTTGAAGTTATTTTCCAATACTGTAGCACCACTAAAATCCAGAACCCTGTTTTTTGCTACTAGTTCTTACCCCTCACTAAATGCTTGTTTGAATCTTTTTGCCTTCAGTTTCTCTAAGTTACAGAAATAGTTTTGATAATTGCCTTGGTATTTCCCGCAGAGCCCTTGGAAAAGAGGTTCTAAATTTATCAGTGAGGAAACTGCTGCCTAAATTGCCTGAAGCCTAGAGTGATTGAAACCTTGGGAGAACAATTTTTTGCAGATGCCAAAAGCTCAGGGTGGGCAACTCCTGGCACGTATGTGTGTGTGTGATGGGGGGGGCGGTCAGGTGTGGGTTTGTGTCTGGTGTGTGTGAGTGTGTGTGAGAATACTAACTTCTGCCAGATAAGCACAGAGGGGCTGGGTCTTGCTCCTTATAGGACCTGTCCCTATTTCACTGCCTCTTTCATGACAGCAGTGTCAAAAAGGATAAAGTACTAAACTGTAATCCAAAACATGACCTGGGAATGTATTTTACTTGATTTCTTGATAGGGAACTGAAACTAGGATATCTATCTATATGCAGTAGGCATTTGTAAGTTACATCTTCCCACGAATGATCAAGGTGTTGACATCCAAAACTCATGCACTTGTAGAATTTTGGCCAGTTGAAGTGGATGAAAAGTGGAGTGGTTTTTTTTTTTTAAGTCCTAGGATGGTTTTTCCACCATCAATCAATCAGTAGTATTACTGAGCACTTACTGTGTGAAAAACACTGTGCTGACCACTTGGAAGAGTAGTACAACACAATAAAGTTGGGAGACACAATCTCTGCCCATAAGCTTGAATGTAAATTTGATCGTCAATGGAAAGACATGAATACTAGCAACAAGTGAACCCAACTATTTCCAAGTTCATTGAATGCTTCTCTTGGATTTAGAGGTTCATTGAGAAGAATAAAGAGATATCATCCAAATCAGCATGGGAAAAGACATATTTGAGAGAAAAGTTTTACAGAAGTGTTCATTTCATTGCATGAAACAAAATTAATCTTCCAGTCATGCAAATATTTCAATCAGTCAATGTCACTTATTGAGTGCTTACTGTGTGGAGAGTGCTAGACTAAGATCTTGGGGGAGTACAGTATAATAATAATGTTGGTATTTGTTAAGTGGTTACTATGTGCAGAGCACTGTTCTAAGTGCTGGGGTAGATACAGGGTAATCAGGTTGTCCCACGTGAGGCTCACAGTTAATCCCCATTTTACAGATGAGGGAACTGAGGCACAGAGAAGTTAAGTGACTTGTAGGCATACAGTCACACAGCTTACTATGTGTGTATAATAGAGTTGGTGGATAAGATCCCTGCCCATAAGGAGTTTACAGTCTAGAAGGGGAGATAGATATCAATTTGAATTACTATGGAAACTCTGTTAAGTTTAAAAACTTTAGGCACATCTGCCTGATAGAAAACTAATGGCTTTTCTGGTCCCAAGCCATGACATCAGATTGTGTTCTCCTTGAAGGCAAAACATATGTGTCTTGTTTAGTGCAGTTTTCTAATTACTTAGTATAGACCATAACTCTCCCCACCTTCAAAATCTTATTAAAATCTTATCTCCTTCAAAATGTCTTCCCAGACTTAGCCCTTATTTCCTTCTCCTTTCTGTGTCATCTATACACTCTACTCTCTACCCTTTAAGCCCTTGATATTCACCCCACCCTCAACCACACACCACTTAGGTATGTGAAAAACAGCATGGTCTAGTGGAAAGAACATGGTCCTGAGAATCAGAGGTCCTGGGTTCTAATCCCGGTTCTTCCACTTGTCTGCTCTGTGATCTTGGGTAAGTCACTTCACTTCTCTTTGCCTCAGTTCTCTCATCTGCAAAATGGGGATTCATTACCTATTCTCCCTCCTACTTAGACTGTAAGCTCTATGTGGAGTCTGATGATCTTGTATCTACCCCAGTGCTTAGTACAGTCTTTGGTACATAGTAAGAGCTTAACAAATGCCACAATTATTATTATCTGTTATTTATTTATTTTAATGTCTCTCTCCCTCTAGACTGTGAACTCCTTTTGAGCAGGAACTGTGTCAACCAACTCTACTGTACTGCACTCTCCCAAGCTCTTAGTAAAGTGCTCTGCATATTGTAAGGACTAAATAAATATCCACTGATTAATACACTTTCAATCAGATGCAATAATTGATTGTGTTCGCATTTTGCTGCCACCGTGGGAACCCTCAGTCCTATGTGGGAGTGGGGTGAGGGAAAACAGTGTGTAGCCCTAACATTTCTAGGTAGCAGATGTCAACCAGTTAGACCAATAAAGAGGTACTAGAACCAAATCATATTTCAAAAATCTGTTAAACGAGTTCCAGCCTATCCCAAATGTGTCTGACAAACAGCTTCTGTTGCTAATTGACATTGGTGTGATTGGGCAAGTTTACCAGTTTTATTTTCAGTGAAGAAACTAGTGGGTTTGAGATTTTCAGGGGGAGAAATGAACACTAATTTTTCCTGACAGAAAAGGCCAATGTCTATTAAGAGTGGCAAGCCACTCAGATGAATGCTTCTCCAGGAATTCAAGGTTTACTCCAGCCATTTTCAAAATCAGAGCAAGAGATGCTCCTGACTTCCACTTCATTTCTTTCAATACAACTAGTAGAGGGGTTGGCAATTAACCCAGCCTGAGATCACATACCCCTTTTTGTAATTGTCTGTAGGCCAGTACAACAGTGGATAGGTGAGGTGGGGGACAAGAGAAGGGAACTGATTAAATTGTGGAAGTGCAGCCACTTCTTCCCTTGATGCACCCACATGGCTGAAAGCACCCCACTTCCTCACTCAAATATGTGCAGCAGAGACCCACACACACTGTTCTTCTTGGGGGCCTGAAGGCCCAGTAAGTCAATAATGGCATCTGTCCCTGAATCGGGCTGGATTTAAACTGTAGGCTGTGCTGTATCCACCCCTGCATTAGTGAATCAGAACCTTATTTAAGGAACAGGGGGTGTACAGTCCACCAAAAGAAGGTAGGAGACTCAAATAGCATAAACATCCAGTTATTTTGGGTTTTTTTTCCTTTTAATGTTATTTGTTAAGAGCTTATTATGTGCCAGGTACTGTACCAAGCGCTGGGGTAGATACAAGATAATTGGGATGGACACAGTCCCTGTCCCCCATTAGACTCACAGTCTTAATCCCCATTTTATAGATGAGGTAACTAGGCACAGAGAAGTTAGGTGACTTGCCCAAGGTCACTCAGCAGACAACGCCACATATTCCTTTTTGTTTCCCCCTCTCCCAAACAAAGCCACATGTGAAATATATATCATATATATCATATATGTACATATATATCATATGTACATATGTATGTATATTATTTTAACAAACTTAAGAATTTTAATTTGTTCTTGGTTTTCAGGCTTGTCTACCAAAGGAATGAGGGTCCTATTAAGAAATGAGAGTCCTATTTCTTCTATTTCATCAATGCTAACAACACTTTTTGAATCCCTACATGTTCTAGCTCTTAAGCACTAGGGAACCTGTGACAGAAGTAAAAGACATGGTCTCTTCTCCTTAGCTAACCCAGAAGAAAAGAGGACACAGATTGCCAGGCATACAATGCGTAAAAGATTAAGGGCATAGTTTAAAAAAAGCAACAACAAAGTAAGAATTAAATAAATAATACATATCAGTATTACTGTCCTGGGGGATGAGGATTGTTATCAATCAATTTTATTTATTGAGCACGTACTGTATGCAAAACACTTGGGAGAGTACAATAATAATAATAATAATGTTGGTATTTGTTAAACGCTTACTATGTGCCGAGCACTGTTCTAAGCGCTGGGGTAGACACAGGGGAATCAGGTTGTCCCACGTGGGCTCACAGTCTTAATCCCCATTTTACAGATGAGAGAACTGAGGCACAGAGAAGTTAAGTGACTTGCCCACAGTCACACAGCTGACAAGTGGCAGAGCTGGGATTCGAACTTATGAGCCCTGACTCCAAAGCCCGTGCTCCTTCCACTGAGCCACGCAATATAACAAAGTTGGAATACACATTCCCTGCCCACAAGGAGCTTACTGTCAGAGGATTGGATCTGTAGAACCCTTGGATCTATACTCTTTGGACATTTCGGATTCACCCCACCCTCAACCCCACAGCACTGATGCACAAACCTTTAAATTATTTTTTTACATTAATGTCTGTCTCCCCCTCTAGACTGTAAACTCTTTGTGGGCTGGGAATGTGTCTACCAGCTCCAACATACTGTACTCTCCCAAGCACTTAGCACAGTGCTCTGCACAAACTAAACACTCAATAAATACCATTGATTGAGGGATTAATCAAAGAAGGCCTCCTGATGGAGGTGGCTTTTAAAGTAAGCTTTGAAAAATGAGACTGATGTGGTTTGAAGTATTTGAAGTTGGGGTAGAGTTCCATACTGGAGGAAAGGCATATTCAGTGGATCAGAGATGGGAAAGTTGTGTTTCAGGTGTAGTTAGGTTGGGAGGAGTAAAGATTGCTAGATGCGGTGTTTAATCTGAAACAATATTTTTTTTAGTGCTGTTGCTCTGCCCTATGTTACCAAGAAATGCAATTGAGGTGATATACAGAACTTCATACCAAAGTGCAAAACTATATACATAACAGCCGAAGTGGTTATGACTGTAGGCACTTGAGCCTGTGAGTTAGCTCACCATTTGACCAGAAAGCTATGGAAAAAAAAAATACAAGTTTAATATGGAAGATTTATGGCCATGACCCTGCTTGATCTGAATTTCAAAGATTGAATTAAAAGCCACACTTCAGTGGGCTTTATGTCACTGGAAAGAAGTTCTTGCAAATGAAATCACAGCCCAGGTCATTAAGACCGTTTTCCCTCTGCTCTTTCCCCTTCACCTTCCACGATCACCTCCCTGTGCAGACCACTAATTAGTACTGCTCAAACACTTTGCTTCTAATGCCAAATTTGTGGAAAGCTTCCAAAGAAGAATTTCCATTTTTAAAGAGATTTTCAAACAGCAACTCAATCACCGTACCTTTAAGGAGTCAATTTAAAGGGAAAAGTTAATGGTATATATTTAGATATGTGTGACTTTTTTGTTACCATCCTCAACTGAGACCAAATAATCCAAGTGTTTAATTTGTACCCAATAATGGTGAAATAGTAATGCTGTTTTGGCGTTTGATAAATCTAGAGAAATAATCTTTAATAACAGTCAACTGAGGTTTACTTAACATTGTTAAATGATGGTCAGGATATTTTAATACAATATTTTACTGGACTAACAGACCAATTTGCCCTATCTATTTTAAATCAAGGACGTTATTTTGTCCTCTCGCTGTAGAAACATTTAGAAATATGGAGACTATACTGTCAAAGCTCATAAATAAACTTTTTGGATTCTTCATTGCTTCTAACTTGCACTTGTTCTTCAGTGGATAGATCAGAAGATATTATCTGCCTAAAATAAAACAAATCAGGTTATTATATGACAAGTAAAGAAGGTTTTAAGAAAGGCTGCTGCAGTCAACTTTATTTGCCATTTTTTGCCTGTAGTTATCAAACTATAACGTATAATCCTTTCATGATAAATCATCCACGATTTGTCCAATTTGAGTGAGAAACCACATATTTCTTATCTATCGTATTTTTATCTGTGTTTTTCTCCTGCATCCTCTCCCAAGGAGCAGATACCCTATAAACCCTAAATTCTGTTTTATAGTATTTTGGTTTTCAAGGAATGTCTTTTTTTAGTTTCTGGTTGATGATTATGGCATAAATTGTTTTTGTAATTGGTGTGGTTAAAGAATTTCCCACCTAAGTTTTCAGAGGTGATTATGAAGTTGGTTTATATCATTAGTTACTGTGTAAATGTGATAGTGTGGAGAAATGACTATTATGAATTCCATTCTCACATCCCTGAATCAAAATCCCAAATGGTTTAATCATCATCAGTGTCAACCTTAGCTATATCTTCATTCTACATGTTGTATATCATAATGTCATATTTACATTTTACCTTGATTTTGATATTTGCTCCTCCAGTAAAAGTGCTCTGATTAGACAAAGTCAGTGTCAATTGAAAGAAATATTTTAAGCATGTAGACCCCCTAACTATTCTTCCTCACTGGCAAGTCTTGCCATCCTATACAGACTATGTTTTCATCCTGGGAGAAGTAGGTCCAAAGCTTTTTTTTGTGTTTGCTTGAAGTGTCAATTGGATAAGAAGACAAGGGGAGGCTTTGTAAGTAGTCTTCTCTGTGAAGGGTCCCTTCTTGAGGCAGGAGGTCCTGTTAGTGGGGATTAATACCTCTCAGGGCAGCAGCTGATAAATAGGAGCAGCTTTTGTATCCTCTTTCTTACTAGAGTAATCTTGTTGGGATTTTCAAGTGGGTTCATTTATAGCAAATAAAGTAAATGAATAATGACTGCAAATGTGGGAAACAGTTCTGCCATCTATTTTTAGCTTAAGGCCTTAGAACCTTCATAGAATATATGGGGAGAGAGAGAGAGAAAGAAGAGAAAGGGAAAGCAAACATATACATTAGCTCCAATGAAGAAGAAGGTAGAAACCTCGAGATAATCTTCTACAGGGAGAATGGGTCAATGCAACTAAAACAATCTGCCCCCAGAAAGAAGAAAAGAGAATAAATGATATAATTCATATAAGATTACAATTCTCCCCACTTTCAAAACTTAATTAAAATCACATCTCCTCCAAAAGAACTTCTACTAAGCTCTCATTTTCTTCTCCTTTCTCAGTCTCCCATGCAGTTGGATATGTACCCAGTGAGAAGCAGTATGGCCTTAGTGGAAAGAGCATGAGCTTGGAAGTCAGAGGTCGTGGGTTTGAATCCCCCTCTACCACTTGTCAACTGTGTGACTTTGGGCAAGTCACTTAACTTCTCTGTGCCTCAGTTACCTCATCTGTAAAATAGAGCTTAAAACTGTGAGCCCCACGTAGGACAGCCTAATAACTTTGTATTTACCCCAATGCTTAGAACAGTGCTTGGCACATAATAAGTGCTTAACGAATACCATCATTATCATTATTATTATTATTATTATCCTTTCAGCACTTGATGTTCACTCCACTCTCAACCCCACTGCACTTATATCAGTAATATCTGTAATGAAATTTTAATGTCTGTCTCCCCCTCTAGACTCTAAGCTCCTTCTGGGCAGGGAATGTGCCTACCATTTCTGTGTATTCACCCAAGTACTCTGCACACAGTAAGTGCTCAATAAATCCTATTGATTGCTTGATTTCTGCCAATCTACATGAGCAGCATTAATTGATCACATACTATATGCAAGGTACCACATCATGCACTCTGGAAAGATTACAACTTAATGGGAGACAAGGACACAAATTGCCAAATATCCAATAAAAAAGGAGAGGAGAGAAGAAGAAAATGATAAATTCAAGTTAGCAACTTAATAAATGGAAATCATATAGGAAGTGGTTGATGAGATAACATGGTTGGGAAAGTGTGGGGATTAATTAGGAAATGCTCCCTGAAGAAGGTGACATTTTATGAAGGCTTTGCAAGTGAGTTGGAGAAAAGAGAGTCATGAATGCAGGAATCAAGAGTGACGTATAGTTAAAAACTATACTGGAAGCAGCATGACCTAGTGGAAGGAGCAGGGGCCTGGGAGTCAAAGGATGTTGGTTTTAGTCCTGGATTCACCAGGTCCCTGCTGTATGATCTTGGGCAAGTCACGTAACTTCTTTGTGCCTCAGTTACCTCATCTGTAAAATGAGGATAAAATCCTACTTCCTTCTACTTAGACTGTAAGTACTTTGTCCAACCTGATTAACATGTAACTACCCCAGTGCTTAGAAGAGTGCTTGGCACTTAGTTAAGTGCTTAACAAGAACCATTATAGAACAGGCAGATTAAAACAGCTCTGGGCTCTTCAACAAGTGGGCTTCTGTCTCATTCACTCCCTCAGAAGGGGAGTTCTGATCCTGCAGAAAATCCATGAGTTTTGTCCAACCCTATACTTTTTAATGTGCTATTTCCACAGTCTTTACTACCTGGTGTGGGACTTTCTGTGTCATCACATTTTTCATTGATGGGTGTGGCAGGGAAAGGATGGACAGGAAAAAACAGAAATCAACTTCTACTTTACCTAGAGATTGACATTTTCCCTTCTAGCGTTTTCCCTTCATGCTTCCATCTGGAGTATGTTTATATTATCCGCAACAGGATCCCTATTGTGAAAGGATACATGGTACACGATTCATTAAGAACAGATACACCTGGAGTCACAGGTTCTGAATCACTGCCTTTTCTATGTCAAGCAATCCAATAAAAAGCTTGCTGTCAGTAGACAGACATAGTTACATCCGTCATCTTAAAAAGCATTAGTGTCCTTCATTCCCAATAATGCCTTCTTAATATTTACTGTATCTCCTAAAGTGTTGCTTAACGGCTTTGCTCTTGGGAGGGGCACCACATCTGAGGAAATACAATTCGTTATTATCTTGCTGAGGATAAGGAAGTATTTGCACACCCAAGGCCCTTTTTCACTGATAAAAAAAGATGAATTAGACAGCAAGCTTCCCCTTCATTAAAACCTGAAAAGTCTGCAAACTGGCAGGTTCCCAAATTTGATTTTTATTTTAATTGCACAGTGAAAAGAATTCCCAGAATTTAATTTCAACCCAAAATACATTAAGTTATAAAATTCTTTCATTAATTTGTCAAAAACACATTGAGAGGAAATCTTTAGAGAAGAATTTTTCTGTCAAGAAATCTCAGGGAGTGAAGGGGAAAAAAAAGCTTAATTATAATATTCAGTTTTCCCTAAATAACTGAGCAGAGATGCATTTCTAAAGCCAGAATGGATGCTATTGTAACAAGTCTTGAAAGGCACAGATATTTTGCTTTTATTTCTACTTTGTGGTTATATATTTGGTTTAATGGCATTCTGCAACATGCTTAAATGAAACTAAAAGGGGTTGAGTGATGTTCTGGGCAACTAATCAGAAACTTATTGAGTTGGATACTTGGGGTCATGCTAAAGCCCACAGTACTTTATTCTTAGACTTTGTTATTGCATAAATGCAAACCTAACTCATCCCAATGATCTTAGATGGAAGCTCTTGGAAGTAAATGTACTTCCTGTCTATGGGAATTACGTCAGCCTTCTCTTTTCTTTTTTAAAACAACAATAACTTTAAAAGTCAATATCCAGACACCTCAGTCCTGGCAGAGTGATAGTCTAAAGCAGAGAAGTAGAGACCTCTGTTATAATGGGGAATCCCATCAGCAGCCAGGAGGAGATATTTACCGCCTTTGTTTATTTGACAAAGAGATCAGGCCAAGCACAGCAAAAGCTGTGCTAGTGGTGACTTATCCAGTCTGTGATTTACAACGTTAGCAGCAGAATTATTCTATCTACACTAGTTAATGGAGAAGTATATCAACCTGGCAGGGAAATACTTCTCTGTCAGTGCCGCTGGTTTTCTGGAACGCCTCAGTGGGTGACGAGTCTTTGTCAGGACTGCGGGCAGCTGGAACTGGTGAAATGGTTCTGAATGCCAGCATCTTTCTTCCCTGTATTTTTCTTCTGGTGAAGGACCATACATAGGTCAAGACTGTACATTTTTCCAGTCATTTCAATACATTTCTTTGGATGAGGCTTCTCTCTGAGACGAGTCCTTCTGTTAGGCACACTGGCTCCAGTTCCAGGGGAGTTCTATTCATGCATCCAGAAGGGCAACAGATTAGCTCCACTCCCCTGAAGAAAGTCTTTGCAGGGTCTTACAGTGTAATATAGACTCTCAAACTTTGACAATCTGTATGACAGGATATGATTTACAGTCAGAATGGGGGCAAAGAACAGCCATCTGCGTTTGAAAAACTATACCACCTTCTTAAAAGGGGACAGGAAATGTAAGTCAAGGACCAACAAATAAGATCGGTTCTGGCTTATCTTGAAAAATTACAGACATTCATAAATGTGACAAAAGTGCTATCAGGGAGAAACGGTTTGAAAGGATAAAATGTAATAACTTGATGTGGGGCCTAGAGATTTCAATATCTTTCAGATGTCTGAGCTCAATGCCCAGAAGCCACAGGGACAATAAGAGATGATGTTCCATCTTCTCCCTTTTATGCACTTTTAAACTGCCTGTGAAAACAAGGGTGGGATGGGAATAACCAAATCTAAAATGGAGTTGGAGATTGAAAGATCATAAGCGATCTGTCCTGGGAGGTGATGAGAGAAAGATTTATGTGCCAAAAAATAGGAAAGGTTGTAGGGGACTCAGATGGGAAGGGGGACAGCTTGAGTAACTGATATTAGAGTGAATGATCCTTTGGTGAAAGGGATTTAGCAGTGTTGTGTTGGACAGATTAATTAAAGCTTCATTGTTATTTGGTCCTCCACATGTTCTTTCTTATTTGAATCTCACAGAACAAATAAATACCATTTTAATAATAAAGATACCAAAACAATAATAATGCTAATAATAATATTTACTATCTGCCAAAGCAGCATGCTAAGTGTGGGGTAGATAAATGATAAGAGGATCATTGTGGCCTGGTGGAAAGAGCATAGGTCTGGGAGTCAGAGGACATGGGTTCTAATCACAACTTCACCACTTGCATGCTGTGTGACCTTGTGCAAGTCACTTGAGTTTTTGGTGCCTCAGTTTCCTCATCTGCAAAATGAGGTAAAATAAATGTTCTCCCTCTTACTTAGACTGTGAGCCCCAGGTGAGATGGAGAATGTGTCCAACCTGATTTTAATTTGTTTCTAACTTGTGCTTAGAAGAGCACTTAACACATAGCACTTAACAATTACCATAATTATACAGTCCATCCCAAATGGAGCCGAAAATCTGATAGGAAGAGCAGGCATTTTATTCTCACATTAAAGATAGGGAAAAGGGGCAAAAAAAAAGAGAGGTTATGTGACATGTCTGAAGTCCCATAGCAGGCCAGAGGCAGAACTGGTAGTAGAGCCTGAATCTAATCAGTCAATCAGTGAATAGTATTTATTGAGTGTGTACTGTGTGCAGAGCACTATACTGTGCACTTGGGAAAACACGGTACAATAAAGTTGGGAGACATGATCTCTGCCCATAAGAAATTTACAGACTACATGGAGGGATAAACATTCAAATCAACTAGAGAGAAATAAAACAGTGGAATATAAGGACATGCACGTGTGTACTGTGGACCTGGATGAGCATCAAAGTGTGAAGGGATTCACAGCCAAATGCAGAGTTCTCACAGAGAGGAGGGCTTCTTGGAGGACGTTATTTTAGGATGGTTTTGAAGGTAGTGAGAATGGTGGATTGTAGGATAAGAAAGAGAGGAAATTCCAGGCAAGAGGGAGGATGAGGGCAAGGTAGAAGCACAGGATTCAGTGACAGACTGACAGATTAAATGAGAGAGATGAGTTGAGCAAATAACCAAGTTATAGGTTTATGATACAGGAAAGATGGTGGTATTTATTGTCTACAGTGATAGGAAAATCACAGGGATAACAGGGTTTGGGTGGAAGATGTGGAATTCTATTTTGGATATGTGTGGATGGGACTCTGCCCTCCTCTTTAAGATTCCATATAGATTGCTGGTAATAAAGATAGGAGAGAAGGAAACTTCTTCTGCTGTCCTTCGGTCCAGATGTCAGGTCCTATGCCTCGGTGGTTTAAGGATAATCCCAATAAAATAGAATGATTTCAGGACATGATTTGTTTAACATTATCCTCAGTTCTAAAACTGGATCCTATCTGGGGAAATGATCACCAATCCAGTTTCTTGGCCTCCATCCTAAATAGCATTCTGGAGCAACTGAGTGTTGAAGAAGGGAAATAGCTCACATTTCATAAGGCCTGAGAATGCAGTCTCTAACTCTATGCTTTGCCAGGTGTATTTCTCTCACAAGTGTTTCTTACTTCTAAATTAAGATGAGTTTCACAGACCTGAAATTTGAAGACTGCATCCCAACAAGACTTTCTGAGTTATAAGCCCTCACCTCTCTCCTACACTTATCATTTTTATAGACCTTGCCTTCCTTTCCAAATTGTAGCTAGAAGTTTCCAAATGGCCGTCCAATATGAAGGCACTACATGCATACATGTCTAACACAAGACTCCATGCCTAACACAAGTGACACTGAGCTATTATAAAATTTGTGAACAGCTGCTCATCTAGGTGCATAAAGCTTCATGCTTCTTGGGATGTTCAGTATTTTCAGGGCAGAGACCAGATCTGAGACAATCTATAGAATTGCCTGACTATCAAACTGTGTTCCGAGGTGAAGCACACTTTTCATGATGTGATTTCTAGTCATCTTGGACCACTCCATAGTGTAAACCAAGATCTACTGGATATTGCAATGCACATGCCATTGAGAAGCAGTATGGCCTAGTGGCTAGAGTATGGTGGGCTTGGAAATCAGAAGGACCTGAGTTCTAATCCCAGTGCTGCCACCTGCCTACTGCGAGATCTTGGGCAAATCACTTCACTTCTTTCGGCCTCAGTTACCTAATCTATAAAATGGGGAGCAGGACTGTGAGCCCCATGTGGGACAGGGAATGTGTCCAACCTATTTTGCTTGTATCCACCCCAGTGCTTAGTACAGTTCTGTCCAGTCCTTAAGCACTTACCCCTCCACATATCCACCTTCCTATTCTCTTCCTCAATTTATTCATCATTTATTCATCTATCTTCCCCACTAGATTATAAACTTCTTGAGAACAGGGGTCATGTCTTCTACATCTATTGAGCTCTTCCAGGCAGTAGTAAAGTGTTCAGCACAGAAAAGGTGCTCAATAAATATTGCTGATTGAGTGACTCCTTAACATATAGTGCTTCTCCAAGTGGACCCTTGAACACCCACTTGCTCCAGAGCTTTTGCATTCTTCTCACAGTTCCCTCTGAGTATAGGCGTTGTTCTCACACCAGGAAATTCAAAGGCAGGTACCGATGTGGAGAAGCTGGTGCTTAAAATAAAAATACTGGACACAAAGATCATATCCTCACTTTACAGAGCACAGAGAAGCTGAAAACTGGATTGCCCAATACAAAACAGAAAAAATGACCACTCTATTTTCTGGTGGTTTAAGTAACTTCCACCCCTCCCACCTTCTTCATCTCTCCATTCTTAATGTTGACAGCAGAGTGGCTTTCCTGTCTCCCCACTCCACCTTCATTGTCCACTAAAAACCAGACAAAATGACCACTCCATTTTCTGATGGCATGGCTTTCTCTCCTCCCACCTTCCTCACATTCCTCACCTTCTCCATTCTTAATGTTGTTAGTGGAGTGACTTTTCTGTAACCCCCACCCTACCTTCCTGTATCCCCAACTCATGTTTCAATTGCTGTGGTTTCCGCAAAATTTCATCATCACTTTTATCAATGGTATTTATTAAAAACCTACTGTATGTACAGCACTCTACTACCTACCTCTTGCCATTTGTGCTCCTTTCAACTGCCACTCCCTAGAGGCAATGTGGTCTAGTGAAAGGAGTATGGGCTCAGCAGTCGGAGGCCCTGGGTTCTCATCCTGGCTCTGCCAGTTGCTAGCTGGGTGACTTTGGGCAAGTCACAACTTATCTGGGCCTCAGTTTCCTCAACTGTAAAATGGGAATTCAATTCTTCTTCTTCCTACTTAGATTGTGAGCCTCATATAGGAGAGGGACTGTGT
Source organism: Ornithorhynchus anatinus (assembly GCF_004115215.2). NCBI lineage: Eukaryota > Metazoa > Chordata > Mammalia > Monotremata > Ornithorhynchidae > Ornithorhynchus > Ornithorhynchus anatinus. The sequence goes on from NC_041729.1 coordinate 113,688,360, forward strand.
CCAACCTGATCTACCCCAGTGCTTAGAACAGTGCTTGACACATAGTAAGTGTTTAACAAATACCATAAAAAATAAATCTATCCCTAGTCCAGTCCCATTGTTTAGCTTTGGGCCCAGTGGTTGGGTCTGTAGTTGGGGGAATGAGAGTCTTGGGGGAGTGGGCTGTTGTGCCAGCACAGTCACTGAATTAAAATAAAAAAAAATATAGAAAAAAAGCAGGTTCAGTTACAAGGGCTTAGGTGAAGGAAGGGACTGCTGAAGGAATGTGAGGATAGGAAAAATGGAAGGTGAGATGGGGGTGTGGGATTGGGGTAAAAAAGCCACCGTAACTCTAGTAATGGGGAAGACAGGGTGAGGGAAATGAGAACAGGGAGCCGGAGATACTTATTTTTCTGTCCTAAAGCACTTATGTACATATCTACATGATAATTTATATTAATGTCTGCCTCCCCCTATAGACTGTAAGCTCATTGTGGGAAGGAACACATCGATCGACTCTGTTGTATTGAACTCTCTCAAGAGCTTAATACAGTGCTCTGGACACATTAAGCACTCAGTAAATACCACTGATGATGATGATGACATTTACAGAAAAACAAACATTTCAACAGGCAGAGATTTCTAACTGGCCAGCCTACAGCTACTCTTAGGGCCGAGAACAGTGTCAGGCACCCATTTCTGCATCAGTAAATCAGCCCTGCAGCCCAGAGAGCTTATCTTCTTTCCCAGAATCTCCTACAGCCATCTTCCTCAGCCCAGCAGAGATGAGATCCTCTTTCTGTTTAGGGACCAGTGTATTTTTAATGGTATATTTTCAAGTGCTTACTATGTGCCAGGGACTCTACCAAGCACTGAGGTAGATACAAGATAATCAGGATGGGCACAGTCCATTTCTCACATGGGGCTTACAGTAACAATCACCATTTTACAGATGAGGTAACTGAGACACTGAGAAGTGGAGTTGCTTGTTCAAGGTCACATAGCAGATAGGTAGCAAAGCTGGGATTAAAACCCAAGTCCTTCTGACTCCCAAGCCTGAGGTCTATTCACTAGGCTATATTGCTTCTCAATGGGACCCAGTGGTCCCACTGGATCACTGTGCCATCTGCATCCTGGCCCCATAGTCCCTGTCTGTGAAATGAGTCGCAAATCTTGGTTCTCTCTTACATTTTAATTTTCATTTCTCCCAAGGAGACCTGCCATATTTCAAAAAACCTGCTACAAATAGCATTTAATTTATGTATTTAAGTAAGTTGAGCTGACAGAACAATAAAAGCTACATGAGGCTTATGTGGTAAAATTGTCACTTCTTGAACTTTGAAATTTGCATACAAGGTAAGTTTGGAGTTTGCTGTTTAACTCTACACATACAAGTACATGACTAGGCACATAAATATTGTTTCTGGTTATTGTCATCATGTTTAACTAAAAAACCCCTCTGCCTTCAAATAAGGTCCTGAGATTAGGAATACAGTTCTATTTCTGTACATACAGTGAGGATTGAAACCTTGGGAAATACTAAACTCTGTGGGGTCTTTGCAGTCATTTTGTTTTTGTTCTTTTGCCACAGAACTGTTTCCTGAAGGTTGTTCTAGCAAATGAGTATTCTCCCTCTAGAAAAAAATCTGTGTTGCTGTTTTTTGATGGTAAATGGGCAGTGTGGTTTAGTAGATGGATTATGGGTCTGTGAACCCGAGATCTATTTTCAGAAATCCAGATGGCTCTGTGCTGATAAGATAACTTTTGTGATCTCTCTGCACCTTAGTTTTCTATATATAAAGAAGATGAAACAATCCTCGTATAGAAAAGATACCTAAAAGCAGGATGAAATCCTTGAAATGAAAATGTAGGAAGCATTTTGCATAGGTGCCTATATTCAAACTAATGTGCTGTCCTAATACATGTGGGATTTTGAGATAGAAATCTGTATTCTTCATGAATTTGAATAATTGTATGTACTATTTATTCAGATCATTTTGTTCTATCCTAATTAGAAAATTCAAGGTCGGAAGAGTCTCACAAAAGATATACTCTCTGTGGAAGGCCAGGTTTTAATATTAATGATTTTTATCAATGAACTTGAAGGATCTGGTTTTCTCAGAGTGACAGTGAAGGATGATGGCAGACATCATTGGAAAAGTAATGTGATCTAGTGAAAAGATCACAGGGCTGTGAGTTAGAGGACCTGGGTTTTAATCCCAACTCCATCACACTTGCTGTGTGAATGTGGGCAAGTCACCTAACTTCTCTGTGCCTAATCTATAAAATGGGGTTTCAATACTTATTCTCCCTCCTACTTTGGGGACTGTGAGCACCAGTTAGTCCAGTGTTTACACTGTGCACATAGTATAAGCACTTATATACCAAACAATCATATTTATTGAATGCTTGTCATGTGCAGAGCACTGTACTAAACCCTTGGAAGAGTGCAGCACAACAGAGTTGGTACACATTCCCTGCTCACAACAAGATCACAGCCTCCATTAAAAAAAAAGATGAGTCAGCCTTGAGGTGTTCCACCCTCTTTCTCACAGTGGAAGGAGCACGGGCTTTGGAGTCAGGGCTCATGAGTTTGAATCCCAGCTCTGCCACTTGTCAGCTGTGTGACTGTGGGCAAGTCACTTAACTTCTCTGTGCCTCAGTTCCCTCATCTGTAAAATGGGGATCAAGACTGTGAGCCCCATGTGGGACAACCTGATTCCCCTATGTCTACCCCAGCGCTTAGAACAGTGCTCGGCACATAGTAAGCGCTTAACAAATACCAACATTATTATTATTATTATTATAGCTGCATGACTTAGGAACTCTTGAATAAAGTACTGACAGCTTGACAACCATCCTGGGGTAGTCTCCAGAGTGGAGAAAGCATATTTTTATCTTTGGACAACTTCCATGAATTGCCCCAACACCAACTTTCAGCTCTTATGCTAGTGGCTTTTTCAGTTTAGCCCTGTTGGTTTCTTCACACAGGTTGGAATGAAAATGAATATATGACATCTTGGGTGAAACATCAAATTTTGTGTCTGGGAAACAAATTTTGTGTCAGGATGACCTAATTACAGGAAGAGACCTCACTTCCTAAAATGATGATGATGATGCCAAGCACTTAGTACAGTGCTCTACACACAGTAAGTGCTCAATAAATACGATTGAATGATAACAGTATTTGTTGAGTGCTTACTATGTGCCAAGTACTGTACTAAGCGCTAAGGTCGATACAAAATATCCAGGTCAGACTCAGCCCCTACCCCATAGTTTAAGTAGGACAGAGAAAAGGTATTTTATTATCATTATTCAGATGAGGTAAATGAGGCATGGAAAAATTTAGTGGCTTGCCCCAGGACATACAGCAGGGAATTGGCGAATCCAGGATTAGAACCCAAGTTTTCTAATTCCTATTCCTGTGCTTTTTCCACAATGCCATATTGCTCCACAGGTTTAGGAATCCAAGTTTAGTTTCCTTGACCCTCTAGGCTAGTATTTGTTAGCTGATATCTGAAACACATGAAATGTGAGAGATTTGGAATATGATTCCGAAGTCAATCTCTCCTCTCTCATTATGTCTCTCTCTCTCTCTTACTCTGTCAAACCCATTTCAAACTCTCCCTGTATAGCTTTTCATGATTCTCCCTCTTGCACTGTGCTCACATAATCAGAAACCATTAGTGTATTTTGTGTATGATTTACATCAGTTCATTATTTTTTCTTTAGATTTGGATAACACCTTTCTCTCTGAAGAGCTAGATACAGTTGCGAGAACTGTAAACATGGGTGTTTCAAAGAGAACCTAACAATATCAGCATTGAATACTTATTAAGGTATAAAGAAGGGGAAAAAGTGAGAGACATTATGAGAGCAGAGAAAAGAAGAGAAGCAGCGTGGCTCAGTGGAAAGAGCACGGGCTTTGGAGTCAGGGCTCATGAGTTCGAATCCCAGCTCTGCCACTTGTCGGCTGTGTGACTGTGGGCAAGTCACTTAACTTCTCTGTGCCTCAGTTCTCTCATCTGTAAAATGGGGATTAAGACTGTGAGCCCCACATGGGACAACCTGATTCCCCTATGTCTACCCCAACGCTTAGAACAGTGCTCGGCACATAGTAAGCGCTTAACAAATACCAACAAAAAAAAAAAAGAGGGAGAGTAGATGAAATAGGCCCAGGTAACAGAAGTCAGTGCAAGCTCTTGAAGAATCTTGAAGAGCACCTAGTACTCTGTTAATATCACTCTCAAAGAAAAATACAGGAGTTTTGGTCTGCAATGGCCCACTAGAGACCTGGGAAAATTCCATTTGACTGGGGCTCATGTGGACCACTCTAGGCCACGTTTGGCTAAGAACCAGCAAGTGACTGCTTGGAGCCAGTTGAAAGAAGCAGAGGAGTGGTGATTTGGGAAGCTGTTTCATCGTGCAGAAATCCCTTTGGTCTCCTCAGGATTCCTCTTAAGGAGTGCTGCCTATAAATGAAGGAATTCTATTGTGAATGTCCAGAAGAGAAGATATTACATCTTTACCCCAGGCATCTTGTGGCTACTGTTAAAAACAGACAGCTGGGCTTGGTGCATGGTCTTCGGTTCTGAGTTCCACGTTCTACCATAAGTGATCAGAGAGGGTTTCCCTTCTAACGTTTTATCCTGGAGGCAAATATAAAAGCATGAAATTGGTATCTAAACTGGTAAAACAACTGAACTCACAAATGGTCAAAAAATAAGATTTAGAGCCCCCCCAGGTCCCTGGGACATGATAGGATGTTGCAAAGATATTATTCAAATGGCTGGAGAATACCCAATTTGAAAGCCGCTGTTGTAATAAATACCCACATGGACATATAGCAGTTATACAAAAATAATGTAGAGGCAGTTGGGGAAGATAAGTTTCCTCTTGGTGCGGAGGGAAAGTGTCCAAAAAGTCTCTTAATAAATGACTCTAATTCTTTTAACCCATGTCCAAGATTTATCTAGAGGAAAAAAAAATCATGAATTCATCCATCATTTGAAGGTTTTCTCCATGAAGATAAGGTGAAAAATAAAAAGACAAACTTGTTTTTTCCTTGTACAGAAAACACAAATTTTTCATTGATCCCAATTCACATTTTTCTGTCCCACACTGAACTTTACATTCTTAGATTCTTCTGCTTTGCTTGCCACTTCAAATTTTAGTATTTTTCTTTTCTTCCTCAAATATTGTGATTTACTTCCAAAAGAGATAATGGAAGAACAATCAGAAGAAGAAATGTAAGAAAGTTTTTTGTATTGATTTTATGTTCAGTTGGTGTCAGAAGAACAGTATTATTCTCAGACATAACACATTACTGTACTGCACTCTGGAAAAAACGTAGGCACATACTTTCTCTGTTCCCAAATTTGAACCTCACTCTGCAGTTCTCCTCAGTATTGATGGCATTGTGATCTGAAAACCAACTGTGGTACCCTGTTGAGGTTACCCTTTTAATATAGCTTCAAAGCTAGAAGCTCTGAAATCCCATTAAAGCCAGAGTGCAAGCAGAAAGAGAGGTGATGGCACAGCTGTTTTAGGTGAAAAAGGTGAGCTTCTTCAGAGATTTCCAAGAAAGCACCTAATGAAAACAATTTGGGAACTTTCTCTCTACAGGATACCTATCCGCCTAACCCATATTTTCTGCAGTTGCCCCTGGGTAAAATACAATGTGACCTGATTAAACTATTACAGTGCCCTTTCAGATGAACAGTATGTTTTAAAGTGCTCTCCTCATTTCATCTGCCTGACGGTTCCTTATTAATGTGAGCAATTGTGTTTTACAAAGTCATTCAGTTAGTGGGAGCTGGACAATGATGAGAACTGCTGTCCATTTTGATCCAGTGCTTAAAAGGTTAAAAAAAAAATTCAATTCTCAATAATAATTGGCACATAAAGAAGGAGAGATTACATTTAGTTATAGAGTTGCTGCAAAAGTGACCTATTAACTTCTATTAGAGCTCATTAGAAAATGTCTTTCTTTTCTTCTGCTCCTGAGACATTCTCCTTGACAGCTTTAGGCTAGAGAGATCTCGGCCCAGTAATGATAGCATCAACTATGCCTCAGAGAGTGCCCACATCCCCGCATATGGTACCTGAGGGAGTGTACCTATATAACAGTTACTGTTCCAAAGCAGCAGCAGCCATGTGAAGGTGAAGCTCAAGGGGTATTGCTGGCTACCCTTCCACTCGGTTTCACAGATGGGCATACAGGCTTCTCTGATAATAGTTCTGATCCTAGAACACCACCTCTGTGCTACTTCATTTGCCTGCTAAAAACCCATAGAGGTTCCTGTCTTGTTAAATCCAATTTCACTGCAATTACTGTCAAATATGAAGTTAAAAATTGGTTAGCTCATTAACAGCTTCTCTCCCATGCTTTCCCATCTCTGCCCCTCCTGAGTCTAAAGGTGCTTTTATTTTACTTCAAGGAAACATGGTATCAAGCCTGTTATCCCTTTGCTCTAATTTCCAGGTGCTGCCACATCTCATCAGGTCACTGGAGAATTGTAAGCAACACCTTGAGATTTGTCATAGGGCCAGGAGTTGGAACCATTTTTTCATAATCCATGTGAATTCTAGTTGAATGGAAAGGCTAGCAGTTTTATTTTAATCCTGCAATAATTCTGGAAGGCAACTAACCCAACCATGGGAGCCCGGTTTTTGTGGAGATGGATCACATGCTTGCCCCTGGCTGACACTGCCTCTGTATCAGTGTTTGTTATCCAAACATTTTATAAAAGTTTGCCCTAACCAAGGGCCTTTCTCTAGAGTGAGAGACCACCCTAAAGGCCCTGTTAACACAGATTTCAATTCCAAACTATGAAACATAAGTTGTAGCAGGCAGGGCACAGATAACCTGAAAACTAATTGGTAGAAAACCCTAGGTAGCAGATTGCATGCAAGTCCTTGCTTTTTTTTTTTTTTTTAGTTACGGCTTATAAGTTTGGACTTAAGTAGATGTGTCTTATTGGTCTTTTCCTGAAAGTGCAGGTAATTCACAGTCCTTTAAAGCCTGCTCAGAAGCTCCTTGCTTCATATCCTCTGCAACCACATATACATTTTTTTTTTCCGGGCGGGGGGGGCGGCGGGGAGGACGGGAGGACTGGAGGATGGGAAGAGGACAGGTGTTTCTGCTCCAGTGGCCCTTCTATCTTGCGGTGTGTTAGCTCACTGGACTCCACTATGCTTGTTATTTTTGTTGGATTGCAGTACAGCTGCAGGCCATAAAGCTTGAGGCCATAGAGTAGCCTCAAGTGATGGTGGGAATTTTCAAAAAGTTTCAATTTTACCAGCCCTGTGAATAGATTTAAAATATAATTCCTTTTCCCAGATCCTTTTCTACTTTCCCTCTTTCACTTTCACCCCAATAGATATAAAACCCCCAACAAATTATCTCCCTCTCCTTCCCTCCTCAAACTCCCCTCCCTATCCCTACACACACTTGTTGAATATGCAAATTGGTATCTAATCGTTAGCTAGAAGCCTGACTAACTCTGAATTAACAGTTGAAGCTGTATTCATTAATCTGAACAGGGAAGAGCAGGCAGACTGTCACAACATGCCTCAGTTCAGTAGTCATGCAGAGCAGGTGAGAGAACGCCAGGCATTTACAAAGTGCAGCAGCTGATCTCCATCAACCCCCATCAACTAGTGATGAAGAGGAAAAAATCGCTAACTGCAGTCTCGCTGGAAGATGGATGGCACACCTCAAAGCTAGTCAGCCAGCCCAGTGGACAGTGCACCAATGATGAGTGGTTATCCAGAAAAATGAAAGCTTAGAGTTTTAAATATTTTTCTAAAACGGAGTACTTCTAACCACTCACTCCATGAATGAGTTATGGGACATTTAGTAAAATCATTGCTTTGAAAAAACGTTTCCTAAAGGCAATGAATGAAAAATTTCTAGATTTTGATTGAAGCACTAAGGGATGGTAGAATCAGATGAGGTGACTATTGATTATATAAAAAAGATATTAAATACATATATTAAAAATGTGGTTTCCCTTACCTGTACTTTCTTTTATTGTCATCTCACCCACTATACTGTTAAGCTCCTTGTGAGTAGCTTAAGAATTCTTTGCCTTCCCACCCAAACTCTATCATCCTCCTTTCTCTCCCATCACTTTAGATAACAACATTATGCTCTCTGTCACAAGATTGTAACCTTGCCATTATCCTCAACTCAGATCTCTTATTTAGCCCATATATTAAATATGTCACTAAAGTCTGTCGGTTCTACCTTCCCAACATCTCTAAAATCCACCCTTTTCTCTCCATCCAAACTTCAACTTCACTGTTCCAAGCCTTGACTAAGTTCATCAGCGATCTCACTGACCTCCATGTGTCCTGTCTCTTCTCATTCTAATCCATATTTCATTCTCCTGCCCAGATCATTTTTCTAAAAAAAAAAAAAGTCTCTCCTTTTCTGAAGAACCTCCAGGGGTTAGTCATCCACCACCGCATCAAAAAGTAATGCCTTACCCTCTGCTTTAAAGCATTCAATCAGCTTGCTCTCCCCCCCTCACTTCACTGCTCTCCTACACAACCCAGTCCCCGCATTTCACTTCTCTAATGCCAACTACTTACTGTACCTTGATGTAGTCTATCTTGTGGCAACTCCTTGTCCAGATCCTCCCTTTGACCTGAAACTCCCATCCCCTTCAAATACAACAGATCATTACTCTTCCCACCTTCAAAGCCTCACTACTAACAATAATAATAACTGTGGTATTGGTTAAGCTTTTACTATCTGTCAAGCACTGTTCAAGTGCTGAGGAACAGAAGATAATCAGTTCAGACACAGTCCCTCTCCCACATAGGGCTCACAGTCTAACCAGTGGGGAGAACAGGCTTTGAATCCCCATTTTACAGATAACATAACTGAGGCACAAAGAAGTTGTGACTTGCCTGAGGTCACACAGAAGGCATGTGGTGGAGCCAGGATTAGAACCCAGCTCCTCTGACTCCCAGGCCCATGTTTTACCCACTAGGCCATGCTGCTCCACATTACTTACTAAAATCACATCTCTTCCCAGAGGCTTTACCGACTAAGTCCTCTTTTCCCTTACTCCCTCCAGCATTCCCTATAAACTTGGCTATGCAGCTGTATCCTTTATGCACAGTACTTAGGTACTTATCCATAATTTATTTTAATGTCTGTCGCCCCAACTCTCTTATGTGCAGGGAACGTGTTTACCATCTCGGCTGCATTGTAGTCTCTCAAACACTTAGTACAGTGCTCTGCTCCGGAAAGCACTCAGTAATTACGATTGATTGATGGAGATCATGTTAGCCAGCTCTTTTGTATTCTCCCAAGCACTTAGTACAGTGCTCCACATAACAAAAGTGCTCATTAGAGACCAGTGATCTAATATAAATAATATCTGAAAAATAATACATGTATGATACTTATTCAATAGTATTTATTGAGCACTTACTATGTGCAGAGCACTGTACTAAGCGCTTGGGATGAACAGTCATAAACAAGAACTTATGAAAATATATATTCATATCTGTTCTTCAGTTTCAAAAATGATTCTACTGATGATGAATTGTTATATATTTCTGTGACTATAGCTGAAAAGACCAATGTGGGAACCGCACCACCTTCCATGTGGTTTATAAGTAAAGTATTTTTATAAGTAAGATATATCCTTGTTGCAGTAGTGGGTTTGCCTACAAGTGATCCTTTTTGATGTTCTGTCTTCTAATGTCAGGTTCTTCATGAAGCTTTTGCTCTAGAAGTGCAAGCTATCTTCCAAATTCTGCTTATGAGTTTGCAATCTAAAGGGAAAGCCAGCTCTAATGATATATTCAGAGTAATCAAAATAAATAATTGAAGATACACTTGATAAAGAATATATGAATAAATGTTGAGGGTTGGTGTAAGTAAGTGTGTGTTAGATACTTGTTTACTTGTTTTGTTTTGTTGTCTGTCTCCCCCTTCTAGACTATGAGCCTGTTGTTGGGTAGGGATTGTCTCTATCTGCTGCCAAATTGTACTTTCCAAGGGCTTAATACAGTGCTCTGCACACAATGAGTGCTTAATAAATATGGTTGAATGAATGAATGAATAGTTAGAGATGGTTAATGAGCTCATAAGACTTGGGTTACTGGGAATTAGTCAGGAAGGTATGTTGAAGGAGTGGGCTTTCTGGAGGAGGGCTGTGATCTAATGGACTAGGGGATGGAGGGAGTTCCAAGTCAGGGGAGTGGTATAAAGACAAGGACAGAAGGTGAGTGAGTCTAGAGTGAGATAAGGTTAGCTTGGGTGGAATGAAGAGAATGTGTTGAGAGTAGAAGGTGTAGAGAACAGATGTTTAAGTGGGGTCAGTTTATGATTAGCCTTGTGGTATATGTAAATTGCTTACTATGTGCCAGGCACTGTACTAAGTGGTGGGGTAGATACAAAATAGGCAGGTTGGTCACAATCTCTTGTTCCACATAGGGCTCAATGTAATACCCATTTTATAAATGAAGTAACTGAGTTACAGAGAAGCAGCGTGGCTTAATGGAAAGAGCCCAGGCTTGGGAGACAGAGGTCGTGGGTTCCAATACCAGCTCTGCCACTTGTCAGCTGTGTGACCTTGGGCAAGTCAGTTAATTTCTCTGTGCCTCAGTGACCTCATCTGTCAAATACGGATGAAGACTATGAGGCCCACATGGGACAACCTGATTACCTTGTATTTCCCTCAGTGCTTAGAACAGTGCTTGACCCATTGTAAGCTCTTAACAAATACCAACATTATTATTATTAAGTGACTTGTCCTAGTAGACAAGTGGCAGAGCTGGAATTAGAACTCAGGTCCTATGACTCCAAGGCCTGGACAGTTTCCACTAGGCCAAACTGATTCTTCAGCCAACTGAAGGCAAAGTTAGTAATTTTGCTTGATGCAGAGGGACATAAAGAATCAATGGAGGGTTTTGAGGAGTAAAGGGAAGTGGAAGTAGAAGGAGAAGTAGCATATTCTAACCATGATATGACCAGAGTTTATGGCAAAATGGTAGCTGTTTGGGCAGAAAGGAAAAGGTGGATCCGGGAGATGTTGTGCTTAAAGAGATAGCAGCATTTGGTTGGATAGTTGAAGAAGAGTTTTGAGAGTTGTGAGAATTGAATAATAAAGTTGGTATTTGTTAAGTGCTTACTTTGTGCCAAGTACTGTTCTAAGCACTGGGGTAGATACAAGGTAATCAGGTTGTCCCACGTAGGGCTCACAGTCTTCATCCCCATTTTACAGATGAGGTAACTTAGGCACAGAGAGTTAAGTGACTTGCCCAAGGTCACACAGCAGACAAGCAGCGGGGCCAGGATTAAAACCCATGACCTCTGACTCCCAAGCTCGTGCTCTTTCCACTAAGCCACGCTGCTTCTCTAATTGAAGGAGAGGGAAGAGACAAGAATGATTATCTCTTCATTTATGTAAGTGCCTAGAGGAGAGGGGTTGTGAACATTAATTCTATTGTACTCTCCCAAGTGCTTAGTGTGGGGCACTCTACATGATAAGCATTAATAAATACTATTCTTAATTTAATGATTGATCCATGTGTCACTGCCCATCACACTGCTTTTAAGTTCTGTTGTGTCACTGAAAGCCTTTGCTTGCATGTAGGATATGCCACATGAATGTACCTATAATTTATTTATTTATTTATCTATTTATGTTAATGTCTGTCTCTCCATCTAGACTGTGAGCTTGTTGTGGGAAGGAATGTGTCTGTTGTTATATTGTACTCTCCCAAGCACTTAGTACAGTGCTGTGCACACAGTAAGCACTCAATAAATATGATCTAATGAATGAATGAATGAACAAATGTTACTTGTTGCATGACTTCCTTTGCATATGAAAAGTGATTCATTATTATTTGCATGTCTTGTGTTTGTGCCTCTAGGTCATAGCCATTTCCCCCTCAACTATCAACTCCTTGTGGGCATAGAACATGCCTACCAACTCATTCATTCAATAGTATTTATTGAGCGCTTACTATGTGCAGAGCACTGTACTAAGCTCTTGGGATGAACAAGTTGGCAACAGATAGAGACTGTCCCTGCCGTTTGACGGGCTTACAGTCTAATCGGGGGAGATGGACAGACAAGAACAATGGCAATAAATAGAGTCAAGGGGAAGAACATCTCGTAAAAACAATGGCAACTAAATAGAATCAAGGCGATGTACAGTTCATTAACAAAATAAATAGGGCAACGGAAATATATACAGTTGAGCGGACGGGTACAGTGCTGTGGGGAAGGGAAGGGAGAGGTGGAGGAGCAGAGGGAAAAGGGGAAAAAGAGGGTTTAGCTGCGGAGAGGTAAAGCGGGGGTGGCAGAGGGAGTAGAGGGAGAAGAGGAGCTCAGTCTGGGAAGGCCTCTTGGAGGAGGTGAGTTTTAAGTAGGGTTTTGAAGAGGGGAAGAGAATCAGTTTGGCGGAGGTGAGGAGGGAGGACGTTCCAGAACCGCGGGAGGACATGGCCCAGGGGTCGACGGCGGGATAGGCGAGACCAAGGGATGGTGAGGAGGTGGGTGGCAGAGGAGCGGAGCGTGCGGGGTGGGCAGTAGAAAGAGAGAAGGGAGGAGAGGTAGGAAGGGGCAAGGTGATGGAGAGCCTTGAAGCCTAGAGTGAGGAGTTTTTGTTTGGAGCGGAGGTCGATAGGCCACCACTGGAGTTGTTTAAAAAGGGGAGTGACATGCCCAGATCGTTTCTGCAGGAAGATGAGCCGGGCAGCGGAGTGAAGAATAGACTGGAGCGGGGCAAGAGAGGAGGAAGGGAGGTCAGAGAGAAGGCTGACACAGTGGTCTAGCCGGGATATAACGAGAGCCCGTAACAGTAAGGTAGCCATTTGGGTGGAGAGGAAAGGGCGGATCTTGGCGATATTGTATAGGTGAAACCGGCAGGTCTTGGTAACGGATAGGATGTGTAGGGTGAACGAGAGAGACGAGTCAAGGATGACACCGAGATTGCGGGCCTGAGAGACGGGAAGGATGGTCGTGCCATCAGCGGTGATAGAGAAGTCTGGGAGAGGACCGGGTTTGGGAGGGAAGAAGAGGAGCTCAGTCTTGCTCATGTTGAGTTTTAGGTGGCGGGCCGACATCCAGATGGAGACGTCCTGGAGGCAGGAGGAGATGCGAGCCTGAAGGGAGGGGGAGAGGACAGGGGCGGAGATGTAGATCTGCATGTCATCTGCGTAGAGATGGTAGTCTAAGCTGTGAGAGCGAATGAGTTCACCGAGGGAGTGAGTGTAAATGGAGAACAGAAGAGGGCCAAGAACTGACCCTTGAGGAACTCCAACAGTTAAAGGATGGGAGGGGGAGGAGGCGCCAGCGAAGGAGACCGAGAATGACCGGCCAGAGAGGTAAGAGGAGAACCAGGAGAGGACAGAGTCCGTGAAGCCAAGGTGAGATAAGGTATGGAGGAGGAGGGAATGGTCGACAGTGTCAAAGGCAGCAGACAGGTCAAGGAGGATTAGAATGGACTAGGAGCCATTGGATTTGGCAAGAAGGAGGTCATGGGTGACCTTAGAGAGAGCAGTCTCGGTAGAGTGGAGGGGACGGAAGCCAGATTGGAGGGGGTCTAGGAGAGAATGGGAGTTAAGGAATTCTAAGCATCGATTGTAGATGACTCGTTCTAGGATTTTGGAAAGGAAGGGTAGTAGGGAGATAGGGTGATAACTGGAGGGGGAAGTGGGGTCAAGAGCGGGTTTTTTTAGGATGGGGGAGACGTGGGCATGTTTGAAGGCAGTGGGGAAGGAGCCATTGAGATTGAGTGGTTAAAAATAGAAGTTAAGGAAGGTAGGAGGGCAGGGGCGATGGTTTTAATAAGGTGAGAGGGAATGGGGTCCGAGGCGCAGGTGGAGGGGGTGGCACTTGCGAGGAGGGAGGAGATCTCCTCTGAGGATACTGCAGGGAAGGATGGGAAAGTAGGGGAGAGGGTTGGTGGGGGGGAGGGGAGAGACGGAGGGGTGACTTTGGGGAGCTCAGACCTGATTGTGTTGATTTTCATGAGGAAATAGGTGGCCAGATCATTGGGGGTGAGAGATGGGGGAGGGGGAAGAACAGGGGGCCTAAGGAGAGAGTTAAAGGTCCGGAACAATCGGCGGGGGTGACGGGCATGGGTGTCGATGAGGGAGGAGAAGAAGTTTTGCCTGGCGGAGGAGAGGGCAGAGTTAAGGCAGGAAAGGATAAATTTGAACTCCTACATCGTACTCTCTTGAGTGTTTAATATAGTGCTCTGCACACAGTAAGAACTCAATAAGTATAATTGATTGATTTCCATAGACTAGTTCTGAATACACTGCCTCAAAGACATTTGATGATGCTGTCAAACTAGAGATCTGTGAAAACTCCCCAGCATATCACTAGCGAATTATGACACTGGCTTGCAGCTCTCTCACTACATCCTCAACCATGGCATCATAAAATAGGTTGAATAGGACTGGACCTACCATGCAGCCCTTCTACCCCCACACACCTTGATAGGAGAAGGTGTCCGACCATCAGTCAATCAATGGTATTTGAGTGCTTACAATGTACAGAGCATTGTACTATGTATTTGGGAGATTACAGTGCAACAGAATTAGCAGACACATTCCCTGCCCATAACAAGGTGACAGATCCCATCGTGGAGTAGCCTAAGAATCTTGATATAGCTGAATTTACTTATCCATTTCAGAACCCTGAGTTGTGGTGCTGTCATGCTTCTGTAAGATCAATGAACCTAATATAAAGGTCTTAGTGCTGTTCTCTGCAGTTTGCTGTATCTGTCTTACCACAGAGATTCATATCTGCTATTCTGTGACTGGATCTGAAGCCATACTGTGATTCAGACTGTGCAGTTGGCTGTGTTCTTCAGAACAACTCTGGTTAGAATCTTGTCAGCAGTGGAAAGTATGAAGATTCCCCTGAAGTTTCCAGTTAGCTCTCCACTTTTTTCTTGGAGATGGTGATTACTGTTGCATCTCTGAAGTCTGTCCCTTCCTCGTGTACAGATTTCTACCATATATTTGTGTAGCTCTTCAAAAAAATAAATTCCAAATGTCCATCAGTTATCTCATGTTATAGTCACATCATCCATGTGAGGCAGGAAAAGGCAGTCAGCATTTTACATTTCAGGTTATTAAGGCCAAGAGAAGTTAAATAACTTGCCCAAGATTAAACAGCAGGCCAGTAAATAGCACAGCTGGGATTAAACCAGGTCTGCTGACTCTAGCCTCATTCACTTTCAACTAGACAAACTACCTTCTCTATCAATTCTGGGTTAAAACAAACTATAATTGAACTTTGTTTATGTTTTTAAAATGATAGTTATAATATTTTAATCTTTTTTTTTCTTTTACAAATACCTTTGAAGTTGATGACTTCACTTTCCTCCTCCTTCTCTTCTTCTTAAGAATTTTACAATATTTTTCTAGTTGCAACCATTTTTTTAGTCACTCCATTTTATCATCATTCACACAAGCAGACATCCAGCTAGGCTGTGCATTCACTGTACATGATGTGTTCAGAGTAGCCCTGATGCATGCAATGCCATTTGATGATGGAGAGGGAGGTAAAGCAACAGGTAGTAATAATAACAATAATTGTGGCATTTGTTAATTGCTTACTATGAGCTACACTAAATTCTGGGGCAGGTATAAGATAATCAGGATGGGCACAGTCCCTGTACCACATAATAATAATAATAATGTTGGTATTTGTTAAACGTTAACTATGTGCCAAGCTCACAGTCTTCATCCCTATTTTACAGATGAGGTAACTGAGACATAGAGAAATTAAGTGACTTGCCCAAGGTCACACAGCTGACAAGCAATGGAGCTGCTCATAACCTAAGAGTGAGGAAAAACAGGTATTCAATCTACATTTTCAGATGAAGAAGCTGAAGACAGAGAACTGAGGACTTGCATGAGGCCACCCAACTGGCAGGAGGAGAGAGGAGATGGAGAGCACAGCCATCCCTTGTCTCCCACTTCCCATTAATTAAGTGCAGCTTTGTGTGAGTTGATTAGGAATTGCTGTCTTGTCCCAGCTGGAAATGCCTCTGGCCTAAAGCAACATGATGAAATCTGACACAACACGTAATGGGTCATAAAGGGACTTGTGAGAGGAATTTGGAGCTGTGTCAGCAGAGAGTAACAACAGGGAAAAAGACTGGATCACAGAGAACTGGCTCATAGTCAACTGGGGAAGGAGGCAAGGTCAGCATTCATATATCTGCCCCCCTTTCATGTGCCCTTTGTGCTGGAGGTGGCAGTGACAGTACAAGACTCGGACTTGCGCTGTGAAAGTCCCAGAATAAAAAAAATGCTGGGGAGATTCAAAGGGTAGAGGAGTACATGGGAATTAAGAAAATTGGGGTATAGTGAGTGGATGGGGAAGAGAGTAATAGGGAGTATTGTATACTTAATTCTCTGAAGGACTTGCTCTTCACATTGGGGCTGATTCTGGAGAAGGAAACAAACAAATTCCATTCAAGTCTATGTGAAAATGTAACCCACAATCCCACCTACATTTTTAAAGAACATATTCCAATCATACCTGAGAATTACTGTAGTCATCCCAGGATTTAATTCATTATTCTATGAATACAGTCTCGACCAATGGATCTTCTGACTTTCAATCTGAATCACTCAACTGTTATCAATCAATCAACAGTATTTATTGAGTATTTACTATGTGTAGAGCACTAACAGGGTTCTGCCCATAGTAAGCGTACAATAGATATGATTGAATGAATACTAAGTGCTTGGGAAAATATATCTGCATTATATAATCCAAGAAGTAGTGGAAATCTTGGACTAAAACCTGTTTTGTGACTGTTCTGATTTCCAAATATTTAGTTCAGAGCATCAGCTTTTAGTGTTATAAAGTTAGTCACATGGATTTTGGGAATTCACTGAGCTCTCTTTTGTGGATGATTTCTACATAAATAAAGTATCATCTCAATTTCAACATCTTTGAAATATACCCTTTCTTCTCCATTCAATGGCTACCACATTGAATGAACCACTTATCCTATTCCACCTTGACTATGGCATCAGCCTCCTTGCTGACCTCTTGCCTCCTGTCTCTTCACTCCAGTCTGCACTTCACTTTGCTGCCCCAGTCATTTTTCTAAAAAAAAGCTCATTCCACATTTCCCCACTCCTCAAGAATGTCCAGTGGTTGCCCATCAACCTCCACATCAAACAAAAGCTCCTCGCCATTGGCTTTGAAGCGCTCAATCACCTTGCCCACACTTGTCTCATCTTGCTACTCTCCTGCTACAACCCAGTCCGCTTACTTTGCTCCTCTAATGTCAACCTATTCACTGTACCTCAATTTCATCTATCTTGCCGCTGACCCTTTGCTTACAATCTGTTTTGGTCTGGAATTCTCTCCCACTTCATAGCCAACTGACCATCACTCTCCCTTTCTACAAAGCTTTATGAAAATCACATCTTCCCCAACTAAGCCCTCATTTCCCTACTCCCTTTCCCTCTATGTCAACCTTAAACTTATATTGCCCTTTATTCATCCAGCCCTCAGCCATACAGCACTAATATACTTAACCATAGTTTATTTTAATATCTGCCTCCCCCTCTAGACTGTAAGCTCCTTGTGGGCAGGAAACCTTTCCACTATGTCTGTTAAATTGTAGTCTTCCAGGCATTTAGTACAGTGCTCTGCACAGCATAAGTGTGCAATAAATATGATTGATGATTAATTTATGCATCTCAAAAAATATGATGCTAAAGTTGTGAATTACTTAGCTGTTGAAGGTTTAAATGAAACCAATTTTCTTGAATTTTGCTCCTCACAGCCAAAAAACAAGTGGGAATTCAATATATACCTGCCCTTTGTTCCTTTTTCCCCCTCCTTTGTGGGGTATACAGTAGTTTTTATTTTTAAAAAATAGTATTTCCACTGAAGCCAGTACATATTGCTACTTTACTCCAAGTTTCGTGACTACAATATCAAACACTGGCCAAAAACCCCAAGATGTACTTAGAACAGTGCTCTGTGCACAGTAATTGTTCAGTAAATACCATTGATTAATTGAGTTCTCTGAGATAATGATCCCTGACTGGTTGTGTAGGACAGAAGGAGCTGAATTTAAAGTCCTAGAGGTGGTAGTGAGGCATCTTACCTAAATTTCAAAAATGTTTATGAAAACTAACTGATATTCTGATGATCATGGCATCTCCTATGAGGAAGAGAGCTGAGAGCTGATTCTTGCTGTAAAAGAACACAAAGCTACACCATTTTGAAGCGGCATGTTGAATTGGTTTCTCTCTGAATTACAAATAGCTGAAAGTACAGAACCATACAAGCTCATTCTGTTTGCAAGAGAAGACTGTTAATCCATCTCTTATGTCAAAGTATGGGACACATCTCCCTTCCTTAATCACTTCATGAATCTAATTTCAGAGGTGAAATGATTGATAGAGAGAAGAGCATATTCAGACCACATACATACTTCTGAAGTAAAAGGAGCAAGCAGTCATTCAGTGGGCAATTTACCTTCCTCTCAACCATATAGAGATAAGTACAATACCTGGTCATGCTATTTAATCACACCTAAGGAGAGTTGTATACTGTCTGACTGGACACAGAATTATTTTGAAAAATGGTCAATGTGATGGATGCATAATAGCATTATTAGTCAAATGTTTGCAGGTTAGGTGGAGGAGGTCATGAGGCAGGATCAAGCGGCATATTTTCATTTTCTTTCACTGTAGAGATGAAGGTGACTGGATTAAAGAGTTTTGTGAGGTAACTGTAGACATTTCCCAGGCCCAGAGAGAAGAGTGAAAAATGAATGTGCCTGTGTCTCAAACATGACTTTGTCTTGCAGTGGAGGAATTGGAAACACTGCCATTTAAGATTTCCAGGATACCTGGAAAATCAACAGCACAGTCACAAGCGTTAATACCCAAGGTCTCTGTTTTTGTGAGCAATACCATCATTTTCTATCTGTTCCGGCTGATAAAGCCAATCGGTAAGTTTCTATCATCTAGCAGATGGCTGATGGGAATGTCAATATTATTAGGTACTTTTAGTAGAAAACACATCGGCATTTATTTGTCTTTTCGTTTGTCCTTCGGTGTCTGGAAGAAAGTTTTCACATAACAAATCCCTATATAGATTGGATAGAAAATCAGGAGTGGGAAGAAAGTTGTATTTAATTGTGATTAATCTTTTGGAGGAAACTGTAAGATTGATTTGAAAAGGAGCTAGCTCCTGTACTGGTCCAAGTATACAGCAGAGTGAGTATGTATTATCTAGGTGACATAGAACATGGCTTCAATTTCTTAGTGATTTGAGACAAATGTCATATTTATGTTAATGGCAGAGTGGAAGAGAGTAGCTGCTGAAGGATAAAGATTGTTATCTGAATAACAGCAAGTGTATAAATCTAGTTTCTTAGAGAGCATTAACTGTAATGGGAAAGCAGGTCTATTAAAATTAATAAAAAACCCTTCACAAATGATATTGCTGTAGAAATAGCCTTGTAAGAACATATGCAGAGATTATGATAATCTTTTCAAAATCACTTAAAGCACTGTGGATCAGCAATTAACCACCAGAAGGCTGGGGTAATATATTAGCCCACACTTGACCAACTCTACCCAAAGTGAAGATATCTTCATTTGAAGACACAGGGCTGCTTGCTGTTACTCAAGTCTGTTGCCTAGGTGGCACATTACTCAATGATGCAAGGGTAGACAAGGATGTAATAGAAAAAAAATCAAGATAGACAATGTGCTATTTGAAAGACTAGATGACAGGTTGCTAGTCATTCAGTAGTATTTACTGAGCATCTACTATGTGCAGGGCACTATTCAAAGTTCTAGGGAAAAATGTCATAGGACAGTATAAGTAAAGATCCTGGTTCTTGAGGAACTTACAATCTAATGGGGGAACAGGTAGACATATTTTGTAAGCATACAGTAGGAGTTGGAGGGAAATATTAATACAAAATTCAATAGTATTTGTTGAGCACTTATTATGTGCAGAGCACTGTACTAAGCACTTGGAATGTACAATTCGGTAACAGATAGAGACAATCCCTGCCCATTGACGAGTTTACAGTCTAATCGGGGGAGACAGACAGACAGAAACAATAGCAATAAATAGAATCAAGGGGATGTACATCTCATTAACAAAATAAATAGGGTAATAAAAAATGTATACAAATGAGCATACTGGCACAGTGTGAGGGGAGGGGAAGGGAGAAGGGGAGGAGCAGAGAGAAAGGGGGGGGAAAGGGGGCTTAGCTGAGAGAAGGTGAAGGGGGGATAGAGGGGCAGCAGAGGGAGCAGAGGGAAAAGGGGAAGATCAATCTGGGAAGGCCTCTTGGAGGAGGTGATCTCTAAGTAGGGCTTTAAAGAGGGGAAGCGAATTAGTTTGGCGGAGATGAGGAGGGAGGCCATTCCAGGGCAGTGGGAGGATGTAGGCCAGAAGTCGATGGCAGGATAGGCAAGAATGGGGGACGGTGAGGAGGTGGGCGGCAGAGGAACGGAGCCTACGGGGTGAGCAGTAGAAAGAGAGGAGGCGAGGTAGGAGAGGGCAAGGTGATGGAGAGCCTTGTAGCCTAGAGTGAGAAGTTTTTGTTTTGTGCGGAGGCTGATAGGCAACCACTGGAGGTTTTTAAGAAGGGGAGTGACATGCCCAGAGCGTTTCTGCAGGAAGATGAGCCGGGCAGCGGAATGAAGAATAGACTGGGGCGGGGAGAGACAGGAGGAAGGGAAATCAGAGAGAAGGCTGACACAGTAATCCAGCCGGGTTATTATTAGAGCCTGTACCAGTAATATAGCCATTTGGGTGGAGAGGAAAAGGTGGATCTTGGCGACATTAGGGCAGATCTTGGCGATATTTTAATAATGATATGTATTAACCACTTACTATGTGTCAAGCTCTGTTCTAAATGGCAAAAAAGCATTCTATGGGAAAATGAATAAATAAGTAGTCTACATAAATCATTAATAATAGTTAAGGATGACTGTTAGGATGACACAGGTAAGAATGGTGAAAATTAGTGAAGCCGTGTCTCCCCACCATCTTCAAGGAGAGGTAGGACTTTAAATGGTTTGGAAGATGGGGAAAGCTATGGTCTGGGGAATTTAAAGGGAGAGGGAGTTCCAGGTAGGAAAGAGTATGAACAAAGGGCTACAAGTGGGAGAGTCAAGAGTGTTGCCCAGAAAGAAGATGAGCTGGAGAAAATTGAAGAGTGCAAGTTCGTAGTAGCATGTGAAAACCTGATATTAAACAGCACATATGTAAGAAGCAGATTGTTGGTGGAAAGCCTTGAAGCTAATGGTAAGGAGTTTCTACTTGATGGTACACCTCCACTAGAAACTTTTGAGGGTGGAGTAATGTGTGCTGAACAATCAATCAATCATCAATCAATCATACTTATTGAGCGGTCAACTATGTGTAATAATGTTGGTATTTGTTAAGCGCTTACTATGTGCCGAGCACTGTTCTAAGCGCTGGGTAGACATAGGGGAAGCAGGTTGTTCCACGTGGGGCTCACAGTCTTAATCCCCATTTTACAGATGAGGGAACTGAGGCACAGAGAAGTTAAGTGACTTGCCCACAGTCACACAGCCGACAAGTGGCAGAGCTGGGATTCGAACTCATGAGCCCTGACTCCAAAGCTCGTGCTCTTTCCACTGAGCCATGCTGCTTCTCAAGAACACTGAACTAAGCACTTGGGAGAGTATGACACAGCAGACACTTTCCCTGACCATAATTATTTTTATAGTCCAAAGGGGAGAAAAAATGAATAAATAATTTATAATATGTAATTTAAAGATGTGTATATAATTGCTGTGGAGTTGGGGATGGAGTGAATATCAAGTGTCCAAAGTCACAGATTGAAGTGCATAGATGATGCAGAAAGGAGGGTCAGCTAGGTAAAAGAGAGCTTAATTGAGGAAGGCCTCTTGGAGGAGATGTGGCCTTAGTAATGCCTTGAAGGTGGAGAGAGGTGGTCTAGCATATATGAATGGGGAGGGAGTTCCAGGTTTGAGGGAGAACATGGGAAAGGGGTCAGCAGTGAGATAGGTAAGACTGGGGCACAGTGAGTAAGCTGGTGCTAGAGGAGTAGCATAAGTGGGCTGGACTGTAGTAAGGGATTAGCGACGTGAAGTTGGATGGGGAGAGCTGATTGTGTGCTTTAAAGCCAATGGTAAGGAGTTTTTGGTTGATGCAGAGCACTTGAAGGTTCTTGAGGAGTGGGGAGACATGTTGATAAATGATTTATGCAGTAGAGTGAAGTATGGGTTGGAGTGGGAGAGACAGGAATCTGAGAGGTCAGTGAGGACGCAGATGTAGTAGTCAGAAGTGATAGGACAAGTACTTGGATCAGCATAGTAGCAGTGAGGATGAGGTGGAAAGGACAGATTTTAGCAATGTCGTGAAGGTAGAAGGTAGAACTGACAAGATTTTGTGACATTGAATATGTGGGTGGAATGAGAGTGACGATTCGAGGACAATGCCAAGTTACAGGCTTGTGAGAGAAGGGAGATAGTAGTGTTGTCTAAGGTGAAGAGAAAGATGAGAAGGGTGCAGTTTGGGTGGGAAGATACAGAGTTTAGTTTTGGATATGTTTAATTTGAGTTGTCAGAGGGACAACCAAACCTATATCTCTTGAAGACAGGAGGAAATGTGAGATTGCAGGAAAGGAGAGAGTTTGGGAATCATCTGCATAGAGATGGTAATTGAAGATAGGAGGGAATTGTGGGGTCAAGAGAGGATAGGGGATACATGTTTGAAAGCAGTGGGGAGGAATCCGTTGGAAAGTGAACAGCTGAACATGGCAGGTAACAAAGGAAGAATGGAGGGGGCGAGTGTTTTAAAAAGGTATGAAGTGTTAGGGTCAGAAGCACAGGAAGAGGGGGTAGATTTAAAAAGGAGGTGAGAGATTTCATCTTGAGTTACTGCAGGAAATTATAGGAGAGTCAAAAAGGGTAGTGAAGAAGGAGAGGATTGGAGAGGAACAGGGGAGATGGCTGATGATTTCAATTTTGTGGAAGTAGGTGACCAGGTCATTAATAATAATGATAATGATAATGATAGTACTTGTTAAGCACTTACTATGTGCCAAGCATGGTTCTAAGCACTGGGGTAGATACAAGGTAGTCAGGTTGGACACAGTCCCTGACCCACAAAGGGCTCAAACTCTTAATCCCCATTTTACAGATGAGGCAACTGAAGCCCAGAGAAGTTAAGTGCCCAGGGTCACACAGAAGACGTGGTGGAGCCGGGAGTAGAACCTTCTGACTCCCAGGCCCATGCTCTATCCACTAAACCACACTGCTTCTTGTTAGGGGAAAGAGATGGTAGGGGCTGGGGACAGGAGGTTTGAGAAGGGAGTTAAATGTCTGGAACAGCTGGTTGGGGAAGTGGCTATGAGAGTGAAATAGGAAGAAGTATTGTTGTTGCGCATTGGGAAGGGCTGGATTGAAACTGATAAGAATGAGTTTTAGGTCAGAGAGATGTCTGGATTTCATTCATTCAGTCTTATTTATTGAGCACTTACTGTGTGCAGAGCACTGTACTAAGATCTTAGAAAGTACAATTCAGCAACAAATATAGACTACCCCTACCCAACAACGGGCTCATAGTCTAGAAGAACGGGCTCATAGTCTCCTACAACAGTGCTCCGCAGCTCAGGCAGAGGAGCAGAGAAAGCGTACTGTGGAGGTAATGCAGGGCTGCAGGTTTCTGGTAAAAGGCCAATGGAGGGACAGGAGAGCAAGGAAGTTCAGTTCAGTGGAGAGCGTGATGTTGTGTTTATCAGGTTGTGCATAAGGAGAAGGTATAGTCTGGGTAGGAACAACAATGAGAAAGATGATTCAGGCAGAGATATATAAAATAAACTGGAAAAAATTGCTAAAATCCACTCTGCTCTCCATTCAAACTACTACCATGATAATCCAAGCCCTTATTCCATCTCGCCTGGATAAATGTATCAGCCTCCTTGCTGACTTCCCTGCCTCATGTGTTTTCCCATCCAGTCCATACTTCACTCCGCTGACCAGATCATTTTTCTAAAAAAACCAGTCGATGTTTCCCATATCAGTTTGGATAGAGTGGAAAGGGAGGATTTTAATGATGTTGTTGACACTAAAGTTGCATCTTTCTGGAGCAGGGAGGAAATGATGTAGTCAGATGTAACAAGAATGTTAGGAGGAGTGGATTTAGAAGAGAATATGAGGTATTCACTTTTAGCCATATTGGGTGCCGGCAGTGCAATGGAATAACTGTGTAGCAGTAACCTGAAGGAGAACAGAAATGCATATTCCTTATCTTACTTGTTTTTTAACTTCATCTGCCCTGCATGTCATGATGCAGACTTCAGTAAGCAACCTTTGAATTAAGACTAAAAGGAGCTACACTATGTGAAGAGTACTGCGCTAGGTACTTGGGGGAACATCCAAAAGATAGGAAAAGACTATTGCTATTTGCATAATGGTGTCTTGCTCACTTTGTAGCAGGAAGCTCTTTGCTTTCTGAGCTTTTTTCCTCCAAGCAGTCCTAGTGATGTTGATTAAAGGAACACCCATTTAGGCCCATACATGGGGTTCTTAGTTCCAGAATACTATATTGTAAGACTGCCACAATCATCCTATAGGTGACTTTATTTTCCTTGATTTTGATATTAAGACATCCGAAGACTTGGTGTATTTTGTGCATGTTTGGATCGCATCAGTCAAGCATTTGATTAAGAATGGAGTAGCAATATGATAATATTTAGGTCTTGCTGTTGAACAATGACGCAGTCAACAAGACATCACAATATTTAGACTTTATAAGCAAATCTAAAATTTTTCTTCCATTCAATAACTCAAATATTGTGTTATAATTACAAGCTGATGCTTGGCACCTGCAAACAGGGCAAGGAATGACAAAAGGAGAGAAGGAAGAGATATTGACTTCTAGGTGGGTGGAGATTGCCTGGAAAGGCTTTCACACCTGTTGTTTCAGTTTGGTGGTATTTTTTACTGCTTTCACTTGCAATTATGTTCTGTCTATGACTCAGTTTTGAGCACTGTCAAATCATCTTTTTAGTGGGTAATAAATTCACTTGAAAATTCCAGCAAACTTTCAATTGCACAATGAAGTGCTTTCACATAGTACACTGTCAACAAACGTGAGCTGCCTTGTGAGCAACTTAAGGAGCTTCAAAACACTTGCAAGTCAGTCCAAATTGAAAGTGCTACTTCTTTTGGGTGATGAGTAACTCAACATGCCAGGACTTTTGACTGACCTTCTGCACCCATAAAACAAGGCAACGTGTGAGGAGCTGAGTTGTGATCTGATCTTTCTGATGAACTGGTGAATAGAGCCTCTGAATTTTTGTTTGAATTCCCAGAGGTTGCTGGCATTTTCTCTCGGCATGGTCAGCTCAAATGAGAGTTTTAAACAAGCACAACAACTCTCAGGAGGTGAAAATGAACCTTCACCCACTTTATCAAATCTTCCAACAGCAAGGCATGACCTGTTAATAACAAAGGGATCTGTTTCAGACATCTTAGAGGGTTAGTCTGGCACTGAATAGTTCCCTTGATTGATACTTCCACTGCTCCCCATTAGTCAAACAATCAACAGGACAATAGAGGAGTTGAAAAGAAGGCCATTAATTCAGTGAACTACAGCAGTGCTTTGAGTAAGGTTCATGGATATGGGCCTCTGGGAAAAATTCCTAGGGCCAGGAATGCTGGAATGAAATGTAATAACATTGGGGTTGTTTAGCAGGCCATAGCTCGAAGGCAACACTGAATCAGAGAAAAGTGCCAGCCTATCAACTCCCAGGCCATTAATCCCAGGTTCCCAAAGGGCTGAATTTCCAGAGTCATGCCACCCTGTGGGCACACATAATTTCAAACTCCACCATTGATGGATGCCTTCCATTTACACATTCAAATGAATTATGTCTCAAATTGGAGAGCTGTATACATATAGTCACCTGCCCCCATTCTGATGTCACTGTTAAAGAAGTAGCAACAAAAAGTGGAAAACTGTGTAAATCTTAATTCCCCATAGTATCTTTGGATGGAGTTTCTGAAGGAGGCAAAGACTGAATAAGTATCTGTGTCCTGAATTTGGAGGGTGGTTGACAAATGGCATGGATGACTGGTTACTCTCACTCCTGTGGTGCTTCTCAGAAATAGTAGTAATGTATTTATTTCATGCCCACTGGGTGCAATACATTGTACTAAGTACTTGGGAAGTACAAAACAATCAAAACATTCCCTGTCTGACAGAAGCCTTACACTTTGTTGGGGGGGAGACTGGCAAAAGTATTTACAAATAGTGTATTTAGAATAAATAATGAATGTGCAATTGAATAAATATTTGTATGATGGTGCCGAAGGTTGGCTTTGATTATGAGAAGAGCTATGCTCTGTCAGATTGGGAGAAAGAGGGAATTCCAAGAAAGGGGAGTAGCATAACCAAGGGAATGGAGTGGGGAAGAGCAAAGCATTCATTACAGTTCAAAGGAGAGCTTGGGAGGAATGACCAGTCAGTTGGGAAGTACTGGGTGAAGAAGGCCGTTATGTTGTTTTCCCCCAAGGGCTTAGTACAGTGATCTGCACAAAGTAAGTGCTCCTAAATACCACTGAATGATTGATATGAGGAGGGATGAGTTGGTGGAGAGAATCAAAGCTGAGAGGAATTTTTGTTTACTGTGGATCAATCAATCAATCAATCAATTGGTGATATTTATTGAGAGCTTACTGGTTGTAAGATACCATTCTAAGCACTTGGGAGAGTACAATCACTCTCAGAGTCACAGCACTTATGTAGATATCTATTATTTGTTTTAATGTCTGTCTTCCTTTCTAGATTGTAAGCTCCTGGTAGTCAGGGAAAGTGTCTACCAACTCTGTTGTGTGGTACTCTCTCAATTGCTCAGTACAATGCTCTGCACACAGTAAGCACTCAGTGAATGCCATTTACTGATTGATTCTCTGCCCAGAAGAAGCTTACAATCTAGTAAAATAAATTAAGGGACGCAACAAAGTATAAGCTTTGCGTGTAAGTGCTTTGGGGATGGGGTGAATATCAATGTGCTAGGAGACATGAAAACAAGTGCAGACATAGGTGACACAGAGGGGAGAATAGGATGGGGAGATGAGAGATTAGGCAAGAAAGGCTTCCTGGAGGAGATATGATTTCATTAAGATTTTCAGCTGGAAGAATGTTCCTAATGGATAATCTGCACAGCATCTTGCAATTATAGATCAGAGGGAATGAAGCAGAGAGTCCAGAAAGGAGAGTGCTACAATAATGATAATGCTTGTTAAGTGTTACTCTGTGCTAAGTACTGTACTAAGCACTTAGATAAATTGTCTAGTCTCCACCACAACTGAGAGATATTACTTGACCTGCCTCCCCCAATTCTGTGCCCCCCACAACTCCTGCCCCTGACCCACTGGGGGCATGCCAGGTCATGGAAATTTAAGTGGCAGCAGAACAACCTTGGTGTCCCCCACCCTATTCAGCCAACCATGATGCCTCCCTGATAACCAGGCATTGGCTCTCCTCCATGCCATAGAGGAGACTTCAGCTGTTCCTGCCTTCCTCATTCCCTTCTGGATAAAGAACAGTACCCTAACCATGAGAGCTCCACAAAACCCTAGGAAGACTGGCAATGCCTACTGTAGTGGTTGTTAATGGCTACAGCTCTGGACTCTGAGCCATGAGGAGCGTGAACGTCTTTTACTTTAGCCATAGTACTCTGCTCATTTTTGTTTCTGATTTTGTGAATTTTTTCTTGTCTTTCTGTGGTCTTAGGATTTTATTATATCATTGTCCTTTATGCTTTCGTCTCCAGTCCTCTCCCCCAGCTTATATTCATAGACTGTAAACCCCTTCAAGACCAAGGACCATGTCTAATTACTACCTGTGAATTCTACCCCCATTGATTAGAACAGCGCACGGCACATAGTAAGTGATTAATGAATGATACTTCTACTTAGTAAATAAAAAAAACTAGCCATAATATGAATAGAGCTTATAATCAATCAACCATATTTATTGAGTGCTTACTTTGTGCAGGGCACCTTAGTATGTGATTTGTCCCTCTTGTTCAGTTTTTATATTATTATTATTATTTTTATTATTTCAGCATTTATTAAGCACTTACTGTGTGCTAAACATTGTACTAAGTGCTGGAACAGATATCAGATAATCAGGTCAGGGGTAGATTCTATCCCACATGTGAATCACGGTCTATGGTAGAGGGAGGAAACTGATTTTTTTACAGATCAGGGAACTGAGGCACAGAGACATTAAGTTACTGTCTAAGATGACACAGCAGGCAAGGGACAGAGTCAGGATTAGAACTCAAGTCTTTATGATTTCTGTTTTCTAGCTATGTTGAGTCTAGAGGGGGTGGATGTGCACCCATCAGATGACTGGAACATTTCCCAAATTGGACTTTTGAGCAGACTGGCTTTCCTATAATGCCTATAGAAAGATGAAACCTTTAATTAACCTCTTGACACTTTACTATTTCCTGTCCTGGGTGCAGCTAGTGGTTTTGGATACTTTATCTGTGACCAGTCTATACACTCCAACTCAAAGAAGAGTTGACAACTAGTTCACATATGGTGCCTAATTTAAATTTCATGAACTGTCAGAGAAGTGAGAAACCTTTTGGAGCTGGGTGAGGGAGACATTATATTGGTAGTAAGGAACAAGAACACCCAATGTTAGGTATATTGAATTGTGAGAAATTAAAAGAAAAACAACAAAGTAATTTTATAGGAAAGAGTAATGGAAACACGATTCTTTCTCAAGAGTTTTTCCAGAGATATTTCTGAAGGCTTAAAATACCTTTCTGTTATGTCAAATAAAAAAAAGGGCTTCTAAAATAATGGATGTGCTTCCTTCTATCTTAGGGTGAAACATCTGTGCCTACTGTAAGAAAAAGACTTATTTTCCCCTTATTCTTATCTCAGTAAAACAGCCCCCTGGCAGCAGCACCCTTCATACAGAGGAAGCTCAGCAGAACTCTCCTCATCACTATGTTTGGAAATAAAGCAAGGGGCATGATATTTTAACTGCCAGAGAACTAATCATTGGGTTGATTCATTTAAAAATGTCCAAATTTCTCATACCTAAATGTGATCAAATGAAAACTAGAAAAAGAAGTTGCAGGTGAATAAGTCCTTTGTAAAGAAAAATATTTTTCCAAGAACCTTGAGAATGCAGAACCTCTGGTAATGAAGTGCTCTTATAGGGCAAGGAAAATGTAAGATTTCTTTTTTGACATATGGTTGTTGGTTCAGAGAAAGCATTGTCTCTGGATGGCCAATTCAATCAAGAGTCCAAGAAACAAACAACAAACAGAATTCGTGGAGAAGAGTTTTATTAGAGCATCAAAGCAAAATTGGCAGGATAAGAGTGAGCTACTGTATTGACTTACCTTTGATCCTGTTGAATAGTCTTGTCTTAATATTGGTGGCATTTGTTAAGCACTTGCTATGTGCCGAGCACTGTTCCAAGTGGTGGGGTGGATCCAAGGTAATTATCTTAGGCTGTCTAGTCATCTCCGACCCATAGCGACTCCATGGACACATCTCTCCCAGAATGCCCCATTCTCCATGTGCAGTCATTCTGGGAGTGTATACATTGAGTTTTCTTGGTGAAAATACGGAAGTGGTTTATCATTGCCTTCTGGCACGCAGTAAACTTGAATGTCTGCCCTCTACTCTATCCCATGCTACCACAGCCCAGCACAGATGAATTTTGACTTGTAGCAGATTGCCTTCCCCTCACTAGCCACTACCTCAGTTAGGAATGGAATGGTTATGCCTCTGCTTAACTCTCCCTCCCATAGCCTAGACTGGCAAACACTGGAAACTCTCCAGGTGCGATCCTGCGAGGAGTGTTGGGTAGTACATACTTGGAAAAGAATGAAGACCAGAACACTTATGAAAAGATAGCTATTTGATTGGATTCTTTTCTAGGTGATATTAGGTAGTCTTTCAGTAGCTATTCCTTTTACCTTTAAGAGAATGTTCTAGGGAACACAAAGTAGTACTGTAGCAGAGGGCAAAGCACAAATGGCTGGTGAGAGAGTTTGCACGCATTCCTTTGCAAGTAGTATAATCCTACTAGGAATTAAATTGTTTGCTTCATAAATCTGACTTGCAGCTCAGAGAAGACACTCAATAGAAATCACTGTCACCTCTAAGCACTGCATAAAATGTAAAAGTTCATGCTCAAAGTCATCCCTCCCCCTTTTCCATCCCCCCCTCGACCCCCACCTCTACTTTCCCATCCTTTCCAGCAGTATCTGCAGAGGAGATCTCCTCCCTCCTCTCAAGTGCCATCCCCTCCATCTGTGTTTCTGACCCCATTCCCTCTCACCATATAAAAACTCTCACCCCTTCCCACCTCCACTCCTTAACTTCCATCTTCAACAGCTCACTCTCCAATGGCTTCTTCCCCTCTGCCTTCAAACATGTCCACCTCTCCCCCATCCTAACCCCCACCTTGACCCCACAGCCCCCTCCAGTTATTACCCCATCTCCCTCCTACCCTTCCTTTCCAAATTCCTAGAGCGAGTCATCTACACTCTCTGCATCGAATTTCTCAATCCCAACTCTCTCCTGGACCCCCTCTCATCTGGTTTCCTTCCCCTCCACTCCACTGAAACTGCTCTCTCAAAGGCCACCAGTGACCTCCTTCATGCCAAATCCAATGGCTCCTACTCAATCCTAATCCTCCTTGATCTCTCAGTTGCCTTTGACACTGTTGCCTATCCCCTTCTCCTCAACATGTTATCCAACCTTGGCTTCACGGACTCCGTCCTCTCCTGGTTCTCCTCATCTCTCTGGCTATTCATTCTCAGTCTCCTTCGCAGACTGCTCCTCCCCCTCCCATTCCCTAACTGTAGGGGTTCCTCAAGGGTCAGTTCTTGGTCCCCTTCTTTTCTCCATCTATACTCACACCCTTGGTGAACTCATTTGCTCCTACAGCTTTAACTATCATCTCTATGCAGATGACACCCAAATCTACATATCCTCCCCTGTTCTCTCTCTCCCTCCCTCCAGGCTCATATCTCCTCCTGCGTTCAGGACATCTCCACCTGGATGTCCACCCACCACCAAAACACAACATGTCTAACACTGAGCTCTTTATCTTCCCTTCCAAACCCTGTTCTCTACCTGACTTTCCCATCACTGTAGATGGCATTACCATCCTTCCTGTCTCACAAGCCCATACCTTGGTGT
Organism: Ornithorhynchus anatinus; assembly: GCF_004115215.2. Taxonomy (NCBI): domain Eukaryota; kingdom Metazoa; phylum Chordata; class Mammalia; order Monotremata; family Ornithorhynchidae; genus Ornithorhynchus; species Ornithorhynchus anatinus. The sequence continues at coordinate 113,719,578 of NC_041729.1, forward strand.
CATCCTTGACTCTGCTCACTCATTCAACCCACACATCCTTGACTCTATTTATTGCCATTGTTCTTGTCTGTCTGTCTCCCCCGATTATACTGTAAGCCCGTCAAACGGCAGGGACTGTCTCTATCTGTTGCCGACTTGTTCATCCCAAGCGCTTAGTACAGTGCTCTGCACATAGTAAGTGCTCAATAAATACTATTGAATGAATGAATGAACATCCAATCGTCACCAAAACCTGCCAATCTCACCTTCAGAACATCGCCAGATCTGCCTTTTCCTCTCCATCCAAACTGCTACCTTGTTGGTACAATCTCTCAGCGTGGCTCAGTGGAAAGAGCACGGGCTTGGGAGTCAAAGGTCATGGGTTCGAATCCCGGATCTGCCACTTGTCAGCTGTGTGACTGTGGGCAAGTCACTTAACTTCTCTGTGCCTCAGTAACCTCATCTGTAAAATGGGGATTAACTGTGAGCCTCACATGGGACAACCTGATTACCTTGTATCTACCCCAGTGCTTAGTACAGTGCTCAACACATAGTAAGTGCTTAACAAATACCAACATTATTATTATTATTATTATGTCATATCTCTCATCATTACTGCATCAGCAACCTTTCTGATCTCCCAACCTCCTGTCTCTCCCCGCTTAAATATATACTTCACTCTGCTGCCCAGACTTTCTTTCTACAGAAACGGTCTGGGCATGTCACCCCTCTCCTCAAAAATCTCCAGTGGTTGCTTGTCAACCTTTGCATGAAGCAAAAACTCCTATTGGCTTCAAAGCTCTCCATCACCTTGCCCCCTCCTAACTCACCTCCCTTCTCTCCTTCTACAGCCCAGCTCACACACTCCACTCCTCTACCATTATCCTCACTGTGCCTTGTTCTCACCTGTCCCACCATCGACCCCTGGCCCACATCCTATATCTGGCTTGGAATGCCCTCCCTCCTCATATTTGCAAAACTAGCTTTCTTCCCCCCTTCAAAGCCTTACTGAGAGTTCACCTCCTCCAGGAGGCCTTCCCAGACTGAGCCCCCCCTTCCTCTGCTCCTCCTCCCCTCCCCATCACCCCTACTCTCTCCCTCTGCTCTAGCCCCTTCCCCACCCCACAGAATTTGTGTATATTTGTACATATTTATTATTCTATTTATTTTAATGATGTGTATATATGTATAATTCTATTTATCTATTTTGATGCTATTAATGCCTGTCTACTTGTTCTGCTTTGTTGTCTGTCTCCCCCTTCTAGACTTTGAACCTGGTACTGGGTAGGGATTGTTTCTATTTGTTATCGAATTGTGCATTCCAAGCGCTTAGTACAGTGCTCTGCACACAGAAAACGCTCAATAAATATGACTGACAATGAATGAATGAATGAATGCCCTTTTGGGAGGGTAAAGAAATTTTCCCCATCTTACATATCAACTGTTTTCATCCTTTACTCCTCAGATTAAATTCTTCTCTTCACCCAAGGTCACCTTCTAAATGCTTCAATCTCGACTTTCCCCACATCTGACTTCTTGCTTAATTGTGCCCTGGCCAGGAACTCTTCAAACTCTCCAACCCAAATCCACCAGAGCTCTTGTCATCTTCAAAATCTTCCTTGGCTCAGCAATTCAACAGCCACTCTTAGTATTTGAAGCAGTGTGGCTCAGTGAAAAGAGCGTGGGCTTCGGAATCAGAGGTCATGGGTTCGACTCCGGGCTCTGACACTTGTCAGCTGTGTGACTGTGGGCAAGTCACTTAACTTCTCTGTGCCTCAATTACCTCATCTGTAAAATGGGGATTATCTGTGAGCCTCACGTGGGACAAACTGATTACCCTGTATCTGCCCCAGTGCTTAGAATAGTGCTCTGCACATAGTAAGCGCTTAACAAATACCAACATTATTATTTTCTCCCCTCAACTTTTATATACATGTGTAAACTGTTTGTAAATTCAATTATTTATTCAGTGATTTCATCCTGATGTATTGTACAACATCCTGTTATATGCTTGCTCTTTTCTTCCTGATCCCACAATTTGCAAATCATTTTTGGTTATCTATGGTTCTGTCTACACAATTAGACTGTAAGTTCCTTGGGGCCAGGGTTGTAGCTTTCAGTTTTGTTATTTCCTAAGGATTTAGTAAGAGTGCCTTGCTTTCAGTAATTACTCAGAAACTACCACTGACTGATTTATTGACTGTAGGAAAAAGCTCTCATGATGGGTGTCAGCACCACCAATCAATCAATCAGTCAAAATTATTAGTGGTTATTGTGTGCAGAACACCATACTAAATGCTTAGAGAAGTACAAACTATCTCATATAGCTGAAAGTACAAAAGGCTTAAGGTTTTGTAAGCCCCTCAGAGAACATGGGAATATTTACAGCATGGCTTGTATTGTGAGATAGAGAGGAAATAGCCATTTACTGAGTTACATCTCTACTTTGCTTCCAGCTCCATCCTTTGGAGCATCATGGAACACCACCAGTCTCAAGAAGCCCTAACCCCTGAGGCTGTGTCCTGGAAGTTCATTGGAGAGCGACTTCATATTGATGCTACAGATGCTACTACTCCATCGATGCTCTGTCTGTTGGCCTACTGAATGCAAGAAATGAGGGTGGAATGTTATTTTTCATTCATTCATTCAATTCAATTGTATTTATTGAGCACTAACTGTGTGCAGAACACTGTGCTAAGCACTCAGCAGTGTACTAAGTGCTTATTCAAAGAGGCTACTGGAGGGATTGCTATCCTTAGTGTGTACAACTCACAGCATGCACAAGGAACCTGCCCTTCAGATCACAAACAGTGCTATTCTAGGTTTGCTGTATCATCTCGAGAATTTCACAATGCCTGGAAGCATGGAAAGTGTCTTGAGTGTTGGGCAGAAGTTGCACAGCTTTGCTCCATAGACTACAAAATATGCTAAATAGAGTGGAAGTGCTCTTGGTATTGGTACCAGGAGAAGGGAGCAGGTTTCTCTTGCTTTATCCCTAGAGTGGTATGAACCACTTCAAATCCTCTAGCAACAGTGGGACATAGTTTTTTTATGTAAAATAGTTTTTTTGGGGGGGTAATTTTGGGGTATTTTAAAAATCATGTAGAAATTAATTGTCAATAACTTTTCTTAAAAGAAAAAAATCTGGGTTTTATTTTAGCATATTCCAAAAAATGACCTGGTCAAAAAGAGCCTTGCATAGGGAATCAATTGAGTGCGAGATCTCCTTACTCTCCATTAGCCTCCCTTTTTGCAGATAAAATTGTCACAGTTTGATTATGCCATACAATCCATTTCACACAGGCAGATTAGGAACAAATGAATTGTGGCAATGCTCTATTCTGCCACACAATGATTAATTCATAGTTTAAACTCATCCTTTTTTTAACAGTTCTGACAACACTACTGTAAAATAGGCATTAGCCTCACTTTCCATTATTGAAAACTGAAGCAGTGTAAGAGAAAAACATTGTCTCTTTTGAGTCAGCCTCTTGTACTGTAACATTCCTTCCTAATTGTTACTGTAGTTACCTTTGGAATTCCCATTCATTTTCAGGAGAATTATCTTCATGAAGCTGAAAAATAATTCCACTTAGCAACTTTTCAGACAATTCTGCATAACTGTAATCTGCTGAGAAATGAGAGCAATATGCAGAGCAACCCAGCATGCAGCAGCTAAGTGCCACATTGTGGGTATGGTGTCACACAACCAGGAGAGCCAAGACCACAAATAATAGCAGATCTTGGAGTCACAGTTAAAGATGTTGACCAAAAGGCAGACTGTATGTGAACTGTATTTGCACTTCAGTACAGGTGTGGAAATAACTGTAGCATATGAACCTGCCAGGAATATCTGTCAGAAAATCAGTACTGAGGATAACCAAGTGTATTACCATAATTCTGATTGAGCAGGTAGCCACATCCAAATTCAATAGGGAATAACCTAACATTCAGATATGGGATAGTTGTTAAATGGAAGAACTGTCTTCAGCTGCATTTTGATGGATTTAAGCTATGGCTCAGAATTTTTTTTTTTCCTGATGATAACTCAACTTGAAAAAATGCCAAACAAGTTTACCTTGGTATCAACATATTTGTAGCAGAGGAGACTGGAAATAGTTCACAAGAATCAGTCCCAAGCTATAGGGCAAGTTGACATAAACCAAATGTTCATACTAGGTTCTCCCATACTGAGGAAGAAATGGAATGAGATGGGGAGTGGAAAAGGGACTGACCTATCTGTAATTTAAATGTTTTAGGGGTGCACTTTCTGATTAGATAGGGAATTGAGAGAAGTTTTGATTAATGTAGATTTAGACCTCTTCAGGATAGAGGATAAAACCCAAAAACCTCTAGAAGAAATGATAGGTATAGCAAATATTTTGACTGGTGGAATTTATCATATAAGTTGCTTGAATAAACTTCTAAAATTTTGTAAAAAATATAGGTATGATATTCACTGCATGAAGTACAATTATTACTGTATATAGTGATTCTATTCAGTTGATTTATGAAGCTATCCAGTAAAATCGACTTCTATTTTGTCCATGGATATGTTCATTTTATTGGCAACATTTCATCTGTGAGTTGTTGTTGAGACATTTTTACTGTTCACCAGATGGGATAAGATTTTACATAACTTATAACATCTGCTCTTGTAGCAGTCCAATATGAATATCTATTTATTTTCTCAAATTATCGTATTTGGGGTGGAATTGTAATGTTCATAAAAATGTTTTTGGATGGATAAGTTAAGAGTGTCTGGTATTTTACTGAGACACTTAACTTTTTTCCCATTTTTAATGCCAGGTCTTGATTGTCTTCTAACTGAATAAGCCATATTGTGAGTCATGTCTATTGTGAAATATTTGGATATTCTTCCCATTTTTGCAACATTTATCTTGGCAAATTAACGGTTGTTGACATTACCCTGGCCTTCATATATGCACCTATTTTATTTATCTATGTGAACATATCCACATAGATGTTCCTGATGACCCTTCTACTTGTTTTCTCTCACTCCTCAAGTCCACTGACCCCCTGCTCCACCCCAGATCTCCCACTCACCAACTTGGACACACCCTAGATCTCATCACCTCTAGTCACTGTACAATCTCAACCCCCACCAACTCTGAAATCCCTCTATAGTATTGGTATTTGTTAAGCGCTTACTATGTGCCGAGCACTGTTCTAAGCACTGGGGTACATACAGGGTAATCAGGTTGTCCCACGTGAGACTCACAGTTAATCCCCATTTTACAGATGAGGTAACTGAGGCACAGAGAAGTGAAGTGACTTGCTCACAGTCCCACAGCTGACTAGTGGCAGAGCCGGGATTCGAACTCATGACCTCTGACTCCCAAGCCCAGGCTCTTTCCACTGAGCCACGCTGCTTCTCTATGTGACCACAACCTCACCTGCCTTCTCTCCCACATACATAAGCATATATGCACTTGTATACATATTTGTAATTTATTTATATTAATGCCTCTTTCTCCTTCTAGACTGTAAGCATACTGTGGGCAGGAAATGTGTCTGGTATATTGTTGTTTATACTCTCCAAAGCACTTAATACGGTACCCAGCACAGAGTAAGTGCTCAATAGATATGAGTGATTGATTTATTGGTTGGAAATATAGAAAGCCATTTTCTATATCCTGAATTTGGCTGAAAAATCTCCACTTTAATATTTCTGCAAGGAGGGGAATAGTTGCAAAATTGCATACTTTTCCTGGCCTTTAAATCTGCCAAAGTACGTTTACATTTTCCCATCTTTTAGACTGTAAGCCCGTTGTTGGGCAGGGATTGTCTCTATCCATTGCCGAACTGTACATTCCAAGTGCTTAGTACAGTGCTCTGCATACAGTAAGTGCTCAATAAATACGATTGAATGAATGCAAGAAATGAGGGTGGAATGTTATTTTTCATTCATTCATTCAATTCAATTGTATTTATTGAGCACTAACTGTGTGCAGAACACTGTGCTAAGCACTCAGCAGTGTACTAAGTGCTTATTCAAAGATGCTACTGGAGGGATTGCTATCCTTAGTGTGTACAACTCACAGCATGCACAAGGAACCTGCCCTTCAGATCACAAACAGTGCTATTCTAGGTTTGCTGTATCATCTCAAGAATTTCACAATGCCTTTGCCCAAAATGAGTCATCTTTTACCAAACCATTTTAAGTTTAGGAATAAAGTTGGCATAGAGCACCAGGGAGTTGAGCATGAGGGGATGGGGCTTTGAGTGGGCAGGAGAGAAAAAGTGTTGGCGGGAGGGAAAGGGAAGGGAAAGGTGGATGGAGGATGAAAGAAAAAATGAAGAGGTGTCAATTAACTAAAGAGAGGAGAAAGAGAAGATAAAGATGAAGGGGGAGAGAAGGAGGATATGGAGTGGATACAAAGGAAAAGGAAAGAGGAGAAATCTACTGGTTTGAATAGCAATGGGAGCTAGAAGGTGGGCAAAATTGGAAGGTGCAGTGGGATCTATAGAGGGATTTCTAAGTATGGGGAAGACTTGGGTGTGCTTAAAGGCAGGAGGGAAAGAGCCAACAGAGAGTGAGAGGTCTTTCTTTGTTGACACTAAATGATGACAAGGTCACTGGGAGTTTCTTCAGTTGAAGAGTGTTCTTTCCCAGAGCAAAGATCATGGAAAAACACCAGGAAGTTGGAGAAGCTTAATGAAATGAAGTTTCTTGGGAACTGATTGAGGGAAAGTAAGAAGAAATAGAAGCTAAACTAGAGAAAATGTGTTAGCTCTATCTAGAACAGAGGTGAAAATAAGTCAGAACCGTTTGGATGTCTGCAATAAGAAAATAAAGGCTGGTGTAGCCATTCTTCTTTGAATGATTTCAAATCAGATGTTTGAGATTTTTTTTTCTATTCAGTGTTGAGCCTCCTCTGCCTTGGCTCAGGAGAGGCACATCAGATTGGGAGCTCTGAACTGGTAACTCCATGGTGATGTGGGTCTGGGATGCCCCTCACTGGTTTGGGGGCTTTCATATTTGTTTATCCAGAGGAGTGGACCTGGCCCAGATCTGAGCTGGCCCCTGTCCCAGGCTGCAGTATGGGTCCCAACTGCGATGAATCAGGCAGCCAGACAGCCCCTAGAAGCACCATCTGCTCCTGCAGCAAGCTTGGCATGGCTTCAGGAGATGTCAGGGCTAGTGGGAACACTCAGGTGTGGGCACAGGGAGATAGTCCATTTGATGATCCCCCTTTTTTAGCTCTCTCAGATGGCAGGACATGGCCCCAGGATTATCCCAAGGGTTTCCCATTGTTCTTACTGGTCTGCAGAGCAAGCCAGACATGCTCTTTCCCCTCTTCCTCACCTCACATAATGCCAACTTGCCATCTCCATGTCCAGAACAGGTAGACATTTAAAATCAGGCATTCCAGAGGAATTGGAAGTGTGTTTACATGCCTGGCCATTCTTGTAAGAAATACTTTTTACTTTCCCCAGGTCTACTTCCTAGAGCTTGTAAAATATTTTCTTCTAAAATAAACTAATCTATTAAATGAAAACAGCATGGCCACCTTTGATACCCTAAGTAATTAAAAGTAGTAAACCCACTTTTCTCCATCATTAGAGTTTTATTGCTCTAAAAATAACTTCATTGCATGAGGGCAGCTCCGGTTACGATGGTCTCATCTCAGACAACATCGTAGATCAAATTCTACATTTCTTTATGTCAATTACCATTATTCTATTGGCTATATGTACTGTAGGAAGTAGCTATAGTAAAGTGAAATATATCTTCTCCTTTCTGATGAGGAATAAAAGTTAGTTTGGATATGGGAAATGAAAGTTAAAATATTCTTAATCCTTCATTTTTCAAAAGTTCACTTATTCCTTAAGGCAATTTGACATTTTCCCTGCATTAGCTGTTTTGCAGGTACCAACCCTCAACTCCTTCAGGAGTTCTTCAGGAAGATGGAACATAAGTGAGACTGCAATGAGGATTTGATTTGCATATGAGGCATTTCGTTGATTTATGAAGTTGTCTGGGCCTCCCATCAATTCTACCAATCCCAGAGCAAAGGGACTGAACTATGATTGGTTATTAGCACCACCTCTTCCTCCCTCAGTCAGATGACACAATCTAACGCCAGCCTGGTAACCAACTGACCAACTCACTACCCCCTCCCCACACCCAGTGACACTATCTCCCCCAGACAGTCATATGATGAATCTGACATATTGTCCAGTTCTCCCTCATCTGGAATTTGCCCCTACCTCTGAATTCTTATGGCCCCAGGAGAGTTCTTTTATATTTATTTTTAAATGAAAACACCACAAATTCAAAGCTTCTCTTAGGTGCTTTCTGTTTTGGTTTGAACGACTTTCTTGGTTTGACGGGAAATAAAGGACCCCTTTCCACCACTGCATGTTCTCCAGCTTCACTGAAAGAACCACTTTTCTCTTCTCTAGTGCGGAACCTGATTGCCAGATTGGGTGACCTAGTAATTCACACTGAGAAAATTAAGCACTGACCATTAAACAATGTAGGATTGTTGTATTGGTAAGCTCTCTGTGGGCAGAGAATGTGTCTGTTTATTGTTATATTGTACTCTCCCAAGCGCTTACACAGAAAGCACTCACTAAATGAATGAATGAATATCACCCTGAAGGATTTTTGTCTGAACAAATTTTCATAGAACAAGAGTATGCCAACCCGTAATCACTAGAATCAGGGCAACCTTAGCATGTTCAGATCATCAGACAATCACTTCTAGGGCCATCAGGCAATGAGAGTCAAGAGGTCAATCAGAGTAATCTCTAGGGCCATTTTATAGGGGCAGAAATCAAATATTATCTGTGTATCTCTATCTCTCCCCTCACTCTTTTTCTGTCCCTTTCCTTCTCTTCCTCTCTTTCACTCTTCCTCTGTCTTTCTCCATATCTCTCTCTATTTCTCTTTCACCTTTTCCCTCTCTCTTTCTCTGTCTCTCCCTCTCCCACCCCTCCTTCCTCTTTCTGTTTCTTTGTTTCACTTTGTCCTCTGCATCTTCTATGTGCTATTTTCCCACCATCTCTGTTCCTGCTTGCTGCCACACCTCTATCTTTTATTTTATTCTTTTTTTCCTCTTCTCATCTCCTCTAATGGTAGAATATAGCCTAGTGGAAATAATCAGGCCTGGGAGTCAGAACTCCTGGTTTCTAATCTAGACTTTACCACTTGCCTGTCGTGTGACTTTGGACAAGCCACTAAATTTATCTGTGCCTCAGTTTACTCATCTGGAAAACGGGGATTCAATAATTTTTCTCCCTTCTGCTTTAACTGTGAACCCCATGTGGAACAGGGATTGTGTCTGCCCTCATTATCTTGTATCTACCCCAATTCTTGGAACAATTATTTGAATATAGTAAGCTCTTAACCAAAACAAGAATTATTGTAAAAGGATTTACCAGAGTAGTGATCCTGTTTCCTGGTGGCATGAGATTTGATGTGGTGGCAGGGATCTACAGGGATCATGTTGTTGGTTCAAATATGGAGGATCCCCAATCAATCAGTAAATATTATTTATTGAGTGCTTACTATGTGCAGAGCATTTGGGAGAGTACAACAGAGTTGGTAGACAGGTTCCCTGCCCACAGTAAGCTTACAACCTAGAGGGGGAGACAGACATTAATATGAATGAGTAGATTACAGATATGGACATAAGTGCTATGAGACTGAGGAAGGGGTGAATAAAGGATATAAATCCATGGGCAAGGGTGATGCAGAAGGAAGTGGGAGAAGAGGAAATGAAGGATTAGTCAGGGAAGGCTTCTTCAAGGAAACCCAGCATTAAGGTTCACACCTCCACTCATGATTGACAGGAAGTGCAGGTGGGGTGTTGGTAGCAGGAGGACCAAGGCAGAGATGGAACATGTAACATTACAAGGCAAGATGAATGGAACAGATAAATGGGTTCTGAAGGGATTTGAGAGAGGGTTTGATGATATTTGTACTCAGGGCATTATACTGGATACATGTTCTCAGAGCAAGGATGGGAGTGTTCATGCTTGATTTTAGGTATGCCTCAGTCTTGGGGGTTTATCTGTGCTTATGCATGTTCTTTGGGCATTAGTGCCCACATAGAAAAAAAGTTAGCCTCAGAGTTTTTGACTGATAGGCAAACAGCCTAACAGGAGGCTCTTGCTTCAGGGCTTCTCTCATGCTGGAATTCGCTGAGTGCCTCTGTTGTAGGGTGTCAATATATTTTTTTTAGGCTTTATCAGTTCCTCACCTGAGAATGCCAGTGGTTTTCCTCCTTCAGAATAAGTTTATGGATAGAGAATGACAAATGTGTGATAAAATGAATATGAATAATCAAATGAGTTTCAATTTGGAAAATGCTACCTAGTAATTTGAAATGTTCAATGACTGAACAAAGAGACTCAGTGTGCCAGATTCTCCCCAGTGCTTATGTTCTTTCTAGCCAAATAGGGAAGCATAGTCTTTTTTAGAACATTATGGACCTTCCATTAATGACAAATGGTCCTTGATACACCTATCCTTTGACCTATTAGAGTGAGTTAATCTGTAGGCTTCTATTACCTGGCTATTTCATGCAAACCCTTTTTTGGCCTGAAATATTACCAAAGCTAAAGGCAAAGGGAATTTTAATTACTGGGTATTTTTATAGTATTTTCTAGAAAAACACCTTTTACAGTGCATATAACCTGGAGAAAATCTGATGAGCCCCAAGAGCAGTGTCAGAAGTGAGAAGAATGGGATATTAATAATGATTGTGGTTCTTGTTGAGTGCTTCCTTTGTACTAGGCACTATACTAAGCACTAGAATGTTGTAAAGATGTATTTACAAAGAATATATCATGTCAGATATAGTCCATGTCCCACATGAGACACTGCGTCTAAAAGGGAGGAAAAACAGGTATAGAATCTCCATTTTTCAGTTGGGAAAACTGAGACACAGATGAATTAAGTGACTTGTGGAACGCACACAACAGGCAAGTGGTGGAGCAGTACCTGTAACCCAGGTTCTCTGACTCCCAATGTGTGGCCTCTTTTAAATAGGCCTTGCTGTTTCTTAGCATGGTGCTATGAAACAGGTTCAGTGTGCAGTAGTCTTTTAGAGAAGGGAAGGGAAAGACAACTCTTTCAAGTCTATGAAGAGAGTTTATGGAAATAGTGCTGACCAGTTAGTTGCTCTCTAGGTCACTGAGGGCTGAATAAAAGGAAAATGGAAGTAGGAAAGAGCTTGGATGGACCTGAAAAAAAAAATATGACTTTCAGGTGTTTAAACACTGAGGAAGGGGTGGAATCTCCACCTGTGGAGGATATGAATGGAAGAACAAGATAGCCATTTATCTTCGGTTCCTCAATCATTTGTCTGCCTGGTGGGCAAGTTGTTGGTTCAAATGATGTAAGAGGTCTTCCCAGCTCTGTGAGTCAACAATCCCTGATGATTTTAGTATAGATCTGGTCTTTATTAGAACACTAAATTTCTTAAGGATGACATTTGGTTTCTACTTATTTTTAACTGTGTCCAATACATTGAACATTAAATATTATCAATAATGTCTTTACTGAGATAGCATTGCATGGCAGTACTAAGAGAGAAATTGATTTGGCTATGAGCCCACTCTCGTTGTTACAATCACATTTTGAAGGAAGTGGCTTAATTAGCAATTAAGCAATACTATGTATTGAATTCCCACTCAGAGCAGAGTTGTTCATTACACATTAAAGAGGGCTACAAAGAAAAAATCAGAGCACAGTCTATGTCCTTGAGAGTTTGCATTGTCATACCTCTGAGATCCAAACTCCTGTCTGCTAGAAGATAATATTGGGCCAGGAGCCAGTTTCACCTTTGTAGCTGGCATTGCAGGAATGGACATGATGGAAATTAGCAGGACCTCTTCAGCCTGCAGGTATGGAAGCTGGCCAGGAGCATCTTTAGGTCCCGAAAAGGAAATGAGGAGCTCTGACCCACTCAAAAAGAAGCAGTCAGTCAAGCAATGGTATTTGAGTGCTTACTTTGTTTAGATCATTCTATTAAGCTCTCAGGAGAATAAAATACAATAGAGTTGGTAGATGTGATTCCTGCCCTCAAGGCTCTTACCATCTAGCAACTCCAGCAGATCATCTTTTCCTCTGAGTTATTTGTAAGGTTATTTTGGCTCCGTATATATAGATTTCCTATGTGCACAAATGATATGCCACTTATGGTGAAATTCACCCACTAATGGTGTGTTGATGATAAGACCAATGCGGACCCATGATTCCAGCTGCTTTATGTTTGCATGCATGAAGACTGTCTTTTGTTGTGCTGTCATCTATTTCTTCAGGAGTGTCTGGTGCTGCTCTTATTTTTTCAGTCTTGAAGAAGCTTATACTAGAAGAGAGTGGCTCGTTTCCTGATTGCCATGCACCATGCTGGTCTCTCTGTGGCAACTGATTCCCAGTTTCCAGTTGAAATTCTGTGTTGTCTGAACCTCAGATCTGTATTTGGTTTAGCATCCTAGGAACCACAGCCTTAGATGATAAGGGAAAAACCAAGACGTGACATCTTTTCTTTTATCTCCTACCTCAATATAAATTTCAAATTCTTCCAAAAGGCCGAATGTTCCTGTGGCTCTCCCCACTCCACTAGTAATGAGGTGACTAGTGATATTTTCCCGCTAGAGGGGAAACAGGTAATGATGTTTATATTAGAGGAAGGATGGGAGGGGACAACCCTTGTGCATCCTTAATCATTTCGAGCTACTGACCTCTTCCTTGAAGGTTCCTGGCTCTAGCAGGTGTCCTAATCTTGGCTGAGGAGCTTCAATACACATCACTGGTGAGGGAGTGATTGGTGAGGGCAGAGGAATAACTAGGTGAGTCTGTGACACATCACTGGTGAGGGAGTGATTGGTGAGGGCAGAGGAATAACTAGGTGAGTCTGTGAACTCTTGTTCCTACATCCAGCTGGAGGCTTTATGGGAGAAAAGGTGATCCAATTAAGCATATAGGCTTTGTAGCTATGGTAACCTTATGGTTCTTTAGGTTCTTTCTGGACTGGACATGAGAACATCAGCTAGATAGCCTGGGCTAGATTAATGAAAGGATTTGAGACCTATATGAAAACAAAGCAACTTTGATGCCAAGACTTGTTTCCTTCAATTCTTAAAGACAGTCATAGGAGGAAAAAAAACACCAAGAAAGTGCAATTTGGATATCATAAGACAGCTGAGGTTTTGTTTTGTGATGGTATAAGATGATCCTTCTTCCCTCATTTCTCTTCTACATTATGCAAGTTGTCTTTTCTTAAGATCACACGTTCTCTTTTTGAGCAGCAGGAAGTCTGCATAACTTGTGTTGTCCTTACTATACCCAGAGTGCACCACGTTCCCTCTTTGGCAAGTTCAGTTTTTTTATTCTATTATATTGCTATGTCTTTGACAATGACTGAGTCCCTCTTGTTTCACTGGGCTCATGAAGAATTTGTTGTGCTTCATTCTAAGCAAATTAATGTGCAGAACCTATCAGTTATGTGAAACACCTTGAATTTGAGGTTCAGCATCCTGATTGCAATCTCTTACATCACTGTCTTCTAATGATGGTCTCAGGGGATGAAATTGACTTTGTATGCTTACCTAATAATAATGGTAATTGTTAAATGTGCCAATCACTGTTCTAAATGCTGGGGTAGATAAAACTTAATCAGGTTGGACAAAGTCCCTATGCACATGGTGCTCACTGCCTTAATCCCCATTTTACAGATGAGGTAACTGAGGCATAGAAAAATTAAGTGACTTGCCCAAGATCACACAGTAGACATGTGGCAAAGCCGGGATTAGAACCTGCATCCTCTGATTTCCAAGTCCATTCTCTATCCACTAAGCCACCCTGCCTGTCTCCTGAACAGAACTGCCACTGTAGGCCAAGCATTCATCTTCTATTTTGGAAAGAGTTTTATTTTTTATTTTTCAAATAAAATTATGATGGTTTTCCCAGACGTCAAAGGATAACAGAAAGGGAACCTCCGGTTATTTGCCATGGGACATTCATACATTCATTCATTCATTCATTCAACTGCATTTATTAAGAGCTTCCTAGGTTCAGATCACTATATTAAGAGTTTGGGAAAGTACAATACAGCCATATTGATAATCCCTGCCCACAGTGAGCTCATGGGGGAGACATACAGCTCTACAAATAGACATCAATATAAATAAAAAAAATTACAGATATATACATAAATGCTGTGGGGCAGGGAAAGGGTGAAGAGCAAAGGGAGCAAGTCATGGTGATTCAAAAGGGAGTGGGAGATGAGGAAAAGTAAGCCTTAGTCTGGGAAGGCTTCTTGGAGGAGATGTGCCTTCAGTAAAGCTTTGAAGTGGATGGAGAGTAATTGTCTGGCAGATTTGAGGAGGGAGGGTGTTCCAGGACACAGGTATCCCTTGTGAGACAGGTGAGATCGAGGCACAGTGAGAAGGTTAGCACCCGAGAAGCAGAGTGTGAAGGCTGGGTTGTAGAAGGAGAGAGGTGTGGTGAGGTAGGAGGGGGCAAGGAAATGGATTGCTTTAAAACCAATGGTGAGGCGTTTTTGTTTGATACTGAGGTGGATAGGCAGCCACTGGAGATTTTTGAGCAGGGGAGTGACATGTCCTGAACGTTTCGGTAGAAAGATGATCCGGGCAGCAGAGTGAAGTATTGACTGGAGTGGGAAGAGGCAGGAGGTTGGGAGGTCAGCAAGGAGGCTGATGCAGTAATCTAGGCGGAACAGGGTTAATAATAGTGGCATTTGTTAAGTGCTTACTATGTGCAAAGCATTGTTCTAAGTGCTGGGAGGGATGCAAGATGATCAGGTTGTCCCACGTGAGGCTCACAGTTTTAATCCCCATTTTCCAGATGAGGTAGCTGAGGCACAGAGAAGTTAAGTGACTTGCCCAAAGTCACACAACTGACAAGCTGTGGAGCCACGATTAGAACCCAAGCACATGCTCTTTCCACTGAGCCACGCTACTTCTCTGTGCTTCATAGTGATGAGTGTAACAGTTTGGACACCTAACCATGAGGGAATGAAGACATACGGCTGCCCCATCTGTCATTCTTGGAGAGGCTTGCTCAGTGGTGACATTGGATAGAATCCAGACAATTCCAAGGAAGAAAGAGGGACAAAGGTGAAAAGAGAAGAGTGAAATGAATGCACACACTGGGGATGTGTTCCTCCTTCTAAATTTCTAAGGAAAGCAGTGTGGCCTAGTGAACAGAAGGACCTGGGTTCTATTTCAGACTCTGACACTAGTCTGCTGTGTGACCTTGGAAAAGTTATTCAATTTCCCTGGGCCTTATTCATCTCATCTTTAAAATGGAGATAAAGACTGTGAGCTCCATGTGGGGCAGGGACTGTGTCCAAACTGTTAAGCTTGTATCTACCCAGAGCTTAGTACAGTGCCTGGAACATGCTAAATGCTTAACAAATACCATAAAACATAAATAGACAAATAAAACCTGGAGAAGTTTCCTTTGGTTGAGGAATTTAGTCACAGAGACCAGTGCAGCGAGAGGTAGCAGAGATATAGAGAGATGAGAAGAGACAACAGAGATGGAAAAAGGTAGAGAGTGATTGGGAGGGGCAGCAGATTGGGCTTGAAGCAGCACAGTCTAATAGAAAGGGCACAGGCCTGGAAGTCAAAGGACCTGGGTTCAATCCCGGCTCTGCCATTTGTTTGCTGTGAGACCTTAGACAGATCATTTAATTTCTCTGTCCCTTAGTTTCCTCATCTTCAAAATGGTTTGTTTTGCTGTCTGTCTCCCCCTTTTAGACTGTGAGCCCGTTTTTGATCAGGGATTGTCTCTGTTGCTGAATTTGACATTCCAAGTGCTTTGTACAGTGCTCTGCACACAGTATGCGCTCAATAAATATGATTGAATGAAAGAATGATTGAAAACATATTCTCCCTCCTACTTAGACTGGGAGCCAGGGACTGTGTCCAACTTGATAATCTTGTATCTAGCCTAATAATAATTATTATGGTAATTATTAAGCACTTACTATATGCCAGGCACTGTACTAAGCACTGGGGTGGATACAATTAAATCGAGTTAGACACAATCCCTGTCTCACATGGGCTCACAGAATTTTACAGATGAGGTAACTGAGGCCCAGATAAGTTAAGTGACTTGCCCAAGGTCACACACCAAATAAGTGGCAGTGCTAGGTTAGAACCTTCTGAATCCCAGACCCATGCTCTAGCTATTACACCATATTGCTTCCTAGTGCTTAGAACATTGCTTGGCACACAGTAAGTGCTAAAAAAACCCACAGTGATTATGGAGATAATCCAACACAGAGTCTTTCTGTGCTTTTGAGCCTGTCTCTTTTCATACCAATCTTTGAGAAGCACTTGTTTATAGAGAGCAACCTTACTTCCCTCTGTTGTCTTCCCACTGATGAGCGACCTCCCAACATTCCACTGCTATGTTTCATATTTTGAGATGGTTTCACAGTGTTGGTGCATTTTGCTCATTGGAAAGTTATTCAGGAAAAATCCTTTAAGATGATATTAATGATCCCAAGCTTTTTAATGGCTACTGTTTGTTCTCATATTTTAAATTGCTAGGTCATCCAATCTTCCAAGCAGGAGAAGGAGCCAGGGAAGAGGGAGGTAGAATTTTCTGTGAAGGTCAGAAGGAAATCAGGCTTACCTCAGGGGTGCATGTGATTTTCTTCAAAATCAAAACATATGTGAGTGAACCTGAAGCTGCCCTTGGGGACCCCAATCTGGGCCACTGCTGTTGGGGATCACCCTTTTGGTCACAGACAGCTGCTGTTCCTGTTGTTGTCACTGCCATATGGGACTGTATGGTAGGAGGGGGCCAGGCTGGGCTTTTTCAGCCAGTTGCAGAGAGCTGACAATATTACTGCCACTAAGCTGTGTGGGTGAATCGAAGTGCACTTGAACACAGTTTCTTCCGCTGGTCCAAGGCATTCGAAATCCACTCTACCAGGGGCTGAGGTTGGTTCTTTTCCCTCACCCCCAAGCAGGAAAGAAGCAGAAACTGAAGCTTAGTTCCAGTTCCTTAGGGATGGGGGAGGGCAGTTCATGCTGCCCAAGATCCACTCATCAGACCGGAGTGGGAAAATCAGAAACACATCTATGAGAAGCCTTGTATTTGCTTTCTTCTTATTTAAAAATGAATACAAAATAAATGCTCCAGAGCCAGCAGCAGTCCAAGTCAGGGGTGACCTTCTGACCCCGTGGAGGACTGGGGCTACCTGGGGAAGGCAGCACCATGAGTTGGCAGCAGACAATGGGGGCCGGCACCAGGCCAGCCTCAGATTGCATTGTATTACTGAGAGCAGGAGACAATGCCCTGTTGGACTGGAGTTCCACCGTTTCTTCTCAGGATTAATAGAACTGATAGAACACTGAGAGAACTTCAGAACCCAACCAAATGCCTCTTATGCACATCACACCCCCTGACATGAACTCTTGGAGGTTGTCATTTCTATAAATTGCTCACGTTACTCTCATTTCTTGTTCTCATATTCAATACAACATAGGGCAATTGGTTTGGTACCTTTGCTCTTTTCCATCCTTCTCACCTAGCCAGCCCCTGAGGCTATGTTGCTATAAACACTGCTTCAATGGCTGAGCTGGATGCATGCCAGATCTGGGTTATTAAGTAATCTTATCCTGTCATTTGAAACTGCTTTGGAAGTGGTATGTGTCTTCTGTAGGAGGTCTATGTCTCAGCCATTGTAGGAAATTTGACCCCACATCATCCCTGTTAACCTTCCTCTTCAGAGTGAATTGTCAAAATTGGGCATCTTCCTTTTCAGATGGAGGCAGAAGCCCCATTCTGTCACTTCATTCTATTCAATCAATCAATTTATCAATCATATTTATTGAGTGCTTACTATGAGCAGAGCCCTGTACTGAGCACTTGGGAGGGTACAGAATTGGTAGGCATGTTTCCTACCCAGAAGTAATTTACAGTCTAGCAGGAGAGAAAGACATTAATGTGAATAAACAAATTACAGATAGGTACATAGTGCTGTACCCCTCTCAGGGTCACACCTGGAGAGTTTTGAGTACTCTAACAGTCTCAGCTATGGGAGGGAGAGTCAAGCAGAGGCGTGTCCATTCCATTTCTAGTTTGGGCAGTGGCTAGCAAGTGGAAGGCCATCAGCTACCAGCCAAAACTCACCCATGCTGGGCAGCAGTGGCATGGGAGAGAGTCGAGGATGGAGACTCCAGTTTACTGCCTGGAGGGCGGAAGTGGTAAACCGATTTCATGTTTTTACCAAGAAAACTCTATGGATACACTACCAGCATGATTGCAGATGGAGAGCAGGGGGTTCTGGGAGAGATGTGTCCGTGGTATCACTGTGGGTTGGAAATGACTTGACAGCATAAGACAAGACAAGACAAGACAAAAATGTTGTGTTGCTAAGGGTGCAGATATGAGTGAAATAGTTACTCTGAAGGGAATGGGAGAGGAGGAAATGAGGAAATGCTTAGTTTCTGAAATGTCATTCTGAGAACAAACAACTCAGGATTATCTGCACTAATGGAGGGAAATAAGTTTGAGTACTGGTACTCTCAAGAAAGAGACAATACCTTCTGGGCAGAAAGGAGATGTGGTATGTGGTTGTGCCTAAGTGATGGGAAGACATGATATGCCAGGAAAAGAGAAAACTGAATTGAAAAGTCCCACACATATTGTGGGAGACTATCATATGGAGTGTGACAGCAGCCTAATAACAGGTTCCAGACCAAAATAAAGGTCTACAGAATTGTAGTGTTGTCCAACCTTCTCTATGACTGAGAACTGGACCAAACAGAGATGCCACCTCTGGCTCCTTGAGTAGTTCCACTAGGAGAACTTATGGGCAATACTCAACATCAAGTGACAAGATAAGATCATGTCAGCCTCATAGTACTGAGGCTCTGTTTGATTTAACACCGCTACCCTG
Organism: Ornithorhynchus anatinus; assembly: GCF_004115215.2. Lineage (NCBI taxonomy): Eukaryota > Metazoa > Chordata > Mammalia > Monotremata > Ornithorhynchidae > Ornithorhynchus > Ornithorhynchus anatinus. Next base: position 113,738,477 of record NC_041729.1, read on the forward strand.
GATGAGACATGTGAGGAGGATGAGTGACAGCAAGATACCCGAACAGCTGCTATATGGAGAGCTGAAACTTAGATGCAGCATGGCCTAGTGGACAGAGCATGAGTCTCATAGTGGATTCTAATCCTGACTCCACCACTTGCCTGCTCTGTAAACTTGAAGAAGTTACTTGACTTCTCTATGCCTCAGTTTCCTCATCAGTAAAGTGGGAATTCAATATCCTTTTCCTCTCCTAGTTAGGCTGTGAGCCCCGCATAGGACAGGGTTTGTGTCTGATCTGATTACCTTGTGTCTGCTCCAACACTTGGCACCATGCTTGCCACCAAAAAAGTGCTTAACAAATACTTTTCTTGTCATGCTGTAGAGTCGTCTCCGACCCACAGCAATGCCATGGACACATCTCTCCAATAATGTCCCATCTCCATCTGCAATCATTCTGGTAGTGTGTACATTAAGTTTTCTTGGTAAAATTGCGAAAGTGGTTTACCATTGCCTCCTTCCATGCAGTAAACTTGAATCTCCACCCTCGACTCTCTTCTTGCCGCTACTGCCCAGCATAGGTGAGTTTTGACTTGAAGCAGATTGCCTTCCACTCACTAGACACTGCCCAAGCTAGGACAGGAATGGATATGCCTCTGCTTGACTCTCCCTCCCATAGTCGAGACTGGTAGAGTATTGGAAACTCTCCAGGTGTGACCTGAGAGGGGATAACAAATACTAAAATAATAATAATAACAAAAGTAATAATAATGATATAAAATAATAAAAACTGAACAAGGGGGACAAAGCACATATTTCAAAACATGATAAAACAAAACCTCAGACACTGCTGCATCCCAGCTGAAAACTGGGAGTCAGTTGCTAAAGACAGACTGTATGGCACTGCCAACAACAAGGGAGTAACTCTCTTTGAGCAAAAGATTTTCCTGAAAACAAAAGACAAGGATGCAAGTGAGAAGAAAGGTCCAGGACCTGTAACCATTAAATACCACAACCCAACAAGCAACTGTGCGTCGCACATCTGTCTTTTCAGTGACACAAATATTCAATCAATCAATCAGTCGACGTTGTATATTGTATACTGTCCACAAAGCACTTTACTTAGTTCTTGGGATGGTACAGTAATGATAGGATTGGTTAAGTGCTTACTATGTACCAGGCACTGTACTAAACACTGGGGTGGATACAAGGAAATTGAGTTGCAACCGTGGCTCAGTGGAAAGAGAACGGGCTTTGGAGTCAAAGGTCATGGGTTCAAATCCTGGCTCTGCCACTTGTCAGCTGTGTGACTGTGGGCAAGTCACTTAACTTCTCTGGGCCTCAGTTCCCTCATCTGTAAAATGGGGATTAAGAGTGTGAGCCCCACGTGGGACAACCTGATTCCCCTGTGTCTACCCCAGCGCTTAGAACAGTGCTCTGCACATAGTAAGTGCTTAACAAATACCAACATTATTATTATTATTATTATTAATCCCTATCCCAGATGGGGCTCACAGTCTTAATCCCCATTTTATAATTGAGGTAGCTGAGGCACAAAAAGGTTAAGTGACTTGCCCCAAGGTCACACAGAAGACAAATGGCAGAGCAGGGGATTAAAACCCAGGTCCTTCTGACTCACAGGCCCATGTTCTATCTACTAGGTCACAACAAAATTTTATAGACAGGATCACTGCACTTGAGTAGATTACAGTCTAGTGAAGCTCATATGTTCACCATCAGTGGTGCTTTTGAATATGTGTGTGTGTGTGTGTGTGCTTTTGAATATGTGTGTAAACCCTGACTTTGGGGTGTAGTTTCTTTTATAGGATGTCTTAGGGAAATCAGGCTTGGGACTTATGAAAGTTTTAAAATCTACAGTAGGAAATCCTGTCACAGTAATAAAAAAGTTTATTTTACTCTGCCCCTAAGAATTGCACTTAATTTTTACAGAAACTTGGCTCTGCTGCTTGCTTTGGTGATGTTCTGAGAATGAGTTTGGAAATGTATCCTTAGCTGGTTTGATGGAGAGAAAAAAGGGAGAAAGGATGAGGTCTTTCAGAATCCTAGTGAAGCCTGAATTGCAATGAAAGATTAACTTCATTTTCAAAGAGATGCTTTAATGCTGAAATGGGCACTAAAGGTAATGTGAGGTGTCCATGCAGATTTATGCATTCATTATTTCAACTGCTTGGTGTTTTCAAAGACTATGATCATTCAATCCAGAGTCCTGGCTGTTTATGAAAGCTTTATTTTCTGAATGCCTATTTGAAGTTAATAATTTTGTAAGGTAAATTTTTTTTCTGAAACAGGGCATTTCCTTCCTTCCCCAAATAAGCTGAACACTGAGATAATTTAGCTATGCTTCCTCTGGTAAAGGTACAGTAAATTCACAGACTTTGGGATTAATATTCATGCTGAAGGAGAAATTTCAGACTTTCCCATCAACATAGGCAGCACCACCAACCTTCCTGTCACACAAGCCCATAACCTTGGTGTTATCCTTGACACCTCTCATTCAGCCCATATATTCAATCTATCACTAAATCCTGTCAGTTAAACCTTCACAACATCACTAAAATCTGTCCTTTCCTCTCCTTCTAAACTGCTACCATGTTAATCCAAGCACTTATCCTATCCTACTTTGATTACTGTCTCAGCCTACTTGCTGATATCCCTGCCTCCTGTCTCTCCCCACTCCAGTCCTTACTTCACTATGCTGCCCAGATCATTTTTCTACAAAAGCATTCAGTCCATGTTTCCCCATTCCTCAAAAACCTCCAATGGTTGCCCATCCATCTCCGCACCAAACAGAAACTCTTTGCCATCAGCTTTAAAGCACTCAATCACCTTGCCCCTTCCTGCTTCAACCCAGCCCACACACTTAGCTCCTTTAATGCCAACCTACTCACTGTACCTCAATCCTGACTATCTCACTGCTGACCTCTTGCCTACAACCTGCCTCTGGCCTGGCTGCCCTCCCATTCTACATAACAGACAATTACTCTTCCCCACTTCAAAACATTGAAGACTTACCTCCTCCAAAAGGCCATCCCTGGCTAAGCCTTCTTTTCCTCTTTTCCCACTTCCTTCTGTGTCACCCTGACTTTCTCCCTTCATTCAACACCCCCTTCCAGCCCCACAGCACTTACATATTTAGCCATAATTTATTTATATTAATGTCTGCCCCCCACCAGAATGTAACCTCTTTATGAACAGGGAATGTGTCTTTTATATTGTTGTTCTGTACTCTCCCAAGCACACAATGAATATGATTGACTGATTGACAGATTTATTAATAAATATAGATAAAATATCATTTTATATTTGGCAAAGCATCAGACTCTGGACTGATTGAGTTTTTTTAAAAAAAGATCTTTCTTGGCTATAATATTTTTCTTTATTTCTCAATTGTATTAAGGAAAACTTAATCTATATGCTTTCATTACATTTATAATGAACTGAGGTAATATTTTAATGAGAGCCTATGTGGTAGCACTTAGTATGGTATTTAACTGTTATGGATACTCAATAAAAACTTGATGATTCTGAAGAGTCAGGAGATGAGAAGCAGCATGGCTGAGTGGAAATAGCAAAGACTTGGGAGTCAGAGGACATAGGTTCTAATCCCGGCTCCACCACTTGTCTGCTGTGTGACCTTGGGCAAGCCACTTAATTTCTCTGTGCCTCAGTTACCTCATCTGTAAAATGAGGATTAAGGCTGTAAGCCCCATGTGGGACAACCTCATTACCTTGTATCTACCCCAGCGCTTAGAACAGTACTTGGTGCATAATAAGTGCGTAATAAATACCATGATTATTATTATTATATGCATTATAGTAACCTAGGAAGAGAATCTGCACTATCCTATTCTCAACTGACTTTATAAATCTTTACTGAATCTTGTTGCCAGAGCCAATCCCTAGCCTAAGGGATTTTTTAAGATCTAAGATTTACTTAGCTCTTGGAGCACATGACCTTTGAGAAACTTCCTGCCTTGGAAAATCTCCACAGCCCAGGAAAGACTTGAATGAGACAAAAGACCTACTTTTCCCCTACTTATCTGGCAATCTGCATAGTATTGCTGATATAACTTTTGCACTATACACATCATTTCAGTTAAATATCTGTTAAAACTGAAGTGATGTGGATATTGCAAAAGTTATATTTTGGGGTTGATATCTAAGAGTGCTGTGAAAAAGTCATTAGTGACAAAACAGTTGGTCTGAGGTAGTAGACCTGGTTTGGGGGGTTTAGGGTTCATTCCACCAGTTTGTTATTGGGCATTAGGTAAGTCACAACATCTTAATGAGAAAAACAGATCAAATTTTATAGATTCAAAGAGGTGTGTTAAGAGAGGATGATTGGGGTTTCAAGAATAATAATTTTGGTATTTGTTAAGTGCTTACTATATGCAGTGCACTGTTCTAAACGTTGGGGTAGATACTGGGTAATCAGGTTGTCCTACGTGGGGCTCACAGTCTTAATCCCCATTTTACAGATGAGGTAACTGAGGCACAGAGAAGTTAAGTGACTTGCCCACAGTCACACAGCTGACAAGTGGCAGAGTCGGCATTTGAACCCATGACCTCTGACTCCCAAGCCTGTTCTCTTTACACTGAGCCACGCTGCTTCTCATGGGTCATATTTCAACTTGGCTGAAGAACTGAAAATAAATCTTCTTCATTTCTTCCAAATGATAGGAAAAAATGGAAAATAAAGAATGATTGCTCCATAACCTGAACATAACTTTGAGACATGTTAGTGTTAACTAAGTGACTACAGTATTGACTCAGGTGGGACAGTTCCATTCTGCTGCATGACAGTTCCATTCTGCTGCATGATGGGCCCATTTAAAGCACCAATTTCAAAGGAATACTTAAGTAGTAGTGGTATTTCATTCATTCAGTTGTATTTATTAAGCACTTATTGTGTGCAGAGCACTGTACTAAGCAGTTGGAAGAGTACTTGTGGCTCGAGAAGCAGCGTGGCTCAGTGGAAAGAGCACGGGCTTTGGAGTCAGAGGTCATGAGTTCAAATCCTGGCTCCGCCACTTGTCAGCTGTGTGACTGTGGGCAAGTCACTTAACTTCTCTGTGCCTCAGTTACCTCATCTGTAAAATGGGGATTAAGACTGTGAGCCCCACGTGGGACAACCTGATTCCCTTGTGTCTACCCCAGTGCTTAGAACAGTGCTCGCCCCTGTCCTCTCCCCCTCCCTTCAGGCTCGCATCTCCTCCTGCCTCCGGGACGTCTCCACCTGGATGTCGGCCCGCCACCTAAAACTCAACATGAGCAAGACTGAGCTCCTCATCTTCCCTCCCAAGCCCGGTCCGCTCCCAGACTTCTCCATCACCGTGGATGGCACGACCATCCTTCCCGTCCCGCAGGCCCGCAATCTCGGTGTCATCCTTGACTCGTCCCTCTCGTTCACCCCACACATCCTATCCGTTACCAAGACCTGCCGGTTTCACCTCTACAATATCGCCAAGATCCGCCCTTTCCTCTCCACCCAAACGGCTACCTTACTATTACGGGCTCTCGTTATATCCCGGCTAGACTACTGTGTCAGCCTTCTCTCTGACCTCCCTTCCTCCTCTCTCGCCCCGCTCCGGTCTATTCTTCACTCCGCTGCCCGGCTCATCTTCCTGCAGAAACGATCTGGGCATGTCACTCCCCTTCTTAAACAACTCCAGTGGTTGCCTATCGACCTCCGCTCCAAACAAAAACTCCTCACTCTAGGCTTCAAGGCTCTCCATCACCTTGCCCCTTCCTACCTCTCCTCCCTTCTCTCTTTCTACCGCCCACCCCGCACGCTCCGCTCCTCTGCCGCCCACCTCCTCGCCATCCCTCGGTCTCGCCTATCCCGCCGTCGACCCCTGGGTCACGTCCTCCCGCGGTCCTGGAACGCCCTCCCTCCTCACCTCCGCCAAACTGATTCTCTTTCCCTCTTCAAAACCTTACTTAAAAATCACCTCCTCCAAGAGGCCTTCCCAGACTGAGCTCCTCTTCCCCCTCTACTCCCTCTGCCATCCCCCCTTTACCTCTCCGCAGCTAAAGCCTCATTTTCCCCTATTCCCTCTGCTCCTCCACCTCTCCCTTCCCATCCCCACAGCACTGTACCCGTCCGCTCAACTGTATATATTTTCGTTACCCTATTTATTTTGTTAATGAATTGTACATCGCCTTGATTCTATTTATTTGCCATTGTTTTTACGAGATGTTCTTCCCCTTGACGCTGTTTAGTGCCATTGTTCTTGTCTGTCCGTCTCCCCCGATTAGACTGTAAGCCCATCAAACGGCAGGGATTGTCTCTATCTGTTGCCGACTTGTTCATCCCAAGCGCTTAGTACAGTGCTCTGCACATAGTAAGCGCTCAATAAATACTATTGAATGAATGAATGAATGAACATAGTAAGCGCATAACAAATACCAACATTATTCTTATTATTATTACTTTTTGATTTAATGCACTTTATACCAGAAAGTACAAGACCAAGATGGGATACATTCCCTGCCCACAAAGAGCTTATTTTCTAATGGAGCACAACAGAATTCAGAATTTGTGAATGGTAAGAGGAACTGAGGAAGAAGAGGAAGGGTAAATCTTTGCAAAAACTCTTACATAGGAGAAGAGTTTTTGAACATGCTAGACTATTTTGTATCCCTTTGGAAATGTTTTAAAAACATAAATGGAGAATCCAGATGTGGATCTTTAATGATCTTCAATTTGATTTCAGGATGTGAGCAGTGGAGTGCACAAACATTTTTGAAAAATTCTTCTTCTCTCATTCTTATAGAACACTTATCCAGAGATAAAAATAAGTGAAATAGATGTGTCTATATTCCTAGCCAGCTACCACAGCCATAACCCTCACAGGCAGATCTCCCTAGACCCAAATCCAATCTGATTTTAAAATGGAAACCTAAGAGTCTTGAATTTACTTAAATTTTGGTCAGTGATCTCTATTTGTAAATAAACTCCATTTTGTTTCTAAATGTTGCTTTGCAACCCAAAGTGATAGGACCCTTTGAATTACTTATTAATTGCATATTTAAAGAACGAAACACTTTTCTTCCTTTTTTAAGAAAATTGATTTTTCATTTTCAGTTGGAGCCAAATATCAATATGTGCAAAATTGGTAGTTCCCAGAAATGATGAGAATTCACAGAACTTAATTAAATGAATGTGTGGCTTGCTCTCACATCCCCATATTCAGAGGAAAAAGAAAATATTGACTAGCTTGTTTTAGAAGAGCATCCGTAAATTTCTGTTGTTTGAAATAACCCTATTGTTAAAAAGTTTATGGAAGCTGTATTCTTCCAGATTTCCAGGAAAATATACTATGCAAAGATTTTCAAATCTCTTTGTGGGTAAATAATCTGATAGTGGGGAGGAAGGGGGAGCTGGTGGAATGAGTCAGGGGATTTATAGACATTGTTCTCATATGCTTTCTGTCAATATGAGGTCTCGACTCTTGTCCTGCACCAGTTCTCATTTACAATCATTTCCTGTGTCTCAAGTTTCTCATTCATCATGAGAGACAGTTACACACACTGTCTCCTCTATCCTCCACATAGGTGGCCCAGGATATTGGCCATTCAATTCCGAAGAGCTTTCACTGGCATTTAATGGCACCATGGATAGATGAGCAGTCTTCTTTAAGAATGTACTCTTCACTCTAAATGGGGAAAGAAATGATAAAGGTTCTTTTAAACAATGCCCGACAGTAGCAACAGGATGCTTAAAGGAACAGTGTAATCCATGAAATCCTTTCCAATTCTAAAGCTGTACCATCTAAAATCCTAATAGTTCTCCCTAGTATTCCACTATGAATCACTTGTCCATGAGAAGCACGTGGCCTAGTGGAGAGAGTATGTGCCTGGGAGTCAGAGGACCAAGATTCTAATCCCAGCTCCACTATTTGCATACTGTGTGACCTTGGGTAAGTCACTTAACTTCTCTGTGCGTCAGTACCCTGATCTGAAAAACGGGGATTCAATACTCATTCTCCCACCTACTTAGGCTGTGAGTTCCATGTAGGACCTGATTATCTTGTATCTGCTCCAGCACTTAGTAATAGTAAAAATAATTATTATGGTATTTGCTTGGCACATAGTAAGCACTTTACAAATACCATCATTATTATTATAATTATTATTTATCAAAATTCTTCTTGACCCTGTTGAGTTCCTCTATCTTATTAATGATGTGTATGTATCTATGATTCTGTTTATCTTGATGGTACTGACACCTGACTACTTGTTTTGTTTTGTTGTCTGTCTCCCCCGTTTAGACTGAGCCCGTTATTGGGCAGGGATTGTCTCTATCAGTTGCTGAATTGTACATTCCAAGCTCTTAGTACAGGGTTCTGCACAAAATAAGCGCTCAACAAATACGATTGAATGAATGAATGAGTCTTCCACACAGACATCTAATGACTGTGCCTTCCAAAAGTAATCATTTGCTCCCCAAATCACTTCAGATGTCTCTTGCACTTGTTTTATTTATTAACGTCCATCCTTAGCACTTGTATATGTGTATAAATGAATATCCACTACATACATAATATATATATTTATACATAATCAATTTGATATTACATTTTATTTATTCTGATTCCAATTATAATATAATATTCCTCATTACAGTGTACACGTCTTTCGGTGGGCCATGAGGTGATTTTTGATTTTGCTGTACATGAAAAATTCTTAGTATAGTGCATTTCATTCAGGAGATGCTCAATAGATGCCATGATTTACTAGTGGCAAATGAGGTTTCTTGTCCTAATAATGCTGCTTCAATTTTGTCATGAAGTACCTTAATCATTTCTTATTGTTCCAGTTCAACATCTGTCTCCCCTGTAAACTATACAGCTCTTTTTGGATGGGGATCATGTCCCCCCAACTCTTGCACTGTACTTCCCTAAGCCCTTAGCACAGTATTCTGCACACGTCAAATGCTTGATAAATACCAGTGATTGATTGAGTTTGACATATCAGACTTCTGATGCCACTTGGTTGCCAGCTTTTCCAGTTTTGGATGCCATTTGGTGATACATTCCAAATCTTCACTAAAGTTAAAGGCAAGTATCAGGAAATGACCAATCAAGGCCTTGGCAACACATGTAGCAGCAGTAGTGTGAAGATCTTTTAGATCTCGAGCACATAGTACTGTGCTTTGCACAAAGTAAGTGCTCAATAAATATGATCAGTAATAATCTCATATTAGACAATAACATAATCAGTCCGACGCCCCAGCGCTTAGAACAGTGTTTGACACATTGTAAACACTAAACAAATACCAAAACAAAACACAAAATTCACATTATAGTGCATGATGCATCAAATACTCCTAATTTTGAATGACAAAAGACCACCACTCAAAATGTGTGCGATTTATATGCCCAGCTCCACAATATTCATTTAAATATTATTCTCTTTCAGTTTCCCTATCTATAATCCATTTTAGTATACTCCTCCTCCTGTAGACTGTAAACTTCTTGTAGGTAGGGATGGTTTCTACCAACTTTGTTGTCTTATACTTACCAAGTGCTCTGCACACAGTAAGGCCTCAATAAATATTATTGATTGACTGATTGACTGATTGCTATCCAGGCCACCTAGTTGCATAAAGACATCTAATTGAGGCAAATAGAAGGGGCTACTCAATTTCAGCAAGGCATGGGCTTAAACTGGTTTTACAGTAGTGGGAATATTTGAGCTGGGTCCTACCGGTTACTTGTAACCCAAAAAACGGAGTGTTCAGGTCAGTCCTGGGGTCCTGACCGAGTGACTCCATCCATCTCTAAACTTCTCACATTACCTTTGGGAGAAAGCTGAATTTTATAAACCTGAGAAGACCAGCAAGGGATTGCTTTATCAGTGTTAAAGTGGAAATTTTATGGGGGTTTTTGGTGATCTAACAGTAATGGTGCAAAATGTACAGCTAAGGACTGAATAACTGATTTTAGCAATATATAAGCAGATGGAATCTTGTTTAGCTGCTGATGATAATTACATTGTCAACCTGCCAATGGCACTAATGACAGTTCTTTCTAATAACTTGACAGGCCATGATAGTAAACTCAAATTCCTATTGTAATTCAAGATCATTTTCCATTGCATGTAAATTAGTCAAACTTGTAATAATAATAATAATGTTGGCATTTATTAAGCACTTACTATGTGCAGAGCACTGTTCTAAGCGCTGGAGTTGATACAGGGTAATTAGGTTGTCCCTCGTGAGGCTCACGGTCTTCATCCCCATTTTACAAATGAGGGAACTGAGGCACAGAGAAGTGAAGTGACTTGCCCAAAGTCACACAGCTGGCAAGTGGCAGAGCCGGGATTCAAATCCATGACCTCTGACTCCCAAGTCCAAGCTCTTTCCACTGAGCCACGCTGCTTCTCTAAGTCATTGCCACTTTTCAAAATTTTCAGTTATTGAAAAGGTTTGGAAGTTTTCTTTAAAGGAAAATTGCTTTATATTAATTAATCAAAGTAAGTCAATTTTAGCCCTCTTCCTCATAAATAACACATTAGTGAATGAATTTACTAATAAACTTTCATTAAGAACTATTTTGAATGGACTAATGAACTTTTTGCTTTTCAATGAAGATAGATTTCACAGAGGTAAATTAGTAAGTGTGCCTGATGGAGGTAAGTTTGCAAATTATAGGGTTGAGTGAATGGCACTAATAAAATAATTCACAACTTACCCCAAAATAATGCTATAAATCCGTCTAACTCAAAGGTTATCACATAATGCATTTCAGGTCTGAGTCCTCTAAAATGTTACTTAAAAATTAATCCTGAGCACCAATAGACTTTACCAGGATGATTTTCTGTTCAAGAATTAAGTTTGAGACAATACCTTCTCTATGCTCAGACAAGGTGTCATCTGTCGCTGGGGACAGGTCCTTTCAGAATCAGCGTGGTGAGAGAGAGAGAGAGGCCAGGGATGGAAAGCCTGAGTTTTGTATAGAATTTATTCCGCAAGGCGAAATGAATTAGTTAATTATTTAGATGCGACAAATCGGCCTTTCCTTTTGGGAGAAATATGGTGTTAAAGCTTCCCTAACAGGAGGAATGCACCGGTATGTTACTTGCGTGTGGCCAGACACCCAAGCCCACTTACTCACAACATGGTGAGGCGGCTGGCTCCTACCATGTGCTTGCCCCACCCAGGAGGAATCCACCTTTGCATTAAATACACATGCGTTAAACACTAATGAGTTACATACACTTATGAGTTACATACACTTATGAGTTACATACACTTATGAGTTAAACCCAGTTATGCGTTACCCACCTACGGTTACTCAAACTTGGTGAGGTGGCTAGCTCCCACCATATTCACGTCCCACTGGGGAGGCACCCACTTTAACATCAAATCCACTTATCCACAAATCCACTTGCACTTGGTGAGGCGGCTAGCTCCCACACTGTTCACATCCCCCTGGGGAGGCACCCATTTAGACATCAAATCCATTTAAATGTTACATACCCATAGTGAAGCGCCTGGCTTCCAACCCCACGAGCGCTCAGCAGGACGGGATACTCACCCATCCCATGGTTCCTCACGGTGCAGGCAGAGCGACCTTCTCATGCTCTAGACAGAGGCGAGCTGCAGCCGGCTGCTGCAAGTCCCTTCCTCTGCCCAGAAGGCTAGAGGCAGTAGGTATTTATCACCTGTGCCCTTAGGCCATTCCAGATTCCGGTCTCAGTTTATCCAATCTCTGCCCTCCCCCCTCCTCCATTTCTAATTTAATTGGCACGGGGGTGAGAGACACCGTCTGTATCCCAATTTGGGCTGTCAATCTGGCAGTTTTGGCTATGGGGTGGTATTCCACCCTCACTTCTGAGTTCCGTCTGCTGGCTCAGGAGATCATGAGATAGCATTTGACCTTGAGATGATCTGTACCCCAGGGTCACCTTGGGTCACAAGGCTAATTATAGGCCTAGTGAATGAGAAGAACTCAATTTCAAATTTGTCAGGCAGTGCTTTGATGCCACAGGATCCATACAGCTATAATTGTGTTATCAGCCCTAACCAGTTTAATTTTCATTCCAGGAGCCATGAAATATGATCCCTACTTGGTGCCAGCTTTGCCCTAGCCAGGAGAGAGCATCACAGGCCTGAGTGACCTGATCAAAAAGCAAAGCTGATCCCACCATAACAACCCCATATTCAATGTCATCTTAAAATTCTACTTCTGTCAACAAGTCTTCAATCAATCATATTCAGTGGGAATTTACATGGGCAGAGTATTGTTTGGGAGAGTACAGCATAATAGACACATTGCTTGCCCACAGTGAGCTTATAGTCTAGAGGGGGAATACAGGCATCAATATAAATAAATTAAAGATATGTACGAAAGGGCTGAGGGGATAAGGGAGAGATGAGTAAAGGGTGCAAATACAAGACTAAGGGTGACATAGAAGAGAGTAGGAGAAGGAAATAAGGACTTCGGGGAGATCTCTTGACAGAGATGGGCTTATAATAAGGCTTTGAAGGTGGGGAGAGTGATTGTCTGTCGGACATGAAGAGGGAAGGCATTCCAGGCCAGAGGCAGGATATGGGCAAGTGATTGCTGGAGAGATAGATGAGATTGAGGTTCAGTGATTAGGTTGCCAATAGAGGCAAGAAGACTGCAGGCTTCGTTTTTGTTAGAAATCAAGGAAGTATGGTAGGAGTTGGAAAGGTGATCGAATGCTTTAAAACGTATGCTAAGGAGTTTCTATTTGATGTGGAGGTGGTTGGACAACTACTGGAGGTGCTTGAAAAGTAGGGAAATAAGGGAAAGACTGAAGAGTTTTGTAGAAAAATGATCTAGGCAGCAAAGTGAAGTATGCATTGTAGTGGGGAGAGACAGGAGGCAGGGAAGTAAGCAAGAAGGCTGATGCAGTAATCTAGGAGTGATAGGATAAATGCTTGGATTAAAATGGTAGCTGTTTGGATGGAGAGGAAAGGGTGGATTTTAATTATGTTGTGAAGGTTGAACCAATAGGATTTGGTGAGAGATTGAATATATAAGTTGAATGAGAGAGATGAGTCAAGAATAATGCCTAGGCTTGAGAGATAGGGAGGATGGTGGTTCTGTCAGGAAAGTCAGGGGTAGTCAGGGTATGGGTAGGAATATGAGGAGTTCTTGTTTTGGACATGTGAAGCTTGAGGTTTCAGTGGAACAGCCAAGTAGAGATGATCTGAAGGCAAGAGGAAATATGAGAAGGCAGAGAAGAGAGATCTGGGCTGGGGATGAAGATTTGGGATTCATCTGCATGAAGATGGCAGTTAAAGTCATGGGAGTGAATGAGTTCTTCAAGAGAGTGGGTGTAGATGAAGAATAGAAGGAGACCCAATACTGAGCCTTGAGGGACTCCCATTTAGAGAGGGTGAGAGGGAGAGGAGGAGCATGAGAGAACCAAGTTTAGATAAGGTTTCCAGGAGAAGAGGGTGATTGACAGTGTCAAAGGCAGCTGAAAGGTTGAGGAAGTTTAGGATGGAGTAGAGGTCATTGAATTTGGCAAGATGGAGATCATTTGTGACCTTTGAAAGGGCAGTTTTTATGGAGTGAGTAGGGTGAAAAACAGATTGGAGGGGTCAAAGAGAGAATTGGAGGAGAGGAAGTGGAGGTGGCAGATGTAGACAACTTGTTCAACAGTTTAGAGAGGAGGAATGGTAGGAAGGAGATGGAGGAATAGCTAGAGGGAGCTGTGGGGGCAGGGTTTTTTCAGGAAAAGGGAGTCATAAGCATGTTCCTTCTCCGAGTAGTTCCCAGTACTTCAGGTCCTACAATCTCCAACACTTAACCACTTTTTAAAAACCATTTGCAGCACTTTTGTATATATATTATAAAATTGTACATCCAATTACTTTGATTATTTGTATCTTTATGTCCATTTTTCCCCTTAAGAATGTGAGTTCCTTTCTTCATTGACGTTTGTAAAGTACTTACTATGTGTCAGGCAATGTACTAAGCACTAGAGTAGATACATGCTAATCACATGTCCCTGCACACATAGGGCTCACAGTCTCAGTTGCCAATTTACAGAAGAGGTACCTGAAGCATAGAAAAGTTAAATGATTTTTCCAAGGTCACACAGCAGGTAAATGGTGGAGGTGAGATTAGAACCCAGGTCCTTTGACTCCCTTTTGGGCAGGGCATGCTTCTCTTCTCTATTTAAAACTTACCAATGGCTTAGAACACAATGTTGTGCTCAGTGGATGGTCAATAAATACTGTTACTATTACTATTAACTGGGTCAGCCTACTGAGGGTCTACTATATTCAGCTTTCCTTTCCCAACTTTTTCAGAGGGTTCATTTGGCCAAGACAGAGGCTTATGGGGAAGATTATATGAGTGTGGCTATAGAAATACAAATTAAATTTAAGGCTTATTACAAAAAAAAAAATCCTGTTAGTTATAATGATGTTCAAGGTACAAGGAAAATCAAAATGACAGTAACTGTGTAAAGTTCACTGGGACCATAAATTTAAAGCCATGTACTGGGCTCTCTGATAACATTATGCTTACTGCATTACTGTATCTCTAGTTCATTAGCTTTAGACAGGGAAATTAATTGTAACTGCTTAAAGTTCACTGTTGCAATTTATTCCTTGTGTAATGTTAATGACCTAATGACATAGCAATGGCAGAAAGTGCAATGTGGATTTGAATGCCAGGATAGCAATGAGAATACAACCAACTTGAAATGACAGGTAACACTGACTGCCACTTGACTGCTGTGTGACCTTGAGCAAGTCCGTTAACTTCTCTATGCCGCAGTTACCTCATCTGTACGGACATTAAGACTGTGATCTCTATGTGGGAAATGGACTGTGTCCAAACTGATTAGCTTGTATCTACCCCACCATTTAGTACAGGTCCTGGCACATAGTAAGCATGCAACAAATACCATATTTAAAACAACAAAAAAAAAAAACCCCAAACAAAAACTGGAAACAGTGTGCCAAAGTGGTACACTGAATGAAATCTTGAATGAAACCAGAACTGTGATCAGAAAACCCATAACTGGTAAAGTGCAGGTGGAAAGGCATGCCTGGGATTAATAGGGTGTGCCTGATGAAGGAGGTGACTTTTAGGTTATTTGCCATCGACCCCTTTCCCACATCTTTCTTCTTCCTGAATGCCAGACACCACTCTCCCCACCTTCAAAGTCTTTTTAAGATCACATGTCCTCCAAGAGGACTTCCCCAATTAAGCTCTCTTACCCTCAGTTCCCTCTCCCTTCCGCATCATCTATGCACTTGAATCTGTACCCTTCAGGTATTTAGTTTTTTCCCCACCTTCAGAACCACAACACTTATTTATATTTATTTATGTTATTGTCAGTTTTACCCCCAGACTATAAATTCATTGTGGTCAGGGAATGTGTATACCAACTCTGTTGTATTGTACTCCCTCAAGTGCTTAGAACAATGCTCTGCACAAAGTAAGTGCTTAATAAATACCATTGACTGACTGATTGATATGATTTACTCAAGTTGGAAAAAGTGGGGGTGATTAAGAGGAGCAGCATGGCCTACCGGCAAGAACATGGGCTTGAGGGTCAGAGATCGTGGGTTCTAATCCCAATTCTGCCACATCTGCTGTGTGACCTTGTGCAAGTGACTTAACTTCTCTGTGCCTCAGTTACCTCATCTGTAAAATGGCAATTGAGACTGTGAACCCTATGTGGGACAGGGACTGTGTCCAACCCCATTACCTTGTATCTAGTCTAGCACCTAGAACAGCATCTGGCACATAGCAAGTGCTTAATAAATACCATCATTAATATTGTTATTAGTCTTATACTTTAGTTAAAAGTTTTTAATAAATTCCAGTAAAATTGAGTGTTAAGCAAATAAGTGCTAAACAAAGTAGAGTTTTCCTTAGTAAATAATGTGATGTATATAATATGTGCCCAAGATTTTAAAAAACATGAATATAGTCCTCCCTATTCAAAGTAGACACCAATGACAAAGAAATTCACCTACAATGGCTAAATTTCTGAAAAAGCCAATGTAGGATCCACAGTTGAGGACACAATGGGCACATCAAAAGGTTGTTCCTAGCTGTGGTGTTGAATTTAATGCTTTTAGCACCTGAATCTGTTTCCTCTTTTGCCCCCTGTCTGTCTTTCCATACAAAGATTTTGCTAAAAGAGAGCTGCTCTCCTTTTGATGGCATTAGCCAGGCAAGTCCATCCTCGTTGTGGGCAGGGATTGTCTCTCTTTATTGCTGTAATGCACTTTCCCAAGCACTTAGTACAGTACTCTGCACACAGTAAGCACTCAATAAATATGATTGAATGAATCTAAAGAGATTAGTGCTCAGTCTAGTGCTCAGAGGAATTGATAATATACTAGTGGCATGCACAGCATCACTCTCACTCTCTCCTCCCTGTCAGTCATTTTCTTGCTGGGATATGAAGTGCAACAAGCAAATAGACCCACAAGGCAGCAGCAAGTGTGGTATTTACCCACATTAGCCAGCTAGGGGTGATCCAAGCCTAGAAGCTCCATTCTTCTGCATCTTTCCCAAAGCAACACATTTTCCACTGAACCAACAACAGGGCTCAAGTTGACAGGGATCCTTTTGTTTTCAGGGGAACCTTTTTTTTGAAGACCTCTAATTTAAGAATCTAGTTACAGCAGTTCTATTGATCTCATCGTAAAATTGGCTCTATATTTTCTAATGAAAATACAGAGAAGGGGAGAAGCAGCGTGGCTCAGTGGAAAGAGCCCGGGCTTTGGAGTCAGAGGTCATGGGTTTGAATCCTGGCTCTGCCACTTGTCAGCTGTGTGACTGTGGGCAAGTCACTTAACTTCTCTGGGCCTCAGTTACCTCATCTGTAAAATGGAGATTAAGACTGTGAGCCCCACGTGGGACAACCTGATTCCCCTCTGTCTACCCCAGCGCTTAGAAGAGTGCTCTGCACATAGTAAGCGCTTAACAAAACCAACATTATTATTAATGGTGCAGATAGGAAAAAGATTCCTTCCTGCCCATCATATGTTCTAAGAGAGAAGCAGCATTGCCTAGTAGAAAGAGCATGGTCCTAGGATTTAGAGGACCTAGGTTCTAATCCCCACTCCACACACCTACTGTGTGACTCAAGGCAAGTCTGTGCCTCAGTTCCCTCAATTGCAAAATGGAGATTTAAAACTTGTCCTCCCTCTTACATAGACTTTAGGCCCCATGTGGGACCTGATTATCTTGCATCTACGTCAGTGCTTAGTACAGTGCTTGGCACATAAAAAACCCTTAACAAACATTATTATTAGTAGTAGTATTACCATCATAATTGTTGTTATTATCATTATCACATCATTAAACTCTACGGCATAATTGCAGGTTTTCCTCTAGACTGTAAGCTGATTGTGGGCAGGGAATGTGGCTGTTATATTATTGTTTTTCACTCTCCTAAGTACTTAGTACAGTGTTTGGCATGGCATGGCATTGTCATAGCTGTGTACTTACCAGGGTAATATTAATCAGGTAGTATTATATAATGTGACACATATCAGTTCTTCAGATATTCATATGCATTGGTTTATAGAAAAGGATTAGATGATTTGTCTATTCATTTTGGTGGTATCTATCACCTCAGACCTCCTGTATATTGTGGAGAGTGTATGTAGAGATTAATGCTGTTTGTGAGTGACCTTTTTACAAGTCTGTTTCCCGTAGACTCTGGTTTCACATTTAGCTGCCTTTATTTCCCATGGGTGTTTCCTGCTATGTTCATAAACCATGCTTGTTTCTGAAGGCTCCACAGTTTTTTTCCTCACAAACTTTTTGATCATCGGGGGGAAATGGGGTTAGGGAGATGGTAATCAGCACCAGCTTCTTTCAATTCCAGCTCAGCCCCAGTTCTGATTTGGTTTTCAGTTTAAATTTTTTTCCCCTAAATTTTTATACAGGAAGGGAGGATTTTTGTGCCTTGAAAGGACATTCTGTGCATTTCAGTGTTCTTTGTGAACTGATTCAGACCCTGTTAAAAAGGGTTTCTTAATGTCATACTAGACTGAAGCTTACTGTGGCTCAGAGAATATGTCTACCAACTCTGTTGTATTGTATTCTATTGTATTGTATTGTATTGTAGAGAAGCAGCGTGGCTCAGTGGAAAGAGCACGGGCTTTGGAGTCAGGGCTCATGAGTTCGAATCCCAGCTCTGCCACTTGTCGGCTGTGTGACTGTGGGCAAGTCACTTAACTTCTCTGTGCCTCAGTTCCCTCATCTGTAAAATGGGGGTTAAGACTGTGAGCCCCATGTGGGACAACCTCATTCCCCTAACCAGCGCTTAGAACAGTGCTCGGCACATAGTAAGCGCTTAACAAATACCAACATTATTATTATTATTCTTCTCCCATGTGCCTAATACAGTGTTCTGCACACAGTAAGTACTCAATAAATTGTTCGGCTCATAGTGAGCACTCAATAAATATGATTGATTAATACTGTATAGGGTTTGCTCAGATCAGGGCAGACTAGGAGGTCAAGAGGCAGATTCATAATGCATTCCATAGTATTTATTGAGCGCTTACTATGTGCAGAGCACTGTACTAGGTGTTTGGAATGTAGAAATCGGCAACAGACACAGTCCATGTCCATTGACAGGCTTAAAATTAAGCACTTAGTACATTGCTCTGCACACAGTAAGCGCTCAATAATTATGACTGAATGAAAATCAGTGACAGGTACTGGAAATATTAAAGCTGTCAGCATGGCATTATGAAGCCTTTAATTGCCCTTAATGTAGAATGAAGCATGGTTGATGGATTTCACCCATAGTATCAGAGCCATAAGTAATCAATACTTACTTAGTACTTACTGTGGTTGATCCTTAAATCAGTCAAGCAATAGTATTTATTGAACACTTACTGCATGGGAGTACTGTACTAAATACTTTGGAGAGGTCATTAGAGTAAATAAACATGATTCTTGGACTTAAAGAGTCTACAAGGTAGTAGGAGAGACAGAAATTAAAATAAATTACAGGTCAGGGAAAGAGCTGAGTATAAAGCTATGTTATATACTTGCCTTGGAGGTTGAGGCAGTGGTGAGTACCTTAAGTGCTTAAGGGGAGAAGGACCCAAGTGTATAGGTGATGAGGTAGGGAAGAAAATAGAGTGAGAAAATCAATCAACATTCAATCAATGATATTTATTGAGAACTTACTACATGCAGAGCCCTGAATTGAGCAGTTGGGAAAGTACAATACAATTGAATTGGTCACCAAGAAAATACTCTTGAGAGAACAAGCCCTGTTATTTCCTGTCCTCTAAGAGTAAACACACAAATGAGCACAAACACAAATGCATCAGTGGATAATACCCACAAAAATTGAAAGATGCAACTCAGAAAATAGGGTACACACATTACCAAATGAGAGAACAGTTCCCATTAAGTGTAGAGATATACAAAAGCTCTGAGGGGGATTGGAATCTTTGCCTCTAAAGTCTATTCTAAACAGTCTGAATTGTGTTTCTGAGTCAAAAATATAGTAACATTATAATAATTATCATGGTACTTGTTAAGCACTTATGATGTGCCAAGCACTGGGGTTGATGCAAATTAATCACGTTTGAAGCAGTTTCTGTCCCATATGGAGCTCACAGTCTAAATAGGAAAGATTAGGATTAATTAATGTCTCTATCGCCCTCTAGAATGTAAGCTCAGTGGGGACAGGGAACATGTCTACCAATACTGAACTCTCCCAAGAATGTAGTAAAGTGCTCTGCATGTAATAAGTACTCTATAAATATGATTGATTGATAGAAGGATTTAATCCCCATTTTACAGATAAGGAAACAAACACTGAGAAGAGAAGTGACTTGCCCAAGGTCACACTGCAGACAAGTAGCAGAGAAGCATCATGGCATAGAGGCAAAAGGACGAGGCTTTGAGTTCTAATATTGGCTCTACCACTTGCCTGCTATGTGACCTTGGGCAAATCACTTAACTTCTCTGGGACTAGTTACTTCATCTGTAAAATGGGGATTAAGACTGTGAGCTCCAAGTGGGACAAGGACTGTGTCCAACCTGATTAGCTTACATGTATCTCAGTGCTTAGTTCAGTGTCTGGCACATAGTAAACACTTAACGACAACAACAACAACTACAACGATAGGTCTGTGTTCTTTCCGTTAGGTCACGCTGCTCCATTAGCATTTTGTAACTTCTGGGGGAGTGTTCAATAGATTCATCATAGTCTTTTTTTTTTTGAGAGGTGGGGTGTAGGGGAGTGTGACCTTTGTAAGGATGGAGAAACAGCATGGCCCAGTAGAAAGAGCACACGCTTGAGAGTTAGAAGACTTGGGTTCTAATACTGACTCTGACAGTTCCTTGCTATGTAGTCTTGGACAAATCACTTAATTTCTCTGTGCCTCAATTCTTCAGTTCTCCCTCTGACTGTGAGCTTCATGAGATGCTGGGGCTGTGTCTATCCTAATTAACTTGTATCTACCCCAGCACTTAGAACAGTGTTTGACACATAGTAATCTCTTAACAAATACCATTTAAAAAAAGAATGTCCAACATGTCTAAGAGAATTTATTCATTGTTCTACTCTTCTCTTCATTCCACCCCACCTGCTGCTGACCTGGTTCATAGTTTGCCTCTTTCTTGGGACCTGGAAGAGGCACAGTTCATATTGCCTATATCATGAAGGGGAAACTAGATCTGATATTGTACTTTAACAAACTTTAGGGTAATTTAAATAGTGATCCCAACTAGGTTAAGAGATTAGAGGACAAAAATCAGAGTTCAACAAATAACGATGAGGTGTGTGTGAGAAAGCCAAGAATCAGGTAAGGAAATACTGACTTGGGGCAGGTGGGTGTTATAGTGGGTGTTGTATTTATAGAATGCTTACTTTGTGCAGAGCACTATACTAAGTGCTTGGGAGAGTACACTACATCAGTGTTTGTAGACACATTCATTCATTCAATCATATTTATTGAGCACTTACTGTGTGCAAAGCACTGTACTAAGCATTTGGACCAGATATTTAATTCCCCCCTAACCTCTTGTCCTCCCACCTCCCCTTTCTCTTGCCCCTAATGAGCAGTCCATCTTTTTGAGAAAATTGAAACTCTCAGGCTTGATCTCCCTAAAATCTCCCCTGCTTCTTTCCAGTGCCTCCCTCCTCCTGCCTCTCCTTCAACTCTCTCATCTTTGCCAGCAGTACCACGAGGAGATCTCCTGCCTTCTCTCAAAATCCACCCCCTATACTTGTGCCTCGCATGCCTTTGCACCTTATCAAAGCATTTGCCCCTCCCTTACTGTCATTCTTACTGAGATCTTCAGCTGTTGACATTCCAATTGCTTTTCCCCCTGTGCTTTCAAACATTCCTATGACTCCTCTATCATAAAAATATCCTCCCTTGTCCTCATGGCTTCATTCAGTTACCACCCCATCTTCCTCTTACCATTCCTTTCCAAACTCCTTGAGTCTACACTAGTTGTCTCAAGTTCCTCTCTTCCAATTTTCTCCTTGATCCCCTCCAATCTGGCTTCCATTCCCTTCACTCCACAGTGATGGATTTTCCCATCATTGTAGATGATACTACCATTCTAACCATCTCACAAGCCCATAACCCTGGTGTTATCCTTGACTCCTCTCTCTCATTTAAGCCACTTATTCAATCTCTCACCAAATCCTGTCAGTCTCACCTTCACAAATTCACTAAAATCTGCCCTTTCCTCTCCATCCAAACTGCTACTATGTTAATACAGTCACTCATCCTACCCCACCTATATTACTGCATCAGCCTCCTTTCTGACCTACCAACCTCCTGCCTCTCCCCACTCCAGTCCATACTTCACTCTGCTGCCTGGATCATCTTTCTACAGAAACCTCCAGGACGTCACCCACCCTCCTCAAAAATCTCCAGTAGTTGCCTATCCACCTCCATATCAAACAAAAACTCCTCGCCATTGGTTTTAAAGCTCTCTATCACCTTGCCCCCTCCTATCTCATGTGACCTCTCTCCTTCTCCAACCCAGTCCGCACACTTCACTCCTCTGGTGCTAACCTTCTCACTGTGCCTCGATTTCGCCTGTCTTGCCACAGACCCTGTCTCATGTCCTATCTCTGGCCTATAATACTCTCCCTCCTCATATTTGCCAGACAATTACTTTCCCTCCCTTAAAAGCATTAAGCATTGTTTAGGGAAACAAATTTTAAGGGTTCAAAGTTCAGTTACAATAATTTTACTGCAGTGAACAGCTTTTAAAGTGTTACAAATTATTTCCCTATAAAATGCTAATGATACAGTATTGCCTAGTAGAAAGAGCAAGGGCCCGGGAGTCAGAGGACCTGGATTCACATCCTGTTCCTATCACTTGTCTGTGGTGTGACCTGAGGCAAGCCTCTTCACTTCTCAGTATCCCAGTTTCTTCACTGGCAAAATAATGATGAAATCCTTACCCCCCCAACTTAGATGGTGAACCCAATGTGGGACAGGAACTTGCCCAGCCTTAAATCTACCCTAGTGCTTAGCTCATACTAAATGATTGAGAAGTACCAGAATGTTATTACAGTGTGACTGTTTTTGATAAACACAATTTAGACTGCTTGGAACAAGCTTTAGAGACAGAGGCCCTGAAACCCTTTCCCTTGCCCATGCACTGTTTTGTTTATCAACTATCTTTCCCCAAGCCCTTATATACCTCTGAAATAATAGTTGAAACAATACTATTTTTGGATTAATGTGAATGTAACTATTCCCATTAATTCTGCAACGATCACATAGTAGTAACAGAAACACAACTGAGACTCGGGTTTCACAGTTTCAGGATGAATGCAGGGATCCCCATAAAGTCTGGGTGGTCTACAAGAAAAGGTAGGGGATTGGAGAATGATAGGACAATCCTGGTGGAAGCTCTAATCAGTCATATCTGAAAAAGAATCTTGAGTACTTACTAGAGCTGCTGCTCAAAAAAAAACCGGCCGTAATACAGAAGAGTTCTCCATCGCTTATCTTTGCTCTAGCCATCCATGTAAAAGGCTCTTCTTTTTAGCCATTAGAATTTGGATTCATAATGTGATTCACCCGAATATACTGTCTATTGACTGATTCCTTAGCAATATGTCTAATTCCAGGGAGGATGTCTAACTTAAAAGCAGACATGTACACTTACTCTCTGGGGTGAGTAATTGAAATAGAGATTTCGGGTGCTTTATTTTAGTGTTTGTATTAATAGAAAACAACAGAACAGAATTTTATTGTCATGTTCATTAAGTTAAATTTTGGGGTGAAAAAACCTAAAGGGAGACAGAAAATGTTAAAGGCAAACAAGGGTCACCATGTAGCATTTATAGTTTCGAGGGAGATTATGGAACACAGATTACATACACAGAATTCCATGCAAGCCTATATCTTTAAAGTCTGCAGTTCTATAATTTCAGTAGATTACATGTTTAAGCCTCTCCGTTCATTGTAAAGAAAATGAAAAGCCTCAACAATGTTCAACTGAAATTGCTATGGAATTTCATAAAGGTATCTCCTATATCATTGGACATTCTGGATCTATCAAATAATTTATAGGTTATAAACCTCAGGAGCAACTGCTTAGCCTACTGACTGCCAAGAGAGACAATGGTGGTGAAAGCGTGCCTTCTACTTATTTTGTTTAAGGCCTAAAAGAAGTGAAATCATAGTGTGAGCCATATGGAAATTAAATTTATGGTACTAAGGAACTTCCTGTTACTAAAAATCTCCAGCCTGATATTCCTGGCCAGGACCATTATTCATCCCTGCTGGTATATAACTGTAGTATTTGTTAAGCACTAACTGTGTGCCAGGTACTGTACTAAGTGCTGGGGTGGATAACCATAAATCATGTTGGACAAAGTCCCTGTCCCACGTGGAGCTCATAATCTCAGTCCCCATTTTACAGATGAGGTAACTGAGGCCCAGAGAAGTGAAATGACTTGCCCAAGGTTCCAAAGCAGACAAGTGGAGGAGCTAGGTTTAGAACCCATGACCTTCTGACTCCCAGGCCTGTGCTCCATTCACTGTGCCATGCTGTTTGACAGAAGGGGCTGAGCTTCTAAGATTGGTAGGGAGGGGGAAGAAGAGTGATAACTTTCCTTCTCCACAAGGGTCATTTCCCTTTTTAAGGGTCATCTCCCTCCTACTTAGATTATGACCTCCATGAGGGGTAGAATTGTGTCCACTCTGAGTATCTTTCATCCACCCCAGTGCTTAATACAGTGGCTAGGCACATAATAAACACTTATGAAATATAATAATAATTATTATTTATCTTGGCAAGAGCCAGTCCTGCTCACTGAAGACATCAATCAGTGGTAGTTATTGAGATCTTACTATGTGCAGAGCACTGTACTAAGTGCTTGGGAGAGTACAGTACAAAAGAATTAGCTCACAGTCTGGAGGAGAAGGACATTAATATAAATAATAAATAATAAGTAATTTAAAAACATACATAAGTGGTGTGGGATTGGGGGCAGGGCAAATATAAAATGTCCACAGATCACAGTACCAAGTATGTAGACAATGCAGAAGGGAGCAAGAACCAGTGAAAAGAGGGCTTAATTAGGAAAGACATCTTGGAGGAGATGTGACTTTACTGGCCCATTAGGCAGGAGGAGAAATTCTTGTAGGCTCATTCAAGCTGGAGTTCTGGACCAGTGAGAACACTCTTAGATACTTACCCAGATGATGTCCACTACATTTTTTAATAGCTAAATCAATGACCAATTTCCCCTATTTAGCTGGCACAAATCCCAATTTCTGTAGACTTTCCTAGGAACCTAGGAAAAATATTACCATGTCCAAGAATTGGGACAGCCTTGATCAGACTAATTAACTTCTTCAGTGGCACTTGCTTGCTTTACATGCTTGGTTTTCATGTCTGTGTTAAGTGAAAGAAACCTTCCTGAATCCCACTGCATCCCTCCAGCTGTTGTCCTATCTATGTTCTCCTATTTCTGCTGAAAGTGTTGAAATTCCTTAAATGGGTTTAAATAACCACCACCTCAACTTCCTCTTCTCCAGCCACTTCTTAATTCTTTAAAATCTATTATCCACCCTCTTCAATCTATCAAAACCACTCCAAAGTTACCAATGACCTCCACTTTGCCAGATATAATGAACTATCCTAATATACAACTTCTTGACTGTCTACTAGACAGGTGGACCATTCCTTTCTCCTGGAAGCACTCTTTAACCATTTTTTATGTGTGCGTGTGGCGGGGGGGACCTGGGGGAAGGTGGCTGTTATGAGGCGTATGGTCCACAAATTGTGGAGGGGAAAAAAATAAAAGAAGCAGAATAATGAGATGGGGCAGGTGCAGAAAATGGCAAAGGAGTAATGAATATAAGAACAGGATGTAAAATATAAACAATAGCTGATGGCATCAGTGAAACAAGGAGGGATTATCTTTAAGGATAATTGGACTGGACAAGAGCAAGGTAATCTAATCATTCCCCATAGAGAGCCCAAAACACAAAGAGCAAAAGTCCCAGGGGGAGGGGTGGGGAAGAGGGGGAAGGCAGTAAGGGAGGAAGTCGAGGTGTGCCTTGGAATGATAGAAAGCAACAATCATGGATTAACAAAACCCTTTCTCTGGATGGTCAGATACTCTTGCTTGACTATTGCATCAGCCTCCTTGCTGGTTTCCCTGCCTTTAGTCTCTCCTTTCTCTAGTCCATATTGCTCTCTGCTGCCTGAATGATTTCTATAACGAGAAGCACGAGAAGCACGAGAAGCACGAGAAGCAGCGTGGCTCAGTGGAAAGAGCCCGGACTTGGGAGTCAGAGGTCATGGGTTTGAATCCCGGCCCTGCCACTTGTCAGCTGTGTGACTGTGGGCAAGTCACTTCACTTCTCTGTGCCTCAGTTCCCTTATCTGTAAAATGGGATGAAGACTGTGAGCCCTACGTGGGACAGCCCGATTCCCCTGTGTCTACCCCAGCGCTTAGAACAGTGCTCGGCACATAGTAAGCGCTTAACAAATACCAACATTATTATTATTATTATAACCTAGTTTGACACATATTTCCCCACTCCTTAAAAACCTCATGTGATTGACCATTCCTTTCCGCATGAGTTAGAAACTTCCGACCATTGGCTTACAGGCACTCAATCAGCTCTCATCGTCCTACTTATCCACTCCTTCATCTTACAACACTCCAGATCACATTGTTCATTCCTCTCGAGTTAACCTACTTCCTGTGTCTCAACCTCATTTTTCCTGCTGCTGACTTTTTGTCATAACCTTCTTCCTGCCTGGAACTTCTTCCTCCTTCAGATCTGAAAGTCTCTTCCCACCTTCACAGCTCGGTGCTCTTCCCAATTTCAAAGGCCTGCTGAAATTACAATTCTTCTAGAAATCCTTCTCTGATTGATTTCTAATATCCCTTGATCATACCTCCAATCTCAACTGCTACTTCAGTACTTCTGTACCACCTACACAATTTGTAGTGATACCCTCCTAAAGCACTTCTTGCTTAAGAAATAACACATATGTATATCCTCTTTATCCTTCAACTTTTTCTTCCTTCCTATCTGTAATTTATTAGTCTCCCACACTATATTTTAAGCTCCTTGAAGGCAAGGGTCATGTCAACTAACTCCACTGTACTTAGTACAGGGCTTAAGTCTTTGAAAAATACTACTGAATTACTAATGGATTTACAGTACACAGTCTTGATGGGAAATAATATGAAAATAATAAGAAGAAGAAAAATACCTTGAATTTGTAAAGCACTGTTTAATGTTTTGCTAAAGTGCTTTCTCATCAGCAATCTCATTTTATTTTCAAAACATTTCTGTGACCTAAATAGAGGAAGATAATATTATTCTCACTTTACAAATGAGAAAAGTCAGGTACTGCTTAATTTACTTATCTGAGGTTACCACAGGGACTAATATTTAAATCTAATGACTCTCGGAACCTATGTAGAACACACCACCTAGGAAAGAGACTCCACCAACTCAAAATGAAAAAAAAAAGAAAAAAAATGCAGCAAGCCAGAGTAGTGAATTGAGGATTAATACTCCACAAAGAATGTGATCCTGAGAGATCAAGTGCCACTGCTTTTTATTCTTCTTGAGGAAGGGGGATGCTTTTGATCATTAGTATCATTTAGAGATAATTATTCACATTTCCTAGATTTGGGGTTTTGTATTATAATCCATAACACTCAATATCCTTGCCCCCTCCTACCTTATTTACTCGCTGATCCTCTACCATAACCAGCCTGCATGCTTCACTCCTCTAATGCCAACCTACCTACTCACTCTAAAGTGAGTACAGTGCTCTAAACACTTCATAAGCTGATTGGTTGATTGGTAGATTTGGAGGCATTTAAAAAGATGAGGTGACTGAAGTCAAGGGATAGGATTAGCTTCTTGGCAGTGTGAGTATAGTCCGTTTTGGGGTAGGAATTGTCTCTATCTGTTGCCAAATTGTACTTTCCAAGCACTTAGTACAGACTCTGCACACATTAAGTGCTAAATAAATGATTGAATTAATGAATGAAGGGGAGAATACTAGGAAACCCAAGACAGAAAAGTTTGTGGACACCTGCAGGATGGGAAGTGGAAAATGAGGCAAGGATATTGACTGAGAATAATGGTCATGTCGTAGGAGGAAAATCAGGTGAGTACTATGAAGCAAAGCCAAGGTCAGATAGGATGTCTAGAAGAATAGAATTGCTGACTCGATAAAACCAGTTCAGAGATCAAGGATTAGAAAAATACTATTTTCATTTTAGAGAGGGACCTGTAGTGTAAGTTTCCAGCTTGCGGATGACTCAAACTTCAGGAACCACCAGGTACTTCAGAATCTGACTTTCTAATCATTCCATATTTACACTCAGAGGAAAGCAGAGCCCCAGTGCAAAGCATAGTGTTTGTGTCTCAAAAGATTTAATCTTACATGACTTCACCTTGATCATGCTAAGAGATTTGGGGCACTCTTTATTTGTAAGCCGGAGCCATTTTACCCTGTCCAAATAGTTTCTCACTGAGGATAAGCACTTTAACTAAACTTTCTAAAGGTTATCTGCAGACACATTTGAAAAGAAATCATCCTGGAAATACCACTAATAAGCCCATCCCAGATTTGAGATGGGTTGTTAGGCCTCTTGTTCAATAGATCCTGCAAAATCTCAAATAAAAACTGTTACAATGAACACAATGTTTTCTCTATGAGACATGTAATTTACCACAAGGATCTTGAATGGACATCTATAAATAGGAACAAGGATAAATCTGTATCCTTCTGGCTCATCTATATGCATGTATAAATATAATATTAGAATACTATTGGATAATAATAGCAATAAGAATAATGATATTTTAAAGTGCTTATTATATGCCAGGCAATGTACTAAGTATTGGGACTAATACAATATATGAGACTGAGGCACAGTGGTTCTTCCACTTGGGACTCGCAGTCTAAAAGGCAGGGAGAACAGGTATTTTATCCCCATTTAACAGATGAGATAACTGAGGCACAGGAATGTTAAATGACTTACCCAAGATCACACAGTGAGCAAATGGCAGAACTGGGCTTAGAGTCTAAGTCCTCTGACTCCCAGGCACATGCTCTTTCGACTAAAACACTCTGTGGTTATCACAGTAGTTTTTCACCCAACTGAAGCAAATGCTAAAAAATGAAATGAAACCTAGCACTATATCACTCCTTCCTGAATAATGTGAATCAGGAACTCTAACTTCACCTTATTCTATGAAATTCCCATGATTATTTTACCTGGGGATGCATTTGGAATGAGGGTTCATAACATCATTATTTCTCCTGTGACACTCCACTTTTCCTCATCCCCAATTAGAATTTGTGAAAGAAATCCAAATGGCATCCGAAATATCTTGCTCTGTTTAGTGGCCTATTCATCACTCTTTTTAATACTCTGCCAAACTGCTTTTCCTTGTCATTCATTCTGCATCTGAAAGGTTATTTCACTTGTCTTTTGCTTCACAGTTGTTGCCTAGAAGACAGAGGGACTTTTCTTATCTAGATTTTGCCATCCAGAGAGTATCCTGGATCCATCCTGGGTAAAGTTAATCAAATGCATAAAGCTGGGAAAGGCTACATTGTCTCAGAAGTGGACAAAAGCTCACAGAGGGATGAAGATCACAGACATTGAGCTCCCTTTACAGTCCCAGTCATTATTCCCTCACTCAAGATTGCCTGAGTTAGTTCAGCAAAGATTCATGTGTCATGCCTTGTATATTAAGTTTGACAACAGCAGCAGCAGGTTTGACTAATTAACTTCATTTCATTTTCAGTAATTGAAATTATGGACTTGTGAAGTCAGCCTTCAGTAGGATATAGTTCAATAAAATGCAGGTTGGCGGTCTGAGTCAAGTGTTTTGACACTCTCTTTAATAGCACTATACAAAGACCCAACCCATCTTTCTTCAAGGGAATAGAAGAAGTAAAAAAAAAAAAGACTTCTCTGTTTGGGGATTGTTGCATCTGTTGCACTATTCTATTTTGGTAATTGAAAGTCCCTAAAGAGAGGGACCTTTATTTTTCAAATATCCTAAGAAGCACTAGATGCATTTAAGTGCTTTATCCTGATAATGAAGCATAACTGGTGAAACCCAAAATAGATTCAGCATGTAATGCAGCTTCTTTCCAAATGTTGTACCGAATTCTCATATCTTCATGAATGTCACATACTTCTGTCTGTAATATCTGAATATATTACTTTACATTTGCATCCTGCTCAGTTGACTGAATTCCATCACGTCTCTCAGTATTTTCACTTTATTTGTAGCACCTAGGATGTCTTCAACTGCTCTTTAGGAATTGGATTGCTTGCTAACTGCATAGGTTGGAAATTTGGTATAGCTTCAATCTCGTTCCTTTTAATAAAACTAGCAGTCAGGAGGTCTTCTTTTTATTGGAGCTTTATTGAAATTCTAAGCAAATAACATCTAATAAAATACAATATGTGCATTATTTTGTTTTGCTAACCTTAAAAATAACAGAAAAAGTGTTTGGATATGGAGAAATAATAACACCTCCAACAGGAAGATCCTTTTATGAAAGGAAGTCTTGTGGTATATCTGTGGTATGACTGCTCCACTCCCAGCTTTACCACTTGCCTGCTATGTGACCTTGGGCAAGTCAGTTAACTTTTTTCTGCCTTAGTTCCCTCATCTGTAAAATGGAGATTAAATATCTGCTCTCCCTTCTCTTTATACCATGAGTCTTTATGGAAAGAGAATTGTGTCTGATCTGATTGCATTGAGTCTATTTCAGTGCTTAGCACACTCCTTGGCACATAGTAACACATAATAATTTTTTTATTATTATTATTTAGCTATATATCTTGACTGCATAGTTGGAAAATTCCAGCTTTGGCCTTTGTTTTTTTAAAAAATTCTCTTAATCCAGGAACTGTTTTTCTAATCCCTATCCCTAAATTCCTTATCATATCTAGTCTACTTCATATAGTTCATATGACATACTATTTAAAGAGCTTACAATGTAGGGAGAAAACAGACATTAAAATAAATGACAGATAGGGGAAGCAACAGAGTGGTAATAGTCATCGTAGTAGTAGTAGTAATAGAAATAGTAATATTCACTAAGCACTAACTATGTGTACAAAGCACTGTACTAAGTGCTGGGAAAGAATATACAGTTGGGAGTAAGTCATGGTTCCTGTCCCTCGGGAGGCTCATGATTAAAAAATATAAGGATAAGTATGCTGTGGGGCTGGGGATTATGTGTCAAAGTGTGGTTACAGACCCAAATGCATAAGAAAAACAGAAAATAATAGGTGAATAGCATGAGGAAAGGAAGTCAGGTCTTTTAATTCCAGATTTCACAACCCAACCTGGAAGATCCCTCTCCCTGAGATTTTTCCAAATTGCCTCCCTCCTCCTTCTCCAAATCCTACCCAAATCCACCCCCAGCAGGAAATTTCTCTGTTTTCTTCTCCCTCCTTCCTCCCCAACTGTGTGTTTCTGGCACCATATACTCCAACTTTCTCAGCACTTGAATATTCCCTGTAACCTTATGTAGATATTTCTTTCTTTAATTTTTACAGGGCATAGGACTGTCCAAAATGCTACCCACTGTAGTATAAAACTGGAAAAATGCCTTATCTTAGGCATTCAATATTGTGTAAGGGTACCATAATGTGCAATGGATAGAGGCCAAGGATATATCCAAACTGAATAAGGTAAAACACAGTATACAAATCTAACCATGAAGTGTTATTATGGTCATATATCTTGAAGATAGCAAGGCAGTTATGAAAACACCATTGGCATGTGCAGAGCAAGGAAATCCAAATATCTATTTTTCCAGTTAGAATTGTAATTGGGATTTCTAGGTAAAGCAGAGAAAAACAACCCAGGAGAAGAGGAAGTGGATTAATTGGGAAGTAGACTGTGATTCATCTAGCAAAAATTGTGTGTTATAATTTTTCTGTACATGCTTAACATTAAATGTCGTATCACATTTAGGACCAGAGTTGCCTAGTGGAAAGACCAAGGGCCTGAGAGTCAGAGGATCTGGGTTCTAATAACAGCTCTGCCACTTCTCTGCTGGATATGACCATGGTAAGTCACTTAACTTCTCTGTGCCCCAGGTATCACATTTGTAAATGGGGACTGAATCCTTCTCTCTCCAATTTAGACTGTGAACCCTGTGAGGCACAGGCACTATGTTCAACCTGATTATCTTGTATCAGCTCCAGCACATGGTAAGCACTTAATAAACATAATAATCATAATAATAATTAGTACATGTATTATTGCGGAAGGAGGCAGTGGTAAACCACTTCCGTATTTTTACCAAGAAAACTCTCTGGATACACTAACAGAATGATTGCAGATGGAGGTGGGGCATTCTGGGAGAGATGTGTCCATGACGTCGCCACGGGTTGAACATGACTCGATAGCACAGACAACATATGTATTATTATTATTATTATCATTGTAGAAAATTAAAAACCAAGGAGGGAAAGAGGAAATCAAAAGCTGCTATGAGGAGGGGGAATAAAGGATTAGAAGGGAGTCAGTACATATGGTAGGACAACCCAATTTGTTGCTGTTATATTGTAAACAGTGGCTGACAGTCCTTCCTTTGAAAGTTTGAAAGTAGACAGAGAACCAGGGTGTGTCCACTCTTCTACAATATTAATAATTATAGCATTTTTAAATGTTTATGACTGTGATATTGATTTACTGCAGAAGGCACATCCAGCTTCTCAAGCAGTTTCATAAACCCCAGATGTGAGTTTTTGGAATAATCATAGAGATCAAACTTTTGACCAATTTAATCATTACCCTTCATGTGCTCTACCAAATAGCTAATGATAAGACTAGGTTACCAGCAGTAAGTTCCTAGAGTTCAGAAGGATCAGTGACATGGAAGTCATACCACTTATCTGCTGTGTGATCTTGGGAAAGTTACTTAACGTCTCTGTGCTTCCATTTTCTCATCTGTAAAATGAGGATTCAATACCTGTTTTCTCTCCTACTTAAGACTGTGAGTACCATATGGGACAGGAACTGTGTCTGACCTTATTATCTTGCATCTGATAAAATATTACCTTTTATCTTAATACAGTACTTTGCACATAGCAAGTAATTAATGAATATTTTGATTATTATTACTATCATCATCATTATTATTCCAGCTGCAATGCTTACATGCTGAACAGAATATATATGGTAACTGGGCACTAGCTGAGGTGAATGTGCGATAGAGGAAGACAGTGTGAATGAGTCAGGTACACCACCACCACTACTAAGGAAATAAATTAAGTGCTCATCCAACTAATCAATCAATTGTACTGAGCACTTACTGCAGGCAAAGTACTGTACTAAGAATTTGGGAGAGTATAATATAACAATATAGTAGACACAGTCCCTGGCCACCACGAGCTTGCAGTAGTAAAGTAAGTAGACTGTCTTGCCCCAACATTCAGAAACAAAGATGAAATTCCACTGCTGCCAGAGTAATTTTCAAATTCAAAAGCCAGCTATCAACTTAATAGCTAAGAGTGCAAGTTGAGTATGTGCAGTTAGCCGATATTCAGGAGGGAAAGAGCTATGACCCTGTGGTAAGATGTTTTTGCTTGATGAGAAGGGAAATGGACAGCCTTTGTATGCCTTTGAGGAGTTGAGAAACCTGTGCCAATTAACCTTTTAGGAAGATCTGGGCAGCAACCAGGCAGTATAGGCTGAAGCGAGGAGAAGCTGGAGGCTGAGATAAGTAAGGAGACTGATGTAGCAGCCTAATGGTAATTTACCTAGGACTTGAACCAAATTGTGAGTTTTTGGGTGGAGAGAATGTTGTGAATCTGGGAAATGTGATGGTATTTAGCAATTGACTTAATGTGAAAGCTGAAATTTGGCCAAGAACTGAGAATGACACAAAGATTAGGAGCTTCTGGAATATGGAGGGTGGAAGCTTTATCATTAGAGATGGGAAACTAAGAAAGAGGAGGTTCAATGGGGAAGATGAGGAGCTCAGTTTCAGTTTTGTTTAGTTTGATATACTAGCTAAA
This sequence comes from Ornithorhynchus anatinus, assembly GCF_004115215.2. Classification (NCBI taxonomy): domain Eukaryota; kingdom Metazoa; phylum Chordata; class Mammalia; order Monotremata; family Ornithorhynchidae; genus Ornithorhynchus; species Ornithorhynchus anatinus. The sequence goes on from NC_041729.1 coordinate 113,771,993, forward strand.
CACCTAATTGGAGATGTCCTGAAGGCAGGAGGGTATGTGATGTTCTAGATTGAATGAAAAGTCAACCTGGAGAAAGAGATGTGGTAGTCGTCTGCAGAGACATGAGGGACATGAGCTTAGGTGACTCACCTAAAATCACCCCTAAAACCATGGCCAGATTTAGGCTTTGCAACCAGTTGTCTTGATTCCCAGGCCACATTGATTGCCTGGTAGACTAGAAATTAAGGAGCAACTTCACATGTTTGCAATGTGGAAAGGATAACTGGACAGTTTTCACAGCCACACCTGCACAGTTGGTTATCAATTGATTCACCTTGTATGCAAAAGATGATGCGTCAGATAGAGAATATAAAGCACTGAGTCCAAAATTTAGTAACAAGGAAGGTTTTAGTAAATGATAGGGTTCTAAAACCAACGGGGGGAGAAACTTATTTAAAAACCAAATTCCACTGTGAAGAGAGCTCATTCTTAAGCACATGGTGTAAACTGAAAGGCTTCACTCTTTGCACTGCTACTCATTTCAAGACTCTCAAAGGGGGGCCACTCTTATTCCTACCTCCCTGCTAAGAGCATTTGAGGACTCAGTGGAAGCAGAATAATTGGGTATAAACTTTGCAAAGTTTAACCTCTAGAGTAGCATACATTCTGGGGAAAAATGTTTTTCTATAATGCCTATTATGCCACATCCACAGATTTAAAACTGGCACAAAAGAACAGCATCTCAGAGGAATCTAGCTAGAAACAGCAGGGGCATACCAATGCCACTAGATAGTTGGGACTGTCTTACCTGTGAGTAGAAAAAGTAAATTTTGCAATCAGATAAACAAGAAAATACAACACAAGTCTTTATATCCCTTCTGTCACATAATAGGCGCACTTTGGTTGGTATATGTGGCCAACAATCATTTGAAATTTATGACTCACTCTTTTGTTTCTCTGAAACTTTCTCAGCAGAAGCACCATGTTTGGAAATAGAATAAGGAGATTCATTTGAAAATAAATATGACTAGGTGAACATATTTTCAGTCAGCTTCCTCGCTTTCCTTTTTCTTTTTCCTTTTTTGTCTCCCCTGTTTGTGACCATTTATAACCTAGACTGTAAGCTCTCCCCTTCTAGACTGTAAGGTCATTGTGGACAGGGAATGTGACTTAGTACAAATGTTTAGTACAGTGCTCTGCACACAGGAAGTGCTCAAAAATATAATTGAGTGATAGATTGGAATTCTGCAGTAGAATAATAGAGAAGGAAATACCATGTGATACCTCCAAGCATCCTGATATCAAGGTCAGAGGGAGAACACTGGGCTTGATATATCATTGGTTCTTTCCAGTCATCATCTTGCCTTGTGTTCACTACAATGGAGACATATAAGTGTATGTATCAATCAATCAGTGGTTTGCTTTAAGCACCTTTAATGGGCAGAGTACAATTCCAAATTCTTCAGAAGGAACAAGTAGACATAATTACAGCATTTATTAAACACTTACTGCATGCTAAAGTCTCTGAAAACCTCAATCCTATCAAATCTCAGTTGCAATTTACAAAATAAATTGAACATGTGTGACAGTTAGTGGGATGCCAAAGTAATAAACTCATTGTAGGCAGATTATGTGTCTACCAACTCCACTGTATTGTACTTAGAGAAGCAGTATGGCCTAATTGTAGAGTCCAGGCTTAGGGGTCAGAAGGACTTGGGTTCTAATTCCGCCTCTGCCACTTGTCTGCTTGGTGACTTTGGGTAAGTCACTTCACTTTTCTGTGCCTCAGTTACCTCATCTGTAAAATAAGGTTTAAGAATCCCTATGTGAGACAGAGTCTGTGACCAACCTGATTGATTTGAACCTACTCCAGAATTTAGAGTAGTGCTTGGCATGCAGAGTGTTTAACAAGTACCATAATTAATTACTCTCCCAACCACTTAGTACAGTGTTCTGCACACGGTAAGAACTTAATAAATACCAATGATGATAAGTAGTAGTAGTATTTATTGTACAAAAATAGTATAGTACAAAAGCATTGTAGTAAACACCAGAAAAGAATACAAAGTTGGGAAAAAGACATAGTCACTCTCCCTTGAGGGACTCACAATCTAATAACAGAAGAGATCAGGAATTATGCAGACAAACCAAAGCTAGAAATTTTATATATCATTAAAGGTATCATCTGTCCATGAACAAGAAGCAGCTTAACCTAGTAGATAGAGTAAGTCCTGGGAGTCGGAGGGACCTGGGTTCTAATCCCAGTTCTGTCACTTGTCTTCTGTGTGATCTTGGGCCATTCACAACTTCTCTGTGCTTCAGTTACCTCATATGCAAAAATGGGCTTTAAGACTGTGAGCCCTATGTGGGACATGGACTGTGTCCAATCTGATTAGCTTGAATCTATTCCAGTGCTTAGCACAGCACTTAACAAATACCACCCCCACCAACCCTCTGCAAAAAGACAACAACAACAACAAATTATACAAGCCATCATGTTACCTGTAAAGAGTTGAAGATGTCTCCAGTCTCATTTTGATGAGGATGGTTCCCTAAGACGTTGGCAAGAACTTTTCAACTTTTCTTTTTGAAGAGAATCTGAAAAACATATAAAAACTGCATGGCTTCTTTCAGGATGTCACTGTGATTCTGTCTTGCCATTTGATGGTGAGAAAGACATCACTGATGGGCAAAAGAAAGTAGCTCAAGGGGCCAGATGTGACATTTGTGTTGGGTCAGTATCAAATTCAAATTTGACCAGCACTAACAGCTTTATCAATTGCAGATGGAGAGGGGGTGTTCTGTGATAGATAGTGTCACTATGGGTTAGAGACTACTCAACAACATAAAGCAAGACAACAGCTTTGTAGACCTACAGTTTGGTCTGAAACATAAGCCGTATTGGTGTCACTCCCTACAGAATAGTCTCCCAATGTGCTCTCACCTAGGAAACACATTACCCAGTGATGCGGTAACAGACAGACAAGGAAGTAGAAAATCTACTTTATCTGTTGTTATGTTGTTGGAGATGTGCTGGCTAAGAAATAGAATTCCATAACAATATTCTGCTTCATGTTGGCCGGTGAAGAGTTTTGATAATGGGTAGGGTTTTCATGGTGTAAATTGATAAATTATATTTAAAAAAAGGTAGAGTAACTGTCACCAAAGATCTAACACAGCAACACAGTAAGAGCTCAATAAATATGATTGAATGAATGATAAATGAATGAACAGTTGACTATGTCAGTAATTGCTAACATATTCAAATTATCCAAGCCATACTAGGTATGGAAGATTTCTGGCCTAATCACTGTCTCATTCACTTAGCCAGTTCACTTAAATTGGCTTCCAAATGACAGCTGGTACAAAAATAAAAGCAGCAGACAATCAATACTGAAAGATTCAAGGATTCAGTCAAACAGTGCTTACATAGAAAGCCAGCAAATTTTACCCAACAACACTTGGCAAATAGTAGGGGGAATTAAGTTGCTTTGAAGATTGCTGTCACCAGTGCCTTTAAAGAGACTCTTGGATTCTCTGTCAGGAAGCGTCAAGATTGGTTCGATGAGAATGACCAGAAGATCCAATAACCAATTGACTTTAAGTATAAAGCTCTTCATATCTGGCAAATTGACATCAATAGTACAGAAAAAAAGATAAATCATTAGAAAGCTGAGGCTGAAATCTATAGGAAGACTTGTGATGTAAATAAATGTTACAAAAACTAGGAAGAAATTGCGCATTTTCTTGGCAGTCATGTTATGCAAGGTTTTTTCAATGTCACTAAAATCTGCTGTGCATTGGGGACTCAATGACCAACCCCCTTGAGCTGAAAAGCTGAAGGATAGTCTTTCAAGAATAAAGGCAAACAAAAGGGAGCTGGCTGTCCCCATTTGAAGGAATATTTGAAAGTGTTTCTTAGACATGACTCAATTATTGTTGACAATATATTTAACTCCATTTTTCAACACCTAGTGAGAAATTACCTTGGAATGCTGCCAACTCTGGATAGGGTGAAGAAAATCCAGCAAGCTTTTGGAGCTTGGCAAGGCAACTCCAACAGATAAATCTCCACTGAAATTTTTTTCAGATCATCCTCTTGAATCCTGGAGTAGTGAGGAAATCCCCTAGGACCTTAGGGATTATTGGATTGTCAGATTCAATAAAGACAGATTTGATGGTAGTGACAACAGAGACATCACTGTTTTTAACCACAAGGAACCGCAAGGAGACGTGTGGCTTAGTGGATGGAGCACAGGCCCAGAACTTCAAAAGGACCTGGGTTCTAATCCTGGCTCCATTTATTTGTTTGCTTTGTAACCTTGGACAAGTCACTACTCTGTGCTTCAGTTACCTGATATGTACAATGGAGATTCAAACTGTGAGCCACATGTGGGACATGGTCTGCGTCCAACCTGATTAGCTCATATCTGTCCCAGTGCTTAATTCATTCAATAGCATTTATTGAGAGCTTACTACGTGCAGAGCTTAATACAGCCCTTGGCACATAGTAAGCACTTAATATATACCATAAAAAAGATATAAACCAAAATCCATTCAAACTGAATTTTTCTTATTTAATGAGAGCTTAATCAGCAATTTAAGTTTCGGTTCCTAGCACCAAGGGCATCCTATTCACTAACTTCAGTTTTAAGTACCAAGAACAGCATTAAACCTTTGTACTTTGACTGTCAATCATAAAGCACTGTGGATGGTCTTCCTGGAGGTTGGTGGCCCTTGAAATTCTTCCCTAACGTCCTCCTGCAGGTCAATGTTTGCAAGTCATATTCCTTCTCTAATGGGATCTGATTAATACAGATCTCTTTGAAGTTAAAGTAAGACTGACTAAGGAAGGCTACCTTGACATTCTAACTTTCCTCATATTTCTTTATTGTTGTATAATAAGCCACTAATGAACCTTCATCCAGAGTCTAATTTGTCATAGGAAATTGGTGAGGCCAAAGCATAATTCAATTCCGAAAGGGTTTAGATACATCTAAGTCTGATTGTTTAAGGGATAATTTGGGGTTATTATTTGTGGATACCGTAATGGTCAGTTGACTGGCCCTGACATCTAGGAGAGGGAAGAGGGAACAAGGAGAATCATTTCCTGATACCCTTTTTTGAGAGAAGTGTAAATACTTAGTCAAACCAATCAGAGAGAAGGATTGGGGAGGACGTAGAGGTGCCAGGTAGCTGGAGAGGAAAATCCCCAAGCATTTTAAGGAGGAGGTGGAGAGCTATATGCCTTCAAGAAGAGGACACTAGGGGAACTCTCGTTGTGACCCTGGTTGGACTCAGGAAAGGATCAGATTAGGGTTAGTACATCCTGGAGGTTCAGGGTCCAGGGTTAAGACTCTAGGGGTGTGCTGAAAGGGAAAAATGGGGTTAAAGATGATGTAATTCTGGCAATGGGGTGCCCTGAGTGAAGAGTGTGAAGGACCAGAGGAGCCTCAGCTCCAGGACACCAGCAGGGAAATACAAAGAGTCCTGGGAGAAAAAAAGTATTATTTTTTAGGGAAAGGTGGTTTGAATCAAAATAATTTTCATTGTACTGAATCAAGAACATATTAAGCATGGTTGAAATCACAGATATTGGTGTTTACCTGTGGAAGGGGCTGGAAAAGAAGCTCTGGGTGCCAGGGAGACATGTGGACCTGGGAAGTTCTGGGAGCAGATGGGAGCACTTCACCTATGAGCTTCCTGCAGTCAATCCCAAAACCAGGAGGGGGGTGGTAGGCTAGTCCCCACTGATCCCTTTTTCTACAGCCAGATGCTTGGACTTATGGTGGTGGCCACAAAAGGGGTTCAGGAACTTAGAGAGCACTGAGCAGAAAATGTCCCCAAACCTGTATCAGAAAACCAGAAGAGACGGAGGACTGTAGGATTTATCAGAGGCTGATTAAAGTCTGGGTACTCCTAAAATGACTGGGGGGGGGGGGGTCTTTTTGTCCAGGATTTGGGGCTGAGAACCCTTGTTACGTCACAGTTGCTAAGCAAAATACTGGATTTTGGGAAGACCTAAGTGAATGGGAGTATTCCATATGAAAAAGTTATATAAACCAGTTTTTTCAGTGGTATTTGTTTAGCAATTACTATGTTCCAGGCACTGTCCTAAGTGCTGGGGTAGATACAAACTAATCAGGTTGGATGCAATCCCTGTTCTACACAGGGCTCACAGTCTTAATCCCCAGAGGACATAGAAAAGATGCTGTTAGAGTTTTAATGTGGACAATGAGAGGAGAAAGAGGGCTGGAAAGGAAGACAGTAATCTTTTTATCAATCAATCAGTGGTGTTTTTTGAGCACATATTGGGTGCACAGCATTGTACTAAGAGCTTTAGATCTCTCCTCCCCATCTCTGCTTTGGGTCCCTATGCCACTTGGAACAGCCTGCTCACAGATACATGCTTTTGTGGTGTGTAGCCGGGCATTGTTGTTTACACAAATCACATCCCAACGTACCCATTTTGTAGGTCTCAGAACTGTTCTCACAGAATCCAAATTTATCTGTATGTGTCCAAATGAGCATTTGCCATTAATATTGGAAGTTGATGTAAATAATTATGAGGAGTATATGTAATGTATATGTATATGTATGTAATGCATATGTATGTATATGTATATAATAATGTTGGTATTTGTTAAGCGCTTACTATGTGCCGAGCACTGTTCTAAGCGCTGGGGGAGATACAGGGTAATCAGGTTGTCCCACGTGAGGCTCACAGTTAATCCCCATTTTACAGATGAGGGAACTGAGGCACAGAGAAGTTAAGTGACTTGCCCACAGTCACACAGCTGACAAGTGGCAGAGCCGGGAGTCGAACTCATGACCTCTGACTCCGAAGCCCAGGCTCTTTTCCACTGAGCCACGCTGCTTCCCATATGTAATATATGTATACATTACATATGTATATGTATATGTAATTGTACTCCTCCAATTTCTTGGTACAATGCTCTACACATAGTAAGAGCTCAGTAAATACTATTGATTAATTGATTCATTGCAAAAGAACAGAATAAAAGACCAAATTTCCTAAAATCCAAATTTTAATGTGCCTGAAAAATTTTGCAGGACATATTATGAATTTGAATTTCTAATTTACAATCTTCCTTAACAACCCCAATATTCTTAAGATATCATATTTTGGTAAAGTTAACTTTTCTGGGCCAGTATGTATTCTGGCCTGCTCAACACTGTCAGGTTGCTTTCCAACTGGAAGGGATCCAGGATAAAGATAAGGTATTAATCACTGTGACAACACTGTGTGGGAAGAAATCCCATAGGGAAGAATGCATGAAGCTAGTTAGGCTTACAGAAGGGTGTCCTGTTCCAAGATGCTAAAAACCAAGAACTGAAAAATGATAATTTTTCCATGTTAATAATGACTGAAAAAGAAAATATTATTATATCCTAGAATCCTCTAGTCCCTCAATTTGTTTCTTATCATAAATAAACACCATTCTGTTTCCCCAACCCCACTTCCCAAATAAAGGTCCTAGAGAGTCAAAGCTCAGTAGGCTGGTAATATTACGGGAGCAAGAATCCAGATTATTTCCATTGGAAGCCACTGTTCTTTTCAATAAATGAATGTGGACCTGTCTGTATCTTTGCCAAAAAACTGCAAATGCATGTTTCATAAAAGAATAGTGAAAACCTCTTTACTGAGAGAGGGTATCTTTTTTCCCCCTTACCCTTCCAAAGATCAATGTGTGCTCAATGAATTAAATCCAAGATCCAGGGTGACTTTGCCTTAGGATGGCGGTGCATTGGTATTTGAAAAACACTCATGTCACAACTGTCTCCCCCAACAGGACTTCCATTAGGGGTTCAAGATCCTGGCTGTTAGATTTCTTCTTTCTTTTCTGGTTTGGAAAGAGGAGGAAGAGAAGAAGGGGGGGGGGGGGGGGGGAGAGAGAGAGAGACCCAACACAATAAACTAGAAAAATCCAGTCTGTCAAATTGCATGCCCTGCTGCTTCATCACCATTATTATACTGAGGCTTTACATTAGAGAACCCTGGCTTTTAAATTGAAAGTCAAATATAATTTGCCACTAGACGCATGAAGTGAGCGACTAAAAAAGCTGATCGCAAGGCACAGCATGACAAATTGGTATCTATCTAATAATGAGCCTTGCAAGGTCATAGATCACTGTGAAATTCTCAGTGTGGTGTAAGTAACCCTGGACTTCCTTACGTTGTCTCAGTTATCTGGGATGAAAAGGCAACATGTTTTATATTGGCCTATATATTTTTATAGCGAAAACCAGGTTGAGGCAGTGTCGCTGTTTTGTTGTGATATTTTAACACACAGAGTGGAGGACAAATTTAGGGTGAATAGGCTTCTCAAATCAGTGGGTAGAGCTGGGTGAGATTAGATTTTGATAACAAAAAAGAAGCATCACTTCATGATTTTGCCAGAGGACTTTGCAATATATGAGTAAAAGTCAAGTCGACTAGATTTTCAGAATGAGTCAAGGGCATGTATTCCTTTCCTCAGAGCCACACTGAGGCCTTGCGCTGCTCCTTGTGAAATCAGTACCTGCCACTTTGCTTTACTTTGATTTCTTTAGGACTCATTTCTGCTAGGTTCACACCAAATGTAGGACTAGGAGATAATTCTTTCATAGGGTAACTTGGGAAGCTCAGCTGGAAGTGTTGCTTTACAAATTTGGATTTGCTTGCTAATTTTCTCTCTTGTTTTGCCCTACCCACTAACAATTCTACCTGATCAATTGGTCAATTTTATTTATTGTGTGCTTACTGTGTATGCAGAGCAATGTACTAAGTATACTGGTAGTATGCTGGTAGTCATATTCCCAGCCCACAAAGAGCCAGTGTGGGCAGGGATTGTCCCTCTTTGTTGCTGAATTGTAGTTTCCAAGCATTTAGTACTGTGCTCAGCACACAGTAAGCGCTCAGTAAATATGATTGAGTGAATGAATGAATGAAGAGAGGGAGACAGACATTCATGTAAATAAATAAATAATTTAAGATATGTACTTAAGTATTGTGGGGCTGAGGGAGGACTGAATAAAGAGAGCAATTTAGAGTGATGCAAAAAGGAGAGGAAAAAAAATGAGATGAGAGCTTAGTCAGGGAAGACCTCTTGGAGGAGAAGTGCCTTTCAAAAAGGCTTTGAAGGGGGAGAGAGTAATTGTCCGATATAAGAGGGGGGACATTACAAGACAGAGGCAGGACATGGGTGAGAGGTTATCAGCAAGATAGTGAGAATGTTGACATTCAGGAGTGAAGTTTGTGGGCAAGGTTGTAGTGGGAGAGCAGTGAGGTAAGGTAAGAGGAAGGACATGGGTGAGAGGTCATCAGCAAGATAGGCAGTGAGAATGTTAACATTAGAGGAGTGAAGTGTGTGGGCTGGGTTGTAATAGGAGAGGAGTGAGGTAAAGTAAGAAGGAGCCTAAAGTGATTGTTCAGAAGGTATGGGGATTTGAACTTTTTTGGCTCATCTTAGGAGGTTTAGAGGAATATCAGAGTCTCACATCTATAAACCAGTGCTAGAGATTTGGAACAGAAAGTCATCATAGCCCTGAAGTAGTTCATTCAAACATAAAATCAAATCAAAAATTAATTTTCCATAATGAGCCAGGGACTAAGCACAAGCCAAAGGACAAGGCTATCCCTGTTCTAAACAACAGAACTCTACTTATAATAACATCATTTTCAAAGATAACACTGTGGCATTGACATTTTATATTTGTGTATGTGGGTGGCTGAAAAGACTGATATGTGCGCACACTAGGCATATCTCCTGCTATGACCCAGCCTGCCCACTTTTCTCCTCTAGTGCTAACCTTCTCACTGTGCCTCGATCTTGCCTATCTTGCTGCCAACCCCTCACCCACATCCTGCCTCTGGCCTGGAATGCCCTCCCTCCTCAAATTGGACAGACAATTACTATCCCCTCTCTCAAAGCCTCATTGAAGGCACATCTCTTCCAAGAGACCTTCCCTGAAAAAGTCCCCCTTTCCTCATCTCCCACTCTCTTCTGCATCTCCTTAGCTTGTTCCCTTTGTTCCTCCCCCCTTCTATTCCCGCAATACTTATGTCCTGATCTGTAATTTATTTAAATTAATGTCTTTCTACCTGCCCTCTAGACTGCAAGCTCATTGTAGACAGGGAATGTGTCTGTTTATTGTTGTATTGTTTATTGTTGTAGAACAGAGCTCTGAACACAGTGGGTGCCCAATAAATACGATTGAATAAATGAATGAATGAAGAGTCTATCTAGCCTATCTGCCATACTTGTTATTCATGATTTTGCCCCTAGATATTGTGATTTTGTTGATCCTTCTGCTGATGGAAAGAATTCCCTTCATGAATCAGGAAACATTTAGGGCATTTCCAGCCTCTAGCCATTCTAGATGAGTTATGTTGCAAGTAGTAGTAAAAGTGGTAGAAATAGAAGTTTTGATTGAGTGCTAACTGATTGCAATGCACTGTGCTATCATTCCCTGGAGAGGTGTAGGGAAGAAAACATGACAACAGCAGCTCATTTTGGTTCATCTAACTTTATTCTCACTCACCCTGGGGATACTCTCAGAACACGGCCAGAGATCTAGGCACTGAGTGCACATTTCTGGCAAATTTGGGCTTTTGTCACTCAGTCAATTTTCATACTTTGCCCCTCAAACAGTCATGTCAGTATGATTCCTCCATGGCCTTTCATTAGCTCCTTGATTGACAATCCATTCTTGTAGCCGGTCCTTGGTTGCCAACCTCAGAGTCACCAACGTGGGTTCTCTGCCACCATACAGCTGAGGTCCACCGCATGAGTATTGGGTGGAGGAAAAGCTCCAAGGTCAGACCTACATTCCACCCATCTCTGGACCACTGGAAGCAGGAAGAGAGGGAGTCACCCAAGGGGAAGTCGAACTGAACTCCAGAGGCAGCTTGGCTCCAGAACACATGGGGCCGGGGAGGGAGGGTGAACCGGAGCTGGAATGAGGGTCTAAACTCTGAGGAGAGGGGGAAGAGGATGTCAGCTCTGCAGCAGCAGCACCTATAACACTCTCGATGGTGAGGCTGCCCACCTTTGTTCCTGCTGACTTCTGTCTCCATCTTTTCCACAAGCAAGGAGAAGTCAGAGTCCCCTCCTTTCCCTCTAAGGGGACAACATAGTGATTTCATAGGAGCTGGAGCCTTCTCCCCCTCTTGCTGCAGTGAAAGTCACTAGCCTATAAAGTGGAGGAGTCAAAACCCCCTTCCCTCTTGCTACTCTGCTGTAGGTGCCACTCTTTTGTATCCAGGGTCTTGGAGGAGCTGAAGTCCCCTCCCTTCTCCTCCTATAACTGTTAAGCCCTCTGTCAAAATCCTGATTGAGTGGCTTCCCACTCCTCTCTCTCCTCTTGGCCACCACAGGCATGCCTTTGGCTAGGATCCTGGGTCTGCTAGACAGTGCAGCCAGTACAGCTTAGGTGGGTGGTCATCACTACCCTCAGCATTAGACAGGGTGTCACCCAAGCTGAAACTCTCTGCATAGGGAAATGTACTAAGAGCTTGGGATAATGACAGAAAAGCCTTGATTTCAGGGCTGCTCAGTGTATGACTTTGGGATCACATAGAAAGAGCACTGAGAAGCTGCCAGTTAATGTCTGGGATAAGATTTAAGCTTATCCTCCCTAGGGAATACATGCCACATTGTGAAAGGGGAAATTGAGTTGTCTTTCAAGAAGCATTTCGGGGGGCTATAGGAATGTAATAACCCCCTATATCATGGCCAGATTTTTCACAGACCATTCTCTAAATATTGTCTGCAAATTACTAATTGGGTGATAGAAGCTCAAAGCAGATAATTTTTTTAATGGTTTTGTTAAGTGCTTACTCTGTGCCAGGCACTGTACTAAGAGCTGGGGTAGATACAAGTTAATCAAATCAGACCCAATCCCTGTCCCATGTAAGGATCACAATCTTAAACCACATTTTACAGATGAGGTAACTGAGGCACAGAGAAGTTAAGTGAGTTGCCCAAGGTTACACAGCAGACAACTGGCAGAGCTAGGATTAGAATCCAGGTCCTTCTGACTCCCAGGCCCATGCTTTAGCCACTAGTCACACTGCTTCTCTTAGTCAAAGTCACCAGCTGTATAAGGAACTATTAATCAATAAATCAATCAGTCAGTCAAATCAATGGTATTTATTGGGTGCTTGCTGAGTGCAGGACATCTGTATTGAGCACTTGGGAGAATACAATACAGCAAATTTGGTAGACATACTCCCTCCCCACAAGGAGTTTACAGTCAGAGAGGACGACAAACACTGAAATAAATTATGGCTATGAACATAATTGCTGTAGGGCTGAGGGTTGGGTAAATATCCAGTGCTTAAGCAGTAGAGATACAAGTTCAAGATCAATGCAGAAAAGGAGAAGGAGTAGGGGAAATGAGGGCTTGGTCATAGAAGGCCTCTGGAGGAAATGTGATTTTAAAAAGGCTTTGCAGATGGGAAGAATGGTGGTCTGTCATATAGGAAAGGCCAGAGGGATCCAGTGGGCAAGTAGTCAGCAGAGAAATAATCAAGGCCAAGGTACATTGAGTTAGGTTAGTATTAGAAGAGTGAAGTGTCTGAGCTGGGTTGTAGTAGGAAACCAGTGGGGTAAGATAGGATGGGACAAGCTGAGTGCATTACAGCCATTGTAATGAGTTCTGTTTGATTTGGAGGTGGATGAGGAACATTTTTTTAGAAAAATAATCTGGGGAACAGAGAGAAGTATAGACTGGAGTGGGGAAAGACAGGAGGCATGAAGATCTCAAGGCAGAATATGTGGTTGGTTGAGCATAGTAGTAGTTTGGATGGAGAGTAAAGGGAGGATTTTAGCAATGTTGTGATGATAGAACTGGCAGGATCTGGAGACAGATGGAATATGTGGGTTGAATGATCCCTTGTTTCCCCTTATTTCTTGAGGAGTATGGTCCACCCACCTCCATTAAAATGTTCTGTTAGATAATGTTCATTTTGATCCCTAAGAGAATTGTACTTTCTGTTTTTGGGGAGTTCGAAACCGTATTAGGACCTATTGTCATGAAGAAAGGATGAGTGAAACCTTGTTCTTTCACTGTTTTCTCTTTGCCATCTGGGAGCTTTATAGATGAACAAAAATGTCACTCTAATTTTAGAAACATTTTACTGCAATTTCTCCTAATCATGTATCTACCCTGGGACTTAGAACAGTAAAAGCTTAATAAATGCCCTAATAGTTATAATTAGAATATTAAATGTCTTTCTTAATTTTCAGTTCAGTGCCTATTCCATTAAGCCAAGCCACTTTAAACAGCATTTAGTGCCTACTGTGTGCAGAGCACTATACTGAGTGCTTGGGAGAGTTAAAATTGAGTCAGAAGATATGATTGCTGCTTTCAAAGGGCTTGCAATCAAATGAGGGAGATAATGAATAACACAAAATGCTTTAAATGAATATTTATTCAAATAAGTGAATAAATAGTAGGGTATTTAAAGTGATATGTACAGAAGTACTATGGGTGGGTTTGATAGTGGGGTAAATAATGAGGCCTTTTCCTGGCTAAACCCTCATTTCCTCTTCTCCTACTCCCTTCTTTGTAACCCTTGCACTTGGATTTGCTTCCATTATTCACCCCTCCCTCAGTCCCACAGCACTTAGGTACAGAAGTAGCGTGGCTTAGTGTAAAGAGCATGGGCATGGGAGTCAGAGGTTGTGGGTTCTAATTCCAGCTCTGCCACTTGTTAGCTATATGACTTTGGGCAAGTCACTTCACTTCTCTGTGCCTCAGTTACCTCATCTGTAAAATGGGGATTAAGACTGTGAGCCCCAAGTGGGACAACCTGACAACCTTGCATCTATCCCAGTGCTTAGAACAGTGTTTGGTACATAGTAAGCACTTAACAAATACCATCATTATTATTATCGATTAGACTGTAAGCCCGTCAAAGGGCAGGGACTATATCTGTTACCGATTTGTACATTCCAAGTGCTTAGTACAGTACTCTGCACATAGTAAGTGCTCAATAAATACTATTGAATGAATGATCATTATTATTAATAATAATTTATTTACTTATATTAATGTCTTCCTCCCTCTCTAGACCACAAGCTCATTGTGGGCAGGGAATATGCCTACCAACTCTGCTATATTTCCACACAGTAAGCCCTCAAAAATATTATTGATTGTTTAATACAAGCTAGGGAGAAAAATAAATAAACAAGGAAAGCCTACTTAAGGAGATATGATTTTAGAAGGAGATCAAAAAATAGGGAAAACTTGCCTGGAGAATTTAAAGCGAAGAAACGTGGCTTAGTGGAAAGACGTTGTAGGTTCTAATCCTGGCTCCACCACTTGTCCGCTGTGTGACCTCGGGCAAGTCACTTAACTTCTCTGTGCCTCAGTTACCTCATCTGTAAAATGGGGATTAAGATTATGAGCCCAACATGGGACAACATGATAACCTTGTACCTACACCAGTGCTTAGAACAGTGCTTGGTGCATAGTAAGCACTTCACAAATACCATCATTATTATTATTAAAGAGGGAGGGAAAGAAGGAGGGAGTTACAGGCAGTAGGCATTAGGAAGGCCATGAGTCAAGGATCAGTGACTGTAGAGACAAGAACAAAACACAGTAGTGTGATGTGAAGGAACTGGAATGTTCTGGAACAAGAGAGTGAGTAAGTAAGAGGGAGAACTGACAGAGTACTTCGAATCCAGTAGTCAGAAGTTACTGGTTGATGCAGAGAAGAATAGGTACTCATTGAAGTTTTTGAGGAATGGGTAGAGGTGTTGAGACTGATATTTAGAAAAATGATCTGGGCAACAGATCAGTACTACAACAAAGGACTAGAGTATGGACTAGAATGTGGTGAGACAATGTCAAGAAATCCGTGAGAAGGCTGATACTTCTCTAAACTGTAAGCTCATCTCTAGACTGTAAACTCTTCATGGGCAGGGAACATGCCTACCAACTCTGTTGTATTGTACTTTCCCAAGCACTTAGTACAGTGTTCCACACATAGTAAGCACTCAACAAATACCATTAATTGATACAGTACTGTTATATCCCAATAGAGCCAATGAGGGACAAAAAGTTCGTGACTCAGCTTTAGGGACAGAATAAACCAAGATAGCCAGTATCACAGTGAGGAAGCGTTTATTAACATACAGAAAAACATCAAGGGTAATGGATCCTGCTTCTGTTAAACCCTCAACTCTGGGGCGATGTGATCTCCGACGCTATTTAAGCCCTCAGCTCAAGGGCATTGAAACTTTGGGATGACTAGTTCCAAATTGGGGTTCAGTCCTAAATGCACAGATTGACATGGAAGAAAATCATAGAATAAAGCAAGTCAGAATAAAGCACGGGTTTGTAAGTGAAGCACGAGAGTCCTCGGCCAAAGGTCTTCTGTGCCTGCTCTGTCTCGATTCTCCTTTCGGATAACAGCAAGCAGCAGCGACAGGCGTTCCCCTTCCCTACCCCCTAGCCGTTATACTATGCTTGTTGATCGTAGCTTCTTCTGCATAATAGCCCTAATCTACTAATTACACTTCCATTGTCTTCAAGTCTTAAAAGAATTATCCTCTGGATTCCTGCCGATGTCAACATTAAGGTCTTCCTTCGGAACCTATGGGGTCTGGCTCTCACTTGAGATCACAGAAAGCGATTTGCCGAAGGGAATCCAATTTAACACGGTATTTACGCGTAGTGCAAATTGCACGCTTTAAGTAGTATATTGGGAAATGAGAGAGTGAGCTCAGGAGATGAGGAAGGGTTCCGAGCAGGTGATCTAGTAACAGATGACTAGACTGATAGAAAACAAGGGAGTTGCTTGAGGCTGGTTTTAAAAAAGGGCAGAGTTAAGGGCCGATATTTGTGCATCAAGATTGGGGAAGTTTGAAAGGGGTACATGATGCCTGGGATTCATGGAAGGGATCTAAAGGTTGGAGTTCTCGGTAGGTAGGAAGAAAACAGTTTTATGAAGGTAGCTGGGATTGAGACTGTAGGTTAGGAGGTTGGGGTTAGAGAGTAGTAATTCACTGTTAGTGCGTTTAGAAATTCTACAGGCATTGTTGTAGTACTGAGGGTGCAGAACTGACAGTATCATGAAGTAAGTCTGACTTTATGGACAGCAATCCTCCTTTACTGCGAATACCTCAAAGATTTACCATTTTTCTAGGCAGCTAATCAATGCAACTATTCCCTTTCTCAAGTGTATTAAAGCTCGTTTTTGACACTGGTTCAGAGGAAGGAGGCAGGTTGGATCATGGGCCTGTATAGATTTTTTATGGAAATTCCCGGGGTAACAGTTGAAAATAATATTATCTACGTTCCTTCCAACTTGTTAGCTGGTTCCACAGTCTCCCCACACCTTGATTCTAGCAATGAAATAAGATGAGGGTTTAGTGTAATATTTTCTGCCTTCCTTTCCACTGCTTTGCAGTTTATTGTCAAACTTCAAAAGGTATTGAAACTGCACCAGGCTTGTAAAAGAAGAAAAACATTTCTCTTCCTTCCACCCCAAACTCCAGCAATCACATTCTGCTGTCAGATCTGGAAAACAGTGTGTCCAAAGTGCCCATCGTAGCCACTTTCCCAGGTTCAAATAGATACTGAACGAATGTGTCTGTTTCCCTCCTCCCCCGACATCCCACAGTTACTTCTTTTGGAAGGAAAGAATACAGGACCAAACAATGCACTGTGGAAACTTGAGTGCCCACTGTAGCCATCCTTCTGCATTCAAAACCAAAAGAGTTTGTGACACTGGGGCAGGGGACTCAACGGTAAGATTTGCCCACCAATCAGATTTTGCCTGGGGGAACCCATCAGAGGAGGAGACAGAGGGAGAGATCATAAGCCAATGCTTTAATTGGAAGAAACCAAACAACAAAAGTTGTTTGTTGAGAGAGTCATAGATTAGTAAATTGTAGGTGAACAAGATGCACACATTTCTGCTGCTAGAAGCAGCGTGGCTTAGTGAAAAGAGCATAAGTTTAGGAGTCAGAAGTCGTGGGTTTGAATTTCCGTTCCGCCTCTTGTCTGCTGTGTGACCTTGGTCAAGGCACTAAACTTCTCTGTGCCTCAGTTACCTCATCTGTAAAATGGAGATTAAGACTATGAGCCCCAAGTGGGACAACCTGATAACCTTGTATCTATCTACCCCAGCGCTTAGAACAGTACTTGGCACAGAGTAAGCACTTAAAAAAATACCATAAAAAAATAATGTGCCCATACTGACTAGTGTACTGATGTAGTAAATTTCTAATCTAAAATCCAAACAAAATTTATTCAATTTCCACATGGTTCAAAGCTAACTGTACCTTGAATGAGGAAACGGAAACCCAAAATGGTTATGTGACTTGCTTAGGATCACTTAGCAAGACCATGGTGGAGTTGGGACTCCCAGACCTGGGTCCTCTCACAAGCACACTAATGTGGATATACCACAGGCATGGCATTCTTGAACTGTTTCATCAGCACCTCTTATGACCAATGCAATAAACCAAATGGCACTAAAGAGTGCTTCATCCTTAAACATCAGAATGGATGTCACTGAGGGCAACTGTTACACATTTTCCCCATATATTTGTTGCCCCAGTTAGTAACAGGATAATAGGCTGGTTATGTGGGCTATTGATCTATCCTAACATAGGAAAGTTTTTGCTCTCATATCTTAATCACACACAGAATATGAACTCCCAGAACTTCTCTCATGCCTGGTATGATGTTAAGAGATGATGTAAAGTTCCAAACTGCTAGCACATTGATTCAAGCACTTATAATAATAATAATGATGGCATTCATTAAGCACTTACTATGTACCAAGCACTGTTTTCCTACCCTGCTCCTTGACTACTGCAGCAGGCTCCTTGTTGACCTCCCTGCCTTCTGTCTCTCCCTACTCCAATCCATACTTCACTACAGCATGGATCATTTATCAACAAAAACATTAGTCCCTGTCTCCTTACTCCTCAGGAACTCCAATGGCTGCCCATCCACCACTATATTAAACAGTAATTCCTTACCATTGACTTTAAAGCACTCAACCAATCCTATCCCATTCTCCTTTACCTCACTGATACCTTACTAAAACCCAGCCAGCAGGCACATTTTCCTCCTCTAACACCAACCTACTGACTGTCCCTCAATCTCATCTGTCATGCTGCTGATCCTTTGCCAACATCCTGCCTCGACCTGGAACCCCCATCTCTTCATATCTTTATATGACCACTCATCCCACCTTTATTAAATAGCATTATTATCTCCTCTAAGAAGCCTTCCAGACTAAGCCCTCACTTCCCCTATCCCCTCTCCCTTTGGCATACCCCTTGCACTTGTATTTATACCCTTAATCTCCCCACCCTCAGATTCACAGGACTTACGTACATTTTTGTAATTTATTTTAGTACCTGCCTCCCCCTCTAGGCTGTGAGCTCCTTGTAGGCAGCAAACATGTCTACCAAATCTACTATATTGTATTCACCCAATCTATTAGTACAGTTCTCTGCACCCAATAGATGCTCAATAACTATAATTGATTGAAGTCAAAGTTCCTATCCAGAACTCTGCCCTAGGAGCCTGCATGAAACAATTTCATATCATAATTTATCCCATATCTGGGTTGCATAGCATGTAAGAGT
Organism: Ornithorhynchus anatinus; assembly: GCF_004115215.2. NCBI lineage: Eukaryota > Metazoa > Chordata > Mammalia > Monotremata > Ornithorhynchidae > Ornithorhynchus > Ornithorhynchus anatinus. The sequence continues at coordinate 113,790,595 of NC_041729.1, forward strand.
TGGAGTATAAGATAGAAATATCGTAAGACCCTGGGATTTGCAGTTCCCAGGCTTTTTAGCATACTCCTTGGAAATTACATAGGCTATCAATATGAATGCTCCAAGTTGGAGCTGTTCTGGATGCCCTTTATGGTAGAAACTCATCCACAGTCCTCTTGATTCATAGCTACCACTAGGACCACAGATGGGCCTCCTTGTGAATATTGAATGCTCTAGAATGGATGCCCCAATGTCAATACATCCTTTAGAAATGCCTCCCCACCACAAACATACACATTCATTCATTCATTCAATAGTATTTATTGAGCGCTTACTATGTGCAGAGCACTGTACTAAGCGCTTGGGATGAACAAGTTGGCAACAGATAGAGACAGTCCCTGCCATTTGACGGGCTTACAGTCTAATCGGGGGAGACGGACAGACAAGAACAATGGCAATAAACAGAGTCAAGGGGAAGAACATCTCGTAAAAACAATGGCAACTAAATAGAATCAAGGCGATGTACAATTCATTAACAAAATAAATAGGGTAACGAAAATATATACAGTTGAGCGGACGAGTACAGTGCTGTGGGGATGGGAAGGGAGAGGTGGAGGAGCAGAGGGAAAAGGGGAAAATGAGGGTTTAGCTGTGGAGAGGTAAAGGGGGGATGGCAGAGGGAGTAGAGGGAGAAGAGGAGCTCAGTCTGGGAACGCCTCTTGGAGGAGGTGAGTTTTAAGTAGGGTTTTGAAGAGGGAAAGAGAATCAGTTTGGCGGAGGTGAGGAGGGAGGGCGTTCCAGGACCGCGGGAGGACGTGACCCAGGGGTCGACGGCGGGATAGGCGAGACCGAGGGACGGTGAGGAGGTGGGCGGCAGAGGAGCAGAGCGTGCGGGGTGGGCGGTAGAAAGAGAGAAGGGAGGAGAGGTAGGAAGGGGCAAGGTGATGGAGAGCCTTGAAGCCTAGAGTGAGGAGTTTTTGTTTGGAGCGGAGGTTGATAGGCAACCACTGGAGTTGTTTAAGAAGGGGAGTGACATGCCCAGATCGTTTCTGCAGGAAGAATAGACAGTGGAGCGGGGTGAAGAATAGACTGGAGCAGGGCGAGAGAGGAGGAAGGGAGGTCAGAGAGAAGGCTGACACAGTAGTCTAGCCGGCATATAACAAGAACCCGTAACAGTAAGGTAGCCGTTTGGGTGGAGAGGAAAGGGCGGATCTTGGCGATATTGTAGAGGTGAAACCGGCAGGTCTTGGTAACGGATAGGATGTGTGGGGTGAACGAGAGGGACGAGTCAAGGATGACACCGAGATTGCGGGCCTGCGGGACGGGAAGGATGGTCGTGCCATCCACGGTGATGGAGAAGTCTGGGAGCGGACCGGGCTTGGGAGGGAAGATGAGGAGCTCAGTCTTGCTCATGTTGAGTTTTAGGTGGCGGGCAGACATCCAGGTGGAGACGTCCCGGAGGCAGGAGGAGATGCGAGCCTGAAGGGAGGGGGAGAGGACAGGGGCGGAGATGTAGATCTGCGTGTCATCTGCGTAGAGATGGTAGTCAAAGCCGTGAGAGCGAATGAGTTCACCGAGGGAGTGAGTGTAAATGGAGAACAGAAGAGGGCCAAGAACTGACCCTTGAGGAACTCCAACAGTTAAAGGATGGGAGGGGGAGGAGGCTCCAGCGAAGGAGACCGAGAATGACCGGCCAGAGAGGTAAGAGGAGAACTAGGAGAGGACAGAGTCCGTGAAGCCAAGGTGAGATAAGGTATGGAGGAGGAGGGGATGGTCGACAGTGTCAAAGGCAGCAGACAGGTCAAGGAGGATCAGAATGGAGTAGGAGCCATTGGATTTGGCAAGAAGGAGGTCACGGGTGACCTTAGAGAGAGCAGTCTTGGTAGAGTGGAGGGGACGGAAGCCAGATTGGAGGGGGTCTAGGAGAGAATGGGAGTTAAGGAATTCTAAGCATCGATTGTAGACGACTCGTTCTAGGATTTTGGAAAGGAAGGGTAGTAGGGAGATAGGGCGATAACTGGAGGGGGAAGTGGGGTCGAGAGCAGGTTTTTTTAGGATGGGGGAGATGTGGGCATGTTTGAAGGCAGAGGGGAAGGAGTCCTTGGAGATTGAGTGGTTAAAAATAGAAGTTAAGGAAGGTAGGAGGGCAGGGGCGATGGTTTTAATAAGGTGAGAGGGAATGGGGTCCGAGGCGCAGGTGGAGGGGGTGGCACTTGCGAGGAGGGAGGAGATCTCCTCTGAGGATACTGCAGGGAAGGATGGGAAAGTAGGGGAGGGGGTTGGTGGGGGGGAGGGGAGAGGCGGAGGGGTGACTTTGGGGAGCTCAGACCTGATCGTGTTGATTTTCGTGAGGAAATAGGTGGCCAGATCATTGGGGGTGAGAGATGGGGGAGGGGGAGGAACAGGGGGCCTAAGGAGAGAGTTAAAGGTCCGGAACAATCGGCGGGGGTGACGGGCATGGGTGTCGATGAGGGAGGAGAAGAAGCTTTGCCTGGCGGAGGAGAGGGCAGAGTTAAGGCAGGAAAGGATAAATTTGAAGTGTGTGAGGTCGGCTTGGTGCTTGGACTTTCGCCAGCAGCGCTCAGCAGCTCGAGCATAGGAGCGTAGGAGGCGGACGGAGGAGGTGATCCAGGGCTGTGGGTTAGTGGCGCGAGAGCGGCGGAGGGAAAGGGGGGCGAGAGAGTCGAGATGAGTAGAGAGGGTGGAGTTGAGAGCGGAGACCTGATCGTCGAGAGTGGGAAGAGAGGACAGGGCGGCAAGGTGAGGCGAGATGCTATTGGAAAGACGGATGGGATCGAGAGAGCGGAGGTCTCTGTGGGGCAGTAGCGAAGATTTGCAGGGGGAGGGAGTGTGAGAGATGAGGCAGGTGAGAAGGTTATAGTCAGAGAGAGGGATTTCAGAGTTGGTGAGGGAGGAGATAGTGCAGCGGTAGGAGATGACGAGATCGAGGGTGTGACCGAGTCGGTGAGTGGGCGCGGTATGGTGGGGGAGGAGGTCGGCAGAGTCGAGGAGGGATAGCAGGCGGGCGGCAGAAGAGTCGTCGGGTACATCCATATGGATGTTGAAGTCTCCGAGGATCAGAGTGGGCAGAGAGAAGGAGAGAAGGAAGGTGAGAAAGGGGTCAAGGTGGTTGAAGAAGTCGGAGGTGGGACCGGGAGGGCGGTAGATGATGGCGACAAGTAACTGGAGTGGGTGGTAGAGGCGAATGATATGGGCTTCGAAGGAGGGGAAGGGGGGGGGGGGAGGGATAGTGCGGAAGCGGCAACGGGGCGAGAGGAGGAAGCCGACGCCTCCTCCCTTACCGGTGAGTCTGGGGGAGTGGGAGAAGGAGAGGCCTCCGCTGGAGAGAGCGGAGGCGGAGACCGTGTCTTCGGGAGAGAGCCACGTTTCCGAAAGGGCGAGGAGGAGGAGAGAGCGAGAGAGGAAAAGGTCATGGATGAAAGGTAGCTTACCTGTAATAGAGCGGGGGTTCCAGAGGCCACACTTGAAAGTAGTTGTGGGTGCAAGGGGGGGAGGGGGGAAAGGGCGGGGGGAGGGGAGGGTTTGGATGGGAAGGAGGTGGCGGGGCCCTGGACGGGGAGAGGGGGATGAGGGGTAGCGGTGGGACAAGAGGACTGGGATGGGGCATGGGTGGGGAAGAGAGAGGGGGGAGAGGACTGGGATGGGGCATGGGTGGGGAAGAGAGAAGGGGGGAGGGGGTGAAGAGGGGATTTGGTGGGGGGAAGAGTAGGGGGAGGGGGAAGAGGGGTAGCGCTGGTAAAGTGGGGTTCTAGGGCGGGAGAGGGGAGGGGGGAGGAGACAGAGGAGAGAGCGGGAAAGAGCTGAGCGAGAGAGGGGAAGGGGAAGGGGAGGATTGGAAGGGGCGGGAGGGGGGAGGGGGTGAGGAGGGACATGGCAAGGCCAGAGAGGTGGGTGGCAGCACTGACAACAATAAACAGTAATAAACGAAATCGGTAATATAGCAACATGATACAGTATGATACAATACAGTAGTGCTAATATAGCAACATGATACAGTATGATACAATATAGTCGTGTTAATAAAAGGGGTGATGATCAGGATCGGGGGTAGACTCGATTAAGGGGCGACCTGATCAAATTCAAAGTCTGACGACAATAAACAATAACAAATGAGATCGCTAATATAGCAACATGCTACAGTAAGGCACACTACAATAGTGTTAATAAGCAGGCGATGACCAGGGTCGGGGAACGAGCCGACCCTACCCGATCAGACTCAAAGTCAAGCGGCCAGCGGCCGAGAGAGTCCCAGAGCTCATGACCAAATAACCCTGTGGCGGCGGGGGAACCCTGAGGTTGTCCGGGGTGGGTGGCGGCCGTGGGTGGCGGCCGTAGGCGGCGGCTAAGGTAAGGTAACATGGTGAGAACAAGGACGTCGTCGCCCGGGGCGGGGGCGGGAAAGATGAATCACCTCAAGAGGGAAGAGGGAGTGACATACATACACACAAACGCACACACATACACACACACAAACATACATAGTGATAATGCACTAACATTCAGATTAGAGCTGATGGTTACCTCTTTGACAAAATGGATCATGTACACTCATTCTTTGGTGCTTAGTACAGTGCTAGGCACATAGTTGATGCTGAATAAGTATTGTTGACTAAGTGACACTATCAGGTAGGACAGAAAAGAGCATTGCCATAACCTAGTAGATATTTGGATGTGCACAAAGTATACAGTTATACCTGTTACACAGGCTACACCCATTATATTGCTGGTCGCTGTAGAGACTGAATGTGCATAACTCAGCATACCCTTCACTACTGCTGGAAAAACCACTAAGAAACAGTTTTATACAATAGATGACTATGGATTTTGGTTATCTTGGTCAGTTTAAGGCTGAAGAAGTAGTAATGTCATTTAGTGTTTCCCCTGGGTAGTTGAGCAGTTCTATTTAACTAGTGAGCATCATTTCTAGGGTACAATTTTTGAGACCAGTCACAGCAAAGAACAATTCTATGTTCACAGAGTAGATTAAGTAACCAATTGTACATCAGTCTTTCAAGACATAACAAATCCACTTTCAGTAGAATTGACTTCACATGACAATAGCAAAGTGTGCATGTGCACATGCATAGACACATACCCGGCTAGACTACTGTGTCAGCCTTCTCTCTGACCTCCCTTCCTCCTCTCTCGCCCCGCTCCGGTCTATTCTTCACTCCGCTGCCCGGCTCATCTTCCTGCAGAAACGATCTGGGCATGTCACTCCCCTTCTTAAACAACTCCAGTGGTTGCCTATCGACCTCCGCTCCAAACAAAAACTCCTCACTCTAGGCTTCAAGGCTCTCCATCACCTTGCCCCTTCCTACCTCTCCTCCCTTCTCTCTTTCTACCGCCCACCCCGCACACTCCGCTCCTCTGCCGCCCACCTCCTCGCCGTCCCTCGGTCTCGCCTATCCCGCCGTCGACCCCTGGGTCACGTCCTCCCGCGGTCCTGGAACGCCCTCCCTCCTCACCTCCGCCAAACTGATTCTCTTTCCCTCTTCAAAACCTTACTTAAAAATCACCTCCTCCTAGAGGCGTTCCCAGACTGAGCTCCTCTTCCCCCTCTACTCCCTCTGCCATCCCCCCTTTACCTCTCCGCAGCTAAAGCCTCATTTTCCCCTTTTCCCTCTGCTCCTCCACCTCTCCCTTCCCATCCCCACAGCACTGTACTCGTCCGCTCAACTGTATATATTTTTGTTACCCTATTTATTTTGTTAATGAATTGTACATCGCCTTGATTCTATTTATTTGCCATTGTTTTTACGAGATGTTCTTCCCCTTGTCGCTGTTTAGTGCCATTGTTCTTGTCTGTCCGTCTCCCCCGATTAGACTGTAAGCCCGTCAAACGGCAGGGACTGTCTCTATCTGTTGCCGACTTGTTCATCCCAAGCGCTTAGTACAGTGCTCTGCACATAGTAAGCGCTCAATAAATACTATTGAATGAATGAATGAACATACAAGCAACCTGGCCTATTGGATAGAGCACTGGTCTGGGAGTCAAAAGGACCTAGGTTCTAATCCTGGCTCCACCACTTGTCTGCTGTGTGACCTTGGGCAAGTCACATAATTTCTCTGTGCCTCTGTTACCTCATTTGTAAAATGGGGATTAAGGCTGTGAGCCCTATGTAGAACAGGGACCATATCCAACCCAGTTACCTTGTATCTACACCAGCATTTAGTATAGTGCCTGGAATATAATAAGCACTTAACAAATACCACAATTATCATTATTCTTATATGCACACACATACAAAATCTTGCTCATTTGTTGAACTTCCCAGTACATTCTGTGGATGAAAATGATGATGACTTCAAACATTTTCATAGCTGGACCCTAGTTGGTATACATCTACTGAATTTGGGACATCACCCTAAACTTTTAAAAAGCTTGCTTTCTCCTTATTGGAGAAAACCGGAGAAAATAATATTTATTTCATGTATGCTTCCCAAGGGTGCTGGTAGGACTATTACCATCAGCTACTTAGTATACTTTAAACCATTTGAAGTCAAGATGCTAAGTAAGAGCGAAGCATTAATAACATTAGTAACACTTGGCTGGAACAGAATTAAATAGAAACTGGGGATTTGCTGTTTTGTGCACCCAGGTGAAGAGTCTTCAAGTCACTTTTACTCATCTCAGTTTGAGGTTGAAATGCTTGTACTATGACATTTTATATCCCCGAAGTAATGTTTATTTGATGTGATATATTGAATTGGATTTCATATATGATATGAACTATGCTAGTCAAGAAACAGCTGTCTGAAATAAAATATACAGCAATGTTGATTTAATTCTTAATATTAACTATTTTTACATTGAATTTGAATTCCTCTTTGGGACTTATTCTACATTATTTTGGGAGCAATTTAAATACACAATTCACCTGAGCAACCCCAAAATGGGTCAGCTTTTGATACCATAGAAATGACATAGAAGAAACCTTTCATGGAAAGGCTTATTAACATTTGAAAACCTCCCAGCCCATCTCACCACCACCTACATTGTTCAACTCCTGCTGAGCATAGCTTCCCTGTCTATCATTTACAACCTTTTCCCCTCTTCTGGGTTTGCTTAAGTACTTAAATATCAGTAAAATGGTGAAAAGCCTCACCTAAACTTGTTAAATGGAATCTATCTCAACCCCTCTGCCTTTCCCTGACGGAATCTATCTCAACCCCTCTGCCTTTCCCTGAAGTTCATGCAATATTAAGGTGACTCATTTCCTCTAGATTTCAAAAGGAAAGTTGACAGTCCATTTAGTAGTCAGTTAACTGCTAATTAGCACCCAGTGAAAATGCATCAAAATTTGAGAGCTCCCAGTTGAGCACTTCCAAAGATAAATCACTCCACTAATTTCACCATGCTGTGAATTGGAGTTCTTCTACAGAGATAAGTATTGCTGGAGATCTTTCACAGATTGGTAACAAGCCTAGGGCAATAAAGCCAGTGCTAGGTTCATGAACTTTTTTGTCTTTGATTTTTCTAGTGAATGGAGAGTGAATTTATAGGAATGAGGGCTTGATCCAGCAGCAGGAATGAGAAATTATTTTCTTCAACTTTTTTTCGAGACAAGAGCTGATCCATTTGAAAAAGTTGGGGAAAAAACTCGAGTATATGAATTCAAAGTATAGAATAAAAATGATGATAAAATGACAAAATAAATAGTATGAAAATGACAAAAATAAAAGAAAGTGGACAAGAAAATAATGGATTGAGTTTACTCAGTACAGTAAAAACTATTTCTTACTAATTATTATTATTATTAATAATAATATTGTTAATTGTGGTATTTGTGAAGCGCTTCTGTGTGCCAGGCACTGTACTTAGTGCTGGGGTGGATACGAGCAAATTAGATAGGACGCAGTCGCTGCCCCGCATGGGGCTTCCAGTCTCAATCCCCATTTTATAGATAAGGTAACTGAGGCCCAGAGAAGTAAAGTGACTAGTCCAAGGTCACACAGCAGATAAGTGGAGGAGCAGGAATTATTCATTCATTCATTCAATGGTATTTATTGAGCGCTTACTATGTGCAGAGCACTGTACTAAGCACTTGGAAGGTACAAATTGGTAACAGATAGAGACAATCCCTGCCCTTTGACGGGCTTACAGTCTAATCATTAGAACCCTTAATCTTCCTACTTTCAGGCCTGAGCTCAATCCAGTATGCCATGCTACTTTTTTTCACAGTTGTATTATAGATTTAAATGAATTGATACCTGAGGGTTAAGGCAAAGCACTTACTAAGGCCTAGAAAGAAGAGGGGGTTCATGTTTACAAGGAGCACTACTTTAGACAACAGAGAGCAAAGAAGCTCCAATTTCTTAATGTCTATACTTCTGGTTGATAAGTAGTAGTAATAGTATTTATTAAGTGCTTAATCTTACTATGTGCATAGCACTATACTAAGTACTGGGAAATAATACACAGGTAACAATTAAAATGTGATATTTGTTAAGTGCTTGTTATATGCCAAGCATTGTATTAGATACAAGAAAGTTAACTTGGACACAGTTCCACATGGGGCTCACAGTCTAAATAAGAGGAGAAAAGGTAGTGAATAACCACTTTACAGACTAGGAAACTGAAGCCCAGATAAGGTATGTGACTTGTTCAAGGTCACAGCAGGAAGGTAGCAGAGCCAGGTTGAGAACCTAAATCCGCAGATGCCAAGGCTTGTGCCTTTTCCATTAAGCCATGCTATTTCTAAGGTGAGATGTGTTTGATTTCAGGGGTCTCAGTATTCAAGGGTACAGGGAATTGGTTACATTCACGTAAGGATAATTGAGAAAGGAGATGTTTCCCACCTGGTCTCCATATAGCCAATCAATCAATCATATTTATTGAGTTCTTACTATGTGCAGAGCACTCTGAGCACTGGGAGAGTACAATGTAATAGGGTTGGTGGACAAATTCCCTGCCCACAGTAAGAAGCAGCATGGCCTAGTGGAAAAAGCATGGGCCTGGGAGTCAGAGGGTGTGGGTCCTAATCCCAACTCTGCCACATGTCTGCTGCATGATTCTGGGCAAGTCACTTAATTTCTCTTTGCCTCAGTTTCCTCATCTGTAAAATGGGGATTAATCCTACTCCCTCCTACTTAGACTGTGAGCCCCAGGTGGGAGAGGAACCATGTTCAACCTGATTAACTTGTATCTACTTCAGTGCTTAGAATAGTGGTTGGCACATAGCATACATTGAACAACTACCAAAATTATTAATAATTAATATTAATGATCTTACAATCTAAAGGCGGAGACAGAAATTAATATAAATACATTTCAGATATGTACAAATGTACTGTGGTGCTCAGGGAGGGGTGAATAAAGGGTGCAAATCCAAGTACAAGGGGACACAGAAGTGAAAGAGAAAAGAGAAATGAGGGCCTAGTCAGAAAAGGCCTCTTGGAGGAGATGGGCCTTTAATAAGGTTTTGAAGGTGGGGACAGAGCTCATCTGTCGGATAGGAAGAAGGAGGGCATTTCAGGTCAGAGGCAGGATGGAGGTGAGAGGTCAGAGATGAACTACATTAGATGGAGGTACAAGTGAGTAACTTGGCACTAGAAGAGTGAAGTGTGCGGGCTGGGCTGTAGAAGGAAATCAGGGAGGTCAGGTTGGAGAAGGCAAGGAGGTTTGAGTTGTTTTGAAGCCAAAACCCAAACTACTGTCTCGTAATGCACAAACTGATACCTTAAATACCATCCTGTCCACTGAATACATCTCCCTTTCTCCCTTGCTCCCACACTGATTTCATGCCAGTAATTTCCCAACCCTGGATGACCTCCACAGTACACTTCCTCTGCGCCTATGCTAGAGCTGCAGAGTGCTGCCAGTGGAAATCCAGACACCTAGCTGACCTCATCTATCTCAAATTCATCTTCCTTGTCTCCAATCTGTCAGCAAACGTCTCCATCTCATTGATTCCCCATACCCATTGCCTGCACCAGCTACTCCAGGTCAAACCTCCTGTCCTCCTGTCCTTCCCGCCCCACCCTCAGCCCCCGTCTCTTGCCCCTAATGACCTGTCCACACATACTTCATTTATAAAAATGAAGCCAACAGGCATAATCTCCCTTTATCTTACCTGCTCCTCTCCATGCCCTCCATCCTCCTGTCCCTTCTTCAATACTCCCATTTTCCCTAACAAAATCTTAAAAGGAGATCTCTTGCCTCCTCTCAAAATCCACTCCACTCTCTGTCCACTTGTTCCTCTAACCCTACTCCTTCACACTTTATCTTAAACACTTGACCCCTCCTTTCTTCCCTCCCTATCTACCACCTTCAAACCTTCACTTTCCAATGGCTTCATCACCACTGCTTTCAAACTTGTTCATGCAACCCCAACTTAAAAGAAAAACCCTCCCTTGACCCCATGGCTCCCTGTAGTTATTACCCCTTCTCTCCCCTACCTCCAGTCTCCTTTAGTGAGTTATCTACACACACTATCTCCACTTCCTCTTCTCCAATTTTCTCCTTGGACCCTTCCAATATGGTTTCCAACCACTTTGCCCCACGGAAACTTTCCTTTCAAAAGTCACAGTGACCCTCTCAACAAATCTGTTGGCTCTTCTCCATCTTGATTCTTCTCAATCAGTCAGCCTTCCCAAACTGAGCCCTCCCTTTCCCCCTGCTCCTCCTCCCCTTCCCATTGCCCCTACTACCTCCCTCTGCTCTACCCCTTCCCTTCCCCAAAGCACTTGTATATATTTGTACATATTTATTGCTCTATTTTATTAATGATGTGCATGAACTTTTGGTTCTATTTATTTTGATGATAGTGATGCCTTACTACTTGTTTTGTTTTGTTGTCTGTCTCCCCCATCTAGACTGTGAGCCCATTGTTAGGTAGTGATTGTTTCTATCTGTTGCAGAATTGTACTTTCCAAGTGCTTAGTACAGTGCTCTGTGCACAGTAAGTGCTCAATAAACATGATTGAATGAATAAATGACTTTGGAAACAACACCTTCTGCTGGAAACTTTGGCTTCACCGTCATTGTTGTCTCCTGGTTCTTGTCCTATCTCTCTGACTGGCCCTTCCCAGACTTTTTCATAGCTTCCTCCTCTGCCTCCCACCTGCTAAAGTGGGAGTCCCTCAGGAAACAGCATGTTCTAGTGGAAAGGACATGGGTCTCAGAGTCAGAGGATCTGAGTTCTAATTCAGTTTAGCTAAATGCTTGCTATGTGACCTTGGGCAAATCACTTAACTTCTCTGTGCCCCAGTTCTCCTGTTCTCACTTCTCCATGGAGTCCCATGTGAGAAAGGGACTGTGCCCAACCTAATTAACTTGTATCTATCCCAGTGATTAGATGAATGTTTGACAAATAGTAAGCCTTTACAAATGCCATAAAAAAGGGCTCAATTCTGGGTCTTTTACTATTTTCCATCTACATCCACCTCCTTAGAGAACTCTTTTGCTCCCAAACTTTAACTGCCATCTCTATGTGGATGATTCCCAAATCTCTCTCTCCAGCCCTGGAGATCCTTTTCTTCAGTCTTGCATCCTCTTCTACCTTCAGGATATTTCTATTTGAAATGGATGGAATTAGTTAGCAGGTGATAAGAGGGAGGGAGCCTTAGCTCTGGAAACATCAATGCTGGATATAAAGGCATTTAACAGCATATCCATTCCAGTGTGAGAATGGACCAGAAGAGAAACTGTGCAATATAACATTAGATGGGTGGTCACCCCAAAGACATGGACCCTGCCTTTTTAGAGACTTTCAAGGAGAATAAAGTGCTGATACTTTGACATAGGTGCAAAATCCACTTGGGCAGTGAGGGATGTTGCCCCTGGGGCATCCAGCTGGGTAGGTGAAGCCGTCATTTTTATCCCTGTGGTTTTCAAGGCTGCACTACTTGCCTCATTTTACCCAGTTCTCTGTCAAGAACACAACAATGCTGAAATGAGCTAGTAGTTTCTGAAAAGGACTACAAAGATATCTAATTTATTCTTTCTTACTCTTAAAATCTTTGGCATTCATTTTGGTCTCCATTCTTACCAACATTAAAATGGAAATGTGATACCTGTAAACTGATAGGTAACCAAGAATACCACCTCATATGTAAAGGATCACAGTTCTCTAGCGGACCTGAAGAAAGATTGCCTTCACACATGCTTTATTGATCAACACTTGTATCATCACCTAGAATTCTCACCCTGATAGTGTATACTTAAAGGTCAGATAATACTTTAAACTTTTCCAGTGCCTCACAATTACCGAAACACCTGGGCTAAGTAACTTTTAGCTGAACTGCTCTGGGAAATCTCAGTGTTCAATAGTCCTCAAAATTTCTCATCTCTTCCCTGTGGTGAGGTGCTTTAGTTTAGTGGCTACACATTAGGGCTGCAATATAAAACACTCACGGTCACTGGTTCAGTACCTCTTCAAGACATCCTCCTCTATTTTTTTTTGACAGGCCCTTACCAGGCATGCCTATGTTTCTTGCTTTCACAATGAGCATGATTACCCAGTGCTTTAAATTGTTTAGGTGTCCCCTAACTCTGAAAGAGTAGTTTAGGCCTGGGAGAATGTGGTTCAATGTCTACTTCTTTTTTATCTGTTAACAATTGTTTTGTTCTGTTTGGAGTTATTTGGTTTCAGAGGCTGGGTGGAGGGAGAAAGTGGTATTGTGTAAAAGGCATTGTGTTCATAAAAGTAGTCACAGAGAGAGCTGGGTAAACTTTTACCTGAGGAAATAGTTCTCAAGGAATGGGACCGAACCTGCAGATTTGCCAGTGCCTGTAACAAAGTAAGCTTTAAACAGATGAGAAGCAGTCTGGCTTTGTGGCAAGAGCCCGAGCTTAAGAGTTAGAGGTCATGGGTTCTAATCCTGCCTCTGCTATTTGTTAGGTGTGTGACTTTGGGTAAATCCTTAACATCTCTGTGCCTCAGTTACCTCATCTGTAAAAATGGGGATTAAAAAATTTGAGCCCCAAGTGGGACAATCTGATTATCCTGTATCCACCCCAGCACTTAGAACAGTGCTCACCACAGGGCACCTGTAGTAAGCGCTTAACAAATACCATAATTATTATTATTATACCACAATTATTTCAGGGATCAAATGGCAACCATTTGACCAGAATCATGGGTTCCAAGTTGGGATGGGGGTGGGGCTACTGAGGGGCTTACCAAAAAGCTTCCAAACTCCAAATGGGGAATTCCTTCCAGCAAGGGCCCTAGGCTACAGTGACAACCCAAGTCCCATACCTTGTTCCAAGATCCCTGAGCTCAGATCTTAGCCTGAAACTCCCTAGCCTCTTCCTGTGTAGGAAAATTCACCTCCCACATCTAGGTCCCATTTGGCATTCCTCTCTGAGCTGGTGGCCCCTGGCTTCCCAGACTAAGCCCCACTTTTCCTCATCACCCAGTCCCTTCCATTTCAACCTGGCTCACTCCCTTTACTCTTCCTCCCTCTCCCTGCACCATAGCATTTATATATATCTATAATTTTATTTATTGGTATTGTTGCCTATTTGCTTGTATTGATGTCTGTCTCACCCCCTGTAGATTGTGAGCTCGTTGTGGCCAGGTATTGTCTCTCTTTAATGTTGTATTGTACTTTCCCAAGTGCTTACTACAGTGCTCTGTACAGAGTAAGCACTCAATAAATACGATTGAATGAATGAATGATTGAATTCTGGGGACCACCAGAAGCTCTCCTACTATAACCCAGCCTGCACACTGCATTCCTCTAGCACCAACCTACTCACTGTTACTTCAGTTTCATTTATCTCACCTCTGACCTCTTGTCCACATCCTGCCTCTGGCATGGAACACCCTCCCTCTTCATATCCGATAATTACTCTCCCCACCTTCAAAACCTTACTGAAGGCATATCTCCTCCAAGAGGTCTTCCCTAAGCCCTCATTTCCTCTTCTCCCACTGCCTTCCATGTCACCTCTACACTTGGAATTGCTCCCTTTACTCATTCCACCCCCAGTCCCACAGCATTTATGTACATATCTGTAATTTATTTATTGATATTAATGTCTATCTCCCCCTTAGACTCTAAGCTCATGGAGGGCAGGAAATGTGTCTACCAACTCTGCTATTTTATACTCTCCCAAGCGCTTAGTACAGAGCTCTGTGCACAATAAGTGCTCAGTAAATAAATTGATTGATTGATTCATGGATTCTGAGCCTTCTAAATGGCAGTAGTCAACAACTGGTGCCAGCTCACACCTCTTTGTTCATCATCCTCACCTTTCTCTGACCTTTAGGGTGGGCAGTTGCAGTTCTGGCTCCATTGTCACTTATGCAGGCTAACTGGACTTGGAGCTAGTGGGATGAAAAGTCTTCCCTCAGGAACTCCAAGGCTAAGGAAGAGAAAGAGGCCTAGGACCTGACCCTGGAGCCTGGTGATGGGGAGGAAACAATAACCATGAGGACAACAGTGCAGTGAGTACCTTGACTGTACTCTCAGCATGGCTTAGTGAAAAGAGTATGGGCTTGGGAGTTGGGCTTGGGAGTTGGGCTTGGGAGTCAGAGGTCATGGGTTCTAATTCTGGCTCCACCGCTTGTCAGCTGTGTGACCTTGGGCAAGTCACTTAACTTCTCTGGGCCTCAGTGACCTCATCTGTAAAATGGGGATGAAGACTGTGAGCCCTAAGTGGGACAACCTGATGACCTTGTATCTACCCCAGTGCTTAGAACAGTGCTTGGCACATAGTAAGCGCTTAACAAATACCAACATTTAATAATAATAATAATAATTATTATTACTTTCCCCTTCCTTTTTTCCCCCATTCTTTCTCTTGCTTTACAATTTCCCCTTTTCCCCCTTTCTTTTCCTTTCTTCCTTCCCTTTCTTCTCTTCCTTTTTTTTTTTGAAGCCCAACATCCTTGATGCTTCACCACAATCCCCTGATTCCTCTCCCTTTAGCTCAAAAAGAAAAAATAATCTCCTCTGGTCTGAGTCAAGTGTGGTACCCGTCTTTGCAATCGCTGCTGGGTTATATTACAGAACCTGTGGAGGAGGAGTTTTGAAGTCTAATATGGAGATAAGGCATTACTTTCAGTCCAACTCTTATATTTTATGTTATGTGTAAAGGTGGTGTTGGCATATCTGAGCCACTATAATGAGAAAAATAGGATGGCTTCTATAAGAGAAAATTGCAAGGATAATAGCAGCCAGAGAATTGCTTTCTCTTCTCTTTTGTAATATGTTTGCCCTGACCTGATGTGCTAATGAGCAGATATTTACAAAGCACCTTAATATACTAACTCATCATTCTGTTCACTGGTCCAAGGCTGTCAGTGGCCTGGCTGAGATTTCTGGTAGCCCTTTCTGATTCCATCACCTTTATCATGTAAAGCCAAGAGCAGATGTATTAGAGTGAACCCCCAATAAGTTGTTAAGCTGATGTGAGTGCTTTGTAAACCAAATGCTTCTACCTATATATTACTGGGGAAGGGATATGCTCAGTGTGTTATTATAGCGAGTGAGTAAAAGGAAGCAGAGAGAGGAAAATCAAGGAGTAATAGCCAACGGGGGAACAATAACAGAATTTTAATTTGAAAGCTGTCTGAGAACAGATCACACAGTCTATCTAGACTTAACCAAATACATTTATGACTCTCCTAGCCATTCCGTATACCTGAATGTTGCCATTAGGAAAATCCTACCGGGAACCATCACACTAGCTGGGCAATGGTACTGCATATTACAATAGACTCAAATGCTAGAATGCTCTGTCATTAAGATCTAGAGTTCGTAACAGTTAACTATTAATCAAATCTCTGAATATACTTGAAACTAAGCATTTGTGCTGAATCTGTGACACATGCACAGCTACGTTTATTTTTAGAATCTGATATCAGGGGACCTCTACAGGGGGTCTTCTGAGAAGTGGAGCAAAACATTTCAGAAAATATATTTATTTTATGGTTCACAGTTCTTAAAAGTGACCCATCCTTAGAAAGATCTTAAAATAAAACTGTGACTGAAAATCACTGTGCCTATCACACTCTGAAAGTTGTTTGAAGCTGGAGAAGCAGTGTGGCCTAGTGGAAAGAGAACAGGCTTGGGAGTCAAGAGGATCTGGTTTCTAATCCTGACTCTGCCACATACCTTCTGTGTGACCTTGGGAAAGTCACTTAATCTCTCTGTACACAGTTCCCTTATCTAGGTGGACTGGCATATTTGGAGGGAGAGGGATTTCCAGAAAGGAGGGGAGGATGTGGGAAAGGGGTTAGGTGAGTCACCCACCTGGGAACCATGGGGCCCCACTCACTCCTCTCTGGAGGAGCCCTTGTTGCACCACTGAGCCTCATTTCTACCTCTATTGCACTTTCCCGGGTGCTTAATATTAACGGTTGCATTTATTAGTGCAAGCACTAAGCTAAACAATGGGAGAAAAGACACTGAATCCTTTGGCCCATCCTCCAACACCGGGGGCCCAACATCATATCAGAGAAAAGGGCCACTGACCACTACAGCACCCATTTGACAAGGCAGGGACAGTAAATCTGAGCCAAGGCCAGGGTCTCAACTATTTCCCCCAGCCTGTGACCTATTGCAGGTGGCCCTAGGATCACTCTAGGGGAAGGAATGCAGATTGAACTATTATCCAACAAGGAGCAACCTCCCTCTGCCAGTCATATGACACAATCTGACACCAATGATTCCTCGCCCTGTGCAGCCCTAATGCAAGTATCAGTGTTGATAGCAAGTTGTGAGACTTTTCACAAATAGGAAAGAAAAACAAAACCCAGACTAATTTTTGGTCAGTTTTTTTTTTAAATTGGAAGACAACAAACACAAAGGGGTGGGTGAACATGGCTTTCCTACTTTCCCTATTTGAATAGTCACTTGGGCAGCAAGCATCTTCAGGGTCCAGGGTCTAGTAAAGAGCCACATGTTCTGTCCTGCTTTCCTTCCTCCAGCCACCATTCCAGAGCCCGGGCTAATGATTTGGGTCAGTGGAGGAAGACGCACTTTCCTGTTTTCCCAGTTCCGGATGCCACTGTAGAGCCCAGGCAAATAAGCCCAGACCCTGAGAGGATTTCAGACTGTGGAAACCGTATGTGTGTGTGTGTGTGTGTGTGTGTGTGTGTGTCCCTTCCTCCACACATGCTTTGGTTTCAGAGGAAATCACATATGCATACATGGCCTGGTGGACAGTCCACTCCTGTGTACGAGTTTGTCCCTCCTATGGAACTTCATGGAAAGTCCCACCGTCCACTTCCGGGTACCATCTACTCCTTAAAAAATTGGGTGGCCAAGTAATTTAAAGTAGGAAACGATAATAATAATAATGGTGTTATTTGTTGAGTGCTTACTATGTGCCAGGCACTGTACTAGTTGCTGGGGTAGATACAAGGTAATTGGGCTGGACACAGTCCCTGTCCCACATAGTGCTTACATTCTTAATCCCCTTTTCACAGATAATTGAGGCTCAGAGGAGTTAAGTGACTTGCCCGAAACCAAACAGCAGACCAGTGGCAGAACTGGGATTAAAAATTGTTAATTTTTCATATCATCTTGTAGGATTTCACCTCATTAAATTTTCATAATGCAAAATTGAGCCAACCTATCACAGAAGTATCAGGAGCCCAGGATCCTACTCATGGATCTAAAAAATGGGGATCTGAAAGATGGGGAGCACCTGATGGGGCTACATCATAAGGGATAGAAGCTTTTGACCAAAGAACAACCTAGCATGTTCAAAAGGGTAGATAAGCCTAGCAGAAATCCTGAAAAATATCCAGTTAAAATGGCCCATGAAGACTCCCCTGGTTGCCTGCTGGATAATTGGTTAGAACACTGGCATTTTGCTGCGGTTATTTTAACCATTAATTGGCTCTGCACATAAAAAAAAAACAAGACAAAATAACAACAGCAACAAAAATCGAGTGCACATAGCCTCTAAGCTCCTTGCGAGAGGAGAAAGTAATATTGAAAATGAATAAGGAGACCCTGAATAGCACTTGGAAGACAGGAGCTGTAAACTTGTATTCTCACAAGCACTTGGTATCGTGCTCTGCACACAGTAAGAGCTCAATAAATATCATTGATTGATTCTCAGTATGCTGCACCTCTGCCTGCCTAGTTGCTCATTCCACTCCATGTACCAATGGAAATAGGACAGGCAAGGACAAGAGATTGCAAATGGTGCTGTTCAAACCCTTGTTATTATGTCAACTCCTTTGAATAAATTAGTTTTCTTAAAGGTTAAGGAATTGAGGACCAACTATTTTTCTCTGTAGGAGACCACATCATCATCCTCATTTTCTATATGTACTTACTCATTATGGAATATTGATGGATTTGTATCTATTTTCTCACCCATTAGACTGGAAGTTCCAGAGGGCAGAAATTGCATCTTGGACAATTTTTGTATATTCCCAGCCATCTAATGCAGTTTACCCAGTAGGTGGTCAATAAATATAGTTGATAAGAACCATTTTGGAGCACCATTTTACCTATATGTTACTTACTTTATATGTTCAGCTTTTCCACAAGTCACTAGAGATTTGAAAACACTCTCAAATATTCTATTTTGTTGATAACACAAACTAAGAGAAATTGAAACTGGTAGAAAAAAGAGATTATAAATTGATAGATATATGGTGACAATGAAAACTGCAGCAGTAGATTCATTATTTTCAAAAGGTCATTTTAAAATGATAATGTTGATTGAAAGGTAGCCCTTTAGGACAATAGGAAAAATAATAGGTTACTAAGTTACAATATTTCTTTCTGTTTTTCTTTTCAGCAGTAGACACCTTGAGTCATCTACAGTTTATAAAAATGCAATCATAAAAAATAACATGCTTAAGACCACTAGCTTCTTGAATCACTGATCCATGCAATTGCTGTCATACTGAAAGATACAAAGCTTTAGTTGACATTAGGTTCTTGTCTGACTATACTGCAGATTGCCTATTTCATATGTATTTTATTTGCAAGATAGTGGCATTTCAAAGATGGACAAATTCTTATTTACCTGATCTAAATTGACTGATGGCAAAGGTTTTTCTTTTATTTAAAGGATTATATCACCAGGGATTTTTATTATTTATTTGCACTTTATTCGTAATGCCACTATGGGATTTTTCTTCCTGAGTATTTGTTTCAGAGCTATTTGTGTAGTTTACAAAAACAGCATTTGTATATTCTAAATTTACAGTTCCTTTCTTCCAAGTGTTTTTCAGGGTCTCCTTATTCATTCCCAATATTGCCTCTTCCTGTTACAACAGAGAAGATGAAAGATGAGGAGAGATTAAACTGCATCACAACAAGCTGAAATCTTATTGTGGACAGGGAATTCATCTTTTCATTGTTATATTGTATTCTCCCAAGCACTTAGTACAGTGCTCTGCACTCAGTAAGCATTCAATAAATATGATTGACTGACTGACGTGGCAAGCTGCTGCAATTTCTGATTGCATCTTGAAAAACTCAGGGTCATCGGGAATTATTCAGGAGGCAATCTTGCATGTTAATTGTCTGACATGCTTTTGTTGCCTCATTTGGATATAACACATTGAAGAATTTGGGAATGTTCTTCCCATAAGATGAATTTGTTGTGATATGATATGATCCACAATTTGGTACCAAAAGATTTCATGTAGGAAGCAATAGCCTTGCACATGAATGTTGTTTTTGATTGAGGCCTGTTGCTGCTACACTTCACAGTTTCTTCCTCAGTCTTACTATACTGAACCATACAATACATTTTGCTTCTTTGTATTTTTGCAACTTTCAGTATTTAATACAGTAAAAAAAATCACAAGGGTGTAAAGCATTTTAACAGTGATGGAGGTAACAATACTTTAGGAATTTATGGAAAAATGTCCATGATGATGATATCTTTGAACCATCTACATCCAACACACATCATTTCCATTGAATCAGTGGTTATTACAACATGTTTTTCCCATAACATAAGATTTTTCAAACTGTTTTATAAGAGAATCAAATGTATTCCCATGTTCTGACAGCTCAGAACTGATCTTTAACAATTCAACAGTGGTAAATCCTGTCCCAAAGGTTTTGTTATGTGGGCATGGAACCCATTTGCTTCTCTCCTTCCTTCTTTGTGCCTTGTAGGCCTTCCTCTTTGTGGGGTGCTCTTCAGGTCCCATCAATAGGGCTGGGGAGATAAACCGAGAAATATTGCTACCCCACCCAGTTTCAAACTAGCGTTCTAAGTGTTATCAGTGTAAGATACCAAATTTGGGATTTCACTTGATGCAGCTCAGTGTGCCAGTGTCTGCTGGTGCAGGTGATTTTGGCAGGGAGCCTTCACTCACATTTGGTCAGTATACCTGCAAAATCTATGTGCAGTGCATAGCAGCCTCACCCTGCTCCCACTGATGCCACTTGTTTACCAATGAAGTCAACTTTCAGTGTTCATCTTAAATAGGTTTTGGGTTTTTTTGGCTTGACTGTGCATTACCAAATATTCAAGAGAAAGTTCCACTGCAGTACAGTTGAAGTTTAATATGAGGTTGGAAATTTGCAGGAGTGTGACCAAATAATATTTCACTAAATCAGATTGTGATATAAATGCCAGTGACAATTTACAAGCCCTCTGCTAGACTAATCTTTTCTTTCATTCATTTTACTGTTGAAGGTGGAATTAACAGTTGGCAGCCATGAGTTTAGGCAGAATGGTAGTGAACCCGTTCAAACAAAGACTCTAGGTACTGAGATTCTTTAATGTACAGTGTACGAAGTCTGTATTAGTCCTTATAGCAATCTACTCAGAAGTAGGTGTAGGAAGAGTAAGTGCTTGGGAAATACGGGATAACAAGAAATGACACATTCCCTGCACACAGAAAGTTTACAATTTATTGGGGGAGACAGACACAAACATATTTACAATAGAGTAATCAAATTAAATAATCAAGTGCAGAACTGAATAAATGTATATACATAAGTTCTGGGCATAAGTATGTACATAAATGCCAAAGATAACTGATGGGCTTTTATAACTTGGTGTCCCAAAAATTAATCAGAGATAGTTTTTTGAGAAAGATGGATTTCAGGAGGGCCTTAAATATGAACATGTCTATATTATGTTGCATAATAATAATAATAGTAGTAATTATGGTATTTGTTAGGCATTTACTATGTACCATGCACTGTTCTAAGCGCTGAGGTAGATACAAGGTAATCAGGTTGTCCCACGAGGGGCTCAGAGTCTCAGTCGCCATTTTACAGTTGAGGTAACTGAGGCACAGAGAAGTAAAGTGACATGCCCAACATCACATAGCAGACAAGTGGCAGAGAGCCAGTATTAGAACCCAAGTCCTCTGACTCCCAAGCCTGGGTTCTTGCCACTAGGCCATGGAGCTCACAGTCTAGGCAGAAGGTTAGAACAAGAATTGAATCCCCATTTTGCAGATGAGGGAACTAGGCACAGAGAAGTTAAGTGACATACCCCAAATCACCCAGCAGACAGGTGGAAGAGCCAGGATTAGAATCCAGGTGCCTGGACTCTCAGGCCCCTGGTCTTAATTCATTCATTCTTTTATCCCAATCAATCACCAGTCAATTCATAGTATTTATTGATTACCACTGTGTACAGAGCACTGTACCAAACACTTGGGACTTGCCGAAAGACACATAACAGACAGGTAGTGGAGCCAGGATTAGAACCCATGTCCTCTGACTCCCAAACCCCATGCTCGTTCCACTAAGCCATGCTGCTGCATTTGTAGAGATAAGGAATTCCAAGCCAGAAACAACATGAGAGAAGGACAGAGGCAGAAGACTTGAGAGCAAGGTAGAGTTAGGTTACCTTGGGAAGAATGAAGAGAGTGAGTTGTGAAATGACAGGTGAGGAGAGATATATGCATCTCTGGTACTTCCCCCTACTTGTAATTTATTTTAGTGTCTGTCTCCTTCTAGTTTGTAAACCCATTGATGTCTACTAACTCTACCATACTCTGCACTAAGTGTTCAATAAATACTTCATTAATGTATGGTGGAGTGAGTTGGTGGAGATCCTTGAAGTCTATTGTGAAATATTTTTGTTTGATGAGGAGAGGCATGGAAAATCAGTGGAGGGTTCTGAGGAATGGAGAGTTGTTAGCTGGTTGACACTTTAAGAAGATAATACATGCAGCACTGTGTAGTCTGTATAGGAGTAGAGAGGGCAGAAGGCAGAAAAACAGCAAGGAGATGGATACAATCGTTTAGCCATGATAGGACCAGAGCTTGTAATTACCAGAGCTTGTAGTGTGGCTACAATGGCACAGCCCTCTCCTGGTTCTTCTTCTTTTGCTATGGCTGTTCCTTTACAGTCTTCTTCACCAGCTCCTTCTTTGCCTTCCATCTTCTAACTGTGGGAATCCCTTATGATTCATTTATTGGTCCCCTTCTAACTATCCATCTACTGCTACTGCCTTGGAGAATTCATTCAGTCTGATAATAGCTTCATCGACCATCTCTATGTGTATGATTCCCAAATCTACCTTTCCATCTCTGATCACTCTCCTTCTCTGCAGTCCCATATTTCCTCCTAACTTTGGGATATCTCTCCTTGGATGGCCCAGTGACACCTCAAAATTAACATTTGATTTATAAAACAGGATTCCATTCCTTTCCACCCAAACCCTGTCTTATCTCAAACTTTCTCATCACTGTTAGACAACACCACTAGCCTCCCTGTCTCACAAGCCCACTAGTATCCTCAGCATTATCCTCAACTCACTCTCTCATTCAACCCACATATTCAGTCTGTCACCAAATCCTATTGGGTCTATCTTCACAACATCTCTCAAATCTGCCCTTTTCTCTTTATCAAATAGTTACCATGCAGATCAAAGCACTTATCATATCCTGTCTTGATTATTGCATCAGTCTCCTCACTGTACTTCTGCTTCCTGTCTCTCGCTACTTCAGCCATACTTCACTCTGCTGCCTAAGATCATTTTTCTGAAAAACAATTCAGTCCATAGCTTCCAATCCTATGAGGCCTCCAATGGTCGTCCATTTATCTCCTCATCAAACAGAAACTCTTACCATCAATCAGTTCTCCCCCTCCTAACATTCCACACTGATCTCTTACTACATCCTAGCCTAAAGTTTTTGGTCTTCTAATGCCAGACTACTCACTATACCTTGATCTTGCCTATCTCAGAGCCAACCCCTTGTCCACATCCTCCCTCCCTCTGATCTGGAACTCCCTCACCCTATTTACCTAAGAGATCAACACTCTCCCCAGCTTCATAATTTTCTTGGTAAAAATGTGGAAGTGGTTGACCATTGCCTTCTGCTGTGCAGTAAATTTGAGTCTCCACCCTCGACTCTCATGCTGCTGCTGCCCAAAACAGGTGAGCTTTGACTTATAGCAGATTACCTTTCACTCACTAGCCACTGCCCAAGCTAGGAATGGAATGGGTATCCCTCTGCTTGACTGGTATCCCTCTGCTTGACTCTCCCTCCCAAAGCTGAGACTGGTAGAATAGTGGAAACTCTCCAGGTGCAATCCTGAAAGGGGCCATTTCCCCTATCTGTAATTTATTTTAATGTCTATGTCCCCTCTGACTGTAAGTTCCTTCTGGGCAGGGATCATGTCTATTAACCCTATTGAATTATGTTTTCCCAATTGTTTGATACATTGCTTTACATATAATAAGTGCTAAACAAATACCATTGATTGACCAATTAGTTATTGAGTATTTTTTGTGTGCAGAGCACTGTAGTAATCTCTTGGAAGAACACAAAAACTTGTAGATAGTATTTCTGCCCTCAAGGAACTGAAGGGATAGAAAAAACTAAAAGAACCCAAAGGGCTTCAAATAACAAATATAACTTCACTGTAAAAGATGACCTTTTTTGTAAGATTACCCTCTGTGGTTGACTGTTGGTCCTACAATGAACTCTTTAGCCACATGCAAATCCTAAGATGAATTTCATTATTGGCATCATCTATAGATGAGTATATAATAATAATGTTGGTATTTGTTAAGCGCTTCCTAGTGCCGAGCACTGTTCTAAGCGCTGGGGTAGACATAGGGGAATCAGGTTGTCCCACGTGGGGCTCACAGTCTTAATCCCCATTTTACAGATGAGGGAACTGAGGCGCAGAGAAGTGAAGTGACTTGCCCACAGTCACACAGCCGACAAGTGGCAGAGCTGGGATTCGAACTGACTCCAAAGCCTGTGCTCTTTCCACTGAGCCATGCTGCTTCTCATATGGTTGATGCTATTTCATGATAGAGAAACAGAGCTTGCCAAATCTTTGTCAGCTTTTGGAAAATAGTGAATACTCTTTGTCTAAAATACATTTTATTTCTGTTCTTTCTGGGAAGCATTATTCACTAAATTGGGCTAGAAGGGTTGTAGGTAGAGTTCAGTTGTTTATACATGAAACTGCTGCAATTATAGTGAAACAAAACTCAGTCCTGAATTCCTCTGTAACTATGGCAACCCAAATTAAATGAATTCTATTAGAAATACGAAAAAAGAATTCCAGTAGGAGAGGGTAAATATTACCTATCATTGATTTATGATGGTTCTAGGGCTTGGAAAATGGTGAATATATTTCTGTCATGAAGCATATTTGTTCGAACTTCTTATTGATAGGGGCTTTGACTATTTAAATAGTGTCAGCTAGAGATCATTAATTTTGACATCTCTTTTCAATAATAATAATAATAATGTTGGTATTTGTTGAGCACTTACTATGTGCCGAGCACTGTTCTAAGCGCTGGGGTAGACATAGGGGAATCAGGTTGTCCCACGTGGGGCTCACAGTCTTAATCCCCATTTTATAGATGAGGGAACTGAGGCACAGAGAAGTTAAGTGACTTGCCCACAGTCACACAGCCAACAAGTGGCAGAGCTGGGATTCGAACTCATGAGCCCTGACTCCAAAGCCCATGCTCTTTCCACTGAGCCATGCTGCTTCTCAATCACTTTTCCTTGATTACAAAGCATCTCTCAGACTTCCCATTATTCTCTCATGGGGTTAAGGAGAACAGTCCTCTATGTCTGGGTCATATCTCATTGCATTGGTCCAAAGGTTATTCTCCTTGAAGGCTATCAGGGTAAGCAATTCCTTTTCTTTCATTTGCATTGTAAAGTAAAAATAAGTTTGGTTCCCCTATTTTATTTCATGTTAAATGGATAAAACATGTAATTGTCAAGGGTTCTCTATGCTCAGGTGCAAGTGAAAATGGATTGCATCAGAGAATTAAACTTCTGTTAAATGGTACTCCAAGTAGACTAATTCAAAATTTGATTAAAACAATAGTTTGTGGATATAATAGAAACAATGATGTATAAGAAATTTAGATTCTTTCATGGTTTTCAGCATTTGGGGGTCAGGGTTGTATGTTGTTCAATGGTTTAAGCCTATTCTTTACATACTTACCTCTACCCTCTCTTTCAAATTAACTCAGTGTCTCAAATCTTGATTCAAGCAAACAGGGTATTATTCATCCTTACTAAATGTCTACAGTTTTTATGCAAGTGAAGTCTCAAAGCAGTTTGTCTAAAGGGGATGGGAATCAGAAGAGAAATGTTATACTGACTCTCCCAAGTGCTTAGTACAGTGCTCTGCACACAGTAGGCACTCAATATGATTGAATGAATGAATAATGCAAAATTCATTAGTGAGTTCTCAAGAACCGCCAAAATGATGAAACCATAAAACATAAAATAGTTATCTGATAGTAACAATGTAGATATGTACCATAATGAAATATTTAGACTTTGTTCAAATGTACATATGCAAATTCAGTACCTAATTTTTAAAGTGTTAAATCTTTCATATCCTGTTCAGCAAAAGGCTGCTTGTAGCACCCTAAAGATTTGCAGTCATCTATGTTAAAGAAATTTATCACTGTAGAATGTTAGAATATTAAAGTGCAACAACCTGTATTCACTTTATTTGTCAGCCATGATACTTTACAGGTAGATAAAGGGCCGTGCTTACGCTGAGGTAAGTTTTGCCACGTTATCTTGAAGTGAGAGCACTCTAAGAAACAGTGGCATTAACATTCAGTTCTATTTTGAAAGATTTTCTATTAAAGAGCATTATTACTGGGAAGCAGTACTAAGTACTATAAAAAGAAAATCATGACATATAGTTTTGCTACCTTGTGATCCTGCAGAACCTGTATGATGAACAGGAGGCTACAATAAGAACAGGACATGGAGAAACAGATTTTTCATTAGTAAGGGTGTAAGACAAGGATGTAGCTTATCGAATTATCTGTTCATCCTTTACACTGAATACTTAATGAGAGAAGCTGGATTTGATGAAGACGAACGGGGAGTAAAGTTTGGAAGAAGGAATATAAACAACCTTCGTTATGCTGATACAAACCTACTAACAGAAAGTGAAGAAGATTTGAAGGGCTTATTATTATAAGTTAAGGAACAGAGGGAAAAGATGGGCCTACATTTGACTGTCAGGAAAACAAAGATCATGGCAACTGAAAGTTTAACATAGCTGTAGTGGGTGGACAGATGATTGAAATAGTTGACAATTTTTCTCTCCTGGGATCGATAATCAGTAATAAAGGAACTAGTAGTAAAGAAATTCGCTGGAGATTAATTTTAGGAAGACTTGCTATGAAGATCCTGGAAAAAGTCATGAAATATGCAGTTACAATTGGCACAAAAATACAAATTGTCAATTCTATGGTGTTTCCAGTGACAGTGTGTGGATCCAAAAGCTAGACAGTGAAAAAACAGGCTAGAAAGAACACTGATCCTTTTGAAATGTGGTGTTGGAGAAGGATTTGCAAATACTTGTCAGCTGCCAAATACAGTGACAGCTGCCACTTGTCAGCTGTGTGACTTTGAGCAAGTCACTTAACTTCTCTGTGCCTCATCTGTAAATGGGGGTTAAGACTTTGAGCTCCATATGGGACAACCTGCTTACCCCAGTGCTTAGAAAAGTGCTTGGCACATAGTAAGCACTAAACAAATATCATTATTATTACTACCATTATTAAATGCCATGGACTGCCTGAAAAACAAACAAATGGATTTTAAAGCAAATTAAGCCAAAGTGGTCTTTGGAAGGCCAAATAACTCGATTTAGATTAGCATATTTTGGACACATAATGAGGAAGATTAATTTTCTGGAGAAAACACTAATGCTAGGAACAGTCCAGGGAAAATGAGGAAGAGGCAGACCAATAACTAGATGGATAGAGACCATAACAATGATAATAGAAGAACTGTTAGAAAGGTTGCAGATTATTCATTCATTCAATTGTATTTATTGAGTGCTTACTATGTGCAGATCAAGTACTAAGTGCTTGGATTTTACAATTCGGCAACAGATATAGACAAAGCCTGCCCAACAATGGGCTCACTGATTATGGCAGAAGACAGGACATTCTGGAGAAAGTATATCCTTGGAGTCACTAAGAATCGTCAATGACTTGACAGCACATAATAATAGTAGTAATAATGATAATAATAATAAAGGATTGTGATCCCATGGTCAAAAAAATTGCATTAGTTGTTGTTCAACTATTCCTTTAACAATTCCTAAATCCTGTGAGACTGGGCAAAGACTGCTACCTTTCATGAAAGGGTGTTTCCCCACAGTGGGGGGGGCATTTACTTCCTGCAAAAAATCTTATATTGATCCCTTTATTGTATCTTTAAGCTCTTTATTTTTAGCAAGTACCTTTGCAAGTTACAGTTGCTAATGCTGTTATTATGTGTCTGCATGTTTGGGACTCTATGGCTACTCCCTGATGCAATTATAAACTTTCAGAGGCAAGGCAACATGATTCTTTAATCTAACTCCAAATAATTCACAGCATCTATACAGCTATTCAGATTGCCATGCATTCTTCAAATGGAATTTGTTATGAGGGAACCGTAAATACTTCGTGTATACTCAGTTTCGATGAGAGACACATCTGAATCTATTGTTGATTCTCACCAGGTCCCATGAAGTCTTTTTCTCCATACTGAATTCTGTTTCTCCTCTCATACATGGAGCTGAAAGGGTTTCAAAGGCGTGAATTCTAAGTGGAGGCAAGATAACCCTGGGCACACTGGCAGAAGCAAGTCTGGGTTTTGAGACTATTGTTCAAATTTCATTTTGCTGTGAATCACTAAGCACCTTCTTAACATTAGTGTTATCAAATCAAGTAGAAAGATAAATATTTATTTTACTTATTGGAGCTGTGGGATGAGTGTAGAAGAAAATTAATCCTTGGGAACAATTTTGCCCTGTAGACTGTCCTGAAAATGTCATTCTTCCCAGCCCATTAAGAAAATGGTTTCAACTCCCAGAGAAATACCTGCTGAGTAACATTAAGCACCTGCTTAACATTAGTGTCACTGAGAACTAGGAAATACCAATGTTTCTGAGGCCACATGTGCCCAGGTTTGTCTCTGAGCCATCCTAAGAACCCTGCATCAGTGCAGTTGATAATAATGATGCCACCCACAGCATCCTCATTGGGAGCACCTCTCAATAGACTTCAAGTGGCATCCAGTTGGAGTGGATTTAGATCACTAAGAAGGCACTCACAGGAAGAAGACATATCTTTTCTGCTTGATCCAAGCTGCTTGACATTTTTTATAAATGTTTTGAAATGCATTTTTTAGGATGCAGCAAAAAGTATGATTGTCAAAGTGCCCTTTGGTTAACTGACAAATCCATTACTACCCTTGAGAAGTATAGCTGGATTGATTGAGAAATAGGCAAATTTGTCAACTTTTTCCCCATCAATTGTTTAGTTGATCTCATGCAGACAGCATTGCTATTCCTGATTTTTACAAGAAAGAAATAAAACATTTTCAGTATTTTCTTGATACTGCAAGTCCAAATAATTTTAACTTTACGTTAACAAATTTGCCCATTTTTCTAGTTGCCTTGGCTGATTTTACTACAGCTTAAAATAATGATATATATCATTAAGCTGTTATCCTGAGTAAATGTGATGCCATTAATTCTTTCTACCCTACTTATAGACATTATTTCCAATTGGTTTAATTGCCCCTGGTCTGAGACTCAAGCAGGTGTTTCTGTGGCAGTTGCAACCATTCTCTTAATGGGCTGGGAAAGATGACATTTTCAGGACAGTCAGGGCAGTAAGAAATTATTCCCAGAGATTAGTTTCCCTCTGCACTCATCCCAAAACTCCTGTAAGTAAAATAAATATTTATTTTTCTTCTTGATAAGATACCTTTACCCCCTCCCCCTCTTTTTCATCAACAGTAGGAGGGGTTTCATGGTTGATATGCATATTCATTTCACATTTGTAACATTTCTAGTTACCTAAGTGCTTATTATGTACTAAGCACAACACTAAGTGCTGATATAGATACAAGATAATTATGTCCCACATGGGGCTCACAGTCTAAATAGGAGAGGGAACAGGTATTCAGTCCCTATTTTGCAGATGAAAGAACTGAGGCCTAGAGAAGTTAAGTGACTTGCCTAAGGTCACACAGCAGACAAGTGGTGGAATCTGGATTAGAATCTAGGTCTTCTGACTCCCACGACTGCTTCTTACAGTTTTCTAACAGAAAGTTGCCAGAGGGATTCAGAGATCTCTTCTCTCTGCCAAGCTGCTTCAATTGGCTGAAAACTTTTAACACCAGAACTACTGCCTATCCCCCTACCCTTCCATAGATCTCGATCCGACCTGCTTTGGCAGAGAAGCAGCCTTTCTTTCATTTTATCTTTCTCTGTAGCCTGGGCTGAAAACACTTGGCACTCTGGTAACAAAGACCGGTCTTTTACATATCAATTGCTGCCTCTCTTTACATCACCCTAGTTGGTCTCTTTATTCCTAAAAAAATTGCCTCTTCAGTTTCAAGGACCAGCATTCAGTTCAGCAATTAATCCACAGGACCACCCGATTAAGCAGTTATTGCTGACAACCTCACCTATAACCCTTGAACTTCTCTGACCTCATCATATCCCCTTAATCGCCTTCCTCTAATCAGCCTATTCCTTTCCTTCCTTTCTAGCACAATCCCCTCCTCTTCTTCCATCCAGTCCCTCCCCATCCCTTCCACAACCCCTACCTCCTCCCCAGGCCTATCCCTATTGTCTTGTCTCAGTGCTGCTCCTCGTCTCCCCGCGCTTCAACTCAGTCTCATAATAATGATAATAATGATGATATTTGTTAAGAGCTTACTATGTGGCTAGCACTGTTCTAAGCACTGGGGTAATTACAAGTTAATCAGTTTGTCCCACGTGAGGCTCACAGTCTTCATTCCCATTTTACAGATGAGGTAACTGAGTCAAAGAGAAGTTAATAGACTTGCCCAAGGTCACACAGCAAACAAGTGGCAGAGCTGGGATTTGAACCCACATCCTCTGGCTCTCAAGCCCAGGCCATTTCCATTAAACCACGCTGTTTCCCCTCATACAACCCTTCTCCAACCCTTGTACACCTCCACCCCTCCCTTAGCACCTCCCCCACGGCCTCAGACAAGTGTGGCCTGTGGAACCCCCATTCCACTGTGGTAAAGCTTCCTTTCATCCTTGATCTATTCCTGACCCAGTCACAGGTATGATCTCCTTATCAATCAATCAATTGTATTTATTGAGCATTTCCTGGGTGCGGAGCACTGTACTAAGTCTTGGGAGAATACATTTTAACAATAAGCAGATATAGCAATTATCAGACACTTTCCCTGCCCATACAAGCTTACAGTTTTCCTGCTCCTCTGCAGCCACTCTCCTTCTGCCCCTTTTTTGTCTCTCCTATCTTTCCCATCTGTCCCAGCAGTATCTCAAGAGATCTCCCATCTCCTTTCAAAATCTATCCTCTCCACCTGTGCCTCTGAGCCCATCCCTTTGCACCTTTTCAAAACACTTTCCCCCTTCTTTCTTCCCTCTCTGACCACCATATTCAACTGTTCATTCAACAATGGCTTAAACATTTTTTTAAGCATTTTTCAAACATGCTTATGAATCTCTATCCTAAAAAAGCCCTCCCTCAGTGACAAAGATCCACCCAGTTACCACCCCATTGCCTTCCTCTCTAAACTTCTTGAGCAAGTTGTCTACACTCACTGCTTCCACTTTCCTTTCATCCATTTCTCTTCTTGACCTCTTCTAATTTAGATTCTGACCCCTTTGTTTCACTGAAAATGTTTCCCTAAAGGTCACCAATAATCTCTTCATTGCCAGATCCAGTGGCCTCTACTCCATTCTAATTCTGCTCCATCTCTCATCTGCCTATGACTCTGTAGAGCACTCCCTTCTCCCTGAAATATTATCTAACCTTGGCTTCACTGACACTCTCCTCTTGTAGTTGTTCTCCTATTTCTCTGGTTGCTCATGCTAATTCTCTTTCATGGGCTCAACCTCTGCCCTCCACCCCAAACTGTGGGATTCCTTCAAGGCTCAGTTCTTGATTCTTTTTTTTATTTGCTGGGGAGTGGATGGGGAGATGAGATTTGTATAATGATTACTACGTGCCAGGCACTGTACTATGCACTGGGTAGATACAAACTAAGCCAGCTGGACATAGTCTATGCCCCACATAGTACTCACAGTATTAATCCCCATTTTAAAGATGAAGTAACTGAGACACAGAGAGGTTAAATGACTTGCCCAAGATCACACAGCAGACAAGAGGCAGATTCAGGATTAAAGTCCAGGTCCTTCTAACTCGCAGGCACATGATCTATCCACTAGGCCACCCTTCTTCCCTTCTATTATCCATCCACACTCAGTCCCTTTGAAAACTCATTCATTTCCATGGTTTCAATTACCATCTTTATGCAAATGATTCCCAAATCTGTGTTTCCAGCTCTGATCTTTCTCCTTCTCTGCAGTCTCATATTCCTCCTGCCTTCAAGACATTCATATTTGGATAACCCACTGACACCTCAAACTTAACATGTCCAAAATAGAACACTTCATCTTCCCACCCAAACCCTGACCTCCCATTGAGTTTCCCATCACTGTAGACAGCACTACCATCCTCCCTGTCTCATAAGCCTGTAACCTTGGCATTCTCCTTGACCCATTTCTCATTCAACCCATACATTCAATCTTTTACCAAGTACTGCAAGTTCTGTTGCTTCAACCTTCACAACATCACTAACATCCACCCTTTCAACTCCATCCAAATTGCTAGTATGCTGACCCAAACACTTAACTACTGCATCAGCCTCCCCATAGATCTTCCTGTCTCGTGTCTCTTGCCATGCCTGACTATACTTCACTCTGTTGACCAGATCATTTTTCTCACAAATATTCAGTCCATGTTTCCTCACTCCTCAAGGCCCTCCAGTGGTTGCTCATCCACATGCAAATCAAACAGAAACTCCTTACCATTCTCTTTAAAGCACTCATTTTGCCCCTTCCTATGTTACCTCACTGGTTTCCTACTATAACCCAGCACGTTCATTTGACTCCTTTAATACCAACCTACCTACTGTAACTTGAGCTCACTTATCTCTCCACCAAACCCTAACCCACATCCTGCTTCCAAACTGGAACACTCTTCCCCTTCATATCCAACAGACCACCACTCTCCCCTCCTTCAAAGCTTTGTTAAAATCACAATCCTCCAATAGGCCTCCCCGGACTAAGCCCTCATTTCTTCTACTCCCCTCCTTTCTGCATTGCCTTATGCTTGGATTTGTACCCTTTATTCATCTTGCCCTTAGCCCCAGTGCATATATATATATGTATCTGTAATTCATTTTAGTGTCTGTTTCCCATCTAAACGGTAAGCTCCTTGGGGACGAACAACATTTTTACCAACTCTGTTATACTGTACTTTCCCAAGTGCTTAGAATAGTACTCTGCACTCAGTAAGCAGTCAATAAATATGACTGATTGATTGCCAGATTTTCTAACATGTACTGTAAACTTCTCTTAAAAAACCTGCAATGATTACCAATTACTCTCTAATCCGGCAGAAACTCCTTATAATTGCCTTTGAAGCGCTCTACTAGTTCCTTGCTTCTTACTTACCCACCCTCTTAACTCACGACAACCCAGCTTGCAATCTCAATTCTTTCAAGTTCACTTAGTCACTTTGCTTCATTTTCAGCTTTCTTAAGTCAAATTCCTGGTTCACACTCCTTCCCCTTTCATATTCAACTGACCACAGCTCTCAACATCTTTAAAGTCCTTCTGAGATCACATCTGCTTTAGGAATAAACTGTAATCTTCCCACTTTATAGCTCTCAACTGCTAGTTCTATCTTTCAGTGCCCCTCCAAGAACTTAATCTGTCCCTCCCTTATGTACATGTCTTAAATACTCTATTACTCTCCCATTTAAATCCTATCTCCCCAATTTCACTGTAACCTTTCTTCATTTCTTCAAACTATGCTGTACTCTCCCAAGTGCTCACTTCAGTGGTGTGGACCCAGAAGGCACTCAATAAATGCTATTGACGGTGATGACAGTCTAAACAGTCTAAACCTTCCCAAGGTTCCAAAAGTTGTTGCAGTTGAGGTCCAGCTCCAGCCTAGGTCTGTGTGATCCTGCTCAGATATTTTGAGTCCCGCCAACCTCAGGCATACCTGTGTTGACCCTTTTGGATAATTTAGGCTGAAACAGACACTCTGAGCTTATTTATGCCCATAGTGCAGTCAGGAAAATTTTAATTGTGGCTTTTTTGATCCAGCTAAATCTGGTCACCTGTTTTTTGGTGTCAGATTTTTGTAATTAGTATAAGTGCTGACCCACACTCTGCTGACATCCATGCTTTCACAGTTCTTAGCTTGTCCAGGGCCTCCCGAGTCAATCAGGAGAGCTGCAAGTAAGCAGATTCAGTTGAAAACCTAAGGTAATGGACAGGGGTCTTGCTGACCCTTGGGTTTTTCCTCCCCAAGGATCCCCTAGTTAATCAAAAGCATTAATAAGATCCAGTTAATTCAGGTTAACAGGACAGTTTTTTAATGTACAAGCTAATCAGTAAAATCAATTAAAAACTAGCAAAACTTTCCTTCTTTTTAATCCATTTCACCCCAGATGGATAATACCCTTGCACGTATAAACTAGCATTTTCTGACATTTACCTACAATAGTTTCCATTCTCTATTAAAGGCTACATTTTATTACATCTAAGTGAGCATGCCTATGGGTTTCTAGATGCATATATTTAGCAAATCTGTTTACATTTTTGACATATAGCCTTTTTTTCCAGTCCCTTAGCACTAACTCCAAACCCTAACCTGGAAAAACATATTCCCTGATAACTGGCAATACATAAGGGTTATCAGCACTCTTTAGAGAAAGAAGTTCATTTCCGAGCCAATTCTTCCAATCTCCAGTAACAGTTAGCTTGCCAAAAGGAACTGAAGTCCTAAATTCTCCTTCACAATTGCAGAACATCTCACCTGTGAAGCCTAGTCATTATGTTTCTGTCACTAAGGTGAAAGACCCATAACTCAAAAAGCCTCAGGCATGAGTGAGTTACCAAGGTCTTTCATACATGAGAAGGAGACATAATTATCACTCTTCAGAAGTGAGATGGAATTTATTTTATTTTTTTTGAAGTGGAAGGAGAGCTAGAAAGACTCAAATAATCAGGTGAAATAATCTGAGAAACAAATTAACCTCAGCAACATGAATGACCAAGCTACCTGGAATGAATTGAATATTTTTATGAATTGAACTCAAACCCCTTGTCAGTGTTTGAACTATGGGTGACTTTAATTTCATGTTAAAATGATGAACCTTCATGTGCCTCTGCCCTTGGATCAGCCAGAACCTGAAGTGTAAATAGCCTAAGACAATTTCTTTGCCCTTTCAGACCTGTCAAAACAATGATGAGGCAGAAATTTCATGAAAACTTCTCTTTCTACAAATATTTTCATTGTCAGTTCCAGTATATTACCTCTGCTATCACCTCTCCCTCTCTCTCACATGTAATTTCTTCATTGTTTCCTCTGATCTATCATTTTGCTTTTTTCTTTGTTTTCTCTGTCTCATTCTCATTTTCTTTTTCCCACTCTTGCTTCATTCAACCAAAACGAATGCATAGAATCAGGAATTCCAGATCACCAAATGAAATGAGCCCTGGGGTCAATCTAATTTTGTGCTCTCAAAATCCAAGAGTATATCTTTCCAGGGAAGCAGTGGAGTAGATACAAGATGATCAGGTTAGACAATTCCCGTCCTTCATGGGGGCTCACAGTCTATGTAAGAGGGGGAATAGGTGTTGAAGCCCCATTTTCAGAGGAGGAACATGAGCCACAGAGAAGTTAAGTAACTCTCCCAAGATCACACAGCAGGCAAGTGACAAAGCTGAGTTTTAAAACCCAGGTTCTATATCTCCCAGGTCTGAGCTCTTTAGTCTACGCTTCTACTAGGATGCGGAAAGTTCACTATTAATCTGGCAGTGAAATTCAGTACACCTTTAAATCATAATGACAAAGGGAGCACATGCAAGAATGAAACAAAGGCCTACACTGGAATTATTAAATGGCAATGCAATTAGATTATGAGTAAAGTAGAAAAAATTCAAACAACATTTTCTATAAAAAGGAACTAGCATTTATCTAAAACAGAAAGCAGTTCCACAATGAAACTTTTTATTTTCAAAATAAAATGCACTGCTCTGACAGTTGTGTGACAATATTTCACAACTTCTCTTTCAGTGTTATATTCTTTCATACTGGTTGAAATAAATGTATATAATTGGGAAGCTTGCCAGGTTGAATTTGTCTGTCTGTAACAAATACAAATTTGTCTATCCAGTGAATGAAACCATATTAATGACTCACAGATGAGGAACCAGCCCTTCTGTGCAAACCAGTGCTTTACTTTAAAGAGAATTTCCACTTAAATGGGATTGGCATCTGCTGAGATCTGGAGTTAGGGGCCAAGGTATGATGAAGCTTGAACTGTAGAGCTATCAGTACCTCACTAGAAGATTTCAGGTAATTGCACCGGTTCCATACAGAATTAATTCTAATTTTCATTCACTTAAGGCTAAAGCCATGTTTCTAGGTTGTAAGACCCATGTGGTAGTGGAGGGAACTCACCAGAAGATTTCAGTAACTGTGAATAATGCAAGCCAATTATGAGAGTGAAAAGACTGCTCCACCAACTTCCCAAGAGCAGTAGTGTCTCAGAGTAGTGGTCCCAAACACTTAGCAAAGGACACTGTACTAATAGACACTCAGGGAATATCATCAGTACTACTATGCTACTGCTACTACTGCTTCAACTACTGTTACTAATACCGCTAGATGATAACTCTTCAGGACTTTTCAGGAGTGTAAAGAGAGGCCATAAAAGCAAAGTAATTGTTGAATGGAAGCAGCATGTCCTAGTGAAAAACAGCATGGGCCTGGGAGTCAGAGATTCTAATTCTGCTCTGCTACTTGCCTGTTTGTGTATCACTGGACAAGCCACTTAACGTGTCTGTGCCTCAATTTCCTCACCTCTGAGATTCATCACCCATACTTCCTCCTACTTAAACTGTGAGCTCCACGTGGGAAAAGGACTATGTCTGATCTGATTAACTTGTATCTATCCCAGTGCTTAGAACAATGCTTGAAACATAGTAAGGGCTTACTTAACAAATACCATAATTATAAGTCTTATTATATGCATTTCAAAACTGGCTGGTATGAGTCTCGCGTGGCTCAGTGGAAAGAGCCCAGGCTTGGGAGTCAGAGGTCATGGGTTCTAATCTCGGCTTCGCCACTTGTCAGATGGGTGACTTTGGGCAAGTCACTTCACTTCTCTGGGCCTCAGTTATCTCATCTGTAAAATAGGGATGAGCCCCATGAGGGACAACCTGATCACCTTGTATCCCCTCAGCGCTTAGAACAGCGCTTTGCAAATACTAACATTATTATGATTATTATGAGAAGCAGCGTGGGTCAGTGGAAAGAGCACGGGCTTTGGAGTCAGAGGTCATGGGTTCGAATCCCCGTTCGGCCACTTGTCAGCTGTGTGACTTTGGGCAAGTCACTTAACTTCTCGGTGCCTCAGTTACCTCATCTGTAAAATGGGGATTAAGATTGTGAGCCCCAAGTGGGACAACCTGATTCCCCTGTGTCTACCCCAGTGCTTAGAACAGTGCTCGGCACAGAGTAAGCGCTTAACAAATACCAACATTATTATTATTATTATGAGGTTGTAGAAAGGACTAAAGTTGTGCTCTAAGAGCCAAGATTTGTTCCTAAAGGCCCTTTGCATACCTTATTACTATAGCTTCTTCCTCTTATTTATTTTAGTGTCTGCCCCATCTGTCCCCACTTGATTATAAATTCCTTTCAGGCAGAGATCATATGTACTGATTCTGTACTTTCCCAAGTGCTTAGTGCAGTGCATGCATTAGGAACATGATAAATATTAAATACTAAAATAAATTCCCAGACTAAGCTCCCCTTTTCCTCAGCTCCCCCTCCCTTCCCCATAGCTCTGACTCGCTCCCTTTGCTATACCCCCCTCCCCACCCCATAGCACTTGGGTATATATGTACATATCTATAATTCTATTTATATTAATGCCTGTTTGCTTGTTTGATGTATATATAGCTATAATTCTATTTATTTATATTGATGCTATTGATGTCTATTTACTTGTTTTGATATTTGTCTTTCCCCTCCTAGACTGTAAGCCCGTTGTGGGCAGAAAATGTCTCTATTGCTGAACTGTACTTTCCAAGCTTAATTAGTACAGTGCTTAGAACAGCGCTTGGGACACAGTAAGTGCTTAACAAATACCATCATCATTATTATCATTATTGTGTATAATCATAATTATCCATCATATTTATTTATGTTAAATAGTTTCTGCCGGATGACTCCCTGTCCAATATTGTGGGTGGCAGGGGTTATCCACCTGAGGTGTGCCAGGCATGTTTGTGGTAGTTAGGGGGAGGAGTGAGGTATATCACCATTCCTGGGATGTGGGTGGGAATGCAGGTGGGTATATACAATGTGCCAAAAGCTCAGGCTACAGTTGTGCCTTCCCAGGTGCCTCCTTTCCTTCCTGTTCCCCAGCGCTGAGTCCTGCAGCATCAGGGATCCAGGCGTCAGCCCCTCCCACTGCATTCTGAAGGGTCCTCAGCACTTCACTTCTGCCCTGTGCTCAACTGCCATATCCCAGCCACAAGTAGTGGGGGACCCAGGACGGCAGGTGGGCGGGGAACATATCTTTTGTTTCTGTTCTTTCCCAGTTGAATGCACCGGTGTATTCAGAACTATTACTGCTACTAGTAATATG
This sequence comes from Ornithorhynchus anatinus, assembly GCF_004115215.2. NCBI lineage: Eukaryota > Metazoa > Chordata > Mammalia > Monotremata > Ornithorhynchidae > Ornithorhynchus > Ornithorhynchus anatinus. The sequence continues at coordinate 113,828,701 of NC_041729.1, forward strand.
CTTTCAGTTATGAAGGAGAGAAAATCTACAAAATGACATCTTGTATTATTATACCCGCTAATCTGGGGGGCTCAACCACTCCCGTGGCTGCAACTATCATCTCCATATAGATGACTCCAAATCTTCCACTCCATCCTCAGTCCTTCTCCTTCTCTTTCTCCTGACTCTATGCATATCCCTCCACTCATCAAAATTATCCAATGACTTTTCATTCATCTCCATATCAAGCAGAAAGTCCTCATAATAAGCAGTGTGGCTTAGTGGTAAGAGCACGAGCTTGAGAGTCAGAGGTCATGGGTTCTAATCCTACCCCACCACTTGTCAGCTATGTGACCTTGGGCAAGTCACTTAACTTCTCTGTGCCTCAGTTACCGCATCTGTAAAATGGGGATGAAGACTTGTGAGCCTTACGTGGGACACCCTCATTACCTTGTATCTACCCCAGTGTTTAGAACAGTGCTTGTCACATAGTAAGTACTTAACAAATACCAACATTATTATTATTATTAAAGGCAGTCAATCATTTCTCTCCTCACTGCACATCTTCACTCCTCTCCCAATATAACCCAGCCCATAAATCTCATTCCTATAATACCAACTTATTCACTGTTCCTCGCTCTAATTATTATTGTTATTGATGATAATTAATATAAATCAATATATTATTAAGTATAATAAATATCACTGCAATTAATAATAATAATAATAATAATAATATTTGTTAAGTACTTACTGTGCACTAAGCCCTGAAATAAGCATTGGGGAAGATTGGAGAGAGTCCCTGCCCCTCATGGGGCTCACAAGCTAAGCTAAGTAGAAGGAAAAATAGATATTTAATTACTATTTTACATATGAGGAAACTGAGGAACAGAGAAGTTAAGTGACTTGCCTAAAGTCACACAGCAGGCAAATGTGAAGTAATGTTAGCTAGTAGAAAGGGCATAAGCCTGGGATTTAGGGGACCTAGGTTCTAATTCCATCTTCACTGCTTGCCTGCTTTGTGACCTTGGGCAAGTCACTTAACTTCTCTGTGCCTCAGCTTCCTCAACTGTAAAATGGAGATTAAAAACCTGTTCTCCTTACTACTTCGACTGTTAGTCCCTTGTGCAACAGGGACTGTCTCTCCTGATTGATTTTAAACTATTCAAGCACCTAAAATGGTGCTTGACAAATGATATTGAAAATAGTGCTTATTAAATTAAATAACATTAAAGCAATGCTCAACAAATACCATTAAAAAGATGTTATTGACTTGGCCAAACTCTTCCTGCTGACTGGGACTCATACTGACTTCAGACCTGGCAGATAACTACTCTCCCTACCTTTGAAGTCCTTTTCCAAAACTACATCTTCTCCAGAAAGACCTCCAAAGTGATTGCTCATCTCTCCACTCTATCGCCATTCTGTGTTACCAGGACACTTGAATCATTTCTCCTTAAGCACGGCTTGAATCATTTCTCCTTAAGCACTTCATTATTCACCCCACCCCATATCCCATGAGCAATAATGTACATACTTTTTTACTTGGTTGCTTCCTCTACCTGCAATTTGTTTCAGCGTCTTCTCTCTGGCTAGACTTTTAGCTCCTTGAAGGTAGGGGTCATGTATACTAAACTAACTTCACTGTACTCTCCCAATATCTTAATACAGTGCACAGAGTATAGAGTCAAGTACTATTGATTCATTGTCAGTTCTTTGTCAGTGGTTTTGCAGCTGTTGACAAAGTAACTTGCAGATTCTGCTTCAAAATGACACTGATGTTGCGCAATGAAATAGCTTATAGAGGTTGCCCTGGAGGTGAAAATTTCCTGACACACAGTCATAGTCTCATTTTATTCATTCATTCATTTGCTCATTCATTCACTCATATTTATTGAGTGCTTACTGTGTGCAGAGCACCATACTAAGTGCTCTGGAGAGTACAACAATAAAGAGTCATATTTCCTGCCTAAAATGAGCTTACAATCTAGAGGGGATTCAGTTCTTTTTGGTTCATTTCTTTCTGAAATGGTGCATTCTTTCTGAACCATTAATGGCTTCCTTCGTTGAGGAGAACTGCCTTTGAAATCATCCAGACCTGAGTGCCTATGAAAAGCTACATGGGGTTGCATAGAGGATTAAGAATCTAGTGCAAATTTTCCTGCACTGTACTAGCTGAAACCTGTGAATAATCACTCAGTGGTATTTACTGAATGCTTACTATGTGCAGAGAACTGTACTAAGCAGTTGGAAAAGTACAGTACAACAAAGTTGGTAGATGCAGTCACTGCCTACAACAAGCTAACAGTCTAGAAGGAAGACAGACATTAATATAAGTAAATAATTTATGGTTATGTACATAAATGCTATGGGACTGAGGGTGGTATGACATACCACATATGACCTACCCATAGGGTACAGATCCAAGTGCATAGATGATGCAGAAGGGAGAGAGAGTGGGGAAAAGAGGGCTTAATCTGGGTGGGCCTCTTGGAAGGGATGTGAGTTTAATAAGGCTTTGAAGGTGGGGAGAATGGTAGTCTGGCATATATGAAGGGGAGGAGAGTTCTCAGTCGGATGGGAGGACATGGCAAAGGGGAATGATGGATGAGATAGACACATGGTAAACTAGCTTTGCTAGAGGAGTGAATTGTATGAGTTGGGCTGTAGTAGGATGTCAGTGAGGTAAACTGGGAGAGGATAAGCAGATTGGGTGCTTTGAATCCAGCGTAAGGAGTTTCTGTTTGATGTGGAGGTGGATGGGGAACCACTAGAGTTTCTTGAGGCGTGGCAAAATATAAACTGAATATATTTTTAGTCAAATGATTTGGGCAGCAAAGTGAAATATGGACAGGGGTGTAGAGGGACAGGTGGCAGGTAGGTCAACAGGGAGGCAGATGCATTAGTCAGGTGGGATAGGATAGGTGTTTGGGTCAGCATGGTAGCAGTCTGGAGGGAGAAGAAAGGGTAGATTTTAGAAATAATGTGAAGGTAAAACTGATTTGGGGATGGATTGAATAGGTGTGTTGTATGAAAGAGATGAGTTAAGGATAATGCCAAGGTTATGGGCTTGTAAAATAGATAGGATAATGGTATTGTCTAAAGTGATGGTAAAGACAGTGGGAGGACAGGATTTGTGTGGGAAGATGAGGAGTTCCATTTTGGGCGTATTTAGTTTGAGGTGTCATAGGGACACTGAGGCGGGAGGAAATGTGAAATTGCAGAGGAGGGGAGAGTTAAGGGCTGGAGATGTAGAATGAGAACCATCCACAGAGAGATGATAGCTGAAGCCATAGGAGAGTATGAGTTCTCCAAGGGAATGGGTGTAGGTCGAGAATAGAAGTGGATCCCGAACTGAACCGTGAAGGACTTCGACCAGTTAGAGGATGGAAGGCAGAGGAGGAGCCAACAAAAGGAACTGAGAATGAGAGGCCAGAGAGTTTGGAGGAGAACCAGGAGAGGATAGGGTCAGTGAAGCCAGGTTTTGGTAATATCTCCAAGAGCCATTGGAAAATAAATGAAGGAAGATGGCTGTCAGGAAAGGAAAAGGGAAAGGAGAAGTGTTTTAATAAGGTATGAAGGGATGAGGACAATGACCTTTTGCCCTTTGAGTATGTCTCTAGAGGGGCTGCCATCTACAGTGCTTGGCAGATAGTAAGCGCTTAACAAATACTAACATTATTATTATTATCTCTCACAGCCCTGCTGCCATCACTGCCATCCTGAGGAAGCTTAAAATCTTAGTTTTTTCACTCTCTTCTGTGCATTCACATTTCTCTATGGTTTCTGCTTCACTTACACCTTTTTCAATTGTTTGTTTCTCTGGCCTTTGGCCTCTCAGAGGCCCCTTCAACTCAAACAGTCAATGAATCACTCAAAAAGTGCTACTTTTTGAGTAATTGTTGTGGACTGAGCACTTTAGTATAAGTGTTTGGGAAAGTACACCAGAAGCAAAAGACCTGGTCCCTGCACTGAAGGAACTTACAATCTAATGGGGGAGGCACTCACTGGGGGAAGATTTTGGTTTTCTTAACCTCAGGGCCTTTGGCCACTGCTCAGCTTCCCATCTAGACTCAGAAATAAGTCCACATCTAGAAAATCACTTTTGCATATGTCTGGAGACTTCCACAGTGAGTCCTGGCTGTCCTGCTACATTCAATCTCCTGCCTTCTCCTGGCCTCACTTTCTAAGTGCAACAGGGCACACAATGGTGGCTTTTGTGGGGTGAAGAACAACAAAAAGAAAAATCTTTTTAACTCTCCAAAATGGGACCAGCTGGATTGCCAGTCTGGCTAAAATAGGAATTACCCTGGAAGACCTAATTAATTTATGGTTCTTGGCTTATAGACTAAGATGGGACTCAGTATCAAAAAGCAGCTGATAAATCACTTTAAAACATTCATTTGTAAATGGGATAAAACTTGGTCAGAGAAATGTGAGGAGGACACATTTTGGCAGTTTGCCTTCTTGAGATTAGAAGATCCCAGGATTTCCCTCAGGATACATTTTTCTCTTTGTTCATAAGAGATGACCTTGAGTGGGTCCTGTATTTAAGAGTTATGTGCTGGCATAATCTTTCTATTTAAAAAAGTGATAAACACTTTTCGGTTTCCTTGGGTTTTTCTCTGTCACATCCAGATGTCTCTTCCCACTGGATCACTGGGCATTTATTCATTCATTCAATCATACTTATTGAGCAGTTACTGTATGCAGAGCACTGTACTTAGCACTTGGAATGTTAAATTCAGCAACATAGACAATCCCTGCCCTATAACGGGTTCACAGTCTAAAAGGGGGAGACAGACAGCAAAACAAAACAAGTAGGCATCAATACCATCAAGATAAATAGAATCATAGATATATACACATCATTAATAGAAGAGAGTAATAAATAATGTATACAAATATACACAAGTGCAGTGGGGAGGGGAAAGGGATAGAGCAGAGGGATGGAGTAGGGGGAATGGGGAGGGGAGAAGGGGCAGAGGGAAAGGGAGGGCTCAGTGTGGGAAGGACTCCTGGAGGAGGTGAGCTCTCAGTATGGCTTTGAAGAGGGGAAGAGAGTTTGCAAATGCACCCAAACCCCATGTTGGCTATGTGACTGTCTTGTACTCAGATCCAGGAGTGTTCTATAGATATCACCACTGACTTTGAGTCTATAAACAAAGTTACCTGCGGGCCTGCCAGCAAGGTCAGTCCAAACTACTCAACAGGAGACCCAGAAAAATGTACCATAAATCTGCATTTACAATAAAGAACCAGTTTACAGCTCTGAATGATTGTCCTACATCCATCTGCCACTATAACTGATTTTAATGTCCTTTTTCAACAGAGAGTTTTAGAGATAGTGATGCAAGTTCTTGATTTGTCTGAATCTTTAGCAGTGATGTGCACAGAGATTATTTATTTCTGTAAATGCCAAGGATAGTATCCAATTGTCCAAGGAAAGAACAAATTTGACTATTAAATGCCAATATGCAATTCCTTTTCCATCTGGCTCCTTTACAGAAAATTATCTCCTAGGTCTCTCCATTTTCATTCTCCTGCCCTCTAAAATTAGACCCCCATTTTACACCCATTGTTTCTCACAGGCTCATCTAATCAACTGTGCCTCATTCTTAACTGGCTTACCCCTGGTGAAATTTCTTACTCCTGCCTGGAAATCTGAATCCCGTCATGTGCAGTTCTACTCTTCTTCAGAATCTTTTTGAAATCCCACTTCCTCAAAAGGCTTCCCAGGGTTAATTTTCTTCTGCACAGAGCTCAATATAAACTACTGATTGATTGACTGGCTGATTGATTGATTCTCCCAAGTCACATCCTTCTTACTCATTCCAGCACTTTTCCACTCACTTCTCATTATGCCCACTGTCTGTCTCTCCTGTTAGATTATAGGCTCCTTGTGAATAGGAATCAAGTCTTCTTCTTTTACACTCTCCCAAGCATCCTTTACATAGTAAGTACTCAATAAATGCTATTGGTTGAATTATTCATTTATATTAATGTCTGTCTCCCCCTTCCAGATTGTAAGCTTGCTCTGAGCAGGGAATGTGTCTGTGTATTGTTGTATTGTACCTCCCAAGCAGTTATTATTTATTAGGGAATGAATTCCCTAACTAAATTTCATGAGAACAGAAACAGTCCCAATTCTGATGCTTTATAGATTTAGAGCAAATCCCTTTCATTATGTGCCTTAGGTCCCATTTGATGAATTGTAGTTAATGTTCCTTCTATCTCTTTGAGAGTGGTATGTGAGTATTTCTGACTATTTATATGAAAGACATATAAAACATTTTTTCTTTTGAATAAAAAAAACTGTTACAAAATTGTAAACAGGTTTTACCCCAGGGCAGTTTTATAGTGCATTAGGAAGGAACTTCTGGTTGTAAGTCAAGTGCCTTGGAAAGTTCATTATTTGTTTAAGGCCATTTAAGATTTGAATAATTGTCTGAAGAGAAGAGCATGAGTAAGAGGATATGATTTGAAACCTACTTTGTCACCTGAGCAAATTTCTTGACCCCTTCCAACCTCAATTTCCTCATCTGAAAAATAGGGATACTTCCATTTCTTGATCTCGGAAGTATTTTGTCAAACTCACCATCTAGACTGTAAACTCATTGTGAATGGGGACCATGTCTACCAACTTCATTGCACTGTACTCTCCAAAACACTTAGAACAGTAATCTGCACATAGTACAGTGACCTACTGTGTGGCCTTGGCTAAGACACTTATGCTCTCTGGGCCTCAGTTTTTTCATCTGTAAAATGAAGATAAGGTAGACTGTGAGCCCCATAAGAGACAGGGCCCATGTCTAAGCTCATAACCTTGTACCAATTCCAGTGCTTAGCACATTGTATGTATTAACTAAATGTTACAAGAGTAACTTAAAAAAAGACATTTAAGGTAGCACTAGATAATAACATAAAGTCAGAAAGAATTGACAGATCCTCAAAATAATTTGCTTATCATTGACAATAGCTTCTACTCTGCTTTGCTATATAAAAGCTGCTCTTAATGGGCTTGGTGTAGGCTTGCACTTTTTTTTCAATACCACTTATTTTTAAGTTGCTCAAAAATATTCACCTTTTTCCTCATTGCTGTTGTAAAAGCAGGCATGTCCACTGACGGTATTTCCCAGTTGCTCACAAACGTCTCATTGCTTCAGATTCATTCATTCATTCGATTATATTTATTGAGCACTTACTGTGTGCAGAGCACTGTTCTAAGTGCTTGGGAGAGTACAGTAAAACAATAATTTTACTTTATTACATCTTGAAAACTCTTCTATGCCCTCACTGTGTTTGGTCATCCAGCTTATGCTCAGCATTCAGTGGCCTTTGCTGTCACCATTACATCTTTCTCCTCACATTTCCCTCCCTAAAAACATATGATGCAACAAACAATGTCTTTATACTCGTGGACTGACCCATTTCCCAGACCCTGGCACTGGTGTTTCTATGATATGCTTACACTGGGGAGTAGCATGGGCACGGGAAGACCCTAGATTATTAGATGTCAAAACCTTTCCCTGATACTCACACTAACTTCTATTAACTGGAGTTTCAGTAGAAGGCATATGTCAGGATATGAAGGTAGATTTCAGCCCAGGGGGAGCTGTGGGTGAAGATCTGAGATCAGCATTAAGTCCAGAGGGAATTGGGCGTTAGTTACTGAGAGGACAATTTGGCTCTGGTTTTGCAGTTCATAAAAACAAGCTCTTGTGCCTTGCTAGCAAGACAAATATGACAGAAATAAAATAACTTTCAGACTATAACAGAATATTATTAAAATTCTTTCTAACAATAAATTGGAAGTGTAGTTTAATTGTGGCCTTTCTCCACATGATTTGTCTCTTGCCCTGTTTGTAAACTTTCTAGCACTTACTCTTGATTTTTCCTTTAATCTTTCATCAGGCTACATGACTGTGATGTGTTTAGCATACTATTAGAATAGAACTGGATTTTAATGAAATATCAAATAAGGATCATAATTTCATGTTACTTACCAGTGTTGATGGTGGTCAGTAGAAGATGTTGAACATAGAAATTAAACAGATATTGTAGAAATTAAACAGATATTGTGGGTTGTCAAGTATCATTCATTTCCTACTCCCTCTCTTTCTTATCCATTCCTGCCTTCCTAATCTCCTTTTCTCTCTCAATCTATTCTCATACACCCACCTGATTCATTTTTTAGGCAGTTGATATATTAAATATCCCTGGATGCTTTACATAGATTCTGTTATGTGTATTCAGAAATTGGAAGCAGGTGATGTGAACTTACAAATCATTCCATTTGTAAATTCGCAAATCTACTTAAAGTTGCCAAATTCTGTGTATTAAAACTCCTTTCAAAAGATTTACATAATGTGCTTGTTGGAAAATACGACATTTTATTTGCTTGATTGTGCATTTACTTTTGAGGCAATTAGTTCACCCTGAGCTTTTTATAAGGCAAACTCATTGCATACAAAGAACAAACAATGCTAAGTATTCCAGAATAACACAAAATGGTGTTCTTTCATTCAGCATCCTTATGCTGGTCTTCCAAGGTTAGTCTTTCACTGATTAAAGCCTTGCAGAAATCAAGCCTGGAAAACATCTATGTGTATCTTAGAGTCCCAGGCCAAGAAAACACAGACCTGAATTTGGAAATGGATGTGCTGAGTTTAATGCCTGATTCAGAGAACTTTCAAGTTTAACCCACTAAATTGACAAGTAGAACATGGGACACATGTCCGTCAAAAGTAAAATCAATTGAACTTTAAATTATATAGAAGCCTGATAAATTAGAGTTGGATTTTTTTTGAAAAATCTAGAATCATATACAAGCATGTATAAGCTGCATTTTTATCAGACCAGGAGTTCAACAAATTTATAAAATAGGCTGTAAATCCAGTAGAAAGTGTTGTAAATTCAGAGTCAATGCATCAAATCTTCTGAAAATATTAGAAAATTGTCATGAAGTACTCATTCTTTGATATATATTACACTAAAATATATTTTTAAGAATAATGAAGACATTTATTAAAAGATGACTATTTGACAAATATTAGGATAATTGCACCTGTCCCACCCGGGACTCAAAGTGTAAGAGGGAGGAAGAACAGGTATTTATTACCATTTTACAGTTGAGAATCCAGAGACACAGAGAGGATAAGTGACTTGTCCAAGGTCACGCAGCAGCCAAGAGATGGAGTCAGGATTAGAAAGTGGGTCTCTTCACTTCCTGGGCAGTAGTCTATCCACTGTCATGATGATTTTTTTAATGGTATCTGTTAAGTGCTACATGTTAAGCACTGTTCTAAACATTGCAGGCTGGATATTGTCTCTGTCCCTCATAGGGCTCACAGTCTAAGTAATTGGAAGAATGGGTATTGAATCCCCATTCTGCAGTTGAGGAAAATGAGGCAAAGAGAAGATAATTGATTTGCCCAAGTCACAGCAGGCAAGTGGTTGAGTCAGGATTCGAACCCAGGATCCTCAGCTCCCAGGCCCATGCTTTATCCACTAGGCCATGTTGTTCCTTGATTGCCTTCTCTGGATGGCTTTACTGAATGGGCTTCCCTTCACACACACACACTCACACACGCACGCACACACACACATGCACACATGCACAAACACACACACGCACACACACACACACACCTTTTATATGCACATATGTATATTAGACAACTATAAAGCCTGGCAACTCAATATTTTGAACTCTAAAATTTGGATATGGGACTGATGGTAAACAATAAATAATGAAGAAGTTTAAAATTGGCAGTATATTTTCGAGAAGTAGTATGACCTAGCAGCCATGAGCATGCCCCTGGGAGTCAGAAGGAACTGGGTTCTAATCCTGGCATCACCATTTGTCTGCTGTGTGACCTTGAGCAAGTCACTTAATTTCTCTGTGCCTCAGTTATCTTTAAAATCAGGGATTAAGTCTGTGAGCCCATGTGGGACATGGACTGTATCCAATCTTTAATTAATTAATTCAATTGCATTTATTGAGTGCTTACTGAGTGCTAAGCACTGTCCTAAGTGCCTGGGAGAATGCAATATAACAATAGGCCCAGTCCCTGCCTGATTTCTTTGTATCTATCCCAGCACTTAGTAACTAGCCTCCTCTCGGATCTCCCTTCCTCCTGTCTCTCCCTACTCTAGTCTATTCTTCATTCTGCTGCCCGGGTCATCTTCCTACAGAAACACTCTGGTCATGTCACTCCTCTCCTCCAAAACCTCCAGTGGTTTTCTTATCAACCTTTGCAGGATTCAAAAACTCCTCACTCCTGGATTCAAAGCTCTCCCTCGCCTTGACCCCTCCTACCTCACCTCCCTTCTCACTTTCTACTGCCCACCCCATACACTCTGATCCTCTGTCTCTCACCTCCTCACCATCCCCCGTTCATGCCTATCCCTCTGTCGACCTCTGGCCCACGTCCTACCGCTGTCTTGGAATGCCCTCCCTCCTCACCTCTGCCAAACTAACTCTCTTCCCCTCTTCCAAGCTCTACTGAGAGCTCACCTCCTCCAGGAGGCCTTCCCATACTGAGCCCCCCCTTTCTCTCTGCCCCCTTTCCCCTTCCACTCTTCTCCTTTCCCCTCCCCTCAGCATTGTGCTCATTTGTATATATTATTTATTACCCTATTTATTTTGTTAATGAGGTATATATCTCCTTGTTCTATTTATCTTGATGATGTTGTTTTTGTTTTGTTCTGTTTTGCTTTGCTGTCTGTCCCCCCACATTTAGACTGTGAGTCCATCATTGGACAAGGATTGTCTCTATCTGTTACCAAAATGTACATTCCAAGGGCTTAGTACAGTACTCTGCACATAGTAAGTGCTCAATAAATACTATTGAATGAATGAAAGTGCTTAAATACTATTTTTTAAAATATGATGCAAATAGATCACATGAGGATTATATAACTATACTATACAATAAGAAGTGATATAATGCCCTGTTCTTTGGTCATTCTCTAGGTGGCAAAGAATACATGGGTGAGAAAGATCTCACAATCTAATAACAGCCACATAAAAAAAGATGAAATGATAAGAACACTGAAACAATATAAAAGACAAGGGTGGGGATAATGGATCTACTCCAACTCCTCAAGGGAATAAAAAATAACATGGTCATCATGCTAAGGAATACTTAAATCCAGTCCTGCCTGGGAGAGGGAAATTTAGATTTGTGCCTAATTCTCCACCTCTAAACTATGCACTTGCCCTTGCAGAGAAAATGTTCAATCACTGGATCTCATCCTTAGTGCAGAATTCATCTTCATATCCTAGAGAGCCTATTGACTGGTTTCTGGACTACATCCTTTGGGTGAAAGTCTGTAATCCAAAGAAAGATGTTAGGAATCAAGTGGGAGGGTGTGGTGATCCCACAACAAGCTGCTTTAGTAATGACTGTTTGTGATTCTGTGATCAACAACAAAGAAGAGATTTACGAAGGCACTTAAGACAGGTGTCTACTTGAGGACAGATGGTTGCCAGTTAGTGGGGGTGGAGCATGGAGGGAGGTGTGGCTTTCTCACCCTGCTCTACCCAGTAATGGGTCTGGACCAATCAATGACTGTCAGCTGCAATGTCTAAGGCAGATAAAGGGAGTTCAGGTTGAATCATAAAGAGGTATGCCTGCAAGAAGTAGCTGGAGCAGAAAGTGCCTAGAGGAAAGTACCTGCAAAAGCATGCAGGAGAGAGGAGAATGGCTGGAAGAAGGACTATTGTATGTAGAGGAATTCATCTGGAGCGGAAGCATGCAGAGGAGAGGCAGCAGGAAAGCAGCATCATTTGGAAACGGAAAAAAGAAGTACTGGCAGAACAGGTTTCCTTAACTAGAAGTCTGGTAATGGATCCTTAGTGGAGTGTGTGTCTGAGAGTATGTATGTGTCAGTCCTTGCAAGTTGGTAAAACTAAGTAAAAAACTTTTCACAGGTGGTCAGTGGTGTGGTTTGATTCTATTATGTGTCACTAATGCTCTCCTAGTCCAGGAAGGTTGTGGTTGGTATGAGTCAGGGTGCACTCACCATGTGGGGAAGGCCAGGCAGAGGTAGAAAAGGGCATCAGCCAGAGGTAGTTTTGTGGGGCTGTTCTAGGAAGGCCCATATAGACCACCTTCAAACTCAGAGAAGCCTCTCTTTTGTAGTATTTAAGTGCTTACTGTGCACCAGGCACTGTCCTAAAGACTGGAGTAGATACAAGCTAATCAGGTTGGACCCAGTCCCTGTCCCGCATGGGACTCTGTCTTTATCCCTACTTTTCAGATGAGGGAACTGAAGCCCCAAGAAGTGAAGTCAGATAGCAGACAAGTGTTGAAGCTGTGACTAGAACCCAGTCTTTATGACTTCTAGGCAGGCCTATGTTCTATTTATTAGGCTAGCCATTCGCTTCCCAGACATTTCCAGCACTCAGCTGGCTGACAGACATTAATAAAAGCTCAGAAGGAAAAATTATTTCCCAAAAGCCATGAGTTTGCATTAATATTCCCAGGCTCTTCTCTCCATTGGATTTCAGTATGGGGATGACAATGTGTAATTAACAATCATGGCATTTAAGTGCTTACTAGCTGTGAAATACTGCTCTAAGCATTTGGGTAGATACACAGTAATTATGTGGAACACAGTCCCTGTCCCACATTGGGCTCACAGTCTAAATAGGAGGGATAACAGGTATTGAATCCCCATTTTACAGATGAGGAAACTCAGGACAGAGAAGTTAAGTGACTTAATATCACACAGCAAGCAGGAGCCAAGTCAGCTCCCAGGCCAACACTCTTTCCACTAGACTATGCTGACTCATGAAGATGAAAAGCTGAAGAGCCTGGGAGGGTCCACATCTAATGTAACTACTTCCACAACAGCATTCAGCTCTGATTAAAAAACAACAAGGTTTGGTGATATGTAGGGCTGGTTGGATGTGTCCAGACAATAACTTTGGTTTTCTTTAAGAGCTAGTCCATACCACTGCTGACGTAACTGGTTTGTACCTACATCATTTGCACTTGTTCTTGGGCACATTCATTAGTGAACAGTGACTCCTGAATAACATGTTCAAGGATTTTTGATGATTCTGGTACCATGTTGACTATAGCTTTCCAAAAGATTGGAATTGTATTTTGGTCCCAAAATCCAAGTGCTAGTGTTCTCAAGAGTGCTTTTGTAGGACATTCTGAATGAGTGGACTTGTTACTCCATTTTACCATATTGCTTAGAGCACAACTATCCTTTAACTATGTCTTGTGGAGCAACTGTAAGATCTTGATAAGCATCTCATAGTAGCTAAAGATGTTTAAGCTTCCAGAATCCAAATCTATTTATGATGTTAATTGCTTTGGAGAAGTTTCTGAAGACCATATAGAAGTTTCAAGTGGATTTATAAGCTCTTTCACTAGTGTGTAAGCTCCTAGAGGTCAGGGATGATGTCCACCAAGCATTTAGTGTAGAGTTTCCTACCCAGTAAGTCCTTGATTAATACCATTGATTGACTGAGTCTTTGGTTTTTCTCATGAACCCGATATGCAAGAACAGTTTCCTCTGGGCCAGACTGTGACCTAGAGTTACACTGGGAGCATTTGGGAGCACTTGTTTATATAATCCTTGAGGGGTGGTATTTGTTAAATGTTTATTATGTGTCAAGCTCTGGGGTAGATAAAAGCCAATCAGGTTGGACACAGTCCCTGTGCCTTAAGGGGCTAACAATCTTAACCCCATTTTACAGATGAGGTAACCAAGGCACAGAGAAGTGAAATGACTTTCCCAAGGTCACATCACAGACAAGTGGCAGAGCTGGAATTAGAATCCATCCTTTTGAATCCAAGACCCATGTGCTATCCACAAGACCATGCTGCTTCCCCATGACTTTGGTTTTCTACTGAGATTTGCTTCATTCAGCTGTAATAATACTAATAATAATAATGATGTTGGTATTTGTTAAGCGCTTACTATGTGCAGAGAACTGTTCTAAGTGTTGGGGTAGATACAGGGTAATCAGGTTGTCCCACGTGAGGCTCACAGTCTTAATCCCCAATTGACAGATGAGGTGACTGAGGCACAGAGAAGTTAAGTGACTTGCCCACAATCACACAACTGCCAAGTGGCAGAGCTGAGATTCCAACCCATGACCTCTGACTCCCAAGCCTGTGCTTTTTCCACTGAGCCACGCTGCTTGCCAAGAGTACTTAATGTGTGCAGAGCACTGTATTAAGCTCTTGGGAGAGTACAATATAACAATAAGCAGATACACTCCCTGCCCACAGTGAGCTTGCCAAAGTGCTTTCCTAATACCATTATCAGTAGGTCTAGATATACAGAGCTATGCAAGAAGTTTTGTGGATCTCTAAGATAACCACCTTCCACCCCAGATAAAGTCAAGAAAATTTGCTTTGAGAATATGACTGTTTTTCTGGACCAAACTCAGAGACTTGAGTGTTTAAGTAGCCAAACTACTGAAGCAATAGTTCCACCCTTCAGACTGCATTCCTCCTATCTCCAACTGTGGGCTGTCAGACACCTAGGATTTTTGAAAGGGGAAGGAGAGCGAGGGGGAATACTCTCACTCAGGTTTTCTGGCTTTGGGGTCTCTGCCACATTAAGAGAAGTGTGTCTCATCAGTCATTTTATTGAGTGTTTACTCTGTACAGAACACTGTACTAAGTGCTTGGGAGACTAGAACACACCAATACACAGACATATTCCCTCCTCACAATAAGCTTACCAGTGTAGAGAACAAGCTTAAGTCCACAGTGAAAAGTGGTGGCTACTTTGAGACATAATATACAACTTCTTGAACAAGTTAATCAATATCATTTCTGGATCATTCCTTAACATCAAATGAAGTCAGTTTAACAGCATTGGTAAATACTTCCCAGAGTGTAGAGTCATTGGGTTGGGTTGATTGGGTTGGAGAAGCAGCATGGCTCAGTGGAAAGAGCCTGGGCTTCGGAGTCAGAGGTCTTGAGTTCAACTCCCGGCTCTGCCACTTGTCAGCTGTGTGACTGTGGGCAAGTCACTTAACTTCTCTGTGCCTCAGTTCCCTCATCTGTAAAATGGGGATTAAAAGTGTGTGAGCCCCACGTGGGACAACCTGATTACCCTGTATCTCCCCCAGTGCTTAGAACAGTGCTCGGCACCTAGTAAGCGCTTAACAAATACAAACATTATTATTATGTATAAGAGAAGGAAAGATGGCAGAATAATCACTTAAATGCAGTATGGTGAGCTGAAATAGGAGGGCACAAAGACAGATGATACATCATGAGGCTTAACTTCCAGAGGGAAGCCTGGCTGTAGATTGCAGAGAGAACTAGAGTAAATTAGGTAGCCTCAGATGTGGCATTCAGGAAGGGAATGTCTAGTACAGTCAGCTGTGTGACTGTGGGCAAGTCACTTAACTTCTCTGTGCCTCAGTTCCCTCAACTATAAAATGGGCTTTAAGACTGTGAGCCTCATGTGGGACAACCTGATTACCCTATATCTACCCCAGCGCTTAGAACAGTGCTTTGCACATAGTAAGCGCTTAACAAATACCAACATTATTATCATTATTATTATTATTATTATTATTATTACAGAGCAAAGGATGTGGGAAGCAGTGAAGGTCAAAAAGAACATACCCCAGTGATATTGAGAGGAAAGTGTGTTCCTGGAGGAATAAGGGCATGAACCATGCCCTTATGACAGGGTTGATGATAAGGAAAAGTTAAATAATTTGGGAAGATCAAAGAGCATAAACTGTAGTAGTAGAAGAGAGCTACACTGCCATTTTTGATAGAAACGAGATGATAATGCACCTTTAGGGAAAAATGCTTAATGCTTTTACCTAGATAGGGACAAGCTAAACTTAGAACTATAGAGCAGGAGGTTAAAATGAGTATCACACAGTGAAGAACCACAGTAGTTAAAATTTAAGATTTTTCCTAACAAAGATTCACCCATCACCTGAATAGTTTATATGATTAGATTCTAATAACTCTTCCCATAACTCATAATGCAAGTTTTTTTCCTGAGCAAATTTTCTAAACAAAAGATAAAAGTGATTTAAACCTTTTAATCCTAATGACACAGTTTTGCAGAAAATAAGATATTTCTGTGGGGGAGTGTGAATCACCTCATAAAATTAGTCACAAAGGAGAAGGCTAGTCCTGGCATCTAGAGGAGTGCAGACATGGCATTTTAAATATACAGTACTCTGGTTGCCATTCCCACCCCCCAAGCTGAGTATAAAAATAGTTGGATGGCTTCTTCTAGAACCAAAAAAGATGGAACTCTAGGTCAATGCAATAGGCTTTGTTTGTTGTTGCCTCAGTATGACAATCCTATTTTAGCTTTATTGTTGGCAGAATCACTGAAACTAATGGTCTTTGCTGTTAAGTTTCTACTTCTGATTTTAATAAGTTCTAATGCACTTTGAGACACTTCCCAGAAATACCCACCATGCTGACTTCCAGACTGTTCATTCCATGGCCACCAAGTGCAGAGACCAGTTTAGCCACACCCAGTACAGTCATCTCAACTTTCAACATTTCAGGTTTTCAAACCTATCCCTTTTCTCCCTCAATAAAAAGAGAAAAATAATTGACTTCACAGCATGTAGATGAGTGAATACTTAGACCTCAAACTTGTCCAAAACAGATCTCCTTATCTTTCTACCCAAATCCTGTCCACCCTGTGCCTTTATCATCACTGTAGATTTAATGCCTTTACCTAGATAGGGTCAAGCTGAACTTAGTGCTATAAATAAAGAGCAAAATATAGTTCTGTCATCAAGAGCAGGAGGTTAAAAGAAGTATCACGCAGTGAAGAATCACAGTAAAGTCAAGGTTTTCTAACCAGGATTCACCCATCACCTGAAAAGTTTTAATATGTTTAGATACTAGTAACTCTTGCAATAACTCATAATGCAAGTAGGCTTCTATAGGTGGCACTACCATCCTTCCTCTCTCTCAAGTCTGTAAACTTAGCATTATCCTTGACTCCTCTTTGTCATTCAGCACATATTCAATCTGTCACCAAATCCTATAGGTCCCACCTTCACAATATCACTAAAATATGCCCTTTCCTCTCCATCCAAACTGCTACCACGTTAATGCAATCACCCATCCTATCCCACCTAGATTACTGCATCAGCCTCCTTGCTGACCTCTCAGCCTCTTGTCTCTCCTCTCTCCAGTCCATATATTACTGCTGCCTGGATCATTTTTCTACAAAAACATTCAGGACATGTCACCTCACTCCTCAAACTCCAGTGCTTGCCCACCCACCTCTGCATCAAACAAAAACTCCTCACCATTGACTTAAAAGTACTCCATCACCTTGTCCCCCCAACTTTACCTCACTTCTCTCCTTCTACAACCCAGCCAGCACCCTTCACTCTTCTAGTGCTAACCTTCTCACTCTTGCATTGATCTTGCCTGTCTCGCTGCCGACCCCTAACCCACGTCCTGCCTCTGGCCTGGAAAGCCTTCCCTCCTCAAATCTGACAGTTTACTCTCCTTCTCTTCAAAGCCTTATTGAAGGCACATCTCCTCCAAGAAGCTTTCCCAGACTAAGTCCCACTTTCCCTCATCTCTCACTCTCTTCTGCATTGCAGAACTAACTTGCTCCCTTTGCTCTTCCCCCATCCCAGCCCCACAGCACTTATGCACATATCTGTATTTTATTTTTGTATTGGTGTCTATCTCCCTGCCTCTAGACTGTAAGTTCAGTGTGGGCAGGGAATGTCACTGTTTGTTATATTATACTTTCCCAAGAAACTACTAGAGTGCTCTGCACACATTAAGTGCCCAAAAATATGACTATAATAATTATGGTTTTGTTAAGTGCTTACTATGTGCTGAGCACTGTTCTAAATGCTGGGGTAGATACG
This sequence comes from Ornithorhynchus anatinus, assembly GCF_004115215.2. NCBI lineage: Eukaryota > Metazoa > Chordata > Mammalia > Monotremata > Ornithorhynchidae > Ornithorhynchus > Ornithorhynchus anatinus. The sequence continues at coordinate 113,846,546 of NC_041729.1, forward strand.
AGATAGGCTGTCTCATGTGGGCCTCACAGTCTTAATCCCCATTTTCCAGATGAGGTAACTGAGGCCCAAGAGAAGTGAAGTGGCTTGCCCAAGACCAAACAGCAGACAAGTGGTGGAGTCAGGATTAGAACCCATGTCCTCTGACTCCCAAGCCTGTGCTTTCCACTGAGAATGGATATTTATTATCAAGGTATGGTTCACTGAGTTAGTGAAACAATGTCCATAACCAATCAATGATATTTATCAAGTGCTTACTTTGTGCATTGCACTGTACTAAATGCTTAGGAGAGTTCAGTATGACAGAGTTGGTAGTCACAAGCCTATATACTGCTCTAGAGGAGTCTTAGTTTAATTAAACAAGGATTGTCAGATTGGTATGTGGAAATCTCCCCATTTTTTCCCAAAACACTTACCTCTGGAGGTCTGGACTTGAAAGAGTTCCCAATTTTAATTGTTTCAGCTCTGATATTTTGGGGCTCTAAGACCCAATTAATCAGTGACACATACTGAGTCCTAATTTTGTATAGAGGACTAAACTAAGCTCATGGGAGAGGGTAATACAATAGAATTGGTAGACACAATCACTGTCATCAAGGGACTTACAATCCAGTGGGAGAGAGACATTAAAAAGAAATTAAAGTGTTTAAAGGAGATATACTCAAATGCAGAGACAATGCAGAAGGGAAGGAGAGTAGGGTGGAGAAATGAGGTTAGTCAAGGAAGGCTTCCTGGAGGAGATATGATTTTTAGTAGTTTTGAAGATGGGGAAAGTGATGGGAGCGGGAGTACCAGGCAGATGGATGAGGGAGGAGGTAAGCAAACGACCAAATAGCTGGTTGAGATGAGAGAAGATAGAATTTTTAAGTTGCTGTTAGAGGGGCCTGGGTTGTAATGGAGAGATGAGTAAGGTTAGTACAATGAGGGGAGTTGATCGAGTCAGGTAGGCAGGGGAGACCCATATAAAGACAGGAACATGCATAAACCAGAAAGAAAAGGCTCAGACAACAGCTTCTCATTCCATTTTCTAATGGTTAAGTTGAATGTTCAGACTTATACTCTATTGCTTCCCTTACGTGCACTTCATTATTATGTCTGTCAGCCCCATTTGTCTATTAGCTCCTGGAAGACAGGAATAGTGTTAACCACGTTTTTTCTGTGGTTGAGATATTTTGGTAATTCATTCATTCAATAGTATTTATTGAGCGCTTACTATGTGCAGAGCACTGTACTAAGCACTTGGAATGTACAAATCAGTAACAGAGACAGTCCCTGCCCTTTGACGGGCTTACAGTGTAACTGGGGGAGACAGACAAGAACAAGGGCAATAAGTAGAATCAAGGGGAAGAACATCTCATTAAAGCAATAGCACATGAATAGAATCAGGGTGATGTACATATCATTAACAAAATAAATAGAGTAATGAAGATATATACAGTTGAACGGACGACTACAGTGCTGAGGGGATGGGATGGGAGAGGGGGAGGAGCAGAGGGAAGGGGGGAGAAGAGGGTTTAGCTGCAGAGAGGTGAAGGGAGCATAGAGGGAGCAGAGGGAAAAGGGGAGCTCAGTCTGGGAAGACCTTTTGGAGGAGGTGAGCTTTAAGTAGGGTTTTGAAGAGAGGAAGAGAATTAGTTTGGCGGAGGTGAGGAGGGAGGGCATTCCAGGACAGCGGGAGGACACGGGCCAGGGGTCGACGGCGGGATAGGCGAGAACGGGAGACGGTGAGAAAGTGGGCGGCAGAGGAGCGGAGCCTACAGTGTGGGCAGTAGAAAGAGAGGAGGAGAGGTAGGAGGGGGCAAGGTGATGGAGAGCCTTGAAGCCTAGAGTGAGAAGTTCTTGTTTTGTGCTGAGGTTGATAGGCAACCACTGGAAGTTTTTAAGAAGGGGAGTGACATGCCCAGAGCGTTTCTGCAGGAAGATGAGCTGGGCAGCGGAGTGAAGAATAGACTGGAGCGGGGAAAGGGAGGAGGAAGGGAGATCAGAGAGAAGGCTGACACAGTAATCTAGCCGGGATATTACGAGAGCCTGTAGCAGTAAGGTAGCCGTTTGGATGGAGAGGAAAGGGCGGATCTTGGCGATACTATAAAGGTGAGACCGGCAGGTTTTGGTAACGGATTGGATATGTGGGGTGAACGAGAGAGCCAAGTCAAAGATGACACCAAGGTTGCGGGCCTGAGAGATGGGAAGGATGGTCGTACCATCCACAGTGATAGAGAAGTCAGGGAGAAGACCAGGTTTGGGAGGGAAGATAAGGAGCTCAGTTTTGGTCATGTTGAGTTTTAGGTGGCGGGCAGACATCCAGGTAGAGATGTCCTGGAGGCAGGAGGAGATATGAGCCAGAAGGGAGGGGGAAAGGACAGGGGCAGAGCTGTGGTATATTTTTTAAGCACTTACTATGTGTCAAGCAATGTACAAAGTACAGGGATTCATTCAGTCAGTCATTTATTGAGCATTTACTGTGTGCAGAGCACTGTACTAAGCACTTGGAATGTACAATTAGTCAATAGATAGACAATTCCTGCCCAACAATGGATGCACAGTCTAAAAGGGGGTAACAGACAGCAAAACAAGTAGACAGGCATCAATACCATCAAAATAGCTTAATAGAATCATAGATATATATGCACATCATTAATAAAATAGATAACCACATCAGACCAGTTCCTTGTCAAAATGGGGTTTACAGTCTAAGTAGGAGGGCAAACAGGTATTGAATCCTCATTTTACAGATGAGGAAACTGAGGGCAGTGAAGTTAAGTGACTTGCCTGAGGTCATCCAGCAGGTGAGCGGCAGAGCTGGGTTTAGCACCCAGGTCCTCTGACTCCTCGGCCTGAGTTCTCTTCAGTAGGCCATGCTTTTCCTCTAATTTCCAACCCAGCAAAGGACAAATGTAGCCATGTAGCAAGGGACAATGTTTCCAAGCCCATGTTTCCATGATGCAGAAGGGCTTGTCATTCTTGCATTCGTCTCTTCACCTAGACCCATGTACACCTGAGGAACAGCTCTGTTTGTACATAATAGATGCACCAACGGAGCTGTCCTTCAATTTTGAGGGAAAGCTCCATGTGTGGATCTGTATATATGTGTTTAGAGATTAACATCATATATTTTTGTTAATGAGATATACGTCGCCTTGATTCTATTTGCTATTGTTTTAATGAGATGTTCATCCCCTTGATTCTATTTATTGCTATTGTTCTTGTCTGTCTCCCCCGATTAGACTGTAAGCCCGTCAGAGGGCAGGGACTATATCTGTTACTGATTTGTACATTCCAAGCACTTAGTATGGTGCTCTGCACATAGTAAGCGCTCAATAAATACTATTGAATGATTGAATGAATATTTGCATCTCACTGCCCTCATGGTAACCATACCAAAACCCTACTTGAATAACTAGAAGAATAATAGAATGAAGTTTCTAGCCTGATTCTTTTTTCATTTGGGAATGAAGCCAGATCTTGATTCACAAGTCTGGTTTCTGGTTTAAAGATGTGTATATTTGGGTAGAGATAACCCTTAATCTAAAGATGATGTTGACAGTAACTTTTTTTTTCCAAAGTACCATTTAAGACTATATGGAAAAGTTAAGCTTGTGAGATTTAAATTATTATAATAGTAGCATCAGTGGGTAGAAAGCAATCCTGCAGCTAAGTCACTGAAAGTCACACATTCCTTTCAGCTGCTGCAAAGGTAATAATTAGGACTGGGGTTTTTGTTATGGATAATATGGAATCCAAGCCTTCTTCATTTTGGAGTTTTAGTGTGTGGGTAAGTGGAGATACTGAGAAGAGTGATGAAGAGGATAAAAGTTAAGCAAAACAAGTGCAGTGGAGCAGTTGTGGGAGGTTAATAAAGAGCAAGAAGTCAGTGATTACGCAGCATGTACAAAGGGCAAGACCATAGACTGGCTGTGAGTTATAATTCCCTTGGGTCTAGTTATGATTTTTTGCCTGTTCAACATAATGTTACAAGCATGCACACAAATTGGCTTAGAAACCCAAAAGAAGTTTATGCATATTGATAGAATTCTCACATCCAAAGCAGTTGTGGAGAAGGTTTAGGGCAGTGACTTATTTGCTATCTTCAAGGAATACCCTTGGGGCATCGGGTGGTTGGATTTCTCACCAGAGAAGAGAGAGGCACAGTGGTGGTAAGAGCCTTCCCTGGCTCTGCAGCACTGACGTGTCTCTGAGCCAAGTTGGACCAGTTGCTAAGTGTGTGGGTTGGCCAGATGCTGCCAAGTTCCACGCTGGCTGAGGCTCCTTATACTAGTTTAGAAAGAGTTGCCAGTCTCTGGCCAGGTATGACAAGGGATTTAGTTAGCTCAGAGGGGTCTGAAGCAGGGACAGCCCAGAAATACTGCAGTCCTGGGCCTGACAGAGGCAATCAGAGGAAATAGGAGATGCCAAAGTTTGAGAAATGACCTTACGGGAGGGGGTGAAGAGGGCATGGGATGGGAAGGGAGATAGAGATCTATCCAGAGACATACTGAGGTAGGAGACCCAGAGAGGATGAGAAACTGAGAAAGAGAAAGAATGAAATGGAAAAACAAAGACATGTATATAGACAAAGGTGTGTGTATATATATTTAAAATTATGGTATTTTAAGCCCTTACTATGTTAGGAACTGTACTTTTCCCAGACTCAGCCTCCCTTTTTCCTCAGCTCCCCCTCCCCACCCCACAGTACATGTGTATATATGTACATAGATATAATTCTATTTATATTAATGCCTGTTTACTTGTTTTGATGTGTATATAACTAATTTTATTTTGATGCCTCTTTACTTGTTTTGATGTCTGTCTCCTGCCTCCTAGACTGTAAGCCTGTTGTGGGCAGGGTTTGTCTCTTTGTTGCTGAATTGTACTTTCCAAGTTCTCCGTACAATGCTCTCACATAGTAAGTGCTCAATAAATACCATTGAATGTACAATTCAGGAACAGATAGAGACAATCCCTGCCCAATGACGGGCTCACAGTCTGAACGGGGGAGACAGACAGCAAAGCAAAACAGAACAAAACAAAAATAAGACAATATCATCAAGATAAATAGAATCAAGGAGATATACACCTCAATAACAAAATGACTAGGGTAATAAATACAAATGAGCACAGTGCTGAGGAGAGGGAAAGGAGAAAGAACACTCTACCTCTCCATCTTTTATCTCTTCATCTATCTCATATTACAAGCCTGCAGTCCTAGATCACCTCCAGAGTATGCTTCTTCTGCTGTTGTGCACAGGCAGAAATTCAATCATCAGACTGACCTCAAAGATCCTTAACTGTTATAGCTCAGCCCTCTCCTCTGCTCATGCTTATTAGCTCCAATTCCTATTACCACTGCCAGCTGTTTCAGACTTTTAACTCCTCTTCAAATACCCTGTCTCCCTGGCTTCCCCAAATCTTATCTCTAATGATCTTGCCACCTATTTCACTGATCAAGTTGAAACCATCAGGCATCAACTCCCCAAAGTCTCCTCTGCTCCTCTCCAGTTGCCCCCTCCTTCTGCTCATCTCTTTGTCTCCCTTATTCTACCTTGCAGTATCTCAAGAGGAGCTCTCCTGACTCCTCCTAAAATCTATACCCTCCACCTGTGCCTGTGACCCCTCCCGCAGCACTAGTAATAATAATAATAATGTTGGTATTGGTTAAGCACTTACTATGTGCAGAGCACTGTTCTAAGTGCTGGGGTAGTACAGGGTAATCAGGTTGTCCTATGTGAGGCTCACAGTTAATTCTCATTTTACAGATGAGGTAACAGGCACAGAGAAGTTAAGTGACTTGCCCACAGTCACACAGCTGACAAGTGGCAGAGCAGGGATTCGAACCCATGACCTCTGACTCCCAAGCCCTGGCTCTTTTCGCTGAGCCACGCTGCTTCTCTAGTACTTTCCAAGCACTTAGTACCATGCTCTGCACACAGTAAGCACTCAATAAATATAATTGAATGAATAAATTGGCCCCTCCTGGCTTCCCTGATGCTGTGCTCTCTTGGTTTTCCTCCTCTCTCTGACAATTCCTTTAAGTCTCATTCGCTGGCCCCTCCCACCCTCTAATTGCAGGGATGCCTCAAGGCTCACTTCTGGGTCCCTTCTGTTCTCCATCTATACCTATGGTCTTGGAGAAATGATTCATTCCCACAGTTTTAACTACCATGTCTATCTGGATGACGTCTGGATGATGTATAAGCCTTGACCTCTCTCATTCTCTGCAGTCTCACATTTCTTTCTGCCTTCAGGACAGCCCTACTTAGATATCCTGCCATCATCTCACACTTAAGATGTTCAAATAGAACTGCTCGTCTTCCCTTCCCTTCCCTACCCACACCTTTCCCATCTGTAGCCAACACCACCACCTTCCCTGCCTCACACACCTATAACCTTGGTGTTATCCTTGATTCATCCAACCTGCATATACAATTTTGTTAGCAAATCCTGTCAGTATTACCTTCATAGCACCTCTAAAATCTATTTTATCCTCTCCATCCATGCTGCTACCCTGCTTATCCAAATTCTTATCATATCCCACATTTATTATTGAATCAGCCCCCTTGCTGACCTCCCTGCCTCCTGTTTCTCAACTCTGCAGTCCTTATTTCATTCTTCTGACCAAATCAAAGATATGCAATCATCTTTTCTCCTCTTATCTAACTTCTCATTTCCTACTACAACCCAATTCACAAACTTCTAATGCCAACATACTCACTGTAACTTGATCTCACCTGTGTTGTCTACATCCTCTTTCTTGGGCTAGATACATATCTTGGGCTAGATATGAGATATTGGATCACAGTATGAGGTGAAGAAACTGAGAACCAGAGAGGCCTATTGACTAGCCCAAGATCACTCAGCAGGCTAGTGTCAGAACTGGAACTGGAACCTAGGTCACCTGATGCCAATTCCAGTGCTCTTTCCACTGCCCCTTCATGCACACTGCCATCAGGAACTGTTGCCCCTGTTCTCATGATCTTTACTTTCTTATGTCCCTGTTATGACTGGTTCCACTGACCCCCACATTTAAAAAAGGGAGGAGTATTCCAGAAGAGTTACTCCTTGGTGCCCTTCCCTGAAGCGTAACTGAACTAATTAGAGATAGGATTAGGGAGGGAAACAGAGGGATCTGGTTATGGAGACCATTTTGAAGTGAGTGGAAGTGAGCTGTGTGCCTGAGAGAGCAGGGCATGGAGAGAGCTTGGGCTGTGGACCCTGGATGGACACAGAGATTGGAGAGGATTCCTGAAGGTTTGGATTCCAGCAGCTAGGACTCCAGAGGAGTGAGGCTCTTGCCTTTGAGGGGAAGAGGAAAGTAAACCTGAGGATGCCTGCAAGGAAGGACGGAGGGTCCTGGAGATTGGGGAAGGAGTAGATCCAGGAAAATGTGGTTTCAACTGGATTTGTTTGGTTTCTAATTTAAGAACATATTAAATATTCTAGAGCTCCCAGATTTTGTCTGAATTTAGTGAGGTCTGGAGGAGAAGTTCTGGATGCTAGGGATACATGTGACCTGGGAAACTGAAGGCCTGAGTGCTTCATAGGTGAATTTTCTGCAGCCAGCCTCAGGTTAGACTTGGTGGGCTAATCCCCAGAGACCTAGATGTCTTCAAGGAGATGCCTGGGCTTCTGCCAGAACAGTTGGGTTTCTGCCATAATAGAGGTGCAGAGACTTGGAAGCCTTTTGAAATGTCCAAAATATTGCTGGTGCTGCATACACTATGGAAGAGTCATAGTCCCTGTCCTGAAGAAGTTTCTGTTGTGAAAGATACAGAAGAGAGAAACTTTTGATAGAACTTTAAAAATAAAGTGCTTTTTCTGTCCATTTTACAGATAATAGGACAGAGGCTCAGAAAGGAGATGCTGCTTTCCTGAAGTCATACAGCCTAACAGTGTGACTCAAAACTGGAGAGCTTTAGTACCCGGCATAAGATGAATGGGATCCGGGTACATCCAAAGTGTCTCTGGGGGCTCTTTCAGTCAAGATTTAGCACTGAAAACCACCAGAAATAGCACGATCCTATTAGTCCAAGCCCACCAGAGCCATAACCTGAACACCATGAGAAAACATGAGGCAAATGACACTACAACAACCCCCCTTCGAAGCCTTATTGAAGGCACATCTCCTTCAAACCTTCATTCATTCCCGCCCCTCCAACCCCCTCAGTACTTATGTACATATCTGTAAGTTATTTATATTAATGTCTGTCTCCCCCTTAGACTGTAAGCCTTTTGGGCAGGGAATGTGTCTGTTTATTCTTATATCCTATTCTCCAAAATGCTCAGTACAGTGCTCTGTACTTAGTAAGCTCTCAATAAAAATGAAGGAATTAATTAACCCTGTGACTTTATCCAGTGTATTTCCCCATGATAATTGGACTTGGTGAATTCCAATTCTGCTTTCCCTGTGCTCTATTCCACATTTCCTCAAAGACAGGGATTGCCAACCAACTTATTGTATTCTCCCTAATGCTTGGTTCAGTGCTTTGCACACAAACTCTCAATAAATAACATTGACCAATGTAGACAGAATTGGAATTATGCAGTCATTAACATTACTAGAGCTCTAAACCCAATTTCAGCCAATTGTTTCAGAATCTGATTTGCCTGAGACAGGATTTCATCAGATACATGAGTGTGCTCAATTCCTTCATGAATTTCTGCGACAAATAATTGGCAAAAAAATTTGACTCTGGCTTCAGAGAAGTGAAAAATGGGTCTGTGCCATTTATTAATTAGTCAGTCAATCATATCTACTGAGCCTCATGGAGAACTAAATGAAGAGCTTGGGAAAATAGAATATAACAGATTTGGTAGATGTGAGGGAGAGTGGCCTAGTGGATAGAGCACGGACCTGGGAGTCAGAAGGACCTGAGTCCTAATCTGGGGTCCACCATTGGTCTGCTTTATGTTCTTGGGCAAGTCACTTTGCTTCTCTGTGCTTCAGTTCCCTCATCTGTAAAATGGAGTTTAAGACTGTGAGCCCCATGTAGGACAGGGACTGCGTCTAACTTGATTATACTTTATCTATCCCAGAATGTAGAACAGTGTCTGAAACATAGTAAGTGCTTAACAAATACCATTAAAAATAATTCCCTGCCCAGAAAGAGCTTCCTATGAAGACATTCAAAAAGAGACTTTATGAAGATGGGACCTTTAGAAGGCAACTGAGATATAATCCGTATCTCCTTTTTTGTACCCTCATTTAAGGTAAGGCAATAACCCATAGTTCCCTGTGGTCTTCTCATTCTTCTTTTTCCTTTGGAACTGTAAATTAATGAGTTTTTCAGGGATTTATAGTCATTAGGCTACAAGTTAACTCTATTAATCCCCTTAGGCCACTAGGCAAGATTGTTAAAAAGTTTTTTACCTTTGAATTTCCGTTGGTTACAAGTGACAGCAATGTAGTCTTGACTCAGATGAATGACACCTACCTAGCTTTGCACAGCTCTTCTAAGTCCTTTCCTTAAAAAGATGAGATAGCTTGGTTCATTGCTGAAGACTTACGCTTCCTGCCCTCTAATGAATTTGAAGAAATATAAGGACAAAAACATATTTGAGAAGGACAATGAATAAAAAAAATATCATCTGATACTTTAAAAATATCCTGTAACACAGTTTTTTGGGCCAACTTTGGTTATTTACCTGTGTTCTAATAGGACTGAGATTCCTTTTTAATGTTTGGTTGCTAATTGAATGCTGCTGGCTAATCACCAAGCCTCTAGAGAATGGAAGAAGCAATTTTTCACCTTACAGCCCCTCTCTCTACAGGTTTCAAAAAATGCTCCCTTGGATCTCTTTCTTTTATTTTATAATAGCTGCTGCCTTTGTGACAAAGGGGTTATTTTAGTTTTTACAATGAAACCTTTTGAAGTATCCGCAGTACGTGTAGTGCTGCATACCCTATGGAAAAGTCACAGTCCCTGTCCTGAAGAAGTTTCCATTATGAAAGATATAAAAGAGACACTTTTGGCAGAACCTTTAAAAATCTAATGTTGTTTCTATCCATTTTACAGATAATAGGACAGAGACCCAGAAAGGGGTTGGTTCTTTCCCAAAGTCACACAGCCTAGCAGTGTAACTAAAAATTGCAAGTGTTTTCCTAGAGCAGTTCTACACATGTTGTACAAATTCTTCACATGGAGAAACACTTTACATGAAGAAATTGCACATCCTTCTTGTTCAATCAGTGGTACACTGAGTGTTTACAATGTTTAGAGCACTGTGCTAAGCACTTGAGAAAGTACAGAGTTGGTAGATATCCCTGTCCACTGAGAGGCTACAGTCTAAAGGGGGGAAAAACATTAAAATGAATTAGATTTAGGAAAGGGAAATAGTAGAGTAAAAGATATTAAAATGGATTGGGGAAATAGTAATTTATCCTTCGTGGACATTTTCTATTGGACCTGGATGTTTAAAAGCAAGGAGATCATGACCAAAACCAAACAAAATTATTCTACTCTGCTCAGTTCAATAGTGATGAGATTCTCTAAGTTTTCTACCAGGCTATCATCAGGCAATATAAATTCTTTCAAACTTTTTTGCCCTTTCACTTTATTAAATGCCTGACATTTAGCAATATTAGGTGATGGTCTAAGATGATTTTTGCTATATGTGTTTTGTCCTGATGCAAGACACAAAAAGGAATTTGGATTGAAATGTTGCCATTAATTTGGAAGCCTTTCCTTAATAGGAGCTATTTGGGGAGAGAAAATGACTCACATAGCTAAATGTTCATACAGACTGTGATACTGTAGGAGGTTGGCATCACTCTTCATTAATCTAATTTCAATTAGAACTCTTCACAGCCTGCAATTAGGATGTTGTTAGTGAGATGAATTCATACTGTACATATATCAGCAACTGTTTTCTAATTAAGAAAAACAGGCCACTCGATATTTTAACAGTGGCATTTTTATTTTTGAATAATTCTAAGGTCTTGTTTTCAGTCTGCATGCTCCAAATCCATGGAATTTTCTCTCCAATATCTTTTTTAGTAAAGAGTTTGCATTTCATCCTGATTAAGGAGAAAAGTCATTCCCTTGTAGTCTTTTGGAGATTTTTTTTCCTTCCTAAACTTAATTAAAAATGAGGTTACTTAACTATGATGTAATAATCTTTGAAAATTTACTATTTGTAAATATTTTTCGTAATATTTAAGTGCTTACTATGTTCCAGGTACTGTACTAAGACCTAGGGTAGTTACAGCAGCGTGGCTTAGTAGAGAAGCAGCATGTTTTAGTGGAAAGAGCACGGGCTTGGGAATCAAAGGATGTGGGTTCTAATACTGACTCTGCCACTTGTCTGTTGTGTGACCTTAGGCAAGCCACTTAACTTCTCTGTGCCTGAGTTTCCTCATCTGTAAAATGGGAATTAAGTGTGAACCCCACGTGGGACAACCTGATTACCCTTATCCACCCCAGTGCTTAAAACAGTGTTTGGCACATAGTAAGCGTTTAACAAGTACTGTAATTATTATTACTATTACTATAGACAGGTTGGATACAGTCCCTGTCCCACATGGTGTTCTTAATCCCCATTTTACAGATGGTTAGTGAGGCAGAGAGAAGTTAAGTTCTTTAGTGGTTTCTGTGTGGCTAAATTACAGAGATTCCAGAGTTGATTTTGTGTTTTTGCCCTCCACATATGGTACTTTTTGCCATATTCTTTACATGGATGAGAACATGTATAGGATAATGGGCATGCATTTTAATGGTTTTAATGGAAAAATAAATTCCTCTTCATTACTTTCAAGTTAAAACCAATAGTTTTAGTGCAAATAGCTACATTGCTTTTACAGGCATTCTCATTTTTAGATGATAGAAAATGAGCACCTTGTAAACATTACCTTTGGGTATTATATGCTTACTTAGACTCCTATTTTCCATGCTTTGAAAGTTTTAAATCTGGTAAATACATGCATCAAGCAATCATTAATAGAAACATAAAATGTGGAAATAACAAATAAGTAGTCCATATATTATTTGCCTTCTAGCTCAAAGCAGTCTGCTTTATACTTATTTAGTACATTTATCACAGTTTAATGGAGTATTACTATAGTGATAAAGACAATTCTGTATTCTTTTAAATATTTTCAGTGTAAATGCAGGGAAAATTGAAATGTTAAAAACTTTTATGAAGAAAGAGCATTAAAATATATTACTTATGAAAACACCCTCCACTTTGACCCTGTTTTCATTGGCATGACTTCACTGCCAAGGAATAGATTTCTGAATGGATTCCTCTTGTTATGAAAGACCTCAGTTTATAGGTGGATCAAATGTATTTCTTGAACACTTACTCTTTGTGGCACACTATACTAAATGCTTGGAAGAATAAAAAGAGAATAATTTATATGTTAAATAAAACACTTGTTTCTCAAGTTAGTGTTCCACAAGACATATAGAGACTTAAGTTCTGCAGGCCTGAGCATGATGGTGATTTTAAATGGGGCAAAGATCATGCTCTTTTTTCAAGGAGATTTTGGTAAAGCTGGGAAGCCGCAATGTAGGGGTAAGGGTCCAGGCTTTGGGTGAAAGGTTTCATTGAATGCCCTGGCCTTAATACAATAGTTGATTTAATGTGCATTATTTTTCATGTATTCATAATAAATTCCAGACTTGACTGATCACTTTAAATTGATCAATTAACTATTGGTATTTATTGAGTGCTTACAATATGAGCTTGGGAAAGAGCAATGCAATAGAGTTTATAGGTACAAAGTAGTTGCAGTCTAGAGCTGGAGACAGACAATAAAATCAATTACAAATGAGGAAAATAGCAGAATATAGGCTGTGGGGCTAGAGGGAGAGTGAATATCAAATACCTAACCAATACAGACAGACTCAGTGCAAAGGTGTAGAGAAAATTGAGGGCTTAGTCAGTGAAGCCTTCTTAGAGAAGATACAATTTTTACTAGGATTTTGAAGATAAGGAGAGTGGTAGTGTATCAGATGTGAAAGGGAGGGAATTTCAGGCCAGGGGAAGGAAGCACTCAAGGAGTCAGTGGTGAGAAAGAAGGGATGGGGCAAAGTGTTTTAGGAAATTGCAAAGATAGGTGAAAGCACAGGTGGAAGGGGTAGATTTTTAAGAGTAGGCAGGAGATCTCCTCTTATGAAACTCCTGGGAAGAGGGGGCAGGAGGAGGGTGGGGCTGGAGAGGTGCAGGAAGGATTTGGAGGGGGGAATCACATGTAATGTCTTCAGTTGGTGAAATAAATGGCAAGGTCATTGGGGCAAGAGATAGAGGAAGCAAGGTGAAAGGGTCTTTGAGGAGGGATTTAAATGTCTGAAACTTGGGAAATAGACAAGGGAGTTAATAAGATTGGAAAAATACTGATGCTCAATGGAGGAGAGGGCAGAGAGTTATAGCAGATAAGAATTAGTTTGGGTTGTATAAGATTGGCCTGATATCTGAATGTCTGCCAGCATTGCTCTATAACTGGAGCGCAAGAACAGAGAGAGCATACTGTAGAGATGATCCAGGGCTGTGTTTGTGGAGTGAGATTGATGGAAGGACAAGGGAGCCAGGGAATTTAAGTGGAGAGGGCAAAGTTGAGAGCCTGGCTTTTTGAGTCAATAGAAGGTTGTCTGGGTATGGAGACCAAGTGGGGAATGATTACTCTGGAAAATTGGAGGGAGTCAAGAGACTGGAGGTCTCTATGGAGGAAAGGACAGTTTTAAGGTGATGAGTGTGGGAGATAAGGCAGTTGAGGTATAGTTGGAGAATTGAATGTCAGAATTGTGAGATTAGAGATTAGAGATACAATGGCTAGAAGTAGTGAGATCAAGTGTGTATCCAGTTGGTGAGAGGGTGAGGTGCGGAGGAGTAGGAAGTTGCTACTGTTGAGGACTGGAGGTGGGCAGTGGGATGGTCAGTAGGTACATCCACATTGATGTCCCTGAGCATCAATGTAGAAACAGAGAGAGAGAGGAAGGGATATGAGAAAGGGATCAAAGTGGTTCAGAAAACTGGAGGTGGGATCTGGTGGTGAGGGGGTTGGTAAATGATGGTGATGGTAAGTGAAGACGACAATGGAGTGGATGGACTTGAGAGGAGAATGAGAGTCATGGGTGGGGGATTGGTGTGAAAGTAGTATTAGGGGGAAAGAAGGAAGCCAATTCCCTCTTTCCCAGAGAATCTTGGTAGTGGGGAAGAAATGAGATCCCTTTGGGGGGCAGTGTCATTTAGGGTGTCAGGTTTCAGTAATTGCGAGGAGCAGCAAATGGGTCAGGAACAGGTCAAGTATGAAGGAAATCTTTTCCGTAATGTAATGGGGGTTCCACAGGCCACATAGCTGTGATGTGGGGGGAGGGGAGATTAGCTGGCACCAGGAGTGGGGAGAGCTTGGATGGAAATGAGATAATTATTATTTTCTCATTATTATTATTATTCCTTCATTATTTATGGACCCATAAAGAAGGGCACCCTTAAGCTGGATGAACTCATTAAAATGATCTCCTTGCATAAAATCCTATTCAACTCCTCTAGATGGGGCAAATGTAGTTGCAGTTTAGTGGAGCTAGTTTCAATGTTATTCATATTACTGAAACCAAGGCAGTGGGTTTATTCAGTCATTGGCACCATTTTGACACTGAATATCAATTGCGTGTGCCCAAGAAAGAATATAAAAAACATCTACAAGTAAGTGTTACCCAAAATTCACCTTCCTCAGTAATTTTCTTGAGTTTCTGTTTGTATCCAGCCATTTTACTCAAACTTCAGTACTATAACTACTTGTCGCAGTTGAATTTCAATTCCAATCCATACAATTAGTCTCTGAATGATGCAGTTTTTACTTCTTTGTAGTAGATTTCTTATTCATTATAGAATTCCAATCAGCATTCCTCAGAGCCTTTTGTATTATTTAAAATCCCAATTCCAGAATAAAGCTTGCAAGTATTGCTTTTTCTTGTTCCCCTTATGCTCTCTCCAGCATTTCAATTCAAATAATATGTTAATGACTAGATCAGATATGCTTCTCCCATTCAACCTGCTTTATCATACATGCTTTGCTTCTTAGGAATAGGCATAGAAAATCCTCTGTCCATAAAGACTATTCCACAAAATTATTATAGAGATTAAACAGCATTATAGAGTAGTAGGTAACTGCTCTTCTTTAGAATTGCTTTGCCATTACCCTAATCAATAAGTCAGTAATGAAAATCCCTCCCAATCAATGTTCTATCCTTTTCACAGGAGGCCTTATCTCTCAAGGAGTCATGATCTACTTCTCTTATCCTCTCCCAACATATCCCAGGCA
This sequence comes from Ornithorhynchus anatinus, assembly GCF_004115215.2. Classification (NCBI taxonomy): domain Eukaryota; kingdom Metazoa; phylum Chordata; class Mammalia; order Monotremata; family Ornithorhynchidae; genus Ornithorhynchus; species Ornithorhynchus anatinus. The sequence continues at coordinate 113,861,799 of NC_041729.1, forward strand.
ACAGAGGCAGAGGATCCTCATTAAGGTAGCTTAAAAGTGGATCTCCAAAAGTAAGTAGAATGATTTTAGGTAGAACTAAATTTATATACAAACCACAATATTTTGACTGAAACAACTGGAAAAATTTCTAGTTTCTCTCGCCATGTAGTCCTGGTGTTTCTTTTCTGAGCCATCAAGAAAAAATACCTCATTTTTCCTGGTTTGTTTATAATGACTGTGTCTTCATAGAACTCCTTTCATCTTAAAGATATGAAAAGCATTCTACAGAATATGTCTGGTGGCAAGTATTTTATAAATATTAGATCATGCACAATGCACTATTGTCCATCCCTGTGATAAGTAGATCAGGATGCCTAGTTATCCTCTTTGCCATCCATTTTAGTGCTTAGCGATGGACCTAGAAACATAATGAAATTATTTCCATTAGACCATGAAACCCTAACTAATGGTCAGACTAGTCAGCTCTAACAGTAGCAACCTAATGCCTGTCAGAACCATGGGGGTGATTGTCCTCCTTATATTTGGGGTGAAGCATTAAATCTCTGATGTTTCCCCTCTATACCCTTAACTTTCTTCTAATAACCATTTTGGACTGCTCTTCCATGAATTTACTCAAATTCCTTTTGAATTTAGGAATACTTTCTGCCTATACAACTCCTATGCTAACAGATGTAATACTAATAAATTATGATATTTATTAAAGGCTTGCTATATGCCAAGAATTGTCCAAAGCACTGGGTACATGCAATACATAATATACAAATGTACAAATAATTATGGTATTTAAGTGCTTACTATTTGCAAAGCACTGTTCTAAGAGCTGGGAGGTGATGCAGGGTGATTAGGTTGTCCCACCTGGGGTTTATAGTCTTAATCCCCATTTTACAGATGAGGTAACTGAGACACAGAGAAGTTAAGTGACTTGCCCAAAGTCACACAACTGACAAGCGGTGGAGCTGGGATTAGAACCCATGACCTCTGACTCCTAAACCCATGCCCTTTCCACTGAGCCATGACCGTATCTCAGATGGAGTTCACACTCCAAAAGGGAAGGAAAATAGGTATTTAATTCCCATTTTATATATGAATGAATTGAGGCATTAAGTCAAATAACTTGCTCAAAATCACAAAACAGACAAGTGGTAGAGTTGGGATGAGAATCCAGATTTCCTGCCTCTCAGTCCCTTGATCTTTCCAATAGGCTGCTTCTCTACTTGTCATCTATTTTGTGAAGAACACTTTCCTTTTGTTTGTTTTGAACAAGCCATCTTAAATAGGTGTTCTTCTGCCTTGGTGAAAAGTAATTCTATTTCATACTTTCCAAATCTTTCATGATTCAGTATATTTCATCCCCTATCAACTAGTGACTTTCCAGATTAAAGAATCCCAGTTCAGTCTGTTCTCTTACGGACACTTCACTGTTTTAATCATTTTCATTTCCTTCATATCCCTTTTACAGACAAAGGAACTGATCTATGGACAGTTTTCCCTTTTCTAAGCCTTCAAAATGTATTTTGGAAAGTTATAAAATGAGATTTAGGGATGAACATACATTGAGTTGGTTTCTGGCATAATATTCAGATTTGAAGTCAATAGAAAATGCAAGTGTGATGGTCATTTAAATATTTGAAAAAAGTTGTCGGGTGTGTAATAGCTTTTATGAAGCCATTTCAATAGCAACCGATGGCAAAACCTATGCTTAGAAGCTTCTTATAGTCATAGTACTTGAAGAGATTTCAAATTGGATGGCTACATTGTGAACCAGGAGTGCTGATTGGTGGTGCTATTTACTCCCTTCCACCTGCCTGGTACTTCCTCCATCTTCACAGCCCTTCTGAAATCCCATCTCCTCCAAAAGGCATTCCCTGATTCATTTTTATTCTCCTTTGATAACATCTTTCCAACTACAACCTCAGGAGGTTAGCCAACCTTGGCTCTTATTCTCTGAAAGCCACACTTAACACACATCGATCAGTGGTATTTATTGAGATCTTAATGTGCAGAACACTCTTCTAAGTGCTTGGGAGAGTAAAATATGACAATTATCAGGCATGTTCCCTACTTATTATAACCTTCCAGTCTAGAGGGGACTGAAGTGTATATTGACTTACATATTCTACTACTTCAACACTTAATTCATATACGTAGCCATCTTATCATTGTTTCCTCCAAACGTTTTGTAAATGTCTCTCCTGTTAGATTGTAAGCTTATTGAAGGCAAGAATCTATACTGCTCTGTCCCAGATGTTTAGTACAGCACTTTGTAAACAATAAAACTCAATAAATGCTATTGGTTGATTGAGCAAAATAGTACTTCACATTTGAAAACAAAAATGTCAGTGGATTGCGCTTTGAGCCACTCATGCAGGACAGTATAGCCAACACTCTTCTGCTTTTGCCAAAGTGATTTATCTGAAATTCTTAAAGTAGTCACTTTAAATTACTAGCAGCAGATCAAGTAGGGTTTGGAAATTGAACCAGTCCTTATCTGGCAGCTGGGCTCAGAACTACCTGACTAGGTAAATCTGCCCCCTGAATTTCACTGGTCTGAGTCTATCGAGCAAGATGTATTTTGAAAGATTTCTTGGAAGGAAGTGTCCATATGGAATCAGAATCTTCATGAGACAAATCTTTCCTTTCACATCAAATGGATATTTAATGGCAGAGTATCAGGCAGACAGAGATAATCTTAATAGAGCCTTGTACCACCAGTCCTATCTTTAGGCCCCTCCTGGACATTTGATCTCAGCATACCCACCTGATTTAAGGCCTAAGCATGTCTCTCCACACTGACTCCACCTCCTACTGTAGGATGGTTGTAAGTGGGAAAAGGAGTCTTATACAGAGACTGGAGGCCTCCTATAACAGTCACTGCTTACCAGGTGGACTACACGACAGATCACCGGGCCCTCCCAATCCCCTAGTCAGACACAAAAGTCTCCTCTGGCACAAAATATTGGTTTCTGACTCATCTGCAAACACTTCTACAAAACAAACCATCAGCACGCTTTCGTGGGTTTGAAGAGGAAACTGTAAACAGCTTGCCTTTATGATATTTGTGGCCTGGGGATTTTTCACGGGAAAGAAGTCTTTATTTTGCTCCACATGGATTTAAGCTTCTCTCAGAAAATTGAGCAGCTCTTGCATGTGCTACTTAATGAATGGTTGTCATTAATAGATTTTAAGTGCTAATCAAGACATCTGGAAAATAGGCCTTCATTTTCCTATTTATATAGCTTCCCTTTCCTGTTTTAGTCTTGCATGCCAATAAATTCTTTTATTTTCCTAAAATAGGCAAAGTTTCCTCAAATTAAAAGATTCTTTTTTTCTCTAATCAGAAATGTAGTTGCATTAAGCTTCCATTGGGTTGGGCATTGCAGTGTCCCTCTCTCCACAACACCTCTCTACATTAGCACTTGGCTGTCTCCTAGTCATTGTCAGTCTTAACCAATCAAGCCCTCTTGGAGACTGAGTTTGCCATGTCCTAGTCCTTTCTCTTGAGAATGGTCTCCCGGCAGAAATTCGTATAAACTTTCCACCCTCTGATAAGCAAACAGTTTCAGCTTCCTCTAGTCAATCCAACAGTGAATCTGATTTTTGAGAGCTTACGCTGTGCAGACACTGTACTAAGTGCTTGAGAGAGTGCAACACACACCCCTGGACTCTAGTTTTGAGATAATCATATTTATAGAGCATTTGCTGTGTGCAGAGCACTGTACTAAGTTCTTCGTAGAGTACAAAACATCAGAGTTGGTAGACACATTCCCTGTCCACAAGGAACTTACAGATAAGTACCACTTTCTGGCAGTGATTGTATTCTGCTTTATTTAACAGGCTGCAAACAAACCCATTTGCAGCCATTCTTCCAAAATGAGCACACATTCTGATGATTCCTTGATGGAGACTGCAGTGCCTGGGTCAATTTTCACTGAATGCTTTGTGCTATTCAGGCTGTTTACTGCTGTTGAGATCATTGTAGCTAACAACTTTACTACATTGTCTGAGATTGTTTTTAATGATTTATAGTTTGAACCCTGATTGTGGTTATTTCACCAGCCCCAAGAGTAGTCATACAATAGGAGTTACAATCACAGGTTACTGTCTTTGTTTTCAGCTTGGTTAACTTTAGCTACAAGTATCCTTAATTGCCTTTATTTCTTATACCAGTATTATTAATCCCTCACAGGGGTCTATAAAAGAAACTCATCTGAGCTCCCTGTATCAAGGATTGCAGAGGCTTTTAAGAATATTATACCTTGATTTTTGGTTCATCTGGCAGAAATGACCCTCTATAAAGCAAGCCTTTTTGGTTCTCCCATTAAACACTTCTCTATTATTGTTATCCTTAGGTTCTAAAGGTTTTAACTCTCTAATTTAGATAGCACAATCTTCCAACTCACATCATTACATCAACACTCAAAATTGCTTTTAGACAATTTTTTTCATTCATCTCTCTTGAATGTATTCTGTAACCCATTGCCTTTTGTTACCTTAACTTCTTTTCATCCATCAGTAGCTTTTCTCCTCCAGCCATTCAGTTTTTGTGTTTGCCAGCTTCAACCAGCCTGAAAGTGGGTGGTCTAGAAAGGACTTTTCTGCCACAGGTACTAGTCACAGTAGTGATATTTCCCAGCAAAGCATCGAGGGGAATCTCTTAGTTTATTTTTTGCTTTAGAGTTAGGGGACCTTTAATAATAATAATAATAATAATAATGATAATGTCGGTATTTGTTAAGCGCTTACTATGTGCAGAGCACTGTTCTAAGTGCTGGGGGAGATACAGGGTAATCAGGTTGTCCCACATGCTCACAGTCTTAATCTCCATTTTACAGATGAGGTAACTGAGGCACAGAGAAGTTAAGTGACTTGCCCACAGTCACACAACTGACAAGTGGCAGAGCCGAGATTCGAACCCATAACCTCTGGCTCCCAAGCCCGTGCTCTTTCCACTGAGCCATGCTGCTTCTCTAGCCACTCTACCTTTAGAGCAAAAGGGATACATACCATTGTATTTTGCCTTGTTAGTATGTTTATTCAGTTGTCCATTCTACCCTCCCTCCATACTCAGTTGGTGGTTCATGACAGGGGTCAATTGTCACCTTAACAAAATGAAGAAAAGCAGTGATTTGGACTAAATAGCTGCTTGTTGGGTAGTCCACATAGACTTCATAAGTAGTCTGGGCTAAGTGAGGAAAAAAAAACAGGCTTGGAAGTCAGAAGGATCTGGGTTCTAATCCTAGCTCCACCACTTGCCTGCTATTTGATCTTGGGCAAGTCACTTCATGTGGGACGAAGGCTGTGTCCATCTCCAGCACTTAGAAAATTTCTTGACCCGTAGTAAGCACTTTCATTCATTCAATTCAATAGTATTTATTGAGCACTTCCTGTGTGCAGAGCACTCTACTAAGTACTTGGAAGAGTATAATATAACAATAAACAGACACATTCCCTGCCCACAATAAGCTTTTAGTCTAGAGATGAGCTTACAGACTAGAAACAAGCTACTAAGTGCTCTACACATAGTAAGCGCTTAACAAATACCAACATTATTATTATTATTATTAATATGATTTTTTTTTTCAGCTTTCCCAGACACACCACTCTCTCCCTCTCACCATCAAGATGGCTGAGAGTCTCCTTCTCCACTTACCTGGTGCCTCTATTTTCTGCCCAATCCCTCTGTCTGATTGACTTGCCTTAATCTTTACACTTCCCTCAGGGAGAGACACCACGAGTGACTCTCCTTGCTTCCTCTTCCCTTTCCTACAATTGGGGGCAGTAGAACTTGTCATTACATCAGGAAACATGATTTAAAGATGCAGTGAAGCCCAGTCCCAGAAACACAATATAGCTAAGGACCATTGGCAAACCACTACTACCCATCATCCTAATGGTCCTCAATATTGAGAGGAGTTAATTCCTCAAGCAAAGATTGGTATGCCACAAGATAAGTTGAAAAACAGAGATAAAGATTCATTGATTCATTCAATCATATTTATTGAGCACTTACTCTGTATTACACTGTAATGTAATGTATACTGTATTAAGTGCTTGGGAAAGTACAGTACAACAATAAACAGTGACATTCCCTGCCCACATGAGCTCACAATCTGGAGTTGGGAGACAGATATCGATACACATATATACAATTACAGATATGAACATAAGTGCTTTGGGGGTAGGTTGGAGGAAGAGCAAAGGGACCAAGTCAGGGTGATGCAGAAGGGAGTGGGAGATGAGGAAAAGTGGGACTAAGTGTGGGAATGCATTAGTGCAGCAGGGAAAATCACATGGAAGGGAATGGGGACCATAAGTGCATGTGTGGTTATGTTCTCACAATACAAATATCACCTTTGAAGCCGAGTTTTCTCTCTCTCTCTCTTTTTCTCTCTCTCCCCCACCCACAATCATATAAGCAAAAAACAGGGAATGGGAATTCTCACCTCAGGGGAAGACTCCCTGTGACTCTGCAGAGAAGCCACTGGAACTTTGCAATTCTTGATGGTTCCCTGCTCCACCTTGGGTAAACCCGTTTCAGTGGCCTAAGGAATCCAACAGGTGGGCACTACTCACAGTTCATGCCAACTGTGGGACGATTTCCTCTGACTCCCCTTCCCCCATCTCCCCTCATTCCAAATGAGGTCATTCATCCAGTCAGTCATATTTATTGAATACTTACTGTGTGCAGTAGGCACTTAATACCAAAATTATTATTATTATTATTATTACTCCACTAAGCATTTGGGGAGTACAATATAGCAATAAACATTCAGAGGCAGCCATGATGGCCCCCACTAAATAATCGGTTTCTGTGGTCTCTCAAGTCAGTAATTCCCAACAGCTTGATGTCCTCACCTGTTTCCATTGCTCATTCTGAATGTGACACTAACAATGTGCCATCCATTAACCTGTCATATTCATTGATCTTCCTAAGAGCATCAACCTGTCTCTCTCTAATTCTGTGGCCTAATCTTTCACTGCCACTGCATGCTGAAAAAACTCTCCCTCCCACTTCTCCCAGCCAAAAAGTATCTTTGATTCTTTTTAGCCCCAGTAGCCAGGTAGACTTTGAAATCAGTACTTACTATGTTGGATATTTCAAACTTTATATCTATATCAAGAAATGAAACTATTGGCAGATAACTAAATTTTCTTTGGAAAGGACTTGAAAGAGTAAAACTAAAGCAAACATGAGGATTAAGGAATGCTGTGGAGGAAAGTATAAAATCATTTCATTGGCATTTTCATTTCTAAAGGTAAAAGACAAGGGAAAATAGGACAAAATATTCAGTTCTCAATATACAATCACCAGATATAATTCTTTCACAGCTCTGATGCATTTGGGAATGCTAAAATCAACCTTGAAACCTCACATTATCATGTAAGCATATGAACTGAAAGTCACATCACATAGAACTACCATATATATACATTAATTCATTCAGTGGTATACATTGTCATATTTATAAGTGCTTACTGTGTACAGAGTACTGTACTAAGCCTTGGGAAGGAACAATGCAACAATGAACAATGATGATCTCTGCCCACAATGAGCTCACAGTCTAGACCTGGGAGATACAGATGTCAATACAAATAAATAAAATTACAGCTGTATACATAAGTGCTGTGGGGCTGGTAGGGGGAGGAGCAAAGGGAACAAGCGAGGGCAATACAGAAGGGAGTGGGAGATGAGGAAAACTGGGGATTATTCTGGGAAGGTCTCTTGGAGGAGGTGTGCCTTCAATAAAGTTTTGAACAGAGAAAGAGTAATTGTCTGTTGGATTTGAGAAGGTAGGGTGTGCCAGGCCAGAAGCAGGGCATGGGCCAGGGGTCAGTGGTGAGACAGATGAGGTCAAGTCATAGTGAGGTTAGCCCCAGAGAAGCGAAGTATATGAATAGGGTTGTAGAAGGAGAGAAGGGAGTTGAAGTAGGAGGTGGCAAGGTTATGGAGTTCTTTAAAGCCAATGGTATGGAGATTTTGTTTGGTGGATAGGCAAACACTAAAGATTTTGAAGGAGAGTGGGGGTGACGTCCTGAGCGTTTTTATATAAAGGTGATCTGGGCAGTGGCTTGAAGTATGGACTAAAGTAGGGAAAGACAGGAGGTTGGGAGATCAGCAAGGAGGCTGATGCGGTAATGTAGGCATAGTAGGATAAGTAACTGTATTAACGTGATAACAGGATGGAGAGAAAAGGGCATATTTAAGCAGTGTTGTGAAAGTGGTACCAACAGGATTTGGAAAGAGATAGAATATGTGGGTTGAATCAAAGAGAGCGGTCAAGTACAATGCCAAGGTTATGGGCTTGTGAGACGGGAAGGATGATAGTGCCATCTGTAGTGACAGGAAAGTCAGGGAGAAGATAGGGTTTTGGTGGGAAGATAAGGAGCTCTGTTTTGGATGTTTTAAATTTGAGGTGATGGGAGGACATCCAAGTAGAGATGTCTTGAAGGCAGAAGGAGATGTGAGCCTGGAAAGAGGGGGAGAGAGAGAGAGGGGAAGAGATGTAGATTTGGTGTCATCTGAATAGAGATGGTAGCTGAAGCCAAGGGAACGAGTGAGTTTTCCAGTGGAATGTGTAGATGGAGAATGGAAGGGAACCCACAGTTGGGGGAGGGGTCCTTCAAGGTTCAGTTCTGGGTCTCTGTCCCTCCACTTCAAGTTCAGCAATTACCTCACCATTGGAGGTGAGGGTGTAGATTAGGATGAAACAGCTTAAAATTCAGGAAATACCTGCTAGGGCTGTGCAATCACTGGTCAAGTTTTCTGACCAAAAAACCATCTTACAAGACAGGCTCATTAGCTAAAAAGTAGATGAATAATATGATAAAAGACAGCTACTTAATAATAATAATGGTGGTATTTGTTAAGCGCTTAAGGTTAAGGTTGTCCCACTTGGGGCTCACAGTTTTAATCCCCATTTTACAGATGAGGGAACTGAGGCCCAGAGAAGTGAAGTGACTTGCCCAAAGTCACACAGCTGGGAAGCGGTGGAGCTGCGATTCGAACCCATGACCTCTGACTCCCCAGCCCAAGCTCTTGCCACTGAGCCACGCTGCTTGAAGTAGTTTCCCTTGCAGCCACCTGCTGGTGTATGTACTGTGGCACAGCATCAGCAGATGTTGCAGTCACTTTGCCCTAATTGAGTTTTGTACATAAATTCTTGTGTGCACTTCACAGTGGTACGTCCAGCCCCCGGCCTGCCTAATGCATGTTGCACCATTTGTCCAAGAAAGAACATGACTGTCATGGATGAAAGGGTACAAAACCATGAGTATCAATGAATTTACCAATTAATTTACATGAGTGCATTTTTGATCTCAAAGTCTTGTAATTGGACTTTGGCTCTTCTGTTGTTTATGATGGGAAATATCATCATCATCATCACACAATAGGTGCCCCATAAATGCCGTTAATGTTGACCCAGTGTCCTACTGCATCTGACCACCTGCCTAGGAAAATTCTCATGAAATCAGGCCACTGGCTGCCTTTTCAAGGGATGGCATTTAGAGGGACTGGTGGTCTCAAAGAAGGTCATGGGTAGTGGTAGAAATGGAAAATTAGCTCTTCAGCTGCCCTCCCCTGCAGCTTGCATGGAATTGTTTTAGTGCCCTACCCTCCAGTATCTCTTGTCAGGAGATTCAGACTAACTCAGAGTGGGACAGTGTGGAGACAGAGGGAGAAAAATGCATGAAAATTTGTTACAGCTCTTTCATCCATTTCACAGAAAGTCCTTTCTCTTCACAAGGTTGCTTTGGGTTTGGTGCAGTTGTGTTTCCAGAGAGAAATTGGTTTCTGGTTGTTTGATGAGTTTTAATTTGAAAGGGCCTGCTGGATGATATTTTACAATCAACAGTTCCTAATCACGAAATGTCTAGTCTGCTCTAATTATAAACTCTAATTAGGCAGACATTCTAAATTATGGTCCTCTACATCTGCCAACCACCTTTTTCAAATGCTTTTTGGCTCTGGCAGCATATCTTCTTGAGACAGAGCAGCAAACTGATAGTAATTTCAAATTCCAAAATGGTTAAAATTAGTCAATATCTTACAATTTTTAATGTAAAATAGCATAGAAAAAACCCACACTGTAATGTGCCCTCAAATTTAGGCTTATGTTTTCCTGGGAGGCAATTTATTTGTCAAAATGTTCAGGATCATAGATCAAGAAAGAGTAATTTTAATCTATCTTTACTCTAATAAGACTTTCATTCTAACCTATATAACCCACTCAAGAAATCAGGAAAAAGGTCTAAGAAACTGACTATTATTGGGTGTGCAGCTGACTGCAAAGGTTGTTGATAGATCAACTGAGATCGGCAGAGAGGAAATAGAACAGATTTGCTGTCTGGAGATGTTGGCCCTGAGTCCAGTATTGCTTCAGATTTTTATCTGGGATTTGAATGATGGATTAGAAGGGTGATCATGAATTGGAAGATGACTCCAAGATACAAAATGTATGGCCAGCACCTTGAAGAAAAGATTAGAAGTCAGTGACCTTGCATTTGGAGTGGTACATTTGACCTCTAGACTCTAAGATTGTTGTGGGCGGGGAATGTCTGTTTATTGTTGTATTGTGTTCTCCCTAGTGCTTAGTACAGTGCTCTGCACACAGTAAGTGCTCAATAAATGCAAGTGACTGACATGTGAAAGTCAAAACAAACTCAGCAATAACAAATGAAAAATTTCCATCTTCTTGGAAGTCCAGTAGTTAAAAGGTGTAGCATGTTGGTACTATGGAGTAGTTTTCCCATTATGCTCAGCCCTAATAAAGCCCTTAATGGTGTGTCCACTAGGCAGTCAGATGAATACCCAGGACCACAAACCAAGTGAGTGACTTAATATTCCCTTGAGATCCTGTTTGTTATAAGAGTAAAACTTCTGGTTTTGCTGTTTTCAACTTATCTTGGCTAATGACACAGTGCAACAAGCCATTAGCCTCTCCTATAACTATCCTGAAATCGAATTAGATGTACTTCTTGAGGGCAGAGATTGTGTGTTTAATTACTTTTCCCAAGTACTCCTAGAATAGTGCTTTGCATTCAAAGTCCTCAATAAATATCAGAATTATTATGGCTTCTACACTTCCACTATTTACTGGACATAGAGCTGATGAACTGATTCTTCAAGAGATGGAGATGTGGAGGAGGGAGGAGAGTAGGGAAAGAGGAATACCAACCAGAACATCAGAGTACTTGTCTAGTTGTAGTCTCAGTGAAAAATGCAATGTGGAAAATCTGGAATCTGGAAAAGGCTCAGGAGATTGTAAAAGTTAGTCAATAAAACCTATGGAGAAAAGCAGCTGGGAATTATTCAATTTTCAGAAAAGAGGGTTAAGAGAAGATATAATTTGTTTTCCAAAACACAAAGGGCTTTGTCATGAGGATAACAAGCTATCATCAAGCTCCTTTGAGGGAAAAAAATAACAAACAAGAGGAAATAGGTTTTTGCACTAAAAGAGATCCAGATAACGTCCATCAATTGCAATTGTTGAGCATTTACTGTGTGCACAGTTTTGTACTAAGCACTTTAGAGAACACAATACAACAGAATTGGTTGACACTATCCCTGCCCACAAGAAGTTTGCAGTCTAGATATAAATTTCCCAAATGAAGATTTTTAAACTTTGAAGTATGTTAATAAACAAATTTAAGAACTCTAGGCAGGATGTGCACTTGAGTTTTAAATGCAAGCCTACACTCTGATATGGAAAAGGGAGATCTTGGCTCACTAATGTCCCTTTGTGTTGATTAGAGGCAGAAAAGTGTGATAGTTCTCAAATATTTGATGAGTGAGAGGACCTATTTTCTGATTTGCTGTAGTGAATATTGATACAAACACTTAAATGCACAGAAACAATATCTACATCCATGTTTGATAATGGTGTTTGTTGATTACATGATCTCATCCCTATGTGGGTTATGGTAATTATAAAAGTGGTACTTGAGTCCACTGAACTCATGTAAAGATAGTAGGAACTTGTTCTAACATCTAGTCCTAAAGGGATGAGCAATATGTTCAGAAACAGGGCTGCCAAGAAAGCACTACTGCCATTGAGAACTTAGTATGGAACTGCCTCATATGAAGATCTTTAGTTGAGAACTATTATAAATAGCCCTGCTAATGGTCCATTGGAAATTTCTTCCTATATGTATGACTCTAACAATCATATTCATTGAATGTTAACTATGTGGCAGAGAACTGCACTAAGCACTTGGGAGAGTATAATACAGCAGAATTAGCAGATTCCCTGCTCATAACGAATTTACAGGGTAGAGGATGAGCTTACGGTGTAGAGACTGAGCTTGCAGTCTAGAGGAAGATACTTTCACTTCAGTAATCAGGATATTTCAGGCAAATAATCTGAAATATCCAGATAATTGAGGCAGAAGCCATTTTAGAACAATGCTCAAAGACTTAGAAAAGTACTCTAAGCACTGAAGCAGCATGGCCCATTGGAAAGAGCCTGGGCTTGGGAGTCAGAGTTCATGGGTTCTAACCCCAGCTCTGCCACTTGTCAGCTGTGTGACTTTGGGCAAGTCACTTAACTTCTCTGTGCCTCAGTTACCTAATCTATAAAATGGCGATTAAGACTGTAAGCCCCATGTGAGATAACCTGATTACCTTGTTTCCTCCCCCCCAGTGCTTAGAACAGTGCTTGGCACATAGTAAGTGCTTAATACCAACATTATTATTATTATTATTATTATTATTACTCTCTTCACAGGAAGTGCTCAATAAATTCCACTCATTGATTTTGGGCCTGAGCAATCCATATAATTTCCTAATTTTCCCTTGCAGACATAGCCTTGGTCAAGTACTGCATTTTCATGATGATGATGATTGTGGTATCTGTGCAGCAGTTACTATGTGCCAAGTACTGCACTAAGTACTGAGGTAGGTACAAGAAATTCAGGTTGCACATGAGGCTCACAGTCTGAGGAAGAACTGATATTGAATTCCCATTTTTCAGGGAACTGAGGCAGAGAGAAATTAAGTGACTTGCCCAAGGTCAGATAGGTAAGTGGGGGAGCCATAATTAGAATCCAGGTCCTCTGGCTCCCAGGCTCATGCTCTTTCCACTAGACCATATTGCTTTTTACATTGTTTTCACAGTTACATTGTTTTTACATTTTACATTGTTCATTTATGGACTGCAAATGGAGAATTCATTTATTCAATCATAGTTATTGAGCACTTACTGTGTGTGGGGCACTGTACTAAGCGCTTGGAAAGTACAATTCAGCGACAGAGACAATCCCTACCCAACAACGAGCTCAGAGAATGAGCCTGTGCACAATTTCAGTCCCAAAAATTACTCCTGAAGTTTGCCTGTCAATAACTGTGTTCTTTATCACATAACTGTATACCAGTATTTCACATTGAAACATGTTTTTCTTTTCTTGGTGTGTTCTATTTGTTTAGCTTTTACCTTATGTTCAGTAAACAAATGCAAGATTTTTGATTCCAGAGCATTTTCAGTAGAGGCTATGTCTTTTCTATCTTCAATCCACAACTAATGCTTCCATATATATGCTATAAGCTGTAAAATACGTTTTCTGCAGTCTGTATCTTTAGTATGTATTAAATACAGAGCACAGTAGAGAATTGCTTCTGTGGAAAATATATAAAGCTAAGTCCCCTCCAGACTGTAAGGTCATTGTGGGCAGGGAACATGTCGGCAAATTCTGTTGTATTGTAGTCTCCCAAGCATTTAGTACAGTATTCTGCACAAGGTGGTGCTCGATCAATACCAAGCTATCATAATATCCCAACTGGATTATTGCATTAGCCTCCTCTCTGATCTTCCATCCTCCTGTCTCTCCCTGCTCCAGTCTTTACTTCATTCCACTGCCACTTCATTCCACTTATCTTTCTACAGAAACGCTCTGGGCATGTCACTTCCCTCCTCAAAAGCCTCCAGTGGTTGCCTATCTTTGCATGAAACAAAATCTCCTCACTCTTGGCTTCAAAGCTCTCCATCACCTTGCCCCTCCGCCACATCTCCCTTCTCTCCTTCTACAGCCCACCCCGTACACTCCGCTCCTCTGCCGCTAACCTCACGGTGCCTCACTGTCGCCTGTCCCACCATCGACCCCTGGCCCATGTCCTACCACTGACCTGGAATGCCTCCCTCCTCACATCTGCCAAACTAACTCTCTTCTCTTCTTCAAAGCCCTACTGAGAGCTCACCTCCTCCAGGAGGCCTTCCCAGACTGAGCCCTTTCTTTCCCTCTCCCCTTCCTCCCCTTTCCATTCCCCCTACTTCTTCCTTCTGCTCTTCCCCCTTCGCCTCCCCACAGCACTTGTATATCTGTATATATTATTTATTACTCTATTTTATTAACGATGTATATGTATCTATGATTCTATTTATCCTGATGGTATTGATGCCTGACTTTTGTTTTGTTCTTTGTCTCCCCCTTTTAGACTGTGAGCCCATTATTGGGCAGGGATTGTCTCTATCTGTTGCTGAATTGTACATTCCAAGTGATTAGTATAGTGCTCTGCCCACAGTAAGCGCTCAATAAATATGATTGAATGAATACCACTGATTGACAATGAGTTCCATTTTTATTATGAAATGCAAATTTCCAGTTGAAAATCCCGTCATTACAAAAGGTGAAATAGGGGAGTCCATAACAAAGACTTTAGCTAAATTTAGAGAAGCAGCATGGCTCAGTGGAAAGAGCCCGGGCTTGGGAGTCAGAGGTCATGAGTTCGAATGCCAGCTCTGCCACTTGTCAGCTGTGTGACTGTGGCCAAGTCACTTAACTTCTCTGTGCCTCAGTTACATCATCTGTAAAATGAGGATTAACTGTGAGCCTCACATGGGACAACCTGATTACCCTGTATCTACCCCAGTGCTTAGAACAGTGCTCGGCACATAGTAAGCGCTTAACAAATACCAACATTATTATTATTATTATTATTATTAGAAAGTTGACAAAAATCACAAACACAACTATCCTCTGACCCTGAGTCAAAGCAGCGTGGCTTAGTGGAAAGAGCCCGGGCTTGGGAATAAGAGGTTGTGGGTTCTAATACTGGCTCTGCCACTTATTAGCTGTGTTACTTTGGGTAAGTCTCTTAACTTCTCTTTGCCTCAGTTATGTCATCTGTAAAATGGGGATTAAGTCTGTGAGCCCCATGTGGGACAACCTGATTACCTTGCATTTACCCCAGTACTTAGAACAGTGCTTGGCACATAGTGCTTAACAAATACTGTTATTATTATTTGCTTATGAATTTAAATAATTTCCATCCACTCAGTTTTTTGCCAGTGTGCTTTAATCACTTAAGATAGACAAACAACTGTCAGTGGCCATTTTGTATTAATCATATTTTATTCCTTATTTAAATGATCTTTTTCAATGAAATTCCTGCCAATTAAGATGATATTATGCTTCCAGACATGAGCATCCCAGGGAATGTTTATTCAGGAAATTATTGTCTTTGAACATTAATTTGCCTCTTCAGTGATAAAATCTGACCTCTTTAGTTCTACCAATTTTTTCCTTGAAGTAAGGCATTTTTACTAGAAAGTGGTGGTCCCAGAAGCAACTGAGCAGGAACATCATTTTGCAACTTCCAAATTTAGATGTGCTGCTTCCTTTTCTTCCCCACTCTACTTCTCTGGGGCAAGAGGGATGCAGTGCTGGGAGTTGAGGCCCACACTGACTTTAACTTCCACCAGTTCTGCTTTTAGGCCAATCTTGATGTCATTCCCTCCCTTGTTGGCAGAACTGGGAAGAGTCGAAAGATGAGACTTCTGGGGTGTCACCTATCCCAACCTCAGAAGGGGCACAAGGAGGAAATTCCTTGGATATGAGTCTCCCTGGGTTACCAAAGCCAGTAAAGACCTGAGCCAGCAGCCCCACTGATGTTTCAAGAAAAAGGTGTTATTAGAGAACCACTTGGACTATGCACCACTGAAGGCATCATGCCATTCCAATATCACTATTCTTAGTATTGACTTAAAATGGTAATTAAAATGGACTAATTTTTGACATTATTACTAATTTCTTAAAACATTTTTGTGTAGGTGTGAACACACACTTCTCTTGAGTGCAAAGGTGGGAAGTTGAAGATTATACTTACCTGAGCATCTTTTGGTTCAGTGATGGCCCTAATGAGTCCCATAATTCTGCTTTGGCTGATAATGACAACTCTGTTGGTTATATAGCATCCCATAATGCTGCTGTGGCTGTTTCTGGCTTGGGACAATTTCTGAGATGTTTCCTCAGGAAAATGGTAGCAGTTGCCATGGCAGCTAGCAGGTGCAAAATTAGGCTGACTAGGGCTGCGCAAGCTACAGTGGTTCTGGACTGACCTGAGCACAATCCCTGAACATCTTAATCCAGGGGAAAGTAATAAACAAAAGACCTTCCTTTTCCAGTCCTTACATGTCATTCCTAGGGTTGGGGAAAGGGTAATGACCAAGGGACAAGGGCAAGGTATTTTTGTCTTGTCACTTTCATGACAGTGTCCAGGACAGCAACTTCACTTGCCCCATACTTACCTGGTGGATTGAGAGACACTACTTTTCCTGAACAAGCCACCAGGAAGATCCCAAGGGCTTACTGTGTTTTTGTGATATTTGTTAAGCACTTATTATGTGTACTATTGTGTAGTGTACTAAAGTACTGGGTTAGATACAGGGTCCCACATAGGGGTCACAGTTGCAAATCCAATTTTACAGATGAATTTAGTGAGGCACCAAGAAGTTAAGTAATTTCTCCAAGGTCATGCAGCAGAAAAGGAGCAAAATTCAGATTTGAATCCATGGTCTTTCCATGGATTCAAAAAGTAGATGTAGGCCACCCTGCATCTCTGAAAAAACAACCAGCAATGAATCTTCCTTTGTTAATTCTGACACTACTAGAAACAAATAAGACAGACACTATTTTCATTTAAAATGTTCATTTCATCACAATGAACAAACTTAATTGTCATTATCTAAATGCCCTATGTGGCAAGCTTTTGTGGACTGAATCACAAAGGTAAACAAAAACATTTATTTGCCACCATATTTTAAGATTGATAATAACCTTTCTTACTGTAAGTCACTACTAGCCATAAAGCTCCTTCTTATAGTTCCACATAACTTGCTTTTGACTTTAACCTAAGAAGATGCCTCTGTTCTCTCAATCCTAAATCCTCCATTTTGGGTTTACAGGACAACGGAATGGACAGTGGTGGATTTCCATTCATCTAGACAAAAATATTCTAAAGTTAAATAGATTTTCGATAACGTTAGCTCTCCAACTTTTCATTTGCTTGGGTACAGAACTCTCTGTTCACAGTCTTGGGTCTCCTTTCCCAGATCTTCTGTCATTTAAGTCCCAGAGCTATGTGAAAATTAACTTTTCAAGTTTACAGTGATTTCCTTTGAAAATTTCGTGGGTTTTTGGCTTCCATGTGCCCATATCCTCAGAGAAAAATCTCTGTGTTTCAAGTTCAAGTAAATTCTATAAGAGAATTTCAGGTTAAACTTCTGAGTTTCAAATGATTTTTGAGTCCAAACAGAGGTTCCAAACCGGAGAGAGCCCCAGTTGACAAACCTTCAGCAAACCTGGATGGCATTTCAGGAGCATAATGAAAGGCTTCCCTGTGGGTCCAGAACAGGAGCAAAATCCTTTGAAAATTCCCATAATTTGAAGACCTTCAGGAGAGATTGTACAAAGCAGGAGGAATAGAAATGTGCCTTTAGAACTTTCCATTTCCTGGCTGATTAGCATTCCCCTCAAATTCCTTTCTCTCTGAGGGAAACGTTTTATGTCTGGCTTCATTTCAAACTAGATGCAGGTATTGCATAGAACAAACCATTGGGGAGTGAGGGGATTTTTCTTAGGAACATCATAAATAGCTTAAAATTCTTACTTATTTAGTACTAAAGGATTCAGAAGTTTTTCAAGACTAATTTTCTATTTGCTTTCCCCTTTTTAAAATTTAGGTGTAGGGTATTCCTTTTGAAATTTGTTTTTTTTTTTTAGTACATTTTGGAGTATAGGTACAGATATTTATTCAAGGCTGTCATACAGATTTAGCATCCATGCCTAAGCTTTGGCAAACACTGGAATGGATAGAGTATTCCGGTTAATTTACTAAGACTAGTTTGAGGAGGAGACTAACTGAGGAACAATTGAAAGCATTTGAAGTCTCCTAGCAATTGGGAAGACTCTGGTATATCCAAGCTGGACTGACTCCTGGGTTGGTGGTGTTGCTGCCTCAGGATAACAGACTTTAAGGTATTCAACTGGGTCTATCAATCAATCATATTTATTGAGAGCTTACTGTATATAGAGCACTGAACTAAGCACTTGAGAGAGCACAATGTAACAGTAAAAACTTTCTGTGATCAGGAGACACATCTTCCTTCAAGCTAGGAACTCCCTTCCCCTTAAAAATCCAACACTCAAACACTTCACCTTCAAAATCCTCCTAAAATCACATCTCCTCCAAGAAGGCTTTCTTGATTTAGCTGCCATTTCCCATATGTGCCCTCCCCTTAGCATCAAGTATGCATTTGGCTGTGTACCTACCCCTTTAAGCACTGTGATAGTCCATTTCCACAGCCCTTATTTCCATATCCTTAAACACATTTCCCCTATGTGTAATTCATTTTATTGTCTGTCTACCCTGCAGGCTGTAAGCTACTTGTGGGCAGGAATCAGGTCTACCAACTCTACTTATTGTATTTTCCCAAGTGTTACAACAGGCTGTGGAGACAATTAGTGCTCAATAAATATCATTGATAAAATGACTGAATAAATTTGCCAGTCTTGGAGGTAAAACTGCCATAACCAGCTACTGCAGAGGTATAATTGGAAAGCCTGTACTGATATGTCTCCCAATTTTAAGCCCCTCCACTGAAATGTATGTCTCTCTGCTCTAAGAAGCCAACCTTAGAGAGCTGCTCAATGTAAGTATGGTGTAGGGAGGCATACAGCCTCCTTCACAATCAATCAATCAATTAATCAGTAGTATGGAGTATGGAGTAGTATGGAGTGCTAACTGTGTGCTGAGCACCATACTAGGCACTTAATGATAAGAATAATAATTGTAGTATTTGTTAAGCACTTACTATGTGCCAGGCACTGAACTAAATGCTGGGGTGGATACAAGCAAATTAGGTTGGACATAGTCCCTGACCCACATGGGGCTTACTGTCTTAATCCCCATTTTCCAGATGAGGTAATTGAGGCCCAGATAAGTGAAATGACTTGCCCAAGGTCACCCAGAAGACAAGTGGTGGAGGTCTTTCTGTCTCCCAGGCCTGTACTCTTTCTACTAGGCCACACTGCTTCTCTTAATAATAATAACAATATTTGTTAAGCACTTACCATCTGCGAAGAACTATTCTAAGTGCTGGGGGAAATACAAGATAATCAGGTCCCACATGAAGATCACAGTCTAAATAGAGGGAGAACAGGTATTGAAACCCCCTTTTATTCATTCAGTCATTTATTGAGCTCTTACTCTGTGCAAAGCACTGCACTGTGTGCATAGTGAAACAATATAGTATGCTTAGGGAGAGTTCAGTATAACAACAAAAGAGGCACATTCCTGCCCACAGTGAGCTTACAGGTAAGGGACTGAGGCATAGAGAAGTTAAGTGACCTGCCCATAGGTATACAGCAGGGAAGTGGCAGAGCTGAGACTAGAACCCAGGTCCTCTGACCCTCAATCCTGTGCTCTTTCCACTATAGCCACTATAGGAGATACAGGAGACAGGGAAGTCAGCAAGGAGGCTGATTCAGTAATCAGCAAAGCACAATAGAATAAGTGCTTGAATCAACATGGTAGCTGTTTGGTTGGAGAAGGGTGGATTCTAGAGAAGCTGTGAAGGTAGAAATGACAGATCAAATATGTGGATCAAATGAAAGAGATCAGCCAAGAAAAATGCCAAGGTTATGGGCTTGGAGACAAGAAGGATGGTGGTGGTATCTATACTGATGGAAAAGTCTGGAGGAGACAAGGTTTGGGATGAAATATGAGGAGCTCTGCTTTAGACAAGGTAAGTTTGAAGTATTAGCAGGACATTAAAGTAGGGGTGTTCTAAATGCAGGAGATAATGTGAGACTGCATGGAAGGAGATGGCTGGAGTTGTAAATTTGGGAATCATCTGTATAGAGATGGTAGTTGAAACCATGGAAGTGGATAAGTTTTCCAACGGAGTGGATATAGATGAAGATTATAAGAACTTGAATTAAATTTAACTACCATAATCCAAAATGAAATTGCTACAGATCACAAGATCTTCTTGTGGCCATAAATAAATTATTTTAACTCTACAAAGAAACTTAACAACACACAGAAAATTCTGACAGATTGACTCAAAGTGTCCTTGGCAGAATCTTCAATATGACCATCAGCATGTTTTAACAGACAGATGCACAGAAGGAGGCAAGGAGAGGGAAGTGGTGAGGGCAAAAAGGAGTAATGACCATAACTGTGGTATTGTTTAAACACACACACTGTGTTTCATGCACTCTTCTCAGTGCTGGGATAGAATCACAATAGTCATATTGGACACTGTCTTGTACCACATAGGGCTCACAGTCTAAGTAGGTGGATGAAAAAAATTATAGATGAGGAAACTGAGGGACAGAGAAGTTGATAACAATTATTATATTTAAGTGCTTTTCTATGTGACAAGCACTGGGGAGGATACAACGTTATCAGGTTGGATACAGTCCCCTGTCCCACATGAGGTTCACAGTCTAGGTGGGACCAAAAAGGATTTAATCTCCACTTTACAGATAAGGAAACTGAGGCAAAGACAAGTTAAGTGTCTTTCTCAAGATCACCAGGCAAGTAGTGGAGCCAGGATTAGTAATAATAATTATAATAATAATGATGGCATTTGTTAAGCTCTTATTAGGTGCCAACCAGTTTTCTAAGCACTGGGGTAGATAAGAATTAAGCAGCTTGTCCCACCTGCAGCTCACAGTCTTAGTCCCTGTTTTACACATGAGGTATCTGAGGCACAGAGAAGTTAAATGGTTTGCCATAGGTCACAAAGCAGTTGTGTGGCAGAAGCAGGATTAGAACCCACGTCCTTTGATTCCTAAGCTTGTGCTCTTTCCACTAAGCCACAGTCCTCTAACTTTTGGCCTGTACTCTTTCCACTAGATCATACTGCTTCTCAGAAATGAATGAAAAAAGCTCCCACATGGATTTATTGACTTGTGTGCCTTGGTGACTGTGGTAACCATAGATATTTGTCTTCTAGAAATATAGTTTTTAGGCATGTTTCCTTGACCTCATTATCGCAGGCAGGACTTTACAATACACCCATTATCCAATCTCTAAATTGCTGAAGAGGAGGTTCATTCATTCAATAGTATTTATTGAGTGCATACTATGAGCAGAGTACTGTACTAAGCACTTGGAATGTACAATTCGGCAACAGAGACAATCCCTGCCCAGAAACGGGCTCACAGTCTAAACGGGGTCTGTAGTTATTGTGTAGAAACCATCATCCACCTTTGCTGAGTTCAGTCTTGATGTGTGGACATGGTGTGCGAGGCTACATGGGAAACGCAGCATTGATGTGCTGCTTCTTCCCTGTCATCAAAAAGAGTAACTGTTTCCTAGAAGTTTTAAGGGATCAATCAAACAGTGGTAAATATTAAGTGCTTACTGTGTGCAGAGACCTGTAGTAAGCATTTTTGAGAGAACAATTCAACAGAGTGGGTAAAAACATTCCCTTCCCACAGTGAGCTTACAGTCTAGAAGAAGGGGTGTCAATGAATTCTGAATGGAATTTTAGGAAAATGGACAAGGCATTCATGTGGTAGTAGGGTCCAAAGAGGTAAGAGGCTGGAGGTAGGGGGATCAATCAGAGATTGATGAATTGTATCATATTACACTCTCCCTAGAGCTTAGCACAGTGCTCTGCACACAGTAAGTGCTCAATAAATACCCTTCATTGATTAAATAATTGATGTGAAGGGCTGCTCCTTCCTGCAGGGAGCCACTGTAGGCTTATGCTTCCTGCCTGTGTAGCCCACCTCTATCCACCTCTCGCTCAGGGCATGCAGGCCACATACCCTAGCAAAGGCCGGGACCAGCTTGAAGCCAGAGGATGACCGTCAAGGTGGAGAGAAACAGGTGGATCAGATAAATATTATGGAGGAAAAGCTGGTGAGATTAGAGACAATTTGTGGGTGGGAGGTGTAAGACAGAGGATGAAGTGAGTTTCTGTTAAATAAATATGTGGTGTTTACACGAGTTAAATAAAGTGACCTTTATAGCAATCTGGGGATGGAGGCCAGTGAAAAAAAATAATTAAGATGGCTGAGGGTGGGAGGAAAAGCCTGTCAGCTTTTACTCATTTCAACTATATGACCCCTGTCTTGATTTCATGCATCCTGGTCTACAGGGGACAAACACATTTTTGAAATGAGGTATCCAATGGGAAGGTCTGATTTTGATATGAATTAGCTTGGGGTATATGCCTGTTAACATTAGGGGTTATTCAAGGATTGTGTCTTCTATAGTACATTTTTGATAATCCCAGGTCATTGCTCTGCATACACTAGAAGCCCGGTAAAACTGATGATGATGATGCTAAAGATGACAATGGTCCTGCAGAAAGAAATGACATTTTTAATGCCACTGAATCTTTCTCAGGAATTTTGAAGTTGTAGAAGGACATAAAACCTGTCATTATTGGTTCAGTGCAATTTTTCAATGAGTCTTAATAATAGTAATGTTAAGCGCTTACTATGTGCCAAGCACTTTTCTAAGCACTGGGATAGATACAAGGTAATTAGGTTGTCCCACGTTGGGCTCACAGTCTTTATCCCCACTTTACAGATGAGGTAACTGAGGCACAGAGAAGTTAAGTGACTTACCCAAGGTCACACAACTGACAAGTGGCAGAGCAGGGATTAAAACCCATTACCTCTGACTCCCAAGCCTGGGCTATTTCCACTAAGCCATGCTGTTTCTCAATGGTAATGGTCTTAATGGTAGTCTGTAGGTTGGGTCTTTTTTTGCACTCTGGGCTCCATCCTGGGGAAGCATACAGCCTGGTTGTCAGGCCAAATAGGTGACAGAGAGCTACTGGCACATGCTGGATCAATAAGAGAAGGGCAGTATGGCTTAGTGGAAAGAGCATGGACCTGGGAGTCAGAGAACCTAAGTTCTCTTCCTGGCTCCACCACTTGCCTGCTGTGTGACCTTGAGAAAATCATTTCAATTTTCTGGGCCTCAGTTTCCTCAATGTAAAATAGGGGTTCAATGCCTCTTCTCCCTCTTACTTAGATTGTGAGCTCCAGTGTGAGACAGAGACTGTGTCTGACCTGATTAACTTGTATAATAATGATGATGGTATTTGTTAAGTGCTTACTATGTGCAAAGTATTGTTCTCAGTGCTGGGGGAGGATACAAGGTGATCAGGTTGTCCCACGTGGGGCTCACAGTCTTAATCCCCATTTTACAGATGAGGGAACTGAGGCACAGGGAAGTTAAGTGACGTGCCCAAAGTCACACAGCTGACAAGCGGCAGAGCTGGGATTAGAACCTATGACCTCTGACTCCCAAGTTCGTGCTTTTTCCGCTGAGCCACGCTGCTAGTCTAGAGCTTAGAACAGTGCTTAACATGTAGTAGGTGCTTAACAAATACAATTTTTTTAAAAAAGGAGGAAGAATTAAGGTCATTTATTTACAGAAAATACCATTTTTACATGGCCTCAGTGAAATATTTTTCTGCTTTCTGAATTTGCAGGAAAAAAAATCTATTATTAAATTTCCCCAAATTTGGCCACTAAGTAGGCCAAAACATTAGTTCATTCATTCATTCAATAGTATTTATTGAGCGCTTACTATGTGCAGAGCACTGTACTAAGCGCTTGGGATGAACAAGTCGGCAACAGATAGAGACAGTCCCTGCCGTTTGACGGGCTTACAGTCTAATCGGGGGAGACGGACAGACAAGAACAATGGCACTAAACAGCGTCAAGGGGAAGAACATCTCGTAAAAACAATGGCAACTAAATAGAATCAAGGCGATGTACAATTCATTAACAAAATAAATAGGGTAACGAAAATATATACAGTTGAGCGGACGGGTACAGTGCTGTGGGGATGGGAAGGGAGAGGTGGAGGAGCAGAGGGAAAAGGGGAAAATGAGGCTTTAGCTGCGGAGAGGTAAAGGGGGGATGGCAGAGGGAGTAGAGGGGGAAGAGGAGCTCAGTCTGGGAAGGCCTCTTGGAGGAGGTGATTTTTAAGTAAGGTTTTGAAGAGGGAAAGAGAATCAGTTTGGCGGAGGTGAGGAGGGAGGGCGTTCCAGGACCGCGGGAGGACGTGACCCAGGGGTCGACGGCGGGATAGGCGAGACCGAGGGACGGCGAGGAGGTGGGCGGCAGAGGAGCGGAGCGTGCGGGGTGGGCGGTAGAAAGAGAGAAGGGAGGAGAGGTAGGAAGGGGCAAGGTGATGGAGAGCCTTGAAGCCTAGAGTGAGGAGTTTTTGTTTGGAGCGGAGGTCGATAGGCAACCACTGGAGTTGTTTAAGAAGGGGAGTGACATGCCCAGATCGTTTCTGCAGGAAGATGAGCCGGGCAGCGGAGTGAAGAATAGACCGGAGCGGGGCGAGAGAGGAGGAAGGGAGGTCAGAGAGAAGGCCGACACAGTAGTCTAGCCGGGATATAACGAGAGCCCGTAATAGTAAGGTAGCCGTTTGGGTGGAGAGGAAAGGGCGGATCTTGGCGATATTGTAGAGGTGAAACCGGCAGGTCTTGGTAACGGATAGGATGTGTGGGGTGAACGAGAGGGACGAGTCAAGGATGACACCGAGATTGCGGGCCTGCGGGACGGGAAGGATGGTCGTGCCATCCACGGTGATGGAGAAGTCTGGGAGCGGACCGGGCTTGGGAGGGAAGATGAGGAGCTCAGTCTTGCTCATGTTGAGTTTTAGGTGGCGGGCAGACATCCAGGTGGAGACGTCCCGGAGGCAGGAGGAGATGCGAGCCTGAAGGGAGGGGGAGAGGACAGGGGCGGAGATGTAGATCTGCGTGTCATCTGCGTAGAGATGGTAGTCAAAGCCGTGAGAGCGAATGAGTTCACCAAGTGAGTGAGTGTAAATGGAGAACAGAAGAGGGCCAAGAACTGACCCTTGAGGAACTCCAACAGTTAAAGGATGGGAGGGGGAGGAGGCTCCAGCGTAGGAGACCGAGAATGATCGGCCAGAGAGGTAAGAGGAGAACCAGGAGAGGACAGAGTCCGTGAAGCCAAGGTGAGATAAGGTACGGAGGAGGAGGGGATGGTCGACAGTGTCAAAGGCAGCAGAGAGGTCAAGGAGGATCAGAATGGAGTAGGAGCCATTGGATTTGGCAAGAAGGAGGTCATGGGTGACCTTAGAGAGAGCAGTCTCGGTAGAGTGGAGGGGACGGAAGCCAGATTGGAGGGGGTCTAGGAGAGAATGGGAGTTAAGGAATTCTAGGCATCGATTGTAGACGACTCGTTCTAAGATTTTGGAAAGGAAGGGTAGTAGGGAGATAGGACGATAACTGGAGGGGGAAGTGGGGTCAAGAGCGGGTTTTTTTAGGATGGGGGAGACGTGGGCGTGTTTGAAGGCAGAGGGGAAGGAGCCCTTGGAGATTGAGTGGTTAAAAATAGAAGTTAAGGAAGGGAGGAGGGCAGGGGCGATGGTTTTAAGAAGGTGAGAGGGAATGGGGTCCGAGGCGCAGGTGGAGGGGGTGGCACTTGCGAGGAGGGAGGAGATCTCCTCTGAGGATACTGCAGGGAAGGATGGGAAAGTAGGGGAGGGGGTTGTTGGGGGGGGAGGGGAGAGGCGGAGGGGTGACTTTGGGGAGCTCAGACCTGATCGTGTTGATTTTCGTGAGGAAATAGGTGGCCAGATCATTAGGGGTGAGAGATGGGGGAGGGGGAGGAACAGGGGGCCTAAGGAGAGAGTTAAAGGTCCGGAACAATCGGCGGGGGTGACGGGCATGGGTGTCGATGAGGGAGGAGAAGAAGCTTTGCCTGGCGGAGGAGAGGGCAGAGTTAAGGCAGGAAAGGATAAATTTGAAGTGTGTGAGGTCGGCTTGGTGCTTGGACTTTCGCCAGCGGCGCTCAGCAGCTCGAGCATAGGAGCGTAGGAGGCGGACGGAGGAGGTGATCCAGGGCTGTGGGTTAGTGGCGCGAGAGCGGCGGAGGGAAAGGGGGGCGAGAGAGTCGAGATGAGTAGTGAGGGTGGAGTTGAGAGCGGAGACCTGATCGTCGAGAGTGGGAAGAGAGGACAGGGCGGCAAGGTGAGGCGAGATGCTATTGGAAAGACGGATGGGATCGAGAGAGCGGAGGTCTCTGTGGGGCAGTAGCGAAGATTTGCAGGGGGAGGGAGTGTGAGAGATGAGGCAGGTGAGAAGGTTATGGTCCGAGAGAGGGATTTCAGAGTTGGTGAGTGAGGAGATAGTGCAGCGGTAGGAGATGACAAGATCGAGGGTGTGACCGAGTCGGTGAGTGGGCGCGGTATGGTGGAGGAGGAGGTCGGCAGAGTCGAGGAGGGATAGCAGGCGGGCGGCAGAGGAGTCGTCGGGTACATCCGTATGGATGTTGAAGTCTCCAAGGATCAGAGTGGGCAGAGAGAAGGAGAGAAGGAAGGTGAGAAAGGGGTCAAGGTGGTTGAAGAAGTCGGAGGTGGGACCGGGAGGGCGGTAGATGACGACGACAAGTAACTGGAGTGGGTGGTAGAGGCGAATGATATGGGCTTCGAAGGAGGGGAAGGAGAGGGAGGGGGGAGGAGGGATAGTGCGGAAGCGGCATCGGGGCGAGAGGAGGAAGCCGACGCCTCCTCCCTTACCGGTGAGTCTGGGGGAGTGGGAGAAGGAGAGGCCTCCGCTGGAGAGAGCGGCGGCGGAGACCGTGTCTTCGGGAGAGAGCCACGTTTCCGAAAGGGCGAGGAGGAGGAGAGAGCGGGAGAGGAAAAGGTCATGGATGAAAGGTAGCTTGCCTGTAACAGAGCGGGGGTTCCAGAGGCCACACTTGAAAGTAGCTGTGGGTGCAAGGGGAGGAGGGGGGGAGGGGCGGGGGGAGGGGAGGGTTTGGATGGGAAGGAGGTGGCGGGGCCCTGGACTAGGAGAGGGGGATGAGGGGTGGCGGTGGGACAAGAGGACTGGGATGGGGCGTGGGTGGGGAAGAGAGAAGGGGGGAGGGGGTGAAGAGGGGGTTAGGTGGGGGGAAGAGTAGGGGGAGGGGGAAGAGGGGTAGCGCTGGTAAAGTGGGGTTCTAGGGCGGGAGAGAGGAGGGGGGGAGGAGACAGAGGAGAGAGCGGGAAAGAGCTGAGCGAGAGAGGGGAAGGGGAAGGGGAGGATAGGAAGGGGCGGGAGGGGGGAGGGGGGGAGGAGGGACATGGCGAGGCCAGAGAGGTGGGTGGCAGCACTGACAATAAACAGTAATAAACGAAATCGGTAATATAGCAACATGATACAATATGATACAGTACAGTGGTGCTAATATAGCAACATGATACATGTAGTATGATACAATATCGTCGTGTTAATAAAAGGGGTGATGACCAGGGTCGGGGGTAGACTCGATTAAGGGGCGACCTGATCAAATTCAAAATCTGACGACAATAAACAATAAAAAGCGAGATCGCAAATATAGCAACATGCTACAGTAAGGCACACTACAATAGTGTTAATAAGCAGGCGATGACCAGGGTCGGGGGACGAGCCGACCCTACCCGATCAGACTCAAAGTCAAGCGGCCAGCGGCCGAGAGTGTCCCAGAGCTCATGACCAAATAACCCTGTGGCGGCGGGGGGGCCCTGAGGTTGTCCGGGGTGGGTGGCGGCCGTAGGCGGCGGCTAAGGCAAGGTAACATGGTGAGAACAAGGACGTCGTCGCCCGGGGCGGGGGCGGGAGGGATGAATCACCTCAAGATGTGCTGTTGAGGTGCTGGAAGACTCTGTTGCATTTTTTCAAATCATAAATCACTATGTTTGCTCTCCATAGAGCAGAAATCCTTCTATTACCTTGTGGTTCTTCATTTCTGGCCTCTATTTTGTAGTGAACATCAGCCCATTTAGCGTCTTGTTTCCTATTTTCCCATCCCATCTCTTTGGATGGGGCCAGGTGTAGAAGGCATATGAGCGAAGAAACAACTCATACATTCCAGAAAGAGAGGAAGACAGTAGCCCTTGGGTAATAACTCAGGATCACAGAACAAAAGAGCAACTTCTAAAATAAAGGTTAGAACTTCTTCCATGTCAATCAAACCATTTTGGACATTATTTTGGTGCCATTTAAAATGCTTGTGGACACTTTTCTTTGAAATTAAACTTGCTGAAAATTTGAGGTACAACAGAGTAAGTGCTGTGGGCTCTTCTCCTGGGAGGTAAATCACTTAGACATCAGTTAATATTGCTTTGCTGAGATCAGTCAGTGGATTTGTTTCTGTGGTCAAGTTTGTGCAGTTAAACTTTAAAAGATTTGTTTGCATGGTGTTGCAGCACAGTATCAAATAACATATAAGCAGATGAATCCTTTGTAAGCAACTTAGATAGGAAAGTGCAAGCTTGTTGGTCAAGTAATTTGATCTTCTCTTTCACATTTTGAAAATTTTGCTTGCTTGCAGCTGCTTTTAAGCATTTTGGTAGAGGACTACTAGGAGAGATAAGAAAGAGGGAACCTCAGAAGATGCCAATGGGTTAAAAGGAGTAGGAGTCATCAATGCAAAATGTATATGAGAAGGCAAGAGGCTAAAGCAGAGAAAAGGTCAGGACATGATATTTAAAAGGAGTGGAAAAATGAGTTACTGATCTGTTTTTATTACAGTTCCATTTATAAAGCTTTTCTGACTGCTTAATGAGTTTTGTTTGTTTTAATTTAGACATTGTCTTATTTTTGCAAACTTTGAGTAGGATTTCTGGTTTCAAATGAAAATTGCATCTTAAATTTAAAATCTGTCCCAGCAGTTCATTATATGGAAGTGGCAACACATGTTGACCTGTTAGGGATGAAGAACGTCAGTGACCATTTAAAATAAAGTATAGAAATTCCTTGGTTATAATACTTAATTAGCTCCATAAAATTAAGTATTAAATGAAAGTGTTAAATGAAGAATAGGTTCTCAAGAAATAATGTTGAATTAATTCACTCTTTCCCAAGATAAAATGGCCAAACCAATAGAAAAAATACAAAAAAGTGATAAAAAAAAAGCACACACAAAGGCAATTTAATTACATGCCAATAATAAAAGATAAGGAATTTTGTTTTTCTGTAGGTACATATGCAAATACTTGATTTTCAAAGTGCTATATTTCACAGCCTATTCAAGTAGAAAGGCACCTTGAACGAGTACACAAGAGAATCATCATTGTCTAATGCTAAATAGAAAACAAACATCTGGTAAAATAGGCTTTAATATCTTCATTCCAGGCAGCCAATGTTCATTCAGCGAATCAATAGTTTGTATTAAGGACTTACTGTGTGCAGAGCCTGGTATTAGGCTCTTGGAAGAATAGAATGTAGTAGGTGTACACTGTTCCTACCTTCAAGGAATTTACAAGTAGTTTAATTCTAGATTGTGAGGGATGAAGGAATGGTAGGTGATTAAACTAAAGCAAATGATCTGCTACAAAACTTGAGTTATCTACAAATGCAAGAATGCTGTATAAAATACTTGTGTTAAAATTTAACCACATTACTGCAAAACATTCCTACAAGTAGAATGGTATAATGGAGCATTCCTGTAACATGTTTGCTCTGGAATTACCAAACTCCTATCAAGCATGTGGGAAAATTCTCTATCGAAATCTGCAATGACAAGACACATG
This sequence comes from Ornithorhynchus anatinus, assembly GCF_004115215.2. Taxonomy (NCBI): domain Eukaryota; kingdom Metazoa; phylum Chordata; class Mammalia; order Monotremata; family Ornithorhynchidae; genus Ornithorhynchus; species Ornithorhynchus anatinus. Next base: position 113,891,587 of record NC_041729.1, read on the forward strand.
GATAGTTTTAAGCATATCAAAGGATAAAAAGATATTGCTTCAAAATACTTGGAGATGTTTTGATGAAGGACTCAAATTCTCACTTACATGCCCATTTTTTCTCTCTTAAACATCTTTGCACATTATTAGTAGAGTTATTTGTTGGTTTGACAATAACCCTACCAATGGTGGAGACTGCATTCATGCAGCGTGACCTAGTGCACAGGCCTGGGATTCAGAGGGACCTAAGTTCTAATCCCGGCTCAACCACTTGTCTACAGTGTGACCTTGGGCAAGTCACTACCTCTCTGGGCCTCAGTTATCTTATCTGTAAAATGGGGATTAAAACTGTGAGCCCCATCTGGGACAGGGACTCTGTCCGACCTGCTTAACTTCTCTCTACCCCAGCTCTAGGCACAAAGCTGGCACATGTGTTTGGCACATAGTAAGCACTTCATAAGTTCCATAATTATTATATTATTATTGTTTATTATTATTATATACATTTCCCAAACAGCAAAGGGGCTCACTGCCTACCTACATAATCAACCACTGTTATTTCCTAGATGGGGTTCATCTCCACTGTAATGGATGAAATCTGTACCTTCTTCCTAGGTGGAACCAAGCTTTTATAAGAAGATGTGAAAACTCCAACTGTCTCTCTTCTTCTACCTGCTTCTACCTTCTGACACTGGAAAAATGACTCCTTGATTTCTGCTTTGAGCTTAGCCCAAGAGCCACTCACCTGCTGTGTGACCTTGGACGAAGCAGCGTGGCTCAGTGGAAAGAGCATGGGCTTTGGAGTCAGGGCTCATGAGTTAAAATCCCAGCTCTGCCACTTGTTGGCTGTATGACTGTGGGCAAGTCACTTAACTTCTCTGTGCCTCAATTCCCTCATCTGTAAAATGGAGATTAAGACTGTGAGCCCCACGTGGGACAACCTGATTCCTCTATGTCTACCCCAGCGCTTAGAACAGTGCTCAGCACATAGTAAGCACTTAACAAATACCAACATAAGACAGTTAGCTTTTCTGTGCCTCAGTTTCTTCATCTATGAATGGAAATTCAACACCTCTTCTTCCTCCCATTTAGATGGTGACCCATATTTTCTTGTACCATTCATTTAATCATATTTACTGAGCACTTACTGTGTGCAGAGAACTGTACTAAGTGCTTGGAATGTACAATTTGGCAAAGATAGAGACAATCCCTGCCCAACAACAGGCTTACATCAATAGTAACCAACCCCAGTGTTTAGTACAATACTTGACACATACTAAGAGCCCCTCTAGATTGTAAGCTCTCTGGGGGCAGGGAATCTAGAAATTGAGGTTGAGGGGTCCTACGGCCAATGTGGATATACTCAAACTGTACATATGGGGAATAGTGGAAGAAGCAGGAGAATGGGATAGGCAGATACCAGGAGTCATAAAATAGTAAGTAGAATACAAAAGGGTAATGGGATCAGGGTAATTACAAAGAACAATCGGGCTACAACAAAGAACAGATCATCCCATCACGACTATGAAAATATTGATACTGGCAGTATTGAAAGGGTTGGAAAACACCCCCCATCAGCCCAAGAAGGACATGTTAAATGACCTGACCACTACCCTTTTTTTAAGAATTGCATAGGTTCCAAACCAGGGAACACCCCAAAATATGCAGCCACACCTCAGGAATGCCCCAGACCACCCAGAGTGGCATCAGAGGCAAGAATGTCCATCTTCAGGGTGGAACCAGGGAGGGCCAGTGAGTGTTGGAGGGTATGAAAGAGATCCTGGAATCATGTTCTTTGCTCTGTCCCTGCACCAGTGGAAAGGCAAGCCAGTAAATTACATTGCTGTGGAGCATCATCTCAGTCTTGGATTGGTGGATTGTTTTATGAGAAGCAGTGTCACTTAGTGGATAGAACACAGGCCTGGAAATAGCAGAAGGACCTAATTCTGGCTCTGCCACATGTCTGCTGTGTGGTCTTGGACAACCCACTTAACTTCTCTGGGCCTCAGTTACCTCATCTGAAAATGGGGATTAAGACTGTGAGCCCTATGGGGGACAGGGACTGTGTCCAAACTGATTAACTTGTATCTATCCCAGTGCTTAGAACAGTGCTTGGCAAAAAGTAAGTGCTTAATGAGTACCATAATAATTTTTATTATTATTATTGTGGGGTGGAGGGGTTGCTCATAAAGAAACCCCAGTACATTGCTGAGAGAAGGTGGTTGCTTGCAATACTTACATTATGCCAAGTACCATGCTAAGTATAAGGACAGATACAATCTAATGAAACAATACACAGTCCCTGTTTCACATGGGGCTAATAGTCTAAGGGGGAGGTGAGGGTAGGTAGAAGAGGTACTGAATCCCCATTGAGAATCTGAGGCATAGAGAAGCTAAATGACTTGCCAAGATCACATAGCAGGCAAGTGGTGGAGCTAGGATAAGAATCCAGTTCTCCTGACACCTAATCCTGTGCTTTTTCCACTAGGCCAGACTGCTTTTCCACCTCCCTTTGATTAACCAGAACTTGTGGTTCAATAAGATACATACATAGGATCTACTTTTAGGTTTTATGCTTTCTATCCTAGTCAGTGTAGTTGTTGCAGTTTTGTGTTTTTGATTAATTTGGAGAGGCAACATGGCCTAGAGGAAGAGTCAGAAGCCCTGGTTCTGGTCCCAAATTTATACTTGTCTGCTCTGTGACCTTGGGCAAGTCATTTAACCTCTCAGTGCTTCAGGTTTTTCAACTTTAAATTGGAAGAAAATATGTGTTCCACCTTCTATATGAGAATTTCTGTAGAACTGCTGTTCATATTTTGGTCAGAGTCTAGGTATAGGACAGCTGGAAATTTTCTCCTTATTCAATGTCCCAGACAAATCATGTTCAACAGGGGATTGGTTTAGTTTGTAGTCACAGAACAGAATATGTCTGAAACCTCAAGAATAGAAGACTCCACTATGCCCTAACCTGTTCAATAATCCAGAATTGCCTGAAACTAAGAATGACTTGTTAAAGAATGTAAAAGGTCGTCTTCACATTCTTGCAAAAACCAGGGGAAAAAGAAAACAACAATAAATGAGAAACAAAGAACAACGGCAGCGACAAAAAGAAATGCAGTGGTTGTCTTCATAACTAGACAGCAGAGAGCTAGAAAATGGGATTAGAGCTGGACAAATAGAGGTAAGGGCCAGAATGATCCTTGGGAAGATGTGGAAGGTGTATTCCAGTGGCTGTCTCACCACAAAACTTCACATCCAGTGCCAAGTCTTCCTTCACCCAGTCCTGTGATAGTGACTTCATGTCTTGTTGGTCTTGTGATCCAAGTGCTGCTAGACTTTCTGGGCAGTGTATTCCTATCACCATTCAGTGCTCTAATCAGAAGGGGTAAAATAAGGCAGTGACTTTTGTGAATAATGAAAGAGTAGATGGGTACAACAAGTGGACTGGAAGCCCGGAGAGGGGAAGCCATGATTTACCAGAAGCCTCCTGGAAATGTGATAACTATCTTGTTCCCTGGATCCAGGTTGTACACTGTTGTTGAGTGTGACTCACACTTCCAAAGTACAAAATACTGGCAATCAAAAAGGATTGGAGTAATGGAGTAACTGCCTACAGAAAGTGAATTCATTGAAAAGCAAATAATATATTTAAGCTACATAAACTTTGTGCATGGAATTTACATTTCAATGTGAGCAGCAGCATGGCCTAGTGGAGAGAACACAGGTCTGGTTATTACGAGATACCTGTGTTCCATCTGCAAATCTTACAGTTACCTCCTGGGTGACTTTGGGAAAGCACTTAACTTCTTTGTTTCACAATTTACTCATCTGTAAAATGGGGATTCATTTTTCTTGTTCCTCCAATTTAGAGTGTGATCACTCTAGGCGTCAAGGCTCTCCATCACCTTGCCCCTTCCTACCTCTCCTCCCTTCTCTCTTTCTACCGCCCACCCCGCACGCTCCGCTCCTCTGCCGCCCACCTCCTCACCGTCCCTCGGTCTCGCCTATCCCGCCGTCGACCCCTGGGTCACGTCCTCCCGCGGTCCTGGAACGCCCTCCCTCCTCACCTCCGCCAAACTGATTCTCTTTCCCTCTTCAAAACCCTACTTAAAAATCACCTCCTCCAAGAGGCGTTCCCAGACTGAGCTCCTCTTCCCCCTCTACTCCCTCTGCCATCCCCCCTTTACCTCTCTGCAGCTAAAGCCTCATTTTCCCCTTTTCCCTCTGCTCCTTCACCTCTCCCTTCCCATCCCCACAGCACTGTACTCGTCCGCTCGGAGAAGCAGCGTGGCTCAGTGGAAAGAGCACGGGCTTTGGAGTCAGGGCTCATGAGTTCGAATCCCAGCTCTGCCACTTGTCGGCTGTGTGACTGTGGGCAAGTCACTTAACTTCTCCATGCCTCAGTTCCCTCATCTGTAAAATGGGGATTAAGACTGTGAGCCCCACGTGGGACAACCTGATTCCCCTATGTCTACCCCAGCGTTTAGAACAGTGCTCGGCACATAGTAAGCGCTTAACAAATACCAACATTATTATTATTATTATTAACTGTATATATTTTCGTTACCCTATTTATTTTGTTAATGAATTGTACATCGCCTTGATTCTATTTAGTTGCCATTGTTTTTACGAGATGTTCTTCCCCTTGACGCTGTTTATTGCCATTGTTCTTGTCTGTCCATCTCCCCCGATTAGACTGTAAGCCCGTCAAACGGCAGGAACTGTCTCTATCTGTTGCCGACTTGTTCATCCCAAGCGCTTAGTACAGTGCTCTGCACATAGTAAGCGCTCAATAAATACTATTGAATGAATGAATGAATGTGGGTTAGGGCCTGTGCCTGCCTTGATTATCTTATTTCTACCACAGGGTTTATTACAGTGCTTGGCACAAGGTAAGCATTTAACAAATACCATAATTATTACTAGTATTGTATGTTAGCTGGGAGCCATGGGACAAGGATCTAGATTTCTGCTGAGTGTCCCTTTTCTTGGGCTAAGGCTATGAGGGTACACATTCATTCATTCATTCATTCAATAGTATTTATTGAGTGCTTACTATGTGCAGAGCACTGTACTAAGCGCTTGGAATGTACAATTCGGCAACAGAGACAATCCCTGCCCATTAATGGGCTTACAGTCTAATCAGGGGAGACAGACAGATAAAAACAATAGCAATAAATAGAATCAAGGGGATGTACATCTCATTAATAAAATAAATAGGGTAATAAAAATATATACAAATGAGTGGATGAGCACAGTGCTGAGGGGAGGGGAAGGGAGAAGGGGAGGAGCAGAGGGAAGGGGAGGGAAAGGGGCTTAGCTGAGGGGAGGTGAAGTGGGGGCAGAGAGGCAGCAGAGGGAGCAGAGGGAAAAGGGGAAGCTCAGTCTGGGAAAGCCTCTTGGAGGAGGTAAGCTCTCAGTAGGGCTTTGAAGAGGGAAAGGGAATTAGTTTGGTGGAGATGAGGAGGGAGGCATTCCAGGACAGCAGGAGGACATGGGCCAGGGGTCGACGGTGGGATAGGCGAGAACGGGGGACGGTGAGGAAGTGGGCGGCAGAGGAGTGGAGCCTACGGGGTGGGCAGTAGAAAGAGAGAAGGGAGGAGAGGTAAGAGGGGGCAAAGTGATGGAGAGCCTTGAAGCCTAGAGTGAGAAGTTTTTGTTTTGTGCAGAGGTTGATAGGTCACCACTGCAGGTTTTTAAGAAGGAGAGTGACATGCCCAGAGCGTTTCTGCAGGAAGATGAGCCGGACAGTGGAATGAAGAATAGACTGGAGTGGGGAGAGACAGGATGAAGGGAGATCAGAGAGAAGGCTGACACAATAATCCAGCTGGGATATTATGAGAGCCTGTATCAGTAAGATAACCATTTGGGTGGAGAGGAAAGGGCGGATCTTGGCTATATTATAAAGGTGAGACCAGCAGGTCTTGGTGACGGATTGGATGTATGGGGTGAGTGAGAGAGCTGAGTCAAGGATGACACCAAGGTTGCGGGCATGAGAGACAGGAAGGATGGTCATACCGTCTATAGTGATAGGGAAGTCAGAAAGAGGACAGGGCTTGGGAGGGAACATAAGGAGCTCAGTTTTGGGCAAGTTGAGTTTTAGGTGGTGGGCAGACATTCAGGTAGAGACGTCCTGGAGGCATGAGGAGATACGAGCCTGAAGGGAGGGGGAAAGGACGGGGCAGAGATGTAGATTTGTGTGTCATCTGCATAGAGATGATAGTTGAAGCCGTGAGAGTGAATGAGTTCACCAAGGGAGTGAGTGTAGATGGAGAACAGAAGAGGGCCAAGAACTGACCCTTGAGGAACTCCTACAGTTAGAGGATGGGAGGGGGAGGAGGAGCCTGCGAAGGAGACTGAGAATGATCAGCCGGAAGGATAAGAGGAGAACCAGGAGAGGATGGAGTCCGTGAAGCCAAGGTGAGATAAGGTGTGGAGGAGAAGGGGATGGTCTACAGTGTCAAAGTCAGCTGAGCGGTCAAGGAGGATTAGGATAGAGTAGGAGCCATTGGATTTGGCAAGAAGGAGGTCATGGGTGACCTTTGAGAGAGCAGTCTCAGTAGAGTGGAGGGGATGGAAACCAGATTGGAGGGAGTCCAGGAGAGAATTGGAGTTAAGAAATTCTAGGCAGCGAGAGTAGACGACTCCTAGGAGCTTGGAAAGGAAGGGTAGTAGGGAGATAGGGCGATAACTCCAAGGGGAAGTGGGGTCGAGAGAGGGTCTTTTTAGGATGGGGGAGACATGGACATGTTTGAAGGCAGAGGGGAAGAAGCCATTGGAGAGTGAGCCGTTAAAGATAGAAGTTAAGGAGGGGAGGAGGGAAGGGGCAATGATTTTTATAAGATGAGCGGGAATGGGGTCTGAAGCACAGGTGAAGGGGGTGGCACCTGCGAGGAGGGAGGAGATCTCCTCTGAAGATACTGCAGGGAAAGATGGGAAAGTTGAGGAGAGGGTTGGGGACGGGGGGAAAGCAGAAGGGGGAGGGATGACTGGGGAGCTCAGACCTGATTGTGTTAATTTTCATGATGAAGTAGGTGGCCAGATCGTTGGGGGTGAGGGATGGGGGAGGGGGAAGAACAGGGGGGCTGAGGAGAGAATTAAAGGTCCGGAACAATTGGCGGGGGTGATGGGCATGGGTGTCAATGAGGGAAGAAAAGTTTTGCCTGGTGGAGGAGAGGGCAGAGTTAAGGCAAGAAAGGATAAATTTGCAATGGATAAATTGGCTTGGTGCTTGGACCTTTGCCAGCAGCGCTCAGTAGCTTGAGCATAAGAGCGTAGGAGGCAAACAGAGGCAGTGACCCAGGGCTGTGGGTTAGTGGAGTGAGAGCGGCAGAGGGAAACGGGGGCGAGAGAGTTGAGGTGAGTAGAGAGGGTGGAGTTGAGAGCGGTAACCTGATCATCGAGAGTGGGAAGAGAGGACGGGGGGCAAGGTGGGGAGAGATGCTTTTGGAGAGATGGATGGGATCAAGAGAGCGGAGGTCTCTGGGGGGAGTAATACAGATTTGCAGGGGGAGAGAGTGTGAGAGAGGAGGCAGGTGAGAAGGTTATGGTCTGAGAGAGGGATTTCAGAGTTGGTGATGGAGGAGATAGTGCAGCAGTAGGAGATGAGGAGATTGAGGGTGTGACCAAGTTGGTGAGTGACCTGTTTTTACACAGAGGTCTAAAGGCAATGAACAAGCATAGACAATGGGGTTTTACCCTGCCATCTGCTGTCCATCACCTCATCCTGATCTGGGTCTAGAATGGGTTTCTCTTGTCTTTTATAGCCAAACCCATCCAACATCCCTCTATTCCCATCCCCATACACAATAGCAAAAGTAAGGCCATATCTTTTAGCTTTTACTATATGCTTTCTTTTATATTAACACAAGTTTTTTTCCAAAGCCCTGCATATAATAATAATAATAACTCAAAAATCAAGCATCTACAGTGTGGCATATTTTGGTAAATGGAATTGGAAATAGTAATAAGAATAATTATGGCATTTATTGAGCACTTATTATGTGCCAGGCACTCTACTAAGCACTGAGTGGATACAAGCAAACTGGGTTGGACACGGTCCCTGTCCCACGGGGACTCACAATCTCAATCCCCATTTTACAGATTTTGTAACTGAGGCCCAGAGAAGTGGAATGACTTAACCAAGGTCACACAGTAGACAAATGCCAGAGCCGGGATTAGAACCCATGACCTTCTGACTCCCAAGCCCAGGCTCTATCCAGTATCCCATGTTGCTTCTTGGTACAAAATAATAAGATCAGATATAGTCTATGAGCTATATGGAGCTCACTGTCTAAGAGGTAAGATACACAGACATTGCATCCCCACTTTATAGTTGAAAAAAAATGAACAGAGCGGTTATATGACTTGCCAAGGTCACACAAAAGGCCAGTAGCTGAGCTGGGATTAGAATCTGATTCTCTTAAATTCCCCTCCCATGTTCTATTCACTGGGTTGTACCTTAACCTAAAATTCTATAATCCCTGTTAAAGATATGGGGAAATTATTCATATTAATGTCTTTCTCCCCCTCTAGACTGTAAGCTCATTGTGGGTGAAGAATGTGTCTGTTTATTGTTATATTGTAGTCTCCCAAGCACTTAGTACAGTGTTCAGCACACAGCAAGCACTCAATAAATACAAATGAATGAATGAATGCATTTGCCTAGTGTCATAAAATAAGGAAACAGTACATTTGATATTAGAAAGCAGAAGTTATTCATCACCCATGAGGCTATAGCCTTCTGAAAACAGGTCACAGTCCATCATCAATCAGTGGTAGTCACCATACCACAGAACACTGCAGGGACTGGGCTGGGTTACTTACTCTGCCTTACCCCTGTGGGCCAGGGGCTCATTGACATTTCAAGGCCTTTTCCACATTCATATGGAAACATCAGACCTACCTCACTGTTGGTGTGTACTTTCGGCATCACCCCCATTAATAGTTGTTAATCTCTGATCAATTGACTGGTGAGGGAGTGGTCTTCCGGGCCATTGTCCTCCCTCTCCCCTTCCCACTTGACAAAAGGTGATTGAGGGTTCTCACCCTTGTGATTAGGGCTGCAATTCCAGCAAAATTTAGTTGATTGAGCTCTGACTATGTGCAGAGCACAGTATTGAACACTTGGGAGAGTAAAATGAGTAAGTAGTCACAATATCTGCCCTAAAAGTGTACAGTCTATTTTACAGTTCTGCAAGCTGTCTCCTGCAGTACAGTAAAGCTGCAGTTAACTCTCCAACACATCTTACTATTATGGGGGATTTCTCCTTTCAAACAGCTCCCAATCCAGATTCTCCATTGTGGATGACTTCTGCAGAATGTCCTAAGAAAAGGCAGCTCATACTTTAGCCTAAAGTGAAATTCTATATCTTATTTCCTGCTTTTCCAGATTAGGCATGTTCAAGTTCAGCAAGACAAACCTTGCTCTTTCTTCTGCCCTCTCTGTAAGAATTTTTAAAGCGTTTGCTGTCCATGAACAAAAAAAACCCAACAACCCATGATATTAGCCTCGTGGGTTGTGGGAGGAAATGGTGATTTCTTAGTTTCCCAAACTCTTTTAGTTACACTGTTTTATTCTAAATTCTGGTCTCTCTATAGCATACCTCTTTCAAAGACCTGTCAAAAAGAAAGGGGCCCAAGTCTTTGCTTATGTAGTTCTTTGAAGGGAAAAATAAAGACCAAGATGGCTAAAGGAATCTTTTGATTCCTGATTCCAGGTTCAGATTGTCCTGCTTTAGAGTCAAGGTTGCCATATGCTGACTTTAACTTTTGCCTATTGTTTGCACATGAAGCGCTTCACGTTTGGTTCATTTAAGCTTCAAGGGCAAATGTTTACTTTATCAGTGGAAAGAACAAACAGCTATACAGCTATATGGTAATTCATGGAAATCCCCTAAATAATACTTAACCCCAAGTGGGGAGAATTTGAACTCTGGACCAGGAAATCCCAGATAGGGCAGGCTAATGAAAAAGCTTATCCTGGAATAGTGATGGGTGCACTTCTTATCCCTTGTATAGCATGCAAAATGCATCCACATGAGAGAATTCTGATCCAGAATAAACACAGAGTGGGAATGCATTATGGTTAATTCACTGGAGCAGTCAGTAATTTGTAGAGATGAAGGGTATCGAAAAGTCTATTACCTGCTTCAGTGCTTGAGTAACAGGAAAACAGCTAAAGGTTGGCGTGTTCATAACGGAGTGAATCCATTCCTTTGGCTAAACTGCAGTGTAACAAGACAGAGTCCTATGTTTCATACTTAAGTTAGCATGTCAGGTTATTCTGTGTTTTCATGATGCAGGCATCACCTAGTTGGTTCAAGAAAATCTGGTTTAGAGAAAAAAGTATCAAATGAACTAAACAAAATCCATAAACAAGAACCAGTTACACAATTTAGCTATAGGACTGAATTAGAATGGGGCAGTTAGTCTTAAGGAAGTAAAATCAGAAGTTTAGAATGGAAAAAATATTCCAGAGGGTCTTTTAAGCCAATAAATATCCCTAAATCTGTGGGCCTCTTCAAGTTAAATGTGTCAGGACAGTACCTCCTGTTGGGTATTCTATTATTTCTCTTGTGGCTCTGAAAGACCAAGTGTAGAAGTTTTTACCAATCTTTGTTGCCTAGTTAGGAGTGAGAAGCACTGTTTCACTGTGGATACTTTACAGAAAGGCATGGCCTAGTGGACAGAGCATGGGCCTGGGAGTTAGAGGACCTGTGTTCTAAGCATGGGCCTGGGAGTTAGAGGAAATGCATTCTAAACTTTGCCCTGTCATTTTCCTGCTGTGTGACCTAACTTCTCTGGGCCTCAATTTTGTTATCTGCAAAATAGGAATGAAATTCCTGTCCTCCCTCCCCTTTAGACTGTGAGTGCCAAGTAGGCAGGAACTGTGTCTAACCTGATTATCTTGTATCTACCTCAGCACATAATTGCTTAACAAGCACCACAATTATTATTATATCTGTAATAGTGACATTCTCTTACTCTTCTTTCCATTGCTGCTTAGTCACACAGCACATATGACACCTCAACCATTCAGACAGACCAACTTGTACTGTAGTAATCTGGAGAGGAGTTACTCTCTTTAAATCCATACTTAGAGAATCTTGGGATTACAACAAGCAGGCCCCAAAACAGAGTTAAGGCCCATCTGGGAGAAACCTATTAACAAGGCAAGGATTTAGCTCTCAAACACACAGCTTGGGAGGCAGGGTAGATGTGCATCAACCATTTAGTCATCACTGCATGCATGGATAGGATCTCACTGTCAGTCTTGTCATAGAATAGTACTTGGCACATAGTAAGGTCTTAACAAATGCCATCATTATTATTATCATTATCTTCAAAAAGTCAGGCTAAAGACACGAAATGTGTGGCGGTTACCTTGCCCACAGCTAGGCAGAGTATGTCCCTGGCCCTCACTGCTGCTTAGGTTGGGCATGATATTTGCCATCTAGCCTACCTAGAAGAAGATGTGAAAGGTATTCATTCATTCATTCATTCATTCATTCATTCATTCATTCACTCACTCATATTTATTGAGCACTTACTGTGTTCAGAGTACTGTACTAAGTGATTGGAAAGTACAGTTGGGCAATAAAGAGAGACAATCCCTTCCCACACCAGTCTTACAGTCTGGAAAGTGGGAGACAGACATCAAAACAAGTAAACAGGCCTTAATATAAATAAATAGAATTATAGATATGTATATATATATATACACACAAGTGCTGTTGGGGAAAGGGGGTAGAGCAAAGGAAGCAAGTTGGGGTGACGCAGAGGGGAGGGAGAGTTGAGGAAAAGAGGGGCTGTCACCCATCGCTGGGGACAGGTTCTTTCAGAATTGGTGCAGAGAGAAAGAGAGAGAGGCCGGGGATAGAAAATCTGAGTTTTGTATAAAATTTATTCCGCAGGGCGAATTGAATTAATTAGTTATTAAGATGCTACAAATCGGCCTTCTCTTTTGGGGAGAAATATGGTGTTAAAGCTTCCCTAACAGGAGGAATACACTGGTATATTACTCGCGTGTGGCCACACCTGAGCCCACTTATGATTTACTCACAACGTGGTGAGGCAGTTGACTCCCACCATGTGCTCGCCCCACCCAGGAGGAATCCATCTTTGCGTTAAATACACTTATGCGTTAAACACTAATGAGTTACATACACTTATGCATTACAAAAACTTATGAGTTACATACAGTCATGTGCTACATACACTTAGCTCTGGACAGAGGCGACCTACAGCGAGCTGCTGCAAGTCCAGTTCCTCTGCACAGAAGGTTAGAGACGGCAGGTATTTATCACCTGTGCCCTTAGGCCATTCCAACTTCTGGCCTCAATTTATCCAATCTCTGCCCTCCCCCCTTCTCCATTCCTAATTTCATTGGCACGGGGGCGAGGCACACCTTCTGTATTCCCAGTTTGGGCTGTCAATCTGGCAGTTTCGGTTCTGGGGGCGGTGTCCCACCCTCACTTCCGAGTTCTGCCTGCTGGCTCAGGAGGTCACAAGATAGCATCTGACCTTGAGATGGTCGGTACATCAGGGTCACCTTGGGACAGGGGCTTAGTTAGGGAATGTCTCTTGGAGGAGGTGACCCACCCTTCAGTCAGGCTTTGAAGGGGAAAGTGTGATTGGTGGATTTGAGGAGGGAGGGTGTTCAAGGTCAGGGGTTGATGGCGGGAGAGGAGAGAACGAGGCACAGTGATCAGGTTAGCACTAGAGGAGTGGAGTGTGTGGGCTGGGATGTGGAAGGAGAAATGTAGAAAGGAGGTGAGGTAGGAGGGGGCAAGGTGATTGAGAGCTTTGAAGCCAATAGTGAGGAGTATTTGCTGGATAAGGGGGGTTTATAGGTAACCACTGGAGATTTTTGAGAAGGTGGTTGACATGCCCTGAACGTTTCTGTAGAAAGATAAATTGGGTAGCAGAGTGAAGTGTGGACTGAAGTGGGGAGAGACAGGAGGTTGGGAGGTCAGAGAGGAGTCTGATGCAATAATCCAGTCAAACAGGATGAGTGATTGTACTAACGTGTTAGCGGTTTGGAAGGAGAGGAAAGGAAAGATCTTGGCGATGTTGTGAAGGTGAGACCGGCAGGCTTTGGTGATGGATTGGATATGTGGGGTGAATGAGAGCGCAGAATCAAGGATGACACCAAGGACGCGGGCTTGTGAGACGGGAAGGTTGATTGTGCCATGCACAGTGATGGGAAAGTCAGGGAGACAACAGGGTTTGAGATGGAAGATAAGGAGCTCAGTCATGGACATAGTGAGTTTTAGGAGGACATCTAAGTAGAGATGTCCTGAAGGCAGGAGGATGTGCAAGCCTTGAGGAGGGAGAGAGAACAGGGGAGTAGATATATATTTAGGTATCATCCTCATAGAGATGGTAGTTGAAGCAATGGGAGTGAATGAGTTCACCAAAGTAGTTGGAGGGAAAAATTAATCATAATATTGATCAATCCTATTAATTGAGCACTTATTGTGTGCAGAGTACTGTACTAAGCGCTTGGGAGAGTACAGTGTAACAGACATGGTAGACATGGTCCCTGCCCATGAGAAGTTCAGTCTAGAGGGGCAGACAGACATTAAAGTAAATTATGGTTATCTACATAATCAGTTAATCAATCAGTGGCATGTACTGAGCACTTATTGTGCTCATAACACTATACTGAGTGCTTAATATGTTGGGAGAAAAAGAAATCTGGAAAAAAAAGAGAAACTGAGATCCCTTAAAGTCTCTGATTCCATCATTCCAGGGACCAGGTCTGAAGGAACCAGCTGTTAGTATAGCTTTTGACACATTGAAGTCACTTTGCAAATGTCATTATTTTAATAATTCCACAGATGTTAGAAATTTTTTCTTAATTTTGGAAAACATTCATATTTGAACTAAGTTTTCCTACGGTTTTTCTTTCAGTACTTTGATATTGTATTTATTTTATACTTTGGCTGATTAATTTATAAATGCAAGGATGTTTTGAATCTACTAAAGGAATAATAATAACAACAGTATATTTTAAGCACTGTGCTAAGTACTGGGATAGATACAAGATAATTAGGTCAGACATAGTACCTGTACTAAATGGGCCTCACAGTCTAAGTAAGAGAGAGAACAGGTATTTAATCCCCCCTTTACATGAGGAAACTGAAGCACAGAGCAGTTAAGTGACTTGCCCGAGGTAACACATCAGTCAAATAGCAGAGCTGGGATTAAAACCTAGGTCAGGTGACTCGCAATTCCATGCTCTTTTCAGTAGGTCATGATTAGCTACTAGATCCATTAGACTAAATCTATCAGACTTTTGACATGATGTGCTAATACAAACACGTTAGCATTAATTTTTACCTCTCTAAGCCTTACAGATTTGGGTGATAAGAGCCCATAAACTGCCAGTGTGTTCCTTTTATAGGGTTATATTGTAAATGAATATAAAAGTAAAAAGAATGGAAGATGTGGGGGTCATTTTTGCATCTTACTAATCTTTGTAATATAATGGCATGAAACTAATTATGGTGTGTTTTTTTTCTCATTAGGGTGTATCAGTAAATTTGAAATGTGTATTGACCTTCTCACTTCCTGGCTGTTTAGAATTTTTTGGGGGGTACAATAAATTACTAAATGCAAAAAACTTCTATTGAGGCCATGGTGAGTTTGAAATTTAAAGAAATATTAATCTTAAAATGGTTCACTTAACCTTGCTCCCACTATGAATAAAAAGGTTTTAGCTCAGCAATCTCATGAGTTATTCATGTATGAACACCTTGCCCAGATAAGCTATATATTTTTCATGCTGTGACTAGACTTCTGGATGTTCTTAACCTACAGTATACTCTGACACTAACAAAGAAACATTTCAACTTGGACATAAAACGGAGGGCACACCAGTCTCTTGTCAGTGATCCTTGGAAAAGGTCATGTGTACCACTTTTTCAATATTACCCAAACCATTTATTTAGACATGACTGACAATCACACTAAGGACACATGTACCTGCAAATGCATATGTCTGTGTAGCTGCACTGTAAATTCAGATACCATAATGCATACTTTGACAGGGGTTTTGATTAGGATAAGAACTACAGTTCAGTTTTCCTTGCAGTAAGGTATCAAAAAATAATTATGTAGGAGAAACTGGGTGTATCTTGGTCTTGCTCTCCTGTCTCCTATCGATTGTGGGTACCCTTCCTCCTGTTTGGAATGCTCTGCTTCATACAACTCATCACATTCCATCTTCTGTCCGCAAAGTTTTATAATAATAATAATGATATTTGTTAAACACTATGTACCTGGCACTGTACTAAACCCTGAGGTTGGATTCAAGCAAATAGAGTTGGACACAGTCCCTGTCCCACAGAGGGCTCACAGTCTCAATCCCCATTTTACAGATAAGGTACCTGACGCCCAGAGAAGTAAAGTGACTTGGCCAAGGTCAGCAGAGAAGTGGCAGAGCTGGATTTAGAACCCATGACCTTCTTATTCCCAGGCCCATGCTCTATCCAGTACACCCATGAAAAAATATAACCTCCTCCTCCAGGAGGCAGTAACCAATAAATCTCTGCCTGCTTGTTCATGCCACTCCATCAGCAATCTTAGCTCTGCCTTGGTTGTCAGTTTATCTCTAGACTGCAAGGTTATTGCGGGCAGGGAGTGCCTCTACCATCTCTTTTATATTGTTATATTGTACTCTTCCAAGCATTTAGTACAGTGCTCTGCACAAAGTAAGTCCTCTATAAATATGATTGATCGATTTATTCCATAATGTATTTCATCTTTTACTTAATTTGTCATTACCAGTGGTATCTCTATTTTTCCTCTTGAATCCATTTTATGTACACTAGGAGCATCTGCCTGTTTACCCCATTAAATAGTAAGATCCTTGAGACCAGGACCATGTTTTCTACTTTTATTTGACTCTTCCAAGTATCTAGTCCAGTATACTTCACTACTCTGTGCCTCAGTTCCCTCATCTGTAAAATGGAGATGAAGACTGTGAGACTATGTCCAACCTCATTATCTTGTATCTATCCCAGCTCTTAGAATAGTACTTGACACATAGCAAGCATAGTAACAAATATAATCATTATCATTATTACTATTACTATTACTGTACAAAGTACACAATAAATACTAATAATGATATGGTGAAATGAGTGCCAAGACATGGGATGCTTAGGATGAAAAAATAATTTTTTATTGGCAGATGTATCTTAAGGGCTCACATTTCCTCCTGCCTTCAAGACATCTCTACTTGGATATCTTCCCATCACCTCAACTTTACATGTCCAGAACAGAACTCCTTATCTTCACTCCCAAACCCTGTCCTCCCCCTGACTTTTCCATCCCTGTAAACAGCATCACCATCCTTCCTTGTATCACAAGTCTACGACCTTGGTGTTACCCTTGACTTCTGTCCCTCATTCAACCCACATATTCAATACATCACTAAATCCTGTCGGTTCCACCTTCACATTGCCCAAATCCTCCCTTTCCTCTCCATCCAAAATGCTACCACATTAAGACAGTAACTTATCCTCTCCCGCCTTGATTACTCTATCAGCCTCCTTGCTGACCTGCCAGCCTCCTGTCTCTCCCCACTCCAGTCCATATTTCATTCTGCTGCTGGATCATTTTTCTACAAAAATTCTCTGGAGTTGTTTCCCCACTCCTCACGAAGCACTGGTGGTTGCCCATCCACCTCCACATCGAACAAAAACCCCTTGCCAATAACTTTAAAACATTCCAACATCTTGCACCCTTCTACTTCCCTTCATTACTCTACTACTACACCGTAGCATGCATACTTCACTCCTCTAATACCAACCTTCTTATTATACCTTGATCTCCTCTATCTCGCCACCGACCCCTCACCCATATCCTCCCTCTGACCTGGAACGCCCTCCCTTCTCAAGTCTGACAGACAATTACTCTCCCTTCATTCAAAGCCTTTTTGAAGGCACAACTCCTGCAAGAGGCCTTCCCTGACTAAGTCTCCCTTTTCTCTTCTCCCACTCCCTTCTGCATCACCCTGACTTGCTCTCTTGATTCATCCCCCTTCCCAGCCCTAAAGCAATTAGGTACATATCGCTAATAAATTTATTTATATTCATTCATTCCATAGTATTTATTGAGCACTTACTATATGCAGAGCACTGTACTAAGCGCTTGGAATGTACAATTCGGCAACAGATAGAGACAATCCCTGCCCATTGATGGGCTTACAGTCTAATTGGGAGAGACAGACAAAAACAATAGCAATAAATAGAATTAAGGGGATGTACATCTCATTGATAAAATAAATAGGGTAATAATAATATATACAAATGAGTGGACGAGCACAGTGCTGAGGTGAGGGAGAGGGGGAGGAGCAGAGGGAAGTGGGGGGAAAGGGGGCTTAGGTGAGGCAAGGTGAAGTGGGGGCAGAGAGGCAGCAGAGGGAGCAGAGGGAAAAGGGGAAGCTCAGTCTGGGAAGGCCTCTTGGAGGAGTGAGCTCTCAGTAGGGCTTTGAAGAGAGGAAGAGAGTTAGTTTGGCGGAGGTGAGGAGGGAGGGCATTCCAGGACAGCGGGAGGACATGGGCCAGGGGTCGACAGCAGGATAGGCGAGAATGGGGGATGGTGAGGAAGTGGGCAGCAGAAGAGCGGAGAGTGCGGGGTGAGCAGTAGAAAGAGAGAAGGGAGGAGAGGTAGGAGGGGCAGGTGATGGAGAGCCTTGAAGCCTAGAGTGAGAAGTTTTTGTTTCATTTGGAGGTTGATAGACCACCACTGGAAGTTTTTAAGAAGGGGAGTGACATACCCAGAGCATTTCTGCAGGAAGATGAGTAATGTCTGTCTCCCCCTCTAGTCGGTAAGCTCATTGTGAGCAGGGAATGTGTCTATTATTATATTGTACCCTCCCAAGCACTTAGTACAATGCTGTGCATACACTGAGTGCTCAGTAAATACAATTGAATGAATGAATGAACTTTATGATTATAGAGGAACTTGAGTAGGATTCTGCAGTCAGGTGAAATATAGTTTGCAAAATGGATATTTCCAGTCTTTCCACACTTAGAAAGGGGGTTCCAGATTATGGGACTTTGATCTTGGAGGTCTATCCTATTGTCAGATTATTTCTGTTCCAAAGAAAAAATTAAGCCAAACTCATTCCAAACTTCCCATCAATCCCTGGAAAACCTCATAGCAATATTAGGAACATACCCAATCCCTGTCTCTCAGCTAAAGATCTAACAGAATAATAATAGATCATTCATCCCTCAAGGTTATTTCCAGTATAGATTTTTATCCATTATAGTTAGCAATGATGATACTGTAATGACTAAAAATATTATACATGGTGATAATGCCTGCTATGAGAATTTCTCCTCTATTTTTGTAAAATTTTCAGTATGATAGAATTCTGTCTACAATTCAATCAAATAAGATGAGAGCTAAGAACACGCCTTAGGTGTGTTCCGATGGAATAGCCCCGTTTTGAGTTTGTATCTGGTATGAGTTGCAGCAGCTAGAAAATCTTCACCCAACTTCTGGGGACAATGCCAGAATGATTAAGCTTCTTCCTATAAGAAACTAAATAATCTCACCAACTATGAAATCCCACTCTACAACCACAACCTCCTAACTTTTCTTCAGAACTGTTCTCCTCTTTTATGTGACAGAGTGGAAAGAGTAAGGGTCTGGAGGTCAGAAGGCCTGGGTTCTAATTCTGCCTCTGCCACTTGACTCTTGTGTTGAATTGAGTGAGTCACCTAACTTCTCTGCATATCGGTTTCTTCATCTGTAAAATGGTGATTTGATACTTGTTCTCTCTCCTACTTAGACTGAGTGGGACAGAGACTATGTCTAACTTAATAATAATGTTGGTATTTGTTAAGTGCTTACTATGTGCAGAGCACTGTTCTAAGCGCTGGGGTAGACACAGGGGAATCAGGTTGTCCCACGTGGGGCTCACAGTCTTCATCCCCATTTTACAGATGAGGGAACTGAGGCACAGAGAAGTTAAGTGACTTGCCCACAGTCACACAGCTGACAAGTGGCAGAGCTGGGATTCGAACTCATGACCTCTGACTCCAAAGCCCAGGCTCTTTCCACTGAGCCACGCTGCTTAATGACCTGATGAACTTGTATCTACTCCAGTGCTTATAACAACGGGTTTTTTTTGTTTTTAATGGTATTTGGTAAGCACTTATTAAGTGGCAGATGCTGCTCTAAGTGTTGAGATCGATCAAGCTAATCAGGTTGGACACAGTCCCTGTCCCACAAAGGGCTCAGAGTTTAAATTCCCATTTTATAGATGAGGGACTGAGACACAGAGAAGTGAAGTTATTTGCCCAAGGTCACACAGCAGACAAGTGATGGAGCTGAAATTAGAACCCAGGTGCAGCATGGTGTATAGGATAGAGCATGGGCCTAGGAGTCAGAGGGTCATGGGTTCTAATCCCAAGTCTGACACTTGTCTGCTTGTGAGCTTGTGCAAGTCACTTCACTTCTTTGTGCCTCAGTTACCTCCTCTGTAAAATGGGAATTAAAACTGTGGTCCCTATGTGGACTGTGTTAAACACGATTTCTTGTACCCACCCCAGTACTTAGTAGAGTGCCTGGCACATAGTAAGTGCTTAATAAATACCATTATTATTATTATTAGGTTCTTCTGACTCTCAGGCCTGTCCTGCATCCATTCGGTAGGACGTGCTGCTTGACAGGCGAGTGCTTAAAAATACCACCATTATTACTAAGACTTCTGATCTCTCCCAGGCCCTCCATTTATCCCAGACCCTCATGCCACATTTGGACTCCTTTCCCAACCTTCCCTCTCTCGATGCACAAATTCATACTCTCAACTCTATCCTCACCACTAAACTCAACTCCTCCATCTCCCTACCCCATCCTGCCATCAAATTCACACCACAAATTTCTAACCCTGGATTACCCCTACAGTACTCCTCTGCAGCTCTTGTGCCAGAGAGTGAGTGCTGCTGGTGGAAATCCAAGCACCAGACTGACTAAGCCCTCTTCAAATTCATCCTCAGTAACATAACTCTATCTTCTCTTATACTCACAACACTGCATCCCCTCCCTTATTGACTCATTCCCATTGTCCCATCATCTATTCCAGACTTTTAACTCTCACATGAAATCCCCAGTGCTTGTCTTCTCCTCTTAGTTTTCATCCATATTTTGCCCCATTGGCCTTGCCAACTACTTCATTAACAAAATAAAAGCCATCAGGTATGTTCCCCAAATCTTCCCCTTCTTCCCTGGCTCCCTCTCAGCCCACTATCCATTCTTTCATTCTTCTCATCTTCCCTTAAGAGAGCTTTCTCACCTGCTTTCAAAACTTACTATCTTTGATTACCCACCCATCCCTAAAAAATCTTAACCCATCCCTAACCATCATTTTTAATCATACTGTCCCATCCTAAAGTTGCTTGAATAGGGGGAGAGAAAGGGAGTAAAGGGGAGGAGAAGGGACAGAAGGGGAGAAAGGGCAGGGTAGATGAGGAAAGAAGAGAGAGAGAGGAGAGGAGAGCAAAGGCAGGGAATAAGGGAATAGAGGAGCAGAGAGAAAAGAGGAATGGAGGGAATGTTCTGTGAGATGGACCATGATTGTCAGTGGTCCTCCCAGAGGAGCCTGCGACAGGGACCCTGATCCATAGTATTCTGAGATCTGTGCCCTCTAACCTTGCCCAGGATTGGTCCCCAAGAGGTTGCTTTTTGCCTCTTTGTGCCTGTTTTCTCATCTGTAAAATGGAGACAACAAACCGCTTTTGCCCTGTTGTGGCAAGATTGTTATCTAGTCCGTCTACCTTGAATTTGCCTTGGAGATTCAAGGGGACTGTAGCACTCCTGAAGGCATCTGGATCTGAGAGGACGGGCATCCAGGTTAGTTGGTTATGGTCTCCATTGACACTTTAATTCATTCATTCAATAGTATTTATTGAGTGCTTGCTATGTGCAGAGCACTGTACTAAGCGCTTGGAATGTACAAATCAGCAACAGATAGAGACAGTCCCTGCCCTTTGACAGGCTTACAGTCTAATCGGAGGAGACAAATGCTAGGGCAATGTGTGAAATAATCCAAATGGACACGATCCCTGTCCCTTCTGGGGCTCATGAGAAGCATGAGCTAGCTAGCATGCTAGCATGCTATGAAGCATGCTAGAAGTATGCTATGAAGCATGCTAGCATGCTAGAAGCATGAGCTAGCTAGCATGAGAAGCATGGTCCAGTGGATAGGGCCTGGTCTTGGAAGTCAGAAGGATCTGGATTTGAATCCTGGCTCCGCAACTTGTCAGCTGTGTGACCTAGGGCAAGTCATTTAAATTCACTGGTCCTCAGTTACCTCATCTGTAAAATTCATTCAATCGTATTTATTGAGCACTTACTATGTCCAGAGCACTGTACTAAGCACTTGGAATGTACAGTTTGGCAACAGAGACAATCCCTGCCTAATAATAAGCTCACAGTCTAGAAGGGGGAGACAGACAACAAAACAAAACAAATAGACAGGCATCACTACCATCAAAATAGATAAATGGAATTATAGATATATATATACATATCATTAATAAAATAAATAGAATAATAAGTATGTACAAATATACACAAGCACTGTGGGGAGGGAAAGAGGGTTTAGCAGAATGAGGGAGTAGGGGCGATGGGGAGGAGGAGCAGAGGAAAAGGGGTTTCAGTCTGGGAAGGCCTCCTGGAGGACGTGAGCTCTCAGAAGGACTTTGAAGGGGGGAAGAGATCTAGTTTGGCAGATGTGAGATGGGAGGGCACTCCAGGCCAGAGGTAGGACATGGGCCAGGGGTCGATAGCAGGACAGGCGAGAACGAGGCACAGTGAGGAAGTTAGCAACCGAAGAGCGGAGTGTGCGGGGTGGGCTATAGAAGAAGAAAGAGGAGGTGAGGGAGGAGGGGGCAAGGTGATGGAGAGCTTTGAAGCCGGTAATAAGGAGTTTTTTGCTTCATGCTAAGGTTGATAGGAAACCACTGGAGATTTTTGAGGATAAGGGTGACATGCCCAGAGAGTTTCTGTAGAAAGATAACCGGGCATCAGAGTGAACTATAGTTTGAAGTGGGGAGAGACAGGAGGTTGGGAGATCAGAATGGATGTTGATGCAGTAATCCAGTCGGGATATGATGAGAGACTGTACCAATAAGGTGGTGGTTTAGATGGAGAGGAATGGATGGATCTTGGTGATGTTGTGAAGGTGAGACCTGCAGATTTTGGTGACATTGGCTGTGTTGGGTGAATGAGAGAGCAGAGTCAAGGATGACACCAGGGTTGTGGGCTTGTCAGATGGGAAGGATGGTAGTGCATCCACAGTGATGGGAAAGTCAGGGAGAGGGCATGGTTTGGGAGGGAAGATAAGAACAATGCTTGACACATAGTAAAAGTTTAACAAATACTATCATCACCATCATTTGACACAGAGCTTGGAACATATTAAGCACTATACCAAAAATGAATGAAAAGTATTTTTTTTCCTCAGTATGGAACAGAGAGAATCATTTTGAAACTGAAGGCAATGCTTATACCCTACATATTTTAATCATGATATATACTAGGAACACAACGGAAAAAATGAGGTAAATTGTCAGCCAGCCATTCATATGCCACACAAACTGATAATAAAGGCTAAAGGCATCTGCACAATAAAACAGGTGACTGAGAGAAATGTGGTGATAAATGTTTAACTCATGAGTTAGGTTCTCACTTGCCTTTCTTTTTTCCCTCTCTGTTGAACTGTCTCCTTTTACCTTGAAGTAGAGATTCCTTAAAAAAGGAAACAGCCCCAGTATTTTAATGAACTCAAATACAATGTTTGTTTAAAAAAGTTACCATTCTGAAATGTCTTGGTCTCTTCAGCCTTGGCAGAAGATACTTCCAAGAGTCGGCTGGAAGAAAGGGTCTCAGGTTTCAGCTAAATGTAAGGCAACAATTACAGTGTGACATCCCTACTGGGTTCTAAAAGCTCCTCTATTTCAATTTTGCTTCCATTTAAAATAAGTAGAGAGGAAGAGAATAAATAATACCTTGCAGATAGTTTCCTCCTGTGGCAATCCATCTTTCAGCAGTGAGCAATTGCACATTCTCCTGCAAAAGGACATGAATGCAGACCTCCAAGGGAATTTAAAAGAAAAAGATCACCAGAAAGGTGACAGTTCTAGAAATAGTATCGTTTTGTTGGCTAATTAGCCTTGGCTGATGCTGAGATGTTCTATACAAAGAAATTCACTGTATCTGAACTTGGCAATGTAAAAGGGAATGGAAGTTTCTGCATTCAGAAGTGGTTTATGTTGGGTAAGTATCTGACCTGCACCAATAGTGAGTGGACGGAAAAATGCAGTGCCTCATTTGTCTTACCAGTAGGCGTCTCTAGCTTTTCCCTTTGAATTATTGTCTCATTGCTAACACACATTTTCCTTTTTAACAGAACCTTCATTATTTGTGGAATGATAAAGTTGTCCCTATTCCTATTCATGTATATTTATATTTTTAAAAAAGAAAAACAAAACCAACCCATCTCAGCTCAAAGTATTGCCTTCTTCCTGTCAGTGTATTGGGATATTCAAGTTACAGTTCTTTCTAGATTGAAACACTCTATAAATATAAATTGAACTTTCAGAATGAAAGATGGTAGAATAGCATTTAAAGAATAACATTTTTTTGAGCACAGTGTAGCAAAGCAAAACTTTTGGAAAATATCCTGTGAAGACCAATCTCATGCTAAGGTTGGGGAATAAGAGAGATCAGTTCTCTCTGTTCATATACCCTGCTTTTCCTAAATTGCTCTTGGACATGGAGCAGTGCATTGTAGGGGAGAAGAAGTAACAAGAATTCAAACAGAGTGAAATATTGATTGTTTTCCTTCAAAACCCATAGGGTTTAGGAAAGAAATCAAGTAGGTTCAGAATTTTCTGATGACGGATTAATATCTTGATTTCTTTACCACCACTTCATCCCAGCCAAACCTTATCAAGCGTACCTGTTGAGAGAAAGAAGGAGAGAGTAACAGTAGTTACATCAATTCAGATTTTTCCTTGTCCATCCTGACTTTGAAAGCGTTCTAAGCAAATTGATATTGACCGTAAGCTCCTTTAGACTGTAAACTTGTTGTGGGCAAGGAATGTATTTTACCAACCCTGTTATATTTTACATTTCCAAGCACTTAGTACAGTGCTCTGAACAGAGTAAGTACTCAAATATGATTGACTGATTGTGAGAAACAGCATGGCCTAGTGGATAAAACACAGGCCTGGGAGTCAAAAGTATCTGGGTTCTAATCCTGGTTCTGCCACTTCTCTGCTGTGTCACCTTGGGCAAGTCACTTCACTTCTCTGTGCCTCAGTTACCTCATCTGTAAAAAAATGGGAATTAATACTGCAAGCCCCATATGGGACAGGGACTGTAACCAATCTGATTAACTCATATCTACCCCAGTGTTTATAACAGTACTTGGCACATAGTAAATGCTTAACAAGGATTGTGATTTTTATTATTTTATTATTATTTATTTTAATTTTATTATTATTATTATCTGGAACCCTAGTACCTCTAAAGTCAAAGCAGAAATATTGATGCTAGGGAATTTCCTACTGTAAGATGACTTTCTGGGGGTGACAGAATTTCATCAAACCTCTGCTGAGGAGAGAATGATAATGGGCTTGAGAGTAAGAGGTCATAGGTTCTATTCCCACCCCCACCACTTATCAGCTGTGTGACCTTGGGCAGGGGCCTCAGTTACCTCATCTGTAAAATGGGTATTAAGGCTGTGAGCCCCACATGGGACAACCTGCTTGCCTAGCACATAGTAAGCACTTAACAAATGCCATCATCATCATTATTATTATTATTATTATTATTATTAAGTGCTCTCTATGTTCAAGTCACACGGTACTAAGGACTGGAGTAGAAACAAGTTAATCAAGCTGGACAGTCTTTGTCCCACATGGGGCTCATAGTGCAAGTAGGAGGAGTACAGGTATTTAACCTCGATTTTTAAAGATAAGGAAACTGAGGCATAGAGGGATTAATGACTTGCCTAAGGGCACACAACAGGCTAGTAACATTCATTCAGTCGTGTAGCCCAGTTGATCCTCTGAGTCCCAGCGCAATGCTCTTTCCACTAGGTGATGGTGATTCCCCAGAGAAGTTACATGCAAGTTGCATGACAATCATGTTGTTGTCTTCTGAGCTTGTCTAGATGTCCTATCAGTTCTATAAACCACGAGGAGAAGGAGTTGAATTACCTTCCTACCCTTCCCCCAGTCATATGATGCCATCCCTAGTGCCGGCACCCAGGTTGCTCCCCATCCCCTAGAGAATTTACATATGAGTCAAGTAATCATTAGTTTGTGCTGAAATTTTCAAGCATTTGGGAATTGGTAGGATTTACATTTTAAGCCAACTCTGTTTTGTACAAATTATCAATTGTTTTATTATGAAGAAACTGAGACACAAAGAAGCTCCATGCTTCGCACCCAGTCCACCCCAGCTAGCAATCCCACTCCCACACCTACCCAACATGCTTTTCCAAATATTTAGTACAGTGCTCTGCACTCTGTAAGCATTCAGTAAATACCCCTTGCTTGGAAAGTCTGGTGATTTTGTAATATAAAGTTTAAAGAGACCAAGTTAGCAATTCTATGAATTATCACTGAATAAGATTTATCTAAGTATTAAACTTGATTAACATTTTGTACAGCAAAGTATGCCACACCATAATAAAACCTTGGGGCTTGATGATAATATACTGATTTCTGAAATGATGGCACCTTAAGGATCCATTGGGCAAACTGGGCATTTCCCTAAAACTCACTGCCCCCTTTAACTAAAACTAAACTAAAACTCCAGGGACCTTAGGGACCAGGAGCCTATCAAGAGCCCAAAAATAGCATCCACCTGCCCTCTTTTCAGTCTCCCCTGTCTTTGCTGTTCCATCTAAAAATAATGCCAAAAATGCCAGGGAAGGGATGGCATACATAGAGCTGCACCCTCACTCCAGGAGAAAGGAAAAATTTAGCTCAAAGCCTTCTGACTTAATAAGTA
The DNA here is from genome assembly GCF_004115215.2 of Ornithorhynchus anatinus. Taxonomy (NCBI): domain Eukaryota; kingdom Metazoa; phylum Chordata; class Mammalia; order Monotremata; family Ornithorhynchidae; genus Ornithorhynchus; species Ornithorhynchus anatinus. Next base: position 113,917,618 of record NC_041729.1, read on the forward strand.
TTCAGACCCATTAGATCCTTAAACTAGCCCCAGAGGCAAGCACTGTCTTAAGAGAGATTCTGAATCACTGTTGAAGTCACTCTCTCTCCCAAGCTCTGGGTGGAAAGTGCCTCATTTCCAGAGTCCTGCAGGGTTAACTCTTTCACTGACTTATTCCAACTTTATGGGAAACTACAGAGGGAAATCCCAACACCACAGACCACAGGAGCAATACTAAGCTTCTGACACTCAGTTATGTATCTTTGTCTCATATGCTCTGGTGGTGCTATGTTAAAGATTTCAAAAGGCTGGAAAGTGGTACTCTGAAAGAAAAGTCTGTAGATCACCTGGAACAGGAATTTTTACCTTACCTGGATAGGGTTTCCTATCTCTATGAATTCTATTGCCAAATTGCTCACTGTTGAGATGCTCGGTTGAGACCATGGGGTTAGACTATTTCACCATCTTCTATACCATTTAAGAAGATCCACCAAAAATGACAAGACATATTGCTTTGCAACTCATTTATGGGGAGACTAGATCCCACTAGATCCTTTTCCCCTGCTCACTCTCACTGCCACCTTTGGGAGAAAATTGTGATCTGAACACAGTGAGTGCTACATAAACACCATTGATGGATTGATTGGGTCAGGCAAATTCCTAATCCTCATTTCTTATCCCTATGTACTCCTCTGTTTTTTTTGTTTTTTTTTTAGTAGGTGGAGCAGGAAGAGACACAGAGAACTCTGCTGGGTCAGAGTCACACTTAGTATGCTCATCTGGAAACAAAATTCCACCTTCTATCTTCTGCTTGCCTCTTCTTCCTCCCCTAAAGTCTCCCTCTACTTGTTTAGCAGTATGGAGAACCAACAACAGTGGTAGAGATTGAGGGTGGTAGCAAGGCCCTGAGGGGTATGGGAGGAGGGACACATTATATGAGACAGGCAGGGAGGAGATGTGGAGGGGGAAGAGGAGGGGAATGACAAGGACAGGGATCTGGAAGATGTGGGGCCAGGAGAAACAAGCCCCCCCCCCCAAAGAAAAAGTGTAGAAAAATAATTTACATCTTACAGAAATGTTCATGTGCATAAGGGTCTTTAATTTCAAGGTGCTTACTGAAGAAAGGGTGTGGGAGGAGATGCTTATGAGAGCAGAGTGTTGGACCTCGAGAGAAGGGGGATCCATTCTGGGAGGGCACACATAGGCCCTGAGTGGGAAGTCATTCAGAGATTTATAGATGGCATCACCACCATTCTCTTTGCTGCTCTCTCTGACAGATCCCTCTTGATGCTTGCCTTAATTCTCCCGGGAGATGGAGGGTGCATATCTCACACAAAATTATCTTGTGGGAAGGCGTGTGTAGAGGTAACTGGGGAAAAAATGCTGAAGCTTCCAAGCCCTTCCTCCACCCATCCCACTCTCAGTTCTCTCTAGAAGCAGTGTGGCTCAGTGGAAAGAACATGGGCTTTGGAGTCAGAGGTCATGAGTTCGAATCCCAGCTCTGCCACTTGTCAACTGTGTGACTGTGGGCAAGTCACTTAACTTCTCTGAGCCTCAGTTACATCATCTGTAAAATGGGGATTAAGACTGTGAGCCCCACGTGGGACAACCTGATTCCCCTGTGTCTACCCCAGCGCTTAGAACAGTGCTCTGCACATAGTAAGCGCTTAACAAATACCAACATTATTATTATTATTGCTAGGAGATTTAAGTGAGGTTTATCAAGATATGTTTTTCAGTTAAAATGAATGGTTTTTTTCCCCATTTTATACAGTGTAGGATAATTCTATTTGCACAACCAGAGTTGGCTTAAAATGCTGTCAAGGTCTGACATGAGAGTGGATGGTCAGAATAACTGACATGAAAAAAATTGGGCCACCTTAATTCATACTGATTTAGTGGGATGTTACAATTTGCAACCATCCTCTTCAATGCCCGGGACAGTATTCAGCACAGACTGATGATTGACTGACTCACGCTTTGGAGAGAGATGTAAGATAGAGTCAAAAGTGGGGCAGCTTACTATTTATTAATTCCTAAATAATTGAAAATGGAAGTAGAGCATAATTTAAGTATTTGTAAATTATCCTCTCTGCCTGCCCATCCACTCCCTTCCTTCCTCCACACATCCCACCGACCTGACTCTTTCTCCAGGGTCACGACCCAGCATCTATCTTGCCCCCAAAAGCAAGACAGAGAGGAAGCTCTGGGAAAGATATGAAATACAGAGTCAAAAAGAGTAGGACTTCCTATTAATTCACTCTTAAATGATTGAAAAAAGGAAAAGAACCTAATTTAAGTACTTGTAAATTCTCTTTGCCTCCCACCAAGCCCATTCCTTCCTCTCCTCACTCCACCGATCCAGCTCTTCTTCCAGAGACCTGGATAGGCTCATAAATGTCCCAGACTCCATCTTGTCCCACTCAGGTTGCTGGAAACATATGAAAAGCAAAGTCAAGAAACTTTCCTCTTTGAATCATGTGACTAGATTTAGAGGCAGAGAGCAGACTGGGGAATGGGCCCTAGGCCTACATGGGCCTAGGCCTAGGCCCTAGGCCTTCTCTCTGACCTCCCTTCCTCCTCTCTCGCCCTGCTCCAGTCTATTCTTCACTCTGCCCGGCTCATCTTCCTGCAGAAACGATCTGGGCATGTCACTCCCCTTCTTAAACAACTCCAGTGGTTGCCTGTCAACCTCCGCTCCAAACAAAAACTCCTCACTCTAGGCTTCAAGGCTCTCCATCACCTTGCCCCTTCCTACCTCTCCTCCCTTCTCTCTTTCTACCACCCACCCCGCACGCTCCGCTCCTCTGCCGCCCACCTCCTCACCGTCTCTCGGTCTCGCCTATCCCGCTGTTGACCCCTGGGTCACGTCCTCCTGCGGTCCTGGAACGCCCTCCCTCCTCACCTCCGCCAAACTGATTCTCTTTTCCTCTTCAAAACCCTACTTAAAACTCAGCTCCTCCAAGAGGCCTTCCCAGACTGAGCTCCTCTTCTCCCTCTACTCCCTCTGCCACCCCCCCTTTACCTCTCCGCAGCTAAACCCTCTTTTTCCCCTTTTCCCTCTGCTCCTCCACCTCTCCCTTCCCATCCCCACAGCACTGTACTTGTCCACTCAACTGTATATATTTTCATTACCCTATTTATTTTGTTAATGAATTGTACATCGCCTTGATTCTATTTAGTTGCCATTGTTTTTACGAGATATTCTTCCCCTTGACTCTATTTATTGCCATTGTTCTTGTCTGTCCATCTCCCCCGATTAGACTGTAAGCCCGTCAAATGGCAGGGACTGTCTCTATCTGTTGCCAACTTGTTCATCCCAAGCGCTTAGTACAGTGCTCTGCACATAGTAAGCGCTCAATAAATACTATTGAATTGAATGAATACATCAGAGTGCCTCAAATCTCTGGCACAGAGAGACAACACCATGATGGATTGTAGTTCAACCCTTCACCTAAAAATGAGTAGAACTACTGTCTGGGAATCCTATTGAGGCCAAGACAAATTAGTAAGCCAACCAATTGCTTCTTATAAAAATTGCACCTCCATCAAGCATCTCCCTTAATTACTGCATCAGCATTCTTCTTGACCTCCTTGCCTCCTCATCTGCTGTATGAACTTCGGTAAGTCACTTCACTTCTCTGTGTCTCAGTTACCTCATCTGTAAAATGGAGATTGAGACTCTAAGCCCCATGTGGGACAGCGATTGTGTCCAACCTGATTAGCTTGTATCTACCCTGGCACTTAGAACGGTATGCCATCCCTTCCCTGGCATTGTTGGCATTATTTTTAGATGGAACAGCAAAGACAGGGGAGACTGAAAAGAAGGCAGGTGGGTGCTATTGTTGGGCTCTTGATAGACTCCTGGTCCCTAAGGGGGCCTCCTCTCCCTCTACTCTCCAGTTCATAGTTTACTATGCTGCCTTGATCATTTTCCTTCAAAAATATTCAGTCTACATCTCTCTGCTCCTCAAAATCATCCAATGGCTATCCATCCTCCTCAGCATCCAACAGAAACTCCTTACCACTGGCTTTAAGACCCACAATCAGCTCTCCTTATTATTATTATTATTACATTTGTTAAGCACTTACTATGTGCCAAGTACCATTCTTAGATGTAGCACTGTTCATCATGGGTTCTAATCCCTGCTCCGCCACTTGTCTGCTGTGTGACGTTGAGCAAGCCACTTCACTTCTCTGTGCCTCAGTTACCTCATCTGTAAAATAAGGATTAAGACTGTGAGCCCCACATGGGACAACCTGATTACCATGTATATGCCCTGGTGCTTAGAACAGTACTTGGGACATAGTAAATACTTAACAAACATAATAATAATAATAAGGAGAGCTGATTGTGTGTCTTAAAACCAGTGGTAAGGAGAATCAGGAGAGGACAGGGTCAGTGAACCCAAAGTTGGATAATGTTTTGAGGAACTTCTCTGTGCCTTAGTTACCTCATCTGTAAAATGAGGATTAAGACTGTGAGCCCCACTTGGGACAATCTGATTACCCTGTATGTATCCCAGTGCTTAGAACAGTGCTTGCCATATATAGTAGGGGCTTAACAAATGCCATTATTATTATTATTATTATTAAGAATAAAAGAGTAAGCTTCTCTTGGGTAGGGATCGTGTATACCAACACAAGTGCTTTCTATTGTCTCAACTGCTTACTGCAGTGCTCTGTGCACAGTAAGTGCTCAATAAATGTGATTAACCGATTGATTGAAATCCTCTCTACTTTATAATGATATTTTACCTAATATTAGACCCAAATTAAGGTTCTGCTGAGATTGATTAAACTGCAATTTGGTAAGATCTTCTCTCCTCAAAGATCATATGTTTCACTGTCCTGAATTGATCCAGCTAATGAAAATGACAAAGTTCTATTAGTGGAGAGGTCTTGCAGAGGTCATCTTGGGCATTCCTCCGCCTTTAAGTGGAGCACTATTATCTATTTCCTGCCAACCTGCCCTGCTCTTCTTGAAGTCACTACACACTACATAAGTCAATTAACCAATAATATTTGTTGAGGGCCTACTGTGTTCAGGGCACTATCCTAAGTGATTGTACTATCCTTAGTACAATGCTCTGAACCACAGTAAGTACTCAATAAATATGATAGATTGATTATGGGAATAAATAGAGGTAGAAACATGATCCCTGCCTAAAAAGAGTTTCAATAAAACTGGGGAGACACAAATAAAATAATTTAGAAATGGGAGTAAAAAGTACTCAAATAGTATTTAAGCTGATAGATGAAGAATTCATCGAGACATTTCTGAGTGCAAAATGTTGAGATGGTAATAGCATGGAAGTGAATAGCACGGAAGTGACCTGGGGAAAAATCAATCAATCAAATTTATTGAGTGCTTACTGTGTGAAGAGACTATACTAAGTACTTGGTAGAGTACAATACAACAGAGTTGGTACATATATTCTCTGCCCACAGTGAGCTTGCAGTCTGGAGGGGGAGAGAGGGATTAATATAAAACAAATTAATTTTGGATATGTACAGAAGTACTGTTAGGCTGAGGGTAGGTTGAATAAAGGATGCAAGTCCAAGTGCAAGGGTGACCCAGAAGGGAGTGGGAGAAGGGGAAGTGAGTGTTTAGTCAGGGAAGGCTTCTTGGAGATGTGCATTTAGGTTTTAAAGGTGAGGAGAGTGATCATCTGTTGGGTATGAAGAGGGAGGACATTCCATGCCAGAGGAAGGATGTGAATGAGAGGTAGGTGGTGAGATAGATGAGACCAAGGTACAGTGAGTAAGGTGGCATTAGAGGATGGAACTGTGGACTCCGTTGTAGTAGGAAAGCAGTGAGGTAAGGTAGGAGGTGGCGAAGTGAAACTGAAGGTAAAGAATTTCTGTTTCATGTGGAGGTGGATGGGCAACCACTAGAGGTTCTTGAGGAATGGGGAAACATGGATTGAACATTTTTGTAGAAAAATAATTTGGACAGCAGAGTGAAGTATGAACTGGAGTGGAGAGAGACATGAGGCAGGAAGATCAGTAGGGAAGCTGATGCAATAGGTCAGTGTGTTAGCAGTTTGGATGGAAAGGAAAGGGTGAATTTTAGTGATGTTGTGAAGGTTGAAATGACAGGATTTCATGGCTGATTGAATACATGGATTGAAAAAGGGAGCTGAGTCGAGGATAACGCCAAGATTATAGGCTTCTGAGACAAGGAGGATGGTGGTATCATCTACAGTGATGGGAAAGTCAAGGAGAGGACAGGAATTGGATGGGATGATAAGGAGTTCTGTTTTGAACATTTCAAGTTTGAGTTAATAATAATAATAATAATGATGATGGTATTTGTTAAGTGCTTACTATGTGCCAAGCATAGTTCTAAGCTCTGGGGTAGATACAAGGTAATCAGGTTGTCCCACATGGGGCGCACAGTCTTAATCCCCATTTTACAGATGAGGTAACTGAGGCTGTATTTCACTTTCCAAAGCACTTAGTATGGTGGTCTGCATACTGTAAATGTTCAGTAAGTACCACTGATTGATAGATTAAGCTATTCTTTTGATCTACCATTCTAGCTAGATTGAATGATTATGTAGAGGAAATAAACTAAAATAAGAATAAAAGTGTGTCCCCTAATATAATGTTGGCCTCTGACAAAGTGAACCCCACCCCCTTCCCCTTGAAAGTTTATCAAACCTTGGCTTCACGGACCCTGTCTTCTCTTGGTTCCCCTCCTATCTCTCTGCTCATTGTCAGGTTCTTTGCTTCTGCTCTGCCTCCCACCTTCTGACAGTGGGGGTCCCTTAAGGCTCAGGTCTGGGTCCCCTTCTACCCTCCATCTACACCCACTCTCTTGGAGAACTAATTCACTCTCATGACTTTAACTACCATATCTTTGCAGATGATTCCCAAATCTACATTTGGGAATCTTACCTTCTCTACAGTTTCACATTTTCTCCTGTCTCCAGGACATCTCTATTTGGATTTCCACTGGCACCTTAAACTAAACAAGGCCAAAACAGAACTCCTCATCTTCCCACCTAAACCCTGCCCTCTGCCTCTTTTTCCCATCACTGTAGACAATATGACTATCCTCCCTATCTCACAAGCCCATAGCCTTGGCAAGCATGTCCTAGTGGCAAGAGCACGGGCTTCGGAGTCAGAGGTTGTGGGCTCAAATCCCAGTTTTGCCACTTGTCTGCTATGTGACCTTGGGCAAGTCACTTAACTTCTCTGTACCTCAGTAACCTTATCTGTAAAATGGGGATTGAGACTATGAGCCGCATGTTTGACAATCTGATTACCTTGCATTTATCCCAATGCTTAGAACAGTGCTTGGCACATGGTAAGCGCTTAACACATACCATAATTATTATTATTATTACTCATTATCTCACACAACTCACCTATTCAGTGTCACAAAATGCTGTCATTTTACCTTCACAATATTATTAAAATCCTCCCTCTGCTCTCCACTGACACTGCTACCCTGCTGACCCAAGAGCTCCTCATCTTCCCTCCCAAGCCCGGTCCTCTCCCTGACTTCCCTATCACCGCGGATGGTACGACCATCCTTCCTGTCTCTCAGGCTCGCAACCTCGGTGTCATCTTTGACTCGGCTCTCTCATTCACCCCACACATCCAATCCGTTACCAAAACCTGCCGGTCTCACCTTTATAATATCGCCAAGATCCGCCCTCTTCTCTCCACCCAAACGGCAACCTTACTGCTACAGGCTCCTGCAGAAACACTCTGGGCATGTCACTCTCCTTCTTAAAAACCTCCAGTGGTTGCCTATCAACGTCCGCACAAAACAAAAACTTCTCACTCTAGGCTTCAAGGCTCTCCATCACCTTGCCTCTTCCTACCTCTCCTCCCTTCTCTCTTTCTACTGCCCACCCCACACGCTCCACTCCTCTGCCGCCCACCTCCTCACCATCCCCCGTTCTCGCCTATCCCACCGTTGACCCCTGGGCCATGTCCTCCCGTGGTCCTGGAATGCCCTCCCTCCTCTCCTCCACCAAACTCATTCTCTTCCCCTCTTCAAAGCCCTACTTAAAGCTCACCTCCTCCAAGAGGCCTTCCCAGACTGAGCTTCCCTTTTCCCTCTGCTCCCTCTACCCCCCCCTTCACCTCTCCGCAGCTAAACCCTCTTCTCCCCCCTTTCCCTCTGCCCCTCCCCCTCTCCCGTCACATCTCCTCAGCACTGTACCCGTCCGCTCAACTGTATATATCTTCATTACTCTATTTATTTTGTTAATGAGATGTACATCACCTTGATTCTATTTATTTGCTATTGTTCTAATGAGATGTTCTTCCCCTTGATTCTATTTATTGCCATTGTTCTTGTCTGTCTTTCTCCCCCGATTGGACTGTAAGCCCATCAAAGGGCCGGGACTGTCTCTATCTGTTACCGATTTGTACATTCCAAGTGCTTAGTACAGTGCTCTGCACATACTAAGTGCTCAATAAATACTATTGAATGAATGAAGAACTTATCCTATTCTGCCTTGACTACCGCTTCTGCCTTTTCTCTTCCTTACTTCCTGTCTCCTTACTCCAGTCCTTACTCACTCTGCTGCCCAGATTATTTTTCCTCAAGAATGTCCTGTAATTTCCCATCCATGTTTACATCAAACAGAAAATACTTACTATCAGCTTTAAAACTCTCAATCAGTTCACTCCCTCCTTCCTTAAACCATTCATTCATTCAATCATATTTATTGAGTGCTTACTGTGTGCAGAACACTGTACTAAGTGCTTCGAGTGTACAATTCAGCAACAGAGGCAATCCCTGCCCAACAATGGGTTCACAGTGTAAAAGGGAGAGACAGACAGCAAAACAAAATGAATAGGCATCAAAATCATCAAGATAAATAGAACCATAAATATATACACATCATTAATAAAATAGGGTAATATATACAAATATATACAAATATACACAAGTGCTGTGGCGAGGGGAAGGGGGTAGAGCAGAGGGAGGGAGTAGGGAGAATGGGGAGGGGAGGAGAGGCAGAGAGAAAGGGAGGGCTCAGTTTGGAAAGGCCTCCACCAGGGGTTGAGCTCTCAGGAGTTTGAAGAGGGAAAGAGAGTTAGTTTGGTGGATATATACCAGACCACCACTCTCCCCATCTTCAAAGCCTTGTTAAAGTTACATGTCCTCCAAGAGACCTTTCCCAATTGAGCCCTCTTATCCTCAGCTCCCTCTCTCTTCTGTGTCATCACAGATGTACTTGATCTGTAACTGTATTTGGTATTTGCCCCACCCTTAACCGCACAGCACTTACGTAAATATCTATAAATATTATACAATATAAATTATGTCTTTATATTATTGTCCGTCTACCCTTCTAGACTGTAAGCTCATTGTAGGCAGGGAACCTGCCCACCATCTCTTATATTGTACTCTCCCAAGCACTTATTACAGTGCTCTGCATATAGCAAGCAATCAATAAGTGTCATTGATTGATTTATTTGTGTTACTAAGGAGGGGATTCTTCTTACCACAGTGAGGAGTGGGGAGGGTACATGTATGAAACAGACAGGAGTAAGTGAATCATTGCTGAGGTTTTGCTAGAAGCACTATCTAGGTCATCTCCCCTGGTAATGAGATCAGGAGGAATTCTGAAAAAAAAAATACCTAACGGTGGCTGTGAACCCCTCAGGAACTACTGAGGCACCTGCTCCAGCGTTCACCTCCAGTATGTCTGTGGCATAATATTAGTACTGTCTACTAGTCCTCTTTGGCCATAGATGGGTTTTTACAAAAATTTTTCAACAAACTTTGTAGTGTGCTACATTCCTGCCCACCTACTGCTTTCACTCCATGCCCCAGCAGGATCCTCAGCATGTGAGTGGCACTGCAAATCACAGGCACCATGATCAATTCTTTTGGGTACTAAAATGCTCAATAAATACGACTGATTCATTCATTCATTCATTCATTCATTCATTCATTCGTATTTATTGAGTGCTTCCTGTGTGCAGAGCACTGTACTAAGAGCTTGGGAAATACAATTTGGCAACAGAGACAATCCCTACCCAACAATGGCTCACAGTCTAGAAAAGGGAGACAAACAACAAAACAAAACAAACAAACAGGCATCACTACCATCAAAATAGATAAATAGAACCATAGATAAATTCACATCATTAAAAAAGTAAATAGAGCAATAAATATGTACAAATATATACAAGTGCTTTGGGGAGGGGAAGGGCATAGAGCAGAGGGAGGGAGTAGGGGCAATGGGGAGGGGAAGAGGAGCAGAGAAAAAGGGAGGGCTCAGTCAGGGAAGGCCTCCTGGAGGAGGTGAGGTCTCAGTAAGGCTTTGAAGAAGGGAAGAGAGTTAGTTTGGCTGATGTGAGAGGGGAGAATCCTCCATCACTTTTGTTACTGTCTAGAAGGATTAAGTGGCACCCAAGAGTTAGTTATTCCAAGAGTCCATTTAAAATTCCTTTCTGCCTAAACTTGAGTTAAAAGCAAATATTTAGTTAGGCTCCAAAATTCTCAAATACACATATATGCACTACTACAGGTGGTTTGTAGTAGTACTGGAATAGTACTGTAGCAGTATTACAGGTAGAGAAGCAGCATGGCTTCATGGAACAAGCATGGGCCTGGGAGTCAGAGGTCGTGGGTTCTAATCCTGACTCCTCCACTGATCAGCTGTTTGACTTTGGGCAAGTCACTTGACTTCTCTGTGCCTCAGTTACCTCATCTGTAAAATGGGGATTAAGACTGTGAGCACCATATGGGACAACCTGATTACCTTCTATCTACCCCAACAGTGCTTGGCATATAGTAAGCACTTAACAATTACCATCATTATTATATTAGCAGTAATATTGGGTTACATTTCTGAAGAATCCCACATATAGGAAAGTTTACACTGTAGTACTCACCCCAGGTCCCACACCACATGTGATGCATAACTGTTTCTTCCTGAATCGTGACTCATTTATTCAAGTAGATGCACATTGTCATGCTCCCTAATTCTGTTGTTGATTCTATCCAAGCTAGCCTTCTGGCAGAACTGACTGTACTTTGAAAAAAGGCGAGTTTTCTGTAGTGTAATATGTCTATCATTTTTTCCTATTTACCTAAAGACCTAAATAAAGTACACTATTATAACATAGGGGAAATGGTTCTTTTCATTGGAAAGATGCTTGAAGACCTCATGAATAATAATGAGCAATTCTTATCCCGAGAAGCAGTTCTCAAGAGGCAGCAGGAGATCATTTTTATGCCTGAGGAATACTGGCAATTCAAGAAACAGACAGAAAACTTGCAGTAGCAAATCCAATACAAACTCTCTTCTTAGAATTCCTCTGCTTTCTAAAATGAATTAAAAATCACACTTTTGTTCAAATTCAGTGTTTCCATATCTGCATTCCGTCTAGTATAATCATTGCCCCTGAAATTGTCTAGTTAAACCCAGCTCATCAGTTTGCATTTTTCTGCCTAAATTTATCTGAGACCCAACAATCCCAGTTGCAGTTGCTTTTTTGTGGATACATATCTACTAACATTTCAGTTTAGTCCATGAATTTTAGGGCATGATTTGTAAGCCAGCCTATACCTCAATACTAAATTTACATTCCATATCCATGACTGTCTTTACTTAGCTGCAAACAAAAATGTACCTTCATTCTAAATCTGTTTCTATGGGCCTTCATTTAGTCGTTCAAACATGGCACCTGGGGTGAGTACTACAATGTAAATTTTCCTTTATATGGGAGTTTTCATTAATGCAACCCCATATTACTGATAATCACCTGTAGTAATGCATATTTGTGTATTTGAGATCTTTGGAGCCTAACTAAATATTTTCTTTTAACTTGTTTAGGCAGTGGAAGAGCCTTCATTAGTTCTGAAGGACATCCTTTTTAAAAAATTTCCTGACATACAGGGAGTAAAGGATTTTGTAAACCTCTGTGTCTAGTGACTTCGTAGGGTGTATTTTTTAAATCTATTTTTTACTTTCTCTTCAGTTCCTTTTTTTCACTGGTCCTGATTGAATTTTAACAGAAATAATTGATGAAATAGTCTCCCAGCATCTCTACAGATGCTATGAATGTTTGTGTTTGGAAGCCACCAACCTTACAGACCTCCAACTTGGAATGAAATTTCATATCAGACTTGAATGGAACATTATTATTCAACAAATTATTCAGATAGCACAACCTATTCCTTTTGAAAGTATCAAAAATCATTTTATTTGTTGTTCTCATAAGAATAATGGGCTTTCTGTTAGTTAAGTTTCTTTGACGGGTTTGTGAACCCTTTCAATAATAATAATAATTGTAGTATTTGTTAAGCACTTACCATGTGTCAGGCACTGTACTAAGCACTGGGCTGGATCCAAGCAAATTGGGTTTGGACACAGTCCCTGTTTCACATGGAGCTCACAGTTTTAATCCCCACTTTGCAGATGATGTAAATGAGGCACAGAGAAGTGAAGTGATGTGCCCAAGGTCACGCAGCACACAAGTGGAAGAGCTGGTAGTAGAACCCAGGTCCTTCTGACTCCCAGGTCGGGGCTCTACACATTATGCCATACTGCTTTCCCAATTGGTTATTTAAGAAAGGATCCTTAGTGCCCTTGTCAGTGTCAGAAAGTCACTTAAGCACCAAGAGAATCCTGCTTAATGGTTTCAACAGCTGGGTCTGTTGATAATGAAGAGATGATCTACAGGTATTGACGACCAGCTCTTTTGTACTGTGCTCTCCCAAGTGCTTAGTAGAGTACTCTGCATACAGTAAGTGCTCAATAAATACCACTGATTGATTGACTGGTACATATAAAGTAAGTCAAAACATGAGATCTGTACTACAAATGATACAGCAACTTTATTCTTAGTATCAATATCATCCAATATTGAAAGAAATACATGTGACTTTTGACACATGAGATGATTCCAGGGAACTTATCAATTCCCCTCACCAATATCCTTTGAACACGAGCAGGTTAGTATGTGAACAAGTCAATCAATTAATTGTATTTTTTGAGCCTACCATGCTTAGGGCATTGTACCAAGGACTTGGGAGAGTACAACACAAGAATCTGACACATCTCCTGCCCATAACAAGCTTATAATTTTATCTATAATTATAATTTTGTCTTATAATTATATGTTTTGTTATTAACATTAATAAATGTTAATGTGAATGTTATTTTGTCACTTAGAACAACTTTTCATTCAAACTGGCAAGTATTTTGGAAATGATATGATCTCAATCAATGGTATTTATTGAGTGTTTATTGTGTGCAGAGCACTGTACTAATTACTTGGGACATGCAAATACATGAGTACACAGATGGAGACCACGTTCAATATTGGTTGAAACTTAATTCAGTATGGAAAATGCATTTGTATTTATAGGTAAGGTCTCTGAATAATATGTATCTGTATTAGGTGTTTAGAGATTTGGGACTCACTATGCATAACCATGTGCAATGTAGGCAAACATCAGTAGTGTTGAGCGTGGTCTAGTGGATAGAGCACAGGCCTGGAAGTCAGAAAGACCTGGGTTCTATCTGTCATTTGTGTGCTGTGTGACTTTGGGGAAGTTACTTAACTTTTTGTGCCTCAGTTCCCTCATCTGTAACTGGGGATTAAGACTGTGAGCCCCATATGGGACAGGGACTGTGAACAACCTGATTTGCTTGTATCCACCCCAGTGCTTAGTACAGTGGATGACACATAGTAAGTGCTTAACTATTACTTCAATTATTATTATTATTATTATTACCTGAATTTAGCAACTGCTTGATTGGTCCATATGGAGATCAGTGAGAGACAAGTGTAGAATTCTTGTAAAAACGAAAAATCAAACTAGGAATTTGTGTTGTGATAGATTATGTGTTGTGACAGATTATTTCTATCTGTAAAGTTCAAACCTAAAGTTTTACTACATAATTCAGAGCTCCAAAACAGAACCTTCTCCACTATTAGATGTTAAGATAGATATATTTTTCTCTTTTCTTTTTTGACTAGTATTAGATTTCTGGAAAGAATGTAGGGATGGTGATGCCAGGGCTTTGGAGAAAGACTATGGCCTGAAAAATCATGATTAGAACAAAACTAAATCTGCATATGAATAGCAACAACTGATTGAGTTCAAATTTACTGCTTAAAGACAGAAATCAAGTGTTCATGCGGAGCTGTTTTGTCAAGTTAGGAAAGGCGCCCCCAAACGATTAAAAAAAAGAAAGGTTCTGTAGTTGTACTCTATCTAGACTGGTACAAATTTACCCTTAAAGCATTTGTGAGTAGCAGTCTGACCTTAGGTCAGCAATGAGATAAAAGCAGTCATAATTGGGACCTCGGGAACTAAACAAATCTCACCTTTCCCCAAGTGGCTGGTGGTACCACAGAAAATGGTCCCAAGAGATTTCTCTTACTGTATACCCCCAAGGAATTAATTATGAGGCTTGCTTAAAGCTGTTTTTTGGAAGTGTAAATGAATCCTTTTCAATCTCAGAGGCACATTGCTGCCAAAATAGGTACACAGAGAGCATTTTACTCCCATATACTAGAAAGTGACTATCCAAAAAAAGTGACTATCCAAAAACATATGCAACATTTATTCCTAATTTAACATCTTCTCAGTCCAAATGTTAATGCCAACCTTATTATTCAAAATGGATATTTTGTAACCTTTGTTCCTACAACTGAGGAAGCCATGCAAGCCGTTCATTCTTGGTCTCCTTCGTGGGCTTCTCCTCCCCCTCCCATCCACTAACTGTAGGGGTTCCTCAAGGGTCAGTTCTTGGCCCTCTTCTGTTCTCCATCTATACTCACTCCCTTGGTGAACTCATTCACTCCACGGCTTCAACTATCATCTCTATGCAGATGATACCCAAATCTACATCTCCTCCCCTGTTCTCTCCTCCTCCCTTCAGGCTCATATCTCCTCCTCCTGCCTCCAGGACATCTCCACCTGGATGTCTGCCTGCTGCCTAAAACTCAACATGTCTAAAACTGAGCTCCTTATCTTCCATCCCAAACCCTGTCCTCTCCCTGACTTCCCTGTCACTGTGGACGGCACAACCATCCTTCCCGTCTCACAGGACCGCAAACTTGGTGTCATCCTTGACTCAGCTCTCTCATCCACCTTCACACATCCAATCCATCACCAACACCTGCCGGTCTCGCCTTTACAATATCACCAAGATCCGCCCTTTCCTCTCCATCCAAATGGCTAATGTGCTGGTGCAAGCTCTCAAAATATCCCGACTGGATTATTGTGTCAGCCTCCTTTTGGATCTCCCTTCCTCCTGTCTCTCCCCACTCCAGTCTATTCTTCATTCCGCTGCCGGGATCATCTTCCTACAGAAACACTCTGGGCATGTCACTCCCCTCCTCAAAAACCTCCAGTGGTTGCCTATCAATTTTGGCACAAAACAAAACTCCTCACTCTTGGCTTCAAAGCTCTCCATCACCTTGCCCCCTCCTACCTCACCTCCCTTTGTCTTTCTACTGCCCACCCCATATACTCTGCTCCTCTGCTGCTCACCTCCTTACTGTCCCCCATTCACGCCCATCCTGCCCTTGACCCCGGCCCATGTCCTACCGCTGTCCTGGAATGCCCTCCCTCCTCACCTCCGCCAAACTAACTCTCTTCCCCTCTTCAAAGCCCTACTGATAGCTCACCTCCTCCAAGAGACCTTCCCAGACTGAGCCCCCCTTTCCCTCTGCTCCCCCTCCCCTCCTATCCCCATCTGTTACTCCCCCTTCCCCTTCCATCAGCATTGTGCTCATTTGTATATATTATGTATTACCCTATTTATTTTGTTAATGAGGTGTACATCCCCTTGATTCTATTTATCTTGATGATGATGTCTTGTTTTTGTTTTGTTCTGTTTTGCTTTGCTGTCTGTCTCCCCCGTTTAGATTGTGAGCCCATCATTGGGCAGGGATTGTCTCTATCTGTTGCTGAAATTGTACATTCCAAGCACTTAGTACAGTACTCTGCAAATAGTAAGCACTCCATAAATACTATTGAATGAATGAATGAAGTCATGGCCAAAAATGGATAGAAGGAAAATCACCAGTTATTTGGAATTGGGAAAATTGAAAGAACTCCAAGAGGTAGAAAAATCTAGAAATTCTTAGGTTCTTGGTTGTTGGAGGAAGGAGGAATAGGAAGAAGATGCTATAATGATAATAATATTAATAATAATAGTGTCTGTTTAGTGCTTGCTTTGTGTCAAACACTGCACTAAGTGTTTGGGTAATACAAGATAATCAGGTTGTAAACAGTCCCTGTTCCACATGGGGCTCACAGTCTCAATAATAGGGGAATGGTATCAAAGTGGTCCTTTTGCAGATGAGGAAACTGAGGTACAGAGAAGTTGAGCCACTTGCTCAGGGCCACACCGCAGGCAAGTGGAGAACCTGGGATTAGAATCTAAGTCCTCTGACTCCTAGGTCCGTGTTTTTTCCCACTAAGTCATGCTGCTCTCTACCAGGAGAACAGTCAAGAAACCCTAAACACAGATTATTAAAATTAAGGCAGACTTGCTCAGGGAACTAGTAATAAATAATAAATTATTACTGGAGTAAATTATTGGGGTAAATTCCTAAGAATGATCAAAATGGGAACATATGTAAAACAGCATGAGCCACGTTGCCAAACCAAATGAGAGTACATTAAGTTGTGGATGAGCTGAGGTCAGGAAAGAGATTTCCATAGTCTCTCACACTGCTAAATTACAGCTCCTACCTTCAATCAGGCATAGGACTTCGATTGTGAGACTAAGTGTACTTTTGCCAATTCTTAGAACCAGGCGTTCCAAGAAAATGTCAGAAGGCTAGAGATTTCCATCCTGCAGATAATGCCAGAATACATTTTCAATGTTGGATTTCCTTTATAAGGTCACAGGTAAAATGTCATTTCCAGTATTCTGGGTTTTTCAGTAGCCTGGGTTATGACAGGCTTGCAAAAATCCTAGAAATTTAGAGTAATTAGTGAAAACCCCTACTCATTCCACTTGCCTTCAAAAAGCAATCTTAAGATATTCAGTTAAGTGATGTCACTTGCAGCTGGCTGAGACCCTAAGCAGGAGAAAATGTTTAGAGTCCCTTCTAGAGGCAGCCACGGTCTCTTAGAGGCTGGGTATTTGTGGGAGGACAAGGGTGATGCTTGTAAACAAAATTTAGTTGGATTCTGTTTTGAGTATGTCAGACTGAAAATCCCTTCATTCTCATCTAATGGAGAAAAGCTGAAGTCCTCCAGCTCTTTTCCATGGCCTGCTTCCTCTCAGAGAGCCTCTGAACATTCCCAGATAGGCCAGTTGTGACTAGAGAAATGTCTGAAGAGACTCTCTCTGCACACTGAGTACTTTGCTCATTAATGGAGGACAGCAATGGCAGCTCCAAAAGGCCAGTAATAACCTTTACCCAAAGCTAATGAGCCAACAGATATGGATATAAACCCTACTGGGAAACCAACAGATTTGAATCTTCCAAACTGAGCAACCAAAGCAGCGTGGCTCAGTGGAAAGAGCACGGGCTTTGGAGTCAGGGCTCATGAGTTCGAATCCCAGCTCTGCCACTTGGCTGTGTGACTGTGGGCAAGTCACTTCACTTCTCTGCGCCTCAGTTCCCTCATCTGTAAAATGGGGATTAAGACTGTGAGCCCCACGTGGGACAACCTGATTCCCCTATGTCTACCCCAGCACTTAGAACAGTGCTCGGCACATAGTAAGCGCTTAACAAATACCAACATTATTATTATTCTAATTAGGTGATGGAGACTCTATAGCTTGTCGGGAAAAAAAAAAGAAAGCCACTGCAATTTAAGTGTGATGCTTATTTTGATGGGAGTTTACAACTCCAGACAACACATAAAGCTTAGATGGATAGTCCAGTGACCTCTTTCACTGCTCTTAAAAAAGGAAAAATAGTTTGTGTATCTTATATATCCTTAACAATATGAACAATAAATAGTGACTCAAAATTAGTTTCATTCATTGAAACTCTACCAACTCCACTATAGTGCACACTCCGAAGTGCTTAATATGGTGTTCTGCACACAGCCATCACTCAATTAATGCAACTGGTTGATTGATTGAAATCAAATTCCTAATGTGGTCATTAGTGACCTAATATATTTCTTCCATACAACTTAATTTGGATATCTGGCATCATATGATCAAGAGGAGGAAAAGAAAAAGTAATTATTTCTTGCCCTATTTATAAAATCTGCAGGCTTTGACTTTTTATTATTTCTCTACATCCTAGTCAGAACAAATCTATTTCAATTTCAATGTTATAACAGCATAAAAGATCTAAGAAACATCACAGTTCAATTATTTCTTTCAACTCTATGTTTTTTTTCATTTTGTGGAATGACTGTTACCTTGAGGAAGCACTTTAAGAGAAAGCACCGTTCCCTTTCTGAGTCCACATAAATGGTATGTAAATTTATTTTCCACAACTGAATTTGCCATGATGTGCAATATAGAGAAGGCTTTCAAAATAAGTAGGTTCCAACAAGCCAAATACACACAATTCATTAAGAGAAAGATTGTAGTGTTTGAAAAAATACACTTTGAATTTCCATTAGGGAATAGAAAGCTGTTATTTGTTAATTTACCCAGATAAAATGCTTGTGAAGAAAAGATATCTTCAAGAAGTGACTAAGATTTATTGCAGAATTTGCTAAGAGAAGCCTGTATAATTTAATAAGTGCAAGTTGATATCAGAGTCAAGTTTTAAAGCATGAGCTGCCAATGAAGATCAATCAAGAGAAAATCAAGTATTAAAACGCCTCATGCTAACAAGGTTACGCCAACTGCCACTGCCCCGAGATAATGAAGTGAGTAGATTTTCAGGCACAACATAATGAATGCCTTGTTTTCAATCAGGCTTTATAAACAAATAGTGATGGATCCATCATCCAAAATTAGCAAAACCATCAGAGTGCAATAATGATTTAATTAAAATAGGCAAGCCAGATAAATGCAGGAAAAATTAGTGTCGACATGAAGTAATCCAGATGCAGTGAGTTTGGAGATCAAAATCCATCACACAAAAAACCTAACAACCAACCCTAAATCACAGGAGAAGTATGAGCACCATCCACTGTAACCCCCAGCATAATAATTTAGTTCCATGGTGTTTCAAATATTATAACTGCTATTTATTTCATTGCAATGAGCAGTAGTCAGAAATTTCAAGAAAATTAAAGATGCAATAGCTGTGGAATGGTATTTTGGGAGAATGGGCCTACTCCATTTTTAAAGAAATTACCCCTGACAATGGAATTTATTTATGTATGCGTGTGTGTGTGTGTATGTATGAATGTAATCAAAGAGCCTTTGTGAGACACATGTCATGACTATATTGTGCACACATAAAAACTATCACTAGTGGTGTTTTGTGCTTTGTTTGCAGCATTTGCAGCTTAGCACTCATTACTGCACTGATATTCTTGATTACTTTGACTCCATCAGTAGAGTGAGGTTCTAGCAACTACTTTTACTACAATTTGATAGCTGGAAAATTCAACAAGATTTTTAAACTACTCCCCAAGTTCTGTTTGGTGAAGTTTAAGTTGAAGGCGTCCTTCTTGCTGCTTTCCATTTCCCCAACAGAGCACACTAGAGCTATATGATTGGTGGAGGGTTCTGTATCCCATTTTTTGCTACCATGTTTGAAAATGTGAATAAAAAACTTGAGGTTTATTGAGTACTTACTTTGTGCAGAACACTATACTGTGTTTGCTAGAGTATCAATCAATCAATTATATTTATTGAGTGCTTGCTGTTTGCAAAGCACTGTACTAAGTGCTTGGGAGAGTACAATATAATAGAGTTGATAGACACGTTCCCTGCTCACAATGAATTTACAGTCTAGAGGGTAAAGACATGAATATAAATGAATATATTATAGATATGTATGTAAGTGCTGTGGGATTTAGGCAGGTGTGATAAAGGATGAAAACCAAGTTACAGAGTGATGCAGAAGGGAGGGGAAGAAGAGGAAATGAGGGCTTAGGGAAGGCCTCTTGGAGTACATGGCTTTCAGTGAAACTTTGAAAGTGGGGAGATTGATCCTCTGTTGGGTATAAACAGGTAGGGAGTTCCAGGACAGAGGCAGGATGCGGACGAGAAATTGCCAGTGAGATTAGAAGAGACTGAGGTACATTGAATATGTGGCATTAGAAGAGTGAAAGATGAAGGATGGGTTGTAGTAGGAAATCAGCCTATCTACTCATTTTGTTTTATTTTATGTCTCCCCACTTCTAGACTGAGCCCATTGTTGGGTAGGGATTGTCTCTATTTGTTGCAGAATTGTACTTTCCAACTGCTTAGTACAGCGCTCTGTACACAGTAAGCACTCAATAAATACAATTGAATGGATGAAGGTAAGGAGGGGGCAAGGTAATGGAGTCCTTTAAAGCCTATGGTAAGGAGTTTCTGTTTGATGTGGACGGAGATGGATGGGTGGGTAGCGAAACATAGACAGCACTTTTTTGTAGAAAAATGATCTGAGCAGCAGAGTGAAGTAAGGCCTGGAGTGAGAGAAGACAGGAGGCAAGGAGGTCAGCACGGAGACTGACCCAGTAATCAAGGCAGGGTAGTATAAGTGCTTGGATTAACATGATAGTTTAGTTGGAGATGAAAGGGGAGTAGAGTAGATAGACACAATTCCTGCTCACAAGGAGCTAACATACTAGAGGGGGAGACAGACATTTAAAAAACAATTGCAAATGGGTATGTATGTAAGTGCCATGGGATGGATGTAGTCTTTATTACACCTTCTCAGAGGGTGGCAATATTCCAAGGCACTAAAAAGGCTAGAATATTACTTCCTGCTGCAAAATAGATTCATTTAATCATTTTCTCCCAGACGTAGCTTCACTCATATTTCAGTCAAATATCATCCAACATTTTCTTTCTTTCTGATGCAACCTCCTCCCAACTCTATTCAGAAATGTGGAAGGTGCTATGTGACACTAGTAGTAATTGCTTTTCAATTACATTGCTGACCTAGGACATTGCTCATATCAAAGCCCGACTAGCACTTAGATCTCTATACTCATCATCATGAAGACAAGGTTGTTCCCAAATTCACTTCTCCTCCACTGATAAACACTTCCAATTCAACAGGTCAGGAGTAACCTCGAAAACCTTTGACGCAGTTAACCAGGAACAACGGAATGTACTTGATTATTCCCTTGAGGCAAATGGACAGGTAAGCATACAACTCTTTTTGAATTGTTTTGAAGAGATGACACTGGCTTGTAATAAATACCATTGTTGTTTGATATTGTTTATTAGCATTATTATTACATCATCTGACCAGACAGATCAGAAATACAAATTTTCCATTCTGCTCATGGTTGATATTTTCTCAGTTAAATTAAGAGAATTTTGGAATGATTTGTTTCATATTTTAAACTTCTTTGAATAGGCCAAGGCTACCATATGTAATGTGTCTACCTCAGTACTTAGTACAATGCTTAGGACATAGTAAGGGTTTAGAAAATATTAATATATTATTATATAAAAAATGCAATATAGAGTCTCAAGAGAAGTTTTCTACCCTTAGCAGAACAGATTTGGTCTTATGTTTCCTCTGATATACTCTGCTAAAAGAATGGGTTGTGTATAAAAGTGATAAACACAAAGATGAATGGAAAACCCTGAATGAAGGACAAGGCAGATCTTGGAATAGAAATAAAAGGACAAGTGGTTTTTCAGCTTCCTTATTAAAAGGAATGGGATCTTTATGAGGCACTTGGTGCTTAGATAATGGCTAGGTTTAAATTTCATCAACTCAACACTTTTCCACTAATTTAGATGATGTTTCCTCTTGCCTGGCTCTCATGGGTATAAATCCAAACTGGAACCAAGGCAAAGAGGAAAGCTAGTTCCATCCTAAAATAACCATCAGAAAACCACATTCTTATTTCCCTCTGCATCTCATATCTCTTCTCAGCTCGTGAAAATGCTTTAGAAGTAAATGGATATGTTGTGTGTGGCACACGTGTGGAGATTGGGAAGAATAAAAGTCTTGTAGCATGGTAAAATAAATTAGTTTTTGAAAGAATATCTTTTATCAAGTTGAGACAAGATAAAAGAATTCAGAATACGTGGTAAGATAGATGAGATCAGGGAACAGTAGGTAAGCTGTCGCTAAAGGAGCAAAGTGTGTGGGCTGGACTGTAGTAGGAGATCAGTGAGGTAAGTTTGGAGGGGGCAAAATGATGGAGAGTTTTAAAATCAATAGTTAGGAGTTTATGTTTGATGTGGAGGTGGATGTGCAGCCACTGGAGGTTCTTGAAAAGAGGGGAGATGCGGACTGAATGATTTTTTAGAAAAAGTCATCTGTGAGCGGAGTGTGATATAAACTGGAAATAGAGACAAGAGGCAGGAAAGTCAGCAAGGAAGCATATAGAGTATTCAAGAAGCAGTGTGGTCTAATGGAAAGAACACGGGCCTGGTAGTTAGAGGAGCTGGGTTCTAATCCTGACTCCACTACTTGTCTGCTCTGTGACCTTGGGCAAGTCATTTAACTTCTCTGTGCCTCAATTATCTCATCTGCAAAATGGGGATTAAGACTGTGAGCCCCACAAATAAGCAGCCCCCCAGAGGAAGGAGCATGGCTTAGTGGATAGAGCATATCCTGGGAGTCAGAAGGACCAGGGTTCTAATTCCAGCTCTGCCACATGTCTGCTAGGTGACCTTGGAAAAGTCATTTAACTTCTCTGTTCCTTGGTTACCTCATCTGTAAAATGGGGATAAGAGTGTGAGCCCCATGTGGGACAGGAACTGTGTCCAACCTGATTAACTTGTGTCATCTCCAGTGCTTAGAACAGTGTCTGGCACATAGTAAGCACTTAACAAGTACCATAATAATAATAATAGTGATGGCACTAGTTAAGCACTTACTATGTGCAAAGTACTGTTCTAAGCACTGGGGAGGATACAAGGTGTTCAGGTTGTTCCACGTAGGGCTCACAGTCTTAAATCCCATTTTACAGATGAGGTAACTGAGGCACAAAGAAGTTAAGTGACTTGCCCAAAGTCACACAGCTGACAAGCAGTGGAGCCGGGATTAGAACCCATGACCACTCCATCCCAAGTCCGTGCTCTTTCCACTGAACCACGCTGCTTTGTTACATGGGACCTGGACTCTGTCCAACCTGATTAGTTTGTGTCTACCCCAGCACTCACTACAGAACCTGACACATAATATGTGCTTTAAAAATACCATTAAAAAGTGAGACAGAATACGTTCAAGGACCAGTATAACAGCTATTTGAATGGAAAGTAAACGACAGATTTTAGCGATGTTGTGAAGGATTCTATTTGAGCCACTGGAAATCACTTTGACTAGAAATATTTGCCTCATATCACTGTTTTTGTGAATTCTCAAGGGAAGTTACTCTGACTAGACCTTCCTGGTTCCTGTGGGTTTCACTTTCACTCCAAAAGCCTCCACACCAAAAGACAGAGGTCATGTGGGTATGATGTTACCAGGAGTTTGCAGCCTAAAATCCTGGCCAAAAAAGCACCCAGAATCACCTTGGGATCACCTGGATGGAGTCAGCTTCTGCTGGGTTCTAAAGTCCTCTGTTTTTTTCTTCTTCTAACACCGGTTTTGGGGGCATCCTACTCACTGCTCCTTGAGCCCTTAAACATCAATCATTGTCACCATTTTATGAATGAAGCCTCAGTGTCCCCCAGAAAGGCATAGAGGCAGTGGGGACTAACTGATCACCTCCCTTCTAGGACTAGCAGCAGGAAACTCATGGACTAAGTTCTCCTTCCCAAGGCTTCCCCAGAACATTTGTCTTCCCAGCACCTAGAGCTTCCTCTGCTACCCCTACCCCAGGCAGACACAAAGATCTGAGAGCTCAACAATATTTAATGTGTTCTTAAGGTAACAAATGAAAAGAAATCCAGTTCAAATTGCCTTTCCCTAGATCTGCTATTTTTCCACCCAGGACTCTTTGTATTCCCTTATAGGTATCCCGGGGCTCACATTCTTTTCCCTTTTAGGGTCAGGCACCTTGCTAACCCCTGAGATCTGCTTGCTGGACCCTGAATCTCCAGGTAGCTTCTCCAGGCTCCACAGCACAAGTTCTCCCCATGTCCTGCTCTCTCAGGCACAAAGTTTGCTTCCCCTCATCTCAGCAATGCCTTGGGCTACCTCATGACCCAACCTGACCCCTCTACTTCTTTCCCAATCCTTCTCTCTGACTGGTTCAACTAGATCTTCAGGAGTGACTCTCCTAGCCCTCTCCTCCCTCTCCTAAGTGTTGGGGACATTAGAAGTAGTTGATACAGTGGGTAACTTCTATGGTTCCCAGAATTACAGCATTCATTGACCTGATACATAATCAGGCAGCCGAAAGGGACATAATCAGCTCACAAGTCTGGTGATTGTCAGATGATTTTGAATAGTACTGGCATTTCAGTGTCTGTTGTGGGTGTGCAAAACAAAGGTATATCCAATCATTCAATCAGTGGTATTTATTGAGCACTTAGTGTGTGCAGAACATTGTACTAACATTTGTCTTTTACTTTAGCCTCTTTATTTTGTTCAGTGCTGTTCTGTTCTATTTTTTTAAAATCAAAGAAACTAGACTCTGTTCACTTGATAAGGATTCTGAAGTAAAATATGCATATTTATAACCCCAGTTTAAAGGATTATGAAATTTGCTTATGGATGTTTCTTCCATAATGTTACACATTGTCAGAAGTTTGGCAAAACAGATGAAGTAAAAAATATAAATCAGAGAAAAATGAAACAAACAAAAATCTTTTGAACTTAATTTTCATAGAATTAAGCTGATAATTGCAGAAATCAATGGCATTTTCATAGATACCTGCCAGGTAGAGTTGTAGGGTTGGAATACAGCCAAAGTGGCACTGCAGGCAAAGAATACATATCCCCTTCACAAAATATATATCCCCTTCTTTCAAAAATGTTATAAGGATTATATTCTCAGGAAATATTCACAGACACAAACATAGAGGCACATAAAAAGACACACACATGAAGAGACATCTGCCCTAGACAAGGAAAATAAAGAGAAGTAAATGTCTGCCTCAGAGAATAATACGTTTTTCCACTGGGGAAAATAATCACTATATACTAAGACTACAGGGAAGTTTATTATATACTTTTATCATAATGGTACAAAAGGAGTAAAATACAGAGTTTAAAAGGTGACTCTGAAGAGCTGGTGTGTATAAAAAGTCCCATCCCTGAAACTGCTAGTAATTAGCCAACAGAGAATCCACCTTGTAGAGTGCTGTTAGTAAAGAGAAAGATTAAAGGCAATTTTGAGCCTACTGATGGACTAAAGTCAATTGAACATGTATATAACCATGACAATGGCTATTATGTCGATAACAACAAGATGAGGCTATGCTTGGCTATTCATGATAGAGGTTTGAAACCAAAATAGTAGCCTAAGAAAACTATAAAAGCAGTAATGGATAAAAGACCAACTGTCCGAATGTTCCTTTTGGGGTGGCAAAGAGACATGATAAGTAAAATATTAAATAAAGCAGGTGCTGCACTTTGCTGCCAAGGTGTACAGCAAGAGTCCAGTGGTCCTCATTAGAACTTTCTTTTGAGGCAGTGGCATGGTTGAGTGGATAGAGCAGGATATTTGGACTCAAATCTCAATTCTGCTATAGGTCTGGTTTGGGGACCTAGGGCAACTCATTTAACTTCTTGAGCCTATTTCCTTATCTGAAAAATAATGTAAGTTTGTGATCCCATTCTGAAACAGATCTGACTCTATTCCAGGGCTTAGCAGAGCAGTTGGTTCATAGTAAGTGCTCAGTAAATACCATGATTCATATTTTGAGAACATGATAATGACAAAACAGGGGAGGGATATTATTTGTTTAAAGAAAAAAATTGTTTTACCACCAAATTTCATATTGTTGGACATATCATCACTCTATCATTGTCCAGGATCAGCTTTTATGTTTAAAAACTATGTGAACCTGGGTATAAGTTATTCTGATTCTCCACACAGAGGAATTCACAGATGTAATCTGGAGACACAGGAGAAGCCCAGTGTGGGGAATCTCAGCTTCCTGAGTTTACAAGGAACAGGAGGAGGAGAAAGTGATAGATCATCTAGAAAGGGACATAAAATTAATCTGCAGTTTGCTAAACTCTGACTCCAATTACAAGTGAAAGTCATTCGGGAAAACGTTTTTTCAGATTTTTCCAGTTGACATTTCAGTTTACAGTATGAACCTCCTGCCCTCTCTTCTGAGGATCAGACTGGTGGGTATATCTGCCTGGTGAGTATTCAAGATGACTGATAGGTGGAACAATCTACATGTTGAGTTACCCAATGTACGTGATGCAGAACACTCTGGTTTTGAACACAGGAGGGCAGGTACAGTAGTCACTGAGCACGTGTTATATCTTGCTTCATGTCACAGCAGGCACTCTGTTTCCCATATCTCTAGATTACCAGTCCTGTGCCTTTTCCACTGCAGAAACTGGGGATGCAAGTGGGGAGGGTGTTGGAGACAGTCTAGTTGCAATTACTGGTGTTTGGACTTAGGCACACCCATCAGCATTCATCTGATCAGGATGTGAGGATATTCATTTATTCATTCAGTAGTATTTACTGAGCGCTTACTATGTGCAGAACACTGTACTAAGCACTTGGAATGTACAAATCGGTAACAGAGACAGTCCCTGCCCTTTGACGGGCTTACAGTCTAATCGGGGGAGACGGACAGACAAGAACAATAGCAATAAATAGAATCTAGGGGATGAACATCTCATTAAAGCAATAGCAAATAAATAGAATTAAGGCAATGTACATTTCATTAACAAAATAAATAGGGTAATGAAAATATATACAGTTGAGCAGATGAGTACAGTGCTGAGGGAATGGGAAGGGAGAGGGGGAGGAACAGAGGGAAATGGGGGGAAAAGAGGGTTTAGCTGCAGAGAGGTGAAGGGGGGCGGTAGAGGGAGTAGAGGAAGAAGGGGAGCTCAGTCTGGGAAGGTCTCTTGGAGGAGGTGAGCTGTAAGTAGGGTTTTGAAGAGGGGAAGAGAATGAGTTTGGCAGAGGAGAGGAGGGAGGGCATTCCAGGACTGCAGGA
Source organism: Ornithorhynchus anatinus (assembly GCF_004115215.2). Classification (NCBI taxonomy): domain Eukaryota; kingdom Metazoa; phylum Chordata; class Mammalia; order Monotremata; family Ornithorhynchidae; genus Ornithorhynchus; species Ornithorhynchus anatinus. The sequence continues at coordinate 113,944,680 of NC_041729.1, forward strand.
GGACGTGGCCCAGGGGTCGACGGTGGGATAGACGAGAACGGGGGATGGTGAGGAAGTGGGCGGCAGAGGAGCGGAGCGTGTGGGGTGGGCAGTGGAAAGAGAGAAGGGAGGAGAGGTAGGAAGGGGCAAGGTGATGGAGAGCCTTGAAGCCTAGAGTGAGGAGTTTTTGTTTGGAGCGGAGGTCGATAGGCAACCCCTGGAGGTGTTTAAGAAGGGGAGTGACATGCCCAGAGCATTTCTGCAGGAAGATGAACCGGGCAGCGGAGTGAAGAATAGACTGGAGCAGGGCGAGAGAGGAGGAAGGGAGATCAGAGAGAAGGCTGACACAGTAATCTAGCCGGGATATTACAAGAGCCCGTAACAGTAAAATAGCTGTTTGGGTGGAGAGGAAAGGGCGGATCTTGGCTATATTATAAAGGTGAGACTGGCAGGTTTTGGTGACAGATTGGATGTGTGGGGTGAACGAGAGAGCCGATCAAAGATGACACCGAGGTTGCGGGCCTGAGAGACGGGAAGGATGGTCGTACCGCCCACAGTGATAGGGAAGTCAGGGAGAGGACAGAGCTTGGGAGGGAAGATGAGGAGTTCAGTTTTGCTCATGTTGAGTTTTAGGTGGCGGACAGACATACAGGTAGAGACGTTTTGGAAGCAGGAGGAGATACGAGCCTGAAGGGAGGTGGAGAGGACAGGGGCAGAGATGTAGATCTGTGTGTCATCTGCATAGAGGTGATTGTTGAAGCATGAGAGTGAATGAGTGCACTGAGGGAGTGAGTGAAGATGGAGAACAGAAGAAGGCCAAGAACTGACCCTTGGGGAACCCCAACAGTTAAAGGATGGGAGGGGGAGGAGTAGCCTGTGAAGGAGGCCGAGAATGACCAGCCAGAGAGATAAGAGGAGAACCAGGAGAGGACAGAGTTCGTGAAGCCAAGGTGAAATAAGGTGTGGAGGAGAAGGGGATGGTCGACAGTGTCATAGGCAGCTGAGGTCAAGGAGGATTAGAATAGAGTAGGAGCCATTGGATTTGGCAAGAAGGAGGTCATGGGTGACCTTAGAGAGAGCAGTCTCAGTAGAGTGGAGGGGACGGAAGCCAGATTGGAGGGGGTCCAGGAGTAAGCAGCGAGTGTAGACGACTCGTTCTAGGATCTTGGAAAAGAAGGGTAGTAGGGAGATAAGGTGATAACTCCAAGGGGAAGTGAGGTCGAGAGAGGGCTTTTTTAGGATGGGGGAGACATGGGCATGTTTGAAGGCAGAAGGGAAGAAGCCATTGGAGAGTGAGCGGTTAAAGATAGAAGTTGAGGAGGGGAGGAGGGCAGGGGCGATAGTTTTTATAAGGTGAGCGGGAATTGGGTCCGAGGCACAGTGGAGGGGGTGGTACTTGCGAGGAGGGAGGAGATCTCCTCTGAGGATACCTCCTCTGAGGATACTGCAGGGAAGGATGGGAAATTAGGGGAGAGGGTTGGGGGGTGACTTCGGGGAGTTCAGACCTGATTGTGTTAATTTTCGTGATGAAGTAGGTGGCCAGATCACTGGGGGTGAGGGATGGGGGAGGGGGAGGAGCAGGGGGCCTAAGGAGAGAGTTAAAGGTCCGGAATAATTGGCGGGGGTGACGGCCATGGGTGTCGATGAGGGAGGAGAACAAGTTTTGCCTGGCGGCGGAGAGGGCAGAGTTAAGGCAGCAAAGGATAAATTTGTAATGGATAAGGTCAGCTTGGTGCTTGGACCTTCGCCAGCAGTGCTCCGCAGCCCGAGCATAGGAGCGTAGGAGGCAGATAGAGGCAGTGACCCAGGGCTGTGGGTTAGTGGAGCGAGAGCAGCGGAGGGACAGGGGAGCGAGAGAGTTGAAATGAGTAGAGAGGGTGGAGTTGAGCGCGGTGACCTGATCATTGAGAGTGGGAAGAGAGGACGGGAGGCAAGGTGGGGAGAGATGCTTTTGGAGAGATGGATGGGATCAAGAGAGTGGAGGTCTCTGTTGGGGAGTAGCAAAGATTTGCAGGGGGAGGAAATGTGAGAGATGAGGCAGGTGAGATGGTTATGGTCCGAGAGAGGGATTTCAGAGTTGGCGAGGGAGGAGGTAGTGCAGCGGTAGGAGATGAGATCGAGGGTATGACCGAGTCAGTGAGTGGGCGAGGTATGGTGGAGCAGGAGGTCGGCAGAGTCGAGGAGCGATAGCAGGTAGGCAGTGGAGGAGTCACCAGGTACATCCATGTGGATGTTGAAGTCTCTGAAGATCGGAGTGGGGAGAGAGAAGGTGAAAAGGAAGTTGAGAAAGGGGTCTAGGTGGTTGAAGAAGTCGGAGGTGGGACCAGGAGGGCGGTAGATGACAGCTACAAGTATCTGGAGGGGGTGGTAGAAGCAAATGATGTGGGCTTCAAAGGAGGGGAAAGAGAGGGAAGGGGGAGGAGGGATAGTGCGGAAGTGACAATGGGGTGAGAGGAGAAAGCTGACCCCTCCTCCCTTTCCGGTGAGTCTGGGGGAGTGGGAGAAGGAGAGGCCACCGCTGGAGAGAGCAGCGGCGGACACCATGAGAGAGAGAAGCTCCCGAGTCCATGTGGTGGCCGATTCAGTGGGGAACAAGGGGCCCGGCGGTCCGGAGCTCACCTCCAAGGGAGCAGCACCCATTGAATTATCTATAGTGAAACCATTCATTCATTCAATAGTATTTATTGAACGCTTACTATGTGCAGAGGACTGTACTAAGCACTTGGAATGAACAAGTCGGCCACAGAGTCAGTCCCTGCTGTTTGACGGGCTTACAGTCTAATCGGGGGAGACAGGCAGACAAGAACAATGGCAATAAATAGAGTCAAGGGGAAGAACATCTCATAAAAACAATGGCAACTAAATAGAATCAGGGTGATGTACATCTCATTAAACAAAATAAACAAAATAAATAGGGTGGTAAAGATATATACAGTCGAGCGGACGAGTACAGTGCTGAGGGGGTGGGATGGGAGAGGGAGAGGAGGAGAGAGAAGGGGGGAGAAGAGGGTTTAGCTGCGGAGAGGTGAAGGGGGGGTAGAGGGAGCAGAGGGAAAAAAGCGGGGAGCTCAGTCTGGGAAGGCCTCTTGTAGGAGATGAGTTTTAAGTAGGGATTTGAAGAGGGGAAGAGAATTAGATTGTCTGAGGTGAGGAGGGAGGGCATTCCAGGACAATGGGAGGACGTGGCCCAGGGGTCGACAGCGAGATAGGTGAGACCGAGAGACGGTGAGGAGGTGGGTGGCAGAGGAGCGGAGCGTGCGGGGTGGGCAGTAGAAAGAGAGAAGGGAGGAGAGGTAGGAAGGGACAAGGTGATGGAGAGCCTTGAAGCCTAGAGTGAGGAAACCAGAAACTGCAGGAGATGAGGAGGTGTAGGGTTGGGGTTTGGAGTGGGAATTTGGATGCAACTGAGAGGCTGTTGGACCCAAGTCATGCTTGCTGTTGCTTGTCCTGGACCGGGGCCTTAGCTCTGACTCCAGTCCGTAGAGGTGGGGAGTAGAAGGGAAGCAAATGCTGTGTGACCTTGGGCAAGTCACTTAACTTCTCTGTGCCACAGTTATCTCATTTCTAAAATGGGAATTAAACTATGAGCCACATGTGGGACTTGGACTTTGTCCAACCTGATTAGCTTATACGTACCTAGTGCTTAGTTCAATGTCTAGCAAATAATAAACATTAAATATACACCATAAAAAAGTCTGGAACCCAGATCAGCCCTTATAGAAGCTTTCTGAAGGAGATGCAATTTCCAAAGGTTATCAAAATGGAGGAGAGTTTTATGGTTTGGAAAATTTGAAGTGGATGAAGTTCCAGGTTCAGGGAAAGGAGTGAGCAAGAGAAGAAAGACACAAAGTCATCAGATAAGTAAATGAGGCACATTCTGTCACTTCAGGACCTCTGCGCCAATTAAGGATTTTAGTATTCACAATGGCCTTTACAATATCGCCAAGATCCGCCCTTTCCTCTCCACCCAAACGGCTACCTTACTGCTATGGGCTCTTGTTATATCCCGGCTAGACTACTGTGTCAGCCTTCTCTCTGACCTCCCTTCCTCCTCTCTCGCCCCGCTCCAGTCTATTCTTCACTCCGCTGCCCGGCTCATCTTCCTGCAGAAACGATCTGGGCATGTCACTCCCCTTCTTAAACAACTCCAGTGGTTGCCTATCAACCTCCGCTCCAAACAAAAACTCCTCACTCTAGGCTTCAAGGCTCTACATCACCTTGCCCCTTCCTACCTCTCCTCCCTTCTCTCTTTCTACCGCCCACCCCACACGCTCCTCTCCTCTGCTGCCCACCTCCTCACTGTCCCTCGGTCTCGCCTATCCCGCCGACAACCCCTGAGCCACGTCCTCCCGCTGTCCTGGAACGCCCTCCCTCCTCACCTCCGCCAAACTGATTCTCTTCCCCTCTTCAAAACCCTACTTAAAACTCACCTCCTCCAAGAGGCCTTCCCAGACTGAGCTCCTTTTCTCCCTCTACTCCCTCTACCACCCCCCTTCACATCTCTGCAGCTTAACCCTCTTTTCCCCCCATTTCCCTCTGCTCCTCCCCCTCTCCCTTCCCATCCCCTCAGCATTGTACTCGTCCACTCAACTGTATATATTTTCATTACCCTATTAATTTTGTTAATGAAATGTACATCGCCTTGATTCTATTTAGTTGCCATTGTTTTTACGAGATGTTCTTCCCCTTGACTCTATTTATTGCCACTGTTCTTGTCTGTCCGTCTCCCCCGATTAGATTGTAAGCCCATCAAACGGCAGGGACTGTCTCTATCTGTTCCCGACTTGTTCATTCCAAGTGCTTAGTACAGTGCTTTGCACATAGTAAGCGCTCAATAAATACTATTGAATGAATGAATGACCTACTGTATTTCCATACAAATCAACTTACATACCCTACTATTTAAGCCCTAACTCATATTCAAATCCACTTTTTCCTCCTACCTTTAAATTATTTCAGTTTCTGTATTTCCTGCTAGATGGTAAGCTCCTTTAGGTCAGAGTTTCTAGCAATCGATCAGTGGTATTTATTGAATACTAACTGTATGCAGAGCACGTGGAAGAGTACAATACAACAGAGATGGTAGACACATTCTCTGCCCAAAACAAGCTTACAGAATAGAGCAGAAGACAGACATTAATATAAATACATAATTATACAGATATGTACTTAAGTGCTCTGGGGCCGAGGACAGGGTGTGTATATCAAATGGCCAAATAATACAGATCTGAGTGCATAGATGACTCAGAAGGGACAAGGAGTGGGGAAAAGAGGACTTAATTAAGGAAGTTCTCTTGGAAGAGATGTGGTCTTAATAAGGCTCTGAAGATGGAGAGAGTAGTGGTTGGATATATGTGGAGGGGGAGGGCACCCCAAGCTAGAGGGAGGATGTGGGAAAGGGGTCGGCAATGAGACAGATGAGATAGGGGCACAATGAACAAGCTGGTATTAGACAAGTGAAGTGTGCAGGCTGGGTTGTAGTAGGAGATCAGTGAGATAAAATAGGACACAAGCTGAATGAGTGCTTTAAAGCTGATGGTAAGTTTCTGATTGATGCGGAGGTGGATGGGCAACCACTGGGTCCTTGAGGACTAGTAGGAAATAGGCTGAACATTTTTTTTTTTTAATAAAAATGATCTGGAGAGCATAGTGAAGTAGGGACTGGAGTAGGGAGAGACAGAAGGCAAGGAAATCAACACGGAAGGTAATGCAATAGTAGAGCATATTATATGTGCTCAGATCACTGTCATAGCCATTTGGTTAGAGAGGGAAGGGTGGATTTTAGTGATGCTTTGGAGGTAGAACCACCAGGATTTGGTGACAGATTGAATATGTAGGATGAATGAGAGAGGTAAGTCGAAGATAATGCTAAAATTACTGGATTGTGAGCCAGGGAGGATGGTGGTGTTTTTCTGCATTGTGATGGGAAACATAGAGGTTTTGGGTGGGAAGATGAGGAGTTCTGTTCTGGACACATTAAATTTGAGTCGTCTTGAAGATAGGAGGAAATGTGAGACTGCAGAGAAAGAGAAAGGTCAGAGCTGGAGATGTAGATTTGGAAAACATCTGTGTAGAGGTGGTAGTAAAAGCCATAGAAGTGAATGGGTTCTCCAAGGGAGTAAGTGTTGATGGAGAATAGAAGCCTTCAGGGACACCCCACCATTACAGTTAAAAAGTGGGAGGGTTAGATGGAGTTTGTGAGAATGACTGACAAGGAGTTGCCAGGGAAATAGGAAAACCAAGAGAGAAGAAACCAAGAGTTAGAAGTCCATAATGTTGAAGGTCACCGAGTGGTCAAAGAAGATTAGGATGGAGTAGAGGCAACAGCAAGAAGGGGGTCATTGGTGTTTGAAAAGGTAGACTGTTTCCTGAATTTTTAAGCAACAAATTATGTGGTTGGGAGAAAGGGGAGTGTGCTTTAAATGAGGATGTTCAACCATATATTTTTAGGTCAGGGACAGTTTTCATGATAAGGAAAGGACCTGATGAGGGGGAGGTATAACTGAAGGTCTTCTGAGTGTCTTCAGAACAGTCATAAGCAGTTCCTGGATGTCTGTCTCAAAGACATTCAAGGATTTTCTTAGCCTGTTGAGTTGAAAAGTTTCCTGGCGGATTAAAAGTATAATATGACATGCTTTTCAAATTCTTTTTTACATCTTCAAGCCTGGCTGCTTGAAAACTTTCATCAGTATATCATTTAAGAAATTTAAAAGTGCTGCATATTGTAGTATTCCAGAAACAATACCTCTCTCTTCTTTAATTCTGCATACACTTAAAACAAGATGAAACCTTGTGCTTCATCACATTCAGAACATCCCCATGTTGCTTTTTATGTGGTATTTGATGTACAAGAAAGCCTGAGTGTATTTTGGATAAAGCCCTCTTGAGCCTTCTCCCTTGCAACCAGAAGTTATATTTCACTAACTGAAAGAACTCTCCAAAGACCTAGAATGCTCTTTGAAATGTTGAACCCCAGCAGTTCAAACAGGTTGCAACATAGAAATTCCCTTCCCCCAGACTAAATAGTAGCCAAATGCAAAACAATATATTACTAAAAATGTACTGAAAAGGAGAAACACCACCAAACGATCTATAAATTGCATAGCAGGCTAGGCAAGAAAAATTCCAGCTTGAAAAATAAAGATATTGGTAGAGCAAATGGTAGTTATAGTAGTAATAATAGTATTTTTAAGCACATAATAAGTTACTGTGTGCACAGCATTGTTTTAAGTCCTGGGAAAGAGTATAGGTAGGAACTAGACATTGACCCTGTCCCTCAAGGGGCTCTCAACCTATTAATTGAGTGGGGTGGAGGGGATTGGAGCAGCCACACTGAGCAATAAAATATTAAAACATTAAAACAACATAAGCAATACACAAAATAAAAAAATATTACTAGGGATTGTGAGTAGAGAAACAGAATTTCTCCTCACAATTCAGGGTCCACAGATGGCTACGCAAGCACTGGCTTTCCCAAGGTTATATGACGCCTCGTGCTGCATGTGCTTCTCATTCTTGCCAGACATTGGAAAGCAGAACGAGAAGAGGGTCTTCTTGATTGGGTGGAGAGGATCCAGTGTTGGTCGTGGGTGGCCGGGAGCAAAAGCAATTTGCTTGGCCACAGCAGTAGGGACCAAGACCACTCAGGGAGGTGAAGCTGCCAATGTTGTTTGGATACAGAAGTGAAGAGTGGCCAAGAAGGCACAACTGCAGATTTTATACCCTGCCTAGCATGCACAGAACACACTGGGGACAGGCAGAGAGTTCCTCAGTCTTGGTGTGGAGACCAAGGGCTAGCAGGGAACATTTATACTTCAGCCGAAATGGAAAAGAAAAGCCTAAGAGGCTCACGCCCATCTTTTATTTCCAGCCTAATATGCCCAGAGCTGAGGGAAGGCAGGGAGTTCCTCAGTCATGGAGTGGGGGACCGAGGGTGTACAGAACAAACATTTCATTCAGCTGGAATGGAAAAGAGTGGCAAAAATAGAGGGAATGATTAATCACTTGTTGCATAGAACTAATGTTATAAGCAAAACATGAAAAAAATACTGTATTTACTACTGCATTCATTGTTTCAGGAATTATTTCTACATAATTTAACTGAGAGAACCTCCTTCTGCCAAAATTTAGCCACCTGAATTAATTTAGAAAAGGAAATATAAGGTATCTCACTTTTCTGATGGCTTTATTTTCTCATCATCAACTAAAGCTGACTGAATATTTAGTATCCTTGACCCTAGAGAAGGACCTTATCAAGGATAAATTTTATCATTCCAGCTGTTCTTGATCAAGTCTAAGAGTCAATCATTGTTAAAACAGCATGACTGAGTGAACCAGTAATTCAGACATTGTAAACAAACAAGGAGAGGGTAAAACCAGTACTTTGTAGACAGCAGCACTAGTACTTCCTAGCGGAACTATATCCTGGAAACAGTGAGTTTCTATTTCATTTTCATTATATTTTACTGTTATTTGCTTTTTCCCATCAATTAGGGAATCTTTCAGTAACTTTTTTCCTTTTTTTGTAATTTCCAGAAAAGGGTTTTCTGGGTAAAAGTAAGAAAGTCAGTATTTCATTCTAAAACTTAATTTAACCTTCACCAGAGACTGTGCTTGATGGAAGAGAAGGCTAAATATTATTATGGATTGGGATTTTTTTGTTTGTTTTCTGGTGCAGGAACCTTATGAGAAAGGTGAAATTTGGAGGTGAAATTTTCTGAAGTGACAATGGAAGGCTTTAGTTTAGCTTGGCCCATAAATGTGACATTTTTACAGAGTTGCAACAGCTGGGAGCAAAAATGCCAGTACTAAATTATTTCATGGTGGAAGAAGATGTTAAACTGTCTGTTAAATTTAATTCTTACTGCTATGGAGCTGCATACTTCAAAGTAACAGTTCAGGGACATTGACTATTGAAATACTGAAAAGGTTCACACAGGGGAAGATGGGTTTTGGCAATTGTCCAGACAAGAATTTTAAAAACATTGCACCATGTCCAGCAGAAGTTAAACTCTGAATATTACATTCAGAAGTTATTGACCTCAATGTTTCTCCTCTAGGGAATAAAAGATAGATCTTTCATAGTAAAGGAAGGGATGGAATATCTCTTCTTCCCCTTCTCTCCAGCCCAGGTCATTCTTCCATACAGACACAGTGCCTGATCTCAGGAATTCTGCCTATGTATCTGCTCTGCTCTGCAGGTACCTTGAGCTCATGGAAATAGAAGCAAGAGTGGAGTTGCATAGAAAATAGCTAACGTCCCCCCTCAAATAAACTGCACCTATTCTTTCTCTCATTTTCCTCTTATATTTTTATGTACTCAATGACAGAATGTCACAGGGCTGGCTACTTTGAATAATCTAGGGGAGAATGGAATGGACTAAAATGATCTCTTTTAAGAAGTATATTCTACCAATCTGTCCTGATGTACATTTAGTTTCTTGGTATATGAAGCACCTTATATTTGTATTATTAATCAGATGTTATTGTCTCTTCTGGTCAAAATAACAAGTAAAGAACCACTGCTACCTCAGAATAGCAAATGCAGAGATTATGTAAAGAGAACCTCAAATTCAACTGATTCTAAAAGTTCATTTTAGGGAAAGTAAGAAAAAAATGTAGCACAGATTAATACAAAGAGACCTTACTTGAGCTGAGACAAAATGGAAAGACTCTGGCATGACTAATGTTACTGTTATATCTCAGACTATATTCAAGGAGTAATTGACAAATGAAAAGAACTTTTTAGTGTTAGGGTAGGCATTAAGATGGTTTTGTGTATGCCAAATTTTCAAATCTGTTCTACTTATCTTTACACATGCAGGCCATCTTCATGACCCCCCATAGAAGCAATTTCAATTCTACCATCTTTACTGGTTCAATTTAGTTTGTTTACTTAAATGTGATGATAGGTGTGCCTTAGCAACAGATTCTTTGTTATAAAAGGAGAAGATGAGACTATTCATATTGTCTCCTGCCACTTTAAGAGGCGACTGACATGGCTGCGTGAGCATGGGTGGCATGCTAGAGTGCTTTCTAGAAAAGCGAGCCAATAGAATAGTGAGCTCTTTACGGAATCATTGCTCGCATTCACACCCAAAAAATATACTCAGTCTGTACCCTTGAATAAGGGAAATGTTAAATCAGATTTTATGTTGAAGTAGCAATTTCCATTACTTGTAAGTGTTTACTAAACTGAACAGCAGGATAATTGATGTATTTGTTGCTTTAATATGCTAAAGGAGCTTCTTGTCTTGTCTTACGCTTTTGAGTTGCCTCCGACCCATAATAATGCCATGAACACATCTCTCCCAGAACCGCCCACCTCCATCTTCAATTCTGGTAGTGTCTCTATAAGGTTTTCTTGGTAAAAATAGAAGTGGTTTACCATTGTCCTCGATTGTAAACCTGAATCACTGCCCTAGACTCTCTCCCATACCGCTGCTGTCCAGTACAGGTGAGTTTTGAGTTGTAGCAGATTGCCTTCCACTCATTAGCCACTGCTCAAGCTAGAAATGGAATGAATATGCCTCTGCTTGACTCTCCCTCAGTTGAGACTGGAAGTTCTCGAGGTGTGACTCTGAGAGGGGGAAAGGAGCTTAGACAGGAAGATATCTAGAGGACACCAGAGAAGAAAGCTAGATCTCTCCAAAGAATCCCAGAGATAAAGAGTATCCTTTCTATGCTTTTCTTTTTCCCAGAGGAGATCTTTAGGCAAATTCCAACATAATAATAATAATAATGTTGGTATTTGTTAAGCGCTTACTATGTGCCGAGCACTGTTCTAAGCGCTGGGGTAGACATAGGGGAATCAGGTCGTCCCACGTGGGGCTCACAATCTTAATCCCCATTTTACAGATGAGGGAACTGAGGCACAGAGAAGTTAAGTGACTTGCCCACAGTCACACAGCCGACAAGTGGCAGAGCTGGGATTCGAACTCATGAGCCCTGACTCCAAAGCCGTGCTCTTTCCACTGAGCCACGCTGCTTCTCAGATGTTCTAAGATGTTCTAAGATGTTAATCTAATCTTAATTAAGGAAACATTTTCCTTTCCCTCCTTTCTTCTTTTCTTGCTTTGAAGTCAAGAGATTCAATTTTTTGTTTTCCACAGTCCTTTTTAGATTTCTGATTCATTTTCAGCAAACCAGTTGTGATGGTGCTCTTTCCATACTTAGATATATGTGTGCTACAGATCAGAAGGACATCCACTGATGGTGATACTCATTCATGTGAATGCATATATGAATAAAAAGACCAATATGCCCACAGTCCCAGGCACATCATGCATTCAAAAAGCTGTCCCTTGTTTTGTTTCCATGTCTCCATGAAGATGGAGAATGCCATAATCTGAGGATCTGAATGGGGAGCGAGTTGCCAACCCGGGCACTTGATAGATTGGACCAAAGGGGAGGCGAAATGGTGAGTGAAATTCATGTAGAAGGTGAGTATGGGAGTTATATGACATTTCCACTGTTTATCTCCATCTGCCTTGCATTTCATGACCAATAAAATTTTAGTTTCATCTGACAACTTTCATAGCGCACATCTTCGTTTAAACACTTTATAAGACACTGGACCTGGCCCAAATACAAGTACTCCCAGTGAGGATAGAAGCCCCTGGTGGATATATCTTTCCCAGAGCCCCTCCAGCTATGGGAACTCCTCTGGGGGAAAACTTGAGACTGAATGGGAGTTGAGGAGTGTGGGATGCACTGGCAGCCATTCTGAGCAGTCCTACCCTGACTAAGGATACTGGCACTACTGGTTTGAAAGGTGACAAGCTGGCCAATTTGCCAGAAGCCAGTAGAAGCATTGACTGGTTAGTAAAGGGAAGGTTTCTTCTTTGTATAAATCTCATTTTTGTAGTCTCATATCTTGCCTATCTTTTTATGACAACAGTATGTTCTTTGCTCATTTGGCCACTATAACTGTTAGATTTTTGAAATTGTCCCCTGTAGCCTCCTGCTTGTATTCATAAGAAGTCTAGCAAGGAACACTTATGCCTGTGAAAGATACTTGGTTCATCCATATGACCTGCATAATTCTCAAACACACTGTGTACTGCTACCCCCCCCTTCACCTCTCCGCAGCTTAACCCTCTTTTCCCCCCATCTCCCTCTGCTCCTCCCCCTCTCCCTTCCCATCCCCTCAGCACTGTACTCGTCTGCTCAACTGTATATATTTACATTACCCTATTTATTTTGTTAATGAAATGTACATCGCCTCGATTCTATTTAGTTGCCATTGTTTTTACGAGATGTTCTTCCCCTCGACTCTATTTATTGCCATTGTTCTTGTCTGTCTGTCTCCCCGATTAGACTATAAGCCCGTCAAATGGCAGGGACTGTCTCTATCTGTTGCCGACTTGTTCATTCCAAGCGCTTAGTACAGTGCTCTGCACATAGTAAGCACTCAATAAATACTATTGAATGAATGAATGAATGCTGGAATTTTCTAAATTACCAGATGAAGCCATTTTATAATCTAACCTTTTGTGCTGCCAACCTTGTAAACATTGAGTGTTGGCTTCCAATGTCTTGCTTTTCTGTTCTAATGCAATTCTTCTGGCTACTGCTAAATTTGACAAATTGCTGAACTTTAGCGGCTAACAGCTAACAATATTGCTAGAACCTTAAACTTTCTTTAAATCCATTTTCAAATAAATATCTGTAAAAAGTTTACAGTCCTGCTTCAGACAGCAGTAGTAGTTGCTAAGAATTTATTCTCCCATTGCCCTAGGGAGACTACAGAAAGATGAGCAATATGGGGCTTTGAAAAAGTCAGTCTAAAGAAAAGTGGTAAATGGGGATTACAAACTGTTTATTCTGCTTTCTGTCCTTTCTGTGGATGCTACTTTCAGTGAAAAGGATGTTTAAGGTGTGACAGGTCATTTTCTGAGGTGCAACTTGCTTTCTTATATTAAGCAAATATTGGCTTGTCATTTCAATCATTATTATGGTCAATAGTCACTAATACTAAAATCAAAATAAATGATTCTTATCTACAAAGTGCTTCATAATCTTCTCTTTTACTTGTTATTCTCTCACAGTGAAACAAGGCTAGGTGCTTACCAGCACTTTTCAGGAGTGAGATTGAGTGATTGTTCATAGTTAATAAGCTCAGTCAAGATATTTGTGAGAATAATACCTGAATGAAACATGGAACATGGAGACTATTTTCAATACCAATATGACTCCTTGACTATTTCTAGAAAAAATGACAGACCTATTTATCTTTGACATAATTTCATATAAGCTTGTGTTGAAACCTTTCCAGACCTCAAGTTTTTAAATGAAATACATTACATATAGTATTTCCCTGTGAAGTTGAGTAGCTGACTGCTATACATACAGTATATGATAAAATAGGGATATTATCAATGGGTGTGGTTCACTTCTCCCCTAATCGATACTCAAGCAAAATATCTATGAGTAGAGACTACATTACTCATGAGCACCCCTATCAACATTCTAAACAGGGAAGTGATTTGAAGCAAATGTGATGGCAGGGCATGATTGACCATGAACCCAGCAGGGAAGCTCTGGCTGCTATTAAAGTCCAGAGATAAGATGCTGGGGTGGAGACTGGACAGATAACTGGAATCATAAGAATGGTTTTCTTCTTGGGACAGGCAGAAGAGGAGAATGAAGGTACAATTATGGAAGAAGCCAGAGTAGGGGTTTTTGTCTCAGGTGAATTAGTCAGAAAGGGAAAATAATAATAATAATGATAATGATTATGGTATTTGTGAAGAGCTTACTATGTGCCAAGCACCATACTAAGCGCTGGGATAGATACAAGTAATCAGGTCATCCCATTTGGGGCTCACAGTCTTAATCCCCATATTTACAGATGAGGTAACTGAGGCAGAGAGAAATTAAGTGACTTGCCCAAGGTCACAGCAGATAAGTGGTGGAGGTAGGATTAGAACCCACAACCTCTGATTCCCAAGCCTGTGCTCTTGCCACTAGGCTATGCTGTTTCTCTAAGTTGGTATATTAGTAAATATGGGTACACCCATTTAATGGACAGTCATTTGCTTGGGGACCTTTTTTTTGTCCAAAAGAAAGACCACTGCTCTGGAAAATGGTAGAATAGTCTTCTAGTTCCATTTCTGCCTGTTGGGGCTATACCATTAGTGATGAAGTTTTCTGACTGAATAGTCACCTACGTTTGTGAGGGCAGATGATTTAGCAGGAATCATGAAAAAAATTACTGCTAATATGGGCAGCTACAACTGTGGAGGCTACCAAGACAATTAGCATCTAGATCATGGCACTACAGCACAGTTTTGGCCCAGTACTGCTGTTGCTTCAGTTGTAAATGGGCTTTGCCTGTAAAAATAAACCTTTATGTCTAATTCCATGTACTGTGCCCCTACTTACCTACTCAATGTACACTGAGCTGGGTCCAGCAGGAATTTGACTAGTGGGAGTGGCGTTATGCAAAACACAATTTCTGACATCAATTCCTTCATGCAGATTCTCAGTCCTGAAGTCTTAGGACTGAGGCTCATCCCCCATTCTTGGTGCAAGATTCTGTTGGATCTAAATGTAATGACTGTCTAATAATGTAGTGACTGTCTACCATTACTTTTCTCTGTGTCTCTTATGTACAGCAGAATTTGATTACAGAATGCAGATCTGTTTATGTCCAGTACAAGTCTTTGGAAATGCTAAAATAACCTCAGCTTCACTGACACTGTCCTTTCCTCGTTCCCCTCCCATGTCTCTAACTGCTAATTCTCGGTCTTTTTCGTGGGCTTCTCCTCTGCCTCCCACCCCCTAACTGTGGGTGTCCCTCAGGGTTTAGTATGGGTCCCCTTCTATTCTTCCTCTACACCCACCTCCCTTGGAGAAGTCATTTGCTCACTTGGCTTTAACTACTACCTTCACACAGATGATTCCCAAATCTACATCTCCAGCCCTGAACTCTCTCATATTTCCTCCTGTCTTTAAGACACTTGGATGTCCCACAGTCACCTCAAACTTAACATGTCTTAAACAGAACTTCTTATCTTCCTACCCCAACCCTGTTCTTTCCCTGACTTTTATCACTGTAGATGGCACCGCCATCCTTCATGTCTCATAAATCCATAACCTTGGTTTTATCCTTGACTACTCTCTCTCATTCAACCCACATATTCATTCCATCACTAAATCCTGTCAGTTCCAGCTTCACAACATCACTGAAATCTGCCCTTTCCTTTCCCTCCAAACTGCTACCAAGGTAACACAATTACTTATCCTATCCTGCCTTGATTACTCTATCAGTCTCCTTACTGACCTCTCAGCCTCCTGTCTCTCCCCACTCCAGTTTATACTTCATTCTGCCACCCAGATAATTTTTCTACAAAATTTTCCCATTCCTCAAGATACTTCAGTGGATGGCCATCCACCTCTGCATCAAACAAAATCTTCTCACCATTGGCTTCAAAGCACTCAATTACCTTTCCTCCTTCTACCTCATCTCACTACTTTACCACTATAACCCAGCATACTTATATCCCACACACTTCACTCCTCAAAAACTAACTTTCTCACTGTGCCTCAGTCTCGTCTATCTCATTGCTGACCCCTTGCCCACATCCTGCCTTTGGCCTGGAATGACCTCCATCATCAAATCCGAAGGACAATTACTCTCACTTCATTCAAAGTCTATTGAAGTCACATCTCCTCTAAGAGGCCTTTCCTGACTAAGCCTTCACTTCCTCCTCCCACTTCCTTCTGCATTGCCCTGACTTGCTGCTCCCTTTGTTCTTCACCCCTCCCAGTCCCAGAGCCCTTATATACATAGCTGTAATTTATTTATTTACATTCATTCATTCAATCATATTTATTGAGCACTTACTGTGTGCAGAGTAATTTCATAAGCAATGGGAGAAATTAAAAATACAGAATTTAAAATTAAATAATAAATTATTGCAGGGAACAGCCTCAGACTTTTCAGGACCATAATCCTTGATGCTGAAGAGCTGAGCCTAACCAATTCCATTATGGTTCTAAAGGTTTATGGGACTAGGGCAAAGGCTCATGGAACTAGGATCGGGACTAATCTCCCATAGTTTTGGTCAAGCAGCAGGGAACAGTTATTCTGCACAGCTGGTGACCCCTTAAATTCTGTTTTCATGGTGCAGCAGCTCTTTCAAAGCAAACCTCAAACAACATGCAGTGCATTAGATAGCAGCAAAGAATAGGTGTAACATTGTGGTAGTTTCCCAACCTAGCACCATACTCAGAGGAGACTAGGAGAAGGCACTCTATAAGTTTCCAAAAGAAGAGGAACTCAAACTAAAGGATCCCCTCCCTGATGGAAGGTAATATGGATGAGGTGATAACAATTTACAAGACATCTACCTGGGTCAGAGCTAATCACTAGGCAAGATTGGGAATCTATACCATGGGGCTATTAAATTGGGAAAGCAGGCCCTCCACTGCTTGGGTTCATTCATTCATTGAGCACTTACTATGTACTGAGCACTGTACTATGTGCTTAGTAGGTTTCAGAAGCGTTCAGAAGTTTGGGCCACAACTGCTGAATTGTACTTTCCAAGCGCTTAGTACAGTGCTCTGTACACAGTAATTGCTAAAAAAAAAATGATTGAATGAATGAATGAATGAACTCTGTAGGATCACAGGGCACAGATCAGGATCTGAGATGTGATTTTGGAGGGTCAGGACACATAAAAGCCCAGAGCTTAGGAGTCTGGAGGAGTGACACCTACCTATGAAGGGGAGAAATAATTGTGTTGACTGATATCAGATTTATTCCACTCTGTCCTTTCGAAGGGAAGGATTCAGAGAGGACAAAACTGGATCTTGGATGTTTCTGAGTGAAGGGGGAGAGGAACAGAAGAATGTGTGTACCAGGAGCCCTGCAGTATAATAATGTTGGTATTTGTTAAGCGCTTACTATGTGCCGAGCACTGTTCTAAGCGCTGGGGTAGACATAGGGGAATCAGGTTGTCCCACGTGGGGCTCACAGTCTTAATCCCCATTTTACAGATGAGGGAACTGAGGCACAGAGAAGTTAAGTGACTTGCCCACAGTCACACAGCCGACAAGTGGCAGAGCTGGGATTCGAACTCATGAGCCCTGACTCCAAAGCCCGTGCTCTTTCCACTGCGCCACAGTATAGTAGAAAAGGTCATGAGAAAGGATGGAAAATGTTTATAGAAAAGAAAAGGCAGTTTGGTTTGGATTTCTATTCTATTTGTTACCAAATGAGTAATACATGCAAGGCATTTATTTAAAACCCATGTTACAAACTAGAAAAGTCCAGCTGGGGGCGCATTTGCCTGGGAAACTAAGGGAGAAGGAAACTGAGTTTCCCATAGCCAACGCTAGGTGAGGCATGGCTGGAAAGTTGCTTCAAACAATTCCACTGTAGTTCAGAGGGAAACTTGTTTGAGAGACAAGTCTTGTTGTGATGGCCAAAGGAATCCAAGAATGGGATTCACTAGGCAGAGCCCTAATCCTGTCTGTCCCTGGGAGGGAAGAACGGAAGGGTTTATGGACCCAGTGGATATAATCAGGGGTTTGGGCTCTCCCTAGTGACATGGGGAATTATTTTGGTTGGCATTTAAGGCTGAGACCCGTGAAAGTCATAGGTCATACAGAAATCAGAAATGGTGTAGCTGTCTTGGAGCAAAGACTTCAGGAATATTCAAACTCCATGACAGAGAAAGGAAAATAGTGGAGGACTCTATGGGGTAACAGACCAATGATTCATTCATTCAATTGTATTTATTAAGTGCTTACTGTGTGCAGAGCACTATACTACACATTTGGGAAAGTACAACAATAAAGAGTGAAAATCCCTGCCCACAGTGAGCTTACAGTCTAGAGGGGGGAGACAGACATCAGTACAAATAAAAGGATATCAATATAAATAGAAAAAATTGCAGATATATACATAAGTGCTGTGGGGCAGGGAGTTGGGGGAAGAGCAAAGGGAGCAAATCAGGGTGACCCAGAAGGGAATGGAAGATGAGAAAAAGTGGAGCTTAGTTTGGGAAGACCTCTTGGAGGAGATGTGTCTTCATTAAGGTTTTGAACAGGGGGAAGAGTTATTGTCTGGTGGATTTGAGGAAGGAGGGCATTACAGGCCAGAAATAGGATGTGGTCCACGGATCAGCAGTGAGACAGGTGAGATAGAGGCATACTGAGAAAGTTAGCATTAGAGGAGCCAAGTATGCGGTTGGGTTGTAGAAGAAGAGAAGTGAGGTGAGGTAGGAGGGAGCAAAGTGGTAGAGTCCTTTAAAACCAATGGTGAAGAGTTTTTGTTTGGTACAGAGGTAGATGGTCAACCACGGGAGATTTTTGAGGAGACAGGTTGACATGTCTTGATTGTTTTTGTAGAAGGATGATCTGGATAGCGGAGTGAAATATGGACTGGAGTTGGAAGAGACAGGAGGTTGGGAGATCAGCAAGGAGGCTGATGCAGTAATCTAGGCGGGATAGGATGAGTGACTGTATTATTGTGGTAGCAGTTTGGATGGAGAGGAAAGGACAGATTTTACTGATGTTGTGAACGTAGGACTGACAGAATTTGGTGACGGATTGAATATGTAGATTGAAAGAGAGAGAGGAGTCAGAGGATAATGCCAAGGTTACGGGCATGTGAGATTTGAAGGACAGTGGTGTCATCTACAGTGGAGAAGACAGCATTTGGGTGGGAAGATAAGGA
Source organism: Ornithorhynchus anatinus (assembly GCF_004115215.2). NCBI lineage: Eukaryota > Metazoa > Chordata > Mammalia > Monotremata > Ornithorhynchidae > Ornithorhynchus > Ornithorhynchus anatinus. The sequence continues at coordinate 113,963,347 of NC_041729.1, forward strand.
GCTCTGTTTTGAACATGTTAAGTTCTAGGAGATGGGAGGACATCCAAGTAGAGATGTCTTGAAGGTAGGAGGAGATGTGAGCCTGGAGAGAGGGAAGGAGATCAGGGGAGGAGATGGAGATATATCATTTGGATAGAGATGGTAGTTGAAACCATAGTGATGAAAAAATTGTCTAAGGGAGTGGGTATAGATGGAGAATAGATGGGGACTTAGCAGAGGACAATCTTTACATGCCCACAATTTAGGTTTACCAGTCCACCACTGATTGCTTTTAGTCACCCATACCTGCACACATTTCTTTAATCAATCCAACTGTCCACAATGATAAACATGTCATTATCCATGCAATCTTGTTACCTAGAGAATATTACATGCAACCACCTCCACCCACAAAATTAAGCACACACACACGTAGAGAAGCAGCGTGGCTCAGTGGAAAGAGCACGGGCTTGGGAGTCAGAGGTCATGGGTTCGAATTCTGGCTCCCCCACTTGTCAGCTGTGTGACCTTGGGCAAGTCACTTAACTTCTCTGTGCCTCAGTTACCTCATCTGTAAAATGGGGATTAAGGCTGTGAGCCTCATGTGGGACAACCTGATTACCCTGTATCTACCCCAGCGCTTAGAACAGTGCTCTGCACATAGTAAGCGCTTAACAAATACCAACATTATTAATATAGACTCTACAAAGACACTCTTTTTCTCGAATCATACCTGACCTTTTAGTTTTAAAAATGGTCTGACTAACCATAGCTCATTCATTCATTCAATCATATTTATTGGGAGCTTACTGTGCGCAGAGCACTGTTCTAAATGCTTGGAAAATACAATTCAGCAACAGAGAGAGACAATCCCTGCCCATAATGGGCTCACAGTCTAGAATGGGGGAGACAGACATAAAAACAAGTAAGCAGGCATCAATAGCACCAATATAAATAAATAGAATTAAAGAGATATATAAACATCACAAGAGTAAACAGGCATTAATATAAATAAATAGAATTATAGATAAGTACATATATACACAAACGCTGTGGATGGGTAGGGGGGTAGAACAAAGAGAGCGAGTTGGGATGATGGGGAGGGGGAGTTGATGAAATGCAGGTTACCATCTGTCATATCAAGTTCTACTTTATTTATCCCATGATATGACATATGACATCATTCATTTCCAATACCATTTCCAGTTTTTATCCTATCCCCATCAAAATACACATCCTTCTGACAAACTGCAAAACCCAAAGCCAGATGTGGATCTTACAAAGAAAAATGAGAAGAAAGTATTTGTTATTCAGAAGGCAGATTTTAGAAGAACCAGAAGATATTTAAATTAAGTGTAGGATAATAATAATAATGATGGCATTTGTTAAGCACTTACTATGTGCAAAGCACTGTTCTTTATGCACTGGAGGATACAAGGTGATCAGGTTGTCCGACGTGGGACCCACAGTCATAATCCCCATTTTACACATGAGGTAACTGAGGCACAGAGAAGTGAAGTGACTTGCCCAAAGTCACACAGATGACAAGTGATGGAGCCAGATTTGAACCAATGACCTCTGACTCCCAAGCCCATGTTCTTTCCACTGAGCCATGTTGAGTATCCATCAAACACAGTGACTTTCAGCAGGCAATTAAAATGGGCAAAACATTCCAAATGAATTTTTAAATAGTTCCTTCAAATCATTAGGCACAGTTATCATACTCATATTTTGTAAATGTAAAACCCTGGAGTCCTCCAGAGTCTGATCTTCACAGTAGATTTTGTAGATGATCCATTTGAGCTTCATTTCCTAACTGAAAAACCTTGTCGGTCAATTTATTCCAACATAACACTGTTTGCTTGGATGATTATTAATCCTGTAATTGTTCGTGGCATGCCAAGAATAATTCAGCTCATTATCACAATATGTCTTACTTTGCCATGCTTCTGTATGTCAAAATGTCCTTTGCATGTGTAACGAAATTTGGATTTCTATTTAAATTATAGATTTAAGAATTGATTATTAACTCATAAAAAATTGAAAGTTACTTTCCTTTCCCTACAAAGAATATATCCTGGTCTAACCACAATTATGACAAATTAGATATCTCTGACTTTAATTGATCCATCACCACTATGCTGCTGAAGGAATCTAGAAGAGAAAGTTGAACTGAACATTAGTTTCAATTAAGGGCCACTCTTTAGCAGTCCTCAGATATTCTTATTGAAGAGCCCTTCATTTTTTTTTTATACTGTGATGACAAGAGAAAGCACCAATGTCACTAGTTTCATTAAAATCATGAGATTAAATATTGGCCAATTAAATAAAATGTTCTAATGACATGCATAATTTCCATAAATAGCATTTAATGCAACTAAAGTTATTTTTAGTTGGAGATGTCTGAGTGAATTCAAGAAAAAAAAACCACACCTATTAAAGGTGTTAATGTAAAAATTATTTTATTCTTAGCACAAACAACAGGCTATTGTAGTTAACTATAGACAGTGCAGTGAAAAATGCAAAAATCATTAAGCAGAATTATATTATCTTTGTATCATTTTCAGTAGATATCTTCTACAACAGAAACCATAGCTCTTACAGTTTGTGAGAATATTTAATCACGTATTCAAATGGATATAACAATTTTACAACCCAAATTAATGAATGGCTAAGTCAACGACCACAGGACCATACAAAGTGAGATTCTTCTTATTTGATTACGTGCTCTGTGAAGGGCTAAAAAGAGCCACACAAAAATGACCAACATGAACTTGAAAAGACATTAATTTAAGTGAAAAGACAAATATATGATTAAATTAGTCAATTCAAGAGCACAGGTCATTCTGCTGAAACACATTTTTGTTTGTTGTACAGTTCCGATGCTTTCTGTGTGTATTTTTTAAAATTAACCTTCTGCCTTTTATGACTACCGTCTCTAAGATAAGTGAATGCATTGATTATGTGTCCGCTTATGTGCATATGATAGTGTGAATTAAAATAAAAATTAAAAAGCCATGGAGTATCTTCAGGGAGACATTCAATACTACATCAAGAAGAAAAGACCAACTTTCAAATCTTTTGTGAATATGGTTGGAGTTAGTGGGAAAGGACATAATGTTTCTCTAGAGAGAAGAATTTTATAAATCTAAGTGTGGAAAAATTAAGTTCAGGGTTTTTTTTTCTGCCCTCTCATATAATGATTGCTGATTCTATTTTTCCAGTCAGACATGGAATATTATTACTTCCACTCACCATTTACAAAGACTTCATTTACTTCCACACACCTCCCATTAATGGGTGAATATGGTTAATTGCAAATTTTAAGTTTGTGGCTAGTACTGTGCGCTCTGCCCTTGGTGTGAATTCAATAAATATGATTGATTGGTAATATTGGACAATTGCAAAAGAAAGATTGTGATGCTTTTTGAAACCTTTGGAAATAGGAAGCTATGGGTGTTGGTGCCCATTTGCCATAATTTGTCCTACAGCATTGTACATGTTCACATTTCTGTCATCCACTTACAGGCAGAAACTGCACTTGTCACTAAATCCAACTCAATACTTGCTTTCAATCATTTCCAACCCTAGAGGCTTGGACAATATGAACCAAATTTGAAGGGTAACAAAATTGTTTCATTTTTTTTTTTTGTATTTCACCAAGTCATATACTTTATAGAGGGGTAAAGGTCTTTACTGTCTTTCTTATCTGGCAGCTGGTATTTTGTTTCAGTTTTTCAATAATCATCCAACAACTATTGAACCCAAAGATTAAGAGGATACATGCTGTCCACTTTAGAGCAGGAGCCAGAAATTTTCCATTTTCTATTTATGTTGCAGGATCTTCAAGCTTTCCTTTAACCTGAAAATGATGGGGAATGAGTGATATAGCATAAGAAAAATGAATGTAAATGAATGTGGAATTAATAATTAATTGGAATAGGGCAGTGGTTCTTTCTGTAGGTGCCCTTTAATTAATTTGATTAGATTGTGGATACAAAATATAGTGATGTGTTCTCATGGTATTCCTTCATTGAATAGTATGTAAGATGAGTATGCTAAATATAATTTAACAGACTTTTATGCATGACAAAACAAAATGTCCAAGTTTAATGGTAAATAGATGTAGTGGGCTCTTTTTCAAAAACAGATCTTTATGAAAATGTGTCCATCACTGTCATTTTTCTGAGAGATTCCTCTCATTTGTCACAACAGAATAGTTATGAAAAATGAAACTATAAATACAATTTAGAGAGCAATTTGCAGCTAATATTTAGAGTAATACTATGGTGAATAATGGAGCAATTTGGTTACATGGTCAGTCTGATCAACATATGATTTACTAGGATTTTAGAAATTTTCTTGCATTAATGATAATTAAAGTGCTAAATAAAATATTCAAAATAATAATAATTTTGGTATTTGTTAAGTGCTTACTACATGCCAAGCACTGTTCTAAGTGCTGGCTAGATACAAGGTAATCAGGTTGTCCCATGTGGGGCTCACAGTCTTAATCCCCAATTTCCTAGATGAGGTAACTGAGGCACAGAGAAGTTAAGTGACTTGCCCAAAGTCAAACAGCTGATAAGTGGCAGAGCATTAGAACCCATGACCTCTCACTCCCAAGACTGTGCTCTTTCCACTGAGCCATGCTGCTTCTCTATCCTTTACATCTATAGACTGTGTTCTTAAAAAAGGTACCAATGTTATTTAAATTTAAATTTATCTATATTTTTAATAGAGATATGAAATATTTAAATATGAACTGTATTTATTTTTTGACATGTGGGGGCTGTTCGGCTCTAGTTTTATACCTGCCTTTGTGTAACTCCATTTAGACCTAACATTTTGAATATTTCAGCATATGATTCTTGGGATTTGCTATTGATTTTTTCACACTTTTGATGGCTTGAAAAAGCAAGAGTGACTTTTTATTCCTTGTCTAAAATCAAATTGCTTATCTGAGACTTTTCCTACACCTTAAATTCCCACTTTCCGACACATCCGATGCAATCAATATATATGCATTACCTCACACATATTTTACCATTTCTTATCTCTACAAATGTATATTGATCTTCAGTCATTGCTTTTCTGTTTATAGCCAGGGCTGAATTAATCCCTCTGTGGGGTCAGGGCTGGTATATTTTTGTTTGCTGGTATATTTTTGTTTCTCCCTCTCCTCCCACATCCCCATGAAATTTGATATCACTACACCTTGTAACTTATGACTCCCTCCTCAAACCCCCTGCCCCCCTGCCCTCCCATCTTTTGCCCCTGACCTGCCCATGTACTTTATTGAGAAACTTAAAACTTGTCATGAGCCCTGCCTGGGTATCTCTCCCTCATAATATCAGGCTCTTGACCTATGAGCCCTTAACCAGGGATTTGATTCCCTTATTGATTCGGTCGCTCAAATGATGTTCCAAAAAGTAAAACCAAACACTACTCTTAGAGGGGAAAGATTTATTTTACTAAAGTAGGGGTTAGGTGCATATGCATGCACACACACATACACACACACACACACACAAACATTCTATCTCTCTCTCTCTCTCACACACACACACACACACACACAGCACAACACCTAAAGTTACCAATCCAACTGGTTTGCCCCAAGTCTTGGTGAAGATGATAGTTCTGTGCCTTGGTGGAAAGAGCCCAGACATGGGAGTCAGAGGTCAGAGGTTCCAATTCTGACTCTGCCACTTGTCAGCTGTGTGACTTTGGGCAAGTCACTTCACTTCTCGGTGCCTTAGTTACCTCATCTGTAAAATGGGGATTAAGACTGTGAGCCCCAAATGGGACAACTTGTATCTTTCCCAGCGCTTAGAAGAGTGCTTTGTACATACTGCTTAACAAATACCATTGTTATTGTTATTATTATTTCAAGAAATCAGACTGACCACAGCTTGTTGTCATCCTGGCTTTCCTCAAGTCTTGGTTAAGGTGATAGTTTCAAGGAGTTGGACTGCCCGCAGCTTGTCGTCATCCTAGTTCAAGTCTTAGATGCTGGGCTGCAGCAGCCATAGGTGTCTTAGTGCATGGTTTAGGTGGTTTCATGCTGAGCAAAGAAGGCCGGTTCTTTCCCCCTTTTATCCATTTTTCTTGGGGGATTGTAGCAGGGGGATGTTCTGGATTGCCTACTGCCTTCCACTTGTTAGCGTTACCATTTTAGCTCGTTACTGGGTAAACCAGAGAAGAAAGCAACCCCTCCCACCGGGTATATTCCCCTTGTGAGCATAGGCCCATTCGGCAGTCCTTTTCCTGCCCATCAGAGCAATTTAGCCCCTACTTAAGCCCTCAGCAAAACAATTCAGTTCCTCTCCTCAAAACTCCTCAGAAAGATAATACAGTTTCTCCTCTAAATCATCCTTTGGCCTTGTTGCTCCTGGGGTCACATAATACAAGATGGAGTCACTCTCACTCACCACAAAACTATCAAATGTGATCTCCCTAAAATCTTCCATCTCTTTAGTCCCATCCTCTTGCCCATTTTTCGACTCTCCCATCTTTTCCAGCAGTATCTCGAGGAGATCTCCCACCTTCTCTCAAAATGCACCCCTCCATCTGCACCTCCAATCCAATCCCTTCCTACCTTATTAAATTACTTGTCCCCTCCTTTCCTGTCTCCTATCTTCAACTGTTCACTCTCCAGTGGCTTCTTCACCACTACTTTGACACATGCTCATGTATCCCCCATCCTAAATAAAACCCTCCATTGACCGTAAGACTCCATCCAGTTATTACTCCATTTCCCTCTTACCATTCCACCATGCCTCTCCAAACTCCTGAGCAAGCTGTTTTAACTCACTGCCTCCACTTCCTTTCCTCTAATTTTTTTTTTGATCCCTTCAAATCTGGCTTCTGTCTCCTTCACTCCATCAAAACTGCTCTCTTAGTTAAATACAAATGCTCTACTTCATGCTAACCTCTTCGATTTCTAGGCTGCCTTTTGCATTGTGGACCACCCCTTTCTTCTGGAAACATTCTTAGTCTCTTTGATGGGTTCCTCCTCTTCTCCCACTGTGGGAGTCCCTCAAGGCTCAGTTCTTGGTGCCCTTCTATTCTTCATCTACACCCATTCCCAAGGAGAACTCATTCACTCCTATGGCTTCAACTACCATCTCTATGCAGCTGATTCAAAATCTGTATCTCCAGTCCTGAAAGAGAAATCCTTTCTTGCAGTCTCCTATTTCCTTCTTTCTTCAGGGCATCCCAATTTGGATGTCCCACCAACACTTCAAACTGAACATGTTCAAAGCGGAAATCCTCATCTTCCCACCCAAACCCTGTCCCTCTCTGCCCCGTGCCCCACAATTTTCCAATCACTGTAGAGAGCACTTCCATCCTCCCTGCCTCACAAGTCAGTATTCTTGCCATTATCCTTGACTTGTTACTTTCATTCAACACACAGATTCAATCTGTCACCAAATCATCCCTTTCCTCTCCATCCAAACTGCTACTTCATTAATACGAGAATTTATTTTATACCACCTTGATTGCTCTATTAGCCTGTTTACTGACCTTCCTGCTTCCTGTCTCTCCCCATTTCAGTCTGCTGTCTGGATAATTTTTCTACAGAACAATTTAGTCCATTTTTCCCCACTTCTCAAGAACGTACTCCTTACCACTGGCTTTAAAGCACTCAATCAGCTTGTCCTGTCCTACCTTACCTCCCTGGTTTCCTACTACCACCCAGACTACACACTTTGATCCTCTAATCCCAATCTACTAACTATACATCAGTCTTCTTTATTTTGCCTCTGACCTGGAACTCCCTCTGCTTTTATAGCCAGCAGATGATCACTCCCCATGGCTTAGTGAATCAAGTACAGGCCTGGCAGTCAGAAGGACCTGGTTTCTAATCCTGGCTCCACCACTTGTCTGCTGTGTGGCCTTGAGGAAATCACTTCACTTTTCTGTGCCTCAGTTCTCTGATCTGTAAAATGGAGATTGACTGTGAAGCCATGTGGGACAGGGCTGTGTCCAACCCGATTTGTTTTTTTCCACTCCAGCACTGAAACATAGTAAGCACTTAAAAAATTCTATAATTATTATCCTCTAGACTGCAAACTCATTGTGGGCAGGGGATGTTTCTGTTTACTGTTGAACTTTACACTCCCAAGCACTTAGTTCAGTGCTCTTAACACAGTAAGCCCTCAATAAAATGATTGACTGACTGGCTGACTGTACCACTTCCCAGGTCAGTGTCCCTGCAGTGACAGGTTTTGACAGCAAGGGAAAGGGAGCAGATGACAAATGAAGAGATGATCTGCTGTACTTGCTTCTTTCTCTACAGGTCTGGAGGCCCTCTCTGCGTCCCATCTTCCAAAGTTCATCCAGGATCTTTTGAGATGGATTGGACAGGATTCAATTCCCTTATAGTTGGGGTTTACAGCTCCCTCATGCCTCCTGCTCACTGTTCCTGGAAAGAGGTTAGGTTTCAAAAAAGTAAGGGTTCCAACAGGGCAGAGATGTGACTCAGGGAGAAGCATGACCTGCAAAGTTCCCCCACCTGTGCTGGAGAGAAATCTTGGGGATGGAGGGTATTGGAGCAATGACAGCAGCTCACACAGATGATAGTCATGTTGTGGATGTCCACTCCACTTAGTCTAGTCCCCCGGACTTCAGCCTCTGATCACCTCATGTTAATCCTTCCCTATGGTTATCTATATACATGATTTGTCTTTTGGTAGTTACCCCTTGGCATGTTTTCATAGTAATACAATGCTTCCTAAATGACAATGTTTTTTGCTCTTTTTCCTTTAAATGTTGGTCTTTATTCCAAAAAGATACTTTTTTTTTTTTACTTTTTGTTTCTCATTGTGGCTGTCGAAAAAACTTAGCCATTTATTTCTCTAGATTACACTGCTATTCCATTTTGCAGGCAGAGTACAGTAGGTCTTTGGCAGAGAAAATATTCTTCAGTCCTGCCCTTCTAAAATGAAGTCAATAAATAAAAGGTGAGTAATCTTATCATGGTGGTTGCAGTGAGCCATTATTTGTGTGATATAATGAAAAAAACATGAAGCCATAATAGCAGAAAGGCATTGTCGACAGTCAGGCAAACTGCTTTGTAGTTTTGATGGTATGAAATGCTTGTGCATGTTCACTTTGTAACCTTCTTCCACATGTTGTCCTTGGCAGCTGGTAGATGGGATTCCTGAATGCCAATTAATATTGTTTTCCACTGTATGCTTCTAAGGAACACAGATGAAGACACTGTGTACAGATGAAAAAAAGGGTTCTATTTTGACTAGGAAAATGGGAATATAGACTTTGGTATCCTAAGCAATCAATCAACCAATTGAATTTATTGAGAACTTCCTGTGCACAACACCCTCTACTGAGTGACAGGAAAAGGACAATAAAACAGAGCCTACTCTTGTAATTTCTGCAGAAGTGGGAAGCAGTTTCCTTTTTGGGAAGGTCGGTTCCTTGAAAACAGTTTTATAAATTCCCTTTTATCTAAGAAGTTGGAAGAAACCCACAAGTTACACATCTTTGTATATGTGCACTTAGAATTGTTTCTTGGCTGTTGTTTTTCCAGATCCAGAAATGAGTTCTGGGGTTGGATGTAATAGTAAATATATTTCTTAAATGGGGCATTTAGTCACAGGTGCCTTGTTTGCTACAAAGTTTCACCTGTTCTCTAAAAAAGGGCAACTCTGCTTCCAATTCACATTCTGAGGATGTTACAGTCCGATATATTTTTCCAAGTAGCAAAACTATAAATCTTCAGAACTACAAGACTTAAGGCATCTTTTTTCCATTTTACTCTTCTCAGTAAAAATGATTATGTGATTCATCTTTAATCCTGCTATAAATATGAAAAACAACTTGGTGAAACTGTATTTAATTCATCATTTCTCTTTTTAATTATTCACATGAAGGTTAGGCTTATACTAGGGAAGTGAAGTATTGAGGCAATTACTTTAATGATTCAGGCAAACTGTTGTTATATTTAAGAGAGGCAGCATAGCCTCTTAGAAAGAGCTGGGGATTGCAAGTCAATGTACCTTGGTTCTCTACTGGCTCTGTCACTTATCTGTGTGTGAGCTAAGGGAAGTGACTTAACATTTCTGTATTTCAATTTCCTCTTCTGCATAAATAGGGATTAAATACCTTTTTGAAAAAAAATAGTATTTGTTAAGGGTTTACTATGTGCTGGACACCATATTAAGTGCTGGGGCAAATACAAGGTAATCAGGTTGGACACAGTCCCTGGCTCAAGTGAGGCTCATAATCTCAATCCTCATTTCACAGATGAGGAAACTAAGGCATAGAGAAATTAAGTAACTTGCCCAAGGTCACACAGCAGACAAGGGGTGGACCTGAGATTAGTCCTGTTTTCTCTCCTGCTTAGACTGTGAGCCCCATCTAGGATAGGGACTGTGTCCAATCTGATTATTTTACATCTACCCCAGTGTTTTTATCATAGCAAGTGCAAAACTATTATTATTATCACTATTAACTGAATTATATTCATAAACAAAGGAAATTTGTGACTTGAATTATCTGAAATACTTAACTCTATTAGCCAATTTGTAAGTGCACACCTGACCTAAATGTTATTAATTAAAATTTGAAAGAAGAAATGAAATTTATTTTAAGATCTATATTTTAAATTATATTGGAAGATAATACATTCAACTTCCATAGTCCTTTCCAAGTAATTTCAAGAACCAAATCAATCAATCAGTGGTATTTATTGAGCCCTTACTCTGTGCAGAGCACTGTACTAAGTGACAGGAAAAGTATAATGTCATAGAGTTGGTAGATGCAATCTCTGCCCATAAGGAATTTACACTTTACAAGGAGAAATAGACATTCAAATAAACTACAGATACGGGAAATTGTGGAGTATAAAAAGATGTGCATAAGAGCTGGGATGAGTATCAAAGTGTTTAAGGGATACAGCCTGGCCTAATAAGAGAAGCAGCCTGGTCTGGTGTAAAGAGCATGGGCCTGGGAGTCAATGGACCTGGGTTCTAATCCCAAATCCTCTATGTGTCTGCTGTGTGACTTTTTGACTCTTAAATTTTCTGTGCCTCAGTTTCCTTAACTGTAAAATGAGGATTCAATTCTACTCCTTCCTATTTAGACCATGAGTCCTTGTGCGACCAGGACTATGTGCAACCTGATTAACTCATGTCTACCTTAGTGCTCAGAACAGTGCTTGGCACAAAGGAAGTACTTAACAAATATAAGAATAATAATAAACAGCTAACTGCATAATTATGTTATATCATACTCCCCCAAGTGCTTAATACATGCTCTGAACCCAATAAAATCTCAATAAGTACAATTGATTGATAGTTGGCAAAGGGGAGGATGGATAGGAGAAACAAGGACTTAGTCTTGGAAGACCTTCTTTCTGAAAGAGAGGCGATTTTAGTTAGGTTTTGAAGATCCTGAGAGTGTTATTCATTCATTAATTTGTTCAATCAATTGTATTTATTGAGCACTTACTGTGTGCACAGCACTGTACTAAGCACTTGGGAAAGTACAATAAAGAGTGATAGTCCCTACCCACAATGAGCTCACAGTCTAGAGAGGGGAGGCAGACATCAATACAAATAAACAGATATCAATATAAATAAATAAAAATTCATATATATATATATATATATATATATAAGTGCTGTGGAGCAGGGTTGGGGGAACAGCAAAGGGAGTAAGTTAGGGTGACCCAGAAGGGAATGGGAGATGAGGAAAATTGGGGCTTAGTCTGGGAAGACCTCTTGAAGGAGATGTGCCTTCAGTAAGGCTCTGAAGGGGCAGAGAGTAATTGTCTGGCAGATTTGAGGAGGGAGGGTGTTCTAGGTCAGAGGAAGTATGTGTCGGCAATGAGACAGATGAGATCAAGGCACAGTGAGAAGGTTAGCAGCAGAGGACCATAGTGTGTGGGCTGGGTTGTCGAAGGAGATGTGAGGTGAGGTAGGAGGGGCAAGGTGATGGAGTGCTTTCAAGCCAATGGTGAGGAGTTTTTGTTTGATACGGAGGTGGATAGGCAACTGCTGGAGATTTAGGATTAGGATTAGGTAAACTGTTGGATATGATAATAATAATAATGTTGGTATTTGTTAAGCGCTTACTATGTGCCGAGCACTGTTCTAAGCACTGGGGTAGACACAGGGGAATCAGGTTGTCCCACGTGGGGCTCACAGTCTTCATCCCCATTTTACAGATGAGGTAACTGAGGCACCGAGAAGTTAAGTGACTTGCCCAAAGTCACACAGCTAAGTGGCCGAGCAGGGATTCGAATCCATGACCTCTGACTCCAAAGCCCGTGCTCTTTCCGCCGAGCCGTTTCAGGCCCAAGAGAGAATACGGCCAAGGGGTTGTTCCTGAGATAGACAACATCGAGGTATAGAGATTAGATTGGTGTTAGAATAGCAGAGTGTGCAGACTGAGTTGTAGTAGATCATCAAGGTATGGTAGGAAGAAGAGCAACAATCATGGTGGTTGGTCATTCAGTCAGTTGTACTTACTAAGCACTTACTGTGCCCAGACCACTGTACTAAGCGCTTTGGAGAGTACATATAACAATATAACCAAACCTGAAACATTCCCTGCCCATAGTGAGCTATAGACTAGAGGGGGAGAAAGATATTAATACAAATAATTAAAATTATAGATATATACATAAGTGCTGTGGGAGTAGGAGGGGGATGAATAAAGGGAGCACGTTTGGGTGATGTAGAAGGGAGTGGAAGAGAAGGAAAAGGTGGCTTAGTCAGGGAAGGCCTCCTGGAGGAGATGTGCCTTCAATAAGGCTATGAAGTGAGGGAGATTGTCTCTTGGATATAAAGAGGAAGGGCACTCCAGGCTAGAGGCAGGACAGGAGCAAAGGATCTGTGGCAAGATAGATGAGCTTGAGGTATAGTGAGAAGATTAGCAGTAGAGGAGCAAAGTGTGCGGGTTGGGTTGTAGTGGGAGAGTAGCGAGGTGAGGTACAAAGGGGCAAGGTGATTTAAAGCTGATGGTAAGATTCTGTTTAATGCAGAGGTGGATGGGCAAAGTCTGACAGTTCTTGAGGAGTTGGAAAACATGACCTGAATGATTTTGTAGAAAAATGATTCTGGCAGTAGAACTAAGTATGGACTGGAATAGGGAGATAGGAGGCAGGGAGGTTTGCAAGGAGGTTGAGTAGGATATTTGCTTGGTTTAACATGGCAGCATTTTGGCTGGAGAGGAAAGGGTGGATTTTAGTGACAGGGTTTAGTGATGGATTGAATGTATGGGTTGAATGAGAGGAGTCAAGGATAACATCAAGGATACGGGCTTGTGAGGCAGGAAGGATGGTGGTGCCATCTTCAGTAATGGGAAAGTCAGGGGAAGGATAGGGTTTGGGTGGGAAGACAAGGAGCTCACTTTTAGAGATGTTAAATTTGAGGTGACGATAGGACATTCAAGAAGAGATGTCTTGAAGGCTGGAGAAAATTTGTGACTGCGGGAGGGAGGCTGGAGAATGTAGAATTGGCAATCATCTGAATGGAGGTGGTAGTTGCAGCCATGTGAGCAAATGATTTATCCAAGGGAATGGGTGTAGATGGAGAAAAGAAGGGGACACAGAACTGAACCTTGAGGGACCACAGTGCAACACAGACTGAGAATTAGCTTTCAGAGAGCTAGAAGAACGAGGAGAGGACAGTGTCAGTGAAGCTGAGGTTGTGTTAGCATTTCCAAAGAGTTACATTGGACATAAATAAATCTGTATTTTGTTATAGAATTTTGCTGTTCAGAATAAACATAGAGAAAAGTCAATCAAGAAATCCAAAATGTTATTGGAAATTGACTATTTGACAACCTCTAGACAATAAACTCATCCTCTATCCTGTAAGCTCACTGTAGGCAGGGCATGTGTCCATTTACTGTTCTTTTGTACTCTCCAAAGCACTTAGTACAGTGCTCTACATATAGTAAGTGCTCAATGAATCCAACTATCATGCCCACCAAGTTTCATATTAATCTGAAATCTATACCTGAAGTACTATATAAGTTTTAAGGTAGCTGGGTGACCTAGTTAAATTCAGAAGATGCTTCTTTCTGTCTTATATGGTTTTATCAGTTTTCTGCAGCCAAATCTAACATCAAATAGCAAATCAGATCACAAATACAGGGTCCCTAATAATGTTGGTATTTGTTAAGCGCTTACTATGTGCCGAGCACTGTTCTAAGCGCTGGGGTAGACATAGGGGAATCAGGTTGTCCCACGTGGGGCTCACAATCTTAATCCCCATTTTACAGATGAGGGTACTGAGGCCCAGAGAAGTTAAGTGACTTGCCCACAGTCACACAGCCGACAAGTGGCAGAGCTGGGATTCGAACTCATGAGCCCTGACTCCAAAGCCCGTGCTCTTTCCACTGAGCCACGCTGCTTCTCCCTGTAATGTAGTCAGTACACCACCAGTGAAGCAATACTCACTGCAGTACAGCTTCCTAGGCTGGAATTTGTGAGAAGAAAGTATGACTAGAGGTACAAAACAAACTGTAAGTTCATTATGGGCAGGGAACTTGTTTGCTTATTCTCTTGTATTGTGCTCTCCCAATACAGTGAACAGTGCTCTGAACATAGTGAGTGCTCAGTAAATACTATTGATAGATTGAATGATTGTTCACTGATAATAGTATTTGCTAAGTGCTATGTGTCAAGCACTGTTCTAAGCACTGCGGTAGATACAAGCGATACAAGATACAAGGGCTTAGTCAGGGAAGCCCTCTTGGAGGAGGTGTACCCTCAATAGAGCTTTGAAGTGGGGGAAAGTAATTGTCTGTCAGATTTGAGGGAACAGGGCGTTCTAGGTCAGAGGCAAGATGTGGTCGAGGGGTCGGCAGTGAGACAGATGAGATCAAGGCACAGTGAGGTTAGCATTAGAGGAGCGAAGTGTATGAGCTAGGTTGTAGTAGGAGAGTAGCAAGGTAAGGTAGGAAGGGGCAAGGTGATGGAGTCCTTTAAAGTCAATGGTGAGGAGTTTTTGTTTGAGGAGGTGGATGGGCATCCACTAGAGGAGTGGGGGAATATGTTCTGAACATTTTTGTAGGAAAATAACCAAGGTCACATAACAGGCACATAACATGCACTTGACGGGGCTGAGACTTAAACTCTTCTGACTTAAACTCTTCCTTTTTCCACTAGACCAAGCTACTCCTGCATAACTTATACGATACTAAAATCCCTTCACTGGATCTCCCTGGCTCCTCTAGCTATTGCCCCATCTCTTTGCTCCCCTCCTGTCCAAATTCTTTAAACAGATTTTATACGCCTAGTATCTTTCCTCCAACTCCATACTGTCATCCAATCTGGTTTCTGCCCTCTGAAATCTGCCCACTGAAATTATACTGTCCAAGGTCAACAAATGACCTCCTCACTGTAAAATTAATCTAATCCTCCTTGACCTTTCAACTACTTTTGATATTTTGGATCACTCCTGTGGTGAACCCACCACAAGTTGCTTTACTTGTGTGTTTGTGATCCAGAAGAAACTCACCAAAGAACTGGAGTGCTCTACTTCAGGGCAGGTTGTTGCCAGCCCTTGGGGTCAGAGCAAGGAAGTGGTCGCTCTGAATCATGAGGAGGGAAGCAGCGTTTGAGGGAAGCAGTGTTTGAGGGAAGCTATGTGCAGAAGAGGATTGCAGAGTCAGCGGTCCACTTTGCCAGGAACTTCTCCCAACCTTCTGCAGCGAGATCAGCAGAACGAACTCCCCTGACCAGCAGACTGGTACTGGATCCTTGGTGGAGTGGGTGTGAGTGAGTGTGTGTATATGTCACTCCCCTGCAAGTTGGTAAAAACTAAGTAAAACTTTCCACAGTAACTTTGGTGGTTTGGTTTGACTCTATTATGTGTCACAGAGGCTACCCAGTACAAGAAAGTCCTGGTTGGTTCAAGCTGGGGGCTCTTGACAAATCCTTTTCCCTTTTCTCTCTCGGCTGCAAGTTCACTGTGGACAGGGAACATGTCTACCCACTCTGTTATACTGCACTCTCCCAAGCACATAATAGTGTTCTGTGCACAATAAGAGCTCAACAAATATGACTGACTGATTGACTGATAGATTGATTTTCCTAGAAATAATAATAATGATGGTATTTGTTAAGTGCTTACTATGTGCCAAGCAATGTTCTAAGCGCTGGGGTAGATACAAGGTAATCAGGTTGTTCCACGTGGGGCTCACCGTCTTAATCCCCATTTCACAGATGAGGTAACTGGGGCACAGAGAAGTGAAGTGACTTGCCCAAAGTCACACAGCTGATAAGTGGTGGAGCTGGGATTAGAACCCATGACCTCTGACTCCCAAGCCTGGGCTCTTTCCACTGAGCCATGCTGGTGTTAGTCTGACTCCTCATTTCTGATTTTCATCTGACCTCTGTGACTGATTCTTCTCAGTCACTGGCTCTTTATCTTTATCTCACCTCACTCCTCTGGGTGTCTCTCAAGATTCTGTTCTGGATTCTCTTCTCTTTGCACTTTATATTCACTTCCTTGGGGAGCTCATCTGTTTCCATGGCTTCAACTAATAATAACAATAATGATAATTGTGGTATTTGTTAAGTACTGGCACTGTACTAAGTGCTGGAGTGTATATAAGCAAACCCACTTGGACACAGTCCCTGTCCAACAAAGGGTTCACAGTCTTAATTCCCATTTTAAAGTCGAGGTAACTGAGGCACAAAGAAGTTAAATGACTTGCCCAAGGTCACATAGCAGACTAGTGGTGGAGCCAGTATTAGAACACTGGTCCTTCTGATTCCGAGACCCTTGCTCTACCCATTTGGCCATGCTGCTTTACAACTATTGCTGGTCATGCTGCTTTATTCAACTAACATATCTTAAGTGGTCGTCTCCCAAATATATCCCATTAAGCCCAAGTTCTCACTTCTTTCACAATCTCACATTGCTTCTTTCATCCAAGATATCACCATGTCAGCACCTTAAGCTTCACATTTCTAAAACAGCTCATTTTGCCTGCCAAATTTTCTCCTCCATCCAAGTATCCAATCACAGTTGACAATACTACTATCGTCACTGCTTCTGAAGCTGACAACCTTGATATTACCCAGGATGCTGCCCTCTCTTTAGACTCTGACTTTTAGTCTGTTCCTAAATCCTGTTCATTTTTTCTCCACATTTCTTAGATGCACCCATTTCTCTCCATCCAAATGGGGCCATCCTGAACAATTTGCATCACATCCAGACTAGACTAAATTAGCCTTCTCACTGTTCTACCTTCCTTCAGCCTTATCTCTATCCAGTTGACACATCACTCTGCTGCCTGAATCATTACTATAAATTTTATTTTGCGCATCTCTCCATTCCTTATAAGTCTTAGATAGTTACCTGATTCTCTTCAAAGCACTTCTGAAATCCCATATTCCTTAATTATTTTTTATTCTTGTGGGTCGTATCTTCCCTGATTATTTACTGATTTCCTCATTTTATATCCAAAAACTCCCCTAAGCATTTACGAAGATATCTAATATGTTCTACTACTTCCAATAATAATAGTATTTGCTAAACACAATGTGCCAAGTACTGCGCTAAGTACTGTAGTAGATAGAAGATAATCATATCAAACACAGGCCTTGCCCCACACAATGCTCACTGACTAGGAGTAAAAGAGAACAGGAACTAATCCCCATTTTTCATTTAAAGAAACTGAGGTACAGAAAAATTAAGTAATCTGACCAAGATCATGTAGCAGGCAAGTGTGGAGCTGAATGAGAATCCAGGCCTCCTAACTCTCAGTCCTGTATTTTTTCCACTAAGTCATGCTGCTTTATATTTGTAATATATTTTAAGGCCTACCTCCTACCCTAGGCTATATGATACTTGATGGTAGTAATCTCATTTTTTGTTTTGTTTTTTGCTTTTATGACATTTGTCCAGTGCTTACTATGTGCCAGACACTGTACTAAGAGCTGAAGTATAATACAAGCTACCTAGATTGGACACAATCTATGTCCCACATGGGGCTCACAGCATTAATCCCAATTTTACAGATGTGGTAACTGAGGCACAGAGAAGTGAAGTGACTTGAGCAAGCAGAAAAGTGGCAGCGCCAGAATAAAAACCCAGGGCTTTGGACTCACAGGCCAGGACACTTTCCACTATGTCTAGCTGCTTCCCTTTTGTCTAAATACACTGTTGCCCTTTAAGCACTTAGTAGGTGTATTCTACAGTGCTTGGCACATAGTAAGCGCTTAACAAATACCATTTTTATTATTATATTCATATTCTCCTATCATTTCAGCACTTATGCCATCTATGCACTTATACCTTCATGATCAGACTACAACAGCTGTATATATCAACTTAGCTATTGCATTACATTAAGCAATTACTAATCCACACATCCAGTTTTCCATTATCTTTATCCTTCTATCTGTAAATTATTTTGGTCCGCCTCTGCCACCAGATTGCATACACCATGAGGACAGGGATCATGTCTTTAATCTCTATGCACTTTCTCAAGCACTTAGTACTTACTGCTCACAGTAGGGTTCAATACATAGCATTGATTGATTGAATTGTCAGTGCTTAAACCATTCCATGGTGGTAACTTAGTTAAGTGCTTCAAGAGGCACACTCCTTCCAGGCATCTAAGGGTCTACATTTTTAGTAGGGAGGTATAGACTCAAGAAATAATTTATTATAACATAGATTGCAAAAAAATCAAATAATTTTCATCAATAAATTCATTATTCTGCATCCCTATGTGCTAATCATAGTACTGAGCACTTATTAATGTCTGTCCCATTTCCCTTCTCCCGGCAGACTGTAAGCTTACTGTGGACAGGGAATGTGTCTATTAACTCTGTTCTATTGTACTCTCCCAAGCGCTCAATATACAGTTCTGCATACAATAAGCATTCAATAAATATGATTAACTGATTGACTACAACAGGTAAAATAAAAAGGCTCCTGGCCTCAAGGCTGTTACAATCTAATGGGAAACGCACACAGACAGAAACTACTTTCAGTTATTTACCATTAGTGGGAGCTCTGGGAAGGAAGTTACTCTACTGAACTCTCTGAAATGCTCAGTCACTGATTGATTGATAAAGATTCAACTGAAAGAGCTACAGGAAGAAGTGATGGAAGGGTATTAAATAAGTGAATAAGTAGATATTAAATAAGTGAATAAGTAGATAGAGTAGACTGATATATGTATGTACCAAAGGGATGTATGTACCAAAAAGGATGACACTATCCAGGGTGGTGGAAATCATGGAAAACATCCTGCAAGAGGTGAGATTTCAGGAGGCTTTCAGGAGGGAAACATGTCAGTGGGGAGCAGGAAAGACAGTGTGATTGAAACTCAGCATCTATTGGTTTCCCAATAACAAATTAACAGTAAAATTACTGGACTGCCTCAGAACAAATGAAACAAGCTGAGTTATTTTCTTCAGCTAGATATCAAATACTATAGAGCTTGTCTTTAATGTTACCCCAGTCATATTTAGAAATTATCACTCATGTAGTTATTCAGATTTATATATTTGTCAGGTTTTAACATTGCTATTTTAAACATTACTACAGATGATATCTGGTTGAGCTAATGAGGTGATTAATCAATGATTTTAAAGTGTGTTGCAGATGGAAGCTACATAACATAAATGCTGATATATATTCATTATAATTCTACCAACTCTTAATGTTTTGGAGATGTAATTTGAAAGAGAGGAGGGGCAGATGGAGCTGAATGATAAAAATATTAATGGCATTTTCATAAAACAGCCATGAACTTCCCATATTATCTGTTTATAGAGTCAAAAATATTTCTATGTCATTCCTGGCATTTCAGGTACAGTCTACAGAATACATGTATTCTCCTTGCTTTGAAATTCCAGTAGTATGTGGGAAATGAGTCTATTTGGTCTACCTGGTTCTGATCATTTTATGTTCCATTTGGTCTACCTGGTTCTGATCATTTTGTATTCCAGTGTGGAAAACCAATATTGAGGAGAAGGAGAGGAAGGATTGCTTCATCTTTTTGTTATCCTGCCTCCTGTCGCCTGGCTCTGAAGAATGATCCACTACAACTGGAAAAAATGGCAAGCAAAGATGCAGTCAGAAATGCAAAAGGAGGCACAAGTAAAGGGAGGTAAAACTTGTAACCACATAAAACATGCCCCAAAACTAAAGGGATAAGTAAGTGGGGAAATATAAAAGGACTGAGAGTGTGAGTAGGATGAAATAAAATTTGAAACAACAGAATTTTGAGAAATCCTAGAAAAGAAGAATGAAAAAATAATTTCCAAAAGAAGATCATACTAGAAATAAGTCCAATTTCTTCCTGTACCTTGGAGGATCACTGCTTCAAAAGTGTCATAATTATTCCTGGAATAGGAAAAGTTGTAGATGTGGGTTGCCAGCTAGAAAGAGGTTAAAGTTGGAGAGACAAACCTGATGGAGTATGTTTCCTCCAAACTGATCATTAACTGAGCAGATACTTCAGTGACAATCAGGGCTAAATGATCACAGAATCACCTGAGGTTACAAATTTCAGACTTTTGTGGGTACTCTTAGAGAGTTCCTGGAGTCCTTTTACATGCTGTTATACCTAACTATTTATGACCTGTTACCAGCATCTTAGCTATGCTAATTATGACATTCCCTCAAATCACAATTTGTCTGAGTACAGGCCTGATGAAAGAAGGCAGATAAATGAGCTGTTTCACACAAGAAGTTTTGGGCATTCCTTTCATCATAAACTAGCAAAAAGCCTATGCTTTGCCTACTTGTCAGACAGATGCACACAGCGACACAAGTACATACAGGAATGAGAGAGAAATTGTGGTGCTTTGCCTGGTGGTATCAGATTGATGTAGCAGATTGCCTTCCATTGCCCAAGCTAGGAATGGAATGGGTATGCCTCTCTTGACTCTCCCTCCTGCGGTCGAGACTGGTAAAGTACTGGGAACTCTCCAGCTGCAACCCTGAGAAGGGGAGAGGGGGAGACAGACATTAAAATAGATAACTGCTAGGCATATGGGAAAGTAAAAGCCTATGGAGTTTTAGACATCATCACTCGATAGAAAAAAGAGTGGAAAGAAATGAATATGGAGGTGTTGGGGGGATGGGAGAGAGGACCCAGCCTGCAGACTATCTAGACTGTAAATTACAATGTAAACTCCCCCTCTAGACTGCAAACTCACTGTAGGAAGGGAATGTGCCTGTTACATTGTTACATTGTATTCGCACAAGCCCTTAATATGGTGTTCTGCACACAGTAAGTACTCAATAAATATGACTGACTGACACAGAATACAAAAAGAGGGGGTAACCAAAGCCTGAAGGAGAGACAAAGGGTTGTCAGTGTGTGAGGAAAAGAGGGAATAACATGAGATTCCCAGAGCAGAGTTGGGTCAGGCACTGAGGGTACACAGAAGAGAGGCGAGGAATACGAAATAGAGTGGTGCAGTGTCACAGCTGAGATGTAGGGAGCTAGAGACCTACGATTAAATTAACTATTTTCTTTAGCTTTTCCTTTTCTTTCCTGGTTCTGGCTTTTTCTTTTCTAAATACAAACAAAAGAATCTTGTTTCAACAGCAGTTTCTTGTTTGGATGAAGGGCAATGAAAGTTACAAAAAGAAGAACCTTAATTGTGTTAGGGAGGATGACACTTATGTGCAGCGCTGAGTGTCCAAAGATGTGTGAAGAAACCAAGAATTATACAGTATAAAAAATTCATCAGAATCAAAGATGGGAGAGATTGCATTGTACAACCATTTATTATACCCTCTCCCTCCCTCCTTTCTCAAAGGTCTTTGAGAATACTTCATCACCCCTTTTCAAGTTAGTTGTTAGCACATTTATAGGCAATCAATCAATCAATGGTATTTATTGAGTGCCTACTGTGATAAAACACTAAACTTAATCCTTGGGTGGGTGATGGAGTATAATTTAATACATAGACATAACATAGACAAAACATTCTCAGTATATGAATAATTTCAATTACTTGCTCATTTTCCTCTGAGGTGGCCAGAAAACCCTGAATACAGCACCGCACTAAGCACTGGGGTTAATTCAACATAGGTTGGACACAGTCCCTGTTCCAAAGGGCTCACAGTATAAGGAGGAGGAAGTAGCATTTAATTCCCATTTTACAGTTGAGGAAACTGAGCTACAGATAAGTTAATTGACTTTCCCCATGGCCATGTGGAAGGTAAATGGCAGAGATGGGATTAGAACCCAGGTGTTCTGACCCCTAGACACATCCTTTTTCCATTAGTCCACATTGGTTCCCATGTCTATATTAATGTCCACATCTTTCCCAGTACTTATTACAATGCTTTACACATTATAAATGCTTAATTAATACTATTTTTGATCAAAGATCCTCTTAGGCAAAGCACTGAATAATGTAATGTACACATTGAAACAAATTCTTATACAAATATACCTCAATTCATCTTGTTTAGACAGGTTAGAATAAGGTTCTTTTCATCATAAAGGAATATTCTGTGCTTTAGCTGAAAAGCATAATGTCTGATTGGGACTAATCTTTTTTGTCATGCTTTTTTCCTCCTTTCATTTGCGTAGCAATTCCTCATTTCAAGAGTTCAAATTGATTCATTTGAGTTAGCCTCCCAATTCCCCTTCTGTGCTTTATTGTTCTTTGACACATTTTTTTTTTCATCTCAGCACTGAAAGAACTGTCTTAGCACAGATTCTTGGAGGTTATTGATATGCTTTTGTGCTAACCTGGAATTTCCTGGGTTTATTTTTACAAGAATGAGAATATAATTTTTTTGGACTTGTAATTGTCTAGTTTAAAATGAAGACCCAGTGTTAACAGACTTCAAATTAACTGAGCTTACTTAACAGAAGTAGCATAATTAGCATTAATGCACAATTTTACTCTTTATTTTGTTCCCCAAGATTCATATAACGGGCCTTCTTATGGGCAAGTGTCCAACATGTTCTTTAGAGCAATAAAAGAGAATTGTCTACTTGCAATTGTTCACCTTGATTTTTATGTATTGATGTTTGTTTAAAACTCTTCAATAATTGTGTGGAAGTAAAATTAATGGGCATAACATGTAAAGTTTAAAAAGCTGTATTGGTTTTCAGTGATTGGAATAAAAAACATTTAAGGGTCCAAGATATTACTTATAAATTTATAGCAGACTTTTCAAAATTTTTCTGCTTGTAATATTTTTGAATGACTGAAAAAATTATGAACAATGACTTAAGCTGTAGAAAAATTTGGAATCTTTAATGTTTAGCAAATTATATATTCCAGGCTTTTTGAGCTTCTTCAAACCCAAGACACTGACTGTATCTAGTCACTAGAGGATGATGTTTAATTGCTACTAGAATATGTGCTGACATAAGCCGCTCAGTCTCCACCAGGCTGGGTAAGTGGGGTAGACTTAGAATCATTCTGGGGCTCAGTACAGTACTCTGCACAAAGTGCTCAATAAATACTCTCAACTGGCTGATCTCAGTGAAAATGAAGCTGAGTTCTTTCAAATGGCATAAATTCTCTTTGATAATTGTGGACAGAAGAGATTAGTGTTGATTTGTTCCCTCCAAGTCTTTAGAGCCACCTTAGAAGTCTTTAGCTCTACATTAAGTGTAAACCCTTAAAGAGTATCACTGGAGATGACGTGGACCACCCCCTTCTGTTGGAAACCTTATCTAACCTGGTTTCACTCATACTATCCTCTTCTAATGAACCATGTTGAACCAAGCAGCGTGGCTAAGTGTAAAGAGCACGGGCTTGGGAGTCAGAGGTCATGGGTTCTAATCCCGGCTTGGCCACTTGTCAGCTGACTTTGGCTAAGTCACTTAATTTCTCTGTGCCTCAGTTACCTCATTGGTAAAATGGGGATTAAAACTGTGAGCCCCACGTGGGACAACCTGATCACCTTGTATCCCCCCAGCGCTTAAACCAGTGCTTTGCACATAGTAAGTGCTTAACAAATACCATTATTATTGTTATAATTATTATTCTAGTTCTCCTACTCTCTGGCCATAACTTCTTAGTGTCTCAGTCTTCTCAGTCTCTCTCACAGGCTGCTCCTCTCAACCTGCTCTGCACATGGTAAGCACTCAATAAATATGATTGGTTGAGTGAATGAACCTCTTATTGTAGGGATCTCTCAGGACTCAGTTCTGGATCCCCTTATATTCCCAATAAATCAATACCCATTCTCCCTCCTACTTGGACTATGAGGTCCATTTGGGACTGGATGTGTGTCCAACCTGATAAACTTGTATCTACCCTGGTACTTAGAACAGTGCTTGCTTGACACAGTGCTTAACAAGTACAATAAAAAAAAGATCGACCAACGAATGGCATTTATTAAGCACTTACTGGATGCACTGCACTAAATGCTTGGGAAAGAACAATACAAAGAGAGGTAGTAGATATGATCCCTGCCCACAAGAGGTTTACAGTCTACAGGAGCATGGCTCAGTGGAAAGAGCACGGGGTTGGGAGTCAGAAATTATGGGTTCAAATCCCTGCTCCACTGCTTGTCAACTGTGTGACTTTGGGCAAGTCACTTAACTTCTCTATGCCTCTGTTACCTCAACTGTAAAATGGGCATTAAGACTGTGAGCCCCACGTAGGACAAGCAGATCACCTTGTGTCCTCCCCAGTGCTTAGAACAGTGCTTTGCACATAGTAAGCACTTAACAAATCCCATCATCATTATTATTATGACAGAAGGATGTAGTCATTAAAGTGAATTAAGGAGAGAGGAAATAGTAGAGAATACAAATATTTATATGAGTATTGTGGGGCTGGGGATTCAAAGTGCTTAAGGAGTACACAACCAAGATCATAGTTGAAGCAGAGGGCATGGCAGATAGAAGAAATACAGGGTTTAGTCTAGGAAGACCATGGAGGAAAGGGGATTTTCAGGAGGGTTTTGAAGGTGGGGGCTATAGGTGGACTTTCGGATATGAAGAGGAGCAAGGGAATATGGGCAAGGGGTTGGTGGTGAGATAGGTGACATCAAGGTACAGAAAATAGGTTGTTGTTAGAGGAGCTGAGTGTGCAGAAGGAAGTGTGTAAGGTTAGATAGAAGGGAGAAAGTTAATTGAGTGCCTTAAAGCCAGTGGTAAGTAGTTTCTGTTTGATGAGGATGTGGATGGGTTTTTAAGATTGAGGTGATATGGACTGAATGTTTTTGCAGAAAAAAAATGACCTGAGCACTAAAGAGTAGTATGGAGGAGAGAAGGTAGAGATAGGATGCAGGGATGGCAGTGAGGGGGCTCATGCAGTAATCAAGGAGGGAAATGATGGATGGAACAATATGGTAGCGTATGGATTGAGAGGAAAGGGCAGATTCTAGAGATATTGTGAACTGATAGGTTTTGAATGTTTGAATTGACAGGATAATGCTAATGAGACCGGGACTGAGGCACTGTCTATGGTGATAGAAAATTCAGAGTGGGGGCAGAGTTTGGGTGGGAAGATGAGGAGTTCTGTTTTGGACATGTTAGGTTTGAGGTGGCAGGAGGATAGCCAAGTACAGATGTTCTGAAGTCAGAAGGAAATGTGGGAAAGCAGAGAGGAAAGAGGTCAGGGCTGGAGATGTAGATTAGGGAATCAAATACATAGAGATGGCAGTTGAAGCTGGGGGAGTGAATAAGTTATGATGATGATGATGATGGTGGTATTTGTTAAGCACTTACTATGTGCAGAGCACTGTTCTAAGTGCTGGGGGCATACAAGGTAATCAGGTTGTCCCACGTGGGGCTCACAGTTTTCATCCCCATTTTACAGATGAGGGAACTGAGGCACTGAGAAGTGAAGTGACTTGCCCAAAGTCACAAAGCTGGCAAGCGCCGGAGCCAGGATCAGAACCCATGACCTCTGACTCCCAAGCCCGGGCTCTTGCCACTGAGCCACGCTGCTCCTCTAAGTTATCCAAGGGAGTGGGTGTAGATGAAAAATAAAAGGGGGCTGAGAACTGAACCTTGAGAAATGAAAGCTAGCTTGTAAGAGGCAGAGGAGAAGGAGTGGTCAGAAAGATAAGAAGAGAGCCAGGAGATGGCAGTGTCAGTAAAGATAAGGTTATGTAATGATTCCAGAAGAAGGGAAAGTGTTCACAGTGTCAAAGGCAGAAGAAGAATTAAGGAGGATTAGGATGGAGTAATGACCACTAGATTTGGTAAGAAAGAGGTCATTGGTGACTTTAATATGACCATTTCTGTGGAGTGGAGGGGGTGGAATTAAGATTGCAGGAAGTTGAGGAAAAAGTTTGAGGAGGAAGTGGAGTCAGTAGTATGGGCAACTTGCTCAGGAGTTTGGATCCCCTTGTAAGAGGGAGATGGGGTGATAATTGGAGGATGCCAAGGGGTCAAGCAATTATTTTCTTTTTTAGGATAGGGGATACTTGGGTATACTTGAAATCAGTGGGGAAGGAGCCTTCGGAAAGTGAATGGTTGAAGACGAATGCCAAGGATGGAAGAAAAATGGGGGCACTTGCTTTGCTAAGATGAGAAGGATGGGGTCAGAATCACAGGTGGAAAGGGTAAAATTTGAGAGAGGCATGAGAGCGCCTCTTAATAATCATAATTATGGCATTTGTTAAGCACTTACTACGGGAAAAGCACTGTTCTAAGCGCTGGGGAGGATACAAAGTGATCAGGTTGTCCCACGTGGGGCTCACAGTCTTAATGCCCATTTTACAGTTGAGTTATCTGATGCACAGAGAAGTTAAGTGACTCGCCCAAAATCACACAGCTGACAAGCAGCACAGCAGGGATTTGAACCCATGACCTCTGACTCCCAAGCCTGTGCTCTTTCCACTGAGCCACGCTGCTTCTCTAGAAGATAACTGGGAAGGCTGGTAGAATGTGAAGAGTTTGAACTGTGGTCTGTCAGATGAAGTGTCTGTATAAAATAAGGATGGAGAGAATCTGGCAATAATTCTCTCCTAGACTTGGAGAAATATTGTGAGGAGGCCCAAGCTAGGACTTTCTCCACACTCTGGCTCCAGAAAATTTGTTAAGCACTATGTGCAAAGCACTGTTCTAAGCACTGGGGGATACAAGGTGATCAGGTTGTCCCACGTGGGGCTCACAGTTTTAATCCCCATTTGGCAGATGAGGTAACTGAGGCACAGAGAAGTTAAGTGACTTGCCCAAGGTCACACAGCTGACTAACAGCTGAGATGTAGCATGACATAGGGGATAGAGTATGGGCATGGGAGTCAGAAGGACCTGAATTCTAATCCAAGCTCTGCTTCTTGTCTGCTCTGTGACCTTGGGCAAGTCACTTCACTTCTCTGTGCTTCTGTTACCTCATCTGTAAAATGAGCCCCATGTGGAATAAAGACCGTGTCCAATCTGATTTTCTTGTATCCACACCTGTGCTTAGTAATAGTGCCTGGTACGTGGTAAATAATAAATACCACAATCATTATTATTATTATTATTTACAGACTGTGAGTCCCTTGTAGATTTGGACTGTGTCCAACCTGATTAGCTTGTGTCTACCCTAGCGCTTAGTACAGTGGTTGGCACATAGACCCATTTTAACAAATGCCATAAAAAGAAATGCTCTGCTGCATCCTCTGTTCCTGAGGGAGAAAATTCAGTTATTTGTGTTTCATGGTAGGGTGGATCTGGTAGAGGGAGTAAATGGACTTCACTGGTTATATGTGCTTTCCTCTATATTTTAATCAGAATGCACTCGATAATATTTATGCTATTTATAACAGGAAAAAACTACATAATGCATTTTATTTCACTGCCATTCCTCCCTTCTTTGAGGTCAGGAAGAACTGCTCCCTCTCAGAAGTGACTGGAGAAGAGAAATGGGCAGATAAAAATGATACTGCAGAGCAGGCATTCTTTGTTAAAATCACATATTTTCTTTTGTTTAAAATAATTATTTGACTTAGTTCTGGAAACAACCAAATGTAAGGGTCTAAAACCCCTGGATAAGGTTTGAAAAAATGGTCAAATATCCCTGCAAAGAATGAGTATTTTTCAATCCTTTATAAACCTAATGAATATGGTTTTGCTCCTTTTTATGATATTTAAACTCTCATCTTTATAACAACAATAATTTTCAGTCCATGATCACAGAGATTCAGGGAATAGTATTCCATGATTCTAGGATTATGTCCAGACAATTATTGACCCTTCTGGCTTCACATGCTTTAGAATAATTTTGGATTTCTGGCCATGGGTGGTTTTGCTCTTATGGGTAAACCTTTATGTAGCTTTGAATTAGTAAAATGCTTATACTGTTGTCTCTTGTCCCTCTAGTTCCTCGGAGTACATCAGAGGAACTATTATCTCTAATTATTTATTTTTTCCTGATGCCCTGAAAAACCAGAGTTTCAGTATTTGACTCTATTTGAATGTGGTACTGACATTTTTAAAAGTTGCAGACAGTGAACAAGCTGAGGCCAAAATTACATGAAATAATGACTAATAACAAAGGTTCACATTTGGTCAATTCAAGCACTCATTGACTAAATTTGCACTGGAGGTTATTAGGCAATAAAGTACCAAAATTAAGGGAAGAAATAGTGGGAAGAACATTAGATACTGCGGTTTAGACAGCCTTTCAAAGGGACTTCAGGATGTCTAGCTACAAGATGACATTTTGAAAGGAGAAATATTCCCTGACATGGATATATGCTTTCCCTTCTTTCTGGGGATCTTGTCTTCTTACAGAATTTACCTTTGGAAGCAAGGAGGCACTACAGCAGAATGGAAAGAACTTGGACCTGGAAGTCGGAAAACCAGATTTAATCCCAGATAAAGTACTGACCTTCTTGGTGACCTGAGGCAGGTCACCTAGGACCTCAGTTCCCTCTAAAAATGAGAATATCGTATCTACTCTCCCAATCTCTTATATTGGAGAAAGACCATCAGACCTGATTATCTTGTGTCTTCCCCTGTACCTAGGACATAATTTGTATTTAACAAATTCCAGTACTACATAATTTACCATACATATTATGCTCACCTTTCTAACCTGTGAGACTGTAACAGTCATGTTTCATAGTGTTGGCTCTGACATTAGATTTGATGAACTGAGGGAAATATTTTCTCTCCATCCTTTAAGGGTTTATCCACTCCCTATTTTCAGCATACTTCTCTTAGGATTCCATGGAATGCTACAAGCCTTTCACACTCCCACCCCATTGATGAAAACCCTTGATATGTGGGGACATTGAAGTGGGGAACTCCTTGAGCCACAGCAATGGGGCAAGGGTCAAAGGGACAACTGAACCAAAAGTAGGAGAGTCACTGATCATAGAAGAGTCAGGGTTGAATTCCTAGTGGTAAAAATTCCCAACCGAGAGGGCTTAAGGAAAATAATTCTGTGTCGTAACCACCATCCTCCTGTCCCCACCCCATGGGAAACGTCTCTGATTCAAAACTCTAAGTGATCTCCCTAAGGATCCTATCTTATTAATATTATTGAAGTAGTATGGCTTAGCGGAAAGAGCACAGCCTTGGGAGTCAGAGGTCATGGGTTCTAATCCTGGCTCCACTACTTATCAGCTCTGTGACTTTGGGCAAGTCGCTTAACTTCTCAGTGCCTCAGATACCTTGTCTGTAAAATGGGGATTAAGACTGTGAGCTCCACGTGGGACAAGCTGATAATATTGTATCTCCTTCAGTGCTTAGAACAGTGCTTGACACATAGTAAGCACTTAACAAATACCATCATTATTATTATTATTAATACCTACATTGACAGGGAGAGGGAACCCCATGATCCTAGAGAGACCTCTAGCCTTGGACCATTCCTCTGCCTCCTGAGGTTTTCCTTGCTTAATTGCAGCTTGGGCAAAATATTTACATTGTTTAGTGTGTAGTACTTGGGAGAATACAGCATAAGTACCATGCATTCCTGACCCTCAAGGAGCTCACAGTCAAAAGGGGAATAGATACAGACAAAAATCACCCTCCTTAACCTACATCCCTTGGGAATTTCTTCCCACCAGGCTCTTGCAACATCCCCCAATGTGCTCCAGATATTTCCTCCTTCTCCAGTGCAGCCCACATACCACAGAGGAATGGAACAGGGTAAGAAGGTGAAAAGTAGTTTCATATGCATCTGCGCAGCGGTAAAGTGCTATCCACATCCAATTCAAATGCTGTTTGCCATTTTTCAAGGCACAAAACTGGAGCGCTACAAGGAAAGCAGTTTCTTTTGCATTGATTCCAAACTAATTCTAGGGTTATATTAAAAAAAAATGCACCAATAAACAGTAAGCTTTATAAAATGCCCCATTATGTGATTTAGGATTATAGTAAGGTAATATTCTTGGAAATCAAAATGCAACATTTATGCTTTATTGCTCAGAAACTCATAATTTGTCTACCTTGGGGTTTTAAAAAAGTCAATTCTTTAATGAACAAGAAGCCCTGCTAATGTTGTATTATCTCTCTATGCCTGTGAGGTGCCAAGCTATTTTATTAATCTTAGACTGCATTACATTATTTAAAACTTTGGATCCTCACTTTATTAAAACTAATAATCCAGTCAGGAAAAAGAAAAGCCAATTGCTTCCATCACTTTAAAGTAACACTTGCTCATATTAACCCTCTTCTTGCTATTTTCTTTCCTTACTGCAAACTTCTGCCTACAAAGACCATTAATCTGCTTAGTAACCGAAAAGAAATTTATCTTTTTTCACTCACAGAGGGATAACTACATGCCACGAGTGGCAGAAATATAGGAATCTATTCTACTTATGTTTATAACTATTTCCATGCTTTGATTTGTTTGAAGATGCTTTCCTTACTCATTCTATCATCGTCAGAAAAGCACCATGGCCTAATGGATAGAGCACGAGCCTGGGAGTCAGAATGACCTGGCTTTTAAATCCAGCTCTGCCACTTGTCTGCTGTGTGATATTGGGCAAGTCAGTTCCTTCTCTGTGCTTCAGTTACTTCATCTGTAAATGAGGATTATGACTGTAAAAACTCTGTGGGACAGGGACTGTGTGCAACCCAATTAGCTTGTATTACCCCTTAGTATTGTATTTACCCCTTAGTACCCCTTGTATTTACCACTTAGTACAGTGCCTGGCACATAGTAAGTGCTTAACAAATACCACATTTGTTATTATTATTATATTATCTCTTTTCCAAAGTGAAGTTATATGAATTTGGAGTTCCCCTACTTAAGTTTTAAAGAAAAGTGGATTTGCAAGGCATGGGGTTTAAAAATGAAGAAGGGACGAATGAATCAATAAAAATAGTTATTCTAATCCTGGTCAAACTTTCTTCTTCTCACTGATAACAAATGAAAGGATAATGCTCTTTTTCACTCTTCTTGGAGGCCTTGCTAAAATGATGTTTACTGCATATTAACAGATGTGGTGATGATAATACCGAAAAATAGCATCTTTTGTGTGAGAATTTGTCACAGAACAAAGTTTTTTGTAAACCACCAACCATCTCCTTCTAGATCAGAGATAGCTTGATACATTTGTTCTATGTCTTAAACCTCTTATATTCAATAATAATAGTAATGGTATTTGTTCATTCAGTCGTATTTATTCAATCACATTTATTGAGCTCTTACTGTGTGCCAGCTACTCTACTAAGTGCTGACACTGTACTAAAGAAGACTTACATGGTCTCAATCTATTTTAATATTGTCTTGATACACCTCATAAGAACCATCTTAGTCTTCTAAGTAAAGTGTCATATAAATATTATTTGGTGATGAATGAAGGAGTCATGAGAGGTGCTAATTTAGGCAGGTTGGATCAGAAAAAATTTGTTAATTTTATAATGAAAATGATAATAGTATTTAGTATGTATTTAGCAATAAAGTGGAATACTTATACACATGTACTTACAGAGATAACCTTTGAGTTTTCTGTTTCAGGAGGAGTCATGTTTATTCTTTGCAGAAGGTCTGAATGAAAAGCAAACCATTCTGAACCTGAAAAAAAATACAGAAACCTAAACTTGATAAGAAAAATGATCACTCAACCTGTGCTGTCTGGAGTTATTTCATTTGTTAATCATAATGACAAGGCATTTTTCATTACTTCTCTCACCATATTTTACTGTAATCATTATTATTTACTGTAATATTAATTCCATAATTATTCTTTCCTGTTGAAATGATTTTATTTTTCTCACAACGTTATTGGAAGTTAATGCAAGCATTGAAACCTCATTTTTCTTTTCAGCTAAGTTTCCCAGAGAATAAAAGAAAGGAAGCTGAACTCTCATAGAATCATTAATTGGGATTAGGTAAATATATTGTCAGCCTAAAGATACCACATGAGGATTTAATGACACAGGTCTTTACATTCAGGACACAAGCAACTCTGAGAAGGTTAAGTGATAAAAACTACACAGTAAACAGGAAACAGTGTCTCTGAAGATGAGCAAAAAGAAAAAACTAGGTAGCGATAAGTCTCTGCCAGCATAAAGTGCGGATAGTAGAAGCAACCATTTCTTCCTATACCTTCCCTTAAAAATTAGTCTTGACCATGGAAAGAGGGACAGCAATTAAACCAAAAATGATTCATTGCACAACAGTTGTCAGTAAAATGGGACTTCCTACTCTCAAAGGGTACCTGAATAGAAATACAGAACAATCTATATTTAAGGCTATTTTACTGGGCAACAGTATGAATCAATCAATATACGGCAGGCAAAGCACTATCTAAGTGCTTGGAAGAGTACAATATAGTAGAATTGGTGGACATGTTCCCTGCACACATGGAGCTTATTGTAAAAAGCAGCTATAGAAAATGAAACCAATGTGCAAGATGACAAAAAGGAAAAGCTAAGCTAGACCTAAATGTTTATTGTTCACATTAATTCATTCATTCAATTGTATTTATTGAGTACTTACTGTGTGCAAGGCACTGTACAAAGTGCTTATATTTCCACAGATATACAGACTCAATGCATACAAAAACTACAATGCATACACAAGCAAATGTCCCTCAAGTGTGTATGTTCATGGGAGGGGGTACATATATAGGTGTGAATTGCCTAAGGTATGTGTGAATAGGATTTGGAGAAAATATATCAATGAAAATATATCCACTGTGAATCCAAAACAACTCGATGGCACTTGATAACAATAATAATAATAATAATGTGTGAATGGATTACAGACATCCCTTGGTGTATCTGGTTTTCCTCCACAGAGTTGAAAGGGTTGATTTATGACCTGCTAATAAACCATATTCTCTGATTGTTTCCTACAAAGGATCTGATTGGTTAGAACAACTGCCAGTATTGTGACTCAGTGAAATTATAGTAGGACATAGAGGCTGAGAGAGAGTCAGAGAGAATGTTTCTGAAAACTCTAAATCAGATCCTTTCCCATCCCCAGCTCCTTGCCCCAATCATACTCACCTCCTCCTGGCCTCCAACTGTGCATCCCAGTTGGTGCCTGACGTTGTTGCCCCTTAACAGAGAAAAACCAATGGGGCTCTGTCCTGATTCCTCGGAAGGGGTCGTGCCAATCTGGGACATACCTCTCAGTAATATCCAGCCCTCAGCCACTGCTCCTCCCAGGGACAGAAAGGAAGTGGAGGTGGGGCTCCAGGAGTGGTAATGTTAGTGGAGGGAAACAGAGAGGCCACTTTGAGAGATGTAGAAGCTGAGCTACCAGGTCCCACTTCCTTGGCTCTGCTCCCTTATCACTTTAAGGGGAATTGCAGTTTAAACCACTTAGATAATAACTGAGGCAGAGATAAAATGTGACAGCTTATTGGCTCTTCCTGGAGGACTTCATCAAATAAATGGTCATAGCTGAAATGACAACAACCCTTCTTAGAACCCTCACAAGTCACCGTGTGGAGCAAGCCAATCAGTGAGATTGCTCTGAAACAAGACTTATCAGCTAGGAAGTATGGAAGAGAGTGGGAATGCAGAAATGAAAAGAGATACAGGGAAAGAGATAGGACTCTCTCTTGCATTTCCAGGCTCTTTCCATCTAGGTGATTATGTCTCATTTCTAGAGAATTCAAAGACATGTAAGCCTCTCAATCCTGGGACATGTAGTCCCCAGGCAGCAGAGACTGCAACAATGGGCTTCCTTCTGCTTTGTAAGTCCCAGTGACTACAGTTCTAGATCTAATAAAGAAGTAAAACTATCTACTACCATGTTCTTCCAACAAAAAGTTCTTAAACCTAATATAGGCATAATAGCAACATTTATGTAATTAAAATTTATTTAATGTCTGTCTCCCCTTCTAGACTGTAAGCTTGTTGTGGGCAGAGAACTTCTACCATTTCTGCTATATTGTACCCTATCAAGTGCTTAGTTCAGTGTTCTCCACACTATATGCTCTCAATACATATGATTGATTGAACTAGAGCTTTTAAGATCTAGAAAAGATGGGAGAAGTTTTAAGTATGTTTGAGGTTTTCAATAATTTGGTTCCTGCAGCATTATAGATCTTAATTCTGAATTTCTCATTTGATTTCAAAAAGTGGTTATCGCTCCTTTTTTATATAAATAATAATCACATATGAATTCCAGAAATGGAAGTTAGCTACAAAGCATACATGATCTTGGCAGTGAGTGGTTGGTCTGCCTGTGAAATGAAGATTATCCTCATCCTACCTGTAATACTGCATTAAGTCTAAAGTATTCTAGGGGACTGTAAAATATGCATATCTCATGGCTACATGTATTATGAAAATGGAATAATTGATTTTAATAATTTTTGAAATAAACTTTAATAAATCCCCACTATTTATTAATTTGAATGGTTGAGCCTTTTGTCTATTTTCTAAACCAAACCTCTTTATGGGGGAATGTATTCTACTCAGAATTTCTATTCTAATTGGCAATAGTGCATGAGAAGTCCCTTTTAAACCTAAATCCTTTCCCCAGACCTACATCTTTAGAATAACATTTTGCTTACCAATGGGAAAGAGTGGGTAAGAATCTCTGAGGTGCTCAAATGCTAGATGCCATCCTTTTTCTATCACTTGAAAGAGACTACAGGAATGTAAAAGTCCTGGTATGGAGGGTAGATGAGGGAGCAGTCCTCCGTCATTGGGACAGGTGCCTGGTGCCTTTGAGGCCTCAGTCCCCCTACCAAACCATCACTGTGGTGCCTAATCTTTGTCTCTCTTGAGTGAGGGACAAAAAGCAAGGAAGTCCAGGGATCTTTTTGTTACTTGACTGAAAATGGGCATGGGAGAGAAGGTTGAGAAATCACAATGCTACCTTGGAGAATCTTGCTAATTACTTAAATGTTTTTAGATTTAAATGTTCATTTGCTGTGTCTGACTCTTCTCCTCTCCCCCCACCCCCAATATGGGAAGCTCATTATGGACAATAGATGTCTTGAATTCAATTATGTGTATTTCCAACAATACAGTATACACAATTCCAGTATAGAACAATAGTGATATTTTATAATTGCTATAAAAAATTATAAAATTCTAAAGGTTTGTTTCTGATCCTTCCACTATCTTTCAAGATACAGAACAAGAGAATGACAGCACATATAAATCTTTGTGGCTAGAGGATTTGGTTTACACCCAGGAAGTAAGAAATCACTGAACTTTATTAGAATACAACAAGGTTCACCACAGTGGATCAAATTGATGGCCACATTGCTGAAGAGTTATAAATGAGGCTCAACATCCAACATCCAATATTTAAGACACCAAGGAAGATAAAGAATCATGTACAAGATACCTTGAATCTATCCCAGTGCTTAGAACAGTGCTTGTCACATAGTAAGTGTTTAACAAATAGCCTCCTCCCCCACCAAAAAAAAGATATAATCAAATGTTCCACTTGGCCCCCAAAAGCCATAACTAATGTAAACTCCCAAACCAGACAAGATCAATTTCAGGATTTAATAGTAATACAAATGGGAAAGATCACAAAAGAGAATAAATAGATTAGGTTTGCAAGGTAGTGTTTATAGGCTCTGAAGTTCAAGAATGCCAAGCTAGCTGAATCCAGCAATCAATAAATTTTATTTCATTAAGCTCCTTCTCCCTGCTCAAAGCAACAGAGTTGGTAAACATGTTTCCTGCTTATAAGGAGCTTGAAGACTAATGGAAGAGAAACACATTAAAATAAATTGAGGACATGTATAAAAATGTGTCAGAGGATGAGAGTGGGCTGCATATCAAGTGCTAAAGAGTCCAAATCTAAGTGCATAGGCAGTGTAGAAGTGAAATGGAGTAAGGGGACTAAGGGCTTAGACAGGGAAGGTCTTTTAGAGAAGATGTGATTTTAATTAAGGCTTTGCAGGTTGGGAGAGTGATGGTCTGTTGTATATGAAGGGGAGGGAGTTTCAGGCCAGAGGGAGTAAATGGGCAAGGGGTTGACAGCAAGATAGATGAGATCGAGGTACAGGAAGTAAGTTGAGGCAGTGAAGCATGTGGGCTGGCTTGTAGTAGAAAATCAGTGAGGTAAGAGGCAAGAGATAAGGCCAAGGTGTTTGAGTGTTTTAAAACCAGTGGTAAGGATTTCTGTTTGATATAGAGGTGTTTGGACAAGTACTGGAGTTCTTGAGAGTTGACAGACTGAAATTTTTTTAGAAAAAGGACCTGGGCAATAGAGTGAAGTATTCCCTGGAATGGGGACACACAAGGGACAGAGTTCTGTAAGGAGGCTGATGCAAAAGGTCAAGATGGGAAATGAAAGATGCTTGGGTCAGCATAGTGGTAGTTTGGTTGGAGAGGAAAGGGCAAGTTATAGCAGTGCTGTTTAAGAAGAATCGACAGGATTTGGGGGCAGATCAACATGCATAGGTTGACAGAGAGATGAATTTAGGATAATGTTGAAGTTACAGGCTTGTGAGCTAGGGAGGTTAGTGGCATTTTCTAAAGTGATGAGAAGGTCATGGGGAGGGCAGGGTTTGGGTGGGAAGATGTTTTGGACAAGTTTAGTTTGTAGTGCTGGCAGTACGTACAGATAGAGATGCCCTGAAGTCAGGAAGAAATATGAGATCCAGGTCTGGAGAGGGAAACTTGAGAATCATCTATAGAAATGATAGCTGAAGCCATGGGAATGAATGAGTTATCTAAGGGAATGGAGAAGGTCTGCTTGAAATTCTGATTACCACAAATTTAGGCCACCTACTGCCTCAGGGCTTTGTTGAGAAACAGTTAGATTAAAATCATCCATGGATCAAAGTCATA
This sequence comes from Ornithorhynchus anatinus, assembly GCF_004115215.2. Classification (NCBI taxonomy): domain Eukaryota; kingdom Metazoa; phylum Chordata; class Mammalia; order Monotremata; family Ornithorhynchidae; genus Ornithorhynchus; species Ornithorhynchus anatinus. The sequence continues at coordinate 114,000,436 of NC_041729.1, forward strand.
TAACAAATTAACCCACGCTAACCTCCTTTTCATCCCTGGTATAGCTTAGTTCGTGAGAAATACATTACCACATGCAGATCCTTCTAGCTGGATATCAGGGAAATAAAAGCAGAGATGCACCACGATCAATTCTTAGCCAACTTCCATATGTATCACTTCCTTTACTCAGCCCTATTTTACAATATTGCCCCAAAAGCCAGTCCCTTCCCAGAATATTCCACTGACACTAAACTTGGGCAGAGAATGGGGATAACCTCTGATAGAACTGAGCAAGCCTGTAGGCTTATTTCTAATAACTGCTTCTCCCCATTCGCTGCTCCATCAGGATACCACATCCAATTTTTCAAATCAAATTTCTCTAAAACATTTGAAACTATCTTCATTTCAAACTTTCTATGTATATAAAATGATCCTTCACAGTCTGACACAACCTAATATCATTGAGCAAATGTTAGAACTAAGTAAATATTGTCGAGTGTTAATATAAGTTGAAAATGAACCAACTTTCTTAACCCACATAATTTCTTAACATTAATCAAACTACTGGTGCTCTCAGTAGAATAGTTCACAATTCTTTTAAAAACAAAATATACATAAGGTGTTATTTTTTTCTGTTTTATCTTTGTTCTGGTTATCACAGAATCAAGGTGTGCTTTGAGAACAGCAGCATATATTCACAAGGTAAGCAAGATTCCATATACTTTGGGGCAGTTTGTCTCCAAAACACCTGAGCCATTTCTTATTTTACTTAATACCTTGCTTAACATTTCCTAATACTGCTTCTTTTCTTTTGTTTAAATCTAACCTCTTTGGTGTCTCTGAGGATATTTTTTAGCTTAGAATGTCCCTTTCCTTCAAATGGCTCCCCAAAGTTTAGCATAATGGATTATATCTTCTAATTCTTTAATTCACATGGACACATCTATCAGTCCCTTCAGTCAAAAATATACTGACTAGAATGTGGTCCTCTATTACATTCTAAGCATATCCCCTTCAGAGAAGTTGTGATATACTGATTATCACTTAAGTAGGGGTAATAGTGAATCTGTCTTGCCACTATATTTGGAGAGTGATTTAACTAAAGTCTTTTATGTGGCAATGCAGATTTTGCATTAAATCAATGAATGAAAAATGCAGATTTTGTAAGTCACAACTTCTCTGTGCTTCAGTTTCCTCAGTTTCCTTGTGTTGTTCCTATTGGCAAGACTTTAACTTATTGTACAAATCAAACTTATCTTCAAGAAGACCATCTACTGCAGAAATTATCCTTGTGAACATTAATCACCTCTGACAGTTTCTCTCTCTTCCTCCTACTCCACTTTCTCTCCCTTCCTCTCTCTGTGCATCTTTCCCTTCTATTTTGATCTTTAATTGTGTGCAATATTGGTACACATTTAAATTTTGCCTAGGATCTTTCTTCATTTTCATCTTTGCAGGTTCTGGTATGGCACAGCTCCTCATCACTCTGGCTTACTGTTATTAATACACTGTTTCTGGAATTCCTAATGTCCCAATCCTCACCTCTTCCTTCAACCTGAGGCTCTAGGAAGGGACTCTGGTAGTGAGGTACTAATGGTCATTTGAGTATTCCTGTTTTCCCTGTTTGCCAGATGACCTGGAGGCTGATGGTAGGAAGTATTGGGAGGGGCAGACAGATACACAATCAAGGAACATATTGATGACTGGGACAGGTATTTCTCTAAAAGTATGCAGTTGCCTGTAGTGATCAGCTTCCCATCTTTCCAGAGAACATAGAAATGCCCTCAAGATGTCAGCTTGTTCTGTGTTTAAATAAAGCTTACTGTCCTTGGTAAGAGTACCAAACAGGTTTCTTACTCCTGCAGATGGGTCTCACTATCCTAGGTGGCTTGTTTGTTCCTCACACCTAATGCCACCTTTTGAGGAGGAATTGGAAAAAAACTGCACATCTTGGTGGAAATACTGTTCCTCATGGAGCAGTCTCTAGGATTAATTTCTCTTAGCATTGAGACACATTGCAGAAAGTTACTCAGGGACAGCAGGCTTGACCTTTGCTCGAGCATGAGCTTGAGGAGACCGTTCTCATTAATTATCAGTTGATCCATAATATTTATTGAGCACTTGCTATGTGCACAGAATGATACTAACCTCTTGTACAATATCATAGAGTTAGTAAATTGACTGCTGCCAGTGAGGAGCTTTCAGTCTTCATCATGGACTACAACTAGGGTATTCTAATTCCTAGTCTAACTCGGGTCTTCTATTACATAGTCTCATGCTCAATGATTACACAGCCTTCCTGTTTTGGACTGAAGTGCCCCGGTGGGGATCTCCCCAGGATCAGCCAGTGATTTGATATGGGGGCTACTCTGTAGGGGGACAGGCACATTCTATAGGTCATTTCCCAACACCGAAGGACATGAAAACCTCCTATTGTCCTTGAGGAATCTCACAAATCAGGAATTAGTCCAGCCAGGCCAAATCCCTGGACCAGGGTAGAATGCCTGGTTGTGAGAAACCTGAGCCCTGCGCTCCTTCTCAATGTTTTCTCTTCAGAGTATCTCAATAAATCCTTCTCAATGGTTGCATTTTTGGGGGCATGAGATTGTGCAAGCTACTGAGCAGCCCTCTGAGCTGCTAACTCTTTCTTTCCTGACAAAATGAGGCTGCTTCAAGGTAAAAAAAAAAATCTGAGAACAGGGGTGGTGAAAATGTACATTCTTGGCAGTTAAAGGGGATGTGTGCTATACATCCCAATGTCTTGTCTTGTCTAGGGAAAGAGACCTCAATCCTAGCAGCAGTAGCAGCATCTTAATGGCTTTGAACTGTGAAGTAGTACATAAGGTGACATGTTTCCGTGACCTGTGGAACTCTGCCAAGGAACAACATTGAAAATAACAAAAAATGTATGTTCTTGTTCCTGTTCTGTTCCCTTTAGGAAAATACAGTGGACACAGGAAATGAAATGGCACCTATCAGTGACATTTGATAGGTGCCATTTTTAAACTACATAAATGTACATATGTATATCTATGTATTTTTTTCAATTATATTGTACTCCAACTATTCAATGATTTTATCCTAATGTAATAGTACAACTTCTTGTTAAGTTCTATTCCTCCTACTAAAGTGTGCAAATCATATTTCTCTGTCTGTTTCTTCAATTAAATTATAAGCACCTTGTAGTAGGGAATGCATCTTCATTCATTCAGTTGTATTTCTTGAGCACTTACTATATGCAGAGCAATGTACTAAGCATTTGGAAGGTAAAATGCAGCAATAGAGAGAGACAATCCTTGCCCACCCCTATATTACAGTTTAGAAGAGGAGAGACAGACATCAAAAACAAGTAAACAGACATCAAGATAAATAAGTAGAATTACAGATATGTACATATATACACAAGTATTGAGGAGCAGGGAGAGGTGGGTAGAGTGAAGGGAGCAAGTCGGGATGATGCAGAGGGGAGGGGAAGCTGAGTAAAAGTGAGGCTTAGTCTGAGAAGGCCTCTTGGAGGAGGTGAGCCTTCAGAAGGGCTCTGAAGAGAGGAAATGTGAGTCTTTGGCAAGTTTGAGGAGGGAGGGCATTCCAGGCGAGAGGTAGGACATGGGTCAGGGATCGATGGTGGGAAAGGTGAGAAAAAGGCACAGTGAGAAGGTTAGCACCAGAGGAGTGGAGTGTGTGGGCTGGGATATAGAAAGAGAGAAGGGAGATAAGGTAAGAAGGGGCAAGGTGATGGAGATCTTTGAAACCAATAATGAGGAGTTTTGCTTGATATGGAGGTTGATGGGCAACTACTGAAGATTTTTGAGGAGGGAAGTGACATGCCCAGAACATTTCTGTAGAAAAGAATCCCGGCAGCTGAATGATGTATGGACTGAAGTCGGGAGAAACAGGAGGTTGGGAGGTCTCAAAGGAGGCTGATGCAGTAATTCAGTCAGGATAGAAAGAGTGATTGTACTAACATGGTCAGTAGTTTGGATGGAGAGGAAAGGGAAGATCTTGGCGATGTTGTGAAGATGAGACCAGCAGGCTCTGGTGATGGATTGAAAATGTGGGGTGAATGAGAGAGCAGAGTCAAGGATGACACCAAGGTTGCAGGCTTTTGAGACAGGAAAGATGGTAGAGCCGTCCACAGTGACAGAAAAGTCAGGAAGAAGACAGGGTTTTGGAGGGAAGATAAGGAACTCTGTCTTGGACATGTTGATTGTTAGGTGGCGGGAGGACATCTAAGTAGAGATGTCCTGAAGGCAGGAGGAGATACGATCCTGGAAGGAGGGAGAGAGAACACAGGAGAAGATATAGATTTGGGTATCACCCACGTAGAGATGATAGTTGAAGCCATGGGAGCGAATGAGTTCTCTGAGGGAGGGAGTGTAGATGGAGAATAGAAGGGGACCAAGAACTGACGCTTGAGGGCCCCCCTACAGTTAGGGGATGGGAGGGGGAGGAGAAGCCCACAAAAGTGACAGAATGAATGGCCAGAGAGATGAGGAGAGTCAGGAGAGGATGGAGTCAGTGAAGCCAAGGTTGGATAATGTGTTGAGGAGAAGGGGATGGTCCACAGTGTCAAAGGCAGCTGAGAGGTTGAGGAGGATTTTATGAGTAGGCGTTGTTGGATTTGGCAAGAAAGAGGATATTGGTGACCTTTGAGAGGATGGTTTCAGTGGAGTGGAGGGGCAGAAGCCAGGTTGGTGGGGGTCCAGGAGAGAGTTGGAGGAGAGGAATTTGAGGCAGCGAGTGTAGATGACTCACTCCAGGAGTTTGGAAAGGAAGGGTAGGAGAGAGATGGGGTGATAACTGGAGGGGGGCTGTGGGGTCAAGGGAGGGTTTTTTTTTAGAATGGGGAAAACATGAGCATGTTTGAGGCAGAGAGGAAGAAGCCTTTGGAGAGTGAGTGGTTGAAGATGGAAGTTAAGGAAAGAAGGAGGGAAGGGGTGAGAGTTTTTTATAACATGGGATCGAATGGGGTTCAATGCACATGTGGAGAATGTAGCACTTGAGGAGGCAGGAGATCTACTCTGAAGATACTGCTGGGAAAATGGGAAAGTTGAAAGGGGGGCCGAGAGGAGGGGGATTGAGAGGGGGAAGGGGTAATTTTGGGAGCTCAGACCTGAATGTGTTAATTTTCCTAATGAAGTAGGTGGCCAGTTAGTTGGAGGTGAGGGATGGGGGAGGGGGAGGAAGGGGGGCTTGAGGAAGGAGTTAAATGTCAGGAACAACTGACGAGGGTGATGGGCATGGTGTCAATAAAGGAAAAGAAATAGCTTTGCTGTGCAGAGGATAGGGCAAAGTTAAGGCATGAAAAGACAAACTTGAAGTGGACAAGTTTGGCCTGATGTTTAGATTTCTGCCAGCAGCATTCAGAGGCTCAAGCATAAGAGCGAAGGAAGCAGACAGTGGAGGTGATCCAGGGCTGTGGTTTAATGGTGAGAGAGTAATGAAGGGATAGGGAAATGAGTGAGTTGAGTAGAGAGGGTGGAGTTGAGAGCATCAAGAGTGGGTAGAATGGCTATGAAGGCTAGTGGGGAGTGATGCACTGAGAGAGATGGATGGGGTTGAGAGAGTGGAGGTCTCTGTGGAGGAAATAGTACACATCTATGTGGAGGAGGAGTGTGTGAGAGGAAGCAAGGGAGAAGTTTCTGTTCAGAGAGAAGGATTTCAGATTTGGTGAGGGTGGAGATTGTGCAGCAGTGTCTTGCTTCTCTTTTTCTCTCACACCTGCTTAGTTCACAATAGGCACTCCGAAAATATGACTGGATGCTGACTGATTTACTTCTGCTCTGGAGTTTGCCAGGGCTCAGCTTTAAAACTTGTTGGCTAGACCGGGGCTTTTTCCAGAATTCAAAACTTCCTGGTACTTTCTTCCCCTGTGGGGGTGCTGACAAGTTCTGAGTCAAGGGAGAAGAGAATCAGGAATCCCAGGCTTGGTGGAGGCAAATGAGATTCCATCTCCCACCAAATCCCCTCTACCATATCCCTTACCCAAGCCCCCAGAAAGAGAGTTCCCTATCTTGGGGAGAAGTATCAATATGCATATTTCTTGGCTCCTGACACCTCTCCCAATGAAAATAAAGTGTTTGTTAGTAATAATAAAAATGAATTTGTTAAGTACTTGCTATATGCCAGGCACTGTAGTCCCTGAGACATTTGGAGAAAGATTCATTTGAAACACGAATGTCTGGGAGCAGAACAGTGCCTTTCTCCAAAAGTCATAGCTTCCTTTTCAAAAATGACTTACTGAATTCATAAGGTGAGAAGGTTGCAAAGTTCATTTTGCTGATTACTCAGTAAAAACAGATGATGAGCTTAGAAATTCTGTGAAAGGCTAGCTATACTAATTTTTAAGAATTCCTAAATCCATCTGTCTCTACTTTCCCATGTAGACATGTGTTTATTAGTTAAAGATTAAAGTAGGAGTTGTGGTAATGCTCCTTCAAAATCTTTACATGAAATGAGGATGAGGGAAAGACACAATTCATATGGTAGAACCTCTGAAAACAAAGACTATATTTATGGAAGTGTTAACTGTGTCTGCACAGGGTGAAACCACACTTATTTTGACTTGATCTCACACCATCTGATTCAAACAGACCTTCTGTTTTTAAAAAAAAAAATAAAAATCAGTTTCCATTGTGGGTGTATTAACAATTAACAAGTTTTAAGGGAGAGCCAGAAATGTGTTTATAGACAGATGTTCACAGCATTTTCCAGAGTCACTTGAAGACAAAATCTGAGGCATATATAGGCTTCGTGAAGCAGAGTATCAGATCATTCTCTTAAATGTTGAGGTTAAAAGAGGAGCTATAGTTTGATTAGAGTCTATATTTTAACTTGATAGAGGAAGAAAAGTATCATGTGATATGCAAATATCAGCACTAACATCCACCTAAAAGAGCCCCCAAAACTGGTAGGGATATGGAGAACAAAGATGAATAATAAATCTGAATATATTTCTATAGTCACATAATAATTCCAAAGTCAAAAATACCTAGAAGGTGTGTTTAAACAAAACAACAAACCAAACCCCTGAACTTGTCCTATAAAAAGTGAAGCATCCTTCTAGAGTTTGGAACTTTGGTTAGAAATAAAAGTATTGCGCCTGCATTTTACAGTATCGTACATCCATGTCTAAGTGGCAATAGTATACTAATTAGGACAAAAATCGGAACAATAATGATAGACATATGGGTAATAAATGGTTACATCACCTAGACCTGCTAGAATTCTTTCCTAGACTATAGAGGGAGTTGAAACCTGAGCATCACAAGAAATATATCTCTTTGATTATTTAAAATAGGCAGACATGGATATATTACAGATTAGTCATGAATCAATTAATCAATCAATGGTATTTGTTGAGTACTTTCTGTATGCAAGGCACTGTACTCAGTACTTGGAAGAGTATACTATAACAGAGTCAGTAGACATGGTCTCTGGCCACAGTGAATTTACCTGAAAAATGGCCAAAGCTACTGGACTTGATGGATGACACATGGAGATCTTCCAACAGGGAAGGAATACTCTGTTTTCTTGCTCACACAGTCTCTTTTCAACATAAGGAACACTAAATAATTATTAATATCTCTACCCTATTGTCCCTTCCTATACACTTAATCCTACTCCCTAAGCATTTAGGTACTCAACCCAACCCCGCAGTACTTAGGTATATATCCTTATATTCAGTTATTTCCCCTACTTGTAATTTATTTTAATATCTGCCTCTCCAGCTAGATTGTAAGCTTCTTGAGGGCAGGGATCTTGTTTACTAACTCTATTGTATCTCTCTCTACAATCAGTGGTATGTGCAGATCACTGTACTAAGCTCTTGGGAGACTAAAATTAAACAGAGTTCATTCATTCATTTATTTATTGAACACAAGCATTTGTTATATGCCATGCACATTTATTTATTGTGCACAGGGTGAGAGCTGGTAGATACATTACCTACCCAAAAGGAGCTTATAATTTAGAGGATAGACAGGCATTTAAATAAATGATGGATATTTACTTAAATGCTGTGGAGCTGAGGTTGGGGTGGATTGCAAATGCTTAAAGGGTAGAGATCCAAATGCATAGGTGAGGAAGAAGGGAGAGAGAGGAGGGGAAATGGGGGGGTTGGTCTGGGAAGGCCTCTTGGAGAAGATATGATTTTAGTAAGGTTTTGCAAGTGGGGAGAGTGGTGGTCTGTCACCCAAGGAAGAGGACAGAGTTCCAGACCAGAGGGAGTACGTGGGCTAGCAGTTGGCAGTGAGATAGATGCGATACAGGTATAGTGAGTAAATTGGCATTAGAGGAGCAAAGTGTACAGACTGGGTCATAGTAGGAAATCTTCAAGGTGAGGTAGGAAGGTGCAAGCTGATTGAGTGCTTTATAGATAATGGAAAGGAGTTTCTGTTTAATGCAGGGTTGGATAGGTTCTTGATGAGTGGGAAGACATAGACTGAACATTTTTTAGAAAAATGATCTGGGTAGCAGAATGAAATAAGGACTACAGTGGGGAAAGACAGGAGCCTGGGAGTTCAGGGAAGAGGCTGATGCAGTAGTCAAGGTGGGATACGATAAGCTCCTAGATCAAGGTAGTTGCAGTTTGGCTTGTTGTGGCCAGATAATGTGTCTACCCACTCGATGGTACTGTACTCTCCGAAGTATGAGGGCTGGGTTTTAGAAGGAAAGGAGTAAGGTGAAGTAGAGGGGGCAAGGTGGTGGAGTACTTTAAAACCAATGGTGAAAAAATTTTTTTGATGCAGAGGTGGATAGGCAACCACTGGAGTTTTTGAGAAATAGGGGGGACATGCCCTGAATATTTTTGTAGAAAATGATCCAGGCAGCAGAGTAAAGTATGGCCTGGAGAGGGGAGAGACAGGAGGTTGGGAGGTCAGCGAGGAGGCTGATGCAGTAATCCAGGTAGGATAGGCTGACCAATTATATTAACGTGGAAGCAGTTTGGATAGAGAGGAAAGGGCAGATTTTAACAATGTTGTGAAGGTGGGATCAACAGGATTTAGTGATAGATTGAATATGTGGGTTGAATGAGAGAGAGGAGTCAAAGATATGGGCTTATGAGGCAGGAAGGGATGGGAAAGTCAGGGAGAGAGCAGGGTTTGGGTGGGAAGAAAGGAGTTCAGTTTTGGACATGTTAGGCTTGAGGTGATGGGAGAACATCACAGAAAAGATGTCGTGAATGCAAGAAGAAATGAGAGACTGCAGAGAAGGAGAGAGAGTTTAGGGCTGGAGATGTAGATTTGGGTATCATCCTCATTGAGGTGATAGTTGAAGTCATGAGAGCGGAGGAGTTCTCCAAGGGAATGGGTGTAAATAGAGAATAGAAGGGAACCCAGAACTGAAGCTTGCGGGACACCCCCTACCCCAGTTAGGGGGTGGAAGGCAGAGGAGACCATGAAGCCCACGAAGGAGATTGAGAATGAATGGCCAGAGAGATGAGGAGAATCAGGAGAGGATAGAGTCGGTGAAACCAAAGTTGGATAACATTTCCAGGAGAAGAGGGTGGTCCACAGTGTTAAAGACATCTGAGAGGTCTAGGAGGATTAGAATGGAGTAGGAGGCCATTGGATCTGGCAAACCTTTATTGAATGATACCTCAACAGTCCAATATATCATTGCTAGATGCCCAAATAGATGAAGAAGGGAGACAGTGTGACCTAGTAGGAAGATTGTAAGACAGAGTCAGAATACCCAGGATCTAGTCCCAACACCACTAACCTTTTGGCTGTGTGACCCTTGGACACATCTTAAATCTTTGTGCCTCAGTTTCCCCATATGAAAATTTGTTATAAAATACTTGCACTTTTCCCCTCTTAGACTATGAGTCTCATGTGGTGAGGGCACTGTCCGGCAGCTTGGCATACTGGATAAAGCACAGGCCTGGGAGTCACAAGGTCATGGGTTCTAATCCTGGCTTTGCCACATGTCTGTGTGACCTTTGGGTAGATCTTAAATCTCTGGGCAAGTCACTTCACTGCTCTGTGCCTAATTTACCTTATCTGTAAAATGGGAATTGAGACTGAGCCCCACATGGGAAAAGGACTGTGTCCAACTTGATTTGCTTGTATCCATTCCAGTGCTCAGAATAGTAACTGGCACATAGCAAGTGCTTAAGAAATTCCATAATTATTATTATTATTAAAGGATGAGCTAACAAGGAACAAAACCAGCTTGTTCTAGTGGAAAGAGCATGGGCCTGGGAGACCTAGGATCTGGGTGAAGCACCATGGCCTAGTGGATAGAGCATGGGCCTGGGAGTCAGAAGGACCTGGGTTCTAATTTCGACTGTCACTTGTCTGTGTGTGACTTAGGCAATTACTTAATTTCTCTGTGCCTCAGTTACCTCATGTGGAAAATGGGACCGTGACCAACCTATTTAGTTTTTAATCTACCCCCTTGCTTAGAACAGTGCTTGACACATAGTAAACTGGCATGCAAAGTCAGGAAGCATTCCATATTTTACATATTATGCTATTTAATTAATGTGTATATATAACTATAATTCTATTTATCTATTTTGATGCTATTGATGCTTGTCTACTTGTTTTGTTGACTGTCTCCCCCTTCTAGACTGTGAGCCCATTTTTGGGAAGGACCTGTCTCTATCTGTTACCGATGTACTTTCCAAGCACTTAGTACAGTGCTCTGCACACCGTAAGTGTTCAATACGATTGAATGAAATACCATCATTATTATTATTCTAATTCCATAACTACCACTTGTCTACTGTGTGACCGTGGGCAAGGCTGTCAATTTCTCTGTGCCTTAGTTACCACTTCTATTAAATGGAGATTAAGACTGTGAGGTCCCTATGGGACATGGACTGTGTCCAACCTTATATACCGCCCAGCTTTTAGAGCAGTGCCTGGCAAATGGTAAGCACTTAAATACCATTGAAATCAAAGTCCCCAAGCACTTAAGTACAATGCTCTGCACATATTAAGGACTTAGTAAATGCCACTGATTGATTGACTGATAAATATAACAGAACATAAAAAAATAGATTTTTGGATTGAATATGAGGGTTGACAGAGAGGAGTCAAGGATAACACCAAGATTATGGGCTTGAGAGACAGGAAGGATGGTGGTGCCACCTACAGTGACAGAGATTTCTTGTCTTTCCCTTCCTTTGTCACCCATATCAATCCACCTCTACCACTTACTACCGGTACTAGTCAATCACCTACCATCCCCTCCTCCCGACGCCCCTAGACCCCATCTCCAACAGTTTGAACAATTTTGATCCCTTTCTCAGATTCCCTCCCTCCTTCTCCATGCCTACACTGATCTTTGGGAACTTCGATATCCCCAAAGATGTTCCTGAAGACCCTTCCCCTGTCTGCTTTCTATCATTCCTGAGATCCAGTGACCTCCTACTCCACCTCACCTTGCCTACTAATTTGGACATCCTTTCTATATCATCATCCGTAGTCACTGTACAATTTCTATCCTCACCCCATTATACAGCTGTTCATTATATAACCGTATTTTTGAGAACACATTCTGTAAAATCCCAGTTCACTAATGAATGACACAAGGTACATTTGAATCATCTATCTCATTTATTTTAGTGTCTGTCTTCCCTGCTATAGTGTATGTTCTTTGAAGGCAGGGTTTATTTACAGTAATTCTATTGTACTTAGTGCTTAGCTCTAAGTTCTCATTTACTGCCCAACCACTTAGTGCTCTGCACATGGTATAATGCAATAAAATACTATTAATAGTTTGCCAACAAAACATCTGCAATCATGAGTAAGCTTCATCCTGCTGACTTTCCTGTTGCACTTACTCTACCGAGGGCTTATGAACAAGAATTAATCAGTGGTTTTTATTGAGTCTTTCCTATTTGCAGATGATCAATCACTGGCATTTAACAAGAGCAAAGCTTAGCTACTTCTTAGAACAATAAGAGAACAATACAGTTGGTAGACATGAGTCTTGACTGCAAGGAGCTAAGGCAAGGAGTGGCAGAGTAGACATTAAATAAATTACAAATAGGGGAAGCAAGGGAATGTAAGACTATGTACCTCAGTGCTGTGGAGGTAGGATAAGTACTTAATTACTTAGGGAAAGAGGATTAAAGTGAACAGGTGATACATTAGGGGAAGAAAACAGAGTGAGCAGATGAGAGATTAGTCAGGGAAGACTTGGTAGAAGAGAAGTAGTGTGGCCAAATGAAAGAGCACAGGCTTGGGAGTTAGAGGATCTGGGTTCTAATTTCAGCTCCACCACTTGTTTACTGTATGACTTCACTTCTGTGTGCTTCAGTACAGTTGAGGTACTGGAGGTACTCCTCCCTCCAATTTAGACTGTGAGCCCCACAAGGGACAAAGACTGCATCTGACCTGATTGATTTGTATCTACTCCAGCACTTAGAATGGTGTTTGACACATAGTAAGGGATTAATAAATATTAAAGAGTGACAATTTTTTTAAGGTTGAATTGTGAAGAGAGGTGGCCTGTCTCATATGAAGGAGGTTGAATGGGGATAATACCATTTTAAAAGTCAGATCTTATCTTTGGAAGCCCCACTCACTGTTCAATAGAGAAGATCCTGAAATTGACTGTGGCAGGAAATGTGCTAATATCAAGGATTCTAAGGCTAGAAGGTTTGGATCCAGAAAATGAACTGCCTCATGGAGCTATTTCAGGAGAAAGATACATACATCTACCCAAAACCATCTGCTTGTTCCCACTCTGCTTCATGTGGGCCATGTAGAAAGGCAATATAGAGCAATAAAAAAAAACTGATTTGGATCAGATAGCACAGTAAGGCTGGAAAATATAAACACAGCCTTAATTTGCCCTACTGTTTGCACATTAGTTGTCAATTCCAAAACATAATCCATCACTGTTATGTGTCCCTCCTTGCTCCTGACATCCCTGAATAGGCTTGAGAGGATATTCTCTTGTATGTAAATATTCTCAACTGCTGCTTTATGTTTTGGGGTCAAAAATAAACACAAAATTATCTTCAGAGACAGCTTTTTAATATTTCTCTATTTACAATAATACCTGAAAGTCTTATGCCACCTTGCTCTTTCCAAAACCCTCAAAAAAATTAACTACTCTATAATTCCTAAATGATTTCTCAGCAGCAATAGTAGTGATGCTAGTTAGAGTTATTTTAATGTGATTGATGGAGAAACTGCTGCAAAGTTTTTCTGGAAATTTTCTAGTTCACATGATGTTATCAAAGAAATGTCCAGTTCCAATCATTGCAGAAAAAGTGAAAGAAAAATACAGTACTTAAAATACAAATTAATTTGGGAAAAACATGACTCAGTCATTTAAAAAAAATCAAAAGCATAATAATAATAATAGCAGTTGTTAAGCGAATACTATGTGCAAAGCACTGTTCTAAGTGCTGGGGGTGCTACAAGGTGATCAGGTTGTCCCCTGTGGGGCTCACAGTCTTGATCCCCATTTTACAGAGGAGGCAACTGAGGCACAAAGAAGTTAAGTGACTTGCCCAAAGTCACAGCTGACAAGTGGGGGAGCTGGGATTCAAACTCATGACCTCTGACTCCCAAGCCCGTGCTCTTTCCACTAAGCTATGCTGTTTCTCAAACATCCCTCCAGAGAACAAAAATAGTCCTTGCTATCTATAAATTATTATAAAGTCTGATTTTTATAGGTAAAACCTCCTTTCATTTTAATAATAAATTTAATAAATTAAGTGTGATTTAGTGTATGATGGAATAACACTGATATGTTGCCATGGAGATGGCCCTTTGATATGAGAAATGATAGAGAATTAAGATGAAAATATTTTTTGTCACAGAGATAAAAACATGCAGAGAAGGGAGAAAGGAAAAAAGCAATGAACAAAAATAACATGTATACCAACAGAGACTTACTGTGTCCCCTAAGCTCAAAATTAACTAAAAGGACAAGTAGATAATTTAGCTAGAGCAAATAGTTCATCTTTCATTTCTTCCTATGTAGAAAAGCATGTGCCTCCTGGAATGGCACAGAATAGGAGCTGCCCAACCCAGATGACTGCCCTGGAGGCACAGAGCTGAGAAGATGTGCAGAGCAGCAACTGAACAGTCTGTGTGGTGCCGCAGACCAACAATAAGCCTAAAGAAGACATGGCTTGAATGAGCTTGCCTTCCTCACTCAACCAGCAGGTACAGTCTGCCCTGTACTAGGCTCTGTAGAATCTCAGTGGATTCAAATTGCATTGCTAGGACACAGAGCGGTCCCACCAAAGGCCCCTGGAAACTGGAAGTTTGAGGAGTATGAGGCAAGTGGCTAAGGATCGACATATTTTGGAGTATTTGGCCAGGACCAAAGTTGTGGCAGAGAAAGGTGAATATAACAAGAGAAAAGGGAGATAAATGAAAGGAGAAAAGGATACCAAAGGCAGGAGATGGAAAATGGGCAAAAGGAGAGGGAACAGAGAAGCATAGAGAGAAAAAGGAAGGAGACAGCAAAAGGGAGTGAAATGAATAGAGGGAAATGTGTTTTATCTGCCACTGACGCCCATTGCTCACTGTTGCTGCTGGGATTGGATCGAAAAAAAGCTATATTTCTGTTTCCTAGAGTGCTTTGGTGAGGGCTCTTACCCAGTGTAATGGGACTTCTGATGATACAGGCTGGACAGCTACTATTGGTGGAAGAATCCCGGCGAAGTAATGTGTTCTACTGGAAAGGGAACAGGATTAAGTTAGGAGACCTATGTTCTAATGCCAGCTCTGCCACTTGGGTAAGTCACTTCAGTTCTCTGTGTCTCAGATTTCCTATATATAAAGGGGGATTAAGTACTGACCTTCCTTTCCCATAGACTGTGAGCCCCATGTGGGACAGGGACTAAATTTGATATGATTTTATTGTCTATACCCTAGTGCTTGGGAGAGTGCTTGGCATGTAGTAAGTGATCAATTGCTACTATTATTACTTCTCCAGCATGGCATGGCTATATTTAGATAGGGTGCTCTCCATGTTCAAAATTGACACTGCTGACTGTGTGGTCCCATCCATGTATATGAATGTGGCTGAAGAAACCCACGGTTGATGCACGACAAGATTAAAGTCCAATGGACTTGATCTTCTGATGAGCCAGGATTGAGGATGGTGCAAGGAGGAAATGTTTAGCACATCTTTTGTAGTTCCTCCCCGTTTCATTCTGGGAAGCAGCATGACCTAGTGGAGAAAGTCCAAGTCTTGGAGTCAGAGGGCCTGGGTTCTAATTCTGTCTGTCATTTGCCAACTTCTTTGGACCTCAGTTTTATCAATTATAAAATGCAGATTCAATTACCTGTTCTCCCTTCTACTTAGACTGTGAGCCCAGTGTGGGACAGGAACAGTGTCCAATCTTATTAATGGGTATCTATTACCTTCACACTTAGAATAATTCTTGATACATAGTAAATGCTTAATAAATATACTCTTAATAATTATTATTATTCAGTGTATCATTAAATAGGGCTGCTCAGACAGCCACAGTACAACCTCACATTTCGCGCCTTTAATGTCAAAGTCGATTCACCTGTGCTGGACAGTGACAGCATGGGAAAGAATCAAAAGTGGATGATCAAGTGATCAAAATGTTGATTAAAGACAATGGCAGAGACTCAAGTTTTTACTACACGGAAGAAGGCAATGGTAAGCCACTTCCAAATCTATAACAAGAAAACCCTATGGATACACATAACAGAATTATCTTATGACAGAAAATGGAACCTTCTGAAAAGGCTGTGTCCATGGAGTCTCTATGGGTCATAAGCCACTTGACAGCATTTGAAGAAGAAGAACAATGCCAATTTACTCACAATACCTTGATCTCATCTCTCAGCACTAAAACCTTGCTCACATCATCCCTCTATCCTTGGAACTCCATCCCCCTTCTTATCTGACAGACCATCTCTCCCCATTTTCAGAGCCCTAACTGAACTGATATCTCCCCCAAGAAATCTTCCCTAACTTCACCCTTCCTTTCTTCATTGCCTATGCACCTGGGCCTGTACTCCTTAATAATTAATAATAATAACTGTGGTATTTATTAAGTGCTTACTATGTTCCAAGCACTGTACTAAGTGCTGGGGTAGATACAAGATAATAGCGTTCCATATGGGGCTCACAGTCTAAGTAGGAGGGAGAACAGGTATTCAACTTCCATTTTGTGGATGAGGGAACTGAGACAGTGAGATGCTAAATGACTTGCCCAAGGACACACAGCAGACAAGCTGCAGAGCTGGTAATAGAGCACAGGTCCTCTGACTCCCAAACCTGTGCTCATGCTACTAGACCACACTATTTCTTATTTACTTTTGTTACTCTCACCACACTCCCAACTCCCCAGAACTTACACATATATCCTTATACTCTGCTGCTTGTTTTGTCTTATGCTTTCAAGCCATCTCTGATCCATAGTGACATCGTGAACACATCTCACCCAGAATACCCCACCTCCATTTGCAATCATTCTGGTACTTTATCTATAGGATTTTCTTGGTAAAAATACCGAAGTGGCTTACCATTGGTTCCTTCCACACAATAAACTTGAGTCTTCATCCTCAACTCTCTCATGCCACTGCTGCCCAGCACAGGTGAGTTTTGACTTGTAGCAGATTGCCTTCCACTCACTAGCCACTGCCCACACTAGGAGTGGAATGGATATGCCTGTGCTTAACTCTCCCCTCCCATAGTCGAGACAGGTAGAGTACTGGAAACTCTCCAAGTGCGACAGAGGGACTTAGTGAAAAGAGCATGGGCTTGGGAGTCAGAAGATGTGGGTTCTAATCCTGGCTCCACCACTTGTCTGCTGTTTGACCTTGGGCAAGTCATAACTTCTCTGTGCCTCAGTTTCCTCATCTGTCAAATGGGGATTAAGAATGTGAGCCCCAGGTAGGACAACCTGATTGTCTTGTATTTCCCTCAGTGCTTGGCACATTGTAAGCATTTAACAAATATCATGATTATCATTATTATTATTATTACTCTGATGCTTACCCTATTTGGAATGTATTTTAATGTCACTTGATTGTAAACTCCTTGAGGGCAGAGATCATGACTACCAACTCTAATAAAATGCTCAACACGTTGCTTATTAAATCAATAGTATTTAGTGAGTACTCACTGTTGGTATTTGTTAAGCGCTTACTATGTGCAGAGCACTGTTCTAAGTGCTGGGATAGACACAGGGGTATCAGATTGTCCCACGTGGGGCTCACAGTCTTCATCCCCATTTTACAGATGAGCTAACTGAGGCACAGAGAAGTTAAGTGACTTGCCCACAGTCACACAGCTGAGAAATGGCAGAGCTGGGATTCGAACTCATGACCTCTGACTCCAAAGCCCGTGCTCTTTCCACTGAACCACGCTGCTTCTCAGAGCACTGTACTAAATGCTTGGGAGAGTATACTGCAACAAAGTTGGTATGTACATTCTCTGACAATAAGAATAATAATGTTAATAATTATGGTATTTGTTAAGTACTTACTATGTGCCAGGCATATGAGGCTCACAGTCTTAATCCCCATTTTACAGATGAGGGAACAGAGGCACAGAAAAGTTAAGTGACTTGCCCAAGGCCATACAGAAGACAAGTGGCAGAGTCAGAATTAGAACCCAGGTCTTTTTGACTCAGAAGCCAATGCTTTATTCACTAGGTCATGCTGCTTCTAATGAGATTACAGTTTATAACATTGATTTCCCATCTATTGCACTGTACCCTTGATTGATTAGCATGGCATAGTGGATAGGAAGCTGAGGAAAAGAGGGGCTTAGTCTGGGAAGGCCTCCTGGAGGAGGTAGGGCTTTGAAAGGGGTGGTGGGGAGAGAGTCATTGTCTGGTGGATTTGAGGAGGGAGGACATTCCAGGAGAGAGGTAGGATGTGGGCCAGTGGTCAGCAGCGAGATAAGGGCACACTGAGAAGGTTAGCTCCAGAGGATCAAAGTGTGCAGACTGGGATGAAGAAGGAATGAAAGGAGATGAGGTAGGAAAGGGCAAAGTGATGGAGAGCTTTAAAGCCAACAGTGAGGAGTTTTTGTCTGATGAGAAGGTGGATAGGCAGCCACTGGATATTTTTGAGGAGAGAGGTGACATGTCCTGAACGTTTCTGTAGAAAGATAATCTGGGCAGTGGAGTGAAGTGCGGACTGAAGTGGGGAGAGGTCAGAAAAGAGGCTGAGTGACTGTATTAATGGTCTGGATGGAGATGAAAGGGTAGAGTTTGGCGATGTTGTGAAGATGAGACTGACAAGATTTGGTGACAGATTGGGGATGTGGGTTGAAAGAGAGAGCAGAGTCAAGGATGACCCCAAGGTTGTGGGCTTGTGAGATGGGAAGAATGGTTGTGCCATCTATAGTGACAGGAAAGTTTGGGAGAGGACAGGGTTTGGGAGGGAAGATAAGAAGCTCTATTTTGGACATATTGAGGTTGAGGTGGTGGAAGGACATCCATGTAGAGATGTCCTGAAGGCAGGAGTAGATGCAAGCCTGGAGAGAGGGAGAGAGATTAGGGGAGGAGATGTAGATTTGGTTATCATCCACATAGAGATGGTAGTTGAAGCCATGGGAGTGAATGAATTTTTCAAGGGAGCAAGTATAGATGAGAATAGAAGGGGACCAAGAACTGAACCTGAGGGACTCCTACAGTAGGGGATGGGAGGGGGAGGATAAGACCGTGAAGGAACCTGAGAATGAATGGCCAGGGATATGAGGAGAACCAGAAGAGGACATCATCAGTGAAGCCAAGGTTGGATAACATCCAGGAGAAGGGGATGGTCTACACTGTCAAAGGCAGTTGAGTAGTAGAAGAGGATTAGGATGGAATAGGAGCCATTGGATTTGGCAAGGAGGTCATTGGTGACTTTTGAGAGGGAGGTTTCAATGGAGGTAAGGGGACAGAAGCTGAGATACCTGAAGTGAGTCCATTTATATCCCAGTTAGAGGTGGAATAAGACAGAGCCATCTTAGCACAGACAATAAATGTTAGAATGGACATTCTGACATGGGTTATTTAAAAGTGGGCACTTTTTTTTCCTCCACACTTAGGAAAAGCCCAATGGGAATACATGAGAAAGCTGTGCCTTTCTAAGGTACAAAGTTTTTCAAGCCCTTATTTCATACCAACCAGGACTACCTTCCTGGACTAGAGGAGCCTCAGTGATATGTAGTAGAGCTCAAACTACATCTCTGATCACCAGTGTTACTGTGAAAAGCTTTTACTTAGTTTTACTAGTGTACAAGGGAGTGACACTTACATACACTAACTCCAATCCAAGGATACAATGCCAGTCTGTGATCAAAGGAGCCCAGTCTGCCAAAGCTTTTTCCTTCTGCTTCCATGTGCTGCTGACAAGTGCTGCTCTCAGCATCCTTCCTTCTTGCTTCTCTGCATGCTTCTACCCCACTGCATGCCTTCTTCTGTGCTACTTCAATGGGCCCCCAGGTGTTCCCTCACTCTTTAAAACGACTGCCTCTTATCTGCCTTAGGCATGGCAGCTGTGGCTCTACATGTAGTCATTGATTGCTCCAGGCCCATTACTGGGTAGAACAGGGAGAGAAAGCTCCATCTCCCTCCATGCTCCACCCCCCACAGGCCAGCAATCACCTCTCTCAAATAGAGTCGATCCAGTCTGTTCTTTATTGTTGTTTACAGGATCAAGAGCAGTATTTAACAAGGCAACTTGTTGTGAGTTCACCAGATGAAGGCCTAGGAAATGATTAGTTCCTGGGAGACCGGTTGGGATAGTATTCTTCCAGTTGATAGTGCTGCTTTACTTGGTGTTAATGGGTTCATTCATTCAGACATATTTATTGAGTGCTTACTGTGTCCAGAGCACTGTACTAAGTGCTTGGGAAAGTACAGTACAGCAATAAAGAGAGACAGTCCCTATCCACAATGAGCTCACAGTCTAGAGGGGAGGGAGAGACAGACATCAATTCAATTAAACAGGTACCAATATAAATAAATGAAATTACAGATATACACGTAAGTGCTGTGCGACAGGGAGAGGATGGAAGAGCAGAGGGAGCGAATCAGGGTGATGGGGTTCTGTTGGGATTACATTATGCCACTTAACCAAAACTTATACTCAGAAGCAAATGGTGAAGTTTCTGGTGTAGACATCACACTGAACAGCATTCAGAAAAGAAATCCCAGTTTGAAGCAGTGCAATGCTTAATGATAGGAAGATGTCCAGTTTTAGAAATGTATCTGGCTTATATCAATTCATTTATATTGTCACCCTAGCACCTGCAGCATGTAGGCAATACATATCTAAATCATTAGCGTCCCAAAAAGGAGCCATTTGCTTCCTCTGATTAGATTCCCCAGACAGGATCTTACTGATAGACACTTTTGATAATCTGCCTGTTGAGAATCTGATTGGTGGGAGGGAGGGGAAAAAATGACAGTGGCTGCAGACTTTGCTGGGAGAAAATTTCATATTTCATAATTTTAAATGTCCAGGAATCCCCGAAGGAACGAGACCAGGTTTTTGTTTTAAAATGTGCCTAGTGAAAACCACAAACCCTCCCTAGCACAACTTGGATTCACAGCTTGCTCCCGGATAATTGCTACAGCAATGATTACAGCCCAATACACTCCCTGGTAAGGCCCGACCCTGCTTCCTCTGCCTGACTTGACCGCTCTTTGCTAGTACAGGTGATAGCGACCTTTAAAGGACATGAGAAAGGGCTGCCAATTTTTAAAGTATTTGCCAAAAAGCTTCATTACTATTCACATAAATGCACTCACTTTATGGAACCCGAGATGGGGGATGGGGCTGGGAGCTTAGCTGGATAATGCAGCACCTCCCCCACTTCCCTGGGCCTAGGTGGGTGGGGGCACGGTCCTGCAGACTGAAAGGCCTGGAGCACCAGGAGCATAAGGATTGCTTTTCACTTTCATTTTCACTCTTGGAGGGGAGCTCCTCTTCAATTATATTCCAAATGAGTCTGGTTTACTTTCACCTCTGAACTGCAAAAGCAGGCATATGGTCATTTTACAATTAAATGATTGTCTTTTTAAATTATTGAATCAAATTCTTTAAAAATAAATGAAAGAATAAACCCATTAGAAATTCAATAAAAAAAGCCCACATTTTCTGCCATTAAAATGTACAATAATAACTTAATAATTGAGATATAAGTGGATGCATAAAAATAGTCATTTAATTCAAAGTAATTAAATTACAAGATATATTTCCTATCCAGAAAAATATGACAACATGAAGGATAGCACTTAAGTAAATTCATTATTGAATAAAGGATGATTATCTTCCATAAATCCTAGAACATAGAAAGTACAGAAAATGTAAGGCAGGAAAAGCAGATATGGAAAGAGGAATCACTCTTACTATTATTCCCAGGCCAAAAACCCTAACTGAAATCAGAGAACAAATATTTAGAAAACAAACCTGTAAACAGGTATAGAACAACTATGGATGACTAGATGACTGTATACATTTATATAGGGCAGATTTGATTGCATGCTTTCACTGAACAACATTAGTGGATAAAAGATGCATCGTCAACATAATAGAAATTGATTTTACTGAAGCATACAATATGTAGTGTCTAATGAAATCTTACTCCCCAAAAATTCAAATTGGCTTATCTATGAGGGTAATCACAGGTATTGAAAACTGTGTGAAAAGACATAAACAAAGGCAAGCATTAAAAGGCAATGTAGCAAGGTAAAAGCAGTAGAATGATTGTGGTTTCCAACAGTTCCCAGTTATGATAAAAAAAAGAAAATGAGAAGGAAACAAAAGTGATAAAACCTGGGTTGGCATGACCACCAGTTACCCCTATAACTCCAGTTCTAGTCTCCCACCAAGATTTTTATGAAGAAATATAAAAAAGGAGACCTAAAAACCAAACCTGCATCTTCATTCATTCATTCCATCATATTTATTGAGCATTTATTGTGTGCAAATTAAGTAATTAATTAATGATGGTATTTGTTAAGCACTTATGTGCCAAGCACTGTTCTAAGCACTGGGGCAAATACAAGATAATTAGGTTGTCCCACGTGGGGCTTACAGTGCAAGTCACCATTTTACAGATGAGGTACCTGAGGCACAGAGAAGTTAAGTGTCTTGCCCAAGTTTACACAGCTGATAAGTGGTGGGCCAGGAAATGCTTGGGAGACTACAATATAACAACAGACACATTGCTGCACACAATGAGCTCACAGTCTAGAGGGGGAGATAGACATTAATGTAAATAAATAGATGAATAAACAAATAAATAAATTACAGGTATATACATATGTGCTGTGGCGATAGCAAGGATGAATGAAGGAGCAAGTAAGAGCAGTGCAGAAGGGACTGGGAGATTATGAGAGGAGGGCTTAGTCAGGAAATGTTCCTTGGAGGAGATGTGCTATCAATAAGGCTTTCAAGTGGGGGAAAGCAATTATCTGTCTGATATGAGGAGGAAGTGCATTCCACAGTGGAGGTAGGATGTGGGCAAGAGGTCAGCTGAAGTCGAGGCACAGTGAGAAGGTTAGCTAGCATTAGAGGAATGAAGTGTGTGGGCTGGGTTGTAGTAGGAGAGCAGCGAGATAAGGTAGGAGGGGGCAAGGTGATTAAGTGCTTTAAAGTCAATGGTGAGGAGTTTTTGTTTGATGAGGAGGTGGATGAGCAACCACTGGAGTTTCTTGAGGAGTGGGGAAACATGGTCTGAATGTTTTTGAAGGAAAATGACTTGGCAGCAAAATGGATAACAGACTGGAGTGGAGAGAGATAGGAGGCAGGGAGGTGAGTGAGGAGGCTGATACAATAATCAAGGTGGGATAGGATAAGTTCTTGCATCTTCATAGCTTATAGAGAAAGCCTCAGTTATCTCAGTTGCCTTAGTTACCTCATCAGTAAAATGGGGATTAAGACTGTTGGCCTGATATGAGACAGGGACTGTGTCCAACCCAATTTGCTTGTATTCCCCTCAGCTCAGTGCTTAGTTCAGTGCCTGCCACATAGTAAGTGCTTAACAAATACCACAATTATTGTCATTATTATTAAGAATTAAAACCCAATCCATTTTAAGGGGAGGGGTCGAATATGCCAGGCAAAGGAGATTACACTGAGACATCTCCAAGATGAGTTAGACAACATAATTGTAAATATTAACAAGGTCAAATAAGAGAATCCCGTCTGTTCAGGAAAGAAATATTGGTTGAGATTGGTTAAAAAAGACAGTGATAACCTTGAACTCATGTTGGAAAACAAGAATAGCTTTTCTGGGGCAATTAGTACCAACGAAGAGAATGTCCACTGTATGCTCCCCGATCAACCATGTTAATTGCATATGTGTGTATGTCCTTCGTGTAAACACAGCTGTCCTTTGAATTAAAAAAATGACAATATGAGATTTAAATTAGTATGTTGGATATGGCCAATCAGAGCAACATGTGAGTGAAAAATCCCTCCCACGTTATGTCCATGAAAGATTATATCTTGCGGCACTTCATTTTGTACTGATGGTGCCTGGTGCTGTTTTAGTTTCTCTTTCTAGGTGTCATAACTTTCCAGAAGTCTTTGCTCTAAGTGTCACCTCATTTTAGAATGGAAAATAACTCACCTATGTAGTGTTTTTTCACAAGGGTCTACTGCTATGCCATATTCCAAATTTTGCTTCATTGATTATTTAAAGACTTTCTTTTTCCTTGTTTGTAGTTATTCAATATCAGCTCACCAAAAAGGTGAAATATTTGAGTATCTGGGTGTCATCCATTCTCTTCACATGCTTCACCCAGTTCAGGTGTGATTAGAGAAGAATTGCTTTGGTCCTGATGGACAGACTGAGTTCCCAGATCTCATTTTAGTATTTACTAATCTATTTACTATTCTAAATTTACTACACTATCCTAAATTTACTATACCAAATTTTGATATTGACAAGCTCAATGTGTATCAGTTATCGTTCTAAATGATGGGGTAGATATGAATTAATTAGATCAGACGCTGTCCCTGCCCAACAGGGGACTTGCAGAGAAACAGCATGGCATAGTGGTTAGAGCACAGGTCTGGGAGTTTGAAGGTCATGGGTTCTAATCCTTGCTGCTCCACTTGTCTGTTGAGTGGCCTTGAGCAAGTCACTTCGCTTCTCTGGGCCTCAGTTACCTCAAATGCAAAATGGGGATTGAGACTGTGAGCCCCTTGTGGGACAGGAACTGTGTCCAACCTGATTTGCTTGTATCCTCCCCAGCGCTTTGTCCAGAGCCTAGCATATATTAAGCGCTTAACAAATATCATAATTGTTAACGAATGTCACATAGATTACCTTGATGAAACTGCTCTAGAAGTCGAATCTGCTGTTTGTGCTGGGTATAGATATGAAAACCCCCGAAAAGATTAGTGGAATACTAAGATTATCCAGATTTTATGTCTGTTAGAGGGTGGAATTTTTGTTGATTAACAGAATGTGCATTTATTTAGCTGGAGATGTGAAGTTGATTGAATTTGCATATTCATTAGACATGAGTAGCCAATATGTATATGTTGATTAGATAGATTTAGGGAAAATGACTATATTAATCACTGGTCTGGAGAAAAGGAAAAGCAGCAGGGTCTAGTGGAAATAGCATGGGCCTGGGGGTCAGAGGACTTGGGTTCTAATCCTAGATGCTTGCTGTGTAACCTGGGGCAAGTCACCTAACTTCTCTGTGCCTCAATTCTCCTAATCTCCTTCCTACTTAGACTGTGAATCCCATGTGGGATATAAACTGTGCCCAACCTAATCAACCTTTATCTACCCTAGAGCTTAGAACAGTTTAACACATAGAAGCACTTAACAAATGTTATTTTTTTAAAAAAATGATTGTTGACTGAAGGCTGAATGATATAAATCCTGAGCACCCTGAAAAAGGTTCTGCTGTTGTTAGCTTATCAGAGACTCTACTTACCATTCCCCTGGTACCTTGAAGGACATCCTGGCTGACTCTTCCCTGGTATCTCTTAGGTAGATTTTCAAAGGTCAGGTCTAACTAAAGTGGAGAAAAAAAACAGTGGAATCAACTCATATCAGCCTACAAACAAACAAGAAGTAGCCTTGCCTAGTGGATAGAACACAGAGTCTGAGAGTCAGAGGACCTGGGTTCTAACTCTGGCTCCACCACGTGTCCTCTGTGTGACCTTGGACAACTCATCTAACTTCTCTGAGCCTCGGTTCCCTTATATATAAAGTGAGAATTATGAATGTGAGCCCTATGTGGGATGGGGACTGTGTCCAACCAGATTATCTTGTAACTACCCCAGTACTTAGTGTTTATTCATTCATTCATTCAATCAATTGTATTTATTGAGTGTTTGATGTGTGCAGAGCACTGTACTAACTCTTTGGAAAGTATAATTCGGCAACAGATAGAGACAATTCCTACCTAACAATGGGCTCACAGTCTAGAAGGGGGAGATAGACAACGAAACAAAACCAGTAGACAGACATCAGATTAGTTTAGATAAATAGAATTATAGGTATATACACATCATTAATAAAATAAATAGAATAACAAATATGTACAAATATACACAAATGCTGTGGGGCAGGGAAAGGGGTAGAAGAAAGGGAGGAAGTAGGGGCGATGGGAGGGGGGTTGGAGGAGCAGAGGAAATGGAGGGCACAATCTGTGAAGGCTGCAGTAGGTGGGCTCTCAGTACAGCTTTGGAGGGGGAAAGAAATCTAGTGTGGCAGATATGAGGAGGGAGGGCATTCAAGGCCAGAGGTAGGATGTGGGCCAGGGGTCAACGGTGGGACAGGAGAGAATGAGGCACAGTGAGGTTAGGGGCAGAGGAGCAGAGTGTGTGGGGTGGGCTGTAGAAGGAGAGAAGGGAGGTGAGATAGGAAGGGGCAAGGTGATGGAGAGCTTTGAAGCCAATAATGAGGAGTTTTAGTTTCATGCGAAGGTTGATAGGGAACCACTGGAGATTTTTGAGGAGGCTGGTGACATGCCCATAGTGTTTCTGTAGAAAGATAATCTGGGCAGCAGAGTGAAGTATAGACTGAAGCAGGAAGAGACAGAAGATAGTAGAGTGCCTGGCACACAGTAAGAACTTAACAAATAACATTAAAAAAAACTTTGTAAATTATTAAAAAGAGTAAGAATTAAACCTCTCCCCTTCAAAAAAAAAAAATCCCTTATCTCATTTAAGGGAATTTTCCACCAATATCCATTTCTTTCCCAAACTGAAATATGCACAAAATTATTTTCACAATACCTTCTGGCAGTTCTAATAACTGAGTTGTAAATAAAATTCAAATGTCAAAACGGCTCTAGGTCAAAATGGTTTAAATTCAAGTGTTGTGAAAGATCTTCTGGAATCAAACCAATGAGTTGCGCATAGAACAGATTGAAAATGTCAGAGCAGGCCTTTCATTTATAGGTTGCAGCATACTTCCCAAGCAATTGTGTTTCATAGCCTTATGAAATTGTTCAGAATTACTGTATCCACTTTAAAAAAATGAGAAAGCAGAAGCTGCTTCCTCACAAGAGGAGTTAAACATTTTGTGATGTCTCTCTGGGCTGTAATTCAGTCTTAATGCATTTCCAGTTTTCCACAGATAGAAATCATTGTATAGTCAAATGACCATACACTCTAGTGGCAACCCCTTGCTTTGTTTATGAATTTCTGTGAAGAATGGCACTACCATGTAAACAGGTGACTTCTGTTTGGCTCCGGGACAATGGTAGATGGATACAGGTAACTCTCTGTTCTTGGAATAGTGGCTAGATTCCATCCTTCTACAAAGACTTTGACTCAAGCATAGTGAATTTTCCAGATCACTGAAACAGCTGGGGATGGATGGTACCAAAGGTTCCTCTCAATATATAACACACCATCCACCCTCCTTCAAAACTGTTGAGAACTTATCTCTCTGAGCCGAAGTAATGGTGGGTGCGCCCATCAGCAACTATTTCTCCTATTAAAATGCAATTACTCCTCTTTAAACTTTCAAATTCTGTCTTTATTGTAGCAGTTCTATCCGAGGGACTGTAGGTTATTGTGACACTTACTTACAATCAGCTGTAGAATATTGGAATTTTTTTTGGTCTTTGGGGAGGTGTGCTCTGTTGTTATGATGGATTTTCTCCTTTTTTTATTACCTGAAAAATATCAGGAGAGTTTCAAAGTAATAGCAACTATTGTTACAGCATAAAACATAAAATGAACTTCTGTTGTCTTAGAAACAGAGCTAACTATTACTTTTCTATCAGAGTATGTGAGATGTAGTTATTTTTCAGCATTAAAATATGTTTCTCAGGCCACAGGAATTTTTTTGTTCTTTAAGTTTAGATAATTCAGGGGGGCAATTACTATTAACTAAAGAGGAAATTAAATAAGGCAAATTCTGAAATTATTAATTTTGTTCTTGCCCTTAAAATATTCCTGTGTTTCTGGTGGATATTGTACTATATTCTTGGTGTATTCCAGAATAATGAGAATAAATTTTATTTACTTATTTAATGAGTGATTTTAAAATTGCTTATCACTGAAAGAAGATGAGTCAGCTTGAAATTATGAATATATAATTGGATTTAAAGATGACACTATTGCTGCTGAGTGTGACTGATAAGACTGATGAATGAGCAATAATTCATCCTATAAATCAATCAAAATCAATCACTTATTTTCATAATTGCTGTGGGACTGAGAGTGGGCTGAATATTGAGTCCTTTAATTGTACAGATTCAAGCCCATAGGCAGTGCAGAAGGCAGAGAGCATTAGAGGAAATGGAGGCTTAGTTAGGAAAGGCCTCTTGGAGGAAATATAATTAAAAAACGCTTTGAGGATGGGAAGAGTGGTGATGGTCGGTTGTATATGGAAAGGAGGGAGATCCAGACCAGAGGGCAAAGGGAAGAGGTCGATGGCAAGATAGATAAGATTTGGAGTGTAAGCCTGTTGTGGGCATGGAATGTCTACCAATTCTGTTATAATATTGTCCTCCCCCAAGTGCTTAGTACAGTCTGTACAAAGTAAGCACTGAATAAATAAGATTGATTGATTGAGTGATCAAGGTACAGTGAGGCAGTATTTATTAGAGCAGTGAAGTGTGGGGGTTGGGTTGCAGTAGGAAATCAGTGAGGCTGGATAAGAGGGAGAGAGCTGATTGACTGCCTCAAAGCTTATGGTGAAGAGTTTCAACAATGCGAAGGTGGATAGACAACCACTGGAGGTTCTAGAGAAGTGGGGACTGAACTTCATTTTAAAAAATAATCTGGGCAGCAAAGTGAGGTATGGACTGGAGAGAAGAGAGGTAGGATGCAGGGAGGTCAGAAAAGAGGCTGATGCAGTAGTCATGGTGGTATAAAGCAAGTGCTTGGATCAGCAGAGTATCCATTTAGATGGAGAGGAAAAGGCAGATTCCAGAGATGCTGTGAAGGTAAAACCAACAGGATTTAGAGACAATTTGAATGTATAACTTGAATGAGAGAGATGAGTAGAGGATAATGCTAAGGTTACAGGATTCTGAGACAAGGAGGATAGTTGCATTGACTACAGTGATGGGAAAGATGGGGAGGACTGGGTTTGTGAAGAAAGATGAGTTCTGTTTTGAACATGACAAGTTTGAGATGTTGTCATTGTATCTAAGTAGAAATGTCCTGAAGGCAGGATAAAATGTGAGACCGCAGAGATGGAAATCGGTAAGAGTAGAAGGATAGATTTGAAAATCATCCATGTAGAGAGGGTAGTTGAAGTTGTGGGAACAAATACATTCTCCAAAGGAGTGGGTATAGTTTGAGAATAAAAAGGGACCAAGAAGTAAACTTTGAGGGACTCTCACATTTAGAGGGTAGGAGGCAGAACAGGAGTCAGTGAAAGGGAATCAGAAGAAGAGGCTAGAGTGTTAGGAGACACAGGAGAGGACAAATACTAGATTGTAGGGCTTTGTTGATTTTGAGAAGCAGTTCATAATCACCTGCATTATGGGAAGCAGTGTGGCTCAGCGGAAAGAGTCCGGGCTTGGGAGTCAGAAGTCATGGGTTCATATCCCGGATGTGCCACTTGTCAGCTGTGTGACTGTGGGCAAGTCACTTCTCTGTGCCTCAGTTACCTCATCTGTAAAATGGGGATTAAGACTGTGAGCCTCATGTGGGACAATCTGATTACTCTGTATCTCCCCCAGCACTTAGGACGGTGCTCTGCACATAGTAAGTGCTTAACAAATACCAGTATTATTATTATTATTATTATTGTTATTGTTATTGGATGTCCATTTCCACAGTACAGTCATCACCATAGAGGAGTTTTGCATAAATGATTAAAGGGCTTTTAACAATGCCTTCAGCCATGTAAATTGAAAGTTAAAGTTCCTAGAGACTCAGTGTCAAATTTGGGCACTAGGCTTATCATTTCTTGTAGTGCATTGAAGAGTAGCTCTATCTGGACAGTGAGCATCAAATAAGTGCAGATTTATCTCCTGATGTAATGAAGTGCTTTTTGGAAGTGGGAAGCAATAGGGTGAGACAGCAGTAGCATGCCAGATTGTACGTTGCTTCTAAAGTAACAGACAACAAGATATTCACAGTATTTCCCTACTGGGACTTAGTGGCTGGAATCTCCAAATCCCACAAGGCCTTCACTACCTTGAGATCATCATCCTTAAAATCCCTGGTCAGCCATCTTTCTACTCCTCATAAACTTTCAATTGCTATAGATTTCCCTCTTCACCAAGCAGAAACTTCTTACAATTTATTTTAAGGCTCTTCATCAGCTTTCTCTATCTTAATTAGTGGCTCTCTAAACCTGCTAATCGTCAGCTTGCATATTCACTTCTCTTCACCTCTCTTTCTATACCTTGTTCTCCACTCCCTTGCCTCTGATCACTTCATCATGTTGTTGATGGTGGAACTCCCACCATCTTAAAATATACCAGACTACAACTTTCCCTATCTTCAAAGTGATCCTAAAAACAACATCCTCCAAGAATCAATCAATCAATAAATCAGCGGTATTCATTGAGCACTTACTGTGTGCAGAGCTCTTTGCAAAGCATTTGGGAAAGTAGAATGCAACAGAGTTGGTAGATACGCTTCCTACCCACAAGGAGCATACAATCTCAGCTGTGTGACTTTGGGCAAGTCACTTAACTTCTCTGGGCCTCAGTTACCCCCTCTGTAATATGGGGATTAAGACTGTGAGCACCATGAGGGACAACCTCATCACCTTGTATGCTCCCCAGCGGTTAGAACAGTGCTTTGCACATAGTAAGCACTTAACAAATGCCATCATTATCAACAGTGAGAAGCACCATGGTCTAATGAATAGGAACAAGGTCTGGGAGTCAGAGGACCTGAATTCTAAACCTGACTCTGCCACGTCTGCTAAATTACCTCAGGCAAATCATTTAACTTATCTGTGCCGAGTTACCTCATCTGTAAAATGGGGATAAAAACTATGAGTCCCAGGTGGGACATGGGCTGTGTCCAACCTGATTATCTTGTATTATTGTGGTATCTGTTAAGCACTTACTATGTACCAAGCACTGTATTTATTGCTGGGGTAGATACAAGATCATCAGGGCTCCACATGGTTTTCACAGTCTAAGGAGGGAGAACAGGTATTGAATTCCCATTTTGCAGATGAGGGAACTAAGGCACAGAGAAGTGAATTTACTTGCCTAAATCCACATAGCAGATATGTGGCAGAGCTGGGATTATAAACCAGGTCCACTGATTCCCAGGCCCATGTTCTTTCCACAAGTCCACACTATTTGTATCTACTGCAATGCTTAGAACTGGCCGGCACAAAGTAAGTGCTTAACAAATACCATTTAAAAAATCTACAGGGTGAGACAGGAGTTGAAATAGCTGAGGGATAGGGGAAATAGTAGAGTATAAAGTTATTTACATAAGTACCATTGAGCTGGGATGAGTACAAAGATGTTTAAGGGGTACGCAGTCAAATTCATAGTCAAATCAGAGGGGAAAGTAGATAGGGGAAATATAGGGGTCAGCCTGGGAAGGCTTCTGGGAGGAGATATGATTTTAGAAGGGTTTTTAAGGTGGGAAGAGTGGTGGATTGTAAAACATGAACACAGGAGGAGTTCCAGATCTGAGGGAGGATATAGGCAATAGGTCAGTGGCAACCTCCTGTCTCTCCCCACTTCAGTCTATATTTCACTCTGCTACACAGATTATCTTTCTACAGAAAGACTTTGGGCATGTAGCGCCCCTTCTCAAAAATCTCCAGTGGTTGTGTATAACCTCCGTATCAAGCAAAAGCTCTTCACATTTGCTCAAAGCTCTCCATCACCTTGCCCCTTTCTATCTCACCTCCCTTCTCTCCTACAGCCCAGCCCACACACTCGGCTCCTCTGCTGCTAACCTTCTCACTGTGCCTCCATCTCACCTGTCCTGCCATCAATCCCTCCCCCATGTCCTACCTCTGGCCTGGAATGCCCTCCCTCCTCACATCTGCCAGACTAGCACACTTCCTTCCTTACAAGCCTTACTGAAAGCTCACCTCTTCTGGGAGGTCTTCCCAGACTAGGCTCCCTTTTTCCTCTGCTCCTCCTCCCCACCCCATTGCCTTGACTCCCTCCCTCTGCTCTACCCCCTTCCTGCCCCAAAGCACTTGTGCATGTAAGTACATCTTTATTATTTTATTTATTTTATTAATGATGTGTTTATATCTATAATTCTATTCATTTATATTGATGCTATTGATGCCTGTTTACATGTACCTGTTTTGTTTAGTTTTGTTGTCTGCCTCACCCCTTCTAGACTGTGAGCCCGTTGTTGGGTAGGAATTGTCTCTATTTGTTGCCCTGTTATGATTTCCAAGCGCTTAGTACAGTTCTCTACACAAAGTAAGTGTTCAATAAATATGATTTAATGAATGGATGAAAATACAGGAGACCAAGGTACACAGACTAGGTCTGCATTAAAGGGTCTTAATGTGTGGGTTGGATTGTAGTGGGAAATCAGGGAGGTTAGGTAAGAGGAAGAGAGTTGATTGATTTAAAGCCAATGATAAGGAATTTCTGGGTAATGTGGAGATGGATGAACAACCATTGGAGGAGCAATGATTAATCTATTAATTATATTTATTGACTGTTTATTGTGTGCAGAACGCTGTACTAAGCGCTTGGGAGAGTACAATCCAAAAGATTTGGTAGACATGTTTCTGCCCACAATGAACTTACAGTCTAGATGATTCTTGTGTGGAAGGATTTTTCAGAAAAATGATTTGGGCATCATGATGGAAAAGAATTGGCAGATTCCAGAGATATTTTGAATTGACACCATTTGTGACAGATTGAATGTATAGGTTGAATGAATGAGTTGAGTCAAGGATAATGCCAAGGTTAGGGGCTTGTGAAACAGGGACGATGGTGGTACTGAAATAGGAAAGTCAGGGAGAGGACAGGGTTGGGTGAGAAGATGAGGAGTTCTATTTTGAACATGTTAAGTTTGTGTGTGTTGGTGTGACATCCGAGTAGAGATGTCCTGAAAGAAAGAGGAAATGTGAGTCTGCAGAAAAGGCTAGAGAGGTTGATTTGGGAATCAACCATGTAGAGGAAGTAGTTGAACCTGCAGGAATGTCAAGGGAGTGGGTGTGGGTGGAGATCAGAAGAAAATAGAATAGACTAGAATAACAGCCACCAGTGACCTTCTTGATGCCAAATCCAACAGCCTCTAATAAATCCTCATCCTCATCAATCTCTCACCTGCCTTTTTTGGCAGTCTGTGAAGGACAGCTTTCAACAATGAATCAGAGTGGAATAGGTCCTGTTATGCTTGAAAAGTGAAGGATTCAGTTTTTCAGGGATGATCAATCAATCAACAGTATTATAGAGCACTTACTAGGTGCAGAACACTCTTCTAAGTGCTTGATAGTCATTTACTTTTTCTAAAGGCTCTCCAGGTATGTTAACTCATTGTGGGCAGGGAAAGTGTCTGTTATATTTGATATTGTACTCTCCCAAATGCTTAGAACAGTGCTCTGCACACGGTAAATGCCCAATAAATACAGTTGACTGGCTTACTAACTAAACTCCATTATCTTCCTTCGTTGCCTATTGTATTGTTTTATCACCCTTTGATCAATACGTTTTTCTCTACATTAAATCAAAATCTCTGCAGCTTTAATTGCAGACCTTCTGGCCTGGAATTCCCTTCCTTCTCTTTCATATCTGACAGGTGACCACTCTCCCCACCATTAAAAGCCCCACCAAAAATCTCTTCCCTTCACTGACCAAGCCCTCATTTCCCCTATTTCCCCTGCCTTCTGAGTTGTGAAGAGACTTAGGTCTGTACCCCTAAAGTGCTTGATAGTATCACCATCTCCCACACCAGAGCACTTAATGTACATAGCCTTCCAACTACTATGACAACTACTCCTACTGATTCTACTGTATCATCTCAAGTTCTTGGTACAATGCTCTGCACACAGAAACCACCCAATAAATACTATTGATTCTGAAGATTTAAGACGATCCTCTAAAAATAAGTGCTGTTATCATCATTAGTGTTTGCTCTTACCATGCTTAATACTTATGTAATTTTTTAAAAAAAGAGATTCTCAAAGGATTGGAAAGACTAACTCTAGCAGTGCCCATTTAAAAAAGGAGAAAACCATCTTCTCCTTGCACCTGAAATCTAACATTGTTCAAAATCAAGATCTGACAGATGTGCTTGCTACTGCTTGGTATTTAGTACAGTATCACTATACCCTGACTGCAGCTCTTAATTGGTTCCATGAAAATAGAGCATTAAATGAAAGAGTGCTAAATGAAGCATAACTTCCCACAGGAAATAAAGCAAAGTGCTTTGATGCGTTGCCATGATGCAAAAAGACCCTCAGATTTAAAATATATTAAAAGCCAGAGATAAAAAGCACAATGAATGTACTTAAAGGATCAAATAGTGATGCAAACATATAACAGTAATGAAAGATTTTGAGTTAGATGATTTATGTGCATGCATGAAACTACTTAATTTAAAAAGTGTAATTTTTCACATCTGATTCAGAAAAACGGATCTTGTGCACACAAACTACAGATGTGCTATTATCCATGCTGACGAGATGTCATTATCTAATGCTAGATAAATTGACTTTAATCACTGCAAATGGAGTCAATCAAAATACTTCAAAGGGAGGGGAGTAGAAATACCTAATCCTAGGGAAATCTACATTAATTTGAAGTGAGAAAGCACCATAAGTAATATAAGCATTAAAATGCAAAATCTCTATTATGCTAAAAGAAGAGTGTCATAAAGAAGAAGTTCAGAGGTGATTCCCAAATCTGCCTCTCCACCCTGACTTCTCTCCTTTTCTGGAGTTTCACATTTCCTTCTGCCTTCAAGATATCTCTCCTTGGATGTTCTGATGACAATTTACACTTAACATGTCCAAAACAGAGCTCCTCATCTTCCACCCAAACCCTGTCCTCCCGCTGACTTTCTCAACCTTTGTAGATAACACCACAGTCTTCCCTATCTCATAAGCTCCTAACCTTGGCAATATGCTTTACTTACCTCTCTTACTCAATCCATAAATTCAGTCTGTCATCAAATCCTAATGGTTTCCCCTTCTTTCCTATCCATCCAACTGCTACCACATTGGTCCAAGCACTTACCATATCCCACCTTGATAAATTTTTATCATTCTCTTTGTTGACCAGCCTACCTCCTGCCTCTCCCCACTCAAGACCATACTTCACTTTGCTTGTGGATCATTTCTGAAAAGTTGTTCAGTCCCTATCTCCTCATTCCCCCAAAACATCCATCTGCATCAAACAGAAACTCCTTGTCTTCTGCTTTATAACACTCAATCAGCTCTCTCCCTTCTAGCTTGACTATTTGATCCCCACTTCAACTAATCTGCACACATTGATCCTCTAACACCAACCTACTCTCTGTACCTCAATCTCATCTCTCCTGCCACTAAACCCTTTCCCCACTCCTCCCGCTGGACTGGAACTCCCTCCTCTTTCATACCCGACAGTCCATCACTCTCCCCACTTTAAAAACATTTATAAAATAACATCTCCTCCAAGAGGCCTGTCCTGACTAAATTCTCATTTCACCTATCCACTGCGTCAACAATGAACTTGGCTGTGTACTCTTTAAGCCCTCTGAGGTAATCACCTACATCTGGAACATATATCTATATATCTTTATACTCTACTATTTACCCTATCTAAAATCGATTTTAATATCAATCTCCTCTTGTAAGCTGTAAACTTCTTGTGGGCAGGAATCATATCTGCCAACTTTATTGTATTGTTCGTTGTCAAGAATTTAGTCAGTACAATGCTCTGCATACTGTAAGTGCTCAATCAAATCACTGATTGATTATAGGGAAGGGTGCATGCATCCCATGCATTTAGAATAAGTAGTTAATTTAATCAGAGGTGAAGAGAGCTCATCTGACATTTCTCTATCACCAGTGGAATAAAGCAAGTTTCGCAACAAATTCAGGATCAAGCAATGTATTCTATGCAACCTGCTTAAGGATACACAGAGGCTTTTACTAAAAATCTGCAAGCTCTGGTAAACATTGTTAAATCCCTTGAGGGCAGGAATCACATCTAATTCTTTGATATTCTCCCAAGAGCTTAGTACACAGTAGGTGCTCAATACATGCTACTGGCTGACTCCTGATTCTCTATGGAACATAACCAATTGACATGACATGGGCATCACTAAAAATACTTGAAGCAGTCACACAAGACTACTTTAAACTGATGATTGTGAGGTGAGTTAGTTTAGCTTGGGAGAAGCAGTGAGTAAGTGCTAATATGTAAGCCAGGGCAGCAGGGTGGGCAGGAAAGCCAACTCAGAAGTTTATTTTTGTTGAAGAATTCTTCCCATCAAATGGCAAGATAGACTCACAAACGAAGGGGCTATGAAAGGAAGTAGGTGTACTAGAATTTAAAACAATGCTTTTGCTTTGAAGCAACACTTCTTGGCTCCTAAGAGGATAATGGAAGACAAGGAGACACCTGAGAAACCACTGCATCTTGAAATGAGAGGGGTGGGGTGGGGGGCTACAAACCAGGAGAACTGAAGAAAAACGTTAAAATTTTGTAATACTTAATTCAAACGGGGGGCCTAACAGGATCCTCAGGAGACAATAGTAGTAAAAATACCCACAAATGTCCTGCAGCACTCAGGAAAATTGAAGTTATTTTTAGAGAAAAGCCTTAATGAAGATCATAAATGGAAAACAGTTCAGGAGACTGCAGTGTATAAATTCAACAACACCCCCTCCTCCCCACCCAAAGACAACTCTCCAAATGCCAACCTTTACACCTGAACATTGTGGAAAGGACTTTTATTTTTGAACAGGCAATTACACCTTCATCCCAGGACTAAACTCTCACTCTCACTGACACCATCTGAGCTATATATATATATGTATGCCTTTTTACACACCACACACACACACACACACACACACACACGTTTATGAGAAGCAGCGTAGCTCAGTGGAAAGAGCATGGGCTTGGGAGTCAGAGGTCATGGGTTCTAATCCCGGTTCTGCCATTTGTCAACTGTGTGACTTTGGGCAAGGCACTTAATTTCTCTGTGCCTCAGTTCCCTCATCTGTAAAATGGGGATTAAGACTGTGAGCCCCACGTAGGACACCTGATTACCTTATATCTCCCCCAGGGCTTAGAACAGTGCTTGGCACATAGTAAGCACTTAACAAATACCATTATTATATATATATATATATACATATATATATGTATATACAGATATATGCCTTTTCAGGATTATTTCAATTCTTATTTTACTCCCGCATTTTTATGATGCATTCAAAAAACTATGGAGAAGGAATAAAATATAAAATAATGTTTTGGGCTAAGATCCCAACAGTACGAAAAGTCTTAGTAATAATACTGGTATTTGTTAAGCGCTTACTATGTGCAGAGCACTGTTCTAAGCACTGGGGGAGATACAGGGTAATCAGGTTGTCCCACGTGGGGCTCACAGTTAATCCCCATTTTACAGATGAGGTAACTGAGGCACAGAGAAGTTAAGTGACTTGCCCACAGTCACACAGCTGACAAGTGGCAGAGCCAGGAGTCGAACCCATGACCCCTGACTCCGAAGCCCAGGCTCTTTCCACTGAGCCACGCTGCTTCCGCAACACTTAATTCAGTGCTTGGCACATAGAAAGTGCTTAGCAAATATCATTACAAAATCACTGAAGAGGAACATATATATAGTAGTATTATAAATAATAGTATTATTTAAATGACATTTTCATTAGAGAAGTAAGAGCCTAGTGGGCAGGGAACATGTCTATCAACTATCATATATTGTACTTTCCCAAGTGCTTAGTACAGTGCTCTACACACAGTAACCACTCAATATGTATTATTGATTGAGACATATACCTTTGCAACTACGTCATTTAGTTGAAGTTGCAGATATTTGATATTAAGATGACTAAAATCATATATTATAAGAAGTTTGTTGAAAGGAATTGTAATCTCATTATGTACTAGAAAATGGAAAATGTACTGGAAAATGGGGATGAAGTCTGTGATCCCCACATGGGATAGGGACTGTTTTCCAACCCAACAGTGATTAGAAAAGTTCCTGGCACAGAGTAAGGGCTTAACAAATGCCACATGATTATTATTATTATTATTATTACTTCTGATTATATTTCTGAGCAAGAAGGACCCTTCCATTGAAAATATAAATATTTAATGTACAAATACCATTTCATATTCCATGTTTCCCGCTATATGCTCCCCAGATGTTATCAATGATATGGGATGTATATAATCTTTAATTTTTTTCTGACATTTAAATGCAGTCAGGAGGAATAGGTGAGTGTCAAAAAATAATCAAGGAATTCTTTTAGCAATTTTTCATAGATGTGTGGGTTGCATAATTTAAGACTGTCCTGGGGCACCTATAAATCATACATAAGTTTCTTTCCTTCTTTAACTTTTTAGACAGGATAAAGATATTTAAACTGCAGCTTCTACCCCTTTTCTGTATGTAGTCCACATCGCCATTTCTCGGGCAAAGTATCAATCAGTTCGCTGATCAGAACTACCTTGTGGACGGGGTAACTCTTTAACCAAATGTTTTCAGGATATCCTTGCACACCTAGGGCAGCATCACACAAGTTGTAGCAGTTCATTAAATAATTTTGAAGATGATGGTAATAATTGGGTGTGCCATGACATACTGTTATTATTTTTCAAAGACTAAGAAACCACAGACTCCCTCTCTGCCATTCTTTTGCTAAAACCATATGACTAAGAGCCAGATGATATGAGTGAGACTCTGGAAAAGATTCCAGTGATTAATTTCACTCTTTTGATTCATTTCTATTTTTAAACCAGCGATTTGGAGCACCATAATTAGTTAAAAGCATAAGGCACGTATCTGGCCACTTCCAGGTTCAAGAACTAGCTTCCGTTAAAATATAACCTTCAGACTAATTTCAATGACTCCGCATGATGGGAGGAAAGCAGACCTACAGCTTTTAATTGCCCTCCCTTAAATTGAAGTTAAAGTTTAACCGGTTGATATTTATAAGAGATTAAACTGCAAACTGAGAACCAGGCTCTGCTGGCAAGTGGAACTGTTGCAGGTGTTGCTGACGGCGCACCACTAGGTGGCAGAAGTGACTCACAGTTGTTAGCTGACCTTTTGGCGAGCCGACAAAGCAGCCCGCCTCTTCATTCCCGTTGCAATTGCAGCCGATACGTATGTGTAAACAAGCATAAACTATAACTGACATGCACCATTATTATTAAGGTGTTAAGCAACGTCTAGCCCGGATCCTAATGACTAGCTTGGGCTGGTCAGCCGAAATGGGCTCTTTCCTGGATTTGCCGGGAAAGGAGATCGGCTCTTGAAAATAATTATCTCCTGGATGGGACTGTGAAGACAACGTGTGACTGATCCTGCACCACTGTCTTTGTGTATTACATCACTTGGTACGATTGGCAATGCGGTGTTCGATTACTGGGACGTTAGCAGTGCTTTGCTGCTACCTGCCGTGGTGATCAATTCCTATGCCCAAGATGGTTCTGCAATGTATATGACGAGGAGAGGTGAGACCAGATAAAATCTGACGACAGCTATCCACTTGTAAACACTTCCAGGTTGCAGGGTATGAAGCGCTGTGACTTTTACATGGTGCGGGCATTATTTTTAAGCAAGAGGGGAATCAAATTTAGAGGTCCATATGCCTCTTTTTGTCAAGAAATGGAGGAATTTCTATCCCTTACAACAAATCTTCAGAAATAAAATGAAGAGAGCAGTGCAGACACAATTGGAGCTTTGCTAATATTTGGAATCTGAAAGCAAAATCAGGATGATGCTTGGATTTGGAGGGTAGTTGTACTTTGAAAGGGAAGACTGTTATTCAGTAGGTAATTGAATAAAGGGGGAAAAAACCCTCATTGCTAATGAAAACTTTAGCAGGGAAATGTCAGCTCCAGCAGGCAGTGTTGAGCAGCACCACCTCTATTATCCTAGGCAGGTGGAAATCTGGAGCCTCCATCCTAAATTTAACTGCCTAAATATCCCACGGTGGTAGGGTCCCTGGTAGAAGGTGAATAGCTTGCACTATTCCCCAAAGGTCACAGTCCAGCAGTGTCCCCCAATTATAGCAAACACACACTACTTCCTCTGCAGCAGGGGTGCAGCACGTCCAGCAAGCAGTCAGGCACACAATAGCAGAGCAAAATGAAAAGCAGCAGTGGCAGCAGCCAGAGCTTTGGGCACCAGGTGCAGTGGGCTGAGAGGTGGGAAGAGCAGAGTGTGGCACTGGCAGTAAGGATTACCACACACATTTTACACATATTATGTAGGGATGGCAGAGTTGCTGACAAATCGGCCAAGGAGAGGATTTGATTGGACTGAAAGCGGAGTGCACTTGATTCTATGTTAAAAGGAGCACAACTGAGGCCCTGAATTGAATAGATGAAATGCTTTTGTCTTAGGGACCTGACCAAATTTAACAGAGGCTTCCTGCTTCAGGCTGGCATGAAACCTCCCTTGCTATTAGGTCAATTCCCAAGAAAACCGAGATTGTCATTTTAGGCGGGGGAGGGGAGAGTGTGCCTGTTGGTATGAAATTTCGACATTACCAATGGAGAGACACAGGCCGAGACAGTGTGGAAGATGAGCTAATGAACAAACATGAATTTGCTAGTGAAACTCACCCCTCATTTTCTAGGATGACTTCTATTGATGATGCAATCCTATCCACCCAGGAGTATGTGTATCAAGCACTTAGTACAGTGCTCTGCACACAGTAAGCACTCAAACCATCTTCAACTGATTGATTATGGCTGAAAATATGGAAGCAGGCTTAACATTCATTCATTCAATCAGACTTATTGAGCACTTACTGTGTGCTGAGCACTATACTAAGTGTTTGGTAGAGTACAATATGACAATAAACAGACACATTCTCTGCTCACAACGAGCTTAGAGTCTAGCTTACAAGTTGAAGCCCTCCTGCTTTGTTTACAAGGATCAATTCTGGGGCACTGATGGATTTACCCCACATTGGATATGCTTCTGTTTATAACTCTGCTTTCCGATATCCCGATCTTTGTGAGCCCTTTGTTTGTGAGAGCAGTCTCTCTCCTGATCCCTGCCTGTCAGACTGCTTGGGCACTATTGTATTCTCCCAGTGTTGTGTTGAGATTTTGCTTCACCATGTCTTTAAATCATTTTTTCCACCTTCGGTATTAATCGATCCCCTTTTCAGTTTCCCATTCGGCAACATAACATGGGTATCTGCTGTCATCCATACCCCTTCTGGGGCCTGCCCAGTGGACCTGTACCACTGTGAGTGTTACTTAAATATTAGTGAGCTCACAGTTTTTTTATTTTATGTTTTAATTCTTTATTTTTGGTATTTAAGTGCTTACTATGTGTCAGGCACTGTTCTAAGCACTGAGGTAGAATCAGGCCAATCAGGTTGGATACTGTCCATGTCCAGCATACTTAATCCCCATTTTACAGATGAAGTAACTGAGGCACAGAGCACTTAAGTGACTCGCCCAAGGCCAAACAGTAGACAAGTGTAGGGGTTGGAATTAGAACCAGATCCTTCTTACTCCTAAGCATGTGCTCTACTTATAAGGCCATGCTGCTTCTCTAGAGCCTCATTGTTGAGAATATTGTCCTATCATTTGATGTTGGCAACCAGTGCTCTGCACATAGCATATGTGCAATAAAAGAAGATGATGGACTGGCTTGTGGCATATGAAATAAAGAAAATGAATGGCTGAAGAGAGATCTTTTGGCCAGATGCACTAAAGGTGACAGCAGTTTGTATTTTTATCGCAGTGAACCTGGGAATCTGATAAATAAAACCATGCAGGATCAGCTAATTGTGCAGTTTGCTATGAGTTATCCAGAATCATCACTGGTTACATTTTTGTCCTTAGAAATCGTGTTTCCATTCTCCATAGAAATGACACATTTCCTTTCCCACAGTTACCTCCCTCTCTCCATCTTTCTCTCACTTTCTCTCTCCCCTACTAATATTACAGCTATCTATGTCAGTATTTTCTCTTCATCTCCTCTGCTTTCCACTTGGCAGTTCTGTTGGTGTCAGTGTTGTTAGTTAAAAACCATGTGTTTCTCCACAGGCAAAGTGGCTGTGGTGAGGGTTATGTGAAGATGCAATTGTCCTTTAGCTAATTAACCTTGGAACCAGAATACCATCACTGTGATCTCTTGATTACACTTAAAAGTGACCCTCGCGATGCAGTGTCATGATGACTCTCTTGGGAATCCACCTTTCTGCTCTGTTCCCCGTGGTTTGAAAGATATCATCAGTTCCTCTTAGAGATGTGGATCACTAAGTAATCAGGATACAGATGTCAAAGATATATATCTAAATATCATCCTTTCATGGGAGCACAGGTGCATTGGTGGGAAGAATGTGTTTAGATTTAAATATCTAAACAACCTACCATTTTAGTTTCCCAAATGTCAGTCATATTTATTGAGTGCTTACTGTGTGCAGTACACAGTACTAAGCGCTTGGGAGAGTACAATATAACAATGAACAGACACATTCCCTCCCCACAACGAGTTTACAGTCTAGAGGATGTCACAACTCCTTCATTTGGCTCAGCCAGAAGTTGACTGGTACAGGCTTTGTGCTGGAGCTGTGATTGTCTGTCCATCTCCGCATCAAAACAGAAACTTCTTACCATTAACTTTAAAATACTCAATCACCTTACTCTATCTTATCTTACCTCCCCGATTTCCTACTACAACCCAGCTCGCACACTTCTCCCATCTAACACCAACCTACTCACTGTACCTCTGTCTCATCTACCTCAACGCTGAACCCTGATCCATGTCCTGCTTCTGTCCTGGAACTCCCTTTCCCTTCATAACCAAGAGATAATCACTATCTACATTCAAAGCCTTATTAAAATCACATCTCCTTTAAAGGAGGAGAAGTTTCTCCTCCCTGACTAAGCCCTCATTTCCCCTACTCCTTCAGCCTTCTGCGTTGCCCTTGCATACGGGTTTGCACCCTGTACTCACCTTCACAGCACTTATCTGTAATTTATTTATTTATATTAATGTAGAGTCTCCCCTTCTAGACCATAAGCTCATTGTGGGCAGGGAACATATTTATTAACTCTGTTATATGGTATTCTCCCAATTGTGGAGAGGGAATGCATCTGTCCCTAGGACTTAGTGCATTCATTCATTCATTCACCCAACCATATTTCTTGAGTGCTTACTGTGCTTAGAAAGTACAATATAGCAATAAAGAGAGGCAATCCCTGCCCACAACAAGCTTACAGTCTAGAGGGAGGGAACAGTCTAGAAGGGGAAATACAGTGCTCCTCACAGAGTAACCACTCAGTGAATATGATTATTGATTGCCATGAGAGTTAATTCCAGGGATACTATCCCCTCTAGCTGAGTGCAACTCCTTGAAGTTCAAATCTGAGATCTGAAGGAAGAGGAATCCTGAATTAACTGTTTTAAAGTTAACAATGAGAGCTGGGTGCTGCTAGCTGGCAGTGCACTGACCACTAGTTGATCAGAGTTGAATCTTTTGGTGCTATTTTCAGACAAGTAAGTACAGCCTAAGTCTCAGTTTCTTGATTCTAACCAGGAATGCTATAAACCAAAATATTTTTCAGGGATGTAGTCACTAGCAACCAAAATCTCTTACTGGCTCTCTGACTCTGACTCTCCGGAGTAAGATTTCTGGGAGCAACACACCCTTCCTGCCTCCAGATTTAGCCCTACCCTACATTCACTGCTACTTCTACTGCTTTCTTTCCTCCTGCAAATCCAACTTCCTAATCATATGATCAGTTTAAAATAGCAACTGCAGCTGCAACAGTAAACCAGTCAGGTCCCTGTGGAAAAAAATACCTGGCTCCCATCCTCTACCCAAATCTCTTATCAGCAGTGGCAAGTTGGCACCTGGAAATAACAAGCTTTGGGAACCAAAATTTCTGTCTTCTTTATTACCTCATGGGAATGTTGGGATGACGTATAAGGTTAGAACTCTACATTACTTAGGGAAAAAAACAACAGTATACAATTCTAGATACTGTCACAAAAAGAACTGCAGGTAGTAAACAGATCAAGCATATTTCATAAATCCTCATTCTCAGGAAGCTAGTCAAATGATGGTCATGGTGGAGGGAAAGGAGGGAGGCAATGTGGGAGAGGTGGTTGGTGAGAGAGGGCAAGTCTGCAGAGGTGATGGCAGGACAGATAGCTGGGAATTAGGAGTCCATCCTGGCCAGCAGCATTAACCATACCAGTTCCTGATGGCCTCTGCTGTCCTCTACAATCCCAAGGATCTTCCCCAGAGTTTGTAAGGTCACTTTATAACTACCTCTGAACAGAAGGATCCTGATTGGTTACAAACTCCTGAATGTATTCAGGAATTTCTATGGTCAACCAAAAGCATTGTTGATTTAATATCACAGGTTACAGTGACAGAAATTAAACAATTTCCATTCTGAATTGAGCAGGATTCTATCACTACCTAGACATTTTGGAAGATGTAGCATTTTTTTTATCAGACCACTGCAATACCATTACATATATGATTGCTTCTAAGCTGAAGACTTCACCAGGTGTCCTGGCATAGATAGCCCTTATGTGATATTTATTTAAATATAATTCTCTTTTTGGGTTATTGCGAGGGTTTATAAATTTCTGTATAACTGTATTCTTTGTTCAGATCTGCTACACTCTGTTGCAAATAATCAATTCATGGTATATACTATGTGCTTACTGTATTAAGTACTTAGGAGAGTACAATACAACTGGGTTGGTAGATATGTTCCCTGCCCACAAGGAGCTTACAGTCTAGAAGGAGAGACAGGCATCAAAATAAATTACAGTTATCTATACAATTGCTGTGGGCCTGAAGGTGGGGTGACTATCAAGTGCTTAAAGGGTACAGAACCAAGTGCATAGGCTGCACAGAAGCTCATTCTCAATCTGAAACCAGAAGCAAAGGGAGTGATGATCACACTGCAGTTAGGAACATTATGAGAACAAGTGTTAGATCACCTCATCCCAACCTCCTCCATGGAACACTTGAACCACTGGGGTGGAGAAATCACTGACCTGACAAAACCAAGGGCCTCCCAAGATGGTTCACAACTAAATTTCTTTGGGCTGCTCCTCAAGCCTAAACTAAAATTCTGGGGCATACATGCATCCATCGCCCAGGACAGAGAGCTGCCCAAGGATACTGAGACCTCTCCCTCCAAGCCACCTCAGTTTGTTCAGACCATCAAACATTACCCGGGACAGAGAGCTGCCTGTAGACACTGAGCTCTGTCCTTGCTAAG
Organism: Ornithorhynchus anatinus; assembly: GCF_004115215.2. Classification (NCBI taxonomy): domain Eukaryota; kingdom Metazoa; phylum Chordata; class Mammalia; order Monotremata; family Ornithorhynchidae; genus Ornithorhynchus; species Ornithorhynchus anatinus. The sequence goes on from NC_041729.1 coordinate 114,045,176, forward strand.
CTGCCTCCTCAGCCCAGACCATAACACATTGCCTGGGAACAGAGAGTTGCCTGAGGATACAGAGAGAGGTCTCTCCCTACTGAGTTGCCTCATCCGGTCCAGACCATCTAGTATTTCCAGGAAAGAGAACTAATAATGTTGGTATTGTTAAGCGCTTACTATGTGCCGAGCACTGTTCTAAGCGCTGGGGTAGACACAAGGGAATCAGGTTGTCCCACGTGGGGCTCACAGTCTTAATTCCCATTTTACAGATGAGGTAACTGAGGCAAAGAGAAGTTAAGTGACTCGCCCACAGTCACACAGCTGACAAGTGGCGGAGCTGGGATTCAAACTCATGACCTCTGACTCCAAAGCCCGTGCTCTTTCCACTGAGCCACGCTGCTTCTCTATCAACAGTTGTCTGCCTTTACATCAATAAAGCCCTCTCTTTACTCCTAAACATTAGCCTCTTTATTCCTAAACATTAGCCTCTTCACATGCAAGGACCCAAGGGCTAGCATACAATTCAGGAATTTAATCAAGAACAACTAGATTAAGCAGTTATCGCTGTTGACAATCTCACCTACAATCCTTAAACTTCTCTGACTTCACCATGTCCTCTCAATCCCCTCCCTCCAATCAGCCCATCTCTTTCCTCCCTTCCCAGCACCCCCTTTTCCCTCTTTATCCAACTCCTCTCCACCCCTAGCATTCCCCAACCCCCTTCTCCATCTCATCCCTTTTATCCTGCCCCAGCCTCTCCCCTCACCCTCCCCGAACTTTCACACTGCCCCCTGGCCCTGCATTCTCCTCTGGGCACAGCCTCAGCCAAGTATAGCCTGTGGAACCCCTGCTCCAGTATGGGAAAGCTTCTTGTCATCCTTAACCGGTTCCTGACCCAATTACTGCTCAGGGCTGTCTAAAACAGATTTATTTTCCCACCCAAACCCAGTCCTTCCCATGACTTTCCTGTCACTGTAGACAATACCACCATTCTCCCTCTCTCACAAGGTTATATCTGTGTCCAACCCGATTTACTTGCATCCACCCCAGAACTAAGTACAGTGCCAGTCACAAAGTAAGTGCTTAATAAATACCACAATTATTAATTAGTATTATTCATCTCTCTCAATCAACCCACATATTCAACCCACCAACCAAATCCTGTTGGTTCAACCTTCCCAACATCATCAAAACTGACCTTTTTCTCTCCATCCAAACTGCTACCACATTAATCGCAGCACTTATTCTAAACTACCTTGGTTACTGCATCAGACTCATTACTGCCCTCCCTGTCCTCTCTCTCCCTCTCTTCATTCTGCTGCCCACATGATTTTTCTACAGAAATGCTCAATCCATGTTTCCCTACTCCTCAAAAACCTCCAGTGGCTACCCATCCACCTTCTCATCAAGCAGAAACTCTTTACCTTTGGTTTTAAAGCACTCAATCACATTGGCCCCTCATACTTTACCTCCCTGATTTCCTACTACAAGCCAATCTGCATATTTTGCTCCTCTAATGACAACCTACTCACTGAAACTTAATCTTGTCTATCTCACTGCCAAGCTCTCACCCACTTCATGCCTCTGGCCTGGAATGCCCTCCCTTTTCATTACCAACCACAATACTTTTCACTGCCTTCCAAGCCTTATTGAATACAGACCTTCCCTAACTAGGCCCTCATTTCCTCTCCTCCTTTGACTTGGCTTTACATGCTTAATTCACCCCCTCTCTCAGCATTTATATGCCTATCCATAATTTATTTATATTAATGTCTGTCTCCCTCTCTAGACTGTAAGTTAGCTGTGGGCTGGCAATGTGTCTACCAACTCTATTATGTTGTATTTTGCCAAGCGTTTAGTACAATCCTCAATAAATATGATTGATTGATTGACTTGGGGGCCAAGACAAGCAAGTCTGTTGTTTTCTATTTGGGAATGACTTTACATGTGGAAGAGGCATCAAGAAAATCAAGCAAGCCCACTGACTTAGACCCGGTCCTTTGCTATCGAATGCTTCCAGGCTATGCAGGGTTAGGGTTGAAGCTTCACCAAGCCTCAAAATAAAGCAATTGCTAGCCCAAACCCACTGGAACTGCAGTTAGTTTTTCCTCTCACCTAAGCCAGGTTCCTGTCTGTCCCAACACAGCCCATACCCCAGGAAGTTGAAAAGCATGAGGATTGAGGGTTCCTCTGTGACTGTGTCTGCAGTTGCAGCTGCAATTGTTGAACTCTGATCTGCGAGGATCCCCAAATTCTGCTCCTCCAGCCATAGTGCCTCAGCCCTCTGGTTCTACATATCATTGTTCTTGTCTTTTAGGTTATTTTTCTAAAAAACAGGTTATTTTACTGCTTCATCTTTCCTCTCTTCTTGCCTCCACCGTTCTTAGATGATAAGCCTTTGGAGGTCCAGGAACCATGTCTAATTTTTACCTGTATACTTTTTCCCAGCCCTTAGGACAGTGTTCTGCATAAAGTGAGGGCTGCACAAGGAAGATTCAGGTATTTTTACAGGGCTAACAAATCTGTGGCTCTGCAGCTAAATTGTGCCTTGTTCTAACTCAACTGATTACACCAGGCAAGGAACATGTCTAGGAACTCTATTGTATTGTACTCTCTCAAATGACTAGTACTGTGCTCTGCACACAGGAAGCACCCAGTAAACACAATTGATTGATTGCTTTGCCAACATCAGTTAATATTTGTCACTCAATGTATCAGATGCCTTGGAGCACAGGGAAGAGGAGGCAGAAAGGGCATTCAAACTGAGGTTCTCCTGGGCTACATTGCAGTTCTTTGTAGTAGACCAGCAGTGACCCAATAGCAGATAATGGAGGAACAGGGTTGGACGCATGATAAGAATTCCCCTCTGGTATCCCAGGGGACCAACAGCCCATTACTACTTTTGGTTCCTGAGGGGCCAAATCATGTAACAAAACATATGTAGCAGGATAAGAGTGGAACATATGAGGCAACTGCACAATGTCAAAAAGGAATGTCATGCTAATAAATAGATTAGTTCATTCAAGTGGGGCAAGCTTTAAAATGAACTATTTATGGCTTAACCCAAGAAAATTCAGAGTTTTAATCACTATAGTGGCATACAACCATTCATTCATTCATTCAATAGTGTTTATTGAGTGCTTACTATGTGCAGAGCACTGTACTAAGCGCTTGGGATGAACAAGTCGGCAACAGATAGAGACAGTCCCTGCCGTTTGACGGGCTTACAGTCTAATCGGGGGAGATGGACAGACAAGAACAGTGGCAATAAATAGAGTCAAGGGGAAGAACATCTCGTAAACACAATGGCAATTGAATAGAATCAAGGCGATGCACAATTCATTAACAAAATAAATAGGGTAAAGAAAATATATACAGTTGAGCAGACGAGTACAGTGCTGAAGGGATGGGAAGGGAGAGGGGGAGGAGCAGAGGGAAAAGGGGAAAAAGAGGGCTTAGCTGCGGAGAGGTAAAGGGGGGGTGGCAGAGGGAGTAGAGGGAGAAGAGGAGCTCAGTCTGGGAAGGCCTCTTGGAGGAGGTGAGTTTTAAGTAGGGTTTTGAACAGGGGAAGAGAATCAGTTTGGCGGAGGTGAGGAGGGAGGGCGTTCCAGGACCGCGGAAGGACGTGGCCCAGGGGTCGACGGCGGGATAGGCGAGACCGAGGGACAGTGAGGAGGTGGGCAGCAGAGGAGCGGAGCGTGCGGGGTGGGCGGTAGAAAGAGAGAAGGGAGGAGAGGTAGGAAGGGGCAAGGTGATGGAGAGCCTTGAAGCCTAGAGTGAGGAGTTTTTGTTTGGAGCGGAGGTTGATAGGCAACCACTGGAGTTGTTTAAGAAGGGGAGTGACATGCCCAGATCGTTTCTGCAGGAAGATGAGCCGGGCAGCGGAGTGAAGAATAGACTGGAGCGGGGCGAGAGAGGAGGAAGGGAGGTCAGAGAGAAGGCTGACACAGTAGTCTAGCCGGGATATAACGAGAGCCCGTAGCAGTAAGGTAGCCGTTTGGGTGGAGAGGAAAGGGTGGATCTTGGCGATATTGTAAAGGTGAAACCGGCAGGTCTTGGTAACGGATAGGATGTGTGGGGTGAACGAGAGAGACGAGTCAAGGATGACACTGAGATTGCGGGCCTGAGAGATGGGAAGGATGGTCGTGCCATCCACAGTGATAGAGAAGTCTGGGAGAGGACCGGGTTTGGGAGGGAAGATGAGGAGCTCAGTCTTGCTCATGTTGAGTTTTAGGTGGCGGCCCGACATCTAGGTGGAGACGTCCTGGAGGCAGGAGTAGATACGAGCCTGAAGGGAGGGGGAGAGGACAGGGGTGGAGATGTAGATCTGCGTGTCATCTGCGTAGAGATGGTAGTCAAAGCTGTGAGAGCGAACCATTGGTCAATGGTAATATTGAACACTTACTGTATACTGAGCACTGTACTAATCTCTTGGGAGAGTACAATATAATAGAGTTGGTAGATATATTCCCCACCCATAAGGAGCTTTTGGTACAGAGAGGGAGACAGACATTAATATAAATAAATGAATTATAGTTACATAAGGAAGTCCTGTGGGGCTGAAGGTGAGATGACTATCAAGTACTCCAAGTGCATAGGTGACACAGAAAATAGTGTAGTTCTAAAGGGGAAAATTAGAAACCTTTCCTAATGATTTACAAATCTCCCAAATGAATTGGCATATTGACACAACTTGGTCCACAGCAGGGAATTAGCAGGGTTCAACAGTTAAGAGTCTTAGAACAGACCAAACATCTCACACAAAAGTCATGCCTGAAAGGATAAACCTCACACACTGCACATTTTACTATTGGCTTGTTTAATAGTTTTGAAGGAGAAATATCATCTATATCCTCAGGGATCCTTGCTATAATAAGATTTTTCTTTAATAATGAGGCTCTATCAGCAACATTTCAAATAGTCATAATACTTAGTGTTTTCATAAGATTTCACATTGGAGAATCCCCCAGGTCTTGAAAAACATTAACATATCATTCATTTTACAAAATTTCCATGAGAAACAGATCATTATTAGCTGCTCCATTTTACAGACCAAAAAACTGAGAAAAAAAGACACTTACCTTTCTCCAAAGGCAACTGTGTGAAGAGTGAAATCCAGCAAGCCAGTCCTTTCCCCCAAGAGCATGTCTCCTCTTCAGGGAGTTAAACATTTGCATACTGTGATACCATGGTCAACATTCTTAATTGATTCTATGAAAATAGAGTGTTAAATGAAAGAGCTCTAAATAAAGAACATACTTCCTGAAGGAAATAATTTAGAGTGTTTTGATGCACTTTGATACATTTTTCCCGAAATACAGGTCAAGATTTTTCAAGCATAATTTTTAAACTACATTTAAATTTTTAAAAGACACAGTTAAAATACCAATCTAAATACATAACAACAGTGAAATGTTGTATTTAATTTTTTATGCACACATATGTAAAGGCTTTTAAAACCTTTTACATCCTATTGAAATACCTTGCACTAACACACTAGTGATCTCTCTTCTTCTAAACTAAGTATATCTGCCATTCTCTGATGTTAATTGAAATAAACTCCAATCACTCAGTCAAATGTTGACAAAGAGAGAAGGTCAAAGTAATTTTTCACGGTTATCTTGAAGATTAATAAATGTAAGGTAGACTGTAAGCTCAGTTCTTTGTAGGCAGGGAACATGCCTACCTATTCTGTTGTACTGTAGTCTCCCAAAGGCTTACTAGAGTTTTGTACATAGTAAGCGCTCAATAAATACTGTTTATTGATGGATAACTCAAAATTCAACCTTTACATGTAAGTGGGAAGAGAGGATTGTTTATCACTCTCAGTCTTTCCCTTTCAACTACTTTTTATAGTAGATTGACTGCTTTCTGAGCTTTTTCTGTAGATGATTCTTCAGTGAATGTTCTCTGCCTGGCTTAGCTTGTAGTTCAATAGTCTGGTGATGTAATTTTTGTCATTGTTGTGCTTAAACTATGTGTTGGCTCTGATCACATATTTTTGTTATGAAAACTTGCAGTTACTTGTCAGAAGAGGGAATTCTGCTCTTCCAGAGTCCTCAGAAGTCATTACTTGACCTTTGTCAACCTATGTAGCTAGTTAACAAGTTTCTATGTACCTATGAGCTCCATGCCTTCCTCTCCTCCTTGGGCTGTGCCTTTCTTCTTTTCTTCACTCCCTCCAGCACCTAAACCCCCTCTCCATTAGTCTTCTCATGCCCCTCCAACCCACACCAGATTCACGCCTAACTCATACCTTCTAAGCTGAAAGGACATACCTGTAGTGGGGATAAGGGTTACTTAAGCAGCGGCTCAGTGGAAAGAGCCCGGGCTTGGGAGTCAGCGGTCATGGGTTCGAATCCCGGCTCTGCCGCTTGTCAGCTGTGTGACTTTGGGCAAGTCACTTAACTTTTCTGTGCCTGTTACCTCATCTGTAAAATGGGGATGAAACCTGTGAGCCCCATGTGGGACAACCTGATCACCTTGTATCCCCCCAGAGCTTAGAACAGTGCTTTGCACATAGTAAGCACTTAACAAATACCACCATTATTATTATTAAGCAAGTGGAAACTGGAGCATCTAGATGTTAAGCTCCTTGAGGGCAGGGATGGTGTCTAAAAACACCATTATACTGTACTTTCCCAAGCACTTAGTTCAGTGCTTTGCAGATAGTAGGCGCTCAATAAACATCCCCTTGATTGTATTTATCTTGATAATGTTGCCTTGTTTTTGTTTTGTTCTGTTTTGCTCTGCTGTCTGTCTTCCCTGATTAGACTGTGGGCCCGTCATTAGGCAGGAATTGTCTCATCTCTTGCCCAGTTGTACATTCCAAGTGCTTAGTACAGTTCTCTGCAAATAGTAAGTGCTCAGTAAATACTATTGAATGAATGAATGAATGAATGAATAAACACTGGTGATTGATTGACAACAAATGCTGTGGTTGAGGACTTTGCATTTTTCTCTCTTGGCTAGAATGAAAGTGAGTTGTGTTAAATGAGATCAACTCTTTTTGATGATTAGTAGATGTTTTCCAGGGATTGTGAGCACTTTATTTTGAGCTCTGGAAGGCTGCTGGGAATTCAGCACAGGTCCGGGGGCTCTGCACATAGATCCTTGCCCCAGCAACCTCTGTCCCAGCAAGTTCTGGCACAGAGTGAGCTCTGTGTCAAAGTTAAGGCCACCTTCTCTGTCTGAAAGAGATGTGGCACCAGGGCTAATGGAGATGTCATGGTCTTTATTTTACTGTAGAGATTTATTCTTGCCAACAGAAAGCTATCTTTTCCCTTGTTTGACTTGTCAGTGAAGGGAGGAGGTCATACAAAGTTTACTATGTTTTCACTTTCTCATTCTTAGCCTCTAGGACCAGATAATGGATTTTTCTAATATTCTATGTGCTGGATTTCTGTCTCCAACTGTGTGAAATTTATGTGAAAAGAGGAAGTCATAGAGAGGATAGAGGGCACCACAGTGATGATTAAGAGCCTGGAATCTTAGATTTATGAGGAAAGGCTTAGCCTTCACTAGCCCAGTGAAGAGGAGACTTAAGAGAATCTTCAATTTATTCAGTCTTCTATAATGAGGATGCTGATCAGCTTTTCTTTATATCTGATCTCTCCTCCAGGAGGCCAACCAAAACAACCAGCAAGGGCCACTTTTCTGATGTGACTCCCAGAGCACCCGCTCCCAACATGTCCTCTGTATGCTGGGCAACAGGATTTAAATTACTGCAGTGACTTCCTCCTCCCTACCAAGCCACCCTCTCTGCCAGACAGCCATGTGAATCCTCTAGGAACCTGCCACCTTTCCACTGTGACTTCCAGGCTCCCTGCTTCCAAAGGACAGAGAAAAACAGCCACAGCATGCTGTCTCCACCAAATCTCAGGAAGTCTGTGGAAGCGGCTGCTACAGGAGCATCTCCGTAGCTGTGGTGGTGTCTGTGGACTCTGAGCCATGGGAAACCTGAAATTCGGCTTCTTTAGCCAGAGTACCCTACTGAGCATTGTTTCTACTTTTGGGTCTGTCCATGTCTTTACATTGTCTTAATGTTGTCTTTCATCTCTCCTTATGTTTCTGTCATCAGTTCCCTCTCCTCCTGTTTATTTTATGATTGTGAGCCCCTTTAAATTCCCACCTGTGTATTCTTTCCCATTGCTTAGTACAGTGTTCTGAACAAAATAAGCATTTAATATCACTATTACTAGTAAAGATCACACAAAAATTAATATAAGATGCCTGTGATTTAGGTTAATTAAAAGGAAATTTTCCTTGAATGGAATTCTCAAAGAGGCTATGACATTTCCTTCTCAGAATTTTTTTTTTTAATCAGGGGATTCTCATTCTCTGATTTGGCACTGGTATACTTCTGGCTAAATTGAAAAAAGGAATGTTGGTATTTGTTAAGCGCTTACTATGTGCAGAGCACTGTTCTAAGCGCTGGGGTAGATACAGGGTAATCAGGTTGTCCCACATGAGGCTCACAGTTAATCCCCATTTTACAGATGAGGTAACTGAGGCACAGAGTAGTTAAGTGACTTGCCCACAGTCACACAGCTGACAAGTGGCAGAGCCGGGAATAGAACCCATGACCTCTGATTCTGAAGCCCATGCTCTTTTCACTGAGCCACACTCTAGACTGTAAACTCATTGTGGGCAAGGAAATTGTCTACCAACTCTGTTGTATTGAACTCTCCCAAGAACTTCGTTCACAGCAAGCATTCAATAAATATCTTGATCAACTATTGGTTGAAAGTAGGGAGTTAGACTAAGGGGCCCCTCAAGATCTCTTTAAGTCTATATGCTTTCTGAATGAAATTCGAGCAGTACTTTCAACCATCAATCATACATTTCCACAGTACAATATATCTATTAAACAGCAGATCTCATCAGTAACCAGTGCCCAGTAGCAAATTCCAGAAAACACTTTTATGAATGATCAGATAATGAATTCTGAATTGTTTCAGACATCTGAGAAAACCAACCACAAATGGATATACACTTTAATTCAGATTCATTGAGTATTATTTCACATTTCTCTGGTCCACATGGCATGATTTACTAGCAATTCCACTATCCAGTTGTCATTTATTTTCCATTTCCAGTTCTACAGTTCTCCCAGTTAGGAGGTGGAAAAAAAACTCTGGAGAGTCACTATGTGGTGCCACTACCTCAGGGAATACTCAGCCAAGCCAATCAACGCTTTCTGCAGCCAGCCCCTGGAGAGGGTTAGTAGTCTTGGCTCTAGTGATTCATTTTCCTTCAAGGACATCCATGGGCTTCAGTTTAAAAGTGATAGCAGTGATAGGGTGAAGGGACTTGGGGTACACTAAGCAGAAACTGTCCTCAAATCTGCCTTTAAAGAAAGGAATAAATGGAGGTCTTAAAATCCAACCCCACAACACTTATGTGTATATATATATATCTATATATGTATATGCTATGTATATATATAAGCATATATATATATTATATATACAATATGCTATGAATTATTTATTCATATTCATATTTGTAAGCTCACTGAGGTCAGGGAATGTGTCTACCAACTCTGTTGTATTGCACTCTCCCAAGCATTTAGTAGAGTGCTCTGCACACAGTAAGCACTCATCTGACAGTTGACAGACGGTACCTAGTCTCACTCATCTCCCTCTACAACTTAATCCACATACTTCTCTCTAATGTCAACTTACTCATTATACCTCAATCTAACAATAATAATAATTATAATAATGGTATTTGTTAAGCGCTTACTATGTGCCAAATACTGTTCTAAGCTCTGATGTAGATACAGGGTAAACAGGTTGTCCCATGTAGGGCTCGCCCTTTTAATCCCGGCTCCGCCACTTCTCAGCTGTGTGACTTTGGGCAAGTCACTTCACTTCCCTGTGCCTCAGTTCCCTCATCTGTAAAATGGGAATTAAGACTGTGAGCCCCCCGTGGGATAACCTGATCACCTTGTATCCCCCCAGTGCTTAGAACAGTGCTTTGCACATAATAAGTGCTTAACAAATACCATTATTATTATCATTATTATTAATAATAATCCCCATTTTACAGTTGAGGTCACTGAGTCACAGAGAAGTGATTTGCCCAAGGTCACACAGCAGACAAGTGGCGGAGCCAAGATTAGAACCCATGTCCTCTGACTCCCAAGCCCATGCTCTTTCCACAAAGCCACGCTGCTTCTAATCTTCTAATCTAATCTAATCTAATCTAATCTAATCTGTCTCATGACTGATTGCTCACTGCTCACAATCTTCCTCTTGCCTGACACTCCCTCTGCTTCATATCTGACAGGCCACCACTTTCCCCATCTTCAAAGTCATTCTAAAATCATTTCTCCTTCAACAGGTTTTCCCTCACTAAACCCTCACTTCCCCTATTTGCCCTCCTTTTTTATGTCACCTATGCACCCAGGTGTGTACCCCTTTGAGTACTTTGGTATCTACCGCATCCTAAGCCTCACAACACCTGGGTACATATCTTTATATTCTGCCATTTTTAAGGTGTTTTTTTAAGTGCTCACTATGTGCCAGGTGCTGTTCCAAACTCTGGGGGAAGATAGAAGCTAATCAGGTTGGACACAGTCCATCCCACATGGGATTCACAGTCCTAATTCTCATTTTTCAGATGGGTTAACTGAGGCACAGAGAAGTGAAGTGACTCATTCAAGGTCACATAACGGATAAGTGGCAGAGCCAGTATTAGAACCCAGGTCCTTCTGACTTCCAGACTCTGCTCTATAGACTAGGTGATGCTGCTTCCCATTTCCCTTATCTAATTTATTTTAATGCCTGTTTTCCCTCTAGAATCTAAACTTCTTGTGGGAAGGGATTATGCCTTCTCCCAACCACTTACTACAGTATTCTGCACAGAGTAAGTGCTCATTAAATATCATCAATAGATTGATTTGAAGAGATATCTAAAGCCCTACACAAAGCAGAAAATATCCTTTCCTCTCTTAGTACAATTTAACAATCTAACAGGCACATTCCCTGCCCACAGGCACCTCATCATCCCCATAGCCCCTCCACCACCCAGGCAATTCTGTGGCAAATTGCACAATGACTGTAACCTGATGTCCAATATCACAAAAACTGAGTTTTCAAAGATTGAAGAGAATCATCTCAAATAGTAGTAGTAGAATGTATTCACTGAGCACTATACTACAATGCACTATACTTAACATTTTAAAAAGTACAATGGAAGCATAAGATGCTTTCCCTGTACACAACGAGTTTTCACTCTTATGGAAGCACCAACATAAAAGCATTTAGAAATGGAGTAATAGGAATAAATAAATTGACAGTTGATCTTACCTATGTACATAAGACCTGTTGGAAGTGGTTGATGAGTTGCTGATACTTGAATTAATCAATCAGGGATAGTTTGTTAAAGGAGATGGGATTTTAGGATGGCTTTGAATCTGAGTCGTGTTGTGACTGGTCTGATGAATTAACAACAAGGGTAGGGACTCGTGAGCTGAAGGAATCACATGTGAAGGATAGATACGGGAAATATTGAGAGCATGGGAGAGAAAGATGGTTGGCTTGAAAGGAGCATTGAGCAAGCTGAAATGGGGAGACAAACGAATGGACAAATCAATTACAACTGTTGGTCTCATCTCCCGCCAATCTGGCTGAAGGAACAAATATGACTTCATTCTTTGTCCAACGAGAAAGAAGAATTATTCTATATTTTTATCCCTGACCACTCTTTTTCTATTGATTCTGTCCAATTTTCTTTCATGTTCAGAAATATAAGGTCTTTCTGAAATCCTTTCAGGTGCTGCAGCCCATCTGATGCACGAGGATGGGGAACAGATGCTGGGCCACCTTAGATACTGATAACTTCTGGTTGATACTGTTTTTCTCAGTATGTAGTTTATGAGAGCCCATCTACTTCTTGTAACATTTTTAAGTTTGCTCCACGCAAGAACTCGATGGATTTTGTTGTTAATGATGTTGGAGAAGGAATTCCCTGCAATTACTTCTGGGTTTGAAATACACTTCTTCATAGCCAGTTCTTCAAAGATTCAAAGCTATTACAGCTTCTCTTGATGTCTAGCAAGAAATTACCAAGGTGTCCTCTGTAGCATTTATGACGGGAAATTTCTCAGTGAGTTTTTGCAACTTCAGAGGACATTTATGATGGATCATTATGTGTGTTTTCAGGAAAGATAATACCATGACAAGATCCAAATATCCTCCTAGACTGTAAGCTCACTGTGGGCAGGAAATGTAATAATAATAATAATAATAATAATGTTGGTATTTGTTAAGCACTTACTTTGTGCAGAGCACTGTTCTAAGCGCTGGGGTAGATACAGGGTAATCAGGTTGTCTTACTCCCACGTGAGTGTCACAGTCTTAATCCCCATTTTACAGATGAAGTAACTGAGGCACAGAGAAGTTAAGTGCCTTGCTCACAGTTACAAAGCTGACAAGTGGCAGAGTCTGGATTTGAACACATGACCACTAACTCCCAAGCCTGGGCTGTTTCCACTGAGCCACGCTGCTTCTCTGTGTTTCTCTCTCTTGGGAGAATGTGTCTCCCAAGCACTTAGTACAGGCCTTGTACACAGTAAGCACTAAATACTACTGATGATTGATTGATTATATATTTCACTTATCTATATTAAAAAAAAGATTACAAGCAAATCCATCCAGTAAAAGTAGCAGGATGTAGTGGTTGTACATTGCAAGCACTTAGTACAGTGCGCTGCACATAGTAAGTGCTCAATAAATACTATTGAATGAATGAATGAATGGTTAGAGCATGGGTCTGGGAATCAAAAGTACCTGGATTGTAACCCCAGCTCCATTACTTGTCTGATGTGTGACCTTGGACAATTTGTTTCACTTTGTGCCTCAGTTATCTCATCTGTAAAATGGGGATTAAGACTTTGTGCCCTGTGTGGGACAGGGACTGTCCAATCTGATTAGCTTGTATCTACCCCAGCACTTACTACAGTGCCTGGTACATAGTAAGTGCTTAACAAATTCCATAAAAAATATTGGAAGTGTGACTTGTTACTAAACTGAAACCCAGTTTTCTATTGTGATGTAAAGATCCAATCAGGAGATTTCAGAATTGGATTATGTTCAGAAAGAGCTGAATTTTTAAAATGTGTCCCAAAGCTTCAATTTATGACTTCTGGGATAGCTATGAACCTTGCTGAATATTCTCAGAGACAATCAGTAAGGGACCAATATTCATTAAGAGCATACTGTGTGAAGGGCACCATATTATGAGAAATTACAGAAGAAATACCAGATGTAGTGTGACTGTGGGCTCCTTGTGGTCAAGAATTGTACCTGTCAATTCTACTACATTGTACTCCAGAAAGGAATTTCTGGAGTTAGATTTACTGCCACCACTGCCATTAATGAGCATTTACTGAATGGTCAAATGTGATGGTCACTTAATCCAAACTGAAGATATAAGCAGATGTCTCAAGTAACTCACAATTCGTCTAGGCACAAAGTTGGATATGGAGAGCAGGTTTGGGACTATGAACAGGTAGAAACAAATTAAAATCTCCTTTTCGTTTTCCCTTTGTTAAGTGCTTACTATGTGTCAGGTACTTTACTAAGTGCGAGATTATATACAAGCTAATCAGCTTGGGCAAAATCCATGTGGCACATGAAACTCACAGAGAAATTAAGTGACCTAAGTAAAATATATACACATATTTTAATCTCACACTTATTCCCCTACCACACTCCCACAGTCAGCAAGAAGAAAGGGGAAGAGGTACAATTTGGGATAATCAATCAATCAGTGGTATTTATTGAACAGATAATTTTGCAGTGTCCCAGTGACCAATCAATATATTGACCATTGTTGTACTAAAAGACTGTTTCTTACTTGTGTGTCTCTAGTATGAATATTGTACTTATATGTGATTCTTAAATTAAGTATTCTTAGTAGAGGAAAAACAATAAAATACAAATTGCCCTCAAAGAGGAAGAGACGATATATATGTATATACATTGATTAGTCACTGGAAAACTACAAGAGTATCTGATCATTAAATACCACTGATAGATTGATTATCCCAAGTTGTACCTTTTCTTCTTGCTGCCTGTGGGAGTGTGGTAGGGGAATGATAATAGCAATAATAATAATGATGGTTTTTGTTAAGCACTTACTATGTGTCAAGCACTGTTCTAAGCACTGGGGTAGATAGAAGGTAACCAGGTTGTCCCACGTGGAGCTCACAGTCTTAATCCCAATTTTACAGATGAGAGAACTGAGGAACAGAGAAGTTAAGTGACCAGTCCAACAACACACAGCAGACAAATGGTTGAACTGGGATTAGAACCCACGACCTCTGACTCCCAAGGCCATGTTATTTCCACTAACCCACAATGGGATGAAGTGTGAGGTTAAAATACCGTAGCATTCTTGGAGAGCCTTATTACCAAGTCCCAGAATCTAATGTCTTTACTGAACAGAGGCTGAAATGCTCCAGCCCAGACATACAACCTCAAACATGGATAACAGCAGCTTGGGGTTAGTGAAAGGGAGGTTGGCCAATTCATTCAGGGCATTTGAATTTACATTTCTAACATTACAGAGGACAGTCTAAAAAGATCTTAGGTATTCTACATAACCAGTGGATCAGCCTAGCTATTGAAAAGGAAAAATGAAGGAGAATATAGCTTTAGGCTGCCTGAATTTGGTATCAGATTGGTATTCACCTTGGACTAATAATCTCCGCCCCTGTCCTCTCCCCTTCCCTTCAGGCTCGCATCTCCTCCTGCCTCCAGGATGTCTCCACCTGATGTCGGGCCGCCACCTAAAACTCAACATGAGCAAGACTGAGCTCCTCATCTTCCCTCCCAAACCCGGTGCTCTCCCAGACTTCCCTATCACTGTGGATGGCACGACCATCCTTCCCGTCTCTCAGGCCCGCAATCTCGGTGTCATCCTTGACTCATCTCTCTCGTTCACCCCACACATCCTATCCGTTACCAAGACCTGCCGGTTTCACCTTTACAATATCGCCAAGATCTGCCCTTTCCTCTCCACCCAAACGGCTACCTTACTGCTATGGGCTCTCGTTATATCCCGGCTAGACTACTGTGTCAGCCTTCTCTCTGATCTCCCTTCCTCCTCTCTCACCCCGCTCCAGTCTATTCTTCACTCCGCTGCCCGGCTCATCTTCCTGCAGAAACGATCTGGGCATGCCACCCCCCTTCTTAAACAACTCCAGTGGTTGCCTATCAACCTCTGCTCCAAACAAAAACTCCTCACTCTAGGCTTCAAGGCTCTACATCACCTTTCCCCTTCCTACCTCTCCTCCCTTCTCTCTTTCTACCGCCCACCCCGCATGCTCCGCTCCTCTGCCGCCCACCTCCTCACTGTCCCTCGGTCTCGCCTATCCCGCCGTCGACCCCAGGGCCACGTCCTTCGGCGGTCCTGGAACGCCCTCCCTCCTCACCTCCGCCAAACTGATTCTCTTCCCCTCTTCAAAACCCAACTTAAAACTCACCTCCTCCAAGAGGCCTTCCCAGATTGAGGTCCCCTTCTCCCTCTACCCCCTCTACCACCCCCTCTTCACCTCTCCGCAGTTTAACCCTCTTTTCCCCCCATTTCCCTCTGCTCCTCCCCCTCTCCCTTCCCATCCCCTCAGCACTGTACTCGTCTGCTCAACTGTATATGTTTTCATTACCCTATTTATTTTGCTAATGAAATGTACATCGCCTTGATTCTATTTAGTTGCCATTATTTTTACGAGATGTTCTTCCCCTTGACTCTATTTATTGCCATTTGTTCTTGTCTGTCCGTCTCCCCCGATTAGACTGTAAGCCCGTCAGATGGCAGGGACTGTCTCTATCTGTTGCCAACTTGTTCATTCCAAGTGCTTAGTACAGTGTTCTGCACATAGTAAGCACTCAATAAATACTATTGAATAATAATGCCTGAATATTTTTCTTTATTCCTTCATCCTCTTCAACACAGTAAAAGAAGATGGCAAAGTTGACAGAGGAGCAGTTGACTTTTGGAAATAATAATTTGGTATTTTTTTAAGTGCTTAC
This sequence comes from Ornithorhynchus anatinus, assembly GCF_004115215.2. Taxonomy (NCBI): domain Eukaryota; kingdom Metazoa; phylum Chordata; class Mammalia; order Monotremata; family Ornithorhynchidae; genus Ornithorhynchus; species Ornithorhynchus anatinus. The sequence continues at coordinate 114,061,201 of NC_041729.1, forward strand.
TGTGTGCCAAGCATTGTTCTAAGCCCTGGGAAGATACAAGGTAATCAGATTGTCTTAATCCCCGTTTTCCAGATGAGGTAACTGAGGTACAGAGAGGTTAAGTGACTTGCCCAAGGTCACACAGCGGACAAGTGGCAGAGCTAGGATTAGAACCCATGACCTCTGACTCCCAAGCCCAGGCTCTTTTCACCAAGCCATGCTGCTCAGTTTTAACTTGTACTATGCCACTTACCTGCTGTGCGACTTTAGGCAAGTCACTTAACTGCTCTCTGCCTCAGTTTCCTCATCTGTAAAAATGGGATGAAATATTTGTCTCCCAACTAGACCATGAGCCCCACATGGGACAGAGACTATGTCTGACCTGATTATCTTGGAGATATCACAGCACAAACTACTTTGTTGCTTTGAATTTTTCCACATTCCTCCTCATATTAGTACCATTCCTTAATAGAATAGGGTGTATCAAAGTTTGGCTTGTTAATATTTGAATGTTCTCTACCATAGCCAATGAAGTGAAGTTGTCCAATGGAAAGAGCACAAACCTGAAGGCCAGGTGACCTATGTTCAAATCCCAGCTCTGTCACTTGCATGCTTTGTGGCTTTGGGCAAGTCACTTTACTTTTCTGTGCCCAGTTTTCTCAGATGGGAATTAAATGTCTATTATCTTCCCCCATACAATGTGAACTTCATGTGGGCAGTGGCTGTAACTGACCTGATTATATTGTATCCACCCCAGTACTTAATATAGTGTGTGGCACATGGTAAATACTTAACAAATATCAATGTTACTGGTCTAAAAGAATGTTTCTTACTTGCATGTCTAACTTGAAAAGTATTGTACTTATATAATAATAATGATGATGATTATGTAGTTTGTTAAGCACTTACTATGTGCCAAGCAGTGTTCTAAGCACTGGGGTATATACAAGGTAATCGGGTTGTCCCACGTGGGGCTCCCAGTCTTCATCCCTATTTCACAGATGAGGGCGCTGAGGCACAGAGAGATTAAGTGGCTTGCCCAAGGTCATGCAGCAGACAAGTGGTGGAGCCGGGATTAGAACCCACATCCTCTGACTCCCAAGCCCATGCTCTTTCCACTGTGCCACACTGATTCTCTAAGAATCTTATATGATATTCTTAATTTAAGCATTCTTAGAAGAGGAAAAACAATAAAATACGGCTTGCCCTCAAACAAAGAAGAAGAGACAAAAATCAGGTCTTTGGAAAGTGAACCATATTAAAGAACATTGATTGGGGCTTATCTAAGAATACTCTTCAACTGTATTATTTTGAAACTAGCACTACTTTCAAAACCACTGCTCCTTGATAATACTAATTATAGCTCTAAATCCTCTTGGCTATGCTACTTACAATGTTCCCAATTTCTCAGTTATTTGACTGCCCCTCTTAGTAAGCTCTTAAGGATCATTGACTGTCCTGCACCTAAGGACAAATAATAAATTATTGATCAATTTTCAGAGTCATAGCAGGATTTAGGCTTAATATTCTACCAAAAACTGATAGAGGTCATGTAACAGACTATAGTAAAAACAAAAACGAAACAAAAAACTAAAAAAGCATCCAAAGAAAATCAGATTTCTAAAGAAACAAATTATGTTTCCCTGACTGCAGAAAAGCTTAAATAATCAATCATATTTATTGAGCACTTACTGATTGAAGAGCACTGTACTAAGCACGTGGGGCCATACAATATAAAAGAGTTGGTATATATATTCTCTGCCCACAAGGATCATAAAGCTAGGGGACAAGGAACTGAAAAACATTACTTAGAAATGTATACGCCTTTTGGTCAATTAATCTCTGGGATAGCTCATCAGTGTGTCTTCAAGCTCCTATGAGAAACTAAGGTTTACAATTAAATTAGATAAACAGCATCGCCTAGTGGAAAGATCCTAGGTTTGGGAGTCAGAGGACCTGTGTTCTGATTCTGGTTCCATAACTTGTTTGCTATGTGACCTTGGGTAAGTTACTTAACTTCTCTGTATCTCAATCATCTCATCTGTAAAATGGGGATTAAGACTGGGATCCCATGTGGGACATGGACTGTATCCAATATAATTACCTTGTATCTACCCCATTGCTTAGTACAGTAACTGGCTCATAGTGAGTGCCTAACAACTTCAATAAGGAAAGAAAAAAAAGGATGGGGAGTTCTATTTTGGACATGGAAAGTTTAAGGTGTTGAGAACACAGCCAAGCAGAGATGTCCTAAACCCAAAGGAAATGTAAGACTGCAAAGAAAGAGAGAGTTGGTAATGAAGAGGTGTATTTGTGAGTCATCCATGTAGAAATACTAGTTTAAGCAGTGAGGTTTCCAAAGGAATAGATGTTAAAGGAGAATAAAAAGGAGACTCTGAACTGAGCTTTGAGGAAGAGGAGCTGGAGAAAGAGATTGAAAAGGAACCACCTGAGACTATGAGGAGAACAAAGAGAGATCCATGTCAGTGACACCAACAATAAATAATGTACCCAGGTGTACACTGGTCTACAGAGTTGAAGACATCTGAGAGGTCTGGGATGATTAAGATGGAGTAGCAAGGATTTGGCAAGGAAAAGGTCATTGGTGACCATGAAGGAGTGGAGAGAGCTGTAGCCAGATTGCTGGAGGTTGAGGGGACAGTTGGAAGACAGGACGTGTCAGGAGTGGGTGAAAATATCTCATTAGAATGATGAGAGAAATAACTAGAGGGTACAGTGGGATCAAATGAAGGGGACAGTGAAGTGTGAGTGGCTGAGGGAAGAAGAGAAGGAGCAAATAGATATCAAAAATAGTCAGGAGACCTCCTCTAGAAAGATAGAATTTACTTTGACCTCTCACATCCTTTCCTCTGCCTTAAAGATAATGGCACCATTCAGGGATTACCACTGAAGCCACTCACTAATTTCTATTTTTAAAGTTCCTGTTAATTGAGACACAATTCACTATCCACCGGAATTCACTTCATTAACTTTCTACTGCTATTGCCTAGATCTTCAGTAATGGTGACCGATGACTATTGATTGAATGAGAATCTTAGTTGTTTTCCTCTCTGCCACATTATCATCTATTTTCCTATTCTTTCACACATTTTCTCCTTCTCTTCCTGACTAAGCTAGGCTATCAACATACTCAGAAAACAGGGCTTGGCATATAGGAAGCGCTTAAATATCATCATTGTTATTATTATTATTAGAAAGGCCTCATTGGGGGTAGTCTCCCTCATCCACTCCATGAGCTTCCGTGATCCCCTACCCTACAGCACCTAAGAGCAGGTTCTGATTCTTTAAAGAGGAATTACAGCAGTGGCATCTGCACATTTCACAGCAATCATGTGATCTCTTATGCCATCAGGTGACAGGCTTGCCTGAGAATGATGATGGAAGGGAGGATGAGATGGGCTTGGGAGCATCAGCAGAGGTAAAGGTTAAACTAGGATCATTGATCACCTAAATGTAGGTATTCACCAGACTGGGACTATGGGAATGTTTGGGAATCATTCACATAGAAGTGGTAGTTAAAATCTGAGGGAGCAACTGAATTGTCAAGAGCATGAATGACTGAGTGACTTTAACAAATTGTTAGCAGCTGGGTTGATGAATAGAGCCCTGTGTTTTCTTTCTCCTCAGTGTGTTCCTATGTTCGGGTCAGTGGCCCTTCCCCTTGGGACAGTCTTGGGATCAAAGTGTGAAGAAGGGGCACTGGGAGAGATATAAGGTGGCCCCCATCCACAAAATCAATGCAAGAAGTTTTGATGGTCCGGTTCCAGGTTCCAATTTCAGGTTTTGACTGCCTTCTTTCTATGGAGGGGTCAGGAGAAAACAGCAGCATGTCCTAGTGGCAAGAGCGTGGGCTTGGGAGTCAGAAGTCATGAGTTATAATCCTGGCTTTGACACATGTCTGATACGTGACTTTGGGCAAATCACTTAACTTCTCTAGGCCTCAGTTCCCTCATCTGGAAAATGGGGATTAAGACTGTGACCTCCACGTGGGACAACCTGATTACCTTGTATCTACCCAAGCACTTAGAAGAGTGCTTGGCACATAGTAAGTGCTTAACAAATATCATCATTATTATAGCTCCAATCTCTAACAAGCAGAGCTCAAGTGTGGTGCCTTATTTCCAGGAACCCACCATGAGTCGTTTCCCTATTATCTCTTCTCTTCAGAGATAATGCCTGATGAGTTAAGTGGAGAGGAGTGGCGGGCATGTTTCCCACTGTGGACCACTGTGGATGGGGCCTTCATCAATTGTCCTGCCTGCTTTCTGTGAAGCCAACTATGAAGACAGTCCAGGTTCAAGTGGAAGTCCCTTATATATGGGTTCAAAGAACTTAAACCAGGGAGAGAAGGGAGAGGTGTCCTGAAGATTGTTGGTGGAGATAATTAATTAACTTAGACTTTATTCTATCTTCCTGTAAGGGTTAAGGCCAATTCTTTACACATTGGATAAATATTTGGCTCTAAACCTAATTCTTTACTTGACCAGCTATGCCACAATGACTTCCCAACTGTGTTTCTGGAGTTGTAGCAGTTGTGATATACATTTGTGGCAGTGAAGCTAAGAGACGTGTCCCTCACTAATTAATAGTAGTATTTAACTGCTTACTATGTGGCAAGGACTGTAATAAGCAATCAATCAATCAATCCATCAATCACATTTATTGAGCGAATACTGTTTGCTCAGCACTGTCCTAAGCACTTGGGAGTAGCATGGCATAAGGGCTAGAGTACAGACCTGGGAGTCAGAAGGTAATTTTTTAATCCTGATTCTGATACTTGTCTGCTGTGTGACCTTGGGCAAATCACTTCACTTCTCTGTGCCTCAGTTACCTCATCTGTATGATGGGGATTGAGACGGTGAGAACCATGTGGAACAGAGACTGTGTCCCACCTAATTTGCTACCCCAGCAGTTAGTACAGTGCTTGGCACATAGTAAACACTTAATAGATACCACAATTATTATTATTATTATTATTCTTGTTATTATATAACAGAATTGGTAGATACAATCCCTGCCCACAGTGAGCTCACAGTCTAGAGGGGGAGATAGGCATTAATATAAATAAATTCATGATGGATATGTACATAAGAGGTGTAGGGCTGAGGAGGGGAGAATCAAGGGAGCAAATCAGGCTGATGCAGAAAGGGGTGGGAAAAGAGGACATGAAGATTTAGTCATGGAAGCCCTCTCGGAGGAGATGTTCCTTCAATAAGGTTTTGAAGGTGGGGAATGTAATTGTCTGTCAGATATGAAGAGGGTGGTCATTCCAGGCCAAAGGCAGGATGTGAGTGAGAAGTCAGCAGTGAGGGAGATGGCATCAGAAGAGTGAAGTGTGCAAGCTGGGTTACAATAGGAGGGTAGTGAAGTGAGGTAGGAGGTGGAAAGGTGATTGAGTGCTTTAAAGCTGATGGTAAGGAGTTGGTGTTCAATGTGAAGGTAGATGGGCAACCACTGGAGGAATGGGGAAGCATAGAGTGAAAATTTTTGTAGAAAAATTATCCAGGTGACATGTGGACTGAATTGGGGAGAGACTGAAGGCAGGGAGGTCAGCAAGGAGGCTAATTTCAATAATCAAGGAGAGCTAGGATAAATGCTTGGATTAACATGGAGGCAGTTTGAATGGAGAGGAAAGGGCATATTTTAGCTCTGTGAAGGTTGAACCTACACAGTATTTAGTAATATATTGAATATGTGGGTTGAATCAGAGACAGGAATCAAGGATAATGCCAAATTTATAGGCTTGTGAGACATGAAGCCTCACAGTGAGGGAAAAATCATGGCCGACAGGGTTTGGGTAGGACGATAAGCTCTATACACAGTAGGTGCTCAATAAGTATGATTGATTGAATGAATGAATGAATGAATGAATGAATAAGGAGTTCTGTTTTGGATACACTGAGTTTAAGGTTTTGGCAATACATCCAAATAGAAATATCTTGAAGGCAGGAGGAAATATGACATTGCAGAGAGAGAAAGAGATCAGGGCTGGAGATGTACAATTGGGAATCATCCACATAGAGGTGGTAGTTGAAGGCATGGGAGTGAATGAGTTCTCCCATGGCAACGATGTAGATGGAGAATAAAAGTGGACCCAGAACTGAGCCAGAGGGACACCCTCTTTTAGAAGATGTAAGGCAGAGGAGGAGGCTGGGGTAGATACAAGATCATTCATTCATTTAATCATATTTATTGAGCTCCTACTGTGTGCAGATTACTATACTAAGTACTTGGAAAGTACAATTCAGCAACAAATAGAGACAATCACTACCCAACAACAGGCTCACAGTCTAGAAGGGTGGAGACAGGCAACGAAACAAAACAGGTAGACAGGCATCAATAGCATCAATATAAATAAATAGAATTATAGATATATATACACATCATTAATAAAATTAATGGAATAATAAATATATACATATATACCCAAGTGCTGTGGGGCAGGGAGGGAGGTAAAGGAGAGGGAGGGAGTCAGGGAGAAGGGGATGGGAGGAGGAGCAGAGAAAAAGGGGGGCTCAGTCACGGAAGGCCTCCTGGAGGAGGTGAGCTTTCAGTAAGGCTTTGAAGGGGAGAAGTGTGCTAGTTTGGCAGATATGAGGAGGGAAGGCATTCCAGGCCAGAGGAAGGATGTGGGCCAGGGGTTGATGTTGGGACACACGAGAATGAGGCACAGTGAGGAGGTTAGCAGCAGAGGAGCAGAGTGTGCAGGCTTGGCTATAGGAGAGAAAGGATGTGAGGTAGGAGGGGTCGAGGTGATGGAGAGCTTTGAAGCCACTAGTGAGGAGTTTTTGCTTGATTCAAAGGTTGATAGGCAACCACTGCAGATTTTTGAGGAGGTCGGTGACATGCCCAGAGCATTTCTGTAGAAAGATAATCTGGGCATCAGAGTGAAGTATAGACCGAAGTGGGGAGAGGCAGGAGATTGGGAGATCAGTAAGGATGCTGATGCAGTAATTCAGTCGGGCGATGATCAACTTGGATGCTGTCCCTGCCTCACATGAGTTCACAATCTAAGTAGGAGGGTCAACATGTACTGAATTCCCATTTTACAGATGAGGATTCAGTTCTCTACATTAGAATTAGCACAGTATAAAAATGCACACATTTCCTATATGCTTTACAGGTGCAATGTTAGAGTAGATGGATTATATTCAGCTGGAGAATAGGCTGATTTAGACACAAAGACAGGGTGTCATCATCAACCATGAAAAATGTAATCTTCAATGAGAAGAGCAAGTTAGAGCATATGATTGTTATATTTTATTTTATATTTGCAAAACTCAAAGCTGAACACAGAAAATAGATCCTGTGAGAGTCATAGTGCCTGCGAAATCTGTCAAACCATTTGTATTCTACTTTAGAAGCTTTTATATCTATTTCTATATCACCACATTAAAAAAAAAACACTACATGGACACCTTAACTTCAAAAAAACCAGAAATTAATAATGGCAATAGATAATTGATTCAAAATAATAACAACTTAAAGACTTCAAAGGCTATGTTCAAGTAGCTTAAAAGCTTAGATTTTAAGGGGACTCATTCAGTTGTCTTTTACTGCACTATTAGTCCAGCCCAAACTGTCTCAGCCTAGCATGTTTTGACTGAAGAAATACCATTTCTACTAAACCCAGTTCCACTGCTTGTCAGTTGTGTGACTTCAGGCTAGTCACTTAACTTCTCTGTGCCTCAGTTCCCTTATCTGTAAAATGGGGAGGAAGACTGTGAGCCCCACGTGGGTCAACTTGATTACCTTGAATCTACCCCAGTGCTTAGAACAGTGCTTGGCACTTAGTAAGCATTTAACAAATACCATTGCTATTATTAGCTGGATGTTTCAATACACTGAAACTGTTGCTGAACTTTATAATTGGATCTTATTTGCTTTTCCAAATACAAGACGTAATGCCAAGAACACTGGAAAAGGCTGGAAACGCCCTAGAAAATTCATATGGAGTACTGAGGCAACTGTCTGGACACTATTTTTATGATATTTGTTAAGTGCTGTGCTTACTATATTCCAGACACTATACTAAATGCCAAGGTAGATATCAATCATATAAGATACAAGCTAATTAGGTTGAACATAGTCCATATCCCTCATGAGATTCACAGTCTTCATTCCCATTTTACAGATGAGGTAACTGAAGCACAGAGAAGTGTAGCAACTTGCCCAAGGTCACACAGCATACAAATGGTGGAGCTGGAATTATACATCATGTCTTTCTGACTCCCAGGACTGTACTGCATTATTCAGCAACATTTAGTCTCACTACCTATAAGTATTTTTTTAAATCATTTATCTGTACATTTCATTTTTTTAAAGGGAGGTTTTCTTTTGAGAGGTTTAGGAGGCTGATAGTCTAGACTCTCCAGTGAAGTTCTGTAGTTTGCCCTAACCAGAGCAGCTCATAGAGGATTTTGAAATTGAGCTAACACTGGAAGCACCAGAAAAGAAAGAAAAAAAAAGAACCCTGACCCCAAAATGAATAATTGAATCATTCCCTTTCTGATTATTATTATTCCAGCACTGATAAACTGTTTTCAAGAAGCTTACTGCTAAAAAAGACTATGATTATTGAGACATTTTTATGAGATCCAAATTCTTTGAAGCAAAGTTCTGAATATTGGTTCTCTCTTCTGAAGATTGTAAATACTTTGGGATTTCTATGTCATTAGTGAGGTTAATCCATTATAAACTTCTGTGCCAGCCTTTTTGAGCTCTAATCATAAAGATAAAGCTGAGCAACCATGGTTTAATAATGTGGGCTTATCTGCTTAGGAGTCTTTGTAAATGTGGGGATTGATCACTTTTTGGTTTCCACATAGGAAAATTTTTTATCATTATTTAGTAGCATATACTGTTTTTGACATTTTCAAAATGTATTTCAGTCCTACGATGGGCATTTTAATTCTTCATTGCAGGTAGGTCAAATAGGTAGATATTATCCTCTTTGGTGAATGTCAGCGGCCCAGAGCAGGAAAGGTTATGCTTTGCCTCCTACTATATCCATTTTCCCTAAAAATAATCTGAAGTTTAGGAATAGGAGACAAGTTTGCAATCACATTTAAAATTCCAAGAGTACCATCAAAAATATAGCAGAAAATCAAAGGAGTTTTCAAACTTTTGGAATTCAGAAGAAAAATTTCCAATTCCAACTGAGAATATCTTTATGAATGCCACTGAAACTTTAAAAAGGGCAGTACTAGACTGTGGATACTCAGTGCAATCACCATTTGCTCTGACTGCATAAGATAGATGGGCGACATCACCTTGGCACATTAGAAGTTAGTAAGAAAACAGGCCATTTATGTAAGAAGAAACATCATCATTTGTTCAGACATGAGGGTGTAGTAGAGGATAGTTTTCTTTCACCTACTCCTTCAACACAATCCTTTAGTCAGACCTCCACAACTTTCCAATAAAAGTAAACTCCCTTTCAATCACTTAATAGATACTAATAATCAGCTGATTATTATATTATTATTATTGATTCTTATGCTTATGCCCTTGAATGGGTACCTTATGGGCACTTGGTATTCGCCTGCAGCTTGTCCTGTCTTTTGCCATCGAGTCATCTCTGACCTATAGCGATACCACAGACACATCTCTCCCAGAATACCAGGCTCTCCATCTGCAGTCATTCTGGTAGTGTATCCATAGAATTTTCTTGGTGAAAATACGGAAGTGGTTTAACATTGTTGCCTTCTACACAGTAAACTCGAGTCTCCACTTTCAACTCTCTCCTATGCCACTGCTGCCCAACATGGGTGAGTTTTGACTTGCAGCAGATTGCCTTCCACTCGCTAGCCACTGCCCAAGCTAATAGAATGTGTAGGCCTCTGCTTGACTCTGCTTTCCATAGTCAGGACTGGTAGATACTGGAAACTCTACAGGCATAACTCTGAGAGGGATTGCCCAAAATATTTATGTACAAATCTGTAATTTATTCATTTATACTAATATCTGTCTCTTCCTCTAAAAGCATGTCTACCAACTCTGATGTACTGTACACTCCCAAGTGCTTAGTACACTGCTCTGCAGTCAGTAAGTGTTCAACAAATAACACTGATTGAAAGATTGACTATGAAAGTGCCATTTTAAACACTGGAGAAGGGAAATAGGAATCAGATCAGAAACAGTTCCTGTCCTGAAAGCAGTTAGTCTAAAAGTGGGAGAGCTGGTATCGTAACCCATTTTACAAATGAGGAAACTGGGGATCAGAAGCATTAAGTGTTTTGCTCAAAGTCACACAGCAGATAGGTGACAGAGGTAGGATTGGCATTTGGATTTCTAGACCCTTAGTTCTATGGTCACAATTCCTCCTTATCATCTCTTAGTAGATCACCTCATGTTGTACAGCTTATTCTAAGTTTTGTATGCCTATACCTTGTAGGGGATTGACAGTCATCTGTATTATTATGTCCTGCACATAATGTTATGCTTTCATACAAAGATATTTAGCAACTGAATTCAGATACCACACATTTCTGTCCAAAGTGGTTTCCATTCTTTAGCATTTGAAAGATTAGACTACCAAAAGGCAGATTAAACATCCACAGCAGGATCTAGAAAGGAAAATGCACCATCACTTTCAACTAAGCTTTCTTTGGTTGCCCTAATCCTTAAATGAGAAAACAAGTGCACAGCAATTACAAAATGTACAGAGATTTATAGACTAAGGGGAATGGATAAAATGATAAAACACACACTGAAGTGAATCCTTGAACAGCTAATAGACAGTTGTACTCATAAACGCTAAGGTGGGTAATAGGCTGGCATTAACTGGATGGAGGAACAACTGGTGAGGACTGGATTCTTGATTACACATAAATCCTTTTAAACACATCTATATTATTATTATTTGTATTATTAAGTACAAATAGTATTTACAAGGCAACAACTTTGTTCCTCCAACATCAACCTATTCACTGTGCCTTAATCTCATCTCTCTGAACCCCTGATCATTCCCTTCCCCTGTCGTGGAACTTCCTCTCCCTTCATTACCCTAGTGGCAAGAGCATGGGCTTGGGAGTCAGAAGTTGTGTGTTCTAATCCTGACTTGTCTCCTGTGTGATGTTGGGCAAATGCCTTCACTTCTCTGTGCCTCAGTTATCTCATCTGTAAAATGAGGATTAAGAGTATGAGCCTCATGTGGGACAGGGATTGTGTCCAACCTGATTACCTTGTATCTACCTCAGTGTTTAGAACAGTGTGTGGCTCATAGTAAGAGCTTAACAAATACAATAATAATAATCTGGAAGGCTACCCCTCTCTCCATCTTCAAACCCCTACTACAGTTACATCTTCTCCTGGAAGCCTGACATGACAAATCTCTCATCTCACCATTCTATTTTCCTTCCCTTCTTCATCACCTGTGCACTTAAATCCATATCCCCAGAACTTGGTACTAACTACTACTCCCACTCCTATAACACTTATGAGCATATCCTTATACTTAGTTCATTTCCCTACCTATAATTTATTTTAATGTCTGACAGAGCATAAATTCGTTTGGGACAGAATCCTGTCTAGCTACTCAACTGTACTTTGTTAAGTGTTTAATACAGAGTTCCACACAGTAAATAGTCAATAAATACCAACGATTGTTGGATTGACTAATTATGGAGTGTAGTTAGAATGGAATCACTTCAACAGCACAAAAGCAATGCTATTAACGTTGAGATCACAAAACGCAACCCAACTTCCCGAGTCATTCAATTTAGAAGGCATACCTAACTTCAAATGGCAAGACAATTAAAAACAAGAAAGTCTCCAACACAGAAGACAGGCTCAGGATATCACACCTAAACTGGACCTCGCTTACTCAGATGCCAGTATCATCCCCCTCAAATCTGAAGAACAGCATTATATCAATGTTTTGTGTACAGTGTTTGTTAAACCCTTACTATATGCTGGGCACTGTACTAAGCACTGAGTTAGATACAAGCTAATCAAGTTAGACACAGTCCCTGGCCCACATGGTCCACTGTGTTAATTCCCATTTTCAGATGAGTGCCAAACAATTTTGATTGCAAACAGTTTTAAGTTTGACACCATCAAATATAATTCATTTCAAAAGTGCTGGTGTACTATCTTTGAAAATTTTACCATTACAAATTTTACTTGAATTTTACTATGAGATCAAATAAGGTAATAAAGCTGATTCTGGAAGAACATGATCTTTACTGAAAACCACTGTCTTCTGCCCAGCTGTGTTTTCTTCTCCTTGGCCTTTGAAGGGTTACTTGGTGAACTGTTTATGTTGCAATTGGATTCTAAACTTCCTGGATTGGGGATTGATACATTTTTGTTTTTTAAAGCTTGATGCATATGCACAAGAGTCTACTAATAATGATGATGGACAATCACACAAGTGTGCCTTTCAAGAATGAAAGATGGGACCTGATATGTGCATTAGGATAAAGCATGGAAAATTGAACAAATTCATGATTTGTTTTATTGTTACAGGTGAAGAGCTATTCAAATACTAAGGATGATTATGTAGATGGAGCATGATTGTTCTACATTTACTTACCAGCAGCAGCTGATTCATGCAATTTCAAGCTAGAACCCTACTTTCTCCTACTGAAAAGGGCATTTTGGTTTTAATGGCATACTATTGCAAGTTCACTCCTAATGGCGGTCCCTATATTCTCACATTTGGAAGGTTTTTTAGGATTTACTAGCACAGTGCCTAAATTCTAATATTTGGGTAGGATACATAATGAAATGTTGCAATATTATACAATGTTATGTTTTATAAGGAGATTCAATTCATAGTCAACAAGAGCATTGTGTACATTTTTAACAGTATGTATCAAGTTAAAACAATATTTAATAATTGATGCTGATTAATAATTGAGGATTAAATCCAGTGCCCTTAGAAATGTCCTGCTTAATTTTTTAGCTTGTACACTCTATGCTTCTCTAAAAAATGCAGAAGGGAAATGCTAATAAGTTTTAAGCCAGTGAGAATATAGCTATTGCAAATAATTGCCATGCTAATAGCTACAGGTCCACCTAACAAAGTAACAAAAAAAAATACTGTGCACTACAATGACAACTTCCACTGAGTTTGGAGATGGCACTTCTGATAGTGAGATTTTTATCAGTGAACACTGAAAAGAGCACAGGATGATTGGCATTCCCTTCAACATTTTACTCATGCAGACTGACTTTTGCTGCATTTCTCCATTTGTTATACAGTGCTTAATTCTCTTTGCAAATCCCTTTGTCAATGTCATGATTGTTTCAATGTGTCTAAGGTATTTGCCACTTTTCTGATTGCTGTATTAAAAGTGACCTGCATTTTGCAGTTGTCTTTTGCATGCTTGGCATCAAGTGAAGTTTTTATGTCTTTTAAATTTATCTTTCGTTTATCTGTTTATGGTCAGGTCGATCTTTCTCACTTGTAGAGCAGGTGTTGGGTGTCTGTGACTTTCCACTCTTCTCATTGTTAGAATCATTAGGCTTTTAAAACCAGAGCTTTTTTACTGAACTCTACTATATAAGGAACAGTATTACCAGACCTGGCATGCCCAGAGCATTCAGAAGGAGTAAGAAGAGTAAAGAATTTGCCTAGAATATGATTGCAAGTAGTACAGTAACCTTGGTGAACATGGCTAAAATATTCACTCAGATATAATAATGGCCAGCAATTAATGTGTTAATCACACATACAACTAAAAATAATGTGGAGGAAATCTAGGTAAGATCGCCAACCCAAAAGTAAACTGCAAATGAGAACGCGCACAGCATAGCCTAGTAGATATAGCATGAGCCTGGGAGTCACAAGAACCTGGGTTCTAATTCTGGCTCTGCCTCTAATCTGTTGTGTGACCTGGGACAAGTTACTTAACTTCTTTGTGCTATAGTTATCTCATCTGTAAATGAGGATTAAGACTGTGAGCCCCATTTGGAACATGGACTGTGTTCGAATTGATTAACTTGTATCTACCCCAGCTCTTAGAACGGTGTCTGGAACATAGTAAGCGCTTAACAAATATCATAAAGCAAACATAAAAAACAAAAAAAATCCCAAGAAAGCTGGGCTCTTGAAGGTTCATTAACCTTACCTATAAGCACTGGGGTAGAGATAAGGAGGGACCCTTAGTTTGGGTTTAAACAGGTCCCAGAGAGAAAAACATTTACTCTGTCAGTTTTCAGCTAGGAAAGGTGTAAAAGCAGGGAAAATGGAAATTTATATTTATAATGTCCTTGAGATATTAAGGTAAGTCCCTAACTCTTATTCTACTAATTTATCTTTCCACAGTATCAGGCTTGATCTCCCTAAAATCTACACTGCCCTTCCCCAGTCTCTCCCTCCTCCTATCCCTCTTCATTCATTCAATTGTATTTATTGAGCACTTACTGTGTGCAGAGCTCTGTACTAAGTGCTTAGAAAGTACAATTTGGCAACAGATAGAGACAATCCCTACGTGACAATGGGCTCACAGTATAGAAGGGGGGAGACAGACAACAAAACAAAACAAGTAGACAGACATTAATCGCATCAAAATAGATAAATAGAATTATATATATATATTCATTCATTCATTCATTCATTCAATAGCATTTATTGAGCGCTTACTATGTGCAGTGCACTGTACTAAGCGCTTGGAATGAACAAGTCGGTAACAGATAGAGACAGTCCCTGCTGTTTGATGGGCTTACAGTCTAATCGGGGGAGACAGACAAGAACAATGGCAATAAATAGAGTAAAGGGGAAGAACATCTCGTAAAAACAATGGCAACTAAATAGAATCAAGGTGATGTACATTTCATTAAGAAAATAAATAGGGTAATGAAAATATATACAGTTGAGCAGACGAATACAGTGCTGAGGGGATGGGAAGGGAGAGGGGGAGGAGCAGAGGGAAATGGGGGGAAAAGAGGGTTAAGCTGCGGAGAGGTGAAGGGGGGGCGGTAGAGGGAGTAGAAGGAGAAGGGGACCTCAGTCTGGGAAGGCCTCTTGGAGGAGATGAGTTTTAAGTTGGGTTTTGAAGAGGGGACGAGAATTAGTTTGGCGGAAGTGAGGAGGGAGGGCATTCCAGGACCATTGGAGAACGTGACCCAGGGGTCGACGGCAGGATAGGCGAGACCGAGGGACGGTGAGAGGGTGGGCAGCAGAGGAGCGGAGCATGAGGGGTGGGCAGTAGAAAGAGAGAAGGGAGGAGAGGGAAGAAGGGGCAAGGTGATGGAGAGCCTTGAAGCCTAGAGTGAGGATTTTTTGTTTGGAGCGGAGGTAAATAGGCAACCACTGGAGGTGTTTAAGAAGGGGAATGACATGCCCAGAGCATTTCTGCAGGAAGATGAGCCGGGCAGAGGAGTGAAGAATAGACTGGAGCGGAGCGAGCGAGGAGGGAGTTCAGAGAGAAGGCTGACACAGTAGTCTAGCCAGGATATAACAAGAGCCTGTGGCAGTAAGGTAGCCATTTGGGTGGAGAGGAAAGGACGGATCTTGGCGATATTGTAAAGGTGAAACCGGCAGGTCTTGGTAACGGATAGGATGTGTGGGGTGAACGAGAGAGATGAGTCAAAGATGACACCGAGATTGCAGGTCTGAGAGACGGGAAGGATGGTTGTGCCATCCAAGGTGATAGGGAAGTCTGGGAGAGGACCGGGCTTGGGAGGGAAGATGAGGAGCTCAGTCTTGCTCATGTTGAGTTTTAGGTGGCGGCCCGACATCCAGGTGGAGACATCCTGGAGGCAGGAGGAGATGCAAGCCTGAAGGGAGGGGGAGAGGACAGGGGCAGAGATGTAGATCTGCGTGATATCTGCGTAGAGATGGTAATCAAAGCAGTGAGAGCGAATGAGTTCACCAAGGGAGTGAGTGTAAATGGAGAACAGAAGAGGGCCAAGAACTGACCCTGGAGGAACTCCAACATTTAAAAGATGGGAGGGGGAGGAGGCGCCTGTGAAGGAGACCGAGAATGACTGGCCAGAGATAAGAGGAGAACCAGGAGAGGACAGAGTCCGTGAAGCCAAGTTGAGATAAGGTGTGGAGGAGGGGATGGTCGACAGTGTCAAAGGCAGCTGCGAGGTCAAGGAGGATTAGAATGGAGTAGGAGCCATTGGATTTGGCAAGAAGGAGGTCATGGGTGACCTTAGAGAGAGCAGTCTCGGTAGAGTGGAGGGACGGAAGCCAGATTGGAGGGGGTCCAGGAGAGAATGGGAGTTAAGGAATTCTAAGCAGCGATTGAAGACGACACGTTCTAGGATTTTGGAAAGGAAGGGTAGTAGGGAGATAGGGTGATAACTGGAAGGGGAAGTCGAGAGAGGTTTTTTTTAGGATGGGGGAGACGTGGGCATGTTTGAAGGCAGAGGGGAAGGAGCCATTGGAGATTGAGTGGTTAAAAATAGAAGTTAAGGAAGGGAGGAGGGCAGGGGCAATGTTTTTTAAAAGGTGAGCGGGAATGGGGTCCGAGGTGCAGGTGGAAGGGGTGGCACTTGCGAGGAGGGAGGAGATCTCCTCTGAGGATACTGGAGGGAAAGATGGAAAAGTAGGGGAGAGGGTTGGTGGGGAGGAGGGGAGAAGGGGAGGGGTGACTTTGGGGAGCTCAGACCTGATTGCGTTGATTTTTGTGATGAAGTAGGTGGCCAGATCATTGGGGGTGAGAGATGGGGGAGGGGTAGGAACAGCGGGCCTAAGGAGAGAGTTAAAGGTCAGGAACAATTGGCGGGGGTGACGGGCATGGGTGTCGATGAGGGAGGAGAAGAAGTTTTCCTGGCAGAGGAGAGGGCAGAGTTAAGGCAGGAAAGGATAAATTGAAGTGTGTGAGGTCGGCCTGGTGCTTGGACTTTCACCAGCAGCGTTCAGCAGCTCGAGCATAGGAGCGTAGGAGGCGGACAGAGGCGGTAACCCAGAGCTGTGGGTTAGTGGAGCGAGAGCGGTGGAGGGAAAGGGGGGCGAGAGCGTTGAGATGAGTAGAGAAGGTGGAGTTGAGAGTGGTGACCTGATCATCGAGAGTGGGAAGAGAGGACGGGGGGCAAGGTGGGGAGAGATGCTTTTGGAAAGACGGATGGGATCGAGAGAACGGAGGTCTCTGTGGGGCGGTAGCAAAGATTTGCAGGGGGAGGGAGTGTGAGAGATGAGGCAGGTGAGAAGGTTATGATCAGAGAGAGGGATTTCAGAGTTGGTGAGGGGGGAGATAGTGCAACGGTAGGAGAGAATGAGATCGAGGGTGTGACCGAGTCGGTGAGTGGGCACGGTATGGTGGAGCAGGAGGTCGGCAGAGTCAAGGAGGGATAGCAGGCGGGCGGCAGAGGAGTCGTCGGGTACATCCATATGGATGTTGAAGTCTCCGAGGATCAGAGTGGGCAGAGAGAAGGAGAGAAGGAAGGTGAGAAAGGGGTGTAGGTGGTTGAAGAAGTCGGAGGTGGGACCAGGAGGGCGGTAGATGATGAGACCAGGAGGGCGGTAGATGACAGCGACAAGTAAACTGGAGGGGGTGGTAGAGGCGAATGATATGGGCTTCGAAGGAGGGGAAGGAGAGGGAGGGGGGAGGAGGGATAGTGCGGAAGCGGCAATGGAAGCCGACGCCTCCTCCCTTACCGGTGAGTCTGGGGGAGTGGGAGAAGGAGAGGCCTCCGCTGGAGAGAGCAGCGGGGGAGACCGTGTCTTTGGGAGTGAGCCACGTTTCTGAAAGGGCGAGGAGGAGGAGAGAGCGGGAAAGGAAAAGGTCATGGATGAAAGGTAGTTTACCTGTAATGGAGTGGGGGTTCCAGAGGCCACACTTGAAAGTAGCTGTGGGTGCAAGGGGGGGAGGGGGAGATATATAAATATATATCATATATAATGATATATATCATTAATAAAATAAATAAAATAATAAATATGTACAAATATACACAAGTGCTGTGGGGTGGGAAGGGAGGTAGAGAAGAGGGAGGGAATAGGGGTGATGGGGAGGGTAGGAGGAGCAGAGAAAAAGGGATGCGCAGCCTGTGAAGGCCTCCTGGAGGAGGTGAGCTTTCAGTAAGGCTTTAAAGGGGGGAAGTGAGCTAGTTTGGTGGATGTGAGGAGGGAGGGCATTTCAGGCCAGAGTAGGATGGAGGCCAGGGGTTGATGGTAGAACAGGCGAGAACGAGGCACAGTGAGGAGCCAGGAACCAGAAGCTATGCCACTTGGGACAGGAGACAGGAAACAGGTCCTTGAGGACCTGGGACTTCAACATGACATCCCCACCCTCTGCTTATCTTAGCACTTTGTTCAATCATTTAATCATATTTATTGAGTGCAAAGTATGTGCAGAGCACTATAATAAGCACTTGAGAGAGTACTGAGCATACTCAGCCTCAGATGTATCTTTGTACTCTATACCTATAATTCATTTTAGTGTCTGTCTTCCCCACTAGATTGTAAACTCTTTGAGGCAGAGATCATGCCTGCTAATTCTATTGTATTCTCCCAAGTGATCAGTACAGTTCTCAATATATGGTATGGACTGATTGAAGTGACTGCAGAAGTGGCCCCTGAATAGTCTACAAAGAGATGATTCTGCAAGTCAGAAACCAAAAAATAGGAGTAAGACCCCAGGCAGATAAATTTTTAATCTTTCATTGCCTATATGTACCTAAGAGTGTTAGACCTGGACTTTATTTCAAGGAGCACCTAATATAGAAGGAGTTGCTGGTGAAGGTGTGAACAGTGGAGAAGCAGCATGGGAGAAGCAGTATGGCCTAGGGGAAAGAGCATGGGCTTGGGAGTCAGAGGACCTGAGTTCTAATCCTGCCTCCATTACTTTTCTTCTGTGTGACCTTGGACAAGTCACTTCACTTCTCTGTACCTCTGTACCTCAGCTCATCTATAAAATGGGGATTAAGTTTGTGAGAGAGGGACTGTGTCCAACCCGATCATCTGGTATCTACCCCAGTGCTTATTACAGTGCTTGGCACATAATAAGATCTTAAGAAATACCATAAAAACATAAAAAAAACCCCAAAAGAAGGGGGCAGTATCATCCAGTCTTGGAATGGGCATGACAACAGTTCTCAAAGTCATGTTGCCTACTAAAAAAAGTAAGTGTGATTATACTTCCTCTTCCTTTCATCGGCACTTGCTGTTGAGCCCCAGGCAATCTCTGGGCACAATGTTGCCATAAGTGGTTTCGGTGAGCACAAATCCAGATGCCTTGATGCCTCATGATATGGTGTCTAGTGTTGACAGAATTCATTGTCTGAACTGAGTTGCAGGGTCACATCCACCCAGGGAAGGCAGGTGGCTCTATCCAAAAGTGCAGGATTTAGCCAGGTGGGTTTGGAAAGGAATGGTAGTAGGAAGTCGGGCAATTACTGGAAGGAGCTGTGGGGTCAAGGGAGTTTTTTTGTTAAGATGGGGATAAATGGGGATGTTTGATAAGTGGGGAAGAAACTATTGGAGAGCGCACAGTTGAAAATGGCAGTTATGGAGAGATGAAGGTAGAGGGCAACTGTTTGGATAAACTTGTTTTGGGGTCAGATGCGCAGGTGGAGGGGGTGGATTTTGATAGAAGGCAGGAGATTTCTTGTATTACAGCTGAGAAAAATGGGAGAGTTGAAGTTTGGCATTAGAGGAGCAAAGTGTGCAGACTGGATTGTAGCATGAGAGTAGAGAAGTGAGGTAGGATGGGGTAAGGTGATTGAGTGCTTTAAAGCCAATGGTGAGTTTTCTTTGATGCAGAGGTGGATAGACAACCCCAGGAGTTTCTTGAGGAGTGGGGAAAAATGATCTCAGCAGCATACAATTGATTGATTGATTAATTGATTGATTGAAGTACTTATTAAGCAATGAGCAAAACTCACAACAATACCTTGGAGTCAGTAAGCAATGAGCAAAACTCACAACAATATCGTTGGAGTCATACTGAGAGCAAATGAGAAAAGTTCACTGTTTTAGAAGAGTTACAGGTTCAAAAGCAAACAGAAGGGCTTTAGGAGTTCATCTCCCTATAAAAGTATGGCTCACCCAGAAAGTCCAAATGGCTACTGGGAAACGTAGGCAACTGATTCCTTTTCCTATTGGGAGTTGCGGTTCTCATTTTCTGCACTACAATTATTTTGATAATTTCAACCATAACTCTGATTGAATGGTTTGAAATCTCACAACTGTCACCAAAGGCTGAGCCCAATATATGTGATGTAATAGGAACTTATTGGATTCAGGAACTCAGTGCTTGTTCTAATCATGAAACTGCAATTTACTGGCTCTGTGACCTTGAGCAAGACACTTAACTTCTCCATGTCTCAGTTTCCACATCTGAAAAATAGGGATTCAATACCTGTTCATCCTCCTAATTAGATTGTGAGCCTTATTTGGGACAGAAATTTTGTCCAACCTGAATATCTTGTATCTATCCAAGTGCTTTGTACAGTGTTTGGCACATAGTAAGCGCTAAGCAAGTAATATTGTATCTTTCAAACACTTCCCACTATTGAGGATGACATTCCAAAAAATATTTGTTTTCATCATCACGTAAAAACCTGGCTTTGTCCCAATTCTGAATTGACATCACTGCATGCACATGACACATGGCCAAATCCCAGGATAAGAAGATATACAAATTGAGAGCCATCATCTGGGAGAAGATATGTTATAAAAGCTCTTTCTCAACATAAGGAACATGGTGGAAATTCCACTAGATTTTGGAGATGCCACTATTACCACCCCATAAAGGAGGGGCATAGAAAGAGATGACCTGCTGAAACTGACCGTGATCAACTCCCCTCCATCTCTGGAAAGATCTTTGCCAGAAATCTACTGGATATTAACATTAACCCAGAGCTTCCAGATTCACCAAAACGGTTCAGAGCAAAGTGGCACAGTGCACATGTTGTTTGCTGCATATTGAATAAGGAGAAATTCAGGGAGCGACATCAAAACCTTTGCATAGTGTTCAGCTGCCTTGAAAAAATTATCAAGGTCCTACATCACTCAATCTATCAATCAATTCTATTTATTGAGCACTCACTGTTTGTAGAGCACTAATATAAACATTTGGGGGAATAAGATATTAGCAGAATTGGTAGACACATTCCTTGCCCACAGAAAGCATTCAGTCTAGAAGGATGACAACGTAATATTTGGAGTAGCCTTTTAAAATTATTTCCCCATTGTAAATGGAGTAAAGCAAGTGGTATGGTAGGATTAGTACTGTTCAATCTATGCTTAAGGAAGTAGCAAGGTTGGGTTTCAGAATACAGTTCTTTTCCTCTGGAAACTCTTTCTTCTCAACTAATAATAATAGTAATGATAATGATGGCATTTGTTAAGCGCTTATTATGTATAAAGCGATGTTCTAAGCACTGGGGGGATGGACACTAGGTGATCAGGTTGTCCCACATGGGGCTCACAGTTTTAATCCCCATTTTACAGATGAGGTAACTGAGGCACAGAGAAGTCAAGTGACTTGCCCAAAGTCACGCAGCTGACAAGTGGCAGAGCTGGGATTAAAACCCATGACCTTTGACTCCCAAGCCCAGGCTCTTTCCACTTAGCCACACTGCTCAAATTGCTCATAAAAGAGCTATTGTAAATTGATGGCTGTGCTCTGAAAGCACATAAGCATATGATTATGAATAATAACTATGTATTAATTAAAGGTTTACTATGAACCAGGCACTGTACTAAGCACTGGGGTGAATACAAGCAAATTGGGTTGGATACAGTCCCTGTCCCACATGGGGCTCACAGTCTTCATCCACATTATGCAGATAAGGTAACTGAAGCACAGAGAAGTGAAATGATTTGCACAAGGTCACACAGCAATCAAGTGGCAGTGCTGGGATTAGAACGCAGGTTGTAATCTGCCTCACAGATCCGAGCTCTTTCCTTTAGACCATGATTGTTCTTGCTGTTACTTCACAACATCACTAAAATCCACCCTTTTCTCTCCATCCAAACTGCTACCATGTTACCACAATCACTCATCCTATCCCTCCTAGATTACTGCATCAACCTCCTTGCTGACCTCCCAACCTCCTGTCTCTCCCCCCCTCCAGTCAATACTTCAATCCACTGCCTGGATCATCTTTCTACAAAAATGTTTAGAATGTCAACCAACTCCTCAAAAATCTCCTCAAAAAAGGGTGGCTGTCCATCCACCTCCATATCAAACAAAAACTCCTCACCATTGGTTTTAAAGCAATGCATCACCTTGCCTCCTCTTACCTCACCTCACTTCTCTCTTTCTACAACCCAGCTCGTATACTTCACTCCTCTCGTGCTAATCTTCTCACTGTGCCTCAATCTCGTCTTTCTCGCCGCCGACCCCTGGCCCACGTCCTGTCTCTGGCCTCGAACACTCTCCCACCTCAAATCTGCCAGACAATTAATCTCCCCTGCTTCAAATCCTTATTAAAGGCTCATCTTCTCCAAGAAGTCTACCCTGACTAAGCCCCACTTTTCCTCATTTCCCAGTCCCTTCTGTGTCATCCCGACTACCTTCCTTTGCTCTTCCCCTCCTACCTGCCTCACAGTCCTTATGTATATATCTGTAATTTATTTTTATTGATGTCTGTCTTCCCTGCTCCAGACTGTGGGCTCACTGTGGACAGGGAATGTCACTGTTTATTGTTGTATTGTACTTTCATAAGTGCATAGTACAGTGCTCTGCACACAGTAAGCACTTAATAAATAAGTTTGAATGAATGAATGTTCATTTTTTTTTTGTCTGTGAAGAAAATGAAGATATCTTTACTTTTGGAAAGACCACAGGCTTGGGAGTCAGAGGACATTGGTTCTAATCCTGGCTCTGCCACTTGTCTGCTGTGTGACCTTGGGCAAGTTACTTAACTGCTCTATGCCTTAATTCCCTCATCTGTAAAATGGGGATTAAGGCTGTGAGCCCCATGTGGGACAATCAGGTTACCTTATATCTACCCCAGCACTTAGAACCGTGCTCGGCACATAGTAAGTGCTTAATAAATACCATAATTTTTATTATTGTTAATTATTATTATTAGTGCTTAGGGATGTGGGTAGGTCCAGAAACACATTTAAGGGGTGTGTTGAAGTCAGTGTTTAGTTTCAACCTTTATAGCTTTGTATCCCTTTAGTTGCAGTTGCTGCATTTTTGTGTCTGTCTCCCCTTCTAGACTGTACACTTGTTATGGGCAGGGAACATGTCTGCTAATTCTGTTGTATGGTACTCTCCCAAGTGCTTAGTACAATGTCCTTTAAATAGTAAGCTCTCAATTTATTGGTTGATTTGCATTGGGGTAGTTACTGGGCAGAATTTTTCCTCTTGCTCATCACGATTTCTTCAACTTCTGGATATAGTGGCTACTGCTTATTTTCAGAGAGGCTGTATAACAGCATTCCAGTAATGTAACCGGACATATAATCCACCACCAAATCTGACAGTCTCACCTTCACAACATCACCACTGCCAAGAACATTGGATCTCCACCCTTTCCTCTCCATCCAAACCACTACCACATTAGTACACTCACTCATCCTATCCCGACTGGACTGGACTGGATTACTGCATCAGCATCCTTTCTGATCTCCCAACCTCCTGTCTCCCCCTACTGCAGTCTATATTTCACTCTGCTGCTCGGGTTATCTTTCTACAGAAACATTTAAGGCATGTCACCTGCCTCCTCAAAAATCTTCAGTCGATGCCTATTTACATCTGTATCAAGCAAAAACTCCTCACTACTGGCTTCAGAGTTTTCCATCACCTTTCCCCTGCTTACCTCACCTCCCTTCTTTCCTTCTACATCCCAGTCTGCACACTCCGCTCCTCTGGTGCTAACCTACTCACTGTGCCTCATTCTCACCTGTTCTGCCATCTACCCTTGGCCCACACCCTACCTCTGGCCTGGAATGACCTCCCTCCTCAAATCTGCCCAACGATCGCACTTCCCCACTTCAAAGCCCTACTGAAGGCTCACTTCCTCCAGGAGGCCTTTCCATACTAAGGCCCTTTTTTCCTCAGCTCCCCCTCCTCTCCCCATAGCCCCAACTTGCTCCCTTTACTTATCCCCCACTCCCCACAGCACTTGTTTATATATGTACACATTTATTATTCTATGTATTTCATTAATGATGTGTACATATCTATAATTCTATTTATTGATATTGATGCTACCAATGCCTCTTTATTTGTTTTGATGTCTATCTCCCCCCTTCTAGACTGTGAGCCCACTGTGGGCAGGGATTGTCTCTATTTGTTGCTGATTTGTACTTTCCAAGTGCTTAGTACAGTGCTCTGCACACAGTATGAGCTCAATAAATACGGTTGAATGAATGAATGAATTCAACAATTGTGAAAGCTTCCGTTCATGATCCTCAGTCTCTCAATCAATCGTATTTATTTAGCACTTATTATAAGCAGAACATTATACCAAGCCTTTGGGAGAGAACAACAGAATTAGCAGGCAGCTTCCCTGCCCATAATGAGCTTACAGTCTAGAGAATTAAATGGTATTTGCTAAATGCTTACTGACTGACAGGCACTGTTCTAAGCTCTGAGGAAGCTACAATTTATCAGGTTGGACACAATCTGTGTCCGACATGGGGCTTTCAATATATGTCTCTATTTTACAGATGGGGTAACTGAGGCACAGAGAAGTAAAGTGGAGTGGCTTGTTCAAGGTAACATAGCAGTCAACTAGCTCTCCTGGGAAATTCACTCTTCTGATTGTTAATTTTGCATGACTCACCAAACTCTAGCAAAGAATTGTGTAGCCAGTTGGGTAGGTTACCATGTATATTTTTGCATTGCAATATTTAGATTATACATGTTCTATTCCAGGAATAGTTGAAGTATCTCTGGGGCCAAGAACCACCAAAAGAGAAATATTTTTGGGCACTTGTCTTGTATTTTTTAATTTTTCTGCCCCTGAAAAATTTTAATGGGTTTGGCCAGGCAAAATGACTCCTCTTTTTCATATTTGAACATGGTCTGTCTGTCAGAAAGATTCCTCAGAACAGGAAAATTTCAGTTTGCTCAATATGATGACATGATCTGATCATGTGCTGCAAGTGTGAATTAACAATGCCATAGACTTACTTGGAAATTTAAGGAGCCCACTAAGAGATGAGAAATCGAAGGGAAATAGTGTTCATTCCAAGTTTAATCCAATACAAATGTTTTTGGAAATCTCTATGGATGCTAATGTCTGTACCAATCAATCAAATAATCAATCAGTGGTATTTATCGAGTGTTTTCTGTGTGTTGAACATTGTTCTATGGTAATAATTTCTAATGAAATCATTACTGACAGATGCCACCATCATTTACTAGAGAATGGATACTTTAAATTTAATTAGACATCTAAAGTGGATGGTTAATTTAGATAAATAATTTTTAAAAAATTACATCTTCAATTGAATAGAGTACACAAATTATTGAATAGTGCTATTCTGTATGTATCGAATGTTAGAGATGAACAGTTAACTCCTTTCACATTTTCAGTCATAAAATGCTTTAAAAATCTATTATAAATGTGTTTAAGTAATTACCCCATTGAATCACCCTCTTTCAAGCCTTTATAGTAGGCAAATCGAGTTTGATGTAATCTATTCAAACATCATGAATTTTTTTTTATTATTTCATTCCGTTACCATGAAAACGTCATCATTGCAGTACACAGTCACATTCATCAATAATTGCTGATACTCAGTCCAATTCACATATTCTAAAGCTTCATGAAAGAATATTACTACTACACGACAAGAGAAGAATTTAGCCAGCCATTACAAAGGGAAACCAAATGTACCATTCACAAAGACCCCGCAATGCTTGACACTATAAATGTCTAGTTACATCATTGCTTGTCTACACAAATCATTCCTAGGCAAATCACTTTAATTGTCTCATATAATGTTTCATCTTCCCAACATGCTCTCACATAATTATTCACTAACTGCTCATCTGGTGCCACAATCAATTCCCAACAAACTTCTTCAAGGTAGTAGTGCCAGATTTCAAAACTTTAGGAACAAAAGAGCCAACACTTTCAACTCACTTTTTTATTTTCAATGACATGCTTTCATTTTATTAAAGGCATATTTTTTGTGGAAAGTAATCTTTTTTTTTTGCAAGAAACATCATTTAGATATTTAATCACCCAAAAAAGTCATTTACTACTCTTTGTTCCCTTCCTCCATGAACATAATCCTTGAATTATTAATTGGGTTTATAATTCTGAATGGAAACATAGCTGTATGTTTGACTGACCAAATTGCTGTGGATGGAGTATCTCCATTATTCAACTCTAGTAACTGAACCTCTTTGTTTGTCGTTATTGATGCCAGAAAAGCAATGTCTTCTTTCTGTTAACAAAAACTCCAGATTTCTTCTGAGGTTAACTAGAAATCTATTCTTTTAATGGTTGGGCTGGTATGATTTTGTGACAGGACTTTATTTGTTTCTCAATGGAATTTTCTATTTAAAAGAAGAGAATCCACGTATTTATTTGTAATATCTATTTGGCTTTCTATTCTTCATCACATGACCTAAATTTGACAATCAGTGTACACTATAGGTAGATGCAGGCCATCAGACTCATAAAAATGCATTCGCTGATATTTGTTATTTAATTATTATTAATAATCATTATTACTATTATGGTATTTTTTGCACACTTACTATGTACCAGGCACTGTACTAAGCCCTGGGGTGGATGCAAGCAGATCGGGAATGATATGTGCAATCATCCTGTCCCATGTGAGGCTCACAGTCTCAATCTCTATTTTACAGATGAGGTAACTGAGGTACAGAGAAGTGAAGTGACTTGCCCAAGGTCACACAACAGACAAGTGGCGGAGCCAGGATTAGAACCCATGACTTTTGACTCCCAGGCCCGGGTTGTATTCACTATGCCATGCTTAGATAAACTAAAGATAAACTAAAATCTTACTCAGATCATTTAGTCCTTTTAATTAATGTGATTTTAAAAGAATCACAAATTCGTGAAAAACATTAAAAAAGCATAATGTCAATAATTACAGGGCAGGGGAGTGATGGTAATTGCATATTTTAAAAAATCTTATGAACATTGGAACTTTTAATGATACTTTAAGGATTACAGAGTGCCTCTGGTGGATCTCAATATAATTGTATTCACAATACCTAGTCCAAGCAGCATGACTTAGCTGAATGAGCATGGGCTTGGGAATGAGAGGTCATGGGTTCTAATTCCAGCTGTGCCACCTGTTAGCTGTGTGATCTTGGGCAAGTCACTTAACTTATCTGTGCCTCAGTTACCTCATCTGTAAAATGGGGATTAAGACTGTGAGCCCCATGTGGGACAACCTGATTACCTTGTATCCCCCCCCCCCAGTGGTTAGAACAGTGCTTGGCACATAATAAGCGCTTAACAAATACCAGCCTTATTATTATATCTGATTCAACCTGTTCTAAATCTTCACAGACTAGGGACTGGGGAAGGATAGGAGGATGACTTGGTAATAACATATCCTGTGACCACTTCTCCAAATGACCGGAGCCCATATTGACAGAGAGAAACAGAGTTATTGTACCCAAGCCCTGAATTAGAAGAGGAGCTTGAAAGAGATCCTGACATTACCCTCTACCCAGAGCCCCTCTGAGTAAGCTCTCTCTACATCCTGAACAATTTTACCTCCTGCACAGTTTTAGAAAAATGTGAAAATGTTCCAGAAGAGAAGCAGCATGGTCTACTGGAAAGAGCATGGTCCTGGGAATCAGAAGGACATGGGTTCTAACTGGGCTCGGACACTTGTCTGTTGTGTGACCTTGGGTCTCTTAATTTCTTTGTTTCTCAGTTACCTCATCTGTACAATGGGGGTTAAGACTGTGAGCCCCATGTGGGACATCGACTGTGTCCAACCTGATTATCTTGTATCTAACGCTGTGCTTAGAACAGTGCCCAGCTTAACAAATAACATAAAAAAAGAAAAATATGATAATGTTTCAGAATTGGTCGTGTCCTTGAGAGTTTGTTCAGCCTTCCTAACAACTCAGCAGACTGAGATCCAGCCATTCCCTTACCATCAGATGGCTAAGCCTGCAGCTCACGAGACAAGCTGCCATCTACAATGCCAATAAACCTCCCAGAATCCTCTGCTCCTGCTGTCCACAGTAAAGAGACAGTGGCAAAGGGTGGCCTTCTAAATTTATAGAACATTGAAAGAGCTGGGACTATGGCTGTGGCTGTCATCATTGTTGGACTCTGAGCTTTGAGGATCCTGAAACTCTATCCTCTTATATACAATGCTCTAAAATTCTTATTTTAATTATCATTTTTCTTGTGTTTTATGACATTTTTTGTTTCTTCTGTTTATCTTGCCTCTTAGAGAAACATGGCCTAATGGAAAAAGCACAGTCCAGGGAGTCAGAAGACCTGGTTTTAATTCTGGCTATGTTACTTGCCTGATGTGTGATCTTGGACAAGTCACCTAGCTTCTCTGTACTTGTTTTCTCATCTATAAAATGGGGATTAAATATTACTCCTTCCTATCTAGACTGTGAGGCCTATATGGAAAAGGGACTGTGTCCAAGCTGATTATCTACTCCAGTGCTTAGAACAGTGATTAGCACATAATATGTGCTTAACAAATATCATGGTTATTAATATGTGCCTATTGCCAAATACATCCCTTGAATTTCATCTGACAATTTTTTCCCAGTGCTTAATATAGTGCTCTGGATACAAAAGGCACTCAATAGGATACAATAAGACCTATCAGTCAATCATATTTATTCATTCAATAGTATTTATTGAGCGCTTACTATGTGCAGAGCACTGTACTAAGCGCTTGGGATGAACAAGTTGGAAGTATTTATTGGATACTTGCTTATTCAGAGCACCATACTAAGCACATGGGAGAATACAGTATAACAGAGTTGGTATACACACTCCCTGCCCACAATGATTTTACAGTTTAGAGGAGGATATAGACATTAATATAAATAAATGTATTACAGATATGCATATACGTGCTGTGAGACTGATGGACAGGTGAATCAAGGGTGCAAATCCAAGTGTAATGGTGACCCAGAAGGGAGTGGATGAAGAGGAAATGAGGATATAGTTGAGGAAGGCCTCTTAGAGGAGCTGTGTTTTAAATAAGACTTTGAAGGTGGGGATAGTAATCAGCTAGCAGTATGAAGAGGTCATGTGTGTTCCACGGTAAAGGCAGCACTTTGGCAATAGGTCAGCTGAGAGATAGATGAGAGTGAGGTAGAGCGAGTAGGTTAGCATTAGAGGAGCAAAATACTGGGGCTGGGTTTGTAGTAGGAAATTAGGAAGGTAAGGTAGGAAGGGGCAAGATTATTGAGTGCTTTAAAGCCTGTGATAAGGAATTTCTGTTTGATGCAGAGGTGGATAGGCAACCACTGGAAGTTCTTGATGAGTAGGAATACATGGAGTGAAAATTTTTGTAGAAAAATGATCCAGGCAGAACAATAAAGTATGGACTGGAGTAGGGAGAGACAGGAGTCAGAGAGGTCAGCAAGGAGGCTAATGCAGTAATGAGCGTGAGTTAGGATAAACACTTGGATTAACGTGGTAGCAGTTTGGGTGAAGAGAAAAGGGTGGATCTTAGCGATGTTGTGAAGGTTGAAATGACAGGTTTATGATACATGGGTTGAATGAGAAGCAGCATGGTCTAGTGGTTAGAACCATGGACTTGGGAGTCAGAAGTACCTGTTTTCTAATCCTGCCTGTGATGCTTGTCTACTGTGTGACCTTGAGCAAGCCACTTCATTTCTCTGTGTCTCAGTTACATCATCTATGAAATGGAGATTAAGACTGTGGGTTTCACGTGGGACAGGGATTGTCCAACCTGATTAGCTTATATCTACCCCAGTGCTTAGAACAGTGCCTGGCACAGAGTAAGTGCTCAACAAAGACCATATAAAAAAAATGGGAGAAACGAGTCAAAGATAGCACCAAAATTACAGGGTTGTGAGTCCAGGAGGATGTTGGAACTGTCTATAGTGACAGAAAAGTAAGGAAGGAGACAGAGTTTTGGTGGGATGTTAAATTTGAGGGGTCAGTGGGATATCCAAGTAGAGATGTCCTGAATGCGAGATTGCAGAGAAGGAGGGGGATCAGGACTGGGGATGTGGATTTGGGAATCATTCACATAGAGATGATAGTTGAAGCCATGGGAGTGAAAGAGTTCTCCAAGGGAGTGGGGTAGATGGAGAATAGAAGGGTTCTCAGAACTGAGTCTTGAGGTACTTGCTCAGTTAGAGGGTGGGAGGCAGAGAAGGAACCTGCAAAAGAGACTGAGAATGAGCAGCCAGAGAGAGATAGGAGGAGAACCAGGCAAGGGGTGTCAGAGAAGGCAAGGTTGGATAATGTTTCCAGGAGAAGGGGGTTGTCGACAATGTTGAAGGCAGCAGAGGTGGATGTGAATAAATGAGTGGTTTGCCCAGTTGAGCTGGAGGTCTAAATATGAAGCTTTCATGTTGCTGGTTTGAGTTTCTAAATATGAAACTTCCCAGTTGCTGACTTATATTTCACTGAGGGCATCTCTTCCCACTAGAAAACAAATGCCTAATTGGTATGATAAAGGTGGGAACTGAGGGAAGAGGGGAAATGAGTGGATAGGAGTAGGGGAGGAGAGGGTCTCACTGCAGCTTGCCCACTTAGAAAAGATTTAAAGGTTAAGCTCATCCCCCTAAGAGTGTCATCATCCTGGAACAAGGTGAGGACAAAGGTTTATTTCATGAGGCCCCAGTAAGCACTTGTTATTCATCCCACCGTCTAACCCATACCATTTATGTACATATCTGTAATTTATTATAAGTGCCTGTCTCCTATACCTGCAAGCCCCTTGTGGGCTGGGAATGTGTCTACCAACTGTGTTGTATTGTACTCTCTCAAGCACTTAGTACAGTGTTTTGCACACAATAAGTGCTCAATCAATACCATTGATTGAGGTCAGTTTCTGTGGAATGGAGGTCATGGAAGCCAGATTGGAGGATGTAAAGAAGAGGAAGTGGAGGCAGCAGGTGCAGACACCTTGCTCAAGGAGTTTGGAGAGCAACGATGGGAAGGAACTGTTGCCGATTTGTACATTCATTCAATAGTATTTATTGAGCGCTTACTACGTGCAGAGCACTGTACTAAACGCTTGGAATGTACCAATGGGGAAAAAGCCATTATTGAGGGAACAGCTGAAGATGATAGTCATAGAAAGCAGTAAGGAGGGACAAGAGCTAGTGGAAAGAGCACAGGCCTTGGAATCAGAAGACCTGAATTCTAATCCCAGATCCACCACTTGCCTCCTTGTGAATTTGAACAAGTCACTTACCTTCTCTGTGCCTCATTTATATCATCTGTAAAATGGGGATTAAGACTGTGAGCACCTTGTGAATCATGGACTGTTTCCAACATGATAATCTTGTTTCTGCCCCAGCATTTAGTAAAATTCCTTGCATATAGTATGCACTTAACAAATACCATTTAAAATAACTACTATTAAATGAATGAAAGGCTGGATGGAGCATGCTCAGGGCAGGCTCACTTTAGAATGCACAACATCTGGGATTTTTAGTGCAGTCTCAGAATGCTGATAATAATAATAATAATAATATTGGTATTTGCTAAGTTCTCTCTATGTGCAGAGCACTGTTCTAAACGCTGGGATAGATACAGGGTAATCAGATTATCGCTCGTGAGACTCACAGTCTTAATCCCCATTTTACAGATGAGGTAACTGAGGCACAGAGAAAGTAAGTGACCTGCCACAGTCACACAGCCGACAAATGGCAGAGCCGGGATTCAAACCCATAACCTCTGACTCCCAAGCCCGTGCTCTTTCCACTGAGCCACGCTGCTTCTCACACTTCTCACTCCATCTTCAGAGTGTCCAAGAGGAGAGGGGTATTGCTGTCATATGGAAGATTTAATAGTCATTTAATTGGCATAATAATATAATATAATAATAATAATAGTAATGGCATTTGTTAAGTGCTTACTATGTGCCAAGCGCTGTTCTAAGAGCTGGGGTAGATACAAGGTAATTAGGTTGTCCCACATGGGGCTCACAGTCTTAATGCCCATTTTACAGATGAGGGAACTGAGGCACAGAGAAGTCAAGTGACTGGCCCAAAGTCACACAGCTGATCAGTGGCAGAGACGGGATTTGAACCCATTACCTCTCACTCCCAGGCCTGGGCTCTTTCCACTGTGCCACGCTGCTGCTCAAGGTACATGTTCATCTTTGCCTTCTTCCCATATGCATACACACAAAAAAAGGAGTACATGATTGGATTTCACATTCTGCTGGCTTTTTGCTTGGAGTCTCTAAAGTGTCCTTCCACTGAAAAATCATTTTTACATTTTTAGTGCAATCTATAAATGTGACCCTTGAGTACACTGCTTTAGACATATGGAATGGTTCTATTTAGACCAACTCGGACAATATAATCTTTCTGTAGTTATTAAAGCCAGACTTTGAAATAGTACTGACGTGGGGGGCATATTCTCTAATGCAGACTTTATGTCTGCTACCAGTTTGGCCTTAAAGCTTAAACTCTAAACAAATACACAGTTTTTCATAAAAATGGCATTTTCTTTTTTCTGTTGGAAAACGAGAATATTAAGCTATGTATGCAGTACATAATTTTAAGTCTCGGCATGAGTCCCTAGCTTGCTATGAGCAGAGAATGTGTCTACTAATTCTGTTGTATTGCACTCTCCTAAGTGCTTAGGACATTGCTCTGCACATAGTTAAGTGCTCAGTAAATACCACTGAATGATCATTTTTTAAAAAAATGCTTAAAGAACCGCATCTTCCTCTGTGTTCCTCAAAACATGGATGGGGTCCAGTCTGATTATCTTGTATCTGACCCAGCACATAATACAGTGCCTGGCACATAGTAAATGCTAAACACATTTTTTTAAAAGTGGGGACCTTTAAATGGCACAGAATGGTAGGTAAAGGGAAGGGGTAGTGGGTGTGGGGCATCTTTAACCATCAGCCTGGACCCTGCAAAAGGTCCCAGTGTGCCTGCTGCTGGTTCTGCCTGGAATATAAAGCTAAAGTTAAACCTTCAAATTTAAAGCTAAGGCTCCAGCAGCAGTGGCGATTTGATGCACCTTCCTCCTCTGTGATCCCTCCCACTGCCCCCTGAAATGAAATCTCTGTACAGGTTTGAGTGTTTGTTCATTTCTTCCTTTCTTTATTAAATGGCCACAGGATCACCAATTTCCCACCCATCAGCTCCTCTTCCCTCTCCCCTTCCTGGATGAGGACAGGAAACAGTGAAGTGCTGGTGGGGCTGGCAGCGATGGGAGGTGGAAGGGAGAGGCAGAGATGGGCAGTGGGGCCAGGAACCAGTTAGGCTTGGGTGCACAAGGTACAGGCTAGTGTACTGGGCAGCACCGGGAGGGAGGGAGTCTGTGGCTGCTGCTGCCCAGCCTATGCTGCTGGCTGGATGGCTTCAGTCAATTTGAGAGATAAACAGGAAGGTTTGAGTGCATTCCATCCTGGTTAACAAGTGGTGCTTCCTGCTGCCCTCAGGGATTTCCTGGGCACTCCAGGAAATGGCCCCATCCCTCGAACCTACAGCTCAGCAACTTTTGTAATGGTATTTGTTAAGCGCTTACTATGTGACAGACATGCACTAAGCCCTGGGGTAGATACAAGATAATCTGTTTGGACACAGTCCCTGGCCGACATGGGGCTCACATTCTTAATCCACATTTTTATGGACAAAGTAACTGAGACCCAGAGAAGTTAAGTGACTTACCCAAGATCACACAGCAGACAAGTGGCAGAGCCAGAACCAGAACTCACACTGTCTGACTCTCAGGGTGCAAATCCAAATGGAAGGTTAATTTAGAAGGGAGAGGGAGAGGGAGAAGAGGAAATGAGGGCTTAGTCAGGGAAGGCCTTTTGGAGGAGATGTGTCTTCTTATATGGCTATGCTGTGCTAAGTGCTGGGGCAGCCCAGTACTGATAATTAATTTTCCAAGAAAATAGAACCGTATTGTTCCTCATAAAATCCCTGCTGTCCAACCAGAGATGAAGAGAGATCTTGGGCCTTGGAGGCATTTCCTAATTATCCCCACCTCTCTTGTCAGCATATTAGCATGTCTAACGCCTCATTCATTCCATTAATTTGTTATTTATTTCAGCTTTATTTTCTTTCTTGCTTACATTCTGTATTGGTATCATGGCATTCCCTGTGTCCCTGAGAGAGTGCTCTGGGGATGGACTCTTCCATAGGAAGCTTGCATTTAGCCCCCAGCAGAAATCTGAATAGGACCTAGATTGCCATCCAGTTCATTTCACCAAGCTGCAAACACACAGGAGAGGATCTGGAATTAATTTTTCCTTTGAGGTTCTCTAATACGTGATAGCTATTGACTGAAAACACAGGTTTTGTGTGTGTGTGTGTGTGTGTGTGTGTGTGTGCGCGTGCATGTTTATGTGCATGTGCATGTTCTTTCCTTTCCCTCCTGCAGTGTTGAAAGAGATTTTATTGAGAAAATAAACAGCACCGGACTGAAAACAATTCCTTAGATCAAAATGTTTGCTGGGTTTGCATTCTTTTAGCTAAGGATCTCCAATTCTG
Organism: Ornithorhynchus anatinus; assembly: GCF_004115215.2. Lineage (NCBI taxonomy): Eukaryota > Metazoa > Chordata > Mammalia > Monotremata > Ornithorhynchidae > Ornithorhynchus > Ornithorhynchus anatinus. The sequence goes on from NC_041729.1 coordinate 114,095,709, forward strand.
ACCTTGTATATTAGAAGCCCCTCCACAATCACCATGCCTGAGATGCATTAATGAAATCACAGGCTCTTTTTAAGCATGCAGTATATGTTTCTGGATAAGTTTGACTGAAAAGCAAATTTCCACTTTGAAAAGACATGCAATTAACCTTGGTGTGGCAGTATATTGTTTCCATAAGATGCTGGAATTTCTTCTTGCTATCCAGACTCTTCCTCTACCATACCATGGAGTAGTGAACTCCCCTTAGGGTTGATACTGAGTGGTCTTGCTTCTGACTGGGATTTTTGACTTTGATTTCTGCTGATGAATAAATCCAGTTTATATGCATATAAAAAAGAGTGAGTTGACAGAAGAGAAAGAGCAACATGGGAGGTAAAGAGAGATGTTAGTGGCTATTTGATGACCAGAATTTGATTTCAGATCACTCACCGGACTCCTGGGCTTCATGGTAATTTGTTCATCCTTGTTTCATTAAATTGCAATTACTTCTGCCATCCCAGCTTCCCTTTTGGCTGGGTCCCCTATCAATTAAGACTCGGGTTCCTCTTGGAGATGATGAATCCTTCAACAGGTAATGTTATGTTGCAGACAAAGGGTGATACAAATGGTGGCAATGATATGGTCAGGCATTATAATCTTTTTAAAAATGCTTTACAAGTGCAGAGGTCACTGACATTTTTCTCTCTCTGAGTGTATGGGGTAGGGGAGGGGGTTTGGGGGTGGAGCCTACTTCAAACCTTTCTGGTTATAATTGGCTGCAAAGGTAACAACATCCATGGCACGCAAGTTAGATGAGGTCTTCTTTTTGTTCTAGAAGCTAAACGCATTTCCCAGATGTCAGACCTTGAAACTTGTTACCTCCTCCAAATCCCAGTTCTTATCTTAAATGGGCATCTCTGAGTTCCTGCCAACAGAATATTCTTTTGTCAGAGGTCTGTCAGCAGGCTGCTCCCTGAGGAGCAGTTTTTGTTGCTTTTGATCCACTAGGAAACATTTTCAGTCCTGCTCCAATTTTTATGTCACTCTCTTCCCACAATGCTCCAGGCCTGGGTCACAGAAAGGTAGAGTTGAAAATGTTCTGAAAGCCCATTATGCACATCACCATGCTAGCAGGCAAAATTCCACACAACCATTCCAGATAGAAGAGTATTTGTCTAGGGAAGGTGGTACCATCACTTCCACTATCCAGGGTTGAACGACCCCTCTCTGTCAAGGAATTCTTTCCTGAATTCAGCCCCAAATCCTCATTCAACACTATAGTTTAATGGAAAGAGCATGAGATTCAAAGTCAGAATGCCCAGGTCCCACCAACACCTCAAATTTAACATGTGCAAAACGGAATTCATCTGAATTCAGAATTCAGCCAAATCAGTTCCCTGACTTTCCCATCACTGTAGATAGCTCCACCATTCTCCCTGTCTCAAAAGCTCATAATCTTGGCATTGTCCTTGACTCATCTCTCTCATTTAACCCACATATTCAATCACATCTCATCAAATCATGTAGGTTCAACCTTCACAACATCCATCTAAAATCCACGTTTTCTTCTCCATCCAAACCGCTACCACATTAATCCAAGCATCTATCCTACCCCACCTTCATTACTGCACCTTCATTACTGCATCAGTCTCCTTGTTGACCTTCTGGCCTTCTGTCTCTCCTCTCTCCAGTCCATACTTCACTCTGCTGTCTGGATCATTTTTCTACAAAATCATTCACTCCATGTTTCTCCTCTCCTCAAGAACTTCCAATGGCTGCCCATCTAACTCCATATTGAACAGAAACTCCTTACCACAGGCTGTAAAGGCCTCAATCACCTTAACCCTTCCTACCTTACCTCCTGATTTTCTACTACAAACCAGCCCCAACACTTTGCTTCTCTAATGCCAACCTACTCACTGTACCTCAATCTCATCTATCTCGCTGCTGACCTCTTACCCACATCCTGCCTCTGCCCTGGAACTCACTCTCTCTTCATTTCTGACAGATTATCACTTTCCCCACCTTCAAAGCCTTTTTAATATCTCATCTCCTCCAAGAGACTTTCCTAAGTCCTCATTTCCTCTAATCCCTCTCCCTTCTGTATCTTCCATGAACTTGGATTTTCACCCTTTATTCACCCCTCCCTCAACCCCACAGCACTTATGTACATGTCCATAGTTAATTTATTTATATTAATATCTAGACTGTAAACTTGTTGTGGGCAGGGAAGGTGTCTACCAACTATTGTACTGCCCCAAGTGCTTAGGACAGTGCTCTGGACACAATCAGCTCTCAATAATGTGATTAATTGATTGATTGATTCTGATTTTGTGCAGGTCACTGCTCTGTGCCTCAGTTTCCTCATCCATAAAATATATATAAACTCTGTTTCTATTCCTTCTTATAGTTTGAGTCCAGTGCCAAATTTGTCTATCTTTTATCTATCCAAGGAGTTAGCACTGTGATTGTGCTATAGCAGATGCTCAGTAAATAGTATCATAAACAGTATCAATAAACACTATCATTAGCACTCAAAATTCCCTCCTCCTTTGTCCTCAGTCATTAGAGATTGAGGTCAGTCACTATTTCTCCCTCCCTGCTCTGTTGCAGGATTCATAATTGTAAAGTGGCAGAGATTCCCTCATGATCTGAAGTGATTGAATAAGTAAGGGGAAAGGGGCCAAATTTCAGTTATCCATTTAGCTGGGAACAAGCCCACCCTTTCCTTCCACTGTGCAGCACCACTTTATGATGTTTAGGGCATATTTTACATTTCATCTAGGAGGTTTTTAAAATAATATTTATTAAACACTTACTATGTGCTAGATAGGATAGTTAAAGCACTGCATAGAAAATGATTCCCCCAAAAACTGTGATGATGGATGTGCCTTTACTTTCCTTGACAAATGACACTCTCAAGTAATGGAAGTGGGAAGAATGGAGGAAGCAGTGATGGTGACCGTTTAAGACAGAAGTCAGCTTATCAATCAGTGCAATCAGTGTGTAGAGCATTGTACTTCAGCATTTATGAAAGTACTATACAATCCTTGTCCACAAGGAGTTTACAGTCTAGGGGGTTTAGGGGAGGGCAGGTCTGCTGCCAGAATTACTGCTAAACTAGAGAGAAGCAGCATACTCTAGTGGATAGAGCACTGGGAGTCAGAAGGACCTGGGTTCTAATTCCAGCTCTGCCTCTTGGCTGCTGTGTGACCTTGGGCAAGTTATTTCACTTATCTGGATCTCAGTTACTTTATCTGTAAAATGGGGATTAAGATTGTGAGCCCTATATGGGATAGGGACTATGTCCAACCTGATTTGTTCATATTCACCCCAGCACTTAGAGCAGTGCCTGACTCATAGTAAGCGCTCAACAAATGTCATAAACAAACAAATAAATTAATACCATATTAAAAAAGAGAGAGAGACCTGGCTGGAAGAGCTACAAGGGATTCATCAGTACAGCCTCCCTCTTCTGGGGAGCCTGGTCTATTGCCTGTTCAGCAGAGAGCCTGGACAGAGACTTGGCCCCCATCATTCTTCCCTGACACTCCCTGGTCTAAAGTGTTATAAATCCTGGTTGGTTAAAAACTCCTGAGGTAAATGAAGGAATTTTTGATAATTGGTCATTGTCTGTGCCTCATGAATCTAGTTGATTTTGGAAGAATAAATCTAGATATGAGTATGTGACTTACCTGGCCTAAGAGCAAATTTATAGTAAACAATTAGAAAGCAGAATTCTTGACTCCCATCTTGCACCACAAATATTTATTGAGTGATTTACATGCTCCCGTACAGTCATTTGGTAAACCCATTGTCTCTAGTAACCTGGTTGAAAGGACCCAGGACCCAGAATTCACTCCCAAATTGCTGTAGATGAGAAGAGGCTATTCCTTTATTTTACTTACTCCTTCTCTCAATTTGCAGTATGACCTGGAGGCACAGTCAGGAACACAGAGAAGGTGTAGTTTTCTGACATTCTGGAGGCAGAGGCTTATATTTTTATGGATCAAGAGTGGTCTGCCTTCATAATTACTCAGCTGTCTGTATATCCCTGAACCTTCGCTCTCAAGGACCAGGGGGATCTGCATTTAATTCAGGGCTTGGTCAACAAAACCCCCATATTAAGCAGTTATTTCTGCTGACAACCTCAATTTCTCTGACTCATCATGTCCCTTCAGTATTCTCCCTCTAATCAAGCCCATCTCTCTCCTTCCCATCCAGTACCCTCCCTAACCCCCTTCCATCCAATCCCTCCGCACCCCTCACACCATCCAGTCATGTTGCCCACACCCCTTCTCTGTCTTTCTTTCCCAGCACTGCTTCTCATTCCCCTTCCCCGGCACTGGGCCATTGGCTCACTTCCATCCAATCCCTTCCCACCACTCGTGACGTCCCTTTCTCCTACCTTCCCCAACACCATTAGCCAAGTGTGGTCCTTGGAACTCCTATCGTGAAAAAGCATCCATTCATCCTTGAACTGTTCCTTTTTTTAATGGTGCTTGTTAAATGCTTACCATGTATCAGGCAATTTAATAATAATAATGTTGGTATTTGTTAAGCGCTTACTATGTGCAGAGCACTGTTCTAAGCGCTGGGGTAGACACAGGGGAATCAGCTTGTCCCACGTGGGGCTCACAGTCTTCATCCCCATTTTCCAGATGAGGGAACTGAGGCACAGAGAAGTTAAGTGACTTGCCCACAGTCACACAGCTGACAAGTGGCAGAGCAGGGATTCGAACCCATGACCTCTGACTCCAAAGCCCGTGCTCCTTCCACTGAGCCAATTTACTAAGCAGTGGATAGCTACAAACTAACCCAGCTACAGCTCCCCTTTGCCATCACTGGAACCTGGCCCTCCCCAGATGACACTGTCTTTCCTTCTGCTCTCTTCAGAGGAGGCCTCATCTTCCCCAACTTCCCAAGACTCACTGGGAAAGAAGGAGGACTTGACTTCCTTCTTGCACACCAGTGCTACTTTTGCACCATCCACCTCCCCAACCCTCCTGATTCCTTCCTTTAAATTCCAAATCATTCTCCCCTACCACCCACTCCAGTTACTAGTCACAGTCACCTACCCCACTGGACCCCTACTCCAACTTCCTGAACCATTTTTGTCCCTTTCTCACACTTATTTTCTCTTTCTTCATCTTTACATTGATCCTTGGGGACTTCAATATCCATAGAGATATTCCTGATGACCATCCTGCGGCTTGCTTCCTGTCATTCTGATTATCTTGTAGCTTGTATTATCTTGTATCTCCCTGATTATCTTATATCAACTCCAGTGCTTAATAGAGTGCTTGACACATAGTAAGCACTTAACAAATACCACAATTATTCTTCATCTCTTCCTCCTCCTCCTTCTTTTCCTCCTCCTTCTTCCCAAATCAACATCCCCAGTCCTGATCTCTCTCCTTCTCTGCAGTTTTGTATTTCCTCTTGCTTTCAGGACATCTCTACCTGGTTGCAGAAGCAGCATGCCACTGACCTCCTGCTCCAGGCCAACTCTCCCTCTCACTAAATCAGACGTATGCTTGAGCGTGACTCAGTGGAAAGAGCACGGGCTTGTGAGTCAGAGGAGATAAATTCTAATCCAGGCTCTGCCACTTGTCTGCTGTGTGACCTTGGGTAAGCCACTTAACTTCTCTGTGCCTCAGCTACCTCATCTGTAAAATGGGGATTAAAACGTTGAGCCCCATGTCGCATAACCTGATTACCTTATATCTACCCTAGCGCTTAGAACAGTGCTTGGAACATAGTAAGTGTTTAACAAATATGATAATTTTTTATTTATCTCATCACCTTTAGCTACTGCAAAATCTCTACCCTCACTGAAATCACAACCACAACCTCCTCACCTGCCTTCTCTCTCACACACTTGCTCCTCACAGAATTAATCATTCAATCATATTTATTGAGCACTTACTGTGTGCAGAGCACTGTATTAGCACTTGGGAAAGTACACTATAACAATAAACAGATACTTTCCTGCCCACAAATAACTTACAGTTTAGGTGGAGAGACAGACATTTATATAAATAAGTACATTACAAATATGTGTATAAGTGCTTATCTGTCCTATTCCCTCAGAGGGACCACCCACCTCTTGACCCACTTTCAATTTTCTAAAGTCATCTTGCCCCATTTAGTCTCCATCGACGAACTATCTTCTCTTCACGCACAAACTGACACTCTCAACATGGCTCTCTCCATTGAACTGAACTCCCTCACTCCCCTGTCTGTACACCAATCTTGTATCACCACCGTACATTTCCTCCAGTCTGATATATGAATACAGGATGATATTAGCAGAAATCCAGATATCAGGTCAACCTAGTCCATGGCAAATTCATCCTCACCCCTTTGATTCTGCCCTCTCCTATGACCAGAAACATTATTTCTCCTACCCTTCCTTTCCAAACTCCTAGAACAAGTCGTCTACACTCGCTGCCTTGAATTCCTCAACTCCAACTCTCTCATGAACGCCCTGCAATCTGGCTTCCGTCCCCTCCACTCTACCGAGACTGCTCTCTCAAAGGTCACCCATGACCTCCTTCTTGACAAATCCAATGGCTCCTACTCCATTCTAATCCTCCTTGACCTCTCAGCTGCCTTTGACACTGTTGACCATCCCCTCCTCCTCCACACCTTATCACACCTTGGCTCCACGGATTAATTTCTCCATCCTTATTGACTTTCCATGCCCTCTGTCCATGACTGATTTTCAGGCATTTAACTCCTTCTTCAAACCTCCTGTCCTTGCATTCCCCTCATCTCTTTCCCCTAGTGAACTGGCCACATATTCTTAATAATAATAATAATGATAATAATAATTATGTTATTTGTAAAGCACTTAATATGCGCCAGGCACTGTACTAGGCACTGGGGTAGATACAATCAAATCGGGTTGTTCATTCATTCATTCATTCATTCATTCATTCGTATTTATTGAGTGCTTACTATGTACAGAGCACTGTACTAAGCACTTGGAATGTACAATTGGGCAACAGATAGAGACAATCCCTGTCCATTGGCAGGCTTACAGTCTAATCGGAGGAGACAGACAGTCAAAAACAATAGCAATAAATAGAATCAAGGGGATGTACATCTCATTAACAAAATAAATAGGGTAATACAAATATATACAAATGAGCAGACGAGCACAGTGCTGAGGGGAGGGGAAGGGAGTGGGGAGGAGCAGAGGGAAAGGGTGGGGGAAAGGGAGCTTAGCTGAGGGGAGGTGAAGGGGGGGCAGAGAGGCAGCAGAGGGAGCAGAGGGAAAAGGGGAAGCTCAGTCTGGAAAGACCTCTTGGAGGAGGTGAGCTCTCAGTAGGGCTTTGGAGAGGGAAAGAGAATTAGTTTGGTGGAGGTGAGGAGGAACGGCATTCCAGAACAGCAGGAGGACGTGGGCCAGGGGTCAATGGCGGGATAAGTGAGAATGGGGGATGGTGAGGAGGTGGGCGGCAGAGGAGCAGAGCCTATGGGTTGGGCAGTAGAAAGAGAGAAGGGAGGAGAGGCAGGAGGGGGCAAGGTGATGGAGAGCCTTGAAGCTTAGAGTGAGAAGTTTTTGTTTCGTGCGGAGGTTGATAGGCAACCACTGGAGGTTTTTAAGAAGGGGAGTGCCATGCCCAGAGCATTTCTGCAGAAAGATGAGCTGGGCAGTGGAATGATGAATAGACTGGAGCAGGGAGAGACAGGAGGAAGGGAGACCAGAGAGAAGGCTGACACAATAATCCAGCCAGGATATTATGAGAGTCTGTACCAGTAAGATAGCCGTTTGGGTGGAGAGGAAAGGATGGATCTTGGCAATATTATAAAGGTGAGACCGGCAGGTCTTGGTGACAGATTGGATGTGTGGGGTGAATGAGAGAGCTGAGTCAAGGATGACACCACGGTTGCTGGCTTGAGAGATGGGAAGGATGTTTGTACCATCCACAGTGATAGGGAAGTCAGGAAGAGGACAGGGTTTGGGCTGGAAGATAAGGAGCTCAGTTTTGGACATGATGAGTTTTAGGTGGCGGGCAGACATCCAGGTAGAGACTTCCTGGAGGCAGGAGGAGATACGAGCCTGAAGGGAGGGGGAGAGGACAGGGGCAGAGATGTAGATTTGTGTGTCATCTGCATAGAGATGATAGTTGAAGACATGGGAGCGAATGAATTCACCAAGGTCGTAAGTGTAGATGGAGAACAGAAGAGGGCCAAGAACTGACCCTTGAGGAACTCCTACAGTTAGAGGATGGGAGGGGGAGGAGGAGCCTGCAAAGGAGACCGAGAATCAATGGCCAGAAAGATAAGAGGAGAACCAGGAGAGGACGGAGTCCATGAAGCCAAGGTGAGATAAGGTGTGGAGGAGAAGGGGATGGTCTACAGTGTCAAAGGCAGTGGAAAGGTCAAGGAGGATTAAGATAGAGGAGGAGCCATTGGATATGGCAAGAAGGAGGTCATAGGTGACTTTAGAGAGAGCAGTCTCAGTAGAGTGGAGGTGACGAAAGCCAGATTGGAGGGGGTCCAGGAGAGAATGGGAGTTAAGGAATTCTAGGCAGCGAGTGTAGACAACTCATTCTAGGAGCTTGGAAAAGAACAGTAGTAGGGAGATAGGGAGATAACTGGAAGGGGAAGTGGGATAGAGAGAGGGTTTTTTTAGGATGGGGGAGACATGGGCATGTTTGAAGGCAGAGGGGAAGAAGCCATTGGAGAATGAGCGGTTAAAGATAGAAGTTGAGGAGGGGAGGAGGGAAGGGGCGATGGTTTTTATAAGGTAAGCGGGAATGGGGTCAGAAGCACAGGTGGAGGGGGTGGCACTTGTGAGGAGGGAGGCGATCTCCTCTGAGGATACTGAAGGGAAAGATGGGAAAGTAGGGGAGAGGGTTGAGGGCGGGGAGGCAGAAGGGGGAAGGGTGACTTTGGGGAGCTCAGACCTGATTGTGTCAATTTTCTTAATGAAGTAGGTGGCCGGATTGTTGGGAGTGAGGAATGGGGCAGGGGGAGGAACAGGGGTCCTGAGATTGTCCCATGTGGGGCTCACAGTCTCAATCCCTATTTTACAGATGAGGTAACTGAGGCAAGGAGAAGTAAAGTGACTTATCCAAGGTCACCCAGCAAACAAGTGGTGGATATGGGATTAGAACCCATGACCTTCTGACTTCCAGGCACCTGCTCTATCCACTACACCATGCTGCTTTTATTGATAAAATTAAAACCATCAAACATTTTATCCCTAAAGTTTTCCCTGCTCCCCTCCACCAACTCCGTATTCCTCCTTCCTCTTTGATTCTTCTATCTTTCCCAGAATATTTCAGGGGATCTTCTGTCTCCTCTCAAAATCTACCGCCTCCACCTGTCTTGCCATCCTCATCCCTTTGCACCTTATCAAAACACTTGCCCCCTCCTTTCTTCCCTCTCTGATCAGCATCTTCAATCCTTCACTTTCCAGTGGCTTCTTCTCCACTGCTTTCAAACATGTTCATGTATCACCTTCACAGTATTGCTGAGATCCACCCTTTCCTCTCCATCCAAACTGCTATCATGCTGGTACAAGCTCTCATAATATCCCGACTGGATTACTGTGTCAGCTTCCTCTCTGATCTCCCTTCCTCCTGTCTCTCCCCACTCCAGTCTATTCTTCATTCCACTGCCCGGATTATCTTCCTACAGAAACGCTCTGGGCATGTCACTTCTCTCCTCAAAAACCTCCAGTGGTTGCCTATCAACCTTCGCATGAAACAAAAACTCTTCACTCTTGGCTTCAAAGCTCTCCATTACCTTGCCCTTCCTACCTCACCTCCCTACTCTCTTTCTACTGCCACCCCATACACTCCGCTCCTCTGCCACTCACTTCCTCATGGTCCCCCGTTCCCGCCTATCGCGCCATCGATGCCTGGTCCACATCCTACCACTGTCCTGGAATGCCCTCCCTCCTCACACCCGCCGAACTAACTCTCTTCCCCTCTTCAAAGCCCTACTGAGAGTTTACCTCCTCCAGGAGGCCTTCCCAGACTGAGTCACCCCTTTCTCTCTGCTCCCCCTCACCCCCTGCTCTTCCTCTTCCCCTTCCTTCAGCACTGTGCTCATTCATATATATAATTTATTACCCTATTCATTTTGTTAAGTAGGTAGATATATCTCCTTGATTCTATTTATCTTGATGATGTTGTCTTGTTTTGTTCCATTTTGCTTTGCTGTTTGTCTCCCCAGTTTAGACTGTGAGCCTGTCATTGGGCAGAGATTGTCTCTATCTGTTGCCGAATTGTACATTCCAAGCACTTAGTACAGTGCTCTGCACATAGTAAGCGCTCAATAAATACTATTGAATGAAGGAATGAATGAATTCCTTATCAAAAAAAAAATCCTCCCTTGATCTCACGGCTCCCTCCAGTTAATATCCCATTCCCCTCCTGCCATTCTACAAACTCCTTGAGTGAATTGTCAACACTTGCTTCTTCTACTTCTTCCCTTCCAACCTTATCCTTGACTCCCTCCAATATGCCTTCTGTCCTATTCACTACATGGAAACTATCCTTTCAAAGGTCACCAATGGCCTTCTTCTTTCCCAATCCAATGGCCTGTACTCTATTCTAATCTTCCCTGACCGCTCATCACCTGCAATCTCACTGATTTCCTACAACAACCCAGAGTGCATGCTTCACTCTCCAATGCCAACTTACTTACTGCTGACCCTTTACCTGCATCCTCCCTCTGACCTGGAACTCTTTCTCCCTCTCCATATATGACAGACAACTACTCTCCCCATCTTCAGAGCCTTGTTAAAATCACATTTCTGAGATACTTTCCTTGACTGGGCCTCATTTCCCCTATTCCCTCTTCCTTTTGTGTCACCTATGCACTTGGATCTGTACCTTTTAAGCACTTGATATTCACCTCAACTCTCAGCCCCACAGAACTCATGTACATATCCACAATTTATTTTAATGTCTGTGACTCACTCTAGATGGTAAACTCCTTGTGGGCATGGAAAAGGTTTATCATATCTGCTGTACTGTAACTATCCCAAGTGCTTATTTACTTCAGTGCTCTGCATATGAGTGCTCAATAAATACCACTGATTGAAATATAGGGTGGCCCCCTTGCGCTCCCCTGCCATTTCAGTGTGGAAAGCTGAGACACAGATGGGAACAGGGGAAAGGTATGCCCTACTGCTAGTGGGGTCGTGCTTGAGTTTTTGTTGCCACCAAGGGTTATGGTTTGTGTGGCTACTAGATGTGCTCTCTTTCTCAATCCCTTTGTGTCCAGCAGTACACTCTGTGCCCATGGTTTATAGGGAGAATGCATGAAGACTGTGGCCACAAACCAGAATACATGAGACCTCAACAGCTGCAGACAGTCAGTGGGAATGCCCATTGTTGAGCATGACAATCATATTGGTTTAGTAAGAGATGGGGAATGGAAAATAAAGGGAAAAGCAAAACAGCCCCCACAAAAATACACAGTTGTTCTTTGCACTAGATAATCTGGAGTCCCCAAAGAGCAGGAACAATAGAGAGGGGCTCTGCCTTACCAGGCTTCTACTTCTGTTCAGATGTCCCACTGTGAAATGGCCTTCCATAAGTTACTGCTGTCCAAAACAGAGCACAAACAGACCCTTCTCAACCAGCCATCCTTAGTTAGGTCATATTACCTCACTCTGTGTTGTGATCTTGAATTCATACCAAGCTCTACCATGTGCTGCAAATGGCACCATACAAACTCTGTGATTAATTTTCATTGATCTGCAGTGAGCCAGTCAGAGGCATCACAATATGGAAGTGACTGAGTGGAAAATGACACTATTTTATACCCTGCACCACATCATCCGGGAGCAAAACAAACATGATTCCCCAAAATCTCCCTTTTCGGGTTAGACCAGTTAAAGGACATATCAAAAAAAGAAGAGTCAGTACACAAAATCATTGGCAACCAATAACAGAGGTGCCAGTTTTAGATTTTGGGACAGTCGTAGATAGTGAAAGTGTGAAAAGAAAAAATGCCTTTAAGATACATGAAGTGGAATTCAAGTAGACACACTTTGAGCCAGGAGACATGGGTGGGGGAAACAGTTCCCCAGAAAGCTCCATCCCTCCCCTCTTGCCACTGTATACACATGAAAGTTCAAAGAAATATCACAAGTAATATGGTATTTGTAAGCACTTTCTATGTGCCAAGGACTGTTCTAAGTAGAGAGGGGATTCATATAGCTTTTTGCAAATTGACTTCCTAATCTTGGGGCACATTAGCTTGTGTTAGGTCAGGTATTTGGAATGGGTCAACTACCAATCTTGAAGGCAAATTATGCTGTTTCATGGGCTTGACATTTTCGTTCTTTTAGTCATGCAGAATATGAACTAAAAAATTTATTTACTAGATTAGCTGGAATATTTCAGGTGATTGCCATTAACTGTAGTCATATTTTCTCTCTATTAGGGTTGAAACAAATTATTACAATGCTTTTCTCAAACATTAATCAATTTCAGTATTCACTTACTAGCAGAGAGTCAGATAAAGCATGGATCTCCTTTCATTGATATCTTCCTCTTTCATAGTGCTGATGAATGGAAATCAAACACTTGATTAGTTGACAATTGTGCCAATTTCAAATGAGGGAAACTCTACAATGGGATAATGATTTGTCTATGCTTGACTATACACTGAATAGCAATTACAGCATCTAGTTTAGGGATTAAAACAAAATTAAAACCTAAAAAGCAAAATTATTGGCTCCTTCTTGAACCTGTTTCTTTAAGACCTCACCATCAAAAAATTAAGGACTCTATTTTGAAGGAGGATATAGTGTTTATGGGTTATTAAAGTTGTTATTGTCAAATGTTTGGCAAGGTGGCCCCATCAAGAAGCATGACTGAAAACAAGGGTAGACAATTGAATATGTAGCACAAGAAGCACTCTGTTACAGTGTGCAAAGGACTGCCAGCCTCATGAACTCACATGGCTAAAAATCTCAAAGCAGTAACATCATCTGTGAGCTCAGAGAATAGCTATGTATGTGCAAGAACCCTATTTTCCAACTGGGTTAATTGCTTTGTGACTTAACCTTATGTCTTTCAGCACTCTCTGGGATACACTTAAAGGACCTCGGGCTCTTTAAATATTAAACTGTTGAGGAGAGGCATTTCACCCTCTATAGTTTCTTCCCTGTCTAAATTCAAGCATAGCCTTTCCGCCTTGCCTAACATTAAGAATATTTAACACTAGACTCCATAGGTCCTTCTTTTATAGTTACATCAATTACACTTTGGGGAATTTCTATTTTCTGAAGGAACTTCAAATTTTTTAGGCTATTAGGACAAGGTTTATTGCATAGAAACAATCATTTCCATGTCCTAAAAGCCCTAATGACTTCTAGTAAGATATTACAGTACACTATATTAGAAGTAAAAGTAGCATTGTTATATTTAAGTGCTTTAAGACAATCATTTAAGACTGTGTCTACCAAACAATCAATGGTATTTGAGTGCTTACTATGTACTAAACACTTGGGAGAGTTCAATACAACAGAGTTGGTATGTATGTTCCCTGCCCACAAGAAGCCATCTAGAGTGGTGATAGACTCTAAAATGAATTATAGGTATGTACTAAGGTGCTGTGGGGCTGAGGGTGGGGTGAATATCACTTCCACCTCCAAGAGAAGCTCCTTTCTATCTGCTTTAAAACACTGAATGACCTTGCCCCCTCCTATATTACCTTGCTGGCCTCCTACTACAACCCAGCCCGTTAACTTCACTTCTCCAATGCCAACCTACTCACTGTACTATATTCATAATAATAATAATTTGGTAATGCTATCTCTCTGTTAAACCTCTCCCACTACCTGCCTCTGGTCTGGAACTCCCTCCCTAGTTCAAACCCGACAGATGATTACTTTCCCCACTTTCAAGGCATTTTAAGATCACATCTCCTCTAAAAGGTCTTCCCTGAATAAGCCCTCATTTCCTTTTTTCCTACTCCCTTGCAGCACTAATATATATATCTGTATTATTTATTTATATTACTGTCTATTTCATTCATTCAATCATATTTATTGAGTGCTTACAGTGTGCAGAGCACATACTGAGTGCTTGGAAAGTAATAATAATAATGTTAATAATGTTGGTATTTAAGTGCTTACTATGTGCAGAGCACTGTTCCAAGCGCTGGGGGAGATACAGGGTAATCAGGTTGTCCCACGTGAGGCTCACAGTTAATCCCCATTTTTACAGATGAGGTAACTGAGGCACAGAGAAGTTAAGTGACTTGCCCACAGTCACACAGCTGGCAAGTGGCAGAACTGGGAGTCGAACCCATGACCTCTGACCCTGAATCCCAGGTTCTTTCCACTGAGCCACGCTGTATACAGCAATAAAGAGAGACAATCCCTGCCCACAACAAGCTGTCTCCCCCTTCCAAAGTGTAAGCTCCTCTGGACAGGGAACATGTCTTCCACTTCTGTTGTTCTGTATTCTATTATTCTGTTCCAGCACCACCCCTCATCCCACTCCCCTTGACCCCACCAGTTCACTCCCATGCAATCCCTTCCTTCCCCTTGCTCTGTCCCTATCCCTTGCACCACCCATAGGCTCAACCAAGGGTGGCCTGTGTAACCTCCATTTAATTACGGTAAAGCTTCCCTTCCTTCTTGCTCTGTTCTTGACTCAGTCACTGCTCCTCCTCATTATCACTGAAACCTGGTTTTCCCCAGATGACAATGTCTCCACTGCCACTTCCTTCCACTCCTCAAGACCAGCTGGGAAAGGGTGAGGAATGGGCTTTCTTCTAACTTCCCAATGTCACTTTCTCACCATCCAACCACCCCCACTCCTCTCTTTTTGTTTCTTTAAAGCCTAATTAATGCTCCTCTACCATCCACTCCAATTACTAGTCATGGTCACCTACCTTCTCCCAGGCCTATCCTCCAACTTTTTGAATCATTTTGATCCTTTTCTCCCATTCCTTCTCTCATTCTCCATCCCTACATTGATTCTTGGGAACTTCAATATCCATGTGGATATCCTTGATGACGTTTGAATTGTCCACCTCCTCTCATTCTTCTATTCCAATGACGTCCTGCTCCAACCCACCTCACACACTCACCAACTTGACACACACTTGATCTTTTAATCTCTAGTCACTGTACCATCACCAACTCTGAAATTCCTCTATTAGACCACAACCTCCTCAGCTGTCTTTTTTCCCATATACCAATATCCCACAAATCTATCCTGTTCCCTGACAGAGACCTCTGATCTTTTGACACCACCCCTCACCCCCCACCTCCCCCGATTCACTATTATAAAGCTATCTTCCCCATTTGGTCTCTCTAACCAAACTACCTTCTCTTGATATACAAATCTGTGCCTCAACACTACCCTCTCCACTAAACTCAATTCCCTTGCTCCCCTGTCCCTTCAGCAATCTCATACCATTAACCCACAACACTGGATCACCACCACAGTACACTTCCTCCACTCCTATGTGCGAGCAAGAAGAACTGTTGGCCAAAATCCACACATCTCTCTGACCTTGTCCACCTTAATTTCATTCTCATCTGTTTCAATTCTGCCCTCTCCTCCACCTAACAACAACACTTCTCTTTCCTAATTCACTCTTCTCCATCTAACAACAATACTTCTCTTTCCTAATTCACTCCCATACCCAATGTCCACATCAGCTGAACAAGAGGTTAGAGGAGGGAGTTTGTTACAAAATTAAAACCATTAGGTGCTATCTCCCTAAAATCTCCCCTGTTCCTGTCCAGGTTTCACCGTCTCCTCCACACTCTTTGATTCTTGCTGTATTCCATACAGTATATCAAGAAGAGAGCTCTCTCCTCTCCTCAAAATCAACCCCCTCCACCTGTGCTTCTGGTCCCATCTCTTCTACCTTATTAAAACACTTGCCCTCTCTCTTCTTCCCTCATCGACTGCCATCTTCAACCGTTCACTTTCCAGTAGTTTCTTCCCCACTGCTTTCAAACATGCTTACACATTCTCTATCCTAAAAAAAACCCCTCCCTTTACCCCACAGTTCCCTCTAGTTATCAAGTCTCTTCTTACCATTCCTCTTCAAACTCCTTGAGCAGGTGGTCTACACCCACTGTCTCCAATTCCTCTCCTCCAGTTCTCTCCTCAATTCCTTCCAATCTGGTTTCTGTCCCCTTCACTCCATGGAAATAGCCCTCTTTAAGGTAACCACTGACCTTTTTCTCACCAAATCTGATGTCCCCTGTACTATCCCAATCTTACTAGATCTCTCAGCTGCCTTTGACATTGTGAACCACTCTCTTCTCTTTGAAATTTTATCCAACCTTGGCTTCACTGACATTATCTTTTTTCTCTTGGTTCTCCAGTTATCTCTCTGACAATTTCTTCAAAATCTCTTTTGCATGCTCCTCCTCTGCCTCCCACCTTCTGACAGATGGGGTCCCTCAAAACCAAGTTATAGGTCTCCTTCTATTCTCCTTTGGAGAACTGATTTGCTCCCATGGCTTCAACTACATTGTTTAACAGTAATAATGTTGGTATTTGTTAAGTGCTTACTATGTGCAGAGCACTGTTCTAAGCGCTGGGGTATACAGGGTAATCAGGTTGTCCCACATGAGGCTCACAGTCTTAATCCCCATTTTACAGATGAGGGAACTGAGGCACAGAGAAGTGAAGTGACTTGCCCACAGTCACACATTTGACAAGCGGCAGAGCCAGGATTTGAACCTATGACCTCTGACTCCCAGGCCCGGGCTCTTTCCACTGAGCCACGCTGCTTCTCTAAGTGGATGATTTCCAGATTTACATGTCCAGCTCTGACATCTCCTTCTCTGCAGTCTCTCATTTTCTTCTGCCTTCAGGACATCTCTACATGGATGTTCCACTTATACCTGAAACTAAACATACCCAAAATAGAGCTCCTTACCTTCCCACCCAAACCCTGTCCTATCTCTGTCTTTCCCATCACTGTAGAAAATACCACTACCTTCCCCATGTCACAAGCTCTTAACCTCAAGCTCATTGTACTCAACTCATCTGTCTCATTCACCTACACGTTCAATCTGTCACCAAATCTTTCCGTTCTACAGTCACAACATTGCTAAAACCTACCCTTTCCTCTCCATCCAAACTACTACTATGCTGCTCTAAGTATTATCCCACCTTGACTACTGCATCTGCCTCCTCACTGACCTCCTTGCCTCTTGTTTCTCCCCACTCTAGTTTATAGTTTACTGTGCTGCATGGATCATTTTTCTTAAGAATGTTCATCCTATGTCTCCTCACCCCTCAGAAACCTCTGGTGGTTGCCCATCCACCTCCACTTCAAAAGTAACTCCTTAATTTTGGCTTTAAAGCATTAAGTCAGTTCACTCCCTCTTCTCTTACCTTACAGATCTCCTGCTATAGCCCAGATCATAAACTTTGCTTCTCTAACTCCACCTTGCTCATTTTGCACTGGTCTCATCTATCCTACCTCTGACAACTTTCCCACATTCTATTTCTCACCCGGAACTTCCTTCCCCTCCATATAGAACAGGCCACCATTTCCCTCATCTTCAAAGCCTTATTGAGGTCACTCTTCTTTAAGAAGACTTCCATGATTAAGCCCTCTTTTCCCTGGCTCCCTCTCTCTTTTGCATTGTTTATGAACTTAGATCTGTGACTTTTAGGCAATTGATATTTGCCCCACCCTCAGCCCCACAACACTATGTACATATCTGTGAATTATATATTATATAATGTTTATATTAATGTCTGTCCCTTCCCCTAGACTGTGAGTCTGCTTTAAGCAGGGAACATATCTACCAACTCTGTTGTACTATACTCTCCCAAGCACTTAGGACACTGCTTGGCACAGAGTAAGTGTTCAATAAATATGATTTATTGGTTGGTTGGCTGAATATCAAGTGATTAACGGTCTCTGTCCCAAATGAGACTCAGAATCTAAGTGGAAGGAGACATTTTCAATAAATCAGGGATAAATTGAAGATGGGGAGATATGTAATCTGTTAAATGTGAAAGGGAGGGAGTTCAAATATTCTAATTCAAAAGTTAAAATTCTAATAACTAGCTCAACTGGTTCTGGAAGGGGCAATCATCAGCCTTTCCATTGCTATAGATATGTTGGTATTAGTTAAGCACTTACTATGTGCAGAGCACTGTTCTAAGCGCTGGGTTAGATACAGGGTAATCAGGTTGTCCCACGTGAGGCTCACAGTTAATCCCCATTTTACAGATGAGGTAACTGAGACACAGAGAAGTTAAGTGACTTGCTCACAGTCACACAGCTGACAAGTGGCAGAGCAGGGATTCGAACCCATGATCTCTGACTCCCAAGCCCGGGCTCTTTCCACTGAGCCACGCTGTTTCTCTATAGGCAAACAGTACTTGACGGTGAAAAGTGTAGCCTTCCTAGTGTTCAACTAGCTGTTGCAGATTCATTCTTGGGGTGCTGAACAGGAAGAGGGTGACTAGTTATGGTGTTAGGCAGACCTCTGTGGATTGTCTATGGAAGTGTGGTGAACTGAGTTATGCGGATCCCTGGTTTGGTCACCTTTAATCTATTAATTGTATTTATGAGCAGTTAAAATGTGCAGAACACTGCCCACACACTAAGCTTCTCTAATGCTATCCTTCTCACTGTACCTGGATCTCATCTATCTCCCTGCTACAACAGACAATTACTCTTTCCCCCTTTAAAGCCTTATTTGAAGGCACATCTCCTCCAAGAGACCTTCCCTGATTAAGCCTTCCTTTCCTCTTCTCCCTCTCCCTTCTGCATCACCCTGACTTGCTCCCTTTATTCTTACCCTCTGCCATCCCCACAGCACTTACATACATACCTGTAATTGATTTATTTATATTAATGTCTGCTCCCTCTGGATTCTAAACTCACTGTGGGCAGGGAATGTGCCTGTTACATTTTTATACTGTACTCTCCCAAATGCTTAATTCAGTGCTCTGCATGCAGTAAGAGCTCAATCATTATGATTGACTGACTGACTGGAGTTTGCAGTATAACAGATTTGGTAGACATGTTCTTTGTCCATAACTGCCATCCTCTTATTTTACTAAACTATGCTATATTCCTCAACCTCCCAAGGTGCCTAATCACTTAATCGCTAGTAGAATCTGTGAAAGAGAGGATAGATTGCTTCAACTGGCATCATTTCGGGGATTGAATGATAGGCATTTCCCTTTACTCGGTATTGCTCCACTGGCCTTGTAATGATCCTCTGCAATAATTTCAATTTTAAAATTATTAAGAAGGTCATGTAAGTGTTCAAGCCAAAGAAGCCCGGTTTCCTATGGAGCCAGGGGGCAGTCCCTTCCTGTTTCTTCTCTTAATGCTTCATTTCCTACTTGGGTAATTTTCCTGACCTCAGGTTGAGATGTCATTCATTCAGGCAACTAGGGAATCCCTAGTAAATTGTTGCTTCGAGGCACTAAATGACACAGTCAAAAGTCTGGTTGTAGAGGTAGTACGGTCTTTAGAATTGATCTCCTCTCTGGCAGTCTGACTCGCCCTTCTCCTCCTCACATGACCTTTGGGGAAGGAGTGTGAAACAGGAGAGAGAGCTGGGGTGAGGAGAATGAGGGAGGAGAGCCAGAGAATGGAATCCCATTACAGCTTTGCCTGTGATACATCTTAACTACTCTATAATCTTCACCCTGAAGGGGAAATTAGCTCTTCTCACACAGGCCTGAGGGTAAATGAAAGTCATAAGAACTCAAGTTGCCCGATTCAGCTTTATCGCATTTTAGCATATTATATCCTCCAGGTCCAGGCTTCCACAGCTCTCAGAATTCTCAAGTATCCCTGAAGCAAAGGATACAAATGATAATGCAGCCATTTATCCCAAATCTTGCTTTTTGCTCACATACATGTTTTATTATTTTGTTCCAATCCTCACTTCATTTCATTTGACACCTGAAGCAGTCTCTGACAAGGAAAGCTGATGGGAGCTCTTCTGTGGGTCGGGGTGGTGAAAGCATGACCTAAGGGACTGGCCCTCAGATGCTGCTTTAACCCTACCCAGGGCCTGTCACTAAATTGGGATCTTGGGAGCGATCTGACCCCAAATGTTGCCAGCCAAGGTCTGGCAGGATGATCCATTCCAGTTCAGTTTGAATTATCAGTTACTGTTTTCTGTCCATTAGACATCACTGGGCTGTCACTGGGCTTGATTTCCCCATCATCTGGATTGCAGATTCTGGGAACCTATCATCCAGCAGCTTACTCCTGCAGGATTTGAAACTGACAATATCGGGTCAATGTCTCAAGGGCATAACCCTGAATTTCAATAATACAATTAAATTCCATGCTGCATACTAGATTCACCCAGTTGGACCATTCTGCATTTTATGCACGTCTGGGTTGTGAGACAGCCCACATGCTAAACCCAACTGTGGTATTCTTTTCAGTACTTAACCATGGGAAAGGACTCATGGTGAAACTAGGGGAAAGATAATCAAATGTTGAACTGGCTGCTTGTGATAGATGAAACTATTAACAAGGCTTGCTCAAACCACTAAGGGATAATGTGCTACAATGAAAAACTGGGGTGCAGTTTGAAAACATGTAAGTATGGTTTGCCTGAATGAGGTCTCAATTCTCATTGCTGGAGTAATGTATCTGGTCTTTTGAAAGACTTGCAGATTCCCTTAGGAATTTTTTCATCACACTTGGCCACTGGAATTAGTTAAGCTGAACACTAGGATGTATTCCTTTAGAGGAAATAGCCAGAGAAAATACAAAATTTAAAATTTACACTAGCAGGATGAACAAACATACTAACTTTATCACTTTATCTTTCCTTTTTTTTTGTTTGAGGGCCTTTATGAAGGGCAAGTTTGTTTTGTTCCTGAAAATAGAGTCTGGGATTTTCTTGGCACCCCAAACTGCTATCAGAAGAATAATCCTACAATTCACACAGTTAACTAAAACCCTGTAAACTTTTCCCACATCGTTGTTATCCAGAAAACTTGAGTTCCTTTATTTTATTTCATTAAATTTTCTCCCTGTGTTCTCTCATTTCCTCTACCTGACCATGCACAGAAGGATCAAACATTCAATCAACAGAAGGGTATTTATTGAGCATTAACTGAGAATTTAGTGTATATAGAGCACTGTACTAAGCATTTGGAAGCATACAATACAGTTGGTAGACACAATCCTTGCCCACAAGGACTTCACAATCTAGAGTAAGCTTACTGTGGGAAGGGATCGTGACTACCAACTCTTTTATATTGTACTCTCCCAAGCGCTTAGTACAGTGCTCTGCACACAGTAAGTGCTCATAAATATGAATGATTGATTTATTAATAGAGTATTGTATAGATATTAAAATTATATCTATACAAAATAAAATAACATATAGGGGAAGTGGGAGAGTCTAAGAATATCTACAGAAATGCTGTGAGGCTGATGGTGGGTTTCATATCAAGGGTTAGATCCAAGTACATAGACGATTCAGGAGGTGTAGGAGTGGTGAGTCTGAAGGGATATTAATTAATTATTGCAGCAAGTTTCCACACCTGGGGTATGAAGCCAAAGCCTTTGGAAATGGTAAAAACCTGTGCAGCTCTAGAGTCATTACCAGTTCTACCAATGTCCAATTCACTGTCCTTAAAAACCTGGGACTGGATTATTTTTAATGGTATTTGTAAAGTGTGCTGTTCTAAGCACTGGGATAAATGCAAGTTTATTAGGTTGGACATAGTCCCTGTCCCACATGGAGCTCACAGTCTGAAGGGAGAAAGATTTAACAGATGAGATAACTACGGCACAGAGAAGTTGATCGACTTGCCCAAATTCATGCAACAATCAGCTGACAGAATGGGATTAGAACCTAGGTCCTTTGACTCCCTGGTCTGTGCTCTTTTCCCTAGGCCAAATGTTTTCCCAGTGCAATTCTGTGGCTTGTTACTTTCCATATATGGGTAAATGAAAGCCACATAGAACATACTCAACTCAGGGTTTCCTCAAGGGTCAGTTCTTGATCCCCTTCTGTTCTCCATCTATACTCACTCCCTTGGCGAACTCATTCACTCCCATGGCTTCAACTATCATCTCTACGCAGATGACACCCAAATCTACATCTCGTCCCCTGTTCTCTCTCCCTCCCTCCAGGGTCATATCTCCTCCTGCCTTCAGGACATCTCCACCTGGATGTCTTCCCACCTCCTAAAACTCTACATGTCCAAGACTGAGCTCCTTATCTTCCCTCCAAAACCCTGTCCTTACCTTGACTTTCCTATCCCTGTGGACGGCACTACTATCCTTCCCGTCTCAAAGGCCCGCAACCTTTATGTCATCCTTGACTCTGCTCTCTCATTCACCCCAGACATCCAGTCCAACACCCTCACCTTCACAACATCACCAAGATCTGCCCTTTCCTCTCCATCCAAACAGCTACCTTGTTGTACAATCTTATAATATCCTGACTGGATATTATCCCTCTCCTCTTCTCTGATCTCCCATTCTCCTGTCTCTCCCCGCTTCAGTCTATATTTCACTCTGTTGACTGGATTATCTTTCTACAGAAACTCTCTGGGCATGTCACTCCCTTCCTCAAAAACCTCCAGTGGTTGCCTATCAACCTTCACATGAAGCAACAACTCCTCACTCTTGCCTTCAAAGCTCTCCATCACCTTGCCTCCTCCTACCTCACCTCCCTTCTCTCCTTCTACAGTCCACCCTGCACACTCCACTCCTCTGCCGCTAACCTCGTCACTGTGCCTCATTCTCTCCTGTCCTGCTGTTGACCCCTGGCCCATGTCCTGCCACTGACCTGGAATGCCCTCTCTCCTCACGTATGTCAAACTAACTCTCTTTCCCTCTTCAAAGCCCTATGGAGTGCTCACCTCCTCCAGGCAGCCTTCCCAGGCTGAGCCTTCCCTTTCCCTCTGCCTCTCCTCCCCATTGCCCTTACTCCCTCCCACTGCTCTACCCCCTTCCCCTCCCTACAGCACTTGTGTATACTTGTGTATATTATTTATTACTTTATTTTATTAATGATGTGTATATGACTACATTTGTATTTATCTATTTTGATGGCATTGATGCCTGACTACTTGTTTTGTTTTGCTGTCTATCTCTCCTTTTTAGACTCTGAGCCCATTGTTGGGCAGGTATTGCCTCTATCTGTTGGCAAATTGTATGCTCCAAGCACTTAGTACAGTGCTCTGCACATAGTAATAAATACGATTGAATAAATCAATGAATTTCTCCCCATCACTTAGGGGAATGGCAGGGAAGGGAAGGAGGTAATATGGGGATACTTAGTAGGAAAAGGGAAGTGGAGGGAGAATTCGGCCAAACCATTATCTCTGCCACCTGGATGCACTGAGATTCTGCTATCAGGAAAATAGCTAAGCCTGGGTTTCTCTAGGACAGAAGGACAACCAGGATCTTTAAGTCACACCTGGAGGAAGCAGAGTAGAATAATAGAGCAGGCCATCAGTCCAGCCAGAAATTCCCCAACTGAAGCAGGTGTTAACCTGCTTCAGTAGACTGTAAACTCTCTTTTGACTGTATGCTCCTTCTAGACAGTAAGCTTGTTTTAAAATACACCCTCTCTACCTGTGCTTCTGAGCCCATTCATTTGCACCTCATCAGTAATAATAATAATAATAGTACTTATTAAGTGTTTACTATGTGCTGAGCACTGTTCTAAGCTCTGGGGTAGATACAAGGTAATCAGATTGTCCCACGGGGGGCTCACAGTCTTAATCCCCATTTTACAGATGAGGTAACTGAGGCATAGAGAGGTTAAATGGCTTGCCCAAGGTCACACAGCAGACAGGTGGTGGAGCCAGGATTAGAACCCATGTCCTCTTACTCCCAAGCTGGTGCTTTTTCCCCTAAACCATGCCACTTCTCTAAAACACTTGTTCCCTCCCTTCATCCCTCCCTAACTGCCAGCTTCAATTGTTCCCTCTCCACTGGCTTCTTCCCACTGCTTTTAAACATATCTTCCTATCCTAAAAAAAACCTTCTCTTGACAACACAGCTCCCTCCAGTTATCACCTCATCTCCCTCCTTCCATTCCTCTCCAAAAGCCTTGAGTGAGCTGCTTACACCAGCTGCTCACGTTCCTGTCCTCCAATTTTCTCCTTGACCTCCTCCAGTCAGGCTTCCATCCCCTTCACTCCATAGAAACCACCCTCTCAAAAGTCACCAATAATCTCCTTCTTGCCAAATCCAATAGCCTAATTCTCCTCGACCTTTCAGCTGCCTTTGACACTATCAAACACTCCTTCCTTCTGGAAATATTATCCAACCTTGGATTTACTGACACTGTCCTCTCCTGGCTCTCCTCATATCATATTTGGCTGCTCATTCTCAGTCTCTTTCACGGGCTCCTCCTCTGCCTCCCATAGCTTACTATGGGTGTCTTTCAAGGTTCAGTTCTGGATCTCCGTTTTTTCTCCATCTGCACCCACTCCCTTAGAAAACTCATTCGCTCACATGACTTCAACTATCACTTCTATGCTGATGCACCCAAATCTGCAACTGCAGCCCTAATCTCTTTTCCTCTCTGCAGTCTCATTTTCCTCCTGTCTTCAAGATATCTCTACTTGGATGTCCTCCGGTCACTTCAAATGCAATACAGCTAAAACTGAACTTCTTATCTTCCTGCTCAAATCCTGTCCTCCTGCTCACTTTGCCATCACTGTTGATAGCACCACCATCCTTCCCCGTATCACAAGCTCATAACCTTTTCCCTCTGCTCCTCCACCTCTCCCTTCCCATCCCCACAGCACTGTACTCGTCCGCTCAACTGTATATATTTTCGTTACCCTATTTATTTTGTTAATGAATTGTACATTGCCTTGATTCTATTTAGTTGCCATTGTTTTTACGAGATGTTCTTCCCCTTGACGCTGTTTATTGCCATTGTTCTTGTCTGTCCGTCTCCCCCGATTAGACTGTAAGCCCGTCAAACGGCAGGGACTGTCTCTATCTGTTGCCGACTTGTTCATCCCAAGCGCTTAGTACAGTGCTCTGCACATAGTAAGCGCTCAATAAATACTATTGAATGAATGAATGAACCTTGGCATTAGCCTTGACTCTCTCTTGTTCCACTCACATATTCAAGCCATCACTAAATCCAGTCAGTTCTACCTTCACGACATTGCCAAAATCCACCCCTTTCTCTCCATCCAAACTGCTACTTCATTAATGCAAGCACTTATCCTATCCCACCTCGATTATTGTATCAGCCTCCTCCTGCCTTCCCTGCCTCCTGTCTCCCCTCACTCCATTCCATACTCCATTCTGCTGCCCAAATCATTTTCCTTCAGAAACATTCAGACCATGTTTCCCCACTCCTCAAGAAACTCCAGTGATTGCTTCACGTCAAACAAAAACTTCTTACCATTGGCTTTAAAGTATTTAATCATTTTGCCCACTCCTACCTCACCTCACTATTCTCCTATTACAACTCAGTCTGCACTCTTGGTTCCTCTAGTGCTAACTTCTCACTGTACCTCAATCTTCTCTATCTTGCCGCTGACCTCTCACCCACATCTTACCTCTGCCTAGAATGCCCTCCTTCCACATATCAAACAGATAATTGCTCCCCCCCAATTCAAATCATTATTGAAGACACATCTTCTCCAAGAAGCCTTCCCTGACTAAGCCTTCCTCTCCTCTTCTCCCACTCCTTTCTGTGCCACTTTTACTTGCTTCTTCATTCATCCTCCCTCTCATCCCCACAGCACATTTGTATATATGTTATTTATATTAATGTCTGTCTTCCCCTCTAGACTGTGAGCTTGTTATGGGCAGGGAATAAGTCTTTTTGTTTTTATATTGTACTCTCCC
Source organism: Ornithorhynchus anatinus (assembly GCF_004115215.2). Taxonomy (NCBI): domain Eukaryota; kingdom Metazoa; phylum Chordata; class Mammalia; order Monotremata; family Ornithorhynchidae; genus Ornithorhynchus; species Ornithorhynchus anatinus. The sequence goes on from NC_041729.1 coordinate 114,121,488, forward strand.
AAACACTTAGTACAGTACTTTGTAAACAGTAAGTTCTCAATAAATACAAATAAATGAATGAATGAGTGAATGAATAAGCTCCTCTATACTGTAAGTTCTTTCTAGACTGAAATCTCGGTATGGGCAGGAAATGTGTGTGCTCATTCTGTTGTATTTTACTCTTCCAAGTATTTACTACAGTGCTCTGAACATAGAAAGCACTCATTAAATTCCCCTGATTAACTGATTGGAGAATCAGGAAGGGAACTGTGTGGGAATCATCAGTAGTAATGATAATGGTGATGATAGTATTTCTTAAGTGCCAAAGCTCTGTGTGCCAAGCACTGTGTGTCAAGCACTGTTCTAAGCCCTGGGGTAGATATAAAATAATCAGTTAGGAACAGTCCCTGTTCCACATGGGACTCACAGTCTTAATCCCCATTTTACAGATGAGATAACTGAGGCCTAGAGAAGTTAAGTGACTTACCCAAGGTCACACAACAGACTAGTGGCAGAGTCAGGATTAGAACTCATATTCTTCTGACTCCCAGGCTGCTCCATCCACTCTGCCACATTGCTTCTCTCCATATTTGCAATAATTGCTCATGATAATGTTAATAATGGAATCCTGTTATCACTCCTTTTTTACTCATCTATCCTACAATTACTCCTTCTTTGCTTTTATGAAATTGTACTTATTTTTTAACTCTCAGATTTGATTATTGCATTAAATAGGCCCCTACACCATAAACTCCACATTTCCCCCTTCCAAACACCACCCCCCCCCAAAAAAAAACCACAACATTTTTCGAAACCTTGTTCTCAGGCTTTTGCATATTTTATGTTTCATGTGATGGCAATGAGTATTATTATCAGAACCAAGAACCAATCAATAGAACAAAGTATACATTAATATGGACAGACAGTCCTCTTATTACTCGTCCTCACTGCTGTCCTACCTGCCGCCCTCTTTAGCTGTTGTGCCTCCAGTAACACCATTATGCCTCTCTGGTCGCTCAATCCATCAAAAAAACAACAATCAAAACAATCACTCAGTGGCATTAATTGAGTGCTTACATTGTGCAGAATATTGTACTAAATGCTAGGAAGAGTACAGTGTATTTGGTAGATATGATCCCTTCCCTAAAGGACCTTAGAGTATCCTGCTATCCCTCCTGTTTCTTACTATCACAAACAAATATGGAACTCTGTTTTCCCCCTAAGTCTTTCTTGACACTCCTACCTGAAAGTGACACATCTGTTGAGTTCTCCCTCAAACAGCTGCTTTCTTATACAGGTCAGGTTGTAGAGCAAATCCTACTACTTCAGTTCCCTAAGTGCAAAGTAGAGACAGCGGAAGTGGGATTCACACCTATTGCTGCACTGCTCCAACTGATAGTAGCTGCTGTTTTGGTTTAATCTCCCTTTGTCCACTTCTCCTGGACTATTTTGTGGATCCTGTTTGATAAATTAGAAATGATGATGGTGAATTTCCAGAAAAAATCTGTAAAGACAACATAGTCCATGATGGGAAGATAAAGATGGGTAGTTTCTTGTTGGGTGCTGCTCCATGCAAGCATGGAAGTTTGGGACTTAGAAAGTCCACACTACACTAGACTAGGAAATAGTGTGACTAGTGGAAAGTCTGTAGGCCTGGGAGTCAGAAGAGCTGGGTTTTAATCCCAGCTCCAACACTTATCTGCTGGATGAGTTTGGGCAAGTGACTTAACTTCTCTGTTTCCTCATTTGTAAAAGGGGGATTTGATACCATTTCTCTCTCCTACTTAGACTTTAAGCCACATGTGTCCAAACTGATCATCTTGTATCTACTTCAGCACTTAGTATTCAGTCAGTCAGTCAATCAATTGTGATTATTGAGCACTTACTGTGTGCAGGGAACTGTACTAAAAACTTAAGAGAGTACAATATAACAAGAAAACAGACACATTCCCTGCCCACAATGATCTTATGGTCTAGAGGGAGAGACAAACATTAATATAAATAAATAAAATTACAGCTATGTACATAAGTGCTGTAGGACTGGGAGGGAGGATGAATAAAGGGAGCAAGTCAGGGTGACACAAGGGAGCGGAAGAAAAGGAAAAGAGGGAAGAGTCAGGGAAGGCCTCTTGGAGGAGATCTGCCTTGAATATCGCTTTGAAGTTGCAGAGAATAATTGATTGTCAAATATGAAGAGGGAGGGTGTTCCGGGCCAGAGAAACAGTGCTTGATACCTAGTAAGGAATTAATAAATATTATTATTGTTATTTTATTTTCAGCAAATTAGGAAATTCCAGACTCAGAAATTCCAGACTCACAGATTATCCAAGTAAAAGAAAACTGTAATGTAATCCTCGGAGGGACAGGGACTGTGTCTAATTCCTATCTGTCTAGTCTTTCCCATTGTTTAGAAGAGTGTTATTTACATAGAATAAGCACTTAATAAAAACTAATTCTAGTATTACTCCTATCAAGAATAAAAGGTTTGAAGAGAATAAATTTTCAATCCACTACAATGATTATGAGTCCAAAATACTTCTCATTTGGGATTGTAACTAACTTTTAGCCCCGCTGGAACTGAGAGAAGCCTGAAAACTTCATTTCTATTCATTTGTACTCTTGAGCTTAGTGCTTTCATTATCATTATGTGTTATGTCATTTTGCTGTTTTTATTATTTCAATCTTTCCTTATGAGTCCATCACCCACCTGGATTATTCTTAGATTGGGAGCCCCTTGGGGCCAAGCTTAGTGTCTCCAAATTCTCATCCTCATACTTTTCCTCATCATTTAGTATTCCATTTTGCACATCGTTGGCACTCATGCACTCAATCAATGCTCAATGAATAAATGCTATTGAATGAATCTAAATAACTTTTCATTAATTAGAAAAACCAAAATAAAATGCTGATTGAACCTAAGCATGAGGAAATACTCTTTGTATCCACTATGGAGAATACACTTAAGCCTCAGAGGTGAATGGCTAATACATCAAAGAAATTCTCTGTCTCATCTCTGCATTTAATCTCTACCTCCACATTGCTTAGTGGATCAAGCTAAGGGCTCTTAGGTATTCCACACACCTTTGCTTACACATAGTGTGATAGTAGGAAAATGCTTAAATGGCTCTGCCTCAGTGTACACATCTGAACTCTTCTCTCTTATTAGGTTGATGAAATGTATGACAGAATGAATCTAAGAAAGATTGCAGAGCACTTTTCAAATATAAATACTTTCTAGAAATGTCACAATGTCAACAATTTCTGGCTTCTACATGTGAGTGTGTTGAATATAGGAAAAAAGTGAGTTTCCTTTTCATACATAATAATTTCCTCTTTCTTCAGTATTATCATTACTTTGAAAACCCTTGTTTACTAGTCATTGTTTCCTGACTGTTGCCACAAATTAGTTGACACTCATGCAATTTATTCATAGCAGTGTATGGGAACAAGGAGCATAATGGAAACCTTGTGGTGACAATACAAACTTTCCATTATCACTTTATATTAATTAGTTGATTCCATAAAGCACCTGAGATTTAGAGCTTTCTACAGGAAAATCACCAGAACAATATAGTTCATTATTCTGATGATTTTATGTAAGCTATTAGAACTATAGAAGAGATGCATCATTAATGTTTAACATATAGTTTTATCTAAAATGGTAATACTTATTATAATTGTGCCTTCTCTATTTCATGTTAAATACTGTTCCCTGTTTTCCTTAATGATAATAACTGTAGTGCTTGTTAAAGGCTAACTGCATGCCAAGCAGTGTACTAAGTGTTGGGTTTGATGCAATGTAAGTAGATTGGACATGGTCCATTGAGGTTCACAGTCTAAGAAGGAAGTAGAGCCGGTATTTTATTTCCATTTTACATAATAGGTAACTGAGGTATGGAGAAGTGAAGTGACTTGCACTAGATCACACAGCTGATAAGTGGCAGAGCAGCAATGGAACCCAGATCCTCTTATTCTCAGGCCTGTGATCTTCCCACAAGGTCACACTGCTTCTCTATCTCTACCAGCTGCAACCCAGTCCCTTATTTCTGTTTTCTGCATACTATTATTTTTCATATTGCTCAAATCCTTCCCATGGCCTGGAATGTTCAACTCCTTCAAATACACCAGACCACAACTCAACCTATTTTCAATGTCCTAAAATACCACCTCTTGCAGGAGATTTTCCCTGATTCATTTTCCCCACCTCAGATCACAGCCTCCCACCTACTAATTTAGCACTTATGTCCTCAGAGGCAGTGTTGCATTAATTTAGGTTCTGGCCCTGAGCTGGACTTTTTAGAGGGACCCCCTTCAAATGACCCTCAGTGTAAATGGCATCACTCTTAATACTGTGAGATTAACTTTACTACCTCCAAGTGGTGCCAGAGATGGGATGGATTTGTGGGTCTCTCAACATTTTGTCCTGTGGATTGCTCTTCTCTTAAAGTGTAGATGGCTTCAGTTTGGGGGAGGATGAGAGATGGCATGGGAGTATTCCAATTCCTTTGTGTCATACTGACACTCACAACACAGTGGTGTAACAACATAGTGAGGATATACATTAACACAAAGAAGCACACACCCACCCCCACACACATACAAATGGCTGTCCACACAAATCCCCTCTAATCTGGAGTTTTGGAGACTGGGTTTTGGGGATAATAGGGTGGAGTCAAGGAGGAGCTTCTTGAAACCATCTACATTCAGTTCTCGTGACCAGGGACATCCAGGCCTGGGCTACCTTTTGTCTGAGTGTGTGTGGGGAGGGTGTGCCTGGGGGAAGTGTGGGTCAGGAAAAACACCATTATGAGTGAGTGGCATTTCCTCTTGTGCCTCTCCCACCTGCTCTTCCTTATGTTTCACCCTATACCTGTTCTGCCAAAGTTGAAGATAGCTGTGGGGTAGGAGATGGCAATGGAAAAAGGGTACTGGGGAGTCCCTCTCTTCCTCCCAGTTATAGTGACACCCTGCAGGATGAAACAACAACCAGATGGGTGTGCTGTGCCCTGAACACTTGCACACAGTAAGTGCTCAATAAATACAATTGAATGAATGAATAAACTTTACAATAAACTAGGAGTAACAAATACAAAATGACCTCCACTTAGGAGAAAAAAGAGAATGGTGGAAAGATGGATATGTAAATAAATGCTTAAATATATAAATCAGTATGCACATTCACTTGAAATGCCTCTGCTTCCAAACCACTTCTGACTTTCCACCTCAATGAATCCCCAAGCTAAATCTTAAACACCACACTCACTTATTTTCATTACCTCCAGCAACCAATGGAATCCAAAGTTCCTCTTAGTGTAATTAGATGAAGAACTAGAGGTAGGCCTGGTATTAACTCCTATATGCGTTAATCACTACACCCTGCAGGTGGGCTATGAAGAAGCAGAAGAAGGAAGTCAGATGGCTGGGGGTTTAAAATAGTTTCCGCAGACTCCTCTCTCATGCCACCCCACTCCCTGCAATTCACAGGGTAACATCTGCTTTAAGAGCCAGACACACTCTGGCTTTCAGTGGCTGTTTTGAGAAGAATGCTGCTTTAATAATGTCACTTGGTGCAGCTATGTCAAGAAACAGAACAATTTGGGGAGGTGGCTAAAGTCCCATGAACTCAAGACTCTGGGATGAAACCCTGCTAATCCCTGCATTAACCAGCTCTGCTGAGAACAATATGTATATACTGATTTATATACTTAAACACTTATTTTCATATCCATCTTTCCACCATTCTCTTTCTTCTCCTAACTGGAGGTCATTTTGTATTTATTACACCTAGTATATTGAAAGGTTTATTCATCCAACGGCACCCCGTTGCCGCTTCCGCACTATCCCTCCTCCCCCTTCCCTCTCCTTCCCCTCCTTCGAAGCCCAAATCATTCACCTCTACCACCCCCTCCAGACACTTGTAGCTGTCATCTACCGCCCTCCTGGTCCCACCTCTGAATTCTTCAACCACCTAGATCCCTTTCTCACCTTCCTTCTCTCCTTCTCTCTGCCCATTCTGATCCTCGGAGACTTCAACAGCAACATGGATGTACCCGATGACTCCTCTGCCGCCCGCCTGCTATCCCTCCTCGACTCTGCCAACCTCCTGCTCCACCATACTTCGCCCACTCACCGACTCGGTCACACCCTCGATCTCGTCATCTCCTACCGCTGCACTACCTCCTCCCTCACCAACTTTGAAATCCCTCTCTCTGACCATAACCTTCTCACTTGCCTCATCTCTCCCATTCCCTCCCCCTGCAAATCTTTGCTACTCCCCCACAGAGACCTCCTCTCTCTTTATCCCATCGATCTTTCTAAAAGCATTTCTCCCCACCTTGCCCCCGTCCTCTCTTCCCACTCTCGATGATCAGGTCACCACTCTCAACTCCACCTTCTCTACTCATCTCAACTCTCTCGCCCCCCTTTCCCTCCGCTGCTCTCGCTCCACTAACCCACAGCCCTGGGTTACCGCCTCTGTCCGCCTCCTACGCTCCAATGCTCGAGCTGCCAAACGCTGCTGGCGAAAGTCCAAGCACCAAGCTGACCTCATGCATTTCAAATTTATCCTTTCCTGCCTTAACTCTGCCCTCTCCTCCGCCAGGCAAAACTTCTTCTCCTCCCTCATCGACACCCATGCCCATCACCCCTGCCAATTGTTCCGGACCTTTAACTCTCTCCTTAGGCCCCCTGTTCCTCCCCCTCCCCCATCCCTCACCACCAATGATCTGGCCACCTACTTCATCACAAAAATTGACACAATCAGGTTTGAGCTCCCCAAAGCCACCTCTCCCCCTCTTGTCTCCCCCCCCCCAAACCCTCTCCCTTACTTTCCCATTCTTCCCTGCAGTATCCTTAGAGGAGATCTCCTCCCTCCTCGCAAGTGCCACCACCTCCACCTGTGCCTCGGACCCCATTCCCGCTCACCTTATAAAAACCATCGCCCCTGCCCTCCTCCCCTCCTTAACTTCTATCTTTAACTGCTCACTCTTCAATGGCTTCTTCCCCTCTGCCTTCAAACATGTCCATGGCTCCCCCCATTCTAAAAAATCCTTCTCTCAACCCCACCTCCCTTTCCAGTTATTGCCTTATCTCCCTACTACCCTTCCTTTCCAAGATCCTAGAATGAGTCGTCTACACTCGCTGCTTAGAATTCCTTAATTCCAATTCTCTCCTGGACCCCCTCCAATCTGGCTTCCGTCCCCTCCACTCTACCGAGACTGCTCTCTCTAAGGTCACCCATGACCTCCTTCTTGCCAAATCCAATGGCTCCTACTCCATTTTAATCCTCCTTGACCTCGCAGCTGCCTTTGACACTGTAGACCATCCCCTTCTCCTCCACACCTTATCTCACCCTGGCTTCTCGGACTCCGTCCTCTCCTGGTTCTCCTTTTATCTCTCTGGCCAGTCATTCTCGGTCTCCTTTGCAGGCTCCTCCTCCCCCTCCCATCCTCTAACTGTAGGAGCTCCTCAAGGGTCAGTTCTTGGCCCTCTTCTGTTCTCCATTTACACTCACTCCCTTGGTGAGCTCATTCGCTCTCACGGCTTCGACTACCATTTCTACGTAGATGACACGCAAATCTACATCTCTGCCCCATATTCTCCCCCTTCCTTCAGGCCCGCAACTCCTCCTGCCTCCAGGACATCTCCACCTGGATGTCTGCCCGCCACCTAAAACTCAACATGAGCAAAACTGAGCTCCTCATCTTCCCTCCCAAGCCCGGTCCTCTCCCAGACTTCCCTATCACCGTGGATGGTACGACCATCCTTCCCGTCTCTCAGGCCCGCAACCTCGGTGTCATCTTTGACTCATCTCTCTCATTCACCCCACACATCCAATCCGTTACCAAGACCTGCCGGTCTCAACTTTATAATATCGCAAGATCCGCCCTTTCCTCTCCACCCAAATGGCTACCTTACTGCTACAGGCTCTTGTAATATCCTGGCTAGACTATTGTGTCAGCCTTCTCTCTGATCTCCCTTCCTCCTCTCTTTCCCCACTCCAGTCTATTCTTCACTCTGCTGCCCGGCTCATCTTCCTGCAGAAACGTTCTGGGCATGTTACTCTCCTTCTTAAACAACTCCAGTGGTTGCCTATCAACCTCCGCACAAAACAAAAACTTCTCATTCTAGGCTTCAAGGCTCTCCATCACCTTGCCCCTTCTTACCTCTCTTCCTTTCTCTCTTTCTACTGCCTATCCCACACATTCCGCTCTTTACCACCCACCTCCTCACCGTCCCTCAGTCTCACCTATCCCGCTGTCGACCCCTGGGCCACGTCCTCCTGCGGTCCTGGAATGCCCTCCCTCCTCACCTCCGACAATCTAATTCTCTTCCCCTCTTCAAATCCCTACTTAAAGCTCACCTCCTCCAAGAGGCTTTCCCAGACTGAGTTCTCCTTTTCCCCCTGCTCCCTCTACCCCCCCACCTCTCTGTAGCTAAACCCTCTTCTCCCCCTTTTCCCTCTGCTCCTCCCCCTATTCCATCCCATCCCCTCAGCACTGTACTCGTCCGCTCAACTATATATATATCTTCATCACCCTATTTATTTTGTTTAATAAGATGTACATCAGCCTGATTCTATTAATTTGCTATTGTTTTAATGAGATGTTCTTCCCCTTGACTCTATTTATTGCTATTGTTCTTGTCTGTCTGTCTCCCCTGATTAGACTGTAAGCCCATCAAAGGGCAGGGACTGTCTCTATCTGCTACCGATTTGTACATTCCAAGCACTTAGTACAGTGCTCTGCACATAGTAAGTGCTCATTAAATACTATTGAATGAATGAATGAATGAATCCATTCAATTGTATTTTTTGAGCACTTATTATGTGCAAAGCACTGAACTAAGTCCTTGAGAGAGTTCAATATAACGATAAACAGACACATTCCTTGCCCACAACAAGCTCACAGTCTAGTCCTTGAGTTCGAAGATTATATCTTTTACCTCTTTATTTGAGACCATGTTCTGCATACATTAGTCACTCCGTAACTGCTATAGATTGATGTGAAAGTGAGTCTTAGAGAATAATGTATGTTTCCCTTCTTTGGCAGGAAAGCCTGAATATTATCTCACTTTAAGGGAACTATTGTTTGTTTTCCTCCTTCTCGTTTTTTTTGATCACCTTTTACCCAGGCTAATGTACATCAAAATAAAACCTTTGTCCAAGTCATCTTTTGTATTTTTGGGAGAGGAAACCAGGTACAGATGGATAATTTAGCATCTGCTGAAAAGTATCATTTGAGAAAATTCAGAAATAATGTTTGCTTTTGAGGGTCTACCAAAAATGCTGACTTCTTTGGAATATCCTCAAAACGTAGTCCCAAACAATATTATTTCATAGTCAGTCTCTATATAATCATCATCATTTGTAGTATAATGGCTTTTGGGGAAAATGTTCAGAGGTCTTTCATTCACTAGCTCATAATTCTCCCAGTTTCTGTATAAAGTAGTGAATCCGATAATGGTTCAAAACAAGGGATTCTCATGCAATTGTCACCCATTCAATTTATATTTTATTAATTTCAAAAAAAAAGTATTGAACCTTTAATTTTTACTGTAACTTTCTGGAAATGCAAATAAAAAAAACCATGAATAATGATTCCTATGAGCAGTTAAAAAAATGAATAAGAAGCATTATTTAGACATCGACCTTTGGTCTTTGATTCCCTTCAGCATTTTTCCTTCCCAGCCTGCAAAGGTATCAGTGAAAATTAGAGTCAAAATTGATATCGGCCTACCTCATTCCATAATTTTCAATGTTTCACTTTCCTTTTGTGACAACAATTCTTATCTTTCATTTTCTTCTACAATGCCTTAATTTTTTATATGAATTCATATGACTTTACAATGGCAAGTTGAATTATAACATGGGAATAATTTCTACTTTTATTCTGGGGTTTATTTACATATCTACTGTTTTTTCCCTGCACTCTATCAGGCATAAAAATAGTACTGGTCAGGGTAAAAGTAATTTATTTCATTTTATTGTGCCAACATAATAAACAGTCTCTCTTTACAATAATAATTCTAGCATGCAGTAAGGTTACCATTCTAAGCACTAGGCTAGACACTAGGTTCCTAGTGTGGACACAGTCCCTATCCCACATGGGGTTTAAAATCTATTTTATCTGGATTTTACAGATGAGACACTGAGGCTCATGGCAGTGAAATGATTTACTCAAGCCACACTGCCAGCAAGTGACAGCTGGAAGTAGGAACCAGGTCTTCTGACTCCCTAGCATCTCCCTACTTTCATCGAGGTCATTCGTATATATTTCTCCCCACTGCCCTCACCCAGTTCCTGAAATTTACATCAGATTTCATTGTTTCTTAAATCTAAATGACTTGCTATCCCTCTCTTGGTCAGTCCATGGCTAGGAGTCATATGATGATGGAGTCTCCTATAGTAAAGAGTGGATGAGGCCAGTCTAGTCACCAAGACTTTGGATGGACAACCAGTGTGAAAGAACTGATTATAATGTTAGGGGCTTGGTCAGTGTTATTCATACCAGATTATCAGGCTCCTGGGTGGGGCAGTGGGTGCCACCAGAAATTAGTTGGGCAGGTTATGCAGTCTGGCCCATGGTATCTTGGTGCCTTGAGCAAATTTTCTTAAATGACCATTGCTGCACTATGGATGGCATCCATTTTAGTCAGGAGCAAATTAGAACCAGAAATATAGCACATATTCCAAATGATTTTCAAAATTCTAATCAAATTTCAATATGAACCTAAATGAATAAGAATTTGTATTCCACTGTTAATCGATAAGTGAACTCTTAGAGAGGAGTTCAGTAAGTTCAGTTCTTACAGTTCTGTCTCTCATTTGTCCCAGAACCTGGACTGGTCCTGAGGGTACTGCACATTACAAAGTGCATGCAAAAATTTTTCATAAAAAGCCAATTATGGACAAAGCAACAACAGCAGAAGGCCGATGTTGTGCCTCACACAACCATAGACTGCAGGTGGTTGCCACGGTAGCCAGCTATTTTCAGGATTCCTGCTGAGCCTGTTCTCCATGAGAAATTCCCTAGGCAGTTCTACAGTCAAAAAGAATCACGACCGATGGCGTGGCCCCGGCAGGTATTCTTCCAGTGTAAGACTCATAGTCGCTGTTTTGAGGAGGTGACATGGCCTGTGCCATGTTACCTAACTCTGAAAGGAATTGCTAACATTCTTCAAAAATCAGATTCTCATTACTATTAAACAAAAAGTGAATTCCTACATCCATTCTCTTCCTGGAACAGAATCTGCATATCTTATCCTTGTTCCTTTTGCTACGTGCTTTGCTTGTAGAACGAAGTACATCAAGGATGGCCAGTAACAGACTACATATGAAACCTAGGGTTACACCTTGCTAATTTCTTCCTTTCTGTTGCTTCTTTTGTTCTCTCCATTTTTTAGAAAGGAGAGTGGGATTCAAATGAACTTTCCCTCTTTTAAACCTCTTTTTACTTGACATTATCTCATTATTATTATCTGCCATTATTCAACACTTCTTAGGACACCCCTCCCCCCAAAACTGAGTAATTTCTAAATATCTCTCCTATTTGTATTGTCAACTCAGCCTATGCAAGCTTAATTATCTCATATTTTGAAGAGAATGTAAATTTACCCCAGCAGAAACTCATGGAGCATATAAATCCTGTTTATGCTTATTTTGGCATATATGTGCTACATTACTTCAGAAATCTGAATTTACCTACCTTTCAGAAAGGGGAGAATTCAGCTCATTACCTCCATCACACCTGTAGCATTTATATGCATTTACCAGGGGAGAAGCAAAGCACAGGGTGTGTAAGTGTTTTGCTCATTACTTTATGGTCAGCAAGTGGGAGAACCAATAGTTTCTCCAATGCTATAGCAATGTGACCTTAGTTTTGGACCCCTATCTTCATAACCTTAATAATAATAATAATTATGGTATTGGTTAAGCACTTATTATGTGTTAAGCACTGTTCTAAGCACTGGGGTAGATACAAGGTAATCAGGTTGTCTCATATAGGGTTCAAAATCTTAATCCCCTTTTTACAGATGAGGTAATTGAGGCACAGAGAAGTTAAGTGGCTTGTCCAAGGTTACCCAGGTTACAAGTGTGACCTTTTCTGCTTAGACAAGGATTAGAACCCATGTTCTCTTTCCACTGAGCCACCGTGCTTCTCATAAACGCCACTTTAACATGATCAAATACGCCATTCATATTTGTGGAGAAAGATCAGTATCCCAGAGAATAGAGTGAAGGAGACCACATTGTACAGGACAAAGAGGCTGTGACAGGCTGTGCTACAAGCTGTGGAATTTTCAGGCCTAAATCCCAGCAGAGAGAGCCCCAGAAGGCACTTAAGGAGAGCCAAGACTCCAGGAAGCACTCCAATTCTCCTTTTCTTCTAATGCAGGCTTTTGGGGCCAGCCTCACTGCTCTCCAATTCTCTGCACCCTTAATGTAACCTCGGGCTTGGGAGTCAGAGGACATGGGTACTAATCCTGGCTCTGCCATTTGTCTGTTGTGTGACCTTGGGCAAGTCATTTTAATTCTATGTGCCTCAGTTCCCTCATCTGTAAAATAGGGGTTAAGACTGAGAGCCTCATGTGGGACAAGCTGATTACCTTGTATTTACTCCAGTGCTTAGAACAGTGTTTGGCACATAGTAAACGCTTAACAAATACCATTATTATTATTATTACTCTACAGTTGAGGCCCAGACACTTTCCTGAAGGCATAGAGGACATAGAGAACTAGCTAGTCTATCATGACCATCCTGGGGCTGGCTTCTGGACCGTCTCCCCCATCCCCTACTGCAGGTCAGCACCAAAATCTAAAATCTCAACAAGGTAACAAAGGAGAACAAATCCAGTTCAAGCTGCCTTTCCTTGGAGCTATCATAAATCCCCAGTCAAGAACCTCTATAAGTTTCAGGATTCCATTCTTCTCCTCCTCAGGGAAAGGAGCATCACTCCTTCATCAACCTAGCTGCTGGATGATAAAACTCCAGGTTTGCTCTCCACTCTCTCTCTCTGTCTTGTGTCTATCTAGGGTCGACAGGACAGTCTATTCTGAGGCCTCAGGCACACAACTCACTACTTTACACTTCCAAGATGTCCAAGGGTCACTTTCTTCTCCCAGCCTGGTCCTCAAACCTTCTCCCCAATCCCTCTGTCAGATTAATCTGGCTAAATCTTCAGAAAGGAGCACCACTGAGTCACTCTCCTGGCTTCTTCCTCCCTTTAAGTGTGGGGGCTATACAGAGAAGCAACAAGGCCTAATGCCAAGAACCTGGTCTTGGGAGTCACAGGACATGGGTTCTAATCCCATATCCACCACTCGTCTGCTGTGTGACCTTGGGCAAGTCACTTCACTTCTCTGTGCCTCAGGTACCTCCTCTGCCAAATGGGGTTTAAGACTGTGAGCCCCATGTAGGACAAGCTCATTACCTTGTATCTACCCCAGTGCTTAGAACAGTGCTTGGCACATAATAAGAGCTTAACAAATATTGTAATTATTATTATTATTACACACAGAGCAACTGTCCTGGCTTCCTCCTTTCTCTAAGGGTTGGGACTACACACAGTTTTCAGAAAATAATATTTACATATTGAAGGGCTGTTATTCAGAAATTCCCTATAGAGGATGTTTGTCTGTTTTCTGGCCTCAACATTTTGAAGTACCAAAGTCAAGACAAAAATTATTTTGCTGCTAGCTATTGGTTGAACACAGGTTTTGCGTGACTGAAGATAAGATTGGGTAACCATTATTCCAGCCAGCTTCCCCAGCATGATGTATGTTTTCAAGAGGGTTGCATCTGGTCTGAGGTCTCCTGCTTTTATAGCATGCCAGGATCAGCTGGAATTTTAAGCTTAAGGAGTTTTTCTGTTTCATTCTGCAGGACAGCATCTGGCCATAAAACCAAAAGGTGAATTACGATCTCTAACATACCCAACATCTCAGGCTATCCAAAAGAATCCAAAGATGTACACTGTCTCACTAGATCAGTACAGCTATACGTTTCTCTGCTAGCTCTGAGATTTTAGATGATATATTTTTTTTCTTTTTCAAAACAAACGAAAAATAACAACAAATTACAAAATTTATATTTGTGTCCATAAATGCATATAGAGTGACCTCACTGAAGAAAATAGGGTCTCTCTGAAAATTAACCTCTGTCTCAATGCTCTTGACATTTCTTTTTCCCCTTTTCTTTCTTATTGTTCCTTCCTTCCTTTTAATACCATGAACTGTGTGTCATTTTTCCAGAATCTTAATTTTCAAATTCCACTGGCTTACTTGAGAGCTTCTGACCCTTTGTTTCATTCTAACTCCAGAACTATTTCCTGTGGTTCACAATAGACCCAATAACTTTGATCTAGGCCAAATAACAGAAAATGGGGACTTAGGACATTGCATCGATATGTTTATGCTGTGACTAATCTGTGGCTCATCCCATCCTTTTCCTTCCTCCCTTTCTTCAAGAACGGTTATTCGACTTCATTGTGCTGCTTTTATAGCTGCTGTTCAATCTTTAATGAGGACAATCAATGCTTGCTCTGCCTCTTTTAAGTGTCCTATTAGAGCTCAGAAATTACAGTGTCCAAAGCACTGTTGGAGGAAGCAGAAATGTATTAAAACAGTAAATTAGAAATTTTATTTTGCAAATTTAATACATTGATTTACAAACACTCAAGAATCAAATATCGCTTATTCTTTATTCTGCCTCATAAATTGCTCCCCAGGAGTGATGACCTTGCTTTAACCACACCACTCAAAAGCATTCATTCATTTTCAACCCTGGGGGTGCTATGTATGTTTTCTCTCCCACAGTGCCATTGGCATCTGTGCACTCTCTTTAGGAATACACCAGAGACTTCTCAAAGTGTGATCGCCTGGACAAAAACAACAGGTGTAATAGCCATAGCCTTTCCCAAGGCAGGCATATTTTACTCACTAAATTTCAACAAAAGGCAAAATATAAAAATGGCAAGATTGTATGATTTTTCTATAATTTTGTGGCCAACAAAGGCAATTCATGCATTGCATGGAAGCAGTTGCTTTTGACTCACAATTTTGTTGGTGACCTCATAGCTTCAAAAATGACCAAAATAAAAATGATAGGTCAAACCATGATAGAGGCACTGAGATTGTAACTGATATTCAGTACTGCAGAAAGTTATTTCTCACTTTATGAAACTGTTGAGTACCGCACCAGTAATCACTATGGAGGTGAAAAAACATATCTGACTGAATATAATAATAATAATAATGATGTTGGTATTTGTTAAGCGCTTACTATGTGCCGAGCACTGTTCTAAGAGCTGGGGTAGACATAGGGGAATCAGGTTGTCCCACGTGGGGCTCACAGTCTTAATCCCCATTTTACAGATGAGGGAACTGAGGCACAGAGAAGTTAAGTGACTTGCCCACAGTCACACAGCCGACAAGTGGCAGAGCTGGGATTCGAACTCATGAGCCCTGACTCCAAAGCCCGTGCTCTTTCCACTGAGCCACGCTGCTTCTCTGGCCTTTTCTATTAGTTAGATCCTTGATGTAATCCAACCAGACATACTACTGCCCATAAAATATTTACCCATGTTAAGATGGTGGGATTTCATAGGAGCTAGAAAACAATGCCAAGAGTCTTCATTTTTTAGGGTTTAGCTTATGTCAATCGCTGTGCTAAACTTCAACTTCAACTTCTCTCTCTCCATCATGTGCCCTCAGTCCCCTCTCTATAATCAGCCCATTTCAGGCTTTCCTTTCAAGCATCTCCCCATCATCCCCCTCCATCCATCCCTTGCCCACTCCTTGTGGAATTCCTTCCTTCCTGTCCCCACCCCATACCTCATCACTGTCCTTTCTTCTTTTTTTATAGTATTTGTTAAGCGCTTATTATGTTCCAGGCACCATAATAAGTGCTGGGGTAGAAACAAGCTAATCAGGTTGGACACAGTCCATGCTCCACAAGGGGTTTATGGTTTCAATTCCTATTTTACAGATGAGATAACTGAGGTACAAAGAAGTGAAGTGATTTTCCCAAGATCATACAGGAGACAAGTGGCAGAGCTGGCATTAGAACCCAGACGTCTGGCTCCCAGGTCTGTGCTCTATGTATTAGGCCACGTTGCTTGATAATGATGGCATTTGTTAAGCGCTTACTATGTGCAAAGCACTGTTCTAAGCGCTGGGGAGGATACAGACGATCAGGTTGTCCCACGTGGGACTCACAGTCTTAATGCCCATTTTACAGTTGAGGTAACTGAGGCACAGAGAAGTGAAGTGACTTGCCCAAGGTCACACAGCTGACAAGCGGCAGAGTCAGGATTAGAACCCACGACCTCTAACTCCCAAGCCAGGCTCTTTTCACTGAGCCACGCCGCTTCAATCTACCATCACAGTACCTCAGTACTAAAACTAATACTCCAGATGGTATTTTCTCTCATGTCACTCTTTGCAGAGGAGGCCTCATCTTTCCCCACTCACGGAGACTCAATGAGAAAGAGGGAGGAGTCAGCTTCCTTTTCATTCCCCATTGCTGCTTTTACACCATTCCACCTCCCCCAACTCTCTCTTTGCCTTCTTTTGAAGCCCATATCATCCATCTCAACCACCCAGTCCAGTCACTAGTCACAATCCTCTACTCTCCCATCCCACCCCCAAGCTTAACTACAAATTTTTGAACTATTTTGATCCCTTTCTCTCTCTCTCTCCATCCCTACAAGTCCCTTTGTGACTTCAATATACATGTGGATGTTAATAATAATGTTGGTATTTGTTAAGCACTTACTATGTGCCGAGCACTGTTCTAAGCGCTGGGTTAGATACAGGGTAATCAGGTTGTCCCACGTGAGGCTCACAGTTAATCCCCATTTTACAGATGAGGTGACTGAGGCACAGAGAAGTGACTTGCCCACAGTCACGCAGCTGACAAGTGGCAGAGCTGGGATTCGAATGCATGACCTCTGACTCCCAAGCCCATGCTCTTTCCACTGAGCCACGCTGCTTCTAATGTTCCTGATGGACCATTCTACTGCCTGCTTCCTTTCACTGCTCATCTCCACCAAGATCCTGCTCTACCCTATCTCACCCAACTACCATTAGACACACACTTAATTTCGTCATCTGCAGTCACCTTACAGTCTCTACACTCACCAAATCACTCTACCTGATCATGACTTCCTCACCTGCCTTCTCTCCCACAAACCCCTTCCCCCAAAATCTGCCCTATACCCCCAAAGACACCTCTGATCTTTCAATTCACACCATGTTTCTAAAGTCATCATGACCCATTTAGTCTCCATATTCAAACCACTTCCCTTGACATAAAAATTGATATCCTAAACATCACTGTTGAGTTCTCTGCTGAAATCAACTCATAGCTCTCGTGCCCTTTTGGTAATTTTATACCACTAATCCACAGCCCTGGTTTACCTTCACAGTATACTTCCTTCACTCCTGTGCCCAAGATGAGGAGCACTGCTAGCGGAAATCTAGATGTCAGGTTGACGTCAGCCATTTTAAATTTAACACTACCCTCTCCCCTGCCTGACGATATTATTTCTCCATCCTTATTAGCTCCATTGTCCATTGTTTTCATCAGTTGTTTCAGATATTTAACTCCTTCCTCAAGCTCCTTTACCCCTCCTCCACCCATCTCTTTTAGCTAATGACCTGGTCATGTACTTTATTAAATAAAATTGAAACCATCATGTGTGATCTCCCTAAAAACCTCCCCTGCTCCTCTCCAGGCCCTCCCTCCTCCTACCCCATCCTCGACTTCCCCATATTTCTCATCATTATCTCAAGTGGCGACATCCCACTTCCTCTTAAAATCTACGCCTTCACCTGTGCCTCTGACCCCATCTTTGGTATCTTAACAAAACACTTGTCCCCTTCTTTCTTCCTTACCTGACTGCCAACTTCAACAATCACTTTCCAATGACTTCTTCCCCACTGCTTTCAAACACGGTTATGTATCCCCTACCCTAAAAAAATCCCCTCCCTTGACCCCTCAGCTCTCTCCAGTTATAGCCCCATCTCCCTCCTAACATTCCTCTTCAAACTCCTTGGGCAAGTTGCCAACGTCCTCTGCGTCCATGACTTCTTTTCCAGTTATCTCCTTTACCCCCTACAATCTGGCTTCCACCCCTTCAATCCAGAGAAACCTCCCTCTCAAAAGTCACTGATGATCTCCTTCTTGCCAAACCCAATAGTTTACTCAATGATAATCCTCCTTAACCTCTCAATTTACTTTGACACTGTGGACCACTCCCTTATCCTTGGAAATTATATAACCTTGGCTTCACTGATCATGTCCTCTCCTGGTTCTCCTATCTTTCTGGCCACTCATTCTTGGGCTCTTCCATGGGTTCCTCCTCTGCTTCCTGCCCTCCGACTGTGGGAGTTCCTCAAGGCTCGATTCAAAGTCCCCTACTATTCCCCATCTACAACCACTCTCTTAGATAAATTATTCACTTCCATGTTGCAACTACCACCTTTATATGGATGATTCTGAAATCTACATCTTCAGTCTTGTATTTACTTCTATCTACAGGACAGCTGTACTTGGATGACCCACTGACAACTCAAAGTTAACATGTTCAAAAAAGAACTCTTCCCATTCCCACCCATATTCTGTCCTCTTTCTGACTTTCCCATGACTATAGACAGCACCAGCATTCTCCCTGTCTCACAATGCTGTAACCTGTAAGGAACATCCAGTGGTTGTCCATCCATCTTTGCACCAAGTGCAAATTCCTTCCCATCACCTTTAAAGTACTCAATCATCTTGCCCCTCACTGATTTCCTTCTAAAACCTAGCAAGGTCACTTGTTTCTCCTAATACCAACCTATTTACTGTACCTCAATCTCAAATAACTTGCCATAACCCCTTGCCCACATCCTACCTCTTCATTTCCACCTTCAAAGCCTTATTAAAAATCACATCTCCTACAAGAGTTCTTCCCTGACTAAGCCCTGATTTCCCCTAGTCTCTTTCCCTTCTGCATTATCCTTGCTCTTATATTTGTATCCTTTATTCACCCCATCTTCAACTCCACAGCACTTATGGAGCCATCCATAATTTCTTTAATGTAAATTGTGTTCCTAAACAGGGCTGTTCAAGCAGTAGGAGTGTCTCTTGCCCAGTCCCCTGCAAGTAATATATTTTGCTATTTGGCTGATTGGGGCCTATGATCCCCAATCTATGATCTATGGCTGTGTAAAAATTTTGGTACCACTTCTGCAGGAGGCTAGGGTTAGAGTTAGGAAGATGAAAGGATATGTACACAAGTGCTATAGGGCTGAAGATGGGGTGAAAATCAAGTGTTTAAAGGGTGTAGATCCAAGATCAGAGGTGAAATCTCATTCCCCAGTTCCTGTGCCAGGAACAGCTAGAACGTATTTAAAGAAAGCATGTTTGATCTACCTGAGGGATTAGTTCTCTCCTGGCTATTGAAAGAAGGTGAGGCAGTTGAAACCTGGTTTAGGGTCCCTGAAGAAATGACTGGAAATGTGTTGCTATTTTCCCTTTTCCTTCTCCTATTACTTTGAAAAATAATTTGATTTCACAAGTCCACATAAGAAACTGAAAATATCCTTTTGGTATGTGGAAAATATCTCTTCGATAAAATACAAGGGTTTGTATGATGAAAGGAAGTGGCTCAACAATAGTGTTAAAAATATTAATGACTCTCCCCTCTAGACTGTAAGCTTGTTGTGGACAGGGAATGTGTCTATTATTACACTGTTCTCTCTTAAGCATTTAATACAGTGTTCTGCACACAGAAAGTGCTCAAAAAATATGATTGAATGAATGAATGAATGAATGGACATAGATTGCCCCCCTAGCCCTAGTCAGCCAGATAACAAGGCAAAATCTATCTTCACAGGAGTATAGGGAGAGAGATACCCTGGGTGATAGAATAGCCTATATCTGAATGCATGGTTTACCCAAATGGGGAAGGAGGAAGAAAGTTTCTCTATAGATTCTCTGAATCACAAAGCTCAAAATTATCTGACCAGAAGATCACACCTAGAAAAACTGCTAATGTACAATAAAATAAGTTGAAAACTGACAAATAGAGTTTTACCTGTCCACAATGGAGAAGTGACCCTCACGCATCAATCAGTCCCTTCAGCTACCCTTTGTACACATGGTAAATATCTCACTGTTGTTAATGCCATCTTCAAAAGCAAAGGACAGGTTAATACAATGCAGAGAGATTTTATTCAATACCTCCTTCCTCCCGACCACCCCAACCCCCAACTCCAAGGAAGAATCAGGACAATGCTGCTTCCCATTCAGAGATATCAAGGAGAAAGGATACCCTTGGCAATTCCATCCTATCACAGAAAACGAGAGCTAATATGGTTGGTCAGCTAATGTTCTTTCTAGGACCACATAATTCACTTAATATTTACCAATTATTATGGATTATCAATTATAATGATAACTAAAATTATTTTGCTTCACCATACTACAAAATGATGAAGTTTAAAAATGATTCTAAAAATGTGGTTTACAGGGGAAAAAATAATATACATTAGGGAGGAAGAGTGGGCCATCTAAATGCAAATAATTCACTTCTATCGAAAATTATACATGAAATGGTTTGAGGAGCAAGGTGCTTTCATGAGTAGAAAAATATGACTTGAATTTTTTTCTATTATTATTATGGGTTCTACCAGAGATATTTTGCCAAGAGTATGTGAAGTTTTCAATCATAAAGTAAGTTTGGAAGTGCAGAATTAGGGTTCTCATAGGAACATTATCTTGTTCATAGTCCACATTCATATCATTTTCAATGATTTGTCACTTTTGTAAATAAATACTACCACATATACAGCATGTACAATATGGGAATCAGTTACCCATAGCTCCCAGTGCTTTGAATTCTGTGGGTTTCCATGGAATAGCTGGTTAGTGCTACGTAGTTACCAGAGAACTACAGATCAGCTTAGCTTCCTATGCAATTCAATGATTTTCAGCAAAACAAAGAGTACTTTGAGGACCTCAGAAAAGCACTCTAAGGTATGGATCAAATTCATTTACACAGTCATAGTACATTTCATGTTCTATAAAGAATATATAAAGAATGCATTTTATCAATAATAAATAAAAATAATTTATTAATAATATTTTTGAATTGGGGTGATAAAGTACAGAAAGAGCACATGGATACACTTGAATGTGTTCTCAAGAGAAAGCCCTAATGGATGTACCTATACATTACACATCAAAAAGATATGCACTGAACATTTTTTCCATACCCCATATTCTCTTCTTGTTGGCTTTGTTCATAGCGTTTCTCCAATCCCATTGTGCAGTAAAAAAAAATAATAATCTAAATGATTGAAAAAGTGTTTCCTTGTAATTTAGACAAGTGATGTATCCCTTCACGTTGTTGAATTGAAGGACACCGTTTTTCATATTTATATAAAAGCAAGGCTAAATTCCCAAATATTATAGAAAGTTGGAAAGAAAATTGTTTAGAAAAATAAATTAGAATATGGAAGGCTAGCACAGCCAAGACCTAGGCAGTTGTCAGTCTTGGTGCTTAGAGATTGAATCTTTTTGGAATTCAGAATGAAAAAACTTACTTAAATAGACTCATTTAGTACTAGTTTCTTTTAACCATTGAATGAGTTAGCATAAAGATAATTAATCTTCTAACAAAGAGATTTAATATCAAAATGAGCTCAAAAAGAATCTCCTTAAAATTACAAAGTAGAATGAGCCTATAAAAGGGAATATATTCATATTTTTAAATTTGTGTTCTAAGGGAAGCAACAATATTTTCCTTTCCTAGGCTACACACAATTTTTTAAAAAAACCTAAAATTGCACAAATCTGAAGCCTCCTCTGATTAATTCACACTATTCATTCAGAACTGATCAACACCCAACCTTACTACTTTTAAAAGTAGTGTTTTAGCCTTATATTCTCAGCAGTCATAGTCATATATAGAGAGAGAAATATGTATCTACATAGACACATTTAGATATATGTCTCTCTACTGAGAGGCAGCTTGGCCTAGTGAATGCAGCTTGGGTCTGGGATTCAGAAAGACAGGGGTTCTAATCGCAGCTCTGCCACTTTTCTGCTGTGTGACCTAGGATAAGTCACTTCACTGCTCAGTGCCTCAGTTACCTTATCTGTAAAATAGTGGCCACATGTGGAACAAGGACTGTGTCCATTCCGATTACCTTGTATCTACCCCTGCACTTTGTACAGTTCCTGACACATAGTAAGCACTTAACAAATTATCGTTATTATTACTCTCTATATAACTATATATGTAAAATTATATATTTATATGCACATACATTTTTGTTCTGGTGGTTTGTCCTGTTTGTGCTGCTTTTTGTTTTATACTTCCTCTTCCTCTGACTTTCACTACAGTAAATAGTTACTGTTTGTGTTCCCCACTAGACAGTAAATTTCATGGTTCTAGATTCCTGATCTCTGCCCTGTTCAAACAATTCTGCACCCAATCCTCTTAGGTAATTCTGAAGTGTTCAAAAACATATACTTTATGTATATAGTAAGGCCTGGGGGTGTCTTATGCAATGATTTGAACCTTATTTCTCTGTACCTGTTATGAAACCTCCTAATGCTATTTATAGCATATTTCAGTTTTAAAAATACACATAACTTTCATTCCAATAAAACTTTCATTATACTAAGTGGTTTTTGATAATAAATCAATGAACTCAGTATAGTGCAACTTCTATAACAAATGATGGGATTATGGAAAACCATTGTTCTTCAGTAGCCTCTAGCTGAAACACTGCTTTACAAGTCATCCTCCTCTGAGTGGCTCCTCTAGACAAGATCTTACTGAAGGGCAAACCTACCATTTGAGTTTTTGCCATGACCTGATTGGTGGAGAAATTTACCTGTTGAGTCCTCCATTACAGTAACACCTGAGCAGTTTGGAAGAGATTAGGAAGGTGTCTGAGTCGATTCATGTCTGCTGCTATTTGTGCTCCAGTAGCAGCAACATAGTCTAATGGATAGAGTATGGGCTTGAGTGTCAGAAGGACCAGGGTTGTGATCCCTGTGGATCCCTGTGGAGGAGCAGCATGGCGCAGTGGAAAGAGCACGGGCTTTGGAGTCAGGGCTCATGAGTTCGAATCCCAGATCTGCCACTTGTCAGCTGTGTGACTGTGGGCAAGTCACTTCACTTCTCTGTGCCTCAGTTACCTCATCTGTAAAATGGGGATTAAGACTGTGAGCCCCACGTGGGACAACCTGATTCCCCTGTCTACCCCAGTGCTTAGAACAGTGCTCGGCACATAGTAAGCGCTTAACAAATACCAACATTATTATTATTATTATCCCAGCTCTGCCATTTTTCTGCTGTGTGATTTTGGGAAACTCACTTAACTTTTCTATGCCTCAGTTACTTTATCTGTAAAATGGGAATTGATTTCCTCTATTGCAGAGTGACGGTGCCCCTAGGCCTGCTGAGGCTTCTCACAATGGCATACTCCCCTTCTGCTGGAGGACAGTACCTCTAAGCTTGCTTAAAGCCGCTCACAGTGTCCAACTCCCCCTTGGATGGGGAAGGGTGTCCCTAGCTTGTATCTACCCTAGCTCTTGGAACAGTGGTTGACACATACCACCATCCTCATCATTATCTTTGTATAGCAAAATCCAAAACTCTGGGATCAGAGATATCTACACTCTGGTTCCCAGGTCTCTGACTACTAATCTTCTTCTCTTTGCATGGCTAAAGCAAAAACTGCAGGAGGTAGTAGGTGGGAGGGAATCAAACAACTTGGATGTGACCAGGAGGCTGTGTGAGCTGAGTCACACTCTATGCTGTTTGTTCTAGACCAGAGGCCGGTAATGTCCCCAGTCTTCAGGATGGGCAGTAGGAAAGGAGCAGGTCCAGAGCTTGGGGGATGGTGGGGAGGCTGCGGAGGAGAGGAGAAGCAAATCCTTTGGAAAATGTGAAGCAACCACTCTCTCAGTCAGCCATTATGGGCAGCGAATATGTCTGCTAATTCTGCTGCATTGTACTCTCCTAAGCACTTATTATAGTGCTCTGAACATAGTAAGCACTAAATAAATACCATTGATTGATTGATTGATTGATTGGGGTTATCCTATAAACACTGAGAGTAAGGAAGAAGAGTCATACAAGTGAACAAAGAGAATATGTAGGAGGCTGTCTCTTGAGAAAGAGCAGGGAAGCAGGAGAAAGAGTAGGGGAGAGTGTAGTGGTGAGGAGCCAATGGAAAACTGGAAATTTCATGCCAGATACTTTCAGTTTTGTTTAAAAATAATTAGGTCTTAGGAAGGGAAGGAGCTGGGATAGTGGGGACTTCAGGAGAAAGTTAAGAGGTTGGAAAAATTAAGGGGGGTTGTGTGGGCCTGGGATTTGGTAAAGAATAGACTGGAAGAGGGAGCTGAGTCATAACCAGAAAGTCTGAGCTTGTAATTATAGAAGTAAACCTGCTACCTGGATTTCAGCCAGTTGCTTTCAGCTGCATGGTTGCAGAAGGATGCAGGTTTTGAAAGAGACCCAAGGGTGAAATAGTGCTAGAGCAATAGAGAGAGAGAGACAGAGGAGGGAGTTTGAGTAGTGGAGAGACCAGAGTTAAGGGATGTATTTTAACATCAAGAAAAGCAATGTGGCCTAGTGGAAGAACATAGGAATCAGAGGACTCAGTTCTTATCCTAGCTCTGCTACTTATCTGCTGGGTAACTTGGGACAAGAAACTCACCTATTCTGTGATTCAGCTCCCTCACCTGCAAAATGGGGATTTGTTATCTATTCTACTTCCTATCTGTTCTACTTCCTACTGTGAACTGTGAACTACTGTGAACTCCATGCAGGACCTGAAAATCTTGCATCTATCCCATAATTAAGTAAAGTGCTTGGCACATAATAAAAACACTGAAGTAGTGTGGCTTAGTGGAAAGAGTCCAGGGTTGGGAATAAGAGGTCATGGGTTCTAATTCTGGCTCCGCCACATCAGTTGTGTGACTTTGGGGTTGTGTGACTTTGGGCAAGTCACTTAACTTCTCTGTGCCTCAGTTATCTCATCTGTAAAATGGGGATTAAGACTGAGCCCCACGTGGGACAACCTATCTTGTATCAACCCCAGCACTTAGAACAGTGCTTGTTACCTAGTAAGTGCTTAACAAATACCATTATTATTATTATTATTATTAATAAAGAAATATCCCTATTATTATTATTATCCTAGATACTTATTGTCAGAAAGGGTGTTGAAGCCTGGGATAGGATTGGGCCCAGGGCGCGGCTGTCATGGCGTAGGGGAGGATAAAATTTACAGGAGAGGGGGTGTGAGTTGGTTGGGAGAGAGAGAGGCATTTTGCAGTCCAGAAATTCCAATACAATATTTTCCTCCCCTCTAGGTCTGTGTTTGTTCCTCTGAAGAATGGGGAGTAGACATCAGTTTTCCCTAAATAAGGGTAGTTCCATGTGGGAGAAGGATGATTTCAGTTCTGACTACTAAGTATTTAGCTCAGGGTTTAGCACTTAGCAATTGTTATTAGTTTGTTACTGTAGTTTATTTACCAGTTGAAAGTGAGTATTTTGAGAGAGAGAAAAAATGAACTTATCTTCCTACCCCAACCCTGTCCTACACCTGACTTTCCCATCTCTGCAGACAAGTCCACCAGATTCTCTGTCTCACAAGGCCCATAATAGGGGATCGTTATCCTCAACTCATCTTTCTCATTCATCCTATATAGTCAATCTGTCATGAAATCCTGTTGGCTATATCTTTACAGTGTCGCTAAAATCCACAGTCTCCTCTCTGTCTGAATTGCTAAGGTGCTGATGCAAGCACTCATCATTTCCTTTTCTACTGCACCAGCCATCTCGCTGACCTCTCTATCGCCTGTCTCTCCCCACTCCATTCTTCACTTCATTCTGCTGCACAGATCATTTTTTCTAAAAAAAGAGTTCAGTCCACACCTCTTCATTTCTCAAAAACTTCCAGTGGTTGGTTTCAAACAAACCACCTTCGCATTGGTGTTAAAGCACTCAGTCAGTTCGTGCCCCTCATATTTTACTTCCCTAATCTCCCAGTAAAACCCGGCTTGCACACTTTGCTCCTCTAAGACCATCCTACTCACTGTACTTTGATCTAATTTATCTCAATGTTGACCCCTTGCTTATGTCCTCCCTCTGGCCTGGAACTCCTTCTCCCTTCATATCCGATAGACTACCTCTCTCCCCATCAACAAAGCCTTACTAACAACACACTGCCTTTCCCAACTAATTCCCCATTTTCCCTATTTGCTGTCCCCTCTGGTTCATCTATATACTTAGATCCATGCCCTTAAAACACTTGATATTCATCCCACCCTCAGTCCGAGAGCACATATGTACATATCTGCAATTCATTTTAACATCTGCCTTCCCTGTGTATGGTATGATCTTTGTGGGGAGGGAACATATTGAATAGTAATAATAATAATTATGGTATTTATTAAGCACTTACTAGATACCAAGCACTGTTCTAATCACTGGGGTAGATACAAGGTAAGAAGGTTGTCCCACATGGAGCTCACAGTCTTAATCCTCATTTTACAGATGAGGTAACTGAGGCACAGAGAGGTTAAATGGCTTGTCCAAGGTCACACAGCAGACATGTGACAGAGGCAGAATTAGAACCCACGTCCTCTGACTTCCAAGCCCATGCTCTTTCTACTAAGCCATGCTGCTTCTCTGTACCAACTCCATTATATTGTACTCTCCCAAGCAATTAGTACAGTGCTTTGCACAAAAGGTAATAAGCTCCACATAAGTATCATTGATTGATTATTAGTCTGAGCTAAACACATGCATGCTTGGCTGAAAACATCAATGATTATACCTGCTCAATTAAGTGGTCTTAAATTCTGGAAGTTTAAATGACTAAACTCTAGTTAATTGTCAGGTTATTGTCCATATTTCACTTTGTTGCCCGAATCATTTTTCTAAAAATAAGTTCAGGCTATATTTCCCCACTCCTCAAAAACCTCTTCAGTGGCTGCCCAACCATCTCCATATCGAACAGAATCTCCTTACCATTGGCTTTAAAGTACTAGGTCACCTCACCCTGTCCTATCTTACCACCTGATTTTCTACTACAAACCAGCATATTCACTTTTCTCCTCTAATGCCAACCTACTCACTGTACCTCGATCTAGTTTATCTCTCCACTGACCCCTCATCTACTTCTGCCTCTGGCCTGGAAACTCCCTCCCCCTTCATATCCAATGGATCATTATCCCCCCCCGCCACTTTCAATAGCTTATTAAAATCGCATATCATCCAAGAGGCCTTCCCTGACCAATCCCTCACTTCCCCTACTCCCTCTCTCTTATGTATATATTCATAAAATATTTTAATGTTTGTCTGTAACTTATCACCTTATCTGTTTATCCTTTACAATGAATACATAATGAGAGAAGCCAGATTGGATGAGGATGAATGGGGAGAAAAGATTGGAAGAAGGAATATAAACAGCCTTTGTTATGCTGATGATACTGCCCTATTAGCAGAAAGTGAAGAAGATTTGAAGGGCTTATTATTAACAGTTAAGGAACAGAACAAAAAAGATGGACCTACATTTCATTGTCAAGAAAACAAAGATCATGACAACTGGAGTTTTAACACATTTGTAGTGGATGAAGAGAAAATTGAAATAGTTGACAATTTTTCTCTCCTGGGATTGATAATCAATAATAAAGGAACTAGTAGTCAAGAAATGTGCCAATGAATAATGTTGGGAAGACTTACTATAAAGATCCTGGAAAAAGTCATGAAAGGTGCTAATGTAATAATTGCCACAAGCATACAAACTATCAATTCTGTGGGGTTTCCTTTGACAAGGTATGGATACAAAAGCTCGACAGTGAAAAGACAGGATAGAAAAAGTATGAATTTTTTTGAAATGTGGTGTTGGAGAAGACTTTTACGAATACCATGGATTGACCAAAAAACAAATAAATAGATTTTGGAGCAAATTAAACCAAAGTGGTCTTTGGAAGGCCAAATGATTCGACTTAAATTAGCATTATTTGGAAATATAATCAGCAGTACTAATTCTCTTGAGAAGACACTAATGCTAGGAAAAGTCCATGGAAAATGTTGACAAGGGAGACCAGCAGCTAGATGGGCAGAGACCATAACAATGAAAACGGAAGATCCGTTAGCAAGGTTATGGATTATGGCAGGAGACAGGATGTTCTGGGGAAAATATATCCATAGAGTTGCTATGAATCGGAAATGACTTGATGACACTTGATAATAACCCCTCTTGAATGTAAGCTCCTTGTAGGCAGGAACGTATGTACCAACTGTTTTATTGCACTCTCTCAAGCATTTAGTACACTGCTCTACACACAGTAAGCACTCAAAAAGTATGACTGATTGATTAATTGAAGCAAAGGAAAATTAACCACTCATGACTTATCAAATGCTGAGCGACTGCTTTCTAGGAAGTACTATGGTCTTTAAACGTGCAACCAGACAAATTCTGTGTAACCATACAGATCCTTAACTTTCTTCAAACTAATCAATAGGTTCACTTTCCCTAAAATACCAGAATTATCCTCCTGTAAATATCAATGCTCTGGGTTTTCCAGTTTGAGTGCTATTAATTTTAACAGTAAGCACTGGAGTGGTAGATGGGAGAAGTGTTCTCATGAGGTCAACAGTTTTCTAGCATTTCTACATTAGTGTTTTAACACTTATAACATTTTACAATTAGTAAAACATGAACAGAGTTTATTTTAACAATCATAATCCATATACCATCCTTGGGGGACTTTATTGACCAGATGCTCAATTTCTGCTATAGAACAATTTGGTAGCTGGATGCTTTGAAAAGACTCTATAAGTTTGTTTTTTTATCTAGATAGTAGCTATTTTGAACATTAAGTAGTAGAAACCTGGTAACATTTTGAGTTTTCCTTCTATCCAGGTTATTTCATTGTTCCTAAATTACAGTTTGATTACTGCAGTTTTTTTGTTCAATTATATTTTAAATTTTGATAATGTATTTTTTCTTAGTTAAGAAAACAGAATTAGTAAGCAATGATAAAGTGTGCTTGAGATTTAGTTTAATTTCCACCATATTTTTTTTTAATCATCCTTGGAACAAAGGCAAGAACTTCCCAACCCTTTTGGTTTCAAGGTAATTTCTACTTTTTCCCAAAGATATAAATGTTTGACACGAATCCCATAAGTTCCATTATCTTTATTCTTTACTCATTTTTTTCCCAAGCAGCTTGCACATCTCCAACATTGCATAAAATACCCATTTGTAATTATGCTTAACCTTTCTAAAGCCTCTGGATAAATTCTGCTCATTAATCTTTAACCTGACAAGCCTTGGGGGTTATGAAATGCGCACTGTTATGTATAAGAGGCACAGAGACCACAGATTAAAGGTACAAAAGGGGTGATTAAGATGAGGTGAGAAAAAAATAGTACAAAACTAGGGGAAAATGATTTTATTAAGGTGGTTGTCAGTTAACAGCAGGGACGATAGTATGCAAATCATAATAAAGAGTTCAGGAAGTAAACAAGGCTATACATTTTTAGAACAAGACCGATTTAATCATCTAAGCTGTAAACTTGTCACGGGCAGGGAACATATCTGCTAATTCTGTTTTACTGTACTCTTCCAAACACTTAGTGATCTGCACATAGTAAATGCTCAATAAATATGATAAAAATACGACTGACTGATATCTTCCCTAAATCAAATATAAATAACTTTTACCAAATTAGATCTGAAATACGGTAATCCTAATAGTCATATAAATGGAAGATTTGTTATATGTGATGACTTCATTTTTCTTTAAATATGCAGTCTTTTCATTCCTAAACTCAGATAAGAAAAAGGACAGATAGTATTCAGATAATCTTACCCCTTCCTAATGTATTCCAAAGTGAGTGGTGGAGAGGCATCAAGAGTCTGGGGGCAAGTGATTCATCACAAATATCTCTGGTATTTTTGAAACTCTGTTTACCATTTGGGACCACTGAAGAACCATTCTGTAAATTATAACATCATCATTACTATTAGCAGCAGTATTTATTGAACACCTAGTGGGTAAACATGCAAACAACTATGTGCTTGAGGACATATGACAGAAGTAATAGACATCATCCTTGCCCTCCAGGATCTTACAGTCTACCGGGAGACATTTTAGGAAGTGGCACTAACTTCTTCCAGGCAGTCGCATAGCAGTCTATTACAGTTTCCCGAAAACTTGTGATGCACTAGGATAATCCTGACTGTACCTTTAGTTAAAAAACATGCACATCATTTTAATGTCTCTATTGTACTAAGCACTAATGAGGGTATAATATATTTGAGAGACAAATTCTGCCATCAAGGACTTTATAATGGGAATAAATACTAATAGCTAGTTTTATATCTAAATATCATCATCAGTATTTTCTGAGCAACTACTATAAGGAGTATACTAAGCACTTCAACTGAAGAGCTAGGTTTTCTTCCCTTAAAGAGCTTAGAAATCAGGCATGTTATTTTGCTTTACTTAAAGGAGCACACCT
Organism: Ornithorhynchus anatinus; assembly: GCF_004115215.2. Taxonomy (NCBI): domain Eukaryota; kingdom Metazoa; phylum Chordata; class Mammalia; order Monotremata; family Ornithorhynchidae; genus Ornithorhynchus; species Ornithorhynchus anatinus. The sequence goes on from NC_041729.1 coordinate 114,152,016, forward strand.
AAATTGCAACTGGTATGAAGTCTTAAAAAAATCCAAACAGCACCATCATTTAGCTGACAAATGTGGATCCGGCTAATATCCTATTTTGAAAGAGTAATACAAGGGAGAACATCAGAGTAATCCAGATTCCTTGTCATCCAGGAAAAAAAAAAAAATCATTGAGGTGATAAGTTTCTATTGCAGCTTCAGTGAACTCATTCAAGAAATGACTCTGTTCTTCCCTTCCCATTCCTGCTGATTTCCTAGCCCCTTTCTCACATTGTGTGCTTGTTTTCCCTTTCCTCCCAGTCCACTTGTGGCACCTCTATTCTAAATGTAGGGGCATATGGAGGGAGAGGGTGAGGTGGAGGAGGAGAAAGTAGATGGTAATGGTGAAGGATTGTTCTGGCACTTAATTTAACAACTGGTATCTGAAAGAAATATATTGAAATATCAAGGTTCAGCTTCTCTATTGCTACGCTTTTCCTTCTTGGAAACAAATTTAGCCAATTACTAGAAAATGTTAGAGCTCAAAATAAAATGACCCAGATTCTTGAAAGACTTATTTCTTGCTGCCATTGGCTTTATGGCATATAATCAGCTTTTACTCACTCTCTGTCCTCATTTCTTTCCCATGACAACCAAGCCTATACACTTCACTCGTCTCATATCAATCAACTCAAGGTGCCTTACTCTCTCATCTCTCTCACTCGCTTATTCCACTCCTCCTAACTGACACTCCCTCACTTTTCATATATTTCAGACTTCCATGCTTTCCCACCTTCAAAACCTTACTAAAAGTCTCATCTCTTCCCAGGAAACCTCAATTGACTAATCTCCATCCTATTCTTGCTACCTCTTCAGCCATGCACTTAGCCATGTACCTCCTATGCACATACAAACTTCTGTATAGAATTTATGTACATATCTTACCTTGGGTAGCCTCCCTTACCTGGAATTTCAACTAATCAATCAATAGTATTATTGAGTTTATAATGTGTTTGGAATATATTTAGTAATATACTAAGCACTGTTCTAAGTATTTGGGAGAGTACAATACAACAGAATTAGCAGACACATTCCCTGCCCCTAGCAAGCTTACAGTCTAGAAGGGGAGATAGACATTGATATAAATACAACACTGATATGAATACTATGTAATATATATTATGTCTGCCTCCCCTATTAGACTAAACTCCTTGAGGGCAGGAATCATGTGAATGTATGACACTTTAATCTCTCAACTGCTTAGAACAGTGCGCTGCATACAGTAAGTGTTCAATAATTAATATTAATTGACTCATAGATATTTGTGGTCAATGTTGTAAAAAAAATTTCAATGTCATAGTCCTTTTGTTCCCCTCTGTTTCCCAGAGATTTTTTATTGCTTAATTAAATACAGGCTGTTTGTTTTATTCCACAAATTTGAACGTTCACCCTATTCAAGTCTTGCAGGCATTGATTTTTCTACAGAGAACTAACTCAATATTATTTTAGAAATAACAATATACACAGAGAATGTAGAAAAAACAAAACAACAAAATCCCTACATCTAAAATTTACAAAACTGGTGCCACCAGTACTTAAAATGAGGTTATCATTCCAAAGCAATTGGAAAGAAAACGGACAAGCGAGCAAAATAAATTAATGCTTAGGGATTTTTTAAGGCATTTTAGGCATTTAATATTTGCCTTGATATTTCTCTTTGTCTTTTAAATCATCTGTGTAAATAAGCAAAGCCTGAGTCATGTAGTTTCATTTTCCTGCTACTCTGACAATTTTCTCTGCTTAATGAGATATAGAATGGTAGTAGTTTTTACATTTGTATTCTTAATCTATTCACCCTTTCTGGTAACTGTGATTTCCCAGCAGAAAAACTCAAAAATGGGAAGACTAGGCAATGAAATTCACATATATTGGGATACACTCAATCAATAGTTTTGAAGAGTCTACAGAGAGTGAAGCGTGGTGTAAGTGCTTGGGAGAGTGAGCATCATATGTATTTAGGATATGATACTCTTTGACTATTTCACACCCACATCTTGTAAACTCCTTGGGCAAGGGTCTTTTCTACCAACTCAATTGTACTGTACTCTCCTTGGTGCTTAGCCCAATACTCTGCAATAAGTGCTCAATAAATGCCATTGCTTTTTTTTACATTGAAATCCCCAATATATCTTCTCCCGTCTAACATCTCTTTTGCTACTTCCTGATTTGTTATTGTCAGGCTAATGGTTGCAACAACCCTCAAGGACATTCCTTCATTTCCACCCTCTAAATTTTTATTAGAATAAATCAATTGACTGAATTAAAAATCAATCAGTGATATTTATTGAATGCCTGTATGCAAAGCACTGTGTATTAAGCACTTGGGAGCAGTGGAAGCAAAAGACTCAGCCCTGGCTCTCAAGAGGCTGCTAAATCTAATGGAGAATACAGGGAATCAGACTATAGTCCTGTTATGGGCAGGGATTGTCTCTCTTTATTGCTGAATTGTACTTTCCAAGAGCTTAGTACAGTGCTCTACGCACAGTAAGCACTCAATAAATATGATTGAATGAATGAATGAATTAATTAATTAATTAATAAAGGTGTGCTGAAGCTAAATCAACTTTATGGACTGTTATCTTTTTGCTTGATAAAATCCCCACACACTGTCCACTTTCACAGCTTATCTAAGGGACTGACACACTTTCTCCAGTGTAAGAGGACCCAGGTTTGGCATTCCTAGTGAAGAGGGGCTGGGATAGAGGAAGGAGGCAGGGTGGAGTTGCTGCTCACTTCTGTTTAATAATGTTGGTATTTGTTAAGCGCTTACTATGTGCAGAACACTGTTCTAAGTGCAGGGGGAGATACAGGGTCATCAGGTTGTTCCACGTGAGGCTCACAGTTAATCCCCATTTTACAGATGAGAGAAGTGAAGTGACTTGCCCACAGTCACACAGCTGACAAGTGGCAGAGCTGGGAGTCGAACCCATGACCTCTGACTCCGAAGCCCAAGCTCTTTCCACTGAGCCACGCTGTTTGCCTCCCTTGCCTCTGCTTGCCTCCTCCAGCTTCCACCTGCCCTGCTCTTAGCAAGGGAAAACACTATAGCCATGGCCATTCAGGCTGCCCATCATCTACAAGGGACTCACAGGGAAGCAGGGGAAAAGTTATCAGGTTACCAGAGCACAGGCTCCCAATCCCATTCCCATGGAGTCCACCCTGAATCCCATATTCTCTACCAGTGGCTTCTTCCTACTCTCTCTATGCATGATGCACAGAATGGAGGAAGCTGTAGCTCAAGACTTTCTGAAAGCTATACAACTTGGGTTTGGGTCACTGGTATCACCAGCCATTTTGGACTTTGGAATTGATAAATCAATCAGTCAACTGTATTTACTGAGTGCTTGCTTTGTGCAGAGCACTATACTTGAGAGAGTGCAATAATAATAGAGTTGATAGACACATTCTCTGCCCACAACAAGCTTTCAGTCCAGAGGGAGATACAGGCATTAATATAAATAAATAAATTGTCGATATGTAAAGAAGTGCTGTGTGGCTGAGGAAGGGGTGAATAAGGGTGTAAATCCAAATGCAAGGGTGATCCAGAAGGAAGTGGAAGAAGAGGAAATGATGGCTTAGTCAGGGAAGGCCTTTTGTTGGAGAAGTGCTTTTAATGAGGTTTTGAAGGTGGGGAGAGTGATCATCTATCAGATATGAAAAAGGAGGATCTTCCAGGCCAGGGGCAGAATGTGGGTAAGAAGTTGATGGCAAGAATGATGAGACTGAGGTACAGTGAGTAGGTTGGCATTAGATTAGTGAAGTGTGCAGGTTGAATTGTAGTAAGAAATCACGGAGATAAGGTAGGATGGGAAAAGGTGATGAAGTGCTTTAAAGTTGATGGTAAGGAGTTTCTGTTTGATGCACAGGAGGATGGGCAGCCATTGGAGATAGCTTTGCCTGTCTAAACCTTAACTCCTGGGGGAGTTTATTCTTCCTTTGCCTTTTAACGTTTTCTGGTTTGCTTTCCATCTTACCAGAGGTGCAGACCCTTGGAGCACAAACATGTTCCCTTCTGATCTCCCAATCTCCTGTCTCTCCCCACTCCAGTCTATAATTCACTCCACTGCCTGGATTATGCTCTGAAATGCTCTGGGCATGTCACTCCCCTTCTCAAAAACCTCCAGTGGTTGCCTATTAACCTTCACATGAAGCAAAAACTCCTCACTCGTGGCTTCAAAGCTCTCCATCACCTAGTCACCTCCTACCTCACCTCCCTTCTCTCCTTCTACAGCCCACCCCATACACTCCACTCCTCTGCCGCTAACCTCCTCACTGTGCCTCATTCTTGCCTGTCCTGCTGTCGACCCCTGGCCCACGTCCTACCACTGACCTGGAATTCCCTCCCTCCTTACAACTGCCAAGCTCCCTTCCCCTCTTCAAAGCCCTACTGAGAGCTCACTTCCTCCAGGAGGCCTTCCCAGCCCTCTCTATCCCTCTGCCCCTCCTCCCCTCCCCATTCCCCCACTCCCTCACTCTGCTCTGCCCGCTTCCCCTCCCCACAGCACTTGTGTATATTTATATATATATTATTTATTACTCTATTTTATTAATGATGAGCATATATCTATGATTCTATTTATCTTGATGGTATTGATGCCTACTTTTGCTGTCTGTCTCCCTCTTTTAGATTGTGAGCCCGTTGTTGGGCAGGGATTGTGTCTATCTGTTGCCGAATTGTACATTCCAAGTGCTTAGTACAGTGCTCTGCACACAGTCAGCTCTCATTAAATATGATTGAATGAATTAATGAATGAATGTAGGAGCCCTAGCTGGAGATTTCCAGAGGGAGGGGAAAGAAGGTCTCTGGACACCAAGGGCTGTGAATGAAAGAAATTCCCTGTCCCAACATCATTCCCTTATCACCAATGTACTTACCTTTAAACTCTCTGTTGCTTCCTCCTTTCATTTTTTTAAATGGTATTTGTTAAGCACTTACTATATGCCAAATTCTAAGTCCCCCTGTCCCACATGGGGCTCATAGTTTAAGCAGGAGGCAGAAGAGGTATTGAATCCTCATTTTATGGTTGAGGAAACTGATGCATAGAGAAGCTAAGTGATTTGCCTGAGGTCACATAGCAGGCAAGTGATGGAATTCAAATTAGAGCCCAGTTCCTATGACTCCCAGGCCTGTGCTCTTTCCACTAAGCCACACTTCTTCCTCCTAGCTTCTAGTGTCTGTTTCTCCTATTTCTTAAAGGCAGGTACCATGTCTACTAACTCTAGCATACCCTCCCAAGCACACAAACAGTTCATTGTTCTGCTTAAAATACTGAATTAACATTATTTATTCAGTGGTTGAGGGAAGCTTCTCTAAGAAAAAAATTTGAAAAGAATAAGAAAAGGTTTGTGTGCTTCAGTTTCCATATCTGTAAAAAGGGAATTAAAGAAGGACTAGAAGCTAAGAGACCTGACTCCCTGTTAATCAGTAGCTCTTAGTTGAACTCTTAAAGTTGTTGAAACTTTGTCACAGTGGTGTCAAAGCAGGAAGAGACTTTGTTGTTGTTTTTTCTGAGCATTGCACAACAAGATGTAACAGCCCATAATTACCTCCTAAAACCTCTTCTGAATTCCCAAGAGATTAAATCCAGCAATTGCTAGTTCTCTGTCCTTGTAGAGACTGCAAAACAATCTGCGTTCTTGGAGAATGACCTCAATTTATGCTGGAGACCCTCTGGCTATTCAGAAATTCAGTCCCAGTGCATTCCTCAAACATGTTTATTTAAAAACCTAGACCAAACCTGTGTGCTTGCGAAAATTCCTTCCTGATTGTATAAAACTAACCAAGAACATACAAGAATATAGCCCATAATATAGCACTTTGTCCACAGTACCTATTGCTCCAACCTCTAATTACATGAAAGCACATGGAGGAAAAGCAACAGTGAAAAAAGATGCATAAAATGAACAATCAAAACTTGAATAGTTTAGCTGGATAGAAAACCCAAGTGACCTCATCTACCAACTCTATTATATTGTTTTTCCAAGTCCTTAGTACTGTTCTCTGTACATAGTAAGTGCTCAATAAATTCCAGAAACTGATTTTTGATGAATCAGTCTTTGCTTTCCCTGAAGCCAGAAAACCTCAAAACATAGTCACTCAACTTTTGAGTATGGGTCTATTCATTTTAAACCCTGAGGCCAAAGGGGGCAGATTTTTTACTACATTCAGAAACATTTCAGAAGTTGTTCAAGGGGAGTTAACTTTGACTATACATTTACTGTGCAGCTGGATTGCAAGCTGCCAAATTCTCTTCTTTGAAAAAAAATAGAAAGTGTCGCTGTTTCTTTTAATTCATACCAAATTGCCTTCATGCACCTTTGTCATTTTACTGGCATGGTGAACTGGAGTGTTCTACCTTATTTCTACCCTAGCTATGTGGCCAATGGAAAATAGACACTGTGGAAGAGCATTAATTAATTAATTCATTCATTCAATCGTATTTATTGATTCATGGTAAGGGTATATGTTATGCAGGAAAATGGGTGAGAAAAAAGGAAGAAGGTTCCATTTTGGATATCAAATCTCTTGTCACAACTTCACATACTAAAGGAACACAGATAAGCTTCCAGAGGAAGGAGGGGCCTAGATTAAGATGAAGTAGAGAAAAATATGAGTATCTTGAGGATAGGAGTTTATAATGGGCTTGAAAACCAGGAAGAGAAGATGGACAAGGTCTTCTTGGTTCTAGTCACAAAAGCAACTTCAAGTATTAATCTAACAGTGATGAGGGGCTTTATTCAAAAAACTACAGGAAAAAAAAAACCTACTCCATTGGTCACAGATTATCAAATAGGTTTAGGAATTGGTTTAGCGACTTGCTTGTAGTAAACTGCCAGATTCAACTAAGGCATATACCTTTTTTGATTTGATTCTTACTAAAAATAAAAAATACTATCAGGGACTGAAAAAATGAGTTGATATCTTGGTAGACATGATTACAAGAGCTCACTGATCTTAGACTGTGAGGAATTGATCTTTTATCTAGTATCTACCCCACTTAAAAATATCATCATTATTAAAGATTCTAAGATAAAGTAGGAGAGAATTCAGCATAATAGAGAAATTTAATTTTACAAAGCAAATTGGATCGTACTCCATAAGAACATATGGAAATAGGGAATTAAACATATGGAGACAGTGGAATCCAAGAAAGCTAGCTATTTTTTAAGCAAACTGTTCTCTCCAGGTACTGAAACAAGAATAGAAGGTTTGAATATTAACAAGATGCAAACATAGGTAAACCTGTACCATAAAGTCCTATAGACAATATACTTGTTGTGGGCAGGGAACTTGGCTACCAATTCTGTTGTAATGTAATTTCCCAAACGCTTAGTACAATGCTCTGCAGACAGTAAGCATTCAATAATGCAATTGATCAAGTGATACAAAGTCCCTCAAGTCAAACTGGCAAGGTATCCTGATTACTAAAGATAATCCTGTCTAAGGATAAGTCAAATTAACTAAATCTGGAGGTGCACATATCAAGAGATACTAATTTAAACAACAATTCTTCAACTCTATTAGGCAAAAGGGAAGATCAAAGAAAATGGCATCCTCATTATAGGCTGGAGGAGAACTGTGATAATAAAGGACCATGAGGTACTGAAGACTGGCAATGATTTTTTGCACTATGTCTTAACAAAAGAGATCAGCTATAACCAGTTGACTGGTATCAGAACAATTTCCAAAACCAATGAAGAGCTGTATAAAAAAAGCAATGTCCATTGTTACAAAAGGGAGACTGCCCCTGGTAATTATAGACAGTAATCTGACATCAATACCAGGAGAGATAATATCAAGTAATCAATTTTTGACCACTAGAATGTAAGATATTAAGAAACAATAAAGCATTGCTTTGTAAAGAACAAATTGTGCTAGGCCAATTTAATTTCCTTCCTGATAGAGAGACTGTCCATGTTGCTATAGGAAAACAATAGCTTATCTATTCAGACTAAGACTATTGATTCAGGACCAAACCACATCAAGGCTATGGGGTCCAAAAGGTGCTTATACTTGGGGCATCCCCCTGCTTCCTGGCCCAATGACTCCGGGGAGTCTCCCTTCCAGTCCATAGAAGTAGCGAGCAGGCTAAGTATACTTTTCCTACATTCAAGATACCGAGAAGGTTATCACAGTTATGAAAGGTATTAGCACATTATTATCATGAGCAGCCTGGCTAGAAGTAGCAAAGAGCCTGAGCACTATTTTCTGCCCCTTCAATACCCCATTTGGCTTTTCCTGTCACCCACTCAGTGATCATATCCTTCTGTTATTATTTCTGTTGATATTATCCTGGAATTCTTTCTTTGCTTGTCTTTATTGTTCTTTTCTCCTGAACTCCTTACCTCCTATAGATTGTGCAATTCCTATGATCTAGAGACTGGTTCCAAATTGCCTTGTACTCATATCAACTGCTTTTTTAAAAGCAGAACTTGGATAAATCTTTAAAATATTAAATATCCTACTTTGTTTCCCAGAATAAAGGAGAGGAAGGAACTGGATCTTATCATACTTCTATAATGCACTAGAGTTGTAATCCAATAGACACAGAGACTGTTGAAGAGCCATGAGGAGCCTGGAACTCTGATCCTCTACCCACAGTGCCCTATTTCTTCTGTTGTACTTTTATTCTCACCTGTGGTTTTTCATTGTTTTGGTTTCATTGTTTCATATTTCCTTATGTGTCACTTGCGACCTCCTTTATTAGATTAGGATCTCCTTGGAGGCCAGGGACTGTTTCTAATTTTCACCTATGTATTCTTTCCCAGTGCTTAGTACAGTACTCTACATAAAGAAGTTTATCAAAAACTATTCCTATATACAGGTGAACTGAATGGTGACTGTAATAATAATAATAATTGTGGTATTTGTTAAGCACCTATTATATCCCAGGTATTGTTCTAAGCACTGGGGTAGACACAAGACAATCTGGTCGACATAGTCCCTCTTCCACATAGGGCTCACATTCTTAACTTCTATTTTACAAATGAGGAAACTGGCACACAGAGAAGTGACTTGTCCAAGGTCACACAGCAGACATGTGATGGAGCTGGAATTAGAACCCAGATTGTTCTGATTTCCAGGACTGCGTTATATCCACCAGACTTCTATATCATTGATCAATTAACTAATGTCGTTTACTGAGCACTTACTGTAAGCAGAGCACTATGCTAAGTGCTTGGGAGAATCCAGCATAACAGACTTGGTAGACATGTTCCCAGCCCACCACAAGCTTACAGTCTAAAGGGATAAGGGCAAGAGGAGTTCATGACAGGGGAGGATGTTTCTGCATCTAGAACATGGGTGACAGTGAAAGCAGGCACTTTTACCTTATGGAGGGCTTGAGCTTCCCCTGTCACAGGGTGACATGTCCTGGCTCCTCTCTTAGAAGATTGGAGCCTTGATTCTAGCTCCCCTTCACTGGCATCTCCCATCCCCATGTGTTCTGGAGTTGAGTGGTGGGTGGAATTTGGATAGACCCTCCCAGTGCTCAGCACCAAAGCAGCTGGCACCTGGGCTGAATCCTTGCTCTCTGGAATCTGACAGAGGTCTGACCCTGGTGCCTCACTTCCACCCAACCTTAAGTCCTGGACTTTGGCTACTTTATGATAGCAAACCCAGATGGTGAGTCCCGGTACTCACTACAAGGAGAAGATTCTTATGGTCATGACCAATAACTGGCTAAGGGAGGAATTCTTTATCTTTTAATGGCATATTGTTTTTGTTCTTTTTTTTAATGGTACTTGTTAAGTGCTTACTCCAAACTGCTACCACTTTAATGCAAACACTTATCCTATCCTGCCTTGATTATTGTATCAGCCTCTTTGCTGACCTTCCGGCCTCCTGTCTCGTCCCACTCTAGTCCATATTCCATTCTGCTGCTTGGATCATTTTCCTTCAAAAATGGTATGACCTGTTTCCCCACTCCTCAAAAAACTCCAGTGGTTGCCCATCCATCTCCATATCAAACAAAAACTCCTCACCATTGGCTTTAAAGCACTTAGTCAACTTGCCCCCTCCTACCTCACCTCTCTACTCTCTTACTACAACCCAGCCCATACACTTCATTCCTCTAATTCTAACCTTCTCACTGTAACTCAATCTTGTCTATCTCACCTCTGACCTCTGGCCCACATCCTACCTCTGGCCTGGAATGTACTCCCTCCTCATAACAGACATATAATTGCTCTCCCCCACTTCAAAGCCTTATTAAAGGCACATCTCCTCTGAGAAGTAGTCCTTGATTAAGCTCTCCTTTCCTCTTCTCCCACTCCCTTCTGTGCCACCATGATTCTCTCCCTTCATTTATCCTTCCTCCCAGCTCCACAGCACATATGCATATATTTGTATACATATATAAAAGCATATGTATACAGATATATGTATGTAATTTCTTTATTTAATAATAATAATGTTGGTATTTGTTAAGTGCTTACTATGTGCCGAGCACTGTTCTAAGCGCTGGGGTAGACATAGGGGAATCAGGTTGTCCCACATGGGGCTCACAGTCTTAATCCCCATTTTACAGATGAGGGAACTGAGACACAGAGACGTTAAGTGACTTGCCCACAGTCACACAGCCGACAAGTGGCAGAGCTGGGATTCGAACTCATGAGCCCTGACTCCAAAGCCCATGCTCTTTCCACTGAGCCACGCTGCTTCCCTCAGCGTGGCTCAGTGGAAAGAGCATGGGCATTAATGCCTGTCTCCCCCTCTAGACTTTGAGCTTATTATGGGCAAGGAATGTGTTGGTTTATTGTTACATTGTAATCTTCCAAGCACTTAATACAGTGTTCTGCAGAGTAAGCACTCAATAAATACAACTGAATGAATATGTTCTGTACTTAGTGCTAGGGTAGATACAAACTAATCAAATTAGACACAGTCCATTTCCACTTGGAGCTCACAGTCTTAATCCCCATTTCATAGATGAGGTAACCGAGGTACAGAAAAGTTAAGTCACTTGACCAAGGTCATCCCGCAGGTCAGTAGCAGAGCCAGAATTAGAACCCATATCCTCTGACTCCCAGGCTACGCTGCTTAAATTTAAATCTGAGCATTTAATGAAAGACCACAGAAGTGTTGTGCCAGAGTGATTGCCTCTGGGAGGAAATATGTAAGAGATCAAATATGAAAGGCTAGATCTGTAGGCAATATGCTCATTGCCTAGATCCAAGGACATGAGCTGGGACCTCCTGGGAGAGAGTGAGAATAAAGGTGCTTGGACTGTAATGAGCTGTTGTTCGGATTCCACAAATCCATATCTGCAACAAACAGACATTCCTCAACATTGCTTTAAGATACTTAATTAGCCCTCCTCCTCCTACCCAAAGCCCGCCTCCTCCTATCCAACCTTGCTGCCCTCCTTACAACCCACCCCAACACTTGGCTACTCTAATTTCAACCTACTTATTGTACCTCACCAACCCTTGTAATTATTCTCCCTCAAGGCAGGAGCTCCCTCCCACTTCAAATCCTACAGTCCACCATTCTCCCCACTTTCAAAACCCTACTAAAATTCCACCATTCTCCCCACCTTCAAAGCCCTACTAAAACCAGATCTCCTCCAAGAAGCCTTCCTAGCCTAAGCTCCTTATTTCCCTTGTTTAGTCTCCTTTCTGGTCCAACTTTGCACTTGTCTGTGTACCTTAAGCACTTCGATACTCACCTCAGCTCTACAGTTCTTATGTATATATCCTTATGCGCCACTATTTCTCCCATCTTAATGTCTGTCTTCCCCTGCAGACTTAAGCTCCTAATGGGCAGGGGTTGTTTCTACCATCTTTGTTGTATTGTACTATTCCAAGAACTTAGAACAGTGGTTTGCACACAGTAAGCACTCTATAAATATTATTGATTGACTGATTACCAACTCTATTGAATTGTACTTTCTCAGGCAATTAGTATAGTGATCAGCATGCAGTAAATGCTCAATAAATAACACTGATTTACATGTTCTTAACTCCAGTAACGCTGGGGAAAGGGTTGTAGGTGTACAAAGATAGAGTGACTGACCTATCATTATGGGAATGGCATATTGATATTTGTGAACTCTTCAGGGCAGGCAAAATGTCTTAGTTGTTGCCATATTCCTAGTCTGTTAATGGTGTCAAAAGCTCACATAAAATCTTCATATATAATATAGAGGAGTTGGTGTTTTTCCCAGACTTTTTTATATCTGCCAGCTGCCCATATGAAAAACTCATTGTTTTTTACAGCAGTTAACAGGTGTACGTTTTGATTTTGTCACGGATAATTTCTGTAATAAAACCAGGTATTTTTATATTGTCTGATCTTGTCTGATATTGTTTGGTCTTCTTCTGGGCTGATCTGGTAGTCAGGAATTCATTCGGTTCATGTGTAGCCACCCTTTTCCGTCTCTTCAGTGCAGCTTTTGTGTTTTAGTGTGACATTTTATTAACCAAATAGATTAGTTGTGTTTACAACTGCTGTGTGTAGTTAATATTTCATTGACACATGTCTTCTTTTAGATTTTCCATTCATAAAATAATTTCATTATTATTGCCCTTCATCTCATTGACACATGTGGACCAATACAGGTACCGGGGAGGAGAAAGATGGAATCTCCCAAAAGTAAGTTTCAGTATCATAAAGTTCTTGAAATGACATCAGCCATCACATTTTCCTAAAAGACTATTTGTAAATGGATCCTAAACATTCATATTAATCAACCAAGTACACGCAGTGTTTCCTTTATCATATCATTTCTGCTACTCACATTCCTCAAAACAATTGTAAAATCATTACTTTTCTATGTTGGAGAGTTGATCACTACATGGCTTCTTGAATTTCTCCTTTCTCCTTTTCAATTTTCCCCTTGTTAATTAAACAATGGAGTTCAGAAGTCTGGAGGGCTTGTGGCTAATAAGGGAGTTGCATTTATGGTTTGGGGTAAAATCTTTCAGAATGTTAAATGCATCACCTCCAGTAGGCCTGGAAACATACATTGGGCAGAAATTCTTTCAGAGAGAATATGGTGGAAATATATACTTAACTCATTGTTGAGTCTACCTCTCTAAGCAGCTCCTGTGCTCTTCTTTTCTCCCACTAAATTATTTATTCATTCTGTATTTTTACAGTTAATAATAGAGTTAGTGTTATTTGAAAGAAACTTTTAATTTATTATTTTAGCCAAATTATGGAAGTTCAAATTCTTATCATTTATTCTTCAATCATATGAAGAAAATGAACTGCCTGTATTTTGACACATCTTATTAATTTTCTTCTGACACTACTGACTTCAGTGATGTATTATACTCTAGACAGGAGAACTTTCAAATGCCCTTTTCACAGAGAGACCTTTACCTCTACAGATATCTTCCAAACCTAAATGTTTGCTCAGGGCCACTCTGATTGTTTCAGCAATGTTTGGCAAAGGGTAAAATTTTCCCAGAAGCCAAATGCATATTTCTTCCTTTTGGGGATTTGAATGAAAAAATAATTTACTGCTTTTGCAAAACACCAGGTTGCAAAGGTTATTTTATGTTACTCCAAAAGAGAAATTTACTTGTTTATTTCTAGTAGACTAGAGGCTGTAGCACATTCCTAGAAATATTGTCACTCATTTAGCAGATTAGTTGAAAAAGTGCAGACTTGGGAGTTTTACATTTTTGTCTAAAATATGCCACCAGTATAGGAGAACTAGGGGAAAAGCACCACAGGGCTTCCTACTCATTGCTAACATTCTGCTGACACCTCTTTGGTTGACAACTACTGTAGGAAAATGGTGTTTCACAGTTTATAGTAAATTACATGGGCTGGCAATTGAATAATCTTCAATCCTTTCTTCCTAGTTTAGAGAACATACAGTGCAGAGGTTTTTATAGGTTATGTACTCCTACATACAGTATCTGTAATTAATTTTTATCCAATTTACTTACCTTTAAAATGTGAGTTCCTTGAAGGCAGGGAATTTGTATACTGTTTCCTCTGTTCTCCCTCCTGCTTCACACTCAGAAGGTGTTTATTAAATGCTACTAAGTTTGGAAATGCAGAGATCAGGACTAATTTATTTCTTTAATTTCTAATGATTTTGAAATGTTGCATACTTTCAGTGTGCATCTCCTGCATGATTATCGCTTCGCTTTGGAGAGATGGGTGGACAAAAGCATCTACCCTAAGAGTGAGCCCCAAATTAACTCTCCCAGGCATAGTTTAAGCAGGGATAAGTACTGGGCCATTGGAACATATTCTGAATGGATCTCAAGGGAACAGGAACAGCACTCTAGAACAACCTCAGAAATGCTTGACTTCTTCACCAGGTTCTCCTCTGGAGAATTCAATCCTGCTTCTGAGGCTTCTGCCACTACTGACTGAGGAGACAGCTTCTTCCCAGAATGGTCCAATAGCTGCTGGGAAGTGGGGCCTTATGCACCATAGAGTGTGTAGCCCATGATCCCTTCCCTGTAGTTATCCCCCCAATCCTTGCTTTGAAGAATTTTGGGGCAAGTTGCTCTAGCTGAGGTCTTGGTTTCTAACACAAAACCCTAACAATTTTTTAAGTTTGTGTTCATGGTAGAGGAAAGCAGCAACACCAGCTGCTGAGGGACTGGTGTGCTTGATTACTCCATTGTGTTGGTGCCATATTGGTTTCTATGCTGATTTGGAGTTGTAGGTGCAGGGTCCCTACACTGGCCAGGTGGTGCCATTCAGGGTCACTGGTAAACTGTTCCTCTAATAGTAGGTATTAGTTGGGGTTCACAATGCATAAACTCTTCCCAAGGTGGTATTGGATCACTGCTGCACATATGGGAACTAGCTGGGGCAGGTCCTAGATCCCTAAATTAATTACAGGGGGTCAGAGTTGTTCCTCATCTTTTAGGCAAGATGGACTTTCTGGCTAGGCAGAGTTGGCCTTCCACAGGACTAACAGTCATACATTAAATTATACTTATTAAGCATTTATTGGGTGTAAAACCCTGTACTAAGTCCTGGGGGAAACATGCATTTGTGATTTCAGTCCTCTAGACTTTTAGCTCCTTGTGGGAAGGGAGTGTGTCTACTAACTCTGTTATAATCTCTCAGTTCACTTAGTACAGTAAGTGCTCAATAAATACCATGGATTGATTGATTGATTGATTGGGCAAAGCACTTTATTGAGTGCTGTAAAAAAATACAAATTTGAGATTCAACATGGTTCTTGGCCCCAAGATGCTCACAGTCTAAGAGTAAAGGAGAGAGAGGGACTTGTGACAGACACATAAGGAAAGATAAAATGAAAACATCATTAGACAAGGACAGTGATGAATATAAGATCTAAAGGACATTGGAAGCAGAGTTTCAGGCTTTTTGCAATTCCAGTAATTAGAGTAGTCACAGCCAGGCCCTTCCCAGTGTTCCAAAAATTGAGAAAACTTGCTGTTGCTGCTCCTCTCTGCTACAGTACAACACAGCAGGGATTCATATCCACCAGTGTTATGGAAGTCTCAACTTCGAGTCTTCTGCCTGGCCCTTGCTGCTCCTGTGAATTAGTTAGTTAAGACCTTCTAGTCACTCACAGTTTGCCCAGCGTGACTTCCTTTTTCTCCTACCATAAAATTTTCTGAGACCTTCTTTTTCTGGAACCACCTCTACTCAGGCCCTCAGTGAAGTTTGTGGAACCCCTGTTCTGTTACCCAGTGGCTGTATCCAAATCAGTGGGTAGGTTTGACCACCACTTTGAACAACTCCTCCCAATGCAGACTCAGTTCAGTCACTGCTCAGTCATTAGGATGCAGTACAATAACTCTTATAAGACCATATACTAATACCTCTGTATATATGACTGCATGCTCAGCTGTATACACTGAGTTATAGGCATGGGCATATTTGTTTGAATGACTATTGAGCACACGCAGGACAGTTGTGTGGGAATGTTATATTGCTATATTGTACTCTCACAAATGCTTACTACAGTGCTCTGTACACAATAAACCCTCAGTAAATACTACTGACTGACTGACAGTCAATGTTAATTCTTTCTATTGGAAGAATATGATTACATGAGGCATCTTTAGTATAAAATGTAAATATATAACTCAGCAAGGTTGATTGGGCCTAATAATTTTAGCTTGGAAACCCTTGAGCCCTACATAATGTCAAGCTGAGATTTAAGTCCTTCCCAAAGGCAAGAATGTAATTAACTATCTAAATAAATTAAATTGGAAGTGTCAAGGTTTGGGTCTCTAGTTCCAAGTATTCTGATGGCTCGAAGAGGTCCTAAGGCAATTGGGAGAGTGAGGTCTATGGTTTGGTGGGTATGATGGATACACACAGGCACACCCCAGTACCAAAATAGCCCTCTCTTACCTGCTTCTGTCCTACTCCTTGGTGGAACAGAATTAAAATGAAAATAACCCCAAGGAGGGGAACCAGTTACGAGATTTTAATCTCCCTCTTGCCACCAACCATAATCAGAGACTTAACCACTTTTTCTACAGGAATAGGAGTGGCAAGAAAATAGGGATTATTGGCTTTCTCCTTCTCATCAACCCAATCAACAAAGATTTGCCTCATCCTTAACCCTGGCACCCTCCCTCCCCATACCCCACACGAACTAGGAATGCCTGACATACATTATGACATAGATGACAGGGTAGAGAAGTGCTACAGCAGGTGGAAACATGAAACTACAGCTGGGTTCAGCTGCCTCTACAAACACGGCCACTAGCTAGCCACATTCCTTGATGCCATTAGCTGCTAAGGAGTCTATAGTAGGAATTCCAGATAGCTCGCAGTGACAGCCACTCTGTGATGGAAACTTTAACCAACTGTTATTTCACGTACATTCTCCTGGCACCTTGCTGCTCTGTTCTTTGATGAGGGTGTTCTACTGAGATGTAGGTTTCTGTGAGTATGTATACCTATATAAATGATTGTATGTTTAGGACTATATGTATTTCTCTGTCTAGGTAATGTACATGTCTTTATTTTTTCCTTACCCATAAAAGAATAGATATTTTTTGGTATTGATATTTTGAAATAGCTTCTTAGATCACCTCATTAAAGTTTTCATAAACATTTAAGTTGTCTAGAAGTAGAAATACAGCTGTGTAGGTAGAAAGAATACAAGGTGGAAGAAAAATGGATCCAAAGATAGATTTTAGGGCAATGAACCAGGTAAGAAAAATATATTTACTAAATCTTCTCTTGGACCCTCACAACCAATGTCCAATATCTATTCCATTTCTTTCTTAAAATTTCTTAAATTTTAAATTTAAAGTACTACCCTAATATTGGAAAAAGTACTGTATGTGGCTTAAGGGATCTGGATTTTGAAACAACAAGGCACATTGTGTCTTCTGTTGAGGAAACAAGGTTAGAAATTCAATATATTTTACATAGAAAAAAATGTGAATTCAAAACAGACCTAAGCTCGTGCAATCTTCTAGTGATCTCAGTAGCACAACCTATGCTTCCATGCAAAGTTACACTGGTTCCACTTTTTCTGAGAAGAGAGATAAGGCAAATCCTGCCAGTTTCACCTTCACAACATTGCCAAGTTCCACTCTTTTCTCTCCATCCAAACTGCTACCATGTTTGTACAATCATTCCTCCTATCCCAACTGCATTACTGCATCAGACTCCTTTCTGACCTCCCAGCCTCTTGCCTCTCCCCACTCCAGTCCAAACCTCACTCCCCAGTCCCGATTATCTTTATACAGAAAAATTCAAGGCATGTCATTCCCTCCTCCCCCCGCTTCAAAAATCTCCAGTGTTCACCAATCAACCTCCATATCAAACAAAAGCTTCGCACTATTGGCTTCAAAGCTCTCCATCATCTTGCCCCCTCCTACCTCACCTCCCTTCTCTACTTCTACACCCCAGCCATCACACTCCACTCCTCTGGGGCTAACCTTCTCACTATGCCCACGCCCTAACTCTGGCCTAGAACACCTTCCTTCCTCTCAAATCTGCCAAACAATCACTCTTCCCCCCTTCAAAGCTCTACTGAAGGTGAACCTCCTCCAGGAGGCCTTCCCAGACTAAGCCCCCTTTCTTCACCTCCCTTCCCTTCTGCGTCACCTCAACTTTCTCCCTTTGCTCTTCGCCCCCACTGCCCCACAGCAATTATGTATATATGTATATATCTATAATTCTATTTATTCATTCATTCATTCAAATAGTATTTATTGAGCACTTACTATGTGCAGAGCACTGTACTAAGTGCTTGGAAGGTACAAATCTGTAACAGATAGAGACAGTCCCTGCCCTTTGACGGGCTTACAGTCTAATCATATTAATGCCTGTTTACTTGTTTTTAATGTCCATCTCCGTCTCTTCCCCTCTGGACTGTAAGCCCATTGTGGGTAAGGATTGTCTCCCTTTATTGCTGTTCTTTCTAAGAGCTTAGTACAGGGCTCTGCACACAGTAAGCGCTCAATAAATAGGATTTAATGAATGAATGAAAATCCCTCAAGCAAGTCTCAAAGCTCAAAGCTCCAGGATTGGATTCAGGATTAAAAAATTATTTCTAGATTCAAGAAATACCTGTATCTTTCCATTCACATATGCTTCCCCATGTTTTTGTTTCACCAGTGTTCCAGGCCTCCAGGCATCTTATTAGTTTTGGCCACCAGTGAAATATTGCTAGACCGAAAAGCTTGCAAGAAAGGATGCATGGAGATGTGTTTTCCATAGCAGTGGATGAGATTTGACCTTAAAAAAAAATGTTCCCAGGTCAGCAGAATTGAATTCTTCCTGTCTCATCTTCTCACGGAGTCTACTGAAGAGAATCAATTAATCAGTGATATTTATTGTGCCTTACAACAGAGTTGGTAGACACAATCACAAAAAAGCTTGCAGTCTATCAGTCAATCAATCAATGGCATTGATTGAGCATATATTGTGTGTGGAGCACTGTTTTTAGCACTTGGGAGAGTACAAGAAAGTTGTTAGACACGTTCCCTGCCCACAATGAACTTACAGTTTAAAGCAAGAGACAGATATTAATATACATGAATAAATTACTGATCTGTACATAAGTGCTGAGAGACTGAAGGTGGGCTGAATACCAAGTGTCCAAAAGATACTAGTGGTGAGACAAAATTGAAATAAATTACGGATAGTGGGATGATAAGTATATAGGTATTGTGGAGCTGGGATCAAAGTGCTTCAAGGAAACAGAGCCAAGAACATAAGTGATGCAGAAGGGATGGGAAATATGGTGGGGAAATAAGAGTGTAGTTAGGGAAGGCTTCTTGGAGGAGATATGATTTTAGTAAGCCTTTGAATCATTATTATTATAAGTATAGATGATACATAATATTATAGATAATAATAATCAAATTTATTGAGCTCTTACTGTGTTCAAAGCACTCTCTAAGCTCTTGGGACAATACAATATAACATCAAACACATTCCCTGCCCACAACAAGCTCAGTCTAGAGGGGGAGACAGACATTAATATAAATAAATACATTACAGATATATTCATATGTACCGAGGGGAAGGAAGTGAGGATGAATGAAGGAGAAAGTATGAGCAGCACAAAAGGAAGTGGGAGAAGAGGAGAGGAGGGTTCCATCAGGGAAGGTTTCCATGAAGAGATGTGCCTTCAATTAGGTTTTGAAGTGAGGGAGAGCAATGATCTTTCTGATATGAGGAGGAAGGGTGTTCCAGGCCAGAGGTAGGATGTGGGTGAGAGGTTGGCAGCAAGATAGACAAAACTGAGGTAGAGTGAGAAGGTTAGCACCAGAGGAATGAAGTGTGCAGGCTGGGTTGTAGTAGGAGAGCAGCAAGATGAGGTAGAAGGGGGCAAGGTGATTAAGTGCTTTAAAGCCAAAGCTTTTAAGATGGAAAGAGTGGTGGCCTGTCAGATATGAAGCAGGAGGAATCTCCAGACCCAAAGAAGGACGTAAGCAAAGGGGTTGGCGGAGAGAGAAATGAGATCAAAGTACGGTCTGAAGGCTGGTGTTAGAAGAAAAAAGTGTGTGGGCTGGGCTGTAAGGTAGATTCATGAGGTTCAGTAGGAGGTGGACAGCTGACTGAGTGCCTTAAAGCTAATGACAAGGAGTTTGATATGGCAGTGGACGGGCAACCATTGGAGGTTTTTGAGAAGCGTGGTGAAGTGGACTGAACAAATTTTTAGAAAAATGATCTGGGCAGGGAAATATTAACTGCAGTGGGGAGAGACTGGGGTCAGAATGGTCAGAAAGGAGGCTGATATAGTAGCTGAAGCAGGATATGAAAGGTGCTTGGATCAGCATGATAGCAACTTGGATAGAGAGGAAGGGGTGGATTTTAGAGATGTTGTGAAGGTAGAACCAACAGGATTCTGTGACAGATTGAATATACAAATTGAAAGAAAGAGCTGACTTTAGGATAGTGCAAAGGTTTATGTCCTTTGAGATAGGGAGGATGGTAATGGTGCCTTGCCTGATGAAAAAGGCTTTAGGAAGGAAGACGAGTGTAATAATAATTGTGGCATTTGTTAAGCACCTATTATGCATGCCCCAAAATCCTGTTAGTTCCACCTTCAAACAGCGCTAAAATCCACCTCTTTCTCTCCATCCAAACTGCTACCCCGCTGACTGATAATAATAATAATGGTGGTATTTGTTAAGCGCTTACTTTGTGCCAGGCATTGTACTAAGCACTGGAGTGGATACAAGCAAATTGAAGTTGACACAGTCCCTGTTCCATGTGTAGTTTTCAGTCTCAATCCCCATTTTACAGATGAGGTAACTGAGGCACAGAGAAGTGAAGTGACTTACCCAAGGTCACAAAGCAGACATATGGCAGAGCCAGGACTAGAGCCCATGACCTTCTGACTCCCAGGTCCATGCTCTATCCATTTTGCCATACGGTGAAGTGGAG
Source organism: Ornithorhynchus anatinus (assembly GCF_004115215.2). NCBI lineage: Eukaryota > Metazoa > Chordata > Mammalia > Monotremata > Ornithorhynchidae > Ornithorhynchus > Ornithorhynchus anatinus. The sequence continues at coordinate 114,172,861 of NC_041729.1, forward strand.
TATAATGCATTCTGCAATTGGTTAAACTGGGAACTGCTCTAAAACCTAAATTCAAAAGACAGCAACCAAAATGAAATGTCCTCTTTGCTAATTTCTTCTGAAATATTTTCTGTGAGTCTAAAAAGCTTTAGAAAAATAAATATGGCTCATCTTATAATAATAATAATAATGGTACTTGTTAGTAACTTACTATGTGTCAAGCACTGAACTAAGCACTGGGTTAGATGGAAGAGAGCATGGCTCAGTAGAAAGAGCCCAGGCTTGGGAGTCAGAGGTCGTGGGCTCTAATTCCGGCTCCACCACTTATCAGCTGTGTGACTTTGGGCAAGTCACTCAACTTCTCTGGGCCTCAGTTATCTCATCTGGAAAATGGGGATTAAGACTATGAGCCCAACGTGGGACAACCTGTTTACCTTGTATCTACCCCAGTGCTTGGAACAGTGCTTGGCACATAGTAAGCGCTTAACAAATACCAAAATTATTATTAATCATTATTATTATTATTATTATTATTAAGATAATCAGGTTGGACACAGATCCTGTCCCAGTCCCACATGGAGGTCACAGTCTAAGTATGAGGGAATATTCAGTCATTCAGTTGTATTTATTGAGTGCTTACTATGTGCAGAGCAAGTACTAAGCACTTGGGGAAGTTAAATACAACAATAAACAGACACATTCCTAGCCTGCAACGAGCAAATGGGATTCAATCCCCATTTTACATATGAGGAAAGTGATGCACAGAGAAGCGAAGTTGCCCAAGGTCAAACAGCCATAAAATGGCAGAGCTGGGATTAGAACCTAGGTCCTCTGATTCTCAGGCCCATGCTTCTTTTCTTATTTGTTTAATCACCAAAAGATATTTATTATAATATTAAATTTATAATGCAAAAATGAAAGTAAAGGTAGAATATTCTTCATTATCTAAATGATTATCTCTATCTGACAATTTGAAGTTCCCATCTCTGTAATTCTGTTATAATCCCCCAAACATAACACTAAGCAAATGATATCCTTATAACTCTATGATCCAGTAGAAGTAGTGAGAGTACATATGTTTTTACTAATTCAACAAGGGACTTTCACATAAAGAAGTGAGAAGCAGCGTGGCTCAGTGGAATGAGCACGGGCTTGGGAGTCAGAGGTCACGGGTTCGAATCCCAGCTCTGCCATTTGTCAGCTGTGCGACTGTGGGCAAGTCACTTAACTTCTCTGTGTCTCAGTTCCCTCATCTATAAAATGGGGATTAAGACTGTAAGCCTCACGTGGGACAACCTGATTACCCTGTATCTACCCCAACGCTTAGAACAGTGCTCTACACATAGTAAGCGCTTAACAAATACCAACATTATTATTATTATTATTAAAGATACATTTTAAAGGGGAAATATTTAAATAAAAAGCAATTTGCCTGTAACTGTATACTCCTTGCTGTTATTACTAATTATTGAAAAAATTTGTGTTTAAACACAAAGCTCTTGCTTTGAGGGAAGAAATATTTTGTCTGCTTATTGGTAAAAGACAGTGTCCTGTCTTTTTGACATCACAGCCTATTGCCAAGGAAATGACAGTGATTTGACAAGCATATGATTACAAAAATAATTGGCTTTACAAATAGAATTCCCTTCCTTCCAACTGCTGTAGGCACCATACACTCAAAAAAACCAGTATTTAGTAAATTGTTAGTATATTATGTCAAACACTGTAAAACTCTTAGGGTCTATGCAAGATGATCAGGTTAGTTACAGTTCTTTTACCATATGGTGCTCACAGTCTAAGGGTGATGAGAGACAGGTATTTAATCTCCATTTTACAGATGAGAAAACTAATTCACAAGGAAGTTAAGTGACTTGCCCTAAGTCATTTTGTAGGCAGTTGTCAGGGGCAGAGTTAGGACTCAGGCCCTCTGACTCTCAAGTCTATGCTTTTTCCACTAGACTATAGTAAATCCATTTTTAAAACATTGGAAAACACTCTTAAAATAACTATGGAGGAGATATTTGAAAACTGAACAGGCAAGAAGAGAGGAGGTTGTTGTTCCAAATTTGGGGCAAAGCCATCAAATTTTTAAAAAGTCATTATGAGAAGAAAGTTTAGTAAGTTGTTTTAAACAATAAAATGGAATGAGGAGAGATTTTACATAGGAATAAATTGAGAGGGAAAAAAAATCCCATCCATATAATGTCTCTTCATATTTTTTGAGAGCATTAATTGGTCACTCTTCAGCTATTTTTTTTTTGTTGTTGTTATTTAATTCCTGAGGGCCCTCAATGTGCTAAGTGCTGTACAGAATAAACACATGATGCAGCCTCTGCTATTCAAAAACAGCATGACCCACATACTCTAAATATAAACACTGAACAAACAAATGCTAAGGTTACCTCTTTAATTCAGTCTTTTATTTTTATTTTTCCTGGTTTTTTTCTATTTTGGTAGACTTTTAAGTGGATCCTGCAGTGAAGAACAGTAATGGGTAGGCATTTAAGGAAGGTAAAATACACCATTGGCTGAACTCCATAAGGTTTCTATTGTGAGCTGGGGTTTGAGGAAGGTGTTCAAAAGGGAATGGAGATTTAAAGGATGGCATTTTAGGAACCAGGTAAATCTATGGCCCAAAGCAAGAGGCAGGAACTATAAAGGATCAACTCACCAATGTGGCCTAGTTTCAGGACAGCCTAAGAAAGGTTAATGTTTTGATTAGTATAAATTTTGTTATTTGTTAAATGCTTACTCTTTGCCAAGCACTGTATTAAGCACTGGGGTAAGTACAAGATAATCAGGTCAGACACAATCCCTGTCCCACATGGGGTTCACAGTTTAAGAAAGAGGGAGAAGAGGGATTGAATCCTCATTTAACAGATGAATAAACTGAGGCACAGAGAAATTCAGGGACTTGCTCAAGGTCATATAGAGGCAAAGTGGCAGAGCTGGGTTTAGAACTCAGATCTTCTGTCTCCCAAGCCCATTCATTCATTCAGTCATATTTATTGAACGCTTACGATGTGCAGAACACTGAACTAAGCATTTGGAAAGTACAGTTCAGTAATAGAGACAATCCCTGCCCACAAGGTTCTTACAGTCTAGAAATGGGGAGACAGACAGCTAATCAAGTAAACAGGCATCAGTAACATCAACTTGAGAACAGTGTGCCCATTTTTGAATCTCATGTGATCATGAATGGTAGCCCTGCCCTTCCCCTTTTCATTCCTTCATGCTTCTATTTCCCATAAATCCACTGTCCTCAATCTGAATTGTCCTTGTGTAACTTCATTCATTCAATCATATTTATTTAGTGTTCAATGTGTGCAGAGCACTGTACTAAGCACTTAGAAAGTACAAAAGAGCAATAGAGACAATCTCTGATCACAACGAGCTTGCAGTCTAGAAAAGGGGGAGACAGACATCAATACAATTAAACAGGCATCAGTTTAAATAAATAAAATGATAGATATATACACAAGTGCTGTGAGGCGGGGAGAGGGGAAGAGCAAAGGAAGAGAATCAGGGTGAAGTGGAAGGGAGTTGAGGAAAAGTGAGCTTAGTCTGGGAAGGCCTCTTGGAGGAAGTGCACCTTCTGTATAGCTCCGAAGGAGAGGGAGAGTGATTGGTGGATTTGAGGAGGGAGGGCTTTCCAGGCCAGAGGTAGGAAGAGGGCCCGGAGTTGGTGATGAGACAGGTGAGAATGAGGCACAGTGAGAAGGTTGGAAACAAAGGAGCAGAGTTTGTGGGCTGAGATGTAGAAGTAGAGAAGGAAGGGGATGTAGGAGGCGGCAAGGTGATGGAGACCTTTAAAGCCAATAGTGAGGAGTTTTTGTTTGATATGGAGATGGATACACAGACAAGGGAGATTTTTGAGGAGGGGGGTGACATGCCCTGAATGTTTCTATCGAAAAATAATCCAGGCAGTAGAGTGAAGTATTGACTGGAGTGGGGAGAGGCAGGAAGTTGGGAGGACAGAAAGGAGACTGATGCAGTAATCTAGGTGGGGTAAGATGAGTGATTGTACTAACATGGTTGCAGTTTGGATGGAGAGGAAAGGGCAGATCTTGGCGATGCTGTGAAGGTGAGATGGACAGGATTTGTATATGTGGGTTGAACAAGAGAGAGGAGTCAAGAATGACACCAAGGTTACGGGCTTGTGAGACGGGAAAGATGGTTGTGCCTTCTAGTGACGGGAAAGTTCGGGAAAGGACAAGGTTGGGAGGGAAGATAAGGAGCTCAGTCTTAGATATGTTGAGTTTGAGGTGGCAGGAGGGCATCCAAATAGAGATGTCTTCAAGGCAGGAGGAGATTCAAGTCTGGAGAGAGGGAGAGAGAACAGCGGAGGAGATGTAGATTTGGGTATCATCTGCATAAAGATGGTAGTTGAAGCCCTGGGAATGAATAGGCTCTCCAAGGGAGTGAGTGTAAATGGAGAATAGAAGGGGACCAAGAACTGACTCTTGAAGGTCCCCCACAGTTACGGGATGGGAGGGGGAGGAGGAGCCCGCAAAGGAGACTGAGAATGAATGGCCAGAGAGATGAGAAGAGCCAGGAGAGGGCAGAGTCAGTGAAGCCAAGGTTCAAAATACATCTAGAAGTGGATGGTCCACAGTGTCAAAGGCAGCTGAGAGGTCAAGGAGGATTAGGATGGAGTAGGAGCTGTTGGATTTGGCAAGAAGGATATCATTAGTGACCTTTGAGAAGGTGGTTTCAGTGGAGTGCAGGGGACGGAAGCCAGATTGGAGGGGGTACAGGAATGAGTTGGAGGAGATGAATTTGGAAAGATAAAATAGGAGGGAGATGGGGTGATAACTGGAGGGGACTGTGGGGTCAAAGAAGGGTTGTTTTTTTAGGATGGGGGAGATGTGCACATATTCCCCACTCACTTATTGCATTATCCTCAGCCCATCTTTTCTCTTCATTTTATATTTTTGATGATTTCATGCCCTAAGGGTTCAACCTCTGCCTGTTTTATTTCACAAACATTTAGTAGAGTGTGCTGCCCTCAGTAGATGCTAAATAAATGTTATTTCTGGGTCTTTAGTGAGAAGCTTTTTCTTGGCAATTAGGACTAGTATATGACAGAAACCAATTGAGTATGGATCTAGTCAGATTTGTACCCACTGTATCCAATGTCTGAGGGGTGCAGTATAATAATAAGAATAATAACAGTATTTATTAAGTGCTTATTATGTGACAGGCACTGTAATATGCACTGAAGTAGATACAAGCAAATCAGGTTGGAACAGTCCCTGTACCTTGTAGGGTTCACAGTCTCAATTCTCATTTTACAGATGAGGAAACTCAGGCGCAGAGAAGTGAAGTTACTTGCCCAAGATCACACTGCAGACAAGTGGTATAGCTGGGATTAGAACCAATGACCTCTGACTTCCCAGCCCATGCTCTATCCACTGTGCTATGCTGCTTCTATACATAATTTCTTAATTGTGTCTATAGTCAGTGCAATCACACTAAGCTGCCCGGAGGCCTTGAAAATATCCTGGGCTGAATTTTCCCAGAGGAAGAATATCCAGGTTCCTTTCTCTGATTGGCCTGCAGTCCTTCTGTTGTCCAAAATAGCTGCCTCACCTTGCCCCCTCCAGTTCTGCCTCCAGGAAAGTAGTTGGGAGCAAGATATGCAGGGCAAACTGCTGGTCATCCTTATTGACTCCCATGCCCATTGCCCTTGCCAATTGTTTCAAACAATCAGTGGCACTGATTGAACACTGACTGGGTGCAAAGTATCACACTTACTATGTGTTTGGGAGAGTACAATAGAACAGAGTTAGTAGATAGGTGGTATTTACAGTCTAGATTATTGGGGTGGAGCTGAGGATGGGGTGAATGACAAGTACCCAAAGGTTACAGATCCATGTGCATAGATGATGCATAAGGGAGAAGGAGTTGGGGAAAAGAAGATCTTCCATCTACATTCACTTCCTTGGATAATTATTCACAACCACTGCTTAAACTAACGTCTTTACCCAGATAATTACCAAATTTGCCTCTCCAGCCACGACCTCTCTCTGCTATCTCACATTTCCTCCCACCTTCAAGGTATCTCTGCCTGATGTCACAGTGAAACCTAAAGCTAAACATGCCCAAAACAGAACTCATCTCCCATCCAAACTCTGCCTTCTCCCTGTTTGTTCTATCACTAGACAACACCACTATCCCCTACTCATAAACTTGTTACCTTGGCATTATCCTTGGTTCATTTCTCCCATTCATCCCACATATTCAGTATGCTACAAAATCTTATTAGTTCACCTTCAAACATTGCTAAAATCCAACCCTTCCTCTCCACCCAAACTGCTACCATGGTGACTGATAATAATAGTGATGATGCTATTTGTTAAGTGCTTACTTTGTGCCAGGCACTGTTTCAAGTGCTTGGGTGGATACAAGCAAATTGAAGTGTACACAGTCCCTGTCCCATGTGGAGCTCACAGTCTCAATCTCTATTTTACAGGTGAGATAACTGAGGAAAAGAGAAGTGAAGTAATTTGTCTATGGTCACACAGCAGACAAGTGGCAGAGACAGGATTAAATCCCACCTTGACTACAGCATCAACCTCAATCCTGACCTCCCTGCTTCCTTTTTCTCCTCACTCCAGTCCTTATTTAACTTTGCTGCCCAGATCATTTTTTGCAAATTGTTCAGTCCACATGTCTCCACTTCTCAAGAACCTCCATATCTTGCCCATCCATCGCCACATCCAAAGAAATGCATTGCCATCGACTATATGGTGTTAAATCAGCTTGCCTCCCTCATTTTACCTCACTGATTGCCTACTAAAACCCTGTCTGCACACTTCACTTCTTTAATGCCAACCTCCTCACTGTACCTTGATCTTGTCTAACTAGTTGATCCTGGCACTGACTCCTTTCCCACTTCTTTCTGGTTTGGAACTCCCTCTCTCTTCATAGATGACCACCACTCTCCTCATCTTCAGAACCTTATTAGCATTGCATCTCCTCCAAAGGCCCTTCCCCAGTTAAGCCCTCATTTCTTCTGTGACCTCGCCCATTGGCGTCACCTATGCACTTGGATTTTTGGCCTTTAAGCACTTGAATTCACCCCACCTTTCAGCCCCAAAGCACTTATCTACATATCCCTAGTTTACGTTAATGTGTGCCTTGCTCTTTCGACTTGTAGCACAGTAAGCACTCAATAAATATGATTGGATGAATGAAAGAATACTACTAAAGCAATTAGTACAGAGCTTTGTACCCAGTAAATGTTCAATAAATGCTATTACTACTAATACTACTAATCAATCAATAAATCAATGCTCACTGATTATGTACTAACCTCCTTAGAGAGTACAATAGAGTAGAAGTACACAATCCCTAGCATCAAGGGATTTACAATTTACTACTGTTACTGCTGTTGCAAAAGGAGAGTCACCAGAGATTCTGGCTTTGATTCCTTCTCCTTTCCCCAGATTACTCATTTTAACAGGTCTTGTTTTCCTATCCTTCAGGAAAGAGGTGAATTAAGAGAGCTTACTTGATCCTAGGTGCCAAGAATGGAGTATGAACTATACTTCCTGTTCAGAGGAAAAGACACTGGTTCCCAAAAGGGAAACAGTAGTCTAATTTATGTAAGGATCAGGAATGATGAGTATTCATTGCCTGGATTTATTGTGTGAAGCAAAGTGACTTTAGTCTGGTATCCTATAACGTGGAATTGAGTTTTTGACAATTTGGAAGCAACGACAACTTGCAATATAAAGGTTATGCTTTAATCGGTGCTATTCTGACACCATATCCTATTCTATCCATATATATGCACATTGTCAAAACAACACTCCCTAATTCTTCTGATGTAATCTTCCTCCTTTTTTTAACCCACCTTTTGCTCCACAGCACTTATGTACATATCTGTAATTGATTTATTTATATTAATGTCTTTCTCCTCTAGACTGTAAGCTCGGTGTGAGCAGGAGATGTGTCTATCAACTTTGTTATATTGCATTCTCCCAAGCACATAGTACAATGTCTCGCATGTAGTAAGCATGCTGTAAATGCAATTGATCGATTGATTAATCCAAAATTAGTTATGGTAAAACCGACAATATTTACCTGATCACAATATTCTAAACTGCAAAACAAAGATATATGTGACGATAAAATCAGAATATTTTAATAATGACGTTTAATTTGAGCTTTGACAGGTATTAGTTGATCAGTTCCTAAAATAAATATGATTTTCAAATTCAGCTTTTTAGTTTTTTATTCCCTTTCTACATTTTAGCATTTCTACTCTCTGTGATTCTGTACTTACTACACTTCCAGTCCTCACTCGTTTTTTATGGTATTTGTTAATAATAATGATAATAATAATAATAATGGTGGTATTTGTTAAGCGCTTACTTTGTGCAAAGCACTGTTCTAAGCACTGGGGGGATACAAGGTGGTCAGGTTGTCCCACGTGGGCCTCACAGTTTTAATCCCCATTTTATAGGTGAGGTAACTGAGGCACAGAGAAGTTAAGTGACTTGCCCAAAGTCACACAGCTGGGAAGCGGCGGAGCCAGGATTAGAACCCATGACCTCTGACTCCCAAGCCCAGGCTCTTTTCCACTGAGCCACGCTGCTTCTTGTTAAGCCTTTGTTAAGCCTTTACTATGTGCCAGCCACAATATTAAGCACTGAGGTAGATACAAACTAATCAGTTTGGACACAGTACATGCCCCACATGTGGTTCACCGTCTTAACCCCCATTTTTCAGATGAAGTAACTGAGACACAGAAGTTAAGTGACTTGTCCGAGGTCACACAGCAGACAAGTGGTGGAGCCAGGATTAAAACCCAGGTCCTTATGATTCCCAGGCCGGTGCTCTATCCACTAGGATTCACAACTTCTCAACTCAATTCTAATCAAATTCTTCTTGTTAACTAATGTGGACATGGCAAACTATATAAATGAATGGAATCTAGAATTGTCATTGTTGTCATTCAGGAGGCACCAAATAGATGATTAATTTGCTTTGGTTGGTATTAGAATGTGTTATTTGAAGTTTAGAGAGAAGAGCAAGGCTTAACAAGGATGAAGATTTCTATGCCACTGGAAAACTGCAAACTACCAGGATGGCTCCAGGGAGGACAGATCAACATCTAGGTTTTTGTAAAGAATATGAGAAGCAATTGCCTTTAATAGTCCAAGCAGTACATTAAGAGGCATAAGACAATTACATCTCCTATTTTATAACTAAACAAAGCCATTTCCAAGGTTTCCCTTAAACTGTTTCATGTGAATTAGTGTATATTTCAAATTTACCTTTATTCAATTTCCTTAAGCTTTAGTGGTTGAATATAACACTCATGAAAGAAGAAAAGAGGAAATTGAAAGTTACAGACCTATAAAACTCTAAACTTTCTTTGAGATAGCAATGATAAGAAAGATGCCCTATATGCTTCCAGTCCCAATCCTAGTGAGGAACCTCTTCACTCTGATTGAATAAATGTGGGACTAAGAATGTTTCCAGCTTTTGACACTACTCTTTAACTGACAGGTTTAAGTAAGGGACCATGTTCTTGTTCAAGCACTAACAGGTGTGACTAATTAAATGAATTTCAATATCCTCATTGCAAGCAATAAATACCATTCATTGATTTGATGCGGATGAGTTTGTCATTCATTAGCAGGCAGTTCACTCTAATAATTTGATTTTGTTGCTGGCAAATGTGCAGTTGTGGGTTCTCCTTTAAAAAGAGAAATCATCCATTTATCAAGCTTGAGATAAAACCATTGCAAATCAAGACACATCGGAGGACTGCCAGACATTGAACCTAACATATTTTATTTTCTTAAGAGTTTTTTATGGGTGACTGATTTCTCAGCTAAATGAGAAGGGACCTGATGAGATCACCAGTGATTAATGATGAACCAAGTAGATTGACTCTTCGGCATGTGGATTTTGAGGAAAATAGTCCTACTGCAGGCCTGCATTTCCTAATTAGAAGTGGTTAATAACTGTTATTGAAACTTGATTACAGTTTTTATTGGGGAAATGTAAAGCATGACCTGTCAGCTAAATGGCTCTTCTTTTTAAAGCAGGCTCACTGACACATACATTAGAGCTGAGCAAGATGGGTTTCAGCCTTCTATCCAGAGTAACAGCTCCAAGGAGCAGATATATGCTGTTGACGATGGGAGGAAAAGTGAGCAGAATAAAAATTAAAATTGGGATATTACCAAGCGACCAGACTAGATAATAGAAATTTTAACTAGTCTAGAATGGAATCGACTCAACTAATGCTGGATCACTAAAAAAGTTCTTGCATTTCAACAGATTTGGTCCCTGAAAGCACATGACTCTCAGTACTAACTAGTAAGTCTACACAATATCTTTGTGATGAAGGTCACAATATCACTACCCTCATTTTATGAGAGAGATAATATCAGAGACTTGCCAAAGACCATAGTGACTCAGAGGGAGATTAGAGTAAAATGGACCTATCTTTTGGTCTTGGGTTCCATCAAAGTAATTTTCATTGCAGTGCAACTTTACTGGTGGATACTTTTGAGGAAAGTGGATGATAGTAGAATTAGATGGTCAGAAAAGCACTGTTGCCTAGTAGAAACATTCATTCATTCAATCATACTTTATTGAGCACTTATTGTGTGCAGAGCACTGTACTAAGTGCTTGGAAAGTACAATTCAACAACAAATAGTGACAATCTCTACCTAACAACAGAGTAGGTAGAAACAGGGTGGTCTAGTAGTCAGAGCAAGGGTCTGGGAGTCAGACAATCTGAGTTCTAGCCCTGACTCCATCACTTGTCTTCAGTGTGACCTTGGGCAAATCACTTCACTTCTCTGTGCATCAGTTTCCTCATCTGAAAAAATGGGGATTAAAGACTTGTGTTCCTTCCTTCTTAGACTGGGAGCCTCATGTGGGACCTGATAATCTTGTATCTACCCCAGTGCTTAGTATAGTGATTGACACATAGTAAGCACTTAACAAATATCATAATTATTGTTATTATTATAGTAGAATTTCAAAGAAGCTGCTCTAAGGTGAGTTGGAGATGGCCAAGCTATCTGAAGTAAGGGCATTTAGAGAGCACTTACTGGGTGTAGGGTATGGGTATGGGCTCTTAGAAACTTGCAATAAAAATAAAAGTAGTCCTACCCCTCAAAAATTTATATCTGCATAAATTAATCCCATGTTGGCACCTGAAATTTAAGCAAAGACTTCCATCTAGCATTCTTTTTTAAAAGTCTTGATTATAAAATGCCCTTGACTCCTAACTCTCAGATTTTAGGTCTGAAAAAAACCAACATAATCTCTGTGAAAAGGGAACAATGAGAGCAGGAGACCAAAAACTAAAAGGGTGCTAATGGTTCAAACACTTGTTATACCCATGAGTGAAAGTGGGATGTTGAAGGGCAGTTTCACAAACAGGCAAGGTGGCTTTTGCCCTATGATGGAGAAATTAAAATAGGGATAACACCAAGCGAACAGACTAGATAAAAATCTTATCTAGTCTAGAATGGAATCAGAGAAATATATGTAAGAAATAAATGAAAGCAATAACAGACTTCCTCTCTCCTTCTTCCAGATGAGGAAGGCAAAGGGCTTCTATTGAGTTTGAAAACAGTAAAGATGAATGGACCAAGTAAATTCAACTTCAACCCACTTTGAAATCTAGAGTGTAAGCTCGTTGTGGGTAGGGAACATGTCAGCTAATTCTGTTGTACTGTTTCTCCCAAGAGCTTAGTACAGTCTTTGCACATAGTAAGCACTCAATCAATAAATACATCTTGATTGATTTATATTTTATTTTGTGCTAATAAAAATGAATAAAAACTAAATAAAATAAAATATGAATGGAAAAGGATTAGGGATTAGAATTGGATAGGGAAGGGAATGGAAAAGATATACAAAATTAATAGTAGCAGAAAGAAATGATATGAGTCTTTTTTGTTAAAGCACTGATATTTTCAGAAACTGTATTCATACAGGGTATGTAAATTAGCCTTTGATTTGCCTTTGTTGAAGAACTAGATTATAAAGAATATTTGCAATTTCCCATTCTTGGTGTAACTTTAGCCAGTCCCTTTCCTATTTATTCTGCTTTCATTTAAGGAAACCTCCTAAAATCAGATTTAGAAACCATATTCAGAGAAAAGTTTATCTCAATATAGAACTGTGTCCAATAAAAAAGTGAAGTGAATGCTAGTTTCAGAAGCATTGTGTAAGGACAATATGCTCATTAGGCTCTTCATTTGTATGTCTTCAATTTGTGAATTAATCAGTGGCTGTCACAGGCAAAGATTTTTCATAAACAAACATCCTGGTTTAGGGTAGACAGTGGTGTTTCTTTTAGAACTGGTCAGAATAAAATGAATCAGATGCTTGTGGGGGTCGCCTTTGGAGCATCTCTAAATTGGTTAACATTATCAAAACCTGAACTGGGAAAAGAAATAAAATACACTATTGTATTGGGAGGTATGTAAAAATAAAAAGTCAGTGGACTTCCACTGTAAAAACAAATGGCATAAATGAGTGACTAAAATGACAAAGTGACATGATATCCATTTTCATCTTTCCTTTAAGAATTTAGATGCTTTAATGAAACAAGATCTTCAGAAAACAAGAGAAGGAAGAATACAGTCATTGTTTAACACATCGTTTGTCCGAAGTATTCACAAGTCAATTGTTTCCATCTCCCTGTTTTTTATCACTTTCAGTTTTTTCAAGCTTTAGAGCCTCCTTATTGTTGTTATTGTAATTGGACCTCTCTTGTTCAACTACAAAAATAGAATACAGAAAGCCTCATATAATGGAGATCAGCAAAATATTTTAAAAATTGATGGTAGATCTGGCCTCTGAGAAACCTGTTGATAATATGGCCTTGGTAGAATGCTTCTGGTTTTTGCTAGGTTTCATTTTAAAACATTCCTTACAAAGCAAATAGAATGACAAGTGCTCTGAAAAGGTCCCGAGAAACTGAAAAAGAAACTTTTAGCATCTTTCAACAATGTTGTCTTTCTGTACACTTGAAAAGATGGTGTAGCATAATGGATAATGGGTGGAGGTTGGGAGGAAAATACACTATTGTTGGGAACAATAGCAAGAAATGTTGCCTGGGCATGAAATGTCCCAGTGAATCTAAAGAGTCCTCTGAAATGTCGTATCTAAATAAAGAGTGAGTTAACCTTTTCCTCCCAGATGATTCCTGAAAGAGAGCTTATGGTTGAAGCCTTATTATAAAAAGGTTAATAATGACAGTCTAAGGGAGGGAAAAATGGAAGAGAACCACTTAAAAATAAAATGGAAAAGAAAAACAACCCACTAGGCACATACAAAGAAAGGTCCATTCTCCTAGGAGATATAAACACAATTTATGAGGGTAGGAGTCATAAATGCAGTGTTGGGTGCAGGTATAACTTCACTTATCATTATTTATCGGAGTAAACATGAACCTGAGAAATCCTATTATTTCCTTTCTTTGGCAATTTTCGTGTCCCCCAAAGTGAGAATTCCCTTGTCAAAACTTGATATTTGAGTCAGCCCATGTCCATGGCTCCAGGAGGGTCAACCAATGCTTCTGGAAGTGAGAACTAGATCATCTTTCCAAACTGATCATAAGAATTTTTATTGGTAAATTATATCACATTGAGGGGAGATTGCTAACAAGACCATAGTGTGATTGACTGTCATGGGGCAATAGGTCGGTAGTAAACAAAGCAACAGGCTGACAACAAAGGGACTGAAAAGTTTCTCCCAATCTTCCCCTATAGATTATTCTTAAAATGAAATGGGCAATCAGGTTTGGGTACCTAATCAATCAATCATGGGTATCGATTGTCTCTATCTGTTGCCAAATTGTACTTTCCAAGCATTTAGTACAGTGGACTGCACGCAGTTAAGTGCTCAATATATACGATTGAATGAATGAATACGGAGTATTTACTATTTGCAGAACAGAACAAGGAAACTCGAGTATCCTAAAACTCTCTCTTATCTTTACTCCTTGATTTGGTTTCAACAATAGTTTTTACAGTTGTACATGATGGTGGAGTGAAGGAGTGAGTGTTTTGGACCAAATACAGTATACAAAGTTATTTACCTAATGTAGACAAAATTATCTATTTGGGCTCTTTGTAAGTAGATTCATTAGATGAGAAACTAATATACCATTTCTGACTTTCTATTTTGACTTTTTCATTCATTCATTCATTCATTCATTCATTCATTCATATTTATTGAGTGCGTCTATGTGCGGAGCACTGTACTAAGCGGTTGGAATGTACAATTCAGCAACAGAGACAATCCCTGCCCAACAACGGGCTCACAGTCTAAACGGGGGAGTCAGACAATGAAACAGAACAAAACAAGTAGTCTTACGTCAACATCATCAAGATAAATAGAATCATAGATATATACACATCATTAACAAAATAAATAGAGTAATAAAATACTATATACAAATATGCACAAGTGTTGTGGGGAGGGAAAGGGGGAAGAATAGAGGGAGGGAGTAGGGGCAATGGGGAGGGGAGGAGCAGAGGAAAAGGGAGGGCCCAGTCTGGGAAGGCCTCTTGGAGGAGCTGAGCTCTCAGTAGGAGTTTGAAGAGGGGAAGAGAGTTAGTTTGGAGGATGTGAGGAGGGAGGACATTCCAGGTCAGTGGTAGAACGTGGGCCAGGAGTCAATGGCAGGTCAGGCGTGAACGAGAGACCGTATGGAGGTTAGCGGTAGGGAGGTGGGGTGAGGGGTGAAAGGAGGTGAGATAGGAGGGGGCTAGGTGATGGAGAGCTTTGAGGCCAAAAGCGAGGAGTTTTTGTTTTATGTGAAGGTTGATAGGCGACCTCTGGAGGTTTTTGAAGAGGGGAGTGACATGCCCAGAGCTTTTCTATAGAAACACTTTTCAACTTTTTCAAAGCAAAGGTATATCAAAAGGATATAAGAGGAAAATCATAAAAAATAAATTTTACAAGTGAAAATATACATAGTGAAATAGTGTATCATTTCCATGTATGACAAGTTCTCTACTGACAATATTGAACACTACTAGATAAACAATTTAAGTTAATAATAATAATAATGTTGGTATTTGTTAAGCGCTTACTATGTGCAGAGCACTGTTCTAAGCGTTGGGGTACACACAGGGGAATCAGGTTGTCCCACGTGGGGCTCACAGTCTTAATTCCCAATTTACAGATGAGGTAACTGAGGCACAGAGTAGTTAAGTGACTTGCCCACAGTCACACAGCTGACAAGTGGCAGAGCTGGGATTCGAACCCATGACCTCTGACTCCAAAGCCCATGCTCTTTCCATTGAGCAACACTGCTTCCTGTCCTGCTGGAGGTGAGATACTCCTTAATCTGTTTTAAACCAGTTCTGAACAAATATTTGGCCCAGTAGTTTGATCACTGATTAAACAGCAGTGAAGTTTAATAGCCTGAGTAACCCTATTTAGTAATCAATTAATGGTACTTATTGAGCATTTACTGCTTGTAGAGCACTGTAGTAAGCATTTGGGGGAGTACAATATAACAGAGATGGTAGACACATTCCCTGGCACAACAAGCTTACAGTCAAGTAATCAATTAATTTATCAGTAGTATTCACTGTGAGCAAAGCACTATAAAAAGTGTTCGAGAGTGTACAATATAATTCGAAGAAGTGATCCCTGCCCTCACAATCTAGTTGGGGGAATAAACAGTCAGAATGACCTGGGTTCCAATTCTGCTTCCAACACTTGTCTGCTTTATGACCTCTGCCAAGTCACTTAATTTCTTTGCCTCTGTTACCTCATCTGTAAAATGAGTATTAATGAAGGACATGGACTACGTCCAACCTGATTAGCTTGCATCTACCCCAGCACTTAGTACAGTGTCTGGCATATAGTAAGCACTTAAATAGAATAAGGAGAAAAATAAAATTAAAATGAATTACAGGTAGGCAGAAGTGCTACTGAGCCAGAGGCAGAAGGGCAAGTACTCAATCAGAAGTGCTAAAATGATGATAGGTAGGGAAATAGAGTGTGGAGATAGATTAATCAATAGAGGCCTCCTGGAGGATATGTTTTTCATGAGGACTTTGAGAATGACAAAACAGTGGTTTGATGTAAATGCAGAGGGAGTGCTAGGTAGAAATGAAAGAATAAGCAAGAAGTCAGTGGTAAGAGAAGTGAGACATCTACACAGTGAGTAATGCACTGTTCACCCCAAATGGGGAATGGGCTAGAATAGGTATCATGAAAGTTGTCTCTCTCACTCACTCAAACAAAAATCACCAGAGAACCATGCTGTGTCTAATTGCTACCTGTTGCTTCTTTCCTCTGTATTTAGTACAATGCTTTGCACACATAAAGTGCTTAATAAACATTATTTCTCCTAATACAGTTTCTAAGGAACTTCCTTAGAAAAATAGAAATGCTGGCCAGTAGAACAACTTTGGGGAAAAAATCACTTGAAATATCATAAAAACATAATTGTGGAAAATATTTTAATCCTGAAATGTATAATATAAAAATCTAAATGTTCATTGTTTCTCAGCTCCAAGTTTAAAACTTTACCAAGCACCTCAATAAGTAAATAAGTAAACAGTCTAATACTGATTATTATCAACTACATAAAAGTGTTAATGAACCATGTCATTTTCCTTCTGTGCATAAGGAAAGGCAGTTAAATAATAGGATATTGGAGCATAAGAGTCAATCAGAAACCGTAAATTTGCCAGAGAAAAATATCACTATAAAGTGGAATTTACAACTATACTGCAATTCATTTCACAAACAGTAATGCCAGATACCCAGCTGAGGAAAAGATTGAAAATGAAATGAAATATAATGGGAATTTTTTTTCAAAGTATAAAGTACAAGAAAAGCACATTATTTTCTCTCTTACTGACATTATATTGGCGTGAACTCTTTATACTCTCTTAAAATATATGATCTATAAGAACACCACACCATTTAAATGTTGGTTTACAACTTTTTCATATATATTCATTTCTCCTACAATATGCAAATCCCCTGCAAATCCACATGTCATCAAAATCAGGTTGTATCAACACTTGTTTCACTGATAAATAAGAACAGAAAAGAAGGTAGTTTAGAACCAACTGAAATAGTATATAGCTTCTTATCACATCAGAGCAAATGCAAGGAGATTGTGGAAGACCAAAAAAAGCTTATAAAGCTTAACTTTATAAGACTTAAACCTGAAGTGAACAGGATTTGTAAGTAATATGTTTCTTGAAAACATGGGTATACTGATTACCATTATTACAATGGTAGGCTAGTTTTCCCATAGACTTTAAGGTGATTGTCCTGATAGGACTAATGACAATGATTGAGCCCTATAGATAAGTAAAAGGTCTGCTCTGGTTCCTTCCAAATTACTTTCTCCCTCATCCTTTTCCTTTCAGCATCCACAGGGAATTTTCTGCCCAAATGCTCCTCAATTTCATTCTCTCAACCCTTGTTTACTCAGATCCTCCTGCTGTTTAGATCCCCACTTGTCTAACACCCAGCTCTTAGTGCCATTTGGCTTGTCTGCCTCGCTCATCTTTGTCAGCCTCCAATCTCTATCACTCACCACTCAGGCTCCACAGACTCTGGAGTTGCCCTCAACCTTAATCCTGCTTTCCACTACCTAACTCTTGGTTCTCCCAGAAGGTCCAATTCCCTAATGGAAAACAGCAATAACTTCTCTGTCCCTGAGTTTTCTCAACTGTAAAATGAGAATAAAATGCTTTTTCTCCCTTCCATTTATGTGGGACAGGGGTGGCATCTGACCTGATTACCCTGTACCTATTCCAGGCCTTACTCCAGTGCTTAACACATAGTAAGCACTTAATGATTGCTATTATTTTTCTGATTTACAAAGCTGCCAATGTGCCCATGGACTTCCCTCCTCTCTCTCCTCCCAAGGCTACAGGGATTAGCACGCCCTCTGTCTCTATGCACTTGTTGCTTCTGCTGTTACAGGCTGGCACAGGCTGGAAATGAGTTCATCATGTCAAGCATTTTAAATAAGGCACCCTATCCCTGCTTTTTTTTTTTTAATGATGGGCATGGTGGGGAGAAAAGTAAGGGAATGAGTTATGTGTCTGGTCGAGGAAGAAAACTGTTCAGAACAGAGGCAGATAGGGAACTGAACAGCTCAAGGGAAGAAACGGGCAGGGGAGTCAGCCAGTCAATCATATTATTGAGCACTTACTGGGTATAGATCACTGTACTAAGCACTTGGGAGAGTACAATATAACAGACACATTTCTGCCCACTGTGAGTTTATAATCTAGAGTGGAGAGACAGACATTAATACAATTAAATAAAACTACAAATACGTACATAGTTCTGTGGGGCTGGGAGAGAGGATGAATAAAGGGAGCAAGTCATTGTGACGTGGAAGGGAATGGGAGAAACAGAAAGGAGGGCTTAGTCAAGGAAGGCCTCTTAGAGGAGATGTGCCTTCGATAAGGCTTTGAAGTTGGGGAGACTAAGTGTCTCTAAAATATTAGGAGGAAAAGAGTTCCAGGGCAAGGCAGGATATGGACGAGAGGTTGGCATTGAGATAGGTGAGATAACTTAGTTCCTCACATTGACTGGACATGTCAAACATCTTTTTGATGCCGAGCTCCATTAATAAGACATATGAATTGTGGTGATTTGGAACCAGGGATATTCTTGACCTTTAGTTGTTTCTCTGATAGATCAACACTTCTTTGACATTAATCAGTGGTCAATAGCACCTTATGTAGAGCCACTTTACATTACCTAAAATCAGTTTCTAGAAAATACAAATTTTATACATTTGGAATTGGTTTCCCTTGCAATGCTAATGAAGCACTTGATAACAGGGATTGCAAAGGTCCCTGGCATTTGACTGAAAGAGCATCCCGAATTTACCAGTTCATAGTGATACACAGTCCAGTCACAGTGGTATTATGATAACTGTGATGGCATTCCCTGTTCTTCCAAAGTGCTCTATAGGAATTGCAGAAAGAAAACACACATGGTCAGTGTTTTGTCCTGGGGCTTGAGGATTTTGTGAGACCATCATGTGACCCTCTACCCAAATGACATTCATTCATTCAATAGTATTTATTGAAAGCTTACTATGTGCAGAGCACTGTACTAAGCACTTGGAATATACAATTCGGCAACAGATAGAGACAATCCCTGCCCAACGATGGGTTCACAGTCTAATCTAGGGAGACAGACATCAGAGTAAAACAGAATGAAACAAAAACAACATTATCATGATAAATAGAATCGACATCACATCCCCTGTTATTTATTTATATTGTCTGTTGCAACCTCTAGATTTTAAGCTCACTGTGGGCAGGGAATGTGACTGCTTATTATTACATTGTTCCCTCTGCTCTTCCCTTCCCCATTTCCCCTTTTCCCTCCCTCTGCTCTTTCCCCTTCCCCTCCCCACAGCACTGTGCATATTTGTATATATTGTTTATTACTCTCTTTATTTTGTTAATGAGGTGTCTATATGTATGATTCGATTTATTTTGATGCTCTTGAGGACTTCCCAGACTGAGTCCTACCTTTCCCTCTGCCCCTCTTCCCCTCCCCACAACAACAAGCATATTTGTATATATTATTACTCTATTTATTTTGTGAATGAGGTGTCTATATCTATGATTCTATTTATTTTGATGCTCTTGAGGCCTTCCCAGGCTGAGCCTTCCCTTTCCTCCTGCCCCTTTTCCTCTCCTCATCCCTTCTACTCCTTCCCTCTGCTCTTTCTTCCCCCTTCCCCTCCCCACAGCACTGTGCATATTTGTCTATACTGTTTATTTCTCTCTTTATTAATGACGCGTCTGTATCTATGATTCTATTTATCTTGATGCTCTTGAGGCCTTCCCAGACTGAGCCCTCCCTTTGCCTCTGCTCCTCCCCTCTCCATTCCTCCTTCTCCTTCCCTCTGCTCTTCCCCCTTCCCCTCCCCACAGCACTATGCATATTTGTATATATTATTTATTACTCTATTTTGTGAATGAGGTGTGTATATCTATGATTCTATTTATTTTGATGCTCTTGAGGCCTTCCCAGTCTGAGCCCTCCCTCTCCCTCTGCTCATTCTCCCCTCCCCATTGCCCCTACACCCTCCCCAGAGGACTGTGCATACTTGCATATATTATTTTTCTATTTATTTTGTTAATGAGGTGTCTATATCTATGATTCTATTTATTTTGATGCTCTTGATCCTAATTTTCCTTGACCTCTCAGCTGCCTTTGACAGTGTAGACCATCCCCATCTTCTCCACACCTTATCTCACCTTGGCTTCATGGACTCTGTCCTCTCCTGGATCTCCTCTTATCTTTCTGGCCATTCTTTCTCAGTCTCCTTCACAGGCTCCTCCTCCCCCTCCCATCCTCTAACTGTAGGAGTTCCTCAAGGGTCAGTTCTTGGCCCTCTTCTGTTCTCCATCTATACTCACTCCCTTGGTGAACTCATTCGCTCCCATGGCTTCATCTACATCTCTGCCCCTGTCCTCTCACCGTCTTGTCAGGCTCGTATCTCCTTCTGCCTCCAGGACATCTCTACCTGGATGTCTGCCCGCCACCTAAAACTCAACATGTCCAAAACTGAGCTCCTTATCTTCCCACCCAAGCCCTGTCCTCTTCCTGACTTCCCTATCACTGTGGATGGTACAAACATCCTTCCCATCTCTCAAGCCCGCAACCTTGGTGTCATCCTTGACTCAGCTCTCTCATTCACCCCACACATCCAATCCATCACCAAGACCTGCCGGTCTCACCTTTATAATATGTTAGTACCAGAGTAGCAGAGTGTGCGAGCTGGGATACAGAAAGAGAGAAGGGAGGTGAGGTAAGAAGGGGCAAGGTGATGTAGAGCTTTGAAGCCAATAGTGACGAGTTTTTGCTTTATGCGAAGCTTGATAGGCAAATCACTGGAGATTTTTGAGGAGGTGGGTGACATACCCAGAACGTTTCTGTAGAAAGATAATCCAGGCAGCAGAGTGAAGTAGAGACTGAAGTAAGGAGAGACAGGTGGTTGGGAGATAGAAAGCATGTTGATGCAGTAGTCCAGTTGGGATATGATGAGAGACTGTACTAATGTGTTACCGGTTTAGATGGAGAGGAAAGGGTAGATCTTAGCGATGTTGTGAAGGTGAGACCGGCAGGTTTTGGTGACGGATTGGATATGTGGAGTGAATGAGAGATCAGAGTCAAGGATGACACCAAGGTTGTGGGCTTGTGAAACAGGAAGGATGGTAGTGTCACCCTCAGAGATGGGGAAGTCAGGGAGATGATAGGGTTTGGGAGGGAAGATAAGGAACTCAGTCTTGGACATGTTGAGGTTTAGGTGGTGGACATCCAGGTGGAGATGTCCTAAAGGCAGGAGGAGATGTGAGCCTGGAGGGAGGGATAGAAAATAGAGGTGTAGATTTGAGTATCAACCATATAGAGATGATAGTTGATGCCTTGGGAGAAAATGAGTTCACCAAGTGTTTCAGTACAGATGGAGAATAGAAGGGGACCAAGAACAGACCCTTGAAGAACCCCTACAGTTAGGGAATGGCAGGGGGAGAAGGAGCCCATGAAGGAGATTGAGAATGAACAGCCAGAGAGATAAGAGGAGAAGCAGGAGAGGACAGAGTCAGTGAAGCCAAGGTTGGATAACTTGTTGAGGAGAAGGGGATGATCGACAGTGTCAAAGGCAGCTGAGAGGTTGAGGAGGATTAGGATAGAATAGGACATTCTCAAGTCTCTCTCAAGCTTGGGAGTAGTGCACTCCGAAGCACTTAGTATACTGCTCTCTACACAGTAAGTGCTGAATTAATACATTTGAATGAATGAATGTCATCACATGAGGTGCTGTGTGGTTATATCATTGCATTGCAATGGACTGTTCCACTGAGTGTGCAAATCCTTCCCATTACAAGTCCGCTTGACCACAGTTCTCTCCAGCTTCCAATTTATTTTAATTTATTTTTAAGTATGTTCCTGGCTCTAGACTGTAAAACCTTGTGGCAGGGAATGTGTCTACCAAAGCTTTTTACTGTACTCTCCTAGATATTTTCTACAACAAATTACTACTACAATGCTTTGCACACAGTAAGCACTCAATGAATGGTTGATTGATGACTATCCTTTCTATCTCACAAGCCCATAACTTTGGCATTTTCCTCAACTCATCTCTCTTATTCAATCCATATAATCAATCTGTCATCAAATCTTGTCGGTTCTAGCTTCACAACACTGGGAAAATTCACCCTCTTCTCTCCATCCAAACTGCTACCACATTTATTCTATCTTGCTTTGACTACTGCACCTGCCTTCTCTCTGTCCTCCTGCCTCCTCTCTTTCCTGACTCCAGGACATACTTCGTTGTGCTACCAGGATAATTTTTCTTAAAGAAAGTTGACTATGTCTCCTTATTCCTCCAGAACCTCCAGGAGTTGCCCATCCACCACTGCATCAAACAGAAACTCCTTACCATTGCTTTTAAAGCTCTCAATCAGCTCACCCTCTCCACCCCAGTGCTTACTGTACCTCACTGATCTCCTACTACAGCCCAGCCCACACACTTGACTCCTATAGCACAAGCTTACTCACTGTGCCTTGATCACATCCATCTCACTACCGACCACTTTCCCACATTCTCCCCCTAGCCTGGAACTCCCTCCCACTCCATATAAATCAGACTATCACTCTCCTCACCTTCAAACCAATATTAAGGTTCTCCAAGAGCCCTCATCCAATTAAGCCACCTTTTCCCTGGCTCCCTTCTGCATCATCTATGCATTTGGATCTGTGACCTTCAGGCATTTGATACCTGCCCCACCCTTAACCCTACATCACTTATGTACATTTCTTTAAATTATATATTATAAATTATTTATGTTAATATCTGTCACCCCCTCTAGACTGTAAGCTTGTTGTGGGGAAGGGAATGTGTCTTCAAACTCTGTTGCGTTATACACTCTCTAGTTCTTAGTGTAGTGCTCTTCACATAGTAAGCACTCAATAAATACCATTGATGATAGCAGCGTGGCTCAGTGGAAAGAGCACGGGCTTTGGAGTCAGAGCTCGTGAGTTCGAATCCCAGCTCTGCCACTTGTCGGCTGTGTGACTGTGGGCAAGTCACTTAACTTCTCTGTGCCTCAGTTCCCTCATCTGTAAAATGGGGATTAAGACTGTGAGCCCCATGTGGGACAACCTGATTCCCCTATGTCTACCCCAGCACTTAGAACAGTGCTTGGCACATAGTAAGCGCTTAACAAATACCAACATTATTATTATTATTATGATAATGATGATCCAGCAGAGAAGCAGGGTGGCTCAGTGGAAAGAGCCCGGGCTTGGGAGTCAGAGGTTGTGGGCTCGAATCCCAGCTCTGCCACTTGTCAGCTGTGTGACTGTGGGCAAGTCACTTCACTTCTCGGTGCCTCAGTTCCCTCATCTGTAAAATGGGGATTAAGACTGTGAGCCTCACGTGGGACAATCTGATAACTCTGAATCTACCCCAGCACTTAGAACAGTGCTCTGCACATAGTAAGCGCTTAACAAATACCAACATTATTATTATTATGATTCAAGATCTTTCACAAAAAATAAAACATTACACACACACCCAAAAAAACACACACACACCCCTCCCTTCTACCTTCTCACATGGCTCCTTGTATTTTAGTGGTGGCAGTAGAGGCATCAGTATAATAAGAAGGGGACGCTCTTTGAAACACTCTGAGCCATGGTAGGCTGGGAGATGCTTGCTAGCAGTAGCGATGCTCAAGTGCTAGCCCTTTACCCAAATTGGTGGCCTTGGTGGTGGTAATACAAGAACCTTAGTGACTGCATTAATTCAAATTTTTATTTTCCTTTTTAAAATCTGAAACCATGGCCCCCACAATGGACCCATGAACACTTTTGAAAATATAAAAATAATGTAATAATTATAATATAATGTAGTTTAATATGCTTAAATTGGGGAAAGGGGCATTTGTGATCTTTTGGAGAGCACAGACCTGGGAGACAGAGGACCTGGGTTCTGGTCCTGGCTCTGCCATGTGTCTGCTGTGTGATATTGTGTAGGTCACTTCACTTCTCCTTGCCTTGGTTACTTTGTCTATAAAATGTTGATTCAATATCTGTCCTCCCTCCTATCTAGACTGAGAGTTCCATGTGACTTAGCATCTGTGTCCAATGTGATTGACTTGTATCTACCCCAGTGCTTAGAACAGTGTTTGACACAAATTAGTAAGTGCTTAACAAATACTATCCTTATTACTTTCATTTGAAACCCTACAAGGGCCTGGGCACCAGCCACAGCTGAGGCTGTGGCCAAGGTAGCAGTGATTTGAAACCCCCTCAGGAGCCCTGGCTCAAACCCTAGGCCACACCAAGGTGCTAGCAATTCCTGCCTGTGAGGCTGCAACAGCATCAGGATTGAATCCCCATGGCGTTTGTTGTTGGCCCAGACACGTGCATCAGCGGGAAACTGGGAGATGCCTGCACAGGCATTAAGAGGGTGGCCGTGGTGGCAGTGGGCCATGGTGGGAGATGGGAAATGAAAATGGGAGGAGAATAGACATGCCTACGTCTCCCCCATCCTAAAAAAACCCGCTCTTGACCCCACTTCCCCCTCCAGTTATCGCCCTATCTCCCTACTACCCTTCCTTTCCAAAATCCTAGAACGAGTCATCTACAATCGCTGCTTAGAATTCCTTAACTCTCATTCTCTCCTGGACCCCCTTCAATCTGGTTTCCGTCCTCCACTCTACTGAGACTGCTCTCTCTAAGGTCACCCATGACCTCCTTCTTGCCAAATCCAATGGCTCCTACTCCATTCTGATCCTCCTTGACCTCTCTGCTGCCTTTGACACTGTCGACCATCCCCTCCTCCTCCACACCTTATCACACCTGGGCTTCACGGACTCCGTCCTCTCCTGGTTCTCCTCTTATCTCTCTGGCTGGTCATTCTCGGTCTCCTTCGCTGGCACCTCCTCCCCCTCCCATCCTTTAACTGTTGGAGTTTCTTAAGGGTCAGTTCTTGGCCCTCTTCTGTTCTCCATTTACACTCACTCCCTTGGTGAACTCATTCGCTCTCACAGCTTTGACTACCATCTTTACGCAGATGACACGCAGATCTACATCTCCGCCCCGTCCTCTCCCCCTCCCTTCAGGCTAGCATCTCCTCCTGCCTCTAGGATGTCTCCACCTGGATGTCAGCCCGCCACCTAAAACTCAACATGAGCAAGACTGAGCTCCTCATCTTCCCTCCCAAACCCGGTCCTCTCCCAGACTTCCCTATCACCGTGGATAGCACGACCATCCTTCCCGTCTTTCAGGCCCGCGATCTCGGTGTCATCCTTGACTCGTCTCTCTCGTTCACCCTACACATCCTATGAGTTACCAAGACCTGCCGGTTTCACCTTTACAATATCGCCAAGATCCGCCCTTTCCTCTCCACCCAAACGGCTACCTTACTGCTATGGGCTCTTATTATATCCCGGCTAGACTACTGTGTCAGCCTTCTCTCTGATCTCCCTTCCTCCTCTCTCGCCCCGCTCCAGTCTATTCTTCACTCCGCTGCCCGGCTCATCTTCCTGCAGAAACAATCTGGGCATGTCACTCTCCTTCTTAAACAACTCCAGTGGTTGCCTATCAACCTCCGCTCCAAACAAAAACTCCTCACTCTAGGCTTCAAGGCTCTCCGTCACCTTGCCCCTTCCTACCTCTCCTCCCTTCTCTCTTTCTACCGCCCACCCCGCACGCTCCGCTCCTCTGCCGCCCACCTCCTCACCATCCCTCGGTCTCGCCTATCCTGCCGTCGACCCCTGGGCCACGTCCTCCCGCGGTCCTGGAACGCCCTCCCTCCTCACCTCCGCCAAACTGATTCTCTTCCCCTCCTCAAAACCCTACTTAAAACTCACCTCCTCTAAGAGGCCTTCCCAGACTGAGCTCCTCTTCTCCCTCTACTCCCTCTACCACCCCCCCTTCACCTCTCTGCAGCTTAACCCTCTTTTCCCCCCATTTCCCTCTGCTCCTCCTCCTCTCCCTTCCCATCCCCTCAGCACTGTACTCGTCTGCTCAACTGTATATATTTTCATTACCCTATTTATTTTGTTAATGAAATGTACATCGCCTTGATTCTATTTAGTTGCCATTGTTTTTACGAGATGTTCTTCCCCATGACTCTATTTATTGCCATTGTTCTTGTCTGTCTGTCTCCCCCGATTAGACTGTAAGCCCGTCAAACGGCAGGGACTGTCTCTATCTGTTGCGGACTTGTTCATTCCAAGCGCTTAGTACAGTGCTCTGCACATAGTAAGCGCTCAATAAATACTATTGAATGAGTGAATGGTGGCAGTGGAAGTATACATGGTAGTGGCACCAAGAGTATCAATGCTTTAGAAGGACTTCCTTATAGTTATAATGGTGGGGTGCAGGACATTTTCCCAGTCCTTCTTGAGCTTGGATCCTGAGGCTTAATCCCTATCAGCCACTGTCGTAATCTAGCCCTGCTCACTGTAGCAATAATATATAGCTAGGAGTATACACCCCTGTATGCACAACCGCACAAACACACCCAGTGACGGTGAAGTTATGTAGCAGTCAGGCATAGGGGCAAGGCCAGTGCTGTGAAGCTACTATTTCTGGTCACAGCCTGAAGTAAACTGGCCATCTGCCTGTCTTGGTTTCATTATTTGCTGCTGCTCCAGTTATCTTGCACATCCCTAGCTGGGCTGTCCTGGACTTGGAGGGAAGGAGATGATTATTTGTAGTGGAATGTTTAGCACTGGCCCTACAAGGGGATTAGTGTTACCTTGAAATCAAATCCTACTTTATTGGGAAATCTTTGATAAATTAAATTTTCAGCAGCTTTCAAAGATTCCCCTGGGTTTTACCCAGAACACTTTAAAGACAATCAATCAATCCATAGAATTTATTAAGGGCATTCCATGTGCAGAGAGCTGTCCTACATATTTGAGAGGCTACAATGGAAGTAAAAGAATCAATATCTGCCCACGAGGAACATAAAAGAGTATTATTTCTTCTATTATATGCAAATATTTTGATGACTGTTTTTCTCATTAGAATATAAGATCTAGTGGGCAGGGAATAGACCTATGATACTTTCCCAGGCACTGATTATAATGCATTGCATTCAGTTGATGCTCAATAAATACCTTCACTACTTTCACTGTTGCTGCTGTTGCTGTTACTACTACTACTATTAATAATAATAATGATAATAATAATAATGGTATCTTAAGCACTTGCTATTTTTCAGGCACTGTATTAGTCACTGGGGTAGATACAAGCAAATCGATTTAGAAGCAATCCCTGTCCTTCATGGGGCTCACCGTCTCAACCCCCATCTTACAGATGAGATAACTGAGGTACAGAGAAGTGAAGTGACCTGCCCACAGTCACACAGCACAGAGGTGGCAGAGGCAGAGCTGGGATTAGAACCTAAGGCCTTCGGACTCTGAAGCCCATGCTTTATTCACTACATCATGCTGCTACTACTACTTTTACTGTTACTGCTACTACTAATCAATCCAACAGTTCTATTTAATGAGCAATTCCTGTCTGTAGAGCACTGAACTAAATTCTTGTGCTAGTGAAGTACAACAGGTAAACATGTTCCCTGACCATAGGGAGAGTACAATCTATTACTATTTCTACTACTAC
Source organism: Ornithorhynchus anatinus (assembly GCF_004115215.2). Taxonomy (NCBI): domain Eukaryota; kingdom Metazoa; phylum Chordata; class Mammalia; order Monotremata; family Ornithorhynchidae; genus Ornithorhynchus; species Ornithorhynchus anatinus. The sequence continues at coordinate 114,200,498 of NC_041729.1, forward strand.
TACTACTAATGCTACTCTACTACTCTTCCTACTGCTGCTACTGCTAGCTATTATAAAAAGTATAATTTAGATCATTTTTTACTAAAATTCCAGTGGATTCCATATGTTCACTGTGAGCCTGTTATTGGGCAGGGATTGTCTCTATCTGTTGCTGAATTGTACATTCCAAGCACTTAGTACAGTGCTCTGCACATAATAAACGCTCAATAAATACTATTGAATGCAGTAATAAATGTTCCTATACTATTACAAAAGCAATTTATGGGTTTTTTTAGGGTTGGTAAATAGGATCTTATATTTTAAAATTTATGCCTCTATGTCTGAGGAAAGCTTTTTTCCTCTCATATTTTGTACTTTGCTAAAGAAAATAGTTTTCTTCTTTCTAACAATCTTGAATTTAAGGTTAACACTGAGACTGAAAGTGAGTTAGTCTTTTAATTACCATAATTCAGGAGGTCCAGGGAGGTAGGAAATCACAGTAAGTTGTGTTTGGCTGAAAGTAAAGGAAACCATTACAAACTCTTTTTAGTTATGAAGATTTTGCTTTATGCTCTTTCCCTTTCTTGATTGAGTTTTCCGCTTGTGAAAACTCATATCTAATCTTTAATTGATTCTTCAAATTGTCTCTTGGGCAGTCAAATCAATTAAGGATCTTCCCTGACTGCGGTTACCTGATTTATCCCTCTTCCATCTTCTTTCTATAAAGAGCAAACTGCTTGGTGATGTACAACTCCACAGTTGTATATAATACATTCTGTTTCCTTTCTGCATTGGAATCAAGTTATTTCCATTTCTTTATCTTAGGTTTACTTTTCACAGTCTGAAGGTTTTCAGCACCGTGAATCCAGTGGTGTTTGCTTATTACTATTATTATGAATGGAATAGTGACATGCACAGGATCATAAATTACAATTCTGATAAAGGCTATCTTTTTCAGGCCCTTTTCATTCATTCAATCATTCATTCAATCGTATTTATTGAGTGCTTACTATGTACAGAGCACTGTACTAAGTCTTGAATGTACAATTCGACAACAGATAGAGACAATCCCTGCCCAATAACGGTCTCACAGTCTAAACACAGGTTCACAGTCTAAATGTATTTATTGAATGCTTACTGTGTGCAGAGCACTGTACTAAGTGCTTGGAATCATCAACCTATCCATAATAAAAAGAAAGCACCTAAATAGTCCCATTGGGAACTACGGACAAGCCATAGTCCTGAGACTGTAGGACTGAAACCTGGCTGGGGAGTTGATTATGATGATAGTCACTAGAAGAGAACCCCTTTGTTCTCATGCTTCCCTGCCAGTCATATGCCCATTGAGAAAGCAGGTATGGCAAGTGAGTCTGTAGACAGAGGTGTAGCATACTGCCAAGAGCATATAAAGGCATTTTACATTCAGGATGTATTTATGGCTTAAATTGTGGCAGATAGTGCCATTTCTGGGATGTAATATCAGCTGATGGCTGAATTGGGGGTGGCTAGGACTACCAATGTAGACACGTCATTTTTTGGATATCCCTGGGATTGTACACCACATATATATAGTCATAGGAGGGTCTAAATCAGAAACCTTCACCACTGATGGCTGCACGCCCCAGTGATAGGAACTGGAATCTCAGAACTCTTGGTTCCTAGAGCAGTGCTCTTTTCATGGGAGGAATAGCTGGGATTTTTTAAAAGATCTGAATAATCCTTGAAGAACTCAATACAACTTCAAATATTTAGTCATTTTCCAAATATCTATGTTTTTTCTGGAAAGCTAAACTCTACGCTGTTTTTGCTTCTTTGCAGCTTTCCTTTTTTTGTCATTATTCTATAGATATATATTTTTTAAATGATAGTTTAACTTGAGCTTTTTGAAGGCAAAGATCATATCTACTAACTTTATCATATCATACTCCCACTAGTGCTTAGTTCAGTGTTACTTAGTTCACAGTAAGCACTGATAATACCATTGACTAATTAAGTGCCTATTGCTATAAGATGGAGGCTCAGTCATTAATGCTTATTATTAAACTTACACTTTTGGCAGTCAGCAATTTAAGAATCTTAGTGTCATATTTCAAAAATCCCAATGCCTTATCATTATAGCTTGAATAGGCAGGATTTTTTTTAATTTGGAAAAGTATATATTTGTTTTATTGAAATTACCTCAGTATTTGACTCAGAAATACAGGCCTGTGAGAAAGGCAAGTAAAGCCTTTGAGTGAAAGGTTGAGGGAAACAGTTGTTCACAAGGAATATAATTCTTTATTTTGGTTTGCTAAGATCAAGCAACCCAGTCAACAATTATTCTCATTAACATTTTCAACCAATCACTAGTATTTTTTTGAGTACTTATTCTGTGCAGAGTAATACACTGAGTTTTTGGGAGAGTACAGTTGAGTTAGTAGGCAAGGTCCTGGCCCTGAAAGAGATTACAGTCTAATAATAATAACACTTGTAGTGCTTGTCATGCTCTTACTATGTTCCAGGCACTCTCTTAAGCACAGGGGTGAACACAAGCAAATTGGGTTGGACAGAGTCTCTACCCGACATAGGACTCAGGGCCTCAGTCACCATTATACAGATAGGTAACTGAGGCTCAGAGAAGTAAAGCCACTTGCCCAATGTCACAAGCAAAGAAATGGTGGAACATGGATTAGGACCCAGCTCCTTCTGACTGCTAGGCCCTTGGTCTATCCAATAAACCACATTGCTTCTCTAGCAGGGGAGACAGACACTAAAATTACAGATAGGGAGGAAAATAATAGACTATAAAGATACAGATATAAGTGTAAAGGTGTAAATTCCCAAGTATTTAGGTGACATCAAGCTGCTGAAGTGGCAATAGTTGGGGAAATAGGGTAGGGAGATGAGCAATACATCAGGTAATGTCTCCTTGAATATACATATTTTCAGAAGGGCCTTTCAAGTGGGGAGAGCAGTGATTTCAACTGGGGAGGGCAACTCTAGATCTTGAGCTTGTTATGGGTAGGGAATGTCACTGTTTACTGTTATACTTTTCCCAAGTGCTTAGTACAGTACTCTGCACACAGTAAGCACTCAATAAATACAATTGAATTAATGAATCTGCTGGAGGTGAAGTGTGGGGGAGAAATTCCAGGCAAAATGGACAGTGTGACCAAGAGGTCAGGGGCAAGAGGAATGAGAACATGGCACAGTGAGTAGGTCGGATTGGTTGAAAGGAAGAGTACAGCTGTGTAAACAGTAATTTTAATTGAACTGTGTTGTAGAGTCCTGTACTTGGTGTTCCTCAGGAAGCTGCCAATCTCCTATGAGAGACAAATGATGAGAAATGTATTGGTAAAAGAATAAGAAAATAGATACAATGAGAGGAACAAAAGTAAGCAATTAAATAAATAAGACATAGATGCATGTACTGCTAAAATGTCTGAAGGGATGACATGGCCAGGAAGGTCGAGTTAGTTAGGGAATTACTATTTATCTAATATGGATCTATTTTAACTAATAGAAAGTACTCAAGGTTACATTTATGACCATTTTGCTCATCACTGGGAACATCTTATATAGAGGTGACCCTGATTTGGACTAAAACAGAGTTCAGGCTTCCTTTTCACTCATTCTGTAATAAAATCCCTACACAATCTTTGTGATGAGAGAAAGATGACCTTCAATTCTAAGACTTTCTGAGGCATTAAATACTTCCCCTTAGGGAATCTGGTAACTAAGAGCAGAAAATCTTCCTTTTGTTTTCCCTTTTATTTTAGAAGCTGTCAGAGTTATCTTGTATTTTTTGTCTCTTGTTTATTTTTTCTCCTTATTTTTCTCCTTGGATCTTAAAATTACAGGGTCTAGTGGGGTCCCTGGAAACAGAATAAATAGGCTTAAAATTAGACAATAAAACTTGAATTTAAATTTCTTCATTTCTTAAAGGAAAGTGTTTGTTTAAACTTAATAAAACCAGTACTAAACATGGTGCTGTTTTAAATTAAATAAACAGTGTGAAAAACCTGTACATGAGAATTGAACTTTGACCACTCTACTGACACTCTGACAGAGAGCCACCAGGTTGGTGTACTGGAATGCACTGATGTTCAGGTCAGCATGGGATAATGGAAAGAACACAGGCCTGGGAGTGAAAAGAAATGGGTCTGCTTTGTGACCTTGGGTAAGTCACTTAGTGCTTCAGTTATCTCATCAGTTCACTGTAAAATACTTGATCTCCTTCCCTCTTAGAATGTGAATACCATATTGCTTAGAATTCCTTAACTCTCATTCTCTCCTGGACCCCCTCCAATCTGGCTTCCGTCCCCTCCACTCTACCAAGACTGCTCTCTCTAAGGTCACCCATGACCTCCTTCTTGCCAAATCCAATGGCTCCTACTCCATTCTAATCCTCCTTGACCGCTCAGCTGCCTTTGACACTGTCGACCATCCCTTCCTCCTCCACACCTTATCTCACCTTGGCTTCACGGATTCCGTCCTCTCCTGGTTCTCCTCTTATCTCTCTGGCCGGTCATTCTCAGTCTCCTTCGCAGGCACCTCCTCCCCCTCCCATCCTTTAACTGTCGGAGTTCCTCAAGGGTCAGTTCTTGGCCCTCTTCTGTTTTCCATCTACACTCACTCCCTTGGTGAACTCATTCGCTCTCACCGCTTTGACTACCATCTCTACGCAGATGACACGCAGATCTACATCTCTGCCCCTGTCCTCTCCCCCTCCATTCAGGCTCACATCTCCTCCTGCCTCCAGGATGTCTCCACCTGGATGTCGGCCCGCCACCTAAAACTCAACATGAGCAAGACTGAGCTCCTCATCTTCCCTCCCAAGCTCGGTCCTCTCCCAGACTTCCCTATCACCATGGATGATACGACCATCCTTCCCATTTCTCAGGCCCGCAACCTCGGTGTCATCTTTGACTCGTCTCTCTCGTTCACCCCACACATCCGATCCATTACCAAGACCTGCCCGCCTAACCTTTACAATATCACCAAGATCCTCTCTTTCCTCTCCATGCAAATGGCTACCTTACTGCTACAGTCTCTTGTTATATCTTGTTATATAGGGGAAGCAGCGTGGCTCAGTGGAAAGAGCACGGGCTTGGGAGTCAGAGGTCGTGAGTTCGACTCCCGGCTCTGCCACTTGTCAGCTGTGTGACTGTGGGCAAGTCACTTCACTTCTCTGTGCCTCAGTTACCTCATCTGTAAAATGGGGATTAACTGTGAGCCTCACGTGGGACAACCTGATTACCCTGTATCTACCCCAGCGCTTAGAACAGTGCTTGGCACATAGTAAGTGCTTAACAAATACCAACATTATTGTTATTAACATTATTATATCCCGGCCTGATCTCCCTTCCTCCTCTCCCACCTCGCTCCAGTCTATACTTCACTCCGCTGCCTGGCTCATCTTCCTGCAGAAACGATCTGGGCATGTCACTCCCCTTCTTAAACACCTCCAGTGGTTGCCTATCAACCTCCGCTCCAAACAAAAACTCCTCACTCTAGGCTTCAAGGCTCTCCATCACCTTGCCCCTTCCTACCTCTCCTCCCTTCTCTCTTTCTACTGCCCATCCCGCATGCTCCACTCCTCTGCCACCCACCTCATCACCGTCCCTCGGTCTCGCCTATCCCGCCGTCGACCCCTGGGCCACATCCTCCTGTGGTCCTGGAATGCCCTCCCTCCTCACCTCAGACAATCTAATTATCTCCCCCTCTTCAAATCACTACTTAAAACTCACCTCCTCCAAGAGGCCTTCCCAGACTGAGCTCCCCCCTTTTTCCCTCTGCTCCCTCTAACCCCCCTTCACATCTCTGCAGCTAAACCCTCTTCACTCCCCTTTCCCTCTCCTCCTCCCCCTCTCCCGTCCCACCCCCTCAGCACTGTGCTCGTCCGCTCGACTGTATATATCTTTATCACGCTATTTATTTTGTTTATTTTGTTTAATGAGATGTACATCACCCTGATTCTATTTGGTTGCCATTGTTTTTATGAGATGTTCTTCCCCTTGACTCTATTTATTGCCATTGTTCTTGTCTGCCTGTCTCCCCCAATTAGACTGTAAGCCCATCAAAGGGCAGGGACTGTCTCTACCTGTTGCCGACCTGTACATTCCAAGTGCTTAGTACAGTGCTCTGCACATAGTAAGTGCTCAATAAATACTACTGAATGAATGAATGAATATTGGGACAGAAGCAGCTTATATTGTATCTGCTTATATTGTTTACATTATTTACTGCTTATATTGTGCCCAAAATAAGCACTTAGCAATCAACAGTATTACTATTACATATTGTGATATGTAATAATTTTGATACTTTTCAAGTGCTTACCATGCACAAGCACTGCCACTCCAGCTCATTCATATCCTTCCTTTCCAAACTCCTTGAGCAAGTCATCTACACTTGCTGCTTCAAATTCTTGTCCTCGAACTCTCTCCTCGACCGCCTCCAATCTGGCTTCCTCCTCCTCCAATCCACTGAAACCTCCCTCTCAAAGGTCACCAATTACCTTCTTATTGCCAAATCTAACAGCTCCTACTCCATCTTTGCCTATCAACCTCCGCTCCAAACAAAAACTCCTCACTCTAGGCTTCAAGGCTCTACATCACCTTGCCCCTTCCTACCTCTCCTCCCTTCTCTCTTTCTACCGCCCACCCCGCACGCTCCGCTCCTCTGCCGCCCACCTCCTCACCATCCCTCGGTCTCGCCTATCCTGCCGTCGACCCCTGGGCCACGTCCTCCCGCGGTCCTGGAACGCCCTCCCTCCTCACCTCCGCCAAACTGATTCTCTTCCCCTCCTCAAAACCCTACTTAAAACTCACCTCCTCTAAGAGGCCTTCCCAGACTGAGCTCCTCTTCTCCCTCTACTCCCTCTACCACCCCCCTTCACCTCTCTGCAGCTTAACCCTCTTTTCCCCCCATTTCCCTCTGCTCCTCCTCCTCTCCCTTCCCATTCCCTCAGCACTGTACTCGTCTGCTCAACTGTATATATTTTCATTACCCTATTTATTTTGTTAATGAAATGTACATCGCCTTGATTCTATTTAGTTGCCATTGTTTTTACGAGATGTTCTTCCCCTTGACTCTATTTATTGCCATTGTTCTTTTCTGTCTGTCTCCCCCGATTAGACTGTAAGCCCGTCAAACGGCAGGGACTGTCTCTATCTGTTGCGGACTTGTTCATTCCAAGCGCTTAGTACAGTGCTCTGCACATAGTAAGCGCTCAATAAATACTACTGAATGAATGAATGAATTAATCTTACTGCTCCTTGACTTCTCTGCTGCCTTTGACACTGTCGACCATCCCCTTCTCCTCAACACATTATCTAACCGTAGCTTCACTGATTCCGTCCTCTCCTGGTTCTCTTCATAACCCTCTGGCTGTTCATTATCAGGCTCTTTCACGGGCTCATCCTCCCCATCTCATCCCCTAACCGTAGGGGTTCCTCAAGGGTCAGTTCTTGGTCTCCTTCTATTCTCCATCTACATTCACTCCCTTGGAGAACTCAATCGCTCCCATGGGTACAACTATCATCTCTATGCAGATGACACCCAAATCTACATGTCCTCTCCTGATCTCTCTCTGGATTACTGCTTCAGCCTCCTTTCTGAACTCCCAACCTCCTGTCTCTCCCCACTTCAGTCCATACTTCATTCTGCTGCCCAGATTATTTTTTTACAGAAACATTCTGGGCATCTCACCTCCCTCCTCAAAAATCTCCAGTGGTTACTTATCAACCTCCATATCATGCAAAAACCCCTCATTATTGGCTTCAAAACTCTCCATCACCTTACCCCGCTCTTACCTCACCTCCCTTCTCTCCTCTTCATTCAAGCCCACACACTCAGCTCCTCTGGTGCTGACCTTCTCACTCTGCCTCGTTTTCACCAGTCCCGCTGAGGATCCTGGCCCACGTCCTACCTCTGGCCTGGAATACCATCCCTGCTCAAATCTGCTAAACAATCACACCTCCCCCACTTCAAAGCTCTACTGAAGGTTCACCTCCTCCAAAGGCCTTCCCAGACTAACCCCCCCTTTTCCTCAGCTGCTCCTCCCCTCTGGTTCACCCCGACCCACTCCCTTTACTCTATCCCCCTCCCCCCCGCAGCACTTGTATATATATGCACGTATCTATAATTCTATTTATTTATATTGATGCCTATTAACTTGTTTTGATGTCTGTCTCCCCCCTTCGAGTCTGTAAGCCCAGTATGGGTAGGAATTATCTCTATTGCTGAATTGTACTTTCCAAGTGCTTAATACAGTGCTCTGCACACACTAAATGCCCAATAAATATGATTGAATTGAATGAATGAACATTGGGGTAGGTACAATATATTCAGGCACAGAGAAGTTAAGTGATTTGCCCTAGGTCACACAGCAGACAAGTGGTGGAGCAGGGATTAGAACCCAGGTCCTTCTGACTTTCAGGCCCATATTACTTCCTTTCATTTGTCATTTTAGTGCCTGTTCTCCCTGTTAAATAATAAGCTCCTCGGCGGCAGGGTTATGTCTATTAACTGTAGCGCACTCTGCCAAATAGTACAATTCTCATGTAAAAATACCAGAAAATCATAAACAAGGAACAAGAAAGTAATGTGCTTAATTCTTCAATACAAATTCTTTTGAAATCAATATTTTAAAGTGATTTGAGATATACCATTACTTTTCAATGACATTCCTTATTTCTAATATCATAAATAGAAAATTAATAATGAAGGACATAAAGACATCAAAATAAAGAGTTTCCATCTTGTGGAAAAAAATCTAAAATTATATTCAGGGAGTCTTTCACCTTCTTCATTGCTGGTCTTAATTCTATCCAAATTGTTTTACCTGGCATTGAAGGACAAAAGTACTTCATATCTAGCTTGTTGCAAATATCCTAATCTTCCTATCAATACAGTAGAGCAACATTGGTTGAAATACATTCTGTGCTGATAATTCAGTGATAATCTGCTACTATAGTGGTGGTTATACTGGGAGATTTTTATCCCCAAAGGGACAAAAAAATTCCCATGAATAGAAATAGACTGGCTCAGTTAAACAAGACAGTTCCTACCTGGCATAGTTACACTTGATGGGGCTCACACACTTTTGCCCTAAAAAGTTATAAAGCCTATCTCCCCTGGGGTTGTCAGACAAATGCAATCCAGTAATCCCTGAATTTGTTTAAGGCACAGGACAACATGCTTGCCTAGCTGGATAGTTTTAGTCACTTGAAGAACCAAGACAGCTACATATAAAGGCATGTTGTGATATAAATGCAGAACCCTAGAAATAGCCTTGCTTCAATCTGCAAAACCTACTGATATGAAATTCTCATTTAAGTACATGAATATTGGGGAAACTGGGGCATACATAAATAAAAAATTCACTTGATAGATTTCAAAACTGCCTTCTAAACTAGTTAACAACCAATGAAAAATATACACCTGAGACTCAGCTAAGTAATAGATGTCACCTTTGTTCTACAAATATGCTTTGTTACTAGTAAAACAATTTTAAAACCAATAGTCAGCATTTGAACCAAGCTGTCTTTCTAAAAGTTCCACCTCTACTGGTTTGATGTAAATAGTGAGGAAGGGCAAAATTTTTATTTATTTTTGATTTTTAAGGTATAGTTCTGCCTGCAGTATATGGCTCCTGAAAACAGATGTCCTTTATTGTTCCTAAAGGTCTCTTTAGTAAATGACACTCTAATTCTTTAGTACCTCCATCTATCTAGCCTTCCCATGCAATTAAAAATCAGTGACACATTTTTATGGTCACTAAATGGGAATAAATTAGCATTAATTAGTAGTAATGTGGGGTAAAACTCTAAGTACAGTTCCAGTGATGAGAGGTTTCAGGCAAAAGCAATGGCAACAACAAAATAGAAGGATCCCTGACCCTGGTAAAGTTTTCAAAATTATCAATGACACTGATAACTTTCTATATTCCACTGTACTTTCCTGATCCAGTTTTTGCACCAAAGTAAGAATGTTGTTTCAAGGGCAGCATTGCAATCCATTTTTATATTCTACAGTCTGTTGCACAAACAATAAATTTTACAGAAGAACACAGATCCATTGGATTCACTAACTCAGTAGTTAATCAACGGGACACAGACCTTCTGAGTTTGTATTCTGGGTACTGGTGTCTGAGGACTCTGTTGCTGAGCAGGATGATTCCAATAAGCCATTATATCAAAATCACATTAATGGTTTTGTTGTCATATGAACAGTTACTAGTTAGCAGTTAACTGTCATCATTACAAATAATCAGACCCAAATTTGACTGCGGTCATTTGAATTTTCAGGAACCCTAGTCTAAAAAGATACTTAAATCTTTTTGAACTCCAAAGCACTCTATTAGGATGCTATTAAATATGGTCATATTCAATCTCCAAGGAATCCACTGGAGTTTAAAAGAAATAAATTAATATTCCATCTTCAATCAGAGTTTTAATTGAATGCTTACCCTAAGCAGAGCACTATATTAAGCACTTGGAAGACTACCATAGAGTTATCTTTCTGGCTATCTTGGAAGGGGGCTGTCCACAGGAAATGCTTGGAAAACCCTTCTTCTATCTCATCCTAGTGTTTGCAATGGACTACTGTGATATCTACTATAAATTTTCCTTATTCCCTACACTCATCAGATTCTTAATCAATAAAATGGAGATAATACTGATCAATATCACAACATATTTCAATTTAGAAATCCTGGTTCTATATGGACCCAAAAGGGGCCCATCCAAAATAATGAAATCCTACTGAAAGATGGAGTTTGGGTGGGATGCACTGTGAAAGGCAAAACTTCTCTCCTTTCTTCCCATTGTTCTTGATTGGGAATGATTCCATGGTTGTGGAGGGGGCAGCACAGAATCAGGGGTACAGGATAGATGGTGGCAAAGCTTAGATTACTAATGTCTAACTCCTCCTAAGACTCACTCTTCACACTTTGGCTATGTGCTTTCTTCAGTCAATTCAGTCATTGGAAGGAAAATAATCAAAATGAATCTTCAAACTTCAGGAGGAAGTTGGGCTCCTCTTGGGCTCCACATTCATTTTCTGCAGGGAATTGGTAGCGAAAGAAGAGTGACTATACCACCCACTCCTGATTCTAGTAATTGTCATCTATTGCCTCCCAGGTCTTACCTCCAACTTCTTTAACCATTTTGATTGCTTTCTCACATTCCTACATTGATCTTTGGGGACTTTAATATCCATATTGATGTTCCTGATAACCCTTCTTCTGACCGCTTCTATGACTCCTCAACTCTGCTGACTTCTTGCTCCACCTCACCTCACCCACTCACCAACCTCTATACACACTCGAACTCCTCATCTCTAACATATGCACAATTGTGCTGCGAGCCTCTGGCTTGTACTAACCAGGACCTTCCTGGACTGGGGGAGCCTCGGTGACACATAGTAGAGTGTCACCACCAACATCACCGACCACTAGGGTTATTATGGAAAGTTTTTACTTAGTTTTACCAATGTGCAAGGGAGTGACACATACACACAACTCACTCCACTTCACCAGGGGTCCAATACCAGTCTGCTGGTCAAGGGAGCCTGTACTGCTGATGCTCCTTTCTGCTTCCAAGAGCTGCTACCTTCTGCTGATTTTGAGTGCTGTTCTCCTGCGATGCTGCTGCTGCTGCTTCTCCTGCGTGCTTCTGCTTCAGGAGCTTCCTTCTGCATGCTTCAGTGTGCCTCCTCATGATTCAGAACAACTGTCTTTTATCTGCCTTAGGCATCACAGTGGTGGCTCTACATGGCAGTCATTGATTGCTCCAGGCCCATTACTGGGTAGAACAGGGAGAGAAGGCTACCCCTTCCTCCGTGCTCTGCCCCTCACTGATCAGTAACTACTTATCTTCAAGTACATCCCATCCATGCCTTCACCAGTCTCTTTCTTGTTGTTGTTCACGGGATCACAAACAGTCACTAAAAAGGCAGCTTGTTATGGGCTCACCACAAATCTTTGCCCTCACCAATTCTGAAATCCCTCTATCTGAACACAGTATCCTCACTTGCCTCTTCTTCCACATACCTCCTCCTGTAAATCTCTATTCTTTCCCCACAAATACCTCCAATCTTTTGACCCATTCTATTTTCTCAACTCATCATGCCCCACTTATCTTCCATACTCAAACTACCTTTCCCTGATGACCAGATAGATGTTCACAACACGACCCTCTCTACTGAACTCAACTCACTCTCTCCCCTATCCCTTTGTCGATCTCTTACCACTAACCCACAGCCCTGGATCACTTACACAATCTGACTCCTTCTCTCTTGTGCTCAAGCTGCTGAGTGCTACTGGAGGAAATCTAAATATCAGGTTGACATCGTCCACTTCAAGTTTATCCTTGTATGTTTTAACTCTGCTCGATGTTCTGCCCAGCAAAACTATTTCTCTGCCCTTATTAACACCCATGTCCATCGCCCTCTCCAGTTATTCCAGACATTGAACTCTCTTCTCAGGCCCCTGACCCTCCTCACCTCCCCCATCTCTTGCCCTAAATGACTCAGCCACCTACTTTATTAAGAAAATTGACACTATCATGTGTGAGCTCCCTAAAATTGCTCCTGCCTCTCTTCAGTCCCTCCCTCTTCTGCCCCCCTTTTCAACTCTCCCAAACTTCCCAGCAGTATCTCTAGAGGAGATCTCCTGCCTCCTCTCAAAAGCCACTCCCTCCATCTGCACATCCAACCTTATTCTTTTGCATCTTGCCCCCTCCCTTCTTATTAAGGAGGAACTTTCTTCCCTCCTTATCAGCCATATTCAATTGTTTGCTCGCCAAAGGCTTTTCCCCCCACTGCCTTTAAACATGCCTTTGTCTCCCCATCTTAAGAAAACCCTCCCTGACCCCACGGCTCTGTTTTCCAACCTTGGTTTCACTAACTCTGTCCTCTCCTTGTTCTTCTCTTATCTTTCTGGCCATTCATTCTCATTCCCCTTCATGGGCTCCTCTTCTGCCTCCCATCCTCTAACTGTGGGGGGGACCCTCGTGGTTCAATTCTGAGTCCCCTTCTAATGTCCATCTAAACCCACTCCCTTGGAGAACTCATTCACTCCCATGGCTCAACTACTACCTCTGTGTGGATGATACCCAAATCTACATCTCCAGCCTGAATCTCACTCCTTCCCTGCAGTCATGCATTTCCTCTTGCCTCCAAGACATCTCTACTTGGATGTTTTCCCATCACTTCTTCATTCAATATATTTATTATTACTGTGTGCAAAGCACTGTACTAAGCTCTTGGTACAACAGTAGACATATTCCTTGCCCATAGTGAGCTCATAGTCTAGACGGGGAGACAGACACTAACATAAATAAATAAATAAATAAATAAATAAATAAATAAATAAATAAATAAATAAATAAATAAATAAATAAATAACAGATATATAAATATCTACTGTGGGGATGGGAGGGGAGGACAAATGAAGGGGGCAAATCAGGGAGATGCAGAAGGAAGTGGGAGAAGAGAAGAGGAGGGCTTAGTCAGAGAAAGCCTCTTGGAGGAGACGTGCCTTCAATAAGGCTTTGAAGAGTGGGAGAGTAATTATTGCCTGATATGAAGAGGAAGGGCATTCCAGACCAGAGGTAGGATGTGGGCGAGCGGTTGGTAATGAGGCAGATAAGATCAAGGTACAGTGAGAAAGGAAACATTAGAGGAATGAAGTGTGTGGGCTGGGATGTAGTAAGAGACTAATGAAGTGGGTTAGGTGGAGGCAAGGTGATTGAGTGCTTTAAAACCAATGGTGAGGAGTTTTTGCTTGATGTGGACGTGGATGGGCAACCACTGTGGTTTTTTGATGAGTGGGAAACATGATCTGAATCTTTTAGAAGGAAAATGATCCAGGCAGCACAATGGAGTATGGTTTGGAGTGGGGAGAGACAGGAGGCAGGGAGATCAGCACAGAGATTGACACAATAATCAAGGCAGAAAAGAATGAGTGCTTGCATTAATGTGGTAGCAGTTTGGATGGAGAGGAAAGAGTAGATTTTTAGCGATGTTGTGAAGGTGGAACTGACAGGATTTCATGATGACTTGAATATGTGGGTTGAGTGAGAGAGAGGAGTCAAGGATAATGTCAAGTTTATGGGCTTGTGGGACAGGAAGGATAGTGGTGCCTCAACAGTGATGGGAAAGTGAGCAGGAGGATGAAGTTTGGGTGGAAAGATAAGAAGTTCATTTTTAGCTATATTAAGTTTGAGGAGGCAGGCAGACACCCAAGTAGAGATGTCTTGAAGGTAGAAGGAAATGTGAGACTGCAGAGAGGGAGTGAGACTCCCTCTGGAGATACATATTTGGTTGTCATAAGCATAGTGGTAGTTGAAGCCGTGTAAGCAAATGAGTTCTTCAAGGGAGTGGGTGTAGATGGAGAATAAAAGGGGACCAAGAACTGAACCTTGAGGGACACTCACAGTTAGGGGATGGAAGACAGAGGAAGAGTCCACAAAAGAGACTGAGAGTGAGTTGCCAGAGAGATAGGAAGAGAACCGGGAGAGGAGAGTGTCACCTCCAGCTTAACATGTCCAAAACAGAGCTTCTTATCTTTCCATCCAAATCCTGTCCTCCCCTTGACTTTCCCATCACTGTAGATGGCACCAACATCTTCCTACCTTACAAGCCCATAACCTTGGTGTTATCCTTGACTCTTCTCTCTCATTCAACCCACATATTCAATCCATTACCAAATCCTGTCAGTCCCACTTTGGCAACATCGCTAAAAGCTATCCAAACTACTACCATGTTAATAAAATCACTCATCCTATCCCACCAAGATTACTGTATCAGCCTTCTAGCTGACTCCCCAGCCTCCTGCCTCTCCCAACTCCAGTCCATACTTCACTCTGTTGCTCGGATCATTTTTCTACAAAAATGTTCATGACAACCCACCCCAGTCTTCAAAAAAACTCCTGTTGTTGCACCTCCATATTAAAGAAAAAATCTTCACCATTGGCTTTAAAACACTCCAACACTTTGCCCCCTCCTACCTCACGTAGCTACTCTCCTACTACAACCCAGCCCACATACTTTGCTCTTCTAATGTTAACCTTCTCACTGTGTCTAGATCTTGCCTATCTCACCGCTGAGTCCTGGCCCAAGTCCTGCTTCTGGCTTGCAGTGCCCTTCCTCCTCAAATCTGAGAGACAATTACTCTCTCCTACTTCAAAGCCTTATTTAAGCCACATCTCCTATAAGAGGCTTTCCCTGACTAAATGTCCCTTTTGTCTCCTACAATTCCCTTCTGTATAACCCTGACTTGATCCCTTTATTCTTCTTCCACAGCACTTATTTACATATCTGTAATTTATTTATTTATATTAATGCCTGTCTCCCCACCTCCAGATTGTAAGCTCCCTGTGGGCAGGTAATGAGTCTGCTAATTGTTGTACTGTGCTCTCCCAAGTGCTGTTCTGCACACAGTAAGCGCTCAATAAATGCTTGAATGAATGAATAAATGAACAATAAACATTTTGCAAATGGGAAGTGAATAGGATCACTAAATCTCATTATTTTGAAACATCATACCTCTTTAAAGAGTTTCTTTGCCTGAAGCATGAGCTCTAATGCTCTCCAGCTTATTATTTGGTCCAATGTCTACTTCATCTAATTTTCTCCACATTCATTCATTCAATCATATTTATTACTCTGTGCAGAGCACTGTAATAAGCAATTGAGAAAGTATAATGCAACAATAAACAGTGACATTTCCACCATGGCTGATAGCATTAGCTGCACTACAGGCTGTGAATATCGACTGTCTGCCTGGTTTCAGCATTCTGGTGGACTAACCATTTTCTGAGATTGTTTTCAATGTTACCAACCTTATGCCTTTTAGAATTTTGCACATGATGCTCCTAGTCCATTCCTTGTCAACAAGAAAAAGAAGCTTATATGCTTCTGCAGATGTCTAATTAAAATCCACTATATTTAATGTTTTTTATGTAAAAAAAAATCCCGTTGGCACAACATTTCCATGTTAGGCTAGGAATGACTGTCCTTTATTATAATAGGGTTTCTAATGAATGACATGTCAAAGTTTTGACTTTCAAAGCACTTATAAAGTGTGTCAATCATTTACACTTTTCCTGCTGAAACAAACATTCTACCAGTCATACCTTTAAGGGATGCCCCTGATTTTTCATCGAAAATTTTTTCATCAAAAATTCTTTCTGCCTTTATTTCATCTGGTGGTACCTCTTACTTATAATGGAAATATAAGGAGTGAAAAAAATGACAGGTTTATAGAAGAGCTGAACATTTTTAGTAGGTATTTTAAATATGACTTTCCCAAGTTCCTTGAATGACTGATTTCCCTAACTTCTCTGTTTGGGAAATAGACTTTGCCTGATTTTATGTCCTTTTCCCTATATTTTTAGATCATTACCATTTGCATTAAAGAATTGCATCAACAACAAATGACCTTCACCTTTAAGTTGAAAACAAAAGTACGTGTGTAAAAAACTAAACAGAAGTAGTAACTGAATTCCTTTCTCCTCTGCTCAATGTTGCTTAGCAACCCAAAGAAAGTGGTTAGTCCACCAGAATGCTGAAACCAGTCAGACAGTTGATATTCACAGCCTGTAGTACAGCTAATGCTATCAGCCACGGTGGAAGGGCAGCTGACGCTTAAGTTCTAAATACAAGAGGGAAGTCTCTCTGAGAGAACACTATTTTTGGAATAGAAGAAAAAAGAATTCAAATAAGACCAAATGTAAATAAGACCAAATGGGAGAAATAATAAATATGGCATTTAGTTCATTGTACTCAGTTTACGGTATTTAGTAAGTGTATACTATGTGCACTCTATTGTGATAAATAGAAGATAATAAATCAGATTCAATCACTTTCCCACACAGGACAAGAGAAAGAGAGAGCAGGTATCTTATTCAATATTACAAATGAGGAAACTGAGGCACAGAAAAATAAGGTGAGTTACTCTAGGTCATGCAGCAGGCCAGAGGCTGAGCTGGGTCTAGAACCCAGTTCTCCTGATTCTTGATTCCTGATGTCTTGGTCTTTCCACTCTACAACTTTGTCAAGTAAATGACTAAGTTGTGTTTTTCCCTCACTTTCTGTGTGATTGACAAGGACTTGTCAAACAAATGGAATTGTAAGAAGAGTGGCCAATTTAAAAAAGCATGGGATGCCAGAGACAAATATGTACATCTGCTTTATGTAGAATATATGAATGGAAAATGGGAAATGGGAAATATATAAATAGAAATGGGAAGCTGCATGGCCTAGTGGATAGAGCACAGGCCTAAGAGTCAGAAGGATCTGGGTTCTTATCACAGATCTGCCACTTATCTGCTGTGTAACCTAGAGTAACTCACCATATGTTTCTGTGCCTCAGTTGCCTCATCTGTAAGAAGCAGCATGGAGTAGTGGATGGAGCAGAGGGTTGGGAATCAGAAGGTCATGGGTTCTAATCCCTGATCCACCAATGGTCTGCTCTGTGACCTTGGGCAAGCCACTTTATGCGGTATGAGCCCATGTGTGACAGGGTCTGTGTCCAACCTGATTCACCTGTACCTACCCCAGCACTTAGAACGGTGCCTGGCACATAGTAAGTGCTTAACAAGTACCATAATTATTAACTATTATTATCTTAAAGTGAGGATTAAGACTGTGAGCCTCTTTTGGGACATAGACTGAGTCCAACCTTATTATCCTATATATATCCCAGCACTTAGTACAGTGATTGGAACTTAATAAGTGCTTAAATGCCATAAAAAACATAATTCCAAAAGTAAATGTGGAATATTTAATATTATCAATATTAACAATTAATTATTAATGTTAATATTACATATTCCATATTGAATTACTTAGTGGGTGACCTAATATATGTGTATATACATATATATAAAAGAGAGAGAGAGAGTGGTCCCTCATATCTAAAGATGATTCTGTGAGGAGTGGGAGTCCATCCACGTGTTGTTGAAAAAGTCATCAGGGAACCTTTTCATGCCCTTCACCTTATTCAGATTGAGCAAAATATTTCTTAAGTAGGGTTTCTCAGACTGTTTATCAGAATATAATATAATAATATGATATAGCATGATATATTATATATTTGTATTAGCTCTGAAGAAAGTGTCACCCTAAATCATCCTAAACATTTTTTGTGAAAAACTACTGCATACTTCCCTGCAGGTACTGTGATGGTCATTTGGGCATCTCAAGAATACAGTATAAACACTATTCATATTGCCATTGAGCCAATAGCTATTCCCTGCAGATATACCATAATAATGATGGTAATTGTTAAGTGCTTACTATGTGCCAAGCACTGTTCTAAGCACTGGGGGAGATACAAGGTAATCAGGTTGTCCCAGGTAGGGCTCACAATCTTAATCCCCATTTTATGGAAGAGGTAACTGAAGCCCAGAGAAGTGAAGTGACTTGCCCAAAGTCACATAGCTGACAAGTGGTGGAGCGGGGATTAGAACCCATGACCTCTGACTCCCAAGCCCGTGCTCTTTTCACTAGGTCACACTGCTTCACTATCTCACCTCACTGTCCCTAAGAGGTATCTATCTGAATTTCTAGATACTTTTTTCATAATACATATCATGTGCTTATGTAGATAGCCCACCAGACAAAAACTGTTTATACTGCACCAGTGTGCAAACAGTTTCACAGAGTGTTGCAATCAAATGCTAGAAGATAAGTACTAAAATGCAGTAAAATATTTTATGCCTTACCTTTAAGCTTAAAAACATAAAAATCAACAAAAACCACCAACAGCACCTATCTGTTTCTGTTTTTGCATTTTCTGTGGTTGGGGATGATCCAAATCAGAAATGCCAAACTCCCATGAGTACTGCACTTTAGTTGCCAGTCCTGAATTAACCCCTGTATACTAAGTAAAGAGTCTTCTGTCTAACTTTGCAGTGAAGAGATTTAAACACAATCTAGAAAGCACTCTATGTGTCTTTTGCCACTTGTGCCACTTGTCTGCTGTGTGACTTTGGGTAAATCACTAAACTTCTCTGTGCTTCAGTTACCTCATCTGTAAAGTGGGAATTAATATTGTGAGCCCCACCTGGGACAACCGGATTGCCATGTATCTCCCCCAATGCTTAGAACAGTCCTTGGCACATAGTAAGTGCTTAACAAATACCATTATTATTATTATTTTGCTTCCTCATTAAACTAAACAAAAGAAAATTTTCAGGACTTTCTCCGCTAACTTTTTTTCTTTGCCTTGGTGAGAGGTAACAAGTACCTTCTCGACCTGAACTAAGTAGGTTTCCAACATGAATTAAATTTTTTATGTTTTCAGACATTTCTGAGATTATAGGGAAGGGAACAAAAAATGAACCTCTCCTGACAGAATTGGACAATTCATCTTTCATAAAACAATGAAGAGAAAAATGGGCACAGCAATTGTCTTTGGTATTTCTTTTCCACTCTCTCAGTTCTGAAATGTAATGATCGTAAAAACCTCCTTAAAGTAATGGGGAGATGGTAACAATTATGCAAATCAACAAAAAAATTGATCCTGCCGAGAATTTTTAATAATGCACTAATTGCCAGATAAGGAAATCAAATTACACATTAGTGGGCAAATTTTCCTCTCTGTGTGTAGGGAGTTACATATACAATTCTTGTTAACAGTAGCAGTTGTGTATGAAATTCTTGTGGGGTGAGATGAAATGTAAGTCTTGTAAACTACTTTTGGCTTTTAGTTCCCGGAGTGAATTTGGTTTCTACACATCACTAAGTTATTTTAGTTCTCTTTAAATGATATTTAAAGTCCTCCTCAATATATGGTCACCAATTATGGGCAGGGATTGTCTCTCTTCATTGCTGATTGTACTTTCAAAGTGCTTAGTACTGTGCTCTGCTCACAGTAAGCGCTCAATAAATACAATTGAATGAATGAATGAGGCCAGATACATTCGGCACCATGAAGATTATGTTTTCCCTTACACAACAGTATTGGACAATGATTTTCCCCAAAGCAGCCAGGAGTTGTGTATGAAATTCTTATTTGGGTGTGATGAAATATAGGTCTGGTAAACTACATTTGACTTTTAGTTCCTGGTGCAAATTTGGTTTCTGCACATCAATCAGATATTTCAGTTCTTTTTTAATGATCTTTAGTGCTTTCCTATTCAACTCATGGTCCCCAGATCAGGAAACCAGACACAGTTGACAGCATGAAGATTAAGTTTTCCCTTACCCAACAGTGTTTAACAGTGTTTTTTCTCCAAGCAGCCAGGAGCCATTTTGACTCACATAAAGGAACTATTTGCTTGTAGGGGTCCATTCTATATAAAAGCTGATGTGAATGCTGAAGGCTATTTCTGTTGGTACAAGGTTCACTTCAGCATATATCTGCCAGAGCCCACTTAGTCCCTCAGGTGCTGCACACCCACCCACCCTATTATTAGAAAAATTAATTCATTCAATCATATTTATTAGGCACTTACTGTGTGCAGAGCACTGTACTAAGCGCTTGGAAAGTACAATTCAGCAACAAGCATCCTTGGAAAAATGATCAAACAGTTTCAAAAGAAGGAGTAATACTAAATAATGATAATAACAACAATAATAATGATTGTGCCATTGTTAAACACTTACTATGTGTCAGGCACTGTACTAAGCAGTGGAGCAAATACAAGCAAATTGGGTTGGACACATCCACTGTCCCACATGGGGCTCACAGTCTGATTCCCCATTTCACAGATGAGGGAAATAAGGAACAGAGAAGTGAAGTAACTTGCCGAAGATCACACAGCATGGGATTAAAACTCAGGTCCTTCTGATTCCCAGGCTTGGCCTGTATCCACTAGGCCACGCTGCACAAGGAGTACCTTGCAGGCTTGACCCCACTTCCCCTTCCAGTTATCGCCCTATCTCCCTACTACCCTTCCTTTCCAAAATCCTAGAACGAGTCATCTACAATCGATGCTTAGAATTCCTTAACTCCCATTCTCTCCTGGACCCCCTCCAATCTGGCTTCCGTCCCCTCCACTATACCGAGACTGCTCTCTCTAAGGTCACCTATGACCTCCTTCTTGCCAAATCCAATGGCTCCTACTCCATTCTAATCCTCCTTGACCTCTCAGCTGCCTTTGACACTGTCAACCATCCCCTCCTCCTCCACACCTTATCTCACCTTGGCTTCACGGACTCCATCCTCTCCTGGTTCTCCTCTTATCTCTCTGGCTGGTCATTCTCGGTCTCCTTCGCAGGTGTCTCCTCCCCCTCCCATCTTTTAACTGTTGGAGTTCCTCAAGGGTCAGTTCTTGGCCCTCTTCTGTTCTTCATTTATACTCACTCCCTTGGTGAACTCATTTGCTCTCACGGCTTTGACTACCATCTCTACGCAGATGACACACAGATCTACATCTCTGCCCCGTCCTCTCCCCCTCCCTTCAGGCTCGCATCTCCTCCTGCCTCCAGGATGTTTCCACCTGGATGTCGGCCCACCACCTAAAACTCAACATGAGCAAGACTGAGCTCCTCATCTTCTCTCCCAAGCCCGGTCCTCTCCCAGACTTCCCCATCACCGTGGATGGCACGACCATCCTTCCCATCTCTCAGTCCCACAATCTCAGTGTCATCTTTGACTCGTCTCTCTTGTTCACCCCCACACATCCGATCCGTTACCAAGACCTGCCGGTCTCACCTTTACAATATCGCCAAGATCCGCCCTTTCCTCTCCACCCAAACAGCTACCTTACTGCTATGGGCTCTTGTTATATCCCGGCTAGACTACTGTGTCAGCCTTCTCTCTGATCTCCCTTCCTCCTCTCTCGCCCCGCTCCAGTCTATTCTTCACTCCGCTGCCTGGCTCATCTTCCTGCAGAAACAAGCTGGGCATGTCACTCCCCTTCTTAAACACCTCCAGTAGTTGCCTATCAACCTCTGCTCCAAACAAAAACTCTTCACTCTAGGCTTCAAGGCTCTCCATCACCTTGCCCCTTCCTACCTCTCCTCCCTTCTCTCTTTCTACCGCCCACCCCGCACGCTCCGCTCCTCTGCCGCCCACCTCCTCCCCGTCCGTCGGTCTCACCTATCCCGCCGTTGACCCCTGGGCCATGTCCTCCCACAGTCCTGGAATGCCCTCCCTCCTCACCTCCGCCAAACTAATTCTCTTCCCCTCTTCAAAACCCTACTTAAAACTCACCTCCTCCAAGAGGCCTTCCCAGACTGAGCTCCCCTTCTCCCTCTACTCCCTCTACCGCCCCCCCTTCTCCTCTCTGCAGCTCTTTTCCCCCCATTTCCCTCTGCTCCTCCCCCTCTCCCTTCCCATCCCCTCAGCACTGTACTCGTCTGCTCAACTGTATATATTTTCATTACCCTATTTATTTTGTTAATGAAATATACATCGCTTTGATTCTATTTAGTTGCCATTGTTTTTACGAGATGTTCTTCCCCTTGACTCTATTTATTGCCATTGTTCTTGTCTGTCTGTCTCCCCCGATTAGACTGTAAGCCCGTCAGACGGCAGGGACTATCTGTTGCTGACTTGTTCATTCCAAGCACCCAGTACAGTGCTCTGCACATAGTAAGCGCTCAATAAATGCTATTGAATGAATGAATGAATTATGAAGGGAAATCTTTGGTCACTTCCTGCAAAGCTGATGTTAAGAAGAAAAGCCCAATAGAAGGTATAAAGGAGGTGAGATATTTTGCATATGTCTACTTAGCTAGCACATCAAAATATCATGGAAAATTGTCCAACTCCAGTAACTTCCCAACTACAAGAATAAAATCCCCAAAATCTGAAACATTCCTTAAATGTAAGTATAATATAATCTACCACTAAAACAAAATCAGCAGTTTAGAGACAAAACTAGCCAGAAGAGATCTGGAGAAACAGCTTCACTTCCTCTCCCCCAAATCTCTCTTTGACCCCTCTAATTTGACTTCTGTCCCCTTCACTCCACAGAAACTCCTCTCTCAAAGGTCATACGTGATCTCCTTCCTGGCAAATCCAATGGACTCTACTCCATCTTAATCCTCCTTGACCTCTCAGCTGCTTTCTTCTGGAAACATTATCAAACTTTGGTTTCACTGTCTTTACTGGTTCTCCTTCTATTTCTCTGGCCACTCTTTCTCAATAACTTTTGCAGGCTTCTCCTCTACTTCCCTCCTACTAGCTAAAAGTTCAGCTTTGGGTACCCTTCTATTCTTTATCTGTTCACACTCCTTTGGAGAACTCATTTTCTCCCATAGCTTCAACTACCATTTCATTGTGGATAATTCCCAAATCTACATCTCCAATCCTGACCTCTTTCCATCTCTGCAGTCTCACATTTCCTTCTGCCTGCAGGAAACCTCTTCTTGGATGTCCTTTCTACCCCTCAAATTTAACTTGTCCAAAATAGAACTCCCTATATTCCCATACACACCTGGTCCTCCCCCTGACTTTTCTGTCACCACCATCCTTCTTGTCTCACAAGTCCATAAACTTGGTGTTCTCCTCAACTCACCTCTTTCATTCAAACTACATACTCAATCTGTCACTTAATGCTGTTAGTTCAACGTTCAAAACATCTCTGAAATCCACCCTTTCCTCTCCATCCAAACTGCTACTCTATGTTAATCCAAGCATTTAGTCTATCCCACCTTGACCACAGCATCAGCCTCCTTGCAGATCTCCCTGCCTCCGGTCTTTCCCCATTCCAATCCATCCTTCACTCTGTTGCTTGGATTATTTTTCTACAAAAACGTTCAGACCATGTTTTCCCACTCCTCAAGAACTTCCAGTGATTACTCATTCACCTCTGCATCATACAGAAACTCCTTACCATTGACTTTAAAGCACTCAATCCTCTTGCCCCTTCCTATTTTACCCTGCTGCTCTCCTACAATCCAGCCTTCACATTTCACTCTTCTAATGTCAACCTATTCACTGTACCTCAGACTCATCTATCTCACTGCCGACCTCTCGTCCATGTCCTGCTTCTGGCCTAGAATGCCCTCCCTCTATATATTTGGCAGGCAATTACTCTCCTCACCTTCAAAGTCTTTTTGAAGACACAGTCGCTCCAAGAAGGCTTCTCCAACTAAGCCCTCATTTCCTCTTATCCCTCTCCCATCTGCTTTGCCCTTGCACTTGAATTTGCTCCCTTTATTCACCCCTCCCTCAACCCCCCAGCACTTATGGACATAACCATATTTTATTTTAGTTTATATTAATGTCTATCTCCCCTTTAGGCTGTAAGCTCATTGTGGGTAGAGAACATGTCTACCTACTCTGTTATAAGCATTTAGTATGGTGCTCTGCACACAGTGAGAGCTCAATAAATGCAATTACTTGATTGACCGAGAGATCATTTGGTCCAGACCTTTGCCACCAAACTGGAGAAAAGATGATCTTGAGACATGGAGACTTCATAACCTCTCAAGGTAGCTTATTCCCGGATATTCAAGAAGTTCTTTCTCATACTAAAATCTCTCCTGTTTTGACTTAAGCCATTTCCTCTTGTTGAGTCTCTTGTAAAGAACAAATGGTCAATATCCACATTATATATAATTCATACATTTTGAAGATAGTTATCATCACCTTGTAGTCTTCTCCTCACTAAACAAAATAATCCCTTTACCTTGCCTCATAGAACATATTTTCTAATATTTTAATAATCATTTTTGTTACTCTTCTCTACATTACTCATACATGTTAAGCAACTGAAGTTAATATATATGATATATATATATAACATGTATATAATATGTTAAGCATCTTGTATATTAATAAGGATTGGAGCTCTACAAAGAATAGCTTTGTCTGTCTACCCCGTTTAGACTGTGAGCCCGTTGTTGGGCAGGGATTGTCCCGAATTGTACAATCCAAGTGCTTAGTACAGTGCTCTGCACATAGTAAATGCTCAATAAATACAATTGAATGAATGAATGGTTACTATTCAATTCCAGCTTTCCCTTCTCTTGTTGCTACATCCTGGAACCTTGTAGCCAACATAGTAAGTGTATAGTTACCTCAGTCTTTCAGATCTTGTATTGGATTATAGTTGTATATGTCCACGTTTTCCCACCCTGTATTTGTATCATTTGTTTTTGGTTTTTTTTCCTAAGTACACTACTTTTAAATCGTAACTGTTTCATTCCTGTGCCAAGCCCTGGAGAAGGTTTTATCAGATGCATTTCCTTTCCCACCTGAGAATCACTATGTAAGAGGTAGGATGAGCAGTGCCCCTTTAGCAGATGAGAAAAATGAGACACAGAGAGGTTGAGTGATTTGCCTAAGGTCATACAGCTGGCCAGTGTTGACATTTTTCTGTGCTTTATTAACGGTATTCATTAAAGGTTTACTATGTTCCAGGCACTGTATCATGGTCTGAGGTAAGATACTAGTCAAACTGGTTAAACACTCCATGTTCCATGCAGGGCTCACATACAATTCCCATTTTACAGTGAGGTAACTGAAGCACAGAAAATTTAAGTGACATGCTCAAAGTCACACAGCAGACAAGTGCAGGAGTTTGGATGAGAATTCAGGTCCTCTGACTCTCAGAACTGTCCTCTTTCCACTAGGCCACACTACTTCTAGAACTAGAAGCAAAGTTTCCTAATTCTACATCCATGCTTTTTCTACTACACCAGAAGGTCAATTTTAGG
The DNA here is from genome assembly GCF_004115215.2 of Ornithorhynchus anatinus. Lineage (NCBI taxonomy): Eukaryota > Metazoa > Chordata > Mammalia > Monotremata > Ornithorhynchidae > Ornithorhynchus > Ornithorhynchus anatinus. The sequence continues at coordinate 114,226,085 of NC_041729.1, forward strand.
AGGGCTACATTTCCAATCTGTCTAAATCAAGTTTTGATCCTAACCTCCAAGGGTTTAATAACTAACCTAATGTAATATCATGCACTGGAAATATGGTGAGCATGTATTCTATTATCCTTTTATACTAATATTGAAGTACCCTATTTCCTAACAATATTGAATAAAACCAATCCCAACAGCTATTTCTGTGGAGCAAACCTGTATGCCCTGTAGTTTGAGACCAAACCACTAATGAGTACTCTAGAGTTAACTGTTTATCCAGGTAGTTTCAAATCATTGGTTTAATGTGTGAAGGTGGCCCAAAAGGCCCAAATCAAACTGGGCATCTCCATGAAACATACTGAAAACAAAATTAAAAAGTGTTGCATTTTCAGAATCATCTTCAGCAGAATTTGCCAAGTGCCTACTGCAGTCAGAATAAAATTGCAGCCTGCAAGTCATATACAACCTGTCCAGGACAGTCTGGCAGAACTGCATCTGAGGCCTTTCCTTGCCTAAAGCTTTTGGAAGCCAACTACTTGTTCTGATTGGAGGAGTCACTGTGATTATAGTCAGGAGTTGCCCTTGAGGGATTTATACTATAATAGGGAATATAGTCAGACATAAATTATTATTATCATTATTATTCATTCATTCAATTAATCATATTAATTGAGCACTTACTGTGTGCAGAGTAGTTTCCTAAGATCTTGGGAGAGTAAATACAACAATAAACGGACACATTTCCTGCCCGTAATAAACTTACAGGCTTTATATTTGTTAGGCATTTTACTATATGTCAAGCACTATAATAAACGCTGGGTAGATACAAGATAAGTAAACAATTGGTAAGTAAACAATAGTCATAATTATGATTATCATTTTTATGGGGTTTGTTAAGTGTCTACTATGTGACAAGTATTGATTTAAGTGCTGAGCTAGATGCAAGTTAATCAGGTTGGACACAGTGCTTCTAGTTCTATAATGGGCTCACAGCTTAAATAGGGGTGAGCCATTTTACATATGAGGAAACTGAGGCACAGAGAAGTTAATTGACTTGCAAAGGTGACAACAGGCAACTGGCAGAGCCAGGGTTAGAACTAAGGTCCTCTAACTTCCAGACCTCTTTCCACTAGGCCACACTGCTCGTCATATGTCTTATTTATTTGTTTAAAATAGTAGAATTAAATAATGAATACAAGTGTGTAGATATAGTAATAACAAATTTAACAAATACATAGATGAATGTACAAGATAGGGGCCTGTCTCTCCCTTTAATCTGTGAGCTCCTTGTAGGCAGGTGTCATGTCTACAAACTCTAGTATACTGTATCTCTCAGGGGTTTAGTACCATGCTCTGCACACATTAAGCATTCAATAAATATTACTAATTAACTGATTGATAATTTGACTGATTTCTTGGAACTAAATGTGACTCTTGAGAAAGGTAAATGGAATGAGGTAATTAAAACTACTGTGCAGGCAAGGCTTAGACAAGGGGCGCATCAACTGAACACCCCACAACACACAGTGCCAGTATCATGCATAGCACTGATGTCCCTACCTACCATCACTTGTGCTCCAACTAACAGAGGGTGGAAGGACTAGAGATGGCAGGGTGAAATCAGCATCAGACAGCCTTCTCTGGGCTTGAGAGCTACAAGAAGCTCTTCTGGGGACTCTATACCAGGCAAAATAGGTGAGTGTCAACCACAAAAGGTTATGGACCGGGTACTCTGCCCTGGAACCTGGTAGGTGACTTTAGGTGTCAGAATTATGCTGCTTGGACTACCTATCCTGGGGCACTCAGGAAAGGAGTCTTCACCCTATTCTGTCCAGAGAGGGAGTCCTGTACTTGCACGGAGGAACTCCTTGCCCACTCAGGAGGTTTTCGTGAGCTCAGCAGCTTTTCCCGAATTGGAAGGAAAAGATCAAGCAGGAGGACTGTAGGCAGGAGCAAGAGGAGGGGCAGTAGATGGGGCAAAGTCAGGGACAAAATCAGAAATACGGGGCATGTTAGACCCACCGCATACCGCAGGGAATCCTTTCCAGTATCTGCATCCTAGGAACTTGCCATGCAATGGGGAGGAAGGTGTCCTGCTCCAAGCTGGGGAGAGCAGGACCCACCTGCTCATACAGTTCTTACTGAAGCCTCTGTGGGGAATGGTGAGGGATTCCTGTCTTTACTGGTGGGCCCAAGTGGCAAGGGAGAGGTCTCACCTCAGCTTCTTTAGCTTGAATGTGTGAGGAAAGAGGAGGAGAAAGAAAGGGTGAAAAGAGAAGGGAGAAGATGTTCACTTAAGCCATTCTTCTCTCACTCTGTCCCTTAATTCTTCTCCCTTCCCATCCCTTCCCCACCGGTTATTTACTCTCCTTCCTTTCCCCTCCACTACTGGTGGAAGCAACCACTGCTATGAGGTTATGTGTCATGTGGGAGACCATAAAACTAAGTATCCCTGGCTCCGTAAGATTGAGCTGAATCTGGCCCAGGCATTGCTGACCTCGTGTGGAACAGGGGTGTTGAGGGGAAACAAAGCATTTAAAATGTCACCTCCATTTGGGGCTGGGACAGGTTAAAGACATTTAAAATCATTATTTTCTCAATGAGGGAAACAGCGTTCATATTTTTACAAATTGCATAATTGGCCCTCTGTGCTTCAGTTGCTCAAAGGTTTAATTTTGTTTTATTCTTATATACAGGTGTTGCAAATCAATCAATCAATAGTATAGAGTGCTTACTGTGTGCCAGGCACTATACTAAGCACTTGGTAGAGTACAATGTGACACTATAACAGACACATTACCTGTCCACAATGAGCATACAGTTCAGAGGGGGAGACAGACATTAATATAAGTGAAAATAAATTATTAATATGTACATTTGTGCTGTGGAGCTGAGGGTGGGGTGAAAGGGAGCAAATCAGGGCTACACAGGAGAGAGTGGGAGAAAAGGAAATGAGGGCTTAATCAGGGAAGGAAGGCCTCTTGTAGGAGATGTGCCTTCAATCAGGCCTTGGAGGGCGGGGGGGTGAATAATTGTTTGGTGGACATGAAGAGGGAGGGCATTCCAGTCCACCTCCTCCAAGAGGCCTTCCCAGACAGCTTCCCCTTTTCCCTCTGCTCCCTCTGCTGCCTCTCTGCACCTCCCCTTCACCTCCCCTCATCTAATCCCCCTTTCCCCTCCTTTCCCTCTGCTCCTCCCCATCTCCCTTTCCCTCCCCTCAGCACTGTGCTTGTCTGCTCATTTGTATATAATTTTATTACTCTATTTTGTTAATGAGCTATACATCCCCTTGATTCTATTTATTGCTATTGTTTTTGTCTGTCTCCCCCAGTTAGACTGTAAGCCATCAATGGGCAGGGATTGTCTCTATCTGTTACCGAATTGTATATTCCAAGAGCTTAGTAAAAGGAGCAAAGTCTGAAGGTTGGGTTGTAGTAGTAGAGTAACGAGGTGAGATAGGAGAGGGCAGGGTGATTGAGTGCTTTAAAGTTGATGGTAAGGAGTTTCTGCTTTATGTGGAGCTGAATGGTCAACCACTGGAGATCCTCAATTAGTGGAGAAGAATTGACTGAATGTATTTGTAGAAAAATTATCTGGACAGCAGACTCAGATATGGACTGGAGTGGGGAGAGACAGGAGGCAGCGAGATTAGCCAGGAGACTGTTAAAGTAATCAAGGCAGGATAGGACAAGAGCTTGGATTAATATGGTAGCAGTTGGGATGGAAAGAAAAGGGTGCACTTTAGTGATGTTGTGTTGTGAAGGTTGAACCGACAAGATTGTGATAGATTGAATATGTAGTTTGAATGAGAGAGACGGTAAAGAATAATGCCAAGGTTACAGGTTTGTGAGACCGGAAGAATGGTAATGTTGTCTATAGTGACAGAAAAATCAAGGGGAAGACAGTGTTTGGTTGGAGAGAAAAGGAGCTCTGTTTTGGGCATGTTAAATTTGAGTTGTCAGAGGGACATCCAAGTAAAGATGTCTCAAATGCAGGAGGAAATGCGAGACTGCACAGAGGGAAAGAGATCAGGGAGGAGATGTAGATTTAGGTATTAGACTGTAAGCCCGTCAAACGGCAGGGACTGTCTCTATCTGTTGCCGACTTGTTCATCCCAAGCGCTTAGTACAGTGCTCTGCACATAGTAAGCGCTCAATAAATACTATTGAATGAATGAATGAATGAATGAAAGGTATCATTTGCATAGAGGTGGTAGTTGAGCCATGGGAGCAAATGAGTTTTCCAGACAGTGGATGTAGATGGAGAATAGAAGGAGACCCAGAATTGAACCTTGAGGGACCCTCACAGTTACGGGGTGGGAGGCAGAGGAGGAGCCCACAAAGAAGACCAAGAATGAATGGTCAGAGAGATAAGAGGGGAACCAGGAGAGGAAGCCAAGGTTGGATAATGTTCATAGTGTTGAAGGCAGCTGAGAGTTCGAGGAAGATTAGGATGAAGTAGAGGCCGTTGGATATGTAAAGAAAGAGATCACTGGTGACCTTTGAGACGGCGGTTTCTGTGTAGTGAAGGGGATGGCACCAGATCGGAGGGGATCAAGGAGAGATTTGGAGGAGAGAAACTTAACACAGTGGGTGTAGACAACTCGCTCAAGGAGTTTGGAGAGGAATGGTAGGGGTGAGATCGGGCTGTGGTGTAAAGGGAGAGTTTTTAAATATAAGGGAGACATAAGCATGCATGAAAGCTGTGGGGAAGAAGCCATTGAAAAGCGAACAGTTGAAGATGGAGGTCACGGCCGGAGGGGAAGAGGTGAAGAGCCAAGTGTTTGATGAGGTGTGAAGGAATGGGGTTGGATGTGCAGGTTGAGGGGTCAGAATTTTGAGATAGGGCAGGAGATCTCCTTTGGGAATACTGCAGCGAAAGATGGAAGAGCTGAAGGGGCAGAAGGAAGGAGGGACTGGAGAGGAGCCGGGGAGGTTTTAGGGAAACCACAACTGAAAGTTTCAATTTTTTCAATAAAGTATGTAGTCAGGTCATACAGGGCAAGAGATGGGGGAGGCGGAGACACAGTGGGTTTGAGGAGGCAGTTAAACATATGGTACAATTGACAAGGGCAACGGGCATGGTTGTCAATAATGATGGAGAAATAATTTTGCCAGGCAGAGGAGAGCACAGAGTTAAAGCACTTGATGTTGACCTTGAGGTGGATGAGGGTCGGCCTGCTACCTAGGTTTCCATTTGTATGACTTGTAGCTCGTGCAAAGAAGTGAAAGAAGTGGACTCTGGGGGTAATCCAGGGCAGTGGATTAGTAGTACGACATTGACAGAGTTAGGGGAGTGAGACAGTTGAGTTCAGTAGAGATAGTAGTGTTGAGAGAGTCAGTTTGCAACTCAGGGAAGGTAGTTTGGATATGGAGGCTTTGGGATCGAAAGATCAATGATCTCTTTAGAGGTACAGGATAGATTTGTCAGGAGGAGGGGTGTTGGGGAGAAAGCAGGTGACAAGGTTGTGATCAGATAGAGGGATATCAGAGTTGATGAGAGTAGAGATTGTACAATGACTTGAGATGATGAGATCAAGTATGTATCCAAGCTGGTGAATGGTATAGCTGGGGTGGAGCAGGAGGTCAGTGGAGTTGAGGAGTGATAGAAAGTGGGCAGCAGAAGGGGCCCCAAGAACAATCCCAGGATGAGGGGATAGCATGATTATAAAGGTCGACGGATTAATCAGGCAACATTTACTGGAAACATTAGCTTTTAAGAAAGACTTTTTGATGGCATTTATAATATAATTTAACATTAAAAAATACAGCCATTTCAAGTTTCCTAGAAAATACTATGTTAAGAGCTGAGAACTATCATCACGTTGACAACAATGAAGCTGCTTGTGGTTAGGGAACACGTTTACCACCAAGAGCTGCAGAGTGGCCTAGTGGAAAAAGCACGGGCTTGGGAGTCAGAGGAGGCGGGTTCTAATCCCGGCTCTGCCACTTGTCTGCTCTGTGACCTTGGGCAAGCCACTTTACGTCTCTGTAACAGGCCTCAGTTACCTCATCTGTAAAACGGTGAGCCTCATGTGGGACAACCTGATTACTTTGTATCTAACCCAGTGCTAGAACAGTGCTTAGCACATAGTAACAAATACCATAATTATTATTATTATTAAGAGTTTAGTGCAGAGCTTAGTGGACATAGTAAGCACTCAGTAAATATTACTGATAAGGTTCTGGCTCCAGGATTCCTTCATAAATGGAAGAGATAGAGACTGGTGTCCATCCCTAGATTGTATTTTTTTTTTACACCCCAATTTGGGATTACATAAAGGAGTCTTTTCTTTGCAGAGATGTGCTATTCTTCCATTCACTTAGCACTGATTAGATTCTCCAAAGGAATCTAGCATTAAAATGGATTCTATAGTGGGAAGGAATATAATATAGGAGAGATAATGCCTTTCCCCTCACATGATTTGCAATCTACAAATGTGGTTTTTAGTTTTCTGAAATTCATAGGGGAATCTAAATTATCTTATTGAGGTTATATTCTAGAGCATATACTTTGGACCATTTCAATATACAGTGTACAATTCAATAGCCATGATAGAAATGCTAGTGATTACACACCTGACTATTTACTATCTATATTAATGAATTAATGAATAAATATATTCATATACACATATATGTATATTTCTGTTCAAGAGAAAAATTAACCTTGCCAAGAGAAGACTAAAAAAGATTACTTATAGTCATCAGAACAAGGAAAGAAACTGATCTCTCTCCTTCAGGTGGAGCATTTGAAATCAGGATTAAATTAGAACAATAATCATAATGGTATTTGTTAAGTGCTTACTATGCGCAAAGCACTGTTCTATGCGCTAGATGTGGGGGGAATACAAGGTGATCAGGATGTCCCATGTGGGGCTCAGAGTTTTAATCCCCATTTTACAGATGAGGTAACTGAGGTACAGAGAAGTTAACTGACTTTGCCCAAAGTCACAGAGATGATAAGTGGCGGAGTCAGAATTAGAACCCATGACCTCTGACTCCCAAGCCCGGGCTCTTTCCACTGAGCCACATGGAAAGTGTGCTGTGGGAGTGGAAAGCATTATAACAAACTTTGGAGGAAGACAGAGATTATGCAACATTTATATTTGAGCTTTTCTGCTAATTTTATTTCCTGCCCTCTCTCCTCATACTTTTCAAGTTCATTTAAGGGCAGGAATTTGTCCTCTTCTTCTTTTGTAACATGTCACATTACTTAATATAGCATAAACATCAACAAATTTTATTTTTATGCTCAGGATGGCAAGTTTGTATAAATTCAAGGCTTTTTCTTCATTGTATTTTGTCGTTATTTTCACTTACAAGTTAGGAATTCTTGCTTTGAGGGAGCTTGCCTCCACCCACCTGCTGCACAGTATGATTAAAGGTGAGTTTCAACTAATGCCATTAATTAAAAACAATCAATCAGTGGTAGTCATTGAGTGCAAAATTTGTGCAGAGTACTCTACTAAGTGCCTGGAAGAGTACAGTTCAGGAGATTTGGTAGAAACAAACCCTACCTACAAGGAGAGCAAGTAATGATTTGCCCACCATGACCCATGTAGCTAAGGAATACCAAGAAGCAGGCTGCTAAGCCTCTCTGTTCTAATTTCTCCCCTCTTTGGTTTCATGGCCATTATGTGTTTCTAGGTTAAGCTTGAATTGATTTGCTAAAGGAAGATGCTTTTGATATCTTTAGTGATGAGAAAAGCAATCAAAGGGCTGCTAGGACAGGGGAGCTTCAGTTACTCAATTGATATTTATGGAGAACATATTGAGTGCAGTCCAGTCACTTAGGAGAGTACAGTAGAAACAAGATCTACACTCCCTGCCTTAAAAGAGCTCACAATAGAATGGGAAGATAGGTATTGATCCACAGTAGTGACTTTTGCCACCTGGATAAAATTGTTACTGGCCTACTGACTTTAAAAAATCTCTCTGTAAGATTAGTTTAGCATTTGTGCAGCCCTTAATGTTCTGAAATCACTTCAACACAAGCATTGAGAAACACAGCAAATAGTCTTAAAAGATAGTTCATCATTCTTATTCCCAAGAGTATGACAAATTATTAAATTACTTTATAAGGTTACTTTATAAGGTTATCAAGTGATTAGAGAAGCAGCATGGCTCAGTGGAAAGAGCACGGGCTTTGGAGTCATAGGTCATGGGTTCGAATCCTGTCTCTGCCACTTGTCAGCTGTGTGACTGTGGGCAAGTAACTTCACTTCTCTGTGCCTGTTACCTCATCTGTAAAATGGGGATTAAGACTGTGAGCCCCATATGGGACAACCTGATTCCCCTGTGTCTACCCCAGCGCTTAGAACAGTCCTCTGCACATAGTAAGCGCTTAAATACCAACATTATTATTATTTGATGGGAGAGCTAAATCAAAGTGCATGGCTCTCATATTTCAATGAAGACCACTTACCCGTGTTGATTAAGAAAGCTAATGATTACTGGCAACTAAGTATTACTGCATTGCACTGCCTGACATATTGTCAGTGTTAAGTGTTTAATGCAATGCTCTGCATGCAGTAAGCACTCAATTAATACCATGATTGATTGTTAAAGTGTCCACCTGATGCATTTATGAAACTGTATTGGAGAAAAAGTGAATTTGACAAGCTATTGTTTACAGTTTCTCTATATATTTTCAGAGGCCCTGCAGCTAGTATTTTCTATCACTAGAAATAAAGAACAATAGACATCATTTTGAGTGTCTATTTGGAATGATAGACATAGCTCTGAATAGTTCATCTGTTCATACTTCTTTCATGTTCATAACTACTTTTGTCAAGGTACTCATTGTCCAGTTGGCATTAGAGATTTCCCAGTCTGGGGCATTTCCAGACTAGATGATTAGCTTTTTGAAGCCTGTCCTATTCCAAAACATACCCTCATTAAAATCTCTGCTCCCTCTCCTCATCCGCAATGACAATCTGTCACCTATATGTGTGGCTTTAGATGATCAGCACAGAACAATTTCATTATACTCCATCATGTGTCTGATTATTAATCCATTGTTAATACATGATTGAAGGAATATAGCAAATATCAAAGCAAGGAAAGGCAGTTTACATAGGGTGTTCTCTTGGATGGTCCTAATTAAAAAAAAACTTCATGATCTTCACGGTTCTAAATGTGTTGTTGCATTAATGCTATTACCTCTGGTTCCATTCTCATTTCATTTTCTTCCCATTTCTAGCTTCTCTGAGGTTTTTGCCCTCTTATCCTGTCTTTCACTCAGTTATTGGGGAGATGGTGATTTTCTAAAGGTCACAATTTTTGGAAATATCACTGAGACTTTTTATTGTCATTGGCTTTGTGTGGTGACAGGTTTAAGATGATTGGCACAACACATCTTAATAAACAGGGTTTTGTCCTTAAGACCCTCTTCAAGGACTTTCATATCGCTGTGAATTTATTTTAAAGGTGAAAGTTATGTGTTGCCAACTCTGAGTGACATATAAATCTCTACCTTGCTTAGGTTCAGAGAACTATGAGCGAAATGGGGGAAATACATAGACAGTTTACTTTTCCCATTCGCTGATCCCTGAGGTTATTCTATTGAAAGAATGGTCTCCAGAATGAAAGTGTATCTTTCTGAGTGCCAACAACCTCATCTCTAGCCTTGGTTTCTCTCCCTCAGTGGTGGTGGAGTGGGAAATACAGCTGGCCCCAATAACAATGTGGTGGCTACAGGCCTGCAGCCTTGAGTCACAGGTAAAAGGGGTAAAACCTTAGAACAACAGAAGTTGCCCTAAGTAACTCAGACACACAATGGAGTATTGTTCTGTGCTGATCATCTAGAGCCACACATATAGTTAACAGATTTTTATTGGGCTGGGGGGAGGGAGTAGAGATTTTTAGTGAGGGTATATTTTGGAGTAGGATAGGCTTCTAACCATCCAGAAAGCCTGAATTTGACTCTCTTCATCCCTGATGAAAATTCAAATCTTATCACATATCTGGGAAGAGAAAGTCTAGGAGTCCAATTTAAAAGCTGGAGGCACATACCTCCCTTATTCTCATGGAATTGGTACCTATGGTCAATCACCAGCTAAAAATAAATGTAAAAAGGAGGCTGTATTCCTACTGGCTACCTCTGAATAGGCACCTATTACTACCCCAAGTGGGTTCACTTCTTTTGAGGAAACCATCCCTTGTAGATTTTTAAGAATTCCTCTTGACAGAGTAGATGACTTCATTGCAATATATCTCCATCACTGTCAGATCAAGTAAGAAAGCTTAAAACCTCCAGGTTGGTCTCAATCACCCCAGATATCCTGCCAACCTTGGGAAACTCCTAAAGTAGTGTTTTCTGGACTCGTTCAATGTTTAAACAGGCCAGAATTGCAGGCAGGACTGCACTGACTGTTGCTCATCTATCGTATCAGTTATGCATCTGGGGCTGGACCACCTAGGGGGGTCCTCCTCGCATCACTAGAGATGTAGATGACTTTATAGGCAGCGTTGCATGATATCCTTATTTCAGCACCACCAGCAAAGTGGCAGCAGAGATGAAAGGGGGCTGTGGGAAATTTTGGATGTCTCTTTTCCTCCGTTTCCCTTCTGCACCATCTTAAACTTAACGTCACACCATTTCTTCACCCATCCCTTGGCCCCATTTCTATTTGGATTTCCCACCAACACCTCCAACTTAAAATGTCAAAAAACAGAACATCTTAACATACCACCCAAACTGTCTTCCCAATAACTTTCTGTAGTGAGCCTACAAGTTACTTTATTAATGACTGTTTATGATCTCATGAACAACAACAAGGAAGAGACTTTGTGAAACCACTAATGAGCTCTACCTGAGACAGATGATTGCTAGCCTATGGAGCGGGGCATGGAGGGAGGCATGCTTTTTTCTCCCTGTTCTACCTGGTAACAGGCCTGGACCAATCAATGGCTGCCACGGAGGGCCACAGCTGCCATGCCAAAGGCAGATAAAAGGCAGTTGTTTCTAATTGTGTAGGTGGATCTGTAGGTAGAGAAGTAAGCAGAAAGAAGAAATACTGGCAGAATGGATTCCTTTGATCACAGACTAATATTGGGACCTTGGTTGAGTGTGTGTGTATGTATGTATGTGTCATTCCTTTGCATGTTAGTAAAACTAAGCAAAAAGCTTTACATATTAACCTTGGGGATCAGAGGTGTGGTTTGACTTTTACTCTGTGTCACTGAGACTCTCACAGTCCAGGAAGGTCCTGGTTGGTATGAACTGGGAACTTGTGACACAAATGGTGATAAGAATGGGATTTGTGGACCTTGGTCACTGTGGTCTGGTGTTTGTGATGTGTTGCCTTGTTAACTCTCTTGGTCGGTATTTCTCTCCTATTCTTTCTCACCTCCTTCATGGAGTTCTGGGTAAGGGTGACTTGTTGGAATATTGTTATCCACCTGGAACCCTTAGCTTTAGGCAGGGTCTGCTGGCAATACTGTGTAGGGTTTTCCTTCTGAGAGGAGAAATTTACCAATGGCTAAAGCTAACTGCTTCTGATAGTATGGTAATTGCTAAAGAAGTCAGAGAAGCTGCAAATGCTATTAAAGTAGTTGAGCTTCTCCTGAAGCTTAAATTGGAGAAAATCAGTCAGGCCAGGTTAAATGCCATTGTTAAAGGTTGGTGTGATCCTAACTGCTGCAATGGAGACATCTCGTCTGATGAGAAATCAGTTGAAGCTGGCCCCACTTTAAGGGTAGCCCCAGTTGTAATCACACAGGGAGGGGTTCCTGACTCTCACCTCAAGGGATTATACTGGGGTGGGATTAGCTGCGTTAAATCAACAATCCTGCAGAGGCATTGGAGAGCCCATACCAGAGTGGCTTCTCTGGATTTATAATCATGGAGTGGCTTTACTCACTCCTGTGGAAAAGGAAGCCGAGGGTGTAGGTGGTTTGGGCAAATTAGGGGGTAAGGCCCTGAAGAATTTTTGTGCAATACTGAGGATTGTAGTTAAACTTGTCTCTAGCTCCTCTCTGAGTACCCTAGCAAAGGGCCGAATAGGACTCGGGAAGGATTCCACAGTTGCCAGTGCATTAGACTGTCGAGATGGATGAAATACAGCTCTGTCTCACGGTGGCAGGAAGGACTTCTCTTCCTCTCACACAGGTCCAAACAGTAGCCAAGGAGAAGGTAGGCAGACAAACGGGCACCTTCTGGCAGGACCCTGGTGATATGTAAGCTCTGAGGTACACTGCAACATGGTCTGGTGCCAACTCCTGGAATTGAGAATTTGGAGAATAGAGATTTAGCAGGCTTCCCATATCAGTTTTAGAGGAAATCCTCCGTACCCTAAAACGGGGGAAAAGGCAGAAGAAGAAAAAACCCAGGTAACAAGCAGCCAGGAGCTAGGGCACCCTTTCCTGCTTCCACCTGCCCTAACCTGGAAGCTTGGAGGACAGTAAAACAGTTGTGGGGCAGGGATTGTCTCCATCTGTTGCCAAATTGTACATTCCAAGTGCTTAGTACAATGCTCTGCACATAGTAAATGCTCAATAAATACGATTGAATGAATGAACAAAAAGAGTAGGGATACCAGGGAGGACTCCTGACACCTGGAGGAGTGCTCAAGATGAGCCCGTTGTTCACGAATCGAAGCCCGAGAATAGTTTTCCTAAGGTTCCAGACATGAAATGTATTAAGCATATTTGTACTAAGGACCAGTTTGAGTTGCAGGCACCCAATCAGCCTGTACAAACAAGATCTCTTGCGCTGAAACCTGCTACCACCCCTAATGAAGAAACACCTCCTGACTGAGTTGAAACCACCTCCGTTTGGTTTTAAGTACCGAAGGGATTGTGTAAATGCATTGATATTGGCTGCACTTGCTTGTCTATGTAAGAGTGCATAGATCAAGTGTGGTTAGATGAACTGGCCAGGGTGGTGAAATGGTTTCACAGAATGTTTTGGGCATGGTGAAATTTCAAAGGAGGAAGTTGGCTACCTCCACCGTTCAGAAGTTATTACTTTAGGAAACAAAGGAGGGCGGGGCGCGAGGTATTTGTTTGAGGGAAGGCACCTCCCTCAGGCAAATAAATTCCCTGTGAAATGTGGATCTCCTGACTGGAACCATTAGCTAAAGTGCAAAAATGTAAAAGAAGTAATTAGGAGAGGATCGCAACTACTCTCTCACCTCTGCAGGAATGCCTGCAGGGATGGCGCCTCTAATCTAACATAGAGGTCTGTAAACGGGTTAGAAACTGTCACCTTTACTGCCGTCCAGGTAAGGAATAGTTCGAGCAAAGAACCCTGGTTTTGAGAGATACACCATTGAGTTAAAAATGTATGGTGTGTGTGGCGGGGGCGGGGGGGAGGCGGGAAGGCCTATATGCCAATACTAAAAGTAATTGTACAAAAATATGGTCTTGCTGGGTTCTTAATCTAATCCCCTAGATTTAAGCCCAGTAGGATACATTGGCTTGAAAACAGGGTCCATTGCTCAGCTACTTCGCAGAGCACCTGTCTTGAGTCCAAGCCATGAAAAGGAAAGGACATGTTCCCACCAGAAGACATGGTCCTGAGAGGATTTGGGCATCAGTGTCGGGGTGGAAATGAGCCATGAATTATAAGAAGAAGGTGAGAGGGTGGAAAAAAGTGAGGAAAAAAATTGAGTATTCACAATTGTGGGTATTTGAGATTTGTGAATTAGATAGATTTCCACGTGTTGCTAATCTGTGGGAATGCAAGAACTCTCCTTAGATCCTTCCTACAGGTCTTGCTATTGTTGAACCAAAGAAAAGGAGGAAATGGAGCAAACCCTACATCCCAGTGTCGTTATACTACTAGAGTAGAAAAATCCCTATTGAAGGAATTGATGGTGTTATCACCATATGTGATAACATTTGAAGACTGTGTTGTATAGTTGTTGAGGGTTACCGGTGTAGCAAAGTCCCTATTGAAGGAACTGAAGGTGATATGGATTACCACTCACATGTGATATGGTGTATGTAATTGTATTTCTGGTTTGGAGACAATCCCTGTTGAACGGATTTATGGTAACACTGCTCACCACTCATATGTACCTTAATGTAAATTCCCCCATCAACTGTAGCCCTGGTTGAATGTAAATGATTGAATGTTGTTCAGGACCAAGGGGTGGAATGTGGTGAGACCACAACAAGCTACCTTATTAATGACTGTTTACGATCCTGTGAACAACAACAAGGAAGTGACTTTGCGAAGACACTGATGGGCTCTACCTGAGACAGTTGACTGGCCTGTGGGAGTGGAGCATGGAGGTAAGAGTGGCTTTCTCTCCCTTTTCTACCCGGTAACAGACCTGGACCAATCAATGACAGCACATAGGGCCACAGCTGAAATGCCTCAAAGGCATGCAGAGACGCAGCACAGAGAAGCAAGCATTGGAGCAGCAAGGTAGCAGCATTTGGAATAGAAAGAGGAAGCATTGGCAGAACAGGCTCCTTTGACCACAGACTGGTATTGGTCCCTTGAGTGAGTGTGTCACTCCCTTGCATATTGGTAAAACTAAAACTTTAAACTTGGTGCTCAGAGGTGAGGTTTGACTTCTACTATGTGTCAATGAGGCTCCCCCAGTCCATGAAGGCCCTGGTTAGAACAAACTGGGTGTTAGTGACACTTTCCTGTCACTATAGACCACATCACCATCCTCCCTGCCTCACCTCAGCATTTTCCTTGACTCATCACTCTCATTCAACCCACATATTCAATGTCATCAAATCCTGCTGGTTCAACTTTCACTACATGACAAACTGCCCTTTCCTCTCTCTCCAAACTATCATGTTAATCCAAGTATTAATCCTATCCTGCTTTGATTACTGCATAATCCTCCTTGCTGACCTCTCTGCCTCCTAACTCCCCCCACTTTTATCCATACTTTGCTGTCTGGATTCATTTCCTACAAAAACCTTCAGTCCATGTTTCCCCTACTCCTTAGGAACCTCCAGTGGTTTCCCATCCACCTCTACATCAAACAGAATCACCTTACCATTCGTTTTAAAGTACTCAATCATCTTGCCTGTTCCTACTTTATCTCCTTGAATTCCTATAAAAGCCCAACCCATACACTTAGCTCCTTCAATGCCAACCTACTCACTGTACCTTGATCTTATCTACCTTGCCACTGACTTCTTGCCCACATCCTGCCTGTGACCTGGAATGCCTATCCTCTTCATATCTGATGGACAACCACCCCCTCCATCTTCAAAGTCTTTTAAAAATTACATCTTTCAAGAGGCCTTCCCTAAGCCCTCATTTCCTTCCCTAAGACCTCATTTCCTCTTCTTTCAATCTCTTTTTGTGTTATACTTTCATTCATTCAATAGTATTTATTAAGCACTTACTATGTGCAGAGCACTGTACTAAGCGCTTGGAATGTACAAATTGGTAACAGAGACAGTCCCTGCCCTTTGACGGGCTTACAGTCTAATCGAGGGAGACAGACAAGAACAATAGCAATAAATAGAATCAAGGGGAAGAACAACTATCTCCCCTCCCTCAGCCCCATAGCACTTATGGACATATCCATAATTTATTAATTCATAGTAATGGCTATATCCTCTTCCAAACTGTGAACTTGTTCTAAGCCAGAGAAAGTGTCTGTTGTAAGCCAGAGAAAGTGTCTACCAGCTCTTTTTTTCAGTATACTCTCTGGAGATCTTAATATTTTACTCTATACCGTAGGTACTAAATTAACATAATGGATTGACTTTATCCTTATCTAGGAGTCTGTTCCTTATGTTGACCTCATCTTAGACTATCTTCTTAAGTTCATCCCTTTTCTCAACTTTAGAACCAATTTGTTCAGCTCATTGAATTCTCTCTAAATTTCCTGCTCAAATGTATTATAATTGACTGAAAACAAGACACCTAGCTCCAGTATTTCATTTGCTCTTTGCTTAATTTTTTTTTTACTCTGTTCTAGAAAACTTTCTGTTCTAGATATCTTGAGCTGTTAATTCTCATTGGACTTGTTTTAATTAACTGATTTTTTTCCTGTGATTCTGTTTTCCTTCCAGCTATATGACCTCTAACTGCAATCTTGTCAGATCTCATAAGCAAAGAAGGTTGAAATATGATATCCTTATAGATGTTTCCAAGGAAAAGTTATATTTTACTATAACGAGTAGCTTGAGAAGTTTGGAAAGTGGTAAATGTGCTAGAAAACACTGTAAAACCTGAAGGGATACTTGCATTGAACTGTAAAAGCCCATTTTACCCCTCAACTCAACACCCACCCCTCAGCATTTATTTATTCATACTTAATTTTCTGAAAACCATTTTGCCTGCCATAAGACCTATTGCACCCTAATGTAATAGCTCTCCTGTTGAAGACCATCATGTTTAAAAAAAAAAAAAAAAAATCACAATTCAGTGCTTACACCTTGATGGATACCACAAGCATGTAGGCAATTGTTTCCTTGTACATCGCCACCTACTTATGCCAACTTAATTGTCATGTGTTAACTACATGTACATTGGGGAAAGGACAGACCATAATTCTTCTACAGCACTGTCATAAATGATGTTTGGTAAACACCCACTATAGGAGAACTGACTGCATTTTAAACAACAGACCTGGAATGCAAAGGCTGGGGGGCCAAAACTAGAATGAGAGGGGTTGGGGGCCATGCTTGGAAGGCAAATGCTGGGGGGCCAGGTCTGAACATTTTAAACACTGGGATATTTCAGGCCTGTTGCTTTAAACCTATAAATCCTAACCTGTTGTTCCTTCAGAGTATTAGGGGTTCATTAGCATTACACAACCAACTTAATTGGAACTGTTAAAGTTCACTATTTCCAGTAAAGTTTTAATAAGTAGAATTTAAATAGTTACAATTAAATTTCCTGTGAAATGTTAATAGCCTACTGATATAAGGAAGGAGAAAGATAGTGGGCCTGAGTGTCAGGAGGTTGCAAATGAGGGCACAATGTGCATGAAACAGTCCTAGAAAGGTTTTTTTAATGTTTTCCACAAATCCTGTTAAATTTCATTCTATATGGAAAAAAGCCCTTGATTCCATAAACTTAGTCTTACCAACCATAGTTTGCCAGCAGTGGTTACTTTCAGGAACCTCAGTATGTATAGACACACATCTGCATATATTATATATAACTTAAATGTATATACATGTGTACATATATTTATAAACACATATGTAAGGACAAAGTTTCCTTCATATTAGGAGACACCATTGATGGTAAAATTCATCTATGAGTTCAGGTGTGACTGAAAATATGAAACAGACTTTCAACCCTATTATACATATTAAATGGTTGTTCCTTGTGGCTGTTATGTTTGATGCTCACACCACTTCTTACTGTTCTCTCATTGTCTCCTTGTCTGTCGATCCTTGTGAAGTTTTTGGTCAAAAGGGGCTAATTCACTCACCATAGCAGTAATTCATAGTGTTCTAACTTCAACAGTAGACTCCCAGTTTTTGTCTGGAATGCATCATTGTCTGAGGCTTGTTTTACTGTACTCTTAAAATGTTTACTCTGTCCTTCTTGATTCCAGTTTCCCAAGTTCAACTTTCAGGTGTTTGGGTTTCTTGCTGTCATTAATTCTCCTCGCATAGGATACCCAGTGAAACTGTTTTGGGGTGAGCATAATTTCAGTGCTTGGTGACTGACACATTCCAAAGCTTCATTGTTTTGAACTATGTGTGGCCTGAAAATGATGCTAATGGAGCTGTTAAAGGAGCTGGATGTGATACCTGTATGGGGACTAGTTCTCCCACTAGAAGAGATGGAGGGATGGCCCTACAATTATGAGGCCCTTGAGTTTGATCTCCAGCCTGATACCACATTACTATCACACATTCAGTAACTTAACCAGTAAATCAACCATTAGTATTTATTAAGGATCTACTGTGTGCAGAGTACTGTACTAAGTGATTAAGAGAGTATAATGTTTGCACAAGAGACAATCATGCCCTGAAGCTTATAAATCAATGCATATGGAAACTTACTACATGTGATTGTGACTGCCTAATCTAGTTTAAAGGTTATTACCTAGGGAGGAGAAAAATTAACTGGGGATATCTTCCTGGAGGAGGTGGAAGTCCAGTAGGACTTTGATGGACAGCTGTGGTCTGAGGGATGAAGGGAGTTCTGGTCAGGCAAAGGCTGCAAGCAAGGGGGCTAAAGATACAAAAATTGTTAAGAAAACACAGTGAGAAGGTTATCTTGGGAAAGAACAGTTCCTGGGTTGGTAGAACAGACAACAAACCACCCTATTAAATGCCTGTTGAAGGCAGAACACTATACAAAGTTTTAAAAGTGTTACAGTAGAAATTAGTAGACATGGTCACGTCCCTAAAAGAGCTTCCATCTGATAGGGGGGAGGGACAGAAATTCAAATAATTTGTAGGTAAGAAGAATTAATAGAGCTTGTAAAATAATCCTGGCTTTCCTACTGACCTGCTCCGTGACTTTTGGGTAGTCATTTAACTTCTCCTCAGTTTCCTCATCTGTAAAATGGGGATTCAATTCCCGATCTCTCTATCCCTTAATAATAATGTTGGTATTTGTTAAGCGCTTACTATGTGCCGAGCACTGTTCTAAGCGCTGGGGTAGACATAGGGGAATCAGGTTGTCCCATGTGGGGCTCACAGTCTTAATCCCCATTTTACAGATGAGGGAACTGAGGCACAGAGAAGTTAAGTGACTTGCCCACAGTCACACAGCCGACAAGTGGCAGAGCTGGGATTCGAACTCATGAGCCCTGACTCCAAAGCCCGTGCTCTTTCCACTGAGCCACGCTGCTTCTCGTGTGACATTAATTGTGACCTTAATTGTGACCTCAATGTGAGATATGGACTGTGTTTGACCTGATTATCTTGTATCTATCCTAAGGTTTAGGACAATGTACTTCACACATAGTAAATGCTTGAAAATACCATCATCATCATAATTTGCACGTATGTGCTTTGGGGGGTTGTGAGTTCTCAAGTTCTTAGGTGTCTTGGAAGTCCTGAAGCAGGATATGGAGGATATGAAAAGAGATTAATCAGGGAAGTTCTCCTAAGGATGTGATTTTAGAAGTGCTTTGAAGATGAAGAGAATTATGGTCTGTTATCAATTAAGGTGGTCGGGATATTTTGGGGAGCTCACAGTGGAGGATTTTAATTTTTTCAAGAAAGTATTTCAAAAGATCATTTGGGCAAGAGAAGAGGGAGGTAGGAACATTGGGAATTTCAGATTGAGAGATTGGAATAATTGGTAGGAGCAATGGGCATGGAAGTTAGTGAGGGATGAGAAGTAATGTTGCTGAGCAATCAATCATTGGTATTTATTGAATGTTATGTGCAGAGGACTGTACTAAGCACATGGGAGAATATCAATACAAAAGAATTAGCAGTCTCATTCCCTGCCTATTACAGTCTACAGAGGGAGATGGACATATGAACAAATAAGTAATTTATAATATATGATTTAAAGATATGTACATAAGTTCATTCAATCGCATTTATTGAACAATGTGTGCAGAGTACTGTAATAAGTGCTTGGAAAGTACAATTCAGCATCAATGAGAGACAATCCATACCCACAACAGCCTTACAGTGTAGAATGGGGAAGAGTAATACCAAAACAAGTAAACAGGCACTAATAGCATCAACATAAAAAGAGTTATAGACATATACACATCAAAACAAGTAAACAGGGATTAATATAAATAAATAGGATTATAGATATGTACATATATACATAAGTGCTATGTGGCTGGGGTGAGGCAAATATCAAATGTCCAGAGGTCACAGATCCAAGGGCATAGATGACTTAGAAGGAAGAGAGAGCTAGGGAAAAGAAGGTTTAATAGGGGAAGGTCTTTTGGAGAAACTGTGACCTTAATGATGTTTTGAAGGTGGAGAGAGTAATGGTCTGGACCAGTTCTGAACTAGGGGAAGGACTTGCAAAAGGTGTAGATGTCGAGATAGATGAGATAAGGGCACAGTGAATAAACTAGTGCTAGAGGAGTGGAGTGTATGGGCTGGACTGTAGTTGGAGATTAATGAGTTGAGGTAGGGTGGAGCAAGCTGATTGAGTACTATAAAACTGATGGTAAGAGGTTTCTGTTTGAAACCTCTTGCATCCATTGGAGGTTCTTGAGGAGTGGAGAAACATGAACTGAACATCTTTGTTGATAAATGAGCCCTGCAGCAGAGTGAAGTATGGATTAGAGTGGGGAAAGACAGAAGGCTAAGTGGTCAGCAAGGAGGCAGATGCAGTAGCCAAGGCGGGGTGAGATAAATAGGGAGGATAATGGTGTTGTCTACAGTGATGGGGGAAGACAAGGGAAGGACAGGGTTTGGGTGGGAAGATAGTTCAGTTTTGTGCATGTTTAATTTGAGATGATGGTGGGCCATCCAACTAGGTATGGTATGTCTTGAAGGCAGGAGGAAATAGAAGATTGCAGGGAAGGAGAGAGGTCAGGGCTGGAGATGTAGATATGGGAATCATGTTCATAGAGATGGTAACTGAAGCCATGGAAGTGAATAAGTTCGAGTTCTCCAAGGGAGTGGGTGTAGAATAGAAGGAGAATGGAAGGGGACCTAGAATTTAGCCTTGAGTGACCCCTACTGTCAGAGGGTGGGAGGCAGAGGAGGAGCCAGAAAACGAGATTGAGAAGGAGTGGTCAGAGAGATAAGGGAACTGAGAGATAAGTGTCAGTAAAACTAAAGTGTCTTGTTAATGAATTCAAAGTCAGCAGAAGAGAAGATGGAGTTAGAAGTCACTTACCTCTGGATTTCCACCAACAGTGCTCTGTGTAATGAGCACAAAACTGGAGAAAGTATTCCAAGTGGATTTATGCATCAAGAGAGAGGACACTAGGTTAGGAATCTAAATGACTCATGAAAGCCTGGGGTAAATGAATAGAGGGTCTTCAGCTCAGAGGTCTCTGTAGGGGAGATAATGGTTTTGTGGGGAGGGGTTACATAAGATTGAAGGCAGATAAAGTTTTGTGGTATTTCAGAGGTGGTGAAGTTACATGTGTTACAAATTTAGTAAGTGGATGCAGTGGGGACAAGTAGGAGATCAGGGGAATGGAGAAGTGAGTTGAAGCAGGCAGCTGTGGAGCTTAGCATGAACATCTCATGGATATTGCAGTTCCTGAGAGTCAGTGTAGATGGGGAGAACAATAGGAGGGAGATGAGAAAAGAATCAAAACCATTCAGAAAATTGGGTGGGGCCAGGGAGGTGGTAGATAACTGTGTCAGTAATTATAGTGGTTGGTAGAGTTGAATGACACAGGCTTCATTGTCAGTAAATCAATCAATAGTATTTATTGAGTACTTATTCTGAGCAGAACAT
Source organism: Ornithorhynchus anatinus (assembly GCF_004115215.2). Classification (NCBI taxonomy): domain Eukaryota; kingdom Metazoa; phylum Chordata; class Mammalia; order Monotremata; family Ornithorhynchidae; genus Ornithorhynchus; species Ornithorhynchus anatinus. Next base: position 114,247,364 of record NC_041729.1, read on the forward strand.
TGATCTAAGCACTTTGGGGAGAATCACAGATTTGGTAGACATGATCCCTGTCTTCAAGGAGTTTACAATTTAGCACAGAAGATAGACAATAAATTATAGGTAAGAGGAAGGAACAGTGTTTAATAATAATAATGTTGGTATTTAAGCACGTATGTGCAGAGCACTGTTCTAAGCCCTGGGGTAGATACAGGGTAATCAGGTTGTCCCACGTGAGGCTCACAGTTAATTCCCATTTTACAGATGAAGTAACTGAGGCACAGAGAAGTTAAGTGACTTGCCTACAGTCACACAGCTGACAAGCGGTAGAGCCAGGATTCGAACCCATGACCTCTGACTCTCAAGCCTGGGCTCTTTCCACTGAGCCCGCATAAGTGCTACTGAAAGGTGTGTGTGTGTGTGTGTGTTTGGCAGGAAGTGAATACACAAATATCTAAGTGGCACAGAAGTTATAGAGAGTCAGTAGGAGGAAAATAGGGTGGGTAAATGAGAGATGAATCAGGAAAGGACACCTGTAGTGATGTGACTTCAGGGGGGCTTCGAAGATAGGAAGAGAAGTAACCCTCCACTTACCAAGGGAGAAAGAATGAGGAGACAGGATTTGAACACAAGGGAGTGGAGAACAAAGCAATCTGAGTAGGTTGAATTGAGAAGAGCTAAGCAGGCAAGTTGGTTTAGTGGGAAAGGAGTAAGAGAACTGATTAGTGGTGAGAGAACTGATCGTGTGTCTTGAAGGGAAGGAGAGGTGAGGGATGGAGGGATAGGATACTAAAAGTGGCATTGAGGGGCTAGAAGCAAGCCAACTTCTTCCCCTTTCCTGTGAGGTGGAGGGTATTGTGGAAGGTAAGGCCTCCTCTGGAAAGAATGGAAAGAAAGATAGTTTCATCTGGAGTGAGGTAGTCTGGGAGTCAGCGGAAGTGGATTGACTGAGTCAAAGAAGAGTAGAAGATAAACAGTTTACCCATGATGGAAAAGGCAACATTTAGACAGGGGTCATAGAGTGGCAGAAAAGGAAGGCATAAGGGATGGACACAGGATGGGCTAAAGAATTATGAGATTAACGGATGGACAGGATCCCAAAGGAGAGACACTGCCCAGGAAGCAGTCATTTAAGAAGTAGCATAGCCTAGTGGAAGAAGTTTGGTCCTGGGAACACTCTGTGAGCTGGAGAGAGAGAAGATCAGAATGGTAAAGTGTATATACTCCTCTGGGTTATCCTGAATAAAATCTCACAGGTAATCAAATTTCTTCAGCCTTGTGAAGTGCAGAATCTGCTGTTTTTACTAATCTGATTAGCAAACAGTCTTCTCCCTCTAACCGTGCTTTTACTGTCACAAAGGCTTCAGCAGCAAAGTTATCACTTAATCTGATCATCAGAGTGGCTCTAATACCTGACTGTAAACCTGACCAGGGTGGATCCCTGTGCTGTCAGAAAACAGTCTTAATAATATGTACAGTGCTAAGTGCAGTGCTCTGCACATAGTAAGCTCTCAAATATGATTGAATATTTGTTAAATTCTCACTTTATGCCAAGTACTGCACTGATCGACTGATAGAGTGTAAATTCCTACTGGGCAGCAATCATGTTGAGCAACTCTTTCGTACTGTCCTCTCCCAAGATCTTAGTATAGTATTCTGCCCACTGTGAGTACTCAAAAAATCCAATTGATTTATTGATTAAAAGGGTGGGGTAGATGCAGTCTAATCAGACAAGATCACTGTCTCACATGAGGCTCAGGTTTCCATAAGAATTTTCCTTAAGTCTTCTGTGTGCAAAAGTTCCTCTGGGTGGCACCTGCTCTTAATTAACCACAAGCACCTTTCCACTCCATTTCTCAACATTTACTGTAAATTACTTTTTTATTTGCCCCAGCATTGATAATAGTATTTATGAACCACTCATTATGAGTCATGCACTGTGATGAACACTGGCATAGATCATCATGCACAGTGGGTCTCCTGATCCACAATCCTATGCTCTTTTCACTAGACAGTTTTGCCATCTCAAAGTAATTCTTAACATTCCCTCAATGATTTTATATAACACTAGTGAAAAAGCTAGCTCCACTGTCCTTCACACTTAGGACAGGAACAGGTAAGACAGCAGAATCGCTTTATGGTTCCCCTCCCTGAGAGATGTGTAAATACATGAATACGAAAAGAGCTGGAGATGAAATGGTGAGTGTTATGGGGTGGTAGCTGAAGAAGACTCTCAACTATCTTGAGGTGACCAGTTGGTGAGCCACGTGCCTGGGAAGGCAGAACACAGGGAATGCTCATGTTGTGACCCTCAGTGGACACAGTGCAGGGAGGGATCGGGAAGGATACTAGATTAAGGTTAGGATTTCCTGGAAGTTTGGGACAGAGTTAGGACTCAGAATTATGAGGCTCCTCCTGGGGTAGGAGGGGAGTGAGGATACTAAATACCCTTCATCCTTGGGATTCAGAGAGGGTAAGACTGGAACCTGGGGGCTCCAAGAGAAGATGGGGAGAGAACACATGAATATAAGCCCCAGAATGCCTAAAGGGAAGTACAGAAGGTCCTGGGGCTGGGAAATTATTAGATCCAGTGAAAGGTGGCTTGAACCATATTTGTTTGCATAGTTACTTCATTAAGAAACTCTTGAACATTATTGACATCTCTGATCTTGGTGTCTGTCTGTGGTAAGGCCTTGGAGTGAAGCTCTGGGTGCTAGGAAGACACTTGGACTTGGGGAGCTGAAGGAAGTAGAGCTTTCCCTGTGAGTTTTCTGCAGTCCCCACTGACCCCTTCACCTTTGGAGTAATGCCTGGGGTTGTAACTGAAGGATGGTGGAAGTGATAAGGGTGCAAGCCCTTGGGCAACATTAGTCAGGTCCCCCAAACTGTTAGAAGAATGGTAGATGTGGAAGACTTCAAGACCCAGCTGAGACCAGGGTTCAGGTGCCCCTAAAGTGACTCCAGGGGCTCTTCTGACTGGAATATAGAACTGAGAAAACCCAATAACATCCCACACTGATGGGGAGATTGATCATGTTTATATCTCCTATGGTTCCCAGAGTAGCAAAATTTGCTTCTCTAATTAGTATAACTCTTTAGAATATCCTCAGGGAGTTCTTAACCCCTGGTTGTCAACCTCTATTTTATAATACTCTCCTTCACTTTCCTAAAAATTACAATCCTGAAACACTTTTATGAAAGCTTCAGTAATTTTCCTGGGAATCCTGGGATAATTACTGAAGCTTTCATAAAACTTATGTACATTTTACATACTGTAAATGTATTATTAAACAGAAAGAAAATATTCTATCTTAAATTCATGTTCATTAAGTAATAACATGTTGGCTGGCTTCCCTTATGAACAAGGTCTTGCACATGTGACAAATTATAATTCTATATATTTTAATCATGGAATGCTTACTGAATGTTCCTCTTAATTATTGTTTAATCAATCCATAGTATTTGAGTGCTGACTGTATAGAGGACTGTTCTATGCTTGATTTATTCATGCTAAATGCCTTTTCAATTCAACACTTTTAGATGAGACTAAATTAAATTTTTTATCCTGTTTTGAAGAGTGTTCCGGACACTATAAGATCTTCAAATTGCCTAAAAAGGGGGGAGCAAGGTCTGAACTAGGAACTATAAAAACAAACTATTAATAATTGTCATGGTATTTGCTAAACAATGTCAGGTGCTGTACTAAATTCTGGGGTAGATGCAAGATAATTAGATTAGATAGTCCCTGTCCCATTTAGATTTTACAGTCTTTAGAGGAAAAATTACAGGTACTGAATCACCATTTTATAGATGAGGAAACTGAGGCACAGAGACACTTGTCCAAGATCACACAGCAGTCTAGTGAGATCTGGGTTAAGAAACCAGCTCCTCTGACTTCCAAATCTCTGCTCTTTCCACATTTCTATGACATAATGTTCACCAGTATAAAAAGTACTAGATGAATCACTTACCCTGGTCCTATTGTGAACAGAGGAAATATTTCTGTGCTCTATGCCAGGAGTGAATTTCAGCAGTGTAAAGAGAGGCATAAATTTTATGGGTCTTATGTCCTTGTTCTCATAAAACATGTGACCTACTTCATTTTTATCTGAGCAATGATGTAAGGTAGAGTAGCTAGCCAGTTACACTGTATATGGAATCACTTCAGAAAAAAATCTCTATTTCAGACAACCCTCTGTATGCCTCAGACTCTTCATTCAAGAGGCATCCAGCCATTTTGTGTAAATGTTGATGCCAAGCTGAAGTACATTATTCAGGCATAATTTGGCTTTACTATATCTGATTGGATTCCAGGTATGCCTGGGTACCTGTATTTGTTCTTACTTCACTCAGCTGAAGAGGGCTTTATTTACAACACATTCATGAGCCATGCCCTCTGATTGGTTCCTACAGACAGGATCTGCTTGAATGAAAGTTCAGCCAATCTTCTGATGCAGTGAAAACAAAACAGCCTGAGAGAGAATGAGTCTGAAAAAATCAGTATCTCTTCCCATTCCAACCATTCCACTGCTGCTGGCTCCAGGAGGGTCACTATCATGTCTCTTTCTAGCCATGTACAGAGAGTTGCTGTTGACTCTAGGAGGGGTCATTTCCATGCCACTGCACCATCAACTGGGGGTGAACAGGGGGCAGAAAGGCAGGAAGCTCTGAAAAGGCTCTAGGAATGTTGTGGAAGGGAAAGGACAGGGAGGCAGCTTTGGGAAGGGCAGAAGCCCTGGTTTATCAGAAAGTCCCACCCATCTCTCCCTCAACTCTGCCCCTTTGTCGATAGGATGGCAACTAACATCACTTAGATAATGGATGAGGTGTTGAGAATAACTCATTTCATAGGACATGATCAGATAAATGGGTCATAGCTCAAAATGACAATAATCCTTCATGGAACCCAAACTGCTCTAGCGGTTCTTTGCTTTGATCATGAGGGCTTGGAATATTCCAGGTGAATTTAATGAATATCTAACCTGAGAAGGAAGATTCATGGGATGATCACACCAGAATCAAGGTACCTAGAATCCCTAAATTATATTAGCCATCTTCTGCACATCTTTTTTTTTAAAGTGACATGCAGATCTTTGAATATCCACTTATTCTCTAGACTGTAAACTTCTCTCTAGACTGAAAACTCATCTCTAGACTGTAAATATGTTATGGGGAGGGAATGTGTCTACCAACTCTTTTGTACTGTACATTCCCAAATAGTACAGTGCTTTGCACAGAGTAAGCACTAAATAAATTGATTATTCAAAATTCAAAATTAAAACAAATCGATCCCCCCCCAAATTATATGGAATACTCAAAGAGAATATACTATAGGTGGAAAAACCTAATTTTCACCAACACCATGTTGATTCACATAAACTACAGGAATGAAAATTTGACCTATAAATGGAATTTTCAAATTGAAGAGGCAATTAACCTCATTCTTACCTCATCCTGAATGACAACTATATGCTCTTTTAATATCAAGAATGTTAATAATCAAAAGAAATATATTTTGAACAGAGTTGCTTATACTTGCTCATAGCCAGGAGTAGTGGTCAAAGCCTGGACAGTGGCAGTCTGGAATGGCCCAGAAGGACAATAGGAAAAGCCAAATTGACAGTTGCTACCCATGAGTCCAGACGACTACGGCTCATGTCAGGCTCTGAATGATCACAGAAAGTTTCTTTACTTCTCTCCTAGTATTCTAATTGGCTTGAATGACACTTCCAAGTTCAAGGTCTGGAGCATCAATGAATAACACGTAGGCAGGTAAGAGAAGAACAATAAGAAGTAAATGAGCTTCGTTCCTCTAATCTCCTACAATCTGCTCCGCCTATTATGTACCAGGATTTCCCATTTAGAAATTCAAAATGGCTGGCTTTCTCTGTTACTGGTAATATGTCCATTTCCTTGAATTTCCCATAACTCAGCCTTCTAAATTTTGACTTCCTCCAGATTTTAGACTTTGTACCTCCCAGCTGAATCACCATTTGTCTCAAAGAGCTAAAAGCTTTATTTTAATACTCTGGACTGACTGGTAACCTAGAAGTGATTTCTAACCTGACATTTGATATTGAGTGACAAAATCACCATCCGATGAAATAACCATTAACTTTATCATAATGACTTTATTTTGTTTTCCATTTTTGGACTCAGGTGGTTCATCTGCTATCTAATCTCATGTCATGTAACGTCCTCTAGATTGTAAGCTCCCCACTAAATTGTATAATGCCTGTGGATATCAGAGATCCTGCCAGGTGACTGCTGTGTGATCTTGGGCAAGTTCCTAAATTTCTCTGTGCTTCCAACTTAGACTGTGAACCTGATGATGGTCAAGGACTCTGACCTGATTGTCCTACGTCTATCCCAATGATTAACATAGTTCTTGCACATAGTAAGTGCTTAGCAGATATTATCATCATCATCATATTATTATTATTATTATTATTATTACAATTATTAACTGTATTTTACTGTATTCTCTCAAGTGCCTGGTACAGTACTCTGCACACAGTAAGTGTTGCATAAATAAATAAAATTCTTTTACCAACATTATTATTATTGATTGCTTGATATCATACAGTGTAAACCCAAAATGCCTTTCCAGTACTCCCGAAACATACACTAAATCTCAAATTAATCAGACATATTTATTGAGCACTTACTGTGTGCACAGCACTGTATTAAGTGCTTGGAAGAGTACAGTAAAATAGAGTTGGTAGTCAGTGCCTATAAACAGCTCATAATCTAGAGGGGAAAACAGACATTAATATAATTAAATAATTTATGGAAACATGCATAACTCCTGTGGGGTTGAGGGAGGGATGAATAAAGGGTGCAAATCTAAATGCAAGGGTGACACAGAAAGGAGTGGGAGAGGAAATTAGTGGTTAGTAGGGGAGGCTCTTGGAGTAGATTTGCTTTTAAGAAGGCTTTGAAAGTCGGGGGAGTGATCATCTGTCAGACAAACAGGGAGGGAGTTACAGGCCAGAGCTAGGACATGGATAAGCAGTTGGTGGTGAGATAGATGTGATCGAGGTACATTGAATAAGTTGGCAATAGAGGAGAGAAGTGTGGGCTTGTTGGTAGTAGGAAATCAGAGAGATAAAGTTGGAGGTGACAAGGTGATTGAGTGCTTTAAAGCTGATGGTAAAGAGGTGGATGGAGAAACACTGGAAGTTCTTGAAGAGTGGGGAAAAAATGAACTGAACAGCTTCCTATAAAAATGGTCCCAAAAGCAGAGTGAAGCTCTGGACTGATGTAGGGAGAGACAAAGGGCATGGAGATCAACAAGGACATGCTGCTTCTCATAATAATAATAATAATAATAATGGTACTTGTTAAGTTCTTACTATGTGACAAGCACTGTTCTAAACATTGGGGTAGATACAAGTTAATCAGGTTGGACATAGTCCATGTCCCATAAGGGTCTCACACTCTTAAACTCCACTATATAGATGAGGTAGCTGATGCCCAGATAAGTGACTTGCCCAAGGTCACACAGCAGATAGGTGGCAGAGCTGGGATAAGAACCCAGGTCCTTCTGACTCCAAGGCCCATGCTCTATCCACTAAGGCACACTGCTTCTCCCATTTCCTCTAACAAACATTCTGAACTATATAAACATAACCAACTCTAATATTTATGAATTTATTTAAACCTATCCTCAGCACTCATGAAGAACTCCTTGGAGATCATGATCTAACAGTTGATTATATCCTCACTCCAACAAGAATGATCAGAACCAACTGCAAGCAGCCAAAGCCCCAGGGAATCATGTGGTCTAAGGCCATACTGCTTGTCTAAGTAACCGACTGAATATTGAAAGGACCGGTTGATGGGACTCTTCTGATTGGTAGACCATGAAGGAAAAGGAAGCTGGAAAGTGAAAATGATGCTAAGCTGTTGTATATGCTCATCTGTCTGTTGCCAAATTGTATATTCCAAGCACTTAGTACAGTGCTCTACACATAGTAAACCCTCAAATACTATTGAATGAATGAATGTATAGTCAGCCAATTCTAGTACTTATGAACTTATATCTATCCTTAGTTCCTTTTGGCCATATCACTGTAAATAGTTTTATGCTTGTCTTTCCTTGTAGAATATAAAGTCCTTGTTGGCCAGGAACATGTCACTTCTTCATCCTGTACTTCCCTGGTGCACTACACCAAGTGGGTGATCAATTAATAGTATTCTACTCATACTCCTACTACTATGGAGTCCTGGAGACATGGAGACCTGTTCCCTGCATTCTCATGCTTCTAGTATCCCAGAGGAAGGGTGAGGTGGGCACAAGTAGCAGGTCATTTCTGTATGAAATAAAGACTCACTAGCAGTGACATACAATTACATCATTGTTGTTATTGCTGTCTTTTTTGTGTTCTCTTTTAACTGGTGAACACTAATGATGGTATTTGTTAAGGTGAATACTACATGGGATCTGGGAAACCCCTGGAACTACATTTTGGAATTTTATTGAGATCTCTCCACCGAGGGGATACAAACCGGTGCAGGGGCAGGAACCTGCCCTAAAGACACTGAGATCTCTCCACCTAGAGGACACAAACCAGCACAGACCATCAACCACCGGAGAAGCAGCGTGGCTCAGTGAAAAGAGCATGGGCTTTGGAGTCAGGGCTCATGAGTTCGAATCCCAGCTCTACCACTTGTCGGCTGTGTGACTGTGGGCAAGTCACTTAAGTTCTCTGTGCCTCAGTTCCCTCATCTGTAAAATGGGGATTAAGACTGTGAGCCCCACGTGGGACAACCTGATTCCCCTATGTCTACCCCAGCGCTTAGAACAGTGCTCGGCACATAGTAAGCGCTTAACAAATACCAACATTATTATTATTATTATTATTATTATTGGTCAGGAACCTGCTTCGAGGACACTGATCTCTCCACCCAGGGGATACAAATCAGAGCAGACCATTAGTCAGTGCCTGGGTCATGGACCTGCCCAAGGATGCCAGGATCTCTCTGCCGAGGGGAAACAAACTGGCGTGGACTGTTGAACGGGAAAAAGACCTGCCTGAAGAAAGATCTCTCCTCTGAACGGACCAACCATAAGAGCCATTGCCTATCGTCTGCCTGCCCACTAGGATTGTGGAAACATTCTATTCCCAATCTGCTGTGGCTGAGAGCCTGCCATTTTCTTCCTCTTCACTCTTTCCCAGGAGACCTAGGTATTTCTTGACACAAAAGAGAAAAAAATATATTGAGTTCACAGGCAATCAATTTATATTTTAAGGCAGCCAAGTACATTTTTGTGATTCACAACCCTGGGTCCTTAAAGAAATAGAATAGGTCTAAATTCAGGTTGCCAATAATAATTTGTATAGTGACCATATTTTAAGTGCTATTCATCCAACTTTATTGAATGGAGTGAAATTTTGTGAGTTCAACATTAGGGATTGTAATCCAAGACATTCTATATTTTTCAGTGAAGAAAGTTTTCTGGAGTACCTTCCAAACTCTTCTCCTTTCTAGAACAGCAGATGCATGTCAAAGAGAAATAGTGACCACTGTGAAATCAGACTCCATTACTTATATATGCAGCATGAAGCTAGATTACTTATTGACTTTGACATTAAAAGTTGTTTTGACTGCTGACTGTTCAAAAGCTTAGAAAGGTGCAGTGATTCTCAATCGATCAAAGATGTTCTTGCCAAGTTACTTTCCTTAAAATTATTGTAAATATGCCTGTGGTAAGTTTCAACTGTTACCAAATAGGGAAGTAGGAATGCATGTCACTTGCATTGACTCAAAACAGTTTTTTAAAATAAATCTGAACATGTATTGCCTTTACAAATTTAGAAGCATAACAGATATTTGGCCCTCCTTGCCTGAGACCTCATAGGAGGATATTGCGTCCATCTCATTTTGTCCTCAGATTTTCCTTTTGGTTTGAGCTCAATGTTATTTAGGAGCCAAAGGGAATAAAATATGCTCCCCACATGGTGAAATATGATAAGTAATAAGCCTTCAGTGCTAATGTGCTTAGCTTTGTATAGAAAGTTATAGGGATCATTTACCAATTAAGTATAAAAGGAAGCTGTGACCCAGTGATGAGACTGGAAGGAAACCCAAATGTCCCAGAAGGATGCTATTCCATTGAGAATGTTATACTTGCCCTGATGCAATTCAGCCTTGGATTCAGTGTCAAGTTGGCTGCAGACAAACACAGATGGTAAGCCCAGAATTCCAAGTGGTGTATTTAACTGCCTATTTCCACAGCCCGTTTTAGCTTGCCTGTCAGCTGGATGATAACCCTAATCAAATTGAGTATAATCCTGGACTTCTTTCCCTTTATGATCATTTCAGTGATCAAGAATTGTTCTCTGAACAATGTCTAGGGAACATCCCGCTTGAGATATAGCTATAACCCTTTTTTCTAAATAAGAGATGTTCTCCTCAAAACATTTTTGGGGCTACCGTAATAATTTGCTCTGCAAAGTAATTCAAATGTATAGGTAGAATATTTAATTTTTCTGCTGAATAATAACTCAAATATGAGAAGTCATTCCATAAAACTGCATATGTGACACTGATATTTCTGAACTGACTGCTATGAATAAAGTGCAATTTGATAATTTTTAAGGAAAATAAAATTGTTAAAAATTGTTTCAAAATTGTTCAATATTCTAAACAGTGAACATCTTTTGAAACCTGCAATAATCATCATCTTGAGTGATAAAACTAAGCCAAGTAATGAGAATTCTGAAATTATTTTTAAGGCAACAAATAACCCAAAAGATATTGCCCAGAAATTACTGCAGTGTTTATTAAGTGCCATTGAGTTGTTTCTGATTCATAGAGACGCTATGGATATACTTCCTTCAGAAAGTCCTTTCTTTCTAATGGTTATTCTGTTATTGTTGTTATGGTCTCTATCCATCTAGTTGCAATTTTAAAAAATAGTAAGATGAGAAATGGCCTAGTGGAAAGAACAATTTAAATTATAAAACATGAAATTCCCTGAAAATGCTGGTTGCTGTGCCTGTACCATCATCCCAGGAATCAGATTTCAATCTGAACTGTGCTAGGGAAGCCCTCCCTTCCCTGCTTGGACCAAGTTTAGACTTTGAAGGTTTCGCTATGCCAAGCACTTGACATGATTTTCACAGGGTAGAAAGCAGATCAGATGCAAGCTGCTCCAAGTTTCCTGCTTCCACCCCCTCCCAAAGAGTTGGGGCCTGGGGAGGATCCCCGGAACTAGCTGCCATCTGGTTCTAGCCCCAGGTCCCCTTTCTGGCCATTACCAGGAGGGAGCGCTGAGCCTGGAGTCCCTTAGTGGGAGAAGATGAGTATGGCAGGGCTGAATCCTGACCTCAAAGAGGTGGGGTGCCAGTGCCATTGAAACCATTTTTTTTCCCATCCCTACTACCTGCCAATCAGATCTATCTGGGGAAACCAATCAGAAGAGTCTCAGCAGGCAGACTGAATGCTCTTAACTGGTGGAATATGATGGAAGCTCTACTTTCCTGTGGTGGGTAATACTTCTCAAGCACACATTTCCTACATACTCTTCTCACAAACACCATTAACAGTTATAGTTACCTACACAGGGACAAAGAAAGGAAAACAAATACCAAGACACACATACAATAAGCAACATTATCCATTTTAAATATGTTTCTGTTTTTAATTAAAACAAAATGTTACAAAAATCTGAAACCTAAATAATTCAATTCCCTAGTTTCCACCACCAAATGACTCACATATGGTACTTTAATAAACTAAGATTTTTTCCAGGCACACAATTAACATATGGTCTAGTGGAAAGTCCACAGATGTGGGAGGCTGGTAACTTGATTTCCATTCTAGTTCCTGACACTGACGTATATGACATCAGGAAAGTTGCTTAAACTTTCTAGGTATCTGAGTCCTCATATGAAAAATTTGGAGAATGAATACTGCTTTTATTTTATGGGATAACGTGAGGATTAACTGGAATGGCCTCGTCTGTGGGAGCAGGAATTGTATCTACTATACTTTATTGTAGTCTCTCAAGACTTAGGACAGTGCTCTGCACACATTAAGCATCAGTAAGTACCAAGTAAGTAAGTATCATTGAAAAGGCACTTTGAAAAAAGTCAAAGTTTTATAGCAATTCAAGGTAATATTTTGCTATGTCAATGTATACCATGATATGAGATTGTCTGATAAGCCTTTAAACTTAATATAAAATATAGAAATTAATATGATTACAATTTTATGTTATCTAAGATTACACATGTGAGTGATTAACTTACTGTCTATTTTAGGGAACAGAGTCGTCTAAATAGATGGTTTTGATAAAAAGAGTTTAAATACTTAAAGTTATTTAGTTACATCAGAGGGTGGAAACTTAAGGATGATGGAAATCTTGAGGAGAATATGTTTCAATCAATCATATTTACTGAGTGCTTACCCTGTGCAAAACACTGTACTGTTTGGGACAATAAAATCAAAATCTACCATATAACAGAGTTTGTACACATTCCCTGCACACAAGGAGTTCACAGTCTCACTAACTGGATTTTGATCTCAATACTAAGTGCAAGATTAGGACACGAAAGTTATGTCAGTTTGAAACCCTACTTATCTTTCAATAGTTCTAAAGATGTTTTAGCCTATTACATCACTAAGTATCTGCATAGACATATGGGCTCAGAGAAATATTGTTAAAACAATTGAAACAACTAAGACATTTACAGATTCCTGAGAGAGCAAAAGCTTTCATTTCCTGAGAAAAATGATGTCAACAGCATTGACACAGTGCTAGACACTTGTCTACCTGAGTTTAATGTGTGAATTAAGAAAAAAGAATACAATACCTGACCAATCTCTGACTCCAAATGGAGAAGCCAGAATTGATGTTAAAATGCTATAATGCATCCAGCTGTTTATTATCTCAAAGAACAATTTTTCAAACCATTTTTATCTACCAATAGATAACATAAATTTGAGCAATTTAATTTCTAAATCATTTGAGCAATTAAATCTCTAAATTGGGAAGCAGCGTGGCTCAGTGGAAAGAGCCTGGACTTCGGAGTCAAAAGTCTTGGGTTCGACTCACAGCTCTGCCACTTCAGTCATTCAACAGTATTTATTGAGCGCTTACTATGTGCAGAGCACTGTACTAAGCGCTTGGAATGTACAAATCAGTAACAGATAGAGACAGTCCCTGCCCTTTGACGGGCTTACATGTCAGCTGTGTGACTGTGGGCAAGTCACTTAACTTCTCTGTGCCTCAGTTACCTCAACTGTAAAATGGGGATTAACTGTGAGCCTCACGTGGGACAACCTGATTACCCTGTATCTACCTCAGCGCTTAGAACAGTGCTCTGCACATAGTAAGCACTTAAATACCAACATTATTATTATTATTATTATTAAATCCTCCCCATGCACCCTCACCTGATGTTAACCTTTCTCCCATAAATTTTCTTCTGGAAACTATTTCCTGAAAGTTCTTGACCCAAATCTCTGCCTTAGTGTTTAATGCTAAGTGAAAATCCTCAACACTTAGTATAGAGCTTTGACCAGAGTAAGTACTTAATAAATGGTATTTCTACTACTACTACTACTAATAATAATTATGGTACTAGTACAGTGCTGAACAAAGCACTGTACAAGCAAATTGGGTTGGACACAGTCCCTGTCCCACATGAGGCTCACAGTCTTGATCCCCATTTTACAGATGAGGTAACTGAGGCATTGAGAAGTGAAGTGACTTACCAAGGTGACACAGCAGACAAGTGGTGCAGTTGGGATTAGAACCCATGACCTTCTGACTACCAGGCCTGTGCTCTATTCATTAAATCATGCTGCATCTCTACTACTCTATACTACTCCTCTGCCAAGTGACCCATTACCAAGGAACATTTTGCTTATTTGAACTGAAATACATGTTCTTGGAACTCTATTGTACTGAGCAAAACATTACCAGGTTAGTTGGAAAACCTCAAGCTGAAACATTACGTAGGAGGTCAGAAGTAATGTGAAAAGAACAATGAATATATTTAACTTTCCTTAAATGGCACACCTTTCTCTTGAAGTTCTATCAGTGGCTACAAAAGTACTTTTAACTTTAAAAATTCAGGAGTTATTCCATGGACATCCATCATGTGTCTCCTTGGGAAAGCATATGCAGAGTAATAGTCATTCTCTATTGGTAATTTATCTTTTTAACAATAATTAAAATAATTGTCATATTTCTTAGCTATTTACTAAGTGCCAAGCACTGTACTAAGAACTGAGATAGTTATGAAATCAGATTGTAGACAGTCCCTTTCCAACATGGGATTTACAGATGGAAAGAGTACATGTATATAATTCCCATTTTGGAAGTATAATAATAATAATGGCATTTGTTAAGCCCTCACTATGGGCCAGGCAAGGTGCTAAATGCTGGGGTGCATACAAGCAAACTGGGTTGTACACAGCCCCTGTCCCAAGTGGAGTTCACAGCCTTAATCTCCATTTTACAGATGAGGGAACTGAATCCAGATAAGTGAAGTGACTTGTCCAAGGGCACACAGCAGACAAGTGGCGGACCCAGGATTAGAACCCATGACCTTCTGACTCCCAGACCTGTGCTCTATCCTCTATACCATCCATGATGTACAACAGGGCTAACTTGAGATATTTTGAATCCATTTATTGTGGTGGAACTTCTTTGAGGATATGTATGTCATTCAAAGGAAAGTGAAAAGGAGAGTTGAGAAATTTGCATCAATTTGTTTGCCAAACTGCTATCAAGAAAAGAAAAATGGTCTAAATTATCTGATTTTACTCACTATTCTGACCCAGAACTTAGAACAGTGTTTGACACATAGGACTAACAAACACCACTATCATCTAATTCTCTGGATAATTGTTTAACATTTTATTATCTTCTGCTTTTGGAGACCCAAAAGAGTAATTGCTAAAAGGCTTACTAAACACTAAATAAAGGGCTAATATATATATACCACATGTGTGTGAAATATTAAACCTTCAAAAGCAAATGCCAGATGGGGGAAACAATTACAATACAGAAAACTGTTTTATACTGATTTCATTCTAGCTAACTGTGGACTGGAAGCATGTCTACCAACCTGTTGAGTTTTACTCCCCCAGGTGCTTAGTACAGTGCTCTGCACACAGTAAATGGTCAGTAAATATGATTGATATGATGGTTATGGTTACACTGAAACTTTAATATTAAAAAATGCTTTACAAAGGTTTACAAATAACTTGTGGAACATATTTATAAGCAGATTGGAAGCACTGGAAATGTTGATGTAGTCATAAAAAAGAATTAATGAACTGAAATCAAACAGTACTGGAAGCTGACATAATCAATGTAGCCCAAGAATGATCGATTTAATAATTCTGAAAATGCTTATCTTTCAGAGTTTATTATAAAACATAATTTTTCAAGGTACAAGTTTAAATACCATTGATGGTCACTGGTGAATTGGTCATTAAGAATGATATTATTGTTTTTGTTGCTTAGAAATAATTAAGTGAAATAATTAAATTCATTACTTATCTTTATGCATTTTCCTAAAGATGATATTTTTCATAACATATACAAATTGAATATTAATATAGAACCTTTCCCTGAAGAAACTCAAAGAACTTTGTATATATGTTTCTATTTAGTCCTTAGGAAAATAATGTTTTTTTTTCTATTTCTGATTCTATGGTATTGAATTCATGTTGTGGAGAGTTGAGCTATCATCTCAGAGTGGTATTGTCAAATTTCAAAATCACAAAGTTTCTGGATAAAGGGCTTCCAGTTGGCAGATGTTTTTAATGGTCATGCTTTAAAACCAGAAACTGATCATCTGTAGAAATTAATGAGGACTATTAAAAAAAGATAAAGAAATTAGGTAGGTATGTATGTTAAGGGAAGCAGAGAAGTAGATTGGATAATAATCTTATAAATTAGGTTTTTTTTTTAAACAGACATATATGTGTGGGTATGGGCATGTAAATATCCCTCCCCCCCGCCCACACATACATATTACACACACACACACACACACACACACACACGATCCATAGAGCCATAGATAGATACAAATATACATCTCTAAAGCTTTACAGAGCTGTAGAACTGATCTAATTCCAAATACCACTGAAAAAAAGAAGCTTACAAGTCTAGAGGACCTTATCAAATAAAAACGCCACAGTATTGGCTTTAAATAACTATATCAGCTCTCTCCCTCCTACCTAAGTTCACTGGTCTACATCCCAGACCACACACTTTGCTCCTTTAACACTACCATACTTACTTTGCCTCATGGCTTAGTGGAAAGAGCCCAGGCTTGGGAGTCGGAGATAGTGGGTTCTAATTCTGGCTCCACCACTTGTCTTCTGTGTGATGTTAGGCAAGTCACTCTGCTTCTCTGTGCCTCAGTTACCTCATCTGTAAAATGGGGATTAAGACTGTGAGCCCCACGTGGGACAACCTGCTTACCTTGTATTTACCACAGTGCTTAGAACAGTGCTTGGCAGATAGTAAGCACTTAAATACCATTGTTATTGTTATTGCCGACTTGTTCATCCCAAGCGCTTAGTACAGTGCTCTGCACATAGTAAGCGCTCAATAAATACTATTGAATGAATATTATTACCAGAAATTCCCTTTCTCTTTATATCCAAAAGACCACAACTCTATCTTCAAAGCCCTATTCAAATTGTGTCTCCAGGAAACCTTCCCTTTCTAACCTCTCATCTTCCCAAACTATTCTTGTTCCCTTCTGCAGCATCTTTGCACTTGAGTCTTAATCTTGTAACCACTTTGATACCCCACCCCCAGCACTTATGTTCATATCCTTATACCCTGTTGCTCTATCTATAATTTATTTTACTGATATTCCACTAGACTATAAGCCACTTGATCAGACAATGGTATTTATTGAGTGATTACAGTTTGTTAAGCACTACACTATGAACTTTCTTGGTTTTCAAGTTTACCATCATGTGAATGTACAGGCACTGACCTTATGTGATTACTTCAGGGACCGTTAATGATGATCATTTTCAAATAAGAAGGGAGTGATAAGTTATGATCATAAGGTTTTAGTTCATTAGTCTTTATTAATTATACAAAACCCATTTTCTACAGCAACATAATAATATAATATATATAACATAATATATATAATATATATAACATAATATATAATTTAATTATAATAAGAGGATTAGTTAGTAGTACTTCAGAAAAGCCCAAGATTTAGTGTCACTTTATTGACTGTCTTATAATTATTTTTCTATCCACTCCAAGCCTACCTACTCGGTCTCTCATTTGTCTTCTCTACTCTTGCTCTTACCCATTGCCTATGAAATAGATGTCAGCAGGATATCCAAACAGCTGCTCTATAGGAACTGGAAAGGGCCATAAACAAGGGTGAATGCAGATCTCCAAACACAGTGAGTTACAATCTCAAAAGTACAACTTGTCAAAAGAAAACCCTTATGAGTGGGATTGTTATCCCTTTGCAAAGCCTTTGTGAAGATCAGAATGCTTGGTAGCTTGCTGAGAAACTGAGACAAACTCAGTGGAAAAACCTACCAGTATGTCAATAATTTATCACTACTTGTCAACAATAACAATAACAAACATTTATCCTATTCTGCCTGTTTCTGCATGAGCCTTGTTGTTGACATACCTGCCTTCTGTCTCTCCCCATCCAATCCATAGTTCACTCTATTGCCCAGATCATTTTTCTACAGAACCATTCAGTCCATGTTTCCCCTCTCCTCAAGAACCTCCAGAAATATCAAACAGAAATTACTTACCATTGGCTTTCATTAATTAATTCATTTAATCAAATTTATTTTGTGCTTACTGTGTGCAGAACACTGTATTAAGTACTTGAAAGAGTACAGTTTAACAATAAAATGGCACATTCCCAAAGCAGCGTGGCTCAGTGGAAAGAGCACGGGTTTGGGAGTCGGAGGCCATGGGTTCTAATCCCAGCTCTGACATTTGTCAGCTGTGTGACTTGGGGCAAATCACTTTACTTCTCTGTGCCTCAGTTACCTCATCTGTAAAATGGGGATTAAGACTGTGAGCCCCACATGGGACAACCTGATCACCTTGTATCCCTCCAGCTCTTAGAACAAAGCTTTGCAAATAGTAAGTGCTTAACAAATACCATTATTATTATTATTAGACGGGGAGTGCTTTAAAGCATTCAGTAATCCTGCCCCCTCCTACTTTATCTCCTTGATTTCCCACAACAACCCAGCCAGCACATTTTGCTCCTCTAATGCCAATCTACATACTGTACCTCTATCTTATTTATCTCACTGCCAACCTCTTGCTCACATCCTGCCTCTGGCCTGAATGTTCTCCCTCTTCATATATGACAAACTATCACTCTGCCCACCTTCAAGACCTTATTAAAAGCACACCTCTTCCAAGAGGCCTTCCCCATCCATGCCCTCATTTCATCTTCTCCCACTCTCTCTGTGTTGCCCTTGCATAGGGTTTGCACCACTTATTCATCCATCCCTCAGCCCCATAACACTTCTGAACATATCCATAATTTATTTATTCATATTAAGGTCTGTCTCTACCTCTAGACTATAAGCTTGTTATGGGCTGGGGACATATCTACCAACTCTATTATACTGTACTTTCCCCAGCACTTAACACAGAGCTCTGCACACAATAAGCTTTCAATAAATATAATTGATTAATTGTTTGAACAATTATGGAGGGAGTATCAATTCCACATCGGCCTTATCTGCCACTTTTATGTGTGGATAAAGCCTCACATTAGTAGCAAAAATTTTAAAAAAGGAAGGACAGCTACGTATAATATTAGCAAACATAAGATTCAATTTGAGCTATTTACTAGAAGCAAGGACTAATTAAGGTCAATAATGACTTAACCTGAATTGATCTAAACTGCCATCTTGGATTTACTCTTGGGAAATATTTCATGGTAGTCCTAGCTTCTGCAAAATGAAGGCTTTACAGATATGGGCATGCTCCCTTTAGAAAGCTGAACTATACTAAATATAACAGTCACAGCTGATTATTATCATTATTATTATAGATGCCAAAGTAATTATCATGCATTCCATAATATTTACTCATCTAAAAGAAAGCAATAACCATGTAAGTTAGCAATGCTTAGCAGTTTGGTGAAAATTAAATGACACATTGTGTAATTTACCATGTAATTAAATGGTCGACAGTTACTGAACTGCATAACATGTGCACTATAAAATAAAGCATTATACACTTTTTTGTAATTTTTGGCTTTCCAATATCAAGAATATCTCTAAGAATGACAATATACAAGAGTGAAATAGGTTTCAGAGTATGTATATAATATTTTTAGATATTTTTCTGAGTATGTTTCCTAGCTGCACATGAATGAAATCCAAATGAAAACATGTGCTTCCTCTTCTTTTATAGCAGCAAAACTGGGAGTTTCAACTGATCCCCAAATCGCCTCTCTTAAGTGATTCAAATTATTCCTTTTGTCTGTTGGATATTGAAAATAACATTTTCCAGGAAAAGGGCCATAATTCCTTCCTTGAGTCCATGGCAATGAAAAATTTCAGCATTTACAATAAAATATACTATAAGGGGATATCCTACATGATATTCCACTGATGATGATTATATGGAACTATTAGCTGTAGAACAAATAAAGTTGAATTTTTTTATCTTCCTGAATTTGCATATATAATCCATTACATTTCCAAATCATCTACATCTTTAATAAATACTATCCTGGATATACTGTTGCTAAATTTATTGCCAACTAGAATGCTGATCTCAGCAATCTTTTAAAAGGGTGTTCATTCTAATCTTAATTGGCTAAGTTGATGCTAATCAGTAGACATAATATTTGTGTAATTTCACCTAAATGCTGTTGTATGGTGAATCTGAAAATATTCCAAAGATACTTTCTTTTCTGCTCACACTATTGTTAATCACATAATTTGCATGATAAGGAAAATGTTAATGAAATGAAAAGTACAGTGACCTATTGCATTGATGAGGCAGTGAAAAAATATGCAGAAAAACTAGTCAGACAAAAACCGACCACAACAATAAGAACAATAATGAAAAAATCTGAGGGAAAGATAATTACACATACACAGATAGACAACTGAAATGAGAGAAATAAATGAGCATAAGAAAAAAGAATGGAGAAACAAGTGAACATAGAGCAAACAGATGCAGGATTCAGACACTTCCATGATACAAACTGTAATCTCTTTTTTCTTAGATTTATATATAATGGAGAGATTCATTTGAAAAAGTCTTCTCTTTCAAATTCAGACCCAACCTCTTCCTTTTCTGACTTAACCAAAGTAAGGAAAACAACTTTACTGGGTTTTTTGAACATGCACAAAGGAGAAAGTATTCTTGACACAAGTAGAGGCAAAGTCAGAGTAAATCATTTAGCAAATAAATCCTGAATAATAATAGTATTAATAAAAATGTATTAGGGGTACAATAGTGATTGCAATTATTATTGGTAGTGTGCCTATTCAAAAGTGATTAGGACTGGCACAGTGTGACTTCATTTCGGTGGATTTTGAAATGAAAATTTGTAAGAGAAGGAGCAAGCGGCTAGAGACAGAAGGCCTAGTTCTACCTTTACAACATCACTAAAATCCAACCTTTCCTCTCCATCCAAAGTGTTACTTCGCTGATCCAAGCACTTATATCCTGCATTGACTACTCCATCCAACTCCTTGCTGACCTCTCTGTCGCCTCTCCTCTCTACAGTCCTTCACTCTGCTGCATGGATCATTTTTCTAAGGAACTATTTAGTCCACATCCGTTCCCTCTCCTCCCTGCCTCCTCTCTACCGACCCCTCCCGCCCCCCCCCCCCCCCCCCCGACCCCCCGAGCTTTGACTCCGGTAATTGTCTATCCACCTCCAAATCAGGCAGGGGCTCCTTGCCACAGGTTTTAAAGCACTCAATCAGCTTTCTCTCTCCTACCTGATTGACTCCTCACTGATTTCACTTGCTAACAACTACTTGCCCTCATCCTCCCCCGACCTCTTCCTTTCATATTCAATTCATTCATTCAATCGTATTTATTGAGCACTTACTGTGTACCGAGCACTTTACTAAGCACTTGGAAAATACAAATCGGTAACAGATAGAGACAATCCCTAACCAACAACGGGCTCATGGTCTAGAAGGAGGAGACAGACAACAAAACAAAACAAGTAGACAGGCATCAATACTATCATAGACAAATTAAATAAACGGTGGTATTTGTTAAGTGCTTACTATGTGCAAAGCATTGTTCCAACGCGATGGGGGATATAAGGTGATAGGTTGTTCCACGTGGGGCTCACAGTCTTAATCCCCATTTTACAGATGAGGTAACTGAGGCACAGAGAAGTTAAGTGACTTGCCCAAAGTCACACATCTGGCAAGCAGCCAAGCCAGGATTAGAACCCACGACCTCTAACTCCCAAGCCCGGGCTCTTTCCACTGAGCCATGCTGCTTCTCTTAGATATATGCACATCATTAATAAAATAGTAATAGTCTGTGAGCCCCACGTGGGACAACCTGATTCCCCTGTGTCTACCCCAGCGCTTAGAACAGTGCTCGGCACATAGTAAGCGCTTAACAAATACCAACATTATTAATAGTGATAGTAATAAATATGTACAAATTATTACTATAAGTAATAGTAATAAATGTGTACAAATATACACAATTGCTGTGGGGAGGGGAAGGGGTAGAGGGAGGGAGTAGGGGCGATAGGAAGGGGAGGAGGAGCAGAGGAAAAGGGGGTCTCAGTCTGGGAAGGCCTCCTGGAGGAGGTGAACTCTCAGTAGGGCTTTGAAGAGGTGAAGAGAGCTAGTTTGGCAGATGTGTGGAGGGAGGGCATTCCAGGCTAGAGGTAGGATGTGGGCCACGGGTAGAAGGTGAGACAGGCAAGAACGAGGTACTTTGAGGTGGTTAGTGTCAGAAAAGTGGAATGTACAGGGAGGCCTGTAGAAGGAGAGAAGGGAGGTGAGGTAGGAGGGTGCAAGGTGATGGAGAGCTTTAAAGCCAAAAGTGAGGAGTTCATATATGACAGACTACCAGTATTCTCTCCTTCAGCATGGCGTAGTGGATAGAGCACAGGCTGAGTGTCAGAAGCTCATGGGTTCTAATACGAGCTTCACCACTTGTCTGCTGTGTGGCCTTGAGCAGGTCACTTCACTTCTCTGGGCTTCAGTTACCTCATCTGTAAAATGGGAATTGAGACTGTGAGCCCATATGGGAGATGGAGAGGAGCCAGTGTCTGCACGGAAGACAGGTTCCCCCGAGGTTGCCAGGTAAGTTATCCACAGGTTTCCGTCTCAAGCACCAACATATGTTTGCAAGCAGCTTGGCTTACTGGATAAAGCACAGGCCTGGGAACCAGAACGACTGGGTTCTAATCCCGACTCTGTCAAATGTGTCTGCTGTGTGACCTTGGACAAATCATTTGTATATATTATTTATTACCCTATTTATTTTGTTAATGAGATGTACATCCCCTTGATTCTATTTATCATGATTATGTTGTCTTGTTTCTGTTTTGTTCTGTTTTGCTTTGCTGTCTGTCTCCCCCAGTTAGACTGTGAGCCTATCATTGGGCAGGAATTGTCTCTATCTGTTGCTGAACTGTACATTCCAAGTGCTTAGCACAGTGCTCTGCACATAGTAAGGGCTCAATAAATATTATTGAATGAATGGGACAGGGACTGTGTCCTACCCAATTTGCTTGTATCCACTTCAGCACTTAATATAATGCCTGGCACATAGTAAGCACTTAACAAATAATGCAATCATTATTATTAATCATTATTATTAAGGCCTTATGAAAACCACATCTCCTTCAAAAGGCCTTTCACAATTAAGCCCTCATTTCACCTACTCCCTCCCCCTTCTGCATTGCCCATGCACTTGGATATGTACTCTTGAAATACTTGATATTCTCCTCATTCTCAGCCCCAGAGCACTTATGTACAAATCAATAATTTATTTTAGTATCTCTTTCCCTCTGTATACTGTAAGTTCCTAGTGGGCAGAGAACTCTCCATGTACTTAGTACAGTTCTTTGCACATAATAACTGCTAAATAAATACCACTGATCAATTGAGTTGCAGTAATTAGCCAGTAAGAAATAGAAGTGGATGATGTCTTTTGACAAAGGAGACAGACGGGGCTTCAACCTGACATTATGATTTATAGCAAATTAAATGCATAATTGCCAAACTAAAGGCCTAGACTTAGCTCAGATTTCACAAATGGTTTTAGGACAGTATCTTCACGCAGTTCTTAATTTGAAATGCAATAATAATAATTATTGTTATACTTGTTAGGTGCCTACTCAGTACCAAACACTGTACTAAGCATTAGGGAAGATAAAAGTTAATCACATTAGGTACAGTCCCTGCTGCCCTTCAAGAAGCTCACTGTTTAGAGTTGGGAGTGGAGAACCGGTATTGAATCCCCTTTTACAGATCAGAGAACTGAGGCACAGAAGAGTTAAGTGATTTGCCCAAGCTCACATGGCAAGGCAAATGATGGGTTTAGGATTAGAACCCAGGTCTTCTGACTCCCAGGTTGTGCTTTTTCCACTATACCAGGCTGTTTTTCAATGCAAGACATTCTGACAAATAATGGGAGCCTGAACTATTTGGCCAACATCAGAGCAATGCTCAACTTTTCTAGTGGGTTTGGGAAGAGAATGGCAGCAGCAGCATTTCCAAATTGCAGTGTGGCTCAGTGGAAAGAGCCTGGGCTTCAGAGTCAGAGGTCATGGGTTTGACTCCCGGCTCTGCCACTTGTCAGCTGTGTGACTGTGGGCAAGTCACTTAACTTCTCTGGGCCTCAGTTACCTCATCTGTAAAATGGGGATTAAAACTGTGAGCCCCACGTGGGACAACCTGATCACCCTGTATCTACTCCAGCACGTAGAACAGTCCTCTGCACATAGTATGCGCTTAACAAATACCAACATTATTCTTGGTGAATAGAAATGGATAACCAGGAATCAAGGAGTCCCATTCAAGAAGCAGCGTGGCTCAGTGGAAAGAGCCTGGGCTTGGGAGTCAGAGGTCATGGGTTTGAATCCCGACTCTGCCACTTGTCAGCTGTGTGACTTTGGGCAAGTCACTTCACTTCTCTGGGCCTCAGTTACCTCATCTGTAAAATGGGGATTAAAACTGTGAGCCCCATGTGGGACAACCTGATCACCCCGTATCTCCCCCAGCGCTTAGAACAGTGCTCTGCACATAGTAAGCGCTTAACAAATACCGACACTACTATACACAGAAGACAATCTTTTGAGATTAAGCATTAAGTTCACATAAATATAAAAAGGTGCATCAAATTTACAGCTTTTGTAAATTATCACTGTATAACTTTTAAATTCATCATTGTTTCCACTTCTGGCTTCAGAGGATAAAATACCACCATGGAGAAATCACCTTCTGTTATCTTGAACCAAAGTAATTTTTCCACCGAATTGGACTCTTGCCCAGAGGCTTCTAAACTGCACAATCACTGCCCACAAAGGTTGTCTGCACATCTTAAGCCTGGCTGAAAGAAAAATACCCTCAGGGAAAGGTAATAGTTACTGGTTTATACTGAGATAATTGCTAGGAGCAGAGAGACATTTATGAAAATGTGGACAGTGGTCTAGGTGCAGCGGTATTAAATGGCATTAGGAACTATAGAATAGCACAGGGGTACCTCTCAGTGAAAGTTCTGTGATCTTAAATCATTCAAATGCTATAGACCCTGTAACTGGAAGAGACCCCTGTTGCTTCAGTATATTCTTAGACACAATTGTGACAGGTGGCCATGTAATTCTAAAAGCCATGATGCTTTCCAGCTCTGACAGTACCAACTTCACTTCTTCAGATTCTCCTTTGATGCAGATGGTACTTTATTTTTTCCCATCGAAGCTTAACTTCTGGTAGCTATTTCTTGTTTATTACACATTTACCCTCAGGGTCAGTTAAATCCTTTCATTTACACTGTGAAACAGTTAGGCCATGAAATACCCACACTTTTTTCAGGGTATGATATACAACAGTTTTCCATATTCCTTGCTAGCAAGGATTTGGGAAATCATCATGTGTAGAGGATTTGGTGGATGAAATATTTGAGAGCTTCCCAATGATAGTTTATGAGTTGAATTGGATATATGTATCTTGACTTTCTAACCATGAGATATGTACTCCATATTCAAAGACAATACAACCGGCAGCAAAGTCTCCCAGTGCATGATGGGGTTACTATGACCTACAGGCTCTTCCTCACTGTGTGCAAGACAAGATTATGCTTTGTCACACTGTTATTTTTGTTTCTAGAGAGGTCTGTATTGTTTCCAGCCCAGATTGCTGTATCTTCCCATAGCCTCTGCTTATAAAGAAAAGTTTTCTTCGTGTTATCATCTGCATACAAACATTCTGGAATTGATATCTTCTGCTACTCTGCTTTATCACATTATTTGAGATTCTATTTTTTAAAAATCCCACTACATTACTCTGCACACAGAAAATGCTCAATAAATAGCACTGATTGTTCAACTGTTTCCTTACTGCTTGTGGCATCCCCAGTTGACAATATACAGCTGACAGTCGGACAATAACATTAGAAGACTTCATGTTTAGTGACCGTGTTTTGATATTTGCTGTTGAGCATGATTCAGAGGTAATGCTGATGAAGGTTTTGAGAAGATGGATGGGTCTTTTATTAAAATTTCAGCCTTTGCTTAACACTCCATTTGCAGAGGACCAACTGAGATCAATCACTGGGACACAGTAGAAATTGTAGGACACAGAAAGGAAATCAAAGGGAAATCCAGAATGAGATGAAAAATCTGGATTCTCCTACAAATAGTTAATCTCCATGAAAAATTAACATTTTGCATCCAGCTGGGCATACAAGGAGAGGTTTACAGGACACGGTCAATCAATGGTATTCACTGAGCATTTACTGTATGCAGAGCAGTGTACTAAGCACTTGGGAGAGTGCACTACAACATAGGGAAATAGCTTTCATTTGTTAAGGCCTCCAGATGCAACCATTCAAAAAGATACTGCTCTTTCTCAAGTGTTATGGGAAATTTATTTTCTCAGTGACTCAAGTTAAAGTTGCAAATGAATGACTTAAGAGAGCACAAGTTAATGAGCCTGAGAGGGGAAAAGCTGACAAATTGCTGAACGGAATGTTGGAAGGCTCCTTAACAAGGAACTGCTTCTCCGTCCATGCAGAGAACAACTTATCAGTTCTTTTGACAATAAGGGAGCTAAGGATAGTATCTCTGGACCTGCTACAGCAAAACCTTATTACCCAAATATTTTTCTTTACAGCTTAGCTTGTAGAAGGGTGCTCTGAAGATGCTACAGAAATCTCTCACTGTCACTGAGCTGAGAAATGTAACCTTCTGAGAAATGTAACCTTCCTAAATCCTACCTCCCAGTTGAAGCTGACAGGGAAATCTGTGGAAAATTTACCATTTTATCTGGGAAGCAGCAGCAATTCAGGAGAATATAATAGTTTTCTGTATTAATTTACAGCACCCTAGTCGTCAGAGATAGATAACTTGGTACAGGTCTAGTAAGTTCAGTTATTCTGAATGTCTGTGGCACTAGAAAACTATGTGCAAGACAAGCACAGATGTTGTTCCTGAGGTGACTTATGCTGACAGAATTTGTTTTCCTGTTTCTAGTGTCAAATCAGAGAGAGGGCATTTATCGTGGTGTGGAGAAAAATCAAAACAGCTACAGAGCCAACAAACTTGAAAGCTTTCATTTCCTTTTGGCTGGTACAATGAATGAGAAACATGATTTCTTTGAGGATTAGCAAACCAAATTAATTCTATAGGGAGTCAGTTTTGCACTTGTAAAAGCAAATGTTTTCATGCAAACAATTCTCAGAGAAGCAAGCAAACTTTCTCAATAATACCCTTGAAAACACATTTCTTAAACAAAAGCAAATGTTATGTTCCCTTCTGCATTATGATTCTGTTCAATGTTCTTGGGTACAGCACATTTCATACACGTGGCAGTCTATCCCAAACATATTTAGCATATTCTAATTTATGTAATAACAATTCCTTGAAATTGTATACAATTTTTATTTTTCCTAATCCCATCCACATAAATTGCTATTATTTTATCCCCCTAATAGCTCTGGAGGTAGGAAGAGGCAGGTATAATATCTCCATTTTTCAGAAGAAGAAACTTTGGCTCAGAGAAATTAAATAACTTGCCTAAAATCATCTAGCTGATTAGTGATAGAGCTGAGATGAACCCAGCCTAACTCCCAGCCTTGTGCTCTCTCCATTAAATGATGCTTCGTCTCTCCAGTTATGTTTGAATAAATGTAAAAAAATGAATATGACAAAAATACTGAGGGAGGATTTAGTTTTTAAAGGAATTTGAAAAGGAAAGAGCTTGAAGAAAGAAGACTTTTTCAATAACACATTATATTTCTATTTGATTAAAAAGTATTTGAAAGTATTTGCCATGGGATTTCAAAACCTGGTGCCCAAGAAGTCTCGAGAGGAGAATTATTGTTTTTTAGCATTGGAAAATTTGTGCTGCTGGAATCCTTCTTATGTGACCGTCATTGTTGCACTTGGATATCTTAACTATTTTCATGGCCAATGCTAATAATAGGTAATAGTAGTAGTAATAATAATGATGGTATTTGTTAAGCACTTACTATGTGCCAGGCACTGTTCTAAGTGCTGGGGTAGATACAAGGCAATCAATTTAGACAGAGACCCTATCGCACATGGGGCTCCCACTCTTAATCCCCATTTTACAGATGAGGTATACTGAGGCCCAGAGAAGTGAAGTGACTTACCCAAGGTCACACAGCAGACAAGTGGCAGAGCCAGGGTTAGAACCCATGACCTTCTGACTCCCAAGCCCATGCTTTATCCACTATGTCATGCTGCTTCTATTTGTAGTAGTAGTAGTAGTAGTAGTAGTAATAGGAGTAGTAGCAAAGTCCCGAAACCCAATCCCAGGGAAACACTTTGCAGGGCTCCTTACATTACTTGAGTCATAATGACCTCATCTTCAACTCTGTACGATGACATCATTACAGAACCCTCAACTAGAATGGTGATGGAGCTGAAAAGTCACTGTAGGAGGTTTGGCTTTGCTGTACATTCCCAGTCACTGATTCTGGCCAACCTTATGTCTGGGAGGGGGCCGGGAGCAGCAAGAGTCAGAAGACCCCAGGCCATAACCCCCTCGATTCCTGTCATCACTTTGTCTCATGGTATGCTATTTTATATAGTGAGCCCACTGTTGGGCAGGGATTGTCTCTGTTGCTGAATTGCACATTCCAAAAGCTTATTATAATGCTCTGCACACAGTGAGCAGTCTAATAAATACGATTGAATGAATATAGCATTTAGGTGCTTATTATGTGCCAAGTACTTTAATGAGTGCTGGTAAAATCCAATCCAATCAGAGTCTCCATCCCACATGGGGCTCCCAGTCTAAGGGGGAATGAGAGAATAGGTCTTTCATGCCAGAACGTGTCTACAAACTCTGTTGTATTGTACTGTCTCCCAGGTGCTTAGTACAGTGCTCAATGCACAGTAAGCTTTCAATAAATACCACTGATAATTGATCAATTGATGATGAAACAGCCACAGAGAAGTTAAATGACTTCTCAAAGTCACACAGCCGACAAACAGAAGAGCTGAGATTAGGACTCAAGTCTTCTGACTCCCAAGGCCATAGTTTTTCTACTAAAACAGAAAAATCTCTTTTCCTCCTAACACAGGATTGTTTGGAAAGCACATGGCCTAGTGGACAGAGTATGGGACTGGGAATCAGAGAACCTGGATTCTAATTGTGGATCTACTACTTATCTGCTGGGTAACATTGGGCAAATCACTCACTTAACAGCTGTTTGTCAGTTACCTCATCTGTAAAATGGGGATTAACACTGTGAGCCTCATGTGGGACATGGACTGTGACCAACCTGATCATCTTGTATCTACCCCAGTGTTTAGTACCCTGGCAAATAGGAAGTTCTTAACAAATACCATAAAAAGAAGCAGTATGGTGTACTGGGTAGAGCACGGGCCTGGGAGTCAGAAGGTGATGGGTTCTATTCCGGTTTCACCACTTGTCTGCTGTGTGGCCTTGGGCAAATCACTTCACTTCTCTAAGCCTAAATTACCTCATATGGAAAGTGGGGATTAAGATTATGAGCCCCACGCAGGACAGTGACTTTGTCCAACCTGATTTGCTGTATCCACCCCAGTGCTTAGTACAGTGCCTGGTACACAGTAAACACTTAACAAATACCACAATTATTATTATATGCTGCTTCTCAAAGCAAAGCACCAGGTGGCGGGGGGCGGGGGGGAGAGGGACAGTAGGGAGTCCAACAATTTTGTGGAAACTCTCGATTCAGTGGGGCACTCCTTTGATGAGGAATAATAATCATCATCATCATTACTGTGCTCGGCACAAAGGTCCCCTGACTCCCAGGCCTGTGCTATTTCCACTAGGTGACTCTGTTCCTCACAGCACACACACACACACACACACACACACACACACCTCAGTCCCCCGTCCCCCCCCCCCCCCCCCCCCGAGGGGAGAGACACACACACACACACAGAGTCATCCGTCGCCCGAGGACAGGTTCGTTCGGGAATCGGCAGGCACGAGAGAGAGACCAGGGACGGAAAGGATGAGTTTTATACAAAATCTATTCCACGAGGTTAACTGAATTATTGGATTATTTTGGATACAACGAATTGAATTATTTTAGACGCGGCAAATTGAACTTCCCTTTCAAGAAAAATAATTATATTAGAGCTTCCCTATCAGGAGGAATAGAGTTATGCCTTATTCACGCGTGGCAAAACACCCAGGTCCCACCCAGGCAGAATTCACTTATGCTTTGTTCACACGTTTTGAGGTGGTAACCTCCCACCCAAATACACTTCCCACTCGGGAGGAATCCACTTATGCGTTACACACCCGAGGCGAAGTACTTCCCACTTGGGAGGAATCTGCTTGTACTTTACACGCCCATGGCGAAGCTTCTGGCTTCCAGCCCAACTAGCATTCGGCAAGACGGGACATTCCCCCATCCATCCCACGGCTCCTCACTTGATGCAGGCAAAGCGGCCTCCTCAAACTCTGAGCAGAGATGACCTCCAGCCAGCTGCTGCAAATCTCGATCTGATGCCCAGAAGGTCAGCAGATATTCATCACCTGTGCTCCTAGGCCATTTCAGCTTCTGCCCTCAGTTTATTCAATCTCCGCCCCCCCCCCCCCATACGAAATTTGATTGGCACAGGTTGAGGGACAACGTCTGTATGCCCGGCTTGAGCTGTCAATCTAGCAGTTTGGGTTGTGGGGGTAGTATCCTACCCGCACTTCCGAGTTCCACCTGCTGGCTCAGGCGGTCAGGAGATAGAATTAGACCTTGAGGTGGTGGGTACCCCAGGGTCATTTTGGGACACATACTCTTGGGCGCTCGCACACACACATCAGAAATCTTGCCCTGCATACCATTGTTTTGTGGAGATTTATGACTTTCCATTACACGTAATCACCAGACCTCCCTTTAACACCAAATAATTTTCCTCTCTCTACTCACTATCTCTTAGTGACTTCTCCCAACCAAGAAGTTTTAAGATTCCTCCTGGTGGCACTGAATGAAGAGCTAGGAGGTGGGGTGGAAATTATTCGGGGTGATTAGCACCTATTTGTGTTAATCACTACACTTGAGGAGAAGCAGCTTGGCTTAGTGGCAAGCGCCCGGTAATAGGAATGAGAGGTCGTGGGTTCTAATCCCAGCTCCACCACTTATCAGTTGTGTGACTTTGGGCCAAGTCACTTCACTTCTCGGTGCCTCAGTTCCCTCATCTGTTAAATGGCGATGAAGACCGTGAGCCTCACGTGGGACAACCTGATTAGTTTGTATCCACCCCAGCGCTTAGAACAGTGCTTGGCACATAGTAAGCGCTTAACAAATACCATCGTTACCCCTTCAGAGGGTGGGGAACTGAGAAGAAAAATGAGGAGAATGAGGCTGAGCCCATGGCTGATATTTAAAGGAATAATTCATAACCTTAAAATTCAGAGACATCCAGGGTCCTGATTCATGCTAATACCCCACAACTCAAAAAAAGCAACATCCCCTTTAAGATCAAGGTACATCTGCAAGGGCTGCCTTGAGAATGTGTTTAGGGCATCATCTTCATAATGCCCCAAGCAATTGGTAGGGGTAAGAGGCCCCCACAAGCCCTAAGGTCTTAAAATGAAGCTCTATTCAGCCCCTGTGTTAATGCGGCCCTGAGTAGTAGTATGATATTAGTAGTAGAGTAATAGTAATAATAATAATGGCATTTGTTGAGCACTTACTATATGCAAAGCACTGTTCTAAGCACTGGAGAGGATATAAGGTGATGAGGTTGTCCCACATGGGGCTCACAGTCTTAATCCCCATTTTACAGATGAGATAACTGAGGCACAGAGAAGTGAAGTGACTTGCCCAAAGTCACACAGCTGACAAATGGTGGAGTCAGGATTAGAACCCATGAGCTCTGACTCCCAAACCCGGACTCTTTCCACTGAGCCACACTGCTTCTCTAGTAGTAGTAATAGTAGTGGTAGATTAGTATTGCAGTAGCAGTGCTAATAGTTTTAGTTGTAGTTGCAGTAGTAGTGATAGCAATAGTACAGTACAAGGGAACCCAGATTCCTTCCCTTAACCAAATCAATTCCTGGGATTAAAAAAGTAAAATAAAATAAAGCAAGCTAAGGTAGATGCTTGAATTAAATGGCCCTTAGCTGACTTGATAAAGGAATTCATCTCCCCAGAGTAATTAATTGACTAGCAGAAAGGACTTAAATACTGGGGAATATTTCCCCAATCCTTTGGGAAAGGCTTCAACTCAGACTGTCCGGTGAAGACTTTAGATTTCTTGGCTAACTAAGCAGTTAGAAGTAATTTCCTTTCCAATCGCTGATTTGTTTCAAGATATCTTGCATAAATAGAAAAAAAAGGGATCATTTTATAACTTCTATTCTCAGAGTACAATTCATTATCTTGGAAGATAAATGATTCTTATACAAGCCAAGATAGAATCACTGGATGAATTTGGGCAGAGAGATGCTGTTTTGAGTGAAGAATGTGTCATCTTAAAATCAAACAATTTCATAATTAGAAATATTGATAAACAAACTGCTTTCATGGTAGTTGATGTCTACCGATGCTCTGCTAGCATTGTATTTGTTACAATTCACTTCTATTTTCTATCCAGTACAAGAAAGGGAAAGCAGAAAATATTCAAAAATATGAAATGTCAAGATTTCTGCACCCCACCAAGTAAACTGCTGCAGGATGACTATTTTGGGTAGATTACTTAGTGGGTAATTATTACTTTCTCTGGTTTTCTATAGATATATCTTACAAACTGCAACCAATGAACCAATCAATTATATTTATTGAGTGCTTATGGCATGCTGAGCACTTTAGTAAACATTCAGTAGAGTACGATATAACAGAGTTTGTAGACATGTTATCTGCCCACGTGGCATTTACAGTGTAGTGGGGAAGTTGAACATTAAAATAAATTATAGATATGCACATAATTGCTGGTAGGCTGAATAAAGTGTGCAGAGCCAAGTGCTAGGGTGATGTAGAAGGGAGGCCTCTTGGAGTAGATGTGATTTTATTAGGACTATGAAGATGGGCAGGGTGACAGATTGTTGGATCGGAAGGTGGACGAAGTTCCAGGCTAAAAAGTTGGTGCAAGCTTTGATCATTTTGCAGTTAGGCTACTGCATCTGGTTTCTCTATCTTTCAGTGCTCCCTACTCCAATTTATTCTACATGTTTGAAGTGTGCAGTTTGCAACTGCACAGTTTGCAACTGCACTGTGCATGTCTCTCAATTTAATGCCCTACAGCATATCGTTTCCTGTGATTGCAGGTGAGTCAGACTGATAGATTCCAAGGGAAGACCTTAATGTTGACACACCCTCAGGGGTTCGGGCAAGACTTTTAAGAGAAGGCTACTTAGTAGATTAGAGCCATTATGCAGAAGAAGTTCAATGTAATGGTCAACAAGCAGAGTATAAAGGCTGGGGGGGGGGGGGGGGGGGCGGCTGTCGCTGCTGCTAGCTGTTATAATAATAATAATTATGGCATTTGTTAAGCGCTTACTATTTGCCAAGCACAGTTTTAAGCGCTAGGGTAGATATAGGGTAATCAGGTTGTCCCACGTGGGGCTCACAGTTTTAATCCCCATTTTACAGATGAGGTAACTGAGTCACAGAGAAGTTAATAATGTTGGTATTTGTTAAGCGCTTACTATGTGCCGAGCACTGTTCTAAGCGCTGGGGTAGACACAAGGGAATCAGGTTGTCCCACGTGGGGCTCACAGTCTTAATCTCCATTTTACAGATGAGGTAACTGAGGCACCGAGAAGTTAAGTGACTTGCCCAAAGTCACACAGCTGACAAATGGCCGAGCCGGGTGGCTTCCCCAAGGTCACACAGCAGACAAGTACCGAGGTCGGGATTAGAACCCACGTCCTCTGACTCTTCCCACGCTCTTTCCACTAAACCACGCTGTTTCTCATAAGGACAACTGAGACAGCCCCGGCAGAGGGGACCTTCTGATGGGAATGCCCATGCGAGTTTCAGCCAGCACTTGGCTGCTCATTGTCCTCCAAAGGGTCAGGGGTCATCCATGCCCATTAAGGACCTGAACACCCAAAAGAACTGATCATCCCGTGGGAGGAAAGTCTCAATGCCCCGGGTTTGAGGGCTTAAATAGTGTCTGAGATCTCAGCATCCCTGGGTTGAGGACTTAACAGAAGGATCCTTTACTATTAATGTTTTTCTGTATGTTAATAAATGTTTTCTTACTGTAATAATGAATGTCATGGTTTATTCGGTCTGTAAAATTGAGCCACAAACCCCCTTGTCCATAATCAGCTCTATTGGGTTGTAACAATGCTGCTGCACAGACCAACTTCTTGAAGCATTTTGTGGTCAATATTATTTCTCTCTTCAAAATCCACTATTGATTTCCTGAATCTTGATGTATTAATCAAGAACTTTTTATACTTAGCTTCAAGGGTCCTGTTTATCTGGATATCTTTACCCACTATTCTCCAACTCACTCTCTTTGCTTCTCCCAAGCCAAACTTCTGGTTGTTCCTTGATCTCAATCTCCTTCCAGTGTTCCTCTCAGTCATACAGTTTACCCACCTAGAAATCACCCTCTTTTCCCAAATCCAGTAGGCCACAGCTTTTCTAGTATCTTGTGGTATATAAAACCACCTCTAGCACTCTGCAGTAGTAGTGGTAGTAGTAGTAGTAGTTATATTTATTAAGTACTTGGCATGTGGTGAACACTGTAGTAAGTGCTGGGAGAGAATTCACAGGTGAAATGAAACATTATCCCTGTCCCAAGAGGGGACTCAAAACCTAAGAGACTGCTGAAGTAAGGCATTAAGTGCGCATTCAATAAATCCTAACTACTACCACTACTATTATTACTACTGATGCTACTATCTGTTCTACTACTGTACTACTTTCATTCTTTCTATTATCCAAAAAGCCGAACTTTTTATTTGCCTCAAAAATTCAGAAATAGATGTTTCAAAAGTTGAAAAGAAACACTGAATATGATCCCTGTAAATTTCTGTTTCCTGTGGTTTCATTCATATTTTGTTTGAAATTGACCCTTGCTACGTGTCTCTGAGATTTGAGTTGTGAGAGGTGAAGTCATATAGTTAAATGGAAGCTTGATAACCTAATGTAATGAGCTCGAATATCAGAGAAGAGCTAAAATCTTTTATATGACAATTGGCTCACAAACGTCTGCCTGGGCAGATGGTGTTGGTTTTATAAGAAAAACGCAGTTTGCCTGGAGAATTTCAGAGAAATCTGGGCATCATTTTCCAACTAGTAAAGGAGATAGGTGTCATTTCAGTGACAGCCCCAGCAGTTTCCCTATTACTGCTTGCATGACAGATGCCAGGAACAGATTGATGTGCAAAGAAAGACGAAGTACAAGGAAATCATATATTAAAACTCATTAACTAGAGATAGCAACTCTCTGTTGGGAGCAACTCTGGAGATTTTTTTTGATGTATAGTGAATGTTGAATATTAATATATGGGCTATGTGCTGGGACTATATTGACATATTTGGTACTTCCCCCAATGAAAAGGAAAACAAGGATTCAGTGACAAGAGAACATGAGGGAAAAGTGACAGAAATGAATCAATAGCAAAATAAACTAAATATAAAATCAACTTTTACATTTTGGCTGCCCTTATTAGTTTTCTTGCATTAGTCAGAATTTCTGAGGGAGTTCAAGCCCTGCCTTCCAGAAGACCCCCAGAAGGCTGCCATTCCCCTTCATGTTGCTTTCCAGTGTGTCCCAGTGATGGTGAAGCAGCCTTGTGAGGTCCTACTGCTTCCCTGATAATGAGGGCAAGCTCTGCCATCTGAAGGCACCCTGTAGCCCCACCTACCAGACATCAGTCCCCATCCTCATCTTTCTACTGCAACAGGTGAAGCATTTCTTCCTAACCTTTAATACACTAAGATTGTGGCAGCGCCAGTTGTGACCAACCTGTATGAGTGGTGAGGGGTATTAAACTGCTCATTTAACTACAGTGTTCTGCAGCTTCTGTGACTCGTTTCTCATCTGTTGACTCATTTCATTTTTCCTTTCATTACTGCTTCACATTTCCCTATGTATCTGTCACCAACCCTCCCTCTTTATTCTTAGATTGTGAGGTCTTGAGGGCTAGGGACCTAATTTAATTCTGTCTTGTACTTTTCCCAGTGCTTATTTTAGGGCTTTGCATTACAGGTACTGAATAAGTACTATTATAACTACTGTCTAGGCTATGAATCCTCAAAAAAGGATTCAGAAAGTCACAGTCTCTCCTCCTGCAAATCTGTATTACTTCCCCACAGAGACCTCCGCTCTCTTGATCCGATATGTCTCTCCAAAAGCATCTCACCCCACCTTGCCTCCCTATCTTCTCTTCCCACTCTCAATGATCAGGTTACCGCTCTCAACTCCACCCTCTCTACTCATCTCAACTCACTCGGCCCCCTTTCCCTCCGCTGATCGCACTCCACTAACCCGCAGCCCTGGATCTCTGCCTTTGTTCACCTCCTTCTCTCTTATGCTCGAGCTGCTGAGCGCTGTTGGCGAAGGTCCAAGCACCAAGCCAACCATATTCACTTCAAATTTATCCTTTCCTGCCTTAACTCTTCCCCCTCCTCTGCCAGGCAAAACTACTTTTCTTCTTTCATTAACGCCCATGCCCATCACCCCTGCCAATTGTTCCGGATTTTCAACTCTTTCCTCAGGCCCCCTGTTCTACCCCTACCCCAAAGATCTGACCACCTACTTCATCACAAAAATTAGCACAATCAGGTCTGAGTTCCCCAAAGTGACCCCTCCTCCTTCCCTTCCCCCCCAAAACCCTCTCCCCAATTTTTCCATCCTTCCCTGCAGTATCCTCAGAGGAGGTCTCCTCCCTCCTCGCAAGTGCCAGCCCCTCCACCTGTGCTTCGGACCCCATTCCCACTCACCTTGTAAAAGCTACCGCCCCTACCCGCCTCCCCTCTTTAACTTCTATCTTTAACCACTCACGCTCCAATGACTTCTTCCCCTCTGCCTTCAAACATGCCCATGTCTCTCCCATCCTAAAAAAAACCTCACTTCCCCTTCCAGTTATCGTTCTATCTCCCTCCTACCCTTCCTTTCCAAACTCCTAGAACGAGTCATCTACACTCGCTGCCTTAAATTCCTCAACTCCAACTCTCTCCTGGACCCCTCCAATCTGGCTTCCGTTCCCTCCACTCCACTGTAACTACTCTCTCAAAGGTCACCCATGATTTCCTTCTTGCCAAATTCAATGGCTTCTACTCTATCCTAATCTTCCTTGACCTCTCAGCTGCCTTTGACACTGTCGATCATCCCCTTCTCCTCCACACTTTATCTCGCCTTGGCTTCACGGGTTCCATCCTCACCTGGTTCTCCTCATCTTTCTGGCCGTTCATTCTTGGCCTCCTTCACGGGCTCCTCCTACCCCTCCCATCCACTAACTGTAGGGGTTCCTCAAGGGTCAGTTCTTGGCTCTCTTCTGTTCTCCATCTATACTCACTCCTTTGGTGAACTCATTAGCTCCCACGGCTTCAACTATCATCTCTATGCAGATGACACCCAAATCTACATCTCCTTCCCTGTTCTCTCCCCCTTCCTCCAGGCTCGTATCTCCTCTTGCCTTCAGGACTTCTCTACCTGGATGTCTTCCCACCACCTAAAACTCAACATGTCTAAAACTGAGCTCCTTATCTTCCCTCCCAAACCCTACCTCTCCCTGACTTCCCTGTCACTGTGGACAGCATGACCATCCTTCCCATCTCACATGTCCACAACCTTGGTGTCATCCTTGACTCAATTCTCTCATTCACCCCACACATCCAATCTGTCACCAACACCTGACAGTCTCACCTTCACAATATCACCAAGATCTGCCCTTTCCTCTCCATCCAAATGGCTATCGTGCTGGTACAAGCTCTCATAATATCCCAACTGGATTACTGTGTCAGCCTCTTCTCGGATCTCCCTTCCTCCTGTCTCTCTCACTCCAGTCTATTCTTCATTTTGCTGCCCGGATCATCTTCCTACATAAACGCTTTGGACATGAAGCAGCATGGCTCAGTGGAAAGAGCCCGGGCTTGGGAGTCAGCGGTCATGGGTTTGAATCCCCACTCTGCCACTTCTCAGCTGTGTAACTGTGGGCAAGTCACTTTAACTTCTCTTTGCCTCAGTGACCTCATCTGTAAAATGGGGATTAACTTTGAGCCTCACGTGGGACAACCTTATTACCCTGTATCTACCCCAGCGCTTAGAATAGTGCTCCGCACATAGTAAGCGCTTAACAAATACCAACATTATTATTATTATTATTATTATGTCACTCCCCTCTTCAAAAACCTCCAGTGGTTGCCTATCAACCTCCGCACAAAACAAAAACTCCTCACTCTTGGCTTCAAAGCTGCCCATCACCATCACCTTGCCCCCTCCTACCTCACCTCCCTTATCTCTTTCTACTGCCCACCCCGTACACTCTGCTCCTCTGCCGCTCACCTCCTCATGGTCCCCTGTTCACACCTATTGTGCCGTCGACCCCTGGCCCACGTCCTACTGCTGTTCTGGAATGCTCTCCCTCCTCACGTCCACTAAACTGTCTCTTCATAGCCTCTTCCCCTCTTCATAGCCCTACTGAGAGCTCACCCCCTTCAGGAGACCTTCCCAGACTGAGCCCCCCCTTTCCCTTTGCTCTCCCTCCCCTTCCCCCCTGCTCTTCCCCCTTCCCCTTCCCTCAGCACTGTGCTCATTTGTATATATTATTTATTACCCTATTTATTTTATTAATGAGGTGTATATCTCTTTGATTCTATTCATCTTGATAATGTTGTCTTGTTTTGTTTTGTTCTGTTTTGCTTTGCTATCTCCCCCGTTAAGATTGTGAGCCCGTCATTGGGCAGGGATAGTCTCTATCTGTTGCTGAATTGTACATTCCAAGTGCTTAGTACAGTGCTCTGTGCATAGTAAGCACTCAGTAAATACTACTGAATGAATGAATGAATTCAGAATATCTCTCCTTGGATGTCCTGCCAACACCTGAAACAAAACATGTCCAACACAGAACTCTTCATCTTCCCATCAAACCCTCTCCTACCCACAACTTTTCCATCACTGTAGACAGCACCACCATCCCCCATTTCACAAGCCTACAGTCATGGAATTATTCTTGAACCATCTCTCTCATTCAATCTACACTTTCAGTCAGTCAACAAATCCTGTTGTTTCTACTTTTACATCTCTAGAATACTTCCTGTCCTTTCTATAAAAATACTGGTTCAAGCACTTTCTATCAAAACACTGGTTCAAGCACTTGTCATATCCCACCTGAAGAATTGTATTCATCACCTCACTAATCTCCCTGACTTTTCACTCTTTTCCCTTCATTTTTTACTTCACTCAGCTACACAGATATTTTTTCTAAAACAAAATTCTGCTCAAGTATCTGCATTCCTCAAAAATTCTGGTGACTGCTCATCTCCTCATAGACACATCATTTTCAGCTTTAAGGCACTCAATTATCTCTCTCTCCCCTATCTATCCCCATGCCTCCTCTCTTAGTATAACCCAGACCTCACATTTCACAACCCCAACACCAACCTTCTTACTGTGACTTGATCTCATTTTTCTAGCTTGTCAAGAACTCATTCACACTCTTCCTCCACCCTGAAACTATCTCTTCTGATAGACAACCACTCTGCCCACTTTCAAATGCCATTTTCTTCAAATGACTTCTAAAATTATACCTTCACTATGAAACCTTTCCTGACTTACCTCTTAACTCTCCACCCTATTCTCCCTCCATTTGGGTTTCCCATACACTTGGGTCCATACCTCTTAAGCACTTTGAGACTCACCTCAACCCTACCCCCACAAACTTATGTACATATCTTTATAGTCTGTTGATTTCTCTAGTTGTAATTCCTTTTAAAAGTTCTCCTCAACTAACTCTTAAGTTCTTTGAGACTGAGGTAATGTCCACTGTCTTTAATTGTATTCTCCTAAGTGCTTAGTACAGTGTTCTGCACATAGTAATACTCGATATATGCCATTGATTGATTGATGCCACATTGCTCGTAACTACGCTTCATTATATTCTAATCACTTAGCCTACATATGTTCCCCTTTTGTTCACAATAGAATAGATGCTTGAAAATCATACTACTGTCTATTCTTCTTGGGCATCTCAATCAGTAAAGAAGAGACTTCTTTAACACCGGAAAGCATCTTAAATTCCAATACTATGCTTTAGCTAATTTCACCATGACATTTGTTAGTGAAAATGACTTGAAGATGGTGAAATTTCTCAATGATAAAGATATACATGCAATGGTAGGTTCACATTTTCAAGGTTTATTTTTTATCTACATAACTGTATTGCTTTTGAAAAGCAATTAAGAATGATTTGTATATGTCCTTGTAGATTTGTGTCAGGGGTGTGGTTCCTGCCTCAAAGACCTTCAGTGATGCATATAGACTATTGAGTTGGAAGAGTTTTCTTTGTTCAGTCAATCATTGATATATATTGCATGTTTACTGTGTACAGAACCTGGTACTAAATACTTGATGCAATAGAGTAAGTAGAGTTGGTAGACACAGTCCTTACCCTCAAGGAGTTTACAGTCTAGTGGAGGATAACTTTAAAACAAATTACACGTAGGGGGAGCAATAAATTATAAGGATATGTATGTAAGTAACCTGGATGTGGAGTAGGGGTGAGTATCAAAGTGTTTATGAGTACAGACCCAAGTGTGTAGATCACTGTTCATAAAAAGGAAGGCGAGTAGGGTGGGGAAATAAATAGTTATTTAGTAAAAGTTTCTTGGAGAAGATATAAATTTAATAGGACTTTAAGGTGGGGACAGTGGAGATCTGTTGTATATGAAAGTGGTGGGGGAAAGAGAGTTCCAGGCATGAGAGGCTAACAAGGGGTTGATAACAAGAGATGGGATTGAGGCATGGTGAGTAGATTGGTGTTAAAGGAGTGGAATGTGCAGAGTGGGTTTAGTAAGAGAGTGAGAATAGGTAGGAGAGAGAAAGCTGATGGAGCGTCTCAAAGCATATAATGAGGAATTTCTGTTTGATGTGGAAATGGATGAGCAACTATTGGAAACTTTTGAAGAGTGGAGAGATATGCAGATAATTATTTTCAGAAAAATAATTATCTAGCTAGATAGTATTCTTTATATAGCATACGAGCAATGGACCTTGCAAGTATTACTTCACTGACTTTCAGTGCTGGAAGAAACATTAGTAGAGAGAGATTAGCACTTCCATTTTCAGCTCAGGAAAATGAGGCCAGAGATATGGATCAACTTTATAAATGTCACACAGCAGGTCAGTAGCAATTC
This sequence comes from Ornithorhynchus anatinus, assembly GCF_004115215.2. Taxonomy (NCBI): domain Eukaryota; kingdom Metazoa; phylum Chordata; class Mammalia; order Monotremata; family Ornithorhynchidae; genus Ornithorhynchus; species Ornithorhynchus anatinus. The sequence continues at coordinate 114,288,348 of NC_041729.1, forward strand.
CAGAGTAATCGGACTGCCTTGTAAGAAATTTGAGGCCAAGAACTTGGTCTATTTAACTTGCAAAAGACCTTCTTCTCGCACCAGGCACAGGTGGTCAACTTAATAAATAATTTTTGATGCTGATGAGCTGAACAGTAAGCAACCTGAGTTCAGATGCTTTTCATAAAAACACAAAACCTGTATGATGGAAAAGGCTGCTCTTGAGGGACTTCCAAGGCAATTTCAGGGATCCAAGAGATTGGGGTAGTGCTAATAAATTTTGAGAAACATCCAAATCCTTTGGCAATTATCTGAACTGAACATTTAAGACCCTTCACTGTTCCTCGTCGCTAGCTGCAACAGAAATGGGAATGGAAGGGCTGAGCTGAAAGCACTAAATAGAATCAGTTCAACCTTGAAAGCATCCCTATAGCTCTCAAATAAACTGTGTAATGATCATTTTACGGGCACCTCAAATACTATTTTCAATGTTGAATTAAGCTATTGCTAGACTGGAAAGAGATCATCCAGTGTGCTTTCCTCAGAGGCAGGGTGCTATATAAATGCAAAATAACAATTGCACTAATAATTTCAACCCTACTAGTTTCCATTTCATTGGGATTCTACTTAAAAAGATTCCCTTAGTTGCAAAGTTTAAATAAAAGCAGATCGAACTGGACCTGGAAGCTACCATTTTTTTAGCTAGGATATAATGATTTCCTGTTTAGGAAAGGCACTTATTCAAAAGTAAGAAGAGGGACTGTGCTCTGTTAGCCAGATGAAGGGTCAGATTATCTTCAAAAGACATCTTAAATGAAGGCAAAAGAAGTAGAGATCAGAATCAAACTCCTTTTTGAAATCTCCATAGACAAACTATTCTGTTTAGGGGTGCTTTCAAATGGGGGTAGATTGATATCTACTGTTGGCTATTAAGCACTAAGGTTCTGCTTTTATATATAGGCACCAAAGAAACATTCTTCTAGTCAAGGGGTAGGTGGTACTTACAAGGGACAATTGGCTCAAAAATCCTGGTAGGTGTATGCCAAGGCCTTACCTATTAAGACTAAAGGATCTGGCTTTGGTTTATCTGTTTATGGTTGAAGCTAGAGTTTACAAGGTGTCTGGAAATGATTCATTCATTCATTCAATCGTATTTGTCTGTATGCAGAGCACTGTACTAAGTGTTTGATGAGCAATTGTAATGATATAATGAATTGTACCTTTCATATAACTATACACTACCTCTATGAAAGCGCATCGCTGATTCTAAATGCCACAGTTCACAAAATCTGTTCATTCAGTCGTATTTGTTGAGTGCTTACTGTCTTCAGAGTACTGTACTAAGTGCTTAGAAGAGTACAGTATACCGAGAAACAGACACATTCCCTGCCCACTATGAGGTTACAGTTGATATGCATGAAATAATTGCTGATGGAGTCTAGGATCTGGAAGCCCCAACTGGCATTCTGGTCAACTGCTGCAGCTAAATCAGTGCCCTATCTATCATCACTTTATCCTCTTGTATTACCTCTGTCTCCTGCTTCCCAATCAATCAATGACTTGCGTGGCTGGTTCTCTACTTTGGCCAGAGGCTTGGGAGGGACTCAGCATAGTTAAGGTCAAATGAAAAGTGTAGAAGTTTTTGTCTGAGTTAGGCTGCCTCTTCTGTCAAGGCCCAATTCTGTGCTCACTTTGACCAAAGTGGAAATCCTTTCCTCAGCCACTGCCTACTCCTGCCTTCCCCACACCTCCCTTACATTTTCCCATCTTTTTTTTAAATGGTATTTATTAAGTGCTTACTATGTGTTAGGCACCTTTCTAAGCACTGAGGTAGATACAAGGTTGGATACAGTCCCTGTCCCACAGGGGCCTTACAGTCTTAATCCCCATTTTATAGTTGAGATATTTGAGGCACAGAGAAGTGAAGTGACTTGCCCAAAATCACACAGCAGACAAGTGGCAGAGCTGGAATTAGAACCCAGGACTTTCTGACTCCCAGGCCCATGCTCTTCCCATTAGGCAACACTGCTTCTCACTCTAATATGGCAGTAGTGATCCCAGACTTAGCTCCCAACTGAGTCAGCCTCAACCCCTAGCTGCTCCAGCTACAGCCATAGCAATCGCAGGCATGTGTGCCACTCTCAATGCCATTGTTGTCAAAAATCACCCACAAGGGCAGCTGGATTGAGAATTCTTTTTTTATCTCTGCCCTGTACCAGGCACAACATTGCCCTCTGTCTTCATGATAACATCTGGTGTGGCAATGGTTTCCAATATCCCTACTCTTTCCCTTCTCAGCTTCAGCTGTGGGACTGGAAATTCAGAGAGGCTGGGACAGGCTGGAAGCAATGGCTATTTCTGTAGGCGTGACAGTCCCTGGTGTCACTTTTCCTTTCCCCTTACCTTCCCCTTTCCTTTGTTATCCTGACTGGTGATGTGCTCTGAGATGATAGGTGGAGAGTGTGAGGTGACAAGATTCAAAAAGAAGATCTTGAAGCATGAGAGTAGAAACCAGATTTGGGGTGTAGAGGGGCAAGAAAGTCCATGGGAACTAGGAAGAGGGAATAATAGGAGGTTGATGCTTATGTTGCAATTTACATTTATACATAAGACCCAGTTATCATGTCAGGTCAGATTCTGCAGTAGTAACCAACAAAGTACATTCAAATCTATGCTAAAATGTACCCCACAATACATCCTTGCTGTCAGTCAAAACACTTGTCTGTCTTCATGGGAGAATATATAATCAATGCTGCCTTTCATGTTGGGATCACTTTTCTTCAAAAATGTTTCCCCACTTCAAGAACATGCAGTGGTTCTCTATCCACCTCCATATCAAAGAGAAACTCCTTACTATCACCTTGCCCCCTACTATCTTGCCTCTTTGATTTCCTACTACAACCCAGTATGCTCACTTTGCTCCTCTAATGCCAACCTACTCACTATACCTCAATCTCGTCTATCTTGCAACCATTCCTCTGCCCACATCCTGCCTCTGGCCTAGAATAACTTCCCACTTCATATCTGACAGATGATCACTCTCCCCACCTTCAAAGCCATCTCCTCAGGAAAAGTACATCTCCTCCCAAAGGTCTTCCCCGAATAAGACCTCATTTGCTCTTCTCACACTTCCCTCTGTCACCCTTGCATTTGGATCTGCACTGTTTATTCACCTCTCCTTCAGCATTCATGTACACATCTGTAAGTCATTTATTCATATTAATGTCTGTGTCCCCCTCTAGATTGTAAACTCACTATGGGCAGGGTGCATGCTTTCCAACTCTGTTAAACTGATCTCTCCCAAGCACTAAGTACAGTGCTCTGACACAGTAAGTGCTTAATAAATATGATTAACTGATTGATGGTGTAGCAGCTAGGTAAGAAGAGTCAGAGTTAGAACCATAATGTCTTAAAATAACTAATCAAATAACCACAGTTAGGAAATCTTGCATACAATGTTTGCAGCTGTAGGAGGTCAAAAGGACTGCTCAGTTTGCCAGAGAACTTAGTGTGGAAGAAGAAGTGTTTATAATAAGTAATGGTTTTATTTACAATACTTGCTGAGCCCAACATATATTAAATAATAATGGAGGCAGTCATTTCCAATAGTTGGCAGTCACAGTGCTGCAGCTGAGCTGAAGACTCTGAAGAAGAAAAAAAAAAGAGGAGGAGGGACTGGGATCCAGCCAAACTACCGTCTAAGAATAAAAAGCTCAGTTGGAGACTAAATGGTGAGCAGATCAATGTGGGTAAGAGGCTGGTAGAACAAAAGGAGAGGAAATTCAGAAATCCTATGAACTGTAGCATCTCTGCATGTGTAAAACCTTTCCCTACTGACACCAGTATTTCAGGAGAAATCTCTACTGAAGTTCTGTCTAACAGTAAATTAAATATGGAAAATACCTAGCTGGAGATTTTCAGATTAGAAAGGGTAGTGAAACTAGCTCTGGTGACAACTTCACTCCTAGGGTTTTCACAAAAGTTCAAGAGAGACTTGTACTTCTCTGGGTTATCCATGAACCAAAGTGACCTAGCTGCACATCAAAGAAGGGGGAACTTGTGTCTCATGGCACCTATACCTAAGTGCTGTGGGGTGGAGGATAGGGCAAATATCAAATGGCCAGAGAACACAGATCCAAGTCCACAAATGCAGAATGGAGGAGGGGGAGGGCAGGGAAAAGGGATTAATTGAGGAGATGTGCTTTGAAGGTAGGGAGAGTGGTGCTGTGGTGTATATGGAGGGGGAGGGAGTTCCAGGCCACAGGGAGGACATAGGAAAGGGATCAGCATAGAGTTAGGCAAGATTGAGGCACCTAGAGCAAGCTGGCACTAGAGGAGCAAAGTGTGTGTTGGTTGGGCTATAGTAAGAGATCAGTGAGAAAAGGTAGGATGGGATGACTTGATTGAGTACTTTACCTTATTGATTAGGAGTTTTTCACTGTCAATCGTTCAGTCGTATTTATTGAACATTTATTGTGTGCAGAGCACAGTACTAAGCATTTGGGAGAGTATAGTGCAGCAGTGTTCCCTGCCCACAAATCTTGAATACTGTTGTACCAGGGAAAAAGTCCCAATAGTAAATCCTCCTAACCTTACTTGATAGATATTTGAGATGCTGTCATTTCTAATAAGAAATATGCTTATTTAGTACAATTTACCAATTTGTTGTTGCTGACCCCATTCAAATGTGGGCCCTCATTTCAGCTGTTGCCTTTATATCTGTTCATTTTCTATTTTGCTGGTCCTCATTTAGGTGTTTTAGGAAAGTGCTGAATACCAGCAATATTATATTCCCTATTTTTCCCTGTATTGAATTCCTTTAAGCATAATATACAAAGTAGAATATTTTGGGGAATGATTAAATGTTTTAATTTTTTACTTGCTCTATATTGGGGCAAAGATTGATATTTAACTTGGATCCTCAGTGTTTATTTCATATTTAAGTCATATAAAATCAATTTAACATTTCTTTTCTTAAAAGGTGAAACTATGTAAAAAATAAAAATCAAAAGCTGAAGGATTGATATGTTTTCAGTTACAAGAAGCAGCATGGCTCAGTAGAGAAAGCCCGGGCTTGGAAGTCAGAGGTCATGGGTTCTAATCCCGGCTCTGCCATTTGTCAACTGTGTGACTTTGGGCAAGTCACTTCACTTCTCTGTGCCTCAGTTACCTCATCTGTAAAATGGGGATTAAGATTGTGAGCTCCACGTGGGACAAACTGATCATCTTGTATTCCTCCAGTGCTTAGAACAGCGCTTTGCACAGAGTAGGCACTTAAATACCAACATTATTATTATTGTATTTTTTAAAATGTACTATCCAGTCCATAATAATAGAAGTTATTTTGTCTCCCCATGTAAACTTTAAGATCCTGAGGGCAGGGATTTACATCTTTCATTTCTATTGTATACTCCCAAATACCTAGTACAATGCTCTGCACATACAATGATTAATTGGTGATTTGCTGAGGGTTCATCAAGTTTTATGAACTACTTTGTTTCCAAAATTGAAACTAGTAAGTGCAAGATCCACAAAATTGCCCCTGTCTCCCCAATTCTTTTCTGCCCCTAGAACCCCTTTTTCTTCCTAGCCCTCTCACAAGAGGAGATCTGTCACATACTTTCAACATCTACCCTTCTCACCATCTAAAGTGACTTGCTCTCATTCGTCTCCATTTCCAGACTATCATCTTGGATCATTCACTTTCTCTTAGGTCTTTTCTTTATGTCTTAGAACCTATTCACATCTGCCCTATTCCAGTAAAAAATGAACACTCCCCAAACACCCTAAAAAACCTTCTCTGGACACCTCTGCACCCTCCAGCAATTATCATATTTCCCTGCTACTGGAGTGAGTTTTATAAAATGGCTGCCTCAACTTTCTCTCTTCCAACTCCCTTCTTGCCTGGTCACAATCTGGTTTCTGTCCCTCTCACGCTACTGCGACTGCACTCCTGTCATTGTGGACCTACTTCTAATGAGCCATCCTATTCCTCCTTAACCTCTCATCCTGTTATGAGGCTTTGAACCACTCTGCTCTCCTGGAAATGCTATGCAGTATGGGTTTCAACAACCCATTTCTCCTAATTTTCCTTCCATCTCTCTAGTTGCTTCTGCTGAGACTCTTTTGCTGGCTATTTTGCCTCTCACGTTGATGTCTCTTCAGAATCTGTTTTGAGTCCCTTTCTTCCGTCATATTTACTTGCTCCCTCAGAAAGCTCCTCTGTTACTATGGACTTCATTAAGCAAGAGCATTAGTTTGAACTGTTTGCTTGCTTCATCATGCAAATAGATGACTCACAGTTACCTTATGAACAGCAACCTCACAGTTCCTCTTGCCTGCAGTACACCTTCATAAAGATATTCTATCATTATGTCAAAACTGATCTCCTCATACTGTATACCAAATTATCTCATCAGAAATAAGAACACCTCCACCAATCTTATTTCTGAAACCAGCATCTTTTATATTATCCTTGAATTCTCATTCATTCAAAACTTAGTTACTAAATTGCATTAGTTTTCTACAAACTAATATTTCCAGGATTTACTTTTTCTTCTCTTGTCTCTATGGCCCCCACCCTGGTCCAGGCACTTGCTATATCATGCATTGATTACTGAACTGGACTCTTCATTAAACTCTACCTGCAGCCTCTCCCCTTTCCAGTATATACCAGCTTTCTAAGACATTATTCTTCAGGCATTTTTAAACATCTTGAAAACCTCCTTAAGTTCTTTCATCAAAAAGAAACTTCTGAGCACTGGCTTTAAGGCACACTATTGGTTCTCCCAAGCATTTAGTACAGTATACCATATTCAGTAGATGTTCAGTAATGCCACTGCTACTACTCTAACCATTCCACTCTCTTTTCCATCTCTACCTCAGCTCGCACTCTTTGTTCCTTCCAAGCTCTTCTCACTTGGCTTTGTTATCCACTTTCCTGCTACTGACCTTGTTTCTCAAAGCACTCTTTTTCCTGGAACTCCCCAGTCCTTCAAATATGCTAGACTGCAGCTCTCCCCACCTTCAAAGTTTTTCTGAAAATCAACCTCATCCAGGAAGGTTTCTATGATTATTCTTCTGTTCTTCTTCCCTGTTCACATCCTCATTATCTTAGCACTTTTGTACTCACAACCTTATGAAACATTTTTGGGCATATCAGTGAACATATTTGTTAATTATTTGTGAATTATTTTATGTCTATTTTCTCCATTGGATTCTAGGCTCTTTGTGGGCAGGGTCTTGTCTTCTTCCTCTATTGTACTCTCCCAAGATCTTAGTTCAGTGCTCTGCACATAGTAGGTGCTCAATAAATACTATCAATTCTTAGGAGTAAATTTTCCAAATAAGGTGGACAAATTGAAAAGAGTGTTAGGATAAGAGGTGAAGGAGAATATAAAGAATTAACTTCAGAAGATATTAGCATTGTGTAGGAACAAAAAAACCCCCAAACCTAGCCCTTGAAAGGTAAAATTAATTTTACATTACTTTTTTTAAAAAAAAATTTTTAGTTAGAGTCTGCATAATGCAGGTTTGTGCTCATCACAGGATTCTCAAGGTAACAGGTGTCTCTATTCTGGGTTGGAAAAGAGATCCCCAGTTGTAACTAAGAATAGTAACAATGAGAATTTCTTAGGACTCCATGGGAAATCCATAAGGCAAAGGTGATGCTAGATTTTATTCTGAATGAAAATAAAACTTGCTTTCAAAATACTATGTCGATTCCTGAGTAAAATATAAATAGTTTGCAAAAGTGAAATATACCCAGGAACTCACATTTTTTTTTTTACAAAGTACACTGAATTTTACATTTTCTTAGATATCTACTTTGTAACCCTCTAAGTTTTAAAACTGGAGTCCTATTTCTTTTATCATCTTGGTGATCATACAAGTTGGACTAATGCCCAAATGGAGGCAAAATAGAGAAAAGTAGTTTTTTCTGCAAAATGTCACCAGACATCAAAAAAACAGCTAAATAGAAAATGCTATCATCAACAACCTTAAATTACTTCCTTGTAGGTTTACCAACTCCCTCACTGGATTGCTAAGATTGAAACTTTCAGAAATTTTTCCAGGCAAATATCAAGGCCCTTTCAGGACAATATTCAAAAATCAATCTTAGGAATTTTTGTGCTTTTGATTTCTAATGATAGAATGGTTCTTTAAAAGCAGCTTCGGGAAGAATGTTATTCTCTAAAAATATTTTAAGCTACTCTGATAAAAATATATAGGGGAAAAATATATATAGGGGAAAATGTATTTTATGACTGTAGTTTAAGTTATGAAATTGCTTAAATGGAAAAGAAAATTTAGGATCTCCCAGAAAAGGGGCTTAACTGAGTTTTTTTTTGGGTTATTTCCTGACTGGAAGGCAAAAGGATGTCAGCCTTCTTTCTATTATTAGTATTTATGACATTTATTGTGCCTCAACTTTAAATAGAACTTTGAACTCGATACTTGAGGAATGTTCAATAGAAGTAAAAGTTATTTATCTATTTATTTTTATCAATGTCTGTCTTCCCTCTAGACTGTGAGCTTGTTGTGGGCAGCAATGTTACTATATTGTACCTCCCAAGAGCTTAATATAGTGCTTTGCACACAGTAAGTGCTCAATAAATACAACAGAATGAATGAATGAATAAAAAAGTGAAAGGACATCATCCCTACTCTTAAACCTATTATAACCTAATGGGGAAGTGAGTGAACTTATCACCCATTTTTATTTTTCAATTGTGTTAAGTCAAAAAGGTCAAACTGTGTCTCTCTCCCTCAGAGCTCCCTATAGCTCCAATCTGGTTTTATTATTTACAGCTGCTTATCTTTCCACACTCCTCATTCCTAAGATCTTACATTATGCCTCCCTGCCTTAGTTCATAGAATTAGTTCCTTTTTTCTTCCAGTTCCCTTTAAGTCCCTGCTTTTTCCACATGATTTGTTTTAAAAAAAGCCAAGAATAAAACAAAAAATTGAAAAAGCCCAATCAATTTTATCCTGGATTTTTTTAAGTGATGATTACCTATGGAAATTCTGATTTTTCTAACTCCCCATACCCATATCTTATATAAGAAAACCAATTTGTAGATATCATTTATTGAGTGCTTATTGCATGCAGAGCACTCCAGTAGGCACTTGGGAAATTGCAATAGTAATAATAGTAGAAATAGTAGAATACCCAACCTTGGCTTCCCTGACATTGTCCTCTCCTGGTTCTCCTCTTATCTCTCTGGCCGTTTATTCTCAATCTCTTTTGCAGGCTCCTCCTCTTCCTTCCATCTCATAACTGTGGGTGTCCCTCAAGGTTCAATCCTGGGTCCCCTTCTATTCTTCATCTACACCCACTCCCTGGGAGAACTCATTTGCTCACATGGCTTCAGCTACCATTTATATGCTTCAACTCCAGCTCTGATCTTTCTTCCTCTCTTCAGTCTCACATTTCCTCCTGCCTTCAAGTCATCTCAACCTTCACATGAAGCAAAAACTCCTCACTCTTGGCCTCAAAGTTCTCCATCACCTTGTCCCCTCCTACCTCACCTCCCTTCTCTCCTTCTACAGCCCACCCTGTACACTCACTCCTCTGCCACAAACCTCCTCACGGTACCTCGTTCTCACCTGTCCCCCCAGTCAACCCCTGGCCCACATCCTACCTCTGACCTGGAATGCTCTCCCTCCTCACTTCTGTCAAACTAACTCTCTTCCCCTCTTCAAAGCCCTAATGGGGGCTCACTTTCTCCAGGAGGCCTTCCCAGACTGAGCCCTCCCTTTCTTTCTGCCCTTCCTCCCCTCCCCATGCCCCCTACTCCCTCCCTCTGTTCTACCCCCTTCCCCTCCCCACAAAACTTGTGTATTTTTGTATATATTATTTATCTATTTTATTAATGATTGTATATCAATGATTCTATTTATCTATTTTTATGGTATTGGTGCCTGTCTACTTGTTTTGCTGTCTGTCTCCCCCTTTTAGACTGTGAGCCTGTTGTTGGGCAGGGATTGTCTCTATCTGTTGCCAAATTGTACATTCCAAGCACTTAGTACAGTGCCCTGCACACAGTAAGCACTCAATAAATACAATAGAATGAATGAATGAATGTCCTCCCATCACCTCAAACTTAATATGACTAAAACTGAACTTCTTATCTTCCCATCCAAATCCTGTCTCTCTGCTCACTTTTCCATTAACTTTGATGGCACCACCATCCTTCTTGTCTCAAAAGCCTGAACCTTGGCATTATTCTTGACTCCTCTCTCTCATTCAACCCACATATTCAAGCCATCGCTAAATCCTGTCAGTGCTACCTTCACAACATCACTAAAATACACTCCTTCCTCTCCATCCCAACTGCTACTATCTTAATGAAATAATTTATCCTAACCTGCCTTGATTGTTCTATCAACCTCCTTGCTGAACTACCTGGTTCCTATCTCTTTGCACTCCAGTCCATACTCCGCTCTACTGCCCTCATCATTTTCCTTCAAAAACATTCAGACCATGTTTCTCCACTACTTAAGAAATGCCAGCAGCTGCCCAGACACCTCTGTATCAAACAAAACCTCTTCACCATTGGTTTTAAAGCACTCAATCACCTTAACCCCTCCTACCTCACCTTGGTCTCTCCTACTACAACTCAGCCCATTCACTTCATTCCTCTAATTCTAACTTGACTGTATATTGATCTCATCTATCTTGCTGCCAACCTCTCACCCACTTCCTACCTCTGGCTTGGAATGCCCTCCCTCCTCATATCAGTCAGACAATTGATGTCACCCACTTCAAAGCCTTATTGAAGGCATATCTCCTCCAAGAAGTCTTACCTGAGTAAACACTCCCCTTCTCTTTTCCCACTCCCTTCTGTGTCGCACTGACTTGCTCCTTTCATTTATCCTTTCTCATTTATATTAATATCTGTCTCCCCCTCTTGACTGTGAGCTCATTGTGAGCATGGAATATTTCTATTTGTTCTTATATTGTACTCTCCCAAGTGCTTAGTACAGTGTCTTGCACACAGTAAGTGCTCAATAAATATAATTGAATGAGTGAAAGTGTAACCCCAAGCACTTGATATTCGTAACAACTTTTGCCCCACAGCAGAGAGAACATGCCCTTTTACCCTGCTATTTCTCCTATCTTTGATTTATTTCAGTGATTATCTCTCCATCTAGACTGTAAGTTCCTTGTGGGTAAATACCTTCTCTACCAATTCTATTTGTACTGTCCTCTCCCAAGTGCTTATTACAGTGCTCTGCATAGAGTAAATGCTCAGAAATAAATACCATTGATTGATTTATTATAAAGACCTGTATATAACAGTGCTTGGCACATAGAAAGTGTGCTTGGCACATAGTAAGAGCTTAAAAAATATGATTATTATTATTATTAACAAATACCATCATTATTGTATATTGTTCTCAAGAGGAGACTCTATCATGTAGACATGGATAAATATAGAAGTGTATATATATAATATATTTATACTTTTTTTTATCCATTTGTAAATGATAGAGTCTCCCATTGAGAGCAATGGATGAGACTCCATACTAAAATTTTATGTTCTACAGCCTGCCTAAAAGAATTTATTATAGTGCTTATGGTTTGTGCACTCACACTTTCTCTTCTTTTCATCCAATTCTGCTGAAGCATGACATGCAACTAGAAAGTAGACAGGCAGGGATGCCACACATCTCAAAATGTACATGAAGGTTTATTATTTATATGACACATTTACTACCCAGGTGATCCAGTCCTTATATTGGTCAGGGGGTTATCAGCTACCAAGATAACTGTTGGGGTCTTAATCATTCAGATGAACCAGAAATTCTAAAGGATTCTAATCAGTCCTGGCCATTTTGTGGAACATCCTGGATGTTTCTTCTGCCTTCTGCCTTGGTGGCATTACCCCAGTATTCATTCACTCATTCATTCAATCATATTTATTGAGCACTTACTGTGTGCAGAGCACTGAACTAAGCACTTGGAAATTCAGCAACAGAACTGACAATCCCTACCAACAACGGGCTAACAGTCTTGAAGGGGGAGACAGACAACAAACCAAAACAAGTAGATAGGCATCAATACCATCAAAATAGATAAATAGAATTATAGATATATACACATCATTAATAAAATAGAGTAATAAATATGTACAAATATACACAAGTGTTATGGGGAGGGGAAGGAGGTAGAGCAGAGGGAAGGAGGTGTTGGGGAGGGGAGGAGGAGCAGAGGAAAAATGGGGGGCACTCAGTCTGGGAAGACCTCCTGGAGGAGGTGAGCTATTAGTAGGGCTTTGAAGAGGGGAAGAGAGCTAGTTGGCAGGGAGGGAGGTCATTCCAGGCCAGAGGTTAGGATGTGGGCCAGGAGTCAACGGTGGGATAGGCGAGAATGAGGCACAGCGAGGAGGTTAGTGGTGGGAGGTTAGTAGAGAGAACCAGTACTACAACTCAGTTCTCTTGATTCTAAGAACCATGATCGTTGTACTGAATTGATACCTGGGCATGAATAAATTTTTTTTTTAATGGTATTTGTTAAATCCTTATTATGTCCCAGACACTGTTCTAAGCAGTAGGGAAGATTCAAAGTAATCAAGTTGGACACAGTCCATGCCCCACATAGAGCTCACAATCCTAATCCCCATTTTACAGATGAGGTAACTGAGGCACCGAGAAATTAAGTGACTGGCCTAAGGTCACAAAGAAGAAAAGGGGCAAAGCTGGGATTAAAACCAAGGTCCTTCTGACTCCCAGGCCTGTGGTCTAACCACCAAGCCATTCTGTTTCTCTAGATATTGATAGTGCAATAGGTACGGCTATAGATATACCTTTACCAAGCTGTCTGGGTGACGTCTTTGAAGTTGAAGAGCTCAGAAAAGAGTAGGAATTAGATGGCATCTCTATCTGACATTTAGTTTGAAATATCGACTAGTAGCCCCATGTTTATGATTTTGGAATTCAGTGATGAGAAAAGTCAAATGTTGAAGGAAACAGAAGGTACTTTTTTAAGTTTGGGATAGTCTATTATTTAAGGTAAGGGCATTTGAGGTTTGGTTTTACAAAGATTAACTCAAGAGCAACTGCCAAAATCCGTGCACCGATGCTTGAGCAGAGGTATTTCATTTCATCCATAATTTACGACTTCCAACATTTCATTCAGAAATACATATATTTTTACAGCTATGCATTTGATGTTGGTCTCAGGCCAAATAAGGTTTGGTTCTTTGCTTTTTGCAGAGCCACACCATGGAGTTGAAGACATATGTGTTCAGCTAGGCTCTGACTCAAGCCTAGCCCAAGGAATCCTTCATTGGGAAAGTCCAATTCATAGAGCTAGAGCAAATTTGAACATATTCATTAAAATCAATCTATTTTGATAGACTCTAGGTAGTGGGACACCTCAATTTTATCAGATTTCCATTATTATTGTCCCTACTCTGGAGCTCTCATTTCAAATGCTAAAGTAACTTCATCATTATTTTTAATTACAAGCCTCACCATAATAAAAGGAGCACAGTGGAATATTTCACATTAAATTAAAGCTACAGCCCCTTTGGGTAACTAACCTTAGGCAATCTCACTGCATTTAAAAATGTCTCCTAGGAAATTCTAGCCATATTTTTCTCTGGGATTTTGGGCCTTAGTCAGCAGTTAAGAGATACCTGGCATTTCAAGGACTGGGAGATCTTTGCTGACTTCAACACAAATTGCAGTAGCAGCAGCAGTTTGAGTTGAGCATTTGTTTTTCTGGGCTTGCTATAAGTAAAGAAGGGTTTCAGCATAGGAGACTTGGAAGTATCAGACAGCAGTTGAGCAGCTCAAAGTCAGTGCCTCTCTTTCCTAAAAGTGTGAAAGCACAAAGAGCTGGCAACTCTACTTGAACTGCTGGCTTTGCTGCTTCTTATTCTACAGCAGTTGCTGAGCTTGTAATATGAGATATTGCCATGTCATACAGAGAGGCAGTGTGGCCTAATGGATAGAAAATGGAGCTGGAAGTGAGAGTCGGGAAATCCATTTTCTAGTCCTGGCTCCATCACCTACTCATTCTGTGACATGGTGCTTTTTTGTACCTTCGTTTCCTCATCTGTAAATGGAGAGAAAACATTTATTTCCCTTCTTAGACTATTAGCTCATTTGAGACAGGAACTGTATATGATCTGATTATCTTGTACCTGTCTATCAATCAATTGATCAAACAATCATATTTATTGAAATCTCGTGGAGTGCATAGCACTGTAAGAGTGCTTGGGAGAATGCAAAGGTAACAGAATTAGTAGAGACATGTTCCCTGTCCACAGTGAGCATATATTCTAAATGGAGGGGGAACATCAAACACAGAGTACAGTTCAAGTATGAGTTCAAGCAATCTCGTTGATTGATTGATTGTTCTATCCTTGCATTTAGCACATAGCAAAGTACTATCAGTATTATGTTACTGTTAAATTAGGGTACAACATGAATCATCATGAAGCAGTGTAGCCTAATGGAAAGAGCACAGGCCTGCGTGTCAGGGGATCTAGGTTCTAAACCTATTTCCACCACTTACCTACTGTGTGACCTTGGGCAAATGTCTTAACTTCTCTGTGCTTCAGTTGCCTCATCTGTAAAATCGGGATTAAGACAGTGGTCCCTATGGGTGACATAGACTGTGTCCAACCTGATTATCTTGCTTGGTACAGTGTTAAGCATGTTAAGCGTGTTAAGTTTGTTAAACATACATAAGTTCTTAACAAGTGCCCTTAAAAAACACACACACCAAAAAAGGCTGAAACACTGGACTGAAATGTTTGGATGTCACCTAACATGATAATTAGACTTTAGCTGCTAAGCTTATTGACAGTACGTGAGGAACTTTGACCTACAACAAAATTGGAGAAAGATGAAAGTGTGTATCATTTATGTATACATATTATAATATTGGTAAACTCAGTTCATACCCTTAATCAGTTTCTCAAAAAAAAAAGGTTTAAATAGAAAAACACTAGTCATTGTATGGTGATTAGCATGGTTCTGTGGAAGGAGCACGGATTTGGGAGTCAGAGGTTGTGGGTTCTAATCCTAGCTCCGCTATTTGTCTGCTCTATGACCTTGGGCAAGTCACTTAATTTCTCTGTGCCTCAATGACCTCATCTGTCAAAAGGGGATGAAGACTGTGAGTCCTGCATGGGACAACCTGATTACCTTGTATCTCCCCCAGGGCTTAGAACAGTGCTTGGTACATAGTAAGTGCTTAACAAATACCAACATTATTACTCTTATTATTTCCCATAGGAAATAATGTAAAGTGCATTAATGTAGTACTGAGAACAAAAAAAGATTAAAATCATATATTTTTAAAGTGATCAGTTTGCAATTAGCATAGGTACTTATTCAAAAAGGAATATAAATCATACCAACAATAAAGGATTATGATTTCCATTTTGTATATATACATATGTAAATACTGTATATTTACATATGAGAAGTGTGGCTAATGGAAAGAGTACAGGCCTGGAAGTTAGAGGATTTTTTTAAATGGTGTTTGTTTAGCGCTTACTTTGTGTCCAGCACTATTCTAAGAGCTGGGGTAGACACAAGTTAATCAGGTTGGATACAGTCCTTGAGCTATTTGGGGCTCATGGTCTAAATTGCAGGGAGAAAGATTAAATTCCCATTTTACAGATGAAGTAACAGAGGTACAGAGAAATGAAATGATTTGACCAAGGTCACACAGCAAGCAATTCTCATAGCCAGGATTAGATCCCAGATCCTCTGACTCCTAGGCCCATGTTCTTCCTACTAGGCTACATGCTTTTCTTGGGTTCTAATCCCAACTCTGCTTTGTTTCATGCCTCAGTTTTCTCAACTGTAAAATGAGGATTAAATACCTGTTCTTCATTCTACTTAGACTGGGAAGTCCATGTGGGACAAGAACTTTGTCTATGAAACATAGTAAGTGCTTATAAAATATTATTATTGCCATTATTATTGATAATCATGATAACATTCACATTACTGATAACAATAATACTACTGAAATTATCTTTCACAGTTAAAAAAAGACACCATGACCTCTCCCTACTTCTTATATGGAGAGCCCCAAGTGTGACAGACACTGTATCAGGTTTGTTTATCTTGTATTGACCTTTGTACTTAAAATATGGTAAGTCTTTAACAAATAACATAAAAAACAAATGACAGAGTAGAGAAGACACTGGTGTTGAAATAGTGTTAGTCACACTTTTCAAGTCAGTCAAAAAAATTGTCAGGGTCTGCTGCATGAGAGAATGACTGAAGGCCCATCCCACCTCTGAATTCCCATCAGCTGTTTCTCCTGTCCAGGAAAGGAGAGGGCACTTCTGCAGGATGAAGTCTTCCCAGTTAGGACTTTAGGAAGACCTTGGCTGTAATTTTGGGAAATCTAATGTTTGCACTAGAAGATATTCAAATACATGACTACTACTACTAATAATAATTATGGTATTTGTTAAGCCCTTACTATGTGCCAGTCACTGTATTAAGGGCTGGGGTGGATGCAAGCAAATTGGGTTGGACACAGTCCCTGTCCCACATATGGTTCACAGTCTCAATCCACGTTTTGCAGATGAGTAACTGAAGCACAGAGGCCACACAGCAGACCACACAGCAGACCACACAGGCCACACAGCAGACAAGTGGATGAGTCAGGTTTAGAACCCATGACCTTCTGACTTCCAGGCCCATGCTCTATCCACTACACCTGGAATACTAATACTCTCTAATACTATTATTACTACTACTATTACTACTATTCGTAATACTGTAATTAGTAATACAGTATTAGGAATAACTGTGTGACTTTGGGCAAGTCAATTACCTTCTCTATGCCTCAGTTGCCTCATCTGTAAAATGGGGATTAAGACTATGAGCCCCATTTGGGACAACCTGATTACCTAGTATCTACCCCAGCGCTTAGAACAGTGCTTGACACACAGTAAGAATTTAACAAATGCTATCATTACTTCTACTACTACTATTACTACTACTACCACCTCAAAAGTTGAAGAAGAGAGAATGAGATAGGGAGGGTGCAGTTTGATCCAAGGTAAATCTTGCATTCATTGCAAAATCTGAGCTATATCTCAAAGTTAGAAAGCACTTTAAGAAATACCTACATCAAAAAGTTAATTGTATGATTCCCAAAGAATGCTAAAATAATGAGGGATCCTTGTCCTTCAGAACCAAAATTTATCTATGTAATTGTTTCTTTCTTATGTCTCAAATGCCATATGAGAATAATTTATGCCATCAAGTAATCTCTGACCCATAATAATAATAATAATGATTGTGGTATTTGTTAAGTGCTAACTATGTGCCAAGCACTATTCTAAGCCCTGGGGTAGATAAAGGGTAATCAGGTTGTCCCATGTGGGGCTCACATTCTTAATCCCCATTTTCCAGATGAAGTAATTTAGGCCTAGAGAAGTTAAGTGACTTGCCCAAAGTCACACAGATGGCAAGTTGCAGAGGCGGGATTAAGACCCACAACCTCTGACTCCCAAGACCGCGCTCTTTCTA
This sequence comes from Ornithorhynchus anatinus, assembly GCF_004115215.2. NCBI lineage: Eukaryota > Metazoa > Chordata > Mammalia > Monotremata > Ornithorhynchidae > Ornithorhynchus > Ornithorhynchus anatinus. The sequence goes on from NC_041729.1 coordinate 114,305,847, forward strand.
CTAAGCCACGCTGCTTCTCATAGCGATGCCATGGACACATCTATCCCAGAATGCTCTACCTTCACCTGTATTCGTTCTGGTAGTGTATCCATAGAGATTTCCTGGTAAAAATATAGAGGTGGCTTACCATTGTCTCCTTCCATGCAGTTAACTTGAGTCTCCACCCTCGATTCTCTTCCATACCTCTGCTGCCCAGCACAGGTGAGTTTTGACTTGTAGCAGATTGCCTGTCATTCGCTAGCCACTGCCCAAGCTAGGAATAGAATGGGTAGGCCTCTCCTTGACTCTCCCTCCCATAGCCGAGACTGGTAGAATACTGGAAACTATCCAGGTGCAACCCTGAGAGGGGATGTGTCAAACAGCAGCATATATAAATGTGCTGCTATTTATACTCAAATAAGAATTATCTTCATTTTTCTTGAGTCTCCATTTAACACCTAATCATACTGAAGCTTGTTTTGTCAGAAATTTAACACTCTGGCTTCAGTACTGGCTCAGGAGAAGATGGAAGATGGAGAAGGGAAAAGTGAGACTTTCCTAGAACCAAAATTAATTAGGATACAAGAAAAGCTAACTAGCTTTTTACCAAATGTTAATTTTGTTTCTTAGGTTAAGAAGGCCCTATTTAACTAAACAGCTGGCTATTTGCTCAAGTCTATACTCCCGGGACCCACGGCTGTGAACTTCTCCCTTGTATTTCTTTTGGATAAAAAATAAAAAGGAATCAAGCTGAATTTAACCACTGCTCAGTCAGTGTCTTCTAAGTTCTATCTCTCCAAATAAAAGCAATTTAAGGAAGCATTGGGTATTGCAGTGGAACTAGTTCCTATGAATACAATGAATAATTTAATTGGTACTCTGTGTGCAGCTTGCACCACTGAGTTGCTGGAACAATTCCCTGCAAGAATGAAATTCCAAGATGGGCTTGTGCTTATGTTTTGCTCTCCCTCTCATTTCCTGCAATTACATTTCAAACAGTACCCTTTTTGAATGTAGACTATCCATTTCATTTTTCAGGTAGCAGCTTCATAATGAAAAGTGGAGGAAAAAGGGAAACATATAAAACAAAATGAATAAGAGCAGGTATATTTTGCTTTTGCCCTTAGCCCTCGGCCAGCAGTTAGACTGCGCTATATTGCAGTCTTTGATGTGACCTATTTTACTACTCCAAGTTCTTAGTTATGGTGCTCTGCAAACTGTAAGTGCTCAAAAAATATGATTGATTGATTGATTGATCTAAGTGATTTCAAATATTCAGAGATCCTGTTGAAAGTTGGTAAGAGAACTGTGGAGAAGGAAAGGAGAAACTGCCTTTCTCAGGAAGTAAAGGGACTCATTACCTTTTCAAACAGTAAGAGACTGGCCTGGACAGAGCCAAGTCCCAGGAATTCTGTTGGCTGAAGAAATCTTGTTTGCTTTTGCCTGGCCCTGACAGTATAGTTGGCTACTTCCAGCTCTTAGAAGCAGGCTCCGTAAAATAAAGCTCCATCTTATCACCTAAGCTGATGGAAAAGTAGGCCAGAGAAGTCAGTCAGTCATATTTATTGAGCGCTTACTGTATGCAGAGCACTGTACTAGTTGCTAGGAATAGTACAATTGAACAGTATAACAGCCACATTTCCTGCCAACAATGAGTTTACAGCTTACAAACTTGAATTCAAAGTACACAAACCAAGTCAATTGCACAGTGTTCAGACTGTGAGAGATAGAAGTAGATTAGTTACAATTTCTGTAGGGTTCATTTATCATTGCTCTGTTCAGTCTCATAATGCTAAGCTGCTAGACAACATCTCTTAATGACTGTATTGGCCATTAGCCTTTGAAACACTCATCTTCTGAAAGCTATCAAAGAACAGAAATTTTTCTTTCATCATCATCATCATCATCTTTTTTGAACTATAGAAGTAATTAGGAGATAACCTACAGTTAAAAAAAATACCTGGTTCCTCTTGAGAGAGACCTGCTTCCTACAGGCTGGGCCAATTCAATTCACCATAAATGCTCCTATTGTACCGTAGGCAAAGGATTAACCTCAAAAAGCAATTTGGAGTCAGTCAAGAGAAGTGAGCTTAGATTAAGACCTGGGTTTGTTGTGGAAGATCATTAGTTACAGGAAGCAAGATTCCCTCTGGAACAACTGCAGGCACCCCTATGTGGATGGTACTGGAGAGGAAGACTAAGGCTGCTTAATGATGTGCTTGATGGAGAAGATATAGCTTATACTTGCTCCCACTGAGCCACCTACTGAACACACACCATGAAAGAACTTGAAGTGGTACAAGCTGCCAAGAAAATAAATTAGAGAGCAATTTTAGTTTTTGTTTTTTCTTTTAAAAGAGATTTTACATAAGGAGAACATAACATAGCAACAATGACAAGGCAGAACTTTACACTCTTTGTCAGACTTCGCTGCTTGATTATTTGGGGATGACATCTAACAAATCCACATAGATTCCAAAACAAGAGACCCTTGTAGAACACTTCAGGATCTGTAAATCCTAAAGTTTTTGTTCAGACAACAAAGGGGTTATGTTAGTCTGCAAAGTAAGATGGTAAGATGTGTTGTTCTGCAAAATATATATGGAGACAAGGAGTTAAGATACATGATGGGGCGGAGTGAAATCTAACTGGTGTTGCTGGAAGCTCCTCTCTAGATTGATGGATTAGTTTGAGGATCAAGAATTTGGGCAAGGAATTTATTATATTGCCAGAAGTTTGCCCAGTGCCTCTCACACTCTCCTATCCTTGTCAGTTATTCATTCAATCATATTTATTGAGTGCTTACTGTGTGCAGAACAGTGTACTAAGTGGTTGGAATGTACAATCAGCAACAGACAGAGACAGTCCCTGCCTATCATTGGGCTCGTTATGCTCCTACTGAGTGAAATGAATGAGTAGGTGGGTAAGGGTAAGGTACACTGTGGAGACCATGAGAAGCAGTGTTGCCTAGTGGATAGAGCATGAGCCTGGGAATAAAAAGGACCTGGGTCCTAATCCCGTCTCCACTACTTGTCTCCTGTGACACTGGGCAAGTCACTTCACTTCTCTGTGCCTCAGGTACCTCATTTCTGCAAATCTTCGCTACTGCCCCACAGAGACCTCCGCTCTCTCGATCCCATCCGTCTTTCCAATAGCATCTCTCCTCACCTTGCCGCCCTGTCCTCTCTTCCCACTCTCGACGAGCGGGTCTCCGCTCTCAACTCCACCCTCTCTACTCATCTCGACTCTCTCGCCCCCCTTTCCCTCCGCTGCTCTCGCTCCACTAACCCACAGCCCTGGATCACCTCCTCCGTCCGCCTCCTACGCTCCTATGCTCGAGCTGCTGAGCGCTGCTGGTGAAAGTCCAAGCACCAAGCCAACCTCACACACTTCAAATTTATCCTTTCCTGCCTTAACTCTGCCCTCTCCTCTGCCAGGCAAAGCTTCTTCTCCTCCCTCATCGACACCCATGCCTGTCACCCCCGCCGATTGTTCCGGACCTTTAACTCTCTCCTTAGGCCCCCTGTTCCTCCCCCTCCCCCATCTCTCACCCCCAATGATCTGGCCACCTATTTCCTCACGAAAATCAACACGATCAGGTCTGAGCTCCCCAAAGTCACCCCTCCGCCTCTCCCCTCCCCCACACCAACCCCCTCCCCTACTTTCCCATCCTTCCCTGCAGTATCCTCAGAGGAGATCTCCTCCCTCCTCGCAAGTGCCACCCCCTCCACCTGCGCCTCGGACCCCATTCCCTCTCACCTTCTTAAAACCATCGCCCCTGCCCTCCTCCCTTCCTTAACTTCTATTTTTAACCACTCAATCTCCAAGGGCTCCTTCCCCTCTGCCTTCAAACATGCCCACGTCTCCCCCATCCTAAAAAAACCCACTCTTGACCCCACTTCCCCCTCCAGTTATCATCCTATCTCCCTACTACCCTTCCTTTCCAAAATCCTAGAACGAGTCGTCTACAATCGATGCCTAGAATTCCTTAACTCCCATTCTCTCCTAGACCCCCTCCAATCTGGCTTCCGTCCCCTCCACTCTACCGAGACTACTCTCTCTAAGGTCACCCATGACCTCCTTCTTGCCAAATCCAATGGCTCCTACTCCATTCTGATCCTCCTTGACCTCTCTGCTGCCTTTGACACTGTCGACCATCCCCTCCTCCTCCATACCTTATCTCACCTTGGCTTCACGGACTCTGTCCTCTCCTGGTTCTCCTCTTACCTCTCTGGCCGATCATTCTCGGTCTCCTACGCTGGAGCCTCCTCCCCCTCCCATCCTTTAACTGTTGGAGTTCCTCAAGGGTCAGTTCTTGGCCCTCTTCTGTTCTCCATTTACACTCACTCCCTCGGTGAACTCATCCGCTCTCACGGCTTTGACTACCATCTCTACGCAGATGACACGCAGATCTACATCTCCGCCCCTGTCCTTTCCCCCTCCCTTCAGGCTTGCATCTCCTCCTGCCTCCGGGACGTCTCCACCTGGATGTCGGCCCGCCACCTAAAACTCAACATGAGCAAGACTGAGCTCCTCATCTTCCCTCCCAAACCCGGTCCTCTCCCTGACTTCTCTATCACCGTGGATGGCACGACCATCCTTCCCGTCCCGCAGGCCCGCAATCTCGGTGTCATCCCTGACTCGTCCCTCTTGTTCACCCCACACATCCTATCCGTTACCAAGACCTGCTGGTTTCACCTCTACAATATCGCCAAGATCCGCCCTTTCCTCTCCACCCAAACGGCTACCTTACTATTACGGGCTCTCGTTATATCCCGGCTAGACTACTGTGTCAGCCTTCTCTCTGACCTCCCTTCCTCCTCTCTCGCCCCGCTCCGGTCTATTCTTCACTCCGCTGCCCGGCTCATCTTCCTGCAGAAACGATCTGGGCATGTCACTCCCCTTCTTAAACAACTCCAGTGGTTGCCTATCGACCTCCGCTCCAAACAAAAACTCCTCACTCTAGGCTTCAAGGCTCTCCATCACCTTGCCCCTTCCTACCTCTCCTCCCTTCTCTCTTTCTACCTCCCACCCCGCACGCTCCGCTCCTCTGCCGCCCACCTCCTCACCGTCCCTCGGTCTCGCCTATCCCGCCGTCGACCCCTGGGTCACGTCCTCCCGCGGTCCTGGAACGCCCTCCCTCCTCACCTCCTCCAAACCGATTTTCTTTCCCTCTTCAAAACCCTACTTAAAAATCACCTCCTCCAAGAGGCGTTCCCAGACTGAGCTCCTCGTCCCCCTCTACTCCCTCTGCCATCCCCCCTTTACCTCTCTGCAGCTAAAGCCTCATTTTCCCCTTTTCCCTCTGCTCCTCCACCTCTCCCTTCCCATCCCCACAGCACTGTACTTGTCCGCTCAACTGTATATATTTTCGTTACCCTATTTATTTTGTTAATGAATTGTACATCGCCTTGATTCTATTTAGTTGCCATTGTTTTTACGAGATGTTCTTTCCCTTGACGCTGTTTAGTGCCATTGTTCTTGTCTGTCCGTCTCCCCCGATTAGACTGTAAGCCCGTCAAACGGCAGGGACCGTCTCTATCTGTTGCCGACTTGTTCATCCCAAGCGCTTAGTACAGTGCTCTGCACATAGTAAGCGCTCAATAAATACTATTGAATAAAATACTATTGAATGAATTTCTAAAATGGGGATTAAGACTGTGAGCTGGGTGTGGGATGTGGACTGTGTCCAACCTTATTACTTTGTATCTACCCAAGCACCTAGATCAGTGCTTAAAAAATACACCATAAAAAAGGATTTTTCTATGTGCAGGATCCATTTATAGCTGAAGTGACCACTCCAGGCAAGGGGTGGACTAAGGGTTCAGGATACAAGGGGGCAGCAGAGCTCTCATTGTTGGCAAGAAGGGAAACTGCAAGTGCAAGTGAGAGGTTAAACAACTCACATTTATTTGCTCATACAGATAACACTAAGCATGTTTCTATCCACACCACACTGTAGATAATCCCCCCCAGGGAAAAGAAAAGAAATGAAAGAAAAGAAAGAAGAAAAAAAAATGGGGGGGGGAAGCAATCCAGTGATCCGACTGGGAGCCAACTGGGCTCCCTGTGGACTATCCTTGCTATAACAGTTACAGATAAACAAAAAGAAAACTGATCTAACTATCCTGATCTGGGGTGAACTGGACTCCCCATGGGCAATCCTTCTTTTATTACATTTGCAAATACTAAGTGTTGTAATGCATAGCTTACCAAGACAACCTTCTTGATAGGAGTCTGCTTTTTCTCCCCCAGGTGGTCCTGGCACAGACACTCCCAAGCACGCTGTGTGAGTGGATGGGCAGTGGTTGCCTATCAACCTCCGCTCAAAACAAAAACTATTCACTCTAGGCTTCAAGGGTCTCCATCACCTTGCCCCTTCCTACCTCTCCTCCCTTCTCTCTTTCTACTGCCCACACGTTCCGTTCCTCTGCCTCCCACCTCCTCACCATCCCTCGGTCTTGCCTATCCTGCCGTCGACCCCTGGGCCACGTCCTCCCGCGGTCCTGGAATGCCCTCCCTCCTCACCTCCGACAATCTAATTCTCTTCTCCTCTTCAAATCCCTACTTAAAGCTCACCTCCTCCAAGAGGCCTTCCCAGACTGAGCTCCCCCCTTTTTTCCCTCTGCTCCCTCCACCCCCCCCTTCACCTCTCCGCAGCTAAACTCTCTTCTCCCCCCTTTCCCTCTCCTCCTCCCCCTCTCCCCATCCCACCCCCTCAGCAATGTACTCGTCCACTCAACTGTATAAATATTCATCACCCTATTTATTTTGTTTAATGAGATGTACATCACCCTGATTCTATTTATTTGCCATTGTTTTTAGGAGATGTTCTTCCCCTTGACTCTATTTATTGCCATTGTTCTTGTCTGCCTGTCTCCCCCCGATTAGACTGTAAGCCCGTCAAAGGGCAGGGACGATCTCTATCTGTTGCCGATTTGTACATTCCAAGTGCTTAGTACAGTGTTCTGCACATAGTAAGCGCTCAATAAATACTATTGAATGAATGAATGAATGAATAAGCAATATCTTCTGGTTTAGGTTGCCACTTCACTGAACCTTGGTGAGGATTTCGATCCCCTCTTATGAGTAGTCCTCCAGCATGACTATGCCATCTTGGGTCATGGTCTGAAAGAACCTGTCAGCTTGTTATTAGGAGTTGCTGTGTGGCCAATTAAGCAATTGTAGGAGACCATGAGAAGCAGTAAAGATCATGAGAAGAAGTAAATGGTGCATTTACAAGCACCATTCTGGTCTTGCCCTCTGGGCCCATTATTGCTGGTCAGACCTTAGGCTGAATACAGAGAAAATGGGATTCGTGAACCCTACACTAAGTGCCAAAACTATGCCATAGCACTGTAAGTAGTTGCCTTGGAAGCTGATACAGCCATTTATAATTTAGGACACTTATTCAGCGTGTCAGTTGATCTTCCCAAACTGACAGAGTTGATCAGTCAATGGTCTTTCTGCTGGACTATTAGCAGGGCTTGATACTGACTAAGATTGGGTTTTTCCATATTTAGTCAATTAATTGACTTGAAATTTATATCAGGTAGCATTAGCTTTCTTTCCTCTTTTCCTTCTTTTTCTCCTCCTCACACTGTCATTTCTTCTTTTGTTTTTCCTCTTTTCCATCCTCTCTCATCTTTCCTTTCTATTTTTCTGTTTTCTCTCTCATTCTGTCTTTTCCTCCTTTCTTCTTCCTAATTTCTTAATTGGAATTTATTGAGTCCCTGCTATGGCAGAGAACAGAGCTAGGTGCTTAGGAATGTACAGCAGAAACAGAAAATAGAGTCCCTGTTCTCAAGGAGTTTATAATTCAGTGGGTGAGATAAATTACTAATATCCAATAAGAAAGACTAAGAGAATGGATGCAACTTAATAAAAGACAAATAAGCCATCCATTGAATTTTTTAACCTACTAGATTAGAATCTCTTTGAGGGCATGGATCATATCTTTAGCCACTGTATTGTATTTAACTCTCCCAAACACTTTCTAGAGTTATTTCTGCACATAGTAAACATTCAAAAAATATTATTGACTGATTGAAAAAAGCATGCACATATTCATAACTATGAACATTACTATGATCAGGTAAGTTCTAAGGGATTCAGCCCTTGGGAAGTTTTTTTTTTCCCTTCCCTTTCTTCTTCCTTCCTACTTTTCTTTCTTTCATTTTTCTTTCTTTCCTTCTTCTAATCTGCCTTTGCAAATGTCTTAAAGAAATCATCACTCAGTTCCATAATTTCAGTGTATAGAGCCCAAATAAAAATACATTTTGACTTCCTTATTGTAATTCAAATTTTGGTGATTTTTAAAAACATCATTATCAATAAGAATGAAGATAATTAGATTTAAAACTGTTTTCTTGAAATATTACAGCACAAATTACAGCACAAATTGTATCATCAGCAGGGATACAAAACTTCTGTTGTTTTCTCCCAGAAAAAAGAGGATGTCAGTTTCACATTTTTGACTCACTGTAGCCTATTCATAAAAGAGGGGAGAAAATGTATGTTCAAGTTACATGCTCATTCAACGTAAGATGTCTATCAAAATCTTGCAACCAGGATCAAGAAATAGTGGAAAAAATGTGTGCCCATATTATTATGGTACTTGTTAAGGGCTTACTATATGCCAAGCATTGTCCTAGGTACTGGGGTTATACAAGATAATTAGATTGGACATAGTCTTCTACCATCCAGGGCTCACAGACTAGATAGGAGGTAAGACAGATGAGGGAACTGAGGAACAGAGAAGTTAAGTGGCTTGCCCCACATCACATAGCAGTCAAGTGGCAGGGATGGGTTTAGAAACCATGTTCTATCCACTAGACCACACTGCTTCCCTAAACCTGGGGGAATACTTCATTGTAGCAACCTGAACACAACTCACTGGGGTACAACCCTGCTACCAGAAAAGTCATCCCCCTGACCATATCCCATTAAAGGTTACCATGGTTTCAGTGTAGGCTCATGCCCTCAGATACTAATAGCCAAGTATGGATTGGGAAGTTGTGTGAAAGTTGGATGAGAGACTTTCAAAGTTTGACTGTTGCTCCTGGACATAGTCTTGGTTACACAATCAGGAGTATTGAACCAAATATTGGACTTGAGGCTGGACTCTCAGAGGCTAGAAGAAATTTTATATATCTTGACAAAAGGGGATGGTCCCAAAACCAAGCAATGACAAATACAGATCTCTGTCAAAATAGTTGGAATAAATGTGGGATCACTGGTAGAGATTAACTCTACATATCAGATGTTCCTAACAAAATAAACTTTAGAGATCCAAAGTCAATCCTGGAAACTCAGATTTTTTTTGCCCACTTCATAACAAGACCATCACTCTTAACACAGATAATGGAAGCTGCTCAGTTCCATTACTGGAGCATGGGAGATCATGGCTCCTGACAAACATCAGTGACTCATGGTGCAATTTAGTTATGACCCTTCATTGTCCCCCTCTCCTGAGAAGATTATCACCTGGTCTCTAACACAGTGGTTCCTCGAGACATAACACACAGATCCAAATGTCAAAAGAAAACTAACTGTACTCTAAGTATCCTGGCAAAAAAAAAAAGTGGGGAAAGAGGGAGAAAGTATATTCCCTTCACTTTAAAAAGAAAAATATACTTTCTTATTTTCTGATATATCAGATTAGAGAATTGTTTTGCTTTTCCCATTTTTTACCACACACATATCTAGTGCTTCTCCTAACCAAGTAAGAAAGAATTTTGAATTAGGATTTTGCAAAATAAGGCTCATATTGTTTTTGGTTTTCTGGAACAGATTCAAAAGTTCTGGGAATTGATATAGTTTGCTTTTGAAGAAGAAAAACTTTTTTCACAGTGAAAAGAAAAAGCTTAACATGGACTTTTAAAAGAGGCTCAAATGATTCTAGCCCATCAAATAGCATTTACAAAATAGCCCATTCCCCAGGTAAATGGAAATGAAGCAGAAATATTCAGATTTAAATTTCTAGCAAAATAAATAAGGGATTAAAATGAGGAATAAAGGGAAAGTATTTTTGAAAGGTTTTAGGGCACTTTGCCAAAGCTAAATTGTTTTTTGAAACTGAATGAAGACATTTAAAAAAGTCAAAGGCTAAAGGCGAGGCTAAGCCTCAAATGGCACATAATAGCCTGACAACTTTACTGCTAATACAGGTAAACCAGTAGTGACCCTCTTTAGTTATGTTGTACCTCAGTTGGAGGAAAAGGTTCCATTAGAAATAGTAATAACATCGGGCCACCTACCAATATTCTTTCCCTCAGGTAGAGGCAGTATTTATTAATAGATTCTGTGCTCACTGGCAGATATTTTTGCTGGACTTTTTTGAGAGTTAGTTATAGCGCACCTAATTCACCAGACTGGATGATCTTTTTTGGAGGGATATGTGGTGGCTATATCCTCCCCACCTCGCCCCCCCTCTAGACTGAAAACTTATTGTGAGCAGGGAATGTGTCTTTTTGTTGTTATACTGTACTCTCCCAAGCACTTAGTACAATCCTCTGCACACAGTAAGTGCTCAATAAATATGAGTGAATGAATGAATGAATATTTGCTGGTAGATCTCTCAAAAAATGGTGTGTTAAGAAGATAGAGACCTATGTGCTGATCTGTCTCTAAATCTTTCTGCACAGCCAGTGACCTGCCTTCCACAGTGGGATGGGAAGAACTTTAACGTTGGCAAAACACTCCTTCAGCTCCCAGCATACTGCATCATCAGTAACCCACAACTCTCCACTCTTGCCTCCAGGGTCACAATTTAGAGAGTGGGGAAGTCTAAGTTGTCTGTTGTAGCTGAAATGGTTACAGTGGTTGTGACTGTGTACATTAATAATGTTGGTATTTGTTAAGCGCTTACTATGTGCAGAGCACTGTTCTAAGCGCTGGGGTAAACACAGGGGAATCAGGTTGTCCCACGTGGGGCTCACAGTCTTAATCCCCATTTTACAGACGAGGGAACTGAGGCACAGAGAAGTTAAGTGACTTGCCCACAGTCACACAGCTGACAAGTGGCAGAGCTGGGATTCGAACTCATGAGCCCTGACTCCAAAGCCCGTGCTCTTTCCACTGCGCCACGCTGCTTCTCCTGCTACATTACCAGTGGTAACCACAAACTCTTCTCCTCTATTCACAGTATTCTATTGCTCTTTGGGGTATTATTTTTGTGTTGATCCTTGTCTTATCTGTTGTTTTTGTGTTTTCATTGTTTCATCTTTCCCTTCTGTATTACATGCCAGTCCCATCTCCTGACATTATTCTTAGATTGTGAGCCTTTTGGGGCTAGGCTCATAACTAATTCTCTCCCAGATATTCTTTCCCAGTGCCTATTATAGTGCTCTGCACACAAGAGGTACATTTTCTACTACTACTACTTCTACTGTTACTACTATTACCACTATTATATTGTATTGGCCCATATTGGTAACAATAGAAATTGATCCAGTACAGCAATTGTTAAAATGTTTAAAATTTGTTCAGAATGCAAAAACATTTTCATCTACTGAGAGACTAACCAGTGCCTGGTGATGATTCTGAATGACAGTAAAATTAGTGATAAACCAAATAGTTTTAATGAAAGCTGGATATGTCTAAACCAGGAGGGATATTTCCAGGTCCATGGATATTACAGAATGGATACTTTGCTGCTTGTCAAGACATTATTAATGTCATTATTGATGCTATTATTGAGTGTCCCTAACACAGTGGTCATTAGCTTTATTATGTTTTTCCTAGCAACGATGTCCTAGGTGTTATAGAGACATGAAAATAGACACAGACTTAAATATCAAACAGAAAAATAGATCGTCAAGAAGAACCTAGGAAGATTTATCAAACCACAAGGTACAATGAAGGTAATTATTAAGGGAGTTGCTAGAGGCATCTGGAAATAATGTCCAATCATTTATGAAGCAAATATCCCAAACACATTCAAATAATGGTCTCTCATTTGTTCATAAGTGAGATTTATAATCATTAAAATGTAGACATCAAGATGAAAAAGTATATTAAAGTCCCATTTTTTTAGCTAAACTGACCTACTGCATCACTTTCCAACAACTCTTTGCTCATTTGAAATTTTTGCTAGAACTTCCTTATGCAGGCTTGGAGCTTCCTCAGTGGTGATGGAGAGTCCAGCCAAAAAATTGGATGAGGCTATATAGTCAAAAATATTTTGGATCTGAAAAGCTGCATGGAGATACTGATTCTAGAGCTAGTGGCTGGGGGAGCACCACTCACACTCTCTCATCCTTCCCAGTCCCACTGAGTGATTAGGCAGGCCAGGATGCAGCACAGTGCAAAGGGTATCAAATACTTTTTGCAGGTACAACTCATTTTCAGCTCAAGAGATCACAGCATAATGTTGATACTCAGCCATTACACCATTGAGCAGGCAAACTACTGCTTCATTTGGCTCCCACCTTCAGCTATTTTCAGCATCCCTGACTTACTAACACCTCACTGACATGGCAGGGTGAAACAACCAGATGTAAGGGAAATACCGCTTGGGCTTTCCCATCCCTGGTCAAGATCTTTGATTGAGGAACCTCCTAGCTCATTTGGCAAGCTTTATTGAATACCTGCTAAGTTTAGAGCCTGCAGCACCCTGTTGCAAGGTGAACAATCCAGAAAGATCAGTCAATCAATTAATCAGTGGTACTTACTGAGCATTTACTGTGTGCAGAGCACTGTACTAAGTGCTCAGGAGAGTACAATGCAATAGAGATGGTACAAACATTCTCTTTTCACAAGAAGCTTCAAAGTCTGCTGGCTTTTAATCCAATATCTATTTTCTCTGACCCAGCTCTTGTCTTTCCATGGAAAAACCTCTGACCTCTGCAGAACTTGATGATCTGTCAGGCCTCTAGTTAACTGTTCCACATACAGTCATCACAAAGCTGCCTGTTATATTGTAATAATAATAATAATTGTAGTACTTGTTAAGCACCAATGTTCCAAGTACAGTTCTCAGTGCTGGGGTAGATACAAGTTAATCGGGTTGGACACAGTCCCTGTCCCACATGGGCTCACAGTCTTAGTCCCCATTTTACAGATGAAGTAATTGAGGCCCAGGGAAATTAAATGATTTACCCAAGGTTACACAGCAGACACGTGGTGAAGCTGGGATTAGAACCAAGGCCTTCTGACTTCCAGCCTGGTATTCTATTCAGTAAGCCACACTACTCTCCCAAGCACTTAATTCAGTGCTCAGCACACAATAAACACTTAATAAATACAAATGATTGAATGATCTATAAATATCTTTTTTACAGTTTTTAGCACTCAGTAAATATTCAGCCAATGCCATTTATTGTTACATTATTTTGTTGATAGACACCAAAGCAGACAAATACACTCCTAGAAACTTGTCAAAGGAAACTTAGCTTCCCAAATAGACATGTTGGAGATTTTGTTTGTTGTGATTACATAAGTGCTCAGCTGGTTATTGGAAGAAAATGACTTGGTGGGGAAGAAGATTCATTGTGGAAGCTCTCAGACCTGGGGCAGGGGCAAAAGGAAGGCAAATGACTGTCAGCAGTGACAAAGGAGCAGGTTGGCAAGTGAGAAGACACTTTGATCCTGTGTGAAGTGAATTCACTAGCCTGGAAAAGTCCCAAATCTTGGGAATGTGCTGCAGTTGTACCCTTTTAGAGTACTGGAGAGGGGACCTGATCAGAAAAAAATCAATGAGTGGGACGTGTCATGTCAGTAGAGAAAACGGTGGCAGCTTTCAATCTATCAGTGGCATTTATTGAGCACGTACTCTGTGCAAAGAGCCTTTGAGTACAGTAGAGAGGCAGACATGATTTCTCTCCTCAAGCAGCTTGCAAAACACAACTTCTGTCAAAGATGGCCATGATGAACACTTCTCCCCTCTACTTGCTCGTCTTCTCTCCATACTATTTCCTCCAGAATGCATTAGATTATAAACTCCTTGAGTTTTCATTGCTATTACACATTCCCAAGTACTTAGTATGTATTTATAATAATTGTTCAGGACATATTCTTGATTGTCAGGTGAAATGGTGGGTTATTGCTTCTCAGTTCCTTTACCATCTCCTATTCATTGCTCCCTATTTTGCTTGGAGAGAAACAGGAAGAATGGTCCAGGTAGCAAATGTATGTGGAGGTAAAGGGCAGTTCCTCAGCAGGGAGAACTCAAGATAATAGCAGCTGCCTTAATAGTAGCTCCCTGACTCATATGCCCCTAAGCCAGTACCCCATAGTCAATCAATCAGTTGATCAGTGGTATTAATTGAGCACTTCCTATGTGCAGAACACTGTTCAAAACACTTGGGAGCATACAATACAAGAGAATTAGCAGACATGCTCCCTACCTATAATGAGTTTACAGTCTAGAGGGGGAGGCAGGCATTAATATAGATAAATAAGTGGTTTATAATAAATAATTTAAAGATATGTACATAAGTGCTGAGGGTTTGGGGGTAGGGCAAATATAAAATGTCATAGGTCACAGATCCAAGTGCATCAACATGCAGAAGGAAAAGCGAGCCAGGGAAACGAGCACTTAATCAGGGAAGATTTCATGGAGAAGATGTGACTTTAGTAATTCTTTGAAGGTGGAAAGAGTGGTGGTCTGGTATAAGTTGGAAAGAGAGGGAGTTACAAACTAGTGGGGTACTTGGGAAAGGGGTTGGCAGAGAGACAAGATTGGGGCACAGTGAGTAAACTGACACTAGAGGAGCAGAATGTGCAGGCTGGGCTGTAATAGGAGACTGGTGAGGTGAGATAGGGTGGGGCTAGTTGACAGAGTGCTTTAAAGTCCCCAGAAAGGGATACACTATTAATGTCGGGGGCTGGGGCTGTATGCTGCTTCTAGTTCAATCCAAAATACAGACACAAGCAGTGGCTGGGGTGGGCTGCAGAGCAGCTAGGCAAACTTCACCTGGAAAATTTCTGGAAGAGCTGAGCCAGTGTTGCCAGCCTAAATGATGTAAATTGATCAATGGTTAGCAATACTTCATAATTCTGAATGGTGAACTTATAACTCCCACATAAGTCTGTGGCTTCCTTATAATGGAAATTATGTCATGCTTGTTTTTATACTTTCCGTAAAATTAATTTCTTTTTTACGTGACTGGGAAATTGAGATTTTTTTCCTATTAGAATCCCTGATTAGAAGTCTGTTTCTAAAGTATGGAGATGGGATTCTTTTGATTTTAATATTAAAAAGCATTGAGAAAATGTATGTGTGGGAGGGAAATGTATGAGGGCATGAATAATACTTTGTACTATAGTGCTTTCATTAGAGGAGCTAAATTTCTGCATAATTTTTCTAGAGGACAAATTTTTGGGTGAATGTGATAATTTTGCTTGATGGGCCTTTGGCTGTAATTTTTAACCATGAGCATTATATCCTAGTGTAGGTATATTACAGCAAAATTTCATGGAATTAACTTAGTGATCACGGGATTTATGTGACACATGGAAAGAAACACATCACTCTGTACTCTGCTATACAAATTCATCAAGCATGCTACCAAGAAAAGATGTAGATTCTGAGGACATATTTAAAATTTGAATGTCTGATTTTGATTTAGAAAGACATGCCACAGATCCGCCACTATTCAATAGTGACATTTGATTAAAATGTGACGATGATTAAGAAATGTAGTTCACAATATGATTTTTGAGACAGCACTAAAATGACACAAACATGCAGAATTTGAACATCTGAAAGCATATATGTAGATAACAACATTTTCCCACCAGTAGCTAACAACTTGTTAACATTCACACATTCACTCTGGAGATCACCCCAGCTGGAAGCTCCTGAGCTTCCATTTACCAGAGGAATCTGTGTTGGTGGCTGGGTGCTCCAGATCAGGCACTGCAGTTTTAGACTTCCTATCATGAATGACATAGCCCCTCCATGTCCCCTCAGTCCTATTGCTCTGGTCACCCTTCCCTTGTTCCTCTTGACCAGCATGTCCCCCCACTACCCACCCCCCCGCAGTCCTCTCCCCTCTTGCCAGCCCCCTCAGCTCACTCCCATCTAACCCCTCCCCACCTCTAGTGCAGTACCAATCACCATAACTGTCCCCAACCCTGTCATCCTTTCCCATCATCATCCCTCACTCCCTCTTTCCATGCCAATCTCCAACATCTCACTGCCATCAACCTCTTCCCATTCCTATACCTCCCGCACAGACTCAGCCAAGTGTGGCCTGTGGAACCCCCATTTTATTATGGGAAAGCTTCCCTTCATCCTTGATCTATTCCTGACCCAGTCACTGCTCCTCCTTGCCATCGCTGAAACCTAACATCCCGAATGACACTTTTACTGCTGCTCCTTCCAGGGAGGACTCCTCTTTTCCAGCTTCCCAAGATTTACTAGGTAAGTGGGAGGAGTCGGGAGTCCTTCTCCCTCCTCAATCCTGCTTTCATACCATCCCACCTCCCCTATCCCTCTCTTTTCCTTTTTTTTTGAATCACATATCCTCTACTACCCACTGCAGTTATTAGTCTTGGTCATTTACCACCTCCTAGGCTACACCTCCAACTTTCTGAGCTATTTCAATCCCTTTCTCACAATCCTTTTTTTCTCCATCCTTACCTTGATCCTTGGGGACTTCAATATCCACGTGGTTGTTCTCGTGACCACTACTTACCACCCCTCAACTCCAAAGATGTCCAGCTCCATTCCACATCACATACTCACCAACTTGGGCTCACACTTGATCTCATCAATTGTAGTCACTTACAATCTCTATCTTTACCAAATCTAAAATTCCTCTATCAGACCATAACTTTCTCACCTGTTCTCTCTCCCGCCCTTCAAACAAATCTGTTCTGTTCTCCAATAGGGCCAATATTCTAAAATCATCAGCATGGTGTAGTGAATAGAACACGGGTCTGGAAGTCAGAAAGTCATGGGTTCTAATTCTACCTCTGCCACTTGTCTGTTGTGTGACTTTGAGCAAATCACTTAAGTTCTCTTGGCCTCAGTTACCTCATCTGTAAAATGGGTATTGAGACAGCCCCACATGAGAGAGGGACTGGGTCCAACCTGATTTGCTTGAGTCCACTCCAGCGCTGAGTACAATGCATGGCATATAGTAAGCACTTAACAAATCCCACAGTTTTTATCATCATGCCTCATTTGGTCTCCATACCCAAACTACTTTCTCTTGATGCACAAATCAATGGTCTCAATACTGCCCTGTACACTAAACTCGACTCCCTCATTCCCCTGTTCCTTTGCTGATCTCATACTACTAAGTCATAACCCTGGATAACCTACACAGTAAGGTTCCTATACTCCTATGCAAGAGCTATAGAGCACTGCTGGTGAAAAAACAGACACCAGGTTGCCTTCATCCATCTGAATTTCATCCTCACCTCATTTAACTCTTTCATCTCCTCTCCTGACAGCAATACTTCTCGATCCTTATTGATTCCAAGACCCATTGTCCCCACCAGCTGTTCCAGACTTTTAACTCCCTCCTTAATCCTTCTGTCACACTGTCACCCATCCTGTTTACTTCCCCTGCCTTAATTATTGCATTTGCCTCCTCACTAACTTCCCTGTATTTTGTCTTTCCTGGCTTTAGTCCATATTTCACTCTGCTTCCTGGATCATTTTTCTAAAATAGCATTCAATACGAGCCTTACCACTTCTCAAGAATATCCAATAGCTTCCCATCCAACTCTGCATCAAACAGAAACTCCTCACCATTTAAATCATTCAATCAGTTAGGCCCCTCCTATCAAACCTTAGAGAGATCCAACTACAGCCCAGCTTGCACATTTTGCTCCTCTAGTGCCAGCTTGCTCACTGTGCCTCAATTTCATCTATCTCATCACCCATTCCATTTCCATGCCATCTTTCTGGGCTGGAACTCCCTCTCCTTCCATATATGCCAAACTACTATTCTTTCCACCTTCAAAGCTTTATTAAGGTAACATAATAATAATGTTAATCATAATGTCAGTATTTGTTAAATGGTTACTCTGTGCAAGGACTATACTAATAATAATAATAATGTTGGTATTTGTTAAGCGCTTACTATGTGCCGAGCACTGTTCTAAGCGCTGGGGTAGACACAGGGGAATCAGGTGGTCCCACGTGGGGCTCACAGTCTTAATCCTCATTTTACAGATGAGGTAACTGAGGCACCGAGAAGTGAAGTGACTTGCCCAAAGTCACCCAGCTGACAAGTGGCCGAGGCGGGATTCGAACTCATGACCTCTGACTCCAAAACCCGTGCTCTTTCCACTGAGTGCTGGGGTAGATTTGTGAGTCCTACATGGGACAACCTGATTACCTTGTATCTACCCCAGTGCTTAGAACAGTGCTTGGCACATAGTAAAGCGCTTAACAAATACCAACATTTTTATTATTATTATAGTTGTCCCACGTAGGGCTCACAGTCTTCATCCCCATTTGTGACTTGCCCAAGGTCACACAGCTGACAAGCAGCTGAGCTGGGATTAGAACCCATTTAACCCATGACCTCTGACTCCCAAGCCCGTGCTCTTTCCACTAAGCCACTCTGCTAGAGTCCTCCCCTATTTAGGGCTCTTTTCCCTGACTCCATGTCCCTTCTATGTTGCCTTTGTACTTGGATCTGTACCCTTTGAGCACTTGATAGTCACCCTTTCTCAGCCCTCCAGCACTTATGAAGCAGTGTGGCTCAGTGGAAAGAGCATAGGCTTGGGAGTCAGAGGTCATTGGTTCAAATCCTGACTCAGCCGCTTGTCAGCTGTATGACTTTGGGCAAGTCACTTCACTTCTCTGTGCCTCAGGTCCCTCATCTGTAAAATGGGGATTAAGACACTGAGCCCCATGTGGGACAACCTGATCACCTTGTATCCTCCCCAGTGCTTAGAACAGTGCTTTGCACATAGTAAGCACTTAACAAATGCCATTATTATTATTAAAACTAATTTATTTGCCTCAGTGGTTGTCTCTCCCTTTAGACTATGAGGTCTTTGTAGGCAGCCAATGTGTCTATCAACTCTGTTGAATTGTAGTCTCCCAAGCACTTAGCATGGTGCTCTGCAGCGTGGCTCAGTGGAAAGAGCACGGGCTTTGGAGTCAGGGCTCATGAGTTCGAATCCCACTCTGCCACTTGTCGGCTGTGTGACTATGGGCAAGTCACTTAACTTCTCTGTGCCTCAGTTCCCTCATCTGTAAAATGGGGATTAAGACTGTGAGCCCCACGTGGGACAACCTGATTCCCCTATGTCTATCCCAGCGCTTAGAACAGTGCTCGGCACATAGTAAGCGCTTAACAAATACCAACATAGAACACATAGTAAGCACTCAATAAATACCATTAATTGATTGATTCCAATGGGTAAAATAGCAGTCCAAAAAGTATAAAATGATAATTATGGTATTTATGAAGCACTTACTATGTGCCAACTTCTGTACTAAGCAAAGGGGTAGGAACAAGATAACCAGATTGCCCCATTTTGATAATAATGATAATAATATCAATAATGGCATTTGTTAAGCACTTACTTTGTGCAAGGCACTGTACTAAGTGCTGAAGCAAATCCAGTTGGAAACAGACCCTGACCGATGTGGGACTCACAGTCTTAATCCTCATTTTACAGAGGAGGTACCTGAAGCACAGAGAAGTGAAGTGCCTTGTCCAAGGACACACAGCAGAATAGTGGCAGAACTGGGACCTTCTGAGTCCCAGGTCCATGCTCTATGCACTATGCAATGCTCCTTCTCTACTTTCCTGATAAGAAAACTGAGTCACAGAGCAGTTATGTAACTGGTCCAAGGTGACATAGCAGACAATGATGGGGTTGGGATTGGGACTCTGGACCCCCAATTCCCTGACCTGTACCCTTTCTAGGCAAAGTTCCCTTGGTAACAACACTGTAAAATTCACAGAGAACAGGTTACATATTTTAATACGTCCTCCTTCAAGTGTAAGAGCAATGTAGAAAAATAAAGAGGTGAGAAATTTTACAGTGTAAACAGGGAGGAAGAAAAAGAAACAGAACCGAAGGAAGAACTTATGCAAGATGTTTGCATAAGAGCAGCAGGACTGGAAAGACTGCAAATGAGAGACACTGAGCCTTCTTGGCAGGGCAAATGAGCAGGTAATCCATGATGGTTTTGCATCATGTGTGAAGAAAATTAAGCCATTTCTTCAACATCATAATGCTTGTGTCAGTTATTAAACCCTCATCCCAAGCACAGCACTCTAGTGGTTTCTGGGAAAGTTGTAAAAGAGGCAACTTGGCATAAATCCCTTCTGATCGCCTTCCTTTCTGATCTCCCTCCTTTCTGATCTCCCACCCTCCTGTCTCTCTCCTCCTCAGTCTATACTTCACTTCATTGCCCGGATTATCTTTCTGTAGAAATGTTCTGGGCATGTCACTCCCATCCTCAAAAATCTCCAGTGGTTGCCTATCAACCTTCGTATGAAGCCCAAATTCCTCAGTACTGGCTTCAAAGTTCTCTATCACCTTGCTCCCTCCTACTTCACCTCCCTTCTCTTCTCCTATAGCCCAGCCCACACATTCTGCTCCTCTGCCGCTAACTTCCTCACTCTGCCTCGTTTCCACCTGTCCTGCCATTGACCCCTGACCCACATCTTACCTCTGACCTGGAATGCCCTCCCTCGTCACATTCGCCAAACTAACTCTCTTCCCCTCTTCAAAGCCCTAATGAGAGCTCACCTCCTCCAGGAGGCCTTCCCAGACTGAGCCCTCCCTTTCCCTTTACCCCCCTCCACATTGCCTCTATTCTCTCCCCCTGCTCTACCCCCTTCCCCTCCCCACAGCACTGGTATATATTTATGCATATTTATTGCTCTATCTATTGAATTAATGATGTGCATTTATCTATGGTTCTTTTTCTCTATTTTGATGGTAGTGATGCCTGTCTACTTGTTTTGTTTCGTTGTCTGTCTGCCCCGTTCTAGTTTGTGAGACCATTGTTGGGCAGGGATTGTCTCTATCTGCTGCCGAATTGTACCTTCCAAGTGCTTAGTACAGTGCTCTGCACATAGTAAGCACTAAATAAATATGATTAAATGAATGAATGAATAAATCCTGCCCTCAGTTCAGAGCCCATCTTGGAATCATGCACTCCAGCACTTACACAGTATTGGCTCATAGTAAGTGCTTATAACTTCTACTTCTATTATTATTGCTATTATCATTGGGTTTTAATCTTAGGAAATGACAAAAATGTTAGACAACTGCCCACTTTTAAGGTTTTTTAAGACTACTCAAGAAGAATAAACAAAAGTCAAAGGTTCCAGAGAGTGAAGGGTGTGCCAAGGCTGTTTCCTGCATTACTTTGGGGTTTCTTGAAGTCTCATCGGACACTTTAGAGGGTGAAAAATGGTCACAAGATTTTGTGACAAAAAACATAAAGCTCAACATAGTAAAGGTCTAAGTTTTGCTGAAGTAGAAGCACAGAGAAATAAAAACTCCACTAAACTCTACTACTTTGCAAATGCAGACCTTTCCTATGATAGAGTCATAATAAGCTTCTCCGAACCAATTAATGGCATTTATTGAGCATATGTTTCCCGAGTACTGTACTAAGTGCTTACAATGTAATAAAAGAGGATTATCATGAATATACATATTTTAGGATATGTTTTTCCATAGACTTACATGTTCTAGATTTGAACACATTCCAGACCCCTGGAAAAATATGAAATTCCTTCATTTGCAATGCTCTGTGATGTTAGACATCCCGCAAATCTCTTTTTATTCTCCATTAGTATAATTGAAAACATGACATTACCCACTAGACTCTTAGCCCCTTGTTTGCAGGAAACGTATCTACCAACTCTGTTGTATTGTACTCTCCCAAGCTCTTAGTACAGTGCTCTGCACACAGTAAGTGCTCAATAAATCCATCTAGAAAATGGGGATTGAGACTTTGAGCCCCACAGGATACAGGGACTGTGTCCAACTCCATTTGCTTGTATTCATCCCAGCAGTTAGTATAGTGCCTGGAACATAATAAGCATGTAACAAATACGATCATCATCAACACTGACTGATTGATTGGAAAGGGAGAGTCTGGAGACAGGGAGGTCAGAGAGGATATGAAGTAGGGTTTGTTGGGGGAGCAGCCTGTTCTCTCCCTACTTTGACTGTGAGCACCATGGGACAGGAACTGTGTCTGACCTGATTAAATTGTATCTACCCCAACATTTAGAACAATGCTTGACAAATTGTAAACATTTAACAAAAAACATGAGAGTAATGATAATAGAAATAATAATAATAACTATAACCACAATTGGCATAGTGGATAGAGCTCAGGTCTGGGAGTCAGCAGGTCATGGGTTCTAATCCCAGCTTCCTCCCATGTCTTCTGTGTGATCTTGGGCAAGTCACTTCACTTTTCTATGCCTCCATTACCTCATCTATAAAATGAGAATTGAAACTGTGAGCTCCAGGTGGGAGAGGGACTGTGTCCAACCTGATTTGCTTGTCTCCACCCCAGCACTTAGTATAGTACCTGGTACTATACTAAAAGCTTAACAAATACCACAATTATTATTATTGTTATTTCCCATTTTACCAAAAGCAACACAGATTTGGGGCAGGAGGGACTGAGTTTCCTAAAATCTCTGCTTCTTCTACCCAGACTTATAGGAGCTGCTTCCCTCTCCCTCTGAGACCTTGGTTGAAGTGGAGAGCTGGGTTTTAAGTCCATGTTTGTAAAAGGACAGTTCCATGGGAAAGACAGAAAATAGGAAAGAAAGGTGGGGAGGGAGTTGAATTCCCTTCAGTGATTGAACACAATATTGGGTGGACTTTCAGATATCATGCTTTATCGACAATTAATGCTTGTTGTTTCTCTAGATTTTATACATTACCATTGTTTGGAATTGAGTATGTCTGCATTGGGCATTTCTAAATGAGGCAGCAATAATTAACTCAGACTTGCAAAAGAAAAATGAATCACTTATTTTGCCTATGTTTAAAAAGCACTACAAAGCTAGAAACATTTTAAATTCTCAGGAAGCAATTAATTTGTCATAATGTATCAGAACTACTGACATTTATCAAATATGTACTGGGGCATCACACTAAATTTGGTGCTGCAGCATTTTGGGTGCAGTAATGATCAAATATATTAAGATGGCAAATACTTTTCCAACTTTCTTAAAAAAATTGTACTGTAAATGGATTGTTTAACAAAGAAACCCCTATTTCAACAATTCTACTTCTAGATTGTCACTGAACATTCTAGATGGTTAGGGTGAAAGTTAAGAAAATAAAGATTAGAGCCTTTTAATCACCCGATAATCTCCATTTCAACTTGTTCATGTCACAGGGAAGTCATGAACATTCTGCACTTGACTCCTTCTTATTAGCTTCATATATTTCATCACCCTGAGAAACCTGGGAAACATCATCATATTAACTTGATTGTAAATTGGGGATGCAGTGCTTATCCAAAAGGGAGAAGAGGACTAGAAACTTTGTACAGTGCATTTGTCCTGTACTAAGCACTTGGGACATTATAATACAATCACTGGGAGATATGATTCCTACCCTCATGGAGCCTAGAGTCTAGGGGAGAGAAATAGTATTGTAGACTTTGAAATACACTTCAGATAGGGAAAAGGACAGAGTAACAGAATGTGTACACAAGTTCTGTGGGTCGAATATCAAGTACTGAAAGAGCAGCAATAGCTCAAGAGATATGCTGCCCACTCTGAAAATCTATTCCCTCTACCTGTGCCTCTGACAACCATCCCTTCATTCCTTACTGAAACACTTGCCCCTTCCCTTCTTGCCTCCCTGACCATCATCTTCAATTGTTCACTCTCCAATAGCTTCTTTCCCATTACATTTAAACATATCTTCCCTGTGTTTAAAAACCCCTCCCTTGACCCCATGCATCCCTCTAGTTATCACCCCATTTCCCTCCCACCATTTTTCTCCAAACTCCTTGAGAAAGATTTCAGCATCTGCTGCCTCCACATCCTCTCCTTTGACTCTCTTCTTGAAGCCTTCCAAACTGGATTCCTTCCCCTTCATTCCACAACAACCACCTTCCCAAAGGTCAGCAATGATCTCATTTTGACAAATTCAGTGGTCTCTACTCTATCCTAATCCTCATAGACATTTACAGCTGTCTTCAACACTGTGGATTAACTCCTTCTCCTGGTAGATTATCTAATCTTGGCTGCACTGACACTGTCCTCTCTCTGCCGCTTGTCAGCTGTGTGACTGTAGGCAAGTCACTTCACTTCTCTGTGCCTCAGTTACCTCATCTGTAAAATGGGGATTCACTGTGAGCCTCACGTGGGACAACCTGCCTACCCTGTATCTACCCCACTGCTTAGAACAGTGCTCTGCACATAGTAAGCGCTTAACAAATATCAACATTATTATTATCATTTCACCTCCTAACTTATTGACTACTTCTTCTCTGTCTCTTTCCTGGGCTCCTCCTCTGGCTCCCATCCCCTAACTATGGGAGCCCCTCAGGTCTCCGTTCTGGGTCTTCTTCTACACCCACTTCCTTGGAAAACTCATTTTCTCCCACGGCTTCCCAAACCTGAATCTCCAGCCTTGATCTATCTCTTTTTTTGCAGTCTCAAATTTCCCCCTCATTCAATCAATAGCATTTATTGAGCACATACTGTATGTAGAACACTGTATTTAGTGCTTGGAAAAGTAAAATATAACAGAGTTGGTGGACATGTTCCCTTCCCCCAGTGAGCTTACAGTCTAGAGTATTGCCTTCTGGACATCTCTCCTTGGGTGTCTTGCCAACAACTCAAATTTGTATATTTATGAAACAGAACTCACCTTCCCACCCATCACTGTATACAGCCTCAACATCTTCCCTGTCTCAAAATCTCATAACCATGGTATTATCCTCAACTCATCTCTTTCATTCAACTCATATATTCAATCTGTCACCAAATCCTGTTGATTCTACCTTCACAGTGTTGCTAAAATCCTCCATTTCCTCTCCATCCAAACTGCAACTTTGCTGATCTAAACACTCATCCTATTCCACCTTGATTATTGTATTTACCTCCTTGCTGACCTCCCTGCCTCCCATCTCTCCCCATCCAGTCCATACTTCACTCTTCTGCCCAAATGATTTTTCTAAAAAAATCTCTTCAGTCCATGTTTCCCCACTTCTCAAAAACCTTCAGGGGTTGCCCATCCACCTCCATATTGAACAGGATCACCTTACCATTAGCTTTAATACATTTGATCATCTTACCTCACTGATTTCCTACTGCAACCAAGCATGCCTACTTTACTCTTCTAACACTAACCTACCGATGGTAAGAAGCAGTGTGGCTCAGTGGAAAGAGCCTGGGCTTGGGAGTCAGAGGTCATGAGTTCAAATCCCGGCTCTGCCACTTGTCAGCTGTGTGACTGTGGGCAAGTCACTTCACTTCTCTGTGCCTCAGTTTCCTCATCTGTAAAATGGGGATTAACTGTGAACCTCATATGGGACAACCTGATTATCCTGTATCTACCCCAGTGCTTAGAACAGTGCTCTGCACATAGTAAGCACTTAACAATTACCAACATTATAATTATAATTAATTCTATGTTTTCTTAGTGTTTTGTTTTCAACACATCACATGTATCTCTTGCCAAACCTTTCTTTACTTTTTATTTTTAGATGGTGAGCCCCCCTGAGGGACAGGGACCATGTCTAATTCCCACCTCTGTATTCCTTCCCAGCAGTTAGTACAGTGCTCTGCACACAGTAACCACTTAATAAGTAGTATTACTTCCATTACTTCTAACACTCCTATTACCAGATTGGGCACACAGTATAACATTATGATGCATGTGGAAACTAATCAAAGTCCCTAGCCTGGAGTGCTCCTCTGGCAGTGCCCCGATCCCTTAACCCATATCCCAGAACAATTGCCATTCCCCTCCCAGGACCCCATTCTCATGGGTCTCACTTCTGACTTGGGATGACATTTTCTAATTTTTAATTATTACCACTCCATAGCCTCCCTGCCACCATCCCCAGTGATATATCCTGAGAGGCAATTGGTTCACTTGCTTGCTGTCTTAAGACAGCCTTGAAGCCCCATCCTGTTACCTTTGGGTCTGTAGTCAGTCCACCTTAACTATATTCACTCAACCTGCCATTTCACTGCCCATGCCTTGCTAGTCCTGCTGCCATAGGCTTCTCCATGTCATTATGCATTTATGTACTAGTCATCCATGGGAGGAATAGACGAGCAGTTGACATCCTTTTAAAATAAAATACAGTTTTTGCAAATATCGTCTGGCAGATTTTCCTGAGTCAAATAGAATTCCTATAATGTGCATGTATCATCTTGCCAAACTGGTTGATTAATGGGATCTGAATTTTTATCACTTGCTTTATGTGCAATGAAACTGGCTTTAATACCACATTCATCTGCACTAGATTCCTGTATGCCCTCCTCTTTTCCAGCATCTCTAGGAAAATCCATGGTCCGGGTGGGATACATTAGGTACCCTTTTTTTCCTTAAAAGCCCTCTCCCCTTCTTCTTCCCCACTACCCTACAAACCTACACTATGTAATCCCAGAATTCATTGCATTTCACCTTTTCATTCTTAGTGTATTTCTGTCTGAGAATAACTGTGGTTGCATATTGTGCTGATGTATTTTTAGGTCCATGACCATGGTGTTATGCTTAGAATTCAAGATATGGGTAAAATAATATTGTCCATTTATCTTACTTGTTTCATTGTTCAACAAAGTGTTTTGTATGTGGGCACTCAATGAATGGCTATTTGATTATGATGATGACATATGAACCTATTTAGCCAGTCTTTCAAAATTGGGAGTCAAAATTGCCCACTTAAGATTGGCCCTCTTCTGTTCTCCATCTACACTCACTCCCTTGGTGAACTCATTTGCTCCCACGGCTTCAACTATCATCTCTATGCCGATGACACACAAATCTACATCTCCTCCCCTGTTCTCTCCCCCTCCCTTCAGGCTCATATCTCCTCCTGCCTCCAGGACGTCTCCACCTGGATGTCTGCCCACCACCTAAAACTCAACATGTCCAAAACTGAGCTCCTTATCTTCCCTCCCAAGCCCTGTCCTCTTCCTTAATGTTAATTAATGTTGGTATTTGTTAAGCACTTACTATGTGCCGAGCACTGTTCTAAGCGCTGGGGTAGACATAGGGGAATCAGGTTGTCCCACGTGGGGCTCACAGTCTTAATCCCCATTTTTCAGATGAGGGAACTGAGGCACAGAGAAGTTAAGTGACTTGCCCACAGTCACACAGCCGACAAGTGGCAGAGCTGGGATTCGAACTCATGAGCCCTGACTCCAAAGCCCGTGCTCTTTCCACTGCGCCACACTGCTTCTCCAACTTCCTGACTTCCCTTTCTCTGTGGACAGTACGACCATCTTTTCCTCCTCTCAAGCCCACAACCTTGGTATCTACTTTGACTCAGCTTTCTCATTCACCCCACACATCCAATCCATCACGAATGCCTGCCGGTCTCACCTTTACAATATCGCCAAGATCCTCCCTTTCCTCTCCATCCAAATGGCTATCTTACCGGTACAAGCTGTCATAATATCCCGGTTGGGTTATTGTGTCTGCCTTCTCTCTGATCTCCCTTCTTCTTGCCTCTCCCCTCTCCAGTATATTCTTCATTCTGCTTCCCGGATCATCTTCCTGCAGAAACGCTCAGGGCATGTCACTCCCCTCTGTAAAATCCTCCAGTGGTTGCCTATCAACCTCCGCACGAAACAAAAACTTCTCACTCTGGGCTTCAAGGCTCTCCATCACCTTGCCCCCTCCTATCTGTCCTCACTTCTCTCTTTCTACTGCCCACCTCACACGCTCCTCTCCTCTGCCGGGCACCTACTGAGAGCTCACCTCCTCTAAGAGGCCTTCCCAGACTGAGCTTCCCCTTTTCCCTCTGCTCCCTCTGCTCCCCCTCCACCCTCTGCTCCCTCCCCGTTGCCCCCCTTCACCTCCCCTCAGTTAAGCTGTCTTTCTCCCCTTTCCCTCTGCTCCTCCCCCTCTCCCTTCCCCTCCCCTCAGCACTGTGTTCATTTGTATATATTTTTATTACACTATTTATTTTGTTAATGAGGTATACATCCCCTTGATTCTATTTATCGTGATTAAATTGTCTTGTTTTTGTCCATCTGTCTCCCCCAATTAGACTGTAAGCCCGTCAGTGGGCAGGGATTGTCTCTATCTGTGGCCGAATTGTACATTCAAAGCGCTTAGTACAGTGCTCTGCACATAGTAAGCGCTCAGTAAATACTATTGAATAAATGAATAAATAGGGCCACAGGACACCATCTAACTGCCAGGTAATTCAGAAGACTCAGCATACAGTGATGTTGATATAAGAAGTCTCGAAGGCTTTTCAGGATGTTTAACATGCTGCCATTTCTTACAAGATACTTTCTTTGATGGGTCAGTGGACATTCAGCAAACTGTTCCTGGAGAATAAGGATGGACATTTCAGTAATTGCAATGGATTCATCTCCTTGTCATTTAAAACACTGAATGACTTTCATACCACTCACTCTTAGGTTCGACCTGTGGTATTTGCATTATTTCAGGAACTCTGCCTGACTTAAGAAGAACCCCTAGATGATGTTTGCTAAACCATCCTTTGTTTATATAGGTGTATTGCTCCCTTTCTTTCAATTTCTGGAAAGGTGATGAAATGGGTTTTAAAGACTAGTAAGTTCATTATCAAAGAGGTGCCTGGGGTTTTAGCTACAGAATTCCCATTATGCTCAATAGAGGTTTTGTGGTTAAAGTTTAAAGTGGTCTTTGTAACTCTCATCATCATCTCTCATTAATAAAATGATCAAAAAGACACTAAAAACATTTTCAGATCAAAGCATTAACATGACAACTTCAAAGACATAGTTGTGAAACCAACAGAAGCTTGCAGATTAGAAACCTCACCAGAATTTTGTAGGGGAGTAGATGAGAAATCTGATGCAGATTTCTGATATATGATTTAGTAGATTTACCTCATCCAATTTGAACCTGATTCCCAGAATTTAGATGACTCTTAGACCCCATAGCCTTAAAACCTGAATGTGTTTAATCCCACTGATTCCAATTCCTTTCCCCTAACTCTTCCTGATCTCCCCTAATCTAGCATCTATCCCATTGGTGCACTGGAAATGTTCTCTCTAAAGTCAGCACTGACCTGCTTCTTGCCATAGTCAATTGACTCAACTCCATCTTAATTCTCCTTGATTTCTCTGCTGCCTTTGACACAGTATATCGCACCCACCTTAGGGAAACACTATGAAACCTTCATTCCACTGACATTGTCCTCTCTGATTCTCTTTCTTTATGGTAATTCTCTCAGTGTCCATTGTTGTCTCCTTCTCTGTCTCCTACACTTAAACTATGAGGGTCACTCCTGTCTTGGCTTTTGCATGGTGTAGTGGATAGAGCATGGTCCTTAGAGTCAGAAGGTCATGGGCTCTAATCCCTGCTGTGCCATTTGTCTGCTGTGTGACCCTGGGCAAGTCGTTTCACTTCTCTGAGCCTCAGTTTCCTAATCTGCAAAATGGGGATTGAGACTGGGACCCCCATTTGGGACAGGGAATGTGTCCAACCTGATTTGCTTGTAGCCACCCTAGCACTTAGTACAGTGCCTGGCATATAGTAAGTGATTAACAAATACCATAATTATTATTATTATTGATCATCCTCTATTCTCCATTTACATCCATTGCCTTGTAGAACTTGTTTTCTCTCGCAATTCCAACTACCATCTCTGCACAGATAGCATCCATCCATTCATTCATTCAATTTATTCAGTCATATTTACTGAGTTTTTATTGTGTGAAGAGCACTGTACTAAGTGCTTAGAAAGTACAATTTGGCAACAGATGGAGACAATTCCTACCCAGCAATGGGCTCTCAGTCTAGAAGGGGAGAGACAAACAAAACAAAACAAGTACACAGTCATCAATAGTATCAAAATAAATAAATAGAATTATAGATATATACACACCATTAGTAAAATAAATAGAATAATAAATATGCACATATATACACAAGTGCTATGGGGCAGGGTGGTGGGTAGAGCAGAGGGAGGGAGTAGGGTTGAAAGGGAGGGGAGGAGGAGCAGAGGAAAAGGGGGGCTCAGTCTGGGAAGGCCTCCTGGAGGAGGTGAGCTCTCAGTAGGGCTTTGAAGTGGGGAAGTGAACTAGTTTGGCGTTTGTGAGGAGGGAGGGCATTCCAGGCCAGAAGTAGGACATGGGCCAGGGGTTGATGGTAAGATCGAGGCACAGTGAGAAGTTTATCACTAGAGGAGCAGAGTGTGCAGTCTGGGATGTAGGAGAGAAGGGAGGTGACATAGGAGGGGTCAAGGTGATGGAGAGCTTTGAAGCCATTAGTGAGGAGTTTTTGCTTGATACTAAGGTTGATAGGCAACCACTAAAGATTTTTGAGGAGGGGAATAACATGCTCAGAGTGTTTCTGCAGACATATAATTCGGACAGCTTAGTGAAATATAGACAGGAGGTTGGCAGATCAGAAGGGATGCTGATGCAGTAATCCAGTTGGGATATGATGAGTGATTATAATAACGAGGTAGCGGTTTGGATGGAGAGAAAAGGGCAGATCTTGGCGATATTGTGAAGGTGAGACAGGCAGGTTTTGGTGACAGATTGGATGAGTGGGGTGAATAAGAGAGCATAGTCAAGGATGATACCAAGGTTGAGGGCTGTGAGACAGGAAGGATAGTATTGTCGTCCACAGTGACTGGAAAGTCAGGGAGAGGACAGGGTTTCAGAGGGAATATAAGGAACTTCTCTCCTTCTCTGCAGTCTCACATTTTTTCCTGCCTTCAGGATACCTCTATAATGGATGAACCACTATCACCTCATGCTCAACTTGTCCATAACCGAACTAGTAATAATTGTGTTACATTGTACTCTCCCTAGCACTTAGTAAAGTGTTCTGCACATAGTAAATTTTCAATATGAATGATTGATTACTATGTGCCAAGCATTATATTAAGCTCTGATATAGTTACAATATACTCTGATCTGACACAGTTTCTATACTATATGAGGCTCAAAGTCTAAGGGGGAAGGAAAACAGATGAGAAAACAGAGACACGAAGAATCTAAGTAACTTGGACAAAGATACACAGCAGGCAAGTGTGGGAGCAAGTGTTGGGCACGTGTTGACTCCTAGGCTTGTACTCCTTCCACTAGGCCATAGTCCTTCCCAACTCCTTATTTTCTCTCCCAAACTCTCCTCCCTGCAACTTTAAAATCACTACTGGCAACACCATCATTCTGTCTTATAAGCCTGTGAGGTTGATGCTCTTCTTGACTTATCTCTCTCTTTCAACACACATATTCAATCAGTCATTAAATCAATCATTGGTATTTACTGAGCACTTACTGAGTGCAGAACACTGTAATAAACACTTGGGACAGTACAATACAACCGAATTAGTAGACACATTCCTTGCCTACAGAGAGCTTACTTATAAAGTCTATCTCCACAAGATCTCTAGAATATGCTTTTCTCTCTCAATCCAAACTTCTACCACATTGCTCAAGCACTACTGCTCTTCACAGACCTCTTTGCTTTCAGTCTCTTCCTTTCCAAACCATACTTCTCTGCACTGCTGCTCTCATTTTTTCTAAAAAGTTGTTCTGTGTATGTCTCGCCACTCCTCAAATGCTTCCAATAGTTGCCCATCCATTTCTGCAAGTAGAAACTCCTCACCACTGGCTTTAAAGCTTCCAATCAGCTGTCTCTAATTAATCCTCTCTTAATTTTAACCCAATCCATGTGTTCACTCCGTTAATACAAACAAACACAATGTCCCTTGCTCTCAAATCACATCCTTCCTCCTACTTGGAATTCCTTCTCCCTTCATATCCAACAGACCATCATTCTTTCCATCTTCAAAGCCCTATCAGTCATATCTCTTCCAGGAGTCTTCCATGATTAAGATCTCATCCTTCTCTACTGCCTCAGTAATGCTCTTTACTCCAACACAAAGGATACTTCACTGCCATCTCACAGCACTTAATACTCAGCTCCTTCCTTTATCTGTAGTGTACTTTAATATCCCTCTCCCTAAATAGATTGCTTGCTCCTAGAGAACAGGTATTGGATCTGTTTACTTCACTGTACTCTCTCAAGCAGTATAGTATTTTCAACAGAATAAATACTAAATAAATACCACTGATTGATTGAAAACTAGAGTTTTCAAACAATGCTATTTTTATTTTTTAACCAACCTGTAACTTTCTCTTCAATCTATTCTGTCCCTCTCTGCTGAATGTCACATTTGTTGTTCCTCTGGCATGGTGTAAAATCATTCTCTATTATTCTCCAATTTATACATAGTTAAACCTTAGTTAGTTGGCATTTTGGAGAATGAATGGTTAACTAAGAGCTAGGGCTGTCCAGCAGGAGCAGTCATACACAAGATTCGAGGAATAAATGCCCCAGAAAGTTCTGTGAGGGTGAGAGAGGACAAATTGCTACTTACTGAACAGAAGAGCAAACTCCTACAACAGGTCTTTTAGCATAATCATAAGAATGGCTTCAGTAAAGTCCTTCTGTAATCCCAGGTGGCTATTTACTGATAAGATTAGGCAATAAAATGTAATTATTTACACCTTCCAAAGAGGTGTAGTTTATAGGACACAGACAGCAGCACACTCCAATCAGGCACCTTTAATCCCACTCCTTCTTTGGAAATCCAAGCAGAGAGTCACGAGTCCAGCCACTGAGCATTAGATGCTTACATGGGGGGGCAGGAGGGTTAATATATTCATCCATTTGCACAAAACTGACTGAGATGACACAGTCAGATTTACTTGGGCCTCTGTAAGATGCTCCCACATCATTAGTCCCCAGTCTGTTGGTCAGATTCTATGGCCTCTCATTGGCAGTTAGGCAGGAAGTTGGCATCCCTTTGTCTTCAATGGTGCCAGTTCATCAGTCTTAGTCCCGCCTCCAATGATTCATTGATTTCTACCTTGTGGGCCAAACTGCCATCTTGGAACCATGGGGCCTGTGGGGAGGAGGGGAGAATGGAGGCACCCCCAAAAGTATTTCTCTTTCTCTGTGTCAAAAATCTCCCTCCTTAGTGTTTTGGTTTACACAGCCTCTTGTTCTTACAGAAAGCATAAGTGAAAGGTGTTTTGGGAGCTTTATGCCAGAGACTTCAACCTTGGTAGAGGTGTCAATATCAAATTTCTGGTGAGTCCTACACATAGGGACACAATTGATAGAGGTCTAGCAAGCCACTAACCAGTATGCTTCAGGAAAACCACCCCCTTGCCTCTTTGGCAATCAGTAAGACTAATCAGAATAGTTCTAGGAGTGATGGTAGATTGCAGTTTCCTCTTATGCTGGCAGAAGAACTTCTTGCCATGACTTAAGAGCTTGAGAGGCATACCTTCAATTAGATAATATCTAAGCATTTTGCAAACTTTAACCACTCTGGTCGCTCCATGCTAATCTCCATCAGCTGGCTTCATAATAGTAATATGGGCTTTCTTCTTCTCTCTACCTCAGTTGCAGTTGCAGCAAAACTGTACTTGTACAGGGACTTCCTGGTATACACTGCCGACTGTGAATACCTAACAATTCCCCAGGGCAGAATGGGGTTCTTGCTGCAGTGGTGTTTTTTTTATCTTATTGATCTTGAGGTCAGGCTTCTTCGCTCTTTTGTCTGCCATCTTCCTGGTTGGGATAGGGAGGCAGCCCCAAAATATCAAGGCACTAGGGAAACCTGGTATGGTAGGGTCAGTGGGAAGCAGCATGGCCTAATGGAAAGATGATGGGCCTGGGAGTCGAAAGACGATGGGCCTGGGAGTCAGAAGACTTGACTTCTAATCCTAGGTCTACCAGTTATCTTCTTTGTGACCTTGGGCAAGTCATTTATTTCTCTGTGCCTCCGTTAGTTCACCTGTAAAATGAGGATTAAGACTGTGAGCCCCATGTGGGACATGACCTTTGTCCAACCTGATTATCTTGTATCTAGTCCCGTGCTTAGAATTGTGCCGTGCATAGTAGGTGTTTAACAGATATCATAAGAAATTCCAAAAGTTTTATAGGATGGCCATTGGAGGAGTCCGGCAGCCACCGTGATTCTAGGAGACACTACAGGCTTCGCTCTATAACAGGGGTTGGGGAATGCTCTATGGCACCTTGGTGTTTTTCCAGCTAATTGGAGTGCATAGGGCTTGAATCCATAGAGGGGAGGGAGCCCACTAATTGGCCTTGAGTAGAAGCAAATAATTATATTGACAGATTTTATGCAAATATCAAGAGACATGCTTTCCTTTGGGGAGAGCTCAAACACTAAAAACTCCTTCTCCCCAGAGGAATCAACATGCAGTAGAAAGAGAGTGCCCATGATTCAGTAAGACCATCCCGTGTGAAGACCTTCTTGCCCATAGAGAAGCTCTATTGGGCATAGAAGTCCACAGAGTATTCTCTTAATTCTATAGCAGAAGAAATGTGGGGCTAGATCCTGCTAATTTAAGTTCAATCAATCATTCAGTAAACCATATTTATTGAGAGTTTACTGTGTGCAGACCACTGTAATAAACACTTTGGAGAGTACAATATAACAATATAACAGAGTTGGAAGACACATTCTCTTCCCACAACGAGCTTACAGTCTACTGTCTATAATACAGTTCCGCTCCACTAGGGCAGTTGTATCTACCAACTCCATTGTCCTCTCTCAGTGGCTTAATACAGTGTTATTGATTATTTGCTAATGCAAGTTCTCTAGCTGTTTTCCTAGCAACATTCAACACACCCTGATTTATTTGGTGGAAGACCTCTATGGGAAAAGGTAACACTGAGGTTAAGAAAAAGGAGGGCAGAGATCATTTAGGGAATTTTTCTCCTCCTTAAATCCAATAGGGTATATAAGCATAGGTAATAAGTAAATTGAAAATATCTGAGAAAAAGTGGATACTATTGCTATAGAAGCAGGTTGAGCACAGATGCTTAAAAGTTTGGCTAAACTCATACATGACCTCAATATATAAATAAAATTAAGGGAGTGGTGAAAGGTAGGGTAAATGATTATAGAGTAACCATTTAAAGGTGAAACCAGTAGGCTCATATAATCTAATATTTAGGATTAATTAATTAATTCATTCAATCATATTTACTAAGTGCTTATTGTGTGCAGAGCACTGTATTAAGCACTTGGGAAAGTACAGTACAACAATAAACAGTGACGTTTCCTGTCCACAATGAGCTCGCAGCCTAAAGCCAGGGAGACAGACATCAGTGCAAATAAATAAAATTACAGATATATACATAAGTGCTGTGGGGCTCGGTTGGGAGAAAGATCAAAGGGAGCAAGTCAAGGCAATGCAGAAGGGAGTGGGAGATGAGGATAAGTGGGGCTTTGAGTGGGAAGGCCTCTTGGAGGAGATGTGCCTTCAATAAGGCTTTGAAGTGTGTGTGTGTGTGTGTGTGTGTGTGTGTGTGTGTTTTGGGGGGTGGGGAGGAGGGGAGTAATTGTCAGATTTGAGGAAGGAGGGTGTTCCAAAGCAGAGGCAGGATGTGGACCAGGGCTTGGGGGTGAGAAGAGGCGAGTTCAAACTTCTCTCATTATTCTTATAACTATCTATCTGATCTGTACTCACACCTACCAACTTGTTTCTTATTTTGTTAACTCTGATTTTGTTAAAAGTGAAGTGAGATCAGGTGACGCTACAGATAAAATACATCAGCTAGCAAATATGTGACAGTGTTACTTGGGCATAAATCATATGGCAATTTTAATCACAGTTCAGCACTAAAGAAGATTAACTCTTTATTCAAAATGAAAAAAGTGATATGAGAAACTTTAACACAATATGCCCTGTCCTTCTCTGAATGATTCTTTTATATCCTCAGGGCTTTTCCAGTTGGAATAATTGGAAGTTTTAGATTTAAGTGATATATGATCAGGGCTGCTGGCTGCCTAGCAGTACACTTAGAGTTAGAAATTGTTCTTGCTCAGCGGATAAAAATCCAGATTACACCAAAAGATAAGATGCTCAAACCATGTGAGACTACAAGAAAGAGAATGAGACAAACAATAGCTGGCCAAAGGATATAGAGAAATTTAGCTCACCAATGTTCAGTTCATTTCCAGAATGATTTCTGAGGCACATGACAACAAAGAAAATCATCCCATTTAGGATTAAGGGGGAGGTTTTCAAGGACAACGTTTTATATTTATCATTATTAGCATGAATTATTATCACATACTATTTATTAAAGACTGTCAACTGCTGATAAATGTTCTCTCATCTTATTCTGTGCAAACCACATGATACCACTCATTAGAGCAGAAATGACTGCACTATAGTCACTGGCATATATCTCCTTTTCAACCTTATCCTACCCCTCTCTTGTACCCTCTTTGCTTTATTCTGACCTTTTAGTATTGCACAGTGGTTTTGGTTAGAATGTTTGAGGGAGTTATTGAGTTAAGAATGTAGATAAACCACTGAATATTTTCTAATGGAAACTGTTAAGTTTCACTCATCTTCCAAAATAGGCCTTGAAGAGTATTTGAAAGATTGTTTTTTATAGATGGATTTTCAAATCCAGCAGCAACATAAGAAGCAATGTGGTGTAGTAGTTAGAGAATGGTCCTGGGAGTCAGAAGGTCATGGGTTCTAATCCCAGCTCTGTAACCTCTCTGCTATGTGACCTTGGGTAAGTCACTTCACTTCTCTATGTGCCTCAGTTACCTCATATGAAATTGTGAGCCCTACATGGGACAAGAACTGTGTCCAACTCAATTTGCTTTTATCCACCCCAGTGCTTAGTACAGTGCATGGCACATAGTAAGCATTTAACAAATACCATCATTATTAGGGTTGCAGCTTGGTCTAGTGGATGGAAAACTGGCCTGGGAATCAGAAAGACCTGGGTTCTCATCCTGGTCAAGCCACTTGCCTGCTTTGTGACGTTGGGCAAGTTACTTAATTTCTCTGTGCCTCATCTACCTCATCTGTAAAATGGGGATTAAGATTGTGATCCCCATATGGGATAGGGACTTTGTCCAACCCTATTTGCTTGTATCCACCCCAGTGTTTAGTACAGTAGTTGACACATATTAAGCGCTTAACAAATAACACATTTATCATTATTATTACTATTAAGGCAAAGAGGTGAATTTTCCCTGGATTTGGATTTTTTTCTCCTTTAGAAGAGACAAATTACTGGAAACACAACACCCATCAACCAAGACATAGTAGCATCATTAATGAATGGAAAAAGTCTGACCTTGAATGTTTTAGATCTTATGCTGTTGCTTTCTCTGCAGATTTGCTTGTGGGCTTCTGAAAATCCTCTTAACTTCCAAAAGGCTTTAGAAACCTACGGATATTGAGCATATTGTATTACTTGTCACCACAGAATGGAAAGGATACCAAGCTAGGAAGACAGATGTCTCTGATATCTTGCTATTCCTCTAAAAGAAGAGAGGAAAAAAAATGCTCACTGACTAACCTCAAGATTTCGGAATCCTGTCTCTCTGTTAAAGTACTTTGTACTGTTATTTTTAACCACTCACATTATCAGGCACTTAAATGGGAATTAATCCCTCCAACCAAAGACTACACTAAAAGAAAAAAAAACACCTATTATTTGGTGCTGCTATATGATATTATCTGGAGCACTTCTGCCTCCACTGTGATTGTGAAGAGAATGAGTTTTCATGGCTCTGGACAAATTTTTCACAACAATATCAAAATATCACAAATTGATTGTCAGAGGAAATTTCTTGGTGTGTTATGTGGTCATGCTGAAGCCTGAAGAAAAATGTACTACACAGAAAATAAACCAAAAATGATCTGCTCTCTAAGAACTTATCAATCAATCATATTTATTGAGTGCTTACTAAATGCAGAGCACTGTACAAAGTGCTTAGAAGAGTACAGTACAACAGAATTAGCAGAATTAGCTGCCCATGATGACCTTGTATTCTAGTGAGGAGACAGACTTTAATATGAAAAATAAGTAATTCAGAATATTTAATTAAATATATGCACATAAGTGCTGTGACATTGGGGGAATGCAGTATCAAATGTCCAAAGGTCACAGATCCAAATGTATAGATGACACAGAAGGGAGAGTGAGTCACGGAAAAGAGGGTTAATCAGAGAAGACTTCTTGGAGGAGATGTGACCTTATTAATGCTTTGAAGGTGGAGACAGTGGTGGCTTGGCATGTATGGAGAGGGAAGGAGTACCAGGCAAAGGGGAGGACATGGGAAAATGGTCAGCAGCAAGACAGACAAGATCAGAGCACAGTGAGTAAGCCAGAGCAAGAGTGGAGTGTGCGGATTGGGCTTTAGTAGGCGATCAGTGAGGTGAGGTAGGATGGGGTGAGCAGACTTAGAGTTTTAAAGCCAATGGTAAGGAGTTTCTGTTTTATGCAGAGGTGGGTGGGCAGCCATTAAAGGTACTTGAGGAGTTTGTAGTTTGTATTTCATTCATTCAGTCTTACTTATTGATTTCTCGACTGCCTGACTACTTGCTTTGTTTTGTTGTCTGTCTCCCCCTTTTAGACTGTGAGCCTGTTGTTCGCAGGGATTGTCTCTATCTGTTGCCGAATTGTACATTCCAAGCACTTAGTACAGTGCTCTGCACACAGTAAGTGCTCAATAAATACGATTGAAAGAACGAATGAATGATTACTTACTGTGAACAGAGCACTGTATTAAATGCTTGGGAGAGTACACTACAGCAATAAACGGACACATTTCCTGTCCACAATGAGTTTACAGTTTAGATGCGGGAAGACAGACATGAATGCAAGTAAATAAAATTACAGATATGTACATAAGTATTGTGGGACTGGGAAGGGTCCCACCTCCAACTTCTTCAACCACCTTGACCCCTTTCTCACCTTCCTTCTCTCCTTCTCTCTGCCCCCTCTGATCCTTGGAGACTTCAACATCCATATGGATGTACCCGACGACTCCTCTGCCGCCCGCCTGCTATCCCTCCTTGACTCTGCCGACCTCCTCCTCCACCATACTGCACCCACTCACCGACTCGGTCACACCCTCGATCTCATCATCTCCTACCGCTGCACTATCTCCTCCCTCACCAACTCTGAAATCCCTCTCTCTGACCATAACCTTCTCACCTGCCTCATCTCTCACACTCCCTCCCCCTGCAAATCTTCGCTACTGCCCCACAGAGACCTCCGCTCTCTCGATCCCATCCGTCTTTCCAATAGCATCTCTCCTCACCTTGCCGCCCTGTCCTCTCTTCCCACTCTCGACGAGCGGGTCTCCGCTCTCAACTCCACCCTCTCTACTCATCTCGACTCTCTCGCCCCCCTTTCCCTCCGCCGCTCTCGCTCCACTAACCCACAGCCCTGGATCACCTCCTCCGTCTGCCTCCTACGCTCCTATGCTCGAGCTGCTGAGCGCTGCTGGTGAAAGTCCAAGCACCAAGCCGACCTCACACACTTCAAATTTATCCTTTCCTGCCTTAACTCTGCCCTCTCCTCCGCCAGGCAAAGCTTCTTCTCCTCCCTCATCGACACCCATGCCTGTCACCCCCGCCGATTGTTCTGGACCTTTAACTCTCTCCTTAGGCCCCCTGTTCCTCCCCCTCCCCCATCTCTCACCCCCAATGATCTGGCCACCTATTTCCTCACGAAAATCAACACGATCAGGTCTGAGCTCCCCAAAGTCACCCCTCCGCCTCTCCCCTCCCCCACACCAACCCCCTCCCCTACTTTCCCATCCTTCCCTGCAGTATCCTCAGAGGAGATCTCCTCCCTCCTCGCAAGTGCCACCCCCTCCACCTGCGCCTCGGACCCCATTCCCTCTCACCTTCTTAAAACCATCACCCCTGCCCTCCTCCCTTCCTTAACTTCTATTTTTAACCACTCAATCTCCAAGGGCTCCTTCCCCTCTGCCTTCAAACATGCCCACGTCTCCCCCATCCTAAAAAAACCCGCTCTTGACCCCACTTCCCCCTCCAGTTATCGCCCTATCTCCCTACTACCCTTCCTTTCCAAAATCCTAGAACGAGTCATCTACAATCGATGCTTAGAATTCCTTAACTCCCATTCTCTCCTAGACCCCCTCCAATCTGGCTTCCGTCCCCTCCACTCTACCGAGACTGCTCTCTCTAAGGTCACCCATGACCTCCTTCTTGCCAAATCCAATGGCTCCTACTCCATTCTAATCCTCCTTGACCTCTCTGCTGCCTTTGACACTGTCGACCATCCCCTCCTCCTCCATACCTTATCTCACCTTGGCTTCACCGACTCTGTCCATTCCTGGTTCTCCTCTTACCTCTCTGGACGGTCATTCTCGGTCTCCTTCGCTGGAGCCTCCTCCCCCTCCCATCCTTTAACTGTTGGAGTTCCTCAAGGGTCAGTTCTTGGCCCTCTTCTGTTCTCCATTTACACTCACTCCCTCGGTGAACTCATTCACTCTCACGGCTTTGACTACCATCTCTACGCAGATGACACACAGATCTACATCTCCGCCCCTGTCCTCTCCCCCTCCCTTCGAGCTCGCATCTCCTCCTGCCTCCAGGACGTCTCCACTTGGATGTCGGCCCGCCACCTAAAACTCAACATGAGCAAGACTGAGCTCCTCATCTTCCCTACCAAACCCGGTCCTCTCCCAGACTTCTCTATCACCGTGGATGGCACGACCATCCTTCCCGTCCCGCAGGCCCGCAATCTCGGTGTCATCCCTGACTCGTCCCTCTTGTTCACCCCACACATCCTATCCGTTACCAAGACCTGCTGGTTTCACCTCTACAATATCGCCAAGATCCGCCCTTTCCTCTCCACCCAAACGGCTACCTTACTATTACGGGCTCTCGTTATATCCCGGCTAGACTACTGTGTCAGCCTTCTCTCTGACCTCCCTTCCTCCTCTCTCGCCCCGCTCCGGTCTATTCTTCACTCCGCTGCCCGGCTCATCTTCCTGCAGAAACGATCTGGGCATGTCACTCCCCTTCTTAAACAACTCCAGTGGTTGCCTATCGACCTCCGCTCCAAACAAAAACTCCTCACTCTAGGCTTCAAGGCTCTCCATCACCTTGCCCCTTCCTACCTCTCCTCCCTTCTCTCTTTCTACCTCCCACCCCGCACGCTCCGCTCCTCTGCCGCCCACCTCCTCACCGTCCCTCGGTCTCGCCTATCCCGCCGTCGACCCCTGGGCCACGTCCTCCCGCGGTCCTGGAACGCCCTCCCTCCTCACCTCCGCCAAACTGATTCTCTTTCCCTCTTCAAAACCCTACTTAAAACTCACCTCCTCCAAGAGGCCTTCCCAGACTGAGGTCCTCTTCTCCCTCTACTCCCTCTGCCACCCCCCCCCCTTTACCTCTCCACAGCTAAACCCTCTTTTTCCCCTTTTCCCTCTGCTCCTCCACCTCTCCCTTCCCATCCCCACAGCACTGTACTCGACCGCTCACCTGTATATATTTCCATTACCCTATTTATTTTGTTAATGAATTGTACATCGCCTTGATTCTATTTAGTTGCCATTGTTTTTACGAGATGTTCTTCCCCTTGACTCTATTCATTGCCATTGTTCTTGTCTGTCCATCTCCCCCGATTAGACTGTAAGCCCGTCAAACGGCAGGGACTGTCTCTATCTGTTGCTGACTTGTTCATCCCAAGCACTTAGTACAGTGCTCTTCACATAGTAAGTGCTCAATAAATACTATTGAATGAATGAATGAATAAAGGGAACAAATCAGGGTGTTGCAGAAGGGTATGAGAGATGAGGAAGGTGGAGCTTAGTCTGGGAAGACCTCTTGGAGGAGATGTGCCTTCAATAAGGCTTTGAAGGGGGGCAGAGTAATTGTCTGACAGATTTGAGGAACGAGGACATTCCAGGACAGTGGCAGAACATGGGCAGAACGTGAAATAGGTGAGATCAAGGCACTGTAAGACGGATAGCACTAGAGGAGTGAAATATGTGGGCTGGGTTGTAGAAGGAGAGAAATGAGGTCAGGTAGGAGGAAGCAAGGGGATGGAGCGCTTTAAAGCCCATGGTGAGGAGTTTTTGTTTGTTA
Source organism: Ornithorhynchus anatinus (assembly GCF_004115215.2). NCBI lineage: Eukaryota > Metazoa > Chordata > Mammalia > Monotremata > Ornithorhynchidae > Ornithorhynchus > Ornithorhynchus anatinus. The sequence goes on from NC_041729.1 coordinate 114,347,864, forward strand.
TGGAGGTTGATGGGCAACTACTAGAGTATTTTGAGGACTTGTCCTGAACATTTTTGTAGAAAAATGATTTGGGCAGCAAAGTGAAGTAGGGATTGGAGTTGGGAGAGATAGGAGGCTGGGAGATCAGCAAAGAGGCTGATGCAGTAATCCAGATGGGATAGGATAAGTGATTGTATTAACGTGGTAGCAGTTTAGATGAAGATGAAAGGGCAACTTTAGTTATATTGTGAAGGTGGGACTGAAGAGATTTAGTGATAGATTGAATATGTAGGTCAAGGAGTCAGGGATAATGCCAAGGTTATTCATTCATTCATTCAATAGTTTTTATTGAGCACTTACTATGTGCAGAGCTCTATACTAAGCACTTGGAATGCACAGATCGGTAACAGATAGAGACAGTCCCTGCCCTTTGACGGGCTTACAGTCTAATCGGGGGAGACGGACAGCCAATCAAGGGGGGATTGTGAGTCAGGAAGGATGGTGGTGCAGTCTACAGTGATGGGAAAATAATCACCAGTAATCACCAGTGCAATTTTATATTTAAAGGAAAAGAAAAAAGTATTGTCCACCCGAACAGCCATCTCATCTTAACTAAATTATTGTTCAACAGTACGACACTGCTTAAAATACAACTCCTTTGTGGAATGTCAAGAGAAAAACTGACCTTGTCTTGATAAACTCCACATGGTACAGGAACTGTGTCCAACCTGATTACCTTGTATCTACCCCAACATTCAGTACAGGGCTTGGGACATAGATTGCACTTAGCAAATACCATAGACATTATTATTATTATTCTTACAAAAGTATATAAACATGATACAATTATGAGCCAGTCACCATGTAGCTTACCCACAAATACCTGTAAAATGGAAGCATCTGCAAGGAACTTCATGACAATGTTCTATCAACCTCACTGAATCATGGGACTCTTCTGCCATCTCCTCTTTGGTGAATGAATGGGTGGTATTTGGGAAATAATGCTTACCCAGAAGACTTAAGGATTATAGCTACTTACAGCAAACCCAAGAAGGACTCAAAAATCCAAAAGCCACTTGCAGTAAAGAAAATACTGCATCTAGCATCTTGTAAACTCACTGTGGACAGGGAATGGTGTTTACCAACTCTGTTATATTGTGCTCTCCCAAGCATTTTGCATAGTGCTCTGCACACAGTAAGCATTCAATAAATATGACTGATTGATTGTGAATGCAGGACTTTGGAATCCTTTTTTGTAATGTTAAGTAGCAGTAATAGTATTTATTAAGTGCTTACACTGTAAATGAGAATTAGAATTACACATGGATGAGAATTAGACAAGGTTCCTGGCCCTCAAGGTCACAGTTTAATAATGAAAGAAGGGAATAAATGAAACAATAAAAACACAAAATCAAGAAAAAAAGCAGGGATAAATATAACAATAAAATAAGTAATAATAATAATAATAATTATGAAATTTTTTAAGCACTTACTATGTGCCAGGCCCTGTACTAAGCGCTAGAGTAGATACAAGCAAATCAGGTTGGACACAGTCTCTGTCCCATGGGGGGGGTCACAATCTCAATCCTCATTTTACAGATAAGGTAACTTAGGCACAGTGATGTAAAGTGACTTGTCTAAGGTCACACAGCAGACATGTGGTGGAAATGGGATTAGAACCCGTGACCTTCTGACTTCCAGGCCCATGCTCTATCAACTATACTATGCTGCTTCTCTAATCTGTTGCTTATCATGCTGCTTATCAATTTTATCTAAGGTGGGTATCATGGATACAATAGGAGAGTTTCAGATTTCTCACAGCCAAGTCCAACAGTTTTAGCCACAGTGACCACCACAGCTCTGGGCTCCTCAACCTTCTACGTTTTATGGAAGCAGCCTGCTGCTGCTGCTTCTCTCCGTCCCACAGAGATGGAGCAAGGGAGGTTGGGAAGTAGGTACCTGCCCACTCCTACTGCTTGTCTTTTCCTTGGATATGGAGCTGGAAATAGCTTAAATTCCGAACAGGAACAATTACACTAAGACTACCGAAGTAACAATAATAACTATAAATCAGCAGTTTTTATTGGTCGTGTACTGTTTGTGTGATTTTGACATCGATAACTAAAAGTCACAGTTGTTACACTCAACTCTTCACCTCTAACCTTTTGCTTAGCCTCCCCACCCTGCCTAAGACACCCTCTCTTTAAATCCACAAAATCTCAGCTCCCTTCATTTTCAAAGGCCTCCTGAAATCCTATTTCTTAAAGGAAGCAATCCATGATTAATTTTTCTTCTCCTAATTACTACCTCAGCAATGCTATACTCACAACCAACCATAATAAATAAGCAATTTATGCACTCTATTATTTAACCACTTTTTTATCTACTTAATCATCTTTCCATACATTTATTATCAATTTTATGTTTTTTCTCAAAGTGAAAACATTTTTATATCTATTGGCTCCTCTGTTTGACTATAAGCTCCTTTAAGGGTATAGAATATGAATTCTATATCTATTGTATGCTCCCATGTGCTTAGTACACTATATTGCACATGGTGGATACTCAGTAAATACTGGTAATGATGAGGATGTTGATGATGATGGTTATGATAGAAGACTTCAAGACCAAGAAGCCATGGGAAGGAGCACTACTTCCAGTCTCTCTTCCTGGCCAGTTGCGTCCCTGCTGGGGTATATACTGCAGTGAATGAGTAACCAGGAAGACGAGCAGGACTTTTCAAAAGGCATGTGTGCAGGGCTCATGTATGACTAAAGTGACCACAGCAAGCAATGTCATAATGCCACGACCTGGCTGGTGGTTGCCTCAGTAAAATCACCCCGATCTTTGGTACAAATGTTATTCAGTTACCCAGGAAAGCAGCATGGTCTAGTAGATAAAGCATGGCTCTGGGAGCCAGAAGACCTGTGTTCTAATCCCGGATTCACCAAATGCCTCCTTTATGACTCTGTGTAAGTCACTTAACTTCTCTGTGCCTCAGTTTCCTCAACTGCAAAATGGAGAGCCAATATCTCTTCACTGTAAGTCCCATGTGGGCAGGGTTTTTATTTGGTCTGATAAACAAACTTGTATACAATCCAGTGCTTAGATGAGTGCTTGACACATAATAAGCATTTAACAAACTCCACAGAAAATTAAAAAGCTATTTTTTCAGGACTCCTGCTGGGCCTATCCACCTCACCAAATGCTGTGGGAGGTTTGCTGGTCAGAAACCATGACCACTAATGGCATAATCCCCTCTAGACTGTAAGCTCTTTGTGGGCAGGGAACACAACTACCAGCACTCTCGTATTATACTCTTCCAAGCTCTTTGTATGTACTCTGTACACAGTAAGCACTCAATAAATACCATTGGTGATGATGATGATGATGGTGATGATGACTGGGTAGAACTGGGACTAGAAAGAACACAGGTCTCCTGATCCAGAGCAGTCATCGTTACACTTGACCAGCAATAGGACAATGAAGCAAATCCTCTTGGTCAACTATTGGTTTACAAATTGAGTGAATAAAGTCATGTTTGAAGAATAACCAGAAACATGTGCTTATGCTAGCATACATTTTTCTAGTCTTGTAGGAAACTCACAACAAAATTGAGCAATTTTATATTCCTTCTCCTTATTCTGTCTCAGGTGGGCTCATGTCTTCAACTGAAGACTTTTTAGCCATTGTTTTATAGGAAAGTTTTATTTACCTACACACACACACACACACACACACATATATACACACACATCCACGCTTATATATATGTGTGTGTGTTTACATGTTGTCATTGCTATGTAGTTTACAGATTCTTCAGCTCTCTCTGAAGAAGCAGGATTGACTCAAAGATAAAATATATGTTAAGAAGTTGGATTATCTTGGCATTCCACTTCATCCATTCTAATCTTGTATTTTTCAACTACAAAATGAAAGAAATGAAAGTTAATGAAGACTAGTAAAATATTATTATTTTGAATTTCTAGAATTAAAATTTTCCCCCATACGAATCACTACTGTATTTTAGTCTATATTTTAAGAAATTTGGCCCAGTTTTTAGGCCTCCTAAATACCAAATCGGTGTTGTATTGACTGTACAGTAGGTCATTGAAAAGCAGCAAATCTGAAACCTACAAAAATCCCCAATTCTCAAAATATTGCTGTATTCCAAATTCCATCCCAAAAGAGCCAGCCCTCAGTCCCTGATCTGAGGCCCTGGATATCTCAATGACCATCTGGAAACAGTAACTATGCTCAAATCAGAGTCAAATATATGGTTCATGTTTAATATCTACAAAATTCTACATCTATACATTGCATGGGATCATGTATTATGAGTTTTTTATATTCCACTATAATATAGTCTAGACAAACTGAAAATGCAGTATCTTACTCTCATGAATGAATCTTCCTCTCAGAGTGATGCTCTATCCCTTACTTTCTCCCTGACAAATCTGATACATGAAATTTTATGAGCTTGTTTGTATTTTTCCTGGCTCCTTTATTGAATTGCAACTTCCTCAAGGACAGGAACCCTTGATACGTGCTCAATAAAATGTGACTGAAAGAGGGATATAAATACAAGCTTTGAAAACAGTTCTAAAATGATGAGAACCTTTCAGAATCTCAGAAATGTTTAGTTCCAAGAATGGATGAATGGATGGTCAGAAAAAAGTAATTTTCCCTTTTACATGAACTAATGTTAGCTTTCAGTCACATTCACTAAATGCATTATTATTCTTTGAGATTAGTAAGATAGGATGTTCCTTATTAGTGTTTTTACATGGACTCTAGGCATAAAAATTCAGACTAGGTTTTAATAGTTATTATAAATACCTTTTTAAGGGCAGATTGCTTTTGAAAAATCTTCAAGGAAGTACTATCATCCATCAAAGTTTAAAGAATTGAGAAATATAAGGAAAGTCTATTACTTTCTTTGACATTTACTAGGCCAGGAAGGAATAGAGAGGTACTTTATCTGCACTAACAACTTGAAGTTAGGTCTGAAATTTTTCTAGCACAGGAGACTTGCCGAGTAGATTCAGCCTAGATTAGGCCATATAAATTTGAACACTACTGACTTCAATCAGTCAATAAAATCAATCAATCATGTGCTCCTTGAAAGGACCTTACATTTCTAAATGCTTTGTAAATTAGAATGAATCAAGAAAAAGGGAGAGTGAAGAAACAATTTAAATTGTGGCAAGGGCTTGGTCATGAATACTCAGAGAAATACCATTCTATAAATGTGAAACAAGGTATATAAAGGCCCTTCCCCAAATGGCATCATCCTAATTCATGAGATAGCATTCAAGCCCCCAGAGCTAGAAGCTTTAAGAGCTCTGTTGAAGACAAGGTTGACCTCAAATGAATAGATATTGCACTGCATCTTTAGCTGACCATATATAAAACTTGGATTGCATTTACTTTGGCTTGGAAATAATTACTTAAATGGCAGTCAGGAATTTTCCAGTAATGTATATTTCAAGAAATGTTGTCATTGGCAGAGTAATGATTTCTCATTTCTTAAGGAATATTTTAAAGGGATTTGATTGAATATACATGTTTTCAATTTTGCTTCATTCACTACAGGCTTTTTGATTTCAATAAAATAGATATTTTGATGTTTAAAGGTTTGAGAGGATGTTTCATATAAGCATACTTCTCAAGGGTATGGTAAGGGGGAGAGGCTAATAAACTTTTTTTCCAATGAAGCATTTTGAGTTAGAGGTCCCATATTATCAGATTTGCCCATAACCATGTACGTAAGCACTAAGTGCATTCCACTCTAATCCCCACGAGACTGTCATGCAACCAGCTCCAATTGTGTCTTTTATTTTTATTTTTTGTTTTGCTTTGGTTTGCTTCCATCATCACATGTTTCATTCATTCATTCATTCATTCATTCATTCAATAGTATTTATTGAGCACTTACTATGTGCTGAGCACTGTACTAAGTGCTTGGAATGTACAAATCGGTAACAGATAGAGACAGTCCCTGCCCTTTGATGGGCTTACAGTCTAATCGGGGGAGACAGACAGGCAAAAACAATAGCAATAAATAGAGTCAAAGGGATGAGCATCTCATTAAAACAATAGCAAATAAATAGAATCAAGATAATGTACATCTCATTAACAAAATAGTAGAATCAAGGTGATGTACATATCATTAACAAAATACATAGGGTAATGAAAATATATACAGCTGAGCAGACCTGTACAGCACTGAGGGGAGGGGAAGAGAGGGGGGAGGAGCAAAGGGAAAGGGGGGAAAAGAGGGCTTAACTGAGAGGAGATGAGGGGGGTAGAGGGGGAGCAGAGGGAGCAGAGGGAAATGGGGGAGCTCAGTCTGGGAAGGCCTCTCGGAGGAGGTGAGCTTTAAGTAGGGTTTTGAAGAGGGGAAGAGAATTAGTTTGGCGGAGGTGAGGAGGGAGGGCATTCCAGGACCGTGGGAGGACATGGCCCAGGGGTCGATGGCGGGATAGGCAAGAACGGGGGATGGTGAGGAGGTGGGCGGCAGAGGAGTGGAGCGTGTGGGGTGGGGAGTAGAAAGAGAAAAGGGAGGAGAGGTAGGAGGGGGCAAGGTGACAGAGAGCCTTGAAGCCTAGAGTGAGAAGTTTTTGTTTCTGGGGAGGTTGATAGGCAACCAGTGGAGGTTTTTAAGAAGGGGAGTGACATGCCCAGAACATTTCTGCAGGAAGATGAACCGGGAAGCGGAGTGAAGAATAGACTGGAGCAGGGATAGAGAGGAGGAAGGGAGATCAGAGAGAAGGCTGACACAATAATCCAGCCTGGATATTATGAGAGCCTGTAACAGTAAGATAGCCGTTTGGGTGGAGAGGAAAGGGAGAATCTTGGCGATATTATAAAGGTGAAACCGGCAGGTTTTGGTGATGGATTGGATGTGTGGGTGAATGAGAGAGCCGGTCAAAGATGACACTAAGGTTTCCTCCATACCCTCCTGGAATCTGTTTTCCCCTCTACCCCACCTTCAAAATCAATTGTCTTCCAGGATTCCTGCTTCCTGACCTGGTTTCCATGGCTTTGGCCATCCTGAAAGGAGCAAGCTGCAAACAATGTTAGCAGTTTAAGAAAGAAAAGAAGATTCTGCTTGGTAGTTCTGGTTTTGGGTGTCTTGGGAGAGGCTCTGGGAGTCTGTGGGAGTAGGTGGGGAGGATTCAGGGAGACAGGGAGTTATGTAGCAAACCAAAGTTTTAATAAAAGTAAAATCAAGCTTAGGAAAAGCTGGTTACAGGCACCTGACTCTTCCATGGGAGGGATGAGAGAGGATAAAGGAGGCATGTTGTGTGTATGTGTTCATGTGTGTGTGTGTGTGTGTGTGTGTGTGTGTGTTGGGGTGGAGCTGGTAGTGGTAGATCTTATAGGAAGGACCTACTGAAGAGTGGTAGGGCTTCTCTGTCACAGAAAAGAATGTCATGCTGAATATCCTTTGTATTAATCAAATTCAAAAATATTTCACTTTTAAATGATAATAATATTAATAATGTTGGTATTTGTTAAGCGCTTACTATGTGCCAAGCACTGTTCTAAGTGCTGGGGTAGATATAAGAAAATCAGGTTGTCCCAAGTGGGGAATCACAATCTTCATCCCCATTTTACAGATGTGGTAACTGAGGCATAGAGAAGTTAGCTGACTTGCCCAAGTTCACACAGCTTACAAGTGGCAGAGCCAGTGTTAGAACCCATGACCTCTGACTCCCAAGCCCATGCCCTTTCCACTAAGCCACGCACAGAAGCACTGGGATACCATCCAGAGTTACCAATCAGATTCAGAAGAGATTTTAGGACACTGGAGAGATTCATTTCTCCTCTGGTATAATGGAAATCAAGTGTAACCCTTGGAGAAACTTGGCATTTCTCAGACCAGAAAGCAATTTTGTCTGGAGAATCTTCCATAGTGGATCCACAGGGACTCAATCCACCTTTTGACTATTTCTGAGAAATCACACTGGCAGCTTATGTAGTTCATTCGGGCAGTGAGTCAACTGTATTTTTGAATGCTTACTGTGTCCAGAGCACTGTACTGAGTGCTTGGGAGAGTATAATATGGCAAACACATTCCCTGCCCACAACGAGCTTACAATTCAAGCCTGGACTGATCCCTCAGAACTGTCTGCCAGATGCCTGGTGTCCCAGAGTGAGTCTGCCCAGCTCTGGGCTCCCAGCAGCCCCTTTTCCAGTGTGACAGAGGGAAGATAGTGGATAGTCTTTCTAACATTTGGAAATGAAGAAAGTCTGTGGCTGCAACTATAGCCTCCTGCATTGCAGAGCATCAGAAGGCCCAGGCCCTGGATGGCAGGGAGGTGGGCAGGAACTTTCGTGAATGATTAAGAGCTTACTTAAGACTAGTTTTCCAGAGTGTGCCACCATTATCTGGACCAGCCTGCCCCAGTACTTCAAGGCACCACATGTCACATGCTAGTAGATTACCCTCTACAAACTTTAGATTCCTGGAGAGACTGTAGAAGGCTTGTAACCGAGGTCTGTTTACGTAGAACAGTGGATAATCGCCAAGATACATTCTTTGCCTTATCTTTACTGATTGGTTTATTTACTCTGCTTCTTGTTACTATTGTGCAATCCATTATTACTGTTACCATTATCTGTAAACCCCATTACTCTGTGGTCTGCTTTGTTTGCATCTATCCTGGAGGTTAGGCCAATGCCTGGCACATTGTAGATTTACAGAAAACACCATAACCTATAATCCAACACAAAGCAAGGTTTAGAGGAACCTACTTCTCTCATGGGAGTTAAAGCTGCAAGAGAAGTAGGTCAGATTACAAGATCCTGGGTGGTTGGGTGGGGGTTTAGTCTGTGTACCTCAAATCTGTAGAAAACTATTCAACTGAAGAGGCAAAATGTAGACTTGAAACTTGGCGGTTTTAAGTCATGTGGATGAGCACAGAAGTCTGCTGGGAGAAGAGGGAGGTTTGAGAGGTCCTTGGTAGTAGGGAGGGAAAGTGTATTGGGAAATTTATTATGAATGACACCCCTAGTGTAAAAAATGATTACAGGTTACTAGTTGGCATTTTTCATTCATTCATTCAATTGTATTTATTGAGCACTTACTGTATGCAGAGCACTGTACTAAGCATTTGGAAAGTGCAATTTGGCAACAGATAGAGACAATCCCTACCCAACAACGGGCTCACAGTCTAGAAAGGGGAGATAGACAACAAAACAAAGCAAGTAGACAGGCATCAATATCATCAAAATAGATAAATAGAATTATAGCTATATATACATGGTTAATAAAATTAATAGATTAATAAATATGTGCAAATATACACAAGTGCTGTGGGGCGGGGAAGGGGGTAGAGCAGAGGGAGGGAGTATGATGGGGAGGGGAGGAGGAGCAGAGGAAAAGGGGATCTCAGTCTGAGAAGGCCTGCTGGAGGAGGTGAGCTCTCAATAGGGCTTTGAATTCCATTCAAGAATTGACAACCATCTTCAGTGAGCTCACAATAGGGCTTTGAAGGGTGAAAGGGAGCTATTAGCATCAAGCGCTCCATCCAAACTGCTACCACACTGATGCAAGCATTTATCAATTCCCTCACTGACTAGTGAATATCTCCTCTCTAATCTCCTGACTCCTCCTGACTCCAGTTAATTCTTCTTTCTGCTGCCTGGACCATTTTTCTGAAAAAAGTGTTCAGTCTATAGCTCACCACTCCTCAAAAACTCCAATGGTTGCCCATCCACATTCACATCAAAAAGGAACTTCTTGCTAAGAGCTTAAAGGCAGTGATTCAGCTTTCTCTTACTTACCTTACCTCCCTGATTTCCTACTACAATCCAATCCATACTTTGTGCTCCTCTAACACCATCCTACTGCCTGTACTTTCACTGATCTCACTGAATCTCATTTATCCCACTGCTGATACCTGCCCTGGGTCCTGGGTCCTTTCACATCCAAAGTCTACCAGTCTCCCCACCTTGAAAACCCTCCTGAAATTCCCCTCTCCTTCAAAAAGGGCTTCCTTGACTAAACCTTCTTTTCCCCTATCTGCCTTTCCTGTGGTGCTACTTTTGCACTTGGCTGTGTCCTCCTTAAGCACATGTATACTCACACCATTCCCACAGCATTTATTTTTGTATTTGCTTTGGTTTGCTACTATCATCACCATAAATAATGTATTTTAATGTCTGCCTACCCCTATAGATTCTAAGTTCTCCATGGGTAGGGATCATGTCCGCCAATTATATTGTAATGTACTTTCCCAAGTGCTTAGTACAGTGCTCGGCACCCGTAAGCACATGATAAATAATACTGATTGATTCATCAATTTCAGTTCTGGCGTGAATTCTGATATGGATTGGATCTTTCCTGCATAATATCGATCACTTATCTCTGTCTTCTGCTGCTATCTCAGTGTTCATCAGAATATAGCACCAAAGGGATCCCAAGAGATACCCAATATATATAGGACATTTTAATTTTTGGTTACATTTTTATACCTTCTCGGACAATTAATAATGTATTTTGACAGTATTTCTATAATATATTGACTGTGAGTAGATATTGTCAATTTAAATTTAGTTTCACTTTTTTTTACTTTTAATCCTGAACAAAAATATAAATACTAAGACATTGTCATATTTCATTTACAAGAAAACCTGTTTTCAGCTTGGTTAACTGGCAACTTCAGGATAGATTCAACTAATGTTTCATTTTCTTTTCTATAGTGAATTGCCTACCTTTATGTTAAAATGAAGCATCATTGTCTTTTTGACATTTTATTCCTCATGGATATATAATGAATGCCTCATTTGTATTTGCAAAACATGACATCCAACATTTCTCAACTGTTGTTTTCAATTTTACAAAGAGTAATTTGAGCTCTATTTTATGGACTATTAGGGGATAGTTTCCCTGTGTAATTTCTAACAAAGGAAATGATGAGTATTCATAGTTGAGACTCACTTTCCAGTCTCCTTAACAGAAATCATTTCACCATTGTAAGGATAAAAGAAAAAAAGCATTTGACAACAATATCAGCCTGCCCTTGTTATTTTTAAAAAAGAATGTCTGTAATGTGACCATTCTTTATTTTCAAGTAGCACCTAAAATCCACCTTCCTCACTAGTGACTATACATTAATGTTGTCAGCAAGAAAAACATGTCTTCTGGATAAACTAATTTGCCATAGGAAACTTCTGCATCCATACAAAACAGTGTAATAAAATATTATTATTATTGCAAGCCAAGGGTGATAACTGTTCCAGTCCTAAATTCCTTTTCCTCAAGCCCAGTGAGAAAATCTACTTAGTGATTTTTCAAAAACATGACAGAAATTTACCAAGATAAGTAAGTAGGAGTAAGATGGTCATGGCTTCTAATTCCTGCTCTGCCACTTGTCTCCTATGTGACCTTAGGCAAGTCTCTTAACTTCTCTGTACCTAAGTTATTTCATCTCTAAAATGGGGATGGAGACTGTGAGCCCTATTTGGGACAGGGACTGTGTCCAACCCTATTGGCTTGTATCCACCATCCTCTAGATAGTCATCCTCTAGACTGTGAGCTCGTTTTGGTCAGGGACTGTCTGTCATTATAACTGTATTGTACTTTCCCAAGTACTTAGTACAGTGCTCTGCACACAGTAAGCATTTAATATGATTGAATGAATGAATCCACCCCAGCTCTTTGTACAGTGCCTAGCAGATAGTAAGAACTTAACAAATACATTATTATTATTAATAGATGTTGATAATTAGTGGAATATAACATGGAAGGAGAAATCAGAAATCAATCAGTGACTATTTACTATGCGCTTATTGAGTGCTGAACACTAGGCAAATTGTTTGGGAGTTGCATGCACAGAAGTAAAAACCATGATCTTTGCCCTAGGGTGGGTATATCGTCTAATAGAAGAAATACCTGGCCCCAATTTCCATTCAAGAATGGACAACCATTTTCAGGTTTCATTCTTGACAGTGAATTACTGGGACAATAAGTTAATTGATCAGTGTTCAAAATCTAAAAGAGTATTATTCTTTTAATTATTTTATTCATTAATTTTTATTAGCATCCATAATCTGGGTTGGTGAACGCTTGGATTGCCTTTCTATCTCACCTCTGTGTGAATGAATGAAAAACACCTCACTGCCTAAGTAATAACTCAGATTCCACTTTCCAACCAGTAAGCCACTTTCCAACATGGACCTAAGATACCATTATAATTTGAACAAAAGTTCTGGTTAACACTTTTTGAAAGTATTAGAAAAGATCCCCCTTTGGTGCTACATTTCAAAATCAAACATGTGCCTCTCTCTCCAAAAGAAAATAACTGCACATGTCCTTGGGTTTTTTCTTTCTTTTCACTTGCAGAAGCTAAGCTAACTGTTCCCAATTCACTCTCTCATATCTCTTTAATTATCTTAGTTCTTCAAATAATTATCCCAGTAGAAGAGAAATAACTGACAACATTTTCATCGTCTTATAGACCTTCAAAGGTATATTCATACTTGGCTACTCTCTTATTTATAATGCTGGTAACATAAATTTGAATCTTTATACTAAGTACTTACCTTGCACCAAATAGATCAATTTATTCCATCAGATTTGCCATTTGAGATAAACACTCAAGTATAATTGATTTCAAAGCCATGTGGCAGAGCAGCTACTCAAGGATTTTGCCTATGATAGTTTCAATCAATAGGCCTAGCAGCTTAAAAAAAATTACATGAACATGCCCACTTTCTTAACACTGTTTTGCTACTGTTAGAAACAACCTGGGAAACAATCAGGAAGCTGCGTGGCCTAGTGAAAATAGCATGGGCCTGGAATTCAGAAGACCTAGGTTCTAATCCCTACCCTGTCACTTACCTGCTGAATGACCTTGGGCAAATCACTTGTGCTTCAGTTACCCCAACTGTAAAATGAGGTTCATTACCTGTTTTCCCTACTACTTAGATCCTCTGGTGGAAGAGGAACTGTGTTTGATCTGCTTAGTAGTGCTCAGTAAAGTGCCTGGCACATAGTAAGTGTTTAACAAGTACCAAAACAAAAAAAAATTAAGGAAAACAGTGAGTTAGAAGAGGGAAAACTAAGAGACACAGTAATGGAACGCTCATTCTTTCTTCTATTCAAGTAATATCGTTTTGGCCTAAGTCTCTGATTTTTCTCACAATTCATATCTCAATCCATCAGTCCTTTAAGCAACTCTACTAATTCTTGAATTTGGAGTTTAAGCAAAATTTATATGAACAGCTGCTTATACAAAAGCTACAATAAGATGGTATTAAAAGGATTAAGAATTCAGCACAGTAACCTAGCCAGCTATAATTCAAGACAAACCAGTTCAAACTTTTATTGTTTTGTTCATTTGTTTTTATAAAATGTGGGTTTTTAACTTTTTGAGAAGTCTTTTTTAAAAGTATCAGATCAATTCCAAACCTGCCAACTCAACAATACTTTACAACTAATGTCTTTCACATTGCCTGAGGTGGAGAAAGGAGGTGCAATAATGCCAACTGGGATCTTGAAGAACTGAAAATGAAGACTTATCTACGTGACTAGTTACTGGGTGTGTGTATGCTTTGTCAGGAAACATTTATTGCTGTCCTGTGACTTTAAAGATGTCTCTATTGACTAGGATTATACTGGTTTTTGCAGGTATGGCAAGTTAGTTTAACTCAGCACAATTGTTCCCACATCTTGCACCTGTATAAAATGACATTTCCTATGCTATCTTTACTACCTGCAGTTACTGAGCCACTGTCAATGTTATCTCCTGTTGTCATGATTTTTAAAGACTTTTTTAAAAAATAGTATTTATTAAGCACTAACTATATGTCAAACACTGTTCCAAGCATTGGGTTAGGTACAAGTTAAGTTGGCCACAGTCCCTGTCCCACATGAGGATCACATTCCAAGTAAGAGGGGCAAAAGGAGAACTTAGACCCAGAGAGGTTAAGTGACTTGCCCAAGGTCACACACCAAGGAATTTGCAGATTTGGGATTAGACCCAGGTCCTCTGACTCCCAGACCTGTGTTCTTTTCAATAAGTTATGCTGTTGCTTTAAGACAGTCACCTCATTTCTAACTTCCATAAATCAAGCTGCCTAACTCCAGGTGACACTGTGTGCCTGGCTGCTCTCTTCTGAGATGGTCTCACTTTCTCACACTCTCTCCAACACACAGGGAAAAACAAAGCAGTCAACCTGTATCTTCCTCATCAGTGGCAGTTTGGCATCATTCCACCCCCTTTCATCCCTCACCTTCTCTTCCTTGAATCCCACGTCACCTCTTTCTACAGCAAACTGAAGTTACTGCTTACTTGTATGTACCGTCCTTGTGGACCCTGTCTCCACTTTCCTAAGAGATTTTGACAACTTTCTCTACTTCCTTCTTTTCAACTATACCATTCTAGAGCAGGTCAACATCTGTGTGGACCTCCTAGTTGCCAAATTCCTGTCGGTCCTCAATTCCCCAGGCCACTAGCTCTAACCTAGCTCATACACTCCCAGTTTGTTCACATGCTGGAGCTTATTATCAGTGATCTTTTTCTAACCTCAGCAAAACTGAAATCCCACTCTTTTACCACAACTTCTCAACATTCCTTGTCATCCTCAGTTGCTTTCCATATTACAAATTATTCTCGTCATCAACAGAGACTTCAAATATCTTGACCAATTCCTAGGCATCATACACCACTTGATTTCCAACCTAACCTTTCTCGTATCTTGACACACAAATCTATACTCTTTATGCCCATTCCATAAACCACAAATCCTTCTCTCTGTCCCCTGGCAAGATCACAACAGCAATCCCTAGCCTCAAGTACTTCCGTAGTGCTCTTCCTTCACTCCTGTGTTTCTGCTATTGGCAGAGATCCAGGCCATACCATGAATTTGGCCTCTTTAAATTCATCTTTACTTTCTTTAACTCTGTCATCTCTTCCACTCAACAATACTACTTGCCTTCACCAATTACTCCAAATCTTCAACACCCTCTACTACCCTTGATGATCTTGTCAAATGCTATGTTAAAACCTTAAAATCATCAGGTTTTACACTACCCAAAGTATTCCTCTCACCTCACCTGATTCCTCCCATTTACACAACCATGCTCTCAGGCTTCTCAGGCATCTCTCAAGAGGAGATCCACCTCCTGCTTTCAGAATCTATCCCCTTTACCTGTGCTTCTAAATCCATCCCTTCTTACCTCTTAAAACCTTGTGTGCCCACTCTTTCCTATCTGATCATCATCTTCAACTGTTAATGGTTTAGTCCCCTTTAAAATGTGCTTATGCCTCCCCATTCTAAAAACATACTAAATCTCTGAGAAACAGTGTGGCCCAATGGAAAGAACACAGGCCTTAGTATCAAAGGACCTGGCTTCTAATCCTGGCCCTGCCACTCTGCTATGTGACCTTGGGCAAGTAACTTAACTTCTCTGTGCTTCAGTTACCTCATTTGTAAAATGGGGATTAAGACTGTGAGCCCCACATGGGACACGGATGGTATCCAACCTGATTTGCTTGTATCTACCGCAGCACTTAATACAGTCCTTGGCACAGAGTAAGTGTGTAACAAATGCCATGAAAGAACAAAGAACTTTATTGTACTCTCCAGCTAGCTATCCATCACCCTCTTCTATTCAATTAATTGATCAATTAATCAGTAATTAGGATTTATAGAACCTTTCCTCTTTGTGGTGCATTTGGAAGAGTAATAGAATTAATAAGCATGTCCCTGCCCTCAATTAGCTTTCAATCAACTAAGAGGTTAAGTCATTTCAATAAATTACAGAAAGGAAAAAGTAATATAGACTGTATAAGATATGTACATAAAGCTATAGGGGTTGTTAATACTTCAGGCTTCAAAACGTATTTTTTCTAAACTGAAATTCAGCATATGACTCCCTGCTCCTCCAAAACTTCTGATAATTACTCATTCATCATACAGAAATTTTTCCATTGACTTCAAGGCACAAAATCAACTCCACTTTCCACTGTATTCTTCCATTGCACCCAAGTGATACTTTTGAACTCTCCCAAGCTAACTTTCTTATAGTGTCTTATTCTCATCTTTTCCAACTCCACTTTCTTGCTTGTGGCCTTCCCCATGCTGGGAATTACCTCCTGCCTCAAATTCAGCAGACCACAGATCTCCATTGAGTTTTGAAGATGGGAAGATCTCTGGTCTCTTTTTCAAAATCCTACTGAAATCACATCTCCTTCAACTTGCCTTCTCCAAGGAACTTCTTCTTCCTCCACATTACATCTCCACAGTCCCAAATGTTTATGAATTCGCAGTCTTCTGTAATCTTAATGCATCTTACGTACCTTATTAAGCACTTTCTTGTACACGTATCCTCCTACTTTCCTTCTTCCTATCTAATTTATTTTAGTGCCCATCTGTCCTGCCAGGATATAAGGTCAATAAGGTCAGGGACACTAGCTATAGTGTCTTCTCCCACATGCTTAATACCATTCCCTCCACACAGTAGGTGCCCAGCTGTAGATTAATTGATGTCAACTGTGTCCCATTGTGAGTCTTGAGGTGATTTTCTTGAGTAGGCCACTCATGTTGTACTACTGCTATGACCTGGACAGTTATGGAAAGCAGTTACTCCATCCACATATTCAATCCATTACTAAATCCTATCAGTTCTACCTTCACAGCATCATTTTCTAAAATCTGTCCTTTCCTCTCCATACAATCACTTCATTTAACCACGTTAATTAACCATGTTAATCCAATCACTTATCCTATCCCACTTTGATTACTGTATCAGCCTCCTTGCTGACCTCCTAGTCTCCTGCCTTTCCCCTCTCCAGTCCATACTTCTCTCGGCTGCCCAGATCATTTTTCTACAAAAACATTCAGGCAAGATTTCCCCACCCCTCAAGAAGCTTCAGTGACTGCCCATCCACCTCCGCATCAATCTGAAACTCCTCACCATTGGCTTTGAAGCACTCAATCACCTTGCCCCACCATCAGTAAATGTGATTGATTGATTGTCAGTCAGCCAATCATATTTATTGAGTGCTTACTGTGTGTAGAGCTTTATACTAAGTTCTTGGGAGAGAACAATATAACAATTTACAGACCCATTCCCTGCCCACAATGAGCTTACTGTCTTAAAGGGGGTGGTGTGGGGAGGAGACAGACATTAATATAAATGAATAAATTACAGATATGAACAAAAGAGCTGTGTGGATAGGAGGGGGGATGAATAAAGGATGCAAGTCAGGACAATGCAGAAGGAAGTTAAAGAAAAGTAAAAGAGGGCTTTTTTCAGGGAAGGCTTCTTGGAAATGTGCCTTCATTAAAGCTTGGAAGAGCAGGAGAGGAATCTTCTGTCAGATATTAGGAAGTAGGGCAATCCAAGCCAGAGGCAGGATATGGGCAAGAGGTCGGCAGCAACATAGATGAGATAGAGGTACAGTGAGAAGGTTATCAGTAGAGGAGCAAAGTGTGTGGTCTGGATTGTAGTAGGAGAGTAATGAAGTGAGCTAGGAAGCGGCAAGCTGATTGTGTGCTTTAAAGCTGATGGTAAGGAGTTTCTGTTTGATGTAGAGGTGTTTGGACAACCCCTGGAGGCTCTTAAGGAGTGGAAAAACGTGGTCCAAATGTTTCTATAGAAAATGATTGGGGCAGCAAAGTGAAGTGTGGACTGGAGTGGGGGGAGACAGGAAGCAGGGATGTCAGCAAGGAGGCTGGTATGTTAAGGTGGGTTAGGATAAGGACTTGGATTAATGTGGTAGCAGTTTGGATGGAGAAGAAAGAGTGGATTTTAGTGATGTGGATGTTGAACTGACAGGATTTAGTGATAGACTGAATATGTAAGTTAAATGGGAGAGAGGAGTCAAGGATAATGCCAGAGTCATGGGCTTGTGAGACAGAGAGAATAATGGTGCTCTCTACAGTAATGGGAAAGTCAGAGGTAGGGCAGGATTTGGGTGGGAAGATAAGGAGTTCTCTTTTAGACGTGTTAAGTTTGAGGTAACAAGAGGAAATCCAAGTAGAGATGTTTTGAAGGCAGGAGGAAATGAAAGACTGCAAAGAGGGAGAGAGATCAGAGCTGGAGATGTAGATTTGGGTATCATCCACATAAAGTGGGAGTTGAATCTATGTGTGCAAATGAGAAGGGGACCCAGAACTAAACCTTGAGGCACACTCACAGTTAGGGGGTGGGAGTCAGAGGAAAAGCCAGCGAAAAAGGCTGAGACTGAGCAGCCAGAGAGATAGGAGAACTAAGAGAGGATAGTGTCAGTGAAGCTGAGGTTGGAATGCTTCCAGAAGAAGGGGGTGAGTAGATTGTGTCAAAAGCAGTTGAGAGGTCAAGGAGGATTAGGATGGGGTAGAGGCCTTTGAATTTGGCAAAAAGGAGACAGATGGTTACTTTTGAGAGGGAAGTTACTGTGGAGTGAAGAAGATAATAATGATGGTATTTGTTAAATGCTTACTATGTGCCAAGCACTGTTCTAAGCCCTGGGGTAGGTACAAGGTAATCAGGTTATCCCACATGGGGCTCAAAGTCTTAATCCCCATTTTACAGATGAGGTTAACTGAGGCACAGAGAAGTTAAGTGACATGCCCAAAGTCCCACAGCTGACAAATGGCAGTGCTGGGATTAGAACCCACTACCTCTGACTCCCAAGCCCGGGTTCTTTCCACTAAGCCACACTGCTTCTCTGAAAGCAAGAAAGCAAGATTGGAGGGGGTCAAAGAGGAGAGGAATTTGAGACAACAGGTATAGATAACTTGCTCAAGAAGGTTGGAGAGAAATGGAAAAAGGGAAATGGATGATAAATGGAGGCAGCCATGGGGTCAAGGGAGTGTTTTTTTTAGGATAGGGGAGACATAAACATGTTTGAAACCAGAGGGGAAGAAGCCATTGGAGAGCAAACAGTTGAAGATGGCCACTAGGTAGGGAAGAAGGGATGGGGCAAGTGTTTTGATAAGGTCTGAAGGAATGAGGTTGGACACACACGTGGAGGGGGTGGATTTTGGGAGAAGGCGGGAGATCTCCTCTTGAAAGTCGAGGAAGGTGTAGGAGGGTGGAGGAACTGGGGAGAAGCAGGGGAGATTGTAGGGAGATCATACATTATAGTGTCAATTTTCTCAATAAAATAGGTGGCCACATCATCAGGGACAAGGTAAGTTGGAGGGACAGGGTGTTTGAAGAGGGAGTTATACATCTGGAAAAATTGGTGAGGTCAACTGGCATGTGTTTCAATAGTGATGGAAAAATAATTTTACCAGTCAGAAGTGTGGACAGAGTTAAAGCACACAAATAAACATGAATTGAACAAATTCGGCCTGATATCTAGATTTCCGCCAGCAGTGCTCTGTGGCTCATGAACAAGTGTGGAAGTGATCCAGGGCTGCAGATTAGTAGTAGATGATTGACGAAGAGATAGGAGAGTGAGTTGAGTTCAGTAGAGAGGGTGGTGTTGAAAGTATCAATTTGGTCATCAAGGGAAGGTAATTTCAGTCTGGAGGCTAAATGGGGCATGATGCTTGAAAAAATTCAGGAGTGAGACAAGTTTAAGGCACAGAGGAGCAGAGTGTGTGGGTTAGGCTGTAGTAGGAAATCAGCAAGATGAAGTAGGAGGGAGAGAGATCAGTGACTGTTTTAAGGCACTTAGTTGGGAGTTTTGGTTCACTATGGAGGTGCTTGGGCAAACCCTGGAAGGTTTTGAGGAGTAGGAAGATGTGGACTGAATGTTTTTTTTTGTTTGTTTTTTTCAGAAAATTGATCCAGGAATCAGAGTGAAATTTGGAATGGAGTAGGGGGAGACGGCTGATAGGGAAGTCAGTGAGGAAGCTGATTTAATATAAAGGTACAATAGGGTAACTGATTGGATCACAGCACAGTTGGATTGAGAGACAAGGACAGAATTTAACTCGGTTGTGAAGGTAGAACTGACAGGATTTTGTGAAACTGAATATGTGGGTTGAATGTGAGAGATAAATCAAGGATAATGCCGAGGTCACGAACTCAAGAAGATGGTGTGATTCATGCTAGTTTTGTTTAATTTTTTCACTTTCTTCATTGAAGATGATGATAGAGTCATCTCTGAATTCTGTGGCAATGATTTAGCCAGTGAAGGCATTTGACCAGAATGTCCACTGAATATGGATGAGAACCAGTGAGAAATTCACTCGCCAGGCCCAACAATATTAGATGTAAAAGTATTCCATTACATAAGTTAATGAGATCTTGCAAGAAGGTGATGGCATAAGCAATGCCAACTATAATCACTTCAGAAATTAAAAAAATATATTTTATTGAAAATGTTCAAAACATTTTGGAAAGAATATAAAGTTCATCTTCAAAACCTACATGGTTCTAAATCAGAGGTTAATTCATCCATTAACATAATGTCTTAATTCATTCTACCAGTTTGCTTAAGTCTATGCTGGATCAGTGCCCCTTATGAGTGAAAATCCAGGTAGTAATTTTCAACTGTTCATCTTCTACCATCAAAGCAAAACTTAATTTATGATAGTAACCTCTCTTCTTAGGTCCATATCTTCAGCTTTCCTTCAACGACTTTAACTCCAAAGGGCTAAAGGGAGGGCATTTCCAACAGTGGATCTCGGCTTTAGATTTCCTTCTTTTTTGCAATCCAAACAAGTCCTGGATGGTATCTTTGAAGGTTAATTAATTGACGAATCAATGGTATTTATTGAACACTTACTGTGTGCAGAGAACTGTACTGAGTGCTTGGGAGAGTACAGTATAATATAGTGATCCCTCTTCACAGAGAGCTTAGAGACTATAGGGGGAGGCAGACATTAAAATAAATTACAGATAGAAAAATGATAGAGTATAAGGATATTTGCATAAATGCCATGGGGTTGGGGTATCAAAATGCTTAATGGATATGGAGCCAAGTGCATAATTTTCAAGCTTCATAATTTTCCCACCCACCAGCAAAGTGTCCCTTAGATTGCATTGCTGGGAACGTCAGGACCTGTATACTCTGATCCCTTAGATAATATGGGATAATGCTCCCCCAGGTACTCTTTCCTGCCATGGGTCAGTCTTAGTGGGCCTAAGAGCCTCTTGGAATGAACTGTGATTCACTGAGATCTACACACTATTCTCAGTGCTTGGGAAAATACAATAGAAGCAAATGACAGGTTGTCTGTCCAGGAGAAGGAGACATACAGAATATTTACAAATAGTGGGAGGAAAAAGAACAATGATCAGACAGGGAGTAATACAAATGTATGTATAAATTAGAATAAATCACTGAATGTTCAGTTGAATATACATATGCCTACATCCATGAATTCATGAATGTACATAACAGCTTAGGATAGAACTCAGTAATAATGCTGAGGATGGATAGAAATGCATAATTCATAAAGGTGGTTGTAGGGTTGATTCCACCTGGGGTTTTGGGATTTAATTAGAGAAGTCTATCTGAAAGAGATAGGATTTTAGAAAGGCTTGGAAGACGGGTTATGGTCTGGTAGATTTGCAAACAAATGTATTCTGGGCTGGGGGAAGAGTAAGAAAGAGTAACTTGAGGCTAGCCCATTGAGGGCAGGGTGCATTTAGAGGGTGAGCTCTGGTGGAGTGAAGGGTGCCAGTTGGGGATAAAGAGAGTTGATATATAAAGAGGCAAGCTGGTGGCAACCTTGAAGTTAGTGGAAAGGAGTTTGTTGATGCTCAAGGAGACTGAGAAACTGATTTAGTTTTTGAGATATGGAGAAACATATGCCACAGGATGCTTCAAAAAGATGTTCAGTGCTGCAGCCCGGAGTACAGATTGAAACATGGGAGTTTGGAGACTGATAGCGTAGTCTTACTGTAATATTCATTCACTGAATCATATTTATTGAGCACTTACTGTATGCAGAGCACTGTACTAAGTGTTTGGAAAGTATAATTCAGCAATAAAGAGAGACAATCCTTGCCCACAACAGGCTTACAGTCTAGAAGGAATAACAATTATGATATTTGTTAAGCGCTTACTGTGTGCCAAGCACTGTTCTAAGCACTGGAATAGATACAAGGTAATCAGGTTGTCCCATGAGGGGCTCACATTCTTAATCCCCATTTTACAGATGAGGTAAATGAGGCACAGTTAAGTGGTTTGCCCAGCATCACACAGCAGACAAGTGGTGGAGCCAGGATTAGAACCTATGTTCTCTGACTCCCAAGCCCGTGCTCTTTCCACTAAGCCATGCTGCTCCTCATGAATATGAATATGTATGAAACAGAGGGGTGACTATTTAGGAGGAGAATAAGTGAGGGGATTCAGTACATAAAATGGAGGGGAAATTGGGTAGATCTGCCATTTGATTTTATGAGAGCCTAAAGATAGAGAAGCAGCATGGCTTAGTGGATAGACCGTAGGCCTAGGAATCATAATGTCACGGGTTCTAATCCCCACTCCCCCACTTGTTTGCTGTGTGACCTTGGGCAAATCACTTCACTTCTCTGTGCCTCAGTTTCCTCATTGTTTTGTATCCACCCCAATTTGTTTTGTATCCACCCCAGTGCTTAGTATAGTGCCTGGCACAAAGTAAGTGCTAAACAAATACTATCATTATTATTATTATTATTAGATAGTGAAATCCCAAATATAACATCAATATTGCAGCCTTCAAGGACAGGGAAGATGATGCTTTTATGGAGAAAGATAGAAAAGTTAGGAGAAAAGAGTGGTTTGGGAGAGAAGATGATAAGTCTGGTTTTGGACACAATAGATTTGAAGTGCATGTGGGCCTTCCTGGAGTTGAAGAGAAGTGAGATGATAGGCAGATAACAGAATCATTTCAGTCCTTCATCGGTTGTTCTCAAGGAACCAATTTTAAGAATTTAAAAGTAATTATTTACTAGTGACTCTTTTTAACCAGTGTAAATTGGTTCCCTAGGAGGTTCAAGAGACCACTGATGAGTGTCAGGTGAATGTCTCAGAAACAAGAGAAGTACAATAGTTCAAGATTTACAAGGCCAAAACTAAAAGTGAAGCAAACTTTATGTGACTCCTACAATATTCTTGAATTACACCTATTTTGATAGAAGTTATGTACTTCTCTGATTATTTTCAAACCATCTTTCCCATAACCCCTATTTTCTCATTCAACTTATTTTTGACATAACATAAATTTTAGAAAAAAAATCTGTAAGGGAAAACATTGCATAGTAAAATTCTGTAAAACAAAAACAAAATGTTCATGTAGTTACAATTTAGAGATTTATGAGGTCTGTTGAATGCTTTGAAGGAAATTAACTTAATAATACAGAAAATTACACATCTATATAGGGAAACTAGAATGAATCCATTTTAAGTGAAATAAAAATTAGTAGGTTTTCTAAAATCATCCCAATTACCTTACAAATTATAAAAGAAAAAAATGAGATTCAATCTGTACATTCAATAATAAGACTCTCTTGAAATTGCAAATGCCAATTCCAATCCTGAAAATAGGCTCTCATAGAGGGAATATCAATGGAAAATAATTACTAGATATTTGTGTACTTGAGTTCCACAGAATAAAATGCGTTCATTGTTTTCAAATCAATGCTGGAGGAAATGTCAAGGAAGAGGTGTACATTTGTTCCATTTTTGCAGAGTTGTCCGAAGTTAATAACTTTCAGGATTTTAATTACAAATGCAATTTACAATGTTTGCTTGCTCTATTTCAGAAACCTCTTGAATTTCATACTGGAAAATTTTCAAATCTTATAAAAAATATATACTTTTAGAATGATGGCAACTGTTTATGAAATGTATTTTTATTTCAGAGCTACAAATTAAACATATCTGAGCAGAGAAGATTGTTACTTATAACAAATAAAAACAAGTTTTTTTATTATTTAGTTTTTCATTTGTTGCTCCTAAGAGAAGCAGCGTGGCTCAGTGGAAAGAGCACGGGCTTTGGAGTCAGAGGTCATGGGTTCGAATCCCCGCTCGGCCACTTGTCAGCTGTGTGACTTTGGGCAAGTCACTTAACTTCTCGGTGCCTCAGTTACCTCATCTGTAAAATGGGGATTAAGATTGTGAGCCCCACGTGGGACAACCTGATTCCCCTGTGTCTACCCCAGCGCTTAGAACAGTGCTCGGCACATAGTAAGCGCTTAACAAATACCAACATTATTATTATTATTATTAAGACTGAGTGTGGCCTTGAATAGGTGTTTTGGAATTGGAAAATCTTTCACTTGTTTCTCAATCCTGCAAATAAGGAATTCCATCTATCCCTCTATAAATCTGGGTATATGTTCATTCATTCATTCAATCATATTTATTGAGCGCTTACTGTGTGCAGAGCACTGTACTAGCGCTTGGAATGTACAATTCGGCAACAGATATGTTCTTGTGGTGTGTACTCCCACATGCATCTTTTGGGATCCTAAGGCTCTACTTTTTTCAAGTTTGCACCAGTAAATGCAAGTATAGAGATCTTATTTATAAATTGTATTATTCCTGTCCCCTCAGTGAGATGCTAATTTCTTTGAAGGTGCAATAGGTGGCAGATGGATTGATGTTAACTAGGTTTTCATCAGGGAAGGATTGTTGGAGGAGGGATTTTAGGAGAGCTTTAAAAGTGGGAGAGCTGTGATCTGTTGAATTAGAAAGGGACGGAGTTTCAGGCTGGTGGAACAGCATGGCTTAGGAAATAGAGGTGGAAGACTTCAGTGCTTGGTGCAGCTAGCAGGTTGGCTTGAGACAAATGAGGAGAGTGAACTGGAGAGTAGTGCATGAAAAATGTTGATAAATAAGATAGGGAGAGTTGGTGGAGCCTTGAAGCCTTGAAGTAAGGTGTTTTTGTGTGGGGCAGAGGGAAAGGAAAGTAAATCATTGGACTTAAGAAGGATATTAGAGATGCAGTATTGAATAGTATAGTTGGGCTAGAGAGAAGGGTGATGGCTGGGAGATTAGCAAGAAGGCTGACACAATAATCCAGTCAGATTACACTAAGAAGTTGGGCCAAGGTGGTAGCAGTCTTGAGGAAGAGGTGGCTGTGGGAAATGATGCATAATAAGAACTGGCAGGATTTGTCAGTAGCCTGAATAGAAGAGTTGAAAAATAGTGAGGAGTCAAGGATGACACCAAGGTTGTGAATTCTGGTACTGGAAGATGGTGGAGACATCTACAGAGGTGGGAAAGATGGGAGGAGAAAACGTTTGGGAGAGTGAGTTAGTAATTCATACAGGTTCTCCACATTTAACAGAAACTCCTTACTACTGGCTTCTAGGCACATAGATGCCCTTTTCCCCCTGCTACTTCCCAGCTCTCATTCTTTGAAATTCTCTCTTTGCTAGAGTTGTTTAAGGATTTTATACTTCCAAATTTGTGTAGGCTTATTCAGTGAAATCATCATCATCATCAATCATCATATCATTTATTGAGTGCCTACTGTGTACAGAGCACTGTATTAGTAACTTGGGACCATATAGTAGATGTGAAAGGCACAAAGACCTTGTAGTGTAATGGGTGAATCCATCTACCGTTTGGGCATTAACTACAGAAAGAAAACAGTGAATCAAAGGCCAAGGAGAGGACATACATCATAAATTATGGCCAAAACTCCACTATGTTTGCACCTTGATGTACTGTTAGGAGTGTTTTCTGGAGGCTAAGGTCCTTTACTGACAATAATTTGCTTCAGGAATTTGAGTCTAAGCATAGCTAGTAGACAAGGCAGCTGCAACTGACAGGACAGGGTGTGAGAAATGCACTTGCAAAAATAATTAGGTCCCAGCACATTCCTAATGCAGTAAATAATAAATGCATTCTTGGATTGCATAAACAAATGGATTGACTATAACTTCAGATTGTAGGTGTAATGTGCAGGTAGTAGCTCACCCTGACCAAGAGGGTGACGAAACTATAATTAATCAGAGGTGTTGTATTGGGAAGAGCAGAAATAGATTATCTCATGGGAGTGCAGTCTTAAAGTGTACAGGACATGGCTTGCCAAAGCAAAATGAATGAAAGAGAGGAGGAGGTACAACAGACCTGAATGACCCAGAAACAGAGCCATCTTAGCCAACAAGTTGAGAGGGCCATTTCTTCTGGACAACTGATGCAAGAACTCCCTAGACCCTATGTTTAATCAGTTGTATTTGCTGAGTGCTTACTGCATGTACAGCATTGTACTGAGCACTTGGGAGAGTTCAATGTAATAAACTCGGTAGACACATTTACAGTTCACAAGAAGGGGGAGCTCACAGTCTAGAATTGTTACCCTTATCCATTACCTTCACTGAGTGTAGGTTGGGAGTAGGGAAGCAAACACATCCTTAAGGGAAAAAGGAAAGGGAATGGACTTTGCCCTAGAGACATCTGCTGGATTCATTCTGCACCAGGCACACTAGGACATTAATTGGATTTACTCCCAGAAACTGGGACAGTGAAACTAAAATTGGTGATGCAAATACTGATCCTTCTCAATGAACCACTATATGATTAAGTAGTTCATAGGCATTTCATTAAGTAGTCTATAAGTGCTATGATTATGCCATTGCACTTTGTGGAATAGTTTTCTATTCATAAGTACATGCTTATGGGAGGAAGCCCTGTAATTAGGCTTTATGTAGGACAATTTTGATTGAGGGATTTCTTTGGGGACTTCTTGTAGGGCTTGCAACATATTATAGTTGTTCTTTTTTCCTGATGCCATGGATGAAAATAATAGTTTTGCTACAAATCCATTATTAAACAAATAAGTCAAACCCTTTACCTTTGAGTACCAAGGGGAGCTGATTACTGGGGAGTCACAAGTACTTCAATCACTTGTATGTATGGCTTTGGTGGCCAAACTAGTTCTTTTCCTTTAACAGGTTTTTATTGAATTTGTAATAGTTTGTCATAGAAACAGTAGTATTTTCATATTTTCCAAGTAAAGTGCTAAAACAGATTCCATTAACATTATCAGGATATTTGGGGGCTACGGGGAGAATACGCTACACCTTTAGGAAAGTCACTTAACTCCTCTGTACCTCAGTTAACTCATCCATTAAATCCTACTCCCTCCTACTTAGACTTTGTCCAACTTGATTAACTTGAATATAATGGTTAGAATAGTGCTTGTCATATAATAAACACTTAAAAAAATCATACCAATTATTAGCCAATTAGCTGTCATTAGCTTTTCCCTTCTTAAGCATGGTAATTACAGAGGTCTCTTTGACATTCTACAGTTTCTCTGTATTCCATATTTTGATGGAAACTATACAAATGACAAAGTAGAAAAACCCTTCTAGAGTTCAGCAGTGATGCCATCAGATCCATGGGCTACTATGGGCTTTCTCAACATCTGTAGTAAAAGCCATGCTTTCACATGATTCACTGAACCTCTGGAGATCTATTACGTGCTAAAAGAAGGAATATTTAGTAAGTCTTAGATGAGGATGCCATATTAAGAGTATTGCTTCCATGTCTGTAATGAGATTGAAAACATCTGTTCTCTGCAAACACCTGTGCTCTTCTGAGAAACCATGACTGTGTGTGTACAGTCAATCAGTGGTATTTATTGAGCAGTTCTATGAGAGGATCATTTTACTAAGGCCTTAGGAAAATACAGTTTAATAGAGTTGATATACATGTTCCCTGCCCTCAGGGAACTAACAGTCTAGAGGGCGATACAAACATTAAAATAAATTGCAGCTATGTACATAAGTGCTGTGAGGTTGAGGGTGGGGTGAATAAAAATTACAAATCTAAGTGCAAGCGTGGCATAGAATGGAGAGGCAGTAGGGGAAATGAGGGCTTAGTTGGGAAGGCTTCTTGGAGGAGATATTTTATTCAGACCTTGAAGGTGGGGAGAGTGATGGTCTGTAGGATATAAAGGGGGAGGGAGTTACAGGCTGAAGCAGGACAAAGGTGAGGGGTCAGCGGTGACAGAAATGAGATCAAGATATAATGAGAAGGTTGATGTTAGAGAACCAAATTGAGACTGCTGAGTTGTAGTCTAAATCAGTGAGGTAAAATAGGAGGGACAAAGCAGACTGAGTGCTTCAAAGTCTATGGTGAGGAGTTTCTGTTTGATGTGGAAGTGAATGAGCATCCACTAGAGGTTCTTGAGGAGTGGGGAAATGTAGACAAGTTTTTTTAGGATAATGACCTGGCAGCAGAATGAAGTATGGACTGGAGTCGGGAGAGAAAAAAGGCCAGGAGTTCAGCAAGGAGGCTGATCCAGTGGGAAGAAGAGGAGTTCTGGTTTGGTCATATTCATTTTGAGGTACTGGCCAGACATCCAAGTAGAAATGCCCTGAAGTCAGGAGAAAATGTGAAACTGGGGAGAAGAAGAGATATCAGGGCTGGAGAGGTAGAATTGGGAATCACCTTTTAGAGGTGGTCGCTGAAGACATGGGAACAAATGAGTCCACCAAGGGAATGGGTGAAGATGGAGATTAGAAAAGGACCCAGACCTCAACCTTGAGGAATTTTTACTGTTACGGGGCTGGAAGCAAAGAAGGGGCTCATGACAAAAGATTGAGAATGAGCAGTGGAGAGATAGGAGAAGAACTAGGAAAGGATAGTGTCAGTGAAAGTAAGAGTAGATAATGTTTCTTGGAGAAGGGGGTTGTCCACAATGTCACAGGCATCTGAGGGGTAGACAAGGATGTGGGTGGAGTAGAGGCCATTAGATTTGGTAAGAAGGTGATAAATGGTGTACTTGGAGAGGGCAATTTCCGTGGAGTGAAAGAAGTAGAGGCCAGATTGGTGGGGGACAAGGAGAGAGTGAGATGAGAGGATGTGGAAGCAGAGAATTGTAGACAACTCACTCAAGGATTTTGGAGAGAAATAGTAGTAGGGAGATGGAGCAATAACTGGAGTGAACTGTATAATCAAGGGACAGCTTTTATTTAGGATAGTAGCTACATGAACACATGTGAAAGCGGTAGTGAAGAAGCCATTGAGGATAAACAGTTGAAGATGGCAGTCAGAGAGGGAAGAAGGAAGGGGACAAGTATTCTGATAAGATGCAAAGGGATAGGGTTGGAAATGCAGGTGGAGGGGATAGATTTTGAGAGGAGGTGGAAGATATCTTGAGATATTGCTGAGAAACTTCTTGTGGCTGTGGAGATGTGTGAGGAGAGAAGATGATATGAGGGATGGGAAGGGCCTAGATGGGAGTGAGATGGCAGGGCCAATGTGGTGGGAGGGGTCGAAGGGCAGCACTGGGAAAGAACAAGGATGTGAATGAAGGGAGGGGACACCTCAAGGACTGGGGATGGATTAGGTTTAGGGGCACTGGGGGTGTGGGGAGGAAAGCACAGGGGTGGGCTGATTAAAGGGAAGGGATTGAAGGACCAGAAAAGTTTAAGGATTATAGTTGAGGTTGTCAGCAGAAACAATTGCTTAACCTCGTGGTTTCCTTGATTATATGCTGAATTGAATGGAGGTCCTCAGTTCCTGGAGAGTGAAGAGGAAAATGTTTAGGAGTAAAAAAGGGTCAGGTTGGTATGAAGGTAGGTAGCTGCTGATATGTGAAAAGACAGATCTTTGTTACCAGGTGTTAGGCAGTCTCACCTGTTCTGTGTTCTTCCCTGAGTATTAAGGTTGAGCTTCAGCTAGAAGTCTCCTGAAACTTGATAAATGTCCAAATTGGCTAAGTTATTTCCAAGATTCACATCTACTGGTGGTATCCAAATGTTTTTGTAAGGTTTATGAAAACCATGGAGATGGAGGTCATGGTGCTGTTCACAACACACTCCATGAATCTGATTTTCAGCAATGCTCACATGCCTCATACCAAACTGTGATCTGAAGCCACACATAATTATGATTCTGAGAGCATTTGGTAGACAGTGCATTTAAGGAGTTGATCCAGGAGTATGGTCAGGATATGTCAGAGACAGTGAGTCCCTTGAGGGATAGGGTCTGTGTCTAATTCTCACCTGTAAAGTCTATCCCAGCTCTTAGAGAGTGTTCTGCATAAAGTACTTTATTAATATTGTTACTATTTCCACATTCACAGCATTGTAAAGTAATGAGATGCTATGATAAACATTTCTCCATCCATACTGACTCCCTTATCCATGACCTGCACCAGCTGTTTCAGATGTTTAACACACTCTTCAAACTCCATGCCATCCCATACTCTCTTGCTCCTACTGTCTTGGTCATGTGCTACATTGATAAAATTGAAACCATCAGAGGTGATTTCCCTAAATTCCCCTCTGCTTCTCTCCAGTCCCTCTCTCCTCCAGCCCCCTTTTCGACTCTCTCATCTTTCCCAAAAGCATCTCGAAGAGATAATCCACCTCATCTCAAAATTAGTTCATTCCATCATATTTATCGAGCACTTACGGTGTGCAGAGCACTGTAATAAGTGCTTGGGAGAGTACAACAATAAATGACACAATGAGCTTACAGTCTATATATCTAAATTACAGATATGTACATAAATTCTGTGGGGCTGGGAGTGGGTTATGAATAAAGGGAGCAAGTCAGAGTGACACATATGGGAGAAGGAGAAGAGGAAAGGAGGGCTTAGTCGGGGAAGGCATCTTAGAGGAAATGTATCTTTAATAAAATTTTGAATGGGGAGAGAGTAATTGTCTGTTGGATATGATTAGAGAGGTAGGTAGGACCAGGCCAGAGGTAGGACTGGGTGAAAGTTTGGTGGCAAGACAGACGAGATGAAGGAACAGTGAGAAGGTTAGCATTAGAGGAGCAAAGTCTGTGGGCTTGGTTATAGCAGGAATGTAGTGAGTGAGGTATTCATTCATTCATTCAGTCAATCGTATTTATTGAGTGCTTAGTGTGTGCAGAACACTGTACTAAGTGTTTAGTAAATACAATTCAGCAACAAATAGGAGGGGGCAAGGGTGATTGAAAGCTAAAAGCTTTGTTTTGTTCTGTTTTGTTTTGTTGTCTGTCTCCCCCGTTTAGACTATGAGCCCATTGTTGGACAGGGATTGTCTAGATCTGTTGCCAAATTGTACATTCCATGGGCTTAGTGCAGTGCTCTGCACATAGTAAATGCTCAATAAATACGATTGAATGAATGAATGCAAAAGTGAGGAGCTTTTGTTTGATGCGGAGGTGGATGGGCAGCCATTGGAGTTTCTGAACGTTTTTGTAGAAAAATGATCCAGTCAGTAGAGAGACGTATGGACTGGAGTGGTTAGAGACAGGAAGTAGGGTGGTCGGCAAGGAGGCTGATACAGTAATCAAACATCAAGCATGCTATGATAATAATAATTTGGGTATTTGTTAAGCACTTACTATGTGCCAAGCACTGTTCTGAGCACTGGGTAGATACAAGGTCATCAGGTTGTCCCATGTGGGGTTCTCAGTCTTAATCCCCATTTTCCAGATGAGTTAACTGAGGCACAGGGAAGTGAAGTGACTGGCCCAAAGTCACACAGCTGATAAGTGGCGGAGATGGGATGAGAACCCATGACCTCTAACTCCCAAGTCCGGGCTCTTTCCACTGAGTCATGCTGCTTCTCTATGTATCCCCTGCCTTACAAAAATCCTCCTTTGACACCAGGACTCCTCCACCTTCCTCTTCAAACTCCTTGAATGAGTTATCTACAACCGCTGCATCCTCTGCTGCTTCTCCATTTCTCTCCTTGACCCTCCCTAACTGTGACTTTCAGCCCCTTCACTTCATTGAACCTGCTCTTTCTATGGTCAGCACTGATTTCCTTCTTGCTGAATTCAATAAAATGGCCTCAACTCCATCCTAATGTTCCTCAACCTCTCAGCTGCCTTCGACATTATGGACCACCCCTTTCTCCTTGAAACATTATTTTGCCTTGACTTTACTTTCTTTGTCCTCAACCTGGTTCTCCTAACTCCCTGGCCTCTCCTTCTTAGTCTCTTCCAAAGGCCCCTCCTCTGCCTAACTAACTAACTGTGGGAGTCCCTTAAGACTCAGTTTTGTGTTCCCATCTACCCTTCTTCTAAAACCACTCGGTAAACTTATTTGTTCCCATGACTTCAAATACCATTTCTAAACAGATGATTCCCCAATTTACCTCTCCAACCCTGACCTCTTTCTCTGGAGTCTCATATTTCCTCTGGCCTTTAGGACATCTCTACCTGGATGCCCACCAACTCCTCAAACTTAACATGTTATAATTCCTCATCTTCCCACCCAAACCCTGTCCTCCCCTATCTTTCCCACCATAGAGACCACCACCATCCTCCCTAACTCACAAGCCTATAAATATGGCATCATCCTTGACTCATCTCTCTCTTTAAACCCACATATTCATTTTGTCCCCAAAACTAGTTGAAACTACATTCACAGCATTGTTAAAATCCATCCTTTCCTTTACATCCAAGCTGCTACTGTGCTGATCCAAGCACTCACCCTACCTTACCTTGACCACTTTATCAGCCTCCTAGATGACCTTACTAACTCCTAGCTTTACAGTCCTTACTTTACTATGTGGCCCATTTTTTTTCATTCATTCTACATCTACCTATTTATCTAGAGCCTCCAGTTGTTACCTAACCACCTTCCCATCAAGCACAAACTACTTAAAATTGGCTTTAAATCATTTAATCAGTTTGCCACCTCCTGTCTTACTTCTCTGATTTTCTACTATAACCCAGCCTACACATTTTGCTCCTCTATCACCAATTTACTCACAATATGTCTACCCACTCTATTCCACTGCCACCCTCTTGCCCAAGTCCTCCCTCTAGGCATTAACTCCCTCCCCATCATAGAGTACAGACCACCACTCCCCTCTACCTTCAAAGTCTTATCATAATAATCACTTGATATACAAAGGCCCTTCCCTAAGCCCTCATTTCCCTTACTCAGTCTCCCTTGTACATTACCCATGAACTTAAATCTATAGCCTTCACCCCACCTTCAGTCCCCCAGCATATCTGTATTTTATTTAAATATCTATCTTCCCCTCTAGATTGTAAGATCCTTGTGGGAAGGGAACATCTGTCTACCAATTCTGTTGTGTTGTACTCTCTCCCAAACAGTAACAACAGTGCTCTCCATGCAGTAAGTACTCAATAAATACCACTGATTGAATTGCCACAATTTGATCTTTCACTTTGTCTTTTTGAAAATGGTGATGGTGGTGGCAGTTTTGAGATCCTGTAGAACTTCCACAGTGTTAATAATAATGTTATTTGTTAAGCTCTTACTATGTGCAGAGCACTGTTCTAAGTGCTGTGGTAGATAGAGGGTAATCAGATTGTCCCACATGAGGCTCACAGTCTTAATTCCCATTTTACAGATGAGGGAACTGAGGCACAGAGAAGTTAAGTGACTTGCCCACAGTCACACAGCTAAGTGGCAGAGCCGGAATTCAAACCCATGACCTCTGACTCCCAAGCCTAGGCTCATTCCACTGAGCCACTCTGCTTCCCATATACTGAAGAAGCATTTGTGTAACTCTTTGCAAGCAAAGAGTCTCTACCATACTTATAAGTCTTAGCATCTCTAAACCTGGCTCTGCCACTTGTCTGCTGTGTGACCATGAGCAAGCTACTTCACTTCTCTGGGCCTCAGTTAGCTCATCTGTAAAATGGGGATTGAGACTGTGAGCCTCACATGGGACAGGGACTGTGTCCAACTCAATTTGCTTGTATCCACCCTAGCGCTTAGTACAGTGCCTGGCACAAAGTCAGTACTTAACAAATACCATCTTTATTCTTATTATTATGAAGTCCCAGTTGCTTTTCCATTTTCATTGATTCATACAGTGGCAGTGACTTTCCCAACAGCTGAGACACTGGACATCAACAACTTGCTTGAATACAAAATCCCAAATCCATATGTTAATGAAAGAAAGGAGAGGAAAGGGAATGACCTCACTTTTAATGATACATGGTAATGACAGTTCATTGTTGTGGCCATAATTCGTATGAATAATTTGTTTAAATTGGTTAAAGGTCATGTAAATGAAGTTCTTAGGCTGAATATTTTCACTACCTACTCTAGATGGCCATTTTCTGCTCAAGAGCACCAGTGCCTTTTGGCTGCTTCCCTCACCCTACTGACAGCCTAACTGGCTGACTCTAGGACCTGTTTCCTGCCCTGCATTCTCAAAGGCACCTGTGGAGTTGAAGGACAGAACTAGGATTTAGAAAAGTCTGAAATCTGCCAATTCATGTAGACTAGTTCACATCATTGCTCTTGGGATGAGTGCTGCAGCAGGACTAGAAGTACATGGAAATGAAACTCTTCCTTCTATCTATGTGGCTGTCTCCTAGAAAAGGTGTACTGATACTGAAGGTTAAATTTGCCCTGTGTATTATGACATCAAAACTGGATATTTACAACGTATTTCAAAATATTCATTTGCCCTGGGTAGGCATGGACTCTGGCAAAGGTGCTAATTTGCTATTAGTCCAATTTTAGTTTGATTATTAAAGATTAAAACTAGAAAAAGCCTCATCCTGAAACACCTATAAATTATTTTTGTTCCATTTTTAAACCTTAATTTTTTCAAATATGGTGTATTCATGATGGATAGTAATTCCATTTATTTTCCATTTTTGCTATTTCTTTTGCAGTATCTAGCTGTTTTCATGGTTTAACCAATCAACTGATAGTGGTTGGTGTTTAAAAACCTGCTTTATTTGTGTGAATCCTTTGAAATAGCTTTAAGAGTCAGTATTTTAAAAAAAAATACATAAAACTACTGTGCACAATCTAAAAAACCTTCATTTTCAAATACTAAAAGAGTCTAAATCAGAGATAGTGTGGGTGTGGAACTATAGAAATACAATAATTCTCAAGAGTCTAAGATTACTCCAGAGACAATCTCCAATATACTTTTTAGTTTCACTCTCAGTGTTTCACATAAAACCTCTTGACCTGATATAAAAAGAAAGGCAAGTTAACACTTCAATAATCTCTAAGTACCGTAGATATTTTTAAAAACAACATGGACTTTGACCATAAGCCTGCTATTCAGCCTAGAAGAATAGTTTATATCTCAATCTTCAAAGAAAAGCAAAAATGGAAAGCTAATAATTTCGGTTCTCCATGGAGCAGTGCTATCTAAGACATCTCTAACAGATGGCCCAAGGTCATCTGTTTTGAATTTCATTACAAGACCCCAAATCATGCCCAGGTCACTGAAGTGCTTGCTTCCAATTTTCAATAGTATTTCTTTTCCCTTAAGATACTCTGCAGGCGCTTTGCATTAAGCTGCCTCATTTCTTTCATCCTTTCATCATGTCATTAATCTCTACCTGTACACTCGTTCCTATTGGTAGGTTTACTTTTAAACCTTTACTTTTCTAAATTAAGCCAGAGAAAAGGACACTGTGGAACCAGCATTAGGGAAGTAGAGATTTCTTAGAGATGTTAGTTAACTACTTACAGTCTGAAATATTATATACTATATAATACATAATATAATACATAATATAATGTATAATGAAATATAATGTATAATATATACAATGAAATGTAATAATAATAATGTTGGTATTTGTGAAGCACTTACTATGTGCAGAGCTCTGTTCTAAGCCCTGGGGTAGATACAGGGTAATCAGGTTGTCCCACGTGAGGCTCACAGTCTTCATCCCCATTTTACAGATGAGGTAACTGAGTCACAGAGAAGTTAAGTGACTTGCCCACAGTCACACAGCTGACAAGTGGCAGAGCTGGGATTCAAACCCATGACCTCTGACTCCCAAGCCCTGGCTCTTTCCACTGAGCCATGCTTGCTTTTACATGGAACTTCTGCATTAACTAGTTTTTCAGTTTTCCAGTGAAAACTGCCTTTTACTCTTCATGTTATTCATGTTGTTTTTTCTTGCACTGATGCCTTTTAAACAGTCACAGAATAACTAGTGAGTGATTAATAAGTTATTTACCAGAAAAAAATGAAGGAAATAAGAAATAATGACAGACATTAACATTACACTCAGTAAAGTGAATGACAAAACTTGATGACCTGTTCATCTTCGGCAATCTTAGTGTTACAGTTTTAATGCTATTCATTTTACACTGAGTGTTGTTATAAGGAAAACTTTGATTAAAGGAAAACAGGATCTAGAGGCTCAGAATAAGATGTACTGGTTTGATCTGAGGAGTTTTTCTCCATTTGGGCTTAGTTCAGTAATTTAGGATAGGGTATATTTACATTTATCTTGTTCTCCCTAAATGAATTTTACAGCAATTCAGTCTGAATATGATTTAGACTTTTGAATTAAGCTTACCACTGTCACTGTAGGACCTGACAGAGCTAGACAAAAGAGGAGTCTCTGTATCAAGCAATTGGTTAGAATTTCTGGAATTGTTCAAATTCAAATCTTGATTTTAATCTGGCATCACCAAACTAAGGCTACCATATCTTCTTCAGTTAACTTAAGCTTACATCAAGTTACATATTTTTGGAAAGAAAAATTCATTGAATTAGAGTAGTTCTATACCTATACTAATTCCCACAGAGTGTAGGTGTGACAAGTACTGCTTGGATCATCTTTCTTTCCCAGCCATGTTGGGTATGGTGGATGCTGGTTTCTTGCAGCTGTCCCATAAACTGAGGAACATTTTGGGGAGCATTCACAGCTGGTGACAGAAGGAAAAACTTAGAACTGTTCACTGACATCAAGGACAACAGCGAGTCTTAAAATAAACCAATCCAAACAGATGGCATCTCTGTCCTGTTCTTGAAGATGTTCAGAGAAACAGAAATGGAATATTTTCCTACTTTCTTCTTTTTTGACTGAATGAAGATGTGTGCTTATTAATCAATCTATCCAACAATAAATGGCATTTATTTAGTTTTTACTGTGTACAGAACACTGTACAAGCATTTGGGAGAGTAAAGTACAATAGAGTTGGTAGACATGACCCCTGCCCACAGGGAGTTAGTCTCCAATCACTGAGGTTTTGCAGATGTGAACTGGCATATTTCCTTCCTCTAGATTTCTGGAAAGATTGTAGGTCTAGAAATGAAAGGTTTATGGTTTAATGATGCAATCACACTGCATGATTTTGTTGGACAAAAATCTCAGCAGATTCAAGAGGAGTTAGAATAAATTCAAATTCAAAATGGATTACTAAAATTAATTAAGGGGATATAGAATAAAAATTTAAGAATGCTAGTACATTTCTAACATTAGGGCAGCTATCAAGGAGGGGGACTACATCCACGTATCTGATTGCCACTATCAGAGACAGAATACTAGGCAAGGAACAGGGCTAAGGACTAAAGTGCCTGGGTGATGCAGAGGTGGAGGGCATCATATAAACTGGGGAAAAGGGAGATTAATTAGAGAAGGCCTTCTGGAGGAGATGTGAATTCAACAGGGATTAAATGATGGGGAGAGCAATGGTTTCCCTAATTTTAAGGGGTGGGGAGTTCCAGGAAGAAGGCAGTGGGAGGAAATGGTCAATAAATCAATCATATTTATTGAGTGCAGAGCACAGTACTAAGTGCTTGATGTCAGAAAGTCAGTATCAGGAGAGACAAGAATGAGTCACCATGAGAAGGCTGCTACAGAGTAGAATAGACAAGCTGGGTTTCAGTGAAAGAGGAGAGAGGATGAAGGGAAAATAATGGTGAGTGCCTTAAAATGGATGCAGTATACACTGAAGTTATGGTTAAGTATTTTGCTCTCTGAAATCTAATACTGATATTTTGTTTCTTGACACATGCTGGCTTTCTTCTTTGGATCCTTGCTTTCATATTCCAATTTTGTTTTTAAAATTGTGTACCTTTCTTATTCCTCCTATACATGGGTCACTATCTCTTATTCTCTTTCCTAATGGAAGGTAGCAAGGCCTAATAGAAAGCACATGAGTATAGGGTCAGGAGTTCCAGCTTCTCCACACTCTGGTATATGACCTAGAGAAGGTCATTTAACCTCTCTTTGACTCATCAGAGATGTCATAAGTAAGTTGTCTGGATAAAATGAGGTAATATATGTGAAAAACTCTTTGAAAAAATTAAAATTAATTGAAATTAAAATAGAAAGTCAAGGTAACAAAATTATTTCATTTTCCCACAGGGTACCATTCCCTTTGCTATATTTCTGCTTTTTCCTTTGGGAAAATGATAGAGGGCCAGTTCTTCCTCACATCTTAACAATTCTGACTCCTTATCCTTTCCTCCCACTGCTTGCTTCACCTCGATCAGTATCTACCCACTGAAATCATCCCAATCAGTATTTATTTGTCTTAGGAATATGTTTTATTTTCATCCCCATACCAACTTACCAAGTATTGTTCTTTGAGGTGTACCTTTCCCCTTTTTGCCGGCCGCTGGGAGAAGTTCTTTTTGCTTGCTCTTAGGTACCCTTCATCTCTTCCAGCCTTCCTTTTATTTCAATCTTTATTTGGGAAGCTAATATCACTGTGTCTGTCCTTTCTGCCCACAGTACAAATAATGATGTTTTGACACTTTACCCTACAGTGTCCTTGCACTTCACTTATAAACACCTCTGTGCATTATGTCTCATGCTTAAGTACTCTCAAGACGCACAGTTATATCTTGTGTCTGGCTTCACTTCATAGTTGCAATATCCCCTCTGTTACTCCACATAAATAAAGGTAAGGGCCATTTCAGAATCATTTTGCAATAAGTCAAATTCTGTCACTTCCATAGTCCTTACCCCATTCTATCTCTCTGTAATGGACCAATAATTATTATGTAATGACTCCCACTACCACCATTTCATATTGAGACACGATCAGTTTTTATTGTTCAAATGTAGGAACACTAATGTTCACTTTCTAGAGAGTAGAGCTTTCCGCTTCCAGCTAACCTCTTGCTAGCTATACCATATCACTTTTTTAAAAAAAGTTCCTTCAGTAGAATTGTTAACATCTGACCTAGATATTCACCTAGATTCAGATAGAACCCCTAGGATATCAATATGTGTATTATTCTTGTTGTACCTATCTCACTCCTTCATTAATTCTCCTGCTTTGTCTGAAACCCAAAGATCAGAAAATTGGACTGTGTGATAAGAGAACTGCTGAAGAAGCAAGTTCATTGAAGTTTTTTTTTAATTTGTCAGAAGCCAACTACTGCTTATCTTCCATCACCCGAAAATTCTACAGACAATGCAAGAGTGAAGAAGTAAGAGAAGCAGCATGACTTAGTGGAAAAAGCATGGGCTTGGGAGTCAGAGGATAATAATAATAATGTTGGTATTTGTTAAGTGCTTACTATTTGCAGAACACTGTTCTAAGCGCTAGGGTAGATAGAGGATAATCAGGTTGTTCTACGTGAAGCTCACAGTCTTAATCCCCATTTTACAGATGAGGTAGCTGAGGCACAAAGAAGTGAAGTGACCTGCCCAGAGTCACACAGCTGACAAGTGGCAGAGCTGGGATGTGGGTGCTAATCTTGGCTCTGCAACTTGTCTGCTTTGTAACCTTGGAAAAGTCACTTCACTTCTTTGTGTCCCAGTTACCTCATCTGTAAAACGGGGATTAAGATTGTGAGCCCTACGTAGGACAACCTGATTACTTTGTATCTGCCCCAGTGCTTAGAACAGTGTTTGGCACATAGAGCTTAACAAATACCACAATTATTATGATTGTTATTAAGAGTGGAATGATTTACTTCTGTGTCTCAAAGCTCAAAGTTAGAATTGCGAATGTTCCAAATGGTGGATACTAGTGAGGGCTGGCCAGTCACCTGCACTCATAAAATATAAGAAGTCTCCTCAAATTGGTCAGTCCAGGATACTTGAAAGAGATTACTTGAAAGGTCAATATTTGTCCTCCTTGATACTAGTCTTAATGGCTATGGACACTTTAATATCCCTAGTAACATACTGTGGTCTTTCATCCACTTAAACTGCGCTGTCATTCTCAGCATTTATGTATATGTGTTTAATAATTTAATTATTATTTTTATGTACTCTATAAATGCTTTTACAAATTTCTCCCCCACAAGAGTGTAAGGTCCTTGTGGGCAAGAAATGTGTCACTGATAGTAGGTTCAGGTGCCCCCCTCATTTAGGAGGGGGAGGGGGAAGCCAGGAGAATCAATCCGTGGTGCCCCTCTGAGAGAAGTGTAAGTACTTAGATGAGTCAGTCAGAGGAAGGATCAGGGAGGAAATAGGTAGGCCAAATTGTTGGAAGAGAAGACCCTCAGCCCTCTTGAGGTGAGCGGTTGTGAGCTGTTTGCCCAGGGGAGTAAAACAAAAGGAAAGCTTGTTCTGTGACCATGAAAAGACATAGGTCATAGGGAGAGATC
Organism: Ornithorhynchus anatinus; assembly: GCF_004115215.2. Classification (NCBI taxonomy): domain Eukaryota; kingdom Metazoa; phylum Chordata; class Mammalia; order Monotremata; family Ornithorhynchidae; genus Ornithorhynchus; species Ornithorhynchus anatinus. The sequence goes on from NC_041729.1 coordinate 114,387,957, forward strand.
AGAGGAGATCCTTGAAAAGGGTTAAGATATCCTGGAAAATCACATCCAGAGTTGTAGGAACTTGGGGTGCAGCTTCTCAAACATGTAGTAGTGGAATGGAAGACCTGGAAGGCCATAGAAAAGTTATCTAAGGTCTAGACATTCCTAAAGTGATGGTGGGAAGTCTTTCATAGAGGAATTAGGACAGAGAATCACCAGCAACATCACAGTTACTTAGTTGTTTTGCATTTCCCAAGTGTTTATGCACTGTATCCAATGAACTCTCAAGAATGTTACTACTATTGAACAATTTTCTGATGTAATGAATTAACCGTGCTTACCACCTGCTTTGAGCAATGGTTTTTCACATGTTCAGTGGAATGTATCATTTCATATTTCATTGGGTGCCTCCACTCCTGATAGGATAGGCTTAGGATAAAACAGGTCTACATGTCCACACAGTCTTTATACAATTCAAAAAATCATGGCTCCTCTTAGCCTTCATCTTTATACCTCAACAAGTTCTAATATTTTTAGTCTATTCTCATATGGAAGCTGACCCATCATTAATCATTCTGATTGGCCCTTTCTATGCCCTACTACGTTAGTATGTTTATTGAAATAAAAAGTTGTAGTAGGGAATTCCTGCATCCTCTAGACCTGGGTAACTCCCCTCTCCTTCCTGAGACATATGGTAAGATAAATGAGGAAATTTTCCTGGGTAAAGTCAGGTTGCTCTCTCAACTCTGCCTCCTGATGCCTGTAGCCCCAGATTGAGGCTGCCTAGCTCCCATATTATCTAAACATTCTCTTATTCAGCACAGTAGAAGCAGCATGGCTCAGTGGAAAGAGCACGGGCTTTGGAGTCAGAGGTCATGGGTTCAGATCCCGGCTCGGCCATTTGTCAGCTGTGTGACTTTGGTCAAGTCACTTAACTTCTCGGTGCCTCAGTTACCTCATCTGTAAAATGGGGATGAAGACTGTGAGCCCCATGTGGGACAACCTGATTCCCGTGTCTACCCCAGCACTTAGAACAGTGCTCGGCACATAGTAAGCGCTTAACAAATACTAAAAAAAAAAAAGTAGAAGGATACAACAGCATGAGCCCAGGCAGCTCAATCAACATCAGAGCTGTGAGGGACATTGACCCAGAGTAAGACCCCGGAGGTTCTACACCAGATACTCAGAAACCCCTTCTCCAGCATTACACAGAGAGGAACAGGTATATTTCCTGCTTTTGGAAGACTGTGGCTGCAGCAAAAAACATCTCCAGTGCTGTAGGACACAGTGTGCTGTAAAATTACATTTAAAACCTTGAGAACCCTAGGGTTGGAGTTTATGGTTTGTAGCTAAGGACTGTTTATCTGGAACAGGAAGAAATCTGAGGGCAACCACCTCCAAGATCCATTTTTTTCCTTAATATTACCTTCCAGCTTGCTGACTCTCTTATTTTTGCTTCTGTTTTCTATTGGCCTAATGTACCAAGAATTGAGCCCCATGTTGGACAGAACTGTGCCCAATTTCTGATGTTTTCAGCCATTCATTCATGTATTTATTCAGTGGTATTTATTGAGTGCTTACTGTGTGCAGAGCACTGTACTAAGTATTTGGAAAGTAAAATATGGCAATAGAGACAATCCCTGCCACAACGGGCTCAAAGTCTAGAGGTGGGGGAGACAGACATCAATACAAGTAAACAGGCATCAATATAAATAAATAGAATTATAGGTATATACATATACACATAAGTGCTGTGAGGCAGGAAAAGGTGGGGAAGAGCAAAGGGAGCAAGATGTTGTAATGCAGAAGGTGGGGGAGCTGAGGAAAAGTGGGGCTTAGTCTGGGAAGGCCTCTTGGAGGAGGTATACCTTCAGTAGGGCTTTGAAGGGGAGAAGAGTAATTGTCATTATGCTTGTATCTAATCCAGCCGTTAACCCAGTTCTTCATACATAATAAGCACTTAAAGGTACTATGAAGCCAATTTGACTGTTTGGTGAATTTCCCCAAAATAGACCATTTTCAAGGCAACTAGAGAAAAGAGGGTGGGGCAAGTTGGAAGGATGGGATTACCTCTGCTATAAATTATAGGTGGGCAGTCAAGGGGTTTGGCATGGTGCCCCTCACATTTCCTGGGAAATTTGCTTTTTCTCTCTATATGAGTATTCATAGCACCACACCTTTCTGGGACCTGTTCCTCACACATTCCCAGCCCCACGGGTCTGGTGACAGAGCTGGGCTCTCGTCTAGGATACACAATAGTGAGTGTGACTTGGCTAACATCCTCCCAGATGTACCCAAACTGCTCCCCAGCTCACCTTTTCATCTGCCAGTTTCTGGAAAAAGCACAGGACTGGTAGTAATCAGAAAACATGGGAAACAAAGTACCTGATAACACTTTTTTCAGAGTTTCTGTTTTTGCTGCAGAAAAAGATCTAATGCTTCCCAAACACTATGCATCCATTACTTGGCTCAAGCACCCACATCTCCTGTTCCTGTTCACTTCCAAACTGCTTCTGCCATGCTCTTCCCATTCTACTCTAAGTCACTGGTGACAAGGCCTCAAGGGGTAGATTTTCTCACCAATAATATTGTGGAAAACACTCAGTAGGAACATTTGCTCAACGTATTCCCCTGTTCCCTCTACCTCTCTCCAGGCTCCCATCTTCTCCTGCCTTCAGGACACCTCTACTTAATGTCCTCCTGCCACCTCAAACTCAACATGTCCAAAACGAAGCTCATTATATTCCCTCCTAAACCCTGTCCTCTCCTAAACTTTCCCATCACTGTAGATGGCACAACTATCCTTCCCGTCTCACAAGCCCATAACCTTGGTATCATCCTTGACTTCACTCTCACATTCAACCCACATATCCAGGATTTGATCTCAAATCCTGTTGATCTCATCTTCACGACATCACCAAGATCTGCCCTTTCCTCTCCATCCAAACTGCTACCATGTTAATATAGTCACTCATCAACCACCTTTTTGATCTCCCAACCTCCTGCTTCTCCCCACTTCAATCTATACTTCATTCTGCTGCCTGGATTATCTTTGTACAGAAATGTTCAGGTCATGACACCCCTCTCCTCAAAAATCTCCATTGATTGCCTATCTACCTCAGTATCAAACAAAAACTCCTCATCACTGGCTTTAAAGCTATCCATCACCCAGCCCCCTCCTACCTCACCTCCCTTCTCCCCTTCCATATCCCAGCCTGCACACTCCATTCCTATGGTGCTAATCTTTACCCTGTGCCTCCATCTCGTCTGTCTCACCGCTGACCCCTGGACTACGTCCTACCTCTGGCCTGGAATGCACTTCCTCCTCAAATCCTCCAGACAATCCCTCTCCCCACCTTCAAAGCCCAACTGCAGGGGCACCTCCTCCAAGAGGCCTTCCCACACTAAGCTCCACTTTTCCTCATCTCCTGCTTCCTTCCATGTCACCCTGACTTTCTCCCTCTGCTCTACCCCCATCTGCCTGTCCCACAGCATTTACGTATGTATGTATATATGTATAATTTTATTTATTTACATCGATGCCTGTTTACTTGTATTGATATTTGTCTCACCCCCTCTAGACTGTGAGTTCATTTTGGGCAGGGATTCTCTTTCTTTATTGCTGTATTCTACTTTCCAAGTGCTTAGTACAGTCCTCTGCACACAATAAATGCTTAATAAATACAATTTTATGAATGAATAAATACCTGTTGGATCCAATCAGAGGCAGGGGCTGGAGGGACATATCGTAAACCAACGTATTAACTGGAAGAATCCAAATAACAAAAGTTTCCAAGAAACTTTTAATTTTCTGTGCATGTGGTAGATTAACAAGCTACCAATTTATTGTATATCCTGATTAAAAATTAGAACTATAAATGTAGTGTCAAATTCCAGTGCTAGAACTACATGAAAACATTTTGCAAAAATTGACAGCCTTCACACCTGAGAAAACTCCATACTTTCCATGCCAGTTGATCCCTAGTTAATTGCACCATTGCATCATGGGTAAGAAATGTCATTGTAAAACTGCAGAGAAGACTTACAGTCTTCAGTCAAAGGAAGCCTAACCTGAAAGACTAGCGACTATGTTTACTGGTACAAGTTCTGGCAGACCCAAGCCAACTTTCTGGATGTATCTTACTCTTAACTTTCTCACTTTTGCTAGCCTTTGTTCCCCTAGTTTGGAACTCCCTCCCTCCCTACAGCTCTTTCAACATTTAAAGCCTTCATAAAATCCCACCTTCTCCAACAAGGTTATCCCAATTAATTATTTAGCATCCTGAACCATCCTTTCACCCAACTCTAACATTTATGAACTTACCTACATCTTCCTTAGAACTCATATATGACAACTGAATTTATTTACTTTAACAGAGTTGTACGTATTTTTTCCATTTGTCTCGTCCATTGTAATTTAAGCTTTTTGTGGTCGGGGGCCATATCTTTTCATTATTCTGTACTCCTCACACATGAAGTACAGTGCACAGCACTAAGTGATAACTCAATAAATGCTATTATTATTACTGCTACTAGTATTACTACAGGTGAAAGAGTAAGGGTCACACTATTTTAAGGTGATTCAGTGCTAATCACAAAATATAGGAGCAGGAATGGTTAATGGAAAAATCACATTTCCTTTGGGGGCTGCTATAAGTCTTCCCTCTCCCGGTGACACCATATTCTTAGCTGCTGGCTTGTTAGAATCAGATTATCTGAACCATCCTCAGTCAGATGCATGAACCAGATTGGTAAAAAGCTGCGGCATTATTACAGCTAAAGCTGTGGCATCATTCCAGGATAAACATCTGGTGTGGTTGTTCTTGTGCTGCTGTTGCTGGGACTTTGACACACTTGCCTCAAGCCAAAACTCTTTAAAGAGCTATAATGTTTACAGAAGGGCCAAACTATATAAGTGATGTCACACACAAAACCCCCTCCTACTCCCCCCTTCTCCAAATTCCAATAAGTAACACTAGACAGTTTAGTAACAGCTAAGAGGACAGCAGCCCTGAACAAATAGCCATCTTGGAGAGATGAAGTGAACCTGAAAGAATATCAATACAAGCAGTTCAAAAAGGAACATGGCCAACACTGAAAATATGAAAAAGTGGGTACACTACAATATACACTGTATACATATTTTGAAGTTTCATGTGTTCAAAGTTGAACCATGTGAAGATTTCCTCCTGGGAGAAATACTGAAGTGAAAAATAGTCTTTATATATTTGTGCAGAATTTAATAATGTTGGTATTTGTTAAGCGCTTACTATGTGCTGAGCACTGTTCTAAGCACTGGGGTAGACATAGGGGAATCAGGTTGTCCCATGTGGGGCTCACAGTCTTAATCCCCATTTTACAGATGAGGGAACTGAGGCACAGAGAAGTTAAGTGACTTGCCCACAGTCACACAGCCGACAAGTGGCAGAGCTGGGATTCGAACTCATGAGCCCTGACTCCAAAGCCCACGTTCTTTCCACTGAGCCACGCTGCTTCTCTAAATTTATGTACTTAGGGAAGCAGTGTGGATTAGTAGAAATAGCACAAGCCTGGGAATCAGAGGATCCGGGTTCTAATCCTGGATCTTTCAGTTGCTTGCTGTGAGCAAATGACTTAAATTTTTTGCACCTCAATTTTCTCATCTGGAAAATGGGGATTCAATACCTGTTTTCCCTCCCTTTTAGACTGTGAGTCCCATGTGGATCAGGGACTGTGTCCAATGAGATTGATTAGTATTTATCAATAAATACAATTGAATGAATAAAAAATACCAATTGCTGTATACGTGTATATGTATGTATGCAAATGTACATGTATATCAATCAATCATTGGTACTTACTGAGTGCTCACTATGTGCAGAGCACTGTACTAAGCACTTGGGATAATAAAATACAACAGAATAATCACATTCCCTGCCCATATCGAGCTTGCATATGATTAAAATAACATGCAGGTTGTCTTACAGCTTGTGTCCACAGGATATGTGCTTACATTTTGATGTCAATCAAAAGTACTTTGTACACTTTCTCTTTCAGAGCACTGTACTAAGAACTTGGAGAGTACAGTAGAAATAGCAGTTATGATTCCAGCCTCAAGGAGCTTACAGTTTCGCAGAGAAGACAGACACTAAATTGCAGGTAGCGAAATCACTAGAATGTAAAGCATGCATACATAAGTGCTATCCGGGTAAGGGGCTGTGAGTATATGAACATTCTAGAAGCAGCATGACTTCATCGAAAAAACACAGGCCTGGAGTCAGCAGAAGCAGCATGGCTTAGTGGAAAGAGCCCGGGCTTGAGAGTCAAAGGACATGGGTTCTAATCCTGCCTCCGCCACTTGTCTGCAGTGTGACTTTGGGCAAGTCACTTAACTTCTCTGTGCCTCAGTTACCTCATCTGTAAAATGGGGATTTAGACTGTAAGCCCCATGTGGGACAACTTGATTAGCTTGTATCTACCCCAGCGATTAGAACAGTGCTTGGCACATAGTAAGCGCTTAACAAATACCACAATTATTATTATTACTTTACTCCAGTGCTTAGAACAGTGCTTTGGACCATGGTAAGTGCTTAACAAATACCATGATTATTATTATTATTACCCCAGGGCTAAGACCAGTGCTTAGCACATAGTAATCACTTAACAAATATCATTATTATTATTATTATTACCATTATCTGGCTTCTAATCCTTGCTCTGACATTTACTTGCCTGTTTTGTGACCTTAGGGAAGCCTCTTTACTTCTTGTGCCTCAGTTTCCTCATCTGTAAAATGGAGATTAAAAAACATAGATTGTTAGCTTCATGTAGGACGTACATTGTGTCTGATCTGATTGTATTGTATCTAACTCAGCTACTAGCACAGTGCTAGGCACATATTGTTATCAGTTGATAAGGAATCACTGAAGTGGGGAAAATAGGAGACATATCAGAGCTCAACTAGGGAAATCTTCCTAGATGAAGTTGATTCAAGGGGTTTCAAATCAATCAATCAATTAATAGTATTTACTGAGACATTCCTCTAAGTAAAGCATTGAACTTAAATACAGAAAGATTAGTAGTCTGCTGAACTGTGAAGGGGGACAGTCTTCAGGCAGAAGGGAGAGTATGAACAAGAGATTAGTGGCCAGCAAGGAAAGAATGAGGCACAGTGAATAGTCCTGGGATATGGATACGAACTAGTGGTGTTTTCAATCAAGAGAATCTGACTCCAACCAGAACAGTACCTGAACTATGTAGGCAAGAGTTCAGACTGGGGCAGAGTAAGGCCTAAGGGTCACTTGGCACCAAGTGGATTAGGCCCCCAGTATGGCATGTGTTGGCAGAAGAGGAGTGAGATATCCAGGGGAAAGGAGGATTCTTGCTTTACCTTTACTATTGTGGGAGATGGATTCTTGCTTCATGCTTGCTTGCTTGGAAGATTTTTCACATTTTCGCTGCTTATATGAACTAGAGCTAGTGATAATGCCACTGATTTCATTGAGCCTATAGCTTCTGGCTTTGCAACTAAATTCTTCATTCATCATCATCATGGTATTTGCTAAGCACTTACTATGTGCCAAGCACTGTTCTAAACGCTGAGGTAGACAAAAGGTAATCAGGTTGGCCCACGTGGGGCTCACAGTCCTACTCCCCATTTTACATATGAGGTAACTGAGGCACAGAGAAGTGAAGTGTCTTGCCCAAAGTCACACAGCAGACAAGTGGTGGAACCAGAATTAGAACCCATGTCCTCTGACTCCCAGGCCCGTGCTCTTTCCACTAAGCCATGTTGCTTCTCTTCATTCTGTAGATCACTTAGCTTGCATTTGAATATGTCAAGATAGTGTGTGAACTAGGATGCAGGACAGATTCCTCACCTTACAACTGTTAAATCACTGGGAATGAGTTTGAGGGCTCTTGAAACTCAGCTGATTTAAAGGGCACACACATTAAAGGGCTCAGTATTGAAGGATTTGATGAGTTCTGTATTCTCAAATATATTTTTGTATTAAACTGTATGCACTGATTTCTCCAGCTGAAATATGAGGGTCAGAATACTCATACATTATCTGACTCTGAGTGGCAATGGAATTGTGCAGATTGATGAATAAACATAAAGCACTCCTTTTGTTAGTAGCTGTAATCTTACTTAATGCATTTTGAGCTGAGAAGGAAAAAAAGAACTAATATGACATTCACAAGTGCTTATTACTTTATCCACAGTATTGGACTACTGATAAAAGAAATCTGTATCAGTAATCTAGAGTACTCTATAAAATATTTGGTCCCCACCACACAATTTATATGGCTATGTATATATTCTTTACAACTTGCTTTCTGACTTAAAATTGTTGTACTATGGTTCCCTCTACATTAAGCACCAACATAGTTATAACACTCATTTCATACAACTAAATACCATTAAATGAAAAACCCTCACTTGACCCCACAGCCCCCTGCAGTTATCACCCTGTCTCCCTCCTACCCTTTCTTTCCAAACTCCTGGAGAGAGTCATCTACACTCACTGCCTCAAATTATTCTCCTCCAACTCTCTCCTGGACCCCCTCCAATCTGGCTTCCACCCCCTCCACTCCACTGAAACCGCCCTCTCAAAGGTCATCAATGACCTTCTTTTTGCCAAATCCAATGACTCCTACTCCATTCTAATCCTCCTCGACAGCTCAGCTATCTTTGACACTGTGAACCATCCCTTTCTCCTCAACATGTTATCCAACCTTGGATTCACTAACTCCAACCTCTCCTGGTTCTTTTCCTATCCCTCTGGCCATTCATTCTCAGTCACCTTTGTGGGGTCCTCCTCCCCCTCCCATCCCCTAACTGAAGGGTCCCTCAAGGTTCAGTTCTCGGTCCCCTTCTATTCTCCATCTACACTCACTCCCTTGGAGTACTCGCTCACTCAGCTTCAAATATCATCTTTATGCAGCTGACACCCAAATTTATATATCCTCCCCTGTTCTCTCTCCCTCCCTCCAGGCTTGCATTTCCTCCTTGGATGTCCGCCCACCACGTAAAACTCAACATGTCCAAAGCAGAGCTCCTTATCTTCTCTCACAAACCCTGTCCTCTCCCAAACTTTCCCATCACTGTGGATGGCAAAACCATCCTTCCCATCTCACCAGCTCACAACCTTGGTGTCACCCATGACTCTGCTTTCTCATTCACCCACATATCCAATCCATCACCAAAGACTGCCAGTCTGCCAGTCCAGACAAAATCACCAAGATCCACCCTTTCCTCTCCATCCAAACTGCTACCACAGAAATACAATCACTCATCCTATTATGACTGGATTACTGCATCAGTCTCCTTTCTGGTGTCCCAACCTCCTGTCTCTCCCCTCTTCAATCCATACTTTACTCTGCTGTCCAGATTATCTTTCTTAAGAAACGTTCTGACCAATAATAATAATAATAATGTTGGTATTTGTTAATCGCTTACTATGTGCCGAGCACTATTCTAAGCGCTGGGGTAGACACAGGGGAATCAGATTGTCCCATGTGGGGCTCACAGTCTGCATCCCCATTTTACAGATGAGGTAACTGAGGCACCGAGAAGTTAAGTGACTTGCCCAAAGTCACAACCATGTCAATGCCCACCTCAAAAATCTCCCTTGGTTGCTTATCAACCTCCATATCAAGCAAAAACTCCTCACTATTGGTTTCAAAGCTCTCCATCACATTGCCCCTTCTTACCTAACCTCCCTTCTCTACTTCTACATCTCAGCCCACACACTCTGCTCCACTGGTGCCAACCTTCTCACTGTGCCTTGTTCTTGCCTGTCCTGCTGTCGACCCCTGGCCTATGCCCTACCTCTGGTGTGGAATGCTCCCCCTCCTCAAATCTGCCAATCACACTTCCCCCCTTCAAAGCTCTACTGAAGGCTCACCTCCTCCAAGAGGCCTTCTCAGAGTAACCCTCCCTTTTCCTCAGCTCCTCTTCCCCTCTGCATCACCCCAACTCACTCCCTTTGCTCTACTCCCTCTCCCTGCCCCACAATACTTGTATATTTATGTACATACTTATAATTCTATTTATTTATATTGATGCCTATTCACTTGTTTTGGTATGTATATATCTATAATTCTATTTATTTATATTTATGCCTGTTTACTTGTTTTGATGTCTATCTCCCCATTTCTGACTGTAAGCCTAGTGTGGGCAGGGATTGTCTCTATTGCTGAATTGTACTTTCCAAGCCCTTAGTACAGTGCTCTGAACATAGTAAGTGCTCAATAAATATGACTGAATGAAAAATGAAAACTGTGCATCTTTGTAGAACTATTATTTACATGTTTTCAGTGCTATACTCAATTAGTTGTTCTAAATGAATACATGTGGACCAGTCTAGGATCTGATCCAGGAGGAAAGGACCTACCAACTCCCAGCCCATGGTCCTTCAGTAGATACCTTTGGTACTGTGGCAGCAATTCTCTTTCAAAAAAACCAAGGCTGCTTTTAATGGGAAATCTTTTCTTCCTGACTTCTCTTTGCTCATCATCCTAGAAAAGAGCTCAGCTCTTGGACTTATCTCTTTAGATCCAAATTTCACCCCCATAAGGACACAATCTAAGGAAAAAAATGAAGTGGGCCATGATATAGTTTTCTAACTTCTGATAGCTATATGTCTTGTTACACACTTCTAGGACATATAGGGAGAAAGGTCATAAAACTCAAAGAATAATCCCACTTCCCCATCCAGTTGTGAAGAAGCAAGTAAATCTATAAAAGGCTGAAAATAAGAACTTATTCTGATTTAAATGTGACTGTGGTAGGGTGTGATATAACAATGAACTTTTAAACAATTTAGCTTTTATTCAATCAATGGTATATATGAAACACTTACACTGTGTAGAATGCTTAATAAGTGTTTAGAGGAGCACAAAAAGACAGTAGTATATATGATTCACAACTCAAGGAGTTTTTAATCTACTGGGAGTGATAAATGCACTAAAGCAAATTACAACTGGGGGGTAAGCAAGCAAATACAAAGATATTTACTTTTTAATAAGTTCTGGTGTAAGGAAGAGAATAGAGTAACTAAGTGCCTAGGAAGTGAGGGCCCAATAATAATAATAATCATCATCATCATGATGGTATTTGTTAAGTGTTTACCATGTTCCAGACACTGTACTAAGTGCTGTGGTAGATATAAGCAAATCAGGTTGGACACAGTCCCTGGCCCACATGGGGCTCAGTCTCAGTCCCCATTTTACAGATGAGGTAACTGAGGCCCAGGGAAGTGAAGTGACGTGCCCAAGGTCACACAGTAGAACAATGGCAGATGGAATTAGAACCAGCTTCTGACTGAGGCCCTTGCTTCATCCACTATACCATATATAGGTTGTGCAATAGGAGATGAAATAGAGTGGGGAGAGGGACATTAGTGACAGAAGTTTTGAGGAGCAGATGTAATTTTAGTAGGACTCTGAAGATGGGGAGAGAAGTGGTCTGTTGAATATTAAGAGGGAGATTTCCAGGCAAGAGGAAGGACTGGAGCAAGAGGTCAATGGTGAGATAAAAACGTTATAGGAGTAGGTTGTGATTTGAGGAACAAAGTGTGCCACTGTCTTTTTTTATGGTATTTGTTAAGTGCTTACTATGTATCAGACATTATACTTAATATAATGTCAAGTTGGACTCAGCCCACGGTCCACATGGGGTTCACAGACTTAATCTCCATGTTAAAAATGAGGTAACTGAAGCATAGAGAATTTAAGTGATTAGACCAAGGTCACACAGCAGACAAGTGGTGGATCCAGAGTTATAACCCAGGTCCTTCTGGCTCCATTTAATCGCTTAGTACAGTGCTCTGCACATTGTAAATGCTCAGTAAATATGATTGAATGAATGAACTAGGCCACTCAGGGTTATAGTGGAAGCAGAGTGAGAATAGGGTATTGGTGAAAGAGCTGACCAGTGAGGAGTTTCAGCTTGAAGTGTTGGTAGTTGGGAAACTATTGGAGGATCTTAGGAGTGGAAAAATGTGTGCAAAATGTTGTTTTGGAAAGTGATCCTGGCAGCAAAGTGAAGTATTGATTGGAGGGGTCAGAGTTGGAGACAGACAGGTCAGAGTGGAGGCTGATGCAGTATTTGAAAAGGAATTTGAAAATATGTTGAAAAATATCAAACAGAAACTCCATACCATTGGCTTCAAAGCAATCAACTTGTCCCCTCCTACCTTACCTCTCTGATTTCCTACTATAACCCAGTCCACACACTTCACTCCTCTAAAGCCAACGTACACACTATATCTCGATCTCAGCTATCTCACCACTGATCCCTTTCCCACGACCTGTCTCTGGCCTGGAATGGTCTTTTCCCTCATATCTGCCAATCACTCTGCCCTCCTTCAAAGCCTTTTAAGATTACATCTCTTCCAAGAGGACTTTCAGGACTAAACCCTCATTTCCTCTTTTCCTACTCCTTTTTGTACCATTCTTGAACTTGGATTTGTATCCTTTATTCACCACATCTTCAGCACCTCAATACTTATGTACAGTGCTTGGCAAAGTAAGCGCTTAACAAATACCATCATCATCATCATATCCATAATTTATTTATTTATATCAATGTCTGTCTCCCCCTCTAGACTTTAAGCTTCTTTAAGCAGGGAGCATGTTGACCAACTCTGTCATATCATATTCTCCCAAGTACATAGTACAGTACTCTGTATACAATAAGCACTCAATAAATAAGATTTTAGTAATTAAAGCAGTTTATTAATTAAAGCAGCATGTCCTAATGGAAAGCCTGGAAGACAGAAAACCTGGGCTCCAATTCTGCTCTGCTACCTCCATGCTATGTAACCATGTTCAAATCACAACTTCTATGTGCCTCAGTTTCTTCATCTGTAAAATGGGGATTAAATCCTACTCCCACCTAGACTGTAAGTCTCATGGCAGACAGGGACTGTATCCAACCTGATTATCTTGTATATACTTCATCACTTACTATAATGTTTAGCAAATAGGAAGTACGCTCCCATACTTAAGTCTGAGTCACATTTAGGACAGGAAAGTGTGTCCTACCTGCATATACTGTATAATAATATTGGTATTTGTTAAGCACTTACTATGTGCAGAGCACTGTTTTAAGCGCTGGGGTAGATATACAGGGTAATCAGGTTGTCCCACGTGAGGCTCACACTTAATCCCCATTTTACAGATGAGGTAACTGAGGCCATAGAACTGAAGTGACTTGCCCACAGTCACACAGCTGACAAGTGGCAGAGCCGGGAGTCGAACTCATGACCTCTGACTCCCAAGCCCAGGCTCTTTCCACTGAGCTATGCTGCTTCAACCCCAGTTCTTAGAACAGTGCTTGGCACATAGTAAGTTCTTAACAAACACCATAATTTTATTATGATTATTTACCAATACCACAATTTGTAAGTATTTGAAACCGTATGGCAGAAGTTTGGATGGCAAGCAAGAGACCTAATCTGAATATATTAACAAGATAGAATTGATAGGATTTGACAATTGTCTGACTAGGCAAGTTGAAAGAGTTCAGTGCTGTAGCCATAAGGCATGCAAATTTCTGTTCACTCAAGTTCTCCTAACCTGTGGACAAATGCAGGGTCAGAAACTATCCTGACATGAGAACACTGAGTCTCAGCCTCCAGAGAGAAGGTGGAAATAGTCTCACTGTGACACTTCAAAGTACTTGGAATGTACAGATATTTACCAGAGAATAGGGAATTGTGTCTACCTACTCTATAGTATTGTACTCCCCCACACACTTAGTACAGTCTTCTGCATACCATAAGTGCTCAATTAATAAGCACTGATTGATTGATTGAATTGGTAGAAGAAAAGAGGGACATCCCATATGGATGAACCTGGTAGAGTAATTATTCTAATAAAGGTTGAGGTGGATGCCGTGGAATAGAAATTTGTTTTTGTTAAATATGTAGTTCTAAGATGGAAGTTATAGTAAAATCACTTAATTAAAACATCCACTATTGAAAGTTCTGTCTAGAATTTAGGGAGGAAACAAGTTCCAATATTGAAATAATCATCCAATATCCCATTCAAATGTTACAGAAACATTTTAGCACCCTATGACAGCTGAAAAGAATGATGAGACCAGTCAATCAATCAGAATTATTGAGCACTTACTATGTGCAGAAGACTGTACTGCTGGAGAGATTACCTGTCTTTACTAAAAATCCACTCCCTCCATCTGCCCCTATGAGCTCATTAGATTAGATTAGACTGTAAGCCCGTCAAACGGGAGGGACTGTATCTGTTGCCGACTTGTTCATTCCAAGCACTTAGTACAGTGCTCTGCACATAGTAAGCGCTCAATAAATACTATTGAATGCGCTCGTTCTTGGAACCTCATCAAAGCACTTGCCCCCTCCCTTCTTCGCTCCTTGATGGCTGTCTTCTGTTTACTCTCCAATGGCTTTTTTCTCACTGTTTTCAAAAATGCTTATGTCTCCCCTATCCTAAAAAGAATTCTCCCTGGACCCTATAGCTCCCTCCAGTTGTCGCCCCACCTCCTTCTTTCCAATCTTCTCCAAATTCCTTGTTCAAGTTGTCTACAGTCGCTGTTCCAAGATCCTCTCCTTCAGTTCTCTTCTTGACCTTCCACAATCTCCCTTCAGCACCCTTCCCCTCACAGACTGTTCTCTCAAAGGTCACAGATAATCTCCTTCTTGCCAAGTCCTACAGCCTCTACTCCATCCTAATCCTCCTCAACTTCCCACCCAACTATTAACCACCCTCTTCTGGAAACCTTGGATTCACTAATACTGTTCTCTTCTGGTTCTCCTCGAATCTCTCTGTCCTCTCATTCTCAGTCTTTTTTCATGGGCTTTTTCACTTCTTCCCACCCCCTAACTGAGGGAGTTCCTCACGGTTTGGTTCTGGGTCCCCTTCTATTCTCCATCTACAAACATTCCCTTAGAGAATTCATTCAATCCCAAGGCTTCAACTACCATCTTTATGTGGATGATTCCCAGATTTACATCTTTAACCCTGATCTCTCCTTCTCTGCAATCTCACATTTCCTCTTGCCTTCAGGAAATCTCTACTTGAATGTCTCATATTTCAAGCATAACATGTCCAAAACAGAATTGCTTATCTTCCCATCTGAATCTTGTCCAGTCCGTGACTTTTCTGTCACTGTAGACAGCAACACTATTCTTCTTTTATGACAAGCCCATAACCTCGGCGTTATCCTTGAATCATCCCTCTCACTGAAACCACACATTCAATCTGTCATTCAATCATGTAGGATCAACCTTCACAATATCATTAAATTCACCCTTTCTTTTCCATCCAAACTGCTATCACATTTAGACAAACACTTATCCTATCCACTTCTCATGCTGCTTGTGAAAAGCACTGTGGTTTAGTGGAAAGGGCACTGGCCTGGGAGTCAGAGGACCTGGGTTCTAATTCTGGCTCTTCCACTTGTCTGCTTGTGACCTTGGGAAAGTCACATAGCTTCGCTGTGACTCAGTTGCCTCATCTGTAAAATGGAGATTAAGACTGTAAGGTCTATATGGGGACAGGGACTGTGAACAACCCTATTACCTTGTATCTAACCAAGCACTTTAGGTACAGTGCCTGGCACATAGTAAATTCTATATTTACATAGAATTTACTATGTATGTACATATATATAACAGGGGCTCTGGCAAGGACAAAATACCACCGAGTTATTTTATTCTAAAGATAGGTTCAGTATAGCTGATGAGTAAAGGTGAGCATGATATAAATAAACTATATTGGCCTTAGACCTTGGAAAAGAAATGCTTTGAGAAGGGGGAAGAAGAAGAGATGGGAAAGAAACCTTCTGTGCCTGGACATTGGGAAAGTAGGAATGGTATTCACCTAAATTCTGAGTCAGACCTTTGCAAACAGCTGTAGAATTTCCTCGGGAATTCTAGGCCTACATGGAGGATGCCTGGGAGATGTATACACACCTCCTGCCTTGATTAGTGCATCAGCCACCTTACTGACTTCCCTGCTTCCAGTCTCTTCGTAATCCTGTCCATAATGCATCCTGCTGCCCGGATCATTTTTCTATGAAAACATTCAGTCCATGTTTCCCCACTCCTCAAGAACCTCCAGTGATTGTCCATCCTTCTCCACATCAAACAAAAACTCCTTACCATTGCCTTTAAGGCATTTCATCACCTTATCCCCTCCTACCTTACACCTCACTACTTTTCTTCTACAACCCAGCCTATTCACCTCTCTCCTCTAATACTAACCTACTCACTATATCTCAATCTCATCTATCTTACTGTTGACCTCTAGCCCATGTCTTGCCTCTGGCCAGGACCTCCCTTCTTTTCATATTTCATAGGAGTCAGAAGGTCATGGGTTCTAATCCTGACTCCACCATGTGTCTGCTTGTGACTTTGTGCAAGTCACTTCACTTCTCTGTGCCTCAGTTCCTTCATCTGTAAAATGGGGATGAAGACTGTGAGTCACCCTATATGAGACAGGGACAGTGTCCAACCCATTAGGCCTGACTCTACCCCAGCGCTTAGAACAGTGCCTGGCACATAGTAAGTACTTAACAAATACCATTATTATTATTATCTGAAAGACAATCACTCACCCTATCTTCAAAGCTTTATTGAAGGTACATCTCCTACCAGAGGTCTTTGCTAATGAGGCCCTCATTTCCTCTTCTCCACTCCCTTCTGTGTTGCCTAGTTAGGGTGAATACTCTTCACTGTACTCTTTCCTCAGGCGTACATCTGGGCTGTGCAGTTTTTATTTGCATTGCTTTTTTTTTTTAATGGTATTTGTTAAGTACTTACTATGTATCAGATACTGTACTAAGAGCTGGGATAAAAACAAGCTAACTAGGTTAGACACAGTCCCTGTCCCCTCGGGCTCGTAATATTAATCTCCATTTTACAGATGAAGTAACTAAGGCATAGAGAAGTTAAGTGACTTGCCTAAGGGCACACAGCGGACACATGGTGGAGTTGGAATTAGAAGCCAGATATTCTGACTCCCAGGTCCATGATCTTTCTGTTAGACCAGGTTGCTTCACTTGTTTTTCCATTTGTTACATTTCTTCACTGCTTATGTGCAGTAAGCCCTTGAGTGCGTGGGTCCCTGGGGCCTTAGTAATGCATCATACTTTCATAACTCCCAGGCATCCTCCATGTAGGACTAGAATTCCCGAGGAAACTCTACAGCTGTTTGCAAGGGTCTGATTCACAATTTAGGTGAATACCATTCCTACTTTCCCAATGTCCAGGGATGGCACAGAAGGTTTCTTTCCCATCTCTTCTTCTTCCCCTTCTCAAAGCATTTCTTTTCCAAGGTCTAAGGCCAATATAGTTTATTTATTTATATCATGCTCACCTTTACTCATCAGCTATACTGAACCTATCTCTAGAATAAAATAACTCGGTGGTATTTTGTTCTTGCTAGAGTCCCTGTTCATTCATTCATTCAATAGTATTTATTGAGCGCTTACTATGTGCAGAGCACTGTACTAAGCGCTTGGAATGAACAAGTCGACAACAGATAGAGACAGTCCCTGCCATTTGATGGGCTCACAGTCTAATCGGGGGAGACGGACAGACAAGAACAATGGCAATAAATAGAGTCAAGGGGAAGAACATCTCGTAAAAACAATGGAAACTAAATAGAATCAAGGCGATGTACATTTCATTAACAAAATAAATAGGGTAATGGAAATATATATACAGTTGAGCGGACGAGTACAGTGCTGAGGGGATGGGAAGGGAGAGGGGGAGGAGCAGAGGGAAAGGGGGAAAAGAGGGTTTAGCTGCGGAGAGGTGAAGGGGGGGTGGTAGAGGGAGTAGAGGGAGAAGGGGAGCTCAGTCTGGGAAGGCCTCTTGGAGGAGGTGAGTTTTAAGTAGGGTTTTGAAGAAGGGAAGAGAATCAGTTTGGCGGAGGTGAGGAGGGAGGGCGTTCCAGGACCGCGGGAGGACGTGGCCCAGGGGTTGACGGCAGGATAGGCGAGACCGAGGGACGGTGAGGAGGTGGACAGCAGAGGAGTGGAGCGTGCGGGGTGGGCGGTAGAAAGAGAGAAGGGAGGAGAGATAGGAAGGGGCAAGGTGATGGAGAGCCTTGAAGCCTAGAGTGAGGAGTTTTTGTTTGGAGCGGCGGTTGATAGGCAACCGCTGGAGTTGTTTAAGAAGGGGAGTGACATGCCCAGATCGTTTCTGCAGGAAGATGAGCTGGGCAGTGGAGTGAAGAATAGACTGGAGGGGGGCGAGAGAGGAGGAAGGGAGGTCAGAGAGAAGGCTGACACAGTAGTCTAGCCGGGATATAACGAGAGCCCGTAGCAGTAAGGTAGCCATTTGGGTGGAGAGGAAAGGGCGGATCTTGGCGATATTGTAAAGGTGAAACCGGCAGGTCTTGGTAACGGATAGGATGTGTGGGGTGAACGAGAGAGACGAGTCAAGGATGACACCGAGATTGCGGGCCTGAGAGACGGGAAGGATGGTCGTGCCATCCACAGTGATAGAGAAGTCTGGGAGAGGACCGGGTTTGAGAGGGAAGATGAGGAGCTCAGTCTTGCTCATGTTGAGTTTTAGGTGGCGGGCCGACATCCAGGTGGAGACATCCTGGAGGCAGGAGGAGATGCGAGTCTGAAGGGAGGGGGAGAGGACAGGGGCGGAGATGTAGATCTGCGTGTCATCTGCGTAGAGATGGTAGTCAAAGCTGTGAGAGCGAATGAGTTCACCAAGGGAGTGAGTGTAAATGGAGAACAGAAGAGAGCCAAGAACTGACCCTTGAGGAACTCCATCAGTTAAAGGATGGGAGGAGGAGGGGGTGCCAGCGAAGGAGACCGAGAATGACTGGCCAGAGAGGTAAGAAGAGAACCAGGAGAGGACGGAGTCCGTGAAGCCAAGGTGAGATAAGGTATGGAGGAGGAGGGGATGGTCGACATTGTCAAAGGCAGCAGAGAGGTCAAGGAGGATCAGAATGGAGTAGGAGCCATTGGATTTGGCAAGAAGGAGGTCATGGGTGACCTTAGAGAGAGCAGTCTTGGTAGAGTGGAGGGGACGGAAGCCAGATTGGAGGGGTCTAGGAGAGAATGGGAGTTAAGGAATTCTAAGCATCCATTGTAGACGACCCGTTCTAGGATTTTGGAAAGGAAGGGATTAGGTCTATTGCAACCAATGAAATAATCTTTAGGATTTTTTTATTGTCCCAGTTATATCTGTCCTTTGCAGAAATGGGGGAAAAAACAGTGCTTTTGTTAGATTATTATCATTAAGCACCAAGAGTATACTAGGTGTTATATGTTGAAAGGTGTATGATGAACCTTCTAAAAATAAAAGACATATGCACTGAAATTTATATGGTTATCTAGATAAAGGTGACACAATTGGGAATATACTGTTCTGTTTAAAGACAGAAAAATGCACAATTATTTTTAGAGTGGGTCTGTAGGATTTTCTGGTAGGGAGAAGAAAGCTCTCTCATGTCTTGGGGATCAAATCAAATGTATGGTTGGCTATTTAAGGCAAAGAAGATGGAAAAAAACAAAACAAAAATGTTTTGTTATATACCTTTGAATCAGATAATGGTACAATTTTACAAGTTTTCTCAAGGTAATATTTTCCAAACATTTGCCTTAAAACCTAAGAGAAAAATATTGCTCTATTTGACGTATGAAAATAAAATAAAAACTATCCAGGTCAGGTTTTGGAGATAATCATATTCAAGTCTGGTGCTGAGGACTCCATTGAGGAAGACAGAGGCGGCTTTGGAGTGTACATGGGGCATGCAACCACCTTAGGTGGGGATCCTACAAGAGGATGCCAGCCTGGCAGGGTAAGGTGGCAGTGTAGACACAATATTAGTGGGGGTGTAGCTGACATTGGTAGTAGGAGTACAGCACTAGAAGGCATGGTAGCAATGTCAGAGGGGTGATGACAGTGAAGGCATGGGCAAAATTTTGTGGGGGTAGCAGACTGAAGAGTTGGGGGACGTAATGCAGTGCAGCAAGCAGGGAGAAGAGGAGTGCTGCACAGATATGTCTTTGGTTCAAAGCTGAAAAGCACCCTGCCCAAATCTAAGTGACCATCCTGTTAAACAGGGAACTGAGTGGGGAGCAGGGGGATGAAAAGCATAATAACACTGGAGCAATGCAGGTGGGACAGGGATTGCCCCCTCTTCCACTCCTTGCTGAGGAATGTTCAGATTCCACTTGGCTTCCATATGATGTCAAGCGGAATTTTGCCCATGGGCACATTATAACTTGATGATATCATTCAGAATTGAAGAGGGTAGTGAAGTTTTCCCTGCCAAAACAAGAAAAAAGTCTGAAGCCATCCCTTGGAAGTTGAAAATAGGACAAAACACATTAAAGTACTATCTTATCAGTGGTCCCACAGACCAAACATATAAGGTCATATAGGCTATGCATCTGCCACTCAGCATATCAAGGCTTTCTTGTGGGAATGACTGAATGTGGGAGCTGCTAAGTCCTTCCTATAAGATGCAATTTATTCTCATTCCTTCTATATGCCTCTTCCAAGCTTGCTCCCTGCCTCTTACCCATGCTCCTTCACTTTCTAATGTCCTTCCTGCCAAGGCTCCCTGCCTGCTTTCATCCTCAACTGTTACCATGGTTAAAAGCACATAACCATCATTCACCAAGCTTTGAAAATGTCCTTTGACTCTTATATCAACATCAGCATAACTCTTCCCAAATGTCCCAGGATAAGCATACTTTTTGAAATCATTATTAAGTAAGCACAGTTGACACATGGCATGAGGGGAAAACCAATAAATTTTACCTGCACAATGTGATGAGATCAATGTCACAGTAATTACACTTTGCAGTAGAGAGGATGACTAATGCACTGCCTATAAGAACTCCCTGTTCTTATTTCAGGCTCACATCCAGAATCCAGAAGAAGAGGGCAGCACAATTACTTCCAAAGACTTCAGTCATTATCTTTGGACTGAAAACTGCAGTTGGGGATGTGGCTGTTTAGTACCCAAGCAACAGAAGGCCTATTGACAGTCCCATTGGAAGCATGCAAAAGCAGCAGTGGGCAAGATCTGGGAGTGGTAAGGTTCCCCTCACCTAGGGGGTGATCCCTCTTTAAGATAAAGCACTGATATTGTGCCCCACTATTCAATTGCTAAACATTGGGCCAACCATCTTTGTCCACGACTTTCCCACATTTCCTTCCTTCCTCCTCTGCTGCCCTACCCCTTTGCCAACAGTGACTATGTCTGAACGATGTCTCAGGGTTTTCCAACATCACTACTCCAACTGTCCTGATTCCCAGCCCGGTAGGTGGATTTCTGTTCGGGAGTCCAACAAAGTGAGGTTCTGTCTCTGCTTCTCTATCTCCCTTCTTTCTGTTTACCAAGGAGACAAAGTGGCATATACTGCCCCAGTGTTTGAGGGCAGAGCAGTGCAGTGATTAATGTCTGTTAAAACCCTGAGGTTTTAAGAGGGAAATCTGCACACACTCTCCAAGTAGCCACTTTTACTGTTGCTTTTGATAAAAGAATCTGCACTTCTTTTCTTCTCCTTAGAAAGCTAAATTCAACCTCACAAGGCCACTTGGTCTTGTAGGTCGACCATGGGATTTCAGTCTGGAGATGATGATGAACAACAGCTTGAAGCTTTTGACCATTTCTTAACTTGCAATTCCCATTTCCCTCACCCTCCTGGGGGAACAAAGATCAATAGAACAAGTCTCCTTTCAAGTACAGATTCAGAAACCTCATCTTAGATGTAGCTGCCAGGATTCCTTGCCAAGTCCTTCATCTCAAACTGAACTGGCTCCCTAAACAACATCCTCTGCCAAGGAGGACTCCAATCACTTCAAAATGCCCAGGGTTATAATGTCTGTCTCATTCTCCCTCCGTCTGGCCTCATTTAGATATTCAAGTCAGTACTAGATGACCACACATATCTAGTGACTTCTTCATCACCTGCCAAAATGTTGCACCAACTCTGGTAACTCAGTTTAGGTGCAAGCCAGGGATTAGTTGACACGTATTGTTGCAGAGAAAAGCCAAGGGAAAAACTTGTCCAGTTTTATTATCACTTATACACTGTCATAGCTTTGCTTTGTGGAGATCAAATAAAATTCTCTTTCCCTTGGCATGACCATCTTAAATATGTAGATTACATTACTCAGTTCTGCCAGAATGTCTTCCTCTGTGAGTTTTGGACTAATGTTATGGCAGAAATCGGGAAAGTTCTTCTCTCAACATGTGTCTTTCTGGTGACAATTCATTCATTCACTCAATCGTATTTATTGAGCACTTACTATGTGCAAAGCACTTTACTAAGCGCTTGGAATGTACAATTCAGCAACAGAGAGAGACAATCCCTGCCCAACAACGGGTTCACAGTCTAAACGAATGCAACCTTATGGTAGAAGAAGCAGTTGTATGCATGTGTGCTTGTGTACAGAGTTGCACAAAGTGAATTCTGCAGCATGAGGTCTGCTTACATTAAGTTGTCTTAGAAAACAAACTCACTTTTATAGGAGAACTGCCTCATGAGGAACAGAGCTTGTGACTGACCTGGTACCATAGATCCTCCACAAGGTCTAGTTTGGGGCTGAGCACCCTGTAATAAACACCATTAACTGAGTGACTGAATGAGAGCATGGGTCGGGTTTTCTATCTCTTGAATTCTCTCATACACTTACTGTAGTTCTCTGCTCAGGCAGTGCTCTATAAATGCTATAGATTGACTGTTTGAAGATAACACAATGAGGACCTGTTCCGTGTCTCTTGAGAACTCCAAAGCAGGGCTTAAATTTCAGCAGAAGGGATTTAGGTTAGGCATTGTAAAGGATATCCTCCCAGTAAAGGCTGTAAACTACTGAAGTATCTTGCCAATACAGAGTTTGGTAAACTCCCTTTCAGAGTTTTATTGAAGCATTTAATAGGTTGCATCTCTTGAGTATAATTTCAGGATGATTTTGACCAGAATCAGGAGGTTGGACTTGATGACCTCCTGAAGACCGTGATAGCTTTTGATCAATGTTTCTCTTGAACACTGAAAATGCCTATAAAATCAAGATTATATTTTTTTTTATCAGGTGGCAAAGACACTCTCATTTATGTGAATGAGGCAGCATAGAACACACAATGAAGAGAAAAGGAGAGTACAGTTATTTTAGACAATGACCTCTGGTTTGAAATAAAAAAATTAAACTATAGAGTTTGTAACATGAAAGGAGTGACTTGTTGCTGAGACCATTTGGTAGAACTCCTTTTAGCTTTCCAGTCAGTCAGTCAATTCTGTATTTCAAGTGCTTACTGTGCAAAGAGCACTTTACTAAGCACTTGTGAGAGTACAATATGACAGACACATTCCTTGCCCACAACGAGCTTACATTAATTATAAGATATGATGCACTAGTATTTGTAAATATATTTAAGAACTACTTTTTGGCCTCAAATCTTTTCCTAACTATTCACGATTTGAACAGGCAACCCCTATGATGGCTGATTTACTCACCATATGAAATTAAATTTGTCCCAGGTTTTGTACATATTTTAATATGACTGCTTGAGGCTTATAGTGATAAGTCCATGGGTACTGCATAAGCTTTCATGTGATTGTTCCAGTTTTGAGGTAATTCCCATCCTAGAGGACTTTATCTTGGTTCTAATTTGCTTTGTTTAGCACCACTGAGGAAATAC
The DNA here is from genome assembly GCF_004115215.2 of Ornithorhynchus anatinus. Taxonomy (NCBI): domain Eukaryota; kingdom Metazoa; phylum Chordata; class Mammalia; order Monotremata; family Ornithorhynchidae; genus Ornithorhynchus; species Ornithorhynchus anatinus. Next base: position 114,411,588 of record NC_041729.1, read on the forward strand.
TTACAGATGGACAATTAATGTTCTTTGATGAGCTGAAGAATTACCCTGATTGAGCAGTTACCAACTCTTCTTTCTCCAAACTGATAACCTCACTCATCTCATCTCTGAAGAGAGATAAGACTTATAGGAGGAATTTCCCTAGGGAGATAAGACTCATAGGAGGAATTTCCCTAGGGAGAAACACTCTTTTGGTTACCTGATAAATCTGCAGCACCAAACCTTTAAGGAATAGCCTTTGAGTAGCATGACCATTTAACTGATAAAGTTATTTATCCTGTGTGGTCACTACATTTTTTCCAACTCTTTAGTAATAACTGCGCTCATCCCAAGTGAATATCATACTGGTTTAACTTCATCCATTTTCCCTTGGCAAACGAATTCCCACTAAGGGCTACAATATGTGGGTATATTCCTAATGAATGTATTGAATTTATTCAATGAATTGATTAAAAAAAAAACCTCTCATTCACGAGTACAGCTCTCACCTTGATCTCATATATATGGAAATAGAAATTAAAATAAGCAAACTGTTTGCATACCTACATGATCAGCCAGGTAAATTCAACTATTTATTTCATGGGGAAATACTGCCTAGAGATGCACTATCATTCTGGTGCAATTAGAGGGAAGGGATAATTTAAATGTGTGCATATTGGCATGGATACACATCACCCCACCAAAATATCTAGCTATCCTTTGGGTTTGAAGGTGAAATTACTAACAGTATGATTTTTATTTGTGTGTGCATGTAAGCTGGTAAAAAATGGAGACCACCTCCTCCCCATTATAACAAAGTCAGGCTTGGGGATCAACAGTAGGGTCTTCCACCAAATCCCCTCCTCCTCCAAGGTCTTGTCCTTTGCCACCATAATCTTATATAGCCCATTCTGTGTCCTGACTGCCCTCCCAATTCTCTTCTTTCTCTGAGCACTCCCCCATCTACATCCTTCTACACCTCAAATTCACCCCTCCTACTCACATTCCGTTTTCCTAATCCCCCCAACCCTCCACCCCTGACTTTTCTGGTCTCTCTTTGTTCCCCTTTGCAGCTTCAGTGGCACAGACTATGGAAACTGATTCAACAGTACTGCACAACTCTCTGTGGCCAAAAATGAAGGGTTGGAGTGGGGCAGGGAGAGTAGAAAACAGTGTTGGAGAATAAGAAAGAAGAAACAATCACCACTTTCGCCAAGCCTCCTCTTAGGCAAGCCCAAGAAATGTCCAGGAATGGGGGCAGTTAGTCTGAGAAGCACTGGACTCCAGATGCTAGAGGAGAGGAGTGGGAGTCAAGACCTATGTTCTAATAATGGCTTTACCACTTGCTCATTGTGTGAACTGGAATGTCATTTAACTTCTCTGTGCCTCAGTTTCCACATCCATAAAGTGGGGAATAAGTACCTGTTCTCCTTCCTCCTTAGAGTGTCTTGGAATCCAATCCATCAAGTATTCTTAGATTGGCAAGGTTTTGTATTATCACAGGGCCTTCCACAGTCCTCAGTTATAAATAACGAGTCCTATTTCCTCCTCTACATATGTGAATTTGCTTTAGAGGGAGACATGTACATTCAGGGGGAGGGAAGAATCAACTTGAATATTTTTGTTCTCATAGTGTAAGTGCCAAGAAGCTTCTGGACTTCTAATAAGAGAAAATTAATCACAGCCCAACAGCAGAAAAAACACAAGGCCCCCAAATTTTAGCAGCTGTCAGAAGATTAGAATTTATAGCTCCAAATAGCTTCTTCAAACATAAAAGCAATAGAACTTTCCACTAATTTCAAAGTTCCAGTTAATTCCACAAATTAAGAAGCCAAACATAAGACGAGAAGTAAAATTTCAAAATTAGAAAAGGCTTTTCTTTCCTAAGCAATAATTTTTATATTTTATCTGCCTTTCTTCCATGTTTCACATTCTGTGAATGTATGAAAGTCCTGCTGAATTTTGCGGTTTTTAGAAAGGAAAAATATTAAATCTCCTGATAACACATGGGAAATGAGTGTAATATCTCTAGCCTTTAGGAACAGCAATCGAGTGGACACAAGATCAAGATAAATCATAACAGTATTAAGTTACTAACACATTTGTGAAAACCAACTCTAGGTACAAAGCTATACTGACAGATAGTATCAATATACTATCAAACTATATAATCTATCAATATACCTATCTATAAACAACAATGGGTAGTTGTTACAGGATTTTCCCTAAAGTGATTAAATGCTGTAGTTGACATATGCCTTCCATCAAAGACCTTGACCTTTATATCATATTGATAGTTATTGTATAGAGGGTGAAGGTAAGCAAAAAAAGTAACAAAATTGCAAAATCAGAATGCTGATTTGAAATCAGAAAAGGTCTCTGGTAGGGATTTCCAAGGATAAAGCTTTCAGGGATGATGTTTATGAGGCAATTCTAGGGCTATGAAGTATTAAATAATGTATTCCATCTTAGAAAGGCCAAACCTTTAGAGTATTGCGAAGCTTACAATTCCTTCAGGTTGTTACGAAGTCACTCCACTTGAAATTCACCATTACTGACTAGCAAAATCATCAGCCTTAATTTGTCCTGTGTCTCTCCAACCTTTCTTTACATCTCTTCCTGTAACTTCCTTACCTAACATTCACACCACTACCACCTAGCTATCATTCCCTAATCAGTCACGGACCATCTTCGATTATTTCATTCTTGTGAAGTAGAAAACAAATCCATTCTTTGAAAGCATGCAAAGTCACATCGTTTATAGACTCCAAGAAACAGAGATAATGTGCTGCCCCAATAGAAAATTGATAGAAAGGAATATATTAGGTTAATTGGCCTAAATCTTAAATCCTCCCCAATGTAAAATATAGAATGAACTAACCCCTGTTCTCAGTACATAAAATAAGTGCCTTTCTCAGTTCGAAAAGTTGACCATGTAGACTTAGTGCTTGTTTTTAAGAGAACAAAGATAGGCAACAAGTGAGAAGATCTGTCAGTGAAATTGTACATCAGCCCTAAACTGATGATTAAATCAAACACTCTACTTCTCTTCAATCTCAGATCACTTCCTGACTCCAGGATATTTCTACACAAATATCCCAGGGTCATCTTATGCTCACCATATCCAAAGCTTTCCTTCCAAATCCTTTCTCCCACTTAACTTTCCCATCACTGTTTTTGTCTCCATCAATCACCCTGTTCTGATTATAGAAATCATTGTTTCAATTATTCCAAAATTGGGATCAGCAGATCAACTTTCAGGATCTTTATTGCTGTCAAATTCTGAAAGTAACTATTAGAATTGGAACCATCACAATCTTTATTATGTGGTTTATTGATGAACATGTTGAAATCTGCTTTAAATTTTAAGTTTTCTACACCCATGACCTCACTTCTTCTCCAATTCTCTCCTTCAACTCTCTAATCTACCCTCTCTGAGGTCACAAATGATCTCTTTCTTGCCAAATTCAATGGTCTCTACTCAATCCTAATACTCCTAAACTTCTCAGGTACTTTCAACCCTGTGGACTGCCCACTTCTCCTGGATATATTACTCAAGCTTGGTTTCACTGACGATGTCCTATCCTTTCGCCTCTCATTCTTGACCTCTTTCATGGGCTCTTTCTCTACCTCATGTACATTAACTGTGAGTCTCCCTCAAGGCTCAGTTCTGTGTCTTCTTCTACTCTCCATCTACACACACTCACTTGGAAAACTCATTCTCTCCTAAAGCATCAACTACCATCTCTATGTTGATATTTCTCAAATCTACATTCTCAGATACATTCTACATGTACCTTGATTGTGTCTATCACTGATGATTTCTTGCCCATGTCCTCTCTTCTTCCAGAAACTCCCTCCCCATTCATATATAACAGATCAGGATGCTCCCCACCTCCAAAGTAATATTAAAGTAACATATCCTCCAAGAGGCATGCCCTGATTAAGCCCACATTTACTCTACCAACTTCCTACCATATTATGTTGTACTCTCCCAAGTGCTTAGTGCTGTGCTCTGCAGAGAAGCAGCATGGCTCAGTGGAAAGACCACGGGCTTGGGAGCCAGGGGTCATGGGTTCGAATCCCACTCTGCCACTCATCAGCTGTGTGACTGTGGTCAAGTCACTTCACTTCTCTGGGCCTCAGTTCCCTCATCTGTAAAATGGGGATTAAGACTGTGAGCCTCATGTGGGACAATCTGATTACCCTGTATCTACCCCAGCGCTTAGAACAGTGCTCTGCACATAGTAAGCACTTAACAAATACCAACATTATTATTATAATTATCAAGTGCTCAATAAATAAAATTGATTAACCGACTGCTTTAAATTTGAAAGTTTCTACATACAGCACTTTAGAGAGGAATACTTCAAAATGGGCATTTTGTAGCATAAAATTTTTTAATCATAAAACCCTTTTTTTCCTCCTATTTTCAGACTAATGGTTTACTTCTTCATTGTTATTAACAAAAACCTATTATAAGTTAAGGAAGGAAACATTACGATGCACAGTTGCATGGTTTCTATAATCATCCTATGGTAGTATAATTACTGTTTAGTTGATAGGCTTCAAGTACTAGTGATGAATGTAGGTCTATGCTTGGCATATTGCTGGTAATACCAGAGCAGGCTAGGCTGCGAAAAGAGAAGCAACAAATAAGAAATATTGCAGCCCAAACTATATTTTAAATAACCGTTTTTCTCCTCCATGCACTGAAAATTGAATAGTGTACTGCTATTTCAATAAACATGCTTTGGTACTATAGAATGAAAATAGTAACTTTGTGTATTTCAAAAAGCAGGTGCTCATGACAGAAACCTACACACCTGTGATATGAAGGATTTAGTAATCTCCCCATGATTAAGGAGATGTATGTTTAGTGATCTGCAATTAAAATGAGTTGTTTACTTTTTCTATTAGCCCTGTAATTAGTCATCAAGGCATGATCTGCTTGATACCAGGTGAATTTAGCAACCCAGTATGTTTTTAAGTGGCATGTAGCTTGGACACTGACAGTACTACACAATAAGTGTACGACACAAAGTGATCTCCACTTCTGTAAATGTTAAATGGAAAAGTGAATAGAAGAAGGAACCATGGGCAAGAATAAATTAAAAATGAAAATTTGGTTCTTGGGAATTTCTGTTTATTGATGTGTGGCACATCAACTTTTCTCTTTGTCAATTTAAATGATAAACTTTAGTTATCATTATCCAATGCAATTTGTGATCATTAGTATAAGGCTAAAATGGGATTCTGCTAATTGAAAGGAATGCAATGGGCAAGCAAAGGGCATTTTGTAAAGTAGTATAACGAGATAATAAAATCAAGAAAATATAGCCACAGACATTGGTAGGGTTGCAGTAATTTAAATGTGCCACTAAGGAAAACTAAAGTCTTTGGCTAATGCAAGTAAAAGTCTCCAGTCTCTTTATCCATAGGAAAGTGTGCATAAATAACTCTGCTGGTAAAATCAGAAAAGGAGATGATAGGTCAGGAACATTAAAGTTTATTTACTGTCTGTAGTGCTTATGTGAATAACAATAAACCACTTTCCCTTAAAATCTCATGGAAAAGAATGAACTAATAATAATAATAATAATGTTGGTATTTGTTAAGCGCTTACTATGTGCCGAGCACTGTTCTAAGCTCTGGGGTAGACACAAGGGAATCAGGTTGTCCCATGTGGGGCTCACAGTCTTAATCCCCATTTTACAGATGAGGTAACTGAGGCACCGAGAAGTTAAGTGACTTGCCCAAAGTCACACAGCTGACAAATGGCCAAGCCGGGATTTGAACCCATGACCTCTGACTCTAAAGCCCGTGTTCTTTCCACTGAGCCACGCTGAACTCTTTCTTCAATAAGAATGCTTCACATACTACTCAGTATATTAACCCAAATATTATACCTCCAAGCCGCCTGATGATCTATACTCTAGCATTCTCTGACTGCATAAATATTTCTGCAATTTTAGGAGTGAAACTTTAGGAAACCTCTCACTTTGTGGTGTTTCATCCCCAAACTCATCTACCAATATCTATTGAGCTGTTTACTGACAAAGGAAAATCTCTGAAAGGTAAAGAAGGAAATGGACTATCCTGATAGATAACAGAGTTAACAATGTGAAAGCTTAGTAATTAGGAAGAAAACAAGAAAAATAGTAATTAATATTTCCTAAAGTTAAAAGACAAGATAAATGTTATAGGTTGCAGGCTTCTCTACTTTCAGAACATAGTTTCACAAGCTTAGTTCCAGGACAGTTTTACAAAATTAAATATTACAAACCAAAAATTCAAGTTTCCCCCCAGAAATTTTTTAGCATTGGTTGAACATAATAATAATAATGTTGGTATTTGTTAAGCGCTTACTATGTGCCGAGCACTGTTCTAAGCGCTGGGTTAGATACAAGGTAATCAGGTTGTCCCATATGAGGCTCACAGTCTTAATCCCCATTTTACAGATGAGGTAACTGAAGCACCGAGAAGTGAAGTGACTTGCCCAAAGTCACACAGCTGACAGGTGGTGAACAAGGATTAGAACCCATGACCTCTGACTCCTAAACCCGTGCTCTTTCCACTGAGCCATGCTGTGTCTACATAATTCAGATGGTGAAAACCGTAGCTGGATTATAATTATGAGTGTATGGTTGATTCAAATGAAATTCAAGGTGTACGCTTCATTTAGGAGATATGTATATTTTTAACATTGTGGATTTAGCATTTGTGCAAGAAATTTAACATTTTTAATTGAAACTGTGGGATGAACTTTTTCATGGCTGTGTCTTATGACAATTAGTTAAAATATATATCATTTCTGTTTCTTTCAAATGAAACATTTGGTATGAGGTGGCTTTCTAAAAAATATGTCAAAAATCAGGAATGAATTGAAGAGTCTCATTAAAAACTAAATACCCAAGCAGTTCCCACTCATTCTAACTTGCCGAGTTGCAATTTTAAGCTGTTTTCCATATGGTAGATTTGTTTACAACTGACTAGTCGTAAGAGAGTACTAAATAATTCCAATAATGTATACCTGTGGGTATAGTAAAAGCATAACTGGAAGAAAGAAGCAAGAATATGGTAGACTTGAATTTCCTCCTGAAATGTTCTCTGGGTTCACAAGATATGTAGCTTTAGGAAAAAAGAAAATCAATAAACAAAATACCTAATGTTATGATAGACCAGCATACTTATAAATTGCAATTGTAGTTGTAAGTCTTCAATTTGAGAATTTTCTTATGTGCTCCACTGTTGTATTCCCTGCCTTTCAAATACCCAAGGAGAAAATAAATTGATCATATTTATGTAAAATATATCTATCAGATGGTTTAAAGATGCTGTTATCTTCATCACTCCAGGAAGAAGATTGGTATCATTTATTGCTATTTTACCACACAGGAAACAGGAGAAAATCTACAGATGCAGCCAAAGAACAGAACAGACAATCCCTAAGACCACCAACCATGTTTATCCTTCTGTACCATCCATGTACTGTGCTCTTTGGTATGGCAAGTTACTATAACCTCTCTGGGTTTCTTTCCTGAGTACAAAATGCCTTGCACATACACAGCCGTATGCCATTGCTGACCTTAATGTATACCCTTTCCTTTTGCTCCTGCTCTTTATCAACCTGTACTTGAGACCTTCCTACAGACAACAATGTAAATAAAACGTAGCTACATTAAAAAAATAAAAAAAGATGAGGATGTACCATGAATATGGACTTTAATGATTCCTTTGTCTGCTACTCTGTCAAATATTTGCAATTTTGTACAATGCTCCTTTGACATGAAGTTTTCCATAATTTTGGCATGTTAGGTTTTTAAGAATCCCAAGAGGTAATTGTGCTTTTTACTTACAACTTCTTAAAAGTCTGCAGTTCCTGCTCAGAGTTCTTAAGCAGCAAGTAACTGGTGAAATTTTCAATCTAACTGCAGTGAAATACATTTACACACACATGAAAGTAACACTGTATTAGCATCCTGTGTTAGATGCAATTCAGCCACACCTTGAGGTAGAATTTTCTCCGTGAATGAATCTCCTTGTAGTTGCAAAAATATGCTACATAAAATGGAGGTAAAGTATGCATCTCATTTACTTTCACCACAAGCATTTGAATGAGAAATTATGTCTTCTGAATAATGCATTAATTGCTTGTGCAGTCACTTAAAAAATTCAATAGTTTGTTCTCTCTTTTGTATGAGTTCACTGTTATAGAACCCAAAATATCAGAGACATAAAATAGCAGTCGATTGTGAATATATTTCAGTTATTTGAGACTTGTCTGCTAAAAGTCAAGTTTTGAGTAAAAATGTTGGTAAAAGTGCATCCATGAACTTTGTTATACTGTCCAATTAAGAACAGTATAATATCATTAGCTCTGAACCAAGTTACATTTATTTCCTACAACATTTTTACTGAGAGAAATGATATGCTAAACAGATCTCCCTTTGTTCTACAAAGAATTCTGCCCATTTCAGATCCCCTCTTGAAACAGTTGAACAAGCTTATAGGAATTTAAAAGAACAGCTCCCTTCACTTGAAATAACTGCAGCAACTACAATTAGTGTGAGATTTCAGTCAAAATGGAATTAGAGGTGATTCAGAGGTGGATTTTGACAGCTTGGCTATGGTGGTAATTGAGCTTAAGCTCTGCTAAAGCAGAATTCCCCCTGAGAATTACATCACTCGTGCCTGATTTTCCTTCTGTTTCAGTAGTTGCTTTAAGAACTTCCTTTTTGAAATAAGACTCTATTCCAACTCTTAAGAACACTTCTTCCCATTGTAATTATTTTTCAAATAACAAACTTTTTTTTAACTCACAAATGCCTAAAGAGGCAAAGTAATACCATCAACTTGTTCTCAAATGGGCCTGGGAGTAAGAAGACCTGTCTTTTGATTCTGGCTCTGCCACTTGTCTGCTGTGTGGCCCAGGACAAGTCACAAAACTCTTTTTGTGTCTGTTACCATATTTGTAAAATGACAATTAAGACTGTGTAGGACATGGATTAACTCCAACCTGATTAGCTTGTATTTACCCCAGTGCTTAGTACAGTGCCTGGCACATAGTAAACACTTAACAAACACCATGTTTATTTTAAAAAAGGGGTCAGTCTTTTTCTTTCCAAGAGAGAATACACAGAAGGCATCCACTCACTGTGGTTTTCAGGAAACAAAGTGCCTAATTTTGTTTAATTTCTGATGCCGGATATAGTGGAACTATGCGAACATTTGAATAGAAAAGTGTTTGTCTGGCAGCTGGAATTTCTTTCCAGTGATTGATTACTAGACAGACATATAGGCACTGCTGAGAAAATGATGCATTTGGAATAACTGAATTTACAGATCTTAACAAGATGCTCAGGTCCAGTGTTTTTGGCACAAAGAAAAATTGATTTGATAAGACATAACAAAATGATAGTGTGTACATGCAGATCAATTATCCTGTAATTTCATCCACTATCATTGTAGTAGTCAAACAAAATTAAAAAGAGGTTCAATTGTCATCATGTTTTCTTTATCTTTTGAGCAACAACCACTGTAATGTTATAGCAACAGTGAGACTTTACCAATAATTCTTCTCTTGACAGGATATTATTCACTTGCAGATCTCCCATCTGTCATTTTAACTAAATCTGAAAAGAAACTACAGGTTTAAGTATGTCTGTTCCATCATTTAAAATGTTTATTTTCATTAATTTCCAAGGGTTGCAGAGCAAACTCTTTGTTTAAAATAACTGGTTTCCTTAGTTCTATTACAATGTTTGGGCATTTTTAATACCATTCTGTTTATAAAGAAACAGAACTTATCCTCAAAATTGTGTTGTCTTCTACAAAGAAACTGTACACTTCATTTCCATGTGCTCTACTGGTATTACAGCAAACAAGTTGAAAAGCATACCTGACATATATATGCAATATTTACATTCTTGTCAGTTCATATTAATACAGGAAAGTTAAACACTGCATGTTGGAAAATGATGTAAAAGTTTAAAGTTTAAAGATTCATATAGTAAAGACCATAAAAATTGGGATTGACTTGTTAAGCAACAAATGGGCACAGTGACATTAAAGCCCATATTATTTCCCTTTTGATGTGTCCTGTTATAAAAAGCATAGGTACCTGAATTTTAGACTGTTAAAGTTATTAGGTTATACTGGTTAAAAATTATTCATCCAAGGTATGTTAAACGTAGAGAATTTTAGAAAGTTAGCCCAAAGAGCTATAATTTTCAAGACATTACCCAGCTGGTTTTCAAATATAATCTCTATAGAATTTTTAAATAAGAAATGAGGGAGAGGGAAGTCAAGAAGCCTGAAATTCAGTACCTGATGAGAACATGCTTACTGTGAAGAAAATATATTGATTCCATCATGTCCTTATGAACATGTCAAGCTGTAATTAGTTATTTGTTGAACTCCATAGGCAGCAAGATGTTGCAGCTTTGGAGTTAGTTATCAGTAAAACCATAGTCTTCTGGAGAGCATCCTTATGTGTATTTTAAACCTGGTGCAGGCTGTACACAAAAATAAAACTTGAAAAGTTATTGCAAAAGTTTGGTATTTTATTTTCATATCTGTTCTTTTTAATCAGTAAGTAGGAATTCTAGTGCTGATTTGCCTCAAGATTTATCTCAAACCAGGGGCCAAGGGTAAACCTTTACAGTTGGATTTCAGTTACATTTGAGGAACTCATTTTAGAGAATGACCAGCTAAATAATTATCTTGTGGCCCTGTTGTATTCTTTATATTGGTTTCAGTACAACTGTATTGGTAATATTCAGCTTAACTAAATGACAGTGAAGAGCAAACCACCTATAAATCAGTGGAAAGAACTCACTGATTCATTCAGTCAGTCAGTCAGTAGTATTTACTGAGCACTTACTATGTGCAGAACACTGTACTAAGCGCTTGGAATGTACAATTTGGCAACAGATAGAGACAATCCCTGCCCAGTAATGGACTCGCAGTCTAAACGGGGAAGAAAGCAGAGCAAAACAGAACAAAACATAACAAAATAAGACAACATCATCAAGATAAATAGAATCATGGAGAAATACACGTCATTAACAAAATAAATAGGGTAATAAATAATATATACAAATATACACAGTGTTGAAGGGCGGGGAAGGGGAAAGATAAGAGGTCGGGAGGGGGGAATGGGGAGTGGAGGAGGAGCAGAGGGAAAGGGGGGCTCAGTCTGGGAAGGCCTCCTGGAGGAGGTGAGCTCTCAGTAGGACTTTGAAGAGGGGAAGAGAGTTAGTTTGGCGGATGTGAGGAGGGAGGGCATTCTAGGACAGCGAGAGAGGTGATGAGGGGTGGTGATGGGACAGGAGAACTGGGATGGGGCGTGAGCGGGGAAGAGGGAAGGGAATGGGGTGGGAGGATGGAGTTCGGTGGGGAAGAGCAACAAGAGGAGGGGGATGAGGGTTGGCGCTGGCAAAGTGGGATTCTAGGGAGGGGGTGGGGAGGAGGGGAGGAGGAAGTGAGGGAAAGAGCTGGGAGGGAGAGGGGAAGGGGAAGGTGAGGGTTCTGAAGGACAGATGGGAGGAGGGGGGTTGGAAGGTCATGGTGAAGTCAGTGAGGTAAGTGACAGCACTAAGAACAATCAATTAACAAATAACATGTGATAGCAATAATATAATATGATGCAATATAATATTAATAAGCAGGTGATGCCCTGGGTCGAATGTTGACTTGTCCATGGGTCTATAAAATCAAAATCAAAATTCTAGCGACAAGGAAAGTCCTGAGGCTCATGGCCTAAATGTCTCTGAGGCAGCGGAGGGATCCTTGTGGATGGCCGATTTGGAGAAGGGTGGAGCTGTTATGGGGGACAGAGGAGAGGAAACTCATGGGGAGAGGAGTAGATAGCCAGGCAATAGGATGGGGGTGATTAGGTGTGGGCACACTTAGCAGCTAAAAGTAACCAGTGAAAACAAGGGCAATGTTGTCCGGGGCGGAGGAAATAATAATATTAATGTAGGTATTTGTTAAGCGCTTACTATGTGTCGAACACTGTTCTAAGAGCTGGGGTAGATACAGGGTAATCAGGTTGTTCCACCTGAGGCTCACAGTCTTAATCCCCGTTTTACTGAGGTCCAGAGAAGTTAAGTGATTTGTCCAAAGTCACATAGCTGACAGGTGGCAGAGCCTGGATTAGAACCCATGACCTCTGACTCCTAAGCCCGTGCTCTTTCCACTGAACCACACTGCTTCTCTGTCATTCACCTCTAGTCAGAGCATGGGGGAGGGGGGAGGGGGGGCTCCCCAAAGGATGGCTGCTTTTAGGTGGAGGGGTGGGGGCAGATGGGGATGTAATGTCCCATGACCCGGGGAGCGGTGGGCTGGGGAGCACAATGTCCCACGACTCTGGGAGGGGATGGGGAATACAGTGTCCCATGATCCAGGTTGGCTACCTGGATGGGCTTCGAGGGGGTGCTAGACAAGGGGAGTTGGAAGTTGGAGGGTCAGCAGAGACAAGGGGAATGGTCTGGGAGCTACACTTGGTTCTGAAGGCTGTGGGGCCTGTGATGGTGGAGGGGTGGGGGGAGATCCTCGGTGTCTGAGTCCTTGGGTGGGGATGCAGATGTCCGGGTAGAGAGGTACTGGGATAATGGTGACGGCGTTGAGAGGAGAAAGAACCAACCGGGAAAAAGGGGACCAGTGGTCTGGAGCGCAGCTCCAAAGGAGAGGATATTTCAAGGGTTGAACTCATAATAATAATAATAATAATGTTGGTATTTGTTAATCGCTTACTATGTGCAGAGCACTGTTCTAAGCGCTGGGGTAGAGACAGGGGAATCAGGTTGTCCCACGTGGGGCTCACAGTCTTAATCCCCATTTTACAGATGAGGTAACTGAAGCACAGAGAAGTGAAGTGACTTGCCCAAAGTCACACAGCTAAGTGGTGGATCTGGGATTAGAACCCATGACCTCGGACTCCCAAGCCCATGCTCTTTCCACTGAGCCACGCTGAGGCTCCTTCCTGATGCCTTCACTTCCTTTCTACCCCCTCCCTTTTTTATCAACAACCATCAGGCTGTTTTATCAACCTACTCCCATTGTTCAAGCACTTTTTATATGACAGTTGGGCTACTGTTTCAGCCTCCTCTGTGATCTTTCTGTCTCTAGCCTCTTCCCTTTCAGCCCATACTCCATTCTGTTATCCAGACCCTCTTTCTAAAACATCACTCAGCACATCTCCCATTTCCTCAGAACCCTCGGGTCATTGCTCTTCACCCTTTGCAAAAAAAAAAAAAAAAAAAAAAGCCAAGATCACTTTCTTAAAGGCTACTACCTTTCTCCATATTATTTAACAGTTATTTTCACACTATATTTCTTGCATTCTTCTTTCCACCCAAGCACATCTCTTAGCTGAACCCCACTCTTGTTTCTCCCTCTTCTGACCTTTTTCTCACATTGTTTCCAGGGCCTGGAATCCCTTCACCAGCACCTTCAACAAAACTGCCCAAGAGCTTACTACCTCCTACAAACCTTCCCCAAATAATGAACCATGTCCTGATTATTATAAATTCTCCAAGCCTCCTTTTACAAAGTCACTGGTAATGATGACTACTTTGGGAGTTTGAAATTTTTTTTAAAAAAGACCTTAAAGATTCCCTTGAATTTATCTGCAAGGCTTCTACAAATACCTGGGACTAATTAGGCATTCATCAGAGAACAATACTGATTACTATGGACTCTTCTTTTGAGGGTGAGAGTGATAGATTTCAAGGCTGATTGAACACCAGCATTAAGGAAATAAAAGAGGTTTGTGCAGTGCCATTTACACTCTTATCTTGCCAGTTATATTCCCTCCAGGGCATAGTGTACCACGAGCAAGTAGGCAGGCAGGAGTGTAACACACTTCAAAGAGTAGACAAAGACATTTTACATTAAGAACTTAATTTTGACTGAAGTGATCACAGCAGAGTGCTGAGGCTGTGCCATAATGCCACAACACAGCAGATGATGCCTTGGTAGCTGCTCTGTTCTTTGTTGTCCACAGTAGCCAATTATTCATCCTGTTGAACCTGTCCATGTCAAGGAATGTCTGAAGTGGTTTGGGACCAAAGAATTGCATAGACGTTTAGTCAGATCTGATTCTCAGAGCCATGCTCCTTCCATTTGGAATAAGAGTATTCGTGAATATCCATGCCAGGGTTCCATTTATGCCATGACCCTTTTTAGAAATGAGCTGTATGCACTGTTCTGAGCTATTGGCTAGCCAGATTGGCTTCCCAATTGCTGCAATCACAACCTCTTCGTTTTTTTGTAATGGCATATTTCCAGCTGGTCCCTAATAGAGTATAGGCCTTGTCACCCTGGGTTTAGGTTGATCCATGGTGAACCTCAGCAAAGTTAAAAACAGAAGATGTGGCCTGGAGGAGAGCAAATGTTGTAGCTTCTGTTTCTCCTAGTGCCATGGTGACTCCTGTTCTTAGTGTTCTCCTGGTGGTTGTTTGTAAAGTCTCAATTACCTAGTTGGAACAAGATGGCTCCAGCCCCTTCAGGATTTCATGAGGTTGACCAGAGAGCAAGAACAGAAGATACCTAGCACCCAAAAAACTGGAAACCCATTTGTATGCACAGTTGTGAACTCAACATTTATGAAATAGAATTCTATTTATCAGGAACCTTATCAATCTTATCAGATGATAAAATAGAGGAAGAAGGTAAAGCCTGAAGAAAAAAGTATGAATTCAAGGGGCATGCATCCATAAGGCAATGTTACCAGATGTCTGGGTTTAGATGGAAGGGTCAAAAATTTTAGGAATCTACCCTGGCAAAGGAAAAGTCTCAGAAACTAGTGTTAATATGATGACAAAAGTGACCTATTTAGCCAGGATGGCCTCCATAGAAAAGTGACCTTTTCTTCATTGGGAGCGATAGTTATCAGAGCTGTTCTTTCTGTGGCCACTACAGAAGGAATACCTATATCTCGACTAAGGATAGGGTTTTCCAGGGAAAACACTTTGATGTCACATGGATACATCAGAAGCTTTCAAAATTCTCATGTAACAATGGTATTATTGATGTCACACTCTGGTACTTCTTCCTCTCCTAGAATGATGATGACCTGAACCAGCTGGCAGAAATTCAGCTCTGCACTTGGTGTCCACTCATTCAGGCCATTTTTCCCCACTCCTCAAGAAACTCTAGTGGTTTCTGCATGAAACAGAACCTCCTCATCATTGGGTTTAAAACACTCAATCTCTTTGTTCCCTTCTACCTCACTTAGATACTTTCCTACTACAACCCAGCCCACACACTCTGCCCCTCTAATGATAGCCTTCTCACTGTACCTAGATCTCTCCTATCTCCCCACCAGCCTATCTCCCACATCCTGCTTCTGACCTGGAACACACTCCCTCCTCATATCTGGCAGACAATTACTCTTCCTACCCTTCAAAACCTTACTGTGGTATTTATTAAGTGCTTACTATATGCCAGGCACTGTATTAAGCCCTGGGGTGGATGCAAGCAAATCAGGTGGGACATAGTCCCTGTTCCACGTGGGGCTCAGTCTCAATCCCCATTTTACAGATGAGGTAACTGAGGCACAAAGAAGTTAAGTGACTTGTCCAAGGTCACGCAGCAGACAAATGGCAGAATAGGATTAAAACCCATAACCTTCTGACTCCCAGGGTCTTGCTGTACCCACTATGGCATGCTGCTTCCCTATGAAGTCACATCTCCTTCAAGAGGCCTTCCCATCTCTCCTTTCCTCTTCTCCCGCTCCCTTATGTGTCACGCTGACTTGCTCCCTTTAATCATCCACCTCCCTGCCCAACATATATCCCGGCTAGACTACTGTGTCAGCCTTCTCTCTGATCTCCCTTCCTCCTCTCTCGCCCCGCTCCAGTCTATTCTTCACTCCGCTGCTTGGCTCATCTTCCTGCAGAAACGATCTGAGCATGTCTCCCCTTCTTAAACAACTCCAGTGGTTGCCTATCAACCTCTGCTCCAAACAAAAACTCCTCACTCTAGGCTTCAAGGCTCTACATCACCTTGGCCCTTCCTACCTCTCCTCCCTTCTCTCTTTCTACTGCCCACCCCGCACGCTCCGCTCCTCTGCCGCCCACCTCCTCACCATCCCTTGGTCTCGCCTATCCCGCTGTCGACCCCTGGGCCACGTCCTCCCATGGTTCTGGAACGCCCTCCCTCCTCACCTCCGCCAAACTTATTCTCTTCCCCTCTTCAAAACCCTACTTAAAACTCACCTCCTCCAAGAGGCCTTCCCAGACTGAGCTCCTCTTCTCCCTCTACTCCCTCTACCACCCCCCCTTCACCTCTCCGCAGCTAAACCCTCTTTTCCCCTCATTTCCCTCTGCTCCTCCCCCCTCCCTTCCCATCCCCTCAGCACTGTACTCGTCTGCTCAACTGTATATATTTTCATTACCCTATTTATTTTGTTAATGAAATGTACATCGCCTTGATTCTATTTAGTTGCCATCGGTTTTTACGAGATGTTCTTCCCCTTGACTCTATTTATTGCCATTGTTCTTGTCTGTCTGGCTCCCCCGATTAGACTGTAAGCCCGTCAAACGGCAGGGACTGTCTCTATCTGTTGCCGACTTGTTCATTCCAAGCGCTTAGTACAGTGGTCTGCACATAGTAAGCGCTCAATAAATACTATTGAATGAATACATATCTGTAATTCATTTATTGATATTAACGTCTCCCTCTAGTCTGTAAACTCGTTGTGGGCAGGGAATGTGTTTGTTTATTGTTATACTGTACTCTCCCAATCACTTAGTACAGTGTTCTGCACAATAAATATGATCAACTGCTTAACTGACTGACTGGGTGGTGATTTCTCTTCTTTATCCTTATCTTTCCTTAAATTCTAACTCATTTACAATCGATCCATTGTATTTGTTGAGCACTTACCAGTGCAGAGCACCATACAAAGCTCTTGGGAGAATATATTACAACATAATTAGCAGACATGTTCCCTGCCTATAACGAGTTTACAATTAATCCATCAATCACTCAATCAAGCAATGGGATTCACTGAGCTTGTGCTGACTACAGAGTATGTACTTTGTGCTTGGAAGAGTGCAACAATAGCAAAAGATATGTTCCCTGTCTTTAATGGGCTTTTCCTTTTATAATCTTTCATTAAAAAATCAATCATAGTTTTTGAGCACGTTTTGTGTACAGACCTCTATCCTAAGCATTTGGGAGGGTACAGTATATCAGAGTTGGTATGCATTTTCCCTAACCACAATGAGCTTACAGTCTAGAGGGGAATACAGACATGAATATAAATAAATTACATATATATACATAAATGCTCTGGGGCTGGGAGTGGGGATGAATATAGGATGTAAATCCAAGGGCAAGGGTGATGCGGAAGGAAGATGGGGAAGAGGAAATG
Organism: Ornithorhynchus anatinus; assembly: GCF_004115215.2. Classification (NCBI taxonomy): domain Eukaryota; kingdom Metazoa; phylum Chordata; class Mammalia; order Monotremata; family Ornithorhynchidae; genus Ornithorhynchus; species Ornithorhynchus anatinus. The sequence goes on from NC_041729.1 coordinate 114,428,950, forward strand.
ATGGCTTAATCGGGGAAGGACTATTGGAAGAGATGTGCTTTTAATGAGGCTTTGGAGGTGGGAAGAGTGATTGTCCATTGGATATGAACCATTGGATATGAAGAAGGAAGGCATTCCAGGCCGGAGTCAGGATGTAGGCTACGGGTCATAGGCAAGATAGATGAGATGGAGACATAGTGAGCAGGCTGGCATTAGAGAAGTGAAGAGTGCAGTCTAGACTGAGGTAAAAGCAAGAGAGGGCAAGGTGATTGAGTGCTTTATATACCAGATGTTAAGGAATATCTATTTGATGTGGAGGTGGATGGGCAACCACTTGAGGTTCTTGAGGAGTGGGGAAAAATGGACTGAACAGTTTGGTAGAAAAATGAACTAGGCAGCAGAATGAAATATTGCCTGAATTGCAGAGAGACAGGAGACAGAGAGATCAGGAAAAAGGCAGATGCAGTAATTAAGGTGGGGTAAGTTAACTGCTTGAGAAATTGTGTTGCCCAGTGGATAGCACAGATATGGTAGTCAAAAGGATCTAGTTCCTAATCCCAGATCTGCCACTTGTCTGCTGTGTGACTTTGGGCAAGTCACTTAACTTCTCTGGGTCTCAGTTACCTCAGCTGAAAAATGGGTATTAACATTGTGAATCCCATGTAGGACATGCCCTTTTTTCAACTTGATTAACTTTTATCTACTACCATAGCGATTAGTACAATGTCTAGCACATAGTAAATATTTAACAAATACCATTAAAACAAATGATGATGTAGTGGTTAGATTTTAGTGATATTGTGAAGGTTGAACTGACAGATTTTTTTGACAGATAGAATTTGAGGGTTAAAACAGAGATGAGTCGAGGATAACACCATGGTTATGGGCTTGTGAGACAGAGATGAACAGATATAATGGTAGTGCTATGCACAGTGAAAAGAAAGTCATATGGAAGACAGGGTTTGGTTGGGAAGATAAGGAGTTTTGTTTTGGATATGTTCTATGAGTTTTGTTTTGGATATGTTCTATTTGAGATGTCAATGGGACATCCAAGTAGAGATGTCCTGAAGGCAGGAGGAAATGCAAGACTGCAGAGAAGGAGAGAGACTAGGGCTGGAAATGTAGATATGGAAATAATCCACATAGAGATGGTATTTGAAGTCATGGTAGTGAATAAATTCTCCAAGAGAGTGGGTGCTGATGGAGAAAATAAACATTCCTAGAACTGTGCTTCAGTTGCAGATTCATTAATCTGCAACATTTAGGATAAAAATGTGTCTGATGATTTGATTTTACTCTCCCTCTCTAGTTTGTAAACTCCTTCTGGGCAGGAATCGTAGCTATCTACTCTATTTATACTCTCTCTAGAGTGCTTAGCTCAGTGCTCTATATTTAGTAAGTGCTCAATGAATAGCATTATTTGATTAATTATTCTAAATTAAATTTCCAGCCTCAAAACTAACTTTTGAGGCCCTTATGGCAATTTTCCAGGAGAGGGTAGTGAGACTCATGTTCAGTTCTATATTATCTCTCACTGTTCTTTCCCATTAGTATTTTGCAAAGGTGTAAGCAGAAAGATAAGATTGAATATAGCAAGCAGATGACACTAATAGGAATGTTAAACACTGCATTTAGATATTTCAAAACTTCTGCAAATGTGTATGTGGTTACTTCTCTATTGGAAGCTTGCTGCGGCTGTTTCAATGTAGAGGCCCATCTTTAACATGGTTTTTTATTAATTAATTTTTAATTTAAAAAATGGAATGAATTAGAGGAAATTGTGAATTGAAATGTGGCATATAGATTAGAAATTAACTATGTTAGTTACAACTGAAAGTGTGAATTGTTAAGTCACATATATGCATACATATGAGAATCAAAACTTGGATCAGCAAAGACTTGAACAGACTTTTTGGGCTCCATATTTGAATTGTAGTTTTTCCTAGAATTTAAAACAGTGTAAATAAGGTATTTGATGGTCTCATCTTGCTAAAATATGAAATATTTTTATAGTGGATCAAGAGCTGTGGCTTCTAAACCCTGCTTTGCCACTTGTCTGCTTGTTACCTTGGGCAAATCACTTAACTTTTCTATATCTCAGTTTTCTCATCTGTAAAATGGGCATGAATGTCTGTTCTCCCTCTTTGAAACCCCCTGTGGGATGGGAAACTCTGCCCAACATGATTGTCTTGAATCTATCCCAATGCTTAATATAGTAATTGGCATATAGTAAGTACTTAGAAATATATAATAATAAGAGGAAAAATTTATTTTTATCATTATTATAATTATTATGAGGAATGCTGATGTTGATATGAGATCCCAATTAAAATGGAACATTTCCTTTGAATTGCAAAAATAGGTTTCACTCACAATTTGTCTTAGTGCTTTTTATTGAATTCAATTATAAACTTCTTAACCCATTTGTTTTTTAAATAGTTTCTTAGGAAATACGGCCACCTCCCCCATCTCTAGTCCCTAATGACATGGATACCTGTTTTATTGAGAAAATCAAAACTATCAGGCATGATTTCCCCTAAAAATCTGCTTTCCCTAGGCCCTCCATCTTCCTGCTTCTCCTTCAATTCTCCTATCTTTTCCAGAAATCACATCTGAAGAGGAGATCTCCTGCCTTCTCAAAATCCAATCCATGCCCTCCACACACACATCTGACTCCATCTCTTTACACCTTATCAAAACAGTTTCCTTCTCCCTTCTTACTTCCCTAACTGCCATCTTCAACTATTCTCTCTCCAGTGGCTTTCTCCCCACTGCTTTTAAATAAGCCCATGTCTCCTCTATCCAGAAAAACAAATTCCTTGACTCCACAACTCCCTTCAGTTTTCATCCCATCTCCATCCTACGATTCCTCTCCAAACTCCTTGAACGAGTTGTCCCATGCACTGTCTCAGGTTCCTCTCCTCCAGTTCTCTCCTTGACCCCCTCCAATGTGGCTTCCTTCCCCTTTACTCCACAGAAACCACCCTCTCAAAGGTCACCAATGATCTTGCCAAATCCGATGGACTCTACTCCACCCTAATCTTCTGCGATATCTCAATGACCTTGATATCTCAGTCTTGCATTTTCACCTGCCTTCAAGACATCTCTACTGGATGAACTGCTATCACCTCAAACTTAACCTGTCCAGAACAGACCTCTTTATCATACTGTCCAAACCCTTTCATTCCCCTAACTTTCCCATTATCAAAGACAGCACCATCATCCTTTCTGTGTCACAAGCCCATAGCCTTGGCTTTATCCTTGCCTCTTCTCTCTCATTCAACCCACATATTCAATCTCTCACTAAATCCTGTCAGTTCAACTTCCACAACATCACTAAAATTCATTTTTTTCCATCCGAACTGCTACCATATTACCTAAGCCCTTATCCTATCTGACCCTGATCAGTGTATCAGCCTCTTTGCTGACCTCCCTGCCTCCTTCCCACTTCAGGCCACACTTCACTCTGCTGCCTGGGCTATTTTTCTGCAGAGACTTTCAGTCCATGTTTTTCCACTCCTCGAGAACCTCCAGTGGTTACCCCATCCCCCCTGCATCAAATAGAAACTCCTTCCAGTGACTTTAAAGCAGTCAATCATCTTGCCCACTCCTGCCTTGCCTTGTAGTACTTCCCTTCTATAATCCACCCTGCACACTTCGCTTCTTTAATGCCAAACTACTCACTGTACCTTGATCTCATCTATCTCCCTGCTGACTTCTTGCCCACATCATGCCTCTAGTCTGGAATGCCCTCCTTCTTCATATCCGAGAGAAAATTACTCTACCCCTCTTCAAAGCCTTATTCATCTCCTCTAAGAGGTCTTCCCTGACTAAGCCTACTTTCCTTTTCTTCCACTTCCTTTGGTGTCACTCTGACTTGCTCCCTTTATTCATCCCTGCCCCTCCTAGCCCCGCAATACTTATGCACATATCTGTAATTTATTATATTAATTTCTGTCTTCTCCTTCAGACAGTAAGCTCCTTGTGGACAGGGAATGTATAGTCTCCCAAGCATTTAGTACAGTGCAGAGCAGAGAGCGTTTTCTCCCCGATTTTCCAGTATTGATAAGCTTCTCATAAAATTTTACTCCAGGCTGAACACAGGGATGTCTTAACTTTGGTTAAAATGTGTTATCATTTTTTATTCAGGGATTTCACCCTCAATATTTAGTTATTCCTTCGAAGATATAATTCTTCTTCAGGCTTTTGCAGTGCATATAGCTGCAACACAATTAAGTATTAAAAAGATCATTACTGTTCAACAGCCACCCTTTTTCACTGTCCCATTTTACAGCCAATTAATGTTTATCTAGATATTTTTCTATTTACTTGGGATCAAAAAGAAAGTAATAGGCTCTGATTATTAAAAAGAAACATTCATGCAACTGATGACTTGCTATCCTTTTTCAATAAACATTTGATTAGCAAAACATATATTTTATTCAAAATAAGTTTACATAGTTATAAATCCCTGAAAAAAAATTAGTTCCTACAGATATACTTCATGACACCAAAAAGACTATAGAAATTTTTACACACAGAAGTTTATCTAACCCTGACAACTATACTAATATAACATCTCATGTGAATCATTCTGTTGGAAATCCATTATAGTTTTCAAATGCATCTAAAAAGTTAGAGCACAAATATAGAATGGTTTAATGACTATACAAATTGTATGGCATTTTTGACAGAGAGAAGAAAATAAATTTTAAAGTTGAGAAAAAAGCAAACTACTTGGAAACATTTAAGGAGTCAGCATGGCACTAAAGAAATTGGGGTTACCTGTGTTCTATTCTCTAATTTGTAGCTCATTGACTTGCTATTTATCATTATCATCATCCTGTAGTTATTGAATGATACTGGAATGCCCAGCATTGAACTAGGTTCTGTAACGTGCTACAGCTTCAAATGAGTAGGAGCTGCCCCTACCTAGAAATGACTCAAAGCCTGTCTCCAGGACAGGATTTAGGATCCCAGAATTAAAATTCCAAAAGCTTCCACTAATCTCTTCTCCTTTGTACTTTCCCCAGACTCTGATGTTAGAATATTTCAGAATTTCAGACCCCCTGCTACTAGGCTGAGGAAATATTGTACTGATCATGAGTTTTGATGTCTTTGATGACTTTTGCAAACAGTGAGCACTCAATAAATATGATTGATTGATTTGTCCATTCAATCGTGTTTCTTAACCTACTGGTTGCAGAATACTATACTGGCTGCTTTCAAAGGGTAAATGCGAGAAAATGATATGATATATGCCCTTGAAAAGCATTCTTACAGTGCCTGGCACATAGTAAGTGCTTAACAAATACCATATAAAAATCAAAGTCCTGACAACTTCAAAACTTACTACGAGAAAGCAAACCTTCCTAAACCAGGTATAGTAAAGCTAACTGAATAGAATATTTTTAAAGGTTCCTCTATGTGCTTGCCAGGGTATATAGAGAGATAAATATCTATCTTTTTTACATACTCTATGGCAGATGAAAAATTTCAGCAATTTTGTTTCTGCATTTGTTATTTATCACATTCTGTCCTAGAAAGTTTGAAAACTATTTTGGTGAAATCCTGCAGACAGGGAAAACCTAATTCTGTAGGTGTGGCTCCTGATGTGATTGAGATCCAGCTGAGATACAGGGAGTGCTGATTCACTCAAACAAAGATGACTCAGAATCCACAATATAGATTTGGTAAGAATCCCACAGAGAACAGGAAGCCCCTTCAAGAAAGCAAGGTACCCTTTGCACTGCACTAGCTGTGCTGGGTTGAGGAGTGTAGAGGGAGTGGAGTTGGCAATGGAGGAAGAAGTATTGAGGAACATCCAGGAGGACTGGATGAGGGAAGAGAAGGAGAAACAGATACAGGAAGAGTAGAATGGTGAAATGGAGATGGGAACCAAATGGAAAACTTCCAAGGCCAGTTCTGCTTGCACTGATCTAGAGTGTGTGGATCAGATGAAAGTAGGAGGGAAAGAAGGAAAATGAGATGAGCAAGTAAAAGAAAGGCAAAAGAGGGGAGATGAAAGACTCTGGCCTTTGGTGTTTTGCTTCAGGAGCAGAACAACACATGGAAAGAGAGGATAAATGAATAGAGAAGAAAACAAAACGCACAGGGCAGATGGCTACAGAAGTATTTGGCAAAGAAAGGAGGGAGTTGGCACTATACAAGTGAGTTTTAAGGGAGAATCGGATTGGTGCCTCCACAAAGAATTGATGATGGGTCATAGCCTAACTTGGAATTCTATCATGATACATCATCAGTGCCATCCAGATACCAGGGTTGAAAGAATTAAATTTCAATTTGAGACTCAAACTTCAGAAAAACATTTATGGAAAAAAGGCAAGAAGAAATGACAAACAGCAATAGGAAATAAAACAATTTGTATGAGTGGCAGATATTGCAGTCAATCAGAACCTGTCTGTAGCAACAAAAGTGGTTCATTAGTGGGTGGTAAATCAACCCCTTCATTTGGGTGGAGGGCAAACAGACATGGATACCCAGGCATGCCTATAATCCAATCAAAAGAACACTAGGTAATTTGCATCCATATCATATTCACTCACTGTCGTCTAAAAATCAATTTGTCCAAAACTAAATTTCTCATCTTCCCTCCCTAATCCTCTCCTCCATATCTCTCTTTAACACCATATTTAGTCTCACCAAATCATCTTGTCTCTACCTCCACAACATTTCCAGAATCTGGCCCCGCCACTAAACACTGTTCCAGAAAGTTAGCATATTCTGGCTTGTCTACTGCATCATCCTCTTCAGTGATTTCCCTGTCTCATTATTTCCCCCATGGTACATTATTTTTCTGCTGTCCAGATCATTCTTTTAAAATATCATTCTGCACACAATTCCTTATTCTGCTCATTCATCTCTACTTCAAGAAGAAACTCCTGGCCATAAACCACAGATGATAAGGCACTCAATCAGCTCTCTCCCTCTAATTTATCCACTTTTTCCACTATATGCAGCTCACACTTTTCATTTCTTTAAAACTAACCTAATTCCTGTGCCTTGTTCTTGTTTCTCCAGCTCCAATCTATTGATCATGCCTTCACTCATGCCTGTAACCCGCTCCCACTTTTCATCTGACAGACCTCTGAAGTCCCTAATCTTTAAAACACTTCTGAAATCACATCTCCTCTAGGAGGTCTTCTTCATTTAATTTCTTATCTCCAATCTGATTATTTTATATCCCTCAAATGCAACTTCAACACTTCCAGTCAATTTATGTTGTTTATTAAGCACCTGAGAGAGGACAATACCATAGATTTATTAAAAATGTTCCCTGCCCATAAGGAGCTCCGAGTCTAGAGTTCGCTTCCTCCTACCTGTAATGCATTTTAGTGTTTGTTCCCACTATATCATAACTCCTTAAGGGCAGAGCTCATGTATTCTGATTATCTTCCAAGAGTTCATTATAGTTCACCGTAGACCCTAAATTTATACTACTGATTGAATAACATTAATTAAAATTTTTCATCACTTCTGTGTTATGCCATAGCATTAAGAATTACCATATATTTATAAAAATTAATGATAAAACCATGTGGAATCAAACTTTCTTTAGGTGGCATGGGGACCTGCAATTTAGGTACTTCAAATTTAACTCTGTGGCCAGTGGAGTACTATTTCTAAACTACAGCTGCAGTCAAGTGAAGGTATTCTAGTGCCTGGAAAGAGTTAATATTCCAATTTTAGGGACTGCATTTCTTATCTCTCCAAACATATTGATGTTAACTTTTTTAGCCCTAATTTTCTAGACATTAGGTGTGGGTATCTAGGTTAAGAAATCATGATTTTTGTCTGCTACAGGTGAATAGGGTACATTTAAAGTCAAATTGATTCATTTGAATGAGACTTTGTTGTAATCTGTATTTTCTAAAGGGAAACAACATTTTATTTGGTAACAAAATAACAAAAATACCCCAAACCCATGAGGCTGTTTCTGTTGTACCAGACGGATTTTGATATAACATACATTTTATCACAGTAGCTGGAATGAAAATCTCTTTCAAAGACTCTGTTCTGATGCTAATATTTAACACAAGACTTTTATTTCTCCAAAAAAAGATTAAATATGAAGTAAGCATCAAATAGTGTAATTATGATAGAAAATCATTTGAAATTAGGGTTTTAAAATTGGATTTCAGTAGAAGTATTTTTTTCTATATTCAGGTACAGCTCTAAATTCACAATAAGCAAATAAATGACAAGTAATTCATTTGATCTGCCCAATGCCAACTGCCAGGATTTTGCTGTCTGCTCATTAAATCAGCCAGTTTTCTTTTTAAATAACTTTGTTTCTTTCTTGTTTATTTTACTTCTCAGATCAAGTGGGTGGAGCCTGAGGAAGGGCTAATATTTACTTGGAGACAAACATGAGAAACATAAGAGAGATTCAGACATTCAAGTTTATGATGCTGCTAAATAAGACACCAATTTAAATTTTGCACTTGTAAATGCTACAAGCTGAATGAAAAAGCAGCATCACATTAATCACTCCTAGGATCCACTATATCTTTCTTATTTGACTTTTTTATATTTCCTTAATTGTGCTTTTTTAAAAGTTAATTTTCATGCAGATTGGTGCTAGATTCACTGTTGCTATTCCACAAAAATTCTTTCTTATGCTACCCATACCACATAAAAAGTGAAAAACAAAACAGAACAGGTGAAGTAAAGTCAAAGGCCATAAAATCTATTCCAGAACAAGTATTTGTATACTTCAGACTTTTACTATCTTCTTTCAATTCACAACCCCATCCCCCACCGCCAATATAGAAATAAAGCTCACGAACAGGCATGCAGAATTGTGCCATAATAAAAATATTCTAAGATGTGGGAATGGGACATTTTAAAGAAAATATAAGCAATCCCACATTCAAGATTGAAGAAAGAGAAAATAAAATAAAATAAAAAACTAGTAACCTCCTACATTGTGAATCATTCCTTTAACTTGCTGGAATGAACTGAAATTAACTTTCAGTTGACCATTTTTAAGCTATTAATTATTTAAGTCTTGTGACTGCGTGGATTTAGATACTATCCTGATGCTACCACCAGCAGAAATACTTTATTTCTCTGGTTCTAGTTTTCTTCCTCTCCTTTTCACGGTTCTGTTCATTTTGTCTGCTTGAGCCCGCCAGCTTACATGCACAAAGAAACAATAAAATGTCACCTCCATAGCTGTCATCAAAGGCAAACTCAAACCAGATTTTCATACAAAAGGTAAATGAACAGTGAATGAAAACATGGTAACATAGAAATTAATTAATAAAAGTATAAATCAATAATTACACTCCAGCTTTGCAGAAATTTTACTGTCCTTAATTCTACCAGGAGACAATTTTACTGCAGTATTTTGTGAAGAGAGTTATCCTATGGGATCAGGCTGCAGAGGACATTTCAGTGGGAGGAAGAGAGCAATAGGAAGAGCAGTATGATTCATGTTCAGCATCTCAAGTAGTGGATAGAGTGCAAGGATTGAATAATAAAACAAAGACAAGATATTCAGCATGCTAGGAAGGTTACTGTTAGAGAGCTGTTAGAATTATTTAAAAAGGTTAGTCTATGAATAAACATGTTTCATCAAGGTCTCTTACACATGCAAAGAGAGATGCTAATGAATAATAAAAGAGTAATGGGGACTGGTGAAGAAATTAATGTTAATCTTATCCAAAGCAGATACAAATTAATATTGGAGCAACATTTTTGTAATCACTTCTCAAGGCAAAAATTCAATTAATGTGACTGAATCAATATTTCAAATCTTAGTCCCTTGGATGTATACTTGTCTCTCTTCATATCAGTATGCTCTCCTGTGTGATCAGGCTTGGCTTTTAAAGTCTGTACTCCTGGAGACTCCCAAATAGTTAGGGTTGGAATTTTTTTTTCCAGATCTATAAAGCACAATGGGGGAATTTTTGTTAGAAAACACTCAGTATGAATATGGTAAATACCACACAGAAATTAAATTTAAAAGTAAAAACCAAGGAAGAATATGCCTTGAGTTTGGCTTGTGAATTTTTTGATCATGAGATGGGATTTGTCAAAATATATTCATTATTGTCATAACCCAATTAATACATCTATAATGGGTGTATAGGTTATATGCACACAGATAATGCCTATATTTCTAAGTGGAATCATCCTATAAATAAAATGTTGGAAAAGATATCATGAAAAAGAAAAGGAAAACAATTGTATTGCATAGAATAAAATTAAAACAATTTTCAAAGCAGAGTGTTACTGATTCGTAATTGATTTTGGAATATGAGATGGCCACTTAGAAAAAAAATAATGAATATGTTCAAAAGGCTAGAAATACCTATTTTCAAGCTGCCTGGAATTTAAGTACATGTGCTGCAAAAATAAAAATATCATAAAGGGTCCCTGCTTTCCCCTACATTCTTTTCCTTTGTTGACAGTAACTAGATAAGTTTTATTCAGTAAGTGATTTCTCTTGTACACCATACAATATAAATGCCTGTCATAGTTTGTTTAAGGTGCCAGAGACTTAGGAAAAGTTTATGAAACTAAATGGACTCCTCAAATAAGAGGTTTGCAGCTAGGCAGAATGTGTTGTTTATGTTGTAATGACTTGACAGGTTTATATAAGAGGTGCAAACACCACTAGACTGAGAGATTGGAACTGTTTGAAGCTTGGTGCAGTAGACAAATAGGCTTGCAGCCTCTTGTTTTCCAAACCAAATGGTGATCTGCATAGAATCATCCTATTAAAATAACTGTACGGAGAATCTCACTGCTGTACTTTTAATAGACAGAATATCATTCTCATAATGAAAGAAGCATGAAATGGTTTCCATGCTGAATGAGGTCCCTAGAGGTGCCAGCATTTGTCTCATTATATAAAGCTTTTCCATCACTATTGCAAACCTCTTTTCATCTTGGCCTCTTATCTGAGTGGATACATTTTTGTCAACAGCTTTACCCTGGCTAAAACGGTGCAGCACTGAAGAGGGATATGTACAAGATAAGATTACTTTTTCCAGTTGTGGAGAAAATTATACACAGAGTTCCTGTTTTACAAAGGATTAAGCTGATGTGGACAACATTCTGTTCTCTCATTAAGAGACAGAATATGATTTTACTCTCTTAAAAAAGCTTGTGGATAGGTTGGCAGGTGATCAGAAATGAAACTCCTACTACATACTCAGGAAGGGAAAAAAATCATCACTCGTATATTCCCATCTGATGCCTTTTGTTCACTAACTACCCAATACTGTTCAGAATAAGTTCCTACAACCAGCAGTTACACTACCTACTTGAATTATTTTAGATGGAGAAAGAAAGTATAATAAAATAAAATGAACTGTGTAAGGCAACTTTAAAGTTGAAATACTGACAAACTAAATAATTTTCAGAGGCAAATCTCTTTGTGCAGTTAGGACTTCCCTTATATTTTGGCAGTTTCTCCATCATCTTCAGTTCAAGCTCTGAATCTCATTTTAATAGTAGAATGTGGCCTCCCAGCTCTTTCATTTAAGTGTTGAATAAAGAGGAATTTTAGAAAGCATATGCACCAGAATCTGAAAGGCAAGGTTGGGCAGTTCCCTTCAAGGGACAGTTATGTAAAAATCTCTTCATATTACTCCAAATTAAGAAATAAGAGTTAATAGGCATAGATTTTTTTTTTGAAGATGGTACTGATGATGGTTATTCTTCACCCTGCACTATACTAAGCTCTTGGGAGAGTGCAATATACCAGAGTTGGTAGACACATTCCCTGTCCACAAGGAGCTTATAGTCTAGTCATGTCTTTTATCACATTTAAATGGGAAACAACGTGGCCTAGGCTTGGGATTGGGAATCAAAGTTCTGGTTTGTCTGCTATGTGACCTTTGACAGATAATAATAATAATTATAATTACAGTATTTATTAAGTGCTTGCAATGTGCAAAGCACTGTTCTAAGCGCTAAGGTGGATTCAAGGTAATCAGGCTGTCCCACGTAGGTTTATAGTCTCAACCCACATTTTAAAGATGAGGTAACTGAGGCACAGAGAAGTTAAGTGCCTTGCCCAAGGTCACACAGCAGACAAGTGGAAGAGCTGGGATTAGAACCCACAACCTCTGACTCCCAAGCCCATGTTCTTGCCACTACACCATGCTGCTTCTATCACTTTACTTCTATGTGCTCAGTTTCCTCATCTGTAAAATAGGGATTCAATGCCTGTTCTTCTTCCTACTTAGACTGTGAGCCCTTTGTCACACAGGGACTTTGTCTGACCTGATTGATTTGTATCTACATTAGCATTTAGAACAGTTCTTGACACATTGTAAGTGCTTAATAAAAACTATAAAAAATTAAATCTTACCAGCATCCCCATCTTCTTTTAATCAACCAAATAAAGCCTTGCTGATAATCATTAATTATTGAGTATCTACTGAATATGAGGATTACTTTCAAAATAAGCAGAAACACATGTTCTCTGATAATCAGTCAACAGCACCTACTGAGTGCCTATTATGGTAAAATAATAATAATGATAATAATTGTATTTATTAAGCACTTATTACGTGCCAGGCACTGTATTAAGTGCTGAGGTGGATACAAGCAAATCAGGTTAGACACAGTCCCTGTCCCACATGGAGCTCACAGTCTCAAATACCATTTTACAGATGGTGACTGTACAAAGTGCTCAGGAAAGTAAAATAGAATTAGGAGAAATGATCCCTGCCCTCAAGAAAACTTAAAAGTTAGTGAAGGAGGAACTTATATCTAAGAGAAAGGATTAGAACATTAAGATACATACTACTGGGGTTTGTGAGCACCAAGCTCTTAGGAGACCTGTGAGTGCTGATGTGGCAGTTGGGAGGATATTGGAAGGGGAAATGAAGCAGCGTGGCTCAGTGGAAAGAGCACGGGCTTTGGAGTCAGGGCTCATGAGTTCGAATCCCAGCTCTGCCACTTGTCGGCTGTGTGACTGTGGGCAAGTCACTTAACTTCTCTGTGCCTCAGTTCCCTCATCTGTAAAATGGGGATTAAGACTGTGAGCCCCACGTGGGACAACCTGATTCCCCTATGTCTACCCCAGCGCTTAGAACAGTGCTCGGCACATAGTAAGCGCTTAACAAATACCAACATTATTAACCCCATTTTTTTTCTTCTTCCTATCTGTAAATTATTTTAGTGTCTGTCCCTCCTGCTATAATATGAGCTTCTGGAGGGCGGACTATGCCTTCCAATTCTATTGTGCTTTCCCAACTATCATTTCAACAATTTTGTGCCACTCCACAATTGCACTCAAAACCACCTCAGTACTTCTTTACCTACAGATTCCCATACTCTGTTATTTAAGCTCTTCCTCATCAATATATCCATTTCTTTCATTTGCCTTTTTCTAACTATAATTTTGGTTAATATAACTATATGCTTAACCATGTTGACGCAAGCAAACTTTGGTGAGTGACTATGTTCCTTAATTTTCAAGATCCCCATGTATTCAGTACAGTGCGCTAAATACAGTAGATGCTCAATAAATACTATTGACTTAAAGGGACTTGATTTTTACCATCTTTGTGGCATTCCTGGGATTACCATTTTTTAAAATGGAAAAAATATTTCCCTGACAACTTAATGGGAGATGCATACAAAAATGATTTACATATAGTGGGAGCAAGTAGAAGAACACTGATCAAGGAGATAGTAGAATAAATATACCAGGATAAAATATCAGAGTAAATCAATTAATCAATGGTATTTATTGAGCACTTATTGTATTAGAGCACTATACTAAGTGCTTGGGAGAGTATAATACAGCAGAGTTGGTACATATATTTCCTGCCACAAGGTGCTTACAACCTAGTCTGGGAGAGACAACCATATAAATAAGTAAATTACAGATATACAAATAAATGCTATGGGGCTGAAGGGGGATGAATATCTAGTGATAAAAGGATATACATCCAAGGACATAGCAAAACAGAAGGGTGTGAGAGTTTGAGAAAAGAAGGCTTAATCTGGAAAAGCCTTTTGAAGAAGACGAGATGTTAATAAGGCTTTGAAAGTGGGGAAACTGGTGCTCTGGCATATACCTAAAGGGAGGAAATTCCAGGCCAGGAGAAAGATAGATGAAAAAACCAAGGCACAGAAAAGGGTTGCTGGGAATTAATTGGAAAAGATTTCGTGAAGGAATTGGAATTTCAATAAGAATTTGAAAACAGGAAGGGCAGAGCACTGACATCTTCATGAAGTTTTTGCTCATAGAAAGCTAACCCTTGTGTCAATGTTAGATGCCAGGATGGCATGTGTGCTCCAGATGCCTTGCAACAGACCCCATTGTTTGAAACTATTTTACTGAATCTTTAAAATGCTTGGACTGCAAGTCTCTTACATTTGCAGTTCTCCATTAAACAGCTACTTGGTTCATCTGGTCCCATACATCCTCCTAATATGTTCTGCTCTGCAAATTGGACTTGCAGTATGCTATGCTTTAATATTAATCAATCAATGCACAGTTACTGTGTTCAGAGCACTGTACTAAGTGCTTAGGTACAATAGTCCTAGCATCCAAAAGCAGACATGATCTCTGCTCTAAAGGAGCTTACAATTTGGTGGGGACTGACTGTGACCAATAGATTCACAACTGCTGATCCTGATTTTGAGTTGTGCTCACAGATGACACATATAGTATTGCATGAGAAGCCATTTCTATGAGAGGACCAAACCCTTTACTTATACATAAAGTTGGAGACAAATCACTATAATCAATATCTTCATACGTGTTCTCTATCCAAAAGTTTCAGTGAAGACTTGTCCAGTGATCTAGTTAGGAAACTAAATTGTCATCATCATCACTGAATAGTCAAGTCACGTATTTTCATGACAACAAGGAGCTCTGTGTTGTGCTGTAGCTACTTCAGACTTGTAAATAGAAATCTTGATTATATGCAGGCTAGCAGTCTTGGGAAGCAGCATGGCATAGAGAATAGAGCACAGGCCTGGGAGTCTAATCCCTCTTGTCTGCTGTGTGGGCTTGGGCAAGTCACTTCACTTCTGTACCTCAGTCACCTCATCTGTAAAATGGGTATTAAGACTGTGAGCCCTATATGGGACAGGGCTTGTGTCCAACTCAATTTGCTTGTATCCACCCAAATGCTTAGTACTGTGTCTTGCCCATAATAAGTGCTTAACAAATACCATATTAATTACTATTATTACATAGCATGAATCAAATTAAATGAAGACTCTTGGGTTGGAAAACCTCCCTTGTAGATCAAAGAATTTCACAATACCCACTTTAGGTCCTTTGTTATATCCTTGTGCATGGCACCATATTTATTTCGATGGTCATGAGGAAAGGTTATTCCTTTACTCTGTGTTAGTTAGCCATACCACTGTGAATTAGTAGCTGAAGAATCTTCTCAGGGGAACCAAATTGCTTAACCAGTGCCAAAACCATGGTCTGGAGATGGTGTCAGAGGTATATGTCAATATATTCATCAATGGAGATCTTGATGTTGCTTCTTGTCCTTACCTTGTATTGTTTATGTCAGACAAAATCATGACTGCTCTGTTGTGTTTAAATATGAACTGCATTCCAATTCAGAGATGGCACAGCATAATAACATTTTTCATTTCCATGTTCAGAGAGATTCCAGCCAGTAAGAGAAAACAGTGGTACAATACTCCAGTAGTTTCCACCATCAGCTATTTGAATTTTTTTTTGGAAGATTCATTCAATCGTATTTATTGAGCACTTACTGTATACAAAGCACTGTACTAAGCATTTGGGAAAGTACAATATAACAACAAACAGTAACATTCTCTGCCCACAATGAGTTTATAGTCTGGGAGTAGCGGGGAGGGGAAGAAACGGGAGATGGTCATGATGGAGGTATATTGGCAATCTTATGGCATTGCTTCAGAGTTTCACATGTTGAAGAAAAACCTTTGCAATTCTTAAGCTTAAAACCCCTCTTAACATGAAGATTTCTGTAAAATTGTCCTCAGAAGGTATTCTTTTACCATTTTTTATTATTTTACCTGTATAAGTGACAAAAGAAAGGCTATACCCTCACATTCTAGCTAGTAACAAACAATGAAGAGAAGTATAGCAGTGATTCAAAATCATTTTCCTAGTCAAGCAGTTTATGCAGTGATTTCCAAACTGGATAGTTACTTCCTGGAAAATGCTCAGAGGGAAAGAATGAAAAGCATAATATAAAACCTCACCTGACTGAGAAAAATCCCCATATAAAAAGGATTATTTTCTCCTACCAAATGAAAACATACAAAGGAAGCCCAAAAATATATTTTGATATTTAATTTCAGGGAAGGAAAGTTTTGGTTCATAATTAGTGATGTCCTCAAGGACTGGAATCTCTAAAAGTTGCTAGAAGAAACTGGCAAAGTGGAAGAAATTCAGGCAACTAATAGCCTCCTTATATCACTAAAAGAGATTTTGTCACTTACTGAAGGGAAGTAATCTGTGAAATGGAATGAAATGGAAGCTCATCAGTTCACTGATGATTGACAGAGGAATAGGAGATCATTTTTACATATAGGGTGACTCATAAATGATGCATTCACCTCAGGAGGTGAAAAAGAATAGAAACAAAAAATCATGGTACTTTTTATGCCCCAACTATTTTCCTCCCTCCAGGAAGACAGGCAAAAACCCCAAAGGCCTCATCAGCCTATAAAAGTGACTTCATTTATGACTAGACAGGTGGAAGTGCTAGTATAGCGTTTATTAACTCTTGGGTGAGTTCCCTGAATAATTTGACTAAGCAGTAAGTCTGTGCCTCATTAAAGATGGCCTTGCTAGGGAAAACAGCATTATACTTGCATCTGAATGCAGGTAAAGGTGAGAAAGAAGCTGTACTTGTGTTTTTGATACAGTTATTCCAACTCCAGTCACTTGACAGAAATGTGTTATCTTCATATAAAATCTGGAGTATTGTACAGTGCTCACTAAAATGAAAGAACATCAATTCCACTATTGATATGTTTTTAGTTAAGGATTTTTATAAGTTAAGGAGAGTATTATTTTACTGTTTTTAGGATTCATATCCTTGTTTTTCACAGAGATGATTTTCTTAAAGTGATTACAAGATACATGGGAGCTTTACTGACACTTCCCTGAGACACACCTTAAGCTTTCAGAATCAAGGGAAACATAACGGATCTTTTCTTTCTTGATAAAGCTTTCTGTGCTGTTACTACAGTACTATGATCACACATACCATATACTGCAAGTGAACTATTGTACTTTGCAAAAACCATAGAAAGCTTCATTTTCCTACTTAACAGAGGTCTCCTACTTCATAGGAGCACATAGGAAAGGTTCATTCAATAGTATTTATTGAGCGCTTACTATGTGCCGAGCACTGTACTAAGGTGACCATGGCTAGACTGCCTCACCCTTTGGAGTAATAAAAACGAGAAAGGTTTTCTCAAGATGGCATCGTACTCCTTCACCTCTGCCAGCAGGAAGCACTTCCCAGGTTGGTCTGGGGTCCTGTGGGATTCCCATGGTCCTTGCTGGGCTGCAGGATGAACTGAAGTTGCTCTTGCTCTCTGATCCAGGGCCTGTAGCCATATCCCTTCCCAATCACAACCCATCCTCTCCCACCATCAGCCGATGTGGAGTCACCAGAGATAGAAACTTCTGCAGATGTTGGGAGGCCAGTTGTCTCTCTGGACTTTAGACCTGTCTCAGCAAATGAGATGATCAATAGGTGGGAAGGAGGATGTGGTAGAGGACAATGTTGCTATATTTTCCTCCTGCTTCCACCCCAAGTAAGATAGACATTGTCCGTTCACTTGATTGTCCATTCTCCAGCAGCTCAAGAGTCCAGCAGGGGACAGAACTCAGGAGCCACCTTGTCTGGGTCTCCAGCACTGCTATGCCAGAATCTTGGCACTGTGCCACCTGCTCGGCAGTCATGACAAAAGACCTGGCAGTCAAGCAGCCCCAGTGCTTTGTGGCAGGAGAAGAATACAGTTGTGACTGGTGAAATCCCCAGTGGGCGAGCTGCCCCATCCTGAAGAAACCTGGAGCTGGGACAAGAGAAACAGCTGCTATTTTAGATGGGTTCATTTTAGATGGGTTCTCATTTGTAGGCCCACAAACTACCCATGATAGAAAACTGCTCTCTTCTTTTCCTCTCCTGAGTCATCTGCCCTGGCACCCGATAAGGTCCCAAAGACAGAAATGTTGAAAGAGGAGTAGCACCAAAGAATGACTCTTTCTCTCCAGCCCCTCTTTCTGCTTCCTCCCTAAGACAATAAATTCCATTGGACTCCAGATTTGGAAGAGAGGGGAGGAAGCCAAGAAAGTCATTCTGTAGAGTCCCTTTCTGAGGGAAGGGTATACATGCAGCCAAAACAATCAGAGAGAAGGATTGGGGAGGAAGAAGAGGGGCCAGGGGGCTGAAGCATAAGATCCTAACAATTTTGGAGGTGAGTCATTAGTGAGCTGTATTCCTGAGAGAGCAGGAAAAAGGGAAAGCTTGTGCTGTTGACCCTGGATGGATACAGAGCACAGGGAGGGATTGTAGAGAACCCCTGGAGTTTTGGAGTCTAGAATCTTGGTCTCTGGAGGAGGGAGCCTCCCCATTGTTGGACAGGGATTGTCTCTATCTGTTGCCGAATTGTACATTCCAAGTACTTAGAACAGTGTTCTGCACACAGGAAGTACTCAATAAATGCAAGTGAATAAATGAATGAATGCCCTGTGCAGGGAAAATAATGTAAGCCTCTGGACACCTAAAGAAACTTAATGGAGGGTCCTGGTGAGGAGGAAGTAATATTGAACTAGAAACCTGGAAATGCACTGGATTGTAGGAATTATTTTTACTCAGCACATTCAGTCATTCTAATTGTATTTAAATAACTAACTTTTCATTATATTACTCCAAAATAAAAAATGTTTATAAACCTTCCTTATGTTCCTTAGAGGCTGTGGGTTCTAATCCTGCCTCCGCCACTTGTCTGCTGTGTGACCTTGGGAAAGTAGTTTGACTTCTCTTTGTCTCAGTTACCTCATATGTAAAATGGGGATTAAGAATGTGAGCCCCTCGTGGGACAATCTAATTGCTTTGTATCTACCCTAGCACTTAGAACAGTGCTTAGCACACAGTAAGTGCTTAACAAATACCATTATTATTATGTCACCAGGATAGTATCAAGAAGGTTTGTGAAGGTGTTTCAAATAACCCAAAACAAAAAGTACTAGATAAATTTTTAAAATGGGCTCATTTTCTGATAGTTTCTAAATTACAACCTTGTCAGAAATTCCACAAGGACCCATTCAAGGTGCTTGTAATTACAAGGCATTCTAGGAGGGAAATTGCCATAGGTGTCTAACATATATTACTTTAGAGCCAACTTGAGAAATGCCACTATACTTTTTAACCATATATGCATAAAGTGCTTGTGTCCTCTAGATTGAAAGCTCATTATGGGAAGGAAATGTGTCTGCTAATTCTGTTGTATTGTATTCCCCCAAGCTCTGCACATAATAAGAACTCAATAAATATGATTAATTGATTAACTGATTGATTCATAGGTACACTAGGATTATGACTATTTCTTTGTAGACCTCATATCACTAACCTGCAGTCCTGGATCACCTGCACAGTCTGCCTACTTCGCTCCTGTGCACGAGCCACAGACCACTGCTGGCAGAAATCTAAATATCAGGCCAAATTCATCCATTTCAAGTTTATCCTGGCCTGTTTTAAATCTGCATGGGAAAATGACTTCTCCACGATTATTGACACCCAGTCCTTTGCCCCCACCAGTTAATCCAGACAATGAACTCCTTCCTCAGACTCCCTGTTCCCATCCTTCTCCATCCCTTGCTCCCAATGAACTGGCCACCTACTCTGTTAAGAAAATTGGCACTATAAGGTATGAGGTCCCTGAAATCTCCCCTGCTCTTCCTCAGTTCCTCCACTTTCCAGCCCCCATCTTCAACTCTCCCATACTTCCCAGCAGTATCTACAGAAGAGAACTCCTGCCTCCTCTCAAAATCCACCCCCTCCACCTGCAGATAGGATCCCATTCCCTCACACCTAATCAAAAACCTTGCCCCCTCCCTTCTTCCTAACAACCATCTTCAACTGTTTGCTCTCCAAAGGCTCCTTCTCCACTGCTTTCAAATATACCCATGTCTCTCCATCCTAAAAAAACCTTCCCTTGACCCCATGGCTCCCTCCAATTATCGTCCTATCTCCCTGCAGTGTGGCTTATTGGACAGAGTATGGGTCTGGGTTCTAATTATAGCTCCATCACTTTTCTGCTGTGTGACCTGGGACAACTCACTTCACTTCTGTATACCTCAGTTCTCTCATCTGTAAAAGGGTGATTAAGTGCAAGACCCTGATGTAGGACAGGGACTGTGTCCAACCTGATTAACTTATAACTACTCCAGCATTTAGAACAGTGCTTGGCATATACTAAGTGCTCAACAAGTACCATAATATTTATTATTCCTCTCCAAACTCTGAATGAGTTGTCTGTACACCCTGTCTCAAATTCCTCTCCTCCAATTTTCTCCTTGACCCTCTCTAATCTGGCTTCTGTTCCCTTCACTCCACAGAAACAGCCCACTCAAACGTCACCAGTTAGCTCCTTCTTGCCAAATCCAATGGCCTCTACTCCATCCTAGTCCTCCTCGACCTCTCAGCTGCCTTCTACACTGTGGACCACCCCGTTCTTCTGGAAATGTTTTCCAATCTTGGCTTCACTGACACTGCCCTCTCCTGGTTCTCCTCATCTCTCTGGCCATTCATTCTCACTCTCCTTCACGGGCTCCCACCCCGCCCCCAACTGTGGGGTTCCCTCAGGGTTCAGTTCTGGTTCCCCTTGTATTCTCCTTCTACACCCACTCCCTTGGAGAACTCATTTGCTCCCACCTCTATGAAGATGATACCCAAATCTACATCTCCAGCCCTGATCTCTCTCCCTCTTTCCAGTCTTGTATTTCCTCCTGCCTTCAAAACATCTCTACTTGAATGTCCTCCTATAACCTCAAGTTTAACATGGCCAGAAAAGAATCCTTACCTTCCCACTCAAACTCTGTCCTCCTCCCAACTTTGTCATCACTGTAGACATCACCATCCTTCCTGTCTCACAAGCCCATAACCTTGGTATTTTACTTGACTCCTCTTTCTCATTCAACCCACATATGTAATCCATCACTAAATCCTGTCATTCCCATCTTCCCCAAATCACTAAAATCTGTCCTTTCCTCTCCATCCAAACTGCTACCACATAAACACAACTGTTCATTCTGTCCTGCCTGTATTACTGCATCAGCCTCTTTGCTGATGAGTCACAGTCCTGTCAGAGTCCTGTCTCTCCCCACTCCACTTCATAGTTCACTCTCCTGCCTGAATCATTTTTCTACAAAAGTGTTGAGAAAATATCTCCCCACTCCTCAAAAATCTCCAGTGGTTGACTATCCACCTTCGTATCAAACAAAAACACTTCTCCATTGACTTTAAAGTACTCTGTCACCTTGCCCCTCCTACCTTACTTTGATCCCCTCCTTTTACAGCCCAGATCACACACTTCACTCCTCTAATGCTAACTTTCTCATTTTGTCTCAGTATTGTCTATCTTGCCTCCAATCCCTCATACAAATCCTGACTCTGGCCTGGAACACCCTCCCTCCTCAAATCCAACAGACAATTACTCTCCCCACTTTCAACAGCCTTACTGAAAGTACATCTCCATGAGGTCTTCCCTAAGTCCCTCTTTCCTCTTCTCCCACTCCTTTCTTCATCACCCTGACTTGCTCCCTTTGTTCTTCCCTCCTCTCAGCCCCATAGCACTTATATGTATACATCTGTAATTTATTTATTTATATTAATGTCTGTCACTCCCCCTCTAGACTGTAAGCTCGTTGTGGGCAGGGAATGTGTCTGTTCATTGTTGCATTGTATTCTCCCAAGCACTAGTAGAGTGCTTGCATACTTTGAGCACTCAATAAATTTTATTTAATGAGTGAATGAACTTGTATTTTCAGAAATAGGTAGGCATGTTGATGTCAACCTCTCTCAATGAATTAATCTTCAAATAGAAGGACAGCATATCTTTATCACTGCCCCTTCCATTTGAAAATCAAAATGCTAAACATTTCTATTCATGTGACAGTTATACTTAGAAAGACAGATTCAAGGAGAGTTTTTTTTTTAATTTTTAATACTGCCAATATAAACACGATCTACTTTCACTGTTTTGGAATCCTCCAAAGTAATGTCTTCAGTACCTTTCCAGTCAAGCTACCCATCCCACACATATCCACACATGAGAAGCTGAATGGCTTAATGGAAAGAGCACGGGCTTAAGAGCCAGAGGTTGTGGGTTCTAATCGCAACTCCGCCACTTGTCAGCTGTGTGACTTTGGGCAAGTCACTTAACTTCTCTGTGCCTCAGTTACCTCATCTGTAAAATGGGGATTAAGACTATGAGCCCCATGTGGGACAACTTGATTACTTGTATCTCCCCAGAGATTAGAACAGTCATTCATTCATTCATTCAATAGTATTTATTGAGCACTTACTATGTGCAGAGCACTGTACTAAGTGCTTGGAATGTACAATTCGGCAACAGATAGAGAAAATCCCTGCCTATTGACCGGCTTACAGTCTAATCAGGGGAGATAGATGGACAAAAACAAGACAACTTAATCACAATAAATAGAATCAAAGGGATGTACACCTCATTAACAAAATAAATAGGGTAATAAAAATATATACAATTGAGCACAGTGCTGAGGGGAGGGGAAGGGAGAGGGGTAGGAGCAGAGGGAAGTTGGGGGGAAGAGGGCTTAGCTGAGGGGAGTTGAAGGGGGGAAGGGGAGGAACAGTACTTGGTTTATAGTAAGCACTTAACAAATACCATGATTATTATTATTGTTATATTATGTCCAGACATGTCCGCCCTTTGGCCATCACAGGTGGTGTACAACTTTCCTCACTCCATACTCCTTCCTTTCCTGTATTGTTCCAGATATGCTCCATTTTCCTTTGGCAGCAACACTCCAATGTACCCAAATGCCGTTCCTGTATATCTTCCCATCCTGAAACCCTCTGCCACCTTTCTTTCCTCATGGCCTCAAAGTGTATGGAGGGCTGGGACCAGATGCAGGGAGAGCAAGTGGAGGCAGCAGTGGAGTAGGAAGCTATGGGGACAGAGAATGAACTTCTTCTGATTCCTATTCCCACAACTTCTACCACCACCACATGCCTCCAAAACAACAAGGGTAAGGAAGAGGTTACACAAGGCATGCCAGGAGGCAAGACAGCTCAGAGTTTATCAGTTCTTAGTCCAGAATTTTAGAAAGTCATAAATGGAGGAACAGTGCTAGATGGGAAGAAACCAAAATGAGTTGGGAGGAAAAAAACAAAAAAAAAAACAGATGCCCTTGTTTCTTCTGGTGTAATGGCTAAGAGCACAGGCCTTGGAGTCAGAAGGTCAATAATTTTAATCCTGACCCCACCACTTGTCTGCTGTGTGACCTTGGCCAAGTCACTTCACTTCTTTGTGCCTCAGTTACCTCATCTGTAAAATGGTGATTAAGATAGTGAGCCCTATTTGGGCCAAGGACTGTGTACAATCTGATTACCTAATATCTACTCCAGTACTTAGAACAGTGCTTAGCACATAGTAAGTACTTAACATATACCATAATAATAATTATTACCTGGTTTCATTTCTTTACTAGAAATGTTCATGAGTTTCTCTTCTTAATACCCACTGAGGTCACATCTATCTTATAAAGAAGGTCTCTGGATAATGTAGGTAAAAAAGTCACATGCAGTTCTCAATTAGCTGCACTCCTGGTTCACTGGTCTGTTTTACTCCATGCTGCAATGTCTTGAACAGAGTGACAGTGACACTGCCCAAGTCATTAGCACTCTAACCAATTCCTCTATACAGATTCTGGGTTCTGAACTCTCAGGACTGAGGCTTATTGGCTGCTCCTGACATGAGATGCAGTGGACTCCATGAAATATTCCAGAGATTCAGGTAGTTATGGACAATTCAGGTGGGTTTAGGTGCTTAACTGTGATTTTTATAATTTGAACCTGGAGCTAATAATAGGTTCTAGATTACAGAAGATTTATTCTTCTCCCTGAGATTTTCTTAATTTACTCCACTGAATGAGAAAGAATGACCCAAGCAAAGTTATCCATGACTCATTGAAAAGCTGTATCATCTGTAACTTTTCATGCTGGACAGTGAGACTTTTTACTTTTTGTCTTAACCTGTTTTTTTTTTCCCCTCTTCTCTTTCCTGGTCCACTTGGGATCTTTTGTTTCATGCTATATGTACCTAATTTTCCACACTGCCTCTAACCCTAACATAAACCTTTTTTCTGCAAGCTAGAATGATATTCATATAAATCCATGAGGTGCCTATTACTGGAATGTTTCTTTCATTACATTTGTAGGCCTTTAGCAAGGAAGAAATGATGACAATATTTTCAGTGTGCACAGTTCATAATCACAAATATAATGCTGAACATCAACTCCAGTCAGTTCTGTCAGAAGGCCTTTTACATTATGGGCTTTTCAGAGAACAGTACAGAGTAATTATAGTGTATTTTTCAGAGAACATGCATCTATTTGGATATTACAAGATGCAATATTGGAAGAAATGATGCATGTGCATATGCGTGGTGTTAAGTTTTCAAGTGCTTAGTACAGTGCTCTGCACACAGTGAGTGCTCAATAAATGCCACAGATGATTTTCATAGGATGATGATGATGATGATGATGGTATTTACTAGAACTGAATATAAACATTTTTACACCTAACTCCTTTTCACCCTCCAAATTTCCCATTACTTTTGACAAACCCAGTATCTTCTAAGCCTCAAAAGTCTTTAACCTTGGCATTATCGTCTCTCTCTCTCCTTCAACCTTCATATTCTGACAGTCACCAAATACTTTCAGTTCTATTTTTACATCACCTCCAGAATCTGTCCCATTTTCTCTTTCCAAATGGCTATTCTAGTAGTTCAATAACTTAATAATAATCATCATCATAGTATTTGTTAAGCACTTACTATGTGCCAGGCTCTGTTCTAAGCACTGGGGTGGATACAAGCAATTCAGGTTGGACACAGTCTCTGTCCCATGTGAGGATCACATTCTCAATCCCCAATTTACAAATGAGGTAACTGAAACATAGAGACAAGAAATGATTTGTCCAAGGTCACACAGCAGACAAGTAGTAGAACTGGATTAGAAACCATGTCTTCTGACTTCTAGGCCCATGCTCTATCCATTATGCCATGCTGAGTCACATCTCCTCCAAGAGACCTGATTAAGACCTCTTTTCCCCAGCTTGCTCTACCTTCTGCGTCTTCTATGCACTTAAATCTGTGACCTTTGAAAACGACATTTGCTCCACCCCCAACTCTACAGCATTTGTGCACATATCTTTAAAGTGTATATTACAAATTATTTATTTATTCATAGGAAAGGCTATCTCCTCCTCTAGACTGTAAGCTTGTTTTAGGCAGGGAATGTGCCTGCTAATTCTGTTTTATTGTACATAGCAAGCACTCAATAAATATGACTGATTGATTGACCAACTGATATTCTCACATCCAGTTTTTTCCCACTAAAGACCATCCTTCACTCATTTTTCTAAAACACCATGTGGCCTATATTTGCCCACCCCTCAGAAACCTCCAGTAGTTGCTAATGCCTCTCTCTCTATGAAGCCCAAACTCCTCAACATTGGCTTAAATACACTTAATCAGCTTTCTCTCTTTATAATATCCTTGAGGGCAGGGTTCACGTCTGCCTACAAATTCCTTAGTAAGGTACTCTGAACAAAGTAAAACCTCAGAAATGCCATTGATTGATTGCTTATTCTTACTCTTCTCCCCTACAACCCAGTCAATGGAGCAATTTGCTCCACCAACATCAAATTAGTCTTTGTACTTTGCTGTCAACTCTCATGGTGCTGACCCTTTCCTCACCTTCTCCCCTGTGCCTGGAACTCCCTTCTTTTTCATATCCTGCAGACCACCACTTTCTCCATCGTCAAATCCCAATTAAAATCAATTCTATTCCGGGAAGTTTTCCCTTTATATGACTCATCTCCCTACCTTATTTTCCCTCCCTTATAAGTCACCTATGCCTTAGGTACTGAATTCACTGCCATTGCGACAGTACTTATTTACAAAGCCTTACACTCTGTTGCTTAATCTGTCAGTGATGTGTTTTAATGTCTGTTTTTACCTGCTAAATATTAAACTCCTTGAGAGTACTCATAATGTTTACATACCTTGTGGTACTTTCCTAAGCACTTAGCACAATGTTCTGCACACAGCAATCACTCCATAAGTTCAATTGATTAACATGTATTTTTCAAGGCCAATATCAACGTAACATTCATTACAAGAATAACAGGGTCTTATGTCTCTTTGCTAGGTGGGCAACTAACAACTCTTTTAGTCTCAGCCAATTTCCATTGTCATAAATGTGGATCAGTAGATAAGTAGTCACTAGTTTTAGTTATAGTAACAATGACAAATCCCAGAACAAAAAATGTGGACAAGAAAAATGATAGCAGCAGATGTGGCAGTGGAAGTAACTGGGTTCATTGTTAAAATGCTTTATTAGTATTTTCAACCATAAATTACTTATTACAGTTTAATGGTGCAAATCCCCTTTAATTCTTGAACAAATATATCATAATGTCCTGTTAATCTTTCAGCCAGGAGAAAAGGTAAACTCAAATTAGACAGCTTAATTTACCTGGAGAGAGTGTGGCCATAGATCCTGAGAACAAATTTTCCCTCCGTGAGCCAAGCCTGCCTGTCCAGGACTTAGAACAATGCTTCGCACATAGTAAGCACTTAACAAAACCATCATTTTTATTCAGAGGAGATTGCTAATCATTTTTCACTCCTGAGAGGTGCTCTGAAGAGAATGAATATTTTATATGAAAAAGCACTACTGTCCTTTTTGTAAATGTAATCCTGGTAAAAGAAACTTATCTCTGTTGTGCTTATAATCCTTACCCTGAGAAATTACAAAGCACTTTGGGTTTGAAAAGTCTATCACAGTCCTTTATGTCTCCCCTAGAATAAAGTGAAACAGTGCTAACATCCCCATTCCATGGAGTGGTTGCCTAGCAACTCTGCACGAAACAAAAACTTCTCACTGTGGGCTTCAAGGCTCTCCATCACCTCGCCCCATCCTACCTCACCTCCCTTCTTTCTACTGCCCACCCTGTACACTCTGTTCCTCTGCCTCACCTCCTCACGGTCCCCCGTTCATGCCTATTCCACTGTCGACCTCTGGCCCACGTCCTACCACTGTCCTGGAATGCCCTCCCTCCTCACCTCCGCCAAACTAACTCTCTTCCCCTCTTCAAAGCCCTACTGAGAGCTCACCTCCTCCAAGAGGCTTTCCCAGACTGAGCTACCCCTCCCTCTGCTCCCTCTGCTCCCTCTCTGCTCCCCCTCTGCCCTCTGATTCCTCCCCCTTCCCCCACTTCATCTCCCCTCAGCTAAGCCCCCTTTCCCTCTGCTCCTCTCCCTCTCTCTTCCCCTCCCCTCAGCACTGTGCTCATTTGTATATATTTGTATATATTTTTATTACTCTATTTATTTTGTTACTAAGGTGTACATCCCCTTGATTCTATTGTGATTATGTTGTCTTGTTTTTATCCATCTGTCTCCGCCGATTAGACTATGAGCCCGTCATTGGGCAGGGATTGTCTCTATCTGTTGTCGAAATGTACATTCCAAGTGCTTAGTACAATGCTCTGCACATATTAAGCGCTCAATAAATACTATTGAATGAATGAATGAAAGAGGCAGCAAAATCAAGAGGTCATTGCTTTAATGGTATTTTGTTTGAAACGCATTTAGAGATAGACAAGTTTAACAACCAGAAACAAAACATATTCTTTGAGGAAATGAAGCAAAGCTACATACTCTACCTACGTAGATAGGCATAAGCACAAATGCATGCACAGACACACACACACACACACACACACACACACACACACACCCCTGCATAGATCCTCTCCAATGTGTTGTTCCTTATATAAAATGCCTCTTTGAAAAGCTTACTCAGAACAATCAGTTAATCAATCAATGGCATTTGTTGCATGTTTACTGTGTGCAGAGCACTGTACTAAGCACTTTGAAGAGTACGACAGACCCATTCCCTGGCCAAAAGGAGTTTGCAATCTGCATGGGGAGATGAGAAAACTGAAATGTATATTGAATGACTCCTGCATTATTTTCTGAGGTCAGATCTAAGGAGAAGGTCCTGCTTTAGTTGAAATCTTTTTTTCAGGTAATTCTTTGCTCTGGTATAAATTTTGCTGATGTTTAGTTGGTTGCACAGATTAAATCTATTTGCAAATCCTCAACTCCTTCCCTTATAATGGTTTCCTCTATAGCTGGACTTTACCTCTCCAGTCATTTCTCACCACTCATTTCACTAGAGCAAACCAGTTGCTTTTCACCATTATTGGAAAAATGAAGCTTTAACCCAGTCTCTACATCATGAAAATACAATCTTATACATCAGTGACCTCATGTAATACTTTTAAGTAGCTGGACCAAGGGAAAAGGAAGTGTATTAAATTATAAGTTTACCAGAATAGCAAAAAAAGAATCGTCCCTAAATTTAGACTTTTTATTTATTTTATTTATAATTTATATTATAATTTATATTTATAAATAATAATAATGGCATTTGTTAGGTACTTAATACATGATGAGCACTATACTAAGCACTGGGGTAGATACAAGAGAATGAGGTCAGACACAATACCTGTTTTACATAAAGCTCACAGTCCAATAGGGAGGGAGAACCAGGATTCCATCCCCCTTTTACAGTCAATTAATCAATCAATTATATCTCTGAAGTGCTTACTGTGTATGGAGCCTGCAATAAGCATTTGGGGAGTACAACATAACTGAGTTAGTGGCATGTTTCCTGGCCACAAGAGCTTTCATTCTAAACCAGAAAACTGACAGTAAAATAAGTTAGGATTTTATGTATATGTGCTTTTGGGCTAAAGGTACAAATACAATGCAGGAGGGAAAGGGAGTAAGGAAAATGAACACTTAGGTAAGGACTCTTGGAGATGTGATTTTAACCAGGTTTTGAAGGTGGGAGAGTGATTATTGGATATGAAGCAGGGAGGGAAGACCAGGCCAAAGGCAGGACATGGGCAAGGGATCAGTGGCCAAAAAGACTAGATCAAGGTACTTGGAGTAGGTTAGTAATAGAGTAGCAGAGTGAGCATACTGTGTTATAGTAGGAAATCAGTGAGGTAAGATAGTATTAATTAATTAATTAATTCATCCATTCAATTCTATTTATTGAGTGCCTGCTGTGTGCAGAGCACTGTGCTAAGCGCTTGGGAGAGTACAATATAACAATAAGCAGACATACTCCCTGCCCAAAGCAAGCATGCAGTCTAGATAGTAGGGGACTAGATGATTGAATGCTTTAAAGCCAATGGAAAGAAGTTTCTGTATGATGCAGGGGTGAATGGGCAACCACTGGAGGTTTTGGAGGAGTGGGGAAGAGATGTACTGAACATTTTTGTAGAAAAATGATCTGGGCAGCAGAGTGAAGTATGGACTGGAGTGTGGAGAGACAAGAATCAGGGAGGTCAGTGAGGAGGTTGATGCAGTAGTTAAGGCCACAGAATAAGCGCTTGTATCATCATAGTAACAGTTTGGATGGAAAGAAAAGGGCATATTATAGCAATGCAGTTAGAACAGATGGAATTTGGTGACAGATTGTGATAATTGTGGCATCTGTGCCAAGCATTATAATGAGTGCTGGGGTAGATAAAATCAGGTCCCGCAAGGGGCTCACAGTCTAAGAATAAGTTAGAACAGGTATTGAATCTCTGTCAGTAGATGAAATAACTGAGGCACAGAGAAGGTAAATGACGTGTCCAAGGTCAGATTGCACACAAGTGTGGGGGGGACAGGGGAAGGGTGGGATTAGAACCCAAGTTCTTTAACTCCCAAGACCCAGCTTTTTCCTCTAGCTCATGCTGCTTCTTTATGTGGATTGAATGAAAGAGATGTGTTGAGGATAATGTCATGTTGTTTTTGCATTATACTCTCCCAAGTGCTTAATACAATGCTTTGCACATAGTAAGTGCTCAGTAAATACAACTGAATGAATGAATACCACAGTTATAGGCTTATGAGACAGGGTGTCTAGGGGTGTTGTCTACTGTGATGGAAATGTCAGGCAGAGGACAGGGTTTTGTTGGGAAGATGAGTTCTGTTTTCAACATGTTTAGTTTGAGTTATTGACAAGACATCCAAGTGGAGATTCCACAAGACTACAGTCTACAAGAGAAGGATAAAGATCAGGCATGGGGAGATAGATTTGGGAATCAACTTCATAGAAACACTAGTTGAAACCATGGGAGCGAATGAGTTTTCCAAGGGAGTGGGTGTAGGGGGAGACTATAAGGGGACCCAGAATTGAGCCTTGAGGGACTCCGGCAGTTAGAATGTGGGAGGCAGAGGAAAAGCCCATGATAGAGACAGAGAACGAGTGTTCAGAGAGTGAGAGGAGGAGAACCAGCAGGAAACGGTTCTGGTGAAGTCAAGATTAATGTTTCTAGGAGAAGGGGATGTTCCATAGTGTCGAAGGCATCTGAAAAGTTGAGGAGGATTAGGATGGAATAGAGGTAGCTGGATTTGGAAAGAAGGAATTCATTGGTAATCCTTGACAGAGCAATTTCTGAGAAGTGCAGGGGGCAGGTGAGGAAATAAGGCACAGGGAAGGTAAGTGACTTCCTCAAGGTCACATATCAGGCAAGTAAGGGGTAGAGCCACATTTAGAATCTGGGTCCTCTTATTACAAGGTCAGTGCTCTTTCAGAAGGACACACTTCTTCCCAGGGAAAGCATTTCTTCATAGAACCATAGACCCAATGGATACTTTGAAGGAGTCTTGTGGAATAAAAAATTTAATTTCTCTAAACCTGAATCTGCATGTAAATACCATGATTTTAACTACCATGTATCATTACTGACAACTGACAATTCAATAATAAAGGAACTAGGTGTCAAGAAATATGCCAAAGATTAATGTTAGGAAAACTTACTATGAAAAGCCTGGTAAACATCATGAAATATGCTGATTTAACAATTGCCACAAAAACACAAATTATCAATTCTATGTGACAATGTATGGATCTGACAGTTGGACAGTGAAAAGACGGGCTAGAAAGAGCATCAGTTGTTTTGAAATGTGGTGTTGGAGAAGGCTTTTGCTAATACCATGGACTGCCTGAAATACAAATGGATTTTGGAGCAAATTAAACCAAAGTGGTCTATGGAGGCCAAACGACAACTTAGATTAGCATATTTTAGACACATAATCAGGAGGATTTATTCTCTGGAGAAGACATTAATGCTAGGAAAAGTCCAAGGAAAATGTGGAGAGGCAGACCAGCAGCTAGATGGATAGAGACCATAACATCGATAATGGAAGAACCGTTAGAAAGATAACAGATTATGGCAGAAGACAGGATGTTCTGGAGAAAATAGATCCATTGAGTCACTATGAATTGGAAACAACTCAATGGCACTTGGTAATGATAATCATTAGTGATAATGAATGAAGATACAACCCATATTTTGGGGAGCATGAGCTACAAGCAACATCTGTGAGCATGCCCAAGTGACTGGAATATCCCACTTTGGCCTTTTCCACTTTCTGCCATTTTTCACTCTCTTTATCTTACTCTGGAACATTAGACAGAGTCAAATAAGCTCAAGTGCACTGGAGCAACCACTCCAGGTCCTGCAGCTTAAGGGGGCCTGGCATCAACTACACTAAGTCTATATGGAGAAGTTCCTTTAACAGTAATAATAATGATAACTGTGGTATTTGTTTAGCACTTACTATGTGCCAGGCATCGTATTAAGTGCTGGAAGAGATACAAGGTAATCAGGTTGGACTCGGTCCCTGTCCCACATGGGGATCACAGTCTTAACTTCCCTGCAACAGTCTAATTAGCTCTAAAGGGTGGCTGCCAGTTAGACAGGAGCTGTTCCTTCTTGACTTGAGCTAATTTTAGCAATGGGAGGAAAGTCGAAGAACATCTGCTCTTCAACACTCCTGAAACAGTCTAGACCATCACTAGAGCTTTCATTCCCAGGGAATCCACTAATCCAACCCTGTTACAGACTGCTGGTACATATAAATGGAAAATGAATTACATAATTTAAGTGCTTTCTAGGTGCCAAGCACTTTACTAAACTCTAGACTAGATGCAACATTATCAGTTCAGACCTTGTCCCTGTCCCCCAGAGGACTCTAATGAAAGGCTTAATGAAAGACATATCAATCCCATTCTCTTTCACCAAAGATCTATTACCTTACTTGATAAATTGTTGTTGCTTTCCTCAACTTCAATTTTAAATCTGAAGTTGTAATCTGGTCACTGCAGTTTCTTTTCCATAAACATTTTTACATTAAAAATAACTGACACCCAAAGTTTAGAAATTTAATTTAGTAAATTTTAATAAAACAAGTTATAGTAAAGATTCCTGGGTAATACCTATATTTATATTTTCCCATTCTGAAGAGAGGAATTTATCCCTATCCTTTTTTTTTCTTTCTTTTAGACAATTTCCTGCAGGGGATGGAAATTATCTTGCACATCTTTTGTGAGGAACCCTTTCAAAGATCTTTTGAAAATGTAAATATATGCTGTCAATTGGTCCCTCTCTTACTCCCATACTTGCTTACTCCAAAGAATCAATCAACCAATCAATAGTATTAATTGAACACTTACTATGTGCAGAACACTGTATTAAGCACTTGAAAAGTATAAAATGACAGAGTTGGTGAACACAAACCCTGCCCACAAGAATGAACTCCAGAAGATTAGTGAGGTGAGATTTTTTCTTACAGCTCTGTGTTTATCCTACTCACAGCTTTTATGATTTTAAAAAACTTCAATTGTGTCCCCTCTTATCCTTTGTCTTTCTATATTGATTTGTTTAGCTCCTCCCTCACTATCTGAAGAGGTTTTTGACTCCCTGTCAATATGACTGCCCTTTTCAACACCTCCACATCTCTATTTTGCACAGGGGTCCCGGACTTTATGGCAGAGCAACTAAGCATATTCCATCCTAAGCCCCTGTTTTTCTAGCACTTTTTGTTAAAGGAAATACAAACACTTTCTTAACCACTCCAAATCTTAAAATGATGGACATCTTATAATGAGGTATTCTTTTATTCACTATTCTAATTTTTGTTACAGAAACAAGTCATCAGCATTCTAGTAGTTCAATTATACTTTCATATATTCTTAAATCAAGTAGCCCTTGGCTACTTTTTAATTAACATTTTGCAGGTCTGACAGCTGCCAGACTTCTGGTACAAGACCAATTGTTATGAACACATTTCTTTTTATTTGGAGTCTCTGGACTGCAAACTCATAGTGTTTTTTATGGATTTAAGAAAACCAATTTGAAGGTCTTCATTTTTTGTGATTTTCCATTTGGTAAGCTGTAGACTCTTCCACACTGATTGAGTTCTTCTGATCATGAACCATTAACTATTCTTTGTTTAGTCTAAAATATTTTCATGCTAGAGGGGTTTTCTCTCTGTAATAGTCCTTAATTTTGGGTAGTCCTTAATTTTGGAATGTACTTTCATTAAAATAAATAAAAAATAAGCAGCCTATTTAAAAATGAGTGCTTTGTTTTGGGTTTGAAACATAATTTCAGGCACAATTCTGACAAGAAATATTTTGATAAATCTTTACCATAAGGGAATTTAAGGTACCTATGATCGAGGAAATAGTAAATATGTCCTGAAGCCCACCATTTCTCCCATTTTTGTAACAATGGTTTGAGATTAGTGCACCCCAAGTTCCTGAATCCTTATTGCTGACAACACCTTATGGTTGAGCCCCGGCTTTTTCCTGAAGGTGAAGAGATAATCTCCCCTCCTAGGGTCACACATGGAGAGTTTCCAATACTTTTCCAATCTCGGCTTCCAGAGGGAAAGTCAAGCAGAGGCATACCCAGTCCATTCTAACTTGGGGAGTGGCTAGCGATTGGAAGGCAATCTGCTACAAGTCAAAACTCACCCATGCTGGGCACCAGCTGCATGGGAGAAAGTCCAGGGTGGAGACTCAAGTTTACTGCATGGAAGGAAGCAGTGGTAAACCATTTCTGTATTTTTACCAAGAAACCTCTACAGATACACTACCAGAATGATTGCTGATGGAAAGCGGGTCGTTTTAGAAGAGATATGTCTGTGGTGTTCCTATGGGTCAGAAATGACTCAACGGCGTAAGACAAGACAAGAAGAGATAATCAAGGACTAACCTATTATCTTCCCTTTTAGGACTGGCTGCAGGATGTCCACAGAGAAAATGTTTCCTACTGTTCCTGTAGCTCCTCAAGTCCATGTATAATAATAATAATGTTGGTATTTGTTAAGCCCTTACTATGTGCAGAACACTGTTCTAAGCGCTGGTGTAGATACAGGGAAATCAGGTTGTCCCACGTGAGGCTCACAGTCTTAATCCCCTTAACAGATGGGGTAACTGAGGCACAGAGTAGTTAAGTGACTTGCCCACAGTCACACAGCTGACAAGTGGCAGAGCTGGGATTCGAACCCATGACCTCTAACTCCCAAGGCTGTACTCTTTCCACTGAGCCATGCTGCTGACCTCACCCCAGTACCCAGAGATTCTCTTCCAGTCTCTGTCATAGGATCTGAGATCTCAACAATATTTAATAAAATCTTAAAGTAACATGAATGCAAATCCAGTTCAAACTGCCTTTCTAATAATAACCTTATAATTTCATTTATTCAACTGTATTTATTGAGCACTTACTGTGTGCAAACCACTGTACTAAGTGCTTGGGAGAGTACAATATCACAATAAACAGACACATTCCCTGACCACAGTGAGCTTATAATCACCTCCTCCTTCCACCAGGGATCTCTGTAGTTCCCAGTAGATGTACTGAGATTCATGTTCTTTTCCCCCTCAAGAACAGAAGCCTCACTCTCCCAGACTACTAGCCAGTAGAATCTAAATCTCCAGAGAGCCTCTCTGATCCCTCCCTGTGCCCCTTTTCTGTCTAGGTCTCACAGCACAAGCTCTCTTTATGTACTCGCCCAGGCACACAGCTCCTATGTTCTCACCTTCAAAAGGGCTGAGTGTATACTTCTTCCATAATCTCCCACTTTCACCCCATTTCTTCTCAGTGATTGGCTTGATTTACACTTCTTTGAGGAGGGACACCATGTAGCAACTTTCCTGGACTCCTTCTCCCTCTAAGGTAGTGGTGGGCAGGGGTGGGGAGAAGGGAGTATGGAAATGGCCATTATGCTGGGTCACAGCCAATCTTGGGGGCTTGCTTTCAAACTTTCTAAAGTAGGATTTACAAGGAAATTACAGGGAAAGAAAGAAAAAATCAGATGCTTAGGGAAGCAAAGAGGTGACTGTCAATATTTCCCAGAGACCATTAATATTCTATGATAAATGGTCTGGAAGAAAGCTATGCTTACTTGTGGGACAGAACATAGTTTTTATAGATAAGGACTCAGGTGGGCAAAATCTCACTCTGTTGGATGCTCAGCTCTTTATTTCATTTTTGTTTATCTTAGACATTGCCAACTGAAGATTTTCCTTTGTTTTGTTCAAAGACATTTCATGAAGTTATTCTCTCTTTTTGCTTAACCTTTAGGAAATCTGTGAGAAAAATAATCTAGAACATAAGGATGTACATTTGGGGTTTATGAGTCCATCTTCTTTCCAAGCAAAAGTGTTATGGTGAAATGCACACCTGTGTATGGGGAGGGGTGTATGTGGAGGGTGGAAGGGGTGAGAGAAAGTGAGGGTGCTTGGCCCAAGGATCCAGGAAGGAGCAACTGGAGTCAGTCTTTTCATGTGATACTTTACGTGCCATCTAGTGAACTTCCATTTGTCTTTCTGTATACTTTCTTACTTTAATATTGATTGAACATGGACATTGGCCATTTTTCTGTCTGGAAACCCATTTCAGTTATAGTTACCAGAGTTTTAGTAGAGTTTCACCTTATAACTTCATCAGATTCCCTATTCCCCACCTCCACACACACACCTTTTAAACTTCCAGAGCACAGGAGGTTCACAGTATTATTCCTCTTCCAGTATAGGTAAGTAAAGAGACCCCAGTCTCATGAATCATGTATGTGTAAGTGAACCAGCAGGGAAATTGTTCAACTCATGACAAATGATCACTGTACCAGAAGGCTGGTGGAAAACCAATGTAACTGTCATCTACAAGAAGGTCCCACAGGGGATCCTGGGAATTATAGACTAGTGGGTCTCACTTTGAAACCTAGCGAACTGGGAGAATCTTTCATTAAGTTTAGGTCAGGGAACCTGTAGAAAAATAATCTACTGGGAGAAGATAAAAATGTTTTCTGTAAGAGAAGATCATCCTTCCATTAAACACTTATTTGAAGGGATTGATAATCATTTAGATTCATTCATTCATTCAGTAGTACTTATTGAGCGCTTACTATGTGCAGAGCATTGTACTAAGTGCTTGGAATGTACAATTCAGCAACAAATAGAGACAATCCCTGCCCATTGACTGGTTTACAGTCTAATCGGGGGAGACAGACAAAAAACAAGACAACAATCACGATAAATAGAATCAAGGGGATAAGCATTGTTTTAAGCGCTGGGGGAGATCCAAGGCAATCACATTGTTCTACATAGGACTCAGATTGACCATGACCAGGACACAGTCTAATTACATATACAAAAGCTTTGTGACAAGGCCCTTAAAATAACTGAGCAATCATGGAAATGGAGGAAACATTCTCTTGTTGATTGGAAACTGGCGAAAAAGATAGGAATAGAAAAGTAGGAAAGGTGAACATTTTTTAACTATAGTAGAATAGTGAGCTACTCCAATTTTGTTTAATACATTCATAAATGATCAAGAAGTAGGGGTATATGGGGAAATCTCTAAATCTGCAAATGATATAAAGTTCTCTAGGATGGTATACTATTGAGGGTAAACTTCAGGAAGATCTCAAGAAGCTGGGAGAAGCAACATGGCCTAGGGGATTGAGCTTGGGCTTGGGAATCATAAGGACCTGGGTTCTAATCCCGGCTCCACCATTTTTCTACTGTATGACCTTGGGCAAGTCACTTTACTTTTCTAGCCCTTAGTTTCCTCATCTGTAAAATGGGGATTCAGACTGTGAGCCCTATGTGGGACAGAGACTGTGCCCAACCCAATTACCTTGTATTTACCCCAACTAGAACAGTGCTTGGTACGTAGTAAATGCTTAACAAATACCACAATTATTATTATCATCAAGACACCAAGTGAGTGGGAAGACAGACGGAAAATGAGTTTCTATGTGAGCCAATGCCAAGCCAATAATTTTCTATGGAAAATTACAGTTACAAAATGATGAGAGCTGAGCTACTGGTTGGGAGTCTGGAAGGTCCTTTAAGAGTTACTATATAAAAAGGTAGGGATATAGGAGTGAAAATTAAGAATGGCCTTTCCCCAGACATTAGTAGATATTAGAGGGCAATTGCTATCTCCAAGCATTCTGTTGTACTGTAGGAGATAGAATCCTGGCCAGATTGGACCTCTGGTCTGATTCTGCTATGTCATTGCTTATGACCTTATGTTCACCAATTCAAAATAATCAAAATAATTGTGGTATTTGTTAAATACCTACCATGTGCCAAGCACTATAAAAGCATTGAGGTAGACACAAATAATCAGTTCAGAACTAGTCCCTGTCCCACGCAGGTTCAGAGTCTAAATAGGAAGGAGAACAGATATTGAATCCCCATTTCATAGATGTGGAAACCGAGACACTGAGAAGTTAAATGACTATGATCACAAAGTAGGCAGGTGGTAGATCTGGGATTGGCATGGAGATCCTCTGAGGCCCATGCTCTCAAGATTCAGTTCTGGGTCCTCTTCTATTCTCCATCTACACCCACTCCCTTGAGGAACTCATTCACTCGCACAGCTTCAACTAACACCTTTATGTGGATTATACCCAAATCTACATCTCCATCTCTTGCTCTCTCTCCAGTCTCACATCTCCTCCTGCCTTCAAGACATCTCTACTTGGTTGTCCTTTGTTACCTCAACCTAAACATGTTCAAAACAGAACTCCTTATCTTCTCACCCAAATCCTGTCCTCTCCTTCAATTTCCCATCACTGTAGATTGCCCCACCATCCTTCCTGTCTCATAAGCCCATAACCTTGGCGTTATCCTTGACTCCTTATATTCACTCAACCCACATATTCAATCCATCACTAAATTCACCTTCACAACATTGCTAAAATCTGCCCTTTCCTTTCCATGCAAATAGCTACCACATTAATACAGTCATTCATCCAATCCTACCTAGATTACATCAGCCTCCTTGTTGAACACCCAGGCTCCTGTCTTTGCCCACTCCAGTCCATACTCTACTCTGTTGCTCTGATCATTTTTCTACAGAAACATTCCAGACATGTCACCCGACTCCTCAAAAAATTCTAATAGTTGCTCATCCACCGCCACATCAAACAAAAACTCTTCACCATTGACTTTAAAGCACTCCACCACCTTGACCCCTCCTACCTCACCTCTCTCTCTCCTTCTACAACCCAGCCCTCATACTTTGTTCCTCTCCTGTTAACCTTCTCGATGTGCCTCAATCTCACCTTTCTCGACAATGAACCCTTGCCCATGTCTTGCCTCTGGCCTGGAATGCCCTCTCTCCTCAAATCTGACAATTACTCTCCCCCCACCTCAAAGCCTTATTGAAGTCACATCTCCTCCACAGAGACCTTCCCAGACAAAGCCCCACTTTTCCTCATCTCCCATTCCTTTCTGCACTGCCTTGACTTGCTCCCCTTGCTCTTTCACCCTCCCAGCCCCACAGCACTTATGTACATTTCTGTCATTTTATTTTTATTTTTATGTATTAATGTCTGTCCTCCCCCGTCTAGGCTGTAAACTCGTTGTGGGCAGGGAATGTCATTTTTTGTTGTTGTATTGTACTCTCCCAAGTGCTCAGTACAGTGCTCCACACACAGTAGGTGCTCAACAAATACAATTGAATAAATGAATTAATGAATAATCAGGTTGAACATAGTTCTTGTCCCACATGGAGCTCACAGTCTTAGTCCCCATTTTACAGATGAGGTAACAGCCACAGAGAAATGAAGTGACTTGTCCAAGGCCACACAAGCAGGCAAGTGGCAGAGCTGGGATTAAAACCCATGACATTCTGACTCTCAGGCCCATGCTCTATCTACTACCCTATCCACTTGGTCATGCTCCTTCCCATCATGGGGATTAAATGGAGATTAAACACTTGTTCTTCCTCCTACTTAGATTGAAAGACAGGGACCTAATTAAATTGTCCTACCTAACTAAATTGAACCTACCCTAGTTCTTAGAAAAGTGTTTGATACATAGTAAGCACTTAACAAATACAATTTAAAGAAAGAGTTCGTAGATACATTCCCTGCCTCAAATGAGTTTACAATCTACAGGATGATGTATACGTTAATATAAATACATGAATTATGGATACATAAGTACTGTGGGGCTGAGGAAGGGATGAATAAAGGGCGCAAATCCAGGTTCAAATGTAATGCCTTCCTTCAGCTATGACAGACCAATCTTCAAAGTCCTACTGAAATCACATGTTTTCAAAAAGGCCTTCCCTGATTATCCTTTCATTTCACCACACTATTCTGTGTCTCTCTATCGTCTAAACACTTTGGTCTTGAGGTGCTGCAACCCAAGGTCTGATTTTGATTTACCAACTTTCTAATGACACTGAAATTTGTCTGCCTCTTATGAAGAGAGATTCATCCATTAATTCAATTGTATTTATTGAGTGCTTACTATATGCAGAGCACTCTTCTAAGTGCTTGGAAAGTACAATTCAATGAATCAATGCATACTATTAATTCTATTCCTAATGTCCTTAAAAGTTTCAGGTAAGCAAGTCAAAATAGCATTGCTTTTCTTTATTCTCTTAGAAAAATGGCATTTTCTCCACTCAGTTCAGAACACATTTTTTTTTTTTTTTGGTGTCCAACTCTGCAGAAACACAAGAAGACAGTTCCTAGGATATTCTTGCTTTTGCCCTTTCAGAATGTCTCCTTCATGCTGAGAATGACTCATTCATTCTGTTGAAGTGTTCAGAGTGCTGTGAAAATCGAAACATGTCCTTGTTTTCTACACTAATGAAATTGAAACTAAGTTCAGAGAACTAAAAATAATATTTAAAGAGTCAAGTCACACTAAAGACATGCATTAACTCAGCTGGTTTTCTCACATTTTAGTGCTCTCTGCTTTAATAATAAAGTTAAATCCTAGCTTGTGACATTGGCTCATGCTCAATGCTCTTGATCTACTAGATTCTTAGTATAGAGGCCAGAGGCTATTTTTCAGGAAACTTTTGATGTTTCACAGTTATTTTATCTCATCATTTTCCTCAATGCAAATCTTTATTGTAATTGGCATATGTTTCACTAATCTCCTCTTCAGAAGATGTTGCAGATCTTTGCATCTGTCTGGCCTTGAGGGATAAAGTTTGCTTATTGCTCACAACCTATGGTGGAGCATAAGCATTCTCTTCTTAAGGCAATTAAATGTAAATATCCCTTCATTTTAATATAAAATTGTTCACTCCCTTAGGTTACTATTTTGGTCTTTAAAAGAAAGATTTCCTATGATACCCAAATGCATGTTAATGAAAACTACATGCAGTTTTGAATATTAGAAGGATATTTCTTTGGTGAATAATCCAGCTGTGTTGTTTTCCTTTTAAATCAGTTTAGTATAGCTGTCTTTTGCTTTTGTATTTTTAGAGTCTTCAACAGCTTTACTTTGGAATCTTAGATAAGCTATTAATGTATCCAAGTATACTGAGAACCAACCCTCTAATGTAGTATTTTAAGTTCCAATCAGTTCTCAAACAACAATTTGAGGGGGTTCACTGAACCAAGCTTCATTTAGCAGAGTTACCTGCCCTCAAATAACTTATTGTCAGGTGGGGAAGAAAGACATTTAAATAAATTACAGATAAAGTTATAAAGTATAAGTATATAAGACCTCTGGGGCTGAGGGTAGTATATAAACATGCTTAAGGGATACCAAGTTCACTAGATAAGGGATATAGAGTGCAGTAGAGAAGAAGAATAGGGTGAGGAAATGAGAGTTTAGCAAGGGAAAACTTATTGGCATAGATGTGATTTCAGTAAGGTTCTGAAGATGGGAAGAATGGTGATTGGTCAGATTCCCAACCCACAGCATTTATGTACATATCTGTAATTTATTTGTCTATATTAATGTTGGTTTCCCCTTCTAGACTGTAAACTCGCTATGGACAGGAAATTTGTAGTGTTGCTGTAATGTTGAATAATAACAAGGAGGAAGAAGTTCCAGGCCAGAGGACATAAGCAGGGGTCAGTGGCAAGAGAGATGAGACTGAGACACAGTGAGTAGGCTGGAGTTAGAGGAACGAACATGCAGACTGAGTTGTAATAGGAATCAGTGTTGGAAGGTTGGAAGGGGAGAACTGATTGAGTAGATTGAATACTTTCAATCCTATAGTAAGGAAATTCTGTTTAATGTGAAGACTCATTCATTTAATCATATTTATTCACTCATTCAATCACATTTATTAAGCACTTACTGTGTGCAAAGCACTGTATAAGCACTTGGAAAGTGCAATACAATGATGGATAGAGACAATCCCTACCCAACAACAGACTCACAGTCTAGAAAGGGGGAGACAGACAACAAAACAAAACAAAACAAGATGAATGGACAACCACTGGAGATTCTTGAGGAGTCGAGAAACATGTACAAAATATTTTTATTTAGAAAATTGATCAGGACAGTAGATTGAAAAGTGGACTGTAAAAGGGAGAACCTT
The DNA here is from genome assembly GCF_004115215.2 of Ornithorhynchus anatinus. Taxonomy (NCBI): domain Eukaryota; kingdom Metazoa; phylum Chordata; class Mammalia; order Monotremata; family Ornithorhynchidae; genus Ornithorhynchus; species Ornithorhynchus anatinus. Next base: position 114,470,896 of record NC_041729.1, read on the forward strand.
AAGGAGGAGGTCAGTGAGGAGGCTGATGCAGTAGTGGAGGTGGGATATGATAAGTGCTAGGATCAACATGGTAGCATCGTGAGTCAGTATGGTATAGATGGAGAGGAAGAGATGGATTCTAGAGATCTTGTGAAAGAAGAACCTATAGGATTTATTAATAATCATAATAATAATAATAATACTGAATATGCAGGTTGAATGAGAGAGATTTGCTGAGGATATTGGCAAGGTTATGGTCTTGAAAGACAGGGAGAATGGAAGTAATGGAAAAATTAGGGTAGGGAGGTGAAGTTTAAGTGGAAAGATGAGTAGTTCACTATCTGATCCCACTGCTGAGAAAAGTAGTAGTGGTGACTGACATATCTGGTTCAGAAGCAGCATGGCCTAGTGGCAAGAGCAAGGGCTTGGAAGTCAGAGGATTTGGGTTCTAATCCCAGCTAATCCCGGCCCCGCCACTTGTCTGCTGTGTGACCTGGGACAAGCCACTTAATCTCTCTGTGACTCAGTTACTCATCTGTAAAATGGGGATTAAGACTATGAGCCCCACATTGGACAACCTGATTAACTTGTATCTACCCCAGGGCTTAGAACAGTGCTTGACATGTAGTAAGCACTTAAATACTATAATTATTATTACATATGCCTGGCTCTCACACTGTTTAGAGTCTGAGTAATTATTACAGCCTACCCTATGATAAGGCCATCCCTATTCTTCCTGTCTTTTAATACCATACAAAACAAAGGCTTTGTCTTTTTACATGCATTAGGAGTGATAGAGAGACACTCTGAAATTTAAGATGGTTTCCAACATGATAGTTACCTGGGATGAATAGGGGCAGGACTCTAGCTCAAACAGCTGTTGGGGTGATCACTCCCCTCATGCTGAGAAATGGGTATCTATGACTCTCATTTACCATAGTAGTATTTTTCATGAAAGCTAAAACTCTTGGTAGCAATGACAATTTTTCCATACCTATAAAGCCCAGTGTTGCCTATATACAAGCAATCAACCAAAGGTAATTAGAAGCAATGTGGCTTAGTGGGATGAGCACATGCTTGGGAGTCAGAGGTCATGGGTTCTAATCCCCCCTCCACCACTGATCAGGTATGTGACTTTGGGCAAGTCACTTGACTTCTCTGTGCTTCAGTTACCTCATTTGTAAAATGGGGATTAACATGGTGAGCCCCATGTGGGACAACCTGATTACCTTTATCTACCCCAGCACTTAGAACAATGCTCAACACATAGTAAGCACTTAAAAACCGTCACAATTATTACGATTATTTGCAGAGCACTGTAATATATGATTGGGAGAGAACAAATACAAAAGGAGTAGGTATATACTAGTATAGAATAGGTATACTGAGTTATATCCTAGTGCTGAGATAAAAGCTAGTCTATTGCTAGCATAAAAATGTAAATCAGGAGCCTAATTTCACAACTGATACTTCATGCCTGACTAATAGAACCTCTGAAGGGTTTTGCAATTCATTTATTGGTGTTTTTAGTAATAGGCTGGCACCAAAACACAGACCTGCCATCTTTACAAAATTATATTTCGTTATCACCTCAGACCTTAATGTCTTTTAAAACCAAGACAAGTAAAACTTCATGAAATGTTGTATATTTGAAAAGGTTGAATATGTCTGCTCAGATTACATCTGCTCTTAGAACAGAGTTCCTTGCCTGGAAGTGTAGGATTTGTGGAACAACAAATTCAGGTACAGGGTCAACAAGTACCTACCCATTCCCTGAAATGTCTTAATTGGTGAATAAATTTAACTCTAATTTTTAAAGTAACATTGCTAATGTTTGTGGGAGTGTATTAAGAAATAAGAAATGAACATATTCCTCTGAGATAAAAATAAACGTTGAATTTAATTTCTAGCAGTTGTTTGCAGAAATTCCAGGTGAAACAAGACCACCTTCTGCTCCAAGAAATAATCTGAAGTGCAACTCTCCTGTGAATATATAAAAATATGTGAGGAAATATATTAGTTGGAAACACTGCAAATTCATCAGTAGAAAGTGTTATAAGCAAGAATGTTACTGCTACAGAGGTGCATCTGTTGTTTTCTGTTGCTGGCATAACCAATGTAAATAATGACCCTGTTGCTACAACTTGTCTGCTAGGTAAGCCATTTTAAATTGTTGTTTACAGTCATCTCTTGTCATTCACGGATTGCTTGGTAGCTGCTTCACCTATCTGCTGTTGGCTTGGCCTTCACTCGTTGCTGTGTCAGGAACAGCAACAACAGCCCTAACCCCAATCTCTACTATCTGCTATTCTTATAGCCAGGAGACACACCCCTACTCTCCAGCAGCACAACCTAGTGTAGCGGCATCAGGCTCCAGACCAAACTGAAGATCTTCAGAGATGTGCCATTTCCAGTCTTCTCTACAGCTGTAATATCAGATCCTCATACACCGGCACTATGTCTGCCTTCTTGAGCACTTCCACCAGCATCAGGTCAAATCAGGATCAAATGGTAAAACAGATTACAAATGATGACATCTTGGAACATATTCAGTCTCCAAGTACTGAAGCTATACTTTATGTGGGTGGAATATGTGAGGAAAATGAGTTTACAGTGGCATTTCTGAACCTCTGCTATTTGGAGAGCTGAGAATACATTGTCAGAGACTACCATTTCTTTTGTGGTGTTCTCTTATAAGTTCTGAGTATGAGGCTATACACACAGAAAGCATGCAATAACTACCACTGATTAATTGAAAGCTCCTTTTTTATGGTATTTAAGTAGTTACTATATGTCAAATACTATTCATTCATTCATTCAGTAATATTTATTGAGCACTTACTATATGCAGAGCACTGTACTAAGCACTTGGAATGTACAATTTGTTAACAGATAGAGACAATCCCTGCCCAGTGATGGGCTCACAATCTAATCGGGGGAGAGACAGATGGCAGAGTAAAACAGAGCGAAACAAAAACAAGACCACATTATCATGATAAATAGAATCAAGGGGATAGACACCTCATTAACAAAATAAATAGGGTAATAAATAATATATACAAATAAGCCCAGTCTGGGAAGGCTTCTTGGAGGAGGTGAGCTCTCAGTAGGGCTTTGAAGAGGGGAAGAAAGTTGGTTTGGCGGACATGAGGAGGGAGGGCATTCCAGGAGAGCAGTAGGATGTGAGCCAGAGGTCAATGGCGGTATAGGCGTGAAGAGGGGACAGTGAGGAGGTGAGAGGCAGAGGATCGGAGCATGTGGGGTGGGCAGTAGAAAGAGAGAAGGGAAATGAGGTAGGAGGGGACGAGGTGATGGAGAGCTTTGAAGCCAAGAGTGAGGAGTTTTTGTTTTGTGAGGAGGTTGATAGGAGGTTGATAGGCACTGGAGGTTTTTAAGGAGGGGAGTGACTCGCCCAGAGCGTTTCTGTAGGAAGATGATCCGGGCAGTGGAATGAAGAATAGACTGGAGTGGGAAGAGACAGGAGGAAGGGAGATCAGAGAGAAGGCTGAAATAATAGTCCAGCTGGGATATTATGAGAGCTTGTACCAGCACAATAGCCGTTTGGATGGAGAGGAAAGGACGAATCTAGTTCTAAGCACTGGGGCAGGTAATTAGGTAATTAATTAGATTGGATGCAGTCCCTATTCCACTTGGGGCTCAGTTTAGTAGGTATTGAATCTACAGTTAATGGTTGAGGAAAGTGAGGCAAAGATGTTAAGAGACTTGCTCGAGGTAACACAGCAAGCAATTGGCAGAGATGGGATGAGTACCCAAGTCTTTTGACTCCCAGGCCCCCGCTTTTCCCTAGGCCACGCAGTGTCCCCTTGTGAGGAGGGATTGCATCTACCAACTGTATTGTATGGTACTATCCAAAAAGCTTAGTATAGTGATCTGCACACAGGAAGCACTCAGGAAATATCCCTGACTGATCGACTGACTTGAAGTCTCAGTCTCAAGGTTCATCTGTTGATGCTGTTGGGAGCTTCCATTATCATCATTTCTGTTAGGTCATGAATCTTATGATCTGTGTGCCCAGATTGCACCCCTGTGAAGGTTTTTATATTTAAATATTCTGTCAAAATTATGATGACCAAACTCGAAGGATTTTGGTAAAATGTTGGCAAGAAATTTGAGGATATGAAATTTACACATTTAAGATGCTTTTGTACACTACTTGCTTTTCTTGTTCATTGGGTTAAAAGCCCATCAGACAAATTATCTGTAACTTTCTTAAAAACAATTTTTTCAAAAGTCTCTTCAATTGTTGTTAAACAGTGAGAGATGATTTCTATTTACTACAAATGGAAAGAATTACAAAATTAAACTCCTAATTAACAGGGCAAGTTAACTTCTTTTTAAAGGAATCTAAATCCTTACACTTTACGTGGAAAAATAAATGAAGTTAGGTATAATTCTAAACATTCTGATATCCCCACTATTAAATCAACAGCATCCTACATTATTTAGCCTTTAAAGCATGTTTAAGCCTTCTTTTCTGATCCAGAAAGTCAGCATGGGGAAGGGTGTAGCATGAGCTAAGGTGAGATAATAAAAAAGAAAGAACAATTAAGAAAAAAAATCCACATCTTCCCTTGCAATTAAGTTCTTTCCTGGAGGGTTCTGCATATTTTTAGAGGTTAAATTAGTCTGAAGTTGGTGCAAAATAATTACTTCCAAGACTTGAAGCTGTTGTTTTAAAGAATAACAGGACCATAAAGGCACAAAGCATTAAAAGAAGTGTAGATTCTGGATCATTCACTCATCTGCCATAAAAGAAAAAAAAATAGGTCATGCCCTAGGAGCTAAGTAAACCTCTTTCTGACACCATTTTGATTCTTTATGTAGGAACTATGGACCTGAAAATGACATTTCATTTTTAATTATTTACCTATCATTAGAGTGCAGCCTTTTGGGATTAAAAAATAAACTGAAGATACTTCACAAGTTTTATTTATTTTGAATTTGTATATAAACTGTTTTAAAATTAAAAATTTTTAAATAGTTGATTTTTACTCTACCTTTTCTCTTTTATTATTTTAGTATATGATAACTGTATGGCAGAAATTATATTTTAGAAATTTTATTCCTTCCCAACATTTACAAATATTGCAAATGTCTATACTGCACATAAGATTGTAAGTCTGTGGAACTTTTGCTTATGGTGCACTCTCCTAAATCATTTTTACAGTGGTCAGCATACAGACCTCTCTCAGAAAATAGGATTGTTTTGTTGATTATCTCTTTAGATATCATGTCTACCTGTTGCCATATGTAGCTATGCCAAGACAAACTTGCTTAGTATATGAATTAAATGAAAATGAACACTATCCAAATTTTGATTTTGAGGTGAAGGGTCCAATAGATAGTCTACCCATTTGGTTAAAACATGCTTATTCATATCTGTATGTAGCCCAATATTTTATTTATCATCATCTGCATTTGGGACAGGCATGGAGTTATAAAATAGGTCTAATAAAGACTCCCTGTAAGCTCTTTCTTGGCGGGGAATATGTCTGCTACATCGTTGTGTTGTACTCTCCTAAGTTCTCAGCACACAGTAAGTGCTCAGTAAATATCACTGATTGATTCACCCAGGAAGACATACTTATAAATAAGGTCTCTGTTAAGTGAACATATACATTTTGAAGAAAGACTTTCCAAACAAAGGAAAGTTTGGAAAGTCTATATGGCTCTTAGGACTGGTTTCATGTGGGTTACTGTTTTCAGAACAGCAGCACAGACACCTGTTCTAGTGACTTCAAAGGATATTCCCTTTGATGCCTTTTAGTACATTTTGATGGTATAATCAATTGAATGCTGCATTAGGGCATTATTTTCAAGTTATTCTAGGAAATTAATCATTGGTGCCAATCATTCTCAATATAAAAATATGGTATAAAACTCATTTAGTGTAAAAGATTCACTGTTATCATTGATTTTATTCAATTTTTTAACATTAGCTGCCTCTGAGTATTTCAGATATGTGCCAGCCAACTCACAGGACATAGAAGAACCAGGTCACGTAGTGTGGCTGGCTCAGAGCTAACCTTCACCAGTACTAATAATTATAATAGTATTTGTGGTGTTTGTTAAGTGCTTCCTATGTGCCAAGCATCATACTAAGCCCTGGCATTGATACAAAGATATCAGGGCCCACATGTGGCTTACAATCTTAGTAGGAGGGAGAATAGCTATTAAATCCAGGAAGCAGTGTGGCTCAGTGGAAAGAGCACGGGCTTTGGAGTCGGGGCTCATGAGTTCGAATCCCAGCTCTGCCACTTGGCTGTGTGACTGTGGGCAAGTCACTTAACTTCTCTGTGCCTCAGTTCCCTCATCTGTAAAATGGGGACTAAGACTGTGAGCCCCACGTGGGACAACCTGATTCCCCTGTGTCTACCCCAACGCTTAGAACAGTGCTCGGCACATAGTAAGCGCTTAACAAATACCAACATTATTATTAAATCCCCATTTTGCTGATCCCCATTTTGCTGATCAGGGAACTGAGTCACTGAAAAGTTAAGTGACTTGCGCAAGGTTATTCAGGAAACAAGTGGCAGAGCTGAGATTAGAACCCAGGTACTCTTACTTCTAGACCCATGCTCTTTCCACTAGGCCATGCTGCTTCTCTAATGTAAGCACCAATATGGGGCAAGAGTCCACGAGCCTTAAATTAAGAATTTCATGCTCTACTCACAGAGCTAGCCGTAAAGGTGGTGTTAGTTAAGATTTACTATATGCTAAGTACAACACTAAGCACTCAGATGAAATAAAATAATCAAAATGGATACAGTCCCGGTCCCACATAGGGTTCTCTAGGTATGGGAGAGTACGGATATTGAATTCCCATTTTACAGATGAGGACATTGAGACACAGGCAAGTCACACAACTCCATTGCTATGGAGACAGCTTAAGCATGGAGCCAGATGTTGGTAGGATATGCTTTTATCTTCTCCTCCCAACTTTAAACTGGGGTTCTGAAAATGGAGGTAACCCCAGTGTACTCTCCTGCTGAGGGAGAGCAGTACGATTCACCAGCATGCTTGATGTCAGAGCAGTGCTCATGCCTAGTGCCAAAAAGCCAGAAGGGGTGCCAGGCTACATTTTTACAGGCACTGCATGCAAGTGTGCAGGATATTATGTCAATGGCACACATTTACAGATACAGTCCCACTATCTGCAGCGCCATTTTCTGACTATCAAATAACATTACCACCTGCTCTGCAGGAAGAGTTACAGGAGGAAGGAAGAGGTAAAAAAGAAGATGATTTAATACTTAAAGATGGAGGACTTGGAAAAAGTAAAGTACTGAACCTTTACTTTTTCCAAGTAAAGAACTGAACCTCTAATTCACTTATCTTCATTCCAAGCATTTATCCTATCCCACCTTGATTACTATATTAGTTTCCTTGCTGACTTTCCTGCCTCCTGTCTCTCCCCACTCTAGTCCATACTTCACTCAGCTTCCTGAATCATTTTTCTACCAATACATTCAGTCCATCTTTCCACATTTCTCAAGAACGTACAGTGGTTAACCCATCCACCTCCGCATCAAACAGAAACTCCTTACCATCAGCTTTAAAGCATTCAGTCACCTAGTCCCCAACTACCTGACCTCACTGCTCTCCTAACTAAAACCCAAACCACACACTTCACTCCTCTAATATCAATCTACTCATTGTACCTTGACCTAATCTAACCACTGACCTCTTGCCCACATCCTGCCTCTGGCCTGAAATATCCTTTCACTTCATATCTGACAATTACTCTTCCCACTTCAAAGTCTTATTAAGGGTTCATCTCTTCCAAGAGACCTTCCCTGACCTAGCCCTCATTTCTTCTTCTCCCAATCTCTTCTACATCACCCTTGCACTTGGATTTGCTTCCTTTATTCACCTCTCCCTCAGTCCCACTGCATTTACATACATATCTGTAATTTATTTTTAGGTATATTAATTTCTGTCTTTCCCTCTAGACTGTAAGCTTGTTTGGGGCAGGGAACGTGTCTACAAACTCTGCTATATTGTTATACTGTACTTTCCCAAGTCCTTAGTGGAAGGCTCTGCACATAGTAAGCACTCAATAAATATGACTGATAGACATAATATTGCTACAGTAAAATCCATCTTCTTCCATAGATCTTGGAATGATTTCTCAATAAAAAACAAACTGCAGAAATAGTATTAATTGATCAATGATGTTTATTAAGAACTTACTGTGTGCAGAGCACTATACTAAGTGCTTGGCAGAGTACAACAGAGTTGCTCAAACCATTCGCTTCCAACAATGAGCTTACATTCCTTACATTATATTTCTTAATGGTATTTGTTAAGCACCTAGTATGTTACAGACACTGTACAAAGCACTAGGGTAGATACAGGCTGATCAGGTTGGACACAGTCCATGTCCCACATGGACTCACAGTCTTAATCCCCATTTTACAGATGAGGTAACTGAGGCACAGATAATGTCAATGACTTGTCCAAGGTCACACAGCAGACAAGTGGCAGAGCCAGGATTAAAATCCAAGTCCTTCTGACATACAAGCTCATGCTCTATCCACTAGACCATGCTGCTTCTATATTAGGCTATACTGTATATGTAAACATATACATATGCTGTGGGGTGAAAGGATACAGAGTGAGATAGAAGAGCCATAAGGCATAGCTGCAGCAGTAGTAGCAGCTACCATAGAAGCTGTAATATCTTCCTTTTTAGAATCTAACCTGAGCTTCTCCTAGTTGTCAAGTTGCAGCTCGGAATATTTAAACTATGTAATTTTAATCAGGCCTCCCTTCTCCTTTCCAGGCCTCTTACTGATGACTAGTCCCCTCCCACAGCCAACTCATGATGACATGAGTCATGAACTAGTGAGATCTGACACCTTACATAATAATTTGGTCATACTCTGCTCAGGGCAAAAAAAAATCAAAACAAAACAAAATTTAAAAAAAAATTATGGTCCTCAATCAGCTCTCTCCCCCTGCCCTTTCCATTTATTTTATGGTATTTTTTAAGTGCTTACTATCAAACATTGTTCTAAGCCCTGGGGTTGGTACAGGTTAATTATTTAAGACAAAGTCCCTGTCCCATATGGGGCTCACAGTGTAAATAGGAGGGAGAACAGATATTTCATCCCCATTTTAGAGTTGAGGAAATTCAGTTCAGGAAAGTTATGACTTGCCTAAGGTCACGCAGCAATCATTTGGCAGAGCCAGGATTAGCACACAGGTCCTCGGACTCCCAGGCCTATGCTTCTTCCACTAGGCCATGTTGCTACTTATCCGTGCTCCTCTCTCCTACTACACACCACTTCACACACTTCACTCCTGTAAAACCTACCTACTCACTGGGCCTCACTCTCCCATTGCTCACATTCTCTTTCCTACCTGGAGTTCCTTTCTCCTTCATGTCCAACAAGCCATCACTCTCTCCACCTTCAAAGCTCTACTAAAATCATGTGTCACCTAGGAAGCCTTTCCTGACTAATATCTCATATCCTCACCCTATTTTCCCTGCTTCTGTATCATCAAGGCACTTTCATCTATATCCTCTAAGCTTTCTGATACAAACCTTATTCTCATACCTATAGCATTTAGACACGTATTCCCATCCTCTATAGTTTCCACTAGCTGTAATTTATTTCAGTGTTTGTTTCCCTTGCTAGATTATAAACTCCTTGATGGCAGGGATCATGTCTACCTATTTTTCTGCTGTATGCTCTTCAGCACTTAATTCAGTTCTCTGCACATAGTAAGAGCTTAATAAACTCCCTTGCTTGAGTGATTCATTGATTGCTTGTTAGTTTTTTCATTTAGTCAGTAGACCACTGAGGAGAAATTACTTTCTTCAGTCACTCTGCCCACATCATTGGAGGCTGCCAGTGCTGGGTAAGGGTTTGACATGGTCCTGGACTTGGACCAGCAGACCAATTTGCTCTAAAAGACAAAGAGAGGGTGAATGGTCCACAAGGCATAAGTGGGTTGCTCCTCAGAGCCCTGGGAGAGAGACTGGGCTAACAGGACTCAGGGGCCATGTAATGGGGAAATTCGGAAATCTAGGTACTGCTCCATCCCTGTGGCTGAGGGAGTTTCCCAGCAGGGGTTGGAGTAGCATCACCTCCTGGGACATGGTGTCCGACAGATACACATCAGCCTGTAATTTCTTCAGCACTTCGCTGCCACCATGGGTGAAAAGATCCAAACATTTCTGCAGCTACAACAGCTGAGGATCCGGGCCCTTAACAGGTGTGGGTTCTAACATCTCCCAGCAAATGGAGTGGAGTACTCTGGAGTGGAATGGGTCTCTACAGCTCCTTTCCCGCTGCATGTTTTCATCTCCTTCCCCTCACCCACCAAGTTCCCTCCCTAATTTACGAGACTGTCACTCAACCGTATTGACAAGGTATGAGACACTCCACCTAGATCCAAACATTTTATACAGTGCTCTGCGGAGTGTTAGAACCCAATAAATTCCAGAGATTGATTGATCAATTAGGCCCTCTCTACACCAAGCACACAGCTGCAGCTAATGTCATATTACCAACTCCAGACTGCAGGCAGCCCTGGCAGGGAAAGTTAAGCTATACTGGGAGTGGAAGGCCAAAGTCACAGGCTGCTCCTAATGATGGAATTCATAGTTGTCCTTCATAGTCAAAAAAGATATAACTGATGGTGAATTTCACCTATGAGTGCTTTTATGGCTGAAAAGGGCATGATGTACACAATGTAATTGCTCATGTATACTATGTCTGATACAAGAGATGTACTCAGACCCTGTAACGTTTGCACCAGCCCTCAGAACCCCTCTCACCCAGTCGCTGCCTCTTCATAGCAGTGCTCATCCCTGGGACCCTGTTCATATGCAGTTGCCATATTGAAAATACGTCAGGTTTTCACCTGCAGCAGAGGATTGTGGCAGCACTTAAGTATGGCTTAGTGGAAAGAACACGGGCTTGGGAGTCCAGAGGTCATGGGTTCTAATGCTGCCTCTGCCACTTGTCAGCTGTGTGACTTTGGGGGCAAGTCACTTAACTTCTCTGTGCCTCAGTTACCTCATCTGTAAAATGTGGATTAAGACAGTGAGTCCTACGTGGAAAAATCATTATTATTGAGAAGGAGCATGGCTTAGTGGAAAGAGCATGGGCTTGGAAGTCAGAGGATGTGGGTGCTAATCCCAGTCTGCCACTTGTCTACTGGGTGACCTTGGGAAAGCCACTTTACCTCTCTGTGCCTCAATTATCTCATCTGTAAAATGGGGGTTAAGATTGTGAGCCCAATGTGGGATAACCCTATTACCTTGTATCCACCCCAGGGCTTAGAACAGTGCTTGGCACATAGCAAGTGCTTAAATACAATGTTATTATATATTTTCTTATTAATATTAACTCTTATTATTTAAGACTCCCTCATCAGATACAGAGCAATGCCTCTCCCAAAGGCCTCTTTTCTTTCCTTGAGGTCAATGATAATAAGCCCCAAATCTGTGCTACCCTATGCTCAGGAGTAATTACAATTTAGTGTAACAATTTGGTTTTGTTTGATATTTTGTCATCCAGTCATCTACTGGGTGTGGGTTGCTATTACAATTCCCTGTTTTCAGAGGAAACTCTGATTGTCAAAGAACAAGACCCCAGCCAGAGTAGGATGCTTTCAAATGGCTGGCAGAAAGACTGTAGAGAAAGGAGCACAGACTATACACCCCATTAAGTTACTTTCATCTTAGTCTCTATTGTGAAAAAGACTTAAAGGGACAGCCTATTTCTAGAAAAAAAAGACCTATTTAGAATGGTTATTACACAATACTATATCTTACTACTTTCTATGGTCAATCAAAAATTCTTATTGATATCCTTACTTCTGGAGAATCCTGTCTTGATACTCTGAGTATTAAGTCTTTCAAATTTCACTATAATACCATAAATCATTATCTGCAATGAGAGTTTCAAACACAGTTCCTAATAGCCATTGCTTTAGGATTATCCATTCATGTCACTGACACAGAACCCTTAAAAGTGAAGGAGAAGCAAGGTATAAATCAATGTAATTGCTCATGCATACTTTACTATGTCTGATACAAGAGATACTTTTTTCCATTATGAACAAAAGTGAAAGCTCTTCAGAAGGAGATTTGCTTAATCACTCAGATGCTAGAAAAATATTTGATCACAACTTAAGAAACCTAACGAGTTTCCTTTTCCAAGATTCAAGGGTCCAATGGCTTAAGTATTTCATCTTCTATTGCTTGGTTTGAAAAGGTCTTTGCCTAATTCAATGTTCGTGCACACAGTTGACACTTAATAAAGGCTCTTGATATTAATGATGATAAACCCAAATTTGTGCCACTCATTGTTCAGGATTAATTATGATTTAGTGTAACAACTTCGTATTCTTTCAGATATTGTCATCCAGGTACCCACTCACAGTTATCCCGGGTGTGGGTTGGCATTATGAGTCCCTGTTTATTCACTCATTCATTCATTCAATAGTGTTTATTGAGGGCTTACTATGTGCAGAGCACTGTTTAGAGCACTGTTACTATGTGCAGAGCACTGTTACAATTTGGCAACAGATCGAGACAATCCCTGCCCAATAATGGGCTCACAGTCTAAATGGGGGAGACAGACAGCAAAGCAAAACAAAACAAAACAATACAAAGCAACATCATCAAGATAAATAGAACCATAGAGATATACATGTCATTAACAAAATAAGTAGGGTAATGAATAATATATGCAAATATGCACAGTACTGAGGGGCAGGGAAGGGGGAAGAGCAGAGGGCAGGATGTAGGCCAGGCGGGCCAGATGGGTCAGGTGCGAATGGGGAACCATGAGGAGGTGAGCGACAGAGGAGCACAGTGTATGGGGTGGGCAATAGAAAGAGAGAAGGGAGGTGAGGTAGGAGGGGACAAGGTGATGGAGAGCTTTGAAGCCAACAGTGAGGAGTTTTTGTTTCATGCAAATGTTGATAGGCAACCACGGGAGGTTTTTGAGGGGAGGAGTGACATGCCCAGAGCGTTTCCGTAGGAAGATGATCCGGGCAGCCGAATGAAGAATAGACTGGAGTGGGGAGAGACAGGATGAAGGGAGATCTGAAAGGAGGCTGAAGCAATAATCCAGTCGGGATATTATGAGAGCTTGAACCAGCAGGATAGTTGTTTGGATGGAGAGGAAAGGACGGATCTTGGCGATATTGTAAAGGTGAGACCAGCAGGTGTTAGTGACTGATTGGATGTGTGGGGTAAGTGAGAGAGCTGAGTCAAGGATGACACCAAGATTGAGGAAAGGATGGTAGTGCCGTCCACAGTGATAGGGAAGTCAGGGAGAGGACAGGGTTTGGGAGGGAAGATCAGGAGCTCAGTTTTGGACATGTTGAGTTTTAGGTGGTGGGTAGACATCTAGGTGAAGACGTCCTGGAGACAGGAGGCGATACGAGCCTGGAAGGAGGGGGAAAGAACAGGGGAGGATAAGTAGATTTGAGTGTCATCTGTGTAGAGATGATAGTTGAAGCCATGGGAGTGAATGAGTTTACCAAGGGAGTGAGTATAGAGGGAGAATAGAAGAGGGCCAATAACTGACCCTTGAGGAATCCCTACAGTTAGTGGATGGGAGGGGGAGGAGGAGTCCATGAAGGAGACTGAGAATGAGCAGCCAGAGAGATAAGAGAAGAGCCAGGAGAGGACAGAGTCTGTGAAGCCAAGGTGAGATAAACTGTGGAGAAGAAGGGGATGGTCGAAAATGGCCCTCTGTTTACAGAGGAGACTACTGAAGGTCAGAGAATAAGGCTCCAGTCAGAGGTGGATACTTTCAAATAGCTGGCAGAAAGACTGTAAAGAAAGGAGTACAGACTACAAAACCCATTAAGCAAAGATATGGCTTTTGCCTATATTTCCTCTGTAATGTAAGCACACTGTGGGCATGGAACATCTACCAACTCTGTTATACCGTACTCTCCCAAGCGTTTAGTAAAGTGCTCTGCACATACTAAGCACTCAATAAATACTACTGATTGACTGATTTTCCAGAAGCAATAGGAATGTACTGGATCTAGACTGGCTCATTAGTTAGTAGATTGAATGCACAAGACCAAGTAATCCCGAGGAGAGCAGAGACAGGGGTCAGGCAGTTGGAATTCCAGTACTGATTTCTTGGAGACCAGTTTCTGATTAAGACCTCACCATAAGAAGAGTTTCATGCACTAAAATATTTCTCTCTCTAGTCTATACAGAAATATGCAAAGAAATTTGGGTGAGTTCACTGGTAAGCTCGTTATGCGCAAGGAGCATGCCTGCTAATTCTTTTGTATTGCACTCTCCCAAGAGCTTAGTACAGTGCTCTACATATAGTAAACACTCAATAAATACGATTAATCAATTTGGAGTTATTTTAAACACTTTCTCCAACTTCTCCAAGTTAATTAGATCACCAGGCTTGGCACTTGCTGTTTTGAATATTTAGTGGCTTTCATTCATTCAAGTGTATTTATTAAGTGCTTATTAGTGTTTGGGAGAGTACAACACAACAACAAACTGATACATTCCCTGCCCACAACAGGCTTACAGTATTTAAATATTGACTTGCAAAGCCTAACTTAATATTATCTGTTATCCTTTCAATCTGTGATAATAATTAAAGCTCATATTAATCTCATGAAACAATACCTTTTGGGTCTAAGTCTGAGTCACAGAAAGGATGAATGGTTTAGGTCTATGTGGTGTCTCAATCCTGGTTAAAGCCTTTACTTTCCTGCCCCCCAGTTATTCCCAAGTTGCCCTTACCTTTCAAACCTTTTCTGAATATTTTGCTACTTCAAGATCCTACAAAAAGTTAAAGTGTCTTTCAGGGTTTTTCAACAAAGATTATGCTCTACTTGGCATATTGTAGCTTGTTCTGTGATATATCATATAAACAAAATATGTCTCAATGCAGTTTGCTTTTTTGAGTCTTTAATGGTTACAATTTATTAAACCATTCACAATGTGAGATTAATTTCTGCTGTAATTACCTGACTTTTTCTCCTGTTTCAACCACAGTGCTTTTTTTATGTTTGTTACTGTATAAATCAGCACACTTACATTCCTTTTGTTTTATGAATCTGTATTTCTAGTGCTGACTGCTGTAATCATCTCCCTTTGGCTTAATTGGGAGCCTGACTTAAAATAAATTTACTCTGCTCTCTAACTAGAATCAGTAATGAAAGTTTAAACTTTGTATTATGCAAAACACTTTCAAAGTTCTATTTTTTGAAGGAAATTCAAGTTAATGTCATCGTAATCCTAAATAGATGAAGCAATGCTAAAGAAAACTGCAGAGCAAATATGAAATTTAATAATGGCCCTCCAACAGCTTGCCTTTCAAACTGTTAGGAATTCATTAAACAATAGTTGAGTAGTGCTGACAATTAAATTACTCTCATATGAGGTATCTAGCCATATTATGAATATTGCATACTACATAGCACCCATTTTAAAGGGATGTAGTCAACAAATTGCATTTTAGATCATTAACAGGAGGCATGAAGTCAGTCTCCAGATAAAGCCCACTTTGTTTCTTAGCCAAAGTAATTGGGATAAAAAACATAAAGAGGTTTAACATTAATAATTTTACAGGAGAAGCTTCAACCAGCCAGTGGATATATTAGAATATGTATTAGGATACAGTGTTATAACTAAGGGCAGGTAATGGAAAGGATTGATGGCTTGTGGGATAAGACTTTGAGGAACATTACAAATATTCAAATGCAGCATTGTGCATAGCAATCGCACCCCCTGAAGTAGAAACCCCACAAAGAGTACTCGTTAAAGAAATGTTGAAATAAGATCTAAATGTCACAGTGAAGACTTTTGGTTCAATTTAGGGGAACTCCAGGTAGAGCACTGATTGCATAGAAAGTGAAAGGCCGCTCTTCTTTCAGTTATCTCAAGAATGAGTCACTTCAATATTCTGTACTTCTCAAGCACATTATATGTTGCACTGCACCTCAAGGTTTTCAATGAACTTGCCTATCTGAGCTGTTCTGGCACCCTTTCTAATAATCACATTAATGTAATAATTATTCCTATAATAACAATAATAGTGATATTTGTTAAGCCTTTACTATGTGACATAAACACTGTACTAAGTATTGAGACGCAGAATGGCTCAGTGGAAAGACCACGGGCTTGGGAGCCAGAGGTCATGGGTTCTAATTCCGACTCCGCGCTTGTCAGCTGTGTGACCTTGGGTAAGTCATTTAACTTCTCTGTGCCTCAGTTACCTCATCTGTAAAATGGGAATGAAGACTGTGAGCCCCACGTGGGACAACCTGATCATGTTATGTCCTCACCAGGGCTTAGAACAGTGCTTTGCACATAGTAAGTGATTAACAAATGCCATCATTATTATTATTATATATAAGAAAATTAGGTCTCCCAGCTTCCAATCCCAAGGTCAAACCCAAAGACACACAGAAAAAATACAGCCCTTCTCCTTGGACTCCAGTGTTCCCAAGTTCCAGCATTCCTTGAACCAGCCTAGGGAATGGCAATATAGGCAGTATGTGACTGCCAAAGTTTTAGAATGTTGAGATCACTGGGGTGGCCATAACTTTGACTTCAGTGATTGTTAGTTGGAGCTATGTGAAGTCCCAAATTCTGATGTGGCTTTCATGTCTGTCACCGTCTTTATCACTTGTATTTTTGTTTGCCTTTCCTTTTAAAGTCTATTGTCAATAACCCCCACTCCTTTATTCTTAGATTGAGAGTTCCCTTGAAGTCAAGGACCGTGTATATATCTCAACTAAATATTTCTTTTCTAGCTCTTAGTACAGTGTTTGCACAAGGTAGGCACTAAATAAAATTACTATTACTACTACTACACTTTGCTTCAAAGTACCTGTCAACCCCTTCAGAAAACTATATAACGTCTGTTTGTGTATCTTGCTACAATCCATTCTCCATGTTTTCCCCATCCAGTAAAGTGGGTGTGAGTGGCACATTTTTCATTTATGCTCATAGATTGACATTTCCAGGACCTCCTTGTTTTTGATTCTGCCTTACTATTTAATGTTAATTTTGGAGCAGAGGTAGTACTGAGAGAACTAATGGGTCCAACAGAGCAACTGCAAAATGCAATGACTCACATGGTGGTTTCTTGAGAACATTAGGGACATTAGAAGGCTATTATCTGACTTTGAACTAGCTGAATAGCTCTGGGAGTACATATGTCCTGGGGGCTGAAGTTTAAAACTAGTTAGAGCTGGTCCTATTAATTCAATCATATTTATTGAGTGCTTACTGTGTGCAGAGCCCTGTACAAAGCTCTTGGAAAGCACAATTCAGCAACAAATAGAGACAATCCCTACCCAACAACAAGTTCACAGTCTAGAAAGGGGGAGACAGACAACCAAACAAGTAGACAGGCATCAATAGCATCAATATAGATCAATAGAATTATAGATATATGCATATCATTGATAAAATAAATGGAATAATACAGCAGTGTGGCTCAGTGGAAAGAGCACGGGCTTGAGAGTCAGAGGTCATGGCTTCTAATCCCAGCTCTACCGCTTGTCAGCTGTGTGACTGTGGGCAAGTCACTTCACTTGTCTGTGCCTCAGTTCCCTCATCTGTAAAATGGGGATTAAGACTGTGAGCCTCATGTGGGACAACCTGATTACCCTGTATCTACCCAGCGCTTAGAACAGTGCTCTGCACATAGTAAGCACTTAACAAATACCAACATTATTATATACACAAGTGCTGTGGGGCAGGGAGGGGGTAGAGCAGAGGGAGGGAGTCAGGGTAATGGGGAAGGGAGGAGGAGCAGAGGAAAAGGGGGGCTCAGTCTGGAAAGGCCTCCTGCGCAGGTGAGCTTTCAGGAGGGCTTTGAAGGCGGGAAATATGCTAGCTAGTCAGAGGTCATGGGTTCAAATCCCAGCTCGGCCATTTGTTAGCTGTGTGACTTTGGGCAAGTCACTTAACTTCTCGGTGCCTCAGTTACCTCATCTGTAAAATGGGGATTAAGACTGTGAGCCCCACGTGGGACAACCTGATTCCCTTGTGTCTACCCCAGCGCTTAGAACAGTGCTCGGCACATAGTAAGCGCTTAACAAATACCAACATTATTATTATTATTATTATTATTAGGGAGGGCATTCCAGGCCAGAGGTAGGATGTGGGCCAGGGGTCGATGGCGGGACAGGAGAGAATGAAGCACAGTGAGGAGGTAAGCATCAGAGGAGTGGAGTGTGTGGGCTGAGCTGTAGAAGTAGAGAAGGGAGGTGAGGTAATAGGGGGCAAGATGATGGAGAGCTTTGAAGATAATTTAAGACTCCTGAATCTGTTAAGAATCTGTCTAAAATGAAATGTGAAATATTATACTTTTCCATAACTCTAGACAACACTATCCTCCCAGTTTCACAACTCTCACAATACCATAACATTGGCATTACCCTCAACTCAACATCATTCTCTCTACTGATCTCAACCTATTAATTCCCCTATCCCTTTGTGATCTTGTACCACTAACCTACAATCCTGGATCACAGCCCACCTCTTTTGCTCAAGCAGCTGAATTCTCCAGGTGGAAATCTAAATATCAAGCCAACTTTGTCCACTTCAAATCTATCCTTGCATGCTTTAACTGTACCCTCTCCTCTGCCCAGCAAAATTATTTCTCTTCACTTATTGACACCCATGCCCATTGCCCTCACCATAGTTCCAGGCATTTAACTCCCTCCTCAGGCCCCCTGATAACCTGGTTATCTACTTTATTAAGAAAATTAATGCCATCAGGTGTGAGCTCCCTCAAATCACCCCTGTCCCTCCTCAGTCAGTCCCTCCCCCTCTGGCCCCCTGTTCAACTCTCCCATCATTCCCAGCAGTATCTATAGAGGCGATCTCCTGGCTCCTCTCAAATGCCAACCCCTTCACATGCGCATGAGACCCTATTCCTTTGCACCTTATTGAAGCTCTCGCGCCCTTCCTCCTTCCCTCCCTAATAGCCATCTTCAACCGTTCACTCTCCAGTGACTTCTTCCCCAACACCTGCAAATATGCTCATGTCCCCCCATCCTAAAAAAGCCCTCCTTTGACCCCACAGTTCCCTCCAGTTATCATCACCTCATCTCCCTACCTTTCCGCTCCAAACTCTTGACTGAGAAGGTTAGCACTAGAGGACTGACGTATGGGGGCTGGGTTGTAGAAGGAGAGAAGCAAGGTGAGGTAGTAGGTGTCAAGGTGATGGAATACTTTAAAATCAATGGTGAGGAGTTTTTGTTTGATACAGAGGTGGAAAGGCAACCACTGGAGATTTGGGAGTGGGGTTGGAGGGGGAGGGGGGTGACATGCCCTGAATGTTTCTGTAGAAAGATAATCCAGACAGAGGAGTGAAGTATGGACTGAAGTGGGGAGGAGCAGTAGGTTGGGAGGTCAGAAAGGAGGCTGATGCAGTAAGCCAGTAAGGATAGGATGAGTGATTGATTGTACTATTCATTCAATAGTATTTATTGAGTCCTTACTATGTGCAGAGCACTGTACTAAGCACTTGGAATGTACAATTTGGCAACAGAAAGAGACAATCCCTGCCCATTGACGGGTTACAGTCTAATCAGGGGAGACAGACAGACAAAAACAATAGCAATAAATAGAATCAAGGGGATGTACAAATCATTAACAAAATGAATAGGGTAATAAAAACATGTACAAATGAGTGCACAAGCAAAGTGCTGAGGGGAGGGGAAGGAAGAGGGGGAGGAGCAGAGGGAAAGGGGGGAAAAGGGGGCTTAGCTGAGGGGAGGTGAAGGGGGGCAGAGAGGGAGCAGAGGGAAAAGGGAAGCTCAGTCTGGGAAGGCCTCTTGGAGGTGAGCTCTCAGTAGGGCTTTGAAGAGGGGAAGAGAGTTTGGCGGAGGTGAGGAGGGAGGGCATTCCAGGACAGCAGGAGGACGTGGGCCAGGGGTCGACGGCAGGATAGGCGAGAATGGGGGTGAGTAAGGAGGTGGGCGGCAGAGGAGCGGAGCCCACAGGGTGTGCAGTAGAAAGAGAGAAGGGAGAAGTAGGAGGGGGCAAGGTGATGGAAAGCCTTGAAGCCTAGAATGAGAAGTTTTTGTTTCATGCGGAGGTTGATAGGCAACCACCAGAGGTTTTTAAGAAGGGGAGTGACATGCCCAGAGTGTTTCTGCAGGAAGATGAGCCGGACAGCGGAATGAAGAATAGACTGGAGAGGGGGAGAGAGAGGAGGAAGGGAGATCAGAGAGAAGGCTGACACAATAATCCAGCCGGGATATTATGAGAGCCTCTACCAGTAAGATAGCCGTTTGGGTGGAGAGGAAAGGGCAGATCTTGGCAATATTATAAAGGTGAGACCGGCAGGTCTTGGTGACGGATTGGATGTGTGGGGTGAATGAGAGAGCCGAGTCAAGGATGACACCAAGGTTGCGGGCTTGAGAGACGGGAAGGATAGTCGTACCATCCACAGTGATAGGGAAGTCAGGAAGAGGACAGGGCTTGGGAGGTTAAATAAGGAGCTCAGTTTGGGACATGTTGAGTTTTAGGTGGCTGGCAGACATCCAGGTAGAGACGTCCTGGAGGCAGGAGGAGATACAAGTCTGAAGGGAGGGGGAGAGGATGGGGCAGAGATGTAGATTTGTGTATCATCTGCATAGAGATGATAGTTGAAGCCATGAGAGCGAATGAGTTCACCAAGGGAGTGAGTGTAGATGGAGAACAGAAGACGGCCAAAAGCTGACCCTTGAGGAACTCCTACAGTTAGAGGATGGTAGTGGGGGGAGGAGCCTGCGAAGGAGATCAAGAATGAATGGCCAGAATGTGGTAGTGGTTTGGATGGAGAGGAAAGGGAGAGTCTTGGTTATGTTGTGAAGGTGAGACTGACAGGATCTGGGGACAGATTAGCTGTGTGGAGTGAATGAGAGAGTAAAGTCAAGGATGACCTCAAAGTTATGGGCTTGTGAGATGGGAAGGATGGTTGTGTCATCTACAATGATGGGAAAATTCAGAGGCAGACTGTAAATGGCACCACCATCCTTTGTCTCATAAGCCCATAACCTTGGTGTTACCCAAGACTCCTCTTTCTCATTCAAAGCAAATACTCAATCCATCATCAAATCCTGTTGGTCCTACCATCACAACCTCGCTAAAGTCCGCCCTTTCCTCTCCATCCAAACTGCTACCACATTAATTCAATCACTCATATTCTGCCTAGATTACTGCATCAGCCTCTTTGCTGACCTCCCAACCTTCTGTCTGTCCCCACCTCAGTCCATACTTCACTCTGCTGCCCAGATCATCTTTCTACAAAAATCATCGGGACATATCACCTCCCCCTTCCCAAAGAATCTCCAGTGGTTGCCTATCCACCTCTGTATCCAACCTAAACTCCTCACCATTGACTTTAAAGCACTCCATCACCTTGCCCCCTCCCACCTCACCTCACTTCTTTCCTTCACCAATCCAGCCCCCATACTTCACTCTAGTGCTAACCTTCTCACTGTGTCTTGCTCTCATCTGTCTCGCTGCTGATTCCTGGCCCATTTCTTGCCTCTGGCCTAGAATGCCCTTCCTTCTCAAATTTGACAGACAATCGTTTCACTCTCCCCAGCTTATTGAAGGCACACCTCCTCCAAGAGGCTTTCCCAGACTAAGCCCCACTTTTCCTCACCTCCCACACCCTTCAGTGTTGCCCTGACTTGCTCCCTTGGCCATTCATCCCTCTCCCAGCCCCACAGGGGGCTTAAGTATAGTTCTGTAATTTTATTTATTCGTACTGATGTCTGTCTCCATCCCTCTAAACTGTGAGCTCATTACGGGCAGGGAATGCCACAGTTCATTGTCATATTGAACTTTTCCAAGAACTTAATACAGTGCTCTGCCCACAGTAAGTGCTTAAAAAAATCTGAATGAACTCTTCATTCAGTCCACATATTCGTATCCATAATTGATTCATTTATGTATTTATATTAATGTCTGTCTCCTCTTCTAGCCTATAAACTTACCTTGGGCAGGGACGATGTCTACCACTTCTGTTGTATTTACTGTCCCAAGCACTTGGTGCTGTGTTCTATAGCTTAGAGCTATAGTGAGTGCTCAATAAGTATCATTGATTGATTGAAAGATATTCAGTCTGTTATTAAATCCTTTTGTCTCCACCTTCACAATACCTCGATTCTATCCCTTCCTCTCCATCTAAACTCTGATCCAAGCACCAACATATCCTGCTTTGATCAACCTTCTCGCTGACCTCAATTTCTCCTGCCTCTCCCCACTCCAGTCCTTAATTCACTGTGCTGCCTAGGTCATTTTTCTAAAAATCTGTTCAATTCACCTAGTCCTACACCCAGTGAACATCCATCCAGTGGATCATCAACTCCTAACTATCAACTTTAAGGCACTTAATCAGCTTTCCCATCTTTCCTTATTTCACTAATCTCTCATTACAATCTAACCCACACACTTGCTTCTATACTACCTCTATCTCACCTTTCTCACCACTGACTACACCAATGACTACTTACCCATGGCCTACCTCTGGAAGCCCCTCCCCATTCATATCCACCTGACCACCACTGTCTAAGATCTTCAAAGCCCTACAAAAATCATATCTTTTCCAAGCGACCTTCCCTGACTATGCCTTCACTTGCTCTATTAGCCCTTCCTTCTGCACTGCTTTATAGATTATAGCACTTAAACATATTGATTATCACACAACTCTTTCTTCCCTATTTGTGGTAAGTTTCTCAAACATAGGGATTACATTTATTTTGTATATTCCCAAAATTTGTAGTGCAGTGCTCTATTCAAAATAGGAAACTCAAGCAATATTGGTGATATTGATTCATTTTTATCCAACAAGACCAGTTACCATTATATGTGCTCCATTAAATGGTCCAATTAAACTTAAAAGATTGTACCAAAGAGCATCAGTTGGGAATGATGCAGAGGGAGAGAGTAAATTATTTCCATTTTTCTAGAGTGCCTTTCTGATTTAAGCTTTAATTTTTCTATTTCTTGATTTTTGCTTTTGTTTAGATTTCTTCTTTAACATTTTCTTTTCCCTCCTTTTATTCTGTTACACTTGATCCTGATTGTCTCCCTCATGCCTAACCATTATCCTTTTCTCAGACTGTCTCTCACAAAACGTTTTTTTAATCCCTGTGTCATAGTTACACCAAAAGGAAAGAGCTTCTTTTTCAAGAATGCTATTTCTGATGAGGATAACCCATTCATTCAATCGCATTTTCTGAGCACTTATTGTGTGCAGAGCACTATACTAAGCACTTGAAATGTACAATTCGGCAACAGAGACAATCTCTGCCCAACACGGGCTCACAGTCTAAAAGGGGGAGACAGACAACAAAACAAAATAAGTAGTCAGGCTTCAATACCATCAAAATAGATTAATAGAATCATAGATATATGCACATCATTAATGAAATAGAGTAATAAATAATATATACAAATATACACAAGTGCTGCTGGGAGGGAAAGGGGCTAGAGCAGAGGTAGGGAGATGGGGTAATGGGGAGGGGAGAAGGGGCAGAAGGAAAGGGAGGGCTCAATCTGGGAAGGCCTCTTGGCGGAGGTGAGCTCTCAGTAGGGCGTTGAAGGGGGAAGAGAGTTAGTTTGGCAGATGTGAGGGGGGAGGGCATTCCAGGTTAATGGTAGGACATGAACCAGGCGTCGATGGCGGGACAGAAGAGAACGAAGCACAGTGAGGAGGTTAGTGGCAAATGAGTGGAATGTACAGAGTGAGCTGAAGAACGAGAGAAGGGAGGTGAGGAAGGAGGGGGCAAGGTGATGGAGAGCTTTGAAACCAAGATTGAGGAGTTTTTGCTTCATGCGATCCTCATGGCGGTGCAGTTGTTTCTGTCAAGGTAAAAATTTAAGTACAAAAGAGAATCGAAATACTATAACACAAACCCTGGGTTAGATAATGTAGCAGGACAGAATTGGAGAAATGTATAAAGGGGGCAATTTCAAACTATAAAGGTGGGCAGGAAACCTGCTGAGGTGGGATGGACTGACTGGAAGTAGGGAGAATTACTGCATCAGCCTTCTCTCTGATCTCCCATCCTCATGTGTCTTCCAGCTCCAGTCTATTCTTCTTTCCGCTGCCCAGATTATCTTTCTACAGAAATGCTCTGGGCATGTCACTCCCCTCTTCAAAAACCTCCAGTGGTTGCCTATCAACCATTGCATGACACAAAAACTCCTCACTCTTGGCTTCAAAGCTATCACCTAGCCCTCTCTTCCCTCATCTCCCTTCTCTCCTTCCACAAGCCCACCCCATACACTCTGCTCCTCTGCCACTAACCTCTGCATGGTCCCTTGTTTGTGCCTGTCCTGCCGTTGACCCCTGACCAATGTCCTACCACTGACCTGGAAAGCCCTCCCTCCTCACATCTGCAAAACTAACTCTCTTTCCCTCTTCAAAGCCCTACTGAGAGTTCACCTCCTCCAGGAGGCCTTCCCAGACTGAGCCCTCCCTTTCCCTCTGCTCCTCCTCCACTCCCCATTCCCTCTACTCCCTCCCTCTGTTCGTCCCCCTTCCCCTCCCTACAGCACTTGTGCATATTTGTATATATTATTTATAACTCTAATTATTGTGCTAATGATGTGTATATATCTATGATTCTATTTATCCTGTTGATAT
This sequence comes from Ornithorhynchus anatinus, assembly GCF_004115215.2. Classification (NCBI taxonomy): domain Eukaryota; kingdom Metazoa; phylum Chordata; class Mammalia; order Monotremata; family Ornithorhynchidae; genus Ornithorhynchus; species Ornithorhynchus anatinus. Next base: position 114,495,519 of record NC_041729.1, read on the forward strand.
TGACTCCAGATTACTTGTTTTGTTATGTTGTCTCTCTCCCCCATTTAGACTGTGAGCCCGTTGTTGGGCAGAGATTGTCTCTATCTGTTGCCAAATTATACATTCTAAGCGCTTAGTACAGTGCTCTGCACATAGTAAGTGCTCAGTAAATACTACTGAATGAATGAATGAGAAGAGAAGGAGGGAGTAGGGAGTGAGAGAAGGATCCAAGAGTGATTTAGAGTGCAATGCATTAATACCTCTACTTGTAATAGCATTTTAAGTGCTCTTAGTGTGCAGAGAGTACTGTTTCTAAGTGTTGGGAGAGAGTACACATGTAAGAATACAAATGGTCCCCATAACTCTAGTGCCTGGCTGTCACTTTGGGATTGGTTTGGGAATAGATCTTATAATATGAAAGTAGCAGTAGATTTTATGGAGTACCCACTTGGAGCAATGTATTGTACTAGACACTTGAAGAGACACCTGCAGAACAAAAAATTGCCCTGGATTTCACACAAGGATTTTACACTCTAATAGGGATATTGGCAAATTGGATCCCGGGATATGCATGATACAAACCCATTATTAAGGAATATAACCCAGTTAGATTGTGGGGTATGCTGTGATTGAATCATAGATCAATAAAGCTAAAAGGACCCCAAAGAGATTAACTGGTCATCCCAAAGTGAGTAAATCTTCCAGGGCAGATTGTTAATCCTTTTTCCTTGAAAATTTCCAGGGATGGAGGGTCCGCAATTTCAAATAGTTTATCTTCTTAATAAGAAGACCTTCCTTATGGGCTATCAAAATATCATTTGCTTTAATTCAAACCCATTTTTATGGTATTTGTTAAGCACTTACTATGTGCCAGGCACTATACTAAGCACTGTGGTAAATTCAAGCTAATCGGATTGGACACAGTCCATAACCCATATGTGGCTCAGTATCAATACCCATTTTCATATGAGATAACTGAGGCAAAGAGAAATTAATGACTTGCACAATGTTACACAGCACACAAGTGGCAGAACCAGTATTAGAACCCATATCCTTCTGATTCTCAAGCCCATGCTTTATCTACTAGGCCAGACTACTTCTCATTTAACACCATTTAACCCATTAACACCATTTACCTATTAACCCATTAGCCCATTTAACAGCATTTCCTGATATTTGGTCCTCAGTAGATATGAGGAACTGATTAGTACACTTACATAAAAAGCTTAGTTATACTGAAAACATTCATTAAATCATCTTAACTTTCCTGACTCCAAGCATTAAGTTCCACTTTCTCCATCATAACTTTCCTAACTTTTGTCGTTCTTTTCTGGACTGGTATTCCTCTATGTCCCTTTTAAAACCCAAATCAATATCCCATTCTAATTAATTCTCCACTTTCATTTATATTCTCTTCTTGCATTTCCCCTGGAAGCAGTCTGTTGGACTACAGTGGATAGCGATTGTGAAAGGATGAAGTGATTGTCCCACCATGAGTGGAATTTCGGTGGTAATGAAAGGTATGATTTTATACATATTACAACTGTTTCAGAGTATAATGATCAATTTAAATCATAATGATTGGAGGACTAGCATGATGTTATCTGTTTCTGGGAATGCTAATGCTAAACACAAGCAAGACATATTACTCACTTAGCTCTTCTCTTGCCTCCTTAATCACCATTTGCCTTCCCTTACCATGGGTGTCCATTCCATAATGCCTCTCAACTGGGCTCCACACTTTTCTCCTATATGCCCCCCACTTTCTCATTCATTCATTCAATAGTATTTATTGAGTGCTTACTATGTGCAGAGCACTATACTAAGCGCTTAGAATGTAAATTTGGCAATAGAGACAATCCCTGCCCAAAGAGCACATCTGCTTGGGTACAAGATACAGATGTCTAACTGGCTTTAGTACTTCTGATTGGATTATGCCCATTTTCAATAGATCTCCACCTATTTGAACAAGTTGATTTACAGCAAACTCATAAGTCACATTCTCTGATTGGTTCCCATAGACAGGATATGACTGATTGGAAGATATGTCAATCTTCTTACACAGTGAAAGCAGCATGGCCTAATGGATGGAGCATGGGTCTGGGAGTCAGAAGGACATGGGTTCATTCATTCATTCATTCAATCATATTTATTAAGCACTTACTGTGTGCAGAGCACTGTATTATGCAGTTGGGAAAGTACAAGGCAGTAATAAAGAGTGACAATCCCTGCCTACAACAAGCTCACAGTCTGCGGTTGGTGGGTGTGCGTGGGGTAGGAGAAGGGGAGAGAGACAAACATCATTACAAATGAACGGACATCAAAAATAAAATTACAGTAATATATATAGGTGCTGTGGGGTAGGGATGGGGGGAGAGCAAAGGGAGCAAGTCAGGGTGACAAAGAAGGGAGTGGGAGATAAGGAAAGTGGTACTTAGTCTGGCAAGGCCTCTTGGAGTAGATGTGCCTTCAGTGAGTGGGGGAGAGTAACTGATGGATTTTGAGGAGGGAGGGCATTCCAGGCCAGAGGTAGGATCTGGGCCAATCTCCAAGGGCTCCTTCCCCTCTGCCTTCAAACACGCCCACGTCTCCCCCATCCTAAAAAAACCCGCTCTTGACCCCACTTCCCCCTCCAGTTATCGTCCTATCTCCCTACTACCCTTCCTTTCCAAAATCTTAGAACGAGTCGTCTACAATCGATGCCTAGAATTCCTTAACTCCCATTCTCTCCTAGACCCCCTCCAATCTGGCTTCCGTCCCCTCCACTCTACCGAGACTGCTCTCTCTAAGGTCACCCATGACCTCCTTCTTGCCAAATCCAATGGCTCCTACTCCATTCTGATCCTCCTTGACCTCTCTGCTGCCTTTGACACTGTCGACCATCCCCTCCTCCTCCATACCTTATCTCACCTTGGCTTCACGGACTCTGTCCTCTCCTGGTTCTCCTCTTACCTCTCTGGCCAATCATTCTCGGTCTCCTACGCTGGAGCCTCCTCGCCCTCCCATCCTTTAACTGTTGGAGTTCCTCAAGGGTCAGTTCTTGGCCCTCTTCTGTTCTCCATTTACACTCACTCCCTCGGTGAACTCATCCGCTCTCACGGCTTTGACTACCATCTCTACACAGATGACACGCAGATCTACATCTCCGCCCCTGTCCTCTCCCCCTCCCTTCAGGCTCGCATCTCCTCCTGCCTCCGGGACGTCTCCACCTGGATGTCGGCCCGCCACCTAAAACTCAACATGAGCAAGACTGAGCTCCTCATCTTCCCTCCCAAGCCCGGTCCGCTCCCAGACTTCTCCATCACCGTGGATGGCACGACCATCCTTCCCGTCCCGCAGGCCCGCAATCTCGGTGTCATCCTTGACTCGTCCCTCTCATTCACCCCACACATCCTATCCGTTACCAAGACCTGCCGGTTTCACCTCTACAATATCGCCAAGATCCGCCCTTTCCTCTCCACCCAAACGGCTACCTTACTATTACGGGCTCTCGTTATATCCCGGCTAGACTACTGTGTCAGCCTTCTCTCTGACCTCCCTTCCTCCTCTCTCGCCCCGCTCCGGTCTATTCTTCACTCCGCTGCCCGGCTCATCTTCCTGCAGAAACGATCTGGGCATGTCACTCCCCTTCTTAAACAACTCCAGTGGTTGCCTATCGACCTCCGCTCCAAACAAAAACTCCTCACTCTAGGCTTCAAGGCTCTCCATCACCTTGCCCCTTCCTACCTCTCCTCCCTTCTCTCTTTCTACTGCCCACCCCGCACGCTCCGCTCCTCTGCCGCCCACCTCCTCACCGTCCCTCGGTCTCGCCTATCCTGCCGTCGACCCCTGGGTCACGTCCTCCCGCGGTCCTGGAACGCCCTCCCTCCTCACCTCCGCCAAACTGATTCTCTTTCCCTCTTCAAAACCTTACTTAAAAATCACCTCCTCCAAGAGGCGTTCACAGACTGAGCTCCTCTTCCCCCTCTACTCCCTCTGCCATCCCCCCTTTACCTCTCCGCAGCTAAAGCCTCATTTTCCCCTTTTCCCTCTGCTCCTCCACCTCTCCCTTCCCATCCCCACATCACTGTACCCGTCCGCTCAACTGTATATATTTTCGTTACCCTATTTATTTTGTTAATGAATTGTACATCGCCTTGATTCTATTTAGTTGCCATTGTTTTTACGAGATGTTCTTCCCCTTGACGCTGTTTAGTGCCATTGTTCTTGTCTGTCCGTCTCCCCCGATTAGACTGTAAGCCCGTCAAACGGCAGGGACTGTCTCTATCTGTTGCCGACTTGTTCATCCCAAGCGCTTAGTACAGTGCTCTGCACATAGTAAGCGCTCAATAAATACTATTGAATGAATGAATGGGTTGGTGGCAAGACAGGGGAGATCAAGACACAGTGAGAAGGTTAGCAACAGAGGAGTGAAGTGTGTGGGCTGGGTTATAGAAGGAGAGAAGTTAGATGACGAAGAAGGAGGCAAGGTGATGGAGTGTTTTAAACCTAGTAGTAAGGAATTTTTGTTTGATACCTGGATAAGCAGCCACTGGAGATTTTTGAGGATGGGGATGACATGTGCTGAATGTTTCTGTAGAAAGATGATCTGGACAGTAGAGTGAAGTATGGACTGGAGTAGTGAGAGGTAGGAGGTTGGGAGACAGGAAAGGAGGTTAATGCAGTATTTTAGGCAGGATAATGGCTTAGACTGGGAAGGCCTCTTGGAGGAGATGTGCCTAAAGTAAGGCTTTGAAGGCGGGGGAGAGTAATTGTCTGGAGGATTTGATGGAGGAGTTCCAGGCCAGAGGTAGGACATGGGCCGGGAGTTGGTGGCAAGATAGGGGAGATCGAGGCACAGTAAGAAGGTTCTAATCCTGGCTCTGCCACTTATCTGTTGCATGATCTTGGGCTAGTCACTACACTTCTCTGGGTCTCAGTTACCTTACCTGTAAATGGAGATTAAGACTGTGAGCCCAATGTGGGACAGGGACTGGGTACAACTCAATTTGCTTGTATCTCCCCAGTAGTTAGTACAGTGCCTGGAATATAGTAAGTGCTTAACAAATACCACAGTTATTATTATTATAATGGGACACAGAAACGGAGACACTGTGATAACATTTATGAAAAATCAAAAACAGTGTCTTCCCTCTACCATGCCCCACCACGCACATCGCCTCCTGGCAAGACTTGGGGAAGAGGCACAGTGGGTCTGTGGAAGTCATGCTGCCAATGGTGAGGAATTTTTGTTTTGAGATGGGGAGTTGACATGTCCAGAACGTTTTTGTAGAAAAATGATCCAGGTGGCAGAGTGTAGTAAGGATTGGAGTGGGGAGAGACAGGAGGCTGGGTGGTCAGCAAGGAGGCTGATGCAGTAATCCAGGCAGGATAGCGTGAGTGATTGTATTAACATGCTAACAGTTTGGATGGAGAGGATAGGGCAGATTTTAGTGATGTTATGAAGGTGGGGCTGACAAGATTTGGTAACAGATTTAATATATGGGTTGAATGATAGAGAGGAATCAAGGACAACCCCAAGGTTACGGGCTTGTGAGACAAAAAGATGGTGATGCCAGCTACAGTGATGATGGGAAAGTCAGGGGGAGGACAGAATAGAAGAGAGCTCACCTCCCTCTTCCCCAGCTCTGACCAGTTCTAACTAAATCAGAAAATGCACTTTAAACTGCACAGACAATGGATGAATTGGCTAGATACTGCAGTTTGTTTATTCGTCTTGGAGGAATTTACCAGATTAATAGGTCATAGTTCAAAATCAATCAATAGTAATAATTGAGCACTTATTGAGTACAGAGCACTGTGGAAGAGTATAACAAAATTGGCAGATATGTTCCCTAACCAACTCTGCATTAAGCAAAAAATATTCACCACTGGCTTTAAAACACTCAATCATCTTGTCCCCTACCTTACCTCTCTACTCTCCTAATACCACTCAACCCGCACACTTCAGTCTTCTAATGTCAACCTTCCCACTGTGACTATCTCAGCTATCTTGCCACTGATCTCTTGACCACATCCTGCCTCTGGCCTTGAACATCCTCCCCCATCAAATCCAAGAGAAATTACTACCCCCTGCCTTCAAAGCCTTATTGAAGGCACGTGTCATCCAAGAGGCCTTTCTTGACTATGTTCCCCTTTCTTCTTCTCCTACTCTCTTATGCATTGCCCTGACTTGCTTCCTCTGTTCATCCCCCCCAGCCAATCCTACAACTTATGTACATATCTGTAATTATTTATATTAATGTCTGTCTCCCCCCTTCTAGACTGGAAGCTCGTTATGGGCAGGGAATCTTTTTATTGTTGTATAGTATTCTCCGAAGTGCAGTGCTCTACACACAGTAAGCATGCAATAAATATGACAGACTGAATGAATGCCCACAAGGACCTCACAGTCTAAAAGGGGAGACAAACTTTAAAGGGGTTTGAAACAGCTGGTGTAGACAATTGGTTTGGCAGTCAAGAAGGGTGGAAGATTATTGTTGCCAGGCAGAGAAGAGAGCAGAATTAAAACAATTTCAAGAATTGGAGAAGGACAAAGTCATCTTGGTGTCTGGATTTCCACCTGGAATACTCCATATCTCAAACAGCAGAAGCATATTTATGGAGGTGATCCATGTTTTTCGGGGTTAGTGGTATGAGACTGACAAAAGGTTAGGGAGCGAGGAAGTTGAGTTCAATGGAGAAAATAATGTTGGGATGTCAAATCGTATGTTAAGAAAAGTAGTTTGGGAATGGAGAATAAAAGGAGCATTATGATTTTAGACAAATGGAGGTGCTAAAGATTGGAGGTCCTTGTGAGTAAAAGAAAATATGTGTGGGGAGTGGGTGTGTGGGAGAAAAGCCAGATGAGAAATGTATAGTCAAATAGGTGTAATTTAGAGTTGGTGAAGGTCGAGATTGTAGAGTGACTAGAGATGATGAGATCTAGCTTGTGTCCAGGTTAATGAGTGGGTAGAGGTGGGGTAGAGGAGAGCAGGAGGTCTGTTATGTTGTAAAGAGAGGAATTAGGAAGTGGTAGGGTCATTGTGAACATCCACGTGGATAGTGAGGCCCCCAAGTGATGGACAGAGAGAAGGAATGTAAAAAAGGGATTAAAATGGTTCAGAAAGTCGGAGAAGAGACCAGGTGGGCAGTGGATGACCATGAATAGTAATTGGAGTGGGGGATAGATGCGGGTAATGTGGGCTTCCAAGGAAGGGAAAGAAAATAATGGGAGAGGTGAGATGGTGCAAAAACAACATTGGGGAGAAAAAAGGAATTCTACTCCTCTACTTTTTCCAGTGAGTCTAAGGTTGTGGGAGAAGATAAGGCCCCCTCTAGAGAGAGTGGCAGAGGAGACAGAGTCATCTGCAGCAAACTAGATGATATTAATCCTCTTTCCTGGACCATTTGGGACCATCTACTTAGATGTCTTCAAATATTACCTCTAGGTGTATGACCTCCAAACTGCATTAGCAGTCACAAACTCTCACCTTTCCAACAACTCACGTTATTTCTTGCCTCCAGGCCCTGTCCACATGGATGTCCCATGGACATCCTTTGTTGGGTAGGGATTGTCTCTATCTGTTGCCGAATTGTACCTTCCAAGCGATAGGTACAGTGCTCTGCACACAGTAAGCGTTCAAAAAATACGCTTGAATAAATGGACAGACCCAAGTATAAATGAATTCTTCTTCTTCCCTCCTAAATCAGTCAATAAATGGCATTTACTAATGGCAAGTGCTTAGAGAAGCAGCGTGGCTTAGTGGAAAGAGCACGGGCTTGGGAGTCAGAGGTCATGGGTTCTAATCCTGCCTCTGCCATGTATCAACAGTGTGACCTTGGGCAAGTCACAACTTCTCTGTGCCTGTTACTTCATCTGTAAAATCAGGATTAAGATTGTGAGCCCCACGTGGGACAACCTGATTACCTTGTACCCCACCAGAGCTTAGAACAGTGCTTGTCACATAGTAAGTGCTTAACATATGCCATTATTATTAAGAATTATATCATTTTATATTCATTTTCATGTTCCATGTGCACATTCATTTTGTTTTCCCAAATATTTGCTAAAATCAATTCTATCTGTATTTTTCTTTTGACTCCTCTACCTCTCCAATTAAAGTGTAAACTGGAGGGCTGGAACCACATCTTTGTTTTGTTTTGTTTTTTATGGTTGTCTCTCAGGTTCACAGGGTAATGATCTGTAAGCAGTAGTTGAATGATTGAATAAATGAGTAGACAAGGATAGAGGGATATAGTTACTTTGTATAACCTAGTTTTGCTTTCAGTTTTTCTTCCTGCTACTTAATCCTATTTGTTCTTGTCTTATTCTCTGTGGAAAAATTAAAAAAAAACAAAACTCAAAAAGTAGTTTTTTCATAGCTTTTTATATCCTTACATATCTTTATTCCTTTACTTTTTCCTCTTCATTTTTCTGAATAAATAACGTAACTTCAACAGGGTCATTTTCATCATTAGAAATTATTTCATTTGCTCTACTCTGGACTCATTGAAGTTTTTCCACATCTTGTTTAAATGTGGTACCAAATCTGGCCATAGGGTTCTAACCTAAGGCTCTAATTAATGCATTAGCTTATGGGATTTTTCTTATCATTCCCCATTTATACATTCTGGTAGTTAATTAACTTTTCAAATGACAGTCTTTCTGGATTCATTGTCTTTGGTGACCCCAGGCCTAATTTGGACATACTCGTGCTTGCTGTTCTTTCCCCATCTGTGGAACTGTGTTTTGAGGTGAAGTAATAGTCGCTTGCCTCTATTAACTGCCATTCTTTTTATGATGAACATTTTCTCTAATGAGAACATTTGTCTACACCCATACTGACAAATTACTTTTTAAAAAAATAAAGCCTGGAATCCAGAACATTCTCTTAAAATAAATATTGTTACAATGCAGGAACATTTTCTTTCCATAGTTAAAGTCTTGAAGAAATGGGTTCTTTAATCACAGCATTAGCTTTCTCTTATAAGTCATGTAAAAGAAAGTCAGTCACTTTGGTAATTCTGAGTCTGTTAAAGATAACATTTGTACTTAATGAAGAAAAACACCTCCAGTGATTTTTCTGTTGTAACATTAATGAAAAAATTTTGATCACAATTTAAAAATTAAAATAAAGGAGGTATAGATTACTTTTGTCAAATCTATTTGAGACATGAGACATGCATCAAGATAAGGTAATAGAAACAAAATGAAAGCATTATTTTTTTCTACTTTATAAAACCAACCCTGCAATACTTCATGCATTTCAGCATAGCCTAGTGGAGTGAGCATGGGCCTAATAGAAGATAGGTTTTAATCCTGTCTCTGCCACTTTTCTGTTATTTGATCTTGAACAAATCACTTAGCTTTTCTGTTCCTCATTTTCCTCATCTGTAAAATCAGACTATAGTCAGGAATTATTGAGTGTTTGCTATGCTGCAGAGCTCAGTACTAAGCACTTAGGAGAGTACCATATAAAAGAGTTGGCAGGAGCATTCCCTGTCCACACAGAATTTACAGTCTAGAGAGGGAAACAAACAGTATTAGAAATGAATAAATTATGGATATTTACACGACTGAAGGTGGGGTATATAGCAAGTGATTAAGGGGTACGAATCCAAGTGTATAGGTGATGCAGAAGGGAGAGGGAGTAGGGGAAATGAGAGCATAATTGAGGAAGGCTTCTTGGAGGAGATGTGATTTTAATAGAGCTTTGAAGGTGTAGAGAGTGGTGGTGGAGGGAACTCCAGGCCAGAGGGAGGAGATGGGCAAGGGGTGGTCAAGCAAGGAGGCCAAACCAATAGTCAGGACATTATTTGATAAATGCTTAGATCAGCATAGTACTAGTTTGGAAGGAAAGGAAAGAGTGTATTTTAGCAATATGTGACAGTAGAATCAATAGGATTTGTGACATTAATATGTGGGTTGTATAAGATAGATGTGTTACCCTGCCCTCCTCAGGCTCAGGCTACAGGGCAGAGAGGTGAGCCCCAGCTACTTCTACCATGGAGCCCCATGCCTGGAACCTCTGCTGCCACAGGGCATCCCTGGGCTGCCATATCACTTTTTCCACCCTGCTCCTTCACCTCCCCAGCTCCAAACTGTGGTGTGGGAAGATAGATTCAAGCCACATTTTCATCCCCAAGGACTGAGATGAGTCCCTCTGAATAGAGAAGGGGCTCTGACCTGCTGATGCCTCCTTCTGCCCCACCCCCCCCTTGCCTGTGGGACAAACCGAAGGCCTGAACCTCTATGGAGCATCTCCATGGTGTTCAGCAGGTGTTTCCATCCCTATGTACATTTCCGCCCACTCCTTATCAGTCCAGCGGCCCGGCTCCACTATCTGACCAGGTCTAGAGGCTCAGAACTGGTACGCCTTCTCACATACTTAACCCAACACCAAGGCATTGCGGCACATTCCCTGAGCCCTATTTCTGGATTGCAGCCCACAGCAACACCCAAAGTTGCTGTTCCTGCAGAACACCTCCAACAGCCCCCCCATCAGACCTTGGGATTGACCCTAGTGGCCTGTGTTCCCCCAGTGACTTGGTTTTTGGAGGTGCTCCCTGACTCCCCTCTCACCCCTGCACAAGGCCACATGGCTCTAAGATGGCAGACGGGGGCATGGATGATCAACGATATTTTGGGCAAAGGACTAAAAGTGATGAATGGGGACCAATGTATACCAAGAGATGCCAACTTCCTGCTCAACTGCCAACAAGAAGCCAATAGACTAGTGAGGATTTGTTCCTATGAGAACATCTTCTGGAGGGCCAAGAGGAACTGAATGTATCAGTTTGGGATGGGTTTATGCAAATGAAAGGATATGTTAAAACCCCATCTATGTAAATGACCCATGCTTAATGACTTGACCAGCAACCATGTGCTGAGTCCTACCAAGAGGGAGTGGAATTTAGCTAATCTCTAGACTCTAAACTCACTGTGGGCAGGAAATGTGTCTCTTTATTGTTATATTGTACTCTTCCAGTACACTGCTCTGCACACAGTCAGCAGTGAATAAATACGGTTGAATGATTAAAAGTACCTCATTTGGAATGAACTATTCTCTCTGTGTTGTGTATGCTACTTCTCCCTGGAAATGGTAGCTGGATGAGTTGAGGATAATGCCAAGGAGACTGACTTGTGAGATAGGGAAAATAATGTCATTTTCTACAGCTTTGTGAAAGATAAAAGGAGGACAGGGTTTGGATAGGAAGATAATGAGTTTTGATTTGAACATTTTAATTTTGAGGTTTTGGGGGACACCAAGTTAGAGAAGTCCTGAAGGCAGGGGGAAATGAGAAACTGCAGAGAAGGAGAAAGTGTGGAACTGCAGAAGAAGATTCAGGAATCATCTCCATGGAGATGGCAGTTGAAACTGTGAGAGTGAATTAATTTCTCAAATGAGTCCTCTTTTCCCTGACTCCCTCTCCCTTCTGCATTATCTATGGACTTGTAACTGTACCCTTTAAGCACTTGATATTCACCTCATTCTCAGCCACCCAGCATTTACTTATATATCCCTAATTTATTTATTTATATTTCCAATGTCCATCTCCCACTGTAGACTTCTTGTGGGCAGGGAATGTGGTAAGATCCTATCCACCAATGCTATTGTGTGGCACTCTACCAAATATTTGGTATAATGCTCTGCAAACAGTAAGTGCTCAATAATACCATTATTTGATGGATTGACTGGCACTGAAAGAGAGACTGTGGCTGAATAATGGACTATTGATTCGACACTGGGATCATCTTTTGACTGGCAAGTCTATAAAAAAGTTACCAATCATCATTATCAGTATTGTTGGGGTATTTACTATGTGTGGAGTGCTGAACTATAATAATAATAATGTTGGTATTTGTTAAGCACTTACTATGTGCAGAGCACTGTTCTAAGCGCTGGGGGAGATACAGGGTAATTAGGTTGTCCCGCGTGAGGCTCACAGTTAATCCCCATTTTACATATGAGGTAACCGAGGCACAGAGAAGTTAAGTGATTTGCCCACAGTCACACAGCTGACAAGTGGCAGAGTCAGGAGTTGAACTCATGACCTCTGACTCCGAAGCCCAGGCTCTTTCCACTGAGCCATGCTGCTTACTAGGATACAGGAAAAATAGAAGATTTGGGCCTTCCAATAGGTCACAATTTAAAGACAGAGATGGGCATATACAGATAGTATGCCTTCAATGGGAATGAATGAAAGGAAATAGGAACCACTGGTGAAAACAAAGGCAAACCAAAAGAATGCCCAAATGACTACTTAAGTGGAATAAATGAACTAGTTTTGACATGAGTACTAAGGCTAACAAGATGAATAGTTCTCTTCAACAGTTTTGCTGGATCTGGCACATAAAGCAAATTTATGAAAGTAGGATACTCACATAGTAAGTGAAAGAGTTCATTCAAAAACAAGAGAAGCAGAGGAAATATTTTAAAAATCCAGAAAAATGAAAGTTCAGACAATAACGCATCGCAGTGGAAAACTGGGAGACAGCTATGGCAGATAGACCAGCATGCCTTGTGACAATCCAGAAAGGTGGATCTCTATGAAGAAGATTGAATACAAGGAGACATTGGGGTGCCTCAAACTATGAAAACAACAGCATGATACAACAGTCTTTGTATGTACACAAAAGCAGGGACTGTGGATGTGGTATTGTCCTTTCCATCTCACACGCATTCATAAATAAACTTCACAATCAGTAGTGTCTTAAAGAAGGAAAGACAACTACAAAATCAAAGATATATAATGTAGAGGAAATCATCATCAGTAGTATTTATTGAGTACTTACTATGTCCAGAATACTGTATTAAGTGCTTTGGCAAGTACAGCAGTTGGCAGATCCAACTGTAATAGTGTTGTAATTTCAATTATAAAACAAATGTTAAAATTAAAACTTTAATATAATGTATGACAATCAATTTTCTGGGGAGAGTGATATGTTTCTAGTATTCCCAGTTAGTGACAAAATTAGAGGACGAAAGGAAACAGTAGACATCAGTGGGTGGCAGGACTAGGAAGGGAAGAGAACAAAAACGTACTGCTTTCTAGTAAAGTAAAAATTAATTCTTGTTGAATTTTTCTTGGAACTACCCTCCCTGGGAAAACCTGTTGTAAATATTCTTTCGCTTTACCAAGAAAAAAAAAAAAGCAGAGCCATGTTTCCTACCACAGCTGATAATTAAAGAATGTCATTACTACTACAAGCAACAAACTGGTACTGCCCCACTTTCTTTATTTCCTATTCCTTCATAGGATTGTACCTGAATTTCATTTAAATTGAGGTTCCTTCCAAATCTCCTAAATGTATTTCCCCTAAGCCCTTCCATTTGATTTTGATTTGTTTTTAATTTTTCACCAGCCATATTTTGAGAGAAAAAAATTAGCAGCTAATAAAATTATTGATTTAGAAGTATCTCTTAGTAGAAAAACATCATTTTATCAGTATTTAGTTCAATTATCCATTGTTACTTTTAAAATGTCATTAGCAGTTTGCACAAACTTTGGGTCAATAGCGACTGTCTGGTTCTACCTCATCAGCTGCTTCTTAGAAAAATCTTCCTAATGATATGTTAAAAATATGATGTTTTAAACATTAGTATTAATGACAATAGCAACTTTAACAGTGACAATAATTTACATTGCATTCTAGGACCTCAAATTACTTTAAGCAAGTCTTTGGATTTATTTTCATGAAAGTGTGGCAACCTCACGGTACAAAAATACCAATATAGTTGGGGGATTTAGGACTGCCAGAAGATCCATAGAAGATATTAGCAATAAAACTAGGAGAGGAAAGAGCTTTTTTTTTTTTTTTTTACAAATACTTGAATCAGGACAATCTAAGAAGAGAGGTGTATAGTGATGAGACAGTAACAATGGGTCAAATCAGAAGCAGTGGGAACTTCTGTCAATGTGGCTGTAGAGACCATCAGAGAGTGAGTGGGTAGATATGATCCCTGCCCACTCAGAGTTTACTGTCTAGAGGGGGAGACAGATATCAAAATATATATTAGAAAAGGCTGCCTGACAAAGCCAGCCAATGACAGAGAAAAATATATATAATGCCTAGAGAGAGCTTTAACTGTAGACGCTAAGACTCCATCCTCTCCTGGTTCCCATCTTATCCTTCTAGCCATTCATTCTCGGTTTCCTTCGTGGGCTCCTTCTCCCCCTCTACTAACTGTAAGGGGTCCTCAAGGGTCAGTTATTGGCCCTCTTCTATTCTCCATCTGTACTCACTCCCTTGGTGAACTCAGTCGCTCCCAAGGCTTCAACTATCATCTCTATGCAGATGACACCCAAATCTACATCTCCTATCCTGTTCTCTCCTCCTCCCTCCAGGCTCATATCTCCTGCTGCCTCCAGGATGACTCCACCTAGATGTCTGCCCACCACCTAAAACTCAACATGTCTAAAACTGAGCTCCTGATCTTCCCTCCCAAACCCTGTCGTCTCCCTGACTTCCCTATCACTGTGGACAGCACTACCATCCTTCCCGTCTCACAGGCCCGCAATCTTGGTGTTGTCCTTGACTCAGCTCTCTCACTTACCCCACACATCCAATCAGTCACTAACACCTGCTGGTCTCACCTTTACAATATCGCCAAGATCCGTCCTTTCCTCTCCATCCAAACAACTATCCTGCTGGTTCAAGCTCTCATAATATCCCGACTGGATTATTGCTTCAGCCTCCTTTCAGATCTCCCTTCATCCTGTCTCTCCCCACTCCAGTCTATTCTTCATTCGGCTGCCCGGATCATCTTCCTACGGAAACGCTTTGGGTATGTCTCTCCCCTCCTCAAAACCTCCAGTGGTTGCCTATCAAACTTTGCACGAAACAAAAACTCCTCACTCTTGGCTTCAAAGCTCTCCATCACCTTGCCCCCTCCTACCTCACCTCCATTCTCTCTCTTTCTATGCCCAACCCTTACACTCCAATCCTCTGCCACTGTCCCGTTCATGCCTATCCCACCATCGATCCCTGGCCCACGTCCTAACGCTGTCTTGGGATGCCCTCAATCCTCACGTCTGCCAACTAACTCTCTTCCCCTCTTCAAAGCCCTACTGAGAGATCATCTCCTCCAAGACGACTTCCCAGACTGAACCCCCCCCCCTTTCCCTCTGCTCCTCCTCCCCTCCACCCGACCCTTTGCTCCTCCCCCTTGCCCTCCCCTCAGCACTGTGCTCATTTGTATATATTACCCTATTTGTTTTGTTAATGAGGTTTACATCCCCTTGATTCTATTTATCTTGATGATATTGTCCTGTTTTTGTTTTGTTCTGTTTGCTTTGCTATTTGTCTCCCCCGTTTAGACTGTGAGCCTGTCATTGGGCAGGGATTGTCTCTATCTGTTGTCGAATTGTACATTCCAAGTGCTTAGTACAGTGCTCTGCACATAGTAAACACTCAGTAAATACTATTGAATGAATGAGTGAATGAGTCCAAGAGGGACAGGGACTGTGTGCAACCTGATTGCCTTTTTTTCTACCCCAGTCAGTATTAGCACAGTCTAAATATCATAATTATTGTTTATTGCTGATGCACTGGTTTAAGGATACAAATAGGAAGAAACCAGAAAGTCCCTGGTAAACATGGTGTGCTAGAGGTCATTCTAAATCAAGACTTAGAGGAAAAAAAGGCAGGGCCAGACTTGTACAAAAACCAAAATTTCTTTTTGGATTAATTGCCCTCTACAGGACTATAAGGATATGGAGATTTACCTCAGATAAAAAACAATTGTATGAGCTCTTGGGAAGAAGGGGCTAGCTGGAAGAGTAAAAATAAATAAATAAATAAAAAGATGAAATCTTGGGGACTGCAGATAGATGGCTGAGTCCTCCTTGGTTTTTAGTCAAGGATTCAGAGTAATGGAGGTGGGTGCTGAAAGAGAGCTCCAAACGGAATGAACTAAAGTCCTCTCTAGGATGGTAGGTTGGTGCTTGAGTCCCTAACCTGTTCTAGTAGGTGACACTGAGCTGATTCAATTTTACTTGCTGTTTAAGTAGGGAGACTATTTCTTCAAGTTCTGATGCTAGATTAAAACCTCTTTACCTATTTATATTGTCATTTGTTTTATTACATAGGAAGGTGAATGGGACACAAACACCTGACTCACATTACTATAAAGGGAGAAAAAGTCTAATGGTCTTTCCTACTAAAATTCTCAGCTCTCAGAAGTTTCCTGTGAAGGTTTACCTCCCACTTTACCTGCTTGCAAGTCCAGTGATGGTGGGGCAATAAGAGGGTGAACTAAATTTGCAGGGCTTTTTCAGGAGTATCCCTACTAGAACTGCTAGAAAGGATAATCTCAGCAGGTTTGAAATTGAGTACTTGCAGAAACCTACTTCTTAGTGACCACAGTCACAGGTGGTTGTCTGTGGCTCACACCCTGTGGTGCAGAAACTGTTTTTGATAACTTCTCTCAGTTTCCCCTTCTGAGTTGAGACGTGACCTGAGCAGGGAAGTGTATTCAGAGCTCTGCTGATCCTCCTTTAAACTCCCCTACCTGATTTTCTACCCAGATCTTACTCTGTTCCTCAACGGGCATGCCCGACAAACAGATCTTGATGAGTCAATTTTTTTTTTTTTTTTTTTTTTGGTGACTAACCATCAGGGCTTAGTTTGGGGTCAAGCTTGCTGGAGAATTCAGCCTCAGCATCCCAAGGTCTACTATGACCTACGTATTCCTGGTGAGTCAGTCAATCATATTTATTGATCACTTACTGTGTGCAGAGCACTATACTAAGCACTTGGGAGAGTATAACAATATAACAGACACATTCCCTGCCCACAACAAGCTTACATTCTAGAGGAAGCAAAACCAAGCATTACAACACAGACTTAGGGGAAGAAAGGCTTCTGGTCTCCTACTGTCCCATCTTCCCCTTCCTTTAGCCTACTCCACACTAGAGGCTATTACAGCTAGGAGATAGTCATTGCAGCAGGCTTTGGGTAAAATGCAGATCTTCAGCAACTCAGTCCTATTGCCTTAGCAAATGAAATACCATAAACATACTTACTCCACTAACTTAGAACATGACATTGTCCTTAAGTATTAGTGAATGTTTTTTTTCCTGAAAAGGAGTATAAATCATTATATGATTAATAGTAAATGCCTGTCTTAATATCAAATCATTTTGCACTCTTCCTGTGTTTTACACTTATCCATAGTTTATTTTTCTTCCCAAACATTCACCTACCTTATGTTGTTCTATTTGGTTTTTTTTCTTGTGTGTGTTTTAATGCAGGACACTTTTGCAATTAGGACTATCTTGAGGTGTCAATTTACATTTCTTTGGGTAACGTATAATTCCTGAGAAAAAATGTGACCATGAATTACACTTCTGTATTAACTATGACTTCTTTTATGCAAAACAGACAAGTCAATAGGGTGGAAATGTTGTTAAAAGTTGAATATAACTGGATGCCCTCCCTAGCTAATTGGCACTTCTATTACACTTAAGTGAAATTGTAAGAATATCATATTTACCTGAACTTGAATTCTGGATCTCTAATTTTGGGGTGCTTTCTACCTCTCCTGTTCATTTCACTTTACTTTTTCCGGCTCTTACCTTCCATCTCCCTTACCAAGCTCCTGGCCTCTACTCTTAATTATTTTCACTCACTGTAATTCTCCAAAATCTTGTCATTTTTTTTTTCAGATACACAGCAGTAATAGAAGAGACCTTTGAAATGACAAATAACTTCATTCCTCTGGTGTTAACCTTCTCGCTGTGCCCCATCTCGCCTTTCTTGCCGCTGGCCCCTTGCCCATGGCTTGTCTCTGGCCTGGAACGCTCTTCCTCCTCAAATCCAACAATTACTCTCCCTTGCTTCAAAGCCTCATTGAAGGCACATCTCCTCCAAGAGGCCTTCCCAGACTAAGCCTCACTTTTCCTCATATCCCACTTCCTTTTGCATCATCCTAACTTGCTCCCTTTTTTCTCTACCCAACCCCAGCCCCACAGCACTAATGTATATATCTGTAATTTTATTTATTTGTTTTGATGTCTGTCTCCTCCTCTCTAGACTGTGAGCTTGTTGTGAACAGGGAATGTGACTGTTTAGTTTTGTATTGTACTTTCCCAAACACTTAGTACAGTGCTATACCCATAGTAAGTGCTTAATAAATACGATTGAATGATTGAATGAATGAATGACGAACACTATATGTAAAACTGAGGAACACTAAGTGATCAAAGGTGTGGTAGTAGGTGGTGTAGCATCACTTATCTATTTCTTCCCTTAAATTTCTTTGAATTTATAGGACAACTGCAACTAGTAAAATTACATTTTAAGGAAAACAGATTTTCAGTGAGCCTAAACTGAAAGTTAGAAGTTTATCACTAAGGCTGCTCTGTTGGAATGATTTAGCTGAGCCAAAGTAATTCAGATAATTCAGGTGTAGTGAAACACTTATAATTTTAAATTCAGAAGTGCTGAAGGGTGAGCTGGATTTTTGGCTCTAGGTTGATACTACCTCCTCTTGTCCTTGACTTGTACACACGATTCTTTGTAATACATGCTTCAAAAATCCATGTGCTTAGAGATGTATAGGCATTCCATTTATTAATTAAAATGTGTATCTTATAAAGTTCTTCCAGAAAGGATCATTTACACTCAAACTGTATCTACAAGTATAACTATCAAAACTATAAAAATGTTAGCCATGAAATGTTACCTAATATGTATATTTAATGCAGATGAAGCATAGGTATTTCACCCAACAGCAACTATAATTTAAAAATGAATTTTTGGCAAGGAAATCCATACAAAAACAAAATTGAAGTTTGAAACAACCTTACCTCACCCTGACGTCCTCTCTGACAGGGATGTTGTCAGCACACATGTGACATGCTTTGGAGAAAGCAAAGCACTCTGTGTATTGAAGGAAGTTATTTAAGACTAGTACATTGTTTTGTGAAAAAAGATCCAGTGGAAAGGAAAAACCCTTTGCTCTAAGCTGAATAATTTAGTTCTCTGTTATATTGGGTAATTTTCCTCTTTTCACTTGTGGGTATAACTTTTTTTGACTCCTTCCTCTATGTTTTCAAGTGTGATTAAATTTCAACTCTTCTAAAAAAAGTCTTCTGTGTTTCACAGATACTTCTAGTTTTGGACCCATCTCCCTCCTATCATTCCTATTTAAACTAAATTAATAATAATGATAATAATTACTAGCATTTATGTGCCCAGTGCAGAATTAGCCACTGGGGTAGTTACAGTATACATAATTTGGACATGGTCCCTGTTCTAAAGAAGGCCTACAGTCTAAAAAGGAGGGAGAACAGATATTTAAATGCCATTTTACAGATGGGGAAACAGACACAGAGAAGTTAAATAATTTGCCCAACGTCACACAGCAAAGTAATGGAGTCTTGATTAAACCCAGGTCATCTACCATCATTATTATATTATTTTCAGGCATGATCTTTCCACTAGGTTACACTGTACACACCACTGCTTTCACTTCCCTACGACCAACTCTCTTCTTCACCCACTACAATCTGGTATGTGGCTCTTTCACTAAGACCGTAAGAGCAGGAATGTCACAAGCCCCCGGTTCATACCGCCGATTGTTCCGGACCTTTAACTCTCTCCTTAGCCCCCCTGTTCCTCCCCCTCCCCCATCTCTCACCCCCAATGATCTGGCCACCTATTTCCTCACGAAAATCAACACGATCAGGTCTGAGCTCCCCAAAGTCACCCCTCCGCCTCTCCCCTCCCCCACACCAACCCCCTCCCCTACTTTCCCATCCTTCCCTGCAGTATCCTCAGAGGAGATCTCCTCCCTCCTCGCAAGTGCCACCCCCTCCACCTGCGCCTCGGACCCCATTCCCTCTCACCTTCTTAAAACCATCGCCCCTGCCCTCCTCCCTTCCTTAACTTCTATTTTTAACCACTCAATCTCCAAGGGCTCCTTCCCCTCTGCCTTCAAACATGCCCACGTCTCCCCCATCCTAAAAAAACCCGCTCTTGACCCCACTTCCCCCTCCAGTTATCGTCCTATCTCCCTACTACCCTTCCTTTCCAAAATCCTAGAACGAGTCATCTACAATCGATGCCTAGAATTCCTTAACTCCCATTCTCTCCTAGACCCCCTCCAATCTGGCTTCCGTCCCCTCCACTCTACCGAGACTGCTCTCTCTAAGGTCACCCATGACCTCCTTCTTGCCAAATCCAATGGCTCCTACTCCATTCTGATCCTCCTTGACCTCTCTGCTGCCTTTGACACTGTCGACCATCCCCTCCTCCTCCATACCTTATCTCACCTTGGCTTCACGGACTCTGTCCTCTCCTGGTTCTCCTCTTACCTCTCTGGCCGATCATTCTCGGTCTCCTTCGCTGGAGCCTCCTCCCCCTCCCATCCTTTAACTGTTGGAGTTCCTCAAGGGTCAGTTCTTGGCCCTCTTCTGTTCTCCATTTACACTCACTCCCTCGGTGAACTCATTCGCTCTCACGGCTTTGACTACCATCTCTACGCAGATGACACGCAGATCTACATCTCCGCCCCTGTCCTCTCCCCCTCCCTTCAGGCTCGCATCTCCTCCTGCCCCCGGCACGTCTCCACCTGGATGTCGGCCCGCCACCTAAAACTCAACATGAGCAAGACTGAGCTCCTCATCTTCCCTCCCAAACTGGGTCCTCTCCCAGACTTCTCCATCACCGTGGATGGCACGACCATCCTTCCCGTCTCTCAGGCCCACAATCTCGGTGTCATCCTTGACTCGTCCCTCTCGTTCACCCACACATCCTATCCGTTACCAAGACCTGCCGGTTTCACCTCTACAATATCACCAAGATCCGCCCTTTCCTCTCCACCCAAACGGCTACCTTACTGTTACGGGCTCTCGTTATATCCCGGCTAGACTACTGTGTCAGCCTTCTCTCTGACCTCCCTTCCTCCTCTCTCGCCCCGCTCCGGTCTATTCTTCACTCCGCTGCCCGGCTCATCTTCCTGCAGAAACGATCTGGGCATGTCACTCCCCTTCTTAAACAACTCCAGTGGTTGCCTATCGACCTCCGCTCCAAACAAAAACTCCTCACTCTAGGCTTCAAGGCTCTCCATCACCTTGCCCCTTCCTACCTCTCCTCCCTTCTCTCTTTCTACTGCCCACCCCGCACGCTCCGCTCCTCTGCCGCCCACCTCCTCACCGTCCCTCGGTCTCGCCTATCCTGCCGTCGACCCCTGGGTCACGTCCTCCCGCGGTCCTGGAACGCCCTCCCTCCTCACCTCCGCCAAACTGATTCTCTTTCCCTCTTCAAAACCCTACTTAAAAATCACCTCCTCCAAGAGGCGTTTACAGACTGAGCTCCTCTTCCCCCTCTACTCCCTCTGCCATCCCCCCTTTACTTCTCCGCAGCTAAAGCCTCATTTTCCCCTTTTCCCTCTGCTCCTCCACCTCTCCCTTCCCATCCCCACAGCACCGTACTCGTCCGCTCAACTGTATATATTTTCATTACCCTATTTATTTTGTTAATGAATTGTACATCGCCTTGATTCTATTTAGTCGCCATTGTTTTTATGAGATGTTCTTCCCCTTGACGCTGTTTATTGCCATTGTTCTTGTCTGTCCGTCTCCCCCGATTAGACTGTAAGCCCGTCAAACGGCAGGGACTGTCTCTATCTGTTGCCGACTTGTTCATCCCAAGTGCTTAGTACAGTGCTCTGCACATAGTAAGCGCTCAATAAATACTATTGAATTAATGAATGAATACCAACTAGGACTTTCATTCATTCATTCAGTAGTATTTATTGAGCGCTTACTATGTGCAGAGCACTGTACTAAGCACTTGGAATGTACAAATCGGCAACAGATAGAGACAGTCCCTGTGCTTTGATGGGTTTACAATCTAATCAGGGGAGACAGGCAGACAAGAACAATGGGAATAAACAGAGTTAAGGGGAAGAACATCTCATAAAAACAATGACAACTAAATAGAATCAGGGTGATATACATCTCATTAAACAAAATAAACAAAATAAATAGGGTGATGAAGATATATACAGTTGAGCAGACGAGTACAGTGCTGAGGGGGTGGGATGGGAGAGGGGGAGGAGGAGAGGGAAATGGGAGAGAAGAGGGTTTAGCTGCGGAGAGGTGAAGGAGAGGGTAGAGGGAGAAGAGGGAAAAAAGGGGGGAGCTCAGTCTGGAAAGGGCTCTTGGAGGAAGTGAGCTTTAAGTAGGGATTTGAAGAGGGGAAGAGAATTAGATTGAAGGAGGTGAGGAGGGAGGGCATTCCAGGACCGCGGGAGGACATGGCCCAGAGGTCGACGGCGGTATAGGCGAGACCAAGGAACGGTGAGGAGGTGAGCAGCAGAGGAGTGGAGCGTGCGGGGTGGGCAGTAGAAAGAGAGAAGGAAGGAGAGGTAGGAAGGGGCAAGGTGATGGAGAGCCTTGAAGCCTAGAGTGAGGAGTTTTTGTTTTGAGCAGAGGTTGATAGGCAACCACTGGAGGTGTTTAAGAAGGGGAGTGACATGCCCAGATCGTTTCTGCAGGAAGATGAGCCGGGCAGCGGAGTGAAGAATAGACTGGAGCGAGGCCAGAGAGGAGGAAGGGAGATCAGAGAGAAGGCTGACACAGTAGTCTAGCTGGGATATAACGAGAGCCTGTAGCAGTAAGGTAGCTGTTTGGGTGGAGAGGAAAGGGCAGATCTTGGCAATATTGTAAAGGTGAGACCGGCAGGTCTTGGTAACGGATCGGATGTGTGGGGTGACAGAGAGGGTTCGAATCCCGACTCTGCCCCTTGTCAGCTGTGTGACTGTGGGCAAGTCACTTCACTTCTCTGTGCCTCAGTTACCTCATCTGTAAAATGGGGATGAAGACTGTGATCCCCACGTGGGACAACCCGATTCCCGTGTCTACCCCAGCGCTTAGAACAGTGCTCTGCACATAGTAAGCGCTTAACAAATACCAACATTATTAAAGATGACACCGAGGTTGCGGGCCTGAGAGACGGGAAGGATGGTGGTACCATCCACAGTGATAGGGAAATCTGGGAGAGGACTGGGCTTGGGAGGCAAGATGAGGAGCTCAGTCTTGCTCATGTTGAGTTTTAGGTGGCGGGCAGACATCCAGGTGGAGACGTCCTGGAGGCAGGAGGAGATGCGAGCCTGAAGGGAGAGGGAGAGGACAGGGGCAGAGATGTAGATCTGCGTGTCATCTGTGTAGAGATGGTAGTCAAAGCCGTGAGAGCGAATGAGTTCACCAAGGGAGTGAGTGTAAATGGAGAACAGAAGAGGGCCAAGAACTGACCCCTGAGGAACTCCAACAGTTAAAGGATGGGAGGGGGAGGAGGCTCCTGCGAAGGAGACCGAGAATGACCAGCCAGAGAGATAGGAGAGAAGAGTGATAAGCCCCACGTGGGACAACCTGATTCCTCTGTGTTTACCCCAGCGCTTAGAACAGTGCTCTGCACATAGTAAGTGCTTAAGAAATACTAACATTATCATTATTATTATAAGAGGAGAACCAGGAGAGGACAGAGTCCGTGAAGCCAAGGTGAGATAAGGTGTGGAGGAGGAGGGGATGGTCAACAGTATCAAAGGCACTTTCCTGGACCAGGATAGCCTCAGTGATATACAGAAAGTCAAACACACCACTAAGGTCCCTTGGAAAGTTTTTTTACTTAGTTTTACCAACTTGCAAGAGAGTGACACATACACATTCTCACTGTCTCACTCCAATCCACCAAGGGTCCAATACCAGTCTGCTAATCAAGGGAGCCCATTCTGCTGATCCCACAGAAAAAAGTTTGAGAGAAGTTCCTGGCGACACAGACCTATGACACTGGAAGTCTCCTCCACATGCTGCTTCCCACAAAATGCTGTCTCATGCTGCTTCTCTCCACATGCTGCTTCTTCTCTGCTTCCCTTCTTTCAAGTGCTGCTGCTATCTCTGCTTCCTCGCCCATTCAAAGTGATTGCTTTTATCTGCCTTAGGGCTCAGAGCTGTGGCTCTACATGGCAGTCGTTGATCATTACTGGAAGGAGGAAAAAGAGAAGGCCACATCTTCCTCCGTGCTCTGCCCCAACGTGTCGGCAATGACCCACCCTGAAGTAGAGCACTCAAGTTCCTTTGCGAGTTTCTTCTTTGTTGTTCTCAGCGAGATCACAGACAATCACTAGTAAAGCAACTTATTCAGGCTCATTAGGCATTTTGTCTACCAATTGTATTTACTGAGCAGAGCACTGTGCTAAACACTTGGGAGAGTATAACAATATAATAGAGTTGGTAGACAGGATCCCTGCCTACACTGAGCTTACAGTCTAGAGGTAGAAACAGACATTAAAATAAATAATTTAGAGAAATGAAGTGCTGTGTGATTTAGGGGGGTGGTGAATAAAGAGAGCAAATCCAAGTGCAAGGGCAACAGAAGAAAGTTGGAGAAGAAATGAGTTGTAGAAGACCTCTTGGAGGAGATGTGCTTTCAATAAGGCTTTGAAGGTGAAGAGACTATTTTTCTGTCAGATATGGACTAGAGGCTGATGGCAAGGTAGACGAGATAAAGCTACAGTGAGTAGGTTGGCATTAGAGGAGCAAAATTTGCATGCTGCTAGGAGAGCAACAAGGTATTATACTCTCAAGAGCTTAATACACTGCTTTGCTTATAGTAAGCACTCAATAAATACCAGTAATTTATAGTTCACATTCTCTAAGGTCAATGACCTCGTCACAACCATGTTCAATCTTAATTCTCATTGTCCGAACTCCACTCCTGCTCTACATTTTAACATTTCATTTGGATCCCCAGATCTTTCCATGAAGATTCACCACCTCAAATTAAACATGTTCAAGACTGAATTCACCATTTTCCCTTCTAAAATCCTCTCTCTAACCTGTCTAATTATGATACTGTCTTCCAAGTTCCAGAGGGCCACATCCTTGGTATAAGCCTTGACTTCTCACTATATTTTCACACTTACATTCAGTCTGTTGTTATATCCTGCCTGTTATTCTAAAACATTTTCTTAATCTGCCTAATGTTCTCCAGTCCATATGGCCACAACTCTAGTTCATGTTAGAATTAAACTCCTGTATCAACCTCCTCATTCATGTACCTGCTTCGAGTTTCTCCCCAGTTCAGCTTATACTGATACATTGGGTAGCTAAATCATTTTTGGCACATGTTTCTCCACTCCTCAAAACCTTCTGATGTTGATCCATTGATTTTAGTATTAAACAGAAACTCCTCACTACTGTATTCCGGCGTCTCCAACTTTGTCCAACTTTCATACTGGTTCTCTTCATCTTGTTCAGGGAATGGAAACTGTCTTTTAGCCAGTCCCATCCTTACTCTAATACCCATTTTATGAAAGCAATCTCATATACAAAAATCAAGAAAGTATAGCCAAGGGTGAGATTAGGATGAACCCAGCTTCCAGAGACTCTCGGGAAAGGGCAAAGTCCACATATTTTGGGTGAGAAAAGGGGGTTCTTTTACCATTAGTTGCCTGAAGCCACTCATCAGTTGGTGGCCATATCCAGAACACCAAAGAAGGGCATTAATTGAAGCTTTTTCCTCTTTTATATACTCAAAATGCTGCTCTTTCATTATATGAGATAGAGAAAATCAAGCAGAACTATTGTAAGTTGCATCCATGATTAAGTTGGTTTAACCTCATCTGTCACCTAGAGACAAAGTCTACCTCTAAATCATGTTCTCTGAAATGATTTTACTAGGAGGTTGATAGAGAAGAGTAATTTTGCACTTTCCCACACTGGCAGAAAGTGTATTGGTTGACCAGTCATTTCACTGCAATATTTTCCTATAGGAATTGTGTAGTGACATCCTTACTTACAACATTTTCAACTTCCATACTGACAAATTGTCAAATGCCTCACATATGCAGAGCCCAAGAGGGCCAACTAAAGGTTTTCAATTGGAATGTTCATAATATACTTTCCTGTTCTAGACATCCCATTATATCAATGGGGATAGGATATTACCCAGTCATCACCATTCAGAACTGTATAATACACATTTTTAATATTAGTAGGAAGGGGTAGGTGGTAGGAGGCAGCAAGGTCTAAGGGAAAGAATATGTGTTTGGAAGCCAGAAGGCCTGGCTTCTAGTCTTGGAACTGCCAGTGGTCTGCTGTGTGATCTTGCCAAAGTCACTTAGCCTCTCTCCCTCTGTGTCTCAGTTTTCTCATCTTTAAAATGGAGTACAAAAGGACTGTGAGCTCTATGTGGGAAAAGGGCTGCATCCTTAAATCTTGCATCTACCCCAGGACTTAGTCCTTAAATAGTAGTAATGATAATAATAATGATGATTATAATGATTGTAATAATATTGATATAATGAAACTTACTGTGTAAACCTATGATAAGATATGAGAAACATCTAATGAATAGTCCTCTTGATTCAGATAAAATTCATTATCTTTATTAGTGTGAAATGGAATTCCTTACCCCAGTGATGACTTCAGGAATCTGAAAAGACCACATAAATGAAAGGTAGATTTCTTTAAAGCCAGACACAAAGAAGAGGAGAT
This sequence comes from Ornithorhynchus anatinus, assembly GCF_004115215.2. Classification (NCBI taxonomy): domain Eukaryota; kingdom Metazoa; phylum Chordata; class Mammalia; order Monotremata; family Ornithorhynchidae; genus Ornithorhynchus; species Ornithorhynchus anatinus. The sequence goes on from NC_041729.1 coordinate 114,521,988, forward strand.
TGTTGCAGTAACCACATCAATGATCTGGAGAAAGGGAACGTGTGAGAAAACATGACTGGCTTGCAGGGAGTTGGTGATACAGTATTTCCATCAAGAGAATGCAAAGCTGAAAGAGATTAGTGTTTGCAATCCACTTGGTCAAAGTTGGATCTAAATTAGTAAAGCACTACTCTCAATCTGCCTCTTGGCACAGAAAAAGGAAAAACTAAATATGTAATCACAATGTTCATTTTCACATACCATACATTAGGTTTTTTTCTACTGGGTGCCAAGAGAACAAGATAGAAGAAATTCTTGGTGCATATAAATTGCAACACTCCATGACTGGCTTAACTGGAACCTCTTCACCTTGGCTTGTAAAATACTACTTTTCTTTATTTTTTAGCTTAGAAAAAACCTATTTTTCATTACTTTTCATTGCCTGAATTAGCTTCTGTTTTGCTTACTTCTGCAGTAATACTTGCAATTTGATGACATTTAGTTTTCCGTTTCAGCTTCTATTTCATCAATCCTAGATAATTAAATTTCATTATGTATCTGGGACAGGGCTAAAGTAGACACAAAGGTGAAATCATGTCAGTTGAAGTTCAATTATAAATAGAGAAGTGTGATGATAAAGGTGGATTCTCCTCTATAAAGAGTGGTTGTACATTTTGTGGTCAATTGCATTATCAGTGGCACTTTCATGAACTGCTATTAGTTTTTTTCGTTTTTATTTCTCATAAGGCAATAATTGATGTAATTTACCAATAAAATTAAAAATATCATACACAAGGCAACCCTGAAATCAATGAAAATAAACGTTGTTACTGGGAGAGGGTGTGTACAGAAAATAATCTCTAATTGCAAAGTCACTGGGTAGATAGTACTATGTAATACAATAATACAGCTCAGTGAGATTGCAAGGAATTTGATGGCAGATTTTTGATGAATTGACATTCACCGTAAGTATGTACTTATGCATCTGTTTTATCTTCAACTATTTTTACTAGGCAATTTAGAGATAGTTAAGACGATGAGTTACGATGCCTAAAAGACTACAGAAGTGAAAAACAACAACAATGTGCTATAAGATTTAATAGACAGAGTGGGATGTGTATTTTAATGTACTGGCATCCAAAGTCAGAATAACTCCATGGAGATGTGTTCATAGGCATAAAGATGAACAGGAGGATTGAGATTTATTTTAAATTAATCACAGATGCTATATTTTAATTAACTCAGAAAACAAATTCAGCATCTTGAAAACAAAAGTCTGCACAAGATTTCTCTCAAAGTACTGGAAATGTTCTTATCAGGTTTCCTTATTTATTTAAATGTGCTAAAAACATGGAATGCTGATGACAGATATTGTCAAAGGTGGATTTGCCTTGGGTTTTGAACAACCCACTTTCGAGAGAGAAAGTTACTTAGGAGTCACCCTAACAATACCTCAATATCTAGTGACATTTACCCTAATCCAACTTGAAATCTTCCAGATGTTAATTTGTAAGTGTTTCCTTAAGATGTCTTGTATTTCAAGGAAAAGGGTGGTTTAGACTATCAAACTCTGACCTGCCTGCTGATGCAGTAAGGGGCCTAAAATTGCCATGGGGATCAGGGTACCCTATTGTCCTAATTGCCTTTTTATTGTTATTTTTCTCTTGTGTTCTCTTTATAAATTCAATCTTTCCTTGTGTGTCTATCACTAACCCCCTTATTCTAAGACCATGCCCCTTGTGGGACCAGTCCTAAGCCTCAACTATAAATTTGTATTTTGCCCAGGTCTTAGCACAGTACTCCACACAGAGAAGCAGCGTGGCTCAGTGGAAAGAGCCCGAGCTTGGGAGTCAGAGGTCATGGGTTCGAATCCCGGTTCTGCCATTTATCAGCTGTGTGACTATGGGAAAGTCACTTAGCTTCTCTGTGCCTCAGTTCCCTCATGTGTAAAATGGGGATTAGGACTGCCTCATGTGGGACAACCTGATTACCCTGTATCTACCCCAGCGCTTAGAACAGTGCTCTGCACATAGTAAGCACTTAACAAATACCAACACTATTATTAGTAGTAGGCACCTAGTAAATACCATAGTTAGGTATGGTACTAAGTGTTAGGGGAAATGGAGAAGGACAATTTATATACAACTCCTGATCCACAGGGGACTCATGGTCTAAATGGAGGACAGACGAAGAGAATCAGAGGGTTGTGAAGTTCCCCCAAAGGATTGCTGTCTTTATGAATAGCCACCCTGCTATTTGGAGACGTCTTCAAAATAATGTGATAAACCACCACAGCACCTTACTCCCACCTCCTTCATATCTGTCAGATCACCACTGCCCCATCTTCAAACCCTATTAAAACCATATCTTTGTCAAGAAGTCTTCAATGTCTAACCCCTCATCTCACCATGGTATTCTCCCTTCTGTGTCAGAAACTGTTCATAGTTACTAGTACTCTGATTTCCCCGCCCCCACCCCTGACCCATGTACATCTCTTCTTATTGCTTTCTCCATCTGTAATTCATTTTGTCTGTCTCCCCGATTAGATTGCAAACCCTTTGTGAACAGGAATCATGTCCATGAATTGCTTTGTACTTCTGCAAGCAATTAGTGCCATAGTGCAATGCTCTGTGAAAAGTAATACCAATGACGCCTTCATTGATCAATCTGATTGGCCAGTGACCTTACAAACTAATTGGGGAGTACTAAAACTTTCATTAGGTAATTGGAGTGAGCAGGATGGCATTGTGCAGGAGGTATAAGGCTGGAGTGGGCAGTGTAAGGAAGGGGAGAGGAGGCCTGCCTCAGATATTTCTGTTTCTCACCATCTCCTTCCATCACTCTAGAGACCCACTCACTCCTTGTCCATTCATTCAAGTTTTTTTCCTCCAACCCATTCCTCCATCCCTCCCCCTCAAAAAATGTAGTTTTAGGTGAGATTCTCCTTGAGACAATCTCCATGATTATGGATCTCCCTCTCCATTGTTTACATGGGAAAGAAGACTGAAAAAAATCAAGGGAAAGACATAGAGTTCATTCTGAACCCTGGAAAAAGGTAGGGGGTCTGAATTCTTTCTTGAGTGTTCCTGCTATATATATTCCACTTGCTATAAACACTCACAGGCCACCTTTATTTGCACCCCAGAAATTCTCAACCAAATACTAAAAATCCCTTAAAAAATGCTTATATGTTCTAGAATATCTGAGAATATACAAGCCTTTGGGCTATCATCCTAAGAAGATGATGGGAGGTGACAAATTAAATTTTAGAATCCTACACTAAAGGGAATTGTTCTTCAGAGTCTCCAGTTGCTAGGAAAGTTTTATTTTCATCCAATAAGAATCCCCCAAAACTCACATCTTTGACAATTCATATGGCTTGTTTAGAGCACTGACATTATGTACACTTAGAAAAAGGTTTCTTTGAGGATGAAGCTGGAAATTAAAGACTATCTTCACATAAACAATGGGAGGAGCCCATTGTTGGGTGGAGATTGTCTCAATTTGTTGCCAAATTGTATTTTCCAAGTGCTTAGTACAGTGCTCTGCACACAATAGGCACTCAATAAATAAGACTGAATGAATTAATGAGAGGAGATATGTACAAATTAATTATGTAAATTGCCCAAAGGAATACTTTCCCCAGATCAGCATCAGAGCCAACATTTTATTATTAATATTTAGTCTTAAAGGCCCTTTTTCATGGTTCTTTACTTTGTACCAAGACTTGGGGTAGATACAAGATGACGAGGTAAGACAGTCTTTGTCCATATGAGGCTCAGCATAAGGAGTAGGATCAAATCCCCATTTTACAGGTGAGGAAACTGAGGAGCAGAGAAATTAAGCAACTTGCCCAAGGACATACAGCAGGTAAATATCAGAGATGGCATTTGTACATAGATCTTCTGACTCCAGAGTTCATGCCCTTTCCCCTAAGCCATCATCCTATCTATACATATTGTATGAGTTAAATGATTGAATTTCAGTGTTCCTCACTGCAGGAGTTTTTTTTTTCTTCTTCTGGTTCAATAAGACTTACAGGTCTGTGCTTTCAATAACTGCCCAACACTTTGTGGCTAGGGCAGTGAGTGTCTAGGGCTAACTAAGGAGGAGGTTTAGTACACACCTGTTCCCTCAAGAGCCCCTTCCTAGTCACTGGGCTCAGGCCCAAGAAAGCCTCTTCTCCACTTTAGCTAATAATTTGGAGTAGACAGGCATATGTTAATTATGGAGATTGCCCAAGATGGTCCGGGAGCTGGAAACAGATCTGTCTGTTCCTTCTTGCCTAAGATAGTAATAATACTTATGATATTTGTTAATAGCTTACTATGTACAAGGCACTGTACTAAGTCCTGGAGTGGTTACAAGCAAATAAGGTTGGCCCCATGTGAGGCTCAGTTTCCATCCCCATTTTACAGATAAAGTAAATGCAGCACAGAAAAGGTGACTTCCCCAAGGTTACACAGAAGACAAGTGGCAGAGCCGGGATTAGAACTGATGACCTTCTGACTCAGAGGCCCATGCTCTATCCATTAAACTGTGCTGCTCCACCCCTCCCTGCAACTGCATCATGTAGAGAGGTAGTTATTCCAATCTGAATCAGTATCCAGGAACCAGAGCATGAAACGCATGAGTATGCTGTATATCACAATTCTAGGTGAAGGGATTGATGTTTGACACACCTACCCTAACCTGTGTTTATATATTTAGCAAAAGTGTACCTCTATTGTTTACCCATTGGGAGCACTGAGGAAACTTGAGAAATTAGTGCTCTACAAACAGTAAGTGCTCAATAAATTTTACTGAATGGATGTGCAATCACTGCAGAAATAACTAATTTCTCAGGAATGAAAAAGGAAGCATATTCATTAAAAACCTATAGACCTAACATAATAATAATAATAATGTTGGTATTTGTTAAGCGCTTACTATGTGCCGAGCACTGTTCTAAGCGCTGGGGTAGACACAGGGAATCAGGTTGTCCCACGTGGGGCTCACAGTCTTAATCCCCATTTCCAGATGAGGTAACTGAGGCACCGAGAAGTTAAGTGACTTGCCCAAAGTCACACAGCTGACAAATGGCCGAGCCGGGATTTGAACCCATGACCTCTGACTCCAAAGCCCATGCTCTTTCCACTGAGCCACACAACATGTAATGACTTCTGGATGCCTCATGGAACTGTAACCTAATAATCTTTCCACACAATTCAGTAAATTATTTTTAATTATACTCTTGGGCTAGAAGAGACAGGATGAAGGTAGGGCAAAATAGGCATCAACCAACATGATTATCTGCATTAAGACTAGTGGTGTTGGATAGGGAAGCTCTATTTGAAAAATACTCTCTGCTACATTTACTCCTGGCCCCAAAGGGGAATGAACTCAATTGCTAGTTGCTTAGTTTTAGAAATTTAGTGATGCAACTCAAAATTCTAGCTGCTGGGCAGGCAGCAGAATGGCTAAAATATAGTAGCTATAGCTCAATGTCTACCTCCATGGCTATGCCCCTTTCAGAGCTGGATGTTCTGGAACATGGATGAGCAGAGCACTTTAGGGAAAGAAACTGAATGAAAGACTTGAAAATTTTCTAACTGAACTGGGTCCTGTGGTCTGTAAGCTTCTTGTGAACAGGGATTGCATCACCCAAAGTGAAGATCTCCCCTGCTCCCCACCAACCTACTCCACCCCTGGGGGAATCTAGGATCATGTGTGAGGGAAGGGATGACCTCTGCACTTGGTTGCCCAAGAAATGAGCAAAGGGGAGGGTAGTGCTCCCAGCCCCACCCACTGGAGGCCTGAGTTTGCACAGAAGGAAAAGACCCAGATCTCTGGTACTCTTTCCCTAAATGGGGCCTACAACTGCACTGGGGGAGGGGGCAAGCAGCAACCCTCATTTCCCCCTTTCCCAGTCCATTCCCTAGTGATTTGTGACTGCACAAGGAAGGAGTTGCCCCCCCATGACTTGACCCCTTCTCACACAGAGATCCAAATGTCCCACCAAAGAAGCAGACTTACCAAGGTGATAACAACAATCACTCTTCACACCTAAAGACTTGATATCTCTTGTCCATTCACTGTGGACAGCCACTTTAATGACTTACTAATCAGACAACTCTTAAATTTTGTTGGCTCAAGTTTAGGTTTTAGAAACTGACCCAGGCCTTGTCTCTGGTTCTTCATTCAACTTAGCTGCCAGTGTTTGCTAAAGTGCAAAGGAAGCTCTTCAGTCTCTTTTGTTACTCTGCTTCTTGTAATCCTGTCTGATTAGCCATTACCTCCAAGACATCTCCAAATCTACTGTTCTAATATCATCAGCCAAGTGAACCTAATATGTGAAGCAAGAAATATTTAGAGAGGTCATACTGCCATTTCTCTAAATACATGTATTCCACGTGGGAGAAGGATCAATGGAATCAAAACTGAATCTCAGCTCCTTATGGAAGGGAACATTTCTACCAATTTGGTTGTATTGTACTTGCCCAAATGCTTAGCAGAGCACTCTGCATGCAGTGAGTGATCAATTAATATTATTGATTGATTAAATATGCAGGTATTTATTGATAGAGGGAAATAATAGGCTGTGATTGAGAGATATTATCTCCAGCAATCTTACTGAACCAACTAAATGGGACATTTTTTCTATTCATGGATGAGGTAAGATAAATGTCTCATCTTGCTCACTCCTATCTGGGTGTTGAGCAGTAGACCTTGGAAAATTTGCCATTATCATGCAAGACATTAAAATCATTTTTAACCAGGTTTCAATTTGGTGTCAAAATACGTCCCTTTGGATTTTGATATATTTTAGGAGTTTAGTATTCTCAATCCTGAATTAATAAATTGAGGGCTTAAAGCTTAAGAAATCTGACACCAGTTTGGAGATTGTAAACTCCTTGTGGCCATGGATCATGTCCACCAAGTCTATTACATTGTACTTTCCCAAGATCTTAGAACAGTGCACTACACACAGTAAATGCTCCAAAAATATCACTGACTGACTGAAAGTTGCAGTTTTTTTCCTACTCAGACTAAGGACTATATTCTACTCTGTTTTCAATGTGTACACCATCTCATTCTGCTGATTGTTTTCCTGTTATTTAATGTTCTTCATGCCAACTCCTTGTTATCTCCTATATCTGCATATGCCCTATTTAATTTGCATTCACCACAAAGGGAAAGGGTAAAATTTACATCAGCACTGTATTCTATCATAAATTAATATCCATTTTAGACCTTAGAGGTAAAATAAGATGTATGAGAATGCTAGTTCATTTCAAGCAATCCCCTAACCCCTTTTTCCTATGCCTACAAAAAGAGCTAGATTCAATTTAAGTTAAATTTCCATGGCACATTTCCTTAATACCAAACTATGTAGCAATATATGATATGGATGCCTGACTGACTGCCAGTGACTTTGGCTTCCTAGTTGCAACCACTTCTGAGGTTTCTTTAATCAAAGAAAATTCTCCATTTTGCAAAGAACTTTCAAATATATATTCTGGAACACAGACCATTGGCAAACATGACAACTTTTGTCAACTAAGACTGTATCTTGAGAAGAATCATGGGGGAAGAGACATAGAGGATCTTTCCTTAGTGGTCCTTCCCCCACTAGATTGTAAGCTCCTTGATGGTAGTCAAACTTAACTGTCCCTCAGATGCTTAGACTAGTGCTCCACACCCAGGAAGCACTTAATAAATACCATAGATTGTTTGATTCACTCTTATCAAGGGCAAAAAACAAACAGAAAAAGCAGTCAGATCAGTGGGAAAAGAAATACATATGCTATGCAGTAAATGCAGTAACAAATTAAGTTAAAGGAGTGAGCAGCTCCAAGTCATTTAGGGTACTTAGACCTTCTCAATATGGCCACTCATTTGAGGAAATCTGTCTTTCAGATTCAAATTAGGTCAGGTCTTCTATAATATGAGAGATTCACCATTCTTCTCCCTTAAATTGACAGTGTGCTAGAAAGTTTACCCCTTGTAGCAAATGAGTCCTTTCTGGAATGTTGCTGAACTGATTAAAATACTCTAAAAATAATTGATGCATTCAAATTTGGAAATTTACACTTATTACACTTAACATATTGAACCATTAGATTGTTTCAAGTTGTGTGTCAGAATTCTTGGGTGGCTAAGAAAATTTAATTTACAGTTCACAACAGCTCAAGAAGTAAATGTGATGAAAATCATTTTTATGACTACTTTCTGATTAGCATTTTGAAACAAGTTTTGAAGTAAATTTTAAAATCATAAACTTCCTACAATGCATGCTAGATAGGAGGATAATAAATTATGTATGGTATATGGCATAGAACTAAACTCAAAAAATGGGGGAAAGAGAAATGTAAATCAAGATCTACTTACTTGACTAAGTTTATCTTGAGTCATTGGTATACTTATCAAACAACCTTTCAATGCAGACCACGTAAACTAGAATTTATAACTACTGATTTTAAAATACTTATAGAAGACAAAAGAATAAGATGAAATCTAACTGATCTTTTGTAAATATACAGTGCTGACAAGAGGATGATGTCTTCAACTCATTTCCTTTGAATGTGTAAAATATTAGACTACTTGAAGCTGGATTTATAACAATAAAACAAGATTAAATCCATAACCTGGTGGCCTGATCTCATTGGATAATTATGAGACATAATGTATTGGTTCCCAAAAGGTAATCATTAATAGTCACATACTGGATAACCACGGCTTATATTTCAACAAAAATGTCTCAATGAAGAAGAGTTTATGTTTTGGGTCATGACTTCCACATATGAGAGTTTTCCTTCTGAGAAACAAGTGTTAGGAATGTACTTAGAATAATTCATGTTCATTTTATAGAAATGATGAAGCTGTTCTACTCTGACTTATTTGGCAACTTGTTAAATTGGGTACATTAGAATAAACTCCATATGTTAGAAACTGAGTGAGGGCACTTGTGGTGAGTAATGAGGATGATGAATTGATGAATATATAACAATTCTCTAGTAACATGATGTATCACTTTTACCTCAAGAATGTAAATGAAACACCACCACAGATTACCAGAAAAAGTGTGTTAGGATGCCATTATTATTACAATATGAGAAAAAGGAACATTGAGGAAATGTAAGTAATCTAGTAGTATTCTGGATAATTTTTAGTTACCTGACATATTTCACCCAAGTATCCCAGTGGGCTCTATAAACATGATTACATTCCTTCTTACATACTGAAACATAGGTATTGCAATTTATAGATGGTGATCTGAATAAGACATTGAGCTGCTTTATAAAATGAAAAGTTATTCCCTTGGGAGTCAGTAGGTAACCTATACTGGGGTAAAGATAGAGTTGAAAATGGATTTAGTAAAGAGAAAGAAAATGACAAAACCTAAATGAAAGTAACTTCATTTACTTAATAATAATAATAATAATAATGATGGTATTTGTTAAGGGCTTACTATGTGCCCAGCACTTTTCTATGTGCTGGGGTAGGTACAAGGTAATCAGCTAATTAGACTGTAAGCCCATCAATAGGCAGGGATTGTCTGTTACCAAATTGTACATTCCAAGCACTTAGTACAGTGCTCTGTACATAGTAAATGCTCAATAAATACTATTGAATGAATGAATCAGGTTCTACCATGTAATAATAATAATAATGAGGTTGGTATTTGTTAAGCACTTACTATGTGCCAAGCACTGTTCAAAGTGTTGGAGTAGATACAAGGTAATCAGGTTGTCCCACGTGGGACTCATGGTCTTAATCCCCATTTTACAGATGGGGAATTGAGGTGCAGAGAAGTTAATTAACTTGCCCAAAGTCACACAGCTGATATGTGAGGGAGTGGGATTAGAACCCATGACCTCTGGCTCCAAAGCCCGGGCTCTTACCACTAAGCCATGCTGCTTCTCCCACAGTCTCAATCCCCACTTTACAGATGAGGTAACTGAGGAACAGAGAAGTTAAGTGACTTGCCCAAAGTCACACAGCTGACAAGTGGCAGAACTGGAATTAGAACCCACAACCTCTGACTCCCCAGCCCATGCTCTTTCCACTAAGCCACACTGCTTCTCTATGTAGAGATAGGAAATACAACATGTAAAGGCTCTTACCAATACCATAAGATAGGAATATTAAGTTCTGTACAATCAACAAAGAAATTCAAACACTGGCTAATGAAGGATTTGATCCTACAAATTTGTCAATTATCAGATCCATTTTTTTCTTCACTTATTTCCTTCTACTATTTATCCACTTCAGAATAACAATGATAATTACTACTACTACTACCACTACTACTACTAAGTGTTTACTATGTGCCAAACACTATATACTATACTCAGTGCTGAAGTAGATATAAGAGAATCAGTTTGAACACAGCCCCTGTCCCACATGTGACTCCCAGTCTAATTAGGAGGGAGAACAGGTATTTAATCCCTAAAGCCATTTGGTCTGTCATTAGCATGTCCATTGTAGGAAAAGCAGTGTATGGGTGTGTGTGTGTGTGTGTGTGTGCACACGCGCGTGCTTAATAAGCCTGAAGTATGTTTACTGCCCAGCCCTACACAAAACCAAACCTACTCATCAGCAATCCAGAATCAATGCTTTTGTTAAATCCAGCTACCTAGACAGTACTCAAACTAATAATGAGCACAGAAAGACAGAGAAAATCAGATCAAGAATGCAGCCATGGCTTCTGGGAAATTAGCAAGATGAAACTGGCAATACCAGGGCATTAAGCCTCATAATAAATTGAAGCCAAGATTATTCTGAACCTTCTACAGGGCTGTGAGAACTGAACCCATCACAGAAGAGGTTAACTGACTGTTCCACTGGGAGACCTACAAATAATAAGCAAGACATGATTACCTGGCAATCAATCAGTGGTATTCGAGTGATTACTGTGTATAGACCACTACACTATACATTACTATATATAGATATATATCTATATATAGTATAGATAGACCACTTGGGAGAGAACAGCAGATCTCATAGACACCTTCTATGCCTATAAGGATCTTATAGTCAAGAGGGATGACAGACATTAAGATAAATTAGGAGTAATTGCCTAAGTGCTTTGGGACTCAGGTGAATATCAGGGGCTTAAAGGGTAAGAAGAATTGTGGCATTTGTTAAGCACTTACTAAGTGCTCAAGTCCATAGGCAATGCAGAAGGGAGAGGGAATAGCAGAACACAGGACTTTGTAGGGGAAAGTCTCTTGGAGATGTGACTAATGAGGCTTTGAAGTTGGAGGGAATAGTGGTTTTAAGCCTGTTATGGACAGGGAAGGTATTTATTATCATATTGTACTCTCCCAAGAACTTAGTACAGTGCTTTGCATATAGTAAGTGATCAATAAAAAGGATTGATTGATTGATCTGAAGGGAGAGGGAGTTGAGGCCAGAGGGAAGAATTGGATAAGGGCTCATTGGTGAGATAGTCAAGATCAGGGTACAGTGAATAAATAGTCATTAGTGGAGTGAAGTGAGTGTTCAGACTGCCTTGTAGTAAGAAAGCAGAGAGATGGGGGTGAGCTGATTGAATGCTTTAAAGCCTATGGTAAGGAATTTCTGTTTGGTGCAGGGCTCACTGGGCAACCACTGGAAGCTCTTGAGGAGTGGAGAGATTTGGACTGATTTTTTTTTCAGAAGAAGGATATATGTACTAGGTTGGGGAGAGACAAGAGGCAAGGTGGTCAGAAGGAGGCTGAACCAGTAGATCAGGTGATAAGTGCTTCAATAAGCATAATATCATTTTGATGGTTTGGAAAGGTTGGATTTTAGTGATGTAGTGATGTAGAACCAAGAGGATTTGGTAACTGATTGGATATATATGTTGAATGAGAATGATTTGAGAATAATGCCAAGGTTATAATAATAATGGTGGTATTTGTTAAGCCCTTCCTATTTGCCAAGCACTGTTCTAAGTCCTGAGGTAGACACAAGGTAATCAGGTTGTCCCACATGAGACTCCCAGTCTTAATCCCCATTTTACAGAATAGGGAATTATGGTGCAGAGAAGTTAAGTTACTTGCCCAAGGTCACAGAGCCCACAGCCTCTGACTCCCAAACCCATGATCTATCCACAGAGCCACGCTGCTTCTCTTATGGGCCTGTGAGACAGGGATGATAGTGGTGCTGTTATGGAATGACATGGTTAAAGTGGGAAGATGAAGAGTTCTGTTATGGACATGTTATGTTTGATGTGTGCAGGAAAGCCAAGTCAAGATGTACTGAAGACAGGAGAAGGAAAGGGGACAGGGCTGGAGAGGTAGATTTGAGAATTATCCACATACGAGATGGTAGGTAAAGCCATGGGAACAAATGAGTTTCCCAATGGAGCTGGTGCAGTTGGAAACAGAAGAGGATTCAGAACGCTGTGAAAGAGGCTGTGAAAGGAGGCTGTGAAAGAGACTAAGAAGGATGTCCAGAGTGATAGGAGAATCCAGAAGCCAAAGCATGATGATGTCTCCAAGAGAAGGGGTTGATCTAGAGTGTCAAAGGCAGCTGAGAGGTAGAGGAGGATTAGGATGGTATAGAGGCCATTCTATCTGGCAGGAAGGAGTTCCTGGAACATAGTTCACCACCACTGAAGCAATGTTGATTGGAAAACATAAATCACTGGGTGAGAAGTGTGGATGTTAATAAGATTCCTAAGCAACAGCTATATAATGAAATTAAAGGCAATTTCATACTCACAAAGATGACAAATGAAACAATTTAAGGACATGGTGATGCAGTTTTAAATGATATAACTGTGAACAGAGGCTCGATCTATCATATTTATTGAGCACTACTGTGTGCAGAGCACTGTATTATGTACTTGGGAGAGTCCAATATAGAAGTTACAGACATTAATATAAATAAATTATGAATATATACATAAGTGCTGTAGGGCTCAGGGAGGAATGAATAAAGGGTATAGGCACAGGTGCAAGGATGATGCAGAAAGGAGTGGGAGAAGAGGATATGAGGGCTTGTCATGGAAGGCTTCTTTGAGGAGATATGCTTATAGTAAGGCTTTGAAAGTGGGTAAGAGTGATCATCTGTCATAGATGAAGGGGCAGGGCATTCCAGGACAGAGGCAGGACTTGGGAGGAGGACTGACAACATAAGAAAATGAGTGGTCCTGCAAGTGATAATTGCATCAGTGCAACAAGAAACTTTGTTTTTGAATTCAAATGTTACTAGTAGGTGTTGAAGCTTATTTTCTATTCTTTTTTCTCATATGGACAACACACAGCATAGAGTCATTCTGAAGATGTTCAGTGAAACCTAGAGGAGAATCAAGTGAAACTGCTTAATGAGGATCAATCTACACACTATACCACTTGAAAATAAGAATCTTCTAACTCTAGACCAACACCTAGAGTCTTAGTCAGTCAAGGGCTGCTGCATGCTGATGGATGTGCTTTCAGAGCACATATACAAGATGACATGTTGGTGATTAGGAAAGATCCCTGCTCTTTTCACTAGGCCTTGATTCTTCCCCAGGCTTTAAGGACTCATGATATTGTTAAACCAGGGATGCAGTAGTGTGGGGGAATAGAAAGAAGGATCTCCTTCTCCATCCTGTAGATAGTATACATCTCTTTTGTGGGATTGAAGAAAATATTCTTGATTAATCTTATTCCTAGTCTCATTGGTTGACAAGATAAATCCATTCCTCACTGAGGGTCTGGAAAGATAGTCCTCAGCCATGCTGGTGCATTTAATATTTGCAATTCCAGGAGATAATGTTAAAGTCCTACTCTTAGAATTATGATTTTTCAGTTTGAAGATTCATGATTTTCCATGAAACTTTGGCTTTCTGATTGAGTGATCTTCCCACCATTGTCTCCCAATTATTATATAACCTGGCTTGGAACTGTGCTTTTCTGTTCCATTTCAGGGGAGATATGCTATCATCAGTCTCCTCACAAATTCTACCCAGGGAGCAGTACTGAAGTGAGAATGAGCTGAATACTTATCCTAATTTGAGAATATAATGTTGGTGGTCCTTCATTTCCATCAAAAGATTCAAAAGTAGAGCTATTGAAATTGATGGACCACCAGTAATAACATGGCAGGGGGAGTGGTGAGTGAGTGCGAGGCAGTGGTACAGCTGTTCTCCTGATCTGAGAATGTGAGTCCCACTGCTCAGAAGAAAGATGATTCAATTCCTGAGTAGCTCTGCTTAAGCTTTGAGTGACCTAAAGCTGCTGCTTTAGACAGTGTTCTGTAGCTCATATATTTATTGGTAAGTCTTCTGTGGGATATGGACTGCGGATGATTTAATTACTTGTATCAACCCCAGGGTTAGAAATGTGCTTTGGCACAAAGGAATAGGAAAGAAGAGACATTAATAAAACAAATAATAGAAATACCACCATTACTGCTATCTTATGCATATTACCAGAACTATCATCCTTATTCTTATTCATTCAATTGTATTTATTGAGCACTTACTTTGTGTATCTTGAAAACCCTGTAGGGACCAGGGACTGGGCCTAATTCTCATCCTTGTATTTTAGTACAGTGTTTGCAAATAGTACATGCTCAATAAATTCTACTGTAGTAATGAATGAATGAAGGCTTTTGCTGTTAAATCACCCAGAGGCTGAAACTTGATAATATCTGGAGTGAAAGTCAAAGCAGTTTATTCCCGTACTCTGTTTTCTCAGACTCACAACTGACTTTTGTGATTTAGCTCTCTATTTTAGTAAGCATGTTTACTGAATGTCCATTAGATGCAATGTTTGAAAAAGCACAGTAGTGCAAGAGCCCTCTGGAGGGTCAGCGTGGCCTATTGGTAAGAGCAGAGGCCTGGGATCAAAGGACTTGGGCGCCATTCCCAACTCAGATACTTGTCTGGTGTGTGACCTTGGGCAAGTCATCTCATTTCTCTGTGCCTCAGTTTTCCCAACTATAAAATGGGGATTTAAAACCTGTTCTCCCTCCTAGTTAGACTGTGAGCCCATGTGGGACCTGATTGTCTTGTATCTATCCCAACCCTTAGAAGAGTGCTTGGCACATAGTAAGTACTTAAGTACCATAATTGTTATCATTATTTACTCTGAACAGAATAATCAGAATTACTGAATATACAATTGAATTAATAATCCATACATGAGGACTGTGAAGGAGAATACATAGTTTTACCCTTTGCTAGTGACTCATTAAAAAAGATCAAGTGGCAATGAAGGTTGGTCCGAATGAGATTTGGAGATTATCAGGGAGATCAATTACTTTTCCCTTGTTAGTAGAGACAATTTAAAATTGGCTGTTTAGTAAAGTCACATTACATTAAAGTGCATTTCTTAGATGTCATTCTGTATTATTTCAATTAGGATATTTTTAATATGTTTATGAAGACAAGCATTCCGGAACAACTTCTTGTCCTCCATCAGAAGCATTCCTTTTTTTTTTTTTGATTATTTTATTTTATTGTATTTAAATGCTTACTACGTGCCAGTCGCTGTTCTAAGTAATGGGATAGATACAAGCTAACCAGGTTGTCTCACATGGGGCTCACAGTCTTAATCTCCAATTTACAGATGAGGTAACTGAGGCACAGAGAAGTGAAGTGACTTGCCCAAGGTGACATAGAAGACAAGTGGAGGAACAGGGATTAGAACCCAGGTCCTCTGACTCCCAGGCCCATGCCCTATCCACTAGTTCATGCCATGCTACAGCCTCTCCCTGAAGACTGTAAACTCTTGGGCAGGAAATGCGTCTTCAACTCTGTTATGTTGTACTCACCCTGTACCCGATGAGTACCTGTACAATTGATTGATTTACTGAGCACCTACCGAGTGCTAGGCACACAGTACTAAGAGATGAGAAGAACATAGCGGTAGCAAAACAGTAAGCCATACAGTGGTGTTACCACCTGGAGCTGTGCCCTCTTTCTAGAATAAGGTGTTTCCATGAACCAACTCGGGTGGCAATTTGGAGGGCTTCAAAGAAGGAGAATTGAAAGCCACCAAAGCAAGGCACAAACAGCAATTTACTCCTGAGATTTGAGACTCGACTTGAAAGTCAGAAGATGATCTGCTTCTGTCTCTTGTGGGAGATTTGATAGGCAACCATAATGACAAGTGAACAGCTTACTGGTTATAAGAACAAAATACACTGAAATCGAAACTACCTGCTGTCTGAAATATTTCAGATAGACCTAATTCTCTTAGGGAATTCACTTATGGAAGCCACATTAATCACAATGTTTAAGGAACTCTGTTGCTTTGTTTCATGCCTTTTGAATTTACAAAAGTACTAGATTTTATGGGTACACTTGCTCTTCTATTGTGCCATTCAGCTGCATATTCTATCAGATTGATTGTTCAAAACCAATAAACCCATTCTAGCTTAATGTTAAAGGCAGCTCTGACAGAGTGACAGCTCTGCCATTTTCCTTCCTTAAATAAGTCACACTTTAGGTGAGGATGAGGTATAATGTGTAGTGGAAAGAGCACAGGCTTGGGTGTCAGATGACCTGGGTTTTAAGCCTGGATCTGCCACTTGCCTGCTGTGTGACCTTGGGAAAGTCACTTTATGTCCCTGTGCCTCAGTTTCCTCATGTGTAAAATGGGAATTCAATAGACATTCTTCCTCCTACTTAGGCTGAGTGCCCCATGTGAGATAGGGACCATTATCAACCTAATTATCTGTAGCTATCCCGAGGCTTAGTACAGTGCACAGTTCATTACACATAGCATATAATAATAAAAATGATAATATTAATGATGCCATTTGCTATTACTATTATTACAATGATTTTGGTGACGGAAGGAATTACTAGATAATTAGATCTTCACAATGAAATAATTTAGGATAATGAAAATAATAATTGTGGTATTTGCTAAGCACTTCCAGTCCCATCTTCCTCCTACTAAATCACACTGCCTCCCTGCATAAGCATATAGTATAAATACAGGAAAATAATGTCCAGGATTTCATGCTACATTTTGGGAAAGCTATCATACCAGAAATATATTTACTACCAAGGAAAGGATATAGGATATGAGCGGTATCTGTCCATTCTACCAGAGAACCATTTAGCTATTACAAGTGCTTTATTATGGATATTTTCTCTCCATGTAGAATAGGAAGAGTTGTTTGATGTCATGATGTAAAATGTCCATTAACCTTAATTAATTTGCAAGTTAAAAACCTGATTATTGCATTAAGAAAACATTTCGGAGACAAATCCATCGATAACTAGGTAATGTCCCTCATTAGTATGACACTGATGCCTGGGAACTACAGAACTTTTATCCAACCATGTATGATTATATGGGGATCTGCTGATATATTGTCACTATATGATCAGCCAGAGATGGATGGTCCTATATACAGCCCTATGAAAGTCTCCTCTGCCATGACAGGTGAGGCCTTCCCAGACTGAGCCCCCGCTTTTCCCTCTGCTCCCCCCTCCCCTCAGCACTGTGTTCATTTGTACTATTTATTTTGTTAATGAGGTGTATATCCCCTTGATTCTATTTATCTTGATAATGTTGTCTTTGTTTTGTTTTATTTTGTTTGTTTTGCTTTGCTGTCTGTCTCCTCCATTTAGACTATGAGCCCGTTATTGGGCGGGGATTGTCTCTATCTGTTGCCGAATTGTACATTCCAAGGGCTTAATTCAGTGCTCTGAACATAGTAAACACTCAGTAAATACTATTTAATGAATTAATGAAATGTGAGGGGAGAGCCAGATTCATATGAAAATTTGGAACAAGCCTGAGTGATCTTAAAGGGCACAAACATTAGTGAAAAATGCATAAGGAAAATAGAGATTAAAACATTCAGACATCATTTCACAATATATAGGAAAAGAAACCTTGCAAAAGACCTATGTCGAGGAAATAAAAATACTGATTGGAAAACCTTTCAGAATCATACTAGAAACTGTGCTTGAACCATCCTCGACTGAGGTGTATTCAATTCCCTGAAGCCTGGACATTTTGAGCAAGTTCTGGGAAGGGTGCTAGGGTTGTCAGCTTTTATTTTGATTATTGTTCTATGTATAGCTAAAAAAAGCTATTACAAGGTTTAAAGAGTACTGCAGGATATGAAGAAGAATGTGCTCTTGCTCAGCTTCAGAGAGTTCAGTTCCATTCCTCTCTTATACTGATCTTTCTTGGTTGGCTTATTTCTCTCTAGCCTATCTACTGCTCCAGTTTTCCATTTCCCATTCAACTTAAGAAGTCACTTTAGGGGAATAACACTGACGACTTTTCATGCAGACATTCCCAAACATTATCAATCCACTGACAGTAAGACTCTAAGTTCAGTAATAGTTCTTTTTTTTCTTAAGCAGACCTTTTTCTACCTTTAGAAACATTGCCAGTCTGAGATAGGTTTCTTAATGTATTCAGAACTCAGATTATAGCCAGAGCAAGTGTTTGCTATGCCTGTCAATAAATAGCCATAAGAAGAAAAAGATTCTGAAATCACTCATGAAAAAAGTTATAGGCAAGAACAGAAGTTACTGTCATCAGTCAACTGTCTTCCCTTTCATCTAGCTATATTGTGCTTAAGGTTTTTCAACTTAAGAAGTATTTTGAAGACGCTAAAGGACTAGTAAGGACTCATTGATTTATTGAACAAAGCAAGTCAGTTGACCTTAGCAGTGTTGAGGGTTACTTGAATAATTTTCATACACCTAGCCGATGACATTTTCTTGGAGCGATGATAAAAGAGAGTATGCTCAGTGTTAAATCAGCCAGCCATACAGGACAGCCACCTTCCCTCATTCTCATTTTTGATGGTGATCATAATTCACTGGGACGATAGTACAAACAATTGAAGATACTGAGCGACTGTTTTCTAGTATAAACCCAGTAAAAAACATCCCAAAGATCTCAAGTAATCTTGGACAATTAACAGTGGTTTCACTCTGCCTGATATAGTCTGAAATAATCTCAAATGTATGGACTGATTTGTGTATGTAATCACTCAAATGTATGGACTAATTTTTGTATATAATCATCAGCCTTTCTGAATCTTTTGTTTATAAGAGGCAGTATAAAATGGCTTAGGTGATTATAAGATTCTGAGTATAGTTAGCCAGAAATTTTTTTTTAACAAAATAAACTTAATTTGAAATCTGATAGAGACAATTCAATAAGGGAATTAGACTTTTCTATCTCAAGGTATCAATCTGTAAGGTGTGTATAAGACTAATAAAGAGGAAGCAGTAATAAAAATAATAATTGTGGTATTTGTTAAGCACTTACTAGGGAAGCAGCATGACCTAGTGTAAAGAGCATGGGTTTGGGAGTCAGGGGACATGAATTCTAATCCTGGCTCCAGCACATGTCTGCTGGGTGACCTTGGGTAAGTCACTTAACTTCCCTGTGCCTCAGTTATCATCTGGAAAATGGGGATTAAGACTGTGTCCAACCTGATTATCTAGTATCTCCCCTGTGCTTAGAACAGTGTTTGTCACATAGTAAGTGCTTAACAATTACCACAATTATTATTACTATGTGTCAGGGACTGTACTGAGTGCTGGGTTGGATCCAAGCAAATCATGTTGGACATAGTCCTTATCCCATATGGGGCTCACAATCTTAATCTGCATTTTATAGATGAGGTAACCGAGGCTGAGAGAAGTGAAGTGACTTGCCCAGGGTCACACAGTAGACATGTTGCAGAGCTGGGGTTAGAACCCAGGTCCTTCTGACTCCCACGCCCATTCTCTATCCACTAGGCTACATTTTCTTAATCTCTAAAACCATTATCTCCTCCTCTCTTGCTATCCTTCTAATTCTTCCTTATCTTTTACTTATATCCTTATTTTGTCTATTTTTCCTTTTTTGTTCTGCTACTTAGTTTTCCTTCTATCATTGTTGCTTTCATCCTTTCTCTCTGATCTTTTTCTTTGTTCTCTTCACCTCATACATCTCAGCTCAACATTTTTTTTCTACTTTTCCCCAGGATGTCTCATCTTCCTACCTCAATTCTCTTCTCTATGCCTCCCTTCTATAGTCCAAGTTCTTCTCACTCCCTCTAAACTGCAAGATCATTGTGGGCAGGGAACATGTCTACCAACTCCAAGTACAGCGCTCCACACATTAAGTATTCTATGCATACCACTGATCAATTCCTTCATGGTCTTCTCATTCATTTCTTTCCATGTGCTTCTCACCTCTTCTTCATTTACCCTACCCTTTCAACCCCTCTCCTTTCTGAGTACACCTTTCCTACTTCAGTCATTTCCCTCAAATCATTTTCTTCATGCTGCCTCCTCCACTTCATAGAATCCCTCTCCTACATGTTCCGCACCCCTCTATCTTCCATTTCTCCTGTTTGTTTCCTGGAAATTTAGACATCAGACCATTGCTGTCCATCTTAGAGAAGCAGCGTGGTTCAGTGGAAAGAGCATGGGTTTAGGAGTCAGAGGTCATGAGTTCTAATCCCCCCCAGGTGTGTGACTTTGGGCAAGTCATTTAACTTCTCCATGCCTCAGTTACCTCATCTGTAAAATGGGGATTAACTGTGAGCCTCACGTAGGACAACCTGATTACCCTGTATCTACCCCATCACTTAGAACAGTGTTCGGCACATAATAAATGCTTAACAAATACCAACATCATTATATTATCTTAAACTCCTATCAACCTTATCCTCCCCTCCTATAAGGCTTCCCAGAATGAAAATTTCTATCACTCGTCATGCCTATTATCCATGCCAATTGTTTCTTATCTTACTTTTCTCTTTAAACACCCTGCTCCCCCATATATTGTTCCTGATGACCTCACCATTTGATTAAACAAATCATCAGGCATTAACTCTCTAAAATCTCCTGCACATCTCTCAAGGCCCATGCCACTAACCAACTCTCTCATCCTTCCCAGGTGTTTCTCAAGAGATCTCCTGCCTCTTTGGAAATGCATTCCCTCCACTTGTACTACAACCCATCACTTTACACCTTATTAAAACACTTGCTCTCTCTTTTCTTCCCTCCTTGACCAGTATCTTCAATCTTTCCAATGTCTCCTTCCTCTCTGCTTTCAAACAGTACCATATATTTGTTATCCTACAAGTCCATCTGTTAATCCCACTGCACTTTACAATTATTATTCCATTTCTCTACCATTCCTCTTTGAATAACTTGCTGACTCCAACTCCTTCAACTCTCTCAAGGCTCTGCAGTCTGGTTACCTCACCCTCCACTTCATTTTAATTGCTTTCTCCAAGGTCACCAACAACTTCTTTATTGCCAAACTCAGTGGATACTAACCTAATCATCTTGACTGCTCAGCTACCTTTGAGCAGTGGGTGCCCAGCTACCTTTGAGCAGCGGACCACTCCCATCTCCTAGACACAATATCTCATCTTGGTTTCACTAATGCTGTCCACCCTTGGTTCTCTACTTCTACATCGTTGGCCAAACTTCTCAGGATCTTTCACTGGCTTCTCCTCTACCTCCCACCACCTAACTGTTGAGGTTGCTCAAGGTTCAGTTCTGGGTCCCATTCTATTCTCCATTTACACCGACTTCCTTGGAGAATTCTTCCCTCCCAGAACTCCAATTACCATCTCTATCCGGTGACTCCCAAATCTACTTCTCCAGCACCAGTTGTTTTCCACTGTTTTCTCCTTTTTTTCAGTCTAATTTCTTCCTACCTTCACGATCTCTCTACTGGAATGCCCTGCCAACACCTCAAATTTATCAGATCCAAATCAGAGCTCATCTTTCCATCAAAACCAACTCTTCACACTGACTTTACCTTATTATTGACATCACCCTCCTCCCTGTCTTACAAGCCCACTACCTTGCCTTATCCTGAAATCATCTTTCCTTTAAATCACATAATCACTCAGTCACCTAATCCTGCTGATGTTATCTTCACATCTACAGAACTCTTCTTTTCACTTCCAACCAAATTGCTAGCATGCTGGTCCAAGGACTTACACTCTGTTAGATTACTCTATGAGCTTCCTTGCTGATCTCTCTGTTTTCCAACCTCTACCCTCTCTAGTACTTCACTCTACTGCCCAGATCATTTTTCTAAAGTGTTGTCTGCATACATCTCCTCATTCCCCAAAAAGTTTTATAGGTGACCCATCCACTGCTAAATCAAAAAGAAAATTTTCACCCTTGAGTTTAAGGCACTCAATCAATTCTAGCCCTCTTATCTAACCTTACTCCTATCCCACTATAACCCACCCCACCCAGTAGGACCCAACTACTTACTGTGACTATTTGTCATTGATCCCTTCCTTGCTCAAGCCCTCCACCCAACCTGGAACTCTTTCTCCCTCCTAGTCTCCCCATCTCCCCATCTTCAAAACCCTCTCAAAGGTTTCTTTTTCAGGAAGTCTTCCCTACTAAATCTCACCTCACACCATGTTCCCTTCCTCTCCTTCATTTGGGACCATATCACCTGAGCATTTGATAGTCAACCTTCCATGTTCCCCATTATATTTTATGTTCATAGCCTTATAACATGTTTCCCTCATATAAAATAAAAATTAATGTTTTTCTCCCCCACTGAAGGGTATATTCCTTTATGCCAGGATTCATGTCTATGAACTCTATTGTACTCTGCAACTAAGAGCTCAAAATTATCATTCGATTTATTTATATTACTGCCTAATTAGTTAATAACCCCCCATTTACAGATAAGGTAGCTGAAGCACAGAGAAGTGATTTGCCCTAGGACAAATTGTAGGCTAGTGGCAAACCCAGGATTAAAACCTAGCTATTAAATTTGTCTAATAGTCTCAGCAATTGTTCTTATATGGGACAAAGATATGGGACAGATGATATCCCAAGGATACTTGAGCAACTGGCTACTCAAGAAACTGTTATTGCTCCAGAGCAAACTGCAGAGTTGATAGTAGTAGCCTTTTTACTAAATATGAATGAGAACTGTTAGCACTATGTTCATATTGACCATCCCCAACAGAGGATGTCTAGCATTAGAGAAGTAACATGGCATAGTGGAT
Organism: Ornithorhynchus anatinus; assembly: GCF_004115215.2. NCBI lineage: Eukaryota > Metazoa > Chordata > Mammalia > Monotremata > Ornithorhynchidae > Ornithorhynchus > Ornithorhynchus anatinus. The sequence continues at coordinate 114,544,905 of NC_041729.1, forward strand.
AGAGCATGGGTCTGGGGGTCAGAGGACATGGGTTCTAATCCCAGCTCTTCCACTTGTATGCTGTGTGACCTTGGGCAAGTCACAACTTCTCTGTGCCTCAGTTATCTCATCTGTAAAATGGGGATTGAGATTTTGAGCCCCACATGGGACAAAAGACTATGTCCAACCTGATTTTCTTGTATCCACCCCAGTGCTTAGTCAGTACCTGGCACATATTAAGCACTTCATTCCATAATTATTATTCTTATTATCAGAATTAATGAGAAGTTCTGTGCCTAGTGGATAGAGCATGGACCTAGGAATCAGAAGGACCTGGGTTCTAATCCCAGCTCCACCCCTTTTCTGTTGTATGATTTAACCTTTTTGTACCTCAGTTACCTCATCTGCTAAATTGGTATTAATACTGTAAGCTCCACGTCTGTCTCCAAGCTGATTAACTTGTATCTACCCCACTGCTTAGTATAGAGCCTGGCACAAAGTAAGTGTTCAACAATTATCGTTAAAAAATAATTCATAACCATGTTATTTGTATTTATTGTATATTAAATGCTTGCTGTGTGCTAAAGGTAGATATGATATAAAAGGCAGATATGATATAAGCAGATTGAACACAGTCTGTGGCCCACATGGAGATCACAGGTTAAGAAGAAATGGAAAGATGAGGCTTTCCCCATTTTACAGATGATGTAATTGAAACAGAATATAAGTAAAATTGTACAAGGCCATACCATAGGCAAGTGGTAGGACCAATGTTAGGACCCAGGTCTCCTGATCCACTAGGCAATACTGACTTTTAAATCAATCAATGGTATTTAGTGAACCTTTACTATGTGCAGAGCATTGTATTCAGTCAGTCATATTTATTGAGTGTTTACTTTGTGCAGAACACCTTACTAAGCACTTGGAAAATACAATTTAGCAATAAAGAGAGACAATCCTGGCCCACAATGGGCTTACAGTCTACAAAGGGGGAAACAGACATGAAAACAAGTAAACAGGCATTAATAGCAGCATTAATAGCATCAATATAATAGAATTATATATATATACTTCAAAACAAGTAAACAGGCATTAATATAAATAGAATTATAGATATATATATATATATGTACATATACATATATACACACGAGTGTTGCAGGGCGGAGAGGTGGAATAGGGCAAAGGGAGTGAGTCAGGGTGATGAGGAGGGGAGGGGAAGCTGAGGAAAAGAAGGCCTTAATCTGGGAAGGCCTTTTGGAGAAGTTGAGCCTTCAGCAGGGCTTTGAAGGGGGGAGAAGTGTGATGTTTGGCATATTTGAGGAGGGAAGGCATTACAGGCCAGAGGTAGGATGTGGGCCAAGGATCAATAGTGGGACAGATGAGAATGTGGCACAATGAGAAGGTTAGCACCAATGGAGTGGCATGTACGGGCTGGGTTGTGGAAGGAGAGATGGGAAGTGAGGTAGGAATGGGCAAGGTGATGGAGAGCTTTGAAGTCAATAGTGAGGAGTTTTTGCTTGATACATTTGGGAGAATACAACAGAATTAGCAGTCACTACCCCTGCCCATTATGAGCAAATATTGCATCCCTATATTGCAAATATATATTGCAAATATTGCAACTGAGAGACTGCTCATGTGTTCTTATAGAGATAGAATGCAAATCTCAAGCTTAACACATGCCATCCTATCATTTTCTACTTCCTGGAGTGGCCTCTTTTTTTTACAATTTATCATATTTTCATTGTTTGATGAATACTAAAGAAAGAAAATGATAGTTCATTCAGATAAGACTCTCTCATGAACATTAGTGAATCCAGTAGGTCAGCTGGAATCACGAGAGCCAGAGTTCATGTCACTAACTAAATATGATAGTCCTCTGGCATGCATGACTTTGAAGAATCAATAGAGGAAAAATGATTGTAATTTTACAATAAAGTCCACTCTTTTTGATCATGCAAAATTCTGAATTGATTTTTCTTAAAATCCATATGTTTCCATTATGTGGTATACATGACAGCAACAGCCATAGATGTTACCCCTCAGCATGAATACACTCACAAATAGCGCTCTGAGGTTAAGTTATTCAAAAATGTCAACTGACATTTGACATGTCAAGATTAAAATGTAATTTAATTTCTATGTCCTTTGTGTGAAACAGAGCTTTCTATAAAAAAGCCAGTGCTCATTTTGCATCATTTTGCTTCCTCAGGGAATTCACTGTCAGTAGTAAGGGAATCTATTTCAAATCCCAGGTTTCTTTGAGGCAGCTGTATCAAAGTTATATTGCAGCAAAGACAGCCTTTGACAAGCCCAGTAGCAGTGTTTGCCCTAAAGAGTTTTTGAATGATCTTCTACATATGTTGTGACAGTCATCCAACATGCTCTGAGAGATTTAGGTAGTTATGCTTTTAAGAGCTACTTGTCACAAGTTAAGTCACTTAAAGTGACTGGTCAGTGGGTAGATATATACACACACACACATATATATGTAGTACTTTCCTTTGTCAAGATAATGAAAGGCTATATAAGCTTCAGTAGATATATAAGGAATTATAGTACCCTTGATTGTCTTCAGGCATTCCTGTACCTCCGAGATCTCATCAGCATCTAAATCTGTCATATAGCATGTTTAGCCAAAAGGAAAAGCAAGGTCCATTCGGACAAGATGCTTGTTTCATTAAGTTCCTGCCACAGTCACACAGTAGTGGTAGAAGATTCTATCAGCGTTATCTAGAAGACAAGATACTTGCTTGTTTGTGACACCACCTTGGTGGCAATCATTTTAAGTAATTCACACTTAACCTGGATTCCTCACACAACCAAGATCCTCTCTGTCAGGGGTGTATACAAGCAGAGAAAACATGTTTTCATTCCTCCTGATAGCTTTGTAAATGGAACTGGGAAGGTTTATTTCTAGAGAGTCACAGAAATACAGACAGTTGATAAGCTCAGTCTGAATTATTTACAAGTTTGTTGTTTTTTTTTAAACACATATATGTCCTATTTTGTGAGATCTGAAGAAAGGTCCTTGAGCTGTGTGATAGGTAATGCTGGGAAATGACAGTGATTGAAGCGGAGAGATCCATAATGTAATGACTTATGGGCAATGGGCATGCAATTTATAGTGGGGGAACATGAAAAGAAGACCTGTCTAGAAAGCTCTGGTTCCCAAGGTAAATATACTGCTGAAATAGTATCATTTAATATACTGTGTCTTTCGTCAAGTGATCCAAAATAGTTGAATTAGTAGTAACTCCATCCTCTTGTCCCATGGCACTTAGAAGTTTCCTTAATTTTGCTTTTGTAAAATTCCGGTAGAGCAAGGTCAGTTAGGTGTAGCTATGCTACATTCAGCCAATTCACTTATCCAAAAGCAGTTAAACCAAAATCGAGAAATTAAGACAATATAACAATAATGGTACTTGTTAAGCACGTACTATGTGCCAGGCACTGCTCCAAGTGCTGGGGTAGATACAATGTGATCAGGTTGTCCCACGTGGCACTCATGGTCTTAATCCCCATTTTACAGATGAGGTAACTGAGGCACAGAGAAGTGAAGTGACCAAAGTCACATAACTGAGAAGTGGCAGATCTGGGATTAGAACCCACAACCTTTGACTCTCAAGCCCATCCTCTTTCCACTAAGCCACACTGCTCCTCATAAAATATTAAATATCTTGCCAATTTTTTGGGGGGGAGGGGGGAGAGGGCCAAGCTCAAGTACCTTTCTTATTGTGATTACATTATTGTAGGGCTAGCTGTGAAGTGGTTGGTGCATCTCTCTGTTCCCCATTTCTGGCAAGACTTTTCTGAATTAGCTGTAGCATAAATTTATCAGTTGGTCACTCCTGGGATTAGAGGGAGGCTTAGTAACCATATAAGGGATATCCTCCCATCACCTCCAATTTAAATTTAAACAGAATTTATCTACCCACCCAAACCCTGACTTTGCCATCAGTGTAAATGGTTCCACCATCCTTCTTGTTCATAAGCCCATAACCCTGGCATTATCCTTGTCTGTCATTGTCTCTGTCACATATTCAATCACTAAATCCTGTCCATTCCACCTTCACATCTTCTCCTGCTCCCTTCTGCATTGTCCTTATTCCCTTTGTTCTTCCCCTTTCCCAGCCCTAATCTGTAATTTTATTTATTTGTATTGATGTCTGTTTTCCCCCTTCTAGACCATAAGCTTTTTGTGGGCAGGGAACATGTCTGTTAATTGTTGAATTGTACTCTCTCACACAATAGTACAGTGCTCTTCACACAGTAGTCACTCAGTAACTATGACTGAATTAGTCTGATAATGACACTTCATCTGTTCAGCACTTGAGTCCCTATTAATGATATCTGAAGTTCTGCACTCTGGCAGCTCCTAAGCAAGTTGCAGAAAGTTTTATTCAAGATCTAATGTAGCCCTCTCTCTTCATAACACTTCCTCCATGCTCAGTTCTCTGTAGGACCTCATAAAAGGAGAATCAAGGGGAAAGATGAGCAGCCCCAGGCTCCTTATGGCAAAGAGTTCCTGGTGATGCAGAAAGGCTCTAATTTTGATATGTGAGGGTAAATTTGAGGATATTGTCATTTTGAGGAGTGATGGGTGAGCAGGATAGAAAAGCAAGGCACTGGGCATTGCTGTGAATCAAATCATATGGATGTGGTGATAACTGGGGCAGAGAATGGTTTTGAGACTCATAATGAATCACCTTCTGTGAACATGAAGCCAGTTGGCCTATTGAAGTAGAGTGTTTACTGAACCTGGAGGTACCTCTGTGGCTGTGGTTTACATGAAACTGCTTGTCCTCAGGTTTGCAAAGTGAATGGTTCCTGAAAAATCAATCTTACATCAAAATGTTTCAAATCAAAAGTACTCATAAGAATGATTTTTAAAATGAGGAATTGGGTTCTGGATCCAGGCTGATAAATTATTCTTTTTTACCAAAATGACCCAGAATTTAGAGACTTTAAAGTTTATTTATAACTTAGAATTTTCATTAACTTTATGCTTAATTAAAATTGATATTCTCAATATTCAGTGTTGGAGATTTACTCCATGGTAAGATTACCTTCAGTAGCTCATGATTTGCCCACCCCGCCACCCAAGGCTGACATACCATGGTGCTGTCCAAAGCCCTGTCCCAGAATGCAGCTGTGCAGCAGTGCTGGAGGAGCTGCTGTGACCACAGGACTCCTATGGCTCTCTTTCCTTTGCAGTCTTGGGATTAACTCTTGTGCCCTCACCCACTTCCATCTCCTGGGCAAAGTGGTACCATGATGGAATATCTGGCCATAAGGTAAAGATCAAAAAACTGGCTTTGGAGTCAACAAGAAGGTATAGAGGAGTTTTTGCACAATGCGTTTCACCAGTGGGAAAAACTGAAGAATGGGCCAAAAGTGAGGGCAGGTATAATTGGAGACCAAAGGAGATCTGACCTCCTGTCCAACGTCCAATGACAAGCCACCGATGCTGACTGGCAGCACAGAGACTAATAATGATGATCACGAGTGGTTCACTCCTGTAGGATCATATACTGGAAGACCAAGATGACCTGACTGCATCAGCTAGGGGTGGAATATAAAATTAGGCAGATGTGTTAATATTAGAGATGTGCAAGTGTTCACCTGAACAACTGCTCAGATGTCCGAGGAAAGATGGGGAAAAAGGAACCTGATTTCTGATCAAGCAGTTGTCTCTTCTTAATTAGTAGCCCTGACCCTATAAAGTCTTCATATACCAATATTCGCAAGTACAAGTTATGATAGATATGTTTTGTCATGTGTCTCAGGAAAGATTGAATTAGATATCTGGAATATTGAGTCTATATTCCTCAAATAGGCACTTAAATAATAACCTTATAAAATAATTGTTAACTGTATTATTTAAACTACCTATTTTAATCATCTGAGGAAGTATGGTATTTGTGATTTACTCTGTGCCCACACTGTACTAGGCACTTTTGAGAGAACAGTATAGTAGAGTGTAACAATCTAAGTAGAAAATAAATTAATGAAAAGCCAATTAGTTTCTGACAACGTAGAAACATCTAAAAATGAATTGGTTTTTTAGAACCAAGAAAAGTAGAAAATGGGAGATTGATTGAAAAAATAGACATTTATTCCTGCTTCTTTAATCTCAAAATCATCTCTTGGTTCACCTCTTGGACAGTAACAAAACAAGGTTTAAAAATTGTTTGCATTAACATGTAGGTGGCAATAGGGCAATCTGGTGACAATGGAGCTTAAATTAGCAATAATTAGCATTCACTTCCAGACAATTCTAAAAATGCTCTTAAAATAATTTGAGTCAGCAGTTCCTATGACAAGTCAAGTATTTGGGAATTCACCTCTCCAAATGCAAATAAGTTTATAGTGTTAACTATTATACAAAAGAAACAGTAGTGCCATTGATTTTAATACAGTGACAGGGAGCCAAAGGAAGCAACACTAATTCAAAGTTCACCTTCTAATTTGGTGGCAGAAGAAAATGTTTGATTATGCACTTATGCAATGTTTTTTTCTTCCTTCAAATTAATGTTTTCTTCTGAATTTTAATATTACAAAAATTATAATGAACTCATTAAATCTGAAAGTCAATGTTATCTGAAGGGTTAAACAATTCCATTGGCAGATAAAAAGTATTGTATGATTACAAACCATTAGTCTATGGAATGTTCATACAGTGATGCATTTGGAGTGTTTAAAATATCTAATATATTCAAATTTATTTTTAGCTATGGAGTATTACTATATTATAACCTTGACTATGACTTTCATTTAGTATGAAATTTTGCTTCATTTAATAAAATTAACATATTAAAATACCTCAGAAAGGCAGGCAGGAAAGTATCTGGTTACAGTGCTGCCAAAACTCCTGTTTTCACTAGATCGTGATGATAAAAATCAGGAAATGGTCTTCTGACAACACTCTCCTGCTTGCATACAGTGTGATGTGGTGTAAATTGTTAAGACAATTTTAGTATTGGCCACAACATCAGTACTAGAGTGAGCTTTGCTTACGCTCCCTCCCACTGTATATCTAGGATTTTAAAACATTTCCAGGTTCTAAAACTCAAGAGCAGAATTGCCAAAGAAATCTTATTCATGAGATGAGATCCAAAAGTGGATCCTGAAAAGTTCACTCAATGCCCAGGTATGATTTTGCACTTGCAAACTCTGTTAATATTGGTAAAATCTACCTTCTTGATACGCAACACATCCTAAAGATTCCATTCATGGAGAGCAATTTCCCTCCTCTGATCCATATCTTCACTTCATTACTGGTATTTGAGTGCTTACTATGTGCAGAACACTCTACTTAGTTCTTGGGAGAGTACAAATTGTAAATGTGAGTCCTTGCCCTCAGAAAGCATGCAGTCCAGTGGGACAGGATATGTACAGAAGTGTTGTGGGGCTGGGTGGGGGGGAACGAAAACAGAGTGCTTAAGGGTAATGTGGGGATGGGAATGAATCAAGACCACAGACCAAGAAAGGAAGTTGAATAGTTAGGGAAATGAGTGGGGTCTTCCAGCAATACATGATTGAAATTAGACTTGACTGTACCTTTAAAATGGTGGTTCTTGAATCTCTGCTTGCAAATTCTCATTACATATCCAAACAGTTTTGATTACCCATTCTCTGTACTAATTTTGCCTAGGAAAATTATATAGTAACGGCTAGTTCCAAGCTAGTGGACTTTATGAATTCCAAGACTTCACTGGAGATCATCTATGCCATGTACTGTTGAATTTATCTTTTAGATGACACTAAAGAAACTGCTCAAATAGTTGGTCATGCTTTTTGAGGCAGGATCAGGCTTTATGACCAAAAACAGGCTCAGAGAGAAGAAAATTAAAATATTACAAATGATCCAGTTTCTAAAAAGATTTTGGATTTTGTCTTTCTCCATCAATTCCTCTTTCATTGTAAATGTGTATGATTGTGTGTACTTAAAAAGGTGGTCTAGAAACTGAAAAATAATGATGATGATAATAATAATGGTATTGGTTAAGAGCTTACTTTGTGCCAGGCACTGCATTAAGCTCTGGGGTGGATACAAACAAGATCAGGTTGGACACAGTCCATCTCCCACATGGGGCTCAGTCTCAACCCCCATTTTACAGGTGAGGTAACAGGCATAGAGAAGTGAAGTGACTTGCCTCAGGTCAAACACCAAATGGCAGATCCGGATTAGAACTCACAACCTTCCAACTCCCAGGTCTGCACTCTATCTACTACACCATGCTGCTTTTCTCCTCATTCTCTCCCTCCCTGTCCTGCCCTTCCCCCACTAAGTGCTGCAGGGCTTGTTTATAGTCAAAACTTCCATGTTGTAGTTTGTGACAAAAGGTGGCAGGATTAAGGAAGCAACCATAATTTGCCAGTCACACTTCCACCTGCCCTTATTTTCTGTTATGTCTTGGACCATCTAATATTTCTACAGGGCTTTAGTGGTTAAGTAGATGGGCAGCAGTTCCTGTTCTGTTGACCAATAAACAGGTGGCAGCAAATCAGAAATGAATTCTCTCTCCCAGTCCATACCTCAAGAGAAATACTTGAGATACCAGTGGTAAAATTAACCATTTTTAAATCAAGTTGCTCAAAGTCTGCTCCAGTTTGTTAGATCAGGCTCTGTTAGGATTTTTAAGGGAATAATATACCAGCTCTCTGTATAATTTTCTTGTCATTATTTTTAGAATACTTATGGAGCATGATTTTCTTTTAAAGAAAATGGATACATATGTAATTGTGAGCCACTTTTTGGTAGTGTAGCATAATAGTTGACTCACGTCATTCAGACAGTCTGCTTGAGCATATATTCCTTAGCCTGATCAGACAAGATTATGATCTTTCATAACCAACATTAGACACCAAATGATTAGTTTGTTTCAGTATTTCATACATCTTCCTAGGTTAATAACCAGTTAAACTAACATGCCACTGGACTACCCCCCCAAACACACATGGCACCATAGTGTAGTTTGAATTACATATTCCCAGATTCTTGAGAAGTGTTAAGTCATTTTGACTAGACTTAAAACAATTTTATCTTTCCCAGTGTTTCTGACCCTCTACCTTTTCAGACTCCCCTGTGTCTTCATATCTGTTTCTAGTATTTATTCAGCACCCTGTCAAATGTAAACTCTTAAATCCATAATATGTTCTAATACTGACTCCAAACTCTTGCTAAAACTCTAGTGAGATTATCTGTGTTTCTTCCTTTTTCTATTCACAGTTTGTTACCTATCACAGAACTATTACTAGTATTTAACAACATTTGGGAAAGAGATTATAGAAAAAAAAGACACTGAAAAGTATATCCCAGGGGGTATGTTTCAGTAACATACAGAGTATCACAGCTTTCTACTAAGTATCAATTGAAAATGTATCTGTGTCCCTTCTTATATTAGAGACATACAAATAGCAGCAACATATGTTCTGGAAGGCACTTAGTGAAGATACCAAACTTCCCCTGCCCCTGCCCCCTTTCCACCCCCCCCCCAAAAAAAGTGTGATACACATTTTTAGGCTGTGATTATGGGACTGAGAGAAAGGAGTAATAAGTACAGTGAAAAAACAGAAGTTTACTGAACCCAGGAGACCTGATTATAAGGAGGTTTGGGAAATAGCAAGAACAGCACATGGCACTGAATGGCCCTTAATGAAAATAAAGTTAATTTCTCAGTTATCTTTGCACAATTTTCTGTTTTTTCAGGGTGTGCCATATTGAACAATTACTTCTGTGGCTGATTGACCTATGAAGGGCTGACAAAGTAGGTATAACTGCAGAGTGCATTTAATAATGTAATTAGAGTTTAAGACCACACCTAGAATATTGCAGAAATGAAATCCACAGTAGGGAAAGAGGTAGTAACAGCAAGGGTTACTCAGATTTTCTAAGCTTTATACTGATTTTACTCCTGACACACACAGGATTACTTAACTTCTCAAAAATAAACATGCATTACCCACTTTAATGTGCAAAGCACATAAAGGTTACTCAGATACCATTGCAATACTAGGAATTTGATCTCATAGCATATACCAGTTTTCCCCTTAAATAATATAAATAGGGTCATAGGGTAGATCTTGAGCTGAAAATACAGGATCTTTTCATTCTTTTAAGGCAAGTTTTTGCTAGGGTTTAATTCCAATGGTAAGCCTCAAAGGATTCTACCAGGGAAAGTCCTGTAATGAAATAAATTATCATGGCCTCTGCAGGAGACTCATGAGGCTTGGAAGATGTTATAAAAATCCCTGATGGGCACGAGAAAATATCTGGGAAGAAATTTCATTGGGACTGTCAAGTGACAGATGTAACAGGAGAATTGTCCTTGGGAGGTTTGTTTGGGGCCATGCAGATCAGGTTTATTGGAGGAATACTGGGCCCTGAAGAAGTTTTAATGCCATAAGAAAGGAAGATTGTATGTGTAGGGTTCTTTCACTACAAAATGATAAATTTACTCAGGAGATTTATTATAGTCTGGGGTAGTCTTCTCAGGTGGGATGGTGAGCCCTCAGCCAGTCCTGTCACATATTGATCACAAAAGCTGTTCACTAAGGGTTTTAGTATTTAGCCTATTCTGACATAGCTAACATTTCCTGAGGTGGTAAATGAAAGTACACTGCTCTTCACTGGCCATGGGTCACTCCAGTCTTGGTAAGTGGTGGGAGACACATCAGTGGAAATATACCACTGGTAGAACTTAGGAGCAACAACTCCACTCTGAAGTTACTATCTGGTGGTGTGATCAGGGGACAGTCTTGGGCATTATTAATAATAATGATGATGGTATTTAAGCCCTTACTACGTACCAGGCACTGCACAAAGTGCTGGGGTGGATATAAGCAAATTGGGATGGACACAGTCCCTGTCACAGGTGGGGCTCTCAGTCTCTATACCCATTTTGCAGATGAGTTAACTGAGTCACAGATAAGTGAAGTGACTTGCCCAAGGTCCCACAATAGACAAGTGGCAGAACCATGATCTTCTGACTAACAGGACCATGCTTTCTTCATGACACCATGCTGTTTCTTGAATTTCAAAACACTTTCAGGATGGGGCTAGGAAGACTCCATATGGATGGATATCAGAAACTGGCAACACCTTCCCTTTCACTTGTTTGGATTATACTACAGCAAGGACTCTAGGATGTTTCATTAAAAAGTTTAGTAAAACTGAAATTTTGGGAACATGAGTTCAGGCACAGTCCCAGTCTCTCAGGCTCAGTCTAGATAGGAAGATGACCGGAAATTCATCCCCAATTTACAGATGAGAAAACCAGTCAGTCATTTTTATTGTGCATTTACTGAATGCAGAGCACTGAAGTAAACACTTGGGAGAGTTCAACAATAAAAACAGACATTTTCCCTGCCCGTACTATCCTTACAGAGAAGCGGCATGGCTCAGTGGAAAGAGCACGGGTTTAGGAGTTAGAGGTCATACATTATAATCCCAGCTCTGCTACCTGTCAGCTTTGTGACTTTGGGCAAGTCACTTCACTTCTCAGTGCCTTAGGTACCTCATCTGTAAAATGGGGATTAAGACTGTGAGCCTCACATGGGACAACCTGATTACCCTCTATCTACCCCAGTGCTTAGAACAGTCCTAGGCACATAGTAGCACATAAAAAAAATAGCAACATTATTATTACAGTCTAGAGGGGGAGACGGACAATATAAATAAGTTACAGATATATACATAAGTGCTGAAGGACTGGGGGGGGGGGAGGTATGAATAAAGGGAGCAGAAAAGGAAAGGAGGGCTTAGGGAAGACCTCTTGAAGGAGATGTGCCTTCAATAAGACTTTGAAGGCAGGTAGAGTCATTGTCTGTTGGATATGAGGAGGAAGAGCATTCCAGGCCAGAGGCAGGATGTGGGTGAAAGGTCAGAGGTGAGATAGGCAAGATTGAGGTACTGTGAGCAGGTAGCACTAGGAGTGAAGTGTGCAAGCTGTGTTGTAGTGAGGTGAGGAGGTGAGTGGACAAGGTGATTGAATACTTGAAAGCCAATGGTGAGGAGTTTGTTTGATGTGGAGGTAGATGGGCAACAACTGGAGTTTGAGGAATGGGGAAGACATGCCCTGAATGTTTCTGTAGAAAAATTAATTGAGCAGCAGAGTATAATATGAACTGGAGTGAGGAGACACAGGAGGAGGGGTGGGAGGGGCTCAAAAAGAAGGTTGATACAATAATCAAGGCGGAATAGGATAAGTGATTGGAATAATAATCCAAGATAAATTAAATGACTTGCCCATGATCAAGTAGCAGGCAGTTGGCTGAGCTGGGATTAAAGATCAGGTCCTGATGCCTGTGCATTTTCCATTAACTCATGTTTCTTGACTTGGTACCAAGGTGGAGAAATAGTCAACAGATGTTATTCTCACTGCCCCTGGCCTATATGCTGGCCTCATTATTGCTCACTTTCATGCCCTGAAAAGGTCAGACTGTTGCCTAGAACTGGTTTCATCATGGATAAGCAGGCTCAGATACTTGGAGAGCAGCAGGGGCACAGTGGAAGATTGAGCTCAGAGTTGGCTTTTTCAGCCACTCCCCACTGTCCCAGGCATACCTCTAAGTGGTATTTTCCCAAGTGCCAGACTGACCCTGCAAGATTCTCCAGTGAGAGGGCAGACAGCTGCTTAATTTCTGGCACCTAAATGAATTAAGCAGTTATTGCTTTTTTGTCAGCTTCACCTACAATCCTTAAACTTCTGACCATGTCCCCACAATTTCCTCCCACCAATCGGTCCTTCATTGTCATCCCTTTCCTGAACTTCCCCCCTCAAATACCTTTTACTACCTTCCCACTCCTGTTATACTGGGGAGGGAAATAGGGCAGTGCAAGTCCAATTTTAGATCATGCCCCAATTAGTTTCCATACCCAAACTACATTCTCTTAACCCAATTGACACTCTCAACACCACCTTCTCCCCTGAATTCAACTCACTCACTCCCTATTCCCTAAGTCTTGTACCACTAACCCACAACCCTGGATCTCCTACAGTCTGCTTCCTTTGCTCCTGAACATGAGCTGCAAGTCACTGTGGTGGAAATCCATATATCAGGTTGACTTTTTCTACCTTAAGTTCATTCTTGTGTGCTTTAGGTTTTCCTGATAACATTATTCTCCACTTTTGACTCCCATATCCACTGCCCTCACCAACCACTTCAGGTGTTTAACTCCCCCTTAAATCTCATTCCCAGACATCCCCATCTCTTGCCCCAAATAATTCCCTCCAGTTATCTTCTCAACTCTTTGAGTGAGTTTCCAGTGCTTAGTATAGTACTTGGCATATAGTAAGTGCTTAACAAGTACCATAATTATATTATGACTACAACTGCTGCCTCCACTTCCTCTCCTCCAATTCTCACCTTGCCCCCTCCAATTTGGCTTACACCAGCTTCACTCTACAGAAACTGCCTTTTCAAAGGTCACAAAAGATCTCCTTCTTGCCATATTCAATGGCTTCTTCTCCATCCTAATCCTCCTTGACTTCCCAGCTGCCTTTGACACTGTGGATCACCCTCCTCTCCTGGAAACATCATTCTCCTTGGCTTCCCTGACACTGTCCTCTTCGGGTTCTCCTCATCTCTCTGGCCACTCACTCTCAGCCTCTTTCATGGGTTCCTCCTCTACCTCCCTCCTAACTGTGGGAGTCCCAGAAGATGCAGTTCTGGGTTCCCTTCTATTTTCCATCTTCACTCATGCCCTTGGAGAAATTCTCTCTCAGGGATTCAAATACCATCTCTATGCATATGTTTCACAAATCTACATCTTCAACCCTGATCTCTCACCTCTGCTCTCTCATATTCCCTTCAGCTTCTATCAGCCATCACTTCTATCTGGATGTTCTGCCAACATCTCAAGATTAAACATCTCCAAAACACTTCCCACCCAAACCCTGCCCCCTCCCTGATTTTCCTTTCACAGGAGATACCATCCCCAACCTCTCTGTATCACAAGCCTGTAACTTTGGTGGAATAATAATAATAATGGGTATTTGTTAATGCTTACTATGTGCAAAGCACTGTTCTAAGTGCTGGGGGGGATACAATGTGATCAAGTTGTCCCATGTGGGGCTCACAGTCTTAATCCCCATTTTAAAGATGAGGAAACTGAGGCTCAGAGAAGTTAGTGATTTGCTCAAAGTCACATACCTGACAAGTGGTGAAGTCAGCATTAGAACTCATGACCTCTGACTCCCAAGCCTGTGCTCTTTCCACTGAGCCATGCTGCTTCTCAACTCACCTCTCATTCAACCCACTTATTCACTGTCACCAAATCCTATCAATTCAAACTTCACAACAGCAGTGTGGCTCAGTGGAAAGATCCCGGGCTTGGGAGTCGGAGGACATGAGTTTGAATCCCAGCTGTGCCACTTGTCAGCTGTGTGACTGTGGACAAGTCACTAAACTTCTCTGTGCCTCAGTTACCTCATCTGTAAAATGGGGATTAACTGTGAGCCTCACGTGGGACAACCTGATTACCCTGTATCTACCCCAGTGCTTAGAACAGTGCTCGGCACATAGTAAGCGCTTAAATACCAACATTATTATTAAAATCCACTCCTTCCTCTCCCTCTAGACTAGACGTTAATTTAAGCATTAATCCTATACTGTCTTGAATACTGAATCAGCCTCCTGGTTAATCTCCCCTCCTCCTGTCTCTCCCCATATTTCACTCCACAAGAAATAATAATATTGGTATTTGTTAACCGCTATGTGCCGAGTACTGTTCTAAGCGCTAGGGTAGACATAGGGCAATCAGGTTGTCCCACATGGGGCTCACAGTCTTCATCCCCATTTTACAGATGAGGTAACTGAGGCACAGAGAAGTGAAGTGACTTGCCCACAGTCACACAGCTGACAAGTGGCAGAGCTGGGATTCAAACTCATGACCTCTGACTCCAAAGCCCATGCTCTTTCCACTGAGCCATGCTGCTTCCCATTTAGTCCATAATTTCCCCACTCCTCAAGAGTCTTCAGCGGTTGCTCATACACCTCTGCATCAGCAACTCCTTACCCATCAGCTTTAAAACATTTGAAACTTTGTCAACTCCTGATCTTACCTCCTTGGTTTCCTACTACGATACAGCCCACCCACATATCTCCTCTAATGCCATCCTTCTTGCTGTACCTAGATCTGTATCTCATCACCAGTCTCTCACCCACATCCTGATCCTGGCCTGGAATGGCCTCCCCCATCATATCTGACAGATGATCACTCTTCTCCTTCCCCCACTCTTTTCAAAGATTTAGTGAAGGCATATCTTCTCTTCCCTGACTAGCCCTCATTTCCTCTTCAATTCCCTTCTTCATTCACCTTTGTACTTGCATTTACACCCTTTATTCACCCTCCCCTCAGCCTCACAACACATATTTAATGGATGTCTTCCCCTCTTATCCAGAGAATGTTATGGGTATGGAATGTGTTTACCAATCTGTTGTATTGTACTCTCCCCACAGCTTAGTACAGTGCAGGATTGATCCACATTTTCTTGTCTCAGTCCAGCCATTGCCTCCTACTGATTCCCAGCTCTGTGCCCAGACTTAAGATGTGCTTCACTTTAGCCATCCATGATCACTGACAAGGACTAGACAAGAAGTTTGGGTTGGGTGAGTATAGCAGGACATAAGTTAATGAAGATTGGTTTTGTGAAACCAGATCAGGCTGAGCACATCCATTTATACTTGTGGGCATAGGATTATTCTGAGTGAGATATTTTGAAGCATTTTCTCAAGTTGAAGAGTATGATACCCTTAAGGAAGTTATTGCAAAGGGAAGCTTGTGGGTGGGGGTGGGGGGGGGGGAGGGAACAAAACAAAAGAAACTGGCTGACCCAGAGTGTACTCTTCCTCTCATTAAGCAGACACTACTTTTATCATAAAAAACTTTAAAAGGAACCTTTACTGGATATATGCTATTGAATTGTCATTGCACTGAAAAGTTGAGGGGTTAGATAAGATACAAAATTCGTGCCTTCAAGTAGCATTTGAACTGTTGGAGTGGAAGTTAATACTAACATCCCATGCCGTTAGTGGTGCAACTCTTCCCATTCTTGTGCTCAGGGCATTGTTTCAGACATACTTGCTCAGCTCATGATGTGGGTAGAACATTGGAGCGACTCCTGACTGGAGATAGGTAGGCAGGTGGGGAGGGCAGTCACAGATACAGATCCTTGCAGAATAGGCTCGGGAGACATGATCAGTGTTAGTGGGAAATCACTGATTGAGTGCATCAGCAATAGCACCACTCATAATCCACTAACATGTTTCCCTACCTTCTCAGCAAGTCAATGATACATATAAAGAACACTGTGGGTAGGGGACTGGATGAAGCTTTAAGGATTACAGTATGAATTGTTAATCACAATCCCTACTCTCCCAAACTACCTGAGCCCACAACAACCTTTGCCCTGTTCCCACAAAAAAAATTATGGAGTCAGCACTACCCCTACTCTAGGGAAAAATCAAACTCTAACAGCCCTGATCAGTCTCCCTTCTCTTGACTCACTAGGGCGACACTGGTCCAGTTGGCATTTGACTAGAGACATTTGAAGAGGAGATGAGGAACCACCAAGTAAAACCTCTTTAGCAGAGGGGAAAAGCAGAGCTTTTTACATACAGATTTGTGTAGATCAACCCCACACTCAGAACTGAGGTCTCCCCCATGTTCCAGCAGACCTCAGTTCCTCTCTCTCGTTGTCAGCCCCAGTCCTTGAGGGTTTCTCCTCCACCCCTGAACCTTTCTTTAAGCTGCTTCCTCCTCCTAGACAGAAGCAAGACCACACATGATCATCCTTCACATCACCCTCATCAGTTAGCCACAAGTTACCCATCCTCACCCACTCTGTCCCTCAATCCCCAGTTACCTCCCTCCTGATTGAAATGGTAATGCTGCCCCCCCCCCCCAAAAGAAATCATCATGCTGGTCAGCAATAATGCCTTTACCTAGTCCCCTCCTCAAACACACTTATTCATATTCTTCAAAATCAGGTGCTCAGGGGAAGTCCCCTTAAGATACTCACCATTAGTAACACCACCAACATCAGCTTACTTATTCTCCAAACCAGCTTTCCTTAGTTTCTCAACAGCAGCTCATGAGTACCTAGGAAAACACCTCTCAGGAGCCAGTATTAGCCATTCCAACATCAATTCCCACTTCTTGCCATGGACTCACACACAGAGGTCAGAGTGGACCAGCTACTCAACAGATTACAAAGCTCACAGTAGGGAAGAGTACTGCTTGGAAGTTTATATAAGGCAGGGAGTGGGTGGGGCCTAGGAGCCTCTCAATCTCTGGAATAAGGACACCTGGATGAAAAATCAGGTGCTTGGGAGGGCTGGTAGGATGATAGGGGAAGGGACAGTGACATAATTCTAATAATGATGGCATTGGTTAAGTCCTTGCTATTTGTCAAGCCCTGTTCTATGTGCTGGGGCAGACACAAGCTAATCAAGTTGTTCTTCCCCTTGACTCTATTTATTGCCATTGTTCTTCTCTGTCTGTCTCCCCCGATTAGACTGTAAACCTGTCAAACGGCAGGGTCTCTCTCGATCTGTTGCCGACTTGTTCATTCCAAGCACTTAGTACAGTGCTCTGCACATAGTAAGCGCTCAATAAATACTATAGAAGGAATGAATACCACTTGAGGCTCACAGCCCTATTCCCCATTTTAAAGATGAGGTACCTGAGACACAGAGAAGTTAAGTGACTTGCCCAGCAACACACAGCAGATTAGAATCCAGGTCCTTTTGACTTCCAGGCCTGTGCTCTATCCAGTAGGCTATTCTGCTTCTCAACATTTCAGGAGAAAACTTTGGGAGATAGTGGCAGGGCTGGGATTTTAGTGTGAAGGTGTCTGTACAGATTAGCACCAACTCTGAACCAGGATCAGATTAAGTCTCCTGATTAAATCCAGCCATTTTCTTCTCAGACAGGCCCCCCTGTCTCACAGCTCTAGCCCCTGATTTTTCTCTCCCACCTGCAAAACTGTAACCAAGCTATCCCTCTGTATTGGAAAATTTAGGTGAGCCTGGTCATGCCTCTGTAGGCATGTCTCCAGAATACAGAAACTGACAATCTTAACTGTGCTTCCAGCCATGCTGCAAACACCCAGGCCCCCTCCTACTCAGACTTTGAGGGCCTATCTAGGAAAAGGACTGTGTTCATCCTGATTGATTTTTATCAATCCCAGGGCTTATAACAGTGCTTGACATATAGTAAACATTTAAATGCCATTAAGAAAAACTAGTATAGACACTGGCCATCAAGTGGGAAAGGCAGGGGTATGCCTGCTCTGAATAGGAGATGAAATTGGCAAAGTAGGAACAGCTGCCATCATTGCTGGAGTTAAGCCAAACCCAATTCAGAAAATGGAGAAAATCCCCAGTGATGGCAAGGGAGAGGGGTAGGACTTTTGGTCATAGATCAGAGGCCATAAAACTGGACAGCTAAGGACATTTACTTTAAAAGAGCCAAGGAAAGCCACTTAGAGAGGAATAAGGCCCTAGTTGGATTTGTAACTTTGAAAACGGGGGTCCCTGGAGCAAAACTTGGATTGTGGGCAGGGGGATGATGAAACTGTAATTGCTAGCTACCAGGGAACAAAGGTTGAAAAAGCATCAAGGTAAATTCAACTTTGTCATATGAGGTCAGCTTGTTCAACACTGATTACGGTGTATTGTTTGGCTTAGTCCTTCAACCACCTCCCTTATGTTTAGGAAAATAATAATTATAAGGATAATTGTAGTATCTGTTAAGCACTTATCAGTTGCCAAGCACTATACTTAAAAACTGGGGAAGATACAGGATAAACAGGCCAAATTCGGTTTATGGCGCAGTGGATAGAGCATGGGCCTCGGAGTCAGAACATCATGGTTTCTAATTATGGCTCCACTATTTGTCTGCTGTGGGACCCTGGGCAAGTCACTTAATTTCTCTGTGCCTCAATTCCCTCACCTGTAAAGTGGGGATTGAAACTGTGAGCCCCATGTGGGACAAGGACTGTGCCTAACCTGATTTGCTTGTATCCACTCCAGAGTTTAGGACAATGTCTGGCACACAGTATGTGCTTAACAAATGCCACAATCATTATTATTATTATTAAGTATTAAGGAGAACAGTTATTGAATATTTTACAAATGATGACCCTGAGGCACAGAAAAGTTGTGATTTTCCTAAATTCACACAGCAGGCGTAAGACAGAGTTGGGATTAGAACCCAGATCCTCTGACTCCCGGACTAGGTTCTTTCCATGGCCAGTCTGTTATCTTAATTTTGCCTTAGGAGGGAGATCATGTGGGTCTGGAGATCCTTGCATTTGTTCAAGGGTTAGAAATGTCTTGAGCATAAGCATTGGTCCCCACTCGAGCAGGATCAGGTACAGAGGCATGCTGATTTCCCTTCCCCCTGGTAACTAAGAACTCAGATGGTAGTGGGGATTCCTCCACCCCATCTCAGGTTTTTGATTTGGAAAAAGCTTCCAGCAGAATGTAGTATGTTGGTGAATTTGGGATTGCCATAATGAAGGTTTGGATTGCAAATAGACTTAGTTCAATACAGGTGAACCTTAGTCAGGGAGAGGAGGTTAATTAAGAAAATCACACCATCTTGCTGCATGTCCCAGGCTCCCATCTCCTTTATGACACAGCCCAAAGCCTTCCTCCTCCCAGAAGCCTTCCCTGATTGACTCCATCAATGCCATGCAGCACAATTTTCAGATTTATGCTGTGAACCACATTTCAGAGCCAGGACTCTACCTTCCCTGGTGACTCTTAATGAGTCTCTGGAGGAGGTTTTAGGGGTCTATGTGTGCTCTTGCCCAAAAGGTCACTCATGGCACCTATTGCGGGACCAAAGGATGTTGGACTGATGACTTGGGTAGCAATCAATCACTCAGTGATATTTACTTATTTTACACAGACCACTGTACTAATCACTTGGGAGAGTACAAAACAATGAATTTGGTAGACATGATCCCTGTTCTCAAGGAGCTTGTAGTTTAGATAGCAAGCCAGACACTAAACATGCCCACGTCTCCCCCATCCTAAAAAAACCTGCTCTCGACCCCACTTCCCCTTCCAGTTATCACCCTATCTCCCTACTACCCTTCCTTTCCAAAATCCTAGAACGAGTCATCTAAAATCGCTGCTTAGAGTTCCTTAACTCCCATTCTCTCCTGGGCCCCCTCCGATCTGGCTTCCGTCACCTCCACTCTACCGAGACTGCTCTCTCTAAGGTCACCCATGACCTCCTTCTTGCCAAATCCAATGGCCCCTACTCCATTCTGATCCTCCTTGACCTCTCTGCTGCCTTTGACACTGTTGACCATCCCCTCCTCCTCCATACCTTATCTCACCTTGCCTTCACGGACTCCGTCCTCTCCTGGTTCTCCTCTCACCTCTCTGGCCGGTCATTCTCGGTCTCCTTCGCAGGCTCCTCCTCCCCCTCCCATCCTTTAAGTGTTGGAGTTCCTCAAGGGTCAGTTCTTGGCCCTCTTCTGTTCTCCATTTAAACTCACTCCCTTGGTGAACTCATTCGCTCTCAAGGCTTTGACTACCATCTCTACGCAGATGACACGCAGATCTACATCTCTGCCTCTGTCCTCTCCCCCTCCCTTCAGGCTCGCATCTCCTCCTGTCTCCAGGATGTCTCCACCTGGATGTCGGTCCTCCACCTAAAACTCAACATGAGCAAGACTGAGCTCCTCATCTTCCCTCCCAAGCCCGGTCCTCTCCCAGACTTCCCTATCACCGTGGATGGTACGACCATCCTTCCCGTAATCAGGCCCGCAATCTCGGTGTCATCTTTGACTCATCTCTCTCGTTCACCCCACACATCCTATCCGTTACCAAGACCTGCCGGTCTCACCTTTACAGTATTGCCAAGATCCGCCCTTTCCTCTCCACCCAAACGGCTACCTTACTGCTACAGGCTGTTGTTATATCCCGGCTAGACTACTCTGTCAGCCTTCTTTCTGATCTCCCTTCCTCCTCTCTCTCCCCGCTCCAGTCTATTCTTCACTCCGCTGCCCGGCTCATCTTCCTGCAGAAATGATCTGGGCATGTCACTCCCCTTCTTAAACACCTCCAGTGGTTGCCTATCAACCTCCGCTCAAAACAAAAACTCCTCACTCTAGGCTTCAAGGCTCCCCATCACCTTGCCCCTTCCTACCTCTCCTTCCTTCTCTCTTTCTACTGCCCACCCCGCACGCTCCACTCCTCTGCCGCTCACCTCCTCACCGTCCCTTGGTCTCGCCTATCCCGCCGTCGACCTCTGGGCCATATCCTCCCACGGTCCTGGAATGCCCTCCCTCCTCACCTCCGACAATCTAATTCTCTTCCCCTCTTCAAATCCCTACTTAAAACTCACCTCCTCCAAGAGGCCTTCCCAGACTGAGCTTCCCCCTTTTTCCGTCTGCTCCCTCTACCCCCCCTTCACCTCTCTGTAGCTAAACCCTCTTCTCCCCCCTTTCCCTCTCGTTCTCACCCTCTCCCATCCCACCCCCTCAGCACTATACTCGTCCGCTCAACTGTATATATCTTTATCACCCTATTTATTTTGTTTATTTTGTTTAATGAGATGTACATCACCCTGATTCTATTTAGTTGCCATTGTTTTTATGAGATGTTCTTCCCCTTTATTCTTTTTATTGCCACTGTTCTTGTCTGTCTGTCTCCCCCGATTAGACTGTAAGCCCGTCAAAGGGCAGGGACTGTCTCTATCTGTTGCCAACTTGTTCATTCCAAGCGCTTAATATAGTGCTCTGCACATAGTAAGTGCTCAATAAATACTATTGAATGAATGAATACTGTGAATTACAGACAGAGGAAATGGCAGAGTATAATATATAAATTCTGTAGGCCTGGGGGTGGGGTGAATATCAAGCCATTAAAGGGTACAGCTCCAACATAGGTGATCAGAAAGCAGAGTGAGTAGGAGAAATGATGGTAAAATAAGTGAAAGGAAATGGTTCTATTACAAAGTTAGCTGAAGGGTGAGTTGATATACAACTTAAAAAGGGAGGTACCAGGGTCTATTTTTTAAGGATCAGTAAACCCCATGGAGAAGTGTCCTACAGGTAATCCAGTGTGCTGGGCCACCCCACTAAGTGAAGTCCACAAAGCGGTGTAGCAAAGAAAAGTGCAGCAAAGCTGAGTGATAGAAAATATTCCTCTATCTGAAGTAGAGTAAAAAGAAGAGGAGATTTTGAAATGGAATTGTCATCTAGCTTGGTCTCTCCAGGATAGAGGAGGACATAGTCCCACTCTTTCTTAATCCCAAAGCAACTTTTCAGCTAAAACTCTGGTCATTATCATCAAGAATTTATTAATCATGTTCTTGGGAAAATGCCATGTATTTGGTCCAGTGCCAAACCAACCCTCTACCTATTATGGCAAGCAATATGCCAAACCAGGCATATAGAAAATCAAAATGATATTATAAAAACATGAATATATATACAATGATTGCAAGGTTTGTGCTCACTGTTTGTGAAAGTCAAGTCCTGTTCCTTCAGATAGAAAGAAAACAAAAGCTTTGCAAAGTACATCTAATGCAATATTTCATGAATAACCATAAATACTGAAATGTTTAGGTGAGTTTAGAGCAATGGAAAGTTAAAATAAATAGAGTATAAATCTGTGAAATTATTCAATAGATTAAAAATGGGCTCAGATTGCTAGCACAGTTCATTTGGACATTTTCTTCATGGATTTTATATTTATATTTTAAAGTGGGAAGGTCATTGAGACACTTTTCCTGAGAGTCCCAGAAAAGCTATATATGCACATATTAATTTGGAGGGGTAGTATTGTCATGCAGATGGCTCCTTGGTCTGCCAGTCTGAGGAAGTGGCTTTCTGCTACTAATTAACTAGCGAATGTCTGTGCCAATTGCTTTGATATGTTTGAAATCTTCTGTTCTCATAGGTTTTGATGAGCTGTTTATTCAGAAATGATACCTGAGTATTCAGTTGGCTGGAGAACAACATTTTGGAAAGGGCACGAACGGAACAAAATTGACAAGGATTAGCCTACATCCATCGGGGAGATTATCATAAAGTATTAACAATATTCAAACAGTGCTCTTTAGACCACCATTGATTGAAGGGTAAAGTCTATGATTGTAGTCAGCAAATATTTTCTGGCAGCAACTCAATAGAACTCCTGTTCACAGATCTGTAGTGAACTGCAACACTAACTCTTACTGGAGTAAGCTAAGGTCCCAAATTTGTAACCAAGTATTTAAGAGTCAGGGTTACCATGACCCTTAGTCAACCTATTAAAAGATTAGCAGTGAATTGAAAGCTGACACACAAAGTAAATTAGAACATCAAACAATACTAGAATAATAAATTCTAAATAATGTGTCAAATTATGTTCAGTATACAAAAGGCAAGATATGTAAATTAAGCTCAGAACATCGTTTACCACTTAACATATGATTCATAAATTTCTTTCAATTTTTGGACTGATTCAAATTTAGCTTAGTTTCCAAGCCAGGTAGAAATACAGCTTCATTCTTGATTTACAAATCTATACAAAGTTTTGGGGGTATTTTGCCTTTTCTTTTTTTTTTTAGAAAAAGGCTATGGCAACATAGCTAGGATAGAGAAATCAAAAATGGATAGAATCGGGTTTAGTTAGACATAGCTTTGGTTTATTTTGCTTGGATCACCTAGGCACTTTTCAATTATCAAAACAGCCTCCACATTCAGGTAGTTGCCTGTTCACTGTATTTGGAGAAGTTCTCTCTCTTATGGCTTTAGCATACTTCACTGACTACCACAAACCTCGTTATAATGAATCAGAAGGGATTGATTTAAGAATTTTGTTGTATGAGAGGTCTATAGAGAGAGGATTTATAAGCACATCTGTAACTAAAACCTTGTTATTAAGACAATTTATTCCAATGGAAGGTAAGAGAGCCTGGCTTTCTGAGCACCTCTCTAAAATAGAGAGGGGTTATAGAAAAATGATAAACATTTAGACTGGTTCTGCCCATCTTACTATTCTGAGAAAGGAGTGGAATTCCTTGCCTCTTCCCTTTGGACAGATTTCCTCTCTCCTATTCCGAGCTCCTTCATCTTGGCACTTTTCTTGCTAATCTTTCCAAAACAAAATCCATTCTCCCCCGTTTACTGGTTGGCTTAATTCAAGATTATTATTCTTGCCGATTTTCCAAATATTCATTCAGTCATATTTACTCAGGGCTTACTATGTGCTGAGCACCTGTATTGAGAAGCACAGGGGCCTAGTGGAAAGAGGGCAGAGCTGGGATTCAGGGGATTTGGATTCTAATTAATGGCAAATGAGGGTAAAGGAGATGTAAGTGGTGAGTTGACCTGACCTCAAAGGGTTGGGTTCAAGGTATCTTTAAGAATCATCGGACATCATGGAAGGGAGATACCGCAAGTTATCCAGTATTCTGGGTCACCCCAGTAAAGGAAGTCCACCAAGCTATATAGCACTTGCAGATGATTCTTAAATCTACATCTCCAACCTTGATCTCTCTCTCTCTGTGCAGCCTCATATTTCCTCCTGCCTTCAAGACATCTCTACTTGGATGTCCTCCCCTCACCTCAAGCTTAATATCTCTAAAACAGAGCTCTTATCTTTCCAGACAAACCCTGCCCTCCCCTTGACTTTCTCATCACTGTAGATGGCACCACTATCCTTCCTGTCTCACAAGTCCATAACTTGGCATAATGCCACATATTCAATCCATCACTAAATCCTGTCTTTGGCCTACACAACATTGCTAAAATCCACCCTTTCCTCTCCTTCTAAACTGTTATCTCATTAATGAAATCACTTATTTTTTTAAACCCGCCTGCATTGCTGTATCAACCTCCTTGCTGACCTCCAAGTCTCCTCTCTCTCCAGACTCTAGTCCATACTTAACTCTGCTGGCCTTCGTTTTTCTATAAAAACATTCAGATCATGTTTCCCTCACTCCAGTGGTTGCCCATCCACCTCAGCATCAAACGGAAACTCCTCACCATTGGCTTTAAAGCACTCAACAACCTTGCCCCCTCCTACCCCACCTTGTTACTCTATAACTACAACCCAACCTGCACACTTCCTTCCTCTAATGCTAACCTTCTCACTGTACCTCAATCTCCTCTATGTTGCAGCCGACCTTTTGCCCATGTCATGGGTTCAAATCCCAGCTCCGCCTCTGTTCAGCTGTGTGTAAAATGGGGATTAAGACTGTGAGCCCCACGTGGGACAACCTGATTACCTTGTATCTACCCCAGAGCTTAGAACAGTGCTTGACACATAGTAAGCGCTTAACAAATACCAACATTATCATTATTATTATGCCAGGCTAGGACAACATCACATGAGTAATTTCTAGTTCCTAATGCTGAAAGAGATGGCAAGTAGCCAAAACCAAAAGAAAATGAGAAGCTCCAAATATTGGGTCAGAGAGGCAAAAGCATCACTAGGTAGAAAGAGCACAGTCCTTGGAGTCAGAGAACTGGGGTTCTAATCTCAGTTCAGCCACTGGTTTGCCACTTGAATCCTGCATCACTATACTTCTCTGTGCTTCAATTTCTTCATCTGCAAAATGGGGATTCAATACCTCTTCCACCCTCTTCCTAAGAATGTGTGCCCCATGTAGGACAGAGGCTAACCCAACAATGGTTATCTTGTATCTACCCCAGTGTAAGCACATAGCAAGCACTTAACAATGTGTCTGTTCATTGTTATATTGTACTCTTCCAAACTTTTTAATTAGTTAATTAGCAAATACCTTAGTTATCATTCATTCATTCAATCATATTTATTGAGCACTTACTGTGTGCAGAGCACTGCACTAAGTGCTTGATGACTACCAATACTAGTATTAGTATTAGCAAACACACAGCAGATAAAGAGGCCAAATGCTACCTTTGGTCACTGAACCACTCTTCTAGCCTGAGTTTCTGGCAGGTTGAGACACACTTAAACAGTGGACTGCTTACTAGTGTCCTAGTACTTTTGTAAACAAGGTGCTCCTGAGTCCACAATGGGCATTTGCCAGGACTCGAGGGTCATTAACTCTTCTATCCTAGAGGGCATGAAAGTTGAGTTCTTGGGGAGTGGCCACCACAGTTCAGAACAAAGGAAAAAAAGGGAGAGGCGATTGGGTGCGGAATGGAAAAAGCCCTGGCCTAAGCCATTACTTTCTAATAATTTTTACAAGCACTAGTATTGTTTTTTCTTACAGGAAAGTGTCTGGACCCTTTGAGTATTTGGTTGTGCATAAGGCGAAGGCTCAAAAGGTAATGATTTCAGTAATTTTATAATTACATGTACTTTTTTAACACTGCCATCAATCAATCAGTGTTATTCATTGAGCGCTTTTTGGTTGAAAGCACTGTGCTAATCGCTTAGGAAAATGCAATACTACAATACAACAAAGTAGGTATATGCAATCCCTGTCCAGAGGGAGCTTTCAGTCTGAGGGAAAGACATATAATAATAATGACGATAATAATAATAATTGTTTAGCATTTACTTTGTGTCAAGCACTGTTCTAAGCATTGGGAAAACATTTAAATGACTTGCCCAGGTCACACAGCATGCGAGTGAAAGAGCCAGGATTAAAACCTAGGTCCTCTGACATCCAATCCCATGCTCTGTAGTGTTTAAGTATTTTATATAAATGCTTTTGGGCTAGGATGAGTATCAAAATATCATCCTTTCAATGCTGCAGGTGTGGTCCAGACCTAGGAGAAAGGAATTTCCTGCTAGATTCGCTTTGCCTTATTATTTGATATATAGGCACCTGGAGGCTAAGGTGAGTAGGTGCATTTTATAAACTGTGAAAGTAAATAAAATATTACCTTTTATCTATTGAAGCTGGAGTAAAGTTGTCTTTTCTTTAACACAGCCTGCAGGCAAGTGTCAGTGCTGGGTGAACCCATCAAGTGTTTAGTGCCCAAAAGGTTAGAATCATGGGATGGTACTGGCAGTTGTCTTTAAGGTTTGTGGAATGGTCGTCATGGATACCAAATTTGATTGTGCCATCACCCTCAGTGTTAGCTCTCAACAAGGCAACAGAGAGACTATTATACTACAAATTTACTGATTATAACCTCAACGAACAGTGACTTCAGCTTTATTGATGTTCATAAAATATTATTTTGATAACTTTCCAAATAAGGAGAGCTATGATTTGCTTTGAAGACTATAAAATTGTAAATTAGGCTGGGAAGTTAGTTGAAATTAGTATTTAAGGTATGAAGAGAAATAAGCAAAAATCACTGATCCATTTGCCATTTTTAGGCTAACTTCACATGGCATGATAGACATTGCAGGCACTAAACTTAATTGTCTGTATTAACCTTACTGTTACAGCACTCACTAATACAGAAACTATATATATATTGTGGATCCTAAATATCTCTGATTAAATGAAACTATGAACTTAGTGTAAAACAAACATCCAAGTACTAAACTTACATGGAAAAAAATATGATTCAGTGTACAGAGAATCAATAAACAATGGTATTTATAAAATGCCTACTATGTAAAGAGTACTGTGCTATGAGATTGGGAGAATGTACTAATTCTACACATAATCATTGTGTCAGTGTAGCTTAGTGGATAGATCATGAGCTTGGGAGTCAGAGGACATAGGTTCTAATTCCAGCTCTGCCATTTGTCTGCTATGTGACCTTGGGCAGGCCACTTCAATTCTCTGTGCCTCAGTTACCTCATTTGCAAAATGGGGATTAAGACTATGATTGATTCTATTTATTGCCATTGTTCTTGTCTGTCTCCCCCGATTAGACTATAAGCCCATCAAAGGGCAGGGACTGTCTCTATCTGTTACCGATATGTACATTCCAAGTACTTAGTACAGTGCTCTGCACATAGTAGGCACACAATAAATACTATTGAATGAATGAATGAATGAATGAACCCCACTTAGGACAGTCTGATTACCTTGTATATATCCCAGTGCTTAGAACAGTGCTCAGCACAAAGTAAGTGCTTAACAAATATCATTATTATTATTATTATTAATTGAAGGCTTGCAATGCTGGCCTTATGTCACCTCTTTTTGTTCATTCATTCAATTGTATTTATTGAGTGCTTACTGTGTGTAGAGCACTGTACTAAGAGCTTGGAAAGTACAATTCGGCAACAAATAGCGACAGTTCCTACCCAACAATGGGCTCACAGTCTAGAAGGGGTGAGACAGACAACAAAACAAGTATACAGGCATCAATAGCATCAATATAAATAAATAGAATTATATATAAATATATATATACACACATCATTAATAAACTAAATAGAATAATAAATATGTACACATATACCCAAGTGTTGGGGGGTGGGGTGGGTAGAGCAGAGGGAGGGAGTAGGGGTGATGGGGAGAGGAGGAGGAGGAGAAGAAAAGGAGGGCTCAGCCTGGGAAGGGTTCCTGGAGGAGGTGAGCTTTCAGTAGGGCTTTGAAGGGGGGAAGTGTGCTGGTTTGGCAGGTGTGAGGAGGGAGGGCATTCCAGGTCAGAAGTAGGACGTGGGCCAGGGGTCGACAGTGGGACAGGTGAGAACGAGGCACAGTAAGGAGATTAGCAGCAGAGGAGCAGAGTGTGTGGGTTGGGCTGAAGAAGGAGAGAAGGGAGGTGACGTAAGAGGGGGCAAGGTGATGGAGAGCTTTTGAAGCCAATAATGAGGAGGTTTTGCTTCATGTGAAGGTTGATAGGCAACCACTGGAGATGTTTGAGGAGGGGGGTGGCATGCCCAGAGCGTTTCTGTAGAAAGAAAGTCCTGGGAGCAGAGGAAAGTATAGATTGAAGCGGGGAGAGACAGGAGGTTGGGAGATCAGAAAGGATGCTGATGCAGTAATCCAGTTGGGATGTGACGAGTGAATATGAATAGGGAGGGTGTTCCAAGGAAGAGGCAGGTTGTGGATGAGAGGTCGCAGGTGAAATAGACGAGATCGCGGTACAGAGAGTAGGTTAGCATCTATTCATAATAATAATAATAATAATGGCATTTGTTAAGCACTTACCATGTGCAAAGCACTGTTCTAAGTGCTGGGGGGATACAAGGTGATCAGGTTGTCCCACGTGGGGGTCACAGACTTAATCCCCATTTAACAGATGTAGTAACTGAGGCACAGAGAAGTTTAGTGACTTGCCCAAACAGCTGACAAGTGGCAGAGCCGGCATTAGGACCCATGACCTCTGATTCCCAAGCCCATGTTCTTTCCACTGAGCCACGCTGCTTCTCATTTATACTGTTCACATCTATTACATCTATTTACATCTATTCAAACTAGAAGCTGCTGAACTTGAGGAGATCCTATGAGAAGCAATAGGACTCGGGGAGAGGACTGATATTTTTTAAACAATCCAACAATGATTATTATTTATTGAGCACCTAAAGTGTACAGTAAAAAGTAAGTTGTTTAAAGTGCTTATGAGTTTACAACAGAAGGGAAGCATTACTTCCTTGCCCTCAATCAACATAAATCCTAAGGCAGAGAATGACAGACAAAAAAGATTTGCAAATAGTGGCATCCAGATGAATGGAAAGAGCCTGGATGGACTAAATAATCCAAAACTGATATTGCATTCAAGTATGAAGTTTCAGAATTGCTATAAAATGGTTAAGATAAAAGAACAGCAAAATACAACTGGGAGTAATAGGACTTATAGGGAGAAATGATTATTTGTAATCCATGTTCACAGAATTGAATTTTTAGTTGCTAGCCCAAAGGGGGCCCTTGGGTTCCTTTTCTGACCCAGTGTTCTGCTCAGAAAGGAGACTGCTCAAGTATTCCTTCTCTCCACAGCAGCATGGAAGTTGGAGCAAAGGATGAGTGAAAAAAACCAAAAACAAAAAAACAAAGCACATTCACAGTAGGCCAGAATGGAAGAGTTGAAGCAATCCTTTGTATGTTCAGGGTCCTCTCCAGTTCTTGTTCTGTGTTTTTATTATCCACCAGTGTGTTTTTAATGTGCTGAACTAAAACTGACTTTGCTAAATATAATAATGATAATAATAATCATACTAATAACACTAATGATAATCATGATATTTGTTAAGGGCCAACTATGTGCCAAACACCGTCATAAGGTCTAGGGTAGAAAAATATAATCAGTCGAGACACTGTCCCTGTCCCATATATGTTCACAGTGTACGAGGGAGGAGACAAAGTGTAAGAGGGAGCAGATATTCAATCTCCAATTACAGATGGGGAAATGGAGGCACAGGCTATGCCTCCATCCAAATTGCCACTATCCTGATCCAGGCATTTATCATATCACATCTTGACTGCAGCACCAGCTCCCTTGCTGACCTCCTTGCCTCCAGTCTCTCCTCACTGCAATCTGTACTTCACTCAGCTGCCTGGATCATCATTCTGAAAAAAAGTTCAGTCCATGTCTCCCCACTCCCCAAGAACACCCAGTGATTGCCCATCCACCTCCACATCAAACAAATTCTATACCACCAGTTTTAAAGAACTCAATCAGCTCCCCCCCCCATGTACTTTGCTGATTTTGTACTACAATTTTTCAATACACTATCATTTAATCGTATTTATTGAGTGATTACTAAGTGCACAGCACTGTAATAAGTGTTTGGAATGTACAATTCGGCAACAGAGACAATCCCTGCCCAACAAAGGGCTCACAGTCTAAACACTTCATTCCTCTAACACCAACCCTGCAGCTTGAGCTCATCTATCTCATCACCGACCAGTACATTTCAAAAGCAACCTGCCTTCTCGCCTATTCTGCCCAACTTAGGCTATTTACTACTTTTCTCCGGCGTAGCAGATAGAGATGGGCCTGGGAGTCAGAGGTCGTGGGTTCTAATCCCAGTTCCTCCACTTGTATGCTGTGTGACCTTGGGTAAGTCGCTTCACTTCTCCTGTGCCTCAGTTACCTCATCTGTAAAATGGGGATTGAGACTGTGAGCCCCACATGGGACAAGGGACTGTGTCCAGTCTGATTTGCTTGTATCCTTCCCAGCACTTAGAACAGTGCTTGGCACATAGTAAGCCCTTAATACAATAATTACTAGCAAAGCAGCATGGTGTAATAGATAGACCATGGGCCTGGGAGTCAGAAGGTCATGGGTTCTAATCCCAGCTCCACCACTTGTCTGTTGTGTGACCCTGGGCAAGTCACTTAACTCCTCTGCACCTTAGTTACTCATCTGTAAAATGGGTTTTAAGTCTGTGAGCCCCACACGGGAAAACATGACTACCTTGTATCTACCCTAGAGCTTAGAACAGTGCTTGGCACATAGTAAGGGCTTAATAAATACCATAATTATTATTATTATCATCAGATTATGTTGCGATTGCTGATGTATATTAAGTGGTAATTGATCTACTTGCTGTCATTTACCTCGCTGAACTCATCTTGACCCTTCAATCCTTAATCCCCAAGTCTACCCATCCCAGTCCTCACCACTCCCCCCTCTTCTGCCACCCAAGTCCTTTCCTCTCCTTGCTCGGCTCCTACCCCTTTTTCCAGCCCCATTCCTGTCCTCCTGTCCAAGTGCCACCCCTTGGTCCCCTTCCCCAGCCTGGCCCCAGTCGACTCACTCCCATTCAAACCCATCCTACCCATCACGCAATCCCACCACACTCTCCCCCTTCCACAGCTGCTGCCAAGTGTGGCCTGTGGAACCCCCGCTCCATCATGGGGAAACTCTCCTTCATCCTTGACCAGTTTCTGTCCTGGTCACTCCTCCTCACCATCACCAAACCTGGCTCTCAAGAGGACATGATCTTCTCTGCTGCTCTCCAGAGGAGGAACTTCTTCTTCTCCCACTCCCCCAGAGTCACTGGGAAAGGAAGAGGTGTCAGCTTCCTTCTCTTGCCCTAATGCTGCTTTCACACCATTCCACCTCTCCCTTCCCCTCTTTTGAAGCCCATATCATCCACCTCTACAATCCCCTTCAGATTCTGGTAGCTGTAATCAACTACCCCCCACCCCCCAGGTCTCACCTCCAAATTCTTTAACCATTTTGATCCCTTTCTCACAGTCCTTCCCTTTTTCTCCTGTCACCTTAAGCTTAACCTGTCCAAACCAACTCCTTTTTTTCCCACACAAACACTGTCCTCTCCCAGACATTTGCGTCACTATAGACAACATCACCATCCTTCCCTTCTCACAAGCCCATAACCTTGGTGTCATCCTTGACTCCTTTCTCTCATTCGACCCACATATTCAATCTGTCACCCAATCCTGTTAGCCCCACTTTCACAACACTGATAAAATCTGCCCTTTCCTCTCCAATCAAACTGCTACCACTCTAACACAATCACTCAACCTATTTTTCCTAGATTACTGCATCAACCTCCTTGCTGACCTCCCAACATACTACCTCTCTCCACTCCTGCCCATACTTCACTCCTCTGCCTGGATCATCTTTCTACAAAAACCTTCAGGGAATGTCACCCCAACCTCAAAAATCTCCAGTGGTTGCCTATCCACCTCCACACCAAACAAAAATTCCTCACCAAGCACTCCTTTACTTTGACCCCTCATACCTCACCTCACTTCTCTCCTTTTACAAGTCTTAACACTTTGCTCCACTGGTGTTAGCTCTTTCTCCTGTCTTGCCACTGACTCCTGGCCCACACCCTGCCTCTGGTCTGAAATGCCCTCCCTCCATCCTCAAATCCACCAGACAATTATTCTTCCCCCTTCAAAGCCTTACTGAAGACACATCTCCTCCAAGAGGCCTTCCCAGACTAACCCCTACTTTTCCTCATCTCCCACTCCCTTCTACATCACCATGTCCTGCTCCCTTTGCTCTTCCCCCCTTTCCTGGACCCAGAGCACTTGTGAATAGATCTGTAATTTTATTTATTTTTATTGATGTCTGTTTATTTTTGATGTCTGTCTCCCCCCAACCTAGACTGTGAGCTTGGTATGGACAGGGATTGTCATTCTTTATTGTTGTATTGTACTTACCCAAGTGCTTAGTACAGTGCTCTGCACACCATAAGTGCTTAATAAATACAATTCAATGAATGAATGAATGACTATAATAGAACATCACTCTCCCCACCTTCAAAGACATGTAAAAGTGATAGCTCTTCCAAGGGGTCTTCCCCGACCAAACCTTCATTTCTCCTACTCTTTCTGCCTTTGTGTTCTCTGTGCACCTATATCATTACTCTTTTATACCCTTGATATTAACCCCACCCTCAGCCCCATAGCACTTATGTAGATAGCCATAATTTATTTGAGTATCTCTCTTCCCTTATAAATGGTAGTATCATATGGGCAGGGGGCATTTCTACCAACTCTGTTATATTGTATTCCCTCAAAAACAGCAAATACTCAAAGAATATCATTGATCAATTGATTGATTGGCCATACAGCAGGCAAAAGGAAGAGCAGCATCAGTTTGTATGTTAATACTTATAATCAGGTATCTATGAATCCACACTTTTTTTTTCATTAGGTGTAGTTTAATTACATATTTGTGTAGAACACTTTTAGGAAATTATGAAACATTTGATGTCAACACACATTTATATGATTGGAACACAACTGCTATATTGGAAGAAATACTTGTGGCATGTAATTCAACCACGGTGAGTTTGCTAGTGCAGGGATCATTAAGGATGTATCACCCAAAATCTAGGAGAATTAAATGTCTCTAGATAAGTGTCCTCAAAACTGTCCTCCAAGTTCCATGAACTAGATGCTGTTGAGGATTTACCAGTATGTTAGAGTAAGGCTGATAACTATTTCAAATTGACATATCCCTCCGCATTGTGGAGGAATGACATTTCCTAGTGGAAAAAGACAAGGCAGAGAGTCAGGATGCCTGTGTTCTAATCCAGGCTCTGCCAGTTGTCTGCTGTATGACCTTAGGCAAGTCAGAATTTCTATGGGGATTAAGACTGTGAGCCCATATGGGACATGGACTATGCCCAACCTGATTATTTTATAGGACATGACTGGCACATTGTAGAGGCACTGTGTCCAATCTGTATATGTTGTATATATTGCATCTATCTCAGCTCTTAGTACATATTTAACAAATATCACACTAATTATTGTTCTCACTGTTGTTGTGCACCTGTGGATATTGTTCCTTGCTGCGCTGATGCAGTTATTGACACGATACAACACACTTTTTAAATTTCTCCCTCCCTGCTCCAAGTAGTAATCCTATTTCTGATTACCACATTCCTGGCTGACGTCTTCTGATGTTATCCCACAGTTGTCAACCTCAATGCCACATCATTTGGATAAATACAGTATTTGTTAAGTGCTTGAAATGTTGGTCTGCCAAAAAAGGAATAAAAAACACATTGTTATTGTGTGGCTGAAATTGGCTTGATATTTAAGCTTTTTATTCATTTACTTCAACTGTTTTGTTCATCCCAAAGATTTTGGACAGTTCTTTCTACCTTGCAAAATTCAAGTATGTGGAAAATGACAGTAGCATATTCTTTCAAGGTTGTTCAGGTCAATCAATCAATCAATCAATGTTATTTATTGAACACTTACCATGTGCTGAGCACCATATTAAGTGCTTAAAGGAGCACAAAACAACTGAATTATTAGACATGTTCTCTGTCCACAGTGAGCTTACAGTACAGAGATGCCTGGGTAATGAAAAACATGCACATTTCATTTCTCATTCTACTCACGATTGTGTGTCTTAAAGATTTCACACATTCATACCCTAATATGCACAACTTTTATTTGCCATAGCTGCACATGTTGGCTTTATAAATGATAACATCTATTCTATTCTGCCCTAGTCTGTTCTATTTTTTTCTATTACTTTCTATCATTATTAAATTTGTTGATGTATTTCTTATGTATTTACTATGTGCCAACAACCATGCTAAGCCCTGGGAAAGAAACAATATAATCAGATCAGACATAGTCACAGTGCCATAAGGGGGCTCAAACAGGATGGGCATTCTCTCCCATTCAGCCTTTAAAGAATTTGGTCAGTGATGGAAAATGATAAGCACAGAGTCCTCTCTTTCTTTTCCTGGGGGAATGAGGAAGGGCAGAAAATGTCAAGGGATGAAATAAGTTTTAATGGAATGAAATAAGATCAGGTCTAGTGGCAAAACAGAGGTTTCAATTTTGTGGTGACAAAAGACAGAAACAGAATCTAGAATATTTTTGAGAAAGAGAAAGAATGCTGAAAGTGAAGGAACATAGTAATCATATGGTGTTGTGTCCTTTGACACATATGTGTGTCACAGTTTGATATGCTCTATGTAGACAAACAATTAATAAACTAGAAAATCCTAAATAAAACCAGAAGACACAGTTTCAATTAATAGTGATTTCAGGAGAATTATTTATATTTTTATAGTGAATGTAAATATTAATGATCTTAAGTGTCAAAAGGAAAAATGACAAAAACTTGTAAATGTGGGTATTTTAGAAAAATAGGCACTTTATGATATTTGTGAATAATAGACTGCCATTCAAAATCTTCTGGGCTTTCTTTTTATATGAAAATGATAGTCTATTACTAAATTGGGTTATAATTATCAGAATTAAAATTTTTTCAACTGATCAATCAATGATGTTATTGATTACTTACTGTGTGCAGAGCACTGTACTTAGTGCTTGGCAGAGTGTAATACGAGAAAGTCAGTCGACATAATCCCTGCCCACAAGGAGATATCTGTTCAGAGCACTGATAATGGAACTACATTGTAATAAACTTAGTCAAAATGGAATTAGACAGCACCACCAATCAGATAAAAGTCAAACTGATTTTCTAAATTTATTGGATCTGATTCCAATGATTGTTATATTGACTTGATAGTTTCCTAGGAGATATGGTTTTAAGTAAGATTGAATTACTATTACAGAGGTGTTTGGATTTAGCTAGTAAGATGTATCATTATGTTTTTAAGATGATTACTTAAAACAAATGAGGTTTCTGTTCAGTGGTCAAAAATATCCTGTGTTCAGGTCCAGGATATACATCTGGTTCAACCACATTATGTTACTTATTCATGACATCTCTAACATCTAGGCCAGTGAAAGTGTGGATAGTGAATACAGGAATGGGTGGCCCTCCCAAAATTTACCTCTGATAAATGAGCATTAGACTAAGTAAGCAGCATGGCTTAGTGGAAAGAGCACTGGCCTGGAATTTAGAGGACCTGGATTCTAATCTCACTTCCACGACCTGCCTGCTAGGTGACCTTGGCAAGTCACTTAACTACTCTGTGCCTCAATTTCCTCTTCTCTAATATGGTGGTTTCCTCCCAACTTAGACTGTAAGCCCTGTGCAGGACAAAAACTGTGTCCGATGTGATTATCTACTCCAGTGCTTAGCATAGTACTTGGTAAATATTCATTCATTCACTTGTATTTATTAGTAAATAGTAAGTGCTTAACAAGAATTATTATTATCCCACTCCCATCTGCACCACGCTTACTTGCTCCTTCATTCATCCTCTCACCCATCTCCACAACACATATGTATATATCTGTAATTTATTTATTAATGTATCTATTTATTTATTTTAATGCATGCCTTTCCCTCTAGACTGTGAGCTGGTTGTGTGCAGAAATGTGTCTGTTGTCATTTTTGTACTTTCCCCAGTGCTTAGTACAGTGCTTTGCACACATTAAGCATTCAATAAATATGATTGAATGAATGAATGAAAGCTCAGGAGGCATCAGAGCCTAGGGCAGAGAGGGGAAGAAGAATAGAAAAGAGAGAGGAAGGCAAGAGACACTACACAGGGGAGGAGACAAAGGACATGGAGTATATGTACTTCAAGAAACTATATCATCTGCACTGGTGAAAGTAGTGCTCCTACTCCTAGCTCAGTCCAAATTAGGCATTATGAGTCCCTGCTTCAAGAAGGGTAGCATGGCATTTTCTCTACCTCATGGATCCTGGGAAGAACAAGAGAAAAAGGTTATGAAATTCACAGTGATCTTCCCTGGTTTGGGGGGCTTCTGGACACCTTCAAATTCTTTTAAAGTATCCTATGGAATGGGATTGGGATAAAAGCCTACACAGATTTTCCTCATTTTACAAATTTTAGTCAGATCCTGAAGACTGAGCTCCTTATCTTCCCTCAGAAACCCTCTCCTCTCCCTGACTTTCCTGTAACTGTAGACAGCACTGCCATCCTTTCTGTCTCACAAGCCCGCAACCTTGATATCATCCTTCACTCGGCTCTCTCAGTCACCCCACACATCCAATCTGTCACCAAAACCGGCTGGTTTCACCTTCACAACATCGCCAAGATCTGTCCTTTCCTCTCCATCCAAACCGCTACCCTATTGGTACAATCTCTCATCACATCCTGACTAGATTACTGCATCATCATCCTTTCTGATCTCCCAAGCTCCTGTCTCTCCCTGCTTCACTCTATTCTTCACTCTGCTGCCGGGATTATCTTTCTACAGAAACTCTCTGGGCATGTCACCCCCTGCCTCAAACATCTCCAGTGGTTGCCTATCAACCTTTGCATGAAGCAGAAACTCCTCATTATTGGCTTCAAAGCTCTCCATTACCCTGCCCCCTCCTACCTCACCTCCCTTCTCTTCTTCTACAGCCCAGCCTGCACACTGTGCTTCTCTGCCACTAACCTCCTCCCTGTGCCTCATGATCGCTTGTCCCGCCGTCGACCCCTGGCCCATGTCCTATTTCTAGCCTGGAATGCCCTCCGTCTTCACAGACACCATACTAGCTCTCTTCCCCCCTTCAAAGGGCTAGTTAGAGCTCACCTCCTCCAAGGGGACTTGACAGACTGAGTCCCATTTTCCCTCTGCTCCTCCTCCTCTCCACATCACCCCTACTCCCTCCCTCGGCTCTACCCACTTCCCCACCTCACAGCACTTATGTATTTTTGTACATATTTATCATTCTATTTATTTTATAATTGATATGTATATATATATGATTCTCTTCATCTATTTTGATGGTATTGATGCCTGTCTACTTGTTTTGTTTTGTTGTCTGTCTCCCCTTTCTAGACTTTGAGCCCGTTGTTGGGTAGGAATTTTCTCTATCTGCTGCCAAATTGTACTTTCCAAGTGCTTAGAGAAGCAGCGTGGCTCAATGGAAAGAGTCTGGGCTTTGGAGTCAGAGGTCATGAGTTCGACTCCTGGCTCTGCCACTTGTCAGCTGTGTGACTGTGGGCAAGTCACTTAACTTCTCTGTGTCTCAGTTACCTCATCTGTAAAATGGGGATTAACTGCGAGCCTCACGTGGGACAACTTGATTACCCTCTATCTACCCCAGCACTTAGAACAGTGCTCTGCACATAGTAAGCGCTTAACAAATACCAACATTATTATTAGTACAGTGCTCTACACAACGGTGGCTTAGTGGAAAGGGCTTGGGAGTCAGAGGTCCTAGGTTATAATACCAACTCCTCCACTTTTCACCTATGAGACTCTGGAAAAGTCACTTAACTTCTCTGTGACTCAGTTACCTCATCTGTGATATGTGGATTAAAACTGTAAGCCCCACGTGGGACAACCTGAAATGCTCATATCTACCCTGGCGCTTAGAACAGTGCTTGGTACATAATAAGCGCTTAACAAATACCATAATTGTTTGCTGGGAAGCAGTGTGGCTTAGTGGCAAGAACCTGGTCTTGGGAGTCAGATGTCATGGGTTCTAATCCCAGCTCTGCCACTTTTCTGCTATGTGACATTGGGCAAGCCACTTCACTTCTCTGTGCCTCAGTTACCTCATCTCTAAAATGGGGATGAAGACTGTGAGCCCTACGTGGGGCAACCTTGTATCTATCCCAGTGCTTAGAACAGTGCTTGGCACATAGTAAGTGCTTAACAAATACCATAATTATTATTATTATTGAATAGGATTGAAAGAATGAATGAAAAATCAGTCAATCAAATCATCAGTGACAGTTTATTAAGACCTTACTGTGTAAAGAAAACACTAAAGTTTGGGAGATTCCCATAGAGTAAATGGGATGCAATCTCTGCTTTCAAGGAGCTTAGTGCTCTGAACATAGAAAGCATTCTATGAGTACTATGGATTAGACTCTTTAGTATGGAAGACAGATATTTAAAAGAAATACAAGTAAGGGAAGCAACCAATAAGAGAATGTATATATAAATCCTGGGAGGGTGGACCAGTTTGACTACCAAAGGGCTTAGAGGGAGGAACAGAGTAGTGAGGGAAAATATAATAGGGGAATGATAGCTTAGTAAGGAAAGGCATCCTGGAGGAGATACGAATTCAGAGAGCCTTGGAAGATGGGGAAAATGGTGGTCTATTGTGATATGAAGAGAGAGGGATTTCCACGATGGAGGATATGGTCAGCCCTCAACAAGTTGCCTTATTAGTGACTGTGATCCTACAAACAACAAGGAAGAGACTCGCGAAGCCACTGATGGGCTGTAGTTGAAGATAGGTGGTTGCTGGACGGAGGGGGCAGAACATGGACGGAGGTGTGGCCTTCTCTCCCTGTTCTACCCAATAACGGTCCTGGACCAATCAATGACTGCTATGTAGTTCTACAGCTACAACGACTAAGGTAGATAAAAGGCGGTCCCTTTGAATCGTGAGGGAAAACGCAGTTAAGAGCTGCTGGAAGTAGAAGCAGGGAGAAGCAGGAGAGAGCAGCACTCACTCAAAGGAAGGAGGAGAAGCAGCAGAAGGCGGCAGCACATGGAAGCAGCATTTGGGGGAAGTGGTGTGTGGAGAAGGAGGCTTGCAGCCATCAGTGGTCCATGTCGGCAGGAGTTTTCCCAACCTTCTGACATGAGACCAACTGAAGGGGCTACCTTGACCAACAGACTGGTATTGGACACTTGGTAGAGTGCCGTGATTGAAAGTGTGTATGTGTCATTCCCTTGCACATTGGTAAAACTAAGTAAAAAAACTTTCCACAGTAATGTTGGTGGTTGGTGGTGTGGTTTGACTCTTTCCGTGTCACTGAAGCTACCCTGGTCTCAGATAGTCCTGGTTGGTATAAGTACTGGTTGGTATGAGCCCGGGACCTGTGACAGAGGGCATGAGCAATAATTGTAACTACGACATTTGTTAAGTGCTTACTATGTTCACTGTACTAAGCATTAGGGTAGATACAGAATAATTAGGTCAAACAAAGTTCTTTCTCAAAAATCTAAGTAAGAGGGGTACTGAATTTCTACTTTACAAATGAGCAAACTGAAGCACAGGAAAGTTAAATAACTTGCCCAAGGTCACACAGCAGATGATTAACAGAGCCAAGATGAGAATGCAGGTCTAATAGTTGTGACAGGACATGACAGGTGCTTAGACCTGCATGGTGGCAAATTGGATGGAGAGGGACCAGTGGATTCGTGAGATGTTGTAAAGAAAGAGCAGACAGGCAATGCTGACTAAAAATATGGTGAGAAAGAGGAGTCAAGAAGTCATTTCTAAATTAGTGTTATCATAAGGCTTAAGTCAGATAGACTTCAGCGAAAGGACCATGGTCCTATGAAGCCAACCTGACCTTATGGACAGAACTCTACCTATTTGGCAAACTATCCAAAGATCAGCTGTGTTTGAGGCAGCTTTACAAACTGTTTTTTCCCTTTCTCAGGTGTACTCAGCTCAGTTTTGCTTTTGTTAGTGAAGGTGAGAGATAAAGGTCATTCAGAGTCACAGAAAGTGGTGTACTCAACATTTCCCAGGGGATTCTCTTGAAGATGGGATGGAGGAAAAAATTTACTAGGCATGCAGGTCTGCTCAACTCTGGCAGACCCTCTATAGATACACCGGGCAGAAGGTATGTCCTCCTGGATTCTGGACCCCTACCCTGTGAGGCTGAGAACAAACTTGTACTTCAGTCTGGACTGATGAGGGGAGGAGAGAGAAGATCCAGGGATCACTGCACTGTTCTAAAGATTTGTTAAGGTGCCTGAAAATTGTGTTGAATTTTCACCACCAAGCTTCAGGTACTCTTCAGGTTGCATCTAAATTGTTCACCTACCTCTCCCTCACCTACCTCAGTTTCTGCTTTCTCCTTTATCAGAGTTTCTTCTTATGCGATGGGCAGAATACAGGGCTGGTAGTCACCCTGAGAAGCAGAGTCCCTTCTATGAAGGTAAGCAAGACACAGGGAGTGCTGAGTGCCCACCACTCTCCTGCTTTCAAAACCAGTTGGGATTATGTCACTAGTGCGGGGGCTCAACAAACATATTTTCCCACTAAACAGATCCTGCCTTTGAGAGCCAATCAGAGAAGTGAGAAGGAGGGACTGATAGCAAACCAGTTATTGGAAGAATCCTAACAGAGGTTTTCCTGAAGCCTTTATTCATCATGGGAGTTAGAGAATATCAGTACCATTTCACCTTCAGGAAGATATTTTGAATTATTCTTTGGGTCATCTTTCTATAATTTGGAAGAGCCTACAAAGGTGAACATTTAGACCAAATATGATAGATTTGCTTTTGAATATCCTTTCTTTTTTGCAAAAGAAATGGAAATATTTGCCAAAATTAAAAATATTCCTTTTTTTGGTTTTAAAGTTGGACTTCACAAACAGGGATGAATGGAAATAAATACATGATTCAAGCACTTTTTTGAGAGTAATTCATTTGATGAATAGCCTTTCCCCTAAATGATATTCAAAAATGAAAACAATTTTCCATTCCCTGGATCAGTTAAATATAGAAACCAGTTGAAGAGGAAACTTATAGCCTAAATCACAGGTATATGAATGTATCTTATGGAAATATATGTTGAGGATATATGCAAACATACTGATTTATATGGCAGATGGACCAAATTGGGCAGTGAGTTTGGTTCTTTTCCATAGTGGAATAGGCAGCAAGGAAACAGAAAATGATAATAAAATATAGCAATAATAATAATAATAACATTTGTTAAGTAATTATGTGCCAGGCACTCTACTAAGTGCTGGGATGGATACAAGCAAATCAAGTTGGACACTGTACCTGTCCCATATGAGTCTCACAGTCTCAACCTCCATTTTATATATGAAGTAACTGAAGCACAGAGAAGTGAAGTGACTTGCTCAAGGTCACATAGCAGATAAGTGGTGGAGTAAGAATTAGAACCCATGACCTTCTGACTCCCAGGCCCCTGTTTTGTCCACTATATCATATGGCTTACAGTCAGATATTATACAGAAGAGTAAAATCTGATCTCAGAACACTTTATAGGTAGAAAGCAGGATGCACCAAT
Organism: Ornithorhynchus anatinus; assembly: GCF_004115215.2. NCBI lineage: Eukaryota > Metazoa > Chordata > Mammalia > Monotremata > Ornithorhynchidae > Ornithorhynchus > Ornithorhynchus anatinus. Next base: position 114,587,034 of record NC_041729.1, read on the forward strand.
AAGAAATAAAAGTGAATAACGATGGAGAGAGGAAAAATGAGAAAAAGAAAGTAAAGACAATTTCTCTTTTCAGAAAGCATTGTTAATGGGGATTAAGATTGTGAGCCTCATGTGGGATAGGGACTGTGTCTAACCTGATTAATTTACATCTACCCCAGTGCTTAGAAGAGTGCTTGGCACATAGTGCTTAACACGCATTATTATTATTATTGTTATTGTTATTATTATTATTCTATGTGTAGAACAGTGTACTAAGCACTTGGCATAGTGCACTATAAAAGAAGTGGTGGGCATGATCCTTATCCAAAAGTAGTTTACAGTTTACAGGGAAAGACAGATTTAAAAAAAAAAATTATTACATATAGGGGCAATAGTAGAGAATCAGGATATTCATATAAGTGTTTGTGGTCTGGGGTGAGTAAGTGCTTAAAGTTTAGACAGTCAAGTGTATAAGTGACAGAAAACTAAGGGAAAAGAGGACTTAGGGAAGATGTCTTGGTAGAGAAATTATTTTAAGAGGTTTCGAATGAGGGGAGTGTTTGAATTTTAGTATCCATATAATCTGGTTAGCCCTGGCATTCTTGAACCTCATTGGCTTTAATTAGGACCATACACCCACCCTTCAAGAATCTCCAGTAGCTTTACATCCACCTCCACATCAAACCGAGACTTCTTACAATTGTCTTTAAAGCACTAAATTGTCTTGCCTCCTCCTAGTTTACTGATTTCATACTGCAACTCAGTGCACAAACTTTGCCCCTTTAAAACCAACCTTATCATGGTAACTTGTTCACCACAGATCCCTTGTCCACATCTTGTCTCTGGCCTGGAACTCTCTCCCCCTTCATATCTGACAATCATGCTCTCTACCTCAAGATCCTAATTAAAACCACATCTCCTCCAAGAGGCCTTCCCTGATTAATCTGTGATTTCTCCTACTCCCTCTTCCTTTTGCATCACCCCTGCACTTGGATTTATACCCTTCATTCACCCCACTCTCAGCCCTCAGTACTTATGCATATGTTCATCGTGGCACAGTGGAAAGAGCATGGGCTTTGGAGTCAGGGCTCATGCGTTCGAATCCCAGCTCTGCCACTTGTCAGCTGTGTGACTGTGGGCAAGTCACTTAACTTCTCTGTGCCTCAGTTCCCTAATCTGTAAAATGGGGATTAAGACTGTGAGCCCCACGTGGGACAACCTGATTCCCCTGTGTTTACCCCAGCACTTAGAACAGTGCTCTGCACATAGTAAGCACTTAACAAATACCAACATTATTATTATTATGTTTATAATTGATTTTAATTTCAGTTTCTCCGTCTAGACTGTGAACTCTTGTGGCAGGGAATGTATCTACCAACTCTGCTACACTGTACTCTTCCAAGTGCTTTGTTCAGTACTATACACACAGGAATAGCTCAATAAACACGATTGATTAAACTTTACAGTTTTCAGAGCATATGGGAGAGTATACTATAACAGAGTACACTATAACAGAGTGGGTAAACATATTCCTTTACCATTTCTAGTGTTAATTATATCTTGGCTTTGACTTTTCTTGTTGAAAAACTTTGGTTAAGTTATAGTTACTGGAGCCTTCACCGACCTAGCAATTGGTTCCTGGATTGAATTCTATTCCATATATTCCTACAATAGTTCTAACTATGGGCTGGTTAATTTTGATTCCAATTTGGGGAATATAGCTAATGTAACTTAACTTTGCTCTCCCAAGGAAAAAATCATCTTGAGAGTCTAATAGCTATCTATGCAAAACATAGGTGCTTGAATATTGGTAAATTTTAAAGCTTAAATATAACCTTTTTTTCCTTATTGTTCATGGTTTTGTTGTCACAAATTCAATTAAGAAATTTTCTTCAGCTTCCTTCAATGTTAGCAAATTATAGCCACCAAATATATTTTCGTCTTTTGTTTTTGTTATGGTAGCATTATTATTATTAATAATTATATTTATTGAGCACTTACTGTGTGCAAAGCACTATAATAAGAGCTTGGGATCGTTCAGGATAGCATCAGACAACATTCCCTGCCCATATAAAGCTCACCATCTAGAGGGAGAGACCGGCATTAATATAAATGAATAGATAAATGAATAAATAAATTACAGGTGTATACATATGTGCTTTGGGAAAGAGAGGGAGGGAGGGAGGATGAATAAAGGAGCAAGTATGAGCGACGCAGAAGGGAGTGGGAGCAAAGGACATGTGGGCTTAGTCAGGAAAGGCTTCCTGGAGGAGATGTGCCTTCAATAAGGCTTTGAAGTGAGGGAGAGCAATGATCTGTCTATGAGGAGAGAAGGTGTTCCAGGTCAGAGGTAGAATATGAGTGAAAAGTTGGTGGCAAAATAGATGACAGTGAGGTAAAATGAGAAGGTTAGTATTAGAAGAATAAAGTGTGTGGCCTGGGTTGTAGTTGGACAATAGCAAGGTGAGGTAGGAGGGGGCAAGGTGATTAAGTGCTTTAAATCAAATGGTGAGAGGTTTTTGTCTGACGAGGAGATGGATGAGCAACCACTGGAGTTTCTTGAGGAGTGGGGAAACATGCTTTGAACGTTTATGAAGGAAAATGATTCAGGAAGGATCGGAGTGAGGAAAGACAGGAGGCAGGGAGGCCAGCAAGGAGGCTGATACAATAATCAAAGCAGAATAAGATAACTGCTTGCATTAATGTGATAGCAATTTGGATGGAGTAGAAAGGGTGGATTTTGGCAATGTTGTGAAGGCAGAACTGACAGGATTTAGTGAATATGTGGGTGGAATGGGAGAGAGAGTAGTCAAGGATAATACCAAGGTTACAGGCTTGTGAGACAGTAAATAAGGTAGTGCTGTCACTAGTAATTGGAAAGTGAGCAGTTGGACAGGGTTTGGGTGGCAAGATAAGGAATTAAGTTTTAGCCATATTAAGTTGAGATGACACGATAACATCCAAGTAGAGATGTCTTGAAGGCAGGAGGAAATGTTAAACTGCAGAAAGGGTAAGAGATAAGGGCTAGAGATCTAGATTTGGGTTTATCAGCACAAAGGTGATAGTTGAAATTGTGTGAGTGAATGCATTGTCCAAGGGAGTTGGTGTAGACAGAAAAGGAGAAGTATTGTTAAGTGCTTACTGTGTGACAGGCACTATACTAAGCACTGGATTAGATACAAGCAAATTAGGTTGGACACAGTCCATTTCCCATATGGGGTTTATAGTCTTAATCCCCATTTTGCATTGGGCAGGATACAGGGCTGGTAGTGACCCTGAGAAGCAGAGTGCCTTCTGTGAAGGTAAGCAAGACACAGGGAATAACTGAGACACAGAGAAGTCAAGTGACTTGCCCAAGGTCAAACAGCAGCCAGGAGATAGTATAATGTATTTTGCAGGAATAATGCAGTTGGAATAATTTTGTGTGATAGAGTAAGTTGTCATGAACAGAAGAGCAGGACCCAGGAAGGCCAGTCCCTAAGACTCTGGATGGACTCAGGGCATGGGGAAGGATCAGAGATTACTCCAGCTAAGGGTTAGAATACTCTGAAAGTTTGGGGTCCAGAGTTAGGACTAAGAAGGAGCAAAGCTGCTTCCCTTTTTGGGGAGAAATGTCGCTGAGGTACCCTCACTTCTGAGGGACATGGGGCAGTATGAAACTGGAACCGCCTATGCTCCAAGAGAAGAAGAGAAAGGATCAGAGGAATGTGAGCCCTGGAACACCTATAGAGCATCCTGTGGGTAAAAGTCTTAGGTCTAGGTAAAGGTAGTTTAAAACAGAATTAACTCATTGTTACTGAATCAAGAAACTAGAAATCATTCTTGAGATCTCTGATGTTGGTGTATGCAGTAGGGGATGGAGGAGAAGCTCCTGGTGCTGGGCAGATGTTGCAGACCTGGGAAACTGCAGTAGGGAGCACTTTATCTGTGGGCTTCCAGTAGCCAGCCCTGAAGTGGGTGCCTGATGATCCCCTTGCCTTTGAGAAGACTCCTGGGCTTCAGACATCAGGTGGTGGCCGTGGGAGGGTGCAAGGATTTAGGTTACACTGAGCAGAGAGCCCCCTCTCAATCACACTGGAGAGTTTCCAGTACCCTACCAATCTCAACTACAGTCGGGAGAGTCAAACAGAGGCCTACCCATTCCATTCTTAGCTTGGATGGTGGCTAGCAAGTGGAAGGCAATCTGCTACAGGTCAAAACCCACCTATGCTGGGCAGCAGAAGCAAGGGAGAGAGTTGAGTGCAGAGATTCTTCTCCTTCTCCTTCTCCTTCGCTGGGGCCTCCTCCCACTCCGATTTTTTAACTGTTGGAGTTCCTCAGGGGTCAGTTCTTGGCCCTCTTCTGTTCTCCATTTACATTCACTCTCTTGGTGAACTCATTCGCTCTCACGGCTTTGACTACCATCTCTACGCAGATGACACGCAGATCTGCATCTCTGCCCCTGTCCTCTCCCCCTCCCTTCAGGCTCGCATCTCCTCCTGCCTCCAGGACATCTCCACCTGGATGTCTGCCCGCCACCTAAAACTCAACATGAGCAAGACTGAGCTCCTCATCTTCCCTCCCAAGCCCGCTCCTCTCCCAGACTTCCCTATCACCGTGGATGGTACGACCATCCTTCCCATCTCTCAGGTCAGCAACCTCGGTGTCATCTTTGACTCGTCTCTCTCAGTCACCCCACACATCCTATCTGTTACCAAGACCTGCCGGTCTCACCTTTTCAATATCGCCAAGATCCACCCTTTCCTCTCCACCCAAATGGCTACCTTACTACTACAGGCTCTCATTATATCCCAGCTAGACTACTGTGTCAGCCTTCTCTCTGATCTTCCTTCCTCCTCTCTTGCCCCGCTCCAGTCTATTCTTCACTCTGCTGCCCGGCTCATCTTCCTGCAGAAACGATCTGGGCATGTCACTCCCCTTCTTAAACACCTCCAGTGGTTGCCTATCAACCTCCGCTCCAAAAAAAAACTCCTCACTCTAGGCTTCAAGGCTCTCCATCACCTTGCCCCTTCCTACCTCTCCTCCCTTTTGTCTTTCTACTGCCCACCCCGCACGCTCCACTCCTCTGCCGCTCACCTCCTCACCGTCCCTCGGTCTCACCTATCCCGCCGTTGACCCCTGGGCCACGTCCTCCCGCGGTCCTGGAATGCCCTCCCTCTTCACCTCTGACAATCTAATTCTCTTCCCCTCTTCAAATCCCTACTTAAAGCTCACCTTCTCCAAGAGGCCTTCCCAGACTGAGCTTCCCCCTTTTTCCCTCTGCTCCCTCTACCCCCACTTCACCTCTCTGCAGCTAAACCCTCTTCTCCCTGCTTTCCCTCTCCTCCTGCCCCCTCCCCTCCCACCCCCTCAGCACTATACTAGTCCGCTCAACTGTATATATCTTCATCACCCTATTTATTTTGTTTATTTTGTTTAATGAGATGTACATCACCCTGATTCTATTTATTTGCCATTGTTTTTATGAGATGTTCTTCCCTTTGACTCTATTTATTGCCACTGTTCATGTCTGCCTGTCTCCCCCGATTAGACTGTAAGCCGGTCAAAGGGCAAGGACTGTCTCTATCTGTTGCCGACTTGGACATTCCAAGCACTTAGTACAGTGCTCTGCACATAGTAAGCGCTCAATAAATACTATTGAATTGAATGAATGAAGAGTAGTTTGTGAAAAATTTTCACGGATAATAAAAATCACTTCAGAGTTGAGGAATAATGGAAAGTTCAATTCTGCTGGTAAAGATCTCAAATTCTTAAATCAGTCAACAATCAATCATATTTATTGAGCACTTAGTATGGGCAGAGCAAGTGAACTGAGACCTTGGCAGAATACAATGTAACAGAATTAGCAGACATGTTCCCTGTCCATAACAAGCTTACAGTCTAGAGGGGGATATGAACATTAATATGAATAAATACATAATTTATAATGTATAATTTATATGTATGTACATAAATTTGGTAGGATTGGGGGTGGGGTAAATATAAAATGTACAATATATTGATGTACTATTAATATATTTTGTTTTTAGAAAAAATTTAAAAATTATGTCTTCCATTCAATGTGGGTAGCTAAATGGGTAGGGTGTGGAAAAGGAAGAGTATACAATGCTAGAAGTGGCTGCAATATATATATTAAGGATATTCTGAGTGTTCTTTCTAATTTTTATTTGATGAAAGTATGGAAACTAATATAAGAATTAGAATTAATACCCACAGCACTTCTGCTTCTTACAACCATCTTCCTTCTAACCAACCCTAGTTATCAGCTGCAGGCCTGATAGGTCTGTCCACTGCAGTACTCTACCTACAATCCACTATTATTTCAGTTGGTTTTAGAGGGTGCATCTCCATGCTTTTTCATCAGGTGTGTCCCCTTTCATTTTATCATGCAACAGGTGCTTATGCATCCTGTCAGTATCTATTCTTTCCACATCTACCAGTAATATTAATTAAGTACTTACTGTGTGCAATCTCTGGACCATATGATTGGGAAAGTTCAATACATTATGTTTGCTAGTTACAATCCTGACACCAGAAGCTCACAAGGCTATATTGCTGAGATCACTGCTTCAACACTGGTGCCGAGGGGTCATGCAGGTATCCAGGAGGTTTTAACCTGGGAAAACTCCTTTGGTGAAAGAACATTCTAGTAGAATTTTGATTTAAGGAAAGGACATATTTTGACAAAGAGAAATTGTAGCACATTGGTACTACAAGGATGTCAACAATATACGCTCCCAACAAGAGAAGAGAAAAATCATATTTTCATTTGAAGGACATGAGAACTCACCCAAAGAGTAAAAATGGAAACTGTTTGGACACTGCACCCTTAAACTTTCTAGAGTATTTGTTTAATTTAATCCTTCTTCTTCTTAATCAATACCTCTCCAAAATTTTGGAGCTTGTGAAAAGTAAAATAATCCTTATCTATACATTTGTGTTTGGCATGTTTCTTTCAATAAATTTTAAGTTCCTACTCACTATGGCCATGTCTCTTATATCCTTTTTTAAACATCAACGGCCAAAGAACTGACAAGCACAAATTGGTGCTCAATAAATATTGGTGACTGAATGAGAGATTACTAGCAATCAAATTTCATTCTATACTTTTTTTAATGGGTAACCTAATTTCTAACAAGGTGAAAAATAAATCACTAATTTTAATGTTTTTCATAATACAATAACTGTGTTGCAAGCCCTTTCCTATAATCATATGATCTGGCAGTTCTGTATTTTCATTTTTTTAAATATAGATGAATATGGTAGTAGCACAAACAATACATTTGCACTTTTATAGCTAGGGGCACAATACAATTATAGTTTAGCATTAATCCCTACAACATTTCTGTCAGGTAAATAAGTCATATGAATTAAAAAGTTAGCCAGCAAAGCCAAACCAAGGATATATAAAACACTTCCAGTGGTGGGATGGGTATCTGCAATTGATGGCCCTTGCCTACAGCAAAGTCTTGTGTTAACAAGGATAAAGGAATGAAGTTAATAGGAACTCTTTAAAGTTTATTTTAACCAATAACTTCAATCTCACACTTAAAGAGACCTAGCCAAAGAGTGTAACAAGTAGCAAGATGGACTCATTTGGCTTTTATTAAATTTTATTTGTCGCATTCATTTATTCAATTGTATTTATTAAGCATTTCTTGGGTACTAAGTGCTTGGCAAGTACAATACGGTAAAGAAAGAGAGACAATCCCTGCCCACAATGGGCTCACAGTCTAGAGTGGGAGAGACAGACATCAATACAAGTAAACAGGCATCAATTTAAATTAATAGAATTATAAATATAGACGTATATATTTAAGAGAGAGTCAGTGTGACACAGAAGGGAGTGGGACCTGAGGAAAAGTGGGGTTTAGTCTGGGAAGACCTGCTGGAGGAGATGCACCTTCAGTAGGGCTTTGAAGGGGAGGAGAATGATTGGTGGTTTTGAGGAGGAAGGGCGTTCCAGGCCAGAGGTAGTACATGGGCCAGGCATCAGCTACGAGACAGGCGAGAGTGAAGCACAGTGAGAAGGTTAGAACCAAAGGAGTAGAGTGTGTGGGCTGGGATGTAGGAGAGAAGGGAGCAGAAATAGAAGGGGGCAGGGTGATGGAGAGCTTTAAATCCAATAGTGAGGGGCTTTTGTTTGATTCAGAGGTGGATAGGCAACCACTAGAGATTTTTGAGGAGGAGGATGACATGCACTGAATGTTTCTGTAGAAAGATAATCTGAGAAGATAAGGAGATAAATTCTGTGGGGCAGGGAGGGGAATAGAGCCAAGGGAGCAAGTTGAGGTGATGGGGAGGGGTGGGAGAGCAGAGGAAAAGGGGGGCTTAGTCTGGGAAGGTCTCTTGCCAAATTGTACTAGATTGGCAGATTTGAGGAGGGAGGGCTTTCCAAGCCAGAGGTAGGGCATGGGCCAGGTTTCGATGGCAGGACAAGAGAGAATGAGGCACAGTGAGGAGGTTAGCACCAGAGGAGCAGAGTGTGGGGGCTGGGATGTAGAAGGAGAGAATGGAGGTGAGGTAGGAGGGGACAAGATAATGGAAAGCTCTGAAGCCAATAGTGAGGAGTTTTTGCTTGTTATAGAGGCTGATAGACAACCACTGGAGATTTTTGAGGGGTGGGGGGGGTGATATGTCCAGAACATTTCTGTAGAAAGATAATCCGGGAAGCAGAGTGAAGTATAGATTGAAGTGGGGAGAGACAGGAGGTTGGGGGATCAGAAAGGATGCTGATGCAGTACTCCAGTTGGGTTAGGATGAGTGATTGTACTTGATTGGTAGTGGTTTGATGGAGAGGAAAGGGCAAATCTTGACAGTGTTGTGAAGTGAGACTGGCAGGTTTTGTTGACAGAGGGATATGTGGGGTGAATGAGAGAGCGGGGTAAAAGATGACATCAAGATTGTGGGCTTGTGAGCCGGGAAGGATGATAGTGCCTTCCACAGTAATGGGAAAGTCAGAGAGAGGACAGGGTTTGGGAGGGAAAATAAAGAACTTTGTCGTGTACATGTTGAGTTTTAGGTGGTAGGAGAACATCCAAGTAGTGATATCCTGAAGGCTGGAGGAGTTGCGAGCCTAGAGGGAGAGAGAGAGAACAGGGAAGTAGATGTCGATTTGTGTGTCATCCACATAGAGATGGTAGTTGAAGCCGTGGGAGCAAATGAGTTCTCCAAGGGAGTGAGTGGAGATGGAGAATAGAAGGGGACCAAGAAATGAACACTGAAGGACTCCTACAGTTAGGAGAATGGGGGGTTGGGGGGGAAGCGCACAAAGAGGATTGAGAATGACACCCCCCAGAGAAATGAGGAGAACCAGGAGACTCACCCCGATAGACATTCCAGTGATGGTGAGTACTGGAATGACCAAAATTGACTATGAAATCAATCATTCATTAATGCAATAATATTTATTGAGCGCTGTGTGCAGAGCAGTGTACTAATTGCTTGGGAGACACATTCCCTGCCTACAACCAATCAACCAGTGATAATTTACAGTGTAGATAACACTGTCCTAAACACTTGGAAAATTATAATGTGGTTGGTAGGAGAAATAAGAGTGAAAACCTAGTTGGCTGGTAATTCAGAAAAGAGATGGAAAAATTTAAATGAATGAGAAGTTGATTGAGCATACGTAGACAGACAGACACACCCACACACACCCACACACACCCACACACACCCACACCATAAAAATAGAGATAGGGAATAATTTGTCCTTTTTCTTAGACAAAAGTAAATTTAGTAAAGGAAATCCAAATATGTGAAGAAAAAGTGTATTCAATTAACCAATTTTAAAAAATTATTTTAAATAGCTAAAAATATGAAGGATAAGGTTAAAGATAGATAAAGCCTAAACTACAAGATATTTCACAATTGTAGTATTTAAGACCTTACTATATGTCTATCACTGTACTAAGCACAGTAAAGATAATCATGTTCCACATGGGACTCAGTCTAAGTAGGAAAATATTTCTAAATTTTTCTGAATTTCAAATTGTAACATTATTATCAACCATAAGCAACTTACCTAATGATTCACAAATACCTCTGTGTACTTTTTTATACAACATGTAGTATTAATACAACAAATAAAACTCAAATTAAGACAGGAATGTAACTATATAGCCAACTGTGCATTAGTGCAATTAATTTTGACTACAATTTCATGCTTTGGACATAATTCATCAGTTTTAAATGCAAAGATCTGCTGAGAGGATGTGATACTGTCACCAAACATCAGGCAGTTGTGAAGATTTATGAAGAAATTTGAACTCAGTTCAAAATCTCTAGTCTCTTTCGAAGAGCTATACTTTTTCTTAGAAACTGTACTACCATCCCTGCAGAATTTAAGCTCTCTGTGGGCAGGGTTCATCACTAACAACTTTATTGGATTGTATATTGATCATGGGTAATTGTAAGTAGCCAACTTTCATCAGCAAACCTTGACAACCCAGAAAGATTGAGCTGCCTGAAGGAAACCCTGAACAAAGCATTTCAAAAGTGATCTCTGAAGACTGATTATTCCTTGTCCTTGACACCCTGCCAAGGGCTAGATATATTGAACATTTGGTATATAATGGAGCCTACAAATCACTGCTTGCCTAGAGTCCCACTTGGACCACAGAGGTTAGTGTGCTTGACTTCAGTTCAGTTTTTATTACATGTCATAAACTTCTGACTACTCTGATAAGTCTTGTCATTTATGTGTCAAGATTGCATCCTGACAGGACGTTGACCTGATTGAAGTGATATGAAAAAACAGAACACTGCTGTTTCAGGACCTTAGGCAACTGAATTTAGGGAAGACATGGAGACTTTATTCTGAGATAGTTCAATAGGAGAACAACATACTAACCCTAAATAATTATTGTTCAGCTCTGTAGTGTGAGACTGGTTGTCAGGTAGAACTATTCAAACTTACACTAAAGTATGCCACCAGATATGAAATCCATAAATAAATATTAATAACTTTGCTGGTATAATATATTCTACCACTCCCCATTTTTTTAAACTCCATCTATTTGAAAAAAAAAAATATTGATATCAAACAGCAATCACAAAAGACTAGCTATCAAGCAAAATATAACTTTTGTTATTCTAGTATTGAAAAAGCTTACCTGATGACATTTCAAAATCTTTTATGACTGTTCTATGCAATGCCGTTGGAACAATGCAATTCCTCTTTAGCCCCACTATCAATGATAACAGCAGCTCAGTGGAGCAGGAATTTGGGATCAAGCTGCTTTTTTTCCTCCTCTAAAAGATATTTCCTTCCTTTAAGAGCTCAAATAAAGAGGATAAGGGCATTATCTTAGCCAAAGTAAATCCTAATCAAAGCAGCAGAACACCAGTGGGATTGAATTGCTCCTGAGTATTCTTCAAATTGAATTTGTAATTCTTTAGTGGTATAGTGCCCACTTATAGATTAAAAGATGTGGCCTATCACCAAGTGGCAGAGTTGCTATTTGAAGAAGTTATGTAAACAAGTGTGTTCCCTTGTTGAGTTGTGGCATGCTGCCAAAACAAATAAAACATAATATACCAGCTAGCTTTTGAACCAAATGAGCACATCCAAAAGACTCATGAGCCACTGAGAGTCACAAAACCCTCTAAATACAGGCAGTTGAAACTGCAGGATATAAAATATCATTATCTCAAAAACTCATTCTTCTTCCACTCCTGCTTCAGCACAACTAAAAGATTTGCCCCAAGTTTGCTATGTGAAACTTGGCACTTACATATCCATCTTCTCATATTTCAAAATTTTCTTGTTTTATTATATCAGTTTCGGAATCATTTTCAGTTTAATCTCTCCACTACCAGCCCCTTTCACCTATAGTATCAATTTCAGTGTATAATTTGCTTAAATGAAATAAATCTTTGCAACTAATTAACAACTGGGTCAAGGACTATAGGCAAAGATCCCATGCTAATATAGACGTGGGAAAACCATATTTTACTAATTAAATTTAGAAACCACAATATCCTCTATTCTGACAGCAGAATGTCCCTCCCTGACAACTGAAATTTTGAATGACTTAGTGATCTTTAATTTTGTAGTTTTCTTCCTGAATATATAAATCATTCAGGAATTAATAATCATTTTACATTTTCCTTAGATAGAAAGGAGTCATGTCTCCTAATTTTAAAAGAAGAATGAGCTGAACAGTGGCTAGGAAACACTGAAGAAATAATGACGACTGATAGTTTTAGAAGCAAAGTCTTTCAAAATGGAAAAAGCTCATTAGGTCATTGGGCACATCCATCTACTGCTACCATGAATAATCCCTTTAAATATTTTATTTTTTTTTCCATTTGAATTATAATTTAACAAAGCACTTGAGATTTACTGAGCTTTCTGTATATCCTATATTACCTATATTACCAACCTCCCAGCTGGTTCCCGCTTCTGGACTCAGCTTATCCAATCTCTGCCCTACCCACTACTCCATAACTAGTTTGATTGGCACAGTGGCAAGGAACACCTTCTGTATTCTTGGCCTGGGCTGCCATTCTAGTGCTTTCGGGTATGGGGATGGTGTCCCACCTGCGCTTCTGAGTTCCGCTTTGCTGGCTCAGGCAGTCATGAGATGGCATTTGACCTTGAAATGATGGATACCTCGATCCACCCACCTCTGAAGCAAACAGAAACTCCTTACCATTGGCTTTAAAGCATTCAATAACCATATCCCCACTCACCTTACCTCACTGCTCTCTTCCTACAAGTCAGCCCATGCAATTCACTCCCCTAATGCCCATATATTCACTGTATCTCAGTTTCATCTATCTGACCACCAGTATCTTACTCATGTCCTGCCTCTAGACTGCCTCACTGCTGACTCCTGGCCCACTTCCTTCTTCTGGCCTGGAATACCCTCCTTCTTCATATCCAACAGACACTTACTCTCCCCAACTTCAAAGCTTTATTGAAAACATCTCCTTCCAGAATCCTTTTCCAATTAAGCCCTCATTTTTTCTTCTCCAACTCTCTTCTACATCTACCTTGTATTTGGATTTGTTTCCTCTATTCACCCCTCCCTCAACCCTGACAGCAGTTATACATAGCTATTTTTTTATGACATTCATTAATGTCTTTCTCACCCTCTAGACTGTAAGCTCGTTGTGGTCAGGGAACAACTCTACCAACTCTGGTAAATTATTATACTGTATTCTCTCAAGCACTTAGTACTGTGCAGTAAATGCTCAATAAATGTGATGGATTCAGAGTATCCATCCATTCATTCATTGAATCATATTTACTGAGTGCTTACTATGTGCAGAGGACTGTACTATGGGCTTGGAAAGTATAATAGCACAAATGAAGAGAGACAATCCCTGCCCACAGCAGGCTCACAGTCTAAGGGTGGGGAGAGAGACATCAGTACAAGTAAACAGACGTCAATATAAATTAATAGAATTATAGATATATACATACATAAACATAAGTGCTGTTGGCAGGAAGAGGAGGGAGAGCAAAGGGAGTAAATCAGGGTGACATGGAAGGAAGTGGGAGCTGAGAAAAAGTGGGGCTTAGTCTGGGAAGGCCTTCTGGAGAAGATGTGTCTTCAGTAGAGCTTTGAAGAGGGGGAGAGTGATTGTCTGGCCTATTTGAGGAGAGAGGGCATTCCAGACCAGAGGAAGGATGTGGGTTTGGGGTCGGCGGTGAAACAGGTGAGAGCAAAGCACAGTGAGAAGGTTAGCACCAGAGGAGTGGAGTGTGTGAGCTGGGATGCAGGAGAAGGGAGGTGAGGTAGGAGGGCACAAGGTGATGTAGAGCTTTAAATCCAATAGTGAGGAGTTTTTGTTTGATTTGGAGGTAGATAGGCAACCACTGGAGATTTTTTAGGACGAGGATGGACATGCCCTGATACTACTGTAGAAAGATAATCCGGGCAGCAGAATGAAGTATGGACTGAAGTGGGGAGAGGCCGTAGGTTTGGAGGTCAGAAAGGAGACTGATGCAGAAATCTAGTAGGATAAGTAACTGTACTAACATGGTAGTAGTATGGATGGAGAGGAAAGGGCGAATCTCGGTGATGTGATCTTGGTGACAGGAATTGGTAACGGGTTGAATATGTGGGTTGAATGAAAGTGCAGAGTCAAGGATGACACCAATGTTATGGGCTTGCGAGATAGGAAAGATGGTTGTGCCATCTACAGTAAATACTTGGTACAGTGTTTGACACACAAGTAAGTGCTTAACAAAGATAATTATCAATTAAGAAAATAGCTAACCAAGGTGAAGCTCAAACTTTCAGGTACATGCATAAAAGCACTCAATCACTTTAAAGCACTTGAAAGTGATTTAAAGGAAATGTGCAGGCCAACCAACTCTATTGCATTGTACTCTACCTAGGACTTAGTGCAATGCTCCAGAAAGAATGAGTACTCAATAAATATGATTGATTGGTGAAATTGAAATTCTAACTAGAAAAAAAGATGTCCAAGAGAAGAGAATTGAATGTGAGTGTAAAACAAAACACATATTTTAAGTTCAAATCGGGTAACCTTCATTTTTTTCAGCACCAATTATTGGATTGGTATCATAATGTCTTTAGCTATTTCCCTTTGTTTATCCATTTTGTTCTCTCTCTACACGCCAGCTCACATTCTTCATTCCTATTAACTGTATCACGCTGTCATCATTAATACCTGCAACCCCTTTTGCATGCCATTCTTCCAACCTGGAATATCCTAGGCTCTTTTTATCTGTGAGTCCACAGTTCTCCCAATCTTAAAGGGTCTGATGATGAAATCCTATCCCCTTAATTAGGGCTTTCCTGATCAATTTCTCCTCTTCCCATGTTATAATTCCCCAACCACTACTTCAACAATTTTTGCTGAACTCACACTTATGAATTTACAATCACCTGCATATCTGTACATTGACTTATATACCTTATTAATTAAGCACTCACTCATCTACATATCCATTTCTCCTTCTTCCTCTTGTGTCTTTGTTACCCTATAGTATAAGCTTCTTGAGGTCAAGGATAATTTCTACTAATTTTATGTATTGGATTCTTCCAGACACTTTCAGTATTCTGCACAGAGTAAGCATTCAAATAAATACTATTATCACTTAATAGATTCATTTCTGTGCAGTCAGGGGCATAATGGTGACCTGGAGAGAGACTTCATGGCAATGGGATAATTCATTCCTTTTGAACTAACACCTACTACTATCCTTTTCTCACCCCTGCCACAACATTGCAGCTCTCATTCTTCTCTCCAAATTATACTAATCCTGGGAATCCTTGGCACAGGGATGCTGCCAGAGGTAATGCCCATCTGATTGCCTATCCTAAGAGGATTCTGTATCATGAAACAGCCTTCAGGCAAGAAATCATAATCAACCTGGTCTTAACAGTCTGACTTTGATGTCTGGTGAACGATGGGATGTGTTCATGATAGGAGATTTGGGTTTTCTGGTGTGGATTAATTTTCATAACAGAAAATACATCAAATATGTCTGGAATGGTGTGGTCCAGTTCTCCTTGGATAGTAACAGTCAAGTGGATCTACATTCCAGGACAATAAGTTGGCATATACATAGGGCTCTAGCATATCAATTTATCTTCAACATTGACATTTTAGTCACCAACAGGGTCAACTAAATGGCCTGTATTAGCTCACATATTTTTGTCAAGTAAGAGCTGCTTCAGGAAGAAGCAGATCCCTGCTCTGCTGCTTGTCTGCTGTGGGACCTAGGGAAAGTTCTTTAACCTCTCTGTGCCTCTTTACTCAGCTGTAAAATGGGGATTAAGATTGTGAGGCTCATCTGGGACAGAAACTGTTCAAGTCTATTTGCTTCCCAATCTATTTCTATCCTAATACTTAAAACAATCTCTGGCACATAATAAGCACTTAACAAATGCCACAATTATACCAAAGTTAAATCGCCATTCTTTTAGTTTAGTACTGTAAGATTTAGGCAAGTGTTTTAAGATCCAAGTTACACTGTATTTCAAGAAACATTAAAATTATAAAGCTACATCCTGAATGAATAAATGAGAAATCCCACATTCAAGTGAATATGCATATATATAAAGAGCCTATAATAAATAGTATTTATTTCCTTGATCATTTTCCCTATATTTAGGTTTTATGGAGAAATGATGACTCTCATTGGCTTCCAGAATGCATTTTGGCTCAGTAAACTAATCAGAGTAGGACATAGAAGATACTAATAGTAAAGAGGTGATG
The DNA here is from genome assembly GCF_004115215.2 of Ornithorhynchus anatinus. Classification (NCBI taxonomy): domain Eukaryota; kingdom Metazoa; phylum Chordata; class Mammalia; order Monotremata; family Ornithorhynchidae; genus Ornithorhynchus; species Ornithorhynchus anatinus. The sequence goes on from NC_041729.1 coordinate 114,603,219, forward strand.
TGGGTATTAGTGAAGGGAGCGAATTGTTTATGAAGTGGCAAATGCAAGCTTAATATACATTTATATTTGCCTAAGTAATTTGCAGCTTTAGACATAAGACAGAAGGCTGTGCATGGTTTGATGGAGTGTTGCTTCAAAGCAATGTGTGGAAAGAATATGGGTTTTCAACAGAGAAAAAAATATTACATTGAATAACATACTTTATTATCTTCTTAATAATATTTTTTTCAGTTAAATAGACCTGTGAATAATTTTCCAGTAAGATTCACTCACAATTTTTCCTTATTTCCCAAATGGGAAATTTAATCTTCTATGTTATGAGAGAAATAACTGGACAAAAAAGAAAGACCTCATTTTCTTGTCCACAAAAAATGCTTTACCTGTATTTCTTAAGACTGCTGAAATTACATTTCTCCATTGTTTATATACAGTCCTGGGTGAAGTATGCAGTACCAAAATACCAAAATGATACTTGGTAGCAATCATGAAAAAAAAAGGAGGGGTAATCATGTTGATGATGAAAATAACACTCTCTAAAGTCCCATGTAAATGAAGGAAAACACGAGTGACCATAGAAAGGAAGTGTTGAAATAGACACTTTCCTTCACAGTCTTGATCAAATAATAGGTAGGCATGAGAAAATTAGGATTATTCAGTGTGGAAGTTGAAAGCTGAGAAGACAGGATTGAACCTTACAAAGTCAAGAAACCTGATAAAAAGGTAGTAGTTCAAGATAACACTAATCCTTTATGGAACCAAATGCTTCTCTTAGGCTGTGCAAAACTGGGTGGTACCTTTTGAAAAAGGTAGTAGTTCAAGATAACACTAATCCTTTATGGAACCAAATGCTTCTCTTAGGCTGTGCAAAACTGGGTGGTTGCAGTTACCTGTCAGTTACCATTTCACTATTAGAAGAGTTGATATGGAACAGAAGGGAAGATAAGGGTAGGCTGGAAAAATTAGGGATGGTTGGGCTTAGCTAACAGAGTAGGGTAACAAGAAAGCCAAAGCCACATTTTCCAATCGATCAGTTATCAGAAGCATAGTGGAAAGAGCATGGGCCTGGGAATTAGAGGATCTAGGTTCTAATCCAAGCTCAGCCTCTCTGATCAATCAGTAAATCAATCATATTTATTAAATGCTTACTGCATGCATAGTACAGTACAAAAAGTTTGGTAAAGTACAATAAAGCAGAGTTGGTAGACAGGTTCCCTGCTCACAAGAATCTTACATTCCAGAGGGGAAGACAGACATTAATAAAAATGAATAAATTCTGGATCTGGACATAAGGGTTATAGGACTGAGAGAGAGGTGAATAAAGGCTGAAAGTCCAAGTGCTACACAGAAGGGTGTGGGAGAAGTGGAAATGAGGGCTTAGTCAGAGAAGGCTCTTGAAGGAGATATGCTTTCAATTCATTCATTCTTTCAATCATATTTATTGAGCGCTTACTGTGTGCAGGGCACTGTACTAAGCTCTTGAAAAGTATAATAAGTCTTCGAAGGAGGGGAGAGTGATTCTCTGTCATATATGAAGAGGGAGAGCATTCCAGGCCAGAGGCAGGAAGGTGACTTAAGGTCAGAGGCAAAATATATGAGCTAGAGATACAGTGAATAGTTTGGCATTTGAGGAGTGAAGTAAGTTGGCTGGGTTATAGCAGGAAATCAGAGAGGTAAGGTAGAAGGGGGCAAGGTGACTGAGTGCTTTAAAGTTGGTGGTAAGGAGTTACTGTTTGATAGGAAGATGGATGAACAACCACTGAACATGAACTGAACTGAACGTTTTTGTAGAAAGTGATCTGGTCAGCAGAGTGAAGTATGGACTGAAGTGAGGAGAGACAGAGCCAGGGAAGCAAGAAAACTGATGAAGTAGCAGCACAACTAATGGAGCCTGGGACTCAGAAGTACCTGGGTTCTAATTCTGGCTCTGTCATATGTCTGCTGTGTGATCCTGGGCAAATCACTTCACTTCTCTGTGTCTCATTTCCTTCATCTGTAAAATGGAAATTAAGACTGTGAGCTCTATGTGGGACAGGGACTATGTCCAACAGGATTTGTCTACATCCACGTAGCACTTAGTACAATGACTGATGAATAGTGAGTCCATAGCCAATACCGCAATTATTATTATAATCATTATTACTGTCATTATCATTAATCAAGGCGGGATGGGATAAGTGCTTGGATCACGGTACAAGTGGAAAGGGCGGATTTTAGCAATGTTGTGAAGGATGAACTGATAAGATTTGCTGACTCACTGAATATGTGGGTTGAGTGAGCGAGATGATTCCAGGATGGCCTACAGGCTTGTGGGACAGGAAGGATGGTGCTGCTGTCTACAGTGATGGAAAAGTCACAGGGAGGATAGGGTTTGGGTGGGAAGATAAGGACTTCTGTTATAGACATGTTATGTTTTGAGTGTTGGTGGGATATCCAAGAAGAGATGTTTTGAAGACAGGAGAATATGTAGGACTACAGAGGAGAGAGATCAGGGCTGGCAATGTGGATTTGGGAGTCATCTCTGTAGAGATAGTAATTGAAGCCATGGTAGTGAATGAGTTCTCCAAGGCAACGAATGTAGAAAGACAATAGAAGGGGATCTGGAACTGAGACTTGGATGGGTTTTATAGTTAAGGGGTGGGACAAATTGTGAAATTTGCTGAGATTTAGAGGTAGAAGGAAAACCAGGTAAGGATCATGTCAGTGAAGCCAAGATTGGATAATGTTTCCAGAAGATGGTGGTGATTGACAGTGTCGACACTTGTCTGCTGTGTGACCTTGGAGAATTCACTTAACTTCTCTGTGCCACAGTTTCCTCATCTGTAAAATGGGGATTCAATCATATTCTCCTCCATTAAGACTGTATAACCCATGTGAAACATGGACATAGACTGCATCCAACCTGATTACATTGTATCAACCCAGTGCTTAGTACAGTGCTTGAAACATAGTGAGACAACAAATATCATTTTAAAAATATTTTGATCATGCATAAACTCATTATCCCAGAGTTCATTTGTGCATTAGGATATTTATTTAATGTTGTCACAATATAAGCATTCATTACCAACTTTCCAGAAGCCTCTGTTACCCAAATAATATTTATAACTTTAATAATTTGGTAATTTGTTAGTAATTATGATATTTGTTAAGCCCTTGCTTTGCATCAAGCACCATTCTAAGTGCTGGGGTAGATCCAACTTAATTAGATCCAACGCAATCCCTGTCCCATAGGGGGCTCACAGTCTAAGTGGAAGGGAGAAGAGGTATTTTACAGATGAAGAAACTGAGACACAGATAGGTTAAGTAAGGACTTACCCAAGGTCACCCAATAGCCAACTGGGTAGTACACAGGTCCTGTGTTTTTTCTGCTTGTTCAAGCTACTTCCCACTAGCCTGCTTGTTCTGTGTTTAGGGTGAGGACACAAGTGCTTAGGAGTGAGACTAAATGCATGAGTGTTGAAGGTGAGAAGAAACAGGGTGGGGAGATAGGGCGAGTGGCTTACAATTCTTCCTCACAAAGACAAATTTAAGTACAGGTTGGAATATTAATTATTATTATTACAGTATTTATGAAGCACTTACTATGTGCCAGGCACTGTTCTGAGCGATGGGGTAGATACAAGATATTGGGTTGGATACAGTCCCTGTCCCACATAAGTCCCCATTTTACAGATGAGGGAACTGAGGCACAGATAAGTGAAGTGACTTGCCCAAGGTCACAGCAGAGAGTGGCAGAGTCAGGATTAGAACCCATGACCTTCTCCCTCGCAAGCCCATGCTCAATCTGCTAGGCCATGCTGATTCATAAGAAATAATATAAGAAACAATAATATAAGAAGACTTGTTTAGTAGTAGCTGACAACATACATGAAACTAATAAAAGGTGATTTGGGCTAAAACAATGTATTCTACACACAACAGGGCACTCAATAAATACTATTAATTTTAACAATTATGGTCTTCACTAAAAACTTACTATGTAATAAGTAAGCTCTGGGGTAAATATAAGGTTATTAGGTCACACAACAGTCCCTGTCCCTGTCCCACATAGGGCTTACACTCTTACATTTTCTTATTTTACGGACAAGGAAACTGAGGCCCTGAGAAGTTAAATGCCTTGCCTTGATCACACAGTAAGCCTGTAGTGCAGCTGAGACTTGAACCAAGGGCTCCTTCCCTTTCCAGTGCTTGCTACATAATTCAAATCTATATTGGAGACTCAAATGTGAGAATGCCGACTCTTACTGTCAGGTGAAATAATCCTGAACACTTATGTTCATGATAGAAAATTTGCCAGAATCCTGATACAGCCAACACTTGAAGAATAAGCCAATAATATGTTTTAAGCACTTATTAGATATGAATTTTAGTTGAATTGGAAGCAAGGTGACATAGCTTCTCACTGCTCTGCTTAATATTTTGAAGCATATTTTGGTTTGTTTTTATTATTTTTTATTATTATATTTGATGTATTTACTATGTGCCAAGAACTATTCTAAGCACTGGGGTAAACACAAGTTAACTGCATTAGACACAATCCCTGAACCATATGAGACTCATTCTTTAAGATTTTCACTTAATTTCTTCCCTTGGTAAATGGCATAAGAGGCTAGTCCCTCTAGCTTACATTCACTGATACACAATTAAGTTCCCTAAGTACATCTGACTAATGTAAGAATAGAGCTATCTTTGAAAATCTATTTTCTGTCCTATTACACTAGTATCTATTTCAGAAAATCTCAGTCAGAAAATAGGGGTTTTAAAATAGGACTTTCAGAAATATAAACCTTTATGAGTACTCATGTTCCGTGACATGTATTGAAGAGATTCCCAAGTGAAAATTTCATTTCTAGCATTGGACTTCATTGTTGAATTTGTCATCACTTCCATTTCCATTGATATCTTAAAGCTTCTTGATGCTCCTCCTTCACCACCTCACACAAAATCTATACTACAATCTCTCTCAAATCTATATAGTGATAATGATCTTATTTCTATATCTCTTCTCCTCATAGGTCACCTGTGAGTCAGTCTCTAATTTTCCATTTTTTCCAGTTACCAACGACTAATAGGAAAGCAATTTGAGCCAAATAAGCAAAAAATATGATTTTTTCAGTGAAGTATTTCATGAACTCTGTATACATTTGTTCAGGTTTGTCCTTTAGACCACTCAATCTCTTTGCTCTCCTTGCCATCATGTTTAGAGGATGATATAGGAGAACCTTTGACAAGGCACTGTAGTTTTCTCATTTTCTATTTCATTAGGGTGGGGTTAAGCTAGAATGATAGAAATAAAGGATAACTCTTCTCCCTTCAGAAGCAGAAGTACTAGGCCCTGGGAATACTCTACTGGAGCCTTATTCTGGTATACAATATGCCAAAGAAGACTGTTCACAGTGTTTTAGGGTATTTAAAAACAGTGATTCTCCAGTTATGTAGCAATTGCCACTGCAATCCCCTTATCGATGACCTACACTTATTGGAAAGAAATTCAGGGAAGTTGTGTTGTTTACAGAATAAGAGACTTCTAGCTTTAGTATTGATACCCCAAATAGGGTAAATTGGTGAACAGATCAATTTATCTCTACTATGCTTATGGAATATATAGTCCGTGTTGTTCTGGATTGGAGTGGTTTGAATGATATGGGCCCACTTCAAGAATATTAATACAACAGAAGACATCAGCATGTTCAAACTGAATGTAGAATTTGAACTTTGTTCACTGCCAGAAGATGATTTTTCTATTTCTTCAAGTTTCACAAAGTTCCAATCTTGATGGAAAAGACTGCGTGAGTTCTAAAGTTATTTCCAAATAGATTTGTGACTATACCCTTGATAATGTGTGGGTGTAATCGTGTATTTCTTGTTTTATGCTGTCGAATCGTGTCCAGCCCACAGTGACACCATGGACCAGAACGTCCCAACTGCATCTGCAATCATTCTGGTAGTGAATCCATAGAGTTTTCTTGGTAAAAACACGGAAATTGTTTACCATTGCCTCCTTCTGCACAATAAACCTATCTTTACCCTCGATTCTCTCCCATGCCTCTGCTGCCCAGCACGAGTTTTGACTTGTAGCAGATTCCCTTCCACTTGCTAGCCAATCCCAAGCTAGGAATGGAATGGATATGCCTCTGCTTGACTCTCCCTCCCATAGTCAAGACTGATAGAGTATTGGAAACTCTTCAGGTGTGACCTTGAGAGGGGAAATGGTGTATTTGCACCCTAACATTTCAGTTAAAGATTTGTGGATGGAAACTCCAATTTAAAAGACCTCAGTCATACGTGATTATCCTGATACTAAAATACACAACAACAAATTGTAGCATTGCAGAAAACGTTTTGGAAGGTATCTAGATAGTCGCTTTTAGAAGTCAAGATAGTTCAGTAAGCATGTTTTATTCTATAGAGCTGCATATTCCTGCCTTCCCCTAGTACTTAACCCAGATGATGAAGCTATTGGTCAAAGAAAAAAGAAACCTTATAAATACACTATTGATTTAACCTCCTAGAAACAAATCTTAAAGATAGCAGGGTTCCCAAAAGAACATGCCTAGCTCATTTGTTTTCACAGTTTGGCCACTTATTGTAAACTTACTGTCATTAGTACAGATGTGATTTTAAACAGATTAATTATCTTATTATTATAATATATTCATATTACCATGTAAATATAGAGCACTTATTTTTCTACATAATTATCAGTTGCCTGCAAAACTTCAATAATGAATATTTCAGATATATTCTATTAGGGGAAGCTAAATTTAAGAGGTAATTGCAAATTCTATGAACTGTGAGGTCAAAGACCTTTTGCGTTAAAGAAAAGTTTATGTAACATTTTGTTTAACAAAAAAAAAAACCTTCCTATAATAAACTAATGAAAATGAGGTTAGAATTCTCTGGTGTATCTCAGTTCTGTTAAATCTCTGCCATGTGCAATAAAATCTGTCAAGCAGTTGTTATTCAAAACAAGAGCGATGTTCTCAGAGCTATACTAATGATGGTCAAGCACTCCACAGAAGCAGAAAAAAATGGCTATAAGACAAAGCCTCACAAAAATTCATAACTTTTTATGACTTGGAAAGCAATTTCAACAGATGAACCAAGTATACACAGAAGTCAAAAAGAATCCCAAACGCATTTTGTGGGCATCTAAATCCTATTTTGCCAAGTTGACGAACAACAGTCTATGCCTGTATTTTAACAAACCAACTTTTATAATTTTCTGAAACCACAATTATCTCATTAGATTTGTTACTGTAGTAGATCCAGAAGCATGAAGCTTAATAGTTCTGAATTCTTCCTAATGACTTTATTAAGTTGGGGATTCTTATAGCTGAGGACAGTATTTCCCTTTCAACTAATAGCATTTCAGCCTAGGATAAGCAGACAATGACTACTTAGGAGGGGAAAAAAAATTCTAAATTTTTGGTATTTTGCAGTGCAAAACAGATGAATATCTCATAATAGATGTTTATTTTAAATACATGGGCACCTCTTGTCATTCTTATGTGAAATTTGGCATCACTTCTTTTCTCTTAGTTCATGGGAAGGTGGGCCTGGCTTCTAGCCCAAGTCTCTTATGATTAACCTGAGACAGGAAGAACACCATCTGCTATTATCTTAGAAAGAAAAATAGCAATGACTATGGAACTATTCTATCTCTTGTCCTCTACAATGAAATACGGAATTATACATTTCAAAAATATATCCTTACAAAAATTGAAAGAGGTAACATCCCATTCATGATAATGCATATGGAAGGCAGGGAGCAGAAGACAGACAATGGCTGGCAAAATTCATGTTTTCTTATTGGTAAACATCCTGAACAGCAAGATATAAAGCAACAGTGACATTGTAGAACTTCAAAAAAAGAGATTTTGGATTCTTTAGACAATCAGTTTTCTAATATCTCTTGATTTCAAAATGGATTTTAGCTAAAATACTGCTAGGCATTAGAGAACCTTCTTCCTACAATACATGTCCAGCAGGACTGAACACAATGCATTGTTGGAAGACTAGCTGATCTTGTTTCAATAGTATTTATTGAGGGCTTACTATGTGTAGAGCACTGTACTAAGCGCTTGGAATGTACAAATCGGCAACAGACAGAGACAGTCCTTACCCATTGACGGGCTTCAGTTTAATTGGGGGAGACAGACAAAAACAATAGCAATAAATGGAAATATTAGCCAGTGAGCATACACTGCAATGTCCATTTACTCAGTCAATGGAATTTATTGAGTATTTACTATGTGCAAAGCACTGTACTATAAAAGTACACCTTGGAAAAGTACAATAAAACAGAGTTGGTAGACATGTTCTCTGCCCACAAGGAGCTGTCTGCTTCCCTGAAAGTGCAGTTTAATCATATTTATTGATTGTCTACTGTGTTCCGAGCACCATACTAAACTAAACTTGACCCCACTTCCCCTTCCAGTTATCGCCCTATCTCCCTACTACCCTTCCTTTCCAAAATTCTAGAACAAGTCGTCCACAATCGCTGCTTAGAATTCCTTAACTCCCATTCTCTCCTGGACCCCCTCCAATCTGGCTTCCCTGCCCTCCACTCTACCGAGACTGCTCTAAGGTCACCCATGCCAAACCCAATCCCTCCTTCTTGCCAAATCCAATGTCTCCTACTTCATTCTAATCCTCCTTGACTTCTCCGCTGCCTTTGACACTGTCGACCATCCCCTTCTCCTCCACACCTTATCTCACCTTGGCTTCACGGACTCCGTCCTCTCCTGGGTCTCCTCTTATCTCTCTGGCCGGTCATTCTCGGTCTCCTTCGCAGGCGCCTCCTCCCCCTTCCCCTCCCATTCTTTAACTGTTGGAGTTCCTCAAGGGTCAGTTCTTGGCCCTCTTCTGTTCTCCATTTACATTCACTCCCTTGGTGAACTCATTCGCTCTCACGGCTTTGACTACCATCTCTTCGCAGATGACACGCAGATCTACATCTCTGCCCTGGTCCTCTCCCCCTCCCTTCAGGCTCACATCTCCTCCTGCCTCCAGGACGTCTCCACCTGGATGTCTGCCCGCAACCTAAAACTCAACATGAGCAAGACTGAACTCCTCATCTTCCCTCCGAAGCCCAGTCCTCTCCCAGACTTCCCTATCAATCACCATGGATGGCACAACCATCCTTTCTGTCTCTCAGGCCCGCAATCTCGGTGTCATCCCTGACTCGTCTCTCTCGTTCACCCCACACATCCTATCCGTTACCAAGACCTGCCGGTTTCACCTTTACAATATCGCCAAGATCTGCCCTTTCCTTTCCACCCAAATGGCTACCTTACTGCTACAGGCTCTTGTTATAACTCGGCTAGACTACTGTGTCAGCCTTCTCTCTGATCTCCCTTCCTCCTCTCTCGCCCAGCTCCAGTCTATTCTTCATTTCACTGCCCGGCTCATCTTCCTGCAGAAACGATCTGGGCATGTCACTTCCCTTCTTAAACAACTCCAGTGGTTGCCTATCAACCTCTGCTCCAAACAAAAACTGCTCACTCTAGGCTTCAAGGCTCTACATCACCTTGCCCCTTCCTACCTCTCCTCCCTTCTCTCTTTCTACTGCCCACCCGACACGCTCTGCTCCTCTGTCGCCCACCTCCTCACCGTCCCTCGGTCTCGCCTATCCCACTGTCGACCCCTGGGCCACGTCCTCCCGTGGTCCTGGAATGCCCTCCCTCCTCACCTCCACCAAACTAATTCTCTTCCCCTCTTCAAAACCCTACTTAAAACTCACCTCCTCCAAGAGGCCTTCCCAGACTGAGCTCCCCTTCTCCCTCTACTCCCTCTACCACCCCCCCTTCACCTCTCCGCAGCTTAACCCTCTTTTCCCTCCATTTCCTTCTGCTCCTCCCCCTCTCCCTTCCCATCCCCTCAGCACTGTACTCGTCTGCTCAACTGTATATATTTTCATTACCCTATTTATTTTGTTAATGAAATGTACATCACCTTGATTCTATTTAGTTGCCATTGTTTTTACGAGATGTTCTTCCACTTTACTCTATTTATTGCCATTGTTCTTGTCTGTCTGTCTCCCCCGATGAGACTGTAAGCCTGTCAAACGGCAGGGACTGTCTCTATCTGTTGCCGACTTGTTCATTCCAAGTGCTTAGTACAGTGCTCTGCACATAGTAAGCACTCAATAAATACTATTGAATGAATGAATAACTTGTGAGCTCATGGATTGGTGGGTTGGAAACGGATTCACACACTCGAGAATTATGGGTAATGGAATCAGGTTAAGATGAGAGCACATAGAACCCACAGGAGGTAATTCTCAGGAGGAACACTATTTCTAGGCTAATAATCAATGAGGTCACTGGTCAGCATGGTACCCCCCCCCTTCTGGCATCTGGTGAAAGTGGGAAGGACACTTCACAGACCAACCAAGTAGGCTTCCTTTCAAGTAACCCCAAATGGACTACTTCTCAAATGGCTCCAAAAGGGCTTCCTTTTAAGTTTCAGGGTCAGGTTTCTGCAATATTCACTCTTCCTAGCTCCAGTGAAGAGGAACAATCGATCTCTTGGCACCACAATAAACTGACAGAGTGGGGGTCAGTTATGTCAGGTGGTATGGGAAGTGGTAAGTGTTTCCTATTCTCCCTGCCAGCCCCTCTGGTGCTAATGTGCTAAACTCGTTAGCCTGACCAGGGTGAGACCAGTCACATTGCCTCAGTACTTCCCTCTCCTTTGAGACTGCTTTTATTTGTCCATGTTTCTCACCTCTGAGGCTGGCCCAGATAAATACTAACAATACTTTAATATTTTTCTGTACATACCCAAAGGTATTCAGATTTACAGTAATGTGCATAAACATTACTGAAAATATTCCAAGTACTTTGTCTTCTTCCCTATTCTCAACAAAGTACCCATGCTATTGGAAGTACAGGATATTGGTCAACAGATGACTGATAAGGCAGACGTTGTAAGGGTCTGAGCATCCCTATTTAGGAAAACAACATTCTCCCCTAATGGATAAGGGACCGGAAAAGATGCCCTAAGTGTTGCCTTCTTCACAAAATTCAAAATATTTTCACTGGAGGACTGTCCCTGGTGTATTCTGCCCCAGTACATGCAGTGTGTGATATCTTTGAAAATGAAGACAGTTCTCTATGTTCTTAAGAACAAAAATGTAGTTATATACATCGAGATGGGGGCGGGTGAGAGTTGTTCTAATAAACTCATAATCTTTACACATTAGAGGAAAGTCTGAACCAGTGTGTAGTGGATTGATTCACTCAGCCTGCAATGAGAGCTTTCATATTGATTTAGAATATATCATTAACATTTTATATTTTCATTTTTGTCAAAAATAATAATCTTTGGACATTCATAGGAAGCCCAAAAGGAGAAATATTTACTTATTAGTGTAGGTAGAACATTCATTTTTTAAAATACTAATTAAGCTTATAATGTCTTTGAAAATGCTTGGGGATTTTTTTTTCAGACAGCATTAAGAAATTTAAATAAATGAATGCATATTGGAAGAGACTGAGGAGTGGTTGAGCTTGGAGGTTTCAGGCAATTCTGCTTTTTTACAATCATTCACTATCATACCCATTTCCTTCTGAACCATCTCATGAACTAATGCCACTTGGTATGATAAACAGATTCCACATAACGCACGGTCAGAATTTTTGATTACAGGGAAAATGCAGATCCAAGCTGCAAAGGAAAGATTTCATGATTGTCTGAACCAAAGAGGCTGCACACCAGAACTATTAGCAACTCAGCTCTCTAAATTCAATCATACATTTGTTTCCTAAAGAAACAGTTGCAGGAAACACTGGGAGCTGTTATAATCTTTTTCAAATGCATTATTAGCTATGAATGATAATGTATGAGATTAAAAAGACCCATTCACTAGAGATCATTATTTAAAGATTACTTCCTAATATTTAATATTTAGGCCAGTGCAGCCTTCAGAGAACCTTTTACATATCAAATCACCTGATTGGGAGACATATTTTTTGCCATGGAGTTGGAATAGGGAAACAAATGAATAGCTTTTTTTCTGATGCACAGTAAATCTCTCTTTGGTGGTTGCAAGAAGTCTTGGGGAAAAGAAAATTTCTGTATACCCATAAATTTAGAAGGCAAATAACTAAAATGGCTTACTATCTTTTGTTGCCAGTAAGAGAATACTTATTATTAGCCATGCTAATCACAGCACAATATATCTTGAACATCTTATATTGCATATTATTATAGGCACATATCACTATAAAATAGTGCTTTCATTTCAAGCCTATCATGATGCTGCTCTGATTTTGCAATACAACACATTCAATTTAAAGAAAAAATAAATTTTGAGGTTTGGCTTTCAATTACATGTGTGATAGCTTCTGTTTCAGGGGTTTTATGGCTAGAATTGGTTTTCATTATTGGCTCACAGTACAGCTTCCATTTATGTGGGTGTCATTTGTGGTTAGAGAGTTCCAGGAGCTATTAAACATGTTCTAACCTTTTTTTTCCTGGTATTTACTTGGCTCTTCAGGTTGCTGGATTTCTAATTCCTTTAAAAGCATTTATTGGATAGGATAGCAGTTAATGAATCTTAGATAACAAATGTGGAGGAAAGGAAATGATATTTTAATATCTAAAATGATATTCAAAATGCTTAGGGTCCAAGCCCCTGACAATAGAAGATAAATAATCGTATTAATAGAGAAGAAGACAACCTAACACCTAGTGCAGTGTGATATGGCTGTTCAGTAAATACCTAATTTTGTTGATACTGATGACCTAATTTTTTTGAATATTATGATTCAGTGTGGCTCGATCTTATTTGGACAGGCTGAAAATTGGGTGCAAAATTCACAGGAAGAAAGGGAGGAAGAAGTTTTTGCTTTGTATTAAGAGAAGTAGTACTTTAATATATTGATTTAGAACTGGGATGGCACAAAAAGCAGTGCAACGTAGGATTGTTTTTTAATTTGCTGCTAATTAATGTTTTCATAGTTGATATGAATGTTGGAATAGGAAACATATTAATTCAATTAGCAGGTAAATTTAGCATGATTGAAAAGAAGGGATTTAGAAAATAAGATTGGAATGCAACCTGGATAAATTGAAGAAATGGTCCAAATTATACAGAATAGAGAACAACAGCAACAACAAAAATAACAAACCTAAAAACAAGTTCATATTAATGCACTGCTCAGGCCAAGACAGAAAATGACTAGGTTTAAGAAATTTATGACAGAGGGAAATGAGGGCTATAATTCAGGAATGATTTGTAAGACTTAAAGGCCAGATTATTTCTTTTAGCAACAAATGATTGAGTTTTCTTTGTATTCTGTAAATTCAGAACATTGATTTTATTTTTTAACTATGAAATTATTTTAATTTGGGCTTTACTATAGCTTTTTATAAAAAATAATCCCTGTGTCTCAGATAATTTTGTAGGGGGCAGGGAGTGAATCAATATCAAGGATGCACGAATTTCAATTATATTAAGTGGGGTCCAAAAGAAAGTTGAGTTTTGTGACAATGTTGGGACATTGGAAGTAGCTGGAGATGCTTTTCCTGCAACTCTCTCACAACTGATACTTTAGGTGAGGGAAAAGGAGGGAGCTTGGTCATAACAGCAGAAGCCATTCTTTCTAGGACTCCTCCAACTGCCTAAATCTTGACAGTGTCAGGGGAAGTTTGGGTATCAAAGAGAGAGAAAGGAAAGGGAGAGGCAGCATTGCTAAGGATGGAGAAAAGAGGAAGAAAGAGTAGGAAAATAATAGCAGAAACCACAAAGCTAAGAGAATCTAGAGGCAGGCAGCCATTACCGAAACCTGTTTGGGTTCAGCCTAAAAAAAAAAAAAATGAATTGGGGAGCAGAAACTGCAATTGATTTTTTCAGTTTTTTTCAGATTTATCCACATCCCACTTGTGGTGAACTACACCACTGAAATAGCATAGCATGATCTGGTGGATAGAACACAGGCCTGGGAGTCAGAAGGACCTGGGTACTAATTCCTGCTACATCACTTGTCTGCAGTGTGACCAGGGGCAAGTCACTTTACTTCATTCATTCATTCACTTGTATTAACTGAGCACTTAGTGTGTGTAGAGCTCTCTACTAAGTGCTTGGGAGAGTACAATATAATAATAACAATATAACAATAAACAAACACATCCCCTTCCCACAGTGAGCTTATAGTCCAGAGGGGTAATCAGACATTAATATACATAAATAAGAGATTATGTATATGATTGTTGTGGGGGTGGGAGGGGGTGATGAGTGAAGGGACTAAATCAGGCCAACGCAGAAGGGAGATGAAGAAAGGAGAGCTTAGCCAGGAAAGGCCACTTGGAGGAGATGTGCCTTCAATAAAGCTTTGAAGGGGGAGAGAGTAATTGTCAGATTCAAGGAGGGAGAATGTTCCAGGTTATGCCTAATTTAAGACCATGAGCCCCATATGGGACAGCAACTATGTCCAATTGTTATAGACTCCAGTGCTTAGAACAGTGGCTGACACATAGTAATTGCTTGACAAATACCACATACACACACACACACTCACACACACGGTGAAAATGAGTCAGCAATATAATAATACTGATTATTAAACTAGGATAATGGCATGTGTAAATAGGAGTGTTTGATTTAGGAACCATTAGATGAGTCTTCCATTACCACTACAGACATAAAATTCTTAATAGCTCTCTTGATAGAATGTCCTCTTGATTGAGGCTTTTTACACTGTGAGATGAAAAAGGGAGAGGGAAAATCTAGAAAAGGTTTAAAGGCTAGCTATAAAGGAGAATAAATAGCTGAGATAGTAAATCTTTGAGGAAATGTTAAGGAACTCCTATTTAGCCTGGAGAAGTGCTAAGTAAAGGTCATATAGAATCACAGAGTTGGAAAAGATTCCAAGAGATCATGTGACCAAATCTCAGCCTGCTGGTAAGTGAGTAACTAAACCATCCAAGACATATGGGTGACTTCTCTTTCCATAAGTATCTCCAGGGATGGGCACCTCACAATCTCCCTTGGTAACCAGTTCCAATGTTTAATCATCTTGGTAATAAAGAAGCTCTTCCTTATGTTCAATCTTCCTTATGTTCAACTGGAACCTCTCCGACTTTAATTTGAGTCTCTCCCCTTTTTTTTCTTTTTTCTGTTTCTCAATGGATACTGAGAGCTACTGGTCATCCTCCTTCTCATAAAACTCTTTACATATTTGAAGCTCATTATCAGCCCTTGTCTTACTTTATACTCATTTAAATTCCTTTACATTTTTCCCACAGAATCTGTTCTCCACATCTTTAATAATATTTTGTCCTTCTTCCTTTCAGTCTACCAGGATAAATTGAAAGTGGAGATCATCTGCTCTCCATCTCCACTCTGGACTACACAAGATTCAATACATTTGATTGTGTGTTCTTTAGGATCAGGGACTGTGCCTTGATAATTGTGCTATTTATTTGAAGCTTTTCTGTATGCTAATAAATGGGGAAGATACAAAATGATCCGGTTGAATACAGTTCCTAACACACGAGACACAGAGGTTAAACAGGAGAAAGAACAGACATTGCATTCCCATTTTAAAGTTTAAAAAAATGAGGCACAGAGAAGTTAAGTGATTTGTCACCCAGGAGACAGGTGGCAGAGGGGGATTAGAATACAGGTCCTGAATCCCAGGCTTGTGCTCTTTCCACTAGTCAAAATTACTTTCTTGGCTTAATTTCTGTTGTAGGTTGTGTCCCTCAAAAGGTTCCCAATCTAAATGGGAATAGGGAATTAACATTGACAGTAACAGACAACCCACTTTACCCAGCTACTTTTCATAACTCTGCCAGGGCCTGGGCCAGGCTGAGTACCCTAGATGGTTCTACAGTCAGAAACCATCACCATTCACTCTTTCAATCATATTTATTGAGCACTTACTGTGTGCAGAGCATTGTACTAAGTGCTTGGAAAGTACAATTCAGTAACATATAGTGACAATCCTTACCCATCAACAGAATCATAGCTCTAGGAACATTCCCTTATTTTCAGAACTGGGACTAGAACCCACAATTCCTCATTCACGGAATCCTTCCAAGTGGACTGACCACAGGGCTGGTTTGGTTTCTACACGAGATTTGTTTCTGAACCTATGTGTTTTACTAACCAATACTGTAATTATCTTCTTTGGATGAAAAATTTAGTCCTTATTTTTAAACAAACAAAATCTTTTCAGGTAGCATAATATCCCAGCAAAGTACACTGCATCATCGCAAGAGATTAGATTGACTCATAGTCCCAAAGAGCTTGTTGGTAATTACATGAAAAATGGTACATTTCCCAACAGTTTTTCTAGCATAATTTCTTTATGTTAATTAATCCAAGTCAAATGCATGTGGTACTATTTTCCCCTCATGCTGGAGTCAAGGGATTCAGAGCTGTGTCTTGTTTCCAAATGCAGTGTGATATGCAGAAAAGCCAGGTTTGGGGAAAAGAAAAGCATTTAAATTATACCATTTTGGAATTGTGTAGAAAATTAGATTGTCAAAATCATTTTTATTTCTATGAAATCATGTTGAATTCACTTTAAGAAAATTGTTTAACTAAGCTTTTAGATGACACTTTTAAAGGTAACCAGATTTTTTATTTTTTTGTTTTAAGAATATTTGACTGCCTAGATTACTGTGGGAAAAAGGAGATGTTATTCATATATTTGGTTAGACTAGATTGATGTCTGAAACCTTATTACCAGAAAAAGATATTCCAGGTTAGCTTCACCTGAGTCTTTCCACATGTATCTACTTAAAGAAGGTCACCTCTGTGACAAGAATTTAAAGACTTATTAGATGACTTGTTTTCAATTCAGGGACTGGGCCTGGACATAGTCCAAACCTGAGTGCTGCTTTTCAGCATAATGTCCAAATAGAATAAAAAAGAATGCAAATGAAGCTAAACTGGAACATTCACAAGTGGTTATGGTCCAGGCATGTTGAAGTGAAAGGGTTGCACTCAACTGTGACCTTCCTGCTTCAAATAGTGGTTAGGAAGTTCACCCTGAACAATTTTTATTATGTCACATCTGTATTCTGAATGCCCCTTTAAAAGAAAATTCACATTCCTTTTCTTTGGGGAAGATTATACAAAATAAGACCAGTGACAGTCTATTGAGCTTCTGTCACAAAAGTAGAAACTTATCAGCTAGGGATTGTGTTTACATTAAATTTCAGTATAAAACAATGGAAGCATTCTGGAGCCTTCTTTACAAGCATGACTCTGTTCTGGTATACATGATTCATGCAAGTTAGTATAGATATATTCAGTGTAAGAAAAATTGGCTCGTACACATTTCTGGCTCTGTTTCAAGCTTACTTTACCAAAAAGTACTGTTAATTTGTTTTCATTTTTGCAATTTTACAATATTTGATATAGTAAAGTAATGATGAGTACCAAAGCTTTAAAGCATTCTGTAAGTGGTAAACATAGCAATAATATAGTAATTTGTAGGGAAAAATATATGGACATTGTTGCACTACACAGTGGAAACTTTAACTCATGTAGCCCTAAACCCATTAATCCACTGTGAGTCTGTTGTTATTATAGAATGATTCTCACATATCACGGACTTCCCCAGGAACACCACCCTTGTAATACTGAAAAAATCAAACGTTTGTATTTATTGAGTGTCTTCTGGTGTGAACAACACTGGCCTAAATATGTTGGAGAGTACAACAGAATGACTAGATCTAATGCTAATTTAGTTGGGAAAACAGACACAGATTTATTATAGATGAGGAAATAATAGAATATGAAAAATACATACATAGATCCAGTGAGGGGGTTGTGAGTTCAAAGTGCTTAGGTGGTAAGGAGTCAGGAAAGGGAAGTTGGGGGAAAATTATGAATTGATTTAAGAAGGCCTCCTGGAAGAAATGTAATTTCAGGAGGACTCTGAAGATGGGAAGAGATTTTATCTGGCAGCTAAGGGGGATGGAGTTTCAGATAATTCGGGGTGTTAGTGATCTTTGGAGAAAAAAGGAATGTGAGCTGGAGTATAATGGGAGAAGTGACGGGTAAGTAGGCAGTAGCTGAATGAGTATCTTTTTTATAGTAATTGTTAAGTGCTTATTATATGCCAGGCATTAGAGTTTAAAGCTAATGATCTATCAAATTGTATTTATTGAGCATTTACTGTATGTGCAGAGCACTGTACTAAGAGCTTGGGAGAGTACAATATAATAAAGTTAGTAGACATGTTCCCTGCCCACAAAGAACTTATAATATAGAAGTGGAGACAGACAGTAATATTAATAAATAAATAATGGATATGAATACATACTCCTTGGGGATGAGAGAGGCGTGAATAAAGCATGCAAATCCAAGTGTAAGGGTGGTGCAGTAAGGAGTGAAGGAAGAGGAAATGTGGGCTTAATCAAGGAAGGCTTTGAAGGTGGGGAGAGTGATTGTCTGCCAGACAGGAAAAAGAAGGGCATTCCAGGCCAGAAGCAGGATGTGGACAAGAAGTCAGTGACTAGATAGATGAGATTCAGGTACAGTGAGTAGCTTGTCATTAGAGGACAAAGTATATAGGCTGGATTATAGTAGGAAAGCAGTTAGGTAAGATAGGAAGGGGCAAGGTGATTGAGGGCTTTAAAGCTAGTGACAAGAAATTACTGTTTGATGTGGAGGTAGATGGGCAACCACTGGAGATTCTTGAAGAGTGGAGAAACATGGACTATTCTGGGGTTTTTATTATGCAGAGAAGAGTCAATCATAGGAGTTCTGGGAATGGGGAGAAGTGGGCAACATGTTTTAGAAAAATTTGAGCAACAGAGTAAAATATTGGATGGAGCAGGGAGAGCATGGAGGCAAGGACAATCAGAGGGACAGATAAAATAACCAAATTGGGTTAAACAGCCCCTGATTAGTATGGTGGTCATTTGGATGGAGGGAGGATTCATGAATTAATGAAATAATTTGGCCACAGACTGAATTCAGGGGCTGCATAAGAAAGAAGAGTCAAAGATGATGCCTAGGTAACAGGCTATGTTCGTTTACATCTTGTGAGATGTTCTGTCTGTTTGTTCTGCTTAAAAAGCTAATACTTATGGAAATCTTATTTTCATTAATTTTTCATGATGGAAACCTAAGTTTTGTATATTCTCTAGATTAGATTTCATGAAAAGACATCACCTCCTTAAAAACCAAATGGAATAAGAGAATTCAAAGATTATGATTCTAGTTAGTGTAGCTAGCTACAGAGAGAGCAAATGAGAAAAGAAAATCCATAGTTAATTAAAGCTAAAATTGCAGAGCATAGTATGTTTGAGAAAGAAATGATAAACATGTATGTTTATTCATTTGGTGCTTAATGAGAACATCTGGACTTATTTCTAGTAAGTTTTTTGGGTTTTGTTTTTGGGTTGTTTTTTTATGGGTTACTTTGTGGTTGGAGAGCCCTTTTTTTCAGACTGCACTGGAAACTCAAAGGTCAAATGCTATCCCATGTATAATTATTCATTATTAAAATTATACTACGATAGTGAATGAGTCGATCAAAAATCATATGAACTAATATTTATCTGGTAATCAAGGTAATCATCTCTTATGACACAGAATACATAATATGGAACCACTATTTCAAAATAATTTCTTCTTGCCTGTGATCTTTCAGGGAAAACATCTAGATTTAAAACGATGTGCCTTTTAGTGAGAAGGTAAATACAGGCAAAAGCACATTAAGTGGCATTTCCTAAATCACAATTTTTAATGGACTTTAACTTATTATCTAACTAGGTTTCTGAGCAACAATATCAAAACAATACAAAAGGAACAGTTTCTAAAATCCAGAAGGCCTTTATGGTTTAGGATGCACTAGATTGTTAATGTTAATTCTTGACCATAATAAAAAAAACTGTAAAACACTGTCACATATATTTTACTATGAGGTAAAATCCCTAACAAATGAGTTCCTTGGAAAGTGGAATTAAGGAGATTCTTAAATCAGTTAATAATGGCAATACTAATATTAATAAAATGATAAGTGGCATACTGAGAACAATGTGAGCCAAGATTGTCTTTGAGTATCTTTGAATTAATGTTGAATTTATTCTTATGCATGATAGGTACGATTATTTCCCCCGATTAGACTGTAAGCCCGTCAAACGGCAGGGACTGTCTCTATCTGTTGCCGACTTGTTCATCCCAAGCGCTTAGTACAGTGCTCTGCACATAGTAAGCGCTCAATAAATACTATTGAATGAATGAATTTCCTGAAATCTGAGGTTATTAAATTCTATATCTGATGTCCAATGATATCTGGTTAAAATATGAAAAACAATAAATGACACAAAACAGAACCCTACTCAAAAATAGGGTAAAGAAATTCACTTTATTCATTTTAAAATATCATTCTTCCTAAAAACTTAAACGATCAAGTGATCAACTCAGGAAAACAAAATATCCTCCTCCTCAATCGACCTAGCAAGTGATTTGTAAAATTATTTAAGTCTAAAAGACAGTTTGGTCATTTCCTGAAGTTCCACTGAAAAATTTACTTCCTTTTGATACTCTACATCAGGCATCAGTGAGGATGTTTGACATGGTTAAACAAGTAAACACAGCTGGTTTGACAAAAATAACTCAAACAATAAAAAAAAAACTACTGCATTTAAATATCTAATTCATCAATAACATGGCATTCTAGTAGTCATAAAGAAGTGAGGATTATAGAAACCTGCATCCTGCTAAAGAATATCTTTGAGAGGAGGTGGGATTCTAAACTGGACGAGACATAGGGCAATGGAGACTGCCTCAAATCCAAGAATGATTACATATCATTACAGATGTGCCTTCATGGGACCTTTGGAGTGAATATGGGCCCCTCCTCATCCCCAAACAAGGAGATAATCCCAAATAAAGGGTAACAATATTTCAATATTATCTTCAACACACACAACACACCAATTACTATTGGAAATTAGGCCCTTCAAACCATAGGAAACATTCCAAAATTCAAAGACGAGTATCCACAGCATTTAGGGCCATTAGAATTGGCAATACACCTGAATCGCCAGGAGAGATTTACCAACCAAAGATATACCTGCATGGAAGCACATTCTACTTAATCACTGATATAAACTCTTCTTCACCCCGTAAAACAATTGGAAGATGCTACATAATCTCCAAGATGCTGCCATCGTCACCCTCTTCAGGTAGTCTGTATTGTGGACAATTTCAGAATATTACTCTCCACTCCCAGCAAAATCATATTCAAAGTATTCCTGGATTGGGAACTCGAGAATGTCAGTAATTAAAAGCTCCCAGAATCACACTGTGGCTTCAAATCAAATCTAAGTAGTGCAGTTATAGTCTTTGCAAAACCTAAATTACAGAAAGAGTACAGGGCACAGAACCAACACTTCTCTATGGTTTCATAGACCTTAGAAATGCATACTATCAGTAGATCTGTACTCTGAAAATTACTTAGAAAATTTGCCTCTCCTAAAAATTTCAAGCAGCGTGGCTCGCAGGGTGGCTCAGTGGAAAGAGCACGGGCTTTGGAATCAGGGCTCATGAATTCGAATCCCACTCTGCCACTTGTCAGCTGTGTGACTGGGCAAGTCACTTAACTTCTCTGTGCCTCAGTTCCCTCATCTGTAAAATGGGGATTAAGACTGTGAGCCCCACGTGGGACAACCTGATTCCCCTATGTCTACCCCAGTGCTTAGAACAGTGCTCGGCACATAGTAAGCGCTTAACAAATACCAACATTATTATTATTATTAAGATTCTGAGACTATTTCAAGATGGTGTGGCTGGTCAATCCAGATCTCAAGGTACCTTGTCTGAATAATTTTCTGTAACTGATGGAGAAAAGCAGGTATACATGGTGGGTCTGGTCCTATTCAACTTATTCAAAGCAACGATGTAAGGAGAGCTCACAAGATACCTGGATGCAGAATATGCTTCTAGGGACATTCCTCCAAATCAATAATGTCATGTGTCCACACAAATGTTACCATTCCTTGTAACAAGATTCATTGTAAATAATGTCAGTGGGTGAGGTCTGGCTATTTCAAAGTAAAAGGAGATATGGCAAGGAGAAAAAAACTATGTGGAAATTTATACAATTTTAAATAGGATGCAAATTATTCAATAATCCCCTGCACTTTTGCCACTCTTTTGCCTATGTCTCCTGAATTGTAAGGCACTTCTGAATTTGGTAATTTGTAATCTATTTATTGTGTGATGATAGGGTGATAGTAGTGAAAAGGGGACTTAGAAGAGAAGGAAGGAGAAAACTATTATTAAAAGAAATTATTATTATTGTAATAGTAGCAATAGTTTTTAAGTGCTTATTATTTACATTACACTGTACTAAGCTCTGGGAGAAGATACTCAGGTGGCAATTAGATACGGTCCCTATCCTTCGGGGGCTTGACAATATTAAGATAGATGTACAAAAAAAAGAAGGGAAACAGAGTTTGTTACAGCAGTTGTGTTCTATGCTCTGAATAGGAAATAGAGTGCAAAAGAGAGACAGGAAAAATGAAAGCCGAAGCTAGTGCATACTCTAAAGCAAATCTAAGCTTCTGAGAGATTTTCACTGAAGTATTTCTTCAGGGATTTCAGTGAAAATAAAATGAAATGACTTCAAAATGATTGGTAAAGCCTATGCAGATAAAAAGTGTAGATTATTTTTATGTTGATGAAGTGACATTTAAATGACACTTGCAATCTTCTTATGGATTCTCACCTCAAATTATCTGCTTTCCATTTTATAAAATATCTTCCTTTTATGTACATCATTTTTCTTTTCACCAATCTTCCTAGAGAAGAACATTACTTCATAATCTCCAGAATAGTTCTGATAGCATCAAACTATACAGAGAATGTGTTCTCTTAAAAGAAAATGATTACTATATTATCTTAAGAATGACTGACAAACAAAAGTGCAATGTTTCCCAACTTGAAGCAACAGAAATGCAAGTGAATAAACATTTTTGCTCACCCAGCATTATAATATTAAACACAGACTTTGCTACTTCATTTATTGGTACCAAATGTTTAATAATATTCTCACTTGATAAGTGAAATATTTCATTTACCATAAACTATATATTATTTCCCATGTACATATTACTAGCTAAGATGAGCTATTCCTGAATCCTTCTTAACATATAGATGATGTCCTTCTGAGACTTTACTAATAACCAAAAATATCTTCTGAATACATTTTGAAAAAGGTAACTAGCAGGGTCAATTCAATATTGCTAAGTATTTTTGTTCATCCTTCTAGACGTTTTTCTTTCCCCTTTTATCCAAATATTAAAGAGTGTTTTGAAATTAAATTGCAAGATCACTCTTTTAAGATAATCAATCAGAAATGATGGCTCTTTTATTCAGAACTCTAACTCAACACTTAAAAATGTAAGTGGTGATTAGGTCATTCCACAACTGCTGACGGAGGCATAAACTATTTAGCTCCACCTTCAAATTTGACTCAGGAAACTTTGTATAGCCTCATCAAATAATTTGAAAGTGTAGCAACTATTCTTTGGACTCAAAGACAGCACCAATGATAGTGAGATGTATCCCTGTGTATAGATGTTACTGAAGAGGTTGTTACATGACTCAATATCTCTTTCACACTATTCAGCTATTAAGACTTTCCTTTGCTTTAAGTCACATTTAACATATACACTTCTGGAAACTGTTTTTCATTCTATCTTTCTAAAACCTCTGCATTGAGGCAATCTTTTCTACATGCTCTGCCTCAATTTCTGATTGCTTCTGCCAGGTCGAACTTTCTGCTGATGTTATTTGATTAAGATTGGGCTATGTTTCTCTAAAACACATTTTCTGCCCTCCATTCTTAATGGTCCTCTAATGGTAACTACCCATATTACACTGTAGAATATTTTTGCTACCTTGTTATCATCCATTCTCCACACATGTGCACCCAGAAAAACTAGGTTGTCTAATTCTTTAAATGATGCTACTTCATAAGTGAATCAATATCATTCAGAAATACACACATAGACCAAATGAGTGATCAGAGCTACTGATAAGATTAATCTAGGAAGGTCTTTAGAAACATAATTTTTGAAACAGGTTGTCTCACCAACCCCCTTAGGTCTGTCTAGCATCTATAACCACTCCCAACTTCTTTCCTTATTCGATGAAATAAGAAGCCACTGCCCCAATCCCATTCTCCTCACCCAGCTCATAGCCACTAACTGCTGAGTTCATCGTTGAAAAGCAAAGATGAAAATACTGACTTCACAAATATATCTGAAAATGTGAAATGCTAAATTCAGAAAACTTCATCAAGATTTCCCTCAAGGTTTGATAGAAGTGATAATTAAAGTGTAAATAAAGGGGAGTTAGGAGACACCAGTCAGTGATTAATTTAGGGAGTGGTAAGAGCATGGGGGAAAGAGCTATGTAATTGTGTATTTGTTGAAATTATTCTTCAGTAAATGAATGTCCCAAGGTGACCCTGGGGTACTGACCATCTCAAGGTCAAATGCTATCTCGTGACCTTCTGAGCCAGCAGGTGGAACTCGGAAGTGAGGGTGGGACACCGCCCCCACAACTGAAACTGCCAGATTGACAGCCCAAGATGGGAATATAGAAGGTGCCCCTCGCCCGCATGCCAATCAAATTAGGAATGGAGGAGTGGGGATGGCAGAGATTAGATAAATTGAAGCCGGAAGCTGGAATGGCCTAAAGGCACAGGTGATAAATACCTGCCGCCTCTAACCTTCTGTGCAGAGGAATGGGACTTGCAGCAGTAGGCTGCAGGTTGCCTCTGACCAGAGCATGAGAAGGCCGCTCTGCCTGCACCAAGTGAGGAGCCGTGGGATGGGTGAGTGTTCTGTCCTGCTGAGAGCCCGTGGGGTTGGAAGCCAGATGCTTCACCATGGGTATGTAACGTTTAAATTGATTTGATGTCGGGTGCCTTCCCAGGGGGACATGAACAGGGTGGGATCTAGCTGCCTCACCAAGTGCGAATAGCACATAAGTGGATTTGATGTCTAAGTGGGTGACTCCCAGTGGGACGTTAATATGGTGGGAGCTAGCTGCCTCACCAAGTGCAAGTAACCATAAGTGGGTAACGCACACCTGGGATTAACGCATAAGTGTATGTAACGCATAGGTGTATGTAACTCATAAATGTATGTAACTCATTAGTGTTTAATGCATAAGTGTATTTAACGCAGAGGTGGATTCCTCCTGGGTGGGGCAAGCACATGATGGGAGCCAGCCGCCTCACCACGTTGTGATTAAATCATAAGTGGGCTCGGGTGTCCAGCCACACACAAGTAACATACAAGTGTATTCCTCCCATTAGGAAAGCTTTAACACCATATTTCTCCCAAAAGGGAAGGCCGATTTGCCGGGTCTAAATAATTAATTAATTCAATTTGCCCTGTGGAATAAATTTTATACAAAACTCAGGTTTTTCATCCCCAGCCTCTCTCTCTCTCTCTCTCTTGCCGCGCTGATTCTGAAAGAACCTGTCCCCGGCAACGGGTGACAATGAATAATAGGAGTGTACTGGCTATAATCTTTATGACATCAGAGAATAATAAGAGCTCAACAATCTGAACTTCTGCACTTCTTCTTAAATAAGATGATGATGGTTGAATCTTTGATATCTTGAGGCAAGTACTCATGTAAGTGTTTTAGCAGAGCATTCGCTCCATGGTTATAGATTTCAGCAATACTGTCATAAGGTAACTAAAATCCGTCCTTTCCTCTTCATCCAACCGGCTACCACATTTATACTATCACTCATCCTATAACGCCTAGATTGTTGCATCAGCCACCTTTCTGACCTCCCATCCTCCTGCCTCTCCCCACTTAGGCCTTACTTCACTCTGCTGCCCGGGTTATCTTTCTACAGAAGCATTCAAGACATGCCACCCCCACCTCAAAAATCTCCAGTGGTTGCCTATCAATCTCCATATCAAACAAAAAATCCTCACCATTGGCTTTAAAACACTCCTTCGCTTTGCCCGTTCCTACCTCACCTTGCTTCTCTCCTTCTACAGTCAAGCCTGCACACTTCGCTCCTGTGGTGCTAACCTTCTCACTGTGCCTCGAACTTGCCTGTCTTGCCACCAACCCCTGGCCCATGTTCTACCTCTGGCCTGGAACACCCCTCCTCCTCAAATCTGCCAAACAATGACTCTCCCCCTGACTTCAAAGCCTTAGTGAAGACACATCTCCTCCAAGAGGCCTTCCCACATTAAGTCCCACTTTTCCTCATCTCGCACTCAGTTTTGCATTGCCCTGACTTGCTCCCTTTGCTCTCCCCCACCCTCCACAGCACTTATGTATATGTCTGTAATTGTATTTATTTATATTGGTGTCTGTTTACTTGTATTGCTGTCTCCCACCCTTTAGCCTAGACTGTGAGCTCATTGTGGACAGTGATTATGTTTCTTTATTGCTGTATTATACTTTCCCAAGCACTTTGAACAGTGCTCTGCACATAGTAAGCACTCAATAAATATGATTGAATGAATGACTGAATGAATGAATAAGGTCCAGGAGGCATGCTTTGACAATTTTCAGTGTAGAACTGCTACATTAACAATTCTTGATAGTGAAGATGTGGGTCATGTCTTTGCATGTTGAAAAGTTTCAGAGAACATTGCAATGTTGTCATCCATTCAGGATTCCCTTCCTCTCTGTAATGAGGTTGGAGTAATTTTCATTATTTAGAGGTCCTGTGATATAATGTACAGTGTTATTAGAAGTTTTTAATGATCTGTAGAAGTTTCTGTTTCTATGGTGAGTAATCAATCATTGATATTTATGGAATGTTTACTAGGCAGAGCACTGTATGAAACACTTGGAAAAATAAAATGTAATGGAGTTGGTAGAAATGATCCTTGCCCACAGTTAACCAATCAATCAATTGTATTTATTGAGTGCTTTCTGTATGCAGAGCAATGTAGTAGCATTGAGACAGTAAAATATAACAAAGTTGGTAGACCTTTTACTTTCCCAGAATGAGCTTACAGTTTAGAGTGGGAGAAAGACATTAATATGAATGAATAAATTATGGATATGGCCATAAGTGCTATGTGACTGAGAAAGGGGTATTCACTGAGGAATAAAATAAGAAAATCCAAGTGCACAGGTAAAACAGAAGGGAGTGGGAGAAAAGGAAACAAGCACTTAAGAATGGCCTCATGGAAGAGATACGCTTTTAATAAGGTTTCCTATTCATTAATTCAATAATATTTATTGAGCGATTACAGTGTGCAGAGCACTGTACTAAGCACTTGGGAAAGTACAAAACAATAAACAGACACATTCCCTGTCCACAATTAGCTAATCTCTCAGATATGAAGAGGGAGGGAGTTCCAGGCCAGAAATAGTATGTGGGTGAGAGGTCAGCAGTGAGATAAATTAATTCATTCATTTAATCATATTTATTGAGTGCTGTACTAAGCACTTGGAAAGTACAATTCGGCAAAAGATAGAGACAATCCCTAGCCAATAACGGGCTCACACTCTAGAAAGGGGAGACAGACAACAAAACAAAACAGAACAAATAGGCGGGCATCAATACCATCAAAATAGATAAATAGAATAATACATATCATTAACAAAATAAATAGAGTAATAAATATGTACAAATATACACAAGTGCTATGGGGAGGGGAAGGGTGTACAGCAGAAGGAGGGAGTAGGGGCATTGGAGAGGGGAGGAGGAGTAGAGGGAAAGGGAATGGTCAGTCTGATAAGGCCTCCTAGAGGAGATGAGCTCTCAGTAAGGCTTTGAAAAGGCGAAGAGAGTTATTTTGGTGGATGTGAGGAGGGAAGGCATTCCAGGTCAGAGTTAGGACATGGACCAGAGCCAACAGCAGGACAGGGAAGAATGAGGCACAGTGAGGCGGTGTAGCAGCAGAGGAGTGAATTGTGCAGACTGGGCTTTAGTAGGAGAGAAGGGAGGTGAGGTAGGAGACAAGGTGATGGAGAGCTTTGAGGCCAATAGTGAAGAGTTTTGCTTCATGGGAAGGTTGACAGGCAACCACTGGAGATTTTTGAGGAGGGGAATGACATGCCCAGAGCGTTTCTGTAGAAGGATAATCCAGGCAGAGAAATGAAATATAGACTGAAGCAGGGAGAGGCAGGAAGATGGGAGAACAGAAAGGAGGCTGATGCAATAATCCAGTCCAGATATTATGAGAGATTGTACCAGCAAGGTTGCAGTTTGGATGGAGAGTAAAGGGTGGATCTTGGTTATGTTGCGAAGGTGAGACCAGCAGGTTTTGGTGACAGATTGGATGTGTGGGGTGAATGAGAGAGCAGAGTCAAGGTTGAAATAAAAGCTTACAGTCTAACTTACAGTCTAGTTTAGAGTAAAATAAATTATAGTTGAGGGAAATGGGAGAATATAAAGAAATTAGAAGAGAAGCAACACTGCCTAGTGGATAGAACAGAGGCCTGGGTTTTAGAAGGACAGGTGTTCTAATCCTAGCTCTTCCACTTTTCTATTTGGCCTTGGCTAAGTCACTTAACCTCTCTGTGCCCCAGTAACCACATTTTTAAAGAGGGGATTAAAATTGTGAACTCCACGTGGGACATGTTTAAATGCATCTCTGTAATTTATTTAAATTAATGTCTATCTCCCACTCTAGACTGTAAACTCATTGTGGACATGAATGTGTGTGTTTATTGTTATATTGTACTCTTCCAAGTGCTTAGTTCAGTGCTCTGCAAACAGTAAACATTCAACAAATATGACTGAATGAAAAAATGAATCAACATGAACTGTGCCCAACCTAATTAGCTTATATGATAATAATTAATAATAATTATGATATTTTGTTAAATTTTTACTATGTGTAGGCACTGAACTAAGTGCTCGGGTAAATACAAGCAAATCGGGTTGGATGTGGAGTACATTCTCAATCCACATTTTACAGATGAGGTAATGGAGGTTATATCTATCCCAGCACTTTGGACAGTGCCTGGAACATGGTAACCTCAACAAATAATATAAAAAATAAAATATATATAGAGAGATAGATATAGACATAAGTGTTGTGGGGTTGGGAGCGGGGTGACTATCAACAGGATAACTTCCATATTTTTCTTGCACCTCATCTACTTTTGCTTAATCACTCTGCTGTCTGCCAGACTGTATCACAGAAATTGCCTATTTGTTATATTGGGAATTATTAGAATATGAAATATTGCTGTATATATATATCATTTCATGTATTCACATTTTGTTTACTTATACTTTAGTTTTCCACTATTTTATTCCTGTCTCATTGTTCGTTATACAATTTGCATTGCCTGTCCACCCAGTTAATTTGAACATTTCTTGGGAACTGAGGCTGAGACTTTACATTGTGACATTTATTCTATCTAAGTTTAGTATAACTACATATACCTTACACACATAGGCTTTTCAACAGATATCAGAAACAGGGATGGCAATTATCAATTCAGAGACCTCCCAGTGGAAAGTGAGGTAGCTTCAAAGGATGACATCAGTCTGTGATGAATGTTCTGAAATTGCTAACCTCGTAGCTCAGAACCCCCAGAAAGGTTCCACAAAGGATTAGCAGTGGTTGCCCATCCACCTCTACATCAAACAGAATCTCCTTTTCATTGGCTTTAAAGCTTTCAATCACCTTTCTCCCTCCAACCTTACCTCACTATTCTCCTACTGTAACCCAGCCTGCACACCTACTCACTGTTCCTCAGTCTCATCTACCTTGCTACCAACCTCTCACCCACAGCCTACCTCTGGCCTTGAACACCCTCCCTCTTCATATCCAGTAGGCAATTTCTCTCCCCATCTTCGAAGTTTTACTGAAGCTAGATCTTCTCCAAGAGGCCTTCCATGATAAGACTGCTTTTCCTTTTCTTACACTCCTGCATTAACATAACCTGCTCCTTTTATTCATTTCCCACTTCCAGCCCCACAGCACTTATATACAAATTCATAATTCATTTATTTCTATTAATATCTGTCTCCTCCTCTAGACTGTAAGCTCATTATGATCAGGGAACGTGTCTGCTTCGTTCTTATATTGTACCCTATCAAACACTTAGTACAGTGTTCTGCATAGCTAAGTAAATATGATTGATTGATTGATTGATTGATTGATCAGATATGGAAGCCCAGGCAATTTGCAATTATACTGTGTACTTCCCAGAGGCATCTGTGATTCAGTGCTATGCTTCTTTAGGTTTCCCTAAACTTCTACTGGATCTAAATGCAAAACCACTGGCTTTGTGACTCTGTGTCCCGCATGCTCTTGCAACATGACTTCTAGAGCTCCCTTGGTGGGAATATTGACTCTGTCCTGAACATGCTCTTACCCCTGCCCCTAAACAATCTCTATGTTTCTAGAGGCTAACCCTTGTTCATGGTTGTATACAGTGTTCTTGAGCAGGGCATGGGCAGGGGAAGCAATTTTTGCCACTTTGTAGAAATTCAGAGCAGGTAGCTCAGTGAACTTGTGCATTTTCAGTCTTACCTTTCTCAGGGAACCAACCAAGTCCGTGACAATATTGATTGGCGTTAGCACCTGTATCTTCTATGACTTATGCTTGCAAATAGGATATCATTCTTGAGACTTCACTGTCATTAGAATTTGAATGACATTATGATATTCACAAGCTGCACCCATGAATCTATTTTTCTTGTCTTCTTAAGACTTCATCCTACTGTTCATATAATGATACAATTTAAATTCCTATAGATTTTTAATGCTCATTTTGAAAAATATTTTCTTCAACGTTTGTTTCTAGATATTGCTCTGCAATACAAATTATACCTATTTTGTGCCGTAGGACTATAATTATCACTGAAACTAATTTTTCCCTTTTCCACATTAGAAATGTGTGACCTAGCAAGCAAATTTATAGGGCAAACAGGTACTACCTCGCTATAGACTGAAGTAAACTTAAGCTTATTCACCTAACAGAAAGTTTTCTTTATTCTTAAATTTAAAACATGTTATCAAATGTGGATGATGTACCCAATTAGGTTAAAAGACAGCTTTGCATTCAAGTTTTTTTTTTATGAATGCTATTCTGCACACACACTGTATAAATTTTAACTAGTAGTGGCCATAGCTAACATGCACAATTAGATCTGTGTGCATGCACACACATCCCTTGAGGGCCTCACATTTAAAAACTTGTTAAGAAGTACAAGTTAACCTTGTGTCACAGTCCTTCAGGTGTACATGGCTTATATTTGCACTTCAAACTTAGTTCATATAGATTTAGGGGTCAAATTCCCAAGAGTTTTATCATTACCTCTAAGGGTAGCTATTGGATCCAGTAGTTTTCAGGAACTTTTCCAGGTGAAGAGTACATATACTTAAACCTGTGTTAATTAAAGTTGAATGACATTAAAGTAGAAGTCCTGGCTCTACCATATGGCACATTTTTCTGCCTTAATTCTCTGATAGTTTCACAATCCCACTTTTGCCTGATGCTGTTTGCAAATCAATACCACACCACATAGAAACCTGAAAAATACATGATTCTTTTTCAATTAAATTTCCTTTGAGCTGTGTTTTGGTCTCTCTCTCCTTCCTTTCCTTCCTTCTTCCATTCCTTCCTTTTTTTTCCTTCCTCTACTTCTTTAATCTCTCAATTCACTTCTTCTGTGTTCATGAATTTCAGAGGGCATATCGAATTTACATACTTGAGAAGCATAACAGTGACATTTAATAGCATATACATTAACTAGAATCAAAAGTCATCTTGTGTCTCAAACTAAACTCCTCATCTTCCCAACTAAACTCATTTCTTCCCTGGCACACTCTGCCCAATGTCCTCAACTGCTCTGTTAGCAGCAATATCTTCTCATGACTTATGTTAACCACTGTGACATCATCCTTGAGTTTTCACTTTCATTAGAATTAGAATGACTTTATAACATTTCCAAGATGCAACCATTAACCTATTTTTCTTGGTAGGATTTAATCCTACTGTTTATATAATAATAACATGTAAATTCCTGTAGATTTAAAGATTTATTTTGAAAAATATTTTCTTCTAATTTTGCTTCTAGATAATGTTCTGCACTACAAATTATACCTATTATGTTGTGCTCTAGTTTGGGGAAATCACTGTTTCACTTATACCTTTTGAATTTGGCATGTGCTTTGAGATATATATGTACATGCAAAACCATAGTTATATCATCTGTTGATCAGTATCCATTTCATTATACAGGTAGGAAAGTTGCAGAATTGGATTAATGCTAGTTCTAATAGGTTTGAAAAATAGATTTTTCACATATAGTCACAAGGGAGCTATCATGATTGTTCAACACAGGAAATACTCTGCTCTTCTTTGGAGCCAAAATGTGTTGCTTCAATCTTGATAGTCTGTCTGACCTTTTTATGATGAAAAGATGATCTTTTATTTCAGAAATGATGGAAATACCAAAGTGGTGATTATTTACCATTGTCTCTGTTCTTCCATATGTTGTCTCTGAAGATGTCACTACAGCATATCCTCAAATCTAATGGAGAGGAGACCATCTTGTCTCCGTTTCCATTATTCTTCCCTTGAAGTAATTGATTTAATTATATGTCTAATTGCAAGCAGAGAATTACTTCCAAATCAGCAACAGCAATACATTTCTCAATGGACTTCTCTCACATGTTTTTGGATATTGTCATAGGAGGAGGGAAATGGCTGTTGTGGCAAGGAATGCTGAAATCAAGCCTGCTGATTTCATGTCACTTGTCTAATACTCAAAGTTCCTCACTGACCTGATAGAAAATGTAGGGCATGTTTGAGGAAGAAAATGGGGATGCATGTTTGTGCATTGAAAGAACTTGTGAAGGCCAGGCAGATTAGAATAGAAGGTGGAAGGCCAGGATAAGTTTAAGGATGCATGGTGGAATGCCAGAAATGCAGGTAAAAATGTGAGGCCAGGAATAAGATAAAATGTTAGCCTCATAATCCACTGCAAGTCTGAGCTGAAACTGGTTGAAACCAACATATGGGACCCATAGTGAGGAGTGGACACAAGCCCACCAACCAAACAATCACAGAGAAACACAGATAGAGAAGAGGACCAATATCAGAAGAATGGACCTGAAGGAAGGTGCACATAAGCAGGTAGATTATAATGGTCAATGTGACTTCCTTCGTTTGACGTTGACCCCACTAGAGATCACCCATTGGACTGCGACTGATATGACACGCCTTCTTGATATGTTGGCAATAGAGCTGTAATTGCTGCTTCTGAGCACCTCCTTGTTGTAGTCTTGTGATGCCCCACCACAAGAGCTACTTGCCACTTCATTCATTCATTCATTCAATAGTATTTATTGAGCGCTTACTATGTGCACAGCACTGTACTAAGCACTTGGAATGAACAAGTCGGCAACAGATAGAGACAGTCCCTGCCATTTGAGGGGCTTACAGTCTAATCTGGGGAGACGGACAGACAAGAACAATGGCAATAAATAGAGTCAAGGGGAAGAACATCTTGTAAAAACAATGGCAACTAAATAGAATCAAGGCGATGTACATTTCATTAACAAAATAAATAGGGTAATGAAAATATATACAGTTGAGCGGACAAGTACAGTGCTGAGGGGATGGGAAGGGAGAGGGGGAGGAGCAGAGGGAACTGGGGGGGAAAGAGGGTTAAGCTGTGGAGAGGTGAGGGGGGGGTGGTAGAGGGAGTAGAGGGAGAAGAGGAACTCAGTCTGGGAAGGCCTCTTGGAGGAGGTGAGTTTTAAGTAAGGTTTTGAAGAGGGGAAGAGAATCAGTTTGGCAGAGGTGAGGAGGGAAGGCGTTCCAGGACCGCGGGAGTACGTGGCTCAGGGGTTGTCGGCGGGATAGGCGAGACCGAGGGACGGTGAGGAGGTGGGCGGCGGAGGAGCGGAGTGTGCGGGGTGGGCGGTAGAAAGAGAGAAAGGAGGAGAGGTAGGAAGGGGCAAGGTGATGGAGAGCCTTGAAGCCTAGAGTGAGGAGTTTTTGTTTGGAGCGGAGGTTGATAGGCAACCACTGGAGTTGTTTAAGAAGGGGAGTGACATGCCCAGATCGTTTCTGCAGGAAGATGAGCCGGGCAACGGAGTGAAGAATAGACTGGAGCGGGGCACTTCTGAGCACCTTATCAGTGTGGCTTGGTAGCATCAGCCCTCGGGGAAAATATTTCCCAGGGCTAACAAGAATACAATTGTGGGTTCCTGTATAATTAATCTAGAGAGTGGGAGTGGCCTTTCATTCCTTATAAAGTCTCATGAGGAAAGTTTTTGAGTGCCTATTATTGCAAATTCCTTATTCCCATCAGGAGAGGTAATGGAATTCAACTTACTGAATTTCAGATTCCATGTTTTATATTCCATATTCTCAAGACAAAACATATCTTGTTAATCTTGAGAAGTTAGAAGAATTTGAGCCATCTGTAGAGGGATGCATCAACCTATCTCTCTCTCATAAAAAACCCAGTTGAGAAAGCCTTTTGCCTCGGGACACAAAGCATAAAAAGAACACACACCGAATCATTTATGGTGTTCTGTTGTAATCTGAAATAAACCATGAATCTAATATGCATTACCCTCTGTTCTGTGAACACTACTGGGAAGCAGCATAGCTTGGGAGTCAGAATCAACCAATCATATTTATATTGAGTACTTCCTGTGTGCAGGGCACTATAGAAACTGCCTGGGAGAAATATAGCGGACACATTCCCTGCCCATAATGAGGTGGGGTGGTGAATAAAGGGAGTGAGTCAGAGTGACTTAGAAAGGAGTGGGAAAAAAGGAGATGACAGCTTACTCAGCTTACTCAGGGAAGATCTCTTGGCTTTACTCCATAAGGCACTGAAAGTGGCAAGAGTTATTGTTGGATATTTAAAGAGAGGGCATTCCAGGCTAGAGGCAGGATGTGGGAGTGAGGTTGGCAGCAATATTGATGAGATCAAGGCACAATAAGAAGGTTGACATTAGAGGAGTGAATTGGGCAGGCTGGGTTGTAGAAGGGAAACAGCAAGTTGTAGTAGGACGGGACAAGGTAACTAAGTGTTTTAAAGCCGATGGGAAGGAGTTTCTATTTGACACAGAGGTGGATGGATAAACACTGGAGATCCTTAGAGTGGGGAAACATGAACTGAACGTTTTTGTTGGAAAATGAATTGGGCAGCAGAGTGAAGTATGGACTGGAAACAGTAGAGACATGGGGCAGAGAGGTCAGAAAGGAGGTTGATACCTCCTTGATCAAGACAGGGATAGGATGAGTGTTGAATTAACATGGTAGTTTGGATGGAGAGGAAAGGACAGATTTTAGTAATGTTGTGAAGATTGAACTGACAGAATTTAGTGATAGATTGAATACGTAGGTTGAATGAGAAAGATGTGTCAAGAATACGGGCTTGTGAGACAGGAAGGATGGTGGTGGTTCAGTCTACAGAGATGGGAAAGTTGGGGAAGGACAGGGCTTGGATAGGAAGATAAGGATTTCTGATTTGGACATGCTAAGTCTGAGATTACAGCAGGTGGTGTCTTGAAGGCAGGAGAAGACGTGAGACTACTGTGATCAGGGCTGGAGTTGTAGATTTGGGATTCATCTGCATAAAGGTGGTAGTTGAGGCCATGTGAGCAAATGAGTTCTCCAAGGGAGTGGGTGTAGATGGAGAATAAAAGGGGACCCAAAACTGAATCATGAGAGAGACCCACAGTTCATTCATTATTTCATTCAATCAATCATATTTATTGAGCATTACTGTGTGTAGAGCACTGTATTAAGCACTTGGAAAGTACAGTACAGCAATAAAGGGAGAGAATCCCAGCCCACAATGGTTTTACTGTCTGCAGTTTACAGTTTACAGAGGGGAGGAGACATACATCAAAATGAATAAACAGGCATCAATATAAATAGAATTATAGATATATACATATAGACATAAGTGCTGTGGGACCGGGAGGAGGGGGAAGAGTGAAGGAAGAGAGTAAATGTGACACAGAAGGGAGGGGGATCTGAGGAAAAGGGGGCTTAGTCCATGAAGGCATCTAGGAGGAGGTGCGCTTTCAGTAGGGCTTTGAATGGGGGAAGAATGATTGGTGGATATGAGGAGGAAGGGCGTTCCAGGCCAGAGGTAAGGTGTAGGCTAGGGGTCAGTGGCTAGACAGGAGAGAAGAAGGGACAATGAGAAAGTTAGCAGAGAAGCAGAGTGTTTGGGCTGGAATGTAGAATGAGAGAAGGGAAGTGAGGTAAGAAGGGCCAAGGTGATGGAGAGCTTTGAAGCCAATAGTAAGGAGTTTTTCTTTGATATGGAGGTTGATACGCAACCATTCGAGATTTTTGAGAAGGGGGGTGACGTGCTCTGAACGTTTCTGTAGGAAGATAATCTGGGTAGTGGAGTGAAGTATGGTCAGAAAGGATCAGGAAGGATGAGTAATAGTTCTAACATGGTAGCGGTTTAGTTGGAGAGGAAAGAGCAGATTTTGGTGGTGTTGAGAAGGTGAGACCAACAGTACTTGGTGATGGATTGGATATGTGGGTTGAATGAGAGAGCGGAGTCAAGGGTGACACCAGGTTTTCAGGCCTGTGAGATGGGAAGGATGCTTGTGCCATCTACAGTGATGAGAATGTTCGGGGAGGACAGGGTTTTGGAGGAAAGATAAGGAGCTCTGTCTTGGGCATGTTGAGTTTGAGGTGGAGGGAGGACATCCAAGTAGGGATGTTCTGAAGGCAGGAAGAGATGTGAACCTGGAGGGAGGGAGAGAGAACAGAGGAGGACATAAGATTTGGGTTTCGACTGCATAGAGATGATAGTAGAGACCACGGGAGCGAATGAGTTCTCCAAGGGAGTGCAGATGGAGAATAGAAGGGGACCAAGAACTGAACCTCAAGGGACCCCTACAGCTAGGTTATGGGAGGGGGATGAGGAGCTCATGAAGGAGACTGACAATGAACTTCCAGAGAGACATAAGGAGAACCAGGAGATGACACTGTCAGTGAAGGCAAAATTGGATAATGTTTCCAGGATTTGGAGTAGAAGCCATTGGATTTGGGTAGGATATCATTTATGACCTTTGAGAAGGAGGTTTCTGTGGAGTGAAGTAGGTGGAAGCCAGATTGTAGGGGGTCAAGGAGAGAAATGGAAGAGAAGAACTTGAGAGCAAGTATGTAACCTGGAATGGAATAGTGGGAGGGTGATGGGATGATAACTGGAGGGAGCTGTGGAGTCAAGGAAGGGCTTTTTTTTGGATAGGGGAGACAAGACCACGTTTGAAAGCAGTGGAGAAGAAGTTATTGAGTGCTTAAAGATGGCAGTCAAGGAGGAAGGAAGCGAAGGGACAAGAGTTTTGGTAAGACGTGAAGGGATGGGATCAGGTGGAGGGGTAGATTTTTAGAGAAGGCAGGAGATCTCTTGAGATACTGCTGGGAAGGATGGGAGAACTAAAGAAGGGATAGGAGAAGCGAGGGACTGGAGAGGAGCAGTAGAGATTTTAGCGAGATTGCACCTGATAGTTTCAATTTTTTTCAATAAAGTAGATAGCCAGATCATTATGGCCAAGAGATGGGGGATACAAGGGGACAGGGGGTTTGAGGAGGGAGTTAAAGATCTAGAACAACTGATGAAGGTAATGGGCAATGGGTGTCAATAAGGATGGAGGAATAATTTTACCAGGCAGAGAAAAGACCAGAGTTAAAGCATAAAGGGATGAACTAGAGGTGGAAGAAGTCACCTGATATCTAGAGTTGTTCCAGCATTGGTCAGTGGCTCTTGCACAGGAGTGAAGGAAGCAGACTGTCGGGGTGATTCAAGGCTGTGGGTTAGTGGTATGAGATAGACAAAGGGATAAGAGAGAGAGTATGTTGAGTTCAGTAGCAAGGGTGATGTTGAAGGAATCAGTTTGGTCACTTAGAACCCAGGCATCAACTAGGCGTCAAATTGGCATCAATCTTGGCTCCACCAATTGTCTTCTGTGTGACCTTAGGGAAGTCACCTAACTTCTCAATAGCTCAATTCCCTCAGTTATCAAATTGGGATTGAATTATTATTCTATGTCCTACTTAGATTGTGATCCCCATGGAGTAGGGATTGTGTCCAACCTGATTAACTTTTAACTACCCTATATCAATCAGGCCAGTGCAAGACATGTAGTAAGTTCTTAAATATCATAAAAAACAAGATCAAGATAATAATGAAAATGAAAATAGTAATAACTGTGGTAGTCATTAAATACTTACTTGGTGTCAAGAACTGTACTAAGCACTGTGTAATTCAAGATAATCAGATCAGACATAGTCCCTGACTCACAAGAGGCTCTCAGTCTAAGTATGAGGGAGAAAAGTATTGAATTCCCACTTTATAAAAGAGGAAATTGAGTATAGGGAAGTTAAGTGACTCAACC
Source organism: Ornithorhynchus anatinus (assembly GCF_004115215.2). Lineage (NCBI taxonomy): Eukaryota > Metazoa > Chordata > Mammalia > Monotremata > Ornithorhynchidae > Ornithorhynchus > Ornithorhynchus anatinus. Next base: position 114,641,556 of record NC_041729.1, read on the forward strand.
AAGGTCACACAGCAAAGGAACAGTAAAGTTGGGATAATTACTTAAACCCTCTCATTATCTTGCCATGATCTTTCCACTAGGCCACTCTATTTCTCAACATGTTGCTGTTGCTAATTCTTCATTGCTGTCCACCCCACCAAATCTGAATTATGAACTTCCAGGAAATGAATGTTTCTCATGTGCAATTCCTGTATCAAACCCAGCAGTCTAAAACAGTATTTACTCAATGGTTCCAATTATTAGTGGCCTCACTGAATACATTGAAAAAACCCATGTAAGTAATTGAAAAAGTACTGTTTTATGTTTGCTTATGAAAATGTGACTGCAAACTCAAGCTAATCTGATTTTATCTTCATCATCTTTATGACATGCTCACTGAGGTATTTCAGAAAACAAACTACAAATCTGCCTAAGGGAATTTTAAAAGAAGGCAAGATCAGAGTTCATTTTAAAGAGCATTTAAATTAATTAGCTATGAAAACTAATAATAGTTTTAGCATTATTACTATGCACAATGGCATAGTATCTTTATGAATTATGACCGATTTATCAGATGAAGTTCTTCAAAACAATCTATTTGTTGCATTGCCTCACCCATTGTCTAAGTGATTTAAACTTAGTCCCAGGCCTAGCCTGGGAAAACAGAAGTTGGATATTGCATAATCCCCACTCCTAGGCACCTGCATGACACCACTGGAAACCCTTGTGCCTCTGCAGAGGAGCAGTGGTTGGGGCATTTTGGTGACAGCTCTACGAGATAAAGTTTATTGGAGTGGGTGAGGCTTATTCGATGTCACCTGACCCCAACAACCATAACAGTAGGGACACAGATGTCTAGAGCAAATAAAAATTGCTGGCCTGGAATTCCATTTCTCCAGCTATAATAGCATGCATTCATGGGAGAAAATCATTTTGAATGAGTGGCAGAAGTTCTAATCAATCATATACTTTCTGCAGTAACCAATCAGGCTGCAGCTCATTAGCAGGTCATAAATCAGTTCTTTCAACTGAGCGGAGGGAGGTCAGATATGGGTGTTCCAGCATGTCTGTAATCTAATTAAAAGTAGTTTAGGCAATTAGTGTCTGCATTTTGTACCAGACATTTTGATTTCTATAATTTCTATTTATAAGGCTACAGGAAAAGAGGAAATTTATCTGTTATTTATAAATGGCTGCTCATTATTCATGAAAATGCAATTAAGCATAATTTAAGCGTGTAAAAAGAACAACAACAGATTGACCTACACAAGGATTTCAGAGTTAAATTTTTCCTCTAATGACCTGTTTTGAAGTCAAGGCCTGTGCACAGGCATTCTCCTTATCTCAACTTGCACAGAACACAGTGAGTAAAAGATTGCTTTTATCTAGTCATAGAAATTACATTTCATAAGTTTAAATCAAAAGTGAGTCTAATTTGAACACTTCTGTTATAAGTAAAATACAAATTTTGAATTTATATGAGATGAAGTACAGTTCTTGTAGTATGATAAATGAGAAGTTTGAGCAATCATATTTTCATGTCTTCTTTTATATCAGTTTTGAATTATTGCAGAATGCTACATGTCCACAATGATATCTTTTAGCAACAAAATAATATATGGACGATTCCATTTAACCAGACACCTAAAGATTCCCAAATTGCGCTGCAGTTAAGAATACTATTCATTCATTCATTCAATAGTATTTATTGAGCACTTACTATGTGCAGAGCACTGTACTAAGCACTTGGAATGTACAATTCGGCAACAGATAGAGACAATTTCTGCCCAATGACAGGCTCACAGTCTAAACAGAAAGAGAACAACACTTTAGTAATATCCAAATTATCCAGGCAAGGTCAAACTCCTGAAGAATGAAGAGACTTGAAAAAAGCCACATAAGAAAGCAGGCTCTTGAGAGGAAGAAAGCCTACCTGCTGCCAGTGCCACCATCAATAGATGATTTACATTAAATTGATCTCTTTCGGTAAGCAACCGAAGCTCTGCTCATTGTTAGTAGAGAACTAGGAAAATGGTGATTTTCCGATTTACTGAAGGCTACGTCTCATTGGGACACGTTGTTTCAAGTACACTGTATTCCTTTAGAAACTATGCATGGGTCAAAAATGATCTAATCTCCATAGCCTGTCACAAAGTAACAATAACTTTAAGATCAAGTGTTATATAAGAAAGCACTGCATTACCAATATGTTATAGTCTTCACCACCCATCCTTAACAAGGCCTAAGATATATTGTACTGAACAAGGTAAGAAAGTTCTGTGACGGTTTTTGGGCCATGACTCAAAACATCCAATACTACGCCTGGTGAAACTGAACAAAATTACCTTTATACAATTCTCCAGAATCTATCCAGACTCATGAATGCAACCTCTGTATTATTGTATCATATAAAATGAATGAATCTTAAATGAGATAGCAGTTATCTTTTAATAATCTCACTGTAAATATTCTAGTAAGCATTTTATACAGTGCTCTACATACAATGAGCTCACAATAAATTCACAATACCATAGGCTGATTGATTGTTTTTATGGTTGTCTTCCCTGTTAGAGTGTAAGGTCCTTGTTTAGTAGTAGTAGTACTAATAGTAGTAGTAGTAATAATAATATTGATTAAGAGCTTATTATGTGCAGAGACACAGTCAGTGATAATAATGTTGGCATTTGTTAAGCGCTTACTATGTGCCTAGCACTGTTCTAAGTGCTGGGGTAGATACAAGGTAGTCAGATCGTCCCACTTGGGGCTCACAGTCTTAATCTCCATTTTACAGATGAGGTAACTGAGGCACAGAGAAGTGAAGTGACTCGCCTAAGGTCACACAGCTGACGAGAGACAGAGCTGGGATTAGAATCCATGACCTCTGACTCCCAAGCCCGGGCTCTTTCCAGGGAGCCACGACCTCACTATCTATGAATATAGGTTGGGCCAGGTGAGGAGGACTGGAAACAGTTCATCAGGAGCAAGGAAACACTAAAACATTAAAATGGCATAAAGGAATAGGACAAATATACAGTATGTAAAATAAAAACAAAAGTCAGTAGGGAGCTGTGACTACAGGAGCAGAATTAATTCTCATTATTCACAATCACTTCACTTCTTCACTTCAGTCGCATTGATTGAGCACTTACTATCAGCAGAGCACTGTACTAAGTGCTTGGAATGTACAATTCAACAACAGATAGAGGCAATCCCTGCCCAACAACAGGCTCAAAGTCTAATCGGGGGAGACAGACAACAAAACGGAACAAAACAAAAACAAGTAGTACAACAACAGCTACTAGAGAGGTTATATGAGTATACCGAGGTTATACTGCAGCTTTCCCGAGGTTATATGAGGCTTCACACTGCAATTGCAGTATTCATTTCCACTGTGGTGGTGGAAAGGAGGATGGGATAGTGTCTTCTCAACAGTGCTATGGGGAGCTGCTACTGCCCGAACGGTAGGGAATTAAGGCAGTAGACACTGTTCTAAGTGCTGGGGTACATACGAGGCATTCAGATTGTCCCGAGTAGGGCTCACAGTCTTAATCCCCATTTTACAGATGAGGTAACTGAGGCACAGAGAAGTTAAGAGACTTGTCCAAAGTCATACAGCTGACAAGTGGCAGAGTTGGGATTAGAACCCATGACCCCTGGGCTCTTTCCACTTTGTTCAGAGAGTTGTACTAAGTGGCTGGAAAAGTACAATATGACAATAAACAGTGACACTTCCTGCCCTCAGTGAGCTCACATCTAGACATCAGTACAAATAAACAAATAAAATTACAGATACGTACATAAGTGGTGTGTAGCTGGGAGGTGGGGGAAGGGCAAAGAGAGCAAGTCAGAACAATGTAGAAGGGAGTAGGAGGAGAGGAAAAGTGGGGCTCAGTCTGGGAAGGCCTCTTGGAGGAGATGTGCCTTCAATAAGGCTTTGAAGCAGGGGAAAGTAATTGTCTGTCATGGCTCTGACATCTCCAAATGTATGAACAATTGTCATCTAATCACATAAGTAGCATGAGAAGCAGCAGGGCATGGTGGATAGAGCACGGGTCTGGGAATCAGAAGGTCATGGTTTTTCATCCCAGCTCTGCCACTTGTCTGCTGTATGACCTTGGGCAAGTCACTTAACTTCTCTGTTCCTCATTTACCTCATCTATAAAATAGGGATTAAGACTGTGACCCCACTTGGGACAGGGACTGTGTCCAACCCTATTTGCTTATATCTACCCCAGTGCTTAGTACAGTGCCTGGCACATATTAAGCTCTTAACAAATGCCATAATCATCATTATTATTATTTTAATGGAGGTTTTATATGTTTTGAAGGGCTTTTTAAAAAACTTACATTTGTTAAACTCTTACTATATAGCAGGCATTTTACTAAGCACTGGGATAGATACAAGATAATCAGATAGTACATAATCCATGGTCCGCATGGGGCTCGCTGCATTAATCCCCATTTTACAGATGAGGTAACTGAGGCACAGAGAGGTCAAGTAACAGACAAGTGGTGGGGCCAGGTCCTCTGCCTCCCAGTCCCTAGGTACACTGCTTCTCTTTGTTTGCAAAATAATAATGATGGTCGTGGTGGTGGTTGTGGTATTTATTAAACTCTTATCTTTTGTATCTTTTGCCCAGCAAGTCTACACAGGACTGTAGTCTAGGAGTTTCCAGGAATAAAGGTCAGATTATAAACTGGGAATGAGAGCTAAGGAATGGAGATAGTGATTGGGCTAATTCTAACATTGCAGGCATTAATTGTTGTCTGCTACCACATTCATCACTGTATTCTATTCTCTCCAATGACAGATTATCACATGGAAATTTATATCTTATTTATGCTTTAAATTAAATTGAGATATGCTTTTCCCTTTTTAATGACTTCAAACATCATTAAGCAGCATCTTACTAGACAAAGATTAATTGTCTTATGAGTTATGAAAATTGAAAAACTTTAAAAACAAAAGATCAAGAAAAAGAGGAAGAAGGTATGAAAGTCACTTCGTAAAATAAGGTTTTATATAAATATATATATAGTGACATTTTTACACAGCTCAAATATTGATCCCTCCAGAAAACCCAATTGGCAAGCATCAAAAATAGTTATCTCCAATTCAACAACATATGTTTATCAATTAGCATTTTAGCATGAAGTATATGCCGGATTTCATTATAGATTTAAGTGATTGGCATTCATAAGAAACTCTACACATTAAGCAAACAGCAGTGAAAAATTTGTGACATTTAATGTGATTTTTTTTAATGGAAGATGATATAAATATGAATCCAAACCACCCCGGTGGAATCAACATTTGTGTGCAGCTCCTATCATTTGTTTTTAAGACCTAGATAACACCACATTTTATGGATTTGGCTATTGGAAAAAAAATCATAGGAAACATTGAATTCTATAATCTACTGTTGAAGGAGAGAAGTTAATTCAGTTTTCCATACAAAGCACCCAGGATTGCAACATCATATTCTCGTGAGCCTGTGCACCCTTCCCAGTTCTCAGACTGAAGCAGAAAATCACTGGTTGTTCCTTAGCAACAGAGTTCCATGTTAACGGGGAAATGCAGTGACTGGAATACTAAAGCTTAGTAGGGGCTTATGGTACACTCACTCATCCTGATCCCCAAGATTCAGGGACAGTTGTGGTGAGATCAAGTCACTAGTTCCTATGTGGCCAGTAGATTCTAGAACTCTCCATCTCAGCCATTTTCCATCCCATTCTCTTAATATAGCCTTCCTAGGAACATATAAGGACAAGCCTTGATATGGTTAACAGGTGTACAGTGACCTGCACACTGATAAATACAGAGATATAAAAAAACAGGGACAGATGGAGACTGAAAAGAGATCAAGAAAGACAGAGAAGAAAGCAGAAATAATCAGAGAGAGAAAGGCAAAACAAGAGAGACAGACACAAAGAGTCATAGTCACAAAGATAACTTTAAGAGGTGGAGAAGCTCACATGAAGGGGCATAGAAGAAGATAGAGTCAGGGGCAGGTGTGATATGTATGGGAATGATAATAATAATAATAATAACTGTGGTATTTGTTAAGCCCTTACCGCGTGCCAGGCACAGTACTAAGAGCTGGGTTGGACACAAGCAATATGGGGTAGACACAGTCCCTGTGCCATGTTGTACTCACAGTCTCAATCCCCATTTTACAGATGAGGGAACTGAGACCCAGAGAAATGAAGTGACTTGACCAAGGTCACACATTAGACAAGTTGCAGACCCAGAATTAGAATCCATGAAGTTCTAAGTCCCAGACCCGTTGCTCTATTCACTATGCCATGCTGCATAAGTAGGGGGAAGAATAGGTATTGAATCTCCATCTTGCAGATGAGGCAACTGAGGCACAGGAAAGTTAGGTGGCTTGTCCAAGTCACACAGCAGGTAATTGGCAGAGCTGGGATTTGAACCCAAGGACTCTGATTCCTAGTTGTTTGTTCTATCCACTAGGCCATGATGTTTCCCTAAGAACCAATGGAATGAGCTGAACTGTTCCTTGTCCTCCTTCCTCTGTGTTGTAGAAGAGCACCATGCTTTAACTAACTGAGTTAACAAGCCATTCTCTGCTGACCCTGCTGTTCAGTGGCAGAAGATATTCCTACAGATGTGTTGCCCTGCCCAGACAGTGCTAAAAACAAGGAGAGTCACAATAGAAGAAATCATGGCTGTAGAGAATGCTAATAAGATTGTAATAGGGAGGAGCAGTTTGATGCCATGTCTCTCCTAATAAATATGAGTTATTTGTCTATTCTCAAAATAGTTATTCACAAAACTAGATTAAAAACCATTGTCTTCAGATTAATTTTGTAAAGGTAATGGGTAATTGGGTAACCACTGAAATCTACAAATTAGCTAAAAATATACTTTTAGCTGTGAGTTTTGAAATTCTACCTGTTTCCAACATTTTAACAGATAATCCTCACCAGTAAGGCTCTTTATTAAGGGAGATGTTAAATTTGCATTTAGCCAATAACCCTTCATTTTCAGTCTCAATCACCCTTCTGTACTCTTGTGTTTACATTTCTGAAAATTTTGACCCCAGCCTGCTCTTTTTATTTCTTCTATATCTCTTTCTGTTCTTAAATTCATGTCTCAATGGGTCACTATGACAAATTTGAAATGTTTATCCAGGTTATTCCAGTCATGTAAGAAGACTCTGGGATCAGTAATATCCCCAATTTGTAAGTTAGTTGAAGGTTCTAAGAAAGTTTCAACTAAAAGGGATAAAATCAGTATCTTGTTAAAATGCAAATGCAACATACATTCTCTTATTAACGGGAATTTCTTTCAGAAGATCTAAAATACCTTTTTTAGTAAATTAGCACAATGTATTTTAGAGTACAGTGGAACACAAAAGAAATAATATTTTTATATTTGCTCTACCCCATATTCAGGAGAAATATCTAGAAGACAGGTAATATGGCTTAGAAGAGTGAGATTGAAAAGAAAAATGAAATATTTTTATGTACATACATTTTAGAAGTTAACTTCAAGGATTTGTCACTTTATGTTATTATGTGATAAAGAATGTGTACATTATTATCAGTGCATATAAAAGACATTTCACTTTTTCTATGAAAATATTTGTTTTGGGGGGATTAATAGCTCAGATGTTTGAATACTAATGGATACAAATTGTCAGGGAAGTTCTTGGTGTAAATTTAATATTTCCCTTTTTGAAAAATGTACTTAAGAACCTTTATTTCTAAAATAACTAATTGGCTTAGAGGACTAATTTATCCAGGTTAAGTCTTAATTACAGAGCAGTAGATGGTTCCCAGATGGTGAAATGTCAATTTTTTTTTTTTAATTTCAACCAGTCTTCAATTTACAAGTGCTTCCCTGAGGACTGTTTCTGTGCTAAAATTATAATACTAAGAAAAAAATAAATTAATTTAAAACAAAAATGGCATGGTTACATATTTTCCCAAGCTATGAACTGGAAAAAATACACAAGGAAAAGGAAAGAGACAGAATAGGTTTAGAAGATGACAAATGCAAAGAAAGATTACATAATCCCTGTATTTGAGGAAAAGTTTAATTCTGTCTTGGAGCAGACACTTTAGAAAGGTCTCAAAGAACAAGAAAAAATACAAAGACCTACAAGAAAAATGTCTGGAGATATTTATGGTTCAATAAAAGCTGTTTGATGGGGAAACTATGTTTTAATGAATGTGTTTTAAATGAATTGGAACAAAATCAAAACTGCCTCTCCTCCTGCCATATTTGGGAAGGATTCTTCTGTGAATCTATATAGCCGAGACACTACGTGTTAGCCACCCTCCTCTAACAGGCAGAAGGAATGAAGATTCTATGCACTTCACGTTTAATCTCAGTGGAGAAAACATACATTTGGGACAAGCATGGTGCAGGGAGCTGAGAAAGGGTTGCTGCTTTTCAGATGAAATACTCTCATTTTTAACAGTTTCTCTTATGTACTTTCTTTTTCATTGGTGACATCACAATCCCATAGGAGTTCCCATGTGTTGTGGCAGATATTATATAAATCAATCAATCAATCATTATCTATTGAGTGCTTGATGAGTGTATGTAACTGTACTATTTAATGTATTTATTATGGCATTTATTCAGAGTTTAGTATGTGTCAAGCACTGTTCTAAGCACTGGGGTATATGCACTATAATCAAGTTGGACCCAGCCCCTGATCCACATGGAGCTCACAGTCTAAGGAGTTCGATTTAACCCCCATTTTAGAAACTCAAGGTCTGAGAAGTTCAGTGACTTGGCGAAGGTCACATAGTAAGCAAGTGGCAGAAAAAGGATTAGAACATAGGTCCTCTGTCTTCGAGGCCCACACTCTCTCCATTACACCATGCTGTTATACTTCCGAGAGTACAGTACAATAAAGTTGGTAAACACAAACCCGGACCACAGGATAATAGGAATTAAGAAGGAGGTAGGAACAATGAGTGGCACTGTCAGATTATACCAGAATAAACCTGATTTCAGATCTGTTCCAGGAGGTTTGAGATAGTTTTTAGAACTGAATTTCCAGTTACAACCCTTTCAAGAAACAGTCCTTGGAAATGGGACATTTCAAATTATCCAACCTGTATCCTGCTGGATCTTGGATGTGAGAACTGTGGAACCAAAATGCTCTGCAAATTTCTTATAAAATCCTGCTCTTTGCTATTCTCAGAAAGTTCAAACAACTGTTTTATTTTATAAATTTTATCTTAGCATGTGGGAAAATGGATTAAAACCATTTATACACTACAATTTCTTCTAATAAAATATACATTCTCAGTATTGACTGAGTTCCTACTGTACCCAAAGATAGAGAGTGGTGCTATGTGGCACCTTGAATTGTTTGATTATTCAGGCAGAGGAGCTTCCAGGTTAACTAAAAACCATATGTAAGTTGATCAAATGTCTAGATTACTTAAATAGCTTGGGTTAATGACTGCCATTTTGTTAGATCTAACATGTTCTGTAAATAGGCTCTAAAATTACATCATTTTTCACATGCAATTTGATAGTCAATCAGCAGGCAGGCAAAAAAAAATCCACTATGTAATTAAGACAGCAGTTCAGGGACAATCAATAAGTAGCATGCATTTGGTTCCTATTGTATGCAGAATACTATTCTAATTGCTTGAGCAAATACAAGCTCTTATAGGAGTTTACAATAGCATGAAGGAGGTGTGGGGGTAAACATAAAATGATTTGAATATAAGAGAGAAAAGAGAAAATAAGGATGGATAAGTGAATACATGAATACTTAAATAGTAGAGTATCTGAATCAGTAGATTCATAATATACATAATTCGTAATTCCATATTTGATAGGAAGATATAACCTGCAGAGAATAAAGTTCATCAGAAGAACCCAAAATCTCTAGTAACATCAAAAAATTCTAATCATTCAAATATGGACAAAATGAGAACAAAATTCTGCCAAATGCGGACACTGAAATTCATATACACGATGGGAATACCACAGATGTGGAAGTAAGCGACAAAAGCCTGGGACTAACCAATCAATTAAACAATCAATCATATTTATGGAGTACTTACTTTGTCCATACACTGCACTTGGGAGAGTACAATATAACAGAGTTGGTAGACACATACACTACTCACAATAAGCTCACAGTCTAGCGGGAAGGACAGAAATTATTATAAATAAATGGGGAAAAGTGGGGCTTAGTTTGGGAGTCCCATCAAGTCTCTCTTCCATCTCTATTGTATTGCTTTCTCCCAACTGCTTAGTACAATACTCTGTGCACAGTAGGGACTCAATAAATCTCACTGACATGTTAATTTTTCCCATAAGGTCCTGGCATTCTGTCAAGAGGAAATGACACTCTAACTTTCAAAATCTTTCCAATCAATCTGTGCCTGTGACTCCATCCCTTTTCCTTTTCAAAAAACACTTTCTTCCCTCATTCCCTCTAAACCCCACTTAATCCAGTTCTCTGGACACAGTAAGTACTCTCCAAATGCCAATGATTCATTGACTCCCATTTCTATTGTTCACAACAGCTATTTCAGATTTTAAACTCCCTCTTCAAAATCGCTGTTCTGCATCCTCTCCTATCTCTTGCCCTTGACCACCTGGACACCTATTGATAAGATTGAAACCATAAGGCATGCTCTCCCTATATCTGCCTTGCATCTCTCTCTTCCCACCCTCCTCCTGCCCCTTCTTTGACTACTCCATCTTTCTGAGCAGTCTCAAAAGTAGATCTCCTGCCTCTTGTAAAAATCTATCCCTCCATCTTCAACTCCAACCTCATCCCATCAGTTTATTAAAACACTTACCTCTTCTGTCTTCCCTCCCTGAACAGCATATTCAACCCCTGACTCTCCAATGGCACATCCCACAGCTTTCAAACATGCCTATGTATCCCCTAACTGTCCCATATCTTAGAAAGCAAACAAACAAAAAACACTCCCTTGATCCCAAGGTACCCTGCAGTTATTACCCCATCTCCCTCCTATCACTTCTTTCCAAAGTCTTCAAGAGAATCATTTACACCCACTGCTTCCATTTCCTCTTTTTTTGACCTCCTACAATCTGGCATCTGCCCCCTCTACTCCATGGAAACTTCCCTCTCAAAGATCACCAGTGACATCCTTTTGGCAAAACAAATTGTCTCCCCTACTATATCTAATCCTCCTCAATTACTCAGCTACCTCTGACACTGTGGACTACTCCTTCTCCTGGAAACACTACCCATCCTGGTTTCACCAACTTTGTCCTGTTACGTTTCTCTTCCTATCCCTCTGCCTGCTCCTTCTCAATCTTTTTTCACAGTTCCTCTTTGGCCTCTTACCTCCTAAATGTAGGAATCACTCAGGCTTAGTTTTAGGTTCCCTTCTATTAACTCATTTGATCCTAGGTTTAAGCTACCTGCTCCCTTTCCAGCCCTGATCACTCTGCTTCTCTACAGTTACACATTCTGTCTACCTTTAGGACATCTCTACTTGGGTATTCCACCAACACCTTAATGATGTCCAAAACAGAGCTCCTCAACTTCTCACCCAAACCATGGTTTCCCCTTGACTTTTCCATCATGCCCACAAATCTGCTGTTATCCTTAATTCATCTCTATCATTCAACCCTTAAATTTTGTCTATCACCAAATCATGTTGGTACTACCTTGACAACATATCCAGAATCCATCCCTTCCTCTCCATCTAAACTGCTTCCATGATAAACTAAGCTGTTAGACTACTGCATTAGCTTCCTTGCTGATCTCCTTGCTTGTTCAATCTTCCCTTTCCAGTCAATACTTCACTATTCTTCTCAGATCATTTACCTAAAAAAAAATTGAGCCTATGTCTCCCCATTTCTCAAAAACATCCATAGGGTGGTTATCCATCTCTGCATCAAGTAGAAACTCCTTATCTTGTTTTTTAAGGCACTCAATAAGCTTGCCCATTCATAACTAACTTAATTCATACTACAATCAAAGGTATACAGTTTGATCCTCTAATGCCAACCTATCGCTGTACTTTGATCTTGCCTGTCTCACTGCCAGATCCTAGCCCGCATTCTCTCTCTCTGGCCTGGAATTCATTCTCCTCTCATATCAACAGACAATCTTTCTCCCCATCTTCAAAGCTCTACTTAAAATCATATGTTTTCTAACAGACCTCTCCTGAATAATCCCTAATTTCTCTCATTCACCTTCCCTTTCACGTTGCCTATTCACTTTGGATACGCTTCCATTAAAAGCTTGATACTCATTCCACCCCACCCCCAGCCCCGTAATTATTATGTACCATCCCATTTCCCCATCAGTAACTGATCTGAATAACTAACTTTCCCATCTACACCGTGAGCTTTCTGTGAGCAGGGAAGATGTGCTCTGTCCACAGTAAGTACTCAATAAATACAACTGAATGAATGTCTACCAGTTGTATTACACTGTTTTATCCCAAGCACCTGAACAATGCTCCAAGAAGAATAAGCACTCTCAATAATATGAGTGATTGAATGGTAAGAGAAAGATGGGGAGTTAACTGGAGGGTGCCTCATGTCAAGGGAGGAATTGTTTAGGATCTATACATGGATGTGTTTGAAAGCAGTGCAGAAAAAGCCATTGTGGAAGGGAAATGGTAAATGTTTTAATAAGTTGTGAGTGGATGGGGTTGGATGCGGTTGGAGGTGTGGTAGGATAGGATAGATTTTGAGAGGAAAGCAGGAGATCTCCTCCAGAGATATGTTAGGAAGGATGGGAGAATCAAAGAAGGGAAAGAAAGAGGTTGGAACTGAAGAGGATTAAGGGAGAGTTTAGGGAGACCGTGACTAATGGTTTCAGTTTTATCAATGAAATAAATGGTAATAGCATTCATTAATGGCAACAGATATGAGGTATGAAACAGCTGGCACAGGCAATGGTCACTGGACTCAGTAAGGATTGGAAAAGTGAATCACCAGGTAGTTAGTGATAAAACAGAGCATTTATTTCCTACCACTGCTAGTCTAGTGTTTCTCTCATTCATTCTTTCCTGCTGATATTTAACTCAATGACAAAATGCAACCCTGGCTCCCTCTAATTCTTCAAATGAAAGGCAGTATATAAATAGAAAGTGGAAGTAATTAGCATAATAGAGGATTTTTAAGGAAGATTGTTGTAGCCTAGATTGAGAAATTGCTTTATAAATACAAATGCTTACTGAAACTGAATTTTACTGCTACTTAGTAAAATAACCACATTATATGGAATTTGGCCCAAATAATCCACAGAACCTATGATTTAGCCTTTTTACCTTATGCTCCCAATTTGCCACCTAACCAAAACATAAGATGAAGCAATAATAATGATAATAATAATAATAATAATAATAATGGTATTTGTCAAGTGCTTACTATGTGCCAGGCACTGTTCTAAGTGCTGGGGTGGATACAAGCCAGTCGGGGTGGACACAGTCCCTGTCCCATCTTGTGCTCACAATCTCAATCCCCATATTACAGATAAGGTAACTGAGACCCGGAGAAGTTAAGTGACTTGCCCCAAATCATAAGCAGTCAAGTGGCAGAGGCAGAATTAGAACCCAAGACCTTCTGACTCCTAGATCCGTGCTCTATCCACTAGAGAAGGAGCATCCAGCTATCTTTTGAATAAAGCTGGCACCTCTTACCTTGCTAATCCATTCATTTTGAAAGAAAGGGAGAAGCACTTGAAATTTTTCTTTACACTAAGGTGGAGTTTGCACAGGCCAGAGGAATTCAAGAGTTATTCACTGAAGAATATTAATGTAGATAGATAACTTAATCATTTAAGCACCAAGTAGTCTACTTTTTGCTTGACTCAGCTAGATAAAGTCCCTGAACAGGGCTGTGGTCAGGGATTGGCATGCTCAAAGAGTATGTTTGAGGGATAAATTCCATTCTCTTCTTCTTCTAGCTGCTTCTGTGCCAAAAAAGAAGTGAAGAGTCTAGACAAGTGACTAGAAAAGTCACTAGATAAGAGGGGAAGACAAGGGGAAGATGGATGATGACACAACCAATGTGATATAAGATTTCTCAATCTCTTTCCTCTTTAAAAGTAAAGCAGCTTTTTCTACCACTTCCATAATGGGCTTTGGCTATGGAATCCTTTATAAGTCATGGAAACGTGGGGTCTGTAAAGAATAGAAGAACAGAAGCCTACAAGTAATGCCATTACATCTGCAAGGCAGTGGTCCATCCATCCCAGCAGTCTAGCTCTCTCTGGGGCAACAGGATGCTCGGAGGAACCCGGTGATGACTACGAACCTTTGTTCATATCAGTCCTAATAGTGATGGATTCACTAGTAATATCATTCACGTCTAAATTCCTTTTTAAAGCCTTTAGTAACTCATCAATGGAATTGTCAAAGTATCTTTTTACCCTACTGCTATTTCTGGTCTGTTCAAACCTCCTGGGATAACAACCTACATATGCTTACTAACCAATTAGTCAGTGGCATGGATTTAATTTAACACTGGAATCTTCTGATGAAACTTTACCAGAAAGCCAGAGAGGCACAGAAAAGAATGTTCAAACTATTCAAGAAAAAGGTTATTAAACAGGATCTACTTAATCTTACTATTTTATGCAAAAAGATAAAACTATGGGTCATTTGACCAATTTGAAACCTTAAAAGAGAAGAATTACTTTTTAAACTGAACGCCCCTCCAATGTAACCATTTAATGTCACGCAGTGCTTCACTGAGGTGACTTTAAACAACAATGTCACCCTCAGTGCATCAAGGTATCTGGTAAGCCCAGGGGATCTGATTGGATGACAGTATGTTGGATTAACAGTCACCAGGGATTTTCTTTCTTCTAAAGCAATGTGACAAGAAATGATGGATGTCAAAACGTTATAAAGCCTGGGTCATTGTCCCAGCCAGATTAAACAGACAAGCTTTCAAAATTCCAGTGCTCCAAATCTGTCAACAATCAGTAGCCCAATGTTGTTTTTTGACTGGGGCAATTTCAGAAAGAAAAACAATCTCCTTACTACCAGAACCTGCTCTAACAATATAGTGAGAACATGGACTTGAGATATGAGAAGATATTTGCAATCTAAAAGATATTTACAATCAATTGCTTATTCAGAATATTGCATCTTGCTTATCCTACAATATTTTAGGTTAAACTGAAAAACACTTCAAAAATCAAACAAAGCCAAATGCCTCTAGACTTAAATCACTCAATAAGGAGATACACATAGAGTAGCTAGCATGGCTTTGTGAAATCTTAAAGGGGACCAAGTAAAACAGTATAGGAGTCAGGAGAAATATGTTTTCCTTCCAGTTCTACCCCTAATCTGCCACATGACCATATACTGAGCTTGCTGGGCCTCAGTTCCCAAGGAAAGTAGCTTCACTTTTCTCCACTCACATTAGCTAACTATTTTCAGGATTTCTTGTGACCCTATCTACCACACAAGATACCAAGATAGTTGTTTGGTCAGAAACCTCACCTCTGCTGACACAAATCCAACAGGTATTTTGCTATTTCTGATAGGTTCATCTTCCCCACTTGACTGAGGCATGGGTTGGGCATTGTAGGAGATTGGCTACTGAATGCCATAATTATAATTAGAAAATGCCTAGAACATCTTTTGGATTCCCCAGCTATGTATTTACAAATACTGTCCTAAATCATTAGATTCACAAGCATCCCCTTTGGCTTCTAAGACTGGTTTACTCCTTTTTCATTTCAAAAGGAAAATCATTTTTCATTAGTAGTATTGATTGAGCATCTACTGTATTAAACACTTGGGAGAGTCTACCAACAGAATTGACTCACTGACCATAAGTTTGCAGTCTGGATTGGGAGTAATATTAATATGATATTAATATCAATAAATATTATTAATATTTTATCAATAAATCAATATGAGTAAATATAAAGGCAAATACATTGTTTATTATATAAAATTTATAGATATGTGCATAACACTCCCCATGTACCTTCTTTCTACAAGTCCAGCCTGTAGGTTTCTTCTGTCCTGAGGGAAGAATACAAAATACCAACCTACCTATTATATGATTCATGATCAACTGACATATTATAGTATGTATTGAGTGCTTACTCTTTTTAGAGCAATGTATTAGTACTTGGGAGAGAACAGTACTCTGCAGACATGATCTTGCCCTCGGTTTACAAGTTTGCAATCAAGTGGGAGTGTATGATAAAAACACATCTATTTCAGGCAAAGAACAAGGTGATGACATCATACATTGTGCAGCCAGTGCACTGTCAAATCATTTGGCCAACATGGCAAAAGAATCATTTCTATCATCCATCAGAACTGCCAACGAAACAGGGAGAAATCTCTGGGATCCTGCAGCCTCTTGCTCTGCAGATAATAGATCCAATCCCAACCTCACAGAACTTATGTACATATCGATCAACCCGACAGTGGAAGAGTACAACAAAACAGAATTAGCAGACACAATCTCTGCCCATAACAGGTTTTTAGTCTATAATACAAGCTTACTGTAATTATATATTATAAATTACTTTTTTATTTAGATTAATGTCTGTACCCATCTAAGATGAAAGGTCAGTATCAGCAGGGAACATTGTCAAGCCAACTTTGACACAGTTCAGTGCCCTGCACAAAGTGCTCAATAAATGCCACTGACTGATTGATTGATTGGAGCTGAGGATGTCCCCACCAGTAGTCTACATGCCCTCCTACCCAGAGAACCCTAAGAGGGTGAGATAGTGCAAGGCTCATGGGTAAAGAATAGCAACAAAGGAGAAAGTACTATCCTCCATGCAGTACTAGCTGTTCCAGGAGAATCAGTGTAGTATCCTCACAATGTGGCATAAACTGGCTTCGCAGGCATGATTACAGCCACCCGTCATTTATCAGACAG
Source organism: Ornithorhynchus anatinus (assembly GCF_004115215.2). Taxonomy (NCBI): domain Eukaryota; kingdom Metazoa; phylum Chordata; class Mammalia; order Monotremata; family Ornithorhynchidae; genus Ornithorhynchus; species Ornithorhynchus anatinus. The sequence goes on from NC_041729.1 coordinate 114,658,393, forward strand.
AGTTCTCTCCCCTTGGAGTAGTGGGAAACAGCCACTATGCAACAAGAAAACTCCCTGAATTGCAAAGGATCGTATTCTTGTCCCATGCCCTAATTGTCTCTTGGCCACAGAGATGGGACAGTGCTCAAAGCTTCCCAACTTTCCCAATACCCTGGCTGGATGTACCCACCTAATGCTACCCTAATTGCAGGCAGGCAGTCTTGGCTGCCTAGCAATCCCTAACTGAAACAAAGAAGAGGCCTGTAGGGAAGGGAAGCAAGGAGGGAAAACAAAGTGGAAGTTTAATTCTTCCAATAATAAAATAATGGTTTGATTAATAATTTACTGTGTACCAATAAATGTGGTAAATGCTGGGTAGGTGCAAGATAACTTGATTAGAAACAGTTACTTTTCTACATAGGACTCACAGTCTAAGAGTTTGGATGATCTAGTATTTTATTCTGATTTTACAGATGAGTGGACTAAGGCACTAGAAAGATAGGAGAGCAGACCTAGCACAAGAACTAAGGTCTCCTGGAATTTGGTTGCATGCTCTTTCTCGTAAACCAAACTGACTCCATAACTTGCACAATAATCCAATCAAAAATGAACATCATGTGGAATAAAATGGCAGAGAAATGGAAGACTACTTTGATTTTAGGCTAGATGTAGTTGCCAATATGATGACTCCTTGATTTCCCTTCGATTTGCCCTGCAATATTTTAGGCCCTGGTTGCCTGGATCCTAATGTTTTTCTGAAAGTCATGAACTTACAAGATCTCATTTTTGGGATAAGGTCAATCTTAAATATAGTTAAATAATTGTAGTTAAATGAGAATGAAATTATTTCCTTTTGACATTCGGTTGATTTTGTGACAAGATCCTGGCTCATAAAACAGAAAGTGCTATTTTCCTCTGCATAAAATTCATTTTGGAAATCAAGCCTACAAATACAACAGATAGTGAGATGTTAACAATACTAAGCATTGTTCAGTCACAGTCCTCACTCAAAGATAATGTCAAGGTTGAGGGCTTATGATTCAAGGAGGTGGATGGGGTCAACAGTTACGAGAATGATTGTACTCATATTTATAAGTTTTTGAGTTCATTCAATTACCTATTTTGCCACTCTAGCTGTATACTTTTAAAAATATATTTCTGTCCTATCAGAAGGCAAGTGCCTTATGGACATAGACTATACTACTTCTTTATTCTGAACTTCACAAGCTCCTAAAACAGTTCACTACATCAGTCAACCAAAGAATCAATGGTGAAATTTCTCTTTGCACAGTTTTCACAAGCCAAGTGAATTGAAGGGTTGAGTAATTATTCACGAAGAACATTAGTATAGAGAGATAAGCTAATAATTAAATCATCAAGTATCCCAATTTTTGGCTTGACTCCATCCATTCATTCAATTATATTTATTAAGTGCTTACTGTGTACTGTTATTGGGAAATAGTAGAAGAATAAACAGTGACATTCCCTGCCCACAACAATCTCACAGTATAGAGGAGGGGAAGCAGATATCACTACATATAAATAAAATTACAGATATATACATGCAGTGCTCTGTGCCTGCCGGCAGGAGAGCAAAGGGAACAAGTCAGGGCAATGTAGAAGGGAGTGGGAGATGAAGAATAGTGGGGCTTTGTCTTGAAAGCCCTCTTGGAGGAGATGTTCTTTCCAAAAGGCTTTGAAGTAGGGGGAGAATAATTGTCTGTCAGATTTGAGGATGGAGAGCATTCCAGGCCAGAGACAGGATATGGGTCAGGGATAGGCAGTGAGGCAGGCAAGATTGAGACACAGTGAGAAGGTTAGCACCAGAAGAATGGAGTATGCAGGCTGGGTTGTAGTACAGAAGCGAGGTTAGGTGTGTGTGTGGGGGGGCGGTGATGGAAAGTTTTGAAGCCAATGGTGAGGAGTTTTTGTTTGATACAGAGGTGGATAAGCAACCACTGGAGATTTTAGAGGAGGAGGGGGTGACATGTCGTGAACGTTTCTGTAGGAAAGATGATATGGGTAGCAGTGAGAGGTTTGGACTGGAGTGGGTAGAAGTCAGCAAGGAGGCTGATGCAGTAATCTAGGCAGGATAGGGTGAGTCTTGCTTAATTTTCAAGTTGATTCTATTCTGTGATCAAAGATGGGTTAAGTGAGTGAGAATATGGGAAAGGGAAGGGGAAAGAAATTCTTGTTAATGTTCTGAGAAATCAGGCTTATTTTTAGCATTGCCTTATAAAATTCAAAGCAGTAATGAATGAATGAAGATTGAATATAAGTGCCCTTTTCTTTTACTTCAGATTATACCCAAATTTAAAATTTAGATAATTGAGAGATAATATATTGTTAAATGTTAAACCAAGGTTTGAGGAACTGAAAGTCATAATCTTTACCTTGAAGGTTATGTAACAATTTTAATACTTCTGTTTTCCAATTAGGTAAATTCAAGCTCCTTGTGGTCAGGGATTGTGTCCACCAACTCTATTCAATTGTACTTATCAAGGTGCTTAGTAGAGTGCCCTGCCTACAGTAAACATTGAATAAATAGCACTGATTAAGAGGGAAAATAAGGGCTTAGTCAGAGAAGGGATCTTAGAGGCAATGTGAGACTTAGAATGTGGTAAGAGTGATAGTTTGTCCTGTATGAATGTGTGAGTTCCAGGCCAGAGGGAAAACTTGGGCAAGGGATCAACAGCAAGATAGATGAGACTGAGGTACAATATGCAGTTTGGCAGTAGAGGAGCAAAATGTGTGGGCTATTGTACCAGGAAATCCATGAGGTAGGATAAGAGGAAGAGAGCTGAGTTTGCTTCAAATGCATGATAAGGAGTTTTTGATAAGCAACTGCTGGAGGTTTTCAAGGAATACAAAGACATGGATTCAACTTTTTATTTTTAGAAACTGATCGAGGCAAGAAAGAACTGAAATGGTGAGAGATGGAGGCAGGGAAGTCAGTTAGGAGGTTGAGGAAGTTGTTAAGGTGGTATGTGATATGTGTTTGGAGTAGGTTGGATTTACTGTAGGCTGTAAGCTTGGTGTGGGTAGGGAATGTGTCTCTTATAGTCTTATATTGTATTCTCCCAAGTGCTTAATACAGTTCTCTACACTCAGTAATTGTTCAATATATACGATTAGAACCCAGATCCTCTGACTCTCAGGCCCCATGCTTTTTCCACTAGACCATGCTGGTTTTGGTGGTGACAGACAGAATATGTGGGTTGAAAGACAGGAATGAGTCAAACGCCTGGAAGTCAGAGGATGTAGGTTTCAAGTCTGGATCCACACTTGCCTGTTATGTGACCTTGGGCAAGTAACAAATTCTCTGTGTCTTCGTTTCCTCACCTGTAAAAAGTTCTCCTCCTTAAAATCTGAGGGCCTTGTAAAGCAGGGACTGTGTCTGACCTGACTAACTTATATCTACCTCAGTTCTATTAGCATTTGGCACGTAGGAAGCACTTATCAAGTACCATAATTATTATTTTTCTATGTTTTTATATTCTTGCCAGATCTCCTGGTTTGTTTGTCTGCCTCTTTCAGTTAATCAGTTTATCATACAGGTCAATCATACTACTTCAGTCAATCATATAGGTTGCTGCGTGGGTATCCTGCTGGTACCCATTCTGGTGTGTTGCCGTGCCCACCATACAGTTCACTGTCAGTAACCTTGGCCTGCCATTTGATGCTGAGCATGATTCATAGATGGTGATAGTAAAAGTGCTGTAGAAGCTTGATGGGTATTCTATAGTTGTTCGGTGTCTCACAGACATATTGGAGTTTGGCACCACAACTCACTTAGAGATCTCCAACTTGGAATGGAATTTAATTCCCCATCATCACCAAGCTGCTCTGTTGTGTGCCTGCTAAAAGCTATGCCATCCTTTTAAACTCTACTTTCCATCTCCTTACCTATCCATGCATCATTGGACAGTAAACTGGCTGTGCAGCAAAAACCCATTCACTACCTGAATTACAATGCACTTTAAGGCCAATATGCAGCAGAATGAAGCAAGACCCAGAGTGTGGAAAGACAGGAGGCAAGAAGGTCAGTGAGGAGGCTGATGCAGTAATCAAGGCAGGATATGAAACTGCTGTGATCAGTGTGAAGGTAGTTTTGAATGGGTTAGTGACAGGGTTGGGGATTATCAAAACTACTCTGATTGGATTAAGGCCATTCCTGCCATTCTATCTGATCTTCTGTCAATCAGTTGAAGGGTTTAATTCATGGAAAGGTTATAGAAAGTCTTTTCTGATTGGTTAGTCCCCATCTTTGCTGATTAGTTCCTCCTGATATGAGAAGCATTTTTTTTTTTTAGGATCTGAAACTTTATTAAAATTTCTTTAGAGATGGAGAGAATGTTTAGGAAAAATCAAAATTAGTATCCAGGAAGGGTTTGGAGCCAGGGTTTTCCTGCTGACAGGATCAGAAACTTCATTAAAACTTTATTAGAGAAATAGAGAATATGCATCCTCCACATCCCTAGCTCCTTAGTCCCTACAGTGGGAGGTGTCTGAAGCCAGTGCTACCACATCTCAGCAGGAATTTAATCAAAATCCCCCTGTTCTCAGGTAATAGTGAGATCATAGTGGGACACAGAGACTGAGAAACTGAGGTGAGAGACTACTGTGGAAAATCAGAATTAGTACCCTTACCTGTCCCCAAACCCACTGCTGAGCTATTGGGGGGGACTTGGAGCTGGGGCTAGTGCTTAATATGCCCACAGCCACCCTGGCTCCTTGGGGCAAAGAGGTGGGCAGGAAGAAGGAAAAGGGGCCACTTGACTGCTATGTGACCTTGGGCAAGTCATTTAACATCTCTGTGCCTCAGTTACCTCATCTGTAAAATAGGGATTAAGACTGAGCCCCACATGGGACTTGGACTGTGTCCAACCTTATTATTCATTCAGTCATTCAGTCATTCAGGTGTATTTATTAAGTGTTTCCTGTGTGCAGACCACTGTACTAAGAGCTTGGGAAAGAACAATACAGTAATAAAGACAGACAATCCCTTCCCACAAATAGCTCAAAGTCTAGGGCAGGGAGACAGACATCGATACAAGTAAACAGACATTGATATAAATCAATAAAATTAGCTTGCCTCTTCGCCAGCATTAGTGCAGTACCTTGCACGTAGTAAGCACTTAATAATTACCATACCATCAACAAAATAAAAAAAAGGGGCTTGGAAGATAGAAACCAAGTACACCAAATATCCCATCAAAGCTGGGGCTGCCCTTAGCCACCCAGCTACTTTGGATACAGAGATTTGGAGCTTGACAGAGAGGAAACGGAGGTAGATGAAGGGAAGGAGGAGAGTGAGCAAGGTAGATACTGGGCTCACCAGTCCCAGACAATTTATTTTTTAATTTATTTTTAAATAAAAAGAATCCTTACCATTACCTCCCCCTTGCCAGTCATATTCATTTACTCAATCATATTTATTGGCCACTTACTGTGTTCAGAGTTCTGCACTAAACGCTTGGGAAAATACAATACAGCAATTAAGAGAGAAAATCCTGTCCACAGTGAGTTCCACAGATAGGGGAACCACAGCACTGGGGGCCTTTTTTTTAAATTTAGAGCATCATTAACAGTAGCTCTCCAGTTCCCTTCCCTCCCCTCCCAGAGAGTGGCAGTGGTGATAGCAGGGCCCGGTACTGCAACTCTCTACAACTGGCCAGGAAGCTGCGGTGGCCCATAGGGATCAGTTTGAGGTTCACCTCTGACACTTGCTTCGGTTTCAGAGGAATCTGTGCTTGTTCCTGTAGTCAGCCTAATTTCCTTCCTCCCCAACTTCATGGAAAGTCCTGTCTCCCTCTTCTCTGGCTCCTCCTCCTTTTCACCAAAAAGGGTGACCCCGTAATTCAATATAGGATACAGACTGACAGAAAGCATTGAATAATGCTGTCTGATATATCATATTTGAAGGATTTTGTCTGAATAATGTGCTATAGCAAAAATGTGACAATCTGTTGTGGAACTGTTTGGATGGAGAAGAATGACTGGAGGCTTCCCAGACTGAGCTTCCCCTTTTCCCTCTGCTCCCTCTGCTGCCTCTCTACCCCCCTTCACCTCTCCTCTGCTAAGCCTCCTTTTCCCCCCCTTTTCCTCTGCTCCTCCCCCTCTCTCTTCCCCTCCCCTCAGCACTGTGCTCTTCCGCTCATTTGTATGTATTTTTATTACCCTATTTATTTTGTTAATGAGATATACATCCCCTTGATGCTATTTATTGCTATTGTTTTTGTCTGACTGTCTCCCCGATTAGACTGTAAGCCCATCAATGGGCAGGGATTGTCTCTATCTGTTACCAAATTGTACATTCCAAGAACTTAGTACAGTGCTCTGCGCATAGTAAGTGCTCAATAAACACTATTGAATGAATAAATGAATATTGTGAAGGTAGAACGGACAGGATTTGGTGACAGACTGAATATGTAGATGAAATGAAATAGATGAGTTGAAGATAATTCTAAGGTTATATGGCTTGTGATTCAGGGAGAAAAGTCATATCATCTACAGTAATTAGAAATACAGGAGGACAGGCTATAAATGGAAAGGAGAAGAGTTCTGTTTTGGACATGTTAGATTTGAGGTGTTGGCAGGATTTCCCAGTAGAGATTTCATGAAATCAGGAGGAAATGCTAGAATACAGGAAAGGAGAGAGGTCAGAGCTAGAGAGGTAAGTAAATTTTTGAGATATCAGTGTAGAGATGGCAGATAAAACTATAGGAATGAATGAGTCCTCAAGTGGGTGCTCAGTTAAGGCTGCAATTATAATTACAGGTAATACAACAATACTAATACTGTTACTACTATTGAGATTGAGCATCATTTTCAAGAGTACCTGTTTCAGTTGTGAAGGACAACAATGCAAACACTTATTTGTGCCTTACCACATGTCTTGACTATCTGTTTTGGCTAAAGCACTATAAGAGAATTAGGGAATGATCTAACAATAATAATGTTGGTATTTGTATTTGTTAAGCGCTTACTATGTGCCGAGCACTGTTCTAAGCGCTGGGGTAGACATAGGGGAATCAGGTTGTCCCACGTGGGGCTCACAGTCTTAATCCCCATTTTACAGATGAGGGAACTGAGGCACAGAGAAGTTAAGTGACTTGCCCACAGTCACACAGCCGGCAAGTGGCAGAGCTGGGATTCGAACTCATGAGCCCTGACTCCAAAGCCCGTGCTCTTTCCACTGAGCCACGCTGCTTCTCCAATATGAGCTTGTTAGCGTATACTGCAACTTTTAGGTGGAAGCTATAGTTATGTACATCTTTACAAAATCAAACACAGTGAACCACAGAACATGAGTTTTCCTCAATATTAAGTTTTGCAGTAATGCCACCCTCATGCTATGAAAGAATTAGGGGTGCTTGTTTTTCATTTATACTCTTCTTTTTCATTGGCTGTTTTTGATTTTTTCCTGGTATTTACAAGAAAGCCAAAATGTTCCCCGTGCCTTACTAACACCACCTTAAGTACCTTGTTCATCTGTGACATCCAAGGTGATTATTGGAACAGCAGTAGCCATCATTCGTTATTCATTCAATTGTAGAGAAGTGGCGTGGCTTAGTGGAAAGACCCTGGGCTTGGGAGTCAGAGGTTGTGGATTCTAATCCCGGCTCCGCCACTTATCAGCTGTGTGACTTTGGGCAAGTGACTTAACTTCTCTGGGCCTCAGTTATCTCATCTGTAAAATGGGGAATAAGACTGTGAGCCCCACGTGGAACAGTCTGATTTCCTTGTATCTACCCCAGCGCTTAGAACAGTGCTTGGCACATAGTAAGCGCTTAAGAAATACCATCATTATTATTTATTGAGTGCTTACAGTGTGCAGAGCACTAAGTGCTTTGAATGTACAATTTGTCAACAGATACAGACAATCCTGCCCAACAATGAGCTCCCAGTCTAAAAGGGGGAGACAGAGTAGTCAGGCATCACACGTCTTGAAGGAGATGTGCCTTCAATAAGACTTTGAAGGCAGGGAGAGTCATTGTCTGTAGGATATGAGGGAGGAGGGCATTCCTGGCCAGACGCAGGATGTGGGTGAGAGGTCAGAGGTGAGATAGGCAAGATTGAGGTACAGTGATAAGGTTATCATTAGGGGTGAAGTATTGTGGTAACCCAGAGAGGTCTTCCAGAAGTCTCCCATTTAGCACAGCTCATGCTTAAACTTCTTGCCAGTTACCTTACAATACAGCCCACTGATCACAGGGTGTTGATCAAAAGTCCAGATGGCTCAGCAAAACCACCACCACATGTTTGCAGGTTATAGGATATATTCGCATTCTCTTTTCCTCTCCACTGTAAATTAAATCCTTAAGAAAAATCGGTATCATCATTCTGACCTCTTTCTGAGGAATGGGTTATTCTTAACTCTCTAAGAAGCCCGCTTAGAGACACAGTACACAACCTAAATGACAAATTGTGAGAAAAGAAAATTAGGATTGCCTATGGACTATATTCAGGTTCACTTTGCTGTATCCTATCATAATATGGTAAATGGGATTGACCACCACAATCTAGACCTATCTGAGACAGCTGTGATCTGTTGGTTGCCTATCAACCTCCGCTCCAAACAAAAACTCCTCACTCTAGGCTTCAAGGCTGTTCATCACCTTGCCCCTTCCTGCCTCTCCTCCCTTCTCTCTTTCTACTGCCCACCCCGCATGCTCGGTTCCTCTGCCACCCACCTCCTCACCGTCCCTCGGTCTCGCCTATCCCGCTGTCGACCCCTGGCCCATGTCCTCCTGCTGTCCTGGAATGCCCTCCTTCCTCACCCCCGACAATCTAATTCTCTTCCCCTCTTCAAATCCCTACTTAAAGCTCACCTCCTCCAAGAGGCCTCCCCAGACTGAGGTCCCCCCTTGTTCCCTCTGCTCCCTCTACCCCCCTTCACCTCTCCACAGCTAAACCCTCTTCTCCCCCCTTTCCCTCTCCTCCTCCCTCTCTCCCATCCCACCCCCTCAGCACTGTACTCGTCTGCTCAACTGTATATATCTTTATCACCCTATTTATTTTGTTTATTTTGTTTAATGAATCACCCTGATTCTATTTTGTTGCCCTTGTTTTTATGAGATGTTCTTCCCCTTGACTCTATTTATTGCCATTGTTCTTGTCTGCCTGTCTCCCCCATTCTGCTGTAAGCCCGTCAAAGGGCAGGGACTGTCTCTATCTGTTGCCAACTTGTACATTCCAAGCGCTTAGTACAGTGCTCTGCACATAGTAAGCGTTCAATAAATACTATTGAATGAATGAATGAATGAATGAATGAATGAATATGAGCTTACAGCCTCCCACCATCACTTCTAAATTAAGGCTATGTATACCTTAAAGGCCTTGACTGAACTACACCTACAAACCAGCAAGAGAAAAAAACTGGATTTAATTTTGAAGATAAATACAGCTAAACAAGATCAGAATATAGAGGAAGATATACACAAAGATAGTTTTCTATAGCTCTTGGAAGGTTTACGACTGGTTAACAGATGGTTGACCTAGAATCAATCCATCAATCAAAGGCATTTATTGAGCACTTACTGTATGTAGAACATTATATTACACACCTGGAAGAGAACAATATAACACAGTTGATGATAGCTTTGTTCCTTACCCACAATGAAAGAGAAGAGGAAATATACATTAAAATAAATTATGGATATGTACATATATGCTGTGGGTCTGAGAGTGGGGTGAATAAAGTGCTTAAAGGGTAAAAATCCAATAGCATAAGGTAATATGGAAGGGAAAAGGAGTAGGGGAAACAAAGGCTTAATCAGGGATGGGCTCTTGGAGGATATGCATTTTTAATAAGGCTTTGAAGCTGGCGAAAGTGGTGTTATGGCACATATAGAGGGAGAGGAAATTTCAGGCTAGAAGCAGAACATGGGTGAGGAGTCAACAGTGAGACAGATGACATCGAGGTACAGTGAGTAGGTTGGTATCGTAGTAGGAAATCAGTGAGGCAAGACTAGGAGGGACAAGGTAATTTAGTGCTTTAAAGCCATTGCTAAGGCATATCTACTAGGATGCAAAGGTAATTAGAACAACTGATAGAGGTTCTTGAGGAGTGGGGAGATGGAAATTTAATAATGATTTTACAAAAATGATCCAGGCATTAGTGATGTAAGGCTGGATTGGGGAAAGATAGGAGGAAGGGTGATCACCAAAGAGGCAATCAGCCTTAATCCACTGGTCAAGCGGACTGTGATGTGAACTGCTTAAAAGGTACATGAAAACCCAAGTTTAATAAATGCTTTAACATAGTCAAACCACTCTTTCTTTTTTTTTTTTAATTCCAGATGTATGTCAGAGAGAGATATAACTTATATCGTAAGCTAAACCTTTAGGTCACTCAAGATGGGATTCAAAATTTATTCCATACCTGGCTCACATTGAAAGATGTGGATCTAGTGGATTTGTTTCCACTAGAACCAGGCTCTTTCCCCGATCTCCATGAGCACTGCGAATTAAGAGCCAACACCTTTCAAAATATCAATCAATCAACCATATTTATAGAGCATTTATCATATATAGAACACTGTACTAAGAGCTTGGGATGGTACAATATCATAGCGTTGGTAGACACATTTCCTGCCTGAAAAGAGTCCACAATCTAAACACCCGGAAAGGTTCAAGGGTAGAGATCTGTACCATCATTCAAATGTAATTTGTGGAGTTAGTTAACAGCCCCATCATAATTTTAAAGACAATGTGGAAAAGATGTTTTCAATGATATTCATATTCCTGAGAATATAATCTCTCTTTAAGCAAGAGCACCTTTGAACACAGAGAACAGCGATAAATTCATTTACATGCAAACAGCTTTTTGGTTTATATTGTACTGAAAAACTGAAGAATATACTAGTTTTATAGGAATTTCTGCTTATCAATTTGTTTTATTCAATTCTGTTATTCAATTGTCAACCCATCAAACTTTATAATGGCACCCATTTTTAGGATACTTAATTGAAGGAATAACAAAAAAAAAATCCCAATCCTTTTTCTAGATATTGTTGTTCATCTCTGAGGTCATATTTTAGAAAATGTCAATTTTCCCTTATGACCCTTTTCACTCTTCAAATGAATTTATTATGGCAGGTGGTGTTGGCAATAACTTTTCGAGACCACCTTTTATATTGCACTGCTCCTCCAACAACATTTGAATACAGTCATCATAAACTCATTTTGCTTTCCTTTTATTCTTGTTAATAATCTCAAAATAGAAGGAAACTGTGAGAAAGGCTTTTATTTCTCAACCTGCATAGGTGATCCAGCCAAATCCAAAGAGGGAAATGACAAGCACATCAGTCAGCAATACAAGCCAGCTGCCAAGCTTCTTTATATGCAAGTAATTCATTGAAATATCAGAATATGGAAAATAGAATCTTCCTACCAACATTTCTTGTTGAATTAATGCCCAGGTGAGTTCTACTGAAACACTGTGCATGTATCGCAGCAAAAACAAGAAGCAGTAAAGCATCATACTTATTAGGACCCAATTTGCTACAGCAGCAGTCAAGTGCTTCAGTTTCTCCCAGTGGTGACAGTGCAGGAGAGGCAGCAATAGAGAAACTTAAATTAAATTCATCGTGCACTGTGCATTTAGATTTCAATACTGACAGCTCTAATTACACATACCTTTCCATCACAAGCTTACTAAGTAAAAGGGAGAGATTGGAAACAGCACTTCCAACTTATCAAAAAAAAAAGTCACCCTATGTTCTACAGCCCTTCTCTTGATTGTTTCATAAACTTTAATTTCAATAATTTACATGAGCTTTTAATCATTAAAATACACAACCAACAAACTATTTTACATTTAGAAACATTCTTGGGGATATGATTTGCCCAGAATGTCAGATTCAGATAACTATCATTCTATTTGAATTGCCATTAGCTATCCACACTCAAAAACCCATTACCCTCCTATGTCCTTTGCATGTCCAAATTATAATTGCCAACAAAATTATTAATTATATGAAGTCACATCATGTTATATTGTTTTGAAAAGTGGAACAAGATACCATGGAGACTAAATATTTTTTCAGTGCTTTGAGTGAGCTTAAAAGAACATTGTGGGACTTCCAAAACCACTGCAGTCCCAGTAAAATATTAGCATTCACCTTGTGATTTTTACTTTATCACAAATATATCATAGAATGATCCAGTCCCTGAAATGAGATAACAAGGTGAACTTATCCAAAAGCAAGAAGGGAGATACAATTTTCTTCTATGGTGAGTTTAGAAAAAGAAAAAAGCATTAGGAGAGATAAGATAATATTAGGGTAACAGAACAAGCAAAGGTCTCAGGGTTTTCTGTTAACAATTGCCTTGTGGCATTTGTCAAATGCAAATATTTAAAATATTAGAAAAATATGATGAAAAATTTTTCCTGAAATGAGCTTAAGTGATGAGGTTGCATTTTTTAAACTACAAGAGCAATTGTACAATGCGGATTATCTTTTTCTTTTCATATACCCTTCAGGGAATAAGGTCATTCTTATGTGAGATGGGTTTGTGTTTCAGACATTACTATATGAGTTGACTGAAACTGTTTATCAGCCTTGTTATAGCCTCTCTCTATACACCAGTGCTTTCAAACTAAGAGTCCAATAATCTTTTTAACAAATGGAGCTTACAATATAGAAGCTCTAGACTGAAAGCCTTGAATGTAGGAGAGTCAATCCTCTCCTGATATCTTCCTGTCAGGCTTGCCTTTCTGGAATTATCTTACATTGCTACCATGCTGATCCAAGCACTTATCCCACCCTCACTACTCCAGCCCTTTCACTGACCTTCCTGCCTCCTGTTTCTCCCCACTTCAATCCACCCTTCACTCTCCTGTCAAGATCATTTTGCTAAAATGACCATCTGTTTGTGTTTCCCCATTCCTTAAGAACCTCCACTGTCTGCCCAACCACCTCTGCATCAAACAGAAACTCCTTACCATTGGCTTTAAAGTATTCAGTCAGCTTGCCCCCTCCTATTTTACCTTGCTGATTTCCTACTATCATCCAGCACTTTCACTTCATTCCTCTTACACCAACTTACACTCTGTACTGCAGTCTCTTATATCTTACTGTCTACCCCTTACCCATGTCCTGTCTCTGGCCTGGAACAATAGATGATCAGTCTCTTCACCTTCAAAGCCTTATTAAAACTGCATCTACTCCAAGATGCCTTGTCTAACTAAACCCTCATTTTCCCTACTTTCTCCCCCTTCTCCATTATCCTTGCACATGGACATGTACCCTGACCCACCCTCAGCCCTACAGTACTTATGTACAGTTCTATAGTTTAACATCTGGTTCTCCTTCTAGGCTGCAATCCCCTTGTGCACAGGGTCTACCAACTCTATAATATTATGCTCTCCCAAGTGTTTAGTAAGAGTTCTCAGTAAGTATGATTGATTTTACTGCTGTGATTTCTCAGTAGTCTCCCTGCAGTGTTTCATATTTTGCGGCTGCACACCTGGACTATCTCACCCCAAAGAAGTACATCATTGAGACAATGAGAGGACAATCAAGTGAATTACCAGTCCAGTGGGTCATGTTACTAATGCATTAAATTATATCTCAGGAACTTAAATCTTGAACAAACCTGCATACTGAAAATGTATTACAGTTTGCAGGGTACAAAATCAGTGGTGAGATGGAATCCATGGATGTAATTATGCTGAGAATATTTCTCACTTTTTCCCCATGTTTTCTGGTCTCCCCACCCCCCAACCAATTGGGATGAGCATTGCTTAGGCACTGGAGGGTTTGAGGGGAAAGGTCCATCCTATGACAACAGGACATATATTTTAGGTGATGAATTATGCTGAGCTATCCACAAGCTTTCATGAAGGCACTCTGTGGCCTATTGTCATGTTGCAAGATAGATTGCAACAACAGCAGGGACACTATGTGGCCCTGGAACATAGTATCACGAGTAATTCTGCAGGATAACATTGACTGGGGAAAATCTTACTTCTTTTGCTCAAGAAGTTTTTCAACAAGTTCAGAAAAAGAAAGGAAAAAAAAACCTCTCAGATAATGAATATATTTGCAGAATGTTTGGGAATAAATTTTTATGTGTAAACAGCTCATTACCCCACAGCTGTTCAAAGAAGACACAGTAGTTATCACTCAGATTGTTTCTGTAGATTCTCAGAATCTTTTTCTATATTTCCTACAGTTTTCTATTGTTCTCACACCAGATATTATTCATTATTGAACACAGTCCAGCAACAGGCACATTAGTACTCAGGAGTAGCAAAACCAATTCAATTGAGACTGACTGATATTTGGGGGAAAAGATATGATTTTGTTTTGAGACCAAAACTTTTTAACTCATTTCAGGATTCTCCAATATGGTTCCTCTGCTTGTCTTGTTGTTACCTATCAGTCAAATGGCAACTATTGAATACCATTAAAATATATTGTCAAGTATTTGCAGGAAACATTTGTAATTTTTTTGGTTTTAACATTATTTTCCTGAAAATAACATATAGCAAAATTGCCTGAAAGTGTAAAAGTGCTGATATGATAAAGCAGTTTAAAAATGGTGGAAAAATATTATTTTACTATTGTAATCCTGCAGTTATATTTAGTTATATTAGAGAAGCAGCATGGCTCAGTGGAAAGAGCATGGGCTTGGGAGTCAGAGGTCATGAGTTCGAATCCCAGCTCCGCCACCTGTCAGCTGTGTGACTGTGGGCAAGTCACTTAACTTCTCTGTGCCTCGTTCCCTCATCTGTAAAATGGGGATGAAGACTGTGAGCCCCACGTGGGACAACCTGATTCCCCTGTGTCTATCCCAGTGCTTAGAACAGTGCTCTGCACATAGTAAGTGCTTAACAAATACCAACATTATTATTATTATTGTATTTAATTTAAAATATGGTCTAAGTTTACTTGCTTGCTGATCTACCTGCCTACTGTCTCCCCACTCTAGTCCTTACTTCACTTTGCTGCCTGGATTCTTCTTCTACAAAAATGTTCAGACTGTGTTTCCCCCTCCTCAAGAAACTCCAGTGGTTGCCCATCCACCTCCACATAAAACCAAAATTCCTCACCATTGGCTTTAAAGCAATGAATCACCTTGCTCCGTCATACCTCACCTCATTACTCTCCTACTGCAATGTGGCTTACATATTTCACTCCTCTAATGCCAACCTTCTATCTCTATCTCACCTATCTTGCCACCAACCACTTGCCCACCTTCTGCCTCTGGCCTGGAATACTCTCCCTTCAAATATCTGACAATTATTTTCTCCCACTATAAAACCTTATTGAAAGCATGTCCCCTCCAAGAGGCCTTCCCTGACTAAGCTTTTCTTTACTCTTCTCCCACTCCCTTCTGCATCGCCCTGACATATTCCCTTTATGCATTCCCCTGTTGTGAAGCTGGGAGGATTCACAACACTTATGTACAGATATGTAATTTATTTATTTATATTAATGTCTGTTTCATTCTCTAGGTTGTAAGATCATTCTGGGTGGGGAATATGTTTGTTTATTGTTATATTGTACTCTCCTAACCACTTACTTAGTATAATGCTCTCCACACAGTAAGTGCTCAACAAATATGAATGAATGAGTGAATGAATACTGGTATGTATATACATATAAAAAAGAAACAGGTATTGGACACAGAGCTGGGGCTAGTACTGACCCTGTTGTTGATAAGACAAAGCTCAGGCCTGGCCCTTTCCATTCTGATATGGACAAGCCATGTCTTCACAGAGTCACCTTACAATCTTGATCAACTTTGAGAACAGCCCATACTTTTCAGTAGCTCTTAGATCCCAGGACTATTGAGGTTTCAAACCCATTCCTTCTTTCAGTAGGCCACTGCGAACCTGATATGTGCCTAGTGCAGTAAACATCACTGCACCTGCGGTAAGACATAAATTCCATACTCAGATGATTTTGTAAACTACATAAATACCATGTTGAGGTATTGGTAATAGTAGTTGTATTACTAGTGTATCTTGATATGCAGGAAAGATGCTGTCTTTCCTACTTCACTATGGTCTGAAGCTACTTTGAAGTTCAGGGAGTTTTATGTAGCCAATCTAAAAATAATATGACTGGCCTAGACATTAATGATCTGTGCAATGAATATACTCTCTTTATAGAAAGATAATGTGACATTTTATTTTTCCTCTGATGATTCCATATATTGTTACTTGATGAATTTTATCTATTATAAAAGATTATAAGTGGACTGACCCTATGTCCTGATTCAGCCGAGAAAGTCAAATACTTTTGTTGACTGTCCCAAGTAATATTAGAACAAATGTTGTTCTAAATGTTGAGGAGCAGTGTGATCTAGTTGAAAGAACATGGGCCTGGGAATCAGATGACCTGTCTTTTAATCATGGCTTTGCCAGTTGCTTGCTATATGACCTTGGGAACTTCACTTAACTCTGTGCCCCAGTTTCCTCAGATGTATAATAGGAATTAGATGTCTTTTCTTCCTCCTATTTAGACAGTGAGCCCCAAGTGGGAAAGGAATTGTATCTAACCTGATTAACCTGTATCTACCCAAGAGTTTACAGTCACACTTGACACATAGTAAGCATTTAACAGTAACAATAATAATGATAACAATAACAATAATGTTGATAGACATTACATCAGCTTGATAAAGATCTGTTTTATATGCCTGAAATGGGAAATAGTCAGATGAGCATAACTACATCCATCCTCGTAGCTACAATTTCACCATTGGTGATGTCATATTTGAATATATAGGACAGCTATCCATTTTAGCTGAAGCTGGTAGAGCCAAATGAATGGCAAGAAAATTTGTATTTTTGAACCCAAACCTATTATGGCTTCTAAACAGACCTACTTATTGTGCTGGAGTTATAAAGGAGTTGTATCAAAGAAATATATTTTAGAACACAGGTGGTGGGAGGGAGTAGAAAGACAGGTGTAGTATCAAATCAACCCAAGAAATGAATTTACGCAGACTTATTGATTTTTAAATGGTCAAGTACCCCAAATATTTACAGGCAAAACCATATCTTGGGTGATTCTTCATGCAGAAGATGGAACTCTTATGAAGGGATTACTAGATGAACTTCATTACACAAAGCACTCCAACAGTTCTCTAACCAATTGCTAGGCTGGAAAGCTCTCAGAAATACTGGGCAAATGAATGATTGAGGTTGAGTTAGATTGGTCTCACCACCTTTCATGTCTTAGAACACTCATTACCTTTCTTATTCTACTACCTTTTATAATCCTAACTTTCCTCTTTTTCCAGATCACTCTACATAGGTATTCTGCCAACAGTCCAAACTCACCATGTCTTAAACTGAACTCCTCATCTCTCATCCTAAACTCTCTTGTTCTCTTAATTTTCCTATCTCTGTTAAACACTACTATCAATGAATCAATATGAAATTATAATTGTATTGACCATCTACTGTGTGCAAGAGCACTGTATCAGGGGCATGGGGGAGAATTATTAGACCTTATTCCTATCCTCAAGGGCCTTACAAACTAGAAATTAGAGTTAGAAGAATTTAGGCATTAAAGATAGAAAATGTTGGTATTTGTTAAGCGCTTACTATGTGCAGAGCACTGTTCTAAGTGCTTGGGTTGATACAGGGTAATCAGGTTGTCCCACGTGTAATACCCATTTTACAGATGAGGTAACTGAGGGACAGAGAAGTTAAGCCCAAAGTCACACATCTGGCAAGTGGCGGAGCCGGGATTAGAACCCATG
Source organism: Ornithorhynchus anatinus (assembly GCF_004115215.2). NCBI lineage: Eukaryota > Metazoa > Chordata > Mammalia > Monotremata > Ornithorhynchidae > Ornithorhynchus > Ornithorhynchus anatinus. The sequence goes on from NC_041729.1 coordinate 114,676,102, forward strand.
ACCTCTGACTCCAAAGCCCCGGTTCTTTCCACTGAGCCACGCTGCTTCTCAGAAAAGCAGTATGGCCTAGTGGCAAGACCACAGGCCAGGCCTCAAAGTGAAAAGGACCTGGATTCTAATTTGAACTCTGCCAGTTGTCCGCTATGTGACTTTAGACAAGTCACTTAGCTTCTCTGTGCCTCAGTTATCTCATCTGCAAAATGTGTATTAAGACTCTGGACCACACGTGGGACATGCAATGTGTCCTAATTGATTAGCTTTTATCTACCCCAGGGCTTAATACATTGTCTGGCTTAACAAATCCCACACCCAAAAAATCACCCCACTACTTGGCATGAGTACAGGAGGGGAGAAAGCACACTGCAGAAGTCATTCAGGATTGAGGGTTAGTAGTACAAAATATATATACAGATGGAATTGAGTTAGAGAGAGTAGTGTTGAGGGCATAGTTTTTGTATCAAGAAATAGGAGGATGACTAAGATCTCCAAGAGAGACATGAAAACCTGAATACCTGGAAATACAAGAAACAGCATGCTATAGTGGATAGAACACGGGCCTAAGAGTCCGAAGGTCATAGGTTCTAATCCCAGCTCCATCACTTACCTTGAGCAAGTCACTTCACTTCTCTGGGCCTCATTTACCTCATCTGCAAAATGGGGATGGATATTGTAAGCCCCAGGTGGGAGGGTGACTGTGTCCAACCTGATTTACTTGTATTTACCCCAGTGACTAATATAGTGTAGTACAGTGACACATAATGAGAGCTTAAAAATACCATTATTATTATTATTATTGTTACATAGATTGAAGGTCTTTGTGGAGGGAGAGAAGAAAGGCCTCCATGTAGCTCTGGTTGGGGAGGTCATGTGTGGGTAAGAATGCTGGTTGGGAAGCTGAGGAATTTCAGAGATAGTGCTTTTAGAAATGATACAACAAAGCTCACTGTGGGCAAAAAATAGGTCTTCAAACTATATTATATTATATTCTCAAAGAAGAAGCATGGCTTAGTAGCTAAATTACAGGCCTGGAAGTCAGAAGGACCTTGGTTCTAATTTCAGCTCTACCACTTGTCTGCTGTATGATCTTGGACAGGCCACTTAACTTCTTTGTGCTTCAGTTACCTCATCTATACAGTGAGGATAAGACTGTGAGCCTCATGTGGGACATGGACTGTATCCAACTTGATTATCTTGTATCTTACCCCAGTGCTTAGAACAGTGTTTGACACAAAGTAAGTGTTTAATAAACACCATTATTATTATTACTCAACCAAGCACTTAGCACAAACCTCTGCTCTGTAGTAAGTAGTCAATAAATAATAATAATAAATAATGTTGGTATTTGTTAAGCGCTTACTATGTGCAGAGCACTGTTCTAAGCGCTGGGGTAGACACAGGGGAATCAGGTTGTCCCACGTGGGGCTCACAGTCTTAATCCCCATTTTACAGATGAGGGAACTGAGGCACAGAGAAGTTAAGTGACTTGCCCACAGTCACACAGCTGACAAGTGGCAGAGCTGGGATTCGAACTCATGAGTAATTGATGGATTGATAGATACGATTGAGTGTATATCCAAGTTGATGAATCAGGGAGGTAGAGAACAGCAGGTATGTAGAGTTGAGCATGATCTAGTGGAAAAAGCATAGGCCCATGAGTCAGAGGGCTTGGCTCTAACCTGGCTCTGCCACTTCACTGCTGCCTGATTTAGGGCAGAACAATTAACTTCTCTGGTCATCAGTTTTATCAGCTACAAAATGAGGAAAGAAAACCAGTTATCCCTCCTACTTAATTAACTTGCATCTACCTCACTGCTTAATGGAGTGCTTGTGACACAGTGACTGCTTAACAAATGCCACAATTATTACTGAGATGGAGAAGAAGCTGGTGATGAGATAATCAGGTTGGATACAATCTCCATCCTACATAGGGTTCACAATCTTACCCTCTATTTTGCAGACAAGATAATTGAGGTGCAGAGAAGTGAAATGCCTTGCCCAAGATCACACAGCAGGCAAGTGGAACAGGTCTGGATTAGAACCTAGGTCCTCTGACTTTCAGGTTTATGTTCTTTCCACACACTTCTTCTCATACATGCTTTTATATTCAAAACCCATTACAGATTGAATTAACTTTACTATATTATTATTTTATTTATTTATTTATTATAGTGAGTAAAAAATAGTGAAAAGAAAGTTTTCAGGTTCTTTAGTGAATGAGTAGGGAAAAAAAAGGCTTCGTTTCCCAGTTTGGCTAATACAAATTAGGTGCTTCCAGCAGAAAAGATAAGAAAATTTTCATATGGGTTGGTAATTAATGAAAACAGTCAAAGATCTGATAAGGAACACCAGAAGCAATGTCATTGATGGAGACTCATTGGGAAATAGAAAGCTAGACCTCAGGATACAGTTTCACTAACTAAATACTCCTGCCTTGATGGTCTATAAGAAACAGTTTAAGCCAATATGAATGAACAGTAAGAAAGTTTGCACATTTTACACCATTTAAAGATTTAGTTGATTTTTTTTCTCTCCAAATAATCAGTAGTCTTTTCCCTCATGCAGATTCAGCCAGTAAAAGGAAATAGTTAACAGAAAATTAAGGACTGGGATAAATCTGCCTTTACCTACAAGCCCAAATTACCAGCTATTGTTTTGTGCATCTAGTGCTTCCAAAATATTCAGTATGCCTCACTGAAACGTTTGTTAAAAATATTTTGCATTTCTTTCATCTTGGAATCTACCTGGAACTTGACAATATGTAGGCCAGAGTGGGAGTGACCGGCAATTGGGAAATTTTCTTTATTAAGGGAAGTTAAAAACAAACAAACAATAGATTTGTGTGCACATGCTGTCTTCTGCTATGTATGAAATTAATACTATGAACATTTAAGTTTACATGTAAGTTTTTCTGTTGAGACCTGTCAGGTTTCTAGTACTTTTTGACCACTGGCTTGCTGTGTGCTGTTGGACAAGTCACTTCTCTGGGTCTCAGTTTACTCATCTGTAAATTGGTGATACCTAATCTTGTAACTGCCCAAGCATTTAACACAGTGTTTGACACCAATGAAACACTTAAAATATACCATAATGACTGTTAACATTATTATTACAAGCTACTGATGTTTCAGACTAAATGACTAGCTACTTCTTGCCTCAGAAGAAACTTTATATGGTATCATTGAGCAGCATTTAAACTTTCTCTGAATGCAGTCTAACATGTATTCTCTCATCCTTTTATTGGGGGTAGGAGGAGGAGATGGAAGTAAAAGTGCTAAAATGGGTGCAACTAGTAAAAAATGGCTTTTTTTCTTTTAGTTGCAGCTATATCAGTGATTCATTTGAACAATGATTGGCCTTGCTTTTATGTTCTGAACAAATCCCTGATTTGTTTAAGGATGTGAAATCTACATAATCAAACTCTCCTGCAGAGATAAGTGGCATTACCTTATCTCTGTTGGTGTGATAATTTATCAAAGAGTATAATTTGCTAATAACATTGTTGCAGAGCACTGGTTGTCCATCAAGAGTCAGTTCCAGGGTCAATTTGGAGTAGAGCAGAAAAAAATTTCTTTTTTATATCTGATTACTGGAATGCTGAAACATCACCTCAAGATGTATAGGATTACTTTTATTCTTTGTTGGCATCTCTTTCAGGCACAAGAATTGAACTTAGTGGAGCATTTCTGAAATAGTTTGTGACCACAAGGAGAAATTCATTCATCCTTACTTATTGGATATCATTATCATAAAATAAGCTTAGAACATATTTCAGATACCAAAAGTCACTTGCAGATTTTCATGTAGGAATGTATTCATAACTTAGTCAGTTCTTATCCCAATAAGGCAGTAGAATAGGTACATCAGACCAAATGAAGGATTTAGGTTATCCCATAAACTCAAAGCAAAACATTTGTAGTACTGTAATTTTATAACCATATATTGCAACTGAAGTAAAAATCTAGACAAATACCCCCAAACTATACATATTTGTTAGAATAGTTACATTTTAAGTATGATTTTCCCCTTTTCCCTGCTGTCATTCTCTTCTGATTATGAAATATAGCTCGACTATAATTGAAATGAAGAAATTTGTATTTCATCCAATTCATTTTTTAAATCCACCTTTCCTTACTGCTTTCAGTACTGCAGTATATGACAAGAGTTGATATAGAGGAACTTGGTTAATACCAAATACTATTTTTCAAGACAACTAACTAAATACATCTTTAGCTTGGAATTCAAATTCATGAACATCAGCTAAAAGTGTGCAGAAAGTTATATAGTCAAGGGAATTGATCAATCAATAAACTAGAAGAGCACAGAAAACTGACTTTTGATGATTTTCTAAAAAGAGAAAAATAATATTTTTCCAAGTGGTTTTCCAAATTTTCACAAAAAAATTGGTTTTCTGAGATTAATAATAATGTTGGTATTTGTTAAAAGCTTACTATGAGCAGAGCACTGTTCTAAGCACTGGGGTAGATACAGGGTAACCAGGTTGTTCCACGAGAGGCTCACAGTTAATCTCCATTTTACAGATGAGGTAACTGAGGCACAGAGAAGTTAAGTGACTTGCCCACAGTCACACAGCTGACAAGTGGCAGAGCCAGGATTTGAACCTATGACCTCTGATTCCCAAGCCCGGGCTCTTTCCACTGAGCCACGCTGCTTCTCTGAAGACCAGGACTGAGATGAAGGTCAAAAGGTGCACTTATTTTCTGACATTAATTTCTATTTACCCCTGTATTGAAATGTGATCAGTCATGCACACTTCACGTAGAAAACTCTTGTGTAGTATACTACTTCTTTTTCCAGAAATACTTTGTCATAAAATGGGTAAAAATTTTTCTTTATTGCATAATTGGCTCTTCTTTTTTATCTTGTTTTCAAATTGACTGTAAAATAAGCAATTTCACCTATTGTTTTCTGTAAATGGTAGGGAGATAGAGAGACTAATTGTGACAATTCTGAGTAAGAGTGGTGAAATGAAGGCCAGGAGGGAAAATAGCATTTAGTATGTAGTACATGTTAAGCAAGCACTTTCAATATAATGGATGCTTCTCCCTCCCTAAAAAGTGGAATAGGAAGCTTTTGTAAATCTACAGAAAGATGTCTTCCCAGAGGGTAGAGATTGTCTTCCCCTAAATAAATTATGCTGTACTCAATGGAAGCATGAATGAATGACCCTAGACTGGCCACTTAGGAAGAGACAGTGGGGACTAAATCAAGAAGCTCATTTCTATAGTGATGATGCTGGAACTTTACACACTTCTCTGCAGTTCTGTGGAATTTGCTTTTCTGATTATTAATTTTCAGCATGTTGGAGCAACTTCTGTCAGGAATTGTGCAGCTGCAGTATAGCTGGTCAAAGGCCGAGGTCATTAAGAGACAGCTGGGTGAAACTGCACACTTCCGATATCTAATAAAGGCTAAGGGAGATTCTTCTTTACACAGACACGCTCACATTATTTGGCATTTGTGACACTTGAAGCTTCAAAATAAAAGTGAGTTGATTGATGGTGAGACCTTGCTTACTCATATCAGTAGAAAGAGACAAGAGGGATTCTTGATCATGTTTACCATGATGGTAATGGGAATGATCCCCTTCTGTTATTTCATTTTATATTTTATTGACTCAGCATTTCTATATCTATTTAAATCTATATAAGGCATTTAATGCAAGTAGAAAAAAATGTCATTGAATAATGAGAAAAAGGAGGGCATTAAATGAGTCATAATAATACAAAATACATCTTAGAAGAAAGTATCTGGATTTAGTTTCTTTCTACCACCTTTTTTCCCATGTTGATCTTCTGTCCTGGAACTCCCTCCTTCTTCATATATGACTAACCACCACTGTATCCACCTTCATAGTCCTCCTAACACCTCAGCACTTCTTTGCCCGCTCTGCACTTGGGTCTGTACCCCTTAAGGACTTTGGTTTTCAGCACGTACCCACAGCATTTATGTACATATCCTTCTGTGACTTATTTGAATGTCTGCCTCTCCCTCTAGACTAATCATTCAGTCATATGTATTGAGCATTTACTATGTGCAGAGCACTGTGTTAAGTGATTGGGTGACTACAATATAACAATGAACAGACATATTCCCTGCCAACAGTGAACTTACAATCTAGAGGGGGAGATAGATATTAATATGAATAAATAAATTACAGATATGTACTTCTGTACTTCTGCTGTGAGGCTGGAAGAGGGAATGAATAAAGGGAGCAAGTCAGGGAGATGCAGAAGGGAGTTGAAAAAGAGAAAAAGTGGGAAAAGAGGAAAGGAAGGATTAGTCAGGGAAGGCCTCTTGCAGAAGATGTGCCTTCAATAAAGCTTTGAAGGAGAGGAGAGAAGTTATCTGTTGGATTTGAGGAGGAAGGGTATTCCAGGTCATAGCAATGATGTGGGCAATAAATTGGTGGCAAAATGGATTAGATTGAGGTACAGTGAAAAGGTTAACATTAGCAAAATGAAGTGTGCTGTCTGGGTTATAGTAGGAGACTAGCGAGGTGACATATGTGGGGCAAGGTGATTGAGTGTTTTAAAGCCAGTGGTGAGGAGTTTTTTGTTTGATGCAGAGGTGGATGGACAACCACTGGAGATTTTTGAGGAGTTGGTTAACACAGTCTGAATGTTTCTGTAGAAAAATGATCCAGGCAGCAGAGTGAAATATGGAATGGATTGGGGAGAGACAGGAGGCAAAGAGGTCAATAAGGAGGTTGATCAAGGTGGGATAAGATAAGCGATTGGATTAATGTGGTAGAAGTTTTGATGGAGAGGAAAAGGAGGATTTTTAGTGATGTTGTGAAGGTGGAACCAACAAGATGGGCAGGGAACATGTCTAGGTATTCTGTTGTACTCTCCCATGCTTAATGTGTACAGAGCACTGTACTATGCACTTCAGAGAGTAAAATATGACAAAGAACAGACACATTTCCAGCCCACAAGGAGCTTACAGTCTAGAGGGGGTGACAGGTATTAATATAAAGAAATTAAAGATATGTACATGAGTGCTTTGGGGCTGGAATGGGGGGTGAATAAAGGGATCAAGTAATGGTTACACAGAAGGGAGTAGTAGAAGAGGAAAGGAAGGCTTAGGTAGGGAAGGCTTCTTGGAAGAGATGTGCCTTCAATAAGGATTTGAAGTAGGGGAGAGTAATTGTTGGATATGAGGACGAAGGCATTCCAGGACAGAGGTAGGATGTGGGAGAGAGAACGGCAGCGAGATAGAGATCAAGAAACAGTGAAAAGGTTAGCATGAGAGACCCAAAGTGTGTGGGCTAGGATGTAGTAGGAGAGTAACAAGGTGAGGTAGGAGGCAGCAAGGTGATTGAGTACTTTAAAGCAAATGGTGAGGAATTTCTGTTAGAAACTCTGAAACTCTTAGATCATTTAAGGAGAGTAGATAACAGCAGGGTATTCAAGCACCTGATATATGGAGAACTGAAAGGCATAGAAACAATGTTGAAAGTTTGATAAAGCATTCCAAAGTTATACTGAATCCCAGTCTCAAACAACTTGATAAGGCAGTGAGTGGACAGTTAATAATGTTGGTATTTGTTAAGCGCTTACTATATGCCAAGCACATAGATACAAAGTAAGGAGGTTGCCCCACATGGGGCTCCCAGTCTTCATCCCCATTTTACAGATGAGATAACTGAGGCACAGAGAAGTGAAGTGACTTGCCCAAGGTCACACAGCTGACAAGTGGTCAAACCAGGCATAGAATCCATTATCTCTGACTCCCTAGCCTGTGCTCTTTCCACTAAGCCATGAGTTGAGGCCATTACACTGGGCAGGGAAACCTGGTGCAAAGAAACTGGCAGATGGGTTGGCTCTCCTAGAGCAAGAGCTACCTGAAGAATGAAATATATGAAGACAGTGTTAAAAAAAACAAAGGCAAACCTGTTGTTGGACAGTCCTTTTCATGTAGCAAGGATCTATTCTCACTAATAAATGGCATGGGTCAGTGTGTTACTTCTGTATCAGGCTTCCCAGGCACACTCACATGCAAATAAATGGGCTCATCATCCATAATATCATTTCAAAATGAGGATACCTATCTCTCTTACCATATATGTATGTATGAAGTACACTGCCTTGTTTAGAATTTGGATAAAAGAAAACTAAACTCTACGGTGATGGAACTGATTTGAGTGAAATTCATTCAACCATATTTATTGAGTGTTTACTGTGTGCAGAACACTGCACTAAGTGCTTGGAATATACAATTTGGCAACAGATAGCAACAATCCCCGCCCCACAACAGGATCACAGTTTAAAAATAATTCTAATGGTTGTGAATGGATGCTCAAATGCAATTGAAAGCATTCTTTTTTTTCCATTTGGATATATTTTCTCTTAATTTTTAACATTTCAGGTGGGACCTAGAACAAAAATCCACCTAGATATCACAATACAATAATTTTGAAAACACATATTCAAAAAGCCTATATGTATAATCTTTACCACTACAACTAGTATAATGCATACATATATACTAGTTATAGTGGTAAATATTATTAAGCGCTTACTCTGTGCAGAGCACTATACTAAGTACTAGAAAAGAATGAACAGGTAATGATAATAATGATGATAATGATAGTGGCATTTATTAAGCACTTATTAGGTGTCAGGGGCTGTAGTAAGCACTGGGGTAGATAGAAGATAACCATATTGAACACAGTGCCTGACCCACATGGGGCTCACTGTCTCAATTCCCATTTTACAGATGAGGGAACTGAGACATAGAGAAGTTAAGTGACTTGTCCAAGATCACACAGCAGGCACATGGAGGATCAGGGATTAGAACCAATGACCTTCTGATTCCCAGGCTTGTGCTCTATCCACTATGCTATACTGCTTCTCAGTCATGTTTTCAGAGAAGCAATAGTGCAGGCAGTGTAAGAATTCATTAAAATATAATCTGCTTCGTTTGTTACTTGTGTCTTTGGATATTGGATAAAAGCCATGAACATATAAGGCAATTATTTTCATTGCTTCAATATTTGTTGATATATTATTATTTATATTATATTACTATTTTACTAAACAGTAAAATATGAGGAACTTAGTACCAATATAATAAATGAGAACTCTCTGAAGGGACACATATAGAGAAGGGAAGCATGTCGCATGATGATGCAGGAAACAAGGATTGATGGATGGTTAGTGTTGACCATGGTTGAAGAAGACATAACAGATGAGATAATCTAAAGATATATGACAGTGTTTCAATACTGAGTTCAGAAAAGGATCTTAAAAGTGTTTTTAGCTGTGTACATATTCACTCAGGGCATTTTTGAGTCTTCTCTTCCCATCAAAAGCATGTCTGTCCTTGAGACAAGTTTCAAGACGTGGACATTTATGTTTCCTGACCCACCCACCCAACCAATGGGTTGAACAAGGAGGTCATGATATTGCATATTTATACTCATGCACTTCTATGGGATTTGACATCCCTAAATATGTGAAAAAAATGCATATTTTCAGTGTGTGAAAGTTTACTCCTGGCAAACCTGTCTTAGCAAGAAGAATTAACATTTTAACAATAAGTAGGAAATGCATCTTTTCTTTATTACTTAAAGTAAGAACTGTGATCATTATTTTAAGCAGTAAGCACTGGAGTACATAGAGGCTGTCAGGCTGGACATAGTCTCTGTCCAGGAGATGCTCAAAATCTATTTTATTCCCATTTTACAAATGAGGAAAGAGGAGATCTGTGGTATTAGCAGTGATTTCCAGCCTTAAATTCCAGCCAAAATTACCCCCAGAGTCACTTTAGGAGCAACCGGACCCAGGTTAGCCTCACTGAGACCTAAGGCCTTAATGATAATAATAATTGTTAAGTGCTTACTATGTTTCAAGCACTTTTCTGAGTGCAGGAGTAGATACAAGTTAATCTAGTCAGACACAGTCCCTGTCCCATATGAGGTTCAAAGTCTAAGGAGGAGGAAAAAACTGAAGCACAGAGAAGTTGAAGTGATTTGCCCAAGGTCACAGTGCAGGCAATTGGTAGAGCCCAGATTAGAACCCTTGTCCTCTTATTCCCAGGCCCGTGCTCATTCCACTAGCCTATGCTGCTTCTCTGTTCTTCTCTGAAGTGGCAGTTTGGGGACCTCTGCTCAGTATACCTGACACTACCCCTTGTCTGAAGCCCAAGACTCTCCCCAAAGACAAAGGGGTCACTAGGAATAAGTCTACCACCCCGATCCTGAAGCTGGTTGGAGGAAACGCTTGGAATCTACCACCCATCTCCTCCCCAAGTTCACGTGTCTCCCTGGAACCTGACACCAAGATCAAAGATATGAATAATGTTCAGTAGTATTCTTAATTTGGTATCGATCAAATTAATTTTGGGGTAAACTACCTTTTAGTAGATCTTACACTCTTTGTCACCCCTAGGATTCTCTGTACTTTCCTGTAGTGACCCAGGGGTCACGTTCCTCTGGTTCTTTTGCCCTCTTCTCTTGGAGTATCTTGGGTTCCAGCATCACTCTCTTCATATTTTTCAGATGCCTGGGAATTTCAGTGTCCATTCTACCTCTCAGGGAAAAGAAACCTTGTTCCCCTGGAGTCCAATCTCTGTTTCCCCAAAATTTAGGGTATCTTAGTGGTAATAATAATAATAAAGATTGTGGTTTTTGTTAAGTGATTGTAATGTTCCACGCACTGTACTAAGTGCTGGGGAAGATACAAGGAAATTGGGTTGAATACAGTCCCTGTCCACATTGGACTCACAGCCTCAATCCCCATTTTACGGATGAGGTGACTGAGGTCCAGAGAAGTTAAGTGGCTTGCCCAAGGTCACACAGCCAAGTGGAAGAGCCAGGATTAGATTCCAGGTCCTTTAGACTACCAGGCCTGTGCTCTCTCCAATAGGCCAAGTTGCTTCTTAACCCTCACCTCAGATTGTCTTAACTCCTCCATGTTCATCTTGGCTGTCCAGGTCCCAGAAATAAGCCTTCCTACTCTCCCAGTCTCATGGTTCACTACCTCTTACCTCCAAGATGGCTGAAGTGGTGTCCTTCTCTCTACTACCTGGCCCCTCTATTTTCTTCTTAATCCTTCCATATGATAGCCTTGGCTCAAAATACAGCCATAATGGAATTATTTAACTTCCTTCTGAGAATGTCACCAAGGAGAGACTATTCTGGCTTCCTCTTCTCTCTCCTGAGTGTGGAGGCTATTTGGACTGACTGCCACGAAGTTCCAGAGAAGTTAAATTATTTGCCACATAATAATAATAATGTTGGTATTTGTTAAGCGCTTACTATGTGCCGAGCACTGTTCTAAGCGCTGGGGTAGACAAAGGGGAATCAGGCTGTCCCACGTGGAGCTCACAGTCTTAATCCCCATTTTACAGATGAGGGAACTGAGGCACAGAGAAGTTAAGTGACTTGCCCACAGTCACACAGCCGACAAGTGGCAGAGCTGGGATTCGAACTCATGAGCCCTGACTCCAAAGCCCGTGCTCTTTCCACTGAGCCACGCTGCTTCTCAGAAAAAAGGGAACCAGCCACATGCCCCAGAGCAAGCCAGTGGCAGGGCTGGGTTCAGACCCAGGTCTCCTGATGCTTAGTTCTGTACTCTTTCCACTAGGTTGTGCTGCATTTCAAGTCTTAGAGAATATATTTTTATTCTATTTATTTAGATACTTTTCAATAATATGCATAAATTTTGTAAATGGAAATGCATTTAGGAACAACAGAAGAATGTTTTGTTCTGTGATGTTCTTAGGTTCATTTGATTCACAAGAGAAACACTGAACAACAGCTAAATATATTCTGTAATCTGACTGCTCTTATGAAATTTATGAGTCTTCTTATAAGTTTGCTCTCTTTATAATAATTATAACAATTATATTTGTTAGGTGCTACCTATGTGCCAATCACTGTAATAAGCACCTGGGTAAGTACAAGATAATCAGAATGGACAGTATTTTTCGCACATGGGGCTCACAGTCTAGATGGGATGGAGTAGGATTTAATCCTCAAACAGATGAGGAAAATGAGACACAGAGAAGTTAAGTGGCTTGTGTGAGGTCACATAGCAGAAAAGTGGCAGAGCCAGGATTAAAGCCCAGGTCCTCTGATTCCAAGACCCTTGCTCTTTCTACTAGGCTATGCTGCTTCTCTTTTATAGACAGCGATCCTGCTTTATGGAGAATCCCTTAGTGACAATGAGCCCAGCATAGCAGGATGATTCAATGACACATTTTTCTGTTTTATTATGTGCATAATATGTGAAAACTTTGCAGTCAAACTGGGTGTAGGTGGGGAGCAGGGGAGTTTCCCTAGCACAATTTGGATTAAAATCTCACACCTGGAGGGACAAGGTGATGAGGCCACAGCTATAGCTTCACATTTGCTGGGAATTTTATGTTTCATAATTTTAAATTTCTTAGAATTCCTGAATAAAGCAAGATCAGATTTTTGTTAAAATGTGCACAGTGAAAACTCTGCAGTCCAATCCAGGCCTAGTGAGGAGTTTACACAGTTCAGATTCAAAACTCACTTCCAATCCTGCCAAGCATCTGCAGGCAAGTTTTGTAAGGTGCAAACTTATCAGAATCACTTTTGTTGGAGGGCCAGGGTGGCACTCCCTCCCCTAACAAAAAAAATCACCCCTTTGATCATACAGCGGGTTACCTATCTAGCATTGGATAGGAGAGAATGGTAGAAGATGTTATAGTTGGGTCAGTCAATCATACTTACTGAGAACCTAGTGTAGGCAGAGCATTGTATTGACTGCTTGGGAAGGTACAATATAACAGTATAATATTCCTTGCCCACAGTGAATTTATAGTCCAGAGGGGCAGAAAATTCCATTTTAACAACTTGATCTAGGCTTAAGAACTGGAAAACACTTCTCAAAGAGAAACCTCTATTTCACAGCATGTTAAGTACTCACCTAATGGCTTGTCAGCAGGAAATGTGTCCACTCTCTCTGTATTATTGTACTCTTGCAAGTGGTTAGTACAGTGCTCTGCACTTAGTAAGTGATCAACAATTATGATTGATTGATTGATCTACTGTTGAGCTCGAGCACAGTTGCAGGAAAGGATTTGATCAAGGAGGAGAGGGCTAAGTAATGTGGGGAGAAATTTTCTGCACTGCATCCAAAAAGAATGAAATATTGAACAGGGCCTGCTTGGACAAGGAAGGAGTGAGAAGGAACAGGGATTGGAATTTGAGAAAGATTATCAAGCTAAAGAAGAGATGAAAAAAGCAAAACATCAGCAAGCTCTGTGGATAGGAAGATAGCATCTTTTTATGTTTTTATGGTTATTTTTCATGTTAAATGTCTCCCAATGACAAAACATTTTTCTGAAGAAATCAGGGTTAAATCATGCCCTACTCCACCCCCTCTCCCCCCAAAAAAACCCTAATTATGAAATGGTCAGGAAACCTGGCACGCTTTCAGTTTCAAGACATTCAGCAGAAGATTAAAATCTCATCTGCTAATTAAAGTTGTACCTCACAAAGAATCAGTTTGACTCAAAACAATTATTGCCACAATCATTCCTCCATCCCAACAAACTCCTATTCAATCATTATAGTGATTGTAAGGTAATTAAGGAATGAGATTATCCAGATATAACCATTTTTATGGTAATGATAAATTATAATGGGGATGATAAATCCGTAGTTTAAAGTTATGAAGATTCACTAAGAACCCCACCTGGTTCCTGAGGCAATACGACACAGCATCATAAGTGATAACTGATGGTAGAGCATTCCACCATGTTTTATTCTCTATGCTTGTGACAGTGTACTAATCCGTAAACTCCTGGGGAGCAGGGATTGTCTTTTGCATTGCACTCTCAAAACTGCTCTGTACAATGCTCTGAACACCGTCAATGCTCAATAAATACTACTGACTGATTGATCCTGTCATCCTCACTCTCCGCAGTGGGTGCAAGTCTCTTTCCAGCAGCACGTTTGTGATCAGACATGCAAGGCTCTTCCACAAGGTGGCATTGTTTCCAAATCACAGCTGCAGAGACCCTTTCCAGGTGGTGTTTAGTGTGGCAAATGCGATACAGGTCCTAGATAACAAATCAGTCTTTGGGGACCACTCATTCAGTATCAAGAAAGTATCAACAAAGTCATATAATAGCAAAACGCCCCTGTAGCGTGTATGAGTATCTCTACTAATTCACTGTAGAGCTACAACAAAGGTATACTGTGGTGGGTAGCTATATGGCACACCTGCTGTATCCTGTTTCTCAGGCTGTAGGATAATTCTGAGCCAAATCACACTTGCTCAGGACCTAGGCTTGTAGCTCTAGAAAAACTGTGGGTAAATGGGTGAACTCCAGGGAGGCAAGGTGAGGTGGGGTACGCTGGGGTAGATACAAGTTACTCAGGTTGTACACAGTCCATGTGCCACTTGGGGTTTAGAGCCTTAATACCCATTTTACAGATGAGGTAACTGAGGCACAGAGAAGTGTAGTGATTTGCCTAAAATCACACAGCAGACAAGTGGCAGAGTTGGGATTAGAACCCATGTCCTTTTGACTCCCCTATCTACTAGACCATGCTGCTCCCCATGAAAGAGAAGGACACTGTTCCCATGAATATTGAGGTCAAATGTATGGTTTGTGGTGAGCTGAAGGGAAGAGAATTTTTAGGGTGGATGGAGGATGAACCAAATGTGCTCTGCCTCCTCCACCCACCACACCTCCCTCTTTGCTAGCAGTGATGAAATAAAGTCACAGTAGGCATGAGACAGGGCCTCAGTATTCTCACCTATAAAGTAAATATTCTAATACTGTTATAGACAGTTATAAATGAAATAGATTTGGGTATCTTCTATTGGAAAAAAACTTAATAAAATACCATTTCTTTCCATTGCAACTGTAAAGCTCATTGGCTGGGATTGATTCAAATCAATCAATCAGTGGTATTTATTAGCATTTACTATGCACAGAGCACTGTACTAAGAGCTTGGGAAAGTGCAATAAAAAGAATTGTTATGTGAGGTTCTTGTCAACAAATTATTTACATCATACAGTGGGAGACAAACATTAAAGCATAATTCATATCTTGCTATGACATCTATTTCCCACAAGTGTGATACTCACTCTTTAGAAAAATTAATGAAAACATAAAGGTCAAAAAATGGCTACCACATGGAAAACCATGGGAAGATGCTATTCATTCAGAGTGATGACAAAATTCCAGAGAGCAGTGTTCAACTCTGAACTTGAAATCTAGGCCATATAGCCATTAAACTGAATTTCTGCAAGATCATTTAGCCTCATGAAATGGACCTGACCACATTGAAAAACTGATATCAGAGTCTCCTCTTTCATCTTTCTCATCTCTTTCAGAACCTGACTGGATGTAGCATAAGTAATTTTTGAATTGTTCATTATGGAACGGCGAAGAACCAGAATGCTTTCTTTTCTTTTATGTCTACAAGGCTTCACATCTTACAACTTTTTCAGATGGCTGGCAGTAATCTGTTCTGTCTACAGTCCCATTTTAGAACTGATATTCTTATTGAAAGGGTTTCCAACTGTTTTATGGGAAAAAAAAATCTAGGTTTAAGGGTTAATTGGCTTCATCTGCTAAGCAGAGTTATGTCTGGCAGTTATAGAACTCTTATCTCCCAGATTTTCAACAAGCTGGATGCATGGGGCTTCTAAGGGTGATTTTTATTTAACCATGAAGGACATCTATGAAATGTGTGGTGGAAGATTTCTCAAACTCTGTTAATTATTTTATCAATCCACTTTAATAAAAATCAAGCACTAATTAGAAACTATAATGATTCATCATAAATTAGTTTGCATACACAATCATAACCTTCTGAGTTCCTTACATTTCAGTGCTTGTGTTTATAAAATGGACCATGCACTGCGTACCTTATTCACAATAGCAATTCCAGGTGCCTAGGAAGATAAAGGTGACTAATTAGTTTGGTTCCTATTTTCAAAGGAGTAATTAGAAATCATTAGTTTTGGAGTTGTTTTTTTTTTTCTTTTTGCAATTAGAGATTTCTTTCATTTGGAATTACCCAGATTACTTCTTTGTAGAAATAATATCAATATTAATTCCAAAAGAAAAATTAAATATTATCAGGAACTGCCTTCCTCAGAATGTGGCTGGATCATTTCTTCACTAAGTAATAATTTTGTTAACCTCACAGGGAGCCAAAACTGATTTAGTGACTTGCGCTTGTACAGATGTCTTCCCCACTACCACCCCCAAAAGGAAAATGCAGGTGCTCCCTAATTTGTGTTTTTCCCCTGAATCTTACTAACCATACACACAATACTGCAGTCTCCGTAAGAATACCATGAACCAGAATCATAGGAGAGACTCAACTATGTCAAAGTGGAAAGTGACAAGAGAGTCAGTGACATTCAGTGAACCTGTTTTTCATGTCCAGAGGTCCTAAGGGTGTAGTAATACATTCCAGGAACAGCATTGGGAAATGAAATGCTTCATTTCCCTCTTACTTTCCCTGTTCTTTCCTGTTACTTCCTTCTTTGCATTTGGGCCAGGCCAGTCTGGTCAGCAGCTTCTTGCATAGCCACTTACTTTGTTCCCCTTAACACAGTTGCTTGAACTGAGTTCTGCTGTAAGTCAGGGAAAAAAACAAAAAAAAAACCAAAACACTGCTCTCAGAGTCAGGAGACCTGGGATCTTTTCCCAGCTTTCCCTGAAGTTGGAAAATGGAGGCCAAGACCACACATACGCTTATAAAGTGCTACATCCCTTTGCACTTTGCACTTGCACTCTGTGCCTCACTGGAAAGGTAGAGGTGTGCAAGCCAGTAGAACTATAATTCTTCTACATCCACCACCTCTGACCAAAGACTTATTATCTTTGATATATTTTAAGGAGATGCCGCTAGTGAGGCAGATGGAGAGCAGCCTCTTTGACAGCAGAACTTTCGAGAATTTCTTGTCTCCTATTCCTCACCCTTGCTCCCAGGTCATCCCTGTTGTATCCTCAGAGAGAAAGAGGAAAGCAATCCATCAATCATATTTACTGAGCGCTTACTGTATGCAGGGCACTATATTAAGTTCTGTTTGCAGGGCACTATATGCAAGGCACTATACTTACTGTATGCAGGGCAACAATACATTTGTTGCCTACAGTTTTCTTACAGTACAGAGTGGGAAACAGACATTAATATGAATGAAGAAATTATGGATATGTACATAGGTGCTGGGGGTTGGGGGCAGGGGTGATGAATGAAAGGTCAAGGTAATGCAGTAAGGAGTGGGAAAAGAAGAAAGGAAGGCTTAGTCAGGGAAGGCTTCTTTTAGATGTGCCTTCAATAAGGCTTCGAAGGTTGGGAGAGTAATTGTCCGTTGGATATGAAAAGGGAGGGTGTTGCAGGCCAGAGGAAGGATGTGGGTGAGATAGATGAGATTGAGGTACAGTGAGTAAATTGGCATTAGAAGAGCAAAGGCCTTTGGCATCCCCCACACTTGAAAGGCAGCCGCTCTGCCTCAACAGAAACCAGCACTGACTCTCTTCTGCAGCACAGAAAAGACTCCCTCCTGTCCTAACATCACCCCAGTAGCAAAAAGAAAAGCAGCCACAGCATGAGATCTCTGAAAAATCCCAGGAAGATTGGTAAGTGTCATGGTGGTCATTATGGCTATGGATATGTCCTGGACTCTGAGACCTGTGGAAACAAATTTCACTACTCTAGTCACAACATCCTATTGATTTTGTTATTTTTTTGGTGTATTTGTCTATGTTGTATTTTAACCTTTTGTCATTTCTGATGTGCTTGTTTCAATCCTTACTCCTCATTTGTACTTAGAAAGAGGGACTTTGTCAAATTTCCATCTCTGCATTCTCTCCCAGCATTTAGGATAGTGTTGTACACACAGGAAGTACTTAATAAAAGTTATTAATACTGCTATGGCTGCCACTATCCCAAATCAAGAGAGCCCTATTCAAAGGCACCTGGCACTACCCACTGGAGAAGAAGGCTACAGAAGGAAAGGCAAATCATATACTTCTCTTCTTTAACCCTAAGTTAAATTCACAGGGTCAATTCTAAAGGATCCTAGACAGCTCAATCTTCCTTTACTCAGGATCTACATAGCAAAATGACATTCACTTTTGTGTTTTAAGCCTACTGAATAGGTAATACCAAAAAGGGACTCACAGAGCAATGGACAGGTATTTTTGCCTATTGTACATTTAAGTTAATGACTTTAAAAAGTTGCCACAACAAAACCTTCGAGTAACAAGGAAAGGATATATATTTCCAGGAGGGAATTAGAAATTGCTTTTTTCTGTGTGAAGTATCCACCTTCTGGATTATAAATTGGAAATTTCTCCAAATGTACATTGTCTTTAAATAACAGATCTTCAAAAACTAGTTATATTATTCCACAGTATGAAATGCTAATCAATTAATGTAATATATGTGAAGTGGAATTAAGTAGTATCAAACAGGGAGGTAGATCAATCAAACAATCCAATATCTATATTGAGTGCTTCTTATAACACTGAACTTAAGCCCTTGGGAGAGTAAAATATAACAGTGTTGGTAGACATGTTTCCTGTTTCCAAGGAACTTAAAGTCTAGAGTGGGGAAATAGATAATTTAAATAATTTACTCAGGTGTACATAAGTGGTGCGGGACTAAAGATTGAGTGAATAACCAGTGTTTAAAAAGTACAAAGCCAAATTCAAGGGCAACACAGAGGCAGGGAGGGAAAATGAGGGCTTAGTTGGGAAAGACCTCTTGGAGGAGATGTGATTTTAATTAGGCTTAGAAAGTGGGGTGAATGATGGTTGGTTAGATATGTAGGGAGAGGGAGTTACAGGCCAGAGACAGGAAGTGGGTTGGGGGTTGATGGCAAGGTAGATGAGCTAGATATATATTGAGCAGGTTATGTTAGAGGACCAAAGTGAGGGTCCTGGGTCATAATAGACTGTGGTGAGAGCAAGGTAACCTTGTTGTGAGCAAGATGATTGAGTGTTTTAAGACCAATGGATAGGTGTTTCTGCTTGATACAGAGGTGACTGGCAAACATTGAAGGTTTTTGAGGAGTTGGGAAACATCCAAATATGGACTGAACTTTTTTGAGAAAAACGATCTGGGAAGTAGAGAGAAGAACAGACTGGAGTGGGGAGAGACAAGAGGCAGAGTGATCAGCAAGGAGATTGATGCAACCGACAAGGCGGGATTAGAAATCTGCTTGAATCAATGAAGTAGTCATTTGGATACAGGGAAAGGGTGACTTTTAATGATGTTGTGAAGATAGAACCAAGAGAATTTGGTGACTGATTGAATATGTGGACTGAATGAGAAAGATGAGTCAAGGATAGTGCCAAGGTTATGAGCTGGTGAGATTATGAGATCGTGAGATTATAAAATCATTAGATCATGATTAACATACTAAGAAGGCAATGTGTTACAGATAATTTATTCATGTGAATTGGGGAGTATCATTTAGTCAGTCATTCATTATTAGAGAAGCAGTGTGGCTCAGTGGAAAGAGCACGGGCTTTGGAGTCGGAGGTCATGAGTTCGAATCCCAGCTCTGCCACTTGTCAGCTGTGTGAGTGTGGGCAAGTCACTTCACTTCTCTGTGCCTCAGTTACCTCATCTGTAAAATGGGAATTAAGATTGTGACCCCCACGTGGGACAACCTGATTCCCCTGTGTCTACCCCAGCGCTTAGAACAGTGCTCTGCACATAGTAAGCGCTTAACAAATACCGACATTATTATTTTCATCTGCATTCAAAGCCTTGGTGCTTACTAAATCAATTATCATATGCACAAGCTAAGGCTAGGGAAATAGAAATTCACATTTTAGCAAAAATAATAATGGTGGTATTGTTAAGCGCTTACTATGTGCAAAGCACTGTTCTAAGCACTGGGTGGATACAGGACGATCAGATTGTCTCACATGGTGCTCACAGTTTTAATCCCCATTTTACAGATGGGATATCTGGTGCACAGAGAAGTTAAGTTAAGTGACCCAGCTAGCAAGGAAAAATGGCATTTTTGCCTCTGGTTTCTTTATATTTGAGGTCATGATGTATAGTCAGGAAGGTAAAATGTTTCACCTATTCGATAAGATGTCATTAAATTTTCTGAGTGGGCAGTTCAATATTAAGGTTTGCAAAGACTTGCAGTTTTTAGCTATTGTTCTCGGCCATTTCAAAAACCCTGCTCTCTAATATCTTAAAATTTTGATTTCTCCCGGGGATCATCAGTGTTTCATATGTGTGCCATAAAGCCAAGGCTAGCTTATGAAATTGCCCTTTATTTAAAAGAAAACTGCTAATAGATGATTACAAGGAAAGCCCTACTATGTTATTTTTTCTGCAGAATACAAACTAGTTTGGCAGGAACAATCAGAAGTGGAGTTACCTTGGCTTAGAACAGATGACCTGAGAAGATCCTGAAATCAAGAAGAAAGAAATCTCCCTTTCTCCGTAAAGGATCTAGATGATGTTGGATGGTTCCTGAATAGTGACTATGCTATCGCTTGCAGGATGAAAAAGTTGCAGAATCCTTGGGATGACAGTAGCTAAATTTGGTCCTCAAGCCCAGAATGTCATTACACCCACTCTAACATACAGGAGGGACTAATGGCTCTATTAGTAAGATGAGAATGAATGGATCTTGCCTGAAGAAGGCTAAAAAATTCTTAGCAGAAAGTCTCAACTCTAAAGCAAGATGAATTAAAAACCATATTTATACTGGGGAGATTGAGTGACAATTGTTTTAGAAGCTCAGTTTTCCTTAAGATAATATATGAAAAGTTAGGAATGGTGAGACATAAGTTTGGAGTCAGAAATGTACAATTTTAATGAGGTCCGTTGCCTTTCAAAAGGAAGGATTTTTTTGTGAAGGCTGAAATAAACAGCTTTCTTACTCTAGATTGTAGATACCATTAGTCCCAGTAAAATTGGTGATTCCTTCAGGGAGGGTTTAATCAGTTTGTTGTGACATGGTACCAGCAACTCAATTCTATAAAAAAATTGTGATTGATTACTGTTTTTCCCCATGTTGGCCAGAAGGAAACTTAAGAAAATCACTCCTGAAGACTGATTATCAACTATTCAACCTAAGAAAATGAGCAGTCTCCCGAAAACAGGAGTAATTTCACACTTTCTTCAAATTAGTTTCTAATGCCATTTTGTAGAATATTCTTAACCTTGTCTTTCCTTGTCCTTTCTACTGTCTGCCCGGAAAACTAAGTAAAAGAAGTCACAAAAAGACTGGCTTTTTGGAATATCAGGTTAGATGGGAGTGGAGATTCCTTCTAATATTTTGATAAAATTGCTTGCATCTGTGGCAAGGTGCATATTAGCATATGAAAGACTTTATAAGGGATTTCAAGACTTGGAAAAGGCAGTAGAAATGGAGTCAACATAGAAGGCTTATGTATTATGCTAATTTTCTCTGAATACTGAGTTCTCAACACAAACCAGGAAAACATGCTGAAAAAATAGGAATATCATGTAAATATTCTCCTGGGCCTATTTGCTGCTGCTGAAGAATCCCTGCTGGATATTTGTTCCAGTGTCCAGAGCCATGCAAAATAGCAAAGCACCTGGACTTAATACCATACCTGCTGAGATCTACAAGCTTGGAGGATCAAGAAGAACTGCTTAAACATTTACTTTATTTATTCTCAGTATTTAGACCACTGAAAGGATACACCAAATTCTGCCATTACTACTGTCTTCAAGGACAAAAGGGAAAAATTAAAATGTGGCAATTACAGTTTTGATATTATTTGACAGGAGTATGAAAATTGCATAATATATTTGTCGGTCCTGAAAATATTATGATTCTGAAACTGCTTTTTATCACCATTACAGAGCTGAAATGCTGCCCAATTTTCTCTTTGGTTGTGAGACCAGGAAGTTAACAATTTCAAAATCTGACACCCTGAGAAGCTTCATCAGCATATCCTACAGGCTGCAATCACATTAAACAGAAGGACAAGATCACAAATAATGAACACTTGGAACAAAGGTAGTGTTCTGATTTTTGTCAACACAACTGCCCTAAGGTAGACTTGTGATGAAAACAAAATTCAGTAAGATTTCTAAATACAATGGGCTGAAAATGATCGACCAAAAGTAAGAGATCAGAGAACTTGCTTTGAAGAAAACTTTGGGAAATATTCCAACTCATTTGAAAACTATGAAACAATGCAACAAGCAGTTTAGCATAATACACTGCAATCAAGAAAACTGACTTCTAGAGCAGACACTTCAAGAGAATCATGAGACCAAAGGGCAAAAGTAAAAACAGCACCATCCACTGTAAATAAGAACTACAATAGTATAACTGTTAGATTGTGATGTGTTTACAGTACAGTTATTTATTCTTTGTCAGAGCTGTTTGACTTCAAAACTCCAAATCAGAGCTCTCATTAAAAGTTGGCAAGGGAATTGCATAAGCAGAAAGGAGGTATACCATAATTCAAATAATATGTAAAGATGCTGATTACCTATGTTTCCCAAAAGTTATTGGAATTTTCTGGATGGAGTTTCCTTCCACTACTAGGGATGCAATTTCAACTCAGTTCTGGAGTAGAGTCAAGCCTTTATAGTGGCCTAAATTCCTCTAACTCCTATTTCACTAGGATTCTGCTCCACAGCAGGGAACCAAGCTTACCACATGGTAAGAAATCTATTTATTACCTACACAGTACTTAGAGGAAAGTGGGCAATAAAAATACTGGTTTGCAGTTGATTTTTGGTTTTGTGGTTTAAATTTTTTCTGTACATACCTTTCAATTATATATTATAAATTATTTATTTGTATCAATGTCTGTTTCTGCCTCTAGACCATAAGCTCATTGTGGGCAGGGAACATGAAGCAAAAACTCCTCACTATTGGCTTCAAAGCTTTCCATCACCTTGCCCCCTCCTACCTCACCTCCCTTCTCTCCTTCTACAGCCTACCCCGTACACTCCACTCCTTTGCCGCTAACTTCCTCACTGTGCCTCATTCTCGCCCGTCCGACCGTTGATCCCCAGCCCACCTCCTATCACTGACCTGGAATGCTCTCCTTCCTCACATCCACAAACTAACTTTCTTACCCTCTTCCCAGACTGAGCCCTCCCTTTCCCTCTGCTCCTCCTCCCCTCCCAATTGCCCCTACTCTCTCCCTCTGCTCTTCCCCGTTCCCCTCCCCACAGCACTTGTGTATATTTGTATATATTATTTATTAGTTTTTTTTTTAATGATATCCATATATCTGTGATTTTATTCACCTATTTTGATGGTATTGATGCCTGTCTACTTGTTTTGTTTTGCTGTTTGTCTACCCCTTTTAGACTGTGAGTCTGTTGTTGGGCAGGGATTGTCTCTATGTGTTGCCGAATTGTACAAGTGCTGAGTATAGTTCTCTGCATACAGTAAGAGCTCAATAAATACGATTGAATGAATGAATGTCTGCCAACTCAGGTGTTATACACTCTCCCAACCATTTCTTACAAACAATAGGCACTCAATAAATACCATTGATTGATCTCAGTTTTCTTTAGCACGACTTCTTCAAGAGAAGCCTTCTATTTACTGGAATTCAGTAGGCTTGGAAATCTTTGCTCCAATATATTAATGAAGTGTCTTATTTAGTCTTTCAAAGAACTATTCAGAGTTAGCTTTCAAATTCTTTCCAGAAGTCATATCTACTTTATTTCTGATGAAAGAGAAGGGTTTTAGCTCTAGGTGATGAATTATAGTGGCAGAGATTATCACATCCTCTGAAATCCTTCCTCTCACACTCATTTTACTTTTTCTTCTTCACTCTAAGCTCTCCACTGTGCTCTTTCCAACAAATAAGAAGTGGGTTGGAAAACAGATTGTTGACACCAAAATATCTCTAGCTATAGAACAACTTGGGAGATAGCATGGCAGTTGGAATAATTCCAAAGTACTAAAATCAATAATTTGTACCGTACAATATATTTCAACCTGGGGTATCAAAGCTGTTTACAAGACATAATGAATGGCAACTTATTAAAATTAACTGTCTACATCTAGATAAGTTGGAAAAAAAGAGTGAGTAGTCTTACTATTGGTGGCAGGTTGAAAGACAAAGAAACTTTAATTTTAAAAACTATTGGAGCATTGGATTTGATTGACAGTTCACATTCTTATCAATGAATTCTTTGTATTCCCAATTTTACAGCACTGGAAGAAAAAAAAAACATGCTGTTCTCCAATAAATGTATATTATGTAGCTTTTAAGGCAACTGTAAATTAAACCAATTTAAGGACTTAACTACTCACTTTTAAAGCACTATAATAAATTTGATCTAGGCACTTCATGGGAGTAGTTGTTGTTCAACTTGCACTCTTCAACGATTTCTAAATACTTCATTCTAAATTGCTTTTTACTAGGTTTTTAAGTATGAAATATTTTAGCTGAAAGCAGGTTACCAGCTCTCAGAACTTTTCCAGTCCCTCAAAACAACCTACTGTCCTAGTAATGATGCATCTGAAGGTCAGGAACCTGATGAATATGAAGTTCTGTCTCTATTTTTATTTTTTAATATAATCTCACTTTCCATAGCCTAAATTCTTTCATCACAGGCCAATTTCTTTTAGCTATAAACTTTGGAGCTAGCATTCATTTGCAAGAATTATGTCCTCTCCTTCAATTAAGAATTGTGAGTTCAATTAATTATATTTTGAAAAGCATGTAAATGAAAGTATATTAATGGCACTTTGCAAAAAACAGGAATATTCAACATTGTGATGATCTGTGTGTTTATAACTCCTTTGCTCTAGTCAATTTCACACTTCCTCAAAATACGGAGAAATGAAATTCAGTACTAAAAGCATTAATTGTTAGCTTAGATGCATGCCAGTATATCAGTTGTGTGTCTTGGAATTACATGAATGGATAATCTCCACACAAATAGCTGTACAACTGGAGTGAAAAAGAGATTTATAATGCCTTTATACAATATTAAAGCAAGGAACTCTTTAAAGTACAGCAATTGCCAAAGGTCTCATAAGTATCATAAAGAAATTATCTATGTTCTGTGATGCTAAGATTCAGAGTTAAACGATACTCCCATGTCATGTACTCAAGCTGACTTTTCTTTGTCAAAGAAAGGCAGTTCAAAATTTGTTTCAAGGTGGCATTTACATTAAAATAAGCTTGAGAAAGTATTTTCCTTTACATTTTGCATTTTTATTATCTTCTCTTGTAAGACTGGTTAGATGAATTGATAATGAAAAGAAAATGTTCTGATCTAATTCTAACCCTAATATATCCACTATTGCTTGAAATTGATAAAAATGTTCCTCAAAACCTCTTACCTTTCAACAGGATTAACAGAAACACATTGGCCATATTGCAAAGGGTAACAAAATCAACTCAATCCATAAACAGAGTCCAGACTTCATTTGGAGAGATATACCTTGGTTTTACTTCAGCTAAAAAATGACAAGGAAATAGTAAAATTTATCATAATATGCTGGGATTGGCCAGGGATTGACTCAAAATCACTTCTTTGTTCTCTTGCCAACATAGAATTTTGATCATGAGAATGCATTTTCATGCAGATATGACAATTGCCCAGTTTGCAACTTCTGACAAAGTGATGGTGCTCTGAAATATTCACCTTTCATTCATTCAATAATATTTATTGAGCGCTTACTTTGTGCAGAACACTGTACTAAGCGCTTGGATTGAACAAGTCGGCAACAGATAGAGACAGTCCCTGCCTTTTGACGGGCTTACAGTCTAATCGGGAGAGACAGACAAGAACAATGGCAATAAATAGAATCAAGAGGAAGAACATCTCCTAAAAACAATGGCAACTAAATATAATCAAGGCGATGTACATTTCAATAACAAAATAAATAGGATAATGTAAATATATACAGTTGAGCAGACGAGTACAGTGCTGAGGGGATGGGAAGGGAAAGGGGGAGGAACAGAGGGAAATGGGGGGAAAAGAAGGTTAAGCTGTGGAGAGGTGAAGGGGTGGGCGGTAGAGGGAGAAGGGGAGCTCTGCCATCCTACTGGCCCTCCTGGAGCTTCCCAGATGGGAGAGACAGGCTGGCAGTTTTGGACAAGTCCACACTAACTTTTTAGTTTAGTCAGTCTAGTACTTTTGTGTAGCTTATTGGAAAGGGCATGGGATTGGAACTCAGGAACCCGAGGGGTATTTTTGTGTGTGTTTTTGATCAGCTGTGTGGCCTCAGGAAAGTTGTGTAACTTCTCCGTTCCTCAATTTCATTTCAAACATTAAGATATCTGATTTCCCTGCCATTTGATTGCAAAAACTCTGTGGAGTAGGTATTGATCCTATTCCAGTGATTAACATATCATTAATTGTTCATTATTCAATTATTTATTGTATATTAGTCAATAAATAATCATAATAAAAGGTTTCTGAAGTGAATTTTGGACATTAAAGTGACGGAAACACACATAACTGAATGCTTTGACATTGAAAATAGATTTTACCCATCAAGATTAATTTTACAAGAATAATTTTCCTTTCCCAAATCCTTCTTTTTCATTTCATATTTTTTTATAATGGTAGTTGTTACATGTTTACTACGTACCAAGCACTCTACTAAGCACTGGGGTAGATATGAGCTAATTTGGTTGGACACAGTCTTAATCTCCACTTTACAGGTGAAGAAACTGGGGCATAAAGAAGTTAAGTGATTTGTGCGAGGTTACATGGCAGACATGAGGCAGATCTGGGATTAGAACTTGCACAGACATCCATATTTTACACCTAAGGATCCATCTAATGCTGAAGATCAAGGTTTTTTTCCTTTTTTTTCCCCTTTCTATGCTTTTTAGTAGATTTCAGTTTCCACAGTAAGAAAATCAATCAGGGTTGTTTTTCTATTCATAAAACAGAGGAAATTTGAAAGAAACTAAGGATCTTGGTGACCTTCAAAGTAAAACCAACTTCGATTAGTTTCAAATGTCTGTTTATGTTTCAAATGATTTAATAAGATTAGTGAAACTAGTAGAGAGTTCATGAAGTTGTTCCTTGTCCTTTTCTTGACTCTGTCATATTCCTACTTCATATTTTCGAAGTAGTATTACTATTACTTTCACAGCATGGAAAGGGCATTCTGCGTAAACAAGCTCTCCCACTAAATATGTAACAATAAGAACATAACTCCATCACCACCATCTTCAAGAAGAAAGGTGAATGATTATATTGTGCTACTATCAAGACATCTCAATGGTCTCATTAGTCTCCACTGTTGACAAGATCATGGTCAGAGTGTGACTTCTGAATCAGCTACTAAAGACTATCACTGACCAAATGCTCTGAAACCACAACATGTTTTCAGTCCACAACATGGCGCAGAGGATATGAACTTTGCAGTGCTTCAGGTATAGAAAACAAGCAGAGAACACAAGCAAGACCTCAATATAATCTGCTTTCATAAACTTTACAAAAGCACTTTATGCCATCAATAGGACTTGACTCTAGAAATTACCTAGCAAATTTGACCGCTCCAAAAGTTCATGGAGATTCTGCTACTATTTAAAGCTGTCTTGGCTGATAATGTCTTGCCCAATTTATTTCCCATCAGTAATGGGTAAAAATTATTATTATTAAAAGTTAAGGAACAGAGTAAAAATATGGGCCTGCATTTGAATGTCAAAAAGACAAAGATTGTGACAACTGGTAAGGAAGGTAGGGTCAAATAGTAGTAAGAGCATGTTATTATCTGGATTCTAGTTTCATCTCTAGCCACTTGCCTGCTGTGTGAATTGTCTTCCATACTGGCTCTTCCTTTTCGTCCGATTGCTCAGTGTGAGTGAAAGCATTCACACATGCTTTGCAATTTCAGATCCCAAAGGGTATTCTAAGAAAACATTAGTAATATATGGTGTTCCACACACTCACCTTGTAATTCATCTGACTACAGATGTGCAGGTGTTCACATAAATCAAGTTTAAATTCAGGTAATCATCTTAAAAATATTTCTATTACCTCATATTGATGTTTTCCACTTTTCACCTGTGTTGTTAGAAATCTCTTTTTACTTGTCTCCCTTCCATATTCTACAATTGTTTATAGATTATTTAGACCCAAGATGCCTGAGTGCTCCAGGGAAACTGTATTTCTGATTGCTTTTCCACTGCATAAAGAAAGCTCCTTTGTTTTCTGGTGAAGCTCTGAATTGATTTCTAGATTCTGGTGGTTGTGGATAACACTTTATTTTTTCACCTGGGTTGAAGTAATGTTTGGTCATTCCTGCCAGCTCTAAGTGGTCTCTTTTCCTAAATAGGCATTAATTGTAATTTAATTCTGAAGATTGTCACAATTACACAAATAATGTAATATGAAATTCTTGCTCGGGTTTCACATTCTTTTCTGACAAATTTATTAATTGTGAATTAGCTGTTTGAGAAAATTAAAATGAATCCCTTCTTAAAGACTTAAACCTTGGAAGTAAAATGCCAAATATATGTAAAATAGCTGAACTCATGTCTCATTTTACAAGATAAAATTTAAATATATGCCAATAGCTGAATTCTGCTCTTCTTATTTCTCTTGCAAATACTGTTTGACTCACTTCTCCTCTTTATGTACTCTATGTACTCAATGTATATATGGCTCTACATGGAGTTAAGTCGTGTCCTGGGAAGATGCTACATGTTAGTGGGACGGCCATGGCCATAAACTGATCTACCTTGCCGAAATACAGGAGATAGAGAGTTAAGCTAAAGGTTAGCTTTGTTCAGGACATCCAATGTACAATGTACAGTGGCAGAGTAATGTCCACAATTTTCTAACCTTTGAGGTGGTTTGGACAAGGCTTTGGGTACTTTGAGTGCCTAAGAGTGTGAGCCCCAATTGAAATATAGAATGTACTGTAGCTATCCTAGTGCTTAGCACAGGTAATGATTAACAAATCTAACTATAACAATTATCATCACTATCATCATCATGATCATCATTATTAATAATAGAACAATAATAATATAATGTGGAATCTTTTGGGGAGAATTTTTCAGAATATCTGGCATATGTGAGAACAATCCTTGTAGGATATCTGGATTACCAAGTTGCTTGAGGTATTTGTTAAATTGAGGTATTTGCTGAGTGTTTGCTATATGCCAATTAGTAAATAAAACACTTGGATAGATACCAGATTATCAGATCAGAAACAGTGTCTCTCCCTCATTGGGCTCCCAACCTAAGAGTGAGGGACAAACTCATCCCCATTTAGCAGATCAGGAAACTGAGGCAAAGAAAAGACCTGTGACTTCAACGGGGTACCAGAGCAGACAAGTGCCAGAGCTGAGTTAAAATCCAGGTTTGTGCTCTTCATAATATTCATTCACTATTTAGGCTTGTAAAGTGATTATAATTATTGGTATCTAAATATTTATATGTAGTTCCTATGCTGTATTGAGCACAAAATAATAGCAAGTTAAAGTTCCTATTGTGATTTTTTTCATCTGTGGGGAGAGAAAGCAAAGTGGGTTTGATTCTCTGAAACAGTGTTAAGCTGGTCTACTTCTCTGAAGTAGTCTACTTCAGCAAAATACAGCTATCTCTCACTTCATGATGTAATTATGTACTTGATAAAATGTGAATTTGAGAGAAATGACAACAAAACCAATTTCCTCACAATAATTAATGAAAATAGGGGAAATTGGGTTTCAGAGAACCCACATTTATGCAAAATAATTTAAAATGGACAATCTAAAGCATTATAATAATTATGAAGCTGGGTTGAAAACGTGAAAAGATAATGTGGAAAAAGAATGTTTGTTTTGCCCCTCAAAGTTTTCCAGGTTTTCTATTACTCTCAGCTACTCAATTCGTGATTCTGGATGAAACAATATCACAAAAATGTTCTGGGAATACCTAAAGTCTAGTAATGTAAAATGAAGAAAATGAATGCCATATGTAAGCTGTAATGCTTTCAATTCAATCATAGATGGTCGTGGCCATAAACTCTTGTAGCAAAATGTCAACTGAGGTGAAACAAGTAAACAATAGTAAACAATAAATAATGAATAACATTAACTGGAATAACTTTAAGTGAAGAATACCTTTACCTAATGAAGTTGAGAATGTGAGACTGCTTAACAGAGAATAACCCTTAAGAATTTTGTTTTCTCAGAGTACACCATTGGCTGCAGTAGGAACAACAACTGCTAAAATTTTCCAGAGAAGGAAACACATCACTCTAGTAATGTTTAATTGGGTGGGCAGCAGAGCTCACAAACCATAATATCATCACCATTATCAGTACCTACTCTGTCAGTGCACCATGTTTGGCATTTGGGAACATTCAATCAAAATAGAAGGCATTCTCTTTGCATTT
Source organism: Ornithorhynchus anatinus (assembly GCF_004115215.2). Lineage (NCBI taxonomy): Eukaryota > Metazoa > Chordata > Mammalia > Monotremata > Ornithorhynchidae > Ornithorhynchus > Ornithorhynchus anatinus. Next base: position 114,706,414 of record NC_041729.1, read on the forward strand.
CATATTACAGTGTAATGGGGGTAGAAAAGAACAGAAAGCATATATACTGTGGGAACAAGAGAAAAGACAAATTTTACTGAAATAAACATGAAAAAAGAATAAAATAATAATAAGAAATAAACCAATACAAAAATCTCTCATAGGCACAATTAATTTCTGAAAACTGTATCTTAAATGGATATGTAAGTCAGAAACAATTTTCTCATATGGTTCGATTTCATTGGTGGGTGGAATCCATTCCTGAACCTAAGGTCCAAGAATTATATTTCAACCAAAATTACACAGAATTGTGTATTTGATCAATTAAAGATAATTATATATTTCATTGATACTATGGATAGAAATTATATGGATTTAAAGATCATATAGAAAGATAAATTACAGTATATCAAGACATGTAGTATAGCACTATACAGTGTATTTTTGTCTACCTACAAATAATCTATAATGCATAAAGAAATGTTAGGGAAGAGAGAGGTTATGGGTGACACACCCATAAGGAAGGATTCCCATTCCTGTGCTTTATTTTAATGCCCTCCTAGATTTCAATTTCCTTGAGGGCAGGGACTGTGTCTACTTAGTCTATTGTATTCACCAAAGAATTTACTCTGTGCTTGCCACAGTGTAAAGAATCAATAAATACCATTAATTGATTAAGTAAACGATACAAAAAATGCTAAAGATGAGGACAGTGATATATAGAAAAAGAGTATAGAGTTTAGTAGCCAAAAGAACAGGGTTTGGGGATTCTTGCAGCTCACAATTCAACAATTACAACAATGACCCCAGCTACACTTACTACAACATTTACAGAGACTCAAAATTTGAAGTGAGAGAAGTAGGAGGAAGAAGCAGTGATGTGTGTCAGAGGAAGCAGTGATGGGTGTCCCACAAGTTTATGTAGGGCAGGACTCTCCAACATGGCATGCTTTAGTGGCTTTGGGCTAGCAGGTGTTCATGAGGTATGGATGGCTAACAGTTAGCTGGTAAGAAACATATGTGGGTTTGGCCGGGGCTTAGGGGTAGAATGAGAAGCCACAAACCCTCTCTGACCCAGGTTCACCCTGATGAAAGGATTGGGAAAGTTGAATTCTTGTAGCCCACCAATATGGGGAAATACTGTTCACACTGGTACGGCTGGTGTGGTAGTTCTTGTAATATCAGAACCAAGTTTCATTGCATTCCAGGTTATTCTTACTCCTAATCATAAACTCCTTGTGGACAGGGAATATGAGTTGTATTTTATTTACCCAATCACTTAATACAATATTATGCACACAGAAAATTCTAAATACCATTAATTGCTTGATTAAAAAGAATCAGTGAGAAGCAGTGTGCCCTAGTGGAAAGAGCAGGGGAATGAGACTTGAGGATATGGGTTCTAATTTAAGCTCACCTCCTCCAGCAGGTCTTCCCAAACTGAGGCCTCCCTTTCCCTCTGCTCCTCTTCCCCTCCCCATTCTTCCTACTCCCTTCCTCTGCTCTTCCCCCTTCCCCACCTCACAGCACTTGTGCATATTTGTATATATTATTTGTTACTCTATTTTATACATATAAATCTATATCTATGATTCTATTTGTCTTGATAATATCGATGCCAGACTACTTGTTTTGTTTTGTTTTGTTTTCTGCCTCCCCTGTTGAGACTGTGAGCCCGTTGTTGGGCAGGGATTGTCTCTATCTGTTGCCGAATTCTACATTCCAAACCACTTAGTACAGTGCTCTGCACATAGTAAAAGCTCAATAAATACGATTGAATGGATGAATGAATAATTCTAGCCCTGCCCCTTGCTAGGACTGTGTTCAAACTGCTTAACTAGTAGGATAATGATGGCATTTGTTAAGCGCTTATTATGTGCCAAGCACTGTTTTAAGTGCTGAGGGGTACAAGGTAATCAGGTTGTCCCAGTTGGGCCTCACAATATTAATCTCCATTTTACAGATGAGATAACTGAGGCCCAGAGAAGTTAAGTGACCTGCCCAAGGTCACACAGCCGATAAGTGGTGTAGGCGGGATTAGAACCCATGATCTCTGACTCCCAAGCCCATGCTTCCTCCACTGATCCACGATGTTTCTTGTTCAGAACAGTGCTTGCCACATAATATGTGATTAACATATGCTGTAATAATAATAATAAACCACATAGCATATGGCATCTCTCTACTATGTGCCATAATTTGATCATAGCTGGTCTATAAAACTAATTGTTTATATATTAGTTAATGGTGGACCATATCTAGCAACTAGTTCTTTTAGAGAGAGGCTATATAGAACATTCATGGAAATCTCCTCAGTGGTTATAGCCAACCAGGACACATGTAATTAAAAAATTTAGGAGGTATGTGCAGTTTTTTTTTCAATGATAATAATAATAATGTTGGTACTTGTTAAGCATTTACAATGTGCCGAGCACTGTTCTAAGCACTGGGGTAGATGCAGGGTAATTAGGTTGTCCCACGTGAGGCTCACAGTCTTAATCCCCATTTTACAGATGAGGTAACTGAGGCACCGCGAAGTTAAGTGACTCACACAGCTGACAAGTGGCGGAGCCGGGATTAGAACCCATGACCTCTGACTCCTAACCCCGTGCTCTTTCCACTGAGCCATGCTTTTTCTCTGTATGGCTGAGACATCTGCAGGAACCTTGACATTAGCACCCGTGTTCAATTGTTTAACAACATTTCAGACTTTCCTTCTCAACCAGCAAATGTATCTCTGCAATTGTCTTCTAAGTGACCTTAGGTCAGCCCTCAAAAACGCCAGCAGGCTGGTGAGGGAAGTAGGAGGAACATAGAACTACCAGTCATTTTTGGAAGTAGCAGTCATTCAGCCTCCAGGTTGGAAAACAGCCATCTAGGCTAAAATACTTTTAGCACAGTACTATTACTTCATTTCAATCACTGTCTGATTAGTTTGGACCAAGGTTTAAGAAGAAATGTCTCTTACCAAGTCAGATATCATTAGTGTGGAGAAGACCATGGGTGCCCACTCACCTTAGTGAGTATATTGGAAGAGACTGCCCTAATAATTCTTCGATCTGGATTCCCCAGGTTGCTCTTCTCAAGTGTCTGAAAAGACCTTAGTTTATAATTAGAGCTGAATGGCCCCAAATGGTGGCTTTTTAGCACATTAGCCCTTTGAAACTTTTCCAGATCTCATCTTCCCCTAAAATATCTGAACCCCTTTTAGTTCTGCCCTTAAGTTGAAATCTTTGATTTAAACAGTCTGGAATGGAGAATTTTTCTAAACCTGCCATTAGGTAGAGCCATTTTGTCATAGTCAGTGTCTCAGTTCAGCCATAACCCCAAGTTTTCCCTTGACATTTTCTGGCACTGAAAATGCCAGTATTTCTTCCAGAGCTGCTGCTGCAATTGCACCCTGGGTTTTGTTGCTCATGTGCTCTGGGCAATGTGCACTTGATGCATTGGATAGAAATGAGCTGTGTATCAAAATATACAATCTTTTATTCTCAAATCCTATTCTCTTGGTACATGATTACATTGCTAATGGGTCATTTAACTGAATAACATTAACCATAGTTATTGTGCTTTTATCACTTTTTATTGGCATTCAATTTTGGTTAATTCTCTGAATTTTAGAAAGTCATGAATTCACATTATATTCTATATGTGAGAAGGTATATTATCTTTAGTATGGCATCACAAGTACCTAACCTAAGGAAGAAAGGTATATGGTTGAAAAATTTGGACTAACACATATTATTGCCATTGATAGAAAAATGTGAGATAGCATATTGAATAGAGGTGGAAATTAATTGGTTGGCAGGCTATTTAAAGAATGTTCCAAGTTGTGTGCTTGCCACACACAAATATTTCTGGTTTTCATTGTGAAGCATATTGAGGATGAGGAGGAGCTTCAAAGGTAGGATCTGTTGCATTATTTTTTGCTTTCTCCTGCTTCAAATGGTCTAACATAGATGTAATTAGCCACCCTCACACACTAGGACTACCAACTGATTAATCAATTATCCAATGCTGTTGATTGAAGGATTTCTGTGTGCAGAGCACTGTATTGTGTTTGAGAGTGTACAATAGAGTGGTAGACAAAGTTCCTTCCCACAGTGAGCTTACAGTCAAGAATGACCAGAGATGCTGGACCTTATGGGGAAGAAAATGCTGATTTTATAGCCACTAAGGACTGGAGGGTTGTTCCATAGCTATGATATATACAACCTTGATAGAACATAATTCTGTTCAGGCTACCTAGCCCCATATTAATTAGCTTATAAATTAGGTTACAATTCAATGTATTTATGATAATTTCCACATGGTTCCTTTTACCTTTTTGTATGCAATGCAACATGCAAAATTAATTTTCATCTTAGATTTGAATCTTCACTTTTGTTATGCATCAAATTTTCTCAAATATATTTCAGGTTTTGATTCCTCTCTAAGATATCTAAAAATATATATTTTTAACTATTTCCTCATTAGCAAATGATTGCAGGGTAATTTGCAAAATAAAGTGCTTTAATAAATGTTTTGTGATAATACTTAGCGTAATTGAAGTGCTCCATTTAAGTGCTTAGTGGGATGAAAATAAGACAGTATGCAAATGCCATTCTTAATTAAAATCTGTTACACCTCTACTCTTTTCTCTGCCCCTATTTCCACCCACATTTCACCTATTCCAAATGTCCCCAGCTCAGCTTTTGAGAAATTAAGTCAAGCATAAGTCAATAAATTATTTCCCAAATCTGTATCATTAACTGTGTTTCCTTGCTTAAAAAGATGCATGCTTTCTCTAATTTGCTCTCTTATTTGCACTACATAAATTATTTCTAATAGCTTTTTAACTTTCCTTTATTCAAAAACAACTTTGTTATTAGAAAGGAATTAATTGCTTAGAATAATTATTTTTAATGATCCTGTGGCTAAATTGTTATTCAAACCACTTTTCCCCAAAAATGCATTCTTATTTTTTACTGAAATGTTAGTAGTCTTCTTGCACACTCATTCCCTTGAACGAAAAATAAAAAGGCATCCCTCTATTCTTTTCTAAAGAACTTTCATAATTAGAGAGAATGTTCCTATTATAGTGCAATTAATAAAGTGGATTTTACAATGATATAACTATTTAGAAGGTCACATAGCCAGGTGTGGACAGGGAACATGTCCACCAACTCTGTTGTACTGTAGTCTTACTAAGCTAGTAAGAGCTTAGTACAGTGTTCTGCACCCAGCAAGTGCTCAATAAATGCCATTGATTGATTCTGAAAATTAAAAAAAAAAACTAGCAGAATGCCACCAACTCCAAATGATTCTGCTGACTGAAAGTTACCAGGCTTTCAGGACAGTGGGAATGACAAAAAACAGATTAGATGAGAAGAAGGGGGTGGCAGCATCAGCCACTGTACAAGATGCCAGGTGTACATTTCAGGACATCAGGGAGAAATCAACTAAAGGTGTGGAACTGTATCTGCTAATGACCAACCAAAAAGAGACAGTGGCAGCAGGTACCGGACATTGGAGTGCTACCCTCTGCTTTCCCCCTTTCCCTGCCTTAGTCTCTGCCTCCACAAATGGCCATATTCAAGCATTTTCTTATTCCAGAGCTGAGTTCTGGTTGATTCCAGTTTACTTCTGGTACTGCATGTAGTCTACTTTTGGTCATATGACCTAGGATAGGGTACACAGTACATGTATGATTTGTCCAAAATACTTGTGCTTATATTACAGGTTTGCATGGAGACCCATTATTCTGATATGTCTCTACCAAACTGAAGATTTTTTGGTTGTTTTTTTTTTAATGACATTTGTTAGGCACTTACTTTGTGTGAGGTACCGTTCTAAGCACTGGGGTAGATACCAGGTAATCAGGTCAGATTCAGTCCCTGTCCCACGTGGGGCTCACTGTCTTAATCCCCATTTTACTGATGAGGTAACTGAGGCATAGATAAGTTAAGAAACTTGCCCAAGGTCTCCTAGCAGACAAGTGGTTTATTTGGGATTAGAATCGCTAATGATTTGTGTCCTCTGATTGATTCCTGTAGACAGGTTCTGACTGGCTAAAATACCTGCCACTCAAACAAATTTTTCTTTCATATTGCTGTTTGTCATTTCAGCTGGTGGTAACAAAATTCAGGCCAGCAATTTTAAATTCCTATGGGACATCTGTGTTCTGGCTCCTCTGGAGATGCCTGGGGGAGCCTCACAACACTGTTTGTCTCCTCAGTGTACATTATGTCTGCTGCCACTCAGGCATTGCTCCCACTCCATAATCCCTGACCCCTGAAGCGTCTTTCTCTCTGGATGACAGAGAGGAGGATTGAAGTGGGGGACAGATGGACACAGAACCTCTGAAAGGAGTAGAAGTGGGTATCATGGACTGTTCCATCTTCCTTCTTTCCCGACTATGTCCCTGTCACTAATGTAATGTAACCAGGGTCTACAAGTATAGTTAATCTACTTAGACAATGAATGAGGCAGTGAGAAACTCTAGTCACTTATCCAGTCACCTTGTTGGATTTAGCCAGATATGCCAGTAATAATTCAAAATAACAGTCTTTTATGGAACACTAGGATACAGTCTTTTCTTTGACATGATTATATATCATATGGCTTGGGAGAAGCATAAATGACAGTAGGATATCTAAGCTTCTGCTGCAAGGTAAACAGAAGTGGGAAGGCACAAGCCAGTTAGGCAGAAAAAACCATCATAATGAAGCACAGTGAAACACAGTTCCAAACAGTTCCAAGCAATGCAAAATTGAAGTGCACTTTTAGGGAACAAATGAATTGAACAGACCAGTCATGGGTTGGCAATCAGGAGACCAGTTGAGCTACCTGACCAAAGACTTCACAGAGCAAGATTCCAACTTCAAAACAGGGAAAGGACCTGAGTTAGACAAAATCTTTAATGCAAGTAGAATGCAAACAATGATTAAAGATGCTTAAGTCCAGCATCAATCTTTTCAGCCAACTAGGTAGGTTTTCACCATCACTATCATTATCTCTGACAGCGGAGTTCAGATATATTTTTATGGCAACAATATGGGATCATTAAAGTTTCCTATAAAATACTAGATTATGAAGTAGACTGAACATCTCTTAAATGTAACTTACAATCTCCATATATACTGACTGGAATAAAAGAATGGTACCACCTCCTTTTCCTGGAAAAATTATCCAACCTCAGCTTCACTGACACAATTCTCTCCTTGTTCTCCTCTTATTTCTCTGACTGACCCCTAACTGTAGTAGTCCCTCAAGGTTCAGTTCTTGGTTCCCTCCTATTCTCCATCTACATCCATTTCCATGCAAAACTCATTCACTCCCATGGCTGCAACTGCCACTTCTCTGTGGATGATATTCAAATTTACATATCCAGCCCTGATCTCTCTCCTTCCTGCAGTCTTATATTTCCTCTTGCCTTCAAGAGATCTCTACTGGGATGTCTTCCTGTCATCTCAAGCTTAATATTTGTAAAACAGAACTCCTCATCTTCCCACCCAAACTCTGTCCTCCTGCTGACTTTCCCATTACTTTTGGTGGCATAACCTTCCTTCCTTTCTCACAAGCCCCGTAACCTTTGTGTTATCCTTGACTCCTCTCTCTCATTCAAACCACTCATTCAAACCATCACTAAATCCTGTCAGGCCCACCTTTACTGCAGAACTAAAATCTCCCTTTTCTTCTCCATCTAAACTGCTACCATGCAAATACAATCACTCATCCTAATCTGCCTGGATTACTGCATTAGCCTCCTTGGTGACCTCACAACTTCCTGCCTCTTCCCACTCCAATCCATACTTCACTCCACTGCCCAGATCATTTTTCTACAAAATTGTTCAGGAAATGTCACCCCACTCCTCATAAAACGTAGAGCAGCGTGGCTCACTGAAAAAATCACGGGCTTGGCAGTTAGAGGTCATAGGATCAAATTCCGACTCAGCCGCTTGTCAGCTGTGTGACTTTGGGCAAAGTCACTTAACTTCTCTGTGCCTCAGTTTCTCATCTGTAAAATGGGGATTAAGACTGTGAGCCCCATGTGGGACAACCTGATCACCTTGTATCCTCTCCAGCGCTTAGAACAGTGCTTTGCACATAGTAAGCACTTAACAAATGCTATCATTATAGAGAAGCAGCGTGGTTCAGTGGAAAGAGCCAGGGCTTGGGAGTCAGAGGTCATGGGTCCGAATCCCGGCTCTGCCACTTGTCAGTTGTGTGACTGTGGGCAAGTCACTTAACTTCTCTGTGCCTCAGTTACCTCATCTGTAAAATGGGGATTAACAGTGAGCCTCACGTGGGACAACCTGATTACCCTGTATCTACCCCAGAACTTAGAACAGTGCTCTGCACATAGTAAGCACTTAACAAATACTATTATTATCATTATTACTAGTATTATTATTATTAAACTCCAGTGGTTGCCCAGCCACCTCCACATCAAACAAAAACTCCTCACCATTGGCTTTAAAGCACTCCATCACCTTGCCCCCTTCTATCTCACCTTGCTACTCTCCAACTACAACTCAGCCCACACACTTCACTCCTCTAATGCTAACCTTCTCTGTGTCTTAGTCTTGCCTATCTCAACACCAACCCCTTGCCCATGTCCTGCCTCTGGCCTGGAATACCCTCTCTTCTCAAATCCAACATACAATTACTCTATCCCCTTAACTCTGTTCAGGCATTATTGAAAGCACATCTCCTCCAAGAAGCCTTCCCAGACTAAACCCCACTTTTCTTCATCTCTCACTCCTATCTCCGTCACCCTGACTTGCTCCCCTACCAACTGAGCCCCACAGCACATGTATATATCTGTAATTTTATTTAGCGTGGCTTAGTGGAAAGAGCGCAGGCTTGGGAGTCAGAGATGATAGGTTTGAATCCCAGATCTGCCACTTGTCAGCTGGGTGACCATGGGCAAGTCACTTCACTTCTCTGTGCCGCAGTTCCCTCATCTGTAAAATGGGGATGAAGACTGTGAGCCACAAATGGGACAACCTGATTATCCTGTATCTACCCCAGCGCTTAGAACAGTGCTCTGCACAAAGTAAGTGCTTAACAAAGACCAACATTATTATTATTATTATCATTATTATTATTATTATTATTGATGTCTGTCTCCCCACCTCTAGACTGTGAGCTCATTGTGGGCAGGGATTGTCACTGTTTATTTTTTTACTGTACTTTCCCAAGTGCTTAGTACAGTACTCTGCAAATGGTAAGCACTTTATAAAATCGATTGAATGAATGAATGAAAGAAAGAAAGAAAGAAAGAAAGAAAGAAAGAAAGAAAGAAAGAAAGAAAGAAAGAAAGAAAGAAAGAAAGAAAAGGAGGAACTTTCTCACCAGAAGGACTCTTTGATGGATTGGAAACTAATGGGAAGAGTCTGGGAAGCATTTCCAAGTTTAGATTTCTTCGGATTTCCTTGGCTATAAAAGGCACCAGGCTTTGCTGTAGAGGTGTGCATCTATCTCCCAGATTTTGCTGGATGGTACACCCTACCATGTGGAACAGTAGCGTTACTTTAATAAGAAGGAAGCCTTTGCTGTAAAAGTTTGGGAAGCAGCATGGTTTAGTGGATAGAGCACGGGCTTGGGAGGCAGAAGGTCTTGGGTTCTAAACCTGGCTCCACCACATGTCTGCTGTGTGACCTTGGGCAAGTCATTTAACTTCTCTGAGCCTCAGGTACTTCATCTGTATAATGGGGATTAAGAGTGTGAGCCCCAAATGGCACAGGGACTGTATTCAACCTGATTAATTTGTATCTACTCCAGTGCTTAGAACAGTGCTTGGCACATAGTAATTGCTTAACAAATCCCATAATTATTATTATTATTCCCAAAATTATGCTGCGATAATGTAGGGCCACAACATGTAGGACCAGTGGGTCACTTCAATAAAGAGGATAGGTCATAAATCATGATCCTGGTGTGTGGTTACCCTGTTATCTGAGTGGGCCAGTGGCAACAGACAATAGAAGAGACCTTCGGTGTTCATTCTTATCACAAGACCCAGTACATGTACAGTTTTTATTGATCTAGGTGGAATACTATCTTTGGAAAAATGTGGAAATACAAAGGAATACATTTGTCTCAAAGTCTTAGTAGGATGGTTACTTTAAGATGATTGATGGTGGGACCCAAAGATGGCAGGTTGAGGGGACAGGAAAAAGAGGGAGACTGAGTGAAAGGAAGGAAGGAAGGAAGAGGATGGTAGTTGATAAAGGGAAAAGGAAGATGATGGGGAAAAATGGGTAAAAAGAAATAACGAATGAAAAGAGGCAAAGAGAGAAAAGGAGATGGCCATAGGCATGAGGGACAGATATCATGAGTCTCCACTGCTTCATTTCCATAATAAATAACATCTTAATAGAACTTTCAGATTCAGAGATGCATAGTGGCCTAGTGAAAAGAGCATTGGTAGAGAATCAGAGGACCTGGGTTTTAATTCCAGTTCTGCCCATTGTATTCTACATGACTTTGGGAAATTTGCTTAACTTCTTTGTGGCTCAGTTTCCTCAACTGTAAAAAGGGTATACCTGTTCTCCCTCCTACTTAGACTGTGAGCCCCATGTGGGACAGGGATTGTGTCCAACCTAATTAACTTGTACTTATTCCAGCACTTAGAACAATGTTTAACACACAGTAAGTCCTTAGCAAATACCATAAAAGACTACCGTAATCAGCCATTCACTTTCCAAGGGCTTCTTTCCCCCTGCTTTCAAACATGCATATGTATCCCCTATCCTAAAAAATACCCTCCCTTGACCTCATGGATCCATCCAGTTATTGCCCCATCCACCTCCTACTATTTCTCTTCAAACCTCTTGACAGAGTTGTTTACACCCACTGTCTCCAATTCCTATATTCTAATTTTTCCTAAATATCTTCCAATCTGGCTTCCACCCCCTTCACTCTAGAGTCGCAGCCCTCTCTAAGGTAACCAATGACATTCTTCTGGTAAAATTCAATGGTTTCTACTCCATCCTAATCTTCGTAGACCTCTTGCCATATTTGATAGCTTAGACCACTCCCTTCTCCTTGAAACTTTATCCAAACTTGGATTCACTGTCCTCTCTTGTTCTCCTCCTATATCGCTGACTGCTCCTCCTCAGTCTCTTTTGTTGGTTCTTCTTCTGTCTCCCATCTTCACTCAGTCTGTGGGCAGCGGGGGGTGGGCGGGGATTCCTCTAGGCTCAATTCTAAGTCCCCTTCTCGTCTTCTATTCTGTTCTATCTCCTTCTACATCCCCTGCCTTGGGGAATTCATTAATGCTCATGGCTTCATGGACAGTCTCAATGCAGATAATTCCCAAATCTACATCTCCAGCCCTGATCTCTCTCCTTCCCTGTATTCTACATTTCCTCTTGTCTTCAAGACATATCTACTTGGATTTCCCATCAACACTTCAAATTAAACATGACCAAAACTGAAGTCCTTATCTACCCAGTGAAACCCTACCCTCCCTCTGTCATTCCCATCAATGTAGAAAACACACCATCCAGCCTATCTCACAAGCCTGTAATCTTGGAGTTTTCATTGATTCATCTCTCTCATTCCAGTCACATATTCAGTCTGTCACCAAATACATTATTGCTAAAATCCACCCTTTCCTCTCCATCCCAACTCCTACATTGCTAATCTAAATGCTTATCCTATCCCGCCTTGACTACTGCCTCTGCATGGACCTCCTGACCTCCTTTCTATCCCCACTCCAATCCATACTTTATTCAGCTTTCCAGATCATTTATTGGCAAAAATGTTCAGTCCATGTGTTCCCACTCTCAAGAATCTCCAATTGCTGCCCATTCACCTCTGCAACAAACAGAAACTCTTTACTATTGGCTTTAAAACATTCAATCAGCTGGCCCCTAACCCACTTCTCTACTACTACTCCACTAACCTACTACTAATAACCCCAGACTGCACATTCTGTTCCTCTAGCAGCAGCATACTCACTGTGCCATGATCTTGTCCATCTGGCCACCAACCCCTTTTGCATGTCCTCCCACTCCATATATACCAGACTGCCACTCTTTCCACCTTCAAAGTTTTTTAAGGTCACATCTTCTCCAAGAGGCCTTCTCTGATTAATCCCTCTTTTCTCTGGCTTAGTCTCCTTAATTTGTTGCCTCTGCACTTGGAAAAGTGGAAATGTGTTATACATTAATTCAATAGTATTTATTGAGCACTTACTATGTGTAGAGCACTGTACTTAGTGCTTGGACTATACAATTCGGCAACAGAGACAATCCCTTCCCAATGACGGGCTCACAGGCTAATCGATATTTGATTATCTAATTGATATTTGCTTAAACCCCAACTCCGCAGCACTTAGGTACATATAACTTCTATTTTTAACCACTCAATCTCCAATGGCTCCTTCCCCTCTGCCTTCAAACATGCCCACGTCTCCCCCATCCTAAAAAAACCCGCTCTTGACCCCACTTCCCCCTCCAGTTATCACCCTATCTCCCTACTACCCTTCCTTTCCAAAATCCTAGAACGAGAGTCTACAATCGCTGCTTAGAATTCCTTAACTCCCATTCTCTCCTGAACCCCCTCCAATCTGGCTTCCGTCCCCTCCACTCTACCGATACTGCTCTCTCTAAGGTCACCCATGACCTCCTTCTTGCCAAATCCAATGGCTCCTACTCCATTCTAATCCTCCTTGACCTCTCTGCTGCCTTTGACACTGTCGACCATCCCCTCCTCCTCCATACCTTATCTCACCTTGGCTTCACGGACTCCGTCCTCTCCTGGTTCTCCTCTTATCTCTCTGGCCGGTCATTCTTGGTCTCCTTCGCTGGCGCCTCCTCCCCCTCCCATCCTTTAACTGTTGGAGTTCCTCAAGGGTCAGTTCTTGGCCCTCTTCTGTTCTCCATTTACACTCACTCACTTGGTGAACTCATTCGCTCTCACGGCTTACTACCATCTCTACACAGATGACACGCAGATCTACATCTCCACCCCGTCCTCTCCCCCGCCCTTCAGGCTCGCATCTCCTCCTGCCTCCAGAATGTCTCCACCTGGAAGTCGGCCCGCCACCTAAAACTCAACATGAGCAAGACTGAGCTCCTCATCTTCCCTCCCAAACCCGGTCCTCTCCCATACTTCCCTATCACCGTGGATGGCACGACCATCCTTCCCGTCTCTCAGGCCCGCAATCTCGGTGTCATCCTTGACTTGTCCCTCTCGTTCACCCCACACATACTATCAGTTACCAAGACCTGCCGGTTTCACCTTTACAATATCGCCAAGATCCGCCCTTTCCTCTCCGCCCAAATGGCTACCTTACTGCTATGGGCTCTCGTTATATCCTGGCTAGACTACTGTGTCAGCCTTCTCTCTGATCTCCCTTCCTCCTCTCTCGCCCCGCTCCAGTCTATTCTTCACTCCGCTGCCCGGCTCATCTTCCTGCAGAAATGATCTGGGCATGTCACTCCCCTTCTTAAACACCTCCAGTGGTTGCCTATCAACCTCCGCTCCAAACAAAAACTCCTCACTCTAGGCTTCAAGGCTCTACATCACCTTGCCCCTTCCTACCTCTCCTCCCTTCTCTCTTTCTACTGCCCACCCCGCACGCTCCGCTCCTCTGCCGCCCACCTCCTCACTGTCCCTCGGTCTCTCCTATCCCGCAGTCAACCCCTGGGCCACGTCCTCCCGCGGTCCTGGAATGCCCTCCCTCCTCACCTCCGCCAAACTAATTCTCTTCCCCTCTTCAAAACCCTACTTAAAACTCACCTTCTCCAAGAGGCCTTCGCAGACTGAGCTCCCCTTCTCCCTCTACTCCCTCTACCACCCCCCCTTCACCTCTCCGCAGCTTAACCCTCCTTTTCCCTCATTTCCCTCTGCTCCTCCCCCTCTCCCTTCCCATCCCCTCAGCACTGCACTTGTCTGCTCAACTGTATGTATTTTCATTACCCTATTTATTTTGTTAATGAATTGTACATCGCCTTGATTCTATTTAGTTGCTATTGTTTTTACTAGATGTTCTTCCCCTTGCCTCTATTTATTGCCATTGTTCTGTCTGTCTCCCCCAATTAGACTGTAAGCCTGTCAAACTGTCTCTATCTGTTGCCGACTTGTTCATTCCAAGCGCTTAGTACAGTGCTCTGCACATAGTAAGCACTCAATAAATACTATTGAATGAATGAATCTTTAAATTATATATATTTAATTATTCAATCATATCAATTTTTGTCTCCCACTTTAGACTGTAAGGTCACTGTGGGCATGGACCATGTCTGTGTCTTCTCTTTTACTACACTTTCCCCAGTGCTTAGTAAAGCACTTTGCACACAGTAAGCGCTCAGTAAATACAGTTGAATGAATTGAATGAATGACTGACTGATAAAAGACTACTTCATCCAATTATTTCTAATCCATAGAATAATCGATCCATAGTGATTGCCAAGGTAAATAAGCATCTTCTAGGAAGGGGAGGACTAAACCCTCACATTCAACACCTCACTATATGAAGCAGAACAGATTCTTTATTTTCAGAAGCATTTCACCTAAATTGCTGTGCTGGTCACCTTACATGTGAGATCACCTGCCTTGCCTAATAAGAAAATAGGGGGTGGAAAGGGATGAGAGAATGCTTTTCCATTCCAATTTGGAATAATCTTTACGATGACTTTCATGACCATCTTGACTCATGTAATTTGGTTTTGCCATATAACAAATAATCCAAAACAAAACAATATACATTTGAGCAAATAAATACAAAACCTTCAAGTTCAATTGTTGATGCATCAGTTGTCAGGAAAATATATATGTTGTGTGACATTTAGCCTAACCTTCCTTGAAACTTAGGCTGTGTTCAATATTGCTGCCCACTCTCATTATTTTGGAAAACTACCAGATCTTGGTTTGCCATCATTGTACTCACTTGGGTTTCTTCCTACCTTTCAGATGACTTCTTATAAGGTTCATTTACTGGCTTTTTCTGAACCTCTCCTCCCTAACCTATGGTTGTCCAATAAGAATCTGTTCTGTGTAGGTGGGAAATGTGTAATTTTCTCCTTACATGTGTTCTTAACTGCTTAGCAGCAGAATTTGTACTGAGTAGGTGCTCAAAAATGAACATTGATTTACTGATGAAAAGAGAAGGAAAGATTAGAAAAAAACAGGGGGGAAAATTGAGTAAAAGAGTGATGGCACAGGGGGCTGAAAGAGAAAGTAAGCCGTAGCTGAAAAGGATGGAATAATAATTACAGAAGGAGCTCTACAATGGTATCAACAGTAGGGACTGGCTTATTACGCTCTATGCATGGATGATTTTGATTGTTGCAAGGATAGTTTAGGTTATGAGACCTATTACAAAAGGCAGTTTACTGGCAATTAGGACTTAGACATTCAATATAAAGTGAGATATAACGTTTCTCATTTATAAGGAAGCTGGCTTTGTTTCCTTTGGAATTAAGAACCCAGAGGATAGTGATGCTGAAGAAGTTGCCCATCAGTAATAACAGATTAGACCTGGTCCTGAGATGGGAAGTCCCAGCTCTCTTGATTCCCACCTAGGCAGGTGCCCTTTCCAGTTTACCAAAAGCAGAGAGTCCAAGGTCCTGCTGAGTTATTTTTAGTAAAAGAGTTAATGGCTCCAAGAGCTGGGTCAAAATTTCTTGTTCCTGCAGGTGCCCTAAAGATTAGTTTAAACCCCCAAAATAAGCTTACTAATGGTAGCCTGAATTAAGAATATTGTTGTTCAGAATAATTTTTATTGAATTGAGCCCCTTACTTTGCATTTAGACTAGTTGGAAAGATCTGTTTCCCCTTCTGGAATTTCTGCCTCTTAGAGTATGTGTGTTAGAGAAGGGGTGATTGAATTATACACTGAGTTGATGGAATAACTTAATGGGAAAGAGTCCACCTATATAAGCCTCCTATGTTTGAGGCCTCCAGTAGTCAGACCCAACGAGGCTCTAGACCTCTTTATCTGCTAATTTTGACAGCTACTTGAATGTCCTATTCTCATTCCACTTATTCCACCTAAAGTTTCTATGATTCCAAGAAGGAAGGGTGTTGTTATGGACAGTGAGCCTACTATTTGGCCAAGTGCCCCTAGATAACCAGATAAATGCCTCAAGACCTTCCCCACTCAACCACTAAGTCCTTTAGCCATGGGAATAGCTGGTGGGGAAGAGGGAGGACTGGACCTTCCTGTTTACTTCTCCTAGCTATTTCTCCATGGTGCAAGCAGCCCTGAGCCCTAATTCCACTCCTGCTCAGGAGCTGGGACAAACTTCCACAGCTCTCCCTCCTTTTCTTCTGTTTTTCTGGGGTAGAAGCAGTGGCTGGGACTTATAGATGGAAAGTGATGTTCATCCCTGTGGATTCAGGTAAGGGATGGAGTGGAAAATCTGTGTAGCAACTGTTATATTATACACTCCCAAGTGTTTAGTTCAGTGCTCTGCACACAGTAAGAACTCAATAAGTACAAATGATTGACTGAGTAGAGAGGAGCCAGGTGGGCCTGGCAGTGATGGCCTCAGGAGCTCTCTGTATTCAGGCTGTCTCCATGCTCAGTTGAGATGAAGCAGTAGATTCCATGATGCAGGAATTTTCAAGTATCTGGGATTGAAACCACTGAGCATAGTATGTTCCAGGTCCTTGCTATATGTAGGAAAGGAAGAGATGAGTGTGATAGGGCAGAAGAAATGGTGAAGAAGACTGATTAAGATTTTTCAGAAATTTTGTCCCTGTCTCTCTCTCAGCAACTCTGTGTCCCCACGATAATTCCAGTATTTCAGAAAATCAACTGGTTTTAAAAAAAGAAGGCTGTGCTCTTTGAACATTGTTGTAAGATTTTTAGTAAAGGTTCAGTAAATGTAGACTATAAAGTACTATGTGAGAATATTGTGGCAACCCCTTCTCGCATCCAGCCACAGATTGACCTGAGGCTATGGGAGGATGAGGGCAGCTGCTCCTCAGCCACTGTACCCACTATTGTGGTGAGCTCCAGAGAAAGGTCCCAGTCCATGCTGGGGGCTGTGGCAGGTGTCGCAATATTGTGGTCTCCTGTTGATGCTGCTCTCCTCCCCTGTTCACTCCCCTTCCCTCCAGGCTTGCATCTCCTCCCTTCAGAACATCTCCACCTGGATACCCGCCTGCCAACTCAACATGTCCAAAACCTAGCTCCTCATCTTCCCTCCCCAACACTGTCCTCTCCCTGACTTTCCCATCACTGTGGATGGCACTATAATCCTTCTGTCTCACAAACCCACGACCTTCATGTAATCCTTGACTCTGCTCTCTCATTCACCCCATATATCCAATCCGTCACCAAAACCTGCCAGTTTCACCTTCATAACATCACCAAGATCCGTCCTCTCCTTTCTATCCAAACAGCTACCTTGTTAGTGCAATCACTCATCATATAATAATAATAATAATAATTGTGGTATTTGTTAGTGCTTACTATGTGTCAAACACTGGTCTTGGCACAATCCCAACTGGATTATTGCATCAGCATCTTTTCTGATCTCCCAACCTCCTGTCTCTTCACTCTTCAGTCTATACTTCACTCTGCTGCCAGGATTATCTTTCTACAGAAACGCTCTGGGCATGTCATCCTCTTCCTCAAAAATCTCCAGTGGTTGTCTATCAACCTTTGAGTCAAGCAAAAACTCCTCACTATTGGCTTCAAAGGTCTCCATCACCTTGCCCCCACCTACCTCCTCTCCCTTCTCTCCTTCTACAGCCCAACCTGCACACTCCATTCCTCTGCTACTAACTTCCTCACTGTGCCTCATTCTCACTTGTTCTGCTGTTGATCCTGGTCCTCATCCTACCTCTGGCCTGGAATGCCCTCCCTCCTCACATCTGCCAATCTAGGACACTTTCCCCTTCAAAGCCCTACTGAAAACTCACATCCTCTAGGAGGCCTTACCAGGCTGAGCCCCCCTTTTTCTCTGCTCCTCCTTCCCTTCCCATCACCTCTACTCCCTCCCTCTGTTCTACTTGCCTCCCCACTCCACAGCACTTGTGTATCCATTCATTCAATAGCATTTTTTGAGTGCTTACTATGTGCAGAGCACTGTACTAAGCACTTGGAATGTACAATTTGGCAACAATTAGAGACAATCCCTGCCCACATGATGGGCTCACGGTCTCAATGGGGGAGACAGATAGCAGAGCAAAACTGAACAAAACAACAAGACAACATTACCAAGATAAATACAATCAAGGGGATGTACATCTCATTAACAAAATAAATAGAGTAATAAATAATATGTACAAATGAGCACAGTGCTGAGGAGAGGGGAAGGGGGAAGGGGGAGGAGCAGAGGGTTGGGAGGAAGAGGGAAATGGGGGCTCAGTCTGGGTAGGCTTCTTGGAGGAGGTGAGTACTCAGTAGGGCTTTGACAAGAGGAAGAGAGGTAGTTTGGCATGTATATATGTACATATTTATTATTCTACATATTTTATTAATGATGTGTATATATCTATAATTCTATTTATTTATATTGATGCTATTGATGCCTGTCACTTGCTTTGTTTTGTTTTGTTGTCTGTCTCCCACCTTCTAGACCGTGAATCCGTTGGGTAGGGATTGTCTCTATTTGTTGCTGAATTGTACTTTCCAAGTGCTTAGTACAGTGCTCTGCACATAGTAAGCACTCAATAAATACGATTGAATGAATGTCATATTCTCTACGTTTTGACTTTTCCTGTCTCCTGTCTCTCCTCACTCCAGTTCATACTTCATTTTGCTGCCTGGATCATTTTTCTACAGTCTATGTTTCCCCACTCCTCAAGAACCTCCAGTGATTTCCCCATCAAACAGAAATGCCTTATCATAGGCTTTAAAACACTCAATCACCTTGCCCTCTCCTAACCTACCAGCCTGATTGCCTACTCTAACCAAGTCCACACTGACTTAACTCCTCTAATGCCAAACTATTCAATGTATCTCGATCTCATCTATCTTGTTTCTGTCTGACTGTTCACCCACAACCTGCCTTTTACCTGGAATGCCCTTCCTATCTATATCTGACAGGCCATCAATCACTTAACCTTCAAAGGCTTATTAAAATCATATCTCCTCCAAGAGGCCTTCACCAACTAAACTCTCAATTCTTTTCCCTCACCCTTCTGTATAATTATTATTATTATGGAATTTGTTGAGCACTAAATATGTGCCAAGCACTGTTCTAAAACCTCGGGAGATACAGGGTGGACAGGTTGTCCCACATGGGGGTCACACTTTTAATCCCCATTTCACAAATGAGGTAACTGAGGAACAGTGAAGTTAAGTGACTTGTGCAAGGTCACACAGCAGCCAAGTGGCGGAGCAGGAATTAGAACCCACCTCCTCTGATTCCCCAGCCTTTGCTCTTGCCCTTGCATTGCACCCTCTCTTCTTCCTTTCCTCAGCTCCAAATCACTTATGTATATATTGCTTGTTTGTTTATATTAATGTCTATATCCCTCTCTAGACTGCAAACACATTATGACAAGCAACATATCTATTAATGCTGCTATATTGTACTCTTGCAAGTGTTTAGTACAGTGCTCTGCACACACACATAAAATATGATTAATTGTTTTTATAAAGTGATATTTCTTCTGACTTTGTTCTGAAGTGGGTTCTCTTCACTTCAGCTCATCATAATCCCCTCACAAATTCAAAAATCACAGCCATAAAGGACAAGCTTATAATTTTTTTCATATTATTTTATCTGTCTCCTTACTAAATGCAGCTGCATTTTTTTTTTTGCCTGTTTGCTTGTTCAAAAATGGAACATTATATTGAAACTAAGACCTATATTTGTTCTCCTAGTTCTGAGGGTTTTTTTAAATTTTTCTATGATGCTTATGAAAAGGTCATATATGACATTAAACTAACATCTTGTTTTCAAGAACCCAAACAAGGCTGATTAATGAGAACTACCAGGAACTCAAAGTGCTGTTGATGTCAGGATCTTTCAGGCTCTCAGACTCAAGAGACTTCTTAAAGGGCAAAGGAGATTTAGGTCACCATTTTATTAACATCAGTAGAACATGTGATAATTGGTCTCATGATTCCTCCCATTAGGCATATTCTTTGCCAACTAAAACATTTTAATTCCATTGGCCACAGGTCATATGGCTGAAAAAATCAAAAATTATTGTCCCAAAGATGTACTTGCAAACCTCATTGGGCTACTTTGTATTCTGAGGTTTTTCACCTGAAAAACAATATCCATCACTCTCCACCTCAATCGTGCATACATACTTATGACTCCTTTGATACTTCTGGCTCTCCAGAATATCTTATATCTAAATTTACTAAAGCTTGCAATATAAAGTAAAAACATGAACAAATAGAAAAAGGCTTTCTAGTTTTTTAAGTACTAATCCTGTTTACGTTATTTTTTTTTTTGACCCAGCTTGGACCATAACTGTACCAGACAACTAATATCTACAAAACTGTTTTAAATTATTTAGGATTGACACATTCTCCCTTGATTATCTCAGGTTGCATTGGTCAAAAAAGTTTTACAACATATTTCATAAGTGCCATGGTGGTAAACTTTGCTTTTTGCAGAAGTGTTGTAAATAGAATCATATCATATTATTGTCTGTAACTGGAACCATCTAGTGAATTATGATGAATTAAAAAATTATGATCCCTCTTAGGATCACACCTGGAGCATTTCGAGTACTCTCCCAGTCTTGATTACCAGAGGATGAGTCAAGCAGAGGCCAACTCATTCCATTCCTAGCTTGGACAGTGGCTAGCAAGTGGAGGGCAAAGTTCACAAGTCATAAGTCACCTGTGCTGGGCAGCAGAGGCATGGGAGAGCATTGAGGGAGGATGCTCAAGTTTACTGTGTGGAAGAAGGCAGTGGTAAACCACTTCCGTATTTTTATCAAGAAAATTCTATGGATATACTACCAGAATGATTGCAGATGGAGGTGGGGTGTACTGCAGATGGAGGTGGGGCATTCTGGGAGAGATGTGTCCATGGAGTCTCTAGGGTTGGAGACGGTTTGACAGCATAACACAAGACAAGACAAAAGATGCAAAAATAATTATGGTGAACTGGTAAAATCATCTAATCCCCAGGCATTAGGAATGCCCTGTTATTGTCACTCTGGTCATTCTGTCCATGATGTACTGTGCCTCAATAGGCAAATGAAACTGTCCAGATAGCCACCACAGTAAAAATAATAATGATGATAATACTAATAATCAGTATTTGTTAAGTACTTACTATTTGCCAGCACTGTACTAAATGCTGGGGTAGATTCAAGATAAGTGCTTAGTACAATGCCTTGCACATAATAAGCACTCAAAAAATGCCATTTTTTCATTTATTTATCAGGTCCCACATGAGGTTCACAGTCAAAGTAGAAGAGAGAACAGGCACTGAATCTCTATTTTGTGGAAGAGGGAACTGAGGCACAGAAAAATTGAGTGACTAGTCCAAGGTCACACAAAGTGTAAAGAATCAGGAATTTTTAGAACAATAAGGTTTGGACGGTCACCTCAAAGAAAAAGTGGGTTGGGGAATAAAAAAACGTTCTGTAGGCTGCATTTCACAGCACTTCTCTTGGAGGCAGAAAAATATTTAAGGAAATAAGGCTAATCCTTCTGATTTCCCTATTCATCATGCCTAAGTCCCTCAGAGTCAGATCCTTACAAATCCATTGACTAGAAAACAAAATATGTTTCACATGTTCTTATAAAAATTAAGATTTTTGGAAATCTTTGCTTTCTGACCATGTCTGTATTACAAAACTTTAGTGATACTTAGTTAACCTCTGTTGATTTCAGGAACAAAGAAGTTTGCTAACTCATTTGAGAACCGTTTCATCGAAAAAAGGAACTGTAGAAGCAGTATCCTCATTTACTGTTCAAATCTTGACCGTCAATAGCATTTTTGCCACACTTTATGTGTTTTAGACATTTCTCTTGCATTAATTTCCATAAAAACAGATGTCAAATTGTGACCGGCTGCTACACCACTTGTAGTATCTTCGAGAGCTCACAGGACTGGTGTAAATGTTCCCCTTCCAAATCCTTTGGGGCTATTTTGTGAATACAAACTACATGCAAATGTCTGTTTTTAACTCAGGGATATAACTGTTTTTATGGATTCTTATCGAAGGTGACTGACATTACTGCTTTGGGTTTAACATAATATTCTATGCCATCTCAAAGTTTCAAAATCACAAATCAACAGACATTGATGACCTGAATTTCTTGCTTAAGGATATCTTTGGTAAGGTGGACTTATTTGCCATAAACTGAGGAATGCATGCCAACTAAACTTCACTGAAATAACCCTATAAAGCTGAGAAACAGAAGTGAGTCATTTTAGATACATCTGTGAATAATTTGTCAGGCAGCAATTTCAAAGCTTTCACAGTTCTAATATAAATTTAAAATGAATTTTTGGTAAACATATTGAGGTTATGGGAAAGTTAATGCATTTTAAGCAGATAATCCTACCTTCCTTAACAGAACATCACTTTGTTGGACACAGAGTGGGAAATCAGTTTTATACTTTACTGCCTGATTTTCAAATTGCATCACAAATAACCTTATTCTAGGAGACAAGGGGTGGTTGTGATCCAAATCAAATGTTCTTTATAACTTTCCCTAGAGGAGTGCTTACTAAGGATTTCCCAAATTGGAAAAATATAGGAACATATTTATAAGATGAGTTTGGTAACCTTTGGTCTAAGTCACACCAAAACACACACACACATACTGATATGAGCATTTTAGGATTTTACCAAAAACAGTTCATCTCACAAACATAGTAAAGAAACAAGTAGGTAATAATAATGATAATAAAAATAATAGTTACTAATGATTTGTTAAGCAACTCCGTGCCAAGCCCTGGCATAAATACAAGAAGGTAGGTCAGACACAGTCCCTGTTCCACAGGGACCTCACAATTTGGGTATAAGGGAAAATGTGTAGTGAATCCCCATGCTAACAGATGAGGAAACTGAGGCACAGAGAAGTAGAGTGAATTGTCCAAGGTCAAGCTTCCGGTAAGTGGCCGAGCAGGGATTAGAAATTGGTCTCCTGACATCCAGGACTGTGCTCTTATATTAGGTCATATTGCTTCTCCATTATACTTATATATTATAGGGTATACTAGGATACTATTATACTATTAGAGTATAGGACTAAATTAAGGTTTTGGTAGGAGCCAGATAATGCCAGCTTCCCAAACTGTTAATTAGTCTTAAGTATTAAAGTGATCCTTCCTTGGTTCTTATAGAACACCTGAAATAATTTCATTTTTCCTTATATCATATCCTAGTCCTGAAATGGTATCTATTGAGTGGACAGGAGAGACTATACAAATTAGAGGAGGACTAGAGCAATATTCTAGCCCTCTTTTACCTATATGAGATTTATAAATAATAGTTCAAGGCTGATTCTCTGATAGTGATTGAGTATCAATCTTCCCAACAAACTTTCATGAACACTTTTGTCAAATTTCAGTATAAAGCAGTCATCCCATTTCATGTGAACAAAAGATTAAAAGAGCCTAAAGATTATAAACTTCTGATCTGAGTTTAACACACATCCTTCTTATGCGTAAAAACTGTTAGAATAGCTAAAATAGCTATTTTGGATTATATGCAAAGTTTTCATTTGTAGAGCCCATGGCTGTCTGTCATAAATATGCACATATTTCTGCTTCAGCCAGATTCTTCTAAGCATATTTCATGGCACTTTTCATATGGATTAGATATGATTTGTCTTAGGGCATAATATAAATAATCTGTTGTGAAACAGGTTAAAAGAAGTATTTAAAAAATTCTGGATTTATTAATACAGCTATATGCATCTTCAAACCTCAAGATTTATTAACTATCCAAATAATCTGTTATCACTGATGCTTATGCATACAACTATTCATTGATTCTGAATATTGTATCTCCTTTTCCTTTCAATATCTTCAAGTCCATGCATTTGCCCTTAGTTCCTAGAGTGAATTCTACTGGAAGATAATGATAGTGTTTCACATTCCATACTGTGAACCACACTGTATGCCACAGAATACAAATGGGAATAAGGTGGTGGTTTCATTATCTTAGGGTCAGGAGAATTCCAAGAGCTCTAAAATTACTCCTATCAATGATGCAAGTGTCAACTTCATTTTAATAAATCCTGAGTTAAAGCCTGATGTTTACTTCTAGGGCAGCTTCGTATTTCTGGAAATATATTCGACTGCCACGCCTACTATCAGCTTGGTGCAAAACTTCACTTTGGTTTCTAACTGCCATTGTTTCATGATCATTTAAAACCCTATGGTTATTAATCTAAAGATATTTTCTTATTTTTCAAAGCAGAACATTCTGAGAATGCAGTGGATTAATGAACAGTTTTTAAATCATTAACCTCATGCTTGAGCATATGGATTCTAGTTCCAACAATACCATGCATCTGCTGAATAATCTTAGACAAGCCCCTTAATCTCTCTGTGCCTCAGTGTCTCATTTGTAAATTTAGAGTAAAAAACCTCTTGGATTATTAGACAATGAGCCCTGTGTGAGGCAGGGACTCTGATCTGTACTACAATGCTTAGTACAAACTTCACTATACTATAATTAACAAATAAAGATTCTTTACATAGCATAGACTTTACATTTGAGTGCATTTATCATATTCTATGTTGACCATTGGACAAAAGCATAACACAAGATAAATGATCTGGAATGGACTTAGATTAAGTTAGAAATGAAAGTAGTATATGTAGCCAAGTAGCAACATTTTAGCTAAAATAATGATCTTGATATTAAGCCAAATTAATAATCTTTCACTAAATTCCTACATTTACAAGAAATTTCATCTACAGGAAGTATAAACATTTTAAATACTTCCTTTTGCATTTCTTTTTAAAAATTGTCTTGTCTTAGTTTTTTACTTGTGACTGTAATGTAGGTAATAGCAGAAAAAGGAATCCAGTGGACTAATAAATGTTATATGAATCAGGCAGTGAGGAACTCATGTATGAGCTTATGCTGTACTTGTATGTGTTGAGGTTTTATTTTAGAAAGATAGGATGACTGAATTGGGAACTTAGAGTTAAGTGGGTTATAAGTCAATAATGCACTCTTAGTTTTATTAACTCAGTAGGGATCTTTTCATCAACAGACTTTACAGAGTCTCATAAAAATAAATGTAAAGCAGGTCTGTCTATTTCTGGGCAGCTGGGGAATGTACTGAGCTTAGCTAGGCTACATAAATTTGGTATAGTGATACTAGGCTACATAAATTTGGTATAGTGATACTGCAAAGATGTTGGTTAATTATCAAAAGATCCTGAACATATGTGAAAGTTACTGACCAATCTGTATTTAGCAGCAGAAAGGATTGAGGAACAAACCAGCTAAGTCGAATAATAATAATAATGGTGGTTTTTGTTAAGTGCTTACTATATGCAAAGCACTGTTCTAAGCGCTGGGGAGAGTACAAGATGATCAGGCTGTCCCACGTGGGGCTCACAGTTTTCATCCCCATTTTACAGATGAGGTAACTGAGGCACCGAGAAGTGAAGAGAATTGCCCAAAGTCATACAGCTGGCAAGTGACAGAGGTCGGATTAGAACCCATGACTCCTGACTCTCAAGCCCAGCTCTTTTCACTGAACCACGCTGAACTTTGGGGGATGAACTTCATAGTGACCAAGGAATGTTATAGTGGAGCCTCCTAGAGAGAATATTTAAGTTATTTTGGAGACAGAACTAAAGTCTGGGGACTGAATCCTCCGGAAAAAAGAGTCCCTCAGAAAGCCAGTGGCATCATTAAAAGTAAGCTAAGAAACTGTTGGTTCTTCTCTTCTTGCCTTCTGATAAGGAGTTGGGTGATTTCAGTAGTAAAACACAAGGTTTCCTTGACCCAAGATTCTTCAAAAATGAAACATCCATGTTATAAGAAAATTGGAAAGAGGGAAGAGAGATGTGTCGGGGGGGGTCTCTCTATAAAACACTGAAAGACAGTAGACTGGATGTGTAGGAGTACATGTGTCCACCCTAATAACTCATAATTGTCAGGAAGTGTAACTGAACATGGGTGGGTTCTTCTTTCTTTTTAGTGAATTTATTTGTATAGATATTTTGAGTAAATATAAACCAAAAATGTTTCATGATGACATATATTTGATGAATTAATTTATTGCAATTTGGGTATAGAACAAGAATTTTCCAAAAACAAAGTGTGCATTCATTGTTACTGCAAGGTTAAAAAGAATCGATTTGAAGTATTCAAAGATCTAGATTAGAAATTGCTTGGTTGGACTCCTCCAATTTATTTTTCCATATCTCACACGCCAGTATGAAGAGTTGTATTAACATGTCCCTAAAATATATCATCCTGATTTGTTGTGAATAACATTTATTGCTAATATTTTGTTCTACTTGGCCTCACACTGCACCACTGAGGTGTACACATTAGGGACCACAATCAAGTATCTGAAAACCCTATAGGGTTGGTCTGATGTGTTCCTCTCAGGGCACAGTGAAGATTATGTTTCTTTGCAAATTTGCATAGCGTTAAGTGCTTGTTCTGTATCAGTCATCTCTGTGTCTGTATTTGTAGATGATTCCAATGAGAATGATAATAATTCCCTGCCAGGATGGATAGATGAAACATTCATGATACATTCCACTATGCACAGTCTTCTAAATCTTACTCTATTCATGCTCTATTTCTCTCTGTTGGCACCATTTAGTCCTCTTTAGAAAATTGTTTTATGGTCAATTGTTTGTACTTCCATTGTTATCATATTTTACATAACTTTATTTCCATAGCTTTACTGCATACAACTTCCTTCTCACTTAAATTAATTCACTCATTCATTCATTCATATGTGATGAGCGCTTACTGTGTGCAGAGCACTACATTTAAATCTGACTTCACTTTTTCCCAAGCTTTCCCAAAAGCCACCTCTTCCTTGAGTTATTCCCAGATTAATTCCCTCACCTTCTTGAACATCATCAGTCACCTTAGAACTTATTTGCATCAGCTTATTTATTGTTTATATATTGCTATAATTTTTACTATTTGAATCCATGCCCTCGTTCTTATCCAGTGTATATTGCATATGCATTTTCCCATTAGATTGAAAGTTCTAAAGGGTGGGAATGGTGTCTTTTACTTCTGTTACAAATCCCTCATGTGCTTATCACAGTGTTTTGTTGATTTACCTAGGCTGTGTGGATTATTTATGACTGTATACAAAATTATGGGAAAGAGAACCCTATTTTGAGATTAGGTTGAGGATGAAGAGTGATGATGAAGTGGAGAGAACTGCTGTGTGTTGTGGATTTTGATTGTCTCTTTGGATTCCAGATTACATGTGTGATTCGGTATATATCCTAAGAGACCATACATGACATTTTAGAGTTGCAGCCTGAGATCCTATGAGCATAATAAGTCCAATTTAAACCGCTCAGTAAGCAGCAAAGAGAACCTAAATGAATATTTGTAACCAGTCACCTGACCCAAATAGTTCTACAACCTTAATAACATACTTTCCTAAATTCCAACACAAAATTATTAAACTAAAACAAACACACACACACACACACACACACACACACACTGAAGAAGTACTCATAGTGTGGCTTTAGACGAAAGCATGGTATAGTGCTCAGTATCTTTGCAACCTGTCAGATTCAGGTGACGTCAAAGAGCAACATCAAGACACTAATACAGTCACACTCTGGATTAAACCACCCCATGATCCAACATATATTTTTGGAGGCCTTAACTCATACGTATGCTGACATTCCAGCTAAATGCTACAGGTAAGTGAATCCCTCTCAACTCTTTCCACACCTGGGCTGAGATTAAATAAGCAAAAGAGAATGGATTTGGAGGAAGATCTCCCCATATTGTGTCAGATATTCAGACCCATGACCTCCTTCTTGCCAAATCCAATGGCTCCTACTCCATTCTAATCCTCCTTGACCTCTCTGCTGCCTTTGACACTGTTGACCATCCCCTCCTCCTCCATACCTTATCTCACCTTGGCTTCACGGACTCCGTCCTCTCCTGGTTCTCCTCTTATCTCTCTGGCCGGTCATTCTTGGTCTCCTTTGCTGGCGCCTCCTCCCCCTCCCATCCTTTAACTGTTGGAGTTCCTCAAGGGTCAGTTCTTGGCCCTCTTCTGTTCTCCATTTACACTCACTCCCTCGGTGAACTCATTCGCTCTCATGGCTTTGACTACCATCTCTACGCAGATGACATGCAGATCTACACCTCCGCCCCTGTCCTCTCCCCCTCCCTTCAGGCTCGCATCTCCTCCTGCCTCCAGGATGTCTCCACCTGGATGTCGGCCTGCCACCTAAAACTCAACATGAGCAAGACTGAGCTCCTCATCTTCCCTCCCAAACCCTGTCCTCTCCCAGACTTCCCTATCACCGTGGATGGCACGACCATCCTTCCCGTCTCTCAGGCCCGCAATCTCGGTGTCATCCTTGACTTGTCTCTCTCGTTCACCCCACACATCCTATCAGTTACCAAGACCTGCCGGTTTCACCTTTACAATATCGCCAAGATCCGCCCTTTACTCTCCACCCAAATGGCTACCTTACTGCTACAGGCTCTCGTTATTTCCCGGCTAGACTACTGTGTCAGCCTTCTC
This sequence comes from Ornithorhynchus anatinus, assembly GCF_004115215.2. Lineage (NCBI taxonomy): Eukaryota > Metazoa > Chordata > Mammalia > Monotremata > Ornithorhynchidae > Ornithorhynchus > Ornithorhynchus anatinus. The sequence continues at coordinate 114,734,996 of NC_041729.1, forward strand.
TCTGATCTCCCTTCCTCCTCTCTCGTCTTGCTCCAGTCTATTCTTCACTCCACTGCCCGGCTCATCTTCCTGCAGAAACGATCTGGGCATGTCACTCCCCTTCTTAAACACCTCCAGTGGTTGCCTATCAACCTCCGCTCCAAACAAAAACTCCTCACTCTAGGCTTCAAGGCTCTACATCACCTTGCTACTTCCTACCTCCCCTCCCTTCTCTCTTTCTACCACCCACCCCACACGCTCCGCTCCTCTGCCGCCCACCTCCTCACCGTCCCTTGGTCTCGCCTATCCCACCGTCAACCCCTGGGCCACATCCTCCCTCGGTCCTGGAACGCCCTCCCTCCTCACCTCCGCCAAACTAATTCTCTTCCCCTCTTCAAAACCCTACTTAAAACTCACCTCCTCCAAGAGGCCTTCCCAGACTGAGCTCCCCTTCTCCCTCTACTCCCTCTACTGCCCCCCTTCACCTCTCCGCAGCTTAACCCTCTTTTCCCCCCATTTCCCTCTACTCCTCCCCCCTCACTTCCCATCCCCTCAGCACTGTACTCGTCTGCTCAACTGTATATATTTTCATTACCCTATTTATTTTGTTAATGAATTGTACATCACCTTGATTCTATTTAGTTGCCATTGTTTTTACGAGATGTTCTTCCCCTTGACTCTATTTATTGCCATTGTTCTTGTCTGTCTGTCTCCCCTGATTAGACTGTAAGCCCGTCAAACGGCAGGGACTGTCTCTATCTGTTGCTGACTTGTTCATTCCAAGCGCTTATTACAGTGCTTTGCACATAGTAAGTGCTCAATAAATACTATTGAATGAACATTAGAGAGATCCCTGAGAAGATAACCAAATAAACTCCTCAACTGGAAAGGTAACAGTTTAGAAATAGATGATGCTGATGTTGATTAATTAATTGCATTTTATTGGGAAAAATTTTTGTCCAATAAGAATCTTGTCGAACTGGACAATCCAGTGCATCACTACAAGAAGCTGACATAGGTGAAGAAGTAGTGAAGGTTATTCTATCACTTGGATCAATTTATAAATATGATTGAAGAAGACAACTCTAATGAGAATGTCATTGAAAGAAGCACCCAGAGATATTCAGATAGAATTGGCCTGTTACAGTATGGTTACGAAAAAAAGGAAAATTAACTGTATGACCTAAGTTGACCAAATTCTTCATTAAAGTTGTAAAGAATATTTTACATTCAGAAGAACATAATTCTACTTATGCAGCTTCCTGCAAAGACTCAGAATTGTATTTTATAGCTCTTCCTTTATGCAATAATTTGATGTTATCCTTTGAATTACATTAAAAGCAGCAGGCTTATTGGAGAGAGCACAGGCCAGGAGTTAAAGGACCTGGGTTTTAATCGCAGATCAGCCAATTTCTTGCTGTGTGACTTGGGCAAGTCACTTAAATTTTTGTGCCTCAGTTTCCTCAACTTAATATGGGGATTAAATCCTACTCCCTTCCCCTTAGACTATGAGTCCCATGTGGGATAGGTCCTGTGCCCAAACTGCTAAACTTGTATCTACCCCAATACTTAGAACAATGATTGACACATAGTAAGGGCTTAACAAATACCATTAAAAATACTTTGATAAGCTTTAAACAATAGTCCGGTAATGTTTATCATTATATATTGCACCCCAAGGAATTAAATATTACTTCTCCAGAGATTCAGGAAAGGATCATAATTCATAATTCATGTCTATGGTAATAAGTATCAGATAAGGTTCCTTGCAGTTGGATCCTGAATGGTCGAATTAAGGAATATGACCGTATGGTTTTCAAACGAATTGTTACAAAAACATCCTAAGACGATGTCAGCAGATGTAGATTCTGTATATTGCTTTGTAGATTGGGCTGCCATGAGAAGTTCATCAAGACTGTGAAACAATATGACCTGGTGGATAGAATATGGGCCAATGAATCAGAAAGATTTAGGTTCTAATCCCAGCTCTGACACTTGCCTGTTGTGTGACCTTGGGCAGGTAACTTAACTTTTCTGTGTCTCAGTTCCCTCTTCTGTAAAATGGGATTAAAATGTTAAGCCCCATGTAGGACATGGACTGTGTCCAACATGCTTTACTTTTATCTACCAAAGTGCTTAGTACTTTCCTGACACATAGTAACCCATAAAAAGAAGCAGCATGGCTTAGAGAATAGGGCACAGGCCTGGTAGTCTGAAGGACCTGAGTTCTAACCCAGGCCTACCACATGTCTACTGTGTCACCTTGATCAAGTCACTTAACTTCTCTGGGCTTTAGTTACCTCATCTGTAAAATGGCGGTTAAGTGTGTGAGCCCCATGTGAGACAGGAACTCTGTCCAACCTGATTAACTTGTATCTGCTCCAGGGCTTAGAACAGTACTTGGCACAGTAGTAAGCACTTGAGTACCATAATTATTATTATTGGTACTGTTCTTTTTATTATTGCAAGAAGGCCAACAACAGGGAAGAGCTATCCAGTCTTTTGCAACAGGTGAGATATGTGTGACTTATTTTGTCCATGGGGTCAAATGTAAAATTGATCAGAGGTTTTGTGACCAGAACGAGACCAGGAAACTGGCAATTCATCCTGTAATGCCCAAGCATAGCTCCTTCCCAAAATGATCACTCCCAATGGGCTAAGATGCAATGATCAGTTAATCAATCAATCATATTTATTGAGTTTTGACTGTGTGCAAAGCACTGTTCTAAGCACTTGAGTACAATACAAAAGAGTTGGCAGACACATTCCCTGCACAAAACTAGGGGAGAAATGCATAAATATAAATAAAGTGCCATGAGACTGAGAGTGCAGGGAAAGACAGAGGTTGAGCCGGGAGATGTATATTTGTGAGTGAATAAGTTCTCCAAGGAAGTTGAGAGTAGAGAATAGAGAATAGAAGAGGATCTAGAACTGAGCCTGGAGAGACCCTCACTGTCAGAAGGTGGGAGATCGAGGAGGTGCCAGCAAAAGAAACTGAGGAAGAGTGGTCAGAGATATAGGAGGGGAATAAAGGGAGGACAGTGTCAGTGAAGCCAAGGTTGGATAAAGTTTCAAGTAGAAGAGGGTGGTCTACAGTTTTGAAGGCAGCTGAGATGTCTAGGAAGATTAAGATAGAGTAGGGGCTGTGACATTTGGTGAAAGGAAGGTTACAGGTTAATGGAAAGAGGCCTGTTTCTATGAAATGGGGTGGAAGCCTGATTGAAGAGGATCTAGGAGAGAATTGGAGAACAGAAAGTGGAGACAGCGAGTGAAAACAATTCTCTCAATACTTGTGAACATAAATGGTAGGAAGGAGATGGGGTGCTAACTGGAGGGAGCCAGGGGTTAAAGGAAGGTGTTTTTTTAGGACAGGTGATTCATAAGCATGTTCAAAAGCTGTGGGGAAGAAGACACCAGAAAGTGAATAGTTGAAGACGGCATTCATTCATTCAATAGTATTTACTGGGTGCTTACTATGTGCAGAGCACTGTACTAAGCACTTGGAATGTACATTTCAGCAGCAGATAGAGACAATCTCTGCCCAATGATGGGCTTACAGTCTAATCGCGGGAGACCGGCAGACAAAAACAGGACAACATAATCACGATGAATAGAATCAAGGGGATATACACCTCATTAACAAAATAAATATGGTAATAAAAATATATACCAATGAGCACAGTGCTGAGGAGAAGGGAAAGGAGAGGGGGAAGAGTAGAGGGAAAGGGGGCTTAGTTGAGGGGAGGTGAAGGGGAAAGGGGGAGGGAGCAGAGGGCGGAGGGGGAGCAGAGAGGGAGCAGAGGGAGCAGAGGGAAAAGGGAAAGCTCAGTCTGGGAAGGTCTCTTGGAGAAAATGAGCTCTCAGTAGGACTTTGAAGAAGGGAAGAGAGTTAGTTTGGCGGAAATGAGGAGGGAGGGCATTCCAGGACAGTGGGAGGACGTGGGTCAGAGGTTGATGGTGGGATAGGTATGAACAGGGGATGGTGAGGTGAGCGGCAGAGGAGCGGAGCGTATGGGGTGGGCAGTAGAAAGAGAGAAGGGAAGAGAGGTAGGAAGGGGCAAGGTGATAAGGAGCCTTGAAGCCCAGAGTGAGAAGTTTTTGTTTCTTGCGGAGGTTGATAGGCAAGCACTGGAGGATTTTAAGGAGGGGAGTGACATGCCCAGAACGTTTCTGCAGGAAGATGATCCCAGCAGCGGAATGAAGAATAGACTGGAGTGGGGAGAGTCAGGAGGAAGGGAGATCAGAAAGAAGGCTGACACAATAATCCAGCCCAGATATTATGAGAGCTTGTACCAGTACATTAGCTGTTTGGATGGAGAAGATAGAGCAGATCTTGCGATACTGTAAAGATGAGACCGGCAGGCAATGGTGACAGATTGGATGTGTGGGGTGAATGAGAGAGCTGAGCCAAGGATGACACCAAGGTTGCGGGCTTGAGAGACGGGAAGGATGGTCGTACTGTCCACAGTGACAGGGAAGTCAGGAAGAGGACAGGGCTTGGGAGGGAAGATAAGGAGCTCAGTTTTGGACATGTTGAGTTTTGGACATGTTGAGTCGTCTACACTCGCTGCCTAGAATTCCTTAAATCCAACTCTCTCCTGGACCCCCTCCAATCTGGCTTCCGTCCCCTCCACTCTACCAAGACTACTCTCTCAAAGGTCACCCATGACCTCCTTCTTGCCAAATCCAATGGTTCTTACTCTATCCTAATCCTCCTCGACCTCTCAGCTGCCTTTGACACTGTCGGCCATCCCCTTCTCCTCCACAGTTTATCTCACCTTGGCTTCACAGACTCCATCCTCTCCTGGTTCTCCTCTTATCTTTCTGGTCGTTCATTCTCGGTCTCCTTCATGGGCTCCTCCTCCCCCTCCCATCCTCTAACTGTAGGGGTTCCCCAAGGGTCAGTTCTTGGCCCTCTTTTGTTCTCCATCTACACTCACTCCCTTGGTGAACTCATTCGCTCTCACAGCTTCAACTGTCATCTCTATGCAGATGACACCCAAATCTACATCTCCTCCCCTGTTCTCTCCCCCTCCCTTTAGGCTCGTATCTCCTCCTGCCTCCAGGGCATCTCCACCTGGATGTCTGCCCGCAACCTTTACCTTTACCACGATGGACTGGGGTTCCACAGGTCATACGTGGCTCAGGAAGAGGGAAGGGTACATGAGATGGGGATGATGAGAGGGGTAAGAACAGGTTGAATAGGAGTGAGCTGATATGGGGCCAGTGTCATGGAAGAGGGAAGAGGGGGAGGCTCTAGAATGTAAGCTTGATGTGGCTTAGTAGAAAGAGCACGGACTTGGGAGTCAGAGGACGTGGGTTCTAATCCCTGAACCATGACTTGTCTGCTGTGTGACTTTGGGCAAACCACTTAACTTCTCTGTACCTCAGTTCCCTTATCTGTAAAATGGGGATTAAGACTGTGAGCCCCAAGTGGGACAACCTGATTCCTATGTATTTCTCCCAGCGCTTAGAACAGTGCTTAGCACATAGTAAGAGCTTAATAAATACCATTATTATTATTATGTTGGCAGGGAATGTGCTTGTCAACTCTATTATTTTCTAGTCTCCCAAGTGCTTAGTAGAGTGTTTTGCAGACAGGAAGTGCTCAATAAATACAATTGATTGATTGGTGACTGTTCCTCTGAAACAGGAACATCTGTTTGCTTGAGTCAAGAATCTCAGTGCATGAATATAGAGGAAAGATTTTGACATCAGGAACTGGTGGGGGCTTCTGGTGGACAAATATGATTTTTAATTTTTTTTTTCAAATGGGAAAATAGTGCAACCTTACTGTAGTTAAATTTTCATTAATACTCTTCTTTGTGAAAACTCCTCTGTTTAGATCAAATATCTATAATGTGTGTACAGTCTAGAACATAATGAACATGCAAAATAATGATAGTTTCATTTTTGCCAATTTCAGTAAATTAAAAATACATGCTTGAAATTTTCAAATAGGTCAAATATGAAAAGTAGTGTAGCCTAGTGTATCCATGGGCCTAGGAGTCAAAAGGGCCTGAGTTCTAGTCCCAGCTCCACCCTTGTCTGCTGTGTGAGCTTAGGAAAGTTACTTAATTTCTCTGGGCCTCAGTTACTTCATCTGTAAAAGGAGGATTAAGTCTGTGAGCCTCATGAGAAAATGGACTGTGTCCAATCTGTTAGCTTGTATCTACCCCAGAACAGTGCCAGGCACAAATATCATTAAAAAGGTAATAATAATAATAATAATGTTGGTATTTGTTAAGCGCTTACTATGTGCCGAGCACTGTTCTAAGCGCTGGGGTAGACATAGGGGAATCAAGTTGTCCCACGTGGGGCTCACAGTCTTAATCCCCATTTTACAGATGAGGGAACTGAGGCACAGAGAAGTTAAGTGACTTGCCCACAGTCACACAGCCGACAAGTGGCAGAGCTGGATTCGAACTCATGAGCCCTGACTCCAAAGCCCATGCTCTTTCCACTGAGCCACGCTGCTTCTCAGGTCATAATAGAAAAAGAATTGTTTTCCCTTATAAAAATACAATGACTGTTAAAATAGCCAGATGAGAAAAAAAAATACTAATTTAAATGGACAAGTTAAAAACAAGATGCTATTTAGACTAATTTGGTCTCCTTTCTGAATCTCAAAGGAAAGAGGAAAAATTAGGCCTAATTTTGTCCAGTGTGATTTTAAAATATAAATGTAAAAACACTGGTCTAAGATTATTCAGCATTTTTTTAGTCACACAAAACAATTTGTCCTTGGAGATATTTTTATTTGATTTTAAGTGTCTGGGTACAGGCATGCATGTCAAAATAGTTTTTTGTTAAGATTTATAGAGTCAAATTTACTATGAAAAAGAATAAATTGTAAGTTTACTTGTTCTGTTTTCATTATCACTTATTCACTTATCAGTTAATACCCACCTTAGTGAATAGCATTGGTCATTTCCTTTCCAGAGTTTTTTCTAAGACCATTCGTTTGTTTCTGAGCATTCTGGGAAAATGGGACCCACAGTTAAAGTAGATCACCCTTTTATTAACATAATTCTTTTCCCTACTAAAATGTTAATTCATATAGATTTTCTGTATCAGCTTTTCAGCACATTTTTTTCTGTACTACTTGACAGCAGATACTGTAAAGATTAAAAACTCAGTGTGTTATTCCAAAAGCAAAATGATGCTCCTAGGATTTGCAACCAAACTAATTTTCACATGTCCTTGTAGGTCCTTTCCATCAAACTGCTGCAAATAAGTTAGCGAGATGATCTTTGTTTGTCTAAGGCAACAAAGTATCCTCTTTTTCTTCCACTGAGTAGTAAGAGGGCACTGTGTATAAATAGGAGAGATTTTAGCCTGGTTTACATTTCAAATTTGAACTGGATTTTAAAGGTTTAAGGATTTCCAAGATTTTGCCAGAAGGCTAGATTTATGAGCTAAGTTCAAGTGGTTTTAGGAACTCCAAGATATTACTGTAAGGATGAATTTATGTAATGGACTCCAGACACTTGGCTGTATGAATTAATGTTGATTGTCAAACCTTGTGGTGTGACTGGCAGACACTGCTGAAGTGCTGTAATTCTCATGCACTACAGGAAGCTTGCTGTTATCCAAATCCCAATGGTACTCGACTGAATTGATGAAATGACCGGGAAGGACTAATTAAAGCTGTTCAGCTCAAATGTATTGATGTATTACATCTATTACAGCTTGGTTCAATAGGTCTACTTTGCGAATGCTGCTACAGCCCGCAAGCAAACTAAACAGACTGAATAAATAATGCTGAAAAAAAGATACACCTATGGAATCAAATTAACAGAACACAGCGTGCAATAGGATGACCTATGAAATCCTTATCACAAAATCTACAAAGAGTAACCTTAATCATTAATATTTTTATGGGCTGAGGAAAGAAAATGGATGCCAGGAGCTGAGATGAAATTCCACTCTAAGATATATTTAGAAATAATCGTGATACTTTAAACATTTGTCTTGGTGTCTGGATCAAATTGAGTGTTTTTTAAAATTTGTTTCTAATAACAATTATCACAGTATTTGTTAGGCACTTACTATGTGTCAAGCACTACTCTCTCTAGACTGTGAGCTTAGTCTAGACTGTGAACTCATTGTGGGAAGAGAATGTGTCTGTTTGTTGTTGTATTGTACTCTCCCAAGCACTTAGTACAGCGCTTGCATACAGTAAGTGCTCAATAAATACAACTTAATGAATAAATGAATTTAAAGTCCTGGGTTAGATACAATTTTATCAGGTTGGACACAGTCCCTGCCCAACACGAAGCTCATAGTCTAAGAATATCTCCCCAAAAGACTTTGTCTTCACATTCAATTATGATTTCCAGTAAACCTTATATATCCATCTTTCTCATTTTGTGGTTATTTTTGATAATGAGCTGTAATAATAATCCTGAAGTTCTAACAAATTTGAAAGTCCCATTTTAAAAATGCATCTTAAAAACTATTTACAACTGAAAAAATAAAATGCTACATTTTAAACAAGAACATAAGTTAAAATCAGAAAATAACAACTTTTCATTATTATATGGCAAAAACATTACCCAAAATTTTGAAATATGCACTTAAATTTAAAATTTAAATGATCTTTTAAAAATATTAATTTCAGGAATTTGAAGACAAGGCTTTTAAACCTCCAATACCGCAATTAGCAAACTTTCTATATATAACCCATGTGTTTTGTTTCAAAAAGTTGATCCTACACTTCTCATTCTGCACTCACTCCTGGAGAGAACATGACTTTAACTACTGCCTCCAAATCTCCTTTTACAATCTATGATGCTTGTTAGTAGCTTACTTTGAGCAGAGCACTATGCTTAGTCCTTGGGAGAGGATAATAAAATTCGGTAGACATGATTCCTACCTCATTCTTACATTCTAATGAAGGATGATGATATTAAAATATATTATAGATAGGGAAAACGACCATAAGCTCTGTGGGAATGGGGGTAGAAATGAGTGCATGGGTGAGGCAGTAGAGAAGAAAAGCAGAGATGGAGGTATGAGAGCTTAGTCAGGGAAGGGTTCCTAAAGGGGGTAAAATTTCAGTCTTTAAAGATGGAGAGAGTGTTGGTCTGTCAGATATGTAGGAGAAGGGAGTTCCTGGAAGGAAGAAGGTTGTTATCAAAGTCAGCAATGGGTAAGATGAGAGTGAGGAACTGCAACTTTTACCCACTGCATTGTATTTGTATTAGAGGAGCTAAGTTTGTAGGCTGAGTAGCAGTGGGAGATTAGCAAGGATCAGGAGTCCTAAATTGTGGTGTTTTGTGGTATTTGTTGCATTAGTCCTTTGTGGGAAGGGATTGTGTCTATCAACTTTATTGTACTGTACTCTCTTTGGGACTTGGTACAGTTCTTCTGCACACATTAAGTGCTCAAAAATGTCACTGATTGATGGATTGATTGATAAGAGAGCTGATTGAGTACTTTGAATCCAATGGTGAGGAATTTCTGCTAGATGAAATGGATGTGCATCTATTTTGGGGTACTCACGGAGTGAGGTACAGACTGGAAGTGGGACAGTGAGATTGGAGACAGAGAGGATAACAAAGAGACTGATGCAATGGTCAAGACAGAATAATGATAACCTCCTGAGTCAGAGTGATAGAACTTAAAATGGAAAAAGAAGCACATTCTGAAGATATTTTGAAGATAGCGCCAGTATGATTTAGTGAAAAACTGAATATGCTGCCTAGAGGAGAGAAATGAGTCATAGGTAATACCAAGGTTATGGAATTGTAAGACAGGAGATGATGGTGTTGTCAATAGTGGCAGAAAAGTCAAGGAAAGCAGAGAATTTGGGAAGGAATATGAGAAGTTCAGTTTTTGAATATGTTGAGTTTGAGGTGATGGAGGGATATTTAAGTAGAGATGTCCCAAAGACAGGAGGAAATGTAAGATTCCAGAAGGATAGAAGTTGAGGTGGGAGTTATCTGTGCAAAAAAAAAATAATTTGAAACATAGGGACTGTATGAGCTTTTGGAGAGAGTGGGTGTAAATAGAGCACTGTAGAAGGAAACCCAAATGCAAACCTTGGAAGAATCCCACAGTTAGCGAGCAGGATGTAGAGAGGGAATCTGCTAGAAAGACAGAAAAAGAGCAGTCAGAAAGGTAGGAGGAAAGCCAGATGGAAAATTTCAGTGAAGCCAAGGTGTGACAATGTTTTCAGGGGGAGGAGGTGGTACAATGGTGAAGACAGCAGAGAGAATTATGATGGAGTAGAATCTGTTGCTCCTCTCAGGAGAATTTCCAGCACTCTACCAGTCTTGGCTATGGAGGGAGAGTCAAGCAGAGGCATACCCATTCCATTCCTAGCTTGAGTGGCTAGCAAGTGGAAGGCAACCTGTTACAGTTAAAGCTCACCTGTGCTGGGCAGCAGCGGCATGGGAGAGAGTCGAGGGCGGAGACTCAGGTTTACTGAGTTGAAGGAGGCAGTGGTAAACCTCTTCCATATTTTTAACAAGAAAACTCTATGGATACACTCCCAGAATGATTGGAGGTGGAGAGCGGGACATTCTGGGAGAGATGTGTCCATGGTGTTGCTCTGTCGGAAATGACTTGACAGCATTAGACAAGACAAGAATCTGTTGAATTTTCCTTCTCACCTAATAATAGTAATAATAATAATGGTATTTGTTAAGAGCTTACCATTTGCCAGAAACAGTACTAAGCGCTGGGGTGGATACAACTAAATCTGGTTGGACATAGTCCCTGTTCTGCATAGGGCTCACAGTCTCAATACCCATTTTACAGATGAGGGAACTGAGGCACAGAGAAGTCAAGTGATTTGCTCAACGCCACAAAGCAAATAAATGGCAAATCCAGGATTAGAACCCATGACTGTCTGCATCTCAGGCCCATGCTATGTCATGTTGCTTCCCACCTTCTCACCTTATCTACAGTCCTGAATTTCCTTCAATTTACAGCACATATCCACATCGAAGTCTCACCAACACCTAAAACTCCACATGTCCAAAATTGAACTATTTAATCTTACCCCCCAGAACGAGTCATCTGTTTAACCACCCTATCTTTGTTGATACCACTACCATCTTTTCTGGCCCAAAAGCTTGCAACTTTAGCATCATCTTTCACTTACAATCCTCATACTCAGAAACTGCTAAATTGCTAGAGAAGCAGCATTGTCTAGTGGCAAGAACACGGGCTTGGTTGTCAGAGGAGTGAGTTCTAATTCCTCTCTGCCACTTGTCTGCTGTGTGACCTTGGGTAAGTCACTTACATTCTCTGTGCCTCAGTTACTCCATCTGTAAAATGGGGATTAAGACTTTGGGACCCACATGGGACAACGTGATTACCTTGTATCTACCCCACTGTACAGAACAGTGCTTGGCACATAGTCAGTGCTTAACAAATACCAGAATTATTATTATTATTATGTTCCTGATTCTTTTTTATTTTTAATGTTATTTGTTAAGCACTTAATTGTGTAAACTCATTATGGGCAGGGAATGGGTCTGCTAATTATGTTCTATTGTACTCTTCCAAATGTTTAGTACAGTGCTCTGCAAAAAAGTAAGCACTCAAAAAATATGATTGATTGATTGCCAAGCACTGTTCTGTGCTGGGGTAGATACAAGGTAATCAGGTTGGACACAATCCATAATCCACAAGGGACTCACAGTCTTAATCCCTGTTTTGCATATGAGGGAGCTAATGCAAAGAGTAGTTAAGTGACTTGCCCAGAGTCACAGAGCAAACACGTAGAGGATCAGGATTAGCATCCAGGTCCTTCTGATTCCCAGATCTGTCCTCTAACCACTGGGAAGTGCTGCTTCTCTGATTCTTCTTCTATAGCATTTCCTCTATCTGTTGTTGTCTCTTCACCCAAACAACTACCACCTTGATCCAATAATTGATCATGAGACTAATGTATTTCTGTGTTCATCAGTTCCAGTTCCTAGTTTAAATATTTTGCTCCTTCCATCTTCTCAATCCAGCTATCTCACTCTTCAATCTCCTGTCTTTGACCTCCATCTCACACTGTTTCCCCAGCCTGAGCTTCCCTTCCTTCCCCAAAGCTGCCAATCCTCTTGAGAAGTCCTCTCATTTTACCTCCTCCATTCATAATGGCCCAGCTGCATCAAACCAACTCCCATTCTTGCATTTATAGACTTTAAATGTATACCCACCTCCTTTGTGAATAAGTACATCTTCATCTGAATATTTTTAGCTTTAACCTATGTTTGTATTGCTTCCTGCTTATACTTGTCTTTCATGTAGTTACCATCATGGTCAAATTTTCTGTCTTCCCTAATAACTTATACGTTTTAGGGCAGAAAACACATTTCTGCAGTGCTATCCTCTCCCAGACATGTAGTTTAGTGCCCATAACTCAATAGATGCTCAATAAATGCAATAGATTGATTGAACGTTTAAAATAATTCATAAAATGAAAACCAAAGATCAGAATTTGCCAGATATGTTCTGAATCTAACTTTTGCATTCTGATCTTTAGAATCTATGATTCCAAGCTTTATTTCCATGTTGAATAAGCAACTTCTTTGTCCTCTTTGTCTCATCCCTATTTTTGTTTTAATATGAGAAGATGAAAGAGGCCTCAGTTCATTTCTATAATAAAGACTTATTTTAAAGTGTTTCTGAGCTACCATAATGCCAGTGCATACGTTTATTGTCCCCTTGCCTTAGATTGGAATCCCCAAGTCATCCTATATTGTTTAATATGCTTTCAAAGCAAATTTAACAACATACAAACACTTCAGCAGAGTAGAACGTGACAAGATGAATTGTATCAAGTGACCAAAAGTATTATATGTGTTAAATATATTCCTATCAAAAGTCTTAAACTTTTCATAATGATAGTGATAGCTAATAGTAGAGAACACATTTTTTTCTAAATGTTCCTTAATGTAATCTAGTATTTCCAGCTTTTAAACCATTTATTTAGCTGTCCCTTTAACTTCTTGCCCTGATCCTGTAATACTGACATATAAAAGTGGTATTAGGGTTATTAAAAGAGTTTCCTGGATAGAAGCCACAGCACTTAAAATAAATGATACCATGCTGTTCATTCACAGAATGTGTATATTTTCAGAACCAGGAATGACCTCCATCACTTAGTCCTTTAATACTGTTTAAGAGTTGGGCACCAATCCAGTGTTTACTTACAGAAGTCTGATTTCTCAGACATTGTTCCAAGCCAGAGCACTGAAATTACTCTCCATATGGGATGGAGTGAGAGCTGCCCTATTCAGGTTATTTAGGACGGACTGTGAGAAAAGTTCATGGTTCATGTACACATTTCCCTCAGGCATACGATAACTGTTCATACCATCACAGTACCTTTAAAGAAGGCTTTAATCTTAATACAGAGAAGGAGGGAATCCTAAGGAGATGGCAAGAAACTTCCAATGTTCTCCTCAGCAAGCCTTCTATTATTGAAGTTGGAACTCTGAAAACATACAAAACCTTCTAATAACAATAATAGAGTTTATATATAAAGCTTTTATTACCAGGCATTTTCATGTTGCTTAGGTCATTTTTGCCCTCACAGTGTCCCTGTGAGGAAGTGAACAGGGATTTTTATCCCCATTTTGTAGAATGAAGAAACAACCACAGAGAGGTTAAATGACTTCTCCAAAGTCACACAACAGCCAAGAGTTAAACTTGGGACTGCAGCATGGAGACAACAACTTAAACCTGTGTTTTTTCCATCACACCTACACTTGCAACATACAAAGATATGGCATGGTTATAACTATAAGAGAAGCAGCATGGCTATGTGAAAAGACCATGGGCCTGGGAAAAAAGAGGACAAAGAATTCTGGCTCTTGACTTCTGTGTGACCTGGAACAAGCCACTTAAAACTCTTTGCCTCGGTTCCCTCATTTGGAAAATTAGGATAAACTGCCTTTTAGGTCTCTCTGTGAAAGGGACTTAGTCCAATCTGCTTTTATTATATCTACTCCATGGTACAGAGCAGTACTCTGTGCATAGAAAGTGCTTAACAAATACCACATTTAAAATAATAATTAATTAACCATTTGGGAACTATTAGGGAACTCCACAACAGTACCATGCAAAAGAAAAAAATCACCTGAACAAGGTGGCATCTCTGCTGAATTCCAAGCATGAAGAATTTGGATGCCCCACTCAAGTATCTGCACAAGTCTTTTCTTTGACATATATACCACTGATGAAATATCTCAAGTTCTCAAAGATACCTCCACCATCACCATTTTAGGAATAATGGCAAAAAATCAGATTGTGCCAATTACAAGGTTTCTTCTTGTTTTTGACTGTCAGGAATTTCCTAGCCAGAAACTTCCTGGATCAGCTGCTAAAGAGCATTCTTAACCAAACAATCCCAGAATCACAATGTGGCTTCAGACCACAGCTGATGTAACCTTTGCTGTGCAACAAATATAAAACAAACGCAGGGTACAACACCAGGACCTCAACAAAGCATTTTTATGCAACCTTGCATTTTCTCCTGCTTTCAAGACATCTCTACCTCATTGTTCCACCTAAGCCTCCAGGTTAACATGTCCAGAACAGAGCTTCTTATCATCCCATTGAAACCCTGTCCTTTTCCTGTCTTTCCAATCACTGTAGACAGTACCACTCCCCTCCCTATCTCACAAGCCTGTAACTGTGGCATTGTCCTTGACTCATCTTTTCTAAGCGCTGGGGGGATACATGGTAATCAGATTGTCCTACGTGAGGCTCACAGTCTTCATCCCCATTTTACAGATGAGGTATCTGAGGCCCAGAGAAGTGAAGTGACTTGTCCAAAGCCACAAAGCTGATAAGTGGCGAAGCCGAGATTAGAACCCATGACCTCTGACTCCCACGTCCATTCGTTCTCTTTCCACTGAATCATGCTGCTTCTCCTTTGTCTGCTCTTCCAGACATACCCCAAGATATTCTTGTTTCAATTCAACCTGTCACCAAATCCTTTCAGAGCTATCTCCACAACATTGCTAAAATCCATCCTTTCCATGCTGCTCCCATATTGATCCAAGAACTTATCCTATCCCACCTTGACTACTCCTCCTGCCTCCTCGCTGACTTCCCTGTCTCCTGTCTCTCCCCACTCTAGTCTACACTTGACTCTGCAGCATGGATCATTTTTCTGAAAAGTCATTCAGTTTATGCCTCCCCACTCATGAAATACCTCCATCTACCTCTGCCTCAACTCTTACCATAGGCTTTAAAGCACTGAATCAGCTCGCTCCTTCCTACCTCACCTCACTGATCTCCCACTATAGTCCAGCCCACACTTTCACTCTTACATCTTTAGGGCAGTACTTTGCCCTGATCTCATCTATTTCACTAGCGACCCCTTCCCCACATCCTCCCTCTAGCCTGGAACTCATTACCCCCTCCATATATGCCAGATCACCATTCTCCCCCCTTCAAAGAATGATTAAGTTCACAGCTCTACCGAGAGGCCTTTCCTTATTAAACCTTTGTTTTTCCGGACTCCTCTCCCTTCTGCATCATCAGTGTAATTGGATCTGACCTTTGGGCATTACATTTTTGTCCCAAATTCAACCCCACAGCACTTATGTATATATATATATATTTTTGTTCCAAATTCAACCCCACAGCACTTATGTATATATATATATATATACACATATATATATGTCTTTAAATTATATGTTATATATGTTATAAGGTATTCATTTATTCATTCATTCATTCAATATTTATTGAGTGCTTACTCTGCGCAGAGCACTGTACTAAGCACTTGGAAAGTACAATTTGGCAAAAGATGGAGACAATCCCTACTCAACAATAGGCTCACATGTCAGTCTACCCCTCTAGACTGGAAGCTCAATGTGGACAGGGAAAGTGTCTGCCAAATCTGTTGTACTGTACTCTCCCATGCACTTAGTACAATAAGTGCATAGTAAACACTTAATAAATACCACTGATGATGGTGATGACAATTATTCTATACCATCAGTCAATCAGGGACTTAGAAAGTGGTCAATATTTTTGCCCTGTAAACTTCAAAGTTTTGATGCTATTTCATGATGGCTTGGCTGATGGTTCAGAGCTGAAGGGGTTTTTTTCCAGTCTATTCCCCATCAGCAATGGCGTGAACCTGCAATATACATTGGGTCTGGTCCTGTTCAATTTATTCTGTGCAATCATTGCAGAAGCAACTAGATGGCCAAATGCAGATCTTAAAATATGTTTCTGCACTGATGACTCAGTAACTTTCTTCTACTTCCTAAGTTGTAGTGATACAATGCAATGTGATAAGTAAACATCCCCGCCTCACACACACGGGCACAAGACACTTCTGCTCTGTGGAGATTTCTATCTATTTTAGGGAATCCTCCAAATACTTCTAAACACCAAATTCATTTTCCTTCTCTAATAATAATAATGATAATAATAATATAAATAATAGTATTTGGTAAGCATTTTCTACATTATTGCTTCATGAGATGTGTCAGGTTAAGTTATAAAATTTAACACAGAAATGATTTTTGGTCAGAGAAATTAGGATGTCTTAATGGTCCCTTTCATTGTTGTTTTCTTGTAAGTGGAATAGTAAAATAAAATTAGTTTATCTCAGTGACCTGGGTCTTCTAAATCAGGTATTCTAGTCCTGAAGTAAAAAAAAAGATGCTATCATTTTGCCAGTGCTTCATTTTTTGGTATCAATTGCTTTAGAAAAGAAAGTCCACCATATCTCTTACCTATCATCTGCTATGGTTGTTCACACTTACATCTAAAAGTTATCTTTTCTCCATATTTACATCTAGGTGATTTCCTTGTTAGCAGTTTATTATTTGCCACAGATGTCACTTCCAAATTCCAGGTTATTTTGATCATTTCATATATTCCTTGACATAACTATTGTTTGGGCCCAAGCACTTAGTACAGTGCTTTACACATAGTAGTTGTACAATAAATGCAATGAATTGATTAATTGATCTATGAACCAAGTTTATCATAGAATACAGGACTGAGTAAATGAGGTCTGTATGAAACACATGTCTAAAGTGATATTCAATGTATGTCAGCAGAGTTCATTAGGGCCTTCCAGAGGCGAATAAGGTGGAAGAACTGGAAGCATAGAGGGAAGAAGAAATGAAACAAGAATATCTTGGGGTATGTCTGGAAGAGCAGACAAAGGAGAAGCAGCATGATTCAGTGGAAAGGGAACGAACGGACGTGGGAGTCAGAGGTCATGGGTTCTAATCTCGGCTTCGCCACTTATCAGCTTTGTGGCTTTGGACAAGTCAATTCACTTCTCTGGGCCTCAGATACCTCATCTGTAAAATGGGGATGAAGACTGTGAGCCTCACGTAGGACAATCTGATTATCTTGTATCCCCCCAGCGCTTAGAAAAGTGCTTGGCATATAGTATTTTTTTTTTACCAATGCCTGCCGGTCTCACCTTTACAATATCACCAAGATCTGCCCTTTCTTCTCCATCCAAACGGTTATAATGCTGGTACAAGCTCTCAAAATATCCTGACTGGATTATCGTGTCAGCCTCCTCTCTGATCTCCCTTACTCCTGTCTCTCCCCACTCCAGTCTATTCTTCATTCCGCTGCCCGGATCATCTTCCTACAGAAATGTTCTGGGCATGTCACTCCCCTCCTTCAAAACCTCCAGTGGTTGCCTATAAACCTCCACCCAAAACAAAAACTCTTCATTCTTGGCTTCAAAGCTCTCCATCACCTTGCTCCCTCCTACCTCACCTCCCTTCTCTCATTCTACTGCCCACCCCATACACTCCGCTCCTCTGCCGCTCACCTCCTCACTGTCCCTTGTTCATGCCTATCCCGCCGTCGACCTCTGGCCCACGTCCTACCGCTGTCATGGAATGCCCTCCCTCATCACGTCTACCAAACTAACTCTCTTTCCCTCTTCAAAGCCCTACTGAGAGCTCACCTCCTCCAAGAGGTCTTTCCAGACTGAGCTCCCCACTTTTCCCTCTACTCCCCCTCCACCCTCTGCTCCTCCCCCTTCCCCCTTCACCTCCCCTCAGCTGATCCCCCTTTCTCTCTGCTCCCCCTCCTCTCCCTCCCCACCCAACCCTCTGCTCCTCCCCCTTCCCCCTTCCCCTCCCCTCAGCACTGTGCTCACTTGTATATATTATTACCCTATTTATTTTGTTAAGCAGGTGTACATCCCCCGATTCTATTTATTGTGATAATGTTGCCCCAATTTTGTTTCATTCTGTTTTGCTCTGCCATCTGTCTCCCCGGATAGACTGTGAGCCTGTCACTGGGCAGGGATTGTCTCTATCTGTTGCTGAATTGTACATTCCAAGAGTTTAGTACAGTGCTCTGCACATAGTAAGCATTCAACAAATATTATTGATGAATGAATGAATGAATAAATGAAGAAAGTGGTTCTTGTAAAACAATACTGATTTATGCCACATAGATGAAGTGGTCGCAAATATGTCTGTTTATTGTTATATTGTAGAACTTATTTCAGGTCCCAAGTCTCAAGAACTTATTTCAGTGCTCTGCACACAGTAAACATGGAATGAATATGATTGAAGGAATGAATGAATGGTACATTGTGAACAAAAGACAAAAAATATATGCAGAGCAAAGTGTACACATAGATTGTGTATTTTAAAATTTACATAATATTATGTGCAGATAGCAATAGTGACATCTATAAATACGAAGGACAAAATATTGCTCATTTCCATATGTGGACATTTCAGCAGGTGATGAAAAAATTGCTTGTCTCCATATGTTAATAACTCAGCAGGAATACCTTCTCAACCAGTGATCTGACAAGACTGACTTTAGAAAAAATATGCGACTAACTGCACTAAGAATTTAATTTAATATGTTTTTCTCACATTTTGGCTGATTCATCATTCTATGCTTTACCATTGTGTTATTGACAAGTGATGGCTGCTCAACTTATATCTGTAGGTGTATTACTACAGCTGTGATATTTGCTAAATGCTTAGAGTGTACCAAGTTCATACCAAGTCTTGTGATAGTTAAAAGAAAATCAGGTCAGATACAGACCCTGACCTACAGGGGCTCACTGTGTAATAGGAGAAGGTAGGAGTTAATCCTCATTTTATCGATGAGGAAATTGAGCCATAGAGAAGTTAAGTAATTTGCCCAAAGTCATAGAGTAGGCAAGTGAGAGAGCTGGTAATAGAAGCCAGGTGCTCTGATTCCCTGACCAACTCTTATCCACTAAGCCTCAGTGATTCTCATTTTACTACAAATTAAAGGTTGTATGACTAGGATATGTATCTAAGTGCCAAGGGAAATTAGGATTACTTAAGGAGTAAGTGGTACAGAAGTGCTAAAGTGGTAGTAGTGGGGCTATAACACCCAAGCACTTAGTACAGTGTTCTGCACATAGTAAATGGTCAAACAATATATCATCGATTGATGGATTAATAAGGTGGGAAAATTAGAAATTAATCAGGGTAAATCCTTGGCCTTCAGAGACCTTTATAGATGGGGAGATCTATCAAATATGAAGGAAAAGATATTTAAGGGTTTGGAGAAAGATGGTGGCAGGAAGACAAGAAAAAGAGGTGGTAAATCTCTTAGCTTGAGAGGAACTAAGAGAAGGAGTTGTAGTGTGGTGGGCTAAGAGAGTGGCTAAGAGAGGAAGAAGAGAACTTATTGCCTTAAGATATAGGTTCAGAGCTTTCTGCTTATTGCATAGAAAAATAGACACCTATTAGAGGTTACTGAGAAATGGCAAGAATACAATAGAAGGAAAAGGCATGCTCCCTGACTTCAAGGAACACACATTTCAGTGAGTGAGCTACTGGTTTACAATGGCTTTTCCTTGATAATATGCCTTGTTCAGAATATCACTAGTCACACTAGGAAAATTTCTTTTCTAAAGTTATAAAGGCAAAACCATCTAAATCCTTCACTAATGCTATGATAGCTTATGGGGATACGCGATTGTTTTTTATAAATAGCTATTCTTAAAGTCTTTCATATCTCTTCAACCTTGGCATTCTTTTTAGTGTTTTTTTTAATATTTGTTAAGACCTTACTACACGTAATGTCTTGTTCTAAGTACTCAGGTAAGTCAGACACAGACCCTGTTCCACATGGGGCTCACAGTCCAAGTAGGCAGGAGAACAGGTACTGAATTCCCATTTTACAGAGAAATTAAGTGACTTGCCCAAGGACAAGCAGAAGAGCAGGGATTAAAATCTATGTCCTCTGACTTCCAAGCCTATGCTCTTTCTGCTTTCTGTTTGTCTACTTTAAAGGCCCAAAAAGTAACATTTTACTTTGACTTTAGGTATCTTGTAAACCTGATAAATACATCAGCTTCAGTTTCTTCCTTCACCGTATCTTCCAACTCTTTTCATGAGCTATTTCCACCAATTTTTAAGGTCTATAATCTAATCTTTACAAATACTGGCCATTTGGAAACCAGTATAGGAAATGAAAATGGGACAAGGGAAGACCTTAGTGTCAGTAGGATTAGCAATGGTGCTTCAGGATCAACTTGGCAAGGTTTGGGAAAGTTCACTTCCAATGAGATCCCAGGTACTGATATTAGTTTAAGCTTGGACACCTGAATATTTTGCACATTTGTTATTACTACTGAAAAAATTACAATATACAATGTAATAATGATAATTATAATATTTGTTAAGCACTTAATATGGTCCAAAATCTGTAGTAAGCAGTGGGGTAAACCCAAGATAATAAGATTGGTCCCAATCCCTATGCTACACGAGCCTCATGGTCTAAGTAGAAAGGAGAGAAGGTATTGAATGCACATTTTACAGGTTAGGAAACTAAAGCAGAGAGAAGTGACTTTCCCAAAGTCACAGAGAAGGCAAGTGGTGGATCAGGATTAGAACCCAAGTCCTCTGACTCGCCGGCCTATGTCCTGTCTATTAGGCCATGCTACTAAACATTACAATATGAAACTACCCAAGAACATTTTGAAAGAGAAAATCTTGTTTTTTCCAAACAAGAAATCCAATAGAGGATGGAAGAGGAGGATTATAGTAGAATCTAAAAGTTGCCTCCAGAGATCTCTTCTGCCTTCCCATTCTTTTCTTTTAATTTTATCCATAAGATTTCAGAACTCTGGCCTTGTGAACATTCTGCTTTCTGTGACCCAAATCTAATTCCAACTGCTCATTTAAAGTCTAATCAATATGTCACTCCAAGCTGATGTTGTTTATATATTTAACTTGGACAGGAACTCATCCACTCAAACTACGGTTTAGAGCAGGAAGCTGGTAATGATCACTATGACTATCACCTGTCATGGTCAGAGAACTCTTAAAGTGTGGCCAATTAGATTAATTTTTCATTTATTTACATATTAGGAAAGCAAAGAGATGAAAAAAGAATTTGTATCATATACATTTCTTCATCACAGAACCTACTCTAGTTACAAATCTCCCTAAATTATGGTTAATCTTGATGTCTCTGTCAGAATGGAAATAAATTGTCACAAAATGTCAGGAAATTATTATAAAATCTATGTAAAATTCTGGTAGGAAGGTATTTTAAATAGCACTATGTTGCATGAGAAGAATTCACTTTCTATTGTAAGTGATTCAGTAATGATCATGGGCAAAAATTAACCTTGCTCTGACAAAGAATTTTGCACATTTGCATTACAGGTCAGGAGTTGAATGATGTCTGTCAAATTGCATAAAATCACATCATGGTAAGTAATGATTTCTTATTGTCAGGCCTTGCTGAGCAGTATTTTCAAAAAATAACTGCCAACAGCAAAATATTCATTAACATCCACCTACTTCTCTTGGATGATTAATTATACACAGAAAGCTGGAAATGAAGCCGGTCACCGTATTGTTTTTTGAGCTTGAGGCTTCGTAGGCCTCTGGATTTTACTGAGTTAGATCAGTCACTTGGTTGAACATGATGTCAGAGATCTGGAACAATAACATCTGAATTGAACTTTGTTAGGTCAGGCAATGTGTAAGTAGAGATTTAATCTTGTATTTTAGGCTGCTGATGTCCTGATATTTAGTGTGTTGAGATGCCCATGGCAAGTGTGAAAGCAGCTGGGGAAAATTAAGCAGATTCACTTTTTAGTTTGAAACCTTGTTACAAATACCAGCATGCCCCCTTTGCTGACGTCCCCATCTCCTATCTCTCCCTACTACAGCCTATGCTTACTCTGCTGTCTGGATCACTTTTATTAAAGAGAGTGCAGTCTATGTATCCCCATTCCTCAAAACCTCCAGCGGTTACCCATCCACCTCAAATCAAACAGAAAGTCTGTTTAAAGCATTCAATCAGTTTGTCTCCTCCTACCTACTTACCTCACTGATCTCCTCTTACTTTACCCCCACCTTGTTAGTTCTGCTCTGATCTCGTATATTTTGCCATTGGTCACTTTCCCATATCCTCCCCCTGGCCTGGAACTTCTCCTCACTCCATATGTGCCAGACTACTACTTTTGCCACATTCAAAGCCTTACTAAGGACATGCCTCCTCCAAAAAGCCTTCCTAGATTAAACCCTCTTTTGCCCAACTCTCTCTTCTTACTGTGTCATCTATGCACCTGAATCTGTGACAATAGGGCATTTGGTATTTATCCCACCCTCAACCACACAGCAGATATGTACCCATCTATAAGTTATGTATTTATATTAATGTCTGTCTTCCCCTTAAACTATAGGTTCATTGTGGGAAGGGTACATATCTTCCAACTCTACTGTACTGTTGTACTTACCCAAGCACTAAACATAATACTCTGCACATAATAAGTACTCCAAAAATACCATTGATTGATTGATGTTCCCTGCCCGCAAGGAGCTTAACATCTAGAGGATAATTACATACATTTGAGCCTGTCCTGCTGGAGAGACTTCATACACAGGGGCCTAATTCCCAGCTGCAACCACCTGTACAACATTTCTGGTGTCCAAACAATGCTCTTCTCCCCCCAAGGGCCTTGGGACCCTCTCCGATGTGGGATCAAGCAAAAGAGAGCAGCAAGGCTTCTTGATTGAGAGGGAACTCCTGTCTGACAGCATAAACAGCAGGTCTGCAGTTTGAGATCTGGGACCAAGCACCTTGGCTAAGAGCAGCTGAGTTGAGACTTGCAGATAACATGCCAAGTAAAGAGTATCTACATCAAGTGAATGGCACATGGAAGTTATATTTCCCTTATCCCACTTAGAATTGTTCATGCTGAGGTTTGTAGAAAAGACTTCTGAGCTAGTCCAGACAGAAGAGGAGTTCCTGTGAAACAGAGAAAATCAGTTAAATGTGAAAGCATGGCCTGTGAGCTCACTGTGGGCAGAAAATGTGTCCTTTTTTGTTGTTTTATTGTACTTTCTGAAGTGCTTAGTACAGTGGTCTGCACATGGTAGGCACTCATTAAATACGATTGACTAACTTTAGGTAGGCTGTAATAATAATGTTGGTATTTGTTAAGCGCTTACTATGTGCCGAGCACTGTTCTAAGCGCTGGGGTAGACACAGGGGAATCAGGATGTCCCACGTGGGGCTCACAGTCTTAATCCCCATTTTATAGATGAGGTAACTGAGGCACAGAGAAGTTAAGTGACTTGCCCACAGTCACACAGCTGACAAGTGGCAGAGCAGAGATTCGAACTCATGACCTCTGACTCCAAAGCCCGTGCTCTTTCCACTGAGCCACGCTGCTTCTCTTGAGGAGGCTGTAAACTCCTTGAGGTCATGGACCATGTCTAGAAACTCTATTGTACCTCCTAAGGGCAGTACACAAAGTAGCTGCAGAAAGTAATTGCTCGATAAATGCAATTGATTTGGAGATAGTTACTACAGCAACCCAAACTATGAAAAATGGAAACACACCTGCAGAAATCTACAAGTAGTGAGACATAATGCTTAGCTCTCTCTAGAATCCCAAGCTCAATTTATGAGATATCTTTGAGGGCAAAGAAATAGTGTTCAACCTGACTGTCTTGCTCCTAGTACATTGCTTGGTAGTAAGTGTAACAGATTCATAATAATAATTACAATAAATATTATGATTATCATTGTTAAGATTCTAACCACCTCTATTGTATTCTATTCTTCCAAGTGCCTAGTACAGTATTCTGAATAAGTGCTTACTTAATAAATAACATTAACTATTTATATTAATTATTTATAATTATTTATATTCATTTATTTATTACAAGAAATACCTAATGACCATCAATTCATTAAATCATATTTATTGAGTTCTTACTGTGTGCAAAGCATTGTATTAAACATTTAGGAGAATACAATATAACAAGAAATATACACATTTTTGCCCACAGTAAGCTCACAGTCTTGAAGGGGAGACAGACAGACAATGCAAATAAATAAATAAATACAATACAGTTATATATATATGTTTACATATATATATATTTATATATATATATTTATATATATACATATGTACTGTGGGGATGGGAGGGAGGATGAATGAAGGAGCAAGTTAGACTAGCGCAGAAGGGAGTGGAAGAAGAAGAGAGAAAGGCTTAGTCAGGGAATGCCTCTTGGAGAAGATATGCCTTCAATAAGGTTTTGAAGTCGTGGGCAGCAATGATCTGTCTGATATGAAGAGGGAGGGTATTCCAGGACAGAGGTAGGAAGTGGGCAAGAGGTTGGTGGTGAGACAGATGAGATTGAGGTACAGTGAGAAGGTTAGCATTAGAGGAAAGAAAGGCTGGTCTGGGTTGTAGTAGGAGAGTAGCGAGGTGAGGTTGGAGGGGGCAAGATGATTAAGTGCTTAAGTAACCCATGAGGGACATGGACTGTGTCAAATATGATTACCTTGTATCTATTGCAGCACTTAGTAAAGTGCCTGACACATAGTGAGAGCTTAACAGATACCACTGAAAAAAGTACTGAAGGTCACTTCACTTCTCTTAATCCTTAATCCTGTTGTGTTGTGCCCTCCAAGCACTTAGAACAGTGTTTGGCACATAGTAAGTGCTTAACAAATATCATAATTACTAATACAGTGCTCTGAACACAGTAAGTGCTCAATAAATACCATTGATTGATTGATTCTCTGGGCCTCAGTTTTCTCCTCCTGTAAAATAGGGATTCAAATGGCATTTAAAAAAAAATCAGTGAAAATCCCCCAAGTCTTGTGAGGATTTTCCACCACAGGAAGCTTTCCCAGATGTTGGCTCGGGGCCAACAGGAAGGAATAATGGGAATGGCTCACTTCTTCACAAAAGGTCTGTGGTAGTTGAGGCCCTCCAAGCCCAACCATGAGTCCTTGGGCTGGTTCTGATGGGGCTGGTCTCCTGGGAAGGACTCTGCCAAGAAGAGGAGGATGAGGAGGATCCACACACAGTGCTCAACTTGGTTGTTGATGCATTCTGTGCAGGGGACAGAATTTCATTCTTGGAATCACTGAAAAGGACTCCCTGGTGAACAGTAGTTCTTGTTGCAAGGCATTCTTGGGACAAAGAGTCCAGGCACAGAGGCTACAGAGCTTGGACAGATTCTCTTTGCTGTGCAGAAGCTTGAAGTGTTTGACTAGGTTGAGGGTGATCAACCCATCCACAATTTACTCTTCACTGGCATGGTGTCAGTCAGAGAGCTGGTGGTGTTCTTATCCAAAAAAGTGGGAAGTCAGCTTTTTCAAATAAATTCATGCCATCTTCTTCACCTCCTTTTCTCCAAATCCAAGATCACTCCAATGACTCGGCTCTTTTTTGTAGACTATGGGCTTTACCACCTCAGAGTGGAATTGAGAAAACTGGCTAAAAACACTCTTTACGTTCTCAGGGTCCAGAAGCTGAGAATACTGAAGATATTATCTGGCATAATTTCCCCAGATATGTGCTTCTTTTAATTACATTTTTTCTTTAATCTACAAACAGATTAGTGACATTCGCTAATATGATTTCTTCAGGCTTCCTGCAAATTATGTCATCATACTGGTGCCATTTTCCTTCAGTGACAAGTGCAGATTTTATGAACAAACAGCTATTTACATTTTCAGATGTCTCCCTCTTTTTGTAGATGAATTCAAATTCTGAAGTTTTACCTCAGACGAAGAAATATTTGTATGGGATACTTTGATCCTTTTGATCCTTGGAAATGGTATACAAATTCTCAGTGAGAAATCCATGTTCTCCCAAGCCCTTGCTGAAGTTCAATACACAGACATTTTTCTTCCATGGCTCTCGCCTGAAGGCTAGTTCTCCACTGATGAGCACAGTACTTTGTGTAGGGTCAAAGTTGCAATGTCTAGAAGTGATGGCAAAAAAGGAGACTAGGATCCCTCTGCGGGAACTCAACGGTTTCATTTTCAGTGTGCTTTTGTTAGTTTTCCTGTTCTGGTGCTCCTTGGCATTTTTCCAATTGCTCAAAGCCACGGCCACAGCGTAATTCTTGGAGGCACACTCTGGGAGTTTGGTCACCTCAGGGGTTCTATCCTCAGTTTTTCTTGCTGATCCCTTCCCCAGCTTGGATTTGGGGAGAGGCCCCTTTGGGTTTGAATCCTGGCAGACAAGACTAGAGGCTTTGGCTGAAGGGGAAGTCTGCTTGGAGCAGACCCCTGAGAGGCCTTAAGGACCTGGGGAGTCGGGGATACATAATCATGATCTTCAAGAAGAAAGGTGAGACACCTGACTTGAAACCACTGGGATATTTCACTGCTTTTCAGTGCTGGCACCATTCTAGAGATATTTCTGTACTGGCTGAAAAATTATTATTGCTAAATAATGTCAAACAAACTTTATATGAATAAGAAATACAATTCACAGTATTTCATACCCATTTTCTCGGCAAAAGTATACGCTCTATAACTGATGGATTTGGCAAAATGTTATGATCTCATGGAGGTATTTTTAAAATGATAGTATCATCAATTTAGTATATATATATATATATACATATATATATATATATTCCCTATAGCTGTCAAATAATGATAGAGCCTTTGGCATTCTTGGAATGGAATGACACACTGAGACTGAGGAGTATTGTGCCAAAATAAGAGGGAGGTCATCATTGACTATTTTTGTGAGATGATTTAAGAAGAAGAGGGAAGAGTGTCAGACTCCATCTGTATCCTTGAGAATTTCCAGGAATCACCCAGAGAAGTTACCATCCACTAGAAAACTTTCCAAAAGAGAACTAAAACTACCAAAGGATTGCTTGTCTTTCTTTCTTTATTGTAGTTGTCAGTGAACTGGCTTCCCACATACAAATCACTGACTTTATTCGTTTGCAAGCAAGCATGGATGTACCTTCCCAAATTTTCTGAGCAAACTAGGTAAAAATGAATTGTAATTATTTCTGAATTATACCTTTGCCGGTTCAAGAAATCTGTCACTTGCTCTAATCATAAGCAAGTTAGTTAAATGGCTAGGTCACATTAATAGCTTTCCAAAAAGTTCAGTCAGAATTTCAGGTTTCTATCAAATATTTGATCATATTTTATCTGGGTATGAAATAAAATTGCATATGGAAAACATCTGGTCAATCAGTAGTTTATGTCTTCATCTTAAAAGCTATTTCTGTCAAATTTCTGATAAATATGGAAAAAACATTGAATACTAAATCTTGAATTCTACTTATGCATAGGACTAAGAAAAATGTCATGGAGTGAAATGTGCTCCCTGAAAAAGGTAGAAGGATCATAGATGACTAAATATTTTTTATAACTATTAATGGTCTGATGTGTAAATTTCAGAAAAAAATATTGAATGTTAAGCTAATTCTGTTATTTCTCCCACTTCCAAAATGGATAAAAACTTCTATATCACCTACAAGAAAATTCAGAGAGATACAATTTAATGAGCTTTTTATTAGGCCAGGTTTTGCATTTAAAAATATTCCGTAGACAGAAAGAATAATGATACTCCTTTAATGTAGTCTTCGACTCATGATGCAATGAATATCAACCACTTTTACATAGCCTCTGCAAGTGATGTTTTGAAAATGCTCTTGAGTATTAATCATCACAGACTCTTGCCCTAGACAGGCTGGAACCATTTTGAGATGGAATTGTCTCTGGGCTCTGACAGACCTTTTTAATCTTACCATTATTTCTAATGGAAATGTCCTTTCAGTGTCTGCATTTGCTTCTTGCTTTACAAAAGGTTGCAAAAGTTCCACCAACAACCACAGAACATTTTTGGTTTGTCAGCAGAATCTGAAGGTTTTTGAACTGTCTTAATAATACTTTCAATAGTTTAATTTAAAGAAGACAAGGCTTTAAATGGAGTGGGAGGGAAGGGTCAACTTTAAAATATTTGCTATCATAATATCTTGGTTTTAAAAAAAAACATGAAAAATGTGCCAATTCATTGGGACAGCACTTGGAAAGACTACATAGGGAGGAATTCCTTACTCCATCATGATTAACTGTAATCTGAAGTTGAAGAAAGTGTTTTTAATGAATAGACATTTGGAAATCGATGTCCAGAGGCTGCCATTTCTGAAAAATGGCATAACAGTAATGCCAACTTTATTAAAAACTAGTGAAACAGACTTCTATCTATTTCTCACACAACACTGATAACACAAGAAGTGTTGCTATAGGATGTATTTTCTTTCAAAATTAGATATTCACTGTAGCAAATCATGTCATTCACTTGTAGTGCAGTGTGATTAGCATTATAATGAAGCAACGTTTGTATCTCTCAAAATAGGAAAGCATTAGGGTCTTGATTAGCATAAAATGAGTGAGCCCATTTATCAGAATTTAATTTGAAATCCAAAGGGTTCAAATGTTACCTGCATTGATGATTCTCAAATCTACCTCTCTCTTTCTCAGCAAACTCCCATTTCCTTCTGCCTTCAGGTCACCTCTACTTGGATGTCCCATTGAAATTTTAAACTAAACCCATCCAAATCAAGACTCCTCATCTCTCCCCCACCCCAATCCTCGGCCTCTCTGTGACCTTCCCTTCACTGTACACAACATACCCTTAGCATTATCACTAACTCATCTCATTCAATCCACATATTCATTCGGTCACCAAATCCTGTTCATTCTACCTTCGCAACATCTCTAGAATTTGCACTTTCCTCTCCACCAAAACTGTTACTTTCTGATCCAACCACTTATCATAACTCACCTTGACTCTGGCATCAGGCTAACTAACCTCCCTAATAATAATAATAGTGGTAATTGTTTAGCATTTACTATGTACCAAGCAGTGTCCTAAGCATGGGGGTAGACATGAGATAATCAGGTTGGACACAATCTGTGTCCCACATGGGGCTCACAGTCTTAATCCCCATTTTACAGACGAGGTAACTGAGGCACAGAGAATCAAAGTGACTTGCCCAAGGTCACACATCAGACATGTGGCAGAGCTGAGCTTGGAACCCACATACTCTGACTCCCAGGTCCGTGCTCTTTCCATTAGACCAGGCTGCTTCCTGGGGCTGCTCCCTGCCTCCTATCTCTCTGCTCCAGTTGATACTTCACTCTGCTGCCCAGAACATTTTTCTAAAAGGAAATCCACTTCAGATCTCCCGACTACACAAGAACCACAAGAATCTCCCTTCCCCTGAATATTCATTCATTCATTCATTCATTCATAGAATTGTATTTATTGAACGTTTGCTGTGTGTAGAGCACTTTACTAAGCACTTGGGAGAGTACAATATAACAATAAACAGACACATTTTCTACCCAAAATGAGCTTATATCCAACAGACTGCCCCTCTCCCTACCTTCAAACCCTGACTAAAATCATATTTCCTCCATGAGACATTCTCAAACTAAACCCTCGCTTCCCCTACTAGATCTACCTTCTGCATTGTCTATGAATATGACCTATTAAGCATTTGATATCCACCCCAATTTTAGCCTCACAGCACTTATATACATATCTTTATAACCTGCCATGCCCCCATCTATATTTCAATGTCTGTCTTCCCCTGTAGAGTGCAAGCTTCTTCTGCGCAGGTATTATAAACTGTATTCTCCAAATGACTTACTACAGAGGTCTGCAAATACTAAAAGCACAGTAACTGCAACTGATTGACCTGAGGTATTTTTAGGACATGAAATAGTACCATTTAAATTTTCTTGGCAGCATCTGAAAGTGATGTTAAGTGATAACTTATTAATAATAATAATAATGTTGGTATTTGTTAAGCACTTACTATGTGCCGAGCACTGTTCTAAGCGCTGGGGTAGACATAGGGGGATCAGGTTGTCCCACGTGGGGCTCACAGTCTTAATCCCCATTTTACAGATGAGGGAACTGAGGCCCAGAGAAGTGAAGTGACTTGCCCACAGTCACACAGCTGACGAGTGGCAGAGCTGGGATTCGAACTCATGAGCCCTGACTCCAAAGCCCATGCTCTTTCCACTGAGCCACGCTGCTTCCCCAAACTTAGTAGAGACTTTGGCGCTTATGCATACGTGTGTGCCTATGAGGGGCTAGGGCCCCCACAGCCTTTTGAGCTGGACTCCCAACCTCACTCAATCCAGATCTCTGATGAAGATAGGGAATTTCAAATGTGGACTGAAGAGACCGTCAGTCATAACTTGCAGGCCTATTATCGGTTGAAGCCTGTCCTCCTTATATTTACATTTCCCCCTCAAATCCCTACTCAAAGTCAATAGGGAGGACTGGATTAAGTGGCAAGTCTGAGAAGAGATAATAATTCATTACAGTGAGTAGATTAACTTTCTCTCATAACTTGAGAGAAATGAAATTTATAAACTGGGAAAAGTGGGAGAAGAGTATGAATAGTTAGGGGGGACAGAGCTGATTGAGTGCCTTAAAACTAATGGTCAGGAGTTTGAAATATTGAGGAATGGAGATATCTGTACAGAATAAAAGTTGCTCTGCACACATAACTGCTCTAGAAATACCATTAATTAATAGTTCAAAAATTATTTGTTCAATGAAGAAGCAGGAACTAGAAAATGCAGATACTTGTGGGGAGAGATCAGTGAGGGACAAAATGGACTCTTCAAGATAAATACCGCAATCATGTTGATGACCATTTGGAGCGAGTATAAGTACAGCAGATCATGGAATTATTGTGGGGGAAAACAACCAGGTGAACTGGTAACAGATTCACTGTGGCAGTTGAAAGAGAAGGGGGAATCAAGGATAATGCCACACTTGCAGGCTATAGAGATGAGGAGGATGGTGGTTGTCAACTGTGATTGAAAAGTTTGGTGGAGGAGAGGCTGTGGAAGGGAATATGAGGAGTTCAGTTTTGGATATATTAAACTGAGGTGCATGCAAGGCATCCAGGTAGAGGATATCCTGGAGGTTGGAGTTCACGTGAATTTTGATTTTCAGAGGAGGGAAGGCAGAGATATGGAGGCCAAATTGGAAGTCAGCCACATAAAGGTGGTAGTTAAAGAATGGGCTAGGATGAACTCCCCAAGTAGTGTGACATGAAAAGGAAAGGAGAGCCAGAATGTAGCCTCAAGGGATAAACTCAGAAGGTGGGAGACAGAGAAAGAGTTAGCCAAGCAGATGGAGAAGGATTGGCCACATAGGCAAGACAGAACCAGGAAAAAAACTGTTTTGGTAAAACCAAAGTTAGATAGTGTTTTCAAGAAAAGGTAATGGTCTACTGTGTTGAAAGTAGCCTAAAGATGGAGGAGAACGATGCTCGAGCAGAGTCCCTAGCATTTGGTAAGAATGGACAAATGCTTGGACTGGTGAAAAATGAAATGGATAAAAAGTTTAATTTGGGATATATATCAAATCTGAAGCATCAGCAAGATGCCCATATAAGGTTGATAAGGAAAATATAAAACAGAATCTCACATGGGACTTTGTCAGGAAATCACTCTTTACCAGAATATTAGCACCACGGAATGCACATTGCCACAATTATATATACTTCTATAGTTTCCATTTTGGAAGCTGGAGAAGGAGACCTATCTTGGAAGAAATTCTATATTTTTTCTCTCTTTCGATCTACATTATTTTAGAGATAATCTCCACCTATCCCTATATTACAGGGCTGTTACACTGATAAATGTGGCAATGTGAGAATGCAAAGAGTGCTTTACTAATTCAATAATAATAATAATTATGGTTCTATTTAAGTATTATGTGCCATACACTGTACTAAGTGCTGGAATTGATATGAGGTAGGCAGGTTATGCACAGTCCTTGTCCACATTTTATGGATGAATCAACAAGTGGCAGACCCAAGTTCTCTTCCTTGCTTCTAGGTACTATTAAAGGGCAACAGTCTATTGAGTACTGTGAACTCTTCATGAGCAGGAACATAGTGAAATTCTAAGCCGGTATAAACACACAGCAGGCATTTAATAAATAGCATCAATGGGCTGATGGGGATTGTCTTTGATCTAGCTAGAACCACTGTGGGTTTGAGTAGCATAGCAGTCATCCACAAGCACTGCTTCCTAGACAGAGGGAGGGGTTAAACTAGGCTCATCTCTCCTGCGCAATTGCTGAAGAGCAACAACCTTACTGTTCTTGTTACCCAGCCCCATATTACTTCAACTTTGCAGGAGGAATCACCACTGCTAACAAAGCACTGTGGAAGAGCAGGACCAGAGTTTCCAAACCCCTTTCGGTGCTTGAGTATCCTGTGCACCCCAGCCTGCTGTGATTCGGGTGGATATTGTAGTGAATAATACTAATACTGCTACTAATAATGATTGTGGCATTTGTTAAGCACTTACTGTGCTCCAGGCACTGTACTAAGTGCTGGGGTGGATACTAGCAAATCAGATTGGACAAGTCCCTGACCCACATGGAGCTCACAGTCTCATTCCCCATTTTACAGATGAGGTAACTTAGGCATAAAGAATAATAATAATAATAATGACGGTATTTGTTAAGCACTTATTATGTGCCAAGCACTGAGAAGTGAAGTAACTTACAGGACAATTAGCAGAAAAGCAGCAGAGCTGGGATTTCTCTTCCAGCATTTAACTTGCCCCAGCAAGGGCCCTTGAGAACCCTCGCAGGATTTGGAGTGATTCTTTGGCTCTGTTCCATCTCTCTGGTTCAAAAACCCCCAAGAGGAGAAACCTGTAACTAGAGACAGACCCTCAAGCTATCCTGAACCCCAGATTGTATTGGGAAATATCTAGCTTTTAAGGTTCTAAATGGCTCTGAGTCTTGGGCTTGATTTCAAATACACTTGGGGCCTATGCAGAACAGCCCCTGATTTGATACATCGTTTATCATAATTATTCAGTGAATTGGTGGTGTGTGGGAAGAACTTACTGTGTGCAAATTGTTTGGGAAAGTGCAATAGAAACGGAATTGGTAGATGCTCTCTCTGCCCACAAAAAACTTACAGTCTATAGGGATAGATGGACTATAAAATAGACTATGGATAGGGAAATAGCATATAAGAATATTTACATAAGTAGTAGAAATAAGGTTACTCTTCAGATATTGAAAGTTGTGTCCTTTTAAGCCTTTACCAGAATTCATAAACCTGGCATAATTCATGATATTTATTCAATTTCATATCTCAATCAAAGCTTTAAATTCTTACATGGAAACTGAACCTTTCTATGATTGTTTTTGAAAGCATTTCTAATACAACATAGCTGCTTAGCTGCCATTTACAGGATAATCTTCTCTATTGTGGGATTTTCAGATTTTGTTGAGTCTTTTAGTATTCTTACAATGGCAGCTTAGACACTTTCTGCTTTCAAATCAGCCACATAGGAATTTTGGGTCCTTCTGTAAACTCTGCCAACTTTTCTGGCTTCCTTTCATTTTGTTCATTTAAAAATGCCAGTCCCTATCCACCCTTTCTTTGTAATGACTCATATCTTACCTTAAGCCAGAAGGCATGCTGAGCAGCTTCCAACAAAGTGAGACCAATGATGTTTCACAATTGGCACCGTTGGAATGGTTGTGTGAAGTTTATTCACATCCTCCCCTAGAGTCAGCTCTAAGCCATCACTTTGCTAATGAGCTCAGTTTTCGCCAGCCTGGAAAATGATCTGCTGCTGTGTCACTGTGTTGGCTTTTTGTTGACCTTTAAAGTCCCTTTAAATGTTTTTCTGTCAAATTCTTTGAAGTCTTTTGCAATGGAAAGATTTTGTGAAATCAATGAAGAAAAAAATTGTGCAATCCTCTAGACTATCACAGTTTTAAAGGGATGATTTCAGACGTCATTGATCTTGATGCCATAGGACTATTTTGTGACTGGCACATCTCTCATTTTGACAAATATCATCTCTTCCAAGAAACCTCATACAGCCTCCAAAATTAAAGAATGAAAGAAATGGTAAGGATAGCATTTTTTAAAGGGGGATGTAAATGTGAAGGACAAGTACATTTTTGTATCTTAGTAACCTATATTTGTCTTGAAAGGGAACTAAGAAGTAAGAAACCCAAAACAGAACTGTTTTTGCCTATCCTGGCTACCACCTACATTTCCTTAAATATTTCATTATTTCAATACTTTTGGAGAGGAAATAGCATCCAGTTCATCTGTTCCAAATCAGGCTTCATAAGAGAAGATGTTTATTTGACATTAATTTCCTCTGTCTTTACTCCCTTTCTATCCCCACATCTGTATTTCCCGATCCTCCCTCTATTTCTATAATTGCACTTGGTTTTTTTCCTGGCAAAGTCTTAGAGAGGGACATTTATTTGCCCTATGTTTCAAAGATACAAGCCCCAATTTCTAAATTCTCCAAATTAAAAGTTTTCAACCTGTTTGAGACATCTCCTGAAGAATTTCTTAATCACTGTCTCCCTATATTTCATCCTCTCACCATATTAAATCTCTCCAAAGTTTCTGGAGATTTTGGATAAATTATATGAAATCACAAACTTCCCCTTGTTTCTTCTTCAGGGTCTGGTTCAGACATTTGGCAGTCCTGAGGCCAGAAAAATTCACCATTCTTTCAAATCTTGTATGAAATCATATGGAAGACCTCTTAACACTTCACAGATAGAGAGTTTCTCTGGTGACTTCTAGGGCCTCTGCTTGCTTCCGAGCCATTGCATTCTGCTCAGGTCTCCCTTACTTGGGTTCTCTTTCCACCAAGAAGGTGCTTTCACATTTTTAATAGTCAGAACCTGCCATTGTCTCTTTAGCAAAACACAATGAGCGGTTGCCTCACTTATTTACTTTCAAACTGTTCCTGTTCTTCTCATCATTAGTGATAGGCCTATTTTCCCAAAGGACACCACAAGATTATCTAAATCACATGGATTCTTGGACTTGGTGAAGGCTCAAACAAAAGACCAAAACCTGAGGCCAGGCATTTTTATATGTGGAACAGGCAGAGCAGATGAATACTTCCGTAGGGTAGAATATCCTTCCTCTTTACCATATCATCTGTCAGTTCTACCTTCACAACATAGCCAAAATCCACTCCTTCCTCTCCACCCAAACTGCCTCCACATTAATGCAAGCACTTATCCCAACCCACCTTGATTATTGTATCAGCCTCCTTGCTGATCTTTCTCCACTCCAGTCCAGTCCAGTCCAAAAACATTCAACCATGTTTCTCCACTCCTCAAGAAACTCTAATGAGTTGCTTATCCACTTCCAAAAACTCAAACAAAAACTCATCACCATTGGCTTTAAAGCACTTAATCACCTTGTCCCTCCTGCCTAACCTAGCTACTCTCTTATTTTAACCCAGTCACCCACTTCGTTCCTCTAATGCTAACTTTCTCACTGTACCTCCTTCTCATCTATCTCACTGCCAACCTCTCAATCACATCCTCCCTCTGACCTAGAACACCCTCCCATTTCTAAGCCTTATTGAAGACACAGTGCCTTCAAGAAGCCTTCCCTGACTAAGCAAGCCCTCATGTCCTGTTCTCTCACTCCCTTCTGTGCCACTCGTACTTGCTCCTTCATTCATCCCCCTCCCATTTCATCAACGCATATGTACATATCTACATCTAATTTATTTATACATTTATTCATTTATTTTTATTAACATCTGTCTTCCCCTCTAGACTGTGAGCTCGTGGAGGGCAGGAATGTGTTTTTTTCTTGTTTTATTATATTCTCCCAAGAGCTTAGTACAGTGATTTTCACACAGTATGCACTCAATAAACAATGAATGAATGAATGAATGCATATCAGAGTTTTGTGCTTACCCATTATACAAGTATATGGTCATGACACATATGAGCCAGAGAGGAAAATGACTGGGGCTTGTTTGAACAAGACTGAAGCTGGAATTAGCTCCATATTCTCCAGGCTATACTGTTTGGCAGCTCCACTCCTTGCATAAATAAAGAGATCATTTGCTGGCCACAGAGCTAAAGACGTGTTCAGAGTGTGCAGCCAGTACTTGACCCTTACCAAGACCCTAAACCTCAGTATAGGAGAGCTTCTATTCCAAACCCCAGGACAAACAATCCTCTCCATCCTCCCTGGGAAAAACATTCACTTATCCCTTATGGTGTAGGACAGACTATTGTGAACTAAATGAGCATGTTATTTCCTGAGATGCCTACTGCTCACTGTGATGAAAAGTTCAAAATAGTCAAGTGAAATTATGTTTCCTGTGCTACTCATCCAATTTAACTCAGTTTATGCTTCCCATCAAACTTGGGCTTAATAGGATAATGCGTCTTCCCATATATATTTTAATTTGTGGGAAAAGTCATAAAGTACATCCAAGTACTTAAAATAATGACTCTCATGTGTCATATATGGTTTGTTATCAATTTTCAAAAACTTATTAGACCTACATGAATTCTTTTGAATGTGAAACATTTGCACTGACTTCTTATAGGAATTCCTATTTCCTTTTGCTCTCAGACTAATGTTATGCAATCACTGGTCAGTAGTAAATTTCCCAATAAACACAAGGTGTGTCTGCATTGTACAAACCCAATTTTCCCTGAAATAACCTCCATGAATGTGGAGATTGAAATTCAGAAAGTCAGCTCTCACGTTGGTCATTGAAGCAGTTCACTAGTCTTCTCTAGTTAAACCTCTTGAGAAACTAGAATCATCTGAAGAAGCAAAGTGGTTCTTTTCCTCATTCATCTGTTTCTCTAAACTTCACTCTCCAAGTGGCTTAATTTGTTTTTTTTCTCATCCCCTCCTCTCACGTTAACTTAAATTCTCTATTTTCATAATATATTATCTTCTCTCCCTACTTAATACCTCTTAAGATCCAGTCACTTTTCTCAATTATGGTCATCTGTCTCTAGTGTAACCCTCTTAGCATTAGTATAAGTACCTCTCTTCCTCTTTGTTTTTTGATCCCTATCTAATTTCCCCATTTTCTTTCCAAATATCATCTTTCCAGCTTTTTTCCTCATCCTGCTTTCATCCATTCTTTCCTTCCACTTATGAGAATCTTTCCATGGACATGCAAAGTGCTAGATATGATCATCTTTATCATCAATTTTATTTGGTGAACACATTGTTCACAGGGCACTAAACTCAGCATTTAGGAGAGAAAATTGTGACTGTACTCATATGGTGAACACTCAAGAAGGTATGAGAATGATTTTGAATCATTTCAGAATTAGTATAGTACTGTGCCTTAACAATACTTCCGAAGAAAACTGAGGTAATTCACCAGCCAGTATTCCTAGTAGACCCATGTCTGGGAACCCCTACCCATTGCCCACAAATTCCTTGGCAATTTAAAACTCAGTGCAGTTACCAAATAATGCTACAGTGCAATTACCAAATAATGCTCTAAAGCTGAGCAACCTCCTATAATGACTGTGAGAACAATCTTCGCTACTGCCCCACAGAGACCTCCGCTCTCTCAATCCCATCCGTCTTTCCAAAAGCATCTCTCCTCACCTTGCCGCCCTGTCTTCACTTCCCACTCTCGATGATCAGGTCTCCGCTCTCAACTCCACCCTCTCTACTCATCTCAACTCTCTCGCCCCCCTTTCCGTCCGCCGCTCCCGCTCCACTAACCCACAGCCCTGGATCACCTCCTCTGTCCGCCTCCTACGCTCCTATGCTCAAGCTGCTGAGCGCTGCTGGCGAAAGTCCAAGCACCAAGCCGACCTCACACACTTCAAATTTATCCTTTCCTGCCTTAACTCTGCCCTCTCCTCCGCCAGGCAAAACTTCTTCTCCTCCCTCATCGACACCCATGCCCGTCACCCCCGCCGACTGTTCCGGACCTTTAACTCTCTCCTTAGGCCCCCTGTTCCTCCCCCTCCCCCATCTCTCACCCCCAATGATCTGGCCACCTATTTCCTCATGAAAATCAACACAATCAGGTCTGAGCTCCCCAAAGTCACCCCTCCGCCTCTCCCCTCCTCCCCACCAACCCTCTCCCCTACTTTCCCATCCTTCCCTGCAGTATCCTCAGAGGAGATCTCCTCCCTCCTCGCAAGTGCCACCCCCTCCACCTGCGCCTCGGACCCCATTCCCTCTCACCTTATTAAATTCATTGCCCCTGCCCTCCTCCCTTCCTTAACTTCTATTTTTAACCACTCAATCTCCAATGGCTCCTTCCCTGCTGCCTTCAAACATGCCCACGTCTCCCCCATCCTAAAAAAACCCACTCTTGACCCCACTTCCCCCTCCAGTTATCGCCCTATCTCCCTACTACCCTTCCTTTCCAAAATCCTAGAACAAGTCGTCTACAATTGATGCTTAGAATTCCTTAACTCCCATTCTCTCCTAGACCCCCTCCAATCTGGCTTCCGTCCCCTCCACTCTACTGAGACTGCTCTCTCTAAGGTCACCCATGACCTCCTTCTTGCCAAATCCAATGGCTCCTACTCCATTCTGATCCTCCTTGACCTCTCTGCTGCCTTTGACACTGTCGACCATCCCCTCCTCCTCTATACCTTGGCTTCACGGACTCCGTCCTCCCCTGGTTCTCCTCTTACCTCTCTGGCCGGTCATTCTCGGTCTCCTTCGCTGGCGCCTCCTCCCCCTCCCATCCTTTAACTGTTGGAGTTCCTCAAGGGTCAGTTCTTGGCCCTCTTCTGTTCTCCATTTACACTCACTCCCTCGGTGAACTCATTCGCTCTCACGGCTTTGACTACCATCTCTATGCAGATGACACGCAGATCTACATCTCCGCCCCTGTCCTCTCCCCCTCCCTTCAGGCTCGCATCTCCTCCTGCCTCCAGGACATCTCCACCTGGATGTCGGCCCGCCACCTAAAACTCAACATGAGCAAGACTGAGCTCCTCATCTTCCCTCCCAAACCCGGTCCTCTCCCAGACTTCTCTATCACCGTGGTTGGCACGACCATCCTTCCCGTCCTCAGGCCCGCAATCTCGGTGTCATCCCTGACTCGTCTCTCTAGTTCACCCCACACATCCTATCCGTTACCAAGACCTGCCGGTTTCACCTTTACAATATCGCCAAGATCCGCCCTTTCCTCTCCACCCAAACGGCTACCTTACTGCTACAGGCTCTCGTTATATCCCGGCTAGACTACTGTGTCAGCCTTCTCTCTGACCTCCCTTCCTCCTCTCTCGCCCCGCTCCAGTCTATTCTTCACTCCTCTGCCCGGCTCATCTTCCTGCAGAAATGATCTGGGCATGTCACTCCCCTTCTTAAACAACTCCAGTGGTTGCCTATCAACCTCTGCTGCAAACAAAAACTCCTCACTCTAGGCTTCAAGGCTCTCCATCACCTTGCCCCTTCCTACCTCTCCTCCCTTCTCTCTTTCTATCGCCCACCCCGCACGCTCCGCTCCTCTGCCGCCCACCTCCTCACCGTCCCTCGGTCTCACCTATTCCGCCGTCGACCCCTGGGCCACATCCTCCCGCGGTCCTGGAACGCCCTCCCTCCTCCCCTCCACCAAACCGATTCACTTTCCCTCTTCAAAACCCTACTTAAAACTCATCTCCTCTAAGAGGCCTTCCCAGACTGAGCTCCTCTTCTCCCTCTACTCCCTCTACCACACCCCCTTCACCTCTCCGCAGCTAAACCCTCAGCACTGTACTCGTCCACTCAACTGTATATTTTCCATTACCCTATTTATTTTGTTAATGAATTGTACATTGCCCTGATTCTATTTAGTTGCCACTGTTTTTACGAGATGTTCTTCCCCTTGACTCTATTTATTGCCATTGTTCTTGTCTGTCCGTCTCCCCCGATTAGACTGTAAGCCCGTCAAATGGCAGGGACTGTATCTGTTGCCGACTTGTTCATTCCAAGCGCTTAGTACAGTGCTGTGCACATAGTAAGCACTCAATAAATACTATTGAATGAATGAATGAAAAGGTAAATTTAGCTTTTGAGCATTTCCTCCATTGCCACCTAGGAGCCATAATCAACATCAAGTGACAGGATAAGATTACCAAAATTGAGGCTTGAAAGGATCTAGTTCACCAGATTTAACTTCATCAGAGTGTACCTAATCTATACAGCTGCTTAATGATAAGCTGAAAGTAATATATGTCAGTGGTGAGCTTAGAGAGAACACCATTTAATTATGTAATTAGCAGTGGACTGATGGGAGGTAACAACAACATAAAGTTCAACATGGTGAATAGTAGCCAGGGGATGGATGCAGAAGTTCATTCATTCATTCATTCATTCAATAGTATTTATTGAGTGCTTACTATGTGCAGAGCACTGTACTAAGCGCTTGGAATGTACAATTTGGCAACAGATAGAGACATCCCTGCCCAGTGACAGGCTCACAGTCTAAATGGGGGAGACAGACAGTAAAGCAAAACAGAACAAAACAAAAACAAGACAATATCATCAAGATAAACATAATCAAGGGGATGTACACCTCATTTAGAAAATAAATAGGGTAATAAATGATATATACGAATGAGCATGGGGCTGAGGGGATGGGGGAGGAGCAGAGGGTGGGGAGGAGGAGCAGAGAGAAAGGGGGCTCAGTCTGGGAAGGCCTCTTGGAGGAGGTGAGCTCTCAGTAAGACTTTGAAGAGGGGAAGAGAGTTAGTTTGGCAGATGTGAGGAGGGAGGACATACCAAGACAGTGGTAGGACGTGGGCCAGGGGCCAACGGTGGGATAGGTGTGAACGGGGGACAGTAAGGAGGTGAGCGGCAGAGGAGCAGAGTGTAGGGGGTGAGGAGTTTTAGTTTTGTGCAAAGGTTGATAGGCAACCACTGGAGGTTTTTGAGGAGGTTAGTGACATGCCCAGGGCATTTCTGTAGGAAGATGATCCAGGCAGCCGAATGAAGAATAGACTGGAGTGGGGAAAGACAGGAGGAAAGGAGACCCAAAAAGGAGAATGACACAATAATCCAGTCGGGATATTATGAGAGCTTGTACCAGCACTGTCACTGTTTGGATGGAGAGGAAAGGGCGGATCTTGGTGATATTGAAAAGGTGAGACCGGCAGATATTGATGATGGATTGGATGTCTGTCCTCTGGGTTGAATGAGAGAGCTGAGTCAAGGATGACGCCAAGGTTGGGGGCCTGTGAGACGGGAAGGATGGTTGTGCCGTCTACAGTGACAGGGAAGTCATGGAGAGGACAGGGTTTGGGAGAGAAGATAAGGAGCTCAGTTTTAGACATGTCGAGTTTTAGGTGGCGGGCAGACATTCAGGTGAATATGTCCTGGAAGCAGGAGGAGAGAACAGGGGAGGAGACGTAGATTTGGGTGTCATCTGCATAGTGATGATAGTTGAAGCTGGGAGAGAATTAGTTCACCAAGGGAGTGAGTATAGATGGAAGTATAGAAGTAGTATATAGTTCTATATAGTAGAACTGTAGAACTATAGAAGAAGTATAGTAGAAGTTATATATAGTATAGAAGTTTCAAGAATATAAATGCAACAAAAATCCTACAGCATCCTTCTCCACAATATTCCTCAGATTTGGTCGGTCCTTCCTTCCTTC
This sequence comes from Ornithorhynchus anatinus, assembly GCF_004115215.2. Lineage (NCBI taxonomy): Eukaryota > Metazoa > Chordata > Mammalia > Monotremata > Ornithorhynchidae > Ornithorhynchus > Ornithorhynchus anatinus. Next base: position 114,776,668 of record NC_041729.1, read on the forward strand.
CTTCCTTCCTTCCTTCCTTCCTTCCTTCCTTCCTTCCTTCCTTCCTTCCTTCCTTCCTTCCTTCCTTCCTTCCTTCCTTCCTCTCTCCCTTCCTTCCTCTCTCCCTTCCTTCCTCTCTCCCTTCCTTCCTCCCTCCCTTCCTCCCTTCCTCCCTTTCTTTTTCTTTCTTTCTTTTACTTCCCTAAAAAGCTGTAGTAGAGATGCATGGAATTTAATCCAGAACCTCATAGTTTCTTTTCACTCAAATCATTATCACCATAGTTCAACTCTCATAATCTTTTATTAGATTACGTTGTCAACCTTCTTACAATTTTCTTGGTTTCCAATCTTGCCACTTCCTCTTTAAACATCTCAAAGGACTACTCATTTTCCAACTCAGGACCATTATCACCAGCTCTGAAATACTACCTCTTTTAAGTCCCAATTACCACCTCAGCACTTACAGACACTTGAAGCACATTTGTACAATGATCTGTTCACAGTCAGTACTCACGAAATATTATTGAAACCTGTAACTGAATATCGAATCAGATACCAGTGCAGTATCAATGTTCAAATAATAGCATTTCTGAGGCCTATTGGGAATCAAGTACTTAAGAGAGGACAATAGAGTTGAAGTCCTGATACCTGATATCTCCCTTATCTCCCCTCAGCTGGGAGTTTAGCCTTCAAAGAGAAGTAAAAGGAAAGGAAATGGAAAAAAACAACAACAGAAGGATATAAGACAGTTAACATGCAGTAAGAGGACTAAGTTAACTTACCAATTTCTCTCCTCAGTGAAAATATGTTTTAAAAGAGGCTAAAAATGTATACAAATCTGTTTAGTTGCAGAGCAGGAAACAAATAGATTGCTTACTTTTCAAGCAGTAGATCCCCCAATCTGTGTATACCTATTATTCTGGAGGTTGGAATGGCAGAGTCTGAAGTGAATTTGGGGAGTGGAAACTGGGAGGTGCACAGAAGTAAGAAGGGAGAAATGATAGGTTTAGAGAGCTTGAGCACAGCTTGGGCAGGAGTGTTAGTGGGTACAACTGAATGGTGAAGTAGGACATTGAGGATGAATTCAAAACAATGTCAGCCAGCTCAGCACTCTGTGAGAGTTAAGAGACTGTCCATTCCATTCTCTGGTAAACTATCATTATTGGGGGATAGATACCCCATAACCTGCCATTCTCTGATACCCTTCTCCCTGGTTTGGGTGCCTTGCCCAACCAGTCCTTTTCCTAATTACATCCCTCTTATTCCACCGTAGAGTAAAAAAGTTCCACTATTTGGCCTGCACCCCATGCTTCAATCCTCCTTTTTCATTCCCACACTCAAAAATCCCTACCAACAGCTCATCCCAATCTGTATTCCTAGTCAATCCTACATGCACTCTACTACTGTTTCACTGGAGCCTTTGGAGCCCCCACTCCTCTGAGAAAAAAATTCCATTTTGGTCCTGTGCCTGACTGCTCACCCCTCCTTGCCATCACCAAGTACTGGCTCTATTCTAATGACAGTATATATCCTGTGTTCTTTCCCAAAGAGATATTTCACCTGCTTACTGGTCTTCTGCCCTCCATATTCTGTTTTCTTCAGCCTATCCTGCCCAAATTATCTTCCTAAAAGCCTTTCAGAGTTCATCACACTTCCCACTTATCATGAAACTCTATTAGCCACCCTTTCCTCTTTGCATGAAACAGAAGTTCCTACCCTTTGGATTCAAAGCTTGCATTTCCATCTTACTCTGCTTCTGCCTTTCGCCACTCTACCTCACCTTGCAATCCTCAGTCCCCCCAAGACAGCCTCCTAATTTTACTGTATTCTTGACTATCTTGTCTTTGTTCTATCCATTGCACACACCATTCCCTGCATGTGGGACTCTCTTTTCACTGAAGAATGCCAAGCCTTGTCCTCCTGTTACTCTTAACATTTGTGTGTCTAAAACTTAAATATGTGAAATATATATTTTATTTTTCTCCCTTAATTTCTTATATGAATAAATTGTGTCTGCCTGTCTTTCCCATCAGATCAATAGGTCCTGGTGGCAGGGACCATTTCTTCTACTTTACTGTACTACTTTTACTACTACCTATGATAGTATATGTTAAGTGCTTACAGTGTGCCAGGCACTGCGCTAAGCGCTGGGGTGGACACAAGCAAATTGAATTGGATGTAGTATCCTTCCTATGTAGGGCTCACAGTCTAAATCCCCATTTTACAGATAAGGTAACTGAGACACAGAGAAGTGAAGTGACTTGTCCAAAGTCACATAGACAAGTGACAGAGCTGGGGTTCTACCCCCATGACCTTTTGAGTTCCAGGCCCATGGTTTATCCACTATGCCATGCTGTACTCTTCCAAACAGGCAATCTAGTGCTCTTTACACAGTAGGCACTCAATAGGCCAAGTGATGGTGATGTTATTTTACACAGTGAAGTCTTTGAATGTAGCCAGTCAACCAACACTTTGGTGTACCTCATCTCTTACAAGGTGGGGCATGTGAAGTGAAATGGATGAAATGAGGGTAGCTGCTCTATAATAAGATGAAATGCTATTTAGCAAGCAGTTACAGTAGCACAGGCAACATTTCAAACAACACAGTGGAGTATTGGCTTTTGTAAGACAACCACTGTGGAGAAATTAGTGCTATGTTGTTGTCTGAGCAGAATCATTGGGAAAAATCAGAAAACCAGTAGGCAGATTAGTATGTCTACTAATAAAAGGTTCAGAAAATAGCAAATTATCCATGTAGCAAGGGGCTATCTTCATTTATATAAAATACTTAAATAATTTAATATACTGATGCTTTAAGCATTCACAGATGTGGTTAGGCTCTCATAGGTATCTTTGAATGCTAAGGTCACATGCATGTGTGTGCGCGCGCGCGCACACACACACACACACACACACACACACAGAGTATATGTTCCCTAAGAGTTCTACAGGCTTTCATATGTCTCATTTTACAAGTTTTCTTTTCAGTGACATTAAAAAGATTAACTGTTTAGAAATTGTTTAATGAGTCTAGTAGATAAATGACTTGGCTGGTACCAGAAAACTCAAGCCAGGAAGGAATTGCTAATCCAATAATTGCTGGAGCATTTCAGGAAATGTCCCTCAAATAGTTCATAGCAGTAAAATATTGTTCACTGAGGTACTATAAGCCAAACTATCCATGTGAAGCAAAGAACCTTATTTGAACTCACCCCTATCATACACCATAGTTGTTTAATCAAAGTCAATTTTATATCCATCTTTTGATAAGCATATCTTTCCCACCCTGCTGCATTTTTGGCCTGAATTTTTAATGTCTTTGCCAATTGGAAACAGTCCTTAAGTATCCATCTTTCTTCCCTGAATGGCCTATCTATTGTAATCTTTTCCCCTCAACAAACATGATGTATTGTTCTCATGCTGATTTGTTAATTCCCTTAGAGGACAGATAACATTCTTCTTTACTCCTGAAGATCAAAATCTTTTGATTCAGTAGAATCAAAGGTATTATTTGAAAATTTGCATACCTCAGGACCCATCACACTATTCAAGTGAAGCCTAGAGAGAGCAGCCTTCATTTTAATAATCTTATAGACTTTAAAAAGCCAATCCAGAACTTTAGTTATGGGGTCAATTTTAATATTTCTTTATCTTCAAACACCCAGATACAGAAAGACAGCCAACCATTTTCCCCACTTTCCTAGAGGTTTATTGGTATGGGCATTTAAGATGGAAATTTGGATTTATTTCTTTTAGGGATAGGTTTAAGTTAATGAAGGAGTAATAGTTGGGTGTCAATTGCAGGTGAACTACCTCTTCCAAGTAGAATATGCAGGTCTTGGACTACATGGGATTTTTAGCTATTTATGGGTACTTTTTTCAGTGGATTTTGTAATAGTCATTCAAAGGCATATATGAACTTGTAGATTCCAGATTGGATCATTACAACATAATTAATGTTCTCTTTTAGAACCTATTTCACATAGTAGGTTGGTATATGGTTTATTTAAACTTGGACTATAGATTGTTTAGATTATTACACTTGAATGGGCACTGTACAACATATATCTCTTTAGCTGCCAGTGATAGTGAGAATTATGTTGTCCTTTTTGTTTTGAATATACTGACACTGAATGGTGAGGGTTTTTTGTAAATACTTCAAAAATAGTCAACTCAAAATCTAAATATAGAAATGTTGGTATTTGTTAAGCGCTTACTATGTGCCGAGCACTGTTCTAAGCGCTGGGGTAGACACAGGGGAATCAGGTTGTCCCACGAGGGGCTCACAGTCTTAATCCCCATTTTACAGATGAGGGAACTGAGGCACCGAGAAGTTAAGTGACTTGCCCAAAGTCACATGGCTGACGAGTGGCCGAGCTGGGATTCGAACCCACGACCTCTTACTCCAAAGCCCGTGCTCTTTCCACTGAGCCACGCTGCTTCTCATCCATTAACTTTTATAATGCTCAATGCAATTATCCATTTGTACCTATTCTTCTTAGGTTAACTGTTTTAGAAGTATTCATTTTGAATTGCTTCAGTACCCTTCTGAACCTCTTCTTTCTAAAACTGCTTGGTAGTCCAGTTTGAAATTGACAATTCAATCCACTTCTGTAAAACTATCAACCAAAGTAAAAGTGAAATAATTTCACATTAACTAGGTTCTCGGTGATTTGGGAATTGTGTATTTTCCTGCCCATCAGAGGTATCCTTGCAGATGCAAGCAGTGAACAGACTCTAAAGGGTTGGGAAACTCTGATGGGATATTCTGGACCTGGGTAACCCCAGCCTAGAACTCCCTTACCCTTCACATTTGACAGACCCCCTGTCAATGGCAAGAGGTTAATGGCAAGCCAGACAATGAGATTGAGGTTACAGGGAATAGGTTGTCAATGGAGGAACGAAGTGTGTGGCCTAGGTTCATTCATTAATTCATTAAATCATATTTATTCATTCATTCATTCAATAGTATTTATTGAGCACTTACTATGTGCAGAGCACTGTATTAAGTGCTTGGAATGTAGAAGTGGGCAACAGATAAAGTCCCTGCCGTTTGACAGGCTTACGGTCTAATCGGGGTAGACAGGCAGACAAGAACAATGGCAATAAATAGAGTCAAGGGGAAGAACATCTAATAAAAACAGTGGCAAATAAATAGAATCAGGGTGATGTACATCTCATTAAACAAAATAAACGAAGTAAATAAAATAAATAGGGTGATAAAGATATATACAGTCGAGCGGACGAGTACAGTGCTGAGGGGGTGGGATGGGAGAGGGGGAGGAGGAGAGGGAAAAGGGGGGAGAAGAGAGTTTAGCTGCGGAGAGGTGAAGGGGGGGTAGAGGAAGCAGAGGGACAAAGGGGGGAGCTCAGTCTGGGAAGGCCTCTTGGAGGAGGTGAGTTTTAAGTAGGGTTTTGAAGAGGGGAAGAGAATTAGATTGTCTGAGGTGAGGAGGGAGGGCATTCCAGGACCGTAGGAGGATGTGGCCCAGGGGTCGACGGCGGGATAGGCGAGCCCAAGGGACGGTGAGAAGGTGGGCGGCAGAGGAGCGGAGCATGCCGGGTGGGCAGTAGAAAGAGAGAAGAGAGGAGAGGTAGGAAGGGGCAAGGTGATGGAGAGCCTTGAAGCCTAGAGTGAGGAGTTTCTGTTTGGAGTGGAGGTTGATAGGCAACCACTGGAGGTGTTTAAGAAGGGGAGTGACATGCCCAGATCGTTTCTGCAGGAAGATGAGCTGGGCAGCAGAGTGAAGAATAGACTGGAGCGGGGCGAGAGAGGAGGAAGGGAGATCAGAGAGAAGGCTGACACAGTAGGCTAGCCGGGATATAACAAGAGCCTGTAGCAGTAAGGTAGCCGTTTGGGTGGAGAGGAAAGGGCGGATCTTGGCGATACTGTAAAGTTGAGACCGGCAGGTCTTGGTAACGGATAGGATGTGTAGGGTGAACGAGAGAGACAAGTCAAAGATGACACCGAAATTGTGGGCCTGAGGACGGGAAGGATGGTCGTACCATCCATGGTGATAGGGAAGTCTGGGAGAGGAGTGGGTTTGGGAGGGAAGATGAGGAGCTCAGTCTTGCTCATGTTGAGTTTTAGGTGGCGGACCGACATCCAAGTGGAGACATCCTGGAGGCAGGAGGAGATGCGAGCCTGAAGGGAGGGGGAGAGGACCGAGGCAGAGATGTAGATCTGCGTGTCATCTGCGTAAAGATGGTAGTCAAAGCTGTGAGAGCGAATGAGTTCACCAAGGCAGTGAGTGTAAATGGAGAACAGAAGAGGGCCAGAACTGACCCTTGAGGAACTCCAACAGTTGAAGGATGGAGGGGGAGGAGGGACCTGTGAAGGACACCGAGAATGACTGGCCAGAGAGATAAGAGGAGAACCAGGAGAGGACGGAGTCCGTGAAGCCAAGGTGAGATAAGGTGTGGAGGAGGAGGGGATGGTTGACAGTGTCAAAGGCAGCTGAGAGGTCAAGGAGGATTAGAATGGAGTAGGAGCCATTGGATTTGACAAGAAGGAGGTCATGGGTGACCTTAGAGAGAGCAGTCTCGGTAGAGTGGAGGGGACGGAAGCCAGATTGGAGGGGGTCCAGAAGAGAATGGGAGTTAAGGAATTCTAAGCAGCGATTGTAGATGATTGAGTGCTTATTGTGTGCAAAGCACTGTACTAAGCACTTGGAAAGTACAATTTGGCACCAGATAGAGACAATCCCTACCCAACAGCAGGGTTCAAGTCTAGGTTGTACTGGGTATTAATTCTTGCTCCACTACTTGTCCGCTCTGTGACCTTGGGCAAGTCACTTCACTTCTCTGTGCCTCACTTATCTGTAAAATGGTCTTGGAAACTGTGTGCCCCATATGGGACAGGGACTCTGCCCCAATCTGATTTGCTTGTATCCACCCCAGTGGTTAGTATAGTTCTTGGCATGTGGTAAGCGATTAATGAATACCATAATAATTATTATTAATAACGGGAAATCGGAGAAGTAAGGTAGGAGGGGGCAAGGTGATTGAGTTCTTTAAAATTCATTGTAAGGAGCTTCTGTTTGATGCAGAGGTGGACGGACAACCACTGGAGGTTCATGAAGAGTGAGAAAACATGGACTGAAGATTTTTTAAGGAAAATGTTCTAAACAGCAGAGTCAAGTATGAACTACTGTGGGGAGATACAGGAGGAAGGGAGGTCAGCAAGGAGGCTGATGCAGTAATCAAGGTGGGATAGGGTAATTGTTTGGATCAACGTGGTAGCAGTTTGGATAGAGAGGAAAGGGAAGATTTTAGTGATGCTTCACAGCAAGCACTCAAGAAATACAGTTGATTGAAAAGAGTAAAACCTGAAGAGAAGAGTCCTGGGACACAGTTATTTACCTCTCAAACAGCCCTGCTGCAACAGATGGTCAGACACAGAGGGTTTCCATAACCCAGGGCATGGTTGAAAACCTCTTCCCTGATACAGATTATGTCTGACATCCAACTTTTCTTTGTCTGTTCCAGGGTGAGGCTCTGAGAGAAAATAAGTCTTGGAGTGTGCTGCTGATTCACCATACCCTTACCCTACAGCTGCTCAAGGAGCCACCATCTTCATGACGTGGATAATAATGAAAATAATAACTAATAATTAATAATATTAATGATAATAACAATAACAGTGGTACCTCTTAAGTGGTCACTATGTGCCAAGCGCTATACTAAGTGTTGGGGTAGATAAATGATAATCAGGTCCCATAAGGGGCTTATAGTCTAAGTAGGAGGGAAAACAGGTATTTAATTTTAATTTTGCAGATGAAGGAAATGAGGCACATAAAAGTGATGTGACTTGCCCAAGGTCATCCAACCAACAAGTGACAGAGATGGAATTAGAACCCAGGTCTTTCTACTAGGCCACACTGCTTCTCAAAAGGAGTCTGATCCTCAAAATCTCCAGGTGCAGGGGTAAAAGGAACAGGAGGACAAAGGGACAAGATGTTAGAATGATTTCTGGTCAATCAAAAGTTTGGAAACCTCTCAAAGGACAAAATATCTACTATTTAGGACAATGATTGTATTAATAGAGAAGCAGCCTGGCTCAGTGGAAAGAGCACGGGCTTGGGAGTCAGAGGTCATGGATTCTAATTCCCTCACCACTGATTGTCAGCTGTGTGACTTTGGGCAAGTCACTTAACTCCTCTGGTCCTCAGTTACCTCATCTGTAAAATGGGGATAAAGACTGTGAGCCCCACGTGGGACAATCTGATCACCTTATATCCCCCCTAGCACTTAGAACAACACTTTGCACATAGTAGCGCTTAGCAAATACCAACATTATTATTAGTAGGTCTGGAATGCACTTCAGTGACACTGAGCTTCCAACTGTAAGTTGTAAGCCCGTCAAAGGGCAGGGACTGTCTCTATCTGTTGCTGACTTGTACATTCCAAGCACTTAGTACAGTGCTCTGCACATTGTAAGTGCTCAATAAATACTACTGATTGAAATACTATTGAATGAACTGTGGGCTGCACCTTTTGTTCAGATAGTAACAACTGGAAGATGAGTTTTGGGAGGATAATGTATGCACTTGAAATTGAGCTTGAAACTATTTGTGTTGAAGAAAATCATACTGATGGTGTTCTTTATTTTATGACTTATAATTGAGATGTTGGAGTGAATTTGCTTAAGAAAAGATGTGTGCAAATCTGAAAACTATCACTGTTGAAATGTCCAAAGACTTTAATACTCCCAAAGTCATAGTCTTAATTTATACAGTTTTCTCATTTACAATAGTCCTTTATCAATGATCTCGTTTTGCATTCACAAGATCCTGAGTAGAGAATATCAATTATTATCTCCATCTGACAGATAAGAAAACTGAGGCACAGAGAGGTTGTGACTGCTCAAATAAGGTCCAATGAAAGATCATCATCATTTTGAATTACGACTCATTTATCTGGAGAATTCCTTCAAGATGAGTGAATAAACCACCACAGTATTATCCCACGTCATCCATTGTCTAACTACTTAGCAACAAGGGATGGAGCTGCAGAAGAGGAAGCAAGGACACTCTGTGAACCTTTCTGTATCCATCTATTGACACCACCCCTCCCAGAATCACTCTCTACTTTCTTTTGGTTTCTTGGAGGGGCAGGGGCCATGGAGGCACAACCCATTCCATACCCATTTCATTTTTTTCTCCATCTCCTTTCTGTCTGAGGTAGCAGTTGTTTGCCTGAGCTGCACTGAGGAACTACTTTTGGGAGCAGTGGGGAGAGCACCACTTTTGTTATTGCCCCACAACCAAGGAAATAACCTTGTGAGGCTCATGAAGTCATAGGTGGCAGTGGTGGCAGATAAGATCTGCTCTCCTTCACCCTGAGATTCAGCAATGTGAGGCCTGTGGGACAGTGACGATAGCAGTGAGAAGTACAAATCCACTCCTTGTCCCCAAACCAAGGAGTCAAGATGCAGTGTTGTGAGATTGGGAGAGGAAAATTGTGGTGGGGCAATGGGGTTGGGAATAGGGCAGATACTGATCTTGATTTTTCAGAAGTGTTCTTTTTCACACTATGATTTCACTGCATCTGAATATTGGCAGGGCTTTGAATCAATCAGATCTTGTCTGCATGACCAATAAGAGGATATGGCTCATCCCATAAATCAACCCCTTTATGTGAGTGGATACGGATCAGATACGGATGCATATAGACACTCATAAGCCAGTCAATAATCCACATCTGTACCCTGTGCCCCTGAAGCACACAGTGGGCCAGTGACAGAGGTAGTATATGGACAAACTGAATCTCAGACATATTCTCTTTCACCAGGCCAAACTGCCTCCCTTAAGTGGACTAAGGATAGAGGAATAATGAATGGGACTGTATACTATATTTTACTGACAAAACACAATATTTGAGAGATAAGATTTCACTGTGCATGGCAGCTGTTTCACATGTTTTTTGGAACACTTAAGCATCTGCTAACCCTCATGAAAAATTTTGCAAACCATTCTATTTAGAGACAGTTTAACTTATGTGATATTACATGCTTTTCTAATTTTTAATTACAAATGGCAATTTACTGAAAAAATAGATTTTGTTTTCAGAGTTTGTCTCCTACTATATATTAGCATGTTGAAGGCAACATATTTAAGATCAGTAAATATTTTGATCATGACCCTTAATGTCAGATATGGATTTAGGAATGTATAAAGTGTAACTAGTGAACATTTTAGAAAAAATTTGTTCATTGAAATGTTTCAGGAAAGAGGTTTGTTTTTTTAATAAAAAGATAAATATTTCCTTATACGAGGAAACAAATCTATTTTAAAAATCCCAAGTTCCGGAAGAAAATAATGTTGATTTGTGCAACTCCTTTAAGAACTCAGTGTGATTTCCAAATCAGATAGTTAACATGATGCACTTGACTTTCAACAATTAAAACAATACTCTATCTTATCAGGATCCATTTCAGGTTTTAAATGTTTAAATGCTTCCTGTTTTTGCAATTCTTATTTTGTTGCATTCTTATCCATCCATATTTGAAATTTTAGTTTCTCTTTCTGATGGTCATCAAATTCTTTCTTTCCAATTAAACTGCTGTTGCTCTAGAATGCAGAGGAAATTACAAGTATTGATTTTTTTTCCCTCCCTGACTGCAGTGAAAGAGATATAGTTTAGTCTTCTGAGAAAAGGTCTGGGACCTAAGCATTCCAAATTCAAATCTCTTCCCTGAACCTTGAAGTCTTGTGCAATAACAAAGTTGGAAGGCGACATCTCTACAGGGTTGTAAGGAAATAGGAAAAGATGACCATTTTGAAGATGTTCAAGAACTCAGCATCCAAACTGGAATTATAATCCCCACCAGAACTTTTAGATATTACTTGGAAACACTGGCATCATTTCTTAGTCAAGCTTCCATTGGGAATGGCAGCAGTAGTTTCCAACCCCCTATACCACATATCCATAAGCTTAGCCTGAAAAGTATCCTTAGTCCCAGGCTGGGGCTTCTGAGAAGGTGTATCCCTTTTAGAAGTCCCTCTCCTTCCTGAGGCAAGCCAGGACTCAGTTTGCCTGTTTTTACAGTCTGGTAGACCGTGAGCTCCTTCTGGGCAGAGATCACATCTACCATTTCTATTATATTGTACTTTCCCAAGCATTTAGTACAGTGCTATGGCACACAAGTAAGCACAGCAAGGTCGAATGGCCTAGTGGAAAAATCACAGGCCTAGAAGTTATAGGAGCCGAATTCTAATCCCCACTCTGCTAGCTGGCCGCAGTGTAACCTTGGGTATGTTATTTAAATTCTCCGTGTCTCAGTTTCCTCAACTGAGAAGAAGGGGTATCCAATACCTGTTCCCCCTCTTATTTAGATTGTGATCCTTAAGTGGGCCAGGGACTCTGTATCTACCCCTGTGCTTAGAACAGTGCTAGACACATAACAAGCTCTTTACAAATACCACAAAAATTGATAGCATTGATGATTTGATTGACTTGATCTTCATACAACTATTATGGTGTAAATTCCCTGTAGGTAGTGGACATGTCTCGTCATTATTCTGTACCCAAGCACCTAGTACAGTGTACTATGACAAGTGGACACTCAATAAATTCTACTACTACATACCTCTTTAATTGAAACTTCACACATTACCCAGCACCATCCCTTATTCCCCTCTCTCCATGGTGGCCCTCATCAGCTCACTCCCATTTAACTTCTCACCATTTCCCACACTTTCCACTCTCCCTTTACCCACCTACAACCTCAACCAAGTGCAGACTCCATCATAGAAAAGTATCCTTTCATCCTTGAACTGCCTCTGATCCAGTTGCTTCTCCTCCTCACCATCACTGATACTTGGCTCTCCTCAGATGACTGTCTCTCCCGCTGCTTTCTCTAGAGTGGGCCTAATCTTCACCTACTCCCTAAGACTCACTGGGAAATGGGAAGGAGTTGTTTTTCTTCTTGCTCCCCAGATCTGCTGTCACACCATTCTACTTTCCCCATCCCTCTATTCTTTCCCTTCCTTTGAAGCACATATCATCTGCCTCTACCACCCACTCCAGATACTGGTCACAGTCATCTACTAAGTAAATAAGGTTACTCCCCTTTGCTCCTGTGCATAAACTACAGACAACTACTGGTAGAAATCTAAATATCAGACTGATGTCGACCATGTCTAGTTCATCCTTGGCTGCTTTAACCTTGACTGGTCCTCTTGCCTGGGAACATTATTTCTACATCTTTATTGACTCCCATGTCCACTGCCCTCTCCAGTTGTTTCAGATGTTTAACTTCTTCCTTGAACCCCATGTACGCCCACTTCCCCCATCTCTTCTGCTACTGACCTAGCAATGCAGTTTACTAAGAATATTTAAATTATCAGGTATGATGTCCCTAAAATCCCCTTTGCTCCTCTCGAGTCCCTTTCTCCTCCTGGCCCATCTTCAACTTCTGATATTTCCAAACAGTATCCCAAGTGGAGAGCTCCTGTCTTTTCTCAAAATGAACCCTCTCCACCTTTGCCTCTGATCCCACCCTTTCACACCTAATCAAAGCAGTTGTCCACTCCCTTCTCCCTTCTCTGATCACAATCTTCAACTCTTTTCTCTCCAATGGCTTTTTCACCATTGCTTTCAAGCATACTCATGTCTCCTTCATCCTAAAAAGCCTTCTCTTTATGCCGAGACTCTCTCTAAGTATCACCCCATCTCCCTCCTACCATTCCATTCCAAAATCCTTGTTGGAGTTGTCTACACCCACTGTCTCCAGTTCCTTTCCTCCAATTCAATCACAGACCTCCTCTAATCTGACTTCCACCTCCTTCACTACAAACTGCCCTCTCTGAAGTCACCAGTGATTTTGTTCCCATCAAATCCAATGACCTCTATTCCATCCTAATCCTCATCAACCTCTCAGCTGCCTTTGAAACTATTATTCACCCTCTTCTCTTGAAAAATATTATCCACCCTGAGTTCACTGACACTGTTCCTATGTCTCTGTACACTTATTCTCAGTTTCTTTCTGAGGCTCCTCTTCTGCCTCCCCACCTCACTAACTGTGGTAGTCCCTCAATTCAGGGTTCAGTTATAGCCTTTCTTATACTATTTATCTAAACTCATTCTCTTGGAGAACTCATTTGCTTCCATGTCTTCAACTACCATATCTATGCAGATGTTTCCCAAATCTGCATCTCCATCCCTGGTCTCTTTCCTTCTCTGTAGTCTTTTATTTCCTCCTGCTTTCAGGTCATCTGTACTTGTGTATCCCACTGACAGGTCAAACTTAACATGTCCAAAATAGAAATCCTCCTCTTCCCAGCTGAACCCTGTCCTCCACCATGACTTTCCTATCACTCTAGATAGCACTACCATCCTCCCCATTTCATAACCCCATAAATTTTGTCACTATCCTCAACTCATATTTCTCATTCAAGCCACAGTGTCAGTCTAGCACCAGATCTTATCAGTTCATCCTATCGGTCCTATCACAACATTCCTAAAATTCATCCTTTCCTCTCCTTCTGAACTATGATAATCCAAGCACTTATCCTAAACCACCTTGATTACTGCATCAACTTTCTTTGCTGACCTCCCTGGCTCTTGTCTCTCCCTACTCTAGTTCATATTTCACTGTGCTGTCCAGATCATATTTCTTCACAAATGTTCAGTCCACATTTCCCCACTCCTCAAGAACCTCTAATCATTTCCCATCCACCTCCAAATCAAACAGAAATCCTTACCATGAGCTTTAAAGCACTCAGTCACCCTGCCCCCTCCTAATTTTCCTCCCTGACTTCCTACTACAATCCAGGCTACACACTTTGCTTCTCTAATTCCAACCCCTATTCACTGTACCTTGATCTCATCTATCTTGCCACTGACCTCTCTCCCATGTCCTGCCTCTGGCCTGTAACACCTTCCTTTTCATGTCTAACAGACAATCACTCTCCCGATATTTAAAGCCTAATTGAAGGCACACCTCTTCCAGAATGCCTTTCCCAACTAGGTTCCCATTTCCTCTGCTCCCATGCTCTGATCATCTATTAAATATAAATTTTCCCAGAATGTTTATCTCCCATATTGACTCTACTGAAGGTTACAGAGAAGACTGATTCAGGATTTGCCTTCATTGGAGAAGCAGTGTTGCTTAGTGGATGTAGCACAGTCCTGAGACCCAAAAGGGTATGGGTACTAATCCTGGCTCCACCAAATGTCTGCTGTGTGACCCTGGGCAGCCACTTCAGGTCTATGAGCCTCAGTTACCTCATCTGTAAATTGGGGATTAAGAGTGTGAGCCCTTTGTGGAACAGGGACTGTGTCCAAAAAGACTCTACTCCAGCCCTTAGAACAATGCTCAGCACATGCTAAGTGCTTAACAAGTACCATAATTGTTATCATTATTAGAAAATATGACTACCTGAGGATTGGGGCTAGTTATGAGGTAAATTAGAGTAGTATTGGAATAAGCAATCCTGGTAATCTTATATTTTTCAGTTGTCCTGGAACCTGTTTCCATGAAGTTGGGAGACACTGGTGAAATAGCCTGCTCCCCTGAGAAAGGGATTTGATGACTGTCATTATGACCTGAGTCAAGTGGGATGACTTGCTGTTTTCCACAGAGTTTGGTCTATAGGAATGAAAACAAAAGGACAGCAGAGTAAGGTCTGTTACTCTTCACTATCCAAACCAAGAAGTCTGCTTTCCAGACTGTTGACTGAGGGGAGTTGTTCTTCATTTTCTATGAAATAATAATTATTATCTCCAGAGAGTTACAGTTACTGGGCTCCTATAACAATAGAGCTTAAATTTTAAGGATTAAGATTTGTGTTATTGAAGGTTATGCTGTAAATAACAACAGGGAGAGTTTTGTTTCTGCTGGAAATGACATTAACCAACACTGGCATCCCCGGATTGTGATCTGGTTAGCCCACAGTCATCAAATCCCTTATTTCATTCTCTGTCCTCACCCTTCTACTCATCGTGCCATTTTTTAAAATTTTCATCCCTCTAACCCCCTCTCTGCAGCTTTTAAATGTTTTCCATCTAGACTGTAAGTCTGTTGCGGGAGGGGAATAGATCGGTAAGCTCTCTTGGAGTGTACTTTCCTCAGTGCTTAGTACAGTGCTTGGCATACATTATGCACTCAAGAGATACCAATGATTGATTCCCTGAAAATCCACATTCACAAACACATTTCCCCAGGCCTAAAATCCACTACTTTATCCCTTACATTTCTTCACCAACTGGTGCTACTTTTTTATCCACCTTGTTGGCTACAGCTGCAGGTGGCTTATGCTCCAGTAGTTTCCATAAATGCCACAACCATAGGGTACTAGACTGTATCAGGGTGGATGACTAGCCAGGACATTCCTGAGTGGGATTCGGTATGTGCCTGTGAGTTAAAAAGTGTGGTGGGAATGTTTACAGTGATAAGAAAGAGAGGAGGAGGACAGAGTTTGGGTGGGAAGATAAGAAGTTCAGTTTGGGACATTTTCAGCTTGAGATGTAGGTGTGACATACAAGTAGTGATGTTAATAATAGCTACAAAGGTACTTAATATCATATTTATTCTGACATAGCATTACTAGAGGTAGAGCACCAGGGAAGAAAATATGGGTTTGGAGGGGAATCTGACGGAGCTCTGAGACTTTTTTAATCCATGAACTTGAGCTTGGGAGTCATGGCTATACTCATCTACCTCCCAGCACATCATGATTTTGTAAAGGACAGTCTGTGCATAGCTTTCTCAGCTTTCATTTTTCTTGAGTCTTAACCCTTTCCTTTAGATTTTAGAGAAGCAGCTTGGCTTACTGGAAAGAGCATGGGCTTGGGAGTCAGAGGTCATGGGTACAAATTATGGCTCTGCCACTTGTCAGCTGTGTGACTTTGGGCAAGTGACTTAACTTCTCTGTGCCTCAGTTCCTCATCTGTAAAATGGGGATTAAGACCGTGAGCCCCAAATGGGACAACCTGACTACCTTGCATCTACCTACCCCAGCGTGTAGAACAGTGCTTGGCATGTAGTAAGGACTTAACAAATACCACCACCATCATCATCATCATCATAGTCATTGCTCCAGAATCCTGATTCTCTGTCCCTTCAGCAGTACCATGATATCCTTCTGCATGCAGTGTTTCAGGTAAAGCTCACATAGTGACCAAGTTAACATATTTTGGGTCATTTTCTATACCTTGATACTGATTCCCATTACGTGTATATCTTTTTTGCTGTTCACAGTACATAGGACCAGTGATTTGAACGAACAGTGTGGACTGCCAAAAAAAGTCTTCTTACCCCCCATCATTCTTTACTTTAAAATAATGATAATAATAATATTTGTCAAATGTTTATGATATGCCAAGCACTGTACTAAGCACTGGAGGAATTACAAGATAATCGCATGGACCTCACTGCTAAGTATGAAGGAAAACAGGTAATCGGTCCCCATTTTACAGATGAGGAAACTGAGGCACCGAGAAGTCAAGAGTCTTTCCCAAATTCAATTGATCAGACAAGTGGTGGAGTCAGAATTAGAACTCAGGGCCTCTGACTCCCAGGCCCACATACTTTCCATTAGGCAATGCTACTTGTAGTTTAGATTATTTTTTCATGGTATGTCACTTCTCTCATGGTCCACTGAAGCTCACCTGCCATTCATCTGACCACTAATTCAATTTTAAGTTCTTCTAGTCTTTCCCCATTTGCACAGTATTTTATCACCTGAAATAGCTAATGCCTTCAATAAATTTGGAGACTTCTCTATGTTTTCTCTACTGAGTTAGTTATGGACATAGACATATAAAATAAGCCTAATTTTTACATCAGTCTCTGGGGAACCCTACTAATTATATTTGTCTTTGTCAAATATAAGAGTGGTCATTTATCCCTAACACTTTATCTCTTAGTTTTTAGCCACTTTTTAAAAGGTGACTTCTCCATAAAAGAGATTCCACTTGTCTTTAAAAGCCCAATAAAACATTTGACAATAAAACCTCCATATCTTAATTTGCTCAGTTTATGTAAGAGGTAAAAAAGTTTCTACAGGCTGATGGAATCTTAGAAAACTCATTTTTCCTTTTCTTCAGCAACCATATGTCTCTAAGAACCTATCGACTAGAAAAGGATTAATAATTAGCCTTTATAAACTAAATGTCTACCTTGAACACCTCTGGTTCATAGATAAGAAAATACAATTTTTGTTATGTCAGAGGAACCTCTCTACAGCTGTTTAATGGAAAAGTCTTGCTTGGCTTTGTAGATTTGTTCTGCACACAATGATGCCAGCTAAGAGTGCATAACCTTGGGTATACATTCTAGGCATGCCTAGAGATAACATGTTCACCAGACCATGCACTAAGATATTCATTTCATGCCCTTTATAGAATGTGAAGAAACTGGAGATGGTACTCAGAAAATAGTGATGATGAAGATTTAAAGGGCAAAAGATAAAGTCCTATGATGTCAGTTCATGTTTACCCATTCCTCAAGAACTGCTGGTTGTTGTCAATCCACCTCTGAAACTAAAACAGAAACTCCTTACTATAGGCTTTAGTGCACTCGCTTGTCTTGCCTTCTCCTACTCCCTGATTTCCTACTACAAACCAACCTACACAGTTCACTCTACTTCCTTCCTGTACCTCAATCTTCTGTATTTCAGCTCCAGCCTCTTACCCACATCCTTCCTCTGGCCTGGAACACCTTCTCAATATCCAACAAGCGGTCACTTTCTCTACCTTCAAAAGCCTTATTAAAAACACATCTCCTCCAAGAAGGCTTCCCCAATTAAGCCCTAATTTTCTCTTCTTTCACTGTCTCTTTTTCATTGCCCTTCCACTTGGATTTTCACCCTTTATTCACCTCTCCCTCAGGCTCACATAACTTATTTACAGATTTATTTATATTAATATCTGTCTCTCCTCTAGACTGTAAGCTTGTTTTGGTCAGAGATCACATATAATAATTATGGGATTTGTTAGGCACTTGCAACGTTCCAGGCACTGTACTAAATGCTGAATCTACCAACGGTTATTTTGTACTCTCCCAACTGCTTACTTAGTACAGTGCTCTGCATAAAGTAAGCACTCAATAAATATTGATTAAAGAGAGATCAAATTACTGGAATTGGTTAACCAGGTATGCTGATCATGGAGGTAATTTCAAATATTAGAAAGAACCAAAAAGTTAGATAGGGTCTGTATCCAAGTTGTTAAGTGTGTAACTTCCCAAATCTAAGCATAGAGCCCATCACATCATAAATGCTCAAACACCTCATTCAAAGCCTTCTGAGGATATAGTAATAGGAACTTTTAAATCATTCTGATCATAAACACATTAAGATATAGACTGATAACAATAAACAATCTTTTAGCAAAAATGTTATTTTTTTGATGAAAGCAACATGATAGACTTCATACCTTGACAACACCATAAATGTGTGCCCATTTGAAATGACATCCAGACAAATAGGTGTTATTCAAAGAACTTCCACTGTTCCCAAACAGTGTCTTTCCAAATGTATACTGAAATCAATTATGAAGAAACTGTGTATACTGCTAAATATGTAGGTTGTTCTTGAGAGCCATTGGTTATACAAATGAATATTAAAAAACCCAGACTGCAATTCCAACAAATTCGAAGTTGGCTATCCAAGGTGAAATAACAAACAAGGTGAAATTCTGATACAGCTTTTTGGGATCCCTAGTATTTGGCAAATTATGAAAGAGGAGTTTTCAGGTTCAATTGAGGTGTGACAACTTTCCCTATTTTTCAGTTTCTCTGTCTCTTCACTCTTTCTCTAGGAGCCCAGGGCAAAAGGAAGCAGCAAGCAGGAGGACAGGGGAAAAGGAAAAGAGATCCTGAATTGAACTGGATTGCAAATCCCAGTGGATCTTTCACCTTATATGCATGAGCCCTAACAGTGAGGGCAAATGTAGACTAACACTTGAGAAATAGACCAGTGTCAAATCCTCTTGAGTCCCTCTATGCCAACAGGACTCCTATTGACACTTTTCAACATTTGAGAATGTTGGGAAACTCTGCTGCTATGTTTGTGTTGCTGTTCGTTTCAGCCATGAAGAGCCTGAAACCCTGTGGTTTCTGTTGTATCAATCATTACCTTTGTCTTTCTGACGCATCTGTCCTTATTATTATTATTATTATAGTATTTGGTAAATGCTTACTATGTGCCAGGCATGGTACTAAGCACTGGGGTGGATACAAACAAATCAGGATGGACACAGTCCCTGTCCCACATGGGCTCACAAACTTAACCCCCATTTAACAGATGAGGTAACTGAGACACAGAGAAGTAGAGTGGCTTAGTCGAGGTCAAAGGTAGACAAGTAACGGAGCTAGGATTAACTTCCAGGCCCATGTTCTATCAGCTTCTCCATGCTGCATCTGGCACTACTTCTCTACCTGACCTTACACTCAGATTGTGAAACTCTGTGGGCCAAGATGTGTCTATTTTGTCTGTGCACTTCTTACTGCTTTAGTGCTTCACATACACTAGATGGTAAATAAATGCTATTACTAAAATACTTTTACTCCCTTGTACTTTGCATTGTTTTTGTAGGACTATATAAACTATATTTTCTGAACATTTATAAAGTTTGCCATGTGTAAGGTGGCCAACAATTCATAAAGTCCTGTAGCTGAGCTCCAACAGCCACCACTGAAAACATGGAACAATGGTAAACTGAAGTTTGCCATCACCTCAGTATTTATGGGTATCCAAAGATTTTTACAGGATTTTTGAACACAAGCAAGTGTAGTTCATTTTTACTGTGTGAATTTACAACCAATAGGAGGTAGCTGCTACAGTGGGTAAAGCTGGTTACAGCACTTGAAGCATCAGGTGCAGTTGATCTGGGGGGGCACATTGGTATGAATTTCCCTTAGGCTGGAAATCCTAACCAGGTGATTTATTAGGGACTGTGGCAACATGTTTTTAATCCATTTTAATTGCCTGTTAGTTACATTTTTCCCTTATTTCACTATTTATCTTCCTTCCATAGTATATTGATTGGCCTCTCCCCCTACAGACTGCTAGCTACTTTAATGGCAGGGTAAATGTCTACTAACTCTATTATACTCTATTGATCAATGGTATTTGAGTTCTTACTGTGCTTAGAACACTGTACTAAATAAACACGGTACCACGTGATATAGTGCTCTGCTGACAACAAAGACTCAGTACGACTGCTCATTTTCCAGAGGTACTTCATTCATGTTCCCAGTTTAATATCTGCCCATTTTCATTTTCTTTACCAGCTATATGAGAAAAAAACACAAACAAAAAAACTAAGGTACAAATTTACAGCTTCTCCTTGACATCTTGATTGATTTTACCTGAGTTGATGGGATTTCTGTACTAGTAGAGGACTCTCTGTCATCCTGATTTCTAGAGTGTTGAAATCCCTGTGCCCTACTCTGCAATCTGGATTGTCTAGTTCTGCCAGAAATGATTGCCAGTGCCCACTGGGTTATAAGGCAGCCAAATTATTGAATAAGCCCTAACTCCAGCACTAGATTAGATACCATGATTGCCCTATTACCATCTGCTTTAGCTTTAGATACAACTCTTTCAAACCCACAGCAGGATGTTCTTCTTTCTTTTGTCCAGCAACAAACCAATCTCTGAGACATAACTCAAGGCAACACAATAGGTTGATACTGAACCTTTGATGACAATCTTTTGGGTGCATCCTTGTGCCAGGTTTGTTCCAGCCTAACAGTAAAGACCATCTCTTAGTCACTGGGAACATCATGTGAGTTGGGGTCAAAAAGCCAGACTAAAGTCTAGACAGACTGCTTCTATACCTTTTTCCTTTTCTGCCAGGCTGACCCTGCCCATAGGAGGAAATTAAATTAGTCTGGCTCAATTTGCTCCTTGCAACCTCTCATCACAAGTGGGCTTTGCTCTGGCCAATGTTCACATTTTATCTGTTTTATAAAAGTAAAAGAACAGGAAAATATTAAAAGTGTCCATCTTGTTTCATTTATCAGTTACCAGGTTCCTTTTCCTACCTATTAGGATTTAAAGGGGTATGGTAGACATATTCTGTGCTCCTCCACCTTTATGTAATTTACTTAAAGAATGTTTGGGTCACCTTATATGTACTGTGCTAGCTGCATATCTTTTCAGATTTTAATCTTTCTAAATTGGTCCCACACAATTCTGTAATATTTCTATTTAGTGATCTGACCTAATTTTCACATTTTGTAATTTTTGCACATGACTTCATTTTCATATCTTCATAGCCTATCACTTCATTACACTTTTATCCTCCCTATTAGTACTAGTAGGGTTTATTCTGAAACTCTTTTCAAACAAACCTGTCTACCAAGTCTGTTAAAACTAATTCTGTTATACTGTACTCTCCCAAGTGTAAGCACTGTACACAGTAAGAACTCAATAAATATGATTGATTCATTGAATCATCTTTTTGTACTCTTAATCTTCTACACTTTTCTTCCCAATGGGTTTTATTTTACCAGTATCAAAAGTCAGTTGAAATGTGCATTCCTGGAGATCATTTCCTTTATGTTGCCAATTGTCGTTCAATTGTCTCAAAAATGATTAACTGGTGATTGTTTGCATCCATCTGCAGGTCCTTCTAAGCTAAGACTTCTAGATCCTGTAGTCACTTCCCTTATAAATATTTAAAATCTCTAGTCTTATGGTGGCATTTATTCATTCATTCAATTGCATTTATAGAGTGCTTACTGTGTACAAAGCATTGTACTAAGTGCTTGGAACAGTGCAAAATAACAATAAACAGACACATTCTCTGCCCACAACAAGCCTACAGTCTTTTTAACATTATAATAAGTTAAATATATAACATAACTTTCCCCATGTCCATACTGTAGTACATCTCTCCTTCAAGTTCAGTGATAGTTTCATATTCAAGTATATTTACACTACATAAATGACCTGATTAATTTTCTTTCTGTAAATGATGCAAAGTACAAAATGAAAGAACCAGTAAACACAGCTATCTTACAAGCAACAACGAAAAAAATATATTTAAGTAAGTTAACTTTAATAAGGCAAAAGAAGAGTCCAAATTAAATTATGCCCCAAGTCAAAAGAAACATTATTCTGAAGTATAAAACAAATAATTCAATTAAATGATTAGTATTTATTATTTACTCTGTATTTAGAGTTTTAACACTATGACCAATTAAGTAAAATTTGAGAGTAAAAAAGTTTATAAATATGGAAGGTGGATGGATGGAATTCATTTTTTATAAACACATCTGATATATATCTTTTAAATGTACTTTGAAATTAGAAAGTTGTACAGAGGAATTTGTAAAGTTATAAATAGAAGACAGAATATTAATGTTTAATATGTAGTTTCTAAAACAATTTACATATCTCTGTGTGTAAAAGGAGTGGCATAACATCAGCTACCAATAAGTACTATTACTGTATACACTGGGGAAACTCTATTTGACCCAAACCCACATCTCTGGAAGTATTTTTTGAAGTTTATTGAAAGTTTATTTCCATCTAAATAGTATTGTACTCCAACCTATACTCTTAACTGCATGGAGTATGTTCCTGAGCCTGAGCGGCAGCAAACAAGAAAGGCCACAGAGAAGGCTAGGGGGGTGCACATATTTTGGGAAGGTATATGCTATAGTGGTCATAGGCCTTTCAAGAGCACTGCTGCAAATGATAATAATAACAACAACAGTAATTATAATGTAATGATAATTGTGGTATGTCTTTTGTGTTTAGTATGTTACCACTGAGCAATGCTGGTAACTTGGTAAGCACAAAACAAATACCATAATTATTATTACTATTATTATTGTTGTTGTTATGATTCCTAGAAGTGCTCTTGAAAGGCCTATGATATAATCAGTTGAGGTAGTCCCTATTCCACATGTGGTTCACAGTCCACATAGGAGGGAGTCCAGGAATTGAATCCCCATTTTACAGATGGGAAAACTGAAACCCAGAGAATTAAATGACTTATCCTAGGTCACAGAGGTAACAAGTGGGAAAGCTGTTATTAGAACCTAGTTACTCTGACTCCCGGAGAAGACTTTATTCCCATGAGCAGGGCAGAGTTCTCCTGAGGTAGAAACTAGGATAATTTAGTTGGCTTTGTTTCCCTGCTTTGGATCAGTTCATGGTTCAGAACAAGCTATGAAAAGAGTTCAGTTTAGTAATGTATTTCTCTCTGTTAAAATAATACCTGAGGACAAGTGTAAGTTAATTCGTAGGATTCTTTTTGACCAGTCCTTTTTTCCAGCAACTTCCCCAAGCAAATCCTTCACTCAGTTATATATGACAGAAACACTTTGCCTGATTTCTCTTAAAAGATCACCAACCTTAGAACTTTTAAATCTCAGTGATTTTAATATTACTTTGCAAATCCAAGTTTGTGATTTTTTGTTGTTTTCCTTTCCGATTCATGGGACTAATTGCCTCCAAACTTTGGTCATAGTCTTGCTTGACAACTGGTTCAGCCATGGTCATTGAAACTTTCAGACTTTCAACTTGGTCCTGGCTAAATTTTCTAATCCAATGCTTTTCTTGGATTTCTCAAATGAGGTCCAAAGTTTGGGTTTATGCAGCTAACTTAATTTCAGTATCATGAACTAAGTGCTCCTGACTCAAAAAAGAATGGGGTTGAATTTTAGTTAGACAAATACACACTTGAACAACATTAACAGTCAGTGGGAAATGTGTGAAAATAACCCTTACACAGAGCACTTACCATACCTCTAGGCACATATGGTTTTAATGACCAGAAAAGCATGAAAGAATTACCATGAAACGAAATATAGTAAAACATATGGAACATATAGTAAAACATATATGGAACATATAGTAAAACTGACATGGAACATTGGAATTAAGGAAAGAAAGGGTTGTTTCCAAGCAGAAACTTTCTGAAGGTAGAAATAGACAAGCAGTCAAAATCAGGAGTAGTTCAACTGCAGTAAACATCAAACATGACATCATAACAGATAGTCTTTTTAAGGGCACATGCAATGGTCCTTTTAATCACGTTTCCCTTCTCCTCAACACAATATCCAACGTTGGCTTCAAAGACTCTACCTCTCCTGGTTCTCCTCTTATCTTTCTGGTGGTTCATTCTTGGTCTCCTTTGCTGGCTCCTCCTCCCACTCCCATCCCCTACCTGTAGGGGTTCCTCAAGGGTCAGTTCTTGAACCCCTTGTGTTCTCCATCCATACTTACTCCCTTGGTGAACTCATTCACTCCCATGGCTTTAACTATCATCTCTATGTAGATGACACCTAAATCTACATCTCCTCCCCTGTTCTCTCTCCCTCCCTCCAGGCTCGTATCTCTTCCTGCCATCAGGACATCTCCACCTGAATGTCTTCCCTCCACCTAAATCAAACAATGTCCAAGACTGAGCTCCTTATCTTCCCTCCCACACCCTGCCCTGTCCCTGACTTTCCCATCACTGTGGACGGCACTACCATCCTTACCATCTCACAAGGCCACAACCTCGGTGTCATCCTTGACTCTGCTCTCTCATTCACCCCATACATCCAATCCGTCACCAAAACCTGCCGATCTCACCTTCACGACATCGCCAAGATCCGCCCTTTCCTCTCCATCCAAACTGCTACCTTGCTGGTACAATCTCTCATAATATCCCGACTGGATTACTGCATCAGCATCCTTTCTGATCTCCCATCTTCCTGTTTCTCCCCGCTCAGTCTATTCTTCACTCTACTGCCCAGATTATCTTTCTACAGAAACACTCTGGGCATGTTACTCCCCTGATCAAAATCCTCCAGTGGTTGCCTATCAACCATCTCATGAAGCAAAAACTCCTCACTCTTGGCTTCAAAGCTCTCCATCACCTTGCTCTCTCCTACCTCACCTCCCTTCTCTCCTTCTCCAGCCCACTCCGTACATTCTGCTCCTCTCCTGCTAGCCTCCTCACTGTGCCTTGTTCTCGCCTGTCTCACCGTCAACCCCTGGCCCAAGTCTTACCACTGACCTGGAATGCCCTTCCTCCTCACATCTGCCAAACTAACTCTCTTCCCCTCTTCAAAAGCTCACTTCCTCCAGGAGGCCTTCCCAGACTGAGCCCTTCCTTTCCCTCTGCACCCATTTCCCCTCATTGCCTCTATTCCCTTCCTCTGCTCTACCTCCATTCCCTCCCCACAGCACTTGTGTATATTTGTATATATCATTTTTTACTCTATGCATTCTATTCATATTGTGTATATATCTATTATTCTACTTATCTATTTTGATGGTATTGATGCCTTTCTACTTGTTTTGTTTTGCTTTCTGTCTCCCACTTTGAGACTGTGAGCCCATTGTTGGGCAGGGATTGTCTCTATCTGTTGTTGAATTATACATTCCAAACAGTACAGTGCTCTGCACACAGTAAGCACTCAATAAATACAATTGAATGAATGAATGGTGAATTTCAGGATTAGTGGCATCTTTCATTACAAAGTACACCTACATATAAACACAACTTTCAATTGTTCTATGAATGCTGGTTACTGGAATCTATTTGAAAAATATGATTTAATTTCCAGTGTACCTAGACGAAAGTTACTCATGTAGACTCTATCCTAAAAAACCCCTCTCGACCCCTCTGTTCCTTCAGTTACTGCCCCATCACCTTCCTACCATTCCTCTCTAAAATCCCTGAAAAAGTTGCCTACACCCCTGTCTCCATTTGATCTCCTCCAGTTCTCTCTCATTTATCCCTCCATCTGGCTTCACACCCTTTCCTCCACCAAAACTACCCTCTCATTGATCTCCTTCTTATCAAACCTAACAACCCCTACTTCATCCTAAGCCCCCTCGACCTCTCAACTATCTCTAGCACTAGGAACCTAACTTCTTCTCCTGGAAACAGGATATAACCTTGGCTTCAGTGACACTGTCCTCTGCTGGTTCTTCTCTTATCTCTTGGGCCACTTCTATCTTTCTAGCTACTTGCTCTCAGTCTCTTTCACTGAATCTTCCTTTGCCTCCCATCTCCAAACTGCAGCTCAAGGCTCAGTTCTGGCTCTACTTCTATTCTCCATCTATACGCACTCCCTTGGAGAACTCATTTGCTCCCATGGCTTCAACTACCATTTCTGCACAGATACATCTCGAATCCACTTCTCTAACCCTGATCTTTCTCCTTCTCTGCAGTCTCATATTTCCTCCTATCTTCAAGACATCTCTACTTGGATGACCCACTGACAGCACACAACCTTAACGTGTCCAAAACAGAACTCATCTTCATCCTATTCCTCTTCTCCCCTGACTTTCCCATCCTGTGCTATCTACATTCTCCTGGTCTCACAAGTCTGTAATCTTGGTATTATCCTTGACTCATCTCTTTCATCAACCAATATATTCAATCTGCCATGAAATCCTGTCAGTTCCACATTCATGACATCTCTAGAATCCCTCTTTTCCTTTCCATCCATACTGCCACCATGTTGATCCAAGTACAGATTATCTCCTCCTTTGCTATTGAATTAGCCTCCTTACTGACTTGGCTGACTCCTGTTTCTTCCCTCTCCGGGCCACCCTTCAGTCTTCTGACTGGTTCATTTTTCTAAAACAACTTTCAGTCCATGTAACCTTACATCTCAAGAACCTCCAGTGATCACCCATCCACCTCTACATCAAACAGAAAATCCTTACCATAGGCTTTAATGTGCTCAATCAACCCCCTTCTATCTTATCTCATTGATGCCCTACCACAGCCCAGCCTGCACACTTTGCTCCTCTAGCACGAGATTGCTAAATGTGATTTGATCTCATCTATCTGCCCAACATATCTCACCAACAACCCCTTCCCACATCCGTCTGAAATTCCCTCTTCCCTCATGTCCAACAGACCATCACTCTTCCATCTTAAAGCCTTACTGAAGTTATATCTCCTCCAAGAGGCTGTGCTCAACCAAATCTTAATTTCCTCTATTTCCCTTCCCTTCCATGTTGCCTTTGCACTTGAATTTGTACCCTTTATTCATCCCACCCTCACTCAGCTCCACAGCACTTACGTACATATCTTTAAATTGTACATTATAAACTACATATTCATTTATATTAATGTATGTCTCCCCCTCTAGACTGAAAGCTTGTAATGGGCAGGAAATGTATGCTAATTCTATGGCAATATGCTCTCCCAAGAACAGTGTTTTGCACATAGTAAACACTCAATAAATATTGTTGACTAATTGTAAATAGCCATAATTCATTTATATATATGTCTGTCTCCTCCTGTGGACACTAAGCTCATTGTGGGCAGGGAATGTATCTACCAACTCTGCTATATTGTGCTCTCACAAGTGCTAAGTATACTGCACTCAATAAATTCGATTGGTTAATTGATTGAAATTGAGTTCATCAAGATGAAAAAGGAACATTCACATATATACCAATGTAACACATTATCTACCTCTTCATTTGGTCCACTACTTATGTGCTAACCTTTATGAATGTTAGCTGGAACTTTGCACTGTTTTTTTTTTCCTTTAGGTTTTGTCGAGGGCATGGTGGATTGAATTGTACTAGCTTAGGCTCTGTGCTGCTTTTCTCATTTAAGTTAACACTGTGGAAGTCATTTCCTACTGGAGCTTTTCCCGTTTGTGAGACTTGTAAAATATCAGTGAACATGTACAGAAAGAGGATCACTAAACCATAGCAGATCAGTGCTCTCAGGCAGAGAAGTAACAGCCAACATTATATGCCTGGGGATGCAAGCAGCAGTCTGGTTGATGTCTTTTGTCTGTTCAGACCCACAACCAGTACAGGTGGAAGCAGCAGTTCAAATAGACACATGGATTTAACAGGCCTTGCACTGGTTATAGTCAGAAGCCAGGAATAACAATGAACAGTAGCTTGTGACAAGGGAGCCCACTAATTTTATGAGGAGCTATTTCTGCATAAACCATCTAAAAAACAAAGACTGAAAGCTTTAAATAAAGCATGATGGAAATGAAATGCAAATAATTGTATCTTTACTTTAGAAATTGTTGATTATCAACAAAAGAATGATGCATTTAATGAATATACTTTATAATTTTCAGTGTTATATATCTAGATAAATAACAATGTTAAAACTGTACAGTGTAATTTGAGTGGCAATGAATGTGATGTTTTTGTAAGGAAAACCAATAACTATGTGGTAATTCTCTTTGAGAATGAAGAAACCACAAGCAACAGTGGAAGGGTAGGGCAGGGGTCACTTGCTTTGGGCTTTATTTTCAAGTCTGAGTAAAATGTTAACTAGGGTACCAGGAAGATATTTACCAAACAAATCTAATCCTGTTCTTTGTAATTGTTTTTTTCCCTTCTTGGGAAGAGAAACAGCAACAAAAAATGGTTGACAGAAAGGATTACCCAGCTTTCTGTGGATTTACTAGAGATGTTGAATCAAATCTAAGGAACCTGCCATAGCCATTTCACAAGAAACAAAACAAAACATAAAACAAAAAACAAACCCCCCAGGATATGGATTTCTTCATTCAAGATCCTTAGGCAGAGGTTAGATAAGTAAGGACAATTGAAAGACTTTATAAATAATGTCAGAGGGAGAAGGTGTTGATGGCTGAAGTTAGAGGATGTATACTCTATGTTTTACCCTTCAACACCTTCTTCCTCTGACATTATTTAGATATATACAATCAAAAAGGTCTAAGGTAGCATCATAAGTGACACATGAATAAGTGGTTATAGGCCAGGTTGTCTATTAATTGCTGTTGGCCAGTAGGTCTGGAAAGATACTGGAGCACTCTCATCTCTCTCTCAAAGTTGTGGGTTCAGTAAGGCATAATAAGTGTGCCTCATCTGATTATTTAATATTTACACCGGATCTTAACACAAACTAATAAAAAACATAAGTAACAATCAATCAATCATACTGAGTGCTTACTGTGTGCAGGTTACTTCACTTAGTGCTTTAGAGAGTACAACACAACAATATAACAGATTATCTGCCTACAAAGAGCTTACAATCTAGGGGTTGGCTGGGGAAGTGGTGACTAAAGGGAGCAAGTCAGGGTGATGCAGAGGGAGTGGAAAAAGAGGAAATGAAGGCTTATTCAGGGAAGGCCCCTTGGAGGAGTTGTGCCTCCAATAAGGTTTAGAAGGAGGGGAGGGTAATTGTCTGTTGGATATGAAAAAGGAGGACATTCAAGGCCGGAGACAGGACATGGGTAATTGGTGAGATAGATTAGATCAAGCTATCAGGAGTAAGGCTAGCATAAGAGGAGCAAAATGTACAGGCTGGGTTGAGGTAGGAGGGTAGTGAGGTAAGGAAGGAGGGCGCAAGAGAATTGAGTCCTTTGAAGCTATTGGTAAGGAGTTTCTCTTGGATGCAGAGGTGGATGGGCAACCACTGAAGGTTCTTGAGGAGTTGGAGAAACATGGACTGAATGGTTTTGTAGAAAAATGATCTGGGCAGCAGAGTGAAGTATGGACTGGAGTCAGGAAAGACAGGAGACAGGGATTTCAGCAAGGGGGCTGATACAGTAATCAAGGTGAGATAGGATAAGTGTTTGGATTAATTGGGTAGCAGTTTTGATGTAGAGGAAAAGACAGATTTTAGTGATGTTATTAAGGTTGAACCACAGGATTTAATGATAGATTTAAAATGTGGGTTAAATGGGAGAAGAGTCAAGGATAAAGCAAGGTTACAGGTTTGTGAACCTCTTAGGATTCATTCATTCATTCAATCATATTTATTGAGCTACTACTGTGTGCAAAGCACTGTACTAAGCACTTAGAAAGTACAATTCAACAACAGATAAAGACAAGGATTGCACCTAAGAGTTTCCAGTACTCTACCAGTCTCGGCTATAAGACAGAGAGTCAGGCAGAGTCATACTCATTCTGTTCCTAGCTTGGGCAATGGTTAGCTTTTGGAAGGCAATCTACTACAAGTCAAAACTCAACTGTGCTGGGCAACAGCGGCATGGAAAAGAGTCAAAGGGGGAGACTCAAGTTTACTGTGTAGAAAAAGGCAATGGTAAACAACTCTATATTTTTTACCATGAAAACTCTATGGATACAGTACCAGAACAATTGCAAATGGACATGAGGCATTATGGGAGAGACATGTCCATGGAGTCGCTATGGGTCGGAGATGACTCGAGAGCATAAGACAAGACAGACCTGTGAAACAGGAAGGATGGTGCTGTCTACCATGATGGGAAAGTCAGGAGGAGGAGAGGGTTTGGGTAAGAAGGTATGGAGCTCTGTTTTAGCCATGTTAAGTTTGAGGTGGTGGCAAGTAGAGATGTCTTGAAGGGAGGAGGAAATGCGAGACTGCAGAGAAGGGAAAATATTAGTGTCCAGGATTCAACTGGCTATGATACAGAAGGGTTAGCAGCAACAGAAGCAGAGTAGTGCTTGGTAATGAGTGTTTGCTAATGAAAATGTATTTTTCATTTTAACATGGGTATCATGTGGATCTTTAGTAAAGCCTTTCCAAAAGTAAATTACTGCACCAAATGCTGCATTGTCCGTTGGAGAAGCAGCATGGCCTTGTGGAAAGAGCAAGGGCTTGGAAGTCAGAGGACATGGGTTCTAATCCTGGCTACGCCACTTGTCGGGTGTGTGACCATGGGCAAGTCACTTAACTTCTCTGCGCCTCAGTTACCTCATCTGTAAAACAGAGATTAAAAGATATCCCAAGTGGGACAATCTGATAATACTGTAACTATCCCAGCACTCAGAACAGTGCTTGGCACATTGTAAGCGCTTAATAAATATGATGATGATGATGATGATGATGACAACGATTAAGTTTCCCAAATGTCCAAAGGGGAATCATTGTCTTACTTGAAAGATATAATTCCTGTTTTATCTTCTTGGAAATATATATCATTTTACTTTGATCTTGCCAAGCAGTTTCATACTGAAAGCTATTAACCCATGGGTAGAGAAGATTCACCCAATCTAGGACCAATTCTTAAGAAGATTTGTGAGTTAAATTGTGAGACTTTTCTAGACTGCCCAAAACTCTTCCATTCTCTCCAAGGTTGTGAAATGGCCTATATGGTATTTTCCCTTTCCCCTATAGAAGAATCAGGTTTTATAAAAGATTATCCTTCATTAAAGGAAGTGCAGACTAGGGTTGCTTAGGGGAGAAGTAGGGTGGATTTTGGAAGCATACACATATTACCCCATGAGTCATCTAACATGATTCCTTGCTGTTCTAATGGGGAGAAGGATCTAAGATAAGTCACTTGTATGAAACTTGGCCATGTTTCAGCTTGTGCACAGTCAGGAGTTTGTCTGCTTAAGGATCCCAAACGTGCTCTGTGGCAGCAAGTAGCTTTTCTTTTGACTGCCCCCGAGACTCTTAGAAAAGGTCAGAAGGAGGTTGTTTTCTCTCAGACATCAAAAGGGTCCCTTGCCTAATGTTCTTCTAGACACAGAGGAGAGAGAATAAGGCCCACAAAGTTACAAGTAATTTCCTTTCACTTATAAAAGCAGTATTTTGAAGAGTGCTTCAAGAAAGAGGATCAGCATTAAAAAAGTCCTTTCTCCATACACTGAAGTACAGTCACTTCTCTCAAGTGTTTGGGTTTGGAATGATGGCACAGTTGGGGAATAGGTTTTTTGACATCTGTATGCCTAGAACAAAGTACCATTTCAAAAGAAAAGGTTGGGAGGATGAATACAGCATTTGTCAAGCCATGTGAATATTCAGTTCTTTTATAAAGCATGTTTTCATTACAATATTGTATGTATACACATATACATATATACCCAATAGATAGATTGATAGATATACATGATTTGGAGAACTCATCCTACGATGTGAGTTTTTATTAATGTGTGGTTCATCACAAACATAATCTGTGTGCTTCATTATAACTGAATGCAGCTGTAGTAAAAGTTACAAAATCTAATGAAGCTGAATAGGTTTGTGAGTACCTAGCCTATTTTACTATGCATATTTAACCTGATAGAAGTCTTATATTTAGGTACTGCATATGACATTTACTCACATTTAATGCTTATTCCTCTCTCCTTTTGCCAGTTTATTTATCACCACTTTACAGGGCACATGAGCTTATTTAACATTTTAGCTTTTGTTAAGAACATTGAAACAAAAAAATATGAATTGGGTCCAGCATACACTAAGCAGATAATCTGCATTTAAAACATCTACCCCCAGCCTTGTGACCATCTGCTACAGATGGCCTTCCTGGGTTGTTTCTGGACAGCACTAGACTACAAGACCTAGCCAGAACATATAATCAATGCTTGAAAGGAGTAATGAAGGTCAAACACTCTATGGATTTCTGAGACACCTGTTATTAAAGAATACTACAGGTTCGTAAAATAACTCGAGTTCAGAAAAAAACTCTTTTTTCTTCTGTGATCTTATCAAAGTTAATCATATAGATATTGTGTTTAAGTAATTGGCTAATAAAGGAATAATTTCAAGCTTCCACTACTTTAGAAAAATATTTAGGCAGGTTGGATTTGCAAAACCATAGGACTTGAATACCTGAGAACCAATCCATCTTTCTTTACTGCTTACCTGGACCTCAAAAGCTGACTAATTCAGGCGAAGGCTATGTTTTCAGGTTGAGGATTTCAAATTATAGAAATTGTTCTTGGGAGAACCTAACACCAAATGGTGTTACACCGAATGGATGACACTAAGCAATTTATTTCAAACCCATGTGTTGGCTCATTTCCCTTTTCTTTAAAATGGTGATCTTTAAAATGCTCCTTGTGGGCAGGGAATGTAACTGTCAACTCTGTTGCACTGTATTACTGTTCCAAGTGCTTAGTACAGTACTCTGCACACAGTAAGTGCACAATAAATATGATTTTTATGGTATTAAGTGCTTACTATGTGTTAAGCATTGCATTAAGCCCTGGGACAGATATAAGATAATCAGTTTGGACACAGTCCCTGTCACACATACCCTAATTTTGCAGATGAGGGAACTGAGACACAGAGAAGTTAAATTACTTGCACAGGGTCACACAGCAGGTAAGTGGTAGAGGCAAGATTAGAACCCAGGTCCTCTTATTCCCAGACCTGTGCACCTTCCACTAAACCTGTTTCCCAAATTACTGGATTAAAGATACCTAATACTAAGTAATAAAGAGAAAAGCTAACCAAATTCTCCTTTGGCAAATCAAACATGGATAAATTTTCCCATAGTTTTTCTCTGGTCCTGATACCCCACAACTGGAAACTTTTTTCAA
The DNA here is from genome assembly GCF_004115215.2 of Ornithorhynchus anatinus. Lineage (NCBI taxonomy): Eukaryota > Metazoa > Chordata > Mammalia > Monotremata > Ornithorhynchidae > Ornithorhynchus > Ornithorhynchus anatinus. The sequence continues at coordinate 114,809,820 of NC_041729.1, forward strand.
ACCTACCAATTTAAATATCTTATCTAATGCAAAGGCTTTGCGGTGCCTGAACTATGTAGAAATGGAGGAGAAAAGGGCAAATGATAGATCATTCCTACATGAAATGTGAGCTGCTACTTAAGAATATGGAAGTATAAGAAAATGACCATATATTTAAGTAGAATGGGAAATGGATCCTTATGTTTTGCAGTTTTAGTCTGGCAATATTTCCATTAAAGGTACCAGAGAGCTTGTTAGCATTCATAGTATGCTAACTAAGTGTATTTTTCTATGGGATAGAAATTGGAAGAGGCTAGGTAATGAGCAATTGGCTAGATGTAGAGCAGGAATCCCAGTTCCTTTGTTTCCTTTTAGCACTAAAGTCTTAATTAAATAGCACATCTTTAAGGTCATCATCAAAAAGCTAAGTGTGTCATCATCAACAAGCTAAGTGCTTCATCATAATTATGTTACTGGCCAAAGAGTTTTGAAGAAAGAAGTTTAAGTGTAGATTGCCTGAAAGTGACCTATTAAATTGTTTATTGAGGGAAAACCATGTCAAATTTGACTCTTTCATAGGCAGGTACTTTTTTAATGTATTTGCTAAGCACTTAGTGTTTGCCCAACATTGTTTCTAAGCACTGGGGTAGGTTCAAGTTAATCAGGTTGGACACAGTTCCTGTCCCAGATGGGGCTCACAGTCTAAGTAGGACGAAACAAGTGAAAGTGAAAATTGGTTGTTAAATACATATTTCTTACAGATTAAATTTGGTACATGTACACGTTTCTCAAATCACATTCAAACCCATGTGTTGATTATATCCAAGTCTAGAGCAATCTGCCACTACCTAAAACTCCACCAAGATTCCCAGGCTCACCTTCTCCCTTGGAGTGCAGCAACCAGAGGAGGTGGTTGGGTGGGGAGGGTGTTGGTGGCAGCAAGGGGATAGACCATGTGGGCAAGGAATGCCTACCAACTCTGTTGTTTTCTCCCGAGTGCTTAGGACAGTGTTCAGGACACAGTAAATGTTCAATAAATAGCTTTGATTGATTGACTACTTGCTGGAGCTGGATGAAAAAGCAGAGGCAATAACCAGTTGGGTGATGATTAGTAAGTGAATCCATGGGGAGGTGTTTGTTACCCACGTGGATCACCTTGTGTACACTACTACAGGTCCATCAGGTATTTAATAAAATACTCAGAGTAGTGAAAGTGTACTGGGCTCTCAGCAAGATTTAGAAGGTTTTCTGAATTTCTGTACTTTGAAATTTTCTTTACAACCACCTGTAGCCAACTTTGGTGGTGGTGGTGGGGGACAGAACAAATAAAATATTTGGATCCTGTAAATTTAGATAAATGATTTTGCATTTCTAGATTACCTGGCTAAATTCCCTTTAACACGTGAAGTTTCTGAATAATGCACTCATCATTCACTTAATCTGCACCCCAGGTAAAGACTATCATTGTTAATAGTCAGTAGTGACATTTTCATATACACACCCACACATTAATATGTGTTAGAACTGGTTGGGACTCAGCCCTGGGACCTAAGGCTTTAGCACCTTTTGGGAGCAATAATGATAGGAGGCAGAGGAAGATCTTCTTAACCTGGCAGCGAAAAGCAAACAACCACTTGAAAAAAGCATAAATAGACATGGAAGAGTGATTGGATATCGCAGAATCCTATTTCTTCAAACACCATCTCTTAACCTATCCTCCACTGTCAAGACCTGAGCAGGGAAGACATAATCAATCTTATCACTGTAGTTTCTCAGTGCCTCTGTTAAAATAAATTAAGGAATTAAGCAGTGTCCAACACAGTTATGTTACTTACCCACTCCTCCCCAGCTCAGTTCTTACTCTCCTCCACTCTCAACAATCCCTCCTCTGGCCATTTGTTTATTTAGTCCCTTGCCTGGAACTCCCATTACTTAAAATCGTGGCTCAGTGGAAAGAGCATGGGCTTTGGAGTCAGGGCTCATGAGTTCGAATCCCAGCTCTGCCACTTGTCAGCTGTGTGACTGTGGGCAAGTCACTTAACTTCTCTGTTCCTCAGTTCCCTCAACTGTAAAATGGGGATTAAGACTGTGAGCCCCACGTGGGACAACCTGATTCCCCTGTGTCTACCCCAGCACTTAGAACAGTGCTCTGCACATAGTAAGCGCTTAACAAATACCAACATTATTATTAAAATCTGCCAGATCATAGATCTCACCATTTTCAAAGTCTTCCTAAAATCTCATCTCCTGCTAGGAGTCTTCCAAGAATAATTCTCAACAGTCTACCTGATGGCAATGTAACAGCCATCATCAGCACTTCAACAAATTCACTTATTTGTTCAGCTATTTCACTCTGAAAAACCCATGTTACCAACTGATATATCCTGTTCTTGCTCCTGTTCCTACTAGTAAATGATTTGTGGCTGCCTTTCTCCCAGTCCGCCAAAATTATTTATGAACCTCCACTGGGAGAGTGCGGGATAATTAAAAAAAAAAAACAACCAAAAAATATGATCTCAAAGAACATTCATTCTTCTGGGGAAAGATAGGCATGAATGACTTACAGATCAGAGGAAGTAAGAGCATATATAGATTTGTATGTAGGTTTATGGGTAAGAGTAGTGTTTAATCAGGGAAGCCCTCCTGGAGAAAATGTGATTTTAGAGGGCTGAAAAGTTAGGGAGGGGAGTATTCAACTATATGTGAAGATGGAGGAAGTTCAAAGGAGGATGCAAGGCATGAGCAAACGATTGATGGTGAAAAAGCCACAATGAGTAGATTGGGTTGCAAAAAAAAAAAAGAGTGCAATGGAAGAAGTAAGCAGAAAGGTAGGGGGAAAGAGCTGGTTTTGGCGATAAAGGTAATAGGAGTTTCTGGTAGATATGAAAAAAATAACAGGCAACTTTTGGACTTGTGAAAAGCAATGCAGGCAGCAGAGTGAAGTTAATCCTTTCACTAGGTAGATTAGAGATGCCTGGAGGATCGTGACCTGATTTTTGCATGTATCTTCCCAGTTTTTTTTAACAATGATTTGAACCCAATAGACAGTAAATATTTTTTTTGGAAGAGCACTGTTTTTGAATTGGCATTTTTCAAAGGGATTTCTCGGGTAGACTAATGTGACAGTAGAAATGGCAGTCATGCAGCTTTTTGTTTTGTTTTGTTTTTAGTGCATCTCTAGAGGCTTCTGTTGTTCTTAAGCCATTAGGTCCAAAGAATGATGAAGCTGACTTCACAGCCATCATTACAAGGTAGAAGTCGTCTCCCACTACTGTGGGTCAGACAGAAGACAGAGTTGCAGCATCTCTGTTATAACTGTCAGAACACCAGAATTGTAATTGTAGGGTTTATGGTGGCCCTGCTGAGATCCTGTTCAGGGCCTGAAGACTGTTTATTAAGCATTAACTTATGCCAACTCTTATGGGTTTTGTTAACTTGTTGATTTTGCTTTATCAGGTCATTTCCTTTGAGTTGCTATTTCCTTTCCCCTGTGCATCTAACCTCACCAACAACTGTTAAGATCCCTGAAAGTCCAGCACTATAGCTAAATCAGTATCTTTTCACCTTTCCCCAAAACAGAGCAATATTTTGTAAAAAGCCAAAACTTTAGTGTAGTAAACAGTAATGATTATTAAGGTAGCAAATTAATTATGGGAAATAGAAATATGGGGCAACAGAGAATTGTATACAACAAATCAGGAGAAAGAAAACTAAAATTCAGTTTTTGAAAAGAAGCTATTAATAGCAAAACTGAGAGGCATTAAAAGTTAAAAAATGAAATGGGAGATATAAGACAGTATTTAGAAGAAATTAGAGTTACCTTTTCTTTGTAAGAAAAAAGGAAAACAACAACAATAAGAGACAAGTCTTTGGGCACCATGTAAACAGAACCCTTTAGTTTAAAGCACATGGATTTCCTGTCCAGAGTAGTTTGGGTGGCATTCCAGGATGAATTTTATAGCAGAGTGGTTTTGTTCAGCATCACACACACATCCCAAATTCAAGAGCCTGATCCCTCTACCTCTAAGCTTTTTACTGGCTTGTAATCCCATTGAAGTCTGTGGGGGTTCTCCAAGTGTAAAAGTTTGGAAAGACTACAGGGATACTAAGTAATGTTAATTGGAACTATGTACTTACAAGAAGTTGCTCTTTATATTAAATGAAACTGCTTTAAAGCAGAGTAACCCGAAACAGTATCTGTTTACCAGAAAACTCAAGGTACATAAACTCAAAATACTCATATGAATTGTTCTGCCCAAATACATCAAACCACTGTGAAATACACAACTAGTCCAGAAAGAAACCTAAGCTAAAACACACCAACCTGATAAAGGGGGCAGAAGTCAGACCAGGAAGAATTTGAAGCAGGCCTGTCAAAAGAGTTTGAGATAGGTGAAACAGGGTAGTCAAAGGACAGAATTCAGCTCAAACACTAGATATTCATGAGGTAGAAGAAAGGCCAGTCTCAGGAAAATCCCTCAAACCTCTAACACTGAAAGTAGCAATTATTGGATGATAATTAAAACTAATACAGGTGGAGGTCTGCACCATACTTGAGGTTAACCACTAGTGTGGAGATTAGATCTATGTCCATGAATTGAGTCTTCACTTACTTCAATCATCTTCCTTAAATAACCAGAATGTATTAAAAAAATTATCTTACATTGTCCACTCCTCATGAGCAACTACCAACTGCCAACTATTACACTTTACTCTTCCAAGCACTCTGCAAACAGTAAATTCTCAATATATACCAGCATGGTATAGCAGAAAGACCATGAGCCTGGGAGTCAGAAGGACATGGATTCTAATTCCAGCTGTGCCACTTGTCTGCTGTGTGGCCTTGGGCAAGTCATTTAACTTCTCTGTGCTTCAGTTGCCTCATCTGAAAAGTGGAGATTAAGACTGTGAGCACCATGTGGTACAGGAAATATGTCCAACCTGATTTGTTTGTATCCACCCCAGTGCCTGGAACATAGCAAATGCTTACAAACACTCCAATTATTATTATTATTTTATTATTATTACCAGTTCCATGATATTTTGGAAGCAGAAGCAGCGTGGCTCAGTGGAAAGAGCCCGGGCTTCGGAGTCAGAGGTCACGGGTTCGAATTCCTGCTCTGCCACTGACAGCTGTGTGACTGTGGGCAAGTCACTTAACTTCTCTGTGCCTCAGTTACCTCATCTGTAAAATAGGGATTAACTGTGAGCCTCATGTGGGACAACCTGATTATCCTGTATCTACCCCAGGGCTTAGAACAGTGCTCTGCACAAAAGCGCTTAACAAATACCAACATTATTATATTTTTCTGGATTTCAGCTATTTTTCTGGATTTCAGCCTACAGTATATTAATGAAGATTCCTCCAGATGATCTCATGGAGTTGCTCCACCAAATGTCTGTAAACTTTTAATTTCAAGGTTGTCAAACTTTCCAAGCAAGGGGGTGGAGCCTGGGAAGAGGGAGATGGAACTTTAAACTGAAGGTTACGTAATACAGTCCAGACCATCCTGAGTCCCAGGATAAGGAAGGTCCCTTCCCCTTGTCTACCCCAGCGCTTAGAACAGTGCTCAGCACATAGTAAGCGCTTAACAAATACCAACATTATTATTATCTTGCTTTCTATAATTCATTCAATCATATTTATTGAGCACTTACTGTTGCAGAGCACTGTACTAAGTGCTTGGGAAAGTACAATACAACAATAAACAGTGACATACCTTGCCCACAGTGAGCTTACAGTTTGGGGGTATTTGTGGGGGGAAAGAGACATCAATGCAAATAAAATTACAGATATGTACATAAGTGATCCGGGCCTGGGTTGGGCAGAAGAGCAAAAAGAGTAAGTCAGGGCAACGTAGAAGGGAGTGGGAGATGAGGATGCAGAAGGGAGTGGGGATGAGGAAAAGTGGGGCTTATACTGGGAAGGCCTCTTGGAGATGTGCCTTCAATAAGGCTTTGAAGTGGGGGAAAGTGGTTGTCAGATTAGAGGTGGGTGGGCATTGCAGGCCAGAGGCAGGACATGGGCTATAGGTTGGCGATGAGACAGGCAAGATCAAAGCACAGTGAGAAGGTTAGCACTAGAGAAGTGAAGTGTGTGGGCTGGTTTGTAGGAGACAAGCTAGCTGAGGTCGGAGGGGCAGGGTGATGGAGTGCTTTAAAACCAATGGTGAGGAATTTTTGTTTGATACAGAGGTGGATACTCAATCACTGGAATTTATGGAGAAATGGGGTGTCATGCCCTGTGTGCTTTTGTAGAAAAATGATCCGGGAAGCAAAAGAGACAAGAGATTTGGAGATCTGCAAGGAGGCTTATGCAATAATCCAGGAGGGATAGAATGAGTTATTGTATTAACGTAGTAGCAGTTTGGATGGAGAGGAAAGGGTGGATTCTAGCGGCTATGCAGGTGGAAGTGACAGGATTTGGTGACAAATTGAATATGTGGGTTGAATGCCAAGGTTACAGGGTTGTGAGACAGGAAGGATGGTGGAATGGTGTACTGTGATGAGAAAGTCATGCAGAGGACAAGAATTGAGTGGGAAGATAAGGAGATCTGTTTTGGACATGTTAAGTTTGAGGCAATGGGAGGACATCCAAGTAGTGATGTTTTGAAGACAGGAGGAGATGTGAGCCTGGGGAGAGAGAAAGAGATCATGGCTGGAGATGCAGATTTGGTTGTTATCTGCATAAAGTGGTAGCTGAAGCTGTGGGAGCAAATGAGTTCTCCAAGGGAGTGAGTATAGGAGAATAGAAGCAGACCCAGAATTGAAAATTGAGGGACCCCCACAGTTAAACAGTGGGAGCCAGAGAAGGAGCCCATGAAGGAGACTGAAAATGAACAGCCAGGGAGATAAGAGAATTCATTCAATAGTATTTATTTCATTCATTCATTCAATAGTATTTATTGAGCACTTACTATGTGCAGAGCACTGTACTAAGCGCTTGGGATGAACAAGTCGGCAACAGATAGAGGCAGTCCCTGCCATTTGATGGGCTTACAGTCTAATCGGGGGAGACGGACAGACAAGAACAATGGCAATAAACAGAGTCAAGGGGAAGAACATCTCCTAAAAACAATGGCAACTAAATAGAATCAAGGCGATGTACAATTCATTAACAAAATAAATAGGGTAACGAAAATATATACAGTTGAGCGGATGAGTACAGTGCTGTGGGGATGGGAAGGGAGAGGTGGAGGAGCAGAGGGAAAAGGGGAAAATGAGGGTTTAGCTGCAGAGAGGTAAAGGGGTTGGCAGAGGGAGTAGAGGACCATCTATACTCACTCCCTTGGTGAACTCATTCACTCCTATGGCTTCAACTATCATCTCTATGCAAATGACAACCAAATGTACATCTCCTTCCCTGTTCTCCCTCCCTCCAGGCTCATATCTCCTCCTGCCTTCAGGACATCTCCACCCGGTTGTCCTCCTGCCATCTAAAACAAAACATGTCTAAGACTGAGCGCCTTATCTTCCCTACCAAACCCTGCCCTCTCCCTGACTTTTCCATCACTGTGGATGGCACTACCATCCTTCCAATCTCACAGGCCCGCAACCTTGGTGTCATCCTTGACTCTGCTCTCTCATTCACCCCACACATCCAATCCGTCACCAAAAACTGCCGGTCTCGCCTTCACAACATCGACAAGATCTGCCCTTTCCTCTCCACCTAAACTGTTACCTTGCTGGTAGAATCTCTCATAATATCCCGACTGGACTACTGACTGAATCAGCCTCCTTTCTTATTTCCCTTCCTCCTGTCTCTCCCCACTACAGTCTTTACTTCACTACCCTGCCCGGATTATCTGTCTACAGAAATGCTCTGGGCATGTCACCACCCCTCCTCAAAAAATTTCCAGTGTTTGTCTATCAACCTTTGCATTAAGCAAAAACTCCTCACTCTCACCTCCCTTCTCTCCTTCTCCTGCTCATCCCACACACTCTGCTCCTCTGCTGCTGACCTCCTAAATGTGCCTCGTTCCCACCTGTCCTATCAGCACCTGGCCCATGTCCTGCACCTGGCCTGGAATGTCCTCCCTGCACACACCCACCAAACTAACTCTCTTCATGTCTTCAAAGCCCTACTGAGAGGTCACCTCCTCCAGGAGGCCTTCCCAGACTAAGCCCTCCCTTTCTCTCTGCTCCTCCTCCCCTTACCATTGCCCCTACTGGCTCCCTCTGCTCTACCCCCTTCCTCTTCCAATACTTGTATATATTTGTACATATTTATTGCTCTATTTAATTAATGATGTACATTCATCTGTGGTTGTATTTTTCTATTTTGATGGTAATGATGCCTATCTGTTTGTTTTGTTTTGTTGTCTGTCTTCCCCTTCTAGACTGTGAGCCTATTGTTGGGTAGGGATTGTCTCTATTTGTTGCCAAATTGTACTTTCCAAGTGCTTAGTACAGTGCTCTGCACACAGTAAGAGCTAAATAAATACCACGGAATGAATGACAGAGGAAAGAGTCAGTGAAGCCAAGGTTGGATAAAGTTTCCAGGAGAAGAGAGTGGTCCACAGTGTCAGAGGATTAAGATAAAGTGGAGGCTGTTGGAAGGCAATGGGGTCTGGTGTTTGTGAGATGGGCTAGGACCCCAGAGGAAAATTTTTCTCCTGAGATAAGATGGAAATGGAGATGGATAGGCAATCGATAGGAGAGGAGATGGATAGGATACGAGTTGGATGAAGATGGAAGATGTATGGATAAGGGCAGGCAGGCAGGCAATGAAGAGAATTAAAGTAGTCCTTTTTTTCCAGAACTAATGATTATCAGCCTTTTCTCTCTAGACTCCTCTAGACTGTAAGCTCACTGTAGGAAGGGAATGTGTCAGTTGACTGTTGTATTATACTCTTCCAAGCACTTAGTACCGTGCTCTTCACAATGTAATTGCTCAATAAATACAATTGATTGACTGACTCTACCTGAATCAGGCGACGTGGAATCTTGGGTTATTTGTGAGAGAGATTTGACAAATACTCAAATTATGCCTTTCTCCCATTTTCAGTTAGTAGGAAGCCACCTGCTTTGGAGTCTGTCATTCAGCTCTCCCTTTAGCATGCATCATACCATCATTAGTCTGTGCTGAATACTGTCCTGGGCCTTGGAAAAAAATGGCTGCAAACTGTATTGTCCTACTTAGTATGAATTGAATGGTCTTTTTTTTTCCTGGATCTGTTCATTAATCTGACCATCTACTCTTATGCCTGACCTAGTAAGCCAACTTTTAAGCCAACTCTGGCTTCTCTATATAAAAGTTTCCTTTAAGCACTGATATTCACCCCACTCTCAGCACTTATGTACATATCTGTGATATATTTTATTGTCTATCATCCCTTCTAGAAAAGTGCCTCGTAGGCAGGGAAATAGTTTACCAACTCTGTTATATTATAATTTCCCAAATGCTTAGACAGTGTTCTGAACCCAGTAAGTGCTCATTACCTGTTAGGTGGTACAGATTTTGGGAAAACTCACTGGGTGGCGGTGGTGGGTGTGGACTTGCTAGTTGGAATATAGTGAGAGAGAAGAAAGGAGTAATCACTCAACTTCTCTGTGCCTCAGTTCACTCATGATAGGAAAAAATTGATAAGCAGTCACTGAGTATTATATCAATCAATGGTGTTTATTGAGAGCTGAGGGTTGGGTGAATATAAAGTGCTTAAAGGAAACAACTTTATGCATGGAAGCCAGAGTTGACTTAAAAGACAAATCAAGGTCAGGCATGAGAGAAATTATCAGAATAATAAACAGATCCATTAAAAAAGGACTGCTTTATTTCATACTGTTCAAATAGGACATTATATTTAGCAGCATCTTCTCCAGCACCCAAAACAATATGCAGCACAAATGTGTCTCTTCTCCCATTCTGCTCACCCCCACCCACTTTCTCCATCTTGTCTCCAGAGTAAAACCTTAAGAATAAAAAATTATAATAAAAATGATAAATAAAATAAAGTTAAAAAGGACTACTTTAATTAGCTTCTCTAAATGTATGCTCCCAAGCCCTCACCCACTTGACTTCCATTTGTATCTTGTAAAATCTTCAGAAGAAAAGGATGTAAATAAAAGAAAATAAAAAGGGTAAAGTCTTTTTTTAAAAAGAATAAAATAGTTCAATTCCCTTTTCCTCCATATGCCCCCTCTTCCATGACTGCTCCAGGATTGTAAGGGCTATCAGGGGTGGGAACAATAGGACTAGGGGAGGGAGGGGAAAGAGGAAAGCAAGGAAGGTGGCACCAAGTAATAGAGTAATTCAACCTTTTCTTGAGGTTTTTAGGCTTGATAAGGCACCATGACAACCTCAGAGGTCAAGCACACAATTGTCTTGCAAATCATATAGAAGCAGTGTGGCTTACTGGAAAGTGCCCAGCCTTGGGAGTCAGAGTCCATGGGTTAGAATCACGGCTCTGCCACTCGTTAGCTGTGTGACTTTGGGGAAGTTACTTAACTTCTCTGTGCCTCAGTTACCTCATCTGTAAAATGGGGACTAAGAATATATCTACAAGATTACCTTATATCTACCCCAGGGCTTAGAACTGTGCTTGGCACATAGTAAGCACTTAACAAATACTATTATTATTATTATTGTATCACTGTCTTGCTACTTAAATACCATTGATTGATCTAAACTCTTGAATTCAAGCTGTTATAGAAAGTGACACATGAGCTTGAAAGTTCTGAGAGAATGATAACAACTTAAAATGTAAATTTATAGTATCTCCTTGGTCTTAAATTTTCAGGCTACTTAATGACTAAAATAGGAACCTGCTTGGAGAAGTAATGACATTTGGAAATTTATTTCAAGTTCCAAAATAGCTCTGACAGAGATTTTAACCCGCCTCTAACTGTGGCTGATAATACCACTCCGTGACTGACAATTCCTTTCCAATTATGGAAACATAAATATGGTCCCTTGCTGTGTAGTTGCATTGGCTGCCTGCAGTGCCTAGGTTTAGTTTTTTATTCTTTTTCTTGGTTTATCTTCTGGAATCATCTTTCTTAAATCAAACAATTTCTAATCGTTATATATTGTCCTTACCATTCACTTTAAACCACTCAATCAGTACACCCTATCCTACCTCTCTTCACTGATCTACTACAACCCAGCCTGCACAATCCACTCCTCTAGCACTAGCTTACTCAACTGGGCACTAATTTTGTCTATCTCACCACAGACACCTTTTCTATGTCCTCCCCGTAGCCTGGAGCTCCAGAGCTCCCTCTCCCACTCCCTTCACCTTCAAAGCATTATTAAGGTCACATCTCCTCCAAGAGGTCATCTGCAGTTAAAATTTCTTTTCCCTGGCTTGCTCTCCCTTCTGCATCATCTCTGCACTTGGATCTGTGGACTTTAGACATTTGATATTCATCCTACCTCCATCCCAACAGTACTGATGTACATATCTTTAAATTATATATTATAAATTACTCATTTATTCATATTAATGTGTCTCCTCCTCTAGACTATAAGCTGATTATTGGCTTTTATTTTGAATATTTTGTAAATAAGTTCATGTCTCTCTCTGCCACAAGAGTGTAAGCTCCTTATGGTAATGGGATATCCTTTATATTAATACTACTACTACTCATATTGCTACTATCAAATGTTTTCTTCAGTAATTCAAATTATCCAAAGCTCAAAGTCTTCACTGACTTCTCCTGCAAACTAACTGCACACTATCCAATAAGGCTCAGATACACAAGGTAGCAAAATCATCAATTTAAAAGGTCATCATGTCTATTTGGCACCAATGGACAGCAGGTTTCACACCATATCAATCAATCAATGGTATCTGTTGAGCACTTACTGCATGCAGACTATACTAAGTGCTTGGATGAATACAATCCAACATACTGAAGGTATACTGAGGTCACATTATAACTGGAACCTGGAATACCACAAAAAGCAAAACAGGCTTCTCAAGTAGTTTTGAAAGTATTTCCAGTTACAAGCTGCAGACTAAATTGAAGATTGATTGCTCATATATAGTTTCCAAAATTCAATTAAACTGAGAGTCCTGGATCCACCATGTAAAATTCCTTAAGCAGTTATATATTTGTTACCCATAAGCCATTCTTAGTATCAAAGGGCAAATAGAATCACAAAAAAGGAGACCCTACAACTCAATCAGTTCACTAGTATCAAAGAATTAGCAAATTATGGTTCTTCGGCAGATTGGCTCATTTTGTGCAATGATGTATTGATCTGGTGAAATCCTTCAAGGTGAGCCAATCAGTGAGCAGTTTATATTGTCTCCTGATTGTCTTCATAAATTATAAAGTCACCTGCTGCTGCAAGCAGGTGAGGGTACTAGGGAAGAGGGAGGCAAGACTTCCAGTGAAGCTCTGGAAGAAAGGATTCAGGCCGAGAATGTGGGGTGCAGAGTTTGTAGGAAGCTCTGCAGTGAATTGAAGGTGGAGTGAGTGGAGGAAAGATTAGCAGAGAAGAGAACCTAACAGTACTTGAATTATGCTCTCTTTCTGATTACAATTATTAGGAATTCATTCATACATAGCCACCATTCTTTTGATTATGTCTTTCATATTTCTCCTAGTTCCCTTCCTCTGAAGCTGACCCTGCAGAGGGAGCCAGGGTCAGAAGCTGTCAAGGCCCTTCCTTAAAAGCTGATCGGGAACAGGTCAGAGAGTATTCTATATTCAGGAAGGGCTGGGTAAAGGGAGAGGAATAGAAAAGCCATGCTGGCAGGCAGGATGAAAATCCATCTCCCCATTTTTCAGCCCTGGCTCCAGAGCAGTGGCCAGAGCAGAAAAGCCCTTCCTTTCCCTCCCGTTAAAGCAGGAAAGCACCTGCAACTCGTTGTTAGACCTTGGAACCTCTGGGCTAAGACTCATGTAGGCAAAGGATATGAAGATGCCAAATTCTCCTGCCCCTTGCAGTGGGCTGGGACTGTGTCCTGGCCGGGGATGGAACAAGCCTCAAGCTTGCTTTCTTTTTATTTAAAAAAATGATGAAAAATACATCCAGATTTGACTTCTCTTTTCTCTTTCCCAAATGGGCCTAAGAGGCCATCAGGCCATGGAAATGCTAATCCCTTTATAGCCAAGTTATCTGGGGCAGAAATGACCTGTAGACCAGAAAGCACTGTGGCCAGTGCCTGACCCAGTTGGGGGAGGTGCTCATTCCTCCATCCTGGCTGGCCTTGGATGCCCCAGTTTACAGGAAAAATGATACCATCAAAGTCTGGCCTGCAATTCCGGGCATGGTGGCACCATCACCCACCCCCTATGTCTGTACTGAGCTGCACCTATGACTCCATCATGGCTGAGGGGAGGGATGGGGGAACTGTCTGTCAGGGGCATGTATGGAGGGCCGGCACCAGGCCAGCATCAGATTGCTTCATATGAGTGGCAGATGACATGGATGCAAAGCCAGGTTGGATTACAGCTCAACCCTTTCACCTCAGAACTGGTAGAATCGATAAGGACACCCAGACACATTTGCACATTTCTAACACAATCAAATGCTTCTTATGCAAATTGCACTCTCATAGCTTAGCCCTTGCTACATAGCACATATTAGAAACAGAAATAAACCTAAGTAGCCACTCTAATTTAATCAATCAGTTGTATTCACTGAGTATTATTCTGTGCTGGGAGAATACAATAGAATTAGTAGAAACAATCTCTCTTCTCAACAAATTTACAATGTAGCAGGGAGACGGACACTAAAAATAAATTACAAATAGTGGGAAACAAAGGAATAAGAGAAAGTATTTTAAAGATAGCATGAAGATTATGCTATTTATTTATTTATGCTATTTATTTAAGAGGATTTATTCAGCATTTACTATGTGCGGAGCTCTGTACTATGCACTGTACACTAGAACATGCATACATACATGTGCATTCCATTTTTGTTTAGATTATTTTGTAGGTCTTTTCATGCTTGCCTTCTCCACTAGTGCAAACTCTTTATGGTAATGTAATGTGCTTTATAGGTCTTAATTGGTTAGGACAGAGCATTGCGCCCAGTGGACTCTCATTAAATAGTATTATTACTACTTTTACTAGTACCACTATTACTATTAATATTCCTACTAATATTATGTCCTTTCTATAATACTGATGCTACACAAATTCATAATCATTGCATTTCTTCTTGTGTATGTGCTTTAAGAGCACAGTCATCAGCATTCATTCATTCACTTGTATTTATTAAATGCTTACTGTGTGCAGAGCACTGAACTGAGCACTTGGGAAGTACAATTCAGCAACAAATAGAGACAATCCCTACCCACAATGGGCTCACAGTCTAGAAATGGGCTCAATCTTTCCTAGAGAACTTTTGATGTTGGAAAAGAGTAATAATAATACTAGTAACAAGTACTAGTAATAGTAATAGGGAATGGCATTTAGCAAATAGATGACACTCATGCAAATTTTGTGAGCCAAACATTTTTATAGACTTAATTCCATTTGAAATTCATGAAACTTTGGCCTAGAGAACTGAAGAATTACTACTAATATAAAGAAAGCGCAACATAGAGTCTAGTTATGGCTAAATACAACAGGTGCTAACACATTTGTTAAAGTGGACCACCAGTTACATTATTAAGATATTAAGAGAGGTTTCCATTTATTATACTTACAAAATTAAGTTCAAGGCTACTGTTCAAATCTTGACAGCATCCAATTCCAGCTTTCAACTTGCAGCATATGCAATCTGACTTGAACAACAAAGACAGAGAAAGGATAGGATGCAGTAATAGTTCAGCATCATTTAGTATAGTCATTCTACAGGAAAATGACTTGGAAGGACTAGATGACATTGTAACAGCTTCAGTTCTATGAAAAAAGTAGATTTTCTTTGAACAGATGGTAACAAGTGATATGGAAGTGATACTAAATTAAGAATAATAAATAAAAGGATGCTCAATTAACTAAAAAACCCACTTTATTTGGTTTGCTGAAATTTTGCATTTCCTACTGCCAAAGGACTCTTACAAACATTGTCACAAAGCCTGCTGTAATAGCCATATTTGAAGGTGTTTATCATAGTGGTAGAAAAGCACAATAGGACAAGTAGCAGAGATGAGGGGTTGGATTGTAAGCCCCTAGAACTATGCAACCGGAATTTATTCTGGAATTTATTAAGGATGATTTGTTTTTTCCACATACCTAAACACTTCATCAGATTCTTGGCAGTTTGTGTAACTGGGGAAAGGTTTACACTCTCAAGGAGCTTCCCAGAAGGTTTTTGTTTTTGTATGTTTGTTTTTTCACTCTTGTTGTTTTTCTTTGTTTTACTAGGGCCCAGACTCGATATGTTCCTGCTATGAGTAGAGGAATGGAATGAGCTGCCTAGCATGTAAAAGTTAAAACTTTATTATAATTCTCGAGGAAATAAAAAACTATTCAATATATTTATTAGTCTTCATTTCTTTTCATGTTAGTTAGCCCATCTGATTCTAACTGCACCTCATAGATTCCGAGGCAATCTCAACTGCTCCTGTAGATCCACAGCCACTGGTCACTGGCAATGTTGTGCTCATGGCATGTCAGGGGACCAAGTCATTCATGACCTGGATGACTAGGAAAATGAGGGCCATTTAGTAATAATAATAATAATAGTATTTGTTAAACAGTTACTATGTGCCAGGCAATGTACTAAGCGCTGGGAGTGACACAAGCAAATCTGGTTAGACACAGTCCCTGTCCCACCTGAGGCTCACAATCTTAATCACCCTTGACATTAAGGTAATTGAGGCACAGAGAAGTGAAATGACTTGCTCGAGGTCTCACAGCAAACAAGAAGAGAAGCCTGGATAAGAACCCAGATATTTCTGACTCCCAGGCCCATGCTCTACTAGGCCACATTCCTTATGAAACCATCCTGATGGTTTCAGGATGTTTTGTAATCGATCAGTCAATGGCATTTATTGAGCACTTACTATGCGCAGAGCTTAGTACTTAGTACAATGTTCTGCACAAAGCACTTAGTAGATAATCCAAGGGATTGTAAACCATGCAAGTGAACCTGATGCCTTGGTTTGTGGATGCATCCAATTCTAATATTGAGATCTAACTTCCACATCTTTTTTGGCTATTGTATAAACATCATTACAGTGCTTTTCTAGCAGCAGATGCTTTTATTCTCAGCTTAGTGATATTGAGGGACAGTTTTTAAAATTTTTAAATATGAAGATGTCAAAGAGAAGCAAGGATAAAAAACTGGCAAATGTTCAATGATTTAAAACAAATTTCATATAAAGTGCAATTTTTGTGACTGAAAATTTTTTGAAAATAATTTTCAATGAAAATGTAAATCTCTGAAGCAGAAAATCATAATGTGCTCCTCCAAGAAGTATTTACTGATTAAGTACTACCTTCCCAACAACTGCCCTTAAAACTTACTTTTATACACCTAATTAAAAAAAATGACTACATAAATGACTAAAACATCTATATATTCATCCTCCCTTAATGATTAATCCTTAATTGCTTCTCCTCCATATATCTGTGAGTGGATGTATCTGATTCCTCTGTAGTTCCTGATAGAAAGGAGCTGTCTCTCTTTTTCAGTTGAACTCTCCCAAATATTTAGTACCATTTTTGCTCATAGAAGTGCACAATAAATGAATTAATTGATCTCTTAGGGTCCAGAAATAGTTAATGCAGCTTCAAAATCTTGTGACTAATTCTAGAGAAAATCCAAATAATTATTACCTAATACACCACCTAATGAAAGTGTGCAGATGTATGAGAGAACACATATCCCTTAGCAACACAATTTCTCTCTTTTTCCTTACCATTTCAGGCTCCCATTTCCTCCAGTTGCTTTCATTCAAGCTACCAATAGTATTTTTTGAACACCTGTGTGCAGAGCACTGTATTAAGAAGTTGGGTGAGTAGAATAGAATAGAATAGATAAGCACGTAATTACAATTAGGAAGAAAGTATTGGGATATGAACTCAAATGACATAGAGTGGCAATGTAACCAAGCACATGGTTAAAGCATAAGTGCTGGACTCGCAGTTGTGGGGATCTAAGGTGAGGAGAAAATAGATTAATCACGAGGGATGGACCCTGGCAGAGATGTGGTTTTAGAAGGACTTTGAAGATGGGGATGGGAAAGTCTGCCAGATGTAAAGGGAGAGGAAATTACAAGGAAGGTGTGAGCAGGGAATTAGTGGCTGGGTGAGGTTGCCTTGAGATGAACTAAGCAAATGAGCTGGGGTGCAGCAGGAGAAAAACAAGGATAAGAAGCAGGGAGGAAACCAATTGAGCACCTAATGGCGATGGTCAGGAATTTCTTCTTGTTGCAGAGAAGAAAGGACAATCCTTGGTGGATTCTGAGAATTGAGAAGGCATATGCAGAACAATGTTTCAGAAAAATATCAGAGCAGCAGGGTAAACTATGGAGTGTAGAGGAGAGATAATAATAATAATTGTGGTATTTATTAAGCACTTACTATGTGCCAGGCACTGTATTGAGCTCTGGGGTAGATTCAGGCAAATATGTCCTTGGGGTGGGCCATATGGTTAACTCCTATATGGAGCTCACAGTCTTAATCCCCATTTTACAGATGAGGTAACTGATAAGTGAAGTGACTTGCCCCAGGCCACATAGCAGACAAGCGGCAGAGCAGGAATTAGAATCCATAACTCCCAGGCCCATGATTTATTTATTACATCATGATGCTTCCCCTACTGGAAGCAGATATAGTAGAGATGAGGTTGTTCATTCAATAGTATTTATTGAGCGCTTACTATGTGCAGAGCACTGTACTAAGTGCTTGGAATGTACAAATCGGCAACAGATAGAGACAGTCCCTGCCCATTGACGGGCTTATAGTCTAATCAAGGGAAACAGAGAGACAAAAACAATAGTAATAAATAGAATCAAGGGGATGAACATCTCATTAAAACAATAGCAATAAATAGAATCAAGGTGATCTACATCTCATTAACAAAATAAATGGGGTAATGAAAATATATACAATTGAGCAGACGAGCACAGTGCTGAGGAGAGGGGAAGGGAGAGGGGGAGGAGCAAAGGGAAAGGGGGGAAAAAGAGGGCTTAGCTAAGGGAGGTGAAAGGGGGTAGAGGGGGAGCAGAGGGAACAGAGGGAAAAGGGGAAGCTCAGTCTGGGAAGGCCTCTTGGAGGACGTGAGCTCTGAGTAAGTTTTGAAGAGGGGAAGAGAATTAGTTTGGCAGAGATGAGGAGGGAGGGCATTCCAGGACTGTGGGAGGACATGGCCCAGGGGTCGACAGTGGGATAGGCGAGAATAGGGAATGGTGAGGAGGTGGGGGGCAGAGGAGCAGAGCATGTGGGGTGGGCAGTAGAAAGAAAGAAGAGAGGAGAGGTAGGAGGGGACAAGGTGATGGAGAGCCTTGAAGCCTAGAGTGAGAAGTTTTTGTTTTGTGCGGAGGTTGATAGGCAACTACTGGAGGTTTTTAAGAAGGGGACTGACATGCCCAGAGCATTTCTGAAGGAAGATGAGCCAGATGGCAGAATGAAGAATAGACTGGAGCAGGGAGAGACAGGAGCAAGGGTGATCAGAGAGAAGGCTGACAAAGTAATCCAACCGGGATATTATGATAGCCTGTACCAGTAAAATAGCCATTTGAGTGGAGAGCAAAGGGCAGATCTTGGCGATATTATAATGGTGAAACGGGCACGTTTTGGTGAAGGATTGGATGTGTGGGGTGAACAAGAGAGCCAAGTCAAAGATGACACCGAGGTTGCGAGCCTGAGAGACGGGAAAGATGGTCATACCATCCACAGTGATAGGGAAGTCAGGAAAAGGACAGGGCTTGGGCGGGAAGATAAGGAGTTCAGTTTTGAATATGTTGAGTTTTAGGTGGTGGGCAGACATCCAGGTAGAGATATCTTGGAGGCAGGAGGAGATGTGAACCTGAAGGGAGGGGGAGAGGACAGGGGCAGAGATGTAGATCTGTGTGTCATCTGCATAGAGTTGAAACCATGAGAGTGAATGAATTCACCAAGGGAGTGAGTGTATATGGAGAACAGAAGAGGGCCAAGAACTGACCCTTGAGGAACCCCAACAGTTAGAGGATAGGAAGGGAAGGAGGAGACTGCAAAGGAAACCGAGAATGAACAGCCAGAGAGATAAGAGGAGAACCAGGAGAGGACAGAGTCCTTGAAGCCAAGGTGAGATAAACTGTGGAGGAGTAGGGGATGGTCTGCAGTGCCAAAGGCAGCTGAGAGGTCAAGGAGGATTAGGATAGAATAGGAGCCATTGGATTTGGCAAGAAGGAGGTCATGGGTGACCTTAGAGAGAGCAGTCTCGGTAGAGTGGAGGGGCAGAAGCCAGATTGGAGGGGGTCCAGTAGAGAATGGGAGTTGAGGAATTCCAAGCAGCGAGTGTAGATGACTTGTTCTAGGATCTTGGAAAGGAAGGGTAGTAGGGTGATAAGGTGATAACTCTAAGGGGAAGTGGGGTCGAGAGAGGGTTTTTTTTAGGATGGGAGAGACATGGGCATGTTTGAAGGCAGTGGGGAAGAAGCCATTGGAGAGTGAGTGGTTAAAGATGGAAGTTAAGGAGGGGAGGAGGGAAGGGGTGATGGTTTTTATAAGGTGAGCGGGAATGGGGTCCGAAGCACAGGTGGAGGGAATGGCACTTGCGAGGAGGGAGGAGATCTCCTCTGAGGATACTGCAGGGAAGGATGGGAAAGTAGGGGAGAGGGTTGCGGGGGAGGGCAGGAGTGGGAGGGTTGACTTTGGGGAGCTCAGTCCTGATTGTGTTAATTTTCATGATGAAGTAGGTGGCCAGATCGTTGGGGGTGAGGGATCGGGGAGGGGGAGGAACAGGGAGCCTGAGGGAGAGAATTAAAGGTCCGGAATAATTCGTGGGGATGATGGGGATGGGTGTCAATGAGGGAAGAAAAGAAGTTTTGCCTGGCATAGGAGAGGGCAGAGTTAAGACAGGAAAGGATAAAGTTGAAATGGATAAGGTCGGCTTGGTGCTTGGACCTTCTCCAGCAGCACTCAGCAGCTCGAGCAAAGGAGCATAGGAGGTGGACAGAGGAAGTGATCCAGGGCTGTGGGTTAGTGGAGCGAGAGCGGTGGAAGGAAAGGGGGGCGAGAGAGTTGAGATGAGTAGAGAGGGTGGAGTTGAGGTTATGGAGTTGAAGGTTATGATCTGAGAGAGGTTCTTGCACTAGACAAGTCAGGAAACAACTGAACAAAGAATGTGAAGATTATATTAATATAGGATGTTTGTCCAAGAGATAGAAAATATGATCCGAAGAGGGTTTTAGTGTTGGTGGTAAGGTATAGTCAGGCAATCTTGGTGGGAAGTAGATCCAGACAATGGGAACAGCATGAGCTAGGGTCCTGAAAGCTTCCACAAAGGATTATCATTTTTAACTATGACCCACTTATTTTGTGAAGTCCTCCAGAATGAGTGGATAAGCAAGCTAACACAGTTTCTCCATGCCTCATCAATTGTACAGGTAGTTCAAACTACATTATTCACCGACCTAGCAAAAATGGGGCAGAACCAGGGAAAAGGAGGTGAGACATTCTGGTGAGCCTAGATTCTACCCCACTCTACCCCTCCCCACCTCTACCAACACCAACCCTTCTGTAACCCCCATATGCATCCCTTTGGTCCCCCAGACGGATAATGGGGGAGTAGGGTTATGGAAGGAAAAGAAGCCTGTGGCAAGTACAACCCTTCTCCAGGAGTCCACACAGAACTGCTCACAAGCATCCCCCACCATCTCCAGGAGTCATTTATAGGACAGCTGTGGTAGTGGGCACAAACCTTATCCACACCTAAGGAGATGTGATGTTGCATAGTGAGGCTTACGTGGAGGGGGAGGGAGGACAGAAGGGGGCAGCAGGCTCAACCTCCCTGCAAAACACTCATGGATTAATGGAAAGAGCATGGGCTTGGGAGTCAGAGGTCATGGGTTCTAATCCCAGCTCTGCCACTTGTCTACGGTGTGACGTTGGGCAAGCCACATAGCTTCTTTGAGTCTCAGTTCCCTCATCCGTAAAATGGGGATTAAGATTGTGAGCCTCACGTGGGACAACCTGCTTACCTTGCATCTATCCCACTGCTTAAAACAGTGCTTGGCACATAGTAAGCATTGAACAAATACTATTATTATCAGTATCATTTCCCTGATGAGCCAGGAAATGGCAGTGTGAAGCCAGGAGGAGATAATAGTAGTGGGTCAGTGCACTTGGAACAGGGAAGGATACAGATTTTAATTTTTCAGGAACATTCTGTCTCCTCTCTCTCATTCTCCATGTCCCACTATGATTTCACTGTGTTGTAATTCAACTCTTTCAACTGTGTGGAGAATAACCAGGTACAGGCACCAAGGGACAGCCTTAATATAATCAAGAGTAGCTTAGGCAATTAGCCCTTTATTGAAAACCTTCTTTCATTCATTCATTCAAGAAGCAGCGTGGCTTAGTGGAAAGAGCACGGACTTGGGAGTCAGGGGACTTGGGTTCTAATCCTAGCTCTGCCATCCTAGCTGTGTGATGTCAGGCAAGTCACTTAACTTCTCTGTGCCTCAATTACCTCAACTGTAAATGGGGATTAAAAGTGTGAGCCCCATGTGGATCAACCTGATTACCCTGTATCCACCCCAGCTCTTATAACAGTGCTTGGCACATAGTTAGCACTTAAATACCACAATTATCATTATTATTATTATTCATTCAATCGTATTTATTAAGCACTTACTGTATGCAGAGCACTGTACTAAGCACTTTGTAAAGTACAGTACAACAATAAACAGTGACATTTCCTGCCCACAACTTGCTCACAGCCTAGAGCGGGGGAGACAGACATGACTACAAGCAAATAAAATTACAGATATATACATAGAGTGCTGTGGGACTGGTGGGGAAAGAGCAAAGGAAGCAAGTCAGGGCAATGTAGAAACAAGTGGGAGATGAGGAAAAGAGGGGTTTAATCTGGGAAAGCCTCTTGGAGGTGATGTGCCTTCAATAAGACTTTGAAGGAGGGGGAAAGTAATTGTCAGAGTTGAGGAGGGAGGTATTGTAGGTCAGAGGCAGGACACAGGCAGAGATGCAAGGGTCAAGGGCGAAATGCATTTTCATAGGAAACTTCGTAGTCAGGAAGAGCTGGAGCTGGAAAACAGTTGGTGAAGATATCCGACCTGAAATGTGACTTGAAACTGTTTTTACTTGACTTATTTTTAAATCCATCACATACCACTTGCTATAGATTCAATCATATCTCTCCATTCATTGGAGGAGGTGGAGAGAAAGCTATCTCCAAGGTGTGCAAGACATTCTTAGATCTTCTTTTGAAAGGGAAATGATCGCTGCTGTTCTTACATTCATGGGCTGTGAAGTCTGAAAAGTAAACCTCTGTAAGGGATCTGGGGCAGGGGAGATGTGTCCATTCCAACAAAACAAAAGCTTAGGTTTCCATGACTATCTCTTCCATGACTATCTCATGATCTTGGATTTAGTAGAGAAAACAGAGGACAGTCCAAGATAAATGCTTCCTATACCCAAAAGAACATAAAACTCATTCATCTTGGGTATTTTGGGTATTTTGACTGGAGCATTGGAAGAAGATTTCTTGGAAGTTGTTCTACCTAGGATTATGATGATGTTGACCATCTGCATTGGATCCATGACAGAGTGACCTGTTAATCAGGTAAAATCTTTCAAGATGATATATCAGATGGTGTTATAAAATGTTTTCAGACAATCTATCTCCCAGATTAAATTGGATCATCCGATCTGGTGAGCAAGGGGGGCAAGGGACTTTCCGTGAAGCTCATGAGGAAAGAACTCAGGATGGTAGTGGGTGCAAGTGCAGTTCCCTCCAAAGCTGAAGCATCTGTGGGTGAATCTGGAGCTGAAATCCATGGTGGGGGACCCCACTCTGGGATGCCATAGCAAGGGCTCTCTTGGCTGGTTGTGGAGAGCAGCTGGTTCTGTCACTGTCACAGCTCTCAGGGTTGCAGGAGGAATAGGAAGAATTTGGAGAACTGCCATTAGTGCTGCTCTAAAAAAAAACCAACAACAATTCTCCTGGTGCTGGTTTTACCCCTTCTGTGGATATGACTGGATTGGGGCAGGTGGTGGGGAAAAAATAAATTCTGTGGCATTGGTGAATCCAACTTCTAAGTCAGTGCTTAGAATACTGCACATGGTAAGCAGGTCACAAATACCAACATTATTATTCTACCCTTACACCCTTTCTCCTCTGTCATTTTCTGTGGTTCTGCACCCCAAGAAGCTAGAGTGGCAGTGGGTGGCCCCAGTTTTGGTAGCACCTATGGTTACTTTAGCTTTTATCCCTCCTAAGATTCCCTCTGACCTCTCTCAGTGATACAAGGAGCTGAGATGACTGTGAACATGGAGAAGCAACAGTCCCAGCTCCAAATCTCTTCCATAACTGGGACATTGTAACTGGGGATGGGGAAAGATTCTGAACTTGATTTTTCAGAAATAAGCTCCCCACCTCTAGGTATCTGTACCCCACTGTGATCTCACTATTACATGGGAACAGTGGGATTTTAATAAAGCTTCTGCTGAGGTGCAGCATCTCTAGCTCCAAACCTCTCCCACAGCAGGACAGGGAAGGATACACATTTTCTCTGTACCTAAGAAAGTTTTAATAAAGTTTCAGATCTTGTCTGGCTTCTGGATACTAATTTTGATTTTTCAGAAACATTCTCTTCATTTATAATAAAGATTTAATGAAGTTTAAATATGGTTCATCTCAGAAGTGACCAATCAGGAAAGGCATTTTATAACCTTGCCATAAATTAAACCTTTCGACTGAATGAATAGGGGAACCATGGATAGCTATAATTCAATCATAGTTTAAAAAGTCCACACCCCTGTCATGTATCCTCTACAATCAGTTCTTTAACAAATTCAGCAATGAAAATCTATAACTAGTCAGTGTCCCTCTGAGATATCCTAGCAGATATCCTGCTTCTTCAGAAAATTCTATTCAAAGATATGCAGTCCATCAATACATTCTTTTTTTTTCTTCAGTAATGAAACAGTTAGTGAAGTCTTCCTCAATCTTGAATTTCTCTTTCCTATTACTTACATACAATGAAATAGACAGATGATTCAAGGAGGAGAACCTACTTCAGTGACGTTTCAAATCCATGGCAAAAAATGGAGAATAATGTAGCTATTATAGCAAATTCAACATAATATAAAAATCTTTGGAATTAAATGGATAAAATCTATCACTGTTCTCTTTATAATGCTGAGTTTCTTTTCTTATTGGAATGGAGAACTGTCTTGTGCTCTGTATGTCAGAGTTGCTAAAAAAGACTTCTGGAAAGATGAACATTTCTCCACTATTGATGTAACCAAGGCAATCACTTGAGGAGGAACAGGTTTCAGTTGTGGTTGGTGAATTTTTAGGTGGTGAGGATTGATGTTGCATGCCCCACATATCCATTCTTTACAAATAGTTTCCCTATTGTACATATCCTCTGCTCCAGTGCTCATCCCCAATGTTACTCTTGGGTCATACCTACAATTTGCAAAGAGCATGACAGCTGGTAGAAAAAGATAAAAGAATTGGAGCAGATAGAACCTGCTGCTCACAGTCCTTAGAGCTACAACCTGATTTTCACCCCAATGCATATAGTTTGTTTACAATTTGGGAATAGCAGAGTTTGACTTCTCAAAGGCAACCTGGCAAGGCAGCATGACCACAGTCCTTTTTTCCCATGAATGTCATCTAATTGACCAAATAATTCACAATTGCAAGTGGATAGATGTATTATCCTGTCCCCACAGTGTCAGTCTGCCTGAATTCTAAAGGTAGGCTTTGAAAATACCTGAAATGTTTTCCTGACCTAGGTAACTTCAGGAAATCTGGATGTGATTACTGAAATTTGGGAGAGAAGGGGATAAAGTTATTTTCCTCCCCTTAAGACCCAGGCAGGGCTTCATTGCCTTCGGGAGTCTAATAAATAAAATACCATGAGTAAGAAGGAAAAGAAAACGTATTTCCTAGCCTCTGTGCAAGGATTGAAGTAACTTGTTAGGTGCAGAATATCAGGAACCTGATTTTGAACTAATCATTCCATCAAATAATCATCTTAATTGACCATTTGCTATGTGCAGAACACTGTATGAAGCATTTGGGAGACTGCACTATAACAGATTTGGTGGACATGTTCCCTGCCCTCATACAGCCCACAATCTAGATGGGAGACAGACATTAAAATAAATAATGTATATATATACATAAGTGCTGTAGGGCTGAGAGTAGGGTGAATAAAGGGTACAGTAATTATTAATAACTTTGGAATATGGACTGAATGTTTTCATAAAAAAATGTACAGACATATGGACTGGAATGGGAAGAGACAGGACACAGGGAGGTTAGTGAGAAGGTTGATGAAGTGCTCAAGAAAAGATAGCATAAGTGCTTGGATCAATGTGAAAGTATTTTGTATAGAGAGGACTAGAAGATTTTAGCAATGCTATGTCAGGATTTGATGATATATTGAATATGTGGTTTGACTGAGAGAGATGAGTTAAGGGTAATGTGCTGAGACAAGAAGGGTGATGGTGCTGTCTACAGTAATAGGAAAATCATGGGGGAGGACAGGATTTGGGTGGAAAAGTGAGGAATTTTGTTTGGACATGGAAAGTTTGAGCTGTCAGCAGAAAATCCAACTAGAGATGTCTTAAAGAGAGAGATCAGGGCTTGAAATGTAGATTTGGTATTCATCCACATAGAGATTGTAATTGAAGCCATGGGAACAAGTGATTTCTCCAAGGGAGTAGTGAGGTTGGAGAATAGAAGTGGATCAAGAACTGAGCCCTGAGGGGCTCCAACAGATAGGGGGCTAGAGACAAAGGTTGAGCCTGCAAGAGTGACTGAGATTTAGTGGCCAGAGAAGTAGGAAGAGAAGCAGGAGAGGAGAGTATCAGTGAAGCCAAAGTTAAAGATTTCCAAGAGAAGGGGATGGTCCACAATGTCAAAGACAGGTGAGCGGTCAAGGAGTTTTAGGATGGCGTAGAGGCTGTTGGGTTTGGCAAGAAGGAGTTCATTGGTGACCTCTGAGCGGGCAGATTTCATGAAATGAAGGTTGCAGAAACCATACTGAAGGAGGTAAACAAGAAACCTGGAAGAGAGGAAGTGGAGGCAATGGGTGTAGACAACTAACTCAACAAGTTTGGAGAGGAATGGTGGTAGGGAGATGAGGTAATTAATAACTGAGTGTGCTGTGGTTTAAGGGATAATTTTTTGGTAGGAGGTAGGGGATACATGGCCATGTTTGGAAGCAGTAAGGAAGAAGCCATTGGAGAGTTAATAGCTGAAGACAGCAATCAGTAAGGAAATAAGCGAGGGCCTAACTGTTTTGATAAGGTGTTAAAGGATAGGGTTGGAGACAAAGGTGGAGGGGTAAATTGTGAAAGGAGTTGGAACATCTCTTAAAATGCTGCTGGGAAAGATGGGAGAGTTGTAGAAGGGAAAGGAATTCATGCAGGGATTGGAGAGAAGCAGGTTTAATTTTAGGAAGATGATACCCAAATCACATTCACAAAGGACCCAGGTTTCCAGCTCCAGAAATTTTCAGGGGAAGTGATCGTGTGTGGCTAGCTCTTGGTTAATCAATCAATGCAAAACGTGTACATTGAACATGTACTCTGTGCCTAGCACTGTACTAAACACATGGGAGAGGGTAATTGAGTTGGTAGAAATGATCCCTGCCTTAAGAGAATTTACAGTGTAGTTGAGGAGACAGGTGTTAAAAATAAATTGCAGATAGGGAAAACAGTGGAGTATATATATATATATATATATATATATATATATATAGTATTTGTTAAGCACTTAACTATGTGCCAGGCACTGAACTAAGCATTAGGGTAGATACAAGTAAATCAATATGGACATAGTCCATGTTCCACATGGAACTTACAGTATTAATACCCATTTTACAGATGAGGTAAACGGTACCATTATAACCTCTAATTCAGTGCTCAGTGCTGCTTCCCATTCAATTTATTCGTCCATTCATTCAATCATTTATTGAGCGTTTACTATATGCCGAGCACTGTACTAAGTGTTTGAATGTACAATTCGGTAACAGATAGAGACTATCCCTGCCCAACAACGGGATCACAGTCTAAACGGGGAAGACAGACAACAAAACAAAACAAGACAAAATAAGTAGTGTGGCGTCAATATCATCAAGCTAAATAGAATCATAGATATAGACACATCATTAACAAAATAGAGTAATAATAATATATACAAATATGCACAGTGCTGTGGGGAGGGGAAAGGGGAAGAGCAGAGGGATAGAGTAGGGGGAATGGGGAGGAGAGGAGGAGCAGAGGGAAAGGGAGGGCTCAGTCTGGGAAGGCCTCCTGGAGGGGGTGAGCTCTCACTAGGGCTTTGAAGAGGGGAAGAGAGTTAGTTTGGCAGATGTGAGGAGGGAGGGCATTCCAGGTCAGTGGTAGGACGTGGGCCAGGGGTTGACGGAGGGACAGGTATGAACAAGGGACCGTGAGGAGATTAGCGGCAGCGGAGCAGAGTGTATGGGGTGGGCTGCAGAAGGAGAGAAGGGACATGAAGTAGGAGGAGGCTAGGGACAGAATTTTGAAGCCAATAGTGAGGCATTTTTGCTTGATTGGAGGGTTGATAGTCAACCACTGGAGGTTTTTGAGGAGGGGAATGACATGCCCAGAGCGTTTCTGCAGAAAGATGATCTGGGCAGTGGAATGAATATACTGGAGTGGGGAGAGACAGAAGAATGGGAGATCAGAGAGGAGGCTGACACAATAATCCAGTCGGGATACTATGAGAGCTTGTACCAGAAAGGTAGCAGTTAGGATGGAGAGGAAAGGGCAGATCTTGGTGATATTGTGAAGGTGAGAGAGGCAGCTTTTGGTGACAGATTGGATGTGTGGGGTGAATGAGAGAGCAGAGTCAAGGATGACACCAAGGTTGCGGGGCTTGTGAGACGGGAAGGATGTTAGTGCCATCCAGAGTGACAGGGAAGTCAGGGAGAGGACAAGGTTTGGGAGGTAAGATAAGGAGCTTAGTCTTGGACATGTTGAATTTTGGGTGGTGGGCAGACAACCAGATGGAGATGTCCTGAAGGCAGGAGGAGATATTCTTGGTTTCTTGTCACTGCTGCATGGCTACTTTCCCTTAGTGGATTGCTTTTATGGAGCTTTGCTTTGATGTACATCTTTAGCCCAGACCAAATGTGTGTCACCCTGTTTCTCTTTACCACACAGAAGGTCATTCTTTCATTGTTGTGCCATCATCCACTAGCCACACATCCTATTCAATGATGTTATTGTTTGTATATTAAATATAATCCCTATAAAAATGAAACTACTTAAGAAGCCAGATGTGGCACCAGCTGGTCTAGATCTTGCAACTTCATTGAAAGTGGATGCAGTGGCATGGGAGAGAGTCGGGGGCAGAGACTGAAGTTTACTTTGTGGAAGGAGGCAATAGTAAAACACTTTCATATTTTTATCAAGAAAACTCTATGGATACACTACCAGAACAAATGCAGATGGAGGTGAGATGTTCTGGGAGAGACCTGACCATGGCATCTATATGCATCAAAGATGATTCGAGAGCATGTGATAAAACAAGCCTAAGAAAAGTATTTCACATCACTGGCAGATCTTTCTGCAAAGGCCATTCCATGGAGAACATCATCAATACTGAGGAGCTCCTGGATGACTCTCAGGGCTTTTTGCCATTTGTCATTGACTGAAGAATTGAAAGAGTTTGCCAGTGGACTAGTTTTATGAGTAAAATAAGCACAGTGTTCTGCACAGAACAAGTGCTTGTAAATACTATTGGCTGAGTAACTTAAATGATAGAGTAAATACTGGAATTGACGTGTCCTGAGCTAGGTAAGTGTCACACACATCACCGGGGACAGGTTCTTTTGGAATCGGCGGCGAGAGAGAGAGAGAGAGGCCGGGGATGGAAAACTTGAGTTTTGTATAGAATTTATTCCGTGGGGCGAATTGAATTAATTAATTATTTAGACGTGACAAAACGGCCTTCCCTTTTGGGAGAAATATGGTGTTAAAGCTTCCCTAACGGGAGAGATACACTGATATGTTACTTGCGTGTGGTCAGACACCTGAGCCCACTTATGATTTACTCACAATGTGGTGAGGCTGCTGGCTTCCACCATGTGCTCACCCCACCCAGGAGGAATCCACTTTTGCATTAAATACACTTATGCGTTAAACACTAATGAGTTACATACACTTATGAGTTACATACACTTATGAGTTACATACACTTATGCGTTAAACTCAGTTATGTGTTACCCACTTATGGTTACTGGCACTTGGTGAGGTGGCTAGCTCCCACCATATTCACATCCCACTGGGGAGGCACCCACTTAGACATCAAATCCACTTATATGCTACTCGTACTTGGTGAGGCAGCTAGCTCCCACCCTGTTCACATCCCCGTGGGGAGGCACCCACTTAGACATCAAATCCATTTAAACATTACATACCCATGGTGAAGTATCTGGCTTCCAACCCCATGAGCGCTTAGCAGGACGGGACACTCACCCATCCCACGGCTCCTCACTTGGTGCAGGCAGAGCAGCCTTCTCACGCTCTGGACAGAGGCGACCTGCAGCCAGTTGCTGCAAGTCACATTCCTCTGCACAGAAGGTTAGAGGCGGCAGGTATTTATCACCTGTGGCCTTGGGCCATTCCAGCTTCTAGCCTCAGTTTATCCAATCTCTGTCCTCCCCCCTCCTCCATTCTTAATTTGATAGGCTCGGGGGCGAGGGACACCTTTGTATTCCCAGTTTGGGCTGTCAACCTGGCAGTTTCGGTTGTGGGGGCGGTGTCCCACCTTCTCTTTCGAGTTCCACCTGCTGTCTCAGGAGGTCACGAGACAGCATTTGACCTTGAGATGGTCGGTACACCAGGGTCACATTGGGACAGTAAGACCTTATTTTTTGTAACAGATATGCTAAATTAAGCATTATAGCCACCAATAAAGTATTCCCATCCTACCGCTGCACTATCTCCTCCCTCACCAACTCTGAAATCCCTCTCTCTGACCATAACCTTCTCACCTGCCTCATCTCTCACACTCCCGCACCCTGCAAATCTTCACTACTGCCCCACAGAGACCTCTGCTCTCTCGATCCCATCCGTCTTTCCAAAAGCATCTCTCCTCACCTTGCCGCCCTGTCCTCACTTCCCACTCTCGATGATCAGGTCTCCTCTCTCAACTCCACCCTCTCTACTCATCTCGACTCTCTCGCCCCCCTTTCCGTCCGCCGCTCTCACTCCACTAACCCACAGCCCTGGATCACCTCCTCTGTCCACCTCCTACGCTCCTATGCTCGAGCTGCCGAGCACTGCTGGTGAAAGTCCAAGCACCAAGCCGACCTCACACACTTCAAATTTATCCTTTCTTGCCTTAACTCTGCCCTCTCCTCCACCAGGCAAAACGTCTTCTCCTCCTTTATCGACACCCATGCCTGTCACCCCCGCCGATTGTTCCGGACCTTTAACTCTCTCCTTAGGCCCCCTGTTCCTCCCCTCCCCCATCTCTCACCCCCAATGATCTGGCCACCTATTTCCTCACGAAAATCAACACAGTCAGGTCTGAGCTCCCCAAAGTCACCCTTCCGCCTCTCACCTCCCCCCCACCAACCCTCTCCCCTACTTTCCCATCCTTCCCTGCAGTATCCTCAGAGGAGATCTCCTCCCTCCTCGCAAGTGCCACCCCCTCCACCTGCGCCTCGGACCCCATTCCCTCTTACCTTATTAAAACCATCGCCCCTGCCCTCCTCCCTTCCTTAACTTCTATTTTTAACCACTCAATCTCCAATGGCTCCTTCCCCTCTGCCTTCAAACATGCCCATGTCTCCCCAATCCTAAGAAAAACCGCTCTTGACCCCACTTCCCCCTCCAGTTATCGCCATATCTCCCTACTACCCTTCCTTTCCAAAATCCTAGAACGAGTCGTCTACAATCGATGCTTAGAATTCCTTAACTCCCATTGTCTCCTAGACCCCCTCCAATCTGGCTTCCGTCCCCTCCACTCTACCGAGACTGCTCTCTCTAAGGTCACCCATGACCTCCTTCTTGCCAAATCCAATGGCTCCTACTCTATTCTGATCCTCCTTGACCTCTC
Source organism: Ornithorhynchus anatinus (assembly GCF_004115215.2). NCBI lineage: Eukaryota > Metazoa > Chordata > Mammalia > Monotremata > Ornithorhynchidae > Ornithorhynchus > Ornithorhynchus anatinus. The sequence continues at coordinate 114,840,931 of NC_041729.1, forward strand.
TGCTGCCTTTGACACTGTCGACCATCCCCTCCTCCTCCATACCTTATCTCACCTTGGTTTCATGGACTCCGTCCTCTCCTGGTTCTCCTTTCACCTCTCTGGCCGGTCATTCTCGGTCTCCTTCACTGGCGCCTCCTCCCCGCCCCATCCTTTAACTGTTGGAGTTCCTCAAGGGTCAGTTCTTGGCCCTCTTCTGTTCTCCATTTACACTCACTCCCTCGGTGAACTCATTCGCTCTCAGGGCTTTGACTACCATCTCTACGCAGATGACACGCAGATCTACATCTCCGCCTCTGTTCTCTCCCCCTCCCTTCAGGCTCACATCTTCTCCTGCCTCCAGGACGTCTCCACCTGGATGTCGGCCTGCCACCTAAAACTCAACATGAGCAAGACTGAGCTCCTCATCTTCCCTCCCAAACCCGCTCCTCTCCCAGACTTCCCTATCACCGTGGATGGCACGACCATCCTTCCCGTCTCTCAGGCCCGCAATCTCGGTGTCATCTTTGACTCGTCTCTCTCGTTCACCCCACACATCCTATCCGTTACCAAGACCTGCCGGTTTCACCTTTACAATATCGCCAAGATCCGCCCTTTCCTCTCCACCCAAACAGCTACCTTACTGCTATGGGCTCTCATTATATCCCGGCTAGACTACTGCGTCAGCCTTCTCTCTGATCTCCCTTCCTCCTCTCTCGCCCCGCTCCAGTCTATTCTTCACTCCGCTGCCCGGCTCATCTTCCTGCAAAAACGATCTGGGCATGTCACTCCCCTTCTTAAACACCTCCAGTGGTTGCCTATCAACCTCCGCTCCAAACAAAAACTCCTCACTCTAGGCTTCAAGGCTCTCCATCACCTTGCCCCTTCCTACCTCTCCTCCCTTCTCTCTTTCTACCGCCCACCCCGCACGCTCCGCTCCTCTGCCGCCCACCTCCTCACCGTCCCTCGGTCTCGCCTAACCCGCCGTCGACCCCTGGACCACGTCCTCCCGGGGTCCAGGAACGCCCTCCTTCCTCACCTCCGCCAAACTGATTCTCTTCCCCTCTTCAAAACCCTACTTAAAACTCACCTCCTCCAAGAGGCCTTCCCAGACTGAGCTCCCTTTCTCCCTCTACTCCCTCTACCACACCCCCTTCACCTCTCCGCAGCTAAACCCTCTTTTTCCCCTTTCCCTCTGCTCCTCCCCCTCTCCCTTCCCATCCCCTCAGCACTGTACTTGTCTGCTCAACTGTATATATTTTCATTACCCTATTTATTTTGTTAATGAAATGTACATCGCCTTGATTCTATTTAGTTGCCATTGTTTTTATGAGATGTTCTTCCCCTTGACTCTATTTATTGCCATTGTTCTTGTCTGTCTGTCTCCCCCGATTAGAATGTAAGCCCGTCAAACGGCAGGGACTGTCTCTATCTGTTGCCGACTTGTTCATTCCAAGCGCTTAGTACAGTGCTCTGCACATAGTAAGCGTTCAATAAATACTATTGAATGAATGAATGAATCAATCAATAACCAAAGTTGGGCCAAATTCATTCTAAAGAGATTATTGTGACTACCATGAATCCCTACTGACTCTTCAGATATATGTTGACATGGGGAAATTGGTGGTGGTTGGAATAACTCTAGTTGCCTTCAACCCTAGCTTTCCTCCACTGAATATAATCTTAATTTATGTTTTGACTCATCCTTTAGCAGTTTTCTATAACCTTCTTGATTGTCAGTGAAAACTATTGTAATTAAAACTTTTGTCAAACAATGGAGTAGACACTTTTCTAATGATACTTTTTAATGGGACAAAGTAGCACAATTTTGAAATTTTCAGATTGATCATTCCTTATTATAGCCCATCAGATCTGCCTTTGTCTTTTATATGCCTCAACATAACAAGATTTGAGTATTAATTGGACACAAAATGACCTATTTCTGACATGTCAGGAAATGCAAAATATGTCCTAAAGTTTAAAAATGCTTCTTTGGCAAAACTTTAGAACAGTGTAAAAGGATTAATATTTTACTTTTGCTTGCAAGGTGCAAAAGTTGAATTTCATCACAACAAAAATAGAGAAGCTTTAAAGATGTATTTTAGAAGCCTCATTATCAGGGAATAACTTAATTTTGCTGAATACTAATAAAGGTATACATATCACCAAGGCAACTGATTTTAGCAAATTTATTTTTTTCTTAAATAGCTAGTTTAAATGTACAGATATAATGTCCTTATGAAATGAAACTGCTGAGAGTATGAGGCAAATATAAATTGTGTCTTCAGTTTGAAACATCTTTTTAAGTCTAGTAACCATTTATCATTATCAACACTATTAATTAGCACATACTTCATGCAGGCATGATACTAGGTTCTTTAGTCCTGGAATGGAAGTAAAAAATGTCATTCCTCCCTATCATGTCATCACTAAAGAAGCTCTACAACCCCATGCAGCTACAACTACTTATCAATACAGATACAATTACCCTTATCAAAAGGAAGGAATCCTTTTGGTGAAATCGGAATAATGAACTACTGAATGTGATTTTCAATATGAAAGAGCCAGAGAGTCATACACAATTGGCCAGTAAGAGTACATATGAACTTAGCCCCAACTTCTAAGGGAGGATATTAAGAGTTAAACTAACAAAAATACATCTGCAGGACGCTACAAGTAAGGGACATACCTAATCCTTTGACATTGACTGGAAATGTTAGGATACTAAAAAACATTGCAGCTGGTGGGAAGAAGCCTTAGACAATGAAACTTTTCTAACAAGCACCTCCAGCTATACAGAGGTGAATATATTTTAAGTATTCAGTGGGTGGGGGTAGGAGTAGGATTGCTAGTTGGAGTGAGCAAGGAGCCAACAAGGAACAATCATTCAACTTTGTTCCCTCATGAAAACAAAAAAAAATAATAAAGCAGTCACTGAGTTTCATATCAATCAGTGAGGAAAGCCTCAGAGCTCTCCACAAGCTCCCCCCACCCAGCTCTCTGCAGCAAAGGATTCTAAATATTAAAGTCCCTAAAAATTAAAGCACCGTAAAAATTAAAATTAAATAAAAATTAAAGTATCCTCAGTGGTGTCCTGCTCTCATCCCCCACCTCTCAAGATCTTGGTGTTTCCTACCAAGTAGCAGGTAATTAACGAGTGTTTACTGGGTGCAAAGTACTGTACTAAATGCTTCGGAAATTACAACAGAGTTGATAGACATATTTCCTGCTCACCTGGAGTTTCTCTAGAAGGGAAGACAGACATCAAAATACAGCACATATACATCCCTAAGTGCTGAGGGTGGGGTGAATATCAAATGCTTAAAGTGAACAACTTTATAAGTAGGAGCCAGAGTTGGTGTAAAAGGAAAATCAAGATCAGATATGAGAGTAGATGGTCAGAATAATGAACAAATCTGGAAAAAAGGTCCACTTTACTTTAATTCATTCTGCTTTAGGAGGTTGCCAAAATTTGCAGCAATCTTCTCCATTGCCTCAAAGATTAAGTAACTTTTCTACAACCTTCCTTCACCCATCCCACCATCAATTATCTCCAGCCTCCTGCTGAAAGTTTTAAGACCCCCCTCAGATCAATCAGTAAATTAATGTTCTCTCCTAAACCCTAGTGTCTCCACCACAATGTTGCCTTCAGAGTAAAACCTCCAGAATAAAGAAAAAAAAAGAAGTAAAATTAAAAAAATTAAAAGGATTAATTTAATTAATTTCTCTGCCTGCCTTGCTTGTCCTCACTCCCCATTTCTCTACCTCCACATTAATCCTCTCCACCTCCATGTTAAATACTACCATGTTAATCCAAGCATTTATATAATCCTACATTTATTACTGTATCAGCATCCTTACTGATCACCCTGCCTCCTGTCCCTTCCCACTCGGGTCCATACTCCACTCTGCTGCCCTGATAATTTTTCTACAAAAACAGTGAATCCATGTTTACCACTACTCAAGAACCACCAGTGGTTGCCCATCCACCTCCACATCAAACAGAAACTCCTTCCCATTGGCCTTAATAGTTTCTCCAAAAGCTTCTCCTTAGTTGTGTAAGTCATGTTCAGAAGATCATTTTTGTGTTCTTCCCATGTCTTCCATGGGTGTGGTTTTATCTGTACTCTTTAATAGTGTCTCAGTTGTCTGTACAGGACCATCCTACTCCCCACTGCCTCTTTCCATATTACTAATTTCTTCATATTTAAAAGAAATTGAGACTTACTTCCCAATATACTTATTGAAAGCTGTTCCTAAGGTAATGATAGTTCCAACAGTATAGTAAAATTCAATGTTTTCTCCCAAAGGGAGAAAAAGAGGAAAAGTAAACTATGTAATATTATGGAGAATATAAAAGCACCCAACTGAATTAAGCCACCAATTTCATTGAATCCTAGCTCAAGAAATTGTGTAATGTATCACTGAACTGCAAATGGGAGGTAAACATTACTGGAATAAAACAATGAATCAACCTTACAAGAATTATGGTGGCTCTTCAGTAAAACTTAATTTATTTGTCCCTGTTTTGTGTGATTAGTGCACTTTTTTACTCTTGCCAAAGGAAACTAGATTTAATCTAAAGTAGGGAATTTTAAATTTCGTTTAACCCCCTCCAAAAAATTCAAGATATTTTATGTCTTTTAGGATGCACAGTGATCTGCACATAGTAAGTACTCAATAAATACCATTGATTGATTCACTGATGTAGAGAAATTTTCAAAAGTAACAAGGGACAGTGGGAAGAGGGCTTAGAAATTAGCTGGGGAGAGACACAACTTCACTATGTATTTGAATAGACTGTTACTACGAAACACACACAAACATGCACACACCAAGACAAGCCAATGGCATTGTAATAAAAGTATGGAAAATACATTTACAATTTGAAATTTTCATGAATTCTTGTAGAATTCTACAGTCTAAATCAATCAATGATGTTTATTGGGAACCTATTTGGGGCACTGTATTGCATTAAGCACTTGGGGGAGTATAAAAGAAGATAGACAAGCATTCCACGGCTTCAAGGAGTAAATAATCTAGCCTTTGAAGTTTAACTGTTGTAATGATTCTCTCAAATTTGGCATGCTGACTGGTATCAGCACCACGTTTATCCAGTCATTTATTCATTCATTCAATCATTTTTTATTGAGCACTTAATGTGTGCAGAGCATTGTACTAAGTGCTTGGAATGTACAATTCGTCAACAGATAGAAACAATCCCTGCCCAACAACAGGCTCACAGTCTTATCCTATCCTACCTTGATTACTTTATAACCCTTCATACTGATGTGCCTGCCTCCTGATTCACCCCACTCCATTCTGTACCTGACTTTGTTGCCCAGATCATTTTTTTATAAAAAGCATTCAGGCCATGCTTCCCAACTCCTCAACTTCCCAACTCCTCAAGAAATCCAGTGGTTGTCCATCCCCCTCCATATCAAACAAAACTTCTCACCAATGGCTTTAAAGCACACAATCACCTTGCCCCCTCTTACTCTACCTCACTACTCTCCTACTACAACCCAGTCTGTACACATCACCCCTCTATGCTAACCTTCTCACTGTACCTCAACCTCATCTATCTCCCTACTGACCTCTCATCCATGTCCTGCCTCTGCTCTGGAACACCTGCCAATCTCAGACCCAACACACAATTACTCTCCCTTTCTTTGAAGCCTTATTGAAGGCACATCTCTACTGAGAGACCTTCCCTGACTAAGCTCTCCTTTCCTCTTCTCCCCACTCCCTTCTGCATCACCTTCACTTGCTCCCTTTATTCACCCTTCCCCCCCACCCCACAACACTTATATACATATCTGTAATTTATATTAATGTCTGTCTCCCCCTTTAGATTGTAAATCAGCGTGGGCGTGGAATGTGTCTGTTTATTGTTACATTGTACTCTCCCAAGCACTTAGTACAGTGCTTTCCACCCAATAAGCACTCAATAAATACAACTGAATGAACAACTGATAATAAGGTAGATGTGGCATGTAGTCAAGGTGTAGACTCTCCAAATGTTATTGAATAACATAGGGCATTTTCTCATAGTTTTTCAATTAAAGTGAATTGAGGATTAACAAAGTTTAATCACTAAATGCATAACATTGTACTAAATTTTACATTGGGTAATTTTGACAGTAGTATGTCTGAAAAACCTGTAAAAACAGAAGAAATCTAGAGATGCCTCTCTGATATTGTATTATGTGATTTATCATTCATTCTTGAACCTTCAAACTCAAGACACAATTGTTCCTAAACTACTGCAACCAAGAAGCGACCATTCCTTCATTTTACGTCTCCATTTTTTGTTAATGGTATTATAGATTGTTCACTATGTGCCAGGCACTGTACTAAGCCCTGGGGTAGGTACAAGTCAATCAGGTCGGGCACAGCCCCTGTCCCACATGGTTTTCATAGCCTTAATCCCTATTTTATAGATGAGGTAACTGAGATATAAAGAAGTTAAGTGACTTGCCAAAGGTCACACAACAGTTAAGTGGCAGAGCTAGGAGTAGAACTCAAGTTCTTCTGACTCCCAGGCCCATTATCACTCTGCTGGAGCCCAACCTGGGTACAGAGTGTATATGTGGCTGACACCCTGGTGACAAAGGCCTCAATTTTTGCATGTCAACAGCTAGCTGCCTTTATATCACCTCAACCACCTGTTTGGCTACGTACTTATGCTTTCAGGGACCCAGGGTCCTGGGTTCATTTCAGAGGTTGATCAGTGGAGCCATCAGATTAAGCTGTTATTGCTGCTGAAAACCTCTCCAATAAACCTCATCATTTCTGACCTCACCATTTCATTTCAATCTCCTTTCTCTAATAGAATATGGGCCTGGGACTGAGAAGGTTGTGGGTTCTAATCCTGACTCCACCACTGGTCTGCTGTGTGACCTTGGGCAAGTCACTTCTCTTCTTTGTGCCCCAGTTACCTTATCTTTAAAATGGGGTTTGACAGTGTGAGTCCCAAGTGAGACAGGTACTGTGTCAAACCAATTGCCTTGACTCCACCCTAGAATATAGTGAAGTGCCTGGCACATAGGAAACACTTAGCAAATACAACAATTATCATTATTATTATTATTATTAATCAGCCTATCCCCTGTCCTTCCTGCCCAGAATCCTGCCTCATCTCCTTCCATGCCACCCCTTCCCACCGCTAATGTCATTCCATTCCTCTTTTTCCCAAGAAAGCCTGAGCCAGGTGTGGTCTCTGGAACCCCTGCTGAACCATGGAAAAGCTGCCCTTCCTTTTGACCTGTTCCTAACTCAGTCACTGCTCCTTCTCACCATTATTGAAATGTGGCTTTCCCAGAAAACACTGTGTTTCCTGCAGCTCTCTATAGATGGAACCTCATCTTCTCCCACTCCCCAAGACTCACAGGGAAGAGTTGGATTCCTTTTTGCTCCCTAGTGCTGCTTTTGTACCATCCCAACTCCTCTGAATCTTTTTCCCTTCATTTGAAGCCCATATCATCTACCTCTACCACCCACTCTAGTCAGAGTCATCTATCACCCTCTGGCCCCTCCTCCAACTTTCTAAACCATTTTGACACCTTTCTTACATTCCTAATATCTTTGTCCATCCTACATTGAATCCTTGGAGACTTCAGTACCCTATGCATGTTCTCATTTACCCTTCTGGAACCCATTACCTCTCACTCCTCAACTCCAATATTCTCCTGCTCCACCTCACCTCAACCACTTACCAACGTGTACTCAAGCTCTCTCTCAACCTCTCTAGTCATTATATAATCTCTACCTTCACTAACACCGAAATTCTCCTAAATGATCACAACTTCTTTGCATGCTTTTTTCCCCACCCACCCACTCCACACAAATCTGTTCGTTCTCGCACAGAGACCGATGATCTTTTGACCCTTTCCAATTCTCTAAATTCACCATGATCCATTTGTTCTCTAAACTCAAACTATCATCTCTTGACACACAAATTGATACCCTCAGTACTACCTTATCCCCTGAACGTGGCAACCTTAGTCCCCTTTCCTTCTGCTGATCTTAAACAATTAATTCACAAACCTGGATCACATCTACAATGTTCATTCATTCATTTAATCATATTTATTCAGTGCTTACTCTGTGTGAACACTGTACTAATCCCTTCGGAGAGTAAATGCAACAATAAACAGACACATTCCCTTCCTACAAAGAGCCCTTGGGAGAGTACAATACAACAATAGATGCATTCTCTTCCCACAAAGAACTTACAGTCTAGAGGTGGAGACAGACAATAATAGAAATAAATAAATTACAAATATGCATATAAGTGTCATGGGGCTGTGAGGGGGGATGAATAAAGGGATCCAGTGAGGGCAACAGAGAAGGGATTGGGAGAAGAGGAAAGAAGGGCTCAGTCTGGGGAGGGCTCTTCGAGGAGATGTGCCTTCAATAATGTTTTGAAGTTAGGGTGAGTAATTGTGTGCCAGATATGAAGATAGAGGGCCAGAAGCAGGATGCACATACTGAGGGCTCAATAAATACGATTGAATGAATGTGGGTGAGAGGTCAGTGGTGTGATAGATGAGATGTAGGTGCAGTGAGAAGGTTAGCATGAGAGTAGCAAGTGTGCAAGCTGGGATATAGTATGAGAGTAGTGAGATGAGGTAAAAGAGGGAAAGGTGATTTTAGTGCTTTAATCCAATGCTGAGGAGTTCTTATTTGATGTAGAGGTGAATGACCAACCATTGGAGTTTCTTGAAGAGTGGGAAAATGTGTTCTGAGCATTTTTGTAAAAAGATGATACAGGCTGTAAAGTACAGACTACAGTAGGTTAAGACAGGAGGTAGGGAGGTCAGCAAGGAGGCTGATGTAGTAATCAAGGAGGGATAGGTTAAGTGATTGAATGTCATGATAGCAGTTTGTATGGAAAAGAAAGTACAGATTTTGGTGATATTGTGAAGGTGGAGTGTTCTGCACATAGTAAGTGCTCAATAAATACGATTGAATGAATTATGGATTGAATATGGTTTGGAACATCCTCCCTCTTCATATCTGACAGACAATTACTCTTCCCACCTTCAAAGTCTTACATCTCCATGACATATTCAAGAGCCCTTCCCCAATTAAGGCATCTTTTCCCCTATTCTGTCTCCTTTCTGTGTCACCTATGCACTTGGATATGTATAAGTACTTGATATTCACCCCATGTTCAGTCCTACAGCACATATGTACATATCTGTAATTCATATATTTTAATATCTGTCTCCCCATCTAGACTGTGAGCTCCTTCTAGGCAGGAACATATTTACCGGCTCTATTATTTTTTACTCTTTCAGGTTCTTAGTACTGTTTTCTACACAGAGTAAGCACTCAATGAATTCATTCATTCATTCAATCGTAATTAATGAGCATTTATTGTGTGCAAAGCACACATTTATTGGTTTAGTCACAAAAGCACATCACCTGAAATATTTAGGAGTGGGTTAATAGGAATTTTTAGGTATGGGGGGACAACCTCTTCCTTACAAAGGAAAATCTTGACTATTAACTTCCGTCATATGGTCTTGCAGTAATGCTTTCTCATGGGGAAAAATTTCCATTGGAGATTGAATTAAATCCTCCAAACCTAGGTTATGGCACAGGGAATATGCAGTTTTACTTTTTGTAATAAATAGATAAGCTAGGAAGAAAGGATAGTTTAGGAGGCTGTAATAATGTTACTGAATCTGTATATTTTCCATTAATGGCCATTGTATGCAGGCATATTCACAGAGAAGCAGCGTGGCTCACTGGAAAGAGCACGGGCTTTGGAGTCAGAGGTCATGGGTTCGAACCCCGGCTCTACCACTTGTCAGCTGTGTGACTTTGGGCAAGTCACTTAACTTCTCGGTGCCTCAGTTACCTCATCTGTAAAATGGGGATTAAGACTGTGAGCCCCACGTGGGACAACCTGATTCCCCTGTGTCTACCCCAGCGCTTAGAACAGTGCTCGGCATATAGTAAGCGCTTAACAAATACCAACATTATTATTATTATATTCTGATATAAGGGCTCCTACTCTAAATATCACCAGGTTAAGGAAAACTTATCTTCGAATTAAACTGTAGATGATGATATGCTGTCTGTAGATGATGAAATTAATATGAACAAAAGATGCCACAAGGTATACCCAAAATATGAATATTTTAATTAGAAAACGTAAAGAATTTATAAGTCAAAAGTATTTTTGCCTAAATCATAAATCCGTAGGCTGAGCAAAACCTGATTTAAATGCATCTACTAAATGTCATTTTCATAGGCAATAATTAATGACATGATTGAAAACTGGACATCAAACCAACCTGGCACAAAAGGCCAAAAGTTCCCTGCCCTGCTAGTTTCCCAGTATTTCTAGAATTGATTGTAAGCTCATTATGGGCAGGGAACTTTTTCCAAATTCTGTTTGAGTGTATTCTCCCAAGTGCTTAGTACAGTGCTTTGCACATAGTAAGGGCTGAATAAATACCACTGATTAATTGACTGTAGTATTGAAAGGGACAAGTAGGTGAGCATCTTGGGACATTTCAAAGAGGAAGGAAGTTCCAGAATGACCCTAAGGTGAGATGGGGAAGGGGATCAGGTTTGAAGCTGAAGAAAGGATAACAAAACATATCAATCAATCAACCAATCATGTTTATTGAACACTTATCACTGTATTAGCCTCTTGGGAGATAAATTACAACAGAAACATTCCCTGCCCACAATGAGCTTTTAGTCTAGAGAAGGAGACAAACATTAATATAATGAATAAATTACAGGTATGTATGTAAGTGTTGCAGGATTGAGATAGTGGAGAATAAAGGGAACAAGTCAGGGTGAAGTGGAAGGGAATGGGAAAAGAGGAAGTAATAATAATCATAATCATAATAATTAAGGTATTTGTTAAGTGGTTCCTATGTGCCAAGCACTAAGTGGTGGGATATATACAGGTAATCAGGTTGGACCCAGTCCTTCTCCCACATGGGGCTCATAGTCTCAATCCTCATTTGACAGATGACATCACTGAAGCATAGAGAAGAGAAGTGACTTGCCCTCAGTCACACAGCAGACAAGTAGTGGAGTGGGATTGGAACCCATGACCATGGCTTAGTGGAAAGAGCCTGGGCTTGGGAGTCAGAGGTCATGGGTCGAATCTCAGCTCTGACACCTGTCAGCTGTGTGACTGTGGGCAAGTCACTTAACTTCTCGGTGCCTCAGTTACCTCATCTGCAAAATGGGGATTAAGACTGTGAGCCCCACGTGGGACAATCTGATTCCCCTGTGTCTACACCAGCACTTAGAACAGTGCTCAGCACATAGTAAGTGCTTACAAATACCAACATTATTAACATTATTATGCATCCTAAACCTGTGATCTTGCCACTAGGCCAAATAATAGTCAAGGAAGGCCTCTTGGAGGAGGCCTTATTGCCTTCAATAATGCTTTGAAGGTGGGGAGAGTAAATGTCTGTTGGATATGAAGAGGGAGGGATATTCCAGGACAGAAGCAGGATGTGGGCAAGGTATCAGCGACAAGATAGATGATATTAAGGTACAGTGAGTAGGTTGGCATTAAGGGAGTGAAGTGTGTGGATTGGGTTGTAGTAGGAGAGTAGAGAGTTGAGGTTGGAGGAGGCAAGGTGATTGAATGCTTTAAAAAAGTGGGAAAGTAGTGGGCTGTGGCCTAAAGTAATGGATAGGGTAAAGAATCAGTATAGAAGGCAATATATTGGCCCCTAAGTAAGGGTAGTAACCAAAAAAGGAGGAAAAAAGTGGTTTAGTGGAAAGAGAATGGACCTGGGAGTCAGAGGACTTGGGTTCCAATCCCAGCTCTGTCATATGCTTGTAGCGTGACCATCAGCAATTCACATAAATTCTCTATGCCTCAGTTTTCTCAAGTGTGCAAAGGCAAGTATGTGACAGTGGTGAGCACTTCCAAACTCACATTGGAAACCTGTCCAGCTCTCCAAGTCAATTATTGCTCTTCTGTTGAAGAAAGCTACCTTAGGTCTGTGTTGTGGGCATTTCATCAATTCTCCCTCCAGTGTCCCTCTTTCTGTACTGTCATTGGCCGCTGCACCCTGCTACACTCTTCCACTGCATGGGCACGCCGCCAAGTCATTCCCAATTCCAAATATAGCTGCCTTTCCCAAGAGGGGATGGTCTCTTGCAGTTTGTGCCTAGGTATCAGTCATGGTAAGAAGAAATGTTCTATCCAGAGGACCCCCACCTCCGCCCACCCCACCTCAATCCCAGTGCACTGGTATTTTATAAGACCCCTCTTGTGGATGTAATAAAGACTCTTAGATTCTGAATATATAATGTGTGGCCTAATGTGAAGAGCATGGGCCTGAGGTCAAGGGACCTGGATTCAAATTCTGGATCTGCCATCTGCCTGCTGTTTGACCTTGACCAAGTCACTTTACTTCTCTCCGCTTCAGCTTCCTCATCCGTAGAATGAGGATTAAATACCTGCTCTCTTCCCTGCTTAGACTGTGAGCCAAATGGGGATAGGGCCTCTCTCTAACCCGATTATCTTGTATCTACCTGAGTGCTTATTTTACAATGCTTGGCACATACTAAGAGCTTAGAACAGTGAAAGGTAACTTTCTTCATACACAGAAAGCACTTAACATATGCCATTATTATTATTTTCCTCCCCAAGATTTTCCCATCACTGTAAACAGCACCACCATCCTTCCTTCTCTCAACCCCATAACCTTGGCATTCATTCTTCAACTCTCCCATTTTTTCCAGCAGTATCTCAAAAGATCTCTTGCCTTCTCTCAAAATCTACACCTTCCATTTGTGCATCTGACCCTATCTCTTCTTATCTTATCAAACCACTTGCCCCTTCCCTTCTTTCTTCCCTGACTGCCATCTTCAGCTATTTGCTCCTCAGTGGCTTCTTTCACACTACTTTCAAACATGTCCATAGTTCCCCTATCTTAAAAAACCCCACACTTGACTCCAAGGCTCCCTCCAGCTATTATTCTCTGTCATTCAACTAGCGAATTCAATCTATCACTAAATTATGTAGGTTTGACCTTCACTGCATTGCTAAAATTTACCTTTTCCTCTCTGTCCAAAGTGTTACCATGTTAATCCAAGCAATTACTCTAACCTTCCATGATTACTGTATCAGCCTCTTTGCTAACCTCCCTGCCTCCTATCTCTCCCCACTCTAGTGCATACTTCACTCTGCTTCCCAGATTATTTTTCTACAAAAACATTCAGTCCATGTTTCCCCACTCTAGTGGTTTCCCATCCACCTTGGCAACACTTTCCTGCTGTTCACCACTCCAACTATACATTTCAGCATGAAGCAGTGCATGCTGTTTGACTAAGAATGACATGAAGATCGACCTTCTACAGGGTAAAAGATCAGCTAGCAGTAACCATCAGCCATAATCTGTTATGAGGGAGTGAAGAGAATGATTGATAGATTCATTAACTTTTCCTGACTAAAATCAGGGACAGTTAATGTATGTTCAAAGAACTCTGATCTGGAAATGGCTTTTGTTTTACTTTAGGAGCAATTTATCAAAAATATAATTTGTCTAGTACAGACAAATGAATTGGGTTTGGTCCATCTCAAGCTTTGTCTATGCTCCAGGAAATGCTTGACATCCAAGAAAAGCTTACTCACAACATAGATCTCCTGAATGACTCTGTGCGTGTGTGTGTGTGTGTGTGTGTGCGCACGCGTACATATACAATCATTGGCTGATAGTTCAAACATAAAACATGCTTGAATCACTGCAGCCCTGCAGATTCTTGGTTGTTCCTTTGGATTATCTCCCACAAATGGTACCAAGCAGCAGTATGAATGCATAGCAAAGATGTAACCATATCCTCAAGATAAATTAATATCAAGCTTCTTAGAACATAACAGAGAGGAATTATTTGATCACCTTGTAGTAGCCCTAAAGGAACAAGGAACCTTAGCTATACATAGTAATATTCACAGGCCTAAGGTCATTTTTTATAAGGCTGCCATCAAATAGTGGAAATGTTACAGAAACACTATCAGTACTAACTAGTTCAAGGAATATGGTTCTGACGTGGTAAAACTACTTTCTGAAAATGAAAAAATGCTCTTTATGATTAACCTAAAGAGAGGCATACAAAAAACCAACCAAACATTCTGCCACCTAAGAAATACATATATGTATATATGCATATATATATGTGTATATATCCACTGGTGAAATGCAAACAATAAAGTTATTGACAAATCTTCTGATTGCTGTCAAACTAAAGGATTTTTTTCACCACTAAAGAGCTATATAAACATTTACAATGTTGAGAGTAATGAAGCAATCGATGCAATCAATAAATCAATGGTATTTATTGAGCACTTACTGTGTGCAGAGCACTGTACTAAGCACTTCAGAGGGTACAATGCAACAGAGTTATAGACATGTTAGCTGCTGACAAGGAGCTTACAGTCTATAGCTTAGACATGCAAATAAATTGTAGATATGTACATCAGTGCTGTGGAGGTTGAGAGTGGAGTGAATATGAAGTGCTTAAAGCATGCACATTGAAGGACATAGGTAATGCAGAAAGGAAGGGCATCAGTAATCTGGGAGACCTTTTGGTGGAGATGTGAAGTGAATAAGGCTTTGAAGTTGGGAAGAGTGGTGGGTCGGACAAATATGGAAAGGAAGGGAGTTCCGGGACAAAGGGAAGATGTGGTGAAGGGGTTGGCAATAAGATAGTTAAGATTAGGGCACAATGAGTAAACTGACTCTTGAGGAGTGAAGTGTGCAGACTGGGCTGTATTAGGAGATCCGTGAAGAAAAGTAGTAGGAGAGAAGCATGTCGACTGCTTAAAAGTCGATGGTATGGAGTTTCCATTTGTTACCTCTGGGTTGAGGGGCAGCCAATGGAGCTTTGAGGAACTCCCACAGTTAAAGGGTGGTAAGGAAAGGAGAAGTCTGAAAAAGATACTAGGAGTAGCCAGAGAGAGAGGCAGAGAATCATTCTCATTCAGATCAGAAAAAAACAAAAAAAAAGCAACCAAAAAAAAAAAATGGTGAGATTATTTACAATCATCTTTTGAGGTTTCTATCCACCACTGAAGAAAAGACACTTTGAAGCAGAGAAAACCAGGCAAATTGTGAAGGTCTGTCCATACCCTCAACCTCTTAAGAAACTGGTGCAGTATCTTCTAGTGCACTAATGCAGAAGATCCTAGCGCAGTGACAAATGGTCAAGAAACCCGAATCCTGTATAAATTACAAGCAAAGTGAGGGCCTAATCCCTTGACACCTACCAAAACTGGCTTGTTGTATGAAACACTGAAAAAAAAGTCTCAGCATTTCATTAAAGTCACCTTAACTGTAATCAGAAGAAAACAATGGCTCAAGTAATCTACTATCATCCAACCTCACATAAATGGTCAGTGATAATTGCCCCAGGCCTGTGAATCTATCAGAATCATCACCATCTGAACTGAATGATAATAACGGCAATGATAATGATAATAATGATAATGATTCATTCATTCATTCAATAGTATTTATTGAACACTTACTATGTGCAGAGCACTGTACTAAGCGCTTGGAATGTACAATTCGGCAACAGATAGAGACAATACCTGCCCACTGACAGGCTTACAGTCTAATTGGGTGAGACAGACAGACAAAAACAATAGCAATAAATAGAATGAAGGGGATGTACATCTCATTAAAACAATAGCAGTAAATAGAATCAAGGGGATTTATATCTGATTAACAAAATAAATAGGGTAATAAAAATATATACAAATGAGCAGACGAGCACAGTGCTGAGGGGAGGAAAAGGGAGAGGGAGAGGAGCAGAGGGAAAGGGGGAAGAAAAGAGGGCTTAGCTGATGGGAGGTGAAGGGGGAGTCAGAGAGGCAGCAGACAGAGCAGAGGGAAGAGGCGAAGCTCAGTCTGGGAAGGCCTTTTGGACGAGGTGAGCTCTCAGTAGGGCTTTGAAGAGGAGAAGAGAATTAGTTTGGTGGAGGTGAGGAGGGAGGACATTCCAGGACAGTGGGAGGACGTGGCCCAGGGGTCGACAGCGGGATGGGCAAGAACGGGCTACGGTGAGGAGGTGGGCGACAGAGGAGTGGAGTCTATGGGGTAGGCAGTAGAAAGAGAAAAGGGAGGAGAGGTAGGAGGGGGCAAGGTGATGGAGAGCCTTGAAGCCTAGAGTGAGAAGCTTTTGTTTCATGCGGAGGTTGATAGGCAACCACTGGAGGTTTTTAAGAGGGGGAGTGACATGCCCAGAGCATTTCTGCAGGAATATGAGCTGGGCAGCGGAATGAAGAATAGACTGGAGTGGGTAGAGACAGGAGAAAGGGAGATCAGAGAGAAGGCTGACACAGTAATCCAGCTGGGATATTATGAGAGCCTGTACCAGTAAGATAGCCATTTGAGTGGAGAGGAAAGGGCGGATCTTGGCGATATTATAAAGGTGAGACCGGCAGGTCTTGGTGACAGATTGGGTGTGGGGTGAATGAGAGAGCCGAGTTAAGGATGACACCAAGGTTGCGGGCTTGAGAGACGGGAAGGATGGTTGTACCATCCACAGTGATAGGGAAGTCAGGGACAGGGCTTGGGAAGGAAGATGAGGAGCTCAGTTTTGGACATGTTGAGTTTTAGGTGGCGGGCAGACATCCAGGTAGAGATGTCCTGCAGGCAGGGGAAAATACGAGCCTGAAGGAGGGGGAGAGGACAGGGGCAGAGATGTAGATGTGTGTGTCATCTGCATAGAAATGATAGTTGAAGCCGAGAGAGTGAATGAGTTCACCAAGGGAGTGAGTGTAGATGGAGAACAGAAGAGGGCCAAGAACTGACCCTTGAAGAACTCCTACAGTTAGAGGATGAGAGGTGCTTATCACATACTAAGCACTGTACCAGACACTGGGGTAGATATAAGATAATCAGGTGGGACACTGGCTCCATGCATAATTGGCTCAAAACCTATGTAGAACAGGTACTGAATTCCCATTTAAAAGATGAGAAAACTGAGGCATAGAGATGTTAAGTGACTTGCCCAGGTTCACACAGAAGAAAGTGCAAAAGCCAGGTTTAGAATTCAGGTACTTTGCCTCCTAATCCTATGCTCTTTCAATTAGGTCATGCATAGTTGATGATGATGAAAATGCTTGAGAAAACTTTCTGGATAAAGGAATTCACAAGAGAATTGAAGGAAAACCTTTTCATGTAATATAGCCAGAGTTATGAAGTAATGACTAAAGCATCAAAGGTTTTAAGTGTCATCAACTAATCACAAACTGGAATACTCAGTGAAGAGGCCAAGGGTACAAAAAACTTTTCCTTAGTCACTTTGCCATTGATCAAGAGGAAGTATTCAGTCACTGGGAGTTTTCAACAAATTATTATACAAAACTGAAGACCCATGCAATTCAATTTCAAGTTTTCTTTTGCTAGAAATAAATCAAAACTTTTTTTTCTGGCATCTTTCATCACAAAGACTGAGGCCACTGATCAAATTACCAGTAAAGACCTAGATTTCACTTTACATTTTGAAGAAGTCAACACTTCAGAATAGATTTATCATGGTGCATTTTCTCTATTGTATGCTCCCAAATACTTAGAAACCTTGGTTATGGAGCTTTTGTAGTCCTTTATCATGATAAGCATTATAAGAATGATGATCAATGATTAACTTATTAATTTAAATTTTATTTTGCTAGTTAATATTATAAAATTATAAATTCACCTTGGCATTTACAAAACACAAATTTACACAGCAATGGAATGGATAATGTAATAGGGATCAATGAGAATAAATCAATCACAAACCATTTTTCACCATTGCTTTATTCCTTTAGCTAGGTTTATATAGTGAGTACCTTCATCTTCAATCTCAATCTTCATCTTTCATGGTTTATTATTAAAAGGAAATTTAGACATATTTTTCTGATGCAAGGGATAGTGGCACTCTGTAAATGCACCTCTGGGCCCATGTTTCTAAGAAGCAATACTCTGCAACATGGATAACCTAGTTGCAATAAGCGCATATAGATTTCAATTGTAAAAATATGCACTGATGACTTAAAACTAATATAAAAGTTTTTAGGGTTTTTTTTTTCCATTCTCCTTTTCTGGAAACATACCATTGTCCCAAATTTTCCATTATACTGGGATTCTACTTTCATTGTATATTCCTGGGGACCTACTATAACACCCTAAGCACATTAGGCATTCAATCCCTATTGACACTGATGATATGTAATCTACCACTGGTCAGAGCAATGAAGAATAATAAACCTGATTTAATGTCATATTTACCACGACCAATTAGTAGGGAGCCTGTCATGTTCATATGTCTGCATAGGCTTGTTGTCAAAATATTGGACTCTAAAGGATTTGAAAGGCCCAATATCATCACTAAAAGCTGCTACTTAATTAGTATACTGTCCAACGATGTACTACAGAAATAGAAAATTGAATCAATAAGGTGAGCATGTCCTTTGGGGGACTGATGGGCAGCAGGAGCAATTCAGAATTTCTAACTTTTAAAACAACTGAACTCTGAAGAGTGATAGTTCTTTTCAGTCTTCTGCATGACAACACCTGGATCTACTTCATATGTGGTAACAGAGTTCTCAAGTAATTTAATCAAAATCATACCACTGGCCATATTGAACATTAATTGACAAGAATGGATCACACATAATGAGGACCTGGAACTCATTCGGTGAATATACAAGCTTTGAAAGTATGCTAATTTCAATTCAACTTCCCTGGGCAGAACATATGAAAAGAATTGACGACAGCAGGATATTGTGATCCGGGAGAGCACTGAAATTTTAACAGTACACAACCTCACTATGCAGTTCAGGGGGTGACCTGTCGGGTGACCAGACCAACTCTATCTCTGTGAGAATCCACAACTTGCTATAAACAGGAGCACAAATACTTTGACAACTGTCTACATCAATGGACTTATCCAAAATTCAAAACTGGAAAACCAGGCCCCAACCAAGAAGGGACATTAAATCTTGGAAATAAACTGAAAGTATATAACAGGAAACTATGCCCCAGCCAAAGGGGTCAGAGAAACACTGAATCTCTGATGGGTCTTGCCACACAATCCACAGCCACCTCCACCTTCACCCCTCTGCTCAAATAAGGCACTGTAATTGTCAATGATCTATTGCCAGCACAGAAAGCGAAGAACCAGGAAATAGCAGAGTATAACTGGAGTAGAGCCTCCACCAATTCTGCATAATAGGTTGAAACTCTGTCAAACCAAAGTAGCTAGTCTCCTCTACTCAAGGTTGGGGAAGTCTCTCTGTCAGACCCTGCTTGGTGCAGAGTGACTGGCTGGACCTCCTCACTTGAGCTTAGAGAAATGAGTATCCCCTCGGGGAGGGAGCTCAATTGCCTAGTGATTTGAAAGGCAGCCCCTGGAGACAACAGGTGTCTCCTTCCCACTTCTGCTGGCTGCTATAAATTGGGAACTCTGCTGGCCATATAAATGTAATTCTCCTGAGTGGGAAGCATTTATGGGGAGGGATCTAGGTGCTTTGCCACTCAAGTAACTAAATAAGAGTATTCCTCCTGAAAGGGAAGTTCAATTTGTCCCACAGAATAAATCTTTTATGGCTCAGTCTTTCAGGACTCCAATCTCTCACTCTTGCTGTACCAATCATCAATTTCCATCCTTATGTGATGGGGGATAAGTGGTGGGTCGCTAGCAAATAAAGGCATATAGAACATCTCATGTAGCTTGCCCAATTAAAATGAATTATTTTAAATAAAGGTTTTATAAGAATCATAATATCAGACACATTTGAAAATCTACTGTATACTAAGAATGTATAATCTTATAAACATCTAAAAGAAAAGGATCATGCCCTGAAAATATCAAATATAGCAGCATATTGCTGAACAATGTTTCCAGGGGCAACATGTGCTATAGGCCACGCATCACTTTTTTCAGCCTCATGTGGATCTATTTGAGCAAAAAACATTCCTTTTTAAATATATGTGCACCTCTCATATGCAGCAATTATTTTAGAATAGATAAGTTTTCTATACCTCAATTTCCTAAACTGAAGTTTGTTTCAGTAACTGTTATCCCTCTCCATTGGACTGAGAGCCATGTGGGACAGGGACCTTCTGCTATCTGAGTATCTTATTTTCTCTGGAGCTTAGTACAGGGATTGGCACTAGAAAACACTTAACAAACATCATTGTTAGCATTACTATTATCTCAATATGTTTTTAGTTCAGGGCAGTTTTCTAGAAGGTCATTTCAATGACTTTGAGTTAAACCTGGGCTATTTTCTTAAATCACTCTCTTTAGATTTCAATTGTAAGAGAAGTGATAAATATAAAAGTAGAAAGCACTTCACGTTTTACAATAGAGTTTTCAGATATAGAAGACTAATCTCATAGTCTACTAAGACATTACACTGAGAACTCAAAACACTCTGAGGTCACATTAGTGAATTCTAAATTTGTTCAATACTCATTTTCATGACACAAAGTTCAAGTCTAAATTGTCTTTGTTGTCTTGGTGAGGCTCACCCAATATTCCCCTTATCCTAAAGTGGTTTGGTGAATAAGCTTTATATGTCTAAACTGAAAAACATTACTAAAAATGCTTTTGCACAAGAAAATTGCACTAAAATTACATTTTGATCTTTCATAGCCTCCAAAACATTTCCTGTATTTTTAAAAATTTCTTTGAATTTTTTGAGCTCTCTTAGTACTTCTTCCAAACTGTGTAAACAAGGGCATGGCTTTACATTTTTTTCAACTGTGCTATGGTAACTGTTTATCCCAAGGACAACTTTAAAGTTGTCTTCTAAAATTAATTCATGTATGGTTAGCATGGCTCAGTGGAAAGAGCCCGGGCTTTGGAGTCAGAGGTCATGAGTTCGAATCCCGGCTCTGCCACTTGTCAGCTGTGTAACTGTGGGCAAGTCACTTAACTTCTCTGTGCCTCAGTTACCTCATCTGTAAAATGGGGATTAAGAGTGTGAGCCCCACATGGGACATCCTGATTCCCCTGTGTCTACCCCAGGGCTTAGAACAGTGCTCGGCACATAGTAAGCGCTTAACAAATACCAACATCATCATCATCGTTAGATCACTCCAGAGGGTATTTTGGCCTTTGCCCAGTGCTTTGAAGGGTTAAAAAAAAAGTTGCATTTTCTCCCTTTTCCAGGGAACATTCTGGTCTTCCCTCATTCCCTAGTGATGTTTCTTAGGAAGTGAACCAATCACTAGAAGTACTGTCCCTGGCAAGGCTCTTTTGGACTTGCTCTAACCTACCCAGTGGACATAGTTGGATTTAATAATAATAATAATAATGTTGGTATTTGTTAAGCGCTTACAATGTGCTGAGCACTGTTCTAAGCGCTGGGGTAGACATAGGGGAATCAGGTTGTCCCACGTGGGGCTCACAGTCTTAATCCCCATTTCACAGATGAGGGAACTGAGGCACAGAGAAGTTAAGTGACTTGCCCACAGTCACACAGCCGACAAGTGGCAGAGCTGGGATTCGAACTCATGAGCCCTGACTCCAAAGCCCGTGCTCTTTCCACTGAGCCACGCTGCTTCATAATAATGTTGGTATTTGTTAAGCACTTACTATGTGCAGAGCACTGTTCTAAGCGCTGGGGGAGACACGGGGGAATCAGGTTGTCCCACATGGGGCTCACAGTCTTAATCGCTGCTTAGAAGCAGCGTGGCTCAGTGGAAAGAGCACGGGCTTTGGAGTCAGAGGTCATGAGTTCAAATCCCAACTCTGCCACTTGTCAGCTGTATGACTGTGGGCAAGTCACTTAACTTCTCTGTGCCTCAGTTCCCTCATCTGTAAAATGGGGATGAAGACTGTGAGCCCCACGTGGGACAACCTGATTTCCCTGTGTCTACCCCAGCGCTTAGAACAGTGCTTTGCACATAGTAAGCGCTTAACAAATACCAACATTATTATTATTATTAATCCCCATTTTACAGATGGGGTAACTGAGGCCCAGAGAAGTTGTGACTTGCCCACAGTCACACAGCTGACAAGTGGCAGAGCTGGGATTCAAACTCATGACCTCTGACTCCAAAGCCCATGCTCTTTCCACTGAGCCACTCTGCTTCTCTTATTATTTGTAATAATAAGTCAAAGAGAGAATGGAATGTCATTTACTACGTGACTGAAAAATGATCTTTTCTAATTTTCTTTTGGCCTTGACACAGAAGCACTGACAACTTGAATGTTTCCACTGGTAAAAATGCAATTTGATTGCCTCACATTGTGAAAATTAATTAGTAATTTATTGATAGTGTGAAAAATATGTTTTTAGGCTCATGGCAAAAAATTCAATTTTTTTTATTCCCTTAAGAAAATGCCACTGTTAATCAGTACCTGAAGCAATGTGGATTAGACAAATTCCATTTTGTTTTAAATGTTTTAAAGATTGTTTTTACTCTCTGATGATAAATGGAAAGATATACAGTTACACAATATTTTAACCACAATGTTGTTAATTGTTTTTATTAACTTATGTAATTTCTCCTACTGATCATGATGTAAAACCTCAGAGACAGATATCTGCTTAAGTTGTATATTTTGCAAATTAAATTTTATTTTGATGTCTGCTTAGTGGTTTCAGGAAGAGACATTATCATTTTATCTTTGGCCAATCAATTTTTAAATGGAAAAGAATCAGGACACTATTGATTTAGAAGATCAGACTTTATATGGAAAGACTACAGGAATAGTGAGGATTTTGCCAATTTTTGAAAGAGCAGAAGATTGAAAGTTGATCTAATAATGCTTTTCAGATATGTGGTCAGTTGAATTTGAATGGGGAGAGAAATCCACTTTATATGATTCTCTTTTTCCCCATATTCAGTTAGGTAGAAGAAAAGGAAGTTGATTCCACTGTCATGCAGTTTAGTGGAACATGAAAGGGAGTCCTTGGTAGAAGAATGGTGCAGCTGAACATACACCAGTGGAAGACAGTGAGGCCTTATCGAAGAACTTTGAGTGGGAGTCAGGTCACAAGTTCAAATCCCTGTCTGTCACTATGCAGACAGGGACTATGCAGGTGTGGCTTATTTACAGGTGAGCACTGTATGTTAAGAGACTTGCCTAAATTGAAGGTAGTGCCCCTGCCCACTTAACATTGGCCTTAAAGGACAACAGAAAAGTATCTGCAGTTGGTCTGAATTTGCCCAGATTCACCTTTTACCTGAAACAAACCAACTCATAGGACTGGATGACACCTGCAGGCCATTACTTTTCATGTGAAGCTTTAAGGTCAAAAGCATTCCTTATGCAGCCCAATCAATTATGAGTATTTTTTGAGCACCTAGTGCATGCAGAAGAATGTTAGAAAAATTTGGGAAGATAAAGCAGAGGTAAAAACACTAAATTTGTTTCCCCAAGAAGCAGCTGTGTATGACCTGATTATCTTGCTACATATGGGTATCTTCTTATTGTTCAACCCATCGTCATCCAGTGGCAGTTTTGTCTATACTATTGATCTTGTTCTTTTACTTCATCCCATTTCTTCCTCCCTCTCTCCTCCCCTCTATTCCTTTGAATCATTCTCAAGAGAATCAGCCGCACAGCCTAACCAAAAAGCAGCACAACGTTCTTACAAAAACAAAATCTACTACTGTCAAATAACCAGAATTCTCCCCTCTTCCATGCTCTAGTCCTCTAACAATATTCAGTTACTGTAATTATCTAGAGAAAATCAGTCTGATGGCATCTCTTTCTTTAGGAATATGACTCACATGAGTCATATTTCTTTGGAAAACATAGTGCTACTTTCAGGAAAAGTGGAATAGTGTTCTAGTACTTTCCCTTCTCGTTCCATCCCCATAATCAGTCTGTTGAAAAATCTTGTCAGTTCTTCCTCAACAATATTCCCAGAAACCATCCCTCCTCTCCGCTCAAATGATCACTACAATGGTCCTGGTGATTGCACTATCTCCAGCATCAGTCTGCTCACTCATCTCCTGGACTCCAGTTTCTCTCCTTTCTAGCCCATAATTCATATGTTGTCCTGGTCATTCTTCTAAAACATCATTTTGCACCCATACCTCCACTCTTCAAACACCTCCAACAGCTGTCCATTTGTCTGCAAGTAGAAAACATTCTTGAGAATTGGCTTTTAGGTGTCAAATTAAGGCACTACTAAATATCCACTCTCTTCTCCCAAAGCCCAAGTACTTAATCCAGTACTCTGCAGACAGTAAATATATCGCTGATTCCTTCCTGATCAACAACCTTGGCATTATCCTGTAGGTTCTCTCCCAACACCATGTCCAGAATCTGTCCTCTTTCTGCCCAAACTGCTTCAAAACTGATCCAAGCACTTGCATTTTTCCTTGTCAATTACTGCATCTGGCTCCTCACTGACCCCTGGGCTTCCTCTATCTACCCTCTCTATTCCATACTTCACTCTGCAGCCCAAAGAATGTTTCTACAAAAGTGTTCTATGCATATCTTCCCAAGCCTCAAAAACTTCTAATTGTTCCCCATTCATCACCACATTAAGCATTATTCTCACGATCCTTTAGAGCACTCAATCAACTGATTGAGCTATCCTCACTTCTCTCTCATTACAACCTATACTGAACACTAAGCTCCTCTAATGCCAACCTATTCACTGTGATTCACTCAAATCTCTTCATCATCTACTCTTGTTTGTATCCTCTCTCCTGCTTTATAATCCCTTCCCTTTCAAATCCATAACACCAGAAGTCTCTAAATCCTCAAAGCCCTACCTCAACTAATCAATCAGTGGTATTTACTGAGTGCTTATTGTGTGAGACCACTGTACTAAACACTTGGAAGAGTAAAATACAATAGAGTTAGGCGATGATGAACATTCTTGTGTTGGCACCCTACACTCCCACAGGTCACCCGTGGAAATGATATGCTTTCTGGAGGAAGACAATTTTGTTCACAAGACCAAGTAGCAAAATGGCAAACATAGAAACATTCCTACAGCTTTTCTTTAATCTGAAACTTTCAGAACATCTGTGAATGGCCTCCAAGGAACTGTTACTATCAATTACTACCACAGGGCAACTTAATAGAAATTTCTAGTCAGGATTCATCATTGTGAGAACATGGTTTATCCACAGTTCAGCAGCCCTAAAATACAGCACTTACTTTGTACCAGGCACTGTTCTAAGTGCTGGAGTAGATACAAGATACAAGTCAGCTGGGACACAGTCCAAGTCCCTTGTAGGGCTCAGTTTTAACCTCCATTTTACAGGTGAGGTAACTGAGGCACAGAGAAGTGAAATGACTTGCCCGTGGTCACAGGAGATAAATGGCAGAGAAAGGAATAGAACCCAGATCTTAATTCACTGTAATTCATCCAATGCACTGTGAGGAATAACTGTCACACAAATAAGACACCTCCAAAACATAGCAACTGCCATTCAATAATTATTTTATATAGTCCACTTAAATTATAATAATAACAATAATTGTGGTTCTTGTTAAGCACTATGTGCCAAGTATTGTTCTAAGTGCTGGAGTAGATATAAGGTAATCAGGTTGTCCCACATGGGGTCTTAAGGTCTTTATCCCCATGTTACAGATGAGGTAACTGAGGCACAGAGAAGTTACACAAGGTCATAACGCAGACAGTGGCATGATTTGGGCATTTGGGGAAATGGAAAAATTTTATATGAAGTAGAATTATGATTAGAATATGTGTTATATATCTTAGAGCAACTGATGTCAGTTGCTAAGGTGATTTTAGGTTCATAGAAATATGTTTCAATATTAACATATTAAACTAAGTTGTCTTTTATAGGTCAAGCAGTGGGAGTTGTTTGCAAAGATCAGCCATAATTGCTGGTATGATTTTCTCAAGTGTCTCATATAACATGTAAAGCTGCTGTAGGATAATTATCTCTCAGGGCTTTTTAAAGTTGCTATTCATTGTACATTTTATTGTGCTTTAACACTAGGAAAAGGCCATTCTTTTCAACATGCCTGCATGTTTACAGATAATTTAAATTCTCTTCCAGTTTCAGTACTATGACCTTCACCCTCTTTTCCCTGTAGAATAAAAATCTAGGAGCCTTATAATTAATTTATTCACTTTTAGATCACTTTCTCAGTGACTTGATCCATATTTACTATGCCCATGTAATAATGAGTTTCTTGGCACTCAAAACTCCTAAATTTGGCCTATAAACATCCTTCTCCTGTCAAAGGAAAGTGTTATCATCCAATTAGGAGTCTAGTTCCACTCTCCCATAATTATTTAATTCAAATCCCCTGGTATTATTATGTCATCGGAGAAAAAAATGCATCACAGTTTGAATACTGATAATTTTTTATTCCAATCTACTCAGTTGAATTTAGGAATAATTTCTCAATGGAAACTAATGTAAATGAGTGATTTCAGTTTCTTCTCAGAAGGATTATGAGTAATACTGAAAAATATATTTTATCAAAATATTTTTTATTAATTTTGGGGGGTTTTATCCAAGACTGTCTACTTTGATTTAATCCATAATCAAATTTGTAGAATAATAATAATAATGATGGAATGATGGTATTTGTTAAGTGCTTACTATGTGCAAAACACCATTCTAAGCACTGGAGGGGATACAAGGTGATCAGGTTGTTCCCCGTGGGGCTCCCAGTCTTAATCCCCATTTTACAGATGAGGCAAGTGTAAAGAGAAGTTAAGTGACTTGCCCAAAGTCACACAACTGACAAGTGAGGGAGCTGGGATTAGAACCAATGACCTCTGACTCCCAAGCCAGTGCTCTTTCCACTGAGGCATGCTGCTTCTCTAGAACTGAATACATGAAAGACTAAAACTCCTGCTTTTTAGTCCATTAGAGATCCATTCATTTTTCTGGCTCAAAAATACATACATTCTAGGTTAATCAATTTACAACTGTTGTTTGGGGACTATGAAAATAAAAATGAGCCTGTAGCCATTTTTCCGCAAGGAATGAAATCCTCAGGGCAAGTCGTCAGTTCACATTGCTGCCTCTACAAAAAATATTTTAGAGGTACCAAACCTAAGGTAATAACCACATACACAACCACAATACAAACATATATCCCAGAATTATTTTGATTTATGTTATGAAGACTCACAGAATAACCTAAGGGGGTATGCAATACAATTCAAGCAGAACAAAATGACTAAAAATTTAGTCTCAGCATAGTTTGCAGCACAGAAGCTTTACTCTGAAGGGTCATAAACTGACTTTAATGGAAGTTAGTAATTTTCCTACTGCATGTTGAGTCACCAAATTGTTGTTTATGTTGATGTAATTGCTATGATAAAAGTGGTGAAATAGACTAAACCAGACATTTAGAACTTTAGAATGACATCCTCATTAAATTAAAAGATGATCACTAAATTCAATCTCATTGGCTATTAAGGCAGTTTCTTTTCTTAATTCAGTATAATGAACATGTTTTAAATCATGAATGTGAGAACAGAAAGAGAACAATGGCTAAAGATGAATAGAGGTAGGAGCTTGATTATCACTGATACATTTCTTTATAACTATTATTTCATTTCTTTATTCCTATTTGAAATAAAATATAGTTCAGAAGAATACATATGTTATCAAAGATTGAAATAATTTTTAGGTAATGAATAATTTTTAAGAGCATATTTTCTCTCTTGAAATTACATGATGGATCTAAACAGCTAAATTAAAATATTGAGGTGATGTGAGATAAAAATTCTAAACTTTAGTTTGAGAGAGATAACATTTCAAGGTGTATCTTTGAATTTCATAATATACACTGAATAAATGTCTTCATAATTTTCACTAGGTATTTATTATTTCAACTGATATTGCAACTTTAAACAAACACATTCTCCTGATACTAGCTCTTTCTTACAATTGCTTTCTTTTGTTTACCAAATGGATACATAATTTGCAAAATTCATTTTACTTAGTTCATCACCAGACCAGAAGTTCTGAACTGTACTCTGGACTACATATGAATATATACATATTTACACACAAGCATACACACTCCACCTCTTTAATGAGAGAGAGAGTTAAAATTTGCTTCCCCTTGAGGACAATTTGTTCTAGATTCCTTGGGGACTCAAACTGGCACTTGGGATTTGTTTTGAGATGATGCTGAATAATAATGATAATTATGATATATGTTTAGCATTTATTATGTGCCAGGCACTTTACTAAGTTCTGGGGTTGATATAAGCAAATCAGGTTGGACACAGTCCCTGTCCACATAGGGTTCACAGTTTTAGCCCCCATTTTACAGATGAGGTTCCTGAGGCACAGAGGAAGGGAAATGACTTACCCAAGGCCACAGCAGATAAGTGGTAGAACTGGGATTAGAACCCATGACCTTCTGACTCCCAGACCCGTGCTCTATCCACTATGCCATGCTGCTTCCCATTAAGAGCATAATTAAAGAATAGGTTTTATCACAGTCCAGGTGAGTCCATGGTAACTTTCCCAAATGTCCAGTAAAGGATAGTCAACAAATCAATAGTGTTAACTGAGTGCCTGAAATATTCCAAACACTGTAGCTTAATATTTGGGTGTGCTAACATTCTATCTTCTCTCCTATGAGAGAATAGCAGTGTAGTTTTAGAAAGAATACTGAACTCCCCACTTAGGAAATGGTTGGAGAGCATGAGAGTAGATGTAGAGTGGTAGAGTTGAGAGGGTTGGGGGCTTGGGAAGAATGCTTTGGAGAACCCATGCTTAATGATTTTGGTTTTATAAGCTATGCAGCTGATTGACAAGGTCATTAAGGGTGTTGGAGAGTCTAGATGTTTCAGGATGGCATTAAAATTCTGGAATAATTCATGGAGACAGTT
This sequence comes from Ornithorhynchus anatinus, assembly GCF_004115215.2. Classification (NCBI taxonomy): domain Eukaryota; kingdom Metazoa; phylum Chordata; class Mammalia; order Monotremata; family Ornithorhynchidae; genus Ornithorhynchus; species Ornithorhynchus anatinus. The sequence goes on from NC_041729.1 coordinate 114,869,717, forward strand.
GACATGAGTTGATAAGGGAAGAGAAATAATGCTTGACTGAAGAGAGGACAATACTGTAGCAAATAATAAGGTGAATTGGAAATATCAGAAGTTGGCCTGGTGTTTAGATTAAATACAGTGGAAGTGATACAGAACTGTGCATTGGTAATGGAAGATTGAAGGAGGGATAGGGTGTGCATAATTTAGCAGAGAAAGAGTTGTTAAACTGTGGATTTTTGAACTAAAACAGGAGAGATTAGATTTTTCAAGTGGAACATGATGGCCTGAAATAAATGGAATGAGCTTAAAGACTACAAGTCTCTATTGAGGAAGAAAACAACTTTTAAGAGAGAAGATTGTAACACATTAGGAGGTTGGGAAAGCAGAGAGGTAGTTGGGGAAGTGAGAAATAAAAATAGTGATATATGATACTTACTATATGACAGGCACTGAACTAACTGTTTGGGATACAAGCAATTCGGGTTGGACCTAGTCCCTGTTCCACATGGGGGTGACAGGCTCAATCCCCATTTTACAGATGAGGTAACTTGCCTGAGGTCACACAGAAGACAAGTGGCAGAGGCGGAATTAGAACCCAAGACCTTCTGACTCCCACGCCCATGCTCTATCACGTGGCTCAGTGGAAAAGAGCATGGGCTTGGGAGTCAGAGGTCATGGGTTCAAATCCCAGCTCTGCCGCTTGTCAGCTGTGTGACTGTGGGCAAGTCATTTAACTTCTCTGCGCCTCAGTTACCTCATCTGTAAAATGGGGATAGACTGTAAGCCTCACGGGGGACAACCTGATTACCCTGTATCTCCCACAATGCTTAGAACAGTGCTCTGCACATAGTAAGCACTTAACAAATACCAACATTATTATTATTGTTATTATTATCCACTACACCATGCTGCTTCTCTACAGTGTTTCTCTACTTCTCTGCTTCTCTACAGTGGTACAGTGATGATGAGATCTACTGTAAGCCCACAGTGTGTTCAAGTGTGTTGTGCCTGCAGAGATGGGAAACAGCATGGCCTGGTGGAAAGTATGGGCCTGGGAATCTGAGGATACATATATGGATACCTATAACTGATGCCCAGCCATTTCCCTAGGGAACATGAGGCCTGGCATACTGTCCTCCTCTCAGGATTAACTAAAATAAGCTTTCAGAAAAAGCACTTTCTCCTGCAGCCTCGGCTGCCCATGTCCATGTGTATCCCAGGATCCCAGAGCTTCTCCCCCAAACCCCACTGCAGGGAGACCCCAAGCTCTAAGATATCAGCATACAATAGTTTAATGGGATAACAATGAAAACAAATCCGGTTCAAACCTCCTTCCCTGTCCCCTTCCCCTGAATCATATTTTTGCTCCCCAGGACCCTGTGTATTTATATCAACATTTGGGGCTCACTTTCCTCTGGTCCTTCCACTCTTCTGTGGGGGCATCACAGATTCCAGTCTCATCCTCTGGTTTGGAAGCAGTGTATATTAGCACACTTTCTCCACTTTGGGGCCAGGAGCATCAGTCCTCTGAAGTCCTAACTTTGGAGCCTGTATCTCCAGCATGTCCTAATAAACCTAATCCAGGATACTCTCTAATCCCTCACTGTACCCTGTGTCCTTGCAGCATCCACAGCAACAGCTTTCCCTGTGATGCTCTCCCAAGCACATGACTCACCATCCTCTCCTCAAGTTGGTCAAAAATCTTCTCCTTTTGCAATCTGGCCCCCCTACTGCCTCCACAATCCTTCTTTGTGATAGGCTTAATTACACATTTTCATTTCTCTCAAGGAAGGGCATCATGGACTGACTCTTCTGGCTTCCTCCTCCCTTCCTAATTGTGGGAAACAGTGGAACTGGTTGTCACAACCTCGAACCAGAATGTTCTGAGAGGTGTCTGTTTTCCATGACCAAGAGCTAACATCATTGGCTACATGTGACTGATTAAACATTGCCTTGATTACACGTGGCTTAGTGGAAAGGGCACGGATTTGAGAGTCAGAGGACGTGGGTTCTAAAACCAGCTCTGCCACTTGTCTGCTGTGTGACCTTGTACAGGCCACTTAATTTCTCTGCACCTCAGTTATCTCATCTGTAAAATGGGGATGAAGATTGTCAGTCCCATGTGGGACAACCTGATTACCTTGTATCTATCCTGTCACTTAGAACAGTGCTTGGCAGATAGTAAGTTCTTAACAAATACCATAATATTGTTTTTGGATCTTCGACCATACTTTCCCATTGTACTAGCTGGTTCTGATTGCAATCAATAAGTCAGCAGAACAGCAAACTTGGGGACACCAATCATTCAATAGTAACACCAGATGCTGTTGATAGCACTATAAATTACATAAATGGCATCGCTCAGAAAGCCATACTGAAGATGTTCTGCGAAATATCAGGCAGAGTTGTTCAAACAAATTTCAACCTACTGGCATGATACCAAAATATTACCCTTCTAAGATACAAAAACACACATTATATTTAACATACAAGACGCTATATTGGATGAAAAACACAATTAGAAAATAGATATTTCTTGGAGAGATGCCTAGGACATAGGTGGATGATGCTAAACTTAATCCTTTTCTCTAACAATGGTTATAACTTCATTAACTGAATTTTTCTTTATCTCTTCATTATGCTGAGCTAAATATAGATAGGATTGTATTTCATATAATCACTTCTTTTCAATGTGTAGTAAGTGACTAACAGTTACATGTAGCTTATGAAATCTGACTTCTTGGCCCATTATTAAATAATCAATCAAGGAAAAGCCTAGAGAATGGAAGAAAATGGGAGAAAAAATATTCACTGATGTTATCAAGTTCCAGAAAATCATCAGAAATATGACTTATAATCAACCAATACTATTTATTGAACAGTTACTGTGTGCAGAGCACTGTATTCACACTTAGGAGAGTATAACATAGTTGGTAGACACTTGCCCTGCTTATAGTACTTCTTTAGCTGTATTTCAGGTGTTACTGATGCCAGGAATGGCCCAGTATATCTGTGTTTTCTTCTGAAATCCACAGACTCTTTTGGTCACATCTCAGGGTTGCCTGGATGAAAGTACCTTGGATAAGCATCAATTCATTATCCTTGTGCTATTAGTTCTTGGGTATCTTGACACAATAGGGATATTGTGAATTTGCTGAATTCTTTGGAAGTTTCTTCATTTTCCAAGAGTTTGGCAGTGAGCTACCTTGATAGTTTGGATTACCGTTTGAATGATTGGATGTGAAGAAAGCAGATATAATAAAATTAAATTCCACTGATTCTAAATGTCATTGTGGCCTTCAAAGGATATTTTATATCTAACTCAACATATGGTCTGGGCATTTTAAACTCAATTAATTTGGATAATATTGCAGCAACAAGATTTAACTCAAGGTGACAGCTTCAAGGTAAGTGGTGATTTGTCTTTTTTTTAATATCCTGTCACTATTTTTTCTGGTATTCGTTAAGTGCATGCTATATGTAAAACACTGGGGTAGATACAAGTTAATTAGGTTAGACACATTCCCTGTCTGTCATGAAGCTCACAGTCCAAGTAGGGGGGATAGCAGGTATTTAAAGAAGTGTTTTACTATTTGTATTTTATTTTTGTGGATGGACTAAAAAACCATTCAGAACAATTAGTTGTGCCTTTAAGACCTTACAGTTGTGTCATTCCAACAGTCACCCTTTGCAAGTATTAGTGCATCATTCTACCTACTCCATTTATTATTCATTTATCTTTCCTTATTCTTGCTATTTTCAGTTGTATCTACATTTTCCCTTCTTCTCCTAATATTCACATTCAATTTATTCTTGCCTGTCTCTCTCAGATTCCAAGATCAACAAGGGTAAGCAATGTGTTTCAATTGCTTCATTTCACTGAACTCATTATCTTCCCAGACAGCACCACCATCTTCCTGTCTTACAACCCATACCTTTAGTGTTATCATTCATTCATTCAGTAGTATTTATTGAGCACTTACTATGTGTAGAGCACTGTACTAAGCACTTGTAATACACAAAAGCGCTTGGAATATACAAAAGAGCTTGGAATATATAATTATCCTCAACTCATCTCTCTCATTCAACCCACATATTCAATCGGTCACTAAATCCTGTTGGTTCCACCTTTAAAGCACCCCTAAAGTCTGCCCTTTATTTTCCATCCAAACTGCTACCACATTAATCCAAGCAGTTATCCTAATCCACCTTGATGACTGAATCAACCTCCTTGCTTCTCAACCTACCTCCTGTCTTCCCCTACTCCATTCCATACTTTGCTGCCGGGATCATTTTTCTACAAAAGCCTTCAGTTCATTTTCACCTACTCCTCAAGAACTTCCAGTGGTTGCCCATCCACCTCTACATCAAACAGAAACTCCACTTTAAGGCATGCAATCACTCTGCCCCATCCTACCTTATCTGCTGCTCTCCTATGACAACCCAACCCACTCACTTGGCTCCACTAATGCCAACCTACTCATTGTACCTCAATTTTGTCCATCTCAGTACCGATCTCTTGCCCACATCCTGTCTCTGGCCTGGAGTACCCTCCCTCTATGTATCTGACATACAATTACTCTCTCATCTTCAAAGTCTTATTGAAGGTGCATTTCCAAGAGGCCTTCTCTGACTAAATCTTCATTTCATCTTCTCCCCCTCCCACTTCTGTGTCACCTTTGCACTTGTATTTGCTCCCTTTATTCACCTCTTCCTCAGTGCCACAGCATTTATATACATATTGTAATTTATTTATTTATATTAATGTCTGTCTCCCCTTCTAATAATAATAATAACAGTGGTATTTGTTAAGCGCTTACTGTGTACCAAGCACTATACTAAGCACTGGGGTGAATACAAGCAAATCAGGTTGGACACAGGCCCTTTCCCTTGTGGGGCTCACAGTCTCAATCCCCAATTTACAGATGAAGTAACTGAGGCACTGAAAAGTAAAGTGGTCACAAAGCAGATGTGGTGGAGCCAGGATTAGACTGTAGAACTATAAGCTTGTAGGCATGGAACCTGTCTGCCAACTCTGTTTTATTTTATTTCTCCAAGTTTTTAGTACAGCATTTGGAACACAGTAAGGATGCAATAAATATGATTGATTGATAAATTGATTGATTTCAGTTTTAATATACTCTTCAAAATACGTAGTAAATGGCTCTGCACATAGCAGAGAGTCAACATATTCTACTGAGTTATTTCTGAATTGATAAATGACTAGTATCAGGAAGATGGCTATTTATTTGCTCATTACTATCAGAAATACTGAGCATTTTGAGGGGTTATATATTATGATTTTATTTCTTGTTCCCTTTCTTTAAGGAAGTGTCCTTTTTTTTTTTTACAATATTTACAGTTTTTTGTAATTATTCCCTGTCTTTTTAGACACTCCCAAATATATTTAAGCATAATCCCATATCTTGTACCTACTTCATTCATATCGTAGTGCTTGACACATATTAAGAACTTATTAAGCTCTTAATAATTACCATAACAATAACCAAACTAGTGGAAGAGGACCATGGCAAAGCAGTCTTCCTTGGTTGAACCCTGACTAGCATATCAGGATATGGATCAGGGCAAAACATTTTTGCACTGCCTTTAATGTAGAAAGGCAAAGAAGACTGAGGAGTAGTTTTTCACTTCTTTTGATGACACTGTTGCTAAGATAATGCTGTGAGGAACAGCAGAGAATTGGTGGAGGGAGCTGGAGAAGCAGGAAGGCCAGAGAATGTGCAATTTCATAACAGCTTAGGTTGGGGTTGAGAAAAAACTGGGAGAATTCATTCATTCATTCAATAGTATTTATTGAGCGCTTACTATGTGCAGAGCACTGTACTAAGCGCTTGGGATGAACAAGTCGGCAACAGATAGAGACAGTCCCTGCCGTTTGACGGGCTTACAGTCTAATCGGGGGAGACGGACGGACAAGAACAATGGCACTAAACAGCGTCAAGGGGAAGAACATCTCATAAAAACAATGGCAACTAAATAGAATCAAGGCGATGTACAATTCATTAACAAAATAAATAGGGTAACGAAAATATATACAGTTGAGCGGACGGGTACAGTGCTGTGGGGATGGGAAGGGAGAGGTGGAGGAGCAGAGGGAAAAGGGGAAAATGAGGCTTTAGCTGCGGAGAGGTAAAGGGGGGATGGCAGAGGGAGTAGAGGGGGAAGAGGAGCTCAGTCTGGGAAGGCCTCTTGGAGGAGGTGATTTTTAAGTAAGGTTTTGAAGAGGGAAAGAGAATCAGTTTGGCGGAGGTGAGGAGGGAGGGCGTTCCAGGACCGCGGGAGGACGTGACCCAGGGGTCGACGGTGGGATAGGTGAGACCGAGGGACGGCGAGGAGGTGGGCGGCGGAGGAGCGGAGCGTGCGGGGTGGGCGGTAGAAAGAGAGAAGGAAGGAGAGGTAGGAAGGGGCAAGGTGATGGAGAGCCTTGAAGCCTAGAGTGAGGAGTTTTTGTTTGGAGCGGAGGTCGATAGGCAACCACTGGAGTTGTTTAAGAAGGGGAGTGACATGCCCAGATCGTTTCTGCAGGAAGATGAGCCGGGCAGCGGAGTGAAGAATAGACCGGAGCGGGGCGAGAGAGGAGGAAGGGAGGTCAGAGAGAAGGCTGACACAGTAGTCTAGCCGGGATATAACGAAAGCCCGTAATAGTAAGGTAGCCGTTTGGGTGGAGAGGAAAGGGCGGATCTTGGCGATATTGAAGAGGTGAAACCGGCAGGTCTTGGTAACGGATAGGATGTGTGGGGTGAACGAGAGGGACGAGTCAAGGATGACACCGAGATTGCGGGCCTGCGGGACGGGAAGGATGGTCGTGCCATCCACGGTGATGGAGAAGTCTGGGAGCGGACCGGGCTTGGGAGGGAAGATGAGGAGCTCAGTCTTGCTCATGTTGAGTTTTAGGTGGCGGGCCGACATCCAGGTGGAGACGTCCCGGAGGCAGGAGGAGATGCGAGCCTGAAGGGAGGGGGAGAGGACAGGGGCGGAGATGTAGATCTGCGTGTCATCTGCGTAGAGATGGTAGTCAAAGCCGTGAGAGCGGATGAGTTCACCGAGGGAGTGAGTGTAAATGGAGAACAGAAGAGGGCCAAGAACTGACCCTTGAGGAACTCCAACAGTTAAAGGATGGGAGGGGGAGGAGGCTCCAGCGTAGGAGACCGAGAATGATCGGCCAGAGAGGTAAGAGGAGAACCAGGAGAGGACAGAGTCCGTGAAGCCAAGGTGAGATAAGGTACGGAGGAGGAGGGGATGGTCGACAGTGTCAAAGGCAGCAGAGAGGTCAAGGAGGATCAGAATGGAGTAGGAGCCATTGGATTTGGCAAGAAGGAGGTCATGGGTGACCTTAGAGAGAGCAGTCTCGGTAGAGTGGAGGGGACGGAAGCCAGATTGGAGGGGGTCTAGGAGAGAATGGGAGTTAAGGAATTCTAGGCATCGATTGTAGATGACTCGTTCTAAGATTTTGGAAAGGAAGGGTAGTAGGGAGATAGGACAATAACTGGAGGGGGAAGTGGGGTCAAGAGCGGGTTTTTTTAGGATGGGGGAGACGTGGGCGTGTTTGAAGGCAGAGGGGAAGGAGCCCTTGGAGATTGAGTGGTTAAAAATAGAAGTTAAGGAAGGGAGGAGGGCAGGGGCGATGGTTTTAAGAAGGTGAGAGGGAATGGGGTCCGAGGCGCAGGTGGAGGGGGTGGCACTTGCGAGGAGGGAGGAGATCTCCTCTGAGGATACTGCAGGGAAGGATGGGAAAGTAGGGGAGGGGGTTGTTGGGGGGGAGGGGAGAGGCGGAGGGGTGACTTTGGGGAGCTCAGACCTGATCGTGTTGATTTTCGTGAGGAAATAGGTGGCCAGATCATTAGGGGTGAGAGATGGGGGAGGGGGAGGAACAGGGGGCCTAAGGAGAGAGTTAAAGGTCTAAGGAGAGAGTTAAAGGTTAAAGAGAGAAGGAGCAGAAGTTGGGGCAAGCAAAGGCACAGGAGCACTATTTATATGTGGAATGTTAGGGGAACTTGTGGATAACTGGTTAATATCCTGGCTCAACTACTTATTCTGTTATTGCTAAGAGAAGTACAGCAGCTGGGAGAATGAGAGCATTAATGTCATATAGAATCTGGCCTTGGGATTCCAGATTTCTAGATCAAGTGAAAACACAGTGAAGGAAGCTAGTATGGGAGGTGGCATGACCTAGTAGAAAGAGCATGGGCGTGGGAGTCAGAAGACCTAGGTTCTAATCTCAGCTCTTCCACTTGCCTGCTATATGCCTCAGTTACCTCAGCTATAAAATGGGAATTAAGATGGTGAGTCTCACCTGGGACATGAACTGTGTCCAACCTTGTATCTACCCCAGCACTTAAGATAGTGTCTGGTACATAGTGAGCACTTCAATACCACTAAAGTCAAATAAAAAATAAATGGGAAGGCAACCCTGTTCCCAAGTACAGAGTCAGAGAGGCGACTTTCAACTTTGGCTTGTCATCAACCAAAGAAGCTAATCCTGAACCCAATACTTCTACTCTTTGCCCAAATACAGACTATTCTTCCACATACATCATACTCAGAATAGCAATTTAGAGGAAGGTGAATCATAGGCTGCTTGTAAAGTGCTGCTCTGGCTCTCCCCTAATCATAACAGAGCTTTCTATGGAAGTTAGTACATTGCTAAATGCTTAGTACACTGCTCTGCATACAGTAAGTGCTCAATAAATACAATTGATCAACTGGTTAGGGACCTTGGTGTTTAGAGGAAAATGGTTCATTCTTTTAAGATATAGAATCCCTTCCTTAGGCTTATGTCAATTATAACAAACTTTCAGGGATTAGTATGTATTCACTTCATTCTTAAACCTCCCCAACCCAGGACCATACCTTTCAGATCTTTTTGTTATTCTTGTTACAGTCTGGGTTTATTCCTCACAAGTATTATTTATTGCATTATGTAGTGGATCAATATATTTGATTAAGACCCCTCTTCATAAAGTGATCTTCACTTCTTAACCCAGCTTTCTCTTTTAACTCTGATTATGAATTGAAATCACAAAAAAGTCTATACTCTTTAGAGTTTCTTAGATAGAAGTATGCCCTCAAATACCCAAACACAGATCACACTGAATTTAGTTCAGGTTTTCTTTGAGGGCTGATGCTATATATGAACAAAACATAGAAAATTATGCTAGCATGACCACCCTTGATTATACTTAATATGGTTTATTTTACCTTTCATCTACCTTTGTTGAACTTATTTTCCAGAATGCTTGCATTATAAGAATTTTCCTTGGTACTTGAACTTTTTTTTACAAAATCTGAGAATATGTATGAATTTGAAGGGGAATTCCAGCTCTGAAGTACACTCTCTGTGTGATGTAGAAATCAGTTTTTTTCACGCTTCAATTTAACTCATATGAGAAAAGTTGATTGTGGATAGTATTTGCAAGAAAGCATAAAAAATAGATTTTAAATGTTTCATATTTTGAATGATTTGACAGTAAGTTGGTACTTAAATTTAAAATGCTATGTGTGACTGAGTTCCATTTTCCTTATTACATGGGAGAAGTTTAAGCTTTTTAAATCACTTAATTAAATTCTACTGAGAGCTCACCACCTCCAGGAGGCCTTTCCAGACTGAGCCTTCCCTTTCCCTCCTCCCCTCCTCATTCACCCTACTCCCTCTGTCTGCTCTACCCCTTTCCCCTCCCCAAAGCACTTGTGTATATTTGTATATATTATTTATTACTCTATTTTATTAATGATGTGTATATATCTATGATTCTATTTATTTTTAATGATATTGATGCCTGTCTACTTCTTTTGTTTTGCTGTCTCTCTCCCTGTTTGAGAATGTGAGCCCGTTGTTGGGCAGAGATTGTCTCTATCTGTTGCCAAATTGTACATTCCAATCACTTAGTACAGTGCTCTGTACACAGTAAGTGCTCAATAAATATGACTGACTGACTGACTGACTGAATGAATGAATGACATCAGTGTAGATAGGACTTCTATATACTTAACCTAGAATGATGAGATGATCAAAGGAGAAAATGTGCCACTTCCTCTCCCCAATACGATGTCCAGAACACATATATAATGACTACATCTGCCCTGGATTTTCTCCAAAGGCACTGAGTGAAGGTTTAAGGGTCTAAGCATGAGTGAGAAAGTTCTTCCCTGCCCATTGTCCTTCTCTTCCTGTGCTTTCACTGCCAATGAATGCTTCTCCCTACAACTTAGCCTGAGTGGCCCTGGGCAACCGGCTTTTCAGCCTATGGGATGACCAGTTCCACAGCCCCCACACTCTGGGGGAGGAGGAAGCCAGGAGAATGATTCTGTGGTACCTTTTTTCCTGAAGGAAGTATAAAGATTTAGCTGAGCCATTTATGAGAGTAGGACTGGGAATGAAGTGGGGATGGGAAATACGTTGTGGAAGCAGAAGACTTTCAGCCATCAGTTGTGTTCCTAGAAGAGCAGGATGCAGGGAAAGCGCATGCTGGGGTCCCTGGATGGACACAAAGCCCAAAGTGGGATCAGAGAGAATCTTAGATTAGTATTTGGATATCCTGAAGGTTTGGGGCCAGCAGCTAGGACTCCGGAGGAGTGAGGTTCCTGAGAGACCCTGATTCCAAATGACTCAGAGAGGGCAAAACCTGAACCTAGGTATCCCCAAGAGAGGTGGAGAAGGCCCAGAATAACTTAAGCCACGGGATATCTACCGGGAAGTAAAGAGAATCTCAGAGGAAATGTAATAGATCCAGGGAAAGGTGATTTGAGCTGGATTTGTTTTCACTGTTAACTTTCTTAAGAAATTATTAAACACTGTTGAGATCTTAGATCTTGATGTCCACTTGAAGTAGGGGCTGGGGAAGATATGTTGACCTGGGCAGCCTCAAGGGTAGGAGGGAATTGTTTCTCCATGAGCTTTATATACCTTGGGAGTCATGGGCTTGGGAGTCAGAGGTCATGGGTTCTAATCCCGGCTCCTAGAGTGACTCTAAAGGCTCTTTCACCTGGGATTTTGGGCTAACAAAATCTGGTAAAGTCACAAATCAAGTAGGCAGGGGCCACCAGACATGGAAATGTCTGGGAGTAGATGGGCAGAAGGAAAGATGTTGGCTGCAGAAACATTGACTTTTAGGAAAAATAAATCAGTGAAAGAGTAGATATAGCTTAATATATAGGATAATAGAGGGATCAAGAGAAGTAGTGAGGCAAGTTCAGGATACAGAGCAGAGAAAAAGGAAAGTTAAAAGACTCAGGAGCTGGAGGGGGTGGGAGTAGGGGCGTGAGGGCAGTACTATTTCTCTGGCAAATTTACAAAGAGAAATGCTAATGCTGTAATCGCTTAGTGAGGAAGGGATTTCTGTTGGGCTAACATGGAGCCATTTAGCCTCCTGCAATCTAGACACCTTGGAAAGGTGAAGAAAAACTTCCTGTGGAGCAAATGGTCAGAAACAAGAGATGACTCCATATGGTCTAGTACAGATGGTGGTTATTTTGATCCTGTCTTAATTTCAAAAGCTGTCAATGCTGAATTAAACTATTTTTTCTCCTATGACTGATTTAGTTGAAGAAATTAAATAATTTGATTTTCATATATTTATACCACCCACCAAAAAATAATAGAAGAGACTAACTTCTTTTCACAGTATAATATGATGGAACTTTTAAAGAGTAAATTTGAAGGGCAGTAGTTCTGTAGACACGAAAGAGCAAAGCTGCCATCAAAGCAACTCCAAGGTATGATAATTATTCCTTAAGTGGAAACATGTTCAAGTGCCTCCAGCTCTCCAGTATCCTAAAGGATTTGGAAGACATTGGGTCAGTATCAAAGCCAGATTTAGTAACAGCATGTGAGCCACCTCGAGAGTCAAAATCATTCAAAAATATCTAATCTTCTAACTGTAACAGAGCTGACAGGTGCATACTGCACAGAACATTAATTTGTGAGAATTAGAGGGGATTTTAAAAATCATCTTCCATGTCCAAGATGTTAAGAACAACATGCCCCAGGATAAAGACATTGAGCATACCTTAATAATGGGAAAGGATGAAAGCATATAGATGGAAGGGAGAAAACTGAAATTTTCAACCCAAAAGTCTTTCAAGAAATTCATGCATCTTCTTTCTAGGTATAACCCTTTTATTTTGAAAATATACGATATAATATACTAAACATAGATGTTAATGTACAACAGATACTATAATCTAGAGAACTGCAAGGATTACTGATTTGTGAAAGAATGTATTCCTTGGAGATTATGATGGAAATTAAAGAAGGACTTTGAAGGACAGTGTATTTGAATTAACTTTTAACTAATGTCTCTTTCTTTTGGGGAATATATGCTGTGATTTCTAATGCTGTCATTTGTAAGAGTGAGGAAACTCATTTTACTGTGAAACACAGAGATGGATGGAATTATTATCTTAGGTTGTTCTGCATTGCTATCAACTTATATTAAAGTTGGAAAAATTATCCATCCTCCGATTGCATACACATGCATTAATTTAGTGGTGGATACAGAACAGCAGTGAAGAGTTGGAAGACAGCAGGCTAAGAAGAATCAGTCTGGAGTACCAGTAAGAAATGGGTTGGCTGTCCTGGGGCAGAGTCTTTGGGGAGATCATAACACCAAGAGAAAAGAGAATGACAGTAGTTACTGTGGATAACAATATGGTAGTGCACAGATGTGAATATCAGGCAGCATGGTCTAGTGTAAACTGAACTGGCCTGGGTTCTAATCTCATTTCTTGCCACTTGCCTAGTTTGTGGCCTTAGGTAGTCACTTACTGCTCAGTCCTTGACTGAAAAATTGGGATAAAATATTGTTTCTACCTCCTGCCTAGACTGTGAGCACCATGGGAGACAGGAAATGTATCCAACTCATGTATCTAACTAGCGCTTAGTACAGTTTTTCATGGACCCACTGGAAAAGGAGAAGTCAGCTTCCTCCTTGCTTCTCAATAACTCTTTAGTACTATCCCATCTCCCTTTGTCCCTTCCTTTGAAGTCCATATCATCTGCCTCTACCACTCACTCCAATGACTAATCATGGTCATCTACCCTCAGGCCCCACCTCCAAGTTCCTTTACCATTTTGATTCCTTTCTTAAATTCCTTCTCTCATTCTCCATCCCTACATTGATACATGGTGTCTTCATTACCCATGTGGATGTTCTCGGTGATCCTTCCACTGTTCACCTTCTCTTACTCCTCACCCCCAATGACTGCTCCAACCCACCTCAAACACCCATGAACACACACTTGATTTCATAATCTCTAGTACAATCTGTACACTCACCAATTCTGATATTCCTTTATCAGACCACAAATTCTTTATCTGCACTCTTTCCCATTCACCAATCTCCCACAAATCTGTCTTTCCCTCGCCACAAATACCCCCTCCAATATTCTATAGCCATCCTACCCTATTTGGCCTCTATACCCAAACTACCTTCTCCTGATGCCCAAATCAACTCATCCAACACCACCCTCTCCCCTGAACCCAATTCCATTGCTCCCCGTCCCTCTGCCGGTCAAGGTGAAACACTGGTGAGCTCCAGAGCATGCTTCCTCTACAGAGCACTCTTGTTTTTAAGTACCAACATCTCTCTGACCTCAGCCACCTTAGATACATCCTTATCTGCTTCAGTTGGATCCTCTCCACTTCCCAACAACAATGCTTCTTCCTAATTCACTCCCATGTCCCTGATCCCACCAGCTATCCCAGACATTTAACTATGAGCCCCACGTGGGACAACCTGATTCCCCTGTGTCTACCCCAGCGCTTTAGAACAGTGCTTGGCACATAGTAAGCGCTTAACAAATACCAACATTATTATTATTAATTTCTGTGCCCGAATTACCACCATCTCTTTCCACATACTTCATCAACAAAATTGAAACCATCAGGTGTGATCTTACTAAAATCTCCCCTGCTCCTTTCTAATCTTCCCTACCTGCTTCAACTTCTTTGACTCTTTCCCTGCAGTAACTCAAGATGAGCTATCTTGCCTCCTTTCTAATTCTTTCCTCTCCACCTATACTTTTGACCTCATCCTCTCTTACCTCCTTCGTAGCTGGCCCCCTTCCTCTCTATCCAAGCTGCTACCACATTAATACAAGCATTTATCCTAGCCATCTTAACTACTGCATCAGTCTCTACTACTGCAGCAGCCTCCTTGTCGACCTTCCTGCCTCTTATTTCTCCTCACTCCAGTCCATACTTCACTCTTCTAATAATATTCAGCTTGTGTTTTCACACTCCACAAGAACCACTAGTGGTTGCCCATCCACCATTATGTCAAACAGAAACTTCTTATGATCAGTTTTGAAGTACTCTACCACCTTGCCCCTCCTCTCCTACCTCCCTGATTTCCTGCTACAACTCAGTCCAAACACTTTGCTTCTCCATTGCCAACTTACTCATGTACCTCAGTCTTATATATCTCACTACTACTCTCTAGCCTACATCCTGTCTCTGGTCTCAAATGCCCTCCATCTTTGTATCCAACAGATGACCATGCTCCCCACCTTCAAAGCCTTATTAAAGCACACCTATTCCAAACGGCCTTCTCCAACAAGGTCCTTATTTCCTCTTCTTCCAATCCCTTCTATGTCACCCTGGCACTTGGTTTTGCATCCTTTATTCACCCCTCCCTCAGCCCTACAGGATTTATGTACATATCCATAATTGATATTAATATCTATCTTCCTCTAGACTGTAAGCTCGCTGTGGGTAGAGAATGTGTCTACCAAAGGGTATACCATACTTTCCCAAGTGCTTAGTACAGTGCTCTGTACAGAGTAAACACTCAGTAAATGATTGATTGATCGAGCCCTTCATATCAAAATATTCACCCACTCCCTTCTTCCCTCCTTGACTGCCATCTTCAACTATTCATTTTTCACTGTGGCTTCTTCCACACTTTCAAACATGCTTACGTATCTCCTATCTTAAAAACACAACAACCTCCCTTGACCTCATAGCTCCCTCTAGTTATAGTCCAAACTCCCTCCTGCCACTTCTCTCCAAACTTCTTGAGAGAGTATTTTATACCTGCTGTCTCCCCTTCTGCTCCCCCAGTTCTCTCCTAGATCACTTCCAGTCTGGCTTCTACCCTCTTAACTTCATGGAAACAGCCCTCTATAAGGTAACCAATTACATATATTTACCAAATCCAATGGCCTTTACACTATCCTAATCCTCCTAGACCATTCAGCCACATTCAACACTGTAGATCATCCCCTTCCATTTGAAACTATACTGAAACTTGGCTTCACTGACACTCTCCTTTCTTGGTTCTTCTATGTCTCTGACCCCATCTCAGTTTCTTCATCTGACTGCTCTTCTGTCTCCCACCTTCTGAGATAGTGTATGTGTATGTGTGCATTGGGGATGGGAGTCTTCAAGGCTAAGTTCTAGGTCTTCTATTCTTCATCTATACCCACTCCTTTGGAGAACTCATTTTCTCCCATGATTTCAACTACCAGCACTATGCAGATGATTCACAGATCTACATCTCCAGTCTTGACCTCTCATTGCCGGTAATCGCACATTTCTTCCTGCTAATTTATAGCTAAAATAGTGAAAAGAACCAAACTCTCACTGAGCTCACATTTGTGATGACACTTTTAGGTGAATCTTAAAAGACTGCATATAAATTAAAGTAAAGGTTTGGATAGGTGCTCTGTACTTCTTTTTAATTTTGGAAGAAATGACTGTTATGAAACTAAACTCATTCCACTGTTGATGGTAGAATGCCAGCAACTTCCTTTTACAGATTATAAAACTCAACTCCTTAAATTAAATTAGCTACTTCAGCACTTCAGTTCTTTCTGTCCTCAAGGACCACCAGTAGTGCACAGAAATAGTGAGCAATATTTAAATAATTTTTTGTATATAAATCTATTTTACAGGGTGCCGAGAGTAAATAGCAACAACAGCTGTGAAGTAATCATTCTTAAATTCCATTATAAAACATAAAAGTGGTGTCATAACAAGATCTCTTTTAAGTCATTAAAAGTAAATACTTGAGCTTTACCAGGATCAACGGATAAGAAAACAAATTTAAAAGTCTCATGTAACCGTTATCATAAGTAAAATGACTCAATGGATGGTTTTGTTGCACTTTACAATGGTTGATATTCTTAATCTAGAACAATGATTCTTAAACGTTTCTTTTTTGTCATGGTATAGCTCCCAGCTCTATCTGTAGGCTCCCCTGATTATCCATGTCCCCATCATTTATCCATTTTTCTGCCTCCAACACATAATTTCCTTACTGTTTGGACAGGGAGGGATGAAAGCGATACACCCTTGATGACTTTCTTTATGTAACCCTTTATAGCTCTCACGCAGGAATCAGGGCATTTTCACACTCAGTTCCAAATTTCACATCTGATAATTGACTTAGTAGTTTCTGGGCTGTATCTGATCTTCATGGTATGGGCATCAAACATTCTTTCAGGAGTGGTCTTTGTGAGATACTTTTTAGCATGAAACAATAATGCAGAGTTTGTCTCTGAAAACTGGGTAGCCCTTGTCAATTTATCAGTAAATTGTCTCTGAAAACTGGGTAGCCCTTGTCAGTTTATCAGTAAATTGTCTCTGGAAACTGGGTAGCCCTTGTCCATTAATCAGTAAAATCTGAGTTACCCAGGATATAATTGTTTTATGCTGAACTATCTATCTGCTTTTATGCTGCACTATGTTGTTTTAGCCTCATTCAACTCAGTTATCGATGGAGATAAATGAAATGGAGAGCCCGGTGAATGAACTCCAGATAAAATACAAAAATCAATCCAAGCTTGCCCATAAACACATGTTGTGTGGCTGAGAAGCCAATTCAGAATTGATAATCCTTTCAACATGTACAACACAAATATTTGAACATTGTTGTGTAATAGTAATGGTGTATATTGAGTAATTACTAAATGCAACATACTATGTAAATCAGTGGTATTAATTGAGCACTTACTGTATGCGGAAAAGTATATTGGAAACTAAAGATGAATTCTGTATCCATGAGGAACTTAAAAGACTAATTCATTCATTCATTCAATCATATTTATTGAGCATTCACTGGGGATGGCATCAGTACAAATACATAAATTACAGATAGGCACATAAGTTTTATATGGGGCTGGAAAGGAGGAAGAACAAAGTGACCAATTCAGGATGACGCAAAAGGGTGTGGGCGATTAGGAAAAGTGGTGCTTAGTCTGGAAAGACCTCTTGGAGGAGATATGCCTTCAAAAAGGTTTTGAAGGGGGGAGAGTAATTGTCAGATTTGAGGAGGGAGGGCATTCTAGGCCAAATGCAGGATGTAGGCTAGGGGTTGGCAGCAAGATAGGCAAGATTGAGGTACAGTGAAAAGGTTAGCTTTAGAGGAGCAAATTCTGAGGGCTGAGTTGTAGGTGAGAAGTCAAGTCAGGCAGGAGGGGGAATGATTGTGGAGTGCTTTAAAGTCAATGGTGAGGAGTTTTTGCTTGATGCAGAGATGGATGGGCAGCCACTGGAGTTTTTTAAGGAGCAGGGTGACATGTCCAGAATGTTTTTGTAGAAAAATGATTCAGGCAGCAGAGTGAAGTATGGACTGGAGTGGGGAGAGACAGGAGGCTGGGAGGTCAGCAAGGAGGCAAATGTTGTAATCCAGGTGGGATAGGATGAGTGATTTAATTAACATGGTAGTAGTTTGGATGACACCTCTCAGGGTTGCACCTGGAGAGTTTCCAGTACTCTACCAGTCTCGACTATGGGAGGTAGAGTCAAGCAGAGACATATCTATTGCAGTCCCAGCTTGGGGAGTGGCTACCAAATGGAAGGCAATCTGCTACAAGTCAAAATTCACCTGTCCTGAGCAGTAGTGACATGGGAGAGAGTCGAGAGTGGAGACACAGGTTTACTGCATGGAAGGCGACAATGGTAAACCACTTCTATATTTTTACCAAGAAAACTCTATGGATACACTTCCAGAACAATTGCAGGTGGAGGTGGGCGTTCTGGGAGAGATGTGTCCATGGCATCGACAGCATAAGACAACAACAACAATTTTGGATTGAGAGGAAAAGGTGGATTTTAGAGATGTTGTGAAGGTGGGACCAACAGGATTTAGTGATGTATTGAATATGTGGGTTGAATGACAGAGAGGAGTCAAGGATAACATTTGATAATGTTTGATAATGTTTGAACTTTGTTGTGTAATAGCAATGGTGTATATTGAGTAACTACTGAATCCACCATACTGTGTTGATGAGCGGTATTAACTGAGTGCTTACTCTGTGCAGAGCACTATACTAAGCACTTGGGAAAGTATGTCAGAAGCAAAAGATACATTCTCAAAAGATACATTGGTTAAAAACTAATGGAGAAGCTTACAATTTATGCTTTCACAATTCTACCTGCAGTATCTAGAATGTTGACTATGTCTCATGATCCCCTTGAAGCTGCTATTAAAGAAGTCCTTCCTTTCTTGACAGTGTGCTTTTCCAGTTTGGCTGCCATCAGTCTCCGAGTTTTCAACAGTGATACCAAATTATCTGAAGCTGAACTTCACTTCAGCCTTAAAACATTTCCTGTCATCTCCAAAGGATCTCTCATTTCATGGCACCATAGAACTGTTACTTGGGTATCTATCCTATTTTCATGTATTCTCTTTGAAAGTCCCATCTGTACAGGTTTTGGTGAGGAGAACCTTTAATACAAACATAATAACTTTGTTCCAGAACACCATTGTGTCTAATTCTTTATAGTCACTAAGTGGTGAGTATGGCCTCTTGTCTTATGCTGTCAAGTTGTTTCTGACCCATAGTGACACCATGGACACATCTCTCCCAGAATGCCCCACTTTCCATCTGCAATAGTTCATGAAGTATATCCATAGAATTGTAAATCCATGGTAAATCCACTTCTGGATTTTTACCATTCCTGCCTTCTATGCAGTAAACTCTAGTCTCCACCCTCAACTCTCTGCCATGCTGCTGCTGCCCAGCATGGGTGAGTTTTGACTTGTAGCAGTTTGCCTTCCACTCACTAGCCACTGCCTAAGCTAGAAATAGAATGCATAGGCCTCTGCTTGACTCTCTCTCCCGTAGCCAAGACTAGTAGAGTACTGGAAACACTCCGGGTGTGCTGCTGACAGGGGGAATATGGCCTCTAAGTGACATAAAACCTTTCTAAGAGTCAGATGATTCACTGTAGTGGTTTCATTCATTCATTCAATAGTATTTATTGAGCACTTACTGTGTGCAGAGCACTGTATTAAGTGCTTGGAAAGTACAATTCAGCAACAAATAGAGACAATCCTTACCAAACAACAGGCTCACAGTCTAGAAGGGAGAAGACAGACAACAAAACAAAACAAGTAGACAGACATCAATATCAAATAGTTTCAATTTGCACAATACTAGTCAGCATTTTTAAATCTTCAGTTTGGTTTGAAAACTGAACCCATGTTTCCAAATGCTCTGACAATCTCCCAAACTACACTTTAATAAGTAATAATAATTATGGTACTTAATTGTTTACTATGTGCCGAACACTGTTCTAAGTGCTGGGGTAGATACAAATTAATCATATTGGACACAGTCCCTATCCCACATGGAGTTCACAGTCTACGCAAGAGGGATTGCTTTAGTTGCTTTAACCCCATTTTACAGATGAGATAACTAAGGCATGAGATTTTAAGTCACTTGCCCAAGGTCACAGAGCAGACAGACATATGGCAGAGCCGGGATTAGAATTTAGGTCCTCTGACTCCCAGGTCTATGCTTTTCCCAATAGGCCACACTATTTCTCCATGTCCTACTTGTTTAAATTTTCTCTTTTTGCATCTAAAGATCATATGAAGCCTAGAATTCTGAGACAACACTTTGTACTAATATGTGAGAAACAACATGGCCTAGTGGAAAGAGCATGGGCATGAAAGTCAGAAGGACCTGGGTTATAATTCTGGCTCTGCCACCGGTTTGTTGTGCAACCTTGGACAAGTCACTTCACTTCTCTGTGCCTCAGTTTTACTTTTACTTTTTACAGTTTTTACTTTTACTGTGCATCAGCTAAATGGGTATTAAGACTGTGACCCCCAAGTGGGACATGGACTGTGTCCATCCTGATTAACTTGTACTTACTCCAGTGTTTAGTATAGTGTCTGGCAAACAGTAAGGGCTTAACAAATACCTTAAGGAAAAAAAAAAACCATGTTTTCAGTGAAAATCTTCAGGGATTTCTAGAATTTCCCTGGTTCATGTATATTCACCACTGGATTGAATATATAGAACAATTAATATCATCTTGATAGGTCTTTTGGGGTATGTGTTTCCACATATATATAGCAGTGTCAGTATCTGTTATATTATGGTACAGCCAAAGCAGAGTGCTCAATAACCTTTCCAAACTGGCATGACTGAAAGTTGAAAATTGAAGGACAGGAAAGGACAAAAATGACATGATCCAGAATTCAAAAGAACTGATCCTTTTGTTACACTTTCCAGAAACTACTAGTGCTTTTTGGGGAGAGTATGCTTTGTCTGCCATAAATGGAGAGCTTAACCATGGTCTGGGCAGATTTGGAGGGGCACTTAGATTTTAGTAGGTTTTATAGTCCCCCAAAAAAGAAAAATAACTTCTCCCCAGATGATGCTGCTGACCCTGCTGGAAACTACCAGTCTGTTTTTCCTTTGTTTGTAAGGAGAAGATTTCCATGTGGGGATGGATCTCTCCCTATTAAACTAATACATTTGGAAGAACAGGAGTAGAGACTAGAGTGATCTAACTGCAGTTATTTCAGTTGAACAACTTTTTCCATTCTCTTACCCCAGGGAAATCCTTTGAATGAGCAAGGCCATGGAGCCCTGAGAGTTTGGTGCCAAGCACATGCTGAAAGCTCTCTGAATTTCTTAGGTAATATTTCGTTCTAAAGTAGCACTGGCAGGTGTCAATTTGATCTTTCAGTTTTCTTATTATAGTGACTTCTGAAATTCTGTGGCTACAAGTATTCCACATGTTGAGGAACAGCTTGGGTAAGTCTATAAACTGTGTGTCCTATCAAAGTTGTGTTCCATTAGGTCCAGAGATTTACCATCTTTCATTGTTCTTTCAGCAGCTGTGACTTCTTTAATGGATGTGACAAGTGCTATTTCTTCACAACATATTGACAGATTTTTTAAGATGTTTAGTGTCTCATTTTCTATTACGGTATGTGGATTCAAGAACATACTGCAGAATGTTGCAGTCTCAAAATTCCTTCCTGTCCGTGATGAAAACACAGCAGTTTGCCAGATGTTTGACTCATCACAGGAGTAACATCTAAATCTTTGTACAAATGTTCCTTTCATTTATCACAATTCATCCTTGTGGATGCATATGGACTGATGATAGTGGTAAAGGACTTTGGTTTCAGGGACATCATAGTAGTACCAGATGGTCACAGACAGTTCTAGGTAGATTTGGAAGACCCAGGACTAGTAATTGCCTGCTTGTTAGTAAAACCCCTGAGAGCTACCATTCTGAAGTGGGAAAGTGTCTACAAAAGGGGTTTCCAACACCTGCTGCCTATGATTTATCTTTGATCAAGTAGTCTAGTTTCCTTTAGTCTTGCTCCTACAATATTGATTCTGTACATATAGGCACTTTGCATGCTAAAATAGTTGTGCTTCAGGTCGGGGATTGTGTCTACCACCAGTATTGTACTGTAGTCTCCCAAACACTTAATGTAGTGTGGAAAGAGCACAGTTCAGGGAGACAAAGGACCTGGGTTCTAATGCCAGCTCCACCATTTACCTGTTGTGTGGCCTGGGATAAGTCACTTAAGCTACTTATGTAAAATGGGGATTCAATACTTTTTTCTCCTCCAACAGAGACTGTGAGCTCCATATGGGACCTGATGATCTTGTATGTACCTCAGAGCTTAGTACAGTACTTGACATGTACCAGGCACTTACAAAATACTATTATTATTATTAATTTTACATTGCTCTGCACACTGTATAAGCTCAGTATGTTCTGCTGATTGATTGGTTGGTACTGGTAATATCCTGATGTTTTATTTGTTTAGTATTGTCTTAGATACTGTGAGGCCAGTTTGGTTTGGGTGATGCAGACCATTTTAAGGACTTCAAACTAAGTTCCTTTCCTCATTTGGCTTAAACATTCATCCCTAAATAGGGCTGTTAAGAATTTTCAGTGCTACCATATGCCATAGACACCTCTTGAAAGGCAAGAGAATACATATCTTAAGTAACAGTAATAATCGCAGTAATAACAATGATATTTGTTGAACACTTACATAGTGTCAAGCACCATTCTAAGTACTCGGGTACATATAAGCAAATCAGGTTGGACACAGTCCCTGTCTCACATGGGTCTCTCAGTCTTAACCCCCATTTTACAGATGAGGTAACTGAGGCACAGAGAAGTTAAGTGAATTGTCCATGGTCACATAGCAGGCCAGTGCATCATCGCTTAGTGGACAGATGATGGGCCTGGGAGGCAAAAGGTAAGAGGTTCTAATTCTGGCTCGGCCACTTGTCTGTTTTGTGACCTTGGACAAGTCACTTCACTTCTCAGGGACTCAATTATCTCATCCATTAAATGGGTATTGAGACTGAAAGCCCCACTTGGGACAGAGACTATGTCCAACCCTATTTGCTTGTATCCACCCCAGCACTTACTACAGGGCTTAGCACATAGAAAGTGCTTAAGAAATACCACAATTATTATTATAATTACCATTATTATTAAGTGACAGAGCTGAGATTAGAACCCAGATCCTTCTGACTCCCAGACCAGTGCTCTATCCATTAAGCCACATAATAGCAATGGTAATTGTGGTATTTGTTAATCACTTCCTTAGTATATGCCAAACATGGGGAAGATACAAGATAATCAGGTCAGATACAATCCCTGATCCACATGGGATCACAGTCTAAGAACAGGTATTGAATCCCCATTTTATAAATGAGGAGAATGAGGCAAAGAAGAATTAAGTGACTTGCCCAAGGTTGCATAGTTAAGTGGAAGAGCTAGAATTATAACCCAGGTCCTCTGACTCTTAGGTCCATGCTCTTTCTACTAGGTTAATCCACTTGCTCAAAACTTGTGTTTAGGGTAAGGAGTATCCCACAATCAATAGAATATATATTTAAATTATTTTAGTAGTAATGACAGGTTGAGTTGAACCTACTCCCTTTGTGATCAATAGTAATTGCTAAAATATTGTTGCTTGGCATAGAGGTCTAGTCTGTGGAAATGAATAGAATATCTGTGTGGGTTTCATGAGCCAATCTGACTTTCCTGATAGAGATCTTTCTCGTTGGCTAATTTCCCAAAGATTGATTATTTAAAATATTACTTTAAAAAGCAATTATTCTCTCTTTCAACTCTAAGGTGTCTTTTTGTCATTGCTAGTGAAGAGAGGGAGGAGAGTGGAGTGACACCAGATGGGACAAGGTCCTGTTCCCTCCACCATAGGATGCCTTCCCTGAGACCACCCAGGAGGCAGGCACGCTGGCCACCTAGAATTTCCCAGGGAGTTCACAGTTCCTGAGTGAGTGTGACTTGGCTCATACTGGGAATAATAATAATGATAATAATAATTATAGTATTTAAGTACTTACTATGTGCCAGGGACTGTACTAAGCATTGGGTTGGACAAGCAATTTGGATTGGACATAGTCCCTTTCATTCAATAGTATTTATTGAGCGCTTACTATGTGCAGAGCACTGTACTAAGCGCTTGGGATGAACAAGTCGGCAACAGATAGAGACAGTCCCTGCCGTTTGACGGGCTTACAGTCTAATCGGGGGAGACGGACGGACAAGAACAATGGCACTAAACAGCGTCAAGGGGAAGAACATCTCATAAAAACAATGGCAACTAAATAGAATCAAGGCGATGTACAATTCATTAACAAAATAAATAGGGTAACGAAAATATATACAGTTGAGCGGATGGGTACAGTGCTGTGGGGATGGGAAGGGAGAGGTGGAGGAGCAGAGGGAAAAGGGGAAAATGAGGCTTTAGCTGCGGAGAGGTAAAGGGGGGATGGCAGAGGGAGTAGAGGGGGAAGAGGAGCTCAGTCTGGGAAGGCCTCTTGGAGGAGGTGATTTTTAAGTAAGGTTTTGAAGAGGGAAAGAGAATCAGTTTGGTGGAGGTGAGGAGGGAGGGCGTTCCAGGACCGCGGGAGGACGTGACCCAGGGGTCGACGGCGGGATAGGCGAGACCGAGGGACGGCAAGGAGGTGGGCGGCAGAGGAGCGGAGCGTGCGGGGTGGGCGGTAGAAAGAGAGAAGGGAGGAGAGGTAGGAAGGGGCAAGGTGATGGAGAGCCTTGAAGCCTAGAGTGAGGAGTTTTTGTTTGGAGCGGAGGTCGATAGGCAACCACTGGAGTTGTTTAAGAAGGGGAGTGACATGCCCAGACCGTTTCTGCAGGAAGATGAGCCGGGCAGCGGAGTGAAGAACAGACCGGAGCGGGGCGAGAGAGGAGGAAGGGAGGTCAGAGAGAAGGCTGACACAGTAGTCTAGCCGGGATATAACGAGAGCCCGTAATAGTAAGGTAGCCGTTTGGGTGGAGAGGAAAGGGCGGATCTTGGCGATATTGAAGAGGTGAAACCGGCAGGTCTTGGTAACGGATAGGATGTGTGGGGTGAACGAGAGGGACGAGTCAAGGATGACACCGAGATTGCGGGCCTGCGGGACGGGAAGGATGGTCATGCCATCCACGGTGATAGAGAAGTCTGGGAGCGGACCGGGCTTGGGAGGGAAGATGAGGAGCTCAGTCTTGCTCATGTTGAGTTTTAGGTGGCGGGCCGACATCCAGGTGGAGACGTCCCGGAGGCAGGAGGAGATGTGAGCCTGAAGGGAGGGGGAGAGGACAGGGGCGGAGATGTAGATCTGCGTGTCATCTGCGTAGAGATGGTAGTCAAAGCCGTGAGAGCGGATGAGTTCACCGAGGGAGTGAGTGTAAATGGAGAACAGAAGAGGGCCAAGAACTGACCCTTGAGGAACTCCAACAGTTAAAGGATGGGAGGGGGAGGAGGCTCCAGCGAAGGAGACCGAGAATGACTGGCCAGAGAGGTAAGAGGAGAACCAGGAGAGGACAGAGTCCGTGAAGCCAAGGTGAGATAAGGTATGGAGGAGGAGGGGATGGTCGACGGTGTCAAAGGCAGCAGAGAGGTCAAGGAGGATCAGAATGGAGTAGGAGCCATTGGATTTGGCAAGAAGGAGGTCATGGGTGACCTTAGAGAGAGCAGTCTCGGTAGAGTGGAGGGGACGGAAGCCAGATTGGAGGGGGTCTAGGAGAGAATGGGAGTTAAGGAATTCTAGGCATCGATTGTAGACGACTCGTTCTAAGATTTTGGAAAGGAAGGGTAGTAGGGAGATAGGACGATAACTGGAGGGGGAAGTGGGGTCAAGAGCGGGTTTTTTTAGGATGGGGGAGACGTGGGCGTGTTTGAAGGCAGAGGGGAAGGAGCCCTTGGAGATTGAGTGGTTAAAAATAGAAGTTAAGGAAGGGAGGAGGGCAGGGGCGATGGTTTTAAGAAGGTGAGAGGGAATGGGGTCCGAGGCGCAGGTGGAGGGGGTGGCACTTGCGAGGAGGGAGGAGATCTCCTCTGAGGATACTGCAGGGAAGGATGGGAAAGTAGGGGAGGGGGTTGTTGGGGGGGAGGGGAGAGGCGGAGGGGTGACTTTGGGGAGCTCAGACCTGATCGTGTTGATTTTCGTGAGGAAATAGGTGGCCAGATCATTAGGGGTGAGAGATGGGGGAGGGGGAGGAACAGGGGGCCTAAGGAGAGAGTTAAAGGTCCGGAACAATCGGCGGGGGTGACGGGCATGGGTGTCGATGAGGGAGGAGAAGAAGCTTTGCCTGGCGGAGGAGAGGGCAGAGTTAAGGCAGGAAAGGATAAATTTGAAGTGTGTGAGGTTGGCTTGGTGCTTGGACTTTCGCCAGCAGTGCTCAGCAGCTCGAGCATAGGAGCGTAGGAGGCGGACGGAGGAGGTGATCCAGGGCTGTGGGTTAGTGGCGCGAGAGCGGCGGAGGGAAAGGGGGGCGAGAGAGTCGAGATGAGTAGAGAGGGTGGAGTTGAGAGCGGAGACCTGATCGTCGAGAGTGGGAAGAGAGGACAGGGCGGCAAGGTGAGGAGAGATGCTATTGGAAAGACGGATGGGATCGAGAGAGCGGAGGTCTCTGTGGGGCAGTAGCGAAGATTTGCAGGGGGAGGGAGTGTGAGAGATGAGGCAGGTGAGAAGGTTATGGTCCGAGAGAGGGATTTCAGAGTTGGTGAGTGAGGAGATAGTGCAGCGGTAGGAGATGACAAGATCGAGGGTGTGACCGAGTCGGTGAGTGGGCGCGGTATGGTGGAGGAGGAGGTCGGCAGAGTCGAGGAGGGATAGCAGGCGGGCGGCAGAGGAGTCGTCGGGTACATCCGTATGGATGTTGAAGTCTCCAAGGATCAGAGTGGGCAGAGAGAAGGAGAGAAGGAAGGTGAGAAAGGGGTCAAGGTGGTTGAAGAAGTCGGAGGTGGGACCGGGAGGGCGGTAGATGACGGCGACAAGTAACTGGAGTGGGTGGTAGAGGCGAATGATATGGGCTTCGAAGGAGGGGAAGGAGAGGGAGGGGGGAGGAGGGATAGTGCGGAAGCGGCATCGGGGCGAGAGGAGGAAGCCGACGCCTCCTCCCTTACCGGTGAGTCTGGGAGAGTGGGAGAAGGAGAGGCCTCCGCTGGAGAGAGCGGCGGCGGAGACCGTGTCTTCGGGAGAGAGCCACGTTTCCGAAAGGGCGAGGAGGAGGAGAGAGCGGGAGAGGAAAAGGTCATGGATGAAAGGTAGCTTGCCTGTAACAGAGCGGGGGTTCCAGAGGCCACACTTGAAAGTAGCTGTGGGTGCAAGGGAAGGAGGGGGGGAAGGGCGGGGGGAGGGGAGGGTTTGGATGGGAAGGAGGTGGCGGGGCCCTGGACGAGGAGAGGGGGATGAGGGGTGGCGGTGGGACAAGAGGACTGGGATGGGGCATGGGTGGGGAAGAGAGAAGGGGGGAAGGGGTGAAGAGGGGGTTAGGTGGGGGGAAGAGTAGGGGTCCCACGTGGGGCTTGCAGTCTCAATTCCAATTTTACAGATGAGGTAACTAAGGCACAGAGAAGTTAAGTGACTTGCCCCAGGTCACACAACAGACAAGTGGCAGAGGCAGCATTATAACACATGACCTTCTGACTCCCAGGCCCATGCTCTATTCACTATGCCATTCTTGTAAGGTCCTGGTGTGTGTGTTTGAGGGAGGGAACGAGCTTCACTGGTGGCATGGGGAGACACTCTGTGAGAGTGGACACAAAGAGGATGTGTGAAAAATGAATGATTTCCCTTTTCTAGAGTGTTTGCTTTTGCTCTTGAAAGAGCACGGAACTGGTAGTCAGGGGATTTGGAAAACAGTGTTGCTGCCATGAAAAGCAAGATATAGTAGGTGCTGAGCACCCACCACACCCAACTTCCCACTTCTAGCCAAGCAAAACACTTGGTAGTTGCAGCCTAGCCTCCCTGCAGATGCATGCCCTCAGGCCCTCTCCACCATGGCTGTGGAACTCTCTACCTGACCCCAAGGATGCTCCGTGAACCAACCTGTGCACCACCCTGAAAATTGACACTGACTTCCTTCCACATCACTAAGGAGACTCCATTCAATCCTGTCTTCCATTGGTTGTGAGAAAAAGATAACACCACCAGCAGCACAAGGCCTTAAAACTTTGGTAAAGTTAGTGTCTGTGCTAGCTGTTACTGTGGCTATGGCTATGCCATGGACTCTGCATCACTAGGAGCCTGAAATTGTCTCCTCCAGCTATGGCTCCATACTGACTTTGATTTATATTTTGTGCATTGTGGATTTGACCTTGTCTATTCTGCTATTTTCCTAGTTTCATTTATGTGTCTGTCTCAAGTACTCTCCCCAACCTTTAATCATAGATTGTGAGCCCTCTGAGGGACAGGGTCTGTATCTAATTCTCACCTGTGTACTCTTTCCCAGCACTTCACATAGTAAGTATTTAATGAGTACTATTACTACTATTAATCTCCTATCCTGGGTGATGAAA
The DNA here is from genome assembly GCF_004115215.2 of Ornithorhynchus anatinus. Lineage (NCBI taxonomy): Eukaryota > Metazoa > Chordata > Mammalia > Monotremata > Ornithorhynchidae > Ornithorhynchus > Ornithorhynchus anatinus. The sequence goes on from NC_041729.1 coordinate 114,897,766, forward strand.
AACTGAGGGACTATTTTAAATGATGTCTAAATATAGGATAAATATTTAATTTTTAGAAATAAAAATTTTAATTGGAAGTCTTAAGTTTTACGTGAACTTTAGAAAATGTATTGTAGAAGATAATTATAAAGTAATGACTGTGAAAAGACAATATACAATACTTTTGTAGCTAAGCAACAAATATTCATGGACAGGAATTGGACAGGACATGAATTGTGTCCAATCTGATTAGCTTGTATCTACCCCAAAGTTTAGAATGGTGCTTGGCACATGGTAAACACTAAAAACTTATTACTATTATTATGATTATTATTCATGGTATTTCTAATATTCCTAGAAGTAGATGTTTGCAAATGAAATTTTTGTCCAGGTATGAAGACTCATAAGGTGAGCACAATTCATAGCAGTACTCTAATACTTTTGATTTTTTTTATGGTATTTGTTAAACCCTTACTGTGTAACAGGCACTGTACTAAGTACTGGGGTAGATACAGTATACAGTCCATTTCCCATATGGGGCTCATCCCTATTTTACATAAGAGGTAACCGAAGCAGAGAGAAGTTAAGTGACTCACCCAAGATCACAAGATTGTGGCAGAGTTGGGATTAGAGCCCAGGTCCTTCTGACTCACAGATCCATAATCTGTTGACCAGGCCTGGCTGTATCTCTTGTTGATGATGATGATGTTACATATTGCATGTTAAATAATTGGTTGCTCACACAGCTCCAGTCTAGTAATGACAGATGTGTGTCAACGGATTAACTTTCTTCTTGTTAATTAAAACCATACCAGAGAGTCCCCTTTGGCCCTAATCATCATGTTCTACTTCTTCCACCTCCTTTCTTTCTTACTGTCTTATTCCCTACTCACTGTGTTCTCTTCTCCTGGCCTAACACACCCTGCACGCACACACACACACACAAAATGTTATTTGGGAAACGATGTTCTACTCTGCCTAGTGTTGTGCCTCTGGCTGTAGCAGTGTGGTGTTTTGAACAGCATATAACAATATAACAGAATGATACCTGCCTACTTTGAGATCATTTCTGAGGAATATACCAATTCCCATCCATACCTTTTCCCTAATAAAACTACTTTAGGGCTCATCCATCCACAGACTGATCCAAACTGCTCTTGAACCTACTGAACACAGCTTCCTGGGTAAGACATAAGATATAAGTTCTATTCACTATTGGTAATGTTTGCTCAACTCGTTTTAAACTTTCGACTTTCAAGCTGGATGTCTTCCCCTTCTGTTACTGGGATATTTATTGAACAGCTCTGTGTTCATGCTAACCAGATCCATCATTATGTTCTACATTCCCATCATATCTGATATCATCTTGCTCCTTTCTAGACTACAGATATTAATATTTCAGCCTATTTTACAGAAATTTTCATCCCCTGATGATCACAGTTGTCATTTTCTGTCCCTTTCATCCTTTCTAAGAGGTAGACAATGAAACAATACATTTCAGGTGTGAAAATGTCCATATGTCCTAAATAGTTACAAAACTATGCCTTTTATTCAGTTTTCAATGTTTTCTTAAAGACACTATTCATTTATTCACATTTTTGTTGTCCTACTCAATTAGATTGATAATTGGAAAGACAATCCATTCACAGATACTTGGCATTTGAGTGCTAACTGTGTGCAGAGCACTGCACTAAGTAGTTGGGAGAGAAGAGTTCAGCAAGGTTAGTACACATTCCTTGCCTATCAGGAACTTGCAGTCTAAAGATGAGAAACAGACATTAAAAAAAAATTACAGTTATGTAGATAAATGCTATGGGGCTGATGGTGGGCTGACTAGTAAGTGCTTAAAGGGTAAATGTCCTAGCACATAGGGGATGCAGAGGAGAGAAAGATTAGGGGAAATAAGGGCTTTTGGAAAAGGCCCCCTGGAGGAGATGTGACATTTAATAAAGCTTTGAAGGTAGGATGAGTGCCGATCTGTCATATATGAAGGGGCAGGGAGCTCCAGGCCAGAGAGAGGATGTAGGCAGGAGTTGGTGTGGAACTAGATAAGACTGAGGTATAATGAGGTGATTGGCACTGGAGGAATCAAGAATGCAGTCTGGGTTATAGTAGAAAAATTGGTGAAGTAAGATAAAAGGAGGAGCTAACTGATGCTCTAAAATGATTGGTAAGGCACTTCTATTTCATGAGAGGTGGATGTTCTTGAGGAGTGGGGAGACAATGACTGAATTCTTTTTTTGAAAAATGATCTAGGCAGCAGAGTTAAGTATAAGCTCGAGTGGGGAGAGACAGCAGGTGGAGAGATCAGTGAAGAGGCAGGTACAGTAGTCAAAGAGAACTGAGACAAGTGCTTGGATCAGCTTAGTAGCAATTTGAATGGAGAGGAAAGGGTAGAGTTTAACAATGCTGTGAAGGTAGAACTGACAGGATTTGGTGTCTAGATATATGGGTTGCATGAGAGAGGATTTGAGGACAGTGCTAATTCAATTATGGTGTTTATTTAATTATTGTCATTAAAGGCGTGCAATAGCACCACTAGAAATCATTCCTTTCCTCAAAGAGATTACAATTTATCTGGGGATTTGGCACCAAATTAACAGAATATCTAAGTCCCAAAAGGACTTTGGCAAGGTAGTAGTTTGGCTTAATGAAAAGAGCATGGGCTTGGGAGTCAGAGGTCATGGGTTCTAATCCCAGCCCTGCCACTTATCAACTGTGTGACTTTGGGCAAGTCACTTCTCTGTGCCTCTAAGTGTTCAATGTGTTAACTGATATGGGCTGAGGAGAAGATAAGAACATTACCAAGAGGAAGATAGTCAAATACCATGGGGATGATTATGGTGTTTTCAACTGTGATGGGAAAGTAAAGTGGGGGAGAATATTTCTGAGGGTATTTCAGAATTTCAGTCTTAAACATATTAAGCTTGAATATCTAATCTTTAATCTCTAGGTGAAAGACTCTGAAATATCACAGTCCTGATATGTCTTCTCCTTTGCAATCCAGCCTATACACCTATCTCATACTTTTGAGACATGATCCAAATTAAACCTGCATTTTCTTATAACAATATTTGAGGCAAGAATATAAATCCCTAATACCAAAATAAAAGTTTAAACAAGGTCTGTGATATTGCATTTACACATCAAGGCTGACACTAAGAGAGATGGTTGCCGAGGTTTAGATCAGGAATATCCATCCTTCTACAATCAACTGGGGAAGAGGTGAAAAGCCCTATAAGATGTTGACTTGGTGGAAATAAGATTAACAAAAATTAAGATTGCCTTTGAGTGAAGATAGATGATGATTTAAGGTTTAAAGTATTATTTTTCATAAAAGAAATGCACAGCATGGCTCAGTGGAAAGAGCATGGGCTTGGGAGTCAGAGGTCATGAGTTTTAATGCCAGTTCCATCACTTGTCAGGTGTGTGATTTTGGGCAAATCACTTAACTTTTCTGTGCCTCAGTTACCTCAGCTGTAAAATGGAGATTAAAACAGTGAGCCCCACCTGATTCCCTTGTATCTTCCCCAGAATTTAAAACAGTGCTTGATAATTGCTTAACAAATGCCATTATTATTTACTTATTTGATCTGTGAAGAAGCATTATCCTGTACCTGTTCTTCCCAATCCTAAAAGGGTCTTACGTTTGTATATGCCTGCTTCTTGTTTGTTTTTTTTAACAAATATGCTTCCAGTAAGTATTAATTTAAGGGACTCCATAGAAATGAAATAATGCTGTTTTATAATGATATTAAAATAGCTTCCTTTCCTTCTTTACTGGGGAATATTTTCATTCATGATAAAAGTTGGTATTGACAGTATGTTTCAGAATGGAATGGAAAGAGAATAAAGAACTACTGTCTTTGCAAAAGGTTCATCTCTAGTGTGAACTGCAAATTCTTTGGCAATTTTAGAAGATTAAATGCTAATCTATGTCCAAGAGAAGCTGTGAAAATTTCAAAAACTTAATTTTTTTCAAAAAAGGAAACAAAGGAATTTGGCTTCTTTGTACCTCACTATAAAATGATATGGCACCTAGCACATGAAGAAATTCGTCTTCTAAGGTAGTTAAGGTTTTCTCAACTGATGCCATTTTTAGTCTCTTTGCTCATTTTATAAAGGTTATTTCTTTTACTCTTGATTTTTTTTTAACTGTACCATAAACTGGAACAATCAGTGGTTCTAGAATGGGGTTAAGTAGAATAATTATATTTTAATTGAATAGTATAATCTATTGTAGCTGCAAAAAAGCCATTCAAGTAAAGTATGTGAATGTTTTTCAACAGCACTGTACACTTTTTCATTACCCTTAAATGAATTTCTAGCACCCAGAGTGTGTTAAGCCTGCATTTATGTACATTTGCAGTTTTTGAATGTATGTCAGCCATCTAGTATAAACTTAAATTATAAATGCTTCTTTTAAAATCTGAGAGTGAGATTGGGAGGATTGAAACATTCACACACCGTGAGAGTTTAACTTGCTGATTATTCTTCCAGTTTCTGAAAGTGTGAATGAGAACTGTAATTGAGCAATTACAGAATGAAACATGAAGAGCTAGCTTTTCAAAAGAGGTTAGCTGTGAGCATACTGCACTTACTATGCAGCATGGTGTAGTCGATAGAGCACGGGCCTGGAAGTCAGAAGGTCAAGGGTTTTAATCCCTACTCCACTCCCTGAATACTGTGTGACCTTGGGCAATTCATTTAACTTCTCTGTTACTCGGTTAACTCATCCGTAAAATGAGGATAAAGATTGTGAGCTCCTTGAGGGACATGGACTTTGTCCAACCTGATTACCTTGTATTTGCCCCAGTGCTTAGAACAGTGCTTGGCAAATATTAAATGCTTAACAAATACAACAATTATTTATTATCACTATAGAGAATGCAAGTAATTGTGTACTCCCAGGGATCTGTTTAAATAAGGGAAAATATGGACACATTTACAGGTTATATAAAACATAGTCAAATTAGGCTGCCTTAAATCACTTTACACTAGTACAAAATCAAATATTGTATGTTCAATGATATTAGTCAAATATCCCAGAAAAAAATGTTTGAGATAATAAAGCTACCTATATAATCAAGGAAAATAGTCACATGTATATGGAAATATTAGTGATCTGTTTTCCAAATGTCCTAATTGAAATAATGAGGTAATTGTTTAGTTTTTACTATTATTCTAAGCACTAGGGTAATTACAGGATAACCATGGTTTTCCAGTGGGAAAGTTATGCTTTGGGAGTTTGTTACCTCTCTTGCAAACTGCATTAACTGCATTTTTAGCTGTTCAATTTACACCCCGTGGCATATATCCCAAACAAAAATACCCTCAATATTGCATGGTCTACCCTTTCCTTTTCTCATTTAGATAGGTTTTTCTTCTCTATGAGAACTCAGACATGTATAAATTGTCCAAAAAAAGAAAAGAGGGAAAAAGAATGAACTTATAGGAACTCTTTAGGAAATGTGTGGTAACAATACCTGACACTGTAGAGGTATGATTCTGCTGTAGAGTCCAGCCTTCTACATGACATCATTGAGAATTCATAGGTAGATAGCACAGACATAATTGTCAGTTTGCAGATTTATAAGAGTGCGGAGATATTTACCACTGTCCCTTTCATTAGGGAAACATTCTATAGGTTTGGGTTAATAATAATAATAAGGTTGGTATTTGTTAAGCACTTACTATGTGCAGAGCACTGTTCTAAGCGCTGGGGTAGACACAGGGGAATCAGGTTGTCCCACGTGGGGCTCACAGTCTTAATCCCCATTTTACAGATGAGGGAACTGAGGCACAGAGAAGTTAAGTGACTTGCCCACAGTCACACAGCTGACAAGTGGCAGAGCTGGGATTCGAACTCATGAGCCCTGACTCCAAAGCCCGTGCTCTTTCCATTGTGCCACGCTGCTTCCTAATAATAATGTTGGTATTTGTTAAGCGCTTACTATGTGCCGAGCACTGTTCTAAGCGCTGGGGTAGACACTGGGGAATCAGGTTGTCCCACGTGGGGCTCACAGTCTTAATCCCCATTTTACAGATGAGGTAACTGAGGCACCGAGAAGTTAAGTGACTTGCCCAAAGTCACACAGCTGACAAGTGGTAGAGCCGGGGTTCGAACCCATGACCTCTGACTCCAAAGCCCGTGCTCTTTCCAGTGAGCCACGCTGGGTTCTGTGTCCCCTGAATCTTTCTTGTGGAGAAATTAGAAAAAATTAGAAAAATTTAAGAACAGGCTCCCTCTACATTTGCATAGTGTCTTGGTATGTTCCCCAAAATCTTTCTATTTGAAAATGTCCTGAAAGGCTCACCTTAGCCCGAGTCATGGCTTGCTACAGATTGCACAATCCTGTTATCCTTAGCTTTACCCCTCTTTGGAAGAGTAAACTCTTTGTGCGCAATGAATGTATCTATTTTGTTGTTGTGCTGTACTTTCCCAAGTGCTTAGTACACTGTTCTGCACACAGTAAACATTCAATAAATATGATTTATTGATGTATTCAGAGTCTTATATGGAAAAAATACACTGAGATCACCTGATATTCAAATCCCCAAGTGTAATTTTTGAACTTTACCCTCTGAATCAACACTGGAAATAGCTGAGCTCCCCTCTAACCATGTGCAATAGCTGGAAAGTTAGTTAATTCATGAAGTATGTCCTATATTCTCTGTCGTGTATTCTACACATCAATAATCAGAATATAACATAACCAAGAATATTATTTTGCATGAGAAGAGAATTAGGGAAAAATCAATGACATTAAGCATCAATCATTTACAAATATAAGTATTATATATATTATTTTATATATATAATCATGATGATGGTATTTGTTAAGTGTTTACTATGTACCAAGCACTGTTCTAAGCGCTGGAGTAGATACAAGGTAATCGGGTTGTCCCACGTGGGGCTCACAGTCTTAATCCTCCATTTTACATGTGAGGGAACTGAGGCCTGGAGAAGTTAAGTGACTTGCCCCAGGTCATACAGCAGACAAGTGGCGGATCCGGGATTAGAACCCAAGACTCCCAAGCCCGGGCTCTTACCACTAAGCCACACTGCTTCTCTATGTATATATATGTAAATATGTGACATATATATAAAATAACATCAGTCCTAGATCAAGAGCATAAAATCAAATTAAGTCACAAAACACACTCTATCCCTCTCCTATATTAAGTATTTCCTATACTAAATTCCTCCAATTTTAAGGGATTTAGAGATTATTGAACCTGGTAATTAGCCAATAATGTTTATTAAATACAGACATTATGATCCCCATCACTCCATTCAAGGCTTTTATTTTCTCTGCCATGAGCTCTTCATTCACCTAGTTTCTTCCCAGATCCTTCACTGAGACTTGGCTTCTTCCCTTCTCCTTAGTGTTGTTCTGGCAAAAAGCCTTGAATGTAACTTTATTCTGTCCTAGGCCCAATTTCAGGATTGTTAATGTTTCACCCCCTAAAATTTTATCAAATATAAACTCTCTGGAAATTATCAGGGCATTTCCTACAAAGATCCAGGGGTGGTACAGCTCAGAATGAAGGGTATGATTAGCTTGGGCCCAGATCTCGCACAGACTGAATATGTAGGGTAGAGCTCTAGACAGGCCAGAGGGAATTGAGGTGGCCCAAGAGATGGAAGGTGAAATAGAAACCTCATCAGGCAGATATGAGGGTAGGGGAAGCAGAAGAGTTAATAACCAGAAATAAGGACTTGCAATTAACAAACAAAAATTAGCAGGCAGACTAGTTAGGGTCAGGAGAAAACTTTCTGACTCTAATGAAGACAATATAGGTGGAGTTCTGCTGCATTTAGATATGAAGTCTGGGTTCATGATTCATCTACTTTTTTATCTTAATTGCTATTTACTTTAGATCAGAGAGATATTTGGACCTGTGAATTTGAAAATGGCCTTTGCCTCCCTTTCCATTAGCAGTAGATTGACAAAGTGTTCACTCGATTCACCTCAGAGACCTCTCTCACCCCTAGAGATAGCCAGTCTCCCAATAACCTCACCCTTAAATCCCAGTCCCTATGAGGGAGCAGTGGGAGGGGAAGCAGAAAATAACTACCATCTTTCCCATCTCACAAGCCCGCAACCTTGGTGTCATCCTTGACTCTGCTCTCTCATTCACTGCACACATCCAATCTGTCACCAAAACCTGCTGGTCTCACCTTCACAACATCACCAAGATACTCCCTTTCCTTTCCAAACTGCTACCTTGCTGGTACAATCTTTCACAATATCCTGACTGGATTATTGCATTGGCCTTCTTTCTGATCTCCCACCCTCCTGTCTCTCCCCACTTCAGTCTACGCTTCACTCCGCTGCCTGGATTATCTTCCTACAGAAACGCTTTGAGCATGTCACTTCCCTCCTCAAAAATCTCCAGTAGTTGCCTATCAAACTTCCAGTCAATCAAAAACTCTTCACTTTGGATTCAAAGCTCTCCATCACCTTGCCCTCTCCTACCTCACCTCTCTTCTCTCCTTCTACAACCCACCCGCCCCCCAGTCCACTCCTCTGCCACTAACCTCCTCACTGTGCCTCGTTCTCACCTGTCCCACTGTCAACCTCTGGCCCACGTCCTACCACTGATCTGGAATGCCCTCTCTCCTCACATCCACCAAACTAACTCTCTTCCCCTCTTCAAAGCCTTACTGAGAGCTCACTTCCTCCAGGAGGCCTTCCCAGACCGAGCCCTCCCTTTCCCTCTCTCCTCCTCCCATCCCCATTGCCCCTACTCCCTTCCTCTGCTCTACCCCCTTCCCCTTCCCAGAGCACTTGTGTATATTGGTACATATTTACATATAGTATAGCAACATAGAGCAAGTCAATCTGACCAATTCACGACTGAATAGTTCCCACACAAGATATGCTGGTGAGGCTGAACTCAAAATCTTAATACCCATCTCAAGAAGTAGCCCAAATGATCGATTAATCAGGAGTATTCATTGAGAGGTTACCATGTGCAGAGTGCTGTATTAAGTACTTGGGAATTACAGTTAGGAAAAATTGAACAGTGGAAGGATATGTATGTAAGTGCTGAGAGTTTGACAGTGGGGTAAATCTAAAGTTCTGAAACAGTATAGATCCACATGCAAAGGTGACATAGAAGGGAGGGAGAATAGGAAATAAGGGATTGGTCAGGGAAGAACCTTTTTTAATGGTATTAAAGTGCTTACTAGGTGACAGGTATTTTATTAAGCCCTGGGATAGATACAAGCTAATCAGGTTGGACATAGTCCATGTTCCACATGGTACTCACAGTCTTAATCTCTATTTTACAGATGAGGTAACTAAGGCAAGAGAATTTAAGTGACTTCCCCAAGGTCACACAGCAGACAAGTGGCAGAGCTGGGATTAGAACCAGATAGGACATGGGCCAGATTTCAGCAGTGTCAGCAGACTAAATCAGATTATAAAGAGTAGACTGACGTTAGAGGATGGAAGTGTCGGGCTGGGTTTTAGTGGGAGATCATGAGGTGAGGTAGGAGAGGGAAGGATGATTAAGGGCATAGGGCAGAAGGAGAGTAGAGGAAAGTAGAGGTGGTGGACTTGCCCTAGACCTTAATTTGGGCTTCATTTCCATCATGACTCTGAGGATCCTGGAAGTGCATAAGGGCTACAAAGAAGGATGGGGCAAGTAAAAAAAAGAAATTGCAGATATGTTGGGGGGAACAGTCCTGTGGGATGAAGGAAAGGAATATGGAGACAGAAGTCTAAGGAGGTGGGATGAGTGGTAATAGGGAATTTTAAGGGGCTGGCAAGGGAAAAAAATGGTTTATCTGAGAAACAGGTGGCAACAACAGGGAGTGTTATGCTGTGCTTGCCAGTAACAGTAAGAGAAAAGATGCCCAGTTGACATGGATCTGTGCCAGAGTCTGTGATTCACAAATGTTACAACTCAGCAAGGGGCACTGTGGAAAAGATACTGAAATTTCCCATTTGGTATAGTATCATCCTCAAACATGAAGGACATCCTTATGCTTATTATACCTTGCTTTGTCGGTGCTCAATAAATACTTAATGTGGTAAGAATTTCAGATATAATGTTTTACATTATTTTCCCCAAAATCAACATATTATACTTGTATGATTTCAATGGCCTATGTACAGGATTGCTTCTAACAATGTGGGCCATTCAGCAAATCTAGTTTTAAAATGCATTACTATTTACCACTGGAACATCCTCTTTTGTTCCTTTAAAGTTATTACAATCAATAGGAGAATAATTAACATGCCTATAATCAAGATTTGAGTCAAGTCTTCTAGAGATCTCTTATGTGTAAGTATATTTCCTTATCTGTTCTCTAGATGCCCAAGAGACTAAAGTACATCAAAGAATTACCTGACTACCTTTATTATCCTAAATTCTATCTGAATTTACTGCAGTGTCAGGAGAAGTATTTATGCATTTCTCTCCACAGAATCAATTTCATCCCCCACTAATGTTGCTACCTCCCCCTTCCTGCTTCATTTAGTTATTCCTTTCCTGTATATCCTATTTCAAATCATCTGTCACTTTTTTTAAAAAATTTAGTCATCCTTCTGGTCTTGAATCCTGTTATCCATCTAGCTGGGAATATGTACCTACAGTTCATCCAGACATTTTGCATAGGGTTTGTATTAATATCTCATGTAAGATGCTTAAATATTATGTAATAGATCTCTTTCTTCATAGCGTAATTTTTATCTTACTATTCTTTGGACTGTAAACTTGCTTTGGGCTGGGAATGTATCTGTTTATTGTTAAATTCACTCTCCCATGCACTTAGTACAGTGCTCTGCAACAATAAGTGCTCAATAAACATGATTGAGTGAATATATTTTACTATCTACTGATATTTTAACTGATTATGAGCAACCTGATAAGCTTGTATATATCGCAGAATTTAGAACAGTGCTTGACACATGGTAAGCATTTAACAAATACCATTATTATTAGTATTATAATTATTAAAGGAGATTGTAGGAATGTCTTCAACATCATGGTCATCATCAAATGTATACACCTGCCCTTATTCTTGTAATTGGAATTAAATAAAGCAGATTAGAAAAGGTCTTGATCCTACTTTGGCTTCAATGTTTTAAAGCCAGGGTTTTAATGTTAAAATCAAGATGTTCATTTCTACCAAACCCCAATAATAATAAAAATGATAATAATATTAATAATAATGAAATTTAAGTGCTTAATATCTGGCAAGCACTGTACTGGGGTAAATGCAAGATTATCAGCCCACACGGGGCTTACATTCTAAGTAGGAGGAAGTTCAATCATTGAATCCCTACTTTGTGGATATGGGAACTGAGGTAGAAAAAAGTTAAGTGACTTGGTCAATGTCACACAACAGGTAAGTGGTAGAGCCAGTATCTTAATACAGGTCCTCTGACTTCCAGGCCCAAGCTTGGAAAGGAGGATGGGTGAAAGTGACATAAACATAAGATGTCAGAAGGTCAACGAATAAATGTTTAGCATAAAAAAAGATGGAGAGTTAGGGCAGTTAAAGATACATTAAAGTTTTGGTAAGGTCTTAAGACAGATGGTGATGATTATAGTTATTTTCTAAGGGTGCTTGGAGAAGTCTTGGAGGCCTTTGAAAATGCAGTGGTTTTGTACAGAACTGAAAGTCAAGTGAGATGTAAATTCATTCATTCAGTTGTATTTATTGAGTGCTTACTGTGTGCAGACCATTGTACTAAGCGCTTGGAAAGTACAATTCACCAACAGATAGAGACAATCCCTACCCAACAACGGGCTCATCATCTAGAAGATGGTGTAGGGTGGGGGGGAGGGGGAGTGAATCTTACCCATTAGATTGTAGGCCACTTGAGAGTGCAGAACTTTTTTGCAAATTGTGTTGTTCTTTCCTAAGCACTTAGTCAAGGGCTCTGATAAAAGCAAGCACTCCATAAATACCACTGATGGATTGGTCTGCTTCTTATCCTGGCTGTGCAACTTGCCCACTCTGTTATATTGGGCAAGTCACTTTTACTCCTCAGTTTCCTCATCTGTAAAATGAGGATTAAAAAGCAGTTTTTCTTCCAACTTCTGCTCCTTATGGGACAGGAATTGTGTCTCATCTGATTATCTTGTACGTAGCCCAGTATTTGGCACAAAAGTGCTTAACAAATGCTAAAATTATTCATTCATATATAATAAGGGGAACATGAAATAATTTCCAAATATATCATCCATTTTTGAAAACTTCAAACCTTTTAAAAATATTTTACAAGAAGTCATTTGTTCAGGCCAAGTTCTTACTTTTGAAAGTACATTTTATTCCAGAATTGGTTTATTAGCTCAACTAATTATCAGATTAGATTCTTCTAGCTGTCCTCCTTAGTAATAGGATTTTACTGAATTAAAACAGAATTGAGCTGACTTCTGATTTAAAGAAATATAGCTTTATATGTGTCTCTTAAATGCTTTGGCCTTTCTAAAACTTCCTATTCATGTGCATTTCTCATCCACGAGTATTATAATTTTGAATGATCACTTTGCCAATGGTGGTTCCTAGAGGTATTGTCTGATCCAGAAATATTGGTCCTGAAAGTGAAACTGTAGAGAGAATGCCTGTCTCTATCCCGCCACTGGCCTCATAAAAAGTGTGAAATGAGCCAATTTTGGGTCTTGAATTGTAAACACCTTCATTAGATGGATAGTTCTTTAAAGGCAAGGAATGTATGCTGTGCTTCTGTTGCAATTCCTCAGGTTACTTTAAAAAATACAATTGATTGAAAATATTCCTGTGGTTCACAGATTTTTTGCATCAGGTTGTCCTACCTGTACTGAAGTGATCTGTCATCCTCCTAACCATAGTCAACTTTTCTATTACTACTTCTACTCATGGGTTAAAATATTTCATTTTGGATGTAGAAGTGTACTTGGGGGGTAGGGTTTTGAGGGGCCAGGGGAAGAAGTGGGGTGAGTAGAGGAGATGAGGAAGAGAAGGTAGATGAGAAACAGCATGACTATAAGCTCAATGTGGGCAGGGAATATATCTACTAACTCTGTTATATTGTACTCTTCCAAACACTTAATGCAGTGCTTTGCACATAGTAATTGCTCAATAAATACTATTGATTGATTGGAAAGAGCCCAGATCTGGGAATCAAAGAACCTAGGTTTTGATCCTGGCTCCCCTACTTTTCTGCTGCATTACCTTGGGCAAATCACTTCACTTCCTTGTGCCTGAGTTACTTCATCTGTGACATGGGTATCAAGACTGTGAGCCCCACATGGGACATGGACTAAGTACTTAGTACAGCGCTTAGTACAGTGTCTGGCATATAATAAGTACTTTACAAATATCATTTTTATAGAAAGGTAGAACCATCAAAAGAAGCAAGAGTTGGAGAACAAGAAGTAACCTCCTCTGCCACCATTTCTCTCCTTATTTGCACTAGGTGACTAGGTGTTAGACACTTGCCAATCACCTTGCCCATTCCTCAAATCCACTTACCTGATCCCTGTTCTATCTGTTGTGGTATCCTGTGCCCCCTGAAAATGTTTTGTTGTTGTTGTTTTTGGTGGTAGTGGTATTTTTGGGGGGTTAGGGTCTCCTGGCCAAGTTCAGCTGATCATGGCCACAGCTGCTGTCACTGCAGAAGCAACTCAGCATTGTTGAAATGGCTGTAGATCATGCTCCAAAGGAGGCAGAGTTGCACAATTCATTCATTTCATTCAATTCATTCAATCGTATTTTTTAAGCACTTACCATGTGCAGAGCACTGAACTAAGAACTTGTGAAAGTAAAATGCAACAATAAACAGTGACATTCCCTGCCCACAGTCTACATATGGGGAGACAGACATCAGTACAAATAAATGAAATTACACATATATAAGTGCTGTGGGGCTGAGAGTTGGGGGAAGAGCAAAGGGAGCAAATCAGGGCCATGCAGAAAGAGTGGGAGATAAGGAAACGTTGGGAGTCTGGGAAGGCCTCTTGGAGGAGATATGCCTTCAATAAGACTTTGAAGAGAGAAGAATATCTATCAGATTTGAGGACAGAGGGCATTCCAGGCCAGAGGAAGGATGTGGGCCAGGGGTCAGTGGCGGGAAGAGAAAAGGGAGAAAATCAGGGCGATGCAGAAAGAGTGGGAGATGAGGAAATGTGGGGAGTCTGGGAAGGCCTCTTAGAGAAGCTGTGCCTTCAATAAGACTTTGCAGAGAAGAGAATAATAATCTATCAGATTTGAGGACGGAGGATATTCCAGGCCAGAGGAAGGATGTGGGCCAGGGGTTGGCGGCGAGGGGTGAGAGCGGAGCACAGTGAGAATGTTAGCACTAGAGTAGCGAAGTGTGTGGGCTGAGTTGTAGAAGGAGAGAAGTGAAGAGGTAGGAGGGGGAAAGTTGATGGAGTGCTTTAAAGCCATTGGTGAGGAATTGTTGTTTGATACAGAGGTAGATGGTGTACAATCCCACAGGAAATGCTCTGCCACCGTGGCTTCAGAGTTCTGATCCTGACACTTCTCTGGTGGATTCTTGGCTACAACCAGTTATTGTTCGGGCCACAAGTCTGTCGCCTATTCTTACAGGTGTCCCAAAGTTAGGCCATAATTTTGAAACATGAATTGCTTATAACAATAATAATAATGGTATTTGTAAAGCGCTTACTCTGTGTCAGGCACTGTACTAAGCACTGGGGTGGACACAAGCAAATTGGCATGACACAGTCCCTGTTCCATATGGGGCTAACAGTCTCAATCCCCATTTTATAGATGAGGTAACTGAGGCCCAGAGAAGTGAAGTGACCTGTCCAAGGCTATACAGCAGACAAGTGGCAGAGCTGGATTAGAACCATGACCTTCTGACTCCCAGGCCCATGCTCTATCCACAACGACATGGTGCTTACCTGGCAACATCCTCTAAAATAAATGGTTAAGCTGCCAAAGCATCTCATCCATTGCAAAAGTGGTGTAAACTACATCAATCATCAGCCTAGTGACAAGGGGTTGGAGTCAGAGAAGAGTGAGGTGGGCATTCAGCGATCCTGGTTCTCACCTGTCCCATAGTGACCCAGCTCAATGCCTCGCTACTGAAACTACTCTCAGAAACCCCTCTACTTCCTCTGTGCCCCTCCTGGAGGGGTGGCACCAGCAAGAGCCTGGGGTCACAGAAGCTAATGCCCAAATTAAGAAGCCAGAATGGAGCCACTTCAATTTTTCTTCACCTCCTTTCTGTCCAGGGCAGCATTGGCAGAAATGACACCCCAGAGGAGCCAAAAGGCAGTATTATGAAACTTATGGGGGCTGTGGCACAAGAATCCCCAACATCCACCAGAGGAATAACTTGGAGGATTAACTCAGTCGAGTGTTGTGAAACTTGCAGAGGTAAGATTTCAATTGGCTCTTATTAATTTGTCCAGAATTTTCAGGAGAAAATGGGTTGGTGTTCTATAGCAAATAAAAATTCCTGGCCTGGAACTTCTTCCCACTAGCTGCAAGGTTTGTACTTCTGTTTCTTTTCCTGAGATGTCTGGCAAGCATTAATGGGAAAGAAAAATTATTGTATGAGTGGTAGATATTTCAATCAATTAGATCCCGTCTGCAGGAATCCATCAGAGGATGCTGTTCATGAGTGTGAGGTAAATCAGGCCCTTCAGGCCCATCTACACAGCAAGGACCTTCATCCACACCCAGTCATCACTGCCTACTCTGTTCCAGTGGCTGCCTTGTTCTGTATTTTCTATTACCTTTAGGAGTGAAGGATGGAACTACCATTTTGCCTCCAATTTCTGTTTTACATTTCTCACTTCCGAGGGTAGGAGGCCCATCTACGGCTAGCCACACTACTCAACAAAGCTGTGAAGGTGAAACTAATAATGTCAACCTCATGCTGCCAAGCACGTAGGAGCAATTGCCCCCATCACAACCATGAGCTGGATGCCTCTGCTCCTATTCTTTCAATTACTCCCATGTCGTTTGGTCAAGAAAGCGCAAATTTCTGCTGTGATGAATATATTGAATGAAGTATCCATTCATTCATTCATTCAATTCATTCAATCGTATTTATTGAGCGCTTACTGTGTGCAGAGCACTGTACTAAGTACTTGGAATGTACAGTTGGGCAACAGAGATACTCCCTGCCCAACAACAGGCTCACAGTCTAAAAGGGCAGCATAACCAAACAAGTAGACAAACAAGACAAACAAGATCAATACCATCAAAATAGATAAACAGAATCATAGATATATACACATCATTAATAAAATGGAGTAATAAATATGTACAAATATATACTAGTTCTGTGGGGAGGGGAAGGGGGTAGGGCAGAGGGAGAGAGTAGGGGCAATGGGGAGAGAAGGAAGGGCAGAGGAAAAGGGAGGGCTCAGTCTGGAAAGGCCACCTGGAGGAGGTGAGCTCTCAGTAGGAGTTTGAAGAGGGGACGAAAGTTAGATTGGTGGATGTGAGGAGAGAGGACATTCCAGGTCAGTGGTAGGATGTGGGCCAGGGGTCGATGGCAAGACAGGCACGAACGAGGGACCGTGAGGAGATTAGCAGTAGAGGAGCCGAGTGTACAGGGTGGGCTGTAGAAGGAGAGAAGTGAGATTTGGTAGGAGGGGGCAAGGTGATGGAGAGTTTTGAAGCCAATAGTGAGAAGTTTTTGCTTGATTGGAAGGTTGATAGGCAACCACTGGAGGTTTTTGAGGAGGGGAGTGACATGCCCAGAGCATTTCTGTAGAAAGATAATCCGGACAGCAGAGTATAGACTGAAGCGGGGAGAGACAGGAGGATGGGAGATCAGAGAGGAGGCTGATGCAATAATCCAGTCGAGATTTTATGAGAGATTGTACCAGCAAAGTAGCAGTTTGGAGGGAATGGAGAGGAAAGATCGGATCTTGGCAATGTTGTGAAGGAACTGAATAGTACTTAGAGAGGATGGAGAGGAAAGGAACTGAATACTGAAGGAAGTATGATCCAGGAGAACAACATAGATTATTTGGTGAGGAAAAAAAACAAGATTTTACCTATACTATTTTGAATATTTAAATTTACCCATACCAACTGCCTTATTTTCTTTCCACATGGATCCTTGGTAATTTGAACTGCCGTGTTATGCCAGTCTCAAAAGTTAGCCAGCACAGTGTTTATCTTTGTTAAGTCAGTGGCTAACATACAAGAGCACAGGCTTGGGAGTCAGAGGTCATGGGTTCTAATTCCCGCTCCACCACCTTGGTCAAGTCACTTACCTTCTCTGGGCCTCAGTTACTTCATCTGTAAAATGGGGATGAAGATTGTGAGCCCCACGTGGGACAACCTGATCACCTTGTATCCCGCCACCCAGTGCTTAGAACTGTTTTTTGCACATCGTAAGTGCTTAACAAATGCCATTATTATTATTATTATGTTTCCAGCCAAAATTGAAGCCAGATATTTATGATCTCTTTTCTATTCTGGCCCAATTCTATTGAGTGAGGATAGATAACTTTCTGCTTGAAACATAACATTTTAACATCTCTTGCCCAAAGGACCAGTTTGAGTGTTTCAGGACATAAACATTCAGCTTCTGCAAATTAGTAATACCTTACAACAATCATAGGGAGTTTTTTGTAGGTGATGGAGATGGGTAATGGGAATGATCATTTTCCAGATTGTCTTAACATCAGTCACCCGAGGGAGAAACTCATTAATACTTTTTCCCCTGTCTGGAATATCTTCCATTTCTCAGTTTCATTACTATAATAAAAATTGTTTTTTGTTAAGCACTTACTATGTGCCAAGCATTAGTCTTAGCACTGAATCCACTGGCAATCCTTTCTTAAATAAATCAGTGGTATTTATTGAACATTTACTTGTACAGAGAACTGACAAGTGACTCCCAGAGTTAGGGGATGGCAGGCAGAGGAAGAGCCCCCAAAAGAGACTGAGAATGAGCAGCCAGAGACATGAATGCATCACCCCATTGCTCAAAAACTTCTAATTGTTTTTCTATTCACTTCTATATCAATCAGCTCTTTCCCTCCTACTTAACTTTGCTGATCTTCTACTGCAACTCCAAGGGAGTGTAGAATAGAAGGAGATGCAGAACTGAACCTTGAGGGAAGTAGCATGGCATAGTGGATAGAGCACGGGCCTGGGACTCAGAAGGTCATGGATTCTAATCCCGGCTCCACACTTATCATTTGATTTCCCTTTACCTCATTTATCTCATCTGTTAAATGGGGTTTAAGACTGTGAGCCCTCCATAGGACAGGGACTCTGTTCATCCTGATTTGCTTGTATCCACTCCAGCTCTTTTACAGTGCCTGTCACATAATAAATGCTTAACAAATACCATACTTCACTCTGCTGCCTGGATTATCTTTCTAAAGAAACATTCAGGGCATGTCATCCCGCTCCTCAAAAATCTCCAGTGGTTGCCTATCAACCACCGTATCAAACAAAAACTCCTCATGATTGGATTTAAAGCTCTCCGTCACCTTGCCCCTTCTTCCTTCACCTCTCTTCTCTCCTTCTACAACCCAGACCCCACACACTCCTCTCCTCTGGTGTTAACCTTCTCACTGTGCCTTGATTTTGCCTGTCTCATTGCTGATCTCTGGCCCATGTCCTATCTCTGGCCTGGAATGCCCTCCCTCCTCAAATACACCAAACAATCACTCTTCCCCGTTCAAAGCCCTACTAAAGGCACCCCTTTTCCAAGAGAACTTCCCAGATTAAGCCCGTTTCCTAAGCTTCCCCTCCCTTCCTCATCTTCCCCTCCCTTCCTCATCATCTCGACTCGCTCCCTTTGCTCTCCTCCCTCCCGCCCCACAGCACTTATGTATATATGTATATATCTATAATTTCATTTACTTATATTGATGCCTGTTTTCTTAATGTTTGTCTCTCCCTCTAGACTGTAAGCCTGTTGTGAGCAGGGATTGTCTCTCTTTATTACTGTACTGTACTTTCCACGTAGTACAGTGGTCTGCACACAGTAAGCTCTCAATAAATATGATTGAATGAACTGAATGAAAATACCATAATTATTATTATTATTATCATTATTACTGAGGGACCACCAGAATTAGGGGGTGGGAGGCAGAGGAGGAACCCACAGAAGAGACTCAGAATGAGCGATTCTCAGGACAACTTGCTAAAGGAGTTTGGAGAGGAATGGTAGGAGAGAGATGGGGATGGAGTGAATACTGGGGTCAAGGGAGGGTTTTTTGTGGTTTTTTTTTTTTTTAGGATAGAGGAGACATGGGCATGTTTGAAATCAATGGGGAAGAAGCCACTGGAGAACAAACAGTTGAAGATTGAAGTTAGGGAGGGAAGAAGGGAGATTCATTCATTCATTCATTCAATAGTATTTATTGAGCACTTACTATGTGCAGAGCACTGTACTAAGCGCTTGGGATGAACAAGTTGGCAACAGATAGAGACAGTCCCTGCCGTTTGACGGGCTTACAGTCTAATTGGGGGAGATGGACAGACAAGAACAATGGCAATAAATAGAGTCAAGGGGAAGAACATCTCGTAAAAACAATGGCAACTAAATAGAATCAAGGCGATGTACAATTCATTAACAAAATAAATAGGGCAATGGAAATATATACAGTTGAGCGGACGAGTACAGTGCTGTGGGGAAGGGAAGGGAGAGGCGGAGGAGCAGAGGGAAAAGGGGAAAAAGAGGGTTTAGCTGCGGAGAGGTAAAGCGGGGGTGGCAGAGGGAGTAGAGGGAGAAGAGGAGCTCAGTCTGGGAGATGCTATCTGAATGGTTACTAGAAAAATTATCTGAGCAGTAGAGTGAAGAATGCATTGGAGAGGATAGGGACAGGTTGCAAGGAGGTCAGCAAGGAAGGAGATCCGTGGTATTTATGGAGCACTTATGTGCAGAACACTGACTATTTGGGAAAGGCTGATGCAGTTATCAAGGTGGGAAGTTGAGAAATGGGGAAGGGTGAATGCTGGATCAGCGTGGTAACAGTTTGGATGAAGAGGAAAGGATGGATTCTAGAGATGTTGTGAAGGTAAAACTGATAGGATTTCATGACAGATTGAATCGGTGGGTTAAATGAGAGAAATTTACCTCTTCCAAGAGCCATTCCCGTCTTGTACATGGTGGTTTTTTAGCAACTGCTCCTTGTTATCTGGGCTTTTTTTTCAAGTGCTTTTAAATTTTTTTCATTAAAAGACTCTTACTATTTTACCTAATGTGTATTAGGCCATTTGTGCCTACCTGTCCTTCCTGCTAAATTGTAAATTTATCCAGAACAGAACACATGTCTTTATTCCTATTGCTTGTTCCTAGGGGCCTAGGATAGTGCTAGGCACAGAGTAGAAAGTCCATAAATGCTTTTGATGTGAAAAAATGTGATCTTGTGTTGAATAGTGAGTGGTCTTTATTTTGCATTTTTGACAGGAAAGCATTATTTGAGGAGATGTATTTTTGACTCTAATCTCTTACCCTTTCCTCAAGTGTTATAACTAACTAACCTTTTAAATAAAATATTGCAGCAATCCTATATTTTGAGGATGAAAGTGCAGTTTTCTAAAAGGTCAATTCAATCTGGGAAGTGCTTTCAGTTTAGACAATACATTATGAACTGTGGGAACCAGGAGCAATTTTCAGCACCACTAACAACGGAAAGTAAATTTCAGCCATTCACAGTAAGATGGCAATGTGGTGACATTTGAAACCTGACTATGGGCTCATTGGAGATGACTGCCTGCTGGGTGGAAAGAGCCTTTTTCCCTGGGAGCTGGCTGGATATTCTAGGCGCAGGTTAAAAAGAAGATCAGAACACTCTACAAATGATAACTCATCAGCTCATTAGAGCATTTTCTTCTTTCAATGACTAAGAATTTCAATCTGTCACATTAATAAAATCCCTACCAAACCAATGATTGCATATTTTCTGACAGTTTTTATTTTTGACTTCCACTAACCCATATGTATGTCCTTTCCCATCATAAACTATAGTAGCTCACAACCCACCCATTAATACATTTATAATACCTTGATTTTAACAGTGCCTTTATTTTCCAGAGCAGTTTCACATCATTATGTCATTTTGTTTTGCCCTCTCCCAAATGTAGTAGGGAACCAGTAGAGTTATTGATTTATTTCATCTCCCAAACATCCCTGGAGAGAAGGAAGTTATTATTATTATTCCCATTTTACTGAAACTCAAAGAGGTTAGGTGACTTCCCATGGTAACATAGCAAACCAGGGTAAAGCTGGGACCAGGATCTGAGTCTCCTCTTCCCTCTGTTCGCCAGACTAAACTACCTCTCTGAAGAAATGGGTGCTCATTTCACAGATTTGGTTTCCAGAGTTCCTTTTTTTTACATAATATTGATAATTCTCAATACTGAGATTATAATGCTTTTAATGTTCTTTCTCCAAGCTGTTCATCTAACTTGGAAAATAAGCTACACTATCAGAAGAGGGATGAAATCAAGTATATGCAGAGATATAAAGGCCTAAAAACAGTTAAGACAGACCTGTAGTTATTCCCTAAAAATAGTGATCTGTCTGAATAGACAAATCTGTTTATTCCAGCTATCCATTTGAAAAATGTCTATATTAAAAATTGTACAGTATATAAAACACTGAGGAGATTTGTAATAAAAAATATAATTGCTCTTATCTCAGAATGAGTTTTATGTCATCTGGCTTTTGACCCTGAATTATAATGCCCTTGAAATGACCCTCAATTACAGTCCATAATTTTACATTAATTTAACATTTCACATTTACCTAGGGAGAAAACTGCAAACCACAGAGTTTCCTTACTTTGCAAGAGAAGGAGATTCACCACTACCATTTCAAAAGAAGCGATGAAAGCCAGGTACATTTCAAGGACAGAAAAAAATAAATAGCATTCTGCAAACATGCACAAGCTTTCACAAATGAGAATTATTCCTCTAGAATGGGATTTTAGATACTTATTAAAATTAATATTTAAAGCAAACTTAATTTGATGCAGATTTATGAAAACACCATGAAGAATTCTGAATGACCAGCTAAAACTTGCTTACTCCATCTGACTTATGGAAACAAATGCATTTCTAACAACCCCCTCAAGACATAAATTGATATATGCATTAAACATTTTTAATAAAAATGCATTGGCATTCTTCAAGGGGATGAAGAAAACATTCTGATTATCTAATTAATCTTTTTAAAATATGTTATGAACAGGGACTATTATTTATATTTTGCAAATATCCCTGAACTTGCTGCTTCTCAAGAATAATTGCAACATAAAAATAAGATACACTTTCCCTCTCCCGTATATAAAGGGTTCTGTCTTTCTCAGAACTAAACTAGATGGAGGAAGGTTCTCTCCTGTTTCCCTATCACTCTTATGTCTCCTTCATCAACTCCTCCTCTGCTGCCACACCCCTTTTATTTTCCATTTACACCCATAATCTTGTAGAACTCTTTTGCTCTTATTGCTTCAATTATCAGCTCTTCACGGATGATTCCCAAATCTATCCCTCTAGGCTGATCTTTCTCCTTATCTACCATCTCACATTTCCTTCTTCTTTGAGGAATCTCATGGCCTAGTGGATAGAGCATGGGCCTGGGAGTCAGAAGGACTTGGGTTCTAATTCCAGATCCACCACTTGTCTGTGGTGTATGACCTAGGGCAAGGGACCTAACTTCTCTGGTCCTTAGTTATCTCATTTGTAAATAAATAAATAAATAAATAAATAATTAAAAAGTGTGAGCCCCATTTGAGACATGGACTGTCCCCAACCTGATTAGCTTGTTTCTACTCCAGTGCTTAGTACAGTGCCTGACACATAGTAAGAACTTAACAAATACCATAAAAAGTCCCTCTGAATATACCTAATGCAGCATAGTCAAAACTGAACTCCTCACCTTCTTGCCCAATCTCTTTCCGCTCTTTCCAGTTGTCCTCTCTTGAAGACACCACCATCCTTCCTGCCTTGCAAAACCTACAACCTAGGCATTACCTTCGACTCCTCTCACTCTTTCAACTGCTTTGTCTCCAAATTCTGTCAGTTATATCTTCAATACATCTACAGGATCCTGTAGATGTTACCCTTTCCTTTCCATTTAAGTTGTGACCGATTCAACCACTTGTCGTATACTGTCTCAAATACTCTGTGCTAATGTTCCTGCTTTCAGTCTCTTCTCTTTCCAAAACAAACTTTACCCTGCTGCCCTAATCATTTCTATAAGCCAAATGTCATCCACATCTCTCCCTACTCCTCAAAGACCTCCAATTGTTGCTCAACTATCAAGAAGAAACTTTTCAATATTGGCTTTCAAAGACCTCCAATTGTTGCTCAACTATCAAGAAGAAACTTTTCAATATTGGCTTTCATGTACTCATTAGTTCTCCTCCCAGCTACTTATCATCTCTCTTCTACCACTATAACAAAGCCAACAGCTTTGCTCTTCTAAGAGCAGCCTATTCACTAATTTAATCACATTTATTGAGCGCTTACTGTGTGCAAAGCACTGTACTACTGCTTATTCATTGCGACTCGCTACTTAAGTTCCCTTAGCTTCACATTTGCTCAGGAGAATACAATGCCCACTCCACATCCTACAGCATCCATTTACAGCAGTAAATGGAGTAGACTGAAGTACCTTCATTGGAGGGACTTTCATGATTCATCTGCCAATCACCAGTTGAGAATTTCAGCAACAATCTCTGAAAAGGAGGAAATGATGGTCTGATTCAGGACATGGAGTGATTAGGTGGGGGAAGCATTCTTGAGGGAGACTTTCAGTGGTATCAGTCATTTCTTCAGCTTGGGACAGCACTATGGAGTGTTTAGGGAGTGCCTACCCTCCCCTCCCCACTTAACCTGATGACTGGGAATTCTATTCCTGGGCTAATTTGGCTCTGATTCCGGTTCAATATTCTGGCTCTGACTATGGCACCAAAGAACATTAGGAGGAACAGTGCAATGGTGGCCTTCCATGAGAATTAATCCCAAACACCTAACACTCCTAACCTTTCCCATAATATCTAAATCTAAAATTTAGACAACAACCAGGAATCTCTTGAACATTCTAACCTTACCTTTCCTATCATTCCTAAGCATTTCCTCTTTGCACTTACAAGTATTTATAATGACTGTTATATTCATTAAGTGCTTATTATGTGTCAAGCATGGTATTAAGAGCAAGGGTAGATACAGTATACACAGATCAGACACAGTCCTTGCCCTATAAAAACTCCCAATCTAAGTAGGGGGAATGACAGGTATTGCATCCTCATTTTACATATGAGAAAACTGAGTAACAAATAACATAAGTGACTTGTCCTAGGTCACCTTACAGGCAAGCAGCACTGTCAGGTTTAGAAAACAGGCTTTCTCTATTTCAGGCCTGTGCTTTTCCACTAAGCCATGCTAACTTATTTCTAACCACCCTTAGAATTTATGTTTATATAATCATTTCTTCTAGGTCTCAGGTTTTTCTGATATGTCTGAATAGAATGTCATGAAATTAGGGAATGTTGTTCTGAAAACATGTGCTGTATAAAGGTATATGCAGCTTAACATTGGAATAAACCATTGCTCTGCACATAGTAAGCGCTCAATAAACACTATTGAATGAATAAACTCTGTGTGTATAGATTGGCCCCTGGGTGAGCAGTAAATGAAATTCCATCAGGACACAACATTTGTATTAAAGAAGAACTGGGTGAATGCACACAGTTATAGATGCAATTATTTCTTCAGCTAATTTTTCATGAAATACTCCTGAAACTACTACCTGTTACATCCTTATTCTTCCTTTTTTATTTCTGCATGTATCCTCCATTAAATTATAAAATCCCTGAGGGCAGGGACCATGTCTTTTACTCCTAGAGAACTGTCCCAAGTTTAGTTGGGTTTGTACTCCTTTTGGTGTTCATTCTAGGCCCACAGCACTTATAAACATACCCATTTGAAATTTATTTTAATGTCTGTCTGCCCCTTTAGACTTATGCTTGTTGTGGGCAGGGAACATGTCTAGGAAATCTGTTATACTGTAGTCAGTCAGTCAGTCAGTCGTATTGAGCACTTACTGTCTGCAGAACACTGTTCTAAGCACTTGGGAGACTAAAATACTACAATAAACAGATATATTTCCTGCCTCATACTCCCCCAAGCACACTGTATAGTGCTCTGCACACAGTATGCTTTCGATCAATATGATGAATTGACCAATAGTTGAAGCTCACGAGCCTTGGAAAGGCTAGACTCCTACCTCTTAAATGTTTCTCTGGGCCTTCTTACCAGTCCTGAGACCATGGCTTGGTGACAGGATATAAGGGAGAGAGAAAGTTCTCGTTCTCCGATTAGGTGTAATTATCTATAATTCATTTATTTGTATTCATTAACTTATATTAATGTCTGTCTCCCCCTCTAGACTGTAAGCTCACTGTGGCAAGTAATATATCTGTTTATTGTTATACTGTACTCTACCAAGTGCTTAGTACAGTGCTTTGAGCACAGTAAGCACTCAATAAATACACTGACTGACTGAATGAATGAAGATCCAGGAAGCAGACTGAAGTATAGACTGGAATATACCCATCCTATCCCACCTGGATTAATGCATCAGCCTTCTTGCTGACCTTGCAGCCTCCAGTCTCTCCCTGCTCCAGTCCATATTTCATTCTGCTGCCCAGATCATTTTTCAACAAAAATGTTCAGAACATATGTCCCCACACCTCAAAAAGCTACAGTGGTGGCCTATTCACCTCCACAAACAAAAACTCCTCACCATTGACTTTAAAGCACTCAATCACCTTGCTCCCTTTACCTCATCTCATTACTTTCCTACTGCAACCCAGCCTGCATACTTTGCTCTTCTAATGCTAACCTTCTCACTGTGCCTCAATCTTGCCTATCTCACCACCACCCTTGTCCACATTCTGCCTTTCACCTGGAAAGCCTACTTTCCAGCAGATAGATACTCCCTCTGCTTCAAAGCCTTATTGGAGGCACACCTCCTCCAAGAAGCCTTTCCTAAGCCCCCATTTCCTTTTGTCCCACTCCCTTCTGCATTGCCCTGACTTGCTCCCTTTGTTCTTTCTCCCTCCTAGCCCCACAGCACTTATGTACATATTTGTAATTTATTTACATATATTAATGTCTGTGTCTCTTCTCTAGACTGTAAGCTCATTGTGGGCAGGGAATGTGTCAGTTCACTGTTGTATTGTACTCTCCCAAGCACTTTGTACAGCCCTCTGTGGACAGTGAGAGCTCAATAAATATGACACAATGAATGAAGTGGGCAGAGGCAATAAGGTTAATGAGGATGCTGATGCAATAGTCAAATGGGATACAATAAGAACCTGGATCAGCTTTGTAGCAATTTGGCTGGAGAGAAAAGGGTTAGATTTTAGTGATGTTTTGAATGCTATAGAGGCTGATAGGTTTGGCATACTCCTTAGAAAAAACTGATTTAAAGAGCAAAGGAGAAAGTTCCAGCCTGCTTTTTGGATGTATCTTTCTCCAAGTCTCCTGATTGATAAATGATTGTTAGCTCAAGTCTGGGGCAATCCCAAAGTCAAAGTGCAGTTAGATAATACTACTTTCCTAGAAGTAGAGATCCCTTGATAACTCCGAAAAAGATATACCAAGCATCCTTTCTAAAGTAAAAGCAAAGCACTGTTCTAAGCGCTGGGAACGGCACAAGGTGATCAGGTTGTCCCACGTGGTGCTCACAATATTAATCCCCATTTTACAGATGAGGTAACTGAGGCACAGAGAAGTTAAGTGACTTGCCCAAAGTCACCTAGCTGACAAGTGGCAGAGCCTGGATGTGAACCCATAACCTCTGACTTCCAAGCCTGGGCTCTTTCTATTGCAACACGCTGCTTCTCTAGCAGAGAACAGAGTTAGGTATCGTTCTTCTAAACACCAAACTAATGTCTCTATCTCCATTTCATCTGTCTCGCTACCAAACCCTTATCCATGTCCTCCCTCAGGCCTGGAACTCCCTTCCCATTTATATGTGACAAACAACTACTCTCACATCCTTCAAAGCCTTATTAAAATCATGTCTCCTTCAAGAGGCCTTCCCTGACTAAACCCTTATTTCCCCTACTCCCTCTCACTTCTGCTTGCTTATGCAACTGGATCCTCTAGACTGCGAGCTCCTTGTGGGCAGGAATGTGTCTGTTTGTTGTTATACTGTACTCTCCCAAGCACTTAGTACAGTGCTTAGTACAGTGAGCTCTCAATAAGTGTGACTGAATGAATGAATAAATGAATCTGTAATCAATCAATCTGCACCCTTTAAGCACGTGGTATTTTCCCCACATCACTTATATACTCATCCAAATTTATTTTAGTAATAATAACGTTGGTATTTGTTAAGCGTTTACTATGTGCAGAGCACTGATCTAAGCGCTGAGGCGGATACAGGGTAATCAGGTTGCCCCACGTGAGGCTCACAGTCTTCACCCCCATTTTACAGATGAGGTAACTGAGGCCCAGAGAAGTGAAGTGACTTGTCCACAGTCACACAGCTGACAAGTGGCAGAGCTGGGATACGAACCCATGACCTCTGACTCCCAAACCCGTGCTCTTTCCACTGAGGCACGCTGAATACCGGTCTTCCCCTCTAGTCTGTAAGCTCCTGTTCTTTTGTACTCAAGTACTTAGTACATGCTCTGCACACACAAAAGCTCAATAAATACCATTGATTGAGTGATTAGGACTTTTTAAATCTCACTATACATTAAGGTTTCAGTATATATGTGTTCTGAGGCTCTGACTTAGCAGATAATTTTATTCTGAGTTTATATCTATATTACAACTTTTTTTTTCCATTCCTCACAATCAAAGAGGAATGCTATTTGTTATAACATTTCTAAAATGTCTCACAGAAGTACAACAGAAACTGATGATGTTTTCTCATTTTTTTCATTTCATCCATTCTTTCCCAAGAACACTGAAATGTCATTTTTGCCTGCTAGATAAATTATCATTGTTTAGAGTAAGGAAAAGAACATTTCTCTTGGAGATAAGTAAAATTTCTTTCTGGTGTTAGACATTCACATAGCTAACATTCAGCTGGACCAATCATTTGATGTATCAGACCTCCTAGATCTAAGTCCCAAAGGTTGCAGCATCTTAAAAGTTATTACTTGTAAAAATGGGGATCTTTGGTCCCAATATCATGGTTAGCCTATGCTTGAGTGAAAAGTAAGTGCTTGGAGAATAAAGTATTCATCTATGTTAGATGAATGAATTAGTTCTAGGCTCTAGGGTACCGTTTGAAAAATCTATTCTTCTGAGGCACTAAATGATAACCCACTGCCCAAGAAGGATTAACTGCCTTTCAAGGATGAACTCATAACTATCAGTCACTCTATTCACTCTAGTAATGCACTCCTGACTTTTTGCCTCAAATCCCCTAAATTTTTAGCAATTTCCATTAAAGTTAATCGAACAGTGGTATTTATAGCTAGTGATCATAGTTTTTTTGTGGTATTTCTTGAGTACTTACTATGTGTCAAGCACTGTATTAAGCACAGGGATAGATACAAGTTAGAGTGAGAGGAAGTGTTGAAGAGAACAGTGTAGAGCTCATATAAAAGTTTCTGTAAAGCACTGAATATACTACCCATGAAAATTCCCTGAGAATCAGCCAGCAGCCTGAGAACACTTTCTGAAGCATAATTCTTTGCCTGCCTGCCTCCACCCCAAAGACATACCTCAGCATGGATGCTTATCATGAGTGACCAAGTACCCACTGTTACTGATCACGCCAATCAATCAGGATCCTAGTATGCAAGGATCCTATTACCCAAATGTATAGAAAATATACCTGAGCTCATTTCTTTTCCCAGGATCGCTCTGAGAGAAAGGCAAGCTTTTGTGGGGAGGAGTAAACTTGGGCCCAGAGAGCTTAAGTGATTTGCCCAAGATCATCCAGCACATCGTCTGAGTACCAGTATTTCCCTTATCCAGACAATCAATAAATAGCATTTATTGAGTGCTTACTGAGGGACAGCACTGTACTAAGTGCTTGGGAAATCACAGTACAAAAGAGTAAGTATAGATGTTCCCTGCCCACAGGAACCTTACAGACTAGAAGGGGAAACAGACATTAAAATTGAGAAGCAGCATAACCTAATGGAAAGAGCCCAGGTCTGATAGAGGATCTGGGTTTTTGTGCTGGCTTTGTCACTAGACTACTGTGTGACCTTGGACAATCCACTTTATTTCCCTGTGCCTCAGTTTCCTCAGCTATGAAATGGGGGTTAAATTCTACTACCTCTTATTTAGACTGTGATCCTATAGGGGATAAATACTATGTTCAATCTGATTATCTCTTATGTACCTCAGTGTACAGCCTTTGGCACAAAGTGCTTAATACCATAAAAATTTTAGAGAAAGATATGTACACAAATGGTAAATTGAGGCTTTGCCCAATGCCTGCCAGTAGGGGTGGAGTTCTGTCTTCCCTATCCCTGCCAACATCTTCACCAGCATTGAGTGGACAGGAGAAGTATTGGTGACAATGAAGGGAAGATCTCCAGCATCAATAATGGTTAATGGGGAACCACTCTTAGTGAAATCAGCCCAAAAAGAGAAATGGAGTATTTCAATTCATGTTGATTAAGTAGAATGTTACAAATTGCAGGAACTTTTTCAGGGTCCAGGACAGTACTCACAGCATAGTGGGAACTCAATCAAAACTGATGAATAACTGACTCATGCTTGAGAGATGAAAGGCATAATGAAAAAGGAGGGTGGCTTCCCATTAATTACTTCCTCAATAATCAAAAATGGTAAAAATGCATAATTTGACTCTTAAATTTTCTTCCCCACCTGCCCTTCCTCAACCCATCCCACTTTCAATTTACTGCAGAGGATCCCAGGTCTGCTTGCCCAATGTGGAAGGAGGTCTCATAGTTGGATCAGGTCCCTTCCTCCAGAGTTCACTCCTGCAGGGGGGCACAGGGCAGAGGTGACCCAGACTCATCCTCCAGGAGGGTTGAAACTGGGCTCAGAAATGCTTCTGCAGTAGGGGGAGAAGTGGGGAAGGGACAGGATTACACAAAGTCCCACCTCCTTCTTCCTTGGTATCATCCCCTACTTGCAAGGTTGGCAACTTCATAATTTAAACTCTGATGACAATAAATCAGGAGCCAATATAATCTGCGTGTTTACTGATGTGGAACCATGTGCGTATCCTTACACGCTGTCATTCTTCCATTTGAAATTTATTTCCATATCCAACTCCCTCTCCTCACTTCATGCTCCTTGTAGGTAGGGATCATGTCTACCAAGTCTGTTGTATTGTAATCCACTAAGTGCTTCAGCATGGCTTAGTATGAGAAGCAGTGTGGCTTAGTGAAAAGAGCACAGGCTTGGGAGTCAGAGGTAATGGGTACTAATCCCAGCTCTGCCACTTGTCAGCTGTGTGACTTTGGGCAAGTCACTTAACTTCTCTGTGCCTCAGTTACCTCATCTGCAAAATGGGGATTAAGACTGTGAGCCCCACATGGGACAACCTGATTACCTTGTATCTACCTCAGTGCTTAGAACAGAACTTGGCACATAGTGAGCACTTAAATACCATCCCCCCAAAAAAGTGCTTAGTACAGTGTGCTATGTATCATCAGTGATTGATAGACTACCATTCTCCTCATCTTTGAAACCCTACTTAAATTTCATCTCCTTCAGGAATCCTTCCCTGTACTATTCCTTTATTTTTCCCAACCACCTTTCCCTCTGTACTACATCATCTATAAACTAGAGTCCATTCCCTAAACAATTGATCACTGGTCTTGATTGAACACTTACTGTATTCAGGACACTGGACTAAGTCCTCCCAAAAGTAGAGTAGATAGACTTACTTCCTGCTTTCAAAGTGCTTACAGTCTAGCAAGGGATGGAAACATAAAGTTACAAGTAAGAGAAGAAATTCAGTTTGAGGATACATGCTTAAGTGTTGAACAGGGGCAAGGACTGGAGTAATTGCATGACTGAAGCAGTAGGAAGAGAAAATAGTCTGTGCCCATAAGAGAAGTCAGGGGGAAGGCTTCCTGGAAGAGCTTTGATTTCAGTAGGGCTTTGAAGATGGGGAGAATGGCAGATATGAAAGATGAAGGAGTGAAAGGCAGGAGGGAGGGTATGAACAAGGATCAAAAGTGAGAGAAAAAAGATTGAAGCACGGTGAGATGGCTAATGTTAGAGGAGTGAGTAAGAGGGATGGGTTTTAATGAGAGAGAATGGATGATAGGTAAAGGGAAGCTAATATTTTGGGTTCTCATACCCAGTTTCCACATTTTGATTATCAGTCAGCTAAAATGGTTCCAGGCCACAGCTGTGGTTAGGGAGTTCATTCATTCACTCATTCAATTGTATTTATTGAGCACTTACCGTATGCAGAACATCACACTAAGTGCTTGGGAGACTAAAATACAGCGATAAACAGACACATTCCATGCCCACAACAAGCTTATACTCTAGAAGGGGTGAGACAGACATGAATACAAATGAATATGAACATATAAGTGCTATGGTATTGGGAAGGGGAAAGAGCAAAGGGAACTAGTCAGGGCAACACAGAAGGGAATGGGAGATAAACCCATCTTTCCTCTAGTCTGGGAAGTCTGGGAAGTAGATACAAGCTAATCAGACTGGACAAAGTCCATGTCCCACTTGGTACATAAGGTCAATCCCCATTTAACAGATGAGGGAATTGAGTCACAGAGAAGATAATTGAGCTGTTCAGAGTCACACAACAGACAAGGAATCTAGGTCCTGATTCCCAAGCTGATGCTCTAACCACTATGCCCTGTTCCTCCTCTGTATTCTAGAGAAGTAGATCATGATAGAACATGAGGAGAAGATAGAAAGCAAGGGTAGGAGAAGGGATGAGTCGACAGATACAGGCAAGATTCGATGAGGTAATTCAGAAGCAGAGGATGTTGTGAGTTCAGAGAGACTAAGTTATAAGGAAGAGTCCAAGATTATAGAGCAATCAACCAATGGCATTTATTGAGAAGTTATTGTGTGCAGAGTACTGTACTGTACTAAGCACTCTGGAGAGTACAATACAACAGAGTTGGTAGACAACATTCTCTGCCCTCGAGTTTAAAGTCTAGAGGAACTACTGCAACCAATAATTTGAATGTCTGAAAACCAGGAAGGTAATTCAAGCTTTTCATTTTAATGTGACTACAGAGGTTTATGAAGTGTCTCACCAAAACCACATATTTATCAAAGTAATAGATTTCTCCCTTTCAAATTTAAAATGATTATGACAAGATTTGTCATGCCACAAAACTGTGGAAAGAGTGGTTTGCATTTCCACTTCAAATTGGGTCCTACTCTTGATATATCTGGAAAAGGAAAAGAAATGGTCTACTAAATGTTACTCTATTGTAATAATGCCATATTCATAGGTCAATTAATCAGTGGTATTTATTGAGCATTCACTGTGTATAAAGCACTGTCCTAAAGTTTGGGAGAGTACAAAACAATAAATTTGGTATAAACATCCCCTGACCACAAGGAGTTGCAGTCAATCATAAGAAATTCATACATATCTTAATTCTTCTCCATATCTCAGAAATAAAAGTGGATTCAGTATTTAAACCTAAAACTGAGATGAAACCACACCAGCGTGTAGTCAGTGGAAAGTGGAGCCAGAGGATAAGAGAAGTGTAAAGTAGAAGTGAATAAGCTTTAATGAATTTTTTTTAGAGGAATGAACATTAATGGATGATTTGAATTTTTTTGTTGGTTTTTGTTATTCTGTCTTCCTCTATCCTTTTCCCCTCTTTCTTATGTACACATTCTTATAAGTAACCAGTACACTAGATAAACTGCTGAAATAAACAAAATAAAGAAAGAAATATATCAGAGCTGAGCTTCTCTGCCCTCTAAATTGGTTTTCTCCCTATCATAAAAGTAAAACTCTCTTATTGGTACTGCACAAATGCTGCAAACTACTTTCTCCCACAAATGAACTGTAAACTTCCTAATCCTATGTCCTAATTTACTCACACAAACTAGTTGATCTAACAAGGTTCCAAATTCAAGATTCTGCCTGGTATAATGTTAGATTGCTTTGGTTTACTATTGAAAGATTGTGGTGTTCCTTTCCAGTCCAAAACCTTTCATCCCAGGCCATATTTTAAAATTCATTACAGATTGCATATTCTCAGAGGCTCACTGGGAAAACTTCTCCAGGTGTCTAAAATTTAGAGTATGTATTAATTTGCTTTTTTAAATTACTGGGATGCTGCTTTGAAAGGGGAATTTTAGCTTCCTAAGATGCCATCCACTCAATTAAATAGATTAGGCACCAGGGAAAAATTGATTAAGTGATTGCAATCATCTAATCAGCCTATTGAAATATTTACTTAAAGGACAATATTTACATGGAAGAGGTCCTAGGTCACAAAATACCATTATATCATCAGTTATATGTGGATGCAGATAGAACTCCCCCTTTGTAATATCTTTTTGGCTGTGATACCTCTTGGGGGTCAGGAACCATATCTAATCCCACCTCTACATTCCCTTCCTGTGCTCAGTGCTTTGCAAATAGTAAATGCTTAATAAACACTGTTACTACTACTGTTAATGTTATTGGAAAAATTATCTTACATCCTAGAAACTTCAGCAGACATAGGCCTGAAAGGCAATAAGAAGTCTAGTTTGATCTGGCCAGCTAGGACAAAAGGAGTTTCCTGTGGTCTGTAATCTATGTCCAAGTAGCTCAAAAATTCCATCCCTTGTGTCCCACTCCTAATTCCTCCGAGTGACTTCCTCCTGCACAGGAGCAGATAGGAGAATAGCATGGTAAGCAAAAATACAAAGAAGTATTTTTTTCTACTATAGAAGGGATGACAGTGAAACAGAACAAAATCAAACACAGGAAAAGAAAACTGGAAAACATGAAAAAGACCCAATGAATCAGTAGTGTTATTGAACTGGACAGAGTGTTTTGAGATAATACATTAGCAGTAAGGGACAATCTCTGACTTTAAGGAGTTTATAATAGAAGCTAGGGGAAAACATCATAGATTTAAGAGTTGGAAAACCTAGGCTCTAGACCCCTCTCTGCCATTGGCCTGCTGTGTAACCTTGGGTAAGTTGAAGAATGAAGTACAGTGAAAAGATGAACAATGAAGAGTGCAATCTGTGATGTAGTGTGAGATGAAAGCTGATAGTAAAGGGAAGAGAGAGTAGGTTTTAGTCATGTTGTGAAAGAAAGAGACAAGGAGGGAAATGGAAAGGGAAAATAAGGAAAGGAAAAAAATTCTACAAATTGTAAAATCTATGAGTAATCAATCAATATTTATTAAATGTTTATTATGTGCAGGCACTATATTTAGAGCTTGGGAAACTACAGTAAAATGCAAAAACTCCTCACTTCAAAGCTTTCCCTCAACTTGCCCCCTCCTACCTCACCTCCCTTCTCTCCTTCTACAGCCCAGCCTGCAAAGTCCACTCTGCTGCTAACCTCCTCAATCTGCCTTGTTCTTGCCTGTCCTTCCATGAACCCCTGGCTCACGTCCCTACCTCTGGCCTGGAATGTCCTCCCTCCTCATATCTGCCAAACTAGCTCTCTTCCCCCCTTCAAATCTCTACTGAAAGCTCACCTCTTCCAGGAGGCCTTCCCAGGCTGAGCCCCCCTTTTCTTCTTCTCCTCCTCTTCTCCCCATCGCCCCTACTCCCTCCCTCTGCATAACTCTGCCCCATAACACTTGTGTATATTTGTAAATATATTTATTAATGATGTGTATATATTTACAATTCTATTTATCTATTTTGATGCTATTGATGCCTGTCTACTCGTTTTGACAGGCTAATCTGATTAGTCTGTCTTCCCCTTCTAGACTGTGAGCCCATTGTTGTGTAGGGATTGTCTCTGTGCCAAACTGTACTTTCCAAGTACTTAGTATAGTGCTCTGCATACTGTAAGTGCTCGATTAATAAGATTGAATGAATGAATGAATGAATAAAATAGAGTTGATATATGAGATCCCTGGGCAGTGTGGTCCAGTGGATAGAGCCCGGGCTTGTGAGTCAAAGGTCATGGGTTCTAATCCCATCTCGGCCACTTGTGAGCTTTGTGACTTTGTGCAAGTCACTTCACTTCTTTGAGCCTCAGTTACTTCATCTGTAAAATGGGGATTAAGACTGTGAGCCCCACGTGGGACAACCTGATCACTTTGTATCACCGTCAGTGCTTACAACAGTGCTTTGCACATAGTAAGCCCTTAATGGATACCACAGTTATCCTTTTTAAGGAGCTTACAGTCTACAGAGGAAGACAGGCATTAAAATAGACTTGGTATAGGGGAAATAGAGAGTATAAGTATATTTACATAAGTATTGTGGGGCTAGGATGAGTATCAACATGCTTAATGGTACCCAGCCATGTTTATAGTTGACACAGAGGGGAGGAATTGTGTCTGCTAATTCTATAGTATTCTCCCAAGTGGTTAGTCCAGTGTTCTTCACCCATTAGGCATTCAGTGAATACTGAAATTATTAAAATCCTATAACTTCCTCTGTGTCAGTGAAGGGAGTGTGATTTGCATAACAGGCATTTGTTTGACTTCAGATTTGTCTGGGCATCCTGTCAGTTCAATCAATCCTGAGGTCCCTTTCTCTTACCACTCATGTGATACAATCTGATGCCAGTCCGGTGTTCATTCTTGTGCAGGCTAAGCATGGACATCAGGATGGGAAGCAAGTCACCGGCCCAATTGGAAAAGGGTAAAGGAAAGTTAAACCTTGATTTATATTTTCTTAGTTTCTAAATGAAAACAAAACAAAGTCGAAGTATGGGCAAACCTGACTTTATTTCCCTTCTCTGGCCTCTGCTCTGTAGTCCAGCATGGAGACTGGGGCCTCAGGTGGCACAAACCATAAGAGTCCAGGTTCTGGCAAACAGGCACAGGTGGTTTCCTGCTTTCCCAACTCTGGCTGTCACTCTGGAGCCCAGGCTAATGAGTTGGGGCAGCAGAGGAAAACATGCTGCTGCTGTGATGAAAACTTCATGTGCCTCTCCCTCCACCCACACAGCCCTCTACCTTCTCTCTGTCCCCTGGTCCAGCAGTAGAAGGCATACACACAAGCATAGCCCTAATGAAGAGTCCACTTCTGGAACACAGTTCCCTTCCCCCCACAGCACTTCACAGAAAGAGTCATTTCCTTCTTCCTTAGTGTCACCTCCTTCTTGGAAGAACAGGAGACCTATTAATTTGTACTATGAGATGATTAAGCATCAATCATTATAAACCACTTGTTTGTCATAATTTTGTAAAATTTCACTTCATTAACATTTCATTAATTTCACTTCATTCAACACAAAATACACCAACCCAACATAGAACCAAATATTCATACATTTTATAATCCAGTACTAATATCTGAGCCATATTTATTACTTCTTGTAGATCAGGATTGAGAGAGATGTGGGGAAAAAGACATACAGGAGCAGCCCAGGAGAGAAGGCGAGCATTATTACAAAAGGAAAATTAGCAGATCTTCAAGCTCAAAAAGGCACACTCCAATATCCATTCCAGACTTGAAAGGAAAGATTTAGGAAAATAGTTTTACCTTGAAGTAATGCATCCTCCTTTAAAACCTGAATGTGCTATGCCCTAGGTAGCTGATAAATGGTATATGCCCAACTAAAATTCTGCCTGTGCTCCTTAATATAAAAAAGCCTTATGAATCATTTTCTATAACTTCCTATGGCTTTTATTTTCTCCCCAGATTAGGAGTATGTTTTATCTTTCTAGGTGCTATTCCCTGGAGCATAAGGCTTTGGGACTTTACCTTTATAGCAAATTTTATCTTCAAATTTTAGTTTCCATATTGCACTTTACTTGGTATATATGTTCAGAAAAAAAAAAAACCTAGGGAAAACAGGTGCATTTTATCTAAAGTCCAGCTCCTCCAATACTTCATGTTTGGTCAATGGCCTTCAGCCCGCAATTGAAAAAAAAGTCAGTGTTTCTATCGCAACCAGAAGCAATCACAAAAGACTGTGAAAAGTAATTTTTCACTCAAAGGTTATACTTATTTTTCAGCTGGGGCAGTATGGTGTTTATCCTTTATGAAACTTATCAGTGATGCTGATTTGGATGAAGTTGGCACCTTTGGTTTAACCCAAACAACATGGAATGAGGGTAAAATGAAACAGCATGAAAAGAAATGTAGCAATTCATTTTGCAGAGGGAAGAGAGGGTGTGTGAGAGAGCACGAGCAAATGGATTAGTTTTGCAGCAGGTGGCACCATCACTGATTTTGTCTCTAAATCTATCACTCAGTTCTAAAGAAAAGTAGAAAGTCTGATAAAGAATCAATGTCAGGAGAGGTCTAGGCAGAGTGATGGGGTCAAGCCACCAAACCTATTACGAAGAATGTTTATCATGATGATTCCTGCTAATGGACATGGGCAATTTTCTCAATGCAATAGTGATGGATTTTCTGCCCTATTCCTCTTCAACCATAGAATGCAGTGCTACTGGGAAAAAAAAAGGAAAGCTACAATGGTCAGAGTAAGAGCTAGGAATCCTGTGAGGCCTATTTCAAAACAAAACTTCCCTCTTAGCTTCTCTGACTCAGGCTCCTCTCATATGAAATCATATTAACATTTGTCAGCTACCTTCTTCACACTATCCTTAAAGAGTATATCTAATAAAGTAAGAAGAGGTAATATTTGGCTATATAGCTACTTTTGCTTTGAAAATCATTTACTGTATTCAGAACTAGACATTAAAACTCCGAGTATGCACCTAAAGATTTTTATTATATATACTCCTACATAGGCATACCAACTATATATACACATGAATTAGTGGGTAGAGCGGTAGGGGATGAGATGAAGAGACACACAGACAGAGAGCGAAGAGAAGCAGCATGGCCTAGTGCACAAAGCATGGGTTTGGGAGTCATTAGGATGGGGTTCTAATATCAGTTCCATCATTTGTCTGCTGTGTGACCTTAGGCAAGTTACTCAACTTCTCTGTGCCTTTGATACCTCATCTGTAAAATGGGGATTAAGACTGTTAGTCCATATGAGCCACAAACTGTGTCCAATTTGAGATTAGCTTGTATCTATCCCAGTGCTTGAAAAAAGGGCCTGTACATATTAAGCACTTGTCAAATACCAAAAAAGAGAGAGAGAGAGGCTGCCATTCATGTTTGAAAATGACTGCAGGAAAGATTTATCACTGTGTAAGAGTATGATTAAAAAAAACATTGCATGATACAATCCTTCCCAAATCTTGTGCATATAAAGATTGCAGCATTTAGCACTATGCCTGGTGCCAGTCACATAGCTTTCTCTTGGAGGAGTAATCTCTACAAATAGCCCCCACGTTCAGAAGTGGGAGAAGGAACACAGGTTATGAAGTGCCTCAACCTAAGTTAATTGTAACAGGTTATGAAGCATTAACCTAGAACCCAGCCATTTAGATAGTATTTATTGAGTGCTTACTGTGTGCTGAAGTGGTTGCACACAGAGTCAATACATTTTGCTCTAAAAAATGTTATTCGGGCCAGTCCTTCGAAATGATATATTAAACTAGTGGTTTTTAGTGGGTCCTGATGGATAATAATAATGTTGGTATTTGTTAAGTGCTTACTATGGGCCGAGCACTGTTCTAAGCGCGGGGGTAGATACAGGGGAATCAGGTTGTCCCACTTGGGGCTCACAATCTTAATCCCCATTTTACAGATGAGGTAACTGAGGCACCGAGAAGTTAAGTGACTTGCCCAAAGTCACACAGCTGACAAGTGGCCGAGCAGGGATTCGAACCCATGACCTCTGACTCCAAAGCCCATGCTCTTTCCACTAAAAGCACTAGGTTGTCCAGTATTATGAGGAGGGAGCAGTGGGTAAGAGGTTAGTTAAGAAGTCACTTAAGTTGTCTGTGCCTCAGGTACCTCATCTGTAAAATGGGAATTCAGACTGTGAGCCCCATGTAGTATGTGGACTTTCTCCAAACTCACTACCTTTTATTTCTATTCCAGCCAGCACTTAGTGCAGTGCTTGGCACATTGTACTTAAATACCATTAAAAGAAAGAGGAAGGCAGAACTTTTGGTGAAATTAAGGAGGAAGGAAACAATGCCAAATGTGGTGCATGGACTTTCTACTGGTGAAACAAGTATTTGCCATTCCTTTTTAACCAAAGCATGTGGGGATGGATCTGGAGGTGATCCCCACAGTGGGGCCAGGGAGGATCCCAAACTGTGCTAGTGCAGGGAGGGTTCTCATGGGCAGTCACAGAGAGCTGTTCCTGTTACCACCGCCACTGCCACTATTGTGTTCAGGACTGGGAACAGGAAAAAGCCAGGCTGGGTTTTCCGAATGGGATGCTGAGAGTTGCTGATGCTGCTATCGCCAGTGTCCCCAGACTGTGCCAGTGAAGGCAGGTGCTGGACCAGGGGATAGAGAGGCTGCTCCAGTGGGAGGCAGTCTATTTCCTAGGTAATATGGGGAAGACCTTTTCCCTTCCCTTAAAGCAGTAAAGCAATGCGACCCAAAATGTCTCTGTTACAGCTCTTTGGGAGAGTTTGTGCTACCTAAAGTCAATCTCTCCATCAGTCCGAGGCAGGAGAAGCAGTTAGCTCCTGTTAAAAGTCTCACATTTGTTTGATTTTTATTAAAAAAAAATATATAAAACATAAAATAAATCCCCCAGGTTAGGTATCAGTCCCAGGCAGGGGCAAACTACAGATATGGGAATGCTGCAGCCACACTGCTCAGGCCAGGGACAGCCGAATGTGGAGGCAGACACCAGGCTGATGTCAAACGGCATCATAACTGGCAAGTGAAAGTGCACCATGTTGGACTTTAATTCAACTCCTTTGCCTTGTTGTAGAATTAATAGGACAGCTGGATGGCTCAAGGTGAACCTGGGCAACCTCTATTGCAAGATCAAATGCTATCTCGAGACACTATCTTGTGACAGTGACTGCAAAGTGGAACATGGAAGATGCCAGGCACCCCAAGTCAGGAATGCAGAAGGTAATGTTGCCTGCCCCGTGCTAATGAAATAAGGTATGAAGTAGTGGGGATAAGGGTGATTAGGGAACAGAGTTTCAAGCAGAAACTAGAAACCTGAAAGGCCCAAAAGGACGGGTAATAGATACATGCTGCCTCCAGTCTTCTGGGCAGTGGATCGAGACTTGAAGAAGTCGGCTGAGCTTAGCCCAGAATGAGGGATACCTTCTCTATCTGCACCAAGTGAGTTGTAGGACACATGAGTGTCCCTCTGACTGCTTGCAGAGCTGGAAGATAGATGCTTCACCACATGCATGCATCACAGAAGTGAATTCTTCCCTAGAGGGAAGCATTCATGGGCAGGAGCTAGGTGCTTCTTCATGTGCAAATAATCATAAATACATTCCTCTTGAGTGGGAAGCATTCATGGGTGGCACTAGGTGCTTCACCATGTGCAAGTAATGCATAAATGCATTCCTCGCAAGAGGGAAGCATTTGTGGTGGGGAGCTAGGTGTTTTTCCAAATGCAAGTAATACATAAATGAATTAATAATAATAATGATGGTATTTAAGAGCTTACTATGTGCAAAGCACTGTTCTAAGTGGTGGGGAGATAGAAGGTGATCAGGTTGCCCCAAGTGGGGCCCACAGTTTTAATCCCCATTTTACAGATAGGGAAATAAGGCAGGAGAAGTTAAGTGACTTGCCCATAGTCACACAGCTGACAAGCGGCAAAGTCAGAATTAGAACCTGTGACCTCTGACTCCCAAGCCCGTGCTCTTTCCACTGAGCCACGCTGCTTCTCCAAGCAGCTTCCCAACTCAGAATTCTTCCCAAATCAGAAGTGTTGGTGGGGTGGGAGCTAGGTATTTCACCATGTGTGAGTAACACATAAGTAAATTCCTACTGAGTGGGAAGCATTCATGGTTAGGAGCTAGGTGTTATGCCACCAAATGTGAGTAGCATATAGGTGGTGCTGCTGGTACAAGCTTTCATAAAATCCCGGATAGATTGTGTCAGCCTTCTCTCTGATCTCCCTTCCTCCTGAGTCTTCCCACTCCAGTCCATTCTTCATTCCGCTGCCCAGATCATCTTCCTGCAGAAACGCTCTGGATATGTCAATCCCCTCCTTAAAAACCTCCAGTGGTTGCCCATCAACCTCTGCACGAAACAAAAACATCTCACTCTGGTCTTCAAGGGTCTCCATCACCTTGCCCCCTCCTACCTCACCACCTCCCTTATCTCTTTCTACTGCCCGCCCCACATGCTCTGCTCCTCTGCTGCTCACTTCCTCACCATCCCCTGTTCACACCTATCCCACCGTCGACCTCTGGCCCACGTCCTACTGCTGTCCTGGAATGCACTCCCTTCTCACCTCCACCAAACTAACTCTCTTCTCCACTTCAAAGCCCTACTAAGAGCTCACCTCCTCCAAGACGCCTTCCCAGATTGAGCCTCTCCTTTTCCCTCTGCTCCCCCTCTGCCCTCTGATCTCTTCCCCTTCCCCCCTTCACCTCCCCTCAGCTAAAGCCCACTTTCCCTCTGCTCCTCCCCCCTCCCTTCCCTCAGCACTGTGCTCATTTGTATATATTTTTATTGCCTTATTTATTTCGTTAATGAGGTGTACATCCCCTTGATCCTATTTATCGTGATTATGTTGTCTTGTTTTTGTCCATCTGTCTCCCCCGTTTAGACTGCGAGCCCATCATTGGGCAGGGATTGTCTCTTTCTGTTGCCGAATTGTATATTCCAAGCACTTGGTACAGTGCTCTGCACACTCAAATACTGAATGAACGATTAAGTGAATTCCTTTTGAGAGGAAAGTGTTCATGGTAATGAGCTATGGCAAGCCTCAGTCCAAACTTTAATGGTGGAAACTCCTCTTTGTGAACCTCTGCCTTTGGGGACAGGAAATCAGATAGTGAGCAATGTGTAGTTTGACCAGGAATTAATAGACGTTCTCCCAGGGGGTTGGTTGTTGGCAGGAAATGTAATGAAAACTTGAGTGCAGGTGAACAAAATCAGTTTAGTGCACTATTTGTTGATAACCTTGGTAAAAACTGGCATAGAAGCATACGTAAGTGTCCCATCTGCCACCCAGCTTCTGAGTTGGACTCCTAGACTTGCTCATGCCAGGTCTTTGATGACCCCAGAAAGTTTCCAGTCAGGGCTAAAGAGACCCAAAATAGGGTCATCTGATTTTTCAGCTCAATAAAGCATACCACTCCTAAATAGAGAAGCAGCATGACCTACTGAAAAAAAAAAGCTTGGGCCTGAGAATGAGAGGATCTGAATCCTAATCCCTGACTCTGTCGCTTGATTGCTGAGTGATCTTGGTCAAGTCACAACTTCCCTGTACCTCAGTTTCCTCATCTATAAATGGGAGATTCAACACCTGCTGTCCCTCTTAATTGCACTGTGAGCTCTACTGAGACAGGGACTATGTCTGAACTTGATTATATCATGTCTACCCCAGAATAAGGTGATTGGCACATACTAAGTACTTGAAAAATATCATTATAATAATTCTCACTCCCTTATTTTTAATCCCTGGCCCCTTCACTCCCACATGCTAATGAAAACTTGGCACCTCTGGAAAGATGTAAAAAGACACTGGTTGAAATTAAACTTCAGATTTAATTAGCTATAATATACCTATCCCTCAACAAGTGATTACCATTAGTTTCATATATTCTTCATTATAAACATATTTTAAGGCATCAGAATTATAGTATTTCTAAAATGAGGAAATATTAAATTCAGACAATCACTTGAGGAACAAGTGTCATGTGGGGCTGGAGTGAGTATGAAAGGGGATTCACAGACATGTTTGAAAGCAGTGGGGAATGAGTCATTGCAAGGTGAGTGGTTGAAGATTGTGGTCAGGAAGGGGTGGAGGGAGTGGTGATTGTTTCGGTAAAATGGGAGATGCTGTTAAAGGGGGGGTAGAATTTGAGGGGAGGCAGGAGATCTCTCTATCAGATACTGCTGTTAAGGATAGGAGAGTCTTAGAGGGGCCAGAAGGAGAGTTCTGTATAAGAGTATGGGAGACTTTATTGGTTTTATCAGTAAATTTTATCAATGTAGTGCATGACCAAGTTGCTATGGGCAAGAGAGTGCTGAGAAAGGGATTTGAGGAGGGACTTTAAAAATATGAAACAGCTTTCATGGGCACAGGGCATGAAAGTCATCAGGAATAGAGAAGCAGTGTTGCTAGGTGGAGAAGGCAGAATTCAGACAGGTGAAGTTGGTTAGTGTCCAAAATTTCTGACAGCAGCTCTCTGCAGAGAAGA
Source organism: Ornithorhynchus anatinus (assembly GCF_004115215.2). Lineage (NCBI taxonomy): Eukaryota > Metazoa > Chordata > Mammalia > Monotremata > Ornithorhynchidae > Ornithorhynchus > Ornithorhynchus anatinus. The sequence continues at coordinate 114,940,972 of NC_041729.1, forward strand.
TTTAATGATATTATTAATAATGGTATTTTCTAAGTGCCTACTATGCGTCAAGTATGGCCCTAAGTATTGGGGTAGATACAGAATGCTCATGTCAGACATAGCTACTGTCCGATATGGGGCTCACAGTCAAAATAGGAGAGATAACAAGTATACCTAATATTATATGATTAAACTGAGACACTGGGAAGTGAAATGACTTGCCTAGTGTCACAAAGCAGAAAAATGAGGTGCTGGGAACAGAACGTAGGTGCGCTGACTCACAGGCCTGTACTCTTTATACTAGGCAGAAGTGAGGTTACTCCTTAAGCCCAGAGAAGCAGTGAGCATCCAATCATCTTGAGGAAGGACTTACAGAAACTGAAACATGAGTTCTCTGAAAAGACAGGTGAAAAGAGAACAAGAGGGAAGTGAGAACTAGGACAAGAACAGGAAACTAGGAATGATCCTTCGGATGTGGGAAAAGTGTTGGAGAGGGAAAGGTGGTTTGAATCAGCATTATCTTCAATGTTGTTTTTTTTCCCTGACTGATGTGCTAAGAACACTTAAAAGATGGCCAGTAGAACATATCATATCTCTGACCTTAATGGTTGTCTGTAATACGGACTGGAGGTTAAGATCCAGGAGCTGGAGAGATATGTGGACCCAGTAGGCTGAGGGAGGATGAGGGTGTCCTTTTTCCCCCACAAGACCTTCCCATAACCAGCCGCCAAAATGGATTAGCTAGTCCTCAGATTATCCCTTTGCCATCAGGAAAATTGCTAAACTTGAAAGATAAGGGTGGTGGCATTGATAGACAAGGCAGGGGCCAACCTACAAATTTAGCCTGTCCTCCAAAAGTGACTATGGAGAATTTGGGGGCTGCAACTTTGGGTGAACAGTTCCAGCAAGGTCACAAAAACATAGTACAAAAGAAGCTGAGGAACTGGTGGTGGGGAGTGGGGGAGGGGGAAGGGGGTGTGTATATGTGTGTGTTTATGTGTGTGGAATGTGTGACTTGAGGGACAAGACCTCAAACAAATGACCTTCCATATTTGTATGGAAGTTGTTTTCACTTAAGCTGTTATCCAATGCATTTGACTAAACTTTGTTTCTTCTGATTAAGTTTATTGGATAACTTGCTTTCCTTTTTAATGAAAATTTTAAATAGACCTCCTTAAATTCCCTGAGCTACAGATCCCGCTGAGGAACACTGTCAAGGTTAGAGAAGCTATGTTAGGTATTTTTGAGCTGTGTAAAATGGTTAACATGGTGAGTGCATAAATCAACTTTAACTTTATCTAATTTCAGAGCATAAAATGTATGCCAAATTTTACTAAACCAGGCCAGAAGAAACAATCTATAAGTATGATGGATTTTAGTAATGATTTAACCCCTAATGAGTCATTGTAGTTCTTCAACAAGATATGAATACTAAATTTATTTTTGTCAGGTGTTATCACTCCTCTTAAATGAATACAGTATTGTTTTTCATATCAGTCATACAATATATACATCATCCAGCCATGATTAAAACAAAAATATTGCCTTTTTAAGTTATGAAACCTACATTTTTGGAGACTATAGAAGCTGAATATAAAGATAAGTTTAGAGAAGGTATTATTAATAATTCAATAGAAAACCATTCATTATTCACTGCCTGTAGTGTAGTTATATAGAAAAATTTAAAGAAATTATTGGGATCCATACTGTAATATTTTCCTTGTCATTATTGTCAATTTAGCTTCACAACACATTAGAGAATCTTTGCTGCTTTCCATTTTTACAGATGTCTAAATTATCCCTCAAGGAGTTTCAAAAGATTTCTGTGGCCAAATAGCACATTTTCTTGTGACAGGAAAAAAATTAAAACATTATTTGTTTCCCTATTCAGAATATGATAAAGCAGCTTATCTGAAGCTATGGATGATCAAAATTATGTTACCGACCCAGAGTTCTGGGAATTTTACCTCTAGGGGAGCCAGGAGAGCTTCTGGAATGACAGAGACTGATCAATGCTCACAGAAACCTCTGGGGAAATGCTTAAAAGAAGATAAAGGATAAAAATGAAAGAAAAGGAAAAGGAGAGGAAATGGAAAGAAGAGAGAAGAGTCTTCTTTCTATAGGGGGGAATGGAATTTAACTGAAGATAGTTTTAATTTCACAGCTTTTAAATCTGAACCTCACTATTTAACATTTTTATCTCACTTTATACATTATCTTTAGAGTCATGTAGTGGTAATTCTCATATTATCCCTGTGAGATCTATGTACAAGAAGATGTGGCAAATAGCACAGCCTTATTTTACACTTGAAATAACTGAGCAAATGGCTGACTTGCCCAAGGTCATTCACAAGATTGACTCTGTCAGAAAAGAACTCAGTTCACAATTCCTATATTTTTATTTGTATCACAAAGAGCATATAGTATTTCTCTTGCTATGATGATCTTTGACATCACCTTTTGGAAATCCACTTTGTAATCCAGTAAGAATCTTTCCTTCAGAAAAACTAGCAAAGCATGAAAACAGGAATAAAATGACTTATGTTAGAAAATGATTCATATCTTAAAAATCAATGCCAATAAGTGGTTTGAACTCAGATAAACATTGAATATAGTCTTATAATGGCTAGTAGGAATGCATGCCACGTGACTACAGTAGGCTTTGCAGAAAATGACTCTCAGTTGCTTTCAATGATTATGGTCCTTCAGTTGTCTCATATTTTTCACAATCTACTAATTCTATTTGTTAAATAGAATCCCATGCAAGAAAACAGCATGGGTGCCACACAATATAAGTAGTGCTGGTTTTCCCCACTAACCTTGCATAAAAGGGATTGTTGAAGTTGTTCCTTCTCTCTAGAGAGGATGAAACTATTCCAGAAAGATAATAGTAGTAGAGCTTTACTTAATGAATTCTAGGGCAAGGAGTTCCACAGTATGTTGTACTAACCACTTTCTTTGTCTTAACTCTCAATCTGGAATTTTTTTTTTAATGATATTTGTTAAGTGCTTTCTCTATGCCAAACACTGTATTAAATACAGATGTAGATACAAGACAATTTGGTTGGACACAGTCCCTTTCCCATATGGGGCTCATAGTTTAAGTAGGAGGGAGTATGATTTAATCACCATTTTATAGATGAAGAACAGAGAAGTATAACCTAGCAGAAAAGTGGTGGAGTTGAGATTAGTATCCAGGCACTTGGACTGCCAGGCTCATGCTTAGCTTGCTCTAGGTAGCCATGCTGGAGATCTGGTTGTAAAGGTTGGAATATGCTTTTATGTCTCTGAGAAGCTCTCTTATCTCAAAAGACTTATCATCCAAAACTCTGAAAATATTAATTTGAGAATTACTGTACTGAAATGATTATGTCCTAGAAGTCCACCCCCAGGTAGATAAGAGCAGGGAATGTGTCTATTTATTGTTATATTGTACTCTCCCAAGCACTTAGTATAGTGCTTTGTACACAAGTGCTCAATAAACTTTACTGAATGAATAAATGAATAAGCAACTGATAGTTAACTGCTTCACTAAATCAACCATTCAATTGTATTTATTGAGCACTTACTACAGACTGGAGATAAATCTAAAGAAAAGTGAAGAGATATGCTAGTCTGCACCAGGGAAGTCATACACTCAACCCCCAAAATTTACTGGTCATGCAGATGTAAAAGCTGTTATGGAATTCTGCTACTGAAGCAGCACACTGACAAATGATGGAAATGATAGATGGATAAATAGAAAACAGAATTGAAAAGATCAGCAAATCCTCAGTCAGAATTTTCAAACAAGATTGTGGTGGCTCCAGACCAGCCAACTGTATATGAAGCTATAGTATTGTTCAACCTTTTCTATGGCTGTGAGATCTGAACCATCATACAGGCAGCATACTCAACTCCTTAAGCGGTTCTACTGGTGTCACTTATGAGCCATATTCAATATCAAACAGCATGACAAGATCATGCACAATAAAGTTCTGGAACAATCTTCTAGGATCAAAACTGTATTCACCTTAACACAACTATAGTGGGGGGACATGTGAGGAGAAGGCATGACAGCAAAATACCCCAATACCTACTATATTAAAAGATGAAATTGGGAAATCAAAAGACAAGGTGGGTTGAGTAAATGTTTAAGGAACACATCCCAGCTCTGCCACCTGTCCGCTGTGTGACTTTGGGCAAGTCACTTAACCTCTCTGTGCCTCAGTGATCTCATCTGTAAAATGGGGATTAAGACTGTGAGCCTCACGTGGGATAACCTGATTTCTCTGTATCTACCCCAGCGCTTAGAACAGTGCTCTGCACATAGTAAGCACTTAAATACCAAATACCACCATTATTAAAAACACCTTCACCTTTATCTGACAATGTTGCATATCAGGTGAAAACTGGAAATTAATAACTGAGGATAGACCTGCACGATGAATTGCCATCAAGAAGAGATTAGCTCTCTTTGAAGAAAAGCTTTGTATAGAAAAAGAGAAAAGGAGACAAAAAAGAAAACATCTTGAGGCACCACATATTTTAAGTGAAACACAAATGGGACAACTTGTGGTGGATCTACTGTGGCAGACTGTGTGGATACTGCATTTTTTACATTGCCTTAAATGTGCCTCATAGTTTTTCTTCTCTTCAAACCTCATTTTCCTTTCTTTTGTGACTTCAGATTTTGTACTTTCCTTGCAAATTGTACACAGGAATGAGGTTTAAGGACTATTGCTACATGGTTTCCAAAGCAGGGTATAAAAGTCACTCCAGGCTCATAGACACATTAAAATACAGAAATTTGAATCTATATTTATTTTTAAAACACACCCTTGTCCTTTGCATGTATTTCATGAAGCCAATCTGGAAATTTTCAAAAATCAATGATTAAGGTGATTAAACAATCTGTCACACATCAATTTGGTCATGTCCTGCAGCTATGAACAGGGTTTTTATGATGAGGCACACCTATGAATATTTTGATTAATGATATTTCAGTGGTAGGCACTAGAAGAACATACAACCCAGGCATCACCTCTTCAAGGAGCTTACAACCTAATAGTGGGAGAAGAGTGAAACTAGATAGTGAAGATAGTGAAACTAGAGAAAGAACCAGTGTAAACTTCGGTGCAGTTTAACCACATCAGAAAAAGAAATTGAATGTACAGATGAACAAACACAAAAGTACACCTCTACTGGCATGCTTATGAAAGGATTAATGAGTCACAAAGGGTAAATATGATTGACAAAGGGTAAATGCTGGTCCAGTGTGGGATTGGGTGTTGTGAATCTATCATGAAAAGGCCACAGGAAGGAGGCAGGGTTTAAAGATGGGGAGAGCCATGGTCTCAGAGACATTGAGGAAGATAGGAGTTCCATGTTAGAGGAACAGCATAAGCTTGGGACTCGAGGCTTCTCTAGCCCTGACCTCTCTCCTTCTCTGCAGTCTCCAATTTTCTCTTGCTTTGAGAACATCTTTACTTGGATATCCAGTCAATAACTCAAACCTTACATGCCCAAAACAGAGCTTCTCATTTTCCCACCCAAACCCTGACGTCCTCCTGTCTTTCTCATTATTATTGACAACATCACTACTTTCCCTGCCTCACAAGCCCATAACCTTGGGAATATCTTCAATTTCTCTCTCTAATTCAACTGGCACATTCTATCTGTCATGAAATCCTGTGGAATCTTACTTCATATCATCTGTAAAATCTGCCCTATCCTCTCCAAACTACAACGTTGATCCAAGCACTTGTCATATCCCACCTGGACTACTGCAAAAGCCTCATAACTGACTTCTGTACATCTGTTTTCTCCCCAGTCCAGTTATTACTTCACTCTAGTGCCTGGATCCCACCTTGATATCTGCATCAACCTTCTTGGTTGACCTCCTTGCCTCCTGTCTCTCCTCACTTTAGTCCATACTCCACTCTACTGCCCAGATTATTTTTCTACAAAACTGTTCTGTCCATGTTTGAATGTCTCAGGAACCTCCAGTTGTTGCTCACCTTTCTCCATATTACACAAAAACTCCTTACCATTGGGAGGGTTTAAATCATTCAATCACCTTGCCCCTGAAACTTTACCTATCTGATTTCCTACTACAATCCTACCCACACATTTCACTCCTCTAATGCCAAACTACTCACTGTAGCTCTATCTCATTTATCTTGCCACCAACCCCTCAAGCACCTCCTGCCTCTGGCCTGGAACATCCTCCCTCTTCATGTGTGACAGATGATCATTCTCCCAGTCTTCAAAGATTCATTAAAAGCACATCCAAGAGGCCTTACCTAAGCTCTCATTTTATCTTCTCCCACTCCCTTCTGCTTTACCTGGGCACCTCGATTTGTGCCCTCTATACTCACCCATCCTTCCGCCCCACAGCACTTATGTATATGTCTGTAATTTATTCATATTAATGCCTGCCTTCCCCTCTAGACTGAAAGCTTATTGTGGGCAAGAAACATATCTACCAACTCTTTTTTACAATATTTGTAAGGAGCTTACTCTGTACCAGGCATTATACTAAGCACTGGGGTAGACACAGTCCCTGTCCCACATGGGCCTCACAATCTTAATCCCCATTTTACAGAAGAGGGAACTGAGGCACAGAGAAGTTAAGAAAGTTACCCACAGTTACAATGCAGACAAGTGGAGCCAGGATTAGAACCCAGGTCCTTATGACTCCCAGGTTCATGTTCTACCCACTAGACCACACTGCTTCTCTGTTATATTGCACTCTCCCAAATGCTTAATGCAGTGTGCTGCACACAGTAAGCACTCATATGATTGATTGACTGGATCACATCTACCCATTCCTCAAGAAATTCCAGTGGTTGTCTATCCACCTCCACCGAGTCCCGGGTCTATGCTCTTTCATTCATTCATTCAGTAGTGAGCGCTTACTATGTGCATAGCACTGTACTAAGCGCTTGGAATGTACAATTCGGCAACAGATAGAAACAATCCCTGCCCATTGACGGGCTTACAATCTAATCGGGGAAGACAGACAAAAACAATAGCAATTAATAGAATCTAGGTGATGTACATCTCATTAATAAGTAGGGTAATAAAAATATATACATATGAGCGGAAGAGTACAGTGCTGGGGGGGGGGGGGAAGGAGAGGGGGAGGAGCAGAGGGAAAGGGGGGGAAGAGAGGGCTTAACTGAGGGGAGGTGAAGGGGGGGAAGAGAGGCAGCAGAGGGAGCCGAGGGAAAAGGGGTAGGTCAGTCTGGGAAGGTCTCATGGAGGAGGTGAGCTCTCAGTATGGCTTTGAAGAGGGGGAGAGAATTAGTTTGGCAGAGGTGAGGAGGGAGGGCATTCCAAGACAGTGGGAGAACGTGAGCCAGGGGTTGATGGCAGGATAAGCAAGAACGGGGGATGGTGAGGAGGTGGGCGGCAGAGGAGCGGAGACTATGGGGTGGGCAGTAGAAAGTAGGGAGGAGAGATAAGAGGGGGCAAGGTGATGGAGAGCCTTGTAGCCTAGAGTGAGAAGTTTTTGTTTCATGTGGAGGTTGATAGGCAACCACTGGAAGTTTTTAAGAAGGGGAGTGACATGCCCAGAGCGTTTCTGCAAGAAGATGAGCCAGGCAGTGGAATGAAGAATAGACTGGAGTTGGGAGAGAGAGGAGGAAGGGAGATCAGAGAGAAGGCTGACACAATAATCCAGCTGGGATATTATGAGAGCCTATACCAGAAAGATAGCCATTTGAGTGCAGAGGAAAGGGCAGATCTTGGCAATATTATAAAGGTGAGACCAGCAGGTCTTGGTGACAGATTGGATGTGTGGGGTGAATGAGAGAGCTGAGTCAAGGATGAAGCCCAGGTTGCGGGCTTGAGAGACAGGAAGGATGATTATACCATCCACAGTGATAGGGAAGTCAGCAAGAGGACAGGACTTGGGAGGGAAGATAAGGAGCTCAGTTTTGGACATGTTGAGTTTTAGGTGGAGGGCAGACATTCAGGTAGAGACATCCTGGAGGTAGGAGGAGATGCGAGCCTGAAGGGAGGGGGAGAGGACAGGGGCAGAGATGTAGATTTGTGTGTCATCTGCATAGAGATGATAGTCGAAGCCATGAGAGCGAATGAGTTCACCGAGGGAGTGAGTGTATATGGAGAACAGAAGAGGGCCAAGAACTGACCCTTGAAGAACTCCTACAGTTAGAGGATGGGAGGGGGAGGAGGAGCCTGTGAAGGAGACTGAGAATGAACGGCCAGAAAGATAAGAGGAGAACCAGGAGAGGCCATGGTGCTTCATTCATTCAATTCATTCAATAGTATTTATTGAGCGCTTACTATGTGCAGAGCACTGTACTAAGCGCTTGGGATGAACAAGTCGGCAACAGATAGAGACAGTCCCTGCCGTTTGACGGGCTTACAGTCTAATCGGGGGAGACGGACAGACGAGAACAATACTCACCCTGACCTCAGCCCCATAGCACTTATGCACATAACTGCAATTTATCTTAATGTTGGTCTCCCCCTCTAGACTTTCAGCTCCTTTTAGGCATAGAAAAAGTCCGCCATCTTCAATGCATGTACTCTCCCAACTGCTCAGTAAAGTGTTCTGCACAGAGCTGGTTTTCAATAAATAACACTGACTGATTGAGGGAATAAAGATAGAGCAAAATGAAATTAGAATTCTTTAGAAGAATGAAGTAGTAGGTGAAGAGAGCAAAAAGGCAAGTTGAGGTAGATTTGTATGAAGCCGTGAAACCAGTTATAAGGAGTTTATGTTTCATGTTGAGGGAAACAGGAAGCCAGGTGGTACATTTAGGGGAGAGATGTGGGTTGAGCAACACTTCAGAAAGATGATCCATGGATCAGACTGACATATTTCCTGAAGTGAGGAGAGACTGATAGCAGGGAGACCAGCTACGAAGTTGATGTAGTAGTCCAGCTGATATATAACCACAGTAATAGCTACTTCAGTGGAGTGGGAGGGTCATATCTGAGGGACATTAAAGAAGAAGCATTAGAAAGTTTAGCAATTGATAGTAAAAATTTCTAGGAGAGGGAGGGAAGTGGTCTTGTCAATAGAGACATGTCAGGTGGAGGATAAAAAGTTCACTCTTGGAGAGGTTCAATTCGAGTTGTGTTGCAAATCAATTAGTGGTATTCATTGAGTAGTTACTGTGTGCAGAGTACTGTACTAAGCAGTACTAGTGGCCTAGTGGAAAGACCATAGGTCAGTGAATAAGAATAATGTTCTAACCCCAGTTCCATCACTTACCTGCAATATGACCTTGAGCAAATCACTTAACTTGCTTGTGCCTCATTTTTCACACATGTAAAATGGTGTTTTAAACCTGTTTTTCCTACTTAGACTCTGAGCACCATATAGGACCTGATTATTTTGTATCTACCCCAGTGGTTAGTATAGTACTTGGCATATAGTAAGCACTTGACAAATTCCAAGCTTATAAAGCACTTGGAAGAATAGATAGGACTTGGTAGATACAAACCTGCCCACAATGTATCAATCACAATTATTGAGTGCTTACTGTGGGAAGGATAAGCAGCATGGCATAGTTGATAGAGCCATTCCGGACCTGGGAGTCAGAAGATCATGTGTTCTAATCCCAACTCCACCACTGTCTGCTCTGTGACCCTGGACAAGTCACTTCCCTTATCTGTACCTGTACCTCGGATACCTCATCTGTAAAATAGGAATTGGACTGAGACTCTTACACGGGACAAGGACTGTGTCTAACCCTATTTGCTTGTAACCCCTCAGTCTTAGTACAGTGCCTGGCATATAGTAAGCACTTAAATACCAAAGTTATTATTATTACTATACTAAAGCACTTGGGAGAGTACAATATAACAGAAGTGATAGACATTTCCCTGGCCCACAATGAGCATACATTCTAGAAGAGGAAGCAATATGAATATAAATAAATTGTGGATATATACATGAGGACTATGAGGCTGAGGGAGGGGTGAATAAAGGGTGCAAATCCCAGTGCAAAGATGATGCAGAAGGGACTAGAAGAAGAGATAAGGACCTAGTTGGAGTTGGCCTCTTAGAGCAGTTGTGCCATTAGGTTTTGAAGATGAGGACAGTCGATTTTTGGATATGAAGAGGGAGAGCATACCACACCAGAGGCAGGACTTGGGTAGAAGTTGGTGAGAAAGAGACAAGATTGAGGTACAGTGAATAGGTTGGCATTAGAGGAGTGAAGTGTGCCAACAAAGCAGTGAGGTAAGGTATGAAATGGCAAGGTGATTGAATGCTTTAAAGCTAATAACTAAGGTGTTTGTGTTTGATGTGGAGGTTGGTGAGCAAACACTGGAGGATTTTGAGTGGTGAGGAAACATGGACTGAATGTTTTTATAGAAAAGTGATCAGGACAGTAGACTGAAGTGTGCACTGGAGTGGGGAGAGACAGGTGGCAGCAAAAGTCAGGAAGGAGTCTGATGCAGTAATCAAGGTGGGATAGTTTGAATGCTTAGATTAATGTGGTAGCACTTTGGATGGAGAGGAAAGGGTAGATTCTAGCAGTGTTGTGAAGATTAAACCAATAGAATTTAATGGCATATTGAATAAGTGGGTTGAATGAGAGAAAAGAATGAGAGAGGGATGCCAAGATTATGGGGCTTTTGAGACAGGAAGGGTGCTGGTCCTGTCTATAGTGGCAAATAAATCCAGGGGAAGATGATGACCTTACAGTCTACCAGCAGGAAATGAAGGTTAGTAGACTAGATGAGAAGTTGGAGATGTAGAGGAAAAATTGGAAATAATCCATGTAAAAGTGATAGTGATAAAGTCATATGAGCAGAGAAGCTCCACAAGAGAGTGAATGGAGAACGATTAAAGAAGGGGATCCAGAGCAGAACTCTTCTGGACACTTGCAGGTAAGGAATGAGTGTTGTAATAATAATAAGGTTGGTATTTGTTAAGCACTTACTATGTGCCAAGCACTGTTCTAAACGCTGGGGAAGATACAAGGTAATCAGGTTGTCCCAAGTAGGGCTTACAATCTTCATCCCTATTTTACAGAAGAGGTAACTGAGGTACAGAGAAGTGAAGTGACTTGCCCAAGGTCACATAGCTGACAAGCAGCAGAGCCGGGATTAGACTCATGACCTCTGACTCCCAAGCCCGAGCTCTTTCCACTAAGCCACTCTGCTTCTTTAAGGTTTCTGAAGGTGAAGGGGGTCATTAGGACTAGCCTACCTAACTCCTCCTGGGTCTGGCTACAGGAAACTCAGAGAAAATGCTCCCTTTTGCAGTTTTGCAAATTCTCATGTCTCCCAAACATCCAGAGCTTTTCCACTAGCACTTACTGTACACAGACACCAAGGTCAGTAATCCTAATTAATGTTTAATGGACCTTACATTGGTAACAAAATAAATAGTTCCAATTCAAATCACCTTTCCCTGGATCTAATACTTCCTCTACAGGACACTCAATTTTTTAAAAATGATGTTTATTTGCTCACTAGATTCCAGGTACTATACTAAGTATTGGGGTAGATACAGGATAATCAGGTTGGACACAGCCCCTGTCCCACATAGGGCTTGCAGTCTTAATCCCCATTTTACAGATAAGGTAACTGAGGCATAGAGTATTTAAGTGACTTGCCCAAGGTCACATAGCAGAAAAATGACATAGCCAGGTTTAGAATACAGGCCCATGGTCTATCCACTAGGCCTTGCTGCTTCTGTACTTTCCTGTAGGGATCCCAGGACTCAGATTCCTCTAGCCCTATCCCCTTGTTCTATCAGGGCCTTCTAGTTACCAGTCTCATCTTCCCTGGATCATTTCACTTCAGGGTCTCTTAGCACCCTTACTCCTGTAAGGAGCATGAGCCTCACTCCTCAATGGTCCTGGCTGCTGGAGTCTAAACTTCCAAGGTAGCTTAATTCACTCCAGAGATCATCTTTGATCCCTCCCTGTGCCTTGTGTCTATCCAGGGTCATAGCACAAACTTGACCTGCAACACAAACTCCCAGGATAACTCACAACCTCTCACTTTAAGGTGGCAGCCAGGTCTTTTTCTCCAACTGTCTGCCTCCCTTATGCCCTCCCCAGTCCTTCCCCTGCTTGGCTGAGATATGTATATACACTTTCCTTCAGAAGAGAAATCACAGAGTGACTCCCCTTGCTTCTTTATCTCCTTCCTGAAAGTAGGGGCCAACTGGACTGACTGTCACACCTGGCCTTAAAGAGAAGACAATATGGTAGGTTCATTAGCTGTTTCCACCAAGGGAAGATTCTAGATCTGATATGTTAAAATATCTAAGGTTCCCCTATAGTGTAACACTCTGAAATTTAAATGGAAATAGTATCCTTATTGTGATTGTTATACCTAAGCCTAGATAGTATTCCTCTAGCTGTCATTGAGAGTATTCATCAAAATATTTTTCATCAAATGCATTCTTGCTTACAACCTACAGGACACTATGAATTGAGTACTATAAAGACAGTCAGTTGTGATTATTATTATGCCCATAATATTCATCATGGTTTCTTATGCTCTACCTCTGGGATATCAGGATTATAGGATTCACTTAGAATGAGGTATCCTGATTGGTCATTTCTTAGTGAAAGAAAAGATAGTCAACTACCAAAGCAACAATTAGGATTGATTATTTTATTACTATTCAGTCACATAGCCTCTGTTTTGACAAGGCTTCAATACTTTGACAGTGAATCCTAACCAATATAAAAGACTGGTCATGATTCCAATGTTTTTTTTAAGTGAGAAACCTTATTTTGCAAATTTAATTTCACCCTTACTTTCACTGCACCTGAATGAAACAAATTGGACTACTAAAAGTTATCAAGACAAATGAAATTAGAACTATGGAGATCCAGGTTTGTGCATTAAAGAATAGACCATATAAATGGAATCCATTTAAGTGCACCTTTGCTCCATTTACCCAGGTATAATTTACCTAATACTTGTATGCTCTATGCTATGCAACTCTTTTTCCCACCCTAAGAAATTTTCTTAGTAGAAAGAAAGTTCTCTAGAGAACTGTAAAATATATTGTTATTTAGAGAGTGTTTGGGTTCCTAACAGAAAATGATGAGCACTTAACCTTCAAACTAGTAGAGGCCCTGTGCATAGTTATTGCATATACAGATTTGACTGACAACCACTTGAAAACCCTAATAAGTACTTCAAACTTGCATTTATGCAGTGAACAAGCTAGAAAAGGTAGTTCTAGCCAAAACAGATCAGGAAATGAGAATATCAAGTAGCATAGAGGAAGACTTAAAAACAGCAGTAACAATAGGCCTTAGCAACTGTTTCTTACCTCTGTCTCTCCCTCCTGATGGGATATTTGCTTCTTCACTTCTAAGCTGAAATCTGCTCTGCAAACTCTGTCTCCTATTGAAGCTCTCATTCCTTTTTGTGGAAAGAAGTAGATTGACTTTTCCCCTCCAGGCAACTGAAACCTACACCCCTGGGACCAAAGGAGTCTCCCACACACCACTGGTAAAGAATGGACAACTATGTAGCTTCAGCTTTTCCTATCCCTTTATAGAGGAGGGTGTACAGGAAAGGGAAGTGAGGTCTTAAAGGACCCACCCTTGCTTAAACAGGTTGACATAGATATATTGCATTTTACTTTTCCTTTGTTACATTTGGCCCTCTTTAATACTTGTAGCTCAAGAGCTCGTTGGCAGCAAGTATGGAGGCTAATAGTTTTGGGTTGAAGCAATTATTAGCAGAGGGATGAACTTCTGCTTTTCTCACTATTCCGAAGCCCTCTGGTTCCAGAAGGACAAAAGAGGGCTCAAAAATACAAGATCCCATCAGGTAAAACATGCCCAGATGTTTCTTCAAGATATATATATTAATCACTACCATTATTGATACTACATACCAGGCGCTTGCTATCTTTTTTATAAATTCAGACCTTCCAGTCTCATTTCACCTAAAGTAACCTACTACACATCTTCCTTTCCTAATTTATCATGATTTCATTTAGGTTTCCCTACCACCTAGCTTTCTCTCACACTTCCTCAAATTCCTTTCATAAACCCACCTCCTCTCACCCACTCAGAAAGGACAGTAACACCAGCAGTGTTTGACTAAAACAAGTGAAAAATAGAAAGCATTCCTGGAGTTACCACTGCAGGTGCTTCTTGGTAGCAATTTGTAACAATTAATACTGAGTCCTCACCAAGAAGCAGGGAAGGGACATGGGAGGGAAAGCTGTATGTGCTCCACAGTAGTGTTCTGCATAAATCACCCCAGGTGTCCTGAAGGATGTTTTAAGAAATTTAAGGTTTAATTAGTAGCTATTGGTGAGTTCTCATTCCCTTCCCTCCCACAGTGCTTTTGCTGTTCCCAGCTGATTTGGAAGGTGGTGGAGATTGGCAGTTCAAACTCTCCTCAGAAGCGAGGAGACTCAGCTATGGTGCCTCAGACTGGCGACTTTCTGTTGTGGGGTCAGCTTCAGGTTCACCCACACGTGCTTTGGTTTCAAATGAAAGTGGGCACGTGCCTGCCTTGTGCCTGGTTTCCTTCCTCCTGAGTTTCATGCAAAGTCCTGCCTCCCTCTTCCCTGACATAACCTCATTCTCGGAGGATCCGGTGATCTAGCAATTCAACTGTGAGATGGATTGATGTCTAGGCATTAAAAAATGCTATTTTTCATATCATCTTGAAGGATTTATCCTGAACAATGGTTCATAGAGTAAAATGTGCCAACCCCTTGTGGAACCCTATTTAAGTCATAAATAGAAAGCCATCAGTATAAGAAAAAGAACCTTAGGGCTTGAGAGAGGTCTTAGAAAGATAGAAAGAGCAAACCCATGTGCTTGCAGGAGTTTAAAATGGTTAGGGAAAGTGATAAAGGTGGGTTTAGGTTCAATGTGGGTTTCAGACAATTTAAAAACATGTTCCTTTAATGGAATTAACTTTGGTCAGAGTGGTAGTGCTTAGGGCTTTCTTTGATATACAGATTCTTACAAGCAAAAATTGTGTTTCAATTCTATTACACTGATGGATTCTGAGTATTTAAATATTGTTCATATTAAGAAATTTAGAATGTCTTCTTGTGGCCTTGGACTATCTTTCTGAAGGATTGTCTTTGCATATATACATAGTTATTGTTGCAAAATGTGTCCAGTAAATTTCAGAGAACACTTGTAAAATATCTGTATGAGATGAGGTGGGGAGAATGCAAATGTGCTCACCATATATTTAATTTCTAGACATTAACTAAAACACCCACAAGGAAAGCTCCTATCCAGGTAGAACAGGTTCAACATCAGTGGTTGCATTTGACAAACAGATGGACTTTCAGGACACTGTGTCATTTTGCATGCACCAGAGGACTTCAACAGTTTCTTTCCACTTGCCCACTCATGTCAATCATTCACCTTCTGGTGCATCAGGGTTTCATTAGCTTTAACTGCCTGACCTTGTGCCAATTGTATACAGGCAGAGAGTTCATAACCCTTTGCTGCCTGAATTAGCATTTATGATACTGCTTAAACTGATGTGCAGATTTAGAGTTCATTATTAAATGAGGCATATGCTACTGCACTTATAACTGTACTAGTCAAGTTATTTTTAGTTTGACCTTTTCTGTATTCATCAAATCAGCTTTGAAATAGACATTGAGGTACTCTTTTCTGGTAGTTATAAACTTTTCTTTGGATGGTGTTTGATGTGGGCTTTCCTGGCAAATTCTTATTAAGGTCTCAATAGTTACATGATAAATACTATAATTCACTATTAGTTTGAGTAAAAACAAGATAATCAGAATATTTATGTTTTCTTTTTCTGTGACCACTCTAAAATGTAAATGAATTTGAAAGAAGATACTCCTACTAGCTATCAAATGTGAGAAAAATTAAAAGGAAAATGTATCTTATAGATTATTATAAATTATTATTTTTTATGATTATTATAATCTCACCTTGTTAATGTAAGCCTGGAAAAACATGTAAGCCCAGCAGATGAATTTGAATGCTAAGCTTTTTTTACCTTTCCTTTCCTTAAATTTTGTGTTTGCTTTGTTAGCATAAAACAACACACACTTTGAGGTACTTTTGCAAAGATAGTAAAAAGACTTATCAAGGACACTGAGAGAACAAGAATAAAATGTTTATGGGTGAGATGAAGATATGGAAGTTGATGGGTTAGGAGTCAGTGAAAACTGTTGATATGGCAGGTCACAAAAAGTTCTACAGTCTTCGGTTTCCCAGTTAGAATGGTGTGGGCCAGTCTAGAGTTTTCCCTGGATTTTCACCCTGGATAAAACCATGGGTTAGTTTTTCTGGCTCAGCGATGAAGGGCATAGCATAGGCAGACTGCTCAGTTCTATGAGTTTCACCATATAAACACAAAGAGACTTTAAATGAGTTCCAAGTTCTCAAACTCTTTTTTGTGAGATTTCTGCAACATTCATATAGGTGTTTTGTTGGCTACAGGAAGAGCTAAAAAATTATTTATCAGCACAAGGTAAGTTTCAAATAGCTCCAGGTGAAAAGCAAGCAGATGCAGGGCGCATTTCAACAGTTTGTTTTTCCTGTGCTATCTTAATAATTTCATGTCACGGAGGGCTTGGTGACTTGGGAAGGGAATAGACAAAAAAATAATTTGAACTCAGTCCCTTCTCAGGCATTTCATAAGAGAGAAACATCTGGTCCAGACATGTTATCCAATTTCCATTTGAATGATATTAGTTAAGAGTATAGGATCTACCATATAAAACATATTCAGATGATAAACTATTGGATTTCAATTAGAGACATGCTAACAAAAGAGGTGAAAAGGGCAAACACTTACAGTTAGGTATTCTAGTTCATTGCCATTCCTTTTTTCCTTATCTTATTATTATAGAGTTAATTAAAAGTCCCACTTTTAATATTCAATAGCTCACAAATGAGCATGGTTGTTGTAATAATGCCATTTTGATAACTTCATGTCACGGTGGCTTAGTGACTTGGGTAGATGTGAATGTCTGTAAACCCAAATGCAATAGGAATAGTTCATCCCTTACTATCCTTTTCACACTCTTTTCTTTCTCCCTTTCTATTTATCACATTTCCATTCTACATTTTCATTTACTCACTCTTTAGCACTCATAATAAATACTCACACTAGTCTCATTTATTTCATAACATCATTTCATATATTGAAGCACCACCATATCTAAACCCAAAGCTTAAATTAACTTTAAAGTAGATCACTATTTTTAAAAAATAGGGTGACCTAATAGGTGAAACTATAGGGATGAAAAATGGAAATTTTGGGGTTAACTAAAAATAGATTTATGGAACTGTTTAGTTTTTCTTCACATGATATCCTCAATGATAGATTGCATGAAATCCTTCGCAAATAATCTCTTCCCACAAGACTTTAGCAAGTCCATTTCCCAATTCCTGCTGTTTCTATCTGAAAAGTGATTTAAATGGTAAAGAGGGGCTCATCCCAACTCCCACTATAGATTTCTGGCATCTGCTACTGCATATGCAATATCGAAGAGAAGCTTTGTTCAATATAAATCCTCGTTTGATTTTCCAAGAGTGATAATCCTAAAAAGTCTCCAAATAATTTGATTTGTGATGCAATGACCCCTTTTGTTTTAGAAAAGAAAAAAGCAATCAATTGAAGAATTTAATTGCAAAACAGATAATACATCTAAATGTGTGAAACTTGGGGCCAGATCGAAACAGATCCAACTCTTCTTAGGCTTCTGACTTTGATATAAAAGTCCACCTTAAGGCTTTGGGCTTATATGTGATAAGTTTTTTGTGGAGCAGCTATATCTATGGCAGACTCTGCTTCTTTGATTTGACTAAAAGAAGGATCTAGTGCGGAGATCCAACACAATGCCTTGCAGTTTAGCTCATTTGATTTCAGTTCCTAAAGGGCAAAGTGATAATTTGCTAATGTGGGATAAACAAAAGTATAATAATAATAATTACTATTCATTTAATCATATTTATCTAGTACTGTGTGCATAGCACTGTACTAAGCACTTATCTTCAATGATAGTAATAATGGGTACCCTATGCCAAGGAGTGTGCTAAAAGACTTGAGTAGATACAGGTCTTTTAGATACAAGCATTTATGTACACATCTGTAATTTTATTCATTCATCTTTATGTCTGTTTATTTGTATTGATGTCGGGCTCCCCCACCTCTAGAAGATGTACATAAGAGCATGTATCTGAATACCTATGGATCTGATAGGCATATAGTCCTGGTACCAAAAGTGCTTAAATCTGTATTGATGAGTGTCTCAACACCATGATGTGCACCCAACATAATGTTGCCTTAGAGAAATACCAATAGCTTGAAAAGTAATTTGAATAAATTGTTATTGAATTAAATCAATAAACTGATTAAAATTTGTGACTTTTTAAGATGAAAATTATGAATATATATATAAAAGTTAGTGATTTTAGAAAGTTCAATAAGGGTTAAATAGATCCAAGAATGATAGGTACAATGTAGGGTCACGGGATAACCAAAGAGCATATATTTGTTGTTAATAAAGTAGATCTGCTATATATTTCACTCAGTTAAGACAATGCTTTTATTCCCTAATCTGGTAAACACAAGTGTACTCCAGGTTAGCTTGAGTAGGACTGTTTTTACTTTGGTTGTACCTACGGAGGGAAGAGCATTAGAACAGTGTCAGCACTTAGAACAGTGCCATTGCTTAGAACGGTGTCAGTGCTTAGAATTATGTCCATGCTTAGAACTGTGCTTGGCACATAGTAAGCACTGAACAAGTACCATCATTATTATTATACAGAGAAAAGGTAATTCTCCAGTGACATCTGCCTCCCTTACTGTAGAATGTAGGTCTGGAGGAGTTCAACAGAGTTATCAACAACTGCTTTAGTCAGACTCAAACCCAAGACACAAGTGAAAGCCCAAATGACTGATATTTTCCTCCCATTTAGCCTGGGCCTCGAAAGGTTGGAAGGGGATGAGACTTAGTGAGGGAGAGAAGTTTAGGAAGTGTAGAAGTATTGGCAAATAGGGGGTATAAAAGGCAAGGAGGTAATTGATTTAGGAGAAAGACAAAAGGGTGTGTGTACCAGGAGTTGCTGAAAGGGAATGTAATAGTGCACAATCTCTGGGAGCATTACAAAGGGCTTCAAGTATTAAAAAAAAAAGTAATATTATTCATCATGACAATTATAAATATTAACTACATCCCCTCCCATAATTGACTAATACCATACAGGTTTAATTGAAATAGCTGTTGTTTTTCTTCTGAAGTCTTTTGCTAACTAAAAGTCTAGAAAACCTATATCTAAATGGGCTAAATGTATAATTAACAAAATCAATACACATTGGAACTGCATTTCTTCTGCTGAAAGACAAGCTCAGGCAAAACTAAATGCAAACTACTTTAAAACTAGCTACAATTAAAGTTGCTGAATGATGAAAGCCTTTATTTTCCACAATAAAGTATCTCATTTGCCAAGGTGTCTTTGAAGGTTTCTCACAAAAGGGCTAGAGAAATTGCTTAGAATTCTGAATCACTTGTGCACTTCAAAATGTAAAGAGTCTGAAGGTTTGTTTTTTGTATTTTTAAATTATTATATTCTACAAATTTATATTGAGTGGTAACACCAAATAGCCTATAGGAGTGGTATGTAGTTTATAGTAGAGATAAAATATTATTTCTAACTTCAAGTGGTTTATAATCTGAAGGAAAGAAAGGCAGGTAAGGCTGCTGAGGGCTTTTTCCTACACTCATGTGCACACTGATCAATGGATCCATGTTTGTTCTCTATATGTGTCTGTCTCTAAGGGAATGTGGATATATTAGGGTTTCTACAGTCATTTTTGCTACAAAGGTAAGTGCTTAACAAGTACCATTTAAAAAAAAGGGAGGTCAGAAAAACAGGAAGAGTACCATGAGAGGATAACATCAGTAAAGCTAAGGTTAGATAATGTTTCCAGGGGAAGTGGCTGGACTCGTTGATGACTGCAGAATGGTCTAGGAGGAGGACTAGGATGGAACAGAGGCCATTGGGATGGGCAAGAAGGAGATCATTGGTGAAACGTAGAAAAGGCAGTTTCCATTTAATAAAGAGGGTGAAGGTACTTCAGCAGAGAATTTTAGGAGAAGAACTGAAGGCAGCAAGAATAGAAATTCTACAAAGAATTTTGGAGAGGAATGGTAGGAGGAAAATGGGGAGATAACTGGAGAGAACCATCAGGGTCAAGAGATTGTTTTTTTTTTAATTATTTTTATGTTATTTAGGATAGGGGATACATGTGCATGTTTGAAAGCAGTGAGAAAGAAGCCATTGGAAAATGAAAGATTGAAGATCAAAGTCAGGGAAAGAAGAAAGGAAGTGGCAAGTGTTTTGATAAGGTGCAGAGGGATTGGTGGTCAAGAGGTGGAAGATCTCCTTTTAAGATACTGCTGGGAAAGATGGGAGAGTCAAAGAAGCGGAAGAAGAAGGGAGGGACAGAAGAGGAGCAGGGGAGATTTTAGGGAGATTGGCTGGTTGGTTTTCATAAAGGTTGGATGAGGTGGGGGACAAGGATTTTGAGAAGGGACTTAAATATCTAAAACAGCTGGCATGGGCATTGGGCAGCGGGAGCAATGAGGATGGAGAAATAATGTTTCTGGGCAGAGTTAAAACCAGGAAAAGATGAATTTGAGATCCACTATGTCAGAGAAATTAATAAATAAAACCATTTTGTTTCTCTTTAGAGCTAAGCTTAAACTTTTACCTGATGTAATAGTGTTGAAGGAATAAGCAATGATTTTCTAATGTTAATGGTTTCACTTTGATATCCAAATTCTAGACAAGTTGCATATATATCAAAGAACATGTTGGTAGAATCAATACTGTTTGATTTGAAAATACCAGGATACAGTACCTGCTACAAACCTTTAGAGTCCTACAAATTCCTAAAAAGACTAGTATTTCTGTTTAATAAATCTAAGTTTTTGAGGTATATAGAATCCTATATGAGAAAGTGCCTTAATTCTCTCTAATCAGTGATTTTAAAACTGGATCAAAATATATTGAACTTCCTAATCATATTCAATTTATTAACCCATTCTATTTCATGTTCACAAATTGCTATTCCTTTTTCTACTAGCATACTCACTTTCTGCTCTTCAGTCTGGATTAATGCCTTCCTTTATTGAGAGTGAACTCTAAAATTAGGAGTAGATTTATTTGGTAATTCAGAGGCAGCTACCATACTGAGAACTGATTCATCTTTTTGTCTGCATTGCTTAGGAGAGTGCTTTCCAACTCAGATCTTTTCAATTGGGAATATACTAATCCTGGATAATACTACTGAAAAAAATGACTCTGTGGCTTGATTCTCAGAACTCACCAGGAGATTTCTAGTAGAGTTGTGCAACATATTGGTTGGAAACCTCTGGCCTAGGAGGTAAAGTTAAGCAACAAAATGAAGAAAAGAAATCCAAAGAATGTCAAGGTAATATACCTGTTTAAAATTTCCATCAACAGCACAGTGGTTAATGTTGTCTTCAAATTCAGTTACCAAGCAGCACATAATTCAATATATGTGTACATGTAATATGTATTGCTTAGTTAGATAAGTGGTTCTAAGGAGATTGATAGTACTAGGTTACAGCATGGTAACAAACTTCATACAAAACTGATGGTTTAGTAGTAAAGGCATTTTATTAAGTGTTTTCTGTGTGCAGAGATTTGTAGTAATTTTTGGTTTACCAAATTGTGGTGGTGTTCAAACCTTAGCATATATGCCTTTGAAACCTGGGCCTACTCCAGAATACACATCTGGATTCTTGAGTTTCATCACCATCATCTTTGTATCAAGATCAAAGAGTTTGAAAACAGTGAGGTCTTATAATAAGGTCAACTCACCAGGATTAACGTAATGTTCATAGCAATGCAGTTTTCCTGGAAAAAGCATATAAAGAGAAATGATAGTAGGACACCCAAGCAGCTCTTGTATGGTGAGCAGGAATTGAGTGTGGACAACTGGGAGAGTAGAAAAAATGTTTTAAGATGCAATAAACCACAGCCTCAAACAATTTCATAGAGCATCACAAAATTTGTAGACAACTGTAGTAACCAGACACATGGAAGGTGACAATAGTAGAGAAGTTTCACTCCTTGAGAGGAGACTTGGAGAATGGGAAGGCAAGATGAATATTTGAAAAAGTGATAGGCATTACATGTGGCAAATACAACAGTGTAGCTAAGATAAAAATGTTAATGTATACAGTGTGAAATGGAGTGTCAATTATTTAAGCCACTCACAAATAGGACTTTTTGACAACAGCTTGCTTAAAGAGAAGGGCCAGAGCGATACCTCATCTTCCCATATTCTCGGTAGGAAAATGAATTCTTGGCTAACAGGGTGAAAAGCTCCAACTTTTCTAGGGATGCAGAAATGAGGAGCAGAATTGAGGAGTTGATGGTATTTACTGAATCTTTCTGGGTATGACACTGAAGCTCTGCCTTCTATCCCTCATCTCTGACCAGAAAGAAGTTTAAGATAAGCGTTCTCTTCTAATACAAACAATAAGTATATATACCTGGGTTTAAAAGGGAAGTGTAGGTTAATTTGGTTATGAGCTTAGTTTTCTTTTGTTTTGGTATTTGTCAAGTACTTACTACTAAGGCAGTCTACTAAGTGCTGGAGTATACTATACACAAACTGGTAAAGATACACAGTTTATGTCCCACACGGGTCTCACATTCTTAATCTCCATTTACAGATGAGATAACTAAGGCCCAATCTCACAGAGAAGACAAGTGATGACACTGGGATTAGCACCTAGCTCCTTCTCACTCCCAGGCCTGTTTCTTTCCACTAGGCCACATTGCTCAGGCAGCACATGATATAATCACATGGCCTGTTAATCAGATCTAAAGCTTGGCTGAAGAATTTAAAACTTTAGGTGCTATAAATTGGTTAAGTCTTATCTTTGGTCTCTACTGAATTTGGTCTTCATATCTCATCCTGCTTTCAGGACATCTCTACTTGAATGTCCTGCCCAGTTATCAAACTTCACATGACTATAACATAACTCCTCATCTTCCCACCAAAACCTTTCCCTCCCGCTGAATTTTCTGTTACTTTAAACAGCACCACAATCCTCTCTGTCCAACAAGCCTGGCATTATCCTCAACTCATCTTTCTTTCTCAACCTATATATCCAATTTGTTACCAAATCTTATTCAAACCACATATCCAAATCATCACAACATCACTAAAATCCATCTTTTCCACTGCATCCAAACTGCTACAACATAAATCTATTTACTTATCCTATCCTGCTTTGATCACTGCATCAGCCTTCTTGCTGACTTTCCTGACTCCTGTTTCTCTTACCCCAGTCCATACTTCACTCTTGTGCCCAAATAATTTTTCTGCAAACCACTTAGTCCGTGTTTCCCCACTCCTCAAGAACCTCCAGTAATTTTCCATACACCTCTCCCTCAAACAGAAACTCCTTACCACTGGATTTAAAGTACTCAATCACTTTGCACCAACCTATCTTACTTTTCTGATTTCCTACTTCAACCCAGCATGCTCACTTCGCTCCTCTAATGCCAAACTATTAACTTGTCAATCTGCCCATCGAACCCTTGCCCACATCCTGCCTCTGGCCTGGAACTGCCTCCCTCTTCATCTCAGACAGATCATCAATCTCTCCTCCTTCAAATCCTTTATTAAAATCATATCTCCCCTCAAGAGGCCTTCCCTAAATCCTCATTTCTTCTACTCGCTCTTCATTCTGAATCACCCTTGAACTTGGTTTTTTGTCCTTTATTCACCTCACCCTCAGCCCCACAACACTTATCCATACTTCATTAATGTATATTAAAGTCTGTCTCCCTTTCTAATCTGTAAGATCCTTGTGGGAGCTTTCTACCAATTCTATTAGATTGTAATAATAATAATAATGTTGGTATTTAAGTGCTTATTAGGTGCAGAGTACCGTTCTAAGCGCTGGGGTAGATACAGGGTAATCAGGTTGTCCCATGTGATGCTCACAGTTAATCCCCATTTTACAGATGAGGGAACGGAGGTACAGAGAAGTTAAGTGACTTGCCCACAGTCACACAGCTGACAAGTGGCAGAGCCGGGATTTGAACCCATGACCTCTGACTCCCAAGCCCAGGCTCTTTCCACTGAGCCATGCTGTACTTGCCTGAGTACTTAGTACAGCTCCACACACTACGTGGTCAGTAAATGTAGTTGCCTAACTGACTGAATGATCTGTTTTGCAATATTTACCATTTGTATTTGTAATTAAATTATGATTTGGATCCTGCCTAGTTTGGGAGTTCGGTTTAATCATGGTCACAGGACCTACAAAGAACTTTCAATTGGATCTTTGATGGAGTTACTAGTCCATATCTCCCTTTAATAGCCTTAAAAATATATAGGGGGATTGGCCCTTCCTTTATGTACAAGATTAATAGTGATAATGATAATGATAATAATAGTAATGATAATAGTGGTGTTTGTTATGTGTTTAACTATTTCCCAAGTACAGTACTAAGCGCTGGTGTAGATACAAGAAAAGTAGGTCAGAGACAGTACCTAACCAATTAAGAGGGAGAAAGGATATTAAATCTCTAAACTACAGATAAGGAAACTGAGGCACAGTGCATGCAGGTAGCACAGCCAGGATGAGTGCCCAGGTCTTCTGATTTTCAGGCCAGTGCTCTTTTCACTAGGCCACACTGCTTCTCTTTATAACAAATTAGTTGCAAATTCCACTGTGAGAGGAAAAAAAAACCTCCTTTCATTATATTTGTTTCCTCTTTGAATATTAAGGGCATATGTACACACAGATGCACATATATCCATTAATCAGTGGTTTTAGTTAGTGCTTACTCCATGTAGAATATTGCACTAAGCCCTTGGGAAAGTACAATAAAGTTGGTAAACAAGCAGCTGGTGTGCTCATTATTTGCAATCATATGTTTTATATATATACATATATATATATGTACATATATAATTTCACATAGAGTGAAAAACTGTTATTCAACTTTTAACTTCCTAAGAAGGTCTTAGAGTTGTATTTCTGATATCCTTCAACACAAACATGACCACTTTATACCTTGCTGAATACTCCCACTAAACAGAGATTCAGCATATGTTTTAGCCTATACAGGGGATAGAGAAGGAATGGTAAATTAAAGCTGTATTTTCCCATGGAACACCCACCTAACCCTCCCCCCTCCATCATCAGGAAGTTATTATTATTATATTTAAGTGTTTACTATGTGTCAAGTACTGCTCTAAGGAGCTGGAGTAGATTTGATTATTCAGGTTGAACTTAGTGCTAGTCCCACAGAAAGCAAAAAATCTAAGTAGAAAGGAGAAAAGTTAATAAATCCTCATTTTACAGATGAGGAAACTGATGCACAGAGAAGGTAAGTGACTTTCGCAAAGTTACACAGTAAGCAATTGACAGAGATAGGATTAGAACTCAAGTCCTCTGTCTCCCAGTCCTATGGTCTTTCTACTGAACAAGAGTGCTTTTAATATGAATACTTTGGGTACAGAAGGATAGAGAAACTGAAAGATTTCCCTTAGTAGGACTGGATCACAATAGGACTGGCATGATGAGTCTGGATTTCTAGTGATCACACAACAACTAAATATTTATATCAAAGCATGGCTAAGGGTCAACAACTACCTCAGCTTCCTCTCCTCAAAAATTATACTCTAGATGCTCTTTGAATTCAAATATTCTTTGGAGACCTTCTTTCTGATTTTCCAGTTCTCTCTAGCCTTCTACTTGACCATGTGATAGCCTCTCTTGTATACCCCTCACGTTTAGCAGAATGTTTGAAGCAAAATTTTCCAGTACCTTTACATATTAATAAATTCATTGTGTTCTCTCTCTTCTGACTGTGGTTTCAAATTCTCCACAAACTGCTCCCATCTCCAATTTATCCCAACTCCTATATTCTCTATTGGATCCAAGCTATCCTTCTATCTCATCTCTCAGGGTCGCACCTGGAGAGTTTCCAGTAGTCTACCAGTCATAACCACAGGAGGGAGAGCCAAGCAGAGGCATACCCATTCCACTCCTAGCTTGGGCAATGTGGCTAGCAAGTGGAAGGCAATTTGCTACAAGTCAAAACTCACCTGTGCTTGGCCATGGTAGCAGCAAGGTAGAGAGTTGAGAGAGGAAACTCAGGTTTACTGCACGGAAGGAGGCAGTGGTATTCTTGCCTTTTGTATTTTTACCAAGAAAACTCTATGGATACACTACCAGCACAATTTCAGATGAAGCTGGGGCATTCTGGGAGAGATGTGTCTCAGGCATCGCTATGGGACGGATACGACTTGCCAGTATAAGACAAGACAAGATCCTTCTAGCTGCAGGTTTTCCCTTCTTGTATGAGCCTTGTCCAAGCTCATCCTTTTGTCTAGAACATAACCCCCCTACATTTATTCAAATAGAACTGCATCCATACAAAGGCCAGAGGCCAGAGAGAAGCAGCATGGCTCAGTGGAAAGAGCCCGGGCTTGGAAGTCAGAGGTCATGGGTTCGAATTCCGGCTCTGCCACTTGTCAGCTGTGTGACTGTGGGCAAGTCACTTAACTTCTCTGTGCCTCAGTTACCTCATCTGTAAAATGGGAATGAAAACTGTGAGCATCACGTGGGACAACCTGATTACCCTGTATCTACCCCAGCGCTTAGAACAGTGCTCTGCACATAGTAAGCGCTTAACAAATAACATTATTATTATTATCATCATTCAAACGCCTCAACTATTCTCCCAATTATTATCATTATTTATCATATTTATGTTGATAGTTTGGTTGTCTTACAGGTGGGTTGCAACTACTCGAGAGCAGGAACCACATCTATTCTCCTCTAGGTCTAGAGTTCATAATGTGCTCTCTTCCCTATCGACAATCAGTGAATACTTGTGGATGCCAATTCTCCTCTGCCTTCCATTCCCTAACTGTGGGGAGGTCCCTCCAAGTTCAGTTCTGAGTATCTTTGTATTTCAATCAAAACTTGGTCATCCATTCCTGTATCTTTAACTTCCATCTCCATGTGGATGATTCCCAAATTTACATTTCTAGCCTCAACCTCTCAACTCATTTGCATTCTCACCTCTCCTTCTACCTGAAGGAATGAATTTTCTATGAGGATGTTCTGCTGGCATCTAAACCTTAACATGTGCCAAGTGAACTCCTCATCTTCCCTCACACATTGGGTGAGTGTGGTTTTGGAACATAAGGTTAACTATACCTAGGAAATATGAGAAGTAGATAGTCTACTGAAAAGAGCACAGGCCTGGGAGTCAGAGGACCTGGGTTCTAATTCCAGTACTGCCATTTACCTACTGTCTGGTCTTGGGCAAGTCACTTCATTTCTCTGGGCCTCAGTTACCTCATCTGTAAAAGGAGGACTAGGATTGTGAACCCTGTGTGGGAGAGGGACAATGTCCAACCTGATTGTTTTGTATCTAGCCGAGTGCTTAGTACAGTACCTTGCAGGTAGTAAGAATTTAACAAATACCATTATAAAAATTGATAGATGAAATTGTAAACCTCTTGATGGTAGGGATCAATAAATGTTGATTGGTTGATTATTATCAATTATTATTATCAATATAAAAAGCTCTTATTTCCTCTGGGCCTGGAGAACACACTGAATATTAGGGAAAAAAAGCATTACAAGAAAACCATGAACCAGGATATGAAAGGAGTTATTGACATTGGGTGAGGGTAATGTCAGGCGATACACAAGGCTTCAGAGAGCCAAGGTGACTTAGGCAAAGGTTGGAAATTGGGGGAGAGGTAAAATGTTGAAGGAAACATGGCACAGTGAGATTACTAAACAGAAATCATAAATGAAAAATTTGGGGGTATAGTTTCTTAGTCTTCGTTCTTTTCTGAGTTTTTCACTTCCTGGACTGTGGTTTGCAGGTGATGCTGTGTCATAGAGTAAAGTTGGGTGCATATATTGGAAATTCATTATGCCTCTAGCTGCCTTGTTTAGATCTCTAAAAGAGACCATGGACTCTATAAGGTAACATAGGGTTTGTCTTATTTAATGTTGCATTCCTTAATCCCTCTTTTACTTCCCATTCTCCTGGATGAGTAGCTGAGTTCATATTTCTCCTAACTTTAATCTATTAAAGACTTGCACATGTAGACTGCTACCTTTGTGCAGAGGACTGCACTAAATGCTTGCAAGACTGACAAAGAGTGAGAAAACATGGCTTCTCCTTTCAATGCTAAAATTTTCTTGCACTAAGAGAACTTTGGAAAGTTAGGAAAAAAGATTGATGAAGACAGAGTTGGTTCTGTTGTTATCCAAGCACAAATACTCTCATTTTTAAAGCTATAAAAACAGGCCTATGCATTTTATGCTGATGTTTAACTCTCTGTCAACTTTAATTTATTTCACTTAAATTGAGACTGATTATGAACATTTAAGGTAGCATTATACTACATATTAATTTTTTCAGGCTACCTCAGTTTTAGGAAAAGGTAATCTTAAATTTGCTCTTTCAATACTGGAAATTGCTTTGCTTGCATATGCCATGGACTTTGAATGCTAGGCAGTTATTTACCTCATCAATGTTTAAAGTCTCTGTCTTCCAGAAGGATGTTTTGTCCATCTGATGAGAACAGAAAAGGAATCAATCTTTGTAAGCAGTAGAACTAAGGGTCCCTGAAAGGAGAAAAATTATTCATATTAGTAGACAACATCCCTTGCAAAGAATCCTCTACTTGAGCTCCTCAACCTTAGAATTGGAAGAAAGGAGCAGGCTCCATTTTAGATCTTGAACAGTAGCTACTCACCAGCTGTCAAGAGAAGCTATCGGAGACCACATTAGTGGTTTATCTCAAGCCATCTGCCCACATAATTGGATAAGGTTCGGCCAGAATGAGCACCGTAGAGTCCTGAGTAAATGCCAGCAAGAGTCACAATCAAGATATTTCATTGACCAGTGGAGAGAGAATGCCCCAGCTTGGGAAAATGCCTGAATAGGAACTAAATTTGCAATTGGAAACATTTTATTTGACCTATAAATTTTCTGTGTCCTGCCCTCCATTACCGAAGCACTCACTTCCCTCTGTCATTCCATCTCTTTCTATTGCTGTGCCTATGGATTACAAAAATATAACCATTGGACTGCAGAAAATGTCAAAAGTTATCTTCAAAACATATTCACAAAAAACTAAACAGGAAGGATGCATCATATCTAAATATGGAATATTTATCTTGATATATGGAATATTTAGAATAAGGACACTGATTTGGGCTAAGATCATAGTTTTAAAGGACAGAAAAAATGAAATAAGAATAAAATTTTACCTTTAAATTATGAAATAATTTTATTGAGAATTTTTCCATTTGCCCATATAGCTAGGAGAAAGAATTACTCCAAGGTTCTTAAAATAAAAACACTTGATTGTATAATTGCAATTAGCATTTCAATTGGGGGAACTCTGCATAGTTATCAGAACGTAATTATTATCTGGGACCTAAGGCCACATGTTCCTAAGGACACTCTTATTTTATTTCTCACCTCCTCTGGTTTACGGGGAAAAAGTAAGACTGTATTGCTGCTTATCTTTAAGGTGCTATTACCTAGTTGTAATCTGTAAACATACATAGAAGAGCTTAGTACAGTGTTCTGAACACAATAAGCACTCAATGATGAATGATAGTGATTTTTTAATATAAAGAACTACCTTTAAATCCTGTTCATGGGTTATGGTGACACTCTTTGAATTAGATTATATGAACTGGACCACTTGGGTAGGAAATATTGAACTTTTACAATAGCCAATCAAATTTGAAAAGAGATGAAGACATCTTGTATTAAAAAGATGATTTCCTGGGTATCTCTTATTATTCATACTCAGTCTAATTAAAAGCATATGATCACTGGGAATATGCCCAGGAAAATGAAATAATAATGGAAAATGACTAACAGTTGAATCAATGTAATATTTAAATTAAATAAATTTTAA
This sequence comes from Ornithorhynchus anatinus, assembly GCF_004115215.2. Taxonomy (NCBI): domain Eukaryota; kingdom Metazoa; phylum Chordata; class Mammalia; order Monotremata; family Ornithorhynchidae; genus Ornithorhynchus; species Ornithorhynchus anatinus. The sequence goes on from NC_041729.1 coordinate 114,970,888, forward strand.
GGAATCTTATATTTACAATACGTGGTAACTCCAGCTATAGAATTCACAAATTCTGGAGATTAAGGACAAGATTCAATCAAATGGTAAAAGCCTTCTGTTCCTCTGGTTTAGTGAGGCATTGTTAAGTTATGGAGCTCCACTTTAAGCAGAACATCTATTATTATACTAATGATTACAAACCATATGGTGGAACCAATAGGGCTGTCTTTAAATACACTAATTACATAAAGTACCAGCAATAAAACAGGTGCTAAAACAGTGTTCTCACACACTGTTGCTCATTTACAGCTTCAGAGAAGGCCTTTAGTACAGAAGCATAAAATTTCACATCCTGTCCATAGGCTTCCAGTTCATACAAAAAGATATCGTAGGCTGATTAGTCAGGTCTAGTTGCTTTCTATTTCTCTTGTACAAATGGCTCCTCTTTGTTCACTATATTTTGTTCATTCTGGACTATTTCTACTCTATTTGCCCTAATATCTTGCACTAAATCTATATAGTTTGTGGCCTTTTTAGAAAGATGAAGCTTCTTATTCAAGCATTCAATCTGTTGCAAAGTTCTGTAATAATAATAATATTATGGTATTTGTATGTATGCTTACTACGTATGTGCCACAAACGGTACTAAGCCTTGGGGTTGATACAATCAAATCAGGTTGGGCACAGTCCCTGTCCCACATGGAGTTCACAGTCTCACTCCCCATTTTACAGATGAGGTAACTGAGGCCCAGAGAAGTGAAGTACCTTGTCCAAGGTCACACAGCAGACAGGTGACAGAGCTGGGATTATAACCCATGACCTTCTGAATCCCAGGCCTGATCTCTATCCATTACCCCTGGAGATCCTACCTCTACAAAATCTCTAAGATCTGCCCCTTTTCACCCAAACTGCTACCATGTTGATCCAAGCACTTATCCTATTCCACCTTGACTAATGCTTCAGCCTCCTGACTTACTTACCTGCATTCTTTCTCCTCTGCAGTACATACTTCACTCTGCTGCCCAGATCATTTTTCTGAAAAACCATTTAGACCATACCTCGCCACTCCTCAAAAATCTCCAATGGTTACCAATGTACCTCTGTTTCAATGGAAAAGCCTTATTATATTTTCCAAGCACTTAGTATAGTGCTCTGCACACAGTAAGCTCTCAATAAATACCATTGAATGAATCATCATCTAAAAGACAGCAGATCAGCTCACTGCCTTACCTCGTTGATCTCCTATTAAAACTCAACCCACACACTTCACTTCTCTAACAACCACTCTGTATCTTGATCTTGTCTATCCCACCACCAACCACTTACCCTTATCTTCACTCAGATCTGGAACTCCCTCCACGTTCATATCTGACAGTCCACCACTCTTCCCACATTCAAAACTCTCTAAAATCACATGACTTCTAAGAGGCTTTCTCTGATTAAGCCCCTATTTCCCTTATCTGACCTTCTCTCTGTATCAACTATATATTTGGCTGTGCAACTTTTATGCACTTTGATAATTACCCCAGGCCCACAGCACTTATGTAAAGATTCTTAGATTAGACCATATCTGGTATCCATAATTTATTTTAACATCTGTCTCCCCTGTAGATCTAAGCTCTCTATGAATAAAAATAATAATAATAATAATAATAATGTTGGTATTTGTTAAGCGCTTACTATGTGCAGAGCACTGTTCTAAGCGCTGGGGTAGATACAGGGTAATCAGATTGTCTCACGTGAGGCTCACAGTTAATCCCCATTTTACAGATGAGGGAACTGAGGCACAGAGAAGTCAGGAAGGGATCTTGTCTACCAACTCTCTTGTATTGTATTATCCAATGAATGTGCCTCATTTTCTCATTTGTAAAATGGGGAATAAATACCTGTTCTCCCTCCCCACTTGAGCCCAAAGTGGGACAGGGACAGTATCCTGTGGTATTGTTTTCTATCTACCCCAGCACTTGGTACAGTAATGGGACATAGTAAGCATTTTTAAAAAATCACAATTATCATGCCTCATTTTGGGCAGAGAACGTTTCTACCAACTTTGTTGTATTGTAGTCTCCCAAGTGGGTAGTACAAGGCTCGTCACACAGTAAGTGCTCAATAAATGCCGTTGATAATAAGGATGATGATGATGATGATGATGTGAGAAGTACTGTACTAAGAGTTGGGGTAGATACAAAATAATCAATTTGGAAACAGTACCAGCCCTACCTGGTACTGACATTCCAGTCACATTCCTCACATGCCAAGTGAGAAAAGAGAAGAGATTCTAAATACCCATTTTACAGGTAAGAGAAATGAGGTACAGGAATGTTAAGTTACTTGGCCAAGGTCACACATCAGACATGTTAATTGAGCCAGGATTAAAACCAAGGTCTAAAACTCCCAGGTCTGTATTCTTTTTATTAGGTCACACTGTTTCTTGTGGGTAGGTATTCAGTCAGTCAGTCAATCATATTTATTGAGTGATTACTGTGTGCAGAGCACTGTACTAAACCCTAGGGAGAGTACAATACAACAATAAACAGACACAATCCCTGCCCACAGCAAGCTTACAGTCTAGGTATTGGATCTACCAACTCTTTTATATTGTACTTTCCCAAGCACTTAGTATGGTGTTCTGCATACAGTAAGCACTTAATAAATACCATTTATTGATTGATTGAGAATAGATTTTTTAAAAGTTAATATCATTCAGTCTGAAAATGAAGACTGAGAGGGGACATTCATGAAGGGCAACACATAATTACTGTTTGCTGAATCCCAAAGCACCTGGACAAGGGACCACCCATTGATATATGAAGGTGGTAGCTTCAAAATAAATTAGAAGAAGCATATTTTTACACAGTGGTGCCACTGAGAAAACTCCAGTGGTTACACATCCACCTCCGCATCAAACAAGAACTCCTCACTTCTGGCTTTAAAGCACTTGCCAACCTTGGCCCTTCCTACCTCATCTTGCTACTCTCCTTCTAAAAACCAGCCCACACAATTCACTTGTCTATTGCTAACCACCTCACTGTGCCTTGATCTCTCCTAGCTTGCCGCCAGCCCCTAGCCCAATTCCTGTCTCCGGCCTGGAATGCCTTCATCCTCAAATCAGACAGACAATTACTCTCCTAAGCTTCAAATCCTTATTGAAGGCACATCTCCTCCAAGAGGCCTTCCCAGACTAAGCCCCTCTTTCCCCTTCTCCCTCTCCCTTCTGTGTTGCCCTGACTTGATCCCTTTGTTTCTCCCCTCCCAGCCCCACAGCACTTATGTACATATTTTTAGCAATTTATTTATTTGTATTGATGTCTTTCTCCTCTGCTCTAGACTGTAAGCACATTGTGGTCAGGGAATGCATTAGCCTTTATCCTCCCTCTTTTTCAGCCCCCACATTCAATCTGTTCCTATATTCTGACTGTTCTTTCTCTACATTCCCATAATCTGCCTCTTCTTCATCCAAACTGCCACTACAGCTTATTTTACACTTTTCAATACTCTCAATCTAATCTACTGTGCCCCATTCTCACTTCTTCCCTTCCAACTTTTGCTCACATCTTTCCCCTAGCCCAGAATTCTCTCTGCCTTCAAATTTGACAGGGAACACTGTTTCCCATTTTTCCCTTCTGAAATTACATCTCCTTTGAGCCCTTTTCCAATTAATTTTTTGTCTCCCCATTTTACTTCAAATGTAATGCCACTTCAGGACCTCTGTGTCATTTAAGTTATTTAGACACAACTACCTAACACTTAAATACATATTATTATACTCCATTTATTCATTCACTCAGTCATATTTATTAAGCACTTACTGTATGAATAGCACTATACTGAGTCCTTGGGAAAGTACAGTACAACAGTAAACAGTGACAATCCCTGCCCACAACGAGCTCACAGTCTAGGTGGGGATACGACAGACATCGAGAAGCCGCGTGGCTTAGTGGAAAGAGCATAAGCTTGGGAATCAGAGGACATGGGTTCTAATCCTGATCCATCATCTGCTCTGTGACCTTGGGAAGGCTACTTCACTTCTCTGTGCCTCAGTGACCTCATCTGTAAAATAGGGATTAAAATTGTGAGCCTTACGTGGTACGTCCTGATTACCCTGTATCTACCTGGGGTAGAATAGTGCTTGGCACATAGTAAGTGCTTAACGAAGCAGCATGGCTCAGTGGAAAGAGAACGGGCTTTGGAGTCATAGGTCATGGGTTCGAATCCTGGCTCTGCCACTTGTCAGCTGGGTGACTGTGGGCAAGTCACTTAACTTCTCTGTGCCTCAGTTACCTCATCTGTAAAATGGGGATTAAGACTGTGAGCCCCACGTGGGACAACCTGATTCCCCTGTGTCTACCCCAGCGCTTAGAACAGTGCTCTGCACATAGTAAGCGCTTAACAAATACCAACATTATTAAATACCATAATAATAATAATAAGATCAATTCAATAATAAAATATCTATTACAGATAGATAGTTAACATCTGTAATTGAATTTAGTGTCTGTCTTTCTCCTTAGATTTCAAGCTCTTTGAAGAGGATTTAAGGATAATGGCAAGATTATGGATTTGAGAGGGGGAAGGGTGGAGTTGTTATCAACTGCAGTGGGAAAGGTAGGCAGAGGAGAGGAATAGGAAAATGATGGGACTTTAGTTTTTGACATTCTGATTTTGAGAGGCCAGCATTATCCGGTTGTGTAGAACTTTTTCCAGTTTTTTCTATATGTCTGTTGTCTTCCACTTAGATTATCTCTAGGCCTACTTCTCACCCATGTCCTGCCTCTGGCCTGGAATGCCCTCCCTCATCATGTCTGTCAGACAATTACTCTTCCCTCCTTCAGTCTTACTGAAGATACAACTTTTTCATAACACCTGCCCTGATTAAGCCCTCCTTCCCTCTTCTCCCATTCCCTTCTGCATGTCTTTTACTTTCTCCCTTTATTCAAACACCCTCCCACCCCAACAGCACTTATGTACATATCTTTAATTTTATTTATTTATATTAATGTCTATCTCTCCCTCTAACCTGTAAGCTCACTGTGGGAAGGGAATGTGTCTGTTATATTGTTGCACTGTACTCTCTCAAGGGCTTAATACAATGCTCTTCATCATCTAAGTTATTTTCATACTTACAGCCCTAAATTATGATGACTATTAAAGGTTACTGAGGTCTCTGATCTTTTGTCACCTGGCCAGAGTGACTGGGGGAAGAGTTCCAGGTACTAAGGAGACACAAAGACCTGGGGAGGGAGGAAGCACTTTCTCCATGAGTTTCCTGTAGCCAGCCTTGACCATATTGCTTTATGAGTAGACACCTGGAATTCAGACAAATGGGGTGGTACCGATAAGGGGTGCAAGAATGTCCCAAACTGACACTTTGGAAAGGGAAGAACTAGAGGGCTTTGTATGTAAGGAAGATTCATTAATGCCTGGGCATCCCTAAAGTGACACTGGGTACTAATTCAGTCAGGATTTAAAGTTGTGAAATCCTGATAAGAGCACAGTCCTGTTCCCAGGGTAAGGCAGACACTGTGCATAGAGGGAATTTCAGGGGGTGCTGACATGATGACAAACACCTTGATGAAAGCAAAAAGAAAAACATGGCAATTTCACTCTCCTCACTACTGAACTTGCTCCAGTGGGTTCTAATTTTTTTTATTGATAAAAAATCTATAACCACCTTGGCAGATTGATATTAACTGAACTTCAAAAATTCACCTGGTTTCCCTGTTTATGTGCATGCAATTGAAGTGGTGGATCATTGCAGGCAGAAGGCCAAGACAAAGAAAAGGTTGATGTGAGAGCGATGCATGCTGCTTTTGATCATGCAGAAACTGAGAATTTAACAGTTGATTACCTACCAGAGTGTCTCAGTAGTTCCCTTGTGTTTTAAACTTCTTGTTACTTAATTATTGGTTCACTCTGTCTTCTAATCTGCCTCCAATGAATCTTTAACACAGTAGCTTTGTTTAGGAAATGAAATGTTTTGGGTTTTTTTCCACTTCAGATAAACAGTTCTTGGTGCTGCTTTCCAAACTTTCATCTAGAATGCAGGCCTGTTCACATTTCTGATAAATGTCCTATTGAATAAATATGGGATTTTAAAGACATAGGCTCTCCTAACTTGAAATAGTTTCTTGGTTTGGCTAAAAATGTTTCCCAACCTGTCAGATCACTTTAATCCTTTATGAGATCTTAGTTGATTCTGACTGCTGGAAACAGATAATTTCTCACAAAGGCAGAGGTGAAAAAATAGGAGAAGCACTTTTTCAGGGAAAGTGAATGTGTCTTCTCAATTACTGGAATGGTTATGGAGCAGGATAAGTTCATATTTAGTACTGTCGTGCATTTCCCCAGTGTTCGTTTGTATTAGTATACTACCATATAGTTCACATTTGCTCTTGCCACATTTAATGGAATTCCTCATCTGTCTTTTTAGGCCACCTGGTCACCCGTCCCATACCTGCTCAGATTTGTTTTAAAAATAACATGTTTCTGGTTTTCGAGTCCCTTTTAGAGACTAAAAACAATGGGATTTTGGAAACTATTGACTTCACCTGGCTACTTGGAAGTTTAGAAGGAGATCATAGCCATTCTTTTGTTTATTTCATCATCTACTACAATATTCAGAGATGGAATGTTCAATTTAATGTCGTTCACAACAGAAATGCACGAAGCTACTTAAATTCTCATCAAGCATTTATTTTTGGTTCAGTGTGGAGGAGTCAAAGAATGTCAAACTCTCTTTGACATTCATGGGTGGAAGAGAAAACCACCTGACCTGGAAGCCACTGAAAAAACTATGCCTCAATATAATGACTTTAATGATTTGCCTTAGACCTGATTGTTTTCAAACACTGTGTAAAAAAAGTAATTTTTTTATTTGTATGGTTTCATTAATATAGGCTAACCTTCAATTTTTCATTCGAGTCAAAAAGACCCGCTCTAAATCAAATTAAATGAATGAAATAAATTCAATGTCCATGTCCATTTTCCCTTACTAATAGTGCCCATTGTTTACTTGAATCTCTCAAAATTGAAAAAAAAATTCTACTGACCTGAAGTCCAAATTGATGGCCATTTTTCATTTTAATTTTTGAACAGTATAATACTTAAGGTTGCACTCCTCATAAAAGAGCAGCTGAAAATGAACTGCTTTTCAAACTACAAACTAGGATTGCTCTGGTAGCTTCTGGCTATATTTTATGATGCTTAATTAACATCTGTAATGAGAATAGTTGCTGTAATTGCTTCATTTACTATTAGATATTAGTAGAATAATAATAATACTTTTTAAATGTCTGCATCACATAGAATAACTATAGGAATATGTCTCTTAGTCTTACAGAAGAACAACTCAAGCAATTTCCTGGAGTCTAAAAGCTTGTAGCTGTTACCAGTTGGTATATCAAAGGAGTCTTTGACAGCAGAGGTGTTGACAGCTAAGAGTACATCAGGAAAGTGTTTAGAGTAAACAAATGTCTCCTTTGATGTGAATGAGAGTTTCTAAAAATATTACTTATTAAGAGATGAATTTTAAAAGGATGATGCATGAAGGTAAAAATTTTATGTTGACCTTTACATACAAAGCCCATCTATAACTACAAGAGGAGTCATTGTACCTGTTGATAACACCCATTTGTGCAAGAAGATTATGGTGCAAACATAGCTTTCAGAATAATTTTTTATGAAATGATTGATTTTTTTAAATGAAGATTAAGTGATCTGAATCATTAAATTAGATATGTTCCAATGATATCAGTTCTATTCAGATAGGAAGTATGAGAGGAAGATATTGCTATTGTGACTGTCCCATCTAATCATCTTGATTCTGCTCTAGAGTTAGAATATAATTCATGCTTAAAACATTAATATCGTGATTATTAGTATTTTATGTATCTTAAAACTTATAAGTATGAGATATAACTACCTGAAAGATTTGCATTTGGAAGAATTTTAGATTGTAAATAATCCTGAAGTAATGTTTCTGACAATAACATTCATTCCTGAATTGCCTTTTAATCCATTGACACTGATAACATTGAAAACGTTGAAACATTGAAAGTTGTTAGGAGTCAGTGAATAACCTACTTCATTGAAAATGTAGTTCATCCCAAAGTCAGAGAGATGGCTTAAACCTTCTTTACAGAAATCAACAGGTGTTCTGAAATCTGTTGAAGTGGAAAGAAGGCAGAAACTAGAGTTTTGGGTACTACATGGTGGATGTCTGATAGCTACATCCATCTTTATCTTGGCAATTCCAATAGAAAACAGGTCCCACCATCTCACATCATTGTAGGGCAGTCAGAGGGTCTTCTTCAAAAGCCATCGAGTCATTTCCAATTCATAGCGACAATATGGACATATTCATTTCTGAACATCCTATCTTCTTAGTCATTCTGGTGTGTATATCCATAGAGTTTTCTTGATAAAAATTACAGACATGGTTTACTATTGCTTTTGCGCAGTAAAAACTTAAGTCTCTGCCATTGTCTTTGATCAATACTTTGATGACTTGATCATCCACCTGTAACTCTTTCTCATGTCACTGCTGCCCTGTACAGATGAATCAACTTCGTCTGACACTTCGGCTTAGATCTTTCCATTATGGGTGGCCCTAATGAGAGAATAGCTCTCAATGACATAGCTCTAAGCTTCACTGACCTACATAAACTCTCCTGCCACAGTCAGGTGTTGATTTATAGGAGAGTCAGAAGGTACTTCTGCCAAATTTTGAACATTGAATAAAGTATAGCAGCTTGGGTCAAAGGTGACCTGAACTGAAATAGTGAGGTGACAGAACAATTTCTTCCTAAAACAATCAGACTTCTCCCCTTCAAAGCCTTACTGAAGGCTCATCTCCTCCAAGACACCCTCCCAGACTACGGCCCCCTTTTCCTCTGCATCTCCTCCCCTCCCCATTGCCCTAACTCGCTCCCTTTGCTTTACCCCACTCCCTTCCACAGCACTTGAGTATATATGTACATATTTATAATTCTGTTCATTTATATCAATGATGTGTATATATCTATAATTCCCTTCATTTATATTGATGCTATTGATGTCTGTTTATTTGTTTTGATGCCTGTCTCCCCCTTCTAATAATAATAATAATGATAATAATGTTGGTATTTGTTAAGCGCTTACTACGTGCAGAGCACTGTTCTAAGCACTGGGGTAAATACAGGGGAATGAGGTTGTCCCATTCTTCCTCAGTTCGGCTCAGTCTTCATCCCCATTTTTACAGATGAGGGAACTGAGGCACAGAGAAGTGAAGTGAGTTGCCCACAGTCACTCAGCTGCCAAGTGGCAGAGCCGGGATTAAAATCCATGACCTCTGACTCTCAAGCCTGGGCTCTTTCCACTGAGGCAAGATGGTTCTAGACTGTGAGCCTCTTGTGGGCAGGGATTGTCTCTATTTATTGCTGAACTGTACTTTCCAAGCACTTAGTACAGTGCTCTGCACATAGTAAATGGTCAATAAAAATGATTGAATGAATGAATAATGCCCTAATCATTATCTTGGTGAATATTGCTTTTCTTTAGTGTGCCTATCCAACCCCTTTGGATTGTGAGTCTCTAGGGATGTGGATAGTATTTGAATCTTTTTTATTCTTTCCAGTGTGTAATACAATTCTTAGTCCATGCTCACTCTGTAAATATTATGACATTGATTTGCATTAAACTTTTATAAACATTCCCATATTCTTGTTTTAACAATAGATTGGAAACATCTTGAGGTCCAGAACTGCATACTGTTTTTTCTAGTCTATTTTTCAAAATTCCTAGATTAGTCTTCTGGCCACAGTAGACTCTAAATAAATTGATGCTGAGAATGTCGATAATGATGGTAATTCATAGTATTAGGCAAAGACAATATATATTTCTTCACAGTATAAACTAAAATATTCTATACACACACACACACACAAACACACTCACTCACACCCCCAAGTACACACACACATTTCCAGGTAATACAAACATGATAGGAGGTTGTCTAGAACAACTTCCTAATTTTCACTAGACTTTCAGATTTCTCTTAAGCTTAGTTATAACATCATCATCATTATCATCTTTTTTATTTTGGATGTAATAGCATTTTTATTTTATTACTATCAATCAATCAATGCTATATATTGAGAAGCTACTATATGCAGAGTACTATGAAGAGTATAGGCATAATCCCTGCCCACAAGAAGTTTACAGTCTAGAGGGGCAGACAGACATTAAAATAAATAACAGATAGGCAAAATGGTAAAGTAAAAAGCCCATATGTGCTAAAATAATAATAATAATAATGATAATGATGGTATTTGTTAAGTACTTACTATGTGCCAAGCACTGTTCTAAGTGCTGGAGTGGATATAACATAATCAGGTTGTCCCACGTGGGGCTCACAGTCTTAATCCCCATTTTACATATGAGGTAACTGAGGCACAGAGAAGTGAAGTGACTTGCCCAAAGTCACAGAGCTGATAAGTGGTAGAGCCGGGATTAGAACCCACGACCTCTGACTCCCAAGGCCATGCTCTTTCCAATAAGCGATGCTGCTTCTCCACACTGCTTCTATGGGCTGAGGATAGAGTAAATATCAAGTATTTTAGGGGATTCAATTTTTTTTTCTTTTTTATATGGCATTTGTTAAGTACTTGCTTTGTGCCAGGCACTGTTCTAAATGGGGTATACATAAGGTGATTAGGTTGGACAGTCCATATCCCATCTGAGTTTCCCATTCTTAATCCCCACTTTACAGATGAGGTAACTGAAGCACAGAAAAGTTAAGTGACATGCCCAAGGTCACACAGAAGACAGGTGGTGGAGCTGGGGTTAGGATCCAGTTCCTTTTGACTCCCGGGCCCTTACTCTATTCACTAGCCAATGCTTCTTCCTGTGGCCTAATGCATAGATTCACAAGCATTGGCAACACATAGGGAGGGTGAATAGAGGAAATGAGGGCTTAGTCAGGGAATTAAATTTATATAGCAGTCAGTCAATTAGTGGTGTTTATTGTGCAATTGCTGTGTGCAGCAAGCACTTCCACAGCTACTGTCTCATTACCTCCTTGTTAAATTGGCAGCAGCAGGATTGATATCCCCATTTTACTGATGAGAAAATGAAACACTTAGAGGTTATGACTTTCCTGAGGATGACCAACAGGTCTTGTCCATTCCCTGAAGCCTCACCTCCTCTGAAGGAACATATATGAGCCCGTCGTTTAGACTGTGAGCCCATCGTTTAGACTTTGAGCCTGTTGTTGGGCAGGGATTATCTTTATCTGTTGCTGAATTGTATATTCCAAGCACTTAGTACAGTGCTCTACACATAGTAAGCATTCAATAAATATGATTGAATGATGTATGTCAGTGATAATGAAGATGCAGTTTCCCATCAAGAATGATAGATGAACCTCAGTCCTAAGGTTTCTAAGACCGAAAACATGGGTAAAGTAATTGATTATAGTTCTACTGTTTCTTTGCATATCTGGACAAAATGTTTTCAGAACATTTTTAATTTTGATATTCATATTATAATTCGTCTTCAAAAATGATGGTTCTTAGCAGAGCCTAGCCAAAGAGTTTAATGGCCTATAGCTCTTGAGCCAAGAAACCCCTAAATAATCTATATGTCCCTTTTGGGAATACAGTATGCACAGTTAATCAATTAGTAGTATTTTTTAAGAGTTCGCTGTGTCCAGAATATGCTACTTCACCCTGGAAGAGTACTATAGAATTAGAATACATGATCCCTTCTCTCAAGGAGTTTACAATCTAGAAAGGAAGGAAGACAGTAAAATAATTTATAGATAGGAAGTAATAATAAAGAATAAAGATCTGCATATAAGTTCTTGAGTCCTTAGGTGATGTAGTTGCTTAAAGGGCAGTTAGGGATATAAAGTGGGGAGACTACAAATAAATCATGGAAGGTCTTCTTGAGATTTGATTTCAGAAGGGCTTTGGAGAGGGATATCGGTGATCTGTTGGATGTGAAGGGAGAGGTATTTCCAAGTGGGAGGGAGGGCATGAGCTACAGGTTGGAACCAGGAGAGATGAAAACAAAGCACAGTGAGAAGATTATCTTGAAAGGAATCAAGAATGTAGGCTAGATTGTAGTGGGATAAGAGAATGAGTAAGTAGGAGGGAGAGAACTGATTATATATATTTAAAGCTAGTCAGAGATTTCTGCTTAACGCAACCACTGGAGCCACTTGTCTTTGTGACCTTGGGCAAAACACTTTGCTTCTCTCTGCCTCAGTTACCTCATCTGTAAAATGGGGTTTAAAACTGTGAGCCCCACATGGGGCAACCGGATTACCTTGTATCTATCCCAGTTCTTAGAACAGTGCTTGGAACATAGTAAACACTTAACAAATACCATTATTATTATTATTTTGTGAAGAATTACATTTTGTTAAAAATGATTTAAGCAATATAGACTGGGAAAGGGGGAGAGATTGGAGCCTGAAAAATGAGCAGAAGGTTGAGACAGTAGTCAAGTTGAGACAAAACAAGTTCCTTGCACTAGTGTGATAATCAGTTGGATGTAAAAGATGGATGGGTCTTAGGCTTCTATATTTTATACTGACCATTTAGATTCACTTAATAGATATGATTCCTTACTTCAATCACCACATAATCTAATTAGGGACAATCAGCAACTTTTGCCAGCTCTAGCAATTCATTAACAATGCCCACCACATCAACACACAGCTTTAACATTTGTGTACTTTATTCTCATCCTCAGAACTTATGTAAATATCTATATATTTGTTTTTATATGGTACTGTTCATTCAATTATCTTCCATTTTGTTCTAATATTTTCATTTTGCTTTACCCTGTTTATTTCTCCTGCTTTCATTACAGGTAATAACTGTTGTCGGTGACCACATTAAAGAGTAGGTATAAGGTCTTCCCTTCTCCTGACTCTTCAACTTTCCCATCTTTCCCAACAGTATCTCAGGAAGGGATCTCCCATTACCTCTCAAAATACGCACTCTTTATCTTCAACTCTGACCGCATCCCACCGAACCTTATCAAAACGCTTGCCCCCTCCCTTCTTTCCCTGACTGCCACCTTCTAATCTTCAATGACATCTTCCCCAATGCTTTCAAACATGTTCCATTCTCCCCTATCCTAAAAAAAATCACCATCCATTAACCCCACTGCTCCTTTCAGTTATCACTTTATTCATCTTATCCAGTTGTACGTAGTCTACACCAGTCGCCTCCACCTCCTCATTTCCTATTCTCTCCTTGACCCTCTCCAATATAGCTTCCACCCCTGTCACTCCACTAAAACTGCCCTGCCAAAAGTCACCAATAATTTTATTGCCAAATTCAATGGGCTCCACCTTAATCCTCCTTGATCTCTCAGCTGCCTTTGACATTGTCAACCATCTCCCTCTCCTGGAAAATTAATAATAATAATAATAATAATGTTGGTATTTGTTAAGCGCTTACTATGTGCAGAGCACTGTTCTAAGCTCTGGGGTAAGTACAGGGTAATCAGGTTGTCCCACGTGAGGCTCACAGTCAATCCCCATTTTACAGATGAGATAACTGAGGCACAGAGAAGTTAAGTGACTTGCCCACAGTCACACAGCTGCCAAGTGGCAGAGGGAGGATTCAAAGTCATGACTTCTGACTCCCAAGCCCATGCTCTTTCCACTGAGCTACGCTTCTCCAGCCCTGGCTACACAGACATTGTTGAGGATGATACCCAAGCCTATATGTCCAGCCCTGATCTTTTACCCTCTCTGCAGTCTCACATTTCCTCATACCTTCAGGACATCTCTACTTTTATGTCCCACCAACACCTCAAATTCAACACATCCAATACAGAACTCTTCATATTCCCACTGTCCTCCCCATGACTTCCCCATCCCTGTAGACAGCAACACCTTCCTCCCTATCTCACAAGCCTGTAACAATGACGTTAACCTTGACCCATCTCTCCCTTTCAACTAACAGATTCAACCTTTCATCTTTTCCTATTGTTTCATCCTTCTCAACAATAAAATCTGTTCCTTCCTCTCCATCCAAACTGCTACCTCATTAACACAAGCATTTATCCTGTCCCACCTTGATTACTGCTTCAGCCTGTTTGCTGACTTTCCTGGCTCCTGTCCCTCCACACTTCAGTCCATACTTACTCTGCTACCCAGACCAGTTTTCTACAAAACTGTTCAGTCTGTTTCCTCACTCGTCAAGACCCTCCAGTGTTTGCCCAGCTAATCCCGTACCAAATAGAAACTCTATTGGCAAGGAGCACCAAAGCCCGTGCTCTTTCCACTGAGCCACACTGCTTCTCTAATTACTTGTATTAATGTCTGTCTTCCTTCTAGACTGTAAGTTCATTGTGGGTAGGGAAAGTGTCTACTAACCTGTTACATTATACTCAACCAAGTGCTTAATACAGTGCTCCACACAAAGTAAGTGCTCAATAAATATGATTGATTGATTGACAGTTCCTTGGAGAAAAAGAACATAGATTTTACCTAGGACAGAATAGATAACAAATGCCACTGATTTATTGCTCCTATTCTCCTTATTTACTGCTGTTTTCAACTCTATTCTCCAGTGGCTTCTTCCCCACTGCCTTGAAACCTGATGTACACAGTTAACAGTTGACTCTCAACTTTCTCTCTCTCTAGCCCTGACCTCTCATCTGTCCTACAACCCCACATTTTCTCTTTCCTTCCATACATCTCCACTTCAGTGTCCCTCTCTTGAGACTTATTTCTTAAAGCAAAACTTCCTGTTTTCTCCCTATTCTTGTTCCTCCTCCTAACTTTACCATCTCAGTTGGGAACACCACTCTGTGGCCCTTTCCCAGAAGCCCAGCACTTTGGTCATCCCAGATTTCCTAAAATCTTTTAGTTCTTACACTCAGTCTACTGCAAATTCTGCCAGTTCTTCTTAAACAACTTCTCCCAGTTATGCCCTTGCTCTCAACCCAAACAGCTACCACTCCTTTTTGAACTCTGCTCATATTATGGCTGTAGTATTTAGACCATTCACTGATCTTCCTTTCCCAGCAGATACCACCTGCAATCTGGCTCATAAATCAAATGTATTTATTGGGCATTTACTGTATGTAGAGCACTGGAGTAAGTGTTTGGAAGGGTACAACATAACAGAGTTGGTACACTTGTTTCCTTGTCTAGAAAGGTAGATGTTAATATAAATAAATAAATAAATAAATGAATAAATAAATAAATAAATGATATGTACATATGTTCTGTGGGGCAGACGGTGGAGTGAATAAAGGGTGAAAATCCAAGTTCAAAGGTGACGCAGAAAGGAGAAGAGGAAATGAGAGCCAAGTCTAGTAAGTGCTTTTGGAGATTTGATTTTATTAAAGCTTTGAATGAAGGAAGAATAATTTCTGAGTGATATATGGGAGGAAGGATTTCCAGGTCAGAGGTAAAATAAGCACTCAATAAATATGACTGAACTGGAATGAATGAATGAATATTGTGTCTGATTCCACAGTTGATTGACACATATTGCACTATGAAATGTTAGTCAAAGTTCTTCAAGTAATCCAATAGGTGAATGGTTTATAGTTGTTCTTGACTGAATGTCTTCATATTTTGAATTACAAAGTCATCCAATTTTGTGATCAGGGGCTGGCTCCTGGGAAGAGGGAGACAGGACTTTCCATGAAGCTCCAGAGGAAGACCCAGGATGACAGTGGGTGCACAGATCAAGGCATGATCCATATATGGGAGGGCCTGTGAACAGGGAGGGGACTCTCCACAGTGGATGTGTATATATGGTTTCTTCTGATGGAATGGGGGGGCAGGTGCACACCAAAGTGGCTCTGTCCCACCTCCTTGGAAGGAACCATGCCCACCTAGGGCATTTCCTTCCTTTGGCCCTATCCGCTAGGGCTGCCACCCCTCCAGGGGACAGAGAGTACCACTCTGGCAAGACAGGAAAGAGTAGGTTTCTGGGAGCAGATTGTCTGCTGGGGACATGCCTGGTATGGGAACCACACAGGTATCAGACTGTATCATGTGAGTGGCAATGTTAACTGTAGGGGAGGCAGTACCATGTGCTTCTACTAGGGATTAGTAGATGTGTTAGGGTGCCCAGACACAGTCCTAATTTAAACAGATGTGCCTCATATGCAAATCACACCCCCTCATGACCCCATTGTATGAGATCCTTCACTGGTCTCCCTGTCCCAGCTGATACCACCTATAATCTGCCTCATCAATAAATCAATCAAATGTATTCATTGGGCATTTATTGTATGCAGAGCACTGTAGTAAGTGTTTGGGAGGGTACAACATAAAAGAGTTGGTAGGCATGTTTCCTGTCTAGAGGGGAATAGAGACATTCGTTAATTTCGGATATGTATGTAAGTGCTGTGGGGCTGAGGATAGGGTGAATAATGGGTGAAAATCCAAGTGCAAGGGTGATGCAAAACGGAGTGGAAGAAGAAGAAATGAGGGCTTAGTCAGGGAAGGCTTCTTGGAGGAGATTTGATTTTAATAAGGCTTTGAGGGTGGGAAGAGTGATAGTCTGAGTGATATAAAGGGGGAAGGATTTTCAGGCTTCAGGATTTTATGAAAAGAATATGCTATTTCTATAATTGGTTTAAGTGAATTGACTTGAGAGTTCTTTATGAGGTAGGATAATTTTGGTAAGAAAAATTAAAAGAAATAATATAAGGATAAGAACCAAAATTTATAAGAGATGGAAAGTGTTAATCTCATTCAAATACAGTGATTAAAAAAAAACCTGTCAAACTTTTAGTATGCTAAATTTTCCAAAGATCGTGTTATGGAGCCAAATATTTATGTGAAAAAAGTTGCATAATTATCTCTTTTAGCAATTATATCAAAGCATTAATTTTTTACTATTATTATTTTTATTATTATTTTATTATTATTTTACTATTATTATTATTTTACTAATTAGGTGGATTGAAACTTTTCCTTTACATGGCTTCATGGCCTAGAAGAAAGAGCACAGCTTTAGAAATCAGGAGACCAAATTTCTAATGCCAGCCAGAATACAGGTCGGTTGAAGATAATAATTAAAAGAATAACAGTAGTATTTGTTAAGTATTTATTATGTTCTAAGCTCTGTGGTAGAAACAATTCAGTCATATCAGATACAGTCGTCTCCCACATGGGGCTCACATTCTGAGGGGAAGAACAGATATTTAATTCCTTCTTATGAGGGATTAATTGTATGAGAAAATTAAGGCACAGAGAAGTTGAGAGACTTGCAAGACTTGCAGACAAGTGGCGGAATTGGGATAAAAACCAGATACTCTGCTCTTCCTTCTTAGGCTGTCAGCCCCATATGGGACAAGATCTGTGTCCATCCTGATTATCTTGTGTCTACCCTAGGGCTTGGCACATAGTAAGCACTTAACAAATACCGTAATTATTATCACTGGAAAAACAATATATGTGCATTTTCCACCAGGTGGAATCCTCCTTTCCCTATCCCTACATATAGTCCTATGTAAATTGGTAGCAAAGGATATGTTGTACACATATCAGCACTTCATACAGTGACTGGCACATAGTAAGTGCTTAAGTGATGATGATCAGTGTTAATCTTTCCTTAATGAAGCAGTCACAATACTTGAAAACACCCTAGATGACTGAATAGTCCTAACTAACATTGTGCTAAACACCTGGAAAAGGTGCCCTAAAAGTTGCTGGCTCACAAAACTCAAAATTGCCTCATCAGAGGACCACTCTTGGTGAACATTAATCTTGCACTTTAATAATAATATGGAAACCAATGTTTGATACAAATTAATAATCATAACATAGAACATCAAGAGGGTGATATAAATCATTCTTAAGGAAGATGGCCCTTGTTGTTTATGAACTGCCTAGAAATGACATCTCAACATTTAGTGAATTAGTGAAACTAGACTACTTGAACAAGCACAGCTCAAAGAGACAGGTACTAGGTAACTCTTACTCTACAAAGTCCTCTCATCTGCAGAGCAACAATAGTAACATTTTTGAATTTATGATCATACAGTTCTTAGTCTCTGGCTCCTCAGGTTTGCCCAGAGCATGGGAGACCGACTGATGTCTCAACACCTCCCTCTAAAGTGAAAGTGTTCTGCTTCCATCTTCAGTGCATATGACTCAATGGTGATTAGTAGTACTCTGCATATAATAATAATAATAATAATGGTATTTGTTAAGTACCAAGCACAGTTCTAAGTGCTGGAAAGGGACACAAGGTAATCAGATTGTCTTTCATGGGGCTCACAGTCTTAATCCCCATTTTACAGATGAGGCAACTGTACAGAGAAGGTAAGTGACTTGTCCAAAGTCACACAGCTGACAAGTGGTGGAACTGTGATTAGAACCCACGACCTCTGACTCGTAAACCCATGCTCTTTCCACCGACCCACGCTACTTCTCTATTTCTAACCTATTTTTAAAGTGTTCCATGATCCCCAGGGTTTCCTGGTTACAATTATTTTTACAATTGTCATATTCTTTCAGGGGAACAAATTGAGAAGAAAATTACACAAAATTACTTCAAAACACTTGATATTTTGCTCTGAAGTTTTGAAATTGAATCATCAATTATATTCATGTGCCTCAGATTTTATTTGACTATTAAGCACTGAGTAGACATTTAGGAGACTGTACTGACTAGTCCTTGCCTATTTATTTTTTGCCTAATATTTACCATATATTTTCATTAAATGTATATGACTTACATTGCTTTTTTTTATCCTGGACCTCTTTACCCGACATTATCTTAAATTGAACTGTAGAGTCACCAAGAGCATTAGCTGATGAGCCATTGCATCAGCAGAAACAATTAGAAGCAGAATCTTCCATGCTGAGATAGTGAGAACTAACAGAGGTAAAAAGAAATTTAAAAATTAACATCCAATTATATTCCCTTAGTAAGACCCTAAAGATACCATAAATTCCCATCTGTTTTGCAACAACCACAGTTTTTGCATATCATGGAAGAAGAACAACTACCTTCTCTAGGCTATGACACATTTTAGGACTGGCTTGGAAGGATAACAGCAAAAATTGCCAGTGTGCTTCAACTAAAAATGTATAGAGCAGATTAAATTAACACTGAATCTTATCTGCTCACTTCTGAAAACAGACGATGACTGTATTCAATACCATGAGTTCAATACTTGTATTATTGACATGGTCTTTAAAGGTTTGCCAGAATTAACTGATTATAAAGATCCACAGACTCTTCAACTTATTGTTCAGTGTCTAGAATTAATTGATGAAATGAGAAGTCAACTGCACAGTCAAATCTTTTTTACTTTGTTTCAAGGTCAATAGTTAGTTTTGAAGACTTTTATGTAAATGAATATATATGTTTTTGTTCATTATCCATTAGTGATCTATGTAAAGCCCAGGCTGTCGATCAAGTAGTCAATCATATTTATTGAGCACTTAGTGTGTGCAGAGCTTGGGAGATTACAGTTTTACAGAGTTGTAGATGAATACCCTGTCCACAATGAGTTTACAGTTTAGAATGGGAGACAGATTAATGTCTCTCTTAATAAAGGTAAATAACTAAAATTATGGCTATATACATATGTGCTATGGAGCTGAGGGAGGGGTGGATTAATGAAGTGTGCAAATCCAACTGCAAGGGAGATATAGAGGGAGAAGAGGAAATGAGGGCTTATTTGGGGAAGGGCTCTTGGAAGAGATATGTTTTTAATAAGGCTTTGAAAGTGGGGAGCGTGCTAGTCTGTCAGATATGAAGAGGGAGGGCATTTCAGGCCAGAAGAAGGATATGCGCGAAGGATTGGCTGCAAGGTAGACAAGATCATAGTACAGTGAGTAGATTAGCTTTAGAGGAGCAAGGTATGCGGGCTGCGTTGTAGAGTAGGAGGAAGTCAGGGAGGTAAGGTAGGGGGAGACAAGATGATTCAGTGCTTTAAAGTCAAAGGCAAGGAGTTTCTGTTTGCTATGGCGTTAGATGGCCAACCACTGGAGGTTAATGAGGAATAGGGAAATATGAACTGAACAGTTTTGTAGGATAATTATCTGGGCATTGGAAATATGGGCTGAAGTCAGGAGACACAGAAATCAGGGAGGTCAGCAAAGAGGCTGAAGCAGTAATCAAGGCAGGATAGGATAAATGCTTGGATTAACGTGGCAACGCTTCAGATGAGGAAGAACGGACAGATTTTAGAGATGTGAAGGTTGAACCGACAGGATTGGTGTCAGAATGAATATAAAGTTATTCTACATAAATGTAATTATAGTATGGAAAACACCACATTGACTTAGATCCCAAAATTATTGTATCACATTTTTCAGGTTATTAAAATGTTAATTGAAAATATTAGTATAAACCATTGATAATATACTATTATTTTTATATATGTCATACCTGTTTCATACAATTTTTAAAAATAATCTATTTCATCTTTATAATTTTCTTCACCTTTGCTTCCCAATTGATTGTATTATTCTCCTTATTGGATCGATTAAAATAGTAATTTATTTACCCTAGTTGTATGCTCTGTGCATCACCAATTATAAACCATACCTGTCACAACTTTGTACCCCTAGAATGTGTACTTCTGAAAAAAAAACCCAAACAAAAACAAACAGAAAAACCCTTGTAGCTTGTGGGAAATCAACTCCACTTGTGTGACCTTGGACAAGTAATTTAACTTCTCTGTGTCTCAGTTACCTCATCCGTGAGCCCCATGTGGGACATGGACTGTGTCCCACCTACTTAACCTGAATACAACCCAGCACTTAGTACAGTGCTGGCAAATAGTAAGCCTTTAACAGATACCACTGAAAAAATTATATGGTTCATGTTTTACAAATCATTTATTTTATTGGAAAGGATCCTGCTAAATTCTCATCCAGTGTATGATGGCTGTTATTATTTCTTCCTCCTCATTAGTTCTTATCATTCCAAGAAGTAGGCCTTTCCTATATCTCTTTCATTCCACAGTTCTCTCCTCCCAAGACTGTTTTGGCTGAAGGTAAAAATGAATGTACTTAGTCAGTACTCTCTGCACAACTGATCAAGAAGAAAAAAAAAAAAGATATCTATGCCCATCTCTGAAGATAATAGGAATAGAGCAGGTAGACTATTGAGTCATCAGCACTTGTCTTCCCTGCACTTAGCTACAGGACCTTTTGTAACACAAGGACTGAAATAGAGAAGCAGTGTGGCTCAGTGGAAAGAGCCTGGGCTTGGGAGTCAGAGGTCATGAGTTCTAATCCCGGCTCCACCGCTTGCCAGCTGTGGGACTTTGGGCAAGTCACTTAACTTCTCTGTGCCTCAGTTACCCCATCTGTAAAATGGGGATTAAAACTGTAAGCCCCACGTGGGACAACCCGATCACCTTGTATCCCCCAGCGCTTAGAACATTGCGTTGCACACAGTAAGCGCTTAACAAATGCAAAAAAAAAAAAAAGTAATACAAAGCAGGTTTCAGGAGCCACACAATAATAGAGTGAACACAGAAGGATGATGGGATGAGAATGATAAACAGCACAACAGAGAAGGGCTTATAGGGCGCCAACAATGAATAGGTAATCCCATCACCACCAGAAAAGTTATTAAGATTGGCAATATTGAAGGGGCAGGGAAACAATTCCCAGATAATCAGCCCAAGAAGGTCACACTAAAAGATCCAATCATTCATTCATTCATTCATTCAATTGTATTCATTGTGGTTTTATGGTGTGCAAAGCATGGCAGAAATCAAATTATCAGGTATTGTCCACTTCAAATTTACTCTTGCTTGCTTTAATTCTGCCCTCTCCTCTGTCCAGCAAAAATATTTCTCTTCCCTTATTGACACCCATACCCTCACCCTTGCCAGTTGTTCCAGATATTTAACTCCCTGTTCAGGGTCCCTGTCCCCCCGATTCCCCCATCCCTTGCCTTCAGTGACCTGGACACCTACTTTATTAAGAAAAGTAGCATCATCAGGTGTGAGGTCCCTAAAATCTCTCTGGCCCCTCCTCAGTCCCTCTCCCTTCTGGTCCCCTCTTCAACTTTCCTACCCTTCCCAGCAACATTTTCAGAGGAGATCTCCTGCCTCCTCTCAAATTCCACCCCCTCCACATGTGCATCCCTTCCTAACGGCCATCTCGAACTGCTCACTCACCAATGGCTTCTTCCCCTCTGCCTTCAAACTTGCCCACGTATCCCCATCCTAATAAAACCCCTCTCTTGACCCCACAGTTCCCTCCAGTTATCGCCCCATCTCCCTCCTACCATTCATTAGAACAGTGCTGAGCACTTAACAAATACCAACATTATTATTCATCTCCAAAATCTTTGAGTGAGTTGTCTGCATCTGCTGTCTCAGATTCCTCTCTTCCAATTCTCTTCTGGACCCTCTCCAACCTGGCTTCTGTCCTCTTCACTCCATAGACACTGCCCTCTCAAAGATCACCAATGATCTCCTTCTTACCAAATCCACTGGCTTCTTCTCCATTCTAATCCCCTCGACATCTCAGCTGCCTTCGATTTTGTGAACCAGTCCCTTCTCCTGGAAACATTATCCAACTTAGGCTTCACTGACTCTGCCCTTTCCTGGTTCTCCTCCTATCTCTCTGTCCTTTCATTCTCAGTCTCCTTCATGGGCTCCTCTTCTGCTTCCCACCACCTAACTGTGGGGGTCCCTTAAGGTTCAGTTCTCGATCCCCTTCTATTCTCCATCTATACTCATTCCCTTCTAGAACTTATTGGCGACTATAGCTTCAACTAAAATGTCTACGCAAATCTACCCAAATCTATATCTCCTTCCCCTGATGCATTGTATCATACTGTATCATGTTGCTATATTACCGATTTCGTTTATTACTGTTTATTGTTGTCAGTGCTGCCACCCACCTCTCTGGCCTCGCCATGTCCCTCCTCCGCCCCTCCCCCTCCCGCCCCTTCCTATCCTCCCCTTCCACTTCCCCTCTCTCGCTCAGCTCTTTCCCGCTGTCTCCTCTGTCTCCTCCCCCCCTCCTCTCTCCCGCCCTAGAACCCCACTTTACCAGCGCTACCCCTCTTCCCCCTCCCCCTACTCTTCCCCCCACCAAACCCCCTCTTCACCCCCTCCCCCCTTCTCTCTTCCCCACCCATGCCCCATCCCAGTCCTCTTGTCCCACCGCCACCCCTCATCCCCCTCTCCCCGTCCAGGGCCCCGCCACCTCCTTCCCATCCAAACCCTCCCCTCCCCCCGCCCTTCCCCCCCTCCTCCCCTTGCACCCACAGCTACTTTCAAGTGTGGCCTCTGGAACCCCCGCTCTATTACAGGCAAGCTACCTTTCATCCATGACCTTTTCCTCTCCCGCTCTCTCCTCCTCCTCGCCCTTTCGGAAACGTGGCTCTCTCCCGAAGACACGGTCTCCGCCGCCGCTCTCTACAGCGGAGGCCTCTCCTTCTCCCACTCCCCCAGACTCACCGGTAAGGGAGGAGGCGTCTGCTTCCTCCTCTCGCCCCGTTGCCGCTTCCGCACTATCCCTCCTCCCCCCTCCCTCTCCTTCCCCTCCTTCGAAGCCCATATCATTCGCCTCTCTGCTGCCTTTGACACTGTCGACCATCCCCTCCTCCTCCATACCTTATCTCACCTTGGCTTCACGGACTCTGTCCTCTCCTGGTTCTCCTCTTACCTCTCTGGCCGATCATTCTCGGTCTCCTTCGCTGGAGCCTCCGCCCCTTCCCATCCTTTAACTGTTGGAGTTCCTCAAGGGTCAGTTCTTGGCCCTCTTCTGTTCTCCATTTACACTCACTCCCTCGGTGAACTCATCCGCTCTCACGGCTTAGACTACCATCTCTACGCAGATGACACGCAGATCTACATCTCCGCCCCTGTCCTCTCCCCCTTCCTTCAGGCTCGCATCTCCTCCTGCCTCCGGGACGTCTCCACCTGGATGTCGGCCCGCCGCCTAAAACTCAACATGAGCAAGACTGAGCTCCTCATCTTCCCTCCCTAACCCGGTCCTCTCCCAGACTTCTCTATCACCGTGGATGGCACGACCATCCTTCCCGTCCCGCAGGCCCGCAATCTCGGTGTCATCCTTGACTCGTCCCTCTCGTTCACCCCACACATCCTATCCGTTACCAAGACCTGCCGGTTTCACCTCTACAATATCGCCAAGATCCGCCCTTTCCTCTCCACCCAAACGGCTACCTTACTATTACGGGCTCTCGTTATATACCGGCTAGACTACTGTGTCAGCCTTCTCTCTGACCTCCCTTCCTCCTCTCTCGCCCCGCTCCGGTCTATTCTTCACTCCGCTGCCCGGCTCATCTTCCTGCAGAAACGATCTGGGCATGTCACTCCCCTTCTTAAACAACTCCAGTGGTTGCCTATCGACCTCTGCTCCAAACAAAAACTCCTCACTCTAGGCTTCAAGGCTCTCCATCACCTTGCCCCTTCCTACCTCTCCTCCCTTCTCTCTTTCTACCGCCCACCCCGCACGCTCCGCTCCTCTGCCGCCCACCTCCTCACCATCCCTCGGTCCCGCCTATCCCGCCGTCGACCCCTGGGTCACGTCCTCCCGCGGTCCTGGAACGCCCTCCCTCCTCACCTCCGCCAAACTGATTCTCTTTCCCTCTTCAAAACCCTACATAAAAATCACCTCCTCCAAGAGGCCTTCCCAGACTGAGCTCCTCTTTTCCCTCTACTCCCTCTGCCATCCCCCCTTTACCTCTCCGCAGCTAAAGCCTCATTTTCCCCTTTTCCCTCTGCTCCTCCACCTCTCCCTTCCCATCCCCACAACACTGTACTCGTCCGCTCAACTGTATATATTTTCGTTACCCTATATATTTTGTTAATGAATTGTACATCGCCTTGATTCTATTTAGTTGCCATTGTTTTTACGAGATGTTCTTCCCCTTGACGCTGTTTAGTGCCACTGTTCTTGTCCGTCCGTCTCCCCCGATTAGACTGTAAGCCCGTCAAACGGCAGGGACTGTCTCTATCTGTTGCCAACTTGTTCATCCCAAGCGCTTAGTACAGTGCTCTGCACATAGTAAGCGCTCAATAAATACTATTGAATGAATGAATGAATGAATGAATGGACCCCAGTCAAAGAAGCAGGACAGCAATTGATTCGCCAAGGATATAACGTGTCAATCTTTCAACAACAACTAATGTCTCATTAGGTCTCATCCATTCACTCTGTCCAGAAGCTTTAATGAACCACTAATTGCAATCCAGAACTTGCAGATTCCCTAGAGCTAGGACCTCCTGAGTTTCCTCTTACTAGAGAAACCTGCCTTGTCACTTAGTCTACAGGTTAACTGCTGCAGCTCCCCGATGTGCCCTCTGATCCCCCCATCTCCAGTCACAAACTCAGCAGCTCTCTTCATTCCCCAAAGGCCAATCCACCTAAACTCACTCCCAACCAACCCCTCTCCACCCCTTGTTCCACAACACTCCCCCACCCACTCCTCTCCCCAACCCTATCCCTATCATCCTATCTTAGCACCACCTCTCATGCCCCTGCCCCTGTATTAGCCCCCACCTGCTCATCCCCATTCAAACCCTTCCTAACCCCTTCATTATACCCATCCCAAGGACCCTCCTGAGCCTCAGTCAAGTGTGGCCTTGTGGAGCCTCTATTCCATCATGGGGAATCTTCCCTTCATCCCTGACCTGTTCCTCACCCAGTCACCACTCCTCCTCACCATCACTGAAATCTAGCTGTCTCCAGATGCACCTTCTCCCCTGGTGCTCTCTCTGGAGGGGGCTTCATCTTCTCCAACTCCTCCAGACTTAGTGGAAAATGGGGAGGGGTCAGCTTCCTTCTTGCTCCCCAGTGCCACTTTCACCATCCCACCATCCCACCTTCTCTATCCTTCTCTTACCCTTCCTTTGAAGCCCAAATCAACTGTCTTTACCTCCCATTCTAATAACTAGTCACAGTTATTTACCTCGCCCCAGGACCCACTCCAACTTTCTGAATCATTTTGATCCCTTTCTCACTTTGTCCTCTCAATCTCCACAACTTCATTTATGTTTCGGAACTTCAATATCCATGTGGATGTCCACGGTAATCCTTACACTGTCCACCTCCTCTCACTCCTCTATTCCACTGACTTCCTGATCCACCCCACCTCACAGACTCTACAACTTGGGCACACACTGGATTTTATCATCTCTAGTGCAATCTCCAGCCTCACCAAGTTTGAAATTCCTTTATCAGACCACAAACTCCTCACCTGCTCTTTTCCCCATATACCCATCCCCGCAAATCTGTCCTTTCCCCCCAGAGACCTATCTTCAACACATTCAAATCCACCCTCTTTACTGAACTCAATTACCTTGCTCCTCTGTCGCTCCACCTATCTTGTACCATTCATTCATGCATTAATTCATGCAAAACAGAGAAGCAGCGTGGCTCTGTGGAAAGAGCATGGGCTTTGGAGTCAGGGCTCATGAGTTCGAATCCCAGCTCTGCCACTTGTTGGCTGTGTGACTGTGGGCAAGTCACTTCACTTCTCTGTACCTCAGTTCCCTCATCTGTCAAATGGGGATTAAGACTGTGAGCCCCACGTAGGACAACCTGATTCCCCTATGTCTACCCCAGCGCTTAGAACAGTGCTCGGCACATAGTAAGCGCTTAACAAATACCAACATTATTATTATTATTATTAATTCATTCAATTGTATTTATTGAGCACTTACTGTGTGCAGAACACTGTACTAAGTTCTTGGAAAGTACAATTCGGCAACAAATAGAGAAGAACTCTACCCAACAACAGGCTCACAGTTTAGAAGTGCAGTGTAGTCTAGTTAGATAGTGTAGTCTAGTTAGTGTACACTAACCCACAGCCTGGATCCCTTCAATCATCAGTATCATGAGAAGCAGCAATGGCCTAAATGAGAAGCAGCATGGACTAGTGACAAGAGCATGGGCTTGGGAGTCAGAGGACTGGGTTCTAATGAGAAGAAGCGTGGCTCAGTGGCAAGAGCCTGGGCTTGGGAGTCAGAGGTCATGGGTTCTAATCCTGGGCCTGCTGCTTGTCAGTTACTTAACCTTGCGTAAGTCACTTAACTTCTCTGGACCTCAGTTACTTCATCTGTAAAATGGGGATGAAGACTGTGAGCCCCACGTGGGAAAACCTGATTACCTTATATCTCCCCCATCACTTAGAGCAGTGCTTGGCACATAGTAAGCACTTAACAAATACCAACATTATCATTATTATCCCAGCTCTGCCATCTGTCTGCTGTATGACCTTGGAAAAATCACTTAACTTCTCTGTACCTCAATTACCTCATCTGTAAAATGGGGATTAAGACTGTGAGCCCCACAAGGGACAACCTGATTAGCTTGTATATACCCCAGTGTTTAGAACAGTGCTTGGGACAGAGTAAGCACTTAACAAATACCATTATTATTATTATATTTACTGAGTACTTGTTATGTGCAGCACTATACTAAGAGGTTGGGAGAGTACAGTATAACAGTGAAAGAGACACATTGCCTGCCCACAATATGCATGCAATATTGTGTCCTCCTCTCCTATGCACGAACTGTGTAACACTGCTGGCAGAAATCCAGACATGTCTCTGAGCTTGTCCACTTCAAATTCATTCTTATCTGCTTCAACTTGGCCCTCTTCAATACCCAACAACATTTCTCCTTTCTAATTCACTCCCATACCCACTGCCCCCCACCAGCTGTTCCAACCATTTAAGTCCCTCCTTAAACTGCCCTCCACCATCCCTTTCACCTACTGACTTGATTACATACTTGATCAATAAAATTGAATCCATCACGCATGATCTTCCTAAAATTTCACCTGCTCCTCTCCAATCCACCACCCTCCTTCACCCTCTTAAACTCTTCCTCTCTTCTCTACAGTAACTCAAGATGAGATATAACCTCCCAAACCTGTGCTTCTGACTTCATCCTATCATAGAGAACAGTGTGGTTCAGTGGAAAGAGCCTGGGCTTGGGAGTCAGAGGTCATGGGTTCTAATCCTGGCTCTGCTGCTTGTCAGCTGTGTGACCTTGGGCAAGTCACTTAACTTCTCTGTGCCTCAGTTACCTCATCTGTAAAATGGGGATGAAGACTGATTCCTATGTGGGAAAACCTGATTACCTTGTATCTACCCCAGCGCTTATAACAGTGCTTGGCACATAGTAACCGCTTAACAAATACCAACATTATATATATATATATATATATATATATATATATATATATATATTTATTAAGTATTTACTATGTGCCAGGCACTGAACTAAGCACTGGGGTAGACACAATAAAAGCAGGTTGGATCCAGGCAATGTCCCACATGGGGTTCACAGTCTTAAACTCCATTATACAGATGAGGAAGCTGAGACACAGAGAAGTTAAGTGATCGGCCCAATGTCAGAGAATAGATAACTGGTGGAGCTGGGATGAGAACCTGGATTCTTCTGACTTCCAAGCCCATGCTCTATCCACAAGGCAACTCTTCTCCTGATCATCAGCACTTACTGAGCACCTACTCTAATGATTTCTACAGGTGAAAAGGTTTTATGGTTTTTTTTGAAACAAAATACAAAAGGTCTTAAATTAGAAGGTTATCTTTATTGGTGGGTATAATGTGGGGCAGAGGTTTGGAGAGAGGACAGGAGAGTGAATGAAAGAGAGAAGAGGGTACAGAAAAGAAAGCTGAGTAAAACAGAGATAGAAAAAGATAAATGGGGAGCAAGGAAAGAGGGGAGGGTGAAAGTAGGTGAGAGAAGGGAGGTCTGATAGACAGACTCCCCAGAACTGGAAAAAGGTTTGCAATTCTTGGAGAACAATCAAAACTGCTCCTCTGCAAACAAACATTTGGAAACACTAGCTCCCTCTCTTCATCCCTCCTTGCCTGCCATCTTCAGCTGTTCACCTTTTAAGTCTTCTTCCCCACTACTTTCAAACATGCTTATGTATCTCTTATCTTTAAAAAATCCCTCCCTTGACTCACAGCTTCCTCCAGTTATTGCCCCATCTCCCTCCTACCATTTCTCTCTAAAGTTCTTGAGACAGTTGATTTTCCCTGCTGTTTCCACTTCCTCTCAAAATTTTCTTCCAAATCATTTCCAATCCAGCTTCTGCCCTCTCCACTCCACAAAAACAACCCTCTTTAAGTTAACCAATGACCTTCTCTCTGAATCTGACAACCTCTACTCTATCTTCTATCCTAATGCTCTTAGACCACTTAAATGCCTTCGACACTGTAGACCACCCCCTTCTTGAAACTTTATCCAACTTTGGCTTCACTGACACTGTCCTCTCTTGGTTCTCCCTGTATCTCTCTGACAAGTCCTTCTCAGTTTCTTTTGCTGGCTTCTCCGCTGCCTCCATCTGACAGTGGAGGGTTGGATTATATGTCACTTTCTATTCTTCACCTACACCCACACCCTTGGAGAACTCATTAACTCCCAGAACTTCAACTTCCATCTCTGTGGTCATAATAAAGCTATATCTCCAGCCCCAAACTCTCCCTTCTTTTCTGCATCCTCACATTTCCTCCTGCCTTTATAACATCTCTACCTCAAACTAAACATCTCCAACAGTGAATTCCTTATCTTCCCACCCAAAATTTGTCCTCTCCCTGTCTTTCCCATCAGAATAGACAAAACCACTAGCCTCTTGATCTAGCGAGCCTGTAAACTGGCGTTGTCCTCGATTCATCTCTTTCATTCAAATCACATAATCAATATTTTACCAAATCCTCTTTGTTCTATCTTCACACCATTGCTAAATCTCTCCTTTCCTCTCTATCCAAACTGCTACTACGTTGATCAAAGCAGCTATCCTATCTTGTCTATGGTATCTGCTTCCTTGCTGGCCTTCTGTCCTACTGTCGCTCACCATTTTAGTCCATATTTCCATGGCTGCCCATCCACCTCTGTGTCAAACAGAAATTCATTATCCTCAGCTTTAAAGCACTAAATCAGATCACCCTGTCCTACCTCACCTCACTAATTTTCTGCTAAAACACAGCTCTCACACTCTGCTCTTCTATGCCAGTTTACTAACTAACTGTTCCCTGACCCTTCCCATGTCCTCTTCCTGGCCTGGACCTCCCTCCCCTCCATATATGTCAGCACACCACTCTCCACCTTTAAATCATTTGTAGTACACAGTGAGCCAATTAAGTGCATTACTTGAGTGACCTACCAGTAAAAGAACTTTATATATACATTTAAAATGTGGCAATGATACTATAAAAAAAATGCCTTTTATGGTATTGTTAATATAACTTAATTATACTTACTTCATTGGGGCCAATGTGAGGACTATGCAGAATGGACTCACATGCCACTAAATGATCTCTGCATGCCTTATGCAACACTTTCAATCCTATCAACCCCAGCTTCAGCCCCACAGCCCTTGTGTATATATTTATAAATTGTATGTTAAAAATTAAGTATTATATTAATGTCTGTCTCTCCTTCTAGTGTGTAAGCTCACTGTGGGCAGGGAATATTTCTACCAACTCTGTTATACATATTCTCCCAAGTACTTTGTGCAGTTCTCTGCACACAGTAAGTGCTCACTGATAATGATATCTTGTTTCATGAAGGACAACAAAGAAAGTTGTAAAGGTGCAGCTCAAGTCATGCTAGGTTAGATTTGCTAAATGGTTAGTAGAAATTGTGTAAGGGGAACAAGGATTCAGGCAGAGCATAGTATTGGGTATATGTATAGGTCTGGGTCAACTTAGAGGCCTGCACGTTTAGGGTGTCTACCAAGCCACTGGGGCTGTGGACGTAGGGATAACAGGGAAAATAAGTAGAGAATGAAAACAGAAAACAATTAGCAACGGCCAATATTTTAAGATTCTGGGTATTTCCTACTAATATGTAGAAGAGGCAGCATGGTGTAGTGGATAGAGCTTGGACGTGTGAGTCAGGATCTAGGTTCTTATCCTGGCTCCACCACTTGTCTTCTGTGTGACTTCGGGTAAATCACTTAAGTTCTCTGTGCCTAAGATATCTCATCTGTAAAATGGGGATTAGGACTATGAGTCCTTTGGGAATAGTCACTGTTTCCAACCTGATTAACTTGTACGTACCCTAGTGCTTAGCACAGTGCCCGACACATTCATTCATTCATTCAATGGTATTTATTGAGTGCTTACTATGTGCAGAGCACTGTACTAAGCACTTGGAATGTACAAATCGGCAACAGATAGAGACAGTCCCTGCCCTTTGACGGGCTTACAGTCTAATCGGGGAGACAGGCAGACAAGAACAATGGCAATAGAGTCAAGGGGAGGAACATCTCATTAAAACAATGGCAAATAAATAGAATCAGGTTGATGTACATACATCTTATTAAACAAAATAAATAGGGTGTTGAAGATATAGATAGTTAAGCGGATGAGTACAGTGTTGAGAGGGTGGAACGGGAGAGGGGGAGGAGGAGAGGGAAAGGGGGGAGAAGAGGGTTTAGCTGTGGAGAGGTGAAGGGGGGGTAGAGGGAGCAGAGGGTAAAGGGGGGGAGTTCAGTCTGGGAAGGCCTCTTGGAGGAGGTGAGCTTTAAGTAGCGATTTGAAGAGGGGAAGTACTTCACAAATACCATTATATATATATATATATATATATATATATATATATATATATATATATATAAATATTACAAGGAGGCTGTGAAAATCCCAGCTCTAGGTTCTGTTTAGTCAAAAGTATCTATTGAATAGCCTTGGAGTGCCGAGCATGAACTAATCACTGGAAAGATTATAATGGATTTAGAAGATACACTCCCTATCTTCAAAGTTTTCAAGAAGTTATCAATCTAACATACTGTGACATTTCACAACTCCTAAATTGTGACTTATTTTAAAATCTGCCACAGACAACTCCTTTCGGCTTACCTGACTAACTTGAGACTATAAAAAAGAGGAAATATGTTATATAAAAACAGTCTATTCTTATTAACTTTATTATTACTTTATATGGTATTTTTCATCTATGGATTTAAAAAAGCCTCTAGGGTTCTACTTTTCTAGCAACTTTAATTTGTTTGCCACTATCCTAGCCAACATACAGTCTCCCCAGCCATAATTAAGAAAATCAGATAAACAACTAATATGCTAACTTTTCCTCAAGTATTTTGGACCTGAATGCTAGTCTTCAAGACTTTACTGAAAGTTCTCCCTGTTGACAATGCAAAACTGAAGCCGATGAAACCAAATATTTGGCTTCTC
Source organism: Ornithorhynchus anatinus (assembly GCF_004115215.2). Taxonomy (NCBI): domain Eukaryota; kingdom Metazoa; phylum Chordata; class Mammalia; order Monotremata; family Ornithorhynchidae; genus Ornithorhynchus; species Ornithorhynchus anatinus. Next base: position 115,003,021 of record NC_041729.1, read on the forward strand.
TTGTCTCCAAATCAAGTTCATAAAACTTAATGGATAGGATTTGGCCCTTTGCTATTTTAATATGTATAGCAAAAAATTAATTTTACGAAGCACTTACATGCTTTAAAGATATGTCCTCTGTTACTTCTGCTATCTGTAGTTCCTCTAGTTAAGCATATTTTGGTAACTGTTTCAATAGAGGTCATTTATCTGCTCCCCTTGTGGAGTAGTGCTGGGTTAATGCTGGCTTAACCACTGATGCTAGAGAAGCAGTGTGGCTCAGTGAAAAGAGCACGGGCTTGGGAGTCAGAGGTCATGGCTTCAAATCCTGTCTCTGCCACTTGTCAACTGTGTGACTGTGGGCAAGTCACTTAACTTCTCTGTGCCTCAGTTACCTCATCTGTAAAATGAGGATGAAGACTGTGAGCCTCACGTGGGACAATCTGATTACCCTGTACCTACCCCAGCTCTTAGAACAGTGCTCTGCACATAGTAAGCACTTAACAAATACCAACATTATTATTATTATCATTATAGAGGACAGGCCTGGGAATCAGAAGGACCTTGATTCTAATCTCAGCCCTACCACTTATCTGCTATGCGAACTTGAGCAAGTTACTTAACTTCCCTGTGCCTCAGTTACCTCATTTGTATTAGGGATTAAGACTGTTAGCCCATGTGGGACATGAACTGTGTCTAACCTGTTAAGCTTGAATCTACTCCAGCACTTAGGACAGTCTGGCACATAGTAATCATTTAACAAACACCATAACCACTCCCTACCCTGCCCCTCCCCCCAAAAAACAACAACTGATGCCTTTACAAGCAGGAGAATTCCTTCTCTGCCTGAAGAGAAAATGAATGAATAGGAAATTTTCAAAGGAGTCCTGCCCATCTAGAAGTCTTACTTAAACCCCCCTACAAAGAATGACACACGTATGGCTTATAGATAGATAGATATACATGCAAACATTCACACACACACAATCCCAAAGCACAGTTTACTAACAGTTCTCTAGATAAAGCAAGCTCCTATCCATCCCATTATTCATATCTCTATTAATTGAGCCTGCTGATTTATCATGTAATGGGTTGTCTCATTTAATCATCAAAACTATTATTCAAATACAAATATGTTTTCTTTTTCTCTGAGGGCTTCATTTCTCTCCCCCAGCTATCACTTTAGAAACAAGGAAAGAAAGGGTCACACTAAAAGGGTACACTCAAGTGAACACTCACAAACACTTCCAGGAAACATTTACCCTTAGGTGTTATTCTTGGACAGTTGGAAGCAAATGAGGCTAAGTCAAAGAAACTGTGGCTGACAGCTTTCTTTTGCCACTGCTGCGATGACCTGTGCCACCATTTCTGATGCCTGAATTCGTACTTTCACCACCACAAACTACACATGAGGTGGTGATGGGACAGCACAGGGAACAATTCCAGGGAACAGCTGGCAAAAATGATGGAAGAAACCACTAGGGGGTGACTTGTGTAAATTCTATTTTTCTGCTCTTATGTTCTCTGGTCTCATCTGTGTTATGCCATAGCCTCTCAAGTTCCTTTATCATAGAAGATGATGGTGCCATGAATCCTACCACAGTTTCTGATTTGGGCCAGAAATGAGACTTTTGGAGGTCCTCCCAGGCATTTACAGGCAAGCAGGGCAGAAATACCATTACAATCCCACCTAATGCAGGACTCCTGATCACTTTAAAATATAGGCCTTTTAACTTTAGGTTATTTTTCAGTCTCTTAATTGATAGGAATAGAGATAAGAATTATCTTGGAGTAGCCTCATTTACTCTGTTTCTCTTGGTCCTAAAGAACTGTGTCACTTATTCAAGGACCTTTGAGAAAACTATCTACTTAAAACACCTAATCCAACTCCTGCTAATAGCCTGAGTCATTTCTGGAAAAAAAAATGCTTCCTGCTGTACACTAGATTTCAACTTATGTTTTATTTAACTCAGCCATGTACCAACACTGACAGAATGACTAACAGCTGGGCATCATTTAACTCCCACATAAAAGTCCAATAGGAAACACTACTGGTATATGGGAATAGTTTTATCATTATAAAAGAGTGAAGTGATAAAGGATTTTACTGGCTATTTTCTCTTTCTCTCAGCAGTCTATATGCAATTTTTTAGCCTACAATTAAATTTTAACTTTCCAGCTAGAAGTCTACTAAGAAATATATATGCTTAATGTCTCCCAGGACACATATAACATCAGTATCTATAAATTGGCATTAATTATCATCAATGTTCTTCCATGAATTTCCTTCTAATGATATAAATCTAATATATAATAATGAAATTTGTGGTAAATTATGTTTTAGAGCCAATTCTAGCTATTTAAGGCAATTATACATACTCTCAGTCTGGAACACAGTAGTAAAATTTAAATCAAAGTGGCCGGCAAGAATGCTATTACTCCAAGGTACATTAGACATCTCATGTATTATTACTTAATCAGTCATTATATTAAAGGTAAAGCATAGCTGCTACATCTTTAAAACCCCTCGGCCTAACTGAAGGTGCTTCACAGACTTTTGGAGAAAGGATGTTACAGAACTGAGTGAGGGTTGCTGAGGAACTGCATTAGAATGAAGAGGTTTGGTGGGCTTCTCTAAAGCTCTGGTTGGAACTTGAAAAAGGTCCAGGATTGGTACAAGGTAGATCTAAGTGGAGTAGCGGCAGCCAGAAAGAGGGGAAAGTTTAGGGACAGAGTGAGTCCTGCCAAAAGAAAGTTTACATAACCACAGATTATTCTCTTGAGCCAAAGAGCCAAAACTACTTCTAGGGCATAACCCAAAATACAGTGTTCAGCACACAGTAAATGCTCAGTGAATACCACTGACTGATTCAATGATTGATACTATTAATTACCACACTCTTCGGCTTGCCCTGAATCACCCTCAAACCAGGATCTAGTTTAAGATATTCTCCTCTAAAACAGGAGCAGCATTCTTGAAGAATTATGGGTGTAGTATTTAAGCCTTGATTGGCTTTGAATATATCCACAAATCAATTTCTTGATACAACATATCACATTTTAGTAGGCTAGATGCATGTCACTGGAAGTAATTTCCAGAATTTCTCGATCAAATTTCATCCAAAATGAGTAGTAGCAACAGTCATTATGAAGAACTGGTGGAACATGATTTTCTTTAACATAAATGTCTTTGTTTTCCCATTCAAATAGCTTGTTTATAAAATTAATATTAGTCTCAGTGATATTTCCTGAATTTCTTATGCATACAGAGTGCTGAATAACTAAATAATAATGATAATAATGGAAATAGTAATGAGTGGTATTCATCAAAGCTTACTATGTGCCAAGTACTTGATTCTATTTATTGCTATTGTTCTTGTCTGTCTGTCTCCCCCGATTAGACTGTAAGCCCATCAAAGGGCAGGGACTGTCTCTATCTGTTACCAATTTGTACATTCCAAGTGCTTAGTACAGTGCTCTGCACATAGTAAGCGCTCAATAAATATGAATGAATGAATGAATGAATGAATGAATGAAGTACTGGAGTAAGTGCTGGGTTAGACACAAGATAAGTAGATCAGATGTTTGGGAAACATCAAAAAAGAAGCATAGGGTGCAATTCCTTCTCACAAGATGTTTACAACATAGTAAGGGACCAAAGATAAGCATGGGTGAAGATAGAAGTGTTTAGAGAAAGGACAAGTGTTAGAAATAACAGTCACAACAAATTAAAAAAAAACCCAAATATTTTTGAGTAATTAGATAAACTCATCCCTACTGACACGGTGTGTCAAGATGAACCTGGGCACCAGCTATCTCCAGATCAAAATGTTACTTGTGATGTAACTTCTCTGGCTGGAGGGAGCGGGGTAGAAAGATAGGTGTCCCTCACCTCTGTGTCAACTAAATAAGGTGTGGGGATGAAAGGGGCTGGATCAGCCCAAGCCGCAGGTAATGAATACCCGTCGCGTCTGACCCTCTGGGCAGTGGACCGAGACATGCAGCAGGAGGAGCAGCAGCAGGAACAGGCGTCACCATCCACATGTCTTTGGGTGGCCAGAGGGGTAGGCGGCCACTCTACAGGCAGGACCAGAACCCTGAGACAGGGTCTATGGGACGGGGAGAGTCTCGCCTCACCACGGGTGTGTAACGCCAAAGTGGATTTAAAGCAGAAGTGGATTCCTCCCGAGTGGGATATGCACGTGGTGGGAGGTAGCAGCCTTATCACGTGCGGCACATGCACAAGTGGATTCCTCCCAAGTGAGAAGGCACGTGGAGAGAGAGGGCCTCCTCACCACCTGCAGGCAAACCCCAAGTCAGCCCCACCTGGGTGGGACCCGAGTGTTCTGCCACGCACGAGTAACATGCAAGTATAATCCTCCCATTAGGTAAGCTCTAAAACATAATCATAATAATCATATTCCTCCCAAAAGGGAAGTTCAGTTTGTTGCGTCTAAATAATCAAATAGTTCAATTTGCCTGCCGGAATATATTTTCTACAAAACTCAGGCTTTCCGGCCTCTTGCTTTCTCTCTCTCTCGTGTCACTGCTCTGATTCTGAACCAACACATTCCCGATTGACAGGTGACCCATGGTTAATGAACAAGAAGGTAGGACAATTAATTAGTGAATATTTCCTGTGGTGGTAACTTTTTAGGAAGGCTGAGATGGGTCAGTCTCTTGTGTGGCTCAGTGGAAAGAGCACGGGCTTTGGAGTCAGGGCTCATGAGTTCGAATCCCAGCTCTGCCACTTGTCTGCTGTGTGACTGTGGGCAAGTCACTTAACTTCTCTGTGCCTCAGTTCCCTCATCTGTAAAATGGGGATTAAGACTGTGAGCCCCACGTGGCACAACCTGATTCCCCTATGTCTACCCCAGCGCCTAGAACAGTGCTCGGCACATAGTAAGCGCTTAACAAATACCAACATTGTTATTATTATTATTATTGTGTAGCAATCTGATTTGGAGTAGCTGGCTTGTTGCATTTGGGGAGCTATCTTGTTGCTTTGAGCCTTTGGGGAGATTGGAAAAACCAAAGGCAAAAATGGAAACAGTACCAGGCACTGTAGGTAACAGATGACACAGTGCTGAAAAGGAAAGGCTCTTATAAATACATGACGCAGAAGGCATTGTTAGTCACACCCGCAATTATAGACCAAGTTTTGTTGCTCTGACAAACTACAGCTGGTTACATCCCTCTTGGAATTTGACGGTAGTCTTCTATTACATATGCTGGGGGCCAGCCTTCCATTTATCTTTGGGTAAAGAAGAAAAGTTATACACCATATACTTTTTTTTCCCTTTGGCACTTGGTTAAGCACTTACTATGTGTCAGTCAGACTCAGTCCCTGACCTGCATGTGACTCAAACACTAAGTAGGAGGGAGAACAGGTATTGAATATCCATTTTATAGTTGAGATAACTGAATAACAGAGAATTTAAGTGATTTGCCCAAGGTCAGACAGTAGACAAATAGCAGAACTGGGTTTAGAATCAGGTCCTCTGACTCCCAAGCACATGCTGTTTCCACTAGACCAGGCTATTTACCAAATCCTCCTTAAAATTATCAGAGGAAAAAGGATGACTAAAAAAACCTTTTGCTGCTCGTTGAGGGCTAGGAATGTGTCTGTCAACTGTTTCATATTGTACTCTCCCAAGAGCTTAGTACAATGCTTTGAAGCAGCATGGCTCAGTGGAAAGTGCCTGGGCTTCGGAGTCAGAGGTCATGAGTTCGACTCCCAGCTCTGCCACTTGTCAGCTGTGTGACTGTGGGCAAATCACTTAACTTCTCTGTGCCTCAGTTCCCTCATCTGTAAAATGGGGATTAAAAGTGTATGAGCTCCACGTGGGACAACCTGATTACCCTGTATCTCCCCCAGTGCTTAGAACAGAGTGCTCGGCACCTAGTAAGCGCTTAACAAATACCAACATTATTATTATTTTTAACACAGTAAACACTCAATAAGATTCATTAATTGGTTCTATATTACCGAGTTTTTAACTGAAGCTATGGAACTACTATTCAGAATAGTTATAAGAGAGAGAATACACATAGTTCTGATTTCTTGGAAAACAGTATGGCCTAGTGGAAAGAGTACAAGCCTGGGATGAATCAGAGGACCTGGACTCTAATCCCAGCTCTGTCACTTACCTGCTGTGTGACCTTGGGGAAGTCACTTTTACCTCCCCCAGTGCTTAGAACAGTGGTGGACACACAGCACATGTTTAATATCATCATCATCAGTTACCTCGTCTATAAAATGGGGATTGAAACTGTCAGACCCTTGTGGGACAGGGACTGTATCTAACACAATTTACTTGTATCCATCCCAGCACTTAGTATAGTGCCTGGAACTTAGTGAGCACTTACAAATACCACAATTATCATTATTAACATGATAATAATAATGATATTAATTGAAGTTTGACATCTTGGATGGCTTCATCATAGGATTCATTCAGTTTGTAGGTCTCTGATACTCACATCTTCAACAAATAAACAGATATTTTCCTGAGGGATGAGTTTTGAGTGATTTTATTGCAAAGCAATAATGTGAACATTTAAATGTAGAATTCGGCAACAAATTCTATTTTCCTTTTTACAGCTGGCAAAATCCAAAAATATGTTAAAGGGTTCATTGAACCACAGTGGAAATTTGAGAATGAATTCATTGTCCACTGTTGATTGCAATGGTAATCTAAATACCAATACAGACTTGATTTTCAGCATGAAGAACAACATGGCCAAGTGAAAAGAGTATAGGCCTGAGAATCAGTCACTTCTCTGTGCCTCAGTTACCTCATCTGAAAAATGGGGATTAAGACTGTGAGCCCCAAGAGGGACAACCTGATTACCTTGTATCTACCCCAGCACTTGGAACAGTTATTGGAACATAGTAAGCACTTAACAAATACCATTATTATTATTATTGTTGTGTGAAAGAATGGTTACTATCACTGTCAGTTTCTCCAGGTCAAAGAATTTCCAGAATTTAAGATAATCTCTTCAGTGGTAAAACCTTCCCCTACTTGAATAGAACTTGTCTTTTGAAATCAAAGATAACACCCCTGATGGTGGTGCTGGGAGCATGAGGAGCAGCAGCAGTGGGAGACCACAATCATCCCCTCACACCAAAACATTAAGAGCTACACCTGTGTAGGAGAGAGGCAGCTCACCAGCATGCCAACTGTACTCCTGTCAGGTCTTACGCCACCAGGGAGGCTGAGAGACATCAGTGGCCCTTTTAAAAATTTTTAATGCTGAGAAGGCCGTAAAGTACATTTGACTGTGGTTCATGTGGCAACTGGACACTGAACTGTGAGTCGCAAGAACCTCTGCTCACCTAACCAGAAGTCCCTATCACCCTTGTCATATATATCAATGCTCTCATCCCTGGTACTGTGTTTGTGTTTATCTTGTTTCATCTTTCCTTCATTTCTCTCAATCAATTCTCATCTCCTTATCCTGAGATTGAGAACCCCTTGGAGTTTCTAAAGACAATATTCAATTCTCTTTACCGTACTTTTTTCAAGATCCTTGGCCAAAGGTAAGCCCTCGATACATATATATATTGAGATATATATATTTATATATTTATACCATTATTTATTTATATAGCTCTCAATATATATATATATATGTATTTATACCATTATTACTACTACAATTAGAAAGGTGAAGCTAAAATGACCGAAATGATCAAAAGGGGAGAAATTTGATTTGGGAGACTTCAAGGCAGTCTACCTGTTCTTCATTGCAGGCAAGATTCAGAACCCTTGAAAAAAGAGCTGATATAGGGTGTTGATTAAAATGTGCGATGCTGATGATTTGCGCTTGGCAGTGACATTTAAGAGAGCAGTGGCTGTCCTTTCCAGGAGTTGTCCAGCAGAGCCTTCAGGTAATGTGTCTCGTTAGGTCATTTGGGTCACATGTGCTGAAATTTGTGTTTCACTACCATTTGGAATATGGTACTTGGTGAATGTCACTGGGCATTATGAAAAATAACATTCCCCTAAAGTTTGCTCAAGACAAATACTAGTGTCTTTTTCCCTAAGTCAAGGTGAAGAAATTACAGTGTAAACACAGCAGGTATATTTACTACTACAAAATAGTCATATATAATGATAAAGACTTTTGTCTTCATTTATGTGTTTGGGCAAGAGCAAACTGAAAATGAATGTGTCCTAAATTAAAGTGGTTGCAAAAATACCCATAATTTATTCTTCAAATTACCCATTAAGTAAGAGACCAGAGGATAAACTCCATCCCTATGACTCTGCATTTTATACATGCTAATGAATTCATATATTGGCATAAAAGGGGTTAGGAATGCACTGAAAGGAGATTGATCTCCCTAACAGTTAATGAAACTGAAATGAAGACAAAAAGGCACAGTGCTGCAAATCCAGTTTTCACTGCTTGGAATTGATATTTACCCTTGGCAGTGCACTTTATTTATCGGAACTCATTATCACTGCTTTGGGATGGTAAACTACCTTTATCTAGAAAATGAAGGTTATCAAAGATCATAATACAATGAGGGTATCAGATATTTTCACAACACTTCAACATGCTTTTATTACTGAATATAATGCAGCAATCTGCACAATGTATTAGCATTACAATCATATTACCGGTGCCTTACCTGTAGTTTTATTGTCAAAAGAAATTATATTTAGTCAAGCTTGGATAATGGTGCAACTAAAGGCAATATTGAAAAATCAAAATCAAATACATGGAAATAAAACTGAGTGCACACAGGACAAACATTATTCTCTTTGCACATTACTATTCCACAGTAGCTGGCCCACAGATGTAGAGGAGAAACAGCACACGAGCAGAAATGACATAGCCTAAGTTATTGGGCAACAACAGAATAAGTAGCCCTTACCCTACAAAATAGTGAATGATAGTTTGGTTTAAAGAGCCCAGAGACAAAGGGGTTTTAAATTGAGCACCACAAAGGTTTCCAGAAAATAGACATTTCTGCTTTTATAAGCTTTTTTCCCCTGAAATATAGAGGTGGTTTTAAGGCAGTAATTCATTTTGCAGGTTCTGCTGACACCATAACTCACAAAAGTTTGGAAATGTCAGACAAGTGCAAGACGAATTGCTGCCTGTTAGGGATCTCTAATTATACGATAGATTTAAATTAAATGGAAAAATCTCATTCAAGTACAAAGGGAGTGCTCTAGTTGATAGCATGAGATTCCTAGTTTGATTTATCTTTTTTCAAAAAGGTTAAACAATGTTTAAAGGAGAGGAGGAAACAATAATAATAATTTATTACATTCAAATAGAAACAAACAGAGCATGGGGTCTTCTGAGGCTTGATGAGGATGCCTCAACCTTCTGACATAATTCAGTGAGACAGCCCATCCTGCCCATGTGTGACCCTAACTTCCTGACTGGCATCTGGTATCACATTTTTCTGGGGTTTAGTTGACCTGCAATTCAGTGGTTGGTTTCAGAGGACTGAACAATTATTCAAATGATTGACTCCCAAGAAGACAAACTGACTAAATGCTTTAGGCCAAAACAACCCTACTTTTTGTTATAGCCCCTGTTTCATATAAGCTGTGTCTCCACCCTGGCAGTAGAAAGTAGAGATGCCATTCTGGTCCGCCACATATGATCAGAACTGAGCTAGGACAGAAGGCAACTTTGAGCACAATCAGAATATATTCATGTAATGTCCCATAAACTTTACTTAACTGCAATCAATCCATCATTAATATTTTAGTGTTTACTATGTGTGGTGTACTGCACTAAGTGCTTTGGTACAATTCACCAAAGTTGATAGATTCAGTCTTTGCCCACAAAGAACTTAGAGTCTGCAGGTAGAGACAGACATTAAAATGAATTAGGGCTAGTGGAAATAGTAGAGTTTAAGAAAATATTTACATAAATACAATAGGACTGGAGTGAATATCAAAATGCTTAAGAGATACACAGTCAAGTTCATAGTCAAGGCAGATGGTAGGGTGGATAGGGAAAATAAATTGCTAAATCTGGGACACCTTCTTGACTACTAATTTAACTTGGAATTAAAGTTTCTAGTGGAACTGAAATCACTTTTGGAGAAATGACTTCACTTTGGTGTGGAAATGGCAAAATCATAAAAAAAATGATGAATTTAACTATTCACATCAATCATTTATGTAGAATCCCTCTTTTTTATTGACAAAACCTAAATAACTGAGTCAATTCTCCATTTGTTGATATATCTATCAGTGTATGTTATATGTTAAATATACTAATTTGGTTTCATAGAATAATTATCTGGTTTAGTTTTAATTTCACTCCGAGAGTGATTTTATGCTACAACACAAAGTGATTTGGCAATTATTGAGTTAATGTCATCACTATAAGTAGTTAACCTGAAACATTCAGACCCACAATAAATCACTTGGAAGCTCTGCATGAACCAGCAGGCTGTCTAACAGCCATAGGAATGCTTTTAGGATACAAGGTCTTAAGAAAACTATCACTGGCATAATTACCTATGGAATGACTGAAATAGTCTGGCAAAAATGTTTGGCAGCCAACATAGATGCAGTGGTTTTGTATAAACAAACAAAGCAGGAGTGGTAGAAGTAAAAGCAGGTTAATTTCATGCCATGAATTTTGTAGCAATCCCCAAATCCTGGTCATTCATGTGTGGAGTGGTTTAAGCTCATTATATTGTCTCCTGACACACCCCTTTTGAAGTGAGCTAAAATTTCAGTTGAAGAATAGGTATTTCAATCTGCTCCACTTGAATGGATTCATTTACATATTCATCTCATGAAAAGCCTGCATTTCCAAAGGCTAACTCTGGGAAGCAGTGGCATTTTTCTGACCCCAAATTTGACTACTTTCCATGTGAAGTAATATGCTCTTTACCATATCACATGAGAGACAGCGAGTGAAAAATTCTCCCCCAAAGTCAGTAGATGAAACAGACATGAAGGAGTGCCCACCGGACTCCACCATCAGTTGTGAAGGTGTCTGACCAAAGAGCCATTTTAGGACATCTTTTATGGTAGAGAAACTAAGCAATGATGCAGGAAATAGCTGACTAGCCTAACTATGAGGACTGTTGTGGCTACAGAGGTGGCTCCCAGGTGCTACAATATAACATTGTTTCTAGGTTAGATCACAGTAGAGTATGGCCAAAATGGGTATGGCCATAATTGGTTTTATACGTACAGTTCTCGTGTACATTTGGCAATAATAATGTTGGTATTTGTTAGGTACTTACTATGTGCATTGTTCTGTACTCCTGCCCACCTATTCAATTACAGCATTCCGTCATTCCATACCTACTGGAGAAAATGGGAGAGTGCCGTAGTGTACTGAAAACGACTAGCTCTATAATCGATTCCTCAGGAAGGTCCTCAGTCTCAAAGTCTTTATGACTATAGTAGTATTAAATGTAGTACTAATAGTAGTTGTAGTAATAACAGTATACGTGCTATAGTAGTAGCACAACATGTTATTGATGGATGCAATACACTTTACCCAGTGCATAGGAATTACAGCAGTAGCATGAGAGATGTTCCCTGCCCACAAGGTGCTTCCATGACAACATATATGAGAAGCAGCGTGGCTTAGTGGAAAGAGCACAGGCTTGGGAGTCAGAGGTCATGGGTTCTCATCCAGGTTCTGCCACTTGTCAGCTGTGTGACTTTGGACAAGCCATTTAACTTCTCTGTGCCTGAGTTACCTCATCTGTAAAATGGGGATTAAGACTGTGAGTTCCCTGAGGGAAAACCAGATTACCTTGTATCTGCCCCAGCACATAGAACAGTGCTTGCCACATATTAAGCACTTAACAAATACCATTATTATTATTATTGTTGTTATTATTATTATGAACAATAAAATATTACAAAATAATAATCAGGGTAAATTATTTTATTATTTTATTTATTTGTCTAATCAGACTAATAATTAATCCAAAAAATAGCTGCATAATTAATTTTACTTAAACATATGTGCGAAAGGATATAAACAAGTACAAAAATCCTAGAGGTGGCTACTACTTTAATATGACTCAGGAAATGATTAGAAAATCCTTGTTGTAGGACATGGAATTTTAGGTGTGCCAGATGCTGCTCTGTTCACTCTCCAGGGCTCGGGATGCCATTAGCAGTGCTCAGAGTATTCAGTGCACAAGCAGGGCTCCACCTTAAAGAGGGTGCAGGAAAGAGGAAGCAGGAGATGAAATGGAGTTGGAGGACTGGGATGAGAGAGTCAAAAGCCAGGTACAATTAGAAGGATATCTCGTGTGGAATAAAGAGGGTGAGTTGGGGTGAAGTGGTTGAGCAGAGTTGGTGAAGAGGCTTGAACTTCAAGAGGAGGTATTTCGTTTTTGTTTTTTGACACAGAGGATTATGAGAAGTCATTTTGGGTTTGAATAGTGGGGAGTACCTGTTTAATAAGATAATATATGTAGGAGTGTGCAGTGTAATTTGGAGTGGGGAAAGTTTGGGTACAGGGAAACCAGTAATGGGGCTGATAAAATACTCTAGCCATATCAGGGACCAAGGTGTTAGTAGTTTAGTTTGAGTGGACAGAGGCTGTCTGCCATCCACCTTGGGAGAGTCCATCAGTTCCAGAGGTTTAGAACAAACTTTAGATGAGAATTTAAAGCTGAAAGACAATTAAGCAATGATCAACTTTAATACTCTGAATTTGTTGTCTTTCATTGAGCGTATCTCTGTTTTTCTTGGTTCATTCAAGTTAATTTTAAAATAGGTTTCCAGATTTTAAATGATGAGCTAGCATTAATGAAAGTAGGAATATTAAAAAGTACCTAGAGAGATGGCATACCTAGTGAGATTGCTGTAACTGAAAAGCCTTATATAAAATGATTGCTGAAAAAGAGTTCGCCAAAAAGGGCCATGACTTTACTTCCGTAACTGATGGTACATTTTCTCTTGTTTCATTAGAAGTGAAAGACATTTTTCAACAACATCTTACTTATGTCAAACATCGAATATGACTTTAAGTCTGTTTAAGTCACAATGAGGATTTATTAGGCAAGGCAGCAGTGTAATGTCTCCTTGTGGACAAAGATCAGGTCTACCATTCTGTTGCATTGAACTACCCCAAGTTCTTAGTAGACTGCTGTCCATGGCACTCCCTCAATAAACACCAGTGATTGATAGTTCGATTAATTGAAAAAAATACAAATGACAAAACACATTATATCCATAAGTTTTGATGGTTTTCATTTTTGGGACTATAGATTGAAAAAATAATATTGTGGCAGGAAAAGGGAGGGGAAATAAACAAAGAGAAAAGAAAGATCAAATTTGAAAAAAGAAAGTATTATATTTTTCAATTTTACTTAACCCCACCCAATACTGATAAAAGCAAGAACAAAGAACAGAAGCTGAGGTTGCCAAAACAATGACAGTAGAGGTAAGTTCAACTTTTAACTTCACCAGCTGTTTTCCTCCCACTAGCCAGAGTCATCAGCCTAATATTCTAATTTTTGGAATTCATAGAAAATGTTATTATTATAGTCTACCCAGCATAGCTGTGTTCAAATCATTTATTCAAGTAATTTCTATTCAAGGGTTCTGTTTGCTTACGGGGATGACATCAATCAAGGGCTGTCAGCCTGAGTCAGTCTCAGTCCATGTTGACTCAGAATACTAACCAAAGATACAAAGCTACTGCCACTTTCTCAGATTGGGCAGAGCAAAAACCACAGCCCACAAAAGAGTTTTTTTAAATGCAATTTTCCTGAAAATAGAATTAGAAGAGAAAACTAGAACTAAGCCTTGAGCGACACCCACAGCTAGGGAGTGGGAGGCAGAGGAGCCATCATAAAAACTGACTAGGAGTGGTCTGAGAAGTGGGAGAACTCAGAGATGACTTTGGCAGAGAAATCTGGTATATTCATTCATTCAATAGTATTTATTGAATGCTTACTATGTGCAGAGCATTGTACTAAGCGCTTGGAATGAACAAGTCGGCAACAGATAGAGACGGTCCCTGCCATTTGACGGGCTTACAGTCTAATCGGGGGAGACAGACAGACAAGAACAATGGCAATAAATAGAGTCAAGGGGAAGAACATCTCGTAAAACCAGTGGCAACTAAATAGAATCAAGGCGATGTACATTTCATTAACAAAATAAATAGGGTAATGAAAATATATACAGTTGAGCAGACGAGTACAGTGCTGAGGGGATGGGAAGGGAGAAGGGGAGGAGCAGAGGGAAATGGGGGGAAAAGAGGGTTAATCTGTGGAGAGGTGAAGGGGGGGCAGTAGAGGGAGTAGAGGGACAAAGGGGGGAGCTCAGTCTGGGAACGCCTCTTGGAGGAGGTGAGTTTTAAGTAGGGTTTTGAAGAGGGGAAGAGAATTAGTTTGGCAGAGGTGAGGAGGGAGGGCATTCCAGGACCGCAGGAGGACGTGGCCCAGGGGTCGACGGCGGGATAGGCGAGACCGAGGGACGGTGAGGAGGTGGGCGGCAGAGGAGAGGAGCGTGCGGGGTGGGCGGTAGAAAGAGAGAAGGGAGGAGAGGTAGGAAGGGGCAAGGTGATGGAGAGCCTTGAAGCCTAGAGTGAGGAGTTTTTGTTTGGAGCGGAGGTTGATAGGCAACCACTGGAGTTGTTTAAGAAGGGGAGTGACATGCCCAGAGCGTTTCTGCAAGAAGATGAGCCGGGCAGCGGCGTGAAAAATAGACTGGAGTGGGGCGAGAAAGGAGGAAGGGAGATCAGAGAGAAGGTTGACACAGTAGTCTAGCCGGGATATAACAAGAGCCTTTAGCAGTAAGGTAGCCGTTTGGGTGGAGAGGAAAGGGCAGATCTTGGCGATATTGTATAGGTGAAACCGGCAGGTCTTGGTAACGGATAGGATGTGTGGGGTGAACGAAAGAGACGAGTCAAAGATGACACAGAGATTACGGGCCTGAGAGACGGGAAAGATGGTCGTGCCATCCACGGTGAAAGGGAAGTCTGGGAGAGGACCGGGCTTGGGAGGGAAGATGAGGAGCTCAGTCTTGCTCATGTTGAGTTTTAGGTGGCGGGCCGACATCCAGGTGGAGACATGCGAGCCTGAAGGGAGGGGGAGAGGACAGGGGCAGAGATGTAGATCTGCATGTCATCTACGTAGAGATGGTAGTCAAAGCCGTGAGATCGAATGAGTTCACCAAGGGAGTGAGTGTAAATGGAGAACAGAAGAGGGCCAAGAACTGACCCTTGAGGAACTCCAACAGTTAAAGGATAGGAGGGGGAGGAGGAACCTGTGAAGGAGACCGAGAATGACCGACCAGAGAGATAAGAGGAGAACCAGGAGAGGACGGAGTCTGTGAAGCCAAGGTGAGATAAGGTATGGAAGATTGAGAAGATGGTCGACAGTGTCAAAGGCAGCGGAGAGGTCAAGGAGGATTAGAATGGAGTAGGAGCCATTGGATTTGGCAAGAAGGAGGTCATGGGTGACCTTAGAGAGAGCAGTCTCGGTAGAGTGGAGGGGACGGAAGCCAGATTGGAGGGGGTCCAGGAGAGAATGGGAGTTAAGGAATTCTAAGTAGCGATTGTAGATGACTCGTTCTAGGATTTTGGAAAGGAAGAGTAGTAGGGAGATAGTCCAGAGTGTCAAAGGTCAAGGGGGATAGGATGGAGTAAAAGCAGTATGGCCTAGTGTAAAGAGCACAGGCCTAGAATCAGAGCACAGGGGTTTTAATCTCAACTCTGCCACATGTCTACTGTGTGACTTGGGGCAAGCCACTCAACTTCTCTGTGCCTGGTATCTCATCTGTAAAATACGGATTAAGATTGTGAGCACCATATGGGACATGGTCTGTGTCCAGCTTGATTAGCTTGTATTTGTCCCAGTTCTTAGTATAGTGTCTGGCATGTAGTGAGTGCTTAACAATTACCATTAAAAAATATGTGTGAGGAGGAAGTCATTAGAAACCTTGGAGAGGAGAGCCTCATGGAGTACGAGTGGCAGAAGCTAGATTATAGGGAAGAAGAAGGATCTAGAGAATTAGCAGCATCAGAGGGTGTAAATCCATTTGAGATATTTGAACAGGAATGATAGGAGTGAGATGCGGGAATATATGGGAAGTTCATTGTGTTTGAGAGAGGTTTTTTACTAAGGACAAGAGGCACATGGAAGTACTTGAAAGCAGAGGGAATGAACCCATTAAAGAGTGAGTGGTTGAAGATGGAAGCTAATAAGGGAAGAAGGTTGGACACAAGTGAGTTTTATAAGGCATGTGAAGAGAGTACATTTAAAAAGCGGACAGGGAAGCTCTTGAGTGATTAGGAAGTTATAAAAGGGCTGGGGAGGTCAAGAGGAGAATTGGAGAGATCTGCATGATGGTTTAGATTTTGTCAACAAATCGTTGCAAGATCATGGGGTGCAACTAAAAAAGGAGGTATTTGAGGATCTGAGGGCCATGGGCCCAAAATGGGCATAGTAGTTAATAAGGCAGGATAGATAGGCCATGCTACTTAAAAAAAAAGAGCAGGGTTATAGCAGGTGCTGTCAAATTTCAGATGCCAAGTTTGCAACTGGTGCTTGGACTTTTACCAAAAGTGTCTTACGGTGTGAGCATACGAGAGGAGAAATGGTACTCTGGTGGTGATTTACAGCTGATGGTGTGAAATTGTCGGATGGACAGGGGTGTAAGAGAATTGAGTCCAGCAGGGAGGGTATGGATTTGTGCATCATGTGAGGTGATGACAGATATGAAGTACGATAGCCTTCTATAAGAGGAAACAGTCAGGAAATTGGAGGTCTCTGTTGGGGGATTGGGGAATTTTTCATGGAAGAGATGTGTGGCACTGAAGGCAGGTGGTCAGAGTGGGATTTCTGTGTTGATGAAGTTAAAGATAGTACAGTGAATACTGATGATGAGATCCAGTGTAATAATAATAATAACCATGGTATCATTTAGAGTTTACTGTGTGCCAAGCATTCTACTAAGCTCTGAGGTTGATATTTAACTATATAAGCAGGTTGACTCAATCCCTTTTCCATATAAGCCTCATACCCTAAAAGGTTGGAAGAAGTATTTTATCCCTGTTTTAAAAATGAACTAATGGATGCTCTTACAATTTAAGTGATTTACCCAAGATCACATAGCAGGCAAGTGGCAGAGCAAGAATTAGAGCCAAGGTCCTTTGATTCTCAGGCCTTTGCTCTTCCTACTGACTCACTGTAGCTCAGTGAGAATATAAGTTGGTGAGTTGATGAGGAGATGGAGGTCAGCAGAGTTGAAGAGTAAGAGGAGGTTGGTGGCTGGGAGAGCAGCAGGAATGTCAACGTGATGTTGAAGTTTCCAAGGATCAATTCTGGTAATGAAGGAGAGAAGGAAATGGAGAAAGGCATTAAAATTGCTCAGAAATTTAAAGGAAGGGCAAGGAAGGCATCATCTAGCAATTGAAATGATTGATATAGGTGGGTGACATGAGTTCAAAGAGAAAGAGAAGAATGTAGAGTGTGGAATGGTTAAAAGAGGGATTGGAGTGGGGGCAAGAATCAGAACAACTCCTTTCTATTTTCCAGTGAGTCTGGAAGAGTGAGAAAAAATGAGGTCCTGTCAGGAGGGAGTAATAGGTGAGACAGTATCATCAGGAGTGAGGCAGGGTTTACTGATGACAGTGAGGAGTAGTGACTGGATCAGGAACAGGTGAAGATAAAGGCAAGCTTGCTCTCAGTGGAGTTGGGGTTCCACAGGCTGCATTTGGCTGGGATTGTGGGGTAGGAGTGGATGGAAACTAGTGGTATGTGATGATGAGTATGGGAGGTTGGGATTAGCAGTGGGAAAGAAGGATCAGGTCAAAATGACTAAAGGGTTGTGTGAGCTATGACAGAGTCCAAGAAGTTTCAGGACCACCCAGTCTTGCCTCTGTATCTCACAAATTTCCTTTAATATCTTTAGTAAATGGCTGATGGTGAAGAAAGGCAATGCCCAGAAATGATCAGCACAGGGTTTCTTAAAAGAGTATCTTTGGTTCTAGATGAGACAATGGCCACATCGTTGCTGCATTCTTAATGCTTTCCCATGGTTTCCACCCAAGTCCTAGAAGGCTCCTGAGGGACATTGAAAGAAACCACATATAACAGAGGAGTCAACTTCTTGTCATTTCCATTGTGGAGAGATTTTTTATGTGTTCTGGGTGAGGGTTCCACAGGAAAATAATCTTCAGCCTTGCAATTTATTTTTTCTCAGACGTCCCCCTGACAAGATGTAAACTAGAGTGCAGTCCTTCAAAATGTCCAATTAATCTCTAAAAGTAAGATTATAACATTTTAGCATTAGACATAAGTACCTGCATTAAAAATGCATGGCATTTAGAAGACCAAAGCTCCTATTTTATGTTCTTGACCAAAATTTAAATATACTGATGATTAATTTCCACTAGACCACACTATTGAGAAGCAGCATGGCCTAGTGGAAAGAACATGGGCTTGGGCATCAGAGGACCTGGGTTCTAATCATCGCTCCACCACATCTCCTGTGTGACTTTAGGCAAGTCACTTAGCTTCACTGTACCTCCCCCGCCTTATCTGTGAAATGGGGATTAAGACTGTTAGCCTCACATGGGACATGGATTGTTTCAAACCTGACTAGTTTGTACCCCAGCACTTAATACAATGTCTGGACATAGAAAGTTCTTAGCAAATACAGCTAAATAAATATTTATGAATATCTATGTCTTTACCCACATACATTCATATATTTAGTAGCTTTGACTACTGCATCTGCCTCCTCACGGACCTCCCAGCCTCCTGTCTCTCCCCACTCCAGTCCATACTTGACTCTGTTGCACAGATTATTTTTCAACAAAATCATTCAGTCTCTTTCCACTCCTCAAGAACCTGAGGAGTACAATACAGCAGCATTTGTAAACACATTCCTTGTCCACAAAGACTTTATACTGAGTCTAGAGTGAATTTTAAGTCTAGTCTCCACCTCCATATCAAAAAAAACTCCTTACATTCTCACCAAACCTAATGGAAGGCCAAGTATGTGTGTATATATATATGACTACTGCTGTGAATTTATGAAGGAAGATAAAATTACTGGTAATAATAATAATAATTACTGTGGTAGTTCTCAAGTGCTTACTAAGGCCAAGCACTGTTCTAAGCGCAGGGGTAGTTTCAAGGTAATCAGGTTGTCCAACATGGGGCTCACAGTCTTAATCCCCATTTTACTGATGAAGTAACTGAGGCACAGAGAAGTTAAGTGGCTTGCCCAAAGTTACACAGCAGCAAAGAGGTGGAGCCGGGATTATAACCCACATCCTCTGACTCCCACGCCTTTGCTCTTTCCACTAATCCATGCTGCTTCTCTGATCCGTCAATACTTTACACTGATCCTTCACTGTATGTCGAGGGCTGCATTTAGCACTTGGGAAGAGTAGTATATTCATTCATTCAATAGTATTTATTGAGCGCTTACTATGTGCAGACCACTGTACTAAGAGCTTGGAATGTACAAATCGGTAACAGAGACAGTCCCTGCCCTTTGACGGGCTTACAGTCTAATCGGGAGAGACAGACAGACAAGAACAATGGCAATAAATAGAATCAAGGGGAAGAACATCTCATTAAAACAATAGCAAATAAATAGAATCAGGGTGATGTACATCTCATTAACAAAACAAATAGGGTAATGAAGATATATACAGTTGAGTAGACGTGTACAGTGCTGAGGGGATGGGATGGGAGAGGGGGAGGAGCAGAGGGATAGTTCATGTCTTCAAGGCGCTTACGATTTCTTTTTTCTCCTGTATCCTTCACCTGGATGCACAGTAATACTGAATTGACCACCTTGTTGGGGATGTGCAGAAGAGCCAGAAACTCTCAAACCCACAAGTACCTCTCTGTTTGAAGAAGACCCCACTGCTAAGCACTAAGGGCAGATGTTGCTACTGCCACATGGAAATACCAAGCTGAAACTCAGCCTAAATTTCTTTGCCCCAAGCTATTTTCCAGAACTGAAAAAGGAAGGATCCAGCTCATATTAAATTTTTTAATTTGATATTTGGATCAAATAGTGGCAAAACATCAAGGCCTAGAGTGCCTGACACATAGTAAGCGCTTAACAAATACCACTATTTTTATTATTATATTTAGTTGGTCAGGGTTGACTTGTTTCTGAAACTCTCTTTTCTGTTTATAGAAATGAGACATGAGGACACTCCGATGTATGTATATTAATGAGGATTCATGATTTTTAATAATTTTACCCATGTCAGTTAATTAACTAATTAACCATATAGTCTACCAGTTGTTTATAGTTGAAGACACTGAAAAATTTTGACAAGTGTTAAGTGACAGGTTCTTCATCCATTACACAAGCTCAGTTGTTGTATGAATTACCTCTTTGCACTTCCAAAGTATTTTTTAGCTTTAATTATTTTTTATTGCTTAGTATGTACCCAGTAAATACCATTGGTTGATTTATTTGATTATGTGGGAACAGCCACCATCTACATCATAGCTCTTGTTTGCCTGCTGATGGATTGAAGAGGCTCAAGAGAGGAGCAGGTAGAAAGATTCTATGAACATTTTCCAGGTAAATACCTCGATGGATGGAAATCTAAGGAGAGGTCTGATAGTGTTTGCAGAATATGAAGGTTAAGTAGGTAGGGATCAGAATGAGGGTCAGAGTGAAGAAACAGAGGCAGTATCATGTTCCAGCTGGTCCCTTACCAAGAGACCACTAAGGTCTGCTGCCCACTTCACTCAACATAGCGTGGCTCAGTGGAAAGAGCATGGGCTTTGGAGTCAGAGGTCATGGGTTAAAATCCCGGCTCGGCCATTTGTCAGCTGTGTGACTTTGGGCAAGTCACTTAACTTCTCGGTGCCTCAGTTACCTCATCTGTAAAATGGGGATTAAGACTGTGAGCCCCACGTGGGACAACCTGATTCCCTTGTGTCTACCCCAGGGTTTAGAACAGTGCTCGGCACATAGTAAGCGCTTAACAAATACCAACATTATTATTCCCTTCCCATCAATCTCAATGAGAAAGCCTCAGCGTGAGGGTTCATCAAATTTTAGAAAACCAGGTTGACAATAAATTGAGCAGACACTTACTAGATACTATTAAATGAATAAAACAATGAATAATTAAATCATCATTTGATGTAAAATGGGATTTCTCCTATGGCAACCTGTGCCATATGTAATCAGTAGAGCTCCATAAATGCTACTGGTTGATTTACATTGCATGAGTCTAAGTTTTTGCCATTATCAATTTCTTTACTTAACATGTAAATAAAATAGGCACAATATTGTTACTATCAGGGATAGAAGGGCACAGCCCCTAAAATCTACCAATCAGAATCTCATTTTGTTACTATGGTGTTAGAAAAAAGGTTAGAATATTTGCATCAGTGAACTTAGTTCTTGAAACTACTTTAAATTCACTCTAGACTCTCAGTGTAAACTCTTTGTGGGCAAGCAATGTGTTTACAAATGCTGTTGTCTTGTACTTTCCTAAATGTTTAGTCATTCATTCATCAATCATATTTATTTAGTGCATACTGTGGGCAGAGCACTATATTAAGTTCTGCACAGACTAAGTGCTCAGTAAGTACCATTTATTGATTGATTATCAGGACATTCCTGTTATTCATTCATTCATTCAATGGTATTTATTGAGTGCTTACTATGTGCAGAGCACTGTACTAAGCGCTTGGGATGAACAAGTTGGCACCAGATAGAGAGTGTCCCTGCCGTTTGACGGGCTTACAGTCTAATCGGGGGAGACGGACAGACAAGAACAATGGCAATAAATAGAGTCAAGGGGAAGAATATCTCGTAAAAACAATGGCAACTAAATAGAATCAAGGCGATGTACAATTCATTAACAAAATAAATAGGGTAACGAAAATATATACAGTTGAGCAGATGAGTACAGTGCTGTGGGGATGGGAAGGGAGAGGTGGAGGAGCAGAGGGAAAAGGGGAAAATGAGGCTTTAGCTGCGGAGAGGTAATGGGGGGATGGCAGAGGGAGTAGAGGGAGAAGAGGAGCTCAGTCTGGGAAGGCCTCTTGGAGGAGGTGAGTTTTAAGTAGGGTTTTGAAGAGGGAAAGAGAATCAGTTTGGCGGAGGAGGGAGGGCGTTCCAGGACCGCAGGAGGACGTGACCCAAGGGTCGACGGCGGGATAGGCGAGACCGAGGGACGGTGAGGAGGTGGGCGGCAGAGGAGAGGAGCGTGCGGGGTGGGCGGTAGAAAGAGAGAAGGGAGGAGAGGTAGGAAGGGGCAAGGTGATGGAGAGCCTTGAAGCCTAGAGTGAGGAGTTTTTGTTTGGAGCGGAGGTCGATAGGCAACCACTGGAGTTGCTTAAGAAGGAGAGTGACATGCCCAGATCATTTCTGCAGGAAGATGAGCCGGGCAGCGTAGTGAAGAATAGACTGGAGTGGGGCGAGAGAGGAGGAAGGGAGGTCAGAGAGAAGGCTGACACAGTAGTCTAGCCGGGATATAATGAGAGCCCATAACAGTAAGGTAGCCGTTTGGGTGGAGAGGAAAGGGCGGATCTTGGCGATATTGTAGAGGTGAAACCGGCAGGTCTTGGTAACGGATAGGATGTGTGGGGTGAACGAGAGAGACGAGTCAAGGATGACACCGAGATTGTGGGCCTGAGAGATGGGAAGGATGGTCGTGCCATCAACGGTGATAGAGAAGTCTGGGAGAGGACCGGGTTTGGGAGGGAAGATGAGGAGCTCAGTCTTGCTCATGTTGAGTTTTAGGTGGCGGGCCGACATCCAGGTGGAGACGTCCTGGAGGCAGGAGGAGATGCAAGCCTGAAGGGAGGGGGAGAGGACAGGGGCGGAGATGTAGATCTGCGTGTCATCTGCGTAGAGATGGTAGTCAAAGCCATGAGAGCGAATGAGTTCACCGAGGGAGTGAGTGTAAATGGAGAACAGAAGAGGGCCAAGAACTGACCCTTGAGGAACTCCAACAGTTAAAGGATGGGAGGGGGAGGGGAAGGAGGCTCCAGTGAAGGAGACCGAGAATGACCGGCCAGAGAGGTAAGAGGAGAACCAGGAGAGGACGGAGTCCGTGAAGCCAAGGTGAGATAAGGTATGGAGGAGGAGGGGATGGTCGACAGTGTCAAAGGCAGCAGAGAGGTCAAGGAGGATTAGAATGGAGTAGGAGCCATTGGATTTGGCAAGAAGGAGGTCACGGGTGACCTTAGAGAGAGCAGTCTCGGTAGAGTGGAGGGGACGGAAGCCATATTGGAGGGGGTCTAGGAGAGAATGGGAGTTAAGGAATTCTAAGCATCGATTGTAGACGACTCGTTCTAGGATTTTGGAAAGGAAGGGTAGTAGGGAGATAGGGCGATAACTGGAGGGGGAAGTGGGGTCAAGAGCGGGTTTTTTTAGGATGGGGGAGACGTGGACATGTTTGAAGGCAGAGGGGAAGAAGCCCTTGGAGATTGAGTGGTTAAAAATAGAAGTTAAGGAAGGTAGGAGGGCAGGGGCAATGGTTTTAAGAAGGTGAGAGGGAATGGGGTCCGAGGCGCAGGTGGCACTTGCGAGGAGGGAGGAGATCTCCTCTGAGGATACTGCAGGGAAGGATGGGAAAGTAGGGGAGGGGGTTGTTGGGGGGGAGGGGAGAGGCGGAGGGGTGACTTTGGGGAGCTTAGACCTGATCGTGTTGATTTTCGTGAGGAAATAGGTGGCCAGATCATTGGGGGTGAGAGATGGGGGAGGGGGAGGAACAGGGGGCCTAAGGAGAGAGTTAAAGGTCCGGAACAGTCGGCGGGGGTGACGGGCATGGGTGTCGATGAGGGAGGAGAAGAAGCTTTGCCTGGCGGAAGAGAGGGCAGAGTTAAGGCAGTAAAGGATAAATTTGAAGTGTGTGAGGTCGGCTTGGTGCTTGGACCTTCGCCAGCAGCGCTCAGCAGCTCGAGCATAGGAGCGTAGGAGGCGGATGGAGGAGGTGATCCAGGGCTGTGGGTTAGAGGAGCGAGAGCGGCGGACGGAAAGGGGGGCGAGAGAGTTGAGATGAGTAGAGAGGGTGGAGTTGAGAGCGGAGACTTGATCATCGAGAGTGGGAAGAGAGGACAGGGCGGCAAGGTGAGGCGAGATGCTATTGGAAAGACGGATGGGATCGAGAGAGCGGAGGTCTCTGTGGGGCAGCAGCAAAGATTTGCAGGGGGAGGGACTGTGAGAGATGAGGCAGGTGAGAAGGTTATGGTCAGAGAGAGGGATTTCAGAGTTGGTGAGGGAGGAGATAATGCAGCGGTAGGAGATGACGAGATCGAGGGATTCATGCAAATGGCACATCCACATTTGTAGCAAACAGGAAAGTAGCTCAATTCCTTGCATGTTTATCAGTTTAGATTTATATTTGGTGTGAGTCCAGAGAGTATATCCTTAATAGTGTATAAAAGTGGCTGGAATTCTGAATGTACTAGTAAATCCATAGAGTATCTATGTGACTTGGGACAAATCATTTGCTCTTTTTTACCCAAATGCATTCCTAGCTTCTGTACTGTTTTTCTCTACCCCTCCCATCATTTAGTTATCCCTCAGTCTTACAGCTTTGCAGATTTCAAGAAAAATGAATCATCACCTATAGAAAACCTATTTAATTCCCCCAAACCAATCTAAAGGGAACAATATAAAGATGGATCATAGTAAATGTCACATGTCATTTAGATTTTGGCTTGTAAGATAGTACATGTTGTTATGGTTGAAAGTTTGAATGTGAAGCAAATGAATGTAATCATTAATATTAACATAAATTTATGTGCTCTGTGTGTATTCATTCTGAGTCCTTGTGAATGGGCTCAGATAGAGAAGTGGTGTTGCCTAGGGAAAAGAGCATAGGTCTGGGTTCTAATCCTGACTCTGCCACCTGCCGAATGAGTGACTTTGGTCAATTTTATTTCCCTCAATCCCTCTCTCCCCACCTTCAAAGCCTAGCCTTCCCAGACGAGGCTCCCCCTTTCCTCTTCTTCCACTCTCTTCTGCATCATCCTGACTTCGTCCTTTTGTTCTTCCCCCATGCCAGCCCAACAGCACTAATGTACCTATCTGTAATTTATTTATTTGTATCGGTCTGTCTCCCAGCTCTAGACTGTTAACTCATTTTGAGCAGGGAATGTGTCTGTTTATTGTACTATTGTACTTTCCCAAGCACTTAGAACAGTGCTTTGCACACAGAGAATGCTCAGTAATTACAGTTGTATGGATGAATGCTAAAATAAGGATGAAAAACTTGTTCTCTGATTTCCTTAAGACTGTGAATCTCAGGTGGTGCAGGAACTGTGACTGATCTGATTGTATTGTATCTATCCCAGAGTTTGGAGCTTAGTATTTGTTAACAAATACAATTATCATTATTATTAGTAGTAATGATAATGTAATTGGTAAAAGTTACTAATGTACAATTAATGCTTGGCCTATATTCATGTTATCTCTCGGTGGATATAAAGTTCCTCTGTTTCTCAGTACATTTCCACTACACTACTGAACTCAAAATACTTTCCAGTTTGGGGGATTAATAGGCCTGTTTTCAAGCTCCTCATGAACATGATTTAAAAGTTTTAATCCTCCCCCATTCTATAGATAATTTCAGGAGTTTATAATGTCAAGAGACTCTTCACCTTTCTGATTACATGTTACCACTTCAAATATGTTTCCTAGACTATTTTACATTAGAAATTATCTTTTCATTAATGGGAACTGATAAAGGGGAGCTTATGCTTTTTAAAAAAACAGATATAACATACCTTTGTTGTGCACGAGGCAGTGTTGCTCTGACATTTCTCAAGATTTTATAACTCATATCTATTGCACGTGTTGCACATTTTTAAGATCTTTCAAAACATTTTACAAAGTTAATGGAATAAGATAAATGACATGAATATCATAAAATCAGAACAACATTTTAAAAAATGATATTTGAAACACAAAATGAGATACGTATTCGGAGTCCACAATTCTTTTAGCCAAAGAATCGATGACCAGCTTTAATCCCTGGTATTTTAGCAACTTTAGTTTAAATTTTTAATTTATTTGAAAAGCTAAGTATATTTTCATTAGAAAATTCAAAGACTATTAGTTAATATGGAAAAGGGGCTGCAGATTGTAGGAAATAATTAATCAGGACAGAAGCATTCGATGCCTCAATGTGGCTAGTAGTTTCATATTTGAATATGGACCCAACATCTACCTTTTAAAAGTCATTAACAAAAATGTTGACCCACCATATTGAGTAAACATTCATCATCTCGGTTGAGAGGGTTCTTCCAGTTTTTAAGTCACTCTCCACAAGGGTCTTTAACAGACATATTCTTTTTTTTTGGTCTTTGGATTAAAAATTTCCAATTACTTAAAATAGTCAGTGGGCTCAAGTCTCTTTTATGCAAGTTTCTTTTTGAAAGAGGTAATGAACTCTTAGCCTGTTCAACAACTATAATCAATCAATGGTATGTATTATGCACCTACACTGTATAGAGCCCAGTACTATTCTCTAATAGACTTTTTTATTATCTATACTCTCAAGGAGATTGCAATCACCAGTGTCAAAAATGTCAAAAATAAGTTAAATTATATTGAACTTATATAGAAAGAATTCCCTGGTAACTCCCCAGACCTCTAGTGTATGAACCCAAAGCCAGCCTTAGCACTTAAGTATCTATACTCATCCTTTGGGTAGAAACACACCCATATTTAATTGAACATGGAGCTCGAGGACTTTTTTTTTGCAAAAGTTATGTTTGTGGCTATTATTTTTTTGTTTGTTGCTTTTATAAAGATTTGTTTTTAATTTAATTTACCCTACTTTTTCTCCCTGTGTTCCTGTCCATCACCCTCTAGACTGTGGGAACCCTGTGGTCTAAAGACCAAGTCTAAAATATCCATTTTTGCTTTTGTACCAGGGCTTTGTGTGGTTGCCTGCACATTTCAAATCCTTATTAACAAAGAGCAAAGCAAGTCATAGTTCTATGTGCCAATGCTTCAACAAGTCAATCAATCATGGAGCCCCTACTGTGTGCAGAGCAGTATACTGAAATATTTTTGATGGCTGGATGGGTGAGTGCACAAATGATCAAAAGCTTGAGAGTCAGTGATTTATTACATTATCTTTGAAGCCACTATAGTATTTCTTAGGGCCACAAAAGCAAACAGGGAGTATTAAAAACTCAGGAAATTTAATTTATGTAGAATGTTGTAATTTTGTGAAAAGAGCACTGGACCATAATCCAAGACTGATGGATTTTCTTCATAATTCCCAGTTTTCTAATTAAAATTTCCATATTACTTACATGTAATTTGAAATTTTGTCCTACTTCAAACAGGTTTATTTCTACCAGTGAAGAGGAATATTAGAACCTTACTAATGGATCGTATATAAGGTACTCTGGTGCCTAAAGAACACAATCTAGGAAGCTTCATACAATTTTTGGTTACTTCTTAATATTTTTGCTTCCTATAGGTTGCCAAGGGAAGTCTGGACTGGTGGAAAATCAAAAGGTATAAGATGACTTGAAAGTTAGTATCAATTCAGTTGTTAGTTTCTATTTAAATGAGTTTAGCTTTGAGACCTAATTTATCTGACTTTTCCTTTTTTAACTAACCTAGCTCAGTGAAAGCATCCATCTTTCTAACCTTAATTTATGGATCTCTTGACACCCTTTGGCAATACTATGCATGTCTGATTTATTTTCTTTTCTCAGTTATTTCTAAAAGCTATTAGTTGCCCTGAATTATCTAAAGATGGTGAAAACTGGCAAGGACATCAGAACGCTGACTACAACTCTCCCTCCATTGAACTATCAGCACTTTCTCATACAACAGCTTAAAATCAACAATTTAAACATTTACTTAGTTGAAAATCAATGCTTTTAAATGGCTTCAATGCCATTCTTTCTTTAGTGTTTCCTTGAGTATGCAAATGTAATTCATGACAATTTTGCAAATAGCCCCTGGCCAGTTAAGAAGAAAAGAATTATATGTGTATTATTTTTATGTTTGTGTATCTTTTTCGGGGATAGGTTAAGCTGGATAAATATTCTGTTGGTCAGTAAGTTTTCAGTACTAGTTTATATAGTTGTGATCTCATTTAATTAAACAAATAGTCTTCAACATTGATGCTAGAAGGTCTTGGGACAAAGATTGAAAAATATATATATAATTTTTTTACTATAAATATATAGTATAAATACAAACATATATCAGAAGTCTCTTTTGTTGGAAGAAGAATGTTCTTATACTAGCAAACTCGTTATGGGCAGGAATGTGCTTATTTATTCTATATTATACTCTCCCAAACACTTAGTACAGTGCTTTGCACCCAGTAAGTGCTCAATAAATGTGATTGAATGATTGAGTGAATAGTTTAGTCAAATGCTTGCATTCAATAATAATGCAACAATAATGCAACAAGTTGTGGATCCAGAAAAAAACACTATTCTTTGGTCTATGTTTTGTGCATTGATGCAGTTCTGTAGGACTCCCAGCAAGGGGACAGACTAATTGAAACCCAACCTGTCAATTAAAAAAAAAAAATGACTGTTTACCTAGTGTAAGAGGAACTGGCAATAGACATACAAGTAAAGATGAGTATCATAAATACAGCCAAAACAATAAATTGACAACATACATGACAATGCTTAGTGCAGTGCTTTGCACACAGTAAGCACTCAGTAAATGCGATTGAGTGAATGACAACACAAAACTGCTAACATTCACTCCTGCTAAGGGAGTAGTTTTCAATCTTTTCAGAGCTCTGATTTGACAAACCCAGCAGCCACAACTTGTTAAATATTCTAACTTCTGACTGATCCACTACAATGGTCCAGGACTTGACTTCAGTGATGGGAAATATTCATTCATTCATTGTCGTATTTATTGAACACTTACAGTGTGCAGAGCACTGTATTAAGTGCTTGGGAGAGTACAATACAACAATAAATAGACACATTCGCTTCCAGGAAGCATAAGGGGCATATCTCTTTAAGGACTCTTTAAGTCCGATTAGACTGTAAGCCCGTCCGATTAGACTGTAAGCCCGTCAAACGGCAGGGACTGTCTCTATCTGTTGCCGACTTGTTCATTCCAAGCGCTTAGTACAGTGCTCTGCACATAGTAAGCGCTCAATAAATAAATAAATACTATTGAATGACTCCAAAAACCCAGGTGGAAAATAAGCCACCTGAGGCTATATGACTGCCATTCCAGCTTCTGGAGTTTAAATTGTGTATTATATCATAAAAAACTTGGGTACAGGATATATACATGTGAAGGTCTACTTTGAAAGATTTAGTGAAAAAGTTTAGTGATTGTATTTCAAACTTATATGTCTAAATACCATCATTATTATTAATATAAATATCAAATTTCATATTTTTCTCTGCATATTACTAAAGAAATATCATCTTTGGCTAGTACTAGAAGAGGGACCAACCCAAAACAAAACACCCCTGTTCATATCTCTGTTGTTGTATGTCTAAATCCAAGTTTTGAGTTTGAGTGGGAAACTGGAACTTCAAGAAATTTTGATGTTCATCTTCCTTAAGTAATGATTCATATTATGTAAAATGTATAACTAAATTTTCCATCAGAATTTTGTTTCAGGTCACTCACTGGGCATCTGAAAAGATAATGAATTCAAGATTTAGATTATAGATACACTAAATATTCTTGTGTAACTCCAACTGTTTTAACCTGTGCCTTATTTGGGTTTTATTTTTTAAAATAACCAATGTCATGTCTTACTAAAATAAAAATAAGTCAAAGGCTACTTTTATTGGATTTTATGGATTCTAACTAAATAGTCGAGAAATCTGTTTCAGCTGAGTCTGTTTCCCAGTGATAAGGATGTAGGAGCTTGAACCTCTTACTGTGTCCCCTTCTCTACTTCCAGTTAATCAGCATATACACTGTGGCTTAGTGGATAAAGCATGGGCCTGGGAGCCAGAGGACCTGGGTTCTAATGCCAACTCTGCAATTTACCTTCTGTGTGACCTTGGGCAAGTCACTTAACTTTTTTGTGTCTTGGTTTCCTCAACTGTAAAATGGACCTTCAATGCCTGGTCTACCTACTACTTGATTGTAAGCCCCATGTGGGACAGGGACTGTACTTAGCCTGATTAACCCCAGCGTTACAACAGTGTTTGTCACAGAATAAACACTTAACAAATACCATTAAAAATCAATATTTGACTGTATATATGCAGAGAAATCATAAGAAATACCATAATCGTTCCTACCAATATTACATTCAGTCTAGTATTCTGTCTTCAGTGGTAGCAAGGATAATTCAGTTAATAAGTGCACCAGTGTTGCCTAGTGGAAAGAGCATGGGCCTGGGAGTTAGAGGATTTAACTTCTAATCCTCCTTCACCCACCACTTTCTGCTGTGTGACCTGGTACAAGTCCCTTACCTTCTCTGTGTTTCAGTTTCCTCATATGTAAAATGGTGATTCAGACTTACTCCCTCCTAGTTGGACTGTGAGCTCCAAGTGGGACAGGGGCAGTGTCCATCCTGATTATTTTGTAACTACCCCAGAGCTTCATTCTGTGCTGGGCTGACACAAGTGCTTAATGAGTATCACAGTTATTTGATGACCTCTTAAATGTCCATGTAAATGTGTGGGATAGGGCTACCTGTTATACTCTTAACTTTTCTCTCTATAGCTCTGTCTTTGTAGCAGATTTAGAGGAGCAGCGTGGCTCAGTGGAAAGAGAACAGGCTTATTAGTCAGGGGTCATGGGTTCTAATCCCAGATCTGCCATTTATCAGCTGTGTGACTTTGGGCAAGTCACTTAACTTCTCTGTGCCTCAGTTCCCTCATCTGTAAAATGGGGATGAAGACTGTGAGCCTCATGTGGGACAACCTGATTACCCTGTATCTACCCCAGCACTTAGAACAGTACTCATTCATTCAATAGTATTTATTCAATAGTATTTATTGAGCGCTTACTATGTGCAGAACACTGTACTAAGCGCTTGGAATGAACAAGTCGGCAACAGATATATGCCGGCATATAGTAAGTGCTTAACAAATACCAACATTATTATTATTAATCCAAATTCACCTGAATCTAGTGGCATTTTCTACCTACACAACTTTCTGTCAGAATGAATCCCATACGTTTAGAGAATAATGATTCTTGAAGGTAGTT
This sequence comes from Ornithorhynchus anatinus, assembly GCF_004115215.2. NCBI lineage: Eukaryota > Metazoa > Chordata > Mammalia > Monotremata > Ornithorhynchidae > Ornithorhynchus > Ornithorhynchus anatinus. The sequence continues at coordinate 115,034,112 of NC_041729.1, forward strand.
TTTCATCCCCTAAATTTGCATTAAAGCACTCAAACTCAAGTATCAAACTATCGTAAGTAATGATTGCACAACAAACATTTGGGTGTCTCAGTGCACTGGTCATTTTCTTTTTTTTATGGTATTTGCTAAGCACTTGCTATGTTCCAAGCACTGTACTAAGTGCTGAGATAGATACCTGTGAATCAGGTCCACATGGAGCTCAGTCTTAATCCCCATTTTACAGATGAGTTACCTGGGGCATAGAGAAGTTAAGTGATTTGCACAGGGTCAAAGAGCAGGCAAGTGGCAGAGCTGGGATTAGAACCAGGTCCTTCTCGCTCCCCGGTCCATGCTCTGTTCACTAAGCCACACTGTTTCTCTGAGCCCATTCTAAGACTACTGGCATCAAGGTAGAGTAGAGGCATTGTGGTCCAGTGGAAAGAACATGGGCCTGGGAGCCACTTAAGTTGACTTAGGTTCTAATCCTAACTCTGTCACTTTCATTCAATAGTATTTATTGAGCGCTTACTATGTGCAGAGCACTGTACTAAGCGCTTGGGATGAACAAGTCGGCAACAGATAGAGACAGTCCCTGCCGTTTGACGGGCTTACAGTCTAATAGACGGGCTTACAGTCTTGCTGTATGACCTGGGGCAAGTCACTTAAATTGTCTGTGTATCAGTTACCTCATCTGTAAAATGGAGATTAAGAGTACAAGTCCTATGTGGGACAGGGACTGTGTCCAACCTGATTAGCTTGTAAGCACTCAATAAATACGATTGAATGAATGAATTTTAGTGCTTAGTGAGTACCCGGAATAGAGTAAGCACTTAACAAATACCATAAAAATAGATATCTACTAGAGCTTTCTCTACCTCTCCATCCTAAAACTCAGGAAAATGCTTATTATTAAAGGCTTATTTCAGAGTGAAAATAGAGAACAGAGCCTCTCCCACTTCTAGGCATTTGCTTTCAATTAGGCAGGTTCATCTCTGTTCATGAGGTCAGAAATTTCACGAGTAAAGTGAAAATGCCCTGCTAGAATGCATGCAAATCCAGTACACATTTTGCTAAAATTTTGTTAGACATTTGGGGAAAATTTGTTTGACAAATATGAGGCTGCGTGGGTCCAGGATACTGTGACACTGGAAAAAAATGTTGTGCATGTGCACTAAACTTTGGAAAAGGTGAATTTTACTTCATGGGTTTTTCTTAACCTGGGGTTTTGAAAGAAAACAACTGTTTATTTGAACCCCACAACAAAATACAGTTCCCTCATTACAGGAAAGAATAGGTGTACACTTCCTATGCAACCATCCTATGGTAAAATTATAACTATATGGACTGTTCTCAAATTCCCCAAGTCTCAACTGACCGTCAACTAAGCTGTCTTTACTGTACTTCCAAGTTGTTCCAAATTGGAATCTCTTTCTCACTATTTTTCCACAAGGGCAGGAAAGCTTGAACTTGCTATACAGTGGTGGCCCTTACATGGCATGCCAGAAGTAGAAGAGAAGCAATATGGTCTAGTGGAAAGAACATGGGTGTGGGAATCAGAGAACCTGGGTCCCAGTATTGGCTCTACCAATTGGTATCTGTGTGACCTTGGACAAGTCACTTAACTTCTCTGTCCCTTAATTTCTTCAATTGTAAAATGGGATTAAAGGTCCACTTCTACTTGGACTGTGAACTTCACACGGGACAGGGATGTGTCTCATCTAATTACCTACCCCAGAACATAGAACAGACACATAGTAAGTGCTTAACAAATACCTTTTAAAAAGTGTTGAAACAATGAAAAGTATGGAGTTTAAACTGATGTCTCCCTTGCCTCCATGAAACACTGGCTAGGTTTTCTTCACAAATTTCATCCTAGTTTTCAGTAAAGCTAAAGAAAGATGTGAGCCTGATGAATATCTACAGGAAAATATGATCAGTGCAGTTTAAATTTAAGGTTAGGATTATTCCAAATATTCACAATTAATTTCTTGAGAATTGTTTGTCTAAAGTGTTACCAATTGCTCTTTAACCAATGTGCATCTATTTTGGTATTGCCAGAGTTTAATTTTTCATTTTTCTCTACTTACATAAAAACCAAGAGTTAAATGAATAGCTTTATGCTGGTTTTTTTCCCTATTTCACTGGCTCTTCTTGAAAGAGCCTTCTCTTTTCAAAGGCAGTGCATGTGACCTATCAAAACTTAAATGAGGAGCTAATGAAGACCAATGAGACACCTGACTTGGGCAAGTTCCAGATTCCACAATTGTGGCTTAAATTTTAGCTGTGAAAATATAAGTAGAATTTATTGTATTCAATCCATCACTAATATTTTTTGAGCACTCACTGAGTGCAGAACATTGTACTAAATTCTTGGGAGAGAATTTCAGGTACTAATAATCATGGTGTTATTCAGTAAATATGCACCATGTGCCAACCACTGTACTAAGCACTGGGTAGATACAAGGTAATTACATCACACTTGGTTCCAAGTCTAAGGGGAAAAGAGAACAAGTATTTTGTCCTCATTGTACAGATGGGAAACAGAGAAGTTAAAGTTCTTACCCATGGTCACACAACAGGCAAGTGGTAAATATGGTATTAGAACTCAGATCTCCTGATTCCTAGTCTCATGTTCTTTCAAAGACCTCTATTAGTCAGTCAACCAGTGATGTTCATGAAGTGTTTAAAATTTGCTAAGTCCTGTGAGAAAGTACAATGCAGTTGATGGACACAGTCCCTACCCACAAGAACTTTACAATCTAGGGAGGTTCACAATCTCTCTATCACTTTACATTTATTGATTTATAGAGAAACAGGGTGTTTTGTGTAGGGAGGCTGAGTATGCTTAATTTCTCAGTTCTCACACTTCTTAATGTCTTTTTCAGTGATTTTAATACCTTGTGATTTGGCTTCAAGGAAGAAAAAAAAATCTTCGGTGAATGGAATCCAGAGTTTTCAATGTAGAACTACAAAAGTTAATTTGAAGAGAGAATTAGGAAATGAGAAACTTCTGAATCTAGCAGCAACATTAGGAAAGGGCTAAAATAGTTGATAATATCAGACAAGCATATTTTGGATCCATTGTAAATGATAATTTGGGCAATTGGGTATATTACTGGGAAAAGAAAGCTTCACTGATGGCAGGAGCATGACTGTATCATGGCCTAGTGGATAGAGCATGGGCCTGGGACTCAAAAGGACCTGGGTTCTAATCCAGGCTCTGCCACTTGTCTGATGTGTGACCTTGTGCAAATCACTTACCTTCTCTGTGCTCCAGTTACCTCATCTGTTAAAAGTGGGGATAAGTGTGAATCCCATCTGGGAGAGGAACTGTGTCCAAACCAATTAGCTTATGTCTACCCCAGTGCTTAGAAAAGTGCCTGGAATATAGTAAACACTTTACAAATACCATAAAAATAAGTTCCTAAGGACTTATTAAAATGCATGTATGTACAGGTGTTCGATACATGGTCCTAGTGCCTTGGAATACAGAATAAATAGAATACATTTTAAATATCTTAGGTTCAGTTAATTTCTACAATCATAGCAGCAGCACTTAAGGACAGAGCATTATACTACTCACTGGATACTACACACTACCCTTAAGTACCTCACCATTTAATGGAGGCAAAACAATATGTAATTAGGGAAGCAGAAATGAATGATTAACTGTAGAAATATAGAACTATACAGATGTACACATAAGGGTTAAGGAGGATAATGGGATGATGTGAACAGGTAATTTGCATTAATCAGGAAGATTTCTGGAGGAGTAGCTTTTTAGAAGAGCTCTGAATAATTATTATTATGGTATTTGTTAAACATTTACTATGTATCAGGCCCTGTACTAAGCATTATGATGGATACAAGCAAATTGGGTTGGAGCCAGTCTCTGTCCCATGTGGGGCTTCCAGTCTCAATCCCCATTTTACAGATGAGGTAACTGATGCACTCCATCTCAGGGTTGCACCTGGAGAGTTTCCAGTTCTCTACCAGTCATAACTATGAAAGGGAGAATTAAGAAGAGGCATATCAATTATATTCCTAGCTTGGGCAGTGGCTAGCAAGTGGAAGGCAATTTGCTACAAATCAAAACTCACCTGTGCTTGTCAGCAGCCATATGAGAAGAGAGTAGAGGGTGGCAACTCAGGTTTACCGCATGGAAGGAGGCAGTGATCCACCATTTCCATATTTTTACCAAGAAAACTCGATGGATATACTATCATAACGATTGCAAATGGAAATGTGGGGCATTCTTGGAGAGATGTGTACATGGCGTTGCTATGGGTCAAAGATGACTCGACAGCATAAGACCAAGACAAAAACAGCTGAGGCACAGAGAAGTGAAATGACTTGTCCATGTTCATACAACAGAAACGTGGTGGAGCTGAAATTAGAAACTTTCTGATCCCCAGTGCTGGGCTCCAGCCACTACACTATGCTGTTAGGGCTTGCAAATTTGAGAGGAAAGAGAAGTAATGGAATGGTCCTTTCCAGTCCTGTCCTTCTAGGGTCCTTTCTACAGAAACATTATTCTATTTTCCTATACAGAGTTAGTTTCCTAACAGGTGGATGGTTCATAGGAAGGAGATAGCAAACAGGTAGCCTGTGTAAGTTTTTTGTGAGAGTTAATATACCCTGACCATGAGGAGAGGAATCATTTTCAGAAAATTTTGTAGCTGCTTTGAATAGATTTTGATGAACCATTTTAGTTAGAAAGTTGAGAGGTTTAGTTGAGAAGCAGCATGACCTAGTGGAAAGATGACAGATCTAGGAATCAGGGGATCTGGGTTTTAATCCCAGTTCTGCTATATGCTTACAGGGTGACCTTGGGTAAATCATTTAACTTCTCCATGCCTCAGTTTCCTCATCTATAAAATGGGGATTTCATTTCTGTTCTCCTTGGACTGCTAGCCCAATCTAGATTGCTAGCCCAATCTGATTACTGATAACTACACTAGCAGTTAATACAGGTCAGTTTATACTAAGAGCTTAGGAAATACCATTACTATTCATAAAGCTTTATTAGCACAAGAGTTTAATTCAAACATTGTAGTTTGCTGCAACTTCCTGCTGCCAAAGATTTACTAGTAAGAGATAACTGCTCATGCTCATTGAACTGATCTCTTTCTCCCTAAAATGCTTTTTAGTTCATTTATAATGTAGGTGCTAACTAAAGCTGAGTGTCAATTACCAATGGAGACAAATAAATTATTGCAGCATATTGAACATTTTCATTTTCTCTATGTAATTATTTCATTTACATTAGTGACATTTAGAGCTTTTAGTAGATTCTGTGTGATTCTGTTTGGTGTAGACTGGTAAAGATTCTCCTCTGAATCTTCCAATATGTGCATTAGCTTTCTAAAATAAAATACCTCTGCTCTAGCTACCTAGTATTGGCTCTAATTCCAACCACATACATATTCAGATAAACAGAATTCTGTTTACCATCTGCAAAAGTGACACCTCATGGTTTCAAGTAATCTATGGGGGTCAAGTAGGTCATGCTTAATCAACATGATTAATTTATTTGAGAAAGTGACAATGAGTATAGACAGGAGTGAAGAAGGAAAATCATTTATTTGGCCTCTAGATGACTTTTGAGACAACCCTGACAGAAATAGCAAAACAACAATTGTAACCAAACCCTAGGTTAACTATTCTGGCTTTAGTGGTAAAGTAAGCAATTGAATTTTTAAGGAATGGATTTTTTAGAAATAGCTGTTGACAGAGAACAGAAAGCAGTCTATTTTAAATTTAGTAGGCAGAAGCAAGCAGGATCAATGGAAGACATACTTCAGAACATACACTCTTTTTTCCAATAACCCACACTTCATATTCCTCCTTGGGTATTTCTTCACATTCATTTCTATTACTAACAAAGTTCTGGGTTTTTTTTGTTTTTACCTCTACTCAAAATTTAGGAAGTCATTTGATTCTCTTCCTTTTCATTAAATGATTAATCATACCATTATTATTTTTGAACTATTGTTAAAGCTCACACCGCTGTATTTAGCACTACACAGAAGTTAGTGTTGATATTGAGTTGCCTTAGAGGCATTCTTTATCACACGTGCCAAGTTGTGATTGTTCTGTAGATATTAAACAATAGATTCAGAGGAAATAATTGTGAGGATGTAAAAACAGCCTTTTATTTCAGAGGAAGTAAATATAGTCATGTCATGCCTTTCTAGTATCTCCTTATGGTTATGAAGTAACCCCTATAATCCTTATCTTCTTGCCCCTCCCATTTCATTCCCTCCCATCCCCATAATTCATCTCCTCCATGATAGCACCTGTAGAGATTGTTTCCATGGTTCTACAAGTTTTCTCCACACTCCACATAGCCCCCAAATCTACTGTTCCCGACACTGACATATTTCTCTTGAATCTGATTCTGTGCTGCCTTTTTTATAAATCTTTTTTCATACTTGGTCCAGCCTTTTCCCCAAATAGACCTCAAGACAACCAGAACTGGACTGGGCTGGAGGATTTGGGAAGTGAAAAGGAGAGAAAGAGGCCTTCACTGTTTCAGTTCATTCCAGCCCTTAATACTATTACTACTCCAACTTCTACTACTTATAATAATGATTATGGTGTTTTAAGTACTTACTAGCTGCCAAGCACTGTGCTAAATACAATACAATCAGGTTGCAATCTTGTTTCCATCCCTTTCACTCAATAAAAATGACCCTCTTGAATTCCATCAATGACCTCCATTTTGTCAAATCAAATGGCTTAATCCTAATCCACTTTACCTCTAAGCAGCCTTTGAAACTGTGGATCATGCCTTCTTCTGGAAACAGGGAAGCACTTTGGCCTAGTGGATAAAGCACAGGCCTAGGAGCCAAATCCCAGCTCTGCTATTTGACTGCTGTGTGACCTTGGGCAAGTCACTTAATTTCACTGTGCCTCAGTTTCCTGGAGATTTAATAACTGATCTCCTTCCTACTTGGACTGTGAGCCACATGTGGACAGCATCTTGATAGCATCCTCTTAAGTACATAGAAGGGTTGCACATTCCCTTTAGCCCGCAAAGGCATGGTGAATCTGTAGACTCTTTGATCTGCCTGCAAGAGAAGATTTGTTTACACATATATGTACACATGGCCTCAAATACCATGCAGACATTTCCATCAAAATAATCGTGGTTCCTTTTATCCTTACCCCGTGGTGGAAGAGGAGAAAAGAACCTAGGGCTAAATTTAGGTTACATTTCCTTTGTAAAGGTACCCCATTAAGATTCAGATCCCGTTCATTTGACAAATGAGATTTTTTAACAGTATTTGTTAAGTGCTTACTATTTGTCAGTGTTCTCAGCAGTGGGGTAAGTACACATTAATTAGTTTAGACACAGTCCCTGTCCCATAAGGGGCTCACAGTCAAAATAGGAGTGAGAACAGGTATTTATTTCCCATTTTACAATTGAAGAAACTGAGGATAGAGAAGTGAAATGACTTGCTCAAGGTCACTAAGTAAGCAATTGGCAGAGCCAAGATTGGGACCTACGTCCTCTGGCTCCCAGGCCCATGCTTGTACCACTAGGCCATAATGCTTCTCTTGTAAACGTATGTATGAAGGCAACTTTTTTGTATGTGATGTTTGGGGAACAGGTCTATTTATGAACCCTGGGAGGCTGAAAAATGTTAAGCCAACATTCATTCTAGACATATCTACCCATTCATGATGATGACGACCAATAATAACACTTCTTATTAGGCATTTACTGTCTGCTAAAGCTTTGTGCTTAGCATTGGAGTAGACATAAATCTGATCACACTAAGTCTCTTTCCCTTTACATGACTCACAGTCTAAGAAATAAGGTGAGCAGGTACTAAAAATATTTATTTTGCTTAACTGAAGTTGCAGCTAGGCATAGCACAATGTCTATGTCTGTTTGGACCCCAGGATGTAGTGAGAATAGGCACCTGACCTTCTGAATTTGAAGCTTGCATCTGGACTACTGCCCATCCCTAACAGACATAGTTATGAAAATTTGTCCAAATAATCCAGCCCATAATCCTCCAAGAAAAACAGGCATTTTGGATTGTGAGCTCCCTGTCAGATAGAGACTGTGACTAATTCCCACCAGTGTATTCTTTTCCAGTCTTTTGTATACTGCTCTTCACATGGTAAGAACTTAATGAATACTCTTACTACTGCCATTGTATAATTATTCTCTGGGAGGCTCTATGCAGTGGTGCCAAGGCTAGGTAGCTTTTGTGTTGTGTAGTTGCACTCCCAGAATTTAAATGGGAGGATTAAGATGATAATGGTATTAGTCAATTAATTAATCACATTTACTGAGCACTTACTGTGTGCTAAGTGTACTGCACTAAATGCTTAAGAGAGTGCATCACAATAGAATTGGAGACAATAATAATTTCTTTCACAGACCTAATTGTTACTATTGTCGTTGGTATGATTAATATTGTAATACTGCTGATACCTTTTTTCTTTCGTTATCTGACATAAGTTGTAACTAAATTTCCTAATATTTTAGCTATACAGTGGAAGAAAATTTCATCCTTTAGACCATAGGCTCATTGAGGGTAGAGAATGTGCCTACCAACTCTGTTGTATTGTACTCTCTCAAGCACTTAGTATAGTGCTCTGAACACAGTAAGACCTCAATAAATTTTATTAATTGATTGATTTATAAGGAATCCAAATAACTTACCTTGTTATCCTTGAATAAAAGTTGTCTAATCTTGATCCTGGTTTATGAGTATGTGACAATGCAGCCCCAAATTGTATGAGATGAAGGGAAAGCTTTGGATTCTAACAGTAGGTAACAAGACAGAAATCTTTTTTTTTTCTGATACTGCCAGATCTCCAGTAGTATGAGAAAAATGGTCTAGGACAGTTTGGAAGAAAAATGAAGCAATTTGCTTTCACTAGTTGAATGGAATGCAGTTGGTAAAAGTAGATTTCTTTTCTTTTCCAGTTAGTGCTAAAGTTTTCTCATCTAAGTATAGTTGGCATTGATCACACAGGCAAGATGTCTAATTCTAAGAGGGCAAAACATATTTACTGTGTCATCCAAGATACATATGTACTGTGAATACACCCTAGCTTGTTTGGAGAAGAAAATAAATCTCTCAAGTGCCTAAATCATTTACTAATCATGATATATACTTCAGGAAAATCTGTAAAAAACAGCATCTCTTAAGGACTTCATATATGGAGAAGAACCTTAAAATATTCAAGCCCCGACTCAGCCAACCATTGTCTTCAGCAATGGCAAAATGATCCATCAGTTGATAAGCCAATCATTTTTATTGAATATGTACTATGTGCAGAGAACTGTTCCGAGAGCTTGGTAGAGTGCAAAAGATGCACAGAGATGCATTTATTTATTCATTCAATCATATTCATTGAGCACTTACTGTGTGCAGAGCACTGTACTAAACACTGGGAAAGTACAATGCAACAATAAACAGTGAGAATCTCTGCCCACAATGAGCTCACAGTCTACAGTGGGGAAGACAGACATCAATACAAATAAATAAAATTACAGATATATACATAAGTTCTGTGGAACAAAGGGAGCAAGTCATGGCAACACAGAAAGGAACGGGAGAAGAAGAAAGTTGAGGACTAGTCTGGGAAGGCTTCCTGGAGGAGATAAACCTTCAGTAAGGCTTTGAAGGTAATAATTATTTATCGGATTGAGAAGGGAGGGCATTCCAGGCCAGAGGCAGGAGTTGGCCAGTGGTTGGCAACAAGACAAGTGAGCCCAAAGACAGTGAGAAGGTTAGCACTAGAGGAGCTAAATTTGTCATCTGGGTTGTAGAAGCAGTTTAGTGAGGTGAGATAGGAGGACACAAGGTGATGGAGTGCTTTAAAGCCAATGGTGAGGAGTTTTTGTTTAAAAGGAGGTGGATGGCAACCACTGGAGATTTTTGAGGAGTGGAGTGACATGTCCTGAATATTTTTGTCGAAAAATGATCCGAGCAGCAGAGTGAAGTATGGACTGGATTGGGGAGAGACAGACGTCTGTGAGGTTAGCAAGGAGGCTGATACATGTAATACTGGTGAGATGGATGAATGATTGTATTCATGTGGTAGTAGTTTGGATGGAGAGGAAAGGGCAGATTCTAGCTATGTTGTGAAGGTGGGACTGACAGGATTTAGTGATAGATTGCATATGTGGGTTGAATGAGAGAGAGGAGTCAAGGATAACGCAAAGGTTATGGGCTTGTGAGACAGGAAGGATGGTGGTGCCGTGTACAGTGATGGGAAAACCAGGGAGAGGACAGGGTTTGGATGGTAAGATGAGTTCAGTTTTGGTTATGTTGAGTGTAAGGTGATGGGAGGACACCCAAGTAGGGCTGTCCTGAAAGCAAGAGGAAATGTGAGACTGCAGAGGGACAGAGATCAAGGCCAGAGATGTAGATTTGGGTATCATCTGCATAGAGGTGGTAGTTGAAGCCATGGGAGAGAATGAGTCCTCCAAGAGAGTGGGTGGAGGTAGAGAATATATGGGGATCCAGAACTAAACCTAGGGGACCCTCACAGTCAAGGAGTGGGAAACAGAGGAGGAGTCCACGAAGGAGACTGAGAATGAATGGCCAAAGAAACGAGGAGAACCAGGAGAGGGCAGAGTCAGGGTAGCCAACGTTGGATAACATTTCCAGGAGAAGAAGGTGGTCCATGGTGTTGAAGGCACCTGAGAGGTCAAGGAGGATTAGGATGGAGGAGAGGCCACTGTAATTGTTAAGAAGGAAATCATTGGTGTCATTGGAGTGAAGGGGATGGAAACCAGATTTTGGTGGAGGGTAGAAGAGAAATTGGAGGAGAGGAATTTGAGACAGCAGGTGTAGACAATTTGCTCTAGGAGTTTGGAGAGGAATGGTAGGAGGGAAATGGGGCAATAACTGGAGGGAGCCATGGATCAAAGGAGGGATTTTTTAGGATAGGGAAACATGGGCATGTTTGAGAGCAGTAGGGAAGAAGCCATTGGAGAGTGAACAGTTGAAGATGGCTTTTAGGGAGGGGTGAGAGCTTTGATAAGGTGCAAAGGAATGGGGTGAGATGCGTAGTTGGAGAGGGGGACTTTTGAGAGGAGACAGGGGATGGGAGAATTGAAGGGGGGGAGGAACTGGGGAGGGGCACGGGCAATTTTAGGGAACTCATGCCTGATAGTGACAATTTTCTTAATAAAGTATGTGGCCGGTCACCAGGGGCAAAGGATGGGGACAGTGGGGGGGACAGGGACCTGAGGTGGGAGTTAAATGTCTGGAACAACTGGAGAGGCCAGTGGGCATGGGTGTCAATACGGGTGGAGAAATAGTTTTGCCAGGCAGAGGAGATGGCAGAGTTTAAGCATGCAGGGACAAACTCGAAGTAGAGGAAGTCAGCCCCATATTTAGATTTCCACCAGCAGCACTCTGCGGATCAAGCACAAGAGCTAAGGAGGCGGACTATGGAGGTTACCCAGGGATGTGGGTTAGTAGTATGAGATCGACAAAGGGATAGGGGAAGGATTCTTTACCTATAACCCTACTGTTATCTTGCTGATCAGGTGCCCCTAGAAATGGTCTCTTCAATTACTTAATCAATCAGTGATATTTATTAAGTACTTACTGTGTACTGAATATGTACTAAATGCTTAAGAGAGTACAATATAACGGAGTTAGTATAAATGGTCCCTGCCCACAATGAGCTTAGTCTATATTGAGAGACAGTTATTAACATGAATAAACAAACTATGGATATGGACATAAATGCTGTGAGGCTGAGGAGGGGTGAATGTAGAGTGCAAATCCAAGTGCAAGGAAGATGCAGAAGGGAGTGATAGAAGAGAAAATGAGTGCATAGTCAGGGAAGACCTCTTGGAGGAGATGTGCCTCATTTGTAAAATGGGGATTGAGACTATGAGCTTCATGTGCAACTAATCCCCCTATTCACTCTCCCTTCTATGTCATCTTTGCACTTGGATCTGTGTCTTTTAAAACTTTGCTATCTGCCCCAGCCTGAGCCCCGTAGCATTTATGCATGTATCCTTATGCTCTACTATTTCTCCTACATATAATTTGTTTTAATGTTTTCCCCTTTATAACACAAGCTCCTTTCTAATAATAATAATAAATAATGATGGTATTCTTTACATGCTTACTATGTGACAAGCACTGTTTTAAGCTTTGGAATAGGTAATCAGGTTTTCCCATGTGGGGCTCACAAAGCAGTGTGGCTCAGTGGAAAGAGCACGGGATTGGGAGCCAGAGGTCATGGGTTCAAATCCCTGCTATGCCACCTGTCAGCTGTGTGACTGTGGGCAAGTCACTTTACTTCTCTGTACCTCAGTTCCCTCATCTGTAAAATGGGGATGAATACTGTGAGCCTCATGTGGGACAACCTAATGACCCTGTATCTCCCCCAGCACTTAGAACAGTGCTCTGCATATAGTAAGCGCTTAACAAATATCAACATTATTATTATCAATCCCCATTTTACAGATGAGACAACTGAGGCACAGAGAAGTTAAGTGACTTAACCAAAGTCACATGTCTGACAAGTGGCAGAACTGGGATTAGAACCCATGACCTCTGGCTCCCAAGACCGTGCTCTTTCCACTAAGCCATGCTGCTTATAATAGTAATGGCAATACTACTAATAATAATAATTGTGGAATTTGTTAAGCAGTACTCTAATCAAAGCACTGTACTAAACAGTAGAGTAGATTCAAGATAAGCAGGTCCCACAAGGGCTCTCAGTCTAAGTAGGAGGAGAACAAGTATTGATTGAATGCCATTTTTCCAACAGGCACCTGAGGCCTAAAGGAGTTAAGTGATTTACCCAAGATCACACAATGGGTCAGTGGCAGAGCCTACATTAGAACCCAGGGCTTCTGATTCCCAGGCCCATACTCTTTCCACTAGGACACACTGATTTCCACTAAACCACTAGGCTATGCTGCTCCTTGTGGGCAAGGATCGTGTTTACCAACTCTCTTATATTGTACTGTACCAAGTCCTCTAGACTGTGAGCTTGTTGGGGGCAGGAATGTGTCATTTACCTTTATATTTTACTCTCCCAAGTGCTTAGTACAGTGATTTGCATGCAGTAAGCACTCAATAAATATGACTTAATGAATCAAGTCTTTAGTAAAATACTCTGCATACAGGAAATAATAAATGTCATTGATGTATTTAAATGATATCATAATCGTAATTCTAGGTTTAGATAAATCTTAAAAAGCATAGAATGATAATAATGATAATGATAGTATTTAAGTGCTTACTATGTGTCAAGCACTGTCCTAAGCACTGGGATAGATACAAGGTAATCTGGTTGTCCCATGTGAGGCTCTTAGTCTTAAAATAAATAAAACTGAATGAATGTTGCCTTGGAGCCCCAATTGCACACAAATGCTGGACAGTCAAAAGGTATATAAGATCGCAGATAGATCTAGGGAGCTGAGTCTCAGACTTGAGTCCAGAATGCTGCAGCTGACGCCAGGCAACCAGGAACAGTGTTAAAGCAGAAGGTCCGCTTGAAAACTTGGGGCTCCCTCAAGCCAGAAGGACAATGGTATGGTATTATTCCTCCTTTATATCTAGCTCTATGTCACTTATTCTCTTAACTATGTGTATATAAATTAACTGCATTTAGCCTAACAAATCCCTTTTACATCCCTGTAGCAGTAGTAGTACAAAGTCAAATGCTTGCTGAACCATATTGTATGTGTTATGATCTTTGAATCTGCATCTCATATGTACAATATTTCAGAATCTAAGTAACTCAGAGTTTTGCAATCCCTATTTTAAGACAGATCTGAATCAAATACATTTTAGAATTCTATCAATTGCTGTTAAACCATAAAATTCCTAGGCATATTGTTCATTCTTCAAGAAATTTCTAAACCCAAATGTAAGGGTGTTATTATTAAAGAGATGTTTATGATTAGAGAAGCAGTGTGGCTTAGTGGAAAGAGCATGGGCTTAGGAGTCAGAGGTCATGGGTTCTCATCCCATTTCTGCCACTTGTCAGCTGTGTGACTTTGGGCAAGTCACTTAACTTCTTTGTGCCTCAGTTATCTCATCTGTAAAATGGGATTAAGAAGACTGTGAGCCCCTCATGGGACAACATGATTGCCTTGTATCTACTCCAGCAACTAGAACAGTGCTTGGCACGCAGTAAGCGCTTAACAAATACCATCATCATCATTATCAATCCACAAATCATATTGGCCCATTCAACTGCAAGACTGATAAATGCTTTTATTTAGGCCCAAATATCAAATTGTTATGTAAACTGTGTGTTGGACTCCCAGAATAGGTTTGGCACTCTGATTAACCCTATATTTTTCTCCTTGAGAACAATGTTCTTGCTTTTGAGGCCGACCTCTAAATACAAGTTCTTCAGATTATTTTCAACTTTCAACTTTCAGGAGAATCAGCTAGTAAAGTTGTTTTTTTTTTAATGGTATTTGTTCAAAGTTCTGCGTGCCAGGCACTGCACTGTGTACTGGATGCAATTTCCTGAATGTTGAGGAAACAGTTTGTAAAATTTTTCTCCCAACACCTGGGCCTACACAGTAAGAAAAACTTAAGAAAGTAAAGTTGGGGCAGTGAGGCATAAAAGTTTTCTCTATTCAGGAGATTCACAGTCTAATTTAAGTTGGTCGATCAGCCATTATTTTTATCTCTTAATCAAGTTCTCTTTGCGTTTTTCAATTTGAGAATTCCTATATCTTTTTAACTAATGAACTATATAGTTGAAACCAGTCTGCAATGTTAAAAAGACAGACTTTCTAAATCATCTGGCCTGTTTGGGTAGCATGAGTCAATTTAATTTGTGCAAAGCAGATCTGTACTATTGGGATTTTCTTCCTCACGTCTTTTAATTTCCCTGCAGGGCTTTTAACCCCATGATGTTTTTTTGTAATTAAGAGTTATGTTCCTAATGCCATAAAATTTGCCAGAAACAGGGCTACTGCCCAGGCGATTGACAAGTCTTGTAAGAATCACACCCCCTGAGTGACTGTATGCATGTCTCAGTGCTCCCCAGCTTGGAAGGCTGACTTCTGTTATACAATATGTCATCAGTGTGTCAACTGCAATTCATCTGATTCATGAGCAAATTGGTGTACTAGCCCGATAGAATGAATAGCTGGATCCTGTCTCATTTGGTTTAGATCTGCTAGGGAATGGAATGCAATTTTCCAATAAACCAAAATTCAGTCACTTTTCAGTATTGCTGATTTGAAAAATGGACATACCTTTCCTGCTTGAGAGATACAATACTTTTTACTAAATGTAAAATAAGTTGATGCAGTGTCTCAACTTAAATGATTTTGCATCATCACTCAAAGAGTGGATTGGAAACTCCATAAGTATGTACCTTAGCTATAGGATTCTTGAGCTAGGGATGATGAAAGGGCAAACTAGTGATAGGAATAAAAATTCACAGTAGCACAGAGCAAGAGGATAGACAAATATTACCTGTGGATTTGACCCATAGAAAAACTGTATTCTTGAAACAATCTCAGGGAGATTAGTATGGGATCATTTTGTTGTTGTTGTTTAGGAATAGATAGCATCCATTTTTCACTTAAGATTTCCTCACTGGGTTTTGGATTCATTGTGGACCAGGTGTGCTTCTGAATAACATCAATAGTAATTTAGTAATTCCAATGGAATTCCATTTTTAGTGTAAAAAAATATGTAAACTGTCATTTTGAAAGTAGAGTATTTTACTATCTCTACAAGGCACTGATCTTTTTACATGGCTTATTATGATTATTATATACCTCGGATAAATTATATATATATATGTATATATATATATATATATATATATATATATATATACCTATTTATAAAATCTAGGTGGTCTTTTTCTTTCATTGTGAGGAACCAATATTATCTATTATGAACTGTAAATACTGCAGAAAAAGTGTCTGTTTAATTCATATTTATCACATTAAATCAATATAAATGTCATTATCATTATTGTTAATAATAATCATAATGATAACATTTATTAAACATACACTTGCACCAAGAACTGTGCTAAGTGTGGGATAGGTACAAAATAATAAGATAATAATAGTAATAATGATACTTGTTAAGGGTTTATTATGTGCCAGGCAGTGTACTAAGCTCTGGGGGAGATACATGTTGATCTGGTTGGACACACTCCCTGCATTACATGGTGCTCACACTCAATCCCCATTTTACAGATGAGGTAACTGAGGCAAAGAGAAATTAAGTGGCTTACCCAAAGTCGCATAACAGACATGTGGTGGAGCCAGGACTAAAACCCAGATCATTCTGATTTCCAGGCCTGTGCTCAATCCACTAAGCCATGCCGCTTCATGAATAGATAGCTATGAGGATACATAGATGGATAGATATAGGTAGATAAATAGATAAATGATAGAGAGATAGAGCATATAATTGCATAAATGCCTCCACAGCATAATTGTCCCCTCAATTTTTGAGGAGGAAAAAGAAGTTTACGTTTTGTAACCTGTATTTATGAGCAATGATAACCACCTAGGGAAGTAGGAAAAAAGTGAAGGAGAGGTAGGAGGAGGAGGAGGACGACGAGGGGATGAGACTATGACAACTCCATAGTGAGAGACAGTTAATTCACAGTGTGCCTATAGTATACAGTATCATCTTACCTTCTTTTTCCTACTTCCCTCTTCTCCCCTCCTTTATTCCTTCTCTTTTTTTGAACGTTCTCCCTAGTGCAATTATTATGCTTATTTATTTTATGGTCCCACTCATGTTTTAAAATAACAAAATTGTGCTAAATAGTAGGACTGTTATGTGAATGAAAGAGTAAATATAGATATGAATCATGTATAATTTTCATAATGATGACAATACAAACTGAGGGCTTACATTTAGGGACATTTTATCATCCATCTGACAGGTTGAATCATTTGATGAATGGTTGGTAAACTATAAAGTACATATATAATAGACCTAGATACTGAAAAAACAAAACAAAACAAATCTTCACTGGTCCAATATGAAGGTTTCAGTGCTGAAGAATCCCCCTCTGTAGAACTATAGAGGATGGTTGCAGTAGAATGGAGCTTGCTGGCCCAGTGGAGTGGCCTAATGGAAAGAGCATGT
This sequence comes from Ornithorhynchus anatinus, assembly GCF_004115215.2. NCBI lineage: Eukaryota > Metazoa > Chordata > Mammalia > Monotremata > Ornithorhynchidae > Ornithorhynchus > Ornithorhynchus anatinus. The sequence goes on from NC_041729.1 coordinate 115,051,190, forward strand.
GCCTGGGAAACAGAGGACCTGAGTTCTAATACCAGCTCTTCCACTTGCCTGCTTTGTGAACTTCAGCAAGTAGATGGTCCAAGTGGTCTTTTTCATTGTGATGAACCAGTATTATCTATTATGAACTGCAAATTACTTCAGGGTATGTGTCTGTTTCCTCAGAGCCTCACTTTGCTCATCTGTAAAATGGAGATTCTATACCTGCTCTGTCTCCTACTCAGAGTATGAGCCCAATGTGGGACAGGGACTGTGCCTTAAATGATCAATTTGTATCTACTCCAGAGCTTCAAACAATTCTTGGAACACAATAAATGCTTAACAAATAGTATTATTATTATTATTATTATGAATATTCATTGGAAAGTTTATTAAATGATTGTATAAATCTGCAAAAGTAAAGGGCTTATTGAAAGTAAAAAATGTACTCTTTCAGGGTAATAAGGACTGTTTTGTGACAATTTATTCAAAATAGTCCCTACTAATTTTGCACCCTGAAGAATCAACTCAGAGCCAAATATATGACAATAGAGGTAAGGTCAAAGAGGCTTTCTTTACAATTAAATACCAGTACACTTTTATTTGTTTTCTTTGTGTGTTTTTTGCATCCTGCACTCTATGAGTTATTGAGAATACTAATCAAAAGAAAGGTACATATGAAGAATCTGCAATAGGTCGTATATCTAGCGGTTTCTTCTAGAATTTTACTCATTCCAACAAATGAAAACACAACATTTGTGAAAAATTAGGCCAGAGGAAATGATCAAACTATACATTTGGCAGATGGTCAGGGTGAAAGAAGATTAGAGGATAAATCTAATAAAATTCCAAGGAAAAGTTGGGAGAAGCAGACAAAATATAAGTAAAAGGTTCAGTGAGCTGCTGTGGACATATACCCTTATTTGTTGCATTTCTATGTTACCTACAAACTTCTTCCAGATCTGACAGATGTTTCATTAGAAGAGAACAAATGGAGGGAAATAACACCAAGATGACTCTAAACCAAAAACAAATAGCTGATGAAGCAATTCAGGCAACCTTATCGTCAGTTCTCTGTGGGCTTGACCTTGGAAACAAAGCTACTGATCCTGTGTGACTTAATCTTCTTGTTTATCTTTCAAGATAGTTTGGAAATCAAAGGTGAGCAATTTCCTCGACTGTCTTTACTAAATGTCATTTTGTTCTGTACCTTGTCAGAATACTCTAAATTATTCTATTTCCTTTGTCATAACTTCTGTTTTGGGTTCCATCTATGGTTGTCAAGGTGAAGTTACCTCAAAAAATATTTTCAAGAAGAAAAACGCTATGTTTGAAAAGATGTTCCTGTTCCTCATTCACGAAGGAAAATAGTCCATTATTGGTGTATCATTTGAAACAATGGGAGACTTCCAGTTTACATGTTGTAAATTTACTCTGGATTAATAAAACATTTCAAAGACTGTTGATTGAACACTGATCACATCAACATCACACCAAGGTCTGAATCAAAAGAAATTCCCAAGATTGACTTTAAGGCACTCATCCAGCTTTCCCCCTTCTACTTTACCTTACTAATCTCCCACTACAACTCAATCTACACACTTCACTTTCTAATACCAACTCTTCACTATATCTCAATTTTGTCTGTCTCAGTGCTGAACTCTGCACGTATTCTCCCTCAGGCCTGGAACTCCCTTCCCAAGATATCTATTAAACCACCACTCTCCCCACCTACAAAACCTTACTAAAATCACATGTCCTCCAAGAAGTCTTCCCTCAAACCTGCATTTCCCCATCTCTCCCTTCTGCATCTGCACTGTTTAGGTCCTTGCTTTTCACCAGCTTTGATAATTCTGTTGGGAAGAGAGCGCCTAGGTCAGGTCATTTTGTAGCACAGGGGCTCAAGCAAAGAATTCAATCAAAGAATTAGTATTCTAGGCTATGTCCTAGTCCACATAGTCGTAGTACACTCACTTGTTCTCCAAGTACACCATATTGGGTCAAATTCATATTGTAGAACACATTCCTTGACTAATGCTGCAGGCAGGCAACTTACTGTTTTTTTGTACATAGTAGCATGTTCTATCCACCCAAACGTGCATTGCCAGAAGACTGTTCTGTCGTTGCCCAGCAGTCCCTTATCCAAAATTATGGAGAACTGACTGTATTGAGGTTTTGCAAATTTCCACAGAATTTTCATTTGAGAAATCATTTCTATTTCAGCTCCTGAGTCTTCTCTATTGTTAATAATAGCCAAACTATCCAAAAGGCACCAAACCACCCAAGCTACCCAATATGTTAAAATCTTAATAATTTGACTTTTATTTTGAGCGCCAAAAAGTTTTCAATTATTATCAACAACAGTGTCATACCAGACAAAATCTGATTAAAATATATCAGTTCAATTATGTGCATCCCTTAATGTAACCTCCTGGCTAAAAGACACAAGCACAAAATAATTTTGACAATTAATCTTAGAAGCAGAGAAGCAGCATGGCCTAGTGTATACAGCATGGATCTCAGTGTCAGAAGGACCTGGATTCTAATCCTGCCTCTACCGTTTGTCTGCTGTGTAACCTTGGGCAGGTCACTTAACTTCTCTGTGCCTCATTTACCTCATATGTAAAATGGGGATTAAGACTATGGCACAAGGACTCTGTTTCAACCTTCCACAGTGCTAATACAATGCCTAGTACATAGTAAGTGCTTAACAAATTCCATAAAAACAAACATATATTTTTATTTACCTATGACATCAGTGACTAAACTAAATTTACATTCCTTAGTAGTAACTCTTGTATTTAGGTAAAGGGCTATAAATTCTGCCTCTTTTATAAATTTGATTAAGCTAGAGCTACCTGGATTTCATTAAAGAATATGGTAGTTGTTTTTCTCTTCTTTTAATTGGATTTCAGTTTCAATTAAGAACTGGTATTATTGACAGACACTGTGTTTTACTTGCAGGCAAGGAATCATCCCCACATACACCGCTCAGATTTTCCCAGAACTACTGTCTTGGATAGTGTTGGACCAACACATTTAAATGATATGCCATGCATTTTTCAATTGTTTTTGATTTTGAATACTATAGCTATCCCCTTGAGGCTAATTCAGGATGAATTTATTTTGTTCTGTTTGGTCATGGAGACAGATGGACCACTGCAAACAGCAAGGGAAATGATTTAGAGGAATAAGAAATTTAAATTTGAATAAGTATAGTTGTTCTTTGGATATGAAGATAAACAGTCATCCAATTGACATTTATTGAGCACTTACTGAATGCAAACCTCTGCACTAGCACTTGGGAGAGAACAATATAACAGAGCAGGCAGAAATGTTTCCTGCCCACAATGAACCTACAGTCTAGAAGGTGAAAAGGAGTGTTATAAATAATACTATATTAATAGTATTGTAAATATTTATGTTTTATAATAAATAATTTATAATATAATTTAATGGTATATACTTAAGTGCTGTGGGATGGAGAATGGAGAAAATATCAAATGCCCAAAGATGATGGATCCAAGTCCATAAACAATGTAGAAGGAAGAAGGAGACAGGAAAAAGAGGGCTTAATTTGTTGAGGGCCTCTTGGAGAGGATGTGACCTTAATAATGCCTTGAAGGTATGGAGAGCGGTGTTCTGGCATATATGGAGAGGCAGGGGGTTCCAGGCTAGGGAGAAAACATGGGAAAGTGGTTGGCGGCAAGACAGATTACATCAATACTTAGAAGAGTGCAAACACATAGTAAGCGCTTAATAAATACCATCATTATTTTCGGTGCACAGTGAGTAAGCTCATACTAGAGGAGTGGAGTGTACAGGCTGGGCTATAGTAGGAGATTAGTCAAGTGAGATAGGATGGGGTGAGCTGATTGAGTGCTTTAAAGTTGATGGTGAGCAGTTTCTGTTGGATGTGAAGGTGGTTGGGATGTCATTGGGAGTTCTCATGGAGTGGGGAGACACAGTCTAAACATTTTTTAGAAAAATGATCCATGAAACAGAATCAAGTATGGACTGGAATGGGGAGAGACAAGAGGCAGGGAGGTCAGCGAGGAGGCAGAGGCAGTAGTCAAGGCAGGATAGGATAAGTGCTTGGATCAGCAAGACGGTAGTTTTTTCATGGTATTTGTTAAGGGCTTACTATGTGCCAGGCACTGTACTAAGCACCGAGCTAGATACAAGTTAATCTTGTTTGGCATAGTCCATGTCCTACATCAAGCTCACATCTTAATCCCCATTTTAAGATAAGATAATTGAGGCACGAAGTTAAGTGACTTGCGAAAGGTCACACAGCAGACTATTGGCAGATCTAGTATTTGGCTTCAAAACTCTCCATCACCTTGCCCCCTCCTACCTCACCTCACCTCCCTTCTCTCCTCCTACAGCCCAGCCCGCACACTCTGCTCCTCTGCCACTAACCTCCTCACTGTGCCTTGTTCCTGCCTGTCCTGCCATCGACCCCTGGTCCACATCTTACCTCTGACCTGGAATGCCCTCCCTCCTCACATCAGCCAAAGTAGCTGTCTTCCCCCTTTCAAAGCTCTACTAAGAGCTCACCTCCTTGAGGAGGCCTTCCCAGAATGAGCCCTCCTTTTCCCCTGCTTCTCCTCCCCGCCCCATTGCTCCTAGTCCCTCCCTCTGCACTACCCCTTTCCCCTCCCCACAGTATTTGTGATACAAATACCTCCACTCTCATTTCCCCAATTCTGTCCTTTAACTCATGCAATCTATTTTCTCTCATTCAACCGCATATTCAGACTGTCACCAAATTCTGTCAGTTCTACCTTAATCCACTCCTTACTCTCCATCTAAATTACTATCACATTGATTCCAGCACTTATTATATCCTTCCTCGATTACAGGAACATCTTTTCTTTTTTCTACTTCCCTGCCTCCAGCCTCTTCCCACTCCAGTCCTTACTTCATATTCTGCCTACATCTTTTTCCAAAAAACACTATGTCTACTCTTCAGAACCCTCTGTGGATTACATAGATATTCCTTTCCAATGGCTTTGAGGCACTCAATCAGCTTTCCCACTCCCACTTGACCTTATTAGTGTTATAACACCGCCCAGCCAATTCGCTCCTTTAATACCAAACTAATCACTGTGCCTTCGCTGTCAACCCCTTGCCCATGCCTTCCCTCTGGCTTGGAACTCCCTCTCCCCATATCATTTGTTTTAAATATAATAAATTCTCTACCCAAAAGTTGTTGATTTGCATGAGAAAGTGTGGTAGTGTAATGAATAAAGTAGAAGAATCATATAAGATTTTCTATTTGGAAATGACTTCAGGCTACTCAAGTGTTTTCCTTAACTTTGTGAAATCTTCCAGAAAAGTGCTATGAGATTGCATTTTAGCAAAAACATCTCATTCTTTACCAGGGTTAATGGTCTTAAAAATTCATGTCTTGTGGTTTCTCTCTTCTGCTTGAAAAGTATTGTAGTTTAGGTTAGTTCTCTGTAATTCCCATAGAAAATAGCTTCTCTCTAGGGCCTTTCTCCTCGAAGCCTCTCTTTCCTGCTTACCTTACTCCTCTTACATAGTTTATAGCTGCAATATATTCTTTGCTTTGTTAAATCCTGGTTTTAAGGAATTTCAATGATGCATTATATATGGATTGATTTTCTATCACAGGTTTTATACTGCATTCCTCCCTCAGTTAAAATTTCTAAGATAACTGGCTCGCAGCTTCTCTCTGGGTAATTATATATTTTTAGACATAACTAACATATCCCAAAGTGCTTTGCAGCTGCTGCAAGGCAGAAAACCCATCTCTTTCTACTTTGCACTTTTATGCACATGGATATAGCTATATGCTAATTACCTCTCCAGAGTGCTAGCAAAAAATTTAAGGTGTGATAGTCCATTTTTTAATAAACTCATTTTTTTCAGAGACTTTAAAAAGTGTTTCTAGGCTAGGGTAAATATTCATGAATTTCAAACCTTAGGCAAGTACTTATAATGTTATGTTGTACATATTTTTTAGAAAGAATTACACCCCACATCTGAATTTCTAATCCTAAATTTTATTCCATACTCTAAATCAGATTTCTTCAGTCGCAGGTTGAACCATATAATTTCATTGTATTTTTTTAAGCAATTCTTTCCTATAGTGTTGGTATGAATTTTGATGAAATTTGGAAGTGGTTAAGGGCTTACAATGACTTTGAAAACAGCCAACTCTAGAGTATTGGGGAGTGGTGATATTATCTAAACTTTGACTACTTATTTTCTTCCCTTCTATTGCCAATCTCCAAATGTTTAGCAGGACAAGCAGAAGAGGAACCAAAATCTAATTAGTTCAATCAATAAATTATTGGTATTTATTGTTTGCTTATTGGGAAACTGTTTGATGAAGAAGAAGCTTGAGGTTGATCACATGTGGACTGCATTTTGTCAATCACTAACAGGGCAATAGTAACAGTAAGTTCCACCCAATGCATTGAAGAGTCAGTGAATTCACATGGTTTTTGCACAAAGATGAAAAGTGATGAGAATGAATACATCTTCAGTGATGTTGGATTTTTGCCTTATGACATTAACTTTACAGTAAGACTTCCTAAAGTTAATGTCACAAGGTTGAAACGCAACATCATTAAACTTAAACATAATGAAATTTCCATAAAACTAAAATGTGACACCTGCACATTCCATTTTAAGTGTAATAAAACAAATAATCATGTGAATATATATTTCTCCTCAGGATAATTATCTCCATAATCAATATAGTCCTTTTCAAATTTGTTTGCCCCTCAATTTCAATCAATAAATATTGCCAAAATGAACAAAGCACAATATATAACAGGAAGCCCAAGGCAAATTCAAATAATATCGATAGGCCTTGAAATACTCATTTTCTTATAAGTGATCAGTTGAAAAGCTGAATATAAGCCTCACATATTGCCTAGATAAGCAAAAGCATTAGTTTAATGAAATTTAAAATGAGTGATAACCAGAAAAAATAAAATAACATTTTAACATTTATCCTGGCTTGTCACTAACCAGGAGAATATATTTTATTTCAAAATTTTTTTAACATTGGTAAGTTGTTCCTTTAGATCTTATCAACTAATTTAGGAACTCATTGTCTACTGTGATTAAGTAGATGATAATAATCATAATGATAATAAAGAACATAGGCTTGAAATAAGGAGACTGACTTTTAGTTCCAGGTAAGTTCATGTCTGTTCATAATAATAAAAAACAATACTAGTAAACATAATACTAGAAAAGCTATTACTGTGTGCCAAATACTGGGATAAATACAAATAACTATTATTGTAATTATCATTATATTTGTTAAGCACTTACTATGTGTCAATCACTGCTAAGTGCTGGGGTAGATACAAATTAATCAGGTAGAACACAGTTCTTATTCTACATGGGGCTTACAGTCTAAAAAAGAAGGAGAACAGATATTTAATCTCCATTTTACAGTTGAGGAAACTGCGGCACAGATAAGTGACTTGCCCAAGTTCACATAAGCAATTGATAGAAGTGGAAGATTAGAACCCAGATCTGGGACTCCCAGGCCTGTGTTTTTTCTACTAGGCCACACTGCCCCTCAGATCAGACACAGTTCTTACACCACTGGGAGATGTTCTGTTTAATAAATAGAACCTAATTTATTCGCACAAAACAAGGAATTGAATAAGAACAATATAGTCTATTGTTATTTTCTTCACACTAGAAAATCATTTTAGTCACACTTTGTATGTCATAGTACAAAATCTTAGACAATGTTGCATACCAGATGCATACTGGGAGTCGGTTGTTCAAGGATAGATCAGAATGGTGTACTGCTACAAGAAGTGTCTCTCCTCAAGCAAAGGTTTTCTAAAGAACAAAAGACAAGGAGGGAAAGGGAAAAAGGGAAAGGGGCCAGTTGCTGCAAACATTAAACACAATACAAAAAGGTCCAGCCTTTTGTGTGCACAAGGACCCACAATGGCCATAATGGTGGGTCCCCTATTGGTTCATATAGCCACTCATACATTCTCAATGAATATACCAGGTAAAGCTAATTGTCAAAATGACAACTAAATTGCTCATGAAAATGGAAAGAAACCAAGAGGATGGTTGGTGTCTGCGACAAGATAAGTTGTACTAGGGAGTTCCAGGGGTAGAGTGGCTAAGGGTGGAAAATATGATTTGGTGAATGGCTTTTAGGAAAGATTGTACAAAAAGTAATTTATGATGGTAGATGATATGAAATCTGTTCATTCTATTTAAAGTTACTTGTCCTATCTCGATTCTGAATTTTAACTCGAAATCAATTTCCGTTATGCAGGACTATCACCCACAATTGCTTACACATCTGGCATACTCTACAAGACAGGCTTTAAGTCTGCACTACACTGATTATGCAAATTCTCACTGAAATCTGTGATGCAGGTGTCTCATCCCTCTCAAAGTGAGTTTACATATTCAATGGAGCATGAAGCATGATGGCCCACAGCCTTCAGCTCTGATGCAATTTTAATGGGAGATCTGGAAATGAAAAGTGTTGCATATTCAGAGTAATTCACAGACAATAGAAACAATTAATGGAAAATATCATAGTGATCCCTTTGTTTCAAATGACACATGATGCAGTGAACAACTGTTCTTGCAAAAAATAAACCTTCATTTAATTGTAAAATATGTTGATTATGGAAAGAGCCCAGTCCATGATGACAGCAAGTAAGCTGCCAATCAATGTTTTCTCATTTATAGTTAACTCCTTTTAAACTAAAAGGTGATAAAAGCATCCAAAATCATCAAATGTTAGATTCCTTTTTCATATTCCAGGAATAATGGTTAATCCATTTTAGGAAATTATTTTGAGTAAATACACTGTTTGAGAAGGAATTTAAAATGGATAAGATGAAGATCTCAAAATAAATTGCTGCATGATTAGAAGAAACAAAGAAATTGAATAATCGCTTCAGTGTCTGTTTCTATTATAAATTAGAATTTAATCTATGAAAATAGGGCTTGAATCACCTATTCTCCCAAGTAATACCAAGACAGTATTTTTAATTGCCTTCAGCAAGTGTTGACTATTATACCACCAACATTATCATGCAATCAATTGGAAAAAAGATGTGTGCGGAGTGGGGGGAATTAAAAGAATACTGATAGAAAAGAAGAAAGGGAAAGGGAGAGAATGACAGGGACTGAACATATATTTACAGAGAAAAGTTTTTAAATTTCTAAAACAAGGTTTGGTAGCAAAGGTAAAGTTAAACTTTTAAAATGATCATTTTGAGTGATTGTCTATGGCTTTCAATAGTAATAGTGATATTTGTTAAGCACTATGTACCAAGGAATGGGGTAGGTACAAGATAATAAGGTCAGACATTGTTCCTTTTTCATCAGCGTGTTCATCATCCAAGTAATAGAGAGAACATGTAGTTAATCCCCATTTTACACATGAGAAAACTGAGGCACAGATAAATTACCTTTCCCAAAGTCATATAGCAGACAGGTGCAGCGCTAGGATTAGAATCCAGAACCTCTGACCCTACGTCCATCCTGTGACTACAAGAGCTATGCTCTTTCTACTTAGTCATATTGCTTCCCTTTCAATTATCCCTGCCAAATTATACCCTTTGTTGTGAAAAATCAAGAAGTGACATAAATTCAAATCTTCCTTTTGCTTTGTTAATAAGGTTTTTTTAATGGTATTTGTTAAGTGCTTATTATGTGCCAGGCACTGTTCTAAGTGCAGGGGTAGATAGATACAAGCTAATTCATTCATTCATTCATTCATTCAATCATATTTATTGGACACTTACTGTGTGCAAGGGTACTGTACTAAGCTCTTGGAAAGTACAATTCAACAATAAAGAGAGACAATCCCTGCCCACATAGGGCTTACAGTTTAGATCGGGGGAGAGAGACATCAAAACAGTAAACAGGTATATATATATATATATATAAATAATCATGATTATATGCATATATATACATAAGTGCTGTGGGGATGTGGAAGGGGAATGAGAAAAGGGAGAATGTAGGAACTGTTGGATTTGTCAAGAAAGAGGTCATTGGTGATCTTGGAAAGGGTGGTTTCAGTAGAGTGAAGGGTTTGGAAGCTAGATTGGAGGGAGTCCAGGAGAGAGTAGGAGGAGAGGAATTCGAAGCAGTGAGTGTAGACAACTTGCTCAAGGTGTTTGGAGATGAGAGTAGGAGAGAGATGGGAATATAAATGGAGGGGGTTGTGGGGTCAAGTGAGGGTTTTTTAGAATGTGGGAAATGTTTTCCCCCCCACCCTCTGCTCTTCCCCCTTCCCCTCCCCTCAGCACTGTGCTCATTTGTAAATATTATTTATTACCCTATTTATTTTGCTAATAAGGTATATATCTCCTTGATTCTATTTAGCTTGATGGTGTTGTCTTGTTTTTGTTTTGTTCTGTTTTGCTTTGCTGTCTGTCTACCCCATTTAGACTGTGAGCCCGTCATTGGGCAGGAATTGTCTCTATCTGTTGCTGAATTGTACATTCCAAGCCCTTAGTACAGTGCTCTGCACATAGTAAGCGCTCAATAAATACTATTGAATGAACATGGGCATGTTTGAAGGCAGTGGGGAAGAAGACATTGGAGAGGGAAGCAGCGTGGCTCAGTGGAAAGAGCCTGGGCTTTGGAGTCAGAGGTCATGAGTTCGACTCCCTGCTCTGCCACTTGTCAGCTTTGTGACTGTGGGCAAGTCACTTAACTTCTCTGTGCCTCAGTTACCTCATCTGTAAAATGGGGATTAACTGTGAGTCTCACGTGGGACAACCTGATGACACTGTATCTACCCCAGCTCTTAGAACAGTGCTCTGCACATAGTAAGCGCTTAACAAATACCAACATTATTATTATTATTAGAGTGAGTGGTTGAAGATGGTAGTTAAGGAGGGAAGGAGGAAAGGGGCAAGAGTTTTTATAAGGTGAGAAGGAATGGGGTCTGTTGCACATGTGGAGGGGGTGGCACTTGAGAGTTGTCAGGAGATCTCCTCAGGTTGGAGATCTAATGAGGTTGGACACAGTCTCTGTCCCACATAAGAGTCACAGTTTTAATCCCCATTTTACTGATGAGGTAACTGAGGCACAGAGAAGTGAAGTAACTTGCCCAAGGTCACACAGCATACAAGTGGAGACTCATGATTAGAGCCCAGGTCCTTCTTATGCCCAGGCCCAAGTTTTACCACTATACCACACTACTTCTGCCTTTAGCTGCCCAACTTGGGAAAAGGAGGCACAAGTGTTGCAATACCACCTGTCTTCTCGTTCATTACTTCATTGCATTTTGTGCCCTGTGGGAATATGACTGTTGGGGACTAAAGAGTGTGAGTGGTGCTTCCCAAGTCACTAGAACTAGAATCAATTCCTCTGAGCAGGTTCTTGATCTTCATGTCCCAGAACTGAGGCTCACCCATCAGCTACAACTGTCTCACACATTTCTCAGCTCACATATTAAATTCCTTGCTAACTAACATATTTACTGTGTTTTGTTCCTTATTTCTCCTGACTTCAACCCCTTGCAAATGTCCTTCTTCCTGTCTGGAACTCCCTCCCTTTGAATTTTCCAGACTTCAGCTTTCCCCATATTTAAAGCCTTTCTTCCACCCTCTCTGGGAAGTTTTTCCAGTTAATTTCAAGGTATATCATTCCAAAGACATCTCAGAACTTTTGGTTACTTCCATAACTACACTCATAACAATCCAAGTTTTTAATACACTTACTCATCCAGATGGCTATCTTTCCATTCTTTTTTCCCTTGTAGAATGTAGGACTGGGATCCAGGAGACCCAGATTCTAATAATATCCCTCTCTGCCACTGGTCTGCTGTATGACCTTGGGCAAGCCACAACTCTGAATTTCAGTTTTATTTTCTATGTAATGAGAATGATACCTGCCCTTTCTTCCTTTCACACTGTGAATTCCATATGGAACTGGAACTATGTTTGATTGGACTACCTTGTATCTATTTCAGAGCTTAGAAGGAACATAAGAAATTAATAAATACAATAATAATAATAATAATATAATAATAGTAACAGGTATTATCATCATCATTATTACTATTTGTAATTCAATTTTTTGGATCCCCTGATAGATGAAACTCTTGGAAAGAGTTTGTGTCTTGTAACAATTGTATTTTCCCAAATGCTTAGTGTAATGGTTGTAGGTATCAAGTTCTCTTGTTACAGAGACTAGGCATTGAGTTTGAGGTTCTAGAGCTCATGTTGGGGTACTCAAAGAGTATTTATGAGGAATCCTGGAAGGAAAAGGAGATTAGGTTGGGGCAACAGGACAGTAAAACAAAAAGGCAGGTGTCAGGAGCCACACAATAGTACACAGAACACAAAAGGAAGATGGGATCAGGACAGGCTCCAGCACAATGAAGAAGGGTCAGTAGGACTCCAACAAAGAATAGTTAATCCTAAAACTATTGATATTGGCAGTATTGACTGGGCAGGAAAAGTCCCCCCCATACAATCAGCCCAAGAAAGTGACACTTGCTAACCTATGACCCATATGCAAGAATTACCCAGTTTCCCATGCAGGGGACATACTATTTGGAAATACTTCAGGAGTGCCCTAAGCCACTTGGACTGATGTTAGAGATGAGCATACCCACTTTCAGGGCAGAACCAGGGAGAGGCAAGGAGTTTTGGAAGGTATAAAAAGGGATAGGAGAAATGGTCTTTGCTTTGCAGGCTGAGGTCCACTGTACCAGTGTAAAGGCTAGCCAGTAAACTGCATTGTTCCAGGCATTTTGATGTGTCATCTCATTTTTTGGATTGGTAGTTACACCGGGACGGGGCAAATTCTTTCCCCTTTAGGAACCCCTTTCTTGTAGGAACACCTGAATCTTTGCTGGTGGGAAGCCGTTTTTGATAATAGCTCTGTTTTGGAGATCAGAAATGGGCATGTGGTAATTGCAAGGGTTAAATTAAATATCATAATAGTATCACTGAGATGGCTCAAAACCAGGATAATTTCCTGGAGTAGTGGACCACACTCTGACTAAAATATCTGACCAGTCAGAGACATCGGCTCTGAGTTCTTCTGCCAACCTACCAAAACTTCTAAAGAAATGACAATTTCTGAAACTGTACATAAGCCCTGAGTGTGAACTGCTCAGGGCAAGTCTCCGCCATAGCGATAATTGGATTTCATTCAGCTGACAGGACAAACTCACCATGGCCTAGTAGATTGCCCTGTCGAATGCACCAGGGACGACCCTGCCTGGTGAATGCACAATCCAGTGTCTATCAAGGAACCAAAGAATCTGACACACCATGGCCCAATTAGAACATCAGAGATGACTTTCCTGGGACTCATCTTCACCATAAGCCTCTTGTTGCCTTTTGGCATTTCTGCTATCTGTATCCTTTGTCATCACTGCATGTTGTAAGTAATATTTTAAGCTCCTATGCACGTGTGCTGTAACTGCACTGCATTTCTTCAGGTTCCCTGCTCTGTGCTAAATATATTTGTTTCTCTTGAATAGAAGTGAAAATCTTGTTCATGGATTGAAAGCTGGAGCTTGTCTCGTGGTCCTTGTGTGTGCTCACTAGCCATCAGCAACCCAAAACACACTCAGATGCTTTCTCTGAGTAGACCAACTGTTGACTGGACCAATTGGCTTGACCACTGGTCAGAGAGCACAGCTTTCTGGAGGCTTCTCCAGAAGGAGGCTTCTCCAATGCTACCGATTGATTGACTGATAATCCGACTGGGCCCAATTCCCCTGAGCTTATGTCTAAAACCATGTGACATAGATGTGGACATTTGTACTGTAGAAACCCAAAACAAATAACACTGTGCAGTGTACCCAAAGAAATTAAAGTTAGCATGAGGCTGTGCTTAAAGGAAATTAGTCTTTGGGCTTACAAGAATATAAAGCCATCTGATTCTCATTTGTGCATTCAATAGTTAAATTTTCATTAATCTGCTTTTATGGAAATTCATTATATTTTAAGGTATTGAGAACATAAACCATATTTAATTTCTAATCTATATCCCAAGCATCTGCTGTGGTGTCATGTATTAGGTGAGGGTTTTTAAGTACTTGTTTATTAAGATCAGTCACCCCAAGGCAAAGTGCTTTCCAGTTGGATGGAATTTTCAGACTTTAAAGCTCTTCTGTTCACAGTTCTCAATACCATGGACCAAGACAGCAAACAAGTGGTTTTTTCAGTGGTTTAGTTCCATATAAATTGTCTGAAATAGATCAATTACACATTAACATGGCATGGGAGTAGTGAAACTAGATTCTAATCCAGGCTTTGCCTTGTGTGTGACCTTGGGCAAGTCGCTTAACTTCTCTGTGCCTCACTTTTCTCATCTGTAAAATGGGATTCAAATACCACATGAGCCCGATGTGGGACAGGGACTAATCTACTCATACTGAATCTAACTCAATGCTTGTATCGTTCTTGCCATCCAGTGTACTCTAAACAAATACCACCATTATTATTATCCTTAAACCTTTAGATTCTTATGCCATCATTTCAGGATAACTTCCCCATAGCCTAGTTCACAGCTATCAATTGCCAATGAATGGAATAAAGGTAGGAATGTAATAGAGTAAATATGCCGCTTGCTCAAAAGCACAAGAGATAAGCACTTATCCCAAAGTTATTTATTTTTATAGGTTTGTGCAGGCTCTTCTGGAATGAGTATAAGTGGCAATGAATAATAAATAAAGCATAAAGGGAGAGTGAAACATTTCCCAGGACAGCAGAGCTATCCTAAATCAATAGCTCAGAGGATACCAGTCTGTCCCCCTACACATAGAATTTACAGTTCCACACTTGCCCCTGGCAACTCCCTATTACAGATTATGCTTCCCATCCTGTAAAGATTCCCATCCCTAGCCCATTTTTCCCTCATGATGCAGACATATCATCAGGAAAGCCGCTTCCAGAATTAAGAGGAACCAGGCCCCAATCTAGAAATCTTGAATAAAGCTGACTCCACACTCTCTGCATCTCTGATTGCTAGTCTACCTTTGGGGTTACCCTCAATTTAGCTTTCTGATCATTTGTCATTTTCTAATGAGGCATATAGTGCTCCAAAAAACAGTTCTTGAAAACAGCGACTGAAGCATTCCTTAACCTTTAGAAGACACAGGGACAACATCAATCATTCTCTTTTCTGTATTTTTCTGGTCACCATATTGGGCTGATTTTGCTTTAGAAAAATTGGAATTAAAATTTAATATAAGAACTAAGATATAACCATTTGGAAATGAATTTCCTCTTCATAATAATAGCTTTGATTGACAAGTTAAAGGCAGGTAATAAATCCCAAAGCACAGCCCAATTTAAAACTGGAGATATTATCATATCTGAATGGAAATAATGTGGATAATGTTTGGGGAATTGAACTTTAGCAAACAAGCCATTTGAATCTGGAAAGTTATGCCATTTGTCCTTTCAGATTGCTTTTCATCTTTCTAACAATTACATACCTATAGTACATAAAAGGTGATATTTAGGGCATATAGGGTATATTGAAAATGTTGAAGTTATTTGACTAACCAGTTCCTCATTTCAAGAAGCCCTCTGATGAAATTGTCATTCTTCTTAAAAGTTATCCAACCCTCTTCCTGAAAGAGTTCCCCAAATGACAAGCTTTCCTGGTTCAACCAAAATCACATATGAGTGCTAATGGGCTTTCCAAAAGTAATCCCAAAATTACAGCAGGCCCAGAGTATCCAGTTTACAGTAACCAGGATTTCTCCAACTTTCATGATGTTCAGGACATCTGGGCCAGCTCTTTAGAGGAATGTTCTGTTAAGGTAGACATGCTGGGGACATACAAAGACAGATCTGGTTGTTGTTGGCTAATGCATCACTACTGGCAGGTCAACTGATTTGTGGCTGTGAATCTGCACTCATGGGGTACTCTGTGTTATTGGGTATAAGAGGAGGTGTACTCTTAGTAGGAATCCTGATTAATTTCCCTCCAAAGGGTAGTAGGCAAAGCCTGTAAATCCACAGAGGAAATTTCAAATATGCAGGTTGGATAATAGACCTTATTAAAAAGACTCATAAATATCATATAGTCCATTGGGTTATCATCATAGTATCTATTGATTAGTGATATCACTAAGCAGAATTTTCAAACACTATAGAGATAGCCAACATAATGAAAATCAAATCTATTTGCTTCTCCCTTTCTTATACAAAAATCTTAATAATAAACAAAACAATGTGCTGGGTTAGTTGACATTAATGGAAAAACACTTAATTTTTTCACTATTCAACTCCAGATAATTAAATGTTTTGGCATCACAATATTAAAGCTTATGGAAAATAGCATTACACAGATCCAATTCATTTTTAATTTTGCCTGAAGGTTCTTGTTCAATTTTATTTAGCTTCTACATAACTTTCAGTTCTTGTCCTTTATAGCGATAAATTCCTAACCCACAGTAAAAAGAGAAAAACACACAAAGTTAATCGAACAGAGGTTGTCCACATAATGAGTGTTTATAGAAGTTTTAGACTTATATGAGATATGGCTGATCTTTGGAAAAGATATAGATCCCCAATCTCTCTTTCAGACCATATAACTTGCCACATTTTCAGAGCTCTCCTAAAATCCCATCTCTTTCAGGAAGTTTTCCCTGACTTATATCTGTCACATAAAAATCACTCCAACAGACACATTTAGCACTTATATGCACCTGATATTGAAGATGCCAATGAAATTTAAGATAGAGAAATTGGAAAGTATTTTAAAATTTTCTGAAAGAAACTTTTAATGTTGGAAAATTGAGAACTAATTTCAGCGATGAAAAGGATACGCTTTGGTGTTTTAAGACATTAACAGTCCTACTCAAGCTCACTAGTAATTAACAAAGCAGTGACAAGTCACCAAGCATTTGTTGTGAACATACTGGGGACATAGTCCAGCAATTGTTGAAAAGAGAGAGAAAAATGAACAGTAGCTAGAAAATGCTTGCCTAAATTAGATTGGGCAAAAATTAACAGTTTTTGAACAATATAACTGCAAGCATGTTTCAGAGATTATTAATTCAATTGACATTATATGAGCAATATTTCCATCTTTTGTTCTATTTTAACCTTGATCTCATAGTGACAGTTCAGTGCATATTATATGAATAGCCTTTCAGTTTCATGCTAGTTAAGTGCAAGCACACACAATGGCAAAGAAGAAAAGTTCTGCATCTTGAGAATCATCTGAATATTCATGCCAAATATACATAAGATACAAGTAATAATTATCATTATGTGCCACACACTGTACTAAGCGCTGGGGTAGATACCAGTAAATCAGTTTGGACACAGTCTCTGTCCCACATGGAGCTTATTGTCTCAATCTCCATTCTGTCTCAATCCCCATTTTACAGATGAGTAACAGAGGCACAGAGAAATGAAATGGCTTGCCCAAGGTCAACCAGCAGACAAGTGGTGGAGCCAGGATTAGAACTCATGACCTCCTGACACCCAGGCCCATGTTAGATCATCTACACCATGCTGCTTTTCTGTTAAATCTCTGTTAAGCCTAAGCAGTAAACTGAGTGGAAGAGATGAGAAGTAATCAACGTGCCTCTGCCACCTGGGTGGCACTCATGTGAATTACATGTGACAAAATGTGAGCTCAGGTATGGGACAAGATCCATGGGTTCATTCATTCAATCGTATTTATTGAGCTCTTATTGTGTGCAGAGCAATGTATTAAGCACTTGGAAAGTACATTTCAGCAATAGAGACAATCCCCGTCCACAACGGCTCGCAGTCTAGAAGCGGGGAGACATCAAACAAGTAAACAGGCATCAATAGCATCAATGTAAATAGAATTATATACATAATTATATACATATTATATACATACATATATATGTAGGTACACTTCAAAACAGGTAAACAGACATTAATATAAATAAGTAGAATTTTAGATATGTGCATATATACCCAAGTGCTGTGGGGTGGGGAGGGGGATTGATCAGTCTGCAGAGAGTGAGCTGTCAGCAGAGGTGGTTCTTTTGACAAGGATCTGTCAGGAGATCCAGGCAATAGACTTAACTCTGTTCAGACATCAGATTTCTCTCTGGCAGTTGGATAACCAGGTGGAGGAAACTAACTCTTAGGCCTGCTCCAGTCCTGTACCAAAAAATACAGGCATCACTTCCAAATGGGGTACAGGGGGAAAAGCTGCTTGTGGTCATAGCTAACCTATACATATCTATAACTATATACACATGTATGTTTTATATTTAATGATATAAATGGTATTTATATGGTATGGTATTTTCTAAGTGCTTACTTACTATATGCCAAGCATTTTACTAAACAATGGAGTAGATACCCTGTAAACAGTCAGCACTCAATAAATACGATTGAATGAATACAAGACAATCAGGTCCTAAAAGGAGCTCTCAGATTAAGTAGGAGGGAGGAGAGGTAATAAATTTCAATTTTGCAGATGAGGGAACTGAGGCACAGAGAGGTAGGGTAATAATAATAATGTTGGTATTTGTTAAGCGCTTACTAGGTGCATAACACTGTTCTAAGTGCTGGGATAGACACAGGGGAATCAGGTTGTCCCACGTGGGGCTCACAGTCTTAATCCCCATTTTACAGATGAGGTAACTGAGGCACAGAGAAGTTAAGTGACTTGCCCACAGTCACACAGCTGACAAGTGGCAGAGCTGGGATTCGAACTCATGACCTCTGACTCCAAAGCCTGTGCTGTTTCCACTGAGCCACGCTGCTGCTTGCCCAAGGTCACAAAGCAGACAAGTGGTTGAGAAGCTGCGTGACTTAGTGGACTTAGTGACTCACAGGCTTAGGAGTCAGAAGATATGGGTTCTAATTCTGGCTCTGTCATTCGTCTGCTGTTTGACCTCGGGCAAGTCATTTAACTTCTCTGGGCCTCAGTTACCTCATCTGTAAAATGGAGATTAAAAGTGTGAACCCCATGTGGGACAACCTGATTACCCTGTATCTACCCGAGTGCTTAAAACAGTCCTTGGCATATAGTAAGCATTTAACACAGACCATAATTATTAAGTGGTGGAAGCAGGATTAGAGCCCAGATCCTTTAACTCCCAAACCCATCCTCTTTCCACTAAGCCATTCTGTAAGCTATTCTTCTTGTTCAAGATATGAGTTAGATTACTAAGAGAATCAATCCTGTGAGCAAGTACACCTGGCAATGGTATTCCGTGGATATCATGATGTTTAATGATATTAAAAGCTCAACTAAATATTTTAACAATTTCACACATAAAGGAAGCAAGAATGTTTGTAATGACCCTAGAAAGACATATTAACATTCACAGGAAATACTGTTCCTTTAGAAGATATTATTTCATCACTATGTCCTCAACATTTGCCCTTGGCACATTCCTGTTGCAAATGTTGCAAGCACAGAGGCAATTCAGAGAGTGACTTGGTGGTGGCAGTTGGAAATTGACTAAAAGCCCTGCTGCAATGTAATTAACACTGACCACCTAAGAGCTAACCTCTGCCTCCATTACTGCTATGGAACATGTACTGTGGCAAAGATGATAATGTTTACATTGCCGGAGATTCATTTGAATGGTCATGCCAAGTTTACATAACATACAAGTGCTTATTGGGCTTACTGTTGCCATTCCTGACTTGCTTGTGAAGTCTGAAAAGAATTGGTGAGTAGTTAATGCAGAATAAACATCATTTAGTTTTTCATACATATACAGCTAAAGGCTAATTTTTTAGTAGTATATTTTGCATATTACCATTAGTTTCTAGCAAAATAATAGATCCAGGCCTTGCTATTTTTTTAACCCCCCAAATACTAGAAATATGACAATCCCAAATTCATTTGTGTTTAATTCAGCAAGTTATAGAAAACCATACCATATTGATGCTATAAATTTAATCATCCATTTTTAAAAAAAACTTTTGTAAAAACATACTTTTTTAAGATCGAATAACTAAGTGAAGATGATTCCCTATTGTTGTCAATTCTTATAAAATTTTCACAAATTTAAAGAAAAAATGGCTCCTTCTGGGCAGTCTAATTATTTAGATATATATTTCCTAAATGCTGCAGATGCTAGAGTGACAATATAAATGATTTGATATAAGCCAGGTACATTTCTAAAACAGGACATCTTCCTATGATTAAGCATTGCACTGCTTCAGATTGGGATTTCTTTTCTGAATGCTGTTCAGTGATGTCTAGACCAGAAACTTCACCATTTGCCTCTGAGTATGAGTTTTGGTCAAGTGGCATAATGTAATCCCGACAGAACTGCATCACCCTGATTCACTAACTCTGCTCTTCCACCCTCCCCCTGCCCCACAGCACTTATATGTATATCTGTAATTTCATATATTTATATTGATACCTGTTTAATTGAATTGATGTCTGTCTCCCCGCCCCCTGGCCCAGATTGTGACCTCATTGTGGACAGGGTTGTCTCTATTGCTGCATTGTACTTTCCCAAGTGCTTAGTACAATGCTCTGCACACAGTAAGTGCTCAGTAAACATAATTGAATGAATGAATGGATGGATGGATGGATGGATGGATGGATGGATGGATGGATGGATGGATGGATGGATGGATGAATGAATGAATGAATGAATGAATGAATGAAAGTTCAGACTCAAAGAATCTCCTTGTGAGTGTGGAACCAAAGTGGTCTGGGCCTTGCATTTACCCTTCTTTGCAGATCGTCCCTCTGAGCTGTTTTGCCTCTAAACCTGCTTGATTTTCTCCTAACCACCATGTTTAAGTGAACAAGAGCAACTCCAGAGTCCCTAGGAGTAGTAGAATACTAAGGGATGAAATCTAATGTGCCGTTAGGCCTGGACTGCATTTTGTCTGGCCAACCCATCATTTGCTCAAAGCAGGCACATCACGTATCCTTTCCTCTGTTTGTCCTGTCCAGATCTCTGCCTTATCAAGGAGCTTGGTATGTCAAGGTCTTATTAATAATAATAATAACATATTATTAATTACTTAATATGGTACTTATTAAGCACTTACTATGCACAAAGCACTGTTCTAAGTGTGGGAATAGATACAATTTACTCAGGTAGGACACAGTCCCTGTCGCACACTGGGCTCACACTCTTAATCCCCACTTTACAGATGAGGGAATTGAGGCCCAGAAAAGTTAAGTGACATGCTCAAGGTCACACAGAAGACAGATGATGGAATCGGGCTTAGAACCCAGGTCCTTCTGACTCCCAGGCCCAGGGTCTAGCCACTATGCCATGGAGCTGTTCCTCCTTTAGCAAGATCAGGACCCCTGACTAGCTTGTCAGTAGAATTTGCTGACTTCTCTATAATGGAGACAATTATAATCAGAGAGGCCAAAGAAATTAGCCCAGGTAAAAATTTACTGCTGCTGTCTTAAAATATATTTCATGTATCATGCTCTTCGATCATGTGCAGAGCTCTGATGCCATACAAACTGTATTGAAAGAAACTCTGTATTGCTTGAAGCTGAGATGGCCTTGATTAGTAGAAGAAATTCTGCCTGTCCACCACCACTACCTACTTTCACTAGAAGAAATAAACTTGTTTCTGGTATATCTTCTTAAACACGACACACTGTCCATGAAAGTCTATTAGACATGAGTCATTTTTTCACTATTTCTGGCATTGGATATTGTGGAAGCAGAGTGGTCTGTGCCTTGCATTTGCTTCCTTCTCTCAGACAGTCCCCTCTCAGTCTGTTTTGATGTAGGCCTACTTCATTGTCTCCAAACAGGGAGATCACATGTACTGCTGAGCATGCAAACTTCCCTAACTTGTGTGTTTGGGACTCCACCTTGTTTAAGTGAACAAAGGGTAATTCCATCTAAGAACAGACATTCCATGAACACTGTATACTTGTTTCAACTGCCAAGGCCTTAGGAATTGGTTGATAATAATGTTGGGTACCAAGCTTCTGTTATCACTGACCATCAAGGACATCTGAGTGGAAAGAATACTGCTGCCTCTACTTAGATTATTGAAGTGAGTGTCCTATTACGTATCGTGCTCTTTGGTCAGGTGCCTAGTTCAAATGCTGAACCACTGTATATGAATAGACTCTGCATTATTTGGAAATGAGTTAGCATTGACTAGTAGAGGAAATTGTGCCTTTCAACTACTGTTCCCTACTAGTGGTAGTAGAAATAAACTTGTTTCTAACATACCTAATACACATGCAAAGTCCATGAAGTTTTTCTTCAACAGCAAAAACACTCACCGACACACACACTATATATATATAGATATATACACACATAAGATATATACACACCCATATATAAATATATGAAGAAAATTGTTTCCCTGCAGGCATGCTTGCTACTAATTTTGGACAAAGATAAAGAGTAAACAAGCTGGCTTTTGCTAAAGGTGACTAGTTCTGTTATATTAACCTCACAGCTAATGATTAATCCAAAGCATGATGTTTAATCAACACTCCCGATTACATTGTTTAAACATAAATATTGTTCCTTGCAACATTAATGGGTTTGCCTACACTTTGCCCTTCTGGCATCCTGTGAAAAATGGGCAGATTGTCTCATCTCTTTCACTTTTTTAATAAATCTTGTTTTCCACAATCCTTCACATTTGTTCCTAATAATCAATCAATCAATCAGTCATATTTATTGAGCATTTACCATGTGCAGAGCACTTTACTAAGTGCCTGAAAGAATGCTGCAGAGTTAGTAGACATGCTCCCTGCCCACCAGGAGCTTATAGTCTAGAGGGGAATATAGACATTGGTATAATAAATACATTAAACATATGTACCTAAGAGGGGTGCTGAGGGTAAGGTAAATATCAAATGCTCGAAAGGTAATAATAATAATGGTGGTATTTGTTAAGAGCTTACTATGTGCAAAGCACTTTTCTAAGCACTGTGGGGGGGGTGTTAAAAGGTGATTAGGTTGTCCCAAATGGTCCTCACAATTTTAATCCCCATTTTACAGATGAGGTAACTGAGGCACAGAGAAAGTAAGTGACTTGCCTAAAGTCAAACAGCTGACAAGCGGCAGAGTGGGAATTAGAACCCATGACCTCTGACTTCCAAGCCTGGGCTCTTTCCACAGAGCCATGCTGCTTCTCATAAGAGATCCAAAGGCATAGAAGATGCAGCAGGGAGAGGGAGGGAGTTGGGAAAAAGAGGGCTTAATCAAGGAAGGCCTGAGAGATGAGGCTTGGAAGGTGGGTAGACTATACATGGGTTCATATGAAGGAGGAGGGAGTTCCAGACCAGAGGGTGGACATGGGAAGTAGTCAGCCATGAGATAGATGAGTTAGAGGCACAGTGAGCAAGCTGGATTAGAAGTGTTAAGTGTAGCCTAGGATACAGTGGGAAATCAGTGAGGTAAGGTGGCTGAGGGGACAAGCTGATTAAGTGCTTTACAACAAGCTGATTGAGTGCTTTAAAACTTTTAAACTCATTCTTCCTATCTTTCCATTTCTATCACCACAATCTTACCTTTCCCAGAAGTCCACTATCTTGGTGTCATCTTAGATTTTTCACTGCATTTCAGCTCTCAAATTCATCAAGCTGGCTAAGTCCTGCCACAGAATCAATCTATTTCCATCCATGTAGCTACCGCCCTGGTACAAACTCTTGTCATATCATAATTAGTCCTCTATATCGGTCTTCTCAGTCTTATCATTGCTTCCAGTCCTTGAGGTTATGCTACACACTGATGCATGGATATATTTCCTTAAATGAAGGTTGAGGAACTTCTAACTATTGGCCCCTGACTCCTCTCAACTCTCTTCAGCCTCGCTAGCAGTTTTACATATCCACTGTACCTCAGCTGGCAGTTTTCACTCCTCTTAAACTTGTAAATTCTTGCTTATTCTTGATTCTTCCATCTCTGACCCTCATAAATTATGTTCTCCGAGCCTGTAACTCCCTTCTCTTCATCATTCCTAAAATCCCATCTAAATCCCATTCCTAAAATCTCTAAGAAGTCTTTCCCAATTAATTTCCAGCACCCACCTGCTTCCCCTATGTAAATAATTTTTGATTTTCAATTTTCCCACTAACATGTAATTTATTTGAGGCCAGGTCTTACTTGTGTCCTCTTCTAAGTGTATATTATATTTTAATGCTTTGCACTCAGTGCACTCTGATGACTGATTGGTAGTGAATATGAGGTTGTAAATAATGATGTCTTGGACTCCACCATGGATTTTCCAATGTGAAAGGAGATTCTGGGATCACATGGCTTACTCCTTTTCAGTCTCTAAGGTGGTTGCCTGATTAATGTTGGTATTTGTTAAGCGCTTACTATTTGCAGAAAACTGTTCTAAGCACTGGGGTAGATACAGGGTAATCAGGTTGTCCCTCATGAGGTTCACAGTCTTAATCCCTATTTTACAGATAAGATAACTGAGGCACAGAGAAGTTTAGTGACTTGCCCGCAGTCACACAGCTATCATCTCTATGAGATGACACACAGATCTACATCTCTGCCCCTGTCCTCTCCTCCTCCCTTCAGGCTCATATCTCCTCCTGCCTCCAAGACGTCTCTACCTGAATGTCTGCCCGCCACCTAAAACTCAACATGACCAAAACTGAGCTCCTCATCTTCCCTCCCAAGCCCTGTCCTCTCTCTGACTTCCCTATCACTGTGGATGGTACGACCATCCTTCCCATCTCTCAGGCCCGCAACCTCGGTGTCATTTTTGACTCGGCTCTCTCATTCACCCCACACATCCAATCCGTCGCCAAAACCTGCCGGTCTCACCTTTATAATATCGCCAAGATCTGCCCTTTCCTCTCCAACCAAATGGCTATCTTACTGGTACAGGCTCTCATAATATCCGGGCTAGATTACTGTGTCAGCCTGCTCTCTGATCTCCCCTCCTCCTGTCTCTCCCCACTCCAGTCTATTTTTCATTCTTCTGCCCGGCTCATATTACTGCATAAATGCTCTGGGCATGTCACTCCCCTTCTTAAAAAACTCCAGTGGTTGTCTATCAACCTCCAGACGAAACAAAAACTTCTCACTCTAGGCTTCGAGGCCCTCAATCACCTTGCCCCCTCCTACCTCTCCTCCCTTCTCTCTTTCCACTGCCCACCCCGCACGGTCCACTCCTCGGCCGCCCATCTCCTCACCATCCCCCGTTCTCACCTATCCCACCGTCGACCCCGGCCCATGTCCTCCCGCTGTCCTGGAATGCCCTCCCTCCTCACCTCCGCCAAACTAATTCTCTTCCCCTCTTCAAAACCCTACTTAAAGTTCACCTTCTCCAAGAGGCCTTCCCTGACTGAGCTCCCCTTTTCCCTCTGCTCCCTCTGCTCCCCATCTATGCCCCCTTCACCTCTCCTCAGCTAAGCCCTCTTTTCCCCCCTTTCCCTCTGCTCCTCCCCCTCTCCCTTCCCATCCCCTCAGCACTGTACTTGTCCACTCAAATGTATATATTTTCATTACCCTATTTATTTTGTTAATGAGATGTACATCACCTTGATTCTATTTATTTGCTATTGTTTTAATGAGATGTTCATCCCCTTGATTCTATTTATTGCTATTGTTCTTGACTGTCTGTCTCCCCTGATTAGACTGTAAGCCCGTCAGAGGGCAGGGACTGTCTCTATCTGTTACCAATTTGTACATTCCAATCGCTTAGTACAGTGCTCTGCACATAGTAAGCGCTCAATAAATACTATTGAATGAATGAATGACAAGTGGCAGAGTCGGGATTCGAACCCATGACCTCTGACTCCTAGGTCCATACTCTTTCCACTGAGCCACGCTGCCTCCCCTATAATGTTGATATTTAAGCGCTTACTATGTGCCAAGCACTGTTCTAAGCGCTAGGGTAGATGCAAGGTAATCAGGTTGTCCCTCGTAGGGCTCACAGTCTTCATCCCCTTTTACAGATGAGGTAACAGTCCCAGAGAAGTAAAGTGACTTGCCCAAGGTCACACAGACAAGTGGAGAAGTCAGGAATAGAACCTATGACCTTCTGGCTCCCAGGCCTGTGCTCTAGCCACTACACCACAATTAAATGTAGCTAAATATAGTTAGGCAGAATCTAAAATATTTTTTCTACATGATTTTGGTCCAGAAATGCACACTGGACTGAATTGCTTATGCATTTCCAAAGAAAACACTTTATTTTAACTTTTTATTTGCAAATAACAGAAACTATAAAAGAAAGGTTGGTATCAATTTAATAAAGTTCAGTACTGAGACCTCTTGTATTCTATTCTCCATTTACACTCACACCCTTGGAGAACTCATTTGCTCCAGTAGCTTCAACTAATACCCTTAGGGAGATAAATCCCAAATTTACATCTCTGGTACTAATCTCTGTGCTTCACTACAGTCGTGCATTCCTTCCTCCTTTCAGGATATTTCTACTTGGACTACCAGCTGACACCTCAAAATAACACGTCCAAGAACTCCTTATCTTCCCACTCAAACCCTGTCCTTCCCCTGACTTTGCTATCACTGTACTTCCTGTCTCAGAAGCCCATAACCTTAGTGACATCCATGACTCATCTCTCCTTCAACTGACATGTTCAATCTGTCACTAGATCCTATTGGATTAACCTTCATAACATCACTAAACTCCTCCCTTTCGTTGCTATCCAAACTGTTACCATGTTTATCCAAGCACTTATCCTATCCCACCTTGATTGTCGCATCAGTCTCCTTGATGAATCCCTGCTTCCAGCCTCTTTTCCCATTCCAATCCATACATCACTCTTCAGTCTGGGTCATTTTTCTACAAAAACATTCAGCCCATGATTCCCCACTCCTTTAGTGCCTCCAATGGTTGCCCACGCACCGCTGCATAAAACAGAACTTCCTTACTATCAGCTTTAAAGCACTCAGTCACTTTGCCCTGAACTACCTTACCTCACTAATCCCCTGCTACAAATCAGCCTGTACACTGAGCTCCTCTAATGCCAATGTACTTAATGTACCTCTTCCTTGTCTATCTCACTATCAATCTCTCATCCACAACCTGCCTGTCCTGGAATACCCTCCCCTTCATATCCAACTGACAATTATTCTCCCCACCTTCAAAACCTTATTGAAGGCACGTCACCTCCAAGAAGCCTTCGTGACTCTGCTTTCATTTCTTCTTTTTCCACTCCCTTTTGAGTCCCCCATGCACTTGGATTTGTTCCTTTTATTCATCCCTCCCTCAGCCTCAGCCCTTATATACATATCTGTAATTTATTTATAGTAATGTTTCTTTCCCCTCTGGACTCTAAGCTGGTTGTGGACTGGGACTGTGTTGTAATCTCCCACATGCTTAGTACATTACTCAATAAATTTATGTCTCACTTTTCTCCTGACAACAGAATAACTGATGAAGCAGTCATTGTTCAAATCAATCCATGAGGTGAGCTTCAGCTCTCTCCACACATCCCACTGCAGAAAGGACACGCTGAAAATCAAAGACCCTACCCAACTGATAATTTTTTCAGAATATATTTTGGGAGAAAGTAGCCCATACTCCTTGGTGGGCCCTAATACCATTTCCCACCTCTCCCTCTCTCTTACCAATGCTCCATACTGCCGAACAGGTCCTCTCTGAGGAGGGAGTAGTGCTTAAGGGAGGAAGAAGATGCAAGCAGAAACAAGGCCTCCTTCCTACAAAAAGTGCAAGACAATAATTTAGATTTTTAAGATTTATCAGGTAAGTAGATTATTTGCTTTTCAGAGTGTTTGCTTCTCCCATACTGCCTTGAATTCTCTCCAACTCCTTGCTGAAAGTTATAGGGCCACTCAGATTAATCAGTAAATCAATACTACTTAATTGGCACTTATGGACAGCACTGCACTAAATATTTGGCACAAGGTTATCCCATCCTTCCCTGCAGTATCCTCAGAGGAGATCTCCCTCCTCGCAAGTGCCATCCCCTTCACCTGTGCTTTGGACCCCATTGCCGCTCACCTTATAAAAACTATCGCCCCTTCCCTCCTCCCCTTCTTAACTTCTATCTTTAACTACTCACTCTCCAATGGCTTCCTCCCCTCTGTCTTCAAACATGCCCATGTCTCCCCCATCCAAAAAAAACCCTCTCTCGACCCCACTTCCCCTTCTAGCTATCATCCTATCTCCCTCCTACCCTTCCTTTCCAAACTCCTAGAACAGGTCATCTACACTCACTGCCTTGAATTCCTCAACTCCAACTCTCTCCTGGACCCCCTCCAATCTGGCTTCTGTCCCCTCCACTAGTAGTAGTAGCACAAACTACTACTGTGCTAGTACGAGCTCTCATAATATCCCGACTAGATTATTGTGTTAGCCTCCTCTTTCATCTCCCTTCCTCCTGTCTCTCCCTGGTCCAGTCTATTCTTCATTCTGCTTCCTGGATCATCTTCCTATAGAAACGCTCTGGGCATGTCACTCCCCTCCTCAAAAACCTCCAGTGGTTGCCTATGAACCTTCACATGAAGCAAAAACTCCTCACTCTTGGCTTCAAAGCTCTCCATCACCTTGTCCCCTCTTACCTCACCTCCCTTCTCTCTTTCTACTGCCCACCCCATTCACTCCACTCCTCTGCCGTTCACCTCCTCACGGTCGCCCGTTCATACCTATCCTGCCATCAACCCCGGCCCACGTCCTACCGCTGTCCTGGAATGCCCTCCCTCCTCACATCCGCCAAACTGACTCTCTTCCCCTCTTCAAAGCCCTACTGAGAGCTCACCTCATTCAGGAGGCCTTCCCAAAATGAGCCCCCTCCTTTCCTTCTGCTCCTCCTTTCCTCCCCATTGCCCCCTCTCCTGCCCTCTGCTCTTCTCCATTCCTCTCGCCTCAGTACTGTGCATACTTGTATATATCATTTATTACCCTATTTATGTTGTTAATGATGTGTTTATCTCCATGATTCTATTTATCTTAATGATGTCGTTTTGTTTTGTTTTGTTCCGTTTTGCTTTGCTGTCTGTCTCCCCCGTTTAAACTGTGATCCCATTATTGGGCAGGGATTGGCTCTATCTGTTGCCAAATTGTACATTCCAAGTGCTTAGTAGACTGCTCTGTACATAATAAGTGCTCAATAAATACTATTGAATGAATGAATGAACCTTCTCATTTTGCCATATTCTGTCCTGTCCTGCCATTGACCCTTGGCCCATGTCCTACCTCTGACCTGGAATGTCTGCCAAACATGACAATTCCCCCCTCCAAAACCCTATTGAAAGCTCGCCTCCTCCAGGAAGTCTTCCCAGACTAAGCCCTCCTTTTCCTCTTCTCTTCATTGCCCTGACCCGCTCCCTTTTCTCTATCCCCTTCCCTGCCTCACAGCATTTATGTATATATATGTACATATTCATAATTATAATTCAATTTATTTGTATTAATGATGCTACTGATGCCTGTTTACTTGTTTTGTTGTCTGTCTTCCCCCTTCTAGACTATGAGCCTGTTGTGGGAAGGGATTGTCTCTATTTGTTGTTGAATACTCCTTCGCAAGTGCTTAGTACAGTGCTCTGCACACAGTAAGTGCTCAATAAATATGAATGTATGAAGTTGAATAGTTCAAGACTTAGTATGATGGAGAAGGTTATAACTCTGGACATCATCAGTTTTCTTTCAAGTGAAATACCACATAGTTTCTGGACCATCTTCCAGAGACATAGTCAATAAGAAGAAGAAGAAAAGGAGAAGGAGGAGAAAAAAGAGAAGGAGAAGGAGGGAGGAGGAGGATGAGAACGAGGAGAATGACAAGAAGGAGGATGGGGCGGGGGAGGACAAGGACGAGAACAAGGAAGCAGAGAAAGGATGAGGAGAAGGACAAGGATGAGAAAGAGGAGAAGGAGTTGAAGGAGGAGAAGGAGGAGAAAGAAAAGGAGGAGAAGAAGTCTATTAATCACTTACTATGTGTGAAGCATTGTACTAAGAACTGGGGTAGATCCAAATTTATCAGAACCCTGCCTATTGTTAAATCAGTGAACATTGTACTGCCTTGGTAATAGAATTATGTGATGATATTTAGCTCTGTGTTGCTAATGAAGAACTTTGGTTGAATGAAAAGTTCTCTGGTGTTGGCTAATAGATTAAGGTACTTCAGTTTTCTTCAAACTTGTTTTCAGTCCATAACACCTGGCCGATTTGACAAAGTGGTTTACCCTCATTAACATAGCTTTTTAGGTATGCTTATTTTTCTGTATATGCCTCTAGTCATTTTGTTCCCAAGTCCCAAGTATGCAGTAGAATATTCTATATGAGAAAACCAAGTAAATCCACAAAGGCTGTACTACATGAGTTTATGAATAGAGGTCAAAGCTTCATCTCCCTTCCCTGAACACTGTGTTCAGGAGGTTGGTGCTCTAATCGGGAAGGGATGTGGGGCACAGCAGTTGCTCTGTATTTTCAGCAGACAGAATCTCGTTAGGCCAAGATGATTTCCAGGGATGTCTGAGAAGAGTCACACAAGGACAGATCTCACAGCCATATTGAAAGATGGACGACACTCATTGTGTAGACTCTAAGCTATATTACTAGATTCTAAGTATCTCGAGGACTGGATTCAACTGTATTGTACTCTCCCAAATCTTAGTACAGTCCTCTGCACACATTAAGCTCTCAAAAGTACCAATGATTGATTGATTTGTAGTGATTCAGTTGTGTACTAAATCTCCACAATCTTCTTGATTAAATTTGCTACTTCATAAGCTATCTATGCACCAGTAACAGCATTAAATTCTGAGAAACAGATGAAAACTTTTGTTTGTGGAACTTCGAGAAGGGTAGGAAGCATTACTTCAGTTTTCTTGTGGCTAATTGTCTGTCTTTACAACTGTACTGGCTTAATAACCAATTCCTAAGTATTATTCTGTTATTAACTCAAGCACAAAGTTATCAATAATATAGTAGTAGTAGTAATAATAATAATAATGATATTTGTTAAGTGCTTACTATGTGCCAGGCACTTTTCTAAGCTCTGGGGTCGATACAAGCGAATCAGGTTAGACACAGTCCCTGTTCCATGTGGGGCTCATAGTCTCAATCCCATTATACAGATGAGGTAACTGAGGCACAGAAAAGTGAAGTAACTTATTCAAGGTCACACAAAAGACAAGTGGAGGAGCCGGGATTAGATGTAGTGGTTCATGAGTGCTTATCTTAAAGACTTTTGAAGAATACTTGCAATAGAAGAGTTTCTTGTTGTATATGAGGTAGGCTCTAACACCTACTTCAGATTTCATATCCCTTTTAAGCATGTCAGTATAAAATTATTTTACCAGATTGGGTGTACCAAATAATCCTCTTTTACTCCAAAGGGTTGGGAATATAGTTTTGCTGCTACTTTCAACTCTGACTTGAACAACCATGCCCTTGAGGAAATAGTTTAATAATAATAATGATAATGATGGTATTTGTGAAGTGCTTACTATGTGCCATGCACTGTCTAGGCACTGTGGTAATAATAATAATAATGATGGCCTTTGTTAAGTGCTTACTATGTGCAAAGCACTGTTCTAAGCGCTGGGGTAGTACAAGGTAATCAGGGTGTCTCATATAGGGCTCAGAGACTTCATCCTCATTTTACAGATGAGGGAACTGAGGCCTAGAAAAATTAAGTAACTTGCCCAAAGTCACACAGCTGACAAGTGGCAGAAGTGGGATTAGAACCCACAACCTCTGACTCGCAAGCCCATGCTCTTTCCACAGAGACACACTGCTTCTTAGTTTAAGAAACTAAGTGGCGGACTTTACGACAAGTGAATTTGCCTAGCAATTTCCAAGCCCCTGATCTGTTGATGGTATCCAGTGTTTTTGTAAGATCTATAAAAATGTTTAGAAGTCTTTATAATGCCTTCTTTTCTGGTTGTCATACTGCAAAGATGATGGCTCCTGTGTTTTGGTGTTGGTCTGAAAGTTACATTGCATTTCAGTTGACTTCATCATCATCACCATCACTGGCAGCACCAGTACAGTACTTAGAAGTAGAAGAACAGTCTCCACTATCAAGAAGTTTACAAATCTAATGGAATAAATACAATTTAAAACAATTAAATAGTGAGAGGATTTAGCTGATCAAAAAAAAAAAATATGAGGCCAAAAATGAATTGAATAAACATATATACATATTAATACTAAGAGTGACTAATGGGATTACATGACCAGGGAGGTGGGGTTAGTGAAGAAACATTGACTTCAAATAATTTAATATACAGTTTATAGCAGCATTGAAATATGTTTAATTATTGATAAGTGATTTAAAATATTACATCCTATTAATATCACAGAAACTAAAATAGAATAAAGAATTAAAATATGGAGAGATCAGTTCCAAGCAAATTAGCAGCAGTGCTTTTGTTTTCACTATTTATAGGAATCGAGTTGATAAATGAAAGTCAAGGGATAAACTCACTTGAAAACAGAATTTTTATAGTGAAATTCAACTGGGCTTCAGTGATAATCCTGAGTAAAGACACAAGAAATTTCAAGTTTGAATTCTGTTAAAAAATTAGCTGAGGAATTCCCCCAATTCTCTGAGAAACAGAGAAATCCCCCTTATTTTGGTTTCCAGATGAGGGAGTTGAGAAGAGACAGGACCAAACAATGCCCTTATTTAGCATTTGGTGACACAACAGGTCTTAAAACTAGAGACCTCAAAATAGCCCTCTCACTTAAACTTTGAGTGATTGCTTATTAAATGAGTAGATATTGACTATGTGAAACATTTGAATATGAATGAGTAAACTATATGGCATCTGTTAACTAGCACCTCTGTATAGAGAGCATCACTGTTGAGTTAAAGGGAAGATTTCTATTCTCTGGCAGTTTTTTCCTACTCATAAATTCTTGTTGTTGGCTCTACATCTTGTTCCGATGTGCATTTTCTGAAGCACTTAATTCATGAAATACCATAGTTTGCCCTTTATTCTATGTGAGTAGTAAGATCATGCAAATTGCCCAGTGGATGAATCTGAGATATATAAAAGTGACAATACAACATGGTGCAATGAAATGTCAATTTATTTTATTATGTGTGAACATGTTAGAGTTGCTTTCTTTAGGCTAAGGTGACAAGATACTGCCTAAAACATATTATATATTATAAACTACTTATTTATTCATATTAACATTTGTCTCCCCCTCTAGATTGTTTGTTATGTGCAAAGAATGTATAAGCTAATTCTGCTGTATTGTACTCTCCCAGGTGCAGTGATCTGCACATATTAAGTGTTCAATAAATATGATTGATTGATTGATTGACTACCTCATGTTTCTCACATGATCATGTTTTCTTATTTGATGTAAAAGCAAAGCTCAGTGGAAAGAGCATGGGCTTGGGAGTCAGAGGTCACGGGTTCTAACCCTGGCACCGCCACTTGTCTGCTGTGTGACTTTAGGCAAGTCACTTAACTTCTCTGTGCCTCAATTACCTCATCTGTAAAATGGAGATTAAGACTGTGAGCCCCATGTGGGACAACCTGATTACCTCATATCTACCCCAGTTCTTAGAACAGTGCTTGGCACATAGTAAGTGCTCAAGAAATGACATCATTATTATTATCATTAAGCCATGTTGCATTAAAATAAATATATGGACAGAATAATATGTGGATGGATAATAGGGAAGTGACTCACAAGGCTTGATTAAATGAGCTCTTTTTTGGCTGGAGCAGGGGTCGATGGGAGTCCCAGAGCATGAAGTGGTGTATAGAGCAAGGGCCTGAGAATCAGAGGGTCATTCCCAGCTCCTCCAAATGTCTGCTGTGTGACCTTAGGAAGTCACTTGACTACTCTATGCATAAGTTAACTCATCTGAAAAATGGAGATTGAGACTGTGAGCTCCACGTGGGACAGGGACTGTGTCCAACACAATTTGCTTGTATCCACCCCAGTGCTTAGTACAGTGTCTGGCACACAGTAAATGCTTAACAAATACCACAGTAATTATTATTATAATTAGTTCTGATGTCATGGGGATAGGGCAGCGGGTAACGTCTCACTCATACAGCCATGGTTTTCAGATATAAGGGTAGGCAGCTCCCTTCCCTTAAATTTCCTTAAATAAACTCATTAATAAAGTCCATCAATTCCATTGTTTACCATGCCATTTTCCCTGTCTGTAAGTTTTCTCAATATTTGTCTCTCCCTCTAGACAAGTAAACTCTTTGGGGACAGAGAATGTGCCTAACAACTCTGCTGAATCTTATTCTTCCAAGCACTTGGGACAGTGTTCTGCACATAGTAAGCATTCAATAAATGCCCCGACTTTATTACTTGATTGTCTTCCCATCTTGTTTTAATGGAATACAAGCACTTTACCATAGTATACCACAAACACAGATTCCCCTGAAACCCAAATACATTGTTTCTCATAGGCCTGTTGCCTGATTTTCATTACCTTTGCTGTCTGATTACCTTTAGCCCAATATTGATTGATTTTAAGGCCTGGGCAAATAGGCACTCAGTTACTATTATAGCTACTTTAATAATCCACTTTATTAGTTTCATTGTCCATTATACCACTGAAATAACTTGGAAAATGATATGCATTATTCAAATAATTTTCAATTCTCACTGAAACAAAATGTGTATGCATAGCTGTTAGTTCATTTAAATGTCTTTTTAGTAGAAGGTATTAGTGTCTGGTAGAGAATTGAGCACTCTATAAGGAAAGCAGGAATGTAATTTCTGGAAATATCATCCCTATTTGAAAGTAAGATGTTTTATCATCCACAACGTTAGCTGTTTCTAACAAGGATAAAACCTCAAGGTATTTGACCCAAAATACCTTCTGCTAGCTTTGTATTTGCTGGATAAAAGTAGCCAGACAAGATTATAATTGTAAGCAGCTGGGGATAAATTTACACTAAATTGACAAAGTAGAGCTTAAGTTAGGACTGGGAATAAGGCTTTTAGGGGATGAAATTTACAGAGGTGTGTCACTGTGGGGATTGGTCCAAATGCCTAAGAATTAGAGGGAATAAGAAAGGGATATATACATAGAGAGAGAAAGTGAGAGATATAGTACAGACCAACACTGGTAGAGAAAGCAGAAGAAAGACTGAGAAACTCAAAGATGGAGGTAGACAGAAAAATTGAGATAAAATTCAGATAAAAATGGCTAGACAGACACTGAGAGAAACAAACCAAACCATAGAACCAAATAGAAGGGGAGGCAGAGAGAGAGAGAAATGGCTAGTGAGGCAAATAGAGAAGCTGCCACAGGCAGAAAGACATAGAAATGATAAAGATAAAGAAAATCAGAATCAAAGAGAGCCAGAACAAGACACTCACACACACATACACAAATAGATTTACAGATAGAAAAAGAAAAGCAATAGGCATAGTATCTGAACTACATGCACATATAGCTATCCCTCATATTTGAAAAAGAAACCCCTGATGGTCGATGTTCACCTATGTGTTTGTGGCACAATATCGGATCCACTGTTCCTGCCCCAATTTTTAATGTTATTTATTAAGTACTTAACATGGCCCAACACTGTACTAAGTGCTTGGGTAAATACAAGATAATCAGGGTCAGTCCCAGTCCCACATGAGGCTCATCATCTTAACCCATTTTACTGATGAGGTAACTGAGGCACAGAGAAGATAAGGGACTTGCCCAGGGTCACACAATAGACAAGTGGCAAAACTAGGATTAGAACCCAGGACCAATGTTCTTTCCTTTGGGTAATGCAGCTTCCATTTTGCAGAAAAAATGCTATCCCCGGTTGTGTTGTCGTGCTTGCTGTTTGCAGTGCCTATACAGCTTTTCTCTTTTGTCTATTTAACTTTTATTAAGATTTTGCTCTAAGAGAGCCACTCCTTTCTTGATAACAATGCACCATGCTGGCTATCCTCAGGAGATGACTCAGTTTTCAGCTGGAATGCAGTAGAGTGGCTCAGTGGAAAGAGCACGGGCTTTGGAGTCAGGGCTCATGAGTTCGAATCCCAGCTCTGCCACTTGTCGGCTGTGTGACTGTGGGCAAGTCACTTAACTTCTCTGTGCCTCAGTTCCCTCATCTGTAAAATGGGGATTAAGACTGTGAGCCCCATATGGGACAACCTGATTCCCCTATGTCTACCCCAGTGCTTAGAACAGTGCTCGGCACATAGTAAGCGCTTAGCAAATACCAACATTATTATTATTATTATTATTATTAAAGCTATTCATTACTATTCCTTAAAATGATCCTCTGCCCTCCTGGGTTTCAGTTTCCCAATTTCAACTATCCATACAACATCCATTAGGCTATCCTGCTACCATACATTCCTCCCACATGTCCCACCCAGTTTAGCTAGGTTAAGGTGAGTGTAACTGACCCTAGCAGACTCACTAAATTCTAGAACTTCATTGGTTTGACCTTGTCTTGCCATTTGTCCTTAAATATGGACCATTAATGTCACCAATGGAACTGCTCAAGGAGGTGGATTTAGTGCCCCTGTGGGGTCCAGATCTCAGAGAAGGTCCACTCCAACTCTGCTTGTTTGTTTGTTTTGTTTCGTTTGTTTGTTTAATTTTGCCTGGAACCTGACACGATGTTGCCTCCATACTCCTTTCACAATTTCCCAAAAGGTGAAAGCAGTGTGGCCTAGTAGATAGAGCATGGGCTTGGGAATCAGAAGGCCTTGGGTTCTAATCCCAGCTCTCCTACTCGTCTGTTGTGACACTTTCTTTCTTTGTGCTTCAGTTCCTCATCTATAAAATGGGAATTAAGAATATGAGCCCCACACGGAAAATGGACTGTGTCCAACCTGATTTGCTTGTATCTATCCCAATGTTTAGTACAGTCCCTGGTACACAGTAAGTGCTTAACAATTGCCATATTTAAAAAGAGTGTGCTGGCCTTCTTGATTTGGTTGCATTGTGTAGGGGATAGAACGTGGGCCTGAGGGTCAGAAGGCATGTGTTCTAATCCTGCTCTGCCACTTGTCTGCTGTGTGACCTAGTGTGAGCCACTTAACTTTTCTGGACCTCAGCTACATCATCTGCAAAATGGGGATTAAGACTGTGAGCCCCACGTGGGACAAACTGATTATCTTGTATCTACCCCAGTGCTTAGAACATAGAACTTGGTACCTAGTAAGCACTTAACAAATACCATATTTACTATTATTACTATTACTTTCTACTTTCTTGTTTTCCACTGTGTCATTGGTCAGTTTGCTGACTAGGTAACAGAATTCTATGACAGCATTTAGCTCTGTGAAGCCAACATGAGTTTTTGATTATGTGTACTGCTTCACTTGTGCAGGCTATCATCTCAGTTTTCTTTTGATTTGACATCAGTCCCTAGTTCATTCAATCATATTTACTGAGCGCTTACTGTGTGCAGAGCATTGTACTTAGCACTTGGAATGTACAATTAGTTCCTAGTGCCCGGCTGACTTCATGGAGCAGTTTTCAATCCTTTGCACATCTTCTTGGATGTGGAATTCTCCAGCACTGTGTACAATAATCTTGAATTACTGTTTCTACAACTTTGGATGTATTTGAAGTCTGTATAAGGAGCATAGACACACCCACTCTTATTCACCATACAATGCCACTGACAGATACCACTAAAACAAATAAACAAGCAAAGAAAATATGTGCACATACTCTCGGAGGAACATTCATTTGCATGATACCTTTTGGAATAGAGCACTCACAAATGGGAAGGCAGACGCATTCTGAGAAAAGGCAGGCGTTGCTGGCACCTTGCCAATACTGTTGACACTATAATCACTATAATCATAAACCTTCCTCTACTACTAACCTTACTACAGGGTGCTCTTCTATTTGAGGTGGAAAATCACAAGTAGCAACCTATGGTAGTGAGAGAAATAGCCATTGCACCAGTGAGAACAGAGATAGCCAGGACTGCCTCACGTAGTGCACAGTCATAACATGCTGCTGCCATCTCTGACTTCCCTGCACTAGGTTTTCTGTCTTTCATGGTCACCACATTATGCCAGCAGGGGCTTAGTCCTTAGAGAGTTGAAATTAGAACCAACTTAGCTAATCATTGATAGCCAATGAGACCCTGATAGTTATCTCTCAATCAGTGGAACAGCAGGTCACCATTCAATGCCATCCTAGGTGATTCTGGTCACCTGAGTTTGTGCCTCTGGTTATCTGTAAAACTCATTCAGAAAATAATAATAATAAGTTCTTACTATGTGCAAAGCACTGTTCTAAGCACTGAGGGGGATCCAAGGTGATCAGGTTGTCCCAGTGGCACTCACAGTCTTAGTCCCCATTTTACAGATGAGGTAACTGAAGCACAGAGAAGTTAAGTGACTTACCCAAAGTCACACAGCTGACAAGTGGCAGAGTCGGAATTAAAACACATGACCTCTGACTCCCAAGCCCATGCTCTTTCCTCTGAGCTGTGGTGCAGTCTATTGTATCATTCAAATGATGTTTTCTTTCAGTTTCAAAATAAGAGTAATAACACAGTTTTTAATGTGAAGATAAAGTAGGATTGAAAATGAGAAATATTCCCTTATTAAAAGTCAGCTAGAAATGTGGTAAAACATGCATCTATCTTTAAATGGTAGAAATAAATTTTAAATGAAATGAGAATTTTCTATAACTTGAGATGTTACATAAAACAGCTGGCTATGATGAAAGGTGAAGTTTTTTTTTTCTTTCTTTCTTAAGCTCACTCACATGCTAGAAACCACGGTGGAGAAATATTTGAAAAAAAAATGAAAGCCTGGAAAGAAAAGAATGATTTTGCCGAATATTTTAAAATAAGTTATGAAGGGAAATTATGAAAATCAATGATGATTGGGAGACCACCACTATAATATAATGATTAGGGTATTTGTTAAGGGCCTTACTATGTATCCAACACTGTTCTAAGAGCTGAGGCAGGTACAGGATCATCAAATAATTATAGTATTTGTTAATGGTTTGCTATGGCCCAAACACTGTTCTAAGCATTGGGGTGGACACAAGGTAGTCAGGTTGTCCCACATGTGGTTCACAGTTCTATTCCCTATTTTACAGATGATTTGAGGCACAGAGAAGCTAAGTGGCTGGCCCAAGTTCACAAAGCAGGCAGGTGGCCAAGCCAGGATTAGAATCTACGTCCTCTGACTCCCAAGCCCACGCTCTTTCCACTAAGCCAAGGTCATCAATTTGGAATCAGTCCCTGTTCCACATAGGGATCCCAATCTAGGTGGGAGGGAGTAGAATGAATCCCCATTTTATGGTTAAGGAAACTGAGGCACAGAGAACTAAAGTGACTTGTTCAAGGTCACCCAGCACATAAGTGACAGAGCCAGAATTAGACCCAGGTCACTGACTCCCAGACTGATGCTCTTTCCAGTAGGCTATATTGCTTTTAATATGTAATGGGTGTCCTCAGAATTCAATCATTCATTCAATAGTATTTACTGAGCTGTTACTGTGTGCAGAGCACTATACTAAGTGCTTAGAAAGTACAATTCAGCTACAGAGACAATCCCTACCTAACAACGGACTCACAGTCTAGAAGATCCAGCCCAAAATGGTTTGCTTAGAGGTCATTTCAATAAAAAGTATTCCAGAAAAATATTATGTTGTCTTATTTGAACTCAATTCTAATGTGACTAGAATTTGACAGAAAAGGTTTGCAATTTTCCTAGCTGGATTGATTATTTTTAGAGGTGTTTAAACTAAACAAAAACAAATGCAAAAATAAATAGGTATATGTAACCTGAAAAATCAGGATGCATTGTCTTTCCCACTGAAAAATCAGCCAAATGGGATGGAATTACAATTTCTGCTTTTCCCGCTTTCAATGTTTATTTT
The DNA here is from genome assembly GCF_004115215.2 of Ornithorhynchus anatinus. Classification (NCBI taxonomy): domain Eukaryota; kingdom Metazoa; phylum Chordata; class Mammalia; order Monotremata; family Ornithorhynchidae; genus Ornithorhynchus; species Ornithorhynchus anatinus. The sequence continues at coordinate 115,090,862 of NC_041729.1, forward strand.
AACAAAATTTCCGTAAAAGAAACTAACTTGATAAACTAAAAGATCTAAATCCACTTTGTATCCACTGAACAGATACCACATAAGGTGTGTGCATTTCACAGGTGATTATTACAAGATGTTTGCCTTTATTTTTATGAAGCAAGAAAAACTTCTTTAGTGTCCTTTACAGAGGCAAACTTCATGTTGAATACATTTTGGTTGATTTGGGCTTCTGGTTACTATCATTAGCAACTGATAGAAATTCCTTGTGGTCAGGGACAGTGCCTCATGCTTCCTTTCAACTTTCTCAAGTAGTTTATGCAGAGCTTTGCACCTAGTGGCCACTCAGCAAACACTTTTGTGACTATTTATTGCCTGAAGTGGTTTTTATTTGCTAGCTCTTACAACTAATAGCTAACTTGTAAAAATGTAATGTTTTCATATTACCGAGCAATCTACTGGAGTCAAGAAAATTTAAGTTACCTGTCCATAGTCACTTTTGAAATTTATAGCACATACAAGAAAATAACTCATAAGTGTATTTTCTCAAGAAATTAGTACAGTGTTTTCCAATCATTGGTATTTACTGAGCTCTCATTCATTCAATCATATTTATTGAATACTTACTGTGAGCAGAGCACTGTACTAAGCACTTACTATGTGCAAAATAGTGTAATAAGCACTTGGAAGCGTACAATACAACAGAATTAGCAAACATGTTCCCTGAACATAAGTTCTCGACACAGTAAGCACTCAATAAATACCTTTGATTGACTGACTGTTGATAATTTATAGCATATGTCTTCTGTATAGCCTCTGTGCCCTCAAAGAATAGGACCGAAAGTATCTCCATTACTCTGGATACAGGGTTTAGCCAATCCATGGAACTAAGCACCTGGACAGCACTAAGGGGAATTGTCTAAAACTAGGGTGCTGTGGTAGTATTTGGGATAAGGGCACCTGGAATGGCCTTTTTGGATGGTTCAAGACTACGGTATTAGTATCAGTAATAGTTCTCAGTACATACTGAGTGCTGTTGTAGGTGGTTAGGAAATATACAGTGAGTTTAGAAGTGTATTGAGCATTTGGGGGAATACAATTTAACAGAGTTGGTAGACATGATCCCTGCTCACATGCATATGACGTGATCTTTCACCTTATGAAGTTTATAATCTGTTGGGGAAAATATGCAGACACAATTAAAAAAAAAACATAATGGTTGAGAAAAGTAAAAATGAATATAAAAAAATGAAAATAGAATAAATAAAATATTATAAAAATGACCACCTTAATATAAGCATGCTGAGATATTGGGAGGTTGGCATGACTAAGAAAGTGAAAGGATTAATCTGGGATGTTTCCAGAAGGATGTGGTTTTTCAGGATGGGAGTAATGTGGTTTAGTGAAGCCAAATGGTGAGTGAAATATAAATAGAGTGGGAAGACTGAACAGGGGCTTGAATGAAGGAGAATTGAAGGAATACAGTTAATAACAATAATAATAATGATAATAACTGTGGTGTTTGTGAAGTGCCAAGCAATAGATTGGAGTGGATACAAAGTAATTGGGTTGGACACAGTCTCAGGACCAAATAGGGCTCACAGTCTAATCCTCATTTTACAGATGGGATAACTGAGGCACCGAGTAGTTAAGTGACTTGCCAGAGGCCATGCAGAAGACAAGTGACAGAGATGGGATAAGAACTCATGTCCTTCTGACTCCCGAGCCATACTCGACCCAGCCATACTCTACGCCACTAGGCCATGCTGATTTGGCTAGGAAAGTTGTTTAGAAGATATAGCAAGCATATTATTTTTAGAGGTGTTTCAACTAAATAAAAAAATGCAAAAATAAATAGATATATGTAACCTGAAGAATCAAGACCAGCAGAAGGGAGCAGATATATTAGATCAATCAATCAATCAGTGGTATTTGTTGAGTGCTCATTGTTTGCAGAGGACTTTACTAAGAGCTTGAGAGTACAATACAGTAGCACTGGTAAACCATATACCTGCTCTTAAAGAGCTTACAATCTAATAAGATTAAGTGCACTAAGGCATAAAGAGTAAGGATGACTTCTGTGGTCTGGGCATCCCTACCACTACTTGTGTTCTTCAGTAGTTCAGGTTGCTCAGAGATGATGATAATACTAATAACAATAATTATGGTATTTGTTAAGTACTTTCTTTCTATCGGGCACTACACTAAACACTGGGGTGGATACAAGCAAATTGGTTGGACACAGTCCCTTGTCCCACGTGGGGCTCACAGTCTTAATCCCCATTTTATAGATGACGTTACAGAGGAGTTAAGTGACTTGTCTGAGGTCACATAGACATGTGGCAGAGCTAGGACTGGAATCCATGACCTTCCCCAGGCCCGTGCTCTATCTACTGCACCAGATACTGAGTTTCAGTAGGTTAGACTGGAATTTGGAATCTGAGAAATAATTTTTAAATACTCTTAGAGAAATTCGATTTTTAGGGCAATCAGATTACCTCAGACCCACAGATCATTTATAAATAGGAGCCAGCACTGGCATAAAATTGATTGAATTACCTGAATTCCAGAGCAAGTGACTAGAATATGTTCCATTGTTGATTCTCATTATTAATTCTGAAATATTCATTCAATAGTATGCAGAGCACTGTACTAAGCGCTTGGAATGAACACCAACTGCCCAAGGTTTGATGTGGAGATTTGCAGTAGGATCTTTGCAGCTGCCTGTGAAAATCATTGTTTCCTGAAGTGACTGAAGACTGAGTCTCAACTTCAGCAACTTCACCCCTGAAATAACTGTCCCATATTTCCTAGCCCAAACCTGTGTGTTCCTGTGAGTTTATTGGACTCTCTTCCTGACTTGAGGTCACCTCCATTCCATCTCCCCAGGCCCTAAATGTTCCTCTCTATTCTAAATTTGTTTTTGAAAGTTTTACATATTGCTACCATTTTGACTATTTCTGTTGTCTACTGTGACTAATTTGATTCCTGTTCCCTGATACCATAAACCCAGGGCCCAAGGTTTGGACCATACTGAGCCTGAATAGGTGAAAAACAATTAGCAGTAGTGATGAAGGAGAAGAAGGACAGAGATACAGTCCTTAGAGAATGCTAGTGGTACTTCACTAGCTTCTTTCCTCTCTTGCTTTTCTTTCACTAAATTTGTTAGTACATTTTTTACACTGTGAACCTGTTGTTGAACAGGGATTGTCTCAATCTGTTGCCACATTGTAGATTTCAAGCTCTTAGTACAATGCTCTTCACACAGTAAGTGCTCAATAAATATGATTGAATGAATGAATTTGTTCTTTTTTTATGGTATTTGTTAAGCCCTTACTCTGTGCGAAGACCTGTACAATGTTATAGATACAAGCTAACCAGGCTGAATACAGTCCATGTCCTATGTGTGGCTCACGGTCTTAATCCCCATTTTACAGCTGGGGAACTAATTCAAAGCTTCAGCCTTGGGACCTCAATATTGCAGCAATAGAAAAACACTGGGGCCCCAGCCGTGGCAGGGTGATATTCGTGTTGTGGAGAAGGGTATGTAGGTTAGGAGTGGATTTGGAGTGGATAGGAGTGCAAGGAAATAGGGGGCAGGGTAGGGTGACTTCAGGTGTAAGGCCCAGGGAAAGGAAAGGCCTACAGCTATGAAAAAACAGAAAATGTGTAGAACATACAGGGTTGGAGTAAGCTACCTTTATGTAGCTGCATGGGAAAGGAAACAAATGACTGCTGATGCTGTTAGAGGCATGAAAGACATTCTTCAGACAGGTATCTGTTCTTATGTGTTTATCAGAGCTGTGAAATTATGATGTACACATCAGTTTCTTAAAAAATTCTTAATTTATAGAAACTTTAGCACTTGATACATATTCATTGTTGTTGATCAGGCATGCCTCCTCTGATGCTTAGAATCTCATAAATTAAATATTAACTAATTGAAAATAGTATGCAGACTGTAAGCTCACTTTGGGCAGTGAATGTATCTACCACTTTGTTGTATTGTACTCTCGCAAGCACATAGTAGAATGATCTGGACCCAGTAAGTGCTCAATAAATACCATTGATTGAGTGATAGCTAATTGGACATATATCTTGTTCTGGTATTTGTCATTTGGATATTCCTTGGTGGTATTGTTTGTAAATCTAAATAAATTAATAGATAAATGGTGAGAAAACTTTGATATAAGCAACTTAGGGATTTATTTCACTCTTTCAGTGAATCAAGTCAAAGAGAATGTGAGTTCATAACAAAGCTTATTTTTCTTCCTCATTCCTCACCTATTCAAAATAAATCGAGGTTGTTTACCATTTGGAAACTGAAGATGCAAGCTTCTTAGATGCTTCGCTCCCATTGTAGCTAATTCAAATAATGATGTATTGTTAAAAGCTGTTTGGATAAATGTACATTTTTATAGGGAGGCTAAATTTTGAAATACTCTTTTTCCTGCTTTCCTCATGAATTATGAATTCACTGTTTCTTTGATTTCATCATGAGGAATATTAATTTGCATTTTCTTTCATGATTTGTATTTCATATTCTGTGATGAGTAATTTCTTGTTCATTTTTTTCTTTTCAAATTCATTTTCATATCCCTCAAATATGTTTTTCTTATCCAATATTTGCAATTAGATCTTCTAATTTTTCCTTATTTTCCCTCTATTCCCTCCTTCCATTTTATAACTATTTTTTCCGCTACTTTGTCTTTTTTGGGGAATAATGTTTCTAATACCAAAATCAGCATTTCAGATGCTCACTCCCTTTAGTGGTATAGAAAATAAGTGTCAGCTCCCTGCTCTGTAGCATGATTCCTCTGTATATGCAGCCCCAAAATCATATTAACTTCTCTTCCTGCCATATCCTATAGCAATCTTCTATCCAATTTGCCGTTCACCATAAGTACAGGGTCTTTCCTCTCCATAAACGTTTTTTGGGCTTTTCTTCCATCGAGTGCTTTGAATGATTTTCCCCCAGCTAAATTAGCTTGCTTTTGATGAGCTGATTTTTTCTTCTATTTCCTGGGAAAATTCTGAAACTTTCTATTGCTCATTTCATTCCTATTCCATTTTCAGTAGTATTAGAAAACCTCACAATTTGGACTGTGTTGAAGATTAATCAATGAGCTTTTTAACCCTTCTTAGAGAAGAATGCAGAAACTTAAATCTACTACCTATTTCTATGGAATCCCATTAGACATTTTTAACCTATTCCACATTTTCCATTTATTGCCATGTTGCTTTCTGTCCTTAGGCAAGTTTTATATTATCCAATCTACTTTAAAATTACTTTTGGGAATGAATTTTGAGGAAAAATTATTGCAAACACTGGGGTATGTTTATCCTTCAATTACTAGTTGTGGATTTCCATCCAACAAAACAGCAGCAAGGCCTAGTGAGTAGATCATGGGGCTGGGACCCAGAGGGACTTGTGTTCAAATTCTGGCTCCCAATACCTGTATACTTGTGACCTTAGGCAAGTCACTAAACTTCTCTGTGCCTCAGTTACCTCATCTGTAAAATGGGGATTAATACTGTGAGCCACATGTGGGATCTGGACTGTATCCAACCTGATTAGCTTGTATCTACCCCAGTGCTTAGAACAGCAGCATGTCTCAGTGGAAAGAGCCCGGGCTTGGGAGTCAGAGTTCATGGGTTCGAATCCCGGCTCTGCCAGTTGTCAGCTATGTGACTGTGGGCAAGTCACTTAACTTGTCTGTGCTTCAGTTACCTCATCTATAAAATGGGGATTAGCTGTGAGTCTCATGTGGGACAACCTGATTACCCTGTATCTACCCCAGCACTTAGAACAGTGCTCTGTACATTGTGCGCTTAGCAAATACCAACATTATTATTATCTGGCACATAGTAAGTACTTAACAAGTGCCATAAAAATAGATCCACAATTTTCATCTAGGGTCCCATTTTAAATGATCCATACTTTATATTTCCTCTCATTCCATTAAAGATCTGTGCTTCTATCATTATTTTCCAGACCATTAGAGGAACATCATGTCCTATTGGAAGGAACATTGGCCTGGGAATCAGAAGACATGGGTTCTAATCCTGACTCTGCCTCATGTCTGCTGTGTATCCCTGGGCAAGTCACTTAACTTGTATAGGCATCTGTTTCTTCATTTATGAAATGGGGATTCAGTACCTATTCTCTCTCCTACTTCATTCATTCAGTAGTATTTATTGAGTGCTTACTATGTGCACAGCACTGTACTAAGCGCTTGGAATGTACAATTCAGCAACAAATAGAGACAATCCGTGCTCAATGATGGGCTCACAGTCTACTTAGTCTGTGAGCTCCTTTGTGGGATAGGGACCCTGTCCAACCTGATTATCTTGTATCTACCCCAGTACTTCGTACAGTGCTTTGCATATAGTAAATGCTTAAAACTACTATTATTTATATTATTATTACTACTGGCATAGCCTGATTGTGTAAATGTTCACTTTCCAATTATGAGCAGAACTGAAGTAAAAAATTACTGAAAGAAAGTTGGAAAATTATTCATGTAGCTCCTTGGGAACTGCATTTCCCAACAGTCAGAAGTCTTTCTTCTCAGAATTCTCTGAGATTGGACATAATCAGCAAGTAGAAAGAGGCTTGAAGTTCAGGAGAGGAGGCTCTTACTTTTGCTTTCCTGCCTGGTGAGTCATGCTCCAACAGTCTTATTCTAAGGCCTTCTCCACATGTGAGTACATGTTTCAGAGTGCTTCTCATCTTTGTTCTAATGAGGTTCACTCATAAACTCATGGTAGTCTGTATTTAGTAAAGCCTGTATTTATAGTTGAGTGTAAACCTTTTCATACTGTGTAGCTTCCTGGCTTCTCTCTTTATGGGTATTAAACTAAACAACCATATTCAAAGGTTAAATGGCCATCCAGCATGTTTGGCTTTCAGTTGAAGCCACAGTGATGTGACATCCCACCCTGGTGTCCCTAGATGGATGGTGACCTGAAAAATTCCATCTTTAATAAGGTGGACTTGGATATAGTAAGGGCAGAGAACATGTCTGCTAATTCTGATTCATTGTTTCCAAGTGCTTAATATAGCGCTCTGCACATAGTAGGCTCTCAGTAAATACAAATGATTGATTGATCACAAACTGTGCACACAAACATGTGTATATAAAATGTGTTTAGGGCCTTAGTAATTTTTGTATGTTGTTCATACTGCCACAGAACCATAGACAAGCAGGCAGCCACCATAATATCTCCCTGGAAAGCCACTGACATCAGTACCCTCGTATATTAGCTATTTTAAGAATTCCTACTAATGTCCACCACACTAAGTGCCCTAGGTGGTATTCTTCAGTTTGAAAACTTCATCACTGGTGGCATAACCCCAGCAAGTATTCCCTTGCCTCTGGCTGGCGGGTTGTACTTCACGTTAATGGAAATTGGCTTTCAAGGTACAGAAAACCATCCTAAATGTGGAGAAACGATGTTAACTTCAACGTTTAACACATTTATCATTTCAAAACCACAAAATATAAAAATAACCTTGATCTAATTGCATTTCTGAAGAAACCACCAAGAAAGGAAGAAAATTATTATCAACACAAGCTCTTCTTCAGTACATGGAATGCTAAAGAAATGCCACCAGAGTAATGCTCCTCCAGAAGAAACATGACAAAGCTGACTTGCAAATTTTTTGGCCAAGACACCGAATACAGTTAGCCCTACATTACCTGAAAATGCAGCACAATATGTTTAATTTTTGTTGTCCTACAGCTGCAAAAGAGCAGGGAGTAATAAAAAGACATATATTGTAAACATCCAGGAGACGGAAGCAAGATGGCCTAGTGGGCAGGTTTAGGATTTACTGGGCGTCAGGAGGCTAAAGTTCTAATCCCAGCTCCACCACTTGCTTGCATTGTGATCTTGCTCTTAACTTCTCTGTGCCTTAGTTTTCTCATCTGAAAAATGGAAGGTGAATATCTCTTCTCTCTTCCCATCAAAATGTGGAAGAAGGACTGTGTCCTATTTGATTCTCTTGTATTTACCTCAGTGATTAGCACAGTCCTTGGCATATAGTAATCACTTTAAAAACACCACAAGTACTATTAATCATTATTATTACTACTATTATTATTATTATTGTTCTTGTTATATACAGGCAATTGTTGTTGGGTTTTAAGATATCAGGACCAACAGTAATGCTGCATCGATGAGTATGTGTAGCTTTATGAGAAAATGTCTTGCAACCTTGGTCATCTTGACTGTGAAAATTTATTTCAATTTCAGTTAATATAAGTAGTGTATAAGTAATAGAAGGGGTTTTATCTTTCAATGAAATGCTCATGAACACCCTGTATTATTCATTCAAATTTACAGAACGCTTACTGTGTGCAGAGCAGTTTATTAATCCAGTAATCCAGGCTGGATTGTATGAGTGATTATATTCACATGATAGTTTAGATGAAAACAAACAGCCTGATTTTAGCTATGTTTTGAAGATGGGACCGATAGGATTTAGTAATGGATTGAATACATGAGTTGAATGAGAGAGAGGAGTCAAGGATAACACCAAGATTACAGGCTTGTGAAACAGGAAGGATAGTGGTGCCTTCTACAGTGATGGGAAAGTTGGGGGAGGTCAGGGTTTGGGTAGAAGGATATCCAAGTAGAAATGTCTTGAAGTCAAGGCAATACTGCATAGAGGGAGAAATATCAGGGCTAGAGATATAGACTTGGGTATCATCTGCATAGAGGTAGCAGTTAAAGCTATGGGAGTGAATAGGTTCTCTAAGGGAGTGGATGTAGGTGGAGAATAAAGGTGACCCAGAACTGAACCTTGAGGGACCCCCACAGTTAAGGGCTGGAAAACAGAGAGAAACCCCATGAAGGAAACTGAGAATGAGTGGCCACAGAATTAAGAAGTGAACCAGGAGAGGAACAGTTAGTGAAGCCAAGGTTGGATAGCATTTCAAGTAGTAGGGGGTGGTCCACATTGTTGAAGGCAGCTGAGAGGTCGAGGAGGATTAGGATGGAGTAGAGGTTGTTGGATTTGTCAAGAAGGAGATCATTGGTTACCTTTGAGAGGGCAGTTTCTGTGGAGTGAAGGGGATGGAAGCCAGAATGAGGGGGTCAAGGAGCGAATTGGAGGAGAGGAATTTGAGACAGCAGGTGTAGAAAATTCACTCAAGGAGTTTGGAGAGGAATGGTAGGAGAGAGGGAGATGGGGCAATAACTGGAGGGAACTATGGGTCAAGGGAGGGATTTCTTTAGGATAGGAGAGACATGGACATATTTGAAAGCAGTAGGGACGAAGCCACTGGAGAGCTAACAGTTTACCATGGCTGTTAGAGAAGAATGGAAGGGGTGAAAATTTTGATACAATGCGAAGGAATGGTAGTGGATGTGCAAATGGAAGGGGTGGCTTTTGAGAGGCGGCAGGAGATCTTCTCTAGAAATACTGCTGGAAAGGATGGGAAAGTTGAAGAGGGGGATGGAAAGGGGAGGGACTGAGGATTTTAGGGACTGAGGGGCAATTTTAGGGACCGCATGGTTGATAATGTTAATTTCTTAATGAAGTAGGTGGCCAGGTCACTGAGTGGCAAGGGGTGGGGGAGGCCTGGTGGACAGGGGGCCTGACAAGGGAGTTAAATGTCTGGAACAACTGGTGAGGGTGATGGGCATGAGCGTCAATAAGGGTGGATAAATAATTTTGCCAGACGGAGAGGGCAGTGTTACAGTATGCAAGGATAAACTTAAAGTGGACAAAGTCAATCTGATATCCAGATTTTTGCCAGCAGTGCTCTGTGGCTGTAGTACAAGAGCAAAGTAGGCGGACTGTGCAAGTGATTCAGGGCTGTGGGTTAGTGGTACGAGACTGACAAAGGGATCGGGGAGTGAATGAGTTTAGTTCAATAGAGAGGATGGTGTTGAGAGCATCTATTTGGTCATCAAGGGAGGGTAGTTTGAATATGGAGGATTAGTGTGTTGTGAAAAGTTAAGAAAATTGGAGGGGGCAAAGGTTTGGAGGTCTCTGTGGGGTAATGATACTGATTTAGGGGGAGGAGGTGTGTGGAAGAGGAGGAAAATGAGAGGTTTATGGTCAGATAGTAGGATTTATGAGTTGGAGTGGGTAGAGAGTGCAGTGGTTAGAGATGATGAGATTAAATATATGTCCAAGTTGGTGAGAGGCAAGGTGGGGTGGAGCAGGAGGTCAGCAAAGCTTAGGGGTGATAGAAGGCGGACAGCAGAAGGATCATCAGGAACATCTATGTGGATATTGAAATCCTCAAGAAACAATGTGGGCATGGAGAAAGAGAAGGAATGTGAAAAGGAATCAAAATGGTTAAAGAAGCTGGAGGTGGAACCTGAGGAGTGGGAGATGACATTTCCTAGAATCTGGAGTGCATGGTAGAGGCAGATGATTAAGGGTTCAAAGGAAGGGAAAGAAAGAGATGGGAGTGGTGGAATGGTGCGAAGTTGCATTGGAGCAGGAGAAGGAAGTGAACACCTCCTCCTTTCTCAGTGAATCTGGGGGAGTGAGAGAAGATGAGCCCCTCTGGAGGGAGCAGCAGAGGAGACTGTGTCATCTGGGAAGAGTTAGGTTTCAGTGATGGCTAGGAGTAGGAGTGAATCAGGAACAGGTCAAGGATGAAGGGAAACTGCTCTGGGATGGAGTGGGTGTTCCACAGGCCACACTGGTTGAAGCTGTGGAGGAGGTAGTAGGGTAGTGGGTAGTGGATGAAGGGTGGGGGCCCATGCAGGGGGAGGGAGATGAGAGGTCCTGGGACAGGATTACAGGGATGAGTTGGAGAGGAAGAAAGGGGCAGCACTAGGGGAGGAGATGAGTGGCTCAGAGAGAAGCAGCGTGGCTCAGTGGAAAGAGCCTGGGCTTGGGAGTCATAGCTCATGGGTTTGAATCCCGGCTCCGCCGCTTGTCAGCTGTGTGACTGTGGGCAAGTCACTTAACTTCTCTGTGCCTCAGTGAGCTCATCTGTAAAATGGGGATTAAGACTTTGAGCCTCATTTGGGACAACCTGATTACCCTGTATCTACCCCAGCGTTTAGAACAGTGCCCTGCACATAGTAAGCGCTTCACAAATACCAACATTATTATTATTATGAGTTGGGTGGCGGAGAGGGAGGGATAGGTATGGTGAGGTGTTGGGATGGGCTGATAAGAGGAGTGGGATTGGAGGGTCTTGGTGAGGTCAGTGAGGTATGAAAAGTGTAATTTCTGATGCCTTACAGGTAGACAGAGATAGAAACCATCAAGGCAGCAGTAATATTACTTTGTTGGACAGGACAAGACAGAGCCACTGATGTGTGTAGGATGTGTATCTATGTTTGTGGGTGAGTGCACAGAAATACTTGTCTGTGTCTGTGTGTGAGTTAGAGTTCTAGTCCTGAAGTCAGTACACCAAGGAGACCAAAATAAGGAAGTTGGAAATAAATGATCTTTTTGTGATGTGTGAGTCTGAGTGTTTGAAAGTCAAGCATCCTAATAAACCCTTTGTTGAATGAACCACAAGTAATATATATAGGTTTCACTGTGCAGTCTAGCCTGGTGGAAAGAGAATTGGCCTGGGATGACTCCCAGAAGGACCTGGATTCTAATCTTGGCTCTGCCTCTTGTCTGCTGTGTGACACTGGGCAAGTTGCTTAAATTTTCTGGGCCTCAGTCCCCATAACTGCAAATTGGAGATTCAATACCTGTTCTCCCTCCTATTGACACTGCAAGCCCCTTTGGGACCTGATGATCTTGCTTGGGACATAGTAAGTAACAAATACCATTATTATTATTACCATCATTATGTACCTGTGTAATCTACCATACTGACATAAGGACATATAAAGAGTTTCTTTGTGCAAATCTTGAGAATCTAGGTCGTCTTGCGGGTGGTTCCAGATTCTCCTGCTCCAGAGTTATTTTCTTCCCCATCCAAGTCCCTGGCAGGCCATTTCCAAATTACAGGATTCACTCTCAGCCTAGGTAGAGGAAGACTGGGTATTTAAAACAAAACTACTAGGCTTCAGAGTACTATTCCAGTTCCAAGCAGGATACGATCATCTGAAAACAGGATGAGTGTCTGTCTTAGAGGTTATGTCAATGTGTATAAGTACTAAGTTTGTAGTAGCAATGTGTTAGATCACCCCCCTCGTTTTGGCATTGAGGTGGTAAACTGACTCCTGAGGGGTTTGGGAAGGGTGTGCAACTGTAGTTAAATAAATATACATACCTTATGCACATCAGCGTCTCTGTCTTGTCGCAGCCAAAGAGTAATATCACTGATGACTTTATGCTTTCTAGATCAGTCTACCTACTTGGCTATGGAAACTCCACTTTTGATAATACAAGGTTTACATGAGGATTTCAGTGAGAAATGGAGCCAAAATGACAACTCCAACCCTTTCTCCCTGCTGACAGGAAAATCTGGGTAATGAGAATGATGCTGCTGCTGGATTGTTGGTTTCCACATGACACCAGGAACTGGGCCAAGTAGGTCCTGAGGGCAAGCAGTTCTTCTCCCCCAAACCCAAGAGAAGAAGCCTTCCAGAGTTGGGTGACTGAAGCTGCAGCTGCTCTCTCTGTGACTCGAATTCCTCTAACTTGGGCACTCCTATCTGTGTGTTTGCAGACTTCAATTAGGGGGAAAGGATGATAAAGTTCATTCATTCATTTAATCAATCGTATTTACTGTGTGCAGAGCACTGTACTAAATGCTTGGAAAGTTCAAGTCAGCAAGAAATAGAGGCAATCTGCCCACAACGGGCTCACAGTCTAGAAGCGGGGGAGACAGAAATCAAAAGTTGTGTAAGAAGGTGATTCACATGGGAAAAGTGTACACAAAATAGAAAAGAGAAATCAAAGAGAGAAATTTTGAGGATGCCAAAAGATTCCTAAAAATCAAAAGCAGAAGAATAACTCAGAGACAGCATTCTTTAAATTACAGAGTATCTTTCTGGGGTCCCTGTTAGATCTTCATTAATAAAGACTCTGACCTCATAGCCTCATTCATATATGCCAGATTTTAAAAAATCATCAATTTAAAAATCATTGAAACATCAGACCTATTATTGTAAGATAATACTTGAAAGTCATTTTTATTTCAAAGCCAAAGAAACAAAAAAAAAAGAAACACATCATTATTTAGCAATAGCAATATGTGCATTTATCACTAGTGGAAGATATAAATTCATATAAATTGGCTGAAACAAGTAGCTTTTACAGATTTTTACACCGAGTTACTACTATATTTAAGAAAGCAGTTGTTTATTATTTTTAATACCTTGCTATTGTACCAAGATTCTTCATTCATTTCTTCCAGTCTGTCATCCTAAAGAATATCAGTTTTGTTTTTGTTGGCTGGGATATATTTTTAATGGTATCTGTTAAGCACCTACTATGTTCCAAGCTCTGTTCTAAGCTTTGGAGTAGATACAAAGTAATCAGTTTGGACATAGATCATGTTATACATGGGGTTCACAGTCTTAGTCCCCATTTTACAGATGAGTTAACTGAGACACAAAGACGTTAAATGACTTACCCAAGGTAATACAGCAAACAAGTGGCAGAGCTGGGATTAGAACCCACATCCATTTTATTCCCAGGCCCATGGTCTAGCAGCCACTTCTCTCCAGTTTCTGTATTAAAACTCCTCTTCGTATATTTTTCCAAATCTTCTCCATAGTCTTCCATTAGACTTTCTGTTCCTAGGGGGTAAGGAATATGTCTACCAACTCTGTTATATTTTACACTCTGAAGTGCCTAGTACAATACTCTGAATACAGGAAACAATAAATAGCATTGATTGATTAACTTCTCTACATTAAAAACAATAAGTGGTTCTTGTAAGAGTCATATTATAAAAAAGAAAGATGTTAATATCGAGAATATGTTGACAACTTGATGTTAATTTTGAGAATATACTGCATTTAAGTCTTTAAAGGTGAAAAATATTTGAAAAGCCTCAATTTCAAAGTGTTTTTTATGTAAATTTTGCTCTGAGCACACATCAAATAGAATCAGTAGTTATGTCCTGATGGATGAGATTTTTGCAGTAGATTTCCTTCCTAGAGTAAATTGTAACTTAAAAATATGAATAACAAGACCAGTTTTCACCGACATGAACACAGGAAATGGCTCAAAGGGTCATTCTCCTCTGCAGTATCCCTGTATCTAAGCCCCGCCAAGAGTATGAGGATGTGTTTGATGTGAAGAAGAGAATAGAGAAGGAGAAGGGGAAGCAGCAACTATCTGTGCTACAACAGTGATTTTGCTGATAATCCAGATGCGGACTCTTCCTGGGCCACAGTGTCATCACATCACATTCCCAGGAGAGAAACTGCAAGTCGTAGTCATGAGTGCTGCAAGTTCAAAAAGAGAGAGCCAGACAAGGAGGAGATATGGTCCCATCCAAAACCAAAGGACACGTTGTCTCGCCCCTCCTGAGCTCATTAGTGAGCTAACATTATTTCTGGATTTGGCAGTGTGAAAGATTAGCACAGATAATGAAAATGAAAATGCAGGTTAAAGGTGTACTAATCCAGATGAGTGTCTGTTTATCTCTATTTCAGGAAAATTTTAAAATAATATATACCTACAGGATAGATTGCTTTTCAGAGTATTTCATACGCAAACCTCTGTCACTGGATTGAAACAGTAATAGCTACCCATGTTCACACCTCTGCACTCATGCACTACTTGTAAGAGATGCACCTAGCTAATTTGTTGCTATTTCTCTCACTGGTGCCATTAAATTATATCACACTGAGGAGCTGTGCATAATTATCAATGCTCATTTTGAGCATTCATATGTAAAAATCTCAGCTGCTACAAAAGATATGAAAATGAAATGTGGCAATTTAATGGGGAATTTTAAGATGTGTTTTTGGGCTGGCTTTTGCTAGAATGAATATTTTTGTATCACTCTAATAAAACTCACACTTTACCTCTATGCTTATTGAATGAGCTGTTCAAAAGACAATGATCAAGAGTTCTTGCTTGGTAAACAAAACTAACAAACTCGCAGCAGGTGTTGCCAGCTTTGATTTTCTAGAAAATTTGGGTTGGGAATTCATTTGTAGAAAAAAATCAGAATTTAATTTTTGGCTGCAGTGATTTGGGCCAATACTCGAAACATGAACAGTTGTTTTCCTATGGATACATCTCTGGGGCTCTTTGCAGTCAGCCCTATACTGTTCTAACCAGTGTTGGCTCACCCCCTCTGAGCCAGGATGAGGACATTTTCATAAAAATAGTTTTATAGTTGGTATTTCTGGGGAAAAAGGTCTCTAGAGTCCATGCTTCAAACCCAAATACAAAAATATACTCAGGATCAATGAGTGATTTTACAGTAATGAAAATTGATCTATTATTCCCCACCCTCCTTCTTCACCAGCCAATCCTCTCACTTCGTAGCAAATTTTTGTTTCCATACTATGTTACCTTTTCCTCGGCTATGCTGTCTTCTCGATCCTCTTTTTCCCATTTTCTCTCTGCTTGCTGCACATTTTTTAACTTTTGTAATAGCCTCCAGTTATGCCATTAGAAATGGTCAGTACCAAATATTTTCAGTGAGTGTATTCCACAAAATAATACCACTGATTTATTGACTGAGAAAAAGAAATGAAAGATGGCAACCCTGAAATAAAGGAGCTAATAATTATCTAATGCCTACTGCATTTAGTTAATAAATGTGCCATGGATAAGAGAGGGATAAAAGATTATATAAAATTTACATATGGATTGAAAGAGAGAAAATAGTAGTAGTGGTAATTCATTCATTCAATCGTATTTATTGAACGCTTACTATGTGTGGAGCACTGTACTAAGCGCTTGGAATGTCCAATCCAGCATCAGATAGAGACAATCCCTGCCCAACAACAGGCTCACATCAATAGTATCTATTAAGCTCTTACTGTGTGCACAGTACTGTACTAAGTGCTGTGAAAGAATACACAGGTGGGAATTAAACATGGTCCCTAACCTCAGGGCACTCACAATCTGAAAATAAAGAAGAGGAGAGGTTTCTGAGGCAGAAACATAAGGAGAGTTGAAGCAAAACACTAAGACAATGTAAAGTGAAACAAACACAGATCAGTAGGGTACTTTCTCTTGAGTAGGATTTCAGGCTCAGCATGGCTTAGAGTTCACAGTCAGAAATGCGGTCACCAGGACTGCTACAGCTACATCCTCAAATGGCTAGCCAAGGTTTTATGAAGGAGGAACCAGGCTGTGGCTACTTTTCTCATTCCCACCTGAGAGTGCAAGGTAGGTTAGGTTGGAGGCTCTTTGGTGGTATGAGAAGGGCCAGTGTGAATTCCCAGAGAAGCGATGTGGTGATCTGGGAGGGAAGCAAGCCAAGAGCCCTGGATGTCATGTGGGGAAGGGGCCAATTTCCAGTGTATTCATAAGACCATGTTTCAGAAGGGAGGTTGCACACAGCTGGCAGTGTCCAGGGCATGCCAGAGCAGAGCCTTGGGACCTCAGTAGAAAAGCAGCAAGTTCCTGGAGGAGTTACAGAGTAGTTTGGTGGATTGTGTTGGTCCAGTGTAAGGATGCAGTTTTGAGATTAGAAGGCATGAGTTATACTTCTGCCTGGGGCAAATTAGCATGACCACAAACTTAACAATAATTTCACAGCATGCTGCACTCCTACCATTTACTTACTCATTGCATTCTGTACTGTGGCAGTAACCTGATTGACAAGGACAGGATGCAATAATGATAATATTTATGGTATTTACTAAGCACTTATTATGTGCCAACCACTGTTCTAAATGCTGGTATAGATACAAGATAATCAGGTTTTCCCACATGGGGCTCACAGTCTTAATCCCCATTTTACAGATGAGGTAACTGAGGCACAGAGAAGCTAAGTGACTTGCCCAAAGTCACACAGCTGGTAAGTGGCAGAGCCGGGATTAGAACCCATGACCTCTGACTCCCAAGCCTGTGCTCTTTCCATTACACCACGCTGCTTCTAATGATACTGCCCAATTACTCTGCATAGGTTTTAGATTCTTAGGTCTCAGGACCAAGGGTCATCCATCATTAATTCTTGAGGGGCTGCTTCATCAGCATCATCATCATTAAAATCGAAGATGCCACTACTGAGAGTGAAAATCGTGAGAGTGTGTTTGAGTGTGTGTGTGTGTCAGAAAAGACTAGCAGGAAACTCAATCCTGACCACTTTGATAAGCCCAAAGGCCAACACTTCTGCTGTCATGTTAGTAAGAATGCCTGGGACTGTTTTCACTTTTGCCTCCTGGTCTCCTAATTCTTACAGAGATTCTGCTCCAATTGAACCACACTTTCTGGGGTACATTGTGCCACTGTTGGCTTTATGGGGAAACTGATTCCTTATTTTCATCTGGGATGCAACGTTATAAGAGGCTCTGTTTTACTCCAACCTTAAATTGTTTCTTCTCTTTTCTTTTGATTTCCCCAATTTAGTTCATTCCACAACAACTGTTAGGGTGTCATGCTATAACTAATTCTCCTCTAAATCCCACCCAGAACAATGATGGATTGTCATTTGGAGACCTTCCATCTCTATGATTGCACTATTCTTGGATCTGAGTTGAGCTGGATTATCCTAGCACATGATCAGACTCTCTGGGAAACTGCATAAACTGTTTCTGTTAAGAAATTTATTTCTTCAAGTTAATGAGTGTAATTTCTCAAAATGTCTAATTCATTCACAGGGAGCAGCTAACATATTGAGAATATACAGGTCAAAATATGCAGCCATTTTCCATAATTTGTGAAACCAGTTGAATCAAATGTGAATCCTACCTGAGAAGGCTGCCTCAAATGATCCTGAATGCTTAGCTTGGTTCATTGGTAATTTCCTTGTTAATTTAACCTCGCTGTGAACTTGAAACATTTGATGCATGCTTTAATTTGGATCTTATAGATTCCAAACATAAGTAGCTGGGAAGAAACTGGTTCATTAGCCCTTACCTAGTTTCTGATAATAGGGAACTGTGTGAAACATACACTTGATTTTTGCAGATGAATCTTTAATATATTGATGCTACACTCTCATTTCATCGGCATATCTGATCTTTCCTACCTCTCACCTTGACACCTAGACCCACACACCGCCTCCCTTTCTAGACTGCAGACTCCTTGTGGACAGGGAGTTATTGTATTTTTTTGTATTATAGTCTTTTTTATTATACTCTCTTAAGCACTTAGTACTGTGCTCAGCACACAGTAAAAGCTCTATAGATTCCATTGATTGATGATTGATTCTGGACTTTTGTGTAGACTATCCATTTTTCCTGAAAACATCCTTTCCACCCCCAAATAACAAGTGAGTTTTCTGCTTTTTTAAAAATAGAGTTAAAATGACCCCATCAAAAATTTTCTTGGCTAAAATAATTTGATCACAACATTTCATTAACCGCGTTTGGACTAGCTCAGTTTGCCTTACCTCAGTGTTTGTGTATTTCCCCATATGCATTTTTGTAGAGACTCATTTTCTCATGTACACAGAAATGAGACCATGAGACCATGTGCAAAGAGCCTGGGACTGGTATCAGGAGACTGTTCTAGTCTTAGCTCTGCCAAAAGTCTTCTGTGTGGGAAACCCTGTTTCCCATCTATAAAATGGAGATAAAAGGCAGTGTAGTCTAATAGAAAGGCATGGGATTGAGAGTCAGGTGACCTGGGTTATATTGTACTCTTCCAAGAGCTTAGTACAGTGTTCTCCATACAGTAAGCTCTCAATAACTATGATTAGAGAAGCAGTGTGGCTTAGTGGAGAGAGCACAGGCTTGGGAGTCAGAGGACATGGGTTCTAATCCCAATTCCACCACTTGTTTGCTGTGTGACCTTGGACAAGGCACTTAACTTCTCTGTGCCTCATTTACCTCATCTGTAAAAATGGGGATTAAAATAATGTGAGCCCTACGTGGGACAATCTGATTGCCTTGTATCTATCTTAGTGTGTAGAACAGTGCTCAGTACATAGTAAGTGCTTAACAAATACCATAATTATTATTACTATTTATTGATTGATTGATTCTAATCTAATCCCAGCATGGGCTGTTCTAGTCTGTGTCCTTAGAATTTCTCATTTACCATTTCTGTGCCTCAATTTCCCCATCTATTAAATGAGGATAAATTACTAGCACTCCCTACCTCATAGATTGTGGTGCTCATGTTGGAGTTTGCAATCTAGAAGCGAAGACAGACATTAATATAAATTTAATTATGAATTTGTGTGTTCATGCTGTGGGGCTGATGGTGGGGTAAAGGGCAAGGGCAAGGGATACTCAGAAAGGAGAGGGAGTAGAGGAAATTAGGACTTAGTCAAGGAAGGCCTCTTGGAGGAATTGTGATTTTAATAAGGCTTAGAAAGTGGGGAGAATGGTAATCTATCAGGTATGAAGCGAGAAGGAGTTTTAGACAAGAGGCAGGATGTGAGAGAGGAATCTGTGGTGAGATAGACAAACTGAAGAAAAATGAGTAGGTTACCACTAGAGGAATGAATGAAGGAATGGTATATTGTAGTAGGAAATCAGCAAGGTAAAATAAGAGTAAGCAAGGTGATTGAGTGCTTTAAAGCCAATAGGATTAAGTACTGTTAGAATAGAGTACTGTAAAGAACTGTAAACTAATTCCACTGCTATAAAGGAAAAACATTATGTATACTATAGTTGGCCACTAAAAAAAATCAATCATTGCAACATGCAGTAGTTGCTTTAAAAATGTGCATTTCAAAGATGTTTCCATCTTAGCCTGCCTGAATGCTTCTGATTTTGCTTTTCTGCAAAATCTGATGGAACCATGACATGGGAAATTTGGACCTGGAATATAATCCTGCACTGAGATAGCTTTATACCACCCAATTAGGCCATAGTTCTAGATCAGAGAAGGTTTCAGGTTGCCATATTTATTTCTATTTTAAGGATAGTACAAAACGATTTTGTTCAAGTCATTGTTACAGAAAGGCATAGTCTGTATCACTAAACTAATGCATTTATAAATCATACATTTATGGATAGAGGAGTAATTTGCAATCATTCATACACTATCAATACCCCATAACTCCTATTAATATTCTGATACTTTGGGAGCCTTTGCTATTTATAACGCCTAGGACATAGAAATAGGACATTTAAAGTTGTGCATGACATTTCAGGAAAAGATGTTTAGATGCAAGTTTATAATGGAAAAAATTGCCCAGTATCATCTTCTTTGAAGATTTTAAGTATAAAATCAGTCTGAATGATACTTAAAGACTGCCTAGGCTTCAGGGAGTCAATGACTTCATTGCACTGAATGGGTTCTGGAGTTCTCTTGAAACCCTCTGCTGTTTTGTCTCATGTTTTTGATAACTATTATCATCTGCACATTGTACCTCACACTATCTTTTGGGCTAGGGTGATTTATAGATTTTATGTCAACAGTGTTGGTTTGCAATCACTCTAAGGCATAAATCCAGATGGCCACTCTCTTACCTGGCCTGATGATGTCAAGCAAGTGTACCACATAATGTTACAAGCAATGTTAAAAGCAATGTTATGCTTGTAACATAAGCATTATGTTACTGCTTGTACCTCTCACATTGTAACACTGAGAGCACACTGAATTAAGCATGGGCTCTCACTCCAGTCCTTAGCAGCACCTGGCCACCATGAAGCCTAGGAGGATGGGATAGGAGCTGGTCTGTGGGATATGTTCATTCCCCAGAGTGGTGGTGATAGGGGGCTGGAGGTCCAATTTCAAGGATCTCCTTGCCACCCTCCTCAAGGAAACTCTTGGGAGAAGCTGAAAACACTGTTCAGCCCCAGTGTTCTAGCTTGTCCTTGCCCCCTCAGTGTGGCTGAATACTTCCTGTAGCCTTTCCTGCCACTCTGGTCTACATACACTAGCTCGAGTTGCCTGTACTCACAAGGTGTCATGTCAGCCCCATTCATCCTTAACAAGCCCCTGGAGTATTCCTGATGCCTAGCTCCAAGGATGGAGTGAGCAAAACATCAGATGTGGACTTTCACAGTATCCTGGGATGAGGAGTCATCGGCGTTCAATTTTTGGTTCCTAGTGTGAGACAAGATGGACAAAAAAAGGATCCCCTTTGGGCTGCATATATCCCCTTAGTGCTTGGTTAGCAGGGACAGAGCTGAGACTGGGCTCTGATTCCTTGTGTTCTCCCTTTGCTTGCTGGTCACTGTTGCTCCCTACTGCCTATCTGCCCACCAGACCACTGGTTTTCTCTAGCTCCCACTTGTCAGTCCATGCACATACCCAGTGCCACCACCCTTTCCTTTTACCATTTACTTCTGCACTATTTCACAACCCGAACCAGGCTTAGAAGAATTAAAAAAAAAACACAAAACTTATGGAAGACATGCTTTTTCTTCAGAGAATAGCAGAAGGGATAAAATGGAAGGGGCCACTGAAAATTGCACCAATTAAGGCCAGCATATATACACATTGTGAGAGAGGATGGTGGAAACTTTGAGCACACACGATGGCCATCTTGATGAAGTTTCTGGTTAAAGTCAATCTTGAATAATCTAGCCAGCCTCCAGTTTTTACCCCTGCCACTTGCCACTTGTATTCCTAAGAAGGCCACTTACCTTACTTATCATGCAAAGCTGGCCCTGGATCCTGCCCTTAAGAAACTTATATTCTAAAGAGAAAGATAAGACAAACTTATATTATGATAAAACAGAGGACAAGTAGATGTTTGTATTTGTACCTACATGCACTTAGTATCAAAATAAATATCCATGAATCCATTTTTTGTAGAATATTGCCTCATAGGTTAAAGACTAGAGAGCTAAGAAAAGAAAAATATGGAATGTAAGTCTCATTTTTAAATGATATTTGTTAAAGTGCTTGCTATGGGCCAGGGGTGTACTAAGCACTGGGGTAGATACAAACTATTAGGTTGGACACTGTCCATATCCCATGTGAGGCTTGGACATTGTCCATATCCCACATGGGGCTCACAGTCTTAATCTCCATTTTACATATGAGGTTACTGAGCAAAGAGAAGTAAGTGAAGTTGCCCAGGGTCACACAACATGCAGGTGGCATAGCTGGGATTAGAACAAGGTCTTTCTGACTCTCCCAGGTTCACTCTTTATCCAATAGAATACTATGCTTTCCATCACATCATCATAGCTTTTCCGCCAGTGTGGGAACTAGATGGTGTCTGAGAAGAATTGAAAAGTCTTGCTTTAGCCAGTTCCTCTCCCCTTGGTCCCGGGCTTTACCCATGCCCTTGGACTTCACCTCACAGTAAATCCTTTTGGCCTGCTTCCAACCACAATCAGATTGGAATCATTTAACCAGGAACAACCTTTCCATCAGTACTAGGAGAGGACTAACTTTGTGCCTTCCTTGATGAGAAGCCGAAACAAGCTACACTGACCCATTTTTTTTTCAACCACTAAAAGGAATATTTATCATTTCTACGCAGTGAACCATCCATCCCATGCCCACCAGTGGAAACACTGTAATCGTGTTTTTGCTTTAGTTTCTAACTGCCCTGTTCCTGGACATGACCTCTTTGAGTAATCTCCAGTCAACCTATACACCCAGCAGTGCTTCCACTTCTGTCCAGGGGAAAAAAAGAGAGCAGCTGAACAACATATCCCTTTATAACTACCCAAGGGGTTTGTTTTACAAATCAGCTTCATATGCCAAAAGCACTATTATAATGCATTTGATCATACAACTGCCTGACTGGAGTAGATTTAGGCAAGCCAGGTAAGTGGTCCTTTTAATGATGATAATGATAATAATAATAATAATAATTTGGTATTTGTTAAGCACTTACTATGTGCCAAGGTAATCAGGTTGTCCCATGTGGGCCTCACTGTTTTAATCCCCATTTTCCAGATGAGGTAAGTAAGGGCTCAGATAAGTTAAGTGACTTGCCCAGAGTCACACTGCTAAGTGGCGGAGTCGGGATTAGAACCACGACCTCTGACTCCCAAGCCCACGCTCTTTCCACTGAGCCACTCTACTTCTCTGAAAGGATGGTAAAACACCTTTCAGGGGTTGACAGTATATTTTATGATAGACTCAAGATAAAATGCCCTATGGGATAGTCAAGATAGTGCCTGATCCAGATCCCCCATTTAGATGACTGCTCCACTTGCCAGGGGTCCTTTCCACCTCTCCTCTGGCTTTGTGCATCTTTGTTTCATTTTTTAGGGAATCTCTGTTTCCGTCTAGCCCCTCCTGTTGTCTTCTGAAATCAACATCTCTGCTGAAGTGCAAAGCCTTGATAGTGAGGGACAGGCAGTGGGAGCAAATGGATGGATGGGACAGAGGTAGAGTGATTGGGACACTGACAGTGTAGATGAGGAATGGTAGTAAAGGAAGCTGAGATACAGGAATACAAAGGCCAACTTAGATCCAACCCCAGCCTGGAAGATTGGGATGGGGATGCTGTAAAGCTCTCCTAAAATCAAATGAGGTAAGCCCTCATTTCCCCTTTCCACACTCCTCTCTGGGTTGACTATGTACTTAGTTTTGTACTGTGAGCGCATTGTTGGGTAGGGATTGTCTCTATCTGTTGCTGAATTGTACATTTCAAGCGCTTAGTACGGTGCTCTGAAAATAGTAAGTGCTCAATAGATACAATTGAATGAATACCCTTCAAGCACTTTGATACTCACCCCACCCTTAAGCACTTATGTGCATATTCATTCGGTCAGATTGAGTGCTGTGTGAAGAGCACTGTACTAAACGCTTGGGAAAGTACAATTCAACAGTAAACAGTGACATTAGCTGCTCACAATGAGCTCATAACATATCCTTATACTGTACTATTTCCCCTAGCAGTAATTTATTTTATCATCTGTCTTCCTCTGTAGACTGTAACCTCCTTGGCAGGGATCATATTCATTCATTCAACAGTATTTATTAACCGCTTACTATGTGCAGAGCACTGTACTAAGCGCTTGGAATGAACAAGTCAGCAACAGATAGAGACAGTCCCTGCCATTTGATGGGCTTACAGTCTAATTGGGGGAGACAGACAGACAAGAACAATGGCAATAAATAGAGTCAAGGGGAAGAACATCTCGTAAAAACAATGGCAATTAAATAGAATCAAGGAGATGTACATTTCATTAACAAAATAAATAGGGTAATGAAAATATATACAGTTGAGCAGACGAGTACAGTGCTGAGGGGATGGGAAGGGAGAGGGGAGGGGAGGAGCAGAGGGAAATGGGGGGAAAAGAGGGTTAAGCTGCGGAGAGGTGAAGGGGGGTGGTAGAGGGAGTAGAGGGAGAAGAGGAGCTCAGTCTGGGAAGGCCTCTTGGAGGAGGTGAGTTTTAAGTAGGGTTTTGAAGAGGGGAAGAGAATCAGTTTGGCGGAGGTGAGGAGGGAGGGCGTTCCAGGACTGCGGGACGACGTGGCCCAGGGGTCGACGGCGGGATAGGCAAGACCGAGGGACGGTGAGGAGGTGGGCAGCAGAGGAGCGGAGCGTGTGGGGCGGGCAGTAGAAAGAGAGAAGGAAGGAGAAGTAGGAAGGGGCAAGGTGATGGAGAGCCTTGAAGCCTAGAGTGAGGAGTTTTTGTTTGGAGCGGAGGTTGATAGGCAACCACTGGAGTTGTTTAAGAAAGAGAGTGACATGCCCAGATCATTTCTGCAGGAAGATGAGCCGGGCAGCGGAGTGAAGAATAGACTGGAGTGGGGCGAGAGAGGAGGAAGGGAGATCAGAGAGAAGGCTGACACAGTAGTCTAGCCAGGATATAATGAGAGCCCGTAGCAGTAAGGTAGCCGTTTGGGTGGAGAGGAAAGGGCGGATCTTGGCGATATTGTAAAGGTGAAACTGGCAGGTCTTGGTAACGGATAGAATCTGTGGGGTGAACGAGAGAGACGAGTCAAAGATGACACCGAGATTGTGGGCCTGAGAGACGGGAAGGATGGTCGTGCCATCCATGGTGATAGGGAAGTCTGGGAGAGGACCAGGTTTGGGAGGGAAGATGAGGAGCTCAGTCTTGCTCATGTTGAATTTTGGGTGGCGGGCCGACATCCAGATGGAGACATCCTGGAGGCAGGAGGAGATGCGAGCCTGAAGGGAGCGGGAGAGGACAGGAGCGGAGATGTAGATCTGCGTGTCATCTGCGTAGAGATGGTAGTCAAAGCCGTGAGAGCGAATGAGTTCACCAAGGGAGTGAGTGTAAATGGAGAACAGAAGAAGGCCAAGAACTGTCCCTTGAGGAACTCCAACAGTTAAAGGATGGGAGGGGGAGGAGGCGCCAGCGAAGGAGACCAAGAATGACCGGCCAGAGAGGTAAGAAGAGAACCAGGAGAGGACGGAGTCTGTGAAGCCAAGGTGAGATAAGGTATGGAAGATTGAGAGGATGGTCGACAGTGTCAAAGGCAGCGGAGAGGTCAAGGAGGATTAGAATGGAGTAGGAGCCATTGGATTTGGCAAGAAGGAGGTCATGGGTGACCTTAGAGAGAGCAGTCTCGGTAGAGTGGAGGGGACGGAAGCCTGATTGGAGGGAGTCCAGGAGAGAATGGGAGTTAAGGAATTCTAAGCAGTGATTGCAGACAACTCGTTCTAGGATTTTGGAAAGGAAGGGTAGTAGGGAGATAGGGCGATAACTGGAGGGGGAAGTGGGGTCAAGAGCGGGTTTTTTTAGGATGGGGGAGACGTGGGCATGTTTGAAGGCAGAGGGGAAGGAGCCATTGGAGATTGAGTGGTTAAAAATAGAAGGTAAGGAAGGGAGGAGGGCAGGCGCGATGGTTTTAATAAGGTGAGAGGGAATGGGGTCCAAGGCGCAGGTGGAGGGGGTGGCACTTGCGAGGAGGGAGGAGATCTCCTCTGAGGATACTGCAGGGAAGGATGGAAAAGTAGGGGAGAGGGTTGGTGGGGGGGGAGGGGAGACGCAGAGGGGTGAATTTGGGGAGCTCAGACCTGATTGTGTTGATTTCTGTGACGAAATAGGTGGCCAGATCATTGGGGGTGAGAGATGGGGGAGGGGGAGGAACAGGGCGCCTAAGGAGAGAGTTAAAGGTCCAGAACAATTGGCGGGGGTGACGCGCATGGGTGTCGATGAGGGAGGAGAAGAAGTTTTGACTGGCGGAGGAGAGGGCAGAGTTAAGGCAGGAAAGGATAAATAGAAGTGTGTGAGGTTGGCTTGGTGCTTGGACTTTCGCCAGCAGCGCTCAGCAACTCGAGCATAGGAGCGTAGGAGGTGGACAGAGGAGGTGATCGAGGGCTGTGGGTTGGTGGAGCGAGAGCGGCGGAGGGAAAGGGGGGCAAGAGAGTTGAGATGAGTAGAGAGGGTGGAGTTGAGAGCGGAGACCTGATCATCGAGAGTGGGAAGTGAGGACAGGGCAGCAAGGTGAGGAGAGATGCTTTTGGAAAGACGGATGGGATCAAGAGAGCGGAGGTCTCTGTGGGGCATTAGCAAAGATTTGCAGGGGGAGGGAGTGTGAGAGATGAGGCAGGTGAAAAGGTTATGGTCAGAGAGAGGGATTTCAGAGTTGGTGAGGGAGGAGATAGTGCAGCGGTAGGAGATGACGAGATCGAGGGTGTGACCGAGTCGGTGAGTGGGCACGGTATGGTGGAGGAGGAGGTCGGCAGAGTCGAGGAGGGATAGCAGGCGGGCAGCAGAGGAGTCATCGGGTACATCCATATGGATGTTGAAGTCTCCGAGGATCAGAGTGGGCAGAGAGAAGGAGAGAAGGAAGGTGAGAAAGGGGTCAAGGTGGATGAAGAAGTTGGAGGTGGGACCAGGAGGGCGCTAGATGACAGCGACAAGTATCTGGAGGGGGTGGTAGAGGCGAATGATATGGGCTTCGAAGGAGGGGAAGGAGAGGGAGAGGGGAGGAGGGATAGTGCGGAAGCGGCAACGGGGTGAGAGGAGGAAGCCGACGCCTCCTCCCTTACTGGTGAGTCTGGGGGAGTGGGAGAAGGAGAGGCCTCTGCTGGAGAAAGCAGCGGCGGAGACCGTGTCTTTGGGAGTGAGCCACGTTTCTGAAAGGGCTAGGAGGAGGAGAGAGCTGGAGAGGAAAAGGTCATGGATGAAAGGTACCTTACCTGTAATAGAGCGGGGGTTCCAGAGGCCACACTTGAAAGTAGCTGTGGGTGCAAGGGGGGGAGGGGGGGAAGGGCGGGGGGAGGGGAGGGTTTGGATGGGAAGGAGGTGGCGGGGCCCTGGACGGGGAGAGGGGGATGAGGGGTAGCGGTGGGACAGGAGGACTGGGATGGGGCATGGGTGGGGAAGAGAGAAGGGGGGAGTGGGTGAGGAGGGGGTTTGGTGGGGGGGAGAGTAGGGGGAGGGGGAAGAGGGGTAGCGCTGGTAAAGTGGGGTTCTAGGGCAGGGGAGGGGAGGGGGGGAGGAGACAGAGGAGAGAGTGGGAAAGAGCTGAGCGAGAGAGGGGAAGGGGAAGGGGAGGATAGGAAGGGGCGGGGTGGGGGGGAGGAGGGACATGGCGAGGCCAGAGGGGTGGGTGGCAGCACTGACAACAATAAACAGTAACAAACGAAATCGGTAATATAGCAACATGATACAGTACGATACAATACAGTAGTGTTAATAAGCGGGCGATGACCAGGGTTGGGGGTAGGCTCGATTCAGGGGCGACCTGATCAAACTCAAAGTCAGGCGGCTGTGAGGCCAGAGAGGTGGGTGGCAGCACTGACGACAATAAACAATAACAAGCGAAATCGCTAATATAGCAACATGGTACAGTAAGACACAATACAATAGTGTTAATAAGCAGGCGATGACTAGGGTCGGGGGACAACCCGACCCGACCCGATCAGACTCAAAGTCAAGCGGCTAGCGGCCGAGAGAGTCCCAGAGCTCATGGCCAAATGTCCCTGTGGCAGCAGAGGGGGGCCCTGAGGTTGTTAGACATTTTGTTTGGTGCTCTGAACAGAGAAGGTGGTCACAGCAGTCTTCTTTCTCCGAGTGTAAATGGGAATGGTCAGGGGACACATGACAAAGTGGGAATGAAGGAAGCATGACCTATCTCCTCAGCACCACAATCATCACAACCTATTGCTCAATCTCTACATGGTTTCCCATGGGCCTGGCACCTGACCAATCCATTTCTCTCAATTCTAGATTGTGAACTCGTTATAGGCAGGGAATGTATCTGTTTCTTGTTATACTGTACTCTCCCAAGCTCTTAGGACAGTGCTTTGCGAACAGTAAGAGCTCAGTAAATACGATTGAATGGGTGAACTCCCAGAGGGTGGTCAGGTGTTTTTTGCAAGCATTGGTGTAAATGTCCCCAGACACTTTTCTCTGCTTTGCCTTGTGGACAGCTCAAGGTGATGATGTGCTGCCTGATATTATCTGTCACAGGGGGAAAGGTGGCCGATTAGGCTTTTGCATCACAGTGCATGTCATTGTGAAACCACCAGTTATGTATGTTTCTTTCTTTAGCAGTCTTCCTCTTCTATGCTGCCAGGACTCATTGGCCTTAGTCCCATTAGTTTTACTACAAGCACATCTACATACAAAGATATTAGAATGGACACCGATGTTGTCCCAAACTGAGCTCACAGTCTATCTTATCCTTATTTTACAGACAAGGAAACTGAAGCCCAGAGAGGTTAAGTTTGTTACTTAAGGACAGGAAACAGGCCAAAGACAAAGCTGGTACAAGAACCCAAATCTCCTGACTCTTAGTCCTATTATCTGTCTACTTGGTTACACTTGTTTTTTGAGCCTCACAGCAGTAGAACTTTGAGGGCAGCTACAGAAGCTTCAGGATGGTCATTACAAAGAAACAAATGGCAACACCCCTTCTCACAGAAGGTGACAAGGATAAAAGCTGTGAAAGTTATGAATGTTATCTGCAGGATTGAGGAGGTTTGGGGTATATCATGAGAGAGAAGTCCTTATTGAATTACGAGAGGGAAATTTTTGGTGTAATAAGGAAGCATCAGGAATGTTAGATAATAGGTCCATGAATACTTCGACAGATGTCAAGGAGGAAAATCATCAATTTATTCAAGCATCATGATGCCACCCTCCGAAGTAGAGCACATCTGGATGGATCATTTGTCTGGCTTAATGATGACCATATTTATTTCTTAAGAAAAAATATCAGGAGGATAGGAATTAAACATAAAGAAAAACCAGGGTAGCAGATAAGAGAGGAGAGACTGAGAATAGATAAAACAGAAATACAAAGAGATTCTATGTAGAGAAGCAGCGTGACTCAGTGGAAAGAGCCTGGGCTTGGAAGTCAGAGGTCGTGAGTTCTAATCCCGGCTCCTCCACTTGTCTGCTGTGTGACCTTAGACAAATCACTTTACTTCTCTGTGCCTCAGTTACCTCATCTGTAAAATGGGGATTAAGACTGTGAGCCCCACGTGGGACAACCTGATCACCTTGTATTCCCCCAGCGCTTAGAAAAGTGCTTTGCATACAGTAAGCACCTAGCAAATACCATCATTATAATTACTGTTATTGTTATTATGAAAGGTTAAGGACATAATAGCCTGGGGTAAGAAGTAGAAGAGTTCAGGGGATGAGAGGACTCTATATAGAGACAGGATGTTTTGTGGGAAGGAATGTGAAAGAGATGAGGAAAGGCATACAGTGCTCTGCACTTTTACTCTGAGAATAGTTTTTGGTTTAGAGGACAGCCATAAATGGTAAGAAAACACAGAATGCTAAATAAATACTATTGGTTGATTTTCCCTGGGTTGCAAGTATGTTAATTAAAATACATGCATTTAAACCTAAAGACAAATAGCATTCATACTTCATGACAGAAGAATCAGGTGCAAAGTTTTCACAATTCCCACATGTGCTCATATGAACTTCTGAACTGAGATATGACTATTCAATTGCTGAATAGTGGGTGGAAACCCATTTGAGGATAAAGTGATTAAAATTAAGATGATAAGGCAATGAACTCATGGTAGCTGAAAATGAAATTTGCAAAACGATTTCTCATACAGTTCACCCCATATCACAAAATCCTCTGGGTGTCAGGCAGTGCTCTATAAGGTGTTGCTATAACAACACTAATTAATTACAGAGGGATTTTGAATACTATAGCACAGAGCCAAAGCATGATGTTCCTGTAATTTGTCACAGAAAATGTTGCAGGAGTACCTCATGCTTGTTTGTGAGTAGAAGTAAGCAGGTCTGCAATCTACTGGAGACAGATGAATGTAATAGCCTGTGTCCGGGTCATATGTAATATCACATTCACATCTTCATTGCAGACATATGGTGGTCCCATCATGGGTAATGAAGCTTATAGTTTAAACATATCATCAACATTCAGTAGATTCAAAGCAAAATTGTGATGAAAGGAGAGATTTTCATAACCCAGGAAGTCACTAGCTTGGAGCTGCTTTCCCTGAAAAAAAATGTGACTACCAATGTGTTTGGTGATATTAGCACCAGGAATTCCAAACTGAACTTCTCAATCACCTGATTTTGAGGCAGTAAAGTGTTAATGATACATATTAGGGCTATGTCCAAAAAAATGTGAGCAGAATGACCAGATGTCTCAGATTTACCTGGACATTTGTAAGTGTCACCATAAAGGTTTTGGCCATTGCATTCAGGTCTCTTTTTTAACTCCCCAAATGTCATGCTGGACTTTCTATGCTTCCTTTCTATTCCAATCTCTGACCTTGAAACCCTACAGAGACCCCATGCAGGGAATGGGGGTTTTAAAACACAGTGTCCTGCAATGCTGGAACAGGCTATTCTGGTCAACAGTGACCAACCTGTGAATCCTGGCCTTAAGGGGACTCTGAGACTCACTGTGACTCAATTTTCTCCCACTCTGTCACACATATGTTCTCCTTTATAAAACATTTATCTTCCGGTAGTTTCCACTTGAAACTACTTCTACTTCATCATCCTTTAATAATTTAGGTAAACCACTATAAAACTACTTGACCTACCCCAGCACATTTTTAATAATATTTGTTAAGCATTTACTATGTGTCAAACACTCTTCTAAATGCTGGGGCAGGTATAAATTAATTAGGTCAGAAACAGTCCCTGTCATGCGTGGGGCTCACAGGAAAGAGAACAGCTATTTAATTCCCATTTTAAAGTTGAGGAAATTGAGGCACAAACAAGTTAAATGACTTATCCAAGGTTCCACAGCAAACAATTGGCAGAACTGGGATTGGAACCCAGGTACTCTGACTCCCAGGCTGTACTCTTTCCATAAGACCATGCCATTTCCCCATTGGGTTAGGAAATCAGCAAGCTAATATAGGAAGGACCGAGCTGTCTTATCCTGTTCACTTTTTCTATTATCATGTTGGGTGTCTTCCCTGAGAACCAGGCCAGTCTTGATTTAGGAAACAAGCAACTAACTGTAATTTGTTTATATATGAAGTGGTAATGAGTTCCACTGTTTGAGCTCTGCTTCGTTCTGTGTCTCACTTCAGTTGACACACTTGACTATGGAACCCTGGTTTAGGCTAACATCAGGTCTGACTCATTGGAGATCCAGTCTCAGTTCTGGGATATTAAGGGACAAGAGGTACAAGACACAAACCCTGCACAAGCCCCACAAGCCTGATAATTCAGCAGTCTGCAAACTGGCCTTAAATGCTCCTTCTCTGCATTCCCACTAGTGGTCACTGACCATAACCAATACTTCTATAAGCTTAGTCATACCAGGAGCCACTATGTGAACATTCTCCCTGCAACCTGCTCCAACTCTGTAATCTGGGTCCTTCCCTCCCTGCTGTCAGAGCTGCCACTGTCATGGCCTGCCTGCCTTCCCTACCCACACCCCAAACCAGCACTTTTTCCCTACCAGCACCATTCCCCATTGCTCCAATCTGCCCCTTGTCTGGACTGGCTCTGGTTCAATTACTAGCTCCAGATCTTTATCTTTTTTAAACTTAAACTTATGCCACCATCCTCTTCTACTCCAGCTGTTTATAAATTCTACCTGCTGTGACTATCTGAGCAGGGAAGAGAGTGTCTGACTGGGGAACAAAGGGGAGAGGGTTGGCATCGGTGGCAGAGGCAGTGGATGAAACTTTTAGTGACCCTTGTCACTACTCATCCCCCCTTTTTTGGGCCACCAGTAGGGCAGGATGGTCTCTTCCTTCTCTCCACCCTATCACACTGCAAGCCCAGCAAAAAAAAAAGTAAGCAGTGACAAGAGTCACTAAACACAGAGTATCTAATTCTTTCATCCTGCACCCGTCATCAAAATGGTTATTCCTACCCAGGTCATTGTCCTAGAGCATGGACAAATCACCCACTGTGCATATGGAGCTCCCTTCTGGGCTCTGATACAGGCAATCTGTGCCACTGGTCAGATTCCAGATGGCAGGCACTCCAATCAAATTTTATTTACAGAGATTTAATAATAGCCAGTATACATGAGGATTTTAATCTAAATTAGACAGACTACAAGGAATTCCCCCAGCAAAGTAGCAGTGGAAATAGTAAAGAAAAAACACTTAAGCTTAGTTATAGAATAGCCAAGTATGCAGGTAATTCAAGGCCTCAAACACACTTTATCATTAATTGTCCCAAAATTTCAGATGAAAGGAGAGCTGGGACAAAGTGAATTTTTAAACCTTAATAATATGGACAGTGTGCTAATGCAAAACTGCCTAAATCCTTATGTGAATCAGATAATAATATTTCAGGCAGAACAGGAAAGCAAGTTGTTATTTATAGATGTATAGTTATAGCAGTAACTGACACCTGTTAAAACAGACATTTCATAGATCGGCAGTTTTTCTCCACATGTCCTTGATGTGAAACTGAAAACTGGTTTATTTAAATGATCCATCTTTTAATTTCCTTCATCTCCCATTTGAGAAGCTAGTTTATGTTCAGGCAGCTGCATATGTTGGCATGATTGATGAGATCTGCTAGAGTCATGCAAGCAGCCCTGGGTGACCAGTTTACCCTTCCCCACTAGGGTTTCAGCTGCCAATTGCCCCCATTCTGTGACAGCTTCTCCTTCTCCTCACCTTGTCATCAAGCCAATATTGTACGCTGCTGGAGTACAGGTAAGCATCTGCCTCTATAATCACTGCCAACAGCTCTCCATTATCAACTGCCAGGGGTGCTTCAAAGAAATGTGCTCTTCTTCCTCCCGACATAGAGACCAAGTGTTTCATGTCGGAAACAAGCTCTGCTTTTGCCATTTGGGGAACTTCACATGTCAAGTATTTTTTCAGTGCTGCATCCCAGATCACTAAGCTACATAATGCAGGTTGAGGCATCATTTCTTGCTGGCAGGATTTTCAACTTTAACTGCATAGACCTTACATTTAGGAAAAAAAATGTAGATGTGTCTTTCCTAATTATTATAATATTGTAAAGCAGGGAAAGTATCCACTGCTTTCTACTCTCATGTTTAATCCACTTGTAAAGGTGAATTATCCTGTAATATCTGCCCTTGTGGTTATATTATGGAAAAATGATTTGGAACAGAATTTAAATAGTCCAGTGTATTACAGTGAACTGAACTGTTTTGGATACCACCTTTGTAGTATTATGTCATTGTTGTTAATTCTCAGGTTCAGAATATATGTAGTTTTCTTCTAATTTTACTTAATAAAGGAATAATCATCCTGCCCAGTAATAAGTAAAAAAAAAATGCCAAATGTTTGCTGCTCAGTTCCTATGATTAGTTCTAGTTTTTTTGCTTTTGTTTTTATATGGCCGAATTTACATGAATATGTATAACTTGTGTTCTTCTGGGTTCCCTATGAATGAGGTCATAGGTTTGTTGTTGTCACCTTTATTTTCTCCTTTCTCATCATCAAATGGGAAGCATCAAGGCTTAGTGAAAGAGCGTGGGATTGAGTATATAAAATGTCTAATAGTATTTAATCATCTATTATATGTTGAGAATTGTACTAAACTCTGATGTGGATACACAATTATCAGGCTGGATACAGTGCCTTCCCCAGACAGGGGTCACAGTCTAAGAAGGAGAGAGAATAGATATTTAATCCCCATTTGACAGAGGATGAAACTGAGGTACAGAGAAGTAAAGTGAATTGCCCAAGGTCACATGACAGACAGGGGCTGATAGTATGACCCAGTTCTTCTGACCTTTGTACCCGTATTCTATCAAGTAGGCCAAGCTGCCACTCACTTGCTCAGCTAGGTGAATGGGCATTTCAATTTGAATCAATATAACCTCAAAAGGATTGTACATTTTCTTCACATGGGATAAGGGAGTTGTTGTTGAAACTTTCCATCAGGTATACTGAGTACTAAGAAATTGCTCTTTTTTCATTTCTATAAATCCACAGAAAAAGAAAAAAATGTGAAAGACGGTGACTCTATCATTGATATTCTGAAAGAAGAAGAAAGTCAACAAAGTCATGGAAAAATAGCATACTAAAAGCTAGCTAATTTAGTATTGGATGCATTTCTGAATTGTTATTCACTCTCTTGTTGGCAGTCAGCTAACAGAGCTGGCAGAGGAACAGTGGAAGATGTGGTATAGCCCAGTGACATTGCATCATTGATTCACAGGAGGAGAGTTCGGTCAGTGCCTCACAGCAGTTTTGGGACTAGTGACTGGGGAGAAAAACAAAATGCATGTCACACATGAATGGAAAGGCAAAAGGGCTGTGCGTAGACATAACTTGGTGAAAAGTCTTATCCTGACAGGTAGACACTGAAGCAAAGCATATGGTGGGACTTGCAGGGTGAAGCAGAGGGTATAGATCTGTTTTAACTAAGGCAAAATTTTAACTGAACAGAAGCTAGGACACTGCTCCAATCCAGAATGCATTTGGCAAGTTAAACAAGAGGAGGAATTGAGAATTTGATTCTGGCTTAAATATTTAACAGGGCTTTCACAAGAATTAACTTCTTACTGTAAGATTTCCTGTAACTTTAGCCATCAAGAAAAAATCAGGAAGCAGTTGCAAGACCCTCCCATAATCCCACTAACTCATGGGGGTAGTATGACATCACTTTGGGTATGTCAATCAATCAATTAATCAAAGGTATTATTAAGAAATATATTAATGACCTGTGAGAATTCAACAGGAGTTTGATACAATCCTTTCTCTTGAGCACTTTACAATCTATTGCACAACTTGAAATCTGAATTGATAGTGTTGCAACTGAACGATTGCCCTTGTCGTAGGTATTCGGGACCACTGGCGGTAGCTTGAGTTCCTCAGTTTTTACTGCATTGGGCCAAGTGCCAAGATTTAAAAATCCCCTTATTTCTGCCATACAACTCTCTTTGGCTTTAAGTCAAATAGTTATTTGGACTTGTTTGGAGCCAGGAAGGAGAGTGACGCTTGGGCTAGGAGCCAATTAGAGCAATCAGATGGAAATAAAAAGACTTCTGTCTCCACACTCTCTGAACTTCCCTGCTCCTTTAATCAAGCCCTTACCTGTCCTTAAGAACCTTTATCCATCCTGCCTCATGAGGCACTATTGATCTCTAAAACTGGGCCTTGGAGAACATTCTCAGCCCTAATTCACTTCCCCAAATCTTTACTCTTTGGGCAACTTAAACTATGTACAATCTCAAACTAATTCCAGGCACAGCAGAGGAGAGGAGATATAGCAGTCTTTTCTCCAAGATAGAATTATTAATAGACACTTTATTTTACACACCCAGGGGCCTGCTAAAAAGAGGTTGAGAACATTTGAAAATCCTCAGATAATACCCCTGTAAAGTGTGGAACACACCCTCTCTGTAAATGTTGTTCTGAAAGTTAATTCTGTCCCTGAAAAATGATGGTAAAGGGATACATATGCACATGGAGGTGTAAAAATAAGGAGAATAAAGAATGAGTCATTCGGAAGTATTGGCTTGAGGAGAAAGATTCCCTCGCTGAACATGAAATTCAACCACTCATTCATTCATTCAATAGTATTTATTGAGCACTTACTATGTGCAGAGCACTGTATTAAACGCTTGGAATGAACAAGTCGGCAACAGATAGAGACAGTCCCTGCCGTTTGACGGGCTTACAGTCTAATCGGGGGAGACGGACAGACAAGAACAATGGCAATAAATAGAGTCAAGGGGAAGAACATCTCGTAAAAACAATGGCAACTAAATAGAATCAAGGCGATGTACATTTCATTAACAAAATAAATAGGGTAATAAATATATACAGTTGAGCAGACGAGTACAGTGCTGAGGGGATGGGAAGGGAGAGGAGGAGGAGCAGGGGGAAATGGGGGGAAAAGAGGGTTAAGCTGAGGAGAGGTGAAAGGGGGGTGGTAGAGGAGGTAGAGGGAGAAGAGGAGCTCAGTCTGGGAAGGCCTCTTGGAGGAGGTGAGTTTTAAGTAGGGTTTTGAAGAGGGGAAGAGAATCAGTTTGGCGGAGGTGAGGAGGGAGGGCGTTCCAGGACCGCGGGAGGACGTGGCCCAGGGGTCGACGGTGGGATAGGCGAGACCGAGGGACAGCGAGGAGGTGGGCGGCAGAGGAGCGGAGAGTGCGGGGTGGACAGTAGATAGAAGGGAGGAGAGGTAGGAAGGGGCAAGGTGATGTAGAGCCTTGAAGCCTAGAGTGAGGAGTTTTTGTTTGGAGCGGAGGTTGATAGGCAACCACTGGAGTTGTTTAAATCAGTGAAGAATAGACTGGAGCGGGGCGAGAGAGGAGGAAGGGAGATCAGAGAGAAGGCTGACACAGTAGTCTAGCCGGGACATAACGAGAGCCCGTAGCAGTAAGGTAGCCATTTGGGTGGAGAGGAAAGGGTGGATCTTGGAGATATTGTAAAGGTGAAACCGGCAGGTCTTGGTAACGGATAGGATGTGTGGGGTGAACGAGAGAGACGAGTCAAGGATGACACTGAGATTGTGGGCCTGAGATGGGAAGGATGGTCGTGCCATCCATGGTGATAGGGAAGTCTGGGAGAGGACCAGGTTTGGGAGGGAAGATGAGGAGCTCAGTCTTGCTCATGTTGAATTTTAGGTGGCGGGCCGACATCCAGATGGAGACATCCTGGAGGCAGGAGGAGATGCGAGCCTGAAGGGAGGGGGAGAGGACGGGGCGGAGATGTAGATCTGTGTGTCATCTGCGTAGAGATGGTAGTCAAAGCCGTGAGAGCAAATGAGTTCACCAAGAGAGTGAGTGTAAATGGAGAACAGAAGAGGGCCAAGAACTGACCCTTGAGGAACTCCAACAGTTAAAGGATGGGAGGGGGAGGAGGCGCCAGAGAAGGAGACTGAGAATGACCGGCCGGAGAGGTAAGAGGAGAACCAGGAGAGGACGGAATCCGTGAAGCCAAGGTGAGATAAGGTATGGAGGAGGAGGGGATGGTCGACAGTGTCAAAGGCAGCAGAGAGGTCAAGGAGGATTAGAATGGAGTAGGAGTCATTGGATTTGGCAAGAAGGAGGTCATGGTGACCTTAGAGAGAGCAGTCTCAGTAGAGTGGAGGGGATGGAAGCTAGATTGGAGGGGGTCTAGGAGAGAATGGGAGTTAAGGAATTTTAAGCATTGATTGTAGACGACTCGTTCTAGGATTTTGGAAAGGAAGGGTATAGGGAGATAGGGCGATAACTGGAGGGGGAAGTGGGGTCAAGTGCGGGTTTTTTTAGGATGGGGGAGACGTGGGCATGTTTGAAGGCAGAGAGCATCTTCCACTTTATCCTTAAAACAAAAAACAAAAAAAAAAACAGCTCTGGCTCTTGAAGAAGAAGAAGAAGATGATGAAGAAGATGATGAAGAAGAGCTTGGAAAAGAGCAATCAAGCTATTGCCCCATCCCCATCCCCCCATCACCACCCAAACTCCTTAAATGAGTTGTAATACACCCTCTGTCTTCAATTCTCCAACAGCATTTGTGACACTGTAAAATCTGGTTTCCACTTTCATAAATACAGTGAGAATGCCGCTTAAAAGATCAAGAATGATCTTCTTGCCACATGTAATGAATTAAATCTTTCCCAGTACTCCTTGACCTTTAGGTTATCTTTGAAAGTGTGGAAGGTATCCTTCCCTTGTAAACACTACCTAACATTTATTTCTCTATCACAGTTCTCCCCTGGTTCTCCTCTAGCCTCTGGATGATTCTTTTCAGTCTCTTTTGCCAGGTCTTCCTTTGCTTCCAATCCCTGAACTATGGGAGTCTTCAAGGCTCCTTTCTCAGTCCTCTTCTCTTTTTGCTTCATACTTTCCTTTGGGGAGTTCATCATTATTGCTTATAATAGCTACTTCCAGTAGTGGTTCCCAGGGACATTTTGCACTCTAACCTATAGGTTTTACAACAATATCATAGAGGAGCCTACCTGAGGAAGAAGTACCATCTGTTACTACAAATATGATTCATTCAGTCATATTTATTGAATGTTTACTGTGTGCAGAGCACTGTACAAAGTACTTGGGAAAGTACAGTACAACTATAAACAGACACATTCCATGCCCACAACAAGTTTACACTTTAGAGTGGGGAGACAGACATCAATATAAATGAACAAATTACAGATTCAAGGCAGGAGCAAATATGAGACTGCAGAGAGTGAGAGAGATCAGGGCTGGAGATATAGATTTGGGTTTCATCTGCATAGAGTTGGTAGTTGAAGCCATGGGAGCAAATGAATTCTCCAAGGGAGTGGGTGTAGTTGGAGAATAGAAGGGGACACAGAACTGAACCTTGAGGCACCCCCACAGTTAGGGTGTGGGA
This sequence comes from Ornithorhynchus anatinus, assembly GCF_004115215.2. Taxonomy (NCBI): domain Eukaryota; kingdom Metazoa; phylum Chordata; class Mammalia; order Monotremata; family Ornithorhynchidae; genus Ornithorhynchus; species Ornithorhynchus anatinus. The sequence continues at coordinate 115,129,396 of NC_041729.1, forward strand.
GGCAGAGGAGGAGTCCACGAAGAAAACAGAATGAATGGCCAGAGAGATAAAAGGAGAACTATGAGAGGATAGAGTCAGTGAAGTCAAGGTTGGATAACATTTACAGGAAAAAGGGGTGGTCCACAGTGACTAAGGCAACTGAGAGGTTGAGGAGGATTAGGATGGAGTAGAGGCTGTTGGATTTATCAAGAAGAATATCACAGGTGATAGTTTCTGGGCAGTTTCTGGTTGCTTTTGCCCTGCCAATCAGGGCAAAGTTCACTCCCTTGATGGAGTTAATGTGAAACAAAAGAACAGTTTCATGATATACTGTTGTCCTTGTCTTCTAATTAACACATTCCACACATGCTACCAGTTTGCAGAACACAAGCCAATCAATCAATCAATCAATCGACAGTATTTCTCGAGCACATATTTCTTGAGCACACATCAGACAAGTGGCAAAGCTGGAATTAGAACCTAGGTCCTTCTGACTCCCAGACCCATTCCTACCTCAAGCTTCTGTACTCTTTTTTTACTTCACATCTCCATACAATATGTTGAACAAATTGTATCTGGTACACAGTTCTGTTTCCTCCATGGGTGGTAGAGAAAGGATCAGCTAAGATCTCTTCAATTTAGATATGGCAGTTATAGTATTATATAATGTTATGACCTTGATACATTTTTCAGGAAAGTAAAACATCTTTCATTATTGCCCAAACCTAGGTTTGCTTGTAGCAAAGTCTATGATACCTATATAGAGTTCTTGATATAGTTTTCTGAACTTCTATTTCTGATGTGCATTAAACACCATGATTAAGTCACATTCAGAGTCTAGAAGTATTCTTTCATTTGTGAATCAGAAAATCATCTCTTATTCCCTAAATACACAAGATGGAATTGCCTGTTTACTTGTATTGATGTCTGCCTCCCCAACTCTAGTCTGTGAGCCCACTGTGGGCAGGGATTGTGTCTCTTTATTGCTGTATTGTACCTTCCAAGCACTTAGTACAGTGCTCTGCACACAGTAAATGCTCAATAAATATGATTAAATGAATGAATTTTCACATTTCAATCCCACTTTTCATTACTGGCAGTTACCTAATAGGACTTTTAATTGATTTATTTTTACTCAATTAATCTATTGAGTATCACTATGCTAAATGCTTGGGAAGCTACAATAGAATTCGGAGACATGAACTCTGACCTCAAGGAGTTTACTATCTAGCGAAGGAGACAGTAAAATAAATTACAAGAGGTAAGCAATAGAGTATAATCATATGGACATAAATGCAGTGAGGCTATGTGAATAACCAAAAAGGTAGGTGAAATGCTGAATTAGCAATTGCAGGTGATAAATAGGGTGGGATGAAGGCTTAATCAGGTAGGAATTCTGGAAATGTGATTTCAGAAGAGACTTTGAGATGGGGAGAACATATGTAAGGAGGAGTTGCACAAAGAGAGGAAGGAGTGAGCAAGAAGTCACTGGCAAGTGAGACAAAAACGAGGAACATGTAGTGCATTGATTTGAGAGGAACATGCCAGCTGTGGTATAATGGGACAGGGGTAAAGATAACTAAGAGGGGAAAGAGAATGTAGATTGAGTGTCTTAAAGTCAACAATAAGGTGTCAGGTTTTCAGGATAAAATGATAGTGGGGCTGTTCACCATGCTTTCACCAGGTAACCTGGCAATGCCTCCAACCACAATGCACAAGCAATGAAACAATTTGCCTCTGTCAACATGCAGACCCAGGAGTAGTCTGTATTCCTCCCTTCATACAGTATTTCCCCACCCCCTAAATGACACAGCATCCTGAACACTTCCCACGCTCCACACCCAGGTATCAACCTTGCACCTGCCCCCATTATCACCTCTACTATCTTTTTTTTGTATTGCTTTTAGAGACTTTAAAGATAGTATATCCCCTTGTAGAAGTTTCCTGTAAGTCGCTTTGGAGTTATTCCTCTTTTGAGTCTACTTTTATAGTCCTGTTGTTTGGGATGGCTCAGTTGGTAGGTTGCATTCCTTGTGAAACTAGACTTAAAATATGTTCTAAAATGAAGCCCTGGTTGGAATTTCCTGTAGGTACATGGATCCCTGATGCAATCCTGTATGTGTCTGAATACAATTAGCTCACCTCCTCCAAGAGGCCTTCCCAGACTGAGCTTCCCCTTTTCCCTCTGCTCCCTTGCTGCCCCTCTACCCCCCCTTCACCTCCCCTCAGCTAAACCCCCTTTTCCACCCCTTTCCCTCTGCTCCTCCCCCTCTCCCTTCTCCTCCCGGCAGCACTGTGCTCATCCGCTCAATTGTATATATTTTTTATTACCCTATTTATTTTGTTAATGAGATGTATATCACCTTGATTCTATTTATTACTATTGTTTCAATGAGATGTACATCCTCTTGATTCTATTTATTGCTATTGTTTTTGTCTGTCTGTCTTCCCCAATTAGACTGTAAGCCCGGCAATGGACAGGGACTGTCTCTATCTTTTGCCGATTTGTAGATTCCAAGCGCTTAGTACAGTGCTCTGCACATAGTAAGCGCTCAATAAATACGAATGAATGAATGAATGAATTTTATATTTGCTTGAAGTGATGTGTGCTACCTGACTGGGAGGTCATTTTGATCCCCAGCATGGTTGATGTCCACAGAGTCAGAACCATAGGCCTATACCACAGTGAATTTTGGAGAAGCAACGTGGCTCAGTGGAAAGAGCATGGACTTTGGAGTCAGAGGTCATGGGTTCAAATCCCAACTCTGCCACTTGTCAGTTGTGTGACTGTGGGCAAGTCACTTAACTTCTCTGAGCCTCAGTTACCTCATCTGTAAAATGGGGATTAAGACTGGGAGCCCCACGTGGGACAACCTGATTCCCCTGTGTCTACCCCAGAGCTTAGAACAGTGCTCTGCACATAGTAAGCGCTTAACAAATGCCAACATTATTATTATTATTTTCTCTATACTACAGCTAGAGTAATTCCTCTTGCCCTTCCCTTGAACAACAATTATAGCAGAGAAGCAGGGAGGAGTTTTAAATGGATTGTGGGGGAAGGTAAAATGGTGGTGAGAGCAGGTTGTATCAAGAAAAATACATTAACAATCTTTTATGGTCAACAGCCTGGGAGTAACCAATCAATTGATCATATTAATTTCACAATTACTCCTGCAGAGTCCTGTACTGAGTGCCTGGGAGAGTATAATAAGCAGTAAACATAGTTCCTGCCCTCAAGGAGTTTTCAGGGCTGCAGGCCAAACTCGAAAGATAACAGAGCAAGAAGGGATCTCACAGGGGTTTTTTGGGACCAGAAAGAGTGCACTCTAATGACAAGGAAGCAAATAATGGGTGGGGGCATAACTTGGGTCTAACATGCCTTAACTGGAAGAAAACAACACCAGGCTGTCATGAAAGTGCTCTTTCATAACAATTGAGGCTCATCAAACTAAACCTGGTACCTTGGCTGATAGATATCAGACACCTATATGCTGATCACATTTTTACTAACAGATGTTGGTTCTTCCTCCTTGATATTGTTGCAAACTTCTTACAGGTGAAAGTATAAAATGCCCCTAGGAACCACTACTAGAAGTACCTATTAGACGTGATAATGAATAGAACTGAAAGAGTCAGAGAGTAGGTTGCGCTAATGACTGTTTCTCATACTTATGTGACTGAGAGACAGGTGACCAGTTTTTTACTCTAGACTCTGGTACTATTTTGTGTAAATCACTTAGCTCTGTGAACTTCAATTTTATAATGGCAAAAGAAGAATAACGATACTTATAGTGTACATTTCACCTAGAGATAAATTAGGATAAACAAGATATTTTTCCCAAATGTTTTCTGAGGATATGGTACATATATGCAAACCAGCCAAACTACTCGTATTAAAAACACATATTTTAGAAGCAAGTTAACAGTAATATGTAAATAATACGTGAGTGTTTCCCCTAGCAACAAGCAGTTTCTATTTTTTTAATTACAGATGCCCACACATATTTATATGAGAGGAAAGAGAGAGAGAAAGAGAAGCTTATGCAATAAAAAATAAGACTTTGTTAGTGAGTATGAGTGTGACTGATAAATCCAATATGGGACAGATAATCACTTCTGCATTGATTTTTTATAAAGACTGTCCTTGAAGTAGTATTTATTTGCTATCCAGTGACTGGTACTGATTTTCTGTGTCCATATTGGTTTCACAATCTTCTCTGTATCTGCTCCAAGTCATTTATGACTTCTGCATACCAGGCTGCTGGGTCATCCCCATTATGTCCTCTTCTTGTCCACATCATCTGAGTTTTGCTTCATCCATTACCCTGAAAAATTCTCATGGAGAGGGAATGCGTTCACTTTTATTATACTTTTCTGTGCACTTAGGACACTGTCTTCCAATCAGTATGTCCTCAGTAAATACCATTACAAATATTACTACATTGTGTCTTTTAAAATGTTCCTCTCAACCTTTTATATCATTACCCCTTTTCAACTAGGTTTAGAACAATTGTTTGGAAAGCTTGCTGGCAACCATCCTTTTCATATGTTCCTCACCAGAGAAAGTGAAATGTGAATAATGCCAGTGAGATAATCATTTTACTTTACATTCAAAATAATTCAAAAATAATTGTTTCTGCAGAAAATTGTCAAGTTATGACACTATATCTGAGGAAATTTCAGAGTAAGGTGTCACTGTTAGTGAACAAATGGCGCAAAGAACATGGGACTGGGAAGCAAGAGAACAAAGTTCTAGTTCTGGTCTGGCTCTACAACATGCCTGCTTTGAGACCTTGGAAAGTCACAACTTCTGTGCCTCATTTTATTCAATTTTAAAATAGGAACAAAATACTTGTTCTCCCTCTTAAATGTAAAACCTATCTGAGACATGGACTGTGCCTAATCTGATTTGTCTTGTCTTATTCTGTTGAGTCATCTCTGACCCAAAATCGCGCCATGGACACATCTTAGAACACCCCACGTAAATCTGCAATCATTCTGGTAGTATATCCATAGAGTTTTCTTGGTAAAAATATAGAAGTGGTTTATCACTTCCTACTTACACATGAGTCTCCACCCTCAACTCTCTCCCATGTGGCTGCTGCCCAGCACAGATAACTTTTGACTGGTAGCAGATTGCCTTCCACTTGCTAGCCACTGCCCAAGCTATCAGTGGAATGGATATGTCTCTGCTTGACTCTCCCTCTCATAGTCAAGACTGGTAGTGTACTGGAAACTGAGAGACTAATCTAATTATTCTCTACCTATTTCAGGACATATAGCAAGAATTTAATAAATACCACCATTATTATTATGGTTATTATTTACCAAAGTGATCAGAGAGCTAAAGCAGTTTATGTAAGAGAGCAGCTCAAAAATATTAATACTTTCCAGTTTGAAAAGATGAAGACTGAAAAAAGTCAAGCAACAAAGGTCATGAAGTTTCAGAACTCTGAAGGAGACCAAACTAATTGAGTCTTTCTCTGCCTGATTAGTAACAACCTCTTCCCCACCCACAGATGATCTGTAATTTCCTTTAGCTCTCATCCACACCATTAGTGGAATTTGTAGCAAAGAATGGCATTCCTAGGATCCTGCAAGCTTAATTTTTTTTTGTAATTGAAATAATTTGCCTTTTTGTCCCAGGATAGCTCTCGGCCCTAGAAAAATGTTCTATGAAAGCAGATCAAATGGAGCTCAATTCAATCCATAAGGACTCTCAAATTGGGCACTAAAGAAGAGGAGATGGCTTCTAGATAAGTCCATATCAGTAGGGCGATCATGGGACAATATGAATTAAGCATCATTAAGAAGCAGGGGTATCTTTTCCTCTTAATGTATTATGCAATTTTTATTCAGGCAAACTTTGAATTCTTAGGAGATAAAAATTATAAATGACAATGCAGAGATATTTTGATTGTTTTGTGATTTTCCCTTGAAGATGATGCCAGGACAGAGTTGTGATAAGGACATTGTTGATTATCCAGTTGAAAAATAGTAAAAAGTGCAGGAAGTGTAATAGGGCATGCTAGAAAAGGGAGACTGAAACAAAACAGTAGCCTTAGCCTTTTAACAGGTAAAAACATGAGAACCCTAGAGAGGAGAGGTGAAAAAGTGTTTTCTGGACTCCACCTTCCTTTTATGGGTAACAGCTCTGAAAGGAAGAGATACTGAGAGTATTTAAATGTGTCCCTTTGTTTTTTCCATAATGGTTTAGGTGTCAGGTACACCAAGTGGACCAAATATTACAGGCCTGGACTAGAAGCAGCATGGCACAGTGGAAAGAGAATGGGCTTGGGAGTCAGAGGCCGTGGGTTTGAATCCCGGGTCTGCCACAGCTATGTGACTGTGGGCAAGTCACTTAACTTCTCTGTGCCTCAGTTACCTCATCTGTAAAATGGGGATTAAGACTGTGAGCCTCACATGGGACAACCTGATTACCCTCGATCTACCCCAGCACTTAGAACAGTGCTCTGCACATAGTAAGCACTTAACAAATATGAACAAATACCAACATTATTAGATAGTGAAGGTGATTAAAAACCAGAACTACTTGCTCTTGCACATGGCCCACTATGTAAACCACTCTAATACATAGTGGTTATGTATTAGAACCTAGAACCAATGCCTCTTGGGTTTAATGCAGGGAAGAGAGGACTCAAAGGAGTGGCAAGTCATTTTATTCTCTAAATACTACCTCCTGCCCCATCCTGAGCTGAATTGAGAGCCTTGGAATCAAGTCTTGCATAGGGAACCCAACCCTCAACACTGATAGTGTGTGAGAAATCTGCAAGCTGGGAAAAAACTTGAGGAGTTTGTTTCAACAACAGTTTCAATAGTTGAGGAGTTGCTATACCTTACTTAGATCTTTTTTACTGATTCTATCAAAGTGAAATGTTAAGTGAAAGCTTACTAAGCAAAGGATAGTTTTCCAAAGTAAAGTACGCTTCATCAATGTGTCCCCACGATCCAAAGAAATGACAAAAAATCGAAACATTTTAAAAGTGATAAAACATATTCATTCATTCATTCAATAGTATTTATTGAGCGCTTACTATGTGCAGAGCACTGTACTAAGCGCTTGGAATGAACAAGTCGGCAACAGATAGAGACAGTCCCTGCCGTTTGACGGGCTTACAGTCTAATCGGGGGAGACGGACAGATAAGAGCAATGGCAATAAATAGAGTCAAGGGGAAGAACATCTTGTAAAAACAATGGCAACTAAATAGAATCAAGGCAATGTACAATTATATAGGCAAATAAATAGGGTAATGGAAATATATACAGTTGAGCAGATGAGTACAGTGCTGTGGGGATGGGAAGGGAGAGGTGGAGGAGCAGAGGGAAAGGGGGGGAAAAGAGGGTTAAGCTGCGGAGAGGTAAAGGGGGTGGCAGAGGGAGTAGAGGGAGAAGAGGAGCTCAGTCTGGGAAGGCCTCTTGGAGGAGGTGAGTTTTAAGTAGAGTTTTGAAGAGGGGAAGAGAATCAGTTTGGCGGAGGTGAGGAGGGAGGGCGTTCCAGGACCGCGGGAGGACGTGGCCCAGGGGTCGACGGCGGGATAGGTGAGACCGAGGGACGGTGAGGAGGTAGGCGGCAGAGGAGTGGAGCGTGCGGGGTGGGTGGTAGAAAGAGAGAAGGGAGGAGAGGTAGGAAGGGGCAAGGTGATGTAGAGCCTTGAAGCCTAGAGTGAGGAGTTTTTGTTTGGAGCGGAGGTTGATAGGCAACCACTGGAGTTGTTTAAGAAAGGGAGTGACATGCCCAGATCGTTTCTGCAGGAAGATGAGCCGGGCAGCGGAGTGAAGAATAGACTGGAGCGGGGCGAGAGAGGAGGAAGGGAGATCATAGAGAAGGCTGACACAGTAGTCTAGCCATATAACAATGTCAATATGAACCTGTAATAAACTATTTTGAATTCAGTTGTTGTGTGGGGAGAGGAGTATGTTATTACCTAATTTCAAAGTGTTGGTACCTAATTTCAAAGCGTCATTTTTGAAAGTTGGCTAAAATTGTCCCTTATTCTAACGTACTACAAATTTATTGTTGTATGATGTTAAATTGAAATGGGCTTTAATCTCTCTATTCTAGTTGCTCAAAATACTTCAAAGGTTGAGAAAAGGAAAAAGTGTAAGTCCAGGTAAACTTTGCAGCATCATCTCAAAATACAAGAGGTGTCAGAAATGTCAGCATTATAATTTTATAGGACTATTTCAGAAGAGCCTTATAATGGACGTAAGGCAGTGGGTAAAGCTTCATCTTTGAGTTGATAAACAATTCATTCCTAAGGCTAAATTCATTTTATACAAGTACAAATTTATGCTCAGAGCTTTGAATAGTCTAGAAAGAAAGAATAGGAAAGAAGTAACTTGGACTAAAGGAGTCATAAGACCTGGATTCTAATACTGGCTCTGCCACTTATCTGCTGTGTGACCTTGAGCAAGTCACTCACTTTTTCTGTGCCTCAGTTACCCCATCTGTAAAATAGAGATTAAGACTGTAAACCCCATGTGATACATAGAGTTTGTCCAACCTGATCATCTTGTAACTACCTAAACTTAGTGCAGTGACACCTAGTAAGTACTTAACAAATGCCATTAAAAAAAGTCAGAACTGGCTGGGGAGAGATTCAAAGGCTAATCATATTTCTTATATAGTGCATGTCCCAAAACATTAATAACTTAAAAATTATTAAACAGTTGATGATGTTTGCATTTTTATTTCACTGTAGTAGTTTAATAGAGTCTTAAACATTTTTATGCTGAGAGTACAATGATTATAAGTTAGCATTTTTGTGCTTGAACAAAATCAGAAACTAAAAGTAACTTCTTGAAAGATTCTTAAACAGACCTGAAATATGGAATTTTGCCATATGTATTTTCTCATCTCATAGAGTGTGTCACTGAAAACCTCTGTGCAAACAGCACACAATTTTTGGCCTCATTGTTATGGATAGACTTCAATTTACAAGTCAGTTTATGTCCTAATCTAAGGAACCCAAGTAAGCAGAGTGGCTTAGTGGAAAGAGCATGATGTGGGGAGTCAGAGGTTGTGGGTTCTAATCCTGCCTCTGGCACTTATCAGCTGTGTGACCTTGGGCAAGTCTCTTAAATTTTCTGTGCCTCAGTTACCTCATCTGTAAAATGGGGATTAAGACTTTGAGCCCATGTGGGACATCCCTATTACCTCCTATCTACCCCAGCACTTAGAACAGCGCTTGGAACATAGTAAGCGCTTAACAAATGCCATCATTATTTTTATTATTAATTAGAGAAAAACCTGCATAAGAAAACACCCTGGAACTCTACCTTGTAAATCAATATGAATGATTTTTAAAATAAATAAATAAGTAGGGCAAAGGAAGTTTTGTTCACTGACTTCTGCACATTTTATCCCTTGTATTGTCATGGAATTTCAAAATGAATGATTTTGGATTCTGTAACTTTAAATTCACTGTCTCTGTATGCTCTAATTTACAACTTCAAGATAACTTCAGTGTATAATTACTAATTATTACTCTAATTAATCTGTAATTACTATAAATACCATTATTCCTAATTAGAGTACCTCAGGCCCAATTAAGGTCCAAATAGGGGGTTTGGATTGGATGATCACCAATTTTCAGATTGAACTGAAGAAATGGGATAAAGAAGGGATCAAGAAGAGATTAATAGGGCTTCATAGTTTTCCTCAAAGAGAAGGAATTGATGAATGAAAGGATGAGGAAAGTGAACCTTAAACCCCTTAGAAACCCTAGACAAGTCTCTTTTCCTTGTCTTAAAAATTGTATAATTTATAACAGTCAGCAATCTTTCTTTCCTTCTTTCATTTCATCATTAAAATAATTTTAAATCCAAAGTGACTTTTATAGATTTTGACCCAACCCTAAATTTAGCAAGCTGCATGGGACCTCCAGTTATCATCTAGGTCAGCTCCTGCCTCCAGGTATTTGTGAATGGCTTAACTATTTAGGACAGATGGTTTTCTGTTCTTTGCTTAAAGATATCTGAAGGAGGAATCTTGTAGTTTATTAGTCTAACTTTTAAAATCACCCAGATAGTCAAGAAATGTTTTTTTAGGTCTAACTGAAATTTCTTCTGCTCTAAGTAGACCAGTTCATCTCACTTCATCCTTTAAATTATATGGAAAACCTCTGGTCATTAATCACAGGATCTATTTTCTGTGTTGCTGTTTTCTTGATTTTCACTGGTTTCTTTCCATTCTTTTTAAACTTTGGTGACTAAGCCACATTTCATTATAGATTCCAGGCTTTCTACTATACCAATAGGCAATTCCCTCTGTTTGAACTAAGCAAATCCATCCTTATAAACTAGACTAATGCCCTCCTCACTCCTCAGATCCAGAAATCCCTTATTAGATTGTAAGCTCCTTAACGGGAGGGATCAGAGTCTATCAACTCTGTTCTACTGTACTCTATGTGCTTAGTGCAGTGTTCTGCACACAGTAAGTGCTCAGTAAATGCCATTCATTGATCAATCTTTCTTCCCTTTCTTTGCTTGATAGAGCCCAACCTTCATCTATGAAGGACACATCACTAGATTATTTTGCTAATGTAGATTGTATATTTTTCATTTAATTGTAATTTCCTGAGGGCAAGGACATCAATATTTACTTTTATCATATATTACCCATCCCCTACAAAGTCCAGCCCACATCTCCTGTTGTGATGGGAATGAAATAGTCAGATGTAAGGAGATTACTACTGGAGCTGTACTATCACTGGTGAGAGTGTCTGGCCAAAGAACATCCTAGAACATCTCATATGGTGGGCAGGCTTATCAGGAATCCTCAGAAATAGTTGACTAATGTGATTAGGAAAATCAAACTGCCATGATTGTCAAGGTGATTACCCTGGCAAACCTTGTCTTGTTTATGGTGCTACCTCTCAGCATGGGAACTAATCTGTAGTTACTGTCAATAGACTTTATGCATGAAATTCTGTCATGGACTTGCAATTTGCCACATCCCTGCTCACTTTAGTCACTTATTGATGTTGATGATGCCAATAGTGATAAAGTTGATGATGATGATTGTCAAGGTATCCAAGTATTATCTTTGATCCCAATCATACAGAAAGAATGAGTCTCTCCTCTTGCTGTGTATGGTGGTAGAGTGCTGGTAAGAACGATTAGACTAAGCCCGTCAAAGGGCAGGGACTGTCTCTATCTGTTGCCGACTTATACATTCCAAGCGCTTAGTACTGTGCTCTGCACATAGTAAGCACTCAATAAATACTGTTGAATGAATGAACTTAGAAAAGAGTGCTTTTCTTGCTTAGTTCAGTACTCAAGTGCTTAGTGTAGAAGCCCTTTAGTCATTCCTTATATGTGCCAGTATCACTTATTTTCCTTTAGATCTGAGTGTTCTTCCCCTTGATTCTATTTATTACCATTGTTCTTGTCTGTCTGTCTCCCCCGATTAGACTGTAAGCCCGTCAAATGGCAGGGACTGTCTCTATCTGTTGCCGATTTGTACATTCTAAGCGCTTAGTACAGTGCTCTGCACATAGTAAGTGCTCAATAAATACTACTGAATGAATGAATGTAATCAGTCTAAACGGGTCCATCTATCACTCTGAGACCTCTTAGAACTAAGCCATCTCAGGAAATGGCTTCTGGTAGGTCAGTCGGTGCTTCTGTCCAAATGATACAAGGATCACCAAACACTTCCTGTGGGCTCTGGATTTCCTCAATTCTATCATGTTGATTCTTCTTGAGAAGCCAGTTTACGAAATCATCACCTGATATCTAGTTTCCTTTAAAATATGCCTGGATCCCAGATCTCTATGCCTGCCTCAATCAGGATCCATCATTTAAATCTCAGAATCTGCTCCATACTAAATCACAAGAAGAAAATATATTTTTCAATTCCTTAAATGAAACTGATTTAAAGAGCAAAAATCAAGTTAGTGAGTGAGTGTTTATTATAATACTCTCTGATTGCTGTGAGTACTGTATCCAGAGGTCTTAAGGAATATTTCAAACAGGTAGCATCAATCTAGTGGAATGGGAGGTTGGAGACTCAGGGTTTGATAATGGGCTACATATCTTTTTCCTGTAATGAATTATCTTGACAAAAGAAGAAAAATACATCAGTGGGAATGGAAACTAATATTTTAGGGAGCAAGAGCTTTGCCTAATCGAGAAGTGTTGCTTGGTTTTAAAGATGAATACCTGACTTGTTTCAAAGAAACCCAAGAAAAGGAGTTAATTCACAAATTATTGAATCAAACTAGATTAAACTTAATCACTATAAGTAGCAATCACACCCTTACTTCTTAAAAAGGAATTTACTTGGATCACATCAAAGGAACTCTCCACAATGAAGATTGATCTGTCTTACTGTGATCACTGTGCATTTGGGGCTTGTCATGCCATAATCCTTTATAAACCAAGGAGATTCAGAAAACTGATCAGCTGACTAATCACATTTTACCTGGTTATGCATTTTCATATGATCCCTGCCTAACTTTGACAGCAGGTTGTCATACAATGTAATAGAGGTGATGCATTAAATATTCCTTAAAATAAGGTTTAGGTAGATAAATGTATTAGCATATTTATTTAAAGTTATACTGTTTCCTCACTATGAAGAGTTTATTGCTCCATACATTCAAAAATTGTGAATTTACTCAGGTATCTTTTTGTCAAGTATTATTAAAAACTCATGCATCTAATAATAGGTAAACTGAAACAGTTCCACGTTTCTTGATCATTGATCCATTTTCCTTAAATTGTATGGTTTAAGGTTAAATTCTTTAAATTGTCACCTATTATGATAATAATAATAATGAGTCCATACTTATCTAATTTGAAAGCTGTCTTCCACTGCAAAATCCATCCTTAATTTTACGATTAATTTTTTTTTTCAAATTAGATCACTGTGTAATATACTCTTAGTTGAACCAACTTTTCCTTTCTCGTATTTGTTCGAACACAATTTCTATACCTTTTATGTCAGTGAAAATTTAAAAAAATGCATTTTAAATAAATTGAAAGCCACCTAAGGAGCACATTCAATATTTATCTTCTTTATCAGCTTTAGAAATGACTTGTTAAAATGGCAAGGTTAAAATGGCCATAGATCTTGTTTGAGGAAATAATTATTTGGCAAAGGATTATGGTCTAAAGAGATATATGGATTATTTTGAAGTACTTCTCCTAGGAAAGGGATCATAGATGCAGACAAATACCTGCCCTGGGGAAAGCTCTGCCTGGGTTATTTCATTGTTGCTACTTTTAAGAAGAATTTACAGGAGAATTATCAATATTGATAACACTACTAATAACAATGATATTTGTTAAGCATCCACTATGTGTCAAGCACTGTACTATTAGGTAAGATGGAAGATAAGCAGGTTGGATACAGTCACTGTCCCAAATGGAGTTCATAGTCTAAGTGGAAAAGAGAAGCAGTATTGGCTCTCCATTTTACAAAGAAAATGAAACACAGAAGAATTAAATTTTGCCAAAGGACAAGCAAGAAAGAGGTGGGACCAGGATTAGAACCCAGGTCCTCTGACTTTCAGGCCTGTGCTCTATGCTTGGCACATAGTAAGCAATTAACAAATACCATAATTATTGCTAGGCTATGCTACGCCAAAACCAGAATTGATTCTTGTTCTTGAGCGAGCTGAAAATTAAGGTATCTAATTTGAGAGAGGGGCTAGCAGACTGAATACAATGAACAGTACTAGTGTGTGTGAAAGGAGGAATATGTTCTTTTCCTACATTGCTTAGGGCCAGTATAATTTTTTGAGCATCACTGATTTGCAGAACACTAAGCATTCAGAGAAGTACACTAGAGGTAACAGTCATTAATCCCACCCTCAAGAAGCTAACAATTTAATGGGGAAGCAGACAAACATAAAGCCATTTACATTTAAGAAGGAAAAGGGAGGAACAGATATTTACATAATAAGAGTCTGAAAAGATGGATAAATTAATAAACAGGTGCTTAAATGTTACAGTTGGGCATAAATATCCCTTGACATTTTCCTCAACTCATCTGAGTCATTCAAACCACATATCCAATCTGTCACCAAATTCTGTTGGTTCTACCTTCACAACATCTCTAGACTACTCTTTCCTCTCCACCCAAACTGCTAGTATACTTATCCAAGCACTTACTCTATCCTGTCTTCACTGACTTTCATGCCTCCTGTCTATTGTCTCCTCACTCCAGTCCATACTTCACTCTGCTTCCCAGATCATTTTTCTACATAACCATTCAGTCCACATGTCCCCAATCCTCAAAAACCTCTAATTGTTACCCATCTACCACCACATCAAACAGAAAGTCCTAACCAGTAGGTGCAGGACACTCAATCAGCTTTAGCCCTCCTACCTTACTTCACTAATCTACAACTACAAATCAGCAGAACCAGCTTGGCTTAGTGGAAAGAGCACATGCTTGGAAGTTAGAGGATGTGGGCTCTAATCCCGGCTCCACCACTTGTCTGCTGTGTGATCTTGGGCAAGCCACTTAATTTCTCTATGCCTCAGTTACTCCATCTGTATATTGGAGATTAAGACTGTGAGACCCATGTCAGACAATCTGATTACCTTGTATCTATCCCAGTGCTTAGAACAGTGCTTGGGACCTAGTAAGCACTTAACAAATCCCATAATTATCATTATACACTTCGCTCCTCTAATGTCAATCTACTCATTGTACCTTGATCATGGTACACTGCTCACTGCTGACCCTTTGCTCTCAGCCTACATCTGACCTCAAACTCCATCCCAATTCATATGTGACAGTGCACCACTTTCTCCTCATGGTTATCATCATCATCATCATCATCATCACCATCAACTGTATTTATTGATCCCTTACTCATCTGCAAAGCACTGTACTAAACTCTTGGGAGAGGATGATACAGCAAGGTTGGCAGACGTTCCTGATAATAACAAACTTACAGTCTGGAAGGAGAGAGACATTAATATGAACAAATAACATAATATATAATTTTAAGGTATTTACCAAAATGTTGTGGGATTAAGAGGGGGTGAATATCAAATGTTCAAAGATCACAAATCTAAAGGCGTAGATGACACTGACCTTCAAGGTCTAAAATCTCACCTCCTCCAAGAGGCTTTCCCTGACTAAGCCTTACTTGCCCTCCCTTCTGCCTCACTTAGGCACTTGGATTATCCCCGAGAACTTGATATTCACTCCACCTTAAGCTCCACAGTACTTTTGTACATATCTGTAATACATTTTAATTTCTGTCTCTCCTCTAGGCTGTAAACTCCTTGTGGGAAGGGTTTATGTTTATCAAATATTTTATTGTAGTCTTTTAAGATCTGAGTGCAATGCTTGGCACACAGAAAGCATTCAGTTAATACCATTTATCAATTGATTTATTGCTAAACGTAGTTATGTGCAACTCCTAAGAGAATAGTTTTGTGGAATAGACCTGGGTAGGAGAAAATTAATCAAGAATTTCTTCTTGAAGGCATGGGATTTCAGAACTATTACAATCCTATCAATCCTTTTAATCCTATTATCAATCCCATTAATCCTATTAATTCACACTGAACATTTTTCTACTTGATGACTCCACCTAAGGAGTTAAACCTCCAGCTCCCCACCTTCTGACCCATTCCCCAAATCCCAGTCCCCTCAGCCCTGGCCTCTTCCTGGCTCTTTGAATCTCCATTTCCCTTGGATCCCTCCATTGACATAAACCCTATTTAAGCACTTCTTTGTTTAACCTTCTGTCAATTCTCTTATTACTAGTTGTATCTCTCAATCAGAGGTGGATGGGAAGAGAGTTCCAGAACAGAAAAGGGGAGAGAGCTGAAGGCAAAAGAGGTGAGAGCAAATGGCAGTGAGGTATGCTTGGAAAGAGTGTGGAGCACAGGTTGGTAGCAGCATGTGAAGATGGCAGGTGAGAGGAAAAAGCAATGGCAGTGGTTAGGAGATTCATTTTCTCTCCCTAAATGGTCTCCTCCACATCACTTTCCTATCACAGTTGGAAACCTCAGAAGAATAATGTCTTCTATAAGGAGTCAAAATGCTTCATATAAATTATCTTTACAGTTGGAAACCTCAGAAGAATAATGTCTTCTATAAGGAGTCAAAATGCTTCATGTAAATTATCTAATTAATCTTTACAGAATCCCTTTGGAGAAACTGTTTGTGGGGAGAGGAAGTAGCATACCAGTGACAAGAAAAAATTGTGGTTGAATTCATTAGCAAAAGAATAAACATATAGTTTAGTCCTATAGTAGTCAACATAGAGCAGTAGGAAGATCACATTACTCCTCCATTGTTTGTTGATGGCTGTATTTGTATAAGCAGAAGATAAGGCTTCCTTGAGTGCTATCTCTTATCACAAAAAATGTGCCTGTGTGGAGGAGCATACATTGGAACTACACTTTCTCTAAAATTCAGTATTCACTTTTGTTACATACCCTCACTCATTTTAATAGATACATAGATTGATATCTGATTATTTATTTCCAATACCCCCAAGCATGTGTGTTATGTGTATGTTTCTGTGTGTGAAAATGAGAGAGAGAATTAAGAAGAAATAGAGGGGAAGAAGAGGGGAAGGGAGATAATACTATCCCAGGGTGAGTGAGTTGCAAACCAATTACTGTATTTTTGGCAATCTAGATAGTGATTCTGTCTTCCCCATCCATTAGTATGTGGATAGAAAATATAGACTAGCATATACCAAGTTAATGTGGGCTTCATTTATTTCTTCCTGTTGATGTGCATAATTAATACCACCTATCATCCTTATGCTAACCAAACAGAAATCATGATCATTTTTAGTTCATTAACTGTGTCTAGCCATCTATCCTTCCATTTCCCTCTAGATCAACTGAAAGAGCATCAAAACTGGGCACTTCAATTTGGAGTAGCTCTGCTTCCAAAGATGTAATGGATTCAGATAAGAGCAAGCACTACAAAGAAACAGCAACAACAAGAAAAAACAAGATTCAAGTAATGGAGGAGTTGAAAAAAATGAAATTAGCCCAGCATGTGTGATTTGACTATAACATCTAAAGGAAGGCAGGATAGAATGATACAAACCTAAGTTTTAAAGGTATAGATTTCTAAGTACCAAATATTATCCTGGGTCATGAGGCAATAAAAGTTAGGATGAGAGTGAATTATGGAAAATGGAAAATTAAGTTGTATTTTAGTAAGAACATAATTCAAATAGATGATTGAATATTTTCAGAATTCTTTTCCAATTTGAGTAACTTCATCTTAAGCTGTACGAGTCACTGGAGATTCTCACAGTGGGAAGAAGCCTGGCCCAGTTGATAGTGCATGAGACCGGAAGTCAAGAGACCCAAGTTCTAGACTTGGCTTTCTTTACCTCTTGCTGCTTTATGACCTTGGATAAGTCACTTAACTTTTCCATACCTGTTTCCTCAACTGTACCTGTTTCCTCATACCTCTTAGACTGTGAGACACATGTGGGACAGGGACTATGTCTGATGATCTTCTATCTACTACAGAGGTTGGCATATATTCAATACTTAATAATATTATTTTTCCATGATGATGAGTTTGGTGTATATGGGGCCACATTCACTCTTTGGAAATGCATATAAATATTTGGCTTAGATTCATCACTCCTCATCAGAGTTTAATATTTTCATGACTATGGACATTCTAGTTTGGTGATGAGCAGCCTTAAGATAATTTCTGACCCATTTAGCTGGCCTGGCTTTGCAGAGTCCCCAGACCAATCACAATAGAACACTGGCCTTGCATTTAAACAATATCAAGTAGATGCAATTGGCTCCCATAGCCCAGGAATATTTGGAGGTTTTCCCTTATTATTTGGCAGTAGTAAACTTGGATGGGGTCACAGAAAAAGGAATAAATCCTCATTATTCCATATGACTAGGGCATATACGATCATAATAAACTATTAGCAAAGTCATTTTGTCAGACCAATAACTCATTCAGGCCAGAATCTTTTCTTCAAATAATGGTCACTAGAAGACAGTCATTTTCTGCACAGGATTTGAAGAGTGGTATGAGATTCACTTGACATTTCTTGGTTCTGACTTTTCCCTCATTAGTTAACTTGGAAAATTAAATGTTTAGTCTTCCCTGACTCTGATTTTCTGATGGTGTTGAAATCCTCCCACACCTTTCCAATAATCACAGGAAACCAGTATCAGTTCTTAGAATTCATTGTCTCTAGGAAACAAAGCAGGTAGATAAAATGGGAGGAAGCATATGGACTGTGTTCAACTTGGAGTGCCAATACAGCAATAAAGGATGGGTTTTCTCTTATCTCCTTGATGGGTTGTAAAGTTATTTTTGTTTGCTTTTTTTCCACTATTTACATTGTACAGCAGGAACCAAATAATTAAATATCTCTTGAACACACATTCAGCCTCATGCACTAGCTGATCCTTTCCCAAATAATACTTTGCTGTCCCCTTGAAAAAAACAGGTCAGCAAATAAATACAGAAATCATGCTGTGTCTTGACAACAGCATTATAAACATATAACATTTGAGAATCCCAAGCCATCACAGTTTATTGACCCTCTCTTGGTATATTTTAACAGAAGACACAGTTATTAACTTCACAGTCTATGTGCCTTACAGTTTCAAAGGATTTTAAGCTAGACAGGTTTCTCCCAGAATGAAAATGAATATCCCTTACAAAATCAGCAAATGAAAAGTTTTAGTATAAAAATTTAGCTGCATCTATTTATTTTTAGTGCTCCCTAAGTAGAGTTGTGTCCTTTAATTACTGAAGCTTTAATACCTAATTCTAAGATTTTTCACAAAGGAAATAATTGCATTTTCCTATATCTTTCAAAAAAACTTCAGATTAGCACTGTGGTGATTATTTATATCAAACGATGAGTAAATAGCTGTAGAGAAGAGGTAACTCACAGTGGAAACCTTATAGGTACAAAAATGGTTGTGAAACTATCCTGCTTTTTATCATTGAAAGGCCAGTATTAATATGGAACTCACTAGTTTATTGACAAGTGAAGTAGAGATTATGCATTTCTCTAAACTTTAAGGCAATAAAAGCAAATAAGATGCAGGAGAGAAAACAGTTGCTCAGGCACCTCATCAACTTTCTAATCCTCAGAATGACCCACAGGCTGTGCTAAAGCTGCCCAGGTAATTACTTCTGGAATCTGCTAAAAAGCAGTCATTGCTGCCAGCAAAATATCTTTCTTATCATGATTCCCAATCCGGGGATTGCCATCTAAACAAGGCTAGGGAAAAAGAATACCAAGTATTAACTGCTTCATTAAATGGTGCTGCTAATATCACCCACCCACATGTTTATGTTCTTATGTTATCTTTCTGTACACTGTTGTCAAATGTACACACATTCCAGTCTAGCTATAAGCAAAGTGATACACATAACAATTACAGCAAATGACTTAGAGTTTTTAGAATTGCAAGAGCAGGTGAGATGTCTTCCCCAAATGTGTGACTATTTTCCAAGTTTCAAACTGTTGAATCTTAAGAAGTTTGGAAAGGCAGTGCACATATTTAAGCTCTTAGTAATTTAGCTAACAATCTAGGGTTAAGAAGCATTTCATCAGTGTTCCTGATATTCTTTGCCACTTGTCAATCAGTCATACCTTGTGTAGCTTTTTCCTATCATTTTACCAGGTTATTTCACAATGTAATGTGCATTTATTTACACATGCATATATGCATATGTGTGTATAACAATCAAACAACCAGTGATATTTTTTCAGCAGTTGAGCAATACAACAGGGCTGGTAGACACATTCCCTGATCACAGGAGCCTTGCAGTCTAGAAGGGGAGATAGACATGAAAATAAATTTGAGGTTGAAATAAATTATGGATACATATTAAATTGTAATATTAGCATAGCGTGACCTAGTGGTCTGAGAGTCAGAGGACCCGAGTTCTATACCTGGCGCCATCACTTACCTGCTCTATGACCTTGGGGAAGTCATTTAACTTCTCTGTGCCTCACTTTCCTAATCTGCAAAGTGGGGATTCAATATCTGTTCTCCCTCTTCCTTAGACTGAGAACCCCATGTGGGACCTTATCATCTTGTATCTATCCCACCACTTAGTACAGTGCCTGACATAGAATAAGTGCTTAAGAAATACCAGGATCATTATTATCCAGTCATTTATATATCTATCTGTCAAGTTGAGCTCTTCTGATTAGCATATTGTTCAGGTTTCACTTAATGTTGAGGATGTTGCCTGGCACATATTAAGCACATTATCATTCAGGAGTAGAGAATGCAAGACATATATGTGCGTAGTTATGCAGAAGTCTAGGTGGCAGTTGCGGGATATAAAGTGGGCGGAAAAGAAGTCAATTGAGGAAGAGTTCCTGGAGAAGGAGCTTGGCCTGGTGGGGAAAGCACAGGACAAGGAGTTAGGCAATCTGAGTTCTAATCCTGACTTGGTGACAGTGGACAAGTGTCCACTTTGCTTTGGATTCCACATCTGTAAAATGAAGATTAAGTATTTTGACACTCACCCCGACCCCACAGCCTTATATGAATATCTTTATACTCTACTAATTCCCTTATTTTTAATTTATTTTAGTATATGTCTCCCACTTCAGACTGTCAGTTCTTTGTCATCTACAAACTCTGTTGTATTTTCCCAAGTGCTTAGTATCATGCTCTTCACACTGTAAGTGCTCAATAAATGCCATTGATTGCTTGCTGGATTGATTGATTAAATATCATAGAATAAAGCTGATAAATAGCAAGAGCTCACAGGGCATCAGCAATCCCTACCCCCCACCAAAAGCCACCCTAAAGGTGCCCCCAAATAGAACATGATTTCACACCTAATTACTCCATTTTTCACAGTGGAACTCCATCTCTTCACAGAAGATCTGGCTGTATGCTGGTGGTAGTGAGCAGAAGCACCATGGGAACTGAAGGTCCCATTGGAGCCCCAGTGCCCAGCTAGTAGGAGCCACAGCCCCAGGCAACCTCTCAGGAGACCCTGGACTCAGCTTTAGTAAGTCAGGTAGGGCAGAGAGTCCCATGTCTGCAGGGAGAGAAGCAGGGACAGAGAACCCCCAAGCTTCTGGTTTTACAAGAGCTTCCCTGAGCAGAGCCACACCAGCTTTGGCCCCAGAAAACCCCAGCTTCGGTAGCCATTGAGCATACTAATACCACTGGGGATTAGCCAATCCAATCAATCATCTAACAGTATTTATTTGTTTACAGCCGTGGATTAACCGTGGGCAAAAGCTATTTGGACTGGCTCAGACATGAGTCTGTCAGTTCCCTTTAAATGGTGTCCAGAAGGCAGGGTTGGGATTGAGGGCAACCCTGTTGAGTGTAAAACTTGGAACCCAGCAGTTCTGCAAATAGTTCTTTTGCATACACAAATACATGTACACACAGGCATATACAAACCAGCTCCTCCAGGGAAACTTCTCCTAGTCTCAAGAATTTGGGGGGTTGGGGGGGTGGGGAGTGTGTGGGTGTGTGTATGTAAGTGCATGTGGATGGGTTTGGGGAGAACCTTACACACAAGGCAGGAAAATGGCTTTGGTTAGGGAAGGATCAGAGAGAAGCCAGGAAAAATGTTCCCATACCATGATTTGCAGCATGACCTTACACCATACTAGCATCATTTGTCACTTAGGAACCACTGCAGGAACCCTAAGGGGACTAATATGGGCTTGGTCTTGCTGTTGATCAAGTGGAAAGAGCACTGCTCCGGGAATCAGTAGATTTTTGAATATTGAAAAAGGGAAGGAGGGTCAGAGAATTATGCCTTCCAATATTTTGTGTCATGGATCCCTATTGTGATAAATGAATACACTATGTCCTCTTTGGCTTGGTCATGGTACCTACTTTAACATGAAACTAGTAATTCCATTTAAGGCATCTATTCTGCCTAGGTCAATTTGGTCTTGAATGAGAAACTTAGCACAGCTTATTCCTGGGCAGGTAGAATCCCTCAAGATATTGTTGAAATCTCCAAATCAAACCTATTTTAGGAAACCTTCAAAAGATGACAGTATTTAATTATAGTATTTACTGAGCATATACTCTTTTTGAAGCACTGTACTAAGCATTAAAGTATATGAAAGATAATCATTTAAGACAGACCAAAGGCCAGAAGTTCCCCTGAAAATTGCACTCCCCCATATCTATAAGCAGGAACCTAGTATTTATGAAGAAATGACCGTTGTGTCATAAAGTAACTGTATGACAATGAAAATAACAGTGACCCAGAAAGACAACTGTCCATCACATCTGCTTTCAACACTGAGTGAAACCAGATAGGAAACATGTAATGGATAAACTTCCTTATTCAGAATCTGCACCTATGAAAAGCTAAAATTATCATCTATATCAAATGTTCATGCATATTTAGAGTATATGTAAAAACCTTAAGGCATTGTAAGGCACCCATTCAATGAATCAAATGAATCAATTACATTTATTAAACTATTACTCTGTGCAGAGTACTTTACTAAGTGCTTGAGAGAGTACAATACAACGGAATTGGTAGACACTTTCCCTGGCCACAAAAAGCTTACAGTCTAGAGAAGGAAATGGACATTGCTATAAATAAATAAATTACAGGAAAGGTACAAAGGTGCTGTGGGTGAGGTGAATATCAAGTGCTTAAGGGATTCCTATTCTATCTGCCAACACCGAATCTTGAAATGCGTTCTCCTGTTCCTTTATACCACATATTGACCCTATGTCCTTCCCTTCTATCAACTTTATCATTATCATAGCCAGTAGACAGCATCGTAATGTCACCAGAATCATAAAGAACATCATCTGCTGACAGTATGTCTGCTTCCTCTTATTTTGCTGAAGGTTCATCTGCTATGGTGATTTTAATTGTGCACTATAGTTTAAGATACTTAAGTGGTGATTTTGAGGTTTGTGATGTTTAAAGAAACATTGAAAAAATCTGATTCCTATCCCTTGAAAATATTGCTCTGACATTCAGGAACCAGTAAGAAATGCTCTGTCACTGTATAATATTTTTTTTTGAATGTTTCTTAATCCTTCTCTTACCATTCTTCATTTTGTTACAGTTTTCTGATATCTAACGATGTTATAAACAACTTTTCATCATATATTTATGCAGGGAATTTGGACTTTTATTTTAAGAATTTTATTAAAGTGGGTGGCCTCAAGATTTATCCTGAAAAATCCCTCCTCAGTCTTTTACCTTTCTGCCACAACCTATAGCCTTACTACCCACCCAGGATCCCAAATCCCCTATCTAGGTGCTGCTAAGTCCCCTCTCACAAGAGAAACCTGTGTCAGTTTCTGGGTGTGCTACAGATCAGCTGTTGCAGCTCCAGACTTTCTTTCTTGAACACTGACCTCTCCATGTCCCCACAGTCCCTTTCTCCTGGTAGCCCCATCCTGCTCCTATTGCCCAGTAACCCACTCCACCATCTCCTCTGAGGCTGCTGGCTCCCCTCAGCTCATTTCCATCTAGCCCCTCCTCACCCTACCCTTTTCTTATCCATTCTCACCTAATAAAAATAACTGCGCCTCACTTCTCCCCTCCCTGACTACCACCTTCTTCCCCACAGCTTTCAACTATACCTATGTTTCACCTATCCTAAAAAAAAAATTCCCTTGACCCCACAGGTCCCTCCAGTTTGCACCCCATCTCCCTCCTACCATTTCTTTCAAAACTCCTTGAATGGATTTTCTACACTCTCTGCTTTCATTTCTGCTCTTCCAACTATCTCCTTGACACTGTGCAATCTGCTTTCTGCTCCCTCTATTCCAGAGAAATGGTCCTCTTTAGAGTCACCAGTGTCCTCCTTCTTATAAAATCCAAAGATCACTACTCCCATCCTAATCATCCTTGACCTCTCAGCTGCCTTTGATACTGTGAACAAATCCTTTCCCCCACCTCATTTTTTTATACCTCCTAAGTGCCTACTATGGTCAAACACTGTTCTAGAGGCTGGAGTAGATGTAAGATAATCAGGTTCACACAGCCCCTGTACCATATATGGCTCACAGTCTAAATAGGAGGCAGACAGATATTGAATTTCTATTTTACAGATGATGAAAGCAAGCACAGAGAAGTTAAGTGACTTGCCCAAGCTCACACAGTAAGAAGTTGGCAGAGCTGGGATTAGAACCCAGGCCCATGCTCTTTCCCCTAGGCCATGCTACTTCTTTGAAAACAATCTCTGGTTCAGCAGAATGGTCTGTCATCCAGTTTTGTGGGACTCACTTGCAAAATGGCTCTGAGAACTGCTTTGCTAGAGTGTCACAGGAGAGTACAGCTGCAGCTGCCACCATGATGACTTAATTACTGTCAGCACATGTCAGCTTTCTGTTCAGGGCAGGGCTTGACACTACTGAGACCTCACCTTAGTCTCAGACAAGGAGTAGCAGAGGTAGGGTACAGCAGGGAAGGCTCATATATCCTTTTCCACAAATGCAAATCTGCTGTGCTGTCTCTCTGCAGATTTGTTATAGTTTACTCTTCTTCCAAGGAGATGGTTCAGATGGGATATCGTTTGGATTTCTGGGTACCAGCATTAGGGAAATTCATCCTTCGAGATAAAGTGGGTTTTGGTCTATTCCACAAGGAAAAACTCAAAATCAACAGAATGAACTAGAAGGATATATAAGAAGATGTTGGAGACAAAATCTTCAGACTTCAATAAGAAACCATTAAGAAACCATAAAGAGAGCAGGAGTATATCCTGTAGAAATTAAATTGGAAATATTTCATTTTGGGTTAGTCATCCATCAATTGATGATCAATAATCTTATTAAGTACTTTCAAAGTAGAAAGTACTCCAGAGTACAATGGACAGGACACATGGTTATTCATTAAGATACAATTCCTGGCCCACAAGTGACTATAAAGAAGGTGGCAGATACACAGAGAAAAGTCCAAAGGCTAGCAAGCACTATAAACATCTAATAATGATCAACTGAAGCTCGTAGGTCCCATGGGGTGCCTACATTTAGCAACACAATATGGAATTAAAATAAGCTTGATTTTCAAATTTTAAGTTAGGAGAGTATGACAGTATTGTAGATGGATAAAGAATCTTCCTCCAACCATCAACCAACCAATCAGTGGTAAGAACTGAGTGTTTATTTTGTGCAGAACATTGTAGTTGGCACTTAGGAGGGTATAATATATTTGTTAATTACAATCTCTGCTCTCAATTTAATTGGGGAAACAGATATTTAAATGAATGACAAGGGAAGCAACCCGAGATGGGGATGAGTATCTAAATGCTTAGTGGGAGGAATGACTGCATGGGAGAGGCAGGAAGAAGTAAAAATAGAAGAACATAGGGGGATGAGAGCTTAATCAGGGAAGGATTCCTGAAGAAGATGTGATTTTAATAGGGTTTTTAATATGGGGAAGATGTTGTCTGTTGGAGCTATAGGGGTTGACATAAAGGAGGGACAGCATGTGTGTGAAATTGACTGTCGGTAAGGGGAGAGCAAGGGTCAGTGAGTAGGTTGGGAGTAGAGGAATTTGAGACAAATTGTTATGAGGGACAAATGAGGGTAACTAAGTGGGAGAGAGCTGATTTCTTCTGATTTCCCTCTTGGCTGGTTTCCTAGTACAAAGCATGCTCACTTATCTACTCTCATGCCAGCCTACTCACTGTACCTCTATCTTGTCTATGTTCCTGCCCATATGCACCTTCTGGCCTGGAACTCCCTTTCCCTTCATATATGACAGAAGAGACTTTCCCCCAACTAAAGTCCTTATTTCCTATATACTCCCTCTCCTTCCATGTCACCTTGCACTTGAATTTGTGCTCTTTCAAACAATTGCTGGTCACCTGTAACACTCTGTCCCACAAGGCGTATGTACATATCCATAAGTGGTTTTAATGTCTGCCTCCCCTTTACACTGTAAGCTCTTTGCGGTCAGGGAATATATCTACCAACTCTATTGTACTCTCCCAAGTGTTCAGTAAAATGCTCTGCACACAGTAACTTTGGAAGAATTTGATTTTAATTAGGCTTTGAAGGTGGGGAGTGTGATGCTCTGTCATACATGAAGGAAAAGGGAGTTCCAGGAGAGAGGGAGGATGCAGATAAGAGGTCAGTGGTGATATAGACAAGACTGAGGTACAGTAAATTGGCATGAGCGGAGTGAAGCATGGATACTGGGTTGTAATAAGTTAAGTAGGAGGACATGAGCTGAGTGAGTACTTTAAAACTCATGATAAGTAATTTATTGTGTAAGTGGAGGTCATGGGATGGACTGCTGAAGGACAGTCATTCATTCATTCAATAGTATTTATTGAGTGCTTACTATGTGCAGAGCATTATACTAAGTACTTGGAATGTACAATTCGCCAACAGATAGAGACAATCCCTGTCTAATGATGGGTTCACAGTCTAAACGGGGGAGACACCTAGCAAAGCAAAATGGAACAAAACAAAAACAAGATATCATCAAGATGAACAGAATCAAGGGGACATACACCTCATTAACAAAATAAATAGGGTAATAAATAATATATACAAATCAGCACAGTGCTGAGGGGAAGGGAAGAGGGAAGGGGGAGGAGCAGAGGGAAAGCTGGGGCTCAGTCTGGCAAGGCCTCTTGGAGGAGGTAAGCTCTCAGTAGGGCTTTGAAGAGGGGAAGAGAGTTAGTTTGGCAGACGTGAGGAGGGAGGGCATTCCAGGACAGCAGGAGGGTGTGGGCCAGGGATTGATGGCTGGGATAGGTGTGAATGGGGGACAGTGAGGAGGTGAGCGGCAGAGGAACAGAGTGTACGGAGTGGCAGTAGAAAGAGAGAAGGGAGGTGAGGTAGGAGGGGGCAAGGTGATGGAGAGCTTTGAAGCCAAGAGTGAGGAGTTTTTGTTTCTTGCGAAGGTTGATAGGCAACCACTGGAGGTTTTCGAGAAAGGGAGCAACATGCCCAGAGCGTTTCAGTAGGAAGATGATCCGGGCAGCGGAATGAAGAATAGACTGCTGTGGGGAGAGACAGGAAGAAGGGAGAATCGAGAAGAGGCAGAAACAATAATCCAGTAGGGATATTGTGAGAGATTGTACCAGCACGATAGCTGTTTGGATGGAGAGGAAAAGGCAGATCTTGGCAATATTGTAAAGGTTAGACTGGCAGGTGTTGGTGATGGATTGGATGTGTGGGGTAAATGAGAGAGCTGAGTCAAGGATGACACCTAGGTTGCGGGCCTGTGAGATGGGAAGGATGGTCATGCTGTCCACAGTGACAGGGAAGTCAGGGAGAGGACAGGGTTTGGGAGAGAAGATAAGGAGCTCAGTTTTAGACGTGTCCCTACCAATGGTCCAAGAATAATTGAAAATATGTATTTGAGATAGTCACTGGCTTCTTTCTTGCCCTCAAATGGAGTTTAATATTAGGAGTTAGGCTCAGATATAGCGTCACAGTCACAAGGAAAACCTTCTATTCTTGGGACCTAGGATTTGGATCTAGATGAAATTCTTCTCCCCAAATGAAGACAAAACAAGATTCCAAATAGGGAGATTATTAATATAAACCTTCTTAAGAGCCAGAATAGCTTGGTAGAAAGTACATAGGACTGGGAATCAGGGAACCTAGGTTCTAGTGCCAGTCTGTTACTTGCCTCCCGTGTGACTTTGGACAAGTCACCTAATTTCTTTGTGCCTCTGTTTCCTCAGTTGTAAAATGAGGATAAAGTACCAGTTCTCTCTTTCTAGCTGGACTCCTACTTGGGACAGACACCATGTCTCATATGTTTACCTTATATCTACCCCAGAGCTTAGCACACTGTAAATGCTTAATAAATACCGTTATCTTACTTATAGTGGCAGTAGTAACGTTCTCAAAAATTTGTCTTGTCTTATACCATCGAGTCATTTCTGACCCATAGCAACACCATGGACATGTCTCTCCCAGAACACCTCACTCTCCATCTCCAATCGTTCTTCTAGTGTATCCATAGAGTTTTCTTGGTAAAATTACGGAAATAGTTTACTATTGCCACCTTCGCCATGGTAAACTTGAATTTCTGCCCTTGACTCTCTCCCATGCCGCAGCTGCCCAGCATGGGTGAGTTTTGACTTATAGCAGTTTGCCTTCCACTCACTAGCCACTCCCCAAGGTAGGAATGGAATGGATAGACCTCTGCCTCCTGTAGCCAAGACTGGTAGAGTACCAGAAACTCTCCAAATGTTACCCTGAAAGGGAATCTCAAAAGTAGTTCAATCAATTTTGAAACTCTTATGTAAGTATATTAAAGAAAAATATGGAAGACAAAAGAAGTAGGGCATGCCTACCCAATTCTAAGAGAAGGATGTAGGAGAAGGATGTTCCACCTCCTTCTGCAGAACATTTCCCAAAGTACTTGAGAGAGTTCACTGAAAGTAGAAGGCATGGATTCTACCCTCACAGAGGTAACTTGGATATGTTCCTTAGGGTGCGATTGATTTCTTGATCCATAGAGTATTTATTTTTCTAAACAGGGCAGACCTGAAGTCATTTATGTCTGACATAAATATGAAGAAACATGAGGGTTTTCTTTCAGCCAGTCTATTCAGGTAGACACTATGTCATTCTATTATATTTTATAGAGGGCTGTCAGTTTTTCATTGAATAAATAATTAATCTTTGTTATACTTCCTTATGAAATGAATGTTCATAAAGGCTTTTGTAGATGTACTGTCAGTTGCCATTGATACAAATTTTTCTTTTCGTCACCATGGAAATGATCTAAGGGTGAATCTCATCTGAAGTCAAAGCAGCCAAATCTTCTCAGAACAAATCTCAGGGGCCCAAAATCATATCTAAAACGAGAATATGTAGAGTCTCCTGTTTCCTTTCATGATGGAAATTAACCTTTGGAACGATAATCATCAAAAAATTGGACCACAGAATGTAGACATAGAGCAGGTGGAAAGAGTGAAAGAATATGTCCTCCTCATGCACTCTTATATAAATGCACCACAATTCAATTGCCTGTAGCAAAATCACATAAAGAGATTAGGAAGGGAAAACATGATTTTGAGAGTTTGGAAAAATGGCTCTCAGAGTACCACACTGAATTCCTGATTTGATCTACCTGTTTTTACCTATCTTTGAAATGTTGGATAGCGTAGTACTGCACATCATGGTACATACCCTTGATACTTTTTAGACTTGTTGTCAAACCATTGTTCTTTGTTGACCCTGCATGGTTTTGTTTTTTTTTTTTTTTTGGATTTTTAAATTTTTCCTTCCAGTTCAGTAGAGTCTGCACATAATTGTCTCCATCCAGTGCTTAGAACAGTGCTTGGCACAAAGTGCTTAAAAATACCATCATTATTATTAATAATGTTGGTATTTGTTGGTATTTGTTAAGTGCTTACTATGTGCCGAGCACTGTTCTAAGCACTGGGGTAGACATAGGGGAATCAGGTTGTCCCACGTGGGGCTCACAGTCTTAATCCTCATTTTACAGATGAGGGAACTGAGGCACAGAGAAGTTCAGTGACTTGCCCACAGTCACACAGCCGACAAGTGGCAGAGCTGGGATTCGAACTCATGAGCCCTGACTCCGAAGCCCAGGCTCTTTTCACTGAGCCACGATGTGTTGTTTTATTGAGTCAGATGTATAATAGGACAGGACCCTTGCAGGTGTCATGTCATATCCTCAAAGATGCAACAAATAGTAGTTTTGGAACAGAAGTGGATTTTCAAATAGTCCTATTTCAATCCAACAGTAAAAAAGAAAAGGTCTGTCAAACAAGTTGTTTTAAACATGGACTTGATCAATGATGGGAACCTGAACTTATCAGGGAAGACAAATTTGCTACTGGAGCCCTAGTCTGTTCAAAATGTAAAATACAAATCTGTCATTGCACTTCGGGCCCAGGGCCCAGGGTCCATGACATACAAGTCATGGATGGGAGAATGAGGGGCTGGATTAGTAGTATCTACCTACCTTAATGTACTCTCCCCCCAAATTAGTACAGTAGTCTGCATACAGAAAACACTCTAGTAAATACTATCAGTTGGTTTATTGATTGATTGGTGCTGCATAAACTATGTCACTATAATCAAATCTTTCATGCAGGCACTTAGTCCTGGACCCTCAGTAATGAAGTTTATCTGTCATTCATAATGGGAAATTCCAACTCACAATAGAAATATAAGACTTGTGCTTGTCCGTAATGGATTTATAATCTAAAGCTGCACCTTGTAAATTTGACCATTTTTCTGTGCTTCTTGGGATCTCAACTAAGATGTTTGAAGGACATTAATTGTGATGTTGTAAGGCAAATTTAGACAATCATCGAAAGGTTGCTGATATTTTCATAGGATTTTCTCTTATTTTTGATGAGGGTGATACTAATATTACTCCAGGGGAGCTCTGGATCTTTTCAGTACAGTAATACTGTAGTATTACTCCAGTTGCAGCTCTGGTGAAACTGTTTGGATCCATGCAGCTTTCTGAGTGATGAATAAACATCATTGTTTTTGTGGTAATCAGCATAGCTCTGGATCTTTTCAGACCTCAATCAATCAATCAGTTTTATTTACTGAGTGCTTACTGCATGCAGAACGCTACAGGTACAGTACTACAGAGTTGGTAGACATGTTCCCTGCCCATAATGAGCAGGGAATGAGTCTAGAGGGGAAGACAGAAATTAATATAAATAAATATAAATAAATGATTGGAGCTTCTCATCACTCATGGTACATTTTCTTAGATTGTTCTTAATAAAATGTCACACAAACTTCTGCAGACCTAATAGATTTTAAATTTATTTGCTCAAAGCAGGTTTTTTATTCACAAGTCATCCCAAGTTTTCATCAAACCAATTTTAAAAACCTTTCCTTGACAAATTCAGAGTTGTGGTAGATTCAAGAAAAGTGTGACAGGCAGGTGCTCATTTGTTACTGCTATTGGTACTTTCAGATGCTATGCTGAGATTACAAATATTCTAATCGATTTCTTCATCCTTCAGGAGTTTGATGTCGAGTTGTCGATACATTGGGACTCATTTATTCAAGAAATTAGTTACATTACTAGAGTGAGCTGGGAGTGTACTGAATAATGGCCCAACAAGCCTTTTGGCACTTTGCATGCTGCAATGACCAATACATTTTACAAGTCTAACCACCAAATAACTGTGTAAAAAATGATATACCATTGTTTTTTTTCTTAGATACATACCTACAATTTTCCCCTTATTTGGGGAGTATAAAATAGTGTTGGCAATTGTGAGCTGACATTTGGCACACCATCCAGAAGAGCACTTAGTACAGTGCCTGGCACATAGTAAGCACATAATAAATACCATTATTATTATTAAACTTGTTATTGTATTTTTCATCCCTACATATATTGAAGCATAAAATTACATTTAATTTGCCAGATTTTGGCGCAGTTTCAATTCATATTTTGAGATCTTTGCAAAATGTTTATTTTTCTTTGTGAAAGAAGCAGCATGTGTAGTGGTTAGAGCACAGGCCTGGGAGTCAGAAGGTCATGGGTTCTAAACCCGGATCCGTCACTTGTCTGCTGTGTGACTTTGGACTAGCCACTTCGTTTCTCTGTGTCTCAGTTACCTTGTCTGTAAAATGGGGACTGAGACTTTGAGTCCCATGTGGGACAGGGACTGTGTCCAACCCGATCTGCTTGTACCCACCCCAGCGCTTGGTACAATGCCTGGCACATAGTTAAGTGCTTAACAAATACCATTATTATCATTATTATTATTATATTTGTAAATACTGGGTGGGACAAGTACACTGATAGCGGTAGCAGTTCATCATAATCATCCTTATCAGTATTTGGTGCACTCTTGTTATGCAGTACAGCATAGCCATTCAGAAACATATGATAAAATCATAAGGCATGATCCCGGTCCTCAAGAACGTTTAGTCAAAATGCTTTTGTTCTGATAGCAGGAATGCAGGTACCAGTTAGTCCCTTCTGGCCTTGGCTTTAGCTTCAGTATTCCCAATTCTCAGGACTATATCTAAGGTAACTCCTAAGTCTCCATAGAAAACATACTACAATTATTTAACTCGAGTGCAAAGAGGTCAGGACTTAATCTTTCCTTACTTGAAATTGGGTAAGAACTTTATTAGAGCCTTGTGTCCAGTTCTGGTTTCTTAATTTGAAAAGGAGTTGGATCATCTGGAGCAGAACACAATAATAATATCTAAAATGATCATTATAGTATAACATAGAACTCATGTGAAACAGAGATGTTTTAGTTTGGGAAAAATGGAAGTTGAAGTATGGTTTAATAACTGAATTTAAAAGTTTATATGAAGGACGATTATTAAACAATTTCTTTCTTCCTAGATTCAGAATGGGATGAGGTGGAAAAGAATACCCCAAATGTAAATGGGATTAGACATAAAAGTATATTACCAATGAAATATTTGGTATCCTGCCCATGGAGATTTTGGAAAAGTATGTGATGTAGCAAGTGGTCCTGTACAATTTTCATGAAGTCTACTTGGAGCAAGAGACTGGACTGAGCTCCTTATCTTCCCTCCCAAACCCTGTCCTCTCCCTGACTTTCCTGTCACTCTGGACGGCATTACCATCCTTCCCATCTCACAAGCCCACAACCTTGGTGTCATCCTTGACTCTGCTCGCTCATTCAATCCACACATCCAATCAGTCACCAAAACCTGTTGGTCTCACCTTCACAACATTGCCAAGATCCACCCTTTCGTCTTCATCCAAACCACTACCTTGTTGGTACATCCCTCATCATATACTGCATCAGCCTCCTCTCTGATCTCCCATCCTCCTGTGTCTCCCCATATCAGACTATACTTCACTCCATGCCCGGATTATCTTTTTACAGAAATGCTCTGGGCATGTCACCGCCTTCCTCAAAAATCTCCAGTGGTTGCCTATCAACCTTTGTATGAAGCAAAAACTCCTCACTGTTGGCTTTCCATCATCTTGCCCCCTCTTATCTCACCTCCCTAGAGAAACAGCGTAGCTCAGTGGAAAGAGCACGGGCTTTGGAGTCAGAGGTCATGGGTTCGAATCCCAGCTCGGCCACTTGTCAGCTGTGTGACTTTGGGCAAGTCACTTAACTTCTCGGTGCCTCAGTTACCTCATCTGTAAAATGAGGATTAAGACTGTGAGCCCCACGTGGGACAACCTGATTCCCCTGTGTCTACCCCAGCGCTTAGAACAGTGCTTTGCACATAGTAAGCACTTAACAAATACCAACATTATTATTCTTTCCTTCTACAGCCCAGCCCACACACTCTGCTCCTTTGCCACTAACCTCCTCCCTGTGATTCCTTCTCTCCTGTCCTGCCGTCGACCCCTGAACCATGTCCTACCTCTGGCCCAGAATGCCCTCCCTCTTCACATCTGCCAAACTAGCTCTCATCCCCGCTTCAAAGCCTACTGAGAGCTCACCTCCTCCAGAAGGCCTCAGCTCACCTCCTCCAGAAGGCCTTCCCAGACTGAATCCCCCTTTTCCTCTGCTCCTCCTCTTCTCCCCATCACCCCTACTCCCTCCCTCTGCTCTACCCCCTATCCCTACAACACTTTTGTAAATTGGTACATATTTATTATTCTATTTATGTTATTAATGACATCTATATATCTATAATTCTATTTACCTATTTTGATGCTATTGATGCCTACTTGTTTTGTGTTGTTATTTGTCTCCCTCTTCTAGACTGTGAGTCTGTTGGGCAGGGATTGTCTCTATCTGTACTTTCCAAGCGCTTAGTACAATGCTCTGCACACAGTGAGTGCTCAATAAATACCATCGAATGAATGGACACCTTCAAGTAATTAATTAATGAATTAATGGTATTTATTAAGTGTTACTGTTTGCAGAACACTCCACTGAGCGTTTGGAAGAATACAATGCAATAGAGTTGGCAGACATGCTTTCTACTCTTGAGGAATTTAGAGTCTAGTCCATTAGTTCATTAGTTCATTCAATCATATTAAACTCTTACTGTGGGCAGAGCACTGTACTAAATGCTTGGAAAGTACAAGTCAGCAATAAAGAGAGACAATCCCTGCTCTCAGTGAGCTTACAGTCTAAGTAATGCATATATATATGTATATATTTCTGTATACATATATACAAATCATATTTATTGAGCACTTACTGTGTGAAGAACACTATATTATGCACTTGAGAAAGTACAAAATAGAGGTGGTAGCCACATTCCCCACCCAAAACAAGCTTACAGCACAGAGTGCAGACACACTCATTTATATAAATGAATAAATTACATAAATCTACATAAGTGCTTTGGCGCTGAGGCGTGAATAAAGGGAGAAAGTCAGGCAAATGAAGAGGGGAATGGTAGAAAAAGAAATGAGAGTAATAATAATGTTGGTATTTGTTAAGTGCTTATTATGTGCTGAGCACTGTTCTAAGTGCTGGGGTAGGTATAGGGTAATTAGGTTGTCCCACGTGAGGCTCAGAGTCTTAATCACCATTTTACAGATGAGGTGATAGAGGCATCGAGAAGTTAAGTGACTTGCCCAAAGCCGGGAATAGAACCCATGACCTCTAACTCCTAAACCTGTGCTCTTTCCACTGAGCCACACTGCTTCAGGAAGCCCTCTTGGAAGTGACATGGCTTTAGTGAGTCTTTGAAGGCAGGGAGAATAATTGTCTACTGGATATGGAGATGGGAGCATTCCCGACAGAGGCAGAATGTGAGTGAGAAGTCAGTGATAAGATAGATTAGATCGAGGTACAGTGAGTGCTTGGCATTAGAGGACTGAACTGTGAGGGCTGGGTTGTAGTAGGAGAAAAGTAAGGTGATGTATGAAAGAGTAAGGTTATTGCTATAAAGTCAATGGTGAGGAAGTATTATCCAATCAATCGATTGTTAGTATTTATTGAGTGCTTACTGTGTGCAGAGCACTGTATTAAGTGCTTAGGAAAGTACATTAGAATACAGTTGGTAAACATGTTCCCTGCTCACAAAAAGCTTACTGTCTAGAGATTACTATAGTAATATTCTGACAGAGTATCTTGACAGTCTTTAGAGATGATAAAGGGAAAGTTTGTGAAAAAAATGTTATGCTAACTTTTTAAAGAAATGTGTTTTCTACCATTTATTGGAGTAGATCTGAGTCCATGTGCTTGAATTTGTGCTGATCAACCTGGTCCTAGAGTTTCACTCCAAGGGACCTATGAGTTTTCCTAGTTTTGCATGGTATATGGTATCATGAATAGGACTTTGGTCAGGAAGGAGGAACACACAGCAACACACAGAAACCCTCTTCTCCTCCCTAACTGCTTATGGATGCAGTTAAGGAAAAAAAAATCACTGAGAAGTGATTGCCTTGTGTTTTCTTTTTATTAATAATAAAAATAATTATAATAATAATATTTGTGGTATTTGTTAAGCACTTACTTTGTGACAAGCACTGTACTAAGTGCTGGGGTAAGTGCAAGATAATCAGAATGGACTCAGAAGCTGCCCCACATGGAGCTTATAGTAGAAGGGAGAGGGAGAACAGGTATTGAATCCTCATTTCACAGATGTGGAAACTTAAGTTCAGAGAAGTGAAGTGCCTTGCTCAGGGCATAGCAGGGAAGTGGTGGAGCTGGATTTGGAACTCAGATCCCCTGACTCCCAGACCCATGCTTTTTCCACTAGGCCATATCATTTCTCTTCTTTAAGTCCAATCTATACTGGGTCCCTTTCCAGGTTGAGTGACTGTCTCCACCATTTACTCTGGAGAGAAGTTTTCAGACTTTTAGGAGCATTACTGACTGGTAGAGCTTCAGAGTTTTAGGTGTTTGGAGCAGATTCTTACAAGATGCAGATGCTTCTGTACAAACCTTTTCAATTTCAGTTATCTCTTGATTTTCCTCTCATATGATTTTTTTGTTCCATTCCAGCCACTAACATAATGTTTTCTTTGACCAACATACTTTAATTTGCATTCAAGTTCATTCCCCAACATAAAGGTTCCAATTCCTATATGAAAGTTGGAAAGTCCCAACAATTTATACAGGAGTCATGACTTCTTTACTGAGCTCCATGTGGGCATGTGACTGTCCAACCAGTTTATCTTGTATCTATTCCATCCCTTCCCCCACATTATAATTACTATTATTAGTGTTACTAATCCAAAACACTGCATAAAGTGGTTTTGTATGTGACAGACTGAGATTGGTTCTGAAAATGGCTTATGAGACTATTTTTTCCACAAGAAGACTTCAATCACTTATAAACAGATGAAAGAGTCTTACTCAAGGAAAGTGAATGAAATAGCTAGGGATACAGCAGTATCTGCTGCTAGAGAGACTTCAGAGATATTCTGACCCATAACTACAGTGTGCACTTTAACCCTAGCCAGTCACCTCAAAATGAATTCTGTGGTTCTTAGGGAACTGGGTGAAAGAGTCTTGTTGCCTTCAGTATATTCATTGTCATTACAGAGAATAACTAAAGTACATGACATTTTGATGTCAAGATACTTTAATAAAATATTCTGAATAGTCAGATAAGAAGACTGGTCACTGAGTCCCTAAAGTGGCATGACTTTAGATCAGTAAATCAATGATATTTACTGAGCACTTACTGTGTGTAGACCACTGAACTAAGCACTTGGGAAAGTACAATTCAACAGAGTTGGTAGGTACAATCCCTACCCACAAGGAGTTAGTAGCCCACAGGAAGAGACATTAACATAGATTATGGGTAGGGGAAATAGATGTCTAAACATCCCTATTTAGAGTGCAGTGCCACCCAAAATAGGGAACTGATCATCACTTGTTATACCCTTCAAATTCTCATTAGCAATTCACTCATGTGACATAAATTGTCTTTATGGGCAAAAGCATGCAGTGAGGAATGGATTGTCAGCTACATATAGGTTTTAGTAGCTTCTATCATGAACTTCAGTTCTGCCTTATTTCATGTTTGTAATAGACACTCTGTCTATAGTGCTATTTGGAAACTAGGGAAAGGTTGCATAACAGTAGATCGTATTTCAATACAATGTGCCTCAGTGGTGGAAGAAGCCATTTGGGCTCATCCATGTTCCTTAATGCAGTATTTTGCAAGAATAAAATCTCAAAAATCAGTTGTATACCAATTAAAAATAGCACCTTTAGTGAGATCATTTTCTAGGAAATGAATGTACTTCGTTGGAATTTAGGGTACTTGTTGAGGGCTTACTATGTGTGGACCACTGTATTAAGGGCTTGGGGCATTACAAGAAAATGCATAGACATGCACCTGTCCTTAAGGAGCTGAAGAGACAGTCATGAAAATAAATTACAGATAGAAATTGACAAGTACTGTTGCCCAGTGGAAAGATCCACAGCCTGGGAGTCACAGGACTTGGGTTCTAATCAGGGCTCAGACACTTGGCTGTTGTGTGACCTTGGGCAAGTCCCTTAGCTCTATGCCTCAGTTATCTAATCTGTAAAATGGTGATTAAGACTGTGAGCCCATTTGGGACACAGGCTGTGTTCTACCTGATTAAATTGTATCTAACCCAATGCTTAGTATAGTGCCTGGCACAAAGTGAGTCCTTAACAAATACCACTAAAAAAGATAGAATAAATATATGCAAGTGAACCCATGTCATATGTATAAGAGGGGTAAGTTCCTAAGTGCTTATGGAAAACACCATATTCATAGTGATACAGTAAAAAGGGAAAATACAATAGAGTGTTGAGATACTATTCAGGGAAGGCTTCCTGAAGGATATGTAATTTTAGTTTGGTTCTGAAGGAGGAGTAGTGTTCTCTCAGAGGTGAAGGCAGAGGGACTTCCAGCCCGGAGGGAGTGTGTAATCAAGAGGTCAATGACAGGAATGTAAAAGTGAGCTACAAAGAGCAGGTTAGTAGTAGGGGAGAGAAATATATAGGCTGGGTGGTAGGTGGGAGAAGGGCAAGGGTAAGTATGGGAAAAAATTCAGATTGAATGCCTTGAAGCTGGAGTGTGAGGAGTTTCTGCTTGATGTGAAGGTGGATGGGCAACTACTGGAGATTTTTGAAGAGTCAGGAGACATATACAGAATAGTGTTTTAGAACAATGATCCAGGCAGTAGACTGAAGTATGTAATTGGAGAAGGGTAGTCTGGAGACGGGAAGGTCAGAGAGGAGATTGATGATAGGCTATGTGGTAGAAATATGATTGGAGAGGAAGGGGAAGATTTTGAAGAGGGTTATTCAGATTGAACTGTCAAGACTGCTCTGAAGGCTGAAGGAGAGAGAAGAGTCAAGGATAATACCAGTTTATTGGCATGTAAGACAAGGAGGGTAGTGAAATTGTCTACAGTGATGGAAAAGACAGAAGGAGGATGGAGTTTTAGGGAAGGAAGATGAGGAGTTCATTTTTAGACATGCTAGGTTTGAAGTATTGGCGAGACATCCAGGTAGAGATGTCCTGAAGGGCGTACAAAATGTGAGATTACTGACAAGAACAGATCAACCTGGTGAGGTAAATTTGGAAATTAATTTTATGATAAGGTCACATCCAGGAATGTTTTATCTTTTATATGGGATACATTTGAACGTTATTTCAATCAAATATTGATTCTACAATTTTGGGTGAAAATTACTTATTCATTCATTCATTCATTCAGTAGTATTTATTGAGCTCTTACTATGTGCAGAGCAATGTACTAAGCACTTGGAATGTACAAATCGGTAACAGATAGAGACAGTCCCTGCCCTTTGATGGGCTTACAGTCTAATTGGGGGAGATGGACAGACAAGAACAAGGGCAATAAATAGAATCAAGGGGATGAACATCTCACTAAAACAATTGCAAATAAATAGAATCAAGGTGATGTACATCTCATTAACAAAATAAATAGGGTAATGAAAATATATATAGTTGAGCGGATGAGTACAGTGCTGAGGGGATGGGAAGGGAGAGGGGGAGGAGCAGAGGGAAAGGAGGGTTCAGCTGCGGAGAGGTAAAGGGGGGGTAGAGAGAGCAGAGAAAAAAGGGGAGCTCAGTCTGGGAAGACCTCTTGAAGGAGGTGAGCTTTAAGTAGGGTTTTGAAGAGGGGAAGAGAATTAGTTTGGCGGAGGTGAGGAGGGAGGGCATTCCAGGACCGCAGGAGGACGTGGCCCAGGAGTCGACGGCGGGTTAGGTGAGAACGGGGGACGGTGAGGAGGTGGGCAGCTGAGGAGCGGAGTGTGTGGGCTGGGCAGTGGAAAGAGATAAGGGAGGAGAGGTAGGAGGGGGCAAGATGATGGAGAGCCTTGAAGCCTAGACTGAGAAGTTTTTGTTTTGTGCGGAGGTTGATAGGCAGCCTCTGTGGGTTTTTAAGAAGGGGAGAGACATGCCCAAAGCATATCTGCAGGAAGATGAACCGGGCAGCGGAGTGAGGAATAGACTGGAGCGGGGAGAGAGAGGAGAAAGAGAGATCAGAGAGCAGGCTGACACAGTAATCTAGCCGGGATATTACGAGAGCCCCTAATAGTAAGATAGCCATTTGGGTGGAGAGGAAAGGGTGGATCTTGGCGATATTATAAAGGTGAGACCGCCAGGTTTTGGTGACAGATCGGATGTGTGGGGTGAATGAGAGAGCCGAGTCAAAGATGACACCGAGGTTGCGGGCCTGAGAGACGGAAAGGATGGTCCTACTGTCCACAGTGATAGGGAAGTCAGGGAGAGGACAGGGCTTGGGGGAGCTCAGTTTTGCTCATGTTGAGTTTTAGGTGGTGGGCAGACATCCAGATAGAGACATCTTGGAGGCAGGAGGAGATAGAGCCTGAAGGGAGGGGGAGAGGACAGGGGCAGAGATGTAGATCTGTGTGTCATCTGCATAGAGATGATAGTTGAAGCCATGAGAGTGAATGAATTCACCGATGGAGTGAGTGTATATGGAGAACAGAAGAGGGCCAAGAACTGACCCTTGGGGAACCCCAACAGTTCGAGGATGGGAGGGGGAGGAGGAGCCTGTGAAGGAGACCGAGAATGACCGGCCAGAGAGATAACAGGAGAACCAGGAGAGGACAGAGTCCGTGAAGCCAAGGTGAGATAAGGTGTGGAGGAAAAGGGGATGGTCGACAGTGTCAAAAGCAGCTGAGAGCTTATGAAACTCTTCGTTATAGAATCCTTTGAGGACTTGTTTATTCCTCAGCAATAGCTGACATCCTGGTTTGAGTGCCCTATCAATATTAACAATTATACATTCACCTCTAAATTCATTATTCATAGACTTTATGCTCACAGTTTGCACATAAAAAGAGTATGTGTCCATTCCAATCTACATTCCTGAACATTTATTTAAAGTTCCACAAGCCATGCTGTTTCATGCTCCTCCATCTAACTTGCTTGCCTATTCCTAAGCAGTCAGCAGGGTGTCTGGCTGTCTTTGTAATATGAATGGCTGAACATTTCTTGTAAAGGATGGAGTACAGTATGCCGCTAGAATTGCATAAAAAACCTTTAGTGATAGGGGGAAAAGGCTCTGGGACCTTGGGTGTCAGTTCGAGGGGAGATGAATTTATAGGTTGCACAATCTGTCTCTTATAACTGACACCTGAGGTCCCAGAGGCTTTTTTCCTATCACCAAGGATTTCTCATGCATTTCCTATACCATGAAATATTGCACATGGAGCTTTTTCAACATTTTTGCACACAAAGGGAGACTTGTCAACTGTAAATCCACACTTCAAATCAATTATTTTCCTATATTCCTTTAACTTTTTCAATTCTGGAACCCCTTTTTTAGTTAGCATCAAGAATGGCATAACACAGTGGAAAGTGGGTAAACTCAAAGTTAAAATTCAACATGCCCTTCATTTGCCCCTTCCATCTAGGAGATCTTTGCAGAAGTGAAGCAGTTAAAGAACTGTATTTATTTTGTGTTCAGAGAGAGCAGACCAGTGTTCCTTTTAAGTATGAATCAATTCAAAAAAGTAAAAAGACAGAAATTTGCTCAAATAAAATATTGAAGCTAGTTGTTGAATGAAACAAAATGACTTTTGAAAATGCCTTAGAAGCACAGCCTCAGAAAGGTTTGTGGATGGTTGAAGATGGGAAAATGTCCTTGTTGGACATTTGGTCTGATGAAGACCAAAGTAAGTTACTAGCTGTGCCAGGGAATCTATACAGTACCAAAATCTCCACAAGGGACAAAGGTGAAAACTTCGAATTTTGTTACCGTGGTTGCTTACTCTAGACTGTAAGCTCCTAGTGGGCAGGGACTGCATCATCAACCAACTCTATTGTTTTGTACTTTCCCAAGTGTTTAGTACAGGATTTTGCACAGAGTAAGTGCTCAAATTATACCATTGACTGGTTGATTGATTAGCTTCCAATGATACTGAGTCAACAAGACGAAACAATAGTAGAGTAGGCAATTAGTCAATCATATTTATTGAGCACTTACTGGGTGCAGAGCATTGTACTAAGCGCTTGAGAGAGAACACTAACAGACACATTCTTTGTCCACAATGAACTTACAGTCTAGAGGAAGAGAGTAGAAAACCAAAAAAGTTTATTCATCAAGTGTATGATTCTACCTTCTATAGGCAGGACCAGATTACTGCAGCAGCTCATCAGAATCTGTGGACATTCAAAAGTGACAGCCTCCATTGTTACATTATGATTACAAGGGCATCCCTCTAAAGCACCGTTCAGGGCAGTGCCATTGCTGTGCATGCTTCCATCACCACAACATTCCTCCTCCCACACTCACTTCCCATCTCTACTGCTACCAGCTTTGCCACCGTCTTCAACCCCTATGGTGTCTGTTTGGACACCTCCCATCTTTTAACTGCCACAAGTGACTTGGACACCACCGCTGCCATAGGGTTTCATACTGCTGCTGCAGCTGCTGCAGCCATAACCACAGGTATGCAAGCTGGTATTGGCACCATGACAGAAGAGTCTGATTTCCCCCAGCAATTCCTTTAAAAATCACCTATCTCAGCCTCAATTAACCCACCTGTAGGAAGAGTGATTGACACAATAAGTGCTAATCATCGGTGTTTATCACCATCACCATCTTAGCTCTTCATCTCCAGCAGAAACTTTGTTGATTTCTTGGTTGGGAGAGGTTAGTAAGCTGATGGCAAATGGAAAGAGGAAAACTGATGTTTCAGTGGTGTAGAGGTGGCACCTGCCTGCCTAGAGAGTGCATGTTTCCTCATCAGGGTGCCCTGCTGCACTGTGGGTTGCCTATGTGACTGGGGGGAGGAGGAGGACTCAGCCTTACCTCTTTTCCTTTCCCCCAGTCAATCAAGTGCCACTTTCACACCACTGAAATATCGAACATTTTGGAGTTTGACTGGAAATCTAACTCCATTTTAGACTGGGATTAGATGGCTTCTATTGGGTAATCTGCCCTCCCAGCCCCACAGCACTTATATAAATTGTGGTATTTGTTAAGTGCTTACTATGTGCAAAGCACTGTTCTAAGCGCTGGGAGATACAAGGTGATCAGTTTGACCCATGTGGGGCTCACAGTTTTAATCCCCATTTGACAGATGAGGTAACTGAGGCACAGAGAAGTTAAGTGACTTGCCCAAGGTCACATAAATGACTAGCGGCGGAGCCGGGATTAGAACCCGTGATCTCTGACAGTCAAGCCCGCGCTCTTTCCACTGAGCACACTGCTAAATATCTAATTTATTTATATTAGTGTCTGTCTCCCCCTCTAAACTGTAAGCTTGTTGTGGGTAGGGAATGCATCTGTTTATTGTTATATTGTACTCTCTCAAACACTTAGTACAGTGCTCTGCACACATTAAGCACTTTAGCCCATCAAACAGCAGGGACTGTCTCTGTTGCCGACTTGTTCATTCCAAGCGCTTAGTACAGTGCTCTGCACATAGTAAGCGCTCAATAAATACTATTGAATGAATCAATAAATATGACTGAATGAATAATAGTTCATATTTTGCTGGTGGAATCTTTATCATCTCACAGAGAAACTTGTCCCTCCTGCTTGGATGCAAAACACAGACAGCAACCTAACTGAATCATAGAAACAGGTTCATATGTGGGTATGAATCTTACTAGCTAAAGTTAGAACCAGTAATAATTAAATAGTCTCATGGCTAGGTTCAGATTTTTTTCATATTTAGGTTGAAATTTTGGTCTTGGAGTTAGATGCCTTATTTGCTTAAAATTTACAATTTACTTTTTTAAAACCTCTTCATGTTTCTTGGGCCACAGATATGTAACATATATATATATATATATATAACATAAATTGTGATGACATTTTGCCATCATCCAGTGATTAACCTGGCAAATTCTTCTTAGAGATTTGGTTTTTAAGGGCTCCCTATCAACATGGATCAAAGTTACCCATACCTTACTTTTGTTG
The DNA here is from genome assembly GCF_004115215.2 of Ornithorhynchus anatinus. Lineage (NCBI taxonomy): Eukaryota > Metazoa > Chordata > Mammalia > Monotremata > Ornithorhynchidae > Ornithorhynchus > Ornithorhynchus anatinus. The sequence continues at coordinate 115,172,613 of NC_041729.1, forward strand.
AATGAACAAGGCTCAAATGATAGGACAACTCAACTATTTTACCCAATAGCTTGCTTCACAAGGCTGAGACAAATGTTACACACAATTATCACCTTAGACTTAAGGAGGACAAGGAGTCAAGATTTAGACTAAAGGATCACCCTTCCCTAGAACAAATGCATTTAAGATTAACAAGACTATCTATATCAGACTTCTACTGATCGCCATCTCCCCTGCATCAATTTGGGTGAGCATCTAAGAAGTGTAATACAAATGCCAACTTCAAAATGCCAGCAACTCATATTTTAAGCTTTTTAAGCTGGTTTGAAAGGTGGCTTCAAATTTCATTAGCAGCTACTGACAAAAGAGGCCCTGAACTATATTAATTGTACATGTAATATATGAGACAAAAGGTCCAACACAAAGAGGGGTGTTCACAAACTGCAGAAGAGATGAAATAGTAACCGGACTATGTATCTGTGGCTTAATCCTTCCATTTGGAACCTGCATTTAAAGATAAGCATTGTTTTACATTTTTTGGAAACCTCTTCCTTCAAAAGATCAAATATCCAGAAGGCAGAGCAGAATTCACTCTTACCATAAGATGTCTTTATGCATGTGTGTGTGTGTGTGTGTGTGTGTGTGTGTGTGTGTGTGTGTTGCTATCTAAGTCTGTAAAATTGGACCTATGGTTATTTTATTGTATAAATTTGATTTGGTGCACACAATTAAGTTATTTGAAAAACATTCTGTTTCATACATAAAAATAGAGTATTAACAATTTAATGAACCATGTGAGAATGTGTAATTTCTGCTTCTCTACAAAGTCTTCCAATTGTCTATTTGAAAGGCAGAAGAAAGGAAATGAAGAGATGAGGTTAGTGCACTTGACTGAAATAGACTTGAAATTGTTTACTTCTAAGTTTAAACAAGTGAGAAAATAACAAACAAGTATAGATAAGAAAATGTTTGAGAAATGACAACTGCTCTATAGGTAAATCTAGGAGTCTGTGGTTGCAAATAAAACCATCAGCATACTACTAAAGCACTATAAATGAAACTATGTGGGAATAAAGGTAAAATGGAATAATTTAGCTCTTTTTTAAAGCAAGTAATTAAAAATTTATTTTACAAGTTCATTTAAAACTTCTCACACTGGGGTTGTTTCACTGCAGAATCACAACTAGATTTTAAAAGGTGGAATCCCAGCAAGGGGCAATGAGCATGTCTTCACTTGATAGCACAATACCAGGACACAGTTCACTGTGTTATCAGCAGAGGTACCAATGCTGGGTGTCTACACTCAGCAATACAAGATTTTGCAAATTTGGCTAAGGAGAGGATCAGCTCCTAAGCATATTGGACTTTCCATCCCTTAGTCCTAGTAGGCCCCCCTCTGTTGCTTCCCGATACAGCTCTAGGGACCAGAGTAGGACGTACAAAAGACAGACTGGATAGAATTATTTTTTCTTCCTGGGTATCATAGAGCCAGTAAACCAACATGGTAGCAGCCTTAGTAAGACCCAAACAAACTGCTGTCTTCCTCTACTTTCTCTCTCAGGTAAATCCAGTTCTACCCCAAAGATGGTAAGGTTGGGAACCTCCCCACTGTTGGGAGAGCCAGTTTATTCCCAGACACCCCAAAAGCTTCTGGAAACTGTATGTGAAACCATCTTCTTTGAGACAAGGTGCTTGCTATTCATGTTTCCTTCTCTACCAGTCTCTCCTCAGGCCTCAGGATATTAAATTACTTTTCTTGGGTCATGTTCTCTATCAGAGGTAGATACTGCCAATAGAAGAGACTATTAAAAAGTAACCTTAAAAACACTCTGGAAACACCCAGCTGATAAATAATAAGAAACTCTTACTTTTTCTTTTAATATATTTTTAATATAGAAAAAAATGCATCCATCTCCATTGTCCATCAATAATTAACTGTCATCATGGTATATTGTGAGATCACTGCCCACAATGAATTTAGGGACATGTCATATTTATTTGCATTTTAACACTTCTTGTCTCTGGATAATCACATAGCTTGTGCTCCATGGAGTATCTTTTCATGAAACCAAAGATGTTTATCCACAACATAGCTCTATGTCATCTCCACCTTTTGCTACTTATTCCTTCTGCTTCCTTTGGCAGCAACCCTTCTGCTTCTCTTGACCCCCTTTTACTGGAAACATTCTCTAATATTGGCTTTATTGACACCATCTTCTCCTGGTTCTCCTCGTATCTCTCTGGCTGCTAATTCTCAGTCTCCTTCATAGACTGCTACTCTGTGTTTCACCCTCTAATTGTGGGAATGCCTCAAAGATTAGTTCTTAGTCCCTTCTATTCTCCATTTACATCCACTCCCTTGGAAAGCTCCTGTGGCTTGGACTACCATTTCAAAGCAGATGATTCCCAAATCTACCTCTTCAGCACTGACCTCTTTGCTTCTCCGCAGTCTAGCATTTCCTCCTTCCTTCATATCTCTACTTGTATGTCCTGCCAACACTTCAAACCTAACTTGTCCAAAACAGAACTCCACATTTTCCCACCAAAACCCCTGTCCTCCTCATGATTTTCATATCACTATAGATGACTGATTGATAGATGCTACCACTGTTTTCCCTGTCTCCCAAACCCATAAACTTGGCATGATCATCTCTTATTCAACCCACACATTAAATCCATTGCTAAATCCTCTTGGTTATACCTTCACAACATCTCTAAAACTGTTCTTTCACTCTACTGATCCAAATACTCATTATTTTGCATCTTGGATTACTGCTTCGATCTCCTCATTGACCTCCCTGTATCCTGTCTCTCCTTTTTCCATTCTATACTTGATTCTGCTACCTAGATAACTTCTGTGAAAAAATGCAATCTATATCTTCCATTTTTTATATCTATAAAACAGCCGGCCAAGGGGAGTCTCTATCTCCCTGCTGCTATGGCGGGGGCCTGAGCCTCAGCGCTGCTCCTCGTGCTGGCCCTGACACACCTTGGCGAAGCCGTGGTCTATTTCCAGGAGGAATTCCTAGATGGAGGTGAAGAGTAGTCAAGACCCTAATGGTTGGAAGAAGAGATGGTTGCAATCCACAAACGATCACAACTTTGGCAAGTTTAAACTGTCAGCAGGCATGTTTTATGGTGATGTTATGAGAGATAGAGGTCTGCAAAGAACGTGACTTTTTTTGGGATATGATTAGCCAAAAGACCAGTACTGTTGCGTTACCAGGAAAATCAATGATCCAGAATCCTCTCTGCAAAAATGATTTGAAGCCAGAAAATAATGATGATCTAAGTTATAATGAAGATTGGCCCCAGTCAGAGATAAAAATGAAGAACATGTGACAGACTTTAATAATGCTATATACGAGAACATTGGTGTCATTGGATTGGAACTTTGGCAGGTCATTTATTTATGTATTTTTCAGTAAGGAAATCAGAAGCTTTATATCCCCCTTCAGAGGAGATACCGTAGTAATAGTTGAATACCAGACAGTATATATTGGGGTTTAAAAAGTCACCTCAGCACTGCTATCTTCTGGTGATGAATCTTGAATTGACCTGTAGGCAGGTTAAGTGGCATCATGACAAAATGGCATTTTGTCAAGCTACTCTGCTAGTGTGAGTCCTCATCAGGCTTAGACTCGGCCAGCTGCAGGCGAGCCACATAAGCACCCCTGAACCCTGTGGCAGTTTGGGATTACCCCAATAACATATACATATATCCTACAGAAATGCTCTGGGCATGTCACTCCCTTCCTCAAAAACCTCCAGTGGTTTTCTATCAACCTTTGCACAAAACCTAACCTCCTCACCCTTGGCTTCAAAGCTCTCCATCACCTTGCCCCCTCCTCCCTCACCTCCCTTCTCACTTTCTACTGTCCACCCTGTACACTCCGCTCCTCTGCCACTCACCTCCTCACTGTCCCCTATTGACTCCTGTCCCGCCGTCGATCCCTGGCCCATGTCCTATCGCTGTCCTGGAATGCCCTCCCTCCTCACATCCGCCGAACTAGCTCTCTTTCCCTCTTCAAAGCTCTACCGAGAGCTCGCCTCCTCCAGGAGGCCTTCCCAGACTGAGCCCCCCCTTTCCCTCTACTCCCCCTCCCCTCAGCATTGTGATCATTTGTATATATTACCCTATTAATTTTGTTAATAAGGTGTATATCTCCTTGATTCTATTTATATTGATGATGTTGTCTTGTTTTTGTTTTGTTCTGTTTTGCTTTGCTGTCTCCCCCATTTAGGCTGTAAGCCTGTCTTTGGGCAGGGATTGTCTCTATCTGTTGCTGAGTCATGCATTCCAAGTGCTTAGTACAGTGCTCTGCACATTGTAAACACTCAGTAAATACTTCTGAATGAATCTCCCCACTCCTCAAATACCTTCAAAGGTTGTCCATTCACCTCCCCATCAAATAGAAATGTCTTACTATCAACTTAAAGGTACTCGATCAGTTCTCTCCCTCCTACCTTTCACTGCTGGTCTTCTATGTAACCCTACCTGTACATTTAGGTCCTTTAATACCAATCTTCTTTCTGTACCTTAAGCTCAACTAACTCACCACTGGCCCCTTGCCATATGTTCCTCTCTTAGGGCCTGTAATTCTTTCCCCATTCCTATTTGACAGTCTACCATTTTCCCCACTTTCAAAATCCTCCTAAAGTCACATCTCCTTCAAGCGGACTTCCCAAACTAGTCTCTTTATTTCCCTCTCCACCATCCCCACCCCTGTGTTGACTATTCACTCAGCTGTGAATCGCTTAATCACTTATTCACCTCAGCCCCAAAGTACTTATGTAAATATTATTGTACCCTATTTCCTTAATTTTTAATCTACTTTAGGGTCAGTCTGTCCCTGTGGACTATAAACTCCTGTAGGTAGGGATTCTATCTACAAACTATTATTTTGTACTTTCCCAAGCATTTAGTTTTGTGCTCTGCATACAGTAAGCACTCCATAAATTCAGTCGATGGATTGACTGCACACATAGAGTTGTACAATACTTTAACAGGAAGGACAGTGTGTTCTTTACAAACTGACACAAATTTATTAAGTGCTTACTATGTGGGTTGGTTATGAAACAATCAGATCAGACAAAGTTCCTGTCTCACATCATCCTCACAGTATAAGAATTAAGAAGAATAGATATGTTAACACCATTTTATGTAAGAGGAAACAGCTGCACAAAGAGTTTAAATTATTTGCTCAAGCAGCACACAGCAGACTGGTGGCAGAGCTCTTCAGGCCACGGTGGAGGGGGCTAAAGGTGAGGAGATTGAACCTGCCACCAATACCCCAGAGGAGGTGAACAAAAAATCAAAGTGACTCTGTCCCAGTTCTCCGGGAAAGGTTGTGTTAATCTGGGCATTCCATCCATAACCCCTGGTCTCCACAACTGCTGCCCGTCTAGAGGACAGAGGAGGAGATGAAGGGGACTCTGGGAGGGGTGGTGTCAGTGGAGAGGGACAAGGAGAACACTCCAGGAGAGGTAGTAGGCCACTAAACCCCACCTACCTCTTTCCCAGTCCCACCCTTTTCTCTAGGCCAGCCACTAACAAGTCCAAACCACTTAAACAACTGATGAGGAAGTGTAATACTGCAGGAATTTATCCAGTTATCTTCTAGGACTTCACTAGATATAAGGGTCATAGTTCAAAAATAACAATAACACTTCATGGAACCTATTGGAGGTCTACAAAACTTTGGCTGAATTCAACCTTGTGTATGGCTATGAGATATTGTTGCGGACACCTACGCTGACCCTCACGCATAGGAAGGAAAGTCACTCCATGGAGCTCCTCTGTATGGGAATCATAAATATTTAGTTGAGCCAATCAGGAAGAAGAATTGCGAAGGATTGGAGACCAGATAGTTGGAAAGGAGCAAGATGTAGCCAGCCGTGTGTCATAGAGATCATATGTATTTCAGGGCCTGAAAGAGGAAAAAAAAGTTTTGGTTTTTTTTTCAGACTCAGCGAAGTTGAAGCAGATGCTTCCTAGTGGCTAGAGTGGATTTGTGGAGACTGAAGGACTGGACTTGGGGATATCCCTGGGTTCAGGGAGAGTGGTAAATTTTCTCCACAGATTTCAAAATTCCAAAGGTGAGTGTTATTCATTCAATCGTATTTATTGAGAGCTTATTATGTGCAAAGCACTATACTAAGCGTGGCTCAGTGGAAAGAGCACGGGCTTTGGAGTCAGGGCTCATGAATTCAAATCCCAGCTCTGCCAATTGTCAGCTGTGTGACTGTGGGCAAGTCACTTAACTTCTCTGTGCCTCAGTTCCCTCATCTGTAAAATGGGGATTAAGACTGTGAGCCCCACATGGGACAACCTGATTCCCCTGTGTCTACCCCAGCGCTTAGAACAGTGCTCAGCACATAGTAAGCGCTTAACAAATACCAACATTATTATTATTATTATTAAGCACTTGGAATGTACAATTAGGCAACAGATAGAGACAATCCCTGCCCAACAATGGGCTCACAATCTAAATGGGGGAAATAGACAATAAAACAAAACAAAACAAGTAGTCTGGCGTCAATATCATCAAGATAAATAGAATCATAGATATATACACATCATTAACAAAATAGAGTAATTAATATATACAAATATGCACAAGTGCTGTGGGGAGGGGAAGGGGGAAGAGCAGAAGGAGGGAGACAGGGGAATGGGGAGGGGGGGAGGAGGAGCAGAGGGGAAGGGAGGGGTCAGGCTGCGAAGGCCTCCTGGAGGAGGTGAGCTCTCAGTAGGGCTTTGAAGAGGGGAATAGAGTTAGTTAGGCAGATGTGAGGAGGGAGGGAATAACAGGTCAGTGGTAGGACGTGGGCAAGGGGTCGACAGCGGGACAGGTGTGAATGAGGGACCATGAGAGGGTTAGCGGCAGAGGAACAGAGTGTATGGGGTGGGCTGTAGAAAGAGAGAAGGGAGGTAGGGAGTTAGGTGATGGAGAGCTTTGAAGCCATTAGTGAGGAGGTTTTGTTTCATGCCAAGGTTGTTAGGCAACCACTGGAGGTTTTTGAGGAGGGAAGTGACATGTGCAGAGCGTTTCTGTAAAAAGATGATCCTGGCAGCGGAATGAAGAATAGACTGGAGTGGGGAGAGACAGGAGGATGGGAGATCAGAGAAGAGGCTGACACAATATATCAGTCAGGATATTATGAGAGCTTGTATCAGCACAATAGCCTTTTGGATGGAGAGGAAAAGGCGGATCTTGGCGATATTGTAAAGGTGAGACCAGCAGGTGTTGGTAACGGATTGGATGTGTGGGGTGAATGAGAGAGCAGAATCAAGGATGGCACCAAGGTTGCAGGCCTGTGAGACAGGAAAGATGGTCATGCTGTCCACAGTAACACGGAAGTCATGGAGAGGCCAGGGTTTGGGAGGCAAGATAAGGAGCTCAGTCTTGGACATGTTGAGTTTTTGGTGGCGGGCAGACATCTAGGTGGAGCTGTCCTGAAGGCAGGAGGAACTATGAGCCTGGATGCGGGGAGAGAGCAAGGGAGGAGATGTAGCTTTAGGTGTCGTCTGCATAGGGATGATAGTTGAAGCCATGGCAGCAAATTTGTTCACCAAGGGAGTGAGTATAGGTGGAGAACAGAAGGGGCCCAAGAACCGGCCCTTGAGGAACCCCGGAGGTTGGGGAAGCAACGTGGCTCAGTGGAAAGAACCTGGGCTTCAGAGTCAGAGGTCATGGGTTCGACTCCCAGCTCTGCCACTTGTCAGCTGTGTGACTGTGGGCAAGTCACTTCACTTCTCTGCACCTCAGTTCCCTTATCTGTAAAATGGGGATTAACTGTGAGCCTCACGTGGGATGACCCGATTACCCTGTATCTCCCCCAGCGCTTAGAACACTGCTCTGCACATAGTAAGCGCTTAACAAATACCAACATTATTAACCCCTACAGTTATTGGATGGGAGGGGGAGGAGGAGCCCGCGAAGGAGACCGAGAATGAATGGCCAGAGAGATAAGAGAACCAGAAGAGGAAGGAGTCCGTGAAGCCAAGGTTAGATAAAGTGTTGAGGAGAAAGGGATGGTCAACAGTGTCAAAGGCAGTTGAGAGGTCTGAGAGTGTCTTTGCTCACAGCTTCAGCACTCAGGAAACCAGTGGCTGTGGCCTTGTAGGATTTGGGTTAGTGGTCACCCAAAGCAAGGTTCACCTTTCACAATCATCCTAAGGAATTAGAGTTGGCCAGGGTCAGGTCACTTTGTTGCAGACATTATGCACATCAAAGAGTGGAGCATGAGATATCTGCAGTGGATGTCATGCTGGACCAAAAATGGACCAGAAGATATGGATAAAGGAGATGGAACCAGAGATGATAGACCTGATGGACCCAGGATAGCAAAAGTGATGGTCTCTAGGATGGTGACTATTGTGGATATGAGACAATGGACAGTGAATGGTGGAGATTCGATTGCAGTCAAATATCAGATGAGCTATACTAAGTGTATTTATTATGTTTTATCATTGGGAAAATATCACAACTAGGGGTGATGTACTAGTTATATTGCTTCTGAAGATCTGAAGATCACTAAGTGCCAGGAACAATATACAGTGATGTGTAAATATTTACAGTCATAGTATTTAGTAATGATTTGTCTATCAAAGGCAATTCCACTTATCTTCCTTGAGGTGGAGGCTGCAGAGTTGTTTTCATTACTACTGAAATAAGAAAACATTAGATATTGTTTAGATCTTAGATACTGGTGTCTGCTTGCAGTAGGGACTAGATGAGAATCTCTGGGTATCTAGGAGAAATGTGGACCTGGTAAACTGCTGGAGTTTTCTCCATGAGATTCCTGTAGCCAGGCTTAGAAGGGAGGTGGTCATCTAAGCCCTGATGATCCCTTCACCTTCAGAGAAATAGCTGGGCTTTTGATAAAAGTGTGTTCATTCATTCAGTTGTATTTCTGGAGCGCTTATCTGGTGCAGATCACTGTACTAAGTGCTTGGAAAGAAGACTGCTCCAGATAGAAGATGGAAATACCAAGAAGCATATTTGAAACAGCAGTGGAAACTGGAAATGGGAAATACAGCAGTATAGCAAAGGATTATTTTGATAATTCCAATGGGGATTACATTGCTAACAATGGCTACTCCTTCTCACTCAATCTGTGACTTCACCATTCATAAATCCAACTGTTTCCTTCTTTGAGCCAATGTTAGTGTAAACCTCAGTCATGTTCTCCTTAAACTTTCTCCTTATGAGTCTTCCAAATTCCATCATTTTCCTCTAGTTAATCAATGAGCAAATGAATCATTAAATCGTATTTATAAGAGCCCACTGTGTGAACAGCACTTTAAAGCAGTACTTGGGGAGTACAATAGAGGAAATAGTTATGATTTCTGTGCTTGAGGATCTTGCAATATAGTTGGGGAGATGGGCACTAGAATAATTTACAGGCAGGAGGAAGAAGAAAAGGATGCAGGTTCATGCGAGTACTTGAGTGGATGTGTGTTCATTTGGGTTAGCTAATCTGAGGACATTGGAGTTAATCATGGAACATCTCTTGTTGAAAATGTAATTTCTGAAGGGTTTGGAAGGTGGGGAAATTGTGGAAAATACAGGCAAGAAGAAAGGACTGAGTGAAAGGCCAGAGAAGGGTCAGACATGAAGGAGACACAGTGAATAGGTTAGTTTGCAAAGAATTCAAGGTGAGCTGAGATCAAGTGAAAGAAGAGAGCAGATACATAGAAGGGAGAGATGATTTGAACACCTGAGAGCCAATGGTCTTAGGTTTCTGCTTTACATGGAGAGGAATACATAACAGTTGAAGATTTTTGAAGTGAGGAGAGGTATAAAGAATTATATTTTATAAAATTATCCATACAGTTGAGTGAGATATGGAGACAGGGAGAACAATGAGGAGGCTCATACAGTAGTCAAGCCACAGTATGTGCTATCTCTCTTTATCTGCAATCTAGCTTTGCCTCCTCCCTCCTAGATGTCTCTACATGTCCAAAACTGAACTCCTCACCTTTCCTCCCAAATCCTCTTTTCCATGCCATTTGACAACATCACCATTCACTGCTTCTCTCAAGCCCCAAAACTTGTCATTGTCCCTGACTCATCATTCTTTCTCAACCCACATATTCTGAAATGGTTGGATACTAGAAGTGTTGTGTAGTAAAAATCTGTAGGATTTTAAAACAGATCAAACATGGTTTGAAAGAAAAATAGGAGTTAAGGATAATGACTAGGTTGCAGACTTAAAAGATGGATAGGATGGTGGTGTTACATAAGTGTGATGTAAATGAGGATGGTAGAGAAGATGAGTTCAGTTGGGTTATTCATTCATTCATTCATTCATTCATTCATTGCAATTCAGCAACAAATAGAGACAATCCCTACCCAACAATGGGCTCACAGTCTAGAATGGGGGAGACAGACAAGAGAACAAAGCAAAAAAGTAGACAGGCATCAATAGCATTAATATAAATAAATAGAATTATAGACATATACACATCAGTAATAAAATAAATAGAATAATAAACATATGTATATACACAAGTGCTGTAGGACAGGAAGAGGGGTAGAGCAGAGGGAGGAGGTCGGGGCAATGGGAAGAGGAAGAGGAGCAGAGTAAAAGGGGGGCTCAGTCTGGGAAGGCCTCCTGGAGGAGGTGAGCTTCCAGGAGGCCTTTGAAGGGGGGAAATGTGCTAGTTTGGTGGATGTGAGGGGGTAGGACATGGGCCAGGGGTCGACAGTGGGACAGGCCAGAACGAGGCAAAGTGAGAAGGTTAACAGCAGAGGAGCAGAGTTTGTGGGCTGGGCTCTAGGAGGGGAGAAGGGAGGTGAGATAGGAGAGAGCAAGGTGATGGAGAGCTTTGAAGACAATAGTGAGGAGTCTTTGCTTGATATTCATGTAGCGATGTCCTGGAGCAGGAGTAAATGCAAGAGTGAAGAGAAGGATAGAGGTTGGGGTGATGAGGTAAATTTAGGAATCATACACATAGACCACTGGGAACAGATGAACTTGCTAAGGGACTGTAAAATGAGAAGAAATGCCACTACAAACAAAGGGAAACAGCGTGGCATAGAGGAAAGGGCACTAGCCTAGGGCATCAGAGAACCTGAGTTCTAATTTTAGCTCCCTAACTAGTCTTTTGTGTGATCTTGGGCACGTCACTTAACTTCTCTGTGCCTGTAAAGGTCCGACCCTTTCCTCTCCATCCAAGCTGCTAATGTTAAATCAAACACTTATCCTATCCCACCTTAATCCATGTTAGATGTTAATCCAAACATTTATCCTATCCCACTTTGATTACTGCATCAGCCTCCTTGTTGACCTCCCTGCCTCTTGTCTCTCCCCACCAGTCCATACTTCACTCTTCTGCTTATATCATTTTTCTACAAAAATGTTCAGTCCGTGTATCCCCACTCTTCAAGACTTTCAATGGTTGCCCACCCACCTCTGCATCAAAAAGAAACTCCTTACCATAGGAATTAAAATGCCCAATCAGCTTTACCAACCTACTTTATTGCCTGCATTTCCTACTACAACCCAGCCCGCATACTTTGCTTCTTTAATACCAACCTGCTCACTGTACCTCAGTCTCATGTATCTCACTACCCACCTCTCACTCACAACTTTCCTCTTGCTTGGAACGTCTTCCCTCTTCATATCCAATAGACTATCACTATCCAAACTTTCAAAGCCTTATTAACAGCACATCTCCTCTAAGAGGCAGTCCCCAACTAAGCTCTCATTTCCTCTTCTCCCAGTTCTTTTTGAGTCACCCTTCCACCCTTTATTCATTCCTCCCTCACCTATAAGATTATCTATTTTTTCATTTATATTAATATTCATTCATTCATATTTATTGAGCATTTACTGTGTGCAGAGCACTGTACTAAGCTCGTGGAATGTACAATTTGGCAGCAGATAGAGACAATCCCTGCCCAACAACAGGATATCTGTCATCCCCTCCAGACTGCAAGCTTGTTATAGGCAGGGAATGTGTTTACTGACTCTTTTATAGTGGATGCCTACCAACTCTGTTATATTGGACTTTCCCAAGTGCTTAATAAAGTAGTCTACATACAGTAAGCACTCAGTAAATATGATTGAGTGTTTGATAACACACAATAACAATAGCACAAACACTGGATGGGGAAAGGGAGGTGATTAAGCCAAACTAAATGTCCACTCAATTCCTGAATGAAGTGCTGTCATTGCCAAACTGAAAGCACAAACTAAAGAAACTTTTTTAAAGTCACATAAGGGCACACACACACACACAAAGTCTGCATCAATGCTGCATCCTAGCAGATAACTGAAAGTTAACTGCTGTGGAGACCTTAGCCACAAGCAGGAATGGAGTATTTCGAGTATAAGCTTCATAAGAATTGAGAGGCAAGAAGGCAGCAGCAAAAATAGTATCAATGAAAATATTAAACATGGCAACACAACAAGGGACAACCTTTATTTGACTAGGACTGTGGGTCTTGTGTTGGTCTTTTCAGTCTTAAATGTACTCGAAGGTGGATTTCCCTTTCAGTGGTATCTTCTTTGAATATGAAGAATAACAACTAAATATAATTAATGTTGGTATTTGTTAAGCACTTACTATGTGCCGGGCACTGTTCTAAGCACTGGGGTAGACACAGGGGAATCAGAATGTCCCACGTGGGGCTCACAGTCTTAATTCCCATTTTACAGATGAGGTAACTGAGGCCCAGAGAAGTTAAGTGACTTGCCCACAGTCACACAGCTGGCAAGTGGCAGAGCTGGAATTTGAACTCATGACCTCTGACTCCAAAGCCCGGGCTCTTTCCACTGAGCCACGCTGCTTCTCTCTAAATATAATATAATGAGAAGTTCAGAATGTAATAAAAACTGTGATTTAGCATCACTGAAAGCAGTTCACTATATGCTAAGTAGGCTTTTAGCCAGAGATATAGTGTTTCCTTTCCTGACACTGAAGTTAATTCATTGCTACCAATTAATAAGATAAAATTAACCAGAAAACTTTATAATTTATATCTAACACATTTCTATAGATATAAAATAGAAAATTCCTTCTAAATCATTGTTGTAACATATAGCTATTTTGCAAAAAAAAAAAGTAGCTTTTCATAAAACATCTGCTCCCCACTTCTGATATTAGCAGCCAAGTGAATACTATCTATAGGACAGTAATTATTCATTTCTCATCTTTTCTACTAGAAAAATTGGTTGATTTTTTTCTTAATAAAACATTAAATCTTATTCTTCTTTTTTTACAAAGGATGCACATACCCAAACAGTTGATCTGTGGTGATGCTACAAAAGGAAAATGGATGAAATAGTTTTAAAGACTCAGTGAATCAAAACCTCAGATGATATGTAGTTCTAGATAACTGAATATAAACATTAGGCATGGATGACCCTCTTAAACAAAAAGGTTTAACACCATTGTAGCAAGAGGCAAAATTGAAATCTGTTCAAGACATTGCATCAGAGAAGCAGCATATCAAGTGGATAGAGCAGGGGTCTGGGAATTAGAAGTATGGGGGGTTCTAATCCCAGCTCTTCCACTTGCCATTGTGTGAGTTTGGACAAGTTACTTAACTTCTCTGTGCTTCAGTGACCTCATCTGTAAAATGGGGATTAAGACTCTGAGCCCCATGTAGGACAAGACTGTGGTCATGACTGTGCCCAACCTTGTTGGCTTGTATATACCCCAGTGCTTAGTACAGTGTCTGGAACATATTAAGTGTTTAACAAATGCCATTAAAAAAATAGCAAATATAAGGCTTAAAGGGAACATTTCCCTATGTACCACCTGCCCCTGTGTTCATTTTGTAGATTTACCAGCAGTAGAATACAAAGGGAAATTAGACAACAGGCTATGATAGAGCTCTCCAAAGGGATGTGCTATTGATTTTCTATTAAATGCACAGGTAGACAGGCCCACAGAATGGACACTTTCAGTCATAATATAGAAAAAGGATGTTGGATGTTTTGATTCTGTTTGGATCCAGTGGATTGAATGTATGAAAAGATACAATTTTGTCATACCTAGAATACCTAAATATTCACTTAGTTGGAAATGTCCAAATAATTTTCCTCTCTAGGTGTAGCTACACAAAATCCATCAGAAGAATCTAGTAAGAAGATCTGATCACTCAATATACCATTTAAAAGATAGGTTTTACAAGGCTTATCCTCAGGTTGTAACCTGCTACATTATCAACAAACTGAAAGATGTAGAAGGCAAATGAACTAATTTCCCTGAGCCTCAGTTACCTCATCTGTAAAGTGAGAATTAAGATTGTGAGAATCATGGGGGATATGGACTGTGTCCAACCTGGTGTTCTAGTATCTGTCCAAATGTTTAGTAGAACACCTAGCAATAGTAAGCATTTATCAAATACTAAAACAAACAAAAGAGAAAGAAAAAACACACACACAATAATAATGATAATGATGGTATTTCTTAAGTGCTTACTATGTGCCAAGCACTGTTCCAAGCGCTGGGGTAGATAAAAGGTAATCATGTTGTCCCATGTTGGGCTCACACTTTTAATGCTCTTTTTACAGATAAAGTAACTGAGACACAGAGAAGTTAAGTGACTTGCCCAAGGTCAGACAGCTGGCAAGTGGCGGAGGCAGGATTAGAACTCATAACCTCCGACTCTCAAACCCAGGCTCTTTACACTGAACTATGCTGTTTCTCAAAGAAGCTCAAACAAGCAAAAAACCAGTTCACGGATATATTTTGGATATATTGATTTGGGGTGCATCACTAAGGTAATACGATGTTGATTAAAATATTCAAAGTGAGGATTAAATTAAGTTAAAGAATATGTAAATGAAGTTTAATGACACCTTTATGCTCAGGGAAAATTGAGCAAATAACAGAATACATGTGATTTCAAGCATAAGCATTTCAGAAGATATGGGTTACAAAAGACAGTGGTCATATTTACCTTTGAGGGAACACTAATTTTAAATTTGGCAGAAATTCCCAGACATTTATGGTTTTAACTGGAAAAAAAGGTTTTGTGATCAATATGGTTATAAACAGTTTAACAGACATAAATTGTTTGTTTACAGAGCACCAATACTAAATTATGTTGGTATTAATAGAGAAGCCAAATTATCATCAGGTATTTTAAAACAAAGGCTAATGGGTTGAAGTGGGGACTAGGTCATATGTAAACTATAACATAGATAGGGATTGTCTCTGTTGCCCAAGTGTACTTTCCAAGCATTTAGTACAGTGCTCTGCACACAGTAAATGCTCAATAAATATGATTGAATGAATGAATGAATAAATAAATATATATTATATATTTCTATTTATGTAGATATACATATACATATATCTCTATATACATCTCTCTACATACTTTTTTTAGACAGAGTAGCCCGGTGGGTAACATCAGGTGAAGGTGATGTCCTTGAATATAATCTATAAGCAGTTTGGAATAACAAAAGATCACCTGAAAAATAGACTGTATCTTCATGACAACAAAAAATTGAAAAAATTGAGTATAAACCACTACTAACATTTTTAAAGAAAAATACATGTGACCCTATACCATCATATTTTCAAATATAGTTATATGTCTCCATATTCTTCTTGGAGGAGATTATTTCATGACTAATTCATCATCATTTAACATGATGAAAAATATCAAATTTGAAACCTGAATTGGATATTACACTGGTAAATGATATTTTAAATTGTGGTGATGTATAAAATGTGGAAGATTTTGGCAGGGGCCGTATATCATATTGAAAAGAGTGATGAATGAAAATCATTTGAGGTATGTAATAATGTAAATTTTGTGACCTTTTCAGGAAGTTGGTTATGAATTGAGTTACAAAGGTAACAAAGTAGCTCTACCTATATTTTGAGATTAAACAAGTTAATGCAACTCCAACAGTAATTTAATGGAATTATATTAAATGCCTATTGAATGCAACCAAATTATTGAGAGTACAACAGAAGCAATAAGCGTACTTTCTGTCCTCAAGGAATTTACATCTAGTGGAGGTCAGTCAAATGTGAAGAAATGTAGGAAAAAAAAATCAGAGATGCTGTGTTTGATTTAAAAAAATCAGTTGATAAAAAATAAATATTGTAAAACATATCAATGACATCAGCAATTGTATTCCATGCAGTTGATGACTACGGATGAAGGCATACTTGAGATCATCATCACAAGAAGAAATTGACTGGTTTGGAAAATTTACATTTTATCTTATCTCAAATCACAAAACTGATTATTAAGATCACTTTTTTAAGGCACAACTTATAAACATGTCACATAAATATCACTTACAGGTAGTAGTGATAATGGTTGTAGCTGATCCATTACAGTGGTAAGAACACTATATTCAGGTTTGGGAAAGAATGAGCCTGTCTTCTAGACTGTGAGCCCATTGTTGGGTAGGGATTGCCGATCTGTTGCCGAACTGTACTTTCCAAGCACTTAGCACACAATAAGTGCTCAATACATACGATTGATTGAATGAATGTATGATTGAAAGAACAGTGCATGTCCCTTGGGTGATGCAAATTCTAAAAATGAAAAGTAGAAGAGAGGACTAGTTACAGATAAATGAGAGATTCCAAAACATTAAGACAACACAAAGACAAAAACAAGCTTCAGTAGAGTGCTATGGTAGAAGAAGCCAAATATCAGGCTTCTCAAAGCTCAGAATCCATAGTCACAACCACAGCCAGAGCATCTGCTACAGCAGCCATCATTACAGTCTACCCAAAGTTTTGGGGAGACAGTTCCATACTGTGACTTCTTTCCCATTGGGGTGGCCTAAGGCAGGTAGGTGTTGGAGGTTTCCTAGGTGACATGAAGGAGAGACAGTGTGGAATCCCAGGGAGGCAGCATGGTGGTTGGGTAGAGGAGGAGGTCAAAGGCCCTGAGAGCTGTAATGGAAATGAGCAGCATATACCCAGAGGAGTCATGGAGCTGTCTGGTGGAGAGGTCCATGGTGTGATTGGCAGGGGTGACCTATGGTGAACTTAGTATCAGTAAAATATGAAATTTCCATAGACATCTGATTTATTACGAGTGCCGCAACAGGGGTGTGATTCAGATGTTTGATCTCCGACTTTGTTGAGGCACCTTATGAAGCCTACTAACCTTAAGGAGAAGAGGTTGAATTGCTCTCCTACATTGTGCCGCCTCACAGCAATCCCATTCCCACCTCCACCCACCAAATACATCTGTATAGCTGAAAGTTTTGGATGCAAAAGACTCATTGTCTAAAGTGTCTTCTCATCAATTACAAACTTCTTAGCAACCTAACATTCCCAGACATACAAAGAGACACAGATAAGGTATGTAATAATTAATTCAAACTTTTTGAAAGATATTTTGGAGTTTTCTTTTTTTGTTGAGAACTTCTGGGATATAAACAAAGGTGAGGTAACTGAGGTACAGAGAAGTTAAGTAACTTCCTCGAAGTCACACAACTGATAAGGGCAGAGCCAGGATTAGAACTCATGACCTTTGATTCTCAAGCCTGTGCTCTTTCCACTAAGCCATGCTGCTTCCCAATAATAATAATAATGATGGTATTTGTTAAGCGCTATGTGCCAAGCACTCTTTTAAGTGCTGGAATAGATAGGTTGTCCCACGTGGGGCTCACAGTCTTGATCCCAATGTTACATAAGAGTTAACTGAGGTACAGAGAAGTTAAGTGACTTGCCCAAAGTCACACAGCTAACAAGTGGCAGAGTCGGGATTAGAACCCACAACCTCTGACTCCCAACCCCCGTGCTCTTTCCACTAATCCACACTGCAAAGTAACTGAGGCACAGAGAAGTTAAGTGATTTGCCCAAGGTCACACAAATGACAAGTGGCAGAGATGGGATTAGAACCCACGACCTCTGACTCCCAAGCTCGTGCTCTTTCCACTAAGCCATGCTGTTCTCATAATCATATATCCTGTCTCTGCCACTTGATGTGACAGTGGGCAAGTCTCTTTACTTCTCTGTGCCTCAGTTACCTCATCTATAAAATGGGGGTTGAAACTGTGAGGCCCACGTGGGACAGGGACTCTGTCCTACCCAATTTGCTTATATCTACCCCAGTGCTTAGTACAGGGCCTTGCACACATACCATAACAAATACCATTATTATTATTTTTATATATATTGAGCACTTACTGTTTACAGAACTTACTATCTGTTTGGAGTGAAACTCTTTCTCTGGGGTCCCGGCCCAAATACTGACAAACAAAAGTGTCTACGTTGGCTGCCCAGCACAGGCTGCAGGTAGGATTGCTCCGTCAGGTGGAATAAACAGACTTTCTCGGCCTGGGAGCTGGGACTGTCTGGAACCATCATATGACTTAAAGCTCAGAGCCTTGTCCCCCTCTTGCCTGGCACCACCCAACCTTCTCAGGAAGTATAGCAACCTCCTAATTTAAATTTTGTGAGGTTTGGTGGATGGGGATACTCCATAAACCTCTACTTAATGGGATCATCCCAAAGGATCTTGTTTCATTAACATATTCTAGAACCAAGTCAGGAAAAATGTTGTGAAACAGTCCCATATACTTCTATGTCAAGATAACTTCAGTTAAATATGCTGTGAAGACATGGGCCAAATAGTTCAAGGGACTATGTGCAAAAACCACCAATCCCTTTGGAGCACAATTGATTTAACAAGCAATATATTTGGCAGTGGGAGGATTACCAGCACAGTTATTATTGAGGAAAGTTAAAACTTGTGAAGACATTCACTTTAATAGAGAGCTATAGAAAGAAAAACTCTAAAATTTAACACATATTCCCTTAGTTTATCCAAATAAATTAATAAATAAATAATAAAGAAATTCTGGTTTCAAAATGGCCTCTCCCTAAGGCTATCTTTCTCCTCTTCCATTATCTCCAATTTTCCTGAAATGGAAATTATTCCATTATTATTATTCCATTATTAGATTATTCCCCTTGCTAATTAGAGGTCATCTTTGCAATCCTTAGTTTTCAGTCTCTCTGCTCCTAGAAATTTTCTTCAGAATTTCCACAGTTGAGCTCATTCATGTTCTAAGATGGCTGTACTTCATTTTCAGTTACCTAGCTCCCATATCCTTCTTCTTATCACCCCACTCCCATTTCTTTGATTGGCTTTCTTCACAGTGATGTCCTCAGGTGAGTAATGGATAATTATTACCTATTTCCCCTTTGAGAAAGGCAGCAATGAATAAATAGGTAACTTCCTGCCTCTGGATGTGGTCTAGAAGAGACCTACTTTTAGGTTGACAATGGAAAGTACTCTGAGAAGTGAAAATTTTATGCCATCAAGGCATTTTTTTAAAGAAAACGCTGTCTTCCAGAGGATAACTGAAAAAAAAAAAGAAAAAACTCAGTCTACCATTTCTTAGAGTTCTCCTTATAGATTACCTAGTGTAAAACCTGGAGTGAAACTGTGCAGTCAATAATTCATGGCTTAGATGTTAGGAGACCTGGCTCTTACTATTTATATTTATAAGACACCTGAAAAAAAAAACTACTCTGGGGAAAAGAGAAAACCCTTTTACATAGATTGCTATTTAGGAGTATATTATTTTCAGCATAAATGAGTAAAACGAGAAGATTAAAAGGCAAGAGTGCAGCATTCTTGAGGGAAAGAAACACAACTTTTTCTTCTATTGTACTCTCTCAAATGCAGTATAGAACTCTGCACATAGCGTATGCTTAATAAATACCACTGGCTGGATGAAAATATCTCTAAAAGTAGGCTTTGATTAGGTTTAGGAAATTCAATGCAGAGGAGACTTTTGTCCACCTTTGTAACATACGGGGTATTTCATAAATCAATTTATTTTCCTGGGGTAGCAAGGAATTTGCAAAGTTCTTCAAGAAGATATTTTAGCTCTGATGATAGTGTTCTGAAGCTGATTAAGCCCTTACCCATTTGGGGACTATGGTACCTGAGAGCAGCAATAGAAATCAACCTCTTTGTTGCCTCCAGACCTGCAAGACATAAAAGTGCAAAGGTGCACCATGATCTGTACCACTGCAACCTAATATATGTTAGTCCATCTTTACTAAATTTTAACAAAAAGTATCAGAAACATATTCCCCTTTCATCAGCTAACTAATGAGGTGTTTCATTACCACCATTAAAACACATAGATTCTTCAAAATTGTTTTAACCTGGCATTAATTTTACTCCATGCAGACTAAGATACTGTGATAAAATTAGAGTAGCAGAACAGTACATATGGAAGCATTATATCATCATAAAACAATTGATGAATTAGAGGTTTGGGTCAAGGTGACTGAATTTTTGTGAGCTCAAAGTGGGGAAGATCTAGGTTCTTTAGAGACTGAGAAGGAGAGACTTTCAGAGATTTGCAGGTAGAACAAGAAAAAATAGAGGCAAACTGGCAAAGAGAGAAAGAGAAAAACAGACGGATTGACTAGGTATAAAGAAATGAGTGAGTTATACATAGGAGATTAGCTAATAGGGAACAGTGATACCATTCACAGGAAAACATTCTTACACTCTACTATTTAATCTATCCCTAATCCATTTTAATGTGTGTCTCTCCCTGTAGACTATAAACTCCTTGTTGGCAGGTATTTTCATAAACACTTAATATGGTATTCTGAACAAAATAAGCCCTTCAAAAACCAAAAAGGTTCATACAGAAACACAGGCACACACTATTAAGAATGTTTGTGCCTGAAATGGGGCCTCTGGGCAGTGGTTTTAGAGAGATGTTCTGTCAAAATATTGAGAAGAAAAGCAAAGTCACAGAAAGTAATAGTGTATTTTGGAGGTAGAATGGAAAAAGCAAATTACTTTGATTTTAGCTAGTGGAAATAGACTGGAGGAAAGTTCAAGTATGGTGTAGGTACATTCATTATGAAATAGGATTCATTCATTCATTCAATCGTTTATTGAGCACTCACTGTGTGGAGAGGACTGTACTAAATAAACACTTGGAAAGCACAATTCAGCAACAGAGACAATCCCTACCCAACAATGGGCTCGCAGTATAGAAGGGGGGAGACAGACATCAAAACAAGTAAACAGGCATCAATGGCATCAATATACATAAATAGAATTATGAATATATGCACCTCATTAATAAAATAAATAGAATTATAAATATGTACATATATATACACAAGTGCTGTGGGTCAGGGAAGGTGGTAGAGCAGAGGGAGGGAGAGGGGGCAATGGGGAGGGGGAGAAGGAGCAGAGAAAAAGAGGGGCTTAGTCTGGGAAGGCCTTCTGGAGAAGGTGAGCTTTCAGTAGGGCTTTTTAAAGGGGGAAAGTGTGCAAGTTTGGCAGATATGAGGAGGGAGGCATTCCAGGTCAGAAGTAGGATGTGGTTTAGGGGTCGACGGCAGGTGAGAATGAGACACAGTGAAAGGTTAGCACCAGAAGAGTGGAAGAGGAGGAGAGGACAGGAGAGGATATGGAAAAGACCTAAATAATGTTAAAAACTATGGTACTTGTCAAGTGCTTGCAATAGGTCAGACATCGTACTAAGTGCTGCGGTAGATAAAAGGTAGAAGATAACACAGAGACCAGTGGCAGAGCCAGAAGCAACATGGCCTAGTGGATAGAGCACAAGTCTGGGAGTGAGAATGACCAGGGTTCTAATCCTGGCTCTGCCACTTGACTTCTGTGTGACCTGGGCAAGTCACTTAATTCCTTTGTGCCTCAGTTACCTCATCTGTAAAATGGGAATTAAGACTGTGAGCCCCATGTGGGTCATGGACTGTGACCAACTTGATTAGCTTGCATTTACCCCAGCACTTAGTACGATGCCTGACACACTGTAAGCACTTAATACCATGAAAAGTCTGGATTTGAACCCAGGTGCTCTTACTTCCAGGCTACATGGTTTCCAGTAGGCCCCGCTGCTTCAAGGTCATTTGACAAATTGCCATGCACTGGCAGGAAACAAACTTTAGCAGAAAATAAATTGCTGTATTGTGAAAGTGTTTTTTATTGAACTGTAGTTATGAAGACGTGACAGAAATAGTTAAATGGTATGTGGTCAATCATTCTGTATTTGATATTTTTTTCTCCTGATGTAATTAGTCATTAGGCTTATTAAAGTACATTTTTTAATGTCAAGGTAGCAGGGACATTAAGGAAGGGAAAGGAAAGCACTACAAAGAAGTGAGGAAAGAAGACCAGTTGATACATGAAGAGGAAAATAGTATAGAAAATATCAATATTTCTTATACAATCAATCACTAAAAATAGGTTAAGAAGTCCATAACCATTTTAACTGAAATAAGATAACTATAATAGATATTTTTACAGAAAGGCTATAATGAGCTAAACATAACCTTTGGATGCAGAGATGTAATTCTACATCAAAGGTAATTATAGAGGTGAGTTCGCTACAGTTCCTGCTGTTTTTGTTACTGTCTTTGGTGCTAATTGATTGTCATTCTGGTATTTACTATGTTATTTCTTTCCTTTGCTGTCTGTCTTCCCTACTCTTTTTACATAGGGAGGTTCTATGGGTCATGGATGCACTATGATCCATTACCCTTGTATCTTTCCCTACTACTTAGAACAGTGCCTGGGAAAATACCGGGCATTAGGGAAAATTTATAAAGTAACATTGCTTCCTCCTTGTAACTGGCACTAAGGCAGATAAATGATACTGTAGTATTTCTACAATCCCCTAGACTGTAAGCTCCTTGTGACCAGCGAATGTGTTGTTGAGGGCAGAGCATATGTTTATTGTTATATTGTACCTCCCAACCACTTAGTACAGTGCTTTAGACACAGTAAGTGCTCAATAAATATGATTGAATGAATGAATGGTCTATCATCTCCATTGTATTGTACTCATCTAAGTACTTAGTACAGTATCAATCTGCTCTCATTGAAGATAAATTTCAAATTCCAAGAGATTCACAAAGGGGATAAAGCAAAATCCAAAGCCAGAATTCAAAGACAGGCATGTGTGCACGCACACACACACACACACACACACACGCGGACTCTATTGTATAGATGACATTTGGTCGAGTCATAATGACTTCTGGACCAAAAATGTGCAAGAGAAATTAATTTGAATTTTATAAGTAGTTTGTTCAGAGTCTCACAAACTATCCTTTCCCTTCCTTTTTAACCTGCAGGATGAATTTTTGCAAACATGACTACAACACAACATGGTGTATGCCAAAGGGCCATAATATAATTGGCAGTTGCCTTGTTAGTAGTTACATTCTTCTTTTTCCACGATAGCAAGATTTCTCAGAATTTCTACAGAGCCTGTCCAGCCCCTGAGATGTCTCAGGTGATTATTTGGCCAAAGATCTTACGTCTAAATGGCATATCCCCAATGCTCATTACCCTACTTTTAGAGGTTTTGTCTCTCCACCACACTGAAGTAAGGGTTGGCCATTTTGGGGTTTGTTTACACAGATACGCAAACTTAAAAAATAAATCTTGTCCTATATGTTCCAGTCAACAGAAAGTGGATTAAAAGTTTGGTTTTACTGTATTTAAAAAATGGAACATTATGAAAATAAATCTCACTAAGATTGCTTATCAAGTACAATACAATACTAATATAGCTGATCAATTTCAGTAGAGTAGATGGATACTATCCCTTTACTCATAATATTTGACTAGTATTACAATCTAGTGATTGTATCTTTATAAATTGCTTTTAAGGCAGAGGTGCAAATTTGCACATATATTAATATTAAAATATTAATAGTTGGTGTATCCTATATCAATTATAGTAATGCATTCTATATAATTATTTATAGATAAGGCTACTGTGATGTGTCCATAATTGTTTTTAAATTGTCTCTTACCTTGAGCAAGAACAGAGCAAATAAAATACATAAAATATTGACTTTTTTATTTCTAACAGTAAATAACAGATATGATCTAAAATGACCATCTAAAATGACATCAGGCATATAGAATACTTGTAGCATCATCATAGGTGGATGATGTGAACATTTCACTTCTGCCATTTATTTCTTTTTTTAATTTTAAAAATTAAATATGTTTTTTAAGTGTTTTTTTTCAATTCCCATTTCCTCACACTTGGCTCCAAGTGTTGTCAGTTTGAACCAGCTTCTGTCACCATTAGGTTGGCACAGTAGGTTTGGTCCATGTAAATTTAGTTCAAAACATGTTTTGCTCTAGAAAATTCCTCTCAACACTGTTTATCCTCATTCAGACATAGTTGTATTTTTTTCCCCAATTTGAACTATTCTTCATATAAATTGTAGATACCATGCTTATTCCTCATAAGTAACACTCAAAAGCTGATTGAACGACATGACTTAGTAGTAAAAGCATGGGCTTGAGAGTCAGAGGACCTGGGTTTTAATCCCGGTTCTGCCACTTGTCTGCTGTGAGAACTTGGGCAAATCATTTCAGTTCTCCATGCTTCAGTTACCTCATCTGTAAAATGGGGATTAAACGTGTGAGCCCCACGTGGGACAATGTGATTACTCTGTATCCATCCCAGCGCTTAGGACAGTGCTTGGCACATAGTAAGCACTTAACACTATTATTATTATTATTAATATTATTAAACAAAGAAGCAGCTATAAATATTTCCATTTTCAAGTCAAATATTATTTACTGAATGTAAAAAATCTATTGCAGATCCTGGCACAAAATAAAAATTCAAGACATGTCCATTTATGTGGTGCTTTTTTTTCCCTCTCACACTGGGAAATTGAGCAGGAGGGTGACTTGCTTCTACAATACATTTAGTAGAGCATCCAGCTTCTGCCCTCAGCTCCATAGGCTGTTTGAACTAGGAATGGCTTCTTCCCATGGAAGGTGACGCATATCTGCTAGGCAATAACATCAGTCCTTTTAAGAAATAGTCTCAGCTGTTTCATAAATGTCAAAGGAGACCCCAAATCTCAAATAGTTGCCAAAACCAGAATGTCTCTGTGAATGTCACAGTGATGCATAGTACCTGGTTACTGTACAAGGACATTTTGTGTGTGTCAAATTCTGTCAGGTTCACCTTAAAGAAATGCTGTATTTCAAAAGCAAACACCAGCGGCTTAAGGAGAAGCAATTTTCACACTCCTCATGAATCAGTAGTTTTGGGGCTTGACCACTGTTGAGTATGGGAATGCCTCTGCATTTCCATTAGCCTGAATTTTTTCAGCCTTATCAGTATTTTTTCAAGCACCTATGATTAGCCACATTTCAATGCTCCATACTTTAATAACTAGCTATGTATATTCTGTTTGAAGTTACTTATTTTTTTTGACATTTATTTTAGTAACCTGTGTTCATTTCATGCTCCTCAATAGGTTCCACAACTAAGATATATCGGGTTACTACAGCAGCAAGTTATTTCCAGAGGAGAGGAGGCCCTGCTGTGTTACTACCTAGCATGTGGGATAGTAAAATTAACTGGTAACACTACTTTATCTTCTAGATTTATAGTTGCTATAAGGAAACACTTAGATATTTGATCAATAAACTAGCTATCATTTCAACTGAACTCCAGAAGAATTGACAGCCTACCACAGTTACATTCTCTTCTCTGTATTTCTTGGGCTGTACACCTTTGTCCTTGATTCAGAGCCTTAATTTGTATATCAGTGTTGACCATATGTATTACAGTTCCTCAAGGGCAAGAATCAGGTCTTTAAAGAGAAATTTGAGTGATAATTTTGAAATCTTTATGCAGAAAGCTAAGATACCATTCTCCTTAGTGGATGTTTAATCAATATTCATTCATTCAATCATATTTATTGAGCACTTAGCTGTGTGCAAAGCACTATAATAAGCACTTGGAAGAGTACAATACCACAACACACAGACATATTCCCTGCTCATAACAAGCTCACAGTCTAAAGACCTTGTTGATTCATGGTTTGATCAGTGGAATTCAAAACAAACCCTGAAAATATCATTTTAGCAAACTATTTTTTTACAGTTTGTAATTAGGTGACTCCAAATAGACTGAAACGTTTTTGGATGAACAAAAGCAAAAATGTTCTCCTCCACAGATTTTTGCAGAATTATCATGGATCCTTCTCTAGGGAGTAACACAACCCTCCACAATAAAGGATAGCTTCCAGAAGAGCTTTGTTTTTCCTCATTCCACTTGTTTCATTATTGGTTATCATTCGTTTCCTGGTTGATTCCTACAGGCTGGACCTGATTGGTGAACTCTCCACCAGGCCACATGCAGATAGTTTAGTCAGGACTGGCAGGATGAGCTCTAACCTGAGGGGCTGATTGATGTCTGAGGATCCAACAAAACACTATTGTAATTTTCTGTGTGGGTCAACTTTTTGGAAATATTCAGAGGAACCCAAAATGCCCTTCCTTTCCATTGCTGATACTTTCCCTCTAGGAAGGTCTCTCACTTTTGTCTTTAAAATTAGGTTTCAGATGGTCAGAAGAAAGATGAGAGCAGTAGCAAAGTTTCTTCGGGTGCTTACCATTCTGATTATGGTTCCTTATGGTGCCTTCCTCTCTCAGACTGGCTGGTATGACTGTTCATGACTGTGGGAGGCTGCCGGACTAGAAGCAGCATTCTCACTTTTACCCAGGAGACTCTATAGAAACAAGTGCTCATCACTCTGTCCATAAAATTAAAACTAAATTTCTTTAAAGGCTAGCGCTAGTTAAACTAACATTTAGAAAATTCAATTAGTGTATTTCAATTTTTGTCATACCTTTTAATAATAATAATAATAATAATGATGGTATTTGTTAGTGTTTACTAGTGCCAAGCACTGTTCTAAGTGCTGGAGTAGATATAAGGTAATCAGGTTGTCCCATGTGGGGCTCACAGTTTTAATCCCCAATTTACAGATGAGGTTACTGAGGCACAGAGAAGTTAAGTGTCTTGCCTAAGGTCACAAAACAGAAAAGTGGAAGAGCCAGGATTAGAATGCACCACATGTGACTCCCAAGCCCATGCTCTTTCCATGAAGCCACCCTGCTTCCCTGAGGGGTCAAGATCAGACTACTCAATTTTTAGTTACTACGGAATGGGTAGAGTAAAAAATAAAATGAAAAATTAAATTAAAAGCCCCTAAAGCACAGGGAGAAAGAAAGGCCTTATTTGGCTGTGTTGCTTTGAATACAGTTTAATGATGAAAGCTGGCACTCTTTTCTTCCAGGTATGGGCTCTGAGAGGACCAGGCCTAGATATATCCTTCTCAAAGATTGCAAACTTTTGAAGATAAAAATCAAAGGCCACTACTGAAACAACATTTCAAGTGATGATTCAGGATTGACTGAAGTATAAATACATTTAACCTTTATTTGTTATGCTAAGATCATTGCAATTTCAGAAGGTCCTGTTTAGTGCTTTATGGCTACTACGGAGCTTTTCACCTTCAAAATACTTTATAAACATTAACAAATGAATCTTCAAAACACTTCTCTTGGCATACAGATTCAAACCAATGACATCACTTTATATTTCACTATAAAGAAAACTCTCCATCCAAACTACCATTCTGATACTAGAACTGAGCCTATTCTGCTTTGACTACTGCATTTGCCTACTTGCTGACCTCCTGGCCTCCTGTCTCTTCCTATTCCAATCCATACTTCACTCTGTAGCATGAATCATTTACCTACAAAAAAGTTCAGTTCGTGTCTTCCCCTTCCTCAAGAACCTCAAATGATTACCCATCCACCTCTGCATCAAACAGAAACTCCTTTCAATTGTCTTTTAAAGTAGTCAGTCAGCTCGCCCACCCTACCCCACCTCACCAATCTCTTACTATAGCCCAGACTACTCACTCCACTACTCGAATGTCAGTTTACTCACTGTGTCTCAATCTCATCTATTTTGGGGCCAACCCCTTTCCCTCATAATCCCCCTAGTCTGGAACTTCCTTCCCCTCCATATATGCCAGAATACCACTCTCTCCACCATCAAAGCACCTCTAAGATCACATCTCCTCCAAGAGGCCTTCCCCAATAAAGCCCTCTTTCCCCCAGCTCTCTCTCCATTCTGAGTCATCTATAAACCTAGATCGGTGACTTCTGGACACGATATTTGCCCCAACCTCAAACCAACAGGACTTATGAGCATATCTTTAAATTTCATATTCAAATATATGTGTATATTTAATCACATTAATGTCTGTTTCTCCCTCTAGATTGTAAATACATTATGGGCAGAGAATGTGTCTGCCAATTCAGTTGTATTGTACTCTCCCAAGCATTTAATACAGTGTTCTGCACATAGTAAGTGCTCAATAAATACAATTGATTGAATGATTGAAGTGAGACATCTTCTGCCCACTTTTTAACCTGGTTGATAGAGCTCAAGTCTAAGAAATGCTAATTTTTTTCTCTTATCTCATTGCTAAAGGTGAAATTTTGAAAATGAGGCAGAAAAATTCAGAAATCATTCATTCATTCAATCGTATTTATTGAGTGCTTACTATGTGCAGAGCTCTGTACTAAGCGCTTAGAATGTATAATTCAGCAACAGATAGAGACAATCCCTGTCCAATAATGGGCTCGTTAGATAGCAGTCAAACCTATTTTTGGAATGTGTCTATACCAGCAAATATTAAGTGGAAAATTGAATAATTTTCAATTAATGAAGACAATCTGGATCAATTTAGCCTAAGATTGCTCCTTTTCCTAAGTAGTGGTCGTTGCTATTCCTGCATTATTCAGTTCAACACTTCTCTTTGCTAACTGTAGAAGAAACCAATGCATGGAGTGAGAAAGAGCTTATTTCAACTTTCCCTTTTAAATAGATTTAACATGTAGCCTTATTTGAATGCCAGTTTACTGACTCCACACCTAGTTTAGGAAGTGGGAAGAAGAAGCAATGAAAGTCACTCCTTGTAGTGCCTCCCGGCATGAAGTGTAAGAGAGCCAATCAGTGGGAAGGACTGGGCAGGATGTACTGGGAACAGATAGTTGAAGGAGGCCATCTTGAAGACAAGTCTCTGAGCTGAGTGTTTAGGGGAGCAGGACCCATGAAAAACTTGTGCTGTGATCCCATGCTGGCACAAGACACAGCAAGGATAGGAGAGGATCCTGGATTAGGTTGAGGAAGCCTGGAGGTTCAGGGTCCTAAAACTCCATAGGAGTGAGGCTTCAGCCCCTGATGCAGAAAAAAAGACACAGAGTCCCTGTTTCTGAATGACATGAAGAGGATGAGATTGGAACGTGACAAGCTCTGAGAAAAGAAGGAGAAGGACCAAAGGAAAACCCTGGGATGCTAACAGGTAAGTACAGAGATTCCTGGGTTGGAAAGCAGTAGATCCAGGCAAAGGTGGTTTGAATCAGAATTGTTTTCATTGCTAATGAGTTAAGAAACTGTTAAACATTGTTGAGACCTCTGATGGTGGTCTCTGTCTGTGGTAAGGGCTGGGAGAGGTACTCCAGGAACCAGGGAGACATGTTGAGGAGAAGGAGGAGGAATCATCTTTTCTGCAAGTGTCCTGCAAACGGGCCTAGGAGTGATGCAATAGGTTAATTCACAATGTTTCCTTTGTTTTCAGGGAACTTCATTTTCATTCATTCATTCAATAGTATTTATTGAGCGCTTACTATGTGCAGAGCACTGTACTAAGTGCTTGGAATGAACAAGTCGGCAACAGATAGAGACAGTCCCTGCCATTTGACGGGCTTACAGTCTAATCGGGGGAGACGGACAGACGAGAACAATGGCAATAAATAGAGTCAAGGGGAAGAACATCTCGTAAAAACAATGGCAACTAAATAGAATCAAGGCGATGTACAATTCATTAACAAAATAAATAGGGTAATGGAGGTATATACAGTTGAGCGGATGAGTACAGTGCTGTGGGGATGGGAAGGGAGAGGTGGAGGAGCAGAGGGAAAGGGGGAAAAGAGGGTTTAGCTGCGGAGAGGTAAAGGGGGGGTGGTAGAGGGAGTAGAGGGAGAAGAGGAGCTCAGTCTGGGAAGGCCTCTTGGAGGAGGTGAGTTTTAAGTAGGGTTTTGAAGAGGGGAAGAGAATCAGTTGAATCAGTTGAATCAGTTGAATCATTTGAAAGGTGGTAGCCACAATAGGCATGCAGTTCTTTGGGGTACATTGTGCAGAACATCCCTACACGTGTGTTAGAAGAATGGGAGAACGGAAGGGTTTTGGTGAAGGCTGACTGGAGTCTGGGCTCTTCTAAAGTGAGTCCAGTGGATCTTTTGGCCAGGATTTAAGGCTGAGGACCTCTAGTAACATCCCCCTTTAATTT
Organism: Ornithorhynchus anatinus; assembly: GCF_004115215.2. NCBI lineage: Eukaryota > Metazoa > Chordata > Mammalia > Monotremata > Ornithorhynchidae > Ornithorhynchus > Ornithorhynchus anatinus. Next base: position 115,202,747 of record NC_041729.1, read on the forward strand.
AGAGTTTTTGAACCCTAAACCTCAATAGGTGCAAGATAAAATTTCAATATCCGGTCTGAATGTAAACAAATGAAAAGAAAGTTAAAATTTTCATTTACAGCTGTGAAGCATTTGTTTTGTTAGTTTAGCACTCCTATTATACAATTGAGAAAAATGGTTATCATATAAAAATACAGGTTACTTTTTGTAATATCGCCACATCTATATATTTCGGTGGCCTGGCTGTTGGTCCAGTGGAAAGAGCACAGCTCTGAGAATTTAGACACCTGGGTTCTAACTCCAGCTCTGAATCTGGACAATGTGGGCAAAAATGACACATAAATTGGCAAACTGCTACATCCATGACTATCTACTTGTTGATTTACTCCATGGCTGAGAAGGAACATGGCTGGTGGGGATGAAAGAATGCAAATATCACTGGTCAAGTCACTAGAATTAATTCCTCAGTGCCAATTCTCAATCCTAAAGTTTCAAGACTGAGGCTTATCAGTATTCCTGATGGGAGACCCCATCATTTCTTTTGATGCCATCTATTTGATTATTAAAAACTATATAATTTTACTTTTTCATGAAAACCTTTCTGAGAAATATTTTCCAGTAATATTGTACCTATTTATAAAAATACATCTTTCATAAGAAACACAATGCAGGATAAATCATTTACAAGATGGTTTCCTCATCATTTTGTAGGGTGTATAAATTTGCTGCCTGGGCTGGTTTGAAAGGACTGAAAATATGCAGAGAACACCTCCTAATTTGGGGGAATTGATCTTATAATTCTTTATTTTCCCCTTCACATTAAATCAATCTATAGACTCCATTTACTAAGCACTTAATGTTTACAGAGTAATTCATTCAATTGTATTTATTGAGCGCTTATTGTGTACAGAGCACTGGACTAAAAGCTTGGGAGAGTTCATTATAAAAGTAAACAAACATTCCCTGCCCACAAAGAGTTTACAGTCTTGAGGGGAAAACAGACATTAATATGAATAAATAAATTACAGATATGTATGTAAGTGCTCTAAGACTGGGAGGGGGGATAAATAAAGGGAGCAAGTCAGGGGGATGCAGTGGCAAGTAGGAGAAGAGGGCTTAGTCAAGGAAGGCCTCTTGAAGGCGATGTGCCTTAAGTAAGGCTTTGAAATAGCGAAGAGTAATTATCTGTCAGATATGAAGAGGGAAGGCATTCTGGGCCAGAAGCAGAATGTGGACAAGAGATAAGCAGCATTGCATAGTGGATTGAGCAAAGGTCTGGGAGTCAGAAGGCCATGAGTTTTAATCCCAGTCCCCCCATACCTCCCAATTTTCTGCTATGTGGCCTTGGGTAAGTCACTTCACTTCTCTGGATTTCAGTTACTTCATCTGTAAAATGGGGATTGAGGCTGTGAGCCTCACAGGCGACAGAGACTATGTCCAATCCAATTTGCTTGTATCTGCCCCAGTGCTTAGTACAGTGCCTGGCTCATAGTAAGTGGTTAAAAATAATTTAATTATAAGTGGTAAGATAGATGAGATAGAGGTAAAGTGAGAAAGTTAGCATTAGAGGAGCAAAATGTGTGGTTTGGGTTGTAGTAGGAGATTTGCAAGGTGAGGTAGGAGGAGACAAGGTGACTGAGTGGTTTATAGCCAATAATGAGGAGTTTTTGTTTGATGCAGAGGTGAATGGGCAACCTCTGGAGGTTCTTGAGGAGTGGGGAAACATGGCCTGAACGTTTTTGTAGTAAAATGATCTGGCCTGCAGAATGAAGTTGGGGAGTTGGGGAGAGATGGTTGGCAGAGGGGTCAACAAGAAGCCTGATAACAGTAATCAAGCCTGGATAGGATAGGTGATTGTATTCATGTGGTAGCAGTTTGGATGGAGAGTAAAGAGCAGGTTTCAGTGATGTTGTGAAGGTAGAACCAAAAGGATTTAGTGATGTATTGAATATGCATATTGAATGAGAGATTTTAGCACTTAATGAGAGACCTTAGCACTAAATGAGAGAGCTTTGTACTGTACCAAGCTCTTGGGAGAATATAATAGAGTTAGTGGACATAATCCGTACCCTCGAGGAGCTTAAAATCTAGCTGGGGAATGAGACACTAAAATAAATTACATGTAAGGAGAAGCAAATATGTAGAAAAGTGCTAATGGGGAGAGCGACAAATACCCAAGCACTTGGGTGATGTGCTGAAATAACAGTAGATGGTGAGACTAGGTTTGGGGGAAGGAAGTGTAATTAGGGAAGCTTCCTGGAGGAGATGATCACCACATGTGTAGGGTCACAGCCTTCTTCAATCCATATTCTTTCAGAAGTTCTTTAAAGCTGCTGGGTGTCAAATGGCCAACAGAAAATTAATATTGTTTGAGAAGCAGTGTGGCCTAGTGAATACAAAATGGTCATGTGAGTCAGAAGGATCTATGTTCAAATTCTAGCTCCTCTACTTGTCAGACTCTTTGACCTTGGGCAAGTCCTTTCACTTTTCTGTGCCTCATTTACCTCACCTGTAAAATGGAGATTTAAACTGTGAGCCCCATATGGAACATGGATTGGGTCTAACCTGAATAGCTTGTATCTATCCCAGCACTCAATAGAGTGCCTGGAATATAGTAGATGCTTAACACATACCATAAAAAATGCTTCAGAGGAATTAGGATAATAATCCCTATATGTGTTTTTCCTGACCTTCCTTTAACAGTGACTCAAGGCCTGTGACTGGGAAAGAGATATATCTTACATTAAACTTTCTGTATTATTCACTATTACTTCATGACTTTGTCCTATTGGGACGCGAGATATGCTTGATCCACATAAACATCTGTCTGAGTCAGTGTTAGGATGGTGACAATATTTCTGTGAAATAACTTCAAATATTGATCCATTTGGTGATACACTTTGCTTAACATGAAGTGATGGGCAAGTTGTGACAATAACCACACCATAATGAGAAGAGGCTTTAGAAATTCGAGTTATACATATCCCATGTTATCAGTGGGCCTGAGTATGCCACCTGGTGAAAGACAGGTGCCCCTTAAGGTCTTTGAAACTGTACCTAAAGCACCAGCAGTCACTTCATCAATTGCTACATACAAATAAAAAATTGGACAATTTCACTGAAATGCCACTTACTTTTTTCTTGTAATGGGTCCTGACAAGAAAATCTTCATGCTGTGTGACTTTGAAAATGCCCTTTTCTGGCAGCCAGCCTGTCTTCTAACACTACTGTTAGCTGGCATTAAACGACAGGAATGGGGGCCAATTTAAAGTCCAGGAATCAACCAATTTGAGATGCAGAGACTCCCCATGAAGCAATTATTCCCTTGGATGGACATGCTCTCTTTATTATTCCATAAATTTTGCACAACTTATAAGCATTGAGCTACTGATGTATATTGCAAGCACGGTAGGTAACATTCTGTGTAGAATTTTCCAAAAGAAGCAACATTTGTATTGCATAATTTGTAGTGATTTAGCACTTTAGTGGACTTAAAATTACAAGTTACTTCAGCATGCCTGAGGAAAAAATAGAAAACACATAGATAAATCAGCCTATTGTGTATCCTGTAGAGAGAGTTGAACAGGTACAGAAAAGAAGCAATTTATTTTAGCTGAAAGGTCCATGGTTTGTTAGCTATCATGTTGGCTTTTTCTCTTCAATAACTTTGGCCCTATTACCTTTATTCTGACTTCTCTCCAATAGCCTAAATCATTATTAGATTTTTTGGTGTTGCTTGGATTTAGATGGTATATTATTTGTGTTTGAATCACAGTATCTACCAGAGCCAGAAACCCTCTTCAATGTGGCTAAAATTCTTGTTATGTCTGCAGCATGTTTCAGTAATTTTCTTTGATCATTAACTATAGATGTGGAAAAAGGAGAAAAGAGAGTAGATCCACCAAGTTCATTAAAACGTTTTGATAAATACTGAAATCTGCTGAAATTACAGATGCATCTTCAGTGGGGATTTTATCACTGAGTGTATGTCTGATACTGTGATACATGACTAGCAATCCCTTTCCCATAATGTGTACAGTTACATCTGCCACCCAATGTTCAGTGCCATTTATGCCTCACCCTCTTTGGATCTTGAATTTCCTAAAGTCTTCATTCTAAGAGAACAACCACATTTTAAGCTGCTGAATAATAGGCCATTACTTTCCTTTCTGTGATGATAATAATAGTGAAAATTACTAAGTGTTCAGTGTTCCCCAAGTGGTAGGTTAGAGAAGCAGCATGACATGAGAAGCAGCGTGGTGTAATGGATATAGAACAAGCCTGGGATTCAGGAGGTCATTTGTTCTAATCCCGGGTCTTCTGTGTGACCTTGGGCAAGTCACTTCGCTTCTCTGTGTCTCAGAGAACTGGAAAACTGCAAAATGGGGATTGAGACTGTGAGCCCCATGTGGGACAGGGACTGTGTCCAACCTAATTTGCTTGTATCACCCCAGTGCTTAGAATCATGCCTAGCACATAGTAAGCCCTTAACAGATACCCTAATTATTATACTAGATAATCATATCAGGTACCGTCTGGCTCACACCTTTGACTCACAAGCTAAGAGACAGGAAAGAGCTAAGACAGCTAAGAGACAGATATCTTAATTCCATTGTATAGACAGACAAACTGAAGTCCAGAGTCTTTCATTGACTTGACAAAGGTCAAACAATAGGCCAAGACCATAGTTAGGGTTAAAATCTAGGTTTCCTGACTCCCAGTTTCCACTAGGTCATATTGTCTCTAAGAATACCTGAAAGACAAATTAAAATGAGAAAAGAACCTATGCAAAATTTAAAAATTGCTAACAAATAGGTGCGAGCAGATTGAATTCAAATACCAAAAAGTAAAATTTGTATAAAAATGAAGACAACTTCACACTTTTAAGTACTTACCTGCCCATTTCCCTTCTTCTCTTCTCCACCATTACATGTCTATATTTCACTCTATGTAATTCCTAGGAAATGGGGGAAACTTTAAAAAGGGGTGTATAAAAACAAATGGTGAGACTATAAACTTGTTGTGGGCAGAGACCATGTCCACTAACTCTAATCTGTTATACTCCCCCAAGTGTTTACTGCAGTGCTCTGCACAGAGTAAGTGCTCAGTAAATAATATTAATTAATTGATTGAAAAGTCTTCCCATGGATATGACTCAATATAGCAAGCAGTACACCTTCATCCTCCAATTTTTCCTCAATAACTCATCATTTACCTAGTGGTGTAGACATCCCCACAAATTCCAAACTTTAATTTTGTTTCAGTATTATTCAAATATAATATTGGCTTTAACCTTATTTATTTATTTATTCATTAATTCGTTCATTCATCCATCTATCTATCTTTATTTATATATTTATTTTTTGCAATAGTCAATTGAGTTCCCTCCTTATGGGCATCTATGAATAGTAATTCCACAAACCTGTGGCATTTTAGTGATAAAGAGGAGATACAAGAACAAGATAGACTAAAGAGGAAACTACTCAGTGTGGTGGTGGTACATGAACACTGAAAATAAACTTGTGAAGGAAATTGAGAAGGGGAAAGCATCTGTCTGATTTGTTGATGGTCTTTCCTAACTTCACTTAGTGCTTCTGTAGACAGTGCATAGAAAGGGACATCCGTCATTAAATTTTGTATTATTTATCACACTGCTGGTCACAGTTTTACCCCAATTTATGACTGGGAAAACATATCTCTGATAAAAATTAGAATCAATCTATCAATAAGTGGGACTTATTGAACATCTACCTTGTACAAATCATTGTACTAAACAATTGTGACAATACAGCTAAAGCAAAGTATATATTACCTGCCCTAGAAGATCTAATAATTAGTGGGGTAGACAAATACAATTTATTTACAAATAGGAGATGTGACTAACATGTCAGGATTGAAGTTTATGAAATCATTATGAAGGGTTAATGATTTTTTTCTATGATATTTGTTAAGTGCTTACAGTGTGTCAGGGATTATATTAAGCATTGAGGTAGATATGCAGTATTTGGGTTCGACACAATTTCTGTCCCACATAGTGCTCATAATTTTTATCCCCATTTTACAGATGAGGTAAATGAGGTACAGAAAAGTTCTGACTTGCCCAAAGTCACACAGCAGGTTTGTGGCAGAAATCCCTCTATCTGATCACAATCTCCTCACTTGCCTCCTATCCCACACACCTCCTCCCTGTAAATCTGCACTATTCCCCCACTGAATCCTACAATATTTGTACCTTATCCAATTTTCTCCACTTATCATGCCTCATTTAGCCTTCAAACCCAAACTACCCTCCCTTGATGACAAAATAGACACTCTAAACACCATCCTCTCTACTGAACTCAACTCACTTGCTTCTCTATCCCTTCATCAATCTCATACAACTAACCCACAGCCCTAGATCATCTGCACAGTCTGCCTCCTTTGCTCTTGTGCTCAAGCCACAAAATACTGCTAGTAGAAATCTAAATATCAGGCCAACTTTGTCCACTTCAAGTTTATCCTTACTAGCTTCAACTTTGTCCTCTCTGGCTGGCAAAATTATTTCTCCATCCTTATTGACACCCATGTCCATTGGCCTTGCCATTTGTTACATTTAACTCCTTCCTTAGGCTCCGTCTCCCCTGCCTTCCCCATTCCTTGGCCTCAGTGACCTGGCCACCTACTTTATTAAGAAAATTGATATGATCAGGTGTGAGCTCCCTAGAATCACCCCTGCTCTTCCTCAGTTCTTCCCACTTCCAGGTCCCTCTTCAACTCGCCCATTCTTCCCAACAGTATCTCTAGAGGTGATCTCCTGCCTCTCCTCAAAAGTCACCCCCTCCACCTGCACATCTGATCCCATTTCTTTGCACCTTATCAAAACTCTCACCCCCTCTCTTCTCACCTCCCTAACAGCCACCGTGAACTGTTCGCTCTCCAACTTTTTCTCTACTGCTTTAAAACAAGTACATGTCTCCCCATCCTAAAGAAAACCCTCTCTTTACCCCACTCCAGTTATCGCCCCATCTCCCCCCTACCATTCCTCTCCAAACTACTTAAATGAGTTGTCTACACACACTTTCTCAATTTCCTATCCTTCCATTTTCTCCTTGATCCCTCCAGTCTAGCTTCCATCCGCTTTGCTCCACAGAAACCACCCTCTCAAAGGTCACCAATGATCTCCTTCTTGCCAAATCCAATAGCCTCTAATCCATCCTAAACCTCATCGACCTCTCAGCTGCCTTTGACACTGTGGACCATCCCTTTTTCCTGGAAACGTTATCCAACCTTGGCTTCACTGATTCTGTCATCTCCTGGTTCTCCTCTTATCTCTGTGGCCATTCATTCTTATCATCCTTTGCTTCTCCTCATCTGCCTCCTACCCCCTAACTATGGAGGGGTCCCTTAAAGTTCAGTTCTGGGTCCCCTTCTATTCTCCTTCTAAACTCATTCCCTTGGAGAATTCATACACTTCCATGGCTTCAACTACTATCTCTATATAGATGATACCCAAATCTGCATCTCCAGCCCTGATCTCTCTTTCTGTCTCCAAGTTTGCATCTCCTCCTGCCTTCAAGGCATCTCTAGTTGGATGTCCTCCCATCACTTCAAACTTAACATGTCCAAAACAGAGCTCCTTATCTTCCCACCTGTTTTCCCCCTGACCTTCCCATCACTGTAGAAGGCACCACTATCTTTCTTGTCTCACAAGCCTGTAACCTTGGCATTATCCTTGACTCCTCTCTGTCATTCAATCCATCACTAAATCCTATTGATCCCACCTTCACAACATTGCTAAAATCTGCCCTTTCCCCTCCATCCAAATTGCTACCATGTTAATGCAATCACACATCCTAGCCTACCTGAATTACTGCATTAGCCTCCATGGCTTCAACTATGACTACCCAGCCTCCTGTTTCTCCCTGCTCCAATCCATATTTCACTCTGCTGCCTGGACCATTTTCTACAAAAAAGCTCAGGATATGTCACCCTGCTCCTCAAGACACTCCAGTGGTTGCCCATCCTCTCCACATCAAACAGAAACTCCTCACCACTGACCTTAAAGCACTACACAACCCTGCCCCCTCCTACCTCATCTCACTTCTCTCCTTCCACAACCCAGCCTGCATGCTTTGCTCCTCTATCTCACTGTATCTCGATCTCACCAATCTCACTGTCCACCCCTGGCCCATATGCTGCCTCTAGTCTGGAATGCCCTCCCTTCTTGAATCTGACAGACAGCTACTCTCCTCCATCCCTCCCCTGTTCAAAGCCTTACTGAAGACACATCTCCTCCAAGAGGCCTTCCCAGACTAAACTCGACCTTTCCTCATCTCCTCCTCCCTTTTGCATTGCCCTGACTTGCTCCCTTTGTTTGTCCCCCTTCCAGCCCCACTGCACTTATGCAAAAATCCATAATTTATTTATTTGTATTGATGTCTTTCTCCCCGCCCCCCCTTGACTGTAAGCTCGTTGTAGACAGGGAATGTGTCTGTTTATTGTTGTAGTGTACTCTCCCAAGCACTTAGTACAGTGCTCTGCACACAGTAAGCATTCAATAATTACATTGGATAGATGAAAGAACAAATATAAATACTGAAATTATGAAATTCCTGAAAAGTCAGATCTGGATTGGCAAAAGGTCTAGTCATTCCAAATTTGGTCAACCTCTCCAGGCTCCTCAGCAGTCACCACCGCAGTTTGAACATTTTTCTGCTGGGTTGTATGGGGAGAGTCATAGTTCAGGACTCAGACAAAATCTGCCCCATTCACGATGGTCTCCTAGGCTGCATTTGTGATATTAGCTGGTGCTCTACTATCATGAAGAGTATAACAAGATGGGTACCTATCATAATCCTTATCTAGGCATCATAATGCTATTATCATAGACAATACTGGGCTGTTGCTTTTTAACTGTATATTAGAAGTCTGTGAAAGAGCAGCCCAGATAACCTTAAGGCTTTGCTTCAATCCAGATGAGGCCTTATGCTGTTAAACTAAGAAGTTTAGGTAGAGAAAATAAGACCATCTTAGATCCCAGAGAGCAGGGACTTTGTTTCTGTGACACTGACTGTCTTCTGGCTGCCCTCATATGTTTGATGTCAGCTTTTGCAGACAGATTTTATTTCTGTTTAACAAACTCTCCCAAGAAAAACTCGAGATCTGATTCTTTGTACTGCCGTCTAACCATTGGGAGACAACTTTATTGATGATGTAGCACCCTTCTACATTTCAGGGGTTATAAAATTCTGATCTATGAAGCAGCTTGGTGACAGGTCCTGGAAATGCCACCCTTTAATATAGCTACTTTCCCCAGTATATTTCCACGGAATCTTTTCTGGCCTCCTGTGCCTCTGAGGGTACCACCCAGTGCAGGTTGAAAACCAATGGCTAGTGCCATTGGTTGCTAATTTTGGAAATGAAATTTTTATAGTTCCCAAAGATCTTCTTGAAAGTTGATGATTGCATTTAAAATAAACCCATGTTTTATGGAAGTCATATTGGACTCTAAGTAGCTCAAATGTAAAAGGTGACCGCTATGAATACCTGCACCCAAATTGAAAATCTGAGGATACCAAAAACATAATGAAATTATATTTTAAAGATAAGTGAAAAAATCCATGCAACCTGGCTGTGGTGCATGTTCGTGAAGTGTTACACAGATAAACAACACATTAGACACTTGAATTAACTTTCAAATAGGACCTATTTGTTATGCAGCACATTTCATGAGAAAAGCTTTTCAAATTTAGATGGCCACCTTTACAGTTGACTAGATATGCTGAAAAAAAAAATGGCACTGACAGAGCTAAGTGGCTGAATATTATAAACTGGTGAACAGTGCTGTTTATCCACTGCCTGGTCAGGAGTGAGTGTCTGATGAAAAGAGAGTAAGCAAGAAATAAACCAACATTAGCATAAATTAAATCTTTTTACTTCTCCACTTTGTGCTGCTTTCAAATAGAGATTCTGACCCCCTGCCCTTTTATATTTCACATTTCTTTTCATTCCCTTATTTCAATTCTATGTTTTTTTGAATGGGCTCTTATGCCACTTTGCATTTGGCATAGCCCACAGTGCAGGCTTTCAGCAACATTTGTGAACAGCCAAAAATCAAACAAACCCCCACCTTCAATGTCCCTTATTAGCTGCAGGTGCACTAAAAGGTTATTTCAGCAGTTTTCCTTGTATCCATTGCTCCTAGTAATGCCAAAAGTAGCGATACTGTTCCAGTTGTGATCTGAATGAGGAGTACTTGACTTTTTTTTCCCAATGAACTCTTTACATCTCATTTTCTCTTACTTAAGAAAGAAAAAAACCCTGCTCTTTTTCCCTGACATACATTGACCCAGAAATTCATCGCTGCCAAATGAAGCATCAAATCATACTTTTCTACCATTTTCTCTTTAAGCTCAAATGCTGCAGGCTTTTATCTTCTTTATCTTTCCTCTGATAGAAGTGAAAATTTCATTTAGCCCGGTACAAACTGTAAATAGCTTAATTTATTGTTTTAGCTTATTTTTTTCTATTTCTAAATAAAAAATTAATAAATGTTAGTATTTGTTAAGCACTTACTAGGTGCCAAGCACTGTTCCAAGTGCTGGGGGAGATACAGGGTAATCAGGTTGTCCCACGTGGGGCTCACACACTTTTAATCCCCATTTTACAGATGTGGGAACTGAGGCACAGAGAAGTTGTGACTTGCCCACAGTCACACAGCTGCCAAGTGGCAGAGCCGGGAGTCGAACTCACGACCTCTGACTCCGAAGCCCAGGCTCTTTCCACTGAGTCATGCTCCTTTCCCCACGCTGCTTCTAGAAAAAGCGTTACCAAAAATGTTAATAGTCCATTCTGTAATTTCCCCTCAAATGACACTGACAGATGCTTAAGGATAAAAGCTGGCTGAATATTTACAGAAATATTCACAGAAATTTAAAGATTACCATTTGTTCTTACATAATTGTAAAGGAAATTTCAATTAATAAAAATGACAAAGTTTTTCTAAGGAACAATTATTACAAGAAATGTTTACACATATGTATTGTCTATTTCAGGGCCATAACTTCAGTGGCTTGTCTATGAAGAAAGGGGCAAATATCAATAATTGAAATAAGAACAAGTTCTGTGTCTGAAAGATACAGAAAAGTTGCTCAGAAGAGTAGTTCAGTCATTGCCCTTCTGGTCATCTATCTGCACAGTACGACTATCCACCCTTTCCCTTGTCTTTATATTGCAGTTGGAAAAGTGAGATGGCAATGTGATTTTGTTGGAATCAAAAAATAAATTCATGGAATTTAACACATTCTTCTTGCCTTTCTACCCATTTATGGTTCTCCTGACAATGCTTTCTCATTTTCAATTAGAAGTCACTGCCCCACTTTCCATCTTTTCTTATCAAACAGAAAGAAAATTAAGCAAAAAACAAATCTGAGCAATAGAATAATATGAATAGAAAGGTCAAACTAGATCCCCATGACAAGGAAAGGAGTACTCCTTTCCTCACCTGAAAATTTCCTCAATAAGATGGTGTTTGAGACCATGATTTGAAAGGGGTTGAATTCCTCTGTCGTCAAGACTAAACATGTAAAAAATAAGTCGTGCCATTACTGAGACCGTATGTTGCATCCAGCTTCTCGGAGCAACAGTGTCACTCTTTTTCTTGACATCCATTCCACAGTTATGGATGTAATAATAGTAATGATAATAATTATGATGGTATTTGTTAAGCACTTACAATGTGCCAAGCACTGTTCTAAGTGCTGGGGAAGATACAAGGGAATCAAGCTGTCCCACGTGGGGTCACACCCCATTTTACACATAAAGTAACTGAGGCACAGAGAAGTTAAGTGTCTTGCCCAAAGTCACACAGGTGAAAAGTGACGGAGCCAGGATTAGAACCCATGACCTCTGACTCCCTAGCCCGTGCTCTTTTCACTGAGCTACGCTGGTCTCAACAACCAACACAGTTTTCTCTGGTAATTCCATAACATTATCTCTAAGACCCCAATATGATCTCTCATTCCTGAATCATTTTCAATTTCCTCTGATAATGAATCTCAAGTGTTTACTACCTTCAGTATGATAAAAGGATCATTTGGTTTGTTTTGAACATAAGGCTTCAAAACTTAATGGAATCTCCCTAAACCTGAGTGTTTTGGGGTATATAGAGCAGCCACTTGTTTTTGCTCATGCCTGTCCTGACTCCAAGACTCCAATTGTGTTCCACCTCAGGCTTATTTTTCCAGATTGGACTCTTGATTGTCTTAGCCATTTTTTATTTGGAATCTTTTCCATCCTTCTGATTTTTGTAGCAATCCATCATAGTTTGATTTCAAGTTATAGGAGGGGCATAATTACGAAAACAGGCTGGAGGAAATCTTTTTTTTTCCTTCATTGTGATTTGATGAGAAACATTTTAATATGTGAGTTTATCATATGGCTAGTAAGGCATGTTAGCAAGAAATATGGATTGGGAACTCAATGAGGGCTTGAGGAAATCTTTTTTAAAATTTTCTTCATTGTGATTTGATGACAAACATTTTAATATGCAAGTTTATCATATGGCTAATAAAGCATGTTAGCAAGAAATATGGATTGGGACCTCCTTGAGGGCAGTAATATCTTTTCATTATTTTGTAACTTCCTTGAAATTATTTAAATCTTCCACACACATTGTTAGTAACTTCTGATTAGTCAGTGAGAATTATTTTGAGTAAGCTGCATAACTTTGAATAACTTCAAGGCTCAATTAATGTGTCTGTTATACTGTTGGGTTGTATTCTCCCAAACACTTAATAGAGTGCTCTGCACATGGTTAAAGTGAAACAAATATGATGGATTGATATATAAATAATATGTAAAATTAGAAAATGCTAAATGTAATGATTAGGCAGATACTTATAAAACAAAAATATTAAGCTTCTTAAACTTTCAAATTACAATTTAGAAAAATGGAATAGTGAACTTCTGAAAATGAAGAAATCAAAATTTAGTTTTTTATTTTAACTATACCTAATTTTGAGGTATATTTCACTTCCTCCAGTATATGGAAAGCAATTTTTATATAATGCTACCCAATTCTGTTGTATTAAGAAAAAGTCATCTTGTTGTACTTACCATATAACACTATGTATATAAGCAATAGCTTACAAGCATGCCATGTCCAAATAGATTGAGATTGTTAGATGAATAATCCCTATCAGTCAATCAGTATATGAGTATGATTGAACTGTTTGAGCTCTTACTGTGTGCAAATCACTGTACTAAGCACTTTGGAGAGTACGATATAACAAGACAACAGACATTTTGCTCACTGCTCTGGGGCTGGGAGGGAAGAATGAATAAAGGGAACAAGTCAAGGTGACATAGAAGGGAGTGGGAGAAGAGGAAAGAAGGGCTTAGTTAGGGAAGATCTCTTGGAGCCTTCAATAAAACTTTGAAGGAGGGAAGAGTAATTATCTGTCAAATGAAGAGAGAGGTTGTTCCAGGCCAGAGGCAGGACATGGGTTAGAGATCAACATGCTAGCCTAAAAAAATAATGAAGATTTGTTGGGCTGAATGAATAAAAAGCTATGGAGATAATTCCAAGATATAGATAATTTACTACCCAAACAACAAAGTAGTTGTCTTACTGCTACCTGCAACCCAAGTTCAGACAATATGAAGAAATACAACTGCTGCCAAAATCTTATGTGCATTCAGATTCACAACTTAAATTCAGAAGGCAAACCACTACAGAAATAAAAAGACTTATAAAACAGATTTCAGTGGTGATGTGAATTTTATGGCTAGTTAGGTCAGTTCATCAGAGGACAATCGTATTTACTGAGTCCATACAGTGTGCAGAGAACTATACTGTGTGCAGAGCACTGTACTAAGCTCTTGGAAGAGTACAGCGTAACAATAAACAGACACATTCCTACCCACAGTGAGCTTACAGTCTAGAGCAGGGAGACAGTCAACATAAATAAATGAATTACAGATATGTACATAAGTGCTATGGGACTATGATAGGGGATGAATAAAGGGAGCAAGTCGGGGTGATGCAAAATGGAGTGGGAGAAGAGGAGAGGAGGGCTTAGGGAAGGCCTCTTGGAGCCCCCAACAAGGCTTTGAAGGTTGGCTGGGAGAGAGTGGGGGGAGCAACTGTCTTTCAGTTATGATGATGAAGAGTGTTCTAGGACAGAGGCAGTGCATGGGTGAGAGGTCGGCGGTGAGATAGATGAAATTGAGGTACAAGGAGGTTAGCATTAGTGGAGCCAAGTGTGCAGGCTGAATTATAGTAGGAGAGTAGCGAGGTGAGATAGAACGGGAAAGATGGTTAGTGCTTTAAAACCAATGGTGAGGAGTTTCTGTTTGATGTGGAGGTGGATCCCACCAAAACAGCCTTATACATTCTTATACATAATCATCCTGGTGAACAGCTTAATGTCCTATTGCTAAATCACTGCTAAAATCATGCTAGTCATTTGGATTAAATTTTGTATATCCTTGTCTGTTCATGTATTGTTGGAAAAAGCACCATCTAGCGGAATTCTGTGACTGCTTTATGTCTAGGTTGTGGTGAATGCCTATGGTTGAGGTCAAAGTTTCCTGAGTGCATGCTGATATATAACTTTAGTTGTCCTAAGGCATATTGATAGACCATAGTGCTTTACTAATTTAATAAAATGCTTATAATCAATTCCATGTCTTCTTATGTATGCATCTCTGGAGTGCAGAACAACAAAATTGGATGATAACACTCATTTTCATGTTGGTTAAAATGATTCATCAGGTCAATTGTTGGTGTTATATTTTTTGGGAGATATTCAAAAGATAGAATGATGATTTCGTGACATTCCTGAACTTCTGCATATAAGTTGATGGCATTTATTGAGCACTTAATATGTGCCAGCACATTATATGAAGCTCTTGGAAGAGAGTACAATGCAATATTTCTTGCCCTCCTGTTCACCAGGATGATTATGTATAGAGCTTACAATCTAGAGGGGGAGACATACATTAATATAAGTAAATTGTTTATAATATGTAATTTAGAAATATGTACATAAAGGTCTGTGAGGTTGAGGGTACGGAAAATATCAAATGTCCAAAGGTCACAGTTGCAAGTGCATAGATGAGTTAATCAGGGAGGACCTCTTTGAGGAGATGTGACATTAATAATGCTTAAAGTGTGGGGAGATTGTCATATATGGGAGTCTGTCATATATGGAAGGGGAGAAAGTTCAAAGCTAGGGGAGGATATGGAAAATGTGTCAGTGGTAATATATACAAGATCGGGGCACAGTGAGTAAACTGGAGCTGTATGATCGAAGTGTATGGGCTGAGGTGTAGTATGATAGCCTGCAATGGTCATATATGTTGCACAGGATGGGGTGCATGATAAAAATAGATAACATCAGGATACCCAAATAGCTTCTGCATGGTGAACTGAAATTGGAACACCAAAAGCAAGAAGACCAGAGATATTATTGGTAGATATAATCAAACAAAGCTTCACACAGTGTTGCTCAGCTATTACTGAAGATAAATATATAGGAAACACTGCCATCAGAGGATGAATTGCTCTGCTGGAATAGAATCTCTGTAAGGTTCCTAAAGCAAAGTGGCAAGAACTTCAGTGAAAACAGAATCAAGAGCTGCAAGCAACAAACCTAACAGCTCAGTAAAGATCAGACTCTGTTTGCTCACAATGCATCTAGAACTGTGTGTGCTCCAAATTGGTCTTTTCAGACACACATATTACCTTAGATGGTTTTCACTCTAAGAAGCATCTTTTCAAGAATCGAAGAAAACAATGTGTGTGTGTGTGTGTGTGTGTGTGTTGTGTGCTCTGAGAATGCTGTGTTGCATTTAAAATAGACACTCCATTATAATTTAACTAGCTATTATTAATTATATTTTTTGTTGTTTGTCCAGGGAAATTTGGGCTGGAATCTTTCTAGCAATAGAAAGTATTGAAATACCTATGTAATTTCTAGTCAGTTTTCTTTTTTTTTTCCCCTGAAAATAGTGATTATGTTGGAATCTCTTCTGCCTGAAGAAATTTCTTCAGTTTTTAATATGTGAGAATTTCATCTGTCTAAGCTTGACCTTTAAATTTCTTGTTGATTTTTGTATGGAGGCCATCAGGTCTAGTTGTATTACCATTTTTCATGGAATTGACTGCAGAAATAATTTACTCAAAAACTACGCTAAAATTATGCCTGCAATAATATCTATTTTTCTAAGTTTCAATGGGTCACCTCCTCACTTGAGAAAGAAATGAAAGAATATCACTGTGTAATTCTCCCCATCTGCACTTTAGTCCTTCTTTATTTATGAGATGTTTACATTTGAACTTTTTAATGATGTGTGTAAGAGGGAATAAAACATCTTTAGTGATGGACACATATCCTTAATTTGGTGGCACTAAAGCTAGTCTTATATCTCTTAGGTCTGATTCTTTAGCTCTGCACACAGTAAGTGCTCAATAAATATGATTAAATGAATGAATGATTCTGCACCAGATTTAACATTCATGTAGTAGGTTGATTTAGAGAAGTAGTGGGGCTTAATGGGTAGAGCATGGGCTTCAGAGTAAGAAGGACCTTGGATCTAATCCTGGCTCCACCACATGTCTGCTGTGTGACCTTGGCAAGTCGCTTCACTTCTCTGTGCCTCAGTTACCTGATGTGTAAAATGGGCATAAGAGTGTAGCCCCATGTGGGACAGGGACTGTGTCCAACCTGTGAGCCCGTTGTTGGTCAGGATTGTCTCTATTTGTTGCCGAGTTGTACATTCCAAGCCTTAGTACAGTGCTCTGCACATAGTAAGCGCTAACTAAATACTATTTAATGAATAAATGAATGATTAACTTCTATCTACCCCAGTACTTAGAACAGTGCTTGGTACATAGTAATCACTTAACAGATACCATTATCATTATTATTACATCACATTTTTTAATGATTTTGAGATGTACGAGGAACTCATGAAGCAATTCTCAGAGACATTTTCACTGAACTATTCTTGATGATCTCTTCCTGCCATTACGACTGCCTTGTTAGCTGCCCGATAAAAAGATCATGTAATCTATGTTATATAAATTGAATGTTAGGGATTAGACTCTATCAAGAAATCAAGAGTATTTTATTCATTGAGTGCTTGACGTCTGCAAAGTCCAGTACTATGCATTTCAGTGAGTTCGATAAACAAAGGAAATACAATCCCAGCCCACAATCAATAATGTAAGCTTTTCAATGGTCCAGAATAGGTAAAAGGAAAATACAAAGGTACAGACACATTACAGCATTTGCTTGGTTTTGTCAATCTGAAAATCAAGATCAAGCTTTGGCTTTTCTGTACTTTGCTTTTTGCTCTTCTACTTCACAAGAAGTCTGCCCTTCCCAGAGTTGACTTGTGATCCATGAATTAGAGTTTAACAGTTGTATCACTGCAGTCATATCCCTCCCCTGGCACTGCTCCCAGAATGCTGGCGTTTGGCAAATGCCAAGCACTTAATACCCGGACAAAGAATCCTTCAGGGATCATTCTCCCATTGAACTACATCAATGAAAAACAATAGGTAATCTAAGTATAATGAAGGTTCCACAATAGAAAAAAATCCTCCTCAGACCTTATAATTCCATTCAGGGTACAGGTAGCTACATGTAAAGATCTTTCAGCACGTGAGTGTGCTGAAACAAGGAAAGAAAAGTACAGTTAATGAGACCATTTCTTTCCTATGTGTAGAGAGAGAACAAAGTAACTTGAAATCATGAACATTTTTCTCTACATTTTTAAGTGATGTTTGAAGAGGGAACTCATTTTTTTCCAGTTTTACACTCTAAGCACTTTCTACTGACAACTTCTGTGCAATGCCATTTAGGGACTGGTTCAGAGATGGGGCAGCTCTAGTTAATTCTTGTTTATTCTTTAGTCCTGTCCCTGGTACACATTAAATATCCGAAGCATTCCATCCATGTTCACTGTACTAGGAGCCTCCTCAAAGGAGGTCTTGCCATAAAAGTTGGGAGCTGCAAAGAAGATGGAAGGCAGTATGGACTGGTACAACCCTTCCCCCATCTCAGGAGTTTTGTGGAAGCCCAGCTATTCTTGCCTTCATGAAATGCTAAGCTGGATGAATTTTGTTTCAAAAACAATATCGGAAGGATGCATATAAATGTGGTACAACAGTGTAGGTATTTAGTGGTATCCTTTAAATAGAGGCCCGAAAATCAGTCTCATTCCTTCTTGTGACTACCAGTGTACTACTACTAATTCTACTACTATTACTGTTGTATTTGTTAAACATTTACTATGTGCCAGGCACTGTATTAAGTATTGGGGTGGCTACAAGCAAATGGGGTTCAACAGTCTTTGTGCCACATGGGGCTCACAGTCTTAAAGCCCCCTTTACGGATGAAGTAACTGAAGCACAGAGAAGTGAAGTGACTTGCCCCAAGGTCACACAGCACACAAGTGGCAGAACTGGGGTTAGAACCGAGGTCCTTCTGACTCCCAGGCCCATGCTCTATCCACTAAGTCATGCTGCTGCTCTTTTGAAATATCCTTTTTCCTATTGCTTATGTTTGCCTGTCATGTCTTCCAAACAAATAATCACTGGTATTTATTG
This sequence comes from Ornithorhynchus anatinus, assembly GCF_004115215.2. Classification (NCBI taxonomy): domain Eukaryota; kingdom Metazoa; phylum Chordata; class Mammalia; order Monotremata; family Ornithorhynchidae; genus Ornithorhynchus; species Ornithorhynchus anatinus. The sequence continues at coordinate 115,221,324 of NC_041729.1, forward strand.
AGCACTAATTCCAGAGCTCTGTACTGAGCACTTAGGGAAGTATAATATGATAGAGTTTGTAGACAGGATCTCTACCCACAAGGAGCTTACAGTTTAGAGCCTATTAGATCATAAAATTAAGAATGGCAGGAATCATGACCATTCTCTCCACTCATAAAGGTTTCTGTTTAGGCAGTCCCTCATATATCGTATTCTTTTGTTCACACAATTTTTTTTATGGGTAACTAATATGTCTAATTCAAAATAAATAAGATTTGCTGCAACTTTGGCAAAGTTGCAGCAAATCTTCCTAGATGTGAATGAGGTATAGTTACCCATAAAAAATTATTTGCACAAGAGGAAGGTATTTTTAAGTTTTTCTTTTCCTGTTTCTGCCATTCTTTATCACTCTGAATGTTGGCGACATCACAAAGTGGATCTTCTTTAAAATGTTACTCTGCTATGAGTGCAATCCATAGCTAGAGGATATCTCAAGCAACTGTATTCCTTTAACCCTTTTTTAGGTTATAATTGAGTACATCTTTAAAGTGTCTCTGCCCCTTTAGAATCTCCCTTACTTGGGAGTGCTGCATTGTTTAGGTAGCTTGAAATCAGACCTTGTGACAACACATTCATTCCAGCAAAGCTAACATTTGACAATAATTGCCTCGGTCTCTGTAGGGCTCTCCTGTGAGAGCATGCTTCCATCTGTGTATTTGTCTATCACTGTGATTGGAGGGTCTTCTACAAGGAGAACTGATGCCATTTGTTCACTAATTTGTCCATATTTCATCTCAGCTATCATGTTGGAGATTATACTTGAGTGGAAAACGTAGGTTTTCTTCTAGATCTAATATCATAGTTCTTACATACCACTGTATTTAGTCATCCAATAAATACTCTTGCACATTTGATAAGATTCTAAATGTATTCATTTATGCCTGTAGACTATGAAAGGTGTCTTCCAGGTTTTGAATACATTCCATATTTTTAATTGCTAAATGGAATTGAATTGTTGGCGTATATTCACTGTCTTAGCCTTTTTGGGTATTTTTGATGTCAACAATCATTTTGTGACCTAACCTTAATGAACATATCTTATCCTCAGTTTATTGTGCTTGAGTGTGAGTCTTAGTTTCCACTTGAATCCAACTGAAATTGAACTGATTTTCATTTGTTCATTATAATTAATTATATTCTGAGTGGTGGGGGTAGAAGAGGGTGATCTGAAAAACTGAGCAGTGTGAAAACTGTTGATGACTGATAGAGGATGCATGCATGTGAGTGTTAACTTAATCACACACAAATCTATATTGGATGGACACACAGACAGTTGTGACAGAACACTGAGAGACATTTGTGCCCAGGTGGACTGCAGAAATGATTCTTATGTTTAAGAAATACTGGCAGGTCAATACAGTCTGTTGATACCACCCCTCTATTTTCTACAAATAAAAAACTGCAGTTTCATTCTGTTTCTATATTTATGTGCCTCCACTCAGTCACTGCCACTGAACTGCTCCCTTAGTCTCTGTTAATAATATGTCCAGCTCCACATAAATTTAGCAGATTGCCTAACCATGATGCAAGTGTGGGCTAAAAGACTGTTACTAACCAACACATCCTGCTGGCCAAAGTGAGTTGGGCTTTCATCTCTGTATTAAAGCTTACCTTCTAACTTTTCAAACTTTGTGAAGTCTTCACTTTCAGAGGGACAGCCTCCCTATTCATACCTGCCAGCCTGGTCCATCTACTGCAGTGATCTCACATGAGCCTATTGCTCATTATGTTGTTTCAAATATTGTATGAAATTAATTTGTATCAACCTTTTATACCAGTGTGTCCCTTTCCAGTACCCCATACAGCATGCCTAGAAAATGTGATAACATCCTGTCTTGAAACTCAAATGAGTTCAAGACTATGATATTCATTACAAAATGAAAATAAAATGGAAGAGGTTTTTGTCTTTATAAAACAGAACTAGATTTCTGAATTACCTAAAATGCCAGATGCTAAGCAAACATTGTTCAAAATGACTATTCATCATTTTTAGTTCCCACCTGCCCAATGTTTCTGAGAAGGGACTATGTGCATTCTCATTATACTTATGAGGATTCTACAACTACTATGGATTCCATCCATCATAAATGTTTTTTGTTTGGCTATTTCACCAATTTTAAGGGGACAGAGATGATTAACTGCAGCATTAACTTGGCAGTACATTTATGAAGTACTGTCTTTCCAGTAGACTGTATGTGTTTACACATAAACATGAAATAAATGTTTCATTGAAATTAATGTAAATAAGTATACAAAAATAATATGGATCTTGAATATTGAAAAGATAGCTTTCCTGGACATGTTGACTTGGTAGAAGGCTGTTGTTTTGGTAGAATTTTATTATAAGGTAATTTATTTCCTTGTAGAAATAGAAATGAATCACTGCACATTGAGCACCCAAAATGCTTAAGAAACTAATTTTCCCTAATTATGTGTTTGAATGAAATGTAAAATGTATACATAAGACTCTTGATAAAAAATAATATAGCCCATATCTTTTCAAAAAAAGTAAATTTCAGGTAATGGAAATAAAGAAATTAGGGCAAGTATGTCAATGTTCATATGTTCTAAAGAAAAATTTTGCTGAACAGTTTGAGCAGTTTTCATAGACCTTTAAATATTAACTGACCATATTTTCAAGGAACCTTGGTGGGACTTACTACCTAGTAAAATCATGAGGATTTTTATAATTCATCCACATGAAAGGGAACTATTGTCTAGATCACTCCAGATTCATCTCAAAAGTTGTGACAGTGTTCTAAATGAGCACTTCCAAACCACGGAGTAGAAAAGGACTTTCTCCATAGCCATAAGGCCAAAGGTTGGTCCCATATGCTCAGAACATGGGTTAATTTTTGTTTGAAGCTACAGTCCAAATGGTTACCTTCAAACATTTGTCTTTTTTTTTATGTGGTATTTTTAAGCATTTACTATGTACTAGTAAAGAGAGAAGCAGCTGGCTCAGTGGAAAGAACATGGGCTTAGGAGTCAGAGGTCATGGGATCTAATCCCTGCTCGGCCAATTGTCAGCTGTGTGACTCTGGGCAAGTCACTTAACTTCTTTGTGCCTCAGTTATCTCATCTGTAAAATGGGGATTAAGACTGTGAGCCCCATGTGGGACAACTTGATCATTTCCCCAGCGCTTAGAGGAATGCTTTGCACATAGTAAATGTTTAACAAATATCATTAGAGAAGCAGCGTGGCTCAGTGGAAAGAGCACGGGCTTGGGAGTTAGAGGTCATGCATACAGATGTTGTGTGTCCCTGGTTACTGAAAGATTGATGAAATCATTCTTTAAAGTTCCTCAGAAGCCCATTAAGTATATTTCTCCCTTGGCAGGACCCTAGCCAGTGGGATAGAGGATCAAAGTTATTTCAGATTTAGAAGGGTTCTGGAAGTACCAGAATTGTATGTCACAATATACTCAAATACAGACCCATTCCCCTCTACCTCAGGATCAAATATATTAGGCAATGAAAAAAATCAGGCTCTACCCTGTCATCACCTATGATTTAAAATTGAGATATGGTTAGGGTTAAAATGTTGAATGGGGCATGATTTTAAAATGAAAAGAGCACAGGGTTGGAGTCATGGGCTCTAATCCCAGCTCTGCCACTTATCAGCTGTGTGACTTTGGGCAAGTCACTTAACTTCTCTGTGCCTCAGTTACCTCATCTGTAAAATGGGGATTAGGAGTGTGAGCCCCATGTAGGACAACCTGACCACCTTGTATCTAACCCAGGGCTTAGAAGAGTGTTTGGCACATAGTAAGCACTTAATAAATTTTATCATTTTTGTTATTATTGAAATAAATATGAATGACCTAGCTGCCCCACAGTGTGGGCCTAGCATGGCAACACCAAGAAACAAATGCATGGGAAAGTATTTGCCTTCATTTCTTATTTTCATCTAATCCCTTGCTTGCCCTTCCCACGCCTTCTTTTATATACAGGAATTCCTTGCATGCAAGATACAATCAAAATAAAAACCTAGCTGATGAAATTAGGAACAGCTGAGCATAATTGTCAAAGAGGCGCAGCTGAAGTGATGGGATTCCGTAAGACATAATGTGCTTCATATGACTTGGAGGGGCAGAAAGGATTTTCCTTATTCATCATATTTATTTAAGAACAAACAAGGTCTGGAGTATGTGTCACATTCATAGATTATTCTATTATGAATTGGATAATTTCCAAAAAAAATATAAAAGTACTTTGAATGTGTGATACTTGACAAGACACTGTTGATTTAACCAATTATGATGTCAGTTTAATACCAATATGTGGGTTAACTGAATGCCTGATTCTGCAAGAAAATAATTCTTGAGTATTCACATTTTCTATTTTGTGCCTTCAACCATTCCATGCAATTTTAGGATTGATTACATACAGTCAAAAATGATATAGTATCAATTTTATATGGAGAGAGAAGGGAATACTTTTATTTATTCCATAAGGGTGGTATATCTTTCATTAAACTTTCCCTGTTTCAACTCTCTTAGTGCAGACTATTTTGCCAAGGTGACCCCATACCCCCAAATTTTTATAGTGTTGCTGTATGAAGTAAGGCAACATATAAAGCAACTTGTTACCACAGTATACCTCAATGAATCTGGGTACTCGCTTAATTGGCATATTTCTTTAATTCTACCTACAAGTAGTAATTCTGAAGACTCTAGAATATTAATTTCTTGATGGGGAGTATTTCTAGTAGTAATGAAAACAGAATATGCATTGCAACCGAATGCATATTAACTAGGTCTGGCCAAGGATACCTACCATATGTTGTTACAGAGAATACAAAGATTAGCTGTAACAGGAGAGAAAATGAATTTCTCTGCAAAATCAGATGGCCAAACAATAATAAAGTTCTGACCAGCTGATGAAGGAACAGTTTGGAATAGACAGGAATTTGGAATTCAGTATTCAAAGAAAAAACTGGAGTAGTTCTGGAAGGTTTTCAAATAATATTGTTGAAAAAACATTGAAAATACCTAACTTGAAAGTGTGTTTGCTCTGCCTCTCTATAATTGTTCAGAGTTGTGACAAATTACAAAACAAACACACACAAAAAAACCCCTAGAGTGAGATTTATACTAACGGAACACACACAAACACGCACACATACACATACATGCACAAAAAAAAAAACCCCAAAAAACTGAGGTATTCTCCCAACTCCCAAAAAATCTAAACAAATACAAAAACCCCACAAGGATGTGACAAGAAAAAATATAATGTAAAACAAATAACATAATGAGAGATTTACTATGGAATTAATGTCTAAAATATACCTAGGTGTTATAAGGATAGAATTGCAAAAGAGAATGGATAGAAATAATTAAAATGTACTATTAAAAAATGGATATAGTTCAATCATCTACTGTACTCAACTAATTGATGAACCACTAATAATTGTGAACCACTAATTTTTTTTTCTTTAATTTATGGATGATGGTAAGGAGTTGAATTGGAGGAAGACTGGAGTCAGGGAAATCAGGGAAGAGGATGTAAGAGTATAGTGTACTGTATAAGAGTTTGGTTAAGTAATCAGAATTAGCAGACATCTTCCCTGCCCATAATGAGTTTACAATCTAGAGATGAGATAAGAGTAAATGGGTTTATGGCAGGAGAGATTTTGGTTGGTTATACTGAAGAACTACCCAAGTATCAGAGAGACTTCACTGGGCTGGGCTACCAAGGGTGATGGTGGTGATTTTGAAGGAAAAAACAATCTTCTATTCCCATTGGTTTAGTTAGTCCCTGGACTAGATAATCTCTCAGGAACCCCTCCACCTCTGATTCCATGAGGAAAAATGAAATACAGATGCTAATAAATAACCTATAGAGATTTGACTGGGAAAAGTAAGTGAATAGCTAGAAATGCTAAAAGAGCAATTATATGCATATTGATTTAGGATCATATATGATTTAAACACTAATTTATTGACTAAGCTATCTTTCCATTTTCTTTTTCATGATTATTTATGATCAGTTGTATTTCTCTTTGTCCTAATTATAAACAATTGTGCCTGCATCTATTTATCCCATTAGATTCTTAGATTCAAGTGAAGGAAAGGATCAAGTCCTTAACCTCAATTATATTCCTCCAAGCCTAACCCAGCTGATGATCCACTAGGAAGGAGCCCTACTTTGGTAATCAGGAGACTTGGCTTCTGGTCCCAGTTCTGCTGGTGAAGCTATGCCATAGTGGTGGAGATTTCTACTAAAAGACCACTTAAGACATTCTGTTAGGTGGACAGCCCGAAAGGAATCCTGAAAAGTAGTTGGTCAGGAGAGGACAGGAGAGATTACAGCGACTACTAAAGCAACTGCTTTCCTAGGGCAATCAATCAAAGGAATTTATTGAGCATTTAATTTAATTTGATTGATGTAGAACCTTGTACTGAGGATTTGATTGATGTAGAACCTTGTACTGAGGATTTGATGTAGAACCTCGTACTGTGGAGTACAGTACAACAAAGTTAATAGGTTGTTTCCTGCCCACAACAGGCTTATAGACAGCTCTGCATGAATACCATGTTAAAATGGTGTTGGGCAAACCATTAACACAAGACTCGATTCCTTTGTCCTGGTCTTTGGCGCTAAAGTTTGTCCTGACATGAAACTACACTATAATTAATGTATTAACTGGTTAGAGCAGCATTTGGTATATAATATCCACTCAATAAATACCATCTATTGACTGGGAGCAGAAAAGCAGCTTCTTTATATTTCAGATATATTCAGATAGGGAAAAAAAAAATTCAAAAAAAGCCAACAAAAGTAGACAGGAAATATTCAGAAAAAAAATGCTTGCAAGCATAAAGGACTGCTTAATTTATTCACTATTGGACTATGTACTTGATTTCTCTTTTTATATTTTTTTTACCTTGTTACTGCCTTGCCTGTTTATTAATGTATATCATATGGGCAAGAACTATATCCAATTTAGATTCTGAATAGTAGAAAAGCTTCAGTGATATTGAATACATGCTGAATAATAATCAGTTTGGAAGTAATTTCAATGAAAATGTCATTCAAATAAATAAGGCACATAAACACACAAAAGCAGACATTGTATTTTTCATCTTCTCTAAGAAAAACTGATAGCCCTCTCCGAGTGCAAGGATATTAGTGAAGATATAATATTACTCAGATCACAGGATAAAAGTGACAAAGAAATGGAGAGATGAATACATTGCAATTTAATTTAACAAATTAGAATTGACCTAGGAAAACAAAAACAACAGATAATTGAATGTGAAACAACCAAGAAATTGCTCATGTGATCACAGGCATAGGATGGAAATTATTTATTCTATTAGACAATTGCTTCAGATAATCAAGTCACTTCAAAAACATAAGAAATGTAGAATTTTTTTAAAAAAATTATCTTTCATAACTGAAAGAAACATAAAATGAAGTTAAACTAGATATCTGTTGAGTGTTCTCAAACTGTCAGTTTAAGAATATTAAACAGAAAAAAAAAGAGAAACAGAGATGGGTGATAACCTGATGTATTTCAGAAGCAAAGCACTCACTTTAACTATTATTCAGGAACATATAAGTGTGGTATTGAAATATGAGTGTACTGAGCATCAGTTCAAGGAACTTAGCCTTTTCCGTTTGAAAAGGTTTCTATTTGCATATGGTTTGAGATTGGATTCTATAAAAAAGGATGTAACATGTTATAGAACAATCTGTGCCTGTAGTTCACTTTCCTACTAAGCTTATGTAAGAAGAAAATAAAAATTGCCAGGGCTGTAACATGTATCCTTTTGATGTTCTCCCAGCTTAAATTTTATGACTTCACCATATCATAATCTTCAGGGTAAGGGGGAGAGAGAGGGAGGGAGGGAGGGAGGGAGGGGGGGAGAGAGAGAGAGAGAGAGAGAGAGAGAGTGAAAATAAATATCAATCACAATCAATGGTATTTATTGAGCACTCACTGTGTATAGAGTGCTGTACTAAGCACTAGCTCTTGGGAGAGTACAATACAATAGACACACGGACATGTTTCCAGCCCAGAAGGAGCTTACAGACTATGGATGTATATTTTATTTATATGCAATCCTTGTGATAAATCTCTGTGTTCATCATTTCATATAGACTAGTCTTCCCATTCTTGCAAATCTGACTGCCTGATTTTTTCCCCTTTGCCAGGAATTAAATTTTTTTTAAATAATAATAAACAGACTAAATGGTTTATATACATCCAAGTTTAGATCAGGTAGAAGATGGTTGAAGGTAGTTATGGCTAATGATAAGGATTGGGATTTGAAAACCTCAGGGGAAAATTGGAAGTGGAAGGTGAATCAAAAGGGAGATGGAGACAAAGCAAGGATGGAAGTGAGACATATGTATGGAATAGAGGGAACATATCTGGCAAGTAAATGATGTGAACATAGTCAAGGGGTAAGTGAGAAGCAGTCAAAAATGTATATGGATACCCAAAAGGGGAAATTTGCCTTCCTTGTGACTGAGGCTACAGCCTCCTCACAAGGGAGGTAGCTTTGAATTTCCTGGCTAGGGTGTAATCCAACTCTCTACAGTTTGGCAAAGGAACCAGCTCTTCTGGAATAGTCAGATATACCACTTTCCCTGAGTCCATAATCATAGACTTCCCTTGTCCTCACTCCATCTCTGAAGCAGCATGGTATAGTGAATGGAGCACAGGTCTGGAAGACAGAAGGTCATGAGTTCCAATCGTGGCTCCGCCATTTATCTGCTGTGTGACCTTGGGCAAGTCACTTCACTTCTCTGGACCTCAGTTCCCTCATCTGTAAAATGGGGATTGAGACTGTGAGCTTCACGTGGGACAGGGACTGTGTCCAACCCCATTTGCTTGTATCCACCCCAACACTTAGTACAGTGCCTAGCACATAGTATGTACTTAAAAAATGCCATTATTATTTTTATTTCACAACTTGGCCTGCCACTTGATTGCTATTGTTTTATTGTCTCTGGAACTCAACATCCAAAGGAATCTATATGGATTTCAACCTATGTGTGGCATCCCCTTTGCCACTTCGAGTAACCATCCAGAGGAAGGGTGTGTACAAAGCAGTGATTTTGAGGCTTATCTTGTTTCTGACTAAAAAAAAAATGCTAATTATGTAGCACAGTGTGGGCAGAGATCATGTCTACCAACTCTGTTATATTGTGCTCTCCCAAGTGCTTAGTACAGTGCTGTGCACATAGTAAGCGATCAATAAATATGATTGATTACTGAATCTTTACTATGTGCCAAGTACAGAGTATTGAAGAAGATATGAGATTATCAGATTGCACAAAGCCATGAAGGACCCACAATCTTAGAGGACTTGCACTTGGATCAGTGACCTTTAGTCATGTGATATGCACCCCACCCTCAGCTCCACAGCCTGTATATATTTCTCTCTCTCTATATATATAAATTATACATTAAAAATTATGTATTTATATTAATTTAATGTCTGTCACCTAGACTGTAAACTCATTATGGGCCGGGAATGTGTCTACCAACTCTGGATTCTATCTATACCATCGATGATGATAGAGATAAATGATGATGAGGTATGGAGAGCAGGGATATTATCCCCTTTTCATAAATGAGGAAGCAAGTCTAGAGAAGTGACTTGCCTAGGGTCAAACATCAGGCAAGTGGCAGAACAAGGACTAGAACCTGGATTGCTTGACTTCCACCATATGCTCTTTTCTGTAGGCTAATATAATCAAGAATCAAGGATTACCAAACACTTGGCCAAAGGATTCTTACCTTTGCCCTTGGATTCCTCATTAAATATTGGATTCAATATATGTTTACACATATATTGTTAAAATGGGCTTTTATATTTATGAGGCCAAAATTTAAAGACTACATATATTAAAATAGTAATGATGATGAAATTATCTTACAAGTTTGTTTCTAAATCTTTGAGGAAAAAAATATATAACTAAAGATTCAAACTCTAGGGAGATAAGGAATTTGTTTCAAATCCCAAGAGATTGTGTTCTAAAGCTAAATCTTGATTCCAATTGGATAATGGATAAAATTACTGCTGGCAGGTTCTCTCTCAGAGTGATACATCTGAAAATCAGTGAAAGGATGCTTTTTAAGACCAACTAGACTCTTTCAGATACATATATATGCAGTGCAGTTACAGTGTTCACTGCTGTGCATCACTTATTTATGAAGACAACTCTGGCTTCTCTAAAATTCAGTCCTTCAGGTTATCTAGTACAAAATATAGATTTAGACATATTGCACCTTAACTCCTCCCTTGGATGTAGCTATTTCCAGATGTCTCTAGGCTGGAAACTGAACAGCCATTCATGGGATTTTCCTGCTGCCCAAACATAAACAAAGGATGTGACTCAATGTGTTCATGTATTCTCTTAAAATGTGATGGTCCTCCCACATATTTTAAATATAAAGGAGTCATTTAATCAATCAATCATATGTACTGAACACTTGCTTTGTGCAGAACACTGTAGTAAGCTCTTTCCCAAGAGCTCTTGGTAAAGTACAATAAGATAGTTTGTTGACACACTCCCTGCCCACAAGAAGCTTGCAGTCTAGATGATATTGACTGCGAATTATTCAGTTTGCATATTTTTAAAAAAATGTGATCTTGTTTTCTTCAGGGATTCTAGATTTTTCCTAAAATTATAGTTCTTAATGAGTACCTCCAAGAAAATCATTTTATTTGTAGATAATAATAATAGAATCAGTGTGGTCTAGTGAAAGACATGGACCTGGGAGTCAGAGGGCCTGGATTCTAAGCCCAACTCTAACAAAAATGTGACCTTGGACAAGTCACTTAACTTCTCTGTGCCTCATTTTTCTCAACTATAAAGAGAATATAATAATAATGTTGGTATTTGTTAAGCGCTATGTGCAGAGCACTGTTCTAAGCACGGGGGTAGATACAGGGTAATCAGATTGTCCCACATGAGGCTCAAAGTCTTAATCCCCATTTTACAGATGAGGTAACTGAGGCACAGAGAAGTTAAGTGACCTGCCCACAGTCACACAGCTGACAAGTGGCAGATCTGGGATTTGAATCCATGACCTCTGACTCCCAAGCCCGGGCTCTTTCCACGGGGCCACACTGCTTCCTGATATATAATCCTATTCCCTTCTACTTTATCTGTGTGCCCCATGTGAGACAGGGACTGTGTCCAACCTGATTAACTTCTATCTTCCCCAGAGCTTAGAACAGTGCTTATCACATAGTAAGCACTTATGACAGATACAGTGACTTTCAAATAATAGTAACACTCAGGTAACAAGATGCAAAAAAACCCCCAAATAATTCAATTCTACTTGTTTGGTAGAGATATAGTACGGTATTTAAGATAGAGTAGTGTGTCAGATACTCCGTTAACAGTTCGATAAAATCTCTACTGAGTATTATTTTAATTAAAGGTTTTTTCCTAAATGAAACATTATCTTTGAAACACATTTTCCTATCTGATGCTGAATGTTCAGTGGATGATGAATGTTGATTGACTCTCCATAGTCTACTGCCAGAGATAAAATTATCCATCAATTAAGATTGATAATTGAAAATAAGACAGGAATCTATTTTGAAGGCTCATAAATACTGGTTTTGATTTAAAATACATAGGAAACTGATATGACAGTTAACTAAAGTAACACAGAATTTCTTTTTTTTTTTTTTTTTTTAGAAACATTCTGTCTTTGTCTCTCTCTACCTCTGTCTCTACCTCTCTTCCTTTTTGGGTGTCACAGAGAGTGAGGTGGCTCAGGACTACCAAGAGGAGACACATGGGGAAGCAATGGGTCATGTGTTGCCATCATTCCCACCACAGCTGTCAAGCACTGGAAGTGTAGAGTATGCTCTCTAGATTGTAAGCTTGCTATGGGCAGGGAATCTATCTGCTAATTCTTTTGTATTGTACTCTCCCAAGAGCTTCTAAGTACAGTGCGCTGTACATAATAAGTGCTTAATAAACACTATTGATTGATACAGTCAGAATAGTTTAGGGGGAGGTGGAGAATAGGTATTGTATTGAATTCCCATTTTACAGATGAGGAAATTTAGGCACAGAGAACTCAAGTGAATTGCCCAAGATCACTCATTGCATTCGTTATGTGGTAGTGCCCAGATTAGATCCCAGATCTCCTGATTTGCAATCTCGTGCTCTTTTCATTACACTATGTGGTTCACAGTGTTTCATTTTATACCTCAGTAAATGGGGTGCATTCTACTCTTTCTAGCTTAGGCAGAGGATAGAGTCTCTCTCTCTATATGACCTGATTATCTTTTATCTTGCCCTGCTTTTAGTACAATACTTAGCACGTTGTAAGTTTTTAACAAATACCAAAACTTCTTCAACCTGTCACTCACAAAAGTTTCCTATTTCTCTGCTTTCAAATACCCTCAAATCTTTCCATTCGGGTACCTAGTCCAATATCCCTAGTACTGCCCTCTAGGTTCCGTGCACTGTATTAAGCACCTAGGAAAGTTTAGAAGAAAAAAAATCAGAAGACATGTTCCCTGCCTTTAAGAATATTACATTCTAGGAGGAAAGACAGATAAATATTTTTATGTATATATTTGAAGCACCCACAAATCTACTTATTGAGTTCCTCCTAGGTGATTGGACACTGACCTTACATTATGGGGGAGGAAGGATTTTTATAACTTTCAGAGGAAGAAACTGAAGCACAGAGAAGTTGTGACTTGTCCAAGGTTATAGTGTGTGGCCATATATATTGTATTTTTTAAGCACTTACTATGTGTCATGCACTCCATTCATTCATTCAGTAGTATTTATTGAGCACTTTCTATGTGCAGAGCACTGTACTAAGCACTTGGAATGTACAATTCATCAACAGATGAAGATAATCCCTGCCCATTAATGGGCTCACAGACTAAACGGGGGAGACAGCAAAGCAAAACAACACATAAAACAAAACATCATCAAGATAAATAGAATTATGGAGATATACACCTCATTAACAAAATAAATAGGGTAATAAATAACATATACAAATATACACAGTGCTGAGGGGAAGGGAAGGGGGAAGAGCAGAGGGCAGGGGGGAAAAGAAGGGGAGGAGAGGGAAGGGGTGAGAAGGGAAGAGCAGAGGGAAAGGGGTGGCTCAGTCTGGGAAGGCTTCCTGGAGGAGGTGAGCTCGCAGTAGGGCTTTGAAGAGGAGAAGAGTTAGTTTGGCGGAGGTGAGGAGGGAGGACAGTGGTAGGACATGGGCCAGGGGTCGACGGCGGGACAGGCCGAACGGGGGACTGGTTAGCAAAATTGTTTAATTGATTGGTGAATAGATTGAGGTTTCAGGTAAAATGACTTAGAAGAGAGCCAAGACTAAAATAATAAGGTCAATAGGTTGATATAAGAAGGAAAGGATACCTAAAACAACAATGGCTGTAAAAGAAAGTAAAATGTAGCTTCATTTTAGCCTCATTTAGTCTTCTGATTGACCCACTTGTTGCTTGCAATTGCTATCAGAAAGACACTGGAACACTCTTCTAGCCTATTGCCCTTTCCTGATAGTTCTCCCCTTCAGCATACTAGAGAGGTGAGGGGGATTAGGAGAATTAATGTTTTAATGTTCATAAACCCCCTCTAGTCTTAGATGGAGGATATAAAGAAAGATAGTAGGAGAAAAGAATCACATTTCTCCTCATATTTATCAGTCTCATTTAAAGGTTTCCCATAGCTATATATTTTCTATTTTAAACCAGAGTATGGAATTCTAGCAGGTCTAAGAACTGGCAAATTCCATCTGGAAAATTATGCAAGTCTTTTAGTGGAAACCAAAATAGCAGGTCATGAACATTTGTGTATGACTATGTACAGGTATGTATACTTGCCAGCTGTGTGACTGTGGGCAAGTCATTTCACTTCTCGGTGCCTCAGTTACCTCATCTGTAAAATGGGGATGAAGACTGTGAGCCCCACATAGGATAACCTGATTCCCCTGTGTCTACCCCAGCGCTTAGAACAGTGCTCGGCACATAGTAAGCACTTAAATACCAACATTATTATTATTATTATATTTTTCACAAAACAGGAAACTGATATATAGGTAGAGAAGGAAAACACCATATACCAATAAGGCTCTATGAACATTTAGCAGAGGAAATATTTATAAACCTGGGAAAAGCAAAAGTACTCATCATTAACTGCTCACAACCAAAGAGACAAGTTCACATCTCCGTTTCATTATTTTAGAATTTCAGCTATTTTTTTATGGTATTTGTTAAGTGCTTATTATGTATTAAGTGCTAGAGTAGATACAAAGTAATCAGGTTGGACATAGTCTATGTCTCACATGGGGCTCACAGTATTAATCCCCATTTTACAGATGAGGTAACTGACACTCAGACAAGTTAAGTGACTTGTCCAAGGTCACACAGCAGACAAGTGATGGAGCTGGCTTTAGAATCCAGGTCCTTCTGACTTCCAGACCCATGCTCTATCCAGTAAGCCACACTGCCTATCACATTTTGTTATTTATTAAACTTTTCTCTTTAACTCTGATTTTAACTCTGCCTTTCGAAAGTACATTTTTACTTAGTTCTAATTGTTCCCCAGAGCTGGAGAATGTAAACCTTCTAGAGGCTAATCCTTATTCACACTAATATGAGAGTGGCAATTTGTCCTTGTATGTGCTACTATTTATCCACACTGCATTTATGTTTGTAGTTGAATATTCATCCAATGAGAAGGATAAGCAGTGTGGCTCAGTGGAAAGAGCAAGGGCTTTGGAGTCAGAGGACATGGGTTCAAATCCCGGTTCTGCCACTTGTCAGCTGTGTGACTGTGGGCAAGTCACAACTTCTCTGTGCCTCAGTTACCTCATCTGTAAAATGGGGATTAAGACTGTGAGCCCCAAGTGGGACAACTGATTCCCCTGTGCCTACCCCAGCGCTTAGAACAGTGCTCTGCACATAGTAAATGCTTAACAAATACCAACATTATCATTATTAAGTAGTGTGACTTTTTGGAAAGAGCATGGGTTTGGGAGTCAGAGGTCATGGGTCCCAATGCCAGCTCTGCCACTTGTCATCTGTGTGACTTTAGGCAAGTCACTTAACTTCTCTGTGCCTCAGTTACCTCATCTGTAAAATGGGGATTAAGATTACGAGCCCCACCTAGGACAACGTGATAGCCTTGTATCTCCCCCAGTGCTTGGTACATAGTAAGCACTTAAATGCCATAATTATTTTTATTATCGAAGAAATCGAAGTAACTGATGGAGATAGAGTGAGACAAGGGAAGCCTCATAGCTTTAGTCACTTCCCATTCTAACAGTGATTCTGCTGGATGATAAAGTTAAGGTGACTGCAAAAATGAATCAAATTATTCTCCCCTCTCTCAGTGGGTACTTGAGTAACTCCACCCACAAAAGAGTGTCTTAGGCAGGCTGGAATCATAGAGTAAGTGAATGAACCAACCTTCTCAGAAGAGGTGGTGGTGGTGGGCAGTATTAAAAACTTAGAAGCACCCAGTTCAAGAAAGAAGATGGGTAGTTGTATAAACAAAGTTTTAGTAGGGAATGCAAGGTGTGGGGAATGAAGGCTCCCACCAGAGAGATGTTCTAAATGTTGGGGTTTGACTGGACTTCCATCTGATGTCATTATGGCCCTGTGTGCACATGCACCTTAAATGATAAGAGATCAGGATGGCAAATTTTCCCTTGCCTCAAGACAACCAAATTACTGCAGCTGGTCTTGAGGTCTAAGGTGGAACTACCCCTAACAAACCTATAATAATTATGCCTTCAGATTTGGTTGGCAGCTTTGAAGAAAACCATGCTTTTAGCAAAGACAGAAAATTAATTTGTTTCCTGGCAGCTGTACACTAATGCTTAACATAATAATGCAAACTCCACAGATTATCATGAACCTATCATGAATGGATTAATGGAGTGATCAAAGGTCTTCAATGTTTTTTTCTTCATTAATGAAACATCTCCTATGTTTGATATTTAGGAAGACTGTCTACATTTGCTGGACTTACATCGGCTGAGTTTCCGTCCTTTTCAATTATTTATAATATGGTGATCAAAATTAACTCCAATGAAATCCAGTCTAGACTGCTGTTTGGTAAAATATTATACAATTTAGTGTGATTCAAATGTTGTCATCTAGACAGAACCTGTATACCTCAATATGCTGGGGCTTTTTTTTTTTTTTTTTAGGTGACACAGGAAAATGGTACATTGTTTCCAAATAATATTTGTTTTTTTTTCAAACTACACTGTAGTTGGGAGGATAGTGAAAACTAAAAAAGAAGTGTTTTTGGACTGAAGAAAAAAAAACCTCATTGACCTTGTTTACATACACAAAATGTGATCCATGAAGGAAAGTGGAAGAGGTGGATGTCCAGGTTACACTCAGCCCAAGGCAAAACTAATTTGCCTGATGGATATTATGCACACATAATTTAAGATGACATTGACCTTGCCAGCATTACAGCCACACACTTTCCCTAGTATATGCTTCCTTTGAATAATTATTTAGTTACAGACATGGTTTTCATCAACAGAAGACAGTCATGAGGGTGGCAATTTGGGGTATTTTTTTCAACTCTTACACTACAAAAAACATTTGTGATGTATGTATTCCCTTGATAGGTCTTTTCACACAGGTCAGTCATTGCAGCTACTCACATATTAATTTTGCTTCTCTTTTGTATGTCTCATAGTAGAGAGGATATCTTGAAGTCTCAGGACCTAGACTTATCAGTCATTCTATATGAAAAATGTCATCACAGTCATGGTGTGTTTGTACATGAGCTGCCTCTGTATTGTTTTTTTTCCTTTGGGTATTAAATGCTATTATATCCTTAAAAGGCAGGTAGATCATTTTTACAATGTGAATAGGAATCTGGAAACCAGATCAGTGTGTCATCAAGTTCCACTTCAAACTGAAGTCTATGGAGTATTGGAGATGTCAAATTGACTATTCAACTGTTAGACTTGGAACTGTATGTATGTCACATCTGTCTTCCAGTGCAGTGTGACTATTCAACTGTTGGTATTAAATGGAAACAAAAAAGGCATATAAAATGGTCAGGTCTGGGACACAGCTCATGTAATGTTGAATTAAATTATAAAAAATTCAGTCTATCCTATTGCCCCTAACAAAATCAAGCTCATTTACCACTGTTATATCTTGTAGTTATACAATAGAGGAAGATTGAAAAGAATGTAGTTGTGTTTTTTGTTCTTTTGTTATTTAGAAATATTTGATCCCAACTCAAGGCTCTGGCAATCAGTCAGTGGAAGTTACTGAGTACCTTAATGTTGGTATTTGTTTAGCGCTTACTATGTGCAGAGCACTGTTCTAAGCGCTGGGGTAAACACAGGGGAATCAGGTTGTCCCACGTGGGGCTCACAGTCTTAATCCCCATTTTACAGATGAGGGAACTGAGGCACAGAGAAGTTAAGTGACTTGCCCACAGTCACACAGCTGACAAGTGGCGGAGCTGGGATTCGAACTCATGAGCCCTGACTCCAAAGCCCGTGCTCTTTCCACTGCGCCACGCTGCTTCTCAAGTACCTATCAAGTGAAAAGCAATGGAAATGCTTGAAAGAGAGCAAGACATATTTCCTGTTCTCAAGGAGCTCACAATCTAATTTTTTTGCCTGGGGATGTATGTGAGATTGATAACTACTATTTGGGGTGGATGGAAAATCTCCTCTGTTCTCTTATCACTTTCATTCATTCATTCAATAGTATTTATTGAGCACTTAATATGTGCAGAGCACTGTACTAAGCGCTTGGAATGAACAAGTCGGCAACAGATAGAGACAGTCCCTGCCATTTGACGGGCTTACAGTCTAATCGGGGGAGACGGACAGACAAGAACAATGGCAATAAATAGAGTCAAGGGGAAGAACATCTTGTAAAAACAAAGGCAACTAAATAGAATCAAGGCAATGTACAATTCATTAACAAAATAAATAGGGTAATGGAAATATATACAGTTGAGCAGACGAGTACAGTGCTGTGGGGATGGGAAGGGAGAGGTGGAGGAGCAGAGGGAAAGGGGGGAAAAGAGGGTTAAGCTGCGGAGAGGTAAAGGGGGGTGGCAGAGGGAGTAGAGGGAGAAGAGGAGCTCAGTCTGGGAAGGCCTCTTGGAGGAGGTAAGTTTTAAGTAGAGTTTTGAAGAGGGGAAGAGAATCAGTTTGGCAGAGGTGAGGAGGGAGGGCGTTCCAGGACCACGGGAGGACGTGGCCCAGGGGACGATGGCGGGATAGGCGAGACCGAGGGATGGTGAGGAGGTGGGCGGCAGAGGAGCGGAGCGTGAGGGGTGGGCGTTAGAAAGAGAGAAGGGAGGAGAGGTAGGAAGGGGCAAGGTGATGGAGAGCCTTGAAGCCTAGAGTGAGGAGTTTTTGTTTGGAGTGGAGGTTGATAGGCAACCACTGGAGTTGTTTAAGAAGGGGAGTGACATGCCCAGATCGTTTCTGCAGGAAGATGAGCCGGGCAGCGGAGTGAAGAATAGACTGGAGCGGGGTGAGAGAAGAGGAAGGGAGGTCAGAGAGAAGGCTGACACAGTAGTCTAGCCAGGATATAACGAGAGCCTGTAGCAGTAAGGTAGCCGTTTGGGTGGAGAAGAAAGGGCAGATCTTGGCAATATTGTAGAGGTGAAACCGGCAGGTGTTGGTAACGGATAAGATGTGTGGGGTGAACGAGAGAGACAAGTCAAGGATGACACCTAGATTGCGGGGTCTGAGAGATGGGAAGGATGGTCGTGCCATCCACGGTAATAGGGAAGTCTGGGAGAGGACCGGGTTTGGGAGGGAAGATGAGGAGCTCAGTCTTGCTCATGTTGAGTTTTAGGTGGCGGGCCGACATCCAGGTGGAGACATCCTGGAGGCAGGAGGAGATGCGAGCCTGAAGGGAGGGGAAGAGGACAGGGGCGGAGATGTAGAGCTGCGTGTCATTTGCGTAGAGATGGTAGTCAAAGCCGTGAGAGCAAATGAGTTCACCAAGGGAGTGAGTGTAAATGGAGAACAGAAGAGGGCCAAGAACTGACCCTTGAGGAACTCCAACAGTTAAAGGATGGGAGGGGGAGGAGGCGCCAGCGAAGGAGACCGAGAATGACCGGCCAGAGAGGTAAGAGGAGAACCAGGAGAGGATGGAGTCTGTGAAGCCAAGGTGAGATAAGGTATGGAGGAGAAGGGGATGGTCAACAGTGTCAAAGGCAGCGGAGAGGTCAAGGAGGATTAGAATGGAGTAGGAGCCTTTGGATTTGGCAAGAAGGAGGTCATGGGTGACCTTAGAGAGAGCAGTCTCGGTAGAGTGGAGGGGACGGAAGCCAGATTGGAGGGGTTCTAGGAGAGAATGGGAGTTAAGGAATTCTAAGCATCGATTGTAGACGACCCATTCTAGGATTTTGGAAAGGAAGGGTAGTAGGGAGATAGGGCGATAACTGGAGGGGGAAGTGGGGTCAAGAGCAGGTTTTTTTAGGATGGGGGAGACGTGGGCATGTTTGAAGGCAGAGGGGAAGGAGCCATTGGAGATTGAGTGGTTAAAAATAGAAGTTAAGGAAGGGAGGAGGGCAGGGGCGATGGTTTTAATAAGGTGAGAGGGAATGGGGTCCGAGGCGCAGGTGGAAGGGGTGGCACTTGCGAGGAGGGAGGAGATCTCCTCTGAGGATACTGCAGGGAAGGATGGGAAAGTAGGGGAGAGGGTTGGTGGTGGGGAGGGGAGAGGCGGAGGGGTGACTTTGGGGAGCTCAGACCTGATTGTGTTGATTTTCGTGAGGAAATAGATGGGCAGATCACTTGCTACCTGGCTTAGAATTTGCAGAGTTTCAAGTGACAAAGAAGTAAATTGAGGGAACCAGACACCTGTCAAAATGCTCCCAGTTTAATGACTGAGCTTATCGAATACACCTTGATATGGGAGTTTCTGAAAGGCCACTGAAGGACGGACAGTCAGCCACAGCATGCACAAGCAATAATAGCCCTTCATTGTGTTGGCATGATTGCCATTTACAGTGCCTAGTAATGCGATGTTTTTGAGCCTTTCGTTTTACAGTCTTCTTGAAGCTTTTGCTGAAAGGAAAACCACTACTGCACCAAGCCAGCAGTCTACCCAAATTGTTTGCTTTTAGTGGCTATGATGTAGAATTCTGTAATGCTGCCCTGATGAATCACCAGACAGCAATGCCTGGGTCAGCCCAGGGCAGATCAGCTGAGTCATAACGACTACTCTTGATCCAGAAATCAGAAGACAGCTCAATACAGTGCAACTAAAAGTGGCAAATGCATTTCTACTTTTCTCAAGAACTTCATTAGGAAGGTAAATTAGCTACTAAATTACTATTAAAAGTCTGTTTCTCAAATATACTTAGGATCCATCATTTTCAGATCAATGAGCAGAAAATTGCTTTGATTGTCTTAAATTGGTATTCCTTGCAGAAAGAATATGCAGACTCACACTTGCATTAAAAATAATTTCAACCTGGTTATTCAGGATTACTTTGAGATTTATATTTAAATCTTGTTCAGTGGTTAGTGTTTCCATTTGATCTTCATCTAACACTCTATGTGCATGACAAACTCAGTTTGCACCTTTCGGCTTCTTGCTCCCGGATTGCAGCCAGCCAGATAGACTCAAAACGAAGACCAAATGAAAACACATATTGTTTTATTCCTCATATTTCTATGGCTGTTGATTCACCTAATACTTTGTTTGCATCTATGTAAGGGATTCAGGATCGTAACCCCAAAGGGCTGCTCATAGCCTGGACACTGCAAGTGATGCAGGGCTATGCTGTAGCTGTGGCTGGGGTGGAGTGTTGAAGAAAGATAGGCCAAGCTAAAAACCCTGGCATTAACTCGATCCCTGAACCCACTTCCTGAGACTAACTCTTTTTAGCACTAACTCTATCCCTAATCCACTTCCTAAACAGGCTCTCTCAACAAACAAGACCCCCAGCCTTCTGTTTTTCACATCCTGCCAAGAAAACTGCAGTCATCACAAATGCTAGGAACCACACAAACATGTTGGTAATAATAAATTAGGGCATACCCGGGGGGAAACACGACCCATGCTGCTCAATGTCCTCCAAGGGGAAGGCAGAGACAGCCTGGGTACGGGGGACCTCTTAGGCTGGGGACATCTGTGTCAGTGTGGCTCATTAAGGTCCTGAACACCTAACGGGACTGATCATCTTGCAGTAGAAAAACTCTATGCCTGGGCTGGTTGTGGTACAGTTGTTTTCTTTGCTATGGTTGAATCTTTGACTTTCTATTGATTGCATACTGAATATTAAAGTATCTAGTTTCTAAATTGTGGTGGTCATCCCCTTAGTGGCCCCAAGACATGAACCCTTTAATATAATCTTGGGTAATGAGTTGGTCACTCGGGACTCGACCGTACAAGTGACATAATTTCATGATGTCAAAAGAAATGGAAGGGGACAGCAAATATTTTTCTAGCCTTAAGGCAGTGAAATACTTAAGTAACTCTGGGATCAGTAGCAACAACAGCCTTTTAACAATCCTAATAGTGTCTTTAGGCTTCATGGTCAGCAAGAAGTATCCTGAGTCAACCATCTTTAAGGTTCCCCTTCCCTACTATTGCACTGAAATTAGGTTAGTGAATGGTTTACCTCATTGCTGGGACTCATTGATGTCCACTCCCATTGCATGTGTAGCGAGAGCCTGCTAGAGGCTGAGAACTACAGTTCTGTACAGTTGGTTATTCATCCCAAAGGATCCTAGTGGACAGAGTACAGGCCTGTGAGTCAGAAGGACCTGGGTTCTAATAATCCCAGCTCCATCACTTGTCTGTTGTGTGACCTTGGGCAAGTCACTTCACTTCTCTTTGCCTCAGTTTCATCTGCAAAATGGGGACTAAGACTATGTCCAACCCAATTAACTTCTCTTTACCCCAGTGCTTAGTAGCACAGACACATTCCCTGCCCACAATGAGTTTACAGTCTATAGGAGGAGAAAGACATTAGTATAAATAAGTTACAAATATGTACACAAGTGTTGTGGGGCTGGGAGTGGGGATGAATATAGGTTGAAAGTCAGGGGGATGCAGAAGGGAATAGGAGAAAAGGAAAAGAAGGCTTAGTCATGGAAGGCCTCTTGGAGAAGATTTGCCTTCAATAAGGAGGGGAGGAAAATTGTCTGTTGCATATGAAGCTGGAGGGAGTTCAAGGCCAGAGGCAGGACCTGAGTGATAGGTTGTAGTGAGATAGTTGAGACTGAGGTACAGTGAGAAGGTTAGCATTAGAGGAGCAAAGTAAGCAGGCTTTGTTGTAGTAGGAGAATAGTAAGGTGAGGTAGGAGAGGGCAAGGTGATTGAGTGCTTTGAAGCTAATGGTAAGGAGTTTCTGTCCAATGTAGAGGTGGATGAGCAACCACTGGAGATAAGTGTGATGCCTCCCCATACATAGTTAAAACCACAGTACACAATCTAAACTACTTCAAATTGCTTTACAAGGGGAAATGAGACTCAATATTAGCAATAGAATGAACTATGACATATTTGAATTATTATTATCACTGTAGTTGTTCTTTTTCTCTTATTGGAAAAAGACACCCTAGTGACTAGTTACTTTTCTTTATTCTTGGTTAGTTGCTTAATGAGGCATTTGGAGAACCTATGACATTGTTTTCCTTCCATAAACAATCATGCTTCCTTTCCTTTACTGATATAAGCCAGTCAATGACCTACATAGTTAGAACTGCAGGATGGAGGAGTAGGAAACATTAAAACTGTGATCCCAGATGGTTCTCTCAGAGATGCCAGCATATTCTGAGGACCTATTAGTCATGATAGTGCTCGCCCACATGCAGTTTTAAGTGTACAAAGGTCTTTTTGGTCAAGGAAATTAAAAAGCCAAGGTGGTTTTTGTTGTGATGTTTGAGTGGAAGCTTCCCAAGGAGTTCTGAGAGCAATATTGATTTTAAAACCACAGGGGAACCAATTGTGATGGAAAAGCTGTCTTGATCTAAGGTAGAAAAATAAAAAGGTACACAGAAATTATCTCCATATTCTGCCTTTTTATATCATCTGAATTTGCTTAGAAGGATGGTTTAAGAGGAATATTTATGGGATGATGTCTAACTCTGGGGGAGAATGAACTTTCAGAAGCCAACAGTCTAAGGTAGTTGCTGGCAGGAGAATCTATTTACAACCCTCCAACATGGATATAACAAAGCTCCTGCTAGGTTCCTGCAGCTGCTGTTATCAGAGTTAGAATTCCTCTGATATCTTCACTTCCCCCATGTTCTGTCCTACTCATTTTAGAGGCTATCTTCGGCAGAGAGCCATTCTGTGTAGACACAAGGACATCCAATATTACCCTCCTGCAATGTGAGCCCAAATGGGGATGCCTGAGGCTACAACAGCCTCCTGTTTCCTATTTTCCCACAGCATGTAAAATCAGGTTTGTTTCATTTGTCTCATGAAAATAAATCTGAAGAACTAATACCAAAGGAATGAAATTTAACAAACAAGAATCAGAACCCTAATCAGTAATAGTAATAACAATAATGATGATATTTGATAAGTGCTTCCCATGTGCCAAGCTCTGTTCTAAGCATTGAGGTAAATACAGGGTAATCAAGTTGTCCCACATGGGGCTCACACTTTTAACCCCCACTTTACAGATGAGGTAACTGAGACAAAGAGAAGTTAAGTGACTTGCTCAGGGTCACAGCAGACAAGTGGTGGAAACGGGATTAGAACCCAGATCCACTGAGTCCCAAGCCAATGCTCTTTCCACTAAGCCACTATGCTTACTTTCCACTATGCTTACTAGTATAATTTTATATAGTCAATTGTATTTATTGAGTGTTTTCTACATGCAAAACACTTGGGAGAGTGTAATGCAACAATACAATATAGGGGGCAACATTAAGTTGGGTAAAGTTTGGAAACGTATTTTGGAACGGGTATATTTTCCAAACCCATACCAAAGCCAATGCCAGTAGAGGTACATTTTACTCATAACTGAAATGTAAATTTCCCTGTACAATGACCTTTTAAAAACTATAGTGGCTCTGTTTCTAGAGATACCTTAGACATGGCATTAGGCTGTAAATTGTGGGTGCAGTGTGTAAATGTTGAAGATAGAGTGTTCAGTGAGCCTTCTTAGTATGTAATGTACTGTATGTTTGAAAAATGTTAAAACTTTTATCTCTGATTGTATTAGATTGGAGTTTTTAAGAGAAAAATTAACTAAAAATCATATGAGAACCTAGTCTTGCAAAACACAAAGCAACATAAACAGCGTTTTTGTGCAGTGTCTCCTAGTGCAAAGAGCACAGACCTGGGAGTTGAGAATCTGGGTTCTAATCTTAACTCTGCCACTTGCCTGCTTTGTAAATTTGAGCAAGTCCCTTAGCTGTGAGTCAGTTACCTCATCTGTAAAATGGGGTCTGTGAGTCCCATTTGGGATGTAGACTGTATCTGACCTGATCGTGTTGTATCTATCCCAGCACTTACTATGTGCCAGACACTGTAGTAAGTACTTCACAAATACCATAGGAACAAAACAAAACAAACCCAAAACATATTGTGGAGCCCTGGGTGGTTTTCCTATCCAAAGGAATTGGATTTTATTATACTCACTAATATGGCAGGATTACCGCTCCATGGCAGGATTCTATTTTTATTTTGCTGCAATCTCCCTAAATAATGTTTACAACAGTTTATTTAAATACCATAACAATAATTCATATTTTACCACATAGTCTAACTATGGTTTACTTAAATTCTCTCCCATGCTTTGAGCACACTTTCTGCCCAGGGGTTAAAAGAAGTCTTATGCTCATAAGCACACTGGTCTATGAATGTGCCTGATGTAGATGAATATATAATATTGATAAAAATGCAAACTTCATTTAAATGTTAAGATACTTTACAACTGACTTATTGGTCAGAGGTCATAAATTGACAAGTAGAGAAATCTGCATTTTCAGTGGAAATCCTTTTTTCTCAAATTTGGGTTTAAAAATGCATCTTAATTCAGGTATTATTAATTTACACACAATTAAACTGGTAGCAATTTTACTATAGTTAGATGGCTTTATAGAAGTATGAGATTAAGTACAAATGTTTTTATTTGCTTAAGCACTGTTTTCTTTCTCTTTGAAAGACTAGTCTCAGTATTTCAATAAAGCAATCGTAGATATTTATTCAACTATCATATAACACTACTCCCTACATTTATGATGAGATGATTTGCTATAACAACCCTGATAATGAATATCTTCTTAAAAAATGTAATTAAGCTGATTACAAAATTGAATATCCCAACTGACCATTTTTCATAACTGAAAAAAATTCAGAAGTCAAACAAAATTAGGTACATGGCTGTATGTACATGACCCAGTTTGGTTCAGCTACCAAATACTTATTAAGCGAACTGACCTCTGCTCCAATTAGTTCAGATAGTGAGCTTTATACTGTCATGTTTTTTGTTTAAGGATTCTGAAACTGTAATTGGCTTTCAATGAAGCAATATGAACTTGAACACAATTAGGCACATTCTTATACTCTGTTGCTTCTTCTACCTGTTTTCTTAATATCTGTCTCCTTCACTAGACTGCAAACTCATAGAAGTCAGGGAATCATGTCTACCTATACTACACTGTACTACTTTGAGCACTTAGTACAGTTAGCTCTACACATAGTAAGCGCTCAATGAATACCACTGATTAATTGACTGGATGAAAAAATATAAGAAGTGACTATGAGCTCGTTATGGGCAGGGATTGTCACTCTTTGTTGCTGTATTGTACTTTCCCAAGCACTTAGTACCGTGTTCTACCCACAGTAAATGCTTAATAAATACAATTGAATGAATGAATGAATGAATAACAGAACCCAGGTTTTCTGGGGCTTTTACGTATTTAGGGATCCTTGTGATCTGCCTCTGTGGCGATTGATTTACTGATGTCCATAGCCTTCCCAATTCCCATTTCCACCCTGACATGTACAATCTTGAGAAACTGGTCTCAACTATCCTCTTCCAAAACAAAAATTCCATTGGCATAGCCTTCCCAATTCCCACTTCCACCCTGACATGTACAATCTTGAGAAACTGGTCTCAACTATCCTCTCCCAAAACAAAAATTCCATTGCCATTTTGGAGCTTCTGCTTGCGTAGATTGTATAAGGGCATCATCATATGTTGTTTTCCCGAGAATTGACTTCCTATTTGTTGATGCATGCTGGTGCGTGTTCTACCCCTTTCCTGGGGTCTTTATCAGACTATTTTAGTACTTCAAAAATTACAGCTATTATCCATGAATATCAACAACTGATGAAAATTATTCAAGCATAGTGAAGTATTCAGTGAGCTGCTATCTGTGACATATCTTCAGCTGGATGGATTATGAGAAATTATGCAGTTATCCCTTTACATCTCTTAAAACGCAAAGCACACTCTACACCATCTGAGCTGCCTGTTAAATTGCAGATTTTTTTCATTCTTTTTCCTCCTTTTGTTTTTGCCTTTTTTTTTCCTCCCCCTGCCCTCACTTCAATATTTTCTGATAAATTACAGCTTATAAATTTAATTTAGTTTAAACACAATTACTGTAGCATATATTAAACACACTGGTTTCAAAAATATTTATTGAGTATTAACCACTATGTAATAGATATTATAGCTATTTATTTTAACTCTGAGCAAGTTTTAATAACTGGTGTAGCACTAATTAACCATTTGTTTTGAAAAGTATTTCAGGCTAAAGACATGGTAAATTAATTGTAAAAATGTATCAACTGAGAGTCATGAAATGGATACCTTAAATGTTTTTGGCATTGTTATCTAAAGGAAGGGTATGCAAAGAATCTAAACAACACTTCAAAAAGATTGTATTATCTTGGTAGCAATTAATCTACTTGGTAAAGGGTGAGCAACAGCAGCATGTGAGTCAAACATGACACTTCCTCACTTATGGTGTGGCTCACAAACATACACTCTGTTGCTGACAACTGCCCTCCATCACTGATGAATTGGGATTCCTATTAAAGAATACCCAAAAAAGGAGAAGAACCTGCTGATTGCCCCTATATAGTTACCAATCCAAGAACAAGGTGAAGCAACAAGAGCAATGAGGTTTACTTTTCCACTTTTACTCTGGGGCTGTGGCCCATAGAGCAAAGATCGCTGCCTCCCCAAACCACTTTTCACCCCCTTCAACATCCCTTCTTCCCATGACACCAAGCCAAAGGTTGACTTCTTCCTTTCTAATGTCCCTCTGGTTATTGGAAGTATTTCTGAGGTATGTACAGATAGGGCAAGTCACTTCACTTCTCTGGGCCTCAGTACCGTATCCATAAAATGGGGATTAAGAATGTCAGCTCCATGTGGGACAACCTGATTCCCTTGTTTCTACCGTAGTGCTTAGAACAGTGCTTGGAACATAGTAAGTGCTTAACAAATACCATAATAATAATAATTATTATGTGGAAGTAGTGAAAACAGTCAATTTTTTCAAGGAGCTTAAAGACGAATGGTAGGCATGGGACTACAACTGGAGGAGGCTGTGTGATCAAGGGAGAGGGTTTTTTTTTTAAAAAAAAAAATTGAGCATGTTTATTTAGTTATTTGAGCATGTTTGAACGCAATTAGGAAGCCATTGGAAAGTTAGTGATTGAAGTGGCTGAAGTGGTTCAGCAGGGAAAGAAGGGAAGAGGCCAATGTTCTGATAAGATGTGACAAAAGGTGCAGATAAAGGGGGTAGATTTGAGAGGAGGTGAGAGATCTCTTCTTGAGATACTGCTGGGAAATATGTAGGGAAAGAAGAAGGGGCAGGAGGAGGGAGGCACTGGAGGGGAGCAGGGCAGGCCATTTCAGTGAGACCATGTGTTATGGTTTTGATTTTATAAAAAGTATGTGGCCAGATCATTATGGGAAATATATTTTGGGGGTGGAGCGGGACAGGAGGTTTGAGGAGATAGTTAAATGTAAGGAACACCTGGGGCAAGCTATGGGTATGGGGGTCAATATGAATGGAGAAATGTTGTAGTCAGTTGGGGAGGCAAGGGTAAAATTAAATCAGGTGAGAATGAATTTGAGATTTCAAGTTAGGTGAGGTGTCTTGATTTCCATCAAAAGTATTCCACAGCTCAAGTACAGGAATGGAGGAACTGTATTATGAAGGTACGACAGGGTTGCAGATTAGGGGTGTAAGACTGACAGAGGGATAGTGGAGTGAAGGAACTGAGTTCGGTGGGAGGACAGTTTCGAAGTCATTGATTTATGCATCAAGAGAAGGTCTTTTGGATATGGAGACCAAATAGGGCATGATGATATGCTCAAATCAGGCCAGATTTGCAGGGAGTGGGTTTTTGAAACAGAAGGCAGAAGAGGAGGGTGTGGTAGGGTAAATGAATTTCAGAGTTTGTGAGGGTAGATTATGTACAGCAAATAGAAATGATGAGATTGAGTATGTGTTCGGGTTAGTGAGTTGGTGATATGGGCTGGAGTAGGAGGGCATTGGAATTGGTGAGTAAAATGAAGTGGACATTGGAAGGGGTCATCATTGACATTCATATGGATACTGAAATCCCAAGGATCAAGAGCGGAATGAAGAAAGAGTGAAAAAAATGAAAAAGGGATCAAAATGGTTCAAATAGTTACAAGAAAGGCCTAGGGTGGTAGATGGTTGTGACTAGGAATTGGAGTGGGTGGTAGAGAAGAATGATATGGGCTTCAAAGGAAGGGAAAGAGAGGAATTGAAAGAACTCAGGTAGTATAATAGCAGTATTAGGGAGCAAGAAGTAAACCTATACCTACCAAATTTCCAGAGAGTCTTGGGGAATAGAAGATGAGGCCCCCTCTGGAGAGAGTGGCAGGGGAGAGACAATGTCATCTGGAGTGATCCAGTTTTCAGTGATAGTGAGGAGGAGCAGTGACTGGGCCAGGAACAGGTCAAGAATGAAAGAAAGCTTCATGGAATGGAGTATAGGATCTACAAGCGCTTAGTAGAGTGCTCTGCACACAGTAAGCACTGTATGCTTTCTTGTAGAATCCCAGAGGATCCACCAGCCTTGAGTCTATCTTCTAACTCTTTCTTTCCAATATTTCTCAATTTTTCCATAACTTGAGAACATGCTACCTATATAGCAGAATAGAGTGACAACATTTGACTCTGTCACTGATGGAATCCTAGCTAAATATAGAGTTCCTACAGTGTTATTTATTGGTATTGCTTGTAATCAGAACACCATACTAAATGCTTTGGAGAGTTCAAATGAGGATGAGGCATAGTCCCTCCCTTCAAATTTTTTTTTAATTAAAAAAAGCCTTATCAATTCAAGAAGCCATCAAAATTCTGCCATAGTTGACTTCATTCCATTTAGCATATTTTTGCACTGAATTATCAATTTATATCTAGGGTTACCAGTAGGGTGGTAACAACAGCAGTAGTAATAACAACAGGAGTAGGAGAGAAAGTAGCATTTATTATTATTAATTTTATTAGTATTTATTTAGTGCATACTGTGCACTAAGCACTGGGAAAGAAAACATGGGGGAAAATTAGACACAGTCCCTGCCCTTCAAGGAACCCAAAATCTGCAAATAAGAGGGAGAAAATTACTGGTAACAGACAAATATGGAAAATGAAACTAAAAAAAAAACAAAATGAAACAATATATGATATGAGGGCTGGGATTTGGGGTCATGAATTATATATTATATACACACAAGTTTATAATTCCCTTGATTTTTTTCTCTTCATTCTGATAAGAACTGGAGATTTGAGGAAAATATGGGTCCTGGTCATTTTGTGCTTATTTCTTTTGAGTTGGTAATCATTTTCTTTCCAACATAGATCTCCCTCCTTAAAAATGTACATTTTGATATTATACAATTTTGGATTGAAAATAGAATCTGATATCCTAAATTAAGAAAGATTTCCTCCATGTCCCAATAGGTGGTTGTGATATGAAACATATTAATCATTTGGCTTTTCTACAAACACTATAAAGGAATAATATTATTGTCTTGAAATTTTAAACCCATTTTTCTATCCAAATTAAAAACAAAATCACAATTTGTCCTTGATTTATCTGACAATATTGTATATCTATTTACATATCATTAAATACATGTAAAACATAAGACATGGTTCACCATTGCTATGCATGTGTTTTCCTTAACCTCAGATGGCAGGACACAAACAAGATATTTTGGAATGTAGTCATTCCACGAGTGTTTAAATGTTCCACCAATTGTATCTACTTTTCCTCAGAAGGGACTATCTATGAGGAGAATGGATGAATGCAAAGGGAAATCCCAACAAGTAATCTATGGCTCTGATAGAGTGGGGGGTGAGTAAACCCTGATATAATCCATCTTTTCTCTACAAGAGACTTGAACAAAGCTTCAAACTTTGTGACAGGGCTGGACAACAGAGAAAAAAGTAGCAGTTAGCATACAGGCTTGCATGTGACAATTAGAAATTGGCCATCTTTCTTAATCATACATTTGAAGAGTATTATAACACTAAAAATCGATTTGAAAACTGCTCGAGGAACATTAACCAATCATCTATCAGGATATTTATTGAGTGCTTAATCTGTACAGAGTACCACACTTAGTAAAGTGCAGTACTACAAAGTTGAAAGAAATGTTCGCTGTCCACATGGAGCTTATAATGCAGTCCAAGACAATCTTTAAATACCTCAAATTTTAAAGTTATTGTTGGTTTCTCATGATACCTCTGACAAAGTCTCAATCATATTATTAAAATTTTCACCATCAATAATGTCTTGTTGAAATCAAAGACAGTTAAGTATCTATTACTGTCACATCACCCCACAACCCCAGCAGGGACAAGGAATGGTAGAACACACAGAGGGTCCCGAAAGATTCATTTTACTGTCACATCATTCAATTCTGCACAAAGAGTCTTAAATATTAAAACTGGAATCTCTCAAGTCAAACACCTGGGCAATATCCCCAAGATAATGTATTTACTTTTGGAGGTAATTCTGCCAGGACATTTAGTACTTAATTTATTTAGGCATCAATTTGATGACCTCAAAATATTAAACGTTGCATCTTCAGAGGTTGCCTAATTCTAATCAAGGAGTAGTTCTGACAAAATGAACATAGTAACCCAGAAAGTGTCAGATTAGACAAATGATCTATCTGGCACATTAGTCTGTCTTGCACAGTGGCACCAAAAAGTGCTTGGAGGAGGTAGTGATGCTAATAATATAATTTTTGCCCTAGTCTTATCCATCCTCATGCTTAGTGATATATGTTCTGACATCCCTAAGTTTTATTTCTAACAATTCATCATGATTCTAAAATCAATTAATCTACTAAAATTATCCTTGGACCTATTAATATTTTAGAGGTCAACTTGTGATCATTATTCTATTGTTATCACTAACTTTTAAAAGAACTGCTAGTTTACTGTGACACTACTAACTTCAAGCATCAGTGAATACTCCCTCCAACTGGTGTTATTCAAAGAAAATTTTGATTAGCATTGTTTAATGATGATAACTACCATGTGAAAATAGTTCTGAAAATTGGTGGTTATTGCTCTGATCTTATGCAATCATATTTTTGGGAAAAATTATTTTAATTAAAAATGAAAAAAATATTTCAATGAAATGGTTGTCTTAGAAGAGATTTGTTTGGACAATTTTTGGAAATATGGACAATTGAATTGATCCACCTTTATTCCCCTGATTTTACATTTAGTCCAGATTTTCATGTTACTTTCCAAGCTAAATTACATAATCTGTCCTTCATTGCTCACATATTCTACATTTATAAAAGTGAAATTATATAAGATGAGAATAATTCAGCTCGCTCAGAGACGCTTAATATAAGATTGTTTTTAATGAAAAAAAATCTCTGGAAAACGAGTACACTCACCCATTTTTTTTCCTGTCCTCCTGGATAATAACAGCACTCTAATATGTTAGCCCAGTGTGGATTTTGATGAATATACTGAAGATTACACTTTATCAGTTAACTATTTTCAAATTCATATATCAAAAATAAAGTAAATAGTATTGTATTAAGGTGTAGTTACATGGTATGGTCATGTAACATCATTTTAAACCACTTTAACATTGTTTTGTTCATTCTTTGAACCTTGGAAATACAGTATTAAGGGTACTTTACATTTTTTTCCTGAAATGTTTGTTTAATTTAAACAAATTCAGTCACTGTATATAGTATATACACATATCTAATTTTACCACAAATCATTAAAATTATTTTGAATCCAACTCTTTCAGTGTTACTATTTCCTTTCACCTTTTGTCAATTTCCACTGATCTCAAATGTACATATATAGCAGACTTTTGTATTTGGAGATGACAAGGAGATTACCTAGTTTAAAACTAAAGTTGTTTGGGACTTCGGTATAGCGATTGTCTCAGAGAAAATTTGCAGTTCTAACATGGAGTCCCCAAATATCTAATTTCTATGGAAAGGGATTATCAACTCTATAATAAAGCAGGACTCCAGAAAGATCCACACCACCATTAGTAGTTACAGCAGCAGCAGCAGCACTCTAATGTATGCAGAGCACTATTTAGGATGCTTGGGATCATCAACACAAGTGATACTGTGCTAAAGTCACCCAGCTTCACTGGGTAGCACAATTTAAGGATATAGATGGCAGTATGACACCCAAACAACTGTTGTGTGAGAAGCTAAAATTGGAACCCAAAGCAGTCAGTGGAATTTTATGCTGTAGAAAGTCTCAGAGTATGCTAAATTGCATTAAGAGGTTTTAAGAAGATGACGAGACAAAAAAGTCAAAATGAAAACAGAACCAGGCACTGAAAGCAATGAAAAAAGACAGCACAGAAAGTATGGGATTCATGTGGGAATAGCTTGGACAGGACTCAGTTTAATACACTGGCATTTTCATCCATGCACGTCATCTCCAAATACAAAAAGTCAGCTATATATGTACATTTGAGATTAGTGGAAATTGACACAAGGTGAAAAGAAATAGTAAGACTAAAAAGTGGGCTCAAAATAATTTTAATGATTTGTGTTAAAATTAGGTATGTGTATATACTATATATACAGCCATATACACTGATTAATTTCAGAATGTTTTGATGATACTAGCCCAGGTGAGTTTTACTATCATCAAAACTTATTCTGAAATGAATTACTGTACCCATTAAGAGACGTGGAACAGATTCACATGATAAATTTGCTGCTTTAAAATCTGGGTGAACCTCCTGAGCTAATAGCAGTTGAATAGAACAGAACTTAGCAGAAAGAGAAGAGTTTGCTTTGTAGACTATTGAGAAAATGAAACAGCAAAGTAATAAATAGCAACCTACTGGCCTGGAAGATCTGAAACAGTTTCAAAAGATTCCTACTTTACTCTCCGGGAGTAGTTTAAATTCTATGAGAATTTTTGTGATCATGGCAAACACAGATTAACAGTTTAATAGGGGACAATGAGATGTTTTGGGCTAGGCAAATCCTGCCATGTTTGCTAGTTGTATGCTTTAAGTCACTTGGGGAACTAGGGTACCATTGTAAACAATAGCCATTTTCTCCTATAACAAGAAATCAAATATAATCAGTGAAAATATTTCTATATTCTATATTTATCTTCCTAACTACCAAAGCATTTCTGTGATAAAGCATCTGAATAAAAGGATGGTACAGATGTACAGGAACATTCTTTCTTGAGCAAGAACGCCTTAAGGGACCAACGATGATTAATTACTAAATACTTAAGTCTTAATCACCAAGGAACAAATCTCCCTTGGTAATTGTTATTTTATCATAATATGTATCCTGTTCAGAAGAATGTACTCTCAGTAATGGAGGGCCAAGCTCATGAACCAAAGAGCCAAAACCCAAGAACACAATATGGCTGAGTGCCACAGATAAAAAGACAAATTCCTTTAACAGGAATAATGATCAGGTTTTCTGATGGGTGTGGAGAGAGAGATGGGATAATGACAGGTGTAAGAGGGCAGAAGTTCCCTGTGGGGGTAGAAGAGGAGAGTGGTGAGCAGCATGGTTGAGCAGGGCCAGAATGAGGGCAGGCACTGCAATGCTTCCTGGCCCGGGATCCTGTGAGAAAGGGCACTGCTATCACTGATATGACTGGGATAGCTGCACTGAGCAGCTCATAATCACCACAGATAAGTAATAAATAAATATTATAAGAGTATGGGCCTCATATCAAGTGAAAATCAGTCTTCTGTAGCAAACAAGCTGCAATTTGGCTATTCCTGACCTATAAACCATCATGACCTAGGGGAAAGAGCATGAGCCTGGGAGATCTGGGTTCTAATCCAGGCTCTGTAACTTGTATGCTGTGTGACTTTGGGCAAGTCACTTCACTTTCACTTCACTTCTCTGTGGCTCAGTTACCTCATCTGTAAAATTGGGATTAAGATTGTGAGCCCTATGTGGGACAGGGACTGTGTCAAATTCAATTTTCTTGTATCTGCCCCAGCACTTAGTAGTACCTGGTACTGTAAGCGCTTAACAAATATTTATAAAATTATAAGTAAAAATTATATACCACAGTTTTAATTATTATTATGGGTCTGTTTAAAGTAATCCAGAGCAACACAACAAAGTTTAATTGGAGATGCAGTAAAATAAAAAGCTTAATTTTAACTAGATCTATTTAGGTGAAGGGGAGAATCTTTAGATCCTGTTGATTCCACCTTCACATCACTAAAATCTGCCTTTTCCCCTCCATCCAAACTGCTAAGATATTCATATAATCACACAACCCTATCCCACCTGGATTACTGCATCAGTGTACTTGCTGACCTCCCAGCCTCCTGTCACTCCCTACTCCAATTCATACTTTACTATGCTGCTGGATCATTTTTCTACAAAAACATTCAGGACATGTTTCCCCATTATCAAGAAACTCCATTGGTTGTCCATTCACCTCTGCATCAGAAAGAAACTTCTCACAATTGGTTTTTAAGCACTCAACCACTTTGCCCCCTCCTACATCACCTTGCTACTCTTCTACTACAACACAGCCCTCATACTTGACTCCTCTAATGCTAACCTTCTCACTGTGCCACAATCTCATCTATCTTACCACTGACCCATCACCCACGTCCTGCCTCTGGCCTGGAATATCCTCCCTTCTCAAATCGGACAGATAATTACTCTCCCCAACTTCAAAGCCTTATTGAGGCCTTATCTCCTTTAAGAGGTCTTCCCTAAGCCCCCTTTTTTTCTTCTCCCACTCCCTTCTGCATCACCCTTCCTCCCTTTATTCATCCCCACTCCCAGCCCCAAAGCACTTATGAGCATATCTATAATTTATTCATTTATATTAATGTCTGTCTCCTCCTTCTAGAATGTAAGATCCTTGTGGGCAGGTGATGTGTCTGTTTAATGTTGTACTGTACTCTCTCAAGGTCTTAGTACAGTGCTCTGCACAGAGTAAGCACTTAATATGATTGAAATAATATTTTAAATCTCATGACTGGGAAATGTAAATCTTACAAATAAAAAAAATGTGGCAGGTTTAGCACTCCCCTTAGGCCTTCAATTCTTTTGTTCCGAGAAAAAATTATTTGTTTTTCTTTTAGACCCAGTTAATTTCCAGATAGCCCCCTGCCAAGAAAAAAAAAAAAATCAAATCAAGATGAATAAATCCAATCAAATTTAGAAAGAAGATAACAGCTTGCCCATTGACTAGGGCAAGCCTCAACTGACAGATGAAGTGATGTCTGATGACAGATAGATTCTGACCCTTCTATTTCAAACTCTCTCTTGAGAAACTCAGTAGTATCAGTTATGTTCTCTAAGGTCAAGTATTTCATCACCAAGTGATGTATTGAGAAAAGTTATAGGGCAAATCTCCTTGATCCATAAAAAATAAGAAACTTGGTCCCTAGGTATGTTAGCCACAGATAGCTTTGGAGACACTTTAAAAAAAATAATCTCATAAATAAATGTCGGCAAAGAGCTAGCTCTTATTTTCCTTTCATCTTGCATTCTCATTCTCTGCACTTTTGTCTCCTTTCTAACCTCTTCCCTGGTTTGATGATTAATTTTTATTTCAATGAGATAAATTAACTTTTAGAACAACATGTCAGCTGTGTGACCTTGGGCAATTCACTTCACTTATCTGGGCCTCAGTTACCTCATCTGTAAAATGGGGATTAAGAATGTGAGCCCCATTTGGGACAGGGACTGTGTCCAACCTTATTAACTTGAATCTACTCCAGTGTTTAGAACAGTGCTTTGCACATTTTTTTGCACATAAAAAGTACCATTTTTTTTTTTAAGAACTCATTATTTTAAGAACTCATTGTCCATCCACCTCCACATCAAAAAGAACTCCTCACCATTGGCTTTAAAGAACTTAATCACCTTTCTTCCTTCTACCTCACCTCACTATTCTAATACTTCCTAGCCCACACATTTCATTCCTCTAATCCTAACCTTCTCACTGTACCTTGGTCTTGTCTATCTTGCCCCGTCCTCTTGCCGCATCCTACTTCTGGCCTGGAGCTCTCCTCACATCAGACAGGTTATTGCTCTCCCCCACTTCAAAGCCTTGTTGAAGCCACATCTCATCCAAGAAGCCTTCCCTGACTAAGCCCTCCTCTCCTCACACTGTCTTCTGCACTACTCTTACTTGCTCCTTCATTCATCCTCCTTCCAATCTCCACAGCACATACAGATATAGGTATATATCTGTAATTTATTCATTCCTTTATTTATATTAATGTCTTTCTCCCCCCCTAGACTGTGAGCTCACCTTGGGCAGGGAATATGTCTATTATATTGTACTCACCCAGGAGCTTAGTACAGTGCTTTACATTCAGGGAGCACTCAGTAAATGTGACTGAATGAGTGAATGAATTATCCTTACTTCAAAAATACTCTGATGTTTTTGGGTACCAAATCCAAGTGTTATGGTAGTTCTGATGGGTCTGAAGTGTTAGCGATAGTCTTCTATTTTTGTAGAATATGATCCATCATCTATTGAGACCCTTAGCTGGATCTCTTCAACTTGAAGAATTATCATCACACGTCTTTCAGATGTTAACATTTAGAATTTTGGTCAAGTGCATGAATCAGCAATTAGTCCCGTTATTGTAGCTCTTGGCATAACTCTTGTGAAGTAGCTGGGCCTAGTGGAAAGACCACAGGCCTGGGGGTCAGAGGACCTAAATTCTAATCCCACCTCTGACACTTGTCTGCTGTGTGCCCTTAGACAAGTCACTTCACTTCTCTGTGCCTCAATTACCTCATCTATAAAATGGGGATTATGACTGTGAGCCCCATGTGGGGCAACCTGATTACCTTGTATCTACCCCAGCGCTTAGAACAGTGTTTGGCACATCATAAGCACTTAAATACCATAATTATTATTATTAGTAATGCTACTTTTAAACGTGGTGCTCTTGCCAATGTTGATTGGAATGCTCAATGTTCTGGAATGGTTTTGTTAAATAATTATAAGTGAATCAAGCAATGAATCAATGGTATGTATTAAGGACTTATGTTCAGAGGACTCTACTAAGTGCATGGGAGAATACAACAGAATCAGCAGGCACTTTCTGTGCCAGCCAGTTGTGGGCAGGGATGGTCTCTATTGCTGTGTTGTACTTTCCAAAAACATAATACAGTGCTATGCACACAGTAAGCCCTCAATAAATAGGACTGAATGAATGAATAAACTTATAGTCTAGAGATCATATTTTATCTCCCCTAGTGCTTAATACAATATGTGGCACATATGAACAGTGTGACATAGTGGAAAGGGATTCTTCCACTTAGTGGAAAGGCCTGGGATTCAGAGGACCTGGATTCTAATCCCAGCTCCGCCTCTTGTTTGCTTAGTGATCTTGAGCAAGTCACTTAAGTTTTCTGTGCCTCAGTGACCTCATCTGTAAAACGAGAATTAAGACTGTGAGCTCTGTGTGGGACAGGCACTGTGTCCAACCTGATTACTCTACTTCCCAAATACTTAGTAGTGCCTGGCACACAGTAACCACTTATCAAATACCATTTTTTAAAAAAAGCACTTAATTAACCACAATTATTATTATTAGTAGTAGACATTTATTCTGCTCTTCTGGTTTGAAGGTTGTCCTTTCAGCTCCCCATACAACAGCTACTTAGCAATTGGGAATTACGAGACTGGGGTTCCAATCCTGTCTCTGCTCTGTCCATACTCTGCAATCTTAGACCTGCCAATACAGTGGTGATGTATTCCTTGGAATGAGGCTGTATCATGGAGTACATTATCCCATAGACCTGTTACATTATGTACATATCTTTAAGTTACATTTCAAGTTATTAATTTATATTAATGCCTGTCTCCCCCTCTAGACTAAGTTCCTTGTGGGCAGGGAATATATTTGTCAACCTTGTTGTATTGTACTCTCCCAAGCACTTGGTAGAGTGCTCTACACATAGTTCTCAATAAGTACCGATGATGATGACATAACCAATCCAAAACTCCTACAAAAATAATATTAAATCCGTGTTGGTGCCATATACTGTTATTTTAAGCATTACAAAATTATATTTAAACCATTATTAGGTTATCCAAAATGTAGCATGATAATATTTGCTAAATGAGAAGTTGTAGTAGGATTATGAATCTTTGTAGAATGTTACAGAAGTAGAAGGTTTCTCTGCTTCCTCAACATTAGGTAATGACTTTCCAATTTAGCTTTAACAGCCTTCTTCTTGTCTTCATAAAGTACCCTGAGTAGACCATCTTCTTCTGAACACGATTTTACACTCAACTTTTTGCTCCATTTTCTATAACTTTTTTTATTAAATCCATTGGCTCGCATTAGAAGTGATACACAATTGCACAATTCCCAAATTTTAGATAGTGTTTTTTGGCATTTTACAATAAGGTATTAATAATTAAGAATATTCGATCTGTTACCAAAAACTGTCAGTTTAATCTTCACATCGCCAAAGTATGCTCTTTCCTCTCAATCTAAACTGCTACCATGTTAATCCAAGTCTTTACCATATCCCACCTTGATTACTGTATCCCAGCCTCCTGTTGAGCCCTCCCTCTCTCCTCTCTCTCCCCAATCTAGTCTTGAGAAGCAGCGTGGCTCAGTGGAAAGAGCACGGGATTTGGAGTCAGGGCTCATGAGTTCGAATCCCAGCTCTGCCACTTGTCAGCTGTGTGACTGTGGGCAAGTCACTTAATTTCTCTGTGCCTCAGTTCCCTCATCTGTAAAATGGGGATTAAGACTGTGAGCCCCACGTGGGACAACCTGATTCCCCTATGTCTACCCCAGCGCTTAGAACAGTGCTCGGCACATAGTAAGCGCTTAACAAATACCAACATTATTATTAGTCCATACTTGTCTGTTGCCCAGATTATTTTTCTACAAAAAACTTTTCAGTTCATCGTTCCCCACTTCTCAAGACCCTCAGTGGTTGCCCATCCACTTCTGCATCAAACAAAATTCCTTACCATAGGCATTAAAACACACTCTTTTTCCAACCTCACAACACCTTGTTTCCTACTACAACCCAACCCACATACTTCACTCCTTTAATGCCAACCGTACTCACTGCAACTCCATTTCTTCTATCTTGCTGCTGACTTCTAGCCAACCCTTAGCTGTTTCTGGCCTGGAATGCCCTCTCTCTTCATATCCAACAGAAAACCACTCTCCCTTCCTTCAAAGCTTTATTAAAAGCACATCTCCTACAAGAGGCCTTTCCTGACTTAGGCTATCATTTCCTCTCCTCCCACTCCCTTGGGCATTCCTCTTGTACTAGGATTTGCATCCTTTATTCATCCCTCCCTCAGTCCATATAAAATTTATGTACATATCTGTAATTTGTTTATTTATATTTATGTCTCCTTCCCACTCTAGACTCTAAGCTCATTGTGGGTAGGGAACATCTCTACCAACTCTATCATATTCTCATGCAACATTACAGTGTCCTGCACAAAATAAACACTCAATAAAGATGACTGATTTATTGATGCATTAGATTAACAAGGTGTCACATGATAATGACTATCTTTGGGATCATGGGGTGTCTGTGTTGGGGCTTGTGTTTCCCCTCATTTGACATAGATGTCAGAGGATCAGCAAGACTACATCAAGACAATACTGAAATGCTTAGCACATGTGTCTAGTAGTCAGTTCTTTTTTTTTTGTATTTGCTAAGCTCTTACTATGTTCCAGGCACTATACTAAGCACTGGGTTAGACACAAGTTAATCAGGTTGGGCACAGTCCATGTCCCACATGGGTCTCATCATTTTACAGATGAAGTAACTGATGCACAGAGAAAGGAAGACAAGTGGTGAATCTGGGATTAGAACCCAGGTCTTTCTGTCTTGCAGGCCCATGCTCTACCCACTAAGCCTCACTGTTTCTGTTCTCATGAATGAATGTTACAAATTATTCATGGTAATAATAATGATAATGATCAACTTATACCTTATACCTTTAAACCTGCTTTCCTTTAGTCATCTCTAACCATGCCACTGCCTCTTCAACATTCAGTTTTTTCTTTCCCTTTTGCCTCCATTTCTGAAAAAGTAGTATTAGAAAATGTGTAATGCAATAGCTTAAGACTGCACAGGAATGAACTAGTAAGACAGTCATCTTTTCTTAGACAATTCTTTTGCATGATTGTTCTCTGAATAACTGTCATCTTTCCTTAAGGTTTTTCTAATATTTTTCTCTTTTGCACATCATGAAGATTGGTTTAAAGTCAATGGAAGTAGCTGAAACTCTACCTTTTTGTAAAGGTAATACATCCATTCATTGATAGACATGAAAAAGCATCATTGGAAATGGGATGGTCTCCACAAAATGACTAAAAGGAAATGGATTTCATTTGAACCTATCTCCAGAACTGCCTCATAAATTATTGCCATCATCAAAATGTGCATTATACACCTTTCTTCAAGTGTGCAGTGGCTAGCACTGTACAAATCCAGTTAAACTGTCATGATCCCTGTCCTCTGAGATTTAATGATCTAAGGCCCTATAACACAGAAGCACACAGATCTAAACAAAATCCATGACAAATGGTTAAAGGAACTGATAATGTCAGTAGTACTAGTAATTACAACTCTGGAATTTGCTAAAAACTTACTACATACCAGGCCCTGTGGGAGTTACAAAATAATCAGGTCAGACATGGTCCCTGTTTCACATGGGTTTCAGATTCTAAGGGGGATGGAAAACTGGTATTTAATTCCCATTTTAAAGATGAGGGCACTGAGACATGGAGAAGTTAAGTGACTTACCCTAAAATCACACAGCAGACAAATGTCAGAACAGGGATTAGAACCCAGGCTCATGCTATTTCTATCAGGCCATGCTGCTTATCTTCTATTATTTTTAAAGGAAATTTTGAAAATGGTTAACTGTCTTTATATATTTGGGACATTCTGATATCTAGATTATTTTTCTAAAAAAATAAAAAGCTCCAAATACATCTCTACACTCCTCAAAACCTTCCAATGGTTGCTGTTCCATCTCCATATGAAACAAAAACTCTTCACCATTGACTATAAGGAATATAGTCAGTCACCTCCTCAGTCACCTCCTTTCTACTTATCTTCACTCCTCTCCCAGTGTAACCCAGCTCATATACTTCACTCTTCAAAGGTTTTTGCTGACCACTTACTATGTGGAGAGCACTGAAGTGCTTGAGACTATGGAATACAATAGAGTTGGTAGACATGATTCGTAGACATGATTAGAGAAGCAGTATGACTCAGTGGAAAGAGCACGGGCTTGAGAGTCAGAGGTCGTGAGTTCTAATCCTAGCTCTGCCACTTGTCAGCTGTGTGACTTTGGGCAATTCCCTTAACTTCTCTGTGCATCAGTTATCTCATCTGGAAAATGGAGATTAAGACTGTGAGCCCCACGTGGGACAACCTTATTGCCTTGTATCTACTCAGTGCTTAGAACAGTGCTTGGCACAAAGTAAGCGCTTAAATACGAAAATTATTATTACCCACAGGGAGTTTTCAGTCTACAGAGGGAGACATAAATTCATGTATTAGGGATATTAAAGGATAAGAATATTTACATACTGTGAAGCTGTACAAGTGTCACAGTGCTTAAGGGGTACATAGCTAAATTCATACTCTCCAGGAGAAGGGGGTGGTCCATAGTGATGAAGACAATCCTCCTAGAAAGGTGTAGGAGGTTTGGGATGAAGTAAAGGCAATTGGCAGGAATAAGATCCCAGGTGACCTTAAAGAGGGATACTTCTGTGGAATGGTGGGTGTGGAAGTCAGATTGGAAGGAATCAAGGAGAGAATTGGAGGAGAGGAAGTGGAGGCAGTGGGCATAATTAACTACATGTTATTCATTTTGATGTCTGTCTCATAACTTGATTGTAAACTCCTTTTACACTCCCAAACCCTCAATTAAGCCCCATATACACAGTAGCCTGTAAATTCCTTGAGGGCAGCCTTCTCTTCCAAGTGCTTTTTACAGTCCACTGC
This sequence comes from Ornithorhynchus anatinus, assembly GCF_004115215.2. Classification (NCBI taxonomy): domain Eukaryota; kingdom Metazoa; phylum Chordata; class Mammalia; order Monotremata; family Ornithorhynchidae; genus Ornithorhynchus; species Ornithorhynchus anatinus. The sequence continues at coordinate 115,263,798 of NC_041729.1, forward strand.
ACAGTAGAATCTAAGCTCCTTGAGGGCAGAGGTCATATTTAATGCTTTTGTACTGTCCCAAATTCCACACAATTGCCTAATTTAAGGACAGGGACTGTTTAATAGCTTTGCTGTACTCTCCCAAGTACTCAGTATAGTGCTATGTGCATAGTAAGCACTCAATAAAAATGACTAATAAATACTCAGGGTTGTTAGGACTAAAGAGTAACAGCAGTGAATAGTAATAGTATGACCAACTTCAAAAACAAAAGAAGCACTGGAGTAGATAGAAGCAAATCGGGTGGGATGCAAAAAGCAGTCCAGGCTCTCCCACTAAAGAACAGTCATCCATAAAAACTAATGCAGAGACAAAATTGCTACAAAACTAGGCTGGACTTTCCCTTGAGTTAAACACTGGAACTATTGGGTCATATTAAGCTTTGAGAAGTTCAACTAACAATGACCAAAATGGCAAGGATTAGTCTTCCCATCTCTTATTTTCCAAATGCAGAGTATTTTTTCTTAGCTAAAAAAAAAAAAAATCTAGGACACCTATTTTTAGTGGCAATGCATTGCTATATGTGTTCATGTTAATGACTTGAATAATAAACTTTAATCCACTTTGATTTTTTAATATATTGAGTTTGTTGTCCCTACTTTCATTTTACATTTACTTATTTTCACTGCTTCATTGAATTTTGAAAAAAAAAAAAAATTCTCACTACTGGAATCTCTAAATCCAATATTAACTGAATTCTAGAAAAATAAGATTCCACTGAATATCATAATGAGTGAACTTTGGATTATTTTTGGTTAAAACATAACAGGATTTATAACTAGGTGTGATTTAATTGTTACACTTCAAACTGAATTTTGAATCACTGCCATAGAATTCTATAATTTTTTTCTTCAGTTTGACCCTTTTTACTCTTTTTTCACCAAACAATTCTGTTGTCAAATTTGAAGAGATGTCACCTTTATTAACACTCAGCCGTAGAGTCTGAGACGAGCTCATAGAAGGCTGTGGAAGGTTATCAAAGTGATTTCATCTTAAGCCAATATATCTGTCATTCATTCAATCATATTTATTGAGCACTTAGTGTGCAGAGCACTGTACTAAGAACTTGGAAAATACAATTTGGCAATAGAGACAATCCCTACCCAACAACGGGCTTGCAGAACAGCATCCCTGCCATAAGGACCTGAGTTGGAGGGTGTATGAGAATTGCAACAAGTCTCTCAGATTCTGACTGGGAGCCAACTGCTACTTTGTCAGGGGTCCAACTGCTACCCCTTTCCTCCAGCCTCTAGCACAGGGCATGGAATTTTTCAGCTGTTTGTGAACTGAAGCTAAATAGGATAAAGGTCATTCATTCAGTCATATTTGAGTGCTTATTGGGTGAAGAGCACTGTACTAAGTGCCTGGGGGAGTACAATACAATAATAAATGGACACATTCCCTGCCCACAAAGATCTCACAGTTCAGAGGTGGGTAGACACACAATATAAATTATAGATATGTACATAATGTCTCTGGGGCTAGAAGGTAGGGGGATAAACAAAAGGAGGAAGTCAGAGCTATGTAGAAAGGAGTGGGAGAGAAGGAAAGGGAGCTTAGTCAGGGAAAGCCTCTCGGAGGAGATGTGCCCTCAATAAGGCTTTGAAGGTGGGGAGAGTAGTTGTCTGTGGGATTTGAGAAGGGAGGATATTCCAGGCCAGAGGCAAGATGCAGGCTAGGGGTCTGTGGCAAGACAGATGAGATCAAGGCACGGTGATAAAGTTAGCATTAGAGGAGTGCAGTATGCAGGTTGCATTTTAGTAGAAGAGTAGTGAGGTAAGAGAGGAGGAAGAGGAAAGGTGATTGAGTGCTTAAAAGCCAATGGTGAGAAGTTTCTTTTTTATGCGGAGGTGGATTCATTCATTTAATCATATGTATTGAGCGCTTACTGTGTGGATGTGAAACCACTGGAGTTTCTGGAGGAGTGGGGAAACATGTTGGGAGCATTTTTGTAGAAAAGTGATCCAGACAGCAGAATGAAATATGTACTTGAGTGGGGAGAGACAGGAGGCTGGAAGGTCAACAAGGAGGCTAATGTAGTAATCTAGGTAGGATAGGATAAATGCTTAGATTAACCAATAGCAGTTTTCATGGAGAGGAAAAGGCAGATTTTAGTGATGTTGTGAAGGTGGGACTGACAGGATTTAGTGATGGATTGGATATGTGGATTGAATGAGAGAGAGGAATCAAGGATAATGCCAAAGTTATGGGTTTGTGAGACAGGAAGGTTGGTCGTGCTATCTACAATGATGGGACAGTCCTTTAGTTTTAAAGACTCTTTACAGACTGGAAAGATGGGTAATCTCCCAGAAAAAAAATAATTATCTATCTGAACCTCTTTGAAAAACAGCCAAACTATACAGAAATCCAGTTCTATTAGGCAAATCAATCCTACTGCCCACAGTGGAGATATTGACCATTCATCACACAAATGCACTCAATTGTTAAGTTTAACTGGGATAGGCTAAAGATGAATCTGATGAAGTCCACCCAGATGGTGTAAATATTCAGAGCTGAACAAAATTAATGTTCACTGATTATCACAACTAACACTGTCACTAGAGGGTGTTACAGAGGGTTGCAGCTTTTCAAGAGCCAAGCTGCTGTAATTGTAAATATCAGTCATTAACAAGACAAATGTAGTACTTCACATGGCAACAGGAAGAACAAAAGCCAAACATCTGGACACTTTCTGGGTTCAGGGTGCAGTGCTGAGCACCCATTGGGGTAAAAGTGAGAAGCAGCATGGCTCAGTGGCAAGAGCCTGGGCTTCAGAGTCGGAGGTCATGAGTTCAAATCCCAGATATGCCACTTGTCAGCTGTGTGACAGTGGGTAAGTCACTTCATTTCTCTGTGCCTCAGTTACCTCATCTGTAAAATGGGGATTAACTGTGATCCTCACGTGGGACGACCTGATTACCCTGTATCTACCCCAGCGCTTAGAACAGTGCTCTGCACATATGTTCTTAAATACCAACATTTTTTAAAAGGGAGAAGCGTGCGTGTGTGCGTGTGCATGCGTGAGAGAGCGAGAGAGAGAGAGCGACATGGGGGGAGGCTGGCTTGGATGTAAGAAAGGATAAAGTTTTGAGACCACAGTGTTCCTGTTTTTAAGAGATGCTGAAACCTCTTGGCAGGATTTGGCTGAGAAGTTGACAGTGAGAGAGATGAGATAGAGGTGCAGTGAGTAGGTTGACATTTGCAGAGTGGAGTGTGCAGGCTGGGCTATAGTAGTAAATCAGGAAGGTAAGATAAGATGGGGCAAGGTGACCGAGTGCTTTAAAGCTGATGGTAAGGAGCTTCTATTTCAGGCTGGGATGGCTGGGCAACCATTGGAGGTTCTTGAGGAGTGGGGAAACTTGAATTGAACATTTTCATAGAAAAATGATCTTCGCAGCAGAGGGAGACAGAATGCAGGCAGCAAGGAGGCTGATGCAATAATCAAGGTAGGATATGATAAGTGCTTGGATTAATGTTGTAGCAGTTTGGATGGAGATGAAAGGCAGATTTTAGTGATGTTCCAGAGTTGAACTGACAGGATTTGGTGGCAGATTGAATATTTGGGTTGAATGAGAGAGAAGGGTAGAGGATAATGCCAAGGTTATGGGTCTGTGATACAGGGAGGATCATGGTGCTGTCTACAGTAACTTGGAGAGGGCTGGGTTTGGCTGGGAAGATAAGGAGTTCTGTTTTGTACATGTGAAACTTGAGGTAGTCAGTAGGACATCCAAGTAGAGATGTACTGAAGGCAGGAAAAAAAAAGAGACCAGAGAAGGAGAGAGATCAGGGCTGGAGATGTAAATTTGGGAATCATCTCCATAGAGATGGTAGTTAAAGTCATGTGAGCAAATGATTTCTCCAAGGGAGGGGTGTAGATGGAGAATAGAAGGGTACCTAGAACTGAACAATAAGGGACCCTCACAGTTCACTGCAGTCTTCCTCCTATAATTTCTCTCTAAACTTTTCAAGAGTTGTTTACACCTGCAGTCTCTACTTTCTCTCCTCCAATTCTTCCCTAGATCCTCTTCAATCTGGTTTCTGCCCCCTTGACTCTGCCAAAATAGCCCTCTAATAGTCAATGACATTATTCTCAACAAATCTGACAGCCTCTACTCCATCCTAATTCTCCTAGACCTCTCAACCACCTATGACACTATAGACCATCCACTTCTCCTTGAAAGTGTATCCAACCTTGGATTCACTGACAACATTCTCTCTTGGTTCTTCCCCGCTTTCTGACTGTTCCTTCTCAGTCTTCTCAGTCTCTTTTGCTGGCCCCACCTCTGCCTCCTACCCTCTGACAGTAGTGGTCCCTCAAGTCTCAGTTCTAGGTCCCCTATTCTCCCTCTACATCCACTCCCTTCTCATTTGCGCCCATGGCTTCAACTGCCATCTCTATATAGATGATTCTCAAATCTACTTCTCCATCCTAACCTCTTTCCTTCCCTGCAATCTTGTATTTCCTCCTACCTTCAAGACATAGCTACTTATATGTCCTGTCAACACCTCATATTAAACATGTCCAAAACTGAATTCCTTATCTTCCCACCCAAACCCTGTCCTACCCATCTTTACCATCAATGTAGAAAGCACCACTATTCTCCTTACCTTACAAGCCTGTAACCTTGGCATTGTCCTCTGTTCCTCTCTCTCAGTCCAACCATATATTCAGTCTGTCACCAAATTGTGTCAATTCTACCTTCATAACATTGCTAAAATCTATATTTTCCTCTCCATTTAAACTGCTACCATGCTGATGTAAACACTTATCCTGTCCTGCTCTGACTGCCACATCTGCCTCCTCACTGACCTCCTGGCCTCCTGTCTCTACCCACTCCAATCCATACTTCACTCTGTTACATGAATCATTCATTTATCAGCAAAAACATTCAGGTCATGTCTCCCCCTTCCTCAAGAATCGCCAGTGGCTGCCCATTTAACTCCACATAGAAAACAAACTCTTTATCATTGACTTTAAAGCATCCAGTCAGCTCTTCCCATCCTTCGTCACCTCATTAACCTCCTACCTGTCCAGCCTGTGCACTCCACTCTAGGCCAGCTCACTCACTGTGCCCCAATCTCATATATCTTGCAACTGATCCCTTTCCCACATCTTCCTACACATCCTGGAATTACCTACCCCTCTATGTCTTGCCACTGACCCCTTTCCTACATCCTTCTCCACATCCTGGAATTATCTCCCCCTCTATATATGCCAGACCACCATTCTCTTCACCTTCAAAGCATTACTAAGATCACATCTCCTTCAAGAGGCCTTCCCTGACAGCTCTCTTCCCCAGCTCGCTCTGCTTTTGGCACCCTCTATGCACTTGTATATGTGACTTTTGGACACTTGATATTCAGCCAACTCCAAAGCACATATGCACATTTTAAAATTATATTTTATATATATTATAAATTATTTATTCATATTAATGTCTGTCTCCCCCTCTAGACTGTAAGCTCATTATAGACAGGGAACTAGTCAGCTAATTCTGTTGTATTTTTATCCCCCAGCTGCTTAGGACAGTGCTCTGCACATAGTAAGCATTTAATAAATACAATTGATTGACTGAGGACAGGGATGGACTGATGGGTGAGGTCAGGGAAGTTTAAGGGCTGTAAGTGAAGATGTCAACAGCAGTAACTGCTTAATTGGGTGTTTGCATGATTAAATTGCTGAATTGTACGTGGGTCCTTGGGCCCTCAACCATGAAGAGGAAAATGTTTAGGAGTAAACGGAGGACTTGGTTAATATAAAGACAGGCAGATGTTGATATGCAAATATCCAGACCCGACACACCAGGTAACACAAGTATCCACCACTATCTGGCATTAAGGGCAAGAAACAAGGGGAAGCTCAGTGCTTGACTCAGTGACACAGCCCTGTCTGGGGAGGAAGAGCTGGGGGCAGAGAGGAAGGGTCTCTAGATGCCCATGGTAATGGGGTGGGGCAGTGCCCGCCACTGTGGACACAGTCCCACCTGCTGAGACACCTTGTTCTCTCTGCAGTGCCTGCCACTGTGGACACACCCACTTCAGAAAGTCCCATATTCTATCATAAGGTCATTCTAGTATGTATATCTATAAAGTTTTCTTGGTAAAGATAATAATAAATAATAAAGATAATAATAATGCTGGTATTTGTTAAACGCTTACTATGTGCAGAACACTGTTCTAAGCGCTGGGGTAGATACAGGATAATCAGGTTGTCCCACATTAGGCCCTCAGTCTTAATCTCCATTTTAGAGATGAGGTAACTGAGGCACAGAGAAGTTAAGTGAGTTGCCCACAGTCACATAGCTGACAAGCGGTGGAGCAGGGATTCAAACCTGTGACCTCTGACTCCCAAGCCCCTTCTCTTTCCATTGAGTCATGCATGCTTCTCTAGATACGAAAGTGGTTTACCATTGCCACCTTCCACATAGTAAAAACTTGATTCCCTGCCATTGTCTTTGACCAACGTTTGATCATTTAATCATCCTTTGACTTTGACTCTCTTTCCCATACTGCTGCTTCCCAACACAAGTGAACAGACTTTTTCTGACACTTCAGTTTAGACCTTTCTATTATGGGCAGGGCTATATGGCATAGCTCTAACCTTCAGCAGCGTATGCAAACTCTCCTGCCACAATAAGATGTCAATTCATAGGAGAAGGAGTCCATACTATGAAGACACAAATGGGAGTCAAATTTGGGGGTGCATGCCTGGAAGCCAGACTCCCTTTTGTCAGTATCCAGTTGTTCTCATTGTTATATTCACCCAGACCATGAGGGCCTAAAATGGAAGAGTTAAGTGGGTCAGGGCATGGAGCATGTGGTATAACATGAAGGCAGATTACCCTTATCTTTCTTGCTATCCCTGGCACCCAGGCCATGAAGACCCAATTGGAGAGTCAAATTGGTGAGGCACAAGGTGTGATTCTAGACCTTTCATGGGCAGCCACATGTTACTTTTTACCCCTTTACTGGAGTCTAGCTCCAGAAGTCCCATACAAAAGCCATATAGGGAATGTATCACATGAAAACAGTGCCACTTTCACCAACACCCATACTTTTTTGCTCTCTTTGGGTTATGAAGAAGTAATGGAAGAACCGTATGTTGTGAAGCCAGACCTCCATTTTGCTGATGCCACATTTTCATGCTCTCTCAAGTGCCTGGGCCCTGAAGATCTGGACATGAATCAGATGGGGGTGGGTGCAGGTCATGAAGTCACATTGCCCTTTTTCATGCATCCAAACTTTCTTGCTCATTTGTGCTTGGTTAATCAAGCCCCATATGGGAGAGTTAAAAGGGAGTGCAGAGTATGAAGTCAGCTATCCTGTTTAGCCAGAACCCAAATTTGCTTGCTCTCTCTGTTGCTCTGTCCATGAAAACCAGATGTAAGAGTCAAACTTGGAAGATAATGGCATGAAACCAGTCTCCTATTGCTGACAGCCTAATTTTTTTTTATTTTGGCCTCCCCTGAAACCTGGACCATTAAGACGCAGTGAGAGTCAAATTTGGTGGTGCATGGCATGAAGCCAGACTTCATTGCCAAGAGCTGTTTCTTGCTCTGTCACCCAGACCCAACTGGTGACTCATATTGGGTTGGGCATGTGATGAAGCTAGATTTTCTTTATGATGAAGCTAGAATCCCTTTACTAGTACCTGTCTTTCTTGACCTAAGCACCTGGGTCACTGAGCTACACGGAAGTTGGGGGGAGTTGGCATGAACCCCATGCCCTTTTGCCAGCACCAATGTTTTCTTGCTATTCCTAGAACATGAACAGCAAAAGGAAGAGTCATATCAGTGAGGTTGTAGAATGAAACCAGACCCTCACTTTTGCAGGCGGTCATATTTTTCCTGCACTCCCAAATGATTAAGCCAATAAAAACCAAATAGATTAGGCAAATTATGGGTTGCAAGGCATGAAAGCACACTATTTTAATAATAATAATAAATAATAATAATAACGCTGGTATTTGTTAAGCACTTACTATGTGCCAAGCACTCTAAGTGTTGGGGTAGATACAAGGTAATTAGGTTGTCCCACGTGGGGTTCCCAGTCTTCATCCCTATTTTACAGATGAGGTAACTGAGACACAGAAAAGCTAAGTGACTTGCCCAAGGTCACACAGCTGGTAAGTGGTGGAGCCGGGATTAGAACCCATGACCTCTGACTCCCAAGTCCATGCTCTTTAATGTTAGTATTTGTTAAGCGCTTACTATGTGCAGGACACTGTTCTAAGTGCTGGGGTACATACAGGGTCATCAGGTTGTCCCAGGTGGGGCTCACAGTCTTAATCCCCGTTTTACAGAAGAGGTAACTGAGGCACAGAGAAGTGAAGTGACTTGCCCAAGGTCACAGTTGACAAGTGGCGGAGCTGGGATACGACCCATGACCTCTGACTCCCAGTCCCGGGCTCTTTCTACTGAGCCACGCTGATTCTCTTTCCATTAAGCCATGCTGTTTTGGTGAGCATCCATATTTTTCTTGCTCTCCCAGTCACCTGGGCCATGAAGAACCAGAAGTAGAGTTAAGTTTCAGAATACATGGCATGAAATACACCACCTTTTGCCATGAGGCATATGTTCTTTCCCCTTCCTGGTACCTGGACAATGAAAACCCAAATGGGAGAGCCAAATTTGGGGATGCATTGCAGCAGACCACCATGTTGTGCACATCCATATTTTTCTTGGGTTCCCTGACCCATGAAGAGTAAATGGGAAAGTCAAAGTGAGGAGTACATGTTATCAAGGCATGCCTCTGCTTTGTCAGCCACCACATTTTTAATGCTTTCCCAAGATCCTGGAATATGAAGGCCCAAGTAAGGAGTCCTAGTAGTGAGGGCTGGGGGTTATAATCTACGAAGTCAGAACCCCCATAATTTTCTTGGCCTAAGTAACTGGCTCAGGAAAACCTAAAGGGGAGAACCTGACATGAGGTTCATCCCATCTGACAGCCTCTGTATTTTCTTGCTTTCCTGGGTACCAGTCCATAGAGACCTACTGGGAACAGTCAGGCAATTGTATTTATTGAGTGCTTACTGATTGCAGAGCACTGTACCAAACACTTGGGAGAGTACAATATCACAAGAAAAAGACATTCCCTGCCCACAGTGAGCTTAAAGTATAAAGGCTGCATGTCATGAAGGCAGACTTATGCTTTGCAATCACTCATATTTTTAATTCTTTCCCAAGCACCTGGGACATGAAGACACAAATGGGAGTGTTAAATTGGGAAATGCAAGGCTTGAAATCTGATCACATTTGTTGTCTTAAGTGCCTACTATGTGACAAGCATTGTTCTAAGCACTGGGGTAGAGAGAAGTTAACCAATCAGGCACAGGGACTATCCTACCTGGGGCAGCAGTCTAACTAAGCAAGTAGCCCAGGTATTGAATTCGACTTTTACAGTTGAGGAAAATGAATCTCAGAAAAGTTAAATATGGCTCACAGGCCATACAGCAAGCAATTGATAGAGCCAGGCCTAGAAACCAGGTTCTCTGACCCCCAAACTTGTGCTTTTTTCTACTAGGCCATGCTATTTCAGTTTTTTGTGGGTTTTTTTGTTTTGTTTTGTTTTTAAGGTAGCAATGTTTTTCTTGTTCCCCTTAGGATCTGGGACATGAAGATCCAATGGAAGGTTGAGTCGAGGGTTCATGGATGAAACCAGATGACCCTTTTCCTCATTCTCTATGGAACAATTAGGCCCAGTAATGAAGTCAAATTGGGGGTGCACAGCACCAATCCAGGTCCTCTATTGCTTGCAGCAATATGGTTCTTCCTCCTGGCATCTAGGTCATGAAGATCTAAAGGGAGTATCAAATTGAGGGGTGCATATTGTGAAGGAAGACTTTTGTTTTGCTGGCACCCACAGTTTAAATGCTATCATAAACACCCAGGCTACAAAAACCTAAATGGGAGAGTAAAATATGGGGGTACAGGTAATGAAACCAGCTCACCCTTTGGTAGCACCTGGTCCATGAAGACCCAAAGAGAAATTTGTTGGGTTTGCCTGACATGAACCAACAGCTTTGGCCAACAGTAATAATAATAATAATAATAATAATGGTACTTGTTGAGTGCTTACTATTTGCTAGGCACTGTACTAAGCACTGGGTTGGATACAAGCAAATCAGAGACACAGTCTCTGTTCCCTTTGAGGCTCAGTCTCAAAATCCGTTTTAAAAATGAGCTTACTGAGGCACAGAGAAGTGAAGCGACTTGCACAGCAGATAAGTGTGGAGCTAGGAGTAGAACCTAAGACCTTCTAACTCCCAGGCCCGGGCTCTATCCACTATGCCATGCTGCTGCCCAAACCCCATGCTGATTCCTATATCTACCATGCTCTCCTTGGTATTCAGGTAATGAAAACCCATTTGCAGATTCAGATTTAGGGGTTCATAGAATGAAACCAAACCACCCTTATGGGCACCCATGTTTTCTGGCTCTTTGGTACCTAGAACAGTAGCTAAAGTAGGAAGCAAAATTTGGGGGTTCATAGAATAAAGTTTATTCCCATTTTGCTGGAAAATGTTTTCCTTGATCTCCCTGCACTTGGGCAGTGAAGAACCAAATGTGAAAGTCAAAAATAGGGAGTATGGAACAAAGCTGGATTCACCCTTTTATGAAGACCCAAATTTTCTTGCCCTCTGGTGCTTGGACCATGTAGGTCCAGTGCGAGAAGTAATATTCATCAGTGCAGGGGATGAAGCTAGAATGCTTTTACATAGCACTCATATTTCTTGCTCTCAACACTTGGAATTGAAGAGTCAAAGGGGAGAGAAGATTGGGAGTGCATGGCATGAAGGCTATCCCCATTCTGCAAATATATTTTCTTGATTTCTCTGGCACTGGCCCAGGAAGACCCAATGAGAGCTATATGAGGGAATTCATGGCATGAAGCCAAGGCCCTTACTGCCAGTAGTCATATGTTTCTTACTCTCCTTGGCAAAAGGGCCACAAAATCCCAAAAGGAGACAGATTTAAATAGATTTGTGTACCTGTTCTCCTTGGTTCCTGGTCAGTGAAACCCAAATGGAAGTAAAATTGGGAGTGCATGGCATTAAACCAGAACCCCTTTTGCAGTCATCCATATTTTTTTGCTCACTGGGGCCTGATCCATAAAGATTCAGATGTGAGAGCCAATTTTTGGGTGCATTACAGCAGACCACCATTTTGTGCACACCCATATTTTTCTTGGATTCCCTGACACATGAAGAGTCAGTAGAAAAGTCCAATTGAAAGGCTCATGTTATGAAGACACCTCTGCTTTGCCAGCACCCATATTTTTAATGCTCTCTCAAGCCACCCTTTTGAAGACCCAAGGGGAGTCAAACTCAGGAGTGCACAGAATGTAGTTAATTTCTGGCAGTCATATGTTTCTTGCTCTCAGGCTCTGAGAGTTGAATTTGGAGGTGCATGGTATGAACCTGACCTCCTTTTGCTGACAACTATGCTTCTTGCTCTCCCTGTCAACGAAAGTGTTTAGATCCATTTGAGACCAAACATAAACCAAACATTTTTCTGGCTACTCCATCATTCTTGGTCTTCCTGGTGCCTGGGAAAGGAAGACCCAGTGGTAGAATTAAATTAAGGGGTGCATAGCATGACACTAAACTCCCTTTTGGCAGCAACCATAACTCTTTCGCTCACCCTGGCACCCAGGCCTTGAAGTCCCAAACTGAGGAGTTAAAGGGGTTGGGAGGAAAAACAGATCCTGTTTTTACTGGCAGCTCTATTATTCATATCTCCCTGGTGCTGAGGTCATTAAAACCCAAATGAGAGACTCAATGGTTGGGAGGAGGGGTAGAGGCTATGAATATTGGCATAAAGCCAGGCCAAAGTTTTTGCTGGCACGCACATCCTTCTTGCTCTCCCTACTGCCTGGGCCATGGAGACCCAATGGGAGAGTCAAATTAGGAAGTGATTGGCATGAAGCCAAACTCCCTTTTGCCAGCAACCGTATCTTTTTTTTGCTCTTTTCTAGCATCCAGGACTTGAAGTCCAAAATTAAATCATATTGGGAGAGAGAGAGAGAGAGAGCATTGGCATGAAGCCAGACATTCTTTTTTATGGGCAGCCATATGGTTCATTTTCTCCTAGGTGCCCAGGCCATGAAGACCCAACTGGGTGAGTTAAATTCAGTGGGGAGGAGGGATATTAGCATGAAGCCAGGCCAACATTTTTACTGATGCCCAGGTATTTTTTGCTCTCCCTGCTACCTGGGCCAGGAAGACCTAGTAGTAGATTCAAATTAGGAAGTGCTTGGCATGAAGCCAAACTCCCTTGAGCTAGCAGTCATATTTTTTGCTCCCTGTGGTATCCAGGACCTGAAGACTACAACTGGGGAGTCAAAAGGGGCAGGGGGTTGTGGGGGTTGTCAGTGGCATGAGGCCAGATCCTGTTTTTGCTGGTATCTTTATTATTGGTGATCTCCCAGGCCATGAAGACCTAAATGGTACAGTCAAATTTAATGGAGCGGAGGGATACTGGCATTAAAATAGGCCAAAAAAAACTTTACTGGTCCCTACCTCTTTCTTACTCTCCCTAGTGCCTGAGCCATGAAGACCCAATGGGAGAATCCATTAAGGAGTGCATGACATGAAGTCAAACTCCTTTTGGCCAGCAACCATATCTTTTTTTATTCTCCCTAGCCCTAAGGACTTGAAGTTCCAAATTAGAATTAAATCATACAAGGAGGGGGAGATCATTGGCATGTCTTCTTTGCTCTCCCTGGCACCAGGCATTGAAACCCCAAAAGTTGGAGATTAAAATTTGGGATCGTATACAGGGGGAGTGATTGGCATTGCCAGGCCTTGTTTTTGGCTGGCAGCAATATCTTTCATTCTCTCTCTAGTTCCTGGGCTTTGAAGACCCAAATGGGAGAGATAAAATGTGTTTTAGGGAATAATATTGGCATGAAGCCCGATCATCCCTTTGTCTGGCACTTACATTTTTTGCTCTCCCTGGTGCCTGGACCATGAAGAACGAGTCAAGTTAGGAAGTGTCATGAGACCTAACTCCCTTGTGCCAGCAACCATATCTATTTGGCTCTCCTGGGTACCAGGCCTCAAAGTCCCAGATTGGAGTGTCAAATTTGGGTGAGGTGCAGGGAGAGTGATGGGCATGAAGCTAGGTGATGCTTTTAAGAGAAGCAGCGTGGCTCAGTGGAAAGAGCATGGGCTTTGGAGGCAGAGGTCATGAGTTCGAATCCCAGCTCTGCCACCTGTCAGCTGTGTGACCGTGGGCAAGTCACTTAACTTCTCTGTGCCTCAGTTACCTCATCTGTAAAATGGGGATTAAGACTGTGAGCCCCACGTGGGACATCCTGATTCCCCTGTGTCTACCCCAGCGCTTAGAACAGTGCTCGGCACATAGTAAGCGCTTAACAAATACCAACATTATTATTATTTTTTCTGTCAGCCATATTTTTCATGCTCTCCCTGGTGTGTGGGCCATGAACACCCAATGGGAGAGTAAAATTAAGAAGTGCATGGCATAAAGCCAGATTCCAGTTTGCCAGCACCCATATTTATTTTTCTCTCCCTGAAGTCACAAACTGGAGAGTCAAATATGATGGGGCTGATATTGGTTTTAAGCCAGATCCTGTTTTGCTGGCCACCATATTCACCATGATTTCCCCAAAGTGTCAGATGCATGGATAGGGAGAGGAAAATTTTGGCATGAAGCCAGGCCAACATTTTTGCTCTCCCTGCTGCCTGGGCCATGAAGATCCCAATGGAAGAGTCAAATTAGGAAGCGCATAACATGAAGCCAAACTTCCCTTTGCCAGCACCCGTATCTTTCTTGCTCTCCCTGGCACCTTGGCTTTTAAATTGCAAATTAGGGAGTCAAATGAGGAGTGGTTTTTGGCTTGAAGCCAGGTCCTATTTTTGTTGGCAGCTATATTGCACGTGTTCTCTGTTGGCTGAGTCATGAAGAGCCAAATGGGACAGTTAAATTGGCGAGGAATGGAAAAAAAACATTGACATGAAGCCAAGCCAACCCCTTTGAAGGCAGCTACATCTTTCTGTTTTCCCTGGGGCCTGGGCCATGAAGACACAATGGAACAGTCAAATGGCATGAAGCCAACCCCCCCTTATCATTCTTGCTCTCCCTGGCACCCAGACCTTGAAATCCCTCAGTGAAGAGTTATACTGAGGGCCGGGAGAAATGACATTAAGCCAGACCCTGTTTTTGTTCTCTAAGTCTATGAGGACCCATATGGGAGAATCAAATTGGAGGAGACAGTGACATGAAGCTAGGTGTACCCTATTTTTCTTTCCCTGGGCCATAAAGGCCCAAATGTGAGAGTCTAATTGGGGTGCACAACGTAAAGCCAAACTTACTTTTGTTGGCACCTATATTTTTCTCACTCTCCCTTATGTCCAGACCTTGAAGACCCAAATGGGAATGTCACAAAAAGGCATAAAAGGTCAAACCACCCACTTACCAGCACCAATAATTTCTTGCTCTCCCTGGCAGCTGGGCTATGTATATAGACCCTATGCAAGTCAGATTTGGGGAGATGCTATGAAGTTCACCTCCCTTGGGTACCCATATTATCTTGTTCTCCATGGCACCTGGGCCTTAGAGACCCAAATGGGAGTGTATTTGTTCTGCATGGCCTGAAGCCAACCCACATCCTTCTTGCTGACAATGTCAGCTAGACCCACAGACACAGCATCATCTGGGAGGAGATTGACAGTGTCAGCCAGACACACAAAGGGTTGACCCTGCCCCTGGGTCGGGGGGAGAGTGGGGGTGGTTCACAGTATCAGCCAAACCCCACCTACACAGGTAATAATAATGTTGGTATTTGTTAAGCGCTTACTATGTGCCGAGCACTGTTCTAAGCGCTGGGGTAGACATAGGGGAATCAGGTTGTCCCACGTGGGGCTCACAGTCTTAATCCCCATTTTACAGATGAGGGAACTGAGGCACGGAGAAGTTAAGTGACTTGCCCACAGTCACACAGCCGACAAGTGGCAGAGCTGGGATTCGAACTCATGAGCCCTGACTCTAAAGCCCGTGCTCTTTCCACTGAGCCACACTGCTTCTCAACCCTGCCTCAAGGAGGGGTTCACAGTATTAGCCAGATCCATGGACAGCATCGATTCTGCCCTCAGGGGGATTCAAAGTATTAGCTAGAGACACGGACAGAGTGTTGACCCTCCCCCCTGGTGGGAGGGGGTGGAACAGACAGAGGGTGGGTTCACAGTATTGGATGGATACATGATTGCCTCAACCTAAACTACAATACAATGCGCTTACTGTTTGCAGGACACTTAAGATCACAATTTAAAATTGTGTTTAATAAAGTACAGTACTGTCCTGAGCTCTTGAGAGTGTTAACAGGCAGACCAGTGACTTCTCACCATAATAAGGATGGATACAAATTAGTGATTTATAACCAGTAGGATGAATAAGGTTAAATTCTTCAAAGAGCTTTGTGTTTTATCTTTTGAATGGGTGAGAGTTTCTGCCTTCATTGGTTTAGGGTCCTATTAGGGTCTAGAGATACAAGCCCTTCACATTACAATCACTTTTAAGGGAAATAGACAAATTCATCACATTCAAGCATGTGAAGTACCAAGGATGACTTTTGGATGCAACCTTGAAAGAAGGTGTTTCATCAAGACTACTCCTGGAAGACGTTGCTTGCAAAGATGGGGACAGCTGGGATCTATAAGGTTTGGTGGGAGTGTGCCAGGAACAGTGAGCAGTTTAATTTGGAAAGAAGAATGCAGGTAGCGGGAGAGCAGAGCAGGAGGTACAGGAGTACTTCTACTGGGGTGACCAAAGTTGTGACAACATGGGGAAGAAGACCCCTGTAAAAGAACAATGGGTAAAGCCCTCCCAACAGCACCTCCTCCACCATGACCGGTGTACACTGGGATCAACCCAGCACTGAGCTTTTGGGAAGATGAAGATACAGTGTCCCTGTCTTTGATGACCTTTCAGACCACTAGGATAGGGGAAGAGAAACAGACCGAGACATAAAGATAGAGAACATGCACCACCCCCATCATAGACCCCATATGCTCCATCTGTCTGTCAGTAGGTGTCATCTGTCATCATTGTCAGTATCACCATCAATATGCAACACCCTCCCCAAACCCACATAATTCAGCAATATTTACATCAAAATCATTTCCAAAACCCACATTTCATTATCAGTATCCCAGTCAATGTCCAACACCCTCCCTACACCCACACTGTCAGCAACATTTACATCAAAATCATTTCTGAAACTCAGAATCATTATTTTCCCCAAATCCCTCCCATTCCCTGACTTTCTCCAAACCCCTCCCTCCCACCACTTTCCACAAAGCCTTCCCTTCCCACACAGCAACATCATCATCAATACATTAAACATCAGGCCTCCCAGACCCACCCTAAAAAAGGGGGGGGGGGGCTATAACTAGTATAGCCAGAGCCTCCCCTACTCACCAAAGCCCTAGGAAAACCACACTCTCCTTACCATCTGTAGACTAGGTAAGTGAGGCAACAAGAGCTTTATATAGGGCAGGGTGTGGCCCATGAGCCTCTGGGTCTTTAAAGGGGGCAATGCCTCCTTTTCCTAATTAGAGGCACTTGGAGAAATGATTGGGGGTTTAAAGGAAGGATTGTCCTACAAGACTGAAAACACCTGAGTGCAGCACCTGGATCTGCTTACCTATAGGTCAGTAAAGGGCTTTTCCCCATGGGAACACTTTGGTGGTGGTGGAGGTGATAAGAATTTCCCTAACAACTCTGAGAAGGTTTGTGGAGCCCCAACCTTCTCCTGTAATATCTATTAATTCTACTGTTGTCTCCTAAACCCTTAATATGGTGCTCTGCAGCCAGTAAGTGCCCAATTAATGGAATACATTGATTGGGAAGTGAAATGCCAATCATCATATGCAACTCTGTGCCCGGAAGTGCAGAGAGCCAGCAGCCTTCTTATTTTTTCTACTTCCTGGACCAGGAGGTACCCTTGCTCTTCCTGCTCCTCTGGCCCCACTGCTCCCAGCTACCCAACCCTCCAACCCCACGTTCTCTCAGGGCCCGGGCCCCAGTTTATCAAAATGGCTTATCTGCTGCTCTGTGGTCCCAGGGGATCCTAGACAAGGACAGCCAGGCAGTTCCTCTCCCCACCCCCACCAAGCCAGATCCCTAACTTGGCCCCACCCTGGCTGCCTGGTTACCAAAGGGAGCTCAGAATCCCCAGAACCAAGCAGCCCCTGCCATTAGAGGGCCCGATAAAGAAAGAAGGGAGTAGAACAGAGGGAGAGACAGCCTCTCTGGTGCTTAAATAAAGTGAATGAAACCAGTACACTATTGTGCTCCCAGTGGGTGCTGAATCAGTATACCAGGCCCTTGGGTGGGGGCAGAGCCTACGGAGAGTAGTTACAGAGAGTAGTTTTGTAGGAAGTTGCTGTTGTTGGAACAGGATGTATATGCCTGATATGGTTGTGGCTAGAGAAGAGGTATTACAAATTTGGACCCTCTAATTGCTCTGAGAGGGGTGGGGCATTATAATACACTGACACCGCACATTCTGCCCTCCTAGCGACACTAGATGGGGTGGGGATGAGGTGAGAGCTACCCAGATGCTGGGTTGGCATGGCTGCAGGGAAGGTCTTGAGCAGACGGAGGTGGTTTAAAAACGAGGTAGGGATTAAGGCCAGGTGCAGAGGCAGGACTCAGAAGTTCAGATGGGGGCTAATAATGTTAATAATCATGGTAATTGTTAAGCATTTACCATGTGCCAGGCACTGTACTAGTTGCTGGGGTGTATACAAGGAAATTGGATTGGACATAGTCCCTGTCCCACAGAGAGCTCAAAGTCTCAATTACCATTTTACAGATGAGGTAACTGAGGCCCAGAGAAATCAAGTGACTTGTCCAAGGTCACAAAGCAGACAAGTGGTGGAGATAGGATTAGATCCCAGGTCCTTCTGACTTCCAAGCCCATGCTCTATCTACTATGCCATTCTTCTTCTAAAAAAAAATTGTGGTTTTTGTTAGGCACTGGGTGGATAAAGGCAAATCAGAATGTCCCAGCCGAGACCTCAAAAACATTTATCTGGCTCCCTACCCATATGCCATGCCACAGATCCCTTGTCTTCCCATTCCCAACATGGTATTGGCCTGATTCCCAGGGATGCAAAGAGCCACGGCCTGAGGCAGCACTCCAGAAACCTCCCCAGCTCCAATCCGATACCATTCAGTAGTTCCCCAAAGGAGCTATGCCTTTATGGACAAGAGTAACACAAACAGTTATCCTGTTATTTGGCCAGGGGTCATGAGTCATAGCGGGCCAACACAAAGCCTTCCCACATCCTTTGTATGTTGCTATCTGATCTCCCTTCCTCCTTTCTCTCTCCACTCCAGTCTATTCTTCATTTTGCTGCCTGGCTCATCTTCCTGAAGAAACGCTCTGGGCATGTCACTCCCCTTCTTAAAAACCTCCAGTGGTTGCCTATCAACCTGTGCACGAAACAAAAACTGCTCACTCTAGGCTTACAAGGCTCTCCATCACCTTGCCCCCTCCTACCTCTTCTCCCTTTTCTCTTTCTACTGCTCAACCCATAGGCTCTGCTCCTCTGCCGCCCACCTCCTCACCATCCCCCGTTCTCGCCTATTCCACCGTTGACCCCAGGGTCACGTCCTCCCGCTGTTCTGGAATGCCCTCACTCCTCACCTCTGCCAAACTAACTCTCTTCCCCTCTTCAAAGCCCTATTGAGAGCTCACCTCCTCCAAGAGGCCTTCCCAGACTGAGCTTCCCTTTTTCCCTCTGCTCCCTCTGCTGCCTCTCTACCCCCCCCTTCACCTGTCCTCAGCTAAGCACCCTTTTCCCCCTCCTTTCCCTCTGCTCCTCCCCCTCTCCCCCTCAGCACTGTGCTTGTCCACTCATTTGTATATATTTTTATTACCCTATTTATTTTGTTAATGAGATCTACATCCCCTTGATTCTATTTATTGCTATTGTTTTAGTGAGATGTACATCCCTTGATTCTATTTATTGCTATTGTTTTTGTCTGTCTCCCCCGATTAGACTGTAAGCCCATCAATGGGCAGGGAGTGTCTCTATCTGTTGCCAATTTGTACATTCAAGCACTGAGTACAGTGCTCTGCACATAGTAAGCACTCAATAAATACCATTGAATGAATGATGAATGCTATCACCTATAGTTGAGTAGAGGTGGTAGGGTGGGAGAAACAAGCAGGGATAGACCTTCTTGCCCCACTTTGTATTATTATTTTTATTATGGTATTTGTTAAGTGCTTACTACGTACCAAGCACTGTTCTAAGCACTGAGGTAGATACAAAGTAATCAGGTTTTCCCTCTTGGGGCTTACAGCTTTAATCCCTATTTTACAGATGAGGTAACTGAGGCATAGAGAAGTTAAGTGGCTTGCCCATGGTCACACAGCAGACAAGTGGCAGAGCTAGGATTAGAACCCATGTCCTCTGACTCCCAAGCCCATGCTCTTTCCACTAAGCTACATATTCCCCATCTGCTTCCACCTGCCCTCTCCCCCCCGACCTGTTCTCTCCTCTCCTCTCCCATCTCCCACTCAGCAAATGTGACCACATCACTTCTCCAGGACCTCTGTACGATTGAAAGCCCACTAGACATGTTGATCTGTAAAGTTTGCACTATTCACTTTGTAAAAAAAAAAAAAACAGAAACAAATTGATATTATCTTCTTCAGGGATTCTAGGGAATGTTAAATTTTTAAGCGAAACAAAAACATAATGGGGATGGATCCTGCCTTTAAAATGATGCAATGCTGGTGCTGTCGTTTTCTTTTCCTTCCTGCACCTACCAAACTTGGGGAACCAATCAGCGGAAGTCGTATCAGGCAGGCTAGGAAATGAGTCCACCACTGAAGTCCTGTCTGGGGGAACAAATCAGAAAAAGTGACCTGCAAACATGTCATAAATCAATCTTTAAACTTGTGGAATATGATTAAAGAACCTAAGGCCACAAAGTAATTTCTTGTCATGGGTCTGTCTTCAGCAAGTACAAACTTCTTTTATACCCAATTTAGTGAAGTGGGAAGATGGGCACAAAATATTTTTTTTAGTAAAATGATACAGGCAGCACAGTGAAGCATAGACTGGAAAGGGGAGAGGCTGGAAGGAGGGACGTCAGTGATAAGGCTGATGTAATAATAGAGGCAGATATGAGACTTTCTCAGAAGCTGTGGTAGCAATTTGGATGGAGAAAAGAGACAAATTTGAAGGATGTGAAAGTAGAACAGACAGAATTTGGTAACAAATTTGATATGTAAGTTGAATGAGAGAAATGAATCAAGGATAATGCTAAGATTATGGGATTGTGAGACAGGGAGAATGGTGGTGCTGCCTATGGTGATAGGAAAGTCTGTTACAGTGATAAGAGTTCTTCTTTGGAAGTGTAAATTTAGAGGTATCGGTGACACATCCAAGTAGAGATGTCTTTAAGGAAGGATGAAATGTGAGACTGCAGAGGAGAGAGGTCAGGCCTGGAAAGGTAAATTCAGGTATCATCTGTGTTGAGATGGAAGTAAAAGCAGGGGGAGTGAATGAGTTTGCCAATGCAGGAGAAGCAGCGTGACTTAGTGGAAAGAGCATGGAGTTGGGAGTCAGAGGTCGTGGATTCTAATCCCAGCTCCATCACTTGTCTACTGTGTGACCTTGGGTAAGCCACATAACTTCTCTGTGCCTCAGTTACATCATCTGTAAAACAGGAATTAAGACTGTGAGCCCCCTGTGGGACAACCTGATTACCCCATATCTACCCCTGTTTTTAGAACAGTGCTTGGCACATAGTAAGCCCTTAACAAATACTATTATTGTTTAGAAGCAGTGTGTCTTAGTGGATAGAGCATGGGCTTGGGAGTTGGAGGTCGTGGGTTCTAATCCTGACTCCACCACTTGTCAGCTGTGTGACTTTGGGCAAGTCACTTAGCTTCTCCAAGCCTCAGTTACCTCATCTGTAAAATGGGGATTAAGTCTGTAAACCTTGTGTCTAATCCCAGCTACATGCTTACTGCTGTGTGACCTTGGGCAAATAAAAAAATTACCAAATATTTGGTAAATGCTTACTATGGGCCAGGCACTATATTAAGCCATGGGATAGATATAAGATAATCACGTTCATTTTTCTACAAAAAAAACCATTCAAGACATGAGAAGCAGCATGGCTTAGTGGAAAGAGCACGAGCTTCGGAGTCAGAGGTTGTGGGTTCTAATCCTAGCTCTGTTACTTGTCAGCTGTGTGACTTTGGGCAAGTAACTTAACTTCTCTATGCCTCAGTTACCTCATGTGTAAAATGGAGATTAAGACTGTGAGCCCCACGTGGGACAACCTGTAACCTTGTATTTACCCCAGCACTTAGAACAGTGTTTGGCACATAGTAAGTACTTAACAAATACCATCATTATTATTATTATTATGTCTCCCCACTCAGAAAATTCCAATGTTTGCCCATCCACCTCCACATCAAACAGAAACTCCTCACCATTGGCTGTAAAATACTCAGTCACCTTGCCCCCTCCTACCTCACCTCGCTCGTCGCCTTCTACAACCCTATCTGCACACTTCACTTGTCTAATGCTGACCTTTTCACTATGCTTCAATCTCCTCTGTCTCGCCATTGTCCTGCCTCTGGGCTGAAGCATCCTTCCTCCTCAAATCCAACAGACTTTTACTCTCCCCAACTTCAAAGTCTTATTGAAGGCACATCTCCTCCAAGAGGCCTTCCCAGACTAAGCCCCACTTTCCTCTTCTCCCACTACCTTTTCTGTCACCCAGATATGCTGCCTTTGTTCTTCCCCCTCCCACCCCCACAGCACTTATTTACATAACTGCATTTTTTTTATTTATATTAATGTCTGTCTCCACTCCTCTAGGCTGTAAACTCATTGTGGGCAGGGAATGTGTCTGTTTATTGTTATATTGTACCCTCCCAAGTGCTTACTTCAGTGCTCTGTACACAGTAAGTGCTCAGTAAATACAATTGAATGAATGAGACAAGGTTGGACACAATCCTTGTCCCACACTGACTCATAGACCTTGATACAGATTTTACCTATAAGATAACTGAGATATAGAACAGATAAGTGACTTCCCAAGGTCATGCAGCAGGTATCTGCCACAGCTAGGCTTAGAACTCAGGACCTCTGACACAGGCCTGGGCCTGTGTCCTTTTCACTAGGGTATGCTGCTAATCAATGAATTCTCATCTGCAAAATGAGGATTCAGTACCTTTTGTTCCTTCTACTTAGACTGTGAGCCCCTTGTGGAGCAAGGACGTGATTGATTTGTATTTATCCCAATGCTTAGAAAAGTGTTTGGCACATGGTAAGAGCTTAACAAATACAATAATTATTTATTATGTTTGTGCATCTGTATCTAATTGCCCTCCACCCAGTTGAAGTGGTTGCTTTATGTCTACTAATGAGCAATGTCCCTCTTATTGATTCCTGCTTCTGACGGGACAATTGCCACACACAAAAAGTGTTCCTCTGCCATTGCCAGTTGCCAGTAGAAAGAAATTTCAGGACAGCAATTTTGATTTGCTCTAGTATACCCCTGTGAGCCTCATAAGGCTGTATGTAGGTTTCAAATGGTTTCAAATCATTTCAGTGTGGGAAGATGTTTAAAAATTAAATTATATGACATTTTATGTTAGTTAATGTCTTTCTATTTTTATTCTGAGTTCCTTTTTCTCATTCATTTCCTATACAAACTCCATGAGACCAGGACAATTACTGTTAGTCATTTTTTCAACCCATACAACAATTTAAAGAAAAAAAATATAAGGTTCAGAAACAGAACAAAACCTTAATCTATGCTTCTGACAGAAATAATGGTATAAAGAATTAACAATAACCATAATAGCATTTGTTAAGTGCTTCCTATGTGCCGAGCCTGTTTTAAGTGCTGGGGTAGATACAGGGTAATCAGGTTGTCCCACATGGGGCTCACAATCTTAATCCCTATTTTACAGATGAGGGAACTGAGGCCCAGAGAAGTGAAGTGACTTGCCCAAAGTCACACAGCTGGTAAGTGGCAGAACTTGGATTAGAACCCATGACCTCTGACTCCCAGGCCTGTGGTCTTTCCACTATACCACGCTGCTTCTCTGAATTGTAATTATTAATGTATAAAAATCTTGTTCTGAAAATATTGCTTACCCAATTTTCTCCTATAGGTAACATACATTGGTGATCCCCGTAGTGTAGCATAGTCTCTTTCTACACCTAATCTGTCCCATTTTAGAAAGAGCTATTGACTCCTGGCTTCTCATCTCTAAACAGCTTAGTAGTGCTCAGCTCAAGCTTATAGAGTGCACTGAACTGAGAACTTAAGTCCCATGGGTTGGTAGAAATTTATCTGTATGCCCAATAATCAGTAGCCTCAAGAGAACTGCCTGAGCTGAGTTATAGCTTAGTTTTGGAACAGAATCCTGTCCAGACTTGAACTTTTTGTAGTTCATTCATTCAATTGTATTTATTGAGTGCTTACTGTGTGCAGAGCATTGTACTAAGCACTTGCAAAGTACAATTTGGCAACAAATAGAGACAATCCCTATCCAGCAATGGGTTCACAGTCTAGAAGTGGGGAAAAAGACAAAAAAACAAAACAAGTAGACAGGCATCAATAGCATCAATACAAATAATATAATTATAGATATATACACATCATTAATAAATAAATAGAATAATAAATATGTACATATTTAAGTACAAATATGTACAAGTCCTGTGGGGTAGGAATTGGGTTAGAGCATAGGGAGGGTGTCAGGGCCATGGGAAGGGGAGGAGGAGCAAAGAAAAAGGGGGCTAAGTCTGGGAAAACCTCCTGGAGGAGGTGGGCTTTCAGTAGACCTTTTGAAGGGAATAGTTATGATAACCTAGGCACCCAAAGTCCACAGGACTAAGTGATTCTAGGTTCAGCATGTGCAAGCAGCGTGGCTCAGTGGAAAGAGCATGGGATTTGGAGTCAGAGGTCATGGGTTCGAATCCTGACTCTGCCACTTGTCAGCTGTGTGACTGTGGGCAAGTCACTTAACTTCTCTGTGCCTCAGTTACCTCATCTGTAAAATGGGGATTAAGACTATGAGCCCCACGTGGGACAACCTGATTTCCCTGTGTCTACCCCAGTGCTTAGAACAGTGCTCTGCACATAATAATAATAATGTTGGTATTTGTTGAGCGCTTACTATGTGCAGAGCACTGTTCTAAGCGCTGGGGTAGACATAGGGGAATCAGGTTGTCCCACGTGGGGCTCACAGTCTTAATCCCCATTTTACAGATGAGGGAACTGAGGCACAGAGAAGTTAAGTGACTTGCCCACAGTCACACAGCTGACAAGTGGTAGAGCTGGGATTCGAACTCATGAGCCCTGACTCCAAAGCCCATGCTCTTTCCACTGCGCCACGCTGCTTCTCTAGTAAGCGCTTAACAAATACCAACATTATTATTATCTTCTCCAACCCAGAAGGTCCATCATCCTCCTTTGCATCATCTCTCAATCTATCTTCGCTATCCTTCAACTCTCACATTCAATTCACTGACAAGTACTACCGGTTTTTTTCCTGCACAACATCACTATGTATTCCTTCCTGTCCACCATCTGACCCCATCTTACATATCTACTTTCTTCAACCACTATAACCCAACTTGATGTCTTTGTTTCTCCGAGACCAACCTTCTGGCAGTCCCTCGATCTCGTCATCTCCTACCGCTGCACTATCTCCTCACTCACCAACTCTGAAATCCCTCTCTCGGACCATAACCTTCTCACCTGCCTCATCTCTCACACTCCCTCCCCCTGCAAATCTTCGCTACTGCCCCACAGAGACCTCCGCTCTCTCGATCCCATCCGTCTTTCCAATAGCATCTCGCCTCACCTTGCCGCCCTGTCCTCTCTTCCCACTCTCGACGATCAGGTCTCCGCTCTCAACTCCACCCTCTCTACTCATCTCGACTCTCTCGCCCCCCTTTCCCTCCGCCGCTCTCGCGCCACTAACCCACAGCCCTGGATCACCTCCTCCGTCCGCCTCCTACGCTCCTATGCTCGAGCTGCTGAGCGCTGCTGGCGAAAGTCCAAGCACCAAGCCGACCTCACAGACTTCAAATTTATCCTTTCCTGCCTTAACTCTGCCCTCTCCTCCGCCAGGCAAAGCTTCTTCTCCTCCCTCATCGACACCCATGCCCGTCACCCCCACCGATTGTTCCGGACCTTTAACTCTCTCCTTAGGCCCCCTGTTCCTCCCCCTCCCCCATCTCTCACCCCTAATGATCTGGCCACCTATTTCCTCACGAAAATCAACACGATCAGGTCTGAGCTCCCCAAAGTCACCCCTCCGCCTCTCCCCTCCCCCCCAACAACCCCCTCCCCTACTTTCCCATCCTTCCCTGCAGTATCCTCAGAGGAGATCTCCTCCCTCCTCGCAAGTGCCACCCCCTCCACCTGCGCCTCGGACCCCATTCCCTCTCACCTTCTTAAAACCATCGCCCCTGCCCTCCTCCCTTCCTTAACTTCTATTTTTAACCACTCAATCTCCAAGGGCTCCTTCCCCTCTGCCTTCAAACACGCCCACGTCTCCCCCATCCTAAAAAAACCCGCTCTTGACCCCACTTCCCCCTCCAGTTATCGTCCTATCTCCCTACTACCCTTCCTTTCCAAAATCTTAGAACGAGTCGTCTACAATCGATGCCTAGAATTCCTTAACTCCCATTCTCTCCTAGACCCCCTCCAATCTGGCTTCCGTCCCCTCCACTCTACCGAGACTGCTCTCTCTAAGGTCACCCATGACCTCCTTCTTGCCAAATCCAATGGCTCCTACTCCATTCTAATCCTCCTTGACCTCTCTGCTGCCTTTGACACTGTCGACCATCCCCTCCTCCTCCATACCTTATCTCACCTTGGCTTCACGGACTCTGTCCTCTCCTGGTTCTCCTCTTACCTCTCTGGCCGATCATTCTCGGTCTCCTACGCTGGAGCCTCCTCCCCCTCCCATCCTTTAACTGTTGGAGTTCCTCAAGGGTCAGTTCTTGGCCCTCTTCTGTTCTCCATTTACACTCACTCCCTCGGTGAACTCATCCGCTCTCACGGCTTTGACTACCATCTCTACGCAGATGACACGCAGATCTACATCTCCGCCCCTGTCCTCTCCCCCTCCCTTCAGGCTCGCATCTCCTCCTGCCTCCGGGACGTCTCCACCTGGATGTCGGCCCGCCACCTAAAACTCAACATGAGCAAGACTGAGCTCCTCATCTTCCCTCCCAAGCCCGGTCCGCTCCCAGACTTCTCCATCACCGTGGATGGCACGACCATCCTTCCCGTCCCGCAGGCCCGCAATCTCGGTGTCATCCTTGACTCGTCCCTCTCGTTCACCCCACACATCCTATCCGTTACCAAGACCTGCCGGTTTCACCTCTACAATATCGCCAAGATCCGCCCTTTCCTCTCCACCCAAACGGCTACCTTACTATTACGGGCTCTCGTTATATCCCGGCTAGACTACTGTGTCAGCCTTCTCTCTGACCTCCCTTCCTCCTCTCTCGCCCCGCTCCGGTCTATTCTTCACTCCGCTGCCCGGCTCATCTTCCTGCAGAAACGATCTGGGCATGTCACTCCCCTTCTTAAACAACTCCAGTGGTTGCCTATCGACCTCCGCTCCAAACAAAAACTCCTCACTCTAGGCTTCAAGGCTCTCCATCACCTTGCCCCTTCCTACCTCTCCTCCCTTCTCTCTTTCTACCGCCCACCCCGCACGCTCCGCTCCTCTGCCGCCCACCTCCTTGCCGTCCCTCGGTCTCGCCTATCCCGCCGTCGACCCCTGGGTCACGTCCTCCCGCGGTCCTGGAACGCCCTCCCTCCTCACCTCCGCCAAACTGATTCTCTTTCCCTCTTCAAAACCTTACTTAAAAATCACCTCCTCCAAGAGGCCTTCCCAGACTGAGCTCCTCTTCCCCCTCTACTCCCTCTGCCATCCCCCCTTTACCTCTCCGCAGCTAAAGCCTCATTTTCCCCTTTTCCCTCTGCTCCTCCACCTCTCCCTTCCCATCCCCACAGCACTGTACCCGTCCGCTCAACTGTATATATTTTCGTTACCCTATTTATTTTGTTAATGAATTGTACATCGCCTTGATTCTATTTAGTTGCCATTGTTTTTACGAGATGTTCTTCCCCTTGACGCTGTTTAGTGCCATTGTTCTTGTCTGTCCGTCTCCCCCGATTAGACTGTAAGCCCGTCAAACGGCAGGGACTGTCTCTATCTGTTGCCGACTTGTTCATCCCAAGCGCTTAGTACAGTGCTCTGCACATAGTAAGCGCTCAATAAATACTATTGAATGAATGAATGAATGAATACCTTGCCCTTGACTCTCCCTTCTCTGACCCCTCACTAATGCTGTTTTCCCAATTTGGAACTCTCTCCTTCCCCAGATTCAAATTCCTCCTCAAATGCCCTTCAACAAGCTTCCTGGATGAATTCCCTTAGCACACTGTCATATCAACCCTTCAGCAAACATTTGCACAGGAAACACCTAATTCATTCATTCATTTCAGTCATACTTATTGAGCACTTACAATGTGCAGAGCACTTTACCTAATAAATACCACTGATTGATTGACTACCACAAAAATATTTGTATCCTTCTTAGCAGGCATGTCAGTCAATCAATCATTGGTATTTTTTGAATGCTTACTTAGTACAGAGTCCTGCACTAATCACTGGGAAGAGTACAATAGAAAAAGTTGGTATATCCCTTCCTTGCCCTCAAGGAATTTATAGAATAGTAAGGGACATCAAGTACACTGACCCTTTGCTCACATCCTTTTCCAGCCTAGTGGAAAGAGCTCAGGCCAGGGACCCAGAGGCCCTGGATTCTAATGCCAGCTACACCACTTACCTGCTCTGTGAACTTGGGCAAGTCATTTCACTTCTCTGTACCTATGTTTCCTCATCTGCAAAATGGGAGTTCAATACTTCTCTTTCCTACTTACTCTGTGAGCCCAATGTGGAACTTGAATACCCTGTATCTACCTTAGTGCTTAGTACAGTGCTTGACCATCCTCCCCTCTGTATCAACTATGCTCTTTGCTATGCACCCTTTCAGAGTTTTTGATACACCCATCCCCAAAGAACTTTTCTACATATCCTTATACATTACTATTTCCCATAACTGTGATTTATTTAAATTTATTTAAATAACACCTACCAACTCTATGTTATTGTACTTTCCTAAATGTTCTACACATAGTAAGCACTAAATAAATACCACTGGTTGGTGGTTTGGGGAAGAAAGGGGAGATTTCTGGAAGTTCATGCTTTATAGTTTCAATTTTGTTGGTGAAGTAGATGGTCAGGTCACTAAGGGAAAGAGATGGGGGAGGTGTAGATACTGGGGATATAAGGACAATATGCAGTAAGGGTGGAAACATATTCCTGTTTGGAGAAACCGCATGTGCTAGTTGATGAAAGCACAGGCCTGGGAGTCAGAAGGTCTTAGGTTCTAATCCTGTTTCCTCCACTTGTCTGCTGTGTGACTTTGGGCAAGTCATTTCACTTCTCTGGGCCTCAGTTCCCTCATCTGTGAAATGGGGATTAAGACCGTGAGTCCCATGTGGGACAGGGACTGCATCTAACCCAATTATCTTCTGGACTGGAATCCCAGTGTGGGCAGGGGTTGTCTCTCTTTATGGCTGTACTATCCAAGTGCTTAGTACAATGCTCTGCACACAGTAAGTGCTCAATAAATATGATTGAATGAATGAAAAAGAAGGGGATAGAATCATTGATTACTTACTGCTTTACTTACTGCTTTACCTACTTACGGCTCTGCCACTTGTCAGCTGTTTGACTGTGGGCAAGTCATTTAACTTCTCTGTGCCTCAGTTTACCTCATCTGTAAAATGGAGATTAACTGTGAGCCTCACGTGGGACAACCTGATTACCCTGTATCTACCCCAGTGCTTAGAACAGTGCTCTGCACATAGTAAGTGCTTAACAATTTTTTGGGAAGTAGCGTGGCTCACTGGAAAGAACATGGGCTTTGGAGTCAGAGGTCATGGGTTCGAACCCCGGTTCTACCACTTGTCAGCTGTGTGACTTTGAGCAAGTCACTTAACTTCTTGGTGCCTCAGTTACCTCATCTGTAAAATGGGGATTAAGACTGTGAGCCCCACGTGGGACAACCTGATTCCCCTGTGTCTACCCCAGCGTTTAGAACAGTGCTCAGCACATAGTAAGCACTTAACAAATACCAACATTATTATTATTATTATTAATTCTGACAATTCTAGTTGTAAATATTTTTATGTTCATCTCCCTTTTCAGAGTGTAAGCTCCTTGTGGCCAGAAAACATGCCACTTCCTAATTCTGTACTTCCCAAGTACTTACTAGAGTGTACCATAGTGAATGGGTTCTTAATAAATGTTATTACCACTATTATTACTTCTGCCATTACCACAAGAAGGCTGAAAAATGAAAATATTGTAGAAGCATGTGCTTAGGTTGCTGTACCAGAAGCACAGTTGCTATCAGGGTAGAATTGTCACCTCTTGCAACCCCTGTTCTCATCCCAGCTCTGCCACTTGTCAGCTGTGTGACCGTGGGCAAGTCACTTAACTTCTCTGTGCCTCAGTTCCCTCATCTGTAAAATGGGGATTAAGACTGTGAGCCCCACGTGGGACAACCTGATTCCCCTATGTCTACCCCAGCACTTAGAACAGTGCTCGGCACATAGTAAGCGCTTAACAAATACCAACATTATTATTATTATCTGTAAAATGGGGATTAAGACTGTGAGCCTCATGTGGGACAACCTGATTACCCTGTATACCCTAGTGCTTAGAACAGTGCTGTGCACATAGTAAGCGCTTAACAAATACCAACATTATTATTTTTCCAAAAACTCCAATGTATTATCATCACAAGCTATGCACATGGATGCCATAAGAAGAAGGAAGGGATCTATTTTCTGGCATCCCCATTGAAATCTATGCCCCATCAGAATTTCCAAAGCTTTAGCTTTATCCTACACAAGGGAAATCATTTTCCTATTCATACGTGTGAAATAATTTCTGGGAGTAGAAATGACTCTACTTCATATTTCTAGTTGAAATATTTTTGTTGAATATCTAAAGCACCAACCTATCTATCACTTCCAGGACAGCAGATGGCTTTTTAAACTTTCACTTGGATATAAGGGCAACAATAGTCAATTTTTGAAAAGATTCTCAATATTTTTCCTCTCACAAGAGGAATTTCAAACAGAACTCTGGGATAAATAGCAAAAATATCTAGAAATATCTTGTTTCCCTATAGATTTCACCAGCATAATGTAAATATAGCCAACATACCTTAATACTAATGCTGTATGCACAAAGACACAATATGAGTAATAATAATAATAATGTTGGTATTTGTTAAGCACTTACTATGTGCAGAGCACTGTTCTAAGCTCTGGGGTAGATACAAGGTATCAGGTTGTCTCACGTGAGGCTCACAGTTAATCCCCATTTTACAGATGAGGTAACTGAAGCACAGAGAAGTGAAGTGACTTGCCCACAGTCACACAGCTGATGAGTGGCAGAGCTGAGATTCGAACCCATGACCTCTGACTCCCAAGCCGGGCTCTTTCCACTGAGCCACGCTGCTTCATAAAACATGTTATAACTGATTGCTTTATTTTGTAGTCTCCCAGGAGAGCCTTGTATTTTCCCAAGTGCCTATTTTAGTGCTCTCCACACAATAAGTGCTCAATAAACTCCATAGATGGGCTCCTCCCCCTCTCCCTTCCCATCCCCTCAGCACTGTACTCGTCTGCTCAACTGTATATATTTTCATTACCCTATTTATTTTATTAATGAAATGTACATCACCTTGATTCTATTTAGTTGCCATTGTTTTTATGAGATGTTCTTCCCCTTGACTCTATTTATTGCCATTGTTCTCGTCTGTCCGTCTCCCTCGATTAGACCGTAAGCCCGTCAAACGGCAGGGACTGTCTCTATCTGTTGCCGACTTGTTCATTCCAAGCGCTTAGAACAGTGCTCTGCACATAGAAAGCGATCAATAAATACTATTGAATGAATATGAACAAACAGCTGTGAACCATTAAAGTCAAGTAGTTCTTACCAGATCCATCCTTGGGGATGTGAGGCATATTATAATTAAACCACACCAAACGTTGAGGGTGCCCACCACCATCTTGATGCCTTCCCATTGATATTTCTGATCAGTTTTGATCTCTGCACCCAGGGGGCCCTGGATCTCCCAGTAAACAGGGCTGGATCTCCCAGTAAACAGGGCTGAGATGCCGGATTTCAGAGGGAGGGTGGGTGTGATCAAGCCACCAGAACTCCCTCTCTCCTTGCTATTGCCCAATGAAATGGGTCTCTTAGCACTGGACCTGCAGTTACCTGGAGGCTTGTTGGAAGGTCAGAGAGCACATGATGGAACATTGGCATATTATGAGGAGGAAGGGAGTTTAAAGAGTGGAACTTATGTCTTGAACCTCCCTCCCCTGATGCTGATAGTCTGCCACTTTTTGCCAATCTGGATAGTTTCCTTGCTTACTGCAGAGCTGTTTCAGAGGTGATCTTCCACCCACATTAACTTCAAAAGCAAAAGCAGGGGAGGTAGAGCACAGAATGCGGGTTATTAAGAATGGAATTTGTGCTCCTCTGCTGGGGGAAAATTTGAGAGAAGGAGACAGAAGAAAAGGAGAAAGAGAAAGAGGGAGACAGACAGAAAGGTCATAGATCTTGTCTTTTTTTCCTCCTCTGCTACCACTGTTGCTTCTGCTGCTGCATAATTTGGTTTCTCTCAGGCTGCTACAGATGGGAGACTACAAAGACTCCTCAGACAGTGCTCACAATAGTGAAGCTTGGCCTTTTCACTGGAGTTTTCCTTCCTTGCCCTTTGTCTACCAATAGTTGCTAGTACTTTGCACTAGGCTCAGCGCCTGGAGCAGGGCCTGCTCTTGGCCCCTGAAGGTATGGGGGATGAGCAGGCGCCTTCTCTGCCTGGCTCTGCTAGCCAAACTCAGCATCACTGCTCTTTGCTATGGGCAGACGAGCATACAGCATGCATGGGGAGAAGGGGATGAGAACTGCTTGAACTCACACTGCCATCTGGTGAGGTATAAAGCCGCCATCTTGGCTCCACCTAAGCCCTTTTCCTGTTTCAAAGGGTGGGATGGACGATTCTATTTATTTGTCAGCTTTCTGCATATATCTTGGCTGTAGGAATGAGGCCAGTAACATCACCTTGTCAGGACCAGTCAGTGAGTGGGTATCTTTGTGTGAGAACCACATTTTATTCCAAGAAGATCCATAGGTTGCCCACCCCTGACTTGGAACGTCATACTTGTAACACATGGTTCATTAATTGGTGATTAATTAGTTGTTTATTACATTTTGTGAAACATAACTAAAGGAATGACAGTCATCACAATCCCCATTTTACAAAAGGTGAGGAAAGAGAATGTAACTTTCCTTACAAACAAGCAAAGTCCATACCAGAATATACCTTGTATTCAGAGTTTTAGACTTCTGGCTCTAATGCCCAGTATTTGGCCCAAAAAACCACACTGAAAATAATCAATTCAGTCAACCACAAGGAAGGGCAACATTTATCACACTACATGAAACCACATAAATATGTGTGAGGCAGAGCTGCTATTAAAAGTGGAACAGATTCCACTTGGATAAGCTATACTGAACATGGGAGCTGAGACTTTGGGTACAGTTTAATGGTCTGGGTAGACACACCATAGCTCGATTTAATGTTAAAAGGAGTGATGTGTAAACATCAGAAAGGCAATAGGGCTCTTTGATGGAATGATAGATTCTATGAAATGAACAGTTATTAAAAATGAACGAGCATACAGGTTTTGTAACCACAAAGATCTAATGTAAAAATTCTCCAGATATCATACTGTTTCTGCTTTAATTCTTAAAAGGAAATTGCAAAAATCAAATGAAAATATATGATAAGCACCTTCCACAATAATGCTTTACAATCAAGGCTAGTAAAATGAAATTTGTATATGTAATGTCACATTTATACTCTGAACATGTAACAATCATTGTTCTCTGAAACAATGTGGACTGTATAGAGTGTGTCACTTTCAGTATTCCCATTTGTGTGCTGAAGCACAATGAGTAGAAACTGTACAAACTCTTAAGTGCTTCAGTATACTATGGGGGCTTAGAGTCTTCACTTTTTAAATTTTCATGGAAAATATATTATCTCTTAAAGTCAACACAACAACCAGGAAAATAAGAATTTTGTTTAAAAATATTCCCAGTGAAATCATTCCTCCAAAATATTGTGGATTATTATCAGCCAGAAAACAGGTTAAGACCAAAAAAAAAATCAATGTCACATTTTGGTTTGAGAATACCCTAACAGGTTGAGCCACCCTGGACATTTAAACAAGAATGAAGTTATTTCAGTTCCTATTATATTCATATTTGTATTTGACAATTTCTGTACACATATTCCCAAGAACAAGTTGACAACTGCATATCTTTTAGATGGCACCTGACCAAGGATTAGCAAAGCAGAAATAATATGGAAAATATAATTCTTGATTTTTGATGGCATTTGTTAAGTTCTATGTGCCAGGAACTGTTTTAAACATTGGGGTAGATACATGATAACCAAGTTGGACACAGTCCATGTCCCACATGGCACTCACAGTCTAAGTAAGTATGAGAACAGGGATTGAATTCCCATTTAACAGTTGAGGAAACAGAAGTACAGAAAAGGTAAGTGATTTTTCCAAGGTCACCAGACAAGTGGTGGTGCCAGGATTAGAATCCAGGTCATTCTAATGTGCTCTATCCAACAGGCCATGCTGCTTCTCTACTTAGTTTGATTGAAGCAATTAAACACCTTACTCTCCACTTCCACTTCCAGAAAAGCCCTCTGTACTTCCAGAGAAGCAGCATGGTGTAGGGAATAGAGCATGGGCCTGGGAGTCAGGAGGTCATGGGTTCTAATCCTTGCTCTGCCACTTGTCTGCTGTGTGACCTTGGGCCAGTCACTTCACTTCTCTGTGCCTCAGTTACCTCATCTGTAAAACGGGGATTGAGATTGAGAGCCCTATGTGGGAAAGACATTGTGTCCAGCCTGATTAGCTTGTATCTACTCCAGCACTTAGAACAGTGCTTGACACATAGTAGGGAGTCAGAGGTCATGGGTTTGAATCCCAGGTCTGCCATTTGTCAGCTGTGTGACTGTGGGCAAGTCACTTCACTTCTCTGTGCCTCAGTTACCTCATCTGTAAAATGGGGATTAACTGTGAGCCTCACGTGGGACAACCTGATGACCCTGTATCTACCCCAGTGCTTAGAACAGTGCTCTGCACATAATAAGCGCTTAACAAATACCAACATTATTATTATTATTATTAAGTACTTAACAAATATCATTATTTATGTATTCATTCCACAAGCCCACCCACTTTAGGGGGTGCAGGGAAGGAAGGTGATATATTTGATGAACGTTTGAATCCATTCACAAGTTCTTGGTAGGGGAATCAGTAAATCAAACAAAATTGGGGTCACTCTTTCATGAGAACATGTAATCAAATTAGTGAATATTTTGTAAAATTAAGGGGTGAAAAGGGGGCAGTGATTGGTGAAAGTGAAGGAGAAAGACACTTGCCTTAATTTATCTTATCTGTTGTAAATCAGTCTTGCCTTTGCTTTACTTCAAGTCCCTGAATGTCACTTTCTTCCAGGCTACTGCCATTCAGCTCTTGCCACATTTACATTGAAATAATGTCTGTTTCCTACATTAGGTTGTAAACTCATTGTGGACAGGGAATGCATCTGCTAATTCTGTTGTATTGTGCTCTCCCAAGTGCTTATTGAGATGGTCTGCACATAGTAAATGCTCAATAAATATGATTAATTGATGGATTGATTGAATGGAGCAGATGTTGGAAAGCTTCAGGAAAGATTTTTGCTTTTAGTGCTCAAGTTTTAAATCAAGTAGATACTACCAACTCTGTTGGATTATGTTCTCCCAAGCACATGGTACATGGGCTCTGCACACAGTAAGTGCTCAGTAAATACCACTGATGAAATGAATAACTTATAGTACAGGAGGCCACCACATAAGATCAAAAATGAATTCTAAATAATAATGAATGACAGCAGCAAATAGTACTAATCTAAACTAGTTTGAGTGTTTGCTCGATTTAGCATACTGTTTAAGGAACATTAAATTTATTTATTTGCTTGAGTGGACATCGAAAATAGACCAACATTGGGAATTTCTTTTTGTGTGATCACGAAAAACACCACAGGACACATATTGTTTAGAAACTAGGCCTAAAATCAGGTAGGGAAAATAAACACTAAAGAAGCTCTACTTTAAATAGCATTTCTTAAAATGGAGAGGCTTAAAATTAAAGTGTCCCATATTTTAGGCCAATTAAGTGGAAATAGATTTGGGTCACATTGTTAAGATCCTTGTAGGTATAGAACATGTCTATTTACTCTACTGTCCTTTTCTCATTCACCCCACACATCCAATCCATCACCAATGCCTGCCGGTCTCACCTTTACAATATCGCCAAGATCCACCCTTACCTCTCCATCCAAACGACTGTCGTTACTGGTACAAACTCTCATAATATCCTGGCTGGATTATTGTGTCAGCCTTCTATCTGACCTCCCTTCCTCCTCTTTCACCCCACTCCAGTCTATTCTTCATTCTGCTGCCCAGATCATCTTCCTGCAGAAATGCTCTGGGCATGTCACTTCCCTCCTTAAAAACCTCCAGTGGTTGTCCATCAAACTCTGTACGAAACAAAAACTTCTCACTCTGGGCTTTAAGGCTGTCCATCACCTTGCTCCCTCCTACCTCACCTCCCTTCTCTCTTTCTGCCCACCCCGCACGCTCCGCTCCTCTGCCGCTCACCTCCTCACCATCCCCCATTCGCGCCTGTCCCACCATCGACCCTGGCCCACGTGCTACGCTCTCCTGGAATGCCCTCCCTCCTCACCTCTGCCAAACTAACTCTCTTCCCCTCTTCAAAGACCTACTGAGAGCTCACTTCCTCAAAGAGGGCTTCCCACACTGAGCTTTCCTTTTTCCCTCTGCTCCCTCTGCTCCTTCTGCTCCTTTTGCTCCCCCTCTGCCCTCTGCTCCCTCCTCCTTCCCCCCTTCACCTCCCGTCAGTTAAGCCCCCTTTCCCTCTACTCCTTCCCCTCTCCCTTCCCCTCCCCTCAGCACTGTGCTCATTTGTATATATTTTTACTACCCTATTTATATTGTTAATGAGGTGTACATCCCCTTGATTCTATTTATCGTGATTATGTTGTCTTATTTTTGCCCCTCTGTCGTCCCCGATTAAACTGTAAGCCCATCATTGGGCAGGGATTGTCTCTATCTGTTGCCGAATTGTACATTCCAAGCACTTAGTACAGTGCTCTGCACGTAATAAGCGTTCAATAAATACTATTGAATGAAAGTGCTCAGTACAGTGCTCTGAACACTTTACACACTCCAGAAATACCACTGATGGACTGAATTAGATTTGCTGCAGTAGAATGGTAACATCTCCTTTTGAAAATGACTGATGAACCCCTGGTCCCATCAATTCTAGTGGTCATCATTAGTGAAAGCCAGGGAAAAGGGATTGTTGACAGTGATAGTGGTTTGTACAATACCACCTATCCCTTCTCATCCCTGTTAACTGTGTTCCTGCTGGTTCATGCAATGCAAAAACAGGCAGGTGGGCAAGGACACAGTACACTATGAACTGCAGGAGGGAATTTTATATACAGAACCCATTTAAGGTCTATGATCCCTTATTATTGTTACATGAAGCTGCAGCCACTGAGGTCTTTGCCACCCACTTCTGCCAGTTTTTTTCAGGTCTTCTATTGCATTTATCCATCCTTACATTGACAATTGGGAGCTTTAATAACCACATAGATGTTACTGAAGACCTCTCTGCTACCCACCTTCGATCATTCTTCAATTCCACTGATCTCCTGCCCCACCACACCTCACCCACTCACCACCTAGGACACATACTCGATCTCATCATCTTTAGCCACTGCACAATTTCTATCCTTACCAACTCTGAAATCCCTCTGTCTGAGTACAACGTCCTAACCTGCCTTATCTCTCACATATCTCCTCTCTGCAAATCTGTCCTGTCCCCTTTCAGAGACCTCTGATCTTTTGATCCCATCCAATTTTCTCAACTCATCATGCTCCATTTAGCCTCCATACCCAAACTACCTTCCCTTGATGACCAAATTGACTCTCTCAAACATCACTTTCTCTACTGAACTCAACTCACACACTCCCATATCCCTTCATCGATCTCATACCACTAACCTACAGCCCCGAATCACCTCCACAGAACATCTCCTTTGCTCTTGTGCAAGAGCCACACAGCATTTCTCGCAGAAATCTAGATATCAGGCCAACATCATTTACTTTCAGTTTACCCTTATGTGCTTTAACTCTGCCTTCTCCTCTACCTGACAAAATTATTTCTCTATTCTTATTGACAGCCTTGCCCATTGCCCTCGCCAATTATTCCAGATGTTTAACTCCTTCCTCAAACCCTCTGTTTTCCACCTACACAATCTCTTTCCCTTAATGACATGGTCACCTACTTTACTGAGAAAATTGAAACATTAAGGTAAGGCCTGACCTCCCTAAAATCTCCCCTCTGCCTTCAGACCCTCCCTCCTCCTGCTACTTTTTTCAACTCTCCCATCTTTCCTAGCTGTACCTCAAGAAATCTCCTGCCTTCTCACAAAATCCACCTCCTCCACCTGCGCATACAACCCTATCACTTCACATCTCATCAAACCACTTGCTCCCCAACTTCTTCCCTCCCTAACCATGATCTTCAACTGTTCACTCTCCAATGGCTTCTTCCCCACTGCTTTCAAGCATGCCCGTGACTCCTCTATCCTAAAAAAACCCTCCCTTAACCCCACAACTCCCTACAGTTATCACGCCATCTCCCTCCTACCACTCCTCTCCAAACTCCTTGAGCTAGTTGCCTATAGCCACTGTCTCAAGTTTCTCTCCTCTAATGCTCTCCTTGACTCCCTCCAATCTGGTTTCACTCCACAGAAACCACCCTCTGGTTTCACTCCACAGAAACCATCCTCTCACAGGTCACAGCTATTTGAGCCCTTTCTTACCAAATCCAGTGGCCTCTACCCTATCCTAATCCTTCTTAGCTAACTTCAACACTGCAGACCATCCCCTTCTCCTGGAAAAATTGTCCAACTTTGGCTTCTCTAATACTGTTTTCACCTGGTTGGCATTCAAAATAATAATACTAAATTATTTTGGTTCTGCCTTCATAAAATTTTCAGAATTTGCCCTTTCCTCTCCATTTAAACAACCACCACACTGGTCCAGCATTTTCATAACACCTCTTGACTACTGAATCAGCCTCAGTGACTTCCCTGTCTATTTTCTTTCCAGTCTATTCTTCACTCCACAGCTCGGTTATTATTCTTAAACATAATATCTTCACAACTTCCCAATCCTGAAAACTTCCTATTTCTGTCCATCCAGCTCCACATCAGAAAGTTCTCACTATAAGCATCCCTAATACATTCTCACCTGCTTCAATTTTGTCCTCCACTTGACAACAATAGTTTTCTATCCTTATTGATTCACACACCCATTGCCTGCACAATTTTTTTTCCTCTGTTCCTCTCCAGTCTCTCCCTCCTCTCCTTTCTCTTCTACTATCCCATCTTTCCCAGGAGTATCTTGAGAAGAGATCCCTTGGCTCAAACTCTACCCCGTCCACTTGTGCCTCAGACCCCATTCTTTTGCACTTTATCAAAAACTTGCCCCCTCCCTTCTTCCTCTCTGAGATATTTTCAAATGTTCACTTTCCAGTGGCTCCGTCCTCACTGCTTTTAAACAATCTCATGTATCCCCTATCCTAAAAGTACCTCTTCATTAAATGGTCCCTCCAGTCACTCCATCTCCCTCTTACTATTCTTCTGTAAACTCCTTCAACACGTTATCTACCCCAGCTGCCTTTACTTCCTTTCCTCCAATTCTCTCATTGATTTCTTCCAATCTCGTTTCCATCCATTTCAATCCACAGAAATTGCCCTCCTTTAGGTTCCTAATGTCCTTCTTCTTGCCAAATCTGTTCTTAATCCTATTTATCCTCTCAGCTGTCTTCAACACTGTGGACGAGCCTCTTCTCCTTAAAACGTTATTCAATCATGGCCTTACTGATATTGTCCTCTCTTAGTTCTCCTCCTATCTTTCTGACCTCTCCTTTTCAGTCCCTTTTGCAAAATCCTCTTCTGCCTCCCAACCTCTAACAGTGAGAGTCCATCATATCTCAGTTCTGGGAATCATTCTTGTCTCTATCCTTGGAAATCTAATTTTCTGTCATGGCTTTAACTACAGTCTTTAGGAGGATGATTCACCTCACTCTTCCTCTACAGTCTTGCACATCCTTCTGCCTTGAAGACATCTCTACCTTGATGTCCTCCACTTCAAACTAAACGTGTCCAAAATAGAGCTACTTATCTTCTCACCCAAACCTGTCCTCCCCCTGGCTTTCCCATTACTGTAGATAGCATGACTACCCTCCCTATATCACAAGCCCATAGCCTTGGTATTGTCCTTGACTTCACTCATTCAGTATACATATTCAGTCTGTCACCAAATCCTCTAGGTTCTAACTTCACATCATATCTTAAATCTGCACTTTCTTTTCTGTCTAAACTGTTACAATTTTAATACAATCACTTATCCTATACCACTTTTATTACTGTATCACCCTCCTTGCTGACCTCCCTGTATCCTGTCTCTCCTCACTTCAGTCCATTCGGATCCGCTGCCTGGATCATTTTTCTACAAAGCTGTTCGGTCCATGTTTCCCTTCTCCTCAAGAACTACCGTAGTGGCTAATCTACCTTTGTATCAAATAGACACTCATTACCATCAGCTTTAAAGCACTCAATCTTACCCTGCTGACTACCTGCTATAATTCAACTCAAACAGTTTGCTCCTCTATTTCCAGCTTACTGTGTAGATCTCATCTATCTTGCTGCTGGCACTTTGCCTACATCCTCCCTGTGGCCTGGAATTCCCTTCATATATGACAGACCACCACTCTCCCCACTTTAAAAGCCTTATTAAAATAACACCTCGTCTAAGAAGCCTTCCAAATTAAGCTTTCACTTCCCCCTCTCACTGTCCTTTCTGCGTCACCTAAGCACTTATATCTGTGCCCTTTAAGCACTTGATAGCTGCACCACCTTCAGCCCCAAAACACCTATGTACACATCTATAATTTATCAATCAGTTAATCAATGGCATGTGCTGAGCACTTTCTCCATGCAGAGCACTGTATTAAGTACTTGAATGAGTACAACAAAGTAATTTATATTCATGCCTGTCACCCTCTCTAGACTGTAAGCTTCTTGAAAGTAGGGATTATGTCTACCACCTTTATGGTATTTTACTCTCCCAAGCAAAATACCATTTTCTGCAGATACCTACCATTCGTCTCCAAACTACTTGAGTGAGTTGTCTATCCCCGCTGCCTCAAATTCCTCTCCTCCAATTCTTTCCTTGACCCTCTCCAATCTGGTCTCCATTCCCTTCACTCCACAGAAACTACTCTCTCAAATGTAACCAATGATCTGCTTCTCACCAAATTGAATGGCCTCTAGTCCATCCTAATTCTCCTAGACCTCTCGCTGCCTTTGTCACCATTGACCACCCACCTGTCCTGGAAACATTATCCAACCTCGGCTTCACTGTCAATGTTCTCTCGTGGTATTTGGATGTCTTCCCATCACCTCAAGCTTAACATGTCCCAAACTGAATTCCTTAGTTTCCTATCCCTGACTTTCCCATCACTGTAGACAGCACTACCCTACTTCCTGTCTCACAAGCCTGTAACCTTGGCATTATCCTTGACTCCTCTATTTCATTCAACCCACATATTCAATCTATATCTAAATACTGTTGGTCCCACTATCACACATAGGTAAAATACTGTCCTTTCCCCTCCATCCAAACTACTATCACATTAATACAGTCACTCATTCTATGCCACATAAGTTACTGCATCAACCTCCTTCCTGACCGCCCAGCCTCTTGCCTCTCCCCACTCCAGTCCATATTTCACTCTGCTGCATGGATCATTTTTGTACATGTTCAACCCATGTGATTGCACTCCTCAAACAACTCCACATCAAACAAAAACTCCTTATTGTTGGCTTTAAAGTATTCCACCACCTTCCCCCTCCCTACCTCACCTTGTTACTCTCCTTCTACAATCCAGCCCACACACTTCACTCCTATAATGTTAACCTTCTCACTGTACCTCCATCTTGCCTATCTTGCCACCAACCCCTAGCCCACATCCTGCCTCTGGCCTGGAATGGCCTTCATCCTCAAATCCGACAATTACTCTCCCCAACTTCAAAGCCTTATTGTAGACACAGCTCCTCCAAGAGGTCTTCCCAGATTAAGCACTCCCTTTCCTCTTCTTCCACTCCCTTTAGTGTCTCCCACATTTGCTCTCTTTGTTCTTCCCCACGTCCAGCCCCAAAGAACATATGTACATATGTAAATATATTTGTAATTTATTTGTATTGATGTCTGTCTCCAGTCCTGTAGACTGTAATCTTACTGTGGGCAGGGAACAGTTCTGTTTCTTGTTGTATTGTACTCTCCCAAGCACTTAGTCCAGTGGTCTGCACACAGTAACTGCTCAATAGATACATCTGAATGAGTGAATTTATTAGGCCGCTCATTCTCAGGGTCTATCGCAGGCTGCTCCTTGGCCTCCCACCTCCTAATTGCAGAGGTTCTCCCAAGGATCAGTTCTGGGTCCCATTAGAGAAGCAGTGTGGCTCAGTGGAAAGAGCAGGGCTTGGGAGGCAGAAGTCATGGGTTCGAATCCCAGCTCTGCCACTTGTCAGCTGTGGATTGTGGGCAAGTCACTTAACTTCTCTGGGCCTCAGGTACCTCAACTGTAAAATGAGGATTAAGACTGTGAGCCTCGTGTGGGCCAACCTGATTACCCTGTATACCCCAGCTCTTAGAACAGTGCTCTGCACATAGTAAGCGCTTAACAAATACCAACATTATTATTATTATTATTATTATATTGTCCATCTACACTCACTCCTTGGAGAAATAATTTGCTCCCATGGCTTCAACTACCACCTCTATGTGGATGATACCCAAATCTACATCTTTAGCCCCAGTCACTCTCCTCTGCAGTCTTGCATTTCCTCTTGCCTTCAAGACTTTTCTAATTGAATGTCCTCCCATTACCACAAGCTTAACATGTCCTAAACTGAACTCATCTTCTCACCTGAACCCTGTCTTCCTCCTGATTTTCCCAGCAGTATTGACAACACTACCCTACTTCCTGTCTCACAAGCCTATACCTTGGCATTATCCTTGACTTTTTTCTCTCATTCAACCCACATATTCAGTCCATTACTAAATCGTCTTGGTTCCACAGAACATTTCTCTGGTTCTTCAAAACATTGTTAAAATCTTCCCTTTCCTGTTCATCCAAATTACTACCACATTAATACAATCATTTATCCTTTTCCACCTTGATTACTCTATCACCCTCATTGCTGACCGTCCTGCCTCTGTCTCTCCTCACTCCAGTCCCTAATTCACTATAATACCCAGATCATTCTTTTATGAATATATTCAGGACATGTTTCCCCACCACTCAAAAAACTCCAGTCATTGTCCATCCATGTCCACATCAAACAAAAACTGCTTACCGTTGGCTTTAAAGCACTCAGTCACCTTGCCCCCTTCTACCTCACCTCACTACTCTCCTACTACAACCCAGCTCAGGCACTTCGCTCCTCTAATGCCAACCTTT
This sequence comes from Ornithorhynchus anatinus, assembly GCF_004115215.2. NCBI lineage: Eukaryota > Metazoa > Chordata > Mammalia > Monotremata > Ornithorhynchidae > Ornithorhynchus > Ornithorhynchus anatinus. Next base: position 115,306,728 of record NC_041729.1, read on the forward strand.
TCACTGTACCTCATTCTCACATATCTCACCACTGACTCCTTGACCACATCCTGCCTCTGGCCTGGATCATCTTCCCTCCTCAAATCCAACAATTACTCTCTCCTGTTTTAAAGCCTTATTGAAGGCTCATCTCCAAGAAGTCTTCCCTGATTAAGCCCTCTTTCCTCTTCCCCCATTCCCTTCTGCATCTCGCTGACTTCCTCCCTTTATTCATTCCCACTTCCAGCCCCACAACACTTAGGTACATATCTGAAATTTATTTTTCTTAATGTCTGTCTCTCCCTCTAGACAGTAAGCTCATTGTGGTAAGAGAATATGTCTGCTTATTGTTATATTGTACCCTTCCACGCACTTAAGTACAGTGCTCTGTACATAGTGAGTGCTTAATAAATACCATTGAATTAATGAATGAATGCAGACAATAAGCACTTTATAAATTTCTTTAATTGATAATCAGCTCTTCCCACTATCCCACTACTTATTCTTGCTCCTCTTCCACTCAACCCAGCCTGTGCACTATGTTCTTCTAATACCACTCTAAACGCTGTCCTTCACTCTCATCCTTCTTGTCTTTGACCCTTGCTCATGACCTACCATCTACCTGGAACTCTCTTCCTCTTCACATCTGATAGACCACTGCTCTTCCAATCCAGAATGCATTTCCTGGCAAATCTCTCATCTCCCTGTCCTTTTTTCCTCCCTATTGCATCACCTTTGCATATCACTTCCATGCTCCCTAAGTTCTTAGGTATTCCCCTCTGCTCCCTACCATAGCACTGATGTACATATCTTTATTTTCATTTGCTCCCTCTACCTGTAATTCATTTTAAAGCCTGTTTCTGTCATGGCGTAGTGGATAGAACATGGGCTTGGGAGTCAGAACGTCATGAGTTCTAATCCCAACTGTGCCACTTGTCTGCTGTGTGACCTTGGCAAGTCACCTCATTTCTCTGAGCTTCAGTTACCTCGTCTGTAAAATGAGAGTTGAGACTGTGAGCCCCCATGTAGGAAAGAGACTTTGTCTAAACTGATTTGCTTGTATCTACCCCAGTGCTTAGTACAGTGCCTGGCTTATAGTAAGCACTAAAAAAAACCACAATTATTATTATCATTATTAATAGATAATAAGCTTTTTAGTGCAGGGATTATATCCACCTTCTCTTTTGTACGTTTCCAAGCACTTAGTACTATATTAAATACTATTAACTGATTGATGGGTTAATTTTAATAACTAGATGTAACCTAGGAAAGCTTCTTGGAGGAGGTGCTATCTGAGTTGGGTTTTGAAAGAAGAAACTGGCTCTGCTTATAGTTGGTACAGTTTGAAATAGATGATACAAAATTCCACCTCTATATTGTTTTGCTAATAATGCTACCAATTGGGGGTGGCAGCTGAAATAGCTAGTCCTAGAAGATAATGAGAAACTGTTTATCTGAAAATAAAGACACAGGTTGAAAATAGACTAAAAAAATTACTTAAATGAACAGCGCTCATAAATAGAAAAAGAATGTTATTACAACAAGCCCTAAACATATGAGGGCCAGAAATTTCTGGATCTTTTTGGCCTCACACTTCAACCATGTGGCTAATTTTTACCTCTTAATCAAGTTGAACTTAAACGTTTTCCTTATGAGAGATGCTATTTGTAGAGTTGGCCTTGAGAACCTTATTAAGCAAGAAAATAGGATTGCTAAACAAATAGAGTCGTTCTTCCCACTTGAAGAAAAATCAGGTATTTAACTTGTTTAAGCTTAAATGATAAAAGAAACAGTAGCCTAATCAAAGCAATGCAAAGTGATGTAATAGACTCTCTCCTGAGGTATTTCACACAGCCAACTCTAAATAGCTGATCTAGCAGAGAACTTTTCTTATTAGAGTTTCTCCCTTGACATTCACTAACCCAACTGTGTATCCCTGAGCAATAATATCTATCTATAAATACATTTCTTTCCCACTAATAGACTGCTTGAAGGAAGTAAATTATTAACCAATCCCATGCACACACATCTATCCCAAAGTCTTAAGAAAAAATTACAAGTAAACATAGAAAGGCTAAAGTAGAATCACTATGACAGTAGATATCTACTTTGCTATGCGAATGAGACCAAATACGATTAAATAAAATCCTTTTTTTGGAAACAAGGTAATTGTCAAAATAAGGTATTTGGGTCCACACAAGCTAAATGTCATGTAATGCTGAGGAATTAACATAGAAATTTGATTACCGAAGGCAACCAAACTGGAAAAATCAAGATGTCAACCTCTCTTCACACTTCCTACACCTGTTTTCCTTCTCCAACCTTTTCTTTGTTTGTACTCTAATATCACTGAGTATGGTGGCTATACCATACACTTATGTACATAACTGTAATTTGTGTATTTATATTAATGTTTGTCTCCCCATAGATTACTATGTGCAGGGAATGTGTCTGTTCATTGTGATATTGTACTTTCTCAAGGTCTTAGTACAGTGTTTTGCACACAGTAAGCACTCAATCAATATGATAGTCTGGATAGTCTGAATTTCATCTGGTCTGTCCCTGAGCAACACAGATGTGTCTCCTCCATTTAGACTGTGAGCCCATTGTTGGGCAGGGATTGTCTCTATCTGTTGCCGAATTTGAACATTCCAAGCGCTTAGTACAGTGCTCTGCACATAGTAAGCACTCAATAAATACGATTGAATGAATGAATGCAATTCAGCACTCCTTCAGACCCCAGTCAAAGGTAGATAGCAAGATTTTAGATCTCTACGGTATTTAATCCATTAATAACAACCAAAACAATCCCACCTTAAACTGTCTTTTCCTGGAACTAATACTCTTCCCCCTCCATGACCCTGTATACCTGCCTGTAGGTGTCCCAGGGCTTAGGTTCTTCTCCTGAGGGACAGGCATAGCCTTGGTTCCAAATGATCTCAGTATATAAAATTGGGAGATACGTTATGCCATGACTGCTGTTGTGGTCCTGGACATGAATGAAACCTCTATTCATTATAGGAAACTAAATTCCTTCTCTGACCCTTCATCTCCCTGCTCCACTTCTCCATCCCCTCTTTAAATACAGACTTAAACTCCCACTCCCCTATTTGAGCTGGGGCCTGAGACAATGAATTTCACTGGCCCCAACACATAATAGAGGGAAAAGGAAAGTTAGGAATGGAATTCCTTGGTTCCCCTTTCTGAAGTGTAAGCTGAACTAATGAAAGTGAAGGATTGGGAAGAAAATGGAGAGGCGGGCTGGGAAGAAGAAAAATGAGGACTTTCAGCCATCTAGAGCTAGCTAAGCAAGCTGGAGGCCGAGAAGAAGAGGACAGGGGAGGGGTTCATGCCCTGGACCCTAGACAGACACCGGCACAAAAAGGTCTCAGGGAGAATCCTTTGGAGTCCAGTGGCTAAGACATTGGAGAAGCAAGGCTCCCAACCCTGAGGGGAACATGAGCCCTGGAACACCTAAATGGAAATACAGAGGACTGTGTAGGGGAACAGTATTAGATCTAGGGAAAGATGGTTTAACTTGAATTGGTTTTAGTTGTTTTCATAATAAGAATATGTTAAATATTGCAGAGATCTCAGATCTTAGTGTCTGCTTGTAGTAGTGGCCTAGATGAGTGCCAGGGAGATATGTGACCTCAGGAAACATGAGTATGTGTGCTTGACCAAGCATGAGCTTCCTACAGCCAGCTCCAAGAACCAGTCAGTCCCCAGTCAACTGTATGCTTTTGGGGAAATATCTGGTAGATACTATAGAGTGGTGGTAGCAATAGGGATACATGTGGCTTAGGAGGACCATAAGTAGGATGCCCCAAAATGTGTGGTAAAAGGATGAGAAATTTGGATGTCCTAAGGAGCCATTCGAGGTTAACCACAGTCTGGGCACTCTTCCAGTGACCCTGCAGACTCTTTCAGCCTTAGTTTAAGGCTGGAAGTACTAAGTAAAACCATAGTGTCTCAGGAGGGAAGAGAAGATGGGGCAAGACAGAAGGGGCAATGATCTTAGGCAGACTTAGGTAACCCCTTCCTTCCTTCCTTGATTCTGCCCTATTTTCAGCTGACACAAAGAAGCCCTCGAATGGCTTCTTTCCTGCCCTTCTGAGAATACAATTTGGAAGCTATATTCTCCACTTATCTAAAAGCAGGACAGAGAAACCATCATCTTCCCTCCATGAAAAGTTTCTGGTGGCATATTACTGGTGGCATAACATGGACAGGTAGTTGCATTTGACTAAATCCACCTAAGATTTCTGCCCTGCTTTTTCTCCCCAATTTCTTTTGGGTGAAGCAGGGAAGTCCCCTCTCCCCGATGATGATAGGTGAGGTTGCTGTGGTTACTGCTAAATCTAGATTCATAGTTCTACCAGCCAGGTAAGATTATTGTATTGGTTTGTATAACTTTTCAAGAAAGTATATGGATATTTAAAAATGATTATATTGGAGAAAGATTTTATTAGAAGAATAAAATTAGAAAGAGTATTTCAAAGATGTGTAGAGATACTCCGTAGGACTTAGTGAACTCTTAGGTACTTTATGAAGAAAAGAAGATTTCTTTGTTGGGTATGCATGGACACATATTTCAATGCAATAAGTTTGAAAAACAAGAGCCCTAGGCAGCAGAGCAAGATTCTACTCCTGCAATTCTCCTGAAAAGTAAAATAATTACATTACACCTACTCTTTTATCTAATTCTGTCATGTTAGGCTTTGAATAATTTTACTAGAGAATGAATAATGGTTTAGTGATGCTTAATCAATCAATCAATCAATGGTATTCATTGAGTAATTACTTTGTCCATAGTACTGTAGTAAGCACTAGGGAGAGTACAATACAACAGATTTGTAGACACATTACCTGCTCAAGGGAGCTTACAATCTAGAGTGGGGCCAGACATTAATATAAATAAATTACAGATATATACACAAGTTCTGTGTAGCTTAGGATGGGGTGAGATAAATGCCATGTGCCCAAGGTGAGCAGATCCAAGTTCATAGAGGATGCAGAAGGGAGATGGAGTCAAGGAAAGAGGGTTTAATCGGGGAAGATCTCAGAGGAAATGTGAGGTGGGGAGCTCATTAATGGTTTTTAAAGTGGAGAGCATGGTGGTCTGGCATATATTAAGGGATAGGGAGTTCCAAGAACAGTAGGAGGATGTGGAAAAGGGACAATAGTAAGATAGATGAGATCAGTCAGGTTCAGTGAGCAAGCTGGTACTTCAGAAGCTAAGTGTGTGAGCTGGGCTGTAGTAGATGAGTGAGGATAAGGTGGGAGGGACAATATAGAGTTTTTAAACCAATGGTATGGAGTTTCTGCATGATGCAGAGAAGGATGGACAACCACTGGAGGTACTTTCAATATGGGGAGATGTGAAATGAAACTTTTTTTAGAAAAGGATCAGGGCAGCAGAATGAAATATGGACTAGAATAAGGAGAGACAGGAGGCGAGGTTGTCAGTTACATGTGTCTAGGTGGGGTAGAATAAAGCAGGGTTTCAGTAAAATGAGTCTAGGTGGGATAGAATAGGTGCATAGATCAGAGTAGCAGCAATTTGGAAAGGGAGGATTTTAGAGATGTTGTGAAGGTAGAACCAAAAGGATTTGGTGACATTGAATGTAAGAGAGATGACTTGAGGTGAGGATATTGCCAAGGTTATGGGCTTGTGAGATAGGGAGGATAGTGGTATTGTCTATAGTGATAGGTAAGTCAAGAGGAAGATGGAGATTTGGTGGGGAGATAAGGAATTCTCTTTTGGACATGCAGTTTAGATGATGGAGGACTTATAGGTAGAAATGTCCTGAAAGCAGGAGGAAATGTGAGACTGCAGAGAAGGAGAGAGGTCAGGGATATAGATGTAGATTTGGGAATCTATGTCTATGAGATGACAGATGAAGCCCTGGTAGTAAATGAGTTCTCCAAGGGGATGGGTGTAGATAGAGAAGAGAAGGGGACCCAGAACTGAGCCTTGAGAGAGCCCCACTGTCAGAGGGTAGAAGCCAGAGGAGGAGTCTGCAAAAGAGATGGAAAAGGAGAGATCAGAGAGATAGGTAGAGAACCAGGAAAAGATAGTATCAGTCAGGTTTAAAGTTAAAGACTATTGCAAGTGAAGAAATTTCATATTTTTTTTTCCAGAGGTTATAAAATGGAGCCCGATTTGCAATATGTAGTCCATGATACAGCCCTTCAGGGAATATCCCAGGATATTAAGAGAAAGATAGTATGGCTGTATTCATATTTTTATGATTTCCATAGATTAATTGTGATTTCTATGATGTTTACTTAGAAAGACTTGCCTAATTACAAATCAAAAGATAAACTAGAAAATATGTCATATGTATATCATCATGGGCAGAAATATTAAATAAGGTCAGATGTAGAGTCTGGATAACAGTGACAGGGCTACGTCTGACTACCCCAACAAAGAGACTGAACCCTGACTCTCAGAGTGAGCCTGTTCTAGGAAGCCCAGACATGCATTCTCCAATTCTGACTCTAGGCAGATTGCCTGGGCTACTCACTGGGTCCGATTGCCAGTATTTAATTGATGGAGTTAGTTACGATTTTTTTGAACCCCATTAAGAATCAAACAAGTAATTAAGTAATTTAATAAGACAACACACTCTAGTTTGGCTGCAGAGTAATAAGAACCTGAACACTATCACTCCTTTGGCTAATTTCAAGCATCCAATTGTCCACAGTTCCCTGAGGCATTAATATGGGATAAATTGCCAGCTACACTTAGTACTTTGTATATATATATATATATGTGTGTATAAAAAGAGTCAGAGAGAGATGTATATGTATATATAAATTGACACACACACACATATATATATATAGAAACACACATCTCAATTCATGTTCTCCACATAAATTATTTATTCTTCATTTATTTCTTCTTCACATACTCTTTCTATTGTCCAATTGTATCTATATTTTTCCTTTTGCCTGTGCCTTCTCTTTGAAGTCAGGGACAAGGTCCTTTTCCTTATTGTACTTTCCCAAGTGCTTACTGCAGTGCTCAGCACACAACAGGTGCTCACTATCTATTACTGAATAGATGAATTGCTGGATAGATGGATGGATACATCTACAGATGGAATAATAAGTGAACAAGCCACAGGTCATTCTAGAGATACAGATGGCTCTGAAGCCAAAATTAAGGAATTGGTGCTCATCATATCAAAAGGAGATATGGATCACAGGTTTTCCAAATAACAGTAATTGTTCATCTTCAAGAATGAGCAGGAGTAAGTTCAATGCATGGGTTTAAGATATCAAAGTTCACAACATGGTTAAAAATAAGACCCAATTTAAAGAATAGTGTGCATTTTTTACATTGTTAAGGGTCAAACGCAGTCCCTATTCCAATAGAACTATGAATCTGAAGTATTTAAAGTCAACTAAATCATCGCTTAATGAATGATAGTTTTGATTTGGTCATATAGATCTACTGTATTAGACCTAATTTAGAGAAAATCTGGAAAATAATTTTAGATCATTTTTCTATGCAGCTTTGCAATGTTTTATTTGTTGGTCACTTGCGTACTCACGTGACAGAGCTATTTGATGAAATCCATTGTGATAGTTCCAGCTTCAAGGGGACCTATTTTTGAAGTCCATGCTTATCATAAATTTCAAGAATGTGCCAATGTTCTGTTTTTATGACTTTTAGGGGGCTAGGTTCCTGCCTAAAGTAAATCCCTTTGGGTAACAGTGACAGATCATGACCAGGGATAACACCAGTTGAACATCCTCTGGGAGTGCTTACAACCCACTTGCTGACATTTAATAGAGTCCCCATTAGTTTGGAAATGTTCCAGTTCAACAAGCAGAAGGAATGCTCATATTAATATGAATAACCACTCTTACACATTTCAGATAGGTTTTGCAATTTTATGACACCTATTCCACAATAATAGCTGATTTACAATCTTTAATTTTGTTAATAGCACAAATTTGCCTATATTTGTTATTCGAAAAGATAAAGTGACACATCAAGTTAAAGTGACAGTGTGAAGATGAGACTAAAGTCCAACCATTTTAATGTGGTCATCTAGATTGAAGAAATTGATTATTATAACACTTCATTCTTTTATGTTCTTTAAAAGAAGGAATCCATATATATGGGTTTCCCTGTTTTGTAAATTTTAAGTAATAGGAATGACATTTGAAACACTTTTTTCAACTGCAACAGTAATCAGATGATGATGATCATGATGATGATGACATTTATTAAGTGCTTACTATGTGTCAAGTACCGTTCTAAGTATTGGGGTAGATACAAGATAATCAGGTTGGACACAGTCCTATTTTACAGATGAGGTAACAGAGGCACAGAGAATAATAATAATAATAATAATGTTGGTATTTGTTAAGCACTTACTATGTGCAGAGCACTGTTCTAAGTTCTGGGGAAGATACAGGGTAATCAAGTTGTCCCACGTGAGGCTCACAGTTAATCCCCATTTTACAGATGAGGGCACTGAGGCACAGAGAAGTGAAGTGACTTGCCCACAGTCACACAGCTGACAAGTGGCTGAGCTGGGATTGGAACTCAGGTGCTTCTGACTCCCAGTGCCATACTCTATCCACTAGGCCATGATAGAAATCATAAAAATGTAGTGAATGTACAAACAAGTGATGTAACAATAATAACTGTGGTATTTGTTAAGTGCTTACTATGCGCCAAGCACTGTTCTAAACACTGGAGTAGATACAAAATAAGAGGTTAGGACACAGTCCCTGTCCCACAAAGGGCTCACAGTTCTAATCCCCATTTTACCGTCAAGGGAACTGAGGCACAGAGCTATTAGGTGACTTGCCTAAGGTCACACAGCAGACAAGCTATAGAGCCAGGATTAGAGCCCAGGTCCTTCTGACTCTCAGGATCTAAGCACTATGCCATGCAGCACTTCACTGGTATAAAGACCAATAGCAATCATAGTCTCTCTCAAGGGATCAGTTTTCTGTTAAATGACTGCACAGGATGCAGTTGCTGATGTAGATTTGTCAGATGTATATTTTATTGTCACGACAAAATTTCCAATGGTGGTGCATATCACAGTTTTTCTCGATTAAAAAAATTCAGTGCATTTGATAAATTGGTCTCAATTTCAAAGCCATAGTTAATAGGAAGAAAAAACTGGCATGAATTGCTCATGAAACCCCACACACTATTCCATAATATATTAAACTGAAATATACATGGCATTATGCATGAATTGATATATAGAACTTTTCCACTGCAGAATGAACATATATATATATATATATATATATATATAGTCATCATTATAGAAGAGTTTTGAAGAGAAGGATAGATTTCAGTGCAAATAAAAAAGTATTTTCAACTATCAAAACAAATAGTAAATAGTATTTATAAAGCAATGCTGGGGATTCATGTGCTAAGAGTTGAAATGTAATGTTTGGAAATTTCATGCATAAATACTTCATTAGCTGATGTTAGTATTATTCAGATTTTAATACAATAGTTTATCCAGTTGTCCGTATAAGAGAAGTCAATATGATTTGGATAAGTTGATGATTTTTTATCCACTTACTTCTGAGGTAATCTACATTCCCACTATGAATAGAATTTGCTATAGAATGAAATTAAGGAAGTTGAAATTTGGTCAAAACAGTAATGTTAAATATGTACTTCCAACCATGATTTCTATCATCTACAAAGCACTTCCTTTCTGTCACAAAGTTCCAAAATCCTGTGTAGGTCCATAAATATATATAATGATGTTCCATTAAAAAAAATCCTAATCTAGATATTTACCCTTTTGGCTCTTCATCTACCATGTGTTTTTCACTTTTTCATCTTATTAAAAAAGAAATGCGAACTAAAATTTTCTATATTGTGATCTTTCAAAAGAATGAAGAGGAAAAGATAAGAGAGGGATGATAAAGAGTAAGGAAGGATAAAATTTAATTGGTTTGTGAGTGTAAACATACCAGTATGTGTGTGTGCATATTTGTGGAAACAGGCACACATACACAAATATATATAAAGACAGGGCAAGAAAGATCTGCACTTAATTTTCAAAGGTGAGGTCATATCCATGCATGAATTTTGACTGAGAAAATGGATATAAGAATGAAACTCTTTCTATGTTTTTACAAACCCTATAGATCTTTGCTGTACCAATGGGTTTTTCCCAAACAGGCATATCTCGAGCCTGCCTTTTGATCTTGGTGAAGATTTGCTCAAAGATAGCAACCCCATTCCCTATTTCTTACCATAAAGATTGTCCGCTTGAGATATCTCCCAACAATCCACTCCTAAGGTGCATTGTTTGAACAACATCTCACCATGTCTTTAAGTTGTTTTTACTATCCTCCAGACCTGTGTGTGCTTGAGAACAGCGTGGCTCAGTGGAAAGAGCCCGGGCTTTGGAGTCAGAGGTCATGGGTTCAAATGCCGGCTCCACCACTTGTTAGCTGTGTGACTTTGGGCAAGTCACTTAACTTCTCAGTGCCTCAGTTACCTCATCTGTAAAATGGGGATTTAGACTGTGAGCCCCACGTGGGACAACCTGATTCCCCTGTGTCTACCCCAGTGCTTAGAACAGTGCTCAGCACATAGTAAGCGCTTAACAAATACCAACATTATTACATTATTATTACTTTGCAGTTTGCCTACAACAGTTACTTTCCTTTACTGCTGTCCACACGTTATTTGTCAGCCCACCTAAAGAAGAGGCCATATAGGATAAAGGGCTTTTTTAAGATACATTATATATTATATTAAATGAAGCTTAGAGTTTCAGCTTCATTTAGCTGATGCAATGCAACGCCTGAGCTATACAATGCTTTCGATATTAGAGGCCTTGATAATAATTGTGATCATATAAAAACAACAGCATTATTATTTTTTTTTTTCCAGTGGTATCTGTAAAGCACTTACTATGTGCCAGGCATTGTAGAACTGTGGTAAATACAAGCTAATCAAGTTGGACATAGTCCTTGTCCCACTTGGGGCTCGCAATTTCAATTCCCATTGCAAGCTGAGATCCCTGAAGCAGAGAAAAGTTAAGTGTTTTGCCAAGGTCTCACAAAGGAGAAAAGTGGCAGGCCAGGACTGGAACCCAGGTGCTTCTGATTAGCGGTACCGTACTCTACCCACTAGGCCACATTCCTTCTTAAAATGTTGACATAATTCCCATGATGTCAGTGCTAGACTTTTAAGAAATTGCTACTAGAAAAAAATATTATGCAGAGTGTGTGATAGTGGAATACATAGCCTAGAATTCCTTTCAGTCGACAATGATTAACATTTCTCACTATGGGCAGGGAATGTGTCCGCTAACTTTGTTATGCTCTCCCAAGTACTAGGCACATAGTAAGCACTTGATGAATACCATTGATTGATCAATTTATATTCCAGTCATTCAAATGAAGAGAAACTTGGTGCAAAATCAATGATAACATTTAGAATATTAACAATAACGATGATTATTATATTATATAATATATAATAATATTATAATTATTATTATAAAGCTCACCTCCTCCAAGAGGCCTTCCCAGACTGAGCTCCCCCCTTTTTCCCTCTGCTCCCTCTACCCCCCCTTCACCTCTCCACAGCTAAACCCTCTTCTCCCCCTTTCCCTCTCCTGTCCCCCCCCTTCAGCACTGTACTCATCCGCTCAACTGTATATATCTTTGTCACCATATTTATTTTGTTTATTTTGTTTAATGGGTTGTACATCACCCTGATTTTATTTAGTTGCCATTGTTTTTATGAGATATTCTTCCCCTTGACTCTATTCATTGCCATTGTTCTTGTCTGCCTGTCTCCCCCGATTAGACTGCAAGCCCATCAAAGGGCAGGGACTGTCTCTATCTGTTGCCAGCTTGTACATTCCAAACGCTTAGTACAATGCTCTGCACATAGTAAGTGCTCAATAAATACTATTGAATAAATGAATAATAATTGATTATGATTATAGTATTTGTTAGGTGCTTACTATGTGCCAAGTACTGTACTAAATGCAGGGTTAGATACATGATAATCTGGTTAGACACAGTTCCCGTCCCAGATGGGGCTCACAGTCTAAGTAGGAGGAAGAACAGATATTGAATTTCCATTTTACAGATGAAGGATCTGAGGCCAGAGAAGTTAAGTTACTTGCCCAAGGTCACACAGCAGGTAAATGGTGGAGCTGGGATTAGAATCCATGTTCTCTGATTCCCAGGCCCAAGCTCTTCCCACTTCGTCACAAGTGTGCATGTGTGTGTGTTTTTGTGTGTATGTATGCATTTAACCCAGTGGATAACTCTATCCACTATCCACTATACAGGCCTGGGAGACAGATTTTAATCTCAGCTCTGCCACTTACCTGTTGTGTGATACTGGACATGTCACTTAACTTCTCTGTACTTCAATTACATCCTCTGTAAACTGTGAGCCTCATGGGGATGTGGATTGTGTATAATTTGATTACTTGCTTAGTAAAGTGGCTGGCACAGTAAGTGCTTAAAAAATACGATCAGAAAAATAAATTTAAAAAAACCCAAACCTTTAGTTCATTATAATTTTTTCAGTCCCGTGCCCATAGAGTTACATTTTATATGGCATTATTTCCTAAGGTTTTTCCAATTTCATTGAATATTGATGTGCACACATATAAAGAATTGCAATTTGCAGAGTTGTGTGTTATCTGGATATTGAGTGGCTAAAGTGGGCAACAACAAGACGTTAATTAAAGTATTTTACCGATGAAATAGCATTGTCATAAGATTGACATTCTAAATGAATAAATAATTTATGCCATTTTTTTTCCTATTTGTTTGAATGCATTTTACATTGATTTTCCACATTTCCTTCTATTTATCTTTGTCTACTATCTAGTCCTTAAAATTCCTCAAGTGTCATTCACAGTATTTGCTAAAGATCTTTTTTTCTTTCCAACAAAAGAAATATTTTCATTCATTCATTCATTCATTCAATCGTATTTATTGAGTGCTTACTGTATGCAGAGCACTGTACTAAGCACTTGGGAGAGTACAATATCAAAATAAACAGTCAGATCCCCTGCCCACAACCAGCTAGGATCCAGCATACAGAGCTTTGGTTTTAGGTTTAAACATGTGTAATAGTAGTAGCAATAATATTTATTAGGCCCCCATCATGTGCAGAGCATTCTACTAAGCACTGGGACAAAATTCTCAGATGGGAATTAAGCATACTATATACAGACACAAGCACACAGTCACATAATGATATTTGGTATTTGTTAAGCACTTATAATGCACCATGAACTGTACTAAGCACTGGGGTAAATCTTCAGTGGTAGTTATTTAATGGTTACTATGCACAGATCACTTGGAAGAATATAATACAATGGATTTGGACACACATGTTCCCTGACTACAATGAGTTTAGAGTAAATACAAGATTATCAGATCAGACACAGTTCCTGTCTCACATGGGGCTCACAGTCTAGATAGAAGGAAGTAGGATTTAATCCCCATTTAATATAAGAAGAAGCTGAGGCCCAGAGAAGTTATTTGACTTGCCCCAGAGGCATAAAGTGAATTGGTACCCAGGCACATGCACTCCCAGGCTCATGCACTTTCACCAGGCCACACTGTTTCTCTCAAACACATACACCCATATACACCACAGACCCTCACAAGCACAGTTTTGTACATAAATCTTGGTGTAAGAGATATCTTCAAGTTAGTTTTATTGTTTGAGAATACATTCCAGAGGGATTTGCTTAGGTGTGGTTTTAAGAAAACTGCTCTCTACAGTTCTTGTCAAATCTATTTTTAAAGTTCTGAAAAGTAGTGAAAATGTTTTTGGATTTTCATTTTTGTTCAATTACAGTTTTATCTCACATGCTAATAGAATGGTGTGTATGTTATACTTTATCTGCTATTCCATATTAGACAAGTATCTGAAAACTTGGATCACACAGTCAAAAGCCTCTGGAAACCAACATATCCAAGTAATTTCCTTTGACAGCACATTAAATATGTAAGGAGGCAATGGTAAACCACTTCTGTAGTTTCACCAAGAAAACTCTATGGATATACTAGCAGAAGGTTTGCAGGTTGAGGTGGGGCATTCTGGGAGAGATGTGTCAATGACTATGGGTTGGAGATGACTGGATGGCATAAGATAAGATAAGCACATTAAATATGAAATTTGTATTGATAGATATAAATACTCATCCAACTACTTTGAATTTAAAGGTCTAGAAAAAACATATATATATATATATTTGAACTGAAAACATTTCTCATTCGTTCGTTCATTCAATCATACTTCTTGAGCACTTACTATGTGCATAGCACTGTACTAAGCCCTAGGAATACAATACATTACAAAAATAAAGAGACACATTCCCTGAGAGTCCTCATTATCATTAAAAATATAAAATACAAATGCAGCAGGATTTGTATTATCCATTAGAAGTACCCTTTAGAAAGTTCAGGGAGTTGTGCCCCTTCTGTTTCAAATTACTTCACTATATTATATCTGTCTGATGATCATGATGATGATGGTATTTATTAAGTGGCTACTATATCCCAGGCACTGTACTAAGTGCTGGGGTGGTTACAAGCAAATTGGGTTGAACTCAGACCCTGTCCCATGTGGGGCTCATAGTCTCGATCACCATTTTACTGAGAAGGTAACTGCGGCTAAGAGAAGTTAAGTGACTTACCCAAAGTCACACAGCAGACAGGTGGAGGAGCTGAAATTAGAGCCCATAACCTTCTGGCTCCCAGACTTATGCTCTGGCCACTATGCTATCTGATTCTCCTGAAGCTGGTACTAATTAATATGTATCATAAGTCCTGTGATGGGCTAATATCTTTGTTGGCAATTGGGAAAGGTTTCTCCTGGAGATTACAGATTTGTTAGCTCTGTTCTAGTCAAATTTAAGTCCATATTTCAAAAAGGATCATACTTTGTGAATATTTTGAAGTCCATTTTAATCGGTTTGTTGATTTGGTTCAGTCCTCTGAAGTATTCTGGTAATCTCATTTTCTGTTATTGTTACTTAACAACTGAAAAGTTTTGAAGTCAGCTCTGAAAAAAAGTTTTTCCCATTGTTACTAGTGTGGTCTGTGATTTTTCTTTTCATGTCATTCATTCTAAATCCTAAAATATCCTTACATATGCAACAGTGCAAGAGTGTAAATATATATTTTTATAGATATACATAAAGCTATAGGTATGTGCATATTTCATAGTGCAAGCTGATAGTTTTCCCTAGTGTCTTCCCATCCCTGTTGTTCTATGATCCTTTGGATCTCTTGTCAACATGCAACATATGCAACAATGATATACAGTGAAGAACTTACTTCTTAGCTTTCTAATATATCTTTCTATTTACTTCAATAGTATAAATTACCATACATCCCAGATGTTTTGACATATTGTGGTTTAGCAGTAAAAAAATGGGAAGGATAAAAGAATAGC
The DNA here is from genome assembly GCF_004115215.2 of Ornithorhynchus anatinus. Lineage (NCBI taxonomy): Eukaryota > Metazoa > Chordata > Mammalia > Monotremata > Ornithorhynchidae > Ornithorhynchus > Ornithorhynchus anatinus. The sequence goes on from NC_041729.1 coordinate 115,322,164, forward strand.
CCCTTGAGATTTAAAATCCCATACTGCTCTGGAGTAGTTCTTTGAGACCATTCTTTGTAAAGTGTTCACTGAGCCGCAAGTCAGCTATTGAAACAATAACTGATTTAGTGATAGGCTAAAACTATTCACAACTGACAAACACAATTCTACTGAAGGAACTCTGTTCTGCTACAGGTCCATCCTATTCCTCTTAAAACATTTCTCTCTTCAGGACCAACTTCCTTGAGACAAGAAAAAATTGCTGCCCCCTCTCCCCTACTTCTTTCTTTTTACTGTTTTTTTGGGGGGGGGGTATTTATTTGGGTTTTTTATGTTTTTTATGGTATTTAAGTGCTTACTATGTGCACTGGGGTAGATAAAAACTAATCAGGTTGGACACAGTCCATGTACCACAAGGGGCTCAATCCTAATTCCCATTTTAAAGATGAGATAACTGAGACATAAAGAAGTAAAGTTACTTAGCCAAGGTCCTACACCGCAAGCAAGTGGGGGGAGCTGGGATTGGTCCTTCTGACTCCAAAGCCTGAAGACTCCAAAGCCTAGCCACAAAGCCATTTTGCTTCTCATTCACATGCTATGTCCCTTCTGTTACATACATGCACAAAATAAAATGATGTTATTGGATAAAATGTAATTCATCAATGACATCACTGTCAGTGAAATACACAAATGAGTGCATGAGTACCTGAAAAGACCAGTGGAGGCACAGAGTCCTGGACACAAGGTGACATGTTTTGATTACTTAATGTATTTCATATCTGTTGTTTATCATTTTCTTCCTTTGTTTCTCAATTTTTATGAAACTTCTGTCCAAAAAGGGTCTCTTCTTTCATGATTACATCACATGTGATCTATCTTCAGAAATTGTTTCCTAGTTTTCATCTGAAATGCTTCAGTGTTTGAGATTTCGTTTACGGTATCCTTATAATGATTTTCCTTTTCTTCTAGGTTTCAATTTACTAATTTCATCTCACCACACAGCACCTGTTTGTGTATTCTGCTTGACGTTTATTCTTCTTATGTGTTTATTCCAACAGAGACATTTCGCAGTGAGCATAACATCAAAGCTGGAAGACTGACTTCATTCAGAACTTCACTGTTTGGGATCCTGTATTGTCATTCAGTAGTAATTATAGCCAATAAATGATGCTGATGAAATAGCACTAAGTAGGAATATGGTGTTTGGTTTTGGTCCAGGTCTAACAGCTATGAAGAAGGTCGGACAATACTACTGCTCTGAAACTTTTGATATGGAGCCTGATATCATACTTCTGTCACAGTCTCACAATCTCCGTAAGAATTACTGTATTTCTAGATTCAGTAGTCTACTTGTCTATCATTGCATCATTGATGAGGCTCCTGACAAGTTAGCAGAATTCAGAATTCTGCTTGGATGCATGCACACACACACACACGTGTAAATATATATTTTTATAGATATACATAAAGCTATAGGTATGTGCATATTTCATAGTGCAAGCTGATAGTTTTCCCTAGTGTCTTCCCATCCCTGTTGTTCTATGATCCTTTGGATCTCTTGTCAATATTGGGTGTATACCTTCAGGGTACCATCATCTGCATAAACACATTTTTCAAGCTCTCTCTCTAGGAATTTGGATGAATCAAAAAGTCTCTAGTACTGGAAGAATTTTCCAGCTATGAATTCTGACACTTGTTGCATTTTCCGGTATAGCTATGTAGTACAAAGGGAGCAGGACCAAGCCCACATTGCATCTGTACTTGAGTCCATTGGTGAGGGGGAATTGATCAATAAGGCATTTCTATCTCTAACCAGGCAGCCATGCCATCATGAAGTAAGTTCAGAGTCGTGATAAACTTTTCTGAGCAAGAAAATTTGCTTAGTAATTTTTACAGAACCAAATCAATTGATAGCATCCAATATTTTGGCATGGTCTCTGAAAACCATATAAATTTTTTGGTGCTGTTCCCTGTACTTCTCCTGTATCTTATACAAATTCACTTTGCTACTCTGTGATATGAAGCCAAACTGTGTTCCCAGGAACCCTCATCAATCAATCAATTAATCAATGGTATTTGTTAAGCACATACCGTATGCAAAGAACTGTACTAAGTGCTTAGGAGAGTACACAACAGAATTTGTAGACATGTTCACTTCCCATAAAGAGCATACATTTTAGAGGGGGAGATGGACATTAATATGAATGAATAAATTATAGATATGTACACAACTGCTATAAGGCTAAGGGTTTGGTTAATATCAAGTGCCAAAAGGGTACAAATCCAAATGCATAGATGATGTAGAAGGGAGAGGGAGTCAGGGAAAAAGGGCTTTACTGGGGAAGGCCTCTTGGAGGAGATGTGACTCATAACTTCCTTCTGGTCAGGAAGTGTGTCTACCAACTCTGTTTGTTCTCTCCCAAGCACTTTGAACAATGTTTTATATATACAGTAAGTGCTCAATAAATATTATTGATTGATTGATCCAACAGTATGCAAGACTGTAAGCTCCTCCACTAGACTATAAGATCCTTGAGGGCATGGATCATGACTAGCAACTCCACTGTTCTCTCAAGCACTTATTATGGTGCTTCATGTAGAGTAAGTGCTCAATAAATACCACTGATTAAATATTCTTTAGTTGTGCTTGTCTGGCTAAGGTCTTCGTAGTAACGAAGAGTAATGGTAGGCATCAGTAATTGCCACAATTACTGACTATAGTAACAATAACATTAGTAACAATAGGACTATCATTTTTATTTTTAAAGGCAGTGATGAGAGTAGTTTCTATATTAGAATGTGGTATTGCCTCAGTGATCTATATGTTGATGAAAACTTTGTTTTCATTAGTGTTTAATCACAGTGTCAACTTCATACTTGTAGAGCCCAGCAGATATTCCCTCTGGTCCAAGGGCTTCGGTATTTTAAGCCATGATTGCTCTAATACTTCCTCAATAGTTGGGACAAGTGCCATATCTTTGAATGTTGGAAGGTAGTGGGAAGAGATCATGTATACCAACTCTATTACATTGTACAAAATGCTTAGAACCATGCTCTGAACATGGAAATTATACTACTGATTAATTATATTTTTCAGGGACTCATAAATAGTTGAAGGCTGTTTCCAGTGAAATCACTGCCTGTATCCCCTCCAGGCACCAACATGTTTTGAAGAACTTTCTTATTAAAGAACAGGGATAAGGAAATTGAGGAAAAAGCACCGAAATCACAAACAAAAAAAAATGATTACTGGACAATAAAGCCAAAGTTAACTCACAAGAGTTGCTGTTTGGATGAGAAGCTGTAAAGTGATCAAAGTCGTCACCGAGAGGAGTGAGTTGAAGACTAGTCCCTAACCACAAACAGAACAAATTTGCTTTGCCTCATGAGCTATAGAGATATATATTACAGTAGAGGTGTAGATAACTGAGAAATGGGGAATCTGGGATGTTTAGGCAAGCTCAGAAAAGCTTAAATTGGGTCAATAAGGAAGGGGGAATCTCTATAATTTCAGGGAGGAATTAGGAGAGGTTTGCTTAGCTGGGAGGGGTTTTTAGAATATGAAAAGACAATGTACTCACCAGAATGGGTTTCTTTCTAGGAGTGATCCCTGGCCTGGAGCTAGTGGGATGCTTAATTAAGAAGTCCTTGTATGAACCACGCATGATCCAACTGTGTAGTTCCTTTCACAATAATAAAGCGATAACAATGATGGAATTTGTAAAGTGCTTACTATATGCCAGGCACTGTACTAAGTGCTGGGGTGGATACAAGCAAATCAAGTTGGACACAGTCCCTGTCCCACGTGGGTCTCATGGTCTCAATCCCCATTTTACAGATGATGAAACTGAGGCATAGGGACCTGGGATTAGAACTCATGACCTTCTGACTCTCTGGTCCGTGCCCTCTCCACTAGATAGTGCTGTTAAATGTTAAATCCACCATGGACATGTTGATGAAAACATGATATATTATTTGCCCCCTCTTCAGGATTCCCTCCATGTTGTTGAGACTGGAATCATCTTCATTTTTCAAAGGTACTGTGAGTGCTCGAACAGAGCCAGGTAACATCTGTTGCAATGTGTTTTCCTTTGTTTTCGGTTCTGTAGTGATCTGCTTGATTTCTTCCATTTTGACATCCCATCACCTGTCATGTGTGTTCCTTAATTTGATTTGCATGACATGTGAGTTTTCCAAAAACCTCACTCATGCCAGATTTCTTCAGTGCACCAGGGTGTTGCTGATACCATAGATTTTTTTACCAGAAAGTAGGCCTTTAATCTAGGATCATTTATGTTGAACCAATCTTGGAGACATTGCCTGGCCTTATGCAATGTCATGACGTCTGAAATTTAGAATCCGAGAGAAATATATTGCATACAATGGGAAATTGGATCTGATTTTCATGTTTCAACAGACCTATAGTGATGTTTCTGAAGAGCTATTTACCAATGTTTTTGTTCTCCAGGATTTTAAATTTCAACTTTTTGGATGGTTTTGCTGCAATATTTCTAAGAACTGAGTAAGCTTGAAGTATATTAGATGATAGTCCATCCCACATTCTGCTTTATGCATGATATCTGTGATTTCAATATCTTTGAGGTTATTCTGCAATGAAATCTATAAAGTGTCACAATTTTTATTTTCAGTGCAACCAGGAGGTTTTTCTTTTGATTGGCCAGCAAAAAATGGTATTTGTCATTCAGTGGGTTGAGACCATAGCTGTTGATATATGACCCAATTACTTTCTTCCACATATGAACCTTAAATCCAATTCTGACATTAGAATTATTATTATTACTTTTATATTTGTTGTCAGGTACTGTTCTAAGCTGTGAAATAGATTTAAATTATTTAGATAGAGGGCTAAGAGGATCCTCAGGAAAGCATTTTGCTAAAATTTTTGTGAATTGAAAGAGCTCGTTGGAATTAGTTAGCATTCCAGGAAGAGTAGATCAAATAAGCCTCTGAGTGGCCAAAGCCCTGATGTGAGTACTAGTGGCCAATGTGGCCAGGTGGAAAGAGCAAAGGCCTGGGAGACAGAGGGTCTGGATTATAATCAGGACTCTGTCACGTGCCTGCTGTGTGACTTTGGGCAACTCATTTAACGCTCTGGGCCTCAGTTGCCTCAGCTGTAAAATTCAATAGCTGTCCTCCTTCCTACTTAGACAGCAATTCTCATGCGTGACGTGGGCTGTATCTGAAAAAAACAAAAACAAACCTCTCAACTTCTCTGTACCTCTGTTTGCTTTTCAGTCAAATGGGATTTCACTACTGGTTCTCCATCCTGCTTTAACCATGAGCTCTGTGTGGGATAGGGACTATATCTGGCCTGACTTTCCTGTTTCTACACCAGTGCTTAATACAGGCTTGGTAAAATAAATAAAAATAAATAATGGCATTTGTTAAGCACTTACTATGTGCAAAGCACTGTTCTAAGCACTGGAAGTTCTTACTGTACGCCAAGCACTGTTCCAAGTGCTGGGTAGATACAAGGTAATCAGGTTGTCCCATGTGGGGCTCACAGTCTTCATGCCCATTTTACAGATGAGGGAACTGAGGCCCAGAGAAGTTAAGTGACTTGTCCAAAGGCACCCAGCTGACAAGTGGCGGGGCCAAGATTAGAACCCATGACCTCGGACTCCCAAGCCCGGGCTCTTTCTAATAAGCCACGCTGCTTGGTACATACTAAGCACTTAGCAAATACCAAAATTATTACGTCATTAATTATTTTCTGCTGATGCTTCTTCTGCTTTTGTGTCACTGTCTCTAAATTGTATTCAGAAATTCCCTCCCCCACTCTTTCTTTTTCCCAATTTTGCTGTGTAACAGGGAAAACAGGCTGTAAAAGGATCTCAAAAAGGGATTCTTGCTGCATGAAGTATTCATTCATTCATTCATTCAATAGTATTTATTGAGCGCTTACTATGTGCAGAGCACTGTACTAAGCGCTTGGAATGAACAAGTCGGCAACAGATACAGTCCCTGCTGTTTGACGGGCTTACAGTCTAATCGGGGGAGACAGACAGACAAGAACAATGGCAATAAATAGAGTCAAGGGGAAGAACATCTCGTAAAAACAATGGCAACTAAATAGAATCAAGGCGATGTACATTTCATTAACAAAATAAATAGGGTAATGAAAATATATACAGTTGAGCAGACGGGTATAGTGCTGAGGGGATGGCAAGGGAGAGGGGGAGGAGCAGAGGGAAATGGGGGGAAAAGAAGATTAAGCTGCGGAGAGGTGGGGGGGGGTGGTAGAGGGAGTAGAGGGAGAAGGGGAGCTCAGTCTGGGAAGGCCTTTTGGAGGAGGTGAGTTTTAAGTAGGGTTTTGAAGAGGGGAAGAGAATTAGTTTGGCGGAGGCGAGGAGGGAGGGCGTTCCAGGACCGCGGGAGGACGTGGCCCAGGGGTGGACGGTGGGATAGGCGAGACCGAGGGATGGTGAGGAGGTGGACGGCAGAGGAGCGGAGCGTGCAGGGTGGGCAGTAGAAAGAGAGAAGGGAGGAGAGGTAGGATGGGGCAAGGTGATGTAAAGCCTTGAAGCCTAGAGTGACGAGTTTTTGTTTAGAGCGGAGGTTGATAGGCAACCACTGGAGGTGTTTAAGAAGGGGAGTGACATGCCCAGATCGTTTCTGCAGGAAGATGAGCCGGGCAGCGGAGTGAAGAATAGACTGGAGCGGGGCGAGAGAGGAGGAAGGGAGATCAGAGAGAAGGCTGACACAGTAGTCTAGCCGGGATATAATGAGAGCCCATAGCAGTAAGGTAGCCGTTTGGGTGGAGAGGAAAGGGCGGATCTTGGCGATATTGTAAAGGTGAAACCGGCAGATCTTGGTAACGGATAGGATGTGTGGGGTGAACGAGAGAGACGAGTCAAGGATGACACTGAGATTGCGGGCCTGAGAGACGGGAAGGATGGTCGTGCCATCCACGGTGATAGGGAAGTCTGGGAGAGGACCGGGTTTGGGAGGGAAGATGAGGAGCTCAGTCTTGCTCATGTTGACTTTTAGGTGGCGGGCCGACATCCAGGTGGAGACATCCTGGAGGCAGAAGGAGATGCAAGCCTGAAGGGAGGGGGAGAGGACAGGAGCAGAGATGTAGATCTGCATGTCATCTGCGCAGAGATGGTAGTCAAAGCCGTGAGAGCGAATGAATTCATCAAGGGAGTGAGTGTAAATGGAGAACAGAAGAGGGCCAAGAACTGACCCTTGAGGAACTCCAACAGTTAAAGGATGACAGGGGGAGGAGGCGCCAGCCAAGGAGACCAAGAATGACTGGCCAGAGAGATAAGAGGAGAACCAGGAGAGGACAGAATCTGTGAAGCCAAGGTGAGATAAGGTATGGAGGAGGAGGGGATGGTCGACAGTGTCAAAGGCAGCAGAGAGGTCAAGGAGGATTAGAATGGAGTAGGAGCCATTGGATTTGGCAAGAAGGAGGTCATGGGTGACCTTAGAGAGAGCAGTCTCGGTAGAGTGGAGGGGACGGAAGCCAGATTGGAGGGGGTCCAGGAGAGAATGGGAGTTAAGGAATTCTAAGCAGCGATTGTAGATGACTCATTCTAGGATTTTGGAAAGGAAGGGTAGTAGGGAGATAGGGCGATAACTGGAGGGGGAAGTGGAGTCAAGAGCGGTTTTTTTAGGATGGGGGAGACGTGGGTTGAAGGTGGAGGGGAAGGAGCCATTGGAGATTGAGTGGTTAAAAATAAAAGTTAAGGAAGGGAGGAGGGCAGGGGCCATGGTTTTAATAAAGTGAGAGGGAATGGGGTCTGAGGCGCATGTGGATGGGGGTGGCACTTGCGAGGAGGGAGGAGATCTCCTCTGAGGATACTGCAGGGAAGGATGGAAAAGTAGGGGAGACGGTTGGTGGGGGGGAGGGGAGAGGCGGAGGGGTGACTTTGGGGAGGTCAGACCTGATTGTAGTGATTTTTGTGATGAAATAGGTGGCCAGATCATTGGGGGTGAGAGATGGGGGAGGGGGAGGAACAGGGGGCCTAAGGAGAGAGTTAAAGGTCCGGAACAATTGGCGGGGGTGACGGGCATGGGTGTCGATGAGGGAGGAGAAGAAGTTTTGCCTGGCGGAGGAGAGGGCAGAGTTAAGGCAGGAAAGGATAAATTTGAAGTGTGTGAGGTCGGCTTGGTGCTTGGACTTTCGCCAGCAGCGCTCAGTAGCTCGAGCATAGGAGCGTAGGAGGCGGACAGAGGAGGTGATCCAGGACTGTGGGTTAGTGGAGCGAGAGCGGCGGAGGGAAAGGGGGGCGAGAGAGTTGAGATAAGTAGATAGGGTGGAGTTGAGAGCGGAGACCTGATCATCGAGAGTGGGAAGTGAGGACAGGGCAGCAAGGTGAGGAGAGATTCTTTTGGAAAGACGGATGAGATCAAGAGAGCGGAGGTCTCTGTGGGGCAGTAGCGAAGGTTTGCAAGGGGAGGGAGTGTGAGAGATGAGGCAGGTGAGAAGGTTATGGTCAGAGAGAGGGATTTCAGAGTTGGTGAGGGAGGAGATAGTGCAGCGGTAGGAGATGACGAGATCGAGGGTGTGACCGAGTCGGTGAGTGGGCGCGGTATGGTGGAGAAGGAGGTTGGCAGAGTCGAGAAGGGATTGCAGGTGGGCGCCAGAGGAGTCATCAGGTACATCCAAATGGATGTTGAAGTCTCCGAGGATCAGAGTGGGATGTTGAAGTCTCCGAGGATCAGAGTGGGCAGAGAGAAGGAGAGAAGGAAGGTGAGAAAGGGGTCTAGGTGGTTGAAGAAGTCGGAGGTGGGACCAGGAGGGCGGTAAATGACAGTGACAAGTATGCGGAGGGGGTGGTAGAGGCAAATGATATGGGCTTCGAAGGAGGGGAACGAGAGGGACGGGGGAGGAAGGATAGTGTGAAAGCGGCAACGGGGTGAGAGGAGGAAGCTGACGCCTCCTCCCTTATCGGTGAGTCTTGGGGAGTGGGAGGAGAGGCCTCCGCTGGAGAGAGCAGCGGAGGAGACCGTGTCTTCAGGAGTGAGCCACGTTTCTGAAAGGGCAACGAGGAGGAGAGAGCGGGAAAGGAAAAGGTCATGGACAAAAGGTAGCTTACCTGTAATAGAGCAGGGGTTCCAGAGGCCACACTTGAAAGTAGCTGTGGGTGCAAGGGGCGGAGGGGGGAGAGGGCAGGGGGAGGGGAGGGTTTGGATGGGAAGGAGGTGGCGGGGCCCTGGATGGGGAGAGGGGGATGAGGGGTAGCGGTGGAACAGGAGGATTGGGATGGGGCGTGGGTGTTTGCTCCATTCCTGCAGAAAGGAAACCGAAAATATTTGGACTGTTGGTTTCTGAAAGAGGTTATTCTAGATTAGAATTATTGTCCCTTGAGGGCAGGAGCAAGATTTGAATTAATATTAAAAACAATGACAAAGGTGACTCAGACATCTGATTATATTTTATTTTCTCTGTTCTCTTCTTTTGCCCTTCCAAAGGCATCTGATAAAGGGATAAAAAAAAGATATTCCCCACTAAAGACACCTTAAGAAACCTAGAACAAGTATAAAACATGTTTTAGGCTCAATTTCTTTAAAAAGAGATAGCTTTCTTTAATCTTCCCATGTGATAATTTAGTTCTTACAAAAAGCAATATGGAGTGAGTTTTGATGATTATATCTTCTTTCTAAAGCTCTGTAGACAGTTTTGAGGTGGATTACCTATTCTCTGTGTAACTGAATGTTACTTTGTTATTGTTAATGCAGCATCAATGACTGCTCTCAACCTTATATTCTGCCAAAATAGCTCCCGCATCAATTTAGGACTTCCTAAACCCCTGTTAGATCTTGCTTACTTAGAAGCGGCAGCTTGGGGTTTTTTGCCTAGGCTCGAGACAGTGGTATTAACAGCAATACAACTATAATGATTTGTCTAGTATACCCCAAATAATTATACTCCTATTGCTATCACCTCTGCCTCAAGCTAAGGTGTCTCCCCAAAGGCAATATACTCTTCTAAATGGTCATATCATCCTTATGAAAAGAACACCAAATGGTGTAGTTTATCTGTATTTATGGGATGCGGTTATTGCTATCGGCATCTTTTCTACCACAAAGAAGGAATTGTGTAGAAATGCTAAATTAACTGTTTTGATTACTTACCCTGTATGTGTGTGGGTGTGTGAATAGATATAAATGGGAGTGTGATGAATAAAGACTAATACTCCTATTGAGAGAGAAAGGTAGAAGAGCATGATAATGAAGTTTTGACCACTGGGCTATATTCACAAGAGAGATACCTTTCTCCTTAGCTCTTCTGCATATCAAATGGATGAAAAGGATATTGATTATGCACCTCCATGGGAAAGACTTACTGAATATTTTCTATTAAATTTTTAGTTCAGTGTTAGACATGCCCAGACTCTCAAAATACTTATACCTTTTTGATGAGGTAAAAAAGTCTAGTGGAAAGAGCACAGGACTGGTAATCAGAAAACCCAGAAAACTCAGGCTTTAGGTCCAGCTCCGGGCACTGCCCTGCTATGTGAATCTGGACAAGTGACTTAACTTTTCTGGACTCTGTTTTCTCATCTATAAAATAAGGATAAGATACCAGCTCTCCTTGCCTCTTAGATTGCAAGTCCCATATGAACTAGGTAATGTAAACAATATATCTTGAATGTACCCCAGAGCTTAGCACAAAGTTAGTTTTTAATAAATATGATAATAATATATGTTTGACATTGCCAGGAGATCTCAACCCTCTATTCTCCATATTCCTGGGACCTGATATACCTTATACCTACCCCTGTGTTTATAGTTCATTCAGTGTATTTATTGAGCACTTACTGTGTGCTAACTGTTAGGCTGTACTGTAAAACTATAAAGCACTGTACTAACTGCTTGTACTAACAATATAACAATAAGCAAACACATTCCTTCCCACAATGATCTTATCATCTAAAGGGGAAGACAGACATTAATATAAATAAATAAATTACAGATATGTACATATAAGTGTCGTGAGGTTGGGAGAGAGTCACTGCCTGACTACTTGTTTTATTTTGCTATCTGTCTCCACCTTTTAGACTGTGAGCCCATTGTCGGGCAGGAATTGTCTTTTTCTGCTGCTGAATTGTACATTCCAAGCACTTAGTATAGTGCTCTGCACACAGTTGAGTGGTCAATAAATACGAATGAATGAATGAATGAATGAATGAATGAATAAAAGGAGCTAGTCAGGGTGATGCAGAAGGGAGTGGGAGATGAGACAGGGCTTAATCTGAAGGCCTCTTGTATGCCTTCAATTAGACTTTGACTAGAGAGAGAGTAATTGTCTGTTGGATTTGAGGAGGGAAGGCATTCCAGGTCAGAGGCAGGAGGTGGGCAAGCGGTTGGCAGTGAGATAGATAAAATTGAGGTATAATGAGAAGTTTAGCATTAGAGGAGTGAAGCATGCATGCTGTGTCGTGGTAAGAGAGTAGTGAGGTGAGGTAGGATGGGGCAATGTGATTGAGTGCTTTAAATCCAATGGTGAAGAGTTTTTGTTTGATGCACACGTGGATGGGCAACGACTGGAGTTACTTGAGGAGTGGGGAAACATGTCCTGAACGTCTCTGTAGAAAAATGATCTGGGCAGCAGAGTGAAGTATGGAGGCACAGGAGGCAGAGAGGTTAGCAAGGAGGCTGATACAGTAATCAAGGTGGGATAGGGTAAGTAATTAGATTAATGTGGTAACAGTGTGGATGAAGAGGAAAAGGCAGATTTTATTGATGTTGTGAAGGTCAAACGCACAAATTAGTGATGGATTGAATATGTGGATTGAATGAAAGAGAATAATCAAGAATAACACCAAGGTTGTTGGGTTTATGAGAGAGGAAATATGTTGGTGCCATCCACAGTTCTGGACAGTCAGGACAGGTTTGTGTGGGAAGATAAGTAGTTCTGTTTGGATATGTAAAGCTTGCAGTAACGGGAGGACATCCAAATAGATATGTTTTGAAGACAAGAGGAAATGTGAGACTGCAGAGAGGGAGAGAGATCTGGCTGGAAATGTAGATGAGGGTATGATCTCTAAAGTGGTGGTAGTTGAAGCCATGGGAGCTTTCCAAGGGTTTGGGTGTAGATAGAGAATAAAAGGGGACCCAGAACTGAACCTTGAGGGACTCCCACATTTAGGGGGTGAGAGCAGAGGAGAAGCCCACAAAAGAAACCGAGAATGAGTGCCCAGATATTAGGAGAACTAGGAGAGGACAGTATCAGTGAAGCCGAGGTTGGTTAATTTTTCCAGAATAAGGGGGTGGTCAAAAGTAGCTGAAAGGTCGAGGAGGGTTAGGATGAAGTACAAGCCACTGGATTCGCCAAGAAGGATATCATTGGTGACCTTTGAGAGGGTGGTTTCTGTGGAGTGAAGGGGGTGGAAGCTAGGTGGGAGATGGTCAAAGAGAGAAATGGAGGAGAGGAATTTGAGACAACCCGTTGTCTAGAGCCAGTGTAAACAACTCTCTTAAGGAGTTTGGAGAGGAATGGTAGGAGGGAGATGGGGTGTTAACTGGAGGGAACCTTGGGGTCAAGGGAGGGTTTTTTTAGGATGGAGAGTTTTTTTAGGATCTGGGTAACATGGGCATTTTTGAAAGCAGCCCTTGGCATCTAGAAAGCATTTAAAATGTATCACATTATCATTTCGTGGAGGTCATTGACCATCTCTGAAACTGCTTTAGGAGAAGGTTTAAACATATGATCACCAAAAATCATTCCCGCATACTATAGAAACAAGAGGGGAAAACAGTATTATTTACATCAAAAGGAGAGAAATTTCCTTTGAGATTCGTGAAATAATTTCCTTTGAGAAGAAATACCTGAGAAGAGTTTACCTTATTCAATAGTATTTATTGAGCGCTTACTATGTGCAGAGCACTGTACTAAGCATGTTTACCTCATATTCCTGCATACTATCAGCAAAAGAGATGAGAAACTTGCTCACTCTGAAGGACCCTTTTTTGGATTGGGAATTAAAGGGAGGAGTCTGGGAGGGAATTAGGGTGTTTGGATTTCATTGGCTAAAAATAGTCACAAGCCTTTGCTGTAATGAGGTAGATCTACCAGATTATGCTGAGATAGTGCACCCTGGGATGTGGAACCAGTGTGTGTCTACCTTATTAATCTGGGTTGGTGCCCTCTCCCAGGTGGGCCAGTGGGATGCTTTAATAAAGAGAATTGGCTGTAAACCAAGAGGCCGGGCTTGGGAGTCAAAGGTAATGGGTTCGATTCCACCTCTGCCCCTTGTCAGCTGTGTGACTGTGGGCAAGTCACTTCACTTCTCAGTGCCTCAGTTTCCTCATCTACAAAATGGGGATGAAGACTGTGAGCCTCATATGGGACAACCTGTATCTACCCCAGCACTTAGTACGTAGTAAGTGCTTAACAAATACCAACATTATTATCCCTTTGATAATAATTACCCAGTAGGACAATCTTTTTACCTGAGTGGGTTGGCAAAACATAATTTTTCATTTAATAATAATAATTGCGGTATTTGTTAAGCACTTACTATGTGCTAGGCAATGTACTATGAGCAGGGGTAGATACAAGTTAATGAATTGTATTTATTGAGCACTTACTATGTGCAGAGCACTATACTAAACACTTGGGAGAATGCACTACAAAAATAAACTGACACATTCCCTGCAGGTTGGACACAGTCCCTGTCCCACATGGGGCTCATAGTCTCAATTCTCATTTTACAGATGTGGTACTGAGGCACAGAGAAGTGAAGTGATAGGCCCAAGGTCACAGCAAACAATTGCAGAGCTGGGATTAGAACTCGTAACCTACTTCATCACAAAAATTAACACAATCAGGCCTGAGCTCCCCAAAGTCACCCCTCCCCCCCAATCCTCTCCCCTACTTTCCCATCCTTCCCTGTAGTATCCTCAGAGGAGATCTTCTCCCTCCTCACAAGGGCCACCCCCTCCACCTGTGCTTCGGACCCCATTCCCACTCACCTTATAAAAACCATCGCCCCTTCCCTCCTCCCCTCCTTAACTTCTATTTTTAACCACTCACTCTCCAATGGCTTCTTCCCCTCTGCCTTCAAACATGCCCATGTCTCCCCAATCCTAAAAAAACCCTCTCTCGACTCCACTTCCCCTTCCAGTTATCTCCCTATTTCCCTACTACCCTTCCTTTCCAAGATCCTACAACGAGTCGTCTACACTCACTACCTAGAATTCCTTAAGTCCCATACTCCCCTGGACCCCCTTCAATCTGGCTTCCATCCCCTCCACTCTACCGAGACTGCTCTCTCTAAGATCACCCTGACAAATCCAACGGCTCCTACTCTATCCTAATCCTCTTTGACCTTTCAGCTGCCTTTGACACTGTTGACCATCCCCTTCTCCTCCACACCTTATCTCATCTTGGCTTCACGGACTCCGTCCTCTCCTGGTTCTCCTCTTATCTCTCTGGCCGGTCATTCTCGGTCTCCTTCGAAGGCTCCTCCTCTCCCTCCCATCCTCTAACTGTTGGGGTTCCTCAAGGATCAGTTCTTGGCCCTCCTGTTCTCCATATACACACACTCCCTTGGTGAACTCATTCACTTTCACGGCTTCAACTATCATCTCTATGCGGATGACACACAGATCTACATCTCTGCCCCTGTCCTCTCCCCCTCCCTTCAGGCTCGTATCTCCTCCTGCCTCCAAGACGTCTCTACCTGGATGTCTGCCTGCCAAAAAACTCAACAGGTCCAAAACTGAGCTCCTCATTTTCCCTCCCAAGCCCTTTACTCTTCCTGACTTCCCTATCACAGTGGATGGCACGATCATCCTTCCTGTCTCTCAAGCCTGCAGTCTCGGTGTCATCTTTGACTCGGCTCTCTCATTCACCCCTCAAATCCAATCCGTCACCAAAACCTGCCAGTCTTACCTTTATAATATCACCAAGATCCACCCTTTCCTCTCCACCTAAACGGCTATCTTACTGTTGCAGGCTTTCATAATATCCCGGCTGGATTATTGTGTCAGCCTTCTCTCTCATCTCCCTTCCTCCTCTCTCTCCCCGCTCCAGTATATTCTTCACTCCGCTACCCAGCTCATCTTCCTGCAGAAACGCTCTGGCCATGTCACTCCCCTTCTTAAAAACCTCCAGTGGTTGCCTATCAACCTCCGCATGAAACAAAAACTTCTCACTCTAGGCTTCAAGGCTCTCCATCACCTTGCCCCCTCCTACCTCTCCTCCCTTCTTTCTATTGCCCACCCCGTACTCTCCGCTCCTCTGCCACCCACCTCCTCAATGTCCCCCATTCTCACCTATCCCGCCATCGACCCCTGGGCCACGTCCTCCCGCTGTCCTGATATGCTCTTCTTCCTCACCTCCACCAAACTAATTCTCTTCCCCTCTTCAAAACCCTATGTACAGCTCACCTCCTCCAAGAGGCCTTCCCAGACTGAGATTCCCCTTTACCCTCTGCTCCCTCTGCTCCCCCTCTACCCCCGCTTCACCTCCCCTTAGCTAAGCCCTCTTTTCCCCCCTTTCCTTCTGCTCCTCCCCCCTCCCTTCCCCTGCCCTCAGCACTGTGCTCGTTTCCTCAATTGTATATATTCTCATTACCCTATTAATTTTGTTAATGAGATGTACATCACCTTGAGTCTATTTATTGCTATTGTTTTCCTCTATCTGTCTCCCCTGATTAGACTGTAAGCCCATCAATGAGCAAGGACTGTCTCTATCTGTTGCCGATTTGTACATTCCAAGCACTTAGTACAGTGTTCTGCACATTGTAAGCACTCAATAAATAGTATTGAATGAATGAGTGAATGAATGAACCTTCTGATTCCCAGGCCCGTGCTCTACCCAGTACACCATGCTGCTTTCAGACAGTCTTTTTCTATACTGAGTGTTTATGATACCTAAATCAGTCTTTCTTGCTGTCCAGCTATGGATAGTTTCTGCACTTTCTTCTCTTCAGTCAGTCAGTCAATCCTATGCTTTGTGCACTTACTGGGTGTAGAACACTGTACTTAGCACTTGGGAAAGTACACTGTAGTAGGAATAGCATTACATAGTGGATAGAGCACAGGTTTGGGAGTCAGAAGGTCATGGGTTCTAATCCCGCCTCTGCCATATGGGTGCTGTGTGACCTTGGGCAGCTCATGCCACAACTCTGTGCTTCAGTTACCTCATCTGTACAATGGATATTGAGATTGTGAGCCCTATGTGGGACAGGAATTTTGTCCAACCTGATTTCCTTATAAGAACCCCAGTGCCTTGTACAGTGCTCGGCAAATAGTAAGCACTTATCAAATACCACAATTATTGTTATTATTATTATTTTAACAATATAACAGACACATTCCCTGCCCACAACAGTCTTACAATCTAGAGGGGGATACTGACATTAATATAAATAAGAACAAGTATCATGAACAGTAATGTCTATTGTACTTTATTAAGTGCATGATACAATGTTCTGCATAATATAGGATCTTATTAAATTTATTGATTCTGTGCCCAGTTAACATGTGTAGCTAACATGAATGCAAAAATAATGTCAGCATAATACTGAAGTTGCTGATGTATTAGAAGCTTTATCAGGTCACCTATAAGTAGGCTGTCCAAATTAAACACTTTGAGGATTCACAAGACATACCTTCAAGTAGTGTCATCTACTTGTGAAATTGAAGAAATTGAAGATGTAGCCAAAAATGCCAAGATGATGGATTTACACAAAGTGTTCTATATGTTTTATTTTGACCTTGGAAGTCCAGGACAAGCTACTGGATTGGTTGGGAGAGGGTATTGGCCATTCATTTTCTTAAACATCATTCTTAGAATCCATCTCCTAATTACAATAATATTCCTAATTACCTTGTTTCAGAGTTTGTGCAATAAATGATGTATCTTTAAAATCTAAGGTATATCCTTTTTCTGACTTTTTTGGGATACTGATATTGATGTCACGTTAATTTTTTTCATCACAGAAATATGTTATTACCTTTGAAGGGAATCTTTTGTTTCTACCTGGCCAACTTATGTTCTGATCCAGAGATTGGGGAAGAAAGTACATGGAATGTTCCAATCCATTAAAGTCTTTGGAGGCAGGGATGAAATTGGAGTCTTGGGCTCTGAATTTTCTCAGCAGAAAAGGGAGTTCTTGACCTTATGACACAAACAGCCCTACTAGGTCTTGATCAATGTATGTTAGAGTCATAGGTGTTGCTCAGTACTATATGCTCTGTGTCTTGGTGTGTACTGAACATCAGGGTTTTGGGATGATGAGAACTCTGAATAGAATAAATATGTTTTGGAGGCATAATTAATTCAGAGTAGATTAAAAAGGGGTAGGACAAAAATGGGAACAGATGGAAAGAACAAAGCAAACAGGAAATTGTTGAGCTTATATTGACAGAACCAATTTGGAAGTCGAGACTGACAAAAATGAAAAGAGAATACCAACTTTGGTTTCACCACCTAGTGGTTTACCTGACCCACATCTGTGTCCACTTTAAGTCCAGTTACTTTAACTCCATGATCAAACCAAAGTCCATCTCTAGAGACCCTAAGATGGTGAAAGCAATTGTGTTGGTAGGAGAGCCTGGAAAGAGGGAATGCTGGAGGGAAAGAGTGATTACTGAGGGATGAATAAGAAAAATCATTATACCACTGTAACCCTACCCTCTTAGAGTCCTCCACACACCCCCACCCCACTACCAACAAAACCCACTATCTGAAAGAGTGGGACCTCTGGGCTTGGATATGAGAAAAAGTGAACAGCTGTTTTGAGGAAACAGTTGCACTTGACTATCTTTAATATTTTGATTCCATCTCTCATTTTCTCTATCTTTCCAATAATTCAAAAAGGACTTATTCCTACTTTCCACTGTAGTTCCTCAGGCAGTCCAAAGCTAAGCAACATCATTTGCAGTTGTGTTTCACTAAACCATTATAACATTTCTTCCAGCAAAGCTGTGAGGTAGTAAACATTGTTTTATGCTGAAAGACAAATTGAATTTCAGGATCTTTTTGTTTGTGATTCAATCTTACCTTTCGGTATTATTGATGGTGAGAGAATATCAAAATCATTCCCTCATTCTGACATGTCATCAGCGTGGACCAACCCAAAGATTAAGTTCCAAAGATCAACCAACAGGAACTCAATCAATCAGCCAGTCAACAAGAAGAGCATGGATGAGTGGAAAGAGCACAGTTCTGGGAGTCAGTAGACCTGGGTTTCAATCCTGGCTCCGTATGACCTTGGGCAAGTCATTTAACTTCTCTGTGCCTCAGTTTCCTCATATATATAATGATATTTTAGTACCTGTTCTTCCCCTTACTTAGACTCTCAGCTCCATGTGGAAAGAAAACTGTGTCTGACCTGATTGTCTTGTATCTACCCCAGGGGTTAGAACACATATTGTCCACAAATCTGCAAGAAGGCATGGTGATACTCTATGTAACTATGTAAAACAACTAACACTAGGTAGTCTTAGCCCTCAACCAGCTTTCTACCTAATGGCGGGGGAAGACATGGTATAACAAAAATATGTAAAGACTTCCTATGCCAAAGGTTTCATGAACACTGTATAACAGAAAGGTGTATTGAGCTTATTCATTGTATGTTGTTCATGCTCACGTTTTACTCATAAATTTACCATCTTAATCAAAGTCCTATGTTTTGGTCTGAAGTATATTTTATATCTAGATGCATAATTAAATTGTTCATTCAATCCAGTGACTAAACAGAATGACCTCTATTGCCTAGAATCCCAGCAAATGTTTAACATATTTTAATGACTTATCTGCTTCAGCAACTGCTGTCATTTTTCCTGGCTTTCCACACAGAATTGTCATCTGTAGGGAAACTTGGATTAAGGTATCCAAACTATAAAAAATACATAAATAAGTGAACAAGTAAATAAATAAATGAATTAAAGCTATCTTACACTAAACTTACCACATAGTCTTTAATTTGTGAAACAGCAAGCGTTAGCTTTCCTTCTGATCTCTACCACTGACACAGTCCCGGGGGGCGTTAGGCGACCTGTGAGTGCTTCCTACTTTATAAGAATTCTTTAGAGGTTTTCGTGTGTATACTCTTCATTATAATTCATTTTCTAGTAATGTTTGCTAGAGACTAGAATACTGTTTTGAAAACAGTCTCTTGCGTGAAAGGACTATTATATTACTGCTTTAAAATAAAGGGAAAGAAAAGGAAAAAGGTGTTAGCATCTTGAGTGAATAACATTTAAAAGTCACTGGTGAGGTGGTGATGATTTTCTTTAATGTGATTAGAATTATTTCCAGGGCAGAGTGTTTTCCCCAATTCTTTCTACCTGTAATTAAAGAGTATTGCGGGAAAATAGTTTTCACATATATGACTATTATTTCTAAATATCTGCATCCTTAAATGCATTGGATGTTTTTAGGAAAGAAATTGAGTCATTTTGAAATTTTGACATTTTAACATTTCTTTTTTGAGTTGTAAAGAAGATCGTAGCTTGAATGATATGAGAAACAAGAAACAATTTTTAAATTCACAATTTAATTTTTAGGTAAAATATTTATCAGTCAGATTAATTCCCAAGTAAATTAAGGTTTTATTGCTAAATAAAATGAGTCTCACTGCTAATTTCCTTCACAAAAAAACCTATTACATCAGGTTAATTAATTTTTTAAAACACAAATCATCTAGCAGTAAACATATGAAACCTGATACTTTTTGTCACTAGTTACTATGCTGTGCATCCTTTCTTTCTCCCAAAGACAGAGGTTATTGGTATTTTTATCCAATAGATTCAGAGGAATATGATAAAAGGAATTTCCACACTTAAAAAAAACTAATATAAAATGTGCATGCTCATTCTCTTTCTAAAAATAATGTACATATAATGTGACAAGTGTTAGTACTGCTCTGGTTGGAGACTGGGAAAGTCGGTGGCAATTACAAAAGAACCACACACCAGGACGATGATTTATGACAAGTCCTCTTTATTAAAGTGTCCCACCTGCCCCACATGCCAGAGTGTTTCATATCAGCATAGTCTGGTAGGCAGACAAAATTGCAGTGAGGCTTATGCCTTTTATATCCTAAAAAAGTCCTTAGGTAAGCAAGCCCTAAACATAATCCTGTTTTACAAGCATCATAAATCCTTCCCTTTTCTTATTTTCCCTTTCACATATCATGTGCTGCTTGCAATAATCATAATACATGATTATTATACATGGGAATACATGGGAAGCAGCGTGGCTCAGTGGAAAAGAGCCTGGGCTTCGGAGTCAGAGGTCATGAGTTCGACTCCCGGCTCTGCCACTTGTCAGCTGTGTGACTGTGGGCAAGTCACTTCACTTCTCTGTGCCTCAGTTACCTCATCTGTAAAATGGGGATTAACTGTGAGCCCCACGTGGGACAACCTGATTCCCCTATGTCTACCCCAGCTCTTAGAACAGTGCTCTGCACATAGTAAGCGCTTAACAAATACCAACATTATTATTATTATTATTATTAATACATGACCCTTTTGTAATGTATAGACTCTTCTAGTCCTTTGAAGTTAATTGTCAAGTCCCTTAAGGTCTTATGGTGATAAGACAGCTTCTACTTTTGATGAAGGAATGTTTGAAGTCACCCATCATCCAGCAAGTCCAGTTTGATAAGAGTGTCTCCAGAGCACTTCATGTGCAGACTGCCCTTCCAGCGCTGGTGGTAGTTTACAGAGTTCTTTTGTGTGAGGATGACCAAGTTGTCCTGTGTCCAATGTAGATTCAGTGCAATATCTTGCTGTTATTCAATTCCCCAAAAGGCCCTTAGCTAGCTTACTCTGTACCTGGCTTACCATTTTAGCCAGGAACCTTGGGTAACAAAAAGGTCCTGGCATATTAAGCATAAATATGCTCTTGCCCTTGACTTTTAATTTGCTTCTATTTAGATACAGGCTCTTCTCTGTCCTAAAGTAGCTCTTCTGCTGAACAGTGGTTTTGATAATGTCTTCATTAATTCCTTTGGTGAATGATGATGCGGAGAAAATGACTGCGAAGAAGGTAAAACTGAAAAAAGATGCTAGAGGTACTATGAAATGAACTGGAAATTCGAAAAAAAAATCATATACCTTATTCTCTGAAACACAGCTATTCTACACCAGTTAGTTTCATTGTTCATAGACTATTGCAATATAGTGTACTGCTATAGCTAATAGCATTACACCCTTACCTTTTTTTGTAAAATCTATTCTCTTTCTTAAGCATGAATGGATATTGCAGACAATCCAGACATTGATATTCAGGGGTACTTTCACTTAGTTTAATCACCATGGTATGCCTCAGTTTACTCATGATAAAAATAATTGTTTTTTTTTAAGTTTTCTACTTTTCAATCAGGTTGGACATAGTTCCTATTTCACATGGAGTTCACAGTCCAAGGAGGAGGGAGTAGGATTGGAAAAGCCAAATGGCATAGTGGATAGAGTCTGGGCCTGGGAGTCAGGAGGACAGGTAATTGGAGGTCTGCCACATGTCTGCTGGGTGGCCTTAACCTCTTTGTGCCTCATTTACTTCATCTGTAAAATGGGAATTAAGACTGCAAGCCCCATGTGGGACATAGACTGTGTCCAAGTTGACTATCTTGTATCTACCACAGTGCTTAGAACAGTGCTTGATACGTAGTAAGGACTTAAGTAACATAAAAACAAATTCCCTATTTTAGAGATGACAGAACTGAGACACAGAGAGCAGCGTGGCTCAGGGGAAAGAGCACGGGCTTGGGAGTCAGAGGTCATGAGTTCGAATCCCGGCTCTGCCCCTTGTCAGCTGGGTGACTGTGGGCGAGTCACTTCACTTCTCTGGGCCTCAGTTCCCTCATCTGTAAAATGGGGATGAAGATTGTGAGTCTCACGTGGGACAACCCGATTCCCCTGTATCTACCCCAGTGCTTAGAACAGTGCTCGGCACATAGTAAGCGCTTAACAAATACCAACATTATTATTATTATTAATTGGCTTACCCAAGGTCACACAGAAGGCAAGTGGCAGAGCCAGGATTAGAATCAGTTTTTTTTAATTCTAGGCCCATTCTTTTTCCACTAGACCATGCTGCTTATAATTTATTCTAACTAGCAAATGTAATTACCACTTACATTTTCTACCTTGACTATGGGCAATACAGGAAGACTAAATTTCTATTTCTTTATTCAATCTTGCCCAAAGGGCTGTAATATTTGTCATTCTCCATTCAGTCCATCAATCACATTTTTAAATGCCTTCAAAGTGATAAGCATCCTACTCTAGTAGTAATAGGATTTATTAAGTGCTTAATAATGTTGGTATTTGTTAAGTGCTTACTATGTCCAGAGCACTGTTCTAAGCACTGGGGTATACAAGATAATCAGGTTGTCCCACATGAAGCTCACAATCTTCATCCCCATTTTGCAGATGCTTACCGTATGCCCAGTAATGTACTAAGTGATGGGAGAAATACAAAAGTGGGAATTAGACATGGTCCTTGTCCATTGGGTGTCTTTTTAACTAAACACTGTACTAAGTCAATCAATTAATCAATGGTATTTAATGAATGCTTACTATGTACAGAGCACTGTACTAAGCACTTAGGAGAGTATGATACATGTTCCATAACCTCAAGAAAACTTAAACCATCTGGCGTACAAAAAATGGTTCATGTGGGAAGGAGTATAAACACGTGAGGGCAAAATTAAGGAATACTGTTCATAGGAATATATGCATGCCAGATGAACAAAATTATATGAATGGGCATATAGGAAAGTGATATGACCTAGTGGAAAGACCACAGGCCTGAGTATCAAAGGCCTTTATTGTAATACCA
The DNA here is from genome assembly GCF_004115215.2 of Ornithorhynchus anatinus. Taxonomy (NCBI): domain Eukaryota; kingdom Metazoa; phylum Chordata; class Mammalia; order Monotremata; family Ornithorhynchidae; genus Ornithorhynchus; species Ornithorhynchus anatinus. The sequence goes on from NC_041729.1 coordinate 115,344,917, forward strand.
GTTCTGTAATTTGCCTTCTGTGTGTGCTTGGGAAAGCCACTTATATTTCCCATGGCTCAGTTCCTTCATCAGTAAAATGTGCATTTGATACCTGTTCTCCCTCCTACTTAGACTGTGAAGCCCATGTGGGACAGGCACTGTGTTCAATATGATTATTTTGAATCTATTCCAGTGCTTTGTAGCTTTGTATGGTTCTTAGCACACAATTATTATTATTTTATACTACTCTTACTACCTCATAAGTATCATAGATAACATTAAACACTATCTTGGGCTGACCAGATCTTTGGGCCTAGAGTACCTCAAGGATGGTGGCATTTAAGAGCATTTCCCATGTATTGGTAATGGGTCTCTGGAAAAGCACTAATTCAATTGTGAGGAGAACAGGTCTGTCCTGACAGAATTTAAATCCCAGGCTCCTCTAGCTCCTTCTCTTAGAGAGTATGATTTTCCGAGGTCTCTTCCAGCACACCACATTCACTTATCTTCATAGACTCTTCCATCTCTAAATTTTACTCTTAGACTGTGAATGCCTGAGGGGCAAGGAATGTGTGTTTTGCATTTATTGAATGCTATAAGTTACTTAGTATAGTGTTTTGCATTTCTGCATTTAGTAGACACTAATTACATGCCATTACTCGATTTATTGACTGGGCAAGGGGTGGACTACAAATGATTTTCTAACACCAAGTTGAAGATGATGATTGGGATAAAATATTTTATTTTGGTATAATAGATAAACTGCATGAAAACTTAAAAATAATCTTACTGCATATTACTAGCTGCATAACAATCATTACATTCTCAGCCTCATTTTGAGTTCACCTAGAGAGAATATGTATTATAACTCAGCATTGTTTCATTTAAGACTAGCTTGACAGCTGAAGAAAGGATGGCAAGAACGTGATATATCTTCCTGGTGAATTTTTCTTATTGTCCTGCTAGTCTGCAAGATTGACTGTTAAAGTCAGATCTACCACTCATGGCAAACTTGAACTACAAGGAGAATTCTAACATCACCTATTCCTCCTAACTCCCTCCAATCCTCCTCGATCTCTCAGCTGCCTGCGACACTGTTGACCACTCACTTCTGCTGGAAACATTATCCAATCTCAGCTTTACTGACATTATCCTATACTGGTTCTTTTTCTTATCTTTCTGGCCATTCATTCTCAATCTCATTCATGAGTTCTTCCTCTGTCTCCCACCACCTAACTGTGAGTGACCCTTAAGGTTCAATTCTTGTTCCATTTCTATGTTCCATCTACACTCATGTCCTTGGAGAACTCATTTCCTCACATAGTTTCAACTTCCACCTCTATGCAGATGGTACCCAAACGTACATCTCCAGCTCTGATCTCTCTCCCTCTCTGCAGTCTCGCATTTCCCTCTGCCTTCAAGACATCTCTACTTAGATGTCCTCCTGTCATCTCAAACTTAACATGTTTAAAACAGAAATTTCTTTCTTCCCACCCAAACTTTCATTCATTCATTCATTCAGTAGTATTTATTGAGCGCTTACTATGTGCACAGCACTGTATTAAGCAGTTGGAATGTACAATTTGGCAACAGATAGAGACAATCCCTGCCAATAATGGGCTCAGAGTCTAAACGGGGGAGATGGACAGCAAAGCAAAACAGAACAAAACAACATCATCAAGATAAATAGAATCATGGAGATATACTCATTAACAAAATAAATACGGTAATAAATGATATATACAGTGCTGACGGGAAGGTAAGGAGGAAGAGTAGAGGGCGGGAAGGGGGAGGAGTAGCAAAGGGAAAGGGTGGGCTCAGTCTGGGAAGGCCTCCTGGAGGAGGTGAGCTCTCAGTAGGGCTCTGAAGAGGGGAAGAGAGTTAGTTTGGTGGATGTGAGGAGGGAGTGCATTCCAGGACAGCAGTAGGATGTGGGCCAGGGGTTGACAGCGGGACAGGTGCGAAAGGGGGACTGTGGGGAGGCGAGCGGCAGAGGAGCGGAGTATACAGGGTGGGCAGTAGAAAGAGAGAAGGGAGGTGAGGTAGGAGGGTGTAAGGTGATGGAGAGCTTTGAAGCAAAGAGTAAGGAGTTTTTGTTTCATATGAAGGTTGATAGGCAACCACTGGAGGTTTTTGAGGAGGGGAGTGACATGCCCAGAATGTTTCTGTAGGAAGATGATCCGGGCAGTGGAATGAAGAATAGACTGGAGTGGGGAGAGACAGGAGAAAGGGAGATCAGAGTGGAGGCTGACAATAATCGAGTCAGGATATTATGAGAGCTTGTACCAGCATGATAGCAGTTTGAATGGAGAGGAAAGGGTGGATCATGGCGATATTGTGAAGGTGAAACCGGCAGGGGTTGGTGACAGATTGGATGTGTGGGGTGAGAGAGCTGAGTCAAGAATGACACCAAGGTTGTGGGCCTGTGAGGCAGGAAGGATTGTCATGCTGTCCACAGTAACAGGGAAATCAGGAAGGGGACAGGGTTTGGGAGGGAAGATAAGGAGCTCCACCATCTTTCTTAAGAATGATGGCGTTCACATTACATCAGAGAGCACCTAGTTGGAATCTGTTAGAATGTCTGAGGTATCTTATCTTTAGAAAATTGTAGAAAGGGAATCTGAAATAAAAATCACTTCTCTATGGACTACACAAACAGGAAGAGATTAGTACATTTTATCTATTACCACTCTCTTCCCTCTTGAACATGGAAGATCAGATCCTGGTTGATTATAAATGTTTTCTAAATTGGGATGGTTGGGGAAAATGTTGAGTGTTCTAAAGTTGTTGTTGTTGTCTTATGCTGTTGAGACATGTTCTAAACCTTATATTTCCTCTGACTTCCCAAACACTGTAGATGGCACCACCATCCTTCCTGTCTCACAAGCCCATAACCTTGGTGTTATCCTTGATTCCTCCTTTTCATTTAATCCATTACTAAATCCTGTATGGTCTACCTTCACAACATCAATAAAATCCACCTTTTCCTCTCCATCCAAACTGGTACCACATTAATCCGATCACTTATCTTATCTCACCTTGATAATTGTATCACCCTTCTTTCTGACCTCCGCCTCTCCCTTCCCCCCCACCAACCCTCTCCCCTACTTTCCCATCCTTCCCTGCAGTATCCTCAGAGGAGATCTCCTCCCTCCTCGCAAGTGCCACCCCCTCCACCTGCGCCTCAGACGCCATTCCCTCTCACCTTATTAAAACCATAGCCCCTGCCCTCCTCCCTTCCTTAACTTCTATTTTTAACCACTCAATCTCCAATGGCTCCTTCCCCTCTGCCTTCAAACATGCCCACGTCTCCCCCATCCTAAAAAAACCCGCTCTTGACCCCACTTCCCCCTCCAGTTATCGCCCTATCTCCCTACTACCCTTCCTTTCCAAAATCCTAGAATGGGTCGTCTACAATCGATGCTTAGAATTCCTTAACTCCCATTCTCTCCTAGAACCCCTCCAATCTGGCTTCCGTCCCCTCCACTCTACCGAGACTGCTCTCTCTAAGGTCACCCATGACCTCCTTCTTGCCAAATCCAATGGCTCCTACTCCATTCTAATCCTCCTTGACCTCTCTGCTGCCTTTGACACTGTCGACCATACCCTCCTCCTCCATACCTTATCTCACCTTGGCTTCACGGACTCCATCCTCTCCTGGTACTCCTCTTACCTCTCTGGCCGGTCATTCTCGGTCTCCTTCGCTGGCGCCTCCTCCCCCTCCCATCCTTTAACTGTTGGAGTTCCTCAAGGGTCAGTTCTTGGCTCTCTTCTGTTCTCCATTTACACTCACTCCCTCGGTGAACTCATTCGCTCTCACGGCTTTGACTACCATCTCTACGCAGATGACACGCAGATCTACATCTCTGCCCCTATCCTCTCCCCCTCCCTTCAGGCTCGCATCTCCTCCTGCCCCCAGGACGTCTCCACCTGGATGTCGGCCCACCACCTAAAACTCAACATGAGCAAGACTGAGCTCCTCATCTTCCCTCCCAAACCCAGACTTCTCTATCACCGTGGATTGCACGACAATCCTTCCCGTCTCTCAGGCCCACAATCTCGGTGTCATCCTTGACTCGTCTCTCTCGTTCACCCCACACATCCTATCCGTTACCAAGACCTGCCGGTTTCACCTTTACAATATCGCCAAGATACGCCCTTTCCTCTCCACCCAAACGGCTACCTTACTGCTACAGGCTCTCGTTATATCCCGGCTAGACTACTGTGTCAGCCTTCTCTCTGACCTCCCTTCCTCCTCTCTCGCCCCACTCCAGTCTATTCTTCACTCCTCTGCCTGGCTCATCTTCCTGCAGAAACGATCTGGGCATGTCACTCCCCTTCTTAAACAACTCCAGTGGTTGCCTATCAACCTCCGCTCCAAACAAAAACTCCTCACTCTAGGCTTCAAGGCTCTACATCACCTTGCCCCTTCCTACCTCTCCTCCCTTCTCTCTTTCTACCGCCCACCCCGCACACTCCTCTCCTCTGCCGCCCACCTCCTCACCGTCCCTCGGTCTCGCCTATCCCGCCGTCGACCCCTGGGCCACGTCCTCCCGCAGTCCTGGAACGCCCTCCCTCCTCACCTCCGCCAAACTGATTCTCTTCCCCTCTTCAAAACCCTACTTAAAACTCACCTCCTCCAAGAGGCCTTCCCAGACTGAGCTCCTCTTCTCCCTCTACTCCCTCTACCACCCCCCCTTTACCTCTCCACAGCTAAACCCTCCTTTCCCCCTTTCCCTCTGCTCCTCCACCTCTCCCTTCCCATCCCCACAGCACTGTACTCGTCCGCTCAACTGTATATATTTCCATTACCCTATTTATTTTGTTAATAAATTGTACATTGCCTTGATTCTATTTAGTTGCCATTGTTTTTACGAGATGTTCTTCCCCTTGACTCTATTTATTGCCATTGATCTCGTCTGTCCGTCTCCCCCGATTAGACTGTAAGCCCGTCAAACGGCAGGGACTGTCTCTATCTGTTGCCGACTTGTTCATTCCAAGCTCTTAGTACAGTGCTCTGCACATAGTAAGCGCTCAATAAATACTATTGAATGACCTCCGAGCCTCCTGTCTCTCTCCACTCCATTTCATTCTTCACTTTGCTGCCCAGATAATTTTTCTATTGAAAACTTTCAGGCCACGTTTCCCCACTCCTCAAGAACTTCCAGTGGTTGCTTATTCACCTCCTCATCAAACAGAAACTTCTGACCATTGGCTTTAAAGCACTCAGTCATCTTGCCCCATCCTACCTTACTTCTCAGACTTCAGTCCTCTAATGCTAACCTGTTCACTGAACCTCGATCTTGCCTATTTCACTGCTAACCCCTCACCCACATCCTGCCTCTGACCTGGAACTCTAAATTCTGGCTGAAGTATCCCCTAGAATCATTTTAGGAGCAACCAGACTCCTGTTAGCTTCCCCTGAGTTCTAAAGGCATCCATTCCTTCGCTTTCTGGGTTTGGGCATATTGTGGACCTCTACCTAGCGTATCACAAATCTCGCTGCCACCTTGTCCCCGTTTCAAGCCAGACAACTCCCTAAAGGTGAGCAGGCATCAAAAACTATCCAACCACCTCTCTCCACCTCCCTCTCAGGCTTGGATCCTGGAATCTTATGGAGAAAGGGCTCCCTCCTCCAGCTTCCCAGATCCATAAGCTCCCCAGAGCCTAGAGCTTCTCATCTGGCCCCTACCACAGGCAGACACCAAGGTCAGAGTTCTCAATTACATTTAATAATATTTTTACAAGTGATCTTTGGTAACAATCAAACCAAAGTCTTGATCAAACCACCTTTGCCTAGATCTAAGAATTTTACCCCCAAACCCTCTGGGCTTTCCCATAGGAACCGAAGCTTCCCTTCTTCTAGTCATTTCTTCTCTTCTCTTAGGGCATTGCAGATTTCTCCCTCCCTCCAAGACTCACTCAGTCTCATTCCTTCCAAGTTGTTTGGATGCCCATTTCTTTCCCTCAGGGGTAGGAGTCTCGCTCATCTGGATCCCTAAATTTTCAGGGAATCCAAATCTCCACCCAGTATCATCTCTGATCCATCCAAGCTCTGGGCTTGGGAGTCAGAGGTCGTGGGTTCTAATTCCACTTCTGCCATTTGCCAGCTGTATGACTTTGGACAAGTTACTTCACTTCTCTGTGCCTCAGTTCCCTCATCTGTCAAATGGGGATGAAGACTGTGAGCCCCAAGTGGGACCACCTGATTACCTTGTATCTCTTCCAGCGCTTAGAACAGTGCTTGCTGCATAGAAAGTGCTTGACAAATACTATCATTATTATTATCTCTCCTATATTCCGCTGTCCTAGGAACGTGACTTCCAACGTTTTGTCTCAGTATGGCTGAGGCCCTCCTCCCCACAATATCTGGCAATGCTACTTCCTTTCCAGTTCTTTCCTCTGATTGGTTTACAGTTAATGCTGTATAGCACATTGTAACTGCTTAAATTGGAAAAGGAGTGTGGCTCAGTGGAAAGAGCATGGGCTTGGGAGTCACAGGTCATGGGTTCTAATCCTGGCTCTGCCATTTGTCAGCTGTGTGACTTTAGGCAAGTCACTTAACTTCTCTGTACCTCAGTTACCTCATCTGTAAAATGGGGATTAAGACTGTGAGCCCCACCTGGGACAACCCGATAACCTGCTCGGCACATAGTAAGCGCTTAACAAATACCAACATTATTATTATTATCCTCCAATGCTTAGAACAGTGCTTGGCACATAGTAAGCGCTTAACAAATACCATCATTATTATTAAATTAACTTTCCTCCAACAGGGTATTACATCTCCTGAGTTCCTCTTCTCTCTTCTGAACATGGGGGCTAGTTGTAATGTCTGCCATAGCATACCCACATCAAGAGGAGGAGGAATTGATACTGTTTATACCACCAAAAGAGGAATTTCCTGAAAAAAGTTTTCCCATGTACCATTTTCAAAAGACAGAGAAACCTGTTCATTATGCAGTACATTTTGATAATTGGGAGCTAAGAGAAGCTAAGTGCTTTAGTGGATAGAACATGGGCCTGGGAATTAGAAGGACTATATTTTAAACCCAACTCAGCTATTTCTGCCCTGCAACTCTGGGAAAGTCACTTCACTTCTCTGTGCCTCAGTTACCTCATCTGTAAAATGGGAATTAAGACTCCAAGACTTATGTGGGACAGAGACTGTGTCCAACACAATTTTCTTGTATCCACCCCAGGTCTTAGTACAATGTCTGCCACATAGTAGGTGCTTAACAAATACCACAATTATTAATATTATTATTATTATTAAGAGCAAGAGTTTGGTAAGTAGTTCATAGTTTGGATTTCTTAAAGGCACAAGCCTTTATGGCAAAGATGTACATCGTATGCTGTGATGGTGCATCCTGGCCAGTGAGATTATTTAATCAAAGATTCTATCAAGAGGTATGATACTGTAGTATAGCCCCTTCAGTACTCCAAAGCACTTAGCACAGTGCTCAGAACAGTCAGTTAACAATAAATTATGATTATTAAATTATTATCAAATGCTGTCAATTTATTTTGATTCTTTTCTCTAGAATGTCCTATCTTCTGCCATAATCTGTAACCTTGTTAAGAATTTTTACATTAGTGTTGCTATGGTTTCTATCCATATAGCTGCTGGTATGCCTCTTTCATGTTTTCCTTGGACTTTGCCTTGCATTAGTGTCTTCTCTGGGGAATTAGTCCTCCTGATATTATGTCCAAAATAAACTCTATAGATACAACAATAGCATTAGTTAATTGATTGATTGATGAGTACCTATTGAGTGAGACAGTCATCTGGTCTCTGAAAGTGTCAGTGGTTAACACTATCATAAATTAATTAGGCACACAATCATTCACCTGTACTTTACAAGGAATATAAATATATATATATATATATATATATAATTAATGAAATAATGTTGCAATGTTTGAAGTAGGACATACAAAATATATGGATTTCTCAGCTGAGCAAAAGTGGTGATGTAAATATGTCCTAGGGTTTCACTGTTTAAAATTCATGGCAGGACAACAAATACTACTTTGAGTTTTTGCATTTTTCCTTAAACATGAAAGGTCCTATCTCAGAATGACTGAAAAGAATAGGTCATTCAGCACATTTGCATGAGGATGTCAGATGCTTGACAGTGGGATAATGAAAAAAATGCAGAAATAGAATGAAAAAATTGTTAAAGGCTCCAGATCATGAATCTTGTAAAGAAAAAAAAAAATCTAATCTATGCTGAAAGCTCTAGTGGTATCACAGGACACAAATTGTGTACGAAAGATATATTTTATGAATTCTGAAAAACCTATCCCATGACCCCCATCCCATATTTCTAAATCTATTTATGAATTTCTCTTCCTTCATCATATTATGCCTAATAGGAGAATTTATTTTTAAAGTTACAACTTTAACTTTAAACACATATAACTATTAGGTACCTTTGTTAAAAGGTTTTTTTTTTGTTATTTTTATTCCTGGAAAACGGTAAACAATAATCCAAAATAAATTATTTAAGCTGCAGTTAAATAACCAATTGACTTTTAAATGTTGGTTAAAAATCAAATGTTCAAAACTTCTATGTTGTAGAATTAAATGAAGAATGTGAAAAGTGATTTATTTCTGAATATTCAAAATGTTTTAGTTGTAATATGTAGTGTCTCTTCTAAGAGACTGTCCAGATGTTTGTACAATAAATAAATAAAATCTATATTTGTGAGTTTTTTAAAAAAAAACAACAAAACAATTATAAATATATTCAAAATGAACACCATTATCCAGGCATAGTAATGGTATGATATGGTATCCAGGCATGGTAATTCTACTATTTTGCTTTTTGAAGCCAATTTAAATTTTGCTCCACAAAAATCATACGAACATTCAACATTTTCCAGAAACTCCACATTACAAATGTCCTAAGAAATAAAATTAGAATTCACCTTCTATCTTTAGAAGACATATCTTTTTGAGCATGAATAATTTAAAATTAATGACAAACTGAAAAAAAAATAATGGTCCTTAACAGTAATAAATAGTATCTTGTTTTCAGTTTATCAATAGTGGCCATTAAAGTTTTGTCCCAACTCAATACAAGTCTGTAAAATTTGCTAATTAGGTTTGTCTTTTCTTGTCTTGCCTTATGCTGTTGAGTCCCCTCTGAACTATAGAGACACCATGGACACATCTCTCCCAGAACGCCCCATCTCCATTTGTAATAATTGTATAGTGTATCCATAGAGTTTTCTTGGTAAAGATATGGAAATGATTTACCACTTCCTCCTTTCTCACAGTAAACTTGAGCCTCTGCCCTCTACTCTCTCCCATGCTGTTGCCGCCCAGCACAGGTGAGTTGTGATTTGTAACAGATTGCTTTCCACTTGTCAGCCACCATCCAAGCTAGGAATGGAATGGATATACTTCCGCGTGACTCTCCCTTCCATAGTCAAGACTGGTAGAGTACTGGAAACTCTCCAGGTGTAACCCTGAGAGGGACAAATTAGGCTTTCACAGAGATGTAAATCACTATGAGGCATTTCCTCCTCCATATACTGGCTTAGACATAATTAATAGCTGGTTCCTGTTTCCGCTGGACCAAAGATTCACCCCTCCTCTAATAGGTTAGCCTAACTGAATCAGCAGTTTTTTATGTATCTCCCCAGCATAAACTTCCTCTCTTGGTAAACTCGACACCCTGTGTGTCCATTCAGATTTGACATCCTGGGAAGTCTGTCTACCTAATACCCATGAGTTGTAAAGGGTCCCAAGAGGGAATCAAGATGGTAGAATTTTCTGGTCTCTGCTGGCCAGAAGTGGCCCCGGCTCATGGAACAGTAGAATACCTCACCATCCTCTCCAGATGGCAGGGTCTGCTGGAGCTGATCTTTTTTTCTTTTTCTTTCTTTCTTTGTCTTTTTGTGATATTTGGTAAGGTCTTACTACCTGCCGGGCACAGTACTAAGCTCTGGAGTAGGTGCAAATTAATCCGGTCAGACACAGCCCATATCCCACAGAAGTGGTAACTGAGGCACAGAGAAATTCAGCGACCTGTCCAAAATCACACAGCAGGCAAGTGGCAGACTCTATTAGAAGGCAGGTCCTTCTGGCTTCTAGGCTCTTGTGCTCAACCCCTTCCCACTAAGATCTCCACAAGCAGCAGTGGTATCTGGGCTGGCCAACTAATCCAGGTGGCAAAGGGGAAAGCTCAAAACACCTACCAGGTGTTGAGCACCATGTACAAAGGTGGAGAAGCAATAGTAGGCTGAGAAAGAAAATGCAGGGGCAGGGGACTAGAACCACTCCCATGCCAATACTACACTTTCACATAGCAACAGTGAAGTCCACTCTACTCAAAAGTTACAAAAAACACTACAACAGAACTACACTCCTGGAAAATGTCAAAAAGACTCAACGTGCCATGCTCTGAAAGATTCACTTTCTAGGTCCAGGGTGGTGATCACAAGGGAGGAAGAGCAGAGGACAAGTGCGATGCAACAGGCTCAGCAAGTACTAAGTCACTCTGGGTCCTACTCTTCCCAGCTCTCCCTCTCTTCTTTCCTCCTCTCCTCTTCCCTCATATTCTATTTTAAAATTATGATTAGCTCCTTGCAGATGAATAATTTAAATTTGGCTCTGCCTCAGATCATGGTTGTAGGCCCTAGTTTTAAATTTACTGTTGGTAAGCACTTATTTACCCCTCTTAAGGCCACGCCTGAAGAGTTTCCAGTATATTACCGGTCTCGACGATGGGAGGGAGTCAAACAGACGCATATCCATTCCATTCCTAGTTTGGGCATTGACTAGCGAGTGGAAGGCAATCTGCTACAAGTGAAAACTCATCTATGCTGGGCAGTAGAGGCATGGGAGAGAGAGGAGAGTGGAGTCTCAGGTTTACTACATAGAAGGAGGTAATGGTAAACCGCTTCCCTATTTTCACCAAGGAAACTCTATGGATACACTGCCAGAATGATTGCAGGTGAACGTGGGGTATTTTGGGAGAGATGTGTCTATGGCGTTGTTATGGATCGAAGACAACCCTTATAGCATAAGACAAGACAAGCACTTATTTAGAACTCTTCAATTTTAAGGCTTGTCTTTGTGAATCATTTATGAGGTCAGTGAGGAGTTAAACACTACATTCCTAATCTATAATAGTCAGATCAGTGATCTCATTAAATTCCCTTTTCTCATCTTGAGTAATTCAAACCTTTGATTTGCCTCTTCTTATGTGAATTCACTATTTTGGTTTCTACTGAGATAATTCCTAGATACTAAAAATATTTTGACCCATATTTTCTGATCATGGATAATCTTTAGAATTTGTATTACTAAATATCACTTAACTATGAAAATGAAAAAGTTGACTAAATTTTTTTTCATATTTATAAGCACAATATATTACAAAGGCAAATGCTACAATTAACTTGAAAATATCTGAAACAAAAGAAATGGATGATTATAGAGTCGTCCTCTATCCAAAACATTACTGTAAATATGAGAAAGACACATGATCTAGACTTCTTTCATGCAATAACACATTTGTTTTCATAGGTCACACATTTCAGCCTAGGGACTCATCTGTTTACATCCCCATTTCTAAATTATGTGTTGCTCTTACAATTGTTCTTATTCTGACCAAAGTAGCAATACCGTAGAGAGCAGTGGATTTCCTGATCAATAGTTCTTTTTTTTCTTTTACACTGTACAATGTAATTAACAGAAGCAAATATAATGCTTTTTGAGAATTTGAGATATACAAACTTCTTGAGTAGGTGAATAGTAAAATGACAGCCTAGACTAACAGACCACCTTGGGTTGGACATGACAGGTTTGAGTGGATAACCAAATTATCTTTGAAAAATTGGCATGATCAAATTCACATAGAAGCCAAAGGAAATGACTTTAAAGAAATGGAAGACAAAGTGACATGCATGCATAGGAATAAGAAGGAGGACACCTCTGCCCTTGGGACTTCCATATAGGGAAGTTCTTATAATCACAAAGGTCATAGCCAAACTGGCAGTGACCTGTTGAAATAACTATGTCAAATTTACCTAGGGGTGATTGGAGAAGCAGGGGAAAATTACATTTCACCTGTCCCTTCTACACATCATCCTTGTTCAAGTACCTTCAAAATATTCTGAATCATGCTAGAATATGCAGGAATGCAGGAAAAGTTAGAAAGGTGGGGAAGACCAACTTTTAGAGGTGGATTGAGGAGGTTGAAACTTGGGAGAGTGAGGGTGTTTGTGGACCATGCTGACCACTATCCATGAACTAACTTGGAATGGCTGTGTCTACCAGCACCCAGTAAAGAACATTGCTTCAGACTTCTCAACAAGTTGGCTTAGGCTGTGGATAACTGTACTGATTACTGTTACTGGGGCAGGGACATGATGGGGAAGCAGCATGGCATAGTGGATAGAGCACAGGCCTGGGAGTCAGAAGGTCATGGGTTCTATTCCTGACTCCACCACTAGTCTGCTTTGTGACCTTGGGCAAGTCATTTCACTTCTCTGCACCTCAGTTACCTCATCTGTTAAATGGTGATTGAATGTGTGAGCCCCACATGGAACAAGGGATTGAGTCCAACCTGATTTACTTATATCTACCCCAGTGCTTAGTACAGTGCCTGGCACATAGTAACCACTCAACAAATAACATGTTATTATTATTATTATTATTGTTATTATATTGTGGCTTTTAGGGTTTGTCTTCCAGGAACCCAGTAACAATCTTGATGGAGGGCAGTTGTCAGGAACATAGTTATTCAAGCAACAAAATTACATTTCCATTTATCAGGAAAAATACTATTTCCTAAATGATGGCCATATCCATTTATGCCCAAAATGGTTTTGCTCATATTTCTCTGACTATATTTTAACAAATATTGCTCAACAAATTACTCAGAATTGCATCTTGAATCCTCTCTCTCTCTTGCCTCTTCCCACCTACACCTCCTGGCCTCTAACAGATAAATTCTAATGTTTTGTCTTTTCTCATGGTTCTACTTTGTCCATCCTCATGAGGCTTGGGGGCTACTGTGGTTATTAGCAGTGCTTGGGAATGGGTAGTCTGACACTTTGAGTACTTGATAGAAGTTCTGTGCAATTAAATAGGTTCATCTAAACTCAGAGAAAAAATGTCTGAAGGTATTGTTCTTTAAAGCAGTCAGAAAAAAGCCACAATTAGATTGGATGAATCATGCCTTTGCAAGACCAATGCCTATTTGAAAAGAAGCATCAGCATGACCTAGTGGAAAGAACTTGGATTCTAATCCCAGTTCCATCACTTGTCTGTGGTGTGGCCTTGGGCAAGTCACTTTACTTGTCTGTGCCTCAGTTACCTCATCTTTGATAAAGGGATTAAGACTGTAAGTCTCACATGGAACATGAACTGTGTCCAACCTAATTATCATGTACCTATCCCAGATCCTAGTACAGTGCCTTTTGTGCAGTGGCAAGCTAGTGGAAGGCAGTCTGTTAAAGGTCAAAACTCACCTATGCTGGGCAGCAGAGGCATGGGAATGAGGTGAGAGTGGAGACTCAGGTTTACTGCATGGAAGGAGGCAGTGATAAACTACTTCCATATTTTTACCAAGAAAACTCTATGGATATACTACCAGAATGATTGCAGGTGGAGGTGAAGTGTTTTGGGAGAAATGGGTCCATGGCTTCGTTATGGATTGAAAACAACCCTTACAGAATAAGAAAAGATGAGCACTTATTTAGAATTATTCAATTTTAAAGCTTGTATAGTTGTCTTATAGGCAGGGAACCTGTTTGCTAATTCTGTTGTATTATACTCTCCCAAACACATAGTACAGTGCTCTGCACATAGTAAGTGCTCAATAAATATCACTGATTGATGATTGATAGAAAGAACTTAACACATAACATTAAAAAAAATCAAACCTACTTATTTGCTCTTTTGAATCAAATGAAATAGATTACCTAAAACATTTTCTTAATCATACTTTCATGGTTTGGTTGATAGACATATGTTTAAGCAGTAATTCCTAAGGAAAAGACCACGGGACTGGAAGTCAGGAAATGTAGGTTATAATCCCTGCTCTCTTACAGGCCTGACATCTGACCTTGGATAAGTCACTTACCTCTCTGGGTATCACTGCATGCATCTGAAAAAGATGGATGAAATACTTACTCTCCCTATCTCTTAGAAGGTAAGATATTTGAGGGGTAGGCATGGGCTGATCTGATAATCTTGAGTCTACCCCAGTGCTTATTTATACTTGTTTTAGCTCCTTAAAGGTTGATTGGCATTTCAGATTGCATCTTCTAGACCTTCATTTCGTTCTCTGAAAAGCAAATATATGATACAAATTTTGAATCATGTCCATTTTGATCTTCCTAAATTCAGAAAGCTGGTGTTTTGTTGCCTTGAGACTCTACTTCCAGTGATCAATTAAAATAGGATAATGAGAAGGAGAATTGGTTGAGCAGACACGAAGCTTCAGGGTCATTTTGAATTAGAAAAATGGGCTAATTTCCAACTTGCACTTTAGCTCACCTTACTTCTCTAAGTCGTTCACAGTTATATGTTAAATGCCAAATACTGACCACTTGTATCTCTTTTCTCCCTACACAGGAGAGCAGGGGAATAGTAAGAAATAGATGGTGGATGCAAAAATTGTATGGATTTTGACATAAGATTGCAGTTCCTTTCCCATAATTAGTTAAAATAAATGTTAGATTTGATTTACAGGACAATTATACAAATATTAATCAATCCGTGACATTTATTGAATGCTTATGGTTTACAGAGTACTGGACAAAGCACTTGAGAAAGTTCAAGATGGTAGGTAGATGTGGTGAGCAAGAGTGAATCCATCTTGTAATGCAAAAGCCATTTCATAAGAGACTGTTTTTTGATATGGTGAGTGATAATATCACAGGAGGAATTTGAGAAGAATGGAATTGTCTTGTTGAGGAGTTTGAGGAGGAACTCAATTGCCTTGCTGTCAGGAAGGAGAAAGATTGTTGGATGCAAAGATAGCCACTGGGGTAGGTGCAGGGGCAGGGATAGCTAACCATCCCCCCGGCTTTACCCAGAAACAGGCTTGAAACAGCAGGCAATTGCAGCAGTGAATCAGGACCCCTGCTGTGAACTCCACATTCCAACCCCCCACCCTGCAAAAACTGCCATGCGTGGATAAAAAGAGGAAAGAACTGGCTCCTGGGGTGCCACCAAAACCATCTAAGAAATGTACTGAAATGCCTATGGCAGCTGAATGGAAATACCTAAGATTCGAGCCAGGATAATGTTCTGTGGGCAGCAGGACTCCTCCAACCTCTCTGGGTTGGGACCATCTTCACAAACTTGGGGCAAATAGTAGGATGGATAGCTGAGCATAGTAGTGTGTATGTGTATGAGTGTGTGGGTATGCATTTTACCCTTTCGAATTAGACTGAGCATGGAATAAAAAACTTTCCACTATATACAGAGGTAGTTTGGTTTCATTTTGAATTTGTCACAGAATGCCCAGGCTACAAAATTCCTGGTTGGTAAGTTTGATTAGGATCCATCTCAGATGTACTGGACCAGTTAGGATACTCCTTTCATTCATTCAGTAGTATTCATTGAGTGCTTACTATGTGCAGAGCACTGTACTAAGCGCTTGGAGTGTACAAATTGGTAACAGATAGAGACAGTCCCTGCCCTTTGACGGGCTTACAGTCTAATCGGGTGAGACAGACAGACAAGAACAATAGCAATAAATACAATCAAGGGGATGAACATCTCATTAAAACAATAGCAAATAAATAGAATCAAGTTGATGTACATTTCATTAACAAAATAAATAGGGTAATGAAAATATATACAGTTGAGTAGATGAGTACAGTGTTGAGGGGATGGGAAGGGAGAGGGGGAGGAGCAGAGGGAAATGGGGGGAAAAGAGGGTTTAGCTGAAGAGAGGTGAAGGGGGGCGGTAGAGGGAATAGAGGGAGAAGGGGAGCTCTGCGAAGGCCTCTTGGAGGAGGTGAGCTATAAGTAGGTTTTGAAGAGGGGAAGAGAATTAGTTTGGCGGAGGTGAGGAGGGAGGGAATTCCAGGGGAGTGTGTGGCCCAGGGGTCGACAGTGGGATAGGTGAGAATGGGGGACGGTGAGGAGGTGGGCGGCAGAGGAGCGGAGCGTGTGGGGTGGGCAGTGGAAAGAGAGAAGGGAGGAGAGGTAGGAGGGGGCAAGGTGATGGAGAGCCTTGAAGCAGAGAGTGAGAAGTTTTTGTTTTGTGTGGAGGTTGATAGACAACCATACTCCTGACCATTGAGGTCAGCGAGGATGGAGAATTTTTCCCATCTCAGGTGTTTGGGCTGGTTTGGAACCTCTAGAGCAGGATCTGGGTTTCATGATAGTAGATATTATCAATTTTCACCTTCTTAAAATGATTGTCACTAATCACCATCAGAGGATGTGGGGAGAAAAACATGCCTAAACTATAATCCCTAAGAATGACCCACATACCCAGAACCTGCATCACTAAGGGACCATCTGGTGAATATCCTGTGACTTACATGGCAGTCAGAGTGGAGCTTCACCATCTGGATGCTTGAACAGTTGCCCAGAAAGAGCAAGAAGAGGTCTGGGGACTTAACTAATTGGAAAGTTCCCCAGAAATACTATGCCAAAACTCTAAAATATTTGTCATGAATTAAAAACTAGATTGGATTCCTTCTAGGAGGGTCTCCCCATTATTGTTTCTGCCAGTTAACCTGAGACTCCTTCTTTCTCTGAAGCCAATGGCTGCCTAATAATTTTTTGGTTAGATAATCAGTGATGGTCTGAGAGAAGCCAAGTAGTGCCCAGACTGGAAGACCCAATAGGGCATCCCCTAGGAAGACCAACAAGGGCAAACCCTCAAAATAAGATAGAAAAGACAAACATTTGGTCAGCATCTGATATTGCCCAGAAATGGATAATCTCCAGGGAAGTTCACATTCTTTTTAGACTCACTCATTCTTGAGACAGGGGCCATCTTGATAAAGTACCTAAAATGAGCAGCAAAATAACCCCTTCATTCAATAGTATTTATTGAGTGCTTACTATGTGCAGAGCACTGTACTAAATGCTTGGAATGAACAAGTTGGCAACAGATAGAGACAGTCCCTGCCGTTTGACGGGCTTACAGTCTAATCGGGGGAGACGGACAGACAAGAACAATGGCAATAAATAGAGTCAAGGGAAGAACATCTAGTAAAAACAATGGCAACTAAATAGAATCAAGGCGATGTACATTTCATTAACAAAATAAATAGGGTAATAAATATATACAGTTGAGCAGACGAGTACAGTGCTGAGGGGATGGGAAGGGAGAGGGGGAGGAGCAGAGGGAAATGGGGGGAAAAGAGGGTTAAGCTGCGGAGAGGTAAAGGGGGGGTGGTAGAGGGAGAAGAGGAGCTCAGTCTGGGAAGGCCTTTTGGAGGAGGTGAGTTTTAAGTAGGGTTTTGAAGAGGGGAAGAGAATCAGTTTGGCGGAGGTGAGGAGGGAGGGCGTTCCAGGACTGCGGGAGGATGTGGCCCAGGGGTCGACGGCGGGATAGGCGAGACCGAGGGACGGTGAGGAGGTGGGCGGCAGAGGAGCGGAGCATGCGGGGTGGGCGGTAGAAAGAGAGAAGGGAGGAGAGGTAGGAAGGGGCAAGGTGACGTAGAGCCTTCAAAAAGACTAAAGCACTTGTGAAATTTGGGCAGAATCCAAAAGGGACCTCTCTACCTGAGTCCTTTGAAAAGTTATGAGAGTCGTAATACAGATTAAAGAAGTTGGAGTATTGTGTTTGGGATTCCAGGGAAGCTTAGGAGAAAAATCTTGAGATGCTACTTGACCCTGGTGAGATCAATGACATTTATTGAGATCTGATTATTTAGGCACTGTACTGAATATTTGGGGTATTAAAATAGAAATAAAAGATATCAACCCTATCTTCAAGGAGTTTATAATTTAAAATTCCAAGTCACAAAATATTGAAACATAATCTTCCTAAACTTCCTCAGACACTGAGGGGGGACTTGAACTTTAGATCATCAGGAGCTGCAGCTGGGGCTCCTTGGCCTAGTAGATAGTTCATGGCCCTGGGAGTCAGAAGGATATTCATTAATTCATTCATTCATTCAGTTGTATTTTATTGAGTGCTTACTATGTGCAGAGCATTGTACTAAGTGCTTGGAAAGTACAATTGGCAACAGAGATAATCCCTACCCAACATTGGCATGGGTTCTAATCCCAAATCCATGACTTGCCTGCTGCGTGACCTTGGGCAAGTCACTTCACTTTGCCTCAGTTACCTCATCTGAAAATGAAGAATAAAACTCTAAGTCCGATGTGGGATAGGGACTGTATCCAACCTGATTAGCTTGTATCTACCCCTCTCTTGGAACAGTGCTTGACACATAAATACTATCATTATTATTATATTACTAATAATAAAAGCAATGGAACTATTCATTCAATATCTTCCATTTACAGAACACTAAATTAGGTGTTTTGAAAATGTATCACAGAGGCAACAGGAGTTTGCAATCTCAAGAGGAAGAGAACCTGTATACCTGCTGTAAGGAAATGATAAGTGCATTATTGTAAATGAGTATAGTGTTTGTTCAAAGACCTCTTCAGCTCTACCATGGAAGTTATAATGAGAGATCCTAAGTCAGAGCAAAGAAAGTAACATTAAATCTAGGCCACCATAATCAAGCAGGCAGGCTGACAGCAGAGCCCCTCCAACAATATTGTTTTCCCTTCACTAGAAGTGCCCGCAAATACTGGTTTGTTTTGCTCCATGTAGGTTCTGGCCAAAAATGATTATATCCCCTGGAAGCAACCTCTAAAAATATGTTTCCATGCAGACTCAAATGTTGTTTTTGGCCTACTATTGCTTGTGGTAATAAATATTTATGGAGTTTTTGTTCATTTGGATTGCAATAAATATTTGAAACAAAACAAAATATATTTGCAAGGTATTGGTTACAACAGCTTGTCAAACTTTCTCCTCTAGGTAGGCTGATGATGAGGTTATGCATTTGTAGGCAAGGCACCCTGCAAAATTTGAATGAGTTATTTGTAAAACAATTAACCAACATTTTATTTTGAAATAGAGCTAAAAGAAGTGAAATTGCTTAATGGAGCTACTTTGATTGTATTCCCCGTATTGTATTCTTAATGGGAGGGGTTTTGTGGGGATGGAGAAAATGGTTCAAAATAAGAATGGAGAGAAAATTAGAAAGTGAAATGAAGTGAGAAAGAATGACAGTGAGAAAAATGAAAAATAAAAAACAGAGAGAAAGAGACAGTTTCAGAGTGAGATTAAACACTGCCAGAGAGAACAGCTTGCCAAAAAACATAAAGAGCCTGCCTAGATAATTGTGATATTTGTTAAGCACTTACAGTGTGCCGAGCACAATATGATATTGGGTTAGATACAAGGTAATCAGGTCGGACACAATCCCTGCCCACATAAGGCTCACAGTCTAAGAGGGAAGAACAGGAATGGAATCCCCATTTTACAGATGAGGAAGCTGAGGCACAGGGAAGT
This sequence comes from Ornithorhynchus anatinus, assembly GCF_004115215.2. Taxonomy (NCBI): domain Eukaryota; kingdom Metazoa; phylum Chordata; class Mammalia; order Monotremata; family Ornithorhynchidae; genus Ornithorhynchus; species Ornithorhynchus anatinus. Next base: position 115,364,428 of record NC_041729.1, read on the forward strand.
TAAGTGATTTGCCCAGGGCCACACAGAAGACAAGTGGTGGCTCTGTTATTAGAACCCCGGTCCTCTGATTCCCAGGCCTGAGCTCTTTTCACTAGGCCATGCTACTTTTCTAGATAAAGAGAATAGCATTCCTCATAGGGCACACCTGATAGAAAAGTCAGCAACAAAAGAAAGAGCAAAAGAGTGAGATGCCATGAAAACCAAGGCATCCACACCTCTGCTGGCAGAGTGGTGGCTGGTCAGTGTTAACAATCATCCATACTAAACACCCAGACACAAATGACACTATGTCCAGGCACACTTTGCAAGTAATGACATTATGTGTAATATTTTGCAGAATTAATAAATTGTATATTTTCGGCATCCACTATATGTCAAGTATTAAACTAAATGCTTGGAGGATCGAGCTTACAATATAGTGAAGGAAACAGACTAGAAATAATTTACAGATGATAGTAGGGTGTTATGTCAATAGCAATAATAATAGTATTCATTCATTCATTCATCCATACTTATTAAGCACTTACTATGTGCAGACTAATGTACTAAGCACTTGGGCAAGTACAATACAGCAATTAAGAGTGACGATCTCTGACCAAAATGATCCCACAGTGAGTGCAGGGGGAAGATATCAATGCAAATAAACAGATATCAACACAAATAAATAAAATTACAGAAAAAATATGAAACATAATAATGATAATGATATACAATAGTGATATTAATGGTATTTCTCAAACCTGTACTATGTACTGAGCACTGTACTCATCTCTAGGGTAACTACTAGATAATCAAGTTGGAAGAAAGAACAGTTATTACTTCCTCATTTTACTGATGAGGAAATCTGAGGCCCAGAGGAGTTAAATAACTTAAACCTTCTCACCTTCCTCCTCTCTCACACTCCTTACCCCTGCAAATCTATATTACTCCCTCACAGAGGCCTCCACTCTCTTGACCCCATCCATCTCTCCCGAAGCATCACACCCACCTTGCCTCTCTATCCTCTCTTTCTACTCTCGATGATCAGATTACTGCTCTCAACTCCAACTTCACTACTCAACTCAACTTGCTCACTCCCCTTTACCTCCCCCACTTTCGCTCCACTAACCTGCAGTTCTGGATTTCTGCCTCTGTCTGCCTCCTTTGCTTTTATGCTTGAGTTGCTGAGCGCTGCTGGCGAAAGTCTAAGCATTAAGCCAAACTTATTCACTTCAAATTTATCCTTTCCTGCCTTAACTCTGCCCTCTCCTCTGCCAGGCAAAACTGTTTTTCTTCCCTCATTGACACCCATGCCCATCACCGCCGCCAATTGTTCCAGACTTTTAACTCTTTCATTGGGCCCCATGTTCCTCCCCCTCTCCCATCCCTACTCTCAATGCTCTGGCCACTTACTTCATTAAGAAAATTAACACTATCAGATCTGAGCTCCACAAAGTCACCTCTCCCCTTCTCCACCACCTCCCACTCCCAACCCTATCCCCTAGTTTCTCATCCTTCCCTTCAGTATCCTCAGATGAGATTCCCCTCCCTCCTCACAAGTGCCACCCTCTCTACCTGTGCTTCAGACCCCATTCCCGCTCAGCTTATAAAAACTATCACCCCTTTCCTCCTCCCCTCCTTAACTTCTATCTTTAACACACACTCTCCAATGGCTTCTTCCCTTCTGCCTTCAAACATGCCCATGTCACCCCCAAGCTAAAAAAAATCTCTTGACCCTACTTCCCCTTCCAGTTATTTTCCTATCTCCCTCCTAACCTTCCTTCGAAAACTCCAAGAAAGAGATGTCTACACTCCCTGCCTTGAATTCCTCAACTCCAACTCTATCCTGGACCCCCTCCAATCTGGCTTCTATCCCCTCCACTCTACCGAGACTGTTCTCTCAAAGATCACCCATGTTCTCCTTCTTGCCAAATCCAATGGCTCCTACTCTATCCTAATCCTCCTCGACCTTTCAGCTGCCTTTGATACTGTCGACCATCCCCTTCTCCTCCACACCTCATCTCACCTTGGCTTCATGGACTCGGTCCTCTCCTGGTTCTCCTCTCATCTTTCTGGCCGTTCATTCTCTGTCTCTTTTGTGGGCTCTTCCTCCCCCTCCCATCCTCTAATTGTAGGGGTTCCTCAAGGGCCAGTTCTTGGAGCTCTTCTGTTCTCCATCTACACTCACTCCCTAGTGAACTCATTCACTCCCACGGCTTCAACTATCATCTCTATGCAGATGACACACAAATCTACATCTCCTCCCCTGTTCTCTCCCTCTCCCTTCAGGCTCATATCTCCTCCTGCCTCCAGGATGTCTCCACCTGGATGTCTGCCCACCACCTAAAACTCAACATGTCCCAAACTGAGCTCCTTATCTTCCCTCCCAAGTCCTGTCCTCTTCCTGACTTCCTGTCACTGTGGATGGTATGACCATCCTTCCCTTCTCTCAAGCCCGTAACCTTGGTGTCATCCTTGACTCGGCTCTCTCATTCACCCCACACATCCAATCTGTCACCAAAGCCTGCCAGTCTCACTTTTATAATATTGCCAAGATCAGCCCTTTCCTCTCCATCCAAACGGCTATCTTACTGGTACAAGCTCTCATAATATCCCGGCTGTCTTATTGTGTCAGCCTTCTCTCTGATCTCCCTTCTTCCTGTCTCCCCCTACTCCAGTCTATTCTTTATTCTGCTGCCTGGATCATCTTCCTGTAGAAACGCTCTGGACATGTCACTCCCCTCCTTAAAAACCTCCAGTGGTTGCCTATCTACCTCTGCAGGAAACAAAAACTTCTCACTCTGGGCTTCAAGGCTCTCCATCACCTTGCCCCCTCCTACCTCTCCTCCCTACTTTCTTTCTACTGCCCACCCCACACGCTCCGCTCGTCTGCTGCACACCCCCTCACTGTCCCCCATTCTCACCTATCCCGCCGTTGACCTCTGGTCCATGTCCTACCTACGTCTTGGAATGCCCTCCCTCCTCAAGTGTGCCAAACTAACTCTCTTCCCCTCTTCAAAGCCCTAGTGAGAGCTCACCTCCTCCAAGGGACCTTCCCAGACTAAGCTTCCCCTTTTCCCTCTGCTCCCTCTTCTCCCTCCCCCTTCCCCTCCTTCACCTCCCCTCAGCCAAGCTCCCTTTCCCCCCTTTCCCTCTGCTCCTCCCCCGTCCTCTCCCCTCCCCTCAGCATTGTGCTCATTTGTAAATATTTTTATTAACCTATTTATTTTGTTAATGAGGTATACATCCCCTTGATTCTTTTTATTGTGATTAAGTTGTCTTGTTTTTGTCCATCTGTCTCCCCCACTTAGGCTGTAAGCCCGTCAATGGGCAGAGATTATCTCTATCTGTTGCCGAATTGTACATTCCAAGTGCTTAGTACAGTGGTCTGCACATAGTAAGCGCTCAATAAATATGAATGAATGAATGAATGAATGAATGAATGAATGAATATTACAAAGTTCATCTGGTCATAAGAGTAAAGTTTACTCTTATGAGGAGAGAGGTTGGAGCTTGAGGGACCAGTGAGTGAGTAGACTGGTAGTCAAGTTGGAATATAATGAAAGCAGGCTCCAGAGTAATGGCCATTTGTTGGAGAGAGAAGAGAGATTTGGGAAAATGTGGAGGAAAAAACCAACAGGATATGAGAATTGAAAAAGAGTGTGGGGACAAGATAAATGCCAGGCTACAGTTTATGATTGTGCTAAATGGTGTTAATTGTGTTGAGAAAGTCATATGGGGAAGATCAGTTAGAAGGGAAGATAATAGTTGTATTCTTAGATATAATGAATTTGAGATGCCAGAAGAAGAAGCAACGTGGCTCAGCGGAAAGAGCATGGGCTTGGGAGTCACAGGTCATGGGTTCAAAGCCCGGCTCAGCCACTTGTCAACTTTGAGACTTCAGGCAAGTCACTTAACTTCTCTGGGGCCTCAGTTACCCCATCTGTAAAATGGGGATTAAGACTATGAGCCCCACGTGGGACAACCTGATCACCTTGTATCCTCCCCCGTACTTAGTGCTTTTCACATAGTAAGCACTTAAATGCCATCATCATTATTATTATTTTTCAGAAACAAAATCATCAGAGGTAGAAGATTAGAAGATACCAGGAGGAAGTAGTTACTAGGTAGAGGTAGGTCCATGGACCAAATATAGTGGAGACATCAGTGAGGACTGGGATGGAGTTGAGAACATTAGATTTGGTTAGGGAAGTGATCATTGTTCATTTTGGAGAGTTCAGTCTCAGTGGGTTGGAGGTGACAGAAACCAGACTGTGATTAGTCAAGAAGGGTGTTGGAAGAGAGAAAATAGAGGCAGGTGGTGCACAGAACGAGTTCCAGGACTTTGGATGGGACTAGGAGGAAGAAAATGTGGCAATACTTGGAGATTTTAGTGGGGTTGAGAGAAAGATTTTTTTAATACTTGGACTTGAGCATGTGGGCTCAAATCCATCTAAATCCAGAGTTGTTCTCAGGGAGATACTTGCTCTTTTCCCTTGACTTGAATCACTACACTAGAAACACTGTATCACCCTCCCAGACCTCTGTAATTTGGTAGCAAGGCCAAGTGAAACTGGATTCTGTAAATGAAAGCACAAAGTTATCCAGTGCTGCATCTGTAATGCACAGTGGACAAACTAGCTAAAGACTGGATTGTGTGGCATTAAAACAACAACTGGTCTTGTCTGCTAATTCTGCTGTACTGTACTCTCCCAAGAGCTTAGTATAATGTTCAGTAAATACCACTGATTGATTAATTGATTGGTTACCCAGGCATCAGGGCCCTGTCAGTTTATTCTCTGGACTGGAGCTCTTACTGATGCTGGGGATGACACTTAGGGATTTCCAAAAAGAGGAATTATATTCAGGTGGATCTAGAAACACCTAGATATGGTTTGCTAGGAGGAGTGTGGTATGGTTGGTTGTAATCTTTCTTCTGTCCTCTTTTAATTCCTTCTTCAGCTGGACAACTGTCTTTTGAAAGCTGCACCTAATATACAGAGAGTAGTACAAATCCATGGACTCTGAGGATCATGTGCCTGGACTTAATGTATATCAAAATATTCCTGAATGACACTGTTTTGATAATTTGGATTCTGCTAAATGGTATTTTTCCTTTCTCTGCTGAAAAGGAAAATGTATATTTCCATGGTGAATGAAGCAAGTGATTGCAGGATATCCTGAGACAGAAAAGGTTAAACAAATAGAGCCCATAGCCTTAAACACAATTTTAATCTAAAAGAATTCTTTTTTAACAAAAGCATCCCTACTATTGCCAAGATGCAATGAATATATGTCAATAGCTATTGTTACTTAGAAAAAAATTGTTCCCGCTGATGATTGCCTAGATTCTGTTTACTGAGATGGTTCCAGAAAATACTGAGATGTTCTGTGCAGAATAAAAATATTAAAAAATAGGTATAAGAATAAATAAATAATCTCTGTAGATCAATGAGAATATTACCATGAACTTGACTCACATATTTATGTAAGTTTAAAAATGTTCAACAGAGAATGTTGCATTTTCAATGTCAGGCTTCTAGTAGAATTTTGTTTAGAAGCTGCAATTAAATAATTCAGAAATAATTAATTTAGAAGACAACCCATTAAATTATGACCCTTCCCACAGGTTAACTTGGTGCCAAAATGTATTGGTTAATTTATCATTCTTAGTATTTTTAGAAGGCCTCAAGGCAGAGAATGAAGCAATAATAAATAGGGAATAGTGGATAATTAGAGAAGGAAATGTGGAACAAAATTACTACAGGCTTTAGGTGAAGTTCATTATTACTATTTAATAGTGCCCAAGAGCATTCGATCAAATTATGGATCATGTTTTAAAGTGGGATGAAACATCATGGTAGAGGCCAGTTTGCTCACTGATTCTTTCAGATTTTTGCTGTGAGTTTCCATAGAACTCCAATTAAGTTATTTCCTAGAAAATAATTAGAAAAAGTCTGCATTGGGGCAAGTATGAATGGGCATTTTCTCTGGAAATATAATGTTTTACTTGAATCTGCCTGAGACAATCCAAATCTCTTAGGCACATTAAATATCTGCTGAGTTATCATAGAATGGGGATTGGAATCAGCTTCAGAAGTTTGTACCACTAGTTCTGCTTCCAATTTTTTGGATGTCAGTACACATGTTTAATCGAGAGGAAGAAAGTGAAGCTTTTCAAGTTTCTACTGCTAGACTCCTTGCTGCTCTAATTAGCATGGAGATGTATTTATCACTCAGGCAGGCTAACACGATAGACTAAGACTGAATGAGTGGAAATGGCAGAAACTCCAAAATTAACCATTTACCCTTCTGCTGCAACTGTCAGTTGGGTAAATTTTCAACTCAGTCAGAAAGCACAATGGTTACCATTTATGTCGGGCAGCAGAAATGACCATCACAATCATCTCATTCATGATACTGAATAGGAGGCTGGCAAGGTTTCTACTATTCAGAAAGATAAAGCTTTGGAGATTTTTCTGTCTCCACTTGGCCCATCCCTTTCACTCTGCCCCACCAAATATATACTGTCCTTATGCAAACCTAGACATTTTAATTTGACCTCTTGGTTTTTCACATATTGATGAGAAGAAACCTGGCATAAGTTTATGAAGAGGGAAGAAAAAAAAGAGAGAATGCATTAATAGAGGTGAAACTAATACACTGATTTGCTTAGCATTCTCTTAGTTGCTGCTTCACCAGAAATAAAGAGGTTTTCAGAAGTGACTGTAAGGTCATCTTTTATAAATTCAGCCCTGTGAACTAGATGAAATCTAGTGCTTCAAGCTCTTTAGATATATTGCTTTCTTTTGGCTTTGCCTGAAGCATAATATTTCCATGATACAACTCTTAAAGTGAATACATCCATAATTTATACATATATTTCATTATGTTTTTTTCTAGCATCATATTCTTGTCTAAGCATATTATGAATGTTGATTAATGCCTCAAGTTATAAAGGTATTTTTCACAATTTCATGAAGTCAGTATATTTAGATGAATTGGAGATGTGCAGATCTCAAACTAGCTGAAAGAACTTATAATAATAATAATTACATTTGTTAAGCACTGACTATGTGCCAGGCACGGTACTAAATGCTGGGCTGAATACAAGCAAATTGGGTTGGACACAGTCCCTGTCCCACCTGGGGCTGACAGCCACTTCCATTCCTTGACAAACGTAGGGGCAGCACAACAAATGCCTCCCTCCACTTACCCTCCACCCCCCGCAGGAGGTGCGATGGGCTAGACCTCATCTCCCACTTATTCTCTCCCTTTTTCCTCTCTGCCTCCCCTTTCTCCCTCATCTATTTCTCCTCTGTCTCCTCCTTGTCCCTCTTTTCTTCTTCCTCTCTCTCCTCCCACTCTCTTTCTATTTATTGAGCTCAGACTGTGGGCAGAGGACTGTAATAAGCACTTGGGAAACTACATTGTGGTTGAGAAGCAGCAGGACCTAGTGAATAGAGCACAGGCCTGGGAGTTAGTAGGATCTATATTCTATATACTAAGCACTTAAATACCACAAGTATTAAGACAGCATTTTAATATTAATCCTACCACAGCTCCCATAGTACTTTTCCCATAGTCTTATACTCTGCCATTTTCATTTATTCAACTGTATTTGTTGAGTGCTTACTGTGCACAGAGCACTGTACTAAGCACTTGGAAAGTACAATTCAGCAACAAATGGAGACCATCCCTACCCAACAACGGGTTCACAGTCTAGAAGTGGGGAGACAGACATCAAAACACTTGTCTGCTGTGCGATCTCAGGTAACTCACTGCACTGGGACTCAGTTCCCTTACCTGTAAAATGGAGATTCTGTCTGTGAGCCCCAGGTGGGTCAGTGACTGTGTCCAACCTGTTTACTTACATTTACCCCAGTCCTTAGAATAGTGCTTGGAACAGAGTAAGCACTTAACAAGTATCATTATTATTATAGCAGTGGTAAACATATTTCCTGACCTCAAGGAGCTGATAATAATAATAATGATGATGTTGGTATTTATTAAGCGCTATGTGCCAAGCACTGTTCTAAGCACTGGGGTAGATAGAGGGTATACAGGGTCCCATGTGAGGCTCACAGTCTTAATCCCCAATTTACAGATGAGGTAACTGAGGCCCAGAGAAGTTAAGTGACTTGCCCAAAGTCACACAGCTGACAGGTGGCAGGGCCAGGACTAGAACCCATGATCTCTGACTCCTAAGCCCAGGCTCTTTCCACTGAGCCACATTGCTTCATTAAGAGCTGATGCTCTAGGGGGGAGAGAGATATAAATTACAGGTAGGAGAAATGGGAGACTGACATATAATAGGTTATAGGTAGGAGAAATAGGAGAGTATAAAGCTATGGGAAAAGTACTGTGTGGGAGCTGGGGTAGGATTAATATCAAAATGCTGTCTTAATAATTGTGGTATTTGTTAAATGCTTACTATGTGTCAGGTACTGAACTAATCAGTCAATCCATCATATTTATTAAGTGCTTACTGTGTACAGAGCACTGTACTAAGTGCTTGGGAGAGAACAATACAACAATATAACAAGACACATTCACTGCACACCACAACCACTAGAGGTTTTGGAGGAGTGGAGAAACGTGGCCTGAATGAATGTTTTTGTCGAAAAATGATCAGAGCAGCAGAGTCAAGTATGGACTGGAGTGGGGAGAGACAGGAGGCAGGGAGGCCAGGAAGAAGGCTGATACAGTAATCAAGGTGGGATAGAATAAATGATTGGATAAGCATGGTAGCAGTTTGAATGGAGAGGAAAGGGCAGATTTTAGCGATGTTGTGAAGTCTAAAATGATAGGATTTAGCGATGGATTGAATACTTGAGTTGAACGAGAGAGAGAGAGAGAGAGAAGTCAAGGATAATGCCAAGATAATGGGCTTGTGGAACAGTGGTGGGCATTGTCTACAGTGATGGGAAAGTTAGGGGAAGGGCAGGGTTTGGGTGGAAAGTTAAGGAGTTCTGTTTTAGACATGTTAAGTTTGAGGTGACAGCAGGGCATAGAAGCACATCACATTGGACAGTCCCTGTCCCACATAGGGCTCATAGACTTAATCCCCATTTTAGAGATGAGGGAACTGAGGCACAGAGAAGTTAAGTGACTTGCCCAAGGTCAAACAGCAGACAAGGGACGGATCTGGAATTAGAGATCATGACCTTCTGACTCCCAGACTCATGCTCTATACAGTATGCCAGGCTGCTTCCCCTAGTATGTCATTACAGTTGGGTGGAAAAAAAAGGGAAGTAAATACTAAAATATACGCTAAACTATATTCAAATATACTAAAGGGCTAAGTGACCCAGCTTGAAAGTCTGCTGCAACTGTGATCAATCGATATATCAATCATATTTATTGTGTGCCTAACATGTGAAAAGCACTATACTAATGTAACAGCTGACAACTTGCACAACTGGGATAAGAATCCACAACCTTCTGACTCCAGGCCCAAGCTCTATCAACTAGAACATGCTATTTCTTAATGCCTGCAATACAGCATATTCTGTACTTGATGGGGGAAGTGTTAGATTTAGGGATCTGCACTGGATTTTCTCATTTGTAACCTTATTAAAAACTTATTAAATAATGTTGAAATCTTGGTGCCTGCCTATAGTAGGGGTTTAAAAAGAATCTCTAAGGGCTGGAGAGACATGTGGCTCTAGGGAACTGTGAGTGTGGGAAGGAACACTTTGTATCCTATTTTATACAGCCATCCCCAGGAAGGATGTAATAGGTTAGCAGTCTAGTCCCTGATTCATTCATTCATTCAATCATTTTTGGTGAGCATTTACTGTGTGCAAAGCATGGCATTAAGTTCTTGGAAGAATACAATATAACAAAAAACAGACACATTCCCTACCCCAAATGAGCTTACAGTGTAGAGGGGGAGACAGGCATTTAAAAAATATGAATAAATACATAAACAACTAAATAAATGTTACAAATATATACATAAGTGCTGTGGTGGGGAGGATGAAGAGAAAGGAGGGCTTAGTTTAGTTAGGAAAGGCCTCTTGGAGGAGATAGGCCTTCAATAAGACTTTGAAGGCAGGTGGAGTAATTGTCTCGGCTATAAAAAGGGAGGGCATTCTAGGCCAGATAATGAATGTGGGCAAGAGGTGGTGGCAATATAAACAACAGTGAGGTACAATGAGAAGTTTAGAATTTGAGGAGCGAAGTATGCCGGCTGGATTGAAGTAGGAGAGTAGCAAGGTGAGGTATGAGGGGGAAGTGAGGTAGGTGTCAGAAGGACCTGGGTTTTAATTCTGGTTCTGCAAATCATCTGCTGTGTTCCCTCATACTTAGACTGTGCGCCCAATGTGGGGCCTGACCATCTTGTATCTACCCCAGCAATGAGTACAGTGCATGGCATATAGTAAGAGCTTAATAAATAACACAATTATTATCTGTTCAACATTGTGTGTCCATAAATGTAATTTCTTGCTATGCTGCTGATTCAGGCCTGATCATTTATTTTGTTTTTGTTATTCTCATCTTTACAAAGTCTATGCATATAGCAAGCAAACCCATTCCAAATAATAATTATTATTATGGTACTTGTTAAGTGTTTACTATGAGCCATGTAATAATAATAATGATGGCATTTGCTAAGCACTTACTCTGTACCATGCACTGTTCTAAGTGCTGGGGTAGATACAAGGTAATCAGGTTGTCCCAAGAGGGGTTCACAGTCTTAATCCCCATTTTACAGATGAAGTAACTGAGGTACAGAGAAGTCTAGTGACTTGCCCAAAGTCACACAGCTGATCAGTGGCAGCTGGGATTAGAATCCATGACTTCTGACTCCCAAGCCCATACTCTTTCCACTAGTCATGCTGCTTCTCTATTGTTCTAAGTCCAGGGGTATATACAAGTTAATCAGGTTGGACACAGTGCCCCTGTCACACATGGTAGCTCACACTCTTAATCCTCATTTTACAGATGAGGTAATTGATGCCCAAGTAAGTTAAATGACTTGTCCAAGGACACCCAATACACAAGTGGCAGAGCCAGAATTAGAAACCAGGTCCAGCTGACTCTCAGGCCCATGATCTAAGCCAAGCTGCTGCTGGCAAGACTGCTATGTCTGCTGTGGTGGGCCCTCAATGTTCATTAGTTAAAGAGCAATTATTTTGAGACTGTTTCACTGTACCTTAAAATCATTACTGAGGCTTTCCTAATCATGTGCCTCTTTTAAATTCAGTAGTATCACAAGCCCCCAGTCCATACCAACCAGAATCTTCCTTGACTGGGGAAGCCTCAGTGACATGAAGTAGATTTCAAACCACACCTCTGATCACCAAGCTTACTGTTGAAAGTTTTTTACTTAGTTTTACCAATGTGTACTCCACCACCCAAGGGTCCAATACCAGGCTGTAATCAAAAGAGCCTGTTTTACCAATGCTTCTTCACTTCTTCTTTCTGCTTCCAATTTCTGCTACCTTCTGCTCCTTTCAAGTATCACTCTCCTCATACTTCAATGTTTGCTTCTCTAAGCTTTCTCTACACACTTCCAAGTACAACCTTGTGACTCAAAGGGGCTGGCTTTTATCTGCATTAGGCGTGGCAGCTGTGGCCCTGCGTGGCAGTTGTAGCCCTATGTAGCAGTCTTTTGTTGGTCCAGGCCAAGTTACTGGGTAGAACAGAGAGAGGAAGCCCTACATCCCTCCATGCTCCGCCCCCAACAGCCCAGAAATCACCTGCTTCAGATAGAGTGCATCAGTGCCTTTGCAAAATCTGTTCCTTGTTGTTGTTCGCAGTATCACAAGCAGTCATTAATAATGCAGCTTGTTGAGGGCTCACCACAAGTATACTGTAAGTATTTCACCCAGTGTAAATGTGTTGCTATGAGGGTTGCTTCCATCCTAGTTAATCAATGTAACTCCAGGATATCATTATTACTTTTCATAGTCTACACAAATCTGCATGGCCTAATGGAAAGAACACGGGCCTGGGAGTCAAATGACCTGGGTTCTAATCACAGTTCTGCCACCTCTCTGCTGGGTGACCATGCATCATGATAGTGTACTGTGCAGATAGCATGTTATGATGGAAGTATTTGGCTGCTTGCTCCAAGTAAGCTACTTAGTAGTTACTTAAGAGAGTAATAGGCAGAATAAAAGGGAACTACATTAGCTGCTTGAAGCTATAAGTGTCCCACACAGACATAGATAGTTGGATTCTTCCAATACAGCAATGACCTCTACTGTCATTTATCCACAAACAGAACCTGTCATTCTCTGAATGGGGAAGCCCTATTTTTGGTAAAACAGGATGCCCAAAGGAGAGAATAAAACAAATCAGGGTATTTATAAAGAAGTTTACATACTGCTTGGGTTAACAAAAATAAATTAAATCCAATTTCTATGACTTAAAAGAAAATGCACATTTGGATGTACTTTAGTTTGTAAATAAACATTTGTGGGGTTTTTGTGCTCAGAAATTCAGATTCCAACAGTTACTATTTACTTGAAGTTCCTGGATGCTAGGCATAAATATTATTGATAAACACAACTGTAGGAAGAAATTTCCATTGAAAACTATTTTGGGGCATATTTATGGGATGCTCAATCAAGCAGAGAATCAGTTATGTAGGAAAAGAATCATTATCTTGTATGTTCAGTGTGAAAGCAGTCATCCTGAGTACCTTATAACACCATTTTAATTGGTAGTAGATACAATTACTGTTGGAAATATTTCCTTTTTTAAACATGGATTTCTCTGTGCCTTTGTTTGTAACAGGTCACATAATCTCAGGTATCTCAACATAGGATTATACAACTGTACTCAATTGTTTGAAAGTACCAAGTATTTAATACAGTGCTCTGCACATAGTAAGTGCCAACTAAATGCTAGTGACTGTTGATGAAAATCCACTCTTGTGGATATTAGCAGCATTTACGTTTTTACATTTTGCTTGTGGAATATGAAATCTCATTAGAAGTGTATCATTAAAGTAGAAAAAACCAACAACATTCCTTCCCTCATTTTATGGACACACAATCAATTTAATTCAATTCCTCCATTCAAATTTGTATGATGAAACATATTTTTGGAAGGCCTGGAAAACAGTTTTCAAATAATATGATATCCAAAAAAATTCTTATTAACCTACAAAACTGGCATAGACACTGACCATATTACATTTGTGTTTTAAGTTTCTCCTCAGTCTATTCTAGATACAGCTGCATAGATGAGCCTCAATATTTCAGATTCCAAAGTACTAATGTTAGTTTGTGTATGCCTTTTTAGGGCTTTTACCTTATTTCATACAAATTTTACTCTACAAATAATTTTTAAAATTAGGTTAGCTCATTATTACCTGCAAAACTCATTATTAAAATGTTTTTCTTAGTACTTTACCAGAAAAAGTGAACTTATTTCAATTGAGGTTTCTATCATATTTGGGCCCCAGTTGATGAGCCATAGATCTCTCTAGTGGTTTCAATAGACAATCCTGTATGTTTGTATGCAATATCTGAAATATTTCATTATTTTTAAGTGCATTATTATTTATTTTTACTCTTGCTACTCTTGTAAGGAATCTGGCATTGTCTTTTGTAACTGAACCTATTGGTCAGTTTTTACTTATCTCTTGTGTGGCATCACACTTGCTCCTCTATATTGTCTTTGTTTTAAAGAATTTCACTTTACTAGTTCTCACTGGTGTCTGATACCCTAAATTATTGTATGATTAACTAGCATTCCTATGGGTGTCAATAGATATCTGTGATGGTTATTTGCTTAACTATTTGTTCATTAATAAACCCCCCAAGAGTTATTTGACCTAAAAATATTATACAGATGTTGAATGTGAATCATAATAAAACCCCACAAGTTTTGACATTCAAAGCCAGTATTTTAAGAATTAAAACAAATCACTTGTCAGTATTTACTCCTTAATTATACCACCCATGGGTTTAAATACGAAGTTGGTATCTTGGAGCAGAACCTCTGTGCTGTCTGTGAACTGAATGTTGCAGTCGGATAGTGAGACTGCATCTCCCTGTACTGCTTGCAGCACCAGGACTACAAAGCATAGCATCTCCCTGCCCCTAAGCTCCCTTCTACTTAGAGAGGAGGGAGGGACTTCAGGATTTGATGCTCCTTTGCCTCTGGATCTGAGGTTTGAAGTAGAGTCCAGAGATAGGTTCTTGTAGCTCCAAAAGTGGGAGCTGAGGTAGTTACAGATGCCGTTCAGAATTTTGCTGAGGCCAACTGTAATAAATGATAAACTCTATTTTTCTTAACATCTTACCAACACTATTAGGTTACGTACCCTTGCCATAATGGACTTCACTTTATTTGCTTATAAAAATTGTTTTAGGTGAAGGTCCCTGGCTAAGAGAATTGAAGTTTGTATGGGATGATCATTTGTGATCATGCCTCTTAAGTAGCTCTGATCCACTTCTGTCCCTTGAGTCTTCCTTTTTATAGAGGCAATAGTTGCCTGGAAGCCATGCTGCCAGTGGGAGGAAGCAAAATGGAATGAGTCCACCCCTCTAGACTGTAAGCTCCTCCTCTGGACTCTAAGTGTCTTTAGACCATAAGCTTGTTAAGGGCAGGGAATATGTCTAACTCGGTTGAATTGTACTCCAAGCACTTAGTATAATACTCTGCACATGGTAACCACTCAATAAATACCACTGATTGATTCTCACCATCATTTATGAGGATTTTGGGGCATGCATTGATTGACACATATTGGTTCCTAATGGAGGAATATATTATAAAGTGACTCTGCTTCTCTTTTCCAGAGGATAGTGGGGAGAAGCAGTGTGGCCTAGTAGATAGATCATGGGCTGCAGTCAGAGGGACTTGGGTTCTAATGCCTCACTCTTGGCTTCAGAGCTGTCTATCACTTTGCCCGCTTCTACCTCACCTCCCTTCTCTCTTTCTACTGCCCACCCCATACACTCTGCTTCTCTGAAGCTCACCTCCTCTAGGTCCCCTGTTCATGCTTGTTCCGCCGTCGACCCCTGGCCCACATCCTACCGCTGTCCTGGAATGCCCTCCCTCCTCACCTCCACCAAACTAGCTCTCTTCCCTTCTTCAAAGCCCTACTAAGAGCTCACCTCTGCCAAGAGTCCTTCCCAGACTGAGCCCCCCTTTCCCTCTATTCCTGCTCCCCTCCCCCCTCACCCTCTGCTCTTCCCCCTTCCCCTCTCCTCAGCACTGTGCTCATTTGTATATATTATTACCCTATTTATTTGTTAATGAGGTGTACATCCCCTTAATTCTATTTATCTTGATGATCTTGTTTTTGTTTTGTTCTGTTTTGCTTTGCTATCTGTCTCCCCCATTTAGACAGTGAGACCTTCATTGGACAGGGGTTGTCTCTGTTGCTGAATTGTAAATTCTAAGTGCTTAGTACAGTGCTCTGCACATAGTAAGTGCTCAATAAATACTATTGAATTAATGAATATAGTGCAATTTTAGAGGGATCTTTAGCTTTACTAACATGGCAGAACCAGGACCAATCAGTTTGTTATTCTCTACACCAAAGATTGGCACATTTTGTCCTAGAGTGATCCAGCTCTGTGAACGCCAAGCATTCTCTAGATTTTTCACTATTTCTAACACCTTTCTATCTTTTTTTAAAATTTTTCAAAGAGAAGTAATGATTAAAATCCATCTTCTATTAATTGGCAAGGCATTTGCTCTTTGTACTAAAATTCATTACCACTTGGCAAACTCATTTAACTTTTATACTTTCCACAGCTCATATAGGTTTCTTTGAGTTGCCATTCTCCTGTCACATCTATTTCTTTGTCTGTGGTCTCAACTTCTCTCATCTGCTCTTTGATTTCCCTTTCATTTTTCTCCTGCTAATTGTATTCTACATGGCATGGCAGTGCATAACCTTGAACAGTTATTCTATTTTTCTGAAGGTAATTTCCCCTGCTTCCCTTGTATTCATTCAACTTTTATTTATTGAGTGCTTACTATGTAAAAAGCATTGTACTAAGCACTTGGAATGTACAATTCAGCAACAGATGGAGACAATCCCTGCCCAACAACAGACTCACAGTTTAAAAGGGAGAGACAGACAGCAAAACAAAACAAGTAAAAAGGCAAAAGAATGAAGAAGGCCCACCATGGCATTTAAGTTTAATAGTAGAGAGGCAGTAATATGATGTTGGTATTTGTTAAGTGCTTACTATGTGCAGAGCACTGTTCTAAGCACTGGGGTAGATACAGGGTAATCAGGTTGTCCCACGTGAGGCTCACAGTTAATCTCCATTTTACAGATGAGGTAACTGAGGCATAGAGAAGTTAAGTGACTTGCCCACAGTCACCCAGCTGACAAGTGGCAGAGCCGGGATTCGAATCTCTCACTCCCAAACCCATCCTCTTTCCACTGAGCCATGCTGCTTAGCAGTAGTAATAGCAGTAATAGTAGAAGCAGTCATATTTACTTAATGAGTTACACAGAGATAATCACTACAGAAGTAAAAAAAAAATGAAGACATCTTCCCTTCCCGTAAGGAGCTTATAAGGAGGAGTGATGGGGTAGCCATATAAAACAAATTTATAGATACAATAATCAAGATAAATTACTGAATGTAAAATTAATTAAACATATATACAAAAGTGCTGAGGATGGTCATAAATAAGTTCGTAAGTGCTAGAGATAGCTGATTGGTTTATATGATTTAGACTGCTAAAGATTAATTAGGGAAGGATTGCCATATGATGGGAGATTTTAGGATGGTTTTCAATGTGAGGATAAATGTGATTAGTAAGATTTGAGAGATGATAGAGTTACAGGTCAGGAAACAAGTGAGTGATGAGTGTTGAGAGCTAGGTACAGAAAGTTACCTTGGGGAGAAACAAAGAGAGTTTAAGAATAGAGGGCAAAGGGAACTGAAAGATAAGGTGGGATAAATTAGTGGAGAGCTCTTAAGCTAGTTGAGATTAATTTCATTTTGATGGATGGGGAAACAGGAATCTACTGGAACATTTGAGAAGATAAGTGATGCTTGAAGAAGATGATCCTATTGAAAACATGTACTATAGATTGGAGAGGGAAGAAGCAAAAGGGAGAGGAACCAGGAAGGATCCTGATGGGATAGTCTAGCCCTAATATGGCCAAGGTAGAAACTATATGGTTGGAATGAAAGGTGAAAATTAGGGAGATGTTGCATAGGAAGAGCTGCAGTAGATACAATGCAATAGGTTGAAGGATGGTG
Organism: Ornithorhynchus anatinus; assembly: GCF_004115215.2. NCBI lineage: Eukaryota > Metazoa > Chordata > Mammalia > Monotremata > Ornithorhynchidae > Ornithorhynchus > Ornithorhynchus anatinus. The sequence continues at coordinate 115,381,608 of NC_041729.1, forward strand.
CAGCGTCAAGGATGACATTAAACTTTATGAAAAACTCAATTTTCATAGTTCAAAGAAGCAATATATTTCTCCTGTTTTAAGTGGAGAGACACCAACTTTTAAAGGGAGCGTAATAGGATTAATTTATCCACTAGTTCAATACTGAAAATAAAATGTATTTTTTATTCAGGACATAGCAAACAGATTTGTCTCATCCAGAGCAGTGCCAGGAAGTCCCTTTGACTGAGTTATTCATATTTCATAAATTTCTCAAAGATTCACTGTTTTAGAGATGGCTTTAACAAAGTGACTATGCCATTTCTGGTTTGGGCATCACTAATAAAGTGGGTGGGGTAGGTGGCAGGAAGGAGGATCTATCAGGTACCTGCACCAGAGAAGCAGGGGAAAGGAATATGTTCTGTGCTTCCCTCCACTTTTCTGTAGTTTATTATCTGCTCCTTCTCCCTCTGTCCTACTCCCAGCCCACCAAAAGAGCCATGGATGAGTTTGCCGAGATTTGTGGTGTGGGGGAAAATAGCATTTTCTGCTCTTCCTTCAGAAGTGTTAGAATTTTAGGAGGACTATGAATGGGGAGAAGTCTGTTCTGTCAGACTTGGGAAGCAGCATGACCTAGTGGAAAAGCTGGTAGTCAGAGGACCTGGATTCTAAATCCTGCTTTGTGATCTTCATTCATTCATTCAAACATATTTATTGAGTGCTTACTATGTGCAGAGCAGTGGGAAAGTACAATTTGGCAATCGATAAAGACGATCCCTATCCAACAACTGGCTCACAGTCTAGAAGGGGGAGTCAGATGACAAAACAAGTAGACAGGCATCAACAACATCAAAACAGATAAATAGAATTATAGATATATACACATCATTAATAAAATAAATAGAATAATATGTATGAATATACACAAGTGCTGTGGGGCAGGGAAGGGAGTAGAGCAGACAGAGGGAGTAGGGGAAATGGGGAGGAGGAGCAGAGGAAATGGGGGGGCTCAGTCTGGGAAGGCCTCCTGGAGGAGGTGAGCTCTCAGAGCTTTAAAGGGCGGAATTGAGCTAGTTTGGCAGATGTGAGGAGGGAAGGTGTTCCAGGCCAGAGGTAGGACGTGGGCTAGTGGTCAATGGCAGGACAAGCAAGAGCAAGGCTCCATGAGGAGGTCAGTGGCGGCAGAGGAGCGGAGTGTAGGGGCTGGATTGAAGAAGTTTAGAAGGGAGGTGAGGTAGGAGGGGACAAGGTGATGGAGAGCTTTGAAGGCAGTATTATCTTCACCCTTTGGGCACTTGGTATTCACCCCACTTTAAGCCCACAGACTTAGGTACATATCTGTAACTAGTCTATTCATATTCATTTCTGTCTATCCCTCTAGACTGTAAGCTTCTTTTAGGCAGGGAACTGTGTCTACCACCTCTGTACTGTACTCTCCCAAGTGCTTAGAACAGTGCTTTGCACACAGTATGCGCTCGGTTGATGGATTGATTGATATGTAGTAAGAACCAACCTGCAGGATTTGGTAATAGGTTGAATGTAAGAATTGAAATACAGTGAGTATTCCAGGGTTTCACTGAGGTTGGAAGCTTCTGGGACAAGGGTGTTGGTTATATTACTGAAATAGATGGAAACATTAGGAAGAAGAGAGGGTTTAAGAGGGAAGATGAGTAGTTCTTAGCTCTGTACTAGATGCTCTGCTTAATGCCATTTTGGAATTGCATAGGGTTAATTCAGTTGAGTAAGTACGTTATAGCAAATGGTTAAAAGTTAAATGCCTAAAAAATAGATATTGATAAATTAATTATGTAGTGTCTGATAGCCAACAAAACCAATCATCTGTGTGAATCCTTGACCCCGACTCTGGCATTCAGAGGTTTTCAATTACTGAAGTTGCAACTAGTTGATTACAAATTTTAGAAACATTAACTGGAATCTGTTTGTCACTATGCCCTATCATTGACAAAGCATTACCTAGGAGTCAGGAAATTTGGTCTATATTTTTGAATGTCTCTCTGATTTGTCAATTAAATATTTAAATTTTATGCATATAAAAATATAAAAAAAGGGCTTCTGGGTGTTTGTTTAATATGATCAGTTCCTAGAATGTTGTCATTCTGTAATTTAATTGGGCTGAGTATGGAGATGTAGTTTTCAGGTGGACAGGCGATCAGTGCTCTCCAATCACCAGGCAGAGTTCTCAGGGGTCCAATATGCAATTTTACTTCTATGTGAGAAGCAGTTATCCCATCGTGGAACCTTTCTGACTCAATATAAATAGACTGATGTACCTATTTTACTCATCTGTAATTGACCAACACTCCTTTCTGCATTACATCCATGTAAAGATGGCTAGAAGAAGCATGGCGTAGTGGATAGAGCACAGGCCTGGGAGTCAGATGGCCAAGGGTTCTAATTATGGCTTTGCCACTTGTCTGCTGTGCAACCTTGGACAAGTCATTTAACTTCTCTGTGCCTCAGTTACCTCATTTCTAAAATGGGGATTAAGAGTGTGAGACCCACATGGGACAAGCTGGTTTACCTTATATCTCCCCCAATGCTTTTAAACAATGCTTGACATATAGTAAGTGCTTAAAAATACCATTATTATCATTATTTGCTATACTGCTGCACTTGATACCCCTTTCCTAATAGGATGAACCTCTGTTCTGCTACCCACCTCTTGGTATCCAGATTTTCTTGAAGTCTTTACTTAAGGAAAATATCTCTTCTCCTAATCACTTACTGAAAGAAATCTGAGGCAATGGGTTGCTTGACATTCTCCCCTTTACAATACTCCCCTGTTGTATTGTAAGAGACTGCACCACAGAACTTGAAGTCACTTTTGCAGTTCTCCCTGCATGTGTACATGTGTGTGTATGTGTGTTCCTTCTACATCAAATGCCTATCTGTTTTTCATGCAGTTTCCTATCATGTTCTCACCAGCAATATTGTTTAGCTGATGTCTCACTACTTATGCTCAGAAGGTGTTCCGGGATCTCATTGTCTGTATTGCTGTCTCATTATTTGACACTGTGCATGGTTCATAAATTATGCTGATGAAATTGTTGCAGTCATATGGTAGCATAGAAAGCTGCACCTCAAGTAGCCATCAATACTTTAACTTAGACTGTGAGCCCACTGTGGGCAGGGATTGTCTCTATTTTCGCAATGTAATTTCCAAGCGCTTAGTACAGTGCTCTGCACACATAAGCACTCAATGACAACGCTTGAATGGATGAATGAATGAATGTTATGGTTTGTAATGGCCTGCTGTGACAAAGTTTGTAATCTTTTGAAAATAGTGGTAGCCTTTATGCCACTGCTTCTATCCTTTCATCTAGCCATTAATGTTGGGTAATGTACTGCCAAGATAAAGTGATTTGGGTGGGAAGATAAGAAGTTCTGTTTTAGACATGTTAAGTTTAAGGTGAAAGGAGGACACCCATGTGGAGATGTCTTACGGCAAGAAAGAATGGGAGACTGGAAAGAGGGAGACAGATCAGGGCTGGAGATGTAGATTTGGGTGTTATCTGCATAGAGGTGGTAGTTGAAGTTATATGAGTGAATTGAATCATGAATTCTGTCTCAGGCCTCTACCACTTACCACTTGAGAAGCAGCATAGTGCAATGGATAGAGCCCGGGGTTGGGAGTGAGGAGAAGATCGTAGCTCAGTGGAAAAGAGCCCGGGCTTGGGAGTCAGAGGTAATGGGTTTGAATCCCAGCTCTGCCACTTGGCAGCTGTGTGACTGTGGGCAAGTCACTTGACTTCTCTGTGCCTCCGTTACCTCATCTGTAAAATGGGGATTAACTGTGAGCCTCACGTGGGACAACCTGATTACCCTGTATCTACCCAGCACTTAGAACAGTGCTCTGCACATAGTAAGCGCTTAACAAATACCAAAAAAAAAAGATGGGTCCTAATCCTACCTCTGCCACTTGTCTGCTATGTGACTTTGGGCAAGTCACTTCACTTCTCTGTGCCTCAGTTGCCTTATCTGTAAAATGGGGATTTGAGACTGTGAGCCTCACGTAGGACAGGGACTGTGTCCAATTGGCTTTGCTTTTATCCACCCCAGCACTTAATACAGTAGCTGGCAAATAGTAAATGCTTAACAAGTACCATGATTATTATTATCATTATTACTTGTATGGATTTGGAAAATTCTCTGGCTGACTCAGATCGTCATTCTTCACACTTTCCTACACTGATCCTACACCCTTTCCTACATGATTAACGTAAAAATACATTGAAGCTTATAAAAATATGCAAATGTAAATGTTACATGTTGGTATTATATAATTATGTTATTGTCATCATCATCCCTTCAATTATTACATATCATTGCTACTTGTCTTCAGGTAGTTTGCACACCCTATATTTATTACATGTTAAGGATCAGGTCCTGCTTTCTTCCAAACCTCCAGTGGATTGCTAATGATATTTCTTTATCTGAATTTTAATTTGATAAAAGTTAAGTTAAATTTGATATGCCTAAGAATTCTGATACTGTCTACCTGAGATATAGACCACTCCTGAAATACAAAAAAAAATAATTACAGAGCTATAATGCTATTTTCTCTAATACATGAATTCCTTGTGGATCACTGATATTTGAGTTCTCTAAAATTGACTCTGTTCAGGTTTGGAGAAATAACAGGACAAAGATTGATGCAAAATATCTTCAAAGTTACTCATTAAATGGCCATATCTTAGAAATTTTTCTTGATCAATTTGGTGAATTGCAAAAAAGGTTAAACAATAGATCTGAATCAAATAAAATGTAAATTTTAATAATGCTACATAAAGAACTTGGATAATTAGTTTTAATATGGCAAAGTTAATAAGTAAAATGGTAAACTCTGTGACTTAGAAATTTGCATTTCTGACAATATACTTAATCAGAAAGATTATTCTGGAAAATCTTTTTTTATTCAATAAATATGTTTTTAGAGGTCTTATGTCATATGCATTTGTCGTGAAAAGAAGTGATTTCCTTTTCCTTCCAATTTCCCTGAAACAGTTTCTTTTACAGGATTAGTTTATTTCATGTAGTTCCATATTATGAAAGTTCATTGTTTTTTGGATTTCTAACACTTGGATTTTGTCCCTGAAGAGAGATGCCTTTATGTATGGTATGTGCAACTGCATAATATAATTATACAATACACAATTCAGATTCTTCTTTCATAAGCAGATCCAAAACAATTTAAGTTAGAATGCAAGCACCCTAGAGCTCTAGTAACCTGCTTTCATTCCATCCTTCTCTTTACTCTTCTTCCCCCCAATATCTTAGCACATTGCAGCTTAGAATTTCTTTGAATTAGTTTGAAGCAAAATAGGGAAGTATTTCTCAAAGGAGAGCCTTCAATAGTCTTTTTTTTTCCTACTTACCCAAATGTTAGGTCTGAATCGTGTGCCTAGAGGAAAATACGCTTTGAAAGTCAACTTCAAACGTAGAAGAAATGAATGTCACTTAAAGGATGCATATATTTTATAAAGAGATATAATTATTCATAGGCTGAGAGCAGCTGGCACCTCAACTTTAGTGGGGTACCTTCTGAATCAGTATGAGGCAACAAAAATGTCATCATTAACTCATATCTAGTTACTCTTCTGTAAACCCAGAATTGAAATCCCAAGTTGTAAATTTCAAACATTGGGAATGCTTAAGACCTGGACATTGTTGGATTTTTAAACACATATCTGGATTTACAATAAGCATATGAACAGAAAACAGCAAGTAGGAATACAGCAGTGGTTCCTCTCCACCTCCTACCAACCTGCCTATATGCACTTATCCTCTCTCTGTCTCTTTATCATTCTCTCTGTCTCCCTCCCTATTTCTCTCTGTTTTTCTCTCTCCTTTCTTCATCTGTCTCTCTCTCACACACATTCAGTATGAGTAAATAATATCCATGCTATCTATTTATAAATCTTTAAAGGAAAAACACGACCCTATAGAGGACTGTGGTCTTCGGGTCCTGTTGTATAAACGTGCATTGGACAACAGGCTTTATGAACATAATGCAGTTGCTTACTTAGATTTACTTATTTACTTCATACCAGTAAGATTACTTGGTGTTGCAGAGCAGCTGTGTTATATTTTGAAACACTCAATCCCCTGTATAAGGTGGACAGGGGAATTGCAGAGAAATGACATTTTCCAATAAGCATCACACTTCCTGGCATCCAAAGATGTCCTAGGTACTGACAAGCTCCCAGAATTGTTTTGGAAAGACTTTGTATCTTTCCTCTGGAGTCACACTCCTGACATCAGGGCTAGGGATGGATAGTATTTGTTGGTATTTGTTAAGTGCTTATTATGTGCAGATCACTGCTCTAAGCGCAGGGGTAGATATAGGGTAATCAGGTTGTCCCACATGAGGTTCAGAGTCTTAATCCCCATTTTACAGATGAGATAACTGAGACCCAAAGAGATTAAGTGACTTGCCCACAGTCACACAGCTGACAAGTGGCAGAGCCGGGATTCGGGGGCATGGGGACCTTTTTCTCTTCCAAGCCCTGACTCAGGGACAGGTAGCAAATAAATTAAATCAATCTTTGTAGGAAAGGTTAGCCTCAGGCAAAAAAAAAAAGTTTATTTGCTGGTTGTGGTTCAAATCTTAGTTTTTCCATTTGAATTTAAAATTCTCCTTGAAATATTCCTTTTTTAATAAAATGTTTTCTAAGTATGAATTAGTGTTTTCTGAGTATGAATTACTTATTCAGTGGAGAAATTTTCTCTTAAATACAGATAATCTTGCAGCTTTCTCAAAAGTAAAAGGAGAGTTCCCATTCAAATCCTGGCCAAATTCCTTATCTCCTTTTTTTTTCCCAATGCTTAATTGAACTTTTATTTTTGCACCTCATGAAGGGTACTTTAGTAAGTTAATTGAGACCCTTGTTCTTCTTTATTTGTATGTGTGTATGTGTGTAGGAAAACTGAAGGAATTAACTAAATCCAAATTCTTCTATTCTCTTTCCTTATGCCTATGGCTCAAATATGATGACTATGAGGCAATGGATGTTAGCCTACTGGTATCAATGCAAATTCTGTTCAGTAGAGATCTTGTAGCTCTTAAACAGTATTAAAATAGTCAACACTATTATATACCTGTATGTAAGATTTTTTGAAGAATATATATGTATATAAAATGAATATTCCAGAGGAAGCATCAATATTATAGAACTGAATAATTTTACAAAAAAAAATCTTTTCCTCTTTCTCAGCTACAGAAAGCTTCAGGGGCCACACTGATGATTCTACTGGTTTAAAGTAAGATTGTTTTTCTGTTAGCTTTTTGTTTTTAATTAAAAGAAATCTATTCAAGAAAATATTTAAGTATACTTTCACTGATTCTTAATGGGAATAGGGCAGTAACAACAGTAATAGCCCCAGATTTTAGAGTTTCATAGAACATGGTACTCTTTTGCCTAAAGTACTCATGCCACTGTAGAGGGCAAGAAGCTCGTACATTTTGTGGCTGCATCTGGCAATACAGCATGCAAGAAAATCTGCCTACTAAAATAAAGGTTCTTATAGGAATTTTTGTGACAAACCACTTAGACTTCTTGAGATTAATCAATCTTCGGGAGAAATAGGCACAACTTAAAATATTTAAAGTTTGGGCATTTAGTGTCTATCTAAATTATTTGAGAATTTAGCTTGAAGACCTTACTTCTTCAGCTTTTCTTTTGAATGATAATCATATAGATTTAATCTTTGGCACCTTTTTTTTAACCACATAGGTATTCCTTAAGACTTCTTTCTTTTGTATTTATTGAGTGGTTACTGTTGCCTTAATTTTTAAAAAAATCATTCATTGAATTTAAAGCAACTGTTGACTTCTGTTGAATTAAGCTGGGCTAATTTTCCATCCATCTATCCCCATTTGCATCCTACACAATATTCCAGTGTTTCTTTATTCACAAAGTATGGGTACATCAATTCACCAAATTTTCATTTTATATTTTCAGAGTTCATTACTCCTACTTCAGGTCTTCCCAAGACCTCAGGCGTAGATATCGTAGTTAGATTTTCTTTTCTAGTTAATCATCAGTGGTAATTACTGAGATCTTATTGAATGCCTGTGCACTGTAAGAGATGCTTGGGACAGAACAATACAGTAGTGCTGGTAGGCATATTCCTACCCAAAAGAACCATATAGTCTAGAGGGAGAGGTGGATATTAAAATAAATTACAGACAGAGAGATGGGGTAGTATAAGACTCTTACATAAAGGCTATGGGGCTAGGGGTGGAATGAGTATCAATTGTTTAAGCAGGACATAACACAAGTAAATAGACAACACAGAAAAGAGGACAAAATGAGAAATGAGAGCCTAGTCAGGAAAGCAGCATGGCCTTGGAGTCAGGAGACTTAGCTCTGCCAATTGCTTGCTCTATGACCTTGGGAAAGTCACTTAACTTCGCTGTGACTCAGTTCTCCTGTTTCCTTCCTACTTAACAAATACCATCAAAAACAGCTTTTGGAGAAGATTTGATTTTAGTGAAGCATGAAGGTGGGGATAGAGGTGGACCATTGGCTATGAAGGGAGAAGGAGTCCCAAACCAAGGGAGGACATAAGCTAAGGGTCAGTGGTGAGCCAGAAAAAATTGAAGTACTGTGAGTAGGTTTGCATTAATGGAACGAAGTATGCAGGTTAGTTTGTAGTAGGAGATCAGTGAGGTAAATTCAACAGAGGAGAGCTGATTGAATGCCTTAAACGAATGCAGGGGCCGGGGGACACGAAACATGAACTGAATTCTTTTTTTAGAAAAATGATGCAGGCAGCAGAGTGAAGTATGGACAAAAGAGTGGAGAGACAAGAGAAAGAGAGGTCAGCAAGGAGGATGTAATTAAAAAACAGCAGTGTGGTCTTTTGGAAAGAGCACAGGCCTGGGAGTCAGAGGACCTTGTTCGATACAGGCTCTGCCCAAAGCTTGCTGTGTGATGTTGGGCAAGTCATTTAACTTCTGTGTACCTCTGTTCTCCCTTTCACTTAGGTTGTGAACCCCATGTGGGACAGGGACTGTGACCAACCTAATTTACTTTATTTACCTCAGTTTTTAGAACAGTGTTTGACACATAGTAAGTGCTTAACAAATACCATTAAAAAATGCAGGATATGATAAGAGCTTAGATCAGCAAAGTAGCAGTTTGGATGGAGGGGAATACAGATTCTAGCAAAGTAGTGAATATAGCCCTGATTGGATTTAGTGCAAGGTTGAATATGTGGGTTGATTGAGAAAGATGAGTTGCGGGTAATGCCAATGTTGTGGGTTTGTGAGATGGAGAGGATGGTAGTGTAGACTAGGGAGGGCAGGGTTTGGGTGAGAATCATTCCATCAATCATACTTATTTAGATCTTACTTGTGCAGAGTACTGTACCAAACATTTGGGAAAATACAGTTTAGTAGAGTTTATAGGCAGTCTAGGGGGAGATGCAGGCATTAAAATAAAGTGCAAATTTGTACATAACTGTTGAGGGGCTGAAGGTGAGAAGATGAAAGTTTCGTTTTGAACATGTTAAGTCTGAAATGTCCATGAGGCATCCAAATGGAGATGTCCTGAAGGCAGGAAGAAATGAGAGACTGCAGAGAAAGAGAGAAGTTGGGGCTGAAGAAGTAGTCTTGGGAATCCTCTGCATAGAGACGGTAGTTGAAGTCATGGGAGTGAATGAATTCTCCAACAGAGCAAGTGGATAGGGAAATAGAAGGAGACTCATAAATGAGCCTGGAGGGACTCCCATAATTAGGAAGTGGGAGGCAGAGGAAATGGTTATTAACTTCTTAAAAGTTAACCAAAATCTTTCAAATTTTCAAAAGTGTTCCTTTCAAATTCAAATATTTGGGTCCTCTATTAGGCAGCTTTTCAAGATAGACATCAGTGCAAGCAATCCAACTTCTCCCCTAACCCATACCATGAAGAATTAACTCTTTTGGGAGCAGAGTATTAATACAATTATCAATCAGGCAATTGACTAATAAGTTCAATGCCAGATTTGTAATGAAGCACAAATAGACTTTTTAATTGTTTTAAGAATCCTGAAAATTGGAGCTACCTCTTTATAATGTAGACTTGTGGATTAATATAGTGAAAAAATGAATTTGTTCAATTCACGATATAGCTATTTTAGAGTTAATAAAAAACATTTCAGACCACACTTTACAAAAACATCTGAAGGAAGCACTGAATTACTCCAAAGGTTGCAATAGATCAGTGTCCAATGAAACTAATCATTGATTCCACAATAACACTGCTTGTATTGCATGATTCCATCATGACGTAATATTCTCCAAAATTAATTTCCCAAGGAGAAAAGAAGATTGAATTCAAACCAAAAATAAGTCATTTAAATTTGTTCATAAAGAATATCAGGGAAACAGTTCTTAGTGTCAAGAAGACCTGAAGTCATCAGGTAGGGAATCATGTTAAATTTAATAATTTAAATTTTAGATTTAAAAAGAAAATGTGCCTCTTTGTCCCTCAAGCTTTCTCATACATCTTTCATCCCATTTCCCTTCTGCCCACCTTGGAAAACAAACACTTCCCATAACAAGTGAAAATATACAGCACAATAGGGAAGTCATCTGTAATCCCTCCCACTTTCTCCCACAACTAAATATAATGACTATGTTTGCTTCCCTTTCTGTTACAGGTGGTATATAAACCATAGTAGTAGTAGTAATGGTATTCATTAAGCGATTACTGAGGGCAGAGCACTGTACTAAGCTCTAGAAAAGATTACAAAAGTGGGAAATCAACATGGAACCTGTCCCTGAAGGGGCTGCCAAAAGAGTCATCTGTGTTGGAAATTATAGAACAAATTTAATTTATGTACTAATTCCTACCCTTCTATATGCAGTTACTATTCTGAAAGTCTTCAGAATGGGTAAAGTAAGAGGTGATGACACTAGTCTTTCTGACTTGATTTGTTTTTCATTATTTTTTGCCTATGCTGCACAGAATTAGATTGCATTTTTTAAATGTTACCTGTTAAGCACTTACTATGTGCCAGGCAATGTTCTAAGTGTGGGGTAGACACAAGGCAATCATGTTGGAGACAGTCAATGTCCCACATGGGGCTCACAGTCTTTTAGAGATGAGGTAACTGAGGAACAGAGAAGTTAATTGACTTGCCCAAAGTCACACAGCAGAATAATGGCAGAAGCGGAACTAGAACTCAGGTCCTTTTGGCAACCAGTCCCATGCTCTATCCAGTGGCCATGTTCCTTCTCAAGTTAAGAAGCAGGCTGGAAGCAAGAGCTTTTAGATGATAGAAACAGAATGAAACAGAACAGAAAACTGAAGAACCATTACTGCAGTAGGCAGCTTGTGGACCAAAGCAACAAATAGTGTGATACTTTGGTGAAAGTTGGAAATTAACCTTCCATGGCCTCTATTATCGACTTGGTTTTGTTAGTATTTAGAATTAGTAGCTGATGAAAGAATTACTAGTTGGCGTTAAGGCCTCCAGTGATGTCACAGACAATAGAAGCAGTCTGGTTTAGTAGAAGGAGCACAGGCTTGGGAGTCAGAGGTCAGTCAGAGGTCGTGGGTTCTAATCCCTGCTCCGCCACTTATCAAGCTGTGGTTCAGTGGAAAGAACCTAGACTTCATTCATTCATTCAATAGTATTTATTGAGTGCTTACTATGTGCAAAGCACTGTACTAAGCGCTTCGAATGAACAAGTCTGACTTGGGAGTCAGAGGTCATGGGTTCGAAGTCCGGCTCTGCCACTTGTCAGCTGTGTGACTGTGGGCATGTCACTTAACTTCTCTGTGCCTCAGTTACCTCATCTGTAAAATGGGGATTAACTGTGAGCCTCATGTGGGACAACCTGATTACCCTGTATCTCCCCCAGCACTTAGAACGGTGCTTGGCACATAGTAAGTGCTTAACAAATACCATAATTATTATCATTATTAATAATAAATACATTCTAAAGTGAGTTGGGCTCTGGCTGAGTTCAGGGAAGTAACTGCCAAAAGGTTCTGGCTTACTAACTAATTTAAACTGCACATATCAACTATGGAAACATATATGGAGTTTCATCATTTGTCGTATGTTGTCCGAGTATGTTTTCTTCTTGCTCAATAATGATAATAATAATGTTGGTATTTATTAAGCGCTTACTATGTGCAGAGCACTGTTCTAAGCGCTGGGGGAGATACAGGGTAATCAGGTTGTCCCACGTGAGGCTCACAGTTAATCCCCATTTTACAAATGAGGTAACTGAGGCACAGAGAAGTTAAGTGACTCACGCACAGTCACACAGCTGACAAGGGGCAGAGCCGGGAGTCAAACCCAAGACCTCCGACTCCAAAGCCCGGGCTCTTTCCATTGAGCCTCGCTGTTTCCCCTAATAGAAGCAGCATGTCTGAAAAGAGCACAGGATTGGGAGTCAGGAGACTAGGGTTCTAATCCAGATCCTCTATTTGCCTCTGGTTCAGTTAAGAAAGTCACTTGACTTCTCAGTGTCTCACATAACTGATCTGTAGAAGGGGGGTTCAATACCTCTTCTCCTTTACCATTAGACTGTGAATCCCAAGAGTGATAGAGGTTCTATCTAGCTCAGTGCTTGGCCCTCCTTCTAAAACCCAGCCAAACACTTTGCTCCCCTAATTCCAACCTACTTACTGTACCTCCATCTCATATACCTTGGAGAAGTAGCATGGCTCATTGGAAAGAGCATGGGCTTTGGAGTCAGAGGTCATGGGTTCGAATCCCAGCTCGGCCACTTGTCAGCTGTGTGACTGTAGGCAAGTCACTTAACTTCTCTGCGCCTCAGTTATCTCATCTGTAAAATGGGGATTAAGACTGTGAGCCCCACGTGGGGCAACCTGATTCCCCGTGTCTACCCCAGCGCTTAGAACAGTGCTCTGCACATAGGAAGTGCTTAACAAATACCAACATTATTATTATTATTACCTTGTCACTGATGCATTGCCCTTGTTCTGCCTCTGGTTTGGAATGCTCTCCCATTTCATATCTGACTGACAATTACTCCTCTCACCTTCAAAACCTTATTGAATGCATATCTCCAAGCAGCCTTCCCTGACTAAACCCTCATATCCTCTTCTCCCACTCCCTTCAACATCACCCTTGCATTTGGATTTGTTCCCTATGTTCACCCCTCCCTCAGCCTCACAGCATTTATGTACTCATCTGTAATTTATTCATATTAATGGCTGTCTCCCACTCTAGAGTGGAAGCTCATTCTGAGTAGTGAATGTGTTGGTTATATTATTGTTTTGTATTCTCGTAAGCATTTAGTACAGTGCTCTGCACTCAGTAAGCACTCAATAAATATGATTGACTGCTTAATGTTTTACTCTTGACCCATCTCTCGCTTGTTCTCACTTGATCTCCCTCTCTTAATATCATTTCCCCAGTCCTTTTAATTTCTTGTGCCCAACCCCTTTCCAAGCTTTTTTTTTTACAATGCCCCCTCTTGTTTGTCTAAACTGTAAGCTCCTTGTGGGCAGGGAACATCTGTACCAACTCTGTTGTATTGTACTCTCCCAAGTGCTTAATGCAGTGCTCTGCACACCTAAGCACACAATATTTATTTATTGATGAACTGATTGATTTGTCCTTTCAGTATGCCACAATTCCTGTAGGCAAGTGGGAGGGGAGCAATACTTATACCCTCCCTTTGCAAGATATTTTAAAATTACATGTATGTGGCAAAATCTCTAGGAGTTATTTCTAATGCTGGAAAAGAGGGGATGAGATTGTCACATCCATAAACTTCATGTGGGCATATGCATTCCCATGTGTGGTGCACATGGATTTATTGCTGGGCAACAAGTATAGTATTTTATATTTATAGAAAAAAGACATTTCCATGGTCTGGCATTATTATAATTGATTGACTAATTTCAGGCAGATATCCTGACCTTGAGACTAGCATTCAAAATTATTATAATTCAATATACTTACTAATAAAATACAGATGTCAGGCTCCCCCATATTATTCCATTAGGAAACTTATTAAGGGAATATTTGAGGAAAAATATATCAAGTCAAATTACCCTGTTTAGTAAATTACCCACTGGGTTGAAAATACTGCATACTTCTTTTTCACACAGCATGAGCCTCTACACATTCAAATTATCTGGGTAATTGAGGCCAGAAAGTTCACTTCAATCACAGTTATTCAGATTTTTCTGAAAAAACAGCACTTTCCTGAGAAAACAATTTATCCGATAAAAGGACCCCCCAAAAAAAACCATGTCATAGATTCTCAGTCTGTTAGGAAAAAGGTTAAAGTAGCATAATCAAAATAGATCAACCACACAAGACATACTAGAACAATCAGGTAAAGTGTTTGTAAACATGTTTTGAGACGAGGCATTCTAAAGTCTAAATCATAAATAATATATGAATAATCATAATAAATCATATTTCTTGAGCACTTACTGTGGGCAAAGTACAAAGTACTAAGTGCTTGAGAGACTACAATATAATAGACAGATTCCCTGCCCATAACGAGCTCATAGTCTAGAGGGGGAGACAGACATTAATATAATTAGATAAATAAATGAATGAATGAATGAATAAGCAAACAAATTAATTAATTGAAGATATAAACATATGTTCTGTGGGGAAGGGAGGGAGGATGAACGAAGAAGCAAGCATGAGTGGTGCAGAAGGGAGTGGGAGAAGGGGAAAGAAGGCTCAGTCAGGGAATCCTGAAGGAGATATGCTTTTAATAAGACTTTGAAGTATGGGAGAGCAATTATCTGTTTGATATGAGGAAGGAGGGGGTTCCAGGCCAGAGGTAGGATGTGGGCGAGAGGTCGGTGGCGAGTAAGTTGAAATCAAGATACAGTAAGAAGGTTAATATTGGGGGAACAAAGTTTGCAGGCTGGGTTGTAGTAGGTTGTAGCTCTCTCAGCCCGCACACTTTGTTCCCTTAGAACAGCAAGGTGAAGTAGGAGGAGGAAAGGTTGTTAGAGAAGCAGCATGGCTTAGTGGAAGGAGCATAGGCTTGGGAGTCAGAGAACGAGGGTTCTAATCTTGGCTCTGCCACTGATCAGCTGTGTGACTTTGGGCAAGTCACTTGACCTCTCTGTGCCTCAGTTACCTCATTTGTAAAATGGTGATTAAGACTATGAGCCCCTCGTGGGACAACCTGATTACCTTGTATCTACCCCAGCACTTAGAACAGTGCTTGGCACATAGTAAGTGCTTAACAAACACCATTAAGTGCTTTAAAGCCAATCATTAGAAGTTTTTGTTTGATGAGGAGGTGGATGAGCAACCATGGAAGTTTCTTGAGGAGTGGGGAAACATGGTCTGAACATTTCTGAAGGAAAATGATTCAGGCAGCAGGATGGAGTATGGAGTAGAGTGAAAGAGACAGGAGTCAGGGAGGTCAGCAAGGAAGCTGATACAATCATCAAGGCAGGATAAGATAGGTGCTTGCATTAATGTGGTTGGAAGGGGCAGATTTTGGTGATATTGTGAAAGTAGAACTGACAAGATTTAGTGGTGGCATGAATATGTAGGTGGACTGAAAGAGGAGTCGAGGATAATACCAAGATTACATTGTGAAACAGGATGGATGGTGGTGCCATCAACAGTGATGGGAAAGTGAGCCTGAAGACAGGGTTTCAGGGGGAGATAAGAAGTTCAGTTTTAGCCAAATTTAGTTTGAGTTGACAAGAGGACATCAAAGTAGAGATGTCTGTAATGCAGGAGAAAATAGAGACTGCAGAGAGGGAGAGTAATCATGGATGGAGATGGAGATTTGGGTGTCATCAGCATAAAGGTGATAGTTGAAGCAGTAGTAGTAGTAATTAATCAATCAATTATATCTACTGAACATTTACCATGAGCAGAGCACTGTAATAAACATTTGGGGAGGTACAATACAACAGAGTGGGTAGACACATTCTCTTAAACAAGGCTTTTACAGTCTTCAAGGGGAAGATAAATAAATATCTTACAAATATCTACATAATTGCTGTGGGGCTGAGGGTTGGGTGAATAGTAAGTGCTCAAAGGGTCCAGATCTAGAAGAGTACATAGCCCATTGATTTAAATTTCCATATTACTAGAGCCGTGGAAGATCACAAATGTACTTCTAACTTCTAAGTATTATTGTAGAGGTGATACTGGGAATTGCATTCTGATGAGTCCTGCTTCCAGATCTGAATTGACTCAGATTTCTGATACTGGAAGCAGTGTGGTGTAATGGAAAGAGCACGAGCCTGGGAGTCATAGCACCTCGTTTCTAATCCTGTTTCCACCACTTGTTTGCTGGGTTACCTTGGACAAGTGCCTTAAATTCTCTATGCCTATTACCTAATCTTCAAAATGGGGATTAAGACTAAGAGTCCTACGTGGGACATGGGCTGTCTCTAACCTGCTTAGCTTGCATCTACTCCCAGTCCTGGAACACAGTAACTGCTTAACAAATAACACACACACACACACACACACACACACACACACACGAACCATTTGACTAAAATGATCTGAATAACTTGAACTGTTTTCCCTGGGTAAGTTTTGAACTGTAATGCTATGAACTGAATTATGAGATCTATTGCCTGGAAAAATTCATAAATTTGCACGTAACAAATTGCTAACCCAAATCAATGAAAAGTATCCAAATTCTAAGAAAGGTTACAATTTTTAGTTGAGGACTTTAACATTTTAGATATGACTTAGTCTTTTAATTAAAAACAAAATCCACAATAAGTGTTCAGCCATTAAACATTTTTCATATGTAAATTGACCATCAAGTTAAAATAATCCTTTGTTCCCTTAGGTTTTGATTTCTTTATATGGTTTGATTGCAGACATTTCCTTTCATTTCATTAATCCAGTGAAATTGGTACAATCTCCAGTAGCACAGCCAGGATTTTCTGACCACTATGAGGTGATCTGCCCCTGACCTGGTTGCAGTGGTTGCCAATCAAGTTTTGCATCTGCTACAAAGTCCCCAGGCTGACTTAAACTGCCAGTTCTCAATACAAAGATACATTTTGAAGTTACTAGGCTATTTTCTATTGGTTGCTATCTTAATTCAGTTGACATAGATCTTTGAATTTTCAGTGCAGAAATATGTCACTTTGAGTGATGGCTGTTCTTTGCTATTATGCACCTGTATTGTGGAACTCATCACTGCCTGCTGACATCCTTCTATGTTTAAGTCCAAATTTAAGATGTATCTCTTGTCATTGGCTTTTAACTGATTCAGACTAATTATCTTGAATGGCTTGTTAAATTTTAAAATTTCTGAAGCATGTTGAAATACCATAATAAGAAAATGTGATATAAATGTTCAGGTCAATTGATGTACAGATCTGATTTATGAAGTTGAGACAAGGGTTTCAAAAATATTTCTACCTCTACAAGCTTGTACAGTGATCCAATTTACAGTCAGTTTTATTTTGCATGAGCATCAGCATTGAATGATTATTTTCTGAGAATAATGAAGGAGTTTAAATCACCCTTAGACTTAGTATAGCTAAAAAGAATGAAATAGTAGACAAGGCTAATTTAAAACTATTGATGGACTGTAAGTGTAATAGTACAACCAAAATGAGTGCCTTTAATAGAAGTAAAGCAGCTGTGTGAATCTTCCACTAATAGAAATCTGATTCTCCATCTCCTTATAATTTCCTTTATTCCATGTTGTTTTCTAATTGGGATTTTTTTTCCTGTCTTCAAGATTGGAAGGTAGATAAATGTGATACTAGTAAGGATTTAAATGAAATCAGGATCAGATTCTGGTCATGGAATCTGAGTTATGTGCATGTATAATACTACTAATGTAAATAAAATAGTCTGGCACCGGAAGTGCTTAATTAACATGT
Organism: Ornithorhynchus anatinus; assembly: GCF_004115215.2. Classification (NCBI taxonomy): domain Eukaryota; kingdom Metazoa; phylum Chordata; class Mammalia; order Monotremata; family Ornithorhynchidae; genus Ornithorhynchus; species Ornithorhynchus anatinus. The sequence goes on from NC_041729.1 coordinate 115,399,427, forward strand.
CAGTAAAAGTTTAGTAACTCGGGAAAAACTGAAACATTTTCACAAAAATAATTTCTTTATCACTGAGTTGGAGGAAAGGGAGGGTACATAAACTAAAAAACGATGAGGAGAATAGGCTCACCAAACCATAAATCAATCACCAGTATTTATTTTGCACTAACTGTGTGCAGAACACTGTATTAAGCACTTGGGAGAGTAGAGTACAACTGAGTTGGTAGACACACAACTTTCTGTGCTCACAAAGATCTTACAGTCTAGAGGGGAAGACAGATGTTAAATTAAAATGTACATATGCTGTGAGGCTGAGTGTGGAGTGAATATCAAGTGCTTTTAGAGTACACAGCCAAGTGAATAGTTGTCACAGAAGGGAGATAGAGTCGGGGAAATGAGGGCTTAGTCAGGTAAGGTCTCTTAGATGAAATGTAATTTTAATAGGGCTGTTAAATGTGGGGAAAGTGGTAATCGATCAATCAATCAAACATTTTTATTGAGCAATTATTGTGTAGTTTTAACACATTCATAGTGGACGGAGAGAAGATTGAAAGAGTTGACAATTTTTCTCTTCTGGAATTGATAATAAAGGAAAGAGAGTCAAGAAATATGCTGAAGATTAGGAAGATGTGCTATGAAGAGCCTGGAAAAAATGAAATGTGCTCATATAACTATTGCCACAAAAATACAAATTGTCAACTCTATGGTGTTTCCAGTGACAATGTATGGATCCTGAAAGCTGGGCAATGAAAAAACAGGATAGAAAGAACATTTTGTACACATATTCAGGAGCACTAATTCTCTGGAGAAGAGACTAATGTTAGGAAAAGTCCAGGGAAAATGTGGAAGAGGCAGACCAGTAGCTAGATGGATAGAGAACTATTACAGTGATAATGGAATAACCATTAGAAAAGTTGCAGACTGTGGCAGAGGACAGGACCTTCTGGAGAAAGTGTATCCATGGAGTCACTATATATATCAGGAATGGGTTGTTTGAAGACTGATGAAGCAGCAGTAGCAAATTTAGTGACACCTTAGCTCAGTCATCTTTAGGAATTCTCTGGTCACTCAGGAAGCAGGATGGCTTGTTCATTCATTCATTCATTAAATCATATTTATTGAGTGTTTACTGTGTGCAGAGTACTGTACTAAGCACTTGGAATGTACAATTCAGCATAGATAGAGACAATCCCTGCCCAACAACTGGCTCACAGTCTAAGAGGGGGAGGGAGACAGCAAAACGAAAGTAGTCAGTCAGGTTTAATGGAAAGAGCACAGGGATCTGGGAGTCAGGGGACTAGGATTCTAATCCTAGATACACTACTTACTTGCCTGATTTGTAACTTTCAAAAACTCTCTTTTTAGTGCTCAGTTTCCTCATCTTTAAAATGGGGATGAACTACTGTTCTCCCTTGCCCTTTGACTGTGAGCCCCATGCAGAATAGGGAATTTGCCTGAACTAATAGTTTTGTATTTATCACAGTGTTTACTACAGTGCTTGGCAAATAGAAGTGCTTAAAAAAATCCCACAAATTAAATTATTACTATCATATGAATGGAGAGGGTATTGTCTGTGTGTTTCATTTCAACACGTTCCTCAGAGAAACTTCACTTACTTTAATTCCATATTTCAGTATCAACCCATAAACGACTAAATAAAAAGAAAATAGCCACCTCTGTCCACTTGCTCACTCCCTAGATTTATCATATTCAAATCTCTTTGTAAAAATCCCTCCTTCTCAAACAATGAATCATATTTATTGAGGGCTTAGTTTGTGTAGGATATGTACTAAGTACTTGTACAATATAACAGAGTTGGTAGACATGTTTCCTACCTACAAGGAGTTTATAGTCTTGAGGAGAAGACAGACATTAAAATAAATTATGGATATGTACATAAGGGCTGTGGGGCTGAGGGTGAGCTGAAGAATGGCCAGAGGTACAAGGGCAAGAGTGATGCAGAGGGAGAGGGAGTAGGGGAAATGAGGGCTTAGTCGAGAGGCCCCTTGATAGAGATGTGATATTAATAATACTTTAAAGGTGGTGAGAGCTATCGTCTGTCGGATTTGAAGGAGGAGGGAGTTCTAGACTAGAGGCAGGAGGTAGACTGGTGAACAGTGAGGTAGATAAGATCAAAATACAGTAAGCCAGTAGGCATTTGAACAATGAAGTGATCACATTGGGTTGTAAGTCTTTCCTGAAAAATTCCTAGTAACCCAAGTTGCATTAAGCCACCAGCCATCTCTGCCACATACTTATTTATAGCTCTAATCACTTTTTTACACACTAATATTAAATTATATATTCAGTAATGTATTTTCATTCCTTTATTTGTAAATATTCCATGTTCATCTTACCCATTGAAGTGTAAGCTTTTTTTGGGAAAGGAATATTTATTCTGCTTTTTATTTCCCAGGTGCTAAATACAATGCATTGCCACCAGTAGGTAATAAATATTTGTCCTACTAATATTTTGTTATGACACTTTAAGGAGGACAGAATATTTAAGAACCAAAGGTTTCTACATCTACTGATATCACAAATTTACAGAAAAGTGTGGTTGAAGGGACTGATGCTTGACTTTGAGTTATTTTCATGTTGATAGTCCTTTGCTGTATTTTGTACCTGAAGTTCCTCTTGGTTAGTCATTATGTTTACCAAATCTAATATAATAATATAATGCTTTTAATACAGAGCTCTGCACACAGTAATTGTTCAATGAATATGATTGATTATTTGGATGATGTAGATTTATAACTCTTGGTACCACACTGTTCCTGAAGTTTTCACTAAATTTGAGATTGTCACTTATCAGTTGCTTTGCTTTTGACATTGTACCTCAGTAGTCCTGGTTAGTACCATAGGATTGGAGATTTTGACTCATTGTAATTTTTAAATGTGTCTTCTGCTTCCCTTGCTTATTGTGCTTACCTTTCAGATCACCGTATTACAACTGCTTGGGAATCTCTATAATCCATTCTCTTTACACAATTATGTTCTTGTGTATATAAATTTTGTTCAAGAAAAATCCATTTAACCTTTTCTATTTTAGCCATTCTCTAGAAACTAACACTTCTGTTTACTGAACAGACAAATGGATAAAAGTTGTTTTCAGAATGTGATTATCTTGCTAATCCTCAAACAATTAATGATCTTTTTCCATCTGGATAGAGGAATGGACTAGTGTCCCTGGGGACAATAACTCTTCCCCATTCACAGACAGTGGTGGTAATTACACTGCATGGACTGACATCTATGGAGACTACAATAGGAGGGAGAAGAATGTTGGATAAGAACAGGTACAGGAGAGACATCGAGGCCTTTGGCATGTTTTGGCAGGGCTTAGGCTGCTTCTGACTGAAATGAAAAGGCAAAGATCATTGGGAAGCAATGTGCCCTTGTGGAAAGAGTATAGTATTGGAATCAAAAGATCTAATCCTTCCCCTGCCACTTTCCTCCTGTTTGATCTTGGGCAAGTCATTTAACTTCTCTAGAGTTCAATTTCCTCATTTGTAAAATAAACATTCATTTTATTCATTCAATTCCTGTTCTCATGCCTATTTAGACTGTGAGTCCATTGAAGGAAAAGCAATGCATCCAACCTGATTATCTTCTCTGTATTCTGCCACTTAGTACAGTAGTTTACACATAGAAAAGTGCTTGAAAAGAATACTATTATTATTATTACTACTACTACTACTAATAAGAATATCACCAAGATCCACCCTTTCCTCTCCATCCGAACTGCTACCTTGCTGGTACAAGTTCTCATAATAATAACTGGATTACTGGGTCAACCTCCTCTCTGATCTCTCATCCTCCTTTTTATCTCCACTCCAGTCTATTCTTCATTCCACTGCCCAGATCTCTTCCTATAGAAACATTCTGGGCATGTCACTCCCCTCCTCAAAAACCTCCAGTGGTTGCCCATTAACCTTGGGATGAAACAAAAACTCCACACTCTTGGCTTCAAAGCTCTCTAACACCTTGCCCACTCCTACCTCACCTCCCTTCTCTCCTTCTGCAACATCCCCTGTACACTCCACTCCTCTGCCGCTAACTTCCTCACAGTCCCTCGTTCGCGCCTGTCCCACCATCGACCCCTGGCCCACATCCTACTGCTGACCTGGAATGCCCTCCCTCCTCACATCTGCCAAACTAACTCTCTTCCCCTCTTCAAAGCCCTACTGGAAACTCACCTCCTCCAGGAGTCCTTCCCAGACTGAGCCCTCCCTTTCCCTCTGCTCCTCCTCCCCTCCCCATCACCCCTTCTCCCACCCTCTGCTCTTCCCCCTTCCCCTCCCTACAGCACTTGTGCATATTTGTATATGTTATGTATTACTCTATTTTGTTAATGATGTGTATATATCTATGATTCCATTTATCTTGATGATATTTATGCCAGACTACTTGTTTTGTTTTGTTCTGTTTTGTTTTATTGTCTGTCTCCCCCATTTAGTCTTTGAGATTGTTGTTGGACAGGGATTGTCTCTATCTGTTGCTGAATTGTACATTCTAAGTGCTTAGTACAGTGCTGTGCAGATAGTAAGCACTCAATAAATATGATTGCATGAATGAATTAGTACTTAATAATGATAAACCAGTATAAAGACAAAGTTATAGTGGTGACTAGGGAAAGTTACTGTTAGTGCAATCTCAGATGTGTAGGGGGAACACAGAACACAGTGAATAGAAGAAATTTTCTTCAGTGTATCTGAAGCTGTATAAAGAGCATATCATAAAAGCTTGAAAATGCATTTGCATTGGGAAGGACTGGATAGTCATCTCGGTAGATATTTCACTACCAGTCAGAACCACACACTTCTGACTCTGGTGGGGTTATGGTCTGTGTGTAAAACTAGTAAAGGAGACTCTCATTGGCAAGGGAATAGTACATAATTCCCCTTTTATGCCTTAGATGTCAGCTTCAGTGACCACCATTTGGAGTTCAAGGATGTCTTTTTTCTTCATTATGGTATTTGTTAAGCACTTACTATATATCAAGCACCTAACTAAGCACTGGTGTATATACAAGCTAATCAGGTTTTACACAGTCCTTGTTTCACCTGGGGTTAATGGTCTAGGTTAAGGAGAGAGTAGGCCCTGAGAATTTAAGTGACTTGCCCAAAGTCTCACAGCAGACAAGTGGATGAATACCCAGGTTTTCTGACTCTGATTTTCACGACTGTGTTGTTTCCACTAGGCCACACTGCCTTTTCCCTCTTCAGTCCATATTTCATTCTGCTGCTTGTATTATTTTTCTCTTCCCACTCCTCAAAAACCTCCGACATCAAGTAGAACCTCCTTACCATAGGTTTTAAGGCATGCAATCATCTCTTCTCCTTCTACCTAACCTCACTAGCTCATCTCTCACTACCATTCAGCCCCCACACTTCAGCATCAGTTCGATTAATAGAACACAGTGTCATCTCTTTACCATTCATCCCTTGCTCAGTTCTTCCATCTGGCCTGAAACTCCCCCTTATTCATATCTGACAGATCACTACTCTTCCCATCTTCAAAGCACTACTTAAATAGAATCTCCTTCAGGAAGCCTTCTCAGACTAAGCTCTCATCTCACCACCATCTTCTCCCTTCCATCCGTGGCACCTATATACCTTGCTCCATAATAAGCACTTTGACACTCATCCCACATCCACCCCCACAAAATTTATGATCCTTTAGTTTGTTTCTTCCTTTACCTGTAGCTCGTTTAATGACTGCCTTCCCTACTAGCTTATGAACTTCAGGTCAAGAATGGTGTCTATCAACTCTATTGCAATATACTCTCCCAAGTGCTCAGTACAGTTTTCTGCACATAGTAAGTAGGTCATTGCCTTTCAGTTTGTCAAAATCATGCAACCCAATTCCTATCATTCATCACTTCCAGCTCCAGTATGGAAATTTCCTATTAAACTTAGTTTGCCCAACACTGGTACTCCTGGATGAGTTAGTCCAGGTCTTTATGGAAGTGTTCTCTGTCTTCATCACAGTTCATTGTCCTGGAAGCATACATGCTTATGATAGCAGGAGAGCACTTGTATTTCAGGCCCAGCCTCAGTTCCTGTCAAAGGGAATACATTAGGATTGGCTACCCTTGCTCTGTCTTCTACTCTAGTTATTTCTTGGTGTTCATTCTGGACTCGTTTCTTGTCTAACCTTGGGCAATTCACATAATTTTTTCTGCACCTCAGTTCCCTCACCTATAAAATGGAGAGTCATTCTATTCTCTCTCTTGCCTATACTCTCATTCCCATATAGGAAGAGTGTCTGATCTGATTATCTTATATCTCCCCCTGGACTTAGAAGAGTGTATATCACATAGTAATTTGCACAATTATCATTGTTATTACACATATTCAAATCATTATGATGAAATGAATCAGTCAATCAATGGTATTAACTGAGTGCTTATTGTATTCATTCATTCATTCATTCAATTCTATTTATTGAGCATTTACGGTGTGCAGAGCACTGTACTAAGTTCTCGGAAAATACAATTAAGCAACAAGGAGAGACAATCTCTGCCCACAACAGGCTCACACTCTAGAAGGGGGAGGTCATACATCAAAACAAGTAAACAGGCATCAATAACATCAATATAAATAAATAAATAGAATTAGATATATATATACACATCCAAACAAGTAAAACAGGCATCGATATAAATAAGTGGAATTATAGATGTGTACTTATATACACAAGTGCTGTGGGGTGGGGAGCAGCACACACACTGCACTAACTATTTGGGAAACAGAATGCACAATCATATAATAAGCTTACTGTGAGCAGAAACACCTCTACCAACTCTGTTATTTTGTTATATCTTACTCTCCCAAGTGCTTACTACAATACTCTGCACATAGTAAGTGCTCAATAATTACAAGTGATTAATTGATAATAATTGCAGTATTTGCTAAGTGCTTATCATATGCCAAGCACTGTATTAAATATTTCTGTAGGTATGTATCAATCAATGGTATGCAGAATGCTTGGAAGAGTAAAGTACAACAGAATTAGTAGATAGGTTCCCTGTCCACAACAGCTTAGAAGGTGAGAGAGACCTTAATGTAAATAAAATAAATTGCAAATATGTACATAATCTCTGTATGTATATGCAGTTTCATACCCAACCCATCTGCCATATAGGGCTCATAGTCTAAGTATTTGATCTGAGACCAGAAGTATGAAATAGATTAGAAACTGTGTTTACTACAGGAATTGAACTGGTTTCTAAGTTTATTCTCTTTCTTCATCCAATCCATTTTTTGTTTCCACACTATTTTTTGCTCTTTCCCAATCCTAAAATGTGTTTCTCTTGTTCACAAAGCAGAAATTAACCTTAATATTCTTAACCAGGAATGAGTAGTTTCAATTTGGATGTGAATAAAACTACACCCCTTGTGAACTGTGAATCTACACCTTTTGCCTATCTTCTGTGTGAACTATGATTGTCTAAGAAAACATCATATTTTAACGTTAATTTTATTCACCCTAAAATTCTCAATCTCATTTGAAGATTTGGTGAGATGTGTGAGATGGAATGATAGCATAGTTTTAGAATCTAATACCTTTCTATATTTTTTAATGACATGGACTATTTTGAAGAATTATCTGGAAATTTCCTTTGAGAAATGAATTCCATCTCAATTGGGATCATATTATAATGTAAATTAAAATGACCACGCCATTTGTATGATTCATATTATCATTACTAATGTAACTAAAAAGTATAGGTTAATCAGTTTTTAATAACCTTGGGCATTGCACAATTGTTGCCAAACATTTCTTTCTTTAAATTTCTTTAATATAAAATATATGGAACTAAGTAATTGCTAAAATTTTAATATAATTCTCAAGAAGTCTTGGTATTATCCATTTATCAAGACATTTTTCCTGTCTCATCTTATTAGTGGAAGATAATTTCCTAATTTGTATCTATCTTCACCATTTAAGATGGTTTTATCAGATTTTAATTTGATTTGTGCAAAATTCTGTAATTGGATAATGTATCCAAATCAACTATATACTTATATAAGGCCCATAATTTTAATTTTAGTAAAACATATCTGATTTACATTTAGTTAAGATTATGATTAGTGGTCTTGTTGAAATAATTTTCATTCCACTACTTGTATCTATGGACTAAAGAGGTATGGGAAGGCATGTCTGGATGATCAGGAAGAAATGACAGTATAGGTACCAGAAAGTGAAGTGTATGTGGACATGTTCTCATGCCAGTTTCTATACATATGATTCTGATCTACCCTCTATTGTGGGTGGAGAATGACACTCACATGACCTAATATTAATATGTGAGTAGCTTGTTTGCTAGAATTAAGGATAAAAAGTTAGGAAGGTAGGTTTGGACTGAACTTTTCCAAGATTTTGGAAAAGTAAAACAATCAAGGAATAATTTTTTAAAGGACATGATTTATAAATTAAAAATAAATTTGCATTTGTGAGTAAGATACAAATGACCACTAACAATTTTAATTAATTAAAAAATATGTTTCAAATGATGTGGCCAAAAAAATATATCAAATGGGATATTGATGTGATTTGGAAGAATAATTATTCATAGAATGATAAAATGTTTTTATAAAAGGAGTATTTTCTCCAACTACATGTTTGGGGATTTAAAAGTCTACTCTCTAGATCATAACTTTAATTTTTCTTGATTTCAATGATTGGCCAAAATATATTTAGAGTCTGGCACTATGAATATTTACACTGTACTAAAGACTATATATGAACATAGCAGAAATACATCCTTGGCTTGGAGAGATGAATCATCTTCTCATCTTTAATTTTGCACTCCCCATTAAATTCTCCTTATGTTATCCCTACCAGCATTTTTTGTCTCTGGTTCTCTTCTCCCTTAGCCTTGTATTAATTTTTAATTGGAAGCAGCATGGCATAGTGGATAGAGCACAGGTCTGGGAAGGAACTAGGTTCTGATTCTGGCTCCACCACTTGCCTGCTGTATAACCTTGGGTAAGTCACTTCATTTCTCTGGGCTTCAGTTCCCTCATATGTGAAATGGGAATTAAGACTATGAGACCCATGTGGGAGCGGGACTAAATCCAACCTGAATACCTTGTTTTTACCCCAGTGCTTAAAAAGGTGTTTCATAAATACTAAGCATATAAAAATACCATAACAAAAATACCTTGTATGCTTGTAACAAGTACATTATAGATTTGTGGTGTGCTAATCTATGATGCCCACTATAAATGAAATACTTTTGGGAAAACTTTATTGTTCAGATTCTTCCAAGGAAAACATTGGTTTACAATCTGTCCCTCCCACCCCTACCATTTATTGACTCCCTCAGGCAGTATCTGTTTGGTGGGCAAATCGCCCTCTTGAGTCTCCACACCAATGAGACAACCTCTGGAAATCTGAACCCAGGGGAGTGGATACTGTAAGTTCTTGACATCCACTGTTACTTCTTCTCATTCAGCAGGCACTCTGTTTCCTAGGTCTCCTGAATCATCCCAGTCTTCATTCCATAACAATAGGAAAAACTCTGGGAAAAAGGATTTCAGATACTGCAGAGACTAGTTTCGGTGGTAGTGGGAAGTTTCTGAGCTGAGTCACACTTGCTGCTGCTTGTCCTTAATATGTTGCAGTGGCCTGAGCCCTGTACAGCTTTTGACAGCCTAGGAGAGCCTTAATTTTCCATGGGGCTCCCTGCATTCTCCTTCCCCCTACTAGAGGGTTGTCTTCATAGCCTCCCCAGCCTGTCAGAACCCCAGTTCTGGCCACAGCTCTTCAAGGATGGGGAATGAGTGGGTCCAGAGTCATAAATGATTTCCCTTCTTAAAGGAGGACCTAGGAAAGCTTCTCAAGGGAAATGGATCTGCAGACTAGATAGCATTTTTGCTCCTTTCCCACTGCAAGGAAATTTCCCAGAGGCACACCACTCTGCCTGACCCTAACTGGCTGTGACTTTCTTGTTTGCTGGGGCAGGGCTGGGGAAAGTGAAGGGAGTTAAGCAGTCTAGAGCCCAGGGTGTATGGCAGTGGGGAATTAATGAGTTAAGGTAAGAGGGGTGGAGAGGTGACAGTTTTTTTAACACTATTAGTGAGGAGTTTCTTGTGTTACAGAGGTGGATGGACAATTACTAGAGATTGTTGAGGAGTGGGAAGACATAGAATATTTTTAGAAAAATGATCTGAGCATCAGGGTGAAGTATGGACTAGAGTGGGGAGAGACAGAAGGCAGGAAGGTCAGTGATGAGGCTAATGGAGTAGTCAAGGTGGAATCTGATAAGTGCTTGGATCAATGTGGTAACCTTTTGGATGAGAGGAAAAGCATACTTTAGCTATGTGAAGTTTGATTCCACAGGATTTGGAGATAAAGCAAATGTATGGGTTGAATGAGAGAGATGTAGATGATATTGCCAAGGTTTTTTTCTTCTTGTTGTAGCTGTTTTTGTTCTTTTTTATGGTATTGGTTAAGTGCTTACTATGTGGCAGGTACTGTACTAAATGAGGGGGTAGATACAAACTAATTAAATTGGACACCATCTCTGTCTCACATGGGGCACACAGTCAAGTAGGAAGGAGAACAGTTATTTAATCCCCATTTTACAATTGAGGAAATTGAAGCACAGAGAAGTCAAGTGAATTGCCCAAGGTAACACAGCACTCAAGTAGCAGATCTAGGATTAGAATCCAGGCACTCTTAGCCTCAGGTCAGTAATTTTTTTCCACAAGACCAGACTGTTTCCAATCTTCTGCATATAGTAGGTATTCAATATATAGTATTGATTTTTCAATTGTAAGAATACTATTTGATATTAAAATAATTTGATGGCATAGTGGATAGAGCACAGGCCTGGGAACCAGAGGGTCATGGCTTCTAATTTCAGCCCTGTCACTTGTCTTCTGTGTGACCTTGGGCAAGTCATTTCACATCTCTGTGCCTCAGATACCTCATCTGTAAAATGGGGATTGAAACTGTGACCCCCACGTGAGACAGGAACTGTATCCAACCCGATTTGCTTGTATTCCAACAGTGCTCAGTACAGTGCCTGACACATAGTAAGCATTTAACAAATACCACTATTATCATTATGAAATAATTTTATTCCTTTCATTATGAATTCTGATAGACTGATTTGTTTCCTTTGGGAGTACTAGCTTTCTGATACTAGTTTGGATGCATACTCTATAATTTAAGGAGGTATTTCTTTGTGTATGCATATTTCCACTATCTTTTCCATTCTACTTGTAAATAATTTTGCATTGGTCTTCTATTTCTATTCATTCATTCATTCATTCAATCATATTTATTGAGCATTTACTATGTGCAGAGTACTGTACTAAGTGCTTGGGAAATACAATTCGGCAACAAAGATAATCCTTACCCAACAACAGCCTCACAGTCTAGAGGGGGGGAGACAGACAACAAAACAAAACAAGTAGACAGGCATCACTAACATCAAAATAAATAGAACCATAGATAAATGCACATCTAGATAAATGCACATCATTAATAATTAATAAATATGTACAAATATATACAAGTGCTGTGGGGAGGGGAAGGGAGCAGAAGGAGGGAATAGGGATAATGCTGGGGGAGGAGGAACAGAGGCAAAGGGAGCGGCTCAGTCTGGGAAGCCCTTCTGGAGAAGATGAGCTCTCACTGGGGCTTTGAAGAGGGGAAGAGAGTTAGTTTGGCAGACATAAGCGGGGAGGGCATTCCAGGCCAGAGGTAGGATGTGGGCCAGGGTTGACAGTGGGACAGGAAGGAACGAGGCACAGTGAGGAGGTTAGTGGCAGAGGAGCAAAGTTTGCAAGTGGGGCTGTAGGAGGCAGCAAGGTGATGGAGAGCTTTGAAGCCATCCTTCAAAGGCTTCATGAGGATGTTTTTCCTTCATTGGAAGGTTGATAGGCAACCACTGGAGATTTTTGAGGAGGAGAGTGACATGCCCAGAGCATTTCTGCAGAAAGATAATGCGGGCAGCAGAGTGAGATATAGACTGAAGCAGGGAGAGGCAGGAGAATGGGAGATCAGAAAGGAGGCTGATGCAGTAGTCCAGCCAGGATACTATGAGAGAGAGATTTCTATTGTGTTTACCAAGTGCTTATGACAGTACTTGGCACATACGTTCCTTGTGCTGAGGGAAAGCGTTTTTCTTCTCTTATGCTTTCAGAAATGCTTCTACAATACTGAAGCTGTAGTTACTCTGTGAATACTATTGCCACTATGTAAGCCCTCAATAAATAAAATAAATTGTCTTGGACGTGGTGCTAGGGAAACAATCATTAATTTGCATTACTTCTTAAATAAGTGTCTAAAATCTTTTCACTTTTGATGGAAAAGTTTGCTAAGAGCATCCAAACTACAAGCAAATCAGCTTGGAGATACTTGAATATATTTGCATTCAGTCAATAGACAATATCATTTTTTTTTTTGACTAATTGGGCTCCTCCAGTTTCTGGTGGTTAGAGGGAGACTTTCTGAGGGCCAAAAAGATCCATTTGATAAGCTTAGTACATAGAGACATGGAAGCTCTGTGATAGTTGGTTCTGAAGTTAAATTCATAATAATACTATTACTAATAGTAATAACAACAATAATGAGGATGATGATGTTATTTATTAAATGCACTATGCACTAATTAGGTTCTAAGGCCTGGTCTTCTGGCTAGAAGATACCCTAAAATTCAAGAGATTGGATTCTAGTCTTGTTTCTGCACATAAGACTGCACATAATGCTGAATACTTAAAAATTGCTTTCCATTTCCCAGAAAGAATATGACAAGTAGAGAAGAGAGTATGTGAATGGTGCTGCACAAGGCACTAACACTGTAATCAATTCCCCTACCCTGGTTCTCAGTCCTGAAGATATTGTGGGCAAGGAAGGAAGGGAAAATGCAAACAAATACCATAATAAGTATTATTATTATTTTTAATAATGATAAGGCACATTCATTCATTCAATTGAATTTATTAAACACTTAACTGTGTGCAGAACACTGTATTAAGCACTCGAGAAAGTACAATACAACAATAAACTGACACATTCCCTGCCCACATGTCCACTAATTCTGTTGTGCTATGCACTGTGTATTGTGTACAGTGCTAGTCACAATATAAGCACTCAATAAATGCCATTCATTGTTTGAACTCTTAAGGTCAAGGTTTTCAAGTTGGAAGACTACCTCACTAAATATAGGCCGCGCACTATGTGCTGGGCTAGGTACAAGAAAATCAGAGAGACACGAGAACAGATGTCTCCTCCCAATTGTACAAAAGAGGAAACTAAGGCTCAGATTGGTAAAGTACCTTGTCCAGGGTCACACAGCTATGCAAAGACAGAATTGAGATTAGAATACAAGCCTCCTGATTTCCAGATCCAAGCTCTTTCCGCTCGGCCATACTGCCTTCCTTGCCTAGTTTCTCAGCTCTGGTCACACTGGGACAGATTCTGGGCCTCCATAGTGATAGGCAGACAGAGGAAGGATATATGGAATCAGAGCAGATCATGGTGGAAGCCAGAGCACATGAGAACATGTTGGCTTCATGAACTCAGGTGATGATATCAATACCTGGAAAACAAAGGAAACATACCTTTCTAAAACCATTTAGATATAAGATGACTCAGTGCCTTGAAGCCCATGAGAAAAAGTTGCAGAACCAAACATGACAGAGTATCAATGATTTGCCAGTGGACAGGTAAATCCATTCTAACTATAAGAAACTTTGTTTTGCAGTTGCACTCCTAGACACTGTTGGGAGCAGGATCAAATGGGTGAAGAGGAATGAAAGGATTAATGTTGAGGTTGGGAAGCAGAGACTGTGGAGAAGATGAAGTAAAAATTTATGGTGACAAAACAAGATAAGTGAGTTAGCCTAGGAAGGGAAACTAAAGAATATGTGTGGGGGGAGGGATAGAATGAAATAAAGTTATAGACTTAGCACATGAATACTAAAGGAGAGTTAGGAGAACTAGCACAGGTAGTGGAGAAAGTAGTACAAATGTAGGGTCGTAACTCCCTACACAAGTTGTAACCCTGACCCTGACTGGGAACAGAACATAGCCCAGCATGCAAACCATTAAAAAGATGTCTGAAAGAGGAAGAGGAGAGGATGAACTAGATGATAGTGAAGGAGCTGAAGAGGACCAGACAGGGCTAAGAAGAGTCGAATGGTAATAAGAAGGGACAAAACAAAAACATTGGAGTCAGTCACCCATACAGCCTTGGTTATCATGACGGGGGTGGGGAGGCCCTGACATGGAATGGTGTCCAGTCAAATTCAATAAATAACTATTCCTGAGGAAGATCTGGTGGTGCATGCTCTTTGTTGTCTCCAAGCAGTGGCAGTGAGGGGTAAGATAGACAAACAGTAATACCAGAACCTTTTATTATAATGGATAATGATATATGTCTTTAAAATCTGTCTATGGTATATGAATGTCTTTGGCTGATAAAAAAAGGATAGTGCACAAAGTCTATTAATTTTAAAGAAGAATGCTTCAAAGAATGTAGGTTTTTCATTACTAAGTAATATATACTTGCTAACTGCACTTTTCTGACCTTGTATATGACAAGTCCATACTCATAACAATATGTTTATTAAACCTTTATGAAAGAATATTTGGATTTTAGTTTGGGGTCCAAAAATTATTAGTTTTTTTTTTTAATTTATGACCTTGAAGCAATCATCTACCGATTTTTCTTTTCAGAAAATAAAAACCCATAAAGTATTTAATGTATTGGTGAAATGTTTATTTGAGTTATTAATTTTTCAAATATATGAAAGTTGCTCATGTCATCATGGATTTTAAATGTTATTTTTAAAAATGAATTATTTGGGGGGTCAAATATATCAGTGAATAAACAATTTAACAGACCTTCAAGATTAGGAAGGTGTCTTAAAAAGTACATCACAGATGAAAGATTCAGTTTTATCTTTGGCTCACAATTTCAGAGTCAGGTCAGAAGTTAAGTTTATTTTTTTCCCAGACTATACAGATTTATTCTGGTGACAGACAAGTGAGAGAAATGAAGGTAAAAATAATGGCCTATCTGCTAGGGTAGATTGAAAACCTACCTGGGGGGCACTGTGTATAAAATCATGGTTTAGATGAGTTACCTCTTCAGAGACTTCAAATTTGGAATATTTTCAGGTGGAATTGGGAAATGGGGATGAGAAAAACATTGGTGAAGAGTATATGGCAAAGATACATGCATGCATCCTCTATAAACGAAGTATATTTAATTACTTTTTAACTGTTCAATTTCAAAAGATTACTTTTCAAAATCCACTGCCTTAATATGAAGCTCTCTTGTATTAATTGCTTCTTAAAATATTGTAGTCTATTACCAAGACAAGTGTTCTCTTTCATTGAACCCAAACTAGTTGCGTGAAAACAAGTAATTAAAGGGGGTACTGACTTCATGCCACAAACCCCAGATTTGAGTCTTCTTATATGGGTGTCTGCAAAAGGAACTAACTTTATGCCTCAAATTAAATATTTTAGCCTTCCCACTTATTTTTTCATGGCTTAGGCACCAGGAAGAACAATAAAAATATGGGTGCTAGCAGAAGGGGCACCTGGCTTCATGCCACAAATTCCAGATTTGAGTCCTTCCATTTGGATCTTCATGGCCCAAGTGCTGGGAGGGCAATTAAAAATATGGGAACTGGCAAGAGGGGCTCTGGCTTTATGTCATGAACCCCTGATTTGAGCCTTCCCATTTGGGTCTTCATGGCCTGGGTGCTGGGAAGAACAATAATAATATGTGTGCTGGCAAATGATAGGACAACCTCCATGTCATGAACCCCAGTTTTGAATGTACCCATTTAGGTCTTCATGGCCCGGGATCCAGGAAACACAGTAGAAATATTAGGGCCAGCAAGAGCAGGCTAGACTATAGACTGTAAACTCACTATGGGCAGGGAATGTGTCCACTTGTTTTTATATCATACTCTCCCAAGACCTTAGTAGAGTTCTCTGCACACAGTAAGGGTTCAATAAATTTGATTCAGTGATGGCAGGGCTGCCGTGCATTGTGCCTGCCTGACACTGTGAGTGGCCAGGAGGCCGGGTCGTTGCAACTGTGCCTCTGTGAGACTGTGCCCACTCTGGAGCAGGGTGAAAAACCGTGAACCCCCTCACTGAGAGCAGTTGGGTTTGTAGAAACTGTGAGTACACCCTCCATCTCCTACAGTAAGACCGCCATGACCAATGATGGGCCTGTCTGACACTGTGAGTCTCTAGAGGACAGAGCCACAATGATGTTGGGCCTCTCTGTCACTGTGAGGACCCCGAGGGCAGGGCCGTCACATCTTTGGCCCTGTCTGACACTGTGAGCCCCAGCAGGGGCAGGGCCACTGGGATGTTGCACCTATCCAACACTGTAAACCTTCAGAGCCTGGTCACCAGGGAGAATGACTCAAAAAGGGACTGGCTTTACCTGACCAACCCCAGATTAGACTATCCATTTGAGTTTTCATGACCTGGAGAATGATTAAGTCTTGGTGCTCGAAAAAGTGAGAACTGGATTCATGCCACAAACCCTAGACTTGATTTCCCTTTTGGGTCTTCATGGCCCAGGTACTGGGGAGAGTGATAAATATAAAGAAACTTCTCAAGAAACTCCAGTGGGCAACTTCAGTGGTTGCCATCCAACTCTGCATTAAACATAAACTCCTCACCATTGGCTTTACTTGATTGAGTGCTTACTCAATCAATGTGTCCCCTTCTAAATAACCTTGTTACTCTCCTGTGACATCACAGCCTATGCACTTTTCTCCTCTAATGCCAAACTTCGCACTGAATCTCCATCTCATCTATCTCATCACTGACCAAAAGACTATATTCTCCTTCTGGC
This sequence comes from Ornithorhynchus anatinus, assembly GCF_004115215.2. NCBI lineage: Eukaryota > Metazoa > Chordata > Mammalia > Monotremata > Ornithorhynchidae > Ornithorhynchus > Ornithorhynchus anatinus. The sequence continues at coordinate 115,416,273 of NC_041729.1, forward strand.
CTGGAATGCCCTCCCTCCTCAAATCTGACAGACAATTTCTTTCCCCGCCCTTTAAACCCTTATTGAAGGCACATCCCCGCCTAGAGTCCTTCTCTGACTAAGCTCTCCTTTCCTCATCTCCCACTCCCCTCTGTATGACCCTGACATACTCCCTTTTTTCAACCCCCAACCCAGGCCACAGAACTTATGTAAATATCTGTAATTGATTAATTTATATTTACATCTGTCTCCCCCTCTAAAATGTAAACTTCTTGTGGGCAGGGAATGTGTCCATTCATTGGTGTATTGTACTCTCCCAAGTGCTTAGAACAGTGCTCTTCACACAGTAAGCTCAATAAATATGTTTGAACGAATGAATCAAGTAATTTTTATTTAGTGGTCTCAATATGCATTGTTCTTTCAAGATGTGCTGAGAGGTTCTTCTGCCCAACTCATCAATATTACAGTAGTTAATATGCCACATATTAATATTGTAGCAATTTTTAAAAGTTCAGTAATTTCATTTAGCATTCTTATTTCTTTCCTGAAAAGAACTATTATCGTTCAACTAGTCATTTGCTATTAGCATTTCCGTGATCACTTCTAGGCTACATTTCATTCTGCAGTTTAGTGCTGAGTACTTCAGTTGAGAAATGAAAAAAAAAAAACATTAGAGGGGTGGTACTATCACACTCTAGAATATACCAAAACAATTCTTATCAAACCATTCCTGATATTTTCTATAAATAATATTCAAGAGAGTGCCCCACAGCCACACCTGTTTGTCACATTGATGAAAGCAAATAGTTTACTATTCTAAAAATACAGCTTTGATGTTGTTATAGCTTTTCTTTAGTCTCCAAAACTTTGATATTCAGCCAACTGGATAATTTGGTTACCACTTTATGATGCATTGATGAATTTATTGATTTCATTTATGAATGTAATGAACCAGACAAAAATCATTTTAGTGTTTGATGCCTAACATAACAATGTATTATATTGCATTATATATGTTGCATTATATACATATTGTATTATATATATATATATTGCATATGTATAGTATTATATATTTTGCATATATACAGTATTATATATACATTGAAGCAGCATGGCTCAGTAGATAGAACACAAGGGTCTGGGAGTCAGAAGGATTTGGGTTCTAATTCCAGCTCTGACACGCCTGCTGTGTCACATTACTTCATGTCACTTAAGTTCACTGGGCTTCACCTACCTCATCTGTAAAATATGGATTAAGAACATGAGCCCCATGTGGAAGAGGGACTGTGTCAAACCAGATTAACTTTTACCTATCCCAGTGCTTAGAACAGTGCTTAGCACATAGTAAGCACTTAGCAAGTACCATTATTATTATCATTATTATTATTGAATATAGCATGAGCCTGGGAGTCACAGAGTAAGCTTTGCACACAGTAAGTGCTAAGTAAATATGATTGAATCAATAAATATGATTGAGTGAATCCGAAGGACCTGGGTTCTAATCCCAGATCTGCTACTTTTTGGCTATGTGACCCCGGACAATGAGTCATTGAGTCATTTAATCTCTCTGTACCTCAATTACCTCATCTGTGGGGATTAATGTTGTGAGCACCATGTAGAATATGTACTGTGTCCAATTTGATTAGCTTGTAAGTACTCAATGAATATGATGGAATGAATTTCCCCAGTGCCTAGAACAGTGCATGGCACATAGTAAGTGCTTAGGAAATGCTATGATTATTAGTAGTAGTGTAACATATATGATATAATATGTTATAATATATCCTTTATCTTGCTGTTCAAATATACTATAATCAATGTTATGCAAATGTTTGGATGTTGAATAATTGGAAGCTGTCTTTCTCTGATTTAGCAATCAAAGATATTGTCTAAAGAGGCAATTTTTTGTAAAAGGAGTATACTATTAGGTGAAGTCTTATTTCATGAAAGTACACAATCTTGGAAGAGCTACAGACTGTTGAGTCCTGGATTCCTGAGATTATGTCTTTCGACTCTACTGTACTGTATTCTTTCAGTGTTTAGTACAGAACTCTACACACAGTAAACTCTCAATAAATATCATTACTTGAAGAACAGTAATTTTACCTGACTATAGTATCCTATAGTATTCTGAGATGTTAATTCAGTATTTCAAATATTTTCTTGTAGCAAAATAGTAATTCCACCTTCAAAAGCCTTGATCTACATCAATGGATGAGTTTGCTACCTGGCAGTTAATGCTCTATTAGAATATAGAGATGAGTTAGCTTTTTTTTCTGTTGCAATAATTGTTCCTATAGATTGGTCATACAATTTTCAAAGCAAGTTTCAAATGGCTAATTAAAAATTGTAGCCAATTACTTTCACAGCCTTACAATGAAAGTAGTATAAACCTACTCATCGATATTCTATTAATTTCTCTCTGTATAGTCAGTTCGATAAAATGGGAGTTGTGTTACTGAAGAATCCTGCCAAGAGAAATCATACTGTAGCACCTACACCATTTCTGACCAATTAATTCTGCAAAACCACTTCTTCTGACCACCACATCATGCCAGAATGATTTTGCATAATCCCACCATCATGTTCTAGCCAAAATCAAAACAAGAGCACATGTTATGGCAAAATGTGACTAGATCTCCTAAATGATCTCGTAAGATGTCCTATATTTCCATTCTCAATCATTATCTTTATCCTCAAATTAAAAAAAATAAATGGCAGTTTTACAGTTGCCCTCCTCCACAGGCCCATACGCTAACTGGAAACAATTTGGAATCGCCTTTGCTATCATCATTAACAGACTTTTACTCACTGCCTCACTCTGGACAGAAGACTCTTTACTAGACCCTTGGGAACATATGGTTGAAGTACAAAAATGACCTTATATTACTCAATTTTATTTATGTTTAATTACCTTGAGTTTTATCTGAAAATATTCATTCCCTGAAAGTGGTTCTTTGTCTCCATAGGGACTGTGTACTTAGGCCAAGAGGCAAAGTGTGATGGGAAAAAAACCAAAATCCAAAATGCCATCGCAGAAGAATGGTAGGAGGGAGATGGAGTGGTAACTGGAGGGAGATGTGGGTTCGAGGAAGGGTTTTTTTGTGGGTTTTTTTTTAGGATGAGACACATGTGCAAGTTTGAAAGCAGTGGAGAAGAAGCCACTAGAGAGGGAACAGTTGAAGATTAGTTAATCTAATCCAAGTCAAAGTTAAACTCAAGTTATCCAAGGTGCTTCATTCTCTTTGAGACTGATGTATGTCTGATGGGGCAAGCTACAAATTCCCCTTTTCTAGATGGAAGTCTGTATCCTAAACATCATTTTTTTCTGCTCTACTCTTTTTCTGTTCACTATTCTAAGCTATTTCTTTCACCATTTTTCAACACATTCTAGTTCTTACTGCATTTAACTGGACTTAAAATCACTTTTTTGAGGAAGTTCTGTGGGGATTTTGATCACTTTTCCTAGTATGTCTAAACTATTCAGTAATGGATTGTGCCTCCTCTTAGTTAAAGAGAAAGGGAATAATTCTTTATTTTCTCTGGTCATATAAGTTTCATCCTTTCAAATAGTGTTTCTACTGACGGTCTAATGAATTTTCCTTAATTCCTATTTCTTTAATGTTGGTATTTGTTAAGTGCTTACTATGTGCAAAGCACTGTTCTAAGTTCTGGGGTAGATACAAGGTAGTCAGGTTGTCCCACATAGGGCTCAGAGTCTTCACCCCCATTTTACAGATGAGGGAACTGAGGCACAGAGAAGTTAAGTGACTTGCCCAAAGTCAAACAGGGCAGAGTCGGAAATCGAACCCATGACCTCTGACTCCCAAGCCCGGGCTCTTGCCACTAAGCCCCGCTGCTTCTTCTATTTCTTCAATGAAGAAGGTATTCAGTGTGCAGTAAATGAGCAAATGGTGCATGATTGAGCATGGACCTAAGAGGAAGCACTTAGTGAAATGACATAGTGAAGTAAACTCTGCATGTGTTAAAACATCACCTTGTTTGGGGACTGCATCACCTGTGAGACAAGAGCAGCAGATTGAACAGCTTGAGATTTGGCAGTCAGGAACAAGGTTGATGTCCCTGAACAGAAACATTGAAAAGAACAGGATACCAAGAGGCAGATTTTGTAAGCATGACAAGGCAAAGCAAATGGAAAACGTATGAGCACAGCAAGAAGCTCTTTTTTCCTGCATGTGGAATGTAGTGTCTTTTTTTTTAACTGTTCTTAGTCTACCCACAAGCAGTGTCATCTTTGAATACAAAGTGCAATTTTTAATATACTTCATATTCAGGAGATAAATGACAGATCTCAGATTTTTTTATTGTCTTAATATTGTCCAGATAAAATGCAACACCTTGCTAAGATTTGGATTAATTCCAACTTCAATTTATTTTTAAAAAGGTTCATCTACTTTCATTCATCTACTTTTCTACAAGAGATTTGAAATTACAATCTGAACAAATTGTTAGTAGGTAAATTTTACATTTATCAGTATGTTCATTTTACCTTTTTAGAATACAATGATCAAATTGTATTTGCTTTTGAATAGGTGGAGCAGAAATGAGCTTTCTGCTGTCCTTCAGAAAAACAGTGTAGCATACTGGAAAGAGCATACGTTGGGAATCTGGGGATCTAGTTTCTAATCCCAGCTCCACCATTTGCCTTTTATGTGACTTGGAGCAAATCATTTAGCTTCCCTGTGATTCAGATACATAAAATGAGGATAAATACTTATCTTTCCCCCTTAGTCTGTGATTCCTATGTGGGGCAGGGCTATGAAATTATCTTGTTTCTACCCAAACAATTAGTGTTTGACATAAATGAGCTTTTAAAAAATATCCTCATTATTTTTCAGATTCAGAGATAGTTTCTAGGGCCCTTGGAGAAAAGCAGACACTAGCACATCTGACTAGCCAGTCACAGGACACAGATGGAGAAGAGGAACAATAGCAGAAGCACCAGCAATCACTGAATCTGAGGGAGAGAGTAGATTGTAATGGTAGGAGTGACTTCCTTCTGATGACACTATCTCTGATAGGGATCACCCATTGGGTCACAACCAATGTGGCACCCATCCTTAATAGGATGGAAAACAAGCTCCAATTGCTGCTTCTAAGCGATTCCTTCCCTCACCACCAAGAAATGAAACTTCTTCTTGCTGCTGCCAGGCACCTTCTCAGTATGGCTTTGTAGCATCGGCCCTCTGGAGACAACATCTGCCAGGACTAATACGCACTAAGTGCTTAGGAGTTCTTAAGTGGAGATAGAAGGCATAATCCTTGCCTTCAAGGAGTCTATAATCTACTGAGTTTGTTTCCCCTTTTGGACCGAAGAGATTTTTAAGCCTTGTAGCCAAGGGGTGGCTGATAAATGTTTTATACCTGAAATAACTCCCAAATCTAGAATAGAAGCATTATATTGGAAATTACATGGCCCTGCCTGAACAGTAGAATGTAGAATGGAATGAATAGATCTATTTTTAAGGTATATTTATTTTCTTTAAGAGCTGGATTACAACTTGCTACATTTGAAGTAGTTCCTTATTGAATTGTTTCTATTTTTATATTGTTTACTCATCTTTTTTTCTTTCCATATAACTTTCCATGAGATAAAGTTCCTTCAGGAACCTAGATTTTTATTTTTAAAGTTGGCACCTTTTAAATACAAATAGTTAAATACAGGACATTAGTTTCAGTAGTTTATTTGCTAAGGAATGAATATATTTTATCAAATTTGCATCATTCTTTAACTTTCCAGAGACCCAAAATGTCTAGGAAAAACTGAGAGTTCCCCCAACAACAACAACAAAAAAGAAATTAGATTAGATTACTAAATAACATGACACAATCCTGTAGAGAAAAGATTATTTACAGCAAAACTACAAATGATGCCATATTACCAAGTGCAATAAATTATAACAGAAAATAATACTTTTAATTAAGAGAAAGAGGAGGGCAAGAGAAAGCACCTCTTCACTGTCAGGCAGGAAGGTAAGAATTGACAGTCAATGATTGTTAGAAGGCAAATGCTTTAATTTTTTTCAGTTGTCTGAAAAAAATCTCAGACTATTATTAAAGACATAGTTCAAATATAACTTTAAAATTTTGGGTGCATTCAAGTCAGCAGGACCCATTTCAAAAATTTTAGGATACCTGAGTGGTTGGAAGAAAGTAACCAGTTGAAATCAATTAAGTGGCCACTATGTAATAATAATAATGATAAATATGGTACTTCTTAAGTGTTTCTATTTGTCAAGCACTCTACTAAGTACTGGGATATATACAAAATAATCAGGTTGGACTAAGACAATTCCTGTCCCTCATGGTGCTCACAGTCAAAGTAGGAGGCATTCTTATTTAATTCCCATTTTACAGATGGGAAAACTGAGGCACAGAGAAGAAAGTAAGTTACCCAAGGCCACACAGTAGATAAGTGGCAGCAGATAGCAGATAATCCTTATTTCTAAGAGTTGATGGAGAAAGTAGTAAGCTCCCCCTTTAAACTGTAAGTTTCTTGTGGTAGAACATGTCTATTATTATTATTATTGTTATATGCAGTCGAGTCATTTCCGATTCATAGTGACTCTATGCATATACTTCCTCCAGAATGTCCTGTCCTCTGCCATAATCCGCAACCTTTCTAATGGCTCTTCCATTATCATCCCTGTGGTCTCTGTCCATCTAGCTGCTGGTCTGCCTCTTCCACATTTTCCCTGGACTTTTCCTAGCATTTGTGTCTTCTCCAGAGAATTAGTCCTCCTGATTATGTGTCCAAAATATGCTAATCTAAGTCAAATGATTTGGCCTTTCAAAGACCACTTTGGTTTAATTTGCTCTAAAATACATTTGTTTGTCTGTCGGACTGTCCATGGTAATCGCAAAAGTCTTCTCCAACACCTCATTTCAAAAGAATCAATGTTCTTTCTATCCTGTTTTTTTCACTGTCCAGCATTAGAATCCATACATTGTCACTGTAAATACCATAGAGTTGACAATTTATATTTTTGTGGCAATAGTTACATTAGTACATTTCATGACTTTTTCCAGGCTCTTCATAGTAAGTCTTCCTAGCATTAATCTTCAGCGTATTCCTTGGCTATTTCCTTTATTATTGATTATCGAACCCAGGAGAGAAAAATTGTCAATTATTTCAATCTTCTCTCCATCCACTACAAGTCTACCAACTCTTTTACACTCTTCCAAGTACTTAGAACAGTGATCTGCACATAAAGTGCTCAATAAACACAAGTGATTGATTAATCAGCCATGATCTCCCTAGTCTCCCCTGTTCCTCTCTAGTCCCACACTCTTCCTGATCTTCCTTCAACTTTCCAGTCCTTTCCAGCAAAACTCCAAGAAGAGATCGCCTACCTCCTCTACCCGCCTCCACCTATACCTCTCACGCCAGCCTTTCACACCTTATTAAAAAAAAAAAATGACCCATCCCATTTTAGCTCCCTGGCTGTCAAGTTCACTTTCCAATGACTTTCTCAACTGTTTTCAAATATGCCCATGTACAGCCTACACTAAAAAAAAATCCTTCCTTGACTTCATGACTCAGTTCAATTATTGTCCAATCTCTTGCCAACCATTCCTTTCCAAACTCCTTGGCAAACTGTTTATACCCTCAGCTCCAGTTTTTCTCCTCCATTCTCTGCTTGACTTTCTCAAATCTGTCTTCCTCCCTTTTCATTCAACAGAAACAGCCCTCTCTAAAGTGATGGACTCCAGCAGCTTTTACTAAGTCCTAATCCTCCTTGACCTGCCTGCTGCCTTCAACAATGTGGATTACTTCCTTCTGGAAACATTATCCAACCTGGGCTTCACTGACAGTATTCTCTCCTGGCTCTCCTCTTCTGTCTGGTGGCTCCTTCTTAATCGCTTTAATAGGCTCCTTCTCTGCCTCCCACCCTCTAACTTTGGAGATGCCTCAAAGATTACTCATTCAATTGAATTTATTGATTGCTTACTGTGTGCAAAGCACTGTACTAAGCACTTAATAATAATTATTATTATGGTATTTGTTAAGCACTTACTATGTGCCAAGCACTGTTCTAAGCACTGGGGTAATCAGGTTGTCCCACATGGGGCACAGTCTTCATCCCCATTTTACAAATGAGATAACTTAGGTCCAGAGAAGTTAAATGACTTGCCCAAGGTCACACAGCAGACAAATGAAGGAGCTGGGATTAGAACCCACGTCCTCTGACTCCCAAACCTGTGCTCTTTCCACACTGAGCCATGTCGCTCCCCTTCTGTTCTCCATCTACACTCTTTCCCATGAAATACTCATTCGCTCCCATGGCTTCAAAAACTATCTCTATGAGGATGATTCCCAAATCTACCGCTTCAGGATTAATCTCTTTCCTCCTCTGTATTCTCATATTCCTTCCTCTCTTCAAATCATCTTTATTTTGCTGTCTCTCTGACAACTGAAAAGTAACATATCCATAACAGAACTCGTTATCTTCTACCCAAACCCTGTCCTCCCTGGCTTTCCCATCACTGGCAACACCATCCTCTAGGTCTCACAGCTTCTTATTAAACACATGCATTCAAATTGTCACCAAATTCACCTTCACAACATTGCTAAAATCAATCCACACTTTTCTCTCCATTCAAGCTGCTACCTTGCTGATCCCATTTGAGTCCCGAATCATCCTCCTCATTGACCTTCCTGCTTCCTTGTTTTCCCCACTCCAATTCATTCTTCCCTCTGCTGCTTGGATCATTTTCCTAAAAATATTCTGTCCATGTCTCCCTAGTCCTCAAAAACCACCAACAGTTGCTTATTCACTTTCTGTATTCAAAGGAAATGCCTTACAATTGGTTTAAGTCATTCATTCAGCTCTCCCCTTCCAATATTTCCTTGCTAATCTCATACTACAACCTAACCCTCACACTTCACTTCCCTAATGCCAACCTCAATTTTCAATTCATCTGTTTTGCCATCGACTCCTTGTCCATGTCCTTACTCTACATGGAACTCATTTGTCCTTCATATCCGACAGACCACCTGTCTGCCCATCTTCAAGTCCATAATAAAATCACATTTCCTCCAAGAGTTCTTCAATCAATCAATCAATAAATAAATAAATAAAATGTATTTATTGTGCACTTGGTGTGTTCAGAGCACTGTACTGTTTGGGAGACTACAACACAACAATATAACAGACATATTCCCTGCCCACAGTGAGCTTAGTTCTTCCCTCACCAACGCCTCATATGACCACGCTATTAACCCTTCTTCTACATCATTTTTACATGAGTCTGTACTCTTTAAGCCCTATTTTTCTTCCCAATTGTTGACTGGAAAGGAGTTGAAAATTGATCCCATCTTTAAATGGAAAAAAATATTTCTATTATCAGGAGCTGAAGTATGGTGAGACCATTATTGTAGCACTCTTGCACACAGAGGCAGAAGAAAAAAAAACACAGTCCTTCTGTTTTGTCACAGTACGTTTTTTTTTATGGTATTTGTTAAGCACTTAGCATATGTCAAACACGCAAGTGAGCATAGGAGCAGCATGGCGTAGTGGATAAAGCATGCACCTGAGAGCCAGACAACCTGAATTTTAGTCCTTGCAATTGATGGGAGCTAGTGTTATGGACTGCACAGATCCATGACAACTGGATAGAAGCCAAAGACCCAGTATAAAATTTCAGCTGGAAAGTTAGTGATAGCTCTCCCTTCCCCTTTCCAACTATCCCCTCCAAGCCTCAGCATGTCCAGTTCTTATTTACCACTTCATCTTGATTGGCTAACAATTCCTAATACATGCAAATGAGTGTATGATAACCTACCAACTCCTTACTGGATTGATTTAGTAATTGTTACAACATATGATCACTTAAAAGATAGAGAAATTGCAGAGGTTCAGTGGGAAGATGAACAGCTTTGCTGTGTTAGAGCAAAACTATGAATGTCAATGAGCTGAAGAAAACCATGAATATACATTCCATCATCAAAAATAGTCGTTCTGCCACCATTAAAGGAATTTCACCTCAGCACAGTTTTGTTAGACGAAGTATGTGAATAAAATGAATGACAGCATGATATCTAGTGGTGAATTGAAATAGGTCCACACAGGCAGAAGAGAACAAACACAGTCCTTCTGTTTTGTCACAGTATGTTGTTTTTTTATGGTATTTGTTAAGCACTTACCATATGTCAAGCACTTAGGTGAGCAGAGGAGCAGCATGACCTAGTGGATAAAGCATGTACCTGAGAGCCAGACAACCTGGGTTTTAGTTTTGCCTGCTGTGTGATACTGGAAAATCACTTAAATTCTCTGTGCCTCCATTTTCTCAACTGCAAAATGAGGATTCAACACATGCTTCCCTTCTACTTAGACAGTGTGCACCATGTGAGAAAGGGTCTGCATTGGCCTGATTAACTTGGAGCTAAAATATTGATTGAAACAGTGCTTATTATCATTATCATTATTATTATGGTATTTGTTAATAGCTTAACTACGTGCCAGGAACTGTATTAAGTGCTGGGCTGGATACAAGCAGATCAGTTTGGACACAGTCCCTGGCCCATGTGGGGATCGCAATCTCAGTCCCCATTTTACAGATGAGGTAATTGAGGCCCAGAGAAGTGAAGTGACTTGCCCAATGTCACACAGCAGACACGAGCCAGGATTTGAACCCATGACCTTATGTCTTCTAGGCCTGTTCTCTATCCACTACGCCATGCTGCTTATCACATAGTAACACATAGTAATTAAACTATAATTACTGCTCCTTGGGATATCATAAATTATTTAAACTATAAATCTATCAATTAGTAGTGATACTTGGGAGCATTGTAAGAGAATTGGCAGAAACCTTCCATGCCCACAATGAGTGTACAGTCTTGGGGGGGAGACAATTAATAGATTTTATTTATTATTGTTCATTAATTTAAATAAATTATTTATAATAGATCACTTAAAGATCTGCACAGAAATACTGTTAGGTTGTTGGTGGTATGAATATCAAATACCCAAAGATCCCAGGTCCAAATAATGTTGGTATTTGTTAAGCGCTTACTATGTGCCGAGAACTGTTCTAAGCGCTGGGGTAGATGTAGGGAAATCAGGTTGTCCCACATGGGGCTCACAGTCTTAATCCCCATTTTACAGATGAGGGAACTGAGGCGCACAGAGAAGTTAAGTGACTTGCCCACAGTCACACAGCCGGCAAGTGGCAGAGCTGGGATTCGAACTCATGAGCCCTGACTCCAAAGACCATGCTCTTTCCACTGAGCCACGCTGCTTCTCCATACACCATACATGCTTATCTCTACAGTGAACATTTTTAGCCTGAATTAATATCAATTTTTACCTGAAGGCTTCCTTCAACCCCAAACATAATGGACTGTAAAAGTGCAAGTAATAGAAAACCTGCTCCTCCCCTGCCAGCTATGGGGGAATCTTCCCAGAGAGAAATGATATCTGCCACAGAAGGGCCATTCAAGGGGCACTGACCATGGCAGCAGAAAGGCATACAAATCCATGGACATAGGCAAAAAGAATAGATAATCTTCTACTGTGGGGAACCATCTTTTCTCTCCTGTCCTCCATTTGCTTGCATTAAAGCTGAATTTGAAAGGAAAAATAAAACCTGGCAGTAGGTTGTTGAAAATAGAGCATTTCATTTTAAGTACGCTTAAAAATAGCTCATGTTCAATAATTGCTCCAGCCTCTTAGGGGTTTCTACTTGTTGAAGCTGATAAACCTCCATCCGGGAGGGCCAGAATTCATTGTTAAACAGCCAGTGACCAACCATTCAGAAACCTACTTATACTTCCAGCATTTCTCTTTTCTGCTACCCCATCTCATCTTCTCCTTCCATCATTATGCCTACCTTTCTCTACCTTACACTATAGCTGTGGCATGTTGTCCTACTATTTCTGATTGTTGAAGGCTTGCTCTTTATCTCTATTCTTTCTATTTTCTTCAGATCCTCAAGACTGAGATATTACGAAGTTGCCTTAGCAGTACAGAATATAAACAGCCCATGAGTAATGACTCCCACCTCATTTGACTCAATTTGAAGCTATAAAAATTTTAAAATAATGAAGCCACACAATGTCTCCCATAACCTAAAGGGATTAGCAGGAGCTGCCCAGTGTTAAAACTCCTACTGCTATCCACAGCTTAGTGTTTTGAATGCTTAAATGCTTATATACCTTGGAAGGGCTTTGAGAAAGGGAAGTTGAGTATTTATCTCTACTTGAAGCTCTGAAAATGGACCATCGATACTTAGAATTGTCAGCATCTTAGGAGAAGCAAAAATCACTGCCTAAAGAGTAGAAGAACCTTTCTCCCTTTCTCCCACCATTTCTCCAATAGGAAGCTATTACCTTCAATTCATTTTTGGCAAATTCTATCCCTTTGATGGTGTGCTTTTGAATTTAGCTAGTTTGAACTGCACTGTAACTTTTACAAGTGATGGATATCCTTTATATTCACCCCACCATCCACTCCCAAAGAATTTATCTACCTATACACTATTGCTTCCTAATATATATTGAAATATATTTTAGTGTCTATCTCCCAGGCTAGGCTGTAAATTCTCTGCAAGGACCCTCCCAAGCACATTATACAGTGCTCTGTACACAGTAAGCACTTGATAAGTATTATTGATTGACTAGTAAATACAAAACTATTTCTTATTTATTCTTTGGCTAGTAATACAGAAAATTAAAGTTGACTTTAATGATTAATGAAATCCTGGATAATTCTGGTTTCCCTTAATTTGTAGCATATTATTGTGTAAATAAAATGACCTCGATCCTAAAAAAAATATTTTTTCCAAATTTCATATTTGCTAGAATGTTGATGAAACTTTTTGAAATAACCCTCCCCTGAGCCTAAAGCTTACATAATTACAAGGTGAATTTTTGTATATCATTCTAATAATAATAATAATAATGAGGGTAATTGTTAAGCATTTACCATGTGCCAAGCACTGTTCTAAATGCTGAAGTAGATACAAGATGATCAGATTGTCCTACATGGGGCTCACAGTCTCAATCCCCATTTTACAGATGAGGTAACTGAGGCCCAGAGAAGTGAAGTGACTTGCCCGAGGTCACACAGCAGACAAGTGGTGGAGGAGGGATGAGGTCCCACAACCTCTGACTCCCAAGCCCTTGTTCTTGCCACTATAATAACAATTGTGAACAATAAATCAATTGTGTTTAGTGAGTGCCATCTTGGTCTGTGCAGGTTACTCAACTAAACACTTGGGAAAATACACTAGATTTAGGAAAACAATTCATTTGTCAAGGAACTTAGACTATAATGAGGAAGACATACCCGAAATGATTTTCAGATAGGAGGAATTCCTTAAATAGTCAATTATGTAATTTAATATGTATAAAAATTCAGCAGAGCAATGTGAATACAATCATGCTGAGTTAGTGCAAAAGTAATGAAATGATCATTGTGAAGATATTACCAGAGGAAAATAAAAATTAATTGAAGAAAGCTTCCTGGAGAAGGTGGACTATCAGAAGGGCTTTGAGCATGATGATAGTTATAGTCTCCTGCGTTTAAAATGGGAAGGCATCCCAGGTAAGAGGAAGAATGGCAGTTGGGTCAGAGTCAGAATGAGGTACTATGAGAAGGTGAATATGGAGGAACAGAGACTGAAAGTTGGGATGCAGTAGGGAAGGAGAGTGGCTCAGTTAGGAGGACACTGCTGATGAAGTTTCTCAAAGTCAGTGCAAGAGCTTCTCCTTAATACAGAGAGGAATGGGTAATGAGAATGGTGTTTTATAAAAAAGTGATCTGGGCAGCAGATTAAATCATAGACTGGAAAGGTAATAGGCTGGAATTAGTGATAGTAATGATAGAAAAGTCTAGCCAGGATAGGACTAGTATGTGGGGACCAGTTTAGATGGAGAGGAAGGTTTGGGCCTGGGAAGTATTGGGCAACAAAAACTGACAAGATTAAGAGAGCAACCGATATAACTTAAAAGTAGTCAAGGGTCAGTTTAGGTTTCAGATATAAGAAAAGGGGTGGGTTTGTCAACTGAGAAGGGAGAGGTAGGTAGAGAGAAGGTTTTGGGAGAAAAGATGAATTTGGATTTTGGGATATATTATTGAGAAGTTTATCAGCTGCTTTAATTTGAATTAAATACCCGTTGAAATGGATTTCTGTCTTCCCACAAATGCATTTTTACATCTTCCTCTGGTGCCTAGTGATGTAAGCATTTAGGTAGAATTCTCCAAGTAATTCCTAGTACCCCATTACACATAGACGTTAGCCTGATCTAGCATTTTATGCAGCCTCACTTTATTCAATTACACATTACTTTTTAAATTGTGTTTGAATCCATTTGTATGTCTGTCTCCTTTATTGGACAACACTCTTCATGTGGGTAGAGAACTTATCACTTGGTTTCCTTGTACTTCCCAAGCACTTAGTGCAGGGCATTGCACCCTGTGGGTGTTATTATTACTACTCATAAAACCTTGCAGTGCTAATTGATATGTTTCCTAAAACACATGTATAATTATAAAATCCCAGTTGGTTTTGCCAAACACTGCAAATACTGGGGCTGCTCTCAACTTGTGAAACTTGTACAAGTCTTTAAGGCTCCAACTTTTTAACTTCAAAGAGTCAGTCTTCTAACATCAACCCTTCGACCATTTTGAATGTACCAGGCTCAGAGGCCAAATGCACAATAGGGGCTGCCCGACTCACTGAGCATATCAATGTGAAGTGCTGAAGTTCAAAGTGAAGATCAGTACTTCCCTAAAATCCTAGAGCTCTGTGATGACATAATTCATCTGGGAATGACTCAGTTACTTCCAATCCACATTTTTTTGATTCCCTTTTTGCTCAAGGATGACTGTTATTTTTCAGTGCTTGAGGCTGAGGAAAATATACGCTCATATTTGAATCACATTACCTGGTTGAGCCCACATGTTATGATCTATTACAAAATAAGCCATAGGCCCAAAAAAGAAACAGAAAGAAATCCATTTAAAAATGCATAAATCCTTGCATAAACCTGGAAGAATAAAATATTTGAAAAATGATAGTTTTAAACATCCTTGAAAAATCTCAAGTGAAAGGCAGTGGATGACTTACACTAGTTCAAGTGAAACAATTTTCTCCAAGCAGCTTAAGTAGAAAGATATGTCTTTAAGCTTTTGCTTGAAATGGATTAGTGGACCACCTCAGGTTATAAATTGGGCCATGAATGAGGTACATAAAATGCAAAAGGACAGATGGTATGGATGTGTACCTGATATTAATTGGATAGCCAACACATTATATAACCAAAAGGAGAAGAAACCAATTATTCTAGGTGAGTAAAAAGTGCTCTTTAAAAAATGTGTGGAAACTTTGATATATGATAGATTGCTCATAATCTTCAGAAAGTAAAAAGATATGCAATCAATAAATCATATTTTTGAGGGCTTACATAGTAATATTGTACTAAACACCTGGGAGAATACTATGTAGCAGAGTTGCTAGATATGTTTCCTGCCAACAAGGAGTTTACAATCAAGGGGGGAAGACCAATGTTAATATAAATGCATAAACTAAGGATATGTACATAAGTTCTTGTCTGTCCGTCTCCCCCGATTAGACTGTAAGCCCGTCAAACGGCAGGGACTGTCTCTATCTGTTGCCGACTTGTTCATCCCAAGCGCTTAGTACAGTGCTCTGCACATAGTAAGCGCTCAATAAATACTATTGAATGAATGAATGAAAAGTGCTGTAGGACTGAAGGTGGGGTTAATAAAGAGTGAAATCCAAGAGCGATTCAGAAGAGAGTGGGCAAAGAGGAATGAGGGTTGAGTCAGGTAAGGCCTCTTAGAGGAGGTGTGCTTTCAATAAAGCTTTGAAGGTGTGGAGAGTAAATACAGGTCAGATATGAAGAGGAAGGGAGTACCAGGTCAGTGTTAGGACTTAGGGGAGAGGTCAGTAGTGAGATAGATGAGATTGAGCCACAGGACATAGTAACCTAGATTACTTCATGGGATTAATTTTAGTAAGAAATAAGAGAGATGAAGTAGGGGAAGGTCAAGTGATTGAAAGCTTTAAAGCTGATGGTAAGGAGTTTCTGTTTGATGTGGAGGTGGATGAGCAACCACTGGTGTTCCTTGAGGAGTGGGGAGACGTGGACTAAATGGTTTTGTAGAAAAATGATCCAGGAAGCAGAGTGAAGCAAAGTGAGGCAAAGTGAGCTTGTACCAGTAGGATTTTGTGGCAAGTTAAATATTTAGGTTGAATGACAGAGATGAACTGAGGATAATACCAAGGTTATGGGCTTGTGAGAAAGGGAGGATGATGATATCTACAATGATGGGGAAATTAGGAGGGGGCAGGAAGGTGAGGAGTTCTGTTTCGGGCATATTTAGTTTGAGGTGTTGGCGGGACATCCAAGGAGAGATGTGCTAAAAACAAGAGGAAATATGAAACTCCAAAGCTAGAAGACCAGGATTGGGGATGTAGATTTGGGAATCTAGATGAAGCCGTGGGAGGGAATGAGTTCTCCAAGGGAGTGAGTGTAAATTGAGACTAGCCAAGGTTGGATGTTTCCTGGAAAAGGGGATGTTTACAAGTTGAAAGCACGTGAGACATTGAGGTGGGTTAGAATTGAAATAGAGGTCATTGGATTTGGCAGAAAGGAGATCATTCGTGACCTTTGAGAGAGCAATTTCTGCACAGTGAAGGGAGCAGAAGCCAGTTAGGATGGGGTCAAGGAAGGAATTGGAGGAGAGAAGGTCAGTGGGAATGGACAACTCACTCGAGAGGTTTGAAGATGAACGATAGAAGGGAGATGAGATGATAACTGGAGGGAGTTGTGGAGCCAAGCCAATTTTTTTTTAAATAATAATAATAATAATAATGTTGGTATTTGTTAAGCGCTTACTATGTGCCGAGCACTGTTCTAAGCGCTGGGGTATACACAGGGGAATCAGGTTGTCCCACGAGGGGCTCACAGTCTTAATCCTCATTTTACAGTTGAGGTAACTGAGGCACCGAGAAGTTAAGTGACTCGCCCAAAGTCACACAGCTGGCAAGCGGCCTAGCCGGGATTTGAACCCATGACCTCTGACTCCAAAGCCCGGGCTCTTTCCACTGAGCCACGCTGCTTCTCTTAGTACTGAGAGATAAACAGTTGTGGGTAGCGAACGTTTCTGCCAGCTCTGTTGCATTGTACTCTCCCAAACAGTACAGTGCTCAGCACATAGTAAATGATAAATGCCATTGATGATGATGATCATATAGATAATAATTTTTGATTCTATTTCAATGATAGGCAAAATTACAAAGAAAACACAATCTAAGAAAATACAAAAAGAACCCAAATTATTGGAAAATAATAATAGGGTGTGGTTTATACATCATGTTAACAGACCTGAAACTTATCAACAAACTAAACTAATACTGTGTTCAATTATATAGTTGGTGCCTAAGGTAAGGCTTTACCCTGCTCTAGATTGATATACTAAAAACATAAAAATTTGTTGTCCAGCTACCAGTAGATATGATTCTTTTCAATAGTTTTTCTTTCAGTGACCTACAAATCTTCATATTCTGGGCCTATTTCACCTCAGCTGAAGCTCCAAAGGAAACAAGGTCACAACAAAGTCATTGTAACCTCACAAGCTCATGAGTGATTCTTTGGAATTGATGAATAGGTTCAATTTTCTTTACTCCATGACAAAGAGAACTGGAGCAGTTCTTTGGAGATCTATAAGAGGCTGGCTGTAGCTAGATGAAAAATGACATTTCTGGTGCTGTTATTGGCAAGGTTGGAGAAATCTAAAGCTGAAAAGCTTAAACTATTTTAGAATTTATCTTGGTCTTTGGCTTTTTTATGGCTGAAAGAAATGGCCAATGGGGAAAACATAAAATGTTTACCAAATTCTTTCAAAATGATATGTTTTTCTCTGTATTTCAAATATTGTGTACTAGGAATAATATTTTCAGAGGACATATAATGAAGTTAAATAAATTTACTAAGGGAAAGTAGGAGCTTTCATTTGCAATTAAAACTATGAGTATTCAAACCAAACACAAACTCTTGAAGCAAATGTCTTATGTAAATTCCATGTATCTAATTGTAATTGTGTTTTTTTATTTTAACCACGAGTGCTTTGGAACTCTTCATTGTACAAATATCCTCAAATTTCTCTTTATATCATAATGTGTTGGAGATGTTGTGATGATAAGTTCCACAAGTCTTCCTACCCTTTGGAGAGGGAAGAGGAAGCTGGGAGAGTGACTCTTTGGTGTTAATCCCTGAAGTGTAAGCCAAAACAGTGAGAAAGATTGAAGAGGAAACATTTGGGCCAATTTGGGAGAATAGGAAGACTCTCAGCCATCTTGACGAAAAGGGAAGTGAACTGTGGGTTTAGAAGAGCAGGGCACAGAGGGAACTCATGTTGTGGAACCTGGATGAATGCAGGGCACCAAAATGTATTGAGGAAGCTGGTGGTTTGAAGTTCAGCAGTAAAGACTCTGGAAGAGTGAGGCTGCTGCCCTTGATGGGAAGGAGAAGGTGAGTCCTTTGTATACGTACAGGATAAACAGAGGATCCTGGAGGGGGAACAGTATATCAGTATATAATAGTAATCTATAATGGAAGACCATTTAGCCGGGATTGTTTTGCTTTGGATCCTACATTATTAGGAATTTATAAAGTATTGTAGATATCCCAGATTGTGATGTCTGTCTACACTAGGATCTGGGACAGAAGCTCTGGACTCCAGGAGACTTTGACATGGGAAGCCATGGGTGGGAGCACTGTGTCTACAGCCAGTCCTGGGAAGGGGTTGGTAGGCTAGTCCCAGTGGCCTCTATACCTTCAGGAAGACACATGAGCTTCAGTCATGGAGTTGTGGCAACAAGAGAGGTGCAGGCACTTGGTCATGAGTTGGGGAGCGAGAGTGGGATGCTTCAAAACCTGTGGTGGAAAATCGGGTAATGTGGAGGGCTTTAAAGCCCAGTGGAGGCTGAATGGAGTCTGGGGGCTTCAACAGTGACTCCGGTAGCTCTTTTGGCTGGTATTTAGGGCTCATAACCCACAGTTGCATCGCAGATGAGATCAGTGTTTTCATTTCATTCAAATATCTAGAAGTATTTTACTTGAACAACTGCAAATATTTAATTAAACTCAAAGGGCTGTGATGTTCTTTAAAATTAAAGGAATGGGAAAAAAGTATAAGTATGCTAAGTCACTAAAGTGCCTCACTATTAAATGCTATTAGATATTAATTTAATTTTGATGACTTTTGAGTTTATCAATTTATTGTTTTATTAAATAATAAAGTTAAGTGAAAATATTATTCACAAACTGTTTTCTCTACATACAGACTTTGGAAAAACTAATTTTTTTGTGTAAAAGAGATGTGAGGAAAAAAATAAATATTGGATGTAGTCATAATAAAATGTAAAATTGAGGAAGCCAAGTGGCTTAGATTTAGATGAGAGTGACTTTGTCAGTGAAAGAGTTTTATTGAAGTTAGCATGGGAATTTTCATATTTATAGCCAATCCTAGCACAGTGTTATATTTTCTTTAATAAAACGGAGTACTGAAATACTTAAAATTTGATGAGAAGCAATGTTAAGCAAATTAGAATAATTAAAATGGAACCATTGTGGATCTGAATGACATTTCCGTTAACTTTGTCCACACTGATAGATTTCATTCTCAACTTTTTCAGACTCCTTGAAAAACTATTGATGATTACTTCCAAAACACAACTCCTAAGACTCACTTTTAATTCAACACCCAACCAAAGTTCATGCCTCATCTTCACTTTGCCTGAAAGTAAATGAATGTATTTATTAAATGTGATTGTTATTCAGTCTTAAAATGTAGGTTAATATCACTGTGTTGTTTCTCTAATATAACTTCTAGAGGAAAGGTACTGAGTCAATTGCACTTTGGTCAAAATACAGCATAATTCAAATGAATACTTTAAAAATGAAGATTTCAAACTATTCTAATTTCCATGTCATTTTTGTTAATTTCATCTAGCAATAGTTTTTTTCTTTCATGAGTCTTGGATAAAACAAACTAGTTTTTAGCATGTTCACTACATAGAATCATAGGGCTGAGCAAATTCTTTTTCCTTTAAGCCTCACCATTTAATTCATTCTGAAACTTCAAGGAGTACTGCCCCATATCTTCCCCTTAAATGACATCTTATTTATCATTTTTTTGGAACACCCTCAAGAGAAAACGAATCTTCAGGCTGTCATTAAACTGCTCTAGAAAGTCACAATCCTCCCTGTCAGGAAATTTTTCTTTAAGATAGTTGTCCAGTATTACTGTACCTTTTTGTGAATGTCTTTTAAACTACATCACCGCTGGTGTTACATGAAGGATACTAAATCAGCCAAAGAGTTTTAGTTTCTAGAGGGACTTGGACTCTATTGGCAGAATTTAGATGTTAATTTTAGCCTTTGGAAATAAACAAGTAAAAAGCAATAATTTGCAATTTTGACAAACATATTATTTGAGTTTTGAAACAGCAGTTTTTTTGTGTTGCTCTGAAGGGTAGACTGTGCACAGTTTAAGAAACAATTGTAATTGTATTTGGACTTTCCATCCAAACTAATAATTATTCTTCTAAAATGTCTAGCTTATCAGTCAGGGAGCTCAGCTTAATGCCCAAGTGGTGTATGTTAAAAGCTGGCATTCAGAGGATTCACAGAGAAAAAATATATTTATTATTAGGTCAGGCATGAAATATATTGTCTTTTAGAGCAGAATAAGATCTTTCCTGGTGCACTAATACAGGCAACATGATGGTTATGGAAATGAAACCTCACCTCCTCCAGGAGACCTTCCCAGACTAAGCCCCCCTTTTCCTCTGCTCCTGCTCCCCTCCCAATCACTCCACTCCCTCTCTCTTCTCTTATCTCCTCCTGCCCCACAGCAATTGTGTAGATTTGTACATATTTATTATTCTACTTATTTTATTAATGATATGTATACATCTATAATTCTGTTTATTTTGATGTTATTGATTCCTGACTACTTGTTTTATTTTATTGTCTGTCTCCCCCCTTCAGGATAGTGAGCCTATTTTGGGGTAGGGGTTGTCTCTATCTGTTACCAAATTGTTCTTTCTAAATGCTTAGTACAGTGCTCTGCACACAGTAAGTGCTCAATAAATTTGATTGATTGAAGGAATGAATGAAAAGTAAATCTTTGGTTCCATTTTTGGGAAACTGGGAGCATATACAAAACAGATCTCACTAACTTTCTTTTAAATAATGAGCAATAAGATGTGCAAAATTGCTTTGTGAGCCTCAGTAGATATGCAACATTTTATTTGAGAACATTCCTCAATAGTAAAGTAACTTGGTATAGGATAGATGCTTTTTTAAAAATTTATTTTTCCTTTAACCCTCACCAAAGTCCCATTTCAGGAGCAATTTCAGAAAACTTTTATCTCCAGTCCTTTTAACCTGATCCCCCAGAAACCAGCACAGTAGAGTTTCAATATAAAATTGCTAATATGGATTTCATATTGGGTAGCACACCCTCACTATGATACCTATTTTTGTCATCTTTGAAATATTTCCGTGAAGGTGTGTATCCTGCTGCTTTCAATGCAATCTGTAAAAGGTGATGGGGATATTCCTACACATCCTCTCATCATTTCAGGAAGAAAATAGCACACAAGAAGAATCCTACCTTACATATAATATACTGCTCACCAAAAATAACACGTAGGACTACTGACTGAACGTTAAGGAGTGGGACTTCAATTTCTTTTGGCATCTTTCATTTGAGGATTTCAGATAGTTTTCAAAATACTTTGTTTTCTTTTATTGCAAATGGAAAACTGAGATAACTTGAAGAAAAGAATACACACTCTATGACAAAGGCAAGACAGTGATTTCCATGTCCACTCTTGCTATATCTATTAGATTTCTCTGAAGATTAAAGAAGTCATCTTTATATGTTTTCCTAAATGCTGGATTTTTCCATATGGTGTCTATGGAGTATTCCTTAGTTTTCCCCTTAATCATGAATATAATGATCATTTGCCCACTTTCTGTGTAAACAGCTAGTATAAAGAACTAATGGTTCATCTTTGGAAGAACTAGAAACATATGCCAAAATCAGTCAATCATATTTACTGAGCACTTACTGTGTACAGAGCACTGTACTAAGTGCTTGGGAAAATAAAATGTAACATTATAACAGAAACAGTCCCTGCTCACAATGGGTTTGGGACTGTTGGGTTGGGAAGCAAGACACTTAGAGGGCAGGAATCAATGAATCAATGGTATTTACTTAGTACTTTCTATATGCAGAGTACTGTACAATACAACAGAATTAGCAGACATGTTCCCTGTCCATAACAACAAACTTATAGTCTAGGAGGGAATGGGAAGCAAGACACTTGGAGAACAACTGCTCTAAAATTTGTATTTACTCATCGTAAACAGTTCATCAGCATACCCTCTAGGTTGTGTATGAGCCCACAGAATTCTAGATAGAAACCCAGAAAAATTGAATATAAAAAGTACTAAGGTATGAGGGTGCAAAGAATAAGGAATGCTTTAAGGAAAACTTTGTATTCCTCTCACCTTTTTTTCCAAAATGGTTCTGTAGGTTTTTAGGGTTGGATAGTTTGAACCCATGGAGAATCATTACTTAGTACTCCTCCTTCCAGTGAACAGACATCCACTGATTGATAATTTGCCCATTCCACTCTTATGTGAATGGAAGAATTAAGGCCTGATATTATCACGTGAAGGTAGGGATCTATTTATCCTTCCTTGTTAAACTAATGCCACTGTAACATCTGGTTGGGTGTATGGTATAATAAAAGAGTCAAGTCCCAGAGGCCTATTCTCTGTTGTCATCATATTTTTGTAAATGAACTAATGTTCCTCCATTAGGCACATTGATCTTATTTTGCTTGTTTCCAATTTTGGAATTTTTTTGTGTATTATATCTCTCTTGGTCTCCCGTATGCTCATCATATTTAGAATGGACTTTCTGAACTAATATTTTAAAAGGAAATCATTGCATTGAAAAAATATCAAGAGGCATGTGCAACACATTTATAGTCTTAGGAACCGTACCCTGTGGTAAGAATGTCTGTGAATAAAATGTGTTGATTTAAAAGTCTGCTAAAACATGAACTGAATTAGCTGTTTCCAACTGACTGGAACTCTGTTTTTATGTACTAGAGAGATTTGAGGAACTGAAAAAGATACGCTTGGAAGGCAAGCATAAGATAAGCAGAATTTACACTTCTTTTTATTGTAATCTGTGTTTAGTTGCTTTAACTCTATGAAGTAATCAGACAGGAAATAGGTGTTGATGATGAGCTTTAGATTCATTCATTCAATCATATTTAAATGAAGTGTAACTAGAAACTAGATATCTCCAACTGTTCCTCGAACAAGCTAATCCAGTGTAAATTGTCAGAATATAGAAACAATGGCATTAAGACATAAAATGTAGCACTTAGCTCTCAAGCATACATTATATTACATCAAAATGAAAATGATAAAGAACACTAGCAATGATGTTCAAAAGAAACATTACATATTTTTTCCTATAGGCCTAAAACCTTTTAAAATTATGCTTATCAAAGTTGGTATTTCTCCTTCTATTTCATTCTCTATTTCTATTTTTAAGGACAAATAAAATATGGAACAAATAGAAACTGTTCCCAACCAACCATAATGACCAGCCTCTTAATTAATTAAATCATACTTATTGAGCACTTACTGTGTGTAGTGCATTTTCTTTCTCTGTTCAGGTTTTCCTTGCTTTCATTATTTATTTTTAGTCTCATTACCAGCTGCTGACTCCACTAACCAAAGAAAACCTATCAATCATTCAATCAATGACATTTACTGAGCACCTACTGTGTTCAGAGCACTTTACTAAGAGCTTGGGAGTGTACATTATAATAGTTGGTAGACACATTTCCTTCCCTCAAAGAGCTTATAGACTAGAGGAAAAGCTTACAGTCTAGAGGAGGAGTTTATCGTCTTGAGGAAGAACTTAACTAACCTGAGAAGCAGCGTGGCTCAGTGGAAAAGGCCCAGGCTTGGGAGTCAGAGGTCATGGGTTTGAATCCTGGCCCTGCCCCTCATCAGCTGTGTGACTGTGGGCAAGTCACTTCACTTCTCTGTGCCTCAGTTCCCTCATCTGTAAAATGGGGATGAAGACTGTGAGCCTCACATGGGACAACCTCATTCCCCTGTATCTACCCCAGCACTTAGAACAGTGCTCTGCACGTAGTAAGCGCTTGACAAATACCAACATTATTATTATTATTACTTTTCCATTAATAATAGATGCTCCTTTCATTCATTTACATAGGCATGGTGTGCATAAGGGCAGCTTTAAATATGCCATATTTCAGGACTCAGAAAATAAAATTTTAATAGGCTTCAGTGTTTTAAATGATAAGAATTTTTATACAAGTTCTTTATGACATTTTCTGAGGCCAAAACAGAATATGAGTGAGGTAAACTTTGATTCCTTTAAAGGAGAATTTAATGTATTTCTTTTTTGAAAGACATAGGTAAAAGCTATATCAGGAGTTGTATTAATCCAGAATGATTAATGATAGGATGGATGGCCACACAACTGCTTACTTGACTTTGATTCTTCTAAATCCTGCTTGATTGCTCCTCTAGTAACCTTCTCTATCTTCCTCTTAATTTAATTTCTTAAAATCAAGAGACAAAAGGCAAAGGAGAAAACAAGGTCAGATGCTACAAACATTAAGCACAACACATTCAGGACCAAAGTGTTGTGTGCCACAAGTCCCACATTGGCTACACACACACACACTTAGGTGAATTTAACCATCAGTATTATCATCTTTGAATATGAAGGGCGACTATCTTAAATATGTCCTATTTAATTTTTACTTTGAAGTTTCTCATCAATTTAGAGTATCATTTCATTTATAGTTATTGCTCCTGGTTGCACAAGATAAAGCTGGTTCACCTACCAATTCCCAAGCATTACTGGGACCTACAGTATGTATGATGGCATCTCATCCTTATTTGCTCATTTAGGATATTAAATTCTTCAAATTATATTCTAAGTGTTTTGTTTCCAAGTGTATTCAATCTCTTAGAGTCCATTAATTGTCTCCACAATATTCTATTCAGGAACTCATGTCAGTTCAGTAATGTACTGTTCATTTTATGCCACCTAGAGTAAATTTTCATACAGTCTTCCAAAATTCCTTGAACCTTCAGATTTTTACCAGCCAAAGAATGTTTACTAGTACCTACTACAATTGTTAATGTAATAAGAGAAGTAGCATAGTCTAGTGGAAAAGCCACATACCTGGAAGCCAGAGGATATGGGTTCTAAACCCGTTTCCACCACATGCCTGCTCTGTGGCCTTAGACAAAACCTTAACTTCTCTGTGCCTCAGTTATCTCATCTGTAAAATGGGAGTTCAGTACTTGTTCTCCCTCCTATTTGGACTGCAAACTCAGTGTGGATCAGGGACTTTGTCTGACCAGGTTATCTTGTATCTTCCCCAGCACCTACAACAATGCTTGACACAAAGTAAATGAAGTATGAAGCAAAGAGAAGTTTAGGGACCTGCCCAAGGTCACACAATAGACAGGTGGAGGAGCTGGGATTAGAATCCAGATCCTTCTGACTCTCAGGCCTGTGCCCCATCCACTCGTCTACACTGCTACTCTCATGTCAGACCATGATTTATCTTTTAAGCCAACTCTGGCAACTGCACATGAAGTGGTTCCCTTCAAGATCTTGATATTCACCCCACACTCAGCACTTAGGAACAAATCTCTGATGTATGTAAATATCTGTTTCCCCTTCTAGACAAACTCCTTGTTTTTGGATTGCTCCTTATTTCTCTCATTACATCCTAGCTAGCAAGCCCACTCTGACTGCCACCTACCAAATACTTTAAATATATTTTCCTCTTTATAAATGTTGGATGACAATATTTCACTGTCTTATCTTTTGGGACTTATTCTGAGTTTTCTTTGAGAACTTTTGGGATGTAAGTGAAGGTGTCCCTGTTCATAATTAACATGAGTCAGAATTCTGGGAGGGGCAAGGAAGGTCCATAATCTTGGAAATTGTAATGGTGGTGTGGGCCATTTTAAGCACAACAACATTGTGGGAGAGGGCTATTATACACCAGAAGTTGTCACAGACACTCAAAATAACTTCCAAAAGTTTCTGAGAATTACTTTAGACATTGAAACATTTACATCCAACACTTCTGGCTCTACAGAGGAAAATCTATTTTAAGTAATTGTTGGGTGGGGGTGGAAGTGAGATTGCTAGCTGGGGAGTAGTGAGAGGGAAGCAAGGAACAATCATTTAACTTATTTTGGTCTGTTTCCTCATAATAACAAAACTATTGATAAAGCAATCCCCAAGTTTCATAGCAACTAATCGAAGAAGTGATATTTGTAACATCCCATCTTCCGCCTGGGAAAGTGTTCTGAAAAATCAAAGACCAGAGTACCTGATAATTTCTTCACAATGTATTTTGTGGGAAAGCAGTCCACCCCCTCCTGAGAGCCCTAAAATAATTTCCCGCCACTCCCACTGTTGCCGGTGCTCTGTACCACCTAAAAGGTAGTTAATGAACACTTACACCTCTGGGTGCAGAGCACTGTACTACTCTGTTGGAAAACTACAGTACAACAGATTTGGTAGACATTTTCACTGTACATCAGGAGTTTGTCTAGATGGAGAGATAGACATTAAAATACAAATGCTAACACGAAACAACTTTATGTGTAGAAACCAAGACCGGCATGAAAGTAGATGGTCAGAAAAATGAACAAATCTGGAAAAACAAGAAAGTACCACTTCAATTCATTTTGTTGAAGTAGGAAGTTACAATTTGCAGCCATCTTCTCCAGCATTTAGGTCAGTGTAGAAAACTAATGTTTTCATACCCTTCCTCCATCCACCCTTCCTTCAGTTCTCTCCAGCTGCTTGATGAAAGTTTTAGGACCACTCCAATCAATCACTGAATTAATGCCTGTTGCCACCCCTTCCCCTTCTCCTCCATTTCTCCACTTCCATCTTCCTCTAGAATAAGACCTTCAGAATAAAGAAAAAAAGAAAGAGAAAAAGAAAGGATTTTTTTAAAAATCAAGGACTGCTTCAATTCTCTTCTTCACCTGCCTGCCTGTCTCCACTCCCCATTTCTCCTCCATTTTGTCTGCAGAGTAAAGCTTTCAGATAAAGAAAAAAAATGAAATAAAATGAAACAATAAAGAATTTTTTCTTAAATGACTAGTTCAATTATTTCATCTCTCTGCTTGCTCCCACCTCCATGACTGCTCTAGGACTGGCAGGCTACTGAGGGTGAGCACCATAGGTACACAAATGGAGTGTGTCATGACTGCAATCAGGAGTAGGAAAGTCCTTCAAACTTTTTGCCTTGAGATTTTTAGGCCTGAAAGGACACGGGAGATCATTCACAATTGTCTTGAAAATTGCACCCCTGTTGCAGCACTGAATCTTGTTCTCAACTCCACCAAAGCTGATCCTGTGTTGACATCCATAACTTACAGCCCATGTTTAAATGCCACCTGCTTATTCTCTCCCAGCTCTTAGTAGAGTACTCTGCACACAGTACTACTACTACTATTACTACCATCAGCACCACTCTCCCTCTATTCAAAGCCCTATTGAAGTCATGTTTCCTCCAGGAACCCTTCCCCAACTCAGCTCTCACTGCACCCCATCCTGTTTTTCTTCCCTTTGGGTTAAGCTGTGTACTTAGTCCTAGCTCCAAAGCACTTAAGTAGACACCCCACTCACACTCCCACAGCACTTTTGTGCATATCCTTATGCTTGATTAGCTTCCTTACCTATAATTTATTTTAACATCTGTCTTTCCCACTAGACTGTAAACTGCTTGAGAGCAGAGATTATGTCTACTTATTGTCCATGTTTTGGGAGGGAGGGAATGTATCTACTATTTCCCAAGTTCTTAGTTCAGTGCTTTGCATACAGTAAGCACTCAATAAATGTGATTGATTGATTAACCCATTGATTGATTTTACTTTACAAGGCATTTAGTACAGTGTTCTGCAAAGAGTAATTGTTCAATAAATACCATATGTTAGACTGATTGATTGATCATGGAGCTTACAATCTAGCGGAAAATCAAACAGAACTGACTGATAATGGCAATAGATGGAGACGTATTCACAAGAAACCATATTGATCACTAAGGACTACTTCACAGAGATAGTACAAGCCTTGGGTAGACAGTAAAATAAGTAAGCACCAACCTTCACTAGGAAAACATTACCTACCATAGCCGGGGAGTCAAGGTCCCTGGATTCTAGTGTGGAATGAATTGTTGGACTTTAAAACTTTTAGTTTGACAAATTTGTATTACCTAAACAACTGCTAGTACCTTAGAATCATTTGGATGCGAGTGAACACAGGAATTCCAGATTTTTACCTCTTTCAAGTATCATTTGAAATCAACATGAATTTCATCTTCATCATAATTACTGGAATACAAACCAGAATCTTGTTCACCTCTTTTGAGAGAATGTGTGATAATTAGAGATGGATCTTAACTGAAATAATTTTGTCAATTCAGAATACCTGGTAACAGTATTATGAAAGTAAAAGTATAGTGCCAAGAATAACTGCACACAAAAGGTTTTTTTCTTATTTTCACAATAGATTAAGTAATTTAAGCAAACTGTCCTTTTATAGTGTGGGATATTCCAAAGGGCTATTTAATGGTGTGCTCTAAAAAGAAATCTGCTTTTGTATTTTACTATAAATGCATTTTACTTGACAACTCCTTATTCGTTTTAGCAACAGATTTCTTTTTGGATGAGGAACATATTATAGAAGTATTAAGCTCTTAAACAGGTCTGAGTTTAGTAACTAATATGTTTGTGTATTCTAACCCTAGCTTAGATGTTGATTTGTTATCAGACTTGAGGAGACTGAACTTGTCAGAACTTTGTATTCTTCTACCTGTAAGAAGGAGGTAATGATAAAAATATCTGTTTGAGGGTTATCTTGTGACATTCTGTACACTGGCCCATGTCATATCATCATTGCCATTTGTTGATAATGGTGGCTGTATTTCTCTTTATTTTTTGATGGTCTGTACATTTAAGAAGTCATTTTAGCTCATTATTGATATTGTGACAAATTCCAAGATACAATAGAAAACTCTGCTTTGGCATTGCAGTGCTCAAACTATTTTGGGTTTTGTCATATTCCATGACATCTTCCACCTCTATTGTTTGCTGAATATCACAAAAATTGCTTTCAAATAATAGTTGCAGCTTTAATTAATGTGAGAATATAAATATTTTGTAACATTAAAGGAAAGAGGATTGGTACATGCCATTAAAAATGAATTGCAGAGGGGCCTTGACATGCTGCTTTTAGAAAACCATGCATATACCTCTTTCTTTTTCCATTTGTCCCTGACCTGTGTCTACTGCTGCTGAGTTTCAAACTCAGCTCCTTTTCCATTAGAAGCCTCTTTGTTGTGGATTATAGTCAATGATGTAGCGTGCTTGTTGTAATAGTTGGTGGAGCATTCTCAGACTTATTTTCACAGTTAAAGCAGTGTTTGGCTAGACAGTCTATGAATTTCAAAGGTCATTTTCAGACAACTCAAGAAAGATCCTATCCTTTCTAATACCACAAATTAATTGTAACATTTTCCAAAGTCAAAATCACTTAAGGTGATTTATATTAGGCTTTCAAATGGCCATTTGCCCATGAAAAGAAACAACTTATAATGAGTGAGCAATAAAGAAAACTGAATTCATTTGTTTCAGTATATGGATACATCCTGAGTGAAGGGGGGACTGGCAAATTTTCTTTACTTTGTGAAAGCTTAATTTCTATGAGGGTTTTTTATATGTTGGTGTTTAAAGAAAACTGACATAAATGCTTCATAATGAGAGAAGATTGTATAACTATTTGCAGAAACAAATATTGAGTGCATTTATGTCATCTAGACACTAAATTTTGTATAATTTGGGTCTTGAGAATGGTGATACTGGAGGTACATTTGAGAGTCATGTCATATTGGGGAAAATCTTGGGCAGATGCCTGAGGACTAGGTCCACTTCGTTCTTGTAAATTAGTGCAATAATATTGTCTGATATGGGTATTTTTATATTTTCCAAGACATTGATTTCAGATAGGATAATTTCCCCAAAATTGGAGCTAGGAACAGGTCACCACATTTCATCTGGCCTATGAGTTCATCATAGCTTTCTCACCATGTATGTAAAATTCCCTTTTTGTCTGTTATGAGAGCGTTTCCAATCATCATTCTTTATTGGTGCCACAACAGTATATACAGTCTCTTGTGAAATAAAGAAGTCTTTAGTTTAGAAGAGTCAGCAAGTGCCTGGCTCACTTCAATTTTAAAATTGGTCATAGCAAAGTTTCCAAGATGTCACCAGAATTACCATTTTCAAGAATAAAGGAAAGAGAGATAACAGTGGAAAAAATGAGAAAACCTTTGCTTTCAATTGCAGGCAAGATTTCCCACAACTGATAGAGAAGCAAATAAGGACCCAATATCTTGTAACAAGTAGGGGAAATCAGTTCCTTTCCACAAAGAGCTTTCAGTCTGTCATTCCTTCCCTGTGATTCTCCTGCCATTTTTCCTCAGATTTTAATCATGGTAAAAGGTTGCTGGAGAATATGAACATGAAGCAGGCAGAACAAATCCAGTGAAACACATGCTCAAAAGCCATGGGAATTGACAATGGACTCTTGGGAGACTATTTCATCCTGGCATTCATTCATTCATTCATTCAATCATATTTTCTGAGTACTTACTGTACTCAGAGCACTGTACTAAGCTCTTAGGAGAGTACAAATCAAAAATAAACAGTGACATTCCCTGACAACAAGTGAGCTTACAGTATAGAGTGCGGGAGACAGACATCAATATAAATAAATAAAATTACAGAGAGGTACATGAGTGCTTTGGAGCTGAGAGTGGGGGAGAGCAAAAGGACCATGTCAAAGTGATACAGATGGGAGTAGGAGATGGGGAAAAGTGGGGTTTAGTCTGTGAAACACTCTTGGAGGAGATATGCCTTCAATAAAGTTTTGAAGTGTGGGAGAGTAATTGTCTGTCGGATTTGATGACAGAGGGTGATCTAGGCCAGAGGCAGGATATGGGCTAGGGTTTGACAATGAGACAGGTAAAATCGAGGTACAGTGAAAAGGTTAACACTAGAGACTGAAGTGTGAGCGCTGGGATGTGTGAGCGCTGAAGGAGAGAAGCGAGGTCTGGTAAGAGAGTGCTTTAAAATCAATGGTGAAGAGTTTTTGTTTGATACAGAGGTGGATGGGCAACCACTGGAGTGTTTTGAGGAGTAGGGTGACATGCTCTGATCATTTTCGTAGAAAAATAATCTGGTAGTAGTGTGAAATATGGACTGGAATGGAGAGAGACAGGAAGTTCGGAGACCAGCAAGGAGGCTGATTCAGTAATACAAGTGGGATAGGATGAGTGATTGTATAGCAGTTTGGATGTAGAGGAAAGGGTGGATTTTAGTTATGTTGTGAAGGTGGGGCTGATTGGATTTAGTGATGGATTAAATGAGTGCTCTGAATGAGAGAGAGGAGTCAAGAATAATAACACCAAGGTTAAGGGCTTATGAGACTGGAAGGATAATGGTACCATCTACAGTGATGAGAAAGTCATGCGAAGGAAAGGGTTTGAGTGGGAAGATAATGAGCTCTTGTCTGGATGTAGTAAGTTTGAGGTGATAGATGTACATTCAGGTAGAACTGCACTGAAGGCAGGAGGAGATGTGAGACTGCAGCGAGCATGCAGGCATTCAGCAAAGAGTCCAGGGATTTCTCTTTTTAACAAGGTTTCATAAAGACTGGGATTCTTGGACAAAAAAACAGAGACAGAAACATGGTCTGTTTGGAACAAACCTATTAATGCAGCACTAGTACTAACCCTAGTAGGAATGACCCAGGCCCAGGTTAGTCCCCAAGGTGAGAGCAATCATCAGGGCTTACATTCTTTCCTTCACCCTCTACATAAAATAATGATAAGCCCTTTTTAAAAAAGAGGTCGAACTACTTAATGAATTAAGAAAAGGCAATTAGACATGAAGAGCCCTGCTTAACCATAACAGAAATGAATGGGATTCATTCAATCATATTTATTGAGAGTTTACTGCATAGAGAATACTGTATTATGCTCTTGGGAGAGTACAATACAACAATAAACAGACACATTCCCTGCCCACAGCGTGCTTACAGTCTAGAAACAAGTTTACAGTCTAATAATAATAATAATGTTGGTATTTGTTAAATGCTATGTTCCAAGCACTTTTCTAAGCGCTGAGGTAGATACAAGGTAATCAGGGTGGTCCCACGTGGGAGCCATAGACTTAATCCCCATTTTACAGATGAGGGAACTGAGGCCCAGAGAAGTGAAGTGATTTGGCCAAGGTCACACAGCTGATAAGTGTCAGAGCTAGGAGTAGAACCCATGACCTCTGACTCCCAAGCCCAAGCTCGTTCCACTAAGCCACACGACTTCTAGAGGAATGCCTGCCCAAAAAGAGAATTGGACTTATCCATATGAACATAAGAACATAGAGCATATATAGCTTACTTCAAGTAATTATGCAAAGTAAAGGGTTTTTTTATTTCCATGAAAATAATGATAATTGTAGTATTTGTTGAGCAGTTACTCTGTGCCAAGACAATGTGCCTGGTGGATAGCATATGCAACTGGGGGTTCAGAAATGGGTTTCACTCAGGACTCCATCACCTACCTGTTGTGTGAATTTGGCCAAGTCACTTAACCTCTCTGTGCCTCAGTTTCTATCTGTAAATGAACTATTAGACTGTTAAGTCCTACACTGGGACCCTGAATTATGGCTAACCTGATTATCTTGCAATTACTAGGATCCCTGCTCCCTGGAAGCCCTGTGCATACTTAACCATAGGGATTGAAGTTGCTTAAGCATACCTCCTGCACTTAGAGAAGCTACCGATTAATGCCATTTTCCCATCGTGATCCCCGGGACCCTATTTCCAATATGTCCCCTGTGAATTGGCCATAGCCTTCCAGCCTTTCTACCAGATGGCCAAGTGATTCTTCTGAAACCTGAAACCTTCTGATAGTGTGAGGTCCATGTGGCTCAGGGAAGTACCTGACCTACTTAATAGGGTTTAGAATAGAGCTTGACATATAGTAAGCAGTTAACAAAGATAATAATGATAATAATAGCATTAATTATAGTAATGATGACAATAATGGTAATAATAATAATAATGAATGTGACTCCCAGGGACATTGCTTCTGATATACTCTGTGCCTGACAGGCCATGAGGATTTCAGCTGCTGGAGTGCAGCCATGGCCTCTCCACAGATGACTGGGTGAATAATGCTGTAATAATAATAATAATAAATAATAATGGTATTTGTAAAGCGTTTGCTATGTGCCAAGCACTGTTCTAAGCACTGGGGTAGATACAAGGTAATCAGGTTGTCTCACTTAGGGCTCACATTCTTAATCCCCATTTTACAGATGAGGTAACTGAGGAACAGAGAAGTGGAAGTGACTTGCCCATGGTCACAGCAGACAAGTGGTGGAGGTGGGATTAGAACCCACGACCTCTGACTCCCAGGCCCATGCTTTATCAACTAGGCCATAATACTGCTCTAGGTCTATATAATTCTGTATAGACTCTGCTTCTATGTTTCTCAGACATATGTATAGAACTATAGATAAATTAATTAATGTTGGTATTTGTTAAGCATTACTATGTGACAAGCACTGTTCTAAGGTCTGGAGTAGATATCTGTATCTGGTTGGATATCTGTCTTAATCCCTATTTTATGATGACCGGAACTGAGATACAGAGAAGTTAAGTGACTTGCCCAAGGTCACACAGCAGATAAACAGCAGAGCCAGTTTTAGAACACAGGTCCTTCTATCTCCTAGACCCATGTTTTATCAACTAGGTCATAACACTGCTCTAGCTCAATAGACGTCTACATAGCCATATAGATATATGTATGTGCGTGTGTGTGTGTGTTGTGTGTGTGTGTCCAAGGGTACACATATAAAATCATCATAAGTATCAAATGGCAAATGGCCTATTTTGTCAATGAGTTAGCTGTATGACCTTCAGGAAGTCACTTAAGACCAAACACTTTCTACCTCAGCATCCTTATATTTAAAATGGAGATAATAATACCTGTACCTCCTGGGATGTGGTAAGAATGAAATAAGATGAATAATGTAAAAATGCATTTGAAAAAATAAAAATGTTCCACAAATCTAGAGAAGCAGTGTGGTCTAGTGGAGAGAGCACGATCCTGGGAGTCAGAAGGACTTGGGTTAATCAAATTAATTGTTCTGTTCCTCAATAACTCATGTGTAAAATGGGCATTAAGCCTGTGAGCCCCATGTGGAACATGGACTGTAGCCAACCTGATTAGTTTGTATCTTCCTCAGTGCTTAGTACAGTGTCTGGCACATACAGTAAACATCATATTCCACACATATAGAAGTTGAATCTTATTAACCCTCCTCAGCCCCAATATCATCATTATTTATTACCTGTGCCTCATGTGTCTGAGCAACATCATTATCACTTTGCAAAATTATTTTAAATTTGAAGACTGCATATCCACACATCAAACAAATAATCCTAATTATATAATCCCATTCTCAGGAGGTTATCCCATCTTGACTTTGTATCCTATCCTTATTTCAACCAATAACTAGTATTTTTTGAGTAAAAAACCATTGGGGGATTATAGTGGAATAGGTGGATATGATCCCTACCCTCAAGGATTAAAATCTTGGGGTCATCTATGAATTTTACGAACATGTTTTCTATTCCATCAAATAAGTTTTAAATGTAATTAATAGTCTGCTAGTTCTCAACTCTGGAAGACAGGAACATCACTCATTATTACCTTAAGTGAAGATTGACTTATTAGAAAAGTGGCATAAATTATATTTTCTCATTTACAAACTTTGATAAAAAATCAATGACTAGTGTGTATTAGTAGAGGAGCAGCATGGCTCAGTGGAAAGAGCCCGGGCTTTGGAGTCAGAGGTCATGAGTTCGAATCCCAGCTCTGCCACTTGTCAGCTGTGTGACTGTGGGCAAGTCACCTAACTTCTCTGTGCCTCAGTTCCCTCATCTGTAAAATGGGGATTAAGAGTGTGAGCACCACGTGGGACATCCTGATTCCCCTGTGTCTACCCCAGCGCTTAGAACAGTGCTCGGCACATAGTAAGCGCTTAACAAATACCAACATTATTATTATTATTATTAGATGACTTGTGAGTTTGTCTGTCGACTGATTATCAGTGCATCACTATTCAATTGAAAGTAAAACTTCTTTGAATAATAAAGTGACCCTGTGACCAGAATATCCTCCTCAAAATGAAATGAATCTACAGCAAATCAGGTATATGGCATCCTATTCTGTACATTAATTAGCAACCAAAATCTAGCTATAACAGGGTATAGCAGGGTAACACTGTTAACTGGAGATCTATGGCTCTCATTCCTGTTCTCCAAATAACTAGTTATATAGTAAGAATGGAAATGGCCTGTTTCATTTCAGTTGCATCAGTCAGCAGAGGAAAGATCCAGACAAACAACCCACAGTAAATCGCTTGGCACAAAAGTTTTGAAATGCAAAGCTCCTTACAAGCTCCAAACAATGGAGGTGCTTAGGCCCAGAACAGTTTTATCAACTAGAGACTCTTGGAACGTTTCTCCCAAAAGAGCAAAAGCCCAAACTGTGCCCACAAGTTTTCAAAAATAATCAGTTTCAAATTTTGATATCAGCAGATTAATTCCATGTTTGTTTCCAGTTCACTTCAGTTTGACAGTGTTCCAGCATTTCCAATAATGGAAAATAGCCAGTAACTTCATGGTTATTTATCAGTCTATTAAGGTGAGTTATATAGGTGAAAACCTCATTCTTTCACTATAACTATAAACAGCTCAGTGGAGCAGAAATTTAATGAACTATAAAAGCAAAAACAAATACTAACAATTCCCACTGATTAAAAAAAAAAAAAAAGGAAAGAAAATTCCAGGCTCTAGAAACAGGATTGCAACCAATTTGAAAATATGACATTTTTGTTAGCAGAACAAACTTACTGCTTCATGAAAGAAAGATAGGATGGGTAACCTCTGGAAACAATGTTTAAAACACTGAAGTAGGCTTACTGTCTGAAAAGGAAATGTCATTTCCTGATGGCACCAGAAATTAGAATGGAACCATTTCTTTTACATTTCTCCTTTTTATGTATGGACATTGTCATTTTTATCTTCGATCCCAGTAGCTTATTAATTTCAGGTATAATGGGGCAAAATCATTCAATTAATTGTATTTACTGATCACTTATTATGTGCAGAGCACTATACTAAGCACTTGGTAGAGTACAATACTATAAAATTAGCAGACCCATTTCCTGCCCATAATGAGCTTACAGTCTAGTGGGGGAAACAGACATTAATATGAATAATTAGCTAATTGGCAATACATAATTTAAAAAATATGTGCATAAGGGCTGTGTGGTTTAGGGTGGGGCGAGTACATATGTCCAAATGTCAGATTGAAGTGCATAAGTAATGCAGAAGACAGAGCAAACCAGGGAAAAGAGGGCTTAATCAGGGAAGACCTCTTGGACCTTAGAAATGCTTTGAAGGTGGAGAGACAGTTTAGCATATGTGGAGAGGATGGGAGTTCAAGGCTAGGTGTTGACAATGAGAAAGATAAGATGGGGGCACAGTGAGTAAATTGGTGCTGGAGGAGCCAAGTGTGCACTCTGGGCAGTAGTAGGAGATTAATGAGATGAGTTAGGGTGGGACAAGCTTTAATCCCAGTGTTAAGGAGTTTCTGTTTGATGCTGAGGTGGATGGGTAGCCACTAGAGGTGCTTAAGGAGTGGGAAGAGAAGAACTGTACATTTTTGTTGATAGATGATTCATGCAGCAAAATGAAATTTAGAAAGAAGTGGGGAGAGACAGAAAACGAGGAGGTCAGCTAGGGGGCAGATGCAGTAGTTAAGGCAGGCTATCGTAAGTGCTTGAATCAGCATGGTAGCATTTCTGATGGAAAGGGAAGGTCAGACTGTAGCAAAGTTGTGAAGATAGAACCATCAGGATTTGGTGACAGTTTGTATATATGGGTGGAATGAGAGACATGAGTGGAGGACAATTCCAAGGTTATGAGCTTGTGAGGAAGGGAGGATAGTGGCATTGTCTATAGTGATCGGAAAGGCATGGGAAGGACAGGGTTTGGGTGGAAACACGAGTTCAATTTTGGGCATGTTTAATTGAGGTGTTGGCAGGACATATAAGTAGAGATGTCTTGAAGGTAGGAGGAAATGCAAGATTGCAGGGAAGGACAAAAGAGTTGAGAATAGACTTTGGGTTTGAAGACTTGTCTTGGCAGAGGAGGATAGGGAAGGAGTAAAGCAGTGTGTCATTAAGCCTTCACAAAATTTAAAGCATTTGGAAAGCTGTCTGTGGCTGCTGAACCACTGGACTTTGAATAGTCTGCTTGTACAAAAAGAACCCCAAAACAGGTTCGTTTTTGAGTTATGATGTTTTGGAATTCTTATTGTAAATTGAACTAGTGTGATTTTTTTTTATCTGTACATACTTCATATGGTCTCCTTAAACCAAAGCACTCCCTCCTTTTAAACTGTGAGCCCTCTGAGAGCTTAGTACAATACTTTGCATGTCCTAGGAGCTCAACAAATCAATGAATCTCACAAATTAATGAAGAAATGGCTTAAAATTTGAACAATCATCTTGTCTCAATGTGAATTTACAGTTTTAATATAGAAGGGATGTTGATTGATAATGTGAAATTCTTACCTATGCCTCAGGGGATTCTAACCAATAAAAATTATTATCAAATTATTTTAATCCTTGTCAGGAGTTGAGTAAGAAAAATATTTTATATCTTGGCTATCTTTAGTTACTTCCTTTTCATTGTTTACATTGACCTTGAAATAGATTACAAGTCCCTTAAAGGTAGGGACTCAGTGAAACACACAAGCTCATTGTGGGCAAAAAATGTCATTTTTTATTGTTGTGTTCTACTTTCCCAAGTGCTTAGTACAGTGGTCTGCACACAGTACATGCTCAATAAATATGACTAAGTGTAGGAATGAATACAGTGTTCCAATACATTTAGAGTCCAAACCAATCTTTTTCCCACAAGAATGTTAGAATTTAATCCCAAAGATATTTTTTCTTACATTAGGGGATGGGATTGTCAGAGAAATTAAGGAAATATTCTGAACTGTAAATTTCCAGGTCCAACAGGACTATGCGTATTGAACCTCTGAGACTCTGATGGACTCTGATGTCCTTTCAAAAATTAGTCTAGTAATCAGATCCTAGAGGTGAGATACAAGGATCAAATCATTTCCATTTATATTTTTTTCATTCTTCACTTTTTCTACCTAATAAAATGTCTATTCCCAATAAATTCTGGTGCTTTTTGGCAAGGCATTTTCTTCTGTAAATGCCAAAGGGATTTTCAATCTTGTATCCTGCCTTCCAACAGATTTTTAATAGAGCTATTTCAAAAAATAAACGATTGATAAACAGGTTCAGCTAGTGTGAAAATCCTAGTATGTACCAAGGTACAGATGAATAAAATGTAATTTTGAGTTTTGAAGAGATAGCTAACCCTACAATGTATACCTTTAAAAATAAGGCACTAACACAAATTGCTCAATTAAACTCAAATTACAATTTCACTTGGAAAAAGTATTAAAGTATTAAGTACAGTTTCACAGTCTCTTTGTTCCAAATTTGCTAAAAAGTAACAAAAAAGAAATGATAGAATAAAGTAAAAACACTCAATCCACAGTCAAAGACAAGGAGGTCCTGGGACATAGAGGTAAGCTGGAGCTTTGAGGGAGCTGGTGAGTTTGGGTCTGGATAGAAGGTAAGGTATCAGGGTGACCTGGAAGCCCCGGTGGGGAGTGCTGTGGAGAGTGCTACATATCACACCATTTCCTTCATTTCTCCCAGGTGGAAGTTTCCCTTTGGTGCTGCAGGGCAGAATGAAATTGCTCATCTGAAAGAAGTAATCTATGATGCTTTTTACCACTCCAGAAAAAATGCAGTAATAATGATGATGATGATGATGATGATGATGATGATGATAATAATGACTGTGGTATTTAAGTGCTATGTGCCAAACATTGTACAAGATGTTGGGGTCAATCCCTACTTCCTTCCCTAACAACCAGCTTCAAATGTTTTCTCTCGAGGGGCTTCTTCCCCTCTGATATCGAAGATGCCCATGTCTCCACTATCCTAAAAAACCCTCCCTTGATCCCATGGCTCCTTCCAGTAATTGCCTCATTTCCCTCCTACCATTCCTCTCTAAACTCATTGAGTGAGAGTCTACA
This sequence comes from Ornithorhynchus anatinus, assembly GCF_004115215.2. Taxonomy (NCBI): domain Eukaryota; kingdom Metazoa; phylum Chordata; class Mammalia; order Monotremata; family Ornithorhynchidae; genus Ornithorhynchus; species Ornithorhynchus anatinus. The sequence continues at coordinate 115,455,693 of NC_041729.1, forward strand.
CATGTTGTCTCAAATTCCTCTCCTTCAATTCTCTCCTTGAACCCTTCCAGTCTGGCTTCCATCCCCTTCATTCCACAGAAACCACTCTCTCAAATGTCACCCACAATCTCCTTCTTGCCAAATCCAGTGACTTCTATTCCATCCGAATCCTCCTCGAACTCTCAGGTGCCTTTGACACTGTGGACCACCTTCTCCTGCTAGAAACGTTATCCAACTTTGGTTTCACTGACTCTGTCCCCTTTTGGTTTTCCTCTTATCTCTCTGGATATTCATTCTCAGTCTCTTTCATCGGCTCCTCCTCTGCCTCCCACTCCCTGTATGGATTCTTCAAGGTTATATTTGGGGTCCCCTTCTATTCTCCCTCCACACCACTCCCTTGGAGAACTGATTTGGTCCTGATGCTTCAACTACCAGCTGTATGCATTTGATACCCAAAACTACGTCTGCAGCCCTCATCTCTCTTGTTCCTTTCTGCAGTCTTGCATTTCCTCTTGCCTTTAAGGCATCTCTACTTGGATGTTCTCATATCACCTCAAGCTTAATATGTCCAAAACTGAACTCTTTATCTTCACACCCAAACCCTGATCTGCCCTGACTTTCCCATCACTGTAGATGGCTTCACCATCCTTCCTGTCTCACAAGCCTGTAACTTTGGCATTATCCTTTACTCCTCTCTGTCATTCAACCCACTTGTTCAATCCATAACTATATCCTGTAATTCCTCTATATCCTGTAATTTCCTCCTTCACAAATGGCTAAAATCCTCCCTTTCCTCTGCATACAAACTGCTACCACATAATACAATCACTCATCCTGTTGCACCTGGATTACTGCCTCTTACTGCATCAGCCTCTTTGCTGACCTCCCAGATTCCTGCCTCACCCCACTCCAGTCCATACTTCACTCTGTTGCTCAGATCACCTTTCTACAAAAATGGTCAGGACTTGTCACCCCGCTTCTCAAAAATCTCCAGTGGTTGCCAACTATGTCCGCATCAAACAAAAACTCCTCAACACCGGCTTTAAGATACTCCATCACCTTGCCCCCTACCTCAACTCGCTACTCTCCTTCTACACTCCAACCTGAACACTTCACTCCTCTAGTGCTAACCTTCTCACCTTGCCTCAGTCTCACCTGTCTCACTACTGGCCCACATCCTGCCTCTTGCCTGGAACACACTCCCTCCTCAAATCTGACAGAGAATTATTCTCCCCCCTCTTCAAAAGCTTATTGAAGTCACATCTCTTCCAAGAGGAGTTTTCAAACTAGTTCTCCTTTTCTCTTCTACCACTCCCTTCTGTGTCACTCTGACTTACTCCCTTAGTTCTTCCCCCATCCAAGCCCCACAGCACTTATGTACATATCTGTAATTCATTTATTTACTGTAAGCTTGTAAGCAAGACTGTAAGCTTGTTGAGGCCTATGTCTATGTTTACTGCTGTGTCATACTCTCCCAAATGCTTAGTAAAGTCCTCTGTACACAGTAAATGCTCAATAAATATGAGTGAATGAATGAAAAAATGAATACAGTGTGAAAGGATCAGACACAGTTCCCATACTCCAGTGGGCTCACAGGCTAAAAGGAACAAATAATAGATTGTTAATCCCAGTTCTACTGATGAGAAAACTGAGGTACAGAGAAGTTAAGTGACTTGACCAAGATTACACAGCAGGCATGTGGCAAAACTGGTATTGGGTGAAACTCCATCCCAGTCACACGAAAGGAGGAGCTGAGCACAGAGTGTTAAGTTGTGGTAGGTTCTGATTGACTAGTTGACTCCTTCCTTGAGCAGGTGGCCACTGTCATTGTTCTTTCCTTCTCCTGATTTAAAAACAACAAGGAAAAATGATACTCCCAGCTTGCTGTCAGTTGGTAGTGTGTCTGTTTATTGTTCTCTTGTACTCTCCCAAGAGCTTAGTACAGTACTCTGCAAATAGTAAGCACTAAATAAGTATGATTAACTGACTGCCGTACCCTCTTTTATCCAGGAGCTGAATAGTCTTCCTAAAAGCCCATATCAGTTGCTTTGCATTGGCTGCTGCTAGTCACGCGAGACTGCGAAAGAGAGTGACACATCCACTGTCCACATGGATTTTATATGCCAACAGGGTATACAGACATCCAAATAATTACAAATAGAACAAAGAAAATGAATAACTGACTGCACAATGATTCATTCATTCTTTCATTCAATCAAATTCTTTGAGTGCTTACTGCATGAAGTGCATCGTACTAAATTCATTCATTCATTCAATTGTATTTATTGACCTCTTACTGTGTGCAGAGCACTGTACTAAGTGCTAGGGAAGTACAATTCAGCAACAAGTAGAGACAAATGCTTGGGAGAATACAGTATAACAGTAAACAACAATTGACTGCATATTTGATTTATAAATATTTGTATCTCTTATCTCCTTTAGGAGTGTAATCTTCATGAGGGCAGGTAATGTCACTTCTTTGTTTATGTTTCACAACACTTAGTACAGTGCATTATATCTGATGGGTGTAAATTATAATTAAAAATGCAAATATTAAATACTATTACTGGCTGAACCATAGCTTAGTTTTTAAAACTTTCCAGCCATAAAGAAAATAAATCCTGAGTTTAAATCATCAACATTTTCATCATTGTTATTATAATTTTATTTTATTTTATTTATTAAGTGCTTACAATGTGCCAGACACTGTACTAAGTGCTGGGATAGATAGAAAGTTGTCAGGCTGCACACAGATCCTGTCCCTCTTGGGACTCGGAGTCTTAATTCCCATTTTACAAGTGAGATAACTCAAGCACAGAAAAGTTAAGTGACTTTCCCAAGGTCACACAGCAGACACGTGGTAGAGACGGGATTAGAACCAAGATCCTTCTGACTCCCAGGCCCATGCTCCATCCAGGAGGCTATGCTGTTTCTCTAAGTATGTCTTGCTTTAGTCTTTGCTATAAGAATTGCCTGATTCATCACATTAGTATGACAGTGAAAGCTGTCACAGCTTGTCATTGAAGACAGCAGAATCCTTTTGTATCAATGAAGTAGAGTAGCACAGTATACTTAGAGAGCTAGAGAATTACAATGTGATCAGAGGAAAAATCACTTTTTTTAAAGTAACATTCAAATATTGAGGAAAACAGCTATCTTCTTTCTTAGAATAGATTTAAAAAACCAAATAGTTTTTTCTAGAGGTGAATTCTACCCTTCTAATTCTCAGCGCGCGTCTTCTTTTTAATGGAGTTTCTCCTTAGCACTTCCTTCATTTTATGAAAAGTTTTGTTTATTTACAAACGGCACACCTAGTCGTCTTCAAATGCAGAGAATGTATATGGGGGGGCCAGCCTAGTGTAATGTTGGACAAAATAAAGACAGAATCTTCATATCTCTCCTCAGCCCAAACGATCTATGAATCATTAGCCAGCTAATGGCTGAGTCTGCATGGGGCAAACCTATAGCCAACTAGAAAAAAATGGCAGTCCACATGTTTTGTAATAGCCCTAAGGAAGTCCGCCTCATTAACTGGTAATTATATGGGGATTTGCTACTAATATTTTTGTGTAAAATTCAGCTCAGGAGAATTAAAGATCAGTAGACAGAAATCATGGATCCAGATACATTTCCTGTGAACTGTATTTTTGGGTGTAATCCCTAATTGAGCCTTTGAACTGCTGAACTACTCTGATCTCTTTTCTCCACTCCCTGCCCTTAGCACTTTGAGATAGTGTTACTTTAGTCTAGAACTAAGACCAGGACTGGTGGTGGGGTCACCTATAAGAAAAGAGAACCAAAATAGATAAGCACATGATCCAAGAAAATATGCACAAGCCAGAGTCTAGAGGTCTGGGTCCAACATGAGATCCAGAGGTAGTACAATAAAACAAAGGAGGTAGAATTGATTTTTATTTCCTACCCTCTACAATTAAAAAAATTATGTCTTGTGGGCTGAATAATTCATTCTAACAGACAGGGAGTAGGAGTGTCCATGGTCCAAAACCTGTGGTGCTGAATAGCGGTAAGGAAAGGAGTCATGGAGAGAAAGCTATAAAGCAAGGCAAATCAATAAATCAATAAATGGTATTTTCTGAGCACTAACTGGGTAAAAAAGCACTGTACTAAGCAGTTGGAAGAGTACAATACAATAGAATTTATAGGCATGATCCTTGGGAGCTTAGAGTTTAGAGGGAGACAGACACTGAAATGAATTGAAGATAGGGGAAATGGCAGAATACAGTGATATGTACACAAGTGCTGAGGGCAGTGCAAACTTCAAGTTTTAAGGGGTACAAATTATCGGAATAGGCAATGATGAAGGGAGAATGAGAAGGGGCACAGAGGGCCTACTGAGAGAAGGTCTTATGAAAGAGATGTTATTTTAATAGGATTTTGAAGATGAGTAGAACAGCGTACTGTCAGATTGAAGGTATATTGGGCCCTAGGATATTGGTATGGATCGAGTTCCAGATCAAAAGACATGGGCAAGGGGTTGGCTTTGAGATAGATAAGATCAATTTACTGTTAGTAGTCTGGTATTCAAGGTGTTAAATATGCATTTTGAGTTGTAGTAGGCGATCAGTCAGGTAATCAATCATATATGCTGCAGAGCACTATACTAATTGCTTGGGAGAGCACAATGTAAGAAGAAACAGATATGTTCCCTATCCATAATGAGCTTACAGTCTAGAGAGAGAGACAGACATTAATATAAATAAATAAATTAAGGATAAGTAAATAAGCACTTTGGGGCTAGTGCAGGGATGGTGGTGAATAAAGGGAACAAGTCAGGATAATGCAGAAGAGAGTGAGGTAAGAGGAAATAAGGGCTTAGTCAGGGAAGGTCTCTTGGAGAAGATGTGCCTTTAATAAATTTTGAAGTTAAGAAAAGTAATTGTCAGATATGAAAATGGAGGGAGTTCCAGGCCAGAAGCAGAATATCTGAGAGAGGTCAGTGGTGAGATAGATGAGATTTAGGTACAGTGAGTAGGTTAGCCTTAGAAGAGTGTTTTGTGTGGGATAGGTTGTAGTATAAGAGTAGTGAGGTGAGGTAGGAAGGACAAGGTGATTAAGTGCTTTAAAGCTGATAGTAAGGAGTTTCTGTTTGATGTGGAGGTAGATCGGTAATCACTGCTGGTTCTAGAGCAGTGAGAAAACATCAACTGAAAATAAATCAAGCAGCAGAGTGAAGTATGGACTGGAGTGGGAAGAGACAGAAGGCAGGGAGAGAGAGAAGGCAGGGAGATCAACAAGTAGGCTGACCACCTCTAGGAGACATTCCCCAACTGATTCTCCAACTTCCTGCTTATGTCATTTTAACATTACCAGGGGTTTTCCAACCTAAAACTGCTGAAAGAGCCCCAGAATCAATGCAGAAGTTCTCAGACCACAACCAGTTTCTACTGGGTCTGAAAGCCTTCCACATTTCTCATTCTACCGCAGGGACTTGAGCCATCTTATTCACTACATCCCAAGTTCTTGCACCCCTCCTTCTCCTAAGTGCGGAGCTATAGACATCCTTGGGGAAGCCATGTGGCTCAGTGGAAAGAGCCTGGGCTTCAGAGTCAGAGGTCATGGGTTCAACTCCCGACTCTGCCATTTGTCAGCTCTGTGACTGTGGGCAAGTGACTTAACTTCTCTGTGCCTCAGTTATCTCATCTGGGGATTAACTGTGAGCCTCACATGGGACAACCTGATTACCCTGTATCTACCCCAGCACTTAGAACACTGCTCTGCACATAGTAAATGCTTAACAAATACCAACATTATTATTATTAATCATGTGTATACTCTTACTAGTAATATACATACTGTAGTCCATGTTTTGCTATTTGAATCTGTTTTTCTTACCCATTAGATTTCCCAATACCCATTTTCTTACCCTAACCCAGTGATCTACACAACAATAGATTTTCAATAGATGGTATTGATGAAGATGATAATAACAATAATCATAATAATAATTGTTAAGCACTTACTATGTGCCAAGAACTGTTTTAAGCGCTGCAGTAGATACAAGTTAATCAGGTTGGAAACAGTCCCTGTCCCACATGGGACTCTCAGTTTTAATCCCCATTTTACAGATGAGGTAACTGAGGCCCAGAGAAGTTAAGTGACTTGCCCAAGGTCATTTAGCAGATATATGTCAGGGTCAGGATTAGAACCTAGGTCCTTCTAACTTCCAGGTCCATGCTTTATGCACTAAGCCATACTTATCTGCTTCAGAAAGTCACCAGGCATGTTCATTCATTCTTTCAACAGTCCACAGTAGGAAGTAAGCACTCAGTTGACTGGCTGACTGAGCAAGATTGAGGGTATTTGTTAAGTGCTTACTATGTGCAGAGCACTGTTCTAAGCTCTGAGGTAGATACAGGGTAATCATGTTGTCCCACGTGAGGCTCACAGTTAATCCCCATTTTACAGATGAGGTAACTGAGGCACAGAGAAGTGAAGTGACTTGCCCACAGTCACACAGCTGATGAGTGGCAGAGCCAGGATTCGAACCCATGACCTCTGACTCCCAAGTCCGGGCTCCACTGAGCCACGCTGGAATCACACTGGTCATATGGGAAAAGGAATATTCTCTGTATAAGGAACTTCATCTGCATATGAATCACAAGTAGAGAATCTGCAAGAAAAAGTAGTCAGAATAAGAGTTTTCTAACCCAAGACAGAGGTCTTAAATATATATTTCCTATAAATATATATCTAAACCTGAAATATGCAGATATGAAGTTTTCCTTTGTATATATTTATGGAGGTATTCCTATGATTTGTGATTCTTCAGCAATTAGGCACATGGACCTGTATTTCAGAAGGTTGTGCTGTGAATTTGGCAATGTAAATTTAGAAAAAAATCAGGAAGGAGGATTTATTCAATTCTTAGAAAAATACTGTTTTTGGAAGGTAACAGAAAAGAACGAATTTGACTATTAAGCTTTGTTGTAAATTTGAAACAGAGAAAATCCAATTAAAAAGAAATTTAAAGCAACTCTGTGTATCCTGCAAGCACTTATAAATCATCATCATCATTATCAAAAGCATTGACTTTCTATCTACACTGTGCAGAGCACACTTCCGAGTGCTTATGAGCATGCAGAAATGAAAAGCACAGTCCATTACCTCAAGAAACTAGCAATCTAAATCAAGTTTGGGAATCATTTTTGTGATGTCATCTTATTTTTTAAGGTGTTAATTACAAGTCAAGGGATAAACTGTGGATAGGCCAGAGACATTTTCAGCCTTTCAGCCTTACACAAGCCATATAGTATTCTTCCCTTTTCAACCCTATCTCCTCCAAGTCCATGGATAGTCCAGTTAAACTTCACTCTGTACAAAGCTGATTAACAGAAGATCAGACTAATCTTCTATTTGTCTTGTATCTCATTCTATGTCTTTGGTCTCTAGGTCTCTGCATTATTGAGTCTCTCAGATCCTTAGGTTTCTCTCTTCCTTGGGATCTTTCACGTTCTCAACTCTCTTCGTCCTTGTCTCTTTTCCTGACTCTCCTGGACCATATCTTGGGCACCCTGACTCTGGTCTCTTAAGGAGTCCACAATGAATTGTTACATTTTGTGCAAAGAAAAGCAATCAGGCAAATCCTTCAGGATGATCCCATAAAAGAGCACTCCTAAGTTCTTCCTGCATGAAATTATGAAGTTGCCTCCTTTTCTGAGCAGGGGAAGGCTCTGGGGCAAAGGTAGGCAAGACTTTCCTTCAAAGCTTACCCCTGCATCAGGGGCAGAAGGGATGGAGTTTGTCTGGGCACATGCATAGTTTCTTCACTGGACCGAGTACAAGTGCCCTGTTATGAGATCGGTTACCCTGTGCTGACTCCCAGAGAAGGGTCAGGGAGAGCGCATCTCTCTGGTCACAGGTGTGGATTGTTGGGGGCAGGGAACAGGCCAGGAAACGTGGACCCTGCTCCCACTCTCCCTATCATAGAGCTTCCACACAGAGAGAAGGCAATGGAAAAACTGAAGTGGCTCTGTATTGGCTCTGGCAGTGACAGCAGCAGCAGCAATTCTCATGGCTTGGGGAACCAGATTAGAGACACTTGAGTTTTTCTTCTACCTCCTCCTGCTGCCACCACTTCTGCAGATGCTTGTGAGGTGGTGGTGCTGTAGGGGCAGCATTCCCAGTTGGGAAAGTCAGAACATTGTTGCTTTGGGTTTTTCTCTGCTTCCATCCACCACTACTGCCACAGATGCATGTGAGGGGCACACCCCAGGTGGGTGTCAGATTGCATCATATGACTGGTAGGAAAAGATGGAGCCATGTTGGGTTGTATTTCAACACCTTCACCTTAAAATTGGTAGAACTGATTGAATACCCAGAAAAATTTATAAGCCAAACAAATGTTTTGTATAATAATCACATCCCTCTCAAAATGTTGGCTGGGTTTCTGACTGTATTTCTCTTTCCAGTCTTTTTGACCCCACCATGGGAAGACCAACCGAAAACATCATGCTTTCCCATGTTTGCCCCCATTTATTGAGAACTTGCTTTGTGCAATGCACTGAGGAGTACAATGGCAGAAAAAACCCTGCCTTCACTGAGTTTACAATCTATGTTTTTGGATTACTGCAAATACCAGCTTTCATGAAGAATCTAAAAAAAGAAAAAATGTTAACAATGACAATTACAATCTTTTATGACATGGCTTCTGTTCCTGCCCTCTCCGCAAAAGTGATCAAACAATGAAACTGACATATTAGAGATTAAAGGAATGGAGACAATGATATTTTTTGATCAACTGACCAGGAGAGAATGAGATTGGGGGATCTTTGAACATGTTTTAAAAGAAAAGCTTAACCACCCTTTTAATGGCTATTTTGGACACCTAATGGAATAAGTAGTGTTGATGTCTTTTTTAATGCATTTTTTCCTCAGTGACTCTTCGATCATCTTCATGGGTTTTCTTGTGATGGCAAAATCAGTTATAAAAGGTAAAGTTCTGGTCCTATTGTGATAGAGAAATTTTAGGTCCCATGCTGTGGCTCTTGTTTAATACAAAGGAAGCTTTCTTTTTCCCTACAATAATGTCTGCAAAACCTTGTTCAGGAAAAATATAGTTGAAGGTAGAGGGCTTGGTTATTTCTTCTATTAGGGAAATTAACTTTTTTTAATATATGGACTGGGTATTTCCCTGGATGTAAAGATATGCCTTGTTCCCTAATTGTGTTTGATATTCATTGATATAATTTTTGGGGGGTCTGAAAAATCTCTATTCATTAAACCTCTGTGACAGTGTGATTATGGGGTGGGTAAATATGATTTTGTGAGCTTTTGTTCAGTAAATGAGAATTGCATGGGTGGTGTATAACCCACACCTGGCACACTCAAATCCTGAAACAACTGGAGTCCATAGAGCTTCTCCAGAAGCATGAGTCTAGATATGTTTATGAGCTGATGTTTCCCTGATCTTGAACCTTCCTAATTTAGCTAAACTGGTTTTGGTTTAGCCACAGTAATCTAAATTACTCTGGAAGAGAGATAGACATAGAGAAAGACATGTGATCAAGAGGGAGGGCATTCCAGGCCTTAGACAGGATGTTGTCAAGAGGCCAGCATCCAAGTAGACAAGATCAAGATACAGTGAATAGATTGACATTAGAGGAGTAAAGTGTGTGGGCTTGGTTGTAGGCAGAAGCTTGCGAGGTAAAGTCAGAGGGGCAAAGGTGATTAAGTGCTTTAAAGCCTAAGGTAAGGAGTTTCTGTTTGATGTGGATGTGGATGAGCAACCTGTGGAGATTCTTTTGGGGAAATATGAACCGAATGTTTTTATAGAAAATTATCGAAGCAGCAGAGTGAAGTATGGAACGGATTAGGGAGAGACAAGAGTCAGAAAGGTCAGCAAGGCAGGAAAGGATAAGTGCTTAGGTTAAGGTGATAGTAGTTAGATTGGAGAGAAAAGGGTGGATTTTAGTAATGCTGAACCTTCAGGATTCAGCGACAGATTGAATATGTGGGTTGAATGGGAGAGATGATTCGAGGATAATGCTTAGGATATGGGCTTGTGAGACAGGGAGGGTGGTGTTGCTGTCGACAGTTACAAGAAAATCTGTGGAGGACTTGGTTTGGGGGGGATGGAATGAGGAGTTATGTTTTGGACATGTTAGGTTTGAGGTGTAGGGGGAGAATATCCAACCAAGTAGAGGTGGTGAAGGCAGGATGAAATGAAACACTGCAGAGAAGGAGAAGGATCAGGGCTGGAAACCATCTGCTTAGAGATGATAGTTGAAGCCATGGGAGCAAATGAATTTTCAAAGTAGTGGTTCTAAATGGCCAAAATCAAACTTTAATCAATGTTACAAATGGAATGAATGCAAAAAAGAAATTCAAATGGAGATATAAAGCTACATACACAAAATTAGGGAAGCAGCATGTAGTCAGAAGGACCTGGTTTCTAATCTTGGCTCTGCCATTTGTCTGCAGTGTAACCTTGGGCAAATCATTTCACTTCTCTTTGCCTGTTACCTCATCTGTAAAATGAGGATTAAGACTATAAGTCCAAGTCTGAATGCTTAACAAATACCATTAAAAAACCCAACAAAACAATTATTGATTGACTTACTACAAAAGTTCCTCCACTGTGCCAAGTCTGCCTCTACTTATTTTCCTAAAAAATGTTCAGTCTGTCTCTCCCATTCACCTCTGCATCAAACAGAAACGTCGTATCAACTTTAAAACCCTCACTTATCTCTCCCCTCATTGATTTCCTACCATAACTCACCCTTACTCCTCTAATGCCAACCTACCCACTGTACCTCGATCTCATTTATCTAGCTGCCAGCCCTTCTGGCATGGAACTTCTTCCCCTCCGATATATGATAGGTTACCACTGCCCTTACCTTCAAATTCTTACTAAAATGACATCTCCTCCAAGAGGTCTTCACTGACTAAGGCTTCATTTCCCCAACTTTCCCTTCTGCATTGGCTCACCTCCTGCAAGAGGCCTTCCCAGACTAAATCCCGCTTTTCCTCAGTTCCCACTCCCTTCTGCATCACCATGATTCATTCCCTTTGTTCTTCCCCCCACTCCCTGCCCCTCAATACTTATGTATATATATGTAGATATCTTTAATTATATTTATTTATATTGATACCTATTTACTTGTACTGATATCTATCTTCTCCTTCTAGACTTAGCCAGATGTGGGCATGGATTGTCTCTCTTTATGGATGTATTGTACTTTCCAAGTGCTTAGTACAGTCTCTGCACACAGTAAGTGCTCAAACAATACGATTGAATGAATGAATTGTATCTCTACCCTTTAATCATTTGATATTCACCCCACCTTTTGCCCCACAGCATTTTTGTAATAGTTACAGTATTTGTTAAGTGCTTACCATGTGCCATGAACTGTTCTAAACCCTGGACATACCCATAATTTATTTTAATGTCTGTCTTCCCTTCTAGACCTTAAGCTTCTTGTACGTGGGGGATGTGTTTGCCAACTCTGTTGTATTGTACTCTCTCAAGCACTTATCACAGTGCTCTGCATTCACTAAGTCCTCTATAAATACCATTGATTGATTCATTGAACATACATGTACTGATTCTAAGCTCTTGCTCAGAAAGTTAATTCTTCTGTTCCTGGCCAAATTTACCACTGGCATTGGATAAAGTTTGAGTTGAGAGGTCAAAAACTGAAACAAATGCTGAAAAGGTTGAACCTGCTTCACAGAACATATGACCAAATTAAGAGGGGAAAGGAGACTGAGTCAAAGCAAGGAAACCTGAAGAAAGCAAGTACACACCCTCAGTACAAGAGTTGAGAGGGAGGTAGACTTGTAAATGTTTCCTCCATAATTAGATCATTACATAATACATTAGCAATTATTCTGTGATTAAGTTGTTATACAAATGTCGACATAGGGAAAAGGGATAATTTAATCACTGGAGAATAAAAATCTATGAGATCCAATCTTGGGACTGTTCTGAGGAGTCTTATTTGAATGAGACTAGGGGTAATATCTGGGCATCCTGGATGTTCAATAAAAAGCATGGCATCAATCAGCCAGTCAATCCTGCATGAAAAGGTTCTACTCTTGTCCTTAATTAGATTTCTCCTTAAGTAAGTTACTAATCTTCCTGATAGGACTAGGTCGGGGTTTGCATAATACTTTAGTGATGACCATGTCACCTGTCACCCGGGGACGGGTTCGTTAGGGAATCGGCATTACAAAAGAAAGAGAAAGACCGGGGATGGAAAAGCTAAGTTTTATACAAAATTTATTCTGTGAGGTGAATTGAATTATTTGATTATTTTAAATGTGGTAAACTGAATTATTTGATTATTTTGAACGCGGCCAATTGAACCTCCCTTTCAGGAGGAATATGATTATTTAATGACATTATAGCTTCTCTATCAGGAGGAATAGACTTATGTGTTACTCGCTCATGGCAAAAATATTCAGGTCCCACCCAGGCAGAATTCACTTATGCTTTGTTTGCACATGGTGAGGTGGCTACCTCCCACCACGAGCACTACCCACTCGGGAGGAATCCACTTATGCGTTACACACCCATGGTGAAACCCCTAGCTCCCACCCATGAGTACTTCCCACTTGGGACGAAGCCACTTATGTGTTACATACCCATGGCGAAGCTCTTGGCTTCCAGCCCCACTAGCGTTTAGCGGGACTGGACCCTCCCCCATCCCATGGTTCCTCACTTGGTGCAGACAGGGTGGGCATCTCATGCTCTGGGCAGACGTGACCCGCAGCCGGCTGCCGCAAGTCTCTATCCACTGCACAGAAGGTCAGAGGCTGAAGGCATTCACCACCTGTGCTCCTGGGCTATTCCAGCTTCCAGCCTCAGCTTCCACCTTCCCCCGTCTTCCATACCTAATTTGATTGGCACGGGGAGAGGGACACCTTCTGTATTCCTAGCTTGGGCTGTCAATCTAGCAGGTTTGGTTGTGGAGGTAGTATCCCACCCTCACTTCCAAGTTACGCCTTAATGGCTCGATCAATCACGAAGTAGCATTTGATCTTGAGATAGTGCTTAACCCGGGGTTACCTTGGAACAGAGCACCAATTGTCAAAGGCCCCTTGAGATGTTGGAAATAAGCAGCATACCCTAGAGGAAAGAGCATGGGCCTGGAAGTCAGAGGACCTGGTTTCTTAATGTGGCTCTGTCACTTCTCTGCTGTGTGCTCTTAGACAAGTCATTTCATTTATCTGTGCTTCAGTTCTCTCACACACAAAATGGGATTTAATGCTTGTTCTCCCTCCTACTTAGAATGAGAACCCCATATGGGATCTGATGATCTTGTATCTACCCCATTTCTTAGTACGGTGCTTGGCACAGAGTAAGACTTTATTATAATTGTTATTATTATTGTTAATGTGTTTCTTCCCAAGGCTACTGCATATGCCCCACACTAGATTGTCTGTTGAGGGCAGGATGAATGTTTTTGAGATAGAAACCCTCTTGGGTTATATGATGAATACTTCCCCTGACCTCCACACTGAAAAGAGGGAGAAGGAAGCCTGGAGAGTCACTCTATGGTACCTCTTCATGAAGACCTAGCCAAAACAATCAGAGAGAAATTGGGGAGGAAGTAGAGGGGCCAGGTTTGGAAGAATAAGGAGACACTCAGGCATTTTAAGGCCAGGGAGTGAGCTGTGTGCCTGGGAGAGCAAGGCATGGGGAGAGCTCATATTGTTAACCCCAGATGGATACAGGTCACGAGAAAGATAAGAGAGGATTCCTGCTTGTTTGCAGTTTAGGGGCTAGGACTCTGAAGGAGTGAGGCTCCTGGTCCTGAGGGCAAGAAGAAGTGCTTACAGGAATACACAGAGGGTAATGGAAGGGAAAGTCATAGATCCAGGAATAAGTGGTTTGAACTGGATTTGTTCAGTTGCTGTTGTATTAAGAAAACAATAAATAATGTAGAGATTCATATTTTGGTGTCTGCCTGGGGCAGAGGCTGAGAGAGAAGTTTTGGATGCATGGAGACATGTGGACCTGGGGACCTGGAGGAATGGGAAATAGAGATTTGTCAGCAAGCTTCATGCAGCCAGTCCCAGGAAGAGAGTGGTAGGCTAGTCCTGAAAACCTCTTCACCCCAGGGAGATTTCTGGGATTCAACCAAAAACAAAACTCACAGCAACACCACAGTTACCAAGTCCTGTAACTCTTTATGTCATCTTCTTGGAATGGGAAAAATGGGGAAGTGACTGAGGATGTCTGATGTAGACTCAGATATGGATTTGAAAAGAATAAATTTATGAACAAGGTTTCATTGTGTGTCTAGAATATAAGGCATTAGGTCGATGAGTTTTTAGATTGTTTCTTATATTGTGAGCCCCAGGTAGTGCATGAATTGAATTATTTTCAATGAATCTAATGCTTAGCCACCATGCTTTAGCCCAAAAGAAGCACAAAAGACGTATAACTATTCATTCTGAGTGAGGACTTATTGCAGCATTTGCCTTTGTTGGACCTTAAACTAGGCAGGTAATTGAAATTCCCTTGGGAATACCTGATGATCATATTTGGAGATTTATGACTGATAGACAAAAGTTCCATGGAAAGTCTCCCAGGAAAAGGAGTCCTTACAACCCAGATTTAACCAAATCTGAGAAATAAAGCAGCCCATCTTTATAATATTAAAGGTTTTTGCAACTCACTGTGGGATATGTTAGCAACACTTCATACATTCATTCAATCGTATTTACTGAGCGCTTACTGGGTACAGAGCACTGTACTAAGCACTTGGGAAAGTACAACACAACAATAAACAGTGAGATTCCCTGCCACAACAAGCTTACCATTCAAGGGGATCCTCGGATTCCAACCTTTGCTTTCAGTGACATTCAACCTACTATTATGCTCCATTTTTGCAGCCATAACTAATTTTATGACTACTTAATTTGTGAAAGAATAAGGAAAATTGTAATAGTAGTAATTGAAGGTCAGCACTTGGAATCACAGTTGTGAAGTAACTGGGATAGCAAATATGATGGAACAGTATTCATTACTGTAGTGCTGAGATATAAGGCTAACACTTTTACAAGACAAAAAGACAGTAAAAAAAGAGGAAACTGAATTGGCTTGGACATCGAAAGTAATTTTATATCCTCAGAGCCTCTGGAAATAGAAGGGACTATTGTATTGAGAGTTTTTGGGTTAAATTCAAAGTCTTATAGACTATGGGATTAAAGCATCATTAGGACAAGAGTTGATGGTGATGAGAGACTTCAATTATCTACGTCTCAAGGAAAAACATTTCAATGTACCATTGTACAGTTCGGTCACACAAGATTTGGGATTGAATTGGATTAAAATTCCTAATGGAAAGTAAGGAACCAGATAGGGAATAATGGCTTTAATTAGATCCTTACTGAGAAGGAGGGAATAGTGAGGGTACAATAGTGATGGTACCAATAGTGATGGTACCACATTACCTAGTAATGTGGAAATCCTCAGAAAGGCAGCCTGTAGCTTGTTTTACTGTGAAATATGCTGATAAAAGTTACTTCATAAAGGTGATTTTCCTAGCCTGATACAAGTTACGCTTTCCGTAAAGTCATCTTGAATAGCAAAGGTAACAGATATGGTCTCCCTACTTGCTTATCTTACTACAGCACAGTGTATAGAGTATGGACCTGGGAGTCAGAAGATTGTGGGTTCTAATCCCAGGTCTGCCACTTGTTTGCTGTGTGACCTTGGACAAGTCACTTCTCTGCCTCATTTACCTCATCTGTAAAATGGGGATTGAGATTGTCAGCCCCTCATCAGACAGGGACTGTGTCCAACCTGATTGGACATCTCCTTGATTCTATTTATCTTGATGATGTTGTCTTGTTTTTGTTTTGTTCTGTTTTGCTTTGCTGCCTGTCTCCTCCGTTTGGACTGTGAGCCCGTCACTGGGCAGGGATTGTGTCTATCTGTTGCCGAACTGTACATTCCAAACACTTAGTATAGTGCTCTGCACATAGTAAGCGCTCAATAAATATTATTGAATGAATGAATGAATGAATGACTACCTTGTTGGAAAAGTATTATTTATGTAGGTGCACAGTTTCTTAGGTATTTGCCCTAAATGCTAATCATTAATTTCTTGGTGTCAAATTGAATAATATATTTGTTTTCCACAGAGAGAAGTATCATGATTAATGACCTTAATGAGGAAAGCAAGAGAGATGATGAGATATTCTAATTATAGGAACTTTGGTGGAATTACTAGCATGTTGGAAGAATATATTTTTAGAGTAACAGTGGGTCAGGATGAGGGTTTGATATACTGACTCCCACACTAAAGAGAGGGAGGAGGAAGCCAAAGGTACACCTCCTATAAGTGTTTGCTGAGCCAGTCAGAGGGAGACTGTGAAGGAAGTAGAGGACGGACGTTGGGAGAAGAAGGAGAAAGAACCTCCACCATGTTGACACAGGGGAATGAGCTCTGGGCTTGGGAGAACAGGATGTTGGAGAACTCGCACTGTGGACCCATGTTGGACACAGGGCACAGGGAAGGAAAAGGGAGGATCCCTGGAGGTTCAGCATCTGGCAGCAGCCCCTGGTAGGGAGAAGAACATGAGCCATATGATGCCTATAGGCAAGAAAGGCGGGTCCTGGAGGGGAGAGTAGTAGATCCAGGGAAGATAGGTTTGAACTGGATTTGTTTTGGTTGCTACCTCCTTAATAACATATGAACTAGGATTTTGGTGTCTGTCTGAGGTAGGGACTTGTAAGCAGAAGCCAAGAGTAGAGAAGCAGTGTGGCTCAGTGGAAAGAGCACGGGCTTTGGAATCAGAGGTCATGAGTTTGAATCCCAGCTCTGCCACTTGTCAGCTGTGTGACTGTGGGCAAGTCATTTAACTTCTCTGTGCCTCAGTTACCTCATCTGTAAAATGGGGATTAAGACTGTGAGCCCCACGTGGGACAACCTGATTCCCCTGTGTCTACCCCAGCGCTTAGAACAGTGCTCTGCATATAGTAAGTGCTTAACAAATACCAACATTATTATTATTATTATTGTTAAGAGTACCAGGGAGTCACATGGACCTGCAGAGCCATGGACTTAAGTGCTTTGTCCACAGCCTCTCTGCAGTCAGCCCTAGGAAGGGGATGGCAGGCTAGTCCCCCATGACTGCTAAGCCTTCAGGAGATGCCTGGGATTCAGCCATAGATTTTGTTGTCAAATAGGGTGCATGACATTGAGCAAGATGATCAAAATATGTGGTAGAAGAATGAGAAATATGGAGGATTTTAGGATCCAGTGGTGGCTGACTGGATTTCAGGTCCTCCTAAAGTGACTGCAGGATTCTTTCATCTGGGATTTAAGGCTGAAAACCCCAGTAATATCACGGAGTCATAACTGACTATAGCAGAATAGGGAATCCTATTCCTATTCCTCGGAATCCTAGTTAACCAGAGCTCATATGGTAAATAAGAAGCAACGATAACAGTGCACAGTGCTTAGAACATACACCATCATCATTATTATCATTATTATTATCATTAATGTGTTAAAAAGGTAAGATGGTTAAGGCCTCCATAACACAATAAGTTATTCATTAACTCTGCTGTTAAAGAGTTTAATTAAAGTAGCATGTATAGTTTTGGTTACTGTATTTTTAAAAGAATGTGAATAAAAATGAAAGGAACCAAAGAGAATGATAAAAGTATTAAAGGGTTAGGAAATTGGGCCTGTGAGTAAAAATTAAAAAAAATTCTGTTGTTAAGAAAGTGTTAGTTGTGGCTTAATAACTGTAAGTATACAAAAGCTCTATGGTGGTTATAAAACACTAAAATAGGGTACTAAAGGAGGTTATGGAGTATCAAATCTTTGAAACATTTAAAGAAAAATTAGATAACTGTCTGTTCTAAATTGTTTAGTTTTTAACCTCTTGGGAGGCAGGGGGATAGATGCTGTCTTGAAACTCTTTTCTGATCTACACCAACAATTATATGATTTATCAATAGTACCACCAGCTTAAAGATTCCAGATTCAAGAAGGTGGGGAAGTGGTACATAGAAGTTTTAAAACATCATAAAACTCACCTTGAGCCATTTTTTCTCTTGGTTTCATGATTAGATTCCTTTTAATTTTCAGTCACTGAGCCTATACTAATTTTTCAAAATCCTCTTCTCCACCTAATTTTCCCAGAAGAGTTGGCCATCACATATCCTCTCTAAAGAAGCTGCAGTCTCAAAATTAGAGTTGACTCCACCATACTTTTTTAACTTTCATATTCCCTAAACTGCTAATACTATTAATTTTTCAGCCACAACATTTCACAACAAAATTTCCTGTTTTTTGCCCCCCCAATCTTCAAGCAAACAGCCATCACTGTTGTCCTATCCCTGTTTCATTACTGCATTAATGTATTCTGATCTCCCTGTCTCCAAGTAATTCCCTTCTCCAGTCCATAGTTCAATCTGCTGTTCAGATCTTTTTTTTTTTAATGTCATTCTGCATATTTCCTCCCTTGCTACTCACGGTGAAACTCTGAACAAAAGGTGTAAGGTGCTCAATCATCCCTCTCCCTTTTACCAAACACCTTCCTTTCTCTTAGCTCACACTGTTCATTACATCCAAGCTCACATTTTCATTGTGCCTCGTTCTAATGTCATCATCCTCTTATCCCATGCTTTCTCCTACTTTGAACATCCTCCCATGTCATATTTCTCAAGTAACAGTTGTGCCCATCTTCAAATTATTTCTGAACAATCATTAAATCATTAAGTGCTTTCAATGTACCAAGCACACTGAATGTTCAGGAGAGTACAATATAACAGAGTTCCCTGCCCACAAGATGCTTACAATTGAGAAGAGGATACAGATGTTAATATATAAAAATAAATTATGGATATGTATATAAGCTCTGTGGAGCTGATAGATGAATAAACGACATAAATCCAAGTGCAAGGGAGACACAGAGGGAGTAGTAGAAGAGGAAATGAAGGCCTAGTTAGGGAAGGCCTCTTGGAGGAGAACTTTTAATAAGGCTTTGAAGGTGGGAAAAGTGATCGTCTGTTGGATATGAAGAGGAAAGGAATTCCAGGCCAGAGGCAGGGCATGAGCAAGAGGTCAGTGGTGATATAGTCAAGCTCAAGATACAGTGAGTTGGTTGGCATTAGAAGAGTGAAATGTGCATGCTAAACCATAGTAGGAAATCAATGATGTAAGATAAGAGAGGACAATGTAATTGAGTAAGGCATTTCTGTTTGATATGGAGGTGGAGGCAGTAAGGCATTTCTGTTTGCTATGGAGGTGGATGGGCAACCACTGAGGGTTCTCGAAAAGTGGAGAAACATGGACTAAACAGTTTAGTAGAAAAATTATCTGTTCATCAAGAAAAGCCAAGATTGGATAATGTTTCCATTAGAAGGGGGAGGTTGACCATGTTTAAGGCAGCTCAAAGATTGAGGAGGATTAGGATGGCGTTGAGACCATCAGATTTTGCAAGGAAGAAATCACTGATGACCTTTGAAAGAGCTGTTTATGTGGAGTGAAGGGGGTAGAAGCCAGATTGGAGGGCAACAAGGAGAAAGTTGGAGGAGAGGAAGTGAAGACAGTGGGTTTAGTCAACTCACTCAAGGAGTTTGGAGAGGAATGGTAGGAGGAAGATGGGATTATAACTGAAGGGAGTCATGGGGTCAAGAGAGGGTTTTTCTACTATAGGGGAGACAAGAGCATGTTTGGAAGTAGTGGGGAAGAAGCAGTTAGAGAGTGAACAGTTGAAGATGACAATCAAGGAGTGAAGAATGAAGGGGACAAGAACTTTGAGAAGGTACAAAGGGATGGGTTTGGAGGCACAGGGGGAAGGAGTGGATCTTGAGAGGATGCAAATATCCTCAAGATACTGCTGGAAGGATGGGAGAGTTGTAGAAGGGACAGGAAGAGGAAGGGACTGTAGAGGAGCAGAGGAGACTTTAAAGAGATCATTTCTAACAGTTTCAATTTTCTCAGTAGTGTATGTCCAGATCAAGACATATCTGCAAGATATGGCAGAGGTGGGTTAATAAGGGGTTTTGGGGTGTGAATTAAATTGGTAAGGACAGTGGACACAGAAGTCAAAAAGGATGGAGAAATAATAATGCTGAGCTAAGGAGAGGAGCTGAGGACAAGGGTGAACTTGAGGTGTATGAGGTCGGCCTGATATCTGGAATTCTGCAAGCAGCACTCGGCGGCTCGTGTTCAAGAGCGCAGGTGATCAAGGGCTTTGGGTTAGTGATATGTGTTCGGAGACTAAATGGGGAGCGAGTGAGTTGAGTTCAGCAGAGAGGGTGGTGTTGAAGGAGTCATTTAGGTCATCAAGGGAAGAAATTACATTTCCTCCAGGAGGCCTTTCCTAATTAATAATCCTTTTGCCCAAGTACATTCTTAAAACGTTTTTTATCAACTACTAATACTATTAACATTAATATGGTATTTGTTAAGTGCTTACTATGTGCCAGGTGCTAGTCTACGTTTTGGGATGGATGCAAGGTAATCTGGTTGGACACAATCCCTGTTCCACACAGGGCTCACAGTCTCTTAATCCTCATTTTACAGTTGAGGGAATGATGTCCAGAGACATTAAGTGACTTGCCCAAGGTGACACAGCATATAGGTGGCAGAGGATAATTAGAACACAGGACCTTCTGATTCCAGAAGGCCATGCCATTTCTCAAAACTACTACTACTGCTAGTGTTCTCACAACCTTCTACTCCTCTACTGTAGCTAAATACTTACATTCCCTATTAGGCACTCACTTGTCTTACCTAATTTTCTTTTTCCTTCAACATACAATTTATTTTAGTGTTTATCTCATCCACCTCCACATCAGAAAGAAACGTCTTACCATTGTCTTGAAAGCACTCAATCACCCTTGCCTCCTCTTCCTCCCTTATCTGTCAGATTTCTTACAACAATCCAGCCCACACACATTGCTCATCCAATTCCAACCTACTCAATGAACCTTGATTTCACCTCTCTTGTCGCTTAGTACAGTGCTCTGCACATAGTAAGCGCTCAATAAATACTATTGAATGATCCTATGCATACGTCCTACATCTAGCCTTGAACTACCTCCTGCTTCATGTCTGACAAATGATCAATTCTCCTACCTTCAAAGCCTTATTTAAATAATATCTCCTCCAGAAGGCCTTCCCCAGATTAAATCCTCATAGCAGCATGGCTTAATGGCAAGAGCAGGGGCTTTTTGCTCATGGGTGCTAATCTCAGCTCTGCTACTTATCTGCTATGTGATCTTCATTCAGCAAGCCACTTAACTTCTCTGTGCCTCAGTTATCTCATTTGTGGGACAACCAGCGTTTAGAATAGTGTTTGGCACACAGTAAGTGCTTAAGAAATACCATAATTATCATTATTATTTCTTCTCTCCCCCTCACTCCCTTCTATGTCTCTTTTGCACTTGGATTTGAACCCTTTATTTAACCCACCCTCAGCCCCGTGGCACTTATGTACATATTTGTAAGGTTTTGGGGGTTTTTTTATGTTAATGTTTGTCTCCTCCTATAAGTTTGTTGTGGGAAGGTCATGTATCTACTAACTCTGTTATGTTGCATTCTCCAAAACCCTTGGTACAGTGCTCTGCACATTGTAAGTTCTCAATAAATACAATTTCTTCCAGATATCTAAAGAGGCAGAGTTACTCATAAATCAAACACACTATTGAAATCTTTTAAGTTTTAGGAAACAGATGCATCATTTCAATGACTACTACAATGTCTCACATAATGTGATATGGAATGTTGCAAACAACAGGTT
This sequence comes from Ornithorhynchus anatinus, assembly GCF_004115215.2. Classification (NCBI taxonomy): domain Eukaryota; kingdom Metazoa; phylum Chordata; class Mammalia; order Monotremata; family Ornithorhynchidae; genus Ornithorhynchus; species Ornithorhynchus anatinus. The sequence goes on from NC_041729.1 coordinate 115,477,410, forward strand.
TATAGATATGATTGAGATTATTAATTCTTGGTAAAAATTCAAGTACTTAAACCTAACTATGAGCAGGTTTAAGACACAGACAAAAATGTTCAGGAAGAAGGTACCAAAAAAAGTATGAGGAACACATATGCCTTTGCCTATGTTGTTCTAGTAAATAGATCCAGGTAGAAGGACCTATTTGTATTTAGATAACCACTATGTAATTTTAACTGTACCATATTCATTCTTTTAAGAAGCATTTGAAGAGTATATTTTACCACTTGGGATACTGCTGTTCTGGTTCAGAAGATGACATCACTGCCACCTTTTATGGGTTGGCTGATTGGAACATCTCTTTTATATTCAGCAAAAGAGAGGGACATTTTATACACAAAGGGCCTTTTTTCTTGCTGCCATCTTCTGAAATTTTCATTCATTTACTTGCAGTTTGTTATTGCATTTCTATGGAGATCTCTTATATTATCAAAAATAGTTCTCATAAATATATGTCATCCACTGTGATGCTATGCGTGCTATGGCCTTAATGCTTTTTAAAATTCCCCATTTCAATTCAAAATTCTGGATTAGGCTAGCTTGATTGATTCAAAATTTATTTGCATTTGGACTGTCACTTTTGAAAGTGAGGATTCTTTGAGATGATTTTTTTCACCTACGAAGAGGGAAGGTGGGTGATATTCATCTTGCATGGGTGCCTGGCTACCTAGATTTAGAGATTATCTCATCCCTCTAGATTATAAACTTCATGAGTGGAAGGGATAAAATCTACTTATTTTGTAATCTCCCAATCACTAAGACAGTGATCTGAATATTTAAGGTGTTCAATAAATGTTTGATTAATAATAACAATGAGTAATGATAAAAATAATTGTTAAACACTTACTATGTGCCAGGCACTGTACTAAATGCTGGGATGGATACAAGCAGAATGAGTTGGTCACAGTCCCTCTCCCAGGTGGGGCTCACAGTCTCAATCCCCATTTTACAAATGAGGTAACTGAGGCATCGAAAAGTGAAGTGACTTGCCCATGGTCACAGAGCAAAAAAATGATGGAGCTAGAATTAGAATCCATTACTTTCTGACTCCCAGGCCCGTGCTACCCACTAGACCATGCTGCTTCTCTGACTGAAAGATAATAATAATAATAATGATAATTATATTTGTTAATCGCTATGTGCCAAGCTCTGTTCTAAGCCCTGGGATACATACAAGGTAATCAGGTTGTCCCACATGGGGCTAACAGTTTTAATCCCCATTTCACAGATGAGGTAACTGGGACACAAAGAAGTTAAGTGACTTGCCCAAAGTCATACAGCTGATAAGTGGCGGAGCCAGAATTATAATCCATGACGTCTGATTCCTAAGCTTGTGCTCTTTCCACTAAGCCATGCTGCTTCTTTTGATGATGCTGCTTCCCTCACCATCTCTGAAATCCCTCTCTCAGACCATAACCTTCTCACCTGCCTCCTCTCTCACACTCTCTCCCCCTGCAAATCTGTACTATTCTCCAACAAAGACCTCCGCTCTCTTGATCCCATCCATCTCTCCAAAAGCATCTCTCCCCACCTTGCTCCCCGTCCTCTCTTCCCACTCTCGATGATCAGGTCACCGCTCTCAACTTCACCCTCTCTACTCATCTCAACTCTCTCGCCCCCTTTCCCTCCGCCACTCTCACTCCACTAACCCAGAGCCCTGGGTCACTGCCTCTGTCTGCCTCTGACGCTCCTATGCTCGAGCTGCTGAGTGCTGCTGGCGAAGGTCCAAGCACCAAGCCAACCTTATCCATTTCAAATTTATCATTTCCTGCCTTAACTCTGCCATCTCCTCCACCAGGAAAAACTTCTTTTCTTCCCTCTTTGACACCCTTGCCCGTCACCCCCGCCAATTGTTCTGGACCTTTAATTCTCTCCTCAGGCCCCCTGTTCCTCCCCCTAACCCATCTCTCACCCCAACGATCTGGCCACCTACTTCATCACGAAAATTAACACAATCAGGTCTGAGCTCCCCGAAGTCACCCCTCCCCCTTCTGCCTCTGCCGGCCGCCAAACCCTCTCCCCTACTTTCCCATCTTTCCCCGCAGTATCCTCAGAGGAGATCTCCTCCCTCCTTAGAAGTGCCACTCCCTCCACTTGTGCTTCAGACCCCATTCCCGCTCACCTTATAAAAACCATCGCCCCTTCCTTCCTCCCCTCCTTAACTTCTATTTTTAACCGTTCACTCTCTAATGGCTTCTTCCCTCTACCTTCAAACATGCCTATGTCTCCCCCATCCTAAAAAAACCCCTCTCTCAAACCCACTTCCCCTTCCAGTTATTGCCCTATCTGCCTACCCTTCCTTTCCAAGCTCCTAGAACAACTCGTCCACCATCGCTGCCTAGAATTTCTTAACTCCCATTCTGTCCTGGACCCCCTCCAATCTGGCTTCCGTCCCCGCCACTCTACCTAGACTGCTCTCTCTAAGCTGCACCCAAGACCTCCTTCTTGCCAAATCCAATGGCTCCTACTCTATCCTAATCCTCCTTGACCTTTCAGCTGCCTTTGACACTGTTGACCATCCCCTTTCACTCCACACCTTATCTCATCTTGGCTTCATGGACTCCGTCCTCTCCTCGTTCTCCTTTTATCTTTCTGGCCATTCATTCTCAGTCTCCTTCGCAGGCTCTTCCTCCCCCTCCCATCTTTTAACTGTTGGGGTTCCTCAAGGGTCAGTTCTTCGCCCTCTTCTGTTCTCCATCTACACTCACTCCCTTGGTGAACTCATTCGCTCCCACAACTTCAACTATCATCTCTATGCAGGTGACACACAGATCTCTCACCCCCAATGATCTGCCCCTGCCCCTGTCCTCTCCCCCTCCCTTCAGGCTCATATCTCCTCCTGTCTCCAGGACGTCTCTACCTGGATATCAGCCGACCACCTAAAACTCAACATGTCCAAAACTGAGCTCCTTATCTTCCCTCCCAAGCTCTGTCCTCTTTCTGACTTCCCTATCACTGTGGATGGTACGACCATCCTTCCCGACTCTCAAGCCCGCAACCTCGGTGTTATCTCTGACTTGGCTCTCTCATTGACCCCACACATCCAATCTGTCACCAAGACCTGCCAATTTCACCTTTATAATATCGCCAAGATCTGCCCTTTCCTCTCCACCCAAACGGCTATGTTACTGGTGCAGGCTCTCATAATATCCCAGCTGGATTACTGTGTCAGCCTTCTCTCTGATTTCCCTTCCTCCTGTCTCTCCCCGCTCCAGTCTATTCTTCATTCGGCTACCCAGCTCATCTTTCTGCAGAAACACTCTGGGCATGTCACTCCCCTTCTTAAAAACCTCCAGTGGTTGCCTATCAACCTCCGCACCAAACAAAAACTTCTCACTCTAGGCTACAAAGCTCCCCATCACCTTGCCCCTTCCTAACTCTCCTCCCTTCTCTCTTTCTACTGCCCACCCCATAGTCTCCACTCCTCTGCCACCCACCTCCTCACTGTCCCCCATTCTTGCCTATCCCGCCATCGGCCCCTGGGCCACGTCCTCCCATTGTCCTGGAATTCCCTCCCTCCTCACCTACACCAAACTAATTCTCTTCCCCTCTTCAAAGCCCTACTGAGAGCTCACCTCCTCCAAGAGGCCTTCCTAGACTGAGGTTCCCCTTTTCCCTCTGCTCCCTCTGCTGCCTCTCTCCCCGCCACTTCACGTCCCCTCAGCTAAGCCCCCTTTTCCCCCCCTTTCCTCTGCTCCTCCCCCTCTCCCTTCCCCTCCCCTCAGCACTGTGCTCATCCACACATTTGTATACATTTTTATTACCCTATTTATTTTGTTAATGAGATGTACATCACGTTGATTCTATTTATTGGTATCGTTTTTGTCTGTCTGTCTCTCCCGATTAGACTGTAAGCCCATCAGTGGGCAGGGACTGTATCTGTTGCCGATTTGTACATTCCAAGCGCTTAGTACAGTGCTCTGCACATAGTAAGAGTTCAATAAATACTATTGAATGAATGAATGAATGATGGCAAACCTACAACATTCCCAGTCGGCATTGATGCATGGCATAAGCATATTGCATAGGTCATTGGTGGCAGAATATTGGTGTCAGATTATCACCGTCATCATCATCATCATCATCAACATATTTGGTAATTTCAGCGTTCACTTTGTGTATAGAGCCCTTGGGCAAGTACACCAGAAATAAAAGACACAGTCTCTAGCCTCAAGGAGTCCATAACCTGATGGTACAAAGAAACCTTCAATTGATTAAAGCAAAGTTTTAGCATGGGTCAGTCATGTTTATTGAGTTTTTACTGTGTGCAGAGCACTGTATTAAGCTCTTGGGAATGTACATTATAACATAATTTGTAGACATGTACCCCATCCACAGTGACCTTACAGTGTAGAGGGTAATGCAGTCATTAATATAAATAAATGAATTATGGATATGTACATAAGTGCTGTGGGGCTGAGGAACGGTGAATAAAGGGTTCAAATCCAAGTTCAAGAGTGACACAGATGGGGAATGGCAGAGGAGGAAATTAGGGCCTAGAGATTGAGGTACAGGGTGTAGGTTGGCATTAGAAGAGCAAAGTGAGAGAGCTGGGGTTGTAATAGAAAATCAGGGTGGTAAGGTAGGAGTGGGCCAGATGATTGAGTGCCATCAAATCAATGGTAAAGAGTTTCTGTTTCATGCAGAGTTGAGTGAGAACCACTGGAAGATTTTGAGAAATGGGGAAACATGGACTGAACGATTTTATAGAAAAATGATCCGGGCAACAGAGTGAAGTATGGACTTGAGTGGGGAGAGACTGAAGACAGGGAGATCAGCAAGGAGGTTGATGCAGTAATTAAGGATACAAATATAGGCACAGAAGCAGACAATAAACAAACAAATAAACAAACTAACATAAAGATCCACATGACTGCTTACTGCTTAGAGTGCTCAGTGTAATATCCTGAGCTTAAAGATGGGAAAAAAGAGATGAATCATTGCTTCATGATCATTGCTCCCATCCTAGGGAGGACATGGTTTGCAAGGGGATATTACTAGCACTTTTTGCCATTGGCCATCCCCCTTTCAATCAATCAATAAATCAGTCTTATTTACTGAGCACTTCCTATGAGTACTTCCTATGAGCTTGGGAGAACACAATACAACAGAATTAGAAGATAAGTTCCCTGCCCATAATGAGCTTACAGTCTAGATGGGGAGGCAGACATTAATATGAATTAACAGAATAAATGAATAAATAAAAGTCATTTCCCTCTTGCTTGCAAAGGCATAATTGGGAGAAATGGCAAGGGCAGAAACACAGACAGCTGTTACCCAGGGAACAATCCTGCATTTGAAACACATGGCTGCTTCAATTGGAGACAAAGATTGCTTTTTCCTCCACAGCTGCCTTAACTGTCTGATACTGCCCTTGGGAGCTCTGAGCAACTTGGTTTTAGCTTTACCTTTATAGCCATCTCCAGGTTTAGATGCAGTTATTGAGAATTTTATATAAGTTCCTCCTTGGAGGTTGGTATAGCAGTTCTTATTTGAGATAGTGTAGATAAAGATGTTTTCCACCAGTGCACAGAAATATAAACATGGATTATTTGAATATATATATTTTTCCTCTCAACATTACTTCTCCTCTCCCAGACAGAGTACAAAATCAAAATTTCAAAAGGAAAACTGGTGAAGATGAGTACTAGCCATCTCGGACTAGTTCAGGACATAGGAGCAGCCTGTATCCCAGAACTTTCAAGGACTTGGCATAGACACACAGATTCACTCTCTGAGAAACTTCTAATAGTCTTCTACTTGGGAAATGATTTGAAAAATAAAGAAAAAATAGGTATGAAAGTGTTTAGTTTTCAATGAAGATTGCTTTGAAATATTCCCATAGTGTGGCTAGATTCCATTAGACCACTTAGTGAAAGCGCTGTTGCTCTTCCACTCAGTGAGCCTAGAGTCTCACTCCCAACTTGCCCCTTGCCAGCATCGCTAGGAAAGACCACCCTATTGGACCAACAGAGGAAACCCACCAGAACCCCCCCGCCCTATGCCATTGTGGTACCTCATTCAACTTTCGCTGCCAGTGGGACCATGACTCAAGAGCAGTAGCATTCCTCCACACAAATTGGGAAGGCTTCAGTTGTGACTGGAATCTGAACAACCTATGAAACAACAACAAGGGACTCCTGCCTTTAACATGGCACCTTTTGGAACTGGAACCTTTTCTTTTATGTTGCTTTCGTGCATTCATGGTTAAGTGCTTAAAATACTATAAAAACAGGCTTAGTATAAGGCATTGTTAATAAGCAGGGATTATACTGGCTGTACCTTGAGCTTCAGGTTTGAAGGAGAAGTAATAGGAGAGGTCTAGGCAGAAAAGTGACAAGAAATCCAGTTGGTTTCAAAGATTAAATAAGAAGAGTCAAATTTGAAGATGTCTTATGCATTAGGAAATCATTTCCCAGTTCAACCACCGATCTTCATGTAACAATTATTTTAATACTGCCATGTCTTTTTTCATGCTCAGTCCTTTCTCTTTCTTTATAACTTATCTATCTGGACTCTGAGAGGACCAGTGATCTTCAAAGTCACAATTGAGTTGCTTTTACAGCCAAGACCAGTAAATCTTCCACATACTGTCCAGTTCAGTGAGATGCTACTTGATAATGTTGATTTGTGGGATGGGTGCTGCCCCAGGTTGCTGTGTCTTTATTGCTCCATAATACTGATATTGCCTTGAAAATATCCTGCAATCTGAGCCAGTCAATTGGTTTGAGGGTCCCTTGTGCAGATATGCTGGGATAAGATATTTTGCTGGTTAGAAAGCTAAAGGGCACAGTGGTGTATATCTTCCTATTGTCATATACACTTGGCCTTTCTGTAAGTGATTGATTGCACTGGAGTTGGTTTGAGTAGTGTGAAACGAGTCAGAATTACTGGTGACCCTAAAATGCCAGTTGAGGTACAGCTAGCCAAGCAAAATGTTCTCCTCAGTTCATGCCAAGGAATCCAAAATATCAATGGAAAATTGACTTTTCAAAGGAGAGGAAGTCTAACTCATAGCATTTTATGGTAATTCACTCAGGAATTAAGAAATACAAGTCCTCTCCCAACTAATCATCCCATATTTAAGCTAATAATGAACTACTCCATAAATAGACATATTACATTATTATATTAAAATAGCATTTGATATATATGGATATCCTTTGCCCTAGTTCCATCCTGCTCCATTTAGCAATCATTTGTAAGTTCTATCTTTGAAAATATCAGTGGTGTGAGTTGGGTAGTAGGAAGTGCATTGAGAAGCCGCATGGCTTAGTGGAAAGAGCGCGGGCTTGGGAGTCAGAGGACATGGGTTCTAATCTTGGCTCTGCCACTTACCAGCTGTGTGACTTTGGGCAAGTCACTTAACTTCTCTGTGCCTCAGTTACCTCATCTGTAAAATGGGAGATTGTAGGGAGATGCCCCCCAAGTTAGCTGAGGTTGCCTACCAGAGGGCGGCTCCTGGTTCTTTTAGATTGGGCGACAACAAGCCAGAGACCAAACACCGAGTCAGAGTGATCTCTGCCTCTTTAGTGGGCGTACACACCTAGCTGTAGGGCAGCAAGCAAGCAGAGGAGGGGGTCCAAATTCTAATTAGCAGGGCAGGCTCTGAAGGGCATGGTCTAAACACCTACGACTAATGATTGCAGCAATACCTCTTAATATACGAAGCCCCCTCTACCAGTTAGCCCTCCCCATGTTCCTAGGATGTCTATCTGACTGGGACACTTCCCATTCTACAGTCTTGTAATGTAGCAGTTCCATGTCTTTGCTGTGGGTTGCTCAGGCAGAGGGAGGGGGTGAATTCACAGATAGGGGACTTTTCCCACAGGATCAACTGTGAGTCCCTCTTGGGACAACCTGCTTACCTTGTATCTATCCCAATGCTTAGAAGAGTGCTTGGCACATAGCACTTAATACCATCATTATTATTATTATGAGCTCCTGAAATTCATATTGCTTGCCAGTAAGATCAACCTAATGCCATATGTCAGATGAACAAATAGAAAGGAATAGAGTATAAATTCCAGGAAGGTATAGTTAGTGCATTTTATGCATTTTGACCAGAATCTGGCAAAGAACAGGAGTAAAACACATACATACACACACACACACACACACACACCCTCCCCCCCCCACACCCTCCCCCTCCACCCCCCCCCACACACCCTCCCCCACTCCCCCACCCCTCAAAATGATTTGAGGCCACTGTTCAAGCAAGTGCTCTCTTTGTAATGTAGATTAGAGATGGAAATTAATTAATTGCAAAATACTCATGTAGGGTCTACAGGATGCATTTTAGCTTTCAGTTTCCATCCCAATTTTTGACAGGATAAGATCATTGCACTTGCTCCAAGTTAACACCTTTATGTTTATGCTGATCTAGGTTTTGATCATCTTGGGTATTGATGATTTGAAATCTGTGAAGGGATCAATGTTTGAAAATTAGATATTTGTCATTAAAAATTTGTTATGCAAATTTTGTTATAGATTTGTTCTAGATTTGCATAAGACATATAACAAATTAGTTAAATCTGTATGTATATGCACATATGCACACTAGTCTTTGATTAAATATTTATTGTTAGATATTTGTAAAATATATAACCATACCTAGACATAGTTGTATCCCCATAATATCTTCATCTAAATACATAGAACATTCTTTTGCAAAACTATCTGTTGGTTCCTTTTCTTAATTTTATAGAATATTTATATGTTTCCTACCTTGTTGCAGGACTGGCGTGAGAAGCTAAGGGACTGGGCTGGTGTCCTATGCCCTCTGGCCCACCTGAGTAAGGCTCAGGGCACGCTGGTCTAAGACAAACATCCCTCCGGGACCTTGAACAGGATAACAAGGAACATTGTGTTTGCCAAAGAGCTGAGTTCTAAGCATTGGATGTAAGAACAACTGAACCTTGACTGGAAGATTAATCATTGTTATGTGTACTGTACAAAACCAAGAGATATGGTGAAATCATTGTTAAGGGTACTGTATAAAACCAAGTGATACGGTGAAATAAACTCTTTTCTTCACCGAGCAACTCATCACGCCAAATGCTGGCACTACCTTTCATCAATTCTACCTGTATTGCACTCTTAGTGATTATGAGGCTCTCAGCTATTATGCTGATGTTGTCATCAGCATAATAATGGAAAGACTCATAAACATTTTGGTAGATACAATGATTCATCAAAACCACATAAATATAAAATTATTTATGTCTATGTCACTGGACAGATATCACCAAATTTAGTATGTCAGTCATGGAAATATAATCCAGAAAAATAAGTGGGAGATTATAGTTGGTGCACTGAAATCACCACTATGAATTACTCAAAAATCAATCTAAATCAGGTTAATTCAAGCATGAAAGTAACTGTAAACATAAAGGTTGTTAGTACAGCAAGTGGAGAAGTATACATGTATAAGGGATAAGGCTAGTATATCTTAATAAAATGTCCATATGATAAAGTTATTTTAACAATAAATTGTCTTAGTCTTATTTTTGATCAAATCTTCACAAGAGTTCCCTATAAGCAAAATGGTTCATGACCAAACTTTCCTATTCTCTGCTGCTGATCTTAACATGCAGTGAAAGGTTTGAAATTTCAGCAGGAGAGAGAAAAGTACTTGCTGGCATGGATCTACATAAATGGTTATCATTCCTGCAAAGTTAAAAGTTAATCGCATGAGCAATAAACATTAGTTAGTAACTGTTAACACTCAAATTAAAAAAAAAACCCTTTATCCTTTGACAGTCACATCTGTCTTTGAAACATACAAGAGAAAATTGAGTCCAGTACTAATGTTAGGTTTTAGAGATGCAAAAATTCAGGTATTATCAAATTTTAAAGTTTCCTTGAAAAAAATCTGCCTTTGCCTGTGAAACTATAAACATCCAAATCAGTCATTACCACTATGATTCATTTCACATGATATTATTGGCTATCATGATTTGTTACGATAATTGCACAATTTGCTTATTCTCTACAATAAATCTCCTTCAGTCAACTGAAATACAATTTTGAGTGGCAACTATTTTAGTAAATTCTATTGCATAAAATTGGAACTGTACCTTTCCTGGGAGAGCAGCTTATATTTGCAAGCTAACAAGCCAGAAGCTAGTCTTTCCTTATTCTTTTATTTTTTCCGCAATCCTTTTGGTTTTGCAAGGGAAGAAATGCCTACTTTTTTTTTTGTGGTCAAAGTAAGTGTACAACACTGTCTCTCCCATTATTTTTTCCCTGCTTGAACCACTAATACATTTCTATTTTTGCTCTCTTCTGGCAGGAAAGCCTCAATTTTGGTAGATCAGTGATGTCCTATATGAAAGACTATGCCACTGTTTATCACACTTCAATTTGAATAGTTTTTTCTTGTTTTGTGAGTGAGGGCAACTGTAAAAAATGTGCATTTTAATACCAGAGTACCTATAAACCAACATTTCTCTGCCTGTCTGGAAAATATGTGCTGTCAGTTCTCTCTAGTCCTCTTCACAAACTGAACTTCAACTCAGAATGGTATCAAAGCATAAACAGTTTAGTATTCACAAGAGTTCTGTTATGTTGGCAAATAGATTTAATTTGGTTTAACTTAATTTAAATTAAATTAGAGAAAGAATGTGTTGCTGACAACCACCATAAAAGGAAAAGAAGCTGCCCAGTACTATTATTAATCCAAGAAGAAGACAGCAAGTCAACAGATCCACAGAAATGCAATTGGCTGGCTCTCCTTTACGGTGGTGAAGGGGCCAATGGACTCAAGTAAGCAAATCATTAACCCCTGAACCCCCCTTTTATACTTTCCAACCCTCCTTGCCCCACCCTGCTTCCACCCTGAAGGTGAGTATCCTTGCCTTTGATATCAGTTTGGGTGGTCTAGGGAGCCCCTGAAGTGTATCCACATATTTTGGGGTGTCCCCTGTTTGGAAGTCTCTGCAGTTATGGCCAAAGGGTCTTGGTTACATCAATTAATCAATCAATGGTATTTATTGGGTACTTACTATGTGCAGAGAGCACTGTGCTAAGCGCTTGAGAGAGTACAATACAATAGAACTAGCAGACCCATCCCCTGCCCATAATGAACATACAGTTTAGAGGGCTGTAAGGATCAGTTGGTAATGGGTCGATTATCCAGGGGAAGCTTTCCTGCCCCTTTAATATCACCAATATCAATAGTTTTCCTTTTGTTGATAGGATCATATATTCTTTGTTGTATCCCTATTGTCCCTTTTACGCTAGGCTTGTAACTATCCTGCTCCTATTATACTTTTGTTTTCTATTCAACATTGTGTGTCCTCTGATATTTGCCTTTTTGTGTTACTGCCCGGAACTTCCTGTCCAACCCCAATCTGCTGCTTCTTCAAGTATTGTTCACTCTTAGTTTGAGTACCCAACATCATCTGAAGGACCACTCAACCTCAATGTTTAGCCTCTGAAGCAGAATGTTACCTGGGAAAGAGCATGGGCCTGGGAGTCAGAGGGCCTGGAGAATCTGTATTTACCTACTATAACTTGAGCAAATCACTTAATTTCTTTTTGCTTCAGTTTGTTCATCTGTAAAGTGGGGATTAAATACATGTTTCCCTTCTCCTTAGATTGTAAGTCTCATGTGGAAAAAGAATGGTCTGATTTGTTTATCTTGTATCTACTCCAGTGTTTAGCACAGTGCTTGGGTATTACAATTGATGCAACAGAAACCAATAATTTAGGAGTAGATGATTTGACAATATCAACATGACTGATATTTCTCTATATATATCCCTTTAGTATTGATATATCCACATGTAGTAGAATGCTTTACACCCTTACAATTCAGAATTATATAAGTAGATTAAATGTATGGTACAAAAAGGTAAGGCTGGAGCAAAAATTGGGGAAAATAGTAGCATCAAACCTTGGCTGACCTTACGTGCATGCACAGACCTGTTCCATCTATTCCAAATCTACTTCACTAAATCAATTATGATACCATTACTGTGTGCTGGGCACTAAACTACCCTTGAAAGAGTAAGATACAAAAGAGTTGGTAGACACAATCCCTACGCTCAAGGAGCTTACAGTCTAGGGACTACTTCTTTCTAGTTATTGGTTGTTGTTTCCAGAACAGGAGACAAAGGAAAACAAGAGGAAGGAGAGAACAAAGGGACCTGATTAAATGAAGAGAACAATTGTGTTTTGAACAAAATAGTAGTTGATCCTGTCTTTTGAACTGTTTTTTAAAGTGCTTCTTATTTAGTAAAGATTGAAATGAAAATGTCATGTAGCGATGGTGAATTTCCCTTTTGAGAGCAAGTGTGCCTGAAAGGGAAAATGTGGGATACACAGTCCAGCTAACACTTTGCACTCTCAAAGACTATCCTTTGTCATGCTGTCATGTTTGTTTGCAGCACCTGGTGCTGTTTTTTGCTTTGACGCACTAATGTTAAAAATAGGTTTCAGAAATCGATAATAAATATTGATGTTCAAAAACAAAATCTAGTGTCTGATATACCCAGATAAAAGATTAACAAAAAGTCATCACTCTTCTTGGATTTTATGTGTATTTAGGATAATGTGTCTATTTTCTAATGATTGTGTGATGTTGTACTTCAGTGGGGGAAAAGTCTGTTCTTCAATGGCCTAAATTTAAATCGAGCAACAATGTAAAATACGTTTTATTTCTTCTATCCTTTGCAGAAATACCCATCCTCTTTGGTTTAAAACCAACCATCTAAAAATACACCCTCAAGGCCTTGAAGTTTTCCACAATTGACTGTGATTTGATTAGCTCTCATAAGTGAAATAGAGTACTAGCAGAAGTTGCAGGTATATTTCTTTTAAATCAATTGCAAAGCTATAGCCTTTAAGTTGTGTTGCCTTAGGTAAGATCCACCACTATTAAAGTGCATGTTGACCAATTATCTGAATAATTCAAATAAAAATATATCTAGAAAGTTGCCTAAAAACATAAAATAAAAAATACTATTCATCATTTTGGTATTTGCTCAGTGATTACTAGGTATCAATTTTTTTAATGGTATTTGTTAAGTGCTTACTATTTGCCAGTCACTATTCTAAGCACTGGGGTAGATACAAGATAATCAGGTAGGACACAGTCCCTGTGCCACATGGGGCTCACAGTCTTAAATTAAATAGCTCAAGGTCCCACAGCAGAGAAGTAGCAGAGCTGGGATTATAATTTAGGTCCCTCTGACTCCCAGGCCCATTCTATCCACTAGGCCATGCTGCTTCTTAGCTTTCCAGAAGAAACTAAATAATCAGATCAAACAGAGTCCCTGTATCATGTGTATCTCACAGTTTAAGGTGAAGGGAGAAAAGACATTTAATCTCTATTTTACAGATGAAGAACATGATAGATAAATTGTGAAACTTGTCCAAAGTCACATAGTAGGCAAAGTGACAGAGGGTAAGGATTAGAATCCAGATTTACTGACTTTAAAACTGGACTCTTTCCCCCAGAACATCCTGTTTCTCAAAGACTACTCTTTAGAATTTAGGGGTTTACCAATATTCATATATCTCCTGAAAAAACCCAAACACTTTTCTCCTTTTATGAGTCTCTTTTCCCTTGTTGTTATCTGGGAAGAGCTTTTTCTGTATTCCCAAAGTACACATTTCTCTGAATCATTTAGATAGGTGTATCAAATACTGATGTTACTGTGGATATCTCCTTCCATATCCAATGTGAAATGACAATTCTTATTACAGATAAATTCTATGTTTTTGAGAGAAATGTAATACTAGGTAAGTCTATGTAGCCAAACAAATTTGAGATTTGTCTATTCATAATTTTATCTGATCAACTTCTATTATGTTTTAGCTGAGTAGATCTGCCATAGCTCCTGGTTCCTTTGAAAATTCTACTTTAACCATTGTTTTTTCTTTACAGCTTTATTTCAATAGAGAATTGTTCACTCTTTCCTAAAGAAGTGAATTGTTTTGCTCTAACCCAACATATTTACATCGGAGCATTTGAATGAATTCTCAGTCTGTTAACACTGAAGCAGAATTCTAATGGAGCCTTGGGATAATTGTCAAAGCAGTCGCAAACATTTAATCTGGCATATATAGTTATCCATTCCATTCTTTCCTCCACTCCCCCCATCTTCTACTAATTTCTTTTCCCCAAATCACTAACCTTCCCACCTAAACCCTGTCCTCCCTCTGTCTTTCCATCACTGTAGACAGACCACTATCCTCCTTAGATCACAAGCTTATAACCTTGACACTGTCCTTGATTCATCTCTCTCATTCAACCCACATATTCAAACTGTCATCAAATCCTTGTCAGTTCTACCTTCACAACATTGCTAAAATCTGCCCCTTCCTCTCATCCAAACCACTACATATCTAGTGTTATCTTCTACTGCCACTACTTCCACCCTTCTCTGCTAACCAGTCCCACATTTCTACCTAGGCTGAGAGTGAGGAGGCTGTCACTACTGCAGTCACCTGAGCTGGAAGACAACCAACTACAAGATTGGTGAATGGTGGTAAAGGAGGAAGACATAGGTAGACAAGAATGACAGGCAGAGACAGCTTTAATTGGGCCCACCAAAACTGGCCCTTCTTCACTAGTGATGTTTCTGGTGAGACATGATGCATTTTAGTTTGTGACAGAAAGTCCTATCACTTAGTCAGTTCAACTATTAGCAATAGGTTAGTTCAACAAGGCGTCACAGTGACTAGGACTGCAGTTGTCACCACAGAAAAGATAGAACTCTCCTCCTCCTCCTTTTCCTCCTCCTCTTCTTCAGGGGTGATAAAAGCTTTCAGTAACTTCTGCTGCCATCACTAAAATGACTGAAGGATTATGTTCCATCTTTCTGACCTAAAATGAGATTCTTTCAGCTCTTGCTTTAATCTTGTTAGATGGTGGGATAGAATCCCCCAAACGTGTGAACAATGTGGGGAGCTTGCTCATAGGCTGAAGTTAAAACAACCATTGTAGAATACAGTGAGGGAGAGGAGCAGGGAGCAGCACTTTCTCAGGTTGGGGACAGTGGGATTTCACCAATATAGATGAGAGTTTCTCTTTGCTGAACCAGTTGCTCTGCCCCAGACTTTTCTCTTTCTTTATTACCATTTCTCCTGTTACAAAAGTCTTTCTGTCTTTCTTCAAATGGCAGATAGACATTGGGCATAGGCCTAATAATGAAACATGCTGCAACAGTTGGAAGCCAAATAGGTGCCCCCAGAAATGAGTTTTGGAATAAGGCTCTTGGTAAGCAGCAAATTTCCATTTAATGAGGATAATTTTAAGTGATCTATTATTTTTCTAAGCATATGAGGAATATGAACATAGTCAATGTCTTTATGCCTATGTGCAATGCCTCCTTCTGTAAATATTTGATTTTTTTCTGAAATTTGAAAAGAAAACTGGCTGTAGATCTTGTGTTATGTATTTCCCCTTTAATAAGGTGTTTTTCCCACATATTACTTTTGCCAAAACATTTAAATAAATTACAAATATGTTCCTGAGTGTTGTGGGACAAGGGCAGGATGAATAAAGGGTACAAATACAAATGTTAGGGCAACACAGTAGGGGAAATGAGGGCTTAGTCAGGGGGCCTATTGAAGACGTGATGGTGATAAGGCTTAGAAGGTAGGAAGATTAATGATCTGTGAAGGATGAAGTGGGAGGCATTCAAGCCAGAAGGAGGATATGTGTGAGCGGTCAGCAGTGAGATGGATGTGCTTGAGGTATAGGGAGTAGGTTGGTGTTAGAGGAGCAAAGTGAAATACTGGGTTGTGGCACAAAATCAGTGATGTAAGAGAAAAAGGGGTAAAGTGATTGAGTGCTTAAAAGCCAATGGTGGGAATTTTCCTTTGAATGCAGAGGTGAATGGGCAACCACTGGAAGTTCTCGAGGAGTGGGGAAATATGGACTGAATTTATTTTAGAAAAATGATCTGGGCAGCAGAGTGAAGTATCGACTGGAGTGTGGAAAGACTGAAGGTAGAGAAGACAACAAAAACTCCTCACTCTAGGCTTCAAGGCTCTACATCACCTTGCCCCTTCCTACCTCTCCTCCCTTCTCTCTTTCTACCACCCACCCCGCACGCTCCGCTCCTCCGCCGCCCACCTCCTCATCGGCCCTCGGTCTCGCCTATCCCACCATCGACCCCTGGGCCACGTCCTCCTGCGGTCCTGGAACGCCCTCTCTCCTCACCTCCGCCAAACTGATTCTCTTCCCCTCTTCAAAACCCTACTTAAAACTCATCTCCTCCAAGAAGCCTTCCCAGACTGAGCTCCTCTTCTCCCTCTACTCCCTCTGCCACCCCCCCTTTACCTCTCTGCAGCTAAACCCTCTTTTTCCCCTTTTCCCTCTGCTCCTCCACCTCTCCCTTCCCTTCCCCACAGCACTGTACTCGTCCGCTCAACTGTATATATTTCCATTGCCCTATTTATTTTGTTAATGAATTGTACATCGCCTTGATTCTATTTAGTTGCCATTGTTTTTACGAGATGTTCTTCCCCTTGACTCTATTTATTGCCATTGTTCTTGTCTGTCCATCTCCCCTGATTAGACTGTAATCCCGTCAAACAGCAGGGACTGTCTCTATCTGTTGCCAACTTGTTCATCCCAAGCGCTTAGTACAGTGCTCTGCACATAGTAAGCGCTCAATAAATACTATTGAATGAATGAATGGAGGAGGCGGGTGTAGGAGTCAAGGTGGGAAATGATGAGTGCAAAGAATAGTATGGTAACAATATGAATGTGGAGGAAAAGGCAGATTTTAGTGATTCTGTGAAGGTAGAACTAATAGGAATTGGTGGCAGATTGAATTTGTGAATTGAATGAGAGAGATGGGTCAAAGAGTATGTCGAGGTTATGGGCTTTTGAGACAGGAAGGCTCAGTTCTTGGTCGCTTACACCCACTCCCTTGGAGAACTCATTTGCTCCCATGGCTTCAACTACCAACTATCAGCTTTGATCTCTCTCCTTCTCTGCAATTTCATATTTCTTCCTACCTTCAGGATATCTCCATTTGGATGTCCCACTCGTGCCTCAAACAACATATCCAGAACAGAAACCTCATATTCCCACCCAAACCCTGTCCTACCCCTGACTTCCCATCATTGTACACAGCACCCTATCTTCCCTGTCTCACAAGCCCATAAACTTGGTGTTATCCTTGACACATCTCTCATTTAATTCTGTCTGCTCAAACTTCATAACATCACCAAAATCTGCCCTTTCCTCTTCATCCAAACTATTACACTGATCCAAGCACTTATTCTACCCCACCTTGACTACTGCATCTAACTTCCCTGCCTCCTTTCTCTTCCCACTCCAGTCCAAATTTCACTCTGCTGCCTTGATTATTTTTCTAAAAAAAAGTTCAGCCCACACTTCCTCAACTCCTCAAGAATCAGTAGTTGTCCATCCTCCTCTACATTAAACAGAAAAGTATTACTATTGGCCTTAAATCACTCAATCAAGTACAGAAGCAGCATGGCCTATTGAAAAGACCTCAGGACTGGGTGTCAGAAGACCTCAGTTTTAATCCCAGTTCCATCACTTGTCTGTTTTGTGACTTTGGTCAAGTCACTTCTTTTGACTCAGTTACCTCATCTAAAAATGGGGATTAAGACTGTGAACCCGTGTGGTGCAGAGACTGTGTCCAAACTCATTGTCTTCTATCTATCCCAGAGCTTAGCAGTGCCTGGCACATAGAAAACACATAACAAATACCATAAACAAAATCAGCTTGCCCCCTCCTAATTTATCTCACTGTTCTACTGCAACCCAGCCTGCACGCTTCACTTCTCTAGCATTAGCTCACTCACTGTGCCTTACTCACTCAGAGTGATGTTCGGGTGTATATGCAGGAGAAAGAATGTTCTGGTGTATATGCAGGAGGAAGAGTTCCCCTAGCCTGGAGCTCTTCCTCCTGCATATATACCAGAACATCAGTCTCCCCACCTCCAAGGCATTATTAAGGTCAAAGCTGCTCCCAGAGGCCTTTCTTGATTAAGCCATCTTTTCCCAACTCCCTCACCCTTCTGCATTGTCTATGCATTTGGATATATACCCTTTGGGCACTTGGTTTTTACCCCACCATCAACCCCACAGCACCTATGTACATTTCATAATTCATTTATCATGTTAATTTCTGTTTTCTCCTCTAGACTGTAATCTCATTGTGGGAAGGAACTTGTCTACCAACTCTGTTGTCTTGTACTTTCCCCAGTCTTAGTACAGTCCTCTGTAAACAGTAAGTGCTCCTAAAATATCACACTGATTGAATGATAATACATAAAGACTGAAATTTTGAACTAATATCAAACAAATAATTCTTCCTCATTTGAAGTGTGATAGTATTCAAATTTCATCATAGATTAGGTTTGTGTAACAAAAACAAGTGAAAAACTGAGACGAGTCAGTAATCACATTTTTACTTCAGGTATCTGGTCATTTTGTCTGTTTTAAGATGGCATACAGATACCCCATAAGGGATCTTTGGAAACACAAAATTTTGCTTTAATTAAACTCTGAAATATGGCAAACTACAAAACCAGCAATAAACAAATGTTCTAATGTACTTCAAGAAAATACTTCTAATGAAATGCCTTATATGCACAGCTTTGCCAAACTTCACAAGATAATGAGTCAAAATGCCAGAAATAAAAGTGAATATGCAGTTACATTTTATGAAAAGAAACCCAAGATTCCTTAGAAATAAGAAATGATTTGGGGGATTTCTTTTATCATGTGTTAAAAGTCAATTTCAGTTTGTTCCAAACTATAGATTCTGAATGTTATTGATTTGGGTTAAGTAAATTCTATTAAAGAACAGTGAACAAAGGCTTATGAATAGCCATGGTTGCTAAAATATCTTTAGAAGTAAACTAGACTGATGACATGTAAACAGTTTAGGAAATTTAAGTTTGTTTTCAATGGCAAAATGGATGGCTGCTATCTGAGCCTTCCTACCCACACGCATTTTAATTCTTTGAATAAAAATAAAGTGATTCTATGACTTTTTAAGAAATCTTGTTAATTACCAGTTGACTTAGAGAGACGCTTGGTCTGGTGGTCTTTTCCATTTCCTTTGGAATTTCCTTTGAGTCATTGACTTTTAATTTGGTAGGTCCTGAAGTCCATGCTATGCCCTTAAGAATACGTCTGATGAAACAGATGGAGGGCATACTGGACATAAAGGAGGACAGATGTATTCAGAATACCCGGAATGACCACAGACAAGTAATTAGATCTCCTGCAGGGAATGTTATGCCCTTGAAATACATTTTTTTTTTGCAGTTCTGTCTTTGGTATGAAGAAGAAGGTTTTCTGTGTTAGCTTAACTTTTGGTATTCACTTTCTTCTTGGATGTGATTCAGAGGTTGGTTTGGGAGTTTGAAATTTGGGTAAACTTGGGGTTTACAATTTAACTTGCTTATATTGTTCTTTAAACAACAAAATATATAATTCTACTAAGTTTAAAGAGTTAGCATTTTAAGTAGTATTTGAGTTCCACTAAGGCTTGTACATTTTTGGCAATGGTATTGGTATTTGCCAAGTACTGTGCTAAGAACTAAGAAATATAATACAATCAGTTATGCTGAAATTTTTCCCTTCTCACTGTAAAATTGTGTGACTTGTTTTCTGCATTCTTTTTGGTTGATATACCTTGGATCTTAATGAAATTGATGAATTCTATTTTTTAAAACAATTTCCTTCTCTATTGCTATTGCTGATTTTCAGCCATTTTCTTTCAATCAGTGCAACAAACTCAAAACCCAGTAAAAGCCATTAAGGAAGGGTAGAGGGAAGGAAGACGTATATAGGAACTAAGAATGTGTAAAGTTTCTATTTTCAGTAAAATATAGTGTGTATTACAAGAAGACAGGGAAAAAAAATCACCCAGCCATTCTATTAAGATTTAAGACGGGAACACAAATCATTTAATTCCACTTTTAACATCCCTTGGTAACAGATTCACATTTCTCATAGTCAATTTTACCTAAAGCAGCAATAAGGGGGTGACAAGCCGGTGATTAGCAACAACGCAGAGTGAAGTTGAAAGCTTCCGGATCAACAAGCAATACAAAGGCTGGTAAAAAAACACAAATGTCAACCTCCTGTTTGATTCCTGATTCTCTCCACATAAGCTCTTCCCTCTTATTACTATCCACCTGTTGAGCTCCAGCCTAGAACATTTGCTACTCTTACTTTATGCAGAGACCTTCTTCTACTCCCACACTCCACCCCTATGAATAACATTCATTTCAATCTTAGCGTATGAAGAAGCAAACTCAGCAGTGAACGTGGAATGCTTCCAATTCACTAAGATTGAGAAAATATTAATCTTCAGCATGTGAAACATAACAGTAAAGGACCTCTAACTTAATTCTCCAAGGCACATGACCAATATAAACCTTTGTATACCATTATCATATTTACCATTTACCCTCATTTTTTCACTAGGCTCTATGCTTAATTTTAGTCACGTTTACATCATTTTTGTTATTCTTACTTAAAGTGTATATTGTTCTGGTTGACCTATTCCGCTGTTTTTATCATAGATCTGGGGATGGATTGTGAAATGAAAGAAGCAGATCTATAGGCACCAGGAATGGATAGTGATGTGTAAGGAGGTCATTACCAAGTGTTCAACCCCATGGTTACACGATATATCCTGGGAGAACTGCTGTGTAGACCAGGTATTGTCTGAGATTAATAATCTTGACAAGGTCACAGCACTGAATATTTTGTGTGACAAAAAATTTCACTTTATTAGCAGTTAGCACATAAATCTTATTTAACTTATATTTTATAGATTAATCCAATGTAAAGATAACAGCAAAAATTAATCCAAAATGGGTTTTTGAAGCACATGCTGTAATAAAAAGATTTGCAAAAGAAATGGCATAAAACAGAAAAATAAAATTATAATATGTTGCTCTGAATTCTTTCAAATTTTCAAACCTCTTTTTAAATTACATAATTGCATTATAATTATACTATAACAGTTGTAATTACTATTTAGAGTGTTCTGTTATGAGTGCATAGATTCATTGTACCTAATCATTACTGACAAATTTAACTTGTTAAGAGGAAGAGGTGACTGTCCAAAGCCTAGCTAATACTCCTTAGTACAGTTTCTTTTTAAAAGTACGTGTTTGGACAACTGGTAGAAATGGAAAACCCACTTTACCGATCCCAGCTCCTGAGGTCATTGCTATACTCACCTTAACCTTTGTGGAAGCAGTGGTTAATTTAATATAATATCATCAATAAATTATATTTATTGAGTACCTACTCTAGGTAGGGTATTGCAATAAGCACAAGTAAGAGTACACCAAAAGAAAAGACACAGTCCCCGTCCCTGACCTGTGGAAGCAGCATGACCTAGTGAATAGAGCACAAGCTTGGAAGTCAGATGACCTGGGTTCTAATCCTGGCTCTGCCACTTGTCTGCTGGGTGACTTTGGGCAAGTCACTTAACTTCTCTGTACTTAGTTATCTCATCTGTAAAATGGGGATTTAGACTGTGAGCCCCATGTGGGACAGGGACTGTGTCTGACTTAGCTTGTATCTATCCCAGTGCTTAGAACGGTGCGTGACACATACTAAGTGCTTAACAAATGTCTTCTTGTCTTATGCTGTCGAGTCATCTCTGACCCACAGCGACGCCATAGACACATCTCTCCCAGAATGCCCCACCTCCGTTTGTGATTATTCTGGTAGTGTATCCATAGAGTTTTTTTGGTAAAAATATGAAGGTGGTTTACCATCACCTCCATCTATGCAGTAAACTTGAGTCTCCACCTATGACTCCCTCCCATGCCGCTGGTGCCCAGCACAGGTGAGTTTTGACATGTAGCAGATTGCTTTGCACTTGCTAGCCACTGCCCAAATAAATGGAATGGATATGCTTCAGTTTGATTCTCCCTCCCATACTCAAGACTGGTAAAGTACTGGAAACTCTCCAGGTGCGACCCTGAAGGGAAGCTTAACAAATACTATTATCACTATTATTATTAGGAGTAAATCTAGTAGTAGAAGCCAGTAGGCTGGCCTAGGAGTGGGGTAATTGAATATTTTTAATTTGTAAATTTCCTGAATACCAGAATCAATCAATCCATGGTATTTATTGCATGCCTTCTGTGTTCAGTAGTATTAATAATAATAATAATGATGATGATAACTGGTATTTGTTAAGCGTTTACTGTGTGCCAGGCCCTGTACTAAGAGCTGAGGTAGATACAATCAAATTGGGTTGTACACAGTCCCTGTCCCAAGTGGGGCTCACAGTCTCAATCACCATTTTACAGATGAGATAACTGAGGCCTAGAGAAGTGAACTTGGCCAAGATCACTCATTCATTCATTCAATAGTATTTATTGAGCGCTTACTATGTGCAGAGCACTGTACTAAGCGCTTGGGATGAACAAGTCGGCAACAGATAGAGACAGTCCCTGCCGTTTGACGGGCTTACAGTCTAATCGGGGGAGACGGACAGACAAGAACAATGGCAGTAAACAGCGTCAAGGGGAAGAACACAAAGCAGACAAGTGACAGAGCTGGGATAATAACAATAAAACATTGTGGTATTTGTTAAGCGCTTACTCTGTGCCAAGTACTGTTCTAAGTGCTGAGAAAGATATGAGATAAATCATCAGACACAGTTCCTGTTCCATATAGGGCTCACAATCTAATCAGGAGGCTAGTGAATTCCTAATTCACAGATGAGGAACTGAGACACAGAGAAGTTAAGTGATTTGTCCAAGATCACACATGAGGTCATGAGGCATAATCAGCATAAGAACCCAGCTCCTCTTACTTCCAGACTCTTTCTATTTCCACTAGGCAACACTGCTCCTCTGCTTTATTAAATGTATTGGGTACAATACAATGTAGCTGACAGACAAAATCCCTGCCCTCAAAGAATTTGCAATCTAGTGTGGATGCATGTGTACTTGAAAAGAATGAGGCTGGTGACCGGGAGATCTGTGTAAAGACTGTATATTTAGATAAACTTAAAATCAAACTTTCAAAGTTATGTTTAAACTGAAAAATTGTTTTCTGTCAATCATCTATGCCATTTGTTATTTTCAGTTGTTTTTTTCAGCAACAGTAAGATCCCTAATTTTGCTAAAGTTTAAAAGACTAAAGCACTGAATGAAACATATCTTCTGTCTTTAGCAAGATCAAAATTATATTTCACCAAAAGCAAGAGTTTGTTTTTTTTAAAAAAAAGGTATTTTTATGTCTCTGAGTAAATTACCAAAAAAAAGATCATTTAAAGAGAATTAGAAATAATAAACAAACTTTCCATGGTGTAGTGGATAGGGCCCAGAACTGGAAGTCAGAAAGTCACTAATTCTGGCTCCACCACTTGTCTAATATGACCCTGGGCAAGTCGCTTCACTTCTCAGTGCCTCAGTTACCTCATCTGTAAATGAGGATTGGTACTATGAACCTCACATGAGACAGGGACTGTGTACAACTCGATTTGCTTCTATCTACCCCAGAGCTTAATACAGTGCCTAGCCCATGGCAAGCACTTAACATTTATCATCATTATTATTAGATTACCTAAAAGAAAAGAATATGGTTGGATTAATTTCCGGAAACATAGGAAGTAGTGTGGACTAGTAGAAAGAGAATGGGCCTCATGCTCAGAGGACCTGAGTTTTAATCCTGGCTCAGCAAATTGCCTGCTCTGTGACTTTGGGCAAGCAATGTCATTTATCTGTGCCTCAGTTTCCTCATCTCTAAAATGGAGATTTAATACTTTTTCTCCCACCTACTCATACTGTGAGCCTCAAGCAGGACAGGGACTATGTCTTATTTGATTATCTTGTATCTACCCTAGGGTTTACCACAGAGTCAGCACTTCACATGCACTTCACATGCTGATACTCACCGTGTTGTAGTGAGTACCTTTTACAGAGTTTCCACAGAGGTACTGGTCCTGACTCCTCCAAAGCCAAGGCACACGCAAAGGTGAGAAAGCATCTCTCCTCTGCCCCTTTCCATATTCTTTGATTTAAATGGAAAATGCCTACTTCCAACAGACAGTCACTCACTGAAATCAGCAAATTATGTTGTCCTTTCCACACACCGTGGATGAGCTCCTCGGTGTTGTGTGGAGATGACAGAAAAGGAGCAGAAAAGTAGTGGTCACGTGGATGGCTCTGCACCCAGTGAGCATGGCTAATGACATGATCACCATCTCTAGTGAACTAGGGCCAGGATGCTAAAAACACAGTAATACTATTTTTGCACCAGTTAATTCTGTGTAAGCATTCCCAAAGAGAATCGAAGACTTCTCCTCCCATGCAGGAACAGGATTAAACTCAATAGGATTTCCTAATGGGATTCTGTAATTCTACATTTATGTCTTGCATTTCAGCATTTTTGTGCTCTCTTCTTTTCTAAAATGTCCCGCACTCACACTGCAGATGGGGAACAAGAGTAGATGTTGCATAGGGTCTTGGGTGTATAAACAGGTTTGGGTACTATAAGGTAATTCATTTTCAGTATTGTCACTCCATGCAGATACTAATTCATTCAGTCATATTTATTGAGTGCTTACTATGTGCAGGGGTGCTTACTATGTGCAGGGCACTGTACTAAGCCCTTGGAAAGTACAATTCGGCAACAGATAGAGACAATCCCTACCCGGCAACTGGCTCACAGTCTAGAAGGGAGAGTCAGGCAACAAAACAAGACAAGTAGACAGGCATCAATAGCATCAAAATAGATGAATAGAATTATAGATATATACACATCTAACCAGTGGCCTAAATGTCATTTTAGTCTTAAATGTTTACTCAGATTTTATTAAAAATAATAATAATGATAATAATTGTGGTATTTGTTAAGTGCTTACTGTATGCCAAGTACTGTTATAAGCACTGGAGTAGATAAAAGGTAATCAGGTTGAACACAATCCCTGTCCACATGAGGTTGACCGTCTTAATCCCCATTTTACAGATGAGACAACTAAGGCACAGAGAGCTTAAGTGACTTGCCCAAGGTCACACAACATACATGTGGCAGAGCCATGAATAGAACCCACATCCTCTGAATTCCAGGCAATGCTTTTTCCATATATGCTGTAACATATTTTTTTTTTTCATGTCACAACATAACTTCCATTGATTCAAGTTAATCTTGAAGTCATTAAAGATGCTTCATTATAAATCTTTCCAGGTAAAGTTTGCATTCCTTCCATTTTCTGTCTCATATATCTCCTGTTGCCAACATACATATACACACATACATATGCAAAATGCACCATGCTTTTGAAATCTTAAAGAAAACTTGTATTGTGCTGTACATATTACTGCACACCATTCCTCTTGATGGCTGATGCTCTTATTTCCTTTCATCTGACCTAGAGTGACTACGAGACCTGGAAAAGGACCAGGAAGGCTTGTGTTTTCCCTCCTGGAATGATGATCTTTCTCTTCAGCAGGTCTCTAGAAAGGGACCTGCTGTGGCTGTGAGAGAGGCTTCTTTGTGATGATCTGTGGTGAGGTGGAGAACTTCACCGGTGATATTCATTTCAAGGACGTCGACCCCAAGAAGGTGGTGGGCCTCGATTATGACTTCTTTTTTGCCATTTGAGAGTTCCGCCCAGATGTGACACTCACATTATGTTCTTCCATCCACTTCTCTCACAGTTATCTGCTGCATCTCGTGAGTCCTCAAACTCAACAAAAACAAAGCCGCAGAGGCTTTTATCAACCCATACACTGTTCAGTGGTCCAAGATATCCTAAAGTTCTTTCCTATATAGTTTTTTTCCCATTGTTCCCAAGGTTATAATGTTGGTATTTGTTAAGCGCTTACTCTGTGCCGAGCACTGTTCTAAGCACTGGGGTAGACACAGGGGAATCAGGTTGTCCCACGTGGGGCTCACAGTCTTAATCCCCATTTTACAGATGAGGTAACTGAGGCACCGAGAAGTTAAGTGACTTGCCCAAAGTCACACAGCTGACAAATGGCCGAGCTGGAATTCGAACCCATGACCTCTGACTCCAAAGCCCATGCTCTTTCCACTGAGCCATGTTCCCTACATAGACATTACAGTCCAGTGGACAAGAGTCATGGTGCATCACAAGTAGTGGGATTGAGAGGGGAAGGGTGGAAGAAAAACAAAAAAGAGGCTCAAGTTCCCACAGTCTGATTGGGTTCTCGCTTCTCCCGGCACTGCTTCTGCAGTTTCTCTTGCTCGTCCCATGCCCACTAAGTGCCTTTAACAGTGTGGACCATCTCCTTCTCCTCAGTCCGTTGTCCAAACTAGGCTTCACTAACTCTGTCTTCTCCTGGTTCATCTCTTATCTCTCTGGCTATTCATTCTCAGTCTCCTTTGTGGGTTCCTCCTCCCCTCCCATCCCCTAACTGTAGGGGTCCCTCAAGGTTCAATTCTTGGTCCCCTTCTATTCTCTACACTCACTTCCTTGGATAATTCATTCACTACCATGGCTTCAGTGCTCATCTCTATGCAGATGACACCCAAATCTATATCTCTTCCCCTATTCTCTCTCCCTCCCTTGAGGCTCACCTCTTCTCCTGCCTTCAGGACATCTCTACATGGATGTCCTCCCACCAACTCAAACTCAGTACATCCAAGACAGAGCTCCTACTCTTCTCTTCCCTCCCAAACCCTGTCCTTTCCCAAACTTTCCCATTACCGTGACCAGTACAACCATCCTTCCTGTCTCACAGGCCCAGAACCATGGTGTTATCCTTGACTCTGCTCTCTCATTCACCCCACATATCCAATCTATCACCAAATCCTGTTGGTCTCACCTTCACAACATAGCCAAGATCCACCCTTTCTTCTCTATACAAACCGCTGCCACATTAGTACAGTCACTCATTCTATTCCGACTGGATTATTGCATCAGCCTCCTTACTGACCTCCCAACCTCCTGCCTCTCACCACTTCAGTCCATACTTCACTCCACTACTCGGATTATCTTTCTACAGAAATGTTCAGGACATGTTACCCCCTTCCTCAAAAAAATTTCCAGCGGTTACCTATCAACCTCCATATCAAAGAAAAATTCCTCACTATTGGCTTCTAAGCTCTCCATCACCTTGCCCCCTCTTACCTCACTTCCCTTCTCTCCTACTACATCTCAGCCTGCACACTCCGCTCCTCTAAGCTAAACTTCTCCTGTGCCTTGATCTTGCCTGTCACACTGCTGACCCTGGGCCCACGTCCTACCTCTATCCTGGAATGCCCTCCCTCCTCAAATCTGCCAATCACTCTTCCCACCTTCAAATCCCTACTGTGCACCTCCTCCAAGAGGCCTTCCCAGGCAAAGACCTTTAGTACTTCAGCTCCTCTTCCCTTCCATGTCACTTTGACTCACTCCATTTGCTCTCTCCCCCACCCCCAACACTTATATCTATCTATCTATCTATCTATCTATCTATCTATCTATCTATCATCTATCTATCTATCTATCTATAATTCTGTTTATTTATATGAATGCCAGTTTACTTGTTTTGAAGTCTTTCTCCCCGCTTCTAGCCTGTAAGTCCAATTGGGAAGGGACTGTCTCACTTTATTGCTGTATTCTACCTTCCAAGCATTTAGTACAGTGTTCCGCACACAGTAAGTGTTCAATAAATACAATTGAATGAATTGAATGAATGAATGAATATGCCAGGCACTACACTAAGCACTGGGGTGATACAAGAACATCATGTTGGAAGCATTTCCTGTCCATCATAGAGATCATAGACAATCTCCATTTTACAGAAAAGGTAAGTGAGGTACAGAGAAGTGAGGTTACTTGCCAAAGGTCACAGAGCAGATAAATGGATTGGACCCAAGGTTCTCTGACCCAGGCCACACTGCTACTTATCATTTCCCACCATGATTACTGCATCATCCTTCCCACAGACCTCCCTGATCAACCTTCTCACTGAGCTTCCTATCCCTCCCAACTCCTGCCCACACTTTACTCTGCTGCAAGAGTTTTTTTTTTTCTGAAAAAAAACTTTCAGTCCATATCCATGCACTCCTCAAAAACCTCCATTGGTTGCTTTCCCATTTCTGCCTCAGTTAGGAACACTTTACCATTGGCTTAAAGGCATACAATTACCTTTCCAACCTATCCTTGTTGATTTACAACTCACATATTCGGTTCTTCTACTCCTACCTAGTCTTTGTAAGTAGCGTGGCCTACAAGCTGAGTTGTAATCCCAGCTTTGCCACTTGTTTTCTGTGTGAGCTTGGACAAGTCATTCCCATTCTCTCCTAGACCCCCTCCAATCTGGCTTCCGTCCCCTCCACTCTACCGAGACTGCTCTCTCTAAGGTCACCCATGACCTCCTTCTTGCCAAATCCAATGGCTCCTACTCCATTCTGATCCTCCTTGACCTCTCTGCTGCCTTTGACACTGTCGACCATCCCCTCCTCCTCCATACCTTATCTCACCTTGGCTTCACGGACTCTGTCCTCTCCTGGTTCTCCTCTTACCTCTCTGGCCGATCATTCTCGGTCTCCTACGCTGGAGCCTCCTCCCCCTCCCATCCTTTAACTGTTGGAGTTCCTCAAGGGTCAGTTCTTGGCCCTCTTCTGTTCTCCATTTACACTCACTCCCTCGGTGAACTCATCCGCTCTCACGGCTTTGACTACCATCTCTACGCAGATGACACGCAGATCTACATCTCCGCCCCTGTCCTCTCCCCCTCCCTTCAGGCTCGCATCTCCTCCTGCCTCCGGGACGTCTCCACCTGGATGTCGGCCCGCCACCTAAAACTCAACATGAGCAAGACTGAGCTCCTCATCTTCCCTCCCAAACCCGGTCCGCTCCCAGACTTCTCTATCACCGTGGATGGCACGACCATCCTTCCCGTCCCGCAGGCCCGCAATCTCGGTGTCATCCTTGACTCGTCCCTCTCGTTCACCCCACATCCTATCCCTTACCAAGACCTGCCGGTTTCACCTCTAGAATATCGCCAAGATCCGCCCTTTCCTCTCCACCCAAACGGCTACCTTACTATTACGGGCTCTTGTTATATCCCGGCTAGACTACTGTGTCAGCCTTCTCTCTGACCTCCCTTCCTCCTCTCTCGCCCCGCTCCGGTCTATTCTTCACTCCGCTGCCCGGCTCATCTTCCTGCAGAAACGATCTGGGCATGTCACTCCCCTTCTTAAACAACTCCAGTGGTTGCCTATCGACCTCCGCTCCAAACAAAAACTCCTCACTCTAGGCTTCAAGGCTCTCCATCACCTTGCCCCTTCCTACCTCTCCTCCCTTCTCTCTTTCTACCGCCCACCCCGCATGCTCCGCTCCTCTGCCGCCCACCTCCTCACCGTCCCTCGGTCTCGCCTATCCCACCGTCGACCCCTGGGTCACGTCCTCCCGCGGTCCTGGAACGCCCTCCCTCCTCACCTCCGCCAAACTGATTCTCTTTCCCTCTTCAAAACCTTACTTAAAAATCACCTCCTCCAAGAGGCGTTCCCAGACTGAGCTCCTCTTCCCCCTCTACTCCCTCTGCCATCCCCCCTTTACCTCTCCGCAGCTAAAGCCTCATTTTCCCCTTTTCCCTCTGCTCCTCCACCTCTCCCTTCCCTTCCCCACAGCACTGTACTCGTCCGCTCAACTGTATATATTTTCGTTACCCTATTTATTTTGTTAATGAATTGTACATCGCCTTGATTCTATTTAGTTGCCATTGTTTTTACGAGATGTTCTTCCCCTTGACGCTGTTTAGTGCCATTGTTCTTGTCTGTCCGTCTCCCCTGATTAGACTGTAAGCCCGTCAAACGGCAGGGACTGTCTCTATCTGTTGCCGACTTGTTCATCCCAAGCGCTTAGTACAGTGCTCTGCACATAGTAAGCGCTCAATAAATACTACTGAATGAATGAACAAGTCACTTAACTTATCTGTGCCTCAGTTACCTCATCTGTAAAATAGGAATTAAGACTGGGAACCCTATATGTGACCCAGACTGTGTCCAACCTGATTATCTGTATCTACCCTAGGGCTTAGTATACTGCCTGCCACACAGTAAGTGCTTAAAATATTCCACAATTATTATTACATTATTACTTCAATCTCAATTATTCCACCACCAACCTTTGCCTGCATTCTCCCTCAGGACTGGAACTTCCTCCTCTTTCCAAGCTCACAGTCTTCCACTTTCCACATTTTCAAATGCCTCCTAAAATCATTCTTTCCTCAAGTTCTTTCCAGTCTGAGCCCTTTCTTTCCCCTCTTTGCCCTCCCCTCTATGTCAACTATGAATTTAGCTGTGTACCTTTTAACCACTTTCTCATCCCTGCCACACAAAGTTTGCAAATATTCTTACACTGCATATTTGACCTATACCTAATCTATTTTAGAATCTGTCTCTCCCTCTAGTCTGTAAGTTCATTGTGGGCAGGGATCACCTCTACCAAATCTGTTATATTGTACTTAAGTACTTAGTACAGTGCTCGGCACACAGTAAGCACTTAATAAATACTGTTGGTTGATTGATAATCCAGTTTTTAGGTTTAATTTTAAGGTTGTGAGCCCCATTACAATGGGATGACATTCTATCTACCCCATCATTTGAGACAGTGCTTAGCACAGAGCAAGCACTTAATAAAATCATTATAATTATTATTACTATAGCTATTATCACTATATCATTATTATAGTTAATTAACTGTCACACAAAGGTAACATACTTGAAATTTCACCTAATAAAGTCAGCTTTCTTTCAAGTAACTGATTCCTAGTTCCTTAAATTGTGGCTATTTTTGTTCTCTATTTCATTGTTCAGCTCCAGTGACTATTCTGAATGATTCCCATTGGATTATGAATATTATCTCTGATAAATGATTAAGAGGGCATTAGGGTATCAGGTCCATAACTCAGGGATTCTAAAACTCAGGAAAAAGGAAAGCCTGAGAGGAATTTCACAGACGGGGGAGAAATTAAAACACATGATTTTTAGATCTGGCTGAGTGAGGCTGAATGTAATCTGATCCCAAGGCTAACTCTTGGTAAAGATTAGGGTTGCCATACTTGGGGAGCATTTTTAAAGACTTTGAGAGAAGAAAGCTGCAACTTTAGAAAATAGTCCTTGAATGCTTCATTTGCATTGAAAATGCTCATTGCAACAAGGAATTCCCAGAAAAATAATAATAAAAAAAGATACAATTAAGTTGCACTTGACCTCTTTAAACTTATGCTGCCTTTGACACTACTAGAAATACTATATCATCTTGGATTTTCAGATACTGTTCTCTCCCATTTTTCCTCCTACTTCTTTGACTGGTCTGTCAGTCTCTTTGGCCTGCTCTTCTACTTCTCCCTCTTTTGTCTCCTGCTTTTCAGCTGTGATGCAGCATTTTCTGGGGATTTATTTCAGTTCCTCCTTTAAGTATTTATTTTGATCTCCTTTTTTGGTAGCCCAATATCAGCTTATCATAAATTGCTGATGGGTAACCTATTGTCATCCATTTTCCTTAGATGTCCTCCCTAGTGAAGCTAAATTAAGGCAAGCACAACTCATTAACATTGTTCCAGGACTTCATTGTTTGTGATCCTGTCACTTAAGGCAACTCCACGTTCATTACAGGCCTTAAGTAATTCCACAGAGCCTCAATTTTGTCTGAACCCTAACCCATGTTTCCTACATACATATGACACCTCCAAAAGAATGGGCTAGTTTTACTGATTCATCTTGGTACTTGGTACTCATATACTGTTGCATCACTGACCAATTTGTTGTTTTGGTCACAAAAATGATAGCATTGTTGCTAATAAAGATTTTTGGTTGTTCATTCACCTTCTATGGCTCAAGCTGATCGATACTTTACTTAGGTTTCATTCACTTTCACTCTATTCCAGCACTTAGTACAGTACTGTACACATAGTAAGCACTTAATAAGTACTATCACTATTATTGCTACTACTTTTCATCCATCCTGAGTTCTTGGATTATTTCTCAGAGTAGTATGCAACCATTTTCACATCTTCTTGGGTATGTGTCTCTTAGAGCCACCATCTATGTATAGAAATTCTTGAGTGACTGACTGTAGAATTTTGGATGATCCTCATGGCCTGTGGACTTTAAATAATTCCCAGAGTAACAGAAACATATTCTAACAGCTGCATCCTGGTCCCTTGTTCCCTCTTCGGGCATAGTTGCATAGAGTACACTAAACGTGACTGTACCTATCGCAAATCCTTGTGAAAGGAAATGGATTATACAGAATACCCCCTAACTATGGGTATTCTTGAAATCTTGAAATCCCGGCAGCAATAAGGGGGTGACAAGCCGGTGATTAGCAACAACGCAGAGTGAAGTTGAAAGCTTCCGGATCAACAAGCAATACAAAGGCTGGTAAAAAAACACAAATGTCAACCTCCTGTTTGATTCCTGATTCTCTCCACATAAGCTCTTCCCTCTTATTACTATCCACCTGTTGAGCTCCAGCCTAGAACATTTGCTACTCTTACTTTATGCAGAGACCTTCTTCTACTCCCACACTCCACCCCTATGAATAACATTCATTTCAATCTTAGCGTATGAAGAAGCAAACTCAGCAGTGAACGTGGAATGCTTCCAATTCACTAAGATTGAGAAAATATTAATCTTCAGCATGTGAAACATAACAGTAAAGGACCTCTAACTTAATTCTCCAAGGCACATGACCAATATAAACCTTTGTATACCATTATCATATTTACCATTTACCCTCATTTTTTCACTAGGCTCTATGCTTAATTTTAGTCACGTTTACATCATTTTTGTTATTCTTACTTAAAGTGTATATTGTTCTGGTTGACCTATTCCGCTGTTTTTATCATAGATCTGGGGATGGATTGTGAAATGAAAGAAGCAGATCTATAGGCACCAGGAATGGATAGTGATGTGTAAGGAGGTCATTACCAAGTGTTCAACCCCATGGTTACACGATATATCCTGGGAGAACTGCTGTGTAGACCAGGTATTGTCTGAGATTAATAATCTTGACAAGGTCACAGCACTGAATATTTTGTGTGACAAAAAATTTCACTTTATTAGCAGTTAGCACATAAATCTTATTTAACTTATATTTTATAGATTAATCCAATGTAAAGATAACAGCAAAAATTAATCCAAAATGGGTTTTTGAAGCACATGCTGTAATAAAAAGATTTGCAAAAGAAATGGCATAAAACAGAAAAATAAAATTATAATATGTTGCTCTGAATTCTTTCAAATTTTCAAACCTCTTTTTAAATTACATAATTGCATTATAATTATACTATAACAGTTGTAATTACTATTTAGAGTGTTCTGTTATGAGTGCATAGATTCATTGTACCTAATCATTACTGACAAATTTAACTTGTTAAGAGGAAGAGGTGACTGTCCAAAGCCTAGCTAATACTCCTTAGTACAGTTTCTTTTTAAAAGTACGTGTTTGGACAACTGGTAGAAATGGAAAACCCACTTTACCGATCCCAGCTCCTGAGGTCATTGCTATACTCACCTTAACCTTTGTGGAAGCAGTGGTTAATTTAATATAATATCATCAATAAATTATATTTATTGAGTACCTACTCTAGGTAGGGTATTGCAATAAGCACAAGTAAGAGTACACCAAAAGAAAAGACACAGTCCCCGTCCCTGACCTGTGGAAGCAGCATGACCTAGTGAATAGAGCACAAGCTTGGAAGTCAGATGACCTGGGTTCTAATCCTGGCTCTGCCACTTGTCTGCTGGGTGACTTTGGGCAAGTCACTTAACTTCTCTGTACTTAGTTATCTCATCTGTAAAATGGGGATTTAGACTGTGAGCCCCATGTGGGACAGGGACTGTGTCTGACTTAGCTTGTATCTATCCCAGTGCTTAGAACGGTGCGTGACACATACTAAGTGCTTAACAAATGTCTTCTTGTCTTATGCTGTCGAGTCATCTCTGACCCACAGCGACGCCATAGACACATCTCTCCCAGAATGCCCCACCTCCGTTTGTGATTATTCTGGTAGTGTATCCATAGAGTTTTTTTGGTAAAAATATGAAGGTGGTTTACCATCACCTCCATCTATGCAGTAAACTTGAGTCTCCACCTATGACTCCCTCCCATGCCGCTGGTGCCCAGCACAGGTGAGTTTTGACATGTAGCAGATTGCTTTGCACTTGCTAGCCACTGCCCAAATAAATGGAATGGATATGCTTCAGTTTGATTCTCCCTCCCATACTCAAGACTGGTAAAGTACTGGAAACTCTCCAGGTGCGACCCTGAAGGGAAGCTTAACAAATACTATTATCACTATTATTATTAGGAGTAAATCTAGTAGTAGAAGCCAGTAGGCTGGCCTAGGAGTGGGGTAATTGAATATTTTTAATTTGTAAATTTCCTGAATACCAGAATCAATCAATCCATGGTATTTATTGCATGCCTTCTGTGTTCAGTAGTATTAATAATAATAATAATGATGATGATAACTGGTATTTGTTAAGCGTTTACTGTGTGCCAGGCCCTGTACTAAGAGCTGAGGTAGATACAATCAAATTGGGTTGTACACAGTCCCTGTCCCAAGTGGGGCTCACAGTCTCAATCACCATTTTACAGATGAGATAACTGAGGCCTAGAGAAGTGAACTTGGCCAAGATCACTCATTCATTCATTCAATAGTATTTATTGAGCGCTTACTATGTGCAGAGCACTGTACTAAGCGCTTGGGATGAACAAGTCGGCAACAGATAGAGACAGTCCCTGCCGTTTGACGGGCTTACAGTCTAATCGGGGGAGACGGACAGACAAGAACAATGGCAGTAAACAGCGTCAAGGGGAAGAACACAAAGCAGACAAGTGACAGAGCTGGGATAATAACAATAAAACATTGTGGTATTTGTTAAGCGCTTACTCTGTGCCAAGTACTGTTCTAAGTGCTGAGAAAGATATGAGATAAATCATCAGACACAGTTCCTGTTCCATATAGGGCTCACAATCTAATCAGGAGGCTAGTGAATTCCTAATTCACAGATGAGGAACTGAGACACAGAGAAGTTAAGTGATTTGTCCAAGATCACACATGAGGTCATGAGGCATAATCAGCATAAGAACCCAGCTCCTCTTACTTCCAGACTCTTTCTATTTCCACTAGGCAACACTGCTCCTCTGCTTTATTAAATGTATTGGGTACAATACAATGTAGCTGACAGACAAAATCCCTGCCCTCAAAGAATTTGCAATCTAGTGTGGATGCATGTGTACTTGAAAAGAATGAGGCTGGTGACCGGGAGATCTGTGTAAAGACTGTATATTTAGATAAACTTAAAATCAAACTTTCAAAGTTATGTTTAAACTGAAAAATTGTTTTCTGTCAATCATCTATGCCATTTGTTATTTTCAGTTGTTTTTTTCAGCAACAGTAAGATCCCTAATTTTGCTAAAGTTTAAAAGACTAAAGCACTGAATGAAACATATCTTCTGTCTTTAGCAAGATCAAAATTATATTTCACCAAAAGCAAGAGTTTGTTTTTTTTAAAAAAAAGGTATTTTTATGTCTCTGAGTAAATTACCAAAAAAAAGATCATTTAAAGAGAATTAGAAATAATAAACAAACTTTCCATGGTGTAGTGGATAGGGCCCAGAACTGGAAGTCAGAAAGTCACTAATTCTGGCTCCACCACTTGTCTAATATGACCCTGGGCAAGTCGCTTCACTTCTCAGTGCCTCAGTTACCTCATCTGTAAATGAGGATTGGTACTATGAACCTCACATGAGACAGGGACTGTGTACAACTCGATTTGCTTCTATCTACCCCAGAGCTTAATACAGTGCCTAGCCCATGGCAAGCACTTAACATTTATCATCATTATTATTAGATTACCTAAAAGAAAAGAATATGGTTGGATTAATTTCCGGAAACATAGGAAGTAGTGTGGACTAGTAGAAAGAGAATGGGCCTCGTGCTCAGAGGACCTGAGTTTTAATCCTGGCTCAGCAAATTGCCTGCTCTGTGACTTTGGGCAAGCAATGTCATTTATCTGTGCCTCAGTTTCCTCATCTCTAAAATGGAGATTTAATACTTTTTCTCCCACCTACTCATACTGTGAGCCTCAAGCAGGACAGGGACTATGTCTTATTTGATTATCTTGTATCTACCCTAGGGTTTACCACAGAGTCAGCACTTCACATGCACTTCACATGCTGATACTCACCGTGTTGTAGTGAGTACCTTTTACAGAGTTTCCACAGAGGTACTGGTCCTGACTCCTCCAAAGCCAAGGCACACGCAAAGGTGAGAAAGCATCTCTCCTCTGCCCCTTTCCATATTCTTTGATTTAAATGGAAAATGCCTACTTCCAACAGACAGTCACTCACTGAAATCAGCAAATTATGTTGTCCTTTCCACACACCGTGGATGAGCTCCTCGGTGTTGTGTGGAGATGACAGAAAAGGAGCAGAAAAGTAGTGGTCACGTGGATGGCTCTGCACCCAGTGAGCATGGCTAATGACATGATCACCATCTCTAGTGAACTAGGGCCAGGATGCTAAAAACACAGTAATACTATTTTTGCACCAGTTAATTCTGTGTAAGCATTCCCAAAGAGAATCGAAGACTTCTCCTCCCATGCAGGAACAGGATTAAACTCAATAGGATTTCCTAATGGGATTCTGTAATTCTACATTTATGTCTTGCATTTCAGCATTTTTGTGCTCTCTTCTTTTCTAAAATGTCCCGCACTCACACTGCAGATGGGGAACAAGAGTAGATGTTGCATAGGGTCTTGGGTGTATAAACAGGTTTGGGTACTATAAGGTAATTCATTTTCAGTATTGTCACTCCATGCAGATACTAATTCATTCAGTCATATTTATTGAGTGCTTACTATGTGCAGGGGTGCTTACTATGTGCAGGGCACTGTACTAAGCCCTTGGAAAGTACAATTCGGCAACAGATAGAGACAATCCCTACCCGGCAACTGGCTCACAGTCTAGAAGGGAGAGTCAGGCAACAAAACAAGACAAGTAGACAGGCATCAATAGCATCAAAATAGATGAATAGAATTATAGATATATACACATCTAACCAGTGGCCTAAATGTCATTTTAGTCTTAAATGTTTACTCAGATTTTATTAAAAATAATAATAATGATAATAATTGTGGTATTTGTTAAGTGCTTACTGTATGCCAAGTACTGTTATAAGCACTGGAGTAGATAAAAGGTAATCAGGTTGAACACAATCCCTGTCCACATGAGGTTGACCGTCTTAATCCCCATTTTACAGATGAGACAACTAAGGCACAGAGAGCTTAAGTGACTTGCCCAAGGTCACACAACATACATGTGGCAGAGCCATGAATAGAACCCACATCCTCTGAATTCCAGGCAATGCTTTTTCCATATATGCTGTAACATATTTTTTTTTTTCATGTCACAACATAACTTCCATTGATTCAAGTTAATCTTGAAGTCATTAAAGATGCTTCATTATAAATCTTTCCAGGTAAAGTTTGCATTCCTTCCATTTTCTGTCTCATATATCTCCTGTTGCCAACATACATATACACACATACATATGCAAAATGCACCATGCTTTTGAAATCTTAAAGAAAACTTGTATTGTGCTGTACATATTACTGCACACCATTCCTCTTGATGGCTGATGCTCTTATTTCCTTTCATCTGACCTAGAGTGACTACGAGACCTGGAAAAGGACCAGGAAGGCTTGTGTTTTCCCTCCTGGAATGATGATCTTTCTCTTCAGCAGGTCTCTAGAAAGGGACCTGCTGTGGCTGTGAGAGAGGCTTCTTTGTGATGATCTGTGGTGAGGTGGAGAACTTCACCGGTGATATTCATTTCAAGGACGTCGACCCCAAGAAGGTGGTGGGCCTCGATTATGACTTCTTTTTTGCCATTTGAGAGTTCCGCCCAGATGTGACACTCACATTATGTTCTTCCATCCACTTCTCTCACAGTTATCTGCTGCATCTCGTGAGTCCTCAAACTCAACAAAAACAAAGCCGCAGAGGCTTTTATCAACCCATACACTGTTCAGTGGTCCAAGATATCCTAAAGTTCTTTCCTATATAGTTTTTTTCCCATTGTTCCCAAGGTTATAATGTTGGTATTTGTTAAGCGCTTACTCTGTGCCGAGCACTGTTCTAAGCACTGGGGTAGACACAGGGGAATCAGGTTGTCCCACGTGGGGCTCACAGTCTTAATCCCCATTTTACAGATGAGGTAACTGAGGCACCGAGAAGTTAAGTGACTTGCCCAAAGTCACACAGCTGACAAATGGCCGAGCTGGAATTCGAACCCATGACCTCTGACTCCAAAGCCCATGCTCTTTCCACTGAGCCATGTTCCCTACATAGACATTACAGTCCAGTGGACAAGAGTCATGGTGCATCACAAGTAGTGGGATTGAGAGGGGAAGGGTGGAAGAAAAACAAAAAAGAGGCTCAAGTTCCCACAGTCTGATTGGGTTCTCGCTTCTCCCGGCACTGCTTCTGCAGTTTCTCTTGCTCGTCCCATGCCCACTAAGTGCCTTTAACAGTGTGGACCATCTCCTTCTCCTCAGTCCGTTGTCCAAACTAGGCTTCACTAACTCTGTCTTCTCCTGGTTCATCTCTTATCTCTCTGGCTATTCATTCTCAGTCTCCTTTGTGGGTTCCTCCTCCCCTCCCATCCCCTAACTGTAGGGGTCCCTCAAGGTTCAATTCTTGGTCCCCTTCTATTCTCTACACTCACTTCCTTGGATAATTCATTCACTACCATGGCTTCAGTGCTCATCTCTATGCAGATGACACCCAAATCTATATCTCTTCCCCTATTCTCTCTCCCTCCCTTGAGGCTCACCTCTTCTCCTGCCTTCAGGACATCTCTACATGGATGTCCTCCCACCAACTCAAACTCAGTACATCCAAGACAGAGCTCCTACTCTTCTCTTCCCTCCCAAACCCTGTCCTTTCCCAAACTTTCCCATTACCGTGACCAGTACAACCATCCTTCCTGTCTCACAGGCCCAGAACCATGGTGTTATCCTTGACTCTGCTCTCTCATTCACCCCACATATCCAATCTATCACCAAATCCTGTTGGTCTCACCTTCACAACATAGCCAAGATCCACCCTTTCTTCTCTATACAAACCGCTGCCACATTAGTACAGTCACTCATTCTATTCCGACTGGATTATTGCATCAGCCTCCTTACTGACCTCCCAACCTCCTGCCTCTCACCACTTCAGTCCATACTTCACTCCACTACTCGGATTATCTTTCTACAGAAATGTTCAGGACATGTTACCCCCTTCCTCAAAAAAATTTCCAGCGGTTACCTATCAACCTCCATATCAAAGAAAAATTCCTCACTATTGGCTTCTAAGCTCTCCATCACCTTGCCCCCTCTTACCTCACTTCCCTTCTCTCCTACTACATCTCAGCCTGCACACTCCGCTCCTCTAAGCTAAACTTCTCCTGTGCCTTGATCTTGCCTGTCACACTGCTGACCCTGGGCCCACGTCCTACCTCTATCCTGGAATGCCCTCCCTCCTCAAATCTGCCAATCACTCTTCCCACCTTCAAATCCCTACTGTGCACCTCCTCCAAGAGGCCTTCCCAGGCAAAGACCTTTAGTACTTCAGCTCCTCTTCCCTTCCATGTCACTTTGACTCACTCCATTTGCTCTCTCCCCCACCCCCAACACTTATATCTATCTATCTATCTATCTATCTATCTATCTATCTATCTATCTATCTATCATCTATCTATCTATCTATCTATAATTCTGTTTATTTATATGAATGCCAGTTTACTTGTTTTGAAGTCTTTCTCCCCGCTTCTAGCCTGTAAGTCCAATTGGGAAGGGACTGTCTCACTTTATTGCTGTATTCTACCTTCCAAGCATTTAGTACAGTGTTCCGCACACAGTAAGTGTTCAATAAATACAATTGAATGAATTGAATGAATGAATGAATATGCCAGGCACTACACTAAGCACTGGGGTGATACAAGAACATCATGTTGGAAGCATTTCCTGTCCATCATAGAGATCATAGACAATCTCCATTTTACAGAAAAGGTAAGTGAGGTACAGAGAAGTGAGGTTACTTGCCAAAGGTCACAGAGCAGATAAATGGATTGGACCCAAGGTTCTCTGACCCAGGCCACACTGCTACTTATCATTTCCCACCATGATTACTGCATCATCCTTCCCACAGACCTCCCTGATCAACCTTCTCACTGAGCTTCCTATCCCTCCCAACTCCTGCCCACACTTTACTCTGCTGCAAGAGTTTTTTTTTTTTCTGAAAAAAAACTTTCAGTCCATATCCATGCACTCCTCAAAAACCTCCATTGGTTGCTTTCCCATTTCTGCCTCAGTTAGGAACACTTTACCATTGGCTTAAAGGCATACAATTACCTTTCCAACCTATCCTTGTTGATTTACAACTCACATATTCGGTTCTTCTACTCCTACCTAGTCTTTGTAAGTAGCGTGGCCTACAAGCTGAGTTGTAATCCCAGCTTTGCCACTTGTTTTCTGTGTGAGCTTGGACAAGTCATTCCCATTCTCTCCTAGACCCCCTCCAATCTGGCTTCCGTCCCCTCCACTCTACCGAGACTGCTCTCTCTAAGGTCACCCATGACCTCCTTCTTGCCAAATCCAATGGCTCCTACTCCATTCTGATCCTCCTTGACCTCTCTGCTGCCTTTGACACTGTCGACCATCCCCTCCTCCTCCATACCTTATCTCACCTTGGCTTCACGGACTCTGTCCTCTCCTGGTTCTCCTCTTACCTCTCTGGCCGATCATTCTCGGTCTCCTACGCTGGAGCCTCCTCCCCCTCCCATCCTTTAACTGTTGGAGTTCCTCAAGGGTCAGTTCTTGGCCCTCTTCTGTTCTCCATTTACACTCACTCCCTCGGTGAACTCATCCGCTCTCACGGCTTTGACTACCATCTCTACGCAGATGACACGCAGATCTACATCTCCGCCCCTGTCCTCTCCCCCTCCCTTCAGGCTCGCATCTCCTCCTGCCTCCGGGACGTCTCCACCTGGATGTCGGCCCGCCACCTAAAACTCAACATGAGCAAGACTGAGCTCCTCATCTTCCCTCCCAAACCCGGTCCGCTCCCAGACTTCTCTATCACCGTG
The DNA here is from genome assembly GCF_004115215.2 of Ornithorhynchus anatinus. Taxonomy (NCBI): domain Eukaryota; kingdom Metazoa; phylum Chordata; class Mammalia; order Monotremata; family Ornithorhynchidae; genus Ornithorhynchus; species Ornithorhynchus anatinus. Next base: position 115,518,537 of record NC_041729.1, read on the forward strand.
GATGGCACGACCATCCTTCCCGTCCCGCAGGCCCGCAATCTCGGTGTCATCCTTGACTCGTCCCTCTCGTTCACCCCACATCCTATCCCTTACCAAGACCTGCCGGTTTCACCTCTAGAATATCGCCAAGATCCGCCCTTTCCTCTCCACCCAAACGGCTACCTTACTATTACGGGCTCTTGTTATATCCCGGCTAGACTACTGTGTCAGCCTTCTCTCTGACCTCCCTTCCTCCTCTCTCGCCCCGCTCCGGTCTATTCTTCACTCCGCTGCCCGGCTCATCTTCCTGCAGAAACGATCTGGGCATGTCACTCCCCTTCTTAAACAACTCCAGTGGTTGCCTATCGACCTCCGCTCCAAACAAAAACTCCTCACTCTAGGCTTCAAGGCTCTCCATCACCTTGCCCCTTCCTACCTCTCCTCCCTTCTCTCTTTCTACCGCCCACCCCGCATGCTCCGCTCCTCTGCCGCCCACCTCCTCACCGTCCCTCGGTCTCGCCTATCCCACCGTCGACCCCTGGGTCACGTCCTCCCGCGGTCCTGGAACGCCCTCCCTCCTCACCTCCGCCAAACTGATTCTCTTTCCCTCTTCAAAACCTTACTTAAAAATCACCTCCTCCAAGAGGCGTTCCCAGACTGAGCTCCTCTTCCCCCTCTACTCCCTCTGCCATCCCCCCTTTACCTCTCCGCAGCTAAAGCCTCATTTTCCCCTTTTCCCTCTGCTCCTCCACCTCTCCCTTCCCTTCCCCACAGCACTGTACTCGTCCGCTCAACTGTATATATTTTCGTTACCCTATTTATTTTGTTAATGAATTGTACATCGCCTTGATTCTATTTAGTTGCCATTGTTTTTACGAGATGTTCTTCCCCTTGACGCTGTTTAGTGCCATTGTTCTTGTCTGTCCGTCTCCCCTGATTAGACTGTAAGCCCGTCAAACGGCAGGGACTGTCTCTATCTGTTGCCGACTTGTTCATCCCAAGCGCTTAGTACAGTGCTCTGCACATAGTAAGCGCTCAATAAATACTACTGAATGAATGAACAAGTCACTTAACTTATCTGTGCCTCAGTTACCTCATCTGTAAAATAGGAATTAAGACTGGGAACCCTATATGTGACCCAGACTGTGTCCAACCTGATTATCTGTATCTACCCTAGGGCTTAGTATACTGCCTGCCACACAGTAAGTGCTTAAAATATTCCACAATTATTATTACATTATTACTTCAATCTCAATTATTCCACCACCAACCTTTGCCTGCATTCTCCCTCAGGACTGGAACTTCCTCCTCTTTCCAAGCTCACAGTCTTCCACTTTCCACATTTTCAAATGCCTCCTAAAATCATTCTTTCCTCAAGTTCTTTCCAGTCTGAGCCCTTTCTTTCCCCTCTTTGCCCTCCCCTCTATGTCAACTATGAATTTAGCTGTGTACCTTTTAACCACTTTCTCATCCCTGCCACACAAAGTTTGCAAATATTCTTACACTGCATATTTGACCTATACCTAATCTATTTTAGAATCTGTCTCTCCCTCTAGTCTGTAAGTTCATTGTGGGCAGGGATCACCTCTACCAAATCTGTTATATTGTACTTAAGTACTTAGTACAGTGCTCGGCACACAGTAAGCACTTAATAAATACTGTTGGTTGATTGATAATCCAGTTTTTAGGTTTAATTTTAAGGTTGTGAGCCCCATTACAATGGGATGACATTCTATCTACCCCATCATTTGAGACAGTGCTTAGCACAGAGCAAGCACTTAATAAAATCATTATAATTATTATTACTATAGCTATTATCACTATATCATTATTATAGTTAATTAACTGTCACACAAAGGTAACATACTTGAAATTTCACCTAATAAAGTCAGCTTTCTTTCAAGTAACTGATTCCTAGTTCCTTAAATTGTGGCTATTTTTGTTCTCTATTTCATTGTTCAGCTCCAGTGACTATTCTGAATGATTCCCATTGGATTATGAATATTATCTCTGATAAATGATTAAGAGGGCATTAGGGTATCAGGTCCATAACTCAGGGATTCTAAAACTCAGGAAAAAGGAAAGCCTGAGAGGAATTTCACAGACGGGGGAGAAATTAAAACACATGATTTTTAGATCTGGCTGAGTGAGGCTGAATGTAATCTGATCCCAAGGCTAACTCTTGGTAAAGATTAGGGTTGCCATACTTGGGGAGCATTTTTAAAGACTTTGAGAGAAGAAAGCTGCAACTTTAGAAAATAGTCCTTGAATGCTTCATTTGCATTGAAAATGCTCATTGCAACAAGGAATTCCCAGAAAAATAATAATAAAAAAAGATACAATTAAGTTGCACTTGACCTCTTTAAACTTATGCTGCCTTTGACACTACTAGAAATACTATATCATCTTGGATTTTCAGATACTGTTCTCTCCCATTTTTCCTCCTACTTCTTTGACTGGTCTGTCAGTCTCTTTGGCCTGCTCTTCTACTTCTCCCTCTTTTGTCTCCTGCTTTTCAGCTGTGATGCAGCATTTTCTGGGGATTTATTTCAGTTCCTCCTTTAAGTATTTATTTTGATCTCCTTTTTTGGTAGCCCAATATCAGCTTATCATAAATTGCTGATGGGTAACCTATTGTCATCCATTTTCCTTAGATGTCCTCCCTAGTGAAGCTAAATTAAGGCAAGCACAACTCATTAACATTGTTCCAGGACTTCATTGTTTGTGATCCTGTCACTTAAGGCAACTCCACGTTCATTACAGGCCTTAAGTAATTCCACAGAGCCTCAATTTTGTCTGAACCCTAACCCATGTTTCCTACATACATATGACACCTCCAAAAGAATGGGCTAGTTTTACTGATTCATCTTGGTACTTGGTACTCATATACTGTTGCATCACTGACCAATTTGTTGTTTTGGTCACAAAAATGATAGCATTGTTGCTAATAAAGATTTTTGGTTGTTCATTCACCTTCTATGGCTCAAGCTGATCGATACTTTACTTAGGTTTCATTCACTTTCACTCTATTCCAGCACTTAGTACAGTACTGTACACATAGTAAGCACTTAATAAGTACTATCACTATTATTGCTACTACTTTTCATCCATCCTGAGTTCTTGGATTATTTCTCAGAGTAGTATGCAACCATTTTCACATCTTCTTGGGTATGTGTCTCTTAGAGCCACCATCTATGTATAGAAATTCTTGAGTGACTGACTGTAGAATTTTGGATGATCCTCATGGCCTGTGGACTTTAAATAATTCCCAGAGTAACAGAAACATATTCTAACAGCTGCATCCTGGTCCCTTGTTCCCTCTTCGGGCATAGTTGCATAGAGTACACTAAACGTGACTGTACCTATCGCAAATCCTTGTGAAAGGAAATGGATTATACAGAATACCCCCTAACTATGGGTATTCTTGAAATCTCAGCTGTGCATTAGATGTGGCCAATCATGCTGCAGAGAAGTCGTCTAATTATTGCAAAGATTCTACTTCAAGCACTCAGTATCATCGCTGCTTCTCAGTATCGTATATACTGGTCACATATCTGTGGGGCTAAGAAGGAACTCACATAGACGTCAAAAATCACTCTTTTTTTTTGTAAAATGCGGTACTTTATAAAGCAAGACTAAAACAAATCAGATTGTAATCTGACTCTCAAAAGAAAATATAAAAGTAAGCAGAAGTCGTTTATGAAGGTGGTATAAAACTGATTACTAATAGATCACAAGGATCCTTACACTGCTAGCTTTTTGTGGGCAAGGATTTTGTCTGCTAATTCTGTTTTATGGTACTCATCCAAGCACTTAGTATATAGTGCTGTGCACATAGAAAGCGCTCAATAAATACCATTGATTGATTGATTCTGCCCACAGGAAGCTCTCAGTAAATATAATTGATTAATTGATTGATTGCTTAAAGAATACCTCAGTGAATTAATTGATTAAGCAATTGTCCAGATAAAATGGACATGCTATCCAGATACAATGAGTATCAAATGAAAATAAACTGTTCCTTTCCATTCAATATGACAGATTTTCTGATTCTGACAAGACTAGTAATGGTGTGACAGTGCTTTCTTATAATTTCAAATAGCAGTTTTAAATGAGCGATGCACAGTAAAGAAAAAAAAGAGAAAAACTATAAGTGGAATGGATTTGACAGGCTGTGTTGATAGTAAAAATGCACTTAATAAAAATGACAATGCAAAAAACTGTTTGAGTTTACAGCTTTCTTTTCACCTCTTAATCCTGAACTGTTTCCATTCTGTAATACACTTCATAATGAGACAGCACCCTGAGGGCTTAACTCTGCCCTTACATATGCAGATATGCAGTACCAGAAAATGGAATAATTGCCTGTCTTTAAGCCCTTGGAAAAACCTCTAATCAAACTGTTTCATAGTCTACCATGCTGCTGTATTTCCCAAGTGGAAATATCTTGTTAATCTCTGCCCTGTATTCACAGTCTCCAAAATTGGGATTTTGTTGCTATTGACCATGCTCAAAACCTAAAAACAGGTAAAATGTATGGTTCAGATTGTCAGCATGTTCACCCCAAGTCTCTAACGAGGTTCAATATTTTCTGAGTGCTACGTAGAGAAGCGTTGAACAGACTCCACATCATCATCAGCAATACTAACCACCGTACTCCGATGAGTACTACATGATGAGGAGCACATATTGCAAATAAAATAATTGGAGAGTTTAAAGAGGAGGGATTAAGCATGATATGTACAAAAGCCTGCATAGATATAATTGACGCAAGTGATCAAATGAATAACATATGCATATGAGTGCTGAGATGGCTTATGGGGTGACAGTGACAGTGTCTGAGAAATTAGAGAGGTCCTCCTGGAGGAGAGGGTTTGGTGGATTTGAGAGGGGAGGCAGTTCTTGGCAGGGGACAAAAACCTGAGCAGTTGGCTAGCCATTCTCTTTGTAGAATCCCAGACAACTTAAATACTTTATAAGTAAATGTCAGAAAGGTCAGATGGGATAGACTATAAGCAGAGATCAGGAAAGAAAATAGAAAAATAGTATTCAGTGGAGAAGATTCAGGCTGGGATGAGAGATCTAGAAGCTCTTAATTTGGGCTTGCAAAAGTCCTACAAAATCAACATTATTACAATATTACATTTATATATCTTTAAACTACAATGCATTGTTGTTCCTCACTCCAGATGACTTTTTTTTTTGGGGGGGGGTATGTTGAGAATACTAATGACCTTTTCATTGACCCAGACTTATCCTAATCTTTAACTGCACATTTCTCCTTTCCAAAAAATATTATGGCTAATAGGTACCACTACATTATCTTATTTCTTTTCAATAAATGATTGCTACAGTGATCCACAAACCTATTGTGTCAAATTTCTTATACTTTATTTGGTATCTATTCTGGTCTCTTGCACAAGCAAGGCATTCAATTCCATCTCCTTTATTTCTCTTCAGGTCACATCTCTTACCCTTCTGGATAGAAATTCAGCACCATCAGTGCCTTGCTACTCATGACATAAGACTTTCTATTCCCCTGGTCTCCTGCTCTTTCCTTAGCAAAATCAAAAAGCTGGGAAAAAGAGATATCAAAAATGGATGGCACCTGGAAGGATGGGGAGAAGTACTTGGATTGGATCACTGGAGTTTTGGTTGGAAGTGGAAGAAAAGGGTAGGGGGAGTTACAAGCAAATAAGGTTGGACACAGTCTCCGTCCCACATGGGTCACACATTCTTAATTCCCATTTTCCAGATGAGGTAAATAAGGCACAGAGAATTCAAGTGAGTTGCCCAAAGTTATACAGCAGACAAGTGGTAGAGGCAGCATTAGAACCTTAGTCCTCTGATTTCCTGGCCCATGCCCTATCCATTAGACCATGCTGCTTCTCATCATAACAAATTACATATAAGAGAGGTGGAAAGCAGAAAACTTTCTTTAGCCTCTGCCCATGGATTGGAGACTTTCATTGGGCATATGGGGAAAAAGGAGAGTGAGCCTGAGCCAACTCACATTGGCTCAGGACCTAGGCTTTGAGCCCCAGGAAAATTGTAGGTAAATAGGTAATCTCTGAGGGTGTGGTTAGACTCTACTTCCTGGAGGAACTACCCGGTAGCTAGTTTCTCCTACTTAATAATAACAATAATAATAATGGTATTTGTTAAGCACTTACTATGTGCCAAGCACTGTTCTTAGCATTAGGGTAGACACAAGGTAGACACAAGGTAATCATGTTGTCCCACGTGGAGCTCACAGTCTTAATCTCCATTTTGCAGATGAGGGAACTGAGGCACAGAGAAGTTAAGTGACTTGCCCAGAGTCACATAGCTGATAAGTGGTGGGGCCGGAGTTAGAATCCGTGACCTTTGACTCCCAAGCCCGTGCTCTTTCTACTAAACCACTCTGCTCCCCACTTGCCTAACAATCACCTTGAAAAAACAGGGCAGAACCCTGATCCCTCCTACTCCCTCCCCCAGGCCTGTCCCTTCTTCCCTGAGACTTCCAAAATTGTGTCTTATTAGATTTGAGAAAGGGAATGATAGCTTGGTAAAGCTTCCTCTAAAATGATCAATCTTGGGGAATTTTCCAAATATAAGGATCTGTCTCAAAGTTGAATTAGCTTCAAGACACCCCTGTTTATAGAGGAGAGGTCTATTTAGCCATTTTCCCACATTGTTGCATCACCCTGATTTTTTTTTCGTTCCAGTTTTTTTAATTATTTCTTTATTTTCTTTTTCCCTCATATAAGTGAATTTTCTTTAAAAAATAATTTCTTTAGTTTACAACAAGAGGTTGAAGAATAACAAATATAAAGAAACAGATGGCTCACACTGCTTGTTACTCTCCTGCTGCCCGGCTCATCATTTTATTGATTTACAAGAAAATAAAAAATGTCAATCCTTGGTTTTTCTTGATAGTTATTAATTTACTTCTTGAACCCCAAGTAAAAGATGCCTGGGAGGTATTTCATGTCTTATTCCCCTAACTTTAAATTAATCTCCCATTTATATTCCCCAATTCCTCTCTACTGTACTTATCCACTTGCTTAGTAGAATACTCTACACACAGTATGCATTCAATAAATATGATTAATTGATTAACAATAACCTACTACTTTACATTAATCTTGCTTCTCTTGCTGTCAACCCCTTGCTCATGTCCTTCCTCCTGCTTGGACTCCCTCCACCTAAAGATCTGAGAAAGCTCCACTCTCCCCAACATAAAAATCCAGTCTTTCAAGAAGCCCTACCTGACTAACATCTCATCTTCCTACCCTATTCTCACTCCCTACTGTATTTCCTGTACACTTGGGTCTGTACCTTTGATATGCAGACAATTATCTTTATATTCAGGACTTCATCTATATGTAATTTATTTTTATGTCTATCGTCTACACTAGACTGTGAATGCCTTTCTTGAGAGCAAGTTCATATAAACCAACAATACTGTACTGGACTCTCCCAAGCCATACTACAATGCTCTTTACACATTAATAATAACAATAATAATAATAATAGTCGTATTTGTTAAGCACTCACTATTTACCAGGCTTTGTACTAAGTGCTGGGGTGGATAAAGGGAAATCAGGTTGGACACAATCCCTGTCCCAGGAGGGCCTCACAGTCTCAATCCCCATTTTACAAATGAGATAACTGAATCACAGAGAAATAAAGTAACTTCACACAAGTGGTGGAGATGGGATTAGAACTATCATTGATTGATTGATTGACTGATTCACACACCAAATTTCTCTAAGACATATGTAATAAGGTATTGCAATGGCTCTTTAACCCCAGTTCAATGTCTTACATCTGCAAAAAGGCAATAGGAGTTTTCAGTGGGTCATCTCCAAAGGAAACGACACACATCATTGTTGTATTTGTTGATCATGAGCCCAAAATTCATTCAGTTGTATTTATTGAGCTTACTTTGTGTAGAATACTGTACTAAGCTCTTGGAAAATACACTACAGCAATAAAGAGAGAGAATCCCTGAGCACAATGGGCTTATAGTCTAGAGGGGGGAAGACACACACAAACCTTTCCTCCTGCACTGGGCTCCATCTGAGCATAGGTTCCACGTACTCTTCACTGAACCTCCTTATTCCTTTCCTTTTTTATTTGCTGAGGAGCATGACTTAGTGGAGAGAACAAAGGCCTGGGTATCAGAGGACCTGGGTTTGAATCCCAGCTCTTTCCATTGTCAGCTGTGTGACTTTGACAAATCACTTAACTTCACTCTACCCTAGTTATCTGTAAAATAGGGTTTAAGACTCTGTACCCCATTTAGGATTTAGACTATGTCCATTCTGAGGGTCTTATATCTATCACCACTTAATTCAGTGTCTGGCAAATCATAAGCACTTATCAAATATCATTTGAATAAACTGCTTTTTTAAAGTGCATTTAGCCAAAACTCACTCTTTTCTTTTTCCTACATGTTTGCTCCATTAAACTTCACACCTCCCTTTTCACTTTGTTAATTTTGTTCCTCTTCATTTATCCATCCTTTACTCCTACTTCTCTTCTGTTCATGGTTAGTCTCTGGACTTCTGGTTTTATTTCAGAGGAGTACCATGCCAGGAATTGGTCACCTAATCCGTGCAGTGATGGCTCTTGTTGAAAATGCTTCTCCTCCTTCTGACTTTTAACCATTTTCATTCTTGCTCCCACCTGGAGTTAGTAATAATGATGGTATTTGTTAAGCACTTACTATGTGCAAAGCACTGTTCTAAGTGCTGGGGAGGATACAAGTTGATCAGGTTGTCCCAGGTGGAGCTCACAGTCCTAATCCCCATTTTACAGATGAGGGAAATGAGGCACAGAGAAGTTAAGTGACTTGCCCAAAGTCACACAACTGATAAGTGGAGGAGTTGAGATTAAAACCATGACCTCTGACTCCCAAGCCCATGCTCTTTCCACTGATCTTCCTTCCTCCCGTCTCTCCCCGCTCCAGTCTATTCTTCATTCCGCTGCCCGGCTCATCTTCCTGCAGAAACGCTCTGGGTATGTCACTCCCCTTCTTAAAAACCTCCAGTGGTTGCCTATCAACCTCCGCACGAAATAAAAACTTCTCACTCTTGGCTACAAGACTCTCCTTGCCCCCTCCTACCTCTCCTCCCTTCTATCTTTCTACTGCCCACCCCATAGGCTCCGCTCCTCTGCAGCCCACCTTCTCACCGTCCCCCATTCTCGCCTATCCCACCGTCGACCCCTGACCCACGTCCTCCTGCTGTCCTGGAATGCCCTCCCTCCTCAACTCCGCCAAACTAATTATCTTCTCCTCTTCAAAGCCCTACTGAGAGCTCACCTCCTCCAAGAGGCCTTCCCAGGCTGAGCTTCCCCTTTTCCCTATGCTCCCTCCACTGCCTCTTTACCCCCCCTTCACCCCATCAGCTAAGCCGCCTTTTTCCCCCTTTCCCTCTGCTCCTCCCCCTCTCCCTTCCCCTCCCCTCAGCACTGTGCTCTCCCGCTCAACTGTATATATCTTCATTACCCTATTTATTTTGTTAATGAGATGTACATCCCCTTGATTCTACTTATTGCTATTGTTTAAATGAGATGTACATCCCCTTGATTCTATTTATTGCTATTGTTTTTGTCTGTCTGTTTCCCCCCATTAGACTGTAAGCCGTCAATGGGCAGGGACTGTGTCAATATGTTGCCTATTTGTACATTCCAAGCACTTAGTACAGTGTTCTGCACATAGTAAGCGCTCAATAATTACTATTGAATGAATGAATGAATAAGCTGATTACCTTGTATCTACCCCAGCGCTTAGAAAAGTGCTTCGCACATAGTAAACATTTAACAAATACCAACATTATCATCATTATTATTATAGTACCCTCAGTTCAGAGATTGAGATGGGAAACAGGAGTCCAGTTCATTTCCTATAATTCTTTGGATCAGAAGATGGGCTATCTGATATTGGGAAAATAGCTACACAGGATAAAGAGGACAGCATCCCCATTTCTAACTCTGAAGAAGATTGGAGGACATCTCTCAACACCACTCACTCCAGGATAAAAAACAACCCTAGACCTTATTTTGAGATTTCTTCTACACTCAAGCAAAATGTAATCAAGGAAACATATTCTTTGTCTGCTTTACAATTGCTTATGGAGTAGTAATCATGCTACCTCACCTCCCTTCTTTTTTTCTACTGCCCACCCCATATACTCCGCTCCTCTGCCACCTACCTCCTCACGGTCCCCCGTTCATGCCTTTCCTGCCACTGATCCCTGGCCCATGACCTACCGCTGTCTTGGAATGCTCTCCCTCCTCACATCCACCAAACTAACTCTCTTCCCCTCTTCAAAGCCCTACTTAGAGCTCACCTCCTCCAGGGGGCATTCCCAGGCCGAGCCCCCCTTTTCCCTCTGCCCCCCCCACCCTCTGCTCTTCCCCGTTTCCCTCCCTCAGCACTGTGCCTATTTGTATATCTTATTTATTATCCTATTTATTTTGTTAATGAGGTGTATATCTCTTTGATTCTTTTTATCTTGATGATGTTGTCTTGTTTTGTTGTGTTCTGTTTTATTTTGCTGTCTCACCCGTTTAGACTGTGAGCCCGTCATTGGGAAGGAATTGTCTCTATGTGTTACTGAATTGTACATTCCAAGACCTTAGTACAGTGCTCTGCACATAGTAAGTGCTCAATAAATACTATTGAATAAATGAATACAAGAATGAATGAATGAATGAATGAATAGTAGTTATGGTATTTGTTAAGTGCTTCCTATGTGCCAGACACTTAACTAAGCCTTTGGGTGATGTCATGAGCAAGAGTGACTCCATCTTGTATTATTTGATCCCGTGAGCAACAAGACCAAAGTAGTGTTTAGCAGCATGACCTAGTGTCAAGAGCACGGGCTTGAGAGCAGAAGACATGGGTTCTAACCCTGGCTCTGCCACTTGTTTGCTCTGTGCAAATCACTTAACTTCTCTGTGCCTCAGTTACCTCATCTATAAATTGGGGATTAAGACTGTGAGCCTCACGTGGGACAAACCGATTACCTTGAATCTACCCCAGCGCTTAGAGCAATGCTTGGCAGATAATAAGCACTTAATAAATACTATAATTATTATAATTTCACTTTTATAATATGTTATTTATGTTATTTGAGTGAACAAATTAAAAAGGAGTCAAATCCCTGGTGAAGGTCTCATAGGTCGAACGCCTAATATTAAGGGGGAGCAATTCCCAGGGCAGGGGTCACGACAGGTGGATACAAGCAAATCGGGTTGGATACAGTCCCTGCCCCTCACAGTCTTCATCCCCATTTTACAGATAAGATAACTGAAGCACAGAGAAGTGAAGTGACTTGTCCAAGTCCACACAACAGACACATGGCAGTGCTGGCATTAGAGGTGCTCGCAGGTAACAAGAGAGACAGGGACAAAAGAGACCAAACAGTAATCTTACAAAAGGTAGATTCAAGGGGGGCAAGTTTCTGAAAGAGCCACCAAAATTCTTGTTCAGATCCTACCTGCTTGTCACTGAAACGACCTACGCAGCTAACACCTAGGCACATGCCTTCAAGTTCCAATCTTACACCTTCCAAAATGTTTTAGCTATCTGAAAAGTCAGTTCTAGTTTACATTTTAGTTATATGATTTGGATAGAACACAATTAAAGAATTAGTGAATATTCTTCCTGCAACATGTTTGTTTTGGTATAACAGCGTGGCTTAGTGGAAAGAGCACAAGCTTGGAGTCAGAGGTCATGGGTTCTAATCCTGGCCCCACCACTTGTCAGCTGTGTGACCTTGGGCAAATCACTTCACTTCTCTGTGTCTCAGTTACCTCACCTATAAATTGAGGATGAAGACTGAGCCCCACGTGGGACAACCTGATTACTTTGTATCTACCCCAACACTTAGAACAGTGCTTGGCAAATAGTAAATGCTTAACAAATACCAACATTATTATTGTTATGATTATTTACTAGTTGGGGCAAGTAGATCGAGTGAAGGAAAACTGGATGAGGTTGTGCAGTGGTTTAGTAAAGGCATTCCTTACTGTGTTTCTCAGCTTCCATCCTAGCTTTGTGGTGCTGTACCATACTGTACTGTCTTGAACTGTACTTTGCATTTTTTGCATAACTGCATAGGATACTTCAGGACCATACACTTGAAATAAATGCATTTCTTTGCATTTTTTCAACTTCACAGCATGAAATAGAATAAAATAATGAGTGTCAAGAGGATAAAGCATTTTAATCTTATTTATCATGGAATATTATAAAAACCGCTTTAAAAAAAGGTCAGTCACTATGGCATCTTCAAACCATTAACTTATCTACCCCCATGGGAAACATAGTTACTATAATACAGTTCTCCCATATGAGATTCTTCAAGTGCATAATTACCCCATTATAGCAGAACTGACTATACTCCAGTAATACTGTTGTTGCATTTTAAGAATAAATCATAGTTTAAATCATATGGGGATGCAAAAAAACAAAAAAAATAGAATTACTAAAAACACATTTAGTAACTAAGAAAACTTTCCTTTTTGACATTTTGTATTTTGAGTATCACTGAAGCATGTTATTTGAAATTGATCAAGAAGATCCTTTAGACTCTCATCATTGTTTTTCCTTTATGAAAATGTCATCAGTGACACAGAAAACCTATGTTAAGGGTAGCCTGATTTTCCTTAAGAAGACTCTGGGGAAAATTTGTGGACGTTAAGCCCCAAATGTAGAAGTCTGTAGCCCTTGAGGTAAACATCAATAGTGAATTACTTGAGGAAGTAAGATATAGCCGCCCACTTTCCAACGGCTTCTTCCCCTCTGCCTTCAAACAAGCCCATGTCTTCCCCATCCTAAAAAAACCCTCTCTCAACCCAACTTCCCCTTCCAGTTATGGCCCTATCTCCCTACTGCCCTTCTTTTCCAAGCTCCTAGAACGAGTCATCTACATTCGCTGCCTAGAATTCCTTAACTCCAATTCTCTCCAGGACCCCCTCAAATCTGACTTCCGTCTCCTCCACTCTACCGAGACTGCTCTCTCAAAGGTCACCCATTACCTCCTTCTTGCCAAATCCAATGGCTCTTACTCTATCCTAATCCTCTTTGACCTCTCAGCTGCCTTTGACACTGTAGACCATCCCCTTCTCCTCCACACCTTATCTCACCTTGGCTTCATGGACTCTGTCCTCTCCTGGTTCTCCTCTCATCTTTCTGGACATTCATTCTCTGTCTCCTTTACAGGCTCCTCCTCCCCCTCCCATCCTCTAACTGTAGGAGTTCCTCAAGGGTCAGTTCTTGGCCCTCTTCTGTTCTCCATCTACACTCACTACCTTGGTGAACTCATTCGCTCTCACGGCTTCAACTATCATCTCTATGCAGATGACACATAAATCTACATTTCTGCCCCTGTCCTCTCCCCATCCCTGCAGGCTCGTATGTCCTCCTGCCTCCAGGACGTCTCTACCTGGATGTCTGCCCACCACCTATAACTCAACATGTCCAAAACTGAGCTCCTTATCTTTCCTCCCAAGTCCTGTCCTCTTCCTGACTTCCCTATCACTGTGGATGGTATGACCATCGTTCCCGTCTCTCAAGCCCTCAACCTTGGTGTCATCCTTGACTCAACTCTCTCATTTACCCAACACATCCAATCCATCACCAAGACCTGCTGGTCTCCCCTTTATAATATTGCCAAGATCCACCCTTTCCTCTCCACCCAAACGGCTATTTTACTGGTACAGGATCTCATAATTTCCCAGCTGGATTACTGTGTCAGCCTTCTCTCTGATCTCCATTCCTCCTGTCTCTCCCTACTCCAGTCTATTCTTCATTCCACTGCCCGGCTCATCTTCCTGCAGAAATGCTCTGGGCATGTCACTCCCCTTCTTAAAAACCTCCAGTGGTTGCCTATCAACCTCCTCACAAAACAGAAACTTCTCACTCTAGGCTTCAAGGCTCTCCATCACCTTGCCCCCTCCTACCTCTCCTCCCTTCTCTCTTTCTACTGCCCACCCGGTAGGCTCCCCTCCTCTGCCACCCACCTTCTCACCGTCCCCCGATCTTGCCTATACCGTTGTCAACCCCTGGGCCACATCCTCCCACTGTCCTGGAATGCCCTCCCTCCTCACCTCCGCCAAACTAACTCTCTTCCCCTCTTCAAAGCCCTACTGGAGAGCTCACCTCCTCCAATAGGCCTTCCCAGACTGAGCTTCCCCTTTTTCCTCTGCTGCCTCGCTGCCCCCCCTTCACCTCCCCTCAGCTAAGCCCTCTTTTTCCCCCTTTCCCTCTGCTCCTCCCCCTCTCCCTTCCCTTCCCCTCAACACTGTGCTCGCCCGCTCAACTGTATATATCTTCATTACCCTATTTATTTTGTTAATGAGATGTACATCCCTTTTCCCTCTGCTCCCTCGCTGCCCTCCTTTCACCTCCCCTCAGCTTAGCCCCCTTTCCCCCTTCCCCTCTGCTCCTCCCCTCTCCCTTCCCCTCCCCTCAGCACTGTGCTCGTCCACTCATTTGTATATATTTTTATTACCCTATTTATTTTGTTAATGAGATGTACATCCCCTTGATTCTATTTATTGCTATTTTTTTGGTCTTTCTGTCCCCACCCCCACTCCCGATTAGACTGTAAGCCCATCAATGGGCAGGGATTGTCCCTATCAGTTGCCGAATTGTACATTCCAAGCGCTTAGTACAGTGCTCTGCACATGGTAAGCACTCAATGAATAATATTGAATGAATGAATGAATATAGAATGACATTCAAGGGAAATGTCTCCAAAGGTGGCATTCACCTTAGAATTATTTGTTAGATTTGATTATTGCCCAAATGTTCTAGCTAGGAAAGTATTGACTGAAGATTAGCCCAGTATCTGACAAATCTTGGATCACCAAGGTATTCTGGTTTTGGGGATATGGGGCTATTGGTCTCCCAGCTAAGCATCCTCTTAGGCTACTAATGCAGATGTCACGCAAATGTTCAAGCTCCTGACACTGACCACATTCACAAATGTCTAACATTAATTTCATTAAGATTTATGCCATACACAAGGGAACCCACAATTTATTTTGCATGGCTATATTGAGGAGGATAGAGGAGAGATGTGTGATTTTCTTCCTTGTGTCTCACCACTTTAGGTCCTCTCCAAGCATCAATCCAACTTAAAATATAGGAGGGCAACCTCTGCATTTTTAGTTTCCCTTGTTTTCCCCCTTTAAACAGGTAGAGACTAGAGATCACCATCATGATTCAGATAGTGTTGAAGATAAATACTATGTGTTAAGATCATAGAAGTGATTGAAATTTATGAGACTGCTTATCAACACCACCATCACTATGAATGATGTTTATTTAGCGCTTACAATGTGCAGAGCACTGTTCTAAGCACTTGCAAGAGTACAACAGAGTTTATAGACATGTTACCTGCCCATAATGACCTTACTGTCTGCCTAGACAGGGAGACAGATATTGATAAAAAATAATTTATTCTATATAATTTAAAGATATGTACATTAGTTCTGCGGAGTTAAGTGGGAAAAATATAAAATATCCAAAGCTCAGAGATCCAAGTGTTTGCCATTTCTTATTCATGATTTTAAAATATATAGATTTAAGAACAACCATCATCACATTCTGTTTAAAAATAACGAACAACAGACTGTCAGTAATGGGGATGATTGATTAATCCATTTGTTTGTATCAGGCTAATTACATAAGGGTTATCCTGTTAATTTGTGATTGACTTTGTCAGTACAATCAACTCATGTCTATTAGTCACAAAACAAATTAATTATGCAATGATCCTGTTTTGATCATATAACTCAATTGCCCATCAAGAATTAATGGATTTTGTTGTGTTATTATTTTCGAAACAAATGAGAAAATGCTGCTCTTCCAGTAAGTGGCTGTCATGTCAACAACAGCTGCTTAAATTTTCTTAACCTTACTGGAATAAAAGAAATTTAATTGAAGGAAACAACAGCTGGATGAAAACCATAGCAACAAATGCATGTTGCAAATTTCTGGATCCACAGTGTACTTGAATGTCCCGCTGACACCTCAAAATTAACTTGTCCAAAACAAAATTTGTCATCTTCCCATCTAAAATCTGTCCAGTTCCTTATTTTCCCATCACTGTAGGCAACACTACCAACCTCCCTGTCATCTCTCTTAGTCAACCCACATGTTCAATCTGTCACCAAATGCTGTACGTTCTAATCCCAGTTCTGATGTTTCTCTCTGCTGGGTGATCTTGAGCCCCAAGTAGAACAGGGACTGTGTCCAAACTGGTAAACTGGTATTTACCCTAGTGCTTGACTCAAAATAAGTGCTTAACAAAAATTATTATTGAACTTCTTCCTTCTTTGCATCCTGAAGACTACTGCTCTCCTCATGTTAATGGCTCTTCTGAAATTACATCTCTTCCAGGATGTAGTTTTTTCTCTTTCTCTGTGTTGCCCTTGCACTTGGATTTGACCATTCACCCCACCCTCAGTTCCTCAGCTCTTATGTACACATCTGTAGTTCATTTATTTATATTAATGTCAAAATATCTAATCTCATTGTGGGTAGGGACTGTGTCTACCAACTCTGTTATATTGTGCTCTCCCAAGCACTTAGTACAGTATTCTGCACACATTAAGTGCTCAATAAATATGTTTGACTGATTAATTGTCACTGAAAAGGCTCTGCTTCATGCTGTGCCATTATATTTACATACTCACTTTCTTAAACAGTTATTTTCCATTATTTTTATTTTTCTGATAAAATGCATCCTATCATGAGTGGTAGTATGATAGGATGTCATGTGTGATTTAGATTATTGCATTATTATTTTTGTGATTTAGATTATTGATATATATCTAACATTTTCATGTTTTACTTCACAAGTTCTGTGGCACCATTCAAATCCTGCTGGTAATTTATAAAATTTGGAAAAGCGAACATTGTGCTTACTACTAATCCACATTCTGATTGCTAAAGCTACATTCTTATAAGGTCTTTGTTCATCATATTACCTTTTTGATATCACTTTTCTCAATGCTCTGCAGTGATAGGCTTGCTCTGGGAAGGAAAATAAATAGACCGTAAGACACATGCTGTGTCTGACATAATTCACTTGTATCTGTCCTCACGCTTAGTACAGAGATTGACTCAGACTAAGTTCTTAACAAATACAAAAAAAAAATCAGGAGATCTAAGGAAGTAGCCTTGGGGTGAATGTTTCTGATCAAGAAATCACTTAGGGTCTAAAATGAAGTGATCAAGATCAGCAAAAATCCTGAAAAATAATTGGTTTAATGTGAGGGGGTAGTACTGGATATTGTTGCAACTAAAAAAAGGCAACCATGGAAAGAAGAATGGCTTAGTGGAGAGAGCACATCCCTTCAAGTCAGAGGACCTGGGTTCTACTCCTGGCTTTGCTGCTTGCTTGCTGTGGGACCTAGGAAAAGTCATTTAACTTCTCTGTGACTCTGTTTCTTCAACTGAAAAGTGGGGATTAAATACTTTTTATCCCTCCTACTTAGACTATGAGCCCAATTTGGAACAAGGACTCTGTCCTGATTAGCTTGGATTCATCAAAGTGCTTAGAACAGTGCTTGACAAGTAGTAAGTGCTTGCCAAATACCTAAAAAAAAGTAGGGTCATGTGCTATGGAACAGCATTGGCATTAAACTGCAACAACTTCTGCACTTGGCAAATCACGTACCCCTGCCCTCCTATTTGCTCACTATATTCTCTGTTCTAGGCTGCAATAGGTCTGGCAATAAAGAGAGAGCAGAAGTGGTGCTGTGCAAACTATTCTGAATAACTCTCAGAATAACTCTGAATAACTCTCTGATCCCTAAGGTATACAAAATCTGATCCTTCCTCTATATCCAAATTGTTACCTTCCTGTCAAAGCATTTATCATGTCCCAACTCAACTTTTTCATCAACCTCTTCTCAGCCCTCCTGCCTCCAATATTTCCTATGACCAGTCATTTCCATATTTTCCATATTCCATATTTCTCTCTGCTGCCAGGATTGTTTACCTTAAGTTATATCTAGCCAAAACCTCTAATGGTTGATGGCTTAGTGAAAAGAGCATAGGCTTGGGAGTCAGAAAACGTATGTTCTAATGTCAATTCCACCACTGGTTTGCCGTATGACCTTGGGGAAGTCATTTAGCTTCTCTGTGCCTCAGTTACCTCATCTGTAAAATGGTGATTAAGACTGTGAACCCTAAGTGGGACAACCTGATTATCTCGTTTCTACACCCGAACAGAGATTGGCACATAGTAAGTGTTTAACAAATAACATCATCATTATTATTATTATTATTTCCCATTCCTGCAAGAAGCTGAAATTCCTGATCATTAGCTTTAGAGAGCTTCAATCATCTACCTATCTTCAACTACCCTCTGCCTACACTCCATTTCTTATGCTTAATTTTTTCAAGCCAGCCTACTCACTGTCTCATTCTCATCTCTCTCACTTCTGCCTCCAGATAAGGTCCTTACTTTCTTCTAGAGATTAAACAGCATGACCTATTAGAAAGACCATATGACCTAGTGGTAGAACACAGACCTGGGACTCAGAGGATCTGGATTCTAATTCTGGCTCTCCTATTTACCTCTGCTGTGTGATCTTGTGCAAGTCACTTCACTTCTCTGCACCTCAGTTACCTCATCTGTAAAAATGGAGGATTAAATTTTACCTAGACTGTGATTTTAGTCCCTTTTACCTAGACTGTGAGCACCAGGTGGGACAGGAACTGTGTCCAAACTGATAACATTTCATTTACCCCAGTGCTTGGCACATAGTAAGTGCTTATTAATATTATTATCATTTTTATTATTGAACTTCTTCCTCCTTTGCATTCTGAAGACTACTGCTCTCCCCATGTTAATGGCTCTTCTGAAATTACATCTCCTCCAGGAAGGCCTTCCTTCATTAATCTTTCATTTCTCCACCACAACCAAGGGCAACTTCAGCATCTCTGCATCATCTAAGCACTTTAGTACTTACTACCCACTACCATTGTTAATCCACTCTATTGCTTCCTCCTAACTGCAATTAAGTGTCTGTCTGCTAGAGGGCAGGATTCATGTCTACTAACAGACTCTCAAAAAGCATGCACCAAAGTGCCCTGCATGGAGTTAGCATGTAATAAAAACTATTGATGGTTTAATAGATGATCATTTTCAACTGTTCACTCTTCAGTGGCTTCTTCCCCACTGCTTTCAAACATGTTCATGTCTCCTCTATTCTAAAAAAACCCTACCTTGATCCCATGGTTTCCTCCAGTTACTGGCCCACTTCCCTCTTACCATTACTCTCCAAACTCCTTGAGTGAGTTGTCTACACCCTCTGTTTCAAGCTCCTCTCCTACAATTCTCTCCTTTATCCCCTACAGTCTGTCTTCTGTTCCTTCACTGCACAGAAAACACCCTCTCAAAGGACACAAATCATCTATTTCTTGTCAATTCAATGGCCTATACACCATCTTAATCCTCTGCAACTCAGCTGGCTTCAGTACTGTCAACCACCCCCTTATCCTGGAAACGTTATCCAACTTTGACTTCACTGACAGAGTCCCCTTCTGGTTCTTCTCCTACTTCTCAGGCCACTCATGCTCAGTCCCTTTTTCAGGCTCTATCTCTGCTTCCCATCATCTAACTGTGAGTGTCTCTCAAGGCTCAGTTCTGGGTCCAATTCTATTTTTGACCTACATCTACTCCCTTGGATAACTCATTCATTCTGAAGGCTTCAAATACTCCCTCTATGTGACTGCTTCCCAAATCATCGATAGCCCTGAATTCTCTCCCTGTCTGCACTATCACATTTCCCCTCTTATCACTAAATCCTGTCATATCAACCTTCATAACAGCACTACAATATGTCCTTTCCTCTCCATCCAAACATGTACCACGTTTATCCCAGCACTTATCCTATCCCCTCTTGATTACTGTGTCAGCCTCCTTGCTGAGCTCCCTGCCTCCTCTGACTCCCCACTCCAGTCACTCTGCTACTTGGATTATTTCCCTATAGAAATGTTCAGTCCATTTTTCCCCAGTCCAAAAGTACCTCTAGTAGTTGACCATCCATGTCTACATCAAACAGAAACTCCATAACATCAGCTTCAAAGCACTCAATCACCTTATCCCCTCCTGCTTTACCTCACTACTCTCCTACTACAATACAGCCCACATACTTCACTCCTCTAATGACAACCTACACTCTGAATCTCATACTCATCTATCTCACCGCTGACCTCTTGTTCATGTCCTGCCTCTGGCCTGGTAGTCCTCCCTCTTCATATATCACATAAAATTACTCTCCACACCTTCAAAGCCTTATTTAAGGCACAACTCCTCCAGGAGATCTTTCCTGATTAAACCCTCATGTCCTCTTTTCCCACTCTCTTTTGGGAAGCTCTGATTTACTCCCTTTATTCACCCCTCTCTCAGCCCCACAGGACTTGAAGTACTTATCAACAATTTATTTATTATGCTAATGTCTATCTCTCTCTCTAAACTGCTAGCTAGTTATGGAAGGGAATATGTTCACCAACACTGTTGTACTGTAATCTCCAAAGTGCTTAGTAGAGTGCTCAATAAATATGATTGATGGATTGATATTCCTATTTCTATTTCTTTAACTATTAAGAGCCCAAAGAGGGATAAAATGATTTCTTCAATGCTGAATCAGCCCAAGGATTTTGAGGAAATTGATGACCATTATTTCCCAATCACCTTTTTTTCCAGTGATTTTCCTTTCTGGAAACACTATCCAACTTTAGCTTCACTGACACTGTTCTCTCCTGGTTCTCATCCTATCTCTCTGGCTGCTCATTCTCAATCTCTTTCACAGGCTCCTCCTCTGTCTCCCACCCCTTAACTGTGGAGGTCCCTCAAGGATCCATTCTGGGTCTCCTTCTTTTCTTCATCTATACCCACTCCCTTGGAAAACTTATTCACTCACATGGCTTCAACTATCACCTCTATGCTTATAACACCCAATTCTACATCTCCAGCCCTGATCCCTCTCCCTCTCTGCAATCTCACATTTCCTCTTGCCTTCAAAACCTCTTTACTTGGGTGTTATTCCGTCACCCCAAGCTTAATATAGCTAAAACTGAGTTTCTTATTTTCCCACCCAAAACGTGTCCTCCTGCTCACTTTCGCATATCTGTTGACTACACCACCATCCTTTCTGTCTCACAAGCCTGTAACCTTGGCGTTTTCCTTGACTGATCTCTCTCCAACCCATGTACTCAGACCATCATTAAATCCTATCAGTTCTACCTCCACAACATGGCTAAACTTTTCCCTTTCTTCTCTGTCCAAACTGCAATCACATTAATGCAAGCACTTATCCTATCCCGCCTTGATCATTATATTGGCCTTCTTGCCCACCTTCTGGCCTCCTGCCTCTCCCCACTCCAGTCCATTCTCCATTTTACTGCCCAGATCATTTTCCTTCAAAAATATTATGATCATGTTTTTCCATTCCTCAGGAAACTCCGGTGGTTGCCTATCCACCTTTGCATCAGACAAAAACTCCTCACCATTGGCTTTAAGGTACTTAATCACCTTGCTCCTCTTATCTCGCCTCCCTACTCTCCTACTACAATTCAGCCTGTACCCTTCATTCCTATAATGCTAACCTATTCACTGTACCTCAGTTTCATCTATTTTGCCTCTGACCTCTGGCCCATAACCTACCTCTGGCCTAGAACACACTCCCTTCTCATATCAGACAGATAATTGCTCTCCCCCACTTCAAAGCCTTAATGGAGGTACATCTCCTTTAAGAAGTCTTTCCTGATGAAGCCCTCCTCTCCTCTCCTCCCACTCCTTTCTGCGTCGCCCTGATTTTCTCCCTTCATTCATCCTTCCTCCTATTCCCATAGTACAAACATATATATATATATACATATAAATATACATATATATGTAATTTATTCATTAATTTGCTCATTTATTTATTTATGTTAATGTCTGTCTCCCCCTCTAGGATGTGGGCTTGTTTGGGCAGGGAATGTGTCTGTTGTTATATTATATTCTCCCAAGTACTTAGTAGAGAAGCAGCATGGCGCAGTGGAACGAGCACGGGCTTTGGAGTCAGGGTTCATGAGTTCGAATCCCAGCTCTGCCACTTGTCAGCTGTGTGACTGTGGGCAAGTCACTTAACTTCTCTGTGCCTCAGTTCCCTCATCTGTAAAATGGGGATTAAGACTGTGAGCCCCATGTGGGACAACCTGATTCCCCTGTGTCTACCCCAGCGCTTAGAACAGTGCCCTGCACATAATAAGCGCTTAACAAATGCCAACATTATTATTATTACAGTGCTTTGCACACAGTAAGTACTCAATAAATATGATTAATAATAATAATAACCTTTGCAAATTTCTGGGACAGAACAACCCACTGGTTTACATTATGGGTCTGTAAAGACCCATAAAGGCACTAGTAGCTTCTTCCTCACATTCTTAAATGACTCCTTCCTGCAAAAGTATTTTCCTTTGAAGACGAAATGGAAACACTGTGAGGATAATATTAAACCGGGAAACAAAATAACAGCATGTTAGTTTCCTCCAAATAATATCTTTCTGCCTTTTGGGTGTGAATTTGACCACCCAGAGTCTGGATTCAGTCTAAAATATTCTCTAATCAAATTCAAAGCCAGCTGCAATGTATTTTTCTTTTTCATTATAGTAAAAAAGCTATCATTATGGGAAAATGAAGTTCAGTATTTATTAATGCTTGGCTTTGAAATGCCCCTGCTGAAACAGAGCCCATTGTGTCTGTAGCAAAGCTCTACTAGCTCAAAGCCCTCATTTACACTTCTGTATGGATCACAAAAAAATCATGAAAGGTATTTTGTAGCCTCTTCTCAAGGAGGATCATTGAAAGAAAAGTTGCAAAATGATTGTTTTTCACCACAACCTTCATAATTGTGCATCATGGAAATCATTGTAGCCAGCTGACCATGAGGGAGATTTTCAATTAGTGTCCATGTGTAAGCAAACTCCTAATTGTTCCTTGACTGTAAACTCATTATGGGAAGGGAACACCATCTGCTAATTCTGTCTATTGTATTCTTGCAAGGCTTAGTGCAGTGGTCTGCAAATAGCAAGCACTCAATTAATATGATTGAATGATTGATTGATTTGAATTCCTTGTTAATGCTTTGGGAAGAATATAAAGTCTTTTGGAAGTCAGTCAGGCAATCCATATGCTTCGTTTATTTATGCTGCTCATGGTCTGACTGATAGTTGGTGATATATTGGGCAGTCTTATGGGAAAAAAGAAATACATGACTTTCTTTACTTTTTCCATTCAAGCAGTTTAATACAAATAAGCATCTAATGTGATTGAGTTTTCCTGATTACATCAAAAACAGTTTATCATGAATTTTGATCTCCTTTTAGAGGTCATTCAGCTAGTCTGTGAGCTGGTTAATATTTTTAACATGTGCCAAGCACTGTACTAAGGACTGGGTAAAAACAAGATAATCAAATTGGACACAATTCCTGTCCTACATGGAGCGCTCAGATTAAGAGGTTGATCATGGTGGTAATAATAATGGCTACTCTTTTCTTTTTTAGTTCTACCATTCACCTTGACTGCTCACCTACTCTAGTGAATGATAGGCATTGTTAATGGTGTGTATATAGATATGTGTGTACAAAAAAGGAATTGAAATCTGCACAGCTTGGCACCTCTCACATCTGCATATGTGAGGTAAACCTGCTTTCCACAGTGTCATTTCTTACAGTTAGCCACATATCACACAAAGCTAGATTTCTAAGGAGGTAGTATAACAACTGGCTATTTCCACCAAGTTTCATTTCCTTTACTGAACTCTCTCTCTCTCTCTCTCTCTCTGCCTAACCTTTCTCCTTTATCACTGAAAAGAAATGGACATTGAGAAGCTATCATTCATTTAAAAAACCAAGAATAATTCATTCTGAAAATAAAAATCAAACTATAGAGTCTGAATTATTTAAACTGCCTTTTTTTGGCATCTGAATTGCTTCACTTATTCTATAAGTCTGGCCTAGGAGTTCAAGGAAATAGTTTCTATTGTCTCTGCCACTGATTCATGATTTTTACATTTGTTGTCGATATTGCATGTACATTTTCCAAAATTATCATCCTAGTGATCATCAGTAATTGAGTGGCTACTGATACCTACCACTTTATGGGTCCTTGGGAATATAAGAAAAAGCTAACATGATACAAAGGTCTTAAATACTATGCATTTGTTTTCCATTATAAACTTACAGTAAACCTAATTCTTTTTAGTGGATCTGCAAAGGGCATAACTATAGATTTTGGGAAGTTCAGGGGAAAAAGAAACCGTACCCTAGTTTTTCCTCTTTTTAAAAATTTAATTAAGCTTGCACCTGCTTCAAGTAAAAACTTACTCTCTCTGAGTCCCAGCTGCTTGGGCTGCTTCCCACTCTGGTCCTGTCCAATTGCCTTTTTCAAACACATTCAAATGAAGGGTGGAAGGCAGTGGAGCAGGTTCATTCAGAGAGGATTTGTAGAATTGTATGTTTCTTAGACTACTTTGTCATATTTCATGACAGCATAATTCATTTTGTGGACTACCATCCAGTTTGTGCTTCTTTCCTCTATTGCTGAATCTTTTTGTTTGAGTCAGTTGGGGATCTTCTCCTCCGTTACTCTCCTGAAGAAGTTAATCCCTGCTTCTCCTTTCCTGGAAAGTCTGACAGATTATACTACAGGTAAGGCTACCTCATCTCCACATGTAAGTGTAGCTGAAAAAGTTAGAGTGTAACCATCACAGCCTGCCCATGTATGTGGGTTTGGGTTAGTGGTTTGGGCATTTGGGGCAACTCTGTTTTCAAGATTTTTTGGGCATTTTGATTCTTGTGAAAAGTGACTCTTTTCTTAAATACTTGCTTTTCCTCAGGAGCTAGGCTCTTCTATTAGTTTCAGCAGCCTCCCAAATGTCCTCTGCTATTTTAAATTGTTTGAGTTGGGGTTATATTCTTTTTGTAAGACTTATCCTGCCTTCTTGTGAGTATCCCATTTCAGTTAACTATGCAGCAGCTGCTTAGGACTCTGTTTTAGTACACTGGTAAACACATTACAGGCACTTAACAGATTTTATTACCTATTGGTTTGTAATTCAGTTTTGCTCTACCTTTGAGAGTCTGTGGAGTATATAGAATCGTTAAGCAAAAGTATGTAGATCCAGTTGAGAGAGTAATTTTAAGCATGATCACAACCCACTAAACAGAGGGGACTCTGAAAAAATGCAAGAAATATTATAAAATCCAAGCGATTTAAATTTCAAACATAACATTTACTTTGTTATATGAAACTTCGATTGCATGTAAATCAGGTTCACTTTACTGGAGGCTTGCTGACTCAGAGCAAACAGTGATAAGATATTTCCCTGCTTTTTAAAAATAAGTATTTCTATAAATAAGGCAACTATAAAAAAATTTAAATGGGATGCTAGATACTGTATTGTGTGAAAAATAATCCAGTAATTTAAAATCTGAGAAATTATCTTGGCACCCCAGCACTTTGAGTGATGTTTACAAAGAGAGCAGCACTTTCTAATTTTAGAAAAATATTCCCAAGCCTGTCAACATATTTTTCAATCACAAAGCATTTACATTATGCACTTTCTTATATCAGGATCATGACATACAAATACAGTGTTTTAAATATATATTTTTCTCAGATTTAGCTTTGCCAATATATTAAAGGAGTGAAGATGGTTTGGGTAGTGCAGTGATGTTGCCAGTTGAAGTTGGATTGTCAGTTTTTTCCACTCATCCACCACAGAAACTTCCTTATGTCAAGGGTTTCATATTAGTTGACCCCAGATCATGCGATCATACTTTCTAAAGTCAAGCTGACAAGACTGAAAGAATTCCTATGGCAAACCTAGATAGGATAATTTACTGCCAGTCAGTCCTCTCTTTTGCTGAGAATACTAATATGGTTCATTCTTCTCTGTTCCTTCTCAGTTTTTTAAAGTAGCTTTTCCTCTATCTCTGATCCTTTTACTGTGGACACCTCCCAAGGCTCTAACTCCTCTGCTCTTCTCAATTTGCACTCACTCTCTCAGTGAACTCATATACTCCCATTGATTCATCAATATGTGCAAGACTCCTAAATATTTTATTTTTAAGCTTCCTATTCAAAGAAGACACTAGTGGACTCAGAGACCCAGACATCATATGTACACAAAGACTAGAATTTGTATTCATGTTAACAGCTATGGCATTTTTCTCTTTGGTCTCTTTGTTTCCTTGTTTTAACATTGTCTCAGGTTTATCTTCAACTAATCCATTGAATTTGAGTACTTACTGTGTATGCAACACTGCACTAAGCAGTTGGGAGAGTGTGATTTAAGGAGTTGGTAAACCTGTTCTCTGCTACCCCCAAGGAGCTTACAGTCTAGAGCGGGGGACTGATGTGATGTTAAAAATAACAGATGTGTAGATAAATGCTATGGGGCTAAGATTCTTACTATGCCTTACTCTTGTCTATCTTGCCGCCGACCTCTTACCCACATCCTGCCTCAGGCCTGAAACTCTCTCCCTCTGACAATGACTCTGCCTGCTTCAGAGACTTACTGAAGGCTTGGCTCCTCCAAAAGACCTACCCCCTCATTTATTCTTCTTCCACTCCCTTCTGTGTCACCCTGACTTTCTCCTTTTATTCATCCCTCCTCCCAGCCCCACAGCACTTATGTACATATCTGTAATTTATATTAATGTCTTTGTCTCCTCCTCTAGAAAGTAAGCTAGTTGTTGTCAGGGAATGTCTCCCAAATGCTAAGTACAGTGTTCTGCACTCAAAATATATGATTGACTCACTGACTCTACCTAGACAGTGAGCCTCAAGTAAGACAGGATCTGTGTCCAAACTTGAGGATTTGTATCTCTTCCAGCACTTAACAAATACCATTCAAAGAAGTCGAGGTTGAGGTACAGTGAGTAGGTTGGTATTAGAGGAGTGAAGTGACCGTGGTGGGTTATAGTAGGAAATCAGTGAGGTAACATAGAAAGGGTCAAGGTGATTTAAAAGCTTTAAAGCCAAAGTTAAGGAGCTTCTCTTTTGATGCAAAGACATGTGGGCAACCAGTTTACCCTTCTTACAGTTCTTGAGGAATAGGGAAACCATGACTAAACTTTTTCTTAGAAAACTGATCCAGATAACAGTGCTCTGCATAAAGTAAGCGCTCAATAAATATGATTGAATGAATGAAGTATGGACATAAGTGGGGAGATTTTTACTGTGCCATTGAAAACATTATCTCTTTTCCCTTTCACCACCCCCACCTTTTTATTTTGCTTTTAATTTACAAACATTAGTTCTCCATGCAGTTGTTGCTTGGGTGACCTGCAATCACTCATTCTTTTCATGAGTCTCTTTCGGTGTAGCTGTGCTAAGGTGATTGATCATAGCTTCTATATAGCAAACTGACTTCAACTTCATAATTCATGATCATGTCTTGGCATTTAGTATTCTGTATGGCCCATAAGTGACACTGATGGAACTGAGCAGTATGCAGGGCATAACAGCTTGTCCTAATCCACAGGACTCAGAGTCTAAAATATGTGGGTTGGGAAGACCGACACTTAGGGTAAAAGTCAATAGTAAGCTCTAATCAGAACAAGCAAAGACAGAGAAAATTCAACTGCTTAACTCTTCCTCAGAGGCCAAACACCAATGCCAATTCAGCTTCGTAGTTCTCTCCAAACCCTTCTCTATTTGTTTGAATCCACTCCCCTCTTCATTGTCGAATTATTCAGCAGTGGTATGTATTAAAAGCAGTGTGGCAGTGCTTTATTAAAAGCAGTGTGATAGTTGAAAGCGCACAGGCCTGGGAGTAAGAGGACCTGGTTTCCACTCCCAACTCAGGCACTTATTTAACTTTTCTGTGCCTTTCTTAATTCCCTCATCTAAAAAATAGGAATTCAGTACTTGTTCTTCTGCTCCCTTAAACTGAGAATCCCACTTGTCCAATAGCTTTGTACTGACCTAGTTCCTTGGCACAAAATAATTTCTTAACCAATACTATCATTATTATTGGTATTAATACTACTATACTGTATGCAGAGCATACAATACTGTACTAAGCATTTCTTTAATACTCCCCCGCTCTTACTAATAAACCCTACCTTCTACTGTTGCTTATCCATTGTCTTGATTGTCTCCTGGACTGCTTATCCCAAGTCTTAATAGCATTCCATGATGGTATCTCTTCAGTTATTGAGGCCGATAAGCTAACAAAGACCAATTTTTCCACTATTTCTATAATTTGAGGTTTGGAAAACCTGCCAAGGGATAAATAGTGGCTCTATCCTTATACCTGGAGACTGTGGATTGGCCACTGGGAAGTAAGTCATACCTATGAGAATTCTAGGATTCATATGCTCTTTAAGCATGACTCATCTTTGAAGCCTGGAACTATGAAAAAAACATTCTAATAATAATAATAATTTTCAAGTAATTGAGATATTTATTTAGAGTTAGTGGAAGGAAACATGGGGAATGTTTTTGGTCATTACTGTTAACACTCTGAATCTGATTCTTATTGGAACTGATCACAGATGTTTTGGAATTAAAGCAGTTTATCAACTACTTACAGCAAATAGGGCTAAATGTCTAGATATCATACATAGAAAAAAATACATAAAGATGTATAAAGTTGTTTTGAAATATGTCTGCATAATTGCTCAATGTTAAACCAACAAGGTAAACATTTTTTTAAATGTATAAATAATTTTAGTTTAGTAGACAATAGATAAGCCAGAAATCCTAGTTTAGACAAAAAAAATTCACTAGCTCATGTTAATTAGCCACATAATATTTCAGCCTTTTCACTCTATTATAAAAAGCTGCAAAGAAAACTCCAACTCTTTTAAAACAAATTCTATAACTAAGAGGAGGGGCAGGGGGAAGGACAGGATGGATTAGTATCACTTGACTAGTTAAAAAATAACTGATATAGAGCACTTTGGGCAAGTCAGTTAACTTCTCTGTGCCTCAGTTCCCTCATCTGTCAAATGGGGATTAAGATTTTGAGCTCCACGTGGGACAACCTGATTTCCTTGTATTTCTCCCCGTCCCCCCAGCACTTAGAATGGTGCTTGGCATTAAGTAAGTGCTTAACAAATACCATCATTATTATTATATAGCTTAGTCATATGAGATCAGATTAACACAGAGGGTCTGAGGACATGTTCTTGGAAGTCTGTAGCCTGTGGTATGCATATTTTTGCATATTTCAAAAATGATGGGAAAGGAATGAGGAGCAGTAGATCTCACCTGTTTTCAGTGGAATGTGGTGAATGTTAAAGTAGATCATGGATGCGAATAGCAGTGGCTTACTGGAAAGAGCACAGGTTTGGGAGTCAGAGGATGTGGATTCTAATCCCGGCTCTGCCACTTGTCAGCTGTGACCTCGGGCAAGCCACTTAACTTCTGTGTGTCTCAGTTACCTCATCTCACATGGGACAACCTGATTACCTGTATCTACCCCAGTGCTTAGAAAACTGCTTGACACATATTAAGCGCTTAACAAATACCATCATCATTAGTATTAGTATAATGTTTCTCAAATAAATCCCACACCAATAGTAGTTCTAGCTTTACCCAATTACAAGGTAGGAAATTTGGACTTCCCAACAATTTCCATCATCTTTGTTGTTGTTCTAGAAATATGGCTTGCTATTCTTGGTGTCTAAGTTTTCTTCCTTACATATCTCCCTTTCTGCCTCTGTCCTTCTTCCCTCCACCCCCAGCTCTCTGCAGCCTTGAGGATACGTGGTATAGATTACTCTCACCCCAGACAACAATCCTACCCTATGTCTTATTAGTCCATCTCACACATTAAACTGTTCTGACAGGGTGACTTGAAATGCATTTACGAGACATGACTTTGACATCACACAATAAAATAAGATAGCATGATATGAGACTATTGTACTTGTGCAATTTTCACCAAAGTAAAGAAACTCAGTGGATGTTTTCTTGTTCACTATTGCCATATCTTCAATATCTGGTTATTTGTTCACTCTCTGATTTGTATAACTTGAATGTGCAGCTTGTTTTTCCTCCTAACCAACTCCAGATGATTCACAACAGGAACTCACCAATTCTCAAATCTACCCCTTTGAAGTCTCACCAAGTAGATTGATACCCAAGGAATTTTTCCATATCATATTTAGTGAGTGCCTACCTTACGCACAACACTGTACTAAGAACCTGGGAGAATATGATATAACAGAGTTGCTAGACACATTCCCTACCCACAACAAGCCCACAGAAGAGAGAAGGAGGCAGTCATTTAATATAAATAAACTATGGGTATGTACATAAGTATTGTGGGACTGGGGGAGATCTGAAAAAAAAGTCCAAGTGCAAGGTGATGCAGAAGGGAATGGGAGAAGAAGAAATGAGGGCCTAGTAGGGAAGGCCTCTTGGAGATGTGCCTTGAATAAGGCTTTAAAGGTGAGGAGAATAATCATCCATGGGATATGAATCAATCATATTTATTGAACACTTACTGTGTTCATAGTATTATACTGGGAGACTAAAATATAACATAATGGACACGTTTCCTGTCCATAAGTTGCTTAAGGTCTAGGGTGGAGACAGACATAAATTGCAAATATGTAATAATAATTGTGGTACTTAAGTACTTACTATGTGCTAAGCACTTACTAAGTGCTGGGGTAGATACAAGCAAATCATGTTGGACACAGTTCCTGTCCCACATGGGGCTCAAAGTCTCAATCCCCATTTTACATGTAAGGGAACTGAGATACAGTGAAGTGACATTTGTACAAGGTCACCCAGCAGACAAGTGGTGGAGTTGACAACTGTGAAATTTACAGGGAGGGAGGAGTGAATAAAGGGAGTGAAACAGAGTGGTGCAGAAGAGAGTGGGTGGAAAAAGTAAGAGTTTAGTAAGGGAAGGTCTCTTGGAGGAGATATGTCTTCAAAATGGTTTTGAAGGTGGGAAGAATAATTGACTGTCAGATATGAAGAGGGAAGGCATTTCAGTCCAGAGGCAGGACATGGAAGTAGGTGGTGAGATTAGATGAGATCGAGGTACAATGAGTTAGGTTGGCAGTAGAGGAGTGAAGTCTGTGGGCTGTTCTGTACTACAAAATCAGGTAGGTAAACTAGTAAAGGGCAAGGTGGCTGAAGGCTTTAAAGCCCAGGGTAAAGAGTTTGTGGTGGTAGATAAGCAGGTGATTAGTTTTTTGAGAAGGGAAACATGGACTGAATGTTTCTGTAGAAAAATGATCTAGGCAGCAGAGTGAAGTATTGACTGGAATAGGGAGAGATAGGACGCAGGGAGGCCAGCAAGGAGGCTGATACAATATAGAATAAATGTTTGGATTAACATAGTAGCAGTTTGGATGGAAAGGAAATGGCAAACTAGCAATGCTGAGAAGGTTAAAATAACAGTATTTGGTGACAGATTAAGTATGTAGGTTGAGTGAGATGAGTTGAGGAAAATGCCAAGCTTATGGTCTTGTGAGACAGAAGGATGGGGTGCTGTTTACAGTGACAGGAAAGAAAGGGGGAGGACAGAGTTTGAGTTGGAAGATAGAGTTCTGTTTCTGCCATGTTAAGTTTGAGGTGTCAGTGGGACATCCAAGTAGAGATGACCTGAAGGCAAGAGGAAATGAGAGAATACAGAGAAGGAGAGAAATCGGGGCTTGAGTTGGAGAATTAGGAATCAACTGCCAAGAGATGATAGTCAAAATGATGAGTACCCCAAGGGAGTGGGTGAAGATGGAAAGTAGAAGGGGACCCAGAACTGAACCTTGAGGGAAATTCACAGTTTGGATGTGTGTGAGGCAGAGGAGGAGCCCACAGAAGAGTCTGAGAATGAGTGGCCAGAGAGATAAGAGGAGAAACAATATAAGTGTCAAAGTTGGATAAGGTTTCCAGGAAATGGGTGTAGTCAAGAGTGTCAGATGCATCTTGGAGGTAGAAGAGGATTAGCATGACGTAGAGACCATTGGATTTGACAAGAAAGAAATCACTGGGGACCTTGGAGCAGTTTCAAGTGAAGGGGGTGGCAGACTACAGAGGAACAAGGAGAGAGTTAGAAGAAAGTGGAGACAGTGCAACAAGACACCTCATTTAAGGAGTTTGTAAAGAAAGGGTAGGCGGAGAAAGGGATGCTAATTGGAGGAAAGCTATGGGATCAAGGGTGGGTTTTGAAGAATGGGGGCGACATGGGCATGTTCTGTTGCTGACTTGTTCATTCCAAGCGCTTAGTACAGTGCTCTGCACATAGTAAGCACTCAATAAATACTATTGAATGAATGAATGAATGTTTGAAAGCAGTGGGGAAGAAGCCATTGGAAAGTGAACAGTTGAAGGTGGTCATCATGGCAGGAAAGAAAGGAGGGGCAAGCACTTTGAAAAGGTGTGGATGATGGCATAAGGAGTGCAGGTGGAAGGGGTGCATTTTGAGAGCAGGCAGGAAAACCCTTGAGATACTGCTGGGGAAGACTGGAGGGTCAAAGAAGGGGTGGGAGGAGGGAAGGACTGTAGAGAAGCAGGGGAGATTTTTTCAGGGAGCTCACCCCTGATGGTTTAAATTGTCTTAATGAAGTATGTGGACAAATCATTAGGTGGACAAATCATGATGTGTATTTACAGAGCACCTGCTGAGTGCTAAACATTTAGGAGAGTAGGTTAGAAGTGAGACACATATTCAGTACCTGCTGAAGCTATCTAGCATATGCCAGTGCTATTGTGTGGTTGAGTAGTATGAAGGAGGAAAATGCTAGGCAGGGAGCCAGAAGAATTATCACCAGGTGGT
Organism: Ornithorhynchus anatinus; assembly: GCF_004115215.2. Classification (NCBI taxonomy): domain Eukaryota; kingdom Metazoa; phylum Chordata; class Mammalia; order Monotremata; family Ornithorhynchidae; genus Ornithorhynchus; species Ornithorhynchus anatinus. The sequence goes on from NC_041729.1 coordinate 115,551,330, forward strand.
TGGGGCTTCTAAAGATGAGAGTAGGAGAAGGTCATGAGAGTAGGAAGGACAAAAAGTGATAAAAACAGTCATGACTGAAGAGATGGGACCAGGAAGAAAGTAGATAAAAGTGATTTATAGCTTTAGAGAATAATAGGTATGGAATTCCAAGAAATAGAAGATGAAAATATAAGGAACAGATCAACTTTGTGCCTCTTGCTCATGATTAGAGAAGCAACTTGGCCTGGCAGCCAGAGGACCTGAATTCTAATCCTGACTTCTACTTGTGTGCTGTGTGATTTTGAGCAAGTCATTCAACTTTTCTTTATCTCTCTGTTTCTTCATTTGTCAAATGTGGACTAAAATCTGTTCTCATTTCTCTTCAGATTGCATCCTACATGATTTTTTTTTTATTTACTCCAGTACTCAGTACAGTGCTTGGCTCATAGTAATGTGGTAGATGACATAGTGTCAGCAAGCAAAAAATATTCTAGAGATAAGGAGAGAGAGGAATATGTGGGCCAGGAATAGTTAGAAGATGAAGGGGAATTTGTTCATAATGGAAAAGGAATTCAAGAGATCACAGTAGATGGAGTTGTGGAAGTGAAGGAGAGGGATGAAATGAACAGGGGCAAGATGCTAAGGTTTTGGAGGATAGAGGAATGTGAGGGAAAACAGGAATTGGACATGGTGGAGGAAGGGGATGTTAGGGAGAAGGCATATTGTGGCAGTGGGTGGTGCATCACCTGAAACATGATGCAACCTACTAAAGGAAGGTAATATAGATGCAACCACTAGCTGGGTAAAGTTCCACCACAAAGTAGCGAAGATCTGCTTTCCACACATGTGGATTCATCATGTAAGAAAGCCTGGCTCTATGCTCACCCCTACCATCCCTAGCCTCAACATTTACCCAGATATAGACTTTCTGCCCTGTTCCTACATCCCTGACTTAGTGCTCCTCTCTTTCACTTGTAGTTCTGCCCTCCATCCATGAATCTTCTCAGGTTTTTTTTTTTCTTTTTTAATTTAGCAACATTGCCCTTATGGCAGCAGCTCCCCTGATCCTTCCAAATTACACCAGCTAGGCTATTAATTTTTTTTAACAGTTTATTCCTTTTTTAACTGTGGGTGCTGATGCAGTCACATCACATAGCCTACCACCTTTCAAAGCAGATTGTACACCATCTTCCTTTTCCAACTCTGACCAATCCTGGTAAGAGGGCTGGGCTGGAATGGGAGAGAGGGAGGGAAACTCTCCTCATATCCTATCAACACTTTTCCTCCTTTCCTCCCACCAGTCCACCCCAGTGGGTGCCCTACTTCAAGATCTGCTTATGGGAAAATAACATGTACTGCTATTTTTGATTTTTTAATGTTAAGCTCAATATTGACTCATTTGGATATGAAGACTTGCTTCATATGCACTTTAAAAGACATCCTCTCAGTTCTGCCACCCTTTTTACTTCAAGTGAAATAAAGATTGTGTACCCTATCACAAAATCCCTTTGGATATAAATTCATTAATTCAGTTATGATACACATCTTTGATTGCAATATTCAATTTTTGATGTTTATTGAAAATTGGGTAGGTAATCTTGTTTCAGGAACAAATCCCCCTTTTGCTACATTGTTCCTATGATAAAATCCATTTCTAATAGTCTGGTATAGATAGCTGACTTGCACCTACAAAGCTAAGGATAAACTTAATATATACTTGAAGGTCTCTCAAATGACTTCCCAACTTATAGTCCCTTTTTAAGAGGTCACACATGCAAAAATTGTTCTTTGTACTTTTGATTTAAACTGTGTTAAATTCCAAAGCTTTATTTTCATCAAATCAGCTATTGTTTAATTTTTTCTTGATAGGAAAATCCTCTGATTTATACAAATGACATATATTTGTCCTATTTCTGACTTCATGAATACCTTAAATGTGTTTAGCATTGTACTTTCAAATTTTTGCTCTTGTCTTTGTGAAATTTAGATTTTTGATTATTATTTCTGTGATAACAAGGCTGCCAAAATATTAGTTCAGTCATTTGATAAACTTTCACAGAATACATTTAAAAGAGAAGTTCAAGTAAGAATTATTTTTTTGTTGTTTAGTTGCTATGTCACTGAAATATAAAGACACATTCTTAGGAGATTTTAAGACAGAAACATGAATTAGGTTGCCTAGGGTATGGAACTGCTTATGAAAAGGAAAACCCTTCCTTATAAGTTTTTTTTTTTTTTTTTGAATCAAATTCAGAGTGGGTAGAAGGAGTTTGTATTTTATTCATTTATTGTCTAATTTTTAAAAATTTTGTCAATGTTTTGTAGTATCATTTGAGTAAATTAATCATAAAATATAAGCCAGAACATTGTCAATGTTTTTTGAGCTACATATGGTGAATAAATGTAAAAGTTGCTAATTCTTGCACACAAGAACATTCTTCCTCATAATAATAATGATACCTGTTAAGAGCTTACTAGGTGTCAAGCAGTGTTCTAAGATCTAAGGTGGATAATTAAGTTGGACATAGTCCTTTTTCCACATTGGCTCACAGCTTAATCCCCATTTTACAGATGAGATAATTGAGGCACAGATATATGAAGTGACTTGCCCAGGGTCACACAGCAGTTAAGTGGCAGAGTCACAATTAGAACCCAGGTCCTTTTGACTTCTAGGCTCCTGCTCTATCCTCTAGACCATGCTGCTTTTCCAATAGGCATATACATATGTGTTTAAGGGAGAAAGACCACAGCAATTTGAAAATTATGTTTCACTGGAAAATAAAGACTCATGTTCCAAACTCCCTTAGCACCACCCCTTATATGAAAGGGACTCAATAAATATTTATTACAATATGTATATAGAGTATACTATTGCATTTACCCAATGGCTACTAGATCCTAAATATTTTTTAAGACCTACAGTTTAGCAGTCATAATATCAATCCCTATTCAGTTGATGCTTTTCTGAATTGCTTTTATTATGAAACCAAATTACAAATCTGAGAGTGTTTGGATATTATCATATCCAAATATTATACTAATATATTATATTTATATAGTACTGTATATTAATATTATATCGATATTGTGTGATATAATTATAATATTATAGGAATAATAGTAAAGTTATTATTATTCAATGGCCTATCCATAGTTATTCTGCTAATAATCTTGTGGGCCATGAAAGCTGTGAAGTTCCTTATTGTAGTTTTCAGTCAGATCATTCACCTCTCCTTTGAAAAGAGAATTTGTAGTGTCTTCTATGAAGTCCTCTGACACTAATTTGCTTTTGAGAAATAATTTGTAGATTCATCAACATGAAGTGCCACTTTTTGGATGATTTTTGCAGAATGTCATCAGGTTTAGGTGTTTTGCCCTTTTTCATGTCTGTGGTGGATAATTCCTCTAAAGTTGGAACAATGATTCTCATTTTATTCCATTCCCTATGATCAGTCATCAATCAGTGTTATCCTTGAGCACTTGCTGAGTGCTAGACACTGTAATAAACACTTGGAGAGTACTACAGAAACAAGTCAACATATCCTGCTTTCAAGGAGTTTCTAACCATCAGAAATTGACAAAAAAATAAATAGTTGGCATCAGAAGGATGAATTAGGTTATAATAGGAAGCACCGTGCCTAGTGGAAAAAGCACAGGCCTGGGAGTCATAAAACGTGAGCTCTAATCCTGACTTCACCACTTGTCTGCTCTGTGACCTTGGGCAATTTACTTAATTACCCCATGCTTCAACTTCTCATTCATAAAATACAGATTAAGACTGTGACCCCTCTGTGGGACAGGGATTGTATCCAACTGAATTACCTTGTATATATCCCAGTGCTTAGTACAGTGCCTTGCACATTAATTCATTCATGTGTGTTTATTAAGCACTTACTATGTGCGGAGCACTGTACTAAGCACTTGTAAAAGTACAATACAACAATAAAGAGCGACAATCCCTGCCCACAATGAGCTCACCATCTACAGACAGGGAGACAGATATCAATAAAAATGAACAGACATCAATATAAATAAAATCACAGATATATACATAAGTGCTATGGGGAAGGGGGAGAGGGAGAAAGCAAAGCGAGCAAGTAGGGGTGATGCAGAAGGGAGTGGGAGATGAATAAAAGTTGCACTTAGTCTGGGAAGGCCTCTTGGAGATGTGCCTTCAGTAAGGCTTTGAAGGCGGGAGAGTAATTGGTGGATTTGAGGAGAGAGGGCATTCCTGGCCAGAGGTAGGAGATGGGCCAGCGGTTGGTAGCAAGGGAAGCGAGATTGAGGCACTGTGAGAAAGTTAGCACCAGAGGAGAAAAGTATGCAGGCTGGGTTGTAGAAGGAGTGAAGCGAGGTGAGGTAGGAGAGGGCAAGGTGCTGGAGTGCTTTATAGCCAGTGGTGAGGAGGTTTTTTTTGTTTTTTTTTGATACAGAGGTGCATAGGCAACCGTTGGTAGTTTTTGAGAAGTGGGGTGACATGTCCTGGATGTTTCTCTAGAAAGATGATCCGGGCAGCAGAGTGAAGTATGGACTGTAGTGGGGAGAGGCAGGAGGTTGAGAGGTCAGCAAAAGAGGTTGATGCAGTAATCTATGCAGGACAGGATGAGTGATTGCATTAACGTGCTTAACATAGTAACAAATACAACTATTATTATTATTGTTTGAAAGTAATGCAACTATATCAGAATTAAATAGCCAAATACTGTAGTACAGATAAATGTATTATATAATTCCTGACCTCAGAATTTGTAGGTGTAAAGAATGTCTCTTTGGATTAACATGACTAATATTTGGAGAATTAATCAGAGAAGGCTTCTTGGAAGAGGTAGAGTTTTAGGGAGACTATGGGAAGAGCTATGGTTTAGGGAAGGGGTATTTTTAGGCAGGGGAAATGTGAGTACTGGATTGGAGGAGGGAATCTCATGGTCATTTGAGGTTTTTAAGGAATGATAAGCTGTGTACTGAATATTTGTTTCTTAAAGCCTCACTCTCTGATGTGAAAAATGGGATTCCCAAAACTCTTGAAATGTTTACCCCAGTATTTCCCCTTTGTTTAAAAGAAGTCAGAATTGAGTAATCTTCACTCTTCAGAGATGTACTGGTGGTGTAGGCCATTTATCTTCCTTTCCTCATGATGGATGCAAGTTTTGTTGTGATGATGTTGAAGACAGTGGTGGACACTCTCACCATGGCATCCCTCCAGTGATAGTAGTAATGGTATATATGGAGTTCCTTTTCGATACTAAGCACTTGGGCCAAGTATTCCTGTCAGCCTACATGCTTCACTTTTTTGTACCAAATCTTTTCCTATATGCTTGTTCCTGACTGTCTCCCTGTGCCCCGCCCCCCCGCCAACAAATTTTAGATTGTGAGGCCAGTAAGCTGACTATTGTATTTTGTCTATTCTATGTCTCTCTCCCCTTCTAGACTGTAAGCTCCCTATGGGCAGCAAACGTGTCCCTGAATTCTGTGGTATCTCTCAAGTGCTTAGTACAGTGTTCTGTACATAGTAAGCAATAAATACCACTGATTGATTCTTCCCCAGAGCTAATGCAGTGCTTTGTAGTAAATGAATGAATGAACAGAAAGCAAAAGAAGGTTCCAAGCCCACAAGGAGTTCGAAATCTAATGATGACAAAAGAGTCTTTGTCCAATTTGCATATTATTGCTTTTTATAGGCCTTTCTTTTCTTATGATCACAATAGCATGAGTTTGATGCTTTTTTGTTGTTGTTGTTGTTTCACGTCAAGTAGGGTTTTTTTTAATCTCTGGGTCATTGTCATCAAAATAATTTTAGTGGTGGTCAACCAGCCATATAACCATACTTGATATATTGTCTGGTACACAGTCTCGCAGACACACCACGCCACTATTTCTATTGGCCTGAACTCCAATAAAGTTCTCTATGTAGTAGAAATCTCCTTGGTGCCAACCAATTCTAGCAATTTAATATTGAACCACCTTAAGAGATTGTTATTGATAGACACATTATTTGTATTCCTGTTGGGAATTTGCAACACATGAAACTGGTCACTGGTACTTGTGGTTGCAGGAATCCTCATATATCAATTCCTATTATACTATATGTTTTAGAATCTTTGGGGCATCTGTTCATTTTTCCTTTTATTTGGAAGATTTTATTTTCTCTGTGGGATCCTGATGTCTCTTCCTGTTCTGGTTACCCTGAGGATTACAGACAACTCCTTTACCTAGAAAAAAAAAATGCCTGACTCATTTGTATGAGTCCGAATTGATTCTTGCTTGTTGGCCTAAAGCGGTCATGCGTTATCTTTGAATTTGTGCCAGAATCTTCTACTTTGGAAGTTTAATTATTTGAGGGCAGTCCTCTCAACTTTCCTTCTAGTGATAGGATTTTATTTGAGACTCAGGAATAATTGCTACAGCTTTCCAAGCAGACACACTGAAATGCTATTGAGGTCAGTCAATACCTGAAATAATGCTTTTGAAGAAATGCAAATTAGTTTGAATACTGCATAAGCAGTACTTCTTATTTTACATTTTAGCTCTAAACAAGTGTTCCAATGTGGTGCTTAATGGCCTTGTGGGTTTCTAGAGGAACTGCTTTTCTAGGAAATAAAAGACCTGATCACTTGTGTCTCTTAGAGCAGCAGCATGGCTCAGTGGAAAGAGCTTGGGAGTCAGAGGTCAGGGGTTCGAATCCCAGATCTGCCACTTGTCAGCTGTGTGACTGTGGGCAAATCACTTAACTTCTCTGTGCCTCAGTTCTCTCATCTGTAAAATGGGGATTAACTGTGAGCCTCACGTGGGACAACCTGATTACCCTGTATCTACCCCAGCGCTTAGAACAGTGCTCTGCACATAGTAAGCGCTTAACAAATACCAACATTATTAACATTATTAATAAATATTACAAGCATTTGTGCAGTTCTTACTTCCCTAGAACTAGGATATCAAATCTGATATTCTGTTTAGAAAACTGTTTGCTTAGCTTGTTTTTCCCTTGCAGTTGTAACTTTTCATTTTTTTATTTCAAACTGCTAAGTATCTTTAAACAGTATAGAGGCTGATGACAGTATTACATTTCATTTCAACGTACCTCATTTTGCCACAACTTCCACTCTTAGGAACTGATTTACAAGGTTTGGGATATGTGATAACTGATTTATGGTGTAATTGTATTACAAAGCTAATATTTGTTGAAAGAGGCTATTTATGCACATGAGGCATATTTTATTATTGCATGTATTGAAATTCTTATGCATCTGTGATATTCATTGTTTATTTTTTTATTTGTCCTCATTATTACTATTACTATCATTATATTTAAGTGCTTACTATGTGTCAAGCAGTGTTCTAAGCATTCAAATAGATACAAGTTTATCAGGAAGATCACAGTACCTGTTTTACTTGGAGAACAAAGTATAAGTAGGAGGTAGTAGGATTTAACAGTTGAAGAAGCTGGGCACAGAGAAGTTAATTGCCTTGCCCAAGGTCACATAGGCAGTTGGCAAAGCTGGGAACCCATTTGAACCCATATCCTCTGACTCCCAGGCCTGTGTTCTTTCCATTAGGCCACACTGGAAAGAGTGAAGTAGGGAAAGTGATCAGGCTATGTGTACTCCATTTCCTAATTATACAATACACTCTCTAAGAGCTTTTGACTTTATGGTAAATTATGGATGTTTAACATATAATTTACATTTTATATACCCTATTTTGAGGTTTTTATATTAGCCAAATCTTAACCTTTCTACCATGCCCCTTACTCCCAACCTCTGAGGACTCCTGTGTGCCATTAGGATTCCCAGTATCCCCTGCTTTATCTAGGAAGGACTCTAGTAACAACAGTGTGAGGCTTTCTCAACTTTTAGATTGTTGGGAAGACTAGTGGCTGTGGCTGTGACCGTCTTAGCTCTGAGAAGCCTGAAACCCTAATGCTCCTGTTATATTCATCATCATCTTCATCTCTTATGCCTTTTATTTTTTTGGTCTTATGTGTTTGTTGTCAAGGGCCCCCTTCCCTACTCTGTTTTCTTATATTGTGATCCCTTTGGGAAACACTGACTGTGTTTATATCTCATCATCAATCAATCTTCGTAAGCACATATTGTGTACAGAGCCCTGTACTCACTTAGGGGAATACTTTACAATAGAAGTCTTAAACACTGTCCAAAGGAGCCTACTTCTTACCAAAGCCCTTTACATATTGTAGGCTCTTAACAAATACTATTACTTCTCCTACTAGATAAATTTAATAATAATAATAATGTTGGTATTTGTTAAGCGCTTACTATGTGCCGAGCACTGTTCTAAGCGCTGGGGTAGACATAGGGGAATCAGGTTGTCCCACGTGGGGTTCACAGTCTTAATCCCCATTTTACAGATGAGGGAACTGAGGCGCAGAGAAGTGAAGTGACTTGCCCACAGTCACACAGCCAAGTGGCAGAGCTGGGATTCGAACTCATGAGCCCTGACTCCAAAGCCCGTGCTCTTTCCACTGAGCCACGCTGCTTCTTAAGCATCCATATTCTCTCTCCCTGGTCCCTGAATTCACAAATCCTCTTGGTCTCCAGCACTCAAGCTATGTATTCTTGCTGAGAGCTCACCCCCTCCAGGAAACCTTCCCAGACTGAGCCCTTCCTTTCCCTCTGCCCTTCCTCCCCTCCCCATTTCCCTTACTCCTTCCCTCAGCTCTTCCCCCTTCCCATCCCCACAACACTTGGGCATATTTGTATATATTATTTACTCTATTTTACTAATGATATGTATATATCTATGATTCTATTTATCTCAGTGGTATTGATGCCTGACTATTTGTTGTCTGTCTCCCCCTTTAGACTGAGAGTCCGTTGTTGGGCAGAGATTGTCTCTATCTGTTGCTGAATTGTACATTCCAAGCACTTAGTACAGTGCTCTGCACACAGTAAGCACTCAATAAATACAATTGAATGAATGAATGGACCAACACTTTTCTTTCTGTCTTTCTCTGATTCAGTCTTCATCCAGATGTTTTTCTTTTGTCTCACTATCTTCTTCCTCTGGCAAGTGATAACAGGTCATCTTTAAATCCCAATATACTTTATTAAACAAAATACAGCTACTTCTGATCAACTCTGTTCCAGCCTGTCCATTAGGATTGGAGGGAATTCTCTACCAGAAAATCTTGTCAGTTGGTTAGAAGAGAAGTGGGCAGCGTGGGAAGAGTGAAAGACATTTTTACAAACAATCTGTGAGAGATATATATCACAGGTCAGCAGTGGGTGAATAATGTTTGATTGCATATAAGGACATTTGGTAAACAGATAAACTGGTGTAGATATAAACTAGATCGTGAATACCACTGTGGGACCAGAACTGCATCTTATCTGATTATTTTTCTTTCTTATGTATCTACTCAATGCTTAAAACATTGCTATTATAATGAATGCCATTATAAAATGTAATCTGACCCTGAGCAAGCAGAACTGGCAATTAAAGATTAGTTGCTTTCTTCCCCCCATCTGCACCCCAAAAAAAGCACTTCTTGAATTTAAGAATTTTTAGTATTTATTGACCCCTGCCCTCAGAGTTTGGGAAATAGACAATAAAGAAGTGGCACATTTCCCCCATTTAGAGTATAAAGTCCTTCTATCAGGGGACTACCATAAAAATAATTACAACTTGAGTTCTCAAACCAATAGACTTACATTGAGTGGCAAAAATGGGTAAAAATAAATCCAGGAGTGCTAGAGTTGACTGATGGGATATGATTTAGAATGTTGTGGGACTAATCAAGAAAGGCATATTGGTTGAGGTGGGGATTTTAGGTGTTTTTGAAATGTGGGATGAGCTTTGGTTTCGTGTGGGAAGGGAGGGAGTTCAAAGGTGGAGAATAGAATGAGGAAGGGGATGAATGTGGGAATGTTTTGCACACAGTAGCTGCTTACTAATAATAATGGTATTTGTTAAGCACTTACTATTTGCAAAGCACTGTTCATAATAGATACGATGGAATGAATTAGACAGTTGGGTTGGGAGAGCGGCCAGAAGGCTCATGCAAAATTCTATCAATGGAAAGATTAGAGCTTATATCAGAGTGGTAACAGTTTAGCTGGAGAGGAACAGGTAGATCTGGGAAATATTGTGCCAGAAGAATTGGCAGAATTAGGCAGTAGACAGTTTAAGAGTTAATGACCATGAAGAGTTGAGAATGGTACCGAGATTGAGAATTTTATGAAGAGAGGATCATATTGTTATCAACTAGGTTAGGAAAGTTTAGGGGGAGTTTAGGAGGAGGAGTGAATTTAGTGCAAAAGGAGGTATTCTATTTTAGAGATCTTGAATTTTAGAATAGGGAAAAGGAAAAAGGGTATCAGGGAAACCTCCACTTTTCTCTTATCATGGATTCACCCTACAGCCAGGCCACACCCTGATGAATAAACACAGCTGGCTTACAAGCATCACCTCTACACCACCTAAGCATCAAGCATACTTTTCTTTCAAGCATACTTTTCTTTTTTCTATTTACTATCAGTTTAATGACCTCTTCCAACCAAAGAATCTCCGAAGTTCTTCAAGGAGATGAAAACCTGGGGTTGGAGCACTGATAATGATGTATACTTAGCACCTATTTGTTTTAATCAATGCTATCAGCCCCCTCTCACCCATGCTGGTAGGCAGGCTGTGATGGAACATTTGGAAAAGGAACTTCTGGAGACAAGCAGGCTTTTTCTCCTGTGCTATTTCATTACTTACATTTCAAAATGCCAATCAATTCTGTTTACTGAGCCCTTACTGTATGCAGTTCTGTGAGCCCTTAGTGATAGATACTTGGGAAAGTACAATATTTCAGAGTTGGTGCTTTTGTCAGCTGTGTGACTGTGGGCAAGTCACTTAACTTCTTGGTGCCTCAGTTACCTCATCTGTAAAAGGGGGATTAATTGTGAGCCTCATGTGGGACAACCTGATTACCCTGTATCTACCCCAGCACTTAGAAGAGTGCTCTGCACATAGTAAGCGCTTAACAAATACCAACATTATTATTATTATCCACAAGGAGTTTATGCTCTAGAAGACAGTAAAAATACTGTTCCCTTTATAAGTCAGATACACCAACATGAGTTACCTTGAGATAGCTGCTGTTTAAGGCATTATGAAGATGGCTATATTGGAGATTGGATTGATTGAGATTGGACACAATCTGGGGACTCAGCTTTGACCTCCTGCATCAATCTCATCCCAGTGGTAGCTGAAGTCATATGAGTAAATGAAATCCCAAAGAGAGAGTGTGTTAAGTGGAAAGAGTAGGGGATCGAGTGCACAGCGTTGGGAGAAGCCTACAGTAAAATAATCATATGCAGTGGAAGAGATGAACAAAAATGAGAGAGACTTTCTAGAGAGGTAAAACTGTTAGTGGAACTGGAAGTCCACATATGCACCTAGTCCCAAATGCACACATTAGAAAAGCAGCGTGGCTCAGTGGAAAGAGCATGGGCTTTGGAGTCAGAGGTCATGGGTTTGAATCCTGGCTCGGCCACTTGTCAGCCATGTGACTTTGGGCAAGTCACTTAACTTCTTGGTGACTCAGTTACCTCATCTGTAAAATGGGGATTAAGACTGTGAGCCCCACGTGGGACAACCTGATTCCCCTGTGTCTACCCCAGTGCTTAGAACAGTGCTCTGCACATAGTAAGCACTTAACAAATATCAACACTAACTCACTTTACATGTACATTGGCACATTAGGTTCTTTTTGATTAGGTTCCATGGAAACAGATTCATGGAGAAGCCCTTATTCTTGGGTTGAAGAAGTGTTCTGTCGTTCTCTGATCCTAATAATATTTTGCTTAGCTGCAACTTGAGCAAAATTAAGTATCCTGTTGCCACTTGTCAGCTGTGTGACTGTGGGCAAGTCACTTAACTTCTCTGTGCCTCAGTTCCCTCATCTGTAAAATGGGGATGAAGACTGTGAGCCCCACGTGGGACAACCTGATTCCCCTGTGTTTACCCCAGCGCTTAGAACAGTGCTCTGCACATAGTAAGCGCTTAACAAATACCAACATTATTATAGCATTTAGGGAAAGTCAGTCCACCCCAGATTAGCAATTTAATTTAAATTGCCTGATGAAACTTCATCTCAGGCCACAAATAATTGGAATCCCTACAGCTCTGAATTCACCCCTACTTGAAACAGTGACTGTGAGACCTATAGCTTAGCTGCTAGAAGAGTGGTTGGCACATAGTAAGTACTTAACAAATACCATCATTATTACTACCAAAATAAGTAAACAAAATGCATAAACAGTGGTGGGCTATCAAAGTTGAAGAAATCTAGGGATGTGTTGTTCCTTCCCACCGTAAAGAAGCTAATGTGGAATATAGTAGTAGTAGTAATTGCAATATTCATTTAAGTGCTTCCTGTTTAAGAGTGGGAGTTAGGCATGGTCCCTGCCCATCAGAGGGTTTATAATTATATGAATAAATGTTGGAAAGAGGATATGAGACACCTCTGGAGCAATGAAACAAAACATGAACATAGCATGAGAAAAGGACAAATACACAGTGCCCCAAATAGAAACAAAAGTCAGAAGGGAGCTGTGGCTAGAGGGGCAGAATTTCAGGTTCCTTGTGATAATCCCAACAGTCTACTCATAGCCTCAGTCAGTCAATAATATTTGAACACTTATTGTGTGCAGGGCACTGTATTTTATGCTTAGGGAAGTGCAATATAGCAATAAAACACACATTCCCTGCCCGCAGCATGGCTGAGTGGCAAAGGCACAGGCTTGGTAGTGAGAGGTCATGGGTTCTAATCCCGGCTTCGCCATTTATCGGCTGTGTGACTCTGGTCAAGTCACTTCACTTCTCTGTGCTTCAGTTACCTCATCTGTAAAATGGGGAGTAAGACTGTGAACCCCATTTAGGATAACCTGATTACCTTGTATCTATCCCAGAGCTTAGAACAGTGCTTGGTACATAGTAAGCGCGGAATAAATACCATCATTAGAAAAGCAGCACGGTTCAGTGGAAAGAGCATGGGTTTAGGAGTCAGAGGTCATGGGTTCTAATCCCGGCTCCGCCACCTGTCAGCTGTGTGACTTAACTTATCGGTATTGCAGTTATCTCATCTGTAAAATGGTCATTAAGACTGTGAGCCTCATGTGGTACAACCTGATTACCCTGCATCTACCCCAGTGCTTAGAACAGTGCTTGGCACATAGTAAGCACTTAAATAAATACCAGCATTATTATTATTATTACAGTATGGAGCCACAGCAAAGGCTACCACGGCCACTAACCTTACCAATGTTTTAAGAAGGCATCATAGTATTGATGAACTAACCATCTTCATTGCAGATAAAATAATCTTATGTAGTTTTTACAGAAAAGGAGCTGATAAGGATCTGCCCACGACTTCCTCAAGGAGAGGAAGCCCTTTGAAACCAGACTTGAGCTACAACTTTTGAGACAGTATCTCCACATTCAAATTTTGAAACTTCACTAGGATTTAATGGCATTTCTGCAGAACTTTATAAATATGGAGGAGACTGGCAAAAACTCCTCTTTGACAGTAAGGAGCACTGTGGAAATGTCACAAGAATTCAAATGTGCCACCATAAAGACAGTTTTCAAGAAGAAAAGTGAATTGATTGAACCAATCACCAGGGCATCTCGATTGACATCCTCCTCCTCCTGGTAGAATCACAAGTTTTCAATGGCAACTTGATGCAGTTACCAAATTCTATTATCTGGTGCCAAGCAAAGGAAGTCGGGTGGAAAAATATAACATGGCTCATAATATTAACCAGAATTTCATTTGTTAGATTATGATCCTTAAATTCAATTCTCATGAGAAATAAAGGGTCAGGCATTTCAATGGATTGTTACTTTTTCAAAGGAGTGTTGTAAAGGGAACAATCTGACTTTGCCATTTTGAAAGATCAATATACTTAAAGAATTTTGTTTTCCTTATGGATAATCTCTATTTTTTGAGAAGAAAAAAAATCAGTTTTTATGTCTAATCAAATTATCAAATTCATTTGAAAATGATCAAACTTATGTAATGCTTAGAGGAGATTATTCTATGCACAGTGTCTATATCTATTATTTAATATTTAGTTTTTTCTCATTGGACTTAATTTGAGAATTCTGGGATCAAATTGGCTTATCTATCAGGTTAATTTTTTTAACCAAAAGGTCAATATCAATCTTCAGTAAATATAACAACAGCTTAAACTGAAGAAAAAACAGGTTTACATGATTATGTAGTCATAATCACTTTTGTGGCAGAGAACTATCTACTTGATACATTCAATTTCATTCCTTCAGTTCGCATCAGTTGAATGAGACTTTAAAGCTTGGCCTCTAGACTGTAAGTGTGTTGTGCACAGAGAACGTATTTACTCTGTTATTATTATATTGAATACTCTCCTAAGAACTTAGTACAGTGCTCTGCACACAGTAAGCATTCAATAAATATAATACTAATGCCATTTTTTGGGTTTACTATGTGCCTATACTGTACAGAACTGTGTACTGGAGTACATACAAGGTTATCAAATTGGACACAGGTCCTGTCCTACTGGATCCAAATCATCTATTTTAACCCCATTCCAAAGGTGAGGAAACTGAGGCCAAGATCGTGTGTGGCTTGCCCAAGTTTACAAAGCACTACACGGGAAATCAATCAAGAAATCATTCAATAGTATTAATTAAGCACTTATTCTGTGTCCTGTGCTAAAGTCTTGGGAATATACAATATATTCAGTAGACATGATCTCTACCCTTAAGGAGCTTGCAATTTAGTAGAAGAGACAGACACTAAAATTACAGATAGGGATAAACAATAAAATATAAAGACATGCTCAAGTACAACAGGGGATGTATTTGAGAACCCAAGTGTTCAGGTGATACAGAAGAGTTCAAGTGGTAGATTGAGGGTTGGGGGTAGGGAGAATAGAGTGGGGATTTGAGAGACAATCAAGTATGTCTTTGGAATTCAGGTACTATGACTCCCTTCCCCCTGCTTGTTCAAGAGACAACACTGCTAAATAGAATAATTCAATTATCTGCATTAGATAGACATAAGGCAGACTCGAGAGATTTTGCAACCCTTTGAAAAATACACATTGAAAAGAACCAGTATGCAATGCAAATTGGTAAAATAATATTCATAGAGAGTTTCTAATAATTCACCCAAAGGTAACAGAGCCTTAAATTATACTCATATTTTCAGAAATTAAGTACTCAGAAGGTTATTCAATATTCCAGGCCACCAGGGAACCATTTAAGAATACACAACACTAATGCATGATTCCACCCTGTCTTCTCTACATCTATAGACACAAACAACATGGAGAGAGAGAAACATTCCTCATGTCAAACAATGAAGTACGATTTTCAAACACTCGTCTCATGTAGATCTGTCTTTTAGGTTTGGGGTGCATAAAGTGTAATTATTGAAAAAAACTTCATACAATAAAACTCACTATATTATTGGGAATATTTCTTAGTGTCACCCTCTACCTTATAATGGTCCACACACTAGGAAAAATAAAACAAAACATTTTCATCAATACTCACTATCATGACTGGTTTATTTTATGGAAGGAAATGCGACACAATTCCCTTTCAATTTACCAAATAGGCTGCTTCAAAAGGCTTTTACAAAAATTGGGCCATAGCTTCATAAATGCATTGGATATGATTCATCTGAAACTTTCTGAGGTGAAATTTAAAAAAAAAAACTGTTTCATTTCTCCTGGATGAAAAATAAGTTGAAGATATATATTTCTCAAACTAAAGAAGCTATAGAAATCACATATCTAACAGTTGTTTGATGATGAATGAAAAAGTAGTATGGCCTAGTGGAAAGAGCATGGGCCTTGACATCATAGGACCTAGATTCTAATCCCAGTTTTGCTACTTGTCTGGTGTGTAACCTTGGGCAAGTTGATTAACTTCTTGGTGCCTAATTTCTTCATATTTAAAATGGGATTAAATCCTACTCCTTCCTGTTTAGACTGTGAGCTTCATGTGGGAGTGGGAGTCTCTTCAATTTGATAATCTTGTATTTACTTCACTGTTTATCATAAGTACCTGGAACATAATAAATGCTTAACAATTACCATTGTTGTTGTGTGTCCTGCAAACTTGTATGCACTGAAAAATTCATTACGTTTTATGATGTTTAAGCACTTACTATGTGCCAGCCATGGTAATAAGCGCAGGGGTAGATAAAAGATAATCAGTTTGGACAAAGTCCATGTCCCATATGGAGCTACAATCTCAATTCGCATTTTACAGATGAGAGAACTGAGTCACAGAAAAGCTAAATAACTTGTTCAAAGTTAGAGCAGAAAAGTAGCATAGTCAGCACTATAACCCAGGTCCTTCTGACTTTCAGACCCATGCTCTTCCACTAGGCCAGGCTGATTCTCTAAGATTCTGGGATTACTTCATGATGGTATGGATGACAGGATCAGTATCAACAATGGCCTGTCTGGTTCATTACCTATTTCCTATGGAGTAAATTG
This sequence comes from Ornithorhynchus anatinus, assembly GCF_004115215.2. Classification (NCBI taxonomy): domain Eukaryota; kingdom Metazoa; phylum Chordata; class Mammalia; order Monotremata; family Ornithorhynchidae; genus Ornithorhynchus; species Ornithorhynchus anatinus. The sequence goes on from NC_041729.1 coordinate 115,567,805, forward strand.
GGTGTGCAAAGATGGTCAAATCCTTCTCAGTTTCTTGCATACTGCCATTTTGGATGTTGTTTCTATTCCACTGAGGAAAATCCTCTTATGCAACAGACTTCAGGTATCATCCAAAGAAGTAGTCATTCAAAACCTTTATGCATTTGACTTTGCTTTAATGAAGAAATTATGTAAACTATTTCAAACTCATTCGGTCAGACATTATGGACTGGTAAGTCTGACATCAGAATCATCAACTAGCCTGAAACATGTAAGTCAAACACATAACCAAAAATTAATAATGACAACACGAAATTAAACATCATCACAGTACTGTTACCTCAGAGGCACACTGACAGACAACCCAACAGCAGACAAAAAAGTAGAACCAAGTCAAGAATATTAATAATAATAATATTGGTATTTGTGAAGCGTTTACTATGTGCAGAGCACTGTTCTAAGCGCTGGGGTAGACATAGGGGAATCAGGTTGTCCCACATGGGGCTCACAGTCTTAATCCCCATTTTACAGATGAGGTAACTGAGGCCCAGAGAAGTTAAGTGACTTGCCCACAGTCACACAGCTAAGTGGCAGAGCTGGGATTCGAACTCATGACCTCTGACTCCAAAGCCCGTGCTCTTTCCACTGAGCCAGGCTGCTTCTCTAGATCAGTGTTTTATTTGGGAGTCTATCCAACAGAATATGGCACCAGTGAGTTATCAGAATCCAGAGGAAATGAAGGTCTTAATAGCTTCAGTGTTGTACAGTTGATAGCTTTAGTGTTGTGTGAGACATTGATTCCCACACTGATACCACATCTATCTCTGTGAGCATTTAGGGGCCTTACACAATATCAAATGGCAAGACAAGATTGTAAACTATCAAACTGTGGAAAGTAGTTATTTTCCTAGCACAAATATATATGCTCACTTCAACACTGCAGCCCTCGGTGAGACACAAACAGCAGGGTCCTGAAACATCTGTTGTATGAAGATCTGAAACTGGGACTTACAGCCTAGAGGGCAGGGCTAATGTTCTAAGACCACAGGAAAACAAAGCCACAGAGTATTTTGCACCCAGCTGACATTTCGAATCAATTCCTAAGGACAGACCAACCTGGTGTACTGCTAACAAGAAAGGAGTGGCTCTGTTTGAGGAAAAGCTTTGTAGGGAACAAGTGAAAAGGTAACAAAAGGAAAAGAGTGTCAGTGGTGCAAACATCAAGAATAACAACAGAAAGGACAGCATTTCTTGTGAGGTTGGGTCCCTTATTAGCTTTTTCAACCACACATTCACCATTACTGCTGTGTTCTTGGAATCCTAAGGGAACTATCTATTTGAACATATTTGCTGGGCTCTGTTCTCCCCTAATATGAGGGAGCCAAGGGCTGAATGGGTCTAATTCTTCCTTTTCCTAGAAAAGCACAAAAGATAATCCTGCTTCTCTAGCTAGAGTACCTTGTCTTCGTGTTATTTGATATATCCAATCTGAAGTCTAGTCTCGGGGAAGTGAACTGCATTCTAAAGTACTGTGATTTGTTGCTACTAAGTTAAAAGCAGGCACTAAGGAACCTGCATTCATTTCAACCCCTATTCTACTCACGTATCTTGCAAGCATGATTCCTACTGAGATGAAAATGAAAAGAGCTACCTCATATCCCCAGAGAGGCTGTTTCTCTTCTGTCAATCTATGGAATGCATTAGATGAAGGCAGTGCACAAAGCCTGATATTAACGTGTTTTATGCATCTTGAGCTGGTTTTCTTTCCTTTAATTTTTAAGTTTCTCAGACTGAGTTTACCATTGCTGCTCCAAAGCGAAAATATTTGAAAGCCTAATGAAGTAGTAATCTCAAACCAGAATCTGTGCTGATCAATTTTATGATTTGTAATTAATTTACATATTGTTTTGGGAATTGTCAAGAATTACCACGTTTAAAAAAAATTCTTCACTGAAAAAATTTATTTACAAGCTGATAAAAATAGATTTTAAATCTTTATTTTAAATACTACTCAAGATGATTAAGACTGAAAAAATACACTGCTTTTAAAAATATCAAACTTCTGTAAACTTTTTTCCAATTTTGGTAGCTGTGGAATCAGGAAAATACTTCCATTGTTTTACAAAAGTCATTTTCTACAATAATTTAGTCACCATAGGATGGCATTGATCAGCAAATGAATCAGGAGTGTAATCAGGCCTTTGTCTAGTTCAATCTGGTCAGGCCCTATCACTGAAGTTTGGGCATCACTGCACTTGTCCAGTTGTCCTCAAGCTTTTTTTAAATGGTATTTAAGTGCTTACTATGTGCAAAGCACTATTCTAAGTGCTTTTTGAAGGGTGCTCTCAGCAGCTCACCAGAATATCATGGCTAGTTATCCAGTTTCAGCAAACTTGTCCACTGTTATGTTCCAATTCATTTCAAGTTGGTTTTATGTTTGGGTTTTTATTTTCAATATCTCTACCATCATCATGTACTGCAGCTTGGATACGGTGCCAGAATTAACACTGATCTCAGAACACAAAGGCTTTGGAACAAGTAGGAAATCCAGGAGTTCTCCTGGAGAAATGCTTTAGGATTGAAAGAAAGAATATTTCTTCAAAATTGTCATCATTTTATATTGTATTTCCAGCATAGCACATGCAATGTCACATCTGATTCCTGGCCAGGATAAAGGAAGGATTAATCCTGATCATATCCCTCTCCAGCCAGATATGCTGGAGTTTTTGAGGTGTGGGTAGAAGTGTACTGACATTTTAAGCTAAGTGAAGTATGGACTGGAGTGGGGAGAGGTAGGAGACTGATGCAGCAATCCAGGTGGGATAGGATGAGTGATTGAATCGGTAGCACTTTGGATAGAGAGGTAAAGGCAGATTTTAATGACACTGTCATGATGGGACTGACAGGATTTAGTGATAGGTTGAATGAGAGAGCAGAGTCAAGGATAATTCCAAGGTTATGGACTTGTGAGTCAGGAACGATGGTGGTGCCATCTAGTGATTGGGAAGTCAGAGGGAGAATGGGGTTTTGGTGGGAAGATAAGGAGTTCAGTTTTGGACATGTTAAGCTTGAGGTGATGGGAGAACATCCAAGTAGAGATGTCTTGAGTTGCCTCCTCACTGTCCCCCGTTCACACCTATCCCACTGTCGACCCCTGGCCCACGTCCTTCCACTGCCCTGGAATGCCCTCCCTCCTCATGTCAGCCAAACCAACTCTCTTATCCTCTTCAAAGTCCTACTGAAAGCTCACCTCCTTCAAGAAGCCTTCCCAGACTGAGCCCCCCTTCCCTTCTGCCCCCCCTTCTATCAGATAGAAAAATTATCTATCTGATATGAGGAGGGAGTGTGTTCTAGGCCAGAGGTATGATGTGGGTGAGAGGTAGGTGGTGAGATAGATGAGTTGGAGGTACAATGAGGTTAGTATTAGGGAAATGAAGTGTGCAGGCTGGGCTGTAAGAGTAGCAAGGTGAGGTAGGATGGGCAAGGTGATGAAGTGCTTTAAAGCCAACGGTGAGAAGTTTTTGTTTGATGTGGAGGTATATGGGCAACCACTGGAATTTTGTGAGGAGAGGGAAACATGGTCTGAATATTTTTGAAGGAAAATGATTCAGGCAGGAGAATGGAGTATGGACTGGAGTGGGGAGAGACAGGAGACAGGGAGATCAGTAAGGAGGCTGATACAATAATCAAGGTGGGATAGAATAAATGCTTGCATTAATGTGGTAGCAGTTTGTATGGAGGGGAAGGGGTGGATTTTGGTGGTTTGAACATCATTTGAATAACTGCAATTAAATGTTTATATCTACCTGGTTCTTCTATTTCCTCCTAAATCCTTTTCTGATTCGATAAGCAAAGTATTTATCCTTTTCTCAAAGAGGGCCACCCTAGGGTTACTCTCCTAGATTCTTCTTCTTCTTGCTCAGTGAGGGCAAGCCTTATTTTCCTACCTTTATGAAACATCTATGCATTTGATTTTAGACTTCTTAAGCACTTAGATATTTCACCTCCCTGGCAAAAAACAAGCCCTTCTGTGCATATCCTTATATGCAGTTTAGTTAATCAGTAGTGTTTATTGAGCACTTAATATGTACAGTTCACTGTCCTATGTGCTTGGAAGAGAGAGAATACTTTAGAACTGGAAGACAAAATACATGCACTTATGAAGTTTATCATTCAATAAGTGGTATTTCTTTGAGTGCTTAGTATAGACCAAGCACTGTACTAGGCTCTTAGAGACTAATACATTAGAGTTGGTAGAAATGTACCCTGTCTACAAGAAGCTTACAGTGTAGATGGGGGGACAGATATGATTTATCTGTCTCGGATTTATCAGGACTCGGGAGTCAGAGGTCATGGTTCTAATCCCGGCACTGCCACATGTCAGCTGTGTGACTTTGGGCAAGTCACTTCACTTCTCTGGGCCTCAGTGACCTCAGCTGTCAAATGGGGATGAAGACTGGGAGCCCCACGTGGGACAACCTGATGACCTTGTATCTACCCCAGCGCTTAGAACAGTGCTTGGCACATAGGAAGCGCTTAACAAATACCAACATTATTATTTACTTATGGGGAATCAGTAATATTTATTGAATTCTTACTTAGTGCAGAGCACTGTTCTACGGGCTTGGGAAAACAATATAATGGGATGGGTGAGGTGAATATCAAGTTCTTAAAGGGGTACAAATTCAAGTGCATAGAAAGCATAGGTGCAGAGAATAGAAGTAGCATGGTGTAGTGGAAGGAGTACAGGCCTCAAAGTCAGAATATCATGGGTTTTAATACTGGCTCCACTACTTCTCTGCTGTGTGGCCTTGGGCAAATCACTTGACTTCTCTGTGCCTGTTACCTCATCTGTAAAATGGCAATAAAGACTGTGAGCCCTGTGTAGGACAAAGACTATGTACAACCTGATTTCTTTGTATCCACTCCATTGTTTAGTCCACCCCAGTGATGAGTAAGGTGCCTGGCCTGGCAAATAGTAAGAACTTAACAAATACCTTAATTCTTCTTCTTCTTAGTTTTATTATTAATAATGGCTTGTCAGACATGAGGGTGAGTGAGTTCCAGATCAAAGAGAAGAAATGGGCAAGGATTTAGCACTGCCACAGGTAAGATCAAGGTACAGCAAGAAGGTTAGCATTAGAGGAGTAAATTGCATGGATTGGGTTGTAGTAACTGATCAGTGAGGTAAAGTAGGAAAGGGTTAGGTGAATGAATGCCCCAAAGGCAATGGTAAGGAGTTTCTATTTGATGCACAGATGATTGGACAGCCAATGGATGTTTTCAAGGAGTGGGAAAATGTGAACTTATTGTGTTTTTAGGTAAATGAATCATGTAATTAGTGAAGAAGAATGGCCTGGAGAGGGAAGAGACAGGAAGAGAGAAGTCAGCAAGGACACTGATGCAGTAGTCAAGGTGGGATATATATGGTAAAAGGTTAGATCAGCATGATAGCAATTTGGATAGAAAGGAAGAGGTACATTCTGAAAGTAGAATTGATAGGATTGGTGAAAGATTTAATGAAACAAATGAGTCAAAGATGAAAAGATTGCAGGTATGTGAGAGAGAGAAGGTGGTGATGTCTACAGTAATAGGAAAATTGGGATGAAGGCAGGGTTTGGTGGGAAGATAAGAAGTTCAGTTTTGGACATGCTAAGTTTGAGGTGTCACTGGAACATCCAGGTAAAACTGACTTGAAGGCAGGACAAAATGTGGGACTGCAGAGGAGAGGTTGGGGCTGGAGTTGTAGATTTGGGAGTCATCATCCTAAAGACAATAGTTGAAGCTGTGGGAGTAAATGAGTTGTCCAAGGGAGAGGGTGTAGGTGGAGGATAGAAGGAAACTGAAATAAGCCTTGAGGCACTCGCATAGTTAGAGTGGGAATCAGCAGAGGACCCAGCAAAAGATTTGAGCTTTGGCCAAGTAAATAGGAGGAGAACAAGGAGAGGACAGTGTCAGTGAATCCAATATTAGATAACGTTTCCAGGAGAAGGGATGGTCCACAATGTTGAAAGCAATGGAGAAGATGATCAGTATAGTATGGAGTAGAGGACTTTGGTTTGGCAAGAAGGAGGTCATTGATAACTTCAGAGAGTGCAGCTTTCATGGAGCGGCCATGGTTTCAGAAGGCTGAGGAAAGAATGTGGTAGCAGTGGATATAAACAGCTCACTCAAGGAGTTTTGGTGGTGAATAGTAGGAGGTGAAGATGGAGAAGATGCCCCTGACATTGAAATTATTCACCTATGAGTGCATGTGTGCCTAACATAGCCATGTGCATAAATTCTGTGACATTGAGGGTGGGGTGGAAATAGTATGCTGAAAGGGAACAAACTCAAATTCAAGGGCGACGCATAAGGGAGAAGGGAGTAAGTGAAAAAAGGGCTCAGTTGGGGAAGGCTTTTGGAAGAACTGTGTTAATGGCTGAGTTCTTATAATGTAATAACCAGATATACATAAGCCCTGCTTGAAATATAGTCTTGTTCTCTTATAGCCTGTTGGAAAAATACATAACGTCTTAACTTTCACTGAGTCTCTGATTTTCAGTTTGCATCCTTTTTTTCTTGGACAATGATTCCTCTGCTATCCAGATAAAACAGAGCCCCCATATTACACTGCCAAGTGCTAGAATATTCCAGTAGGTTTGATAGTTTTTGGATTGTGTAACTCTCTGGAAAGAAGCTATCCCTGTTGCATCATAAATCATTACTTCTGTTCTGAAAGCTGGCTGAACTAAGACCTCTTAGTGGAATATACATTTTTTTATATCAGCAAGACTAGCAAACATAAAGTAGTTGAATGAAGCAACTCTAGTCTTGAGCTTGTTACTCTTACTCATCAGGAAAAGAATGCAGTTGCTAAGAAACATAACTGACAGTTATAATGTGCCTTAATTTTTAGATGGATCAAAATAGTTGTGATCACACAATTTCTACAGCCAAATATTAATGAATCCATTTTGAAAATGTAATATGTGAAATGAGTAAATTTAAATAATCTAAATGATCATTCAAAATGCATCACAATATACTTTTATATTCTAGAAAATGTTAATGACATCGTGTAATATTGTCAGTCATAGTCATAAAAGGAAACTCATTTTAAAAAGGACAAAATCATATAATTTGAAAGTTATGGCGTGAGAAATTTTTAGTAAGTTGGGAATTTCATTTAAATGTCACTTCACAAGCTACAACAACCCATTTTTACTTAAACCTTATCTCTAAGCCATCTCTGGAGACTGAGTATAAAATGCTATATTATCTCCCTCAGCAACCATGTTTTCATTAGTACCTTATTAAGCCCCATTTTTTTACCCTGTCCTGTCTTCTTACAAAACTCTTGAAATGAACAGAGGATAAATAAGCCCCTATGATCCTCTCCTTTATTCTGCACTGAGAGCAAGCTGGCTCCTGATTCCAGAGCGAATTACTCCCCAAGCAGTGGCTGTGTCCAATTTTAGAAATTGTGTGAACTCAGGTTTCTAGGGTTTCATACACCAAATAATTTCTTATCAGATTTAAGATCCCTTAAAGATCTGGTATTTCAAATCTGGAAAAAAAAATGATTAAATGCAGCAAATTATTCACCAAATGTTCAAATTATATAATCTGCTCAATCTTACTGTTATTTTTATGAAGAAAGGCTAATCTGACAAGTCTTAAATTTTCCTAGCAAATCACTTGCATAAACATATTTAATCACTTTACTAAAACTTTCACAACCAATGGACTTTCTTGAGCAGTGTTTTGAGCACACTACAGAGTGTTTGGGGAAATGTACCAGAAGGAAAAGACATAGTCCCTATCTTCAAGGGGTTTGTGTGCTAAAGAACATAGGTGGGCATAATTAGTCACAGTGGGAGGATAATCAGGGATTTAACAGAGAGGAGTCTGAGAAATAGCTGAATAAATAATTGTACTGTCTAACTGAATAGACTCACATATGTGCTGAGGACAGATAGAAATATTTCAGTGCTAAGAGTATTATTTAGATTAATGTGACTTGGGGTTTGGGGAATTAATTGTGGAAGTCTTTCTCAGTTAATCATTTAGTGAGCGCTTACTGTTTGCAGAGCACTGAGTTAAGTACTTGGGATAGTACAATATAACAGAGTTGGTAGACAAGTTCCTTTCCACAACAAACCATGCAGTCTAGAGGGAGGAGATCAGATTTTAGGATGGCTTTGAAGATGGAAGGAAGCTCCAGACAATGAGTAGGTGATTAAAAGTGGTAAGTCGAGAATGAGATTGTTAGAAAATAAGCTTGTGGAAAACAGGTAAAGTGAGGCAATACAAGAGCTAGGAAAAGCTGGTGTAGAATCTAGAAAATAAATCATAAGGTTTTCCTGCTTGATGCTGAGGAACATGGGCTGAACCTGAATAATATGTTGTTGAATTAGAACTGGCCAAAAGCTGTTTTGTTTTGCCTTTATATGTGAACCTGGATTCTAATGCCAGCTCTCACCCTTGCCTGCTGAATGACCTTGGACAAGTCACTTAACTTCTTCTTGCCAGGTTCCCCATATGTAAAATGGGGATTCAATATCTATTCTCCATCCTTCTGTGATTCTCTTGTGGGACAAGGACTATGTGAAACCTGATTATCACATTTAGTAGAGTGATTGGCACACAGGTATTAAATTACTGTTACAATTATTATTAAGTGAAGGAAATTAAAGTATATGTGGGACAATCCTATTAGAACAAAGATTCATCCTTTATTAAAAACAATACAAGGAGTGTTGGACTTGGTTTTTTTGGGGGGAAGGGCATATTCTCATGCAAAAAAGTCTTTGTCATAAGAAAATTCATATGTACAAATATAAATGATACATATATGTACTTCTAATAAAGGGGAAAATTTGGGAAAAAAATTCCAATAATAATTCTGGTATTTGGTAAGAGCTTACTGTGTGCCAAAGTGCTGGGGTGGATACAAGATAATCAGGTCCCAGGTGGGGCTCATCATCTGTAGGAGTCAGAACATGTATTGAATCTCCATTTTACAGATGAATAATTGAAGTCCAGTTAAATGATTTGCCCAAGTTCACACAGATGGAAAGGTAGAGCTGGAATTAGAACCCAAGACCCCTGATTCCCAGGCCCCTGCTATTTCCACTAGGCCATATTGTTTCAACTGTAGATCATACAGTACTGGAAAGAGAAAAGATACCCTAGAGCAGCAACAGAAACTTCCTAGTAGATATTTTAACATTCCAAAATCAACCAGTGATTATTTAGTTATAACCTCATTGCCTGGAATAATTGCCAGAGAATTAACACCATTCTATATTACCATGTTAACGTTGGTATTAAAATCTTGATCTCTCAACTGCCTTTGACACTACTAAACACTGTCTTATCCTGGAAACATTATCCAGTCAGTGACATTGCCCTATCCTGGCTCTCCTATCTCTCTGGACACTCAGTCTCAGTCTATTTTGTGGGCTCCTCCTCTGCTTCCCACCCCCTAACTGTTGGGGCTTCTCAAGACTCAAGTCTGAGTCCTCTTTCCTCCATCTATACCCACTACCTTGAAGAACTCATTAATGTCTATGCTTCAACTACTATTTCTATGTGGATGATTCCCAAATCTACATCTCAAGCCCAGATCTCGCTCCTTCTCTGCAGTCTTGCATTTCCTCCTGTCTTCAGGACATCTCTACTTGGATGTCCCACCAATACCTTAAGGTTAAGATGCCCAAAAAAGAACTCATCATCTTGCTACCCAATCCAGCTCATCCTCTGACATTCCCATCACTGCAGACAACGCCACCATCCTACACGAGTCATGAGTCTGTAACCTTGGCATTAGCTTAAACTCATCTTTCTCATTCAACCCACATATTCAATCTGTCACCAAATCCTGTTGGCTCAACCTTCACAGCATGGCTAAAATCCACCCTTTCCTCTCCATCCAAACTGTTACTATAGTAATCCAAGCACTTATCCTATCACATGATTACTGGATTAGCTTCCTTGCTGACCTCCCTTTTTTCCATCTCTATCCACTTCAGTCCATACTTCACTTTGCTGCCTAAATCATTTTTTTAACAAAATGATTCAGTTCATAATAATAATGACACGCAAATTCGTGAAGCATTCCATATTTTTCCGCTCAACTGTATATATTTTCATTACCCTATTTATTTTGTTAATGAAATGTACATCGCCTTGATTCTATTTAGTTGCCATTGTTTTTACGAGATGCTCTTCCCCTTGACTCTATTTATTGCCATTGTTCTTGTCTGTCCGTCTCCCCCGATTAGACTGTAAGCCCATCAAATGGCAGGGACTGTATCTGTTGCCGACTTGTTCATTCCAAGCGCTTAGTACAGTGCTCTGCACATAGTAAGTGCTCAATAAATACTATTGAATGAATGAATGAATAATAATGTTAGTATTTGTTAAGTACTTACTAAGTACAGAGCACTGTTCTAATTGCTGGGGTAGATTCAGGGTAATCAGGTTGTCCCACGTGAGGCTCACAGTTAATTCCCATTTTACAGATGAGGTAACTGGGGCACAGAAGGTAAATGACTTGCCCACAGTCACGTTTCCCTACTCTTCAAGAAAATCCAGTGGTTACCCATCCATCTCTGTAGTGAAACAAACTCCTTACCATAAGCTTGAAATCACTCAATTACCTTTCCCTTCCTAACTTACCTTTCTTTTAATTGTATTTAAGTGCTAACTATGTGTCAGGCTAAGTGCTGAGGTAGGAAATCACTGTGTCCAAACTGATTAGCTTGTACACCCAGCCTGCCCACTTAACCCCTTTAATGACAAACTACTCAGTAAATGTCAAGCTCATCTATCTCACTGCTGACCCTTTGCACATGTGCTGCCTCTGGCCTGGAAGGTCCTCCCTCTTCCAATTTGACAGATGACCAATCTCCCCTTCCCTCCTTCAAAGCTTTAGTAAAAGCATTCTCTTCCAATGAGCCCTTTTTGACTTAGCACATATTTCCTATCTCTTACTCTTTTCTATATCCCCCTTAACTTGGATTTTCAGACTTTATTTACTCTTCCCTCAGCCCCACAGCACCGAGGTACATATCCATAATTAATATTAATGTCTGTCTCCCCCTTTGTCTATAAGCTCATTATGGGTAGGGAACATGTCTACAAAATCTGTTTTATTATATTCTCCCAATTGCTTAGTACAGTGTTCTGTATACAGTAAGGGCTCAATAAATGCAATTCATTATTTCTTTTCCTTGAATCACACTTCATTCAACCCCCACATTCCATCAATCTGTCCCCAAATCCTGACAGTTATGCCTCCCCAGCATCTCTAGAATTTGCACTTTCTTCTCCATCTAAACTGCTACCGTACTAATAGAAGCACTCATCATTTTCTGTATTGACTACTACATAAGCCTGCTCTGATTTCCTGGATCCTGTTTCTCCTCTCCATTCATTCATTCATTCATTCATTCATTTGTATTTGAGTGCTTACTGTGTGCAGAGCACTGTACTAAGTCTTAGGAAGTACAATTCAGCAATAGAGACAATCCCTACCCACAGTGGCTTACAGTCTAGAGGGGAGAGACAGATATCAAAACAAACAGGCATAAGTATAAATGGAATTATAGATATATACATGTATACATTAAATACTGTGGGGACACTTCATTATGCTGTCCAGACCTCCTTTTTTTTTTTTTTTGAAAAACATTCAGTCTTTATCTCCCCACTCCTCAGAAACAGTCAAATGTAGCCCAACCACCTTGGCTTCAAACTTAAACTCCTTACCATCAGCATTAAAGCACTCAGCTAGCTCTCTCCTTCCCACCTAACCTCACTGATTTCCAACTTCAACCCAGTGTGCGCACTCAACTCCTCTAATGACAACCTACTCTGAACTTCACTCTCATTTATCCCCCCAGTGACTCCTTGGACCCATTCTCCCTCAGGCCTGGAACTCTTCACACCTTTCATATTTGACGGTCACATCTTCAAAACACTCAGAACACTTCAAAACAAATAAATAATATTTATTGGGTCCAAAATATGCAAATCTAAGTTGTCATTTGGCTTTCCAAAGACCACATTGGCTTAATTTGCTCCAAAATCCACGTGTTTGTTTTTTCATGCAGTCCATGGTATTACCCAAAGCCTTCTCCAACTCATTGCAAAAGAATCAATGCTCTTTCTGTTTTGTTGTTTCACTGTCCAGCTTTCAGATCACTATTTCATTGTCACTGGAAATACCACATCTATAATCTATTTCAATGTCTTCCTCCTTTCATAGATTGCAAGATCCTTGTGAGCAGGAGTGAAGTCTGACAAATTCATGGTATTGTACTTGGCCAATCACTAAGTACAGAGTTTTGTACACAGCAAGTGTTCAGTAAATACCATTGATTAATTACAAACTCACTGATATTAGGTACACTCTATGTTCAACTTTGATTTCTATAGTGGCTAGCATACCACTGTTTGCATGTGAGTGCTTAATAAATGCTTTTGAATTTTCTCATGAAGGCAGTGATCTTCATGATTAAGTTACATAGAGATTGCACTGTTCCATAAGGATTTCTTGAAATGATCAAGGAAAATAGTAATCTCTAGGTTGGTAAATTGCAAATAATCTCCAGTAAACATTGCTTTTGCCAAACATGTGCCAAACATTTTCCTTTAAACTTATCTTTATAGGTCTTATGAAGCTGATGAAGCAAAGTCTCACATCATTAATGCAAATGTGAAAAGGAGGAATATTTGTCCATTATTTCACAAAGAACTCTGAAAGGTTACTTGGGGCAGAACTGCACCATGCAGAACTAAGCCCAGATCATTAAAGTGTTCACAGCTCATTAAGGCAAAAGTATGAAATGAGTATATTTGCCCATAACAGTATAATACTTGCCAAGAGATCATTAGAGAATCATGATAAATGCTTATAGGAATAGTTTACTGAACCTAAATGGAAGATAAGAATAATAATAATAATAAAAGTACTGGAAAAACATCAGACTTCTTGCCCTGAGTTCTTCATGGATGGGTTCATACTGTAAAGATTAGGACAAAAAGCAAAGTGTTAAGAAAAATCTCAAGAGGCAGAGAATGTTTATTCTTTACTGAGTGGTAAAACCAGGGAAGCACAACATTTCAAATACTGAGGAAAATAATTGCACCCCATTCAGAAAGAGAGAGGCCTGGAAATAAGAACCTTTGGTACACAGAATATAGCTCCTCAATGGTAGAAGAAAAATAGGTGTTGAAGAGTGGAAAAAGTGTATCTGGCTCCCTCAGGCTAACTACCCTGGTAGAAACTCCAGGATTCTGATTTCTTATTTTTCTGTCCAGAGATATGACTTGGTTCATTGTTTTGGGAAATGTATATAATTACCAAATAATATTTGGTTCAGGTTAACAAAAAGTAAGTTGAAAAAATGCATAATTCTCTGAGTTTATCTGAAAATAGATTACCCTAACTAGTACATATATAAAATTGTGCAAGATGTAATTTAAAAAACAAAGAAATATAATAATGTTGGTATTTCTTAAGTGCTTACTATGTGCAGAGCACTGTTCTAAGCGCTGGGGGAGACACGGGGGAATCAGGTTGTCCCACATGGGGCTCACAGTCTTAATCCCCATTTTACAGATGGGGTAACTGAGGCCCAGAGAAGTTAAGTGACTTGCCCACAGTCACACAGCTGACAAGTGGCAGAGCCGGGATTCGAACTCATGACCTCTGACTCCAAAGCCCATGCTCTTTCCACTGAGACACGCTGCTTCTACATAGGACACAAATGAGAAGCAGCATGGCATAGTAAATAGAATACGGGCTTGGGAAACAGATGGTCCTGTGTTCTAATCCTGTCTCTGTCACTTGTCTGCTGTGTGACCTTGGGCAAGTCACTTCTCCATACCTCAGTTACCTAATCTGTAAAATGGGGATTGAGATGTGAACCTATTGTGTGACAAAGACTGTGTCCAACAGGATTTACTTGTATCCACCTCAGCTCTTAGTACAATGCCTGACATTTAACAAATACCACAATTATTACATATTGGGATAACAGCTCTCCATGGGCAGATAAATTTAGTTCCAGGCTGAATAAGAACAATTGTATAGATACAGGAATTTGGGGCACCAAGGTATGTAGGATTACACACAGCACTGTGCCATTCTTTTAATTCAGATTTTCCAGTATAATAAGCTCTCTCCTCCTACTTACCCTTACTAGTTTCCCACTACCACCCAGCCCATATACTTCATTCGTCTAATGCCAACCTACTCACAGTGCCTCACTGTAACTTTTCTCTTTCTTTTCTCCCCCCAACCCCCCCCCAAAACACACACACACACACACACACACACACGAACTTCTTGCTCACACACTCTATTGTGCCTGGAACCTCCTCCCCTTTCAAATCCAGTGCTCTACCTATCTTCAAAAGCCCTTTGGAAATAACATCTCCTCCATGAAGCCTTCTATGAATAATTTTTCATCTCATCCCCCTATTTGTGTCACCTATGAACTTAAGTTCACATCCTTAGTGACTTAAGAAGTTATCCCATTACCTCACTCCTTAGCACTTAACTTTAAAATTGTTGCTTCCCATTACTTTATTTTATTAATGTATCCTCTTCTAACTCTTTAGGAGGACAATACCTGAAGTCCTTAAAATTAGGCCACCAGTACTTAAATTACTCAAAAAAGTAACCCCCTCAAAGAAAGTGGAACAACAAGGTGGCAGCTAGAACATTCCTACCTGAAAGAAGCTGCTGCTATTAGATGTAGTAGGTTTGGCCAGTCTCTCCTCCTACAGGACATTCTATCTGCCTGGGTCTTTTTTCCTGTTCAAACACACTGGTTGGAATATAACCACCCAGGAACCAGAGATACCTGGTTAGCAGTTAGCATGGAACTGGGAGTCAGGAGACCCAGGTTCTAGGATCAGCTCTGCCCTCACTTGATGGGTGCCCTTGACCAGTTGACCTACTTGGACCTCAGTTCTCCTCATCTGTAAAAAAGGGAAAAAGATCCAATCTCATAATCTAGCATCTATCCCAATATTTGCGCAGATGTAATAATTATCAATGTTTATAGAGTGAACATTAGGGATTTATTGGTTAAAAAAAACCCGAAAAACAAAACCTTGATTAGAACAACTTGCCTAAACTTAGACATGCAGTAAATAAGTGAATAGCTTTATTTTCCTAACCTACTTTCCCATTTGTGTTCCTTCCAAATAATTCTCATTCCTCTGAAAGTTGTCCAGTGAATACAACTGTACTGGTCATATCTTGTGTCTCAGTGCAACAGACATTCTTCATACTTCAGATCAATAATGCAAGATCTAAAGGTGGAATCGGATTTGCTCATCACAAAATGTAAAGATTAGCTCCTTCTGCCTAATTTTTATGTATTTTTCCCCATATCTCATACTTGTAATTTTACATCCCACTTGCTCTTATTTGGTGTCTCAATTTACTATCTTGGCAGGAATATTTGGTGCCTAATGTAAAGTCACTTTGTGGATCTGTGTACTTCCATTTCCTCTTTGATCTGGGTGTTGTCTGATCCAAAAGTCTGTAAGCTCATCGTGAGCAGGGAAAATGTCTAGTTAACTCTATTATACTGTACTCTACTACTAATAATGATGATGATATTTATAAAACACCACGTGCCAACCAGCATACTAAGCACAGAGGTAGGGAAAAAATAACCATATCAGACACAGGTACTGTCTCACATTTTGCTTGAAGTCTAAGGGGGGAGCAGCATAGATATTAATCCTCATTTTACATATGAGAAATCTTAGGCATAGAGAAGTTGTGAATCGCCAAAGTTCACAGAAGCAGAGAAGTGGCAGTCTCTGTCGCACATGAGGTTACTCCCTAGGTAAAGCAGATATTTATTCATTTAAAATATTCTGGAGAAACTGGAGTTTAGTCAGTAGGGTCAGATCTCATCTATCCTCTGAGCTGTGGTAAGGATTGAGCAAAATAAGATGTGAACAGATGTGGCTCAGGTCCTGGTCTCTCAGGACCAATTCATGTGGTATATTATTTCTCTCCAAGCTATATTTAGGATGAAAAGGGTGAGATGAATTATTTTGGAGATTATTTTAGCCTACTCTTTGTTTTCTCTAACTAGCCTAATCTAGATGTGTATGATCTGTTAGTCTCAAATACGTTCAGTAGCTGTAGTAGATAATTGCACTGAAAACCTTTCCTTCAATATATTGTCCTGCATGCTTTCCATTTGTCCTACTAATTCAATCCTGATAATTTACCTTTTCCGGTTGTGGGTGCGTTTTGATTATGACCAATGGAGTCTGTAATGCCATATTAATTGAATCATGATGAAATTTCCCTTTGTAATGATAAGCACTAGCTTTCCTTGCTCCTGATTTATTGGAATATAGACACTCAACCTCAGATTCAATTTGGAGACGAGAATCCACCTACCTCCCCAGATCCTAACATAGGAAAAACATAGCTCACCTAATGATGAGGCTAGCACTTTGAAACCTTCAGAATTATTCAGAAAACATTATCAGAGGCAGTGGAAAGAAGGCAAGGTGGTGGAAAACTCGGGGAAAGACAATGAGAATAGGCAAAAACTTAAAAGCTGCCCTTTCAATTTTTTTCCAATCTGTCCAATCTGAGACCTCTCAGCTATTCATCATCCACCATCACCTGCAGTTCACAAATCCTGTTTACCATTCTACTGGAAGTAATTTTATACTTGTAATCATAATGGCATTTATTAAGCAAGTGCTATACTTAACCTCGAGAAAGTAAAATGAAACTGTCAAATGGCTGAATTTAAATTTCACCTCTACTCTCTGCCCTGAACATCTTCTGGGAAGTGTGTTGAAAGAACATTTCCTCAGGTAGACAGGGAACAAAGAAGGGGAAAGGAAATTACCAAAACCAATAACCAATATTTCAATAATCAAAGGATGGCTGTATCAATTTAATGCTGTTGTTATATGATTTTTCAAATAATGTTTCTTTTGGAACAAGAAATCTCTCAATTTCTGTGTAGATCTATACTAAATCTCATTCTTTTTCTTTTGGAAGATGGCTGTACCCAACCCATATATATCCTTTCAATGAATAATATAATTCACTTTTTTTTAACAAGATTTTATTTTTATCCATTTATTTTTGGCTTTCAGTAATATCCCTGGTGGACTGAGAATGCCCATTTGAGACACAATATGAAGTCCATGTAGCAACATTAATAGCATGGAACTTGTGTACGTGATGCTCCTGCTATAAACACTATTACTTCTTCTGTCCTTGTCTATAATGCAGAAGAATATTTCTAATGAATCTGTAATGGCACAAGTTTACTTTGAGTACAGTAACTAACTAAAGGGAGTACAATTGTTTAGATTATGTGTGACTAAACTGTTTTTGCCCTTTATATTCCTTGTATTACCTAAATATACTTTTGAGATTAAAGAGTTCTAAATAACACAATTCAAATTATTTTTAACAAGGATTAAATGTAGATTTAATGAGGCAATTGTTGCTGTCAGCCTAAACATTAAATGGTTGTTAGAAATAGTTATTGAGGTTTAATTATGTAGTACATCCTTATCTGATGTTTTTATCAAATCTCATTAAGTAAGTTTTAAATATTGTACTGATGGAATTAAAAAAACAAAAACTCACATTTTAAGTTTGGTTTATTACTGGAAAAATAACCAAAATAGATAAGATTCATCAATCACAAAAAGATCATTTAAGGAAATGAATTATACAGTACAATTCAGTTCAAATTCTATTTAACACACTTGAATACTGTAAATAAGTTTACACTGTGGGCCTTATTTTCACTGATTTTTAAGCAAAATGTGAAGAGATCATTTTCAATTCTGCATTTTTCTATCTTAGACGTTTTGAATCATCTGTCTGAGAGAGTTACTGAATTACTCCATTGCTCATTGCCACACTGTTGCTAGGGCCACAGTTTTCACAACCAAGCAACATTATATGAAGTTGTGCTTAATTATATGTTTAAAATGTTTCTTTTGGCTTCCTTGTTTGCCATTCCTTACTTCAAAGCATCATACAGAAGCTGTACGGTATTGTGCTATCATCTACTCTTCTCATTTCTGATCTAGCAAAGGCAATTTAGTTCAGGTTCATTATTTCAATTTAGTACTTTGTCATTTTGACCTTTTGTAGTAATTAACATAAAAAATATCATATGTTGCAGGATGGAAATTCTTAAGAAGTGAAACATCAAGTTGCATTCCAAGCCTAGTTTTTGTATCCATTTCAAAAATAATAATATTGGATAATTATTAAGCACTATGTACTAAGTGCTGAGATAGATAAAATTAAATTCGCTCAGGCAAAGGATCTGCCCCATGAAGGGCTCACAGTCTAAGGGAGAGAGAAAATGGTAAATTTTTTTTCCCATTTTACTGATGAAAGAACTGAGACTCAGGAAAGTTAAATGATTTGATCAAGATTTCACAACAGGTAAATGAGAAGGAGCATGACCTAGTGGAAAGAACATGATCCTGGGAATTAGAGGACCAAACTGTGTTTAAGGCCAAGAAGGGGTGAAGGCACTGCACCCCCTAAGGAGCCCGGGCCAAGCTGACACCCTGCCTGGAGGACTGTGGGACTGGGGCGGGGCTGCTGTGTGGGGGCTTTATGGGTTTGGGGGTGCTTGTGCTGCTGTTGCTGCAACTCTGGGAATTATATTTGACATCCCTGGCTGTCCCAGCCTTCTTTTCCGGGTGAGGGACCAAAGGGACAGGCAAACAACTCCGCCTCCCTTCCTTTCTCCTCTAATGAAAATAATAATAAGAGTATTTAATTAATTAATGTTGGTATTTGTTAAGCGCTTACTATGTGCAGATCACTGTTCTAAGCACTGGAGTAAACACAGGGGAATCAGGTTGTCCCACGTGGGGCTCACAGTCTTAATCCCCATTTTACAGATGAGGGAACTGAGGCACAGAGAAGTTAAGTGACTTGCCCACAGTCACACAGCTGACAAGTGGCAGAGCTGGGATTCGAACTCATGAGCCCTGACTCCAAAGCCCATGCTGTTTCCACTGCGCCATGCTGCTTCTCAGCATGTTATTTGTTAAGTGCTTATTATGTGCCAGGCACTGTACTGAGCACTGGGATGGATACATGTGAATTGGGATGGGCACAGTCCCTGACCCCCGTGGGGCTCACGGACTTGAGCCCCATTTTGCCAATGAGGTAGGTAACTGAGGCACAGAGAAGTGATGTGACTTGCCCAAGGTCACATAGCAGAACTCTTCTGCAGCACCACCCAGTGGATAGAATGTGGGAGTTTGGGGTCACAGTGGGAAAGGGCAGTGTGGGGGCGTCTCATCCACTCAGCGCAGGCGGGTGGATAGATGCACCTAGAGCAGTTGGTGTTGGAGAAGAGATGGTTTATTCCGGGGCAGAGGGAGGGCAAGAAAGCACAGTCCTGAGTATGGCTGGGGGTGGTCACGGGACCTACAGCATCGTGACATTTGGGCCGTGGTTGCTCACCATCCTGGTCCCCTCCCCAACCAAGGCCTCCCGGACCGTGCTGCCCAAGAAAGCATGCAGATCACTCAGAAGGACCCCCGCACTGCCTACTGGCCCCTGGTCCTCCCAGCCTCTGCCTCCGCTGCCCCTGCCATGTTCTCCTCCTCCTAGTCGTCATCATCATCCCCCTTCCCCAGCTCCTTGCTGCCGGGCAACCATCTCCTGTTGTGCTCCCCCCCCCCCGCCGACACCAGACCCGATCCAGCGTGATCCCTGCCAGGTTGGTGTGCCCAGTAGAGGGCCTTGGTGCCCAGCCATGTGGGGTGGTAGTGGCCTTCCGAATTATGGCCAAGGCAGTGCCAGGTCAGGGTGAGGCCCAGCAGGAGGAGCAGCAGCACCAGGAGCAGAACCACTGTGGAGGTGGAAGTGGTCTCTGCTCCCAAAACCAGCACCTTGAGCAGGGTCAGCAGGGGCACCAAGTGCAAGAGCCAAGGCAGAGCCTGGGAAGAGGATGGGAGGAGCGGTTGAGATCTCCTCTTTGAGCGTATTTTCCCAAGCTCTTAGTACAGTGCTTTGCACGCAGTAGGTGCTTAATAAATGGGATTGAATGAACGAATGAGTCCCCTCGGGGTTGACCTCTGACCCTACACCCTGCTCCCTTAGCCCCAGGCACCCGGCTGGTTCATCTCTGAGTCCCCTGATTAGACTGTAAGCCCGTTAAACGGCAGGGACTGTCTCTATCTGTTGCCGACTTGTTCATTCCAAGTGCTTAGTACAGTGCTCTGCACATAGTAAGCGCTCAATAAATACTATTGAATGAATGAATGAATCTTTTTCTCCCGTCTCCCAGCTCTCCCTTGGGCACTTCCTTGTCCCCTCTGCCCTCATATTGGGGGGGATGGGGGGAAGCCTTCAAGCTCCATCTCAGGATTTTAGACTGTAAATTCCTTGGGGTGGAGAAGCGGGCTGCCTGTTCTATTTATTGAGTGCTTATTGTGTGCAGAGCACTGTTCTAAACACTTGGGAGAGGACACTATAGCAAGGTTTATAGACAGGCCCCTCCTCCCCAATGAGCTTGCGGTCTAGAAGGGAAGACAGATGTTAATATAAATCTTGGGTATGGACATAACTGCAGTTGGAGTTGAAAGAGGGGGTGAAGAAAGAGTACCAGTGTGAAGGTGGGGAAGTTGTCTACTACCTGCATTGTACTCTCCCCTGTGCTCGGTACAGTGCTCTGCACGCCATCACCTTGCCACCCACCCTCTAGACTGTGAGCTAGTTGTGGGCAGGGATTGTCACTCTTTATTGCCGTAATGTACTTTCCGAAGTGCTTAGTACAGTGCTCTGCACATAGTAAATGCGATTGAATTAATGAATGTTCTAATTCTAGCTCTACCACTTGTTTGCTGTGACCTTAAGTAAGTCACTTAACTTCTCTGTGTCTCAGTTATCTAATCTGTAAAATGGGGATTAACACTGTGAGCCCTATGTGGGACAGGGACTTTGTGCTCTCTGTGTCCCATTATCTTGTATCTACCCCAGTGCTTAATACAGTGGTTGGAACATAGTAAGCACTTAACAAATACCTTTTTTTTTTTAAAGTGGAACTGAGATTAGAATTTGGGTCTCCTACCTCCCAATCCAGTACTCTTTCCACAGTGCCACTAATGCTGCAAAGGGCGCCAAGTTAGTGTGTTTCAGGAAAATGAGGGTGCTATTGTAGCCATGTTACAATAAAATAACCATTGAGCAGTGGATAGGTTAGGAAAAGACGGTGGTGAAAATCCCATGGATAATGAATGAATGTTCAGACAATGAAAATTTTTGTCCGAGTACCTAAATCAAGATCTGTCAAGGAAGTAGCAAGGGCTAGTAGAAACAGCATAAAACTGAGTTGTGGGAGACCCAAGTTCTAGTCATAGCTCTGACACTGGCAAACTTCATCACCTTGGGAAATTTAACTAAACTTTCTGGGCCTCACTTCTCAGACTGAGAGTCCCATATAGGGCTGGGACTGTTTCTGATTTGAATATCTTGTATCTACTCTGTATACCCATACATCATATCTGTAATCAATGATGCTACCTCCAATATTATAAAATGGAAGTTTCATCACTGAATGATTTTGACGTTGAACAGTGGTACATAGAGAAGATGCCCTTGTCAAGCTATGAGTTACTAAAATAAAAAAATTGCTCTGTGACTTATAAAGGAAGCTGGTAGGGGAAGCTATAGTTTGAAGATTTTTTTAGATGCCTTCCCTCAAGTAGCCACATGAGCTACAGGCAGGTCTGTTTCACTCAATCATTTATTGAGTTCTTACTGTTTGTCCATTTACCCAGTAGGCATCCCAGCTCCTCCCATGTAACTCCTATCATCTCAGTCACTGTTCTGGCCAATTCTAAGGTGGTGGTCCTTAAAATGCAGTAAAACAGGACTGCACTATTTTACTCACTTATTCAAGAACTTCTTGAATTGATAAAATAATTCATATTGAAGATACACATTTCATATTATCATCATCGTCATCATCATGGTTTAAAGTGCTTACTATGTGTCCAACACTGCTCTAAGTGATGGGATAGATTCAAGGTAATCAGGGCAGACAGTCCCTGTTCTATAGTCTAGGTAGTAGGGAGAACAGGCTAATTGAATCCCCATTTTCCAGATTAGAAATCTGCGGCCCAGAAAAATAAAGTGACTGTCTCAAGGTCATATAACAGGCAGTTGGTGTATCTGGGTTTAGAATAATAATAATAATGGTATTTGCTAAGTGCTTACTATGTGCCACGCACCGTTCTAAGCTTCAAGGTAGATACAAGGTAATCAGGTTGTCCCACGTGGGTCTCACAGTCTTAATCCCCATTTTACAGATGAGGTAACTGAGGCACAGAGAAGTTAAGTGACTTGCCCAAAGTCACACACCTGACTAGTGGCAGAGCTGGGATTAGAATTTATGACCTCTGACTCATTTCTCCTGACTCCCAGGTTGGGGCTTCTCTAGGCCTCACTGTCCCTCTAATATCAGTAATGTTATTATTATTAGTACCTTGAATTTGTAGAGAACTCTTTTGTTATTTTCAAGAAAGTGCTCCCATGTCCACAATTTCAGTTCATCTTCACACTATCCATCTGGGGTGGGGATGAAGTGAGATCATGGCTATATGAACAATTTTAGAAAGTTACAGGGATGAGCTTAACCAGTCCCAGAGTGGTTAAGCAGCTGGCCTGGACTCCACAGAAAGCTAGGGGTGGAGTTGGAATGAGGATTCAGCTCCCTGGACTACTAGACCTGTGCCCTTTTGGTTATTGTTAGTGAGGCAACAGATATCTATCCTGTCTTGAACCCCATCTCTCTCCTGTTAGTGGGTTCCCAGATGGAACAGTCCCGAGTCCCTCAGGTGACCAGGCCTAGGGCTTGGAGGGTGTTTTGGGGGCACAGATCAACAGGTTTCTTGATGGCAGGTGGGACTACTGGGTCTACAAAGCCATGGCCACCTATTGACTCCAGGCTGTCCCGGCAGCAGCCTTGGCCGCTGCAGGAGAGGACCGTCTGATCTTTCCCCGCTCAAACTGTTGTTTGTGTCTGTCTTTTATTCTCTCTTGCTCATTCCCAAGACCCAGTTCCAAGATCGTGTAGCCCAGGAGCTCTTATAACCCAGCTCACTATGGGAGCCTCAGGCAGCCTCTTCCTCCCAAGGCCAGAGCCAGCTCTTTTCGGAGAACTGACCTCTGACCCCAGCAGCAGCACATCCCTGGCCTGAAGAAAATTGCGGAGTTTATAACATAAACCATAAAAACAATATGCATGGTATTTGATGATGATTCTATACTTTATAAAGTAAAGTTTTCCTAAGTACTGGGAAGCATCATCTATATTCTACTTGTAGAAATGAAGTTTATGGGTAGGTGTTATGCATGGATTTTTACACAGAATATATCCCACTTTATACTTGCCTTGTAAAATCAGTTCTCCTATAAAGTGTTTGTTTAACTGGAGAACCCTAGTATCTTTCTCAGATAGTTGATTCAAGCAGTTTGAGGTACCAAAATGCAGAATTAAAAATAATCCCTTCACTCACATAACTTGAATAAAATAGATGACTCTGTATTCATTTTTGAATATTATCCCACCTTGGTGAAGTGTCACCATTGGTAACATCAGTCTTAAACTCCAAAGAACAGCTCTGCTTAAAAATCAGTGAAATTAAGGCCCAAAGTGTAAGTTAATTTACAGTTATGGTTGTTCACCCACTGCTTGAAGGATGCCGACTGTAAGAAAACACATGTTGTAATCTTGGTATTTGTTAAGCACTTACAATGTGCAGAGCACTGTTCTAAGTGCTGGGGTAGATACAGGATAATCAGATTGTCCCATCTGAGGCTCACAGTCTTAATCCCCATTTTACAGATGAGGTAACTGAGGCACAGAGAAGTTGTGACTTTCCCACAGTCACATAGCTGACAAGTGTGTCACACAGTCACACAGCTGACAAGTGGCGGAGCCGGGATTCAAACCCATGACTTTTGAATCCCAAGCCCAGGCTCTTTCCACTGAGCTACACTGCCACACACCTTGACTAACACTACTACTGCATGCTGTTCGAAAATGTTTCCCTTATACTCCAATAGCAGTCTACCCAAAACATATTGAAAACATGCTTTATTGGTGAACTGTTTTATATATACACATTACTACCTTGGCAGTATTTCAGCTACTGAAATGTCATGTTACACCCCACAAATATTGCACATTTCAAATGGGATATTAATTTGTCCTTGTATTTCTTTTCCTTGTCTATTTAATTGTATACACCTTCCTTTCAATTCATTTCCTATAGAGTGTGTGAGTGCAGGTTTTATTTTTTTTTTTAAACAGATAAACTGGATTTTAATATTTGGTGTTTGCTACAGGCAGATAATATGGATCAAAAGTTTTCTGAAGCAATGTGATGGTCAGTATGAGGCTGAGACCCCATCAGATAATATACAATGTTAAGACAGTGAATTGTATTTGGATATCTATTAATCTGAACTCCCTGAATTTTAGATGCAAAATGGGAGGAAGTTGAAATCATGCAAGTCTCAGAGCTTTAATTCATGATGTGGACTTTTCCTAAGGAAATAACAGATAAAAACCAAGATCTTCATTTCTTCCATTTTGTATTCAGTATGCCTTCAGGTAGACATTGAAGTTGTTCAGCCATTTGCAATGTGGAATAATCATGAACTACTTGAAAATTCTCAGAGGGTCCATAATCTATAATCAATGTGGTCAAAAGAAATATGTTTAATCTTTGAAAATGGATATTGATAATAATTTGAAGGATATTTCCTAATATAAATTTCCCAGGAGAAAATAGAATTTACTGTCTATAAAAGGTTTCATTTTCTGATTCCAGTAGATTTTCAGAAATGTCTTTTATAATTCCATTCCCTTTCCAACCACTTAGTGCTTCAGGCTAAAGGGATATCAGCACTTGAGTGAATTACAGTATTTGAATACAAACTATTGTGATATTTGCCAACACACATTAGCAAGGATGCAACAGCATCCAGAAACCTGTATTTTCAGGACTTGGCCACAGTCTAATCTCCCTTCAAACAGAATAAAATGGAAATACCCAGATGTCAATGTGCCAAATTCTCCTCTGTGTTTAGTGTTACCCCAGTAATAATTTTAGGAGCATAGAAAGTGACATTAAACGTTGTCAGAGTACCAAGGTTAGCTACAGTGTTGTAGGGGCCTGAAAAACTTTTGTGACATTAGGACAAACAGAGCCAGTTAAGTATTTTCTGACAGTTCTTACTCCTCTTTTGATTTGTACTAAGACAAGGTATTTAACAGAGGTTAAAAAGAATCACACCTCCTGTGTTTGTCAAAACTCCAAATAAGATGGTTACAATCAATTTTGGAAGACACCCTAAAAGTCAAATATAAAAAATCATTCAAAGACAGTGGGGAAAAAAAAGGTGATTTTTCCTTTCTCCAAAGTTTGGTAAAATTATCTAAGCAAAATTTTGTGTTTTTATAAAGCGTGTATTTTTTTTTACTTTTGTTTTAATTCTATTACCTCAGTGAAGTGACTCAAGTAGAATTTTCATCAGCTACTTCTTATTTGACAGACCATTGCACAGAGAAGCTAAAATATATTAATTCTTGGCATGAAAATTTTGTCGCTTAGGAGCATTAATATACCTTCTGTCTTGTAATTACACTGAATCTGCTCCTGAATCTGTTTATCCTAGATGATGGCATCTTTTGAATGACAGTATTCTCATGATGTACTTTTTTTAAGCAATACATCATCAAAATTTGTTATTTTTGTAGTGTTACAGAATAAGTGATTTAAAGGAAGAAATGAAGCCAACTCTCTAAGTTATGTTCAGTGTACTCTCAGGAGGTTTGCTCTTAGAGTAAAGACTTCACAATGACTGTAACAACAGTAGGTGGTATTGAAAACAGAAACAGAACAGAAGCATACCCCAAGAGCGAGGAACAATCTTGATAAGCCCATGATATAGAAGAAAGGGAGTTTTGTTCACTGAACTTTTTGCCACACATGTACCTTTTTGTCTGGGTAAGATCTTAATGATAGTAGTGTCATCTGGGAAAAAGAAAAAGTAACATATATATTTATATATGTAGATACTTAAATATACATATGTGTGTGTGTGTACACATACTTATAGACACACAAATAAACATTTTTCCTCTAACTCAAGGATTACATTCTTGAAGAATCTCATTATAAGAAAAATGTACCAGTACCACCCAAACACACACATCAGTTTCTTCTAACACTGCATCTCACTGTATCCCAACAAAAGCATGCTGATGGGAGAACATTTCCTTATTCTTCTGTTGCATTCTATGCAAAACACATAGTTGCAAACTTGTTACAAGTGATGTTCTGAAAAATAGGATTCAGTCAATGGTATGTATTGAGTGCTTACTATCAGCAGAACATCGTACCAAGCCCTTGAGAAAGTACAGTACAGCAGAGTTGGTAGACATGATCATTATCAAGGATGAGAAGCTGTGTGGCTTAACAGAAAGAGCCTGGGCTTGGGAGTCAGAGGTCAATGGGTTCTAATCCCGGCTCCACCACTTGTCATTTGTGTGACTTTGGGCAAGTCAGTTCATTTCTCTGTACCTCAGTTCCCTCATCTGTAAAATGGGGATTGAGACTGTGAGCCCCTTGAGGGACAACCTGATCACCTTGTATCCCCCCAGCGCTT
The DNA here is from genome assembly GCF_004115215.2 of Ornithorhynchus anatinus. Lineage (NCBI taxonomy): Eukaryota > Metazoa > Chordata > Mammalia > Monotremata > Ornithorhynchidae > Ornithorhynchus > Ornithorhynchus anatinus. The sequence goes on from NC_041729.1 coordinate 115,594,506, forward strand.
AGAACAGTGCTTTGGACATAGTAAGTACTTAAAAGAATACCATCATTATTATTATTATCTGAGTCAGTTGGATTCAGTCCAGTTCTGGCATAGTACGCTGAAGCTCATATCAAGGTGTTCAAAACTCTGTATCCTGTAATATATAAGGTCCTCAATGCTGTTTTTCAATCTTCCTGGAAATAAGCTGAATGGAGAGTTTATTGCATTGATGTTGCTTAAAGTAATGTTAATCTGTCCACAGGGCAAGGGGCTACTCCAGGCTCCATTCCTTGGTATGCAGTCATGTTGTCCAAATAGTAGCACTTAGAAGTCATCTGATTTTTATCAGAAGCAACAATTCATTGGGAACTGATAAACCTGTGACATTATGCAAATGAATATTAAATTTGTTATTAAAGGACTGCTCAGTTGAAGCTTTTATAATAATAATGGTATTTGTTAAGAACTTACTATGTGCCAAACACTGTTCTAAGTACTGAAATAGGTACAAGGGAATCAGGTTATCCTCTGCGGGGCTCACAGTCTTAATCCCTGTTTTACAGATGAGTTAACTGAAGCAAAGATAAGTTAAGTGGCTTGTCCTAGGTCACATAGACAGATGGCAGAGCAGTAATTAGAACCCACATCCTCTGATTCCTAAGCCCAAACTCTTTCCACTAAACCACGTTGCTTAATAATTGGGGTATGTGTTAAGCACTTACTATGTGATATGCACTGTAGTAAGTGCTGGAATAGAAACCAGCAAGTCAGGTTGGAAACAGTCCCTATCCCAAATAGGGCTCACAGTCTCACTCGCCATTTTACATATGAGGTAACTGAGGCACAGAGAAGTGAAGTGACTTGCCCAAGGTAACAGAGCAAATAAGCGGCGGAGCTGGGATTAGAATCTTTGACCTCTGACTCTCAGGTCCATGCTGTATCCAGTATGCAATACTGCTTCTAAGTAAGAATGTCATCTTACTTACATCGCCTCGATTCTATTTAGTTGCCATTGTTTTTACGAGGTGTTCTTCCCCTTGACTCCATTTATTGCCATTGTTCTTGTCTGTCCGTCTCCCCCAATTAGACTGTAAGCCCATCAAACGGCAGGGACTGTCTCTATCTGTTGCCGACTTGTTCATCCCAAGCGCTTAGTACAGTGCTCTGCACATAGTAAGCGCTCAATAAATACTATTGAATGAATGAATGAATGCCAGTACAGACCTTAAGAGATTATACTTATAAGCACAATAGTCACAAACAATAATTTAACTAGAGGAGGATAGAAATTACTAGAGAAAGGATGCAGCAGGGCGGTGAGACTTGGCTAGTCTTTAGCTACCTAGCCTCCATATCATCCAGGCTCCCAGCATCCCCTTCTTCAGTGTGACAGGGACAAGATAATGGGTTAGCAGAAGACCACTGAAACTTCTAAAAGTTTCAGAAGGTTGTTTAGCTTGCAATTGCCGCTATGGCCTTCCCGATCCAACACCAAGCAACGTGAGTCCTATTTCCTATGCAGCACTGGGTGCTAGGAACTGAGTCATTCATATATCAGAACCCTGTTAACACCAGGATTTCAAGGTTTATTGCCACACTAGGTATACTGCCTGGACCAGCCTCATCCAAAACCTCAGGCACTGTGATCCAGAAGCCCCACAGCATAGATGGCCAGATACTGAGACCGTCTTGGCCTCAGCAACTCCTAAAACAGCCAACTCAGGATATGTACATAAGTACTGTGGGGCTGAGGAAAGGGTGAATAAAGGATTGAAAAAGGGAATATTATTTTAATAGAACTTTGAAGATGGGAATCTTATCTGGCCACCCTTCATCTCTCCCTCAATATCTTCTTTTGCTCCCACTGTGATTCCTTCTGCCAATCCATCTCTTACTACAAGTTGCTAAACCCAATTAGAAGACAGAAGATGGAAAAAAGACAGGGCAGCATAAAACACCTGTATCATATTGAGGAGTCAGAAAATAAGAAATACAAATGGGTGCAATGTGACCTTAATTCTTATATCACAGGAGGTAGGGAAGGAAGCTGCTTGTGACCTTGATAGGTTGTTCTATTTCATTTAACACATCATTCTAATGTGTATTCCTTAAACTATTGGAAGGTCTTATTTGCCCTTTTGAAACAGTGCTGTTTCATCACTGAAATTAATTTTCGGTGAGACGTATCTTCCCAGGTACACTAGCTTCCATGCTCTTCTAGCCTTTGCCATGAGTCTGTGGGAATGCATGATATTTCCTCTGAAAAGAGAGCCCAGGTATGACGAAGCTAGCTCACAACGTGATGCTGGATTAAGAATTTTCCTTTTTTTAAGCATTGAGGAAGCAGTTTTTTAAATTGTTCCTTAATCCTACAAATACTATTTAATCCTACAACTATATTTAGTTCTTTCCTTACCTCTCTGGCTTCCCTTCATTTTTTGGTTCTTTCTTCACTTTTCATATCCTAGCTATGGTTGTAAATCGAGGTTCCTTTCTTCTCTCATTTTACCCTGATTTGCTTAGTTCATCCATGATCATGGATTTCAACTTCAATTTATATAAAGATGACTCTAAATTTAATCTCTCTTGTCCTGAGGTATCTCCCATCTGCAATTTCACATTTCCTGACATCTTTAACTCTGCACTCTTACATGTCTTTCCCCATTCTTAAAAAAAACCAAAACTGACTCATGGCTCACTCCTGTTATAATTCCATCTGTCTACTTTTCCTCTCCAAACTCCTTGAGCGAGTTGCCTACACCTGCTGACTCCACTTTCTCTCTTCCATTTCTTTTCTTGACCCTGCTTCACTCTACAGGAACTCTCAAAGGTCACCAATCTCCATTGGGTGGCCATCACCATAAGATTAATGCATTGAAAAGTGACCTTTTCATCTTGCCTCCCAAATCCTATTCCACACCTAAATTTCCCATAACGTTAGCAGGGGAAGAGGAACCTAGCTGAGAGGAATCCTTAGTAGCCTTGGGGAGGCCAGGCAGGGCAAGAATCTGAGTCAGGGCTCATGACATTCCTGTCACTTCAAATTTAATTTGTCTAATACTAAACTTCTTATCTTCCTACCCAAACCCTGTCCTTTTTCCATCACTGTATATGGTCTCACCATCCTTTTCTGTCTCATAAACCCTTAACCTTGGCATTGTCCTTGACTCCTCTCTCTTATTCAATCTATTACTAAATCTGGTTGATTCTACCTTCACAACATTGCTAAAACACACTATTTCCTCTCCATCCAAACATCTACCACATTAATCCAATCATTTATCCTTCCCTGCCTTGATTACAGCATCAGCCTCCTTGTTGACCTCCCTGCCTCCTTTCTCTTCCCACTCCAGTCATACTTCACGCTGCTGCCTGGATCATTTCTCTACAAAAACATTCAGGCCATGTTTCCCAACTCCTCAAGAACTACAGTGGTTGCTCATTTTGCTATGCATCAAACAAATAATCTTCAACACTGGCTTAAAAGCACTCAATCACTTTGCCTTCTCCTACCTCACCTCACTACTACTCTCTTCCTACAGCCCAGCTTTCACCCTTTGCTTCTGTAATGCTAACCTTCTCACTGTACTTCAATCTCATCTATCTCACCACTGACCTCTTTTCCCACCTCCTACTTCGGGCCAGGAATACCCTCCCTCTTTGTATCTGACAGGTAATTACTCACTCCCTCTTCAAAGCCTTATTGAAGGCATGCGTCTTCCAGAAGCCTTCCTTGACTATGCCCTCATTTCCACTTCTCCTTCTCCCTTCTGCATCTTCCTTACTCCATTCATCACCCTTTTTCAGCCCCAGAGCACTTATGTACATATCTGTAACTTATATTAATGTCTGTCTCTACCTCTAGACTATAAGCTTGTTGTGGGCAGGGAATGTGTCTGCTTACTGTTATATTGTATTCTCCCAAGCACTTAGTACAATGCTGTATACAGAGTAAGCTATCGATAAATACAATTGAATGAATTGATGAACTTCATTGTCTCTTCTCCAAGAATCATTTATGAATGCATTTCCCCAATTTAAAAAAACTTCCTCTACTAACAATTGCTCTCTCCTTCAAACAGAAACATCTAAACATTGATTTCAACCAAATGGTTAGTAGATAGAGCACCGGCCTGAGAGTCGAAAGATCATGTGTTCTAAACCTGGCTCAGCCACTTGTCTGCTGTGTGGCCTTGGGCAAATCACTTCACTTCTCTGTAACTCACTTACCTCATCTGTAAAATGGGCATTAAGACTGTGAGCACCATGCAGGCCAGGGACTGCGTCCAACCCAATTTCACTGTATCCACCTCAGCTCTTAATACAGTGACTGGCACCTAATAAGCATTTAACAAATACCACAATTATTATCATTATTATTTGAATGCTTAATATGTGTAGAGCCCGATACTCAGTACTTTAGAGAATACAGTGCAAGATAGTCATTGGTAGACATGATTCCTGCCTTCAAGGAGCTTACAATTGAGGATCAGGGACTCAAGACAAGCTCTAGTTATTGGCTCTCTCCCGCTTAATTATTCACTATTTTTGCTCACTATACTCCAACTCACATTTCTTTTTTGCTTATCCTAAGCTAACAAACTCACTCTCTTGTCTCTGACCCATTATGAATGTTCTTCTTCCTCCTGCCTAGAACTTTTTATGCCTTCAAATCTGCCCAGTTCTTCCCATCTACGAAGCCCCTCTGAAATAATATCTCCTCTCCTTCTGAGACCTTGTAAATTAATTTTGCTTCTTCCTAGATCATAGGTTCTACAACATCAACACTCCCATATCAATTATTTTCTTAAGCACCCATAACACATAGCCAATTTCAATTTTTACTTCATTTATGAATATATTTTTGCCTCTTCCTCATTAGCCTGTAAGTTCTTAGAGAACAGAGATTGTATCTTCTAATCCTATTGTACTATCAAAGCACTTACTATAATGATCTACACACAGTAAGCATGTAATAACTACTTTTGCTGGCATTATTGATTAAATTGATTCTGGTTATCATCCTCTGCTACAGGTGGGTAGTAGAAGTTTGTGTCCTGCAATTTAAAAGTTGTGTAGCATCTCAGGCATAATAAAAATGGCTACTGGACTACAAAGTTTGAAAGAATCCTCTCCAATCCCCTCTTTATAGCTCTGTATCCATTCAGAAATCCAGTACTTAAACTCTCCCTATTTACTGCTCTCCCAGGAACACCAGATCACTTCTTCTTCTTAGTAATAATAATAATAAACCTGTCAAGCACTTACTATATGCCACTGTTCTAAGTGCTGGTGTAGATAGAAGTTAATCAGGTTGGACACATTTCCTGTCCCCCATGTGGTTCACACTCTAAATTCACATTTTACAGATGAGGTAATTGAGACCCAGAGAAGTTAAGTTATTTGCCCAAGGTCCCACAGCACTCACATGACAGTCAGAATTAGAACCCAGCTCCTTCTGACTCCAAGGCCCATGCTCTAACCACTAAGCCACACTGTTTATCTTCTTGCCTCAAGATGGTCAACAATATCACTTTCCTGATTCTTAACCTACCCTGCAACTTTCTCACTAGTTCTTTTCTATGATTGGTTAGGTATAATATTCAGGGAGGGACATCAAGGAGTGACTCTCCTTGCATCCTTCTTTCTCGACTATGAATGAGGTCAATCACAGGCAGTGAGGTTTAGCAAGAAGATAAGCCTGGGAGAGATGAAGAGCGTAAGTTGGGAAGTAGTAGGTAAAGATGAGAAACCTTGGTGGAGGTTCTTGAGACTGATTTGAGGAGGTTCTGCTTTATGTGGAGGGAAATGAGAACTAATGGAGGTTTTTGAGGAATAATAAATCAATTTATCAGTGCTATTTATTGAGCACACTGTGTGCAGAGACTATTGTTCTTAGCACTAGAGCAAGTACAATGTAACAGAGTTGGTAGACATGTTTCCTGCCTGAAAGGAGGTAGGAAAGAGTTTACATTCTAGAGAGAGTAGGGACATATTTGGTGAGGAACACAAGTCAATCTGTTCAGGATAGTAGACTAGAAAGAGAAAAGCTGGAAGTAGGGAGCACAGTGAAGGTATTGATGCGCAGCCGTGGGGACAGTGGTGGGGCCGGGTGGGCCGCGAGGCCTCAGGCGGAGGTCCCTGTTCCCGTCCCCACCCCCGCCACTGCTGGTGGTGGTCCTTGGGGCCACGGGCACTGGGAAGTCCACCCTGGCGCTGCAGCTTGGCCGGAGGTTCGGCAGCGAGATCGTCAGCGCGGACTCCATGCAGGTTTACAAAGGGTTAGATACCATCACCAATAAGGTCTCCCCTCAAGAGCAGAGTTTCTGCAAGCATCACATGATCAGCTTTGCGGATCCCCTCCTGACTAATTACACCGTGGTGGACTTCAGGAACAAGGCAACGGCCCTGATCGAAGACATATTTGGCCGAGAGAAGATCCCGATTGTGGTGGGAGGCACCAACTATTACATCTAGTCCTTGCTCTGGAAGGTCCTGGTTGATACCAAGGAAGCCCCCCGCCCCACCTCATCTGCCAGCAGTGATGAGGCCATGGTGATCGACAGGAAAGTTGAGTTGGAAAATCTGGATGGGCCAGAGCTGCATCGGCGCCTGAGCCTGGGAACCCTGACAGGGCCGCCACGCTGCACCCACACGACAAACGCAAGCTGTCCAGGAGCTTGCAAGTGTTTGAGGAAATGGGAATCTCCCACAGCGAGTTTCTCCATCAGCAGCAGGCAGAGCAAGGCGGCTCCCCTCAGCGGCCCCCTGAGGTTCCCCCACCTGTGCATCTTCTGGCTCCATGCTGACCAGGAAGTTCTAGACCAGCGACTGGACCTCAGGGTGGATGACATGCTAGCCAACAGGCTGCTGGAAGAGCTGAGGGATTTCCACTGGTGGTACAATGAGGAGAAGATCACTGCTGATCACCAGGATTACCAACACGGGATCTTTCAGTCCATTGGATTCAAGGAGTTCCATGAGTTCCTGATCACCGAGGGGAAGTGTCCACCTGAGACCAATCTTCTGCTGCTAAAGAAAGGGGTGGAGACACTGAAGCAGGTGACCAAAAGATACGCCTGGAAGCAGAACAAATGGGTCAATAGCCGCTTCCTGAGCCACCCTGGCCCCGGCGTACCCCCTGTGTATGGCTTGGAGGTGTCCAGTGTCTCCCAGTGGGAGGAGTCAGTCCTGTAACCGGCGGTCCAGATCGTGCGGAGCTTTATCCAGGGACAGCAGCTGGCCGCCGAGCCCGAGTATCCATGGCGACGGAACGGAAAACAAGCAACATCTTCACGTCTGCGAGCTGTGCACCCAAACCATCATCTGAGCCCGAGAATGGGCAGCCCACACAAAATCCAAGTCCCACCTGCACCACCTGAAGAAAAGGAGAAAATTGAGCTGCGGGGCTGCGACACCTGCCCCCCAAATCAGAGCTGGGGCCCAGAGGCTGACGAGGAGCTTCCAGAAGCGGGACCCACCGGGGGGGAAGCCAGGGGCCGCTCGAGTCCAGCACTTAACCTACGGGCGACCGGCAGCGGTCCAGACCCAAGGAGCCATTGGATGGCCGGCGCAGAGAGGGGCACCTGGCAGCGGGGCTCGAGCTCTGGACCACCGCTCGGCCCTTGGGGAGGGCCAGAGACACGCTCTTCTTCACAGCAGGAAGGGCGGGCAGCTACAGGGACGTGGGCTCGGCTCTGGGGGACATTGGAAGGAGGAAGCCGGGCCGGGGCACCCTGAGACCGGGCTTTTATTTTTTATAAACAATTCCTTTTTCCAGGACTTTTGTACAAAATAAAAATTCCCCGGTCCAGCACTTCCTCCATGGCCCGTTGGCAACTCCTCAGTGGGGTAAGAGCCCACCTGGACCAGCTATTTTCTAGCTCCTTTGCAGGAAGATCCAGTTGACTTCTGCCGCAGGGGGCTGTGGCCCCCAAATAGTTATAGGAGTAACGGTATCTATTAAGCACTTTGTGTGTGCAGAGCACCGTCCTGAGGGCTTGGGCGAGTTCGACCCAGTCCTCATCCCTCAGGGGGCTTCTGATCTCCCAGCTGCCTGGGCCGGAAGGGGTCGGCCAAACCAGACAGAAGGGGATCCCCCGATGGGAGCGTCGCATCCATGGCGGGAAGCCTGAAGCCAAGGCAGGGGTTGAGGCCTTGGCGACGCCGGCCTGGCAGTTATGAGGGGCCGTCCAGGTCCCCGAGTTGTCTGATGTTCAATAAAAAAGAGATATGGTGTTGCTTGCTGGGAATGGTGACTTTTTAATTAACAACAGAATGGTGGAAGAGCTAGAGAAAGAGTTTGATCTGAATCCTGGGTGGCCCCTGCAAGCGGGCGCCAGTCCCGTCTTGGTCAGAAAGTCATAGGACTTTCAATCCCCATCAAACCACCATACCTCTTCTCTCGTTAGTGCGACAGGGAGTGGAATCAGTGCCCCTAATTGCGCTCTTGAACACAGGTAACAATAATAATAGTGGTATTTGTTAAGCGCTTACTATGTGCCAGCTATTGTGAGGCACATGTGGGTAGGAAGAAGCAGAGTAACCTAGTGGATAGAGCATGGGCCTGTGAGTCAGAAGGACCTGGGTTCTAATTTTTGCTCCTCCAGTTGTCTGCTGTGTGGCCTTGGGTAAGCCAGGTCACTTCTCTGTGCCTCGGTTGCTTCATCTGCAAAATGGGGATTATGGTTGTGTGCACCATGTGAGACAGGGACTGTGTCCAACCTGAATAGTGTATATCTCCTTGATTCTATGAATCTTGATGATGTTGTTTTGTTTTGTTCTGTTTTGCTTTGCTGTCTGTCTCCCCCATTTAGGCTGTGAGCTCATCATTGGATAGGGATTGTCTCTATCTATTGCCAAATTGTACATTCCAAGCACTTAGTACAGTGCTCTGCACATAGTAAGTGCTCAATAAATGCTACTGAATGAATGAATGAATGAACTTGTACCAGGGTGGTAGCAGTTTGAGTGGAGAAGAGGACTTGGATCAAGAAGATGTTTTTTAGGAAAAAATCAGGAAGATTTGGCTCAGATCGTTCTAGACTTAAGCTTCTTATGTCATGTCAGCTAATTCTGTTATGTCGTAGTCTCCCAAGTGCTTAGTACAGTGCTCTGCACATAGGGCTCAATAAATTCGATTGATTGATTTCACCTCAAGTACCTTCAGTGGTGGTCCATCCATCTCTGCATCCACTGGAAACTCCTTTCCATCAGATTCAAGGCACTCAATCAGCTCTTCTCTTCACTTGTCTTTGTTTCTCTCTTACTACCACCCAACATACTCACTTTACTCCACTAATACCAATGTACTCACTGTCCCTTGCTCTCACCTCACCAGCCATTGGCCCCATGCTCACTTCCTCCCTCAATCAATCAGTGGTATTTTCTTGACCACCTACTATGTGCAGATCACTGTACTAAGCATTTAGGTTACAATGCAATAGAGTTGACAGATACGTTCCCTGCCCACAACAAGAAATAGTATGTCCTCCTGAAAAGAGCACTTGACTTGGTAGTCATAGGACCTGTGTTCTAATCCTGGCTTTGCCAATTGCTTGCTGAGTGACCTTGGGCAAGTCACTTAACTTCTGTGCCTCATTTTCCTCAACTCAAAATGGGGATTAAATCTTATTCCCTCATACATAAATGTGAGCCCCATGTGGGAGAGGAACTGTGTCCAAACTGATAAATTATATCTACCCCACTGCTTAGAGTGAGCACTTAACAAATACCATAAAAAATCTCAACAAGGTAACAGTAAAGAAGAAGGCAGCAAGTTGTTTGAGTGATTTAAAGCCCTCCTGCCTGGGACCTCCTCCTCTTACATAGCCAATGGAATGGCACCCATTCCATCTTCAAATCTTTCCGGAAATCATCCCCCAACCTTAATTTGCCAAGCTGCTACATCTCTCATATACTTAATCCCACCCCAAGCACTCAGATAATCCACTCATTCTCCCTCACCCCAACAACACTCATGTCCACATCCTTGTATTCTGTCACTTCCCTTAGTGATAATAGTCAAAGATGATACCAAAGTTGCTGCCTTTTGGGATGGGGAGAATTGTGGTATCAAAGGAAAGGGAAAATTTAAGAGGAGCGAGTGTAGGAAGGATTGTGAATAGTTCAGTTTTCAGAAATGTTTGTTCACATTCCTGGTCCTGTTTGAACTGATTTAGGAACTAGTTATCTGTTTTTATGCAACCATAGGAGGGTCTTTGCTTCTTGCTCTTAAGTCATTTAGAAATCGATAGAGTTAGTAAGAGACCACTAGTTGGTCTGCAATTATAAGTAACATTATTTTGAAATTTATTCCTGTTTGTGTAAAGGAAACTGAAATGCTCTCCCTACAGGATGTTAAATTTTAATGAATGATAAGTTTGAAATGACATGACTGTCTACAATTTAGAAATAATGCTCATAGGATTTTCAACTTTTGTTTCTCCCTGAGGTTTTTCCAATCTGGAATAGAACTGTTAGAAAGAAAAGAGGGGAGAGTGATTATTTTAGAGAGATGACTCAAGGTTCTAACTATTCTTGTGAAACTTCATTGCAGTTTGCATTTTATTGCAATAAGGTGGATGCCCCTGCTAAATTTGCCTGATTTTCATCTCATCCTGAAAAATTGGTGGTGTCAAATAGAAGTCCCTTAAACTGACACAGTCACTGTAATTTCTTTTTGCAAATATGTAAGCTTTAGATTCCAATACTGCACCACTCCAGTAACCTTTGAGAAACTAAAAGGACGGAGTGTAGCTGATTCCCTTGCCCTCCAGGACTGTTGTACGTGGATGACCATATCATTTATGGAAAAAAATACCAAAATGACCTTGACCATTTGTGACATGTGGTAATGAGATTGTATGCAGCCAACCTCAATGTAGCCTGCATGAATATGAACTCTTTTGACATAAACTCCCTTTATGACAGTTTTGCTTTGCACTGGCTAGAATAATCCACATCTCCCACTTCAAGCCAAAACATTAAAGCTTACTTCTATCACAATAGAAGATATCATTGCCTCTTCACCTTCAGTCTCTCAGAGTTTATCTTTTAATCAGCCCAGAAACTCTGTTGAGAGGTACAAACCACATTGGTGGGGGCCAGGTGGAATGAGATAGCAAGTGAATTAATAAGGAGTCTTGGTTTTAAATATACAGTAGGCATCTCCAAGTGTAAGGAAAAGAAACATTTTCTGGAAACACCAAAGTGTGAGGTAGGAAGTTTATGATTATAATAATAATATACATATCAAGATGACAGAAATCACCTACGTATGGGAAGTAAAAAGCTATTTTTGAACGAAGGCATCAAAAAAGAACCTGAGTTTTATTGACACTACCAATACTGGCTACAGCTCCAAATTCAAAGACAGTATTGCATTTCCACAGCAAAAGCAGTGTGGCTCAGTGGAAAGCATGGGCTTGGGTGTCAGAGACGTGGGTTCTAATCCCAGCTCTGCCACTTGTCAGCTGTGTGACTTTGGGCAAATCACTCATTTCTCTGTGCCTCAGTTCCCTTATCTGTAAAATGGAGATTAAGATTGTGAGCCCCACGCGGGACAACCTTATCACCTTGTATCTCCCCCAGAGCTTAGAACAGTGTTTTGCATATAGTAAACACTTAACGAATACCATCATCATCATCATCTTGAACAAGGTTCATGACTAGTGATGCTATTGGACACAAAGGGCAATATTCAGGTCTTTGTATGATTTTAAATGTAAAATAAACATGTGTATTATTTCTATTGAGAAACAAGGGGCACACCATTATTTTTTTTGGCTAAATATCTCTTTCTGAGTCTCTTTTCCAGGGAAGAGCTATGTAAGATTTCAAGGACTCTCTGAACAAAATATCCTAGAGCGATTTCATCTTCTCTTACCTATTTTCTCAGAAAAAGAATTAAATGTCACGAGTAAGATAATACAATTTTTACCTCATTTATGGTAGTCAGAGGTTTACTGATAATTCATCATATCATTAAGTAAGGAGGCAGTAATGATTTCATCCCAAGTGTTACTAATAATCTAGTGATCAAGAAAAGTTATCACTATTTTAATATGGACAAAACCAATGAAATTTTTTATGTTATCTGCTAAGTCGTTAATGCCAAACATTATGCAAAGCACTGGGATACAAGATATTTAAATCAGGTGTAGTGCTGCCAAACCTGGAGCTCAAAATATAAGAAGTATGGAGAGGCAGGTGTCATCTCTCACACTCCCTCCCCCTGCAAATCTTCGCTACTGCCCCACAGAGACCTCCGCTCTCTCGATCCCATCCGTCTTTCCAATAGCATCTCTCCTCACCTTGTCTTCTCTTCCCACTCTCGACGATCAGGTCTCCGCTCTCAACTCCACCCTCTCTACTCATCTCAACTCTCTCGCCCCCCTTTCCCTCCGCCGCTCTCGCTCCACTAACCCACAGCCCTGGATCACCTCCTCCGTCCGCCTCCTACGCTCCTATGCTCGAGCTGCTGAGCGCTGCTGGCGAAAGTCCAAGCACCAAGCCGACCTCACACACTTCAAATTTATCCTTTCCTGCCTTAACTCTGCCCTCTCCTCCGCCAGGCAAAGCTTCTTCTCCTCCCTCATCGACACCCATGCCCGTCACCCCCGCCGATTGTTCCGGACCTTTAACTCTCTCCTTAGGCCCTCTGTTCCTCCCCCTCCCCCATCTCTCACCCCCAATGATCTGGCCACCTATTTCCTCACGAAAATCAACACGATCAGGTCTGAGCTCCCAAAGTCACCCCTCCGCCTCTCCCCTCCCCACCAACAACCCCCTCCCCTACTTTCCCATCCTTCCCTGCAGTATCCTCAGAGGAGATCTCCTCCCTCCTCGCAAGTGCCACCCCCTCCACCTGCGCCTCGGACCCCATTCCCTCTCACCTTCTTAAAACCATCGCCCCTGCCCTCCTCCCTTCCTTAACTTCTATTTTTAACCACTCAATCTCCAAGGGCTCCTTCCCCTCTGCCTTCAAACATGCCCACGTCTCCCCCATCCTAAAAAAACCCGCTCTTGACCCCACTTCCCCCTCCAGTTATCGTCCTATCTCCCTACTACCCTTCCTTTCCAAAATCCTAGAACGAGTCGTCTACAATCGATGCCTAGAATTCCTTAACTCCCATTCTCTCCTAGACCCCCTCCAATCTGGCTTCCATCCCCTCCACTCTACCGAGACTGCTCTCTCTAAGGTCACCCATGACCTCCTTCTTGCCAAATCCAATGGCTCCTACTCCATTCTGATCCTCCTTGACCTCTCTGCTGCCTTTGACACTGTCGACCATCCCCTCCTCCTCCATACCTTATCTCACCTGGCTTCACGGACTCTGTCCTCTCCTGGTTCTCCTCTTACCTCTCTGGCCGATCATTCTCGGTCTCCTACGCTGGAGCCTCCTCCCCCTCCCATCCTTTAACTGTTGGAGTTCCTCAAGGGTCAGTTCTTGGCCCTCTTCGGTTCTCCATTTACACTCACTCCCTCGGTGAACTCATTCGCTCTCACGGCTTTGACTACCATCTCTACGCAGATGACACGCAGATCTACATCTCCGCCCCTGTCCTCTCCCCCTCCCTTCAGGCTCACATCTCCTCCTGCCTCCAGGACGTCTCCACCTGGATGTCGGCCCGCCACCTAAAACTCAACATGAGCAAGACTGAGCTCCTCATCTTCCCTCCCAAACCCGGTCCTCTCCCAGACTTCTCTATCACCGTGGATTGCACGACAATCCTTCCCGTCTCTCAGGCCCACAATCTCGGTGTCATCCTTGACTCGTCCCTCTCGTTCACCCCACACATCCTAACCGTTACCAAGACCTGCCGGTTTCACCTCTACAATATCGCCAAGATCCGCCCTTTCCTCTCCACCCAAACGGCTACCTTACTATTACGGGCTCTCGTTATATCCCGGCTAGACTACTGTGTCAGCCTTCTCTCTGACCTCCCTTCCTCCTCTCTCGCCCCGCTCCGGTCTATTCTTCATTCCGCTGCCCGGCTCATCTTCCTGCAGAAACGATCTGGGCATGTCACTCCCCTTCTTAAACAACTCCAGTGGTTGCCTATCGACCTCCGCTCCAAACAAAAACTCCTCACTCTAGGCTTCAAGGCTCTCCATCACCTTGCCCCTTCCTACCTCTCCTCCCTTCTCTCTTTCTACCGCCCACCCCGCACGCTCCGCTCCTCTGCCGCCCACCTCCTCACCGTCCCTCGGTCTCGCCTATCCCGCCGTCGACCCCTGGGTCACGTCCTCCCGCGGTCCTGGAACGCCCTCCCTCCTCACCTCCGCCAAACTGATTCTCTTTCCCTCTTCAAAACCCTACTTAAAACTCACCTCCTCCAAGAGGCGTTCCCAGACTGAGCTCCTCTTCCCTCTCTACTCCCTCTGCCATTCCCCCTTTACCTCTCCGCAGCTAAAGCCTCATTTTCCCCTTTTCCCTCTGCTGCTCCACCTCTCCCTTCCCATCCCCACAGCACTGTACTCGTCCGCTCAACTGTATATATTTTTGTTACCCTATTTATTTTGTTAATGAATTGTACATCGGCTTGATTCTATTTAGTTGCCATTGTTTTTACGAGATGTTCTTCCCCTTGACGCTGTTTATTGCCATTGTTCTTGTCTGTCCGTCTCCCCCGATTAGACTGTAAGCCCGTCAAACGGCAGGGACTGTCTCTATCTGTTGCCGACTTGTTCATCCCAAGCGCTCAGTACAGTGCTCTGCACATAGTAAGCACTCAATAAATACTGTTGAATGAATGAATGAATGAATCTCCATTTTAGATCTGAGGAGATTGAGCCACAGAGAGTTTGTGATGCCAAAGATTTTGCAGCAGCTTTAAGCCCTATGTGAGGAATTGATATGAGCTGTTACCACTCTCAGTGAGGTATACCATAGAGACCATGGAGTCACAGAATGAACCCAGCTCACACCAAGTCAGGCATTTTTAATCCCACTCTCTCCCAGGAGGGCTAAGCACATAACTGCCATACCAGGCACTGAAAGGTCTACGTATTGATTGTGGGCCACTTACATGTGCAAGGTTTTAATGCATCTGTGCATTTGCATAAAAACACCCCCTGGATAACACAGTTTTCATACTCCCATGGTAGCAAACCATCATTAGTTTCTGGGCTGTCAGTTGGGGTATGCGGCTTCTCGGTGGTGGTCAACCAGCAGTTTGGCATCTCTTGGTCTCCTTTACAGCCTTATTAAAAGCACATCTCCTCCAAGAGGATTTCCTGGATTTGGTCCTCATTTCTACCTCCTCATCATCAATCATATTGTACTGTACGTATTTTACCATAAGCTCTTGGGAGAGTTTCACAAAACAATATAACAGATATAATCCCTGCCCACAAATCTTGTTCCATGTATGCTGCCATTAGCATTATCATTAATATTATTTCACTCATTCTGCCCTAATATAAATATAAGCCACCTGAAATATCTAAGAATTAATAAAATGTATATTCATAGCTACTAATTATGGGATGACAAGAGAAGAAAAATGTGTTCTTCTAAAATGTATTTTGATGTTTTCATGTGAATAAGGATACTGTTATCTCCTTGACTTTCTATCACTGTAGACAGCATGCAAAGCACTGTAGTAAGTGATTGGAATAGCACAATGCAATAGAGTTGGTATATATAATTCTTGCCCGCAAAGAGCTTAAAGGTCTAGAGGAGGAAACAGACATTAAAATGTTGCAAATGGGGAAATGGCAGAGTACATGTACATAAGTGCTATGGGGCTGAGGGTGGATTGCGTATCAAGGTGCTTTGGTGGTGTAGACCCAAGTTCATAGGTGATGCAGAGTGGAGGATGAATAGGTTAGGGAAATGAGAGGAAAGTTAGGGAAAGTCTCTTGGAGATAAGATTTTAGTAGGAATTTGAATGGAGATATGGAGAGTGGTGGTCTATTGTTTATGAAAGGGGAGGGGATTTCAGGCTAGAAGACAAGGAGTCCATTGTGGGATAGACAAGATCAAGGTAGGGTGAGTAGGCTGGTGTTACAGGAATAATGTGTGTAGGCTGGGCTGTAGCATGAGATCGGCAAGGTAAAGTAGGTTGGAGAGAGCTTCTTGAGTGCTTAAAGTCGATGGCAGGAGTTTCTCTTTGATGCAGAGATAGATCAGCAACTATCAGAGGTTTTTTATACATAGGGAGATATGGATTGAATGTTTTTTTCAGAAACATAAACAGGGCAGCAAAGTGAAATTTTGACTGGAATGGGGGAGACCAAGTGGAGAGATCAATGGGGAAGCCTATGAAATAGTCAAGGTGCCAGGCACTAAACTAAGCTTGGGATAGTTACAAGATAATCAGATTGGACACATGGGGCTCATGGTCTTAATTCCCATTTAAGTAAGGCTCTGGGAAGTTAAATGACTTGTCAAAGATCACATAGGAGGCAAGCAGAAAAGTGACAGAGCAGGAATTAGAGCCCAGGTGGCCGGGTTGGCCTCAGTCTAGTTCTGATGTTGTGCAAGAGTGCCATGACCTGACAGATGGTTGCACTGGAAGCTGCTGGAGATTTTAAAGCCTGATTCAATCAGATTTTTATCAGGATTCTTCTTTGGCCTCTTGACCTTGTGAAATGTCCATGTTAGCCCATTGGTCAGCAAGCTTTACAACTGAGGGCATAGTCCCCCACAGGCCAAAGTGAAATAATCACCCAGTTCCCCTAATTCCCAGAGCTGTGCCATTTCCACTTTCAGCAGGATTGATCTCTAAAGAGTTCTAGTGACTATATTCTCAACATAAATGAGAAAGTGACATTAGAAGTGGGGAATAACATAAAGGGCAACAGAAGAAATGCATAAAGGACCTCATATCTTATGGCATAGCTGTAACCAGTTAGCTGGAAGTCAGTAACACTCAACAATTAGGAATAACAGAACTGGTTTTGTAGCACTCTTCAAGAAGATCACCATTTTGAGGGCCAGAATCAGAAGCAAAACTGCTAACTACAAATTTGAACTGGCAAAATAACATGGGGAAGTGTGCATGCATAAGTACATATAAAATATGGGAAGCGATGTCAGTGTATTATAAGACTTTTCTACAGCCCAAACAAAATGAAAAATAGACACTATCATGGGAATGACTCAGAAGAAAACCTATTTTTACCATAATCTAGCTCATAGGGTTTTTTAGTGAAAAACAAGACAAATAAATATGATACTACTATTACTACTAATAATAATATCTTGGCTGTTTATTATGGCTATTTATTTCTATCACAATACTTTGGTTCCCAATCCATGTATTTCAGTATAATAACTTTTGTAACCAAATCCAATTAAAATGAACTTGCATTCAATCAATAATTTATTGAGTGCTTATTGTTTGCAGGGTCCTTGTACTAAGCACTAGGGAGAGTACAACAGAACAGTGTAACAGACACCGTCCCTGCCCACAGTGAGCTTATAGTCTAGGTTAAAGATGCAATAAAAATTGAGTGTTTTTAATATGAAAACTACCCTTGTAACTTGTAAGATGGAATGCAAAATGGATTTGAAGTTGTACAGTTTCCAACACCAGAATAGTAATTTTTATTCAAGCTCATTAATGATGAGAAATACACCAGAGAGTTGGATTAAACTGGATTCTTTGAACTAACCTCCTGGTCAGCATGATTCCATACTACCAATTATGTGTTTGGTTCTCTAGTGGCAAGGCATATTAAATGAGATGATGATGGTACATGATGGTAATTTTTAATATGAGTAACAAAAAATTTTAAGAGGTTAAAATGAATGATGTGTCAAGCACTCTACACATCAGAACACTGGAGAAATGACATACTGTAAATGAAGGAGATCACTGTTTCAAACTCTGGCCTAAAACTGATTTCAAAATCACTTACAATAGTTTGGGAAACAAATATGTGCAGACAAGCATTCCACTGGGGCCTTATAATTAACTGCCTTATAATTAAAAGACTCTGTGGAAAGACCTAACATTTGTTCAAGTTGACCAAGCATCTGAACAGACAAAATAATTTGCTACCTTTAACTGAAGGATGAGGGCAAGTGATGAAAAATGGAACTGAAAGTTTTCAGATAATTAAGCTTAGGCACTGTTATTAAAGGTAGTGAGTAAGAAATAGAGAAGTGGTATGGCCTAGTGGAGAGAGAACAGACCTGCTTCCAGAGGACCTGGGTTTTAATCCCTGTTCTGCCACATATCTGCTGTGTGACCATAGGCAAGTCCCTTAACTTCTCTGTGCCCGAGTTACCTCATCTGTAAACTGGAAATTAAGACTGTGAGCTCTATGTGGGACATGGAATGTGTCCAGATTAGCTTATGTTTACCCTATTACTTAGTACAATGGCTAGAACATAGAAAGCAATTAAATATAATTAAAAAAGAATCCACCTCTTGTGATAACCACTAGAGTCCATTCTCAAAAAATAAAAACACTCGCATTAATGATCATTTGAGAACGGATACATTTCTAAAGGTATATATTAAATTAAGGCAGCATGGCTTGGTGGAAAGAGTATGGGCTTGGGAGTCAGAAGTCATGAGTTCTAATCCCTGCTCCACCACTTGTCTTCTGTGTGACCTTGGGCAAGTCATTTAACTTCTCTGTGCTTCAGTTACCTCATCTGGAAAATGGGGATTAAAAGTGTGAGCGCCACATGGGACAACCTGATTACCTTGTATCCACCCCAGCACTTACAACAGTGCTTGGAATTTAGTAAGTGCTTAATAAATACCACAATTATTATTATTATTATTGTTAAAATAGTGTGTGATTCAATATTAGCTTTAAGTGAATTGTTTTCCAGTGTCTCTAAATGCACTGCACTGCATTTCTGTGTCAGTCACCTCGATAGTGACTGGTATATGAATATCTAGGAATAGTGCTTATGCAAATGAAAAATACATTCACATCTCTCACGAAACAATTGTTTAAATAGCTAATATCAAAGAAAATCACAATCCTCAAGAAGAAGGATTTTAAAGAAAATCCAAACAAAAAGAAAATTGTCCAATATGTAATGAGTTGAATAGATTCCTATTGTTCCAGAGCGACTTCATTTGGGTCCATTATGCCTTTCATTCACCAAGCAGAGCAAAATAGAAACAAGAGCAATTGCAAAGATAATTTGTTCAATGTTGCCATCAATCTGAATATTCACATGTCCACAAAGCCTACTATTTCCCTTCCAAATTATCTGTGTAGTTATATTAACAATCCACTTCACCTTGGATATACCTACATGTAGTGTACTGTTAACTCAAGCATTTAGTATAGTGTTTTGCACACAGTAAGTCCTTAATGAATATGATTGAATGAAGAGTAAGAGAAAGTTAGCAGATGTAAGTAGCTGCTTAATACCAGTAGTATATCTATTTTATATTCAATGTAATAAATAGATAACTACAGTCATTTTGGGATTTTCTGGGTCACCTGTTTCCAGGGAAGTCCAAAAAATGCCACTAGTCATGATGGGTGGAGATATTTTGACACTGGTATGTTGTAATAGCTATTGTTCAGGAAGATAGCTAGCCTTTGCATAGCCAGGTGAAGGGTAAAGTTTTTTCAGCTGTCACACATCCCAAAGCAGCAGTGAAATGACAGAACCCAAAATTCAATATCCCCTGTGAGAACCATGTGTGGAGTTGGGCAAGTGGGGAGACAGACCTACTTCTACTACACCACAAGCCCTATTCAATGTTTCCAGTCACAAGCGTAAATTGCAAAGTCTCTCACCTCAAGTACATCACCATTCCCTCTTTTCCCCACCTCCTTCCTTTCTCCCCTCAGTTATGCCAAGAAGAGCTCTGATTAATATCTCGTTATAACTGAGATGTTTCTGTAGGTTTTCTTTCTTTTAGACCAGTCAACTTAAATGATATGCATAGTATGGAAACAAGTAAGCAAATCCTTTGAATCAATCCATTAATCTATCAGTGGTATTTATTGAGTGCTTATTATGTGCAGAGCACAGTACTAAGAACTTGGGATAGTACAATATAACAGAATTAGTGGACACATTCTCTGTCCATGAAGAGTTTACAGACTTTAGGGGAAGACAGACATTAATATGAATAATTTATAATATACAATTTCAAGATATGAATACACTAACTTGAACATATCTCCAGGTCAGTTTAGTATTGTCCCACTATTCATGATTCATAGGCTGGACTATTGGTGGTCCAGTTCTATTCATCCCATCTCTTAAAAGTCTACCTTTAAGGTAGGTAGGTCAAGGGTTCAAATCCCTCCTCTGCCACCTGTCAGCTATGTGACTTTGGGCAAATCACTTAACTTCTCTGTGCCTCAATTACCTCATCTGTAAAGTGGGGATTAAGACTCTGAGACCCATGTGGGACAACCTGATCACCTTGTATCATCCCCAGTGCTTAGAACAGTGCTTTGCACATAATAAGTGCTAATAAATGCCATCATTATTATTTTAATTACCTGATTCTATCTGAGGACTCCCCTGAGGAGAACTAATTTGGGGGGCAGTAATTGAGTGGGTTATAAAGTCTAAAATTGTCCCTGTCAATCAGGGTCAATGATATTAAAGTTGCTGGAATATCCTAAGACAAGGGAATGCTATTTATTAAGTGTATCATACTGTAACATAGCAAAGACATAGCTAAAGTCCATTGAAACTGAGTGGTGATCTAATGGGTCAAGAATTATGCTTAATCTCATTGATACTATGAAGAAATTTCTCTGAAAATGCCTTATATGATATTGTAGTGAACTTGACTAACATGACATTCCAAAAGTTATGCCACAAGAATATTGCTTGTAATGTATATGAGTAGAAAGAATGATAAGAAAATGTGATCAATTGGCCTGCGAGTCAGAAAGCTCCACCATTTGTCTGCTGTGTGACTTTGGGCAAATCACTTAAATTCTCTGTGCTTCAGTTCCCTCATCTATAAAATGGGGATTTATAATAATGATGGTATTTGATCAGTGCTTACTATGTGCCAAGCACAGTTTTAAGTGCTGGGGTAGATACAAGGTAATCAGGTTGTCCCATGTGGGGCTCACAGTCTTAAGTTGAGGAAACTGAGGTATAGAGAAGTTAAGTGACTTGCCCACAGTCACACAGCTGACAAGTAGCAGAGTCAGCATTAGAACCCATGACCTCTGACTCCCAAGCCTCTTTCCACTAAGAAACAGTGCTTCTCTAAGACTGTGAGCTCCATGGGGGTTAGGGACTGTGTCCAATTTGATTAGCTTGTATCTACCCCAGTGCCTAGAACAGTGAGTCAGAGGTCATGGGTTTGAATCCCAGCTCTGCCATTTGTCAGCTGTGTGACTGTGTGACTGTGGGCAAGTCACTTCACTTCTCTGGACCTCAGTTCCCTCATCTGTAAAATGGGGATTAAGACTGTGAGCCTCACATGGGACAACCTGATTACCCTGTATCTACCCCAGCACTTAGAACAGTGCTCGGCACATAGTAAACACTTAACAAATACCAACATTATTACTTGATACATGATGAGTGTTTAACACCATCATTATTTTTAGTCTAAACTATTTATTGAGCACTGACTGTGCAAAGTTCTGAATTAAGAGGTTGGAAGGATAAAAAATAATTAGTAGTTATGATCTTACAATTTAGCCAGGGAGACTGACATTAAAATCAATTACAAATGGAGGAAGTATTAGAGAGTAAACATATGTAGATGCCTACTCTAGGGGTTGTGAGTAATAATAATAATGGTATTTGTTAAGAGCTACTATGTGCCCGGCACTATATAAAGCACTGGGGTGGTTACAAGCAAATCAGGTTGGACACAGTCCCGAGGGGCTCACAGTCTCAATCCCCATTTCACAGATGAGGTTGCTGAGGCACAGAGAAGTAAAATAACTTGCCCAAGGTCACACAGTAGACAAGTGGCCGAGCCAGAATTAGAACCCATGACCTTCTGACTCCCAGGCCCATGGGCTACCCACTCTGCCATCCTATATAGACAGTGTGGAAGTACTGCAATTAGGGGTATAAAGTGGACAGATTAAAAATTAATTGGGGAAGGTCTCCTGGAGGATACGTCATTTCAGAATGACTTTGAAAGACCAGTGATCTGCTGAATATGAAAGGGCAAGGAGTTCTAGGTAGTTAGAAGAGCAAGAAGGAAAAAAGAAACTGAGGCACAGGTTAGTTGAAAAGAATGAAGTTGTGATCTGGGGTGTGGTGGGAGAAGGGAGTAAATAGGTAGGAGGGAGAGACCTGATTGAGTGCCTTGAAGCTAAGTGTCACTAGTTTTTGACTGATGTAGAAACATGATGGAAAACTGCCAGAGGTTTATGAGAAGATGGAAAACTTGCAGAATGAGATTCTGTAAAAATGATTGGCCAACAGAATAAAGTATGGACTGGAGAGGGCAGAGATTAGAAAGCAGGAGATCAGAAGGTTGGAGTCAAACTGGAATATATTAAGAGTCTGGAAAAGTTTGGAGAATGTTTGGTCAATATAGAGGAAGTGGCAGATTCTGGAAATGTTGAGGAGGAAGAATTGGCAAGATTTGGTGTCAATTAATGTGATTTTAAAGAGAGGGAGAAAAGACTCAAGGATAATGACATGGATATGGATGGGCTTGGGAGACGGGGATATGGTATAGGTCAACTGTGGTGGAAAAGTTAAATGGAGAAGATAATTTGAAATAGGAAGTAGTGTTAAATAAGGAACAAAAAATTGTAATGAACAGGTCTGCCTTAATTTGTTTTCTTTAGTCATTTTTATTATTACACTGTGAAATTGGTATAACATGCTTATATCAGGTAAAACACTGTCATGCCAGAAAAAAATGGTTATGCACACGTGTATCCTTGAATGAATGTATCCATGTTGTAAATGAATGTATCCATGTTTAAGCAACAAAAATGAAAATAGATGAATTTGCAGTTTTCCTTATACTGATCATTTGTAATTATTTGTAAGGAAGGATTCCTTTTATACAATTTCTTGATATCAACTTTTAGTGAATGAATGAAAAAAGTAAGAATGAATCTGATTATTGCTTAACATCTCTGAATTTATAGTTGCATTGCTCCAATGTTCTGACCCTTTCAGGATTCCACCTAGGTTGCAAAGAGGCATCTAGTTGATGACTTAGCAAAGATGACTTAATTAATCCTTACAAAACTATATATTGAATGCAAAATATTTCATTTTTGCAAGTACTTAAAAATTGTCATAACATATCTCCCTCGGTTCCCTCATCTGTAAAATGGGGATTAAGACTGTGAGCCTCACATGGGACAACCTGATTACCCTGTATCTACCCCCGCGCTTAGAACAGTGCTCGGCACATAGTAAGCACTTAACAAATACCAACATTATTACTTGATACATGATGAGTGTTTAACACCATTATTATTTGTAATGGATTTGATAAATAATGTGAAGTTAGCTTAGCTCCTACTATTCTGCACTCCTGAACATAGAGAACCTTTTTAAGAAAAAATGGAATGATATTAACTCACTAGTTCTCATTTAATAATGATTAATATATGAGTAGGAGGAGCCTTTGATACATGTATTTTAACTTTGAAAAAAGTTCATTACAATTCCCTTTTAGAGAACGTTTAGGGCGGGTTAAGAGAATGGGTGACAGACTATTCAAATAGACCTTTATGATGAAATAAAATGAAATAAACTAATTGGTCAAACAAAAAAGTTTTCTAGGCATAATGGAGCAATAACTTCGTGTTGTGATGTAGGTATGGACAGCTGAGGAACAGCTCAGAAGACAAATCAGCCTGGTGAGCAACAATGAAAATTAGTAACTGTCTTTAGAATAGATGTTTAGAGAGATCAAAAGACAAAGAGGTAGTAATGAAAGCAATGTGAGTCCTTGTAAGTAGTAAACATAATGGTATAGTTAAAGAGCTCACACTGAGAAAAGATTATCAGTGTTCCAACTGTTTTAGACACATTTGCACATATGGTTAAAATTTCACTGTCAGTACCATCATCTTTGACCCTGAAGACCAAAGTGTGTGTGTGTGTGTGTGTGTGTGTGTGTGTATGTGTGTGTGTGCCTGTATTTTCGAAACAAAACACACTTCAGCAAATGCTAGACAGGAGCTGAATCTTCAGATCCCAGGCTAGTAATAATAGTGATGCTATTTGTTAAGAACATACTATGTACCAAGCACTGTTCTAAGTGCTGAAGTAGATACAAGGTAATCAGGTTGTCCCACATGGGGCTCACAGTATTAATTCCCATTTTTTAGATGAGGTAATTGAGGCACAGAGAAGCTAACTGACTTGCCCAAAGTCACACAGTTGATAAGTAGTGGATCTGGGATTAGAACCCATGACCTCTAACTCCCAAGCCCATGCTCTTTCCGCTGAACCATGCTGCTTCTCAGTATTCGTACTGAATACTCAGTTATATAAGGATATCACCAGTTGAGCTAAACATCTGTTCATAACTAACATTTGTTAGGAGGAGTTTTAAGAATTAAAAGATTAAAGAGGAAAGATCAGACAAGCTTGAGTTTTGTCTTCCCGCGTGCAGAAGTATTATACCCTGGTGTACTAGTGGTTCTCAGGGCTATATTTCCACAATAGCAGACCCAGGTGGTGTTCTTGACTGCGTTTCCCAGCATCTGAGTAAAGAACAAGGATAAAAGCAAACTGAGACTCAACCAAACAAGATGAAACTCTGAGAGCAGGATAAATTATGTGGTGAGTATATAAAGGTCATTAGTTTTTTTTTTCTTCAGAAATTTTTTTGCCTCTTTATTCTAATCATTGAAGTCTGTAATTCAAAACTGCTTTCATCTCCAAATATGATTCTCAAAAGCACAGTGCGGGAAAAGCCATAGGTGTATTTGACTTTTTCCTTTGTGTATTTCAAAGGAAAAGTCTAAAAGAGGATCAAGTGTATATGCAGGCATGTCTTGTTATGCACTCTAACCTAGTGGGATTTACATTCACTGATAAGCCACCTGTGGCAGGTTAAATGATACAATGACTAGGATGCAAATAGACATTGTAGCTGTTGGGCCATTGGAAAGAGCACTGCTTTGGGAATCAGGAATCCTAAATTTTTAATTCTATTTCTGACTGATGGGTTTATGGTATTAATGGAGAAAAGTTTTGGCCACTGAAAAATTTGGAATATTCCATGAGGTGGAAAGGCTGGACAGGTCCAGCAGGAATCCTATGGAAAAAAAAGGACTAATATGGGAAATGAAGACCTCAAAGACTCTCAGATTATGGCACAGCATCAGCACTCTGCTGTGGTCATGTCTCTATCTGTGGCTGAATTGTACATTCCAAGCACTTAGTACAGTGCTCTGCACATAGTAAGCACTCAATAAATACTATTGAATTTCTGCTATAAATTGGTCTTGAATGTTAAAAAAAACACCAAACTTGGCATGCTGGCTTTATTGTGCTGCACCCCTGCTAGTTAATGTGCTTGTTGCACCTGTGCTCCAGTGGAGACATCACTGGTCAGATATTAAATAGAGTTTGTGACACTGTGTGAACCACTACCACTATAATTAATTATTCAATATAGGATTTTGGTCCTGATGTTTCAAGACCTAAGATCATCAAATGATTCTAACGAGATGCAATTAGATAAATTATTTTTAATACAAGTTAACTTTCCTTTTGTTCTTCTGGTTCTTGTCTTATAGCTCACAGATTTCCTGGAACCTTCTGAAATATTCCCTCTTTTAAAAGTATATTATATCAGCATTTATTTCCCCTTACTTGTAAGATTGATTTTGGGACATGTCTCATTTTCATTTGCAACTTTGTAATTCAAAAGTCTTGCCTATTTCAATTTTTCAATTACTAGAAAAAAGCTATACACATATATAACAACAAATGTTCTGCACAGTGCATTTCCTTTACTAGATTGTGTCTGTTATACTGGGGCAGTAGAAATCCAATGATCTCTTTTTCTGAAGGATAGTCTCCCCTTATCCTTCTGGGAATTGTGTATAACATTGCCGATGGGCATTAAATCCTTTATTTTAGACTGTAAACTCCTTTGTAGTGAGGGATTATCTCTACCAACTCTATTGTATTGAACTCTCCCAAGTGCTTAGCCTAGTGAATGCTCAGCACAAAGTAAGTAAGCACAAAGTAAGCACTCTAATACCATCAGTAGACTGATAACCACTCCACTTTCAAAACATTATTATCAATTAATTAATCATATTTATTAAGCACTTATTGTACTCAGAGCACTGCACTACGCACTTGGTAGTGTGGTTTAGTAGATATAGTTTGAAGGACCTGGATGTCAGAAGGACCTGGTTTCTAAACCAGTCTCTGCCACTTTTCTGCTGTGTGTGACCTTGGATATGTCACTTCACTTCTCTGTGCCTCAGTTACCTAATATGAAAAATAGGGATTAAAACCATGATCCCTCTGTGAGATGCGCTGTGCCCAACTCATTTACCTTGTATCTACCTTAATGCTTAGTAGATTGATTGGCAAAGAGTAAGCATTTAGCAAATACCGCAATTATTATCATCATCATTATAACACAACAATGCAACAGACTCATTTCCATATGTTCATGACCATAGTGAGTTTACAGTCTATAGGGGGAGACAGATATTCATATAAATTACAGTTTTATACTCAAGTGCTGGGGATGAATAAAGGGAGCAAGTCAGGATGACACACAGGGAATGGAAAAAAGGAAAAGAAGGCCTAGTCAGGAAAAGCCTCTTGGAGGAGCTGTGCCTTCAATAAGGCTTTGAAGATCAGGGTGTAATTGTCAGCCATGAAGAGGGATAGCATTCCAGACCTGAGGCAGATGTTGGCGAGAAGTTTGCAGCAAGATAGGCGAGATCAAGGTACAGTGATTAGGTTGGGATTAGTGAAGCAAAATGTGCAGGCTGGGTTGTAGTAGGAGAGCAATGAGGTGAGGTAGGAGGGAGCAAGGTGATTGAGTGCTTTAAAGTGGATGGTAAGGAGTCTGAGGTGGAGGTGGATGGGCAACCCCTGGAGGTTCTTG
The DNA here is from genome assembly GCF_004115215.2 of Ornithorhynchus anatinus. NCBI lineage: Eukaryota > Metazoa > Chordata > Mammalia > Monotremata > Ornithorhynchidae > Ornithorhynchus > Ornithorhynchus anatinus. The sequence goes on from NC_041729.1 coordinate 115,621,473, forward strand.
AGGTGTGGGGAAACAGACTGAATGTGTTTGTAGAAAAGTGATTTGGGCAGCAGAGTGAAGTATAGACTGGAGTGGGTGGAAAGAGACAGGAGGCAAGTTCAGCAGGAGGCTGATACAATAATCAAGGTCGGATAGGATAAGCGTTTGGGCCAATGTGGTAGCAGTTCGGAGAGGAAAGGATGGATTTTAGCAATGTTGTGAAGGTAGAAACAACAAGATCAAGTGATAGGTTAATATGTGGTTTGAATGAAAGAGATAATTCTAAGTTTACAGATTTGTGAGTCAAGAAGGATGATGGTGTTGTCTACAGTGATGGGAAAGTCAGGAGGACAGGGTTTGCGGAGAAACAAACCCTGTCCTCTCTCCCATCTCCACAGCATTAATGTACATATCTGCAATTTATTTATAATGTCTGTCTCCTCTCCTCTGGGCTGCAAGCTTGTTTTGGGCAAGGAATCTGTTTATTATTGTATTGTACTCTCCCAAGTGCTTATTACAGTGCTTTGCACACAGTAAGCACTCAGTAAATATGATTGAATGAATGAATGCAATTGAATAAATAATTATGTTCTGTTTTTGACATCTTAAGTTTGAGGTGATGGGAGGACATCCCTACTTGGCAGGAGGAAATTCCAGACAGCAGAAAGGAAGAGATCAGGTCTGAAGATAAATATTTGAGACTCAACCACATAGAGGTGGTAACTGAAGTGATGGGATAGAAATAGTTGTCCTAGGGAGTGGCTGTAGATGGAGATTAGAAGGGGACCGAGACTGAACCTTGAGGGAAACCCACAGTTAGTTCATGGGCAGCAGAGGAGGAGCCTGAGAAAGAGACTGAGAATGAACGACCAGAGAATTAGGAGGATAACCAGAAAAGGACAGTGTCAGTGAAGCTGAGATTGGATAAAGTTTCCAGGAGAAGAGGATGGTATACAATGTCGAAGGAAGTTAAGTGGTTGGAAGGATTAGGATGAATTAGAGGCCATTGTATTTGGCAAGAAGGAGATAATTTGTGATCTTTGAGAGGACAGTTTCTGTGCAGGGAAAGGCATGGAAACCAGCTTGGAAGAGGTCAAGGAGAGAATTGGAGGAGAGGAACTTGTGATGGTGGGTGTAAACAACTATTTCAAGGAGTTTGGAGAGGAATGGTAGGAGAGTGATGAAGCAATAACTGGAGGAAGCTTTGGGGTCAGGAGAGGTTTTTCTCAGGATAGGGAAGGCATGAGCGTGTTTGAAAGCAGTGGAGAAGAAGCCATTGGAGAGTGAATAGTTGAAGATGGTGGTCAGGGAGGTAAAAAGAAAAGGGCAAGTGTTTTGATAAGGTGAGAAGGGATAGGGCTGGATGAGTAGGTGGAAGGGGTAGACTTTGAAAGACGGCAGGAGATTGCCTTAGATACTGCTGGGAAAGATGGGAAAGTTGAAGAAGGGGCAGGAGGAGGGAGGGACTGAAGAGGAATAGGGTAGATTTTAGGGAGTTCACACCTGATTGTTTCGATTACTTAATAAAGTAGGTAGCCAGTCATTAGGGGAGAGGGATAGGGGGACAGAGGTACAGGGGGTTATTAGAATCACATATCCTTTAAGATGCCTTCTCCAATCAAGCCCTCATTTCCCCTACTCTCTCTCCCTTGTGCAACTCTTGTATTTAGATTTGTACCCTTTAAGCACTTAATATTCAGCCCATCCTCAGCCCCACAATACTATGTATATAGACATGATTTATTTTAATGTCTGTCTCCCTCTTTAGATTGTAAGATCCTTATCAGTCAATCAATCTGTCAAATTTATTGAATGCTTACTGTTTGCAGACACTGTACTAAATACTTGGGAGAGTACAATACAACAGTATAACAGACACATTCTCTGCCCACAACAAGCTTAGAGTCTAGAGGGGGATACAGACATTAATATATATAAATAAATTTCAGATATGTACTTCAATTCTGTGGGGCTGGGAAGGGGGCTGAATCAATTGAGGAAATCAGGGCAATTTAGAAGGAAATGGAAGAATAGGAAAAGAGGGTTTAATCAGAGAAGACCTCTTGGAATAGATATGCCTTCAGTAAGGCTTTCAAGATGGCAAGAGTCAGATATAAAGAGGCAGGATGTGGTCAAGAGGTCAGCAGTGAGATAGAGAAGATTGAGATATAGTGAGTAGATTGGCATTGTGAAGTGTGCGGACTGGGCTATAGTAAGAGAAAAGAGAGATGAGGTAGGAGGGGGCAAGATTATTGAATCCTTTAAAGCCAATGGTGAGGAGTATCTGATTTGGAGGTAGATGGTCAACCACTAGAGATTCTTGAGGAGTGAGGAAAAATGGACTGAATGTTTCTGTAGAAAAATGACCCAGGTAGCAGACCGAAGTATAGACTAGTGTGAGGAGAGACATCAGCCTCCTTTCTGACCTCCCAACCTCCTGCCTCTACCCACTTGAATTCATACCTCACTCCACTGCCCAGATTATCTTTCTACAGAATCATTCAGGGCATGTCGCCCTCCTCGTCAAAAATCACCAGTGGTTTCCTATCCACCTCCATGTAAAAAAAAAATAATAATCCTCGCTATTGGCTTTAAAGCTGTCCATCACCTTGCCCCCTCCTAACTCATCTCCCTTCTCTCCTATATCCCAGCCCACACACTCCACTCCTCTGGTGCTAACCTTCTCACTGTGCCTTGATCTCTCCTATCCCACTGCTGACCCCTGGCCCACGTCCTCCTCCTCAAATCCGCCAATCACTCTTTCCTTAGTTAATGCCCTACTGAAGGTGCACCTCCTCCAAGAGGCCTTCCCAGACTGTCCCACTTTTCCTCAGCTCCCACTCCCTTCGCAACACCCTGATTCGCTCCCTTTGTTCTTCGCCCCCCCTCCCCGCCCTATAGAACTTATGTACATATTTATAATTGTATTTATATTTATAATAATGTTGGTATTTGTTAAGCGCTTACTATGTGCCGAGCACTGTTCTAAGCACTGGGGTAGACACAAGGGAATCAGGTTGTCCCACGTGGGGCTCACAGTCTTAATCCCCATTTTACAGATGAGGTAACTGAGGCACTGAGAAGTTAAGTGACTTGCCCAAAGTCACACAGCTGACAAATGGCCGAGCCGAGATTTGAACCCATGACCTCTGACTCCAAAGCCCGTGCTCTTTCCACTGAGCCACGCTGTTTCCTTGTATTGATATGTCTCCCCTCCTGCTGTAGACTGTGAGCCCATTGTGGGCAGGGATTGTCTCTCTTTACTGCTGTATTGTACTTTCTAGGCACTTAGTACAGTGCTCTGCACTCAGTAAGAGCTCCATAAATGTGATTGAATGATTGGATGAATGAATAGGAAGCAGGGAGGTCAGCAAAGAGACTGATATGGTATTCAAGGCAGGCTAGGATAAGTGCTTAGATTAACGTGATAGTAGTTTGGATGGAGAAGAAAAGGTGGATTTTATTGATATTGTTAAAGTGAAATTGACAGGATTTAATAATAGATTGAATATGAGGGTTAAATGAGAGAGTCAAGGATAATGTCAAGTTTAAGGGCTTGTGAAACAGGAAGGATGGTGGTTCTGTCTATTGTGATGGGAAAGTCAGGTGAATGACAGAGTTTCTGAAGGAAAATAAGGAGTTCTGTTTTTGACATATTAAGTTTGAGGTGATAGCAGGACATGCAGGTAAAGCTGTCTTGAAGGCAGGAAAAGATGCAAATCTGCAGAGAGGGAGAGAGGAGATCAGGGTTGCTCCTTGTGCACAGGGAACATGTCTACCAACTCGGTTGTATTGCAGGGTTCTAGGCACTCAATGCAGTGCTCTACATATAGTAAGGGTTCAGTAAATACCATTGATTGGTTGAATCTATGCTACTAGAGTTATTCTATTCTCACAATAATAATAATTTTGGTATTCATTAACTGCTTACTATGCATCAAGCATCATTCTGAACACTGGGAAACATATAAGATAGTCAGGGCAGACACAGTCTGTGTCCCACATGAGGATAACAATCTAAGTGAGGGAGAAAAGGTATTGAATTCCCATTTTATAGATGTGGAAACAAAGGCACAGTGAAATTAAATGACTTGTCCAAGGTTGCAACGCAGGCATGTGGTGTTACTAGGATTAGAACCCAGGTCCTCTGCTTCCCAGAGCCACGCTCTTTTCACTAGTCCATACTGCTTCCTATAATGTTCCTAACATCATCATCCACATTCACTGAGGACCTAAGGACAAATCAAATCTAAGAGTAGTGTTCTGTGGCTGTTTGGTACCTCAGATGCACTGAACATAGAAAAATGATTAAAATGGTATTATTTTCCAAGCAAGACCCAAATCAATAAGGTAACACATTTGACCTTTCTTATAACTCTGCATCATCAAAGTAACTTAACTCATGTCCTGAATCATTAAACTTTAGTGATTGAAATATTGACAAAACATTTTTGAAGTTTCCAAAACTTTCAATGCAATATTATAAATTCTAAAAAGTATGTTTTCATTAGAAGCAGCGTGGCTTAGTGGAAAGAGCACAGGCTTGGAGCCAGAGGTTGTGGGTTCTAATGCCAACGATGTCCCTGTGTCAGCTGTGTGACTTTGGGCAAGTCACTTAACTTCTCTGTGCCTCAGACACTTCATCTGTAAAATGGGGATTAAGACTGTGAGCCCCACGTGAGACAACCTGATGACCTCATATCTACCCCAGTGCTTAGAACAGTGCTTAGCACATAGCGCTTAACAAATGCCAAATTATTATTATTATTATTATTATTAGAAGGCCATATTTCCCAAATTTTGAGTGGATCGAAATATAGAAAAAAAGTATTTAGTCTTCTTCACCTTAAAAATGTTAGTTTCCTGATGTATATATTTTATTTCAACAGTAGACTCAATGTGTGGTTTCAACATAAAATATTTGAAATTGATAGACAAATGGTGAAAGAAAAATCGATGAAAATTTAAAAGTTAGAAAAGGTTGAGGTTGACTGGATTATGTGCTTACCCAAGTGATGTAATTTCTAAGACTATTTTCTCCTATTCTGCATTTTCCAGTACTGCTACTTTAAAGATGTTTCATATAATTTCCTGTGCTATGAGGAAACTGACAACCTAAGTGTTTGGCACTTCATTTAACAGAAGTTTTTAAATGCTTTCTTGGTCATTAATTTTGCCTTAATTTGCGAGAGAAAAACAAATATGTTTTTTTCCTTTGACTCTTCAAAAATTGTGTTGATCCATTCATTCTTGGTGGGCACCATTGGAGTCAGATCCCAATAGTACACTGGAATAAGAAAAAGACAAAGACTTTTGCCATGAAAAGGTGAAAGCAACCAGTCAGGCCTTCCCTGATTAAACCCTCACTTTCCCTATTTATCCTCCCACCCTCTACATCACCTACTCACTTGTGTCTGTAAACTATAAGCACTTTGTTTTTTCACCCCACTTCCACAGCACCTATGTAGATATCCTTCAATAATTTATTTTAATGTCTGTCTCCCCCTCTAGTCAGTAAGATCCTTGTGGGCAGGAATCATGTCTTTCTACATTTTATTTCTGTATTATATTCTCCCAGAATTAGCAAGTATTCTCAAGTAGCAAGTATTGAGAAGCAGCGTGGCTCAGTGGAAAGAGCATGGGCTTTGGAGTCAGGGCTCATGAGTTCGAATCCCAGCTCTACCACTTGTCGGCTGTGTGACTGTGGGCAAGTCACTTCACTTCTCTGTGCCTCAGTTCCCTCATCTGTAAAATGGGGATTAAGACTGTGAGCCCCACGTGGGACAACCTGATTCCCCTATGTCTACCCCAGCGCTTAGAACAGTGCTCGGCACATAGTAAGCGCTTAACAAATATCAACATTATTATTAAGTATTCAATAAATACTATTGATTGATTAATTGAAGCACAGCTATTTTTGTCAAAGGGAACTACTAAGGTGAGGTGAGTGAGGGGAGTCATCAGTCCTGAATTTTCCCCTTTTTATCTTGGAGGAGAAGGTAAAAGAATGCCTAGCAAAGAAGGTCCTCACCATCCAGAATCAACCAGTCAATAAATAGCATTTATTATGTGCCTGAGGGCAGAGCACTGCACTGAACCAAAAACTTGAGAAACTCATGTTTACTGCCTGCTCTCAAGAAGTTCATAATCTAAAGAGTTTCAATCTAATGGGTTTGAAAAGGCTTTCTATCTTACGTCCAGAATTCAAAATACATAAGGAGACACTCTTGTTCCCTATTATCTATTATCAGGCTCTCAATTTCAAAGGAATTCAGATGCATGACCCTACATTCATATTTCCTCTTATTTTGTCCTGTTTCTCTTGTCAGTACCAAGGTTGAACAAAGGAAGAGCCTTACTTATGATCGTTTTCAATCAATTAATAAACTGTATTTATTGAGCACTTAATATGTTCAGAGCACTGTACTAAGCACTTGGGAGAATACAATATAACAGAGTTGGTAGATACATTCCCTGACCATAGTGAGTTTACGTCCCTTGGAAACTTTTTATACTGAGGTGAGTATGACAATTCATACAGTTAAAAAGGGAATACATAATCTGATAGAAAGCTAATCATTTTGGAAATGTTCTCTAAAATTAAAAATTGAGTGAAGGTTTGCTACATTTAATAATAATAATAATAAGAAAAAGTTAAGCTTGTTAAGTGCTTACTATGTGCCAAACAATGTTCTGAGCTCTGGGGCATATACAGGTTGGATACAGTCACTATCCTCCATGGGGTTCACATTCTAAATTCACATTTTATAGATGAGATAATTGAGGCCCAGAGAAGTTAAGTGAGTTGCCTAAGATCACACAGCAGTCACATGATGTAGAGGAATTAGAACCCAGGTCCTCTGCCTTCTAGTTCTGTGTTCTATCCACTAAACCAGGCTGCTTCTCCTATGTTCACTTATGTACACCTATGTTCAGGAAAATTGATATACTAAGTTACAGGCACTTGAATTAAAGCCATTTTAAGTTAGGCCATCTATTCATAGAATTGCATATATGTGTGTGTCAAAAATACCCTCCTAGATGATGGGCACAAAAATGAAGTCCTGCACTGTAATTCCTCATGAAGTGAATTTTGTACTTCAAACAGAAAATCTGCAAGCCTTAGATAAAATTGTCAAAATAATTCATTTTCAAAAATTATATCCCTGAATAGAAAAAGTAATTTTAATGTAACTTTTTTTTGTGAATAAACCAAAAATGCTGAGGCAAATGTCCAGAATCTAAAAAACGATTTTCCTCAACCTATGTAAGGAAAATCTTTTTAATCAAAGGTACTTATTGGGTATTCTGTGTGATTCTGAATGTAACCACATGGACAGTAGGTTTGAGGACACGGGCAAACCTGACAAAAGTGATTTGATCATGCTTTACTGATGTGATAAAGATACCCCAACCACCCTGATCTGGAGGGAGAACAGACAGAACTCTAGGAGACTATTTACTTAGTTGAACATCCACTGACTTCACTATTGCTTGCATTATGAAACTGTTAATTAGTAAGGATATATAATGATGCAGGAGTATGTCATCAATCAGTGGTATTTTTGGGACATTTGCTCTGGGCAAAGCACTGTGCTAAGGGCATAAGAGAGTACAGTATAATAGAGTAGGTAGACAAGATCCCTGCCCACAAGGAGCTGAAAAACTAAAGAAGGAAGGAGATGGAAATGTACTTAGGGGTGAATTGTAGCCTAAAAAAGAAATCTTTCATGCTGGTTGTTAATAATAATATGAATAATAGCTGTAGAGTTTGGTAAACAGTATGTGCCAGGCACTGTTCTAAGCCCTAAAATAATTGGGTTGGTCACCATCCCTGTCCCACATAGATTTCATAGTCTTAATCCCCACTTTACTGATTAGGGAACCAAGGCACAGAGAAGTTAAGTGACCTGCCCAAGGTCACACAGCAGAAGAGTGGTGGAGCCAGATTAGTACTCAGGTCCTTCTGACTCCCAGTCCCATGCTCTATCCCCTAGCCCTGTTTTGTGGAAATAATTAAGATAAGTAAACAGGAAATAAAAATGCATTTCCTTCTCCATCTTTATTCTTCCTTAAAACCACTGAAGTTGAGAGGTAAAAAAAAAATAAAGGAAAAGTAAGGATATTCTTTTCTTATCTCCCCTCATGATTGATGGTTTATTAAAAATAACAATATTAAAGCTACTCTTCTGTAACAACTCCCCATTTAATATCAGCATTCTTGTTGATTTTTATTTATTAATCATCTCCCATTATGTTAAGCTTCAAAAATGAACATATGGAGAATAGGTCATATATGTGGATTCAGAAATTAGTATATTGTTTATTCTTATTTTTTCTTACTGTTTTTAGAGACCTCCAAAAATTAATGAAAGCAATCCTTTGTGGAATAACCAAGAGATATTTCAAATCATTGATTTAACAGAAGCAGCATAGAGACCAGCATTTAATAAAATTGCTATCCAATTGATAGGGGCATTAACAGAAGGTTATTTCAATTGATGTTAGGAATTTTATATCTCAAAGAGATCTGCTTATTGGATTTGACCTCAGATAACTGGAACCATCTCCAATACGGGTGTCGCCTTCTCAGAGGTAGAAGAATTTCATAAGCAGAGCTCACATACAAATAGCTCTGCCATGCAGTTTTAGTGTCTGCCTGCACTAAATTCCCAGAGATCTAAATTCCATGAACTACTTGTTGCTATTTGAGAGGGGCATGTGGATCAAGCATAATAAAGGGTCCAAATTCCCTGTGTCTTAGGGAAGGTAATCATTCAATCATGTTTATTGAGTGCTTACTTTGAGCAGAGTACTGTACTACTGTACTGTGAAGCACCATAACCTAGTGGCAAGAGCATGGGCTTGGGAGTCAGAGGTCATGGATTCTAATCTCAGGTCTGCCACTTGTCCTCCGCGTGACCTTGAGCAAGTTACTTAACTTCTCTGTGCTTCAGTTACCTCATCTGTAAAATGGAAATTGAGACTGTGAGCCCCATGTGGGACAACCTGATCACCTTTTATCTACCCCAGTGCTTAGAACACTGCATTACACATAGTAAGCAATTAACAAATACCATAATAATTATTATTACTAAACACTTGGGAGTGTGAAATATAGCAGTTAGTAGACACTTTCCTTGTCCACATTAAGCTTATGGTCTAGAGGGCAAAACAGATATTAATAAATTACCAATGTGTTCAGATTCATTCAGTAATTCACCATTCGAGTGCTTACTGTGAGCAGAGCACTGTACATAAGTATGGTATATAAGTACATAAGTGAGACTGAGGGAGTGGTAAAAAAGGGTCCAAATCCAAGTGCAAGGGTGACACAGAAGGGAGTGGGAAAAGAGGAAATGGAGGCATAGTTGGGGACTGCCTCTTAGAGAAAATATGAATTTAATAAGGCTTTGAAGGTGGTGGGAGTGATTGTCAGATATAAAAACAGGGCATTCCAGGCCAGAGGCAGGATTTGTGAGAGATCGGAAGTGATAGGCAAAATTGAGGGACAATGAGTAGGATAGAGTGGCATTAGAGGAGTGAAGTGAGCTGGGTGATAGTGATTGAGTGCTTTAAAGTCAATGATAAGGAGTTTCTGTTTCATGCAGAGATGGATGGACACCCACTGGAGGTTCTTGAGGAATAGAGAAACATGGACTGCATGGTTTCATAGAAAAATGATCCAGGCAATAGAGTGAAGTGTGGACTGGAGTGGAGAGAGACAGGAGGCAGGAACATCAGCCAAGGGGTTGATGCAGTTTTTCAAGATGGGATAGGATAAGTGATTAGATTAACCTGGTAGCAGTTTAAGATGGAAGGGAAAGGGCAGAGTTTAGCAATGTTTTAAAAGTAGAAAACAGAATTTGGAGACACAATGATTATGTGGGTTGAATGAGAGTGATGTCAGGGATAATGCCATAGTTATGGGCTTGTGAGACAGGGAGGATGGTGGTGCTTTCTAAAGTAATGGAAAGTCAGAGGGATGAAAGGGTCCTTACAGACATTTGAATGCATCAAGATAAATTTTAGAACAAACACATCTCTCTTCTCTCTTCTTCATCTCATAATTAGTAATAGTTATGAATATGCATTTGCTTAATTCTTAGATATTTCAGGTGGCTAACATTTGTATGAGGAGAGCTTGAATAAAATAATATCAATGATAATGATAATGGCAGCCTACATGGAACAAGATTTGTTCCATATTGTTATATTGTTTTGTGATACTCTCCCAAGCACTTATAGTACAATACATAGAGTACAATAAGCTCTCCATCACCTTGCCCCCTCCTACCTCACCTCCCTTCTCTCTTTCTGCTGCCCATCCCTTACACTACGCTCCTCTGCCTCTCACCTCCTCACTGTGCCCTGTTCATGCCTATCCAACCATCGACCCCTGGCCCTTGTCCTACCTCTGCCCTGTAATGCCTTCCCTTTTCACATCTGCCAAACAAACTCTCTTCCCTTCTTCAAAGCCCTACTGAGAGCTCACCTCCTCCAGAAGGCCTTCCCAGACTGAGCTCCCCCTTTCCCTCTGCTCCCAGCTCCTTCCCACCCTCTGCTCTTCCCCCTTCCCCTAGCCTCAGTACTGTGCTCATTTGTATATATTATCACCCTATTTATTTTGTTAATGAAGTGTACATCCCCTTGATTCTATTTATCTTGATCATGTCTTGTTTTTGTTTTGTGCTGTTTTGATTTACTGTCTCCCCAACTTAGACTGTGAGCCCATCATTGGGCAGGGATTGTCTCTATCTGTTGCCGAATTGTACATTCCAAGAGCTCAGTACAGTGCTCTGTACATAGTAAGCGCTCAATAAATTCTTCTGAATGAATGAATGAATGATGATGTTGATGAGGTGGAAATGAAGACTGAATCCAGGAAAGCCTCTTGGAGAAGATGTGTTTTTCATAACACTTTAGAGACGGGGAGACTGATCATCTGTTGAATATGAAGGGGGAAGAAGTTCAGGCCAGAGGCAGGATGTGCCCAAGCGGTCGGTGGAGAGATAGATGAGATGGAGGTACAGTGTGTAATTTGACATTAGAGGAATGAAGAATTTGAACTGGGTTGTAGTAGGAAATTTTAGTGGTAAGGTAGGAGGGGGCAAGGTGACTGATTTAAAGCCAATGGTAAGGAGTTTGAATTTCAAACATCAATTAAAGTGATCCTTTGCTCTTTCCTTTTAATAAAGATGACTTTTCTGACCACTGCCTGTTGTGTTTTCTCAGTATTACATTGTATTGTAAAATCCCTTGGGACAGAGAATATTTGTCTTGCTTCTCTTGTACTCTGAGAGTTTAGTTCTGTGCTTATCACTTCAAAGGTACTCAATAAATACTATTGAATTATAAATTATATATGTTAAAGGGAAAGGAAAAAAAGGAAGATCCTGCACTGCTATGTCGCAGGACTAAATAATGTCATTAGACTATAGTCATCCTTTTAAAAATGGAAACCATTTAGAGAAAACAGGAAGGCCCATTAAAAGATGTGTTAGATGGATCTGAGTCCCCTTCTACTCTCTATCTACACTCACTCCTTGAAAGAACTCATTCCCTTCCATGGCTTAAACTACCATCTCTATGCAGATGAAATCCAAATCTATATCTCCTCCCCTGATCTCTCTCCCTATTTCCAGGCTTGTATTTCCTCTTTCCTTCAAGACATCTCTATTTGGATGTCCTCCTGCCACCTCAAACTTAACATGTACAAAACAGAGTTCCTTATCTTCCCATCCAAACCCTCTCCTCTCCCTGACTTTCCCATTACTGTAAAAGGCACCGACATCTTTTCTGTCTCAAAAGCCCATTATCTTGGCATTATCCTCGACTCCTCTCTCTTATTCAACCCACATAGTCCATCACCAAATCCTGTCAGTCCCACCTTCACATCATCGCTAAAATCCACCCTTTCTCTCTATCCAAACTGCTACTATCCCCCGAATTGAATCAAACAAAACACACTCTCCGTTGGCTTTAAAGCACTGCATCACCTTGCCACCTCCTACCTTATCTCACTTTTGTCCTTCTACAACCCAGCCTGCACACATCACTCCTCTAGTGATAACATTCTCACATTTGCATTGTGCCTTGGTCTCATCTGTATCGTCACCAACCCCTAGCCATGCCCTGCCTCTGGCCTGGAACACCTTCCCTCCTCAAATCCAACAGATCATTACTCCTCCCACCCCTACACCTTCAAAGCCTTATTGAAGGTGCATGTCCTTTAAGAGTCCTCACCAGACTAAGCTCCACCTTTCCTCATCTCCTACACCCTTCTGCACCCATTTGCCCTTCTCCCTGCCCTCCCAGCCCCGGAGCACTTGTATAGATCTGTAATTTTATTTATTTGTATTGATGTCTTTCTTCCCGCCTCTAGACTGTGAGCTTGTGAGCAGGGAATGTCACTGTTTATTGTTGCATTGTACTTTCCCAAGGGCTTAGTTCAATGCTCTGCAATGAGTAAGAGCTTAATAAATATGATTGAATGAATGAATGAATGAATGGATGAAAGGAAGAAATTAGAAGGAAATTGATGGGTATCTTGCAAGGGATGCTAGTGATTATAATGAAAGATTTTTATTTAAAATAAATAAATGCATTGGGGTATTTGTTACATACTGATCATGTACCAAGCATTGTGCTAAGTACTAGGATAGAAAGAAGAAAATCTGGTCAGACATAGTCCCTGCCCCCAGTGGTGCTACCGTGCTAAGTAGAAGAGAGAATGGGTATTAAATTTCCATTTGCTTTAAGACACTCTATCAGCTCTTTCCCTGCCTACCTTCCTCATTTATTTCCTACCACAACCCACTGTGCACACTTCACTACTCTAATGACAACCTACTCACTATACTCCAACCTCATCAGTCTCACTCTCCACCCCTTGCCTACATCCTTCCTCTGGCCTAGAACTTTCTCCCCTTTCATATACAACACACTATTACTTTCCCCACCTTCAAAATCCTACTAAAATCACATCTTCCTGGACTAAGCCCTCATTCCTCTACTTGCCCACACTTCTCCATCATATTTACATTTGGATTTGTACCATCTAAGCACTTGATATTTATGCCATCCCCAAGCACTAGAGTATAGATATATACATATCCTTACAGATCCTCATAATCTGTTGCTCCCACTCTCTGTAATTTATTTTAATTTCCACTAGGCTGTAAACTCCATGAAGGCAGGGATTGTGTATACAACAGGATTATACTCTACCAAACACTTAGTACAGGGCTCTGCTCATAGTAAAAGCATAATAAATACCACTGACTATTGATTGAGAGGAAGGAGCATATTCTGGAGATATCTGAAAGATCTTACAAGGTTTGGTGACTGAATATGTGGGTGAAAAGAGAGAGGGAAATCAAAGATATTGCTGAGATTACAAATTTGAGGAATGAGTAATATGATTGCTTGTTAACTGTGATGGGAATCACTGATATTTATTGACTACTTACTGTTTGCAGAGCACTTCACTAAGTCCTTGAGACAGTACAATATGATAGTGGTGGTTGACATTTTCACCACCCTCAAGGATTTTGCAACACAGGGAGACAGACATTAAAATAAAATGCAGTTATGGGAAGCAGCAGAGTATGATATGTACATACAGGTATGGATAAGGAACAAAGAGCTTAAGGGGTACAGTCCCAGGTGCATAGACATCTCGAAGGGAAGGTGAAAAGGGTGGAGAAATGAGAGGCTAATCATGAAAAGCTTCTAGGAGGCACTGTGGAGGTTAGGTTGTGAACAAAATTTGGGAGATTAGATGAGATAAGTTTTGGGCATGTTGAGACTGATGTACTCGCAAGACATTCATGAAAGAACGTGTGGAGGCAGGAGGAGGTGAAGGGGAAATAGGGAGCTTGGGCCTCTGAGATGGCCTATTGGTGGTTATCTGTTTAGAGGTGGAAATTGAAGCTGTAAGAGTGCAATAGTTTTCCAAGGGATTGAATGTAGCGTGAGAATAGAATGGTGTCTGAAACTCAGCCTTCATTTACACCCAGAGTAAGGGAATGCGAAGCAGATGAAGAGCTGACAATTAGGCTGAGAATGATTGAATGATTTGTCCTAGAGATAGAAAAAACAGGAGATTGCGATTCAGAAAAACCAAGGTTAGATAGCATTCCCAGAAGATGGGGTGGTCTGAAATGCCAAAGTCAGATAAGAGGTCAAAAAAGATTAAGATGGAGTAGAGTCCATTGTATGTGGCAAGAAGGATGTTATTGGTGACCTTTGAGAGAGCAGTCTCACTGGAGTCAAGGGGAGAATGCTGGATTGCAGAAAGTCAACAAATGATTTGGAGGAGTGGAAATGAAGGCAGCAGATGTAAACAATCCATTCAAGGAGATTGGAGATGAATGGTAGGAGATGGAGCGATAATTGGATGGTGCACTAAGTTAAGGGATTTTTTTTTTAATAATAATAATAATAATAATGTTAGTATTTGTTAAGCGCTTACTATGTGCCGAGCACTGTTCTAAGCGCTGGGGTAGACACAGGGGAATCAGGTTGTCCCACGTGGGGCTCACAGTCTTAATCCCCATTTTACAGATGAGAGGGCATGTTTGAAAGCAGAGGGGAAGGAGTCATAAGAAAATGAGAGATCAAAGATGACTGTTAGGAAGGGGAAAGAGTGGACAGTATTTTTATAATGTGTCTTTCATTGTTGTATTGTACTCTCCCAAGCACTTAGTACAGTACTTTGCATGTGGTAAGTGCTCAATAAATATGATTAAATGAATAAATGAATGCTTAATGTGTGAAGGAATGGGTTTGGGAGTGCAGGTGGTGGGGGATATAAATGAAAACTGCCTGGAGATCTCTTCTTGGAGGTGACCAAGAAAGATGAGAGATGGATGAGTATAGGGGAGATTGCTGGGGTGCTGAGAGAACTCCCTCCCCATTCACATATGTCAGATCACCATTCTCACAGAATTAACAATTACGTTCCCTGCTCATAAGGAGCTAACAGTCCAGAAGGTGAAACAGACAGTAATATGAATAAATAACATAATGTATGATGTACAATATAATATTAATTTATTTAATTTAGAATATTCGATATACAATTTAAAGTTATGACATAAGTGCCTTAGGGATGGGGGTGGGATGAATATCAAATGTCCAGAAGTCACATATTCAAGTGCATAGATGATGCAGAAGGGAGAGTGAGCCAGGGACAAGAAGGCTTAATCAGGAAGGTCTCTTGGAGAATATGTTCATTCATTCATTCAATAGTATTTATTGAGCTCTTACTATCTGCAGAGCACTGTACTAAGTGCTTGGAATGTACAAATCGGTAACAAATAGGGACAGTCCCTGCCCTTTGACGAATTTACAGTCTAGGGGGAGACAGACAGACAAGAACAATGGCAATAAATAGAATCAAGGGGAAGAACATCTCATTAAAACAGTAGCAAATAAATAAAATCAGGGTGATGTACATCTCATTAACAAAATAAATAGGGTAATGAAGATATATATAGTTGAGCGTACGAGTACAGTGCTGAGGGGATGGGATGGGAGAGGGGGAGGAGCAGAGAGAACGGGGGGAGAAGAGAGTTTAGCTGCAGAGAGGTGAAGTGAGGGCAGAGGGAGCAGAGGGAAAAGGGGAACTCAGTCTGGGAAGGCCTCCTGGAGGAGGTGAGCTTTAAGTAAGGTTTTGAAGAGGGGAAGAGAATTAGTTTGGTGGAGGTGAGGAGGGAGGGCGTATGTGACCTTCTTTGACTAAGCCCTCATCTCCTCTTTTCCCAATCTCTTCTGCCTCGTACTGGTACTTGGATTTGCCTCCTCTATTTACCCCCTCTAGGCTCCAAATGTCATATTCATAATTTATTTATGCTAATGTCTGCCTCCCCTCTAGACGTAAGCTCATTGTGGGCAAGGAACAGTGTCTGCCAACTCTGTTATATTGTTCTAGTTTCCTCTCCCAAGGACTTATTACAGTGCTCTGAATGCAATAAGCCCTCAATAAATATGATTGATTGAGGCCACTAACCTTTCAATCCTTTGAAAGAAAAATCTGTCTCAAAGGATAGTATCAAAAGATAAAGGAAATCTTTAAGCTGAAAACAAATCAATGATACCTTGTAGAACAACCTTCTCACTGGTGCTAACATTCTCACTGTGCCTTTACCTTCTTGCCTGTCCTGCCTTTGACGCCTGGCCCATGTTCTACCTATGGCCTGGAATGCCCTTCCTCCTCAAATCCGACATACTAGTGCACTTCCCCCTTTAAAGCCCTACTGAAGCTCACCTCCTCCAGGAGGCCTTCCCACATGAATCTCTCCTTTTCCTCTGCTTCCCTTCCTCTCCCTATCGTCCTAACTCACTACCTTTGCTCTACGTCCTTCCCCGCTCCACTGTACTTCTGTATATATGTATATATTTATAATTATAATTCTATTTTTGTTAATGCTGTGTATATATCTATAACCCTGTCCATTTATAATGATACTAGTGATGCCTGTTTACTTGTTTTGATGTCTGTGTCCCCGCTTCTAGAATGTAAGCCCATTGTGGGAAGGATTGTCTGTATTTGTTGCTGAATTGTACTTTCCAAGCACTTAGTATAGTGCTCTGCACACAGTAAGTGCTCAATAAATATGATTGAATGAATGAATTGATGAGCTATTATCACTAAGATGACTTACCACTCTGAACCTTTTCCCTAGTTCATTGGATATAGAAGGAAAAAGGCTAGAATACAGTGAGGTCTGGGTTCAGGCTAACAATTGCTCCTCTGTCAAGGAACAAGTACTGCACCCTACATGCCTTTATTCATTCATTCATTCAATAGTATTTATTGAGTGCTTACTATGTGGAGAACACTGTACTGAGTGCTTGGAATATACAATTTGGCAACAGATAGAGACAAACCCTGCCCAATGACGGGCTCGCAGTCTAAATGGGGGAGACAGGTCGCAAAGCAAAACAGAACAAAACAAAAACAAGACAACATCATCAAGATAAATAGAATCAAGGAGATAGACACCTCATTAACAAAATAAATAGGGTAATAATACAAACAAATGAGCACAGTGCTGAGGGGAGGGGAAGGGGGAAGAGCAGAGGGTGGAAAGGGGAGGGGGAGCTGAAGGAAGGAGGGCTCAGACTGGGAAGGTTTCCTGGAGGAGGTGAGCTCTCAGTAGGGCTTTGAAGAAGGGAAGACAGCTATTTTGGTGGATGTGAGGAGGGAGGGCATTCCAGGACAGTGGTAGGACGTGGGCCAGGGGTCGACGGCGGGATAGGCATGAATGGGCAACCGTGAAGAAGTGAGAGGCAGAAGAGCGGAGTATATGGGGCGGGCAGTAAAAAGAGAGAAGGGAGGTGAGGTAGGAGGGGGCAAGGTGATGGAGAGCTTTGAAGCAAAGAGTGAGGAGGTTTTGCTTCATGCGAAGGTTGATAGGCAACCACTGGAGGTTTTTGAGGAGGGCAGTGACATGCCCAGCGCGTTTCTGTAGAAAGATTATCCGGGCAGCAGAATGAAGAATAGACTGAGGCGGGGAGAGACAGGAGGATGGGAGATCCGAGAGGAAGCTGACAAAATAATCCAGAGAAGCAGAATTAGAGAAGCAGTGTGGCTCAGTGGAAAGAGCACAGGCTTGGGAGCCAGAGGTCATGGGTTCGAATCCCAGCTCTGCCGCCTGTCAGCTGTGTGACTGTGGGCAAGTCACTTAACTTCTCTGTGCCTCAGTTACCTCATCTGTAAAATGAGGATGAAGACTGTGAGCCTCATATGGGACAACCTGATTACCCTTTATCTACCCCAGTGCTTAGAACAGTGCTCTGCACATAGTGCTTAACCAATAATCAACCAACAAAAAATAATCCAGTCGGGATAATATGAGAGCTTGTACCAGCATGATAACAGTTTGGATGGAGAGGAAAGGGCGGATCTTGGCGATATTGTGAAGGTGAGAGCGGCAGGTGTTGGTGATGGATTGGATGTATGGGGTGAGACAGTTGAGTCAAGGATGACACCAAGGTTGTGGGCCTGTGAGGCGGGAAGGATTTTCGTGCCGTCCACAGTGACAGGAAAGTCAGGGAGAGGACAGGGTTTGGGAGGGAATATAAGGAGCTCAGTTTTAGACATGCTGAGTTTTAGGTGGTGGGCAGAATAAAGTTGGAGACGTCCTGGAGGCTGGAGGAGATACCAGCCTGGAAGGAGGGGGAGAGAACCGGGGAGGAGATGTAGATTTGGGTGTCACCTATATAGAGATGATAGCTGAAGCCATGGGAGCTAATAAGTTCATCAAGGGAGTGAGTATAGATGGAGACCAGAAGAGGGCCAAGAACTGACCCTTGAGAAAGCCCTACAGTTAGGGGATGGGACGGGGAGAAGGATCCCACGAAGGAAACCGAGAATGAACGGCCAGAAAGATATGAGGAGAACCAGGAGAGGATGGAGTCCATGAAGCCAAGGTGAGATAAAGTGCTGAGGATAAGAGGATGGTCAACAGAGTCAAAGACAGCTGAGAGGTTGAGGAGGACTAGAATAGAGTAGGAGCCAGTGGATCTGGCAAGAAGGAGGTCATGGGTTACCTTTGAGAGGGCTGTCACTACATCCTAGATCACACTGCTCACTGCCTCACTCTATTCTTGACTCTCCCACCTTCTACCCCTTGTTCATGTCCTTTCTTCAGCCTGGATCTTCCACCAAACCACAGCCTGGATCAGCCTTCTTTCCCCACTGTTGCCTTTTATTCCTTAATACTATTAGTGGAAATTCAGGCCCCAGCAGAGCTTCAATAATTTCAAACCTACTTTGACTTAATATAACTCTGCAGTCTCTTCTATGCAGCGACTTCACTTTTCTTCTCAATTCCCATGTCATTACTCCACCAACTCATCCAGATCTTTACTTTCTGCCTGAAGTCACAAGTCCTCATCTATAATGATCTTGCCAACTATATTGTTGTCAAACTAGAATCATCAGGCAACAACCATCAACTGCTTCTCACTTTTGAAAAACACTCATGCTCATTTTCCTTCCCTCCATAGCTACTGTCAACTGTTTACTCATTAATGGCTCTTTTCCTTCTACCTTCAAGCATTCCCATATTCTCCTTTCCTACTAAAAGCTCTCTGGATCCCACCACATCCTCCAGGATCAGCCCATTTACCTCCATACTCCTTTATGAGGTTGAATACACCCACTGCCTGCCCTTGTTCTCCTCTAACCCTCTTCTTCACTTTCTACAATCCAGTTTACTCACCTCTCTCTACTGAAACTCCCTTATCTAGGGTCACCAATTACCCTCCTCTCTCTACTGAGACTCCCTTCTCTAGGGCACCAATGTTCTGCTCCTTGATGAATCTAATAGACTTTGTCCTCAACCTCTCAGCTTCTTTCATTACTGTAGACCATTTTTTTCTAGAAAACCTCCCTAATCTTGATTTAGTTATAGACCTCGATCTTGTTTTTCTTCTTTCCTCTCTGGCTTTTCATTAGTGTCTTTCACTAGTTCCCTCTGCTTCTTATTCTCTAACTGTGAGCATCCCTTAGGACTCCTGGGCCTCATTCTATAACTTTGCATTTAGTCCCTGTGGAATTGATCTGCTCCCACAGTTTTAACCCTGACCTCTCATATATTCTACTTATATACAAGTCTTCTTACTCTATAATTAATCACTATCATGTGGGTGGGTGTTTGTGTGTATTCCTTCTTCCTCTTACATGTATGCCTTTTTATTGTCTGTTTTTCCACTGTATTGAGAGCTCCTATGTCAGGGAATGGGTATACTAACTCTATTGTACTCTCCAAAGTACATGATACAGTACTTTTTATAAACTTGATACTCAGTAAATATTGAGATAATAATGAAAATTAGTAAGGCAGTAAAATAGGTTACAAGCATCAAAAGCAATCATTTTCAAATAAATATGAAGATAATAGGTATTGAAGTAATATCTTATTTTTGTTCCTTATGAATGGGTACCATAAGGAAACTGAAAAAATATCCAGGGCAAGCCCTTTGTGTGCATTTGTGTGTGTACGTGTGTGTGTGGGTCCCCATTATGTTGTTTTTATTGCATTAATTATTTAAAATTTAGCATACACCGCTTTAATAGAACAAAGAAATCACAATGTGATTTCAGACCACAATGCAGCACAATGACCATGATCTTTACTGCTTGTCAGATACACAAAAAGATCAGGAAACAGCACAAAAGACCACCACAGTTTTTATAGCTCTTCCAAAAGTATTTGATTCCATTATTAGACATGGATTCTGGAAACTACTAAGCAAATTTGGCATTACTGAAAAGTTCCACAAGGTTCTGAGACTATTCAATGATGACATTGCTGGTTGAGTCTGATACCCTGTCTGATCTATTCCATATTGCTAATGGAGTAAAGCACAGATGTAGATTTTGTCTGGTACTGTTAAATTTATTTCACAAAATCATACTGCAAGATGAAACAAGAGACCTGGATGCATATGTCAAAATGCATTTCTTCATGTCTATGAAATTCTTCTAACTCAGAAGATTCCTAAGATTCATAACAAAAATTTTCATTTTATTATTAAATCCTATCAACCTTCAAAATATTGTTAAAATCTGCCCTTCCTCTGCATCGAAAGTGCTGCCCCCTTAATTCAAGCACCTTCCCACCGTGATTAATGCATCAGCATTCTTGCTGATCTTCCTGCCTCATCTCTCTCCACTCCAGTCCATACTTCACTCTGCTGCTCATATTTTTCTACAAAAACAGTTAGTCCATGTGTTCCCCCACTCCTCAAGAACCTCCAGACCTTGCCTTTCCATTTCTATCTAAACAGAAACTCCTTACCATTACCTTTAAAGCATTCAATCATTTTGGTCCCTCGACCTCACTTTACTGCTCACTTACTACAACCCATGCCATGCACTTCTCTCCTCTAATGAAAGCCTACTTACTATACCCCAATCTTGCCGACAACTCTCCCACATCCTCCCTCAAGCCTGGCTCACCCTCCCTCTTCATATTCAATAGACAATTGCTTTCTCCACCTTCAAACCCTTACTGAAAGCACCTGCCCTACAAGGGGCCTTCCCTGACTAATCTCTCATTTTCTCATCTCATACTCCTTTTTGCATCACTCTGTCTTGTTCTTTTTATTCACCCTCCACTCTAAGCCCCATAGCACTTACATACATAGCTGTAATTTATTTATATTAACCTCTGTCTGCCCTTCTAGACTATATGCTTATTGTGGGCAGGAAATGAGTCTACCAACTCTGGTATATTGTTATGCCATACTGTCCCAAATGGTTGCTTAGTACAGTGCTCTGCAGCCAGTAAGTGTTCAATAAATACAATTGATTGGTCTTAGAATCAATCTTTCAAGAGGCTCTATACACAAGAGTGTACCCTCATAAGCAAAAAATCAAAATGATTTTATCCTTTTCAACAAATCAGCCAAGTGATACAGACTGATGATGTCTAAAGAAAACTAAGGCATTGATTTTATCTACATGAGAGGTGTCTACACAAGCAAAATTTGTATCAACTGTATAGAGCTAAATGCTGTCACATTGTTTTGTTACCTACATGGTACACTGTCAATGATGTAGTGATTGGCAAAGAAATAGAAAACAGAATCAATAAGCCCAGAACATTTTTTGGGTCACTGTCAAACAGGATATTGTGGCAGCATGGTTAACAGGCTCCAGATTAAATATCTTTCGTATTGTAGGGCTAGCCAACCTTCTTTACAGCTTTGAGTCCTGAACAATAGATAGGCATCACATCTGGCTCGAAAAATGTAGTTCTAGAACTACTGTCTGTCCTAGCATTAAAGATGTGCTCACGGTAGCCCAGCTATGCTGGGTGTGAAAAGGTAAGGAGGATGAACTCAGCAGGATACACAACAACTACTCTATGGTTAACTGAAATTTCTATAGCAAAAGGAAGTAGGGAAGAGGGAACATTTAAGGCAAAGCCTCAGAAGATGCTGTTTCCCAGCTGAAAACTGAGATTCAGTTGCTGAGGACAGACAAGCATGGAAATATTGAGAAAAGATGTTATGTGTGAGCCCTGGTCAAGTTACTTCACTTCTCTGTGTCACAGTTCCCTCATGTGAAAAATGGAGACTGAGACTGTGATCCCCAAGTGGGATAGGGACAGTGTCCTATCTGGTTTGTTTCTATTCACCCTACTGCTTAATACACTGTCTAGCACATAGTAAGTACTTAACAAATACTACAGTTACTATCATTATTATTAGCCATTCATATTCTTATGACATATTTTCTAATTAGAAGTGATGTATAAGAATAAGAAGGATTCATATATAATGCACTTAGATGATTTACATATCTTGTTTGGGGTTTTAAGAAGTTCACCCTTGCACTAAGGTTTGCATCCTTTATTCACAACCCTGTCTCAACCCCAGCTCTGCCCCATAGCACTTAAGTGTGTATCCATAATTTAATTTATTTATATTAATCATCTGTCTCTCCCTCTAGAATGGAAGCTTGCTGTGGGTAGGGAGTATACTCTGTTGCATTGTACACTCCCAAGCACTTACTCTGAACTCTGAACGCAAGGGCTAAATAAATATGATTGATTGTATTTTTTCTCCACAACCCAAAAATGGATACTTTTAATAAAAATAGTTCAATAAGCACTATTAAGCATCAAAAATGTATAGGCACCTTTATAGTCACTGGGATTCAGTGTTTGAACAATAAAAGGAGAATGTATGGGAGAAGAAAGAGTGGGCAAATAGCAAGACCTTCTTCCTTCTTCCATTCCTCGGGGAATATAAAGAAAATAGAAACCCGCCTTCCCTTTCAGCTAGTGGAATGCTTTAGCTTGATGTATGTCTCAGGTTCCAACTAATATTCCAGCAAGTATCTCAGCTCAACACAGCAGTGAGTGCAAAACACTATATTCTCATTGTGCTCTGCAGGAGGGCTGGGATTTTTCATTTCATATATCATTTATAAATTGATCCCGTAACTCCACAAAGGCAGTAGGCTTTTAAAACTTAATGAGGAAGAAACACATATTTTATGTCTCTGGATTCTATGGTGTTTTTGGTAGTAGGCAGAAGAGACCATTCAAACAATTGAGCACTTTATACTTTGATATTTTTTTCCTTTCCTTCTTGCCCTGTAAAAACAACTTTATTTTTCATTTATAAAATGATAATGAAAAGCCATAAGAAATAAAGGTGGTTGTTCCGTTTAAACACAAAAAAGGTTGTGTTTATCTTCTTGTTTAAAATTCTGGCAGTAACACATTAAGGTGACAAAATAATAAAATGCTACTTTGTATAGTATCTGCATCTGATTTCTTATTTTTTACTTATTTCATTATTTCAATATGTATGTAAAGAACAAAAAAAACCCTTTAATGAAAAAAATAATTCTTAATAACAAAAAGCTTTTGTAAATAGGGAACGTTTGTGTTAGATCTATTGCTGAGAGGTTGAGGAGGATGAGGATAGAGTAGGAATGATGATGATGATGAATAATGATGAGAATACAAATGATAATTCTTATTTAAAATAAGACAAATTCCACTTTGATCCTTGGGGACTTGGATATTTACATAGATGTTCCCGATTACCCCTGTGCTGCCCCCTTCTTTCATTTCTCAACTCCATGACCTCCTGCTTTACCCCACCTACCACACTCACAAACTTGAATACACACTCAATCTCATCATCTCTAACCACTGCATGATCTCTACCCTCACCAACTCTGAAATCCCTCTATCAGACAACATCCTCCTTACTTACCTCCTCTTCTACATACCTCCTTCCTTTAAATCTGTGCTTTTCCATAAATCTTGACTTTGTCCACTTCAATTTTATGCTTGTTTGCTTTAACTCTGCCCTCTCCTCTGCCCGGCAAGACTATTTATCTTCCCTTATTGACACACCATGCCCATCACCCTCACAAGTTGTTCCAGAAATACAACTCCCTCCTCAGGTCTCCTGCCCCCTGCCTCCCTCATCTCTTGCTCCTAGTGATCTACTTTATTAAGAAAATTAACACCATCAGATATGAGTTCCCTAAAATCATCTCTGCCCCTCCTCAGTCCTTCTGGCCCCCATTTCAACTTTCCAATCCTTCCCAGCTGTATGTCCAGAGGAGATCTCAAATGCCACCACCTCCACATACTCATTGAACCCCATTCTTTTGCACCTTAAAAAAACTCTCATCATCCCCCTCTTTTCCTCCCTAACAACCATCTTCAACCACTCACTCTCCGAGGGCTTCTTCCTCACTGCCTTTAAACATGCCCAAGTCTCCCCCATCCTAAAAAAAAACCTCCCTTGAACCCATGGCTCCCTCCATTTATAGCCCCATCTCCCTCCTTTCTTCTCCAAAGTCCTTGAGCTAATTGCCTACCCCTGCTGTCTTAAATTCCTCTCTAATTCTCTCCTGGACCCCTTTCAATCTGGCTTCCCTCCATTTCATTCCACAGAAACCCTCATCTCAAATGTCACCAATCATCTCCTTCTTGCCAAATCCAATGGTTTCTACTCCATCCTAATCCTCCTCCACCTCTTAGCTGCCTTTGATGCTGTGGACCAACCTTGTCCTGTAACACTTTCCAACCTTGGCTTCACTGACTCTGTCCTCTTCTGGTTCTCCTTTTATCTCTCTGGCCATTCATTCTCAGTCTCCTTTATGGGTTCCTCTTCTGCCTCCCACACCATAACTCTGGTGGTGGGCGGGGGGTGGACCCTGCCTCAGTGCTCAGTTCTGGGTCTCCTTCTATTCTCCATAAGTACTCATTCCCTTGGAGAACTTAATCATTTTCATGGCTTCAACTACCATCTCTATGGAGATGACACCCAAATCTACATCTCCTCCACTGATCTCCATCCCTCTGTCCAGGCTCTCATTTCCTCCTGCCTTCAAGACATCTCCACTTGGATGTCTTCCGCCCCCTCAAACTTAACATTTCCAAAACCGAGCTTCTTATCTTCCCACTCAAACCCTCTCCTCTCCCTGACTTTCTCATCACTGTAGATGGCAGCACCAGCCTTCCTCTCTCACTAGCCCAAAACATGGGTTCTATTTTTGACTCCTCTCTCTCATTCAATTAGAAGCAGCATGGCTCAGTGGAAAGAGCATGGCCTTTGGAGTCAGAGGTCATGAGTTCGAATCCCGGCTCTGCCACTTGTCAACTGTGTGACTGTGGGCAAGTCACTTAACTTCTCTGTGCCTCAGTTACCTCATCTGTAAAATGGGGATTAAGACTGTGAGCCCCACGTGGGACAACCTGATTCCCCTGTGTCTACCCCAGCGCTTAGAACAGTGCTCTGCACATAGTAAGCGCTTAACAAATACCAACATTATTATTCAATGCACATGTTCAGTCCATGACCAAATCCTTTTGGTCCTTCACGACATCACTTAAATCCTTCCTTTCCTCTCTAACCCAACTGTTACCATCACAATGCAATCACTCATACTATCCTACCTAGATTACTGCATCAGTCTCCTTGCTGACTTCCCAGTCTCCTTGTCTGTCTCCAGTCCATTCATTCATTCATATTTATTGAGAGCTTACTGTATGCAGAGCAATGTACTAAGTGCTTGGAAACCACAATTCAGCAACAAATAGAAACAATCCCTACCCAGCAACGGGTTCACAGTCTAGAAGGGGGAGTCAGGCATCAAAACACGTAATCAGACATCAATAGCATCAATATAAATAAATAGAATTATAGATAATATACACATCATTAATAAAATAGAATCATAAAAATGTACATATATACACAAGTGCTGTGGAGCAGGGAGGGGGCTAGAGCAGAGGGAGGGAATCAGGGCTATGAAAAGGGGAGGAGGAGCAAAGGAAAAGGGGGGCTTAGTCTGGGAAGGCCTCCTGGAGGAAGTGAGCTTTCAGTAGGACTCTGAAGGGGGGAAGTGTGCTAGTGTGGAGGATTATGAGGAGGAAGGGCCAGGCCAGAGATAGGGTGTGGGACAGGGGTCAACAGCAGGACAGGTGAGAATGAGGCACAGTGAGAAGGTTAGCACCAAAGGAGTGGAGTGTGGGGGGCTGGGCTGTAGAAGGAGAGAAGCCTGTCTCACCATCACCCCCAGCCCATGTCTTACCTCTGGACTGGAATGCCCTCCCTCCTCATATCTGCCAAACTAGCCCACTTCCCCCCTTCAAAGCCCTACTGAAAGCTCACCTCCTCTAGGAGGTCCTCCCAGACTAAGCCCCCCTTTTCCTTTGCTCTTTAAACCCCCTCCCTCTTTAAATCTGACAGACATTACTCTTTCCCACCTCAAAGCCTTACTGAAGGCCCATCTCCTCCAACAGGCCTTCCCAGACCAAGACCTACTCTTCCTCATCTCCCTCCTCCTTCTGCATCACCCTAACTTGCTCCCTTTGCTCTTCCTCCCATCCTACAGAACTTGTGTACTTGCCTCCCAGCCCAACAGAGCATATGTATATATCTGTAATTTTACTTATTTGTATTGCTTTTCTGATCTCCCCCCCACCCCCCTCACCAAACTTTGAGCTCGTTTTGGGCAGCGACTGTCACTCTTTATTGCTGTACTGTTCTTTCCCAAGCACCTAGTACAGTGCTCTACACACAGTAAGTGCTTACTAAATAGGATTGAATGAATGAATGTATGAATGAAGTGCTTTTACCAGTTTGTTGACCATATGGATGGAGAGGAAAGGGCAGATACTGAATACGTTTTGGAGGAAAAAAAAGCAGTCTTAAGCAACAAACTGAAAATGGAGGTTCAAGAGAGGGAGGAGTCAAGGACATTCTTTTTTACTGATAATAATAATTATCGTATTTGTTAAGCACTGTTCTGAGCACTGGAGCACTATTCTAAGCACTGAGTGGTGCAGATAAGTGGTGGAGTCCGGACTAGAAATCAGGTCCTAATGGCTCCATGCCCATGTTCTATCTATTAGGCCTAACCTGGCTCTGCCAATTGCTTTCTGTGTGAGACCTTGGGCAAGTCATTTAACCTATCTGTGCCTGTTTCCTCAAATATAAATATAAAATGGGGATTAAATTATATACTCTCCTACTCAGCTCAATTTGAGACAGAGACTTTGTTCAGCCTAATTAAATTTGTATCTATCCAAATCAATATATTTATTGAGAATTTACTGTTGCAAAACACTATATTAAGCACTTGCAAGAGCACAAAACACAACATAGACACATTCCTTACCCACAGTGAGAGGGGGAAGACAAAAATAAATAAATTACAGATATGTGCATAGGTGCTGTGATGTAGTTTGGAGGGGTGGGTGAATATAGGAAGCAAGTTTAGAGCAGTGTTTAACACCTGATAAGTGCTTAAGAAAAGGAATAGCAATAATAATAATAATGCTGACATCTCTTAGCTATTAGCATCCATTGCTTAATTAAGCATTTTCTTAATTGAGCAATATGATTATCTTTCCTTACTCCCATCCCCATGTTATTAACAAGGAAGAAAAAATGCAAATGGATTTATTGTACTGAGTTTGGAGGGAAGGAGCAGGATAGTGATTTGTAAAATATGTTGTATAGTGAAGCAGCCTAGTCTAGTGAAAGGGTAGGGAGTCAGAAGACCTGGCCTCTAATTCTGGCTCTGCCAACTATCTGAAGTGCGAACTTGAACAAATCACTTGAATCCTACTCCCTCCTACTTAGATTGGGAGTTCTATGTGGGACAGGACTGTTTCCAACTTGCTAATTAGCTTGTATCTACTCCAGTATTTAATATATTAAATAGAATGTCTGGTACATTCTAAGTACTTAACAAATGTCATTAAAAATATAATTTTATTACATTTTTAGAATCTACAAGTAGTTGAATGCTTCCAGTGCTTGAATTAGTCTCGGATTATACATTTGGAAACTGCGTAAACTCTTTCAGGTACTTATATATACCATCTATAATGCTGTTTCTATATTCACGCACAGCAGATTTCTAAACAGTACTAAATCTTACCCTGTAGCAAGCATCTGAAGATCTTCTGCTTTACTTTCCTAATTATCTATCTAATATCCTTGGAAGGAAGGTAATATGTAATGTAATTTAAATGGCTTGATAATAAGATCACAGTATCAATAAAACTCAGCTCCTCTCAATTTCTCCTTCATCTATACAAGATCACTCTGTAAATCACTGTGTCCTTCTTAGTTCAAAACTAACTACTTAACCCCATTAATAGCAGATATGGGCAGAAACAATATATGTGTTTCATTTTAGTGTCATCAGTAAACATGCTTTGGGTTAATGACTTGATTTAATAAGATAGGTGGGGATTTCTGAGAAATGAAACCAGATATAAGAAACAGATGGTCTTGTATGTACTTTCCTTTTTACTTCTATAAATGTTTCTTTTTTTTTTTTGCTCTTCAACTTGCTATGGCAATGGCAATGAATGCTAAAAAGGCACTCCTTAATTCAGTGTCAGGTAATAATAACCTCCTCTCATAAGCCCGTCAAAGGGCAGGGACTGTCTCTATCTGTTACCGATTTGTACATTCCAAGCACTTAGTACAGTGCTCTGCACATAGTAAGTGCTCAATAAATATTATTGAATGAATGAATAAATAATGATAAGCTTGAATGCTAAATATCAACCTATTTCATATGCTTGATTTCAGCTGTTCTGTAGATACTTGTAGCTTAGAAATATAAATCTCTCTTTAATATTCATTTCCACCAATACATAACTATAACTATGGCACCATCCAGTACAATCAAGAAAAAAATTGTCTTCAGTTAGATTATGTCATTATCTTTTTATGTTGTGTGTATTTGAAAGTGCAGTATTCTCCTTTGTACGATACATTTGGTCCCATTCTTAAATCCTTGACAATGGCTGAGTACAATGGAACAAGAAAAATATGTGAATTAACCTTCACAATGAATTTCCTTGGTTTTGTGGATTGATATTTTAATGAACTTTTTAGAACACTGATTTCCTTTCCTTCACAATTATTTCCACAAGAAGAATGATCTGCCATTTTGATATGTATTTTGAATATTTTAAAAATAATTTTCAAGTTTGTAAGTTAGAGGACATTTGTTTCCACCTCCTATTTTGGTCATTTTTATCAGAGGGACTACAAGACAGCATTCTTTATCCTCAAGGATTTTTTCTTCTCATCACCTTTCACACTTCACAAAGTTGTTTTCTATGTTAGTTTACTTTTTGTCTATTGAGTTACAGTGCAATATTAGGGCACCCATGGAAGCTTGAAGGTGTTAGTTTCCAAACAGACAAAATCAATCAATGGTATTTATTGAGTGCTTACTGTGTGCAGAGCACTGTACTAAATGCTTGGGATGGTATAATTAAACAGAATTGGTGGACCCATTCCCTGGCCAGAATGAGTTTGTGGTCTAGAGGGGTTTAGAAACATAACTCCCCAACCCCTTTCTTTTCTCTCTCTCTCTTTTATTGATGGCTAGATTTAGGTTTCTGGGAGCCAAAGCAGATTTTCACTAAAATAACACCCTATATAACATTATAGCTCTTTTACAGGGAGTTGGGAGTTTTCAAGGTAGAATAGTTTATTTTAAGTACCAGCAATTGCTTACATTGCTCAAATAATTGTTAAATCAATCAGTGTTCTTTATTGAACTGTTACTGAGTGCTGAGCACATACTAAGCGCTTGGGCAATTAGGGTACAGTAGGGTCGATTGACATGATCTCTGCCTGCTAGGAGCTCACACTTTTGAAAGGATTTCACAGGAGACAAATCTAGGGAAAAAGAAACTTGACGTAGATTCTGATCACCACTTGATACTCTTAGGTGTCCCTTTGATTCCTCTGGAAGGTCTATGAACTGAATCAGGATTGCATAGTGCTACTCAATATTTTTTTCCAAGTATGTTTCCCCTGCTTCAAAGCCTTATTCAGGGCAGATCTCCTTCAAGAGCGGTTCCCTAACTAAGCCCTCCTTTTCTTTTCTCCCACTCCCTTCTGTATTACCCTGACATACTCCATTTATTCACCTCACTCCCATACCCACAGCACTTTCATACATAGCTGTAATTTATTTATATAAATGACCATATCCTCCTCTAGATGGTAAATTCATTGTGGTCAAGGAATGTGACTGTTTATTGTTATATTGTACTCTCCCAAGTGCTTAGTACAGTGCCCTGCACGTAGTAAGCACTCAGTAAATATGGTTGACTGACTGACTGAGTCCCTAAGGAAACTGGAGCTTGAGTGTTCTTTTTCTCAGATAGATGGATTTCCAAATTCTACCACCCATTTGCTAGGCAAGCATCCTGAAACAGGGAAAATGTAAACCTGTTCATGGAAGCCTCAAGATTATTAGTGACTAAAGAGGAGAAGTGGTATGTATGCCCCGCAACCATTCAACAAGGAGTGTTTCTCTGGGCTGTCATTAAGCTAATCTGACTTTATGGACAGAGATACTCATGTATTGTGATCCCCCCCCCCCCCAAGATTGACTGTTTTTCTTCTTCTTAGAAGAAAAGAGATATTTTTCTTCTTCTTAGATGCTGTTGAGTTATTTCCAGTTCACAGCAACTCTATGGATTTTTTCCATAGAGTTTTCTGGGTAAAAAATTCAGAAGCGGATTACCACTGTCTTCTTCTGCATGGTAAAAAAATTAAGTCTCTGCCACTGTCTTTGATCAACATTTTGATCACTTGATCATCTACCTTTAACTCTTTCCCATGCAGCTGCTGTCCAACACAGGTAAATCATCTTTGTCTCATGCTTCAATTTAGACCTTTCCATTATGGGTGACCTTAATGACATAGAGTATCTATCAAGGGCATAGCTCTAAGCTTCATTAGCATAAGCAAACTCTTCTGCCATGATAAGATAGATGTTGATTCATAGGAGAGAGAGACATCTTTACAAAGCCAAGCCTCTGCAACCAAAATCGCTACTTTGACAACCCAAGCTGGGAATACAGAAAGTGTTCCTTGTTTCCGTAACAATAAAATTAGGTATGGAGGAGGCGGGGAGGGGAGAGATTGAATAAACTGAAGCTGGAAGCTGGAATGGTCGAGAAGCACAGGTATTAAATACCTGCGGCCTTTGACTTTCGGGGTAGCAGATCCAGCTGTGCAGCACCTACTGGATGTCACCTCTGCCTAGAGTGTGGGATGACCGCTCTGAATAAACTTTGTATAAAGTTCAGCCTTTCTGTCCCCAATCTCTCTCTCTCTTGCCACACTGATTCACAAATGAACCTGTTCCCGGGTGACAGAGGGTAGGTAAAAGAAGGGCTTTACTGCTCCAACTTCCACTCTGAAGCCCAGACTGATGAGTGGCAGAGACTGTACTAGCTGTTGGGGTAGATAGAGTGATTGTAGATTAGACACAGTTCGTGTCCACATGGGCTCACAAGATCTACCCTTGCCTCTCCACCCAAACGGCTATCTTACTAGTACAGGCTCTCATAATATCCTGGCTGGATTATTGTGTCAGCCTTCTCTCTGATCTCCTTTCCTCGTGTCTCTCCCAGCTCCAGTCTATTCTTCATTCCGCTGCCCGGATCATCTTCCTGCAGAAATTTTCTGGGTATGTCACTCCCCTTCTTAAAATCCTCCAGTGGTTGTCTATCAACCTCCGCACGAAACAAAAACTTCTCACTTTAGGCTTCAAGGCTCTCCATCACCTTGTCCCCTCCTACCTCTCCTCCCTTCTCTCTTTCTACTGCCCACCCCGTACGCTCCGCTCCTCTGCCGCCCACCTCCTCACCATCCCCCCATTCTCACCTATCCCACTGTCGTCCCCTGGCCCACATCCTCCCGCATTCCTGGAATGCCCTCCCTCCTCACCTCCCCCAAACTAACTCTCTTCCCCTCTTCGAAGCCCTACTGAGAACTCACCTCCTCCAAGAGCCTTCCCAGACTGAGCTTTCCCTTTTCCCCCTGCTCCCTCTGCTGCCTCTCTGCCCCACCTTCACCTCCCCTCAGCTAAGCCCCCTTTTCCCCCCTTTCCCTCTGCTCCTCCCCCTCTCCTTTCCCCTCCCCTTAGCACTGCGCTCATTTGCTCATTTGTATATATTTTTACTACCCTATTTTGTTAATTCTATTTATTGCTATTGTTTTTGTCTGTCTGTCTCCCTTGATTAGACTGTAAGCCCATCAATGGGCAGGGATTGTCTCTATCTGTTGCTGAATTGTACATTCCAAGTGCTTAGTACAGTGCTCTGCACATATTAAGCGTTCAATAAATACTATTGAATGAATGAAAAGTTGGAGTAAGAACAATTATTGACATCATTTTTCAGTTGAGGAAATTGAGGCCCAGAGGAGTTAAGCGATGTGTCTGAAGTCACATAGCAGGCACATGGCAAAGTAAGGTTTAGAATGCAGGTTCTATGACTCCCAGGCCCCTCCTCTTTCTACTAGGCCATGATGCTTCACTTGTAGGATTGGAAAGGGTCAAACATGCTACTCAAAGCATAAAGGACATCAGACAAAGGATGTCCCTAATGTGAGCAGAAACGACATAAATGTACTAATTAACGACAAGACCAAAAAGAGTGACCCTGGAGAGGGCAGGGTCAAATAGACATCACCTTTGCCTTACTAAATGAAAAGTCAGAATGTTTTTTCAGAACAAGCTACCGCTATTAAAGGACCAATTGCTGCTATGCTAATGTATTAACCACTTAATAGTATATGTATGTGCCCATTAGATTGAAATGTATTCTAAATTTGTAAACTTATGATATGATTTTTACTGAGGTCTCTATAAACCCCTTGGTGAAATGTCTAAAGTCAAAAGTCCTTTAATGTACAAATAGTGACATCAATAAGATCTAGAGAACCCTAAAAGGAATATCATAGTTGACCACTTATTTGGATCATCCATTTGCCTTGCTGCTTTTGGAAGATGCAGAAACTATAATGCACCAAAAGTAATGTATATGATTATATCATTTTCCCCAGAACTTTTGGAAAACTCAATGGAGGGTCATAAATACTACTAATTGATACCAGGGGCTAAATTTAAAAATGTGAAAGAATCAGTAATCCCCACTATCATAATCACATATCACATAGTCATAATCACAGTCACCAAGCATGGCTTAGTGGAAAGAGCCCGGGTTTAGGGGTCAGAGGTTGTAGGTTCTAATCCTGGCTCCGCCATTTTTTATTTTTTATTTTTGTCAGCTGTCTGACTTTGGGCAAGACACTTAACTTCTCTGTGTCTTGGTTACCTCATCTGGAAAATGGGGATTAAGACTGTGAGCCCCACCTGGGACAACCTGATCCCCTTGTACTTCCCCCAGTGTTAGAACAGCACTTGGCACATAGGAAGCACTAAACAAATACCATCGGTATTATTATTATTATTATTAAAATCTTAGTAAGGCTGATGTTCTCAGTAAAATCAACAGATATAAGAACAATCTATGGGGCTTATGGTTCACACTAGCCTTACTGGCAACAGCCTCAGAAGAAGAGGGCCAATTGTGCAAGAAGCTGGGAGAGTTTAAAAATTGTCTTATAAAATGTTTATCATTTATCTGAAAACAAAATTGAAAATATCTTCCATATTCTTTAAAGGGAAATAAACCTCTAGTAAATTTGCTTTTCTTAGGCTTATGAGCTAGTATATGCTTAAAATAAATGAGGTAACACCTCGTTAATTTGAAAGGCAAGGGACCAGAAAAAAAAATTGAAATTATAATTAACCAACTTCAGATAATCCTATGTTTTCATTTAAAAGCCTTAAGGGTCAACAGTAATAGCAGTTGCTTCGAATTATCCAAACATTTGAATAACATGACAATGAATTAATCAGCCCACCTCCATCCATTCAGATAAACACTGAGATCTCAAACTATTCGGGCACTATTTATTGAACAGTAATAACCTGTTAGCAATGTTACTTCATTAGCACAGATACTGAAACTTCATATGTTCAATTTCATTAAATCAAATAGCATTTCTAGTGAATATTAGAATTCTTTGATGGCACAAATTCCTGACACCTGACTATAGCAGAGATTTAAAATCTATCCCTACTGCTAAAAGTGAATAGTGAAATAATTAAATGATCAGTCAATGAATCAGTGGTATTGATTGAATGCTTACTATGTGCAGAACCCTGAACTAAGCAGTTGAAAGAGTACAATGCAACACAGTCAGTAGACACATTCCCTGGCCACAAAGATTTCACAGTCCACAGTGGGAGGCGGTCCTAAATGCAAATATAAATATATAAGTGGAAAGAGCAATGTCTAGGAGTCAGAAGACCTGTATTCTAATCTCAGCTCTGCCAATTGCTTGCTGTGGGCACGTCATTTAACTTCTCTGTGTCTATCTCATCTATAAAATGAGGATAAAATACTCCTTCTTCCAACTCCTGAGCCATATGTGGGTTAGGGACTGTGACCAACTTGATGAATTTGTATTTACTCCAGGCACATAATCAGTGCTTAACAAACACAATTTTAAAAAAATGCTTGACATATTGTAAATGCTTAACAAATACCATAAAACATAAATAAATTACAGATATGTACATATGCCCCTGGAAGCAGCAGCATGGCAGGGTAGATAGAACACAGGCCTGAGAGTCAGAAGGCCATAGGTTCTAATCCGACTCTGACAGGCCTGCTGTGTGACCTTGGGCACTTCACTTCTCTGGGCTTCATTTGCCTCATCTGTAAAATGGGGATTGAGACCGTGAACCCTACGTGGGACAGGGACTATATCGAACCTGATTTGCTTGTGTCTACCCTAGTGCTTATTACAGTGCCTGGCACATAGTAAGCACTTAAATGTCATAATTATTAATTATCATTATTATTTCATTCTGCCCTCTCCTCTGCCTGACAGCAATATCTTTCCATCCTACATACCTCCCATAACCATTGGCCCCACCAGCTGTTTCAGACATTTAATTTCTTTCTCAGTCTTCCTGTCAAACCACCCCTTCCATTC
Source organism: Ornithorhynchus anatinus (assembly GCF_004115215.2). NCBI lineage: Eukaryota > Metazoa > Chordata > Mammalia > Monotremata > Ornithorhynchidae > Ornithorhynchus > Ornithorhynchus anatinus. The sequence goes on from NC_041729.1 coordinate 115,656,354, forward strand.
CTTCCCTTTTTTAACCTTGGCCTTTCTTTTTATATGTATGAGCCCCATATGGGATTGGGACTATGTCTAATCTGATTTACTTGTATCCATCCCAGCGGTTGGTACAGTGCTTGGCACATAGTAAGTGCCTACAAATAGCATTATTATTATTATTGTTATTATTATCAGTGACTTTTGGACACTAAATATTCACCCCAGCCTCAACCATCAGCACTTATGTTCATATCTTTAAATTATGCATTACAAATTATTTATATTAATGTGTGTCTTCCCCTCTAGACTGTAAGCTCATTGTGGTTCGGGAACTTGTCTGGAGACTCTGTTGTAGTTTATTCTCCCAAACGCTTAGTCCAGTGCTCTATATATAATAAGTGCTCAATTAATACCATTGTTGACAAGTGCTGAGGGTCTGAGGGTGGGGTGAATATCAAATGTTCAGAGTGTACAGATACAAGTACATAGCCAGCAAAGAAGAGAGAGGTAGCGGGAGTAATCAATTAATCAAGGGCATTTAGTGAGTGCTTACTGTATGCAGAACATTGTATTAAGTGCTCAAGAGAGTACAGTACAACTGATCCAGCAAACATGTTCCCTGGCAACAAGGACTTACAGTCTAGGAAATGGAAGGGAGACAGATAAAAAGGCGCAATTAGGAAATACCTCTTGAGGACACATGATCCCAGTAGGATATTAAGTTAGGGAAGTTGGTAGTCTAACAAAAAAGGGAGCTCCAGACCTGAGGGAGGACATGGGCTAGGGGCCAGTGGTGAGATAAAGGAGATCAAGGAACAGTCTAGAACATGGTGCTAGAGAAGCAAAGGGTATTAACAGACTTGCAATAGGAAATCAGAGTGGTAAGGTAGGAAGGGGAGAGCTGACTGAGTGCTGCAAAGATGATGGCTAGGAATCTCTGCTTGATTCAGAGGTAGATGGGTGACCTCAGGGGGCTCCCAAGGAGTGGGAAGATATGGACCTAGTGGGTCTCTAGAAAAATGATTTGGGCATCAAAGCAAAAGAGGGACCAGAATGGGAAGGAAAGAAAGCAGGGAGATCAGTGAGAAAACTGATGCAGCACTCAAGAAGAGAACAGAAAAACAGCAGCTGGGATAGAGTCCATATGAGTCCTAGGGGTAGGGGAATCATCTTCCCCCCATCAAATCTCTGAGAATAACAGGTTAAATAGATTTATGAAAGGTGACATGAAGTTTAACGATAATTTTACATTTTCATGAAATTTAGGATCACGAAATTATATTTTATTTTATTGACATCAAAACTACTGAAGGACAGAATAATGACAGATGAAAAAGGAAATATCTTCAGCTTCCTAGTGATAATATATCCACATCCTTCTAAATCGGACTTTCTCAAGAAGTTCAAATGCTTGTTAAAGGGTATCATATCCTTTCCAAGAAGCCTTTTCTGACTAATCTCTCATCTCCTAACCCCCCATTCTTCCACACTTCTGAATCAGTTGTGCACTTAATTCCATATCTCCTATGTACTTTGATATTGCCCATTCCCCTCCCCCAAAAGCATTTATGTACATATCCTTCTTCTTCATTGCTTCACCTTACTTGTAATTTACTTTGTCTGTCTTCCCCAGTAAATTATAAGGTCCTTGAAAGCAGGATTGTGTTCACTTACTCTATTATACAATTAATTCATTTCTACATTAAATTATTCATTTTGATTACTCTAGTTGAAAATATTTCTATGTCCATATCCTGAAGTAAGTTCCTGAAGGTAGAGAATGTGTCCCTTCTTAGGTTTGTACTTCTCAAACACTTAGTACAATTCACTGAAACAATTGGGCACTCAAAAAAATTACTACTTATATGATGTAAAGTAATAATAATAATGTTGGTATTTGTTAAGCGCTTATTATGTGCCGAGCACTGTTCTAAGCGCTGGGGTAGACATAGGGGAATCAGGTTGTCCCACGTGGGGGTCACAGTCTTCATCCCCATTTTACAGATGAGGGAACTGAGGCACAGAGAAGTTAAGTGACTTGCCCACAGTCACACAGCCGACAAGTGGCAGAGCTGGGATTCGAACTCATGAGCCCTGACTCCAAAGCCCATGCTCTTTCCACTGAGCCATGCTGCTTTAAATTTTAAATAATAACTAAGCCTTCTTTTATTTAGCCTTCTACAAAAAATAATAGCTTTTAGAACTTTTACTTCAAGACTTTCTTATTCAGTTTTGTTTTTAGATTTCCAATTAAAAATGTAATCAGCTTCCCTGATTATAAATAAAAACACCAGCTAAAATGCAAGGGATTAAAATGACTGATTAAATAGGTTAATTTAGAATGGTTTAATAGTCAAAATTATGAAATTTAGTCAATGCTATTGAGTGCTTCCTATGTGCAGAACACTGTTGTAAAGCTTGGATTAATACAGTACAACAGAATTTTAGCAGATAGATTCACTGCCCATTATGAGAGAACACATTATAAAGAGGCAGCATAAAGCAGAAAGTTCCCCATACAATATGTTATATTTTAGCTTTAGCCTGAGTGGCTTTACATAGTAAAAGACAAAAAGACTGTGGGTGGAAATTTTGCTTAAAGTTGACTTTTGTAATGTTTCAGAGATGGTATTAATTTCTCTGAAATCAGTTGAGCTTCCTAAGAACCAATAAATATTTAAAAAGCTATTTTTTCATTTTTTTCTCTTACCTCAGTTGCTTCAGTAACAGTATTCAGGGTTCTGTCCATGCACTATGACTTTAATCCTGTTCTTTTTCCTCCAAACACTCCTTGTAATGCAAATGTTTCTATATAAAATTAACCTCAGTATGTGGCCCATTACTTTGTGTTCTCAAAGTCATTTTGTCATTTCTCATATTGTCATTTACAGACAGGTTCAACCATGTGAATATGTCCCATCACCTCCTCTTCATAGTCAAGGGCTTTTGTTTTGTTTTGTTTTATTGCAAACAAATATGTGGTTGTCCATAATGAGAATGTCTTTTCCACTATGCCTGTCTGTCTGAAAAACACTAGAACTACTGATGCTTTTCAATCCTGTAATAGTTCTTACTCCTGGGCTCCTGGAAAAATCCACCCCATGATACTGTAGTGTTGGGGCCTCTATTCCTGGCTCTGGTTGAGAATATTGAGGAAGCACAGGAGATGGAATGTGGCACACCCTTTGGAGAATCTTTCCCAGAAAATGCTCAGACTGTGCAATAGAAAGCAGGCAGAAATATGAATGAGGCCTATCTCATATCACCCCTGGTCTTGCACAGGATGCAGAAATGTGTCTATTGTTACATTATACTCTCCCAAGTGCTTAGTACAGTGCTTTGGACACAGTAAACTCTCAATAAATATGATTGAATGAATGAATAAATGAATTAGTTAATGAGAACTACCTGTTTAGTTGAACTTCAGAGATTTTTGCTACTATTGATGCTCCTTGCACTGAATTTAAAAAAAAGTCTACCTAAAATGCTGGTGTCACTGATGGTTATCACTTCCTCTCCAATGGCAAGCAGACTTTCTGTGGGAGGCAGGGAGAGGCAGCAGTTGCCATAGTGTTCAGGAGGCTTTGTTCATCAGGCTTCTAAGTTAGAAAGATCTGCCCCCACCAACCCAAAGCAGCTATTCCTTGTCCTGGACCCAGGTTCCAGCAACTCTGGATCACGTACAAGACTGCTGGTGAATAAGTATACCAGTGTGGTTAAGCTACCCACCACTCTCATGTCAGATTGAGTGGCTGTTTTCTTGTAAACCAAGCCTAGGAATCTCACAGTAAAGAGCTTGACCTACACTGGATAGGATGAAGTTGGTTGAATGATTATCCCCCCACTTCTTCCGAAGAAGCATGGGAACGAGAAAGCTTAGGAAGGTGACAGCAGGGTGTCTTTTACCTCTGCATGAAGTAGACTTGTCATTTTTGTCATATTGTCCCTAACTGAAAATCTGGTCATTTTGCTCTCACCTAACTCCTTCCTAGATTTTTGTCCTCTTCCAGTCTACACTCCTTGCCAATTTTACCCTTCCCATTTCTTGTAAGAACGTGAGAAAAAGCAGTGAAAGAAAATAAGCATGCTTCACCTTAATCTCCACTTGCTCATTTACCACTCCCTGCTCAAGTGGTTCCCCCAACTTGAAACTTCCTCCAACCCCAAAGTCACCAGACCACAGATCTGGTGGTCATACCATATTTGAGTGCTTAATAATAGTAATCATAGTAATGATGATAGCATTAGTTAAGTGCTTACTATGTGTTAAGCACTGTTCTAAATGCTAGGGTAGATACAAGCTAATCAGGTTGGACACAGTCCCTGTCCCACATGGGGTTTACAGTCTTAATCCCCATTTTACAGATGAAGTAACTGAGCTACAGAGAGGTGAAGTGTTTTGCCCGAGGTCAAACTACGGACAGGTGGCAGGGCTGTATTAGAACCCAGTTTCTTGTGACTTCTGGGACTGGGCTCTATCCATTAGGTCATACTGCTTTCCTGTGTGCAGGGCACTCTAAGCTTCAAGGCTCTCCATAACCTTGATCCTTCCTACCTCTCCTCCCTTTTCTCTTTCTACTGCTCAACCCATAGGCTCCGCTCCACTGCCGCCCACCTCCTCACCGTCCCTTGGTCTCGCCTATCCCGTCGTAGACCCCGGGCCACGTCCTCCCAAGGTCCTGGAGCGCCCTCCCTCCTCACCTCCTCCAATCTAATTCTCTTCCCCTCTTCAAATCTCTACTTAAAGTTTACCTCCTCCAAGAGGCCTTCCCAGACTGAGCTCCCCCCTTTTTCCCTCTGCTCCCTCTACCCCCCCTTCACCTCTCCGCAGCTAAACCCTCTTCTACTCCCCCCACCCCGCTCCTCCCATTCTCCTGTCCCATCCCCTTAGCACTGTACTCGTCCACTCAACTGTATATATCTTCATCACCCTATTTATTTTGTTTAATGAGATGTACATCACCCTGATTCTATTTATTTGCTATTGTTATAATGAGATGTTCTTCCTCTTGACTCTATTTATTGCCATTGTTCTTGTCTGTCTGTCTCCCCCGATTAGACTGTCAGCCCGTCAAAGGGCAGGGACTGTCTCTATCTGTTGCCGATTTGTACATTCCAAGTGCTTAGTACAGTGCTCTGCACATAGTAAGCGCTCAATAAATAAATACTATTGAATGAATAAATGAAAAGGCACTGAACTAAGTGCTTGGGAAAGTACTACACAAAAGTATGACAGACACATTTCCTGCTCCCAAAAATCTTATAATCTAGAAGGGGAGACAGACATTAATATAAATAAAATTATGGATACGTACATAAGTGCTATGGGAAGCAGTGGTGAAAAAAGGATTTGTGGGCTGGAAGTATACAGGAGAGAAGGCAGATCTCCCTATCATCAAAATCCTTTTATAATCTCTGGCCACATCAACCCAACAGCTGTTCATAGTAGTTACAAATTTTATGCCTATCCTCTGAATTTTTTAATATCATATATTTTTTCTTGTATGCAGAGATGAGGAGTTGTGGGAGAATCAGTAGCCTCCTCTTATGTAAGCACTTTTTGGGGGAGGTGGCCAATTTCAGGAATAATTTTAAAAAACACTAAAAATATGTATAGTTGTAAAGAAAGCTATCAGAACATATTCTTTTCATTTGCAATTTACATCATAAAGATTGTATATGCTCACTGCAGCAAAGTATACTATAAAGAAGGATTCTTTATATGACCACACCAATATGCAATTTAGCTTTCAGAAGTGATGTAAATGGGTAATGATAGGCAGAGTTGTGTTTGTTTTTTTAATTGAGTGTTGAAAGAAAAAGGCTGTGTTAAGTGCAGTATTAAAAAATGTGTTAAAGTAAAAAATTACACATCAATATGGTGTCCCAAATTAATTTAATGAAATACCTATGATATGATCAATTCCTTTACTTGATGGAAACTTGGATGTTGGGTAAATTGCAAAGTTTATAATATAATAACTCATTTTTTTATAAAAGTAAAGGTAAAGAGCAGCAATGGTCTACACTGGGGAAGAAGCCTATAATTCAACATATAGGTTCTATTTAATGAGAAGAGAAGTGATAAGTCATTGCAGGTTTTTGAAGATAGGAGCAATTAATAAATCCATAGTATTTATTGAGCAACTGCAAAGTGCATAACATAATACTAAGTATTTTGGTGAGCTCAGTTGAGTGAGAAACACAGTAAGTACCTTATGGGAATGTAAATTTTTAATTTATGACTTCCCGTGTAATTAAAGGATTGTGGGCAACTTTTGTTTTGTGGATTTCTCCAATTTAAAACATTGTCTTATGAAGTTCACCTAATACAGGGATCTTTATCCATAAAGTTAGGTGGGCTTCACAGTACTGACATGGTTCTTGCCCTCAGATATCTGGTAGTCTGGGGTCCAAAACAGGTTGATATATTATTCTCTACATTTGTATTTTTAAGTTTTCCACCAGAAATACTCTATTCAGTTAAATTCCCCACAGATACATTGTCTTTAGTTTGTGAAGTCTTTAGGAATGGTTCCAGAAATGTCTTTTATTATTGTTGTGTTTGACAGTGACACTTAGCTTCATAATGGTTTTATTTCTCAAATTTTGACACAAGTTATTGATTTTTAGTATCTCACTTGCTATAAAAACATTTTTACCTATCATACTCTTTCATTTCCCTTTGTAAGACTTAAATATGTGTATATAATAAAATGAAGTTCATTTTTTTCAAATATTGACAAGTACAATCTGTACGATTTTTAAGAGCACAGGATTGAGCAAAAAAATACCAATTTTCACTCAATATTAATGGATATAAGACATATACATTATTTCTATGTGAATGTAAAAGTGAAAGCTTAGCTAAAGTTAAATTGCCATTGCTTTGCTTCTTAAGCAACTCTAGATCGGGTTTTATTTTAGCAAATAAGACCCATGTAAAAATTATAAAAAAAATCGATGGTATTTAATAAGTGAATATTGTGTGCATAACATTGTAATAATAATAATAATGATTTTGGAATTTGTTAAGTATTTAGTTTATGCCAGCCATTGTACTAAGTGCTTGACTAACACTTGGGAACATACAGTGCAAGAGAATTAGTAGATACGTTCCCTGAGTGCAAGAAGCTTACATTCTAGAAGGAGACACAGATGTTTATGTAAATAAATAAATGATGGATATTTTCATAAGTGCTGTGGGGTTGATATCAAGTGCTAAAAGGATACAGATCCAAGTTTCTAGCCAATGCAAAAGAAGGCTTAATCTGGGAAGGCCTCTTTGGAAGAGATAAATTTTGATAAGGCTTTAAAATTGGGAAGTGTGTTTGTTTTGCATATATGGTGGAGGTGGGAGTTTGAGGTCAGAAGGAGGATGTGGGAAAGGGATTGGTAGCAACATAGATATGATTGAGGCATAGTGAGCAAGCATTTTTTGAGTAATTGCATTGTGCAGAGCACTGTACTGATTGCTTGAGAGGATGCAATATCATAGAGTTGATAGACATGATATATGTCCACAAGCAGCTTATAGTCTAGAGGGGAAGACAGACATTAAAATACATTAAAGATAGGGAAAGTTTGCTGAGTATAACAATATGTATAAAAGTGCTCAGGTGTGAAAGTGCTTTCCAATGAGAAAGAACAGCATTCCAGTGTAGTCCCATTCCAAAATAGCTCTGAGCCCCCAGGCATGGACATTGTTTAGTGACTCTAGACAAGACATGAATATAGAAGTGATTCATCTATCTTTCCCCAGCACAGCTCAGAGATAACACTACCCATGCACTATTGCTAAATCACTGCAGAGCAGCTGGATTGAGCCACTCTGGATCATTTCCAATTCCTCTTCTTGGGCCATATAGGAAAAAGACCTAGGTCCAGGTGTGTTCAAGGCCAGAGTTGGACTCAGAAGACATTTTTAGTGGGATCTGGACAGGTGCTAATGGGTTTCCTGCCTTGGAGAGTCTCCAGAGACCTGTGACATAATCCTGAAAATATTCCACACTCCGGAGTCAGTGAAATTTCCAATATCATTACAACTCAAGCAAGAAATCGGGAACTGCCTTATGTCAGAAGAGATGCTTCTCTAAAGCATCTGCTACAGTGTTGCTCAGTGGAAAGAGCATGGGCTTGGAAGTCAGAGGTCATGAGTTCTAATCCCAGCTCCGCCACTTGTCAGCTGTGGGACTTTGGGCAAGTCACTTAACTTCTCCCTCAGTTACCTCATCTGTAAAATGGGGATTAAGACTGTGAACCCCATATGGGACAACCTGATTACCTTGCATTCCCCCAGCACTTTTAGACTTGTGAGCCTGTCATTGGGCAGGGATTGTCTCTAATTGTTACTGCATTGTGCATTCCAACCGCTTAATACGGTGCTCTGCACACAGTAAGCACTCAATAAATACAATTGAATGAATGAATGAACAGTGCTTGGTACATAGTAAGCACTCAACAAATTCCATCATTATTAATATTATTATTATTACTGGTAGTAAGTGCCAAGGCTGCTCTGGGCCAGATAGGATGCTGAACACTGGATCATCACAGCCAACTGAACGGGCCAGTGCTCCACGGTGTCTTTACCATTCATGAAACCTCGGGGATTGAGTGTGGCAGGGATATAATTGTTTCAGAAAACAAATTGAGGGGAGGTCACAGCTCTTTAGAGACCCACATGGCCACACCCCTGCAAAGAATGGATCAACCTCTATAATATACAAGATCAAAACATGTTGCCATTTACTAGGAACAGGTGGATGTTTATTCAAGCATGTTGAATGTACCAGCATGAATTTTTTTTGTGTGAAATATCAATGTCATTGCTATTAAAAAACTGAAACTAGAGTAAGAAATAAATCACATATGACAGAGAAATTTAAAACACCTGAACTGAATCTGATCTGTAGGTGAATTGCTTCAATCTGTCGGGATTCCATAAAGAAGTAGGAAATGGGTTTAGAAACAAAACATGAGAGCTTAATCTTTGTGTAAGTGGTGATAAAATGGAATGGTGGTTGGGAAATTCTGTGATGACCTCACTTATTCTTTGGTATTGACTTTGGCTTTGTGGAAGATAACATTTTTCCTTGGGATAAATGAAAAAAAGGGGAAAGTATGGCATTACATTTAATCTACATTGTCTGGCATTCAAAAGTTCTAGTAGTTGCATTAGCACATACAAATACCCAGAGGTTATATTTTACCAAAATATAGAATTTTTAAAAATATATTTTCATTTTTTAACTAAATTTTCTTCTCAATTTGGTGTTATGCTCTCAATTTGAATTTATGTTCTTAATTTGTAAGTGCATGGCCTATATATAATGAATGGTTATGTCACTTTAGTTGAGTAAAGTAAAATAAAAAGGAAAGATGAAATTTTTCCCAACATTTAATTTTGAAAAAGGAATTCAGCATATTACAAATATAAATATGTATATGTGTTTTCACAGCCTTTCAAGTAACTACTTTATGCAGGCATGTTGAAGTACAACTACAGCATTCTGCAACAGTATATCAGCAACAGTCCACTCTGAAAGCCTTAGATAATTAATCTAATTTTCCCTCTGCTTCATTTTGTATCCTATTAGTTTTCTTATTCAAACTTTCAAGTCACAAATCTAATTTAAAACCTCTTAACTGGTCTAATGTGGTAATGTGTTCCATCTGTGTGCACGGCCTAGCAGTGAGTGATAAGGATAGAATACTAATTTGCTTCATGGTGTGTAAAATCCTCAATAAATAAATAATATTTTACCTGCACTTACTATCACTTGCCTACAGAAAGTGTCAAAAGACACAAAACGATGAATGTGAATATTTTTAAAAATAATAAAATTAAGTAAATGAGGAAAAGTAAAGAACCATATTTACTACAAGGATAAGTTAAATATTCAAAAATGAGCTCTGAATTATAGCTAAGCAGATATTGGGGACTAAGACTCATGATGCTAAATGCATAAAATTAAACACGCTTTTTTTCAACATTTCCAAATCTTTTTCTGTATTTGTATCAATGTGTCTATACACATAAATGCATATATGCAACACATGAACAATATTCATACAAACATGCCTTTAAATTTGTTTTCTAATGTATTACAGTCCGCTCAAGTGTATATATTTTCGTTACCCTATTTATTTTGTTAATGAATTGTACATCGCCTTGATTCTATTTAGTTGCCATTGTTTTTACGAGATGTTCTTCCCCTTGACGCTGTTTATTGCCATTGTTCTTGTCTGTCCGTCTCCCCCGATTAGACTGTAAGCCCGTCAAACGGCAGGGACTGTCTCTATCTGTTGCCGACTTGTTCATCCCAAGCGCTTAGTACAGTGCTCTGCACATAGTAAGCGCTCAATAAATACTATTGAATGAATGAATGAATTAATTAATATCTGGTTCAGTGTATTAGCTAGTTTAACATTAATACAATACCCAAATTCCAGAATAGTTCAACTAAGGGAAAAAAGGGGAAGGACAAAAGACCATCAGAAAGATTGGCCACATACTGACTGATTTTTGTTCCCCTTTTGGGTAGGAAATGTCATTACTATTTTGTTTAAATTCAGTGTAATTTACCAGACCATAAAGAACTCCTTAGATGAAATGTCTGGTTTCCAGGCAATGCTACTGTGCTGCTGATTGCAATACATTCTGACATTTATGACAGTTTTATAATTCTTGTATTCTGCAACTAGCTGTTCTCTGAAGTGTCTCTACTTTGCTGAAGGCTTTCTCCTGGGAAAAGGCACTAAAGTTTTGTGGACTGAGAGGGCAATAAAACAGTTTGATGGGAAAACAATATTACCATGTTATGCAAGCTGGTATGTCTTAAAATCATGTATAAATGCCATTTTAAGAGACCTTTGTACAGTAATTTAAAGGATAATTTAATACATACATTAAAACTATTGAAATTCAAGGTGAATACTTAATGTAATATGATTATGATGCAGTGAATCCACTGATTTGCCCTTTGGTTAAAAAAAAAATACAAAAAAAAGAGAAAACATTTTGTCAGTTGTTCTCCTAGATACAGACTACAAATCTCCAACTTCAAATACTAGAAAATAACTTAGTGTTTATTGGAGATGAAGGATTATTTAAATAAGATTGTTTCAAAGGGCAAGGCTCCATAATACTCAGTGTTCACTATTTAACCAGGAGATCTTGAGATGTAGAAAGTTAGGCCATCCCCCAAAACAGGAATTTTTGTTAGTGCTCTATTTCTTTTTCATATTGATTGATCCCATCTGTATATATTCTATTTATTGTATTTCTGTCATTTTATGTATTCTTGTCTTCTCTGTTACCTGGCAGTGTACTTTAGTTGATAAAATTGAAGACATCAGTCATGATATCTCTAAAATTTCCCCTTATCTTTTCCAGTCCCTCCCTTATCCTGTGCCTTCTTGGACTCTCCCAACTTTCCCATCAATATCTCAAGAGGAGATTGCCTATTTTCTTTCAAAATCCACCCACTTTCCCTGCACCTCTAAATCCACTCCTTTGTACCTTTTCAAAACACTTCTTGTGTTCCTCTATTCTTCCCTCCCTAACCACCATCTTCAGCTACTCACTCTAAAATAGGTTCTTCCCCACTGCTTTAAAATGTGCCCAAATATTCCTATACTGAAAAGAAAAAAAAAAATAACCTGCCTTCATCCAATGGCTCCATCCATTTACCACCTATCTCCTTTCTACCATTTTTCTCCAAATTCCTTGAATAAGTTGTCTACATGCACTGCTTTCACTTCCTTTCCTCCAATTCTCTCCTTGACCCATTCCAATCTGGCTTCTGTTTCCCCTCCAGACAAACTGTCCCTCTGAGATCACCAGTGATCTGCTTCTTGCAAAATCCAATGGCTGCTACTCCTTCGTAATCTTACTGGACCTCTCACCTGCTTTCAACCACCCTCTTCTCCTTGAAATGTTATCTAACCTTGCCTTGTCACTGTCTTTTTTCCACTTCTCTTCCTATCTCTCTGGCCATTCATTCCTTGTCTCTTTTGCAGGCTCCTCCTCTGCCTCCTGCCTACCTGAGGTTCAGTGAGGTTCAACATTGCTAGAACCCACCTTTTCCTTGTCATACAAACTGCTGGCTCTCCTTCTGGGACCCCTTCTTTTCTCCATCTACAAGCACTCCCTTGAAGAATTAATTCTCTCCAATGACTTCACCTACCATCTCCATGTGGAGGATTCCCAAATCTACATCTCTGGCCTTAATCTTTCTCTTTCTCTGTAGTTTCATATTTCCTCCTGTCTTTGAGACATCTTTACCTGGATGTCCCAATAACACATCAAATGAAATCCTCATCTTCCCACCCAAACCCTGTCCTATAAATAGTACCACCATCCTCCTTGTCTCACAAGCCTTTGTGTTATCCTTGACTCCTCTCTTTCATTCAACCCTTATATTCAATGTCACCAATTCTTGGCAGTAAAATCTTCATGATGTTGTTAGAACCTACCTTCTCCTTGCCATCCAAAATGCTACTACATTGATCCAAGTACTTATCACATCCCATATTAACTACTGCATCATCAGCCCTGCTGATCTCATTCCCTCCTGTCTCTACTCATTTCCAGTCGATACTTCACTCTGCTGCCTGGATCACTTCTCTAAAAATATCTCCAGTTCAGGCCCCACTTCTCGAGAATCTCCAGTGGCTGCCCATCCACCTCCATATCAAATGGAAACTCCTTTCTATTAGCTTTTAAGCACTGAATCACCTTGTCCTCTTGCCATACCTTGCCATTTTCCTTCTACAATCCATCATGTTCACTTGATATCAACCCACTCATTGTTCCTCAATCATATCTATCTCGCCACCCTTGAGAGTGCACTACATAACATTGTTGGCAGACCTGATCCCTTTCCACAATGAGCTTAGAATATCGAGCTTCCCTTCTAGACTGTAAGCTCAGTGAAGGCAGGGAATGTACCTGTTCATTGTTAACAACAATAATAATAATAATGTAAGCACTTACTATGTGCCAAGCACTGTTCTAAGCGCTGGGATAGATACAAGGTAATCAGGTTGTCCCACGTAGGGCTCACAGTCTTCATCCCCATTTTACAGATGAGGTAACTGAGGCACAGAGAAGATAAGTGACTTACCCAAGGTCACACAGCTGACAAGCAGTGGATCCGGGATTAGAATCCATGACCTGACTCCCAAGCCCAGGTTCTTTCCACTGACCCATGCTGTTTCTCTGTTGATATATTCTCTATTGTTATATAGTACTCTCCAAATTGTTAGTACAGTGCTCTGCACACAGTAAACGTTCGGTAAATATGATTGACTAAATGGGGAGACAGACACTGATATAAATAAATTAATTAGAGATAATGTACATAAGGGCTGAAGGAGGGGTGAATAGAGGATGCAAATACAAGTACAAGGGCAATGCAGAAGGGGAAGGGAGAAGTGGAAATGAGTGATTAGTCAAGAAAAGCCTTTTGGTAGTGAAATGCCTTCAGTAAGGCTTATAAGGTGGGGAAAGAGATAATCTATAAGGTATGAAGATGGAAGGTATTCCAGGCCAGAGGCAGGTCTTGGGCAAGAGGTCAGCAGCTAGATAGATGAGCCTGAGGTACAGTGAGCATATCTAACAGTTGAACGCACTCCCAATTTTCAACACATTATGAAAATCATTTCTCCTTCAAGGGGGCCTTTCCTGATTAAATCTTCAATTCTTCTACTTCTTTCTTCTGTGCCACTCTTGCATTCAGATTTGAATGCTTTATTCACCCCACCATCAACCCCACAGCACTTATGTACAGATCCATAATTCATTTTAATGTCTGTTTCCCCTAAAGATTATAAACTCTTTGTAGGAGGAAACATGTCTTCCAGCTCTCTGAGAAGTAGCCTGGCATAGTAGAAAGAGCATTGGCCTAGGAGTCAGAAGGATCTGGGTTCTAATCCCTAATCTACCAATTAATAATGTTGGTATTTGTTAAGCGCTTACTATGTGCAGAGCACTGTTCTAAGCGCTGGGGTAGATACAGGGTAGTCAGGTTGTCCCACGTGAGGGTCACATTTAATCCCCATTTTACAGATGAGGTAACTGAGGCACAGAGAAGTTAAGTGACTTGCCCACAGTCACACAGCTGACAAGTGGCAGAGCTGAGAGTCGAACCCATGACCTCTGACTCAAAGCCCAGGCTCTTTCCATTGAGCCACGTTGCTTCTCTAAGCTATTGATTGTGGTGTGATCTTGGACAGGCCACTTAATTTCTCTGTGCCTCAGTTTCCTCAGCTGTAAATTGGGGATGAAATACCTGATTTTCCTCCTACTTCGTCTGTGAACCCCACATGGAATAGGGGGTCTGTGTCCTATTTAATTTGAACCTACCCTACTTCTTAGAACAGTGTGTGACACATAATAAACATTTAACAAAAGTAAAAAAATGCTCTGTAAACAGTAAGCACTCAATAAATGGGAGTAATAGATTTCACCTTTTTTGAAGGTAAAACTGCGTTTTATAGTTCTTAATACTTCTGCACTATACATAGTGTTCTGTAAAAGGAAGTGTTCAGTATATGCTGTTGATGAGAGATTGGTGATGATGGGCATAATGATAGGAAAGAACGTGAAAGTTTGGAAAGAAGGATATGAGTACATTACCCTGAATTCAACTGAATTAGCACTAACAGTTGATGGAGTACCCCAGTTTAGGAATAGATTTCTAGGCATATACAAGGATGTTGGTTCAGGTCAGACCAGATCAGATCTAAAGGTATCCCAGGAACTTTTTCCTCATCTGGAACAGTTCGGGAAGCCTCTGGAGAATTACTAAAGTACTGTGGGACAGAGGTTAGATTATGGGAGACCACAGAATGAACTGGGATTCCTCCTCTCTGCTCAGCCACTTTAGGAACACCAGTATTCATGGAACTTTCCTACTTAACTTGTGGATTTCTGGGCTATGATTCATCAAGACCTGAAGTAGATTTTCCTTGGGCATCTGTTTACTGGAACTGTCTATTTATCTCACTCAAATTCCCACTCACTGATGTGGAAGCTCCAGACCCAATTAGCACTTGCTCTAAGTTGCAGTGTTTGTAAAAATAGACTATCAAAATATGTAGTATTGAAATATGGGTTATGCCAGCAATCTTAGTGCCAATTAACAAATAAAAATACATACATATGCATAATATATATGTTATGTATTTTTCCTTCACATTCAAAGATGACACCACAATTAGTTTTACTTATGAATGTGAACGTAGCTGAGAAATGATATGGAACTAATAGTTCTATAAGCACAATATAACCACAAATATTGTCCCTTCTGGTACTATGTTGTAAACTTTTGTTATATCAAAAAGTGACAACTAGCAGAAAATAATACACAGACAGTTCTTATTTTAAATGTTTTGTGTTAGGGCAAACTATAATTAAAATATTTCAAAATTATCCCCCATCACAGCTTTTCAACACAAGCATTACCCATTACAATGTAAACTCATTATAGGCAGGATACTTTCACTTGCTTCTCAAGCACTTAATACAGAGCATAGCCTACGGGGTGCTCAATAAATTACTATCAACTTTCTTTATGGCTTCTTAATTTATCCACTGTATTGGACATATTGAACCTTTCTCCCTGGGGAATCACTTTAATTATCAGCTAATACCATGCATTTACTTTGTCCATTCCACCTCCTAGACTCTCCTGATCCATCTCCCATTGTGCACTATTTTAGGGGATTCACTAAGAAAGGTCAGCAGAGGATGAGGAGGAGGAAGAGGAGGGTGTTAGATTGGATGATAATAATGATATTTGTTAAGCATTTACTATGTGCCAAAACTGTATTAAACACTGGTGTATAGTCAAGATAATAGAAGTTGACAAAGTCCCATCTTCCATGGGGCTCATAGAAGGCCAGGTACATTGCAATCCTGTGGCACACAATCTGACTGCTTCCTAGATGAATCAGAAATAAATACATTCTTTCTCTTTTTCTCTCTTTCTCTCTGCCTCACTTACTTCTCTTTTCCCTCTCTCTCCCTTCCATTTGTCTTCCTTTTATCTTTATTTTCTTCTCCCCTGCCACCTTCTCCACTGCTTAAATTGTATAAATTGTAAAATTGATTATTTGCACACCAACAGAGGACAGGTTTCATGTTTTTGGCACTTCTCCATGAAAGGATTACTGACCCCTGAGCTGAATGAGGAAGGGTTTTTAAAGCATATAGAAGATGCAATGAAATGGTCAAAGTGTGTTTGACCTGAACCTCCTCCTACTCACTTTCACAATCTGGGGAGTGCATTTCACTAGAGAATCACTCAAAATGCTCTCAGCTTATAACCTCAAAGAAAAGAAATCATTATGAGTATTTTAAATGGTTTTCTCTTTATAGGTAGTTTCAATACCTGATATGCATCGTTGTTTTCATTTCGTTAATCTAAACATAGTCTGTGAGCCCCACAAGGTACGGGAACTGTGTCTGACCTGATTATCCTATAATTGTCCCAGTGTTTAGTTCAGTGCTTCACCCATAATAAGCACTTAAACACTACAATAATGAAGTGTCTCAGTTTGCCTTCATTACTCCAAAATTCTCTGTAACTTCTTATACCTCAGAAAAGAGAGGCATGTTTGTTTTGTTCTAGGAATTCACTACTCATGCTTTTATTTAGTTATTTCTCTCTGGAAATATATTTGTGCCATGATATGCTGAGTCGCTACATCCTTAGGGAGAATATAGCCAGGAACAAGAGATAATTCAAAACAGGAGACATAGAAAAGGGCATTATGACAGCCATTTATTGTCAGAATGCATTTATTCTTTTGATCCAATGGAGCCTACATTTTTTATCTTCAGATGTAAATTTGATCCTTTTAAGCAAAATATGTTACTCTCATTCTTGTCACTTTAGCAAAAATAGCTTTCTTATTGTATGGGTTCAAGTACATTTTTTTAACAGACCAGAAAGAGAATAATTTTAAAATGATGCAATATTTTAATCAATTTTTCTAGATGGTTAGAAACCTTCTGCCTCCTTCTCTCCACAGAAACCACCCTCTCAAAGTTCACCAGTGATTTCCTTCTTTCCAATTCCAAAGGCCTGCATTCCATCGTAATCTTCCTCTACCCTTAGCTGACTTCAACACTGTCTACCACTCCCTTCTCCTAGGTATATTTTCCAACTTTTGCTTCACCAACACTGTCCTCTCCTAGTTCTCCTCCTATCTCTCTGGCTGCTCATTCTCAGCCTCTTTTGGGGGCTCTTCTCTGTCTCTCAATACCTTACTGTGAAGTGTATACCTATTGTTACATTGTATTCTCCCAAGCATTTAGTACAGTGGTCTCAGCACAGTAAGTGCTCAATGAATACTGTGAGCCTGTTGTTTGGAAGGGATTGTCTCTATCTTTTACCCAATTGTACATTCCAAGAGCTTAGTACGGTGCTCTGCAGATAGTAAGCACTCAATAAATACAATTGAATGAATGAATGAATGAATGAATGAATGAATGAAAGTCTCTCAAGGCTCAGTTCTGGGTCCTCTTCTATTCTCTTTGTACATATACTCTCTTGAAGATCTCATTCACTTTCATGGCTTCAACTTCCAACAGCAGAATTTGAGGCTGAGGGAGTGACAGTGTGGAGGAAGGTCAATTTTAGTGCAAGGGTGGGGAATAAAGGACTCACCCCATCCCTGGGAAAGGACTATGATACTGCTGAAGTAGGAATCAGCCCCCAGAGTCAATTTAGGGGCTTCTGGACCCATGCTACCTTTTGGGAGGTGCACCACTGAGTGAATCTCCTACTTTCCTACTTCCTCTCCTGAACATGGGAGATAGTTGGAGTGACTGTCATAGAGGTAGCATTTGGGGTGAGGTGGAAAAGTTCAAGGCATGTTCTCCATTGGGTCAGGGTTATAGTTTTGTACATACATAGAGTATATAACTTCTAGGGCTCCACTTGGTGTAAATATAATATGCTCCTCTAATGAGTAACTGTTTAGTAATTGTGGTATTTAAGCATTTATTACATACCAAGCACTGTACTAAGCATAGGAGTTGATACAAGATAATCAGGTTGGACACGGTCACTGTCATCTAGGGCTCACGGTCTAAGGGTGGTGGGGGGACGAGACAGGGAGTTAATTTTGTATTTTACAGATGAAGAAACTGAGACAAAGAAACATTCGATGACTTGCCCAATGTCATGCTAAGAAGAACATTAGAAACCAGGTCCCCTGACTCTGAGTCCTCTACTATTTCCACTAGGTCAAACTGCTGCCATTTATTTCACTGGTGATAGGGTAAGTAGCAGATATGGGCTTTCTAATACTAACAATGCCTGTTATATCATGTAATTTGATAAACCTTTCAAGGTAGTATTTTTTTTTTTGTAGAAGTCATAGTTTTCAATTGGACTGCAAGTGGAATGCTTTTTTTCTATTGATGTTGTCATCAAATCAAGGTTTCACAGGACATTTCAGAACAGTTCTCTGTCCTGTGCTTCTTTGGGAAAAAATATCAACAGGTGAATGTCTTATTATTATTATTATTATTATTATAGATAAACTTTAGTCAGGGTGATATGTTGACAGCCTGTCATGCTATTCAATATGATTTTTTAATATAACCTACAATTACTATAGCTTTTATCATTTAGACAAAGTTTGAAAAGTAATTTAACTATTTTATATAAATTTCCAAGATTTAGATTTTCATTTTCTTAGGCAATCCCATTTTTCCAATAAAATTCACCACTGTAACCCATCTTGCATCATTAACTGACATCTAAAATTCATCTTCTGATGCTATAACGAATAGCCTGGGGGAAGGGTAGGTAGGAATACATAACACATTAAATAACTTTCTGCACGTAGTGGTCTAATGATTTTTATATTTTTTTGGCATAGCTGAGGGTTTAACAGTAAACAAAGAAAAAAATGTAGTATGAAATTTATTATGGCAAGAACACATTATAACACATTTTAGCCTCACAGATAAATACAAAAATTGACCCTCCCATACCACAATTTACACCAGCTATTTTGTCCCTGTGCCACACAGGCTGAACAACAAAGATTGTGAAACAAAGATCAACAAGCTTCATGATCCTTCATACATCAGTACTGGTTTTGGGCCGGATTACAGAGCACCTTCAACAGAGATGGTTCTGTTGTCTGGATGCCTATATTTTCTATACCAACTTAAAAACTGCTATACTAACTCAATAGGCCAGAAGAAATAATGATTTGCACTGGCTAAAATCCCTTCTTCATTCATTTGCTCTTTTCAGAAAAGATATCTGACAAATATTTTGAGGGTCCCATAAATGTTTTCATAGTTATTTGTAAAACATTTTTTTTCTTTCCTGGAAGAAGAGAGTGGGTGGCATTCTTAGACAATTTCCAGGGTAAGCTTTCTCACTTGGCTTTGGAACCTTTCAATCAGTAGAATTTATTGAGAACATCTATTGTGCAGAACACTTACTAAGTATTTGAAAGAGCACAATAGAGTTGTTAGACCCATTCCCTGCCCTCAAGATGCTTTTGGTCTAACAGGGTAGATGGACATTAAAATAAATTTCAGGTAAGTAAAGCAACTGAGTATAAAGATCTGTACACAGTGCTGTGAGATGAGAAGACTTGAAGTGGCAGAATCTATAAATACTTAGCATGGGACTAAGTCTCTGTGAGAGGTGTTAGGGCGGAAGAATATGTTGCGGGGCGTAGGGGAGATGAGAGCTTAATATGAGAAGATATGTTTTCTGGAGAAGATAGAGCTTATTTCAGTAGACTTTGAAGATGGGAAAAATGCTGTTCTGTCAGACATATGGTGGGGAAGAGTTCCAAGTCATAGGGAGACATGACTAAGAGATCAGTGGTCTGGTAGGTGTGAGGAGGTTGCTATTACAAAAGTAAAATATGAAAATATGTGGGCTGGGTTATAGTGGGAAGGGAACAAGGATAACTAAGGAGGACAGAGGTGGTTGAGTGTCTTTAATCTAATGTTGAGGAGTTTCTGCTTGATGAAGTGGATGGTCAACTATAGGTAGCACTTCAGGAATGAGAACATGGACAGGATCTTTTTTTTTTCTTTTTCGAGAGGTGGAACAGGTAGTAGAGTGAAGTATGGACTGAAGAGGCTAGAGACAGGAGCAGGGAAGTCAGTGATATGACTTATGCAGTAGTCAAGATAGGATATGACAAATGCTTCAACTACTGTAGTAGGTAGCAGTTTAAATGGTGAGGAAGGAGAGAATTCTGGAGATGTTGTGGAGATAGAATTAGTAAGACATAGTGAATGATTGAATCCTGTAGTTGAGGAGAGAGATGAGTCAAAGATAATGTGGGTCTGTGAATCAAGTATGTTAGTGATGCTTCTAGAGTATTGGGAAAGAGGAGGAGAGAGTTTGGGAGGGAATAATGATAATAATAATAATAATGTGCTGTACTGTACTAAAAGTTGGGATAGATGCAAGAATAATCAAGTCAGACACAGAAACCTCCCCACAGGTGTTCACAGTCTGACAGACAAGAGATTTAAACCCTACTTAACAGATGGAGAAACCGAGGCACAAAGCCAGGATTAGAACCTAAGTCCCCTGACTCCCAGGCTGTCTTCTTTCCAGAGGCTACCCTGTTCAATTTTGGATTTGTGTTGGCAACAGGGAATCAAGATAATGATGTCCTGTAACAGAGTTGGTAGACATAGTCCTTGCCCACAGTGAGCTTACAATCTAGAGGAGGGGATGGACATTTAACTCCCTTTTCAGGCCCCCGTCTCCTGCCGACCCCATCCCCTACTTCCCCCCCCATGCCTTGCCCCTAACGATCTGGCCATCTACTTCATTAAGAAAATTAACACTATCAGGTCTGAACTCCCCAAAATCAACCCTTCCCCTACTCCATCCCCCCTCCTCTTGGTCCTCTTTTCAACTTTCCCACTCTTCCTAGTGGTATCTTCAGAGGACATCACCTGCCTCCTCTCAAGTGCCACCTGCTCCACATGCACATCGAATCCCTTTCCTTGACACCTTATAAAAACTCTTGTCCCTCTCCTCCTTTCCTCCTTAACTATCATCTTCAACCACTCACTCTCCAACGGCTTCTTCCCCATAGCCATCAAACATGCCCACGTCTCCCACATCCTAAAAAAAAAAAAAAGACCTTCCTTGACTGCACAGCCCCCTCCAGTTATTGCCCCATCTGTCTCCTACCCTTCCTCTCCACAGTCCTCTACATTCGCTGCCTCAAATTCCTCTTGACTCTCTCCCATCCCTTAACCTTAGGGGTCACTGAAGGTTCAGTTCTTGGTCCCCTTTTTTTTCTCCATCTACACTCACTCCCTTGGGGAGCTCATTAGCTCCCACGACCTCAACTATTATCTCTGTGTAGATGACACCCAAATCTTTATCTCCTCGCCTGTTCTCTATCTCTCCCTCCAGGCTCGCATCTTCTCCTGCCTTTAGGACATCTCTATTGGATGTCCTCCCGTCACCTCAAACTCAACATGTCCGAAACAGAGCTCCTTATCTTCCCTTCCAAACCCTGTCCTCTCCTGAACTTTCCCATCACTGTGGACACAGAATCATCCTTCCCATCTCACAAGCCCGCAACCTTGGTGTCATCCTTGTCTCCGGTCTCTAATTCACCCCGTATAACCTATCTGTCACCAAATCCTGCCAGTCTCACCTTCACAACATCACCAAAATCTGCCCTTTCTTCTCTATACAAAGCACTACCACATTAGTACAATCACTCATCCTATCCTTACTGGATTACTGTATCAGCCTCCTTTCTGACCTCCCAATCTCCTTCCTCTCCCCAATTTAGGCAGACCTAGACTTGCTCCCTTTGCTCTCCCCTCACCCCATAGCATTTATGTATATATGTAAATATCTATAATTCCATTTATTTGTAGTAATAGCTGTTTAGTTGTTTTGATGTCTGCCCTTCTGATTGTAAACCCTATGTGGGCAGAGATTCTCTTTATTGCTGAATTGTACTTTCCAAGCACTTAGTACAGTGCTCTGCACACAGTAAGTGCTTAGTAAATAAGATTGAATGAACAAATGAATGGGTTGTAGTAGAAAGACAAATCAGGTAGGAAGGGGCAAGTTGACTGAGTGCTGTAAAGTGAATGGTAAGGAGTTTCTGTTTGATGTGGAGATGGATAGACAACCACTGGATATTCTTTAGGAGTGGGAAAATGTGGTCTGAACATTTTTGTAGAAAAATTATCTGGACACCAGAGTCAAATATGGACTGGAGTGGGGACACACAGGAGGCAGGAAGGTCAGCAAGGAGACTGGTACAGTGATTAAGATGGGATAGGAAAAGTGCTTGGATTGACATGATTGCAGTTTGGATGGAGAGGTAAGGGTGGGCTTTGATGATGATGTGATGCTTGATCTCTTTTTTTAAAATGGTATTTGTTATGTGCTTACCATGTGCCAAAAACTGTTCTAACCTCTGAGGTAAATTCAAAGTAATCAGGTTGGACACACTAAGTGTCCCACATGGACTCTGTCTTCATCTCCATTTTCAGATGATGTAACTGGACCACAGAGAAATGAAGAGACTTGCCTAAGGTCACACAGCAGACAAGTGGTAGAGCCAGGGCAGAACTCACATCCTTCTGTCTCCCAGGCCCTTGATCTATCCACTAGGCCATGCTGCTTAAACTTGTTAAACTCTAAGTGCCAGGCACTGGGATGGATACAAATAAATAAGGTTGGACACAGCCCCTCTCCCACGTGAGGCTCATAGTCTCAATCCCCATTGTATAGATGAGGTAACTGAGGCCCAGAGAAGTTAAGTGACTTGCCCAAGATTACACAGCAAACATATGGCAGAGCCGGGATTAGAGTCCATGACCTTCTGACTCCCAGGACATGCTCTATTCACTATGCCTTGCTGCCTCTTCACTAAATCTGACTGGATTTAGTGACAGAATGAATATGTGGGTTGAATGGAAAGCTGAGTTGAAGACAATGTCTGGTTATGGGTTTGTGAGATAATAGAATGGTAATGCTGTCTACAGAGACATAAAAATCAGGGGAAGGTCAGGGTTTGGGTGGAAAAATAAGGAGGTCTATTTTGGTCTAGCTTGAGGTTTCGGCAGTACATCCAAATAGAGAGTTTTGAAGGCAGGACAAATATGAGACTGCAGAGGAGGAATGGACCTGATGGGTTTGGGATGTGGATTTGGAAATCATCTGCAAAATGGTAGTTGAAATCATGGGAGGGGATGAGTTATCTAAAGGAATGGGTGTAGCTGGAGAATAGAAAGAGACCCAGAAGCAGTGACTTAGTGGTTAGAGCACCGGCCTGAGAATTGGAAGATATGGGTTCTAATTCGGATCCACCACTTGTCCGCGATGTGACTTTGGGCAAGTCACTTCACTTCTCTGTACCTCAGTGACCTTGTCTGTAATGGGAATTGAGACTGTGAATTCCACATGAGACAGAGTCTGTGGACAACTTGATTTGCTTATATTCACCCCAGCCCTAAGGACAGTGCCTGACACATAGTAAATGCTTAACAAATACCATCACTGTTATCATTGACCAAGAACTGAGC
The DNA here is from genome assembly GCF_004115215.2 of Ornithorhynchus anatinus. Lineage (NCBI taxonomy): Eukaryota > Metazoa > Chordata > Mammalia > Monotremata > Ornithorhynchidae > Ornithorhynchus > Ornithorhynchus anatinus. The sequence continues at coordinate 115,679,902 of NC_041729.1, forward strand.
CTTGAGGCATTCCCACAGAGGAGTAGCCCGTAAAAGAGACTGACAGTGAGTGTCCACAGAGATAGGAGGATGAACCAGGAGAGTACAGACTCAGTGAAGCCAAGACCAGATAATGTTTATAGGAGAAGGGGGTGATCAACAGTGTCAAAGGCAGCTGAGAGATTGAGGAAGAATAGGATGCAGTAGAGGCCATTGGATTTGGCAAAAAGGAGAGAGTTGGTGAGATTTTAGAGAGTGGTTTCTGTGGAGAGGAGGGGAAGAAAGCCAGATGGGAGAGTGTCAGGGATAGAAAGGGAGAAGAGGAACTTGGGCAATGGGTATTGTCAATTTGCACAAGGAGATTAGAGAGGAATGGTAGGAGGGAGATGGGGCAATCACAGGAGGGAGCTGTGGGTTCAAGGAGAATTGTTTGAGGATATTGGAAAGCAAACAGCTAAAGATGATGTTCAGGGAGGGAAAAGGGGTGGGGACAAGTACTTTGATAAGGTGCGAACGGATGGGGTTGGATTTGCAGGTAGAAGGGCTGGATTTTGAGAGAAGGCAGGACATTTCCTCTCGAAATACTGCTGGGAAAGATGTGAGAATTGAAGAAGGGGTAGGAGGAGAGAGGGACTGGAGAAGATCAGGGGAGAGCTGAAGGAGATTATGCCTGATAGTTTCAATTTTTTAAATAAAATAGGTGGCCAGGTCATTAGGGAAAGAGATGGGGAAGGTGGAGGTACAGGGGACTTGAGGAGGGTGTTTAATGTCTGAAAAAACTGGAGAGGGCGAATGGTCATGGATGTCAGTAAGGATGGAGAGGGCAAAGTTAAAGTATGCAGGGATGAACTTGAGGTAGATGAGGTTGGCCTGGCATCTAGAGTTCCTTTAATTGAACTCTGTAGCTAGTACACAGCAACAAAAGAAGGAGCCTGGGGATAGGGGTGGGGTGGTGATCCAGGAGTGTGTGTTAGTGGTATAAAATTGGTGAAGGGATGCGTGAGCGAGAGTTGAGTTCAGTAGAGAGGGTGGTATTGAGGGTGTCAGTCTGGTCATCAATCTGGTGGTTTCCTGATTAGATTTTTGAACTGTGTACAGGTGGATCCTTGAGAGGTAAGAGGTGAGTTTATAGAAGAAAATAGGCTGGGTTGATGTAAATACAGGCAGTTGTTCAGTTGTAAAAATCCCCATCATTGGCCCCAGATGCCAGATAGCCACACTTGTTCTGTGTTTTCCACTGTGATTCAGGCCTAACTGCAGAGAGTGAGAAGATGAAGGAATTGCCATTTAATAAAAAGCAAAAATGATTAGAGAAGAAAATAAGGTGGCTATCTCTATAGCGAGGGAATCCAAAAAGATAGAGCAAAGAGAGTTTCTTCAATAAACTAAAACCTATCTCTCAACTTGTCACTTGTAGAGGAGGGAACATTTCAGCTGATTTTGTTGCTAAACCATTTAAACAGTCCCCTGAAGACATTGAAAGCACAGAAATGGGAGAAATATTGTAGTTTGTTACTTGAAGTAGCCCTGGAGCTTCTCAACATGACTAGCTCTGACAGCTGATTTAAATCCTCCACAGGGCTAAGAGAGGCAGGTAAAGGAAAGAGTGAAGAAATGTCAGTTCCTGGGCAGACACTGTAATATCGACAAGAGGAAAGGAATGCAAAAATAGGCACTGGGGAAGTAATTGTCAATATTAATTAAAGAGGTCCCAGTTGTTTCAATTTCATTCTTGGAGTGGCACCCATTTTTCTTTAGAATGATTCCCATTTCTTTTCTTGTATTCCAATCAGCTTTTATTTTACCATTCATTTCCCAGTCAGAGAACAGATTTTAAAGATAACAGCTTCCTGGGACTGGAGCAATTCTTCCTAATGATCTAGCATGGACTATGTGATCAGAAGGGTAATATGCTTCAGCAAACCAGGTGTTTAATTCTCCTTTCATTTCTCCATAGATTGAGTAAACAACTAAAATGGACTGAGATTAAAGGAAGCAAAATATACTTTGCCTGAAATTCTGTAAAATCAAGGGAAAATAGTATGGTTTTTGTCTTAAAAAAAAATCTAGGTAAGTTCCTGTATTAGTGTCCACGTCACTCAGTTGTGAGGTTTATACATGTTTGGATCTATTTAGGAGCAGTTTGAAAGGCTCACCTTTTCAGAAAATTTGCCTAATGTTTACTAAATACAACAGGTAAAAGTGAGCATTAACTAACCATGTAAATAAATACAACCAGCTTGGGACTTGTCAACATTAGCAGTTATAAAGAAAATGCTTTGTGGAAAGTGAGTTTGAATACCCCATTGGTAAATTACAGACAATGAAGTGCTGTACTTTCAAATTCTGCCAAGTACAATAAAGTACAATGAACCGCTTTGATTGTCTAGTAGTTATGTTTAAAACTGTCCTTAGAGTTTAAATAGGTTGCTAATGACAGTGAATTGTTTATCTAACTGTATGGCTGAAAAAATTAAATACGATTGAAGCATCCTTTCCACATTTTTCATGAGAAGAGATCATCGGATTCTATTTGCTATTTGTAGTGATGGTTTTGTTTTCAATTAGTCCCCTTTCCAAAAGCTGCCATAGCAAAAGATCCTTTCCATTTATGATCACTGCATATTAGCTTGTTTTTCTTCCATCTACTGACTTAGACCAATCCTTACATGTGTTGTATCATTTGAAATTGTACCTCATTGTATATTTAAAGTTCTTTCTGCTGTCCTTGTTTTACAATTCAGGTCACCATTCTAATAATAATAATGATGGTATTTGTTAAGTGTTTACTATGTACCAATCACTGTTCTAAGCACTGGGGTAGATGCAAGGTAATCAGGTTGTCCCGTGTGGGGCTTACATTCTTAAACACCATTTGACAGATGAGGTAACTGAGGCACAGAAAAGTTAAGTGACTTGACTTATCACACAGCTGATAAGTGGCAGAGCCAGGATTAGAACCCACTTCCTGACTCCCAAGCCCATGTTCTTGCCACTAGGCCACGCTGCTTCTCTAATCTTCTTAGACATTACTATAATGTATTTCCTCTTATAACCCTTCCAATGAAGCTGTGCTGTAATGATCAGTGATGACTGACTGCATTCTAGGATCATATTGTTTGCTACCCTATCTTGCAACTTGTAAATATGACAGGTGATTCTAATGAAACTACTCAAGATACTTATGGGAGAGCAGAATTTTTAAAGTCACATTGTCAAATAGATATTTGGATATTTCCACTAATCAGGGACCTTAGACCTTCTCTAAATTGTGATGTCTTTTAGGCATTATGAAAAGCTTCATTTGTTCCCTCACTTAGAAGAGGGAAGAGGGAACCAAGAGAGTCACTCTTTCATTCATTCATTGAATTGTATTTATTAAGCGCTACCTGTGTGCAGAGCAATGTACTAAGTGCTTGGAAAGTACAATTCAGCAATAGAGACATTCCCTGCTCATACCAGGTTTACAGTCTAGAAGGAGGGAGTCAGACATCAAAATAAGTAAACAGGTATCAATATAAATAATGGAATTATAGATATTTACATATATACACAAGTGCCATGGGCGGGGAGAGGGGGATAGAACAAAAGGATCGAGTTGGGCGATGCGGAGGGTGAGCTGAGTAAAAGGGGGGCTTAGTCTGGGGTACTCTATTGAGCCCTTGATAGTATAATTGAACAGTCATAGAGTCTAGCACTTAGAACAGTGTTTGGCATGTAGTAAGTGCTTAACAAATACCATTATTATTATTATTATCATTATAGAGGGGTTGGAGAGGAAAAAGTGGGGTCAGATAGGGCAAGACCTCTAGCCATCAGACTGTCGGGGACAGTGAGCTGTGTGCCCAAGAGAACTCAAGCTGTGAGTTCACCCTGTCTATTAAGGGTCCATCCCTGTAGGTTTGGAGTCCAGCTGCTAAGACTCTGGAGGAGTAAGGCTCCTGCCCCTGACGATTTGAAAAACTCGATCCCAGGGAAGCAAACAGGGAAGTACAAAGTTCTGGAGGGAGAAGTAGTAGATACAGAGAAAGGGAGTTGGAACTGAAATTATTTTGTTGCTATCTCTTTAAGAGTGTATTGAATATCATTGAGATCTCAGAGGTTTGTGTATGTCTGTAGTAGGGGTTGGAGAAGAAACTCCAGGCGCTCTGGAGACATGTGGACCTGGACAGCTGTGGGTGTGGAAGGAATGTTTTGTCCACGGGCTTCCTGCATCCAGCCCTGTTTAGGATGTGGTAAGCTAGTTCCTGCTGACCTCTTACCTTCAGGGAGAAGCCTGGGTTACATCTATGTCTACTGCACATAGTTGTAATTCATTGTACATATTTGAAATTCATTTATTTATTTATTCATGTTTTTCTCATCCTCTAGACTTTAAGCTCATTGTGGTCAAGGAATGTGTCTTTTATTGTTATACTGTACTTTCCCAAGTGCAATGCTTTGCACATATTAAGTGCTGAATAAATACGATTGAATAAATAAATGAATCTACCAAGTGGTGACAATGATAGGGGTGCAGGGACCTGGGGAGAAGTTAGTGGGGTGCCCAAAAACCTATAGTGGGACTAAAGGAGAACTAAAGGGTTTTAATACTCAGCAGAAGATCACTGGGGTCCGCCTCTCCTAAAGTGAATTGGAGAGCCCTATCAGATAGGATTTAGAACTAAAGACCATCAGTAATGCCACAGGAACCACCCTAATTCTATCTAGTAAAGAATACTCTTGGTTTCTCTATGTAGTTTGCTACTTTGCCTATGCATAGTGTGGCTATATTCTGTCCAGATAGCTGAATTGAATTCCATGTCCAGTTCTGAATCACAAATTAGTATCACTAGTAGCATTCCAAATGTTTATAATCACTGGTAATCATCCCCCCTACAAAGAGGTAGAGCTGCTCTAGAGAAGCAGTTGAGCTTAAAGGAAAGAGCAGGGGCCTGGGAGACAAGAGAACTGGGTTCTAATCTCTGAAATGCCACTTGCCTGCTATGTGACATTGGGCAAATCATTCAACTTCTCTGGGCTTCAGTTTCCTCATCTAGGGATTGGATATCTCCTCACTTTCTGATTTAGACTATGAGCCCAATAATGGGCAGAGATTGTCTGACCTGATGCTCTCGTTTCTGACCTAGCATTTAGTACAGTGTTTGGTACACAGTAAGCACTTAACAAACACCGTTATTATCATCATCATCATTATTACTGTGTTCACATTGGTTGTTGCTCATCCTGTCTATGGCTTTAAATTGTTTTAAAGGTGCCAGTAAACACTGGGAGTCTTTTCCCCCTTCCTGCTGGCAACTTACCAACAGAATTCAGCCTTCAGAAACTGCCCTATTATGAGCAGGATAACACAAACACTTAAATACACATTTTTTTCTAAAGACCAGTTGCCTCCTGTTACATTATTTTTTTTCTGTCAAAAAGGCAGTCATGGATAAATGTGACATCATTTTAAAAAGTAGAAATGGGAAAAAAATGAATATTTGCAATTACTGCTCTCAAAAATTAATGAGCACTGTGAGTACAAATTTTTGCTAAAGCCCTTCTAGACTGTAAGCTCATCTGCTACACTGTAAAACTTGTGGGCATGTAAAATGCCTCTTATATTGTTATACTGTACTCTCCCAAGTGCTTAAATACAGTGCTTTGCACACGGTAAGCACTCAATAGATGTATGATCGATTGATAAAAAAAAACTTGAAAATACTTAAATATCTATTCAAAATGCCAGAGGTAGAAAAACAATGCACTTTTCCAAATCAGCACATACAAAGATTAAGCTTCTATCAAAATTTTCTTAGAACATACCTTATACATATATTTTCAAAGAACAAAATACTTATAAATACACTAATTAATTGGAGGTATATTTAACTTGACAAAAACCTCTGCAGTACTTGGAAAAATATTTGACAGAACTGGTATATTCACTGATAAATTGATAAAGCACTTTAAGCTCTTTGGAAGAAAGATGCTTTGTATACAAAATAAGTATGTGCCCATTAACATCAGTCCTATTGGAAACTGCAAAAAAAAAATTAAATTTTTATCAAAATCTGTCTAAAAAAGTGAATTATCGATTTTTGCTTAATGAAGTTTCAATATATTCCTAAGTGTATCCATATATATAAGAGAAAATCATAAGGTAAAATTAATGAAGAATACAATGGAAAGTTAGTACTGGAGATAAAGTGGGATATCTTGCAGATTCAAACAGGATAAGATTTGGCATAACATGTGAAAAGCTTTAAAAAGAAACAATGTCACCATCAGCATTTATTTTGCAATGTGTAAATGCCAGGAACTTGACCTGTGTAAGCATTGAAATGACTGTTTTCCATTTGGACTCTTTTAGTCTACTTTCTTTTCTGGCTTTCCATACTTAAAGCAAGATGTAAAACATTACTTGTTCATCATTCCCAAACTCCTCTATTATAGATCTAAATATTATAACTGTATTTTAAAATATCTATTCTTTGTCCCAAATCATAGATTAGAGAACTATCCAGCAGTTTCTGCACAAAACTCTATATTGTCTAAAGGCAACCTCAGTAGTCTTTGTTTTACTCTTCTCTCTTGCTTCTCCAATTTTGCACCCCAATTCTTTTCCCAATCATATCATCCCTCATTGGTACTGAAAGTTTTAATTAGCTTTTCTCTTCTGCCCCAGTAATCATTGTTATTTTTTTTCTGCTTGGCTAACTTTTGTACTCTAGTCTAGTCTGTATTCATTGTTTCATTTTATATATATACTTCATATTTTAAAAGTAGTAAAGGGTAATGTTTGGCCTATTTTCTTGATGCCATTAACTTAAGCTTTTATTGTCTCTAAATTGCTCCTAATCATATCATCTTTGCTTTGGAATGTTACTGGACTTATAGGTGCCACGTGGGATGTTAGGGGTTTTATCATCCGTATTTGTAATGATATAATTTCTGTCTGAAACCTGTCTTCTATTCATTCAACTATAGGGTACTTTTGATGGATTCATACATTGATTTTACATATTATAAACCTATCAGGAATCCTGTAAACCTCCAGCAGGATCATCTGAAAGTCATGATTCATCCTGCCAAAGGCTTTCTCCAGATCAATCTTATTAAGTGCCAACTCAACCACACTTCCTTTGTGAATACAAAAATTTCTCCTAAGTGCATTGAGCATACAGCAATCCGTTTGTATTTTACTTGACATCTTTTCACACTGGATCATTACTTCTCAAACAATATTCAACCTTTTATTGATGTTATCACATATTTGTTATAATCTCTGTTCAGCTGTATGAATAGCCTCCAATTCCTTTCATATATTTTTCCCCCTTTCTGAGACAATATGGGAATAAGTGTCTGTATCATTAATTTTACCATCTTGCCCTTGATCCCATTTTTTGAAAAGTCTTTTGTGAGTTCATTCAGGCATGAATCTAATTCCTAACACAAATGCCTGCTGTGAACTCTATCTTCTCCCTTCTTTTGCCACTATCTTAGCAGATATTTTGTATTTGATTTCCCTTCCATTCTTGTTTAATATGCTGGTTAGAGGAATCAGGTCAAAACGGGGATAACCCCAAAGGCATTTTCAAACAGATTGATAAAGCTAACCTTAACAGGCCTGGGTGTCATCTTCTTGTGAGTCCTAGAGAGATTTAATGACAAAATTCATAAAAATGCACAATCAACTGTATTTAACTGATGATGCATGAGGCTCACTATTGAAATTAAGGCCCCATGCAAAAGAATATGAGCAGCAGAATAATAGTTTGAGTAGTGACACATTTTTTGACGATTGTGTTTCTACTTGGACATGGATTTCTGTTGGGCCTGTCCACCTTACTCAGGGGGATCTTAGTTCATTAGCCATTTCTACTGATGACAAAATCCCAATCAACATTTCCCTATTCACAGAGCTGTACCTAAGAACCTAGTTTTCCCAATTCCCAGAGCCATGCTCTTTCCACAACATGAGGTATAATGTTCATCAATAAGAAGGGTTGCAGAAGCAACCCTATTATTCATAGATTGGTTAAATTCATTGGTATGCCTGAAATTAGTTTCATCCAAAGAAACTCCCACAACCTTAATGATGAAAGGATAATATGGGAAAGATAGTACATTTGGTAAGATGAAATCATGTCTCATTTATCTGTTGGAATTTTTTGAAGAAATTAAAATAATTTTGAGAAAGAGGTGTTCATAGACATAATATATTTTTATTTTCAAATAGAAGCCTGAAACATTATGAATTTGGAAAGAATCCACTGTCATGGAAAGATGTTGCTTAAAATATAACGTGGGGGATTCATTCCAGAAGAACACATTCAGGATAGTGCTTGTGATCATTATGCTGCTGCATCACTGCTCTAGGCAGATGTACATGCATTGTCCAGAGAAAATTCCCCAACTGCCATCTCATTCTATCATGCTTAATGAAAACATATTTTAAAAGCAAAACTGACTGCATAAGAAAATTACTGGGAGGATAAATGGCTTCTTTATTGGAAAATCTGGTAAAAACTGTGGATTCTCTGAGGGATTAAATTAGGACCAGTTTTATTTAAAAGATTCATAAATGTTCCAGTGGCCTAGTGGAAAGAGTAGGAGCCTGGGAGCCAGAAGACATAGGTTCTAATTCCAGCTCAACCTGTTACTCTCAGAGTGACCTTGGTTAAGCCACTTCTCTGTAGTTTCCTCATCTTCAGAATGGAGATTCAGGGCCTATTCTCTCTCTTACTTAGACTATGAGCTCCATATCGATCCTGATTATTATGTATCTACCCAGAAGTTAGTGCAGTACTCCGCACAGAGTAAGCACTCCATAAACACCACAATTATTATTATCATTATTATTATTAATAGGAAGAATAAGAAGAGAAGGAAGAGGAGGAGGATGATGGCAGGATGAGGACGACAATAACAACTCCTGGATAGATGCAGTTTAATCAGGTCAGATGCAGTCCCAGTCCCACAAAAGGTTCACAGTATAAATAAGACGGTGAACAGGTATTGAATCCCCATTTTACAGATGAGGAAATGTCACCTGTCACAGTGGTATGGTTTGAGGATAGGCACAGAGAGAGTTAGAGGCCAGAGTGAGAAAGGCTGTGCCATGCAAAATTTATTCTCTGTGGTGAATTGAACTTTCCTCTTTGAAGGAATACCCTTATTTTTAGTTATTAACGTGCAGCAAATTAAACTTCTCTTTAGGGAGGAATGCACTTATGAGTTACTCACACATAGTGAAGCACCTTACTTCCTCCCACAAATGCTTCCCGCTTGGAAGGAATTTGCTTATGTGTTATATGTACATGACAGAGCACCTACTTCCTGCCCACAAACCCTTCCCTTTTGGGAGGAATACATTTATGGGTTACTTGCACATGGCAAAACACCTACCTTCTGTCCACAAATTCTTTCCTCTTGGGAGCAAGTCTCTTATACATTACACAATCAGCTCTCAGCATGTCACTCATCTGTTGAATGGCCCTTCACTTGATGCAGGCAGAGAGGGCATCCCACAGTCTGGGCAGGGGCAACCTGAAACAGGTTGATGCAAGTCTAAATCTGCTGTGCAAAATGTTAGAAATGGCAGGTATTTATCCTTCCAGCCCAATCAGACTTCCAGTTTCTGCTTGTTCAATCTCTGTTCCATCCCCAACACTGCTCTTCCTTACCTTATTTGGTTGGCATGGGGTCATGCACCACCTTCTTCCACGTTCCTGGTCTGGGGTGTGTCCAAAGGCTTTGGTCATGGAAATGGTTCCCTGCCTGGGCTCCTGAGTTCCACTTTGCTAGTTGGGGCAGTTATGAAATAGCATTCTGATATTTAGGTGGCTGGTGCCCTGGTTCACTTTGGAAGAGAAAACTTGAAGCACAGAGAAGCTAAGTGACTTGCCTAAGGTCACACAGAAGACAAGTGTTACAGCTAAATTTAAAACCCAAGATTAAAATAATTGTCATGGAGGTGGTAGTTGAAGCCACAGGAACAGATGAATTCTCCAAAGGAATGCAAAGAAAGAAATCTAGATTTGAGCCTCAAGAGGCACCTACAGTGAAGAAGTGAAGATATCAGAAGAGACATTCTCCTCAGAATTTAGAAGACCAAGCAGCCAGGACTTTATACAAAATTAGGACACCACATATTTATTTTAGCCAGACCATGGGAGGACTGTGGTAGAAGGTAAATCATCTTCTAGTGTAGCAAATGTGTGGATAAATTTAGAGGAAGCAGCATGGTGTAGTGGAAAAAGCATAGGCCTGAAGGTCAGAAGATTCAGGTCCTAATCCTTGCTCTGCCATTTGTCTGCTGGGATCTTGGGGAAGTCACTTAACTTCCCTATGTGTCCGTTTCCTCATCTACATAACGCAGATTCAATACCTTTTCTCCTTACTACTTAGATTGGGAGCCCTGAGTCAGTCAGTCACAGTCAATTTAACTGGGCACTTACAGTGTGCTGAGTACTGTACTAAGTACTTGGGAGAGTAAAATGTAGCAGACACATTTCATACCCATCATGAGCTTACAGTCTAGGCGGGGAGACAGACATTAATATAATATAATATCAGGGGCAGTCGGACATGGATATCTCTTAGAACAGTGCTTTCAACATAGTAAGCATTTAATAAATGCCACAAATATTATTGAGAAATTACTCTTTTTTTTATGTTCCCCAGTTTTCTTTGTAAATACTTTTATATCTGTCTCCTTTATAATCATGAAAACTTCTAATATGCAAGGTGCATACTTTGTGCTTCTATTGTGCTTCTATTTTACCTAGGTTGTGCTCATTAAGGTTCTATAACAAATCGGTGCTTTTTGCACTACAGAACACACTCAGGCAAATCCTTCAAGAAGATCCCATAAAGGAGAGGTTTTTAATGCCTCTTGGTCAACAATCTGCATAGTTTAAATTACAAAATCTGGAATATAAATTTGTTGTAGGCAGGAAACAGGGCAACTCTCTTGCATTGTACTTTTCCAAATGCTTGGTACAGTGTACAAGCATGTACAAGCTGTGTACACAGTTCTGTACACAGAAAGCACTAAATAAAGACTAATGATTGAGGTTGGCCAATCTTCTGAATGGGTGGTGAAGCTGAGCATGAAAGCAGTGGGGCTTTTCCCTGGAGCTGACCTTGACAGGAGAGGTAGGGCGAAGGATATGTCCTGCAGTCTATGCAGGTTGAGGAGTGGGGACCCCCATGGCTGGGGCAGCGGGACCCCACTCTGGGCCGCCACAGCTGTGGTTCTCCTGGCCAGGCATGGAGAGATGCCACCAATTCCACCAGCACTTCTACTGCCACCCCCACATCAAAATCCCCCTGCCTGAGGTTCCACAACCACACCTAACAGAGAGGATCCAAAGGAGTAAAATAAGCAGCTTTGTCCTGGCTTCTTGAAGACCGATGTCCCGGGAGGGATGGAGAGGCCTCAGTGGAAGAGGTGGGAGTTAGGGCTCTCCAGTAAGGGCATGGAGAGCTGTTGCTGCTTCAGCCTCTCCATCGTCCTTTGTGACTCTGCTTCTGAAGAGCCAGGACACAACCACTTTGTTTATTCCTGTGCCTCTTCTCTGTTCAGGGAGAGTTGTTGCTGCTGCTGCTTCTGTCTCTTTCACTGGGGCAGCTGGGGAGCAGACCTGGGATAAGCAGAGGGAGAGATCAAGAGGACTCTACATAAATGGTTTAAGCTGGGACTCAGGCTGGCATCAGATTGCATCACATGCCTAGCAGATGTCAATCATATAGGGGAACCAGCACCACGTTGGATCGTAGTTCAATCTCTTTGACTAATAATAGTAATAATGTTGGTATTTGCTAAGCGTTTACTATGTGCCAAGCACTGTTCTAAGCGCTGGGGTAGATACAGGGTAATCAGGTTGTCCCACGTGAGGCTCACAGTCTTAATCCCCATTTTTGCGGATGAGATAACTGAGGCACCAAGAAGTCAAGTTACTTGACCAAGGTCACACAGCTGACAGGTGGCCGAGCTGGGATTAGAACCCATGACCTCTGACTCCTAAGCCTGTGCTTTTTCCACTGAGCCATGCTGCTAGGTAGAATTGATAGGGCTCCCAGACAAAATTGTAAGCCAACCAAACACCTCTTATGCAAATAACACCCCATCTCGGACCCCTCATAAAAGCATCTACTACCTCTGATGCTATTCTCCTTACCCTGGGAACAGTGGGACTCACTACTGATAGCATTACCATTGAGAAAGAGGTTGATGATAAGCAATTTCCCTTATTTTCCCCTCTTTCCTATAGAGCATTCTGGAATCTAGAAAGACATTTCTTCAGGTATTTAGCGTCATAAATACAGGAAGAAAGATTTGAACAGGTGAAAAATTTGACCGGCTCTCTCCTATAAAAATTATCTTGTGATTCTGGTTTTATTCTTCATGAGGAAAAAGGCTTTGTTCTATCTAAGTCACCCTGACATGCTGTAAGGTTGCTAAAAAGGGAACACACAAATATTCTGAATTGAAATAAAAAGAATTATGATTAAGTATTTGTTTCAACAATTTTTCATCAAATATTTGTCTAGAAAATTCCATATACTAAAAATATAACAGCAGAACATTTTACAAATTAAAATCAAAATATTTTAAAATATTTTTTGATTTTAAAAGCAGAAATGGTAACTACTTTTCTGTCTTTGCTTGAACTGTCTGCATAGGCAAGTATACATTTCATTTCTACAGGATTTTATGTCTGTAGTCTAAATTTGTTTTATCAGTATACATTCACTTATTCTTGGAAGGTGTCGGTGAAGACATATGTATTTCTTCAGTGTTTTGACATTAAGATAGTGACAAGTTAATTAATTAAAACTGGCACATTTGTTGTGAAAAAGTTGCACTGGTAAATTACAAGCCAAGACCTTTATCATGTCAATCATAATGGAATTTCTGCCCAGAAATAAATTAAAATATTAGGATCACTGAGTGCTAAAATACGTTTCTGGTACATTGGTTTTAACTGCTGCGGCTAGGTTCAGTATAAATGAAATGGATGAAAATGATTTCTCCAGCAGTATGCAAGTTCCTAAAACAAAGTCTTGAGCATTCACTTCTGTATGTTTGGTTTTTATTACACATTGACATTAATATTATTTCCTAAAATATGTCTACAGGAGTCCCCCAACATGCCTTTCTTCTTTTAGGGCTTTCATGAGAGCCCTATCTAATGTTAATGCATTTCTTACATAAGCATTTTTTATGGCACCCTCTCAGTTCAAGCTAATGCTCTAGTTTTGCAGTGTGCACCATCAGTTACCTTCCTTACTTTTAAAGTACGTTGACTGGATTGAATGAGTGATGCAGAAGGGAGTGGAAAAAAAGGAAAAGAGTGTGAGAAGAGGAAATGGTGTCCTGTCTAAACTATGATGGAATTATGGCTGCCCTCGTCCCCTTATCTGATCTTCCTTCACTAGGTTAAGGGGTTAATTTAAGGCAAAGATGTTAGTCATCTCAACTGATTGGTTACTGCCAATATGAACCATGTTACGTCACTGGTTCTACATCCCCATTTCCTATTTTACTACAGAAGGGGGTTCGGAGCCAGGTCCTTGCTGCTGACAGAATCTGAAACTTAATTAGGAATAGAGAATTGGAGAGAAAGTTTCCAAAAAATCAAAATCAATATCCTTCTCCATCCCCAGCCCCACTATCCCTGCTATAGAGGGATTTGGAGCTGGGGTTTCCGCTTCTCCTTGCCTGAAAGTGATTGCAGCTCTTTCAGCCACAGAGCCACAGAGTGGGACAGAGAGGAGGAGGAAGGCGTAGAAGCTGGGCTCACAAAGATCCCACCAGAGCTGGCACACTGCCACCCCACTTCCTTGGAGCACAGACACACAGAGGGGAATAAAGAGGAAGTGGAGAGGGGCTGTGAGGAGTAGAAACTATGCTCACCCAGTGTCCCACTGGAGCTGGGTCTGCTCGCAGGTGACCCCAGCTCTTGGGAACACGAAGCTACAGTGGGTGATAGAGAGGAGGCAGAAGGGAGGCCCAGGAAGGGTAGAAGTTTCACTTACCCAATGTCCCAATGGAGTTGGGGCCATCTGCAGCTGCCCCCTACAGCTCCTCAGGGCACAGAGCCATAAATCACTCAAGCAAAAGTATTTATTGAGCACTTAACATGAGCAGAGGGCTGTACTAAGTCCTTGGGAGTGTACAGCACAACAGAGTTGGTATTGGTAGACACATTCCTTACTCTCAACAAGCTTACAGTCTAGAAGAAACTTACACAAAGAGAAGGCCCCGGTGGGTGGGGGAAAGGGGGACTCCTGGAGGGATAGAAACCAGACTCACCAGTGCCAAGGAATTTATTTTGTATTTATTTTAAAATAATAGGAATGCTTGCACTACTTCTTGCTAATCATATCCTCAGATGGAAAGCTCCAGAACCAGGGGATTTGTTTTTTATTTAGGGCTGCACTAGCACCAGTTCTCTGGTTCCTTCCTCTTCCCTCTGGTAGCCCAGAGAGAGGCAGCAGTGGCAGTAGTCGGGGGCAGGAGACACCTGGGAAACCCCACTGGTTTTCTAAGAAGTTCTGCTAGGAAAAAACAGGTGGGAAACCCCAAGCTGCAGCAGCCCAGACTGAGTCCCATCTGCTGTAGGGATCAGCTATAGGTTCATCCACGCATGCTTCAGTTTCAGAGGAAATTCTTCAATCAGCCTAGGTTCCTTCCTCCCCAGCGTCAGAGAAAGTCTCATTTCCCTCTTCTACAGGTCCTCCTCCTCTCCAGATCAGGTGAACTAGTCATTCAAACTGAGAGAGACAGATTGCCCCAAAGACTTATGAAAATATCACTTGACATATCATCTTGAAGAATTTTACCTGAATAATGAATGCGCTATAGTGAAAATGTGACACCAGTCATGGTACCTTTTGTTTAACCCTCTACTTGAATCTAAAACCACAATTAAAACATATTTATGTATCATCCATCTATCTGTCTGCCTATCATCTCTCAATTATTTATGTAGACAATAGACTGTAAGCTCATCCTCTAGACTGTAAGTAAGCACATTATAGGCAGGGAAAATACCCACTAATTCTAACCAAAAGCACTTAGTACAGCACTATACACATAGTAAGCACTCAAAAAATACCATTGATTAATTGATTTAGTGCTCATCTCTCAAACCATGGGATATACATTCGAGAGGTTACTGCAAGAGACACCGAGTAAGCTGTTTTTTGATTGTTTGTTTGTTTTTTGGTATTTGTTCAGCATTTACTATGCATCAGGCTCGTAGTACTGTACTAAGTAGGTGCCAGTTAGGTTAGACACGATCCATATCTCACATGGAGCTCATGGTCTTAATTCCCATTACACAGATGAAGAAACTGAGGAACAGAGAAGATAGTGACTTGTCTGTTAACAGCAGACATATGGTGGAGCTGGGACTAGAACCTACAACCTTCTGACTTTCAGGCCCATGCACTAGACCATGCTGCTTCTCAAGTTGTGAGCGAAAAGGAAAAAAGTCAGTCTAATGAAGTATTTCTCTCCTTCCAGTTGACACTGAGATCCCAGGACTCACTGCACTCTCCAGTATTCTCTTATTTTTCCTCATCAGAGTGTTAGCATAGGAAAGTAAAGGTACCATGATGTGGAAACAGAGTCCTGATCCTCTCAACCATGCAGCTGAATATCAAGAAGATAAGTTTTTATTCTGTTCCTCCAGTTTGTGTGTGTTGCCACTGTTCATTAATTCAGTAGTATTTACTGAGCACTTGAGTGTGCAGAGCACTGTATTAAGCTCTTGGAATGTACAATTTGGCAACAGATAGAAACAATCCCTGCCCAACAATGGGCTCATAGTCTTAAACGGGGAGACAGACAGCACAGCACTGTTGGGGATGGAATACTGTCCTAGATGGAACATTGGTCTGACCCAATTAAGGCATTCACATACAAACACAGTTGGCTCTGAAAACTGCATCTTAAACTGAAACATTGTAAATAGGAACAAATTTATTCCTAGGAACAATGTTCCAAATGGGGATTTGGTTCCAGAACTGAGGTCAGAAAACCGTTTTTTTTTTTCCCTAAATGACCCAGAATAGTGTACTTATTTTGTTATAATTATATCTAGGTTTTTTTGCATTATTTGTAACTGTATTTTTGATGGAAATATTAGATGCTGGCTTTCATTTTTTTCTGGGGAAACATTCTGTATTATTCACCCATTATCACCAAAGGCTCTTTTAAATCACCATGCAAATCCTGGCCAGATGCCATATTTATTTTATTCTTTCTAAATTTCCTTTTGTTAAGTGCTCTTATTCAGTATATAGAAGAGAGATGGCCTCAATCTTTAGTCCAGTGAGTCTAATGGCTACTGAATAAATTAATCAATCATATTTATTGAGCACTAGTTATATGCAGAGAACTGTACTAAGTACAAGTTTAGCAGGACGCTAAGAGGCAAGAGTTGGTAGGCAAGATTCCTGCTCTCAAGGATCTTACAGTCTATCTATATATCTCTATTTATCTATATATAGATATTTGTATTGAATCATTCGAAGCTAAACTAATTTCAGTCCTCCTGATGATTTTGCCTCCTTCTCTCCCACATCTCTTCTCTATTTCCCTCTATTTGCTCCTTCACCACATCTTTTAAAACTGTTTCTCCTTTCACCCACACCTCCCATGAGCCACTCTCCACCACCCACAAATCTCCCTCCATCACCCACACCCCAGGAGCAAGAGTCATTCAGGAATTAGTTTTGTAAAATCAAAACAATTGTGTTGAAAAGTGAAACAGGGTTTAAATTTTGAAACATTGTGTCATTGTGAGACTTGAACTGTTTTATATTATTATTCACTGTCTGTACTTAAAAGATTTAGACTTGTGGATTATCCTCCTCTCTCTCCTCATCCTCCTCCTTGTATTTTTCACATACTAAACCAACCAAAGGATTAGAGAAAAAAATACGGTAAAAGAGAGAACAACCAAAATAAAATGATGCAGATGAGGGAGAATGAAGGAGAAGGGCAGACTGCTTCTTAAAGTATTTATTAAAATATTTGTTTTGAAACATTATTTTACTCTGGAGACTATTTAAAATGTATTTTGTTGTTTCCTCTATCATGTTGAGAATTTTGTGAGCAGTGCAGTGTTCATTACTAATTCATGACATGCTTAGAGACATGCCAGTGTAACACATCATTTATAATTAATAAAGTAGCCACTCTGTGCAGAAGAAGACTACTAACTTTGAGTCAAATAAGAGAGCATTTTTCATTTTAAAGAAATACTACAGGCAACTGAGATTGCTATAACTCAATGTGCTCCCTAGGGACAACATCAAGCAGCATGATATATGTATATATGAATTACCTTTACCTGTGGGTTACAATATTCTTATTAATTATTTAGCAAATGATTTCCCAATATGTCTGTCACAAATCCTGATTTGGAATAAAGAAAATAGAATAATGGCTATCGTTCTGTCCCTTTGGATAATCATATCTCCAAATTGTACTTAGTGTGATTATCATTGAAAGTCAGGTCATTTAATTCTGCTTTCAAGTATGTATTTTTAAATCAACATGGAGCTTTAGTTATTGAAATGAAGATGACCTGAGGACTTTTCCAATAATTTCTGAAAAAAATGAATGTTAAAATGCAACTGAATAACTTATTACTGACATAGTTAAAAAATACATTTCATTAGCCCCCGAAGAAGAGTGAGTTACTTGACCATGCTTGACATTGTCACATTAGCTATAAGAGAAAATAAGACTCTATTATTCAGTTGCTGAAATTGTAACTTACCATTTTAGTTAAGATCCAAAGCCTTGAAACAAATGATAATGAATCTTTACTTGAAGTGGAGGGATATAAACATACAGCGGAGGGATTTGAGGGGAGAAAAGATGTATCCTAAGTGAAATTTGAAGAAGATGATCTAGGCAGCAGTTTGGAATATGGACTGAAGGAAGGAGAAGCTGGAGACAAGAAGGCAGGTGAGGAGATGATCTGTTAGCACTATTCTTATCAGTACTCCCCCCCGCACTACTCCCCTACTTGTACTCTCAGTCCTCTAGAGTATTTTAAAGTCAGTACTGTTATACTGAAGGAACTAAACAGCACTGAATTTGCAGTAGAACTCTTCAGTCCTAAAGGGGAATTACAGACTTGGATCATGTTTACGTGAGTGTGGCAATCTGATCATAAGACTACATTGGTCTATTACTTACAATCAGGCTTGTTAGCTACAGATATTACAGATATTAAATATGATTACTAAAGTCATGCAAAGCATATGGAATAGCTGTAATTAGGTAGTTTGACCATAAATTGCAATTGTATTTCATTCCATAACTGGGCTATCATGTTTGTGAAGACGCCAACTAAGAACAACATATTCTAAAGCCCATGTCCTCTGATGTAGCTTTCATTCCATCTGTGAGCATTGGAAGTGTTATGTGATTAATAAAACGTAACTTAAACAATGTTTTCTGGACTGCAGAGTAGATATTCTTCCATACAGTAATTGGTCATGCATGTAAAAATCTACTTCATTCGTGATTTGAATCACTCTATACCTGAAGAAATATATTTGTGCTTCATTTAGAATATAATTCAAATCACCAAGTTGCATCTGTGTTAACTGGCAGAGAAAAGCAACTCGATCAGGACAGTAAGAGATTCAGAGATATCCTTGTGTCATGCATTACTTAGAGATCTAGTACTCTTTCATGGCCAAATATGAAGAACAATATTTAAACATGCTAAGCATTAACAAGGCAGAAGTTATTCCTCTCCCTATAGGGAGCAACTTCTGAATTTTCTCTTGAATTCTTATAACAACCTGAATTTAATATAGGGAACAGTTATGACCAATTTAAGAAGCCCAAATTACATTATTCTCCGATCTTCAAATTTGCAACCCATTGAGCAAATGTGGTGATAATTAGTAACTACCTTATTATATCCATTTTTAGCAGATTTTCAGGCCTGCTGAAATGTTTGTTAATGATAATAGCAATAAAAAATCACAGCAAAATCAAACAATATTAAAATTCTCAGTAAACAATCTAAGTAAAAGATCATTATCAATGAATAAAGCTACATCTGATTGAAATTCTTTACATATTACTGAAGTGGGCCTAATTATGTTTCCAAATTATGCAGTATCAGAGGAGACTTTCCAATAGAACTCACCTTCTAAGATTTTGTCATCACAACTATTAACACGAGGTAGTGTGGTTTTAATAAATTTAGAAGCATAAGCTTCATTAGCCTGGAGCTGTTTGGGTGTTTTAGAGAAGCAGTGTGGCTTAATGGAAAGAGCATGGGAGTGGGAGTCAGAGATCATGGGTTCTAATTCTGGCTCCACCACTTGTCAGCTGTGTGACCTTGGACAAGTCACTTCATTTATCTGTGCCTCAGTGACCTCATCTGTATAATGGAGATTAAGACTGTGAGCCCCAAGGGGGACAACCTGATTATCTTGTATCTATCCCAGCGCTTAGAGCAGTGCTTGGCACATAGTAAGCATTTAACAAATACCATTATTATTACCATCATTTATATTAAAATAGGATTTAAAATGAAATGAATAGAAACTTTCTATATTAAGAACATCCCAGAGGAAAATAGAGGACAGAAAGGTTGGCCAGAATCTGATTGCTGCTCAGAACGAGCTCCAGTCACTATGGCTGAGTTGTACTTCCAAATACAATAATGATCAGTGTCAATGAATAATCAGTATCACAGCTGGAAAGAACATCAGGGGAGAGAGGTTTCAGTACTGTAGACCCAGAGATTATGGGGAAAAAATTACAGAAAGCTTTCTACCATGTCCTTGAGGCCACAAGACCACAGCATACGGTCTAAGGCTTTTGCTTAGGGAAGAGGATAGAACAGGTTTTTATGTGGAAATTACTTGAAATTAAATCACTTTAGCCATTTTTACCCAGTTACAGATTAAACAAGAGAAACAAATTCACCAAATGTAAATCTTCTTCTGACAGAGTACCAGCCAGGCTGAACCAGATCTGCAAACACTACCTCTGATATCAGTGAGAAGATTGGCATTAGAGGAGTGAAGTGTGCAGGCTGGGTTGTAGAAGGAAAGTAGTGAAGTGAGATAGGAGGGAGCAAGATGATGGAGTGCTTTAAAGTCAATGACGAGGAGCTTTTGTTTGATAGTACAGAGCCAAGTGCTTAGTACAGGGCTTTGTACATAGTAAGCGCTCAATAAATACAACTGAATTAATGAATGTGGAGGTGGATGGGCAATCACTGGAGTGTTTAGAGAAGAGGGATGGCATGTCCTTAACATTTCTGTAGAAAAATGATCCAGGCAGCATAGTGAAGTATGGACTGGAGTGGGGAGAGACAGGAGGCTGGGAGGTCAGCAAGGAGGCTAATATGGTAATCCAGGCAAGATAGATTAGGATATTAACATGGTAGCAGTTTGGATGGAGAGAAAAAGGGTAGATTTTAGTGATGTTGTGAAGGTGGCACTGACAGGATTTAGTGATGGATTGAATACATGGGTTGAATGACAGGAAGAGTCAAGGATAATGCAAAGGTAACGGGCTTCTGTGACAGAAAGGATGGTGTTCCCATCTACAGTGATGGAAAAGTCAGGAGAAGGTCAGGGTGGGTGGGAAGATAAGGAATTATGTTTTAGACATTTTAAGCTTGAGGTGATGGGAGGCTATCCAAGGAGAGAGGTCTTCAAGGCAAGAGGAAATGTGAGACTGCAGAGACGGAGAGAGATCAGGCAGGGCTGGAGAATGCAGATGTGAATATCATTTGCTAGAGATGCTAGTTGAAGCCATGGGTGCAAATGAGTTCTCTAAGGTAGTGGATGTAGGAGGAGAATAGAAGAGGACCCAGAACTGAACCTTGAAGAACCCCCATAGGAGGTAGAATGCAGAGGAGGAGACCAAGAAAGAGGCTAAGAATGAATGGCCAGAGAGAACCAGGAGTGGATAGATTCAGTGAAGACAAGCTTGGTTAAAGTTTCTAGGAGAAGGGGGTGGTCTACAGTGTCAAAGTCAGCTGAGAGGTCGAAGAGGATTAGGATGGAGTAGAGTCTGTTAGATTTGTCAAAAGGAAATCATTGGTGACCTTTTAGAGGGCATTGCGGAGTGAAGAGGATGGAAGCCAGATTGGAAGGGTCAAGGAAAGAATTGGAGGAGAGGAACTGGAGACAGCAGGTATAGACAACTTGCTCAAGGAGTTTGGAGAGGAATGTTAGGAGGCAGATTGGGCTATAATCAGAGAGAACCACTGTATCAAGGGAAGGTTTTTTTCTTTTTTTTTTAGGGTAGGGAAGACATGGGCTAGTTTGAAAGCAGAGAAGAAGAATCCATTGGAGAGAGAACAGTTGAAGATAGCTGTTATAGAGGGAAGAAAGGAGGGGGCAAGAGTTTAGGTAAGGTTTAGGTAAGGAATTTATTCATTCATTCAATAGCATTTATTGAGCGCTTACTATGTGCAGAGCACTGTACTAAGCGCTTGGGATGAACAAGTCGGCAACAGATAGAGACAGTCCCTGCCGTTTGACGGGCTTACAGTCTAATCGGGGGAGACGGACAGACGAGAACAATGGCAATAAACAGAGTCAAGGGGAAGAACATCTCGTAAAAACAATGGCAACTAAATAGAATCAAGGCGATGTACAATTCATTAACAAAATAAATAGGGTAACGAAAATATATACAGTTGAGCGGACGAGTACAGTGCTGTGGGGATGGGAAGGGAGAGGTGGAGGAGCAGAGGGAAAAGGGGAAAATGAGGGTTTAGCTGCGGAGAGGTAAAGGGGGGATGGCAGAGGGAGTAGAGGGAGAAGAGGAGCTCAGTCTGGGAACGCCTCTTGGAGGAGGTGAGTTTTAAGTAAGGTTTTGAAGAGGGAAAGGGAATCAGTTTGGCGGAGGTGAGGAGAGAGGGCGTTCCAGGACCGCGGGAGGATGTGACCCAGGGGTCGACGGCGGGATAGGCGAGACCGAGGGACGGTGAGGAGGTGGGCGGCAGAGGAGCGGAGCGTGCGGGGTGGGCGGTAGAAAGAGAGAAGGGAGGAGAGGTAGGAAGGGGCAAGGTGATGGAGAGCCTTGAAGCCTAGAGTGAGGAGTTTTTGTTTGGAGCGGAGGTTGATAGGCAACCACTGGAGTTGTTTAAGAAGGGGAGTGACATGCCCAGATCGTTTCTGCAGGAAGATGAGCCAGGCAGCAGAGTGAAGAATAGACTGGAGCGGGGCGAGAGAGGAGGAAGGGAGGTCAGAGAGAAGGCTGACACAGTAGTCTAGCCGGGATATAACGAGAGCCCGTAACAGTAAGGTAGCCGTTTGGGTGGAGAGGAAAGGGCGGATCTTGGCGATGGTATGGTATCAGATATGCAGGAATGGTATCAGATATGCAGGTGGAGGGGGTAACCTTTGAGAGGAGGCAGGAGATCCCCTCTAGAGATCCTGGGAAGGTTGGGAAAGTTGAGGAGGAAGTCGGAAGGGGGAGGGAATGAAGAGGGGCAGGGGCAGTTTTAGGAAGCTCATGCCTGATAGTGTAAATTTTCTAAATTAAGTGGCCAGGTCATTGGGGGCAAGGGATTAGGGAAGCAAGGGGACAAGAAGCCTGAGGAGGGAGTTAAATGTCTGGAAAACGGGTGAGGACTATGGGTATGGATGTCAACAAGGGTGGAGAAATAATTTTCCCGGGCAGAGTTAAAGCATGCAAGGATAAACTTGAAGTGGACCAAGTTGGCCTGATATTTAGATTTCTGTGACTCAAGCAAAAGACTGAAGGAGGTGAAATGTGCAGGTGATCCAGGGCTGTGGGTTAGTAGTACAAGATCGATGAAGGCATAGGGGAACGAGTAAGCTGAAGTCAGTATAGAAGGTGGTGTTCAGAGTCTATTTCACTGTCAAGGGAGGGTAGTTTGAGTATGGAGGCTAAGTGGGGCATGGTGAGTTGAGAAAATCGGATAGATTCAAAAGATCGGCAGTCTCTTTGGGAGAATAATACAGATTTAAGGGGAGGAGATGTGCAGAAGAGGAGCAAGTGAGGAGGTTGTGGTCTGATAGAGGGATTTCAGAATTGCTGAGGGTAGAGATCGTGCACTGCCTAGAAATGATGGGATCGAGTATGTGTCCAAGTTGGTGAGTGGCGAGGTGGGGTTCAGCAGAAGGTCAACAAAGTTAAGGGTGATAGAAGGCAGTCAGCAGAATGGTTATCAGGAATATCTATGTGTATATTGAAGTCTCCAAGGATCAAAGTAGGCTTGGAGAAAGAGAGAAAGAATGTGAGAAAGGGATCAAAATTGTTAAAAAATTTGGAGGTATGACTTTGGGGCCAGTAGATTACAGCTACCTGAATCTGGAGCGGTTGCCTGGGGTGGATGATATGGGCTTCAAAGGAAGAGAAAGAAAGAAACGGTTGGTGTTACAATCCAGAGGTCTTAGTTTCCTCTTCTTAGGATTGAAGAATATTCATTGATACAAGTGATGAAAGCCCAAAGCCAGGAAAGTTCATGAGGACACAAGTACCTAGAACTGTGTCTGGGATAGCATTAATTCAGCTGATCAGGACCTATTGTATAGTATTGATGCATATAGGTCCCAAACATTCAAAAAAACAGAGCGCTCTTCAGTTGAACAAGTGATTATTCACAAAGAAGACATTACTTTGAAATTGTTAGACAAAAGAAATGTGTTTCCAGGTCCAGTTCATATTGAAGAATGCAGAAACTGAAAAATGATATCAACTTGCAGCAGATGGTGACTTATCAGATCAGCCAGGCTCCAAATAGCTATAATAATGGAGAAAGTGAAAAAGGATCATTAGGAGAAGCTGAAGCAGAGTGACTTCTTCTGACTGCAACTGAGGCAAGAACCACCTTGTCTTACATATTAAATGAGCAGAAGAGTGAGGGACCTCAGAGGAAGAATAAAGTCATTTCTGTGTCCAGTAAATGTGCTCCATCAAGAGGCTCTCTTACTTTATCAAAAATGTGTCTAACTTTGAAAGAGGACTTTATCTGTAGTACAGTTCAGAAACCAGATGCATCAAGTTACTATTCTGAATTGTCCTAAAACACGGAGCAGAAAACATGTGGCAAAATCATTAGAAAGCCCTCTGACTGAATGGAGATGCTCTTAGATTCACTAGTACATTTACTCTGGAAGATGTATCTTTGAAGAGGCTTTGAAATAAATATTGATGTTTAACGTTTGGTGCACAGTGGAGGGAGAAATCAGGACCTGGCAAAAAGGGAAAGGCTCTGAAATTTAAGACTACTACTCCAAAGCATCTTTTGACACCTATAACAACCAAGACCACTCTTCATACTCTAGTGGTATTCAGTCCAGGTAGTCTCAGTGCAGTATGCACCACCACCTTTGCCCTTGTTGAATCTATATTCTTTCACTGTCTTCAAAAGAAAACACTAAATTTGTGTTGGACAGTCTAGAGAGTATATACTATCTTGGAATGTCTGGGATGGTGGAAAAAAAAGACCATTTTCCATCTCAGCAAACCTGAAACTAAACTCCCCAAAGCTACATCATGCATAGATTTCAAGCGCTGCTATTTCCTCAAGATTCAAAGGAACTGGATTCCATTATCTTCCAGAGAATGAAATGGAGGTAGGGGAATAAGAGGGAAATTGAGACTCTACAATGTTTAAGTGGGTCAGAGGAAGGGATTGGGTCCAGCAGCCCAGGGATAAGGTGAAGTGTAATGTTACCTTTACCACCCTCAGGCTCGGGCTCTAGGGCAGAGAGGTGAGTCCCGGGCTGCTTCTACCATGGAACTCCACATTTTGAGCCTTTGCAGCATCACAGCATTCCCAGCCTGCCACGGCATTTTTGCCCCCTTTTCCTTCCCCTCACTGACTCTGAACTGTGGTCTGGGTTAGGTTATGTGTCATGGGGAGGGAGATTCAAACTGTGTTGACCTGCGGTCAAAGGGGAGCCTCTGGTACTCTTTCAAAAACTTTGTACGTGTTCTGCACAAAGTAAGTGCTCAGTACTATCCTTGACTGAATGACTGACAAAAGGCAAAGAAGAAACAGTGTAAAGTAATGCCAACAACTAACATGGAGCACAAGAAGGGACAATCAGTGTGGTCAGAGTAGTGGATCTTACTAGACCATTTTTCCATCAGAAACATACATAGATATATTTCAGTGGTCAGTGACTTCATCTTCTAATTCAAAGAACATCAAAAACAGCAGCAGTATAACTTTGCATACTATTGGAAAGCAGCAGTAGAAGAAGAAGTGAGTGGACACAAAAGGAATCAGTATCACCACTGACTCTAAAGTATTACCACTTCTGCAGACTACAATAGCAGGCACCTGTGCTGCCAAGCTGTTCCCTTTCAGAGCACTGGAGAGTTGTGGCCATTGTGGCCAGGGGTTGTCCTGTCTTTCCCCTACCTTTCCCATCACTGTAGACAACAGCACCATCCTTCTTGTCTCAAAAGCCCATAAAACCTGACATTTTTCTTGACATATTTCTCAATCAACTCTCATATTCAGTCTGTCACCAAATGTTGTTAGTTTCATCTTCATAACATCACTAAAATCAACCCTTTCATTTCCATCTATATTGCTACTATGCTAATCTAACATTTATCTATCTCACCTGAAATACTGCATCAGTCTCCTTGCTTACCATCCTGCTTCCTGTCTCTCCCCATTTCAGTTCATACTTCACTCTGCTGTCCCTGTCATTTTTTTACAAACCTTTTCAGTTCATGTTTCCCCATTTCTCAAGAACCTCCAGGGGTTGCCCATCCACCTCTGCATCAAACATGAAGTCTGATTACTGATTCTCTTCCCCTCTTCAAAACCCTACTTAAAACTCACCTCCTCCAAGAGCCCTTCCCAGATTGAGCTCCTCTATTCCCTCTACTCCTTCTACCACCCCCCCCCTTTACCTCTCCGCAGCTAAACCCTCTTTTCCCCCTTTCCCTCTGCTCCTCCACCTCTCCCTTCCCATCCCCACAGCACTGTACTCGTCCGCTCAACTGTATATTTTCCATTACCCTATTTACTTTGTTAATGAATTGTACATTGCCTTGATTCTATTTAGTTGCTATTGTTTTTACGAGATGTTCTTCCCCTTGACTCTATTTATTGCCATTGTTCTCGTCTGTCCGTCTCCCCCGATTAGACTGTAAGCCCGTCAAACGGCAGGGACTGTATCTGTTGCCGACTTGTTCATTCCAAGCGCTTAGTACAGTGCTCTGCACATAATAAGTGCTCAATAAATACTATTGAATGAATGAATAAAGTCCTTACAATTAGCTTTAAAGTACTCAAGCACCTCGTCTCCTCCTATCTTACCTACATGATTTCCTACTACAAACCAGCCCGTACATTTCACTCCTCTAACCCCATCTTACTCACTGTACCTTGATCTCATCTGTCTCACTACTGACCTCTTGCCCACATCCTGACTCTGAACTACAAAACCTTCCCTATTCATATCTGACAAATGATCACCACTCAAAGTCTTATTAAAAATACATATCCTCCAAGAGGCCTTCCCAACTAAGCCCTCATTTCTTCTTCTCCTACTCCTTACTGCATCACCCTTAAACTAGGATCTGTATCTTCACCTACACCCATAGCACCTATGTACACATGCAAAATTTATTTATAATTTTGTCTTTTTCCCCTTTTAGACTGTAAGCTCGTTGTGGACAAGGAACTTGTCTACCAACTCTGTTATACTGTATTCTCCCAGGCACATAGTACAGTGGTCTGCACACAGTGATTGATTGATTTGGGAGGCACTTCAAATATACTCTACGGCAAGGCCACTTGCCCAATGGCGGAGTTTTTAAATAAAAATCATAGATCAAATTCCAAGCTGCTACTTTACTTCAAGGGAAATACCCTCCTTCTCTAAGGATGTTTCCTGAAAGCAGTCAAAATGGATTTCTTTGTTCCATTCTGCCTTCACTGACAGGCTTTCTCATGGAACTCCAAATTTTCAGACTTCTTATTTCCAGATCTTTCTCTTAGTGTTTCTGGAAGGTGTCAGCTCTGCTTGTGAACCTCAGGATTGCCTTTTCCTGAGTAGTTTAAAACATGTTCTCTTCTTGCAGACAGCCCATATTCCTTTTTCCCCTACTCCCTTCTCTGACTAACTTCGTTCCATCTGATGGCCTGAGATAGTGAATAAAACTGCAATGCTTAGTAAAGTGCTCTACACACAGTACGCACTAAGTAGGCACTATTATCTTTGAACCTGTTGTTCATGAGTTTTCCTTTGGCAAGGAGATTAAAAATAGGTGACTCACTTCTCAGGATTGTCTCACGTATGAGCTAGGTAGAATAACCATCACAAAAACACCTGAAGTGTTATCCCATATGCAGAGAGAAAATATTCAGTTTGTTTTGTTCCTGGATTCTCTGAGTGGACCAGCTCATATTCCTTATCTTCTGAGTTTATTCAGCTTGTTACATCCTTTAGGATGATTTATCTCAAGTAGTTTAGCTAGCTGCATTGGGCTTGTTGCTCTACTTTCATATTACATTAAACTGCCTTGGCAAATCACTTGGCTATTGCTAAAACCATGCTTCCAGCTATGTATATTCAAGAATATCAGCCCATAAAAAAATGAGCTTGGTGCTATCATATGGGTTCCAGAGAAAGCCAAACCAAAATATTTGTAGCTTGTCATTTCTCAATCATGAACCTTCCTACCCGCACATAGTAGCCTCCAATTTTTCTGTAAAATTCAGGAAGATGACTGAGGTCGATAGCATAAATGCTCTGTCTGTGCTAAAGAAATGACTCATTCCCTTACTGAAAGTCATCAATAAACCTGAAGGTGTTATTCTGTGTTTTCAACAGAGTTCAATCTTGTGGTGATTCTGAGGGAATGAGCATACTTTCACAATTTGAAGTAATGCTCATGTTGCAGGATTTTTTCGTGTGTGTTTATGAACAAAATACAGTGAATTTGGTGATAAAAGTGTTGATCCATGGGATTTAAATATGCTCTTTCCAACAGAGATTTCTTCATACAGAAATGTCTTGGGTCACACCCAATATGAATTTTTAAAAACATCCAGTCCTGAAAGGTATTCTGCAGTAATAAAGAATAAAGAACACACTTAAAAAATGAATTGAACGTAGGTGTGATATTATTGTAAAAATTAATGCCCTTGGTCAGACAACAGCAGAGACAATGAGCTAAAAGGAGCCAAAATGTAGTACAGATACTACTGAAATGGTTATTCCACAAACCCTGTGGGCAGGTCTAGCTGAAAAGGTCTACTCATGACTGATAACCAATTCCAATCTGGTTCCTTTCAAAGTTTGCCCTAAGCTATGATGATAATTTGGCACTTGGAGTGCTTGTTGCTGTTTTCATAACTCTAGCACAGCTTCTGTTCTTCCATAAATTTATCATAGAAAGTAACCTGACCCCTGATTGCCACAGGCCAGTCAAGAGATGGAAGCAACATATGCTACCCTCATCCATTTCAGTTTTCCTTGTAATCTCTGTATCTGCATCATCCATTCTCCTCCCATCCTGTATAGGAAAACTGTTTTACAAGGAATATTGCCTAAATGCAGATGAACTGAATGTTTTGCAAAATGAATTATTTGTTGAACTTTTTTTTGATGGCTATTTTCATTACTATGTGATATAGATGGAGATGAAACGAATACAAGCCAGTGTTGTCTTTCACTGGTCTCCTGCCCTCAGTCTCTACCCATTTTAGTCTATACTTCCTGCTGATATACACATCATTTTTTAAACGAAAAGCAGCATATTCTGAGCATGGACCTAGGAGTAAGGGGACCTGGGTTCTAATTAGGTTCAGCTATTTGTTTACTGTGTGATCTTGGAGAAGTCACTCAACTTAGTCACTTAGAGAAGCAGCGTTGCTTATTGTAAAGAGCCCGGGTGTGGGAGTCATAGGTCATGGGTTCTAATTGCAGTTCTGCCACTTGACAGCTGTGTGACTTTGGGCAAGTCACTTAACTTCTCTGTGCCTAAGATACCTCATCTGTAGAGACCAAGAAGCAGCGTGGCTCAGTGGAAAGAGCCTGGGCTTTGGAGTCAGAGGTTATGAGTTCGACTCCCAGCTCTGCCACTTGTCAGCTGTGTGACTGTGGGCAAGTCACTTCACTTCTCTGTGCCTCAGTTACCTCATCTGTAAAATGGGGATTAACTGTGAGCCTCACGTGGGACAACCTGATTACCCTGTATCTCCCCCCAGCGCTTAGAACAGTGCTCTGCACATAGTAAGCGCTTAACAAATACCAACATTATTATTATTATTATTATAAAATGGGGATTAAGACTGGGAGCCCCATGTGGCACAACCTGATAACCTTATATCTATTCCAGCACTTAGAACAGTGCTTGGCATATAGTAAGTGCTTAACAAATACCATCATTATTGTTATTATTAACTTCTTTGTGCCTCACTTACCTCAACTGTAAAATGGAGATTGACTGTGAACCTAATGTGGGACATTGATTGTGTCCAACCTGATTTCCTTTTATTTACCGCAACATTTAGTTCACTGCCTGGCACATAGTAAGCACTTAAAAGCACCATAAAATATATAATTTCTTCACATATCAAATGCTTCTATATTTACCTACTTCTCTTTTTAGGAAACCCAAACTCCTAATTATTAGCGGTAATATTGCTCATTCCTATTCTACATCAAACAAGAAATTCTGAAATCAACTTTAAGACATTCAATCAATTCTTGCTCTCCTATTTATGGACTTTCTCCTCCTTATTATACCCCAGAACATACTCTCCACCCTTATGCTTATCTTCCCAGCCACCCAACCTCTTGCCCAAGCCCTTTTTCCTGGCTAGAATTTCCTCCACATTTAAATCTGACAGACAACAGAGATTCCCACCTTCAAAGTCATGCTGAAATCATTTCAAAAGGTTTTACATGATTATTTTCTATTCTCCCAAGATTTTATCCTCTCAACTTCCACTTCATCCTTCAGCAGCACCTAAATTTACAAGCTTTTATTACACTTTGAAGATTGCACCTCAGCATGTGTCTAACTCAGCTTGCCATTTTTTAGATTCATCTTTGTAGCTCCTTGACTGCAGTCTTGAGTCTGTGACTAGAAAGTTTGACGTCTTCTCTTCCCTTAAAATCCAACTTTTTTGGAAGCCCCATCCTAAGTCATAATCATATTCAACTGTAAAACAGGCATGAATTAGGAATTTCAAACATTTTCTGTCTTGCATTAGCATTAGACTTTTCATGCCTTCTAATTAACCTTGAGAGCAGTGCTCCATAATTTTGGGATGCCACTCTAACACTCCCAATGATGATATTCAAGCCTATTGATTTGGAAGAATTACCTAATCAGATTCTTCTGATACCATTTTCCATTTCCATTGATCGTTCTAAAAAATTGCAACGTAGAATAAGTTGAACAGTATTGAACAGTGGGTAGTAGTAAGTATTTACTCTCTGTCAAGTTCTTTGCTAAATGCTGGGGTAGATTCAAAATTATCTGGTCCCACATGGGGTTAACAGTCTAAGTAGGAGGGAGAACAGGCTTGGAATCCCTATTTTGCAGGTGATAAAACTGAGGCAGAGTAATTTGTCTAAGGTCACACAGCAGGGAATCCCAGGCAGAGCTGGGATTAGAAATCAGGTCCTCTGAGTCTCAACACTGTACTCTCTCCCCTTGATGATTCTGTTTCCTCATATAATATGCACTTTATGCATTATATGCATAGTATGCCTTCTGCCTTTAAAATGAGGGTAGAATATTGGACTAGATATTTTCAGTTCTGATTTAATTGAAAGTTCTATTGGGTATTGTGGTAAATTTCTCAGATAAACCACATGTTCTACAAATTCCTAAAGTCACCCCTGTTGATTGTGTCATAAGCTATTGTAGAGGTCTAAATTCAGTTTTGCTTTGGGTTTGCTCCTTAGACTTTTCTTATATCTGCTGAGCCACTCTCTCCAAGAGCCAGGGACCATGACTGATCTCCAAATGATAAATTTTTGTTAGGTATTTTTACTACTCCATTGATATTCAAGGAGAATGCAGATAATACTGTGAAGTGATGCATCCAGGAGGATATGATTGCCACTGAGGTGGTGACCTAATTTTAGTTATATACTATGTTTTATAATAGTCTTTGCTATATTATCCTATGCTATAAGCATCCTCAAGAGGTGGTATGTTCTTGAAAATATTTGTAATATTGTTATTTCCACAGAATCTTCTCATTTACACAAAAATTTAACCATCTGCCCAATTTGCTGTTTCAGTGACTAATATAGTTCTATAACAAAACATAAAAGATAGAAAGCATAGCCTAAAGCTCATTGACCTTGGCACTTCATCACTGGCCGCAAATGTTTCTTAACTTGCATGCATACTGTGTAACAGTTTAATGGCATATTTTCTTTTGATTTGATTATGAAGAGCCTTAAGATCTTAGCAGTGCATTTTTTTTTCTTTATGGTAAGTGGCTCTTTGTCCTATGATTATAATAATCATGTGTGAATAAATTGAATAAAGTATTTTTTGGTGCTATAGGAATTTACTTTATATTTTGCACTGTACTTTTAAAATACACAAGATAGGCTTAATTTTTGATGAAGGGATAGGGATTCTGGTAATCTTGACCTTCAGAAAGGTGTAGAGATTGCTTTAATTAAGGACTGAAAAAAATGTGTGCTTTAGAAACATTAATATTAAGCACTGATTTATTGCTTCCTACTGTCACATTCCTTGGAAAATACTTTAATTACAGTTATGCATAGGGCCTGAAGAATTCTATACTTGGAAAACCCATGGTCAGAGAGCATACTAACCAGTTCCACTGGCCCTTGCACTTGGATAAGGGGGAGAAACACAGAGTCATTCTGTGGTGCACCTCTCTGAAGACATAGCTGAACCATCAGATGAAGGAATTGGGAAGGAAATAGAGCAAACAGGTTGGGGGAATAAAGAGACTCTTGAGCACCTTGAGATAAGGGCTAGTGAACTGTGGGCCTGGGAGAGCAGAACACAGTAAAGCTCTTTCTGTGGACCCCAGAGAGACATCGGACAGAATCAGAGAAAATTCCCTTCAGTTCAGAGTTCAGCAGCTAGAATCTGGAGGAGCAAGTCTCTATCCCCTGAATGGGAGAAGCAACATGGAAAGAGCACTGGTCTGGGAGTCAAAGAACATGGATCTTAATCTACCATTTACCTGTTGTGTGACCTTAGGCAAGTCACTAAACTTTTCTGAGCCTCAGTTACTTAATCTATAAAATGGGGATTAAGACTGTGAGTTCCATGGAGACATGGACTATGTCCAAACTGATTAGCTTGTATGTATCTGAGTGTGAAGTACCAAGGTTCCTTCTGGTCGGGAAGTGGTAGATCCAAGGAGAGGCAGTTTGAAATGGATTTGCTTTCATTTGTTACCTTGTTAAAAACCTATTGGATATTCTTGAGATCTCAGATCTTGGTGTCTGCCTGCAATGGGGGCTTGGGGGGGGAAGCTCTGGGAGTTGCAGAGACACATGGAGCTGAGGACTTGTGGGTATGGGAAGGAAGACTTCCTTTGCAGTCTTCCTGCATTTGGCCTGGGGAGAAGGGTGATAGACTACTTCCCAAATGATCTCTATGCCCTTGGAAGTTGTCTGCCTGAGCTTCAGCTTTGGAGTTCTGGCAGTGATGGGGTTACAGGAATTTGAGGAGAGGTGAGTAGAATGCCCACAAACCCTACATTTGGGTAATGGGAGAATCAAAGGTCTTTAGGACTCCAAAGAGGCTGACCAGTGTCTGAGGAATCCTAAAGTGACTGTAGGGTATCGTTAGTCCAGGTTATAGGGCTGAGAACCTCTGGTAATGTCACATATGATATACAGCAGAGTGATACCAATTTATGTGGCACTGACTTATGGGTTTGTGAAAGTTTCAGATCACTGAAATGGAGAACTAGAAGTTAAAAACATGGGCTTATTTCAGAAAGTAAAAAAAAAACCAAAACAGCAACTTAACAGTGACATCACTAATAGCCACGGTGGGGCTGGGGGATGAGATGGAGAAGTCAAAGGAAAAGGAACTGAAAAGGGTTACTAAATGTTTTACTTTCTGAAAGAAGTTAACTTTCTGTCCTGTACCTTAAAGATTTTCAGTTGCAGATTTATTTATCTTAATTGAACTCTTTAGCTTTTGAATTTGGATAGGTTAGCCTGGATGGCTGATTCCCATATTCTCAAAGCCCAGAGTGCCATTCTCAATATGAAAAGAGACCACATAATTGATGCTTGCTTGAGCAAAAGGATCCTGACTGAGGGGAAGAGTGTAGCTCAATGGAAGCATCTTCTCATTTATATTGAACTTCAGCAGTCTGTTACACAGCAAGAGTGAGACTGGTTGCAGCTTCAGAAGTAGCAGCTGGATCTAAGGGGTCACACACCTAGAAGAACTTAATTCCCTAGAATTTTTCATAAGGAAGTCTTGACTCTCAGAGATGGTGCGTAGACAAGTCCTTAATAGCTGCTGTAGGTAAAAAGCTGGAAAGAGCACAGGATATGTTGCGGTCTAGATGATCAGCCACTGAAGAGAAGCATGCAGCTGGTTGAAGGCAGATTATTTCTGGTCACCAGGTTTGTGTCCAAAGGAGCCAGTGGAGACTTGGGAGCAGTTGTCCCCTATCAGATCCTAAAGAAAGATTCCAGATTCAAGGCCCTGATAATATTCGATGATGATGTTATTTAAGTGCTTACTCTGTGTCAAGAACAGTTCTAATTGCTGAGGTAGATATAAAATAATCAGGTTGGACATAGTTCCTGTCCTACAGGTGGCTCACAGTCTTAATCTTTATTTTACAGGTGAGGTAACTAAGGCACAGGGAAGTTAAGTGACTTGCCTACGGTCACCTAGCAGGCCATTGGTGGAACTGAGACTAGAATGTACATCCTGACTCCCGGGCCTGAGCTCAATCTACTAGGCCACACTGCTTCTCCAAAATATTAGTATGTTCCAGGCGCTTGTACTATGCTTTGGGATAGATACAAGCTAATCAGTTTGGACACATGGGGCTCATGATTTTAATGCCCGTTTTACAGATATGGGAACTGAGGCACCTTGCCAGGAGTAAGTTGATACTGAGAATCTGACTGTGGGCCAGGCAGTATACCAAGAGGTACTGGGGTGTACAACGGGATCTTGCCCTGAGATGCCCTTTTGAACCTCACTTTCCCACACTTGACCTGGCTGCAAAAGGAGTCCCATCCTGCTACCTTTTCTTGCCCACTCCATCTTCACTGCTAGTGCCAAAAACAAGCCTTAGCACATTTGTGAAAGGGAATAGTTTTCTCTGTAAAGTCTTCTTTAAAATAGTACCTTTTGGGGAAATTCAACAAGCATGAGATTCGGTACAGTAATATTTACGTTATGGTACTGTTCAGAGCATTCTGCAAATAATTTTTCCCAGTGTTCCTCTTGGGCTGAGACCCCTATTTTCAAAAATATTGCAGTGTGAAATTCCTTAAATGGTTTGTCTCAACACATTTTTCCTTTCTGTTCTTTTTCAAATTTCATTATTTTTATGAATTTCATGGATTATTTGTGAATGTTTGGGAACAGCCCTTGTTAAACAGTCAATGTAAGAAAAATGTAAAGAATTATGCAAAGTGCATATTAATTATTTGATAGCATAATAATTCTTTTATGTCTAACTTTCACAATACTCAGCCAATGCTTGGCATCACAATATCCATGTAAAGTTGGGAAAGGCAGGTATCATTATCTCTAACAAATGAAGAAATTAAGACATAAAGAGGTTAGGTGACTTGCCCAAAGTTACCTGGCAACTGAGGCTGAGCTGGGCATAAAATTTGGGGTGTGTGACTTGCAAATCTCATGCTCTCTCCAGCTCACCATGCTGCCTCTCTTAACAAGCCTAGTGAAGTTTTCTATAGCAACCTCTTATTAAGTTGTTTCCTTTTTCTTTTACTCCTGGAGTATAACAATGAAATATTGAAAGGATTTTGTGTCCCTGTTCTTTCTAACAAGTATCTTTGGCCTGCTTTCAAGTGACTGTCCTTCAGTATTGTCCTTGTAGTCAAGAGTGGAAAGAGCAAAATAATTCTTCCTTCTCCAGTTAAAGTAGTGACTCTGCAGTTTGGCAGAATGCATGAACAATGAGCTGTGAAGATAATTTAAATGACTGAAGATGAAAATGTCATTCATCTTCATAGTTCAAAATGAAATACTGTTGGAATGACTTTAAAAAATTCTATGGAAAAACTTACAAAGCAAAATCATAGATACTATCAGTAAGTGTCTATCTAGCTTTCTATTTTCAAATACTCAAATATCTCTTCATCTCTGAGAGCTTTCATATGACAAAATCACCGTAAGGGTAGTAGCAATAACAAAATTATTGTTTTCCTAGTCACATCACAGTAGGTGAGCAGGGAAGACAGTTAAAGAGCAAAAACCTTCTTATGCACCTTCAATTTAAATGAAGAACCTTTGTTTGGCAAACAGAATTAAAACTTTCAAGTTCATTTCTAAGCCCTGAGAATGCCAGAACCTAATAAGTATCTCATAGAGGAAATGTCCACTAGTAGTAATAATTATACGATGCTTTTGTAAAATCTAAATGAGGTGTGAAAGTTCATCATATGTTATTATGAAATGAAAAAAGAACAACTTCTGATTTGCCAGAACAAATTCAGATGACTTAATTACATAAGCATTGGCATTGGATCCTGTAATATTCTTTAGAAAATTTTCATCATTTTTTCATATCCCATTACACCCACTGAAAAAAGAAAGTCAAAAGAAAAAATCTAAAATTTGGGAGCTGGGGGAGGGGGGAAGAATTGTTGGTGAATATATGACAATTCCATAAAGGATGTGTTTACTAAAGGTCAGCTCAAGTGAAGAATTAATATAGACAATTTTTGGAAACCAATTTAACTATCAGCAGGACCAAAATCATCTATTACCAGGCCTTTCAGATTACCTTGTTAGAGGCTAATTTCTCTTTATATAATCTGTTTTTATTAGTCTAATGATAGGACATATTCACATTCATGCTCTTCACTTTGAAGCTCAGATCTCAGTGGAAATCCTGCATTAAATGTTTTGAAAGTAAAAGGAAAGGTAAAGTTTTACTAATGCTTGTGTTATGCCTTATGTAAACAACCCTGCTAAGACTGCAAACGTTCAATATAACTTTATGCTGCAAAAACACAACTACCATGCTTCAGGCCTTTTGAATACTAAAAACATAGTGTTTGTCAGCACAAAAATAGATACTGAGAGGTCCTTACTAAACACGTTAAACGAAACAGATGCAAGCTCTTTCTTTTTCACCCAGTAATATAATAATTTACAATTTTTCCTAAACTTTTCAAGCACAGTTCCATTTGTGAACTTGTAATTTGAGCTAAGAAATAGAGGAACCAACTTCTGAAGGAGATTTTCTCTGTTAGGCTCTTTAAATTAAATCAACCATTTTAAAAAGAGTCCTGGGTTTTGCCAAAACATTTTTTTCATATGTTTTTATGCCAATTTTCATATTCATCTTTTACAAAGATAATACACTCTGAAAATTGTATCTCTGAAATTTGTCACCTGGCTTCCAGTGGGTGCTGAAGACTTCCAATTCTTCCATTCTTGAAATGTGGGTTGGGGGCATTCTTCTCTATGCTCCCCAACTCCTTGCACCCATATCACTGCCAACACCCAGGCATCTCTCCAAGGTGAGGAATCATATGGGACTAGGCAATCACCCCTCTCTCAGTGTTGACGATAGTAAGCTTGCCAAGAAATCAATTCTTCCCTTTCCATAGCTCCCCTTACCCTTCCAAAGAATTGTCCCAGGGACATGATACTCTCACTGTCCTGATTTCATCAGATCCAGCTCCTTTGGTTCAATCCTTTTCCCGTACTGTTCGGTTCATCCCTGTCTGGCTCAATGCCCATTGTGGTCATCTGGTGTGCCAACCTCTATCACATGAATAATTCCAGGATTCCTACTTCATTAGTGTCCATGCCAGTGACCCTGGTCAAGGCACCTATCATTTGCCTAGGTTGACTGTGAAAAGTAGCCTGGCTTTGGACACCGACTCACCCTAAAACCCAAGAGGCCATTGCTGCTACTTCCCTGAAGGAGGTTATTTACCCCCAAATCAAAGCTGTCAGGGTGACCTTGACTTCAGATTAGTAATACCCATGATGAAAATTTACTGATCTCACTGTGTCCAGGGAGATATCCTCAAGTCCAGTCCACTGGTCTGGCCTGGACAAATGCACTCTGTCAGGAGATTTCAGCTTCCACCTCCTGAACCAACAAAAAGAAAACAAAAAAACCAACTTTTTTTCCCTTTCTGGGCCCTGGGAAAACCTTTGCCTGCCTACCCCCTAATCCCAGGGTCCATTTGGCCAAGTGTCCTTGATTTCTGGGTAATCACTCTG
Organism: Ornithorhynchus anatinus; assembly: GCF_004115215.2. NCBI lineage: Eukaryota > Metazoa > Chordata > Mammalia > Monotremata > Ornithorhynchidae > Ornithorhynchus > Ornithorhynchus anatinus. The sequence goes on from NC_041729.1 coordinate 115,717,310, forward strand.
AGGGGTTTGCACCTCTCTGATGCCAAATGCTGTGTTTTCCCCAGTGAAAAACTCTAGGCATTTCTTTCATCCATCTGCTTGCTCTTGGGTATTTTCTGCTGGGACATTGGCCTTTGATTGCTAAATGTCCTCAAGGTTGAATATGAAGTATCACCACCCCCATCCCAGACTAAGCCCCACTTTTCCTCAACTCCCCCAACCCTTCCATGTCACCACGACTTGCTCTCTTTGCTCTTCCCCCGCTCCTTGCCCCACATCACTTACATATATATTTATAATTCTATTTATTTATATTGATGCCTGTTTACTTGTATTGATGTCTGTCCCCCATCCTCCCCACCCCCCCCAGACTGGGAGCCTATTGTGGGCAGGGATTATCTCTATTGTTACATTGTACTTTTCAAGTGCTTAGTGCAGTGCTCTGCACACAGTAAACGCTCATTGAATATGATTGAATGAATGAATGAATGAATCCTTGGCACAAAAATGTGAGGTCTCAGCTACAGCTCTATTGCTCCCTGCTTCTCCAAACTCAGCTTACCATCCAAACCAATACTGACTTTGCCATACCTCCCATTGGAAGTTAAGGCTGGTATCCTGTTCAGTCAGAGAAAAAGCTTCTTGCACTGGAGAATCTTTACTCCTCCTGGCACGTTTTACCCCTTGTCCCTCCTTTAGGACAATTACTACAGACCATCAGTCGACCTGGCTAGCCACTGGTATTAAAGGTATTCAAACCTCCATAAAATCTCTACCTAGATGCTAACACATACATAAGTGAATGGGATGTCTCAAATGACCCTTTGCCCCTGATTCTTTATAACAAAGAAACCAGACATGCTATTCGATGTAAAGGGACTTACAAGGTGTCCTGCCCATTGTGTGAAGTGGCAGATTGTAGGAAAATAAAACTAATAAATGCAATAAATGTATTCATAATGCATACCAAATAATGAATAATAAATGCATTCATTAATGAAACAGAATAGAGGATTTTAATTTTCCTTTTTTTATTTTACTGTGTCTTCTAAAATTACAAGGAATGTGGCTGTTTTGGTAGGGATGACAATCTGCCTTATAGCAATTGTAGGTACTTGGTCTTTTATTTTTAGGTTTTCCACTTTTAGTTTATTTCCCTTCTGCTTAGAAATCTTTTGACTTTAAAAGTCATTGTGACTAAATGTTTCAGGATTTTCTTACTAATTTAATAGTATTATATTTTAAGATACTCTAACTTCTCAATGTTTTCATAGTTTGGAGTCTTTTATCCAACAAAGTGGTGTTGTAGTCATTAATGAAAAATATCAGTATACCAGCTTAGCTTAATATCAACATGCACAACCAATTTGGAATTGACTGAATGAGAAAATTGTTCCTTTTTTAAAAAATCTTCGCTTATAAAAATTCTGATTTTATAAAAGAGATGGTGATTGAGTGTTTCTTTAAGGAAATATGTTTATAACACTATTTAGCTAGTACTAATTATGCCTCTAATAACAATATGAATGACAGTATTATAATTCTGACAACCATTTCATGCCACTTGTCGGCTGTGTGACTGTGGGCAAGTCACTTAACTTCTCTGTGCCTCAGTTCCCTCATCTGTAAAATGGTGATTAAGACTGTGAGCCCCACGTGGGACAACCTGATTCCCCTGTCTACCCCAGCGCTTAGAACAGTGCTCGGCACATAGTAAGCGCTTAACAAATACCAACATTATTATTATTATTATTATTACTGTCACAAGCCCCCTATCCCCTAGTTCATACCAACCTGGACTTTCCTAGACCAGGGGAGCCTCAGTGACACTGAGTAGAGTCAAACCACACTACCAACCACCAAGGTTGTGCCTCAGTTACCTCATCTGTAAAATTTGGATTAAGACTGTGAGCCCCACGTGGGACAACCTGATTCCCCTGTGTCTACCCCAGCGCTTAGAACAGTTCTCGGCACATAGTAAGCGCTTAACAAATACCAACATTATTATTATTATTACTGTGGAAGGTTTATTTAAATCTAGTTTTACCAATGTTCAAGGGAGTGACACATACACACTCTCACTCACTCCACTCCACCAAGAGTCCAATACCAGTCTGCTGGTCAAGGGAGCCCCTTCTGTCAATGCTTCTTTTTTCTGCTTCCAAGTGCTGCTGCCTTCTGCTGCTTTCAAGTGCTGCTTTCCTGCTTCCTTTTCTGTGGTTGTGCCTTTCCTGAATGCTTGCTACCCCTGCATTCTTCTGCTCCAGGTGCTTCCTGCTTTGTGTGCCTCTCCCCTGAAAGCTTGCTTCTCTCCACGTGCTTCTGCTGCATGTGCTTCTCCTCTGTGTTCTTCCTCATGATTCAAAACGAGCACCTTTTATCTGCCTTAGGCATCATAGCTTTGGCTCTGTGTAGCAGTCATTGATTGGTCCAGACCCGTTACTGGGTAGAGCAGGGAAAGAAAGTCATCCCTTCCTCCATGCTCCGTTCCCATCGGCCCACAATCACCTTCCCTCAAATAGAGCCCATTAGTGCCTTCCACAACAAAAGTCCACAATCCATTTTTTCAATAAGCTTGAGTCCATAAAATACCAGCTCCTCCAACCATCTTGTTTATCTGCTGACAGCCCTGCCTACAGTCTGTACTTACCTTCTCCCAACTACTAGGATTGCTTTCACTAGATTCTTTAAAACTTTCTTCCAGCAAAATTTAATGATCTCTTTTTGTCCTAATCTTCATTAGCTTCTCTGACATATTTAATAAGTTTGACCATACTGTTGCCTACAATCTCTCTTTGTCAAAACATAATTACTGTAAAAAAAAACCCTAAAAGAGAAAGATCCTGCAGGCTTCCCTGGTGTAATTACCAATCCAAGGACTCATCAACATATCCAAAGCAGTACAGTTTACTGGCTTCTCTAAACTGGTGTACAGACCAATGGAGTCTGGCCTGGAGAACAAAGATCACTTCCCCATGAATCCCATCTTTACCCCCTCCAACATACCTTACCCCAAGAGTTGGGTTTCCTTAACTCCAAAGACGGTCTGTGACATTCTTGAGGTGAGTATCCTCCAGAGAGGTGGAAGAATTTTCTTATCCCTCTTTCCTGGGACTCCCTTTGTTAATAATAATGATAATAATAATTATGGTATTTGTTAAGCGCTAACTATGTGCCAAGCACTATTCTAAGCACTGGATACAAATACACATAGATACAAATAATCAGGTTGCCCCATGTGGGGCTTACAGTCTTAATCCCCATTTTATAGATGAGGTAATTGAGGCACAGGGAAGTTAAGTGGCTTGCTCAAAGTCACACAGCAGACAAGTGGTGAAGTCAGGATTAGAACCCATGTCCTCTGACTCCCAAGCCTGTGCTCTTGTGAATACTATATGCCAGGAACTGTTCTAAATGCTGGGGTAGATTCACGGTAATCAGGTTGGACATAATCCCTGTCCCACATGGGGCTTACAGTCTTAATCCTCATTTTACAGATGAGGGAAATGAAGCCCAGAGAAGGTAGTGGCATTCTCCAAGTCATAAAGCAGGCAAGTGGGGAGCCTGAATTAGAACCCAGGTCCTTCTTATTCCCAGGTCACGCTCATCCACTGGGCTATGCTGTTTGTTTTCTTCTTGAATACTTCTTCCACTCTCACTGTTGCACTATAAGTATATCAAGAGGCTCACTACTGAATCCTTTCACTCACTCTACACTCCCTCTCATCAGTATCCTGTCATGATTTCATGGTTTCAACTTTATCAGATCACAGTTGACTCAAAGGCTCTCTTTCCCATACACCAACCCCTTACAAATCTCTCCCGTTCCCCCACAAGTGACTGCCAATCTTTTAACTGCATCCAATATTCTAAAACCATCATGCCCCTTTTGGTTTCCATACTCAAACTACCTTCTCTTGAGAAGCAGCGTGGCTCAGTGGAAAGAGCATGGGCTTTGGAGTCAGGGCTCATGAGTTCGAATCCCAGCTCTGCCACTTGTCGGCTGTGTGACTGTGGGCAAGTCACTTAACTTCTCTGTGCCTCAGTTCCCTCATCTGTAAAATGGGGATTAAGACTGTGAGCCCCACATGGGACAACCTGATTCCCCTATGTCTACCCCAGCGCTTAGAACAGTGCTCGGCACATAATAAGCGCTTAACAAATACCAACATTATTATTATTATTCTCTTGATGCATGAACTGACACCTGAAACACCACTTCCTCCACTGAACTTAACTTCTTTACTCCCTGTCCCTCTGCTGATTTTGTATCGCTAACCCAAAAAACCTGCAGCATTTCCACGGTCTACTTCTTCCTTTCGAATTGCAGAACTCTATTGGCAGAAATAGTCATCTGTCTCACTTCCTAAACCTTAAATTCATTCTTACTTGATTCAATTCTACCCTCTCCTCTGCCCCAAAACAATATTCATTCAATTCATTCAATCATATTTATTGAGTGCTTACTTTGTCCAGAGCACTGTACTAGGGAGAGTATATTATAACAATAAATAGACACAATCCCTGCCCACAACCAGCTTACAGTCTAGAAAATAGCCTAGCAAATACTTGTCTTTCTAATTCACTCCCATAACAGTTGCCTCCAACAGTTATTCCAGATGTTTAATGAATGATAATAATGATGGCATTTGTTAAGAGTTTACTATGTACCAAGCACCATTCTAAGTGCTGGGGTAGATACAAGGTAATCGGGTAGTCCGCCGTGGGGCTCACGGTCTTAATCTCCATTTTACAGAAGAGGTAACTGAGGTACAGAGAAGTTAAGTGACTTGCCCAAAGTCACACAGCTCTTAAGTGCCAGAGCTGGCATTAGAACCCATGACCTCTGACGCCCAAGCCCGTGCTCTTTCCACTAAGCCATGCTGCTTCTCTAAACCCCAAACCTCCAGTCACTCCATCACCACTATCTCTTTCCTCTATGCTATGACCACATACTTGATTAACATAATCTTCTCCAGTTCCTGCTCACTGTCTCCACCACTCTCTTCAACTTTCCCTATGTTCCCTACAGTATCACAAAAAGAGATTACTTGCCTTCTCTCAAAACCTCCTACTTGCACATGAGCTTCTGACCCCATCCCCTTCATACCATATTAAAGCACTTGCCCCATTCCTTCTTCCATCCTTGAATGCCATCTTCAGCATTCCACTTTCCAGTGGTTTCTTCTCCACTGCTTTGAAACATATATCCGCTATCCAAAAAAACCCTCCTTTCACCCCATGGCTCCCTCCAGTTATTGCCCCAACTCCCTCATTACAAACTCCTTGAGAGAGTTGTTTAAAACTGCTGTCTCCACTTTCTATCCTCAAATTCTCTCCTTGATCTCCTCCAATCTGGTTTCTGATCCCCTCACTTCACAGAGAAAACAGCATCTCTAAGGTAAGCAATGACCTTCTTTTCTTCAAATCTGATAGTCACTCTTTCAACCTAATTCTTCTAAAACTCTCATAAATTGATAAACTTTGGCCCACCCCCTTCGTCTTGAAACTTCATCTGCCTTTGTCTCATTGATGCTGTCCTCTCTTGGTTTCCACCTACCTTTCTTACAGCTGCTTCTCATTCTATTTTGCAGACTTTTCCCATTCTCTTCCAGTGGGGGTCCCTCAAGGTTCAGTTCTGGGTCCCCTTCAATTCTCTATCTACCTCCACCCCCGTGGAAAACTCATTCGCCCCTGTGACTTCAACTACCATCTCTATGCAGATGATTCCTAAATTTTCTTCTCTAGGCCTGAGCTCCCTCCTTCTCTGTAGTCTTGCATTTCCTCTTCTCTTTAGGATATCTCTTTCTGGATGTCCCACCTGCACATTAAACTAAACATGCCCAAAACAGAACTCTTTATCTTCCCATTCAACCCTGACCTCCCCTTGACTTTCCAATCACTGCAGATAATACCATCTATCTCATAAGCCTATAGTGTTGCTGTTTTCTTTGATTTATCTTTCTCATTCAATTCACATATTCAATGTCACCAGTACCAACAAACAAAACAAATCAAACAAAACCAAATCCTGTTGGTTCTATCTTCACAACATTGCTAAAGTCCACCCTTTTCTCTCCATCAAAACTGCTTCTATGCTGATCCAAGTACCTAACCCACCCACCTAGTCTTGGAAGTCAGAAGACATAGGCTATAATCCAGCTCTGTCACTTGTCTGATGTATGACTTTAGGCAAGTCACTTAACTTCTCTGTGCCTCAGTTACTCCATATGTAAAATGGTGATTAAGACTGTGAGCCCCATGTGGGATAACCTGATTTCTTGTGTCTAGCCCAGTGCTTAGAACAGTGCTTGGAACATAGTAAGCACTTAGTAAATACCATTATTATTATTATCCAATCCTATCTTCATTACTGAACTTTCGCTGACCTCCCCACCTCCTGTCTATCCCCCTCCAGTCAAAACTTCACTCTGCTGCATGGCTAATTTTTCTAAAAAAAAGTGTTCTGTCTATGTCTTCCCACTCCTCAGGTATCTCCAGTAGTTGCCTGTCCACATCCCTTACCTTGGGCTTTAAACATTTTAAAGCCCTGAGAAGCAGTGTGGCCTAGCAGAAAGAGTATAGTCCTGGAAGTCAAAACACCCAGGTTCCAATCCAGGCTCAGCAACTTGTCTGCGGTTGACCTTAGGAACGTCTCTTAATTTCCTTGTTCTTCCCCGCTGTAAAACTGGGATTAAAACTGTGAGTCCTATATGGGAGAGGGACTGTATCCAATTTGATCACTCTCTATCCATCCCAGTGCTTAGTTAAGTGTCTGGCACATAGTAAGCATTTAACCAATACCACAAAATGAATTCAATCAGCTTGCCCCTTTCTACCTTACCTCACTGATCTCCTACTACATCCTGGTCCATGTACTTCATTCCTCTAGTGCCAGCTTATTCACTCTTCCCCATATTATCTATTTCTCCATCTACCCCTTTTCCACATCCTTCCTCTGGCCTAGGTTTCTTTCTTTCCCCATATATGCCATATCACCTATCTCTCCAATTTCAAAACCTTATTAAGGTTACATCTCCTTCAAGAAGCCTTCCCCAGTTAAGTCCCCTTTTCCCCAGCTTCCTCTTTTCTCAGTCATCTATGCATTTGGATCTGTGAACTTTGCACACCCACAACCCCATGGCACTTATATGTACATATTTATAAATTATATATTGCAAATTATTTATATTAATGTATGTCTCCTCCTCTAGGCTGAAAGCTCACTGTAGGCAGGGAATGTGTCTAATAAGTCTGGAATGTGTCTAAAAAGTGCCTGGTACAGTGCTCTGCACAGGGTAAGCACTCAATAAATACCATTGATTGATTCTGATTGCCTGCAACTCTATACTTCCAGATAGGCCTTTTGCCAGTTACCAGTTTTCATATTCCTTCCTTCCCTTTGATATCTACAAGCATCCTATAACCCTTAAATTTAATTAGTCAAAAATGGAATACCTGTACTTTGTTCCTAAAACTCTCTTCTTACCTTAGTTTTCCCTTTCTCCTTGTCTTACAAGTTCCCCATACTAGAGTAATCTTTGACTGCTGTTCTCATGCTGCCCATCCATTTTTTTCTTGAAACCCTGTTGTTTCCTCCTCAATAATATTTCATGGCACTCTCTCTTCCAGATTTTTAGTCACTAGCTTCATACCAGACCCAAGGAGGTGATTGTAAAATATTTTTTCAAGGACTGCTCAATAAGCCTGAACAGAGAGACCTAAATCATTGCACACTTCCAAAGGTCTCGATCAGGAATACTTGATCGTATTGTCATATGATTCTGCTCTCCAGGAAACATGCTATGCAATTATGTTCTGATACCAAAGAAGCAGGAATTCCAGAGATGACTAGAGTGTTCTTTAAGAGATTGCCAAGCAGAGCATAATGATAATGTCAGATGAAACTCTAGATTTACAGTAAAAATAATAATAATAATTGTGGTATTTGTTGAGACTTACTATGCAGGTAAGCACTGTACTAAGTGCTAGGATGGATTTGCCATTAAATATACAAGCAGTATCACATAATAATAATAATGATGATGGTATTTGTTAAGTGCTTACTATGTGCCAAGCACTGTTCTAAGTGCTGGGGTAGATTCAAGGAAATCAGATAGTCCCACGTTGGGCTCACAGTCTTAATTCCCATTTTACAGATGTGGTAACTGAGGCACAGAGAAATAAAGTGACTTGCCCAAAGTCACACAGCTGACAAGTGGCAGATCCGGGATTAGAACCCATGACCTCTGATTCCAAATCCATGTGCTTTTTCCCCTGAGTCAAGGTATTAGCTTCAAATCAATCAGTCATATTTATTGAATTTTTCTGTGTACAGAACATTGTACTAAGCACTTGGGAGAGTACATTAAAACAGAATAACAGAGTTGGTAGACATATTGTCTGCCCAAAAAGAGTTTTCAACCTAGAGGGGTGGACCAAGTATACACTCATTTCAATACAGCTTTAATGTGAAATATTTGTATACGTATATATGCATATATAGTACTTATGTGTATATACATATATAGTATATGTAGCAGGAATAGCAATAAGATATCCATAATTGAGATCAACATTCTCGTTATGCATCACCCGATTCTGCCGCTTGCCAGCTGTGTGACTTTGGGTAAGTCACTTAACTTCTCTGTGCCTCAGTTACCTCATCTGTAAAATGGGAATTAAAACTGTGAGCCGCATGTAGGACAACCTGATTACCTTGTATCCCCCCTGCACTTAGAACAGTGCTTTCCACATAGTAAGCGCTTAGCAAATACCACCACCATTATCACAGGATCCCAATAAAAACCCTATGTACTTAATGCAAAAAAAAGAGATTTGGAGATGGTAGACTGGGAGAGAGAAAAAAGCAAACATCGAACAAACATTAAAATGTTCCTTCTCAGAAGTGAACTACTTCTCCTTGGCTTCCAGGAACAAAATTAATATGCCATTCATACTGGAATAGGAATTTGCCTCGATGCACATACTCCAGTGATGATCCTGGTGAAGTGGAGGAATGAAAGCAGAGGAGACAGAGCAGAAGATAAAGAGCAGCTCAGTTGCATGACATCTGAATGTGGGGAGACAACTGTGCCTGTCAAACTTACCTATTAGCTATGATCTTCAGTTTTTCACCACTCCAATCCATATTTCATTCGGCTACCCATATCATTTTCATGAAAAAATGCTCAGTCCATGTCTCCTCAAACCTCAAAATCCTTCACTGATTGTCCATCCATCTGCAGATCAACAAGGAACCTTTCCCATTAACTTTAAGCCACTCAATCAGCACTCCCCTTCTAACCTGATCTCACTAATCTATGACTACAATCCAACCTGCACACTTCACTCTAACACAAACTTACTCTGTGCACCTTAATCTCCTCTGTCTTGCTGCTGTTGTCTTTCCCACGTCCTCCTTCTGGCCCCTTCACATCCAACAGAACATCACTCTGCATTTTCAAAGCCCTTTCTAAATCATATCTCTTCCAAGAAGTTTTCCCTGACTAACCTTTCTTTTCCCCATCCTTTTTGCCCTTCCAAGTGTGTTGCTTATGCACTTAAGTCTTAAGCACTTTGATATTCAGCTTATTCTGAGTGCCACAGCACTTATGTACATATCTTTCTACTCTGTTGACTCCCTTATCTAAAATATTTTAATATATGTTTCCCCTCTTAGACTGTAACCTCCATGGGGCTGGGATCATAGCTAACTATATCATATTGTCCTTTCCCAATTAATTAGTACAGCTCTCTGCACACAGTAAGTGCTCAGTAAATATTATTAAGCACTTATTATATGTTAAGCATTGCTCTAAGTAAGTACTGGGATAGGTTCAAGGTAATCAGGTCAGTACAATTCCTGTCCTACATAGGGTAGCAGTTTTATCAGGAGAAAGAACAGGTATTGAATCTCCATTTTACAGGGGAGGAAACTGAGGCACAGAGAAGTTAAATGACTTTGCCCAAGGTCACACATCAAGCATGAGGTGGAGTTGGGATTAGGATCCAGATCCTCTGAGTCCCATTTCTGTACTCTTTCCACTAGGATTGTGTCTGATCTAATTAATGTGAGCCTGTTGTCTTCTAGACTGTGAGCTTGTTGTTGGGTAGGGATTTTCTCTATTTGTTGCTGAACTATACTTTCCAAGTGCTTAGAACAGTACTCTGCACACACTAAGCACTCTATAATTACAATTGAATGAATTGAACAAATGAACTTGTACCTACCCCAGCACTTAGAACAGTGTGACACACAGTAAACGTCATAAATTCCATTAAAAAAACCAAGGTACACTGCTTTTCATGAAATTAATATGTAAAATAAAAGCAGCAAACATTACACAGGGAGCATTGTTTTTTGTGGGTATGGTGTCAATTACTTAATCAGTGTCATTTACTGTACACTTCCTGTTTGCCCTGCACTGGACTAAGCACCAAGCAGTTCGTTTACACCAGTCTTTCAGTCACATCAGACACATGGGTAACATTTACTGACAGTGCCATCATCTTTTAACACAAAAGGACATGCATATGTATATACAAGCTTCAAGGTTCAAGGTTATTGTTCTCCCTACATCTGTCCTCTACCCTCTTCCTTCTCTTCTATCTGTGACTGCACAAATTATATTTCTGAAATGATGATTAGCTTTCAACATGACCCTCCTCAAAATCCTCCAACTTCAAAAATTCTTGACCATTAGTTTTAATGGTCTATGTTCTCTTTTCTCCTGTACTCCATTTTGTGTTCTCTGGTCCTTTCAAGCAAATTTCCTAACTGTCCCTTGAATGCAATGCTAGATCTCTGATTTTTCTTGTGGCTTTTCCCACAGATAGCCTGAAAATTCGGCTTGGCTAATTGTCTTTCACAGCCCTTCAAGAAAGATCACTGAACTGGGCCTCACCAGGTTCCAGTCCTGCTTCATTCACTGTCTGGTTACCTATGACTTTGGGCAGATCACTTGCCATCTTTTTGACTCAGTTGTGTCATCTGCAAGATGCAGCTGTGACACCTGCTCTCTCTACTTCTCATATTATTATATTAACACTGAACTCAGCAGAGAATTACATCTTAATAAAAAGCATAATTATATTGACGATAAAACCCCAGGAGAAAAAGGATGACAAACGCACCAAAGCCACAATTCCTGATCAATCCAACAGCAATATTCATTTAGCAGGTGTTGTTTGCTTATTTTGGGTTTATTTTATATTTGTTAAGCCTTACTATGTGCCAGGCACTGTACTAAGTGCTGGGGTGGATACAAGTTAATCAGGTTGGACACATTCCCTGTCCCACATAGGGATCACACTTATTCCCTATTTTACAGAGGAGGTAACTGAGGCCCAGAGAACTTAAGTGACTTGCCAAGGTCACACAGCAGACAAGTGATGGAGCCAGTTGTGCAGAACACTGCATTAAGAGCTTGGGAGTACAACCGTTAAAAGACAAATTTCCAGATGATCTCTGCCCTCAAAGAGCACACAATCAGAAGGGAGAAGCCACAGGAGATGCAGATAAGGACAGGAGCTCTCAATCTACAGTGTTAATTAAATCACTCATTCTATCATGCCTACATTACTGCTTCAGCCTCCTTGCTAACCTCTCAACCACCTGCCTCTTCCCACTCCATTCCATACTTTACTCCATTGCCCAGACCATCCTTGTACAGAAATGTTCAGGATGTTCATTTAATCATATTTATTGAGTGCTTACTGTATCCAGAGCATGACGTGTCACTCCCTTGCTCAAAACTCTTCATTGTTGCTTATCCACTTCTGTATCAAACAAAAACTCCTCACCATTGGCTTTAAAGCACTCTATCACCTTGTCCCCTCCTACGTCATCTTGCTTCTCCCCTTCTACAATCTAGCCCACATATTTTGCTCGTTTGGTGCTAACTTTCTCACTGTGCCTTGATCTCACCTGTCTTGCAGCTGACCCTGACCCTCGTCCTGCCTCTGGCCTGGAACACCCTCACTCCTCAAATTCACCAGACAATTACTCCCTGACCTTCAAAGGCTTACTGAAGACACATCTCCTCCAAGAGGCCTTTGCAGACTAAGCCCCACTTTTCCTCATTTCCCCACTTCCTTCTGTGTCACCCTGACTTGGTCCCTTTGCTCTTCCCCCGGACAAGCCCCTCTGCAATATGTATAGATCTATAATTTTATTAATTTTTATTGATGTCTATTCATTTGTATTAATGTCTTTCTCCCCCCTCTCTAGACTGAGTTCGTTGTGGGTGGGGATTGTCACTCTTTATTGTTGTATTGAAGTTTCTCAAGTGCTTAGTACAGTGCTCTGCACACAGTAAGCACTTAATAAATGCCACTGTACCATTCTTGTACCATTCCTTAATTCATCCATTCAATTGTACTTACTGAGCATTTACTGTGTGCAGAGCACTGTACTAAGTGCTTAGGAGAGTACAATATGAAAGTCAGGGTAATGCAGAAGGGAATGGGAGGAAAGAAAAGGAGGGCTTAGTCAGGGAAGGCCTCTTGGAGGAAATGTGTCTTCAATAAGGCTTTGAAGTGGAGGAGAGTAATTGTCTGTAGGATTTGAGGAAGGAGGGCGTTCCAGCCCAGAGGCAGGACAGGGTGAGGCAGATAGGCAACATAACAAAAAATAATACTAATAATAATAATAATAATGGAATTTGTTGAAGCAGTGTGGCTTAGTGGAAAGAGCACGGTTTGGGAGTCAGAGGATGTGGGTTCTTATCCTGCCTCGGCCACTTGTCTGCTGTGTGACCTTGGGTAACACTTAACTTCTCTGTGCCTGTTACCTCATCTGTAAAATGGGGATTAAGACCATGAGTCCCATGTGGGACAATCTGATTACCTTGTATCTACCCCAGCACTTAGAACAATGCTTGTCACATAGTAAGTGCTTAACAAATACACAAATTACTATTATTATTATTATTAAGTGCCAAACAATGTTGTAAGTGCTAGGGTAGATACATAAAGGTACAGTGAGAAGGTTGACATTAGAGGAGCAATGTTTGGGCTGGGTTGTAATATGAGAGTAGTGAGTGTGAGGTAGGAGGAGGTAAGGTGATTTAGTGATTTAAAGCAAATGGTGTGGAGTTTTTGCTTGATGTGGAGTTGGCTAAGCAACCACTGGAGCTTTTTGAGGAATGGGGAAAAATGTCTTGGATGTTTTTGTATAAAAAATGATCCTGGCAACAGAGTGAAGTATGGACTGGAGTGGGGAGAGATAGGAGGCTAGGAGGTCAGCAAGGAGGCTTATATAGTAATCAAGGCAAGGTATGAAAACCCATCACAGCAGAGTTTATAAATTCTTTGAGAAAAGGGATCTTGTAACAACATACAGGTCAGGGATTGTGTTTAATCTGATTGACTTATATTTGCCCAAGGGTTTACAATAGCGCTTGACATTACATCTCTGTGGCAGCTAATGGGAAGCAGTGTGACCTAGTGGATAGAAAGTACTGACTTGGGTCCTAATTCAGACTCTGTAACTTTTCTGAAAGTTAGTTAACTTCTCTCTGATGTATAAGTGTAAGTTCTTGTGTGTAAGAATGATAATAATGGTTAGTGGAGTTTCTATTCTTACCTGCTCCCACTGATGCTACCTCACTCCTTGCTGGGCAGGAGTGGCAAGTACATATAGAAACTATACTTTTTTGCTGCATTCTTAGCCACCTGGGGTTATCTTTATTCAAAGCCTTCTCTAAGGCACTTGCTTTGCTCTTTGAGATTCTTTGATGATGTTCTTTTATTTTCAAAGGCAGTTATTGATCATGTTTATTAATCCAGTTTTGCTCATGATTTTCTAATAAACTATGACCATTTAAATAAGAGTATGTTTATCTTCACTTGTCTTCTTTTGTGTGATGGTCTCCTCCATTACACTGACAGTTCCTTGAGGGTGTGTACTAAATTTTATACTTATGAGAGAAACAGTGTGGCCTAGTGAAAAGTGCGTAGACTGAGGAGTGGGACCTGGGTTCTAAACCCTGTTTCACCATTTACTTGTTGTATGACCTTGTTTCTCAGTTTTATCATGTGTAAAATGGGGATTCAATACCTGTTCACCCTACCTCTTCAACTGTAGGGCAGAGACTGTTTCCAATCTGATTTTTATGTTTCTATCCCTCGGCTTAGTAAAGAGCTTTACACACAATAAGTACTTAACAAATGCACAATTATTACTATTACTCTGTAATCTTCTGTGTGCCTCAATTTCATCATCTGTCACACCTGTTCTTCCTTCTTCTTAGACTGTGAGCCTCCTGTGGGACAGGGACGATGTCTGATTTGATTATCTTGTACCTAAATGCATAGTACTAGAGAGAAACAGTGTGGCCTAATGAAAGGAGCATGGGCCTGTGAGTTAGAGAACCCGGATCCTAATCTTGGCTCCACTAATTGCCTGTTGTGCAACCCTGGGCAAGTCAGTTTTTATTTTGATGGCATTTGTTAAGTATTTAGTATGTGCCAGGCACTATACTAGCACTGGATAGATAATCAGGTTGGTCACAGTTTGTGTCCCACATACATCTCATAATCATATTACCCATTTTACGGATGAGATAAATGAGGCACAGAAAAGTTAAGTGGCTTGCCCAAGGCCTCAAAGCAGACAAGAGGCAGAACTAGGACTAAAACCGAGGTCTTCTAACTCCCAGGCCCAAGTTTTTTCCCTATGGCCATGCTGTTTCACATAACTTCTCTGTACATCAGTTTTTCATTACCAAGACCTGCCGGTTTCACCTTTACAATATCGCCAAGATCTGCCCTTTCCTCTCCACCCACACGGCTACCTTACTGCTACAGGCTCTTGTTATATCCTGGCTAGACTACTGTGTCAGCCTTCTCTCTGACCTCCCCTCCTCCTCTCTCGCCCCTCGCCAGTCTATTCTTCACTCCGCTGCCTGGCTCATCTTCCTGCAGAAATGATCTGGGCATGTCACTCCCCTTCTTAAACACCTCCAGTGGTTGCCTATCAACCTCCACTCCAAACAAAAACTCCTCACTCTAGGCTTCAAGGCCCTACATCACCTTGCCCCTTCCTACCTCTCCTCCCTTCTCTCTTTCTACCACCCACCCCACACGCTCTGCTCCTCTGCCGCCCACCTCCTCACCGTCCCTCGGTCTCGCCTATCCCACCGTCGACCCCTGGGCCACATCCTCCCACGGTCCTGGAATGCCCTCCCTCCTCACCTCCGCCAAACTAATTCTCTTCCCCTCTTCAAAACCCTACTTAAAACTCACCTCCTCCAAGAGGCCTTCCCAGACTAAGCTCCCCTTCTCCCTCTACTCCCTCTATCGCCCCCCCCTTCACCTCTCCACAGCTTAACACTCTTTTCCCCCCATTTCCCTCTGCTCCTCCCCCTCTCTCTTCCCATCCCCTCAGCACTGTACTCCTCTGCTCAGCTGTATATATTTTCATTACCCTATTTATTTTGTTAATGAAATGTACATCGCCTTGATTCTATTTTGTGCCATTGTTTTTATGAGATGTTCTTCCCCTTGACTCTATTTATTGCCATTGTACTTGTCTGTCTCTCTCCCCCGATTAGACTGTAAGCCCGTCAAACGGCAGGGACTGTCTCTATTTGTTGCCGACTTGTTCATTCCAAGCACTTAGTACAGTGCTCTGTACATAGTAAGCGCTCAATAAATACTATTGAATGAATGAATGAATGAATAAAATGGGGATTAAGACTGTTCGTTCTTTAGCTCTATGTGGAACAGGTAATGTGTCCAACCTGATTTACTTGTATTTGCCTCAGAACTTAGTACAGTGCTAGGCCCAATATTAAGCATTTAGCAAATATCATCATTGTTGTTATTATTATTATCATTATTGCTTAATAAGTGCCACTGTTGTTAAATTTCCTCAAATCTAATAGAGCAAAAAGACACAAGTCAATGATAACAATGGTCATTCATTCATTCATTCAATTATATTTATTAAGTGCTTACTGTGTGCAGATCACTGTATTAAGTGCTTGGGAAAGTAAAATACAACAATAAAAGAGTGACAATCCCTGCCCACACTGAGATCACAGTCTGGAGGAGGGGAGACAGACATAAATGCAAGTAAAAAGACAACAATGCAAATAAATAAAATTACAGCTATATACATAAATGTTGTGGAGCTGGGAGTGGGGAAGAACAAAAGTTGCAAGTCAGGGCAGAGTAGAAGGGAGTGGGAGATGAAGACAAGTTGGGCTTCTCAGGGAGGGCTGTTGGAGGAAATGTGACTTCAGTAAGTCTTTGAAGGGGGATAGAGTAAGTGTCTGACACATATGGGAAGGAGGGGGAGTTTTCCAGACCAGTGGTAGGACGTGGGTCAGGGGTCAGTGGCTAGACAGGTGAGATCAAGGCACAATGAGGTTAGCACCAGAAAAGCAAAATGTTGGTTAGGAGAAGGAGAGAAGCAAGGTGAGATAGGAGGGGCAAGGTGATGGAGTGCTTTAAAGCCACTGGTGAGGAGCTTTTCTTTGAAACAGAGATGGATAGGAAACCAGTGGAGAATTTTGAGGTCCTGAACGAGAATGAGCATGAGAAAAGAGTAGGTGGACAAGGAGGAGAAGTGGAAAATGATAGGAAACAAATCAGCTTGTGGCTTCTACTTCTGAATATATTCACAGGTAGTTTTGTCTTATTTTGTTAGAAAAAAGTTATTTTGGAAAATGTATTCTATATCATTTCCACAATATATCAAAAGGGCTAGGAACTAGGTTAACTTTTCTCCCTTAATTTTCAATTCATGAAGACTAAATGTAGGAGAATTATAGTCCAACATTAACTAAACAACTGAGTAAGTGTTGGTCTCTGATTAGCTTATAATAATAATGTTAATAATGTTGGTATTTGTTAAGCGCTTACTATGTGCCGAGCACTGTTCTAAGCGCTGGGGTAGACATAGGGGAATCAGGTTGTCCCACGTGGGGCTCACAGTCTTAATCCCCATTTTACAGATGAGGGAACTGAGGCCCAGAGAAGTTAAGTGACTTGCCCACAGTCACACAGCCGACAAGTGGCAGAGCTGGGATTCGAACTGACTCCAAAGCCCGTGCTCTTTCCACTGAGCCACGAGCTTATACATCCTGTGAAAAGTATAAATTTTATTTTTTGATATATGGCTGTATACCATGTGTCATTTTTAATATGTCTCTCTACTAGATGAAATACAGTAATAATATTCTTAAAATCCCAAGACACACAGCATTACCAAGCCTTATTATGCATTTTAAAATGAAAGCCAATATTCAAAGGTTATTCTTTTTTAACCACAGTTCCACTGATAGGGGAATTATGCTTGCAGTATGATATCCCATTTTCTCATGACTTCTTTTAGACTAGAGATTACTTAGACAAATAAAGAACATTTTCTATAAAAATTGGAAATATAATGGAGTCCATTAAATCAATACGTTAAAAACATTCAGCAGTTGAACATTGAAAATTTCTAACACCCAATTTAGCAAATGCCAAATCTAATAATAAAACATAATTTGTATGCATTAATGTTGTAAATTTTCTTTGTTTGAGAATTGCAAGAATATGTTGCTAATGATTTTAAATAAACTTAAAATCAAAGAAGAAATCAGTGGAATAACCTGCACTAACCAAACAAGAAATTATAAAAAATAACTTTATGTTTGAGTTATTTCTAGTACAATAATGATTTTTAATTAATAAAGCAGCATTTAAAGTATAGGTTCTTCAGGTAAGATTTTGTCATTAAGATCACTTTGTGAATTGAATAGCCTATTCATTTTGATTAGAAACACAGTTCCCTCAATCACAGTAGAGCAAATGCTAACAATGGTTCTTGACATTGAGGATGCCCAGTGAAATTGCTACTGAAGGAGGAAAACAGAGTTATAAATGTCACTGTGGCTTGCAGATAAGGATAGACTTACTACTAGAGAGTACCTTTCCACAAAGGTTGGGAAGTGAAATTTCTGATCTAGTGATTAGGAATGCTGTTTGTACTTATGCAATACAATGTATACACTATAATGCATTATTTACAATGTAGTTGCTTGGTGGACAGATCCCGTATTCTGCTAGCTTACCGAAAAGAATTACCTAAGGAGCCATTCAGGCTGGGTGGAACAGCTATTTAATGAGGCTTCACAAAGCTGATCTAGATGTCAGTTCTTTAGAAGAAAACAGATATTAATGAATTAGTTACTGTGCACAACACAAGTTCATAGCTAGAAAGTACACTGAAGGTGTGAACCAGAAAAGGTCTATTTGCTCCAGTATGTCTTTTCTTATTCCAAATTGATTGTCTCCATGGTTAGTACTGAAAAGGATAGAAGAACAAACACAAGGTTCAGATAGTTTGCCTAGGGTATTTGTCTGGTTAATTAATTGGTAGTGAATAGGTTTGACTAAATTTTATAGTAGTCTACTCCCATAGCTTTAGACCAATATCTTTAAAATAAAATATAAGGCCATTCTCAAGTGGTAGGAGTGCTGAGCAGTGGAGCTGAGGCTGTGCAGGAGATAAGAGCCCCTAGGCTGGACCACAACCTAAAACTTGGATATATTTTATGGTTTATTCAAAAGAAAATATACTCCTCATGGAAGCAAGCACATATTGTCCCTCTCAACCAGGCACCCCCAAAAGCAATATGTATCAGCGGAATACAGCGATATAGGAAATTAATAAATGTATAGGTTCCATTATAAAAATACAAGAGTAGCACTCAGTGATAGCAGGAAAAAGTAACTAGGAGAAAGTAATGTTCATTTATTTCATTTACTTAATTATATTTATTGAACACATATTCAAAGGACTGTACTAAGTGCTTGGGAGAGTACAATACAACAACAGACACACTCCCTGCCCACAGTGACCTCACTATCTAGGGGGTGAGACAGACATTAATATAAATGAATAAATAAATAAATTACAGATGCATACATATGTACTGTGGGGCTGGGAGGGAGGATAAATGAAGGGAGCAACTCAGGGTGACCCAGAAGTGAGTGGGAGAAGAGAAGAGGGCCTAGTCAGGGCAGCTTCTTGGAAGAGATGTGTTTTCAATAAGGCCTTGAAGTGGAGAAGAGTAATTATATGTCTGATATGAGGAGGGAGGACATTCCAGTCCAGAGGCAGGATGTGGGCAAAGGTCCTCAGCAGGATAAACAATATTGAGGCACAGTGAGATTAGCATTAGAAGAGCGAAGTGTGTGGGCTGGGTTGGAGTGGGGGAGTTGTGAGGTTAGATAGGAGGGGGCAAGTTGATTGAATACTTTAAATCCAAAGGGGAGGAATTTTTGTTTGATGTGGAGGTGGATGGGCAACCACTGGAGTTTCTTGAAGAGTGGGGAAACATAGTTTGAACGTTTTTGAAGGAAAATGATCCAGACAACTGAATGGAATATGGACTAATTAGGGCGAGACAGAAGGCAGGGAGGTCAGTAAGGAAGCTGTTACTATAATCAAGGAGGGGTAAGATAAGTGCTTGCAGTTTGGGTAGACAAAAAGGGGAATATTTTTATGATGTTGTGAAGGTAGAACTGACAGGATTTAGTGATGGCTTGAATTTGTAGGTTGAATGACAGAGAGGAGTCAAGGATAATGCCAAGGTTATGGGCTTGTGAAACAGGAAGGATGGTGGTGTCATTAACTGTGATGGGAAAGTGAGTGTGAGGACAGGGTTTGGATAAGGCAATAAGAAGTTCAGTTTAAAGTTTGAATTGACAGAGGGCATCCAAGTAGAGATGTCTTGAAAATAGAAGGAAATGTGAGACTGCACAGATGGAGTGAGATCAGGGCTGGATGTGTAGATTAGGGTATCATCTGCATAGACATGGTAATTAATTAATTCATTCAATAGTATTTATTGAGCACTTACTATGTGCAGAGCACTGCACTAAGCACTTGGAATGTACAATTCGGCAACAGATAGAGACAATCCCTGCCCAGTGACGGGCTTACAGTCTAATCAGGGGAGACAGACCAAAACAATAACAATAAATAGAATCAAGGGGATGTACATCTCATTAACAAAATAAATAGGGTAATAAAAATATATACAAATGAGCAGATAAGCACAGTGCTGAGGGGAGGAGAAGGGAGAGGAGGAGGAGCAGAGGGAAAGGGGGGGAAAGGGGACTTCGCTGAGGGGATGGGGGGGCAGAGAGGCAGCAGAGGGAGCAGAGGGAAAAGGGGAAGCTCACTCACCCCAATGTTTAGTACAGTGCCTTGCACATAGTAAGAACTTAACAAGTGCCTTATTATAACTATTATTACTATGTGCTTAGCTGACTATAGTAGAGTTAATAAGCAGGATATAAGCTAGATGTGAGCAGGGAATGTGTCTGTTTATTGTGGTATTCTACTCTCTTAAGTGCTTAGTAATTGCTCTGCACAAGGTAAGCACTCAATAAATATGACTGAACGAATGAAGTATCCCTCCCCTCGAGAAACTTTCAATCTAAGGCTGGGGAGGACTGATACTAAGAGAAAAGGGAAAAGAAGTTGTAGAAATGAGCTCATACTTGAATAACAGACTATTTAAACTGTGCGCAGAAGTATTCTCGAAATTGAGTGCACAAGAGTTTAGGTGACACTACGGCCCTGAGGCCCAGGCTCCTCCCCTACCCCACCCCGTATTAATTCTGGAGATCCAGGCAGTCTGGTTACTCTGGGAAAAGCACCTTCCCTTTCCTTCTGTCCCTCTTGTCGACTGGATAGATAACTGTAAGTATTAGTGAATACGGCAGACCCGGAATCTTGTTCTATGCGTGTTCCCCTAAAGCAGTAAATGCTTTAGGGAATTAGCTCAGGTGTTAGAGCGTTTGCTTAGCATGTGGGAGGTAGCAGGATCGATGCCCACATTCACTAATTTTCTTGAAACCCCTGTTTTTTGGCTAGATAAAGGTCCCAGGAAGGCATGGCAGGATCTGAGCCAGTGGTATTTATTGAGAGCTTAACGTGTGCAGAGCACTGTGCTGAGTGAGAGTATACACTGCAAGAGAGTTGGTAGAAAAGTTTCTACCCTACAAACATTCAAAAGATGGTATTTATTGGTGTTTATACTGTGCAGACCACTGTACTAAGCGCTTGGAAGATTACAATGTAACAAGAGTCGATAGACACGTTCCCTGCCCACAACGAGCTTACAGTTCAGAGGCCTAGGTTGCCACTTCATTTCATTCCCTCTCTGGTGGTGGAAGGAACTGAGATGGGCTTTTTCTCTCATGTGTAATTGTCACCTGTCGCCGGGTCAGGTTCTTTCGGAATCAGCGTGGCGAGAGATAGAGAGAGAGGCCGGGGATGGAAAACCTGAGTTTGTATAGAATTTACTCCTTGGGGCGAATTGAATTATTTAATTATTTAGACGTGACAATCGGCCTTCCCTTTTGGGGGAAATATGGTGTTAAAGCTTCCCCTTTTGGGAGGAATATGGTGTTAGAGCTTCCCTAACAAGAGGAATACACTGGTATGTTATTCGCATGTGGGCGGACACCAGGGCCCGCCCAGGCAGAGCTCGCTTATGGTTTACTCACAATGTGGTGAGGCGGCTAGTTCCCACCATGTGTGCACCCACTCAGGAGGAACCCACTTAGGTGTTAAACCCACTTGCACGTTAAAACCCACTTATGTGTTAAGTTCACGTATGTGCTACTTGCATGTGGTGAGGCGGCTAGCTCCCACCATATTCACGTCTTACTGGAGAGGCACCCACTTAGACATCAAATCCACTTATGTGCTACTCACACTTGTTGAGGCGGTAGTTGAAGCTGTGGGAGCGATTGAGTTCTCCAAGAGAGTGGATTTAGATGGAGAATGAAATGGGACCCAGAACCGAACCTTGAGGGACATCCTCAAGGGGCTGGGAGGCAGAGGAGAAGCCCACGAAAGAGACTAAGACTGAGTATGGGGCATGGGCCCGAGTATACTCTCTAATGGGCATATAGGGTGACTCGTTGGGGTAGGAGCAGAGTGAAGATGCATGGGTAAAATTAAAGAATACCATTAATGTATTCCATATATTATTGTTGAACTATGAAATATGAACTGTGAAAGCAAATGAAACTACATGTTTTGCTAATTTTAGTTTGCCATAAGTGAATGGGCAACCACTGGATGTTTTTGTGAAGTGGGGAGAGAGAAATGAAATGCCACCACCCTAGACAAGTGGCAGAGGTGGGATTAGAACCCACATCCTCTAACTCCCAAGACCGGACTCTTTCCATTAAGCTACATTCCCTGGAACTTAGTACAGTCCTTGGCTTATTGTCAGGACTTAACAAATATCACATTTATTTTTATTCTAAGTCCTATGTTGGGCCGAAACCATGTCTAATCTGTTTACTTTGCCTTGGGATGGGTAGTTGGGAGACACAGGACCTAATCACAGCTCTGCTACTGGCCTAAGTGTAGCTTTTGGGAGTCAAAGCCAGACTGGGCCTCATTTTCCTAATTTTTAAATTGGAGATATGCTTATGAATCCCATATAGGATAATGGACAATATCCAAATGTATAATGTTGTATCTATCTCAGTGCTTCCTTCATAACCTTGCTAAAATCGACCCTTTCTTCTCCATCCAAACTGTTACCATGTTAATCCAATAATTGATCCTTAGATCCTTAGAGAAGCAGCATGGTTTAGTGGAAAGAGCATGGATTTGGGAATCAGAGGATGTGGGTTCTAATCCTGGGTCCACCATTTGTCTTCTGTGTGACCTTGGGCAAGCCACAGAGTGTCTCTATGCCTCAGTTATCTCATTTGTAAAATGGAGATTGACTGTAAGCAAACTGATTACCTTGGATCTACTCCAGAGCTTAGAACAGTGTTGGCACATAGTAAGCACTTAACAAATATGATAATTATTATTATTATCCTATTTCACCTTGATTATTGCATCAGCCACCTGGCTTACTTCCCAGCCTCCTGTCTCTCCCCACTGCAGTCCATACCTCACTCTGGTGCCTGGATCATTTTTCTACCAAAAACATTTTCTCTCCTCAAGAACTTTCAGTGATTGTCCATACACACAGAAAAAGAAACTCGACACCACTGGGTTTTAAATACTCACTTACCTTACCCCTTCTTGCTTCACCTTGCTACTCTCCTACTACAACCCAGCTCACACATTTCAGTCCTCTAATACTAACTTTCTCACTGTATCATATTCTCATTTATTTTGCCACCAACTGCTCACCCACCTCCTCCCTCTGGCCTGCAATGCCCTCCCTCCTCATATCCGACAGAGATTTACTCTCCCCAACTTTAAAGTCTTATTGAGGGCACAGGTCTTCCTTTCCTCTACTGCCACCACCTTCTGCATTGACCTGACTTGTTCCCTTTATTCACCACCCACCAGCCTCACAGAACCTATTCATTCAGAACTCATTCAGCAATTGTACTAAGCTCTTAGAAACTCCATTTCAGCAATAAGGAGAGACAATCCCTGTCCACATTGGGCTCACAATCTAGAAGGGGGGAGACAGACATCAAAACAAGTAAACATGCATCAATAGCATCAATATAGATAAGTAGAGTTATAGATATATATTCACATCAAACAAGTAAACAGGCATTAATTATAAATAATTCTTGATTCTATTTATTGCTATTGTTTCTGTCTGTCTGTCTCCCCCGATTAGACTGTAAGCCCATCAATGGGCAGGGACTGTCTCTGTTGCCGATTTGTACATTCCAAGCGCTTAGTACAGTGCTCTGCACATAGTAAGCGCTCAATAAATACTATTGAATGAATGATTGAATGAATAAATAAATAGAATTATAGATATGTACATATATACATGAGTGCTGTGGGTTGGGGAGGAGAGTAGAGCAAAGGGAGCAAGTTGGGGCAATGGGGAGGGGAGAGGGAGCTGAAGAAAAAATGGGGGATTAGTCTGCAAAGGCCTTTTGGAGGAGATGAGCCTTCAGCAGGCTTTGAAGGGGGGATGTGTGACTGGTGGAGTACATTTTTGTAATTAATTTATTTATATTAATGACTGTCTCCCCCTCTAGACTGTAAGTTTGTTGTGGGCAAGGAATGTGTCTGTTATATTGTTATAGTGTACTCTTCAAGTGCTTAATACAGTGCTCTGCACACAGTAAGCACACAGTAAATACAATTGATTGACTAGTAGAAAATAAATGCCATATACATATTATCCCAGTACTCATCAAAGCACATAGATATTTAATAAAAACAGTAACTAGCTGAAATTAAATTGGTAAAGGGGTCTATTAATTTTTTTGTCCTGGTGCAGTAAAAGTTTTAAGAAATACCCTTATAAAAAGATTTTGTAATTCTGAAGTTGTTTTTCATCTGGAAGTCAGTGGAAACAAGTTTTGATCCTGTCTCTATAATAATAATAATGTTGGTATTTGTTAAGTGCTTACTATGTGCCGAGCACTGTTCTAAGCGCTGGGGTAGACATAGGGGAATCAGGTTGTCCCACGTGGGGCTCATAGTCTTAATCCCCATTTTACAGATGAGGGAACTGAGGCACAGAGAAGTTAAGTGACTTGCCCACAGTCACACAGCCGACAAGTGGCAGAGCTGGGATTCGAACTCATGAGCCCTGACTCCAAAGCCCGTGCTCTTTCCACTGAGCCACGCTGCTTCTCTATCACTTGCCTGATGTGTGACTTTTTACTTCTCTGTAAATCATTTTACTTCTCTGTGTCTCAGTTTCCTCATCTTTAAAATGGGGATTAAACCTTTTAGACTTTGAGTCCCATGTGAAATAAGGACTATGATTAATCTAATTGTATTGTATCAAATCCAACACCTGACACATAGTAAGTGCTTAGCAAATTTCACAGTGATTATTGTTACAGCCTTCACTGCCACTATTGAGACGATCAGTCTAAAGTGAGACATCTGTCACCTTTAGTTTAACTGCTGATGCTATTTTCATATGCCACCTGAAAGTTTAAGAACACCCAGACACTGTTAATAACTGTTAAGTAAAATTTAAAACATTTACCTTTTGTTTTGACCTTAGGTAGTTGCTTACCTTTCAAAAAAACTCACCACAGCAATTGTACAATGACCTCTGGTTAATAATATTATATCATGTGTATAATTTCATAATATAATGCAAAGAAAAAAACACATGAGTTCTTCTCACAGGTTCATGCAAACACTTTAATGGTAAATGATTTCCTTTAACCCTAAAAACAATTCTTTCAATTTGCTGCGAATAGTAATATGAAATTGACATCAAAGATTTAAGAATTTCTTTTGAGTTTTCCACCATTAGGGCTCTTCTTATTTATTGAATTTATTATTGATATTTTGATTAAAAGTTGGAAGTGATGCCTGCTCATGTAGGAAATCCAACAGGTCCTGTGTGATTAGCAAATCCAATAGTACTGGCCTTCTTTTGCTGAGTGACTGTACCAAAGGTAACCTCACAATTACAAATGCTATAACCTTCCAAACATCTGAACAAAATGCTCCTGGAGAATGAAGACAGCAACAAGAAACTCTGCAACAGTGTCCTGTAAATCCTGCTGAAAAAATAAAATTGAACTTCACACATAGCATACAAAGTGAATGAGCATTTCTTTATGGTAACGTTATTCCAAGTAGCCACTATACACTTTGCACAGCTAACAGAAAGCACCATGACTGGTTTAAGCCAATGACTAATGGCCTACAGCTGAGAAGCCTGAGAAGGCCTTCCCAGACTGAGCCCTCCCTTTCCCTCTGCCCGTCTTTGCCTCCCCATTCCCCCTACTCCCTCCCTCTGCTCTACCCCCCTTCTCCTCCCCATAGCACTTGTGTATATTTGTATATATTATTATTTTATTTCATTAATGATGTGTGATTCTGTCGATCTATTTTGATGGTATTGATGCCTCAGGGATTGTCTCTGTTGCCAAATTGTACATTCCAAGCACTTAGTACAGTGTTCTTCACACAGTAAGCACTCAGTAAATATGATTGAGTGAGTGAATGAATGAGAAGCATCAATTGCCCTAGTAGAATCCTGCAGCATCCAAGACCTGCAACAACACTGAGGCTTTCAGAAGCCTTGAAAACAACATGAAGGAACAGGCATCATAATGAATTGATCAATCAAATTTACTGTGTACTAGGCACGTGGGAGAGTACAATATAACAGAGTTAGTAGACATGTTCCCTACCTTTGTGGTGAGTGAGAGTGACTCCATTTTCTATCATTTGACCCCAGGAGCAACAAAGCAAAATTGACCCCATCTTATACTATTTGACTCTGTGAGCAACAAGGCCAAAGGACAATTTAGAGGAGAAACTGTATTATCTCTCTGATGATTTTTGAGAGGAACTGAATTGTCTGCTGAGAATTTAGGGAGGGGCTAAATTGCTCTGCTAGGCAGGAAAAGAACTGCTGGATGGGGCTATGCCTATGGGGAGAGGAGTTGCCTTCCTCTCTGGTTTACCTGGTAATAAGATAACTAGCAGGCAATACTGAGCAGCCCCCAACCCCTGCTGTAATTCCCAAGGACAATGGATAAAAGGAGGAAATAACTGGCCCTTTTTGCTGGTTTGCTAGGCATGGAGCCATCTAAGCCATACAAAGAGACACTGGCCCAGCACCTAAGCACCTAAGACTTGAATGAGGAAGACGACGAGCTGTGGGCAGTCTGGCTCCTTGAAACTCCTCCAAAGTGGGATCAACTTCACCAAGACTTGGGGAAAACCAGGATGACGACGAGCTGCGGGAAGTCTGTCTCCTTGAAACAATCATCTTCACCAAGACTTGGGCCAAACCAGTTGGGTTGGTAACTATAGGTGTTGTGCTGCGTGTGTGTGTGGGGTGTGTGTGTGTGTGTGTGTGTGTGTGTGTGCGCACATATATGCCTACCCATGGATTTAGTTTAAAGAAAAGCTTTCCATTGTAATAGTGGTGTTTGGTTTTACTTTATTGACATGTCATTTAATTACCCAAATTAATAAAGGAGTCAAATCCCTGATTATGGGCTCATAGATTTAGCGCCTGATATCGTAGTAGAGTGATTTCCGGGAGGGGCTCATGACAGCCTTCAACAGGCTTACAGTCTATAAAGGGAAACAGGCATTAATATAAATGAATAAATTATGGATATGTACATTAGTGTTGTGATGCTGAGGGAGTGGTCAATAAAGGGTATAAATCCAAACTGAAAGGTGAGGCAGAAGGCAGTGGGAGAAGAGGAGATGAGGGCCTAGTTTGGGAATGCCTCTTGGAGAATGTGCCTTTAATAAAGCTTTGAAGGTTGGGAGTATAATCTTCTGTCAGAAATGAAGAGGCAGAGTGTTCCTCTCACATGGAGGAGAGGTTCATGGCCAGATAGGCAACTTGTTTCCACTGACTTGAAGATGAAAAACAACTTCAGAATTACAAAATCTTTTATAAGGGTATTTCTTAAAAATTTTACTCCCCAGGACAAAAAAATTAATAGACCCCTTTACCAATTTAATCTAATTTCAGCTAGTTATTGTTTTTATTAAATATCTATGTGCAAAGTACTTTGATAAGTACTGGGATAATATGTATATGACACTTATTTTCTGCTAGTCAGTCACTGAGTAGATTGTTATTAGAGGAGTGACATCTGTGGACTGGATTGTAAAAGGAAATCAGAGAAGTAGTTTAGGAGAGGGCAAGGTGATTGAGTATTTTAAAGCAGATGGAAGGAGTTTCTGTTTGATACAGATGTGTCTGGGCAAGCCCTGGAGGTGCTAGAACAGTGGGGAAACCTTGAATATTTTAATATAAAAACAATCTATGCAACAGAGTGAAATATGGCCTGGAGTTGGGAGAGACAGGAGGTGGGGAGTTGATCAGCAAGGAGGCTGATGTAGTAATAGAGGCAAGATAGGATAAGTTTTTGAATTATCATGGTAGTGGTTTGGATGGAGAGGAAAGAGAAGATTTTATTGATTTGTGAAGACTAAAACAACAGGATTTAGTGACATTAAATGTGTGGGCTGAATCAGAGAGATGAGTCAAGCATCATGGCAAGGTTATGGGTTTGTGAGACAGGGAGATGGCAGTGCTGTCTTGAGTTAAGGAAAGTCATGGGGAGGACAGGGTTTGTGTGGGAATATGAGGTTTCTCTTTTGAACGTATTAAGTTTAAGGTGTTGGCAGTGCATCCAAGTAGAGATGTCCTGAAAGCAAGAAAAAAATATGAGACTGTAGAGAAGGAAAGATATCAGGGCTGGAAAAGTAAATTTAGGAATCATCCTCATAGAAGTGGCAGTGGGTAGAGAGGATGCCAAGAAGAAGAGATCCAGTGCTATGGAGACCTCCACAAAACAACAACAAAAAAACTTCTACACTTCTCTAAAGTCATTACATGGACCCATATATACATCTGGTACCTAAAAAGAAGGAGGTTGACTCCAGTCTCATCACAAAGAGGGAACCCTAAAAGGCATATTTCAATATCTTCCTCAATATGATTTCTATTACTGACGACAAGGCTCTGCAAAACGTACAAAGCATTCAAGTTTTGAGCATGGAAAACTTGACCATTAGTCAAAGCCACAAAAAATGGAAAAGCATATGGGTCCTATGGCTAGCCTGCTGAGCTCTTCAAACATAGAAGGGATACCCTGCTTAAATATTTATGCAAACTCTTCATCAATACATGAACTGCTAAAGAAATGCTTCAAGATCACAGAGATACCACCATTACCACCATCTTCAAGACAAAAGTGAAAGATCAGATTTCACCAGTTGTAAAGGTATGCTCCATTGCACTCCATTGCCAGTAAGATCCAATCCAGAGTCTTCCTGGATGGCTACTAAAGACTACCATCATGATACTGATGGTGTGGCTTAGCAGAAGGAGCATGGGTTTGGGAGTCAGAGCTAGTTGGGTCTAAACCCAAGACTGTGAGCCACATGTGGGACCTTGTATCTCTCCTAGCACTTAGAACAGTGCTTGGCACATAGTAAGCACTTAACAAATACCATCATTATTATTATTATTATTATTCTCTGTGCCTCAGTTACCTCATCTGTAAAATGGGAATTAAGACTGTAAGCCCCATGTGGGACAACCTGATTTCCTTGTACCTACCCCAGCACTTAGAACAGTGCTCAGCACATAATAAGCACTTAAGAAATACCAACATTATTATTACTACCCCAGCACTTAGAACAGTGCTTGACACATAGTAAGAGCTTAACAAATTCCATTATTATCATTATTATTATTATCATTAAATTACCAAGCAAATTTGCCTGTCTTGAAAGTTTCATCAAGACCCTAAAACTAATTCCTAAACGCATGACTGGCCTACCTAGGGGGTCCTATCTGATTCATCTCCAATTTCCAGTGGTTTAAATCAGGGAACTTAAATGGCCTAGGTCCTATTCAACATTTTTCATGACCCTTTTCTGGAGGATAATAATAATAATGATCATATTTTTTAAGTACTTACTATATGCCACCACTTGTCTGGTGTATGACCTAGGTCCTTTCTGACCTCCCAACCTCCTGTTTCTCCCCCATTCAGTCTACATTTCACTCTGCTGCCTGGATTATCTTTCTACAGAAACATTCTGAGCATATCACCCCCATCCTCAAAAATCTCCAGTGCCTATCAATCTAAATATCAAGCAAAAGCTCCTTTCTATTTGCTTCAAAGTTCTCCATCACCTTGCCCCCTCCTACTTCACCTACGTCTCTCCTTCACATCCCAGCCTGCACACTCTGCTTCTCTGGTGCTAACCTTCTCACTGTGTCTCATTCTCACCTGTTCCACCTTCAACCCCTGGTCCACGTCATACATCTGGCCTGGAATGCCCTCCTTCCTCAAATCCTCCCAACAATCACACTCCTCACCCCCCAATGCCTTGCTGAAGGTTGACCTCCTCCAAGCAGCCTTCCCAGACTAAACCACCCTTTTCCTCAACTTGTCCTCCCCTTTCCATTACCCTGATTCACTCCCTTTGCTCTAGCCCCCTCCCCTCCCCACAGTACTTCTGTAATAATAATAATAATAATTATAATAATTATATTATAATAATATAATAATAATAATAATAACAGTAAGCACTGTTCTAAGCACTGGGGTAGATACAGGGTAATTAGGATGTCCCACGTGAGGCTCACGGTTAATCCCCACTTTACAGATGAGGTTACTGAGGCACAGAGAAGTTAAGTGACTTGCCCACAGTCACACAGCTAAGTGGCAGAGCTGGGATTCGAACCCGTGACCTCTGACTCCGAAGCCCAGGCTCTTTCCACTGAGCCACACTGCATCCCTTGTACAGAAGCTATTTGAGGGCACATTTGTCATCCTTCATTTCCTGTGTGGCCCTTTGCCCTCTCAGAAAAAGATACTGTATTGGAGATCCTTATAGATTGAAGTCCGGAGTTTACTTTCAATGACTTTAAAAATGTCTCCCTTTCCTTTTTATTACTTTGCTCTTTTTTTTTTGCTGGGAAACTTTGTCTGTGGGAAGGACATAGCCTACTAGTCAAGATTGTGGGTTCTTAATCTAATGATATTGGGATTAAGAAAAATGAGCCCTGAAGTGTATATAAATTAGAGCAATGGCAAAAGCATCAGAAATACACAAATATTACATAGGATTAAGGTGTATATTATACACTAGAAAGATTTTAAAGGCAATAACTACACAATGGATTAAATTATATAAGATAAATATTTTGTTTCATAATGCCTTTAGGCAGTTATTAATATAACTGAGTCATTGGAAGGAAGATAAGATGATTCTCTGGATTGCATTTTAATACTAGTCAGAAATTTTTTGAAGAATCAGATGTAGCTTGGAAATGGGATAATCCAAGTTAGGAAAGATACAAAGCTGAACAGGAGCAAGATGAGACTACATTAAATTGCTTTCTTGATAAACAGGAGAATGGGAATGAAATCAATAAAGTGAAATTCAACAAGAAGAGATGAAAAGTGGCTTAAATAAGGTGAAGTAATCACATGCACAAATGCTAGCACCTTTGCCTGAAGGAGCAGCTAAATGTGTGTTTCTGGCTGTGAGTTACGGCTGAGACTTGGGAGAGTTCTTTGGGGTTGATAGTTTGGTCAATATGTTTGTAAATTGAGTAAATGTGCCCAAAGGCCTGGCAGTGGGTAGAAAATTTTATAAATCAAAGAGAAATACTGGTCAGGTAGCAATAGTGCTAAGAAAAATTTGAATTTATACTTGATGCTAATATAAAGTCGGCAAAAGAAACAAATACCATATGGAGGGTTATGAATAAGGGTAATGGAGGCAAAGGAAAGACAATTATTCTGTTGTGTTGGCATAAGGTATGGCTCATGTTGAACTTTATAAAGAAAGCAGCACATTTAAAAGGACAGATCAATTGGAAAGATTTCATGAGAAATCAACAAAAGCAAAAAAAAGTCTCAAAAAAGTTTGAAACGTTATTAGGAAAGGATGACAAGGCTCATTATTTTAGTCAGGGAAAAAGAAGTATGAGGAGAGATATGAATGTCTAATGCTATATGGAGCACCTAGTAAATGTCACAGCATTTTAAATATGCCACTTTAAACATCATTGTCAGCCAAAAAGGTGAGAAAACTGACTGCAGAAATTGTGGGGTCTTGGTAATCTCCACTGTTGACCAGAGTTCTTAGCCAGTATTCTCCTGATCTGACTACTGAGAGGCATGTGAACTTTGCAGCCATAGATTTCACTGAGGCTGTAGAATATAGCTGGGTATAGCAGAGATGTTCATTACCTAAAAAACAGATATGGAAAAGTGTAGTCCACAATATCAAGACTAGTCATAAAATCCATTTGACACCATCAGGACAACAAGTATCAGGCAACTGCTCAAGAAATTGGTTGGCCTTTGAGAAATTGGCTTCTAAGCACTTACTATGTGCCAGGCACAGTTCTATGCTCTAAAGTAGATACAAATTAATCAGGTTGGATAGAGTCCATGTCCCATATGGGCCTCACAGTCTTAATCCTCATTTTACAGTTGAAGTAACTGAGGCCCATAGAAGTTAAGTGACTTGCCCAAGGTCCCACTGCAGACAAGTGGTGGAGCCGGGATTGGAATCCAGGTCCTTCTGACTCCCAGGACTGTGCTCTTTCCATTAGTCCATGCTGCTTATCTTTCTATATCCATGGAGTGTGATTGCAATTGTGGTTATGGTACAAACTTTCATTAAACTTTTTCCTCTTAGGATAGATTTCCACCATAAATACACACATATTAGTGAACTTTTTTTCTAAATATATGCCCACAGATTAATACACACACACACACACACACAGAGACAGAGAGAGACCTGTACACAGGTATACTCCTTTCTGGTTCTGCCTTATCAGAGGTGACTTTCTCTAATGCTAGCTTCATTTTATCCACCCTTCAAGTTCTATGACAATATAAATATATAAACCTAGTACAGCCATCTTGATATTGCTCTTTTCCCATAAGTGAGTGTGTCTGGGGTGAGCACCTTGGACTTGCAGTCAAGCAACCAGGTTCTAACACCAGCTCTGATTTTCGACTCATGTGTGACTTTGTGCAAATCTCTTAACCTCACTGTGAGTCAGTCTCCTCATCTGTAAAATAGGGGTTAGAAACAGTTATCCTCATTTCTTCAACTGCAAATCCCTTCTTTGATAGAAACTGTGTCAAAACATCTGAGAACTGCCTCCTTGCCTCCGTCTGTGCTCTCAAGCCTCCTCCACAGAGGCCATATGAATTCTCATCCCTCCCCACCACCCAGGGCTCTTGCCCCAGGCATGCTGTACGTACTGACTCCCCAGGAACCAGCAATGATTCCCTCTGCACCATCCAGGAGACCCATCCATTTTGTTTTCCACCACCATAACAGGAAAGGGAACAGCACCCACCTCATGAGGACCCTTATAACCTTGGGATTGCTAGGGCTGTGGTAGCCATTGCTTTGGCTTTGCATATTCCAAGAATGCTGAATCACCAAGAGCCTGAAATTCTACTTCTCTAGCTACATATCTCCACTCACTTTCGTTTTTACTTTGTGTATTATATGTTTGTGCTTGTCTCATGTCATTTTAGTATTTTATTATTTCATTAGTCCAGAAATGTCTGGCTCCAGTCCTCTTCTCCACCTATGTCATGTATCGTGAGTGCCTAAAGAGAATGGGTATGTGTTTAATACTGGAAAGAGTTTGTATACTCTTTCCAGGTGCTCTGCACATAGTAAGTACTTAGTAAATGCCATTACTATTATTGTACTACTATTACAGATCTCTATTCAATGCTCGGCATATAGAAAGCAAACTAATAAGCACTTATATATCATTATCCTTGCCTGAGTATTGAAAATAGTATATCTGCTGGGTTGAACTTGGATCTGAAATCACATTTTGAGCCATACAGTGGTTACTCGACTGTTTTTCAATAGTCTATTTAGGTACATTCCTACTAAATGATTGCCTGCCATGGTAAACTGAAAATGCCTTTTCTAGGTTTCACAATCAGCCCTCTCACTTTTCTTCTTAAAAAATAATGGTTATGATAGCATCTTTGAAATCTTGCTCATTCTCCTTGTTCTGCATGCTGAGGAAAACTACAAACTTTTGAGAAATTGGTATCATTGTTGAAAGAATGCTATCAGTTCTGGGGTCTTTTCCATTTCTTCCTCACACTCATCTCTGGTGCTGCAATAGTGGATAAAGGACTATAAAGCTCTTTTAGAGAATTTTAAAATTCCTTGTTCTGTTTGCAGTTAGCCTATACCTCAATCTCTTCAGCTCTGACATCCTTCCTGTGGATAAGAAGTTTTCTTGGTTTCAGCACTGTGCCCTATAGAAAGGTTTTGCAAATCTCTTGTCTGTAATGACCAGGAATATCAGCAAAGTATTGTTGATGCATTTCCTGAAAGTAAGTATTGTTGATGCATTTCCTGAAAATAATCTTTAATGTCTGCATCAGTTTTTTCTTGACAATATTTCTTTGCTATATCTTCAGTCTTGAATGCTGCTTGACATACTGAGTTAATGATATGACAAAAGCACTTAACACCATCAAAAGGCGGGACTTTAGACATTTCCAAGTTGACTTCTACATCCTGAAAAATTTACCAATAGTCTCAGGCAGTTGATTGGATTAATGAAGAATGCTTATTAGAGTCAAATATGAAAGGATTGTCCCCAATCCTTGTCCCATCACTGTTATGGGCAGGAACATGTCCACTAATTCTGTTGTAATGTGCTCTTCCAGGAGCTTTAGTACAGTGCTCTGTACCTAGTAAGCACTCAGTAAATACCATTGTTTGATAGGGCAATTCTCTTCAAATCATTCTATACTGTGCTGCTTAAGGATACTATGATGGATCTCCAAATTTGAACCATCCTCAGGGAAATCCTTCTTTCCCAATAGGCTAATAGTATCTTGAAATGTGTTTGAGGAGAAGATGATAAGAGGACACACTGGAATTGTAGGGAACATAGTGTGACTTGTAAATAACACTTGAGAAAGTGCAATAGGAGTAGCAAATGCTGATATAAGTGATCTCTTACTTATCTCTTCTTCTTCCCTCCTTTCTGCCCCTCTTCAGTCTCCTCCTCCTCCCTTTATTACTAGTCTATTTATTAAATGACCCTAATAATCTCATCTCTTCTAATTTTACAAAAAAATGTGCAAAAAGTAGAAAAATAAGACTAAATATGACATCTTTTTTCTTAAAGTTATTAAAAGCATGATTTTACAACAGCAAACTAAAAAAGGAGCTCCAATATGATTATTAGACTTTGCAGAAGGTTGCAGAAGTAGATATTTGCTCTGTTGACTCTGCTTTTTCAACTTTACTGCAATGAAGAATGTGTTCAATTTAGGTCAAATAGCCTTCTTTCCTTCATAAAGCAACTCATAGTAGGCTAAGTCCTTCCGGACATCTTTGCATACCTTGGAACTCTGCTTCCTATCACAATCCTTTTCTTCAATCATTTTTCAATGTTCATCTGCTTTCTTGAACACTTACACAAGAGTTTTTAATCCAACAATTTTACTGGTGTGGAGCTAAAATTCAGCCTAAGCAACAGTCATGACAACATCCTTCTCCACAATTGAGTCGGGGATCCTCTGGTTAATCAAAAAGCAGCACATATTTTAGGGTTAGTTAGAAGGGCAGAAATTTTAGCCAGATTCATACAGCCTTTTCAAGTATTCCACAATTATTTGCTGCTTTCCAGTAGAGCAGAGGATCCAGATTTCCATGGGAGCAGGGAAACTGGGTGATTCTGGAACAGCCTGTAAAGGACTTTCTCTCTTTCATTCTATAGCAAGAGAGAATTGTGGTGAGATAGAAGGGAAAAGATGTAAGTCAAATTTAGACAGCCTTTTCTATCACTCCAATGAATCCTGCTGCTTTGTGAAATTGCAGAGAAACTACCTATCCGTTTGGTCCAAGGAAGGGAGGGAGAAGAAGAGAGGGGAGGACATTGAATTCCCTGCAGTGATTGGATGTAATGGTGGATGGGCCTAATGGATCCTGGTTATGTCAACTTTAGCATACAGACTTTAAATAATGTAGTTGCTCAGAATTGGAAGTACACTTGTACCTAGGGTCAAATCCAAAACAGGAGATAAGTCCTGCAGCATACAAACTCAACATAACATGGAGCTTTCTGTAACTGCAAACAGGGTCAATCAATCCCATTTTATTTTATTTTTCAGCCTTTCAGCCACTCTCACACAAATGGATAGGATTTTACCCTTTTGCCTTCAATAGCATTAACTTCAAAAGCAAGGGACAGTTATGTAGTTTCATTTCTTTTTTTTTTACTTCAGTGAAGTTTCTTTGGAATGTCCATATAGCTGGAGTTTTCCTACTGATCTGTGAGATAGGGAATTCTTCTTGTGAGTTTGTCTCCAAGTGATATAAACTGTGCATTTCAGAAGTTGAAGTAGAGGGTCCTCTGAATTATCACTTTTCACATCAGATTTAGACTACATTATACTCTACTGCTTAATTATGATAATGAATACTATAAAATGTATATACAAATATGTTTCCATGCAGCATGTTTATGGATAGTTCTTTCTAGTGATATGGTTAATTAAATAGGAGTCTAGATTTGTTATTCTTTCTTTGATATAATCTCCTGAGAATTGAAGTCGTCTTCTGAGTTTTAAGATAATATTTTATCACAGTTTATTAATATGCACACTCTTTGTAGGTAAAGCATGTGTCACTTGCTTATTTTCTACTTTATTTTGTTCAATAAATTGTTCCCAGGAGGAACTAAATAAATCTTATTACTACTACTTGTATGATACTACTATCACCACCATTACTATTGCTATTACTGTAATTATTACTACTACTAGTTTCTGTGATGAATTTTTTATATTTCTTTCACTGAATTTTTATTTTAGATTAAATACGAAGCGGTTGAAATTAGAGATTAGGAAATGAGGGATTAATATATTCAAATATGGAAATGGTCTTAATTTACTCTTAAATCACATTTAGATTTAAAGATCCTCTCCTTCTAATGTGGTCCCATTTTGCCTTCTGAGGTAAAATCTCTAAAACATTAACTGTTTTAACTGCTACCGAAAATATGACATATTTACAATAACACCTACTATCACAATAATAATAATGGTATTTGTAAAGAGTTTAGTACCAATTAGGCATACTTAATTTTTGTATTAAAGGGTCAGAACTTTTAAAGCACATTCTAATCTTTAGGTGTTTTCATCTCCAGGAGTTTCAAGAGTCCAAGAACAGATTAGATTTGTATCCAAAGAAAACATGAATTGAAGTGTTCAATCCTGCAAACTGCCACCATGACAACCTCTAGCCAATGCAATCTCAGCCAACCTTCTGTGAAATTCGAATTGAGAGTGATCTGTGATTGTCAGTGACTGTGTCTGAAATTATTCCTGCTGTGTTTTTGCCCTTCTATCAACTGCAGGGTAGATAGAGTGTTAAATGTGGCAAATGAAAACAAGCTGGAAACATCAATTTAAGTGAAACAGACTTTCACATGTATAAAAAGTAAGTCAGTCAACCATTTCAGTTGAGCACTTACAGTGTGCAGAACACCATACTAAGCTCTTAGATGAGTACAGTGTAAGACCATTGGTAAGGAACATACAGTCCTTAGGAGGAAATGGACATTAATATAAATTATGGATAGGTACATAAGTGATGATTGGCTGTAGATGGAATGAATAAAAAATGCATATCCAAGTGCAGGGGCAACACAGAAGGGAATGGGAGAAGAAAAAATGAGGGCTTTGTGGAAGAGATGTGCTTTTAATAAGGCTTTAAGGTGGGGAGAGTGACGGTTTACTGGTTATGAAGAGGAAGGGATTTCAGGCCAGAGGCAGGAGGTGAGGGGTAGGCAGCATTCAGGCAATATCACTATCAGTTAATATATTTTAAATATTCACAAGGAACATGCAGCTGCATGTTTTCACACTCTCTCTGCAAATAACTGGCATGGTGCACTTAAAAAATTCATTAACCTCATGGGCTTGGTTTTCTGTTTTAAGTAATAATTATTGTAAATGTTTGAGGAAAATTGAACACAATGTGTAGTGTTTAATTCCTGGAAAGAAAAGCTTCACCTTCTCCTTACCCCACCATTATTTCCCTTCTTGCAGCCATGAGAGGCCAATCTGGAGATATTGTCTGGTCTTATATCTGTCCCTTATCATGCAGGTATGGGTTGAAGGATTGGTGTGGCGAGTGTGAGAGACTGGAGTCATAAAGGCTGAGGAATGAGAAACTTATTCCACATGACGAATTGAACTTCCCTCTGGGGAAGGATACACTTATTTTAGTTTGAGTACTTGTGTCCAGTGATACCCTGCATCCACTCAAACTAAAGGCTTTTCTCTCTTGGGAACAATACACTTTGCTCACATATGGCCAAGTGCCTAGCTCCTGCCCCACGACTGCTTCACTTATGTGGTTGCTCGCACATGGTGAAACACCAATCTCCCAGCCCCAAGAGCATGCAGCAGGACACTCACCTGTCCCATGATCCCTCACTTAGTGCACAGGTTACAGAGACACAGTGGGCATTCCACACTCTGGCTAGAGGTGAGATGCAGCAGGTGGAAAATCTTGGTCCACTGCCCAAAATTTGGAGGTGGCAAATACTTATTACCTGTCCTAGGCTGTTTGGACTTCCACATTCCACTTGTCCAATCTCCCTTCCTCCTCTCCTCACCCTGCTCCTCCATATCCTATTTGGTTTGCACAAAGGCAAGGAACACCTTCTTCTACATTCCTGACCTGAAATATCTAACAGTTCTGGCCATAGGGGTGATGCCCCACCCACATTTTCACATTCATTCATTCAATCGTATTTATTGAGTGTTTACTGTGTGCAGAGCACTGTACACCTTGCTAGCTCAGGCAGTCATGAGACAGCGTTTTGACCTTGAGATGGTGGGTGCCCCTATTCACCTTGACACAATATTTCAAGTCCATTAATGATGTAGGAGGCATGACAAATATCAGAATACAAATCATCCTTGAAAAATAGCACCCTCTGAAACCCAGTACACTGGACTTTAACCAGGATTGAATTGTACCCCTGGGCAACCTATTTACCTGCGTAGCTCAGGGGAACGAGCCCAGGCTTGGGAGTCAGAGGTCATGGGTTTGAATTCTGACTGCAACTTGTCAGCTGT
The DNA here is from genome assembly GCF_004115215.2 of Ornithorhynchus anatinus. NCBI lineage: Eukaryota > Metazoa > Chordata > Mammalia > Monotremata > Ornithorhynchidae > Ornithorhynchus > Ornithorhynchus anatinus. The sequence goes on from NC_041729.1 coordinate 115,755,893, forward strand.
GTGACTGTGGGCAAGTCACTTAACTTCTCTGTGCCACAGTTACCTCATCTGTAATATGGGGATTAAGACTATGAGCTTCACATGGGACAACCTGGGACAACCTGATTACCCTGTATCTTCCCCAGCACTTAGAAGAGTGCTCTGCATATAGTAAGTGCTTAACAAACACCAACATTATTATTATTATTACCTGTAAAACGTTCTTCCAATATGAGAACCCAAAATCTGTAATAAATTTATTATCTAATTATTTCCATATTTCTATTGAAATAACTGGGTGCAAAGTATTCTCTGGAACATGGAAGAATATATCTATATATATATTAGAAGCAGCGTGGCTCAGTGGAAAGAGCACGGGCTTTGGAGTCAGGGCTCATGAGTTCGAATCCCAGCTCTGCCACTTGTCGGCTGTGTGACTGTGGGCAAGTCACTTCACTTCTCTGTGCCTCAGTTCCCTCATCTGTAAAATGGGGATTAAGACTGTGAGCCCCACGTGGGACAACCTGATTCCCCTATGTCTACCCCAACGCTTAGAACAGTGCTCGGCACATAGTAAGCGCTTAACAAATACCAACATTATTATTTTATATATATATATATATATACATATATATACATACTCTGTAACTTGTAGCATAAAATTAGTTGGAAAAATGTTGATACTAATAGTAACAGCAAGGAAGTGAAAAAAATAATAAATATTCTCTACCTAATATATCTGCAGAGAAGCATTTTAGCCTAGTGGAAAGACCACAGACCTGGGAGTCAGAGGACCTTGGCTCTAATAATAATAATAATGTTGGTATTTGTTAAGCACTTACTATGTGCAAAGCACTGTTCTAAGCACTGGGGTAGATACAGGGTAATGAGGGCATCCAACGTGAGGCTCACAGTCTTCATCCCCATTTTACAGATGAGGTAACTGAGGCACAGAGAAGTGAAGTGACTTGCCCAGAGTCACACAGCTGAGAAGTGGCAGAGTGGGCATTTGAACCCATGACCTCTGGCCCCCAAGCCCATACTCTTTCCACTGAGCCATGCTACTTCTCTAATTCCAGCCCCGGGACCTTTCTGCTCTTTGATCTGGGGCAAATTCACTTCACTTCTCTGTGCTACAGTTCCCTCATTTGCAAAATGGAGATTGAATACCTTTTCTCAGTCCTTCTTAGACTGTGGAACCTGATTATCATGTAATAATAATAATAATAATGTTGGTATTTGTTAAGCGCTTACTATGTGCCGAGCACTGTTCTAAGCGCTGGGGTAGACATAGGGGAATCAGGTTGTCCCACATGGGGCTCACAGTCTTAATCCCCATTTTACAGATGAGGGAACTGAGGCACAGAGAAGTTAAGTGACTTGCCCACAGTCACACAGCCGACAAGTGGCAGAGCTGGGATTCAAGCTCACGAGCTCTGACTCCAAAGCCCGTGCTCTTTCCACTGAGCCACGCTGCTTCTCATGTATCTACCCATCTCATGTATCTACCCCAGCGATTAGTACCATACTTGGAACTTAGTAAGCACTTAACAAATACCACAATTAAGTGTGTGTATGTATGGGGGGGGGATCAATTGTAGATATTTATTCAGTACTCACTGTTTGCAAAACACTTTACTAAATAAGCTCTTGCTTACTGTGCAGAACATTGTAATAAGCTCTCGCTCATTATGTGCAGAGAACTCCATTAAGCTTATGTTCACCATGCAGAGAATGCTGTACGAAGCCACTGGATGTCTTGATTACGGGCTGTAGAGTTTAGCTGGGGTATGCTGCCAGGAGGAAGTGGGTTTTCAGAAGGGATCAGGAGAGATCAGTGGGTTTTACAGATCAGGAGGTATATGGTCTCCCAGATGAGGAGATGGAGAGAAGGCTCCAAGGATCCAAGATGAAATGATTCAGTAGGAAAGGATTTTGGAAAGAGCAAAAAATATGACTTGGTTTGTGGCAGTTAAAGAGAGCAGATATGTAATGAGGGTGGAGGCAGAAATGAGTCTTCCACCCCTGGAATATAGCTTTATGCCCTCATGGCGGACCACAAAAAAAGAACGCTCCTTCCCTTACATGAGCTAAGTGCACTGGAAACTGCATGCTCAGGCAGTCAGTAGGTCACCCAATCATATTTATTGAGTAATTAGTGTGTGCAGAGCACTGTCCTAAGTGCTTGGAAGAGTACAATATAACAGTAAACAGGCACAATGAGCTTTCAGTCTCCAATCCATACTTCACTCTACTGCCTGGATCATTTTTCAAAAAAAAAGTTAAGGCTATGTTTTGCCACTACTCAAGAAACTCCAGTGGTTGCCAATCCACCTCTGCATCAAGCAAAAAGTTGTCACCATTGGCTTTAAAGTGCACAATCATCTTGTCCCCTCCTACCTCACCTCGTTACTCTTACTACAACCCAGCCTGCACACTTCACTCTTCTAATGCTAACCTTCTCACTGTACCTCATTTTCATCTATCTTGCCACTGACCCTTCATCCAGGTCCTGCCTCTGGCCTGGAGCACCCTCCCTCCTCAAATCCTAGGGACAATTACTCTCCCTTTCTTCAAAGCTTTATTGAAGGCACATCTCCTCCAAGAGGCCTTCTCTGACTAAGCCCTCCTTTCCTCTTTCCCACTCCCTTCTGTGACAATCTGACTTATTCTCTTAATTAATCCCCCCTACCAACCCCACAGCACTTAATAATATAAATACTACTGCTAATAATAATAATTATGGTATTTGTTAAGCACTTACTCTGCACTTACACTGTACTAAGCACTGGGGGGGGGGGCGGAAACAAGTAAATTGGGCTGTACAGTCTCTGTCGCATGTGGAACTCACAGTCTCAATCCCTATTTAACAGTGAGGGAAGTGAGGCATAGAGAATTAAAGTAACTTGCCCTAGGTCACATAGCAGTAAAGTGGTGGAGCTGGGATTGTACATATCTGTTAATTTATGTATTTATATATATGTTTGTCTCCCCCTCTATTCTGTATGCTCACTTTGGGCTGGGAATGTGACTGTTATATTGTACTCTCCCAAGTGCCTAGTACAGTCTCTGCTCATAGTAAGCACTCAATATATACAAATGAAATTAATGAATAGGGGGGAGTGGGCATTAATATTAATAAATAAATTACAGATATGTACATAAGTGCCAATGGGCTGGGGAGGGGGATGAATAAAGGGAGTAAGTCAAGGCAACACAAAAAAGAGTAGGAGAAGAAGAAAGGAGGGCTTAAGTCAGGGAAGGTCTCTTGGAGGAAGTGGGCCTTCAATAAGACTTGAGGCAGGGGAGAGTAATTTTCGGTTGGATATATGGAGGGAGGGCAATCCACGCCAAAGGCAGGATGTGGGTGAGATGTTGGCATTCAGATAGATGAGATAGAGCCCAACAAGATGAGGAATGACCGTTGTTTTCCCTGTCCTTGTTTTTTGACACTTTCAATGTATTTTGATACCATTTCCTAATATACTTTTACTCCCTCACTCTTAGATAGTGTGCCCTTTGTGGGCCAAGGACAATATTGAATTTATGTATTCCTCCCTGATCTTGGCACAGTGCTTCACATATTGTGAATGATAAATAATTTTAATTGATTTTTTAATTGCTTGAGTTCCTGCTATTTATCAATCTTTATTACATAGTTATCTTACACATTTGCCAACACCTTTCCATGCACTCTAAAAATCATATTGATAGAAAATGAGGAATAATCAAAGTTTAGGGGATATTATGGAAGAATAAGGAGGTAGCACTGTGATTATACACATTTGGAAGGAAAGCAAGAAGAAAACAGAAAGACAACCTGAATCTGTAAGGACAAGAGGAAATAACAGAGGAGCTACTAGTCCTAAAGTGGCTAAAGAAGCAGTTTCAGATTCCATCAGTCACAACAGCCACAGCTGCAACCACTGCATAATTCTAAAAAAAATCAAAAATACACTTCTTGAAGGCGGGGCTCATAGACATATAACCCTATTGTATTCTCTGTGTGCTTTGTATGGTGCTCTGCATAGAATGGACACTCCATAAACTAAATGACTGATCAATCTTCTTCCTTTCCCAGCATCTGGAAACAGGGTAAGATGAGGCCCAATGGTGAGTGGAGAAGGCAGCTTGGTCCTGGATTCCGGACTCCAATACGTGCACTCACACTCACACTCCAGTATTGAGGGAGTGGCCAAGGTTCATGCTGAGGGTTCACCTTTACCCTGACAAGTTGGAAGGAACAGGGCAGGGGCCTAAATCACAGTCAGTTGCACAATCTGCTGAATGTATACAGATCACCTCTATTTAGTCAGACTTAATTTAATAAAGCATCATCTGAGAAATCAGTAACAACCCATTAAATCATCTCGCAGTTTATTTTCATTAAGGGGAAGGGAGAGACGTGTAACCATCCTTACAAGGCTGTTTATTTCTAAAATAATGTCTCCAGATTATTATATGAACTCTCATTTAATGTAATGTAAACCTAGTCAGTGCTGACACCACGTTTGAAATGATCATGAAAACTAAGATCGGAGCATATCAGTCAGGGGGCAGTGTGTCAAAAGATTGTGACCACAATTATAAATTATACCAAGGGCTAGTGAGCTGGGGATGGATCCACACATCTGATCAATCAGTCAATCACTGAATACTTACTGTGTTCAGAGCAGTTTACCAAGCACATGAGAGAGTAAATTATGAGTTGGTGGACATATTCCTTGCCCTCAAGGAACTTACATCCTAGAAAGGGAGGCAAACATTTAAATATATTACAAGAATGTACCGAAATCCTGTGGGCCTGAGAGTATGGTCAATATCAAATCCTAAAAGTATTGTGATCCAGTGCATAAATGATGTAGAAGGGAAAGGGAGTAGAGGGAAAAATGACTTAATTTCAAATCACTGGGGTTACCTACAGGTCACTTTGAATATAGCTCTACTTTATACTTGAAAAAGACACTATTGACATTACTCTGTATCTATTCCAGCCCTTGGTACAGTACTTGGCACATAGTGAGAACTAAAATTTATTATGTGTTTTTGAAGTCCTTATCATTACAAAAATACATAATAATCATACCAGTTGTTTTTCATTTTATAATAATAGCAATAATAATGTAATAATAATTATTATTATGTTTACCAGAATATGTGTTTTGTGTTGCTGAAAAGACCAAGACAGGATCATGTACGCACAGGATTGTTCTTTTGAATTGTTGAATTTGTTGTCTGCAGAACTTCCCATTAATTTTGCCATTGCTTTTTTTTTTAAATCCTCTTAGAACTTCTGCTCAAGTATAGTTGCCCCTTTTTTGACTGCTAGTCTGTTAGCAGCAGTCGTCTTCCAATTTTGAACTGTCGCATTGTCTGAAGCTTCATTTCACTCCATTTTAAAATAATTTTCTCTATCTTCTTTGCTTCTCCCCTACTTAATTTCCAGCTCAGCATGGAGAAATTATTTTAGTTACTAATGGAATCCATTCATATCATCTATTCTGGGTTGAGGTGAGAATAACTTAAACATTGGGAGACTGATTTTGTTCATTATCTTAATCATTTCTGTAACATGGTCCTGCTACTTGATGGTGAGTATGGCCTCCGAGGTATGCTAATAAAACTGTTCAAAAATTCAGATTGAATTAGTAGTAATAGTACCAATAAAAGTAATCGTACTTATTAAGTTCTCTTGGTTTTCAGGACACTCTATCAAGCTCTGGGAAATAATACACCAGTGAGAATTCAACATGATCCCAGACCCTCAGAGGGCTCACAGTCCAAAAATTAAAATCAGGCAAGAGATTACTGTTGACAGATAATGAGAGAGGAAACAAAACATTCAAAGAACATAATAAAAAAACAAAATTCAGTAGGATACTAGGGCCAGAAGCAGCAGAATTTCAGGTTCCTTGCAGCTCAGAGTCCATTATCAACACTGCAACCACAGTGACTGCTATAGCAACAGCTGCCACAGTCTTCCCGAGTTTTTGTGGCGGCATTCCCTGTCCCAAGGTGAACTCGATGTAACCACCATCTCAAGATCAAATGCTGTCTAGTGACTGCTGAGCCAGCAAGGCTGAACCTGGAAGTGCGGGTGGGACTATTACCCCCACAACCAAAACTGCTAGAATGACAGCCCAAGGCGGGACTACAGAAAGTGTCCCTCGCCCCTGTGCCAATCAAATTTGGTATGGAGGCGAGAGGGAGGGTTGAGATTGGATATACTGAGGCTGGAAACTGGAATGGCCTAGGAACACAACTAATAAATACCTGCGACCTCTGACCTGTGCAGCAGATCGAGACTTGCAGCAGCCGGGTATGGGTCACCTCTGTACAGAGTGTGAGATGATCTCTCTGCCTGCATCAAGTGAGGAGCCTTGGGATGGGTGAGTGTTCCACTGAGCACTCATGGGGCTGGAAGCTAGGTGCTTCACCACGGGTGGGTAACACATATAAATGGATTCCAACCAAGTTGAAAGCACTCGTGGGTGGGAGTTAGCCACCTCACCACATGAGAACAAACCATAACTGAATTCCTCCTGGATGGGACCTGGGTGTTTTGTCATGTGCGAGTTACAGATAATTATATTTGTGTATATTTGTATGAATTATTTATTACTCTATTTTATTAATGATGTGTATAGATGTATTATTCTATTTATCTATTTTGATGGTATTGATGCCTGACTACTTGTTTTGTTTTGCTGTCTCCCCCTTTTAGACTGTGAGCCCGTTGTTGGGCAGAGATTGTCTCTGTCTGTTGCCGAATTGTACATTCCAAGCGCTTAGTACAGTGCTCTGCACACAGTAAGTGCTCAATAAATATGATTGAATGAAATAATGATTGAATTTGCCATGTCCAAAATAATCAAATAATTCAATTTGCCTCTCTGGAATAAATTTTATATAAAACTTAGCCTTTCTGTCCCTGATCTCTCTCTCTGTCTCTCTCTCACCACACCGATTCCTGAACTAACCCCTCCCTGGGTGACAGGTGACAGTCCCTCTCTGCTACTGCTTTTCTCTGTTCTACCAGAGTGTTGAAACTCAGGTTAGGATAGAATTTCATTGTTGCTGAAGAAAAGAACTGGAGCAGTATCCTACTGCCCAAATCCTACCTTTGGCCTGGAATACCCTCCTCAAAACTGCCAAACAATCACACTTCCCTCCTTCAAAGCCCTACTGAAGGCTCACCTCCTCCAGGAGGTCTTCCCAGACTAAGCCCCTCTTTTCCTCAGTTCCCCCTCCCCCCACCTCTCCCTCACTTCCTCTGCTCTACACCTCTCCCTGCCCCACAGCACCAGTGTATATATGTGCATATCTATAATTTAATTTACTTATATTAATGCCTGTTTTACCTGTTCTGATGTATATATATATATATTATATATATAATTCTATTTATTTATATTGACACTACTGATGCCTGTTTACTTGTTGTGATGTCTGTCTCCCCCCTTCTAGACTAAGCCAGTCATGGACAGGGATTGTCTCTTTTTATTGCTGAATTGTACTTTCCAAGCACTTAGTACAATCCGCTGCACACAGTAAGCACTCAATAAATATGACTGAATGAATGAATGAAATGCTCTGGGCATGTCACTTCCCTCCTCAAAAACCTCCAGTGGTTGCCTATCAACCTTCGCATGAAACAAAAACTCCTCAGTCTTGGCTTCAATGCTCTCCATCATCTGCCCCGCCGCCCCACCTCACCTCCTTTCTCTCCTTCTACAGCCCACCCCGTATATTCCGCTACTCTGCCGCTAACCTCCTCATGGTGCCCTGTTCTCGCCTGTCCCTCTATCGACCCTGGCCCATGTCCTATTACTTACCTGGAATGCCCTCCCTCTTCACATCTGCCAAACTAACTCTCTTCCCCTCTTCAAAGCCCTACTGAGAGCTCACCTCCTCCAGGAGGCCTTCCCAGACTGAGGCCTTCCTTTCCCCTGTCCCTTCTCCCCTCCTCATTTCCCCTTCTCCCTCCCTCTGCTCTACCCCTTCCCCTCCCACAGCATTTGTGTATATTTGTATATATTATTTGTTACTCTATTTTATTAATGATGTATATATATCTATGATTCTATTTATCTTGATGATATTGATGCCTATTTGTTTTGTTTTGTTTTCTGTCTCCCGCTTTAGACTGTGAGCCATTGTTGGGCAGGGATTGTCTCTATCTGTTGCCAAATTGTACATTCCAAGTGCTAAGTATAGTATTCGGTGCACAGTAAGTCCTCAATAAATACGAATGAATGAATGAATGAATGAATGAATGAAAGAATGAAAGAATGAAAGAATGAAAGAATGAATGAAAGCAAAGCAGGAGAGTGGTCAGAAAGAAGAGGATGTTGAGTATGCCAACAGCTATGTTATGGGGAGAACAGGTACCCAGAGGAATCACATGGACATTTTGTTGGAGAGATCCAGGGAGCCATCAGTGGCAGCTTCGATCCTTGTGGGCAACCATTGGTACACAGGCCAAATTGGGAGCATAGTCCCAAGAACCATAATGGAAATGTAGCTACTAGGCCAATGGTGAAGAAGACCAGAAGCAGTCAGAGGCACTTTAAAACTACATGGCAGGTCTGAGGTGCACCAAGTCTTACGATCAGAGAGTTTGGACAGGACCACAGCCCTTAAAACCAACTGTTTTGGGTGAAACCTGATGCCACACAACTGTCACTGCTGCCACTCTGCTGCCCCACTTTGACAATCTCCTAAGGGATGTGTTGGCCTTCTTGTTTAATTTTCTATTTTTTTATCACCCATTGCACTGAGAATAATGATTACGGCACTTGGTAAGCGATCTATATGTTCCAAGCACTGCTCTAAGTACAGGGGTAGATACAAGCTAATCAGGTTGGACACAGTCCCTTTCCCACATGGGGTTTACAGCCTAAGTATGAAGGAGTAGGATTTAATTTCCATTTTACAGATGAAGAAACTGAGGCACAGAGAAATCACATAGCAGACAAGTGGCAGAGCTTCAATTAGAACCCATGTCCTCTGGCTATTTCCATTAGGCCACGCTGCTGTGAAGATCTATGGTTGAGTGTTGTAATACTAGTGTAGGTAATAAGAAGCAACACAAATGCTATGTGTGATGTCTCTGTTTCAGCACTGACTTGGGGTCTGCAGATTTGTGGGAGAGGCTAGTGACAGATTATTGTTTCCTGTTGCTGTGATTGTGACATCTGCTATGCGGGGAGCTTTGGCCCAAGGACAAATTCAACCATCTCCTCTGGCTATCACCCTATTATGTTGTTATTGCTGTTGCATATAAATGGTAACTAATTGCTGTGGTTTACCTCACCAACCTCACCATGATGCTACAATTCCCCTACCCCCTCCTGTTTACCCATTCCAATCTGCACCACACACACACCTCCTCCCTGCCCCTTCCCTGGAATCCCTCTGTCCCAGGGCCACCCCTTGTCCCCTTTCCCCTGCGTGGTTCCTGGCCACTAGCTCCAATCCAACTCCTTTCTGCCATTCCTCCCAGCCCCCGCCCCATCCATGACCTCCTGTCCCAGAGCCACCCCTCTTCCCCCTCCCCCATGCCGGCTCCCACCAACTCATTCCCATCCAAAACCTACCCAACCCCTGCAGCGTCCCCCTCACTTTCCCCCTTCCACAGCTACTACCAAGGGTGGCCTATGGAACCCCAGCTCCATAATGGGGAAGCTCCCTTTCATCCTTGACCTGTTCCTGTCCCAGTCACTCCTCCTTCTTGCCATCACTGAAATCTGTCTCCCCCCGATGACACAGTCTACACTGCCACTCTCTGCAGTGGGAGCCTCTTCTTTTTTCACTTCCCCAGAACCAATGGGAAAGGAGGAGGTGTTAGTTTCCTTCTCACACCCCAGTGCCACTTTTGCACCATCCTACCTCCCCCTGCCCTTTCCCCTCATTTGAAGCCCATATAAATTGCCTCTACTACCCCCTCCAGATTCCTGCACCTGTTATCTCCAGCCTCCCAGGATCCACCTCCAACTTTTCTAACCATTTGACCCCTTTCTCAAGTTCCTTCTCTCTTTCTCCATGTTCTCTTTGATCCTTAGAGACTTCAATGTCCACATAGATGTACCCCTCTGCCTCCTGCCTTCTATTACTCCTCAACTCTGCCAACCTCCTGCTCCACCCTACCTCCCCCCCCCCACCAACTTGGACAAACACTCGATTTCATCATCTCTATCCACTGCATAATCTCTACCTTTACCAGCTCTGAAATCCCTCTCCCGGACCATAAATTTATCACTTGCCTCCTTTCTTACACTCCTCCGCCCCATAAATCTGTACTATTCCCCCACAGAGATCTCCAATCTCTCAGCCCCATCCATCTCTCTCAGTCCATTAAATGGCACCTAGCCTCCATACCCAACCAACCCACTCTTAGTGCCCAAATAGATGTTCTCAACACCACCATCTCTACTCAACTCGACTCACTCACTCCCCATCCCTTCTTCACTCTTGTACCACCAATCCACAGTCCTGGATCATGTGCACTGACCACCTCATTTGCTCTTATGCTTTAGCCTCAGAATGCTGCTGGCAGAAATTTAAACATCAGACTGACCTTTTCCACTTCAGGTTTATCTTTTCTTGACTTTACTCTGCCCACTCCTCTGTCCAGCAAAACTATTTCTCTTCCCTTATTGAGACAGATGACAGATGCCCATCACCCTCGCCAGTTGTTACAGACATTTAACTCTCTCCTCAGGCCCCCCGTTGCGCTGTCTTGCCCATCCCTTGCCCTCAGTGGTCTGGCCATCAACTTTACTAAGAAAATTAACACTATCAGGGGTGAGCTCCTCCAAATCATATCTCCTCCTCATCAATTTCCTGTCCTTTTGGCCCCCTCTTCAACTTTTCCATCCTTCCCAGAATATCTCCAGAGGAGATCTCCTGCCTCCTCTCAAATGCCACCCATTCCACATGTGCACTAGACCCAATTCCTTTGCACCTTATAAAAACTCTCACCCTTCCCTCCTTCCCTCCTTGAAGAACAGCCATCTTCAACCATTCACTCTCCATTGGCTTCTTCCCCACTGCCTTCAAACTTGCCCTCATCTCCCCCATACTAAAAAAAAACACCCTTGACCCGCCCACAGCTCCCTCCAGTTATTGCCCCATTTCCCTCCTACCTTTCCTCTCCGAACTCCTTGAGTGAGTCTTGTACACCCGCTGCCTCCAATTCCTCTCCTCCAATTCTCTCCTGGACCTTCTCTGATCTGGCTTCTGTTCCCTTCACTCCACTGAAACAGCCCTCTCAAAGGTCACCAATGATCTTCTTCTTGCCATATCCAACAGCTCCTACTTCATCCTCATGCTTTTTTGTCCTCTCAGCTGCCTTTGACACTGTGGACTATCCCTTCTCCTGGATATGCTCTCCAACCTTGGCTTCACTGACTCAGTCATCTCCTGGTTCTCCTCTTATCTCACTGGCCTTTCTTCCTCAGTCTCATTTGGGGGCATCCCCCTCACATCTCTTAACTATGTGGGTCCCTCAAGGTTCAGTTCTCTGTCCCCTTCTACTCTCCTTCTATACTCATTCCTTTTGAGTAGTCATTTGCTCCCACATATTCATCTACCATCTCTAGGCAAATGACACTCTAAATCTCCTCCCCTCTTTTTTCTCCGTCTCTCTCTCTCCAGACTCACATCTCCTCCTGCCTTCAGGGCATCTCTACTTCGATGTTCTCCCATCACATCATACTTAACATATCTAAAACAGAGCTCCTTATCTTGCCTCCCAAGCCCTGTCCTCTCCAAACTTTCCCAGCCCAACCATTCTTCCCATCTCAACAAGCCTGTAACCTTGGTGTCATCCTTGACTCCGCTCTCTCATTCAACCCACATATCCAATCCATCACCGAATCCTGTCGGTCTGACCTGCACATCACTGCCAAGATCTGCCCTTTCCTCTCCATCCAAATTGCTACTAATTTAATGAAATCACTCATTCTATCCCTACTGAATTACTGCATCAGCCTCTTTTCTGACTGCTCAACCTCCTACCTCTATCCACTCCAGCCCATACTTCACTCCACTGCCCTGATTATCTTTCTACAGAAATGTTCTGGGCATGTCACCCCCCTTCTTAAAAATCTGTAGTGGTTGCCTATCCACCTCCTTATCAAACAAAAACTCCTCATGATTAGCTTTAAAGCTCTCCATCACCTTGCCTCCTCCTACCTCACCTCCCTTCTCTCCTTCTCCAACCCAGCCCACACACTCTGCTCCAACATTGCTAACCTTCTGACTGTGCCTGAATCTCACCTGTCTCGCTACCGACCCCTGGCCCATGTCTACCTCTGGTCTGGAATGCACTTCCTCCTCAAGTCTGCCAGACAATCACTCTCTCCCTCCTCAAAGCCCTGCTGAAGGTGCATCTCCTTGAAGAGGCCTTCCTATGTTAAGCCCCACTTCTCCTCATTTGCCACTCCCTTCCATGTTACCCCAACTCACTCCCTTTGCTCTTTGCCCCTATCTCGCCCCCCCACAGCACTTATGCATATATCTGCAATTTTATTTATTTTATTGATGCTTGTTCACTTGTTTTGATATCTTGATATCTGTTTACTTGTACTGACATCTCCCCCCTCCATAATAATAATAATAATAATAATGATAATAATAATAATGGTATTCGTTATGTACTTACTATGTGCCAATCTGTGTTCTAAGCACTGGAGTAAATTAAAGGTTACCAAGTTCTCAGCACTGGGGTAAATTAAAGGTTACTGCTTCTCAGTGTGATTGGTAAAAATTTGGGATGATGAGTAAATCAAATGAGGCCATATTTTTAGAAAGTTAGGTGGTCAATCAGCATATCTGTTTATTTTTGCAATTGTGCTTTTCTTTTAGAATAATTTATCAACCTGAGTCTGTATAATATATTCATGGTAATTTTCATTAATCCAGAATGTGAATTGTTATTAAATATCAGGAAAGAACTCATTTCAAATTTTAACAATTGTGTCTGTGTGCTCTATCTAGCTTGGTACTTTTCTGCCTAATAGTTGTATGGTTAAGATTACATCTGCTAGGCTTTGAACAAGATGTTATATGTTGTCAAGGGACACTCAAATACACCAGAAAGGCCCAGTGAAGTGAGCATTGCTCAGGTGCCACCTTCAAAACCTGTTTTTAACTTGGCTGGCAGGTGAAAATATCAGGAAAATGGCTAAGTTGCAAGCAGACCACTTGGTCCAGGTAGGATGGACAACAACACTACCCAGATAAATATAAAGATTTCAGGATCACAAAGACTTTTTGTTGTTGTCATTTACTATAACTAAGGGGAGAACATACTGATCTAGGAATATTTTGAAGAGGAATGGAAGTCTTTCATGGATTTTGTTTGTGAAATTGCTGTATTGGTACTGAATTGTTCTTTCCAAGTGCTTAGCTTATATTTCACTTTCCTTCTTGAAGATGGTCCTGAAGGTGATAGCTTTGAACTCCTGTGGTATCCTTTCACTGTCCATATGGTGAGGAAAAGCCTCGTGTGTATTTAAGTTTCTCTTTGTGCTTATAGATCATATTTGCTATCAGGTCTGGTTGTCATTTTTCATGCCTCTGTTGATGACATCCTCATTTGGGAAAAGTGATGTACTTTCAATCAATTTTCTAAAATGTATTTCTTAAGTGTTTACTATGTGTCAGGCACTTCACTATGCACTGGGGCGGATACAAGCAAATCAGGTTGGAAACAGGCTCACAGTTTTAATCCCCATTTTACAGATGAAGTGAGTTATGGAGAAGTGAAGTGACTTGCCCAAAGACACACGGCAGAACTGTTGCAGAGCAGGGATTAGAACCCAGGTCCTACTGACTCCCAGGCCTGTGCTCTATCTACTAGTGCATTTAATCAATCAATAAGGATCAGTGAGAACCTACTCTGTACTAAATGCTTAGGAGACTATAATGGAATTAGTAGACATGATTTAATAATGATAATAATAATAATAAGGATAATAATAGCATTTGTTAAGCACTTACTATGTGTCAGGCACTATATTAAGTGCTAGAGTGGATACAAACAAATCAGGTTGGACACAGTCCCTGACCCACTTGAGGCTCACAAGTCTCTATCCCCATTTTACAGATGAGGGAACTGAGGCCCAAAGAAGTGAAGTGACTTGATCAAGGTCACACAGCAGACAAGTGGCAGAGTCAGGATTAGAACTCATGACCTTCTAACTCCCAGGCCCGTGCCCTATCAACTATGCCATTCTGCTTCTCATGGAGTACTGATCTAATAATAATAATAATGTTGGTATTTGTTAAGCGCTTACTATGTGCAGAGCACTGTTCTAAGCGCTGGGGTAGACACAGGGGAATCAGGTTGTCCCACGTGGGGCTCACAGTCTTAATCCCCATTTTACAGATGAGGTAACTGGGGCACAGAGAAGTTAAGTGACTTGCCCACAGTCACACAGCTGACAAGTGGCAGAGCTGGGATTTGAACTCATGACCTCTGACTCCAAAGCCCGTGCTCTTTCCACTGTGCCACACTGCTTCAACTACTATTACTAGTACCACTACTACTTAAATGAATTGCAGATAGAGGAGGAAGTAATTGGGTATGAAGATATGAGATGGGATGAAAGATGAGAACAAGTTTATGGAGTAGGTTTGCTTGAGAAAAGTGAATAATGCTAGCTGGGATATAGTGGTAGAAGAGAGAGTCGATTGAGTGCCTTAAAGCCAATGGTCATGAGTTTCTCCTTGACATGGAGAGAAATAGGTAATGCTTTGATGTCTTAAAAGAATGGGGAAACGTATGGAGAGTGATGTTTTAGGAAAAAATGATATGGGCAGCCTAATGAAACCCTGGTCACATATACCCATTAAATTTTTTATACATCATAATGTCGGTTTCTGTCTGGCTCTTTCTTGGCAGCATCATGAGATGTTGCAAGAGTTTCTTGATGTGGTACTTACTTTTTCAGCAAAGTCACTTGATACAATTTTGGGCCACAACCTGTTGCAATAGTTTTAAGCTAATAAAAATAACCTTCCATAGATGTTACTTAAATAGGATTAGAGTCTGTTTTCCCAAAGCACATCTCAGATAATATTACATTCAGTGATTCACTTATCTAAATCATATAACCAAAAAGCTGAATTATATGTTTGCTTTGAAAGCCTTTAATGGAAAAGTAATTTTGATCTGGAAGTCTCATTATAAGTGACTGATGTGTCTCATTAGGGATGTAAGGATCAGTATTTTTTTGTGATTTTTTTAATGGTATTTATTAAGTGCTTACTATGTTCTAGTCAGTGTACTAAGTGCTGGAGCAGGTATAAGCCAGTCAGGTTGGACACAGAACACAAAGTCCATGATCAATATGGGCCTCACAGTCTAAATTCTCATTTTTTAGGTGAGGTAACTGAGGCACAGAGAAGTTAATAATATTGGTATTTGTTAAGCGCTTACTATGTGCCAAGCACTGTTCTAAGCTCTGGAGTAGATACAAGGTAATCAGGTTGTCCCACGTATGGCTCAGAGTCTTCATCCCCATTTTACAGATGAGGTAACTGAGTCATAGAGAAGTTAAGTGACTTTTCCAAGGTCACACAGTTGACAAGTGGCAGAGCCGAGATTAGAACCTATGACCTGTGACTCCCAAGCCCGGGCTCTTTCCACTGAGCCTCACTGCTTCTCACAAGCAGTGACTTACCCAAGGTGACACAGAAGACAAGTGACAGAGCCGGGTATGTGTTCACACTTAGAAACATACATTAAAGAAACAGCAATCACCCACTGCAGCACTTCCTTTAGCATGACTGTACAATTTTGAATTTCATTTCTGGTGTTTTCTTCCTTCATGATAGTGTTCCAGTTTTGCCACATATGTACTGTGAATAGTAGGGCACTTGTATATACTGGCTCACTTCAGAGCACCGACTTACACAGGTTTTGCTATTTGGCACTGAAGCTAGTTGCCCTTAAAACGGATTCAGAATTGACTTGCTTAGGGAGATAGAAGAAAATGCCCAGATGTCCCTGAGAGCCATGGGTTAACTATTAAGGGTTCTTTAAGGGCTAAGCACACAGTTAGCAAGTTAGTTAGTTCTTTCAATTTGCTTAGGTTATCTCCTCTGATAAAACCTCTTCAGAGAAGAGCCAGTCCAGGTGAAGATTTGGGTAATGCTAAAAAAGCAGTAAATTTAAATTGAATTAAATTAAATTTAAAAATATACATTGAGATGTATAAAAGGTAAGATTTATCTGTTGCCTTTAGAAAACACAAGGTCCTTCTGGTTCTCAGTTGTACATCAGAGTACTGAATCTGTATGCTGAGAATGGAGGTGCCCAAGGTCAGACAGATGGATAGACAGATGGTAGATGGTCAATGGTCCTTGGACCACTCAAGCAAAGTGAGAGAAGGGAGATTATTTTTATAAAATATTTATACTAATATCTGTCTGCCCCTTTTGATAGCAAAAACTCTCTGAGGGTAGGCAATGAGTCTGACTACTCTATTGTACTTTCCCAAATGCTTAGTAAGAGCTCTGTACTTAGTAACTGCTCAATAAATGCCATTGATAATGATAATGTTGATGATGATGATGATGTCAGGGTACCACTTAGAATAGGGAACTGTAATTACTTTTTGCCTCTTGTTTACCCTGAAAAACTGTTTCCTTTTTTAAACATTTGTAATTTATTAAAAGTTTTTTCTAAAATATTTTATTATGTGTGTAAGACCAACAGGATTCAGGCTCCTAAGAGTTACACTACCTAGATTCTGAAGGAAAAATCTGAAAAGCTTCAGGTCTTGTAGTTAACTGGGAGAGCTGGAACAACTTTTGACCAATTTGTCTGGAAGGGGCAACTGTGACATTATTGAGGGTTCTCAGGTATGCTGAAAATTTTGAATTTAGGTAAACATGAAATTAATCTATAAAAGTTTTTGGTACAGATATCTTTATCAGTGTATACTAATGCTATTTATATTCATAGTTTTTGTATTGGTGCCTATTCACTTTCATTGAGAAGCAGCATGGCTTCATGGAGAGAGCATGGGCTTGGGAGTCAGAGGTCGTGGGTTCTAATCCCAGCTCCACCACTTGTCAGCTGTGTGACTTTGGGCAAATCACTTAACTTCTCTGTGCCTCAGTTCCCTCATCTGAAAAAAGGGGATTAAGTCTGTGGAACCCCACGTGGGACAACCTGATTACCTTGAATCTACTCCAGCGCTTAGAAAAGTGCTTGGCATGTAGTAAGTGTTTAACAAATACCATAGTTATTATTATAATTTCATTTGCTCATATAGATTAATATTAGCTATATTTGTGTTTCTATCATTTGAAAAAATATATTTACAATTTGGGGTCAACCTCTTTTTGGATATTGCTCTCATCATTTCCTTAGGGAACTATAGTTAGAGTTCTTATTCTTAACACTATTTTCATGGAACCCGCTAACTGCACTACTGACGTTTTTCAGCATATAAAAATCTGGCAGACAAAACTAAAATGATTCTCTTGCATTCCTTCCACCTATATGGGAAAGGACTTCTAAAGGATGATGGTTGTCTAAAATAATTTTTATCATTATCATTATCAGTAGCAACAGAAACATGTTTTTGTTATTACTGAATCAAAGCACTCAAGTAGGTATTTGATAAACCTGTTCTTGATCTCAAGAAGCTAAAGAACAGTCCTTGGAACATAGTAAGCGCTTAACAAATACCAAAAAAAAAAGTTTGAAGACTCATCATTAGCTAAAACTTTGAAAAAGGTACTATCATAGATACTTTGAATTAGCATAATATCTATTAGATGACCTTGATAGCCTTCTAAATATATTATAGCCTAGTAAAAGGTTAGGACAGCACTTGTGATTCTTTATTGTAGAACACCTTATTCTATTCTAGAAAATAATGGCATTAAGCCTGTTATATTGTCTTTTTTTAAAAGTTTTTTTAAAATTTAAATAATCCCTAGCATTCCATTTGTGGATTAATTCTACTTTCATCCATCTGGGTTTGATATGAAAGGCCCGAGGGATAAATTTCTGGCATTGAATTACATTGCATACTTTTTTTGCAGAAAAGAAAGCAGAATAAAGAGGGAAACAGTAAGTGTGTGGCCCTAATGGTCTGTGCAACCAGGAATAATTGTCTGAAATGTACTATTTGTAAACAAATCTTTACCCATACCCCACATTCAGGGAAAATCCAAGTAGTATGATTCTTTGATTACAAGGACACATCCTGAAAAGATTTAATATATCCTTTCTATTTTAATATGACCTTTCCAAATTCCTTGGGAACCAGAGACTATTCCTTTATAATAGGCATTGATTATTACCTATCCCACATGCATGGTTTTTCCATTGTGTTTCACAGAATCTAGACATTGTAATTATTTATATTCCAGTTAACTTTCAAAGACCATAAAGCTTCTCATTTGCCTTTTGAATTCCCTGGATAATTTTGTAACCCAGCTGCTAATTTCATATTTCCCAGAGTGGCTCAAGGGGAAAGGTTCATTGAACACTGTTCTTAAAAACTCACCTATGATTCACAGCTGCCATGCATTCTTATATTATTTATTCTTTGTTTTTATATATATATATATACATATATATATGCATACCATTGAAATTATTTATTCTTTGTTCATATATATATATATATATATATATATAAAACCCTAACCCTAACTATGCATATATATATATATATGCATACCATTGAAATTACTTTGTTCTCTCACTTAAACCATCACCGCCTCCCATTCTCACCCTTCAGAACTACCTTCACTGTGAAACTTTTTCCTTTATGAGAGAGAGAGAAAGCGAGAGAGAGAGACACACACACATCTTCTTCTGGATGATCGTGGGGCTTTATAAAAGTGGACTGCTTCATCACATGAAAGAGAAATATAGATGAATCAGCTGAAGAGGAAAACCCCACTGTTTTCCTTTTAAAAATAGTTTCCTTTTAAGCTTTCCAACAGAAGCTGCTTAATTAGGGATATGGGCTGTTACCATTTGAGCTGCAGCATGAAATTATGAAAGAGGTTCCAAAATTATTAAGAGCTTAATTGCAATTGTATGTATTTGCATTTTAAATGTGCTTATTGGTCTGAATCATGAGTTTTAATAGGGCTAGACTGGAACAGTTAATTGTAGTAAAAAGAAGATTGTCTCTGTCATGTCTATTGAAGAGTTCCTTAACCCGATCAGGCAGCAGCTGCTTCCATTCCTGCTGGATACCACCTTTCTGCATCATCAGGTTTTATGCCTCCCAAAATCAGCCTTTGATTGGAGGATGTTTCAGTAAAACAATAGTAAGAAAACTGCTCATCAGAATTTGAATGAGACTTAATCAGATTCGGAAAACATTGCTGACCAGCCATTATCTCTGTGGGTATACTAAACTTCAGCCATGTTGAAAATCTAAGACATAAAATAAAAGCAAATCACGTAATTGATACGCTTTTCTCTCTCCTGTGGTGAATTACATCCCTGAAGATTCATTCTTCCATAAAACAGATTTTCTGGTACAGTCTGGATAATGTTTCATTGTATCTAAGGCCATAAGGTTAGTTACACAGTGAAAGTAAAAAGATGTATTTCAGATCCACTGAATGAAAAAAGGATAGAATTAACCAAGGCATCTTCAGATGAAGAGATGGTAACAGGGGCAGATGCATTTTTAGACCTCTGTAAAGTAATATAACTAGATTGTTAAGGTGTGTAACTAGGATTAAATAGAAATATGTTCCATGTGTGTGTATATCTGTGTGTGTGCAGGGAGCAGGGGGTGGAGGAGGGTGATGAACTCCAGAAAATCTTCCAGAATACTCCTGAACCTTGCAAAATGTACTGCTTAATTAATTCCTCTTTATCCTCCTTTCATCTCACTTGAAAGACATCCAGTGTGAAAATTATACTCAGATTTTCAGTGTACTCAGGGAAATATTATTTCCACCTTATTTTTTTTAATAAATGTGGTTTGTTTTAGTTATCCTTCTACATGGAGTAAAAAAAAACCCTCATTGTATTGAACTGTGTAACAGTAGCTGTCCAGATTCTAGCTCCAATAATTTACAAAAATGTGTATTTGGTGTAAGCACTTAGTATGTGACAAGCAATGTCCTAAATGCTATGGTAGATAGATAATCCAGTTTGACACAATCCCTACCCCATAGGGGAATCACAGTTTTAGAGGGAGAGAAAAGAGAAATGTATTTTTCACATTATAAATGAGGAAATTTTAACCCAGAGAAGTTAGGTGACTTGCTAAAGCAACACAGCATGCAAATAATAGAACCTGGATTAATCTAAATCACCACATTGTCCTGGTTGGCAAGGAGCATTTCTATTCCTCCCATCCACATTATCTATCTTTTCTGAGAGCCTGAGTAGCTTGAACATCCTAGAACACTGCATAGATAAGGAAGCTCATCTTTAGGACCAAATACCTTGCTTCTTCATACCTATCAGCTAATACCAAAATTCACTATGCCAAATTGCAAGCAAAAATATGATTAGCAGTCTCCTTTTTACTGGTTAAAAGTAACACTGAAACTGCAACAACTGTTAAATAGAAGAAAGTATTTTTTTTTTTAAATTGCAATGGTCTTTCCCTCAGGTATATACCACTTCTTCATTTTAAGCATTTCAATTCTTTGTGTCTGGAAATTATCAGAGAACACAAGCTATAATGGCATATGAGAAGGTGAATAATAAGTATTTTTGCTATTACTATTATTATAGCACAATTTGCAATGAATTGCATTAAGTGAAGGGACAAATAAAAGAAAATCTCAAAAGATACAATTGCTGACCTAGAAACTAAAAGCTCAATATCTAAGTGGGAGAGGGAAAACATGCATATCAATAAGAATATAATATAAATTATAACATTTATTAATTTACTATCTGATATATGGACAGTAAAACATGTGTTTAATATTTCTTGAACTGCATCCTGAGATAACATGATTGCTCTTTGCCAAAAAAGCTCAGTGAAACACTGGTCTAACCCTCCCAACATTAGAGCTGTGAAAACATACACCAAACAATATACAGTGTATTGAAAGACCATTTCTCATTCCAATGAAGAAGAATGATTCTATGAAATCAGATTCATTCTGACTTAGCAAGTATATAGCTGATTATCCACAAAACTGTTAGTTTTCCCTGTCTAACAGTGGTTAGGTCTGTAGAATGACAGTTTCACTGAACCAAGAATGGTCTGTCAAAGTCCCAAGAGGAAGTTTGGGTAACTGAGCAAAGTGATCAAATACTTGTACGTGACATTTAAATCTTCTTGCTTCAATTGCTTCTTGTAACTTGTTTCAATTCCAAATATTTTGAATAATCAATTTTATGCTACTAAGCTAAACGTTCAGTTAGGTGTCTGCTTCCCACCATCAACAAAGACCACCTTGCTAGCTCTGCCACTTGTTGGCTGTGTGACTGTGGGCAAGTCACTTAACTTCTCTGTGCCTCAGTTCCCTCATCTGTAAAATGGGGATTAAGACTGTGAGCCCCACGTGGGACAACCTGATTCCCCTATGTCTACCCCAGCGCTTAGAACAGTGCTCGGCACATAGTAAGCGCTTAACAAATACCAACATTATTATTATTATTATTACATTATGCATCACAGTGAGTACCTATCCAGATATTTTTCGATAAAAGGGGCTAATTCCTGGAGATGGTCAGGGAAGAAGTAGGAGGTTGTTGACTACAGTAGCTCTTCTTTGGGAATGCTTACTAGCATCAACCCTCCTCCCTTAGGGCAAGTTTTGAAAACCTGTAAAGTTGGTCAGCGGTTTAGGGATGCTACTCTGAGGGTGATATTGCTTTCATGAACATGAATGTCTATGGGAGAGAATCTCTTGGTTGTAATACCCCTGTGACAGAGAAAGCACAGAAGAAAATCTGCCTATATTTATCTGGACTTTAAATAAGAGTTGGATAGGATAATGTCCTGCTGCTGGCAGGACATTAATTGAACTTGTTTTGGGGGTAGTGGTCTGTGCTGAGCTAGCTATACTCTCTCCCCCAGTGTCCTGCAATGGAAGATATCTTGTGGGACGAGCGGGTGCAGTCTGTTTTCATGGAACAGAATTTTCTGAGGTGTCATCATTAATGATTACCAGTGTTCCAACATCCATTTGTAAGCTACTATTGAGCATGATACACAGAATAGTTTAGCAAGGGCCAGGAGAGGCTTTCCACTTTCTTGTGAAAATTAGGGGAAAACCCCCCCCAAAAAAATAGATTCAAAATAAAGAACAAAAAAACCTCAAAAATATGCAGTCATTCTTTTTATAACTTGGGCATCCAGGTTGGAAAATGGCAAGAGCATCAGGCAAGATATATGCTGACTAGGGCTGTTTCAAGAAAAAACTATTCCCATGATTCTCAGTGAGACCATCCAGCTCCCTGTCAACAGACAGTCTTCCCTCCTCCTTTCTAAGTGAGGACTATTTCCATCATCATCCAGCACCTTGATGGGAGAGGGTGTAATGTAGAAGAGACATTTGTAGTCAGTGGAATAATGTGATTGAAAGTGCTATAACACTAAAGCATTAAAATTCCACACTTTGTCTTAAGTTAATAGCCAGGAAGCTAGATAAACGGGATCCACTCTTTCTTAAAAACACAAATATTCAAGCCCTATCCAAACACAGACAAATATAGATGACACGCTACTTGCTTCCCTCATTATCAGAATGGAGTTTGCACATTGTCATCGAGTAAGTGCCAGTGTAATGCATAACTGGACATAACCAAAATGAAATACTTGTTGGGTCAGTAAAGCCACTATTTCGTGTAAGTTCCCTTTTTGGGCCAGATTACTACAGGAAACACAGCAATTGAAGAAAACCCAAGCAGAAGAGCTATGGCTTTTCAGAACACCAATGGTTAATATTACCTTGTCATAGCTAAAGGAATATGGTTTTACCTCATTTTCCTTAAAAAACAATAGCTGCTATTCTACTTGGCTTGATTATCATGTAAACTCTTAAATGACTGAGCCAGGATTCTTGTCAATTAATCTTAAACTAAAATTAGTAGATAACACTACCTGGAGTGTAGTGCAGGCAGAACTTTAATGGTTAAACTAATTTTCTTTATTTGTAAAATGGTGAGAAAAACACTAGTTCTTCCTATCTCACAGATATGTTAGTTGTCCTTAGTGAAAAATCTAGGAAGATTAAATAAGGTAAATCAGATGGAAGCACTTGTAGCTATCTGAACCCTTAATGGAATCATTATTGCACACTGCCAAACCATAATCAAGCTTTAGGTTGCTTACAAAGAGAAAATTATAAGTAAATTCTATAGCTAAAATAATTGTGTTAATTTTTGTACTTTAAAGTTAGACTAATATTGGGATGTGAAAAATTTCAGTAGTAATAATGTATATTATATTTGAACAGAGGTAACCAATTTTGTAAGAAAAACAAACAAAAAGTGATTGGTTTGGAGCACTGATATTGACCTAGAAAACCTACTGAAGAAAAGCAACTTGTCTATGTTGATTTGGTAGTCATTTGTATTGAAGGATAACAAGAGATTCTCATCAAAACCTTCCGGCTGGTATAAATTAAAAACACAAAGCAAGGTCCACATTTACTGCAGTATTTCTACTTATCACAAAAACCTTAATATATTTTAACACTCTGTCCCCAAACAGTCTGGCTTCTAGGGTAACTCTCTTGGCTTAGCTCTCTCAACAGCTGGAGGCTCATGCAAGGCACACCCACTGCACTAATGTCTCTATTCTCTCTTATAATGTGCTGTGCAGGATACTAACGCAAAAAAGCAACCTGACTTTTTCACTTGAAGAGTCTGATTAAATTACCAAGTTCTGTAAAACCTGTTAAACATGCTTTCACATAGTTACCACCTCAAATTTAAAACAACTGCTTTGCCTTCTTAAGTACATGAACAGTGGGACATACCAGTATATCTGTACCCATGTCTTTCCGAGGCTACAAGAATTTTGTTGTGATGGGGAAAAAATGATTGAGCAAATAACGGCACACAGTGTACTGACCTGACTATTTCTTGCTGATTTCGTCCTTGATCTCACTATGCTCTAGAATCTATCTTGTTCTAACATAGTGCAGTATTTTTCACTCAGCACAAGTTATTGAATCATAAAGACAGGAAGCATGTTGTGTGTGCTTTGGCCCAGGTCTAGTGCAAGACTCCTCATTGTGAATGGAAAAGGGAGTTCTCAGGCCTCTGACTGCTTCTCACAATATACCACCTCTCTCCACTCCAAGTCCATCTCTTACATGTTTCAGCTGCTCACATTAGTGACTATAACTTTCTGTCATTTCTAAAAGGAATGGGAAGCAGGCTGGAAGGTGGACAAAGCAGGGAAGTAAAACATAGGGCTAACATCAGATATCAGGTCAGATAGAGGGTCAAGGATGACAGCTCCTGTAATTTATTCTCAGATTGTATAGAGGAGTGATTAATGTGCATTCTCACATGAGCCAATTTCAGGTATTTAAGTCTCACCACCCACAAAAACCTTATTTGCTTATATTTTGAATGAAACAACTGTTTAACTCTCCCTTACCCATTTTTATAATATTTGTTAAGTGCTCACTATATGTCAAGCACTATTCTAACTGCTAGGGCAGTTACAAATTTATCAGGTTGGGCAAAGTCCCTGTCCCACATTGGGCTCAAAGTCTAAGTAGGAGGAGTAGGATTTAATCCCTATTTTACAGTTGAGTAAACTGAAGTACAGAGAAGTTAAGTGACTTGGCCAAGGTCACTGAGCAAGCAGTAATCAGAGCCTGGAGTAGAACCTAGGTCCTTTGACTTCCTGGCCCATATTCTTTCCACTAAGGCGTTATGCTACTCCTCATTAGGGGAAAAAATGTCTATATTCATATTTTTCCATGATGAGGGCTCTTTCACTGAGTTTTGAAAATATCTAGTTAGATGTCAAAAAGTGTGTGTTCTCTTGATAAACACAATACTGATTACAAAAAAAACTAAGAAAATATAAGATATTGTATCCATAAATCAAAGTCTTTGAAAAATTCATAGCTGCTTCCCCTGTCTAAAATGATTGACTTGGGACAAAGACATTCCTATAAGGATGAAGATTTGGTGGGGCTGCCCTATGAAAGGAAAAACATAGTTCAGGAATAAAAATGTTGAGTTGTACATGATTTTATTCTAGTGCCCACAATTTTTTTCAGATGTCTCTTCTTTAGGCTAAATTTTAACATATTCTCTTGATCCTATTACGGGGCTCAAATAGACAAAGAAATCATGTGAATTGCAGAAAAGGAGTTATTTTTGTTACATCTGAAAAAATCCAAACAGTTTTATACCTAAGAACACAATAAATGGGACACTGAGTTAAACCAAGGGCCCATCCTCCTCAGTAGTCTGTCACAGTATTTTTAGATAGCAACCCTGAAGGATACCTCAAGTATTAGGGATTTCACTCCATGTTATGTATGCTTCTCTCTTTCCCTCTAATAACTAACTCACTATAGACCTGATCATTCATGAGCTCATTAGACCCTTAAGCCTTTTAACATTTCTAAATTTTCCCCAAAAAAATCTTGTGGCTCTCATCAGTCATACCAACTTTACTATATTGTATGCTCTCATATGTTTAGTACAGTGTTCTGCACACAGTAAGTATTCAATAAGTGTAATTGATTGATTGATTGAGAGTTTACTGTGTGCAGAATACTTCACTGAGGACTTGGAAGAGTTCGATTAAACAGAGTTGATATAAATGTGTCCTGCCCACAAAGAGTTTGCAGTCTAAAGGGAGACACAGGCATTAGTATGAATAAATAAATTATGGATATGTACATACATGTTGTGGGAGTGAAGATGGGGTGAATACCAATTGCTCAAAGGATATGGATCCAAGCACATTCCCTTATCCATTCCCTTCCTGAATAGACTGATTTTTTCAGCCTTCTAAATTTCTGCACTAATGATTTCTATATATTTCCCACCTCCTCTGTATTGATGTTTCCTTGTATTTGGCTTTTGCATATCACCTTCAAGTTTTAATGGATGTCTATTAGATCCGATGTATGTGAGATCTGGGAAAAATTATTTCATCTTCTGTAAAATGGGGAATACAATTTCTGCTCTCTCCAAATTCTCATTAGACTGTGGGCTCCCCGTGGGATAGAAATTATGACCCATTCATATTGATGCATATTCATATTGCATCTATTCCAGAGTTTAGCACAGTGCCCTGCAAACAGTAAGCATTCAATAAATAGGACTGAGTGAATGAAATCGGATAGGATGGGCAATCCTTTGATACACATCTGGTGGCAAGTGGGTGGACCCAGGAAAGAAAGAGGAAGGCAGGACTTTAAATGAAGCTAAAGAGGAAGGAACACAGGCTGACTGTGGGAACACTTGCAGTTTCCTCTGAAACTGAAGCATATGAGGATGAAAAACTGGAACTGGCCCCACAGCAGAGGGGATGACACTCTGGGCTGTTGCAGCCAGGGATGTCCTGGAGGGTCATGGAGAATGTAATATAAATAAATAAATAGCAGTAAGGTGCACTGAAGATGGGTATGGCCACAGAATAACTGTTTTAGTATTTCTGGTAGCTAAGGATCTTTATCAGCAACATAGAGTTACGTACTGTAAGTAAATTCTGCTATTCAGGCAGCCCACTTCCAATAATAAAAATGTTATTCAAAGAGGGAGAGAGAAGTAAATGAAGAAGAGCAGTATATCGTGTAGGAGAGTAATGAACAATGTATAGTGCCAAAATGGCAACAAGAGTGAAATGACAAATTACTATGATCAAGAAATGCCTGTGGCATCTTACTTCCACTGGTAGGAGAATGGATGCAGTCATGTTACCTAAATAGGGGACATTTGCTGAACTAAATTTAACAGCCATATGAAGATGGGCACATTGTGAGGTTATTCAAAAACGGTACCAGACTTGGTGGATAAAAATAATGTAGTAAGGAATGGTTTGGAAATTTTTCCTTTCCATCACAAATGTCTAAGATTGCTTCATTTGTTTGTAATAAGTATTGAAAATGGTTTCAGCATCAAGACAATACTATATTCAGTTTCAAAACTTAATATAAACTGATAATAAATGACCTAGCTGAAACAAGGTAGAGAGAAAGGAATGCACTCAGACTCAAGGTAGGCAGTCAAAAGGGCTCTTTCCTGAAAGAAAGCTCTAAGCTCCAGAAATGAGGTCTGATAAGTGGGATCACATGGAGCCAGTTCCATTTTGTCCTCTGGGATAATCTGACCCTGAATTCCATTAGGGTGTTCTTTCTCTCCTATTAATAGTAATTTATGTAGAAATTGTTTTCAGCCTCCAAGACCCAGTTTGCATTAAGTTTAAGCATAAATAAATGATGCATTACCTATGAATTCATCATTGTTATTATCATCAAATTCTAGATGATCATATCAAATTTATAAGGTTAATTTAATATGCTGGCAGCTTTTCCTACTCCCTTTTTGAAAGTTATTATAATGTAAAGACTATTCTGCCTTTTCTCCTCCCTTAAACAGAACTTATCAATAGCTTAGTTATTTTTAAGTAACTATATTCCAATTCGTTTTGAATAAAGCATAGGTATTTTTTTGAGAAACTATATTCCTATGTGTTTTGAGTAATATACTAGGCAGATATAATTAAAAATGAAGAAAATATCAATCAATCCATGGTATTCATTGAACACCTGACAAGTCCTATGCACCGTACTAAGTACAAAGGAATAGAAAATTTAGTGGAACACAGACAAAAATTACTCACAGAAAGTGAAAGCAGGAGGAAAAACAAGGATAAAACAAGAAGATACAAAATTAGCAGATAAATGTGCAGGCAAATACATATTTCTTTAAAAGACAATAATATGATGATGAAGATGATAATGATGATGATAATGATGATTATTGATTCTCTCATCAGGAACTATGGACAAGCTGTTTCCTGAAACCTTAGGACCAAGAACCTGAACTAAGGAAATGATTATAGAGCCAATGGTTGGCATAACACCACTTAATCTCTCAAGGTTTCCATGATAGGATAGCGTATTTTATGTTACTCTATTAATTGGTAAATCCTTCAAAATGATCCAATAAACAAGCAGTTTATGATAGCTATGGCTACTGATTGATTACCTACATAGTCAAATTACTAAGTTGCGAGATTCATTCATTCATTCAATCATATTTATTGGGCACTTACTGTGTGCAGAGCACTCTACTAAGCGCTTAGAAAGTACAATTCGGCAACAAAGAGAGACAATCCGTACCCGATCTTCCAAGCGGGGGCGGGGGGAAGGGTATTCCAGGGAAGAGGGAGATGGGACTTTCCAAGAAGCTCTAGAAGAGGTGGGATTCTGGTCAACTAGGGGCACGTAGAATGGGGAAAGACTGCTCCTGAGAAATACACTGTTCACCTGGGACACACCCACATGGTTTTCTCCAAAACTGAAGTGACTCTTTCCTGGCTTCCTCTGCCACAGGAGCTGCTGCTCTTCCAGGGCAAAGAAAGAAGGTGGAGGAGTTATGTGGGGAAAAGGAACAGACAAGACCTGGACGAGGGGACAGAGAGGTTGCTTCAGGAGAGGCAGAGGATTATCTGGGCTCCATTGCAAGAGCTCGAGAAGAAAAGTCCTTTTGAAAACTTCACACAAAGTAGAAAATGGGTACAAACAAGGGGTTTAGTCTCAACTTGAAGAGAGTTCATGCCACCTGAAGTCCACCCCAACACTCATCAGCCTGGAGTGGGGAAAGCAAGAAAGCACCTGCAGTGCTTCACAAGACCCTGACCCCAGCCCTGGCCCTGGAACAGGCAGAGATGAAACTAGAAGACTCATTTGTTTACTTTTTGTTTAAAATACAGACAACCAATAATTTCTCTGCAGTCAGCAGCATTCCAAGGTGGAGCATGTGCCACTGCATCCATCATCGTTGCATGGACACACAGCAGGAGGGGGTGCCAGGCCAGCCTTCTCATGCATCAAATGACTGATAGGGGAAGGTGGAGCCATTCTGGGTCATAGTTCAACAGTTTCGACTAAGGATTGGTAGATTTACTATGATACAAAATTTATAATCCAAGCAAATTCCTCTTGTGAATATCATACACCTTGACCCCTCTCAAGTATATGACAGTCATAAACCTGCTGGGGCATGGAGTGCAATGAGTAAGTAGGCAAGCAGAGATACAGCATATTCTGAAGTGTGCAGGTCATTTAGTTAGAGGGCCATATTGTGAAGTGTGAAGGTTATTTACTTGGAAGGCTCATTCAAGGCTGAAGAGAAAGCAGCATAGTGTCGGTACTGTGATCTAATATCATACATATAAAATCTCCCTCCAATTCCTTTCATATAGATTGTTTTTCAGTTGAACATTTTTTCTCTCATTACTTTCCTAAGATGATGATAATGAGCTTGATGATGATAATGATAATAATAATAACAATTTAACAATAATAAGATATCAACAAGTATAATTTTGGTGTTTTTCATTCTTTATCACTTTCTTCCCATAATTTCCATTCCATGGGGAATTGCTTCACTGGTTTTCATCATACTAGGAAGAAACTCAATTAAATTTGAGCGAATAATAGTTCATAACGATGATGATACTAATGATGATGATGATTTCTTCTGCCAAAAAAATAAGGATAATACTGATCCTGTCAATTCTAATGTATTAAAAGATAAATGTGAAAGCCAACTCATGGAAGTTAAAGTGTGAGGCACATTACTAAGTGTGGGTCATGCATGTAAAGGTTAGCAGTGATTTTTTTGCCATCCTTTCATGAAGCTGTTGCAATACATTTATTCTTAAGAGCCAAATGGATGACCTGGTGCCAAAAATACCCATCTAGGGCAGTGAGTTTCTAAGCATCAGTGTCAGCAAAACATATTTTGTAATTTGGCCTTTAATATTTCTTTAAGGATTTGCCTGTTGTTACCTGTCCATAGTCCAGGGTTTAGCTCTCCATAAAATAAAGTATTATCTTGGAAACATTTTCATCATTTATTGGTATCAAATGACTAGTTCACTGTAGTTGAGCTCTGTTAGTCAATCCATGATTTGAACATATAGGTTACACAACATGGGAAATACTTCAAGCTCTTGATTGCAGCAGTCCTCAAGGCTGAGAAAATTACAGTGTTGGTGTACTTCACTTAACTCTATTAATGCCAGTCCATCCATACTCACTATATTCAATTTTGTCTTTCCCAACACTGAACCCTTTCCTGGAACTGTCTGACCTTCTTCTGGCTTGGAATTCTCTCCCTCTTCATATCTGACAGAGCACCACTATCCCCATTTTGGTAGCTCTACTAAAACCTGTCTCCTTTAAGAGGTCTTTCCTGACTGAACTCTCACTTCTTCTAGTTACTCTACTTTCTGCATTTCCTGTGTACTTGGATCAGTACTCCTTTAACACTTTTACTTTCATTCATTCAATAGTATTTATTGAGCGTTTACTATGTGCAGAGCACTGTACTAAGCGCTTTGAATGAACAAGTTGGCAACAGATACAGTCCCTGTCGTTTGATGGGCTTACAGTCTAATCAGGGGAGACAGACAGACAAGAACAATGGCAATAAATAGAGTCAAGGGGAAGAACATCTCGTAAAAACAATGGCAACTAAATAGAATCAAGGCGATGTACAATTCATTAACAAAATAAATAGGGTAATGAAAATATATACAGTTGAGCAGACGAGTACAGTGTTGAGGGGATGGGAATCACTCCGACCCCTTAGCACTAATGTATATATCTATCAAAGCAGTGTGGCCTAGTGGAAAGAGCATGGGCTTGGGCGTCACAGGTCATGGGTTCGAATTCTGACTCTGCCACTTAGCTGTGTGACCTTGGGCAAGTCACTTAACTTCTCTGTGCCTCAGTGACCCCATCTGTAAAATGGGATGAAGACTGTGAGCCCCACATGGGACAATCTGATTACCTTGTATCTACCCCAGTGCTTAGAACAATGCTTGGTACATAGTAGGTGCTTAACAAATACCAACATTAAAATATTACCATTATCTGGAATTTATTTTGATGTCTGTTTCCCACTCTAAACTGTAAGGCAGGACTTGGGTCTTGTGTTGGTAGACCTGTGTCTAACAAATCTATGGTACTGAAAATATTCAATCTGTCACTAAATTCTGTCAGTTCTGCCTTCACAATATTAATTTATCAGTCAATCAATCAGTGGTATTTGTTGAGAGCTTACACTGCAGAACACTGTACTAAGCTCTTAGGAGAGTACAAAAAACCAGGATTAGCAGACATGTTCCCTGCCCTTAACAAACAGTCTAGAAAGAACATTACTAAAATCTTTCCTAGCCTTTTCATCCAAAGGGCTACTACCCCAATCCAAGCACTTATCCTATTCTGCCTTGACTACTCCATCTGCCTCCTCTCTGACTTTCTTTCCTCCTGACTCTCCCTACCCCAGTCCATACTTCACTCTGCTACCCAGATCATTCTACTGAAAGAAAAATCATTCCATATCTCCCTACTCCTGAAGAAGCTCCAGTGGTTGCCCATCCAATTCTGTATCAAACACAAATCCCTTACCATTGATTTTACAGCACTCAATCAACTTGCCTTTCTTACCTTACCGCACCAATTTCTTATCATAGCCCAGTTCACATACTTCATTCCTGTGTTCCCAGCTTGCTCACTCTGCTCCATCTCATCTATCTCACTGCTGATCCGTTTCCTACATCCTACCTCCTATCTGGAATTCCCTCCCCCTCCATATATGCCATATCACCACTCTCTCCACCTCCAAAACTTAATTATGGTAGCACCTCTTCCAAGGAAAGAACAGCATGATTTAGTAGATGGAGCATGGGCTTGGAAGTTAGGACCTGAATTCTAATCCCAGTTCTGCCACTTTTCTGCTGTGAAATCTTGGAGAACTCACTAAAATTATTTGTGACTCAGGTACCTCATGTAGAAAATGGGGATTAAGACTGTGCGTTCCAAGTAGGACATGGACTGTGTTAAACTTGATTAATTTGTTTCTGTCCCAGCACTTAATGCAGTGTCTGGTTTATAGTAAGTGCTTAACAAATGCAATAAAAAAGGCATTTTTCCTCAGCTCCCACTCCCTTCTACATACTCTATGTACTTGGACCTTTGACCTTTGGGTGTTAGGTATTTGTCCCACTCTCAGCCTAACAACACAAATGTCATATCTATAAATTATTTATTTACATTAGTGTCTGCCTCTCCCTCCCTAAGCTCACTGTAAGCAGAGAGTGTTCTATTATACTCTCCCAAGCACTTAGTACAGTGTTCTGTACATAGTAAGTGCTCAATAAATATCATTGATTGGTATCCTGTGGGTCTACAGCCACTTCAGCTCAATTGGCCTTTCTTATAACTGCTTCTGGTGCTTGCTGATGGTGGCAGAGGGCATCTGAGTGATATACTGGATGGGTTAAAATGACCCTCCTGGAAGCCAGGAGCACCAGAGTTAGGGAGAAAAAGCAATGATTTGGCCCTGCAGGCTGACTTGGACAATGGAAACCTCCAGGTTTCTGGGATAGTCCAGGGGCACGTAGAAGCCATTAGAGGAAAAAGAGTTGAGTTGCCATCTCATCTTCACTTCCAGCCACTTTCTGGTTTCAATGGGTGGGGCATGTTAGCTACAATTATCCTTCTTGTCCCGATACCTGAGATGGCTAAACTACTCCGCCCCTATGGAGTGAATAACTATTGACCTTAATACTTTCAAATATCCTTTACATTGAATATTAAAATTGTGTTCTAGTTGTGGAAATGGCTTTCCTGATGGAATCTGTAATATTTTAACTATGGACTGTGACACAATTTAGACACAATTCCATAAGTGGTGCCTATTGACTTTACTGACTGTTACAAGATACTTGTGATGTTGATAAAATATCTTTTAAAAATGTAAATGCAACTTTAAAAATTGTATCCACTCTTTTTCCCCAAGCCAATTTGACATTTAGCCTCAATTAATTAGGCAGTTTTACTTATACTGGCCTCTGTTTAATGTAACACAGTTTTCCAAATACTGCTAACATCCAATAAAAGATGTACATAGCGATTCACTTTATGATTTCCTTTGTTGGTACAAAATTATCATGAATCCTTTTCTTTCTGTGCAGCAAAAGGAAGACAAAATAATAGAAAGAGCAGGTGGCATAGTAAATTTGCAAACTTTTATTTGTTTTTTATTGAAAAAAGAACTATCCCTACTGCAGAGTTTGCAGCCTGGAACACACTCCATCATTCTAGACTGAAACTCAGATAAGTCCAGATGTGTGATGGCCTTCAGCTGTAAATCAGCATGTGTACTTTAAACATGACCTTTCCTTAGGCATTATGATATCATCTCTAGTTCTGCCTTCCTTTTTTATAGAAATTGAATCAAGGTACATTAGGTACATTTTTGGAAGTAACTTTGCTTTAACAGAATAATGGACATCAAAGTTATTTTTTTTTAATCGGTTTCTGATTTACTGTTTCTCAGTTTAAATTGAATAATGGCACTAGGTTTATTTTATAGATCTGATAAAGAGAAAACTATGTCTGTTATATTGTTGTACTGTACCCTCCCAAGCACTTAGTAGAATGCTCTGCACAAAGTAAGTACTCAGTAAATATGACTGACTGACCGACTGACAGTAGAATAGAGAGACATAATCCCTTCACATTTGGAGTTTACAGTCAACAAAGAGACATTAAAATAAATTCCTCTTCTAGACTGCAAAGTCACTGAGGGCAGGGAACATGTCTATCAGCTCTCTCATATTATACTATCCTAAGCACTTACCACAGTGCTCTGCACACAGTAAGCATTCAATAAATACCATTGATATACTGTGGGGCTAAAGAGGCCTAGTGGAAAGAGCAGAAGACTGGGAATCAGAAGTTCTACTTCAGGTTCTAGTCCTCTCTCTGCTACTGGCTTGCTGTGTGACTTTGGGCAAGTCACTTAATGGCTCTGGGCCTCAATCTCTTCATCTGTAAAATGGGATTTAGATACCTGCTCTTCCTATGGTTTAGGAATAGGAATGGAACAGTGTCCAATCCGATGATCCCCTATCTGTCCCAGTGCTTGGTACAGTGCTCTTCTCATAGGAAGCTACCATAGTTATTATTTGTAAATGACTGGCTTTACCCTCCCCACATGCCCTTCACAAAAAAAACAAAAAACAAAAAAAACAGATTGAGATCTAGTGGAAATTTCTCTCCATAAAACCTAGGAATTAGTCTCTACATAGCAGTGAGGGTTTGGAAAAATCCACAGATAGTCTAGTGGCTTCCTGGATGGAACTTTAGGGAGATAGAGGAAGAAAGTTAGGGATCATGATGGGTAGAGATCAAAGCAGTGAGAAGCATGGACCTGGGAGTCAGAAGGATCTGGGTTCTAATTTGGGGTCTTCTATTCATCTGTTGTGTGACCTTGGGCAAATCTCTCCAATTCTCTATGCATCAGTTACCTCATCTGTAAATTGGGAATAAAGACTGTGTGCCCACATGGGACAGGGATCTTTATTATAATTTTACTTGCATAAAGTGCATTATGCAATTATTAAAATGAATAAATCAGATGTGATTTAGAGGCAAAAAATGAAAAAATTAAATAAAAGCATAGATAGGTTTTAAGTTTGTTGATAGGATGTATGTGGACAGAACAATCATTAATAGTAAGCATAGGTGAACTTTAAATACATAATTAAATTTTAACTTCTGTAATCATTTCACATGATAATGGCTGATTTTTTTTATTTTCTTGGATTCTGCCACTTGAGTCATAGTCTTTAAACACTAATCACATCAATACAGATAACTTGAATATTAGCCATTTCAAGAGGCATATGGCATTACCCAGTGAAACATGCTAATATAATTATTTCTACAAGAATTCTGAATTCTTTTACCCTATTCTATTAAATGGTAATGCCTCCTCCAAATATTGAAGTAGTGTCATATATATTTTATGTACACTGCAAACATTAAACTGGGTGATTTGGATGGATTTTCAATAGACACATAGATTGCTTCTGAAAATAATATGACCCAGCCCAGATAATGACAGATTTATTAAAGACAAGTAATGCATGAAAAAGTAGGGTTATATTTTACATTAAAATGAAATTAAAACCATAAATTTAATGCCTAAATGAGGCCAATATTAGAAAATAGTATCAATAGTAAAAACAAATTACCAATTGTTTAATTTTGTTAAATTGTTAACTGTGGTTCACAAAAACACAGTTATTTCCTTCCCCCCCCCTTACCCCATCCATATGTTTGATGTTTTGTTTATTAGGAAATAGCTTTCCTGACCATCACAATACAAGATACACTATTTTATTAAAAGGAAATAATGGTATTTGACCTTTTCATAATTGAATATATAAGATCTATCTTTGGTTCTCTAGACTAATGTACTGGGAAAAGTCACATAATCAACTTCAAGGGGAGTGGTTTCTGTGCCAGATAAATGCTAGTCTCCTAACACTTCACTAGGGACTTTTACATAAGTAAAATCTAAAGGTTTGTTTTTGTTTTTGTTTTTTTGTTTTTCAGGGAAGCCTGGTTTATCAGGAGAAGCAGCATGGCGTAGTGGATAGAGCATGGGCCTGGGAGTAAGAAGCTCATGGGTTCTAATTCTTGCTCCATCATTTCATTCATTCAATCATATTTATTGAGCACTTACTGTGTGCAGAGCACTGTACTAAGTGCTTAGAAAGTACAATTCATCAACAGATAGAGACAATATACAACAGTAGGCTCACACCACTCGTCTTCTATGTGACTTGAGCAAGTTGCTTCAGTTCTCTGTGCTTCAGTTTCCTCATCTTTAAAATGGGGGTTGACACTGTGAGCCCCAATAGGGACCCAACCCTATTTGATTGTATCCACCCCAACATTTAGTACAGTGTCTGGCACATAGTAAGCACTTATATACTATTATTATTATCTGGTAAATAACTCAGCCATATAGAAGTATAATAATAATAATAATGTTGGTATTTGTTAAGCGCTTACTATGTGCCAAGCACTGTTCTAAGCGCTGGAGTAGATATAGGGTAAGCAGGTCCCATGTGGGGCTCACAGTCTTAATCCCCATTTTCCAGATGAGGTAACTGAGGCACAGAGAAGTTAAGTGATTTGCCCAAAGTCACACAGCTGACAAGCGGCAGAGCTGGGATCAGAACCCATGACCTCTGACTCCTAAGCCCGTGCTCTTTCCATTGAGCCACGGCCATTCCCACCTTCAAAGCCTTATTAAAGTCATATCTTCTCCAAGAGTCCTTCTCTGACAGCCTTCTTTTCCTTTTCTTCCACTCTTTTCTCTATTGCCCTTGCTTGCTTCCTTTATTCAACTCCCCTCCCAGCCCTACAGCACTTATGTACATATCTATAATTTATTTATTTATATTAGAGTCTATCTCCTCCTCCAGACTGTAAATGCACTATGGGCAGGGAATGTAACTGTTATACGGCTATATTGTAATAGTAATAATGTAATGGTGGTATTTGTGCAGCGCTTACTATGTGCAGAGCACTGTTCTAAGTACTGGGGTAGATAGAGCGAAATCAGGTTGTCCCACGTGAGGCTCACAGTTAATCCCCATTTTACAGATGAAGTAACTGAGGCACAGAGAAGTTAAGTGACTAGCCCACAGTCACACACAGCTGACAAGTGGCAGAGTGGGGATTCGAACCCATGACCTCTGACTCCCAAGCCTGCATTTTTGCCACTGAGCCACGCTGCTTCTCTACTCTCCCAAGCATTTTGTACAGTGCTCTGCACATAATAAATGCTCAATAAATATGATTTACTAACTGACTAGTAAAAATGTTCTGAAAGTAAAGTTTACAGAACTACTTCATATAAAATAGCTTGAAAAATGATCTATTATTATGACTTACAAAAGTAGATCATAAGATTATGCTGTCATACATTTATATGAAAAATCAAGATTTTTCTTATGTGTATTGGTTCTAAACAAAATAAGGAGTAGACCAACTTGGGAAATTAGTCATTCAGAGAAAAAATAAGACCTACTGCAAAAATGATTTCTTTGAAATTTAAATTATATTTAGTGGCTGTTTTGAGTTATTCACTAATTGATTTATCAAATTTTCATTGTTGTCTTTTAAAACATTTATTTATGAGGACTGTTTTATCATGAAAAATGTCCTAATTACCAGACAGATGAATTAAAAACATAACAAGAAACTGAGCGGAGAGTTTTCCTATTCAAAAGCAAGCTTAGTTCCTGTCACTTTCAATTTATCAATTCATTTCTTAATCATTTAGTAGAATTCACCTTTGGACTGGAGCTGAAAAGGCTTTGGTGTAATATATTCCTCCCCTCTAGACTATATTGTAGGTAGGGAATGTGTCTGTTATATTGTTGTATTGTACTCCCCCAAGCTCCTAGTACAGTGCTCTGGACACAGTAAGCACTCAATAAATATGAATGACTGATTTACTGACTTCCCTAAGAATGATTCCCGATTAACTGATGATTGCACCTGACTGACAGATAATACCCAGAGGTGCTAGCAACCCTCTGTCCCCTTATTGAAAGCCAGACTGCTTATTCTCTGGAGACTGACTTGTGGTCATCCAGGACAACAGCAGGGTTAGAGGATAGGGGATGGGACATGCAAAAGCCAGAAATGCTATCTATCAGGCAGAATGCTGTGCCGACATCAGTGTCTCTGAGGAGGGATTTTGAGGAAGGACTAGTGATGCATTGCTCCCTAACATAAATCTAAACAGGCTGAACTCTTGCAAGATTTAGTTGGGTGCTGTACACTATGGAATGATGGCTTAAAAGAAGCTGTATAAAGGAAAATGCTCGTAAGGAAAAGGTAAGCATCAGTTTAGTAATAGTGTGATAGAAGAGCAGAATCAAATAGATAAAGCACATGCATTATGTTTTAGGTGTAGGTCATAAGTTATTACTTTTAAAATTAATTTGATGGTATTTAAGTATTCCCAGTCAGTTTCTGTAAATTCAAGATTTTAAAAAGTGAAAATACACAGGAAGCTCTACGAATGTACCAGTCAATCTATTTTATTTGAAGAACTTTTCAAGGTGAAGTGTTCAGTGCAATTAAGTCCCTGAAATTTTTGCTGTGACAAAAATGCCAAATTTTTCTAGGCCTAGCTAATATATTTTTATAATATTTTCTTTAGAAGTATAATAACTGCTACCTAGGCAAATAATCAGGGATGTATAGTTTTTAAAGAAAGAAGATGATTTACATTTTGTGCTATGTTTTGACCAGTCACCGATAAAAGCTGTTCAAAATATCCAAAGGTCCTCTTGGAATTAGCAGAACAGGAAAGGAGTAACTACATTTCTCCCCTCTCAGGGTCGCACCTGGTGAGTTTCCAAAACTCTATCAGTCACAAGTATAGGAGGGGGAGAGTCAAGCAGAGGCATACCTATTCCATTCCTAGCTTGGTCAGTGGCTCGTGAGTGGAAGACAATCTGCTACAAGTCAAAACTCACCTGTGCTGAGCAGCAGCTTCATGCAAGAAAATCGAGGGCAGAGACTCATTTACTGAGCAGAAGGAGGCAATGGTAAACCATTTCCGTATTTTGCCAAGAAAACTCTATGAATACACTACCAGAATGATTGCAAATGAAAGTGGGGTATCTGGGGAAAGATGTGTCTGTGGTGTTGCTATGCTGACTTGACAGCATAAGACAACAACAACAATTGTCTAAGGAAGCAAAGAGGCATGAATCATCATGACCTTTTAACACCACAGTAATTAGGTAGTCCTGGGCAAAGCCAAGTCCTCTTGGTGGGAGCAGAGAAAGACCTCTGACTCCCACTTTTTTCCTGATGCTCTCTGGGTAAGGAAGCTCTTCACCCACATCTGCAGAGGTAACTTCACATGGCTAAGGCCATGTCACCTGATTAAGCTGTTATGAAAGTAGACCAGGAAAGTAGGGGTTGATGATCTACTTTGTAGTTTTTCAACAGAATATCTTAGATTTTGTTTAAAATCTTTGGGTTTTCTTTCTTGTAGTCCTTTCAAGTGTATCTATTATCAAAAGAATATTTGCTAGAGATCGGTAATTGAAGATTTATATCTTTTTTAAAGTATGCAGGAAGACTTCCCTTTCAAATTCTGGTCAAATTCCTCATCTTTTATTGTAAATTATTTTATTCTTTTTGAATTCCTTGTCTGGAGAATGCTAGTAATGTTTGCTATTCTAGATATTATATATAGGTGCTTCCTATTTAACTTTAGAATTTAGGTTTTTTTGTATCTAAATATTCAATTCAATCAATGGTCAAATTTCAAATTTTATGTGTTTAAAAAAGTACAATGTAAATAAGAATTTTTCAACTATGTTCATTCAGTTTTATTTATTGAGCACTTACTATGTGTAGATAACTATACTAAGTGCTTGGGAGAGTACAATCCAACAATAAACAGAAACATTCCCTACCCACAATGAGCTTAGAGTCTAGAAGTGGGGAGACAGATATTAATATAAATAAATGAATTACAGATATGTACATAAATGTTGTAGGGCTGGGCTGTAGGGAGAACAAAGGGGGAAAGTCAGGTTCATGCAGAAGAAAGTAGGATAGGGAAGGTTTCCTGAAGGAGATGTGCTTTCAATAAGGCTTTTAATGGAGAAGTGCAATTGTCGGTCAGATTTGAGGTGGGCGGCTGTTCCAGGCTGGAGGCAGGAGTGGGATAGGAGTCAATGTCAAGATAGGCAAGATTGAGGCACATTGAGAAGGTTAACACTAGAGAAGCCAAGTATGTGGCTTGGGTTGTAGAAGGAGAGAAGTAAGGTGAGGTAGGAGGGGGCAAGGTGGTAGATGTTTACAGCCAGTGCTGAGGGGTTTTTGTTTTATGAAGAGGTGGATGGGGAGTTTTTTGAGGAATGGGTGACATGTCCTGAATGTTTCTGTAGAAAAATGATCCAGGTAGCAGAGTGAAGCATGAACTGAAGAGGGGAAAGACAGGAGACTGGGAGGTCGGCAAGGAGGCTGATTCAGTAATCCAGGCAGGATTGGCTGAATGATTGTATTAATGTGGTAGCAATTTGGATGAGGCAGATCTTAGCTTAATTGTGAAGGTGGGAACAACAGGATTTAGGGACGAGTAAAGGATAATGCCAAAGTTTTGGTCTTGTGAGACAGGAAGGTTGGAAATGCCATCTAAAGTGATGGGAAAGTCACGGGGAGGTCAGGGTTTGGACAGGGAGTTCTGTTTTAGACATGTTAAGCTTGAGGTGATGGGAGAACATCCAAGTATAGATGTTTTGAAGGCAAGAGGATATGTGAGATTGGAGAGAGGAAGAGATAATAGGGCTAGAGATATAGATTTGGGTATCATCGCTATAGAGATGGTAGCTGAAGCCATGGGAGTGAATGATACTCCAAAAGAGTGGATAATGATGGAGAATAGAAGGGAACCCAGAACTGAATCTTGAGGAACCTTCCACAGTTAAGGGATGGGAGCGCCCCAAAATCACCCCTTCCCCTCCTCCATTCCCTCTCCTCTTGACCCCCTCGTATACTTTCCCATCCTTCCTAGCAGTATCTTAGTTAGGGAAGCCCTCTTGGAAGAGATGTGCCTTCATTAAGGTTTTAAAAGTGGGGATAAAGTAAATCATCTGTTGGCTATAGGAGGGAGAACGTTCCAAGCCAGAGACAGGCTGTGGGTGAGAGATCGACAGTAAGATAGGATAAGACCCTCAGGCCTGAACTCCCCAAAATGACCCCTCTCCCTCCTCCATTTCCTCCCTGTCGGCCCCTTTTTCAAATTTCCAATCCTTCCCAGCAGTATCTTCAGAGGAAATCTCATCCCTCCTCCACAGTGCCATCTCCTCCACATGTGCATCATAGCCCATTCCCTCCGATCTTACAAAAGCTATCGCCCCTTCCCTCCTCTCCTCCTTAACTTCCATCTTCAACTGCTCACTCTCCAAAGGCTTCTTCCCTCTATCTTCTAACATGTGCACATCTTCCCCATCCTAAAAAAACTCCACCTTGATTCTACAGGCCCCTCCAGTTATTGCCCCATCTCCTACCTACCCTTCCTTTCCAAAATCCTGGAGCGAGCCTTCTACACTCACTACCTCCAACCTCACCTCCAACTCTTTCCTGGACCTGCTCCAATCTGGCTTCCATTTCCTCCACTCCACTAAAACCTCCCTCTCACAGGTTACCAGTGACTTCCTTCTTGCCAAATCCAAAGGCC
The DNA here is from genome assembly GCF_004115215.2 of Ornithorhynchus anatinus. Taxonomy (NCBI): domain Eukaryota; kingdom Metazoa; phylum Chordata; class Mammalia; order Monotremata; family Ornithorhynchidae; genus Ornithorhynchus; species Ornithorhynchus anatinus. Next base: position 115,797,138 of record NC_041729.1, read on the forward strand.
CCTACTCCATCCTAATCCTCCTCTACCTCTTAGTTGCCTTTGACACTTTCTACCATCCTCTTCTCCTCAACATGTTATCCAATCTTGGCGTCACTGAATCTGTTCTCTCCTGGTTCTCCTCTTATCTCTCTGGCCATTCATTCTCAGTCTCCTTCTTGGGCTTCTCCTCCCACTCCCAACCCCTAACTGTAGGTGTTCCCCAAGGGTCAGTTTTTGGTTCCCTTCTTTTCTCCATCTATACTCACTCCTTTAGTGAACTCATTTCCTCCCATGGCTTCAACTATCATCTCTACATGGATGGCATGTAAATCTACATCTCCTCCCCTGTTCTCTCCCCTTCCCTCCAGGCTCATATCTCCTCCTGCCTTCAGGACATCTCCACCTGGATGTTCTCCCGCCACCTAAACCTCAACATGTCCAAGACTGAGCTCCTTATCTTCTCTCCCAAACCCTGTCTTCTCCTTGACTTTCCCATCATTGTGAACGGCACTACCATCCTTCCTGTCTCACAAGCCCGCAACTTTAGTGTCATCCTTGACTCTGCTCTCTCTTCATCCCACATATCCAATCCATCACCGAAGCCTGACAGTCTCACCTTCACAACATCACCAAGATCCACCCTATCATCTCCATGTAAACTGCTACCACATTAGTACAATCACTGATCCTATCTTTACTGGATTACTGCATCAGCATCCTTTCTGACTTCCCAACCTCCTGTCTCTCCCCACTTTAGTCTATACTTCACTCTGCTGCCTGTATTATCTTTCTACGGAAATGTTCTGGGCATGCCCCTCCTCCCCCCACCAGCCCCCGCCTCAAAATTCTCCAGTCATTGCCTATCAACCTCTGTGTCAAGCAAAAACTCCTCATTATTGGCTTCAAATCTCCCCATCACCTTGCCCCCACCTACCTCACCTCCTTTTTCTCCAACCACATCCCAGCCTGCACAGTCCACTCCTCTGGTGCTAACCTTCTCACTGTGCCTCATTCTCACCTCTCCCACCACCGATCCCTGGCCCACCTTCTTACCTGTGTCCTTTAATGCCCTCCCTACTCAAATCTACCAAGCAATCACACTTCCCCTCTTCAAAGCCCTACTGAAGGCTCATCTCTTTCAAGAGGCCTAAGTCCCCCTTTTTCTCAGGTCACTGTCCCCTCCACATGGGCCCCACTTGCTCCTTTTGCTCCCCACTCTCCCTACATTCCACAGTATTGTTTAATTTGTTTATAAATATAAATATCTATAATTCTATTTATATTAATATCTGTTTACTTATTTTGATATGTGTATATATATAATTCTATTTGTTTATATTGATGATACTGATTCCTGTTTACTTGTTTTGATGTCTGTCTCCTCCCTTCTAGACTGTGATACCACTGTGGGCAGGGATTGTCTCTGTTGCTGAATTGTACTTTCCAAACACTTAGTACTGTGCTGTTCATACAGTAAGTGCTCAATAAATACAATTGAATGAATGAATATGATTGAATGAATTAATGAATGATTGAATGAATATGTCCAAGGAATGAAGGCGGCTGAGAATGAACGGCCATTTGATGTAATGTATTAGTATATAATAAAAGGCAACTTTGGTTCATGAAGAGCACCTGTTCTTGTATTTATGCAGTGGTTAAACATTCAAATAATAACAATAATAATGTTGGTATTTGTTAAGCACTTACTATGTGCAGAGCACTGTTCTAAGCACTGGTGTAGACAGAGGGGAATCAGGTTGTCCCATGTGGGGCTTATAGTCTTAATCCCCATTTTACAGATGAGGTAACTGAGGCACAGAGAAGTTAAGTGACTTGCCCGCAGTCACACAGCTGACAAGTGGCAGAGCTGGGATTCGAACACGAGCTCTGACTCCAAAGCCCGTGCTCTTTCCACTGAGTATTACCTTCATCAAAATATGCCAAGCATTTTAAAATCTCACATTTAGCAGTGTGGCTTATTAGACAGTCCTCAGGCTGTGAGTCATAGGATATGGATTCTAATCCTATCTCCGGTCACTTGTCTGCTATGTAACATTGGGAAAGTCTCTTAATTTCTCTATGTCTCAGTTTCCTCATCTGTACAATGGGGATTAAGATTGTGAGCCTTATGTGGGACACTGTACAAAGTGCTGACATGAATACGAGCAAATCTGTTGGAGAGTTGTAGATGAGGGAGGAAAATAATTGGAATGGATATCAGAGATCAATGTTATGGGCTTTAGTGGAGGAAAAAGAGATAGGTTGAGAGATGACATAGTGTGAAAGCATATTTGAGAGGGAAAAAAGCAGGCCCCAACCCCCACCTTTCCCAATCCAATTCCCAATAATATGTGCCAACCACTGTAGTAAATGCAGGAGTAGATATAGTACCATCAGACCAACCAGAGAGTTTCTGTCCTACATGAAAATCACATTCTAAGGAAGAGTCCCATTTTTCAGATGAGGCAACTGAGGCATAGAGAAGTTAAGTGATTTGCCTAAATAGACACAACATGCAAGTGGTAAAGCCAAGAGTGGAATCCCTGTCTCCTGACCCTTAGTCCTGTGTTTTTTGCAGTAGGTCATACTGTTTCTAAAATCACATGTCCTTCATAAGACTAACATATCAATTTCCCACTCTATTTATCTACCTACTGCCACTTCAAAACCTTTGTCACTTATGCATTTGAATCTTCACTTTCAGAGCATTTAGGTATCCCAACTGGATTATTGTGTCAGCCTTCTCTCTGATCTCCCTTCCTCCTGTCTTTCCCCACTTCAGTCTATTCTTCATTCCGCTGCCCGGATCATCTTCCTACAGAAACGCTCTGGGTATGTCACTCCCCTCCTTAAAAACCTCCAGTGGTTGCCTATCAACCTCTGCACGAAACAAAAACTCCTCACTCTTGGCTTCAAAGCTCTCTATCACCTTCTTCCTTCCTACCTCACTTCCCTTCGCTCTTTCAACTGTCCATCCTGTACACTCCGCTCCTCTGCCGTTCACCTCCTCACTGTCCCCCGTTCACGTCTATCCTGCCGTCGGCCCCAGGTCATGTCCTACCGCTGTCCTGGAATGCCCTCCCTCCTCATATCCACCACATAACTCTCTTCTCCTCTTCAAAGCCCTACTGAGAGCTCACCTCCTCCAAGAGGCCTTCCCAGGCTGAGCTCCCCCCTTCTCCCTCTGCTCCCCCTCCATCTTCTGCTCCTCCCCCTTCCTCCTTCACTTCCCCTCAGCTGAACCCCCTTTCCCTCTGCTCCCCTTCCCCTCCCCACTCCATCCTCTGCTCCTCCCCCTCACCCCTTCCCCTCCCCTCAACACTGTCCTCACCTTGACCTCTCTGCTGCCTTTGACACTGTCGACCATCCCCTCCTCCTCCATACCTTATCTCACCTTGGCTTCACAGACTCTGTCCTCTCCTGGTTCTCCTCTTACCTCTCTGGCTGGTCATTCTCGGTCTCCTTCGCTGGCGCCTCCTCCCCCTCCCATCCTTTAACTGTTGGAGTTCCTCAAGGGTCAGTTCTTAGCCCTCTTCTGTTCTCCATTTACACTCACTGCCTCGGTGAACTCATTCGCTCTCACGGCTTTGACTACCATCTCTATGCAGATGACACGCAGATCTACATCTCTGCCCCTGTCCTCTCCCCCTCCCTTCAGGCTCGCATCTCCTCCTGCCTCCAGGACGTCTCCACCTGGATGTCGGCCCACCACCTAAAACTCAACATGAGCAAGACTGAGCTCCTCATCTTCCCTCCCAAATCCGGTCCTCTCCCAGACTTCTCTATCACCGTGGATGGCACGACCATCCTTCCCGTCTCTCAGGCCCGCAATCTCGGTGTCATCCTTGACTCGTCTCTCTCGTTCACCCCACACATCCTATCCGTTACCAAGACCTGCTGGTTTCACCTCTACAATATCGCCAAGTTCCGTCCTTTCCTCTCCACCCAAACGGCTACCTTACTTTTAAGGGCTCTCGTTATATCCCGGCTAGACTACTGTGTCAGCCTTCTCTCTGACCTCCCTTCCTCCTCTCTCGCCCCGCTCCAGTCTATTCTTCACTCCACTGCCCGGCTCATCTTCCTGCAGAAACTATCTGGGCATGTCACTCCCCTTCTTAAACAACTCCAGTGGTTGCCTATCAACCTCCGCTCCAAACAAAAACTCCTCACTCTAGGCTTCAAGGCTCTCCATCACCTTGCCCCTTCCTACCTCTCCTCCCTTCTCTCTTTCTACCGCCCACCCCGCACGCTCCGCTCCTCTGCCGCCCACCTCCTCACCGTCCCTCGGTCTCGCCTATCCCGCCGTCGACCCCTGGGTCACGTCCTCCCGCGGTCCTGGAACGCCCTCCCTCCTCACCTCCGCCAAACTGATTCTCTTTCCCTCTTCAAAACCCTACTTAAAACTCACCTCCTCCAAGAGGCGTTCCCAGACTGAGCTCCTCTTCTCCCTCTACTCCCTCTGCCATCCCCCCTTTACCTCTCCGCAGCTAAACCCTCATTTTCCCCTTTTCCCTCTGCTCCTCCACCTCTCCCTTCCCATCCCCACAGCACTGTACTCGTCCGCTCAACTGTATATATTTCCGTTACCCTATTTATTTTGTTAATGAATTGTACATCGCCTTGATTCTATTTAGTTGCCACTGTTTTTACGAGATGTTCTTCCCCTTGACTCTGTTTATTGCCATTGTTCTTGTCTGTCTGTCTCCCCCGATTAGACTGTAAGCCCGACAAACGTCAGGGACTGTCTCTATCTGTTACCGACTTGTTCATCCCAAGCGCTTAGTACAGTGCTCTGCACATAGTAAGCGCTCAATAAATACTATTGAATGAATGAATGAATGAATATATTATTTATTACCGTATTTATTCTGTTAATGAGATGTACATCCTCTTGATTCTATTTATCATGATAATATTTTCTTGTTTTTGTTATGATCTGTTTTGCTTTGCTGTCTGTCTCCCCCAGTTAGACTGTGAGCCCATCACTGGGCAGGGATTGTCTCTATCTGTTGCTGAATTGTACATTCCAAGTGCTTAGTACAATACTCTGCACATAGTAAGTGCTCAATAAATACTTTTGAATGAATGAATGAAAAGTATTAACTCTAAACCCTTTCCCCACATATCATACATGTATATTTCTTAAAACTCGGTTGCTTCCTGTTCACTGAATTTCAGTGTCTGTTTCTCACACTAGATTGTGAACTCCTGGAAGGCAAGAACCGTATCTAATTATATGGTATAATCCCAAGCATTTAGTACAGTGCCCTGCATAGAGTAAATTCTCAGTAACTGTGATTCATTGATTGATAATGAATGTGATATAAATTCCACATACAGGCATAGTGTACTAACCTTTGAGTCCCAGAAAGCAGTGCTTCAGAAGTATTAATGATTTGAAAATAGAAATGAATTTGAACTAACCATGAGACGGAGTAATTGTCATGCTTGTAAAGTGCTTACCATATTCCAACCCTGGGATAGATATAAGATAATCAGGTCCCACCAAGGGCTCACAGACCTTTTAACCACAGCCCCAGTAGACTAGAGAATCCAGAAAATTAAATCTCAAGGAATCCGAAATTGACTATTCCCATTATTGGCTCCATCATCATTCACTGGGTGTGTTAGGTCAACAGCATCTTAGTTTCTAACCATAAGATTTTCCAGAGTGGGATGATAAATGAGGTAAAAAAAAGAATGAGTACTGAAACTGAAAATAGCTGGGAATCTATTTAGCTCTTCTTTGATTTCAAAGATATTTTTATTTGTTGGTGTGTTGCTCTGGAGGAAAAAAATAGTAAGTAATCAACTGGCCTTTCCACTCTATGCATATGTAGATTTGCACAAAATGATCTTCTATGGATATGGGTAATATTTTCAACACCGATTTGTGTTTTAGACTCCATTCTTACATCTCCATAAAGTTCCAAATAATAATAACAATAGCATTTGTTAAGAATACTATGTGCTAGGTATTAAGCGCTGGGGTGGATACAAGCAAATCAAATAGGACACATTCCCTATCCCACATGGGGCTCACAGTTTTAATCCCCATTTTTCAGATAAGGTATCTGAGGCACAGAGAAGTAAAGTGATTTGCCCAAAGTCGCATAGCAGACAAGAGTTGGAGCCAGGATTAGAACACAGGTCCTTCAAGTTCTTCTGACTCCCAAGCCCGTGTTCTATCCACTCAACCATGCTGCTTCTCAGTTTTCAATTTGAAGAGGGACACAACATTCAAGATTGCTACCTTCCAGGTGGGTATGTACACTTGCTCAGCCTCAGTAGTCCACAACTCAACAACTTCATTCTAAATATTACCACCCAAGTGACTGCAATATTATCCTGATGCTGGACCATATGCCAAGACCCATTAAGTTTCAGCCTTGGTAATCAATCATTGAGACAATCAGTGGTATTTACTGGGCACTTGAAATGTGCAGAGCAGTGTTCCAGGTGCTCTGGAGAGTATAATAGATGAGGTAGACATGATCCTTACCCTCAGGGAGCTTAACAATCTAGCAAGGAAGGCAAAAATTAAAATGAATTACAGATAGGAGAAGCAACCAAGTATGAATGTATGTACATAAGTGCTGGAATGGGAGGGAAGGGAGGGGAGTACTGAACTGCTTAGGGGACAAGGACTCAAGTTCAAAGGAAGGGGATTTGAAAGATTAGCCAGAGAAGAATCCCAGGAAAGGATTTCATTTCAGCAGAAATTTGAAGATGATCTTCACCACCCACATTAGCATTGTTTTTCTTTCTATTCTGTATGATTACTCCACTTCAATCAATTATTCAGAAGTTGCTTAATAATCATTCCCATCATCTATTATAAGTTCTACTAAATAAAATCATACAAGTGCTTGGTACAGTGCTCTGCACACAGTGAGTGGACAATAAATACAATTGAATAAATATTATGACAAGCATCACTTTAGTGCTGGTAGGATTTTAAGTCTTTGTTGTTAGAAATCCTGCCTTATTCAATGTTGACCATAAGTTCTAAAGTACTACTCTCTCCTTCTTCCTCCTGTTTTCAGTTTTACCTGGTCAAACAGATTTGTTCTAATAAAAATACTACTGGCAATCTAGTCTACCAGCCTGTTGCTCAAGAAAACAGAATATTGTTGTAAGGTATGTAACAAAGAATGTGATTTTCAGGAGCTTGTAATTTCTGATAATAGGTGCTTCTAGTGTAAAGACATTTTTTATTGTCATCATCACTATAACATTTTGGGGCTCTATTCATCAGTGGTTATGTGCACACAAGTTATTTCCTGGCCATCGTAATAAAGATAAACTACCTTATTAGGAAGAAATGATGGTGTTGCTGCTCTATAATTGAATCTGAAGGTCTATCTGCTGTTCCTTAGGGTGATAGACTCTACTTTAATGTGTGCAACCACTGCAGAAACGAGACCATCATACCTTGGACTAAGGGCTCCTATATACCCATTCTATGCCCTGAGATTAGAACCTGTTATTATAAGGCAAAGTTGTTGTGAAAGGTAATTATGTTTCCTACTATTCTACAAGAACACCATTTAAATTGAACATAACTCGATTTTCCCATCTTTTCCCACATCAGCATGAGATTTCCCTGGGTTTAGGCTCATAACTCTACTAAGAGCATAATCCAAGAAGGTGCCTGCTCTCATGGCTACTGCTTGGGCCACTGCATAGATGATGTTCTATATTATACCTTACCAAATTGTCCACTACAAGGTAGCTCATGCTGCCATGTCTGGCTCTTGGAGAAGTTGCTGTCCTTTAAATTGGTTAGGGAGAGCTCAGTACACAGGTAGGAATTAGCTGATAAGAGTTTAACCAAGGAGGGCCTGGGGTGAGTGGTGGGATTAATAATTAATATAAATTCCTATAAGTATGCATTTTCTATTACTCTGATGATCTTTATTGTTATTCTGTGTGCCTCTTTCAGTAATTCTTAAAGTATGACAACCAAACCTACACCCAGTATGCTAGGCACATGCATGTTGTGGCTTCCAACTAGACTGTAATCTCACTCTGGGCAGGGAACACAGCTCCCAACTCTGTTATACTTTACCCTCCCAATCACTTTCTACAATACTCTGCATATAGTAAGGCAGTAAGTGCTCAATAAATATGATTGATTGATCGGTTGATTGAATTTATTACTTTTTGGGGGGGAGGTTTCCCATTTCATCATATCTGAGATTTGATTGTTCTTTTTGGCTGATTCTGACCATTGGACTAATGACATTTTGACTTATTTATTCATCTGTAAAATATGAAATGAGAAAGGCATAATGTACCAGCTAATAACACGTGGAAAAAGGTGGTATGGTTTTCCCAGTTTTGGATGAGCTCATAGGTAGTCAATCAATTTCTTTCTACATTAGGAAATAAATTTTCTCCATCAAATGGAATATTTGATACTAACAGAGGAGTTGTGTATTGAGAAGCTGGGATTCATATGAATTTTTTTTTCCTTACTCTTACTCTTACTCTTTCATAAATAAATAAATAATAAAAGGTTACTGTTGCACTAAAGGTTGTGGATGCATTTGTGGGAAAGATAAAATTGAATGAAAAAGTGAAAGAGCTATTACAGTCTCTTGTGAAACAAAATCTTCTAATAAGGAAAGTCTTCAGTCTTTCCCATAAGTTTTAACCAGGATCAAGTCTCCTCCAGTAACTAAACTAGTAACAAAAATGACAAATGAACTCCACCATTCCCAGAGCAGCAGAGATGTACCTAATAAATAAATGCCATGTATTCCAGAAATTTTACATCAGAATAACCTTTCACACAAAAATTTCTTTCACTATCATTAGATATACAGTTTTCTTATAGTTTATAAAGGGATTAAATTAGGTCCAGATTATGTTAAAACATGGAGTCCAGTAAGCAATCTAATCAAACAAGATTTTGAAGAAACTTAGCAACTTGCTCTTGTCTTCCCAGGATTATGATTTTATGACTCTTTGTCTTCACAAGGACATGATGCAGTGATATTTTGTCATGATGTGTAATTATGAAAACTGTGACGAGACCTTAATAATAATGTTGGCATTTATTAAGTGCTTACTATGTGCAGAGCAATGTTATAAGCGCTGGGGTAGATACAGGGTAATCAGGTTGTCCCATGTGAGGCTCACAGTTAATCCCCATTTTACAGATGAGGTAACTGAGGCCAGAGAAGTGAAGTGACTTGCCCACAGTCACACAACTGCCAAGTGGCAGAGCCCGGAGTCGAACTCATGACCGCTGACTCCGAAGCCCAGGCTCTTTCCACTGAGCCACGCTGCTATAGGCACTTCTAGAATATGTATTTTTGAGAATTACAACTTACATATCGACCTTCATATGCTCTTATGATATATGCTGAAAACATCTAATCCCTAAATTTTTGTATTTTCTTAACAGTTCTGTAATTTGCTACGTGGAGTTATTTTTTCTATTCTAATCATTGATATGTTCTGATGGTGGAATAAACTTTCCACCCTCTCTCCGTAACTGGCAAATTCTTTTGGGGTAAGATAGAACAGGTTAAACCTCATTTTACAGATGGGGAAACTAAGTCACAGAAAAGTTAATTGACATTTCCAAGATCACACAGTAGGCAAGTGGTAGAGCTGGAATTAGACCTAGGTCCTATGGAAACCAGGCCAGTGCTTTTTCCACTAGGCTTCAGATGTTGCTCTCTTTCATGCTGTCTCCATCTTACAATTTTTTTATAGTTTGTTTCCCTCTCAATCTCCCTCTTGGGCAAGGTCACAGTCTAGTGCCACTTTGATTGTCCTTTTTCTGTTCTATTCTTAGATTTTCCTTTCTCTTCACATCCTCCATTTCCTGGTCATTATCTTCCCCTGCTTTACTGGGATCTACATTGTTATATTTATCTTTCTCTCTCTCTCTCTCTCCTTGTTTCACTTTTTTTCTCTATCACTTGTCTCCACTTTTTCTCCATCCTTAAAACTTATACCAATCTTTCCAGTCTTGGATTTCTCTGCTTCCTTTCTCCTTCCTTACCATCACAGCCCTCAAGCCCAGCTCTCCTGATTTTATTTCTCCTCAGGGTTAGAAATGGGTCCTGAGAATCTCTTACTTACAACCCACATTGTCAGGCATAAAAGGGACCATAGTTTTTTAACACATGGAAAACAGCATCATAGATTTCAGGCCTAAAGAGAGGTTAATGGAGAGAAGATCTGGAATAGCACATAGGCACTGCCTAAATGCCTAGGAATTCCAGCTTCTAAAAAACAGTCTCAACCCAGCCAGAAATTGGGGGAGTGAAAAGTATGATTATCTTCTATTGAACTCCAGCTCTCAGTACAGTGCTTGGTACATATGAAGTGATTAATACATTCTATAGTTATTATTTTTTTTATTATATGGAAAGGTATTGGAACAAGTGCAGAGTGTTTTGGAAGAGATAATGAAAGGGTATGATTAGATCTACTTCCAGCTGCTGCTTTTTGGATGGTGGCTTCCAAGTTTGTGACTTTCACCTGAAAGTAAATGAAGAGGGTCCCAAAGACTGGCAGAGCCCTTGGACAACCAACCCTGACACTGTCCTTAGGCAAAACCTTGCTTTTGGTTGTTAGGGCTGCCATTTCTGCTCACTCTGATGCTATCAGCCAAAACAATTTTTAGGTTCAGTCAGGTTCAGGCATTGATTGGATAGAGATGGAAAAGGCCTTCATTTGCTGCTTTGAGCCTCTGAGACTCCCTGTCTTCTCCTTTGGATCTGAAATTGAAAAACCCAAGAAAGGGTCAGGAAGAGGATCAGTAACAACTAGCTAAGGCTGACACTTTTAGTACATGGTGTATCTAGCACTGTTATTGATTTGTTGCACTCTCCTGCTTCGGGGTCAGGATAGAGTGGGGATAAGGGAGTCTAGTAAAATTGGTTTATTTGTGGGATCTTCTGCCACCTGAATTGATGCCCTTTTGAAGTTAGTTAAGGAATGCCAGAATTTATGGGAAATTTTTTGTTTAAGATTTTGCTTTTGGCAAAATGTCAAGGAAGTCATAAATAATTTCAACTTTCTATACAGGAAATATAATAAATTAAAAGTCTGATATTATCATATACATATATATCCTATATGAATAAATGCATATATAACCTAAATGCATAATTCTGTTGGTCATTTATTTTATGCCAGTGTGGACTGCTGAAAGAATATGAGGTAACCTGGGTTCTAGTCCCAAGTCTACCATTATGCAAAGTCACTTTATCTTTTTGAGCATCCACTTTCTCATCTGTAAAATGGGAATAAAATATATTGTGGACCATATGTGGAACAGGGACTGCATTTAACCTGGTACTCATGCAACTATTCTAGCACTTAAACATAATAAATGTCTAACAACATCCATATCTGAATATCAAAAATTCCAAATCTCTAAGGAAAAGTAGCACATTATTTTAGTTTATTACTTAGCTTTGGAAGTTCACTGCTTTTCCCTGAGGTCTATAATAAATACAGTTAATTTTTTTTTGATGAGTCAAATTTGTTCCTTAGATACAAGGGACCTTTATTCCTCAAGGGTCAGTTCTTGGCCCTCTTCTGTTCTCCATCTATACTCACTCCCTTAGTGAACTCTTTCACTCCCACGGCTTCAACTATCATCTCTACGCAGATGACACTCAAATCTACATCTCCACCCCTGTTTTCTCTCCCTCCCTCAAGGCTCATATCTCCTCCTGCCTTTAGGACACGTCCACCTGGATGTCTGCCCTCCACCTAAAACTCAACATGTCCAAGACTAAGCTCCTTATCGTCCCTCCCAAACCCACTCCTCTCCCTGACCTCCCTGTCACTGTGAATGGCAATACAATCCTTCCCGTCTCACAGGCCTGCAACCTTGGTGTCATCCTTGACTCTGTTCTTTCATTCACCCCAAACATCCAATCTGTCACCAACACCTGCCGGTATTAGCTTCACAATATTGCCAAGATCCAAGCTTTCCTCTCCATTCAAATTGTTACTTTGCTGGTACAAGCTCTCATAATTTCCTGACAGGATTATTGTGTCAGCCTCTTCTCTGATCTCCCTTCATCCTGTCTCTTCCCACACCAGTCTATTCTTCATTCCGCTGCCCGGATCATTTTCCTACAGAAACACTGCATGCATGTCACTCCCCTCCTCGAAAACCTTCAGTGGTTGCCTATCAACCTTCGCATGAAACAAAACCTCCTCACTCTTGGCTTCAAAGCTCTCCATCACCTTTGCCCCCTCTTACTTCACTTCCCTTCTCTCCTTCTACAGCCCACCATGTCCACTCTGCTCCTCTGCCTCTCACCTCCTCACAGGCCCTTGTTCGTGCCTGTCCTGCCATCGGCCTCTGGCCCATGTTGACCTGGAATGCCCTTCCTCCTCACATCTGCCAAACTAACTCTCTTTCCCTCTTCAAAGCCCTACTGCGAGCTCACCTCCTCCAGAAGGCCTTCCCAGACTGAGCCCTCCATTTCCTTCAGCTCCTCCTCCCCTCCTCATTTGCCTTTATCCCACCCTCTGCTCTTCCCCCTTCCCTTCCCACAGCACTGTGCATATTTGTTCATATTATTTATCACTATTTATTTTGTTAATGATATGTATATATCTATGATTCTAAGCAGGGTGGCTCAGTAGAAAGAGCCCGGGCTTGGGAGTCAGATGGAGGTAATGGGTTCGAATCCCGGCCCCACCACTTGTCAGCTGTGTGACTGTGGGCAAGTCACTTCACTTCTCTGTGCCTCAGTTACCTCATCTGCAAAATGGGGATGAAGACTGTGAGCCTCACGTGGGACAACCTGATCACCCTGTACCTCCCCCAGCGCTTAGAATGGTGCTCTGCACATAGTAAGCGCTCAACAAATGCCAACATTAGTATTTATGCCAGACTACTTGTTTTGTTTTATTCTGTTTTGTTTTGTTGTCTGTCTCCCCCACTTAGACTGTGAGCCAGTTGTTGGGCAGGGATTGTCTCTATCTGTTGCCAAACTGTACATTCCACGTGCTTAGCACAGTGCTCTGTCCATAGTAAGTGTTCAATTTATACGATTGATTGAATAAATGAACACATGCACAAAAGATCCTAAAATCAAATCATAATATGGAATGAAGTTCATTCCTTCATTCTGTGCCTGGGCAAGTATTCATAGTGTCATGATCTTAATTGGTTTAACTAAAAATGTCTATAACACTGCTACTTCTTGACAGAAATGAAATACATTAGAAGTGAATTAGCACAGTCTGCACTATATACATGGAATAGCATTTTATTTTACTACTGTATTTCCATTAAACAGTCACTTTATGAATCAAACTCAAATTATTTGGTGATACATCCTAGAAAGATACAATATTTTTTGATCCAGGTATAAGTCCACTTAAGATATCTGCATTCTATTGCAGTCAATTTTCCAATTGAAATATTAGCTTTTTCTGAAGTGTCCTCAGTGAATAAATGCTAGGAGTGTAATGGGCTACTCCATAAGTCCCTCGATAATGCAAGACCTCCATGAAACTTATGATTTTCAGCTCTCTTAAATTAAAACATTGATTTGTGACCTGTTCCTCCTACCTCCTGATTGGTGTTCATCAGGAGGATCTGATTGTTAGGAAAATGTATCTGTTGACTCCGTTGTGCTAGTAATGTAATCCCCTCTGGGATTGCAGCAGAGAGGTGAAAACTGTGGCACCTATTTCCTACCCCAAATAGATCCTTTTCTCATATTCTCTAATGTCTGTTCTCACAGAGCGTCCTCCAAAATTGCCAGCCAAACAAATCTCAAACACATATTAGGAACTTATTCACAGTCTGGCTTCTATCATACTTAGCACCCTCTGTTTCCGGGCTGTAGGGTGAGTCTGAGCTGATTCACATTGATTCAGAACTCAGGCTTTCAGCTTCAGAAAAATTGTGTCTAAATAAGTGATCTCTGGGAAGGTGAAACTGTAGAATCTGAGATAAGATAGAGGTGCAGTTAAGTACGTTTGTTAGCTAAGTGTGCAGGCTGGATGTAGTGGAAGAGGAGTGAGGTTTGGTAGGAGAGTAGAGTGGACTGAGTACCTTAGAGCAAATGATATGGAGTTTCTGTTTGATGTGGATATGGCTGTACTAAGGAAGACCTTTATTGAGAGCAATCCTACTATTTGATGACCACCAAGATAATTTGCTTACACAGTTCAACAAGAGTTTCTCAGAGGAGGTATGACAAGGGATAAGGCAGGGTTGAACTTCCACTGTCTTCATCCAGCCAATAAGCCCTTTCTCCTTAATAAAGGCAGCTCTGAGCTCCAAGCAATCACTTTTGCCCTGACCCAAGGAGCCTCAAGCCATGAGTCATATGGGCACCAGGAGTTAGGGTGTAGGGAGTTCCTTGGTGGTGGCATGGGGCAGTGGAGATGAGGAGGCCTGGTGTGGTGGTGGCAGTAGTGTATGGGGCTTGTAGTGGCGGTGGTGTATGGAGCCTGTGTTCATAGAATTTTGTTCAGGGAGGATAATAATAATAATAATAATGTTGGTACTTGTTAAGCGCTTACTATGTGCCAATCACTGTTCTAAGTGCTGGGGAGGGATATAAGATGATCAGGTTGTCCCATATGGGGCTCACAGTCTTAATCCCCATTTTACAGATGAGATAACTGAGGCTAAAGAAGTTAAGTGACTTGCCCAAAGTCACAGAGTTGACAAGCAACTGAACAAGGATTTGAACTCATGACCTCTGACTCCCAAGTCGGTGCTCTTTCCACTGAGTCACGCTGGATGAGTTGGGAGGGAACATAGAGGCATGCTGTGTTCTTTTAAATTGCTTTATGTGGATTTTAATAAAACTTCAGCAAATGCTAAGTATAAAGTACTCACTGAGAATACCACCTTCCTGTTCCCTGATAAAAAGACCTCAAAGCACCTCACTGCTGGTCACTGTTGTGTAAAGACCCTTAATGGACTCTCCAGCAGGACCAATCTGAATTTCAAGCTGACCTCATAGAACTCTGACTCAGACTCCTTGAGCCCAGAGGACTGACTTCTGAGGAGATCTCCAGCCATAATCCTGGCACTAGTTATGATTTTCCACAACTCCACAGCTCTGAGCTGGGGACACATATCATCTTAATCCTTCTACCTCCAGAAGTCTCGTGAGGGATCAGGGAATCCCCTCTAGGCAATCACCACCTTTCTTCCTTCCCCTACCCACCACTAATCAGATTCCACTGGTAGGAACCAAACAGAGGATGTGGCCCATATGCAGCCCATCAAGCAATTTTTTCAGTTTGTGGAATTCCAATAAAGAAGGACCCCTGGATAGATACAGAAGGAAATACCATTTCTTTGGACCTTATACTTTAGCAAATGAAGATTTATCATGTTCCTATGGAAATCGTTGGGCAACCACTGGAGCTTTTTGATGGGTGTGGAATCTGAATGGGGTAACTTTTTTTTTTTTTAGAAAATTGATCCAGGCAGCAGTGGAAAATAGAAGGAAGCAGGAAGAGACTGAAATCAGTCAATCATGAATCAATGAAGTCAATCATTGAGCACCGTATTTAGTGCTTGGGAGAGTACAATATAACAGATGCAGTCCCTGCCCACATTGAGCTTACAGTCTAGAGGGGGAGACAGATATTAGTATAAACAAATAAAATTATAGATATGTACATAGTTTTGTCAGCCTGGGAGGGGGAATGAATAAGAGGAGCAAGTCAGGGTGATGCAGACAGGAGTGGAAAAAAAGGAAAAGAGGACTTAGGGAATACTTCTTGGAAAGGTGCCTATGGAATGATTGATTTTTCTTTACCTACCTTAGAGTTTATAAAGGGACTTAAATAAACATGTAAGCATTATCATGGAAGAGTTACACCTCCCAAAATTATCCACTTATGACCATGTCATTGATAATCTTTTGGAGATTGTCAGGATTTCTTTGGTCAAGTCCAAGTCATGAATTTTGATGACATTTCAAATGGGTGATTCCACTCCTTCAGACTAGCGAAATCTAAAATGGAGTCAACCACTGGTTGAAGCATTCAATCAAAGTATTTATTAAGGAAAAAACTGGGGGCAAGGAAGTCAACAGAAGACACTGATGTAGTATTTGAGGTTGGATATGACAAGCATGGATATGACCAGCGTGGTAATAGAGGAAGATTTTAGAGAAAGCATACTATGTTTCACTATTTGGCCCACATTACCTGCACATAACAATATTTATATTGCTCAAAAAAAATGAAAGAAGTAAAAAAGGGTCAAACAATTCAATTATTCTCAGGCTTGAAAACAAGGATGACGTTTGAATTCTAAGTTTGTGAACAAGATGGATTTTCACAATACAGTAATTTTTCATGAAGTAGTAATGTGTTAGGTAACTATTAATGCATTTTTGGTTTATTTCATTTCAGGATCATAAAGATCCCATCTCAAGGTTATTTTCTTTCCCTTCACTTTTATTGTCTCACTTCTTTAGCTCGGCAGTTTTATAAATTATTCAAAATATCCATATGCATCAAAGCATTCATAATAAAATGTTTTAGTGAAAAATGTAATATGGTCCTATATCTTTAGAACTGCTGAATATTTAGTGAGAATCCTGACCAGCACACATTTAATCCAATTCTTACCTTTCAGTTCATGTGTGGTTGGTATCTATGAAAATTCTTGATCATAGCAACAACAAAAAGAAAATTGCTAAGAAAAATAGTCTCTGCTCTTCTGCATAATTCACTATCATTCTATAGATAGGAAAATGAAGAAAGGTTGAGTAATGCTCCAAAGAGGCACAGTTAGTGGCAAACTGGAAATAAAACTCCTTGCAAATTGCTCTTCCTAAGAAACCACTAAGTAATGAACACAAAAGATTATACAGGCCTTAGTCTCCTGTCCTCTTTGTCATTTCCATCACATTCAAAATGATTGACCATCACTCCTGTATAGAAACTTTTTCTCTCACCTTGACTATACTAACATAATACTCTACAGGTTATCACAGTATTTCCCTAACTGTTCCGTCTCAGGTATTTTTATTTGTTTGCTTTCTGGATCTTCTCTTTTTCTTTAACTCTAAATATATGTAAGACTCTTTTCTGGCTCTTTTATTCTTCTTATCTTACATGGACTCTCTTGGGAAATTCACTAGCTCACATATAATCATTCTAAAATGTCAGTTGGTATAAACTGCTCCATTTCTCAAAATCTCCAATGGCTACAAGTTCCACATGTGTAAAATGTTTCCCCATAAACATACACACACATACTCGACAATCATTTCTAAGACATTTTTTGGCATAATATATTTGAAACATATTGAAATAAAATTAATTAATCAATCATAATGATTGAACATTTATTGCAGAGTACTTGGGATTGTACAGTACAACAGAGTTTGTAGACATGTTCCCTGTCCACAAGGAGCTGACAGTCTAGAAGGGGAGACAGTAAAATAAATGAATAAATTACAGATTTGTTCATAAGTGTTGTGAGATTTAGGGAGGGGGGATAAAGGGTGCAAATCTATATGTAAGGGTGACACAGAGAAGGTAGGAGAAGACGAAATAAGGGATTACTCGGGGCAGTCCTCTTGGAGAACATGAGTTTTTAATAAGATTTTGAAGGTGGGGAGAGCACAGAAAGAGGGAGGGCAATACAGGCCAGAAATCACAAGTGGGTGAGAGGTCAGTGGCAAGATAGATGAGGTCAAGATGTACTAATGGGTTGACATTAGAGGACCAAATTGTGTGGGCTGGATTGTAATAGGAAAGGAGCGAGGTAAAATAAGAGAAGGAAAGGTGATTAAGAGCT
The DNA here is from genome assembly GCF_004115215.2 of Ornithorhynchus anatinus. Lineage (NCBI taxonomy): Eukaryota > Metazoa > Chordata > Mammalia > Monotremata > Ornithorhynchidae > Ornithorhynchus > Ornithorhynchus anatinus. Next base: position 115,814,902 of record NC_041729.1, read on the forward strand.
TTAAAGACAATGGTAAGGAGTTTCTCTTTAATGTGAGGACATGAGCAACCACAGCTTTGTTGAAAAATCTTCTGGTCAGCAAAGTATGGACTGTACTGGGGGAAAACAGGAGGTAGGGAAGTCAGCAAGCAGGATGATGCAGTAATCAAGGCAGGTTAGGATAAGTACTTGGATTAAAATGATAGCAGTTTGAAGGGAAAGAAAAGAGGAGATTTTAGCAATGTTGTGAAGGTTGAAATGACAAGATTTGGTGACAGACTGAATACATATAGGTTGATTGAGATAAATTATTTGTGGATAATGCCAAGTTTATGGGCTTGTAAGACAGGAAGGATGGTTGTGCTTTGTACAGTCAGGAGGAAGGAGAGGGTTTGGGTGGGAAAAGAGTTGTGTTTTGGACATATCAAATTCTTGGTGTTGGTGGGACATCCAAGCAGATATCTTAAAGCAAAAATAAATGCAAAACTTCAGAGGAGAGAGATCAAGATTGGAAATGTAGATTTGGAAATCATGGCTTCAACTTCAAATGGTAGTTGATACCATGGGAGTGAATGAGTGTTTCAAGGGAGGGGTGTAGTTGGAGAATAGAAGGGGACCCAGAACTCAGCTTCTAGGGACTCTTACAGTTAGGGGTGCTAGTCAGAGAAAGAGTCTATGGTAGAGACTAAGAATGACTGGCCAGAGAGATAGGAGAAAATTCAGGAGCAGACCTTATCAGTGAAACCAAGGTCCAGAAGGGGGTGGTCTACATTGTCAAATGCAACTGTAAGGTTGGTGAAAATTAGGATAGAGTAGAGGCCATAGGATTGAGCAAGAAGGAGATCATTTGTGACCTTTGAGAGGACAGTTTCTGTGGAGTGAAGAGGTTGAAAGCCAGTTTGGAGGGAGTAAAGGAGGTAATTAGAGGAAAGGAAATAGATAGATGGTATATCCAACTTGCTCAAGGTGACTGATATAACTAGAGGGAGTTTTGGGGTCAAGAGAGGGTTATTTTTAGGATAAAGTAGCCATGAGCATGTTTGAAAGCAGTGGTGAAGAAGCCAGTGGAGAGTGTACAGTTGAAGGTGGCAGTCATGTTAGAAAGAAAGGAGGGGGCAAGTGTTTTGGTAAGTTATGAAGGGATGGGGTCACAAGTGCAGGTGAAAGGTGTTTTTTGGGAGGAATATCTCCTCTTGAGATACTAGTGGGAAATATTAGAGAGTTGAAGAAGGGGCAGGAGGAGGGAGGGACTGGAAAGGAGCAAGGGATACTTTTGGGAAATCATGCCCAGTGGTTTCAATTTTCTCAATAAAATATGTGGCCAGGTCATTAATTTCAAGATATGGGGGAGATTGGAGAACATGGGATTTGAGAACAGAGTTAAACATCTGAAGCAAGTGGCAAGGGCAATAGGCATGGGAGTCAGTAAGGATGGAGAAATAGTGTTGCCAGGCAGAAGAAATGGTAGAGTTAAAACAGTCAAATATAAACTTGAAGTTGATTAGGTTGGCTTGATATCTGGATATCCACCAGCAGCACTCTGCAGGCTCATGCACGGGAGTGAAGGAAGTGAACTCTGGAGGTGATTCAGTTTCTGTGGGTTAGTGGTTTGATAGCAGCGAAGGGATAAGACAGCATGGCGTAATGTATAGAGCATGGGCCTGGGAGGAAGAGGTCATGGATTCTAATCCCACCTTTGCCACTTGTCTGCTGTGTGAACTGAGGCAGATGACTTCACTTCTGGGCCTCATTTACCTCATGTGTAATATGCAGATTGAGACTGTGAGCCCTTGGTGGGACAGGGACTGTGTCCAACCTGATTTGTTTGTATTGATCTCAGTTCTTAGTACAGTGCCTGGCAAATATTAAGGGCTTAGCAGATACCATAATTATTATTAATATTATTATAGGGAAGTAAGTGAGTTGAGTTCAATAGAGGGTGGTGTTTAAAATGAAAACTAAAATAAAATAAAAACAATAATAATAATGATAAGAATAATAAAACATTGATTTGCATCATTTCCAAATTCTAGAAGAATGATTGCTACATAGTATATATCTATATGTCCTTATAAATGATGATGATAAAGGGTAAGAGTTTGCTAAAAATTGGTTTCGATTGTCATCATAATAAAAATTTCCTATGTGTGAAATTGCTATAGAAAAATAGTTTAAGAAATGTGCTATTATAATGAGAGATTAAATTAGAATAGGATATTCAGTAAAAGTGCTTTCTGATCTGTGAGATCATTACATTATGTCAAAACAATACAAGTAGAAATTTTAAATAATGAACAATGTTGATCAAACATGATAAGTTATCTTCTAAGAAAGGATGATAAAAGTATAGAAAATACATGCCCCTGAAAAACAAAATCTTACATTTAAATGGTACCAACTGTCAATATAGTCCAACTTAAATGTCATCTCTGTAATTTCACATTTTATGGCTGATGTATGACAAATAATATTTGTAATCACAAAAGTATCAAAGAAAGAAAGCAATCTGGGAAGTAGTGCTGTGGTGAAATCTTAGGTAAAATCCCTCTCTAAAATAAATGTCGTTTTATTTAATTCAACAACAAAAAAAAAATATGAGTGTTTATTGAGGCAATCAGTACATTTAGATTGACTGATGCAAAATCATATGTCCAAATAATTTGAATAAAAGCAAGTAGCTGAAAATGGAAAGGTATCAGGAATTTGTATAGTAATTACTTACTGGATTTCTCTTGAAATATAATTCACTGATAAACTCATAGGGCCATTATATCAAGGATTGTGATTAGGAAGAGCCATAACATGACAGTAAAAAGTCACAACACTTCATTTTGAAGTTTACAGTGTAATTCTGGTATGATAGCTCTACATCATTGTAATGCAAAATCATTACATTGCAGCAAAGATGTAGCTTGACATTACCATGAAATGTCAAGATATCGTGTCACTATTATTTCTTGAATCTCTGGATTTATTTCACAGATCTTTCTCCATTATCTCTTTGCTCTTATGATGGAAATTGTAGAAAGAGATAACTTGGTAAGTTATCACACTCAACCTCTGCAATTTAGAAGATTTTATCTCTACTTGGATTTTCATCAAAGATCGTTCATATTAAATCATTGAGGGTCCGAAAATATATGCAAATAACATTTTAATGCCATTTGCATAAATCTGCATGGCTAGCCCATTTATCTTCTAACAGTTTTCAAGTTCACTGTTTTTCTTGCTAATTTTTGATGGGTCAGTAAAGCACCTTGATGAGAAGAATATCTTGTCAGAATTTGGAAAACTCTGGCTTGTTGTTTCAGTAAGAGGTCATTGATCAAGGAGATGTCCTGTTCAGTTCTTTAACTCAAAGAATGCCTTTGCCTGAATGCAAAAATAAATCACATTTTGTCTTGGACATGAGTTACCAGGAGTAGAAAATTGGAAAGGCTATTTTATACATGGTTTAAGACTTCCCCCATCAAAATGAGATAGAAATCACAGGCAAATGTTTTTTTCTGTAATAAACAAATCCTGTGGACTTTTCCTCCATAACTTTACCAGAATCCACCCGTAAACCTCCATCCAAACTGTCACCACTTGCTTATTCATGTAAATACCATATTTCATTTGAAAGATCACTTTGCTTCACTTGGCGTGACTGGACTGTCTAATATTATTCCACCTATAGTTTTTAAAACCTTGGCATTGACTCTTTGTATTAGGGGATAATGAAGAATAAACTCTCTTATTAGTGAGAAACTCATCAAAAATTCTGAATAACAAACTTTGAGAAATAAACATTTCTGTACTTCTATTAGGTTAGAGGAGACTTGTTTTTTCTGTTGGTATTGCACATACACCAGCAATGCGAAACTCATTGCTTTCCACATATCAGGTGTTCAGCAAATAACAAAGTAATTATTAGTAGTAGTAATAATAACAATAACTAAATTACCATTTCATCATCCTGCTCAGTGGAAAGAGCATGGGCTTTGGAGTCAGAGGTCATGGGTTCGAATCCCCGCTCAGCCACTTGTCAGCTGTGTGACTTTGGGCAAGTCACTTAACTTCTCGGGGCCTTAGTTACCTCATCTGTAAAATGGGGATTAAGACTGTGAGCCCCACGTGGGACAACCTGATTCCCCCTGTGTCTACCCCAACGCTTAGAACAGTGCTTGGCACATAGTAAGCGCTTAACAAATACCAACATTATTATTATTATTATTAATATGTTGGAAGAATTAGGCTGAATCATCAAAATAATAAAATTAAATGATTCATTCTCAATCAAGCTTTAAAACAATCAATTAGTGGTATTTATTGAATGCTTACTGAATGCACTTGGAAGACTACAATAGAATTGTTAGATATGATCAATCTCATCTAAACCTTATAGTTTAGTGAGGAAGATAAACAAACTAAATTTCAAATAGGGAAAATGGCAGAGTAAAAGGATATGTACGTAAATATTGGGGAGCTAAAAGTGGGCTGAATATCAATTGCTTAAAAGGTACAGATTCTCATGCATAGGCAACACAGAGAGGAGATGAGGGATTAGTCGAGAAGGCAAATGTGATTTTGTAATTTTAGGATGACTTTTAATATGGTGAGAGTGGCAGTTCATTGGATATGAAGGGAGAGGGAGTACCAGGCCAAAGGAAGGATGTGAGTATCAGATCTATAGCGAGATAGATGTGACCAAGGGACAGTGAATAAGTTTGCTTTAGAGGAAAAAAGTGTGTGGGCTGGGATGTAGTAGGAGATCAGGTTGGTTAGGTAAGAGGGAGAAAGCTAATTGAGTGTTTTAAAGTCAATGGAAAAGAGTTTTTGTTTGATGCAGAAGTGGATAGGCATACTTGGAGATTTTTAAAAAGAGAGGAGACATGAATTTAACTTCTTTTAGAGAAAAATGATCTGGGCAGCAGAGTGAATATGGACTGGAAGGGGGAATTAAGGGAATTCAACAGATAATTACAATAGAATAGAATCCTGAGGATTTTCTAAAAGGCTTGAAACATGCTGAAACCACAAGAAATCACACAACTCTCCAATTTTCCTTTTCCTATGTAGTAACATAGTAAATGTAGAATGCTAAAATAATAGAAGACAAGCTAACAATGATAATAGTATGCTCAGGGAAATATTTTTATTTTTCTTGCTGACATTCCTATGTTCATGGTTACATTATCTATCATTCCTAGGTTTTCCTTTGGAAACCCATTAAGCACATTTCATTCATCGATTTACCAAATCTTTGTAAATCTACTTGACTCTTTGGCACATGACTTTCTATGGCAATAAACTCCATATGTTAAAAATCTACTGTGAGAAGTGTTTCCTGTATGTTATAACTCCACTGTGGTAAGGGCCTTATCCTTGTATTGTGATATTTAGTAGCTATTCAGTGTTCATCCTGTCCACACCTGTTGTGAGTTTATAACTATCAAGGATATGCAAAACTTTTTTTTAAAACTTCCATCTTGTTTTGGTTGCTTCATATGAGGATTTTATATTGAAAAGTTACCAAACTCCAAAGGGATGAAGAGAAGAAGTGACCATTTGTTAGAGCAGAGAATCTGCTGCAATATGATGATTGAATCATGAACAGTAAGCACCTTGAGGGATTGCATCATATCTACCAATTATATTGTGTTCTCCCAAGCTCTGCACTAAAATAAGAGCTCAAGAAATAACATCTACTGATTGATCGAAACAGCATGGGCAGTTCAAGAACAGTGAAGGAAAAAGAAAGAAAAGGGAACACTGTTCTGAAAATCACCAACATAGATCATATAATTTTGAGTGCACTAAGTTCAGTCAATCAATCATATTTATTGGGTGCTTACTGTGTTTAGGGCACTGTACTAAGCACTTGAGAAAGCAGAACACAACAATACAGCAACTATAACAGACACATTCTCTGCCCATGATGGGCTTATATTTTCGAGGGAGAAGTTGACATTAATATAAATACATAAATTAGAGATATGTACATAAGTGCTATAGGGGTGGGGAGTGGGGGGAAGTAAAGCAAGCAAGTCAGTGCGATGCAGAAAGGAGAAGGAAATGAGGCAATGAGGCCTTTGTCAGGGAAGACCCCTTGGAGGAGGTGTGCCTTCAATAAGGCTTTGAAGGTGAAGAGAGTAATTGTTTGTTGGATACGAAAAGAGAGGGTGTTCCAAGCCAGAGGCAAGAAGAAGGCAAGAGTAAGCGGCAAAATAGATGAGATCGAGGTGCAATGGCATTAGAGGAGTGAAGATTGGGTTGTAGTAGGAAATAAAATTTCCTTGAGATCCAGTCTATATTTATATTTTACTGATCTAGTTTTTCTTTCATTCTTTCTCTCCTACTGTGAAAGGTGAAACAATAGCCATGGTTTAGAATTCATTCATTCAATCATATTTATTAAGCACTTACTGTATACAGAGAACTGTACTAAGTGCTTGGAATAGAATTTGCTCATGATTCTAAATAGTCTATCTAAAAGGTTCACAAGAAAAATATGCCTTGTAAGATGTTTCTTTTTAAAACTCCATCTGAGATTTAAAATTCAAAACTGTTACAAATAACATTAAAAGCTTAAACATAGGAGAAAAATTAGATGCAAATGAAAATTACTGTTAATGTGATAGGCATCCTGAAACCACTCTAATTTATCTATAACTTTCTTTTTTAAGAAAACTACACTTTCAAATCATTCTTTTCTTCTCCTTTAAACTTTTTGTTTGTATAGATCAACATGGTTTTTAAAAGGTTATTTTATTTTTCTGATTTACATAAGTACTACATATTTATGAAGGGGCATCATCATTTGAAATCTTAATTTGTACACTATGATAAAGAAAACTGGTTTTAAAATTTTGTGACTTACTTTTTATGACTATTTTCTATGCCAATCAATGAAAGAGCTTCAGGAAGATAATGTCAAATTGCTCTATACTTCTTGCTGATGCAACTAGATACAAGCTTTGGAATATCCCAGTATGCATTTATTTCAAGTTATTTGACATATTCAAATGCAAAAGGATCTAGCCCTTAGAAATAGAATCAAGAAAAACAGTTTTAGGGCAAATCTTATTGAAAACACACACACTTAACCTGCGTCACATCACATTAGATAATGAAAGCTTTTTTAATTTCATTCATTTTTTAGAAATCTGATATAATCCTGCTCAATCATTCTTCTGGAAGGGAACAAATTAAATGTGGGTACCATTTCTTGCTTCCTTATGCTAGATAATGTTGACCATTTAACAAACTAATAGAAAGGGCCCACTGGACACATTATTTCCAACTGGTTCCGCACATATTAATCCTGACAAGAATTGGCAACTCTTAGATGTATATCTGAATTGATTTCAAGACACACTTTAATACTAATAATAATAATGTTGGTATTTGTTAAGCGCTTACTATGTGCCGAGCACTGTTCTAAGCGCTGGGGTAGACATAGGGGAATCAGGTTGTCCCACGTGGGGCTCACAGTTTTAATCCCCATTTTACAGATGAGGGAACTGAGGTGCAGAGAAGTGAAGTGACTTGCCCATAGTCACACAGCCAAGTGGCAGAGCTGAGATTCGAACTCATGAGCCCTGACTCCAAAGCCCGTGCTCTTTCCACTGAGCCACGCTGCTTCTACAATCCACAATCACTGATTCATGCCTAAAATGACATATTTATAAAATAATGGCGTAAAGATATATTAGTAAGTGGGAAGAAAATTGGGCTGGGTAAACACTGATAGGATTTATTGCTTTTATTTTTCATGAGAAGAGTCATGTGGCATATTTAATAAATATGAACAATCAATTTTCTTATGAAGTGGAGCTTGTGTTCCTGAAGACCCTCCTGTTACATAAATTATATGGTAGAGTATCCATGGTTTGAACAATAGAGTGTGTATGTGTGCATGCTCAGAACTTTTTTTTTCCCCCGATCACACCCCTTGTTCCATTAAGGGGGATATGCATTATGGGAAGAACACTCTCTAACTTATAAAACGGCATTATATCGAAAACAGGTAATAAAAACATGTGAAACTGCATTTTCAAAAAAAAAAAACATTTTCTTCAGAAATGTCTTACCTTAGGAAATTTTATTCTTGCAATCAAGTATTGGAGTTTGAAGAGCTAACCTGTCCTGCCATTCATATTTATTAATCAATCTATCAAGCAAGCAAGCACTTACTGGGTACAGAACACTCCAAGTGCTTAGTACAGTGCTCTGCACATAGTAAGCGCTCAATAAATACTATTGAATGAACACTATATTAAGCACTTGGGAGAGTACAGTAAAAACAGATTTGGTAGCCATGTTTGCTGCCCACAAGGAGCTTACAGTCTAGATTGAGAGGCAGACATTAAAATAAATTCCAAGATGTACATAAGTGTTGTGGGGCTGAGGATGTGATGAACAAAGGGTACAAATCCAAGTGCAAGGGTGAATATGGAGGGAGAGGATATAGGAGAAATGACAGCACAGAGGGGAAGGACTTTTAGAGGAGGTGTGATTTTTATAAGGCTTCTAAAGTGGAGGGAGTGATCACCCATCAGATATGAAAGCAGGAGTTCCAGGCCAAGAACAAGATGTGGGTGAGGGCCTGGCAGTGATATAGGTAAGATGGAGGTACAGTGACTACATTGGTGTTAGAGGAAGGAAGGGTTTATGCTCCAGGTATGAACACAAGAACCTTCCGAGCTATTTGCTTTGTATTACAGCAACAATAGTATAGTGCTGCAAAGTCACTAAAGAACATCCTGATTTGACTATTCAGACTCTTTTAGAGGGTGTTTAAGGGAAGTATATTTGCTTGACTGAATTCATATTATTTATTTGATACTTGATAAATATTAATTTTTACAGAATCAAATCACTTCCTTGAATCCTCTTAAATATTTCCCTTCTTGTTTTTTTCTCACAGTGATCTCTTAGGCAATAAAACAGATAGCAACAAGTCCAGAAAAGAGACTGGTACTGTTACCTTGGATTGACTAAATAGTCTTTGTTTATAAAGAAATGAAAATGTGTCTGTCCACTACCAAACTATGTTTATTGCTTGGGTAGAATGCACAATTCATATTAAATGATAAATTAAAAAAATAAAAATAAAATTTATTGCTCTCAGTCTATTTTTCGGTTTAAGAACAAAAGCAACAGGTAAATATGTGTATGTGTGTCTGTGCATGTGTTAGTTACTGGGATGGTTATTAATAATAATAATTGTTATTATAATAATGGTATTTGTTAAGTACTTACTATGTGCCAAGCACTGTTGTAAACACTGGGATAGATACAAGGTAATCACTTGTCCTAAGTGGGGCTCATAGTCTTCATCCCCATTTTACAGATGAGATGACTGAGGCACAGAGCAGTTAAGTTACTTGACCAAAGTCACACAGCTAAATGGTGAAACCGGGATTAGAACCCACGACCTCTGACCTCCAAGCCCGTGCTCTTTCCACTAAACCACACTGCTTCTCTAATCTAAAGTTAACCCATGAACAGGGAGACAGGAAATCACTAATTTACTTTCATGTGTCCCTCCCATATGGAAAAGTGATTAAAGCAGGTATTATTCACTTACATTAAGAACTAATAGAACAATACGAAACACATGGCAGATTAAGGTAATGAAAAGGGGGCTAAATTGTAAGGAAAGAAACATGGGTTAGTGGAAAGAGCATAGAACTGGGAACTGGGGGACCTGGGTTCTAATTTCGACTCAACTGCATGTCTATTATGTGACCTTGGAAAGACACGAGGCTTCTCTGTGCCTCAGTTACCTCATCACTAAAATGGGGATTATGACTCTGAGTCCCACATGGGACAAGGACTATGTCCAACCTGTATCTATCCCAGTACTTAGTACAGTACATGGCATATAATATGTGCTTATTAATGCCATTGAAAAAGTGTTTATTAACAGATTTTATTTTAAAACTGTTCATTCATAATGCAGCTTTGGTTAATATCTATGCTGATAACAAAGGAGCTATTTAGGTCCCATTTAAATGTTTTGCTGTGGCTGTTTGACAACCTATTGTCAATCTGAAACTAAAAACCTGTTAAAGTCGTTAATGACTAGAATTTGTGTAAGCAGTGTGTGTCAGACTTCTGGGATGCTTTACTGTAAAACAGAGCTGGGAAAGGAAAGGTAAATTTCTCCAAGCTTCTAGCAAGCTTCTGACCACACTGTTTATGTGCAAAGTCTATTCTGTGTTGTTATGTTTGTTGTTTTCAGGACTTAGAACTATATGTGTATTTGCCTCATTGTCTCAAAATCCTTCCAGAGAATCTTCTGGAAAAGAGTACTCTTTTCTTAATGTCAACATTCCTTACCAGTCTATCAGAAACAATTGACTCGTAATACTATAAGCCAAATGTGAGACAATGACTATTTCCAAGCTGATTAACTTGTATCTACTCCAGTTCTTGGCTATTATTTGACACAAAGGTAAGCACCTAGCAAGTACAATAATAATAATAACAATAATTAATTCAATCATTCAGCATCTTGTCCAAGGTCTCTCACCAAATGGGTGGCAGCAGCATGGCCTAATGAAAAGAACAGGGAACTGTGACTCAGAGGAATGACTGTACTAACCACTTGGAAAGTAAAATTCAGCAATAAAGAGAGTTCACCAATAGAGTGAGTATGGATGAAGATTAAAGGGGACGAAGAACTGACCCTTAAGAAACCCCTACAGTTTAGAAGGGGGGAGACAGACATCAAAACAAGTAAACAGGCATCAGTAGCATCAATCTATAAATAAATAGAATTATAGATATATGCACATCGAAACAAGTAAACTGGCATTAATAGAAATAAATAGAATTACAGATTTGTACATATATACACAAGTGCTATGGGGTGGGGAGGATAAGAACCCATGACCTCTGACTCTGTGTCTTACTGTACCATGTTGCTATATTAGCGATTTTGCTTGTTATTGTTTATTGTCGTCAGTGCTGCTACCCACCTCTCTGGCCTCACCAGCCACCTGACTTTGAGTTTGATCAGGTCGCCCCTTAATCGAGCGTACCTCCGACCCTGTTTATCACCCGCTTATTAACACTACTATATTGTATCATACTGTATCATGTTGCTATATTAGCACTACGGTATTGTATCATACTGTATCATGTTGCTATATTACCGATTTCGTTTGTTACTGTTTATTGTTGTCAGTGCTGCCACCCACCTCTCTGGCCTCACCATATCCCTCCTCCCCCACTCCTCCCTCCCGCCCCTTCCTATCCTCCCCTTCCCCTTCCCCTCTCTCGCTCAGCTCTTTCCCGCTCTCTCCTCTGTCTCCTCCACCTCCCCTCCCCCTCCCTAGAACCCCACTTTACCAGCGATACCCCTCTTCCCCCTCCCCCTACTCTTCCCCCCACCAAACCCCCTCCTTACCCCCTCCCCCTTCTCTCTTCCCCACCCACGCCCCATCCCAGTCCTCTTGTCCCACCGCTACCCCTCATCCCCCTCTCCCCGTCCAGGGCCCCGCCACCTCCTTCCCATCCAAACCCTCCCCTCCCCCCGCCCTTTCCCCCCTCCCCGCCTTGCACCCACAGCTACTTTCAAGTGTGGCCTCTGGAACCCCTGCTCTATTACAGGTAAGGTACCTTTCGTCCATGACCTTTTCCTCTCCCGCTCTCTCCTCCTCCTCGCCCTTTCGGAAACGTGGCTCTCTCCCGAAAACACGGTCACCGCCGCCGCTCTCTCCAGCGGAGGCCTCTCCTTCTCCCACTCCCCCAGACTCACCGGTAAGGGAGGAGGCGTCGGCTTCCTCCTCTCACCCCGTTGCCGCTTCCGCACTATCCCTCCTCCCCCCTCCCTCTCCTTCCCCTCCTTCGAAGCCCATATCATTCGCCTCTACCACCCCCTCCAGATACTTGTCGCCGTCATCTACCGCCCTCCTGGTCCCACCTCCGACTTCTTCAACCACCTTGACCCCTTTCTCACCTTCCTTCTCTCCTTCTCTCTGCCCACTCTGATCCTCAGAGACTTCAACATCCATATGGATGTACCCGACGACTCCTCTGCCGCCCGCCTGCTATCCCTCCTCGACTCTGCCGACCTCCTCCTCCACCATACCGCGCCCACTCACCGACTCGGTCACACCCTCGATCTCGTCATCTCTTACCGCTGCACTATCTCCTCCCTCACCAACTCTGAAATCCCTCTCTCTGATCATAACCTTCTCACCTGCCTCATCTCTCACACTCCCTCCTCCTGCAAATCTTCGCTACTGCCCCTCAGAGACCTCCGCTCTCTCGATCCCATCCGTCTTTCCAAAAGCATCTCTCCTCACCTTGCCGCCCTGTCCTCACTTCCCACTCTCGATGATCAGGTCTCCGCTCTCAACTCCACCCTCTCTACTCATCTCAACTCTCTCGCCCCCCTTTCCCTCCGCCGCTCTCGCTCCACTAACCCACAGTCCTGGATCACCTCCTCTGTCCGCCTCCTACGCTCCTATGCTCGAGCTGCTGAGCGCTGCTGAGCGCTGCTGGCGAAAGTCCAAGCACCAAGCCGACCTCACACATTTCAAATTTATCCTTTCTTGCCTTAACTCTGCCCTCTCCTCCACCAGGCAAAACGTCTTCTCCTCCCTCATCGACACCCATGCCCGTCACCCCCGTCGATTGTTCTGGACCTTTAACTCTCTCCTTAGGCCCCCTGTTCCTCCCCCTCCCCCATCTCTCACCCCCAATGATCTGGCCACCTATTTCCTCACGAAAATCAACACGATCAGGTCTGAGCTCCCCAAAGTCACCCCTCCTCCTCTCCCCTCCCCCCCACCAACCCTCTCCCCTTCTTTCCCATCCTTCCCTGCAGTATCCTCAGAGGAGATCTCCTCCCTACTCGCAAGTGCCACCCCCTCCACCTGCGCCTCGGACCCCATTCCCTCTCACCTTATTAAAACCATCGCCCCTGCCCTCTTCCCTTCCTTAACTTCTATTTTTAACCACTCAATCTGCAATGGTTCCTTCCCCACTGCCTTCAAACATGCCCAAGTCTCCCCCATCCTAAAAAAACCCGCTCTTGACCCCACTTCCCCCTCCAGTTATCGCCCTATCTCCCTACTACCCTTCCTTTCCAAAATCCTAGAACGAGTCGTCTACAGTCGCTGCTTAGAATTCCTTAACTCCCATTCTCTCCTAGACCCCCTCCAATCCGGCTTCCATCCCCTCCACTCTACTGAGACTGCTCTCTCTAAGGTCACCCATGACCTCCTTCTTGCCAAATCCAATGGCTCCTACTCCATTCTAATTCTCCTTGACCTCTCTGCTGCCTTTGACACTGTCGACCATCCCCTCCTCCTCCATACCTTATCTCACCTTGGCTTCATGGACTCTGTTCTCTCCTGGTTCTCCTCTTACCTCTCTGGCTGGTCATTCTTGGTCTCCTTCGCTGGCGCCTCCTCCGCCTCCCATCCTTTAACTGTTGGAGTTCCTCAAGGGTCTCTGTGCCTCAGTTCCCTCATCTGTAAAATGGGGATTAAGACTGTGAGCCCCACGTGGGACAACCTGATTCCCCTGTGTCTACCCCAGCGCTTAGAACAGTGCTCTGCACATAGTAAGCGCTTAACAAATACCAACATTATAAGGGTCAGTTCTTAGCCCTCTTCTGTTCTCCATTTACACTCACTGCCTCGGTGAACTCATTCGCTCTCACGGCTTTGACTACCATCTCTATGCAGATGACACGCAGATCTACATCTCTGCCCCTGTCCTCTCCCCCTCCCTTCAGGCTCGCATCTCCTCCTGCCTCCAGGACGTCTCCACCTGGATGTCGGCCCACCACCTAAAACTCAACATGAGCAAGACTGAGCTCCTCATCTTCCCTCCCAAACCTGGTCCTCTCCCAGACTTCTCTATCACCGTGGATGGCACGACCATCCTTCCCGTCTCTCAGGCCCGCAATCTCGGTGTCATCCTTGACCCTTCCTACCTCTCCTCCTTTCTCTCTTTCTACCGCCCACCCCGCACGCTCCGCTCCTCTGCCGCCCACCTCCTCACCGTCCCTCAGTCTCGCCTATCCCGCCATCGACCCCTGGGCCACGTCCTCCCGCGGTCCTGGAACGCCCTCTCTCCTCACCTCCGCCAAGCTGATTCTCTTCCCCTCTTCAAAACCCTACTTAAAACTCACCTCCTCCAAGAGGCCTTCCCAGACTGAGCTCCTCTTCTCCCTCTACGTGGCTCACTGGAAAGAGCACGGGCTTTGGAGTCAGAGGTCATGGGTTCGAACCCCAGCTCTGCCACTTGTCAGCTGTGTGACTTTGGGCAAGTCACTTAACTTCTCGGTGCCTCAGTTCCCTCATCTGTAAAATGGGGATTAAGACTGTGAGCCCCACGTGGGACAACCTGATTCCCCTGTGTCTACCCCAGCGCTTAGAACAGTGCTCGTCACATAGTAAGCGCTTAACAAATACCAACACACTCTACTCCCTCTACCACCCCCCTTCACCTCTCCGCAGCTAAACCCTCTTTTCCCCCTTTCCCTCTGCTCCCCCCCCCACTTCCCATCCCCTCAGCACTGTACTTGTCCGCTCAACTGTATATATTTCCATTGCCCTATTTATTTTGTCAGTGAAATGTACATCACCTTGATTCTATTTAGTTGCCATTGTTTTTACGAGATGTTCTTCCCCTTGACTCTATTTATTGCCATTGTTCTTATCTGTCCATCTCCCCCAATTAGACTGTAAGCCCGTCAAACGGCAGGGACTGTCTGTATCTGTTGCCGACTTGTTCATTCCAAGTGCTTAGTACAGTGCTCTGCACATAGTAAGCGCCCAATAAATACTACTGAATGAATGAATGAACTCCCAAGCCCTGCTCTTTCCACTGAGCCATGCTGGAAATCAATCAATGCTATTTAATTAGCACTTACTTTGTGCACAACACTGTACTTAACACTTGGAGACACCATAATCCTCAGTGAATATTTCAAAAATAAGTGCAAAGAATAGTACTTCTACAGGAATCTTATTCAGAATGAGTACCGCTGGCCTACATATGTGACTTGAATTGCAGGGAGATATGCTCAAATAGAGAAGAAGGCACTAACCCTGGGTGTGGCCTGTATTTTCCACATTTTTGCTATGGAAGCTAATCATGAAACATCATTAATTATTTTAAGGAAAAAATATACACTCTTTCATAGGCTATTATTATGACAACAGTAATTTAATAGGTAAACATTTTTCTCCAGGAAAACCGTGAAGCATTTTAAAGGATTAACTGTGGTATTTGTTAAGTGTTTGCTATGAGCTAACCACTATCCTAAGCCCTAGGGCAGATAGATACAAGATAATCAAGTCAGACACCATCCCTGTACTACATGAGGATCACAGTCTAACTAGGAGGGAAAACAGGTACTGATTCCCCATTTTACAGATAAGGAAACAGAGAACCAGAGAAGTTAAATGACTTGCCCAAGGCCACACAGCAGGCATGTGCAAGCTGGAATTAGAGTCCAGGTCCTCTGACTCCCAGGTCCAAGCTATTTTCACTAGGCCACAGTGCTTCTCTTTAAGCAGACCATTTAGATCATAGGATAAAATTTGTTAATATATTCTGATTTCATAGAACATGTTGCTATGAGAACTATAGAATTTTTTGTGCTAATAATACCACAAATATGATGGATTAAATCTGGTTGGAATGCATCATGATTTGAATTAGGTTAATGAATAAGCAATTTCATTCATTCATTCATTCAATAGTATTTATTGAGCGCTTACTATGTGCAGAGCACTGTACTAAGCGCTTGGGATGAACAGGTCGGCAACAGATAGAGACAGTCCCTGCCGTTTGACGGGCTTACAGTCTAATCGGGGGAGACGGACAGACAAGAACAATGGCACTAAACAGCGTCAAGGGGAAGAACATCTCGTAAAAACAATGGCAACTAAATAGAATCAAGGCGATGTACAATTCATTAACAAAATAAATAGGGTAACGAAAATATATACAGCTGAGCGGACGAGTACAGTGCTGTGGGGATGGGAAGGGAGAGGTGGAGGAGCAGAGGGAAAAGGGGAAAATGAGGCTTTAGCTGCGGAGAGGTAAAGGGGGGATGGCAGAGGGAGTAGAGGGGGAAGAGGAGCTCAGTCTGGGAACGCCTCTTGGAGGAGGTGATTTTTAAGTAAGGTTTTGAAGAGGGAAAGAGAATCAGTTTGGCGGAGGTGAGGAGGGAGGGCGTTCCAGGACCGCGGGAGGACGTGACCCAGGGGTCGACGGCGGGATAGGCGAGACCGAGGGACGGTGAGGAGGTGGGCGGCAGAGGAGCGGAGCGTGCGGGGTGGGCGGTAGAAAGAGAGAAGGGAGGAGAGGTAGGAAGGGGCAAGGTGATGGAGAGCCTTGAAGCCTAGAGTGAGGAGTTTTTGTCTGGAGCGGAGGTCGATAGGCAACCACTGGAGTTGTTTAAGAAGGGGAGTGACATGCCCAGATCGTTTCTGCAGGAAGATGAGCCAGGCAGCGGAGTGAAGAATAGACCGGAGCGGGGCGAGAGAGGAGGAAGGGAGGTCAGAGAGAAGGCTGACACAGTAGTCTAGCCGGGATATAACGAGAGCCCGTAATAGTAAGGTAGCCGTTTGGGTGGAGAGGAAAGGGCGGATCTTGGCGATATTGTAGAGGTGAAACCGGCAGGTCTTGGTAACGGATAGGATGTGTGGGGTGAACGAGAGGGACGAGTCAAGGATGACACCGAGATTGTGGGCCTGCGGGACGGGAAGGATGGTCGTGCCATCCACGGTGATGGAGAAGTCTGGGAGTGGACCGGGCTTGGGAGGGAAGATGAGGAGCTCAGTCTTGCTCATGTTGAGTTTTAGGTGGCGGGCCGACATCCAGGTAGAGACGTCTCGGAGGCAGGAGGAGATGCGAGCCTGAAGGGAGGGGGAGAGGACAGGGGCGGAGATGTAGATCTGCGTGTCATCTGCGTAGAAATGGTAGTCAAAGCCGTGAGAGCGGATGAGTTCACCGAGGGAGTGAGTGTAAATGGAGAACAGAAGAGGGCCAAGAACTGACCCTTGAGGAACTCCAACAGTTAAAGGATGGGAAGGGGAGGAGGCTCCAGCGTAGGAGACCGAGAATGATCGGCCAGAGAGGTAAGAGGAGAACCAGGAGAGGACGGAGTCTGTGAAGCCAAGGTGAGATAAGGTATGGAGGAGGAGGGGATGGTCGACAGTGTCAAAGGCAGCAGAGAGGTCAAGGAGGATCAGAATGGAGTAGGAGCCATTGGATTTGGCAAGAAGGAGGTCATGGGTGACCTTAGAGAGAGCAGTCTCGGTAGAGTGGAGGGGACGGAAGCCAGATCGGAGGGGGTCTAGGAGAGAATGGGAGTTAAGGAATTCTAGGCATCGATTGTAGACGACTCGTTCTAAGATTTTGGAAAGGAAGGGTAGTAGGGAGATAGGACGATAACTGGAGGGGGAAGTGGGGTCGAGAGCGGGTTTTTTTAGGATGGGGGAGACGAGGGCATGTTTGAAGGCAGAGGGGAAGGAGCCCTTGGAGATTGAGTGGTTAAAAATAGACGTTAAGGAAGGGAGGAAGGCAGGGGCGATGGTTTTAAGAAGGTGAGAGGGAATGGGGTCCGAGGCGCAGGTGGAGGGGGTGGCACTTGCGAGGAGGGAGGAGATCTCCTCTGAGGATACTGCAGGGAAGAATGGGAAAGTAGGGGAGGGGGTTGTTGGGGGGGAGGGGAGAGGCGGAGGGGTGACTTTGGGGAGCTCAGACCTGATCGTGTTGATTTTCGTGAGGAAATAGGTGGCCAGATCATTAGGGGTGAGAGATGGGGGAGGGGGAGGAACAGGGGGCCTAAGGAGAGAGTTAAAGGTCCGGAACAATCGGCGGGGGTGACGGGCATGGGTGTCGATGAGGGAGGAGAAGAAGCTTTGCCTGGCGGAGGAGAGGGCAGAGTTAAGGCAGGAAAGGATAAATTTGAAGTGTGTGAGGTCGGCTTGGTGCTTGGACTTTCGCCAGCAGCGCTCAGCAGCTCGAGCATAGGAGCGTAGGAGGCGGACGGAGGAGGTGATCCAGGGCTGTGGGTTAGTGGAGCGAGAGCGGCGGAGGGAAAGGGGGGCGAGAGAGTTGAGATGAGTAGAGAGGGTGGAGTTGAGAGCGGAGACCTGATCGTCGAGAGTGGGAAGAGAGGACAGGGCGGCAAGGTGAGGAGAGATGCTATTGTGAATGGTTCAAGCAGAATAGTTTTCAAAGGTAACCAGGAGTGTTGGCTAATAGCCTAAAATTAAACATATAGTCAGACTAAATGAGGACTACATGGGGTTAGAGAATGTAATAGAAGAGCAAGAAATATTATGTATAAATTAATGGTGAGTAAGAGAAAAGTGAAATTTTGTGAAACATATGAAAAACATCAATCTTAAAGCCAAAACTCAGAAGTGGAAATATTCATATCCATATTGGAGGCATAAAGGAAAAGTGTCTTTCAACTATGCCATACTGTGCTCTTCCAACTGCCAAGTATAGTGCACTGCATACAGTAAGAATTTAATAAATAACAATGATAATGATACATGTAATCAAAGGGGTGGCAAATTTTAGGAGTTTAGCCAAATAACAATCCCGACTGGGTTTTTAAAATGGGAAAAGGTCCATTGTTGGCTTTTCTGTAGTCTCTAAAATGAAGCCAGATCTATTCATGAAGAGAATTTTGATTTTCCATAAGGTCCAAGCAAGCCTTTTTATTTATAAAACTTATGTGGTCACAGAAGTTTAGATATTAATTTATTTAAGTTATTTATGACTAGAGTGCAAGCTCCTGGTAGGCAGGGAAACTTGACGACCAATTCTGTTATACTGTACTCTCCCAAGTGCTGAGCACCCTGCTCTGCACACCAAGTACTTAATACATATGATTGTTTGACTGATTGATTATTGAGCTGGTATAATTATTGATGTCATATTACTTTGAATTAATAGTAATAGTATTTATTAAGTGCTTACTGTGTGCAGAACACTGTACTAAGCACTGGGAGAAAGTACACAATTGCTATAAATTACAAATACAAGTACAAATAATTGCTGTTCCTTTGAGGGCTCCAAATCTAAGAGTATTAAACATCTAGTTCTCTGTCTAAGATTTTTGTGACTGTTTGAGATGGCCGGAGCCCCACTAATTTTCCCCTAATTCTTCCATTACCCCTGATAGAACAAGTTTCATAAAATTACATGGTTGTAATGCTGCATTTGAAATCTAATACAAGCATATAATAAACAGTCTGTCAGCAAATAAAATATTTAGATGATCAAAGGAGTAATTATAAGATGATATAATGCATCTGGATATGTTTGAAACTTAATTGTTATTTATATTTTCAGAAAATGCCATATTGAAAAGTACTTCAAAATTATAGATAATGAGTACTAAAGTGAAAATATTTGAAATGAAATTCAATATTTATGTCATGCTGGGTATGAGCTATGAAGTCTGTGGAAGTCTGATACTGAACTTTTTGGTTTTGATAATGATGGTAGTATTCAAGTGACCATCTCGAGAAAATGGATCTTACATGGTCTTTTGCCAACTATTTTTGTTCATTAGTATGTTTTGGCAGGACTTTTGATAGCATTCCCAAATTGTAGGGTTACTGTAAAAGCTTTTCAAATATTTACCGCTATTGACTGAGCAGCCCTTGGGAAAAATTAATAGGAGATGCCATCATCCAACTCACCAGAGAAACACTACATTAGGTGAGATTACCCCTCCATCTCAAATAACAGCATTACAGAAGCCACCATATAAACTTCCAACAACTTTGAAATCTGGGTTATATCTGCAGTGGATCTGAAGGGAAAGAACACTAATCATATTTGGTGGTTTGTTCTGAATGGAATAACGAGTGGGATGAGGAGCAGAATTCTGGGATCTGTGGAAATTCTGAGAACTATTTCACTGAAGAAATGAAAGTGTACTCTCTCCTCCATGTAAAATTCTCATTCTTCCCTCATGTATTTAGTGCTTAATTATGTGGATTGCATTGTCTGTTTCATTAGATTTGTACTTGTTGCATAAAGTCATACATGAAATCTGGAACTTGAGCTTTAGTTTCACATGGTCTGAGAATTGAAAAGGGAAAATAGAAAAGGGATTCCATCTACTATATTGAGACTCAGCATAGTAGAAATCAATTTTGTGATGTAATCTTCTTCCAGTTCCTTTCTGTCATTTCTCCAGATGTCATAATTTATTTTTATTGCCCAATCCAGACTCTAATAAGTATTCATTACACTAGCTCTAAATAACTCAAACTGTTATTCCTGCAATGGTTCATTTACATGTTGGTTTTATGGAAATATTGAAAGAATCTTGAATATAATTTTAGATGGGCTTCAGTGACTAGTTTAGAGAAGCAGCATGGCTTAGTGGAAAGAGCATGGGCTTGAGAGTCAGAGGACTTGGGTTCTAATCCCAGCTCTGCCACTAGTCTCTGTGTGACCTTAGGCAAACCACTTAACTTCTCTGTGCTTCAGTTACCTCATTTACCTCATTTACCTCATTTGTAAAGTGGGGATTGAGATTGGGAGCCCCACGTGGGGCAACCTGATTACCTTTTATCTACTCCAGTGCTTAAAACAGTGCTTGGCACATAGTAAGTGCTTAACAAATACTATAATTATTATTGTTGGTCTGACCACTATCCCTAAAAAAACACTATGTTTGAGCTTGGGAAAGTTCGAATAATGAATACTAGGATTCAGTTTCTCAAATATATATTCTATTATTGAAAATTTTAGGAAAATCATTTGACTTCTGTCAATATATTCTTTAAAGAAGTAGCTATTTAAAATGAGTGATTTAGAAGCTTATTTTATATTAAATCCAACAGGCATCTTTTAGTGGCCTCATATTTGCTGGTTTAGTCTAGTATGCTTTGATAGTTCATCCTGATGTCCTAAGAAAAATTTTCTGGGCTAACCACAAAATCCATATGTAAGTTTGTTTACAGTGTTTAATGCTGCTTCTGATGTAAAGTTCCTAATCATGTGTGTGAATGTGGTTGAAAGATTATCAATCTATCAATCAATATTTATTGAGAGCACTTACTATGTAGCAAACACTGTACTGAGCATTTGGGAATGTAAATTACAGTATAACAGAGTTTGAAAGCACATTCCCTGAACACAAGGAGCTTACAATACAGAAGAGAAGACATATTAAAATAATTACAGATATTCACATAAGTGCTTTGGGCTGAGGGTGAAATGATAATGAAACACTTAAAGGGTAAAGCTGCAAATGCATAAGCAATGCAGCTGGGACAGAGAGTAGTCAGGCATGTGAGGCTTAGTCAGGGAAGTCTTCTTTGAATAGATGTAATTTTAATAAAGCTTTGAAAAGTAGTGGTCTGTCAGATAAAAACAGCCAGAGTGTTCCAGCCCAGGGTGAATATATGGGTAACAGGTTGGTGGAGAGAAAGGCAAGATCCAGGTACATTGACAGAGCTGAGATTAGAACCTACATCGTCTGGGTTGTGGTAGGAGGAAATTAGTGAGGTAAAATAGAGATGAGCAGGGAAATCTTACTGAGAACATTCCTGTTAATTGTGATTTTATCATTAAAATAAGTGGTTAAGTCATTAGGAGCCAGAGATGTTGGGCGGTGGCAGAACAGGAGGTTTGAAGAGGGAGTTAAAGTCTGCAACCTCTAATGTGAATAATGGACATGGAAGTCAATAAGGATGAAGAAATAAAGTTGCTGGGCAGAGGACAGGGCAGAGTTAAAGCAAGTGAAGCTGAATTTTAGATGCATGAGTTTGGCCTGATATCTGGGTTTTCTTTAGCAGTAGTCCACAAGCAGTGGAGGTGAACCAGGGGTACAGGTTAGTGGTAGGATGTTGCTGGAAGGACAGGATCACAAGGGAGTTGAGTTGAGAAGAAAGGTGGTGTTTAAGGTGTTAACATGTGAGTCAAAAGAAGGTAATTTGAGTATGGAGATCATATGGCTTAAAAAAACTGAAAAGATCTAAAGATTGGAGGTCTCTGTGGGTAAACAGGACATATTTGAAGGAGTGGGTGTGTGGAAGAGAAGGCCAGTGAGGGAGCTGTGGTTGGATGGAGTAATTTCAGAACTGCTGCACTGTTGAGTTTGTCTCATACAAGAACTTCTCACTGCTTTTGGTATACTGATCTTCACAAAGTTTCTTCTTGAGGAGAATTAGCTCTCTTCTTATTGTTGCTGCCTTCTAGGTTTGTCTATCTGCTGTAGGGCTATCCTAATTGCTGTGTTGCACTGATTGAAATTATGTTTCATTCTGCTTTTAAATTGTTTATTCTGTCTTTGGCTTCAGTGCCTTCAGTGCATTAATTTTCAACAATACAGATACACATTTCATATAGGACCACAGTGTGATTCATTTAGCCATATTTATTGAGTGCTCACTGTGTGCAGAGGACTGTACTAAGAGCTTTGGAAAGATCCTAGCCATGAATCTGATTGACTAGATCTTTCTGCAACCAAATCCATTCTATACTGTGCATGTAAAGGCTGTCTTTTACTAATGCTGATATACTTGTCACTTGCACTGCTTGTTGTTCTGTTTTTTTAAATCTACCTTTTGTTACCCATTCTTGAAGTTGAGGTCATAGATCAATAAGGGAGGGAAAATTCTCTTTCACTTGTTTCATGCCACGTTATCTGCTGGAGTTGTCTCTGAGCAGTCCACTATTTGACCTCATTGAAATAAGGAGTTTTGGGAGATTTTCATAGCATTTTTTCTACTTTACATGCTCTGGGTACCTTATTTTGCTTCCCCACATGTGCAGTTGCTTAGGGCTATCACCTATTCTCTAAATGTCCTGGTAAGTAAAACTATGATGAGCATTGATATGATGAGCATGATATGATGAGCATTGTCTTAATTCTGGTCAACTGACTTTAGGACTGAATTATTGGTGATCTTGTCTGCTCTTTGCTGTGGAGCTTTCCTCATAAGTGACACTGACACTGTGACACAAAAGTGACACAAGTAACACTGATGAAACATCTTGAGAACATTATGTGACCTGGTGTTCATTTTATTTATAAATGTAAAAGAGGAAAAAATATATATTTATGGGCTCAGTAGAAAGAGCATGGGCTTTGGAGTCAGAGGTCATGGGTTAATAATAATAATAATGCTGGTGTTTGTTAAGTGCTTACTATGTGCCGAGCACTGTTCTAAGCGCTGGGGGAGATACAGGGTCATCAGGTTGTCCCACGTGAGGCTCACAGTTAATCCCACTCTGCCACTTGTCAACTGTGTGACTTTGGGCAAGTCACTTAACTTCTCTGTGCCTCAGTTACCTCATCTGAAAAATGGGGATTAAGACTGTGAGCTCCATGTGGGACACCTTGATCAGATTGTATCCTCCCCCAGCACTTAGAACAGAGCTTAGCACATAGTAAGCACTTAACAAATGTCATCATTATTATTATATAGTTCATCTCACCTAATTAAGAAATATGGTAGTGACTAACTTATCTTGCCACTCATCAATTTTTGACACAGATACTGTCACACTTAGGTCTTTTGCCTTGACATCGGTAAACTTAGTGGCAGACCATGTATTTGAAATCTAATTCAGAAGACAAAAATTATTTTCTTATAATTCCAACATATTAATTTTATTTACCAACTTTGCAGCTGTGTAGTTCATGAAGATTAATTTTTTTTTCACAGTCTGCTATAAATGCATTTTTTTCACAATACAATTGGGAAACTAAAGCATCTTTACTGTTTTTCTTGAGTCTCAAATAGTATTTGTGAAAGAAAACCATAGGAACTAAGTTTTCATGGTGACTGCCACCATTTTAAGTCTTTTCAGCCTTGTCTTGAAACTCTAATGTCCTGTCAGAGCAGTGGGAAAAGTAAGTCTGGAGGTCCAGTTAAAAAAAGTGTGGAGGTGATTGCCCCAATGTCTCTGTGAAGTGCACACCTATGCAAGAACATTTGTCTAATGTTTCCTGATTTCAGAGACTGTTCTAACCACTTTACATTTCTTCTGAATGCATCTAGTGTTTCCAAAATTTAAAAATACTGAAAATAAACACATGGGTAGGATGTTTTCCACAGGGCTATAAGAAAATAGAAATATATTCTAAAACATTTCATTATTTGATAATAATAATACAATAATAATGCCATTTGTTAGCACTTACTATGTGCCAAGCACTGTTCTAGATACAAGGTGAATACAAGGTGATCAGGTTGTCCCATGTGGGGCTCACAGTCTTAATCCCCATTTTCCAGATGAGGAAACTGAGAAATTTCAGAGAAACTGAGAAGTGAAGTGACTTGCCCAAGGTCACACAGCATACAAGTGGCAGAGCTGGGATTAGAACCTATGACCTTTTTACTCCCATGCCATGTTCTATCCCCACTCCATACTGCTTCTCCTAAATACAAATTTTATTTCATGTGGCAAAGTCCTATGTATACAAGAAATAGAAAAGGTTGAATTTAAAAATGAACCACAGCCTAACACTAGAAAATGAGAAATCCAAGCATAAGAAATGTTGTGTTCTTTCTTGTTTTCATTTTGAATAAAAAGGTTCACAAGAGGCCAAAAGTTCTTGAATATCCAGAGGCTGTACAACATGGCACATTCTGATGAAGTGTTTTCTCTGTTTTAAGCAAATAAGCAGAAAAAAAGCCTCCTTTTTGAAGGAAGAGAGTCTGCTAAGGGCAAAAACTTGTTTACTGCAAGGTATTCAACCAAGCAGCACTAAATTCTTTCTTTCTGATTACAGTACATAGTTAGACAATCTGGTTTACTTAATTTTTTTATACTCAAATAGCTTTTCTCGCAGGCTGAGAAGTCACTGCTAAAGAAAATAAATTCAGGAAAGCCACTTCCAAGAAAAAGGGCTCTTTCATAAGTTAACTTCGAGAATTATTTTAATTTTGAAAAAGTAAAAAACAGGCCTCTAAATCATGAGGGCCACAGGATATGAGCAAGCCTTCATTTTAGTTCTAGTCATTTTTGAGTGCTTGGAATTTGATCTGATACTCTGCTTTTCCCCTATCTGTGATATATTTTAATATCTGCCACCCTCTGTAGACTGTAAATTCATTGTGGGCAGAGATCACATTTACTGACTATGGAATTGTACTTTCCCAAGCACTTTAGTACAATACTCTGCAAACAGTAAGCACTCAATAAATATGATTGGTGGCAAAATACAACAGTAGGATTCAACAAAAAAAAATTCAAAAATCCAAATAATTCAAGAAGGCTCATTTAATATCAGGTTCAGTAAATATTTAGTAAAGTTTACATTATTGTTTTAATGATGAGAAAATGTTTGGCAAAATGTTTAGGTTTTAAAAATATAAATATTTGACTTTCTTTTGGGAATTATTTAATGATAATTGCATTAATAATAGCTAAGCAAGGGGACATTATAATGGAAACAATAATTCAGTTGCTAGCTGGGAGAAATTAAATTTAGTAAATATATTTACTAAATTTGAAATTTGAAAATTATTCTCAAATACATTTTCCAGTAAATTTCAAATTACTTTCTGGAAATAAAATGCTCATATAAATTAATTAAGTCAATTTTGAAGAAACCTAGACTACCATCATAAATCAAATCTTCCAGGAGACTTAATGGCACTGAGTAGCCCCAGTGAAAATAATTAATCTGAGAAGTTTACTCATTAAAAAGAATAATTCCAAGTTGAATTATTTTTTTTTTCTGATGGAGTTCCAAGAATTGACCCACAAAATAGTTAAGCATAATTTCCAGAGTCCTCAGTTTTGTCAGAGGATTTCTCAATAATTTTGAGATATTTACCTTGGATTTGAACATAAGAGATTTCAAGCCTGGAAAAAAAATCATTCCATGCAATATGTTCATTAGATCCTTCCATACTTTACAGCCTCTCAGAAGCATCACAATAGGGATGGAGGAGGGGTTCACATTTCACATATTTACCACAAACTTCCTCTCACTTTGGGTTTTTCATATCATGTTGTTTTTTTAAAAATATCTAAAGGAAAAGAAATGGTTGGCTGAACTATGGGGAGAGTGTTACATGGCCTGGAATAGGCCCACATCTCTCTCCTAAAGAAGGGGATGAAGCCGTTGAAAGAGCTAAGTACAATAGCTCTTAAGTGCCAATAGAGCAAAGTGGCACTGGATGTGGGTGAATTTCTCACCTTGGGCCTTGTCTCCAGGAGGACTGGCTGCAGAAGCTGTAGGAGTGGAAGAAACCAGTGAGTGTTCCCTTTTTCCTACTACTTCTCTCCCCTTTCCTATTTTCTCCTTTCTCCCCCTAGTCTTCTCTACCTGGCTTCTTTAACCACCTCTCTTATAGTACTTTCTCACTTCAGACATACTCTTCTCCTTTTTCCTCTCAACTCACTTTTCCTTTCTGCTTACTGGACCTCCTGCACTTCACTTTCCTCCTTGCCCTTTATTCCACTCCTTTATATCTGGTCCTGTCAAAATCCAACCTAAGGTGACAATGTTCCAATGTTCCAGATGTTTTACAAACTATTGTGGCTGATTTGGCTTCAATCCTACCAAGAAGTCTATATATAGGAAATATATAAATGACAGAGCAGAGATAACCTAGGACTCTGATTCTCAGTTACACTTCCAATCTAGAGTACCCGTGTGGCATCCTTGAAATAGCCTACAATCCTTAGGTATCCCATGAGTTGAAAAGAACTCATGCAACTTGCCATCTGTCAGCTTGCAGGTTCTCCTAGGAGTTTCTTTGATACAGTGCTTCGTCATTTCTAGAGAAATTGCTTCTTCAAGAAATGACCTTTGCATTCTGTCCTGTTTTTCAAGCCTTAAAGAGAATCCTCATAAAATGTTTCCTTTAAAATGTACACTTCAACGCCACTCATTCTTTGTCCCTACTTGAAGTTTCCGGAAACCTGGTGGCAAACCCCATTGGGATACAATTTCATACCCAAAGCATCTGTCAACCTAATACCTAGGTGTACTTGTTTAAAACAACAAATAAATCAGATGAAGGAGAGAATGTGGGAAATATGAGTAGTTTACAACTACACACAAACAGAATATCTTTCAACTTTTCAAATAACATTAGGGCAAGCCTTATGTCTATAAGGCTTGACATACACGAAGTCCTAGATGGGTTAAATGTACATAACAAAATATTATTATGTAACAAAAATGTACATAACAAAAATATTATTCTGCAGAACTGGTACCAAATTTCTTTAGGTAACGTATGATAAACAGATATGAGCGGCTGCCACCAATGGATGTTAAATAGTAAGGGAAAAGAACTAGTTACAGATTTCTGGGAATGGGAGCTTGTTGCTGAAATACACCAAAATAGGAGCAACATTGTCAGCAAAAGCAACATTGTCAGCACTTCTCCAAACACAAAATTAAAAAAGAATAAGGGTGATGAGTAGCCTGTATGGGAACTCTACAGAAGCTTTTGTAAACATGTCAGAGAAAATTTATTTCTTCAGACAGGATGACCAACGGCTAATTTTCCATCATGAATCCAACTGAGAAGAATTCAAGAGAGAAACTGCACTGAAACTACACACCAGAAGCCACACAACAATGCAGCAAATTCCTTGTTACTTAATTCATCTTTTCCTCTAAGGCTGATTAGGAAGAAATGACTTACCACAGATTCTGGTCCAGATTCAGATGAAAAACCTTCTCCTAGTAAGAGTAAGAGGGCTGAAGAGGTGGCAGAATCCCCTTTAGGCTTAGCCACACTCACAATAGAGGCAACCTATTTTTCAGACAGTCCCAACACCTGCTAGGAAATGTAGGCAGTTAGCTTTTTTGCCTATTTTGAGATGCAGTTTCTTATTTCCAGTTTTAAAATCATCCTGACAACTTTTAAACAGGCCTCTTTGATTGGTTTGCTTGAAATTACACGTCTCACCAAAAACTAAGATAACACAGGACAGTCAAGAAGGAATTATTCTTTTCTTGTTTCTTACTCTGTGTTTATTGGGATACCTTAGAGAGTTATGCCTCTGTGATTACCAAATAACACTGAGGCCAGTGGGCAGGAGGTTGGACTCCCCTGGGTGGTCCACTTGTTCTGGGGACACTCATGTACAAATTCTATGGACCCCACTACCTAAGCACTAATCCTGTAACTCATCTTTCCTAGAGAAATAACATGGCATAATGGAAAGAGCAGGGGACTGGCAGTCAGAAGAAGTGGGTTCTAATTTCTGCTCTGCCACTTGTCTATTCTGAGGCTATGAGAAAATCACTGAATTTCTCTGTGCCTCAGTTTCCTCATTCATTCAATCATATTTTTTGAATGTATGCATAGAGCACTGTACTAAGCACTTGATCTCTACTACGGGGATTCAGTATCTATATTCCTTTCTATTTAGACTGTTAACCACATGTGGGGCAGGGATTGTGTCTACCTGATTATCTATTCAAGTTCTGATATATAGTAACTTTTTATCAATTATTATTAACAACTTCAAGGAGAAAGGCAAGGAAGCCAACTGGAAATTACTGAGATATCTCATTGCTTCCAAGCTCTGGCAAAATTCTTGGACAGACTAGAAAAGGACACCACAGAGTGTCCTTTGGTTCAAAGAAATAATGTCATATTCATGTTTTCAGTAAACAGTATGGCAATATATTTTTTAAATATATCTGAAACAGGTGGTTATCTAAATAACTTAATTTAGTGTGAGGCTCTTTAAAATCATGATTTCAATGACCCAAAAGTAAAGTTTTTGAACTTTAAAATTTGTAGAATTTATTCTAATTGGTCTAGCCCCCATTCTAATGAAAATTGCCCTCTACTGCTATTATTTTCTCGGCAAGACAGGTGTGCAGCAATATAGTGTGCAACAGAGCAAGAGTGATAATTTCAAGGGATTTTCAGGTGACTAATTCTAATAGGAAAAAGGGAATAGATGTGTTTCACTAAATGAAATTCTGATGAAATGAACTTGAGTTTATCCCACTAAGATAAACTGAAACAGAATGAAGAGCAATGAGAAAATTAAACTCTGCACATGAAACAACAAGAGCCTCTGGAGAAAGTCACAGTCATAGCATTGGTGAAGTATAATCAGATAAAAGGTAACAAGAAATTACAAACACTCCTTTTGTATCCTGAAAAGACTGTATCTACATTTTCTCAAAGTAGTGACAAACTTAGTCAAAATCTCCATGACTTTCATTAAATCAATCAGAATCATATATATAATTTGGTATGTTGAGTAATGTTTACTTTTACACTGCCTATATCTACAGATATCCCACTACAGTCTTCAGATACTTGGTTCAAATTTACACCTAAAAATATGATACTGCAGTGCTGGGAATCTTCAACAGACATTCGCATATTAGCAGGAATATTGAATTTTATCAGAATCCATTCCAGTTTTTCAGAGCAACTACTAGACCAGGCAACTCAATCCCAGGCAACAATAATTATGGCATTTATTATGGACTTCATAGGTGCCAAACACAATGATGAGAGCTAATAGAGTAAGCTTCCTGTATGTGGGGATCATATCTACCTATACTACTGTTTTGTCCTCTTCCCAATAATAATAATAATAATTATGGTATTTGTCAAGTGCTATGTGCCAGGCACTATATTAAGCATTGGGAGGAATACAAGCAAATCGAATTGGACACAGTTCCTATCCCACATGGGGTTCACAGTCTCATTCCCATTTTACAGATGAGGTAAAAGAGGCACAGAGAAGTGAAGTGACTTTCCCAAGGTCACAAAGCAGACAAGTGGAAGTACTGGGATTAGACCCCATGATCTACTGATTCCCAGGCCGGTAGTCTATCCACTATGCCATGCTGCTTGTACAGTGTTTTGCACACAGTAAATGTTCTACAAAGAAACATGGGTCTGGGAGTCAGAAGGTTCCATTCTGGCTCTTCCACTTGTCTGCTGTGTGATCTTGAGCAAATCACTTATCTCTTCTATGTCTCCATTACTTCATCTGTAATATGGGGATTAAGACTGTGAACACTAGATGGAACATGGATTGGGTCCAACCTGATGGACTTTATCCACCTTAGAGCCAGGGCTTAGTACACTTGTCTTAATAAGTGCTTTAAAAATGCCATAAAACTGAATGAAATGAATAAATAGCATTGACTGAGTTAATTACATTAATATCTAATCCATGGAAGGTTCTCAAACTAAAGTGCCTTCCAACTCATTTTCTGCACTTTCAACATGGCTGAACAGGGAACTGAGTTTTTGCTCCAACAACTGTTTTTCTTCAAATATGACTTCTATATGGTCCTGGGATCCTTCTTCATGGTAATCCAGGAGTTAGACAGTCAATCCAATAAAGCTACCATGAAAAGAATTAACTAAAACAGCAGGAGGAACAGGAAATACTGTGTACATGGCAACGTCACACCAGCATGATGATGGATGGTCTCCATCCAGTAGATCAAAACTCACCATACTACAAGCCTCCTTTTCCCTATACACCATTCCATATTTCCTGCCAGGAGAGAAAAAAATCACGTTTGGTATTTTGTTATCTTGCAAGGATACATGTAGAATGTCATTTTCCCATGTCCTCTTCCTCATTAATTTTGGACAGTGTTCTCAAGGTTAACACTCAGTCAATCATATTTGTGGTCAATGACCTATTTTTTAAATCAGGGACCCCCATTTACTTGCCTCCTTCCTATCCTTCTCATTTTTCTATCCTTCATTCATTCATTCAATTGTATTTATTGAGTGCTTAACTGTGTGCAGAGTAAGTACCAAGTACTTGGAAAGTACGATTCAGCAACAGATAGAGACAATCCTTACCCCATAACGGGCTCACAGTCTAGAAAGGAGAGACAGACAACAAAACAAAACAAATAGACAGGCATCACTACCATCAAAATAGATAAATAGAACCATAGATAAATGCATATCATTAATAAAATAAATAGAGCAATACATATATACAAATATATACGAATGCTGTGGGGAGAGGAAGAGGGTAGAGCAGAGAGAGGGAATAGGAGCAATTGGGAGGGGAGGAGAAGCAGAGGGAAAGAGACACTCATTCATTCATTCATTCAAAAGTATTTATTGAGCGTTTACTTTTTTCAGAGCACTGTACTAAGCGCTTGGAATGTACAATTCGGCAACAGAAAGAGACAATCGTTGCCCATTGATGGGCTTACACTCTAATCAGGGGAGACAGACAGACAAAAACAATAGCAATAAATAGAATCAAGGGGATGTACATCTTATTAACAAAATAAATAGGGTAATTAAAATATATACAAATGAGCAGATGAGCACAGTGCTGAGGGGAGGGGAAGGAAGGGGGGAGGAGCAGAGGGAAAGGGGGAGAAAGGAGGCTTAGCTGAGGGGAGGTGAAGCCGGGGGCAGAGACACAGCAGAGGGAGCAGAGGGAAAAGGGGAGGCTCAGTCTGGGAGGCATCCTGGAGGAGGTGAGCTCTCAGTAGGGCTTTGAAGAGGGGAAAAGAATTCGTTTGGCAGATGTGAGGAGGATGGGTATTCCAGGTCAGAGGTAGGACGTGGTGCAGGGTCGATGGCAGGACAGGTGGGAATGAGGCACAGTGAGGAGGTCAGTGGCAGAGGAGCAGAGTGTGCAGGGTGGGCTGTAGGAGGAGAGAAGGGAGGTGAGGTAGGATGTGTCAAGGTGATGGAGAACTTTGAAGCTAAGAGTGAAGAGTTTTTGCTTGATACGAAAGTTGATAGGCAACCACTGGAGATTTTTGAGGAGAGGAGTGACATGCCCCGAGCGTTTTGGCAGAAAAATACTCTGGGCATCAGAGTGAAGTATAGACTGAAGCGGAGAGAGACAGGAGGATGGGAGATCAGAAAGGAGGCTGATGCAGTAGTCCAATCGGGATATTACGAGAGACTGTGCCATCAAGATAGCAGTTTAGGTGGAGAGGAAAGGGCAGATCTTGGCGATGTTGTGAAGGTGAAACTGGCAGTTTTTGGTGACGGATTGGATGTGTGGGGTGAATGAGAGAGATGAATGAAGGATGACATCAAGGTTTCAGGCTTGTGAGATGGGAAGGACAGTAATGCCGTCCACAGTGACAGGAAAGTCAGGGAGAGGACAAGGTTTGGGAGGGATGATAAGGAGCTCAGTCTTGGACATGTTCAGTTTTAGGTGGCAAGCTAACATCCAGGCGGAGATGTACTGAAGGCAGGAGGAGATACGAGCCTAGAGGGAGGGAGAAAGAACGGGGAGGTGATGTAGATTTCGGTGTCATCTGTGTAAAGTTGATAGTTGAAGCCGTGGGAGCAAATAAGTTCACCAAGGGAGTGAGTACAGATGGAGAACAGAAGGGGACCAAGAAATGACCCTTGAGGAACCCCTACAGTTAGAGGATGGGAGGGGGAGGAGGAGCCTACGAAGGAGACTGAGAATGAACGGCCAGAAGGATAAGAGGAGAACCAGGAGAGGATGGAATCCGTGAAGGTATGGTTGACAGTGTCAAAGGCAGCTGAGAGGTGGAGGAGGATTAGGATAGAGTAGGAGCCATTGGATTTGGGCAAGAAGGACATCATGGGTGACCTTTGAGATGGCAGTTTCTGTGGAGTGGAGGGGATGGAAGTCAGACTGGAGGGGATCATCCTTAATAATAATCTCCTGCTATTCTCACTTCTTCACACTGAATTTTATGTTTTCTAAGACAGTCTGTCACTATTCTTTATATAGTATTCTTACAGCCTGCCCCTTTGCCTCATAGTCTGTTGATCCCTCACACTCCAGGGTGACCTAATGGAGAGACCACGAGTTTAGGAGTGAGAAGGACCTAGGTTCTAATCCCACTCTGGTACTTGCTTGCTGTGTGACCTTGGGCAAGTCATTTAACTTCTCTGGGCCTCAGTTTTCTCAACTGTAAAAGGGGATTAAGACCATGAACAGAGAGTTTGACATAGTGCTTAGAAAATACCATTAAAAAAAAGAAACCCTCACACCCAAAATTTGGCTTCACAATCATCCTGACATATTAGACTAGACTCATGAAGACATATCTGTTTGTGTTCATTTTTTAGTTAAACTCAAAGTTTTATGATGTTTTTTAAGAAGGATCTATGTAAATTTCTGCTTTGTTTGGAAACCAGTGATTTCCAAATATTAAATTGGGAACCAGCATACTTGGTTTTAGACCTGTTCTTCCTCTTACTATCTTGGAGATTTAGTGCTAATGATGGTTTCTCTTTTCTTCATTTTTTCTTGTTCTAGGATGTGAACATTTCCTGACCTCTATTTCACAGAATTTGAGTTATTACATGTGATACATAAAGATAGTTACTCTCCTAAGGAATGGTGTACTTGCTGTTAAATTAAATATAGTGATTTTCATAAACTGCTCATGCTGAATTAAGACACAGAAATACGGATTTTTTGAAGAATAATTTGAAGATATTAACTATTGAGTTAGCAATTCTTAAATACTTAAATAGTGTCAAAGGATTAATTTTGGTGAAACATGAAGGAATATCAATCACTGCATAATTCTGTAATTTTTTAATGTAGAAATATTGCTAAATAACTTTTTAATGTAAAAAAAAATTGCTAAAGAAGCTTTTTTTAAATGCTTCCTTGATATACAGTTCCAGAAAGTCAAGGACAAATGTCGATTTACTGAAAAATGGATTCATTCAAGTGAGCTTCGATTGCATGATAAATATGGATTTGATTTCTATTATATACTCATAAGCATGTTTCTTGTAGATTCATATTCTTATGACTTATGGTAATAGTAAAATTGGCCTATTCATATTTTTTTTGGTTTTGAAGTACTTAGAAAATTAACTATTTGCCTGGAAAACTGTACTGTGGAAAAATTCACTTCAATTTTTGTCCTCTGCTTCCTAATGTCAAATGTAATTATAATGTATTTTAACTGCCTTCTACAAAAGATTATTCATCTCTATCTATTATATATGTATGAGTAAGCAGAAAAATAGAAAGTTTTAATATAAACAGTATTTCAATTACTGAAAAAAAAAAGAATTGTATTTAACCTTCAGGGCCTTGCTGGTCAGCAGAGTAAATTTTTTTTTTAGAACTAATGGATTGGACTTTGTTCAAATCAGTGAGCTGCCTATTATTAACTTTGGCTAGCTGCTACTCAAAGTTTCCAAGCTCTAATTGCTTGAAAAAGTGCTTTGATAATAATAATGGGATCTCTGGTACTTGCCTACAATTGGGTGAGTAAAACTCTTTGTGTAAAAAGTCAAGCTGGTAAATCAATGCCTGTTTCTCCTGACCACGGCAAGTTGGTTGCTTGTTACTTTCTCTTGGGCATCCTTTAATCACTTCAAATCTGTCTCTGCCTGTGTTAAAATATTTTCTTACATCAAATACCCTCTTTAAATCATTTTCAATTCTCCCTCCATATGGTAGAGACAGAGGAAGAACAAGCAGGACTCCCAGAGCGGGCCTACTCCTTCCATACTTTTTTATTTTTTTTACTCCATTCTGTCACTATTCAGCAACCACTAGCCTAGAATATTAGGTTCACTCAATTGAATGTTGGTACCACACTGTTTCTTCATTTACCATTCCCACATATTTCAATGAGGGATCTACTCAAGTGCTGAGGATTGAACTTGGCACAAAAAGGAAGATGAAGATCTGGGGTTTTCATTGAAGTTATGTTTTAGATCTAACATGAAAGCAGTCTTGATTAAAACACCAAAGGATCAAATGCCTGAGTCAGTAGGAGGCATATCAAGATAGACTACCGGAACTACCGTGCTCTTGGTTTATCTCCCCATTAATTATTTTTAATATACCTTTACAGGTGAATATTACAGAATCAGAAACAAAGCAGCAACAAAATCTCAATTATCTGCAGATGGATTATTCAACTTCTGGTGTAAATTTTTGGACTTTGACCAGTACCAATTCAGCCTTTGTTCATCTCTGCCACCGTGCTCTGGCATTTTCATTCTGCAAGCATGATTCTCTCCTGTTTCATTTTTTTTTTCAAGAACGACTGAGATCCTACTTAGTTGGGGCCCAACTTGTCATCCCAACTCTGCAATCTTTCTTCATCCCATTGAGGCAAATAATCCCACAGCAACAGCTTTCCTCAATAGTGATGAGGGAAGAATGAGACTTGATACCATCAACTCGTATCAGCCATTGGAAAGTGGCTCAAGGGGGTCCAAGACAGGAGTCTCCTTACTCCTGCCAAAGGTTCACCTTAGAGTCACCCAAACACACTTCAGGTTCAGAGGAAAGAGTGCACATTCGCCTCCCCGGTCAGCTGCCTACACACAAGTGTAAAGTGACAATTCTTGGCAAGTGGATGGGAGAGCCAGTCAGTCAGCCTATCATATTTATTGAGCACTTACTGTATGCTAAGTGCTTATATTTATTGAGCACTCTACTAAGCACTTAGGAGAGTAGAATATAACAATAAACAGACCCTGCCCTGCCCTGCCCACAATGATAATAGCAATAATTAAGGTATTTGTTAAGCGTACACTGTTCAGTGAGAGTACCATCTACAGTGGGAGTCAGGCATTAGTATAAATAAATACATATATAGTTATATACACAAGTGCTGTGGAGCTGGGACAGGGGCTGTTCCCCTTCAAAAATGCTAAGCTACAGCTGTCCTCAACCACAAAGCCCTCCTAAAATTCCATGTATTCCAAGAAGCCTTTCTCAGTGGAAAGAGCAAGAGCCTGGTAGCAAGAGGATCTGGTTCATAATCCAAGCTCTTCCAGTTGTGTGAATTAGAACAAGCAAATTATTTGGGCCACTGTTTTCTCATTTGTAAAATGGAGATAAATACCTGTTCTCCCTCCCTCTTAGACTGTCTTCCTTATATGCTAAAAACACTGTCCTGTATTTACTTAATAAAATGCTTAGTACAATCCTTGGCACATAGGTAAGTACATATAACACATTCCAAGTTGTGTTAACAGAACAACCATGCCTAGCACTTAATTATATGCCATCTTCAGCATATATGAATATTCAGCTTTTAACGTTGCTTATAAGAAATCCAGACATAGACTGATCTGGTCCATAGTCAGTGCATCTTTACCTACTTTAACTCTGTCCTCTCATCCAACAGGAAACTTTATTTATCCATCTTTACTGACTCATTTGCCCATTGCCCATGCCAGTTTTTCCAGATTTTTCAAAATCCTTCCTCAATCACCCTGGCCCACTCATGCCTTCCATCTTTTGCCCCATATTAGCTGGCCATCTACTTCATTAATCCAATAGTAATCATTAGGCATGAACTACTAAAAATCTCAACTGTTTCTCTCCAATCCCTCCTTCCTCCTGTCCCTTCTTATACTTTCCCATCTTTACCAGAAGTCTCTCAAGAGGAATCTCCTGTTTCTTCTAAAAATCTATTCTGACCACCTGGGCTTCCAACCCCATTCCTTGGCACCTTATCAAAACACTCATTCCCTCTCTTCCTCCATCCCTGACTGCCATCTACCCTCTCCCATGGCTTCTTCCCCTGCACTTTCAAACATACACATGTCCTATCCTAAAAAATTCCTTCAACTGATACCATGGCTCCCTCCAGTTATCACCCTATCTCCTCCTAGCATTTCTCTCCAAACTACTTGAGCGAGTTGTCTATAACCACTGCCTCCATTTCCTTTCCTTCAGTTCTCTCCTTCGCCTTCCCTAACCTAGCTTCTGCCTTTTTCACTCCATGGAAATTGACTTCTCAAAAGTCACCAATAGTCTTCTTAATTCCAAATTCAACAGCCTCTATTCTATCTAATCATCTTCAAACTCTAAGCTGACTTTGACACCATGGACTACCTCCTTCTCCTGGAAACATTGTCCAACCTTGGCTTCACTGACACTGTTCTCTCCTGGCTCTTCTCCTGGGCAGTCATTTTTGGTCTCTTTCATGAGCTCCTTCTCTGTCTCTCACCTCCAAACTGTGGGTGGGAGTCACTCAAGGCTTAAGGCTCAGTTCTGATCTTCTTCTATTCTTTATTTCTACCCACACCCTTGGAGAACTCATTCACTCCCACAGTTTCAGTAAGATTTCTGCATCAACCTCTTGAGTCCTCATGTTCTCTGCCGTTTTCTATTTCCTCCTGCCTTCAGAACATCTGTATTTGGATATCCCACCAAAACTTCAAACATAACATGTCAAAGGATAACACTGCATCTTCTGACCCAAACTCTGTCCTCCCCCAAATTTTCTATCACAGTAGACTACACCGCTATCTTCCGTGTCTCAAGGCCCATTACCTGAGTATTATCCTCGACTCATCTCTCTCATTCAGTTTGCATATTCAATCAGGTACTAAATCCCATAGGTTCTACCTTCATAACTTTGCTAAAAAAAATGTGATATTTGTTAAGCATTTACTATGTGCCTGGCACTATACTAAGCACTGTGGTAAATACAAGTTAATTGGGTTCGACATAGTCCCTGTCCCATGTGGGGCTTACAGCCTTAGTCTCCATTTTACAGATGAGGAAACTAAGGCACAGAGAAGTTGAGTGACTTGCCTAAGTTCACACAGCGGACAAGTGATGAAGACAAGATTAGAACCCAAGTCTTCTAACTCTCAGGCCTGTGCTCTATCCACTAGTACACTATGCTTCTCTGATCCTCCCTTTACTCTCCATCCAAACTTCTACTAGGTTAACCCAGTTCTAATTTACCTACTGTATCACTGTATCACTTTAACTTACTGCATCATTTTAAACTCCTTGCCTTCTGTCTTTCCCCATTCCAGTACACACTTTGCTGTCCTGCCCAGATCATTTTTCTAATAAACCATACATTTCATGTTTCCATATTTCTAAAAACCTTTTCAAGTATGACGATCCACCTCTTTATTGAACAGAAACTCCTTATCATTGGCTTTGAAAAACTCAGTCACCTTGCTTCTTCCTATCTTATCTCTCTGGTTTCTTACTGTGACCCAACATACTTACTTCATTGCCTTGATTCTATTTAGTTGCCATTGTTTTTACGAGATGTTCTTCCCCTTGACTCTATTTATTGCCATTGTTCGTGTCTGTCCGTCTCCCCCGATTAGACTGTAAGCCCATCAAACGGCAGGGACTGTCTCTATCTGTTGCCGACTTGTGCATTCCAAGTGCTTAGTACAGTGCGCTGCACATAGTAAGTGCTCAATAAATACTATTGAATGAATAAATGAATACTTCACTCCTCCAATGCCAGACTTGTCACTGTACCTCAATCTTGTCAGTCTCATGGTTGATCCTTCAGCTATGTCCTCCCTCTGACATGACACAACATTCCCCCTTCATATCTTACAGGCCGCCATTCTCCCCAACTTCAATGCCTTTTGCATAAAGCCTTAATTTTCCCCTACTCCCTCTTCCTTCTCTATCCTCTATGCACATCAATCTGTACCCTTTAAGCACTTGATTTTCAAAGTCCTGCTCAAGACTGTGCTCCTCATGCAGGACAGGGACTGTATCTGACCTTATTAACTTGTTCCTATCCCAGGGCTTAGACACTGTGTGTTTGACACATAGTAAGTGTTTAACAAGTACCATAAAATAAACAAATTGCAGAGGTCAAGAGATGTGGGAAGCAGGGGACTGGCATTTTAAGGAAGAAATTTAAACACAAAAACAGTAGGTGTGGGCAGGGGACCTTTGAGTCAATAATGTTATTGGGCTGGGGACCCCACAGAGTTAGAAAATGGTGAAGATGTTTAGATAAATAAGTTTGACATGGTGTCTGGATGTCCACCAGCAAGCAAATCATGCTCAAGAGTGGAGGAAGTTTTTGTGTAGATGTTCCAAAGTTGAAGGTTAGTGGTACAAGATGGACAGAGGTAGAGGACCAAATGAGGGGAGTTTAGTTCAGAGAGCTTTGTTGAAGATGTTGATTTGTGCCTCAAGAAAAGATAGGATGTGCATTGAAAAAAAATCACACATTGTGACTTAGGAAAATTGGAGCTTGTAGAGAGATTGGGT
Organism: Ornithorhynchus anatinus; assembly: GCF_004115215.2. NCBI lineage: Eukaryota > Metazoa > Chordata > Mammalia > Monotremata > Ornithorhynchidae > Ornithorhynchus > Ornithorhynchus anatinus. The sequence goes on from NC_041729.1 coordinate 115,853,800, forward strand.
GTTCTGTGGGAGGAACAGACAGTTTTGTGGTGAGAAAGTCTGTGACAGAGCACAGATCAGGAGGTTGTGGTTGAGAGTGGAATTTCAGTTGATGAAGATGGAAATTGTTCCTTGACTAGAGATGATGAGATCAAATGTGCATTGAAGTTGGTAAGTGTGAGGGCAGTGCAGAAGGGAGTGGGAGCAGTAAAATTGAAGGCTCACTCATCTGTCCCTTGCTCTTGGATTTGCACCCCTTATTCACCCCTATCTCAGCCCCATAATACTTCTTTTGGTACATATCTGGAATTTATTCATTTATTTATATTAATGTCTGCCTCCCCCTCTAGACTATAAGCTCATGGTGAGCAGGAAACACGTCATCCAACTCTGTTTTATTGCTCTCTGCCAAGTGATTAGTACAGTGCTCTGCACACAGTAAGCACTCATTGATTCAATCATATTTATTGAGCGCTTACTATGTGCAGACCACTGTACTACTACTAATAATAATAATGTTGGTATTTGTTAAGCACTTACTATGTGCCGAGCACTGTTCTAAGCGCTGGGGTAGACATAGGGGAATCAGGTTGCCCCAAGTGGGGCTCACAGTCTTAATCCCCATTTTACAGATGAGGGAACTGAGGCACAGAGAAGTTAAGTGACTTGCCCACAGTCACACAGCCGACAAGTGGCAGAGCTGGGATTCAAACTCATGATCCCTGACTCCAAAGCCCATGCTCTTTCCACTGAGCCATGCTGCTTCTCGGAAAGTACAATTCAGCAACAAATAGAGACAACCTCTGCTCATAATGGACTCACAGTCTAGAAGGGGGAAGATAGACATCAAAACAAGTCAACAGGCATCAATAGTATCAATAAAAATAAATGGAATTATAGCTATATACACATGAAATAAATAGAATTATAAATATGTACATATATACACACAAATGCTGTGGGGTGGGGAAGTGAGTATAGCAGAGGGAGAGTGCATGTGATGGGGAGGGGAGGGGGAGCAGATGTAAAGGGGGGCTTAGAACAGGAAGGCCTCCTGGAGGAGGTGAGCTTTTAAAAGGGCTTTGAAGGGGGGAAATGTGCTAGTTTGGCAGATTTGAGGAGGGAGGCCATTCAAGGCCAGAGGTAGAACATGGGCTGGGGGCAAAGGTGGGAGAGGGAAGAACGAGGCACAGTAAGAAGGTTAGTACCAGAGGAGCGGATTGTGCAGCTGGGATGTAGAAGAGAAGGGAGGTAAGGTAGGAGGGGACAAGGTGATGAAGAGCTTTGAAGTCAGTAGTGAGGAGTTTTTGCTTGATGCATACAGTAGAGGATCAAACATAGAGTTGATCTGTAGTCTGTAGACTAGACTGTAGCACATTGTAGGCAGGGACTGTGTCTGATTATTGTTGTATTGTAGTCTCCCTAGTGTTTAGTACAGTGTTCTGCACACAGAAAGCACTCAGTAAATACCATTGATTGAATTGATTTGCACAAGCTTTTTCTGTAAGGTAATTAAGGCAGGAAGATATTGATGAATAGCACTGAACATATTTAATGACAAACTCTAAACAGTGTGGGCTCATAGTGCAATAGTAGCAAAAAATTTCAGCTGCATGACTGAAATATAGGCACTGAATGGCTCTTTCTATATTTAAAAAGCCCCAATCTGCTTCTTTCATAGACATCCACCTATACTTTGTATGCAACACAGTGCTTATGTTTCAAAGCACACTACATTAGTCTCCCCTTGTCCTGTCTCTGTGCTTTACCTGTCTGTCATTTTCATCATTGGGTCACTCTGAAGAAACCAGAAGTTGCAACCACAACTCTCATGGTGAACTTTTCATTTCAAAATATCCTCCTAGCCTTTGAAAGAATGGTAAAGAGATTGCTGTCTCTTCCATTCTCTTCACTTCCCTCTTCCACCCTCATGGTTAATTAGATTATATTCATGAAATAGCACAGAGACATGGGACATTTGGCTAATTAATCTCTCAGGAGGTTTCTTCGGTCTCTAGCTGAAAAAGCCTCCTCTATTTCAAATGTACTTTTCATATGAAAATATATGCCATTAACTTGTTTCAAGTGTTCTTTTCCCTATACAAAAGAAAAGGAAAAAGCACCAACTCTTGCATTGCATGATTTGGAAACCAGGCTAAAGAACACTGAGGGCAAGGATTCTTGAGTTCTAATTCCAATTTTGTCATTCTCTCTAGGTGACTTTAGACAAGTTACTTTGTTGATTTGGCTCATTTAGTAGCAATTAAAATAACTGCAATGATCAGTTAGCAAAATCTATTATGCCAAGAAATATCAAACCTGTTGATCTAAAATTAAATTAATAATACCTGAAGTGAAGGGAAGTAACATTTACTTAGAGAGACAAACAAAAGTGAAAAGGAAAGTAGCATATTTATTCACATAATTATCTCACATTTTTCCACCATTTTTTGACCTAAAAACAGGAGAGCATTATAAGGCAAAGAAGAGGCTAGAAGGAAGAAAAAAGAGATCTGCACCTGCATCTCTGTGTCTGCATTCCTTCTATTTTATCTTTCAAAGTTTTGCATATGATAGACACTGAATGAATTGAATCACCCCTTCTCCTACCACCTATGCTTTTACTCCCCAGTCAAAAATCAGTGATATTCAGTGAGTGCTTACTGTTTGCAGAGTACACTGTGACAAGCTTTTGGAAGAATACAATTCAGTTGGCAGACATGATCTTTGTCCACAAGGAGATTACAGCGAATCAGGGGAAAGTCATTAAAACATATTAAGATAGAGCATAAGGACATGTATATAAGTACTGGGCCTGGGAGTAGGAAGACCTTGCCACTTATCTGCTGTGTGAAACTGGGCAAGTCACTTAACTTCTCAGTGCTTCAGTTACTTTTTTTGTAATGTTGTATGATCCATCTGGGACAGGGACTATGTCCAACCTGATTATTTTGTATCTACTCAGTGTATAGTACAATGTCTGGCACATAATAACAAATAACATGAAGCAATACAATGTGTGCTTAGGATTGGGGTGAGTATCATAGTATTGGGGATCCAAGTGTATAGGTGACTCAGGAGGTGATTCAGAATAGGTGTTTCTAAGATATGTACAAGAGGGTGGGGAAATGAACACTAATCAGGGAAGCCTTCCTGAAGAAAATGTGATTTTAGTTGGGCTTTGGAGATGGGGAGAGTGGTGGTCTGTTGGTTATGAAGTAGGAGGGAGATTTAAACAGGAGGGTGGCTGGGAGAAAGGGCTCAATCGAGAGAGATGAATAATAATAATGTTGGTATTTGTTAAGCTCTTACTATGTGCAGAGCACTGTTCTAAGTGCTGGGGTAGATACAGTGTAATCAGGTTGTCCCACGTGAGGCTCACAGTTAATCCCCATTTTACAGATGAGGTAACTGAGGCACAGAGAAGTTAAGTGACTTGCCCACAGTCACACAGCTAAGTGGCAGAGCAGGGATTTGACCTCTGACTCCCAAGCCCGGGCTCTTTCCACTGAGCCACGCTGCTTCTCATAATGTTAGTATTTGTTAAGTGCTTACTATGTGCAGAGCACTGTTCTAAGCGCTGGGGTAGATACAGGGTCATCAGGTTGTCCTACGTGAGGCTCACAGTTAATCCCCATTTTACAGATGAGGTAACTGAGGCACAGAGAAGTTAAGTGACTTTCCCACAGTCACACAGCTGACAAGTGGCAGAGCGGGATTCGAACCCATGACCTCTGACTCCAAAGCCTGGGCTCTTTCCACTGAGCTACGCTGCTTCTCTACTTGAAATCAAGGTAGACTATGTGGGTTGGTTTTAGAAGAGTAAATTGTGCGGCCTGTTTAGTACTAGAGGAGGTGGTAAGTTAGGTAGTAGGATGAAAAATGATTGAGTGCCTTAAAACAAATGGTGAGAAATTTCTTCTTGATGATAACATGGATGGGCAACAATTGGAAGATTTTGAGAAGTTGGAAGATGTTCTTTTAGAAAAATGATCCAGCAGCAAAGTGATGAATAGACTAGAGGGGGCAGGTGAAGCAGTATGGTGTAGTGGATAGAGCATGGGTCTGGGAGTCAGAAGGTCAGGGGTTAAAATGCCAGCTCTGCCACTTGTCTACTATGTGACCTTGGGTAAGTCACTTCATTTCTCTTTGTTTCAGTTATCTTATCTGTAAAATGGGGTTTAAGACTGTGAGCCCTATGCGTGACAGGGACTATGCCCAACTTTATTTGCTTGTATTCATCTAGTAGAGTGCCTGGCACATAGTGAGTGCTAAACAAATACCATTATGATTATTATTAGAGATAGGGAGTTCAGCAAGGAGTTTGCATATTTCAGTAAATATATATCTTCCCTACACAAGTTTGCATCTGTGACATATCTTTTATTATCATTATTTTTAATAATGATAATAATAACAATAGTACTGTTAAGTGCTTACTATGTGCCAAGCACTGTTCTAAGCACTGGAGTAGATATAAGTTGTTCAGGTTGGACACAGTCCCTGTCCCACATAGGGTTCACACTCTTAATACCCATTTTACAGATGAGGAAACCAAGACCCAAATAAGTTAAGTGACTTGCCCAAGGTCACATAGCAGACATGTGACAGAGCTGGGATTAGAACTCAGGTCCTTCCAACTCCCAAGCCCATGCTCTATCCACTAAGCCATGCTGCTCTTCCAACATCCTCCCAGAGCAACCCTCTACTTGTGGCATTGTCACATTCTGAAACTTTGTTTCTCTCTACCTTGATGGGTGCTGTTATCACTGATTGCAAAAATAATCTTTTATTTCCTTGTCAAGAACTGATGGGGGGAAGAGGTATAATTAAGTGAGTGGAGGCAATTATATGAGTAAAAATAGTAAAATTATATGTGTATTCTACATGGGGACACTTTGCAATTTATGTTATGATAGTAATTGCTGTGGTGAGCCCACAAGGTAGATATTCACGAAGGTTCTACTTGAGACAGGTGACTGTGGGCCTGTGGAGGCGGAACATGGAGGGGGCGTGGCCTACTCTCCCTGCTCTACCCAGTAACAGGCCTGGACCAATCAATGGCTGCACATAAGCCACAGCTGCTATACCTAAGACAGCTAAAAGGTGCTTGTTGTGAATTGTGAGGCAGTACCTGGAGTAGGGTAAGAGGTATGCAGAGAGGCTGGAAAGTACGTAGAGAAAGATATCCTGGAGCAGAAGTATATGCAGAGTAGAAGCCAAAACACTGAAGGAGAAGCAGCAAGAGAGCAGCACTCAGAAGCAGCAGAAGGCAGCAGCACTTGGAAGCAGAAGGAAGTATCAGCAGGATGGGCTCCCTTGAGCAGCAGTCAGATATTGGAACCTTGGTGTAGTTGCGTGAGTGTGTCTATTTGTCACTCTCTTGCATGTTGGTAAAACTGAGTAAAAAGCTTTCCACAGTAATGTTGGTGGTTAGTGGTTGGTTTGACTCTACTATGTGTCACTGAAGCTCTCCCACTCCAGGAGGGTCCTGGTTGGTATGAGCCAGGGGCTTGTCACAGTAACACTGAGTGAAGGCTTACAGGATGTAATGCATGGTACAGAATGCTTTGGAAGCTCAACCAAAGCACAAGGTGTTTACCTAAAATGAGCTTATGCTGCAATGCGGGAGACAGACATAGGAATGTGTAAAATCAGTGGAATTTGAAAGAAATAAAATTAAATAAAGTTACACATTTTTAGTATGGTGCACTGTAACCATTGAGTTTGATGTAGTTGAGGGCAACGAGAGTTCCATTCTGAGGGCAATGTCTGAAAGGATGAGAATGAAACAAGAGTGTGACACAGTCATAAAGTGGGTTTAGGACAAGTGCCTAGTGCCAGCAAGGGAGTGTCAGGGGAGAACAGCTGATAAGTAAGACTGAACCAGCTGAAGAGAGCCTACAAGCCAATCAGTGGTAAGGAGTCTTCCCTTTAAGCAAAAGAAGAAAAGCAGCAACTGGGGATTTTGTGGAAAGATATCTGTTGAGTGATATTCCATCTGTAGTATGGAGTGATAGACTCTCACAGCAGGTGATTTGGTCTGTCCCCTGACAGGATGGAGTAACTATCAGCTGGAAGGAGGGAAGAGGTAGCATAATTTGAATATCTCACTCAAGTTAATCTCTGTGTTTGTGCTAAACATTATAGAGCATTGAGGTAGTGACCAGGATGGAACTACCTTTAGCTATCATGGAAAACCTCTATAATACCAGTTGCTGAGGTCCTGGGGACAAAGGAACTCCTGGGAGACACAAAAATAACATCGAAGCAATAACATGTAAGGGCTGCAGTAATTATGAAAAAGGTCTTGGTAGCTAGTTCAAATGCCCAGTGTATTGAAATATGATACTATAGTCAGAGGGATCTTATTCATTTTGATGTAGCTGAAAAGTTGACACTAGGATTGTCCTTTGCTATACTGATGTACTAGACAAGTGAAGCATTTTCTTTTTCAAATATGCCTTTTGGTCTCAGTCTTGAGAAATTTTGGAATCATATAACCTTGGAAGTAAATCATGATTGTTGAAAAGCTTTGCTCTTAATTTTGAGATTTGCTTATCAGTTAATGAGTTTCTGACTTGACTGCCTTGCATCCTGCCTTTTTCATTCATTCTAAATCTGCAGCCATATCATTCTTCATTTTCACCATTTCTCTAAGGCATCTATATCCTGCCACTCCTTCAGTAATTGCTACTGAAAGATTCGGTATTCATTACACATTTGTTTCTCCATCCATTTTGTTTTATTGGGATCTTCAAGCCTATTTTCACTGGTTCTCCTTTTGTTTGCTGCAGTAATTGTTCCAGTCCTTGCTGTGACTACAAAATGAGAATAATGTCATCAACAAACAGAAGCATTTGTGGTTTCTTTCCTTAAACTGGAAAACTTCACACAATCTGTACCTTATTCATCCAACTGCCTAAAACAGTGGAGAATGGTTAAGAAAGCTATTTATCTTAACTGTCTCATCCCTTTTATGGTATAAACATCAAAATGTAATCTGCAGTGACTATAAATTTAACTCTTTAATAATGGTTATATATGCATATGGGGTTCCTTTTTCATTAGTGCCTAGAGAAATGTATTATGTTCTACTGAATTGAATGCTTTCTTGAAATCAATATACAGTAGTCAATGTGATTCTAAAGTATCTTCGTCAAACCATGTGAAGAAGCTCAACTGATAAATTGTCCTACCATTTCATTCTATTCTATTCATTCAGTGTTCCTTATATTTAGAGTAACTCACATGTAATGTTCATCTATCTGAAGCCAGATTGGGTAATTTTCCATACCTAATTAGTTACCATCTTTTATGGTAGCAAAAGCTTTTATAGTCAATGACCAACACTGAAAAACTTCCAGGATTTTGATGCACTGTTTTGTAAACTGAACTAGGGCATTTCTTACACATAGAACTCATCGATTCAATCCCACTCTTGTGGTTCCATCCAAACCATGTGAATTTTCCACTTTTAACCTCTTCCATGTCAACTATTATCTTTTCCAGTGACACATCAGTTCTCTCTTCACTGCATCAGTATCTTGTTCTTCCACTTGAAAAAGATATCTGAATAGCTCATTGTAGACTTGCTGAAATATTGCTCCATGACTATCATATTAGTTATTCTCTGTCCATTCTTCTCAAGAGCCCAGCAACACACCAGAGGCTCCAGTGTAATTCCCTTTCTCATCTTAATGTTTTCCCTTCACAATTAACCTCATCTTTTCTCTTCTATATTCTTTTGGAATTTTTTTTAATATTTCCATAATCATGATTCCTCTCCTATTATCCTCAATCAATTGCAATGCTCTGGCATCAGCTTCGTATATCAATCTTATATACCATTTTCTGGGTTTGGTATCCATCCCTTAATACAGTGTTTTACACATAAGGGGTTATAAACACAATTACCTTCCTGGCTGAGGCTGAGGGTTGGAATGTCTTCCTTGATCATGTCATGGGAAAGTTTGGGTTTGGGCTCCCCAACTCACTCACCAGGACTTTAGGAAGATGAAAATTTAAAGGAGGAAATATCCTTTGGGCAGTACAGTGGTGGAAACTGTGAGAAATGCATTAATTATCTGAGATACGCTGTTCTTCTATTTTCATTCCTTCCTCTTTTCAGGCTCCTAGGGATCTGTCCTTTCCTTTCACACTGCTCCTCCTATAGACTCTAAGTCTGTCATGGGCCGGGAATGTGTCTACCAACACTGTTCTACTGTACTCTTGAAAGTGCTTAGTACAGTGCTCTGCACACAATAAGCACTAAATAAATACAATGGATTCTATACTCTATAATTCTCTACTATGATCATTGTTCCTGTTTCATTTAATTTCAAGTTTTGTTCTTTGTCATATACTATTTTTGTTCCTCCTTTCTTGCCTCTTGGGATCCAGAAAAAACCAAACAAGAATAAAAGTACGGATCAAATATATATTGAAAATTAGCTGTCATCTTTAGCAGATATAATAAAGAATATCATCCAACACTCCATATTTGGCAGATAAAGTTCTCTGTGTTGGGTTTCAGAAGCAGCAAGGTGTAGTAGAGCACATGTCTTGGAGTCAGAAGATCATGGGTTCTAATCCCCACTCCACCACATGTCTGCTGTGAGACGTTGGGCAAGTCATTTAACCTCTATGCCTGTTACCTCAACAGTAAAATGGGGATCAAGTCTGTGAGTCTCACATGGGTCAGGGACTGTGTCCAAACTGATTTTCTTATATCCACCCCAACGCTTAGTTCAGTGGCTAGCACATAGTAAGTGCTTAACAAATACTATTATTATTATTTGAACCCACCATGTACAACTTCTGTCATGGACTTCTTAATAAAAAAAAAAGTGCCCATCATACATTTTTTTCTACTTATGCAAATGTTTCAATTCTGTTGGTTTTTTTTCCCATTTACACAATTTTTCTGCCCAGGTCTTGAACCCAAATTTTGTGTGGGGACTGAGCTCATCTACCATTTATAATAGGGTCCTCCATCATATCTGTCATAAATGTAAATAAAAGATTATTTTTACTCTACTTTAACACACTAAGATTCCTGGAAATGAATTTATTTGATATTACCTCCCCTTCACCTAGAAGCTGTGTGGCATAGTGGAAAGAGCATGGAATTGGGAGTCAGAGGTTGTGAGTTCTAATCTCGGCCACTTGTCAGCTCTGTGACTTTAGGCAAGTCACTTAACTTCTCTGTTCCTCAGTTCCCTCATCCATAAAGTGGGGATGAAGCCTGTGAACCCCACATGGGATAACCTGATTACCTTGTATCTATCCCAGCACTTAGAACAGTGCTTGGCATTTAGTAAGTGTTTAACAAATACCATTATTATTATCATTATTATTACATTCAGCTCACAAGCAGTAAATCCAACTCTTACTGCTTTGTTCACTGCTTCAAATAAAAATTTTGAGGACCACCTTTCCATTCTTGCATTAATAGTGTAATGGAATCTTTTGAATTCACTCAATCAACACATCCAACTCTGTTATTCTATTTCTTATGAACATAAGACCACCTAAAATTGAAATCTTAATCTTAAAGTACCTAGTAGCCTAGTGGAAAATGAGTGGGAATTGGATACAAAGAGACAAAGGTTATTAACCCAGTTCTATCACTGACTGATCTATTCTGTGACCTTGAGAAAATCAATTTACCTCAGGGTCTCAGTTTCTTCATCTATAGTGTGGAGATGAGAGATTGTGAGCTCTGTATGTGGTGGAAACTGCATCCAGGCTGATAACCTTGTATCTTCCCCAGTACATACACATTCTGACTGTTTAATAAAAGTTCATTCATTAAATAAGTTAATATTCCTGATCCCCTTTCTTTGGTCATTATTGGTGAAAATATATTACATACCTTCTGCTTTTTCTCCTGATATGCTGGCCCAATGCTCTTGATATTCAGTGAATTTTAAGTTTAAAATAGTTAAAAGAGTTAAGTAGTCCTTCTTCTGTCTGACCCTTCCCCATTCTATCCCATCTCATCCCTTCTAGTTCCAGCCTGAGTGAAGAACATAGTTTGTCAGAAAGCCAAGGGACTCCCTTAACACTTTTTTGTTAGGCCAGGGGAAAATACTTGGCCACAAACAGGTGGAATTTGCATGACTAAAGGGACATGGCTATGAGGGCTGAATATCAATCATTCAACCATATTCATTGAGTGCTTACTGTGTGTAATGCTCAGTACTAAGTTCTTAAGAGAGTACAGTACAACAGATTTGGTAGACATATTACCCATAAGGAGCTTTCAGCCTAGAGGGGAAGCAGAAATTAAAATGCATGATGGATATGGTTGTATATAAGTATGGTGGGTCTGAGAGTGGGGTAAATATCAAGTGTTTAAGGATACAGATCCAAGTGAATAGGTGACACAGAAGGGAGAAGGAATAGAGGAAAATGAGGACTTTGGGTAGGCCTCTTGGAGATGTGGTTAGGTGAATATATAGTCAAATGTATTTTTGCTGCTTGTACAATGGCTGCCATTCACTAAGCTGAGGGCTGGTTTCTCCACTATCAAAGTGACTGTGTAGAATAAATCACAGCACCAGACCCTGCAGGGAGGAAACATAACAGCTCAGCAAGAACAGGCTTTACATGCCCATTCCTAAGGGTAGCTTGTCTCATGGGGAGCAAGCAGCACTGGAGCTGGAAACAGCAACCCTTTTGACTTGTTCTTCAACCCTTTCATAGGGATTTATTAAAGAATCCCACAAATTTCCAGAATATTGCAATATCATTCCCACTAGAAGCTCCACTCATTGACTTGGCCTCCTGGGGAGAGAAAATCCACTGTTTCCCAACACTTTTATTTGAATGTAGGATTACATGGCTTGTTTTCCTTTTCCAAGTGGACTTCTACTTTTAACCATTGAACTTTATTCTTTTTTTCTTTTCCAAACTCAAAAAGGCCTTTTGAATTCCAGCCTTGTCCATCAGGAGACTCTCCAGCCTTCAAGTTTGTTATACACAAACTGATTGAATGTGATCTCTACTAGCATTTTAGTTAATATTTGCAAATAATTTCATCATAATTTATAGGTTTTTAGGATATGCTGTCAGGCTATTAGATGTAACACTGGATTGTTGCAAGTTAGAAAAAAAGGCAAACATGATTTTTGCAAAACATCTGCCTGATTTTTCTAAATCATTATTATTGCTAATATCATTCATAATAGCATTGCCCAAATAGTATTATGACTAATAATGATATTAACCTGCTTAAGCTATAGTTTGCTGTCTGAGATCATTCAGGAGACTTTGAGCACACTGGATTTGTGCAGCAGAGGACAGCTGGTTTAGATAAGTAGGACTTCCAACTGCCCCTGAGAGACTAATAAGGAAACAAAATACACATTGAAAATCTGCAATGACTGAGTAATAATAATGAACCAGGTGTAAGAGAAAACAAGAAATTAGATATGCTACACCATACATTCTGAATACCAGACTTGTGAGTCCACCTTTAGGGGGGCTTGACTCTCTGCTCTGAACAATTTACATCTTCCAGGTTTTCAGACTGAGAAGAAGCCACCATCCATCAACAAATTCAAATAGGTATATTTAACTTAACCCTAAAAATTGCTAGGGTTCAGCTTAAATCCATGCTCCTTGATGGATCAAGGATGGAAGTAGTATCCCTAGCCTTATGCACAAATGTATAAACATAAATAGAAAACACATCTGCATATAACTGTAGAAGTATGTAAACAGTATGCCAAGGAAAAACCTGCCAGCTCCTTCTTCACCCTATCCTTGGATCTCAGTTTCTTATCAACACCTGTAATATCCATACCATATATGTTCATGGAGCTATGCAGTCGCCATGAGGAAAAATCAATCATCAATCTGATATTTATTGAGCACTTTCTGGATGCATACGCTGTACTGACTGTGGGATTCCCTCAAGGTTCAGTTATCAGTCCCCTTCTATTCTTCATCTACACTCATTCCCTTGGAGAACACATTTGCTCCCACAGCTTCAAGTACCATCTCTATGCCAAATGATATCCAAATCTACAACTCCTCCCCTGATCTCTCTCTGCCCCTCTCCAGGCTCACATTTCCTCCTGCCTTCGAGACATCTCTAGTTGGATGTCCTCTCACCACTCAAACTTAAAATATCCAAAAAAGAGCTCCTTATCTTCACACCCAAACCCTGTCCTCTCCTGGACTTTCCAGTCACTGTAGATGGCACCACCATCCTTTCCATCTCACAGGCCCGTAACCTTCACCTTTTCCTTGACTCCTCTCTCTTTCAACCCACATATTCAATCCATCACCAAATCCTGTAGGTTCTACCTTCGCAACATGGCTTAAATCCACCCTTTCCTGTCCATCAAAACTGCTACAATGTTAGTACACTTCCCATCCTTCCCATCTAGATTACTGCTCAGCCTCCTTGCTCACCTCCCAACCTCTTGTCTCTCCCTACTCCAGTCCAGACTACACTCTGCTGCCCAGATCTTTCCACAGAAATGTTTAGGACATGGCACCCCCCTCAAAAATCTCCAGTGTTTGCCTATCCACCTCCGTATCAAACAAAAACTCCTCACCATTGCCTTTAAAGCACTCCATCACCTTGCCCCCTCCTACCTCACCTTACTCTCTCCTTCTACAGCTGAGCCTGCCCACTTTACTTCTCTGGTGATAATGTTCCCATTGTGCCTCAATCTCACCTGTCTCACTGCTGACCCCAGGCCCACATCCTTCCGCTGGCCTAGAATGCCTTCCTTCTTCAAATCTGCCAGACAATTACATCCCCCTGTACAAAGCCTTACTGAAGGTACATCTCTTCCAAGAGGCTTTCCCAAACTAAACCCCACTTTTCCTCATCTCCCACTTTCTTCTGCATCCCCTTACTTGCTCCCTTTGCTCTCCCCCGCCCCCCAACTCCACAGCACTTATGTATATATCTGTGGTCTTATTTATATTGATGTCTGTTCATTTGTATTGATGTCTTCCCTTCTCTAGACTATGGGCAGGGATTGTCCCTCTTTATTGCTGTATTGTACTCTCCCAACTTCTTAGTACAGTGCTGTGTACACAGTAAGTGCTTAATAAATATGATTGAATGAATACTGAGCACTGAGAGGTTACAATAGAAGTGGTAGATATGATTCCTCCCCCAAAGAAGCTTTCACTTTAGAGGGGTTTGCATCCCTTTGACAAAGCTGGCGAATAGCAATTTTTCCCCTATGAAGGGTTTCAGATGACCTTTCTTTATTGCCCACTGTGCCATAAATGTGGAGATTAGATCCAATTTTATATATTTCTGTAGCTTTTACATCTACTAGCACTAGTAGAGAGTAGTGATGACAGGTAGACTTTCCTCTACCAGTCAAGGTGAACTCAAACTCTATGCAATAATAATAATGTTGGTATTAAGCACTTACTATGTGATAAGCACTGTTATAAGCGCTGGGGTAGATAAAAGTTAATCAGATTGTCCCATGCAGGGCTCTTAGCCTTATTCCCATTTTACAGATGAGGGAACTGAGGCACAGAGAAGTCAAGTGACTTGCCTAAAGTCACATAGCTGATATATGAGGGAGCCAAGATTAGAAGCCATGACCTCTGATTCTCAAGCCTGAACTCTTACCACTAAGCCACGCTACCTCTGGCTTCCGTCTATATAGTTGATACAGCAACCAAGCTTCATTCATTTCAATTGTATTTATTGAGCGCTTACTCTGTAGAGTGCTGTACTAAACACTTGGAAAGTACAACTGTAAAGAGAAGCAGCATGACTCAGTGGAAAGAGACAGGATTTGGGAGTCAGAGGTCATGGGTTCTAATCCCGGCTCTGCTGCTTGTCAGCTGGGTGACTTTGGGCAAGTCACTTAACTTCTCTGTGCCTCAGTTACCTCATCTGTAAAATGGGGATTAACACTGTGAGCCCCATGTGGGACAACCTGATCATTTTGTATCCTCCCAGCACTTAGAACAGTGCTTTGCACATAGCAAGTGCTTAACAGATACCATTATTATAATTATTATTACAATTCAGTTACAGATAGAGCCAACCCTACCCTATCGGGCTCACAGTCTAGAAAGGGGAGGCAGACAACAAAACAAGTAGACAGGCATCAATACCATCAAAATAGATAAATAGAATCATATATATATATACCATTAATAAAATAAATAAAATAATATATACAAATATACACAAGTGCTGTGGGGTGGGGAAGGGGGTAGAGCAGAGGGAGGGAGGAGGGGCAATGGGGAGGGGCAGCAGAGGCAAGGGGGCTCTCAGTCACCTCCCCATCTGGGCGGAGCGACCGAAACCCCCCATTGGAGAATAGTCTGGACAGTCCGCTCCTGTTTGGGACAAAAAAAAACGTCGCGCTGGGGGTGGCTCGTTGCTCCCCCTGCCCCGAACATGATCCGCCACCCCCCACCCTTCTCTCTCGACCCGAAGGGAAAGAAAGAGGGAGAGGAAAGGGGAAGAAAGAGGGGATGTCGAGGCCCGGAGGTGAGGGGGAGAGGGGGAAGAGCTGGCGGCCGTCTGACCTGATCAGAGAGCAAAATAATGACACATACGTTAAGATAGGGAGCAATGATTCTCACTGGGAAACTTCCTGGCCCTCCATTGCTCCCCCAGGTGAACGAATACCATGGGTAAGTAAGGCCAGGGATCCTGACCTTGCTTGGGGATAAAGAGCTTCACTCTGTCTTGAATTAAATGGCAACAGGCTGTACTGACCCAGGAGAGGAAAATACATGCAGCCCCTGGACCTTGCTTAGCTAAAAAAAATAAAAAATAACTCTAGGTTCTTCTGGTAACAGTACAGAAATGGAAATAGTGAGCTGATGAGTTGGTATGCTTAGCGTCTCCTTCTTTGTGGCTTGATTCCAGTGAGATTTTATCCAAAACTCCTGCATTTACATAGAAACAGTTTTTTCCAGGACCATTTAGTTCTCTGCTCTGCTGTCTCCAAAATAGGTATTGGTCAATGTTATGAATGATCTGTGGTACAATGAATATGGATTGGCCTATAGAAACAGCGGTAGGAGAAGGGAGTGAGGGAAGGATAGATTTATTTCTTATTTCCTATGCTCCTTAAAACCAAATATGACCCAAACAGCATGGACTTCTGACTTAACTGTATGAATATCATCATTGTAGACAGACATCATGCAGGTCATTTGAGTACGATTCAAGAGGTCAGTGTTGCAATGATTTATTTCTAATTACCATAATTCATTCATTCAGTTATATTTATTGAGTGCTTAGTCATATTTATTGAGCACTTACTATGTGCAGAGCACTGTACTAAGCACTTGGAAAGTACAATTTGGCATCAGAGACAATCCTTACCCAACAACAGGCTCACAGTCTAGAAGGGGGAGACAGCAAAACAAGTAGACAGGCATCAATACCATTAAAATAGTCATAGATATATACACATCATTAATAAAATAGAGTAATAAATATGTACAAATATACGAAGTGCTGTGCGGTGGGGAAGGGGGTAGAGCGGAGGGAGTAAGGGCAATGGGGAGGGAAGGAAAAGCAGAGGGAAACAGAGGGCTCAATCTGGAAAGACCTCCTGGAGGAGGTGAGCTCTCAGTGGGGCTTTGAAGAGAGGAAAAGAGTTAGTTTGGAGGATGTGAGGAGGGAGGCCATTCCAGGTCAGAGGTAGGACGTGTGCCAGGGTCGACTGCGAGATTAGACTGTAAACCCGTCAATGGGCAGGGATTATCTCTATCTGTTGCCAAATTGTGCAACAATGAAAAAACTATTGAATGAATGAATGGTGAGAATTAGGCATAGTGAGGAGGTTAGTGGAAGAGGAGAGGAGTGTGTGGGGTGGACTGTAGATGGAAAGAAAGGAGGTGAGGTAGAGGGCAAGGTGATAGCATGTGACTTTCAGCACCCTATTTCTGAGCCATGGGCAGCAGCTTGGGGATAACTCTTTGATCATCATCTGAACATTAACAAAGGGTTTTGACAGAATCATTCAGCAGTTTCCTTATGCTAATGACTTCTCTGAAGGGACACATGCATGTCCTTTGAATTTGACAATGACACTATTGATAATAAGACTTTTATCAGAGTCTTCAAGTATGGCTGATAAAACCACAGCATGACTGACAATTCTTCCCACTTTATGTATATGTAAAGATTGTCTCTGCTGTATTGTTGAATCTGGCCTGGTAACTTTTATCTTTCTCCTTTTTCAGTCCCATTTGTCTTGCAGTCTTAGCTCTGGAGCAAACTAAATTCTGATTCCTGTACTTACAGGCTTATTACCTGTTTTCCATCATCTATTGCTATTTCTAAACTAACTGTGACTTTGCCATTAGGTTTAAGTCTTTGTTTAACTGAGCCTTTTAAACCTTTTCTCTGACCTCCCTGTTCATGTTACAACATTGTGTATCTTAAAAATCTTGGTGAATAATAATTATTATTATGATATTTGTTAAACACACTGTACTAAGCACTGGGGTGAATACAAGCAAATCAGGTTGGACACAGTCCCTGTCCTATGTGGGCCTCACAGTCTCAATCCCCATTTTACAGATGAGGTAACTGAGACCCAGAGAAGTGAAGCGATTTGCTCAAGGTCCCACAGCAGACAAGTGACAGAGCTGGGATTAGAACCCACGAACTTTTGACTTCCAGGCCTATGCGCTATCCTGTGTTTACCCAGAAGCCATATTCACTTAGCAATTTTCAGAGCCTAGGGATGTTGATAGTGTCATATGCTTTTTTTTAGTCAGTATCCATGATACCACAGGCTTTCTCTGCACTTTCCCTATAACTTTTTACCTTGAAAGATCATATCTGTTATGCCATGATTTAATCTCTTTCCTCTTAGATCATATCTGCTATGATGATTTAATCTGGAGCCCCTTTGTGATTCAGACTGGGAACAGTTTAATTACATTTTTCAGTAGTCAGTCATGAAGAATTCTGGATAGAGTTGTGCTGATAATAGAAAGTAGTGATAGTCCTCCTAATTTTCTTCATGAAGATAGTGATTATGATGACATCTTTGAAATTTAGTACCATTTGCTCCATTGATGAGGGGAAGTGGTACTTTTGCCTTTGGCAGTTCCTTCCTGGTTCTGAGTCACTCACGGATGTCCTTGGAAGGCACAGAAGGAGGAAATTGCTTTTTTCAGGCTAGAGGCCAGTTAGTATTTATACCCCCTTTTAAACTAATGTTTGTGGTATATATGCCCAACTATATACTAAGCAGTATACTAAGTGTTGGTGTAGATTACAAGAGATGTATCTGCTAGGTTAAACATGGTCTCTCTCCCAAGTGGGGCTCCCATTCTAAGGAAGAGGATATCTTATCCCCATTTTGCAGATAAGAAAAATGAGGCACAAAGAAATTAAGTGACTTGTGCAGAGTGGTGAAGTGGTGAAAGACTGGCAGGCAAATGGTGAAGCCAGAATTAGAACCCAGGTCACGGGACACCAGGCCCACACTTTTTCCATTTGGCCATCCTACTTCCTATATTTCCCTATTGGCCCACAGTTGGCTTGCAAAGTGAGGTAAATACTCTGGATGCAGGGAATGTGTCTGTTATATTGTTTTGCATTACTCTCCCAAGCACCTCACACAGCATCCTGCACAAGGTAAACACTCAATAAATATGATTGACTAGAGGCCAAAATAACCCCCACCTAATGTATATAAGCTCCTTTATGACAAATTGAACGATTTTTGTATTACTCCCAGCCTACGTAGAAAGAGTTTTGCAGAGGATCAGATAATATTGTAAAACCAAAGCCTAGGCTCTAGTGTGCCGGCATAGACTTGTTGCTGGATCAAGAAATCAGCACAGTAATCTAATTGGTGATACAGAAAGAATAATAAAATGAACTCCATTTTTAATGTGTGACTTACTGTACCTTTCTGGAAAAGTCTTAACTTCTTGATAAACTTTTCGTGGCAGTCAAACCTCTTAGGAGTTGCAGAACCGCAGTGGTGTCAAAACATTTGCAAGGTGTAAACCATGAGCCTTGAGGTTCTATACTTCTACACTATTGTAATTCTGATGCTCAGAATTACACTCCCTTACCCACTCCCATTGGATATTGGGAGTGGATGTTGTTACCACAACATCCAGTGGTCAAGATGTTGCAACAATAGTCACTCCAGGAACACCTGGATAATTTTGCCAACAATAGAAAGGAGTAATTCTACAATATTTCCACTATTAGCTCTATCACCTTTTGTATCAAAGTGATGATGATTGAATATCCTCAGCATTACTAAACAGTGCACAACATAATCTTGAAAAACAAATCAAGGAATTCCGTATGGAATTTGGAACATAAGGATAGTTTATTTCTAAATCTGTAGAACATTCAAAGACTCTGATGGTTCCCATTTTCAGTACATCTATGAGATCTGGACTCATTCCTTAAGTCGTATATGGCTCCTTGAATAATTTCATCAGAGTAACCCAAGACATTTGACCAATAAAATTGACAAGGTAGGCTGATGGCAATGCCATCTTGGATATAGTCCTATCATCATTATTTAGACAATAGTAGCACAGCTTTATTGAACAGGTCTTAGTGAGGAATACAGTGCTGGTGAGGTATCAATTATAAATCCTGAATAAGAAATTGTGGTGAGCCCACAACAAGCTGCCTTCGTAATGACTGTTTGTGATCATTGGAACAAAAAAAGAGAATTGTGAGGTACTGAGGTTCTCTATTTGAAGCAGGTGACTGTGAGCCTGTTGCGGGTTGGCGGGGTGGGTTGGGGGAGAAGCATGGAGGGAAGTGTGGCCTTCTGTTACTGTTACTGTTCTATCTAGTAACAGGCCTGGATAAATCAATGACTTATGTAGAGCCACAGCTGTGATGCCTAAGGCAGATAAAAGGTGGTTGATTTGAATGGTGAAAGGGGGCACCTTGAGGTAGCATGTAGAGAAGCAAGCATGCTGAGAGCAGCACTTGTAAGCAGAAAAAATGAGCATTGGCAGAATGGCTCCTTTGACCATAGATTGGTATTGGAACTTTGGGTGGTGGAGTGAGTGTGTGTATGTGTCACTCCCTTGTATGTTGGTAAAACTAAGTAAAAATCTTTACACATTTAACCTTGGTGATGAGATGTGGTTTGACTTCCGTGTGTCACTGAGGCTCCTCTGGTCCAGGAAGGTAGTCCTGGTTGCTATGTAGTCCTGTTTGGTATGAACTTGGGGTGTGTGACAGAAATAGCATCCTTTATTCAAAGGAGGGCTCTGAGATTGAAAGAAAAGCTCTTTTCTCTCTGTCATTGTGTGGACTGAAATTGCTGTCCCTCATTCCTGTGCCCTGTTTTCTGGCTCCGTTATGCCCTATTTTACTTCTTTCTGGTTCAATCATAAGACTTACTGCCTGCATCCAAGCTCCTATTTTGCTCTTTGCCCTTTTCTCCTGCTGAATTTAGCATGGGAGTGTGACATTACTAAAGGTTTTCATGCCTAAATCCAGGCTGAAAGACCTCTGAAAATCATTTTATCAGCACCTGAATCCCTCTGGTCCTAAAGCCCTGCAGTTTTTCCTGTTCTACTACAGGTTTGGGGGTATCCTACTTACTGCTTCCCAGTGTCTGCATCCTTATCACTGCCACCACTCTACAGCTCTCAGGCATCTGCCCCTAGGCATTGAAGTCACTGGTGGTTTCTAACCTACCATCACATTCGCCCTCCAGGGAATGAATAAAGGGAGTTCACAAAGTGCTTCTTCCCGTGCTCTGTTACCTTGATCCATGTGTCTCTCCACCATCCCAAACTTCTCCTACCACAGGCACCAAGATCTGTGATCTCAGCAGTGTTTAATAAGTTAGTAGAACAACAAAGAAACACAAATCCAGTTAAAACCGCCTTTTCCTGGATCTACCATTTTTCTCCTCTAGGAAACTCTGTATTTCTCTGTAGACCCTCCAGGGCTCAAATTCCTCTCTATGGCAGGAGTGGGAGTCTCACTCCTCCAGAGTCCTAGCTGATGTACACTGAACTTCCAAGGATCCTCTCTGACCCCTCCCTCTGCCCTTGTCCATCCAGAGTCCACAGAGTCCACTTGATCTCTCCCCAAGTGCTGCTTTCACAAGCACACAGCTCACTTCCCCTCATGTCAGGATAGCCAAGTGCCTCCTTTCTCCCCAAATCTGACCCCTCTTCTTTTTCCCCATTTCTTCCCTCTGATTGGCTTGGAATGACTCTCATGACTTCCTCCTCCCTCTCCAGTGTTGGGCCTAGTGGAACTGGTAATCACGGGGATATAAACTACAATCTGGAGGATACTTGTGCTCAATACATAAAGCCTTGTCCAAAGTAATTTTGAGGAATAATATCCACAGACATGAGAGGAGAATGGATGACAGCAAAACTCTTAGATATTTCATATGATCGGTTGAAATGGGTTAAGTAAAGCAGGAAGGGTAAAATTATTATTTCTTATCTCAACCTCATTTTAGTACTTTGTTTCCCCTTTGATGAAAAGGTTCTTCAGGGCAGGTGCTAGTAATAACAATTGTGGTATTTAAGTGTTTATCATGTGACAAGCCCCATATTAAACACTGGGAACCCTACAGATATTCAAATTGGGTTCTGTGCCTGTTTTCATTCAATCACTCAGTTGTATTTAATGAGCTCTTACTGTGTACAGAAGCAATGTATTAAGCACTTGCCTGTTTCATATGGGACTCACAGTCTGAGGGACCAATATTGCATCCTCAGTTTCAGGTGAGGTAACAGGTTAGGTGAATTGCCCAAGGACAACAGCAACCAAGTGGCAGAGTCAAGATTATAACCCAAGTCCCCTGACTCCTGGCCCCAACGTCTTTTCACTATGCCATGATATTTAAGTACTTAGTACAATGCTCTGCCATAAGTAAGTACTCAATAAATACTGGTGATTTTCTGACACTTAGCTTCATCGTGTCTTTAAAACAACAAGGTAAAGTAGCTGTTGGGAAACAACTGCAGCAGTCCAATGAGCAGTCAGAAACTTCAGTAAAGATCACAAGATCAGGTACCAGTTACTGTGCAGGAAAAAGGCACTGCAAATGCCAAATACCTGAGTTCAGTAAAGGGCAACATTTACATGGAAATAGATCACTCCTGTATCTCTTTGGTTATGAACAGCTAATCAATATTTACTTTGCTAAATATTTCAACAGTAGTTGTTCACAGAATTTTAAACTTGATGGGGCATAACTGCCTATTCCTGATCCCAGTGGTGTATTCTTTCCCAATGCTCTGCACTTAGTTCAGTCCTGCTCTGCCTAGAAAATGCTTAACAAATATTACTATTAATATCTGAAACACATTTCTACCCAGACTTTAACCCAGACTTGGCAGACCCCATGGAGCCACTGGTTCCATCAGCAGCCGCTCTCTGAGGCTGTGCTGTCCAGTGGTTCTTTTCCCAGAATTCCTGGTTTCTCATACTCATTCCTTCAGATATTGAGCAGGAACCTTGTTTCCCATGTCTATTTCATTTCTCTTGTCTAACATGGGCTCCTCTCTCCTTCTGATTCATGGGTTTTGTCCTCTTTTCCTAGGCCCCTACTCCTTGCCTGAATCCTCCCTTGTAATTGGCTGAGCTCTAGCTGATGTCAAAAAATTAAACATTGACATGAAGTGCAAAGCAGCTTTCCTTCTGGGAAGTGTACTGAGGAGTGAGTTCCTTCTCTTTTCTATCAATTAGTGGAATTTATTTATAAGCATTTACTGGGTGCAGAGCACTGTACTAAGGGCACTGTTCTAAAAAAAAAAAAAAACCTCTGGCCATTTCTCTCTGACCTATGTGTGGGGCTAGAGTGCTATACCATCAGACTCTACATTTTACTCACTTCCTTGATCTCATTTAAGCCAAACCATGGAATAATAAGATGAAAGAATTTAGGGGACTATTTGGGTTAAGTGGCTGTCTTTAGAGCTGTGAGCAGATAGAATTCTCTACTGCTATTTACTTACTCCTACTGATATGCATGAAGATGTTAAATTATACTAAATCTAAAATCTCACTAGGCATTTCCCTTCAACTCATTGTCATTTATCATTAATTTCTGTTTATGGTCTGTTAGCTAGTTTCAGTTTGTATGACAGGGCTCATAACCAAGCCAATATCAATTAATTTTTCTAGTAAGATCTTGTGAAATGCAGTGTCAAATGATTTATTAAAGCCAAAATACATTACGTCAAAAGCATAACTTCATTCACTAATTGCATAAAAATAAGCAGTGATTTTTTTGCTTATCATGAGTTGTATTCCATGCTGTTAATAACATAAAATTCTATTCTTAGCTGTTTGTATTTCTCTTCTTTTTTTCTTCACCCTGCATATTTAGTGACCAGTAAAGGTAGATTATCTTTCTGAGATTAGTAACAAATAAACTGCAAACAAAAGGTCAATTCAATTATTTTTTTACTGAAGTATACTTATCTGTGATAAGTATCATTACTATTATTGTTGTAATTAGTACTATGACTATTATTATTGGTCTTAAAGTCCTAGAAGAACAGGGACCATGGCTAATTCTCATCAAGGTATTCTTTCCAATGCTTTATGCTTTGCATACATGGCTTAGTGGAAAGATCATGGGCTTGGAGTCAGAGGTAGTGGGTTCTAGTCCTGGATCTGCCACTTGTCAGCTGGGTGACTTTGGGCACTTAACTTCTCTGTGCCTCGGTTACCTCATGTAAAATGGAGATTAAGACTGTGAGCTCCCTTGGGACAACCTGATGACCTTGTATCTCCCCCAGCGCTTAGAAGAGTGCTTGACACATAGTAAGCACTTAATGAATACTATTATTATTATTAATAATAAACTTTTAATAAATACTATTTCTACTACAAACAGAAATTAAATATCCAGAGGCTTTAGTTATTTTTAATGAATTTTTCTGAGACAGGGTCAATAGAACTACAAATGTTGAGACAAAATAGCAATCCAAATAATCTAACTAGCCCTATTTTCTTGGCAGAGAATGTGTCTGTCTTATATAGATATATTGTATTTTTCCAAACACTTAGTTTAGTGCTCTGCACACAGTAAGTGTTTAATAAATGTAACTGATTACCAACATAGCAGCTGCTTTGGGCATTATGAAGATGAAGTCATAATAGTAGCACTTTATATTTTAAACATGTAAACCTTTTGGGTAGAGGATGTAATTTCTTTTATCTATACATTACAAGTGCCTAATACAACACACTGTATCAGTTGAGTGATCAATAAAAGCCTCCAGAATTTCCCACCTCCAGTCTATACTATTGCCCACTGCACATATTGCCTTGAGCTCACACCTCATTCAACCCACACCTCTCCTCTCATTCAGCTCACATCTCTCCTCAAAATCCTTCACTGGATTCCAGTACCTGCATATCAAACAAAATTTGTCAAAGTTTTCCACCCACCTTACTGATTTACTTCCTTCATGTGTAATTTTCTAACCTTGTTCTTACTTGTTCCTAGCCAATCTTCTAGCTGCACTTACTCTTGACCCTTTTTTCTCCATCCACTACCTCAAGCTGTTTCCCCAGCTAGGAAATCAATGAGCACTAATTAAAAACTACTACTACTTTCACAACTAGCACTAACCATACCATATTTATTACATGGAATAAGATACATACAGCCCAAATTGTCCTGTTATCACTAGGCCCTTCCAAGAAAGGAGAGATCCAGAATTTCATAAACAGCAGAATCCAGGAATAACTGGATCTCATCAGCAAGCTGTTGACTCTATTATTTCTGGAAGGAGGTGAAAAGGGCAAAAGCTCCTCCCCTTAGGAATAGTGCCCTTGGAGAAGTGCCCAGTACTGTTAGCACTAAGAGTGGGTGTTTGCAGCAATTAAAGATTTGAGATATGGAAATGTCAGGGGATCACAGAACCAACAGCAAAAAGGCCCAGGAAGATCTTGAAGGTATGAAGATAGAAGTGGTTAATGCCAGATCTTTATAAGACAAAGGGCAGAATGTGGTGGAATGCTGTTTGAGAATAAGCAATTGTCTGTACACAAAGCATTGTTCAAAGTGTTTACATACTTGAACACAAGTTGCCTTAACACCGGTTCTCTAAGACTGCAACCCCCAAATTGTAGAACTGGCTATAGCTTAAAGATTTAGATAAAATCATGGGTGAGAGAGAATGTAGATTAATTTAAGCCATTCCTCTCCTTTCCTCCATTTCCCTCCACCCTCTTCATCTTGGAGGTCGGAGAGAGGCAATTAGGGGAAGAAAACAAGCACTCATGAGTCTTTCATGTTATCCCAATCAGGGATGATGGATGAAAATGTGACACCATTAAGGAGTCACTGCAAATCTGTCACTTCCCAAATCTCCAGAGAATGGGGCCACTAATGTATTGTCTCCTTTGAAGAATAGAACTTGGGGCCTCCAAGTACTGATTAGGGATAAGCCTTTCTTCCCCCTTGAAAGAGGTGTTGATCCCATTGGTTTCACTTCTGTGTGATTATCCCAAATGTGGATAAAGGCAGAGGTTGCTATCTACCCATTTCCTGCCATGGAGTTCCATGGAGGATCTTCACCTTTATGGACAGTGATGCTGCTATCAGGTGAATCGTGTAAAGATCAGAAGCAATGAGACCAAGAAGCGGGCCATATCAACACTTTTGTTAATTCCTTTAAACATCACTTTCACTAGTGTTAGCAAAGAGGAGGGGGACCAGGAGAAAAAAACAGAATGAAACATTCCTCTTCCCCTTTCCTCTACCAGTTGCATCCCCCTTCATCTCCCGCATCTCTCACTTAGCTGATATGACCATATCACCACCACCCTCACCTCCACAAAGCTTAGAATCCCAACTGTGAGAGGAGAGCTCCTCTGTTCTTTGCCCATTCTCCATCTGGACTGTAAAGCTTTCACTATACATGTTTTTTAAAAAAAGTAACATGATCTTGATTTCTTCAGGGATTTAAGACAGCTCAGATTATAAAACTCAACAAAAACTTAATGGGAAACATCAAGCAAATCCTGTGTCAGTATCAAAGCTAAGCTAGGGAAGTCCCTATGCCCAACACAGGTTGGCTGCCAACAAAGGCTGGCTGCCGCTACCACAATTGTCACCCTCAAAAGCAAACTTTGCATATTTTAAAACAAAAACTTCATCTTGTTTTCCTCAGTGATTCTAGGACATTTTAAATGAAACAAAATGAAGTTACTGACAGAGGATGCAACTATCCCCACTTTCTACCCATTCCCACATGACCTGGTGAGTTAGATTCTGTGTCTTGGGGAACCAATCAGAGGAAGTGACCCACAAATGCCCCATGAAGGAATGTTTTTTTACTGATAATTGACCAATTATTATTGACTATAATAAGCCTGGAATATAATCAAAGGTCTCCCAGGGAAAAATCACTTTATAGTTCTTCGTACCTTATCAAGGCACCTCTTTCTTATGTAGTCCATTCTATCATAGTGCATAGTGTCACTTCCGCTGCTGTTGGTCTTTGCTGACACCAACTTTTTCACTGCTTATGGTTACTTCAGTGAGTCTGTTGCTAGGAATGTTACCAAATCCTGTCAGTTCTACCCTTACATTACCAGCCTTTGTTGCTAGGGGACATGTTGTCAGCATCTCTGTTTCAATTCATTCTCCCAAGAACTTGGCACAGTGCTCTGCACATAGTAAGCACCAGATAAATGCCATTGTTGATGCTCATGGGTAGTGGGTTGGGTAGGTGCATTTACCCTCTCTTTGAGGCTGAGACATAGAAAGGATACAATCTATCTTTTCCCCCCCGTTATAGAGTGTCCCCACTTTAGTGAGGAGGAGTGGCTGGAGCTGGAATAACTGCAACTGGGGCATTTGACATTTGCAATTATAGTGTTCCCTTCAGTTCTCTAATATTTTTCGTAAGATTTCTAGGGGGAATTAAATGCATGCCCAAGGGAACCATGGCTGACCACCCCATATATTGTTGGTGGCCAGTGATTCCCAGGAGCATCCACTAGAGTTCACATTTCCTCAGCCCCCTGAAATTTCTCCCTTTTGTTGTTATGGCCAGTTTGCAAATTAAAAAAAAAAACTGTACTCAATTGCAACTATCTTAATGGATACCAAACTCATTCACTGTTTCATTAAAGAATTAACTTTTTCAATTAAAGTTTAACTGTTTTATCTAAATTACCTAGACATCATTCCCAAACAAAAAGAAGTACAATTTATCTCTGTTACACTTTCCTGAAACATAATCATGATGAGCTTAGTCAGGATTGGAGTGAGTATACTATAATTGGGACAAGGAATTTGATTAGAGATTTAAATGAAAATGGTCACTCCGACTTGTGAAGTGAGAAGTTAGGAAGCTCAGTTACAGTGCTATTTATAAATTGTTGATGCTTCACTTTAATTTGACTATTTTGAAAAATAAATTTCAAATTATAGCCAATCAATCGATGTTACTTATTGAGTGCTTACTGTGTGCAGAACACTTTAAGAAACATTTGGGAAAGTACAGTACAGCAGAGTTAGTGGCACATTTCCTGCTCACTATGAAATTACAATCCAGCTGGTCTTTGTACCAATATCTGGAATGCATATTTAAAGTTACCAAAGAAAAGATGATGTGTCCAGGGGGAACATGGCATTGCTTACCAAATGCTACAACACCTGGTATAGGGAGCACTCACTGCAACTTAAGATAGCATGTTCAAGAAAAATAAAAGCAAACCCTTTTCCACATAAAGGATGGAAGGCATATAGAATTGTTACCAAATGACTGACACTGTCTTCTCCTGGTTCTCCTCTTACCTTTCTGGTCATTCCTTCTCAGACTCTGGTGTAGGCACATCCTCTGCCTCACACCATTATAGGATGGGGGCCCCTCAAGGCTCAGTCCTGGGTCCCCTTCTATTATCCATCTACACCCATGCCTTTGGAGAACTCACTCGCTCCCAAGGCTTCAGTGTTATATCTATATGTACAAATCAAAACTCCTTATCTCCCCATCCAAACACTGTTCTCCCCATCTTTCCCATCATTATGGATAGTACACCATCCTTTCTCCCTGTCTAACAAGCCCATAACCTTGGCATCATTCTTACTTGACTCCTCTCTCATTTATCCAATATACTCAATGTCATCAGTTCCTGTAGGTTCAACCTTCACAACATTGCTAAAATCTGTCCTTTACTCTCCGTCCAAACTGCTACCACTTTAATCCAAACATTTATCCTAACCACCTTGATTACTGTATCAGTCTCCTTGCTATCCCAGCCTCCTGAATCTCCCCGACTCCACTCTGCTGTCTAGATCATTCTTCTACAAAATCATTCAGTCCATCTTTTCCCACTCCTCAAGTACCTCCAGTGCTTGTTCAACCACTTCTGTTTCAGACAGAAACTCCTTACCATACACTGTAAAGCACTCAGCTTGCCACCTCCTACCTAACTTGAATTCCCTGATTTAAATGATTTGGTACTGAAACCGAGACCACACATTTTGCTCTTCTCATGCCAACCTACTCATTGCAGCTCTATCTCACTGCCAACCGCTCATCCACATCCTGCCTCTGGCCTGGATTGTCCTACCTCTTCATATCCAATGTACTTTCCTGAGCACTTAGGACAGTGCACTGCACATAGTAAGTGCTCCATCAATACTATTGAATGAATGAAAGATAATCAGTTTTCCCACCTTCAATGCCTTATTTAAAGCACATCCTCCTCCAAGATGTGTTTCCCTGTCTAAGCCCTCATTCCTCTTCTTCCACTTCTGACTCACTCTTCTGTCTCACCCTTGAACTTGGATTTGCAGCCATTATTCACCCCTCCCTCAAACTCACAACATGTACATACATATCTATAATTCATTTATTTATATTTATGTCTTTATCCCCCTCTAGACTGTAAGCTCTCTGAGGCAACATAGAATACATAGAGTACTGTTCTACTGAATATTCTCAAGTGCCTAGTACTCTGCATATAGTGTTCAATAATTATGACTCATTGATTTGATGATTCCCAGATTTATATCTCTAGCCCTTGCGCCTCTCCTCTACAGTTTTGAATTTTCTCTCGTTTTCAGGACTTCTCTACTTTGCTTTCCCACAGACCCTTATCATGTCCAAAACATAACTTCTCATCTCCCCACCCAAATCCTCTCCTCCACCTTTTCTATCACTGTAGACAGCACCACTACCTTCCCTGCCTCACAAGCTGGTAACCTTGACTTTAACCTTGAACTCATCTCTCTCATTCAACTCATACATTCAATGTTACCAAATCCTGTCAGTTCTACCCTTACATTACCAGCCTTTAGGTACATAACCTTTTACTTGATTGTTTCTCCTCTCTGTAATTTATTTTAATGTCTGTATCACTGTTACTAGATTGTAAGCTCTTAATGGGCAGGGATCATGGATATCAACTCTACTTTCTCTAGGGTTAGGCACAGTACTCTACACTTAATAAGTGCTCAATAAATTCCACTGATCGATTGCTTACAAGAGAAAGGGTAGGGATTGTCTCTATCTGGTGCTGAATTGTATTTGCCAAGTGTTTCGTATAGTACTCTGCACCCAGTAAGTACTCAATAAGTATAATTAAATGAATAAATTAATTATAAAATGCATTTTACTCCACATTTTGTATGATGAAGAAATTGATTGATGACATTTCTGTCACGTGCAGAATTAAGTCAGATGTGGGAAGGCAGTAAGGACAGAACGAATTATTTACATACATAAGGGAAAATATTCTTAAGCAAAGTGATAGCAAAAAGATCAACCTCAAATAAAGAAGCAGGAGTCAGATTGCTTTCCTCAAGAAGAATTGTCAAGAAATGTCAGGAATGTTAGGAGGCAGTTCTGAAAAAGAAACAAATACAAGTGACAAACACATAGGAAAAGGGATAATCTTTTTGCCCACCCATTTCTATTATTATTAATAATAATAGCAATAAGTGAGGTATTTTTTAAGTGCTTACTATGTGCTAGACACTGTACTAAGCACTCGGGTGGATATAAGCAAATTTGGTTGGACGAAGTTCCCATTCCACATGGGTTCACAGTTTTAATCCCCATTTTATAGATAAGGAAACAGTAGTGGAGTAAGTCACTTACTGTAACAGCAGACAAGTGACAGAGCTGGGATTAGAACCCAAATACTTCTGACTTGCAGGCCCATGATCTGTCCACTAGGCCGTGCTGCTTCTCAGTCAATTGATATATAATACCTTCTGTGTGATTTTATTAAAATAAATAAAACAGTGATATTCACTGAACACTTACTGTGTGCAGAGCAGTGTACTAGGTGCTTAAGATCTTTGGGAGAGTACAGTACAGTAGGCAACCTGATCCCTGCTCTCAAACATTAGTAGTGTGTATCATCATTGATCCTTGTTTGTATGTGTACATTTTTATATGCAAATACACACACCTGTATGGATGGGTATATATAGCATGTTTATAATGTGCCAACTTTTTCCATATATGCATATGGGCAACCATGCATTAAATCTCAGGAAAAAAAACACATTATACTGTTGCTAAGCATTCTTTGGTGCTGGACTTAGGGACAAAATACTGGACTGGATGAATTATTTTTCTAACTCAGTTGACTTTTCTCATATTTTTATGTTATTAATGGACTATTTCCATAATGAAATTATAAATGTTTGAACGTAATGTGCTGTAAATGCAGTGTAACAGAAACCTATTATTAGGATCTTATGGCAAAGTCTGTACGTCTGTAATTGGATTAGAACCTAAAGATAAACAATGAAAAAATTTAACGGCCAAATGTTTTGAGGTTAAGGCAGAGGAGACTAGAATGAGTTTTTTGTTAATTTATTTCCATTTCCTCAATACAATCTCCAACTTTGCCAAATTTTATTTCATTTAGTGGCATGGTATAATTTTTCATTGATCCCTTATAATGAATCTTTCCTAAATCTTAAATAGTTGATACTTGGACCCACCAAAGGGACATGATGCTCCTAGAATGAAACTAAGTGCTAGAAAATTATAAAACTTTTCTTAAAAAATCTATTTCCATATGTTATTATAGAGATTTATAGACCTAATACCAGAGCTAGTTTCTAAAGTACTTCAAAATGTTTTGTAGGTATGTTAATGCTTTCAGTTGATTTATTTCTATGTACTTCAGAAATAATGCACTATTCATACTTCCTAGATAGCTTCCTCGTTCCTCATGGCCTAGTGGATAGAGCACTGGCCTGGCTCTACCACACTGTCTGCCGTGTGACCTTGGACAAGGCACTTAAACTTCCCTGTGCCTCAGTTACCTCATCTCTAAAATGAGGAGTGAGACCGTTAGTCCCATGTGGGACAATGACTGTGTCCAACCTGATTAACTTTCATCTAGCCCAGAGCTTAATACAGTGTCTGGCACATAAAAAATGCTTAACAAATACCATTAGAAAAATAGCTGTCAACATTTAAAAATTCAAGATATCTGTAAAATTCACTTCTCATTATCGCTAAATAATAATCCCAGCTTCTAGTTACAAGTTCTGCTAGGTGCATTAGTCTTTATATGATACTATACCTGCATAGAAAATGTTGGTGTCTTCCTAGTTTTGGAAGAAAAGGATGAACAAGGGAGCAACTCACTTGTAAAACATGAATTCTAGGTTTTTAGCTGAACCTGAGCCTTGGGATTCATGTTGGTTTTTAGGAAGCAAAATCCAACTTATTCTATGAAAGGGAAGTTTAAAAGACATGGTAGAGTCTGTAAAGGATTCCTGTATTTTGAAAACAATTGGCTTAGGCAACATTTTGGTAAGAGAAGTAATAGAATAGGCAGAGACAAAAAATAGGGATACGTATATATTCCGTGGAAGAAACTATTTTTTATGCATTTCCCCAATACTTCATCACACTTTTTATGTTTTTTTTTTAAATGATTCAAACCAAAGCCTCTTTTTTTATTTTTTCACTGAAGCAATGTGGCCTAGTGGAAAGACCATGGACCTAGGAGTAGGAGGCCCTTGGTTCTATTCCCAGCTCTGCCACTTGTCTGCTCTGTGGCCTTTGGCATATCACTTAACTTCTCTCTGCCTCAGTTCCCTCATCTGCAAAATGGAGATTCAACACCTGTTCTCTCTCCTACTTGGACTGTGAAACCAATGTGGGACCTAATTACCGTGTGTCTACCCCATCGCTTAGTACAGTATTTGTCACATAGTAAGTTCTTAACAAACACCACAGTCACTAAGGACATTGCATCACCTTTGTGTAATAGTGCATATTCATAATGCAAGTTATAGGAGATTTGTGTTATATTTTATCAGTGTTGTTTTTAGTTTAGTTTTTTGGGGGTTTTTAGTACTTTGTAAGGTATACTGTAATAAGCACTTGGGAGAGTATAATAGAGTTATTTGTCCTGATTCCTCATTTCACTTACCATCTAGCTGGGAAAACAGACTAAAATAAATTATGGATAAAGGGAAACAACAGAGTCAATCAAGCAGGGAGTCAGTCAATCATATTTACTGATAACTTACTGTATGCAGAGCACTGTTCTAATTATATATGTATATATTTTATATGTATAACAATGTAACAGACACATTCCCTGCCCACAGTGAGCTTAGTCTAGATGGGGAGACAGACAGTAATATGAATAAATTAAAGATAGGTACATAAGTTCTGTTGAGCTGGGAGGGGAGATGAATAAAGGGACAAAGTCAGAGAAGCAGTATGCCTCAGTGGCAAGAGCACAGGCTTGGGAGTCTGAAGACGTGGGTTCTAATACTGACTCTGCCACTTATATGCTCTGTGACTTTGGGCAAGTCACTTAATTTCTCTGTGCCTCAGTTACCTCATCTGTAAAATGGGGATTAAGACTGTTAGCCCCACGTGGGAAATCCTGATTACCCCAGTGCTTAAAACAGTGCT
This sequence comes from Ornithorhynchus anatinus, assembly GCF_004115215.2. Lineage (NCBI taxonomy): Eukaryota > Metazoa > Chordata > Mammalia > Monotremata > Ornithorhynchidae > Ornithorhynchus > Ornithorhynchus anatinus. The sequence continues at coordinate 115,885,651 of NC_041729.1, forward strand.
TGGCACATAGTAAGCTCTTAACAAATACCATCATCTTCATACTGTGAAGAAAAAAGTGATGGGGTTGAAAAACTGAATATAGAGGTATAGAAAGAAAGGATTCAAGGGTGATAAGAGAGTTGCAGCATTGACAGGTGGGGAGGATGGTGATATTAATGGGGGTGGGCTAGTTAGGAGGTGGAGAATATTGCTGAGAAGATGAAGAATTCAGTTTTGAACATGTTGACCTTGAGGTGCTGGTAGGTTATCCATGTAGAGATATCCTGGAGCAAGGAAGACATTCAAGATAGCAATTACCAATCCATCAGTGGGATTTACTGAGTGCTTATTATGAGCAAAACAGTAAAATAAACACTTAAAATAGTATAATGCAAAAGATTTGACAAAGAGCTCACAGTCTGTGGATATTTTATGGATATATTTTGCTTGTCTTGGACTTGGTGGCAGAGAGGTAAGCTCTGGACTGCTTCCACTATGGAGCTGACTCTGGTCCCTGCCCCTCACCTTCCCATCTGTTGTTTGTGTGTCCCTCCCAACTTCCCCAGATGACATTGATCCCAGCCCTTAGAGCCTCACTTACCATGGGGTGTCTGGAATCTGCTACAGCAATCTTCCTCATTTCCTATCTTCTTTTTCACTCCAAGCCACAATTTGGTTTGAGTTCCATGGTGCAGAAGAACCAGGCGTCACTTTTTTCAGCTCCATGGTGCAGAAAGAGGGCTTCCAAGTCTCTGGGTATCCTTGCAGTCTGGGATCAGCTGAGCAGTGTGGAGAGGGGAATTTGAGCTGCTTCTACTGTGATGTCAGTGTCCGCTCCCTCATTAATCATGGGGTCCAGTTCCAATGTCAGACTAAATCCAGTGGTCCAGAACTACCAACTCCTTTTCACATACTCTGACAGCACAGCTACTGGGGTGCCCTGGTGCACAGCCCACAGTGTCTCCTGGAGCCACAGACACCTCAGGGCATCACCAGCTCTCCCACCATCATAGTTCTAGCACACCATGTTTCCCTAGCACCTTGGTATTGGGAGAGTGTTACTTCTCCACACTCCTCCAAACCCTCTGGAGCTCATGGTTCCAGGAAGGCACATCTGATCATGAGGTGGAGAGCACTGGGAATGTAAGAGGAGGATTAAAAATGATGAACAGGCACGACTGGAGACTAAAAGATCCAATTTCCTGCTCATCTATAAATGAGAAGCCATGGAATCCAATTTACAGCATGGGAACTAATGGTGTCTTTTGCCAGTGGGATCATCTAGAGTAGAGTCAAAGGGAGTGGACTGTGTCAGTTTAGGATAACTATAGCCATATGCAATGTACAGCTATACTAAAACCTACACTTGCTCAGAACCTGGACCACAGTCTCACACAGAGACCACCTAGTGCTGGACTTGTTCACAAACCACTTTCCCTGTCTTCTCTATGCTACCCCTTTCTGGAAGTGGAAGGAATATGCATAGGTATTGTGCAGTTGAGAGTGGGGTGAATATCAAGTACTTAATGGGTACGGGTCTAAACTCATATAAGTGATGCAGAAGTAAGAGGAGTAAGGAAAATGAGGGCTTAGTTGGGGAAGGCCACTAGGAGTAGTGACTTTAATAAGGCTTTGAAAGAGGAAAGAGTGGTTACCTGTTAAATATAATGGGGGAGCTCCAGGTCAGAGGAAGGATATGGACGAGGGTTCAGGATGAAGTAGACAAGATCAAAGTATAGTGAGTAAGACTGTTATATTAGGAAATTATCTGGTTCAGACTACCTGGTTCAGATAGGAGATGGCAAGCTGATTTGAGTGTTTTAAATCAGATGGTAAGGAGTTTCTGTTTGATAAAGAGGTGGAAGTTCTCCTTGGAAGTTGCTGAGGAGTGGAGAGATGTGGACTGAATTTTTTTTAGAAAAATAATCTGGGTAACAGAGTGCAGTATGGACTGAAGCGGAAAGATACAAGAGGCAGGAAGATCAGTTGTAGTATTCAGGGAGGGATATAAGTGCTTGTATCAGTGCAGTGCCAAGTGGGATGGAGAAGAAATGGCAGATTTTAGCAAAGTTGTGAAGTGAGAACAGGCAGAATTTAGTTACAGATTGACTACGTGGATTGAATGAGAAAAATGTGTTGAGGATAAAAGCAAAGTTATGGGCTTGTGAGATGAGGATAGTACTAATGTCTAAAGTGATGGGAAGACAATGGGGAGGACAGGGTTTGGGTGGAAGATGAAGAGTTCTCTTTTGGACATGTTAAGTTTTAGGTGGTGGGACGTCCAGGAAAAGATGTTCTGAAGGCAGGAGGAAATGCAAGACTGCCGAGAAGGAAGGAGTCAGAGGGTAGTGAGGTAGATTTGGAAATAATTCATTTAGAGATTATAATTGACACCATGAGAGTGAATGAGTTCTCCAAGGAATTGGGTTTAAACAAAGAATAAGAGGAGATGCCTTGAGAAGCCCCCAGAGTTAGAGAGTGGGAGGCAGAGAAGGAGCCTGCAAAAGAGACTGAGAAGTAATTAGAGAGAGAAGAGGCGAACCATGAGAGGACATTGCCTGTGTAGCCAAGATTGGATTATGTTTCAAGGAAAAGCGGGTGGTCCACAGTGCTAAAGTCATCTGAGAGGTCTAGAGGAATTAATGCTGCTGGCAGAATCCACTTATCAGGTTCAACTTGTTCCTCTCAAATTCAGTTCCTCCTGCTTTAACTCTGACCTCTCTTTCATCATCATCATCATCATCATCAGTTGTACTTATTGAGCACTTACTATGGACAGACCACTCTACTAAGAACTTGGGGGAGTACAATACACCAGAGTTGGGAGACATGTTTCCTGCCCAAAATACTCTTCTCTTGTCCATTGCCTTCCCCAGTTGTTTCAGATTTTTAACCTCCCTTATCAACACCCTTGTCCCCTTGCCCCCACATATCTTAGCCTTGATGACCTTGCTGCATACTTTATTGAGAAAAATGAAACCATCAGGAGTCACTTCCCTAAAATCTTTTAAATCAGATGGTAAGGAGTTTCTGTTTGATAAAGAGGTGGAAGTTCTCCTTGGAAGTTGCTGAGGAGTGGAGAGATGTGGACTGAATTTTTTTTAGAAAAATAATCTGGGTAACAGAGTCCCTTCCTTCTCCTACCCTTTCTTCAACTCTCCCATCTTTACCAGCAATATCTCAAGAGCTCCATCTCCTCTCAAAATCTACCCACTTCTCCTATACCTCAACTCCATCCCTTTACACCTTATCAAAACCCTTTCCACTTCCACCTTCCCTCCCAGACCACCATCTTCAAATTTCCATGCTGCTATTCCTTATTCCCCACTGCTTTTAAATATATTAATGTATCCCCTTTCCTAAAAAAAAAAAAAAAAAAAGGTCTTCCTTTCACCCACGGCTCCTTCCAGTTGTCACCCATTTCCCACCTACCTTTCCTCTCCAAATTCCTTGAGTAAGTTGTCTATACCTTCTGTCTTCACTTCCTTTCTTTCAATTCTATCTTTAACCCTCTATAATCTGCCTTCTGTCTCCTTCACTCCATGGAAACTGACCTCTCAAAGGTCATCATTGATCTACTTCTTGTCAAATCCAGTTCCATTCTATTCCTCCTCACCCTCTCAGCTACCTTGGACCCTGTGTGCACCCTACCTCTCCAGGAAATGTTCCCCAAATTTGGGTTAATTAACCCTGGTTCTCCATCTGTAAATCTTGCAACTCAATCTCAGTCTTTTTCACAGGTTTCTCCTCTATCTTCTAATCCCTAACTGTGGGAGTTCCTCAAGTCTTAGTTCTGGGTGTCCTCCTATTCTACATTTACACCCACTCCCTGGGAGATCTTATGTGCCCCCATAGCTTCAACTACCAGCTCTGTGAATGCCTCCCAAGATGGATGATGTTTCCAGTTCTGCCCTTCTCTGCAGTCTGGCATTTCCCCTTACATTCAGGAAATCTCTACTTAAATGTCCCTTCCAACAGCTCAAATTTAACATGGCCAATACAGAATTCCTCATCTTCCCTGTCCTCCCCATGACATTCTCATAACTGTAATTAGTACCACCATCCTTCTTGTCTCACAAGCCTATTAACTTGGCATTATCCTCTTTCTTTCGATCCTTTTATTGAACATCTTCAAATCTGGTCAGTTCAACCTTCACTTACATCACTAAAATCTACCCTTTCCTCTCCATCCAAACTACTACCCAGTTGATCCAAACATTTATCCTAACCCATCTTGATTATTCATTCATTCATTCATTCAGTAGTATTTATTGAGTGCTTACTATGTTCAGAGCACTGTACTAAGTGCTTGGAATGTACAATGCAGCAACAGATAGACAATCCCTGACGATTAACGGGCTCACAGTCTAATCGGGGGAGACAGACGGCAGAGGAAAACAAAATGAAACAAAAACAAGACAACATTATCACGATAAATAGAATCAAGGGGATGTACACCTCATTAACAAAATAAATAGGGTAATAAATAATATATACAAATGAGAACTGTGCTGAGGAGAGGGGAAGAGGAGAGGAGCAGAGGGAAAGGGGGCTCAGCTGAGGGGAGGGGAAGGGGGAGGAGAAGAGGGTGGAGGGGGAGCAGAGAGAAAAGGGGGTAGCTTAGTCTGGGAAGACCTCTTGGAGGAGATGAGCTCTGAGTAGGGCTTTGAAGAGGGGAAGAGAGTTAGTTTGGTGGACGTGAGGAGGGAGGGCATTCCAGGACCGCAGTAGGACGTGGGCCAGAAGTCGACGGTGGGATAGGCATGAACAGGGACAGTGAGGAGGTGAGTGGTAGAGGAGCGGAGTATACGGGGTGAGCAGTAGAAAGAGAGAAGGGAGGTGAGGTAGGAGGGGGTAGGGTGATGGAGAGCTTTCTTCTGCCTCTCCCCATTCCAGTCATTCTTCACTCTGTTGCCCACCTCACTATTCAAAAAATCTTTTGGTCCATATTTCCCCACTCCTCAAGAACCTCTAGTGGTTACCCATCTACCTCTGCATCAACAGGAAATTCCTTATAATTGTCATTAAAGAACTCAATCATCTTGTCCCTTCCTATCTTACCTCACTGATTTCCCACTACAATCCAGCCTTCTAACTCACTTCTCCAATGTCAGCCAATTCACTGAACCTAGCACTTTATCACATTGCTGATCCCTCACAAACATCCTGGCTATGTGTGTCCCTTCATATACGACGGAACACTCACCCTACCTTCAAAGTCTAATTAAAATCACATCTCCACCAAAAGCCCTCCCTTAAATAACTCTTACTTTCTCTACTCCCTCTCCCTTCTGTGATACCCTTGCACTTGGATTTTCACCCATTATTCACCCACCCTGAGTTCAACAATACATATGTACATAGTCATAATTTATTTTCATGTCTATCTCCCCCTCTAAATTATACACTCCTAATGGACAGGGAATGTCTACCAACTCTATTACGGTATACTCTTCCAAGTGCTTAATACAGTATTCTACACATAGTAAGCATTCAATAAATATGATTGATTGACTAGAGGACACTGTATTTGCCAAGAAGAAGGTCATTGATGACCTTTGAGAATACAGTTTCCATGGAGTTGAGGTGGTGAAAGTGAGATTGAAGTGGGTCAAGACGATAATTGGAGAACAAGTGGAGATAGTGAGTGTAAACAGCTAGTTCACTCAAGGTGTTTATCTAGGAATGACAGGAGAGAGATGAAGCAATAACTCGAGGGAGCCATGAGGTCAAGGGATGAGTTTTGGGGTTTTTTTTAGGATAGAAGATGCATGAATATGTTTGAAAGCAGTGGGGAAGAAACTTTTGGAAAGTAGCAGTTGAGTATGGCCGTCAAGGAGGGGAGAAGAGAAGGGGGAAAGTGTTAATAAGGTGCAAAGCAATGGGGTCAGTGGTGCAGGTGGAGGGGGTAGATTTTTAGAGGAGGTGAGAGGCCTCTTTTTCCTGGGAAAGGTGGGATAGTTGAAGTTGGGGCAGGAGGAGGGAGGGAATGAAGAGGAGCAGGGGGGAATTTAGGAAGATCAAGCCTGATGGTTTAAATTTTATCAATAAAGTAACATGGCCAGGAAGGACGGAGATAGGCACATTAGGGAAAGGGTATTGAAGGGACATGGTAAGGCCAGAGAACTTCAGGGTTATAGATGAGGTTATACAGCAGCAATAAATGATTCATTCATTCATTCAATAGTATTTATTGAGCGCTTACTATGTGCAGAGCACTGTACTAAACGCTTGGGATGAACAAGTCGGCAACAGATAGAGACAGTCCCTGCCGTTTGACGGGCTTACAGTCTAATCGGGGGAGACGGACAGACAAGAACAATGGCACTAAACAGCGTCAAGGGGAAGAACATCTCGTAAAAACAATGGCAACTAAATAGAATCAAGGCGATGTACAGTTCATTAACAAAATAAATAGGGTAACGAAAATATATACAGTTGAGCGGACGAGTACAGTGCTGTGGGGATGGGAAGGGAGAGGTGGAGGAGCAGAGGGAAAAGGGGAAAATGAGGCTTAAGCTGCGGAGAGGTAAAGGGGGGATGGCAGAGGGAGTAGAGGGGGAAGAGGAGCTCAGTCTGGGAACGCCTCTTGGAGGAGGTGATTTTTAAGTAAGGTTTTGAAGAGGGAAAGAGAATCAGTTTGGCGGAGGTGAGGAGGGAGGGCGTTCCAGGACCGCGGGAGGACGTGACCCAGGGGTCGACGGCGGGATAGGCGAGACCGAGGGACGGCGAGGAGGTGGGCGGCAGAGGAGCGGAGTGTGCGGGGTGGGCGGTAGAAAGAGAGAAGGGAGGAGAGGTAGGAAGGGGCAAGGTGATGGAGAGCCTTGAAGCCTAGAGTGAGGAGTTTTTGTTTGGAGCGGAGGTCGATAGGCAACCACTGGAGTTGTTTAAGAAGGGGAGTGACATGCCCAGATCGTTTCTGCAGGAAGATGAGCCGGGCAGCGGAGTGAAGAATAGACCGGAGCGGGGCGAGAGAGGAGGAAGGGAGGTCAGAGAGAAGGCTGACACAGTAGTCTAGCCGGGATATAATGAGAGCCCGTAACAGTAAGGTAGCCGTTTGGGTGGAGAGGAAAGGGCGGATCTTGGCGATATTGTAGAGGTGAAACCGGCAGGTCTTGGTAACGGATAGGATGTGTGGGGTGAACGAGAGGGACGAGTCAAGGATGACACCGAGATTGCGGGCCTGAGAGACGGGAAGGATGGTCGTGCCATCGATGGTGATAGAGAAGTCTGGGAGAGGACCGGGTTTGGGAGGGAAGATGAGGAGTTCAGTCTTGCTCATGTTGAGTTTTAGGTGGCGGGCCAACATCCAGGTAGAGACATCCTGGAGGCAGGAGGAGATGCGAGCCTGAAGGGAGGGGGAGAGGACAGGGGCGGAGATGTAGATCTGCGTGTCATCTGCGTAGAGATGGTAGTCAAAGCCGTGAGAGCGAATGAGTTCACCGAGGGAGTGAGTGTAAATGGAGAACAGAAGAGGGCCAAGAACTGACCCTTGAGGAACTCCAACAGTTAAAGGATGGGAGGGGGAGGAGGCTCCAGCGAAGGAGACCGAGAATGACCGGCCAGAGAGGTAAGAGGAGAACCAGGAGAGGACAGAGTCCGTGAAGCCAAGGTGAGATAAGGTATGGAGGAGGAGGGGATGGTCGACAGTGTCAAAGGCAGCAGAGAGGTCAAGGAGGATTAGAATGGAGTAGGAGCCATTGGATTTGGCAAGAAGGAGGTCATGGGTGACCTTAGAGAGAGCAGTCTCGGTAGAGTGGAGGGGACGGAAGCCAGATTGGAGGGGGTCTAGGAGAGAATGGGAGTTAAGGAATTCTAGGCATCGATTGTAGACGACTCGTTCTAGGATTTTGGAAAGGAAGGGTAGTAGGGAGATGGGACGATAACTGGAGGGGAATTGGGGTCAAGAGCGGGTTTTTTTAGGATGGGGGAGACGTAGGCATGTTTGAAGGCAGAGGGGAAGGAGCCCTTGGAGATTGAGTGGTTAAAAATAGAAGTTAAGGAAGGGAGGAGGGCAGGGGCGATGGTTTTAAGAAGGTGAGAGGGAATGGGGTCCGAGGCGCAGGTGGAGGGGGTGGCACTTGCGAGGAGGGAGTAGATCTCCTCTGAGGATACTGCAGGGAAGAATGGGAAAGTAGGGGAGGGGGTTGTTGGGGGGGAGGGGAGAGGCGGAGGGGTGACTTTGGGGAGCTCAGACCTGATCGTGTTGATTTTCGTGAGGAAATAGGTGGCCAGATCATTAGGGGTGAGAGATGGGGGAGGGGGAGGAACAGGGGGCCTAAGGAGAGAGTTAAAGGTCCGGAACAATCGACGGGGGTGACGGGCATGGGTGTCGATGAGGGAGGAGAGGAAGCTTTGCCTGGCGGAGGAGAGCGCAGAGTTAAGGCAGGAAAGGATAAATTTGAAGTGTGTGAGGTCGGCTTGGTGCTTGGACTTTCGCCAGCAGCGCTCAGCAGCTCGAGCATAGGAGCGTAGGAGGCGGACGGAGGAGGTGATCCAGGGCTGTGGGTTAGTGGAGCGAGAGCGGCGGAGGGAAAGGGGGGCGAGAGAGTCGAGATGAGTAGAGAGGGTGGAGTTGAGAGCGGATTAACCTGGTGATTCTATTGCACAACCACTGAGTGTAAAAGCAGATACCTGAATCCCTCAAGGCAAAGAGGTGAATGTTAAAAAGGAAACAAGAGGGTGAGCTGATGTGAAAGTAGACAGTGGCTGTCAGGCAATAAGATGGGAGTTTGCAAGCACAGTGTCAGACAGCCCCACCTGTTCTGGATTCTTCTCTGTGCCCGTATACAGAGAGATAAGAAGAAAATATTCACTTCTTGGCTGCAGCAATGGGAAACAAGTTCTTTGTGTCATAGTGGGTAATCGGCAGTGGTTCTGATGTTAGATGGATTAGGATTTAGCAGGGAACATTTGAGAATTAGCTGTGTAGATCAAGCAATCAGTCAATCATATTTACTGACCACTTGCTGTGTGCAGAATATGTTCTATACTGTTGTTGATGCTAGAGGCAGCAATTTGGCAAGTTTTATGTTCTAGTGGCTATTTTAGTCTATATTATATGTATATGCCTGCCTCTCTCTCTCCCTCTCTCTCTATATACATATACATGTGCTTCCCTCTCTCTCTATATATATACATGTGCTTCCCTCTCTCTCTCTATATATACATATATATATATTAATATACAAGTTACTAGTTTGCTTTATAGGCACAGCTGTAAGTGCTAGAATATTAGAATATTAAAATTTGCTATTTGGAAATATATATATGTACTCTGACTGTAAACCAACATATTTTTAAATACAGTACTTCCTGTGGTTCATGTATGCATATGGGTACCTCAACTGCAGAATAAATGAGAGATCTGTCTGAAGATTGAATAGCAGTAGCACATAGTAAAGCACTTAACAGATACCACAATTACCATTATTAGCATTAGCAGGATAACATACTGAGCCTGCAGCAGAAAGCAAAGGACAACGTGACTCCCTAATGACAAACTAAATGCTGATTGACTTAAGGGCAAAAAAGAATTACAAACTGAACCCTGGTAGAGTGGAGTGCTGAACCATTTCACTGTGAAGGAGGCAAGCACAGATGGCCCTGAATAAATGTGTAGCTGAAAAAGCGGTGGTGAAGATAAAGGAATGGAATTGTGATGATTTCAGGAGGTGGGATGGGAGTTTGCTTAGCTCAGAGGCATTTGTAGTGATGAAAATGAAATGCCCTCTCTGGAATGACATTTAGCCTACTGGGCTATGCTCTTATGAAGAACTCTAGAGTAAGGGGCCAGTGGGATGCTAAAATTGAAAGGGCCTATTGTGAGTTGGATCCAGATATGAAGTCTCCCTGGTAACATCCACAGCAAGATTCTGTTTTGTGAGAGCAAATGTTTTCACTGAAAATTTTGCCTTAAATGTTGTAAGAGAATTAGGGATATTCATCTGGAAGATCAAGGCTTTTCAGAGTCAGCATCCTGTGAGATTTAAAATATAAAGAACTGTAGTGCAACACTAAAATGAATTTTCCTTTACTTGGGATTTTACAAGAACTTGCTAGAGAAGATATGGGGAAGTGTATTTGAATAAAATACTTACTTGAAATGAACTGTGAGGATTAATGGAGAAAGCATGATCTTAGGACCTATGTTCTAATCCTGGATCTGCCTCTTGCTTGCTATTTGTCCTTGAGCAAAGTCACTTAATTTCTTTGTGTCTCAGTTTTCTTACCTGTAAAACAGGAATTTGATATCAGTCCTCATTCCAACTTAGCTTTGTAAGTCCAATGAGGGGCAGGGACTGCATCTGACCTGATTTTCTTGAATCTACCTTTTGGACTTAATACAGTGCTTAGCACACACTAAGTAACTAGACTGTGAGATCACTGGGGGCAAGGAATATCACTATTGCTGCATTATACTCTCCTGCACACAGTAAGTGCTCAATAAATACAACTGATTGAATGAAAGAATGACTAAGAAATAACCTCCTTCTTCTTTTACTTCTTCTTACTCCTTGACCTCCTCTTCCTCCTTTTCTTTCTCCTCCTCCTCCCCCATATTCTCTTCTTATTATTCTCCTTCCCCATTGAGGCAAGGAAAAGTTAAGTGACTTACCCAAGGTCACACAGTTGACAAATGGCAGAGCAAGGATTAGAAAGTCCTTCTGACTTTCCGGCCCATGCTCTTCTAGGCCAAGCTGCTTCTCTAACTGAGAATTATTTCAGCCTGCTAGTTAGAGTTTATTTTAGAACACTGGCAGGAACAATATGATTGCTTTTGTTTGTCATAAAGCTCATAAACCCTACTGTGATGATGATTGTCTTTTAAACAACCTCCTGGATTTCACTGTACTGAACATTGGAGTAGATTGAAGTTAATCTGGTTGGACAGAGTCTCTAACCAGCATGGTACTCACAGTCTAAGTATGAGGGAGAAAAGGTACTTATTATTGTTACTTTGATTTATTTTAAGCACTTACTATGTGCCAAGCACCTTTCATTTACAGATGGATAAATTGAGACACTGAGAAGTTTAAGTGATTTTTTCACAGTTACATGGCAGGCAAGTAGAAGCGGTGGGATTAGAACCCAGGTACTCTGACTCCCAGGCATATGCTCTTTTCACTAGGCCAAACTTCTTCTCGAGATACTCAAGTTCCTCATGGCTGTACCATTTTTACAACAGATCTGTTCATTCAACCTAAAGGATGGTTATGATTGCCAAAATTAATCTTTTCTAATATGGAATTTCTAGAACTTGAATAGTCCTAGGTTATTGGAGTATACAATTTGGCTCCTGCCCCCAAGGAGCTTGCCAGCTGGAGGTTCGTTAGGCCGCAGTGGTCAAATGTGCCTACTGCCCAGGTAAAGGTGATTCAGAAAGAAGTACAAGGTACAGCCACTTCGGCCACTGTAAGGAGAGCTGCATGAGAGTCAGGGGTATGGCAGAATTTTTCTATTAGCATGGCCATGCCTAGAACCATTTGCCCAAAGTGACTGGAGAAACACATAAAAAGTGCTGTGGCTATAGGAGTCCTTGATGGGGTCTGTGGCCTAGTCCATAGGATGTCAACAGGTCAGAATCAGAGAAAGGACATTTGAAATTTGTCTGTAATCTATATTGCTTTGCTATATCTAGGACAAGGTAGTAGCTTACTCTGTCCTTATTTATATTTCCCTGTATGAATATACCCAATATTTTATATTGGGTATGTATGAGTGTTTGTATATGTATATATGATCAAATACAGTTACTGTATTTAATTTTATACCCTCTTGGGTAAAAGTAATCTCTATCCTTTCGTAAGACAATGAATTTATTTATGTGCACACATATGCCTTTTTAATCCAATAGAAAATATATTAGCAATCACAATAGTTAAAAACTACAATGTACACATTTGCAAATTTGGAGAGATCCATAGGCTTTACATGACAATTCTTAACATGTTCTATGTGCCCATTACTATACAAAAAAAAATCATGCTTGATTAGGTTCCAACAGTTTGGTAGGCAGGGGGCTTGTTCAATTGCTATCATGCTCTGCAGGTTCTAACATAATAGTCATATACTGTGAAATAAGGAAAAGGGATTTTTCAGAGGGGGTTGCTTCCCTATTTGTTCATTACTTTAATTCAAATTGTTTTCTATGCTATTTATTAAAAAGCTACCACCAGGACTCTTGAGAGAGGACCTGTAGTTTTCTTTATTTTTATCTAGAGGTTCTTTACTCTATTTTTTTAAATTGGGTCATTGGATCAGTAGTCCCATATTTTACAAAAAATGTCTTACAAAATTCTTTCCTGATGAGTGCTGTTTTTAGTCTGGTGATAGCTTTTATTACTATTATTATTAATATTCTTTTGGAATTTGTTAAGCACTTTAACTCTGCTTGCTTGCATGCTTTAACTCTCCCCTCTTCTCTGCCTAGCAAGTACATTTTTCCATCCTTATTGACATCCGTTGCCTTTGCTCTTGCCGGTTGTACTAGACGTTTAACTCCTTCCTCAAAACCCTGTCCTCCCAACACAATCCCATGCCCCTAATGAACATGGCCACCTATTTAATTAAGAAAATTAAATATCAGACATGAGCTTCCTAAAATCTCCCCTTCCCCTCCCTCCTCCTACCCCTTCTTCAATTCTCCCATCTTTTCTGGCAATATCTCTAGAGAAGATCTCCTGCCTTCTCTCAAAACCCAACTCCTCCTTCTCTGTATCTGACCCTGTGCATCCTTCTCACATTATCAACACTTTCCCCCTCCATTCTTCCCTCCCTAACTGCCATCTTCACCTGTTCACTCCTCAGTGGCTTCTTCCCCACTGCTTTCAAACATGCCTAAGTCTACCCTATACCAAAAAAAACCACAAAACCCCTCCCTTGTCCCGATGACTCCTTCCAGTTATAATCCCATCTCCTCCTTACCATTCCTTGCCAAACTCCTGGAGCAAGCTGTCTATATATGTAATATCAAATTCCTCTCCTCCAGTTCTCTCCTTTACTCCCTTCAATCTAGCTTTCATTCATTCATTCACTCAATCATATTTACTGAGCACTAACTGTGTGCAGAGCATTGTACTAAATGCTTAGAAAATACAATTCAGCAATAAAGAGACAATTCCTGCCCACACCCCTTACTCCACAGAAACCAATCTCACAAAGGTGACAAATGATCTCCTGCTTGATAAATCCAATGTTCTCTACTCCATCCTATTCCTCCTCGACCTCTCAGCTGCTTTTGACACTGTCAACCCGTGCCCTACTCCTGGGAATATTATCCAATGTCAGTTTCATTGATACAGTCCCCTCCTGGTTCTCCTCCTATCTTTCTGACCACTCAATCTCAATCTCCTCTGCCTCCTACCCCCTGTGGGTGTCCCTCAAGATTCAGTTCTGGATCCTCTTCTATTCTCTATATACACCTTAGTCCCTTGGAGAATTCATTCCCTCACATGGCTTCAACTACCACCTTCAAGTGGATGATACCCAAATATAAATATCCAGTCCTGATCTATATTCCTCTCTGCAGTCTCACATTTCCTCCTGCAGTTTACACATCTCTACTTGAATATTCTCCTGTCAACTCAAACTTAAAAAGTCTAACACAGAACTCATCTTCCCACTCAAACTCTGTCCTTTCCCTGATTTTTCCATCACTGTGATGGCACCACCATACTTCCTGTCTCAGAAGTCTCTCTCTCATCCACCCCACATATTCAATCCATCACAAACTCCTGTGGGTTCAGCTTCTGAATATTGCTAAAATCCAAATTGTACTTTCCATGTGCTTAGTACAGTGCTCTGCACACAGTAAGTGCTCAATAAATATGATTGAATGCTGCAATGTTAATACAATCACCTATCTCTCCCGCCATGATTACTATATCAGCCTCCTTGTTGACCTCCTAGGGTTCTGTTTCTTCCCACTCCAATCCATACTTCACTCTTCTGTCTGGATAGTTTTTCTACAAAATTGTTCAGGACATGTCTCCCCACTGCTCAAAAAACTCCAGTTGTTGCCCATCCACCACTCTAAGCCCATTGTGGGCAGGGATTGTCTCTCTTTATTGCTGCATTGTACTTTCCAAGTGCTTAGTACAGTGCTCTGCACACATTAAGCAGTTACTGAATATGTTTGAATGAATGGATGAATCCAACAGAAACTCCTCACTGTTGTCTTTAAAGCATTCAGTCACCTTGCCCGCTTCTTCTTCACCTCACTACTCCCCTACTACAACACCAGCCCGCATACTTTGCTCCTCTATTGCTCACCTTGTCACTTTACCTGTTTCTCCTCTATCTTTCATTCATTCAGTCATATTTATTGAGAGCTTACTCTGTGCTGAGCCCTATACTAAGCACTTGGAAAGTACAAGTCAGCAGTAAAGACAATCCCTGCTCACACTGGGTTTACAGTCTACAAGGGGGATGGCAGTCATCAAAACAAGTAAACAGGCATCCATACAAATAAATAGAATTATAGATGTATACATGTATACACAAGTGCTGTGGGGCTGGGATGGCGGTAGAGCAAAGGGAATGAACCAGGGCAACATGAAGGGGAGAAGGGAGCTGAGGAAAAGGATCTTAGACTGGGAAGGCCTCTTGGAGGAGGTGAACCTTCAGTTGGGTTTGGAAGGGGGGAAATGTGATTGGCAGATTTGAAGAGGGAGGGCATCCAAGCCAAAGGTAGGATGTGGTCCAGGGGTTGATGGTGGGACAGGTGAGAATGAGGCACAGTGAGAAGGTTAGCACCAGAGGAGTGGATTGTGTGGGCTTGGATGTAGGAGATAAAGGAAGTGAGGCAAGAAGGGGCAAGGGGATGGAAAGCTTTGAAGCCAATAGTGAGTGTTTTTATATGGAGGTTGGTAGGCAACCACTGGAGATTTATGAGGAGAGGGGGTGACATGCCCTGAACCTTTCTGTAGAAAGATAATCTGGGCAGCAGAGTGAAGTATGGACTGAAGTGGGGAGAGACAGGAGGTTGGGAGGTCAGAAAGGCTGATTCAGTAAACCGGTTGGGAAAGGATAAATGTACTAATGTAGTAGTAGTTGGATGGAGAGGACGGGTGGATCTTGGCAATGTTGTAAAGGTGACACCGGCAGGATTTGATGATGGATTGGATATGTGGGGTGAATGAGAGAGTGGAGTCAAGGGTGACACCAAGGTGATGAACTTGTGAGATAGGAAGGATAGTTGTGCCATCCACAGTGACAGGAAAGTTCCTGGAGAGGACAGGATTTGAGAGGGAAGATAAAGAGCTCTGTCTTAGACATATTGAGTTTTAAATGGTGGGAGGACATCCAAGTATTAATAATAATAATAACGTATTTGTGAAGCGCTTACTATGTGCAAAGCACTGTTCTAAGTGCTGGGGGGATACAAGGTGATCAGGTTGTCCCACGTGGGGTCCACAGTTTTAATCCCCGTTTTACAGATGAGGTAACTGAAGCACAGAGAAGTTAAGTGACATGCCCAAAGTCACATAGCTGGCAAGCGGCAGAGCCGGGATTAGAACCCATGACCTGTGACTCCCAAACCCGTGCTCTTTCCACTGAGCCATGCTGGCAAGAGGAGATGCAAGCCTGGACGGAGGGAAAGAGAACAGGGGAGGAGATATAGAACTGGGTGTCATCCACATAGAGCAGATAGTTGAAACCGTGAGAGTGAATGAGTTCTCCAAGGGAGTGAGTGTAGATGGAGAATAGATGGGGCCCAAGAACTTAACACTGAGGGACCCCTAACTGTATGGGGGTTAGATGTGGAGGAAGACCCCACAAAGGAGACTGAGAATGAACAGCCAGAGAGATAAGAGGAGAACCAGGAGAGGACGGAGTCAATGAAGCCAAGGTTGGATAAGGTATTGAGGAGGGGATGGTCCACAGTGTTAAAGGCAGCTGAGAAGTCAAGGAGGATTAGGATGGAGTAGGATCCATTGGATTTGGCAAGAAAGAGGTCATTGGTGGCCTTTGAAAGGGCACTTTCAGTGGAGTGGGGAGAAAGCCAGATTGGAGAGGGTCCAGAAGAGAGTAGGAGGAGAGGAAATTGAGACAGCGAATGTAGATGACTTGCTCAAGGAGTTTGGAGAGGAAGGGTAGAAGAGAGATGAGACGATAACTAGAGGGGACTGTGGGGTCAAAGGAGGGTGGGTTTTGTTTTTTTTAGGACGTGAGTGTGTTTGAAGGCAGTGTGGGAGGAAACCATTGGAGAGTGAGTGTTTGAAGATGGTAGTTAAGGAGGGAAGGGGCAAGAGTTTTTATAAGGTGTAAAGGAATGGGGTCCAATGTGCATGTGGAGGGCTTGACACTTGAGGAGGCAGGAGATTTCCTCTAAAGACACTGCTGGGAACAATGGGAAATTTGCATAGGGGGGCAAGAGCAGGGGGGATGGAGGAGGCTGAGGGGTGGTTTTGGGGAGCCGAGACCTGATTTTATCAGTCTTATCATATTCCACTGCTGACCTCTCACCCACAGCCTGCCTCTGGCATGAAATACCCTCCCTCCTTATAGCTAACAGACGATTACTTTATCCCCACCTTCAAAACCTTAATGAAGGCACATCTCTTCTAAGAGAGCTTCCCTAATGAAGCTCTCTTTTCCTTTTCTTCAACTCCTGTTTACATCACCTTAACTTAATTCCTTTATTCATCCCCCTGCTAAATCCCACAACATTTGTGTGTATATCTGTAATTTACTGATTTATATTAATGTCTGTCTCTCCCTCTAGAGTATAAGCTCATTATGGGCAGGGAATATGTCTGTTAGATTATAATAGTGTATAATGTATAGTTACATTATAGTATATACTCTCCCAAGCTTAGTATCATGCTTTGCACATGGTAAGCATTTAGAATTAACTGACTGACTGACTTTCTCTGTGCCAAATACTGTCCTAAGCACCCAGAAAGATACAAGATAATCAGGTCAGGGACAGTCTTTTCAGTCACAAAGCCTGGCCAGGTGTCAGAAGCCTGACCATGTTTTGGTAAGTTAAGTAAATGAGTTATTAGATCCACTGTGTCCTATAGAGCATCAGCAATACATATTCTTCATGGAGAGGGAGAAAAAGCTTTCTCTTCCCCTGTCAACACAAATATCTGGCAGGTTGATTTCATTCCCATATTTGGCCCAGATTTTCTACACATCTGTCAGTAACCTATACAATATAGCAGAATTTTAAAGCCCCTACATCAGTTTAATTGTCAGAACCGTGCAAGGAGAATACTTGGTGTTTGGGAATGGCCACTTAATTAATGTGGGTATTTGTTAAGCGCTTACTATGTGCCAAGCACTGTTCTAAGCGATGGGGTAGACACAGGGGAATGAGGTTGTCCCACATGGGGCTCACAATCTTAATCCCCATTTTACAGATGAGGTAACTGAGGCACCGAGAAGTTAAGTGACTTGCCCAAAGTCACACAGCTGACATGTGGCCGAGCAGGGACTCGAACCCATGACCTCTGACTCCAAATACTCTAAGCATTTAGAGTCTCCTTAAGACCACCCTGGAACATATGTTGAGCTACCCCCCTCATTCCTTCCACATCTCCAAAGGTATCAAGACATTCAAATATTAGGGAAAGATAGTCCAGATATTTTCAACTGGGACTAGCAAGAAGATCAGTAAGTTCTAACTGAAGAACCAGAATACTTCACGTCACTGAGTATGATCAACCTGGCTTGATATTTGTCCTCTACAATTGGTAAATACCTAAAGTTCAGTAGAATGATTAGCTCAGCTATCAAATCATGTTATTTTATACTTCAAAGGAAATAAAAGAGTTTTGTAACCCTTACTGAAGATGCTTAATTCCCTGCAGCGTACAATTTGAGTATTTTTCTCCTAGCATGTGTAACTTTAAAGGTTAATTTTGGTAATAAAATTATCCAACCAAGTTCAAATTCAGTTACAGTATTTAATTTTATACCTCTTTGGTCAATGCAAGCTCTATCTTATAAAGCAGTGAATTCCATAGAAAATGGACTTGCTATTAATGTGATATAACTAACTGCTCAGAGGGATTTGTTAAGAAAAATTTGGGCCACAGGAAATCTCAAACGCTTACATCATCCACCTGTACCTGAGCCCCCCTTTTCCTCTGCTCCTCCTCCCCTCCCATCATCTTGACTCCCTCCCTCTGTTCTACCCCCTCCCTGCCCCACATCATTTGTGTATATAGGTATATATGCTTAGAGAAGCAGCGTGGCTCAGTGGAAAAAGCACAGGCTTGAGAGTCAGAGGTCATGGGTTCTAATTCCGACTCCTCCACTTGTCAGCTGTGTGACTTTGGGCAAGTCACTTAACTTCCCTGTCCTCAATTCCCTCATCTGTAAAATGGGGATTAAGACTGTGAGCCCCACTTGGGACAACCTGATCACCTTGTACCCACCCCCCCAGAGCTTAGAACAGTGCTTTCACATAGGAAGCACTTAACAAATACCATCATTATAATTGTTATTATTATGTAAATATTTATTATTCTATTTATTTTATTAATGATGTGTATTTATTTATAATTATATTTATTTACATTGATGCTGTTGTTGCCCATCTACATGTTTTGTTTTGTTTTCTGTCTCCCCCATTCTAGACCGTGAGCCCATTGTTGGGTAGGGATTGTCTCTCTTTGTTGCAGAACTGTACTTTCCAAGTACTTAGTACAGTGCTCTGCACACAGTAAATGCTCAATAAATATGATTGAATGAATGAATGAATGTACAAATACAGAGGTGACCATGAATGCTGGAAAAATCCCTGCAACTTCTTCTATCCCTGGATGGAAAAGGGCTGGGAAATAATTTGGTAAATTTTCTTTGAAATAACTGATATGCAGTTGCCAGAAAAGTCAGTCTGACATCCAGTCTTTGGCCACAAGACTATCAAAATAACATTCACACAGACAGATCCAGGAAGGATTCCAGGAACAAAATAGTGATCGTCACTTTGTGATTATTGACCAAACAGATGCTTTTGACATGGTTCCTCATGTAGCCTTGGGCAGCTACTTAGGTAAATTTGGCTGTGCAGACACATTTGTCAATCACTAAAATTGTTTCATGAGCATGTTTGTGCCAAGGTTCATTCTTGGGGAAACTGGCAGGATATTTTCTATTGGCAAAGGCATTAAATAAGGCTGAGTACTTATCCTATAGGTTTTTCATGTACTTTTATGCAACCAGATGCAACAAGGAAATTAATATTCCATATCTCATGGATGGTGGCATTTCAGGATCCATGTTCCAAAAATCAATATAATTGCCCTT
Organism: Ornithorhynchus anatinus; assembly: GCF_004115215.2. NCBI lineage: Eukaryota > Metazoa > Chordata > Mammalia > Monotremata > Ornithorhynchidae > Ornithorhynchus > Ornithorhynchus anatinus. The sequence goes on from NC_041729.1 coordinate 115,904,896, forward strand.
CTTGCATGTGTTTACAGCATGCTGCTAATTGAGTCTTGGCTGTATATACCTTTCATGAGGCTCCATCTGCTGTGGATTGTATTTCCTGTACAGCAATATGTGCCAGCCTTCCTGTCTCCCCATATAACATTTAAAAGAAGTTGCCGGAATGTGTGTGTATCAGAGCAGGCATGATGTTCTTGAATCGGAGAAGGCATAATGTGTTAGTATCAGAGCAGGCATTATGTGTATGTATCAGAGAGTGGGCAGAACTTCGGTCTAGTGGATATAAAAGGGGATAGGATTCCAAACTGGAGAAAGTATGTGAGCTAGTGGTCAGCCTAAGGACAGTTAAAATGAAATAAGGTGTGAAAGCTTAGTGGAGGAACAAAGAGTGTGAGCTAGGGTGTAATGGGAAAAGAATAATGATAGGTAAGAGTTGAGAAAGCTGATGGACTGTCTTAAAGGCAATGGCCAGGAGTTTCTATTTGCTGTGGAGGGGGATGCATAAACATGAGAAGTTTTTATAGAAAAATGGCATTATAGAAAAACAGATTTAACAATAATAATTGTTGTACTTAAGTGCTTAGTCTATGCAAAGCACTGTACTAAGAGCTGGACTAGATAAAAATTATCAGGTTGGATGGAGTCCCTGTCCCATATGGAATTCACAGTCTAAAGAGGATGGGGAAAAGGTATTTAATCCCCATTTTTCACATGAGGAAAATGAGGCACAGAGAAGTTGAATGACTCAGTCAAGGTCAGACAGCAGACACATAATGAATTGGATTTAGAATCCAAGTTCTCTGACTACCAGGCTTGTGCTCTTTCCACTAGGCCTCATTGCTTTTAAGAATAATCAGGCGGGCATTGGGCACAAGGCAACATGTGAGACTTCAATTCATTTATTCAATCATATTTATTGAGCACTTACTGTGTGCAGAGCACTGCACTAAGTGCTTGAAATGTACAATTTGGAAACAGATAGAGACAATCCCTGACCAACAAAGGGCTCACAGTCTAATAGGGGGAGACAGCAAAACAGAACAAGTAGTCAGGCATCAATACCATCAAGATAAATGAATCATAGATATATACCCATCATTAATAAAATGGAGTAATAAATATTATATACAAATATACACAAATGCTGTAGGAAGGGGAAGGGGGTAGAGCAGAGGGAGAGAGTAGAGAGAATGGGGAGGGGAGGAGGAGCAGAGGGAAAGGAAAGACTGTCTGGGAAGGCCTTCTGGAGGGGGTGAACTCTCAGTAGGGCTTTGAAGAGGGGAAGATAATTAGTTTGGCAGATGTGAGGAGGGAAGGCATTCCAGGTCAGTAGTAGGATGTGGGAAGGGGTTGATGGCGCGACAGGTGAAAACGAGGCACCGTGAGGAGACTGGTGGCAGAGGAGCAGAGTGTATTGGGCAGGCTGTAGAAGGAGAGAAGGGAGGTGAGGTAGGAGGGGGCAAGGTGATGGAAAGCTTTGAAGCCAATTAAAAGCTATATAACTATAGAAAAGATATGTAAACATTATCATTACAAGAATCCAAACATGTTTAGCTCTTAACTTTTATTCTTTCTCACACCGGGGGGAGCATGAGTATTTGCTGTAATAAGGCTTAAGAAAAGAAAAGCCTTCTCCAGTTGGGTCGTTGGTTCAGCATACCATTAACAGCCTGTTTGATATCACTGCTCCTTAATTGATTGAACATAGTTGATTTTCTGGTCAATGCTGTAGCCCATGATGTTCAAATGGATTGCAAAAACCATCATAGACTCAGCTGTGTTAAACAGTGGCTGTGGAATGAAGGCTATGTTGAAGTTGAGATGAAAGTGATTATCTCTACGGCTCTGGGAGATGGACAGTACAAATGAAGCAGTGTGGTTTAGTGGAATGAGCTCGGGCTTGGTAATCAGAGGTCCTGGGTTCTAATCCCAGCTCCTCCACATGTACGCTATGTAAATTTGGGCAAATCACACCATTTTACCTCATCTGTAAAATGGGGATTAAGACTGTGAGCCCCACATAGGACAACCTGATTACTTTGTATCTACCCCAGCACTTAGAACATTGCTTTGCACATAGTAAGCACTTGACAAATACCATCATCATCATCATTGCTGGAAATTTGAAAAGTGTGACAAAATTCCACATATCAGATGTAATTCCCAGTGTGATAGTGGAATTTCTGCAGAAACCTAAAATACTCACTACTGCAGCCCCTCCAACATTGCAATGTATTTTCTAGTCCCACTTTTGCTGAACTGAACATTTAGTACATCTGCCAAATGGATGATTTCCAAAACCAATATGTTGCACTCATCTAATTGATAGGCAAATACTTGTGAGGCAGACAACTCAGGGTGCACTTGAAATGTACAATCACATGTGTTCAATTGATCCAGCTCTAGTTGGGAAAAAATTGCTAAAAACTGAAAATTCCAGCAAATAGTTTATGATGAAAATGAAACTAAGTATAAAGGCAAAGCAGCAATGGCATCACTGAATACTTGGAAATGCATATCTGTAATATGTGTGGCCAGAGATACTTGATACAAATGAAATTAATTCATGTATTCATTTCAGCATAAACCCTCTTTTCTGATTCCTGTTTCCTTCTGATTTTTCATGCACTTATTTCTGTATTCTTTGAGCACTTGATATTCCACCCACTCTCAAGGGCTACATAGAAGTGGGACAGGGTGGGGGAAATGAGGAATTAGTCAAGGAAGGCCTAAACTATCCAAGTTGCTACATGTGAATCCAAACACTTATCTTATCCCTCTTTCATTATTGCATCAGCTTCCGGCTGACCTCTCTGCCTCTTGTATGTCTCCACCCCAGTCCATTCTTCATGCTGCTGCATGAATCATTTTTCTACAAAACCATTCAGTCCATGATTCACAACTACTCAAAAACTTTCAGTGGTTGCCATGTCATCAAAACTTTTGACTGGAGGCTGGGTAGCTAGGAGGCTGACCCAGGAGAAGGAACAAAATTCTCCTCTTTTCAGATGCCCAGATTCCAGAACCATTACTTCCCTACCTCTTTTGCTCTGTAAGTTATCACTCTCCCAGTTTCGCACCCTCTAGCTCCCTTAGCAGGCTGGAATTAAGTCTAGAGCTGAGGATGGTAGCATGGCCAGGGCTTGGGTAGAGTGGTTGTGGTTGGTCTGTGTGCTCTTGGGAGATAGGCTAGAGAGGGCAAGTTTGTTTTTTTTAAATGGTATTTGTTAAGTGATTACTATGCCAGAAACTATACTAAGAATTGGGGTAGACACAAGCTAGTTATTTTGAACATGATCTTTGTCCCACACTGGGCTCACAGTATTAATCCCCATTTTACGTATGAAGTAATGGAGGCACAGAGAAATTAAATGATTCACCCAAGTTCACACAGAAGATAAGTGGTAGTGCTGGAATTAGAACCCAGGTTCTCTGACTCCAAGGCCTATGTTGCTTCCAGGTCTAGTATTCCCTTGGGTATCCTCAGGGAAAAAATGGCCAGCTCTCCCTATCTCCTATCTTTCATTCATTCATTCAATAATATTTATTGAGCGCTTACTATGTGCAGAGCACTGTACTAAGCTATTGGAATATACAAATCGGTAACAGATAGAGACAGTCCCTGCCCTCTTTCGGGCTTACGGTCTAATTGGGGGAGACGGAAGACAAGAACAATAGCTATCTCTGTCATAAAGAGGGGAGGTATCTCCTCAGTGGTGAGGGGGCTCTTGAGAACACAGGAAAGCACTTCTATCTGGGCTGGGGTAGGGTCTGAGTAGACTCACATCCTGGACACCTTGTGGGACTGCATAGCTTTTCAAAGAAGAGGAAAAGGGAGTGTCAGAGTCCTTGTCTGCAAATTCTTTGTGGGCAGGGATCATCCATAACTACTATTATTTTTGTACTCTCTCAAGCACTTAGCACAATGATCTGCACGTAGTAAATACTCAGTGAATACCCCTGAGTCGTTCCTTAATTCATACAGTCAATCATATTTATTAAGCGCTTTGTGTAGCGCGCTGAACCAAGTGCTTGCGAAAGTACAATACAACAATAAGCAGTTTCATTTCCTGCCCACAATGATCTCACAGTCTAGAGAGAGGGAGAGAGACACGAATACAAATACATAAAATTATAGGTATATTCATAAATGCTAAGGGCTGGGAGGGGGTGTGGAGACAAAGAGAGCAACTCAGGGCAATGCAGAAGGGAGTGGGAGATGAGGAAAAGCGGGGCTTAGACTGGGAAGGCCTCTTGGAGAAGATGTGCCTTCAATAAGGTTTTGAAGGCAGGGAGAGTAATTGTCTATTGGATTTTAGGGAAGACATTCCAGGTCAGAGGTAAGACATGGGCCAGGGGTCAGTGGCAAGATAGGTGAGATCGAGGCATAGTGAGAAGGTTAGTAGTAAAGAAGTGAAATATGTGGGCTGGATTGTAGAAGGAGAGAATAAAGGAGATGTAGGAGAGGGTAAGATGATGGAGTGCTTTAAAGCCAATGATAAGGAGTTTTTGTTTGGTATGCAGGTGGATAGGCAACCACTGGAGATTTTTGAGGAGGGGGGATAACATGTCCTGAGCGTTTTTGTAAAAAGGTGATCCAGGCACCAGAGTGAAGTATGGACTGAAGTGGGGAGAGGCTGGAGGTTGTGAGGTCGGCCGAAAGCCTGATGCAGTAATCTAGGAGAAATGGGATGAGTGACTGTATTAATGTGGTAACAGCTTGGATGGAGAGGAAAGGTTATTGATTGGGCAACTGAGAAATGAAATACCAAGAGCAGGAAAGGGGAAGAACTGGACTCCAAGCTAAATCTGAGTCTGGCCACAGAGCATACCTGCAGCTTCCCTGGTATCCCCTCCCTATCTCAGGGCCTCTTTTCCACATTCTTCACTGCTTCTCCTGGTGCCTCCTCTCTGCCTTCATTTCCTCCCCACTCCTTTTCAACATTTCTTTCCCTGTTTTTTTCTTGGTAGGAAACTGGAGAAACCAGCAGGACTACTATGTACTCTTTTCTTTCTCTAGGGATCACAAGGCCACTGCAGATTGCCTGTTTTGGAAAACAGTCCTGCGAGCTCTCACCTCAGTTTTTGGTGTATGACAGGGTCTGGGGACTCTGGACTGCACATCACAACACCAGAAATAGCCGTAGTTGTCATTCCCTTTAAGGGATGCCCAGAGACTAAAAGGTTGAGGTAGGGATGCTATTCTCCTTCTCTCCCTTCTTTTCTCCCTTCCTTCTAGTCTGAAGGGCTTAAACTTGGCAGGAAAACCTGTGGGCTCAGGAACAGCTTATTCACAGTTAGGGACTCCAGAGCAAGTCTTACAGTGGAAAGGATAAAGGAGCTTTGGGGCAAATTAGCTGCTAATTCAGGGGAGCAATGAAACAACCCCGCTTTCACCAGCTCTTCCCTGATCTAGGGGAGAGATGGATCCAAATTTCAGCTTTTTGGATCTAACTAGCAAAAAAAATTTTTACTAAGGGAAGTTGCTATTCCCCAAGGAATGGATACATCAGAATCAGATTTGTCTAAGGATCATCAAGTCTCCAATCAGTCATCAGGTGTTAAGAACTTTTGATCACTGCTGATATAGTGTTAATTTAAGTCAGCAGCTAAAGACATGAAGACTTTGTTCCTCACTCATGAGTATTTGCTTCTCAGTTAATTATATTTACACTTTGTTAGAATGTGAGCTTACAAGCTGCAGAGCTGATTTTTTTTTTCATGGCATTTTTTAAGTGCTTCAAGCACTTTAAAGTCCTTTAAGGTGCCAGGCACTGTATTAGTGGGGTAGATTCAAAATAATCAGGTTGGACACAGTTCCTGTCCCACATAGGGCTCACTGTCTTAATCCTTATTTTACATATAAGGTAACCGAGGCATAGAGAAGTTAGGTAACTTGCCCAAGGTCACATAGCAAGCAAGAGGAGGAGCTGGGATTAGAACCCAGGTCCTCTGACTCCCAGACCCATGCTCTTTTCACATGGCCATGCAGCTTTTCGATGTCATGTGTTTATTAATTCTTGAATGATTAAGAAATTAGGAAATATCTTAATTACTGAGAATTCTGAGTTCAGTCTCCACTAGGATGGTGGTGGTGACAGGGGATTATTTGGTACTTGTGCCAACCCAAGTACCAAAAGTGCTATCCTGGAGTTAGGGGACTCAAGACTAAATATACTGGAAAGTTTTGTCTCAATTTTTCCCTCCCACCCACTCTTTACAAATTGTCTTCTAGTCTGAGAAATATGGTAATCATATTTAAATGATTGAAGGGATGGGGGTACTATCTGCAAGCAACCTACTATCTGGCGGCATACTCAGACATTGTCTTTGACAACTGAGAGATAAATCCTAGCCTTTGAATGCCAGGGATTTGGGGTTTCAATAGATTAGTGAACTTCTAGTGTTCATACAACTAGCTGGGAGTAGTGGTGGTAGTAGTGTTGGATCTGGGATTGGCAGATCTTGGGAGAAAAACCTGAACTACAACACTGCAAACCTCCAAGTCTTGCCCTGGCTAAATTTTGGTCCCTGCCAGGAAACATCTATTTATCAGTCAATCAATCACTAACCCACAGCCCTGGATCACCGGCACAGTATGCCTCCTTCACTCTTGTGTTCGAGCTTCAGAGTGCTGCTGCCCCACCCCTCCTCAGTCCCTCTCCACTCTGACCCTTTCTTCAATTCTCCCATCCTTCCCAGCAGTATCTCTAGAGCAGATCTCCAGCCTCATCTCAAAAGCCAACCCCTTCACATGCACAATGGACCTCAGTTCTTAGCACCTTACCAAAACTCCTGCCCCTCTCCCTTCTTCCCTCCCTAACAGTGAGCTTCAACTATTTGCTCTCCAATGGCTTCTTCCCCATTGCTTCAAACATGCCCATGTTTACCCTATACTAAAAAAAAACCCCTCCCTTGACCCCACAGTTCTCTCCACTTATCGCCCCATCTTCCTCCTACAGTTCTTGTCTGCACTTATTGAGCAAGTTGTCCACATCCACTGTCTCAAATTCCTCTCCTCCAATTCTCTCCTTGACCGCCTACAATCTGGCTTCCATCCCTTTCACTCCACAGAAATACCCTCTCAAAGATTACGAATGATCTCCTTGACAAATCCAGCAGCCTCTACTCCATCCTAATCCTCCTTGACCTCTCAGCTGCCTTCTACACTGTGAACCACCCCCTTCTCCTGGAAACATTATCCAACCTTGGCTTCACTGATTCTGTCCTCTCCTGGTTCTCCTCATCTCTCTTTCCATTCATTCTCAGTCTTCCTCTTGGGTTCCTCCTCTGCCTCCCATCCCCTAACTGTGGGGGTCACTCAAGGTTCAGTTCTGGGTCCCTTTCCATTCTCCATCTACACCCACTCCCTTAATAATAACAATAATAATTGTGGTATTCATTAAGTGCTTACTATATGCCAAGCACTGTTCTAAGTCCTGGGGTAGATACAGGGTAATCAGGTTGTCCCATGTGGGGCTCACAATCTTAATCCCCTTTTTACCGATGAGGTTACTGAGGTTCATAGAAGTTAAGTGACTTGCCCAAAGTCACACAGCAGATAAGTGGTGGAGTGGGGATTAGAAACCACATCCTCTTACTCCCAAGCCCGTGCTCTTTCCACTAAGCAATGCTGCTTTTCTTGAAGAACTCATTTGCTCCCATGACTTCAACTACCACTGCTGTGTGAATGATACCCAAATCTACATCTCCATCTCTGATCTCTCTCCCTTTCTCCAGTCTCACATCTCTTCCTGCCTTCAAGACGTCTCTACTTTGATGTCCTCCCATCATCTCAAACTAATCATGTCCAAAACAGAACTCCTTATACCTCCCACCCAAACCCTGTCCTTTCCCAGACATTCCCATAGCTGTAGACAGCACCATCATCCTTTCTGTCTCACCAACCCATAACCATGGCATTATCCTTGACTCCCCTCTCTCATTCAACCCACATATTCGATCTGTCACCAAATCCTGTCGGTCCCATCTTCACAACATAGCTAAAATACACCCTTTCCTTTCCATCCAAACTTCTACCATGTTAATACAATCAGGCATCCTATCCCACTGGATTACTTCATTAGCCTCTTTGCTGATTTCCCTGCCTCCTGTCTCTGCCCAATCCTCCCCAGCCCATAATTCACTCTGCTGCCCAAATCATTTTTCAACAAAACATTCAGGACATGTCACTCCTTCCTCAAAAAACTCTAATGGTTGCCCATCCACCTCCATATCAAACAAAACTCCTAACCATTGGCTTTAAAGCACCCCACCACCTTGCCCCCTCCTACCTCACCTCACTACTCTCCTTCTACAACCCGGGCCACACCCTTCAGTCCTCTAATGCTAACTTTCTCACTGTACCTCCATCTCACCTATCTCTCCACTGACCGCTAGCCCATGTCCCACTTCTGACCTGGAAAGCCATCCCTCCTCAAATCTGACAGATAATTACTCCCTCCTGCCAAAGTCTTATTGAATGCACATCTCCTCCAAGAGGTCTTCCCACACTAAGCAGTACTTTTCCCCCTCTCCCACTCCCTTCTGCATCCCCCTGATTTGTTCTCTCTGTTATTCTTCCCTCCCAACTTCACCACCTTTATGTACATATCTGTAGTTTTATTTGTGTTCATGTCTGTATCCTCCCCTCCCCTTTCCTTGTGGGTAGGGACTGTTGCTGTTTATTGATATACTTTTCCAACTACGTAGTGCAGTGCTCTGTACACAGCAAACATTCAGTAATATGATTGAATGACTGAATGATTTGAGCACTTACTGTGTGTAGAGTAGTGTGCTAATTGAGAAAGTACAATAAAACGTAAGTTGGTAGATGTGATCCCAGCCCCATGAGTCTACAGTCTACTCATAACTAGAAAGTCAATTCATTTCTTCATCTTATAGAATTGTTAGAATTGTTAGAAAATGGATATATATGGTCTATTTCAACAACTTCCAGGACTATGATTTCACTGGTATTGTTAGACTTACCTAGTAATCATGGCCTAGACAACCACTTTAAATGGGCATTGAGACACTGCTGCCACTCAAGGCTGAACTGACAAAAGCACATTAATGATTCTGCAGTTAATGGTCAGATTTTCCTATGGCAAATGAGTGTTGATATTATTAGAATCATTGGGGGTGGGGTGATTTTTTTTTATGGAATTTTTTAATTTTTGTGCAAGTTTTGAGTGATAAAACAAGAAAAGCAATAAGGAAGAATATTTAGCTATAGCCTAGTAAAATAAATGTTAATAATAATCCATATCATTAGGATGAAGTAGTTAATTGGCTCATTCAATATGTGGTTTGTATTTCAAATATTTAATTCACCTATTTAAATTTATTTCTCTTCTAGTTGGCTTAGAAGGTATGAGCCAGATGGATTCTCTTTTTTAAATAAATTGCTTACATCATTCAAGTGTTTACATCATCATTCAAATGTTTACAACATTTTTATTTAATGACCAAATAGTTGTTTGAGTTTTTACTCCACATAACTGAAAGACTTATTATGAGGCTTGTTATTTCTTCTAACTAAAAGGTTTCTATAAGCTCCAAGTAAATGACTTTGATTTACTTGGTAACTTCAAGTAATTACTGAATAATTCTCAAAATATTTCATTATTGTTACCCTTACCCTAGAATTAGGAGGCCAAACTGTTTTGTTTTTTAAGTTTCAAATTGTCAAAGTGAGTTTTGTTTGGAGAGTAACTACAGTTTAGAACCTTATGCACCACTTGCAATACTGCTGAATGTTGGGAACCCATTCTGGCATGGAAAAGGGACAGAAAAAAATGTGACTCTTTTTGAATGGAATCTTTGAAAGGATAGTGTCATTAAGTGGTAAAAATTAACACACCTCCTCACACATAAGGAAAATTTTCACCATCCAGAGTATTATCTTCATTTGCAAAGGAATGATACATAGCTATGTCAGGATATATGGGGCTGATCACAAGAAAAATGGTAATTATGGTATTTTAAGCACTATATCCCAAATACTGTGGTAAATACAACCCCATCAGATCAAAACACAGGCCCTGTCTCACATAGTGCTCGCTGTCTAAAATGGAGGGAGAACAGGTAATTATTTCACAATTTATAGATGAGGAAACGTAGGCACAGGTTAGGTGACCTGCTCAGGTCACAGAGTAGGAAAGTGGTAGAATGAGGATTAGAACCCAGGTGACCTGACTCCCAGCCCATGATCTTTCCAGCTGCTACTCTATTCTAGAGATATGGATATTTTTAAAATAAATTGAGTCTCTGTAGTTTTAATTACTTACAATGTTTGTCTTCCCATACCCTTCCTTCTCCCTTGTTCATTGTGACAAATATTCACCAGAGCCACAGAGCCCATTGTTGGGTAGGGATTGTCTCTATCTGTTGCTGAATTGTACTTTCCAAATGCTTAGTACAGTGCTCTGCACATAGTAAATGATCAATAAATATGAATGAATGAATGAAGGGGGAGACAGCAGCAACCAAAGCAGGTGATAAGAGAAACTGCTATGCCTCCTGGTGCCCACTACCACCACTTCTCCAGAACTTGGTCTCTCACAGCTTTAGGGTCTTACTGTGCATGCTGTAGCAGAGTATTAACTTAGGACAGCTAGTTGACAGTAATAGCAGCTGCCCTAATTACCCCTCTATCCTCCAAATCCTAACTACAACTAAAGCTCTTCCACTTCTCTTAAACACCCAGGCACTGCCCTTCCCTTACAACCCCCCAACAACCTCTGCCCTGTGTACATAATTTTATACATAGAGAAACAGCGTAGCTTAGTGGAAAGAGCATGGGTTTAGGAGTCAGAGGTTGTGGATTCTAATGCTGGTTATGCCACGTCAGCTGTGGGACTTAGGGCAAGTCACTTAACTTCTCCATGCCTCAGTTATCTCATCTGTGAAATGGGGATTAAGACTGTGAGCCCTACATTGGACAACCTGTTTACCTTGTATCTCCCCCAGCGCTTAGAACAGTGCTTGGCACATAATAAGTGCTTAACAAATACCAACATTATTATTTTACTCTATTAATTTTTCCTCCATGTGGGTTATTTTAGTGTCTGGATCCCCCTCTAGACTGCAAGACCCTTAAAGGCTGGGATAATACTTCTAACTCATTGTCCCCACTCATGTACTTAGTTCAGTCTCTGCAGAGAGGAAGTACTCAAAAAATAACATTCATTGACAGCTCCTGTTCCAAGAGTACCTCAGCTCCACAGTAGTAGGGATTCCTTGCCATGTTGGTTTCTCCTAATATCTTATGAAGAGTCTTTTTCTTGCTTCAGCTGAAAATTTCTGATTTTCCCTCCCACACCCTGCCCATCCCATTACTTTCCCATCACTGTAGGTGGCACCACCATCCTTTTTGTTGCACAAGACCATAACCTTGGCATTATCCTTAATAATAATTACAATATTTGTTAAGCACTTACTATGTGCCGGACCCTGTAGTATGTGCTGGCATGGATACAAGCACACCAGGTTAGATACAGTCCCTGTCCCATGTGGGGGTCACAGTCTGACTCCGCATTCTACAGATGAGTTAACTGAGGCATAGAGAACTGAAATGAGTAGCCCAAGGTCACACAGCAGACAAGTGGTGGAGGGGGGATTAGAATCCCATGCTCTATCCATTACACCAACCCACATATTCAATCCATCACCAAATCCTTTTGGTTCCACCTTCACAGCATCCCTAAAATCTGCCCTATGCTTTCCATCCAAACTGGTACCCCGTTAATACAATCACTTATCTTCTCCTGCCTTGATTATTGCATCAGCTCCTTGATGACCTCCCAGCCTCCTGTCTCTTCCTATTCCAGTCCACACTTCATTCTGCTGCCTGGATCAGTTTTCTACAGAAACATTCAGGAAATGTTTCCCCACTCCTTAAGACACTCCAGTGGTTGCCTACCCACCTCTGTATTAAATAAAAGCTTGCCACCATTGGCTTTAAAGCACTCAATCACCTTGCCCCCTCCTACCCCACCTTGCTACTCTCCTAATACAACCCAGCCTGCACATTTTCTTCCACTTCTGCTAACATTCTCACTGTACTTCAGTCTCATCTATCTCACCACCAACCTTTTTCCCACTTCTCCCACTGACCTAGAAGGTCCTCTCTCCTCAAATGCAACAGATAATTACCTTCCCCACCTTCAAAGCATTATTGAAGGCCCATCTCCTCCAACAGGATTTCCCTAAGCCCCACTCCCAGCCACCCTGGGACTCATGTACATATCTGTAATTGATTTATTTATATTAATATGTCTCCCCTCAACTGTGAGCTTTTTGCAAGCAGGAAATATGTCTGTTATGTTGTGCTCTTCCAAACACTTAGTACAGTGTTCTGCACACAGTAAGCACTCCATAAATGATTGAATTGAATTAATTAAATTCAATTTTCCATTTTCTCAATAGGTTTTCATTCACTTATCTTTAGTAACGAAGAACAGGGAGTTCAAAATGAAAGGATAAGAAACTGCTACATACAGTCTTGTAGAAAGTTTGATATTTACTTGGAGGAGAGGTATTGAATCGTACATTTTATATCATCCCTGAGGTCTGCTATCCACTTTTGTCAGTAAAGCATTGGCACTTAGAAGCTGCAGAGAATACCAGTTATAGAGCTCATGATTTGCTGAGCACTACTCACACTCTTGCCCTTGTCTTATCACTACTCACACTCTTACTGTGGCAGTTGGAAAAAGTAAGTAGACTGGAAGTTAGGCAGCTCTTTTGAAGTGCAGGTAAAAATTTCACGTAAAAAAACTCAGTTATAGGACAAGTGATATATATGCCAGTGCTGATGCTGGGGGAGTGGTTGAGATGCCAGGGTGGTCTCTTTGGTGGCGACTGCCTGTTTTGCTGTTTTGATGAACCTTTCCAACCTATGAGTTGCACTAGGTAGTTCTTTGGGCCCTCCCAACCACTTAGCACAGTGTTCTGCACATAGTAAGTGCTCAGTAAATGTAAATGATTGTTTGGTGAAAGACCAATTGGCTCTGCCAATCTTCTTACATTATTTCCAGGCTCTAAATCTCTCCCACTCCACAATCCCTTGGTTATTGTCTATTGCTTGCTTATTTTATACTAGATTTTCAGTTATCCCTATATCCTTATTTTCTTCATCCAATTTTTTTTATACTATTTTGTTATTTATAGCCCACTAGGACGTAATGTAAAGCAGAGTCCCAGCAGGCATTCTCCTACAGGTAGCCCCACACCACTTATATACATATCTGTAAATTATTTATTTATATTAATGTCTGTTTCCCCCTCTAGACTGAAAGTTCATTGTAGGCCGGGAATATATCTACCATTTCTATTGTATTCTCTGAGGCACTTGTTCCTGGAGCACACGATAAGTGCTCAATAAATATCATTGATTCATCTCCTCCAAGAGGCCTTCTCTTACTAAGCCCTCATTTTCCCTACTCTTTCCCTCTTCTGCATTGTATATGCACTTATATCTGTATTCTTCACATACTTCATATTCTACCCCTTAGCCCCACAGCACTTATGCATATATCCATAATTCGTCTTAGTATGCTCCTTGTAGGCAGAGAATATGCCTAACTCTGTTGTATTGTACTCTTATAGAGAAGCAGTGTGGCTTAGTGGATAGTATAGGCCTGGGAGTCAGAAGGACCTGGGTTCTAATTCCCGCTTTGCCACATATCTCCTGTATGACCTTGGGCAAGCCATTTAACTTCTCTGGACTTCAGTAACCTTATCTATAAAATGGGGATAAGAGGATAAGAGTGTGAATCCCATGTGGGACAGGGACTGTGTTCGACCTGATTAACTTATATTTACCCCAGTGCTTAGGACAGTGCTTGGCACATAGCAAGCACTTAACAAATACGCTATTAATATTACACACACTTAGCTTGGTGATCTGAACACAGTAACCTTTCAATATACTTGATTGACTGTTTGAGAACAGTTAATTCAGTCTGCTGAGAACTAAATAGTAACTTGTACGAGACTAGTTACTTCTAAACCAAAAGATAAGTAGTTACTTTTTCATAATTTCCTCTCACACAATGAGATACTCAGTTTACTGCATCTCATTCAGATAGCATTAGAGCCCTGAAGATGTCCTAGAGGGATGTAGATAATGAAACAATATAAAAAACCCCAAAAATTGGATGAAGGAAATAAGAAGGATAAAGAGATAATTGAAAATCTAGTGTAAAATAAGCAAGCAATAGACAATAACCAAGGGATTGTGGATGGGGAGAGATTTGGAGCCTGGAAATAATGTAAGATGATTATTTGGGTCACAAAAGGAAAATAAATAAATGCAGAGTATGACTTCTTATCATTTTGCAAAGTATTTTTTAGCCATGGTACTCTTGAAGGGGATTTGGAATGCACTCAGAAATTATCATATATAGACTGTTTAGCAATTTATGAAAATCACTAATGCTAAAAAAAAAAAAGGCTTTGTGTATGTAATTACACAGCCATTTCAGATGAAGGTTGTCTTGTTAGTCTTAAATATACAGATAATTGTGGCCAAACTATATGCTTTGGTCTCACTTCCTTTTATTGTTCTATAGTATGAATAGAAACAATTGCCTACATCTTAGCCAAGTGTTTCTTACATTTCATTGTTTTTACTAAAATAATTATGAAGTAATGAAAGTACCATATTTCTATTTCACCTTCTCCTTTTCCCATCCAACTCCTGATAGAGGTACTAATGATCAGTGAAACTTTAAAAAAACGGTTAACGAGGACGAAAGTATAAGGATTAGAGTTTAAATACCTAAATATTAAGTTCCTGATAACTGTTAGAGGGTTTTCCTGACTAATGCCTCAGTTTCACCTATGCAATTGGATCTGTACCCCTTCAGAACTTTATGTATTTACCACCCTCAGCCACCCAGCACTTACGTATACATCTGCCATTTACTGTAATGTCCGTTCCCTCTACTAGACTGTGAGCTCCTTAAGGACAGGGAAAGTGCCTATCAACTCATTTGCATTGTATTCCACCAAGCATTTAGTACAGTTCTCTGTCATGAGCCCCTGGCTAATACCAACCAGGACTTTCCTGGACCGAAGTAGCCTCAGTGATACATAGTAGAATCAAACCACACTACCAAGGTTACTGTGGAAAGTTTTTTACTTAGTTTTACCAACATCCAGGAGACTAACACATACACAAAGGGAAAATACTTCATTCTCCTCTCCCTTCGTTCTCTTTTTTCCTTTTTCTCCTCCATACTTGTAGCACTCTCTTTCTATCCTTCCTCTCTTCTTCTCACATTTTTCTTCATTTCTGTCCCTTTGCATTGCTCCTCTCCTATTTCCTCACTCTTTTTTTCTTAGTGCAAAGCTCTGCACATGATAAGTTCTCAGTAAATAGAAGCAGTGTGGCTTAGTGGAAGTAGCACGGGTTTGGGAGTCAGAGGTCGTGGGTTCTACTCCTGACTCTGCTACTTATCAGCTGTGTGGCTTTGGGCAAGTCACTTAACTTCTTTGTGCCTCAGTTACTTCATCTGTAAAATGGGGATTAAGACTGTGAACCCCAAGTGGAACAACCTGATTTCCTTGTATCTACCCCAGCATTTAGAACAGTGCTTGGCACAGAGTAAGCACTTAACAAATGCCATAATGATTATTATTATTAATTGATTTTGTCATCCTATCAGCCTCACATTATTCTATCAACTATTTTAGGACATGATATAGATTTATTTATAACTTAGTTTTTATCATAAGTAACTATACTTTTACTCTTTTACCCAATGCACGTTTGGGAATTTTTGTCCACTTGTAATTTCCATTGCATTATATATAAGCTTCTCAAGGGCAGACTTGAAGTAGTTTCTTCTGATTTGTATTCTTTAGTCACCTACCACAAGGGAGACAGGGAGACATAAATTGTTTACAAACAGTGGGAGCAAGAGGAGGAATATGCAAGAAGCACATGACTTGGTGGAAATAGCATGGGCCTGGGAGTTATTTCAAGTTCCATCACTTGCCTGCTATGTGACCTTGGCAAGTCACTGAACTTCAGAGTCTCAGTTTGCTCATCTGTAAAATGAGAATTCAATACCTGTTTTCCCTCCAATTTAGACTGTGGGCCTGATGAGGAACAGACACTGTGTTGTTCAACATGATTAGATTTTGTGTATCCCAGTACTTGGCACATTATTCATTCATTTATCCATTCATTCAATCGTAATTATTGGGCATTTACTTTGTGAAGAGTACTATATTTACGATTGAATGAATGGATAAATGAATGAATAGTGTAGGAGGGGGCAAGGTTGTAGAGTACTTTAAAGCCAGTTGAGAGGAGTGTTTATTTGATTTGTAGTACTTGTTAGGTGTTTACTATGTGCAGCCACTGTACTATAAGAGCTGAGGTGATTACAAGCAGATCAGGTAGGACACAGTCCCTGTCCCACTTGTGGCTCACAGTCTCAATTCCTATTTTACAGATGAGGTAACTGATGCCCAAAGAAATGTAGTGACTTCCCTAAGGTCACATAGCAGACAAGTGGCAGAGCAGAGATTAGAACCCATGACCTTCTGAGGCCCAGGCTCTATGCACTACTCTATGCTGCTAAGTCTTCACAAAAACCACCACTTTTATTGTAATTATTATTATTGTCATTATTAGACAACTGGTAACTAGCAAGGAATGGACAGATAGTTGAATATGTAAGTATATATATAAATCAATATATACATAAATCATACGACTGTCCATTGGGATGTCATGGCCTGGGGTGATGGGTTTTCAGGAGGGATTTCATAATGGGGAAAAGACTTTGTCTAGCAGGTTTGAAAATAAAGAGAGCATATTACCAATGGATAGAGAGTCAAGAGGGAGATTTAGTAGGAAAGTTAGATTTGAGAGGAGCACTGCTTAGCATAGACTGTGAGCCTGTCTTCTAGACTGTGATCCCGTAGTGGGCAGGGAGTTTTCTCTACTTGTTGCTGAATTGTACTTTCCAAGTGCTTAGTACAGTGCTCTGCACAGAATAAGAGCTCAATAAATGTTATCGAATGAATGAATTTAGGAAGTCCTTAAATAGCACAGTAGCAATAATGGTGGTAATATTTCCACCTTCTCTTTGTTCACCCCGAGCTCTAGTTCTGGGTGAGATCTTGTGGTCTCTGCTGGTCTCTAGGTATAGGTAAGAGGTTTACCTGACCTTTACCAAGTCCTGAACCAGTCAATCAATGGAATCTCTTGAGTGCTTATTGTATTCAGAGCACTGTACTAAGCTCTAAGGAGAGTATGTTATAATAGCGTTGGTAGATATATTTGCTGCCCACAACATGCTCACAGTCCACTCCACTCGGGAGACCTCAGCACATGGCTACTTGCCCATGCACTGAACGGTTCACATACTGAGCGTGAGCCACATACATGGGCAAGGTTTTAACTAATCTTCTTATTTGCATAAGCCCGCCTCTGGCTGATACAGTCAGTTCCTCCTGGCCCTCCGGAAGATGCTTTAACAGGAGTGAATCCTCATTAGTTTGCTCTCAGTTGGGTTCTGTGGCTTTTCTTTGGCTCTTGAGCAGGAAGTTGGTATCCCTCAGTCTTCCATGGTCCCCATTCATTGCACCTTAGTCCTTCCTCCAGTGGTCCATTGATCTCCACCTCATGGCCCAATTTGCCATCTCAAAGTCTGGGGGTGTAGGGGAGCAGAAGGCACCCCCAAAATGTTTTCCCAAGGAGCTGGGGAAACACATAGTGCTAGGGTCATTCCCAAGCAGTGATAGACCAAGGGTTGAAGGTGTCCTGAGGACCTCTCCTCCCTTCTCTCTTTCTACCGCCCACCCCGCACGCTCCGCTCCTCTGCCGCCCACCTCCTCACCGTCCCTCGGTCTCGCCTATCCTGCCATCGACCTCTGGGCCACGTCCTTCCGCGGTCCTGGAACGCCCTCCCTCCTCACCTCCGCCAAACTAATTCTCTTCCCCTCTTCAAAACCCTACTTAAAACTCACCTCCTCCAACAGACCTTCCCAGACTGAGCTCCCCTTCTCCCTCTACTCCCTCTACCACCCTCCCTTCACCTCTCCGCAGCTTAACCCTCTTTTCCCCACATTTCCCTCTGCTCCTCCCCCTCTCCCTTCCCATCCCCTCAGCACTGTACTCGTCTGCTCAACTGTATATATTTTCATTACCCTATTTATTTTGTTAATGAAATGTACATCGCCTTGATTCTATTTATTTGCCATTGTTTTTACGAGATGTTCTTCCCCTTGACTTTATTTATTGCCATTGTTCTTGTCTGTCTGTCTCCCCAGATTAGCCTGTAAGCCTGTCAAACGGCAGGGACTGTCTCTATCTGTTGCCGACTTGTTCATTCCAAGCTCTTAGTACAGTGCTCTGCACATAGTAAGCACTCAATAAATACTATTGAATGAATGAATGAATCAACAGCTTCAGGAGCTTCAAAGGACTGCATTCCGGACTGGAGCTCAGAAATATTCCACAGCACTTTGTTTTGGTGTCTGCATTGGGGAACGGGGGTGGTGGTCCTGGACCGTTGAACAACAATAATAATAATAATGATGGTATTTGTTAAATGCTTACAGTATGCCAGGCACTGTACTAATCATTGGGTTGAATATAAGCAAATCAGGTTAAACACAATCCCTCTCCCATGTGGGGCTCACAGTTTCAATACCCATTTTACAGATGAGGTAACTGAAGCACAGAGAAGTGAAGTGACTCACCCAAGGTCACACAGCAGACGTGGCAGAACAGAGATTAAAACCCATGAACTTCTGATTCCCAGGCCCATGCTCTAGCCACTACGCAATGCTGCTTCCCTACTTGCTGAAGCCAGTCAGACAGAGGAGCTGGGCCCCAGAATTGGTAAAGGGTGGGTGGCATGGGAACAGAGGCCCCCACTGCATACCACAGGGATATTCTGAATCCACAATAGATCATTGTCTTGGCATGTGCCTCAGGCAAGAGAGAACAGAGGGTGGGGAGGGGTAGGGTCAGCAGGTCAGAGCCTCCTATCTGCACCAAGGGGCTCACATTGGACCACAGACCTCCCTCCCCACACCACAGAGCTCAACCCAGAACATGGTTTGGGACCACAGGGGGTCGCAGCATAGGGTCAGGGTCGGAGGGGAAAGCTGCTACAGCAGGCCGGAGACACTCCACAGCAGCTTAGACTCTGTGCAGGTTTCTGTGCTAGAGACAACCCAGGGCTCCCTTCTCTACCTGCTACTGAGTCTGAGGTAAAAGTAACAGAAGGATTGAGCATAATGAAAGTAGCTTGTGCTGTACTACTTATCCTCTCTTTTCCCTTCTATCAGTCATGTTCCTGCTGGACCATAAAGCCAAAGAAGAAAGCAAGTGGGTGGGAATCATTCAGTTAAATCAATCAATCAATGATATATATTGATTGACATTATTATTATTAGTAATTACTTTGTGTAGAGCACTGCACCACATAGTTGGGAAAGTACAATACAAGACTTTTTTTGGTTTGTTTCTTTTGTTTTTAAATGGTATCTCAGGCAGTTAGTACCTGACAAGGACCATTCTGCGTGTTGGGGTAGGAAAAAGTCAATCAGATAGGACATAGTCTCTGTCCCACATGGTGTTCACAGTCCAAGTAAGTATTTAGGAGGTATTTTACAGATGAGGCAAAGTTAAGTGACTTTCCCAAGGTCACACAGCAGGAAATTGACCGATCTAGGATTGGAACCCAGGTCCTCTGACTCCCAGGCTGGGGCTCTTTCCACTAGTCCACATTGATTCACATGAGGAGCTTACGGTCCAAAGGATGCAGAACACTGTAGAGTGCATGTGAGAACCTTGCCCTTATTAGCCAGCAATAGGCAGAGGTATGTTTCAATGTTTCAGAGTTTGATCTCCTGATTCACAGAGCAGGGCTCTGGAGCAACAGTAGGGCTCATTTCAAATATAAAAATAGAATGGTTGCAGAAACTTGAATCCAGTCAAGGCAGACATTTAACAAAAAATTCTCAATAACCCCAACAGATTGTATTCTGTAACCTTTCTCATCAAATAATCCAAAGGAAAGTATTCTAATACCTTATAAACATGAATTATAATCAGGAGTCAAAATCCAATCCCATCTGTACTAGCTCTGAGACCTTTTTGCAAGTCACTGAAGTTTTTCCTGCCTCAGTTTTCTTGTTTGTAAAATAAAGATGATAGCTTCTGTTATCACAAGGAGAAATAACTGCATGAAGCACTTTGAAGTAACTTGAAAGAAAGCCTCAGCAATATTTTGTTGAAAAATCTTAGCCACGTATTTTTGTATTTGTTTTTCTTTGTTTCTACTGTTTGTCTTGCCTGTTGTTTTTTATTATTTTAAGTTTCTGTTTCTGTGGTGACCTTTCTCCTCCATTAGACTGAAAGCCTTTTATCTTATAGTTTTGTATCTTTCCTCAATACCTGTTACAGTGTTCTGTACAAAAGAAGCATGGAATAAATATTGTTGCTGATGCCGATGTAGGAATATCATGATTTATTTAGCACACTGCAGCTGTAGATTTCAGCCTGATTTGGAAACTGCATTTTTGTCCATTTGCATTTTTGTTAGGAGAAAAAGTGTGGAGCAATTTTGAAAGAGGAATTTAGTGGTTTTGAAGTGTTTATGCAGCTGAAAACATTCACAATTTTTCTGTGGAAAGAGGATAGTGATGAAAAGAGTAGGTGAAGTTGGTGAGTCTAATATTGCTAGAACCCTTTTTTTCTCTTCCATCTCTCTCATTTCCTTTATTCTGAGTGCTAGAATTTTCAGCAATTTTACCTTCCTCTTAGAGGAGCAAGCTAACTGTGCAAATGGAGATGTAGTTCTGACACAAGTAAGTTGCTTGACAAAGGACTTTATAACTGTTATCCTGAAAATAGTGTGATGAGGAGAAAGGAGGGAAATTGGGTCTGAACAAACATGCTTGTTTCTATAATCTCCACAGCATGGTCACTAACCTTCCTATATCCTTGCAGCAATGCACGGATCTACCTCTGCTCAGGCCTAACCCTTATAAAGGAGCTGGGAATCACATAATGGAACATGAATGCTTCTTGACATACTACCCAGCTTCAGCCAGAAAAACCCACTGATGCTATGGGAGAAGATGCTGGAAAAATTGTGATAAAGGAAGGGTTCTCCTTCTTTTGATAAAATTTCAAATTTCCTTTCCAGAAGTGAAGAGAATAATTGGGCAGAATGAATTGAAGTAATGAAACTCCAAAACATGTTGCCTCTACCAGAAAGCTGATTGGCATGATTTTTACCTTGAAATGGAGTTATAACTGTCCTTTTTATTTACCCATATGCAAGCACACATACATTTTCACAGTTCCTTGGGGTTGCTGACAGCTTATTCTTGCCTTCTGTTGAGTACTATGATCAGAACTGAATGATTTACCTGTCATTCATTTTAAGTGGTAATTCTTCTGTCAATTTTCATAGCCCTCCTGGAGGAGTGCTATAGATAACATTACTCTTGATTCAAGAATTGGGCTCACTTCTATGAGATAATCCAGATTGGAAGCCATACACAAAAGTCCTCCTGTTAGATGTTCACTGTCTGTCATCTATCCAATTCATTACTGGAGAGACATTTGAGGATTTCATTTATATCCAAGTGTGTGTATAGTGTTCTTCTCTATAGGATGTTTGAAAGTAAACCACTAATCAAATTTCTTTTCTCATCATTTTCTGCTATAATGAGTCAGTTTGAGAAAAAACATTACCATAACTAGAATCTCAAAAAGGTTTCATTTTTTTGCTTAGCACCACTTTTCTCCTTCCTGGCTTGCGGCTATTGGCTTCTTGTGTATATATAAGAATTAGTACAACAAACCCATACCAGACTACGCTGTTATTGGCAGAAATTGTCATTTTAGACTGTGCATAAGCAGCAGAAACCTAATCACGACTTCTAACCACTTCTTTTTCTCATTTCAGTTTCCTTCCATTTCAATCTGTTTACATCACAATCAATCTATTTCATTTGACAATCCTTTAAGGGAGTAAAATACTACCCCTTCCACTATTACTACTAATGATAATAACATTCAAAACATACTTCCAACTAAATACTGGGATTCATTATCCTGCATGGTGGGAGAACTGAAACTGGAAAGTTGGAGGTTATATGCCTTTGTCATGTAAATTCAGCTCAAAACATACGAAAAAACACTGCATGTTGTAACAAATTCTTGGAGGTAGGTAATATTATGCCAAGCACTATACTGAGCCCTGGGGTAGAGATACAAGAGAATCCAGTGTACCCTCCTCAGGTCTGGAACTCCCTCCTCCTTCATATCTTACAGTCTACCATTCTTCCCATCTTCATAACCTCCTAAATCACATCTCCTCCAAGATACCTTCCCAGACTAAGCCATTTATTTTCCCTATCTGACCACATCCTGCATCAACTATGAACTTGTCAGTATATCCCTTGTGAACTCTGATAGTCACCCTAGGCCTACAATTCTTAAGTAAATATTCTGAAGCCATAATGCTTTCCCTATAATTAATCTATTTTAATGTCTGGTTTTTAGACTGTGAACCCCACAAGGAAAGGGGTTGATTTAATTCCCATCTATATATTTTTCCCAGTGCTTAGTACAGTGCTTTGCACGTGGTAAACGCATAATAAAATATACTACTGCTATTACTTTCTCCCTTTCTAGACCATCAGCTTCTTGTGGGCAGAGAACATTTATCAACTCTGTTGTATTGTACTTTCCCAAGAGTTTAGTGCAGTACCCTGTACACAGTGAGTACACAATACATACCAGTGATTGCTTGGATAGTACTGTGCATTGGACACCAGGTAATACAGTCACATCAAGTGGGATCAAATATTTTAATACTGCTGTTCTTCAAGGTCAAATATATTGCTTCTAGTGATAATTTGAGCTATGTTTGGAAGCAATGGAAAGACCATGGACCTGGGAGATGGACAATCTGGATTCTAATGGTGGGTCTGCCAAATGCTTGCTCTGTGTCCTTGAGCAAGTCACTTAACACCTCTATGCCTCAGGTTTTTCAACTGTAAAATGAAGATTCAACACCGGTTCTCCCTCCTACTATGAGCCTCATGTAGGAAGGGACTGTGTCCAATCTGATTATCTTGTATCTCCCCCAGCTCTTAGAATAGTGCTTAACGTATAGTAAGCTCTTAACAAATACCATGATATATTTGTCCTTACACTCCATTGCTTCTTCCTATAGCGTACTCACTAAATACTATTGATTGAGGTAATATGGCTATAAATACTGTGGGGATGAGGGTGGGGTGGATATGAAGTACTTAATGGGTGTATAAATCCAAGGACATAGGTGACATAGAAGGGATAGCAAGTAGGACAAAATGAGGACTTAGTCAGGAAGGCTGCTTGGAAGAGATGGGGTTTTAGTATGCCTTTGAAGGTGTGGAGAGTATTGGTATGTCAGATATGATGGGGAAGAGAGTTTCAAGCCAGAAGGAGCAAGTGGCAACTAGTCAGCTGCGAGATAGACAAAATGGAGTTACAGTGGGTATGTTGGTGTTAGAGGAAATTAACCAGGTTAGGTAGGAAGGAAAAAGTACATTAGAGTTAGTAGACTTGTTCCGTATTCTTAAGGAGCTTACAGTATATCAGAGGAAACATATTAAAACATATTACAGGTAGAAAGATACAATAGACTTACAATATAGACATGGATAGGATTATCATGAATGGCAATGCATTTTACCATGGACAGAAATATTAAGGAATGTGATCCCACTTCGTGTCTAAACTTGGTCACTTACCTTTCAAAATATGACAGTGTTCAACTACAAAGAGCTTTCTAAAAATAAAGTTTGGAAACTCGATGTAGAAAAAACTTTTAGACTTGCCATTTCCCAGAATCAAATGCTGTGAACATTCCCACTGCCCAGTATATTACTTTGCACATGGTAGTGCTTAATACATACTATTGCTAGTTACACCTATCACTATTATACCAATTATATCTTCTAGTCAGGCTTCTGTATGCAGATCAGTCAAGGAAAGAGGATTTTCATGAAAATGAGGCTGGTGTTTATCTACCTGGTCTCCTTCCTCTCCTACTAGGACACCTTTTGGGCAATCCTAGCATTGCCCAGAGAGACTCAGATGAAGTTTATGTTGACTGAGGGAATAAAGAAAGAGATACTAAACTTTTGTTCTTGCCTCTCTTCCCTCCCTGCTTCCACAAACAAAAAAGAGATTAAGTAGAACATACTTGTTCTAGTTCCCATGGAGAGATAAATTTGCTTCACTAGTTCTTTAAAAATAGTCTAAATAAAACATTATAATTGGCATCCCTAGAACTAACAGAATGATTTTTAGTTCATTCTAACTGATTTTCTATTTCTTCTTAGCACACAGTATGTTTACTAAACAAGAGTCACTTGTGAATGATGTCTGGTAAAATCAAATTTAAGGCTAAACTTAATTATGTCCACAGATGGTGAAACATAATTGATGACAGTATGTCAATATAAACTGGAAGTAACTATGTCTAAAAATGTATCAACATGAGCAACAAAATAACAACAATATTGAATATGTTACAGAGCTGATTTTTCTTAAATAATTCAGTTTATTCTTATATATGTCTTATCCAAACCCTGTGGTCCACTATTTGTATTGCATTTCCACAGCATTCTTTATTACTTTATTGCTGTCAGAGTCAGAAGTATCAATAAATTAGCTATTTCTTTATGTAGAGGAGCATAATCAAACCTTTTTTTTGTTTGTCTGGGGTGGTTTTTTGTTTTTTGGCTTTTTTTTTCATGAAAAGCTGCTAGGGAAGAACCACCGGTGTCCCCTGAAAAGATAAATCAAAAAAAAAAAGAGAGAGAGAGAGAGACATAACCTTTTCTCTGAATGACTTTGTGTCTACTGTAATCAAGTTAGGCTTTTCCTTATAGTTTTCCATTACTGATCAAGTCTCATTCTTATTTGGTGAATCTTGTAGGAGCAATAGGAAAGCCCAATTAGGTGAAAGTTTTAAAAGAAAAACCTAGTGGAAATTGTAGTTTATTCACTTTTAAATGACTGGAAAGCTCACTGGTCAACTTCAGATAGTTCTATCCACATTACAATTTATGATGTTTAGAGAGCTTAGGATCAGTAAAGCAGAGGATGGCTACCATAGCAACCAACATATAGAGCATGAGATTTGGAACACCCTGAAAGAGAGCAAATCCTATGTTTCTTTCAATAGGATTTGTTGTGTTCTATAGCATTTTAATGAAAACCTTCAGCTCTATTTTACCTTCAGGCTCAAGAGGACTCCAGCAATGGTTGGTGCACTAACCGGACCTGACAAACCTAGGTTTGTCTTATCCCTTGGATGTGGCAATACTAGCCAAACAGTATGAGTAATTTGCACCTTTCCAGTGCAGATAGTGATGACAAGACATGGTCATCTCAGAGTGAATATTGCTGGTTGGAGCCACACAGCTACCCTATGATAACTTTATCTTTTCTCAGCATCTTAACATCAGCCAGGACCACTTTGGAGCCATGGAGACATTGTTCTGTGTGTGTGTGTGTGTGTGTGTGTGTGTGTGTGTGTAGGTGTGTTGTGCCCATCCCATAAAATCACAAGTAGCATTTAAAATTCCAACTGGCTGTGACATTTTTTCTGCAAAAGGTTTTCGTGATAATATAGTTCAAAATGCAGCTCTGGATAAGTTTTAAAAAGTCAATCAGAACTTCTGCTTTATTGACCCCTTTGCCCAGGATCTGTTTGAGGAGATGGAATAATATAAGGTATATAATGAAGGGTAGAGCTTGTCACTTTTGGACTATTTCTACCTCAAGATCCAGACTGAGATGTCCACTCCTGAAGCACACAATTCCTTTTATCCCTTCTCAACAGTTTCCAAAATCATCCCCTATTTCACACTAATCAGAAACAGGATTGCTTAACCTTTAGAATATCTCTTTTCTTCTTTGCTCATTTTGGGAAATATACATTCTAGATCAAGACTGAAGTGCAAAAAATGTTTAAAGAAATTTTAATTAAACATTGTATTAAAGGTGTGATAGATTTGAACCCTCTGAAATCCATATTTCTGAAAATGTAAGAGTATCTTTGTTTTCCAAATTAATGGTAAGTCTTTAAAAAGAACTTAAAATACTGAATAACAGCATGAATCAAAAATGCATATTGATATTTAAGATGCTTTCCATTACAAATCTTTATATTCCATCATCTACATTATTATTTTTCCTTTTGAACTGTCCTCTGTCTTATGTCTTATGTATCATCTGCTAAACTCACTAATTTTCTATCAAATTAGTGGAACAAATATTATCCAGAGATATTTGTAAGCATCAAAGAATAATAGAAAGATAAGCGATAATCAGGGTGAAGATCAGAGAAGAAATCATCCTGTACAAGCTTGGTCACTCTATTCGATATAATGACTGGATTCCTCTTCTCTTACATCATATGCATCCTCACTGTATTGATTCTATTTAAACATTTCATAGGGTGGGTCATGAAATCCTTTCTGATCAAATTACACCAACTTTGTCAGCCTTGAAAACCATCATTCAAAAATTCTTGCCAGAATGAGGGAAAAGACAAATTCCTGATTGGGATACTGGGTTAGGTTTTTTGTCATACCTCGTTCTTTTATAATTTACAGTGATGGAGTCCCTTGCCATTCTTGAGTCCCTGGTTAGGAATGACAAATGAGCCTCAGTCTTGCAAATACCTGAATTAACTGAATACCAATACAGAGAAATTGATTATGTTGCTAGTCGCCTACTCAGCACATCTGCACTCTCTCATCTCTAAGGGTCAAGTTCATCAGCCTCCTCACTGATTTCCCAGCCTCCTGCCTTTCCTGATTCAGTCTATCCCATACACTGCTGTTTAGATCATCTTCCTAAACATTTAGCTCATAGCTCTTCATTTCTAATCAACATCCATTTCCACCCATAATATGTATTAACAGAAGCTCCTTCCCATTATAAGATTATATCCATCTTTTGTATCAGCTGTCCTTCTGCTATTCTACCTCACACTCTTCTCTCCTCATCCTTGGTATATGTATATATGTCTTTACACCCTTAACACTTCGATTTATTGAGTTTAGTCATTTTTTGCAAGATATTCCCCAGGCTGCCATTCTTTCTGCTTCCTGTTGACACTTCCTTTGCTCTACTAAAAACATATAAGTTCACTCCTTAATTCAACCGTATTTACTTAGGACTTACTGTGTGTAAAACACTGGACTAGTGCTTTGTCCTCACTTGCCCCCAACCTCTTCCCAACCATACCAGAATAGAGATACTCTATTGTGTACCTTCTTATTTTCACTTATTTACTCAACTATAATAAATACCCACTCCTCAAGAAATAATTTCTCATGTTAATACCAGGGGTAACCTTGTTCTTCATCCTGTTCCACTATTGTAAATTGTGTCCACCTGCCCCACAATTAGACAGTAAGCCACTGGAGGTCAGGTATGTTTTTTCTTACTGTTCTCCTCTCCCAAGAACTTTGTACAGTGTTCTACATCCAGAGGCAAATTGATAAATATAATGGAAGAAATTGGTAGATAGTTATAAAGAGGAGTTGTAATCAAAATATATTAATGGGAAATGGACAAAAATAAGGATCATTCACTTGATAACTAGTTATGATATGCAGAAGAAAGAGGTGTTTGGTAGTGATATTCTAATTTGAGAAGCAGCATGGCCTAGTGGAAATATCATGGGCCTGGAAGTTAGGGGACCTGGGTTTTAATCCTGACCCCACAGTATATCTGCAGTGTGATCTTGGGCAAGTCACTTAACTTCTCTGTGCCTTAGTTTCCCATTTGTAACTTGGGGATTCAATCCTACTCCCTTCTACTTAGACTGTGAGTCACATGTGAGTCTGGGACTTTGTCCCACCTGATTAACCTTTGTCTACCCCAGAGCTTAGATAGTGCTTGTCACATATTAAGCACTTAAGAAGTATCATAATTAATTAATTGCTTAAAAATGTGCTACTGATTCTGGGGCTTCATTTATCTCTATTAACTCTCTTCAGTTTCAGAAAGCACTTTCCCTCGTGGCTTACTGGAAAGAGCATGGGCTTGGGAGTCAGAGGACGTGAGTTCTAATCCCAGCTCCACCACTTGTCTGCTGTGTGAACTTGGGCAAGCCACTTAACTTCTTTGTACTTCAGTTACCTCATCTGTAAAATGGGGATTAACTGTGAGCCCCACGAGGTACAACCTGATGATCTTGTATCTACCCCAGCAATTAGAACAGTGCTAGGCACATAGTAAGTGCTTAACAAATACCGTAATTATTATCATTATTATCCCTTTATTCACATTGGATAATGAACATGAAAGAGCTCTTGCTGGGGAGGCAGTTGTTCTGGCATTGAACAAAATAGCTTTGATGCCAGTTCCTCAACTTCCACCCTTTCAGGTCTGTATGCTCAAGGTATGTAGATCACACATTCTGGTCTTTCAAAACTTCTAATACTTGTGGCAAATGAACATTTGGAACATTCTGCCCTCCTGTCATTCAATAACAAGCTGAATTTATCAAATAAAACATTCCATATGTACTAAAGATCACTACCAACCACAAAAAAAGGAAGTTCAATTTTTTGTAAATAAAGACATTATAGAAATTCCTGTGCCAATATGGGTTTCCAAATAAATGTTCATACTTAGAAGGATTTTGGCTTCTTTGTGGTCTATATCTGGACAAGGGAGATCTGGCCATTCATTGCCACTCATTCAGCACAGTCTCCCCAAACAGACTTTGACTTTAGCAATATACCATCCAACTAATGTCTTCTGATGAATAGATGCACATTTATTATCGTTCATGTAATAACAATGTTATTTGTTTAGCAAATTACTAAGTGCCAAGCACTGTTCTATGTGCTGGAGTAGATACAAGATAATTGGGTTGTAAATAGTCCCTGTCCCACATAAGGCTCACAGTCTTAATCCCCATTTTACAGATGAGGAAACTGAGGCACAGAGAAATTGTGACTTGCCCATGGTCACACGGCAGACAAATAGCAGAGCTGGGATTAGAATCTGTGACCTTCTGACTCCCAGACCCATGGTCTATCCACTAGGCCATGCTGCTTCCCACATCTGTGTGAACAGTAAGGTTTTGGAACATCTGCTTGTTTGTGTGAATAATGTCTCTCAATCAAAGACATTCATTTTAACTGTGATATGTCAGCAGAATCTGTGCACTAGCTGTCACTGGCAAGCAATCAACAAAAACTTCTTTGTCACCAACAACTGTCATCCAGGTACTTTTTTTTTTTACTGTCCACAATATCCTTCCTTTCCCTCTGACTACTTGTACTTACTTGCTCTGCCCTTCTTAAAACTCATGCCCAAATGCTTCCCCAGTCCCTTCACTAATTTCCATCATGCCCTAAATCAGTTAATAGTACTGTTCTCTGAAGGACACTGAAAGCGAGCAGCCAGAGAGATGAGGAGAACCAGGAGGGGAAAGTGTCAGTGAAGTCAAAGTTGGTGAACATTTTCAGGAGAAGGGGGTGGTCAACAGTGTTGAAGGCACCTGAGAAGTCAAGGAGGATTAGGATAGGGTAAAGGCCAATGGATTTGGCAAGAAAGAGAGATCACTGGTGACCAGTAAGAGGGTGGTTTCTGTGGAGTGAAGGGAATGGAAGCCAGATTGGTGGTGGTCAAGGAGAGAATTGGAGGAGAGGAATTTCAGGCAGCAGATGTAGACAACTTGCTCAAGGATATGTACATCATGCTGTGGAGCTGAGAGAGGTTTGACTGAAGGGTGCAGATCCAAGTGCAAGGGCAACACAGAAAGGGAGTGGGAGTGGGGAAATTAGAATTTAGCTGGGGAAGGCCTCTTGAAGAAGATGTGATTTAAATAAGGTTTTGAAAGTGGGGAAAATGATTGTCTGTTGGATGTGAAGAGGGAGGGAGTTCCAGGCCAGAGGCAGGATGTCAGGGAGAGGTAGGGGGTACATGAGATTGTACAGCGAATAGGTTGTCATTAGAGAAGTGATGTGAGCATTCAGAGTTGTAGTGGAAAATCACTGATGTGAGGTAGGAGGGGACAGTGTGATTGAGTGCTTTAAAGCCCATCATAAGCAGTTGCTGTTTGATGTGGAGGTGGATGGGAAGCCAATGGAAGTTTGTGAGGAATGGGAAAACATTGACTAAATAGTTTTTTAAATAAATGATATGGGCAGCGGAGTGAAGTATGGACTGGAGTGGGGATCAACAAGAGGAAGGGAGTCAGCAAGGAGGCTTATGCAGTAGTCAGGGCAGAGATCAAGATATAGAGAGTAAGTCTGGGAGGCAGCATGGCATAGTGGTAAAAGCACAGGCCTGGAGTCAAAGGACCTGGGTTTTAATCCTAGCTCTGCCACTTGTCTCCTGCGTAATCTTGGGCAAGTCACTTAACTTCCCTGTGTCTCAGTTACCTAATCTGTAAAATGGGGATTAAGACTGTGAGGATAGCCTTAGAGGAGCGAAGTGAGCAGATTGGTTTGAAGTAGGAGATAAGGCAGGAAGGAAATGGTCAATTGTTGCCATGAAGCTGATGTAAAGGAGTTTCTGCTGGATTGGCGGTTTATAAGGAGTGGAGATAAGGACTGTTTTTTTTCCTGAAAAATACAAATAACATAATAAAAGATCAGGGCAGTATACTGAATTATGGCCTGGAGAGAGGAGAGACAGTAAGAAGTCAGGGCAAGGATGGATAATGTTTCTAGGGGGGAGGAGTGGTCCACAGTGTCAAAGGCAGCAGAACAGGTGAGAAGGATTCATTCATTCAATAGTATTTATTGAGCACTTACTATGTGCAGAGCACTGTATGAAGCGCTTGGAATGTACAATTTGGCAACAGATAGAGACATTCCCTGCCCATTGATGGGCTTACAGTCTAATCATGGGAGACAGACAAAAACAATAGCAATATATAGAATCAAGGGGATGTACATCTTATTAACAAAAATAAATAGGGTAATAAAAATATATACAAATGAGCGGATGGAATAGAGGCTATTGGAGTTGGCAACAAGGAGGTCATTGGTGACCTTAAAGGGCTATTTCTATGGATTGAAGGTGATAGAAGTCAGACTCTAGGGGGTTAAAGAGAAAATTTATGCTGAGGAAGTCAAGGCAATGGGTGTAGACAACTTGCTGAGTTTGGAGAGAAATAATACGAGCAAGATTGGGCAATCACCTGACGGTGTTGTGGGGTCAAAGGAGAGTTTTGTTAGGTTAAGAGATGTTTGGGCATATCTGAAGGCAAGGGTAAGAAGACATAGGAAAAGTGAGCTGTGGGAAAATGGCAGTCAGGGAAATAAGAAAGAGGAGTAATTATTTTATTAGGTGGAAATTGGTGAGGTTGGAAGCATGGGTGGAGGGGGTAGAATTAAGAGGAAGCAGGAGTTCTCCTGAGGAAGGAGGAACAAAAGGCTGGAGAGAAGCAAGGGAAAATTTAAAGTTGTGAAGCAAGTTAAAAGTTTGAAACCACTATCATGGACAATGGACATAGGAGTTATAGATTAGCAAGCCATACCCCTTTTGTTGTTTTCTTTTGGGGCTAGGAACTGTTCTATTCCTTCCCCCTTTTCCTTTGAGTCAGAGAGAGTGAAATAAGTTAAGATTCCCTTGGCAAATAGCAGCAGTGGAGAAGTATCATCTGCAGTGAGTTTGGGCCTACTGACAGCAAGGTGAAGACTGGAGACAAGATGGATGGGAGTAAGGTTGACAGTGTGTGATATTTGGGTTGTGTGGTTTGGGGCAGCAGTAAGAAAGGAAAACAGATTTGTAGGTTGACTAGGAGAGAACCAAGTGAAGTCCAGGAACCTCAAGAACTACACCTTCTACTCCCTGCTCTGTCACCTACTGGCTACTCCTCCTCCTGCTGGAATTCACTGCTGGTTTCAGGTGCATGATAAATCCATGGTTTGCTAATCTGTGATTTCTACAAGTGAAAAGATTTCCGGAAAACCTTTGGTGTTCAGATTTTTCGGGTAAAATATTGGTTTACAATCTGTTCCTCTCACTCCTTCTTATTGTTGGTTCTTCCAGGCAGGATATGATTGGTTGGTAAATGTGCCTTTTAAAGAGGCAAAGTAAAGCCTTGCAAGTCATCTGATATCTATTTGTCTTGCTCTTATCTGAGAAACACTTTAAAGAACACTTTATTGAAGCAGAACCTCAAACAATGTGGCATAAGGAATAGATAACAGCTGAAGAGCCCAGCAGGTTGGTTTGCAACAATTTGCAATGTGGTGCTATCACAGAGCAGAATGTTCAAAAAAGCTGTGACACTAAAAACTAAGAAAATGAATTTGGATAAAAAATGCAAGAGTGATAAGAGATAATCTCTTCTTGCACTTGCACATTATGAAGTTGGACACTGTCAGACATGCATTGATTTTTATCATCTAAGCACACTGACTGATAATGTCTCAGATCAGTATCATCAACTTTACACTCTCTCTCTTTCTAGGTACATATATATGCAAGCAGAGGAAAAGAGATATCCCCCCTGATTATGCCCATTAGGGTTGGCCCAATTTCCTAAATCCCTTTAATAATAGCCAGTTCATGACCAAACCTATTTCCCAATTTTAAGCATCCAGTCTCAGCGATAGCCAGGGCCAGCCTGAGCACAGCCTCTCAGCATGTCTGCCTCTCTTCTGCTCTCAGAAGCCCCAGATATGCTCACTAGTCTCAGGATGCATCAGGAATCACCACTTGTCATCAGTGGGCACCATTTACTGGAGATTGACCACAGATGTCTGGTGGGCACTTTGGAAGGAGACCTGGTCAGTTCAGCACCCAGGGGACCCACCTGACCCTCGCTAACAGGGATGCCCCAGATAGTTAAGGACTCACTCTCTAGACTGTAAACTCCTTGTGAGAAGAGTGCATGTCTATCATCTCTGGAATATTGTACTCTCCCAAATGCTTAGCACGGTGCTCTACGCAGAGTAAGCATTCAATAAGTACCATTGATTGATTGATTGATCCTCCTTTGGAGGAGAGAGCCCCAGGTCTGTACCTGAGGGAGACCATTCATTAAGTCCCCACTGCATGGCATAGGGAATAGAACACGGGCCTGGGAGTTAGAAGATCATGGGCTCTAATTCCTGCTCTGCCGCTTGTCTGCTGTGTGACCTGGGGCAACTCACTTAATTTCTCTGTACTTCAGTTATCTCATCTGTTAAAGGGGGATAGAAATTCTGAGCCCTATATCAGACAAGGACTGTGTCCAACCTGATTTGATTGTATCCACCCCAGCTCTTAATACGGTGCCTGAAACATAGAGCTTAACAAATACCATTATTATTATTATTATTTTGTACAATTATTCATCCTTAACACATTTTGGTCTTTAATTTTTCATTGGTCAATCCATATGTTTCCTCTTTGCCCTTCCATCATCTATGGCTGGGGTCTCCTAGGGATCATGGAGAGGGATCCTTCTTGGACCTGGGGCCCCCTTTACCAGGTGCTTGTCTGTCTATTCCATACTTGGTGAGAAACAATGTTGCCTCTTGGAAAAAGCATGGGTCTGACAGTCAGAAGGCCTGATTTTTAATCCCTGTCTGCTATGTGACCTTGTACAAGGCACTTATCTTCTCTATGCCTCTTCTGTAAAATGGGGATTTTATACTGGTTCTCCTTCCCCCTTAGATTGTTAGCCCCATGTGGGGCAGGGACTGTGTCTGACTCGATTATCTTGCATTAACCTTAGAGTTTAGTTCAGTAGAAATAATAACTGCTTAACAAACAATAATTACTCTTAGTTCTTAAGTGCTGCTCGTTTGCAGCCCAAGAGGCCTTTCCCGACTAAAACCTTATTTCCCCTAGGCCCTCTCCCTTCTGTGTCATCCTTGCCCTTGGATTTCCTCCCTTTATTCACTCCACCCTCAGCCTCACATTACGTGGGTCCATATCTAATTTATTGCAATGTCTGTCTCCTGCTCTAGACTGAGTTCCTCATGGGCAGAGAATGTGGCTACCAACTCTGTTGTAACTCCATTATAGTGTCTTCTTCCAAGTGCCTAGTAGAATGCTGTGCATACAGCAAGTGCTAAATAAATATGATTGATTGATTGATTTGCACTTTTTCATAGTGGCTCCTTGAGTAGAAAAGTAGGGAACAGCTTCCACAGAATCCTCCACTTTGGTGCTTTCCCCTATAGAGATATGTGTCTATATGCACAAACATATAAACATACAAACACATCTGTGTATATATATATATCTATATATATCTCTCTATATGTAATTATATATACATATATGTATATATGTATATATATCCAGAACTCACTTCGACATAGTTACTATGCCTTCAAAATTATCAGAGTGTGAATAGCATGAGCAATATAATTTTAAGTGCATTTGAAATCATAGAGGGAAAGCAATTCAGTTCTTATAAATACATTTTGTAAATGATTGTCCTTGTGAGCATCCAGCCATAGGAAATGCCTGAACATTTTATATTCAAGACTAAGCCTAGTTGTATGCAAATTGAAATATTGCTCTTTGGAGATCGATTAGTAAACTAAATATGGTTGTGGCAACTAAGTTTTGCAATGCTAACAATTGCACAGATTCTACCATTATGGTAGTTTTATGTGAATGAGATTCACCTCTGGATAGAGCAAAAGATATATTACTCTACAAAGAAAAGAGAAAATAAAATTTAAGAAAGTGCTGTTCACAAAAAGAAAAACAAAACAAAATGCCTATATTTTTACACTTAGAAAGCTTTAAGTACATGATAGTTCAGCTCATTAGATGGGATATCTGCACTGCTGAGTGTCAGAGAAAGGAGTAGGAGAAAGAATTAACCAGCTGTCTCTCATTATTGTTATTCTCAGTTTTAAGTTAACATCTTTGCCCATAAATTTAATTTAGGTCAATCAATCATATTAAGTGAATACTTCTGTTCACAGAGCACTCTACTAAGCATTTAGGAAAGTACAGTATAATGGCTTTTGTAGAAATGTTCCCTGCCCACAAGGAGTTCAGTCTGAAGGGGGAGACAGATTATATAAACTCATTATGGACGGAGAACGTCTGCTAACTCTGTTATATTCTACTCTCCCAAGCCCTTATTGTAGTGTTCTGCACATAGTATGTGCTCAGTAAATATGACTGAATAATTGATAGTAAAATGAATTATGAATAGGAACAAAAGTACTGTGGGACAGAAGGTGGAGTAGTAGGTAATACAGGAGGGAGAGGGAGTAATGAGGGCTTAATTAGGGAAAGCCTCTTAAAGAGATGTAATTTTATTAAGGCTCTGAAGGTGGGAAAAGTGACCATCATTTGGATATGAATGGGAAGAGACAGAACATGAACAAGGGTTAGGAGATGAGATAGATGAGATTGAGGTACAGAGAGAAGGTTGGCATTAAATGAAGTGAAGTGTGCAGGCTGGTTGTAAAAAAGATACCAATGAGGTAATATAGGAGGGGGCAAGGTGATCGAGTGTTTTAAAGCCAATATTATGGAATTTCTGTTTGTGGTGGTGGTAGATGGGCAACTACTGGAGGCTCCTGGGAGTAGTATAGTGGTAATAACCTTCATTAAGCACCTATTTTGCACAAAGCACTATACTACATGCTGGGAGAGACTACAAGGATCAGATATGGTCTCTGGTTTTCAAGCGTCTCCTAATTGAGAACCAGCATGACCTAGTAGAATAGAGCATGGGCCTGGAAATCAGAAGGACTTGGGTTCTAATCCAGGCTCCACCACTTTGCTGTGTGACCTTGGACAAGTTACTTAGCTTCTCCATACCTCAGTTACCTCAGTAAAATGGGGACAGTGACCCTCATATGAGACATGGACTTGGTCCAACAAGATTAGCTTGTATCTAGCCTGGTGTCAGTAGGGTGCCTGGCACATAATAAGCATTTACAAATACCATTAAAAAAATCCAAGAATGAAGACAGGAGAGAGGACTGACAATAGACTTAAAAATAAAAGTGAAGTAGTAAAACAAAAAAAAAAAGACAAGGGCAAGGATGATTATGCAAAATACAGGCAAAATAATTGGTAGGGATTTGTGGATAGAGGGGAAGATGCTCATGTTACTCATGGCTCAGAGTCCAACAAGTGAATGCCACAGTAAAATATCATGCTATGTGTCTCTGTAATGGAGAGTTTTATCTCCACAGTCTATAGGTCATAGGGTGATATTAATGCTGAATATTAAATTTATTCCATATAGAATCATGGGATAAATTACCTGCTGGGGAATTCAATTGGAAATATACCCTTCAAGATGATATAATTTGTAGTCATGCCAGGCAAATATCTAAGAGATAATAGAGCTGGTCCTATGTCATTACAAATCTACCCTCAAATCAATTCTTGGTTAAGGAGAGAATCCCTGAAATCCAACTAGTAATGGTTGAGATACCCACATTGTCTGGGGTTGTGTAGAGTAGGAGAAGTGTGATAAAGAGTTCTGCTTCTTGGAATGCCTGATCAATGTCTAATTTGAGCCTCAGTCTTTTCACTGAGTAGCTCAAGGACTCTAAGTCATCTTCAAGGACAGGAGGACAGATACCTCCTACTGCAAAATGACATTTTGATATCAATTGGGAAATAAATCCAGAAGAAAGCTTTAGTAATGTCTAGTCATTTAACACTTTAAAAAATAAGGTAAAGAGAACAAAGGAACTGTAAGAGCAATAAAACTAGCAATGGCCACAGGGAAGGAATAAGTTGATGACAAGAAAATACCCAGAAGTTAAAACCATATACTTTAAATGAAAATGTGACCAGTGGCACGCTACTTTCACAAACCATATATAGTTCTATAACTCTTTTTCTGAAAAATGACTTCTTATCAAGTTTGAGTGCTTTGCATTTTTTTAAATCGAAGTATTCCCATACTCATAGAACTGTAGTCCAGAATGATATATTCAGTTAGATTTTACATCTTATTTTTTAAGTTGCATTAATTCTCAAATCTGTGTTTGAAAAAAACAAGATTATAAATTTAAAATATGTGACAAATTTCCCTGTTAAATGTGAAAGTTGACACTACAAAAGCTTCATCCAGATATTATTAAATAATTACTGCAGATCAGGTTGACTTGCAGGAAAAGGTCCATTTATTTTAATCACAGCCACTTTGAAATCAAAAGGACATTTTTCTGTATGTAGAGTCAAGGGATTTAATTAAAACTCAAGAATATTTTTCTCATTGAATACATGCTTTTGAAAAGCAAGTGTTGAGTATATCTTAATTTTATTCAGTAACATAAGTACATTGCAAAATGCAGGTCCTAATATGCCCTACTAGATAGAGGGAGACTGGGATGCCTTAAATCAGTAAAAAGTTACTTTCAAGGAATTAAGTGGGTAGGAGAGGTGTTGCTCTTCTCCTTCAGGGCTTCATGAAGATTGAGATGCTAAAGGGCAAGTTTAGAACTAGGGACAGATCCTTGGTCGAATGCATTAGATCAGCAAGGTGCTATTCTTATTTGCAAAAAATGCAAAGTCACATCAGCCAAATAGCCACTCATTTAATCAATGGTATTTATTGAGAGCATACTGTGTGCAAAGCACAGTACTAAACGCTTGAGAGAGTAGAATACAACAGAGATGGTGAACATGTTCCCTGCTCTAAAGGAGTTTACAGTTTGGAGGGAAAGACTATATTAATTTTAAATGGATTACAGATATGTACAGAGGTGCTGGGGGCCTGAGGGTGGGGTGAATGTCAAGTGCTTAAAGTTTATTCATTTGATTAATTCAATTCAATCATATTTTTTGAGTGCTTACTGTTTGCAGACCACTGTAC
This sequence comes from Ornithorhynchus anatinus, assembly GCF_004115215.2. Classification (NCBI taxonomy): domain Eukaryota; kingdom Metazoa; phylum Chordata; class Mammalia; order Monotremata; family Ornithorhynchidae; genus Ornithorhynchus; species Ornithorhynchus anatinus. The sequence goes on from NC_041729.1 coordinate 115,942,716, forward strand.
TAAGTACTTGATCTCCCAATTCAACAATAAATAGGCAAATTCCCTGCCTATAACAAGCTTACAGTCTAGGAAGAGACAGATATAAATTACAGCTTTGTACATAAATTACAGGGTACAGATCCACGTACATAGGTGACACAGAAGAAGAGATAGTATCAGAGATGAGGCTTTATTTAGAATAAGTCTTAAAATGTGGAGCCAGTGGTGATCTGTCGTAGATGAAGTGGGAGGGAGTTTCAGGCCTGAGGGTGGACATGGGCAAGTGTTCGGCAGCAAGGCAGATGAGATCAAGATACAGTGAGCTAGTTGGCATTAGAGGAGCAAAGTGTGCCTGGTTGAGTTGTAGTAAGAAATCAAGGAAGTAAAGAAGAAAGGGTCAAACTAATTGATTGCTTTATAGCCAATGTTAATGATTTTCCTTTTGATGCAGAGTTGGATAGGAAACCACAAGAGGTTCTTAAGGAATGGGGAAATATTGACTGAACGTTGTTTTAGAAAAATGATCTGGGCAGCATCATGGATTGAAGTGGGCTAGAGTGGAAAGGAGCAGGAGGCAGAATAACAACAAGGAGGTTGATGCAACGAGGTTGATGCAACAGTCAAGTTGGGATAGATGAGTCATTGGGTGATCATAGTAGACAAGACATAGTAGACATAGTACATCGATATAGACAAAAGGGTGAATTTCAGTTAGTTTATATAGTTTAATTAGTTCAGAAGCTACAGAATAAATATATGGGTTGAATGAGAGAAATGAGTAGAAGATAATTGCCAAGGTTAAAGGCTTGGGGAAACTGAGGGGATAATGGTGCTATCTACTGCAATGAGAAAGGCAAAGCGAGGACAGGTTTTGGGTGGAAAAATGCGAAGTTCTCCTTTGGACATATTATGTTTGAAAAGTACCATGGCCTAGTGAATACAGCATGAACCTGGAACTCAGAAGAACCTGGGTTCTAATCCAGATTCCTCCACTTGCCTGCTGTGTGACCTTGGGAAAGTCACTTAACCTCTCTGTGCTTCAGTTACCTCATCTGAAAATGGGGACCAAGACTGTGAGACCCATATGGAAGATGGGCTGTATACAACAAGATTAGCTTGCTCCTAATGCTAAGGAATGGGGAAATATTGACTGAACGTTTGTTTTAGAAAAATGATCTGGTGTTTTGTACAATGTCTGGCACATAATAAGCACTTAAATACCACGAAAAATAAGTTTGAAGTATCAGCAGGACATCCAAGTAGAGATGTCCTGAAGGCAGAAAGAAATGTGAGACTGCAGAGAAGGAGAGAGGTAAGAACTGGAGAGGTATATTTGAACATCATTCACCTAGAGATGTTCACTGAAGCCATGTGAATATGAATTCTTCAAGTGAGTGGTATACAGGGAGAATAGAAGGGGACTCAGAGCTGAGCCTGGAGGGACTCCCACAGTTAACAGGTGGAAAACAATGGACGTGCTGGCAAAAGAGTCTGAGAAGGAGTAGTCAGAGAGAGAGGAGGAGAACCAGGTGTGGACAGCATTATTGAAGACAAGCTTGCAAAATGTTTCCAGAAGAAGGGGTTGGTCTATGGTGTCAAAGGCAGCTGAGCGGTTGAGGAGGGTTAGCAAGTAATAAGACACCATTGGCTTTGGCAAGAAAGAGGTTATTGGAGACCTTAGTAAGGTCCATTTCCATGGGAGGAAGCCAGATTGGAAGGGAGTCCAGAGTTGGTCTTTCAGCCACACTCATAATAGGATTTTAATGGACCATTCTTGAAAACTAAGTGTAACCTCAGAAACACATACATATTTGCATACATATATTCATAAACATGTGCTTACATGTATTCAGAGAAAGAGAGGAAGAAAGAAAGAAGGAACAGGGAAAGAGCAGGCTGTGGCAAAGTAGAAAGATGATATTTACTTTCTCCTACATATTTCAATATTCTTTCCTCTTGTAAATATGACTTTCGGATTTTTGGCTTCAGGTATATCCTTGTGGTCTCTTGGTCTAGTCTTACATGTAGCTGTAAGACAAATAGAGATGATGAAGAGGGAGAATGACTTTGATGTGTGGGTGTAAAATAGCCTTAATGCTTGTTAATTATGTAATGGAAATATTGTGTGAAGCAGTAATTTGTAATCTAAGCATTCTTGATTTTTCCTTATTTAATGAAGAGGTTGAGCTCCAGTATGTAGTTCTAGGGGGATTGGCAGAGTTGCCAAAAATTAGGACATCATGACATGTTTAGGATAATGAATTTTATCATATAAATTTCTACAGATCCTAAATCACGTTTCCTTCAAAATAGAAGGCGATCAGGTTCAATCACTGGGGAATCTGCCCTTCTCCTGCTAATTTTTGAAGTTAACCTAAAAAATGACAAACTGAGTGAGGCCTATGGTTCATTCAGCCAGATATTCTGTCAGTAGTATCAATCAATAAATAATATTTATTGAGTTCTTAATGTGTGCATTTCAAGCTTAATAGGGTGCTTGGAGAATGGTGAATGGCTGCCCTCCCTGACATCAATCTTAATATTTAGGGATGTTCCATCGCTAAATATTTTGATCTCTAAGCTTTTACTATAATTTATCATATTTTTCTCTGACACCGTATGTACTTCTAGTACATGTATTTTCCCAAGTACTACCTAAAGCTGCTGATATTTTAATGTTAATCTGCCAAATTCTCAGCAGAAACAAATTCCCATGCCTAATTATGGGTGAATGATGAAATATTTCCTTCTGTTTGTGAATTCCATCAGGAATTTTTACTACTAAAGTCAAAGAAACACTTAGCTTAATTAAGTTTATTCTCTTTATAGATCTGATCAAATTGGTGGTGAAAAATTAATAAAGAAGGATCTTGATGGGTGCGTATGCATTGCACACTTGGAAGAATGAAGTACTTGAAATGTGAGACTCAGATCCACATTGATTCTTTCATTGCTTCTGGTCCTTTTCCAGTAATACATTAAAGTGCACATAAATTCCTCTCTTGGGAAGTGGCATTACTTATTTTCTACTTTCTTACCTTGGTTCTGCATTTTTCCACCTCAATTAAAAAAAAAAATCTGTTGTTATTCCCACTACATTTTTTCAAAGATTACATTGGATATTTAAAGAAGAAGAAAGTTTAAAATATAATTGAAATGGTCTGTTTCATTGCTTTCTGTTATAAATTATCTTTGGTAGATATTGCCAATTGCTCTGCATCAGACTAAAACCAACTTGTGTGCACCCATCCCACAACAGTAGCACAGATATACATGGCTCAGTGGAAAGAGCACTGGCTTGGGAGTCAGAGGACATAGGTACTATTTCCAGCTCTGCTGCTTGTCAGCTTTGTGTCTTTGTGCAAGTCACTTAACTTCTCTGTGCCTCAGTTCCCTAATCTATAAAATGGGGATTAAGACTGTGAGCCCCATGTAGGACAACCTAATCATCTTGTATCCCCCCCAGTGCTTAGAACATTGATTTGCACATAATAAGTACTTAACGAATACCATCATTATTATTATCCTTATGTTCTTGATATATGTCTCACTACCAGATATTTTAAATGAGATTCATGAGAAAAATGCTTAGAAATTTCAAAAAATTAATGCAACTACACCAGAGGACCTATGGAAAAGACTTCATTTATCTAGAATGAATTGGGTGAGGGCTGTCTGCTAGAGAGTGCTTTTAAATTGAATTAAATCAGAATATTTTAGCCATTAATTTCCAGATGGGCTACTGTTTTTCAGAAGTCTCTCAGCCATACACAGTGTCCTTCTAAAATGTAGTGCCTTTGGACTATAGGATTTAGTTCTCTTTTATCTATAGTTCATCAGCAGCCCTCTTCCAAAGGAACCCCTGTAATCTATACCATCATTAAGTAGTGTTCATATGAAATTAAATAACTCTCCATCTGGAAGGGACTTCAAGAGGTCACTACATGAGATGCCTGCTTTAGAGACCATTTAAATGGAATATAGCATTTAAAATTACTCAATTTATACATTTGTATATTTTTGTTCCTAGTTTCTTTTATTTTTTCCAATTTGCTATATAGCCGTTAATGCTCCAGGTTAGTAACAACAGCTTATGACACCATGAGCTTTGATAGTATACTCTAAGGCACACATAGGCCCAGAATAGAACCTTTCTAATGAGCCAGAAAATTAGGCCATATCTGAAGGACAATTGATCTTTGCAATATTTATATATTTTGTATATAATTTTGTATATTTCTAGTGTTTCATCCCTGTAACAACCAGTCCTTTTTAACATCAACCTTAAGTATCTCTTACTATGGTCTAAAACCAATTCAATAGTAGTACAATTAGTGTGGTTACCTCAATATATGTAAATACTGTTATCACAAAGCACATATTCTAAAATCTGGAAAAAATATCTGAGTTTCAGAAAAAGAAGAAAATCTAGCTGGGTGCTGCTGCAGCCTCTTGTGAACTATGGCTATAAATCAAAGTGTTGATTAATCTGCTCTTTATTTTGACACAATCCAAATTTAAACATGCCCAGACTGTTTACTAAACTTTTCTGAGGCAAAAACAAGAGACTACCATGTTCACAAATTCTTCTTATTTGTTTAGCCTGACATTTCATATAGTATATTATCTTTTTTATCTTCTAATAGACCATCTAATAGGTCTGGGGAAAGGTGGTTTTTTTTTTAAGGTATTTGTTCAGAGCTTACTATGTGTCAAACACTCTTCTTGGCTCTGGGGATGGGTACATGGTAAATAGGCTGGGTATAGTCCTGGTCCCATTTGGGACTCACAGACAAAATATGAGGAAGAACAGGTATTGAATCCCCATTTCACACTTGTTTTCATCTTGGCAAAAAATGGCCAGTGATTAACAAGTCTACCAGATCATTTGCCCTTCAGATACAGCCTAATATTCTGGCTCCATCAGAAAGGTTCTATTCTGGGTCTATGTATGCCTTAAAGTACACTATCAAAGCTCATGGTGTCATAAGCTGTTGTTACTAACCTGGAGCATTATCGGCTTCATAGCAAATTGGAAAAAATAACAGATAAACAAGGAAAAAAATAGCTTGTCTTACCAATTAATAGCAAAAACATAAACATTTAAATTAGGACATTAATATTACTTGGGATAGCTCAAATGTACATGTCTACTTTTTCATTCTTCTCAGAGAATAGAACTGGAACCTTTTAAATGGAACCTTTAAATTAGTCTCACTAGTATTTTCTACTAAATTTATCTATACAGAAGCATATTTTTGCAAAATGCAGACCCTCTTTCTTGGGGCATACAGCCATAAAGTAAAAGTTCGAATGATTATCTGGTAAATTGAGACTTAAATAATAGTCAATCCAGACAATTCAGGTTAGAAGTGGATTTCTCAGAAAATTACTCAATCTTTCACCTTATTTTGTGTAAACATTCCTTAATGGAACATATAGGCCAATTGGGACCCAGAACAACTTGGAAATTAAGAACTATGCAAAGGAAATCAAGCAGCATGTCTAAAATAAGTTTAATATGATCTGCCTTTTATGATTTGTGATTTTATTTTAATGATCATCTGTTTTCCTACGGAGGAACATTGAATAAAACTGGATCTCCAATCCTTCTTACACAGTGTGAGGAAATATTGTAGGTCATGCTGGTCTCGGGTCAAATCCAGCTCTAGGGATTTCTAAGTCTGAGGGAAAGAAACAAGAATGAGAACTCATAACTCCTGCTTGGCCTCAGTTAGAACCCCAAATTTCTGCCAATACTTAGGTTTCACTCATTCCCAGGCTGGATGTGTAAGCACTATGTCTCACTTTGCCCATTCCTTTGACTCTCTCCACCTAATGACCAAAACATTTGACCATTAGAGATGGGATGGAACTGGGGACCTCCAGGGAGCAGAAAATATTTTAAAGGTGGATTAGGGACAGAGAAAGTAAGAGTGGCCAGAAAGACTCCAGGAGAGAAAGAATGGGAAAAAAAATTGGGAGAACAGATAGTGGAGTCTCAGGGTAAAGGAAAAAGAGAATGGTCAAAGGTGAAGAATAGAAAGGTAAAGGAAATTAAAGACAGACATACCGAAGAGGTAGAAGAGACTTAGCTCCTTCACCATGGCCGGTGTGTTGTCCCCCACTGCCTTTCACCCAGACTGTGCAGTTTGGCTAGCCTGAGCAGCAGCCACCTCAGGGAACAACATTTCCCTGGTGGCAGCCAGTGGAAGGAGTTTCATTGTTGTATTGTTTTATTCATTGTTTTATTATTGTACTCTCCCCACTGCTTAGTACAGTGGTCTGCACACAATAAGCACTCAGTACAATTGGAATTCGATTAATTGAATGTCAGCAATGGATGCTTATGCTTGGCCATAAATTATTACTGGCACTTGGCTGGACAAATTGGATCATTCTGCTCATTTTGGAAGTAGATGTTTGTAAATCTGTCACAAAATGTTATCCACTTGTCCTGAGGAGTCCTATTATCACCCACAAAAGGCCAGTTTTATCATTAAGGTGATGGTGTAGCTATACTATCTTCCTCTTTTTCTAGTCCTCCTCCTTCTTTCCTTTTTCATCTTCCTCCTTTTCCTCATCAGCTGTGCCACCTGCCTTAATGTGTCCTCTTTTAGGTTGATTCTGTAATGGGACAGAACCCATGAAGGAGAGCTCAAGCCATCCAAATTAGGACATTTGATCCTAATGTCCTTACACTTCCAAATCCCCAAAATAGACTGTAGGTTAATTGTCAACAGGGAACATGTCTATGAACTATGTTATATTGTGCTCTCCCAAGCACTCTAGAACTTCTAAAATATACTGATTCCTAAAGTTATTGATTCCCAATTCTCTCTCAACTCCTCCCTCTTCCCAATTCAATATTCATTCATTAGTAACAACTTTCTTGCTATATTTCTAGCCCAGGTCTAAATGATATTAAGACTCATGTTCTATCCTCAAATCATTTTCAGTGATGGGATGAATTGTATTAACTTGTTGATAAGAGAAAGTTGGCATAAAATAGCTTAGTGAGGAAATAAGCAGTATAACTTCTGGAGGTAACTGATCAGATTATTCAAAGAAGCAAATATTCAATCGTATTTCTTGAACTCTTACTGTGTGCAGAGCACTGTACTAAATGCTTGGGAAAGTACAATACAACAATAAACAGTGATATTCTCTGCCCACAATGAGCTGTGAGACCCATCACCTTCATTTTATATATGAGGTAACTGAGGCACAGAGAAGTTAAGTGACTTGCCCACGGTCACACAGCTGAAAAGTGGCAGAGCCGGGATTCGAACCCATGACCTCTGACTCCCAAGCCTGGGCTCTTTCCACTGAGCCATGCTGCTTCCAGTAGAAAACATAGTGCTGGTGTCAGCCATTCCTTAAGATATTTCTGTTTAGTAAGGATTGAGGGAGGGTCTTTGTCACTTTCTTGCAAAAATCAGGGGAAAAGTAAAAACACAATATAAAACAATAAAAAGGAAAATAAAACTGTAAAGTTGATTTTTTTTAGAACTAGAGACAATGGGAACAGTTTAACAGAGGTATGTTCATTCATTCAGTCGTAGTTATTGAGTGCTTATTGTGTGCGGAGAACTGTATGAAGAACTGTATGAAGCACTTGGAAAGTACAATACACTAATAAAGAGAGACAATCCCTGCCCACAGCAGGCTCACAGTCTCGAGGGAGACAGACATCAATACAAATAAACAGGCATCAATATAAGTAAATAGAATTATAGATATATGCTTATATACCTAAGTGCAGTGGGGCTGGGGGTGAAGAGCAAAAGGAGAGAGTTGTGATACGGAAGGAAGGGGGAGCTGAGGAAAAGTGGGACTTAGTCTGGGAATGCCTTTTGGAGGAAGTGCACCTTCAGTAGGGCTTTGAAGGGTGGAAGAGTGATTGGTGGATTTGAGGAAGGAGGGTGTTCCAGGCCAGAGATAGATGTGGGCCAGTAGGCAGAGACAAGATAGGGGCACAGTGAGGTGGTTAGCATCAGAAGAGCGGAGTGTGCGAGCTGGGATGTAGAAGGAGAGAAGGAAGGTGAGGTAGGTGGGGGCAAGGCAACGTTAAAGCCAATAGTGAGGAGTTTTTATTTAATATGGAGGCAGATAGGCAACCCCTAGAGATATTTGAGGAGTGAGGCAACATGCCCAGAACATTTCTGTAGACGGATAATCTGGGCAGTGGAGTGAGTATGGACTGAAGTGGGGAGAGGCATGAGGTTGGAAGGTCAGAAAGGAGGCTCATTCAGTAATCCAGTTGGGATAGGATAAATGACTGTACTAAAGTGGGCCAGGGCCTACCAGGCCTCTTGTTGCTATCTCAGGATGAAGTAGAATATCACACTGGCCACTTGTACTTCTGGAGAGGTTGGATGGCCTGGTCCCATGGGTTGTCCTATTGAGAGACTACCTTCAGGCAACTGCCACTCCAATATTCCTAGAGAAAAGTCATCTACCACTCATCTCTGTGAGCCATCATAAGGTCAGTCAGCCCTGCCTAATGCTGTATAATAACTCCACTTCCAGGTAGCTCAACTGTGTAAATGTTCTCTTTTCTGGGAAATGGCAGCTTCCAATCAATCAGTAATATATGTTGAGCATTTACTGGGTGCAAAGCACTGTATTGTCCTGTAATACTAGGAAAACTGTACCATCTGTTAATGGAAGGACATTGAAAGCAACTATTTTATGTTTTAAAATAGCTTAAAATTGTAAGAATAAGGACAACAGCAGCTACTTGGGAGAATACACTTCTTAAGGAATGTATAAACTAATAGCAAAGTCAGTATACAAAGACTATTTACAAATAAATGGTAGAGAAAAAACAAACAGATGTAGCAAAACAAACAAAAATCTCAGGATGTCAGAGATTATGCCTTGTTCAGCAGCAAATAAATTCCATTTTTTAAAATTTCACTAGCTCTGAAGTACATGATACTAAAGACATGACCTAAGGTTTACCTAAAGTGTAGCATTAGGTAAATGCAAGAAAAATTCTTTATTACAAAAAGATGGTCAGTTCAATGTCTTGTTGCCGTTTCCTTTGGACGAGATATTGGTGGAGCAAAAGAGCATTATGGAAAAGTATTATTATTTTGTACATGAGATGAAGTAAATGTTGGTATTGAAATGAAATGAAAACTGCTGCTAATAAAGTGTTTCAATTCACTGTGAAATGCTCCAGAAATCTATAATTATTAAGATCCCACAGTTCAGTAGCCCCAGTGGTAAATCTTCAAGAGACAACCAATTTCACTGGCAACTGCCCATCCAGAATTACTCCCTGAAACATAGGGTAAGTGTTGTTTGTCCAGTGAGAAAATAAAATTTTATTATGCTTCTTTTCTATCCTGAGAGTTCTATTCTCTTTTCCTTTCTTTTTATTAAACCAATTGTTGAAAGATAATGATCTTGCTATAAAGATAAAAGCAAGCAAGGAATATAAAAGCATTGAGTGTTCATCATAAAATTTGTTGTTGTCTGATAAATAGACAAAAAAGTAAATCTTATTAAATCTTATTAATGCTATGGGTAGGGAATAAAGTAGCAAATCATAGTTGAGGAAAAGAAAAAAAATCAATAGACCCATTCACCAAAGATAAAGCAGTGAAAAACAGACATAATTGACCTTTTTAGTACTTTACTAAGAAAAATATTTTATCTTGTGGTTAAAATTAGAAGCAGAACCCCCAGCAAATTTTTCATGAAGAATTTTCATTGGTAAATCTAGGCATATTTTATAGAATGCATTCCTCTAGCAGGTTTCTCTTCTATGCTAAGGTATCAAATATATGAGCAACCTTTTCTACCATATGTCGATGAAGTACCATCTGTTGTAGGAAGGGCATTGGAAACAATTAATTTATGTTTTAAAATATCTTAAAATTGTAAAAATTAAGAGAATTCATGCATTCATTCAATTGTATTTATTGAGCACTTATTGTGTGCAGAATACTATACTAAGTGCTTGGAAAGTACAATTCGGCAACAGATCAAGACAAATCCCTACTCAACAATTGGATCAAAGATAGAAGGGGAGACAGACAACAGAACAAAACAAGCAGACAGGCATCAATACCATCAAAATAGATAAATAGAATCATAGATATATACACATCATTAATAAAATAGAGTAATAAATACGAACAAATATGCACAAGTGCTGTGTGGAGGGGAAGGATGTAGAGCAGAGGGAGGGAGTAGGGGCAGTGGGGAGGGGAGGAGCAGAGGGAAAGGGGGGGACTCAGTCTGGGAAGGCACCCTGGAAGAGGTGAGGTCTCAGTAGGGCTTTGAAGAGGGGAATAGAGTTAGTTTGGTGATGTGAGGAGGAAGGGCATTCCAGGTCAGAGGTAGGAACAACTCTTTTTAAGCAAAAACTTAAAACTCTTTGTGAAACAAAAAGGTGAAAATAAAATTGGCATCAGACTGCAATAAACAAATATGACAACACAACAAAGGACAGTCTTTAAGCATGTAGAGTGTCTACAGATCAGTGGGCCTCGCATTGGCCTTGTCAGCTACACATGAATGTAGAGGTAATTTTTCCCATCTGTGGGCACCTCTTCCAGTATGAAGGATATATACCTCCTCAGGCCCCCTGTCCCCATCCTACCCTCACCCCCATTGATCTGGCCATCTACTTTATTAAGAAAATTAACACTTTCAAATATGAGCTCCCCAAAATCACCCCTCCTACTCCTCAATCCCCCTCCTCTTGGCCCCCTCTTCAACTTTCTCATCCTTCCCAGCAGTATCTCTGGAGGAGATCTCCTGACTCCTCTCAAGTGCCATCCCCTCCACGTTCACATCGGAACCCATTCCTTCACCCTTATAGAAACTTTTGCCCCTTCCTTCCTTCCCTCCTTAACTACCATCTTCAACTGCTCACTCTCCAAAGAAGCCTCTCCAGTGGCTTCTTTCCCACTGCCTTAAATCATGCCCACATCTCCCCATCCTAAAAAAAACCCTCCATTGACCCCCTAACCCACTCCAGTTATCTCCCTATCTCCATCCTACCTTTCCTCTCCAAACTCCTTGAGTGAGTCGTCTACACTCGTTCCCTCATTTTCCTCTCCTCCAATTCACTCCTGGACCCACTCCAATCTGGTTTTTGACGCTTTCATTCCACTGAAACTGTCCTTTCAAAGTCACTAATGATCTCCTTCTTGCCAAATCCAATGGCTCCTACTCCATCATAATCCTCCTTGACCTCTCGGCTGCCTTTGACACTGTGGACCATCACGTTCTCCTTGATATATTATCGAACCTTGGTTTCAGTGATTCTGTTGTCTCCTGGTTTTCCTCTTATCTCCCTGCAGTTCATTCTCAGTCTCCTTCATGGGCTCCTCCTCCCCCTATCATCCCCTAACTGTGTAGGTGTCCCTCTAGGTTCATTTCTTGGTCCCCTATTATTCTCCATCTATAGTCACTCCCTTGGACAACTCATTCCCTCCCATGGCTTCAACTACCATCTCTATGCAGATGACACCCAAATCTATATCTCCTCCTCTGTTCTCTCTCTCCCCCCCTCCAGGTTTGCATCTCCTCCTGCCTTCAGGACATCTCTATTGGATGTCCTCCTGCCACCTCAAACTCAACATGTTCAAGGGAGAGAGATCTTCCCTTCCAAACCCTGTCATCTCCTGAACTTTCCTGTCACTGCAGAAAGCACACCCATCCTTCCCGTATCACAATACCATAAACTTGGTATTATCCTTGACTCCACTCTCTCATTCACCCTACATATCCAATCTGTCACCAATCCCGTCAGTCTCTTCTTCACAACATTGCCAAGATCTGCACCTTCCTCTCCATCCAAACTACTACCACATTAGTACAGTCACTCATCCTATCCTGACTGGATTATTGCATCAGCCTCCTTTCTCCCAACCTCCTGCCTCTCCTCACTTCAATCTATACTTCACTCTGCTGCCTGGATTATCTTTCTACAGAAACATTCAAGACATGTTGCCCACTTCCTCAAAAATCTCCAGTGGTTACCTATCCACCTCCATACCACACAAAAACTCATCCCATTGTCTTTAAAGTTCTCCATCACTTTGCCCCTTCCTACCTCATCTCCCTTCTCTCCTCTACATCCCAGCCTGCACACTCCACACCTCTGGTGCTAACCTTCCCACTGTGCCTCGATCTTACCTGTCTTGCTGCCAACCCCTGGTCCACATCCTACCTCTGGCTTGGAGTGCCCTGCCTCCTCAAACCCACGAGACAATCTTCTCCATTCAAAGTCCTGTGGAAGGTGTACCTCCTCCAAGAGGCCTTTCCAGCCTAAGCCCCACTTTTACTCAGGTCCTGCTACCTTCCACGTCACCACAACTTGCTCCCCTTGCTCTTCTCCCTTTTTCCCGCCCCACCACACATATGTATATATGTATATATGTTTGATTGTATTTATTTGTATTGATGCCTGTTTACTTGTATTGATCTCTGTCTCCTCCTCTCTAGACTATGAAGCCCTGTGGGCAAAGAATGTCTCTCTTTATTGCTGTATTGTACATTCCAAGCACATAGTACAGTGTCTGCACATAGTGCTCAATAAATACAAATGAATGAATGTACATGTATCTACATATAATATACCCTTATTCCCTGCATGTTTACTAATTTTTTGCCATTGACTATTTTCTTGGCTTTCCCCCAGTGTGACATAATCTGGGCAACCTAACTCCGTGTATCCCAAAAGCTAACTGTAGTTTGCCAATCCTATATTATGTTAACGGGGGCAAGTTTCAGCCAGTTATGTACCTTGTCCAACTTGAACTGTGTCCACCCCAATTTGCTTATATCCGCCCCAGCACTTAGAACAGTCCTTGGCACATAGTAAGTGCTTAACAAATACCACAGTTATAATTTATTATTATTATTATTTTTACCTTGAGATAAGAATTCCAATTCTTCTCTTCACAAAGCAAATGATGTAACATAGTTCGTGGAGCTATGTGGACTCTTTTGCCACAAGGTGAAACAGTGATTTCCAAATTTAGCCAGCCCCCTTTCATTCATTCATTCAATAGTATTTATTGAGCGCTTACTATGTGCAGGGCACTGTACTAAGCACTTGGAACATACAATTCGCAAACAGATAGAGACAATCCCTGCCCAGTGATGGGCTCACAGTCTAATCGGGGGGAGACAGATGGCAGAGCAAATCAGAATGAAACAAAAACAAGACAACATTATCATGATAAATAAAATCAAGGGGATGTACACCTCATTATCAAAATAAATAGGGTAATAAATATATACAAATGAGCACAGGGCTGAGGGGAGGGGAAGGGGGGAGGAGCACAGGGAAAGGGGGCTCAGGTGAGGGGGGTGAAGGGGGAATGGGGAGGAGCGGAGGGTGGAGGGGGAAGAGAGGGAAAAGCAGGTAGCTCAGTCTACAAAGGCCTCTTGGAGGAGATGAGCTCTCAGTAGGGCTTTGAAAAGGGGAAGAAAGTTTGGCAGACGTGAGGAGGGAGGGCATTCCAGGACAGTGGTAGGACATGGGCCAGGGGTCAATGGCCAGATAGGCATGAATGGGGGACAGTGATGAGGTAAGCAGCAGAGGAGCAGAGTGAACAGGGTGGGCAGTAGAAAGAGAGAAGGGAGGAGAGGTAGGAGGGAGCAAGGTGATGGAGAGCTTTGAAGCCAAGAGTGAGGAGTTTTTGTTTTGTACGAAGGTTGATAGGCAACCACTGGAGGTTTTTAAGGAGGGGAGTGACCTGCCCAGAGCATTTCTTCAGGAAGATGATCTGGCCAGCAGAGTGAAGAATAGACTGGAATGAGGAGAGACAGGAGGAAGGGAGATCAGAGAGAAGGCTGACACAATAATCCAGGTGGGATATTATGAGAGCTTGTACCAGCACAATAGCTGTTTGGATGGAGAGGAAAGGGCGGATCTTGGCGAAATTGTAAAGATGAAACCGGCAGGCGTTGGTGACAGATTGGATGTGTGGGGTGAATGAGAGAGCTGAGTCAAGGATGACACCAAGGTTGCGAGCTTGTGAGACGGGAAGGATAGTCGTGCTGTGACAGGGAAGTCAGGAAGAGGACAGAGTTTGAGAGGGAAGATGAGCTCAGTTTTAGACATGTTGAGTTTTAGGTGGTGGGCAGACATCCAGGTGGAGACATCCTGGAGGCAGGAGGAGATACGAGCCTGAAAGGAGGAGGAGAGAACAGGGGAGGAGATGTAGATTTGTGTGTCATCTGCATAGAGATGATAGTTGAAGCCATGGGAGTGAATGAGTTCACCAAGGGAGTGAGTATAGATGGAGAACAGAAGAGGGCCAAGAACTGACCCTTGAGGAACCACTACAGTTAGTGGATGGGAGGGGGAGGAGGAGTCCATGAAGGAGACAGAGAATGAATGTCCAGAAAGATAAGAGAAGAACCAGGAGACGATGGAGTCCGTGAAGCCAAGGTGAGATAAGGTGTGGAGAAGAGGTTGGTCGACAGTGTTAAAGGCAGCTGAGAGGTTGAGGAGGATTAGGATAGAGTAGGAACAATTGGATTTTGCAGGAAGAAGGTCATTGGTGACCTTTGAGAGAGCAATCTTGGTAGAGTGGAGGGGATGGAAGCCAGATTGGAGGGGGTACAGGAGAGAGTTGGAATTGAGGAATTCAAGGCAGGGAGTATAGATGACTTGTTCTAGGAGTTTGGAAAGGAAGGGTAGGAGGGAGAAAGGCAATAAGTGGAAGGGGAAGTAGGATGGAGAGAGGGTATTTTGGGGATGGGGGAGTCATGGACATGTTTGAAGGCAGAAGGGAGGAAGCCATTGGAGAGTGAGTGGTTAAAGATAGAAGTTAAGGAGTAGAGGAAGGAAAGGGTGATAGTTTTTATAAGGTGAGTGGGAATGGGGTCCGAAGCACAGGTGGAAGGGGTGGCACTTGTGAGGAGGGAGGAGATCTCCTCTGAGGATAATGCAGGGAAGGATGGGAAAGTAGGGGAGAGGGTTGGGGAGTGTGGGGGAAGGAGAAGGAGGAGGGGTGACTTTGGGGAGCTCAGACCTGTTGGTGTTAATTTTTGTAATGACCTATGTGGCCAGATCATTGGGGGTGAGGAATGGGGAGAATGAGGAATGGGGAGAAGGAGGAACAGGGGGCATGAGAAGAGAGTTAAAAGTCTGGAACAATTGGTGGGGGTGATGGGCATGAGCATCAGTGAGGGAAGAAAAGTAGTTTTGCCTGGCAGAGGAGAGGACAGAGTTAAGGCAGGAAAGGATAAAGTTGAAGTGAATAAGATTGGCTTGGTGCTTGCACCTTCGCCAGCCTTTATGAATCCCCTCTGCCCTTGAGCCCTAGAACCATCCACAGAGCTCTCACCCCAGGCTTACTAGCTAACAGCACTTGATGCTGTGTACCAAACAATCACTCTGAAAGCAGTGGCTCCCACCATTGACTTGGTATAGAAGTGTTGAAAACTGTAGTGGAATTCCCCAGACATTGTGTAGGAAAGAGATCTTCTCCTTCAGACACCTGGAAAGATTGTAATACAATATACCTGTATGGAGTACACAAAATGGGCCTCAAGGGCTGGCTCAATACTTCAAGGACTCACAGGGAGAGCTGAGTCTTCCCTCCACTAACTGTTGGAAGGTTTGAAGATAACCCCATGATTCACATTCAGGCTTGCATCTCCTCCTGCCTCCAGGATGTCTCCACCTGGTTGTCGGCCCGCCACCTAAAACTCAACATGAGCAAGACTGAGCTCCTCATCTTCCCTCCCAAGCCCAGTCCTCTCCCAGACTTCCCTATCACTGTGGAAGGCACGACCATCCTTCCTGTCTCTCAGGCCCACAATCTCGGTGTCATCCTTGACTCGTCTCTCTCGTTCACCCCACACATCCTATCCGTTACCAAGACCTGCCGGTTTCACCTTTACAATATTGCCAAGATCCGCCCTTTCCTCTCCACCCAATCGGCTACCTTACTGCTACAGGCTCTCGTTATACCCCGGCTAGACTACTGTGTCAGCCTTCTCTCTGATCTCCCTTCCTCCTCTCTCGCTCCGCTCCAGTCTATTCTTCACTCCGCTGCCCGGCTCATCTTCCTGAAGAAACGGTCTGGGCATGTCACTCCCCTTCTTAAACACATCCAGTGGTTGCCTATCAACCTCCGCTCCAAATAGAAACTCTTCACTCTAGGCTTCAAGGCTCTACATCACCTTGCCCCTTCCTACCTCTCCTCCCTTCTCTCTTTCTACTGCCCACCCCACACGCTCCGCTCCTCTGCCGCCCACCTCCTCACCGTCCCTCGGTCTCGCTTATCCCGCCGTCGACCCCTGGGCCACGACCTCCCATGGTCCTGGAATGCCCTCCCTCCTCACCGCCGCCAAACTAACTCTCTTCCCCTCTTCAAAACCCTACTTAAAACTCACCTCCTCCAAGAGGCCTTCCCAGACTGAGCTTCCCTTCTCCCTCTACTCCCTCTACCGCCACCCCTTCACCTCTCTGCAGCTTAACCCTCTTTTCCCCCCATTTCCCTCTGCTCCTCCCCCTCTCCCTTCCCATAACCTCAGCACTGTACTTGTCTGCTCAACTGTGTATATTTTCATTACCCTGTTTATTTTGTTAATGAAATGTACATCGCCTTGATTCTATTTAGTTGCTATTGTTCTTACGAGATGTTCTTCCCCTTGACTCTATTTATTGCCATTGTTCTTGTCTGTCTCCCCCGATTAGACTGTAAGCCCGTCAAAGGGCAGGGACTGTCTCTATCTGTTGCCGACTTGTTCATTCCAAGCGCTTAATACACTGCTCTGCACATAGTAAGCGCTCAATAAATACTATTGAATGAATGAACATTCTATAACTGCCACTCTGGGATTCTGCCCTCCACCTATATTTCTGTTCTCCATTTTTCTCTCATTTCTCTACAGTCACTTCTCTATATGCCCACACTAACTGTAGACAATCTGACACATACGGTGGGCAGAATTTCTTCCAAATCTATTCATTGTTTGTTTATTTGAAATCCAAGTGGAGAGGAGCCTGAGAGAGATTTTCTTACTTGTAGTGCTCAATTGGAGTTTCAGGGTGTATGGGCTTTGGATAAGACATCAAACTACATCAAAGGGGGTTGTAACCTAAGGTATCAAGCAATAGTTTGGTATCAAGGACATATTTTCACTTTGTGACACAGCTTATTCAGAGAGAAAATCATTGCTCCACTTTGGTATAATCTGCATGAAGAGATAATAGCATAGTGAGACTTTGCTCCCAAGTATGATTTAAAAGTAGTAGTAGAAGAGGATGAGGATTAATATAACATTTAGTAAGTACTGTAAACTCGTCTGGATTGTAAACTCAATGTGGGCAATAAATATGTCTATTAATTATTGTATTGTACTCTCCCAAGCACTTAGTATAGTGCCCTGCACATGGTAAGCACTCAATAAATATGACTGAGTGAATGAATGAATACAGAGTTCTGTGCTCATTGCTGGAAAAAACTACATTTCTGAAAATTAGAAAATACTACTGATCCCTAAGTGGCTCATAATTTAAGAATAATTGGGGAAGAGAGGGCAGGCAATAGATGTATAAGTAACAGGGAAGTAATAAAGACTCTAAACCAATATAAAAGATAAAGAAATGATAAGTACAACAAGAAGCATAGGTCATTTAAGATTGAGGAATGAGAAGCTTCTTACAACTCAAAGTCCAGTATTCACATCCCTGGCCACAGTCTCTGCCTTTCAAACATTCTAAATGTTGAGAAGGCATATCGCTGGTGTTCTTTTCCCTCTTACCTGGATGAAGAGGGGATGTAGAAAGTCTTGAATGTGGTCTCTCTCGTAGGCATTAGTGTCCAGCAATCTGCTCTAAGTGGTCACCGTGCCACTACTTCACTCTCTCAGCTGGAGAAGGAGGAAGCTCCCACTAGGATGCAGACACTGAACCTCAAAGGTGTTGGTTCAAAACTAAGAAAATATGAAAGCTTTCGCACCATAGAAGGTTGTGCAAACAGGAAATATCAATAGATTCAAGCAGCCTCTGGGTAAGCTAGGTTGTTGAGGGGTCAATAATAGGTCATTAGAAGGTAAGGTTAGTATGTAAGAGAGAAAAAATAGGCATTTCAAATAAATTTATTGATGTTAGGTTCAGGAAGTTTTATTAGAGAAGGAAAATTTAGGGCTTTTTGACAGTGCAGTCTGTTAGAGAGAAAACTCAATCAATCAGTGGTATTTATTGAACACTCTCTATTGTGCAGAGCACTGTATTGATCACAAGGGAAACCCTCACTCCCATCCCCTTACCCACTCCAAAGCCTGGTCCTGGAAGCTGGAGTCCTTTCAGGGCTGGAGTAGTCTTTTGTAGCTGTGACCTAGCAAAGCTGAAGGAAGCTCTGCTTTACTTCATTAGTCCCATCATCAGCTCTCTCTCATTCAAATGACATATCCAAACAGTCACCATATCCTGTCAATTTAATCTTCACAATATTGCTATAATCTGCTCTTTCCTTTCAATCCAAACTGCTACCCTATTAATCCAAGCACTTACTTTATTCTGCCTTGATAACTGCATCAACCTCCTTGCTAACCTTGCTTCTTGTTTCTCCAGCCCATACTTCTACTGCCTGGATCATTTTTCTAAAAGGAAAAAGTTCAATCCATGTTTTCCACTCATCAGGAAACTTCAGTAGTTGCCCATCCACCACCACATCAAACAGAAACTCCTTACCATAGGCTTTAAAGCATTCAATCACCTTGCCCCCTCCAACCTTACCTCTCTGATTTCCTACTACATCCCATCCTGCACACTCCTATATTACCAACCTACTCGCTGCACCTTGATCTCAATCTCATCATGACCCCTCCCCGCCCATTTCCTACCTCTGGCTGGAACTCCATCCCTCTTCATATCTGGCAGATGATCACTACTCCCACCTTCAAAGCCTTATTAAAAACACATCTCCAACAAGAGGCCTTCTCCAACTAAACCATCATTTTATTTTCTCCCACTCCCTCTGCTTCACCCTTCCACTTGGATTTGCACCCTTTTTTCATCCCTCTCTCAGCCCCACAGCAGTTTTTGTATACATCCATAATTTAATCGGTTTATACTGTCTTTTTCCCACTCTAGACATCTAGTTCAATTGGGATGATTGTTGGATTGTAGTCTTCCAAGCATTTATAGTGTTCTAAACACAGTAAGCATGCAATCAGTATGATTGATTGATTGATTGATTGGTTTGTTGCTTCCTTTCTTCAGGTGTAATTGAAATAAAGCTGTTTACATTTGTATTCTTGTGTAACTGAATGCTTATTTTCTACAGTTTTATTTTTGACATAATTAATGAAAGATGACCCAAAGGCTGGCTGAAACTAAAAATTAGAGCATATTCAATCAAAAGATGTTTAAGGTGAATTTCTCACTTCCTACAGGAAGGTGCCTGAGCACCCCAATATCCCAGCAAATTCTCTGATGAAATAACTATCATCATGGAGAATCACTGATATGTACCCTGCATAGTGTAGCGAGGAAGAAGTGAAAAGTTAAAGATCCATTGCTGGTGAAATATTCAAACAAAAATTGGCTGGATTATGTATATCCCTATGTGACTAACATTATCAGGGAGGATTTAAGTATGGAAAAAATTTTATTCTGATTTAGGGAGTGCCTAGATAATTAAGGCATTAAGGAATGTTTAAACAATTGAGCTTTAATTTGATTCAGTTATATAGATATATAAGTATATATTTCCAAATTAAATGCTATCGATTTCTGGAACACTAAAGCTAAATCCGTTTTCTAGGAAAATAAACTTGTTTTCTATATGATGCACGTAAGCACAAACTAGGTAATCCATTATTGGTAACTGAATAGAAAACAATATAGGGTTTCCAAATGTAGGTCACAGTGAAGAAAAAAACAATTTAATTAGGAAAAGTTAAACCTTAAGCAGGATGGCTCAAAAGTCCCTGGACACCTAGTTCTATAGATAAACCTGAATTTATTCTCAAGAATAGAATTTTTTTCCATTTCTAAAGTTTTTTCTTTTAAAAAATCTAACTTTGTGATATTCTGAGCTCTGTCACTTAAATGAAATCCAGTTTGTAATAGTCAGTTTGGTTATAAAAGAACACTACCTATGTTCATGACCAGATTAATTGTAGGGGCTAGTGTCTGGGGCTTCAGGTTAAGAGGAGGAAGCTAAGCACTCCACATTGTGAAGCTTCTAAACATGTAACATTTAAGCACTGCTCCAACATCCCGATCCACCCAAATCTATTGCCAAATGCTGCGCGGAGCAACATCCCCTCCCAGTAATCACTTCCATTGCAGCTCTAGCCTCTTATTGGATGGGATAGTCACTGAATCCAGAGAATCATGCTTCAGCATTGGTAAGTCAGGAAGAAGAGAGCTCCCCAAGTCCTCCAGAGAGAGAAGTATGGGTGATCCTCTCCTCTCATTCCTCTGACCGAAAGCCTTTTCATCTGAGGACACTTAACTGGGTGGACACTACCCTTGGCTAATAGCTAATATCCTCTTTTGCAATATAGCTAGTGGTCATCACTTGGGCTAATTGACAGGGTGTTAGCAATTGTTAATGGGTGCAATACCAGGGACATACACAGAAGTTATCAATTTCCACTGGGTTGGGTCAATAGGATGGGATGATTTAAGGATGGGAAGGAAGGAACACTTTATGGGTTGCTAATAAAAAGAAGCAATTCCTCAACAAATACCACCATTATAATAATAATTATTATAATTATTATTATAATGGTGGTATTTGTTAAGCGCTTACTATGTGCAAAGCACTGTTCTAAGTGCTGGGGTAGATACAAGGTGATCAGGTTGTCCCATGTGGGGCTCACAGTCTTCATCCCCATTTTGCAGATGAGGGAACTGAGGCACAGAGAAGTTAAGTGACTTGTCCAAAGTCACACAGCTGACAAGTGGCAGATCCAGGATTTGAACCCTTGACCTCTAACTCCCAAGCCCAGGCTCTGTCCACTGAGCCAAGCTGTCATACACAAGTTTGCAGAAACACATTTCTCTGTGTAGTTCTGAAGCAGTCAGGTGCTCCAGTGGTATTAATCTTGTACACAGGGTGATTCCCATCAATCTAAGTTGCCAGTATCTGGTTAGCTTTATAACTCTTGCATATTTTGACCAATGAGCAACTTTTCCTAAAAATATGGCTATACACCGTGGACATAGGCAGGATTTCCATTTAGTAAGATACATTTCACATTGTCTCCTTTTAATTTTTAATAGTAAATACAGGCAGTTTTAGTTATAAAAAGGGGTTCTGAGTGATTAAAATTGATTTGAAAAGAAAGGTATTTTTAATACCCAACAATCTATCCGATACTGTTGTTCTTCCTGAAACAAGAATGTTTAATAGTTTGTGTAATTTCTTGCGGGGTCAGAAATAATCAGCTTCATTTTATTTCTTAATTGAAGGGGCCATTGTACTTAACCTCTTGAGAAGCCACAGTTTATCCTCTGTTTACCTAAGAGGGCACAGTAAATGAAGGATCCAGTAAATGAAGTATCATTTTAGTGCCTGCCTACCTATCTAGATTTGAAGCACCTTGATGGCAGGAATCATGTCAATCAATCACTCAACTAATCAGTCACTTAATTGATCAATGGTTTTTTTTGAGCAGATACTGTGTACACTCTATTATAGTTTTTCCAATGCTTAATGTAGTAATTGATTTATTGATTATATTTTTTGTTAAGCCCTTATTATGTGCCAAACACTGTTGTAAACCCTGATGCAGATGTGGGATTATCAGATTAGAAACAGTCACTTTCTAGCTTGGGACTCACAGTCTAAGTAGAAGGGAGTATGATTGAATATCCATTATCCAGATGAGTAAACTGAGGCACAGAGAAGTTAAGTGACTTGCCCAAGATCACACAGCAGATAAGTGATTGAGCAGGAATTTGAACTCAGGTCTTCTAACTGCAAGGCATAAGCCTTTTCACTAGGCCGCTAGGCCCCTAGGGCAAGTGGCTTCTCTTCACAGAGTAAACACTCAATAAATACTAGTGATTGATTGATTATTGTAAGATGTAAGCAATCCTTAGTATTTTTCCTTATGAATTTTAGTCAGGTGGTGACTCAATGGATAAAATCCAGAAAAATCAATTTTCACCTCTAAAAGTGAAGAGCTCAATCTCTCTCACTCCCCACATATCAAATTTGCTGCCACTGAAAAGTTTGAGAGGAACCTTGTACTAAGTTGAGTTCCAGGTTTCAGAAAGTTGAAATATAGGGAATTTGTCTGTTTATTGCTATTGTACTCTCTCAAGTGTTTAGCACACAGTAAGCACTCAATAAATATGATTGAATGTGTATTTTAGATAAAATGTGATGTCTCTCCCCTACTCACTTCTGTCTTATGCAAATATTTTGTCAATTTATTCCATTCTTCATAGGACATTTGTTCCTTAGCTATAACATTTTGAGCTAATCACTGAAAACTGTTTAGTTTCCCTCTGTATAATCAAAACTTGGAGGGTCCTGGGGTACCTGATATTTGTTTTTAGCATTGCTTTTTTCATCTCATTAACTTCCTTTTCTAATTTATACTGGTACTAAAGATAAACTTCTTTTGTGCTGCTGCTGCATCTAAGCAAATTATTCTACCCTTCATGACTGCTCTGGCAGTTTCCCACAAAACACCCAGACTAGTTTCTAGGTTTTTATTGATATTAATTTATTCTGAAATAGTTTTCATCTGTTGTAGAAATGCTGTAGGTTTAATTAGGGAGTTGTTAAGTCTCCATACTTCAGATCTCCTATAATTCATCGTATCACCAAGAGACATAGACACCAAGAAATTACCAGACTAAGTTAGATCTTGAGTACCAGATGGTTACATGGTACAGCATAATTTATAAATAAATAAATTGTAATTTAACAGTGCAAAAACAATATACCAGTCTCTATATTAACTATTTTATTGTGGTTATTCTCTGCTTCTCTCTTTCTCTCTGTCTCCCTCTCTCTCTTTCTATGTATGTAAATGTATAGATATGTATGCATATATATATATATGAATGTAAAATTTCTATAGATATATATGCACATATATATATTTATGTATATGTATATAAATGTAAAATTTCTAAGTGGTTATTTTACTCACTACCACCTTATCTACATTCCAAAGAATGAATAAAAGTCTCATTTGCAATTTTAACTCCTGGCTTATATCTGCCAATATAAGATATCTTCTAGGAGCAGGTATTAAATACAAATGTGTTTACACATATGCCCTTGAAAAAATTTATATTTTGCACACTACACAGGTTAACAGTGGTCATAGGCTATTTGGCTATTTGGTACTCTCTCTCTCTCCCTCCCCCATGTCCCTCTCAAGTGTAGTATAGAAGTTATAGCTCTATGGGGGGGGGGGGAGTGCGTGTGTTTGTGTGTGTGTGTGTGTGTGTGTAGCTATTCTTCATTTCAAAGTTGGTGATATTTGACAAGATACAATCCATCCCATTCAGTTCAGTATTCTTTGCTCTTTTTTTTTTTATCACTGTTGACCCTTACTTATGCCCTCCTTCCTGCCTAGAACTTCCTCCCACTTTATATACAACAGACTTCCATTTTCATCATCTTCAAATCAACAAATGGTATTTATTGAGCACCTACTGTGTGATGAGCACTGCACTAAACACTTCGGAGTATTGTACAGTTGGTATAGCTTACAATCCTTACAAAGCCATACTAAAATTGCATCTGCTCCAGGAAGCTTTCCCTAACTACTCTTTTATATCACCACCAATTTTCCCTCTCTCCTGCATTATCCATGCACTTGAGTCCATGTTACCTAAGCACATAGGTAGTCAGTCCATCCCCCATATGTACATATGTATCTTTTCCTACATTTCTTTATATACTGTTATGTTTGGTTGCTTCCTAGATTTGTAACTTAAAGTAGTGTCTGTCTTACCATCTGGATTGGAAGCTCCTTGAGGGAAAAATAGTGCCTTACAACACTTAGTCCTAGGTGCTATGAAAACGGAAAATTGTCAAAAAATACAACTGATTAATGGATTCGTTGGTTGATGAGTGCAAGAATATAAGAATGATGGTTCTTTCTGTATTATGTTCTAGTACAGATAGTTCCAAGTTGTGATAATGTGTTTGCCCTGAAGACAGCCTAGAACTGTTTTTTAGCCAGTAGTTTAGCATAATTTTCTTGCAGATAGTTCTGCACAGCAAGAGCAATTTCTCTCCTCCCCCGACTTGACTTATTTGTCCACTACAGCAATCTCCCCATGTTCCATTGTCACTTTGCATTATCTGAAATAGTACTCTAGTAGGTCTGCAAATAATCTATTCTGCTATACCTATTTACCTGGGGTCACTCTTAATTCACATTGGTATGGACTTTCACTTCATCAGGTATTTGATGTTTCTGAAGCTATAGATGTCCACCTGCTCTATCACATACTATATCTTTCACAGACTTCTTGGCCACTCAGTGTTGGGAAAGAAGCATGGAATTCGTATGTTATATCCCAAATGACATTGAACAGAAATTTAAATGTACAACAAAATCAGAAGCTAATTACACATAAATATGATTATCACTGAATGACCCATTTCTTCATTCAAATTTAATCAATTGAAATAATTCTTTCCCTCTAAAATACAAGGTATTTATTAAGTGCGTACTACAGTTCAAGCACTGTCCCAATTGCTGGGGTAGATTCAAGTTATTTAGGCCAATACATTCCTTGACCCACGGTGCTTGTCATGAGCTCATCTCTCTAAGTCAGGCACTTGTTCTACAAGTCTGTCACTGGTACTATTTCACCCCATCAGGCACCTATTCCATAGGTCCATTACTGGTACTATTTTACCCCATCAGGCACTCAATGACGAGTCAAAATAACCCCAGTAAAACTAAATGACCGTGGTATATAGTAGATAGCTTTTTTCGATTCTCAGTCTAATTGAAGGGGTAAATGCATATTCACATACACACGCACACATATAGCTACCCTGTTCCGCAAGTTCTTTGCAGAGGGTCCCAAGTCGGAGGAGTTTGAGGAGTTGGGCTGCTTGCAGCATGTCGGCCTGGTGCAAGTCTTTAGGTGGTCCTTGGTGTCTATGCCATAGGCGTCTCGGCTCAGGTGGTCTTTGCCTCCACCCTGGGTAGGATTCTTTAGCTCATGGTGACCACCTGCTTCAGTTGTTCGGCCACCTTGTCCGGTGGTTGTTCGGTGTGGTGTGGCATGACACCACTTGAAACCACATGACAATGGTCTTGCATTCACTCATGATGCTTGTTTCAGAGAGGTCGGGGTGGGTCCTGATTCACTGCTTTGACTTGCCTGCTTGTCACTAGCCTGTTACTATGGCTACCCCTCCCCCCGCACCCACCCTGCATGTTGTTTTTGCAAGGTAGCTTATCTTGTATACCTCCAACAATCCTCCTTTTGCCCGATTCAAGATAGTTCAGTGCCTCCTCAAGATCCTCCTTTATGTTATCAGTTACTCCTCAAATTCCTCTATGCTGTTGTTCATGGAATCAAATGATGGTTGCTCATAAAATGGTTTCTGTGTTACAAAATGGAGTTACTCATGCTCACCACGGGGCTTACAGTCTATGTAGGAGGTAGAACAGGGATTGAATTCCCATTTTCCAGTTGAGGAAACTGAGGCCAGAGAAGTTGAATGACTTGCCTGAGATCACATAACAGATAAGTGGCAGAAACTGAATTAGAACACAAGTCTTCTGGTTCCTGAGCCTGTGCTTTATTCACTAGGCCATGCTGCTTTTCAGCATTGAGTTGTATACCACATTTTACATTTGGAGTACCATTCAAGAATTATTGTATGTAGATGTCTGTGGCCTAGAAGCCTACATCCACGAAGATATGCAGTTGATTATAGAAACTGCTTCACTTAATCAGCCAAGAGCCTATGGGCTAACAATAGGTCTCAAGAAAGCTGAAGTAATGTATCAACACTTGCCATCTTTCTCAGCATTTATACAGTGTTTTGTGCATAGTAAGTTATTAATAAGTGGAAAATAAGTCTCAGGAAAACTGAGATAATGAGGTGATGAGGTGTTGTATCAGTGGATAAGCAGCATGGCCTAGTAGAAAGAACATGGATAGGGGAGTCAGAAGACCTGGGTTCCAATACCTCTGTCATTTGCCTGTGTCCTTGGACAGGTGATTTCACTTGTTTATGCCTCAGGGTCCTCAACTGTACAATGGCATTAAATCCTGCTCCCCCCTACTTTGACTGTGAACTCCATGTTGGGCAGGATCTGTGTATCCACCCCAGAGTTTGGGACAGTACATGGCACATAGTAAGTTCTTAAGTGCTAAAATTATTATTATTAAGAAAGCCATACCCAACCAAAAATTCATACTGAAAATAGAGCTAAAAGCTAAAACCTAAATAGCTACTTAAGCAGCACACTGACCAATAATACAGTGATAGAAAGGGAAATAGAAAACAGAGTAAAAAAAGCCAGTACATTCTTTAGGAAGCTGTCAAACAAGAGTGTGGCAACAACCTGATAGCAGGTTCAAGACCAAAGCAAAGATTTACAGAGCTGTACTCCAAACTCTTAGGTTGTGCCACCTGGGCCCCAAACAGCCATTACATATGGCTCCTTGACCAGTTCTAATTAAGGGCCATCCTCAATATCAAATGCTAAGATAACATCATGAACAGTGAAGTCCTGGAACATACTCTGTCTCCTAGCATCAAAGCAATGCTGACTTTAACAAAGCTTTGTTACGGAGGACATGTGAGAAAAATGACTGATAGGAAGATACCAAGCAGCTGCTGTATATAGAGTTAAAATTAGGAAACTGAAAACAGAAAAGACAAAGAAAGTGTTTTAAGGACATGATTAAACAAAGCCTTAGATAATGCTGCAACCCTTTGAAAACTGTGAGTCAACTGTTGAGGGTAGATCTCAAAGCGTATTGCCATCAAGAAGGGAGTGGCCCTCTTTGAACAAAAGCTTCTTGTGAAAAATGGACAAAATGAGGAAAAAGAGATGACAGAACTAGGTGCTCCAAACAATAAGCATGACAACACAGCAAGGAACTATCTTTTTTCGTGACCAATTTAGCCAGGATTCTGGATCCACTATTAGCCTTTTCAGCCAAACATACATTTTAGGAGAGCTTCACTGTTAGTGATGTCTTCTTTAAATGAAAAGTACATACATATATAAAAGTATATATGAGTACATATACATTCATATTTTAAAGGGAGATAATGGGACTATGAGTAACAAAAATGGTAAAACATTTGGTAGTGATGACTTGTAAGGTGAATCTTTGGTTTGTACAATCCCACAAAACTTTATTCCTTCTCATTAAGATATAATTGAGTAGCTAAAATCCAAACAGTGATTGGCTATAATAATGATAATGGTATTTGTTAAGCACTTACTATGTGCAAATCATATAAAAAATAGCTGTAGTCATTCAGAAGATTAATACCAGATAATTTTCTATATTGTTCAATACATTTGTAATGTCATTTTCATTGGAAAATACTTGCATTACAAATAATATCATTATTCCGCTCTTCCCTTTTTTTTTTTTACCATTTTAGAAGGCACATTATGAAATAGACCCTGTGGCATAGTTCATTATTTGAGAAACTAATTTTATATTAATTCCAGGGAATTAATGGTATACTCAGGCAAAAAGAAAATGTAAGGGTTCAAGTATTATATCTCATAATACTCATTATTAAAAGAAATGGTGACTCATGATAGTGGTAGAAAACTTATTTTTAATTTGTAAAATAACTCACATATAAAATTTCCCATTTAGCAGTCAGTGTTTGCCCATTTATTTTTTAAATCAATAAGTATTTCACTGTACCATTGGCTGTATAAGGGTATGAGTTTTTGTTCTACCATTCATCTTTATTTTATATGTGTAACATCTTCAGTTATCCTCAAAGTTAGCTCCAAGCAGGTTCTCCATTAGACCTAATGGATTTTTTTGGCCCCAGTAAAGGTCGACTGGAATGGTTTTGCAATCTGTTCCTGAAATGGATGCATCCATGAAAGGGAACATGGTCATCTCAGGGGAGATTCACTGCCTAGAATGCTTTTCCTTCCACCATCCATTAACTCCATAGTTGGTCTTCATGGACCATGCACAAGGGTCATTTATTAGAAGTGAGTTTTGTTCTTGGTGTTTTGTTATTGATCAAATTGAGAGATCCTTCCAGAGTAGTAAAATGAGCCTTGGATATAAGCAGAGATGTCTGGAAATACACTGACATTCTGAGGACAACTAGGTTCAGTTGCCCTGGTAGTGGTATAAAGAAGCAACGTGGCTCAGTGGAAAGAACCTGGGCTTGGGAGTCAGAGGTCATGGGTAAGAATCCCGGCTCTGCCACTTGGCAGCTGTGTGACTGTGGGCAAGTCACTTAACTTCTCTGTGCCTCAGTGACCTCATCTGTAAAATGGGGATTAACTGTGAGCTTCACGTGGGACAATCTGATTACCCGGTATCTACCCCAGTGCTTAGAACAGTGTTCTGCACATAGTAAGCGCTTGACAAATACCAACATTATTATTATTATAAAGAGTTCTGAAAGAGTGTTTAATACACTTTTAATCATATCCATGTTATGTAGAAAGGGGAATACTCTTCTGATAGAATCCAGTCCCCAGCTAAACATTTTCTTC
The DNA here is from genome assembly GCF_004115215.2 of Ornithorhynchus anatinus. NCBI lineage: Eukaryota > Metazoa > Chordata > Mammalia > Monotremata > Ornithorhynchidae > Ornithorhynchus > Ornithorhynchus anatinus. Next base: position 115,971,363 of record NC_041729.1, read on the forward strand.
CTCCATCATTAGGTCTTAACGGTGTCCAATTTCCCAACACAGCTAGTCCCTACTATGCAATTGAGAATGGGAGAGGTGAATTACTGCATAAAAAATGGTGGAAGAACATGTATTTGTGTGGCTCAATATTTGCAAATTAAATGTGTTCTACCTAGTTAAGAGTGCTATAAAAACTTGGCTGGTCTGAAGTCACACAGACCGGTAATGCTGGCAATTATGAATACAGATTTCCTGCCTAACAAAGAAAGCACTAACCTTCCTCTCTTGAAGGTAAGAAGAATTAGAACTTCATTTACTTGAGGGAAACCGGAGGCTAGGAAACCATAAAGCAGCCCATGACATAATGAAGGCCAAGGAATCATTTGAATGTATACGTAAAGCATGTTGTATAGATTTAACTTCCCTTGGCCTTATTTCTATCCTCTCATTCTTTTAGTTTTCTTATTCTTTGGAATGCTTGCTTTCTTGGGATAGCCTATCTTTACCCTGTAATACTGGTCTGTCAGTGATAAAATATCTTGGGAAAAATGTCACCATAAAACAGTAATAAAATATGTTTCCCCTCAGTCACATGCCACTCAGGTGAATTTCACTATCACTTGTGTCTTCTGAATATGAAGGACAGCTACATCTAATTCATTACACAATATAAAAAAAATTGATTGATATTTCCCCCTTTTATTTTGTGCATTTCTCTTTCCTCGATTTTATTATTGGTAAGGGAAAAAACAGATTAGAAATATTTGCTTTGTCTCAGTGCAAAAATATACAGACCATTTGCTGATTCACACTGGGGGGTGTTTATAAAATATATTCTTTCACTAAACCATTATATTTATAATTCCTGGAAGTATCATGTAAAAGGAAAACATCTAATAATGTCAACTGTTAATCTTTAATAATTATACTATATCACTAATATCGATGATATTCACTACTAAGGGAAATAGCTTAAGAGTATGTTATCTGTTATATAGTTTACAACATAAATTTACAATAATAGATCACCATTACTGTCCTCATCAAGATTTATGGAGTCCTTAATATGTGCAAAGCACTCTACTAGGTGATTGAAGAAGCATACAAAAGAAGTGAAAGGCATGATTCCTTCCTTCAAGGAATTTACAATATAATCAATAATAACACTTTTTGTAAGGGATATTAAATTAGCAATTACTTGCAACCTTTAAATAAAGGAACACTCTAGTAATATGGTAGTTTACTCTACCAGTAGGCACGACCATCCTTCCTGTCTCTCAGGCCCGCAATCTCGGTGTCATCCTTGACTCGTCTCTCTCGTTCACCCCACACATCCTATCCGTTACCAAGACCTGCCGGTTTCACCTCTACAATATCGCCAAGTTCCGTCCTTTCCTCTCCACCCAAACGGCTACCTTACTGCTACGGGCTCTCGTTATATCCCAGCTAGACTACTGTGTCAGCCTTCTCTCTGACCTCCCTTCCTCCTCTCTCGCCCCGCTCCAGTCTATTCTTCACTCCGCTGCCCAGCTCATCTTCCTGCAGAAATGGTCTGGGCATGTCACTCCCCTTCTTAAACAACTCCAGTGGTTGCCTATCAACCTCCGCTCCAAACAGAAACTCCTCACTCTAGGCTTCAAGGCTCTCCATCACCTTGCCCCTTCCTACCTCTCCTCCCTTCTCTTTCTACTGCCCACCCCGCATGCTCCGCTCCTCTGCCGCCCACCTCCTCACCGTCCCTCGGTCTCGCCTATCCCGCCATCGACCCCTGGGCCACGTCCTCCCACGGTCCTGGAACGCCCTCCCTCCTCACCTCCGCCAAACTGATTCTCTTCCCCTCTTCAAAACCCTACTTAAAACTCACCTCCTCCAAGAGTCGTTCCCAGACTGAGCTCCTCTTCTCCCTCTACTCCCTCTACCACCCCCCCTTCACCTCTCCGCAGCTAAACCCTCTTTTCCCCCCTTTCCCTCTGCTCCTCCCCCTCTCCCTTCCCATCCCCTCAGCACTGTACTCGTCCGCTCAACTGTATATATTTTCATTACCCTATTTATTTTGTTAATGAAATGTACATCGCCTTGATTCTGTTTAGTTGCCATTGTTTTTACGAGATGTTCTTCCCCTTGACTCTATTTATTGCCATTGTTCTTGTCTGTCCATTTCCCCCGATTAGACTGTAAGCCCGTCAAACGGCAGGGACTGTATCTGTTGCCGACTTGTTCATTCCAAGCGCTTAGTACAGTGCTCTGCACATAGTAAGCTCTCAATAAATACTATTGAATGAATGAATGAATACTCTTGACAAGGTAAGGTTGACTATCATACCTTACTCTTGATAGGAAAGCTATTTATGAAAAATGAGTCTACAAATGAATCTTGAAGTTCAAGGTCAGTATCTACTAGACTGAACCCAGCCTAATTATTCAAGGATTTTTTTTTACAAAAGATAAAAACATATTTTTATTCCATGAACCAAAGGTGTTTTGTTGTCATCCATAGTGCATAGGCAAGTAGGGTTGCCTAGTGAAAAGGAGCAGGTTAGAGTGTCCAGAGGCCTTTACTAGTCCTGGCCTATAACCTTATTCAAGTCACGTGACCTATCACTGTCTCAGTTCTGTCAGTATCCTCCCCAGTAAAAGTGTAATAATGTGCCTTTGCTCACTCCATTTCAGATTAAAACTTGTTATTATTGTAGTCATTATTATTATGACTGTGGTTAAGCATTTACTATGTGCTAAGCACTGTATTGAGTGCTGGGGTAGATGAAAGATATTAAGGTTGAACACAGTCCCTTTGCCACTTGAAGCTTACAGTCTAAGTAGGACGAACATGATATAATCCCCATTTTACAGATGAGGAAATTGAGGCACAGAGAATAGAAGAGACTTTACCAAGGTCACACAGCACACAAATGGCGACTCCCAGTCCTGTGCTCTTTCCAATAGGCCATGATGGTTCCCAAAACCTTTTGTAGTCAAAGAGGCTTTTGTTAGCTCTGATCATTTTGTACCTACACTAGATCTCAGCATATGATAAGTGCTTAATATTCATTCATTCATTCAATCATATTTATTGAGCACTTACTGTGTGCAGAGCACTGTACTAAGCGCTTGGAATGTACAATTCAGCAACAGATAGAGACAATTCCTGCCCAACAATGGGCTCACAGTTTAAAAGGGAAATACAGAAAAACAAAACAAATAGTCAGGCATCAGTACCATCAAGATAAATAGAATCATGGATATATACACATCATTAATAAAATAGAGTAATAAATAATATATGCAAATATGCATAAGTGCTGTGGGGAGATGAAGGGAGTAGAGTAGAGGGAGGGAGTAAGGGGAATGGGGAGAGGAGGAGAGGCAGAGGGAATGGGAGGGCTCAGTCTGGGAAGGCTTCCTGGAGGACGTGAGCTCTCAGTAGGGCTTTGAATATGTTTGAGCACTGACAAGCATCAACAAAGGGAAAAAAATTTTTAAGGGTCTAGTCATTTTAATAATAATGGTGTTCATTAATCACTTGATATGTGCTAAGCATGGGATGGATTCAAGGTTATGAGGTCAAACACAGTGTCAACAACTTCACAATCTATCTCATACCTATTTTATAATTAGGAAAACTGAGTCCCATAAAGTTCAAAAGATGTGCCCAAGGGCACCATGATGGGCAGTGGTGAGTTGGTGCCCCGGTCTCCTGATTCCCTTGTACACATTATTCCAGTCCTGTGTACTTTCCACTAGATTATACTGCGTCCCTCTCTGGTACCACCCTCTGATAATTAATCACTGTGGAGAAATATTTCTCTATTCTAATCAGGGTTGTTTGGAAGAATGGGTATTTCTCTGATCCAGTCAATCATTGCATTATAATATACAAATTAAAATGATTCATTTATGTCCTTTCACTATTTTCCCTGGAAGTCACTCTAGCCGATATTCTTTTTTTATGCATAGGCATTTGATTCTAATCTGTCCTTTTGTTCATGTTTAATCACACTTTTGTTTGGAGATTATGGCTTCACAATGAGAAGATGGAGTTTTTACCTCAATCCAAAGTGTATAAAATGTATAAAGAGTATCCTCTCCATAGATTTGTAGTCAAGAGGGAGTGAACCACTGGCCACAGGAGGCAGGCTTAAATTAGTGTGTATCCTCGGGGCAAACCTCATGTTTTTTGAGTTGCCTGGAGCCAACACAGTATCTTGCCTCACTTATAGTGCAAACTAACACAAATTCATTCCTCTGTATCTGAATAACACAAGAAAAAGACTTTCTCAAGGTTGATATTCCTAACTGAAAAAAGGCATAGGACTGGTGAACATGATTGTTCAGGTATCGAAAAATCATTTTTGGCCAATAAAATAAATTGATCCTCTTTGTTCATATAAAAAAACCCACAGCAAATTTCAGGGAAATGACAAAGAAATAAAGGCCTGCCAATAGTATTTCTATGGTTTTATGGTATTATTTAGCATTTAAAATGCAAGGAAACACCAATAAATTGATTTTGTGATTATGTTGAAAGAATGAATAAATGCCATTTCCATGCTCAGGCCAAATTAGCAATTTTACACAAAGTCATGTTAAAATCTAAGATTCCATTGATGAGTTTCTCCTATAAGAATAGGAACTTCTTTCGCAGAGTAAACCTAGTTGTTTGGAGGGTATTCTCATATGGTTTACTTATGCAGTTCATTTGTTCAAAATAATCTTCAGTTTCATACTCATATTGAATTGAAATTACTAGAAAGTCAACAGCTACAATAAAGGATTAAAGTTTCTCTAACTCCTGATCTAATAATCAAATTTAAGTACATTTTTCTACTTACAACCAATAATAAGCAACTATCATAATGTCCATGTGAGGGGAACTCGTGTCTGCTATTGTGAGTTTCCAAAGGGTTGTGATCAATGGATAATAATAATGCTGGTATTTGTTAAGCGTTTACTATGTGCAAAGCACTGTTCTAAGCACTGAGGTAGATACAGGGTAATCAAGTTGTCCCACGTGAGGCTCAGAGTTAATCCCCATTTTACAGATGAGGGAATTTAGGCCCAGAGAAGTTAAGTGACTTGCCCACAGTCACACAGCTGACAAGTGTGAAGCAGCATGGCTCAGTGGAAAGAGCATGGGCTTGGGAGCCAGAGGTCATGGGTTCGAATCCCAGTTCCTCCACCTGTCAGCTGTGTGACTGTGGGCAAGTCACTTCACTTCTCTGGGCCTCAGTTCCCTCATCTGTAAAATGGGGATTAAGACTGTGAGCCTCACGTGGGACAACCTGATTACCCTGTATCTCCCCCAGCGCTTAGAACAGTGCTCTGCACATAGTAAGCGCTTAACAAATACCAACATTATTATTATTAAGTGGCAGAACTGGGATTCGAACCCATGACCTCTGACTCCCAAGCTCAGGCTCTTTCCACTGATCTCTGTCACCTCCATACTTCACCTCAATACTTACTGAGGGTGACCCAAAAAGGTCACTTTTAAGGAACTAGATTTTCCCATTGTAAAGCCATATCCTAGAATTTAGGCATTTTGTGAAACTGCACTGTCAGTGCCCTGAAATTTTGCTTTCTAAATTGCATCACTGAAAGAGTTTATGTAGCTTACACTTAGGAACCCTGTAAGCAATTGACTCTTTGCGAGAATTTTAGGTAGTACAAACAGAGACCTAGGCTGACAGATTTGAGAATGTATTCTTAGAGTTATTTGAAGCATCAAATTTGGTGGAGGATAGGTTTTGCTTTCCATTAGGCCATGCTGCCTTCCAGAGAAGCAGTGTGGCTTAGTGGCAAGAGTATGGGCTTAAGGGTCAGAGGTCATGGATTCTAATCACAACTCTGCCACCTGTCAGCTGTGTGACTTTGGGCAAGTTACTAAACTTCTTGGTGCCTCAGTTACCTCATCTGTGAAATGCATATTAAGACTGTGAGCCTCACGTGGGACAATCTGATTACTCTGTATCTACCCCAGTGCTTAGAACAGTGCTGGGCACATAGTAAATGCTTAACAAATACCAACATTATTATTATTATTACTTAGGCTCATTCTATAACCTTCCTCCCACTCTAAAGTCTGTTTAGCCCTTAGGGTGTTTGAAGGGCAAATATTACTTGAGTAACTCAGAGCTTCCTGAAATTTAGATTAGCAATCTGGCTTCCACCCCTTCCACTCCCTCTGAAATTGCTCTTTCCAAAGTCACCAAATACCTCCTCCTAGCCAAATCCAATGTATTGTATTCCATCCTAATTCCTCCTGACCTCTCATATGCTTTTGACACTTATACTACTCTCTTCTCCTAGAGACATTTTCAAACCTTGGTTGCATAGACACTGCCTTCTCTTGGTTCTCCTCCATCCAATCTGGCTATTCCTTCTCAGTCTTTTTTGCCTGTACCTACTTTGCCTCCCAAACCCTAATGTGGCTGCCTCTCAAGACTAAATATGGGGTCACCTTGTATTCTCCATCTATACCCACTCCCTTGGTAAACTACTCTACTCTCAAAACTTCAGCTGATAACTCCCAGCACTCCATCTCCAATCCCAACATCTCATACTGTCTGCAATCTTGCATTTCTTCCTGCTTTTCCAGCCCAGACATTTCACTCTTCTAATGCTAATCCTTATTATTGTCTCAATCTTGTCTAACTCACCCCCAACCCCTCACCCAAGTCCTGCCTTTGGTCTGGAATGCCCTCCCTTTTCAAACCCAACAGACAATTACTATTCCCCCTTCAAAGCCTTATTGAAGGGACATCTTATAATAATGTTGGTATTTGTTAAGCGCTTACTATGTGCAGAGCACTGTCCTAAGTGCTGGGGTAGATACAGGGTCATCAGGATGTCCCACATGAGGCTCACAGTTAATCTCCCTTTTACAGATGAGGTAACTGAGGCACAGAGAAGTGAAGTGACTTGCCCATAGTCACATAGCTGAAAAGTGGCAGAGCCAGGATTCGAACCCATGACCTCGGACTCCCAAACCCAGGCTCTTTCCACTGAGCCACGCTGCTTCTCCAAGAAGGCTTATCCAAGAAGTCTTCCCTGACCAAGCCCCCCTTTCTTCTCCCACTCCCTTCTGTCACCCTGACTTGCTCCTTTTGTTCATCCCACCTCCCAGCCTTACAGCATTCATGTACATATCTTAAATTCATTTATTTATATTAATGTCTGTCTTCCCCTCTAGACTGTAAGCTCACTGTGGGCAGGGGCTGTGTTTATTGTTATAATTGTACTCTCCTAAGTGTTTAGTACAATGTTCTTCACACAAGAAGTGCTCAATAAATACAATTGAATGAATGAAAGAGTGATTAAATCTCTACCTGGATATCTTGCCATCACTTCAAACTCAACCTGTTCAGTCTTTAAACTAAACTCCCCCCTGCCAACTTTCCTCTCATTGCAAATAGCACTACTATCTTTCCTGATCAAAACCCCACAACCTTGTCACTAACGTTGACTCATCTCTTTCCTTCAACCCATTGATTTAGTCAATCACTAAGTCTTCTCATTTCTAACTCCACAGCACCTCCAGAATTAATTTATTTTTCTCCATCCAATCTGCTACCACACTGGTTCAAGCTCTTTGTTATAACCCATCTAGATACTGTATTCACCTCCTCGCTGACCAGCCCACCTTCAACCCGTCCCCTCTCTAATATGTACTTAACTCCGTTGTTCAGATGATCTTATTAAGAAAATATCTCTGCACATCTGTCCACTTCTCACATGCCTCCAATTGTTGCTCATCGACCAACTCTGCTTCAAGCAGAAACTCCTTACCATTGGATTCAAAGCACTCTAGCATCTCTCACTCCTTTTCTTATGCTCGCTCTTCTCCCACTACAGCCCAACCCTCACACTTTGCTCATCCAGTACCATTCTACCAACTGTCTACCATTCTACCAACTGTCTTTTGTATCACCTCAACCTACCATCAATCCTCAAGCACTCCCTCCTGCCTGGAACACCTTTCCCCTACATTTCTGGAAAAGCAACACTCTTCTATCTTCAAAGCCCTACTAAAATCATATTTCCTCCAGGAAATCATCCTAGACTAAGCACGTAGCCCTTCACTTTATGTTCTCCTTCCTACTGCCTGGTTCATGCTATTAGTCCCCCTCACCTCAGGACTTATGCATTCACCCTTATTATATCCCCCAAGCCCTTGGTACTTATATACATATCCTTACATTCCCCTTATGTATATCTTTTTTTAACATGTCTCTTCCTATTAGAATGCAAGCTACTTGAAAGCAGAGATTACACCTATCATATTTATTGTACTCTCCTAAGTGCTTAGTACAGAGTTATGCACAAAGTAAGCACTCAAAAGTTCTATTCAATCATATTTACTGAGCATTTATGCAAAGCATTGTGCATTGTACTAAGTGCTTAGTACGGTACTACTAAATATTACTTATGGGTTGGTTGATCAATTGGTCTTTAATCAATCAAATCAAATGACATTTGTTAAGCAATTGAGTATTAATAGACACTGAATTAAGCACTTGGTAAAGTTCCACAGTGACAAAGCATATGCTCTCTGTCCTCAAGAAGCATACAATTTAATAGGGAAGACATGCAAAATTGTTCATGTAGGGAAGACGTCTACTAATCCTGGTATAGTGTACTCTCCCAAGTGCCTAGTACAGTGTTCTGCACATAGTATGTGCTCAAAAAAAATCGATTGCTTGATCATTGTGCAGATAGTGAAAAATGTTAGAAAAACAGGAAACCTTAACAGAACATCAGGGTGAAACAGAATAATTAATTAATTATGAACAAATATTTAACTATGAAGATAAATGTATACAAATATATTACATATTAAAATATACATGTGCATCATGAATGCTGGGCTACTTATATAGTTCATTTTGGGCAAGGAATGTGTCTGTTTATTGTTGTATTGTACTCTCCCAAGCACTTCATACAGTGCTCTGCACATACAGTAAGTACTTGATAAGTACGACTAAATGAATGAATAAATAGTTCAAAGGGGCTAAGAGTAGCAGTTCACTGCAAGTGACCAACAGGTGGTTAAAACATTTACTGCCCTAACCACAAACATCAGGGACTGATTGTACATGGAATAACATTTCCCAACAGTCTTAGCCTTGGTAAAGATAAAAGATAGCATCCTATTTTGTTTGCATTTCAGTTCATACTCACAATCCAAAATAATGTTGCTTAGATGAAGGCAGTTCTTACTTGGGAAGTTGTCCAGATTCATTTACAAGAGTATGAAGCACTCAATTTAGGGATATTAAAGCTCACTCTTCATTCTATCACTGTGACCTAAAATACTGCACAGTACTGTCTGTACTCTTTTGTTCCAACAAGAGGCTTTTCATTGCTGAGCATCACTTCTCGATTCTGAATAATTATGTATCCTCCTAACAGGAAACTGCCCTGGACATTTTCTGAAGTTATATTCTGAGTGGATGCCAGATGATGACTCAAGTAGAGATCAGCATGTTTATTTTGTTTTTGCCAGGTCTCGTCATTGTGTAATTCTTGGTTTTGATACTTGAAAGGATTTCCCTGACCCTGCTAAGCTTTTCACTATGAAAAAATAGAGTAGACAAAGTGGGTAGATATAAGCCATTTATATATTCAATTGGACTCACAACTCACCTACCACTATTTTGCTACTACTGTAGAAGGAATCTTGACTCCTCCAAAAGCCATTACCATTTTCTTAACCTTGTTTATTTTCCAATATTCCTTGACATTTTTCATACACTTTTTAAGGAACATTTTGCTGATATTGAAGTTTTTTATCCTTTGCTATATAAAATGAAAGAGACAGTTTTAAAATCAAGGTGACAATCTTTAAGGAGTATAGATCGCTAAAAACGGTCATTTTCATTTCTTTTTAATAAGAGGAATGGTGATGACGTTCCTTCAGTTTAAATACTCTATATTTTGAGATGATAATTATAATTATGGTATTTGTTAAGTGCTTACAATGTTCCAGCCATTGTACTAAGCACTGGGGTGGATACAAGCAAATTGGGTTGGACACAGTCCCTGTCCCATGTGGGGCTCAAAGTCTCGATCCCCATTTTACCGATAAGGTACGTGAGGCACAGAGTAGTGAAGTGGCTTGCCCAAGGCACACAGAAAACAAGGCGTGGAGCCAGGATTAGAACCCATGACCTTCTGACTCCCAGGCCTATGCTCTATCCACAATGCCATGCTGCTTCTCCAGTGTGGGGGCACCTATATTTTGTGGAGTTGCCTTGCAAAGATGGATCTCTGTGAATCAAACTGAGATGGAGAGAAGTGAGTTGCATTGTGGGAGGTAGTGAGAGGTTTTCAGTTAGGACTATCATATTAGTAATGATGAGGCATCAAAAAAGAATCCTAGGAATTTAGATAGTTCATCTTCCTTGCTTTCTGGCAACAACATATTAAAGATGAACATATTTTTCATGCCCCACATACATATCCAGGGAAGGACAATCCATAACCTTCTTTGGAAATCTATCTCAGAGTCTCAAAACTGAAATTATAAGGAAGCACTTCCTTATATCTGTTCTATAGCAGATATATATCTATATCTTATGTCAGAAAGTAGAGATCAGTTGTGACTCCCTAAAGATGAAGTTCCCTCTCCCTGCTGCTTTCCCAGCCCTAACTTCTCATTTCATTGCCTATTGGGAAGAGCCTGGGCCTGGGAGTCAGAGGACCTGGATTCTAATCCTAGCTCATCACACACCTGTTGTGTGACTCTGGGCATATCACTTAACTTCGCCATGCCTCAGCTTGCTCATTTGCAGAATGGGGATTCAATATCTGTTCTCCCTCCTACTTAGGCAGTGAACCCCATGTAAGACCTGATTATCTTGTATCTACCCCAACACTTAGTAGGGTGCTTCACGCACAGTAAGTGCTTAACAAATACTACAGTTATTCTTACCTCTCCTCCATTTGACTACTGGTACTAATGATACCTTATTCACTAGCCAGTTAATGTTAAAAATTTTTTGCAAGCTCCTAGAACGAGTCGTCTACACTCGCTGCCTAGAATTCCTTAACTCCCATTTTCTCCTGGACAGCCTCCAATCTGGCTTCCATCCCCTCCACTCTACTGAGACTGCTCTCTCTAAGGTCATGCACGACCTCCTTCTTGCCAAATCCAATGGCTCATACTCTATCCTAATCCTCCTTGACCTCTCAGCTGCCTTTGACACTGTTGAGCATCCCCTTCTCCTCCACACCTTATCTCACCTTGGCTTCACGGACTCCGTCCTCTCCTGGTTCTCCTCTTATCTCTCTGGCCGGTTATTCTCGGTCTCCTTCACAGGCTCCTCCTACCCCTCCCATCCTCTAACTATTGGAGTTCCTCAAGGATCAGTTCTTGGCCCTCTTCTGTTCTCCATATACACTCACTCCCTCAGCGAACTCATTCGCTCTCACGGCTTCAAATATCATCTCTATGCAGATGACACACAGATCTACATCTCTGCCCCTGTCCTCCCCCCCTCCCTTCAGGCTCATATCTCCTCCAGCCTCCAAGACGTCTCTACCTGGATGTCTGCCCGCCACCTAAAACTCAACATGGCCAAAACTGAGCTCCTCATCTTCCCTCCCAAGCCCTGTCCTCTTCCTGACTTCCCTATCACTGTGGATGGTACCACCATCCTTGCCGTCTCTCAGGCCCGCAACCTCAGTGTCATCTATGACTCAGCTCTCTCATTCACCCCACACATCCCATCCGTCACCAAAACGTGCTGGTCTCACCTTTATAATATCGCCAAGATCCACCCTTTCCTCTCCGCCCAAACGGCTATTTTACTGTTACAGGCTCTCATAATATCCCGGCTGGATTATTGTGTCAGCCTTCTCTCTGAACTCCCTTCCTCCTCTCTCTCCCCGCTCCAGTCTATTCTTCACTCCATTGCCCGGCTCATCTTTCTGCAGAAACGCTCTGGGCATGTCACTCCCCTTCTTAAAAACCTCCAGTGGTTGCCTATCAAAGTTTTTTGCACGAAACAAAAACTTCTCACTCTAGTCTTCAAGGCTCTCCATCACCTTGCCCCCTCCTATCTCTCCTCCCTTTTCTCTTTCTACTGCCCAACCTGTAGTCTCCGCTCTTTTGCCGCCCACCTCCTCACCGTCCCCCGTTCTCACCTATCCCGCCATCGACCCTGGGCCACGTCCTCCTGCGGTCCTGGAATGCCCTCCCTTCTCACCTCTGCCAAACTAATTCTCTTCCCCTCTTCAAAACCCTACTTAAAGCTCACCTCCTCTAAGAGACCTTCCAAGATTGAGCTCCCCCTTTTCCCTCTGCTCCCTCTGCTCCCCCTCTACCCCCCCTTCACCTCTCTTCAGCTAAGCCCTCTTTTCCCCCCTTTCCCTCTGCTCCTCCCCCTCTCCCTTCCCCTCCTCTCAGCACTGTACTCATCCGCTCAACTGTATATATTTTCATTACCCTATTTATTTTGTTAATGAGATGTACATCACCTTGATTCTCTTTATTGCTATTGTTCTTGTCTGTCTCCCCCGATTAGACTGTAAGCCCATCAAAGGGGAGGGACTGTCTCTATCTGTTACCTATTTGTACATTCCAAGCTCTTAGTACAGTTCTCTGCACATAGTAAGTGCTCAATAAATACTGTTGAATGAATGAATTTCATATTATTGGAATGATTGTTGTCTGAGAGTCAGAGGACCTTGGTTCTAAAGTGGCTCCTCCTCTTGGCTGCTGTGTAATCCAGAGAAAAACACTTAACTTCTCTTTGCCTCAGCTACCTCATCTGTAAAATGGGAATTAAGACTCTGAGCCCTAAGTAAAACATTAGCTGTATCCACCCTGATTAGCTTATATCTACCCTCTTAGTAAAGTCCCTGACACACAGTAAGGAAGCACTTAACAAATCTGATTAAAAAACTAAAAGCATGAGTTAGTGGAAGGAGTATGGAAAGTATGGAACCAAGAGACTGGAGAGAGATCTGGGTTCTAATTCTGCCTCTGACACTTTCCACTCCATGACTTTGGGCAAGTCATTTACTTCTCTAAGCCTCAGTTTCCTCAATGGTAAGATGGGGATGAAATACCTGCTCTCCCTCCTCTTTAGACTGTGAAATGTATGAGGAACCTGGACTGTGTCCAACCTGATTATCTCCTATTTGCACCAGCACTTAGTACAGTTCTTGGCATATGGTCAGTGCTTAACAAATTCCATCATAATTATTCATAATTTTTGTTATAATCGTTATTTTTATTGTTGAAGTTGGAGTAGGGCTTTCAACTTTCATTTTGAATGTGAACAAATGCATGGAAAAATTTTTGAAGGGATGGAAAGTTGGAAGTTGCACCCTGTGAAAGTATTTGAAAGCAAAAATATGGGGAGAGAAGGAAAGAGAAGAAATGGAAAGCCATTAGAGGGTATTAGTAAGGGAAATGAAATAGTCTATTTTTTTATTAATAAAAGGATATGTGCAGCTAAATATAGGGTAGACTGAAGAAACTCAAAGATTAAGGTGATATCAACAGAAAGGAGATTTTATGAAATGGTTTCTAAAGTGGAACTTTCTGCTGAAAAACTTTAGATACAAAAATAAAAGTTATGATTTCTTGAAGGATCTTCCTTAGCAAAACAGCAAACTTTAGTTACTAAATTGCTAGTGTCTCTACACAACATATATTTATCTAAAACATTGTCTATATGCACTGATATTTAAGACTTTTGGACACTTCTACTAGCCTCTATACTTAGGATGGGGAGGAGACAGTGAGGATAGTGATGCCCGGACCTGAAGAAATTTAACTGAGTCAACCAGAAGGAAGGATTAGGAGGTAATAGTAGTAATAGAACTACTACTTGTAGTGTAGTAGAAATAGTATTTATTTAAACACTGTGTGCAGAGCATTGTACTGAGTTCTGGGAGAAAATACACGGGTGGGAATTAAACATGGTCCCTCTGTTTGGAGAGAAACACAGCCTCGTGATGAAACATTAAAATACAACACAAACAACAGACAAAATAAGCTCCAGGTCTCACTGGTGATGGAGGAGTTCAAGAGCATTCAGGATCAAGCCAGTTCGTTTGAGGGAAGGTAGTAGTTACATAGAGGTTTCCTCAGTGGTAATGGCTGAGTCTGAGTGCTGGCAGGAGCAATTTTTATCCCCAACCTGGTAGGCATGTAAGCCCACTGTGGGCAGAGATTGTCTCTTTATTGCTATATTGTACTTTCCAGGCACTTACTCCAGTACTCTGCCCACAATAAGTGCTCAATAAATATGACTGAATGAGTGAATGAATGCATGTCAGAAGCAGGGACTCTCAGCGCTTAGAACAGTGCTTGGCACATAGTAGGCACTTAATACCATCATCATCATCATCAACAGTAGATGAGGCAAGGCTGCAGTTATCGTGGTGAATGGAGAGTACAAGAATGCCTAGGAGAAGCTTATATCCCTGGCCCAGAACACATAGAGCTTTCCAGATCAAGCAAATTCAGTGGTGGGAGGCAAAGTGGTAGTTACACAGTGCTTTTCTCAGCAGTGATAGAAGAGTCCAAGAGTGTACAGAAGCAGCTTCTATCCTTGGGCTGGAATGTAAGAATCTTTCTGGGAGCAGGAACCCTCTGTTCCAAGAGGGAAAATGATGCTTACCTTGGTGCATTTATTGGTGATATAGGGGGACCAGATACTTGGGGAGAAAGACACTCAACCATTTTGGAGGAGAGATGTTGAGAGCTGTGTGTCAGGGAAAGCAGGACTCATGGGAACCTCATGCTGTGACCCTGAATGGACACAGTTCAGAGATGCCAGAGTGATTTTAGAGGATCCCTGGTAGGGTTAGGATATCCTGAATGTTTGTGGTTCAGCGACTAGGACTCCGGAGGACTACAGGGAGAGATTTTTCATTTGAACAATTTAAAGAAGTGAGGCTGGAATCAGTCAAAGGGTGGTGACAATGACACAGTTTAGGGACTAGGGGTGCACTGATCAGCATCTCTCCAAAGTACATTAGAAGAACAAAGAAATGGAAGAATTTAGTACCCAGGGGAGACTAACTTGGATGAGGACATTCCTAAAATGACTAATTATTTCTGCCTGAATTTATGGCTGAGAACTCCTGGTAATATCATAGTTGAGTTACACAGATTTAAAGGAGAATAAGATCTCTTTAAGTTTTTTTCACATTTCTTATTTTCCATGATCATTATAGGTGAGTATTTTAGTGGGAACCATATCATTTGTTTCTTACTGCCTCCTTCTTCATAAGAAAAAAACAAGAGAAAACAACAAAAAAAACTATTTAGCATTGTTTTTCCTTGAACTTCAATTTTAACTCCAGATTAAGGCTGACTACTTGTATATTTAGAACCCAAATAATACTTTATCCACAGGGAACGTTTCTGCCAACTCTGTTCTACTGTATTCTCCCTAGTGCTTAATACAGTGCCCTGCATACAATAACTACTCAATAAGTAAGCTTCCCTTTAGACTGTAAGCTCTGTGTGGACATGTGTCTACCAGGGAACATATCTACCAACTTTATTATATTGTACTCTCTCAAGAGCTTATTACAGTTCTCTGCACACAGTAAGTGCTCAATAAAAACCACTGATTGATTGAGAATGCTTGGGAAAACTTGAGCACAACCTCCCTGCCCCCCATCTCCAGTAACTGTGTATTGTTACAAACCCCTCACACAAAAGTAATAATTTTGTTTCTGCACCCTTCCTTAATACTTAAAATATCTATATTAAAAGTAAATGAATATATAATTAACAACTTGGCAATCAATTCATAAGGACCGACTTCTGAAAACTTGCATCTTTATGTCTGTGTTAATAATAGTTCATTAATGTTATTTATAAAATACTTCCTAAGCATTCTAACCCATCTTATGCTCAAGGGGTCAGCAAAAATATTTTCATATGTTCTTTTTTATCCTTCAGTAACAGTTGCCAAATGTTGGCAAAAGGCCTCCTTGGTGTTATAATCCTAACTACAAACCCCAGGTGCCTTAGTAAGGACTCCAGCAGACAACTCAGCATTTCTTTGCTTAGCACCTAAAGTATTAACGAAAAGAAGGCCTGCAAGGTATACTTCTGGAGTGTAGATTCCATCATCAAAGAAATAATTTCATATCCAAACATAACCAGAAAATAATGGATCATTCTCTTTTTCCTCATTTGCTAAGAACTAGTGAACAGATGAAACACATCCCTTGATGCTTATTAAATAATTATTTGCATGTTGGCCAATTACCACAAGTTTAAAACAAAAAATTATAAAGGACTCTTCATAAAGGGATTTCTTAGTAATTGACATAATAGCAGTCCCAAATTCCATTTTCCTTCTTTTTAAGAAAAGAATAAAATGGAAAATCCAAGAACTATACTTTTATATAAGCAAAGATGACATTTGGAGAGTAATTTTAATAGCCACAAATTAGGGGGATGAAATGGTTTGTTGTCACAGAAGTAAAATATCTCACTAAGTCCTGTTGATTCTACCTTCACAACATCTCTAGAGTCCACCTTCTCCTCTCTACCCAAACTGCTAACAGGCTTATCCAAGTATTTGTCTTTTTCCGCCTTGACTACTGCATCAACCTCCTCACTGACCTGCCTGCATCCTGTCTCTCCCCATTCCAAGTCCCTACTTCACTTTGCTGCCCAGATTGATTTTCTACAAAACTGCTCAGCCCATGTTTCCTCACTCCTCAAGAACCCCCAGGGGTTGCCCATTTACCTCCACATCAGACATAGGCTTCAAAGCCCTGGATCAGCTCTTATAATAATAATAATAATGTTGGTATTTGTTAAGTGCTTACTATGTGCCGAGCACTGTTCTAAGCACTGGGATAGACACAGGGGAATCAGGCTGTCCCACGTGGGGCTCACAGTCTTGATCCCCATTTTACAGATGAGGGAACTGAGGCACCGAGAAGTAAAGTGACTTGCCCTAAGTCACACAGCTGACAAGTGGCCGAGCAGGGATTCGAACCCATGACCTCTGACTCCAAAGCCTGTGCTCTTTCCACTGAGCCACGCTGCTTCTAACCTTATCTTATCTATCTGATCTCACTGCTATCCTACTACTTAATTCTACTTCCCCAAACTTCACTCTAATTCCAATCTCACCCTTGCACTTGGATTGGTTCTGTTTTTTCACCCCAACCACAACCTTACCTCAATTATGTACTTTTCCATAATTTATTTATTTTTATTATTAATAATAATAATAATGTTGGTATTTGTTAAGCACTTACTATGTGCAGAGAACTGTTCTAAGCACTGGGGTAGATACAGGGTAATCAGATTGTCCCACGTGAGGCTCACAGTCTTAATTCCCATTTTACAGATGAGGTAACTGAGGCACAGAGAAGTTAAGTGACTTGCCCACAGTCACACAGCTGACAGGTGGCAGAGCCGGTATTCAAACCCATGACCTCTGCCTCCCAAGCCAGTGCTCTTTCCACCGAGCCACACTGCTTCCCATCTGCCTGTCTCACTTTCTAAACTGTAAGCTCCTTTTGGCAAGTAACATGTCTAGCAATTCTGTTACAATTTACAATCCCAGGTGCTCTGAACACATTAAGCACTCAATAAATACTATTGTTTGATTGATTAAACAATGTATCTCAAGTTTATCTGTCTCACCAGTAACCTCTTGCCCACATTTTCTCTCTGGCATGAAACTACCTCAATAAAGCAATCAACCAAACTATCAATGGCATTTATTAAGTACTTATTATGAGCAGAGCACTGTATTAAGCACATAGAGAGTACAATAGAACAAAATTAGTGGACATGTTACCTGCCTATAACAAGCTTACAGTTTGGGTGGGGGAAACAGACATTATGAACAAATAATGTATTATATATAATTTAAAGATATTTACCTACATTTTGTGGAGTTTAAGGGTGGTGGCAATATCAAATGTTTAAAGGTCACAGATTTAAGGGCATAGATGATGCAGAAGGGAGAGCAAGGCAGGGAAAAAAGGATTTAATCAGTAAGGCCTCTGACAGAACACCACTCTGCCCACCTTTAAAGCTCTACTAAAATCACAACTCATTCAAGAGCCCTTCCCTTAGTAGGACTTTATTTTTTCCATTCATACTTTCTTTGATGTCACCTCTGCAAATAAGGATACCCATGTCCAAGGCTGAGCTCTATATCTTCCCTCCCAAACCCGCTCTCTCATTCACTCCACATATTCAATCTGTCACCAAAACCTGCCAGTCTCACCTTCATAACACCGCCAAAATCCTCTCTTTCCTTCCTCTCCATCAAAACTGCTACCTTGTTAGTAGCAGTGTGGCTTAATGGAAGGAGCCCAGGCTTGTGAGTCAGAGGTCATGGGTTCTAATCCTGTTTCCACCACTTGTCAGCTGTGTGACTTTGGGCAAGTCACTTAAATTCTCTGTGCCTCAGTTACCTCATCTGTAAAATGGGGATGAAGACTGTGCTTAGAACAGTACTTGGCACATAGTAAGTGCTTAACAAATACCACTAACATTATTATTATTGGTACAATTACTTATCATATCCTGATTGGATTACTTTCCTTTCTTACCTCCTAACCTCCTGTCTTTCCCTGCTTCAGTCTATACTTCACTCTGCTGTCCAGATTATCCTTCTACAGAAACCCTGAGAGCATATGGCCCCCTTCCTCAAAAATCTCTAGTGGTTGCCTGTCAACCTTCAAATCAAGCAAAAACTCCTCCCTATTGGCTTCAAAGGTCTCCATCATTTTGTCCCCTCCTACCTCACTTCCCTTCTCTCCTTCTACAGCCCTCTCCTCTGTCGCTAACCTCCTCACTGTGCCCGTTCTCGCCTATCCTGCCATCAACCCCTGATCCTCATCCTACGACTGGCCTGGAATGCCCTCCCTCCACACATCCGGCAAACTAGCACACTTCCCCCTTTCAAAGTCCTACTGAAAGCTCAGCTCCTCCAGGAAGACTTCCCAGACTGAGCCCTCCTTTTCCTCTGCTCCTCCTCCCCTCCCCATCATTCCTACTCCCTCCTTCTGCTCTAACCCCCTCCCTGACCCACAGCACTTGTGCATATATGTACATATATATAATTCTATTCATTTTATTACTGATGTGTAAATATATATTTATTCTACTTACATTGATGCTATTGATGCCTGTCCACTTGCTTTGTTTTATTTTGTTGTCTGTCTCCCCCCTTCTAGACTGTAAGCTCGTCGAGTAGGGATTGTCTCTATTTGTTGCCGAATTGTACTTTCCAAGCGCTTAATACAGTGTTCTGCACATGGTAAGCACTCAATAAATTAATTAGTTTGTTCAGTTGTCCTTATTGAGTGTTTACTGTGTACACAGCATTGTACTAAGCGCTTGGAATGTACAATTCAGCAACAGATAGAGATAATCCCTGCCCAACAACAGGCTCACAGTTTAAAAGGGAAAGGCAGACAATGAAACAAAACAAGTAGTCATGCATCAATACCATCAAGATAAATAGAATCATAGATACATACACATCATTAATGAAATAAATAGAGTAATTAATATTATATACAAATATGCACAAGTGCTGTGGGGAGGGAAGGGGGTAGAGCAGAGGGAGGGAGTAGGGGGAATGGGGAAGGGAAGAAGGGCAGAAGGAATGGGAAGGCTCAGTCTGGGAAGGCCTCCTGGAGGAGGTGAGCCCTCAGTAGGGCTTTGAAGAGGGGAAGAGAATTAGTTTGCCAGATATGAGGAGGGAGGGCATTCCAGGTCATTGGTAGGACTTGGGCCAGGGTTCTACCGCAGGACAGGAGAGAACGAGGCACCGTGAGGAGGTTAGCGGCAGAGGAGTGGGGTGTATGGGGTGGGCTGTAGAAGGAGAGAAGGGAAGTGAGTTAGGAGGGGGGCAGGTGATGGAGAGCTTTGAAGCCAAGAGTAAGGAGTTTTTGTTTCAAGCGAAGATTGATAGGCAACCACTGGAGGTTTTTGAGGAGGGTAGTGACAGGTCCAGACCGTTTCTGCAGAAAGATAATCCGGGCAGAAGAATGAAGTATACACTGGAGTGGGGAGAGACAGGAGGATGGGAGATCAGAGAGGAGGCTGATGCAATAGTCCAGTCGGATATCATGAGAGATTGTACCAGCAAGGTAGCAGTTTGGATGGAGAGGAAAGGGAGGATTTGGTGATGTTTTGAAGGTGAGACCGGCAGGTTTTGGTGATGGATTGGATGTGTGGGGTGAATGAGAGAGCAGTGTCAAGAATGACACCAAGGTTGCAGGCCTGTGAGATGAGAAGGATGGTAGTGCTGTCCACAATGATGGGGAAGTCAGGGAGAGGACAGGGTTTGGGAGGGAAGATAAGGACCTCAGTCTTGGACATGTTGAGTTCTAGGTGGCGGACAAACATCCAGGTGGAGATATTCTGAAGGCAGGAGGAGATGTGGTCCTGGAAGGAGGGGGAGAGAACAGGGGAGGAGATGTAGATTTGGTTGCCATCTGCGTAGAGATAATAGTTGAAGATGTGGGAGCAAATGAGTTCACTAAGGGCATGAGTATAGATAGAGAACAGAAGGGCACCAAGAACTGACCCTTGAGGAATCCCTACAGTTAGGGGATGGGAGGGGGAGGAGGAGCCCACGAAGGAGACCAAGAATGAACAGCCAGAGAGATGAGGAGAACCAGGACAGGACAGAGTCCATGAAGCCAAGTTTGGATAAAGTGTTGAGGAGAAGGTGATGGTTGACAGTGTCAAAGGCAGCTGAGAGGTTGACGAGGATTAGGATAGAGTAGGAGCCATTGGGTTTGGCAAGAAGGAGGTCATTGGTGACCTTTGAGAGGGCAGTTTTGGTGGAGTGGAGGGGACGGAAGCCAGATTGGTGGGGGTCCAGGAGAGAGTTGGAGTTGAGGAATTCAAGGCAGCGAGTATAGACGACTTGTTCTAGGAGTTTGGGAAGGAAGGGTGGGAGGGAAATAGGATGATAATTGGAAGGGGAGGTTGAGTCAAGAGAGAGTGTTTTTAGGATTGGGGAGACATGGGAATGTTTGAAGGCAGAGGAGAAGAAGCCGTTGGAGAGTGAGTGGTTAAAGATAGAAGTTAAGGAGGGGAGGAGGGAAGGGTCGATAATTTTTATAAGATGAATGGGAATAGGGTCAGAAGCACCGGTGGAGGGGGTGGCACTTGCGATGAGGGAGAGATCTCCTCTGAAGATAGTGCTGGAAAGGATGGGAAAATAGAGGAGAGGATTGAGAGTGGGGGGGGGGTGGAGAACGGGGAGGGGTGACTTTGGGGACCTCAGACCTGATGGGGTTAATTTTCATAATGAAGTAGCTGGCAAGATCATTTAGGGTGAGGGGTGGAGGAGGGGGAGGAACAGGGGGCCTGAGGAGAGAGTTAAATGTCCAAAACAGTTGGCATGGATGATGGGCATGAGCATCAATGACGGAAGAAAAATAGTTTTAATGAATGAATGAATACCCCTTAGGTACTTGCAATTTACCCCCCTCCAACTCTACAGCACTAATGTACATATCTACACTCTCCCATTTCCCCTATAAAAATGTTTATTTAAAACTTTACTATCTCCACATCTAGAGTATCAGCTCTTCCTGGTTAGGGAATGTGTCTAGCAAATCTACTATATTGTTGTATTGTGAGAAGCAGCGTGGCTTAGTGGAAAGAGCACAAGCTTGGGAGTCAAAGGTCATAGGTTCTAATCCCAATTCTGCCACTTGCCCAGGGAAATGGCCCAGAGGTATATAATCAGAAGTGGGGTTGATCCCCATGAGCAAAGGCTTTGCAAAATCATGATCCCAAGAGGCACTTGGAAACAGAACAGGTCCCATAAGGCAGACACGAGCATCATAAGATGTTATTCTTTCTTATAGCCAATGCTGGAGAAAGGGTGTTAGCCTCATAGAGGTCTTATTGGCTATACCCATTTGCAAGGATAGGCTGTCAACATTAGTTGATCCAGTTTAGACTGTGAGCCCGTCACTGGGCAGGGATTGTCTCTATCTCTTGCCAAATTGCACATTCCAAGCGCTTAGTACAGTGCTCTGCACATAGTAAGCGCTCAATAAATGCTATTGAATAAATGGATGAATATGCATATACACATACTGTACACACCCAAGTGCTTAGTAAAGTGATGTCATTGATTTATGGATTGATTCACATGCATACACACTAAAGAAATTGAATTATCATTTACCTTGGGAAATTTCTGCATCTGAGGGCCTGGGGACAACACCATATTTTCCCAGTCAGTTCATATATGAAAAAACAAGCAGTTTTATATTCACTGTGAACATGGAGAAACTCCCAAACTTTCCAGAGATATGCATTCTGAAACTGAAGCATGATTATTGGGGGCTTAGGCAGCTCTCAAATGATACAATAATTTCAGAAATTACAATTCCCAGGAGCATCTGAGACAATTATACTTTATATTAGTATTTTTGTGCATTTCAAATTCTGCACTGTATGAAATGTTTATTTTGAGTGGGTAGACTTTCAGTACTTCTCAGAATATATGTGGTAGACTTTTAGAGAGCATATAGTTTCTCTCTATGTGATTATTAAATGTTTGTTAGGTATGGGACAAACTGATAGACTCCCTTAGGTAACTGAGTATCTGTTAATTTTGGGGGGTGTCATTGACCATGTCCTAATTCAAAGAATCAGCACCATCATTGAGCTTGTAATCACTTAAGATGAAAACATTTTGTAATTGTGTATTTGTACTTCAATCTCAATTTACTAGTAATTTACCTGTATTGGTGCAGAATCACAATTCCTCACCACTTTCACTCTTCATTCTACAAATCTTACTTTTCCTTTCTGAAAGATCAGTATGCAACCTACAGAAACATACAGAAATGCTATACATCCCATGGTACTAGTAAATCCTCTGCCTTTATCTGATTCTACATTGCATGGAAATCTTTAGCTGCCGAAGCTCAGGCTATGTCTGAAACAATTTTTTTGAAAGCAGTAGTTGGAGAAGAGAATACATTTGATATTTAAATTGTGTCCATTGAAAGTTTAGACCAGTTAAAAATGCTAAGTTGGAAATATTATGTAATAATAATAATAAACAGTGCCATTCCTCAATAAATTTGTTCTCTCACCTGTCTACCTATCTCCTCAGAGGAAGTGAGGGAGAAAGTGCTAAATCCTAAATGCTAAGGTAGCATCATGACCTAATGGAAAGAGCCCAGGCTTGGCAGTCAAAGGACCTGAGTTCTAATCCTGGATCTGCCATATACCTGCTGTGTAACATTGGGCAAGTCACTTGACTTCTCTGAGCCTCAGTTCCTTCATCTGTACCATGGGAATTCAATCCCTGTTCTCCAACATATGATCTTGTATCTACCTCAGAGCTTAGTAAATGCCATTTAACAAATGCCACAATCATTATTATTATTAAATAACTTATTTCCTCCATTGATAATTTATCACCTGAAAATAGAATCTCCCTTTTTCCCCATACCAACTGAAGACTAAGTGCTTAGTACAGTGCTCTGCACACAGTAAGTGCTCAATAATTATGAATGAATGAATGAATGACATTATAACCCCAAATAGATGACTTTCAGGGTGATATCAAAGACGTAGGTATAGGAGAGAAGAGGGAAAAAGACCAATGAGTCCAATGAGCTGGGAAACATAGATTGAAAAGCAGGTTGAGAAGAGTGCTCTCTTCAGTCAATCATATTTATTGAGTGATTGCTGAGTGCAGAGGATTTTACCGAGAGCTCTTCACTGTTTACATCTAATTACATTGGTAGTAACAATGGTTACAGTGGTACTCTTTTGGAAAGGATGCTGCTTCCAATCCATGATTCTGAATTGATTTCTAGAAGAACTAGCCTTAATACGAAACTATGGTGATACCAATTCCTATATATGGTAATGTGTCTGCATACTATCTTAGTACCTTGGGGTTCCAAGTTTCTCCCTTTCCAAGCCAATGAACCAGGAATCAATAATTGGTAAAAGTTATCACAGAGTGGGAGCGTACTGAGACAAGACAAGAAGCACACTACCTTGTGTTATCATGCATGCTTATTTATGAGCTGGAAGTAATTACAACTGACAGCTGTTGCCTGATAGTGTTGATTTCAACGATGCCCATTGTCCTAACTCCTTCACATTCTTTGTGGGTAAAAGATATAAATAATAATAATGTTGGTATTTGTTAAGCACTTACTATGTGCAGAGCACTGTTCTAAGTCCTGGGGTAGATAGAGGGTAATCAGGTTGTCCCAGGTGAGGCTCAAAGTTAATCCCCATTTTACATATGAGTTAACTGAGACACAGAGAAATTAAGTGACTTGCCCACAGTCACACAGCTGACAAGTGGCAGAGCGGGAATTCGAACCCATGACCACTGAGCCACTCTGCTTTGAGAACGCTAGACTGGCCAGATGTTTGGGGATTGGTGATAAGGATGGAGATTGGCAGCAAGAAGTAGGTCATTTCTGTTACTCAAGTTGATGTGGTGATGCCACTGGACCTATGTTGATTTTTGCACTGAGGTTAGTAATGTAAGTCACTGCAAGTGACCATTATTTCTAAACAGTCTCCTCTTACACATTCTTTCTGTACTTAGGATGTGAGTGTCCACATGATTGGCTTGGCAAGGACAAATATTTCAACTCGAAAATAAATTCAAAGGAAACATGCTCACTTGTGTTAGACACAATAGTAAATTACCCATTCAAGTAAAGATCCTCTAATTGATATTCCATCAATTTCCATCTCAGTTTCTCTGTTCTTTAAAAGCTCCAACCCGTGTATTAATGGGAGTGCTAATGGCCAGTGAAATGGTGATAAAGTAAAGGGTCAAAAGGGCCAGGAAAAAGTCAGTCAATTATTCATCGGGTAGATTTAATAATTGAGCTTTGCAATTTCAATGTATGTTTAAATGAGTGATGTTACACAAAAATGTATTTATCCTGAATTGGTCTATTTCCACTTACTGTTACTGCAGCCCAGCTAAATCCTAATCAAGAATTACTTTCACATTAGGAGAGTTTACTCAGCACCTGACCATTTTTAGCTGGAATTCATTTTTAAATTGCATTTCCTTGAAATACAGATGTTGAATAAAAGGGGATGATGTTTTCCATAGAAGTTAGAAAGCTATCTTAAAATCCAGAACTCTTGAAATATGAAGTTATAGAGGCTTCATAAAACCCCAAATCCTGAGGTCCTCTTGATAAACAGCACCTTTTTATTATTACTGCATTTAGGGCAAATAAAAATCGACCTTGCTTATTTGTGAAATCCCCTTAACTCTGAATGAAATGACAGTCATAAACTGAAGTAAAAATTTCTTATGGACTTTTAAAAATATCCACTGAAGTGAATAATTTGTTCAGGTTTTTTTAAAAACTCACCAAATTTGTTAATATTATGTCACATGATATATTAGCTTAAAAGAAATCCAAAGGCTACTTAACAAAGTTTACAGATATTCAAAGAGTATATAGGAGAGAATACTGACTATTTAATTGCAGAGATTTGAGTTTAAGTTCCAGGTTCATGGCTTCCAATTGGAAGAATCTCAAGGAAATGACATTTATTTTTGGTGCACCAACTTTTCTGTAAAGTAGTGATCATAAATGGTCTGTCCCCTGCCTTCTGTGGAGATTGGACTGGTACTATAAGCATGAAAGGGAATTCACAGCATGTACGTCATGACCATTTTTAGGCGAAATTCTATTGCCTTTTTCTTCCAAGGGGGATTTTCATTTCTCTGTGGAACAACCTTTAATGGCAAGGATCAAGCTTACATGCAGAAAGGAGTCCAAGGGAACTGGGATGCCAGAAGGTTCCCCAGGAATCTATTCCCCTAATTCCCACCCAGGAGCACTGTCCACCACCAAACTGTTGAATTATAAGTTGTTTGACTGTCCTTCTAGGTTGTGAGTTCCTTTGAGGACAGGAATCATTGCAAATTCCCATGTGCCTAGTACAGTGTTTCACACACTGGAGGCAATCAATGAATGACATACTCTTTGATACATCTCCCTTAAGTTCCTTGAAATTGTGGTTGTAATGTGAATGGTCATACTGTGGGGAACCTTCTTCCACAGAGGTTCATGTTTTAAGTTAGACTCCATTTTAGAGTTAGCCTAGTGTGAAGCCTGAACACTACAAATGAATAAAACTCCTTTCTCATGCTCAGAGTCTTTTCTATCTTCCTCTCAATACTCCAAAATTATCCCCCCCTTCCATCCCTCTCCCTTGACTATCTGGACTAACTCCTATGGAAAACATCATCCCCTTTTATTCAACATCTGTATTTCAAGAGAAATGCAATTTAAAAATAAATTCCAACTAGAAACGGTCAAGTGCTGAGTAAACTCTCCTAATGTGAAAGTAATTCTTGACAAGGACTTAGCTGGGCTGCAGTAACTGGAAATAGACCAATTCAGGATAAATTAGTGTAGATTTATTATGAACTTAATTTAGATTTCATTTGTTGGTCAGGTATAAACGAGGGACTTAAAGACCAGGACAATTCTGAAATTCTCACCGAAGTAGAGAATTTAATTGACTCTATGTCAATCTACTGGTACATTAGCCATTTGCAAGGATAGGTTACACAATCTTGCCAGGTGTACTAACACTTCTTCGAGATTTTCTGCAAAGTATCAGGTTGTTGTCATCCGATCCAGAGATCTGCTATGTCTAGTGAATCAATTTTATCTAAAATATCCTATTTTGCTGCACAGTCAGAAGGTTACTGTTTAAACTTGGAGTTTCTATCCAAAGGGATTTCTTACTATTCCTCTGTCTGGTCAGATTACTATACTACTACTGGCTTTGTTGTCCCTTGCATGCAGAGCTATCCTTTACACCTATTTCTAAATTTTCTCCAGAGTTTGAATCCTAGGGACACTAGATCCCATTGGTCTACTTCTCTAAACCAAGTTTTACTGGTATATATCATTAATCTTATATCAAGGTCCTTAATAATTTCACTCATCTTTGGGTTTCCAGCATTCTTAAAGAAGCCTCTATTACTAATTTTCACCTATGTCTGTTAGGTCTGTCACCCTCTCTAGGGTCCGTCAGTCATATTTATTGAGCACCCACTGTGTTCAGAACACTGTACTGAGTGCTTGGGGGAGTGCAATACAACAAAAAACAGACATGTTCCTTGGCCACACTGAACTTACAGTCTAGAGGGGCAGACAGACATTAATCTAAATAAATAAATTGCAGATATATACTGTAAATTCATTATGTGCAGGTAAATTGTCTGCTAATTATGTTGTATTGTGCTCTCCCAAGAGCTTAGTACAGTACTCTGCACACAATAAGTGCTCAATAAATATGACTGATTGACTTATTGGTCATTGTGTCATTTTGATTCATATTGAGCTCATTCTTTTTTTTTCACAAGTTTCATTCATCACTCAAAGTGCTCCAACCCCTAATGCATATAAACTCTTCCTCTTCTGACTTCTGTCTCATCCATGAATTGAAATTCTCTTATTCTGAAACCTGGTATTTTAGAAAATACCTTCAAGGGGGACATGACCTGTATTCTCTTTCAGGACCTCACTCAAGATATTGTTGATACTAATCAATCAATCACATTTATTGATCACTTCCCGAGTGCAGAACACTGTACTAACTACTTGGGAGAATGTAATATAACAGTACATGTTACCTGGACACTCTAAGATTTGGCTTAGAGTCTAGATGGGGAGACACATACTAATATAAGTAAATACATTAAATTACAGCTGTGTCCATAAGCATTATAGGGCTGAAGGAAAGGTGAAAAAATGGTGCAAATCCTAGTGTAAGGACAACACAGAAAGGAGTGGGAGAAAAGGAAATGAGGGTCTTTTGGGGAAGGACTATTGGAGGAAATGTGCTCTTAATAATGCTTTTAAGGTGGGGAGCACGAACATCTGTCCTTATGAACAGGGAGAGAGATCTAGGCCAGAGACAGGGCATGGGCAATGGGTCAGCAGTAGATTTGTGAAACTGAGGCACAGTGAGTAACTTGGCATTTGAGGAGAGCAGTGTGCAGGCTGGGTTGTAGTAGGAAATCAGGGAAATAGGAGGGACCAAGGTGTTTTAAAGCCTAGAATAAGAAGTTTCTCTTTGATGTGGAGGTGGTTGGATAACCCCTGGGAGTTCTTGAGGAGTAGGAAATCGTGTCTGAAATTTATTTTTGAAAAATCATCTGGGCAGCAGGATGAAGTATGGCCTGAAATGGGAGAGACAGGGAGCGGGAGGCCTTCAAGCAGACTGTTGATTAATCAAGGCAGGATAGGATAAGTGCTTGGATTAACATGGTTGCAGTTTGGAAGAAGAGGAAAAGGCATAGTTTAGTGATATGTTGAATGTGAACTGACAAGATTTGGTAACACTGAATATATGGGTTGAATGAGAAAGATAATTTGAGGATAATGCCAAGATTATGGGCCTGTGAGATTGGGAGGATGGTGGGGCAGGTTACAGTAAATGGAAAGTCAGTGGGAGGACAGAGTTTGGTGGGAAGATGACGAGGTCTGATTTGGACATGTTAAGTTTCAGTTGTTGGTGGGACATCATGAAGGCAGAGTAAAATATGAGGCTCCAGAGAAGGAAAGAGATCAGGGATGGAAATAGAGATTTGTGATTCATCCAAAGAGAAATGGTAGTTGAAGCCATGGTAACAAATGAGGTCTCCAAGGGAGTGGAGATAAATGGATAATAGACTGACCCTTGCAGGACCCTCACAGTTAGAGGGTAGGAGACAGAGGAAGAGCCTGTGAAAGAGACTAAGAATTAGCAGCCAGACAAATAGGAAGAGAAATTGGAGAGATTGGTGTGAGTGAAACCAAAGTTGGATAATGTTTCCCAGGAGAAGGGTTGGTTGACAGTGTTGAACCAGCCAAGAGGTTAGGCAGGATTGGGATAGAACAGAGGTCAGTGGATTTGGTAAGAAGAAGATCACTGGTGGCCTTTGAGAGGGAAATTTAAGTGGTGTGAAGGAGACCAGACCGAAGCCAGATAGCCTCCTTTTGCTATTCCCCTGTCCTCTCTTAAGGCCTATCTGTGCATTTTGTGTGATCGGCTGATTTCTTACTTAGCAAGTAAGTAACCTTCTGTTCCTTTCAGATATCACAAAATCAGCTGCCTACTTACCTTATGATCAAATTTTCCACTTCCACTACCTGCTCCTTCCTGTCCTGCTTGGACCCCTCCTTAGACTAGTGTCCTTGGTACACAAGGACATCATCTCAATCATGGGATTTGTGGTATAATGGATAGAGCAGAGGTCCAGGAGTTAAAAGGTTATGGGCTCTAATCTCGGCTCGGCCACTTGTTTGCTGTGGGACCTTGAGCAATTCACTTCACTTCTCTGTGCCTCAGTTACCTCCTCTGTAAAATTGGGATAAAGAATGTGAGCACCATGTGGGACAGAGACTGCGTTCAACATGATTTGCTTGTATCTAACCCAGCATTTAGTACAGTTCCTGGCACAGAGTAAATGCTTAACAAATACCATAATTATCATTACTATTATTTATTATTATTTTCAAGCATTGTTGATAGTAGATATAAGTTAATGAGTTCACACACATTCCTGTTTCACATGGGGCTCACTTTTCCAGGGGATATATACAAATTTTAGATAGGTAGGTAGATAGAATTTACCTGGTCACTTTTATATTCTTAGCATATTAAGGGCTAAGGGCTACGATGCAAGAGATGAAACCATTTTATAGGGTACCTGAAAGAGTCATAAATGAACATATGTATCTTCCTCAATACTTCCAGTTCAGGAACATTTTGCATACTGAGAATATACAAGATGGATACTCATTCGTATGGATACTTCAACATTCTTTTTAGCTCTTTTTCTCTCTGACACTTATGGAAGAGAAGACCATGAGTAGGAACAGTCCCCTATAATAAATATGCATTTTCCCTATAATGATGTTCCCAGATATTTAACAAGATTCTTGTGTTTTGAGATTTTTATGTTTTCCCTGCAAGTCAAAACCAGGAACTTCTATTCCAAAAGCAGCATATTGAGCTACTGCAAAGAATTCAAACCTAAATAATATAAAGTTCTGAACTACAGTGATGAAAATGTCAGGAATTTGGTTTTGAGCAACTTGACTTTTTGTTCATATAGAAAATATTTTGCTTAGCACTGTTGATACAGGATATTTTACTCCCTTAAAAATTCCTTGAGGTAGGCAATGACCCCTAGATAAAAGTCAGAGTTCAAAAAACTACAGTTAAAAATGTCACCTTTTAAAGTTCATGGCTGTCAGCCCTCTGGAGAAAGATTCAACACTCACCAGAAGATTTCTCAGACCTCAGTTGTTTTAAAAAGGAAAACTAAAAAGCAAAGTCCAGACTTCTAGTAGAAAAACAAAAGTAAAACAGCTAACCATTAGAGTAAACTAGAAGAGTGAGAATTGTATCTGAAAGAACAAAATAAAGCATTTTTGGTGAAGACATATTGGGTGTCACAGTTAGGCTGTGAGGTTTCTGAAGTATTGTAAATGTGTGCCTAACTACATGAGAGAAAGATATAGAGTTCCCTTTCTGCTGCTTTAAGCACCTACTGTGTCAGGAACTTAAAGTTAAGGAAAAAAAGGAAACATACTCAAAGAAGATGATGCTACACAAAAAAGGAAAAGAAAAGAGTTATTGATTAAACTCTGAAGATTTATTGAATGTTCAGTGTAATTATGGGGTTGACTTACACTGTAGTACTTGTGGCTAATGGGAAAGTGTGTGTGTGTGTGTGTGTGTGTGTGTGTGTGTGTGTATGTGTGGATAGATGTGGGCTGATGGGTGGTTGGTTCAAACATTTGGCTTAAACCATGTATAGAACTGCTGTTTTTGGAACCACTCTCTTAGACATTAATTTCCTTTAGGTTTATTGGCCATCCTTCACACAGTTGTGTGCTGGATATTATTGTCTGCCTGTATATGATGTGCTAAGGAAAACAGAAAATCAGAGGGGAAATTGATATAGGAGCTAGGTAAAGACTTCTCATCTGCTGCATTAGAGGGAGGGCAAGATCCTGAACTCCTATGTGATAGTGGAAAGACCATATTTCATGATGAGGTGGTTCTGGTAAGACGTTGATTCCTGGCATGGTGATGAATGGGCAAAATCCAAGTTCCTACCATGGTAGTAGCATGATTCCTACTCCCTGCCTTTTCTGGGATCAAAAATCCCTCTCCCAGTTGAGGTTGGAGAGCAGAATATGTTGGCCTGCATCAGTCATTAGAAATCTTCTGGGAGGAGGAAACCTTGTTTCTTAGCTTCAAAATCATAACAGGTGCAGACTATTCCAAGCCCAGTGCTCATAGGGAGGAAGGGAGCCTGATTCTGCTGCCTGCCAGGTGAGGACCAGATGAAACCATCTTACTGATTATCAGCTTCGCCCCCACCAGCTCGATTTGGTGAGGGGGTTGGGAATTAGCCATTATGGTGGGTGTTTCCCTTTTGATGTTCACAATTGAATCTTATCAGGCTGAGTAGTGTTACACCCCAAGTTCTTACATGTTCTGCACACAGTAAGCACTCAATAAATATAATTGAATGAATATGCTCACTTTCAGATTGCCATAATGTATCTAGTAATTTAAGCCTTCATACTCTGGGCTGTAAGCTTGTGGTGGACAGGGAATGTCTCTACCAAGTCTGTTATATTATACTCTCCCAAGCACTTAGTCCATTGCTCTGCACACAGTAAGCACTCAGTAAATAAAATTGATTGAGTGACTGCTACCAAGCTGTCTACGCCCTGAATTTCTTCTAAGTGTGCAGACTAATTCATAAATTAGTTATTACCAGTTGTAATCGGCCATTTCTCTGTAGAAACCCTTGATGCATATCAACAAGCCACATATCTGTATTGCTCTTCAAAGAATTTTAATTTTAACAGCGGATTTTGTATCCATCATTTTTTACTGAAGAAATATGGCAATATGAACATGCAGTGCTAAATTATACTGTTTACCAACTATACTGATTTATTTGGTCATAGCAAACTGCTTAGGCTGAAATTTGAAGGTGTATAATGTATATGAGAAGAAGCTTGGTGTAGTGGCTAGAGAACAGGCCTAGGAGTCAGAAAG
Source organism: Ornithorhynchus anatinus (assembly GCF_004115215.2). NCBI lineage: Eukaryota > Metazoa > Chordata > Mammalia > Monotremata > Ornithorhynchidae > Ornithorhynchus > Ornithorhynchus anatinus. Next base: position 116,003,425 of record NC_041729.1, read on the forward strand.
TCAGGGGTTCTAATTCCGAGTCTGCCACTTGCCTGCTGTATAACCTTGGGCAAGTCACTTCACCTCTCTGTGGCTCATTTACCTCATCTGTAAAATGAAGATTGAAAGTGTGAGTCCCAGGTAGGAAAGCGACTGTATCCAACCTGGTTTGCTTTATCTACCCCAGTGCTTAGTACAATGCCTGGCACATAGTAAGCACTTAACAAATACTACAATTATTGATAATAATAATTATTATTATACTCAGAAACCAGTTTAATTTAACCCCAGTTAATTCAATTAGCACATAAAACTTTTTCTTAAAATGTTCATTCATTCATTCATTCAATAGTATTTATTGAGCGCTTACTATGTGCAGAGCACTGTACTAAGCGCTTGGGATGAACAAGTCGGCAACAGATAGAGACAGTCCCTGCCGTTTGACGGGCTTACAGTCTAATCGGGACACTGAGAAAATGTCCTGAGATAATAGTTCTTCATCAGAACTGATAAGGATTGCATAACTTAATCCCCTACAACCATCATTACATGTTTTTTCTAGAAAAAACAAACACTAATAATGAAGCATCCAATTATGTCTCTTGCTAGGAACAGAGTCCTTCTAAAAAGCATCCTGTGAGTGATTCTTAGAATTATCAATGTAGAATAGAGTACAGTGAAAAATAGTAATTACAAACAATTCTCCTTTAGTGCAAGTTTTTAACTACATGCTTTGGATAAAATGCTGTTAGAGAAATAGGATCCATATAACTATGTAATGACCATCAGGAACCCACATATTCAAGCCATCACTAAATCCTGTCAGTTCTACCTTCACAACATCACTAAAATATGCCCCTTCCCCTCCAACCAAACTGCTACTACATTAATGCAAGCTCTTATCCTATCTCTCCTTGATTATTGTATTAGCCTCCTTGCTGACCTCCCTGCCTCTTTTCTCTCCCCATTCCAGTCCATAGTCCACTCTGCTGCCCTGACCGTTTTCTTTCAAAAACGTTCAGACCATGTTTCCCCACTCCTCAAGAAACTCCAGTGGTTGCCCATCCACCTTATCATCAAACAAAAACTCCTCACCATTGACTTTAAAGCACACTGTCACCTTGTCCCCTCCCACCTCACCTTGTTACTCTCCTACTACAACCCAACCCATGCACTTGTTTCCTCTAATGCTAACCTTCTCACTGTACTTTGATCTCATCTATCTCACCATTTATCTGTCACCCACATCCTACATCTGGCCTAGGATGCCCTTCTTCTTCATATCAAACAGAAAATTGTTCTTCTGACTTCAAAGTCTTTATGAAGTCACAGCTCCTCCACGAAGCCTTCCCTGACTAAGCCCTCGTCTCCTCTTCTTCCACTCGCTTCTGCATCACTCTGACTTGCTCCCTTCATTCATCCTCCCTCCCATTCCCACAGCACATATGCATATATCTGTAATTTACTTATGTATTTTAATGTCTTTCTCCCCCTCTAAACTGTGAGCTCTTTGAGGGAAGGGAATGAGGCTGTTTTTGATTATATTCACTCCAGTGCTTAGTACATTTCTTTGCACACAGTAAATGCTAAGTAAAAACAATTACAAGAATGAATTAATGAATATTTTTGCAATAACATATTTCTACCTGAATAGAATCTAATGTGATGCCAGAAGAAATGGTTGTGCACATCCATGTGTCATCTGTTGGTGGTTCAAGTACTTTATCATGAGTTATTCTTCATTCCAGGTTAGTCAGAAATGGGAACATAGTCACTGCACTGCAGAACAGGCTGCATGTATAAGAGTATAGCTCAAAGTGTTTAATAGTTTTCAGCTTTCACTTTAATGTTTTACTATTATCAGATGATTTATAAATGCTTAGCCAATTCTCTTGTCTAGAGATGCTGAGGAAGACACAATATTTGCACAATTTATTGCACAATATTTACACAATTTATTTCACGATTCCCAGGTGCAATAAAGGGAAAAACAACATCCGCCCCCGCTCCTATTCTTGGTATGTTGGGGATTTGTCAGGAAGATCACTTGAAGTAGTAGCTGCTTATGTTCCCTCCTCCTCTGTTTTCTTCAAACACATTTCTGTGTAGGGGTAAAGAGGTGCTTCACTGGAGCAGCTATGCTGGTAGTAGAAATCCTGAAAATGTATTCTCTACATTCTATTTCTGAACACATTCCCAAACTTAGATGCTATATATTCCTGAGCATTGTAGTACTGTGCTATACCTCAGCCCCACTGATATGAATTATCTCCAGCCCTGATCTCATTCCCTCTTTGAAGTCTCTCATTTCCTCCTGCCTTTGAGAAATCTCTACTTGGACGTCTTCCTGTTACCTCAATCTTAACATGTTTAAAACAGAAATCCTCATCTTCTCACACAAACACTATCCTCCCCCTGACTTTCCCATCACTGTAGAATGCACCACCATTCTTCCTCTCTCACAAGCCCATAATCTTGGAATTATCTTGAACTCCTCTCTCTCATTCAACCTACATATTCAATCCATCACTAAATCCTTTCAGTCCCACCTTCAAATAATCACTAAAATTACTTCTCCATCCAAACAACTACCACATTAATGAAATCACTCATCCTATCCCACCAGGATTACTGCTTCAGCCTCCTTGCTGACCTCCTAAGCCACCTATCTCTCCCCACTCCAGTCCATACTTCACTCTGCTGCTTGATCATTTTTCTACAAAAATGCTGCAGACATGTTTCCCCACTCCTTAAGAAACTCCAGTGGTTACCCATCCTCCTCCATATCAAACAAAGAATCCCTTACCATTGGTTTTAAAACAATCAATCCCCTTGCCCCTTCCTACATTACTTTGCTAATCTCCTATTACAACCCAGCCAACACACTTGCTCCTCTAATGCTAACCTTCTCACTGTGCCTCAATCTCCCCTCATCTACCTCCTGCCTCTGGCCTGAAACACCTTCCCTTCTCAAATCCCACAGACAATTACTCTCCCCTGCTTCAAAGCTTTATTGAGGGTACATCTCCTCCAAGAGGCTTTGCCCAAGTCCCATTTCCTCTTCTCCCACTTCCTTCTGCATCACCCTGACTTGCTCTCTTTGTTCATCCCTCCATCCCAGCCCCACAGCAGTTATGTACATATCTGTAATTAATTTATTTCTATTAATGTCTGTCTCCCCCATCTAGACCATAAGCTCATTGCGGGAAGGGAATGTGTCTGTTTATTGTTGTACTGTACTCTCCCAAGCACTTAGTACTGTGCTCTGCATACAGTAAACACTCAATAAATACAATTGAATGAATGAATGAATATGCCCACTTCTTGGTTGTAGCAATAGTATTTACTGAAACCTCAGTGGGTGTAATGCACTGTTCTGCGTTCTTGGGAAGTTCAAAATAAAGTGGTGCATTCCTTACCCCCATGAAAATAGTATATCAGGCAACATCATTTCCATATTCATCTACCATAGAGAAGAGGTAACGTAAAATCTTTGAGGTGCAAAAGTTAAAAGAAACATTTCTATTTTTGGAAACTTCTATTGTCTCCTTATCATCTGCCTTAGTCTGAACAGGACAGATAGTTGAAGTGCCACAAAACTTCATTTCATTGCCCAAAGTCACACAGTTGATAAGTGGTGGAGCTGGGATTAGAATCCACTACCTCTGACTCCCAAACTCATGCTGTTTCCACTAAGCCAAGATGAGCACTTTCTAAATAATTGTATCCATTTAGTGCTTACTATTTGCCAAGCACTGTACTAAGCACTGGAGTTGATACAAGATAATCAGGTTGTTTGCAGTCCTTATACCATATGAAGATCATAATTTACTGGGGAGGGAGAATAGATAATCCCCATTTTACAGAAGAAGAAACTAAAGCACAGGAAAGTTAAGTGGCCGACCCAGGTTTGGATCCCAGTTCCACAATCTTTCCGGTAGACCACACTGCTTTCCATCTGCCCACTTTACGGATGAGGTAACTGAGGCCCAGAGAAATGAAGTGACTTGCCTAAGGTCACACAGCAGGCAAATGATGGTATGGTGAAGTGGATAGAACTTAGACCTGGAAGTCAGAAGGTCATGAGTTCTAATCCTAATTCTGCCACTTGCCTGCTGTGTGACCTTAGGCAAGTCACTTCACTTCCCTGGTCCTCAGTTACCTCATCTGTAAAATGAGGATTGACACTGTGAGCCCCACATGGGACAGGGACTGTGTCCAACCCAATTTGCTTGTACCTCCCCCAGCGCTTAGTACAGTGCCTGGAGCATAATAAGCATTTAACAGACACCATTATTATTATTATTATTATTATTATTGTTATTATCTGTATGGAGCCCTATACTAAATGCTTGGGAGAGTACACTTGAGCTAGTAGATATGAATCCCTGCCCTCAGGGAGCTTACAAGTTAGGAGGAATCAATAGCGATGTACTTAGCTTTGATGAGCCTGAAACTCTGCTCCTTTAGCCACGGGGTGGCTGCTCTTCTCATATTCATAGTTATTCTTGTCTTATATTTTTTATTTTCATCTTTCCACTTTGTTTTACACTAAGATTGCATGTCTACTTGTTTTCTTTTGCTGTCTGTCTCCCCCTTTTAAACTGTGAGCCCATTGTTGGGCAGAGATTGTCTCTATCTGTTGCTGAATTGTACATTCCAAGAACTTAGTACAGTGCTCTGCACAGAGCAAGTGCTCAATAAATACAATTGAATGCATGAATAAATAAGATTGTGAGCCCTTTGCGGCCCAGGGTCCATATGCATCAATACATTTATTTTTTTCGTACTATTTGCTTGCTTTGAACACAGTAGGCACTTAGTAAATACTCTTATTATTTGTTTAGGTATACAATGATAGTAACAGATATGCCCCCTGTTTTAAGGACTTACATCATAATGAGGGAAGCTGATAGACACACATTTTTACAGAGAAAGTGGTACAAAGAGCAGAAAATGAGAACACAAAAACAAATCGATTGTGGTATAATGTTTCCAAATTCAGGCCGATATATAACTTTGGTCTTCTTCAGACCTATACTGATTTTGCCTGCTGCCCTTAGCATTTATAGGAATATCAACTTTTTAATTCATTTGATCAGCTTATTTATTTATTAATCAATAAAGAGAGACACTCCCTATCCACAATGGACATATAGTCTAGAAGAGGGGAGACAGACATCAAAACAAGTAACAGAAATCAATATAAACAAATAGAATTATAGCAATAAAAATATATATGCATAAGTGCTGTGGTGTGGGGAGAGAGGGAAAGAGCCAAGGAAGCAAGTCAAGATGACATAGAAGGGAGGGGGAGCTGAGGAAAAGGGGGCTTAGTCTGGGAAGGCCTCTTGGAGGTGGTGCACCTTCAGTAGGGCTTTGAAAGGGGGAAGAGTGTTTGGCAGATAATAATAAAAATAATAATGGTATTTGTTAGGCACTTACTACTGCCTAAGGTCACACAGCAAGGTTAGGAAGCCTTGGGAGCGAATGAGTTCTCCAAGGGAGTGGGTGTAGATAGAGATAGATAGACAGGGACCAAGAACAGACCCTTAAGAGACCCCTAGAGTTAGGGGATAGGAGGGGGAGAAGGAGTCCCCAAATAAGACTGAGAACGAACAGCCAGAGAGATAAGAGGAGAACCAGGAGAGGATAAAATAATATCAATAGTATTTTTAAGTCTTTGTGATATAGAGAGCACAGTGCTAAGCCCTGAGAAAGAATATATGGGAATATATGGGAATTATCCACTAGTCCCTTGCCCATAAGGGCCTCGTAATGTGTAAGAGGAAGAAGGGACAAGCCACAGACACATAAGAAGGAATGATACAGTAAAATACTAAATAATTTTAGACAAGGACACAAAATTTAAATATACATCAGTAGAATACTATAACTAGAGGAACAGAATTACGTAAGACTGATTAGACTGGAAGAAAGCAATTAGAAATAGAGAAAACTGTCAGAGCAGAGAATCTGGGAGCATCACATTATACCGAAGTGAAAAATCTGCCCTCAAAAACTGTGAATAACAAATGCAACAGTGAAGCAAGGAGAAATGTGTGCATGTACCCAGTATAGAGGAATTATCAGTAATGCAATGATCTAATTCACCCTGACATGCACCAGTAAAATTGAACTATCACCAATTTCATCTTAAAGCCTTGCTAATACTAGAGGCCTGGTTTCCTCATCAGTAGAATAGGCTCAATATTTTCTGTCCCTCATACTTAGACTGAAGGCCTCATAAGGGATAAGGACAGCATCTGATCTGATTATCTTATATCTACCCTAGTGTTTAATTCAGTTCTTGGTACATAGCGCTTAATGTGAATTATTATTATTACTATTGTTGTTTTTGTTACATATGTGAAAATGAGGAAAAGCAAAAGCTCACTCACACTGTTCTTTGGGTTTTGAGATGTCATCATGAGATTTTCTAATTTTCTAATGTGTTTGGTTGCAGTTTATAAAGTCAGTGTGTAACTGACAACCCCTTCCATATTGGGTGCATATCACACTTTCACTTCACTTTTACATTTGTTATCCATAAAGTTTTCTACTATTTTCTTTCCTTCCTCTTGGTTTCACAACCTTCTCAGGGTTTTTTCTAAGATAGCTACCCCTTTTCTGATTTCACAGCTAACTAACCTGTCTTCTATAGCTAGCCATTGTTTTGCTGTGCAACACTTGAGGTTTTATTTCATTCTGTCTCTAAAGGAATTCTTCTGCCCACCTTATGTGGGCAGCTCAGTCTACAAATTTAATGAGAGAGATACAAAAAATAAAAATAAAAAAAAGAATCTCTGTGGAAAGAGGGGAAGGGAAAGTAATTCTAAAGTGTATTCCCATGTTGACAGGGTCGGGGCAGGAGTAACATCCACCCAAGCCCAGGAGCACCTCCTGGAGTTGAAAGAAAGGAGAAAAAACCAGCCCCAGGTTGGAGCCAGTTGGGTGTGGTTCTAGCCCCCTGCCTGGGGCCACCTGGATCAAGGAATGGATCTCAGGTCCCAGGAACTATTGCCCCCACACCCTATTTCCACTGGGATTCATTGTTACAAAAAGTCTGGCTAGCTGGTACCACCCATTCCCTCAACCTGTCAGATGGCATAATTTTTACTCTGTTTGGGTTATAATTAGAAAAATTAGTTACATAACTTTTTTCTTCCAATGATTTTCAAGACATTTATATATTGTATTTACTCATTTTCATATCATCATGGTGGGGGGCACAACATAAAACCAGATGGCTCATGCTTGGGAGACCTAGAGAATATGTCATTTTCACTGGTATTCTACTTACAGCTGAAGTCTGCATAATGTTTTGCCTAGTTCATTGAAGGTGCTCAAAAAAGAAACCCTAGAAAACATCAGCTTTGGCTTGGCATTGGAGTAGGGACACCCCAATTTTAGATGCAACAATCCAGTTACATCAACATTACTTCTCTCACTTCTGACTACATCAACCTAAGGGCTGGGAGCATTTCTCAAAGGTTCACAGATGGAAGCTAGATAGATTTTTCATGATCATATCATTTGTATAACTATGAGTTTGAATTTGAAGAAACTGTAACTATTAATTTCAAAGAAGACAATCATGTCATTAGCTGGTATCTTATGTCTTCTATGCCAAAGGAAAATACCAAATGAAATAATTTTGATTTATTTCTATCAAGATGATTTTATTCTTTGTTATGTCCTATAATTAGAAGTCTCTGTGGTGTTTTATTACATATGAACTTTAACCAGCCGGCATACTTCAATTTCCAATTTATTATTGTTGCCTACTTTTCCATTACTATCTGGAACTAATAATAGTCAGAAAATAGAATATTTTGCTCAAGTGATAAGACAGATAATTTGGTATCATGTTTGGCATTGTGTTTTCATCAGCATTTTCCTTGCCAGATAAATATTAGCTATATTTTAAAAATAAAATATACATTTTAATTATATACAACCTAAAATGACATTTTATACATAGAATTAAAGTTAAATCAACTAGATTTTGGCAAAATTGAACTAAAATATGAAAATATTGTTACCCTACACAGCAACATTGATTGAACAGTTCCCTTCATATATTCAAACAGAAGTGAGAAGCAGCGTGGCGCAGTGGAAAGAGCACGGGCTTTGGAGTCAGGGCTCATGAGTTCGAATCCCAGCTCTGCCACTTGTCGGCTGTGTGACTGTGGGCAAGTCACTTAACTTCTCTGTGCCTCAGTTCCCTCATCTGTAAAATGGGGATTAACTGTGAGCCCCACGTGGGACAACCTGATTCCCCTGTGTTTACCCCAGCGCTTAGAACAGTGCTTGGCACATAGTAAGCGCTTAACAAATACCAACATTATTATTATTATTATTAAGTTCCTTCTTTGTCACCATTGAGAATTGCTACTGAAACACAATAGTGCTTGTTGTGTGTAGAATTCTAAATACATCTTATCAGTTCCTTTCATTGATAAAAGACACTTTTTGGAAATCTAGATGAAAATGAAGGTGAAAGTAAGGATTCATAGGGACTCAGTAGGTTAAAAAAACCCCCAAAAAAACCTATTGTGCTCTCTTCTCATTGTGAGCCCAGGATTAAAGATAGGACTGGTGGAGAAGAATGAGATCACAATCAAGCTCCTGAATTGATAGAAGGAAAAGTCATAGTATTAAATCTGTGATAGCCAAAAGAACTATTGGAGTAATGTAATAATTCAGACTAAAATCACTTCATCATGAGCTCATTCTAATCGTAGCTATTTTCTGAGTGGAGTTTGAGCTCTCCCTTACATCACAGAAGCTAAGATAGAGGGAAAAAGAGAGATAGAGTTTGAATTTTCCATCCTATTCCTTTCTCAACTAACTTAAAAAAGAGCTTTTATTATTTTGAAGGCTACATTTTCCAAGTGATGATCTGCTCTCCAAAGAATTTAGTCCTATGATGCCATTAATGTCAATAGCAGTCTAGCAGTGAAATTTTCACAAACCTCTTAAAATGTATCCTAAGAGAAAAGAAGCAGTAGAGAGAAGAACATGTATTGAACATCAAAAGGAAATGTATTATATTTTCTTTTGAAGATTTATTTTTTTATTACATCTTAGAGAGAAAAAGAGAAAACTCTTTTGATGTGCAGGACTGAAATTACCCAATGGTAATTTAAGTTGTTTTTTTTTCCTGTTGGAAATCTTTCATTGCTTTCTCTTAAAAATCATGGATCATTGTTAGTTCCATGAAGTAGAAAAAAAGCTATAACCTGACCAATAACCACTCTCTCTCTCTGGGGCTGCACATTAGACCAACACATGGCTTTTGTCACTATTTGAATTACATTTAAATCCACTTTGCAATAGCAATGCAGATAACAAAGATAAAGATTCTATTAATCAATGTTAGAGTTTCAAATGAACATACACACACACACATACACATATGTAGATATAAATATATATATAGATATATACCTTGGTTCTATTTCTGGCTCTGCCACGTGTCTGCTGTGTGACCTTAGGCAAGCCATTTTACTTCTCTGTGCCTCAGTTACCTCATCTGTAAAATGGAAATTAAGACTGTGAGCCTGAAGTGGGATAGGGAATGTGTCCAATCGAATTATTTATATCTACCCCAGAGCTTAGAACAGTGCCTCATATATAGGAAGCACTCAACAAATACCACAATTATATATATATATATATATATACATATATATTTGTATAGATGTACACATGTGTGCCTTAAATGTGAGTCTGATGCCAACCAACACCCTCCCTTGACAGCTTCCTGGAATCATTTTTTTAATGCTGTTTTTTAAGCACTTAATATATGTCATGCACTATACTGAGCTCTGGGATAAATGTAACATAATAATAATAATAATAATGGTATTTGTTAAGCACTTATTGTGTGCCAAGCACTGTTTTAAGCTCTGGGGTAGATACAAGGTAATCAGGTTGTCCCTTGTGGGGCTCACAGTCTCAATCCCCATTTTATGGATGAGGTAACTGAGGCACTCAGGATGGACACAGTCCCTGACCCCCATAGGGCTCACAGATGAAATAACTGAGGCACAAAGAAGTTCCCAAGGTCACTTAGCAGATGAGCATTAATTAATTCATTCAGTTGTATTCATTCAATTGCATTTATCTAGCACTTACTGTGTACAGAGCACTGTACTAAGCATTTGGGAGAGTACATATAGCAATAAAGAGAAATATTCCCTGCATACAACAAGCTTCAAGTCTCATCGGACATGGGATTCTGGGATATGGGATATCTCATCGGACATGGGATTCTGCCCTACTAGCTTCTGTATATTGCTCTCAGTTCACGTCATAGCAGCTGCTTCAATAGCCTTTTGTCTTCAATTCTTCTTATGTGTTTTCCAGAAAAGCTGCATTGTTGTAGTATTGCTTTAATCCTAGTAAACTGTCTAAATTCCAGCACTTCAATGTGCCTAAAATCTGTTATTCCACGTTGAGTTTGGTTCAGAGCAGAGTTGGTGAAACTGATATGGAAGCTGGATGTGTTTTGTATAGTAGGCAGAAGTCTCACAGTCATGTAGAAAGTCGAATAACACAACAGTCCTATAGACCTTATAAACCTCATAGACCTTAACTTTGGTAGAGAGTTTGAGACACCTTTGAAACCATGATTCATTCATTCATTCAATAGTATTTATTGAGCGCTTACTATGTGCAGAGCACTGTACTAAGCACTTGGAGTGTACAAATCGGTAACAGATAGAGACAGTCCCTGCCCTTTAATGGGCTTATAGTCTAATCGGGGGAGACGGACAGACAAGAACAATGGCAATAAATAGAATCAAGGGGAAGAACATTTCATTAAAACAATAGCAAATAAATAGAATCAGGGTGATGTACATCTCATTAAACAAAATAAATAGGGTAATGAAGATATATACAGTTGAGTGGACAAGTACAGTGCTGAGGGGATGGGACAGGAGAGGTGGAGAAGCAGAGGGAAAGGGGGAAGAAGAGGGTTTAGCTGCGGGGAGGTGAAGGGGGCGTAGAGGGAGCAGAAGGAAAGGGGGGAGCTCAGTCTAGGAAAGCCTCTTGGAGGAGGGAGCTTTAAGTAGGGTTTTGAAGAGGGGAAGAGAATTAGTTTGGCGGACGTGAGGAGGGAGGGGATTCCAGGACCGCGGGAGGACGTGGCCCAAGGGTCATCGGTGGGATAGGCGAGAATGGGGGACGGTAAGGAGGTGGGCGGCAGAGGAGCGGAGCGTGCGGGGTGGGCAGTAGAAAGAAAGAGGGGAGGAGAGGTAGGAAGGGGCAAGGTGATGGAGAGCCTTGAAGCCTAGAGTGAGAAGTTTTTGTTTCATGCGGAGGTTGATAGGCAACCACTGGAGGTTTTTAAGAAGGGGAGTGACATGCCCAGAGCGTTTCTGCAGAAAGATGAGCCAGGCAGCGGAGTGAAGAATAGACTGGAATGAGGAGAGAGAGGAGGAAGGGAGATCAGAGAGAAGACTGACATAGTAGTCTAGCCAGGATATAACAAGAGCCTGTAGCAGTAAGGTAGCTGTTTGGGTGGGGAGGAAAGGGCGGATCTTGGCGATATTATAAAGGTGAGACTGGCAGGTTTTGGTAACGGATTGGATGTGAGGGGTGAACAAGAGAGCCGAGTCAAAGATGCCACCAAGGTTGCGGGCCTGAGAGATGTGAAGGATGGTTGTACCGTACATGGTGATAGGGAGGACCAGGCTTGGGAGGGAAGATGAGGAACTCACTTTTGGTCATGTTAAGTTTTAGGTGGTGGGCAGACATTCAGGTAGAGACGTCCTGGAGGCAGGAGGAGATGCGAGCCTGAAGGGAGGGGGAGAGGACGGGGAGGAGATGTAGATCTGTGTGTCATCTGCATAGAGATGATAGCTGAAGCCGTGAGAGCGGATGAGTTCACCGAGGGAGTGAGTGTAAATGGAGAACAGAAGAGGGCCAAGAACTGACCCTTGAGGAACCCCAACAGTTAGGGGATGGGAGGGGGAGGAGAAGCCTGCAAAGGAGACTGAGAATGACCAGCCAGAGAGATAAGAGGAGAACCAGGGGAGGACGGAGTCCGTGAAGCCAAGGTGAGATAAGGTGTGGAGGAGAAGGGGATGGTCGACAGTGTCAAAGGCAGCTGATTGGTCAAGGACGATTAGAATAGAGTAGGAGCCATTGGATTGGGCAAGAAGGAGGTCATGGGTGACCTTAAAGAGAGCAGCCTCGGTAGAGTGGAGGGGATGGAAGCCAGATTGGAGGGGGTCCAGGAGAGAATGGGAGTTAAGGAATTCTAAGCAGCAAGTGTAGATGACTCATTCTAGGATCTTGGAAAGGAAGGGTAGTAGGGAGATAGGGCAATAACTGGAAGGGGAATTGGGGTTGAGAGAGGGTTTTTTTAGGATTGGGGAAACATGGGCATGTTTGAAGGCGGAGGGGAAGAAACCATTGAAGAGTGAGTGGTTAAAGATAGAAGTTAAGTAGGGGAGGAGGGCAGGGGTGATGGTTTTTATAAGGTGAGCGGGAATGGGGTCTGAGGCACAGGTGGAGGGGGGTGGCACTTGCGAGGAGGGAGGAGATTTCCTCTGGGATACTGCAGGGAAGGATGGGAAAGTAGAGGAGAGGGTTGGGTTGTGGGGAGGGGTGACTTTGGGGAGCTCAGACCTGATTGTGTTAATTTTTGTGATGAAGTAGGTGGCTAGATAATTGGGGGTGAGGGATGGAGGAGGGAGAGGAACAGGGGGCCCAAGGAGAGAGTTAAAGGTCTGGAACAATTGGCGGGGGTGACGGACATGGGTGTTGATGAAGGAGGAAGAGAAGTTTTGCCTGGCGGAGGAGAGGGCAGAGTTAAGGCAGGAAAGGATAAATTTGAAATGTATGAGGTCAGCTTGGTGCTTGGACTTTGGCCAGCAGCACTCGGCAGCTTGAGCATAGGAGCTTAAGAGGTGGACAGAGGCAGTGACCCAGGGCTGTGGGATAGTGGAGCAGGAGCGGTGTAGGGAAAGGGGGGCGAGAGAGTTGAGATGAGTAGAGAGGGTGGAGTTGAGAGCGGTGACCTGATCATCGAGAGTGGGAAGAGAGGACGGGGGGCAAGGTGGGGAGAGATGTTTTTGGAGAAATAGATGGGATCAAGAGAGCGGAGGTCTCTATGGGGGAGCAGCAAAGATTTGCAGGGGGAGGGAGTGTGAGAGATAAGGCAGGTGAGAAGGTTATGGTCAGAGAGAGGGATTTCAGAGTTGGTGAGGGAAGAGGTAGTGCAGCGGTAGGAGATGACGAGATTGAGGGTGTGACCAAGTCAGTGAGTGGGCGAGCAGCGTGGCTCAATGGAAAGAGCATGCTTGGGAGTCAGAGGTCATGGGTAAGAATCCCAGCTCTGCCACTTGTCAGCTGTGTGACTGTGGGCAAGTCACTTAACTTCTCTGTGCCTCAGTTACCTCATTTGTAAAATGGAGATTAAGACTGTGAGCCCCACGTGGGACATCCCGATTCCCCTGTGTCTACCCCAGCTCTTAGAACAGTGCTCTGCACATAGTAAGCGCTTAACAAATACCAACATTATTATTATAAGTTGGCAGAGTCGAGGAGGGATTGCAGGCAGGCAGCAGATGAGTCACTGGGTACATCCATGTGGATGTTGAAGTCTCCGAGGATCAGAGTGGGCAGAGAGAAGGAGAGAAGGAAGGTGAGAAAGGGCTCTAGGTGGTTGAAGAAGTCGGAGATGGGACCAGGAGGGCGGTAGATGACAGCTACAAGTATCTGGATGAGGTGGTAGAGGCGAATGATATGGGCTTCGAAGGAGGGGAAGGACAGGGAAAGGGGAGGAGGGATAGTGCGGAAGCGGCAATGGGGTGAGAGGAGGAAGCCGACGCCTCCCTCCTTACTGGTGAGTCTGGGGGAGTGGGAGAAGGAGAGGCCACTGCTGGAGAGAGCAGCTGTAGAGACCGTGTCTTCAGGAGTGAGCCAAGTTTCCGTAAGGGCAAGAAGGAGGAGAGAGCGGGAAAAGAAAAGGTCATGGATGAAAGGTAGTTAACCTGTAATGGAGCTGGGGTTCCAGAGGCCAAACGTGAAAGTAGCTGTGGGTGCAAGGGGGAGACGGGGGAGATCGGGGGGAGGGGAGGGTTTGGATGGGAAGGGGCCCCGGACAGGGAGAGGGGGAGGAGGGGTGGCGGTGGGACAGGAGGACTGGGATGGGGAGTGGATGGGGCAGAGGGAAGTGGGGAGAGTGTGAGGAGGGGGTTTGGTGGTGGGAAGAGTAGGGGGAGGGGGAAGGGGGTGGCGCTGGTAAAGTGGGGTTCTGGGGGGGGGGGGCGAGGAGAGGGGGAGGAGGCAGAGGAGAGAGGGGGAAAGAGCTGGGCGAGAGAGGGAAAGGGGAAGGAGAGGATTGGAAGGGGCAGGAGGGAGGAGGGTGGGTGGACATGGTGAGGCCAGAGAGGTAGGTGGCAGCACTGACAACAATAAACAATAACATGCGAAATTGGTAATATAGTAACATGATACAGTATGATACAATAAAATAGTGTTAATCAGCAGGCAATGACTAGGGTCGGGGGTCGATGTGACTAAGGGTCGACCTGATCAAAATCAAAGTCAAGCGGCTAGTGGCAGGGAGAGTTCCGGAGCTCATGACCAAATGTCTCTGAGGCGGCAGCGGGGGCCCTGAGGGTGTCCGGGGTGGGTTGCGCGTGTAGGCGCATGTTTTTTTTACGAGATGTTCTTCCCCTTGACTCTATTTATTGCCATCTTTCTCGTCTGTCCGTCTCCCCCGATTAGACTGTAAGCCCGTCAAACAGCAGGGACTGTCTCTATCTGTTGCCGACTTGTTCATTCCAAGTGCTTAGTACAGTGCTCTGCACATAGTAAGCGCTCAATAAATACTATTGAATGAGTGTAGGCGGCAGCTAAGGTAAGGCAACGCAGTGAGAACAAGGATATCATCGCCTGGGGCAGGGGAGATCAATCACCTCACGGGAGAAGAGGGAGTGAGGCCTTCCCAAAATGGCCGCTTCAGGCAGAGTTAGGGGGGGCGGCTGGGGAACACAGTGTTCCCGGGCCAGAGCAGGGGGGCACAGTGTCCCCAGGGCCGAGCAGGGGAGCACAATGGGAGCTGGTGGCTGGGGACTCTGCGGGGGCGGGGAGGGGCGGGGGGCGGAGATCCTTAGTGTCGGAGTCCTTGAGCGGGGGTGCAGAGGTCCAGGTTGCGAAAGGTTGAGGCCGGAGTGGGGCCGGGCAGTCCAAGGCACAGCTCCCCGGGAGAGGTGGTGGCGGCGCGGAAGAGTTGGCGATCGGCAGACGAAGGGCTTGCCGGGAATAGGGGCTGGGCGGTGCAAAGCTCTGCTGCAAGGGAGAGGAGCTTCCGAGTGCATGTGGCAGCCCATCCAGTTGGGAATAAGGGGACCGGCGGTCCAAAACTCACCCCCAGGGGAGCAGAGATCCCAAGCCCACGTGGTAATGGCTCCAAGGGGCCGGGCAGTCGCAAGGCTCAGCTCCCAGGAGAGGCGGTCCGGGTGTGGATGAGTCGGCGATCGGCAGCCAAAGAACTGCCAAAGAGCTAGCTGGGAATAGGGGCCGGGCGGTCCAAGGCTCCACTGCAAGGGAGAGAAGCTCCCGAGTCCATGTGGCGGCCGATTCAGTCGGGAATATGTTGTTTTGCAGTTGACTTAAAGCTGTGCTGATCTTTCTAAGTCAGTTTTTCAGTTGAATTTATTGAGCGCTTATTGTGTGCAGAACACTGTACTAAGCAATTGGAAAGTACAATTTGGCAACAGATAGAGACAATCCTTACCCAAGAGCGGGCTCACAGTCTAGAAGGGGGAGAGATACAACAAAACAATACAAGTAGACAGGCACCAATAGCATCAAAATTGATAAATAAAATTATAGATATATACACAAGGATGAAGAAGGATGGGTTTTGGGTGAGGAAGATATGGGGACAGGGCCAATCCATGGCTCCCATGTCATTAGATTCTATAATAGGAGTGATAGCATTGATTAAACACATCTAAAGTGCAGAGTACGGTATTAAGCACTGCCATTTGCCTCCACGACAAGAAGGCAGTTGGGAGAACTGAGAGTTTAAGGCAGGATTTAAGTGTAGACCATATGGTGAAGCCAATAGGCTTGGAAGTCAACAAGGGAAGAGAGTCATTGCCAAGCAGAAGACAGCGCAAAGTCTATTTGGATATCGTTATATAGAGTACTCCTTAATAAGGTGAAGCAGTGATCACTTTAAATTCTGTGCTGTTAGTGAAGAACTCTGACAAGTGGACTCGTAGGTAATTTGTGTTTATTCCAGTTTAAATTGTTGATCCTGAGCACTGTATTGTTTCTTTAAAATAATTCATAATCATTTGAATACCCACTCTGCCACTTGTCTGTTGTGTGACCTTGGGCAAATCACTTAACCTTTCTATGCTGCAGTTACCTAATCTGTAAAATGGGGGTTGAAACTGTGAGCCTATGCCAAGGTGAACCTGGCACTGGCTACCCCAGGTCAAAATGCTACCTGTAAGGTGAATTCTCTGGCTGGAGGGGGCGGGGCGGAAAGATAGGTGTCCCTCACCTCCATGCCAACCAAATAAGGTGTAGGAGATGAAAGGGACTGGGCCAGCCCAAGCCACAGGTAATGAATACCTGTCACCTCTGACTCTCTGGACCGAGGCGTGCAACAAGAGCAGCAGCAGGAGCAGCAGCAGCAGCAGTAGGTGCAGCAGCAGCAGGAGCAGGCGCCACTGCCCACGTCTTTGGGTGTCCGGAGGGGCAGCCAGCCACTGTGCAGGCAGGACCAGCGGCCCGAAACAGAAGCAGCGAGCTGGGTGAGTGTCTTGCCCAACGGCCATGGGTGGGAGCCAGGCCACCTCACCACCTGCAGGTAATGCCCAAGTGGACTCCTCCCGAGTGGGGCATGCACGTGGTGGGAGGTAGCTGCCCCACCACGTGTAGGGAATGCAGAAGTTGACTTCTCCCGAGTGGGAGGGGCGTATGGATGGCAGGTAGCCACCTCACCTCCTGCGGGCAAATCTCAAGTCAACTCCACCTGGTGGGACCTGGAGCTTCTGCCACATGCGAGTAACATAGAAGTATATTTCTCCCATTGGGAAGCTCTAATGCCATCAAATAATCATATTCCCCCTGAAAGGGAAGTTCAAATCACTGCATCTAAATAATCAAATAATTCAATTTGCTTCGCGGTATAAATTTTGTACAAAAGTCAGGCTTTCCATCCCCGGTCTCTCTCTCTCTCTTCCTCTCCTTTGGCGCGCTGATTCCTGAACGATCCCGTCCCCAGGCCATGGGTGACATATTCCCACGTGGGACAAGGGACCATATCCAACCCGATTTGCCTGTATCCACCCCAGTGCTTAGTGCAGTGCTTGGTACATGGTAAGGACTTAAATACTATGATGATGATGATGATGATTGTGTATGTGTCTCTAGAGCCCTATCAGCTGCATAAAGCAGTGACTGAACCAGAGACTTTTGACAGTATTTACAGCAAATTGAGCTTGAAGGATTTTCCAATAGATCATAAGCATGCTTTTACTCCAGCTTTCATATCCCACTTTGCATCTTAAAACACATAGCGGCCTTGAATTTGTTGAACAGAACTAAGTCTACCACATAACCTTGCTTCAGTCTGACTGTGAAGGATGATGATGCTATTTATTCAGCACTTACTATGTCCCAAGAGCTGTTCTAAGCACTGGAGAAAGGCCACCTTCAAATCTGACTCTAGCAATTATTCCATCATGGAGTATCCTGAGGATTTTAGTCAACTTCTCAAGACAGTGAAATTACTTAGCAATTTCCAGAGCCCTGGTCTTGCTGATGGTGTCAAAAGCTTATATCAAGTTGATGATCAGAATACTTGGGTCTTGGGATTGCTGTTTGTACATTGCTGTACCTGTTGTGCTGCAAAGATCAGTTCTGCTATGCTGTGTGCCAGCCTGAAACCATATTGTGATTGAAATAGTGCAAAAGTGACTTTAATGTTGATCAATATAATATAAAATAAATTATAAGATTATAATTGCATTATGTATTATATTACAATATCTATATCTAATTATATGTATACGATTATTGATCAGTCGATAGTGTTTTAAGGATTCTGGCCAGAATTTTGCATTCCTGAGTAGTTTCCCAGTCAACTCTTTCTTCTTATTCCACTAGTGATTATGGTGGCATCTTTGGAATCTTTAGGTGGTATTCCCCAGTAATACACATATTGAGGACAGGCTAATGGAGACATTTGAATAATAATTAATAATTATAGTATTTATTAAGCACTTTCTATGTGCCAAGTACTGTTCTAAGCACTGGGGTAGATACAAGGTAATCAGGTTGTCCCATATGGGGATCACAGTCTTAATCCCCATTTTACAGATGAGGTAACTGAGGCACAGAGAAGTTAAGGTAGTTGCCCTAAGGTCACACAGCTGACAAGTGGTGGAGCGGAATTAGAACCCACGTTCTCTGGCTCCCAAGCCTGTGCTTTTGCCATTAGGCCATGTTGCTTCCCATTTGAAGATTATGGCCCTTTCTTACCTGTAGATTTCTGCAGGATTTTCACCAAATCTATTGGCTTTTCCATTTTTCATGACTTTGTGGAAGCTATTTCTGCAAATATATTCCACTCTCATGCTCATTTTTTAAATAACAGAATCATACTGCTCTAGACTGGTTTATTTTCCTGGGCTATAAACTCTGTGTGGTTCAATGGAAAGATCCCGGGCTTGGGAGTCAGAGGTCATGGGTTCGAATCCAGGCTCTGCCACCTGTCAGCTGTGTGACTGTGGGCAAGTCACTTAACTTCCCTGTGCCTCGGTTACCTCATCTATAAAATGCGGATTAACTGTGAGCCTCATATGGGACAACCTGATTACCCTGTATCTACCCCAGTGCTTAGAACAGTGCTCTGCACATAGTAATCGCTTAACAAATACCAACATTATTATTTGTGGGCAGGGAACATAAAACAACCAACTCTGTTGTATTGTACTCTGCCAAGTTCTTAGTTCAGTGCTCTGCTCACAGTAAGAATTCAGGCAATACCATTTCTTAATTAATATTACTGTTTTATATTTATACTTTGGTTCATTTGATTTGTTTTCGTAATTTATGCCTAACATCTTTTACTTTTATACTAAAATTGTGTCCCTAGGTATATGACCTTGAACCTATTCTCTTGAGCTTCATTCAGTTTTTAATAGATCATTCAAGGTAATATTGACTTTGTTCTTATCTTAGAAGGAATTAGTAACTTTACTAATCTTAATAAGTTTTGCAAACAATTAGTATTTTTCAGTGACATTTCCTAGGTCAGAATTAAAGATCTTTACCTTGTGTCTCCTCTTTGCACTAGGGAAGACACACTTAATTGTTCCTCTTGAGCCTATAGTAAAAACCTGTTTTCCAACCTTCTCTGCAGTACTGAGATCTGTATCCATCATAAGTACTATGCCATCATCATTAATACACTGAAAAAGGCATCAAATGACAAGACAAGATCAAATTATTTCTTTATTCATACTAAAACTGATGTCTCTTCCCCTCTAGACTGAAAGGTTATTATGGGCAAGAAACATACATTATTTTGTATTGTACTTTTCCAAGTGCTTAATAGAGTGACCTGCACATTAAGTGCTCACTGCCTGGTGCATAGAAAGTACTTAATGAATACTATTATAAATATTATTATTAATGATAATAAATATGATGATATAAGTGTTGGAATGTATTCAGTCTCCTAACATTGAAGCTATGCTCCCCTTAACACAGCTATGTTGGAAGTGACACATGAAGAGAATGAGTAGCATCAGGGTGCCCAAACAACTTCCATATGGAGAACTGAAAGCAAGCAAGGACAGAGGAATTGTTGCAAAGACATGCATACAGCAAAATGGGCCCCAGACAATTCTGCTTCTCACTTGTAAATTAGGTGTTAATTGGTGAGGGATAATAGATCTGCATGGTACACTGTTCTCCTAAGGAGTGGCTCACTTTGAGGAAAGCTCTGTCAAGGAGTAACAGATAAGGAGTCCTGGTAGAAAACAGTCTCAGGCACTACAAACATTAAATATTGGCAATGCTAAAAGAATCAATATCAACATCTACAGCGAGGCCAGAACTGTGGGTTACACATTGATCTTCTCAGCCATATATGTACTCATAGATAAGATTCACCATCACTGTTGTATTCATGCATTCGTTCATTCAATCGTATTTATTGAGCGCTTAGTTTACTGTGTGCAGAGCTCTGTCCTAAGCGCTTGGAAAGTAGAATTAGGCCATAAATAGAGACAATCCCTACCCAACAACGGGCTCACAGTCTAGAAGGGGGGAGACTGACAACAAAACAAGTAATAATAATAATAATGGTGGTAATTGTTAAGCGCTTACTGTGTGCAAAGCTCTGTTCTAAGCACTGGGGGGATACGAGGTGATCAGTTTGTCCCACCTGGGGCTCAAAGTTTTAATACCCATTTTACAGATGAGGTAACTGAGGCATAGAGAAGTTAAGTGACTAGCCCAAAGTCACACAGCTGGCAAGAGGTGGAGCTGGCATTTGAATCCATGCCCTTTGACTCCCAAGCCCGGGCTCTTTCCAAGACAGGCATCAACAGAATCAATATAAATAAATAGAATTATAGATATATATATAGAGATGAGGTCAAGAGAGTTGAAGTGATTTACCTAAGGTCCACACAGCCAGTCGGGGCAGAGCTGGGACTAGAATCCTGGTCTCCTAGGTCCCCGTCACCTACTCTTTTCACTAGACAAAACTGCCTCTCAGTATTTCCTGAGCACTTATTGTGTGCACAGCACTGCACCAAGCACTTTGGATGAGTCACTTCACCTCTCTGTGCTTGTTATGCCATCCTTAAAATGGGGGTGAATAATAACTAGAATAATAATGGTATTTGTTAAGTGCTTACTATGTGCTAACCACTGTTTTAAGCATTGAAGTGGTTGCAGGTAAATCGGGTTGGACACAGTGTCCCTCTCCCACATGGGGCTCAGAGTCTCATGGAAAGCAGCATGGCTCAGTGGAAAGAGCCCGGGCTTCAGAGTCAGAGGTCATGGGTTTGACTCCCGGCTCTGCCACTTCGCTGTGCGACTGTGGGCAAGTCACTTCATTTCTCTGTGCCTCAGTTACCTCATCTGTAAAATGGGGATTAACTGTGAGCCTCACGTGGGACAACTTGATTACCCTGTATCTACCCCAGTGCTTAGAACAGTGCTCTGCACATAGTAAGCGCTTAACAAATACCAACCTTATTATTATTATTATTCATTCCCCATTTCACTGAGGGGGCGACTGAGGTCCAGAGAAGTGAAGTTCATTTATATGTTCAGTTATTTATACTAAATTCATTTAGCATTTATTGAGCGCTTACTATGTGCAGAGCACTGTACTTGCCCAAGGTCACACAGCACACTAGTGGCAGAGTGGGTATTAGAATACATGACCTTCTGACTTCCTGGCCTGTGCTCTAACCACTGTGCCATGCTGCTTCACAAAATAATTCACGGAAGTCTCTCTTTATGCAAGACAGTCTTTGCAAGGTAGATGAAAAAATGCAACTGCTGATGAAAATGGCAACTTTGAAGACATTGTTTATTGTCAATGTACATTGTTCTCTATCCAACTTTTACTTGTGAGGTGGTTAGGTTTATCAGCATAATTATGAAAGAAAAGTAGTGTCATCACCTAAAATAAGAAAATATTCTGAGATTTGAAAGGATCTTCGAAGGCTGCATGAGCAGACAATTTCACTTAGTCTGAATAGAGCCCATTTCATCTACCTATAAATGATTATAGTACTTTTCTGAGAAGTGGTAGAAGGAAAAAGAAGTTCAAATAGTTAGAATGGTGCTACCTTTATTCTCCTGGTCATTTTACCATTGATTAAATGATTGAATCTAGAAAATGTAATCCAAAAATGTGATGGATTTTGTGCATCTGGAAACATGGGTACACTCCAGCTGTGCTTAATCTATATTGATGTGTCATTTTTCAAAGCCTCAAGCATAAAAAAGGGAAATACTAGTAATCTAATGGAAGTAATTTAATCTACTTTTGATCAAATTCATAGTTGATTGCATTGATTTTAAAGTAAGTCTGATTGTAAAAATATCCATGAATCTCTATCACCACAGCAAAATCAACTAAAAGTTTTCCAAAAATGAAAACAGCAAAAACTACCCCATGGCCATTTAGTGTGCACTGCTAGCTTGTCAAATTATTTTATGAATAAGTTGGAGCTTTTAGTGCACATAAGATTGTCCCTGTGATCAGCTCCCATAGGTTGCTGGGATCGTAGTTTGGATTTAGACCAGCAGTTCCTTAAAACAAATTTGCATAGTAGTTTCAGGTTCGGGAACCCTAGACCTATAATTTAGAAGTCATGGATGAAATGTGGAGGTGGAACCAGAGGCCTGAAGAATAGCAGGTTATGAATGGTTTCTGAGTTTAATGTTAATAACAACAATAATGATAATAATAATAATGATAATTGGAGTATTTGTTAAGAGATTACTATGTGTCAGGCATTGCACTAAGCACTGAGGTGAATATAAGCACATCAGGTTGTAATAATAATGTTGGTATTTGTTAAGCGCTAACTATGTGCAGAGCACTGTTCTAAGCGCTGGGGTAGACACAGGGGAATCAGGTTGTCCCACGTGGGGCTCACAGTCTTAATCCCCATTTTACAGATGAGGTAACTGAGGCACAGAGAAGTCAAGTGACTTGCCCACAGTCACACAGCTGACAAGTGGCAGAGAGAGCCCCTGTCCCATATGTGGCTCACAGTCTTAATCCCCATTTAACTGATGAGGTAACTGAGGTACAAAGAAGTTAAGTGACTTGCCCAAGATCATACAGCAGACAAATGGCAGAGCTGGGATTAGAACCCAGTAACTAAACATGGCTAGATGTAAACTTGTTAGGAGCAGTTAGGAGCAATGCCTATCAATTCTGTGGTATTGTACTGTCCCAAGTTCAAAGCTATTGCACTCAATAAATGCTCAGTAAATACCACTGATGGTGTTTGATGAAGAGATGTAATCCTGGGCAGTTAATAGAGAACATCAGAAGAAATTAGACATGGAGGGATAGTTTTAGGACACTGGCTTTGAGAAGAGCTTGCAGCCAAAAGCACAGAATGAAAATGGTGCTAGGTATTTATGGGTATAATTTGAAAGAGCTTCATTGAACAACTTTTACATCCATACAGTGCATAAGGAATTGCCATATACTGAAATACCAATTGCATAATGAATGAAATTATCTTTGAACTTTGGAACATCAATGTTCATAACAGCACATGCACCTATCCTCTTGAGCTTCATTCAGTTTTTAAAAGATCATTCAAGGTAATATTCACTTTTGTTCTCATCTTCAAAGGAATTAGCAATTTAGAAGTTCTGCAAACAATTAGTATTGTTTAGTGATATTTCCTAGGTCAGAATTAAAGATCTGTAGCCTTTTTCCACTACGGAAGACACACATAATCGTTCCTATACTTAAAAACCTGTTTGTTATATGCAAACTCACACTAGCTTATACTCACCCCCATTTCTCCTAAATGTCCTCTCTTCTGCATCACCTATATACCTGTACCCCTTAATAACTTCATATTTACCCACCAAAGTTCCAGAACACTTATGTACATAACCTTATACTCTGCCATTTCCCTTATCTACAATTTATTTTAATGTCAGTTTCTAGACTCTAAACTCCTTGTGAGTAGAGAACATGTCTATCCACTCTGTTGTATTGTACTTTCCCAAGGGCTCAGTACAGGGCTCTGCACACAGAAAACACTCACTAAATGTCATTGATTTATTGATCGGTAACCTGTAAGAGATAATGAAGTCTCTAAAGACACACCAAATTATTGAGAAGAACTCAGACCTGGGAGAACCACTGCCCACTTCCAGTGAAGCAGATTTCTTTATACTATTATATCTATTAATAATTCAATTATCCATAAGGATAAATTTCCAATTAAAAATATATACTACATATATGCAATATATATAATCTGATTTTCCTATCTCAAAATAATTGAGTTATTGCATATATCACTCATTTTTATTTTCCATAGTGTGAATATAAATATATTTGTATTTTCTTTCTGCACAAGGAAGTGCTATTGACAATGAAGTTTCCCTACAGGTGCAGATGTGGATAAGGCCAAGGCTGTGATGTGCACAGGGTCACAAGACCTGCCGGTCTCACCTTTATAGTATTGCCAAAATTCGCCCTTTCCCCTCCACCCAAACGGCTATCTTACTGGTACAGGTTCTCATAATTTCCCAGCTGGATTACTGTGTCAGCCTTCTCTCTGATCTCCCTTCCTCTGTCTCTCTCCACTCCAGTCTATTCTTCATTCCGCTGCCCGGCTCATCTTCCTGCAGAAATGCTCTGGGCATGTCACTCCCCTTCTTAAAAACCTCCAGTGGTTGTCTATCAACCTCCGCATGAAACAAAAACTTCTCACTTTAGGCTTCAAGACTCTCCATCATCTTGCCCCCTCTTACCTCTCCTTCCTTCTCTCTTTCTACTGCCTACCCCGCAGACTCCGCTTCTCTGCCGCCCACTTCCTCACCGTCTCCAGTTCTTGCCTATCCCGCTGTCGACCCCGGCCCCACGTCCTCCTGCTGTCCTGGAATACCCTCCCTCCTCACCTCTGCCAAACTAACTCTCTTCCCCTTTTCAAAGCCCTACTGAGAGCTCACCTCCTCCAAGAGGCCTTCCCAGACTGAGCTTCCCCTTTTCCCTCTGCTCCCTCTCTGCCCCTCCTTCACCTCCCATCAGCTAAGCCCCCTTTTCCCTCCCTTTCTCTCTGCTCCTCCCCCCTCCCTTCCCCTCAGCACTGTGCTCATCTGCTCATTTGTATATATTTTTATGACCCTCTTAATTTTGTTAATGAGATGTACATCCCCTTGATTCTATTCATTGCTATTGTTTTTGTCTGTCTCCCCTGATTAGACTGTAAGCCCATCAATGGGCAGGGATTGTCTCTATCTTTTGCCAAATTGTACATTCCAAGTGCTTAGTTCAGTGCTCTGCACACAGTAAGCGCTCAATAAATACTATTGAATGAATGAATATACCATCCTCAATTGTACTTTTGATTATACAGCTTTTCATACATATGCCTTAACTTGTTTGGCATGTCACTCTCTTTTACCCCATATTATCAGGATTGAGATATTTTGCAAGGCTTTGTGGTCACACTGCTTGCTGACTATATATAAACTATCCTCTCATTTCAGATTTATTTTTAGGAAAACAGTTGGTGGCCTAAATAAGGCAGTCAAATGTCATGAAAGTTGCTTGAAAAAACAGTTCTGGCAAAAGTTTCAATTTTAAGGTTTATATCAAAGATTATAGTAAGGGTCCCCTCTCAGGGTCACACCTGGAGAGTTCCCAGTACTCTACCAGCCTCGACTACAGGAGGAAGAGTCAGGCAGAGGCATATCCATTCTATTCCTAGCTTGGGCAATGGCTAGCTAGTGGAAGACAATCTGTTACAAGTCAAAACTCACCTGTGCTGGGCATCAGCAGCATGGGAGAGAATCAAGGGCGAAGACTCAAGTTTACTGTGTGGAAGGAGGCAATGGTAAACAACTTCTGTATTTTTATGAAGAAGACTCTATGGATACACTACCAGAATGATTGCAGATGGAGGTGGGGCATTCTGGAAGAGATGCGTCCATGGAGTCGCTGTGGGTCGAAGATAACTCAATGGCATATGACAAGTTAGGGAACCTTGTCCCAAAAGAATATGTAAAATCTTGCTCAACAGCTCCTTGTTATTGTTCTCTGGGAGGCTCATGTTTAACCATCCTGGTGATTCAGAAATCTTTTTTTTAAGCTATGCAACCTTATAGCATAGCAAATGATGATTGTGCTAGTATTGTGCTCTCTGCTTGGCTACTGGGTAATGATCATCCTTATTATTCATCAGCTGCACTATCTGTATACTCAGTGATATAATTAATAGATAAAAGAGCATGAATTAATACATACTGATAAAAGAAAATACTTGCAAAATGTGTAATATAGTACTCTCATCAAAGGATTTTGGTTCATAAAGAAATGCAGAATATACAGAATTGAGCCAATAAAAATATGTTAACAAATTGGCCAGTTTTATGGTGGAAACTTCAGTCTTCTGGAGAATCATGAATTCTGTGTCCTGTAAAAATGCCATCAAAAATAGCATTATAGGGGTGAGCCACGCTGCTAACTGAGCCCCAGAGAAATAAAGCCATTTGCCCAAGTCACACAGCAGACAAGTGGTGGAGGGAGCCGGGACCAGATCCTCCTGACTCTGAGGCCCAGGCTCTCTCTACTAGGCTGCACTGCTTCTCTTTTTGAGGGCAGGGACTAGACTGTAAGCCCGTCAATGGGCAGGGATTGTCTCTATCTGTTGCCGAATTGTACATTCCAAGCGTTTAATACAGTGCTCTGCACATTGTAAGCGCTCAATAAATACTATTGAATGAATGAATGATCTACTGAATACAGAAACTAGAGCTCGACTTGGGGAGAGTGGAAAATGTCAAGAGAATTGAAATAAAGACAGAAGCTTCACTCCAAGAATAGGGTGAGTTAGAGACTTTACATGGTCTTTTTGCAAAATAAAATCTAAACTCCTTCATATGCTTTTTTCATATGACATAGGCCACCATTGCTCAAATTTGATGATAAAAACCTCTTGCACTGATGTCTAAGGCAATTATCAATAAAACTTCCACACAATTACTGGGAAAATTGCCTTTATTTTCAAAGTAGCATTCAAAGTCCAAACATTTCATATTTTTATTACCATTTCAATAAACCAATTAAGTTGTATACTGATAAAAATATATTCTACAAATGAATCTTAGAAAAAGCTACTGCAGCTGGTACAAATGAAAATATCTTCTATTTGTGTTCATTTCTATTCATTATGTGGTCAGAATGGAATTTCTCTTTCTCCACTATAAAGCATTTGCCATCTATTAAAAATGCCAATTACAATACAAGAAAGTGAATCTAAAGCCTATGGACATTCTCCTTATTTTTTTCTTTGCAAAAGAGTAGAAATTAGTTTAAAAACTTTTACTCTTGCCACAGGGCCAGTTCAGTCATTCCTTCTGCTGCATTCTAAAAGAGAAGCAGACGGTTTGCTTTGATAAACTTCAAATTATAGTTTCATAGTAGAGATTCACTCTGGGGACAATTACTTTCTAAATATAGAGAAATTGTAGATCTTCCTTTACCAAAGGAATGACAAATGAGGAAATGAAAAAAATTGAAAATAGAAATCAGAAAAATTCTCCATCCAAAGTCTTCTCATTTTACTGTGTACAGAGATTTTGTTTATTTTTAAGATAATAATAATTGTGGTATTTGTTAAGCAGATGAGGTTGAACCTGTTTTTAGGACAACAAACTCTGTCCTCACCCATAAGGATCACTATTAAACATTGCAATAAAAAATCCCTTGAGCTATGTTCCAGCAATTTGAATTTTTTTGGACTTGACATGAGCTAGTGACAGGCAATCTGCAACAAGTCAAAACTCACCTGTGCTGGACAGCAGTGGCATGGGAGAGATTTGAGGGAGGAAACTCAAGTTTACTAAAACTCAAGTTTACTACACGGAATAAGACAATGGTCAACCCCTTCCGTAATTTTACTAAGAAAACTCTAGGGATATATTACCAAAACGATTGCATATGGCAGTGGGGCATTCTGGGAGAGATGTGTCCATGGAGTTGCAATGAGTCAAAAATTTAAGAGCTTACTACATGTCAGGCACTGTGACTAATTCTCTTCCCCTCTTCAAATCCCTACTTAAAGCTCACCTCCTCCAAGAGGCCTTCCCAGACTGAGCTCCCCCTTTTTCCCTCTGCTCCCTCTACCCCCCCCTTCACCTCTCCACAGCTAAACCCTCTTCTCCCCCCTTTCCCTCTCCTCCTCCCCCTCTCCCATCCCACCCCCTCAGCACTGTACTTGTCCACTCAACTGTATATATCTTCATCACCCTATTTATTTTCTTTATTTTGTTTAATGAGATGTACATCACCCTGATTCTATTTAGTTGCCATTGTTTTTATGAGATGTTCTTCCCCTTGACTCTATTGCCATTGTTCTTGTCTGCCTATCTCCCCCAATTAGACTGTAAGCCCATCAAAGGGCAGGGACTGTCTCTATCTGTTGCCGATTTGTACATTCCAAACACTTAGTACAGTGCTCTGCATATAGTAAGTGCTCAATAAATACTATTGAATGAATGAATGAATTGCTGGGGAGGATACAAGCATATCTGGTTGAACAAGTCCCTGTCCCACATGGAGTTCTCAGTCTCAATCCCCATTTGACAGATTAGGTAACTGAGGCCCAGAGAAGTGAAGTGACTTGCCCAAGGTTACACAGCAATCAAGTGGCAGACCTGGGATTATAATTCATGATCTTCTGACTCCCAGGCCCTTGTTCTAGCCACTACACCCTGTTGGCACCCAATTCTGGAGGAATCGTTAATTCAGTCCATGTACTGAAGTCTAGGATGAGGAGAATCATCCTGTCTGTATGGGCCAGGTTCATTTTGAAGATTTTCCCAGGGAAAAAGGATCAGCATACATCAAACTTAGAGCAGGGTCACAACCAAACCTTATTAGAGACTAACCTATGCAAATAGTGCTTATTTTGGGTGCCACATACAGAAGTATCATTTTTGGTGAGTAGGAAGAAAATTCAGTGAATATTGGAAAAATTACTTTTGCCCATATCTCTCCTTCTTATGAAACCTGTAGCAACTTAATCACCATGCATTCATGAAAATTTTTTGAGCTTTCCAGAAAAATAACATAAATCTGCCAATCTAAATTGGCCAGCCTCAAAAAAGTATCTATTTTACTGAAACTTTTCAGTGAGAGATAAGGTCAACTATGGTATAACCTTCTTGAGTTTCATATAAGGTGTTTAATAAATCAATCTAGTGATCAATAACTTTTATCGAGTCCTTTTTACATGAAGAAGCAGTCTACTAAATCCTCAGGAAAGTACAGTAGAATTAAAATAACACAATTCTCTTAAGAAGCTTACATTTTATCAGGAGAGACAAACTCAACAGATAGATGAAGAGAAAGAAAATAATATGCAAGTAAATGTTTAAATAATATTGGTATGCTTTTTTATGGTATGTGCTAAGGGTTTACTATCTGTAAAAAACTGTTCTAACCTCAAGGTTTGGTGCAAGTCCCTCAGTTCCACTGAGCTTATGTATTTATATATAATTTATTTTTCATATCGGTGTTTGTATCCCCCTCTAGACTATTAACTTACATTGTCTATCAAGTCTTTTATATTGTATTCTCCCAAGCACTCAGTAAAAGGTTCTGCTCACAGTGAGCACTCAATAAATTCACTGATTGTTAGGTTGATATTGTCCAGAAGAACTGTTAGTGTGTGTGAATGTGTAAGTGTGTAGTTGGCTGATAAGTTCTGAGGTAGTACTTGTGGGGACCTAATGGAAGGAGCATAGGCCTGGGGATCAGAAAACCTGGGTTCCAGTGCTGACTCTACCACTCATTTGTTATGTGGCCTTATGCAAATAATGTCCTTTCTCTGTGCCTCAGTGCCACATCTGAAAAATTGGGATTAAATTCTCTTCCTTCTGACACAGTCTGTGAGCCCCATGTGGGACAGACCTGATTGTCTTGTGTTTTACTTCAGAGCTGAGTAGAGTGCTTGGCATGAAGTAAGCGCTTAACAAATATCATGAAAAATTATTATTAACAATAATAATGATAATGGTATTTGTTAAGTGCTTACTATGTACCAAGCACTGTTCTAAACTCTGGGTTAGATACAACGTAATCAGGGTGTCCCACATTGAGTTCACAGGCTTAAGCCACATTTTACAGATGAGGTAACTGAGGCACAGAGAAGTTAAATGACTTGCCCAAAACCACACAGCTGACAAGTAGTGGAGTTGGGATTAGAACCCACGACCTCTGACTCCTAAATGCGTGCTCTTTCCACTAAGCCATGCTGCTTCTAATACTCGGGTCAGGTCTCCTTGATGTATGGTTTAAGAGGCGTTTGAAAATGATCTCGCAGATTTGAAGAAGGGATGAAGATCCAGGCAGTTTTAAATGTCCAAATTCCAAATTTGTACATAATTCCAAATTGTACATAGTACAAGGAATATACAGAATAAAAAAAAATGTAGCAGTCAAAAAACCCAAAATGAAATCCTAGGAAAAAGTAAAACAAACCTACTGTAATAATAATAATAATGTTGGTATTTGTTAAGTGCTTACTATGTGCCGAGCACTGTTCTAAGCGCTGGGGTAGACACAGGGGAATCAGGATGTCCCACGTGGGGCTCACAGTCTTAATCCCCATTTTACAGATGAGGTAACTGAGGCACAGAGAAGTTAAGTGACTTGCCCACAGTCACACAGCTGACAAGTGGCAGAGCAGAGATTCGAACTCATGACCTCTGACTCCAAAGCCCGTGCTCTTTCCACTGAGCCACGCTGCTTCTCTAGCAAATGGCTCAAGACAAACTCTTTGTAAATGAGAGATTTCTATAATAAGCATATTTGTTTTAGTACTAAATAACTGGGAGGTGATTATCTTTAAGTTAATCTTTAATTGTTAATGACTACTGAGGACAATACTACAATAATAATGATAAGTGACATTTAGTCCCATGTCTTTTACTTTGTCCATTTTGCTCTGTTCATATATGTACCTAGGTATATTTTTTCCGTCAGTGGAAAGAGTGTGGGCTTGGGAGATAGAGGTCATGGGTTCGAATCCCACTCTGCCACTTTTCAGCTGTGTGACTGTGGGCAAGTCACTTAACTTCTCGGTGCCTCAGTTACCTCATCTGTAAAATGGGGATTAAGACTGTGAGTTTCACGTGGGACAACCTGATTATCCTGTATCTACCCCAGCGCTTAGAACAGTGCTCTGCACATAGTAAGCGCTTAACAAATACTAACATTATTATTCATATAAACATACACTTAGCAGTGTGAATTCTTAAACTATTGTAAGACAGCTGTACCGCAGCCATTCTTTTGACAAGAATAATTTGCTTTCAAATTCACTGAGCACATTTAGTAAGAAAATTGCTGGGAAGAAAAGAAAAAATATACATGCCAGCAAGAGGCAAGTGGAAAGAGCATAGGACTGGAATTCAGGCCACTTTGGTTCTAATCCCAGTTTCTCCATTTTCCTGCTTAAGTAAGTCACTTAACCACTCTGTCCCTCAATTACTTTATCTGTAAAATGGAGATGAAATACCTAATTCTTCTCCATCTTAGACTGTGAGTTCCTCTTATTTAGTTGCTTTGGTGTATATAGTGAGTGCTGTAGTGTTGTTATTATTATCACTGTTAGTATTATCACTAGCCAGGATACAAAGGGATCAGTTACTTATATTTCCTAGAAATCACTAAAACTTTCTTGGAGGAATTATGAAAGGTTTTTAAAGCAACTGCTCAGGTGATAGGCATTCTCCTCTAGCAGAAAGAACAAAGAAATTCAGTCTTAAATACATGCAGTTTTTATTTTGTGCTTCCTAAAACCAACTTTATTTGTATTCTCAGTTTTCATTGGACCATATAAAAGTGAGATGCCTCAACAATTTCCCCAGATCTGTCACCTGTCTCCTTGAAGATAATGAGGTTAATGGCAGCTTTGATATTTGGTGGCATCTCTTCTGTGTTGCATATATTGAGAAACAACTTGTATTTTAGTACTCTGTTCCCTCAATGCTTGTAGATCTCAGCAAATAAGCTATAGCAACCAGGTACTTGACACTTTGTTTATGTTTTAGACTGCTGCAGTGATTTCTCAAATATCTGGGACAAGTGCTGTGTCTCTGTGTCTTCTCAATGGGAGATTTCTTTGTTTTGCTTGATCTTATCTTCAGTAGTAAAGGGCATGTTTAGGAGAATGTCAAAATGCTTTTGCCATCTCTTCAGGATTCCCTCCCTGTCTGTGATGAGGTTGGAGCAATCTTCATTATTCAGAGGTGCCATGATAACTTGTATAGGACTATATATTGTCTTTCATCATCTACAAAAGTTCTTGGTTTCTGGTGATCTACATAGCCTTGAATCTCTTCCTTTGATGTCCCACTGCCTAACACGTGTATTCTTTAACTTGGTTTACATGTTGCAACAAGAACATGACAGACATTACATCACAGTCTTCTAGACTGTGAGCCGATTGTTGGGTAGGGATTGTCTCTATCTGTTGCCGAATTGTACTTTCTAAGCACTTAATACAGTGCTCTGCACACAGTAAAAGCTCAGTAAATACGATTGAATGAATGAATGAATTAATCACAGGAGTACAGACTACCTAAACTAAGTCTAATTGGTTTACGGCCATCCCTATTACCCCCTACTATCTTCCTTCACTCAGCTGAAGGGTTTAATTTATGGCAAGGGTGTAAGAAGTCTTTTCTGATTGGTTACTCCTGACTTCAGCTGGTTTTTTTTTAAATTGGTTCTTGTCACCAGGATCTGAAATATTATTAAAACTTTATTAGACACAAATACTGTGATAACCATTCCGGCTAGGGATTGTGTTCTTCCTAATTAACTTGTACCAACCTGTGAAGCAAAAGATCCACATCTTGAGGCTGAATTGTGGTGTGAACTCCATCTCAGATTCACTAACTCGTAAATGCACCCATGGAGAAGCAGTGTGGCTTAGTGGCAAGAGCCCAGGCTTGGGAGACAGAGGTGGTGTCCTCTAATCCCGCTCTTGACCCCACTTCCCCCTCCAGTTATCGCCCTATCTCCCTACTACCCTTCCTTTCCAAAATCCTAGAACGAGTCGTCTACAATCTATGCTTAGAATTCCTTAACTCCCATTCTCTCCTAGACCCCCTCCAATCTGGCTTCCGTCCCCTCCACTCTACCGAGACTGCTCTCTCTAAGGTCACCCATGACCTCCTTCTTGCCAAATCCAATGGCTCTACTCCATTCTAATCCTCCTTGACCTCTCTGCTGCCTTTGACACTGTCGACCATCCCCTCCTCCTCCATACCTTATCTCACCTTGGCTTCACGGACTCTGTCCTCTCCTGGTTCTCCTCTTACCTCTCTGGCCGGTCATTCTCGGTCTCCTTCGCTGGAGCCTCCTCCCCCTCCCATCCCATCCTTTAACTGTTGGAGTTCCTCAAGGCTCAGTTCTTGGCCCTCTTCTGTTCTCCATTTACACTCACTCCCTCGGTGAACTCATTCACTCTCACGGCTTTGACTACCATCTCTACGCAGATGACACGCAGATCTACATCTCCGCTCCTGTCCTCTCCCCCTCCCTTCAGGCTCGCATCTCCTCCTGCCTCCAGGACGTCTCCACCTGGATGTCGGCCCGCCACCTAAAACTCAACATGATCAAGACTGAGCTCCTCGTCTTCCCTCCCAAACCCGGTCCTCTCCCAGACTTCTCTATCACCGTTGATGGCACGACCATCCTTCCCGTCTCTCAGGCCCGCAATCTCGGTGTCATCCTTGACTCGTCTCTCTCGTTCACCCCACACATCCTATCCGTTACCAAGACCTGCCGGTTTCACCTCTACAATATCGCCAAGATCTGCCCTTTCCTCTCCACCCAAATGGCTACCTTACTGTTACGGGCTCTCGTTATATCCCGGCTAGACTACTGTGTCAGCCTTCTCTCTGACCTCCTTTCCTCCTCTCTCGCCCCGCTCCAGTCTATTCTTCACTCCGCTTCCCGGCTCATCTTCCTGCAGAAACGATCTGGGCATGTCACTCCCCTTCTTAAACAACTCCAGTGGTTGCCTATCAACCTCCGCTCCAAACAAAAACTCCTCACTCTAGGCTTCAAGGCTCTCCATCACCTTGCCCCTTCCTACCTCTCCTCCCTTCTCTCTTTCTACCGCCCACCCCGCACGCTCCGCTCCTCTGCCGCCCACCTCCTCACCGTCCCTCGGTCTCGCCTATCCCGCCGTCGACCCCTGGGTCACGTCCTCCCGCGGTCCTGGAACGCCCTCCCTCCTCACCTCCACCAAACTGATTCTCTTTCCCTCTTCAAAACCCTACTTAAAACTCACCTCCTCCAAGAGGCGTTCCCAGACTGAGCTCCTCTTCCCCCTCTACTCCCTCTGCCATCCCCCCTTTACCTCTCCGCAGCTAAAGCCTCATTTTCCCCTTTTCCCTCTGCTCCTCCACCTCTCCCTTCCCATCCCCACAGCACTGTACTCGTCTGCTCAACTGTATATATTTTCGTTACCCTATTTATTTTGTTAATGAATTGTACATCGCCTTGATTCTATTTAGTTGCCATTGTTTTTACGAGATGTTCTTCCCCTTGACTCTGTTTATTGCCATTGTTCTTGTCTGTCCATCTCCCCCGATTAGACTGTAAGCCCGTCAAACGGCAGGGACTGTCTCTATCTGTTGCCGACTTGTTCATCCCAAGCGCTTAGTACAGTGCTCTGCACATAGTAAGTGCTCAATAAATACTATTGAATGAATGAATAATCCCGCCTCTGCCACTTGTCTGCTGTGTGACTTTGGGCAAGTCACTTAACCTCTCTGTGCCTCAGTTGCCTCACCTGGAAAATGGGGGTTAAGACTGTGAGCCCCACCTGGGACAACCTGATCATTCTGTATCTACCCCAGTGCTTAGAACAGTGCTTGGCATGTAGTAAGCACTTAACAAATGCCATCATCATCATTATCATTATTATTATTATTCAAATTCATTAGACAGCAGAGACCCCCTGATGTGGAAGCTAAAGACTCCACACATTATTTGGAAATATGTAAAATTCTTCCTATTTGCAACCTCGGTTAGGATTGCAACCACCAACTGAATATATTCTTGCTATTAACTCCTCTAGGGAGTGTTTCTTGGTCCAGCATGAGAAACTGCCAGATTAACAAGTCCTCCAGGCAATTGCTAATACATTACACAATTTAAATTAAAATAGTCTTTGGGCTACCCTGTACTCATTCATTATTTCCATGACAAATCCGATTCAGATGGCAATGACCCTCCCCCTAGGGAGGGTTCCGCAGAGCAGACCACAACTCCTAGGATTTCGAGTATCACCAGATGTGAGAGATCCTTTGACATCTCTAAGAGCAACCCTGGGGGTAAAGAGAGGCTGTGCCCTTATGAGAGAGAAAAAGGCTCCCATCATCTGAACTCAGACTGGAAGTATGTTCAGAACACTTTTAATAGGGAAATGACAGTGTTGTTCGCATTGGTTCTAAGAAGGGAACTAAGTTTTAAAAGAATCTTGATTATGATGAGTGAGTGCATCCTGAGCTAATAACTGCTGTCCCAGTCCAAGGACTTAAGACAAACCTAACCACCTCCAGGCATCCCTGTGATATTGTACCCTTCAAAAGCAGAGGCCTTTGTGGACCCCCTTCCATGTTCTCTCTTCCTTTCCCATATCTCTCTTGTATGAAATGAGTTTTGTCTGGTACCAGAAATTGTGTAAATTGAAGAAATGGGAGGGCAGCAGTTCAAGATTGTGCCCCCTCCCCCTAGGGGCCACTAGTATATTATATGTATATGAATTATGTACCAAAAAAAACCCCCAAAAACCCGCAAGTTTTTTTAAGTGACTGGAATTTTTCATTCATTCATTCAATAGTATTTATTGAGCGCTTACTATGTACTAAGCGTTTGGAATGTACAAATCGGTAACAGGTAGAGACAGTCCCTGCCCTTTGACGGGCTTACAGTATAATTGGGGGAGACAGACAAAAACAATAGCAATAAATAGATTCAAGGGGATGAACATTTCATAAAAACAATAGCAAATAAATAGAATCAAGGTGATGTACATCTCATTAACAAAATAAATAGGATAATGAAAATATATACAGTTGAGCAAATGAGTACTGTGCTGAGGGGAGGGGAAGGGTGGAGGAGGAGCAGAGGGAAAGGAGGGAAAAGAAGGCTTAGCTGAGGAGAGGTGAAGAGGGGGGTAGAGGGGGAACAGAGGGAGGAGAGGGAAAAGAGGGAAAAGAGGGAGCTCTGTCTGAGAAGGCCTCTTGGAGGAGGTGAGCTTTAAGTAGGGTTTTGAAAAGGGGAAGAGAATTAGTTTGGCAGAGGTGAAGAGGGAGGGCATTCCAGGACCACGGGAGGATGTGGCCCAGGGGTCGACGGTGGGATAAGCGAGAACGGGGGACGGTGAGGAGGTGGGCGGCAGAGGAACGGAGACTATGGGTTGGGCAGTAGAAAGAGAGAAGGGAGGAGAGGAAGGAGGGGGCAAGGTGATGGAGAGCCTTGAAGCCTAGAATGAGAAGTTTCTGTTTCGTGCGGAGATTGATAAGCAGCCACTGGAGGTTTTTAAGAAGGGGAGTGACATGCCCAGAGGGTTTCTGCAGAAAGATGAGCTGGGCAGCAGAGTGAAGAATAGACTTGAGCGGGGAGAGAGAGGAGGAAGGGAGATCACAGAGAAGGCTGACACAATAATCCAGCTGGGATATTATGAGAGCCTGTAACACTAAGATAGCCATTTGGGTGGAGAGGAAAGGGCGGATCTTGGTGATATTATAAAGGTGAGACCGGCAGGTTTTGGTGACGGATGGGATGTGTGGGGTGAATGAGAGAGCCGAGTCAAAGAAGATACCAAGGTTGCGGGCCTGAGAGGCGGGAAGGATTGTCGTACCATCCACAGTGATAGGGAAGTCAGGAAGAGGACAGGGCTTGGGAGGGAAGATGAGGAGCTCAGTTTTGGCCATGTTGAGTTTTAGGTGGTGGGCAGACATCTAGGTAGAGACGTCTTGGAAGCAGGAGGAGATACGAGCCTGAAGGGAGGGGGAGAGGACGGGCTGAGATATAGATCTGTGTGTCATCTACATAGAGATGATAGTTGAAGCTGTGAGAGTGAATTACACCGAGGGAGTGAGTGTATATGGAGAACAGAAGAGGGCCAAGAACTGACCCTTGAGGAACCACAAGAGTTAGAGGATGGGAGGGGGAGGAGGAGTCTGCGAAGGAGACCAAGAATGAGTGGCCAGAGAGACTCCCGCAGTCCTGGAATGCCCTCCCTCCTCACCTCCACCAAACTAATTCTTTTCCCCTCTTCAAAACCCTACTTAAAGCTCACCTCCTCCAAGAGGCCTTCCCAGACTCATCTCCCCTTTTCCCTCTGCTCCCTCTACCTCCCTCTTCACCTCTCTGCAGGTAAACCCTCTTCTCCCCCCTTTCTCTCTGCTCCTCCCCCTCTCCCGTCCCATCCCCTCAGCACTGTACTCGTCTGCTCAATTGTATATATCTTCATTACCCTATTTATTTTGTTAATGAGATGTACATCACCCTGATTCTATTTATTTGCTATTGCTTTAATGAGATGTTCTTCCCCTTGATTCTATTTATTGCCATTGTTCTTGTCTGTCTGTCTCCCCCGATTAGACTGTAAGCCTGTCAAAGGGCAGGGACTGTCTCTATCTGTTACCGATTTGTACATTCTAAGTGCTTAGTTCAGTGCTCTGCACATAGTAAGCGCTCAATAAATACTACTGAATGAATGAAAGAGGAGAACCAAGAGAGGACGGCATCTGTGAAGCCAATGTGAGATAAGGTGTGGAGGAGAAGGGGATGGTCAACAGTGTCAAAGCATTGTTCTAAGCGCTGGGGTAGACATAGGGGAATCAGGTTGTCCCACGTGGGGCTCACAGTCTTAATCCCCATTTTACAGATGAGGGAACTGAGGCTCAGAGAAGTTAAGTGACTTGCCCACAGTCACACAGCCAACAAGTGGCAGAGCTGGGATTCGAACTCATGAGCCCTGACTCCAAAGCTCTTTCCACTGAGCCACGCTGCTTCTGAAGTCGCAGGTGACCTTAGAGAGAGCAATCTTGATAGTGTGGAGGGGACAGAAGCCAGATTGGAGGGGGTCCAGGAGAGAATGGATTTCACCTCAGATGACCCCTCCAAACAGTTTCCCTTATACAAGACTTTTGACCTGGACAAAATTATCCACTTGCGAGGAGCATTCAAATCTAGAGGAAGAGGTACAGAAGGAAATAGGCATACTAGTTAAGGAAAGGGATGAGCTGGCAGCTAAGTGTGCAATGCTGCTGGTGGCAGCTGACATTCAAACTCACCAGGCTGTCTCCCTGGAGCAAAAGTTATTACCCTGGTAGCTAAATAATTGGTATAATGGAGGAAATGATCCATGAATGAGCAAGAGTTCAGACAAGTTTTGCATTGCAGGTGGTGTGGGGAGGATGATCACGATGAAGACTGCTTTGACCCTCTGCCAGACCCAGAACCACTGCCATCCAGGCCTGATGAACACGCACCCCTGTACACCCTGTACAACTCAAATGTCAGGTTAAGTACCTGTACCCCTATCATCATTGGATGGGTACTCTCCATCCAAACTACTGCCACATTAATCCATTCACTTATCCTATCCTGCATTGATTACTGTATCAGCCTCCTTGCTAACCTCCCAAACTCCTGTGTCTCCCAACTCTAGTCCATACTACATTTTGTTGCCTGGATGATTTTTATATGAAAATGTTCAGGCCAGGTTTCCCCACTTCTCAAGAACTTCTAATGGTTGCCCATCCTTCTCTCTATCAAACAGAAATTCCTCACTACTGGTTTTAAAGCACTCAGTCACTTTGCCCCCTCCTACCTCACCTTGCTTCTCTTCTACTACAGACCAGCCTGAACACTTCACTCCTCTAATGATAACTTCTCAACGTACCTTGAACTCATCTATCTCACCCCACACCTTGGTCTCATTTATCTCACCACTGGGATTTCACTCTCGTCCTGCCTCTGGCGTGGAACACCCTGCCTCCTCATATCCAATAGACAGTTACTCTCCCCCAACTTCAAAACCATGCTCAAGGTGCATCTTTTCCAAGAGCCCTTCCCGGAAAAAGCCCTCTTTTTCTTTTCTTCAATTTCCTTGTGCATCATCCTGATTTATTCATCTTCTCTCCCAGCCCCACAGCACTTATGTACATATTATAATTTATTTGTGTTACTGTCTGTTCCTGCCTCTAGATTGTAAGCTTGCTGTGGGCAGGGTATGTGTCTATTATACCATTATATTGTATTCTCCTAAGTGCTTTTTAAAGTTCTCTGCCTGAACTAAGTCCTCAATAACTTTGATTGCTTGACTGATCAGGAAGAAAGGGACACATTGAGACTTTTGGGCAAATAATGGCCAAAATATTTGGGGTTATTCCTTTGTATTTACCCTGCCAGGAATCTAGTTCTCTTGGAACTCAAGTAACAAAAGTTGTAAAATGGGAATCTGGGGTATTTCTGGGATTGAAGCATATATTTAAATCAGCACTAAATAAGTTTAAATTGCAGGCACCAAACTAACAACACATGATGGTTCATCCTTGGAAGAAGAGTGTTAGAGTCTCCTTAGCCTCAGACAAATGAAAAGAACCTCCCAAAGCTGAGTCAAAGGATTGCATGAATGTGTTGGGATTGGGTACACCCTCATGTCTATGTAGGAGTGTGTGTAGAAAGGATTATGTTTGGATAAACAGATTAGAGTTGTGAAAATGTGTATTGTGTATTGGGGAGAAAATTCCTAACAGAATTTGGGTAGCTTCACAGTTCAAGAGTCATAGGATTGGTTTGGTGTTTCTAATTTGTTTCCCTTCTCTCAGCAATTCATGATATCAACTGGTTAGTTTCAGGCAATCTGCATCTGAGGCATGGGGATAGGGAAGCTAACCAACCTCTTGTTTTTTGTTTTGTTTTGTTTTGCTTTCAGGGCCTTATTGGGAATAAGAAAACTCTAGGGGTCTGGAGCTATCAGTTTAGAAGATCTAAGAGAAATTTGTTTAAGGGAAGGATCCTCCCTCAAGCAAATGGTAACTTGCTTTATTGTGAAGTTGGATCTCATCTTTGGTAAATCTAGTTCTTGGCTAGTTAAGTGTGAAAATGCAAAGGAGATAATTGGGAGAGGAGAATTGGCAATTGCTCTTTAAAGATAGGAATGCCTGTAGGGATGGTGATCCAATTACTATGTCACAAATTACACTGCATTTACAGTAGATTTTGCTAAATTGGTAAAGGAGATAGATAAACAAGTTTAATACAGACTGTCATCTTTATATCTGGCTGATAAAAATGTGATTGTTTAAACAAAGAACTTTACTTGATTTGTTGTTATAATGTACTCCCCCAAGCATTTAGTTTAGTGCTTTGCACATAGTAAGCGGTCAAGAAATACAGTTGAGTACCAGGTAACTGACTGAATGTGTAATGAAAAATAAATTAAGGAAAACAGGTGCTCCTTTTTATATAATTTTGTATAAATTGAAATATGGAATTTGGTGTAAAGAAATGTTCTGGGTAAAAAAGATAATATTAAGATTAGAAGGGGAAAATTTGGAATGATAATTGAATAGGGATTTTTCAAATGGGAATTGAAATAGAACTTAAGGAGTCTGCGTTAGACACCAGAAGGCTTACCAGGTTGCAGGAATTTCTTGGGACAAGACCCAGGAATGGGGAATCTTCTTGTTTGCCAGAGGGTTTTAGGATAAGACCCCAGCTCTCAAAACAGCTATTAAAGATTAGGCTGAGGAACTTTGTTAGACAGTGGTCTTAGAAGTTTGTGATATAAAGGGACAGCTTCACACAGAGATTTAATTTCTGAGACCATTCATCAATTCAGTCATATTTAATGAGCACTTACTGTGTACAGAGCACTGTACTAAGCACTTGGGAAAGTACAATACAGACTACAAACAAATAGCATGGGCATACATGAAGGAAAAGTTAGCTGTTTCCAAAGGTAAAACTAAGGAATTAACCATGAAACCATGACCCACTTGGAGGGCACTGGCCCTGAACTCCCTGCAGCTAAAGGACAAGGACCCTCTTAGGAGTGGGATGGATATAATGCATTCTTGATCTCCCAGCTCTTCAGGGCAAAAAGGCAATTCCTGCCTAGGACTTCTAGGCTTTTGGTATGCATAACTACAGAGGTTGAGCAACATGGATTGTCCTTTATATGGGGAAGTCAGAAGAAAGAAGCATTTGGCTTTTTGAAAGACGAAGTGCAAGTGTTTCAGTCCCTGGGAACTGGTCAGCTTTTATCCTCTGGCTGGGGAAAGTGAAAACTCTGTGGCTCAATGACTGGACAGGTCACCCCCAGAAAGTGTATAATAATAATAATAATAATAATAATGGTGTTTGTTAGGCGCTTACTAAGTGTCAGCTACTGTACTAAGCCTTGGCTAGATACCAGCATATCAGGTTGGACACAGTCCCCGTCCCACATGGGGCTCACAGTCTCAATCCCCATTTTCCAGATGAGGTAACTGAGGCACAGAGAAGTAAAATCACTTGCCCAAGATCACAAAAAAAGTGGTGGAGCTGGGATTAGAACCCATGATCTTCTGACTCCCAGGCCCGTGCTCTAGTCACTACTCCATGCTGCTTCTCAGTCAATGCTGCCTGACTGTAATCCTGTCGTTACTTTGCCAGAAGGGGAGATTCATCCTCCACACTAAGCAGAGGCAATTGCTCTTCCAGTTTAAATCAGTTATAACCACATTGGTCCTGATAGGGATTGATAGGACCTCCAATTTCACTGGAGGAAACCCTATCATGACTCAAGAATACCGCCTCAACTGGACGAGAACCGTGGCCACCACCATAGCCACCTCTTAGTTCTCTACACTGAGGGCTCTTCCTCTAGACTTTGAGCTCATTATCCACAAGGAATGTGTCTGTTTACTGTTATACTGTACTCACCCAAGTGCTGAGTACAGTGCTTTGCACATAGTAAACACTCAATACGAATGAATGAATGAATAAATGAAAGATCATGACTGCCAGCTCCTGCAGATAGCTGCTATACTGGAAATTAGGAGGGCCTGGCAGGCAGGCACATTGGGAAAGTGTTGCCAGCATAGTTTGGGCCCCATGGGGCACATTCAGATGAGTTCTATTTGTAAGGCGGATTATGCCACCAGGCAGGAGATTAACCCACTGCAATGGGTGGAGGTACCCCAATGGTGCACCTTTGCCCCTGCCATAGTAATTCCAGTGTCTGGCCATAGGATGGGCGCCAGTGGACTGAGGTCCATGGAAATAACACATTCTTGATGGATATCCAGGGTTGCCAGAGTGGCAGCCAATCCGATATCTCTATCCAGCAAACCCCTCATTTCATGGATCTGTGTGAGTCTAATAGCACAATCAAAAACTGTATCCTAACCTCATGTGCCAAATCTACCATTCATTCATTCATTCATTCATTCATTCATTCATTCATTCAATCTATTGAACACTTACTGTGTACAGAGCACTGTACTGAGCGCTTGGGAAAGTACACTACAGTAGTAAAGAGTGACAATCCCTTCCCACAATGAGCTCACAGTCTGTTTATGTTCTAACTAACTGTAGCTTGTGCATTGTGTCCATCCATGACAAGGTCTCGTGGGAGGACAGCTCCAGCTCTTCTCGACTAGTTTGATAGTGTCACTTCAACACCATCACAGTGATGATCACAGCCCACACCTATTACTGCCCTAATAGCTTCCTGCTGAATGGCATTTCTAAAGTCACGTTAGACCATGCCCAGTGAATGACAAGCACTGTGACATGCCTGGAGACTTAATGAAGATGATTCCCACTAGCATGGAAAACCTCCAGCACCCCACTTTGATCCAGGTGACTTAGTAGCTCCAGACTGTATTCACATCATAGCACATTGGACCTAGGTGAGCCCTGTAGTTTGGATCTGTTGACGGTATTGCATCCATTTTTAGCACGGTTGGACTTAGGTGAGACCAGTAGTTTGCACTTGATTGTCATGACTTTCACGTGAATGCTAGCAAATTAGATAAACTAGGTGAATCCAACCACTGGGGCATGTTGTAATGAATTCTACTATTAGACTATCTTGGGGAACCCCGCTTGTTGACTCCAGACTGTCTGCTTCTACCTCTCCATGATTTTGACTTAGATGATATGTGAGTGGGTCCAAATAAAGAAACAAAGATTCTTACTTTAAACACATCTCCACTCATTCTGTCCAGTCCCCGGTTCACACTGGAAGGCATAAATGGGATCTTGGAATCCAGGTCTTATCGACCAGTGACAAATTTGTCAATGAGGATGGAATCTTCTGGACAGTATGACCCCATCCCATTATTCACACACTTATGGAAGATAGGGTGAATATCCCATTGTTGAGATGTGAGTTGAGTAACTGCCCACTGTAGAGAATTAAGGCAATTGTGGGAAGAATTTGTTAATTGGGAAATACCAGTAAGGATAAGATAGGAGAAGGGAAAACTGTGCTGCCAGGATTATTGGTGACTTCATTGTAGACAGCTACTGATAAACAAGAGGGAGGTGCATAAAATGTATAGTTTATGTTGTTTTATTTTATGAGAATGAGAAACGGAAAGAGAAACTTGTTCTGATGAACATACAGCTTAAAGTGTACGTAGCTCCACTTAGGCCCCACACCTGCTAAATGCTTTTCATTCAGCTCATGAATAGTTCCTTTTATGACTTTCAAATTTGATACCTCTTTTACCTCTCTTGTGAGTACTTTTATCATAGGACTCAGAGATCTACCTTCATGCCCATGATCCAAGTTTCCTACCAGCCTCAGAGACCAGATCTGAAAGGGAAAAGTCTCTGAGCTTTGATTAAACCCCTTGACTATTGTACTAGGAGCACAAAAGGCAGAAATGTGGAAGCACAAGATTCGCCATCTTGATGCTGAATGGTGGCTGAACTCCATTTTATATGTGAGCCCCTTATTGGGCAGCGATTGTCTCTATCTGTTACCGAATTGTACGCTCCAAGCACTTAGTACAGTGCTCTGCACATAGTAAGTGCTCAATAAATACTATTGAATGAATGAAGCATTCAGTTAAATTTCTTAGTCGACTGAGATCCCCTAGCATGGAAGCTAAATTCTCCCATTCTTTTATGGAAACATGTAACAATCCTCCTTGTTACAACCTCAACTAGGATTGCATCAGCCAACTGAATATATTCTTACTGTTAAATCTGTCAGGAGGTTACCTTGGTCCAGCCGGGGAAACTGCCAGATTCATTTAGTTGTATTTATTGAGCGCTAACTCTGTGCAAAGAATGGTACTAAGCACTTGGAAAGTACAGTACAGCAATAAAGAGAGACAATCCCTGTCCACAACAGTCTCATCAGCAAGTCCTCCAGACAATTGCTTGTACATTGTACAATTTACATTAAAATAGCCTTTTGGGCTACCTTTGTAACAACTACTGATTCATTACTTCCACCACACTAACCCAGCACTTAGAATAGTTTTTAACACATAGTAAGCACTTACCAAAAACCATCAAAAAACAACACATAGAGAATGTTTCTGAAAAATCAAAATTAGTGTCTGGATGGGGTTTGGAGGCGGTGCCTCCCTCCCTACAGGATCTGAAACTTTATTAAAAGTTTTTCAGAGATGGAGAGAATGGGTATTCCCTATCCCCAGTTGTACTGAACTTGCAGTGGGAGTAGTTTAACGCCACTGCCAAGTTTCATCCAAGTCTTTATTAAAATCCTCCAGATCCCCAGTAATAGATCACAGTGGGACATAAAGCCCATGAGACAAAGAGAATGTTTCTGAAAAATGAAAATCAGTATATTTTACCATGCTCAGCCCCATTGCCCCTGATACAGGTGAGGTTGATAAACAGGGCTGCTACTACTCTACCCTTGAAGCCATCCTACACCCATTCCCTTGGAGAACTTACTTGCTCCCATGGCTTCAACAAGCACCTCTGTTTGGATGGTACCCAAATCTACAACAGCAGTCTTGATCTCTCTCCCTCTTTGCAGTCTCGC
This sequence comes from Ornithorhynchus anatinus, assembly GCF_004115215.2. Classification (NCBI taxonomy): domain Eukaryota; kingdom Metazoa; phylum Chordata; class Mammalia; order Monotremata; family Ornithorhynchidae; genus Ornithorhynchus; species Ornithorhynchus anatinus. The sequence continues at coordinate 116,048,244 of NC_041729.1, forward strand.
ATTTCCTCCTGCCTTCAAGACATTGCCACTTGGATGTCCTTCTGTCTCCTCAAGATTAACATGCACAAATCAGAATTCCTTATCTTCCCAACCACATGTAATAATAATAATGTTGGTATTTGTTAAGCACTTACTATGTGTCGAGCACTGTTCTAAGCGCTGGGGTAGACACAAGGGAATCAGGTTGTCCCACGTGGGGCTCACAGTCTTAATCCCCATTTTACAGATGAGGGAACTGAGGCACAGAGAAGTTAAGTGACTTGCCCACAGTCACACAGCTGACAAGTGGCAGAGCTGGGATTTGAACTCATGAGCCCTGACTCCAAAGCCCGTGCTCTTTCCACTGTGCCACGCTGTTTTACGTGTGTGTGTGTATGTGTGTGTACGTGTGTGTGTATAATATGCCTATAGGTGACTGGATGAGTGAGGATGACAGTCTGTTTATATGGAGATGCTCTCCAAATAACGTCATGCCATAATGCTATCTTTAGCATCCATGTCTATAACAATGTGTGGATTATTCATTTATCCATTCATTTTTCTCATATTCTTGGTTTTTCCAATTTCATCTGTGTTTTTTCTCTTATTCAGAGGCACATATGTGCCTGTACTCTGTGTCTGCCTTTATCTTGCATTAGATAAGCTCCTTGGGATAGGGGAACCATGCTTTTCCTTTACTATTCATTCGTATTTATTGAGCACTTTCTGTGTGCAGAGCGCTGTACTAAGGGCTTGGGAGATTTCAATATAATTATAAGCTATAACATTCCTTGCCCACAGTGAGCTTACTGTCAGATATTATTATAAGTAAATAAATATACTACTGCTATGTATAAAAGTGCTGTGGGGCTGGAAGAGGGGATGAATAAAGTGAGCAAGTCAGGGTGACACACTGGGAGTGGGAGAAAAGGAAAGGAGGTGTTAATCAGGGAAAGTCTCTTGGAGAGATGTGACTTCAATAAAGCTTTGAAAGGTGGGGAGAGCAATTTTCTGTTGATTTGAGGAGGGAGGGCGTTTCTGGCCAGAGGTGGGACATGGGCAAGGGCTCAGCAGCAAGATAGATGAGATCAAGAAAAAGTGAGAAGGTTTGCATTAGATGAGTGAAGTATGCAGGCTGGGTTGTTTTAAGAGAGTAGTGAAGTAAGGTATGAGGGGGCAAGGTGATTGAGTGCTTTGAAGCCATTGGTGAGAACTTTTTGTTTCACATGGAGATGGATGGGCAATCACTGGAGTTTCTTGAGGAGACAGGAAAAATATCCTGAACGTTTTTGTAGAAAAATGATCCGGGCAGTTAAGTGAGATATGGACTGGAATGGGAAGAGACAGGAGGCTGGGAATTCAGTAAGGAGGCTGATGAAGTAATCCAGGTGGGATAGGATGAGTGACTGTATTAATGTGGTAGCTGTTTGGATGGAGAGGAAAGAGTAGGTTTTAGCAATGTTATGAAGTGGAACTGACAGGATTTGGTTATGGATTGAATATGTGGGTTGAATGAGAGAGAGTAGTCAAGGATAATGCCAATGTTACAGGCATGTGAGACAGAAAGGATCATGGTGCCAGCTACAGTTATGGGAAAGTGAGTGAAAGACAGGGTTTGGGTGGGAAGATAAGGAGTTCTGTTTTGGACATATTAAGCTTCAGGTGACAGAAGGACTTGCAAGCAGAGATGGGAGAGGTTTTTTTAGGGTAGGAGAAAAATGGGCATATTTGAAAGCAGTTGGGAAGAAGACATTGGAGAGCAAACAGTTGAAGATGGCTTAGGGAGGGAAGAAGGATAGGGGCAAATGTTTTGATAAGGTGGGATGTCCAAGTAGAGGGGGTGGGTTTTGAAAGAAGGCAGAAGATCTCCTCTAGAGATACTGCTGGAAATGGGAGAGTTGAAGAAGAGGCAGGAAAGTCGGGACCAGGGAGAGACAGGGGAGACTTTAGGGAGAACATGTCTCATAGTGTCAATTTTCTGAATAAAGTAGGTGGCTAGTTCACTGGGGGCAATGGATGAGGGAAGCAGGGGCATGAGGGGTTTGAGGAGAAAGTTAAATGTCTGGAACTACTGGTGAGGGCAGTGAGCATGGGTGTCAATAAGGATGGTGAAATACTTCGGCCGGGTAGAGAAGAGAAGAAGGCAGAGCACACAAGGATATACTTGAAGTGGACGACGTTGGCCTGATATCTAGATTTCCGCCAGCAGCACTCGGCGGCTCATCCACAAGAGTGAAGGAGGTGGACTATGGAGATGAGATTGAAGGGATAGGGGTGAGAGTGAGTTTAGTTCAGTAGAAAGGGTGGTACTGAGATCTTCAATTTGGTCATAAAAGGAAGGTAGTTTGAATATGGAGGCTAAATAGAGCATGATGAATGGAGAAAATTGGAAGGGGTCAAAAAATAATAGGTCTCTGTGGGGGAATAGTACAGATTTATAGAGAAGAGGTGTGTGGGAAAGAAGACAAGTGAGGAGGTTGTGGTCAAATAAAGGGATTTCAGAGTTGGTGAGGGTAGAGATTGGGCAATGGCTAGAGATTATGAGATTGAGTGTGTGTCCAAGTTAGTGAGTGGGTGAGGTGGGGTGGAGCAGGAAGTCAGTGGAGTTGAGGAATGATAGAAGATGGGCAGCAGAAGGTTCATCAGGAACATCTGTGTGAATATTGAAGTCCCCAAGGATCAAAGTGGGCGGCATAGAGAAAAAGATGAAATGTGAGAAAGGCATCAAAATGGTTAAAGAAAAGTTGGGTCTTTTGGGACTCTGGGGGCAGCAGATGACAGATACTAGAATCTGGAGGGGGTGGTAGAGGTGGATGATGCATTCATATGTTCCCTGAGGAAGCAGGCATAACTGCAGGGAAAGGGGGAAGATGAAGAAGTGGATGCTTCATTATACTCTGTACTTAGTGGTAACTCAGTATTATTCATTAAATGAATGAATGGGAATAGGAAAGTGAATATGCCTCTTTTGTTTAGAGGTAACTGAATGGCTGTATGTTCTTGTCCATAATGGATAATAATAATAGTAATAATAATGTTATTTATTAAGTGGTTTCTATGTTCCAAGCACTGTTCTACACTCTGGGGTAGGTACAAGACAATCAAGTTAGACACATGTCCTTGTCCCACATGGGATTCACAGTCCTAATCCCCATTTTACAGATCAGGTAACTGAGGCACAGAGAATTTAAGCAGTTTGCCCAAGATTACACAGACCATGCTCTTTCTACTAGGCCATTAAATGCTTACTATATGCAGAGCACTGTTCTAAGCGCTGGGGTAGATACAGGGTAATCAGGTTGTCCCACATGAGGCTCACAGTTAATCCCCATTTTACAGATGTGGTAACTGAGGCACCGAGAAGTTAAGTGACTTGCCCACAGTCACACAGCTGACGAGTGGCAGAGCAGGGATTCAAACCCACGACATCTGACTCCCAAGCCCGTGCTCTTTCCACTGAACCGGTGTGACTGTGGGCAAGTCACTTCACTTCTCTGTGCCTCAGTTCCCTCATCTGTAAAATGGGGATTAACTGTGAGCCTCACGTGGGACAACCTGATTACCCTGTATCTACCCCAGCGCTTAGAACAGTGCTCTGCACATAGTAAGTGCTTAACAAATACCAACATTATTAGGCCATGAATGGATGTAATGGATACAGTTGCTCTACCACCATATTTGTAGAAAGTAAGTTCTTTGAGGAAAGGGATCATCAGCTCATTATACTGTATTTTCCCAAATGCTAAAAACAGTGCTATGAACACAGTAGATACTTAGTAAATACTATTAATTGCTTCCCTAAGTCAGGTAAGGCCACATTATTCTCCTAGTAGAGTTCTCTTTCCATGTTCCAGATTCAAGTAACCTAGCAAAGATAGCAACTAAGATACATATTGTTTCAAGTATTGCCACTGACTACATTCTAGCTACTGTTATTCACAATCTCACAGACCAAGGGGTGTGCGGTATAATTTCACCTGCAATATGCCTGTAGAGTTAACATTTGCATCTCTCACTGCTTTTTCTAATCTGACACTTAGGTCTAAGAATTGTGAATGTCTATTAGAGAGAGGACAGCAGGCAACAAGATCTGGGATAATAATCAGATTGTCCCCTTTTCTCTCCTTCTCAGGCACCTCACTTGTCTGATAGAACATGACTGGAAAGTGATTCTATTGTACCTCCTTCACATTTCCAGTACTCTGCACAGTACCAGACAATAGTGTGCAGAAAACATTTTAAAAGTGGTAATTTGCATTATGAGAGTAGGCGTCATAAATGTGAGCATGTGGCTTTTTCTCTGTGTGCTTGCGGCCAAAGACCAGCTTAAAGTCTCCTGCTGACCTGACTGGGTACTTCAAACATAAAAGTAGAAGGACTAAAAATGATTTTCCAATTATTTCAAATTAAAGGAAACTAGAAAGGAACAAGAACCCTTTGGGAGTGTTCATTTTAAAGTCCTGCTGTTGATGCAGAGAGAAAAGTATTACAAGTTTTGAGACACCTCTTTTTTCTTTTTTCTATAAAGCTGAACCAAGAGGTCCTTGGCAAAATCTGCACGGCCTCGAGACAAAGAAAGAATTGTCCACTAGGGTAGCCTTTGTTACAACTTCCTTCTTCTGAGAATTGTAATTTTTTCCAGTGTTAACAACCTTTCCACTGATAATGATGTTAGACTTCCCTATATAGTAAAGGGACCAGATGTCTTGGCCCAATTGGAACAATCTGGAAATTTTGGTCTCCATCCGACTCCTCAAATTACAGCTGGGTGGCCGATGTGGCAGGTGTGGCCACAACAGGGAGTCCCATCCCTGACACAGTGAGCAGTTCAGCGTGCCAGTGACCAAAATAGTGGGGAGGCAGCTTTCCCGTTGCTCATAGTCTCCTTCATTTTCCCTGTGATAGCCTTCTGGTAGCAGCCCTGCCCTTGGGAAAACAACATCAGATGCTGAGGTCAGTCCTAAAGAATGTGGATGATATAGCTCCCTCCTGTTGCTGCTTAATCCAAACAGTACTGTGTGTTGGAAGCAGAAGAAGAGGCAGTGAGTTTACTATTGCTGATTTACTGGCATATTTAGAAGGTCTGCCTCTAACCTTTCTGCTCCTGTTGGAGATCTCCTCTTCAGAGCTTGCAACTTGGAATAATAATGATAATAATAATTATATATTTTTGTAGGTTCTTACTATGGCCCTAGATGTTTTGAGCACCCTAAAGCAAAAGTTAATCAAATTGAACACAGTCCCTGTCTCACATGGGGCTCATAGTCTAAGTAGGATGGGGAATGGCTATTTAATCCCCATTTTACAGATGAGGAAACTGAGGCACAGAGAAGTTTAGGGACTTCTCCAAGGTCATGCAGCAGTCAATTTGCAGATGTAGGATTAGAACTCATATCCTCTGGATTTCAACCTCTGCTTTTTCCACTAACTAGGCCATTCTGCTTTTCCCCAGGGTTCAGAAATCCCCAGGACCCAGATTCAGGTGGTGGCCTACTATAGTCAATTAGGAGTATTTATTAAGCACCTTCAGTGGGTAGAGCACTGTAACAAGTGCATAAGAGAGTAAAATAGGAGTAGTAGACCCAATCCCTGCCCCCAAAGAGTTTGCAATATAGCAGACAACTAGGATTTGAGGAAAATTGTCCAATAAAAGCAAAGAAATATTAGCAGAAAAAAACAGGCTTAGTGTTCTGGAAGAACTTTTCTGGGTTGTTGTTTTTTCTTATGGTTTAGTGTGTAGCTCAAAAATTGAATGTATGCCAATAAGCAATTCCTCTGTCAGTTTTTACTCTCTCAGCTGTCTAGTTCTCTTCTCTGTCTCATTTTACTGATATTGATCTCTTTGTCCCTCTTTTTGTACCTTTGATTATTCTTCAATCTCAGATTACTTCATGTAACCCCAACCCTAAAATATCTGATGCCAAGGCTCAAAAATCTCCAACCACCATTGCCATAACTACCCCAATTTCAACATTCAAAAAGTTTATTTTGGATGTTACAGCGTCTCCTCAACTTGTCATAGTGGTGAGAGTGGCTTGGACCTCTGGTGATAGGCTAAAGGAGGCTCCAAGCTGACTTCCAGGCAGTCGGCCCTTGGGCTGCTGCTTCATCCTTACCCACCGTGGTAATGGGAGAGCAGGACTGTGCATAATATGGAGGCGAATGGAGGATGCTGCTTGAATTCTGGATGATGGGACTTGCACACCAGTATAGTGACAGTGGTCAGACCTTGCATTCAATCGATCAGTCTTATTTATTGATCATTTACTGTGAGCAGAGAGTACTGTAGTAAGTGCTTGGGAGAATACAGTATAACAGAATTGTTAGACATATGCCCTGCTCACAGTAAGCAATCAATAAAAATGATTGATCGATTGAATGCAAGGTCTGGCCACTCTCACTATTCTGGTGTGCAAGTCCCACCACCCAAAATGTTCTAGACTGAAAAGACCACTGTCATCACTACTGTTTATTTTATCCTTCTGTATCTTTGTTACTGTTGGGAAAATGCACCGTGCAGCCTGCATACCACCTTCATTCTGATAAAAATCTACATGTTTCCTTACTGGCTAGTTGCCAGAGCCCCTACAAACAGAAACACTTGATACTAAATAGTACTAAATCCTGAAGGCTTTTGGAATTTGCAGTTCTTAGTCAAGGACTAGGATTTACAAACAGGAAGACATTATTGGAATAACTTATCCACTTCTCAGATCTCTTTTGGTAGAGTTCTTGGTGCACATTTATGAAAACAAGTATATATTAAGTTATGGAGTATTACATAGATCACAATGGCTTCAAGGATTGGAAATAAGGTTTCTTAAAAAGCATGAAAACTTCAAAATAGAAATTCTGAATGAAAATAATATAATAGATATTTCCTGATCACCATAACAAATTAAAACAGAACATTGAAACAAATATCTCGCTAATGCAATTTTGCAATTTAGAATCCTGCCTTTGGGTGAAAAGATTTATCCAATCATTATTCTCTTTTTCCTTGCAGAGCTCCAATTATAATCAGTGGAAATGATATGCAAGCACCTGTTGCACTCTTAATGGGACATTAGCATCCAATTGCTTTTGCCAGTTCTAAACAGGTAAAGTAAAAAGGAGACTTGGGTGACTTCTATCAGTGAAGGCTGAATAACCAGGCAAAATCATAACTAAATTATGACAAGCTTCTCAGCATCACAAATAAATCCTTTAAAAAAAATATCTGTTAATTGCCTGGCAACATTTCCAGAGTTAACCTCATATTATTTTGTTACAAGCTTTGCTTCATTTTTACCTCTATAAAACTGAGGCTCTTGTGAATATTGTACTAGAGAAGAAATCCACATCTGGTATATTTCTATCGAGATCTGAATATTGACCTTGTCTTGTCTTATGCTGTAAAGTTGTTTCCAACTCATAGTACCTCCATGGACAAATTTCTCCCAGAATGTTACACCTCCATCTGCAATTGCTCTGGCAGTGTACCACAGAATTTTCTTGGTAAAAATATGGAAGTGGTTTACCATTGCCTTCTTCTATGCAGTAAACAAATCTCGCCCTTGACTGTATCCCATGCTACTGCTGCCCAGCAAGTTGATTTTTGACTTATAGCAGATTGTCTTCCATTTGCTAGTCACTGCCCAACCTAGAAATCGAATGGGTATGCCTCTGCTTGACTTTTCCTCCCATAGCCAAGACTGGCAGACTATGATCCTGAAAGGGGAAATATGAAAGTAATAGCATGTATAAGACATATACATGATATTACTATGGGTTGTACTTACTTTACATACAAGGAAGGGAAGGGGAAGACTGAGGTGGCAGTTAATAATAATGATAATAATGTTGATATTTGTTAAGCACTTACCATGTGCAGGGCACTGTTCTAAGCGCTGTGGTAGATACAGGGTAGTCTGTTTGTCCCATGTTAGGCTCACAGTTAATCCCCATTTTAAAGATGAGGGAACTGAGGCACAGAGAAGGCAAGTGACTTGCCCACAGTCACACAGCTGGCAAGTGGCAGAGCTAGGATTCGAACCCATGACCTCTGACTCCCAAACCCAGGCTCTTTCCACTGAGCCACGCTGTTTCAGTTGCGGAATGTCAAGTGGCAAGATTAGAAATCAATGGGAAATGCTGGAGGTGTAATTTCATAAGGGTTTTGAAGATGGGAAAAATCTGTGGTCAAGTTTAAGGGAGGGAGTTTCAAGCAGTCGAGAAGGTATAATTAAAAAATTTGCAATGGGAGAGTGAGTAGGTTAGCTTGAAAGAAATGAAAAGTAAGAGCTGAAATGTAATGAACTGCAAAGAAAAATATAATAAGTATGAGTGTGGTTCCTGACTGAGAGTCTCAAAGCCAATGCTTAAGAGTTTTGACTTAATGGGATGAGGACTGGATGTCCATTGAAGAATACTGAGGACTATCAGGTCAGTCAATCAATCCATGGTACTTATTGAATTCTTGCTGTGTGCAGAACATTGTCCTAAGCACTTGAGAGAATGCTATATGAGAGAGTTGGTAGGCACATTCCCTGACTACAATAAGCTTACAGTGTAGAGGTGAGGGAAGATATAAACAAATAAGTTATGGATATGTAAATAAAATTATTTTTAAAAATAATGATAATAGTTTTTATCATTTTTTTTTAGTTAAGATCTGTTCTAAGCACTGGGGTAGATACAAGTTAATCAGGTGGGTCATAGTCCCTGTCCCCCTTAGGGCTCACATTCTTAATCCTCATTTTATAGATGAGGTAACTGAGGCACAGAGAAGTGAGGTGACTTGTTCCAAGTCCCACAGCAGACAAGGAACAAAGCTCGGATTAGAACTCAGGTCCTTCTGATTCTCAGGTTCATTCTCTATCCACTAGGTATCGTTAAGGATGAAGTGCATATCAGTTGCCCCAAGGGTACAGATCCAAGTGCATAGATGACAAAGATTTGGGGAAAAGTGGGCTTATTTAGGGAAGACTTCTTGGAACAGGTGTCCTTAATAAAGTTTTGAAGGTAGGAAGAGTGGTGGTGTTAGTGATGCTATAGAAGAGATTGGGGCACAAAGAGCAAGCTTGTGCAAGAGTAGCAAAGTACGCAGGCTGGATTCTAGGAGGAGAACAGTGAGATAAGGTAAGAGGGGGCAAGCTGATTGAGTGTTTTAAAGCTAATGGTAGGAGTTTTTGTTTGATATGGAAGTGGATGGGTAACCACTGGAGGTTCTTGAGGAGGGGAAGATGTGGATTAGAAGATTTTTTTAGAAAATTATTCTAGCAACAGAATGAAATGTGGATGGAGTGGAAAGAGACAGATGGTACATGCAGTAGTTAGGATGGGATAGGATAGATTCTTAGATCAAAGTAGTAGCAGTTTGGATGGAGAGAAAAGGACAGATTTTAGTGATGTTATGAAGGTAGAGAAGCAGCATGGCTTAATGGATAGAGAGCGGGCCTGGGAGTCAGAAGGACTTCTAATTCTGGTTCTGCTACTTGTCTCATGTGTGACCTTGGGCAAATCACTTAACGTCTTTGGGCCTCTGTTACCTCATCTGTAAAATGGGGATTAAGAGTGTGAGCCCTATGTGGGGTAGGGACTATTTCCAACTGATTAAATTGTATCTACCCCAGTGTTTAGCATATAATAAGCACTTAATAAGTAGCATAATTATTATTATTAGGTAGTACTGACAGGATTTGGTAAAAGACTGAATATACAGTTTATATGAGAGAGATGAATAAAGGCTAACGCCAAGGTTACAGGCTTGAGAAATGGGGACAAGAGTGGTATTGTCTACAGTGATGAGAAAGACAAGAAGGACATGGTACAGGTGGAAAGATAAGGAGTTCTGTTTTTGATATGCATTCATTCATTCATTCATTCATTCATTAGTATTTATTGTGCACTTACTCTGTGCAAAGCACTGTATAACAATAAACTGACACATTCTCTGCCAAAATGAACATACAAACTAGAGGGGGATACATTTCTAGAGGGGGAGACATTTAGTTTGAGATTTGGGTAGAAGTAAATGTCAGACTATAGAGAAGGATAGAGATCGGCAGAGGAGAGATATCAAATTCAACTACCTAATGATGGTAATTGAAGTCTTGGGATAGAATGACTTCTCCAAGAGAGTAGGTACACATGGAACATAGAATAGAAGGGAATCCAGAATTAAGACTTGAGGGACCTCAAGTTAGAAGGGGGAGGGAGAGGAGTTTCTTAGAGACTGAGAATGAGCTGTCAGAGATAAAAGAGGGGAACCAGGAGAGGACAGAATCAGGGAAGCTGAAGTTGCATAAAAAGTTTCAAGGAGAAGGGGCTTGTCCACAGTACCAAGGCAGCTGAGAGGTTGAAGAGGATTAGGGTAATAATAATAATGATCATGGTCTTTATCAAGTGCTTACTATGTGCCAAGCACTGTTCTAAGCACTGGGGTAGATACAAGGTAATCAGGTTGTCCCACATGGGGTTCACAGTCTTAATCCCCATTTCACAGAGGCACAGAGAAGTTAAGTGACTTGCCCAAAGTCAAGGGTAAAGTAGAGTCTATTGGACATGGTGAGAAGAAGTATATTTATGACTTTAAAAAGGGCTGTTTACATGGAGTGAATGTAGCCCAAAGCAGCTTGTAGGGCATCAAGGAGAGAACTGGAGTAGAGAAAGTGGAGACAGCAGGTGTAGACAACTCTCTCAATGAATTTGGAAAGACACTGTAGGAGGGAATTGGTGTGATAAATGAAGGGAGCCATGGGGTCAGGGGAAGGCTTTTCTGTTTTGCTTTGCTTTGTATTAAGATAGGCATATATGAGCATGTTTGAAAGCAGTGGATGAAGCCACTGGGAAGTGAATGGTTGAAGTGAATGGGAAGAAAAGAGGGGACAAATGTTTCAATAAGCAATACAGAGATAGAATCAGAGGTGCAGGTGGATTGGGTAGATTTTGAGAAGATGCAAGAGAGTTCTTGAGATATTGTTGGGAATATTGTGAAGAGGACAGAGAAGAGAGGGACTGCAGAGGGACAGGGGAGATTTTTTGATGGTTTCAATTTTGTCAAAAAAGGTGGGTGGCTAGGTCATGAGGGGAAAGCGATGGTTGGGGTTTGGAGATGGGGGATTTGAGGAGGGAGTTTAATGTTTGAAACAACTGATGGGTAGTAGATATGGGAGTTAGGAAGGACAAGTATTATTGTCAGGCAGAAGAAAGGGCAGAAATAAAGCAGGTAAGGAAGATTTAGATGGATCAGATCAGACAAATGTCTGGATTTCCACCAACAGATATCCACAGACTAGGGAGATATTTGGAAAACATTTTACAGAAGTGATTCAAGCAGAATAGTGAATTATGGTCTGGAGAAGGAGGAGAGATCAATGTTTCGGCTGATGCAGTAACCAACCTACCTTTATAATATCGCCAAGACCCGCCCTTTCCTCGCCACCCAAACGGCTATCTTACTGTTACAGGCTCTCATAATATCCCGGCTCGATTATTGTGTCAGCCGTCTCTCTGATCTCCCTTCCTCCTCTCTCTCCCTGATCCAGTCTATTCTTCACTCCACTGCCCGGCTCATCTTTCTGCCGAAACGCTCTGGGAATATCACTCCCCTTCTTAAAAACCTCTAGTGGCTGCCTATCAACCTCCACATGAAACAAAAACTTCTCATTCTAGGCTTCAAGGCTCTCCATCACCTTGCCCTCTCTTACCTCTCCTCCCTTCTCTCTTTCTACTGCCCAACCCATAGTCTCCTCTCCTCTGCCACCCACCTCCTCACCGTCCCCCGTTCTCGCCTATCCCGCCATCGACCCCTGGGCCACGTCCTCCCGCGGTTCTGGAATGCCCTCCCTCCTCACCTCCACCAAACTAATTCTCTTCCCCTCTTCAAAACCCTACTTAAAGCTCACCTCCTCCAAGAGGCCTTCCCAGACTTAGCTCCCCTTTTCCCTCTGCTCCCTCTGCTCCCCCTCTACCCCTCCTTCATCTCTCCTCAGCTAAGCCCTCTCTTCCCCGCTTTCCCTCTGCTCCCCCTCTCCCTTCCCCTCCCCTCAGCACTGTACTCGTCGGCTCAACTGTATATATTTTCATTACCCTATTTATTTTGTTAATGAGATGTACATCACCTTGATTCTATTTATTTGCTATTGTTTTAATGAGATGTTCATCCCTTGATTCTATTTATTGCTATTGTTTTTGTCTGTCTCTCCCAATTAGACTGTAAGCCCGTCAAAGGGCAGGGACTGTCTCTATCTGTTACTGATTTGTACATTCCAAGCACTTAGTACAGTGCTCTGCACATAGTAAGCGCTCAATCCATTCTAATCCTCCTTGACCTCTCAGCTGCCTTTGACACTATTGACCATCCCCTCCTCCTCCACACCTTATCTCACCTTGGCTTCACAGACTCCGTCCTCTCCTGGTTCTCCTCTTATCTCTCTGGCCGGTCATTCTCGGTCTCCTTCGCAGGCGCCTCCTCCCCCTCCCATCCTTTAACTGTTGGAGTTCCTCAAGGTTCAGTTCTTGGCCCTCTTCTGTTCTCCATTTACACTCACTCCCTTGGTGAACTCATTCGCTCTCACGGCTTTGACTACCACCTCTACGCAGATGACACACAGATCTACATCTCCGCTCCTGTCCTCTCCCCCTCCCTTCAGGCTCGCATCTCCTCCTGCCTCCAGGATGTCTCCTCCTGGATGTCTGCCCGCCACCTAAAACTCAACATGAGCAAGACTGAGCTCCTCATCTTCCCTCCCAAGCCCGGTTCTCTCCCAGACTTCCCTATCACCGTGGCTGGTACGACCATCCTTCCCGTCTCTCAGGCCCGCAACCTCGGTGTCATCTTTGACTCATCTCTGTCGTTCACCCCACACATCTGATCCGTTACAAAGACCTGCCGGTCTCACCTTTACAATATCGCCAAGATCTGCCCTTTCCTCTCCACCCAAACGGCTACCTTACTGCTACAGGCTCTTGTTATATCCTGGCTGGACTACTGTGTCAGCCTTCTCTCTGATCTCCCTTCCTCCTCTCTCGCCCCGCTCCAGTCTATTCTTCACTCCGCTGTCTGGCTTATCTTCCTGCAGAAACGATCTGGGCATGTCACTCCCCATCTTAAACACCTCCAGTGATTGCCTATCAACCTCCGCTCCAAACAAAAACTCCTCACTCTAGGCTTCAAGGCTCTACATCACCTTGCCCCTTCCTATCTCTCTTCCCTTCTCTCTTTCTACTGCCCACCCTGCACGCTCTGCTCCTCTGCCGCCCACCTCCTCACCGTCCCTCGGTCTCGCCTATCCCACCATCGACCCCTGGGCCACGTCCTCCCACAGTCCTGGAATGCCCTCTCTCCGCACCTCCGACAATCTAATTCTCTTCCCCTCTTCAAAACCCTACTTAAAACTCACCTCCTCCAAGAGGCCTTCCCAGACTGAGCTCCCCCCTTTTTCCCTCTGCTCCCTCTACCCCCCTTCACCTCTCTGCAGCTAAACCCTCTTTTCCCCCCTTTCCCTCTCCTGTCACACCGCCTCAGCACTGTACTCGTCCGCTCAACTGTATATATCTTTATCACCCTATTTATTTTCTTTATTTTGTTTAATGAGATGTACATCACCCTGATTCTATTTAGTTGCCATTGTTTTTATGAGATGTTCTTCCCCTTGACTCTATTTATTGCCATTGTTCTTGTCTGCCTGTCTCCCCCGATTAGACTGTAAGCCCGTCAAAGGGCAGGGACTGTCTCTATCCGTTTCCAACTTGTACATTCCAAGCACTTAGTACAGTGCTCTGCACATAGTAAGCAGTCAATAAATGCTATTGAATGAATAAATACTATTAAATGAATGAAAGCTGTACTATAAGGAGTACCTAAGCTAGTTTGGTGACTGTATTGATGGAGATGAAAGGGCAGATCTTGAGATGTTGAGAAAGAACCAAAATACAGGATATGGTGACTGATTCAATATGGGGACTGAAAGAGAAGGGAGGAGTTAAGAAATATAATGCCCAGATTGTAGGGTTTTGATGGGGAGGTTTTGATGTCATCAATTGTGATGGGAGTATTAAGTGAGAAGGTGATTTGAGGAGAGGAATGTTAGGTAAGAAGAGAAAGATGAGTTCATTTTCAGACATACTGTGCTTGAGATACTGTTAGACCATAAGTGTGGACATATTTTGAAGACAGGAGGTGGTGAGAGACTGTAAAGGAGAAAGGTCAGGACTGTATAAATTGATTTGGGAGTCATCTGCATAGCAGTGGTAGTTGGAGCTGTAGGAGCAGTTGAGCACCTCAAGGGAGTGAGAGTGAGTGCAAACTGAGAACACAGGGGAACCCACTGAGGTTTGAAGAACAACCATAGTTAGGGAAAGGGAGACAGAAGATAAGGCAAAAAGATAGGTTCAGTGAACTTAATTGAGTTGAGAGAGAAGGAGGATAGAACTGTTACTTTAATACATAAATGGGCCCAAGGATGAACCTTGTACTACAGTGGAGAGAGGATAAAATTTGAAGGTATGGAAGCAGTTAAATTTGCAGATTAAAAAGAAAGAAAATCTCAAGTGATAAAAAATAATTACTTTAGAGCAGTGATCTATTCTGTCAGAATGTCAGATACCTTTAATGTTTAGTTTGTGGACATTATCACAACTTGTTTTAACTTCTCACCGTCTCTCTTTATCTCTCTCATTCCCACTGTCTTTTTCTCTTTGTTCAAATCAATATGCTGGCCACACTGCTTATTTGCTGGACAAATGAAGCTTCCTACCCTCCTTGGCTAAAGCCTTTTTATAGCAACACTACCAGATGTGATCACTAAAAGCCTCAGTAGGATATCATGATCTAAGAATATTCCTTACATTACTCTCAATTCAGTTTTATCTTCCAAGATAGCATGTCTGCTTTATCCCTCTTTACATTGCAAGGGTCTGATTCTTAGCTTCACATTCATCTTCTTAAGAACATAAAAAGATTTGAACTTGAGTTCAGCAGTATAAATTGCATGGAGCAGTTAATGGGTAAAGGCATTATCTCTGATTCGGCCTTCCACATCACCCTGGTTTTCTGCTTTTAGATGAAACTTTTTACAGTATAAGTATTCAGGTCTATAAAAATGACTTTTCCTGTAGGAGGCAATGTTAGAATGTTAGCATGTTAGAATCCTCCATACTGTAAGCTCATTGGGGACAGGAAATGTGTGTGCCAATTCTGTTGTACTGTAAATCCTCCCCACCCCCCACCATACACAAGTACAGTGCTTTTCACATAGGAAAGTCTCAATATAAACCACTGCTGATGATGGATCTAATGTAGTTTCTCTTTCATTGTCTTAAATTTAGGACTGTGTTACTTTAAAGCCATAAACCACCATAAATATCAGTTATCTTACATATAATGTTACCAAAGGAAGGTATGGATTAGGAACATAACCTGGAGTCAAATTAATTTCCAAACTAGTTAGGATAAAAATCAGGAGTTTATTAATAATGCAGATGGAAAGATCCCAATAGAGAATACTAAATGATAGAGTTTATAGCTCTCAAGGGTTTAATACCATCACCCAGACTAGAGGTCTATTTACAAGGCCATGTGGTTATACCATTTTCTAACTGAAAGCTTTGCTTGACAAAAACTAAGAAAGGAGGTGTAAGCTATGCCAAGGATCAGTTCTTGGCCCTCTTCTGTTCTCCATCTACACTCACTCCCTTGGTGAACTCATTCGCTCCCACGGCTTCAACTATCATCTCTATGCAGATGACACACAAATCTACATTTCCTCCCCTGTTCTCTCCCCTTCCCTTCAGGCTTGTATCTCGTCCTGCCTCCAGGACGTCTCTACCTGGATGTCTGCCCACCACCTATAACTCAACATGTCCAAAACTGAACTCCTTATCTTCCCTCCCAAGTCCTGTACTCTTCCTGACTTCCCTGTCACTGTGGATGGTACACCCATCCTTCCCATCTCTCAAGCCCGCAACCTTAGTGTCATCCTTGACTCAGCTCTCTCATTCACCCCACACATCCAATCCATCACCAATGCCTGCCAGTCTCACTTTACAATATCGCCAAGATCCACCCTTTCCTCTCCATCCAAATAGCTATCGTACTGGTACAAGCTCTCATAATATCCTGACTGGATTATTGTGTCAGTGTCCTCTTGGATCTCCCTTCCTCCTAGCTCTCCCCACTCCAGTCTATTCTTTATTCCGCTGCCCGGATCATCTTCCTGCAGAAACGCTCAGGGCATGTCACTCCCCTCCGTAAAAACCTCCAGTGGTTGCTTATCAACCTCTGCATGAAACAAAAACTTCTACTTTGGGCTTCAAGGTTCACCTTGCCCCCTCCTATCTCTCCTCCCTTCTCTCTTTCTACTGCCCACCCCGCACGCTCCGCTCTGCTGCTCACGTCCTCACCATCCACCATTCACACCTATCCTGCCATCGACCTCTGGCCCACGTCCTCCTGCTGTCCTGGAATGCCCTCCCTCCTCACCTCCACCAAACTAACTCACTTCTCCTCAAGGCCCTACTGAGAGCTCACCTCCTCCAAGAACCCTTCCCAGACTGAGCTTCCCCTTTTCCCTCTGTTTCCTCTGCTCCCCCTCTGCCCTCTGCTCCCTCGCTCTTTCCCCCTTCACCTCCCCTCAGCTAAGCCCCCTTTCCCTCTGGTCCTCCCTGCCTCTCTTCCCATCAGAACTGTGCTCATTTATATATATTTTTATTACCCTATTTATTTTGTTAATGAGGTGTACATCCCCTTGATACTATTTAGCGTGATTATGTTGTCTTGTTTTTGTCCGTCTCCCCTGATTAGACTGTAAGCCCGTCATTGGGCAGAAATTGTCTCTGTTGCCAGATTGTATATTCCAAGAGCTTAGTACAGTGCTCTGCACATATTGAGCACTCAATAAATACTATTGAATGAATGAATGAATGGATAAGTTAACACAAATTAAAAAAATTAAATTTGCATTTTTCTCTAGATATAAGCATGTGAGCTCACTCTGGGCAGAGATGGGAATTTCCTAATTCCGTAGTACTGTACTCTCCCAAGCACTTAGTACAGTGCTTTTCATGTGAGTAGTGCTCAGTAAATACCTTTGATTGATTGACTGGTAGAGAGAACTATATTACCATGTCAAGATCATTCTTAGAGTCACTCACCTGAAAATATTCCTTAGCTCAACCACCAAGAGAGCTCAGCTCTGCCCTAAAGAAGTTTAGCTTTCTATCCTATTGGCCAAAAGTCAGTCCTCTGACCTAAGCAACTGAGCAGGCCTCCATCTCTTCAATGCCTTTCCCCAGGAGAGTTGCAAAATATGGTTAAGCAGACATTCATTCATTCATTCATTCATTCAGTCAGTCAGTCAGTCAGTCAGTCATATTTACTGAGCACTTACTGTGTGCAGAACACTGTACTAAGCTCTTGGGAAGTACAGTTCAGCAACAGATAGAGGCAATCCCTACCCAGTAATGGGCTCACAGTCTAGAAGAGGGAGACAGACAACAAAACAAAACAAGTAGACAGGCATCACTACCATCAAAATAAATAGAACCATAGATAAATGCACATTATTAATAAAATGGATAGAGCAATAAATATGTACAAATATATACAAGTGCTGTGGGGAGAGGAAGGGGTAGAGCAGAGGGAGGGAGTAGGGGCAATGGGGAGGGGAGGAAGAGCAGAGGGAAAGGGAGGGCTCAGTCTGGGAAGGCCAACTGGAGGAGGTGAACTCTCAGTAGGGCTTTGAAGAGGGGAAGAGAATTAGTTTGGAAAATGTGATGGGGGTGGGCATTCCAGGTCAGAGGTAGGATGTGGGCCAGGGGATGACAGCGAGAATGAGGCACAGTGAGGAGGTTAGCGGCAGAGGAGTGGAGTGTACGGGCTCTGGACTGTAGAAGGAGAAAAGGGAGGTGAGGTAGGAGGGGGCAAGGTGATGGAAAGCTTTGAAGTCAATAGTGAGGAGGTTTTGCTTCATGCGAAGGTTGATAGGCAACCACTGGAGATTTTCGAGGAGGGGAGTGATGTACCCAGAGTGTTTCTGCAGGAAGATAATCCAGGCAGCGGAGTAAAGTATAGACTGAAGTGGGGAGAGACAGGAGGATGGGAGATCAGAAAGGAGGCTGATGAAGTAGTCCAGCCAGGATATTATGAGAGACTGTTCCATCAAGGTAGCAGTTTAGGTGGAGAGGAAAGGGGGGATCTTGGCGATGTTGTGAAGGTGAGACCGGCAGGTTATGGTGATGGATTGGATTTGTGGGGTTAACACAAAGTGACGAGAAAGTCAGGGAGAGGACGGGGTTTGGGAGGAAAGATAAGGAGCTCAGTCTTGGACATATTGAGTTTTAGGTGGCAGGCGAACATCCAGGCGGAGATGTCATGAAGGCAGGAGGAGATACGAGTCTAGAGGGAGAGAGAGAGAACAGGGGAGGAGATGTAGATTTGGGTGTCATCTGCATAGAGTTGATAGTTGAAGCTGTGGTAATGAATGAGTACTCATCAAGGGAGTGAGTACAGATGGAGAACAGAAGGGGACCAAGAACTGACCCTTGAGGAACCCCTACAGTTAGAAGATGGGAAGGGGAGGAGGAGCCCACAAAGGAGACTGAGAATGAATGGCTAGAGAGATAAGAGGAGAACCAGCAGAGGATGAAGTCTGTGAAGTCAAAGTTGGCTAATATGTTGAGGAGAAGGGGATGGTTGACAGTGTCAAGGCAGCTGAGAGGTTGAGGAGGATTAGGATAGAGTAGGAGCCATTGGATTTGGTAAGAAGGAGGTCATTGGTGACCTTTGAGAGGGCAGTTTTGGTGGAGTGAAGGGGACAGAAACCAGATTGGAGGGGATCTAGGAGAAAGCACTGTACTAAGTGATTGCCACTGTACAACTAGCATAGCTAGTGCTTAGCATAGCAAGTACCAATCATGCATAGTGGCCTGATTCAATCAAATTTTCCCCTCCGGAGGCTCCTGATTTTTTGTCTTGACATCCAAGTTTAGCACATCTGAAGTCAGCCCCTAAATGATAGTTTTAGGCAATCAATCATATTTATTAAAAATAATAATTGTGGGATTTGTAAAGTACTTATTATCTGCCACACACTGTTCTAGATACAAGGTAATCAAGTGAGACTCAGTCCCTGTCAGAGACGGAGATGGAAGACAGCTGAAGAAGCAGATTCTTCTCCATCTTTTCTCAGCACACAACTCTTATAGTGACTTTAGGCAACAGCAGCAGGAGCAGGAGATGAGGGGAAGAGGAAAGAAAAGAAAGGGCCTGGGAGTTAGGGTTTCATCTTAGCTCTACTAACAACTTGCTGTGAAGTCACAGGAGAGTTAATTAACCTTTCTATGCCTCACTTACCTCATTAGTAGACAGTCAGCACCTCCATCTTCCCTTCTCACAATCTTGCTACCTTGCATGATCCTCAATTTGTTGCTCTCATTCAACCCACATTTTCAATCTGTCATCAAATCCTGCTTATTTTACCTTCATAACAACTCTCTAGTCTGCTCCTTCCTCTTCATACAAACTACAACAACCACACTGAACACCAGAGAAAATTTCAATTTTAATCATGATTCTGAAGTCCATTTTTTTGTTTTTTGGCTTTCTTCCTCATCTTCCTCTCAGGATGTATAGAAAACTGAAATAACACTGCAGAAATGATCATCACCAAACAGGTTCCTAACTACATTTTGTACTTTCTTTTAGCCAGGGAATTATAAAGTCCTTTGTGAAATATTCAAATATAAACTACTTTATATGCTACTCTGTATAATTTTGATTTGTGGGCATCTTGCTTACATCCTTACTTGGGCCTTATGGGATGCTAACTGGAATTCTTCATTAGCCAAAGGGTAAGGTATTTAAATTATTATTATAAAAGGAATTTATTCTACAGAGATGGAAACTGCTAGGATTCTAGGTGGGACAGGAACTTTTCTTTCTAAAATGTATTCAAAGCCTGTTTTTCTTTCCCTCCTTCAAGTCCCTTTGTTCCCTATGAGGCAAACTTGCCTTTCTGTGAAGAGGCTTCTTGACATATACTTTAAGGAGATTGCTTGATTACCCACCATTTTGAAGAGCCTGACTGTTTAGGTCTGCAAGATTTGCATAGGTCAAAGGTATTATAAACATACCCAAGTCACCAGTATAGTACTTTCTAGTTTATGACAGTTTTGCTAACTCAGACCCCTATTAGCATGAAAACATATACCTTTTTAAATATGGAAACAATTAAAGGTGATATTATCAGCAATAAGACTGAAGTGAGGTAGAGCTTTCATTTTGGAAGAACTTACCTCATTATTGTGACTAAGACCTAAAATCCTGAATTCTCTGAAAAGAAAAAAAAAGATCTTCTGGACAAGGTCAGGTCACCTAATAAAACAGAATGTGTGCGTGTCATGTGGGAAGATTGAGTGGGGCTAAGGCCTACTTCTTCCTTGCCCCTTCATTCCCATATTAATATTTGGGACTCTGACAGGTCAAATCAGATATTCTCAACTGTATATATTTTCGTTACCCTATTTATTTTGTTAATGAATTGTACATCGCCTTGATTCTATTTAGTTGCCATTGTTTTTATGAGATGTTCTTCCCCTTGACGCTGTTTAGTGCCATTGTTCTTGTCTGTCCGTCTCCCCCGATTAGACTGTAAGCCCGTCAAACGGCAGGGACTGTCTCTATCTGTTGCCGACTTGTTCATCCCAAGCGCTTAGTACAGTGCTCTGCACATAGTAAGCGCTCAATAAATACTATTGAATGAATGAATGAATGAAATCATTTAAGCATGTGTTGTCTGACAGAAGTGATCAGAGCTGTATTCCGATGATTCTCCCCTTTACCCTACCGGAGCCCCTTCCAGAGCATCATCAATTTTTCCAAGATGTTCCTTTACTCACTCTCCAGTCCAGTGGGTATGGATGTTATGGTAGTCAGTGTCACTCAAGAGAAAGCCAGTGCTTCAAGTTCTAGACCATTTCAGCACCTGTGACTGGGGAATTTACCTACATTCCTCTACTGTCACCTTTTTTCTAATGCTTTGAGGAGTGGCATTGTGCACCACAACTGTGGCCAATATATTGGAGTGGGAGAGTCACAAAGCCTAAAGAACCATCTTGAAGATGACAGGCAGAGTGCCAGCCCATGCCATCCAGCCAGTTGTCAGTAACAAAAGGAATTAAGAAGGCCAGAATGTCATTTTGGAGACTGACAGAGTGTGACATCAAGTTGATCCCAGTTCAGACCATAGGGAAGTTCTGTAGGATAAAAGTATATAATCTTCTAAGCTGAGACCTAGACTTACTGCAGATGCTCCATTTGACTTCTAGATTAATTCCTTAAATGACAGTCATGTTCCATACATCGTATGAAATTGCAAGACAGTGGGAGCCCTATTCAAAATCTGAGGGGCTTATAATTTTTCATACTCATTGTCACCTATCGCCTGGAGACGTTTGTTCAGAAATCGGCGCCGCAAAAGACAGAGACACCGGGGATGGAAAGGCTGAGTTTTATACAAAATTTATTCTGTGAGGCAAATTGAATTATTTGATTATTTTGGACACAGCAAATTGAATTATTTGATTATTTTGGATGCGGCAAATTGAACCTCCTTTTCGAGAGGAATATAACTATTTAATGATATTAGAGCTTCCCTATCAGGAGAAATATAACAAGTGACAAAAACACCCAGGTCCTACCCAGAAGGAATTCACTTATGGTTGTTCTCACATGGTGAGGTAGCTAGCTCCTACCCACGATCACTTCCCACTTGGGAGGAATCCATTTAAGTGTTACCCACATGTGGTAAAGTGGCTAGCTCCCACCCATAAGCATGTCCCACTTGGGAGGAATCCCCTTATGTGTTACACATCCATGGTGAAGCGCCCTAGCTTCCAACCCCATGAGTGTTCAGCGGGACAGGACACTCACCCATCCCGTTCCTCACTTGGTGCAGGCAGAGTGGAAATCTCATGCTCTGGGCAAAGGTGCCTGGCAGCTGGTTGCTGCAAGCCTCAATCTGCTGCACATCTGTCTGAGGATGCAGGTATTTATTACCTGCATTCATAGGCTCTTCCAGCTTCCAGCCTCAGTTTATCCGATCTCTGCCCTCCCCCCTCCTCCATACCTAATTTGATTAGCATGGGGGTGAGGGACACCTTCTGTATTCTGGGTTCGGACTGTCAATCTAGCAGTTTTGGTTACGGGGGCGGTATCCCACCTGCAGTTCCTCCTGCTGGCTTGGGCAGTCATGAGATTGCATTTGACCTTGAGATGGTGGGTACCCTGGGCTACCTTGTGATCCTCATATTCCAGGTTTTCATCCAATTTCCCCTGCCTACAAAAATGTCAAGTTTGAAAGTTTTGAAAAAATATAATGCTATATCATAGTAATTTAGAAATGTTGGTTGTAACATTATCAGAGAACACTTTCATTGTAGTTTCATTTCCATATTTTTTAATCAGGCATTTTTGGATCTCCACCCATATTATCATGCTGCCTATTAAGTCATCAGTAATTCTCTTTATAGAAGATTTAATTAATGCAAATATTTTAATGACTATATAATATTATATACCATGTTTGACAGTCATTTATAATTAAATAACACTAATGATACCCAATGAACAGCTTGCAGAAAATTAGGTTAGGCAATCATTTGTCAATGTCCTTCATAATACTACCTTTGAAAAGTTTCCACTGCACTTGTACAAACCACACTAGAACTTGGTTATAGTGACACTATAGACCAAGAGATCAAACACTGATATACCTAGTTTTCAATCTCACTCTCCCTAGCACCAATCATTCCACTTACTCTTCCAGCCAGGAAATTTCACTGTTTCTGGAAAAGGTTTTTTCTCATGTCTGATGCATTGACTTCGGCCCTCTCTCTACTTTTGTGTGAGCAGATAATAATACCCTGAATTTGGATGGCACTTTTAAAAAAAGTTGCCAAATCAATTAATTCATTTTATTGTCACAACATCACTGTGAGATAGAGTGAGGCAGGCATCATTATTCTCATTTTACAAATTAAGAAACTGAGGCCCCAGCGTGGGGGGGTAAGAGGAGGGAGTTTAAGTGAAGTGACTCATCCAAGCTTAGATATTGAATTAGTGGCAGAACTGAGGCTTGTGACAATAGAATGTGTCACAGATCAGATCTACAAAGCCCCCTGCGTGGGCCCACGAATGGGAAATCTATTTGCCTGGGCTCTAGGGAGCCAGTCTGCAGCATAGGCTGAGTGTCACCTCCTGCCCTTTTGACTGCTTCTCTGGGGCCTGTGCTTTGCCCTACCAGAAGTCAGAAGCAACAGGTTTCTGGGTACCTCCCTCAAAAATAATAATTATGGTGTTTGTTAAGTGCTTACTATGTACCAGGCACTGTACTAAGCACCAGAGTGGACACAAGCACATCAGGTTGGACATAGTCCGTGTCCTATGTGGGGCTCTCAGTTTCAATCACCATTTTATAAAACACATAACTGAGGCCCAGAGAAGTGAAGTTCCTTGCCCAAGGTCACACAGAAGACAAGTGGTGGAGCTGGGATTAGAACCCATGACCTCCTGACTCCCAGGTCCATGCTCTATCCACTACACCATGCTATTTTGAGCAGTGTTCATTTTCTGGGGTTGGAAGTGGAAAAATGAAGGAGGCTGACAGGTAATTCAGTACCTTGAATACCTACATTCCTCTCTCTTTCATCTCAAACACCCAAGAGCCTGGAACTGTCTATTCTAGTAGGTTCCAGGCCCCACCATATTCACAATAATTAGTTATGACTCAGTCTGAGTATCTACTCTGTGCAGATACCTGCAGTAAAGCCTAGGGACAATATTATATACTCAAAGAAGGTTGCAGGTTTCTGGACGATAGTAATGAGGGGTCAAGGGAGCAGCAGCCGCAGCAACATCTATCCCAGCAGCCCAGTGAAGGTAAAGTTTAGAGAGTGATCCTAAAAGGTTACTTGGGTTTGTTTGTTTTTCTTTTTAATCTTCTTTTTCTTTGATTACGTTGCCGCAAGCCTGATAGAAAAAAATGAAGCAAACATGCACCTGCAACCACCAGGAGTGTGTTAATTGCTCAAGTTTTCTATCATATTTTGGGTCACTAAAATTTTTAAGTGTGTGTGTGCGTGTGTGTGTATGTGTGTTCAGTTTTTTGGACACTTCTCTGAATTTCAGTGGAAAATTGAGCCAACAACATATTGCTTTACATGAACGACTACACTGTAGAATGTACGCAGTACTGGCGACTGTACACAAATTGCTCCTGCACTTTTTCAGGAAATTGGATTGAGAACCCTTCCAGCTCTATTTCCTCTCATTGCAGGATTGTGATCATAAACTAAAAGTCAAGTAGCAGCCACTATTCAAAGGACCTAAACAGAGTTGTCCTCACTGTTTTGTTTCAGAAAAATTTCAATTTTAAAGATGCAAGGAGGAAGCCAAATTTTAAATTGGCCCATTAATATTAACCAGAGAAGATAAAGATCTGAATATTGGCTATACTGAAATGATACTTTTATACACATGTAGCCTTCATTAATTAAGCTGCAGTTCATTATATTAGCTTTAACTAAATCTTCTAAAAGCATCCTCTTCAAAAACTACTCTAGTAGCAAGCAAAAATCCATCTATATCTTAAATAAAAAAAAAAAACAAACCCTCTTCATTCCCTTGAACTGCAACAATAATTTTTTCATGAAATGTACATGGCCAGACCCCAAATTTTAGTTTGCCTCTTTACTGAAATAATGCTTTGTTCATTGTGTCATATATGAAGATATTGTTACTAACAAAATGTTTGACTAGCAAATTGTGCATATTTATAAATTTCCCCTTGTTGTACTACCAAATTTGTTACACACAGAGCCTTGTTTTTGTTTCAACCTCTTGGTGACTTAATCTTTTCTAAGCCTGTGATTCCTCACCCGATTTCTAATTAAATGGCAGGCTGCTTTGTCTTCTGTGGCTGTCTCCCAGTGTCTATTTGTAGGTTTGACTTCCTGGTAACAAGAAACATTACTTCTCTTCACCCTTTTTAAAGTCACTCCATTCCCTCTCACTAAAGAGCCAATGCCTCAGAATACTACTAGAGTCCATTATTCTCTGCATTAAAGCAGAAATCCCTCACCACTGGAATCCTGGCACTCAATCAGTTCTCTCCCCATTTCTTACCCTCACTCTTTTCTGACCAAAACCCAGCCTAATAATAATAATAATGTTGGTATTTGTTAAGCGCTTACTATGTGCCGAGCACTGTTCTAAGCGCTGGGGTAGACATAGGGGAATCAGGTTGTCCCACGTGGGGCTCACAGTCTTAATCCCCATTTTACAGATGAGGGAACTGAGGCACAGAGAAGTGAAGTGACTTGCCCACAGTCACACAGCCGACAAGTGGCAGAGCTGGGATTCGAACTCATGAGCCCTGACTCCAAAGCCCATGCTCTTTCCACTGAGCCACGCTGCCTACACATGTTGCTTCTCTAATACCATTGTCCCTCACTCTCACTTTACCTGCTGCCAACCCCTCTCTCCTTTCTGGAACATTTTCCTCCCAAGCATCCAACAGACCAGCATTTTTCCCATCTTAAAAGCCCTAATGAAATCATATCTCCTGCAGAAAGTCTTCCATGACTAGGCTGCCTTCCAAAACCCTATTTTCCACCTGTATTGCCTCACCCATGCAATTATTCCCACCCTATAAGCACTTAGGCACTCTCCCCAAACATTTATGTACATATGTGCAGTGGCAATCCCTATACTTAACTGATCCCTTTATTTGTAAATTATTTGCCTGACTCCACCATTAGGCTGCAAGCTCCCTGAGGACAGGATCCTGTCTACCAACTGTTCTGTATTCTCCCAGGCACTTAGAACAGTAACCATTCAATAAATACCATGGATTGATTGATTTCTCTTCCTGGTCCCAGCCAGAAAAATTGTAAGCCTCCTTAGGTCTGATTGCATTCTGTGACCATGTTTTTGAGATCTTGTTTTTAATCAATGATATTACTGAATAATTACTGAGTTCAAAGCACTGGACTAAGGGTTTGGGAATCAAAGAACATTCTCCTGTGCTAACAATCCATTATGGGACACAGAAAATAAATGATTCACAATAATGGGAACAGGAGAAAAAGAAGGATAAAATAGATGGCAAAACAAATCGGGATGAAAGATAAGTAAAATTAGAGAGCAGCATGGCTCAGTGGAAAGAGCATGGGCTTGGGAGTCAGAGGTCATGAGTTCGAATCCCAGCTCTGCCACTTGTGAGCTGTGTAACTGTGGGCGAGTCACTTAACTTCTCTGTGCCTCAGTTACCTCATCTGTAAAATGGGGATTAACTGTGAGCCTCACGTGGGACAACCTGATTATCCTGTATCTACCCCAGCGCTTAGAACAGTGCTTGGCACATAGTAAGCACTTAACAAATACCAACATAAAAATAATGAAATGACCAAATGTACAATTGAATATATATGCTAAATGCAGAGTCTAGGTATAAATATACAAGTGCTAATGGGGCTTGTTTGGTTGCTACAACTTGGAATGGGGAGTTAATTAGAGAAGGCACTTGGATCTGTAATCCTTTAAGCACACCTCTTCAAAATTCAATATTTATTGAGCACTTACTGTGTACAAAGCACTATATTAAGCACTTGGAAAGTACAATTGAGCAATAGAGACAGTCCCTTCCCACAACGAGCTTATGTACCCACTCCACCTGCATAGTGGACCCCATTCCTTTACCCCCTATCAAAACATTTGCACCCCTCCCTTTTTTCCTCCCTGACCACTATCTTCAACAATTTGATCTCCAATGGCTTTTTCCCCATTGCTTTTGAACGTTCATTCATTCATTCAATAGTATTTATTGAGTGCTTACTATTTTCAGAGCACTGTACTAAGCGCTTGGAATGTACAAATCGGTAACAGATAGAGAGAGTCCCTGCCCTCTGATGGGTTTACAGTCTAATCGGGGAGACAGACAGACAAGAACAATAGCAATAAATAGAATCAAGGCCCATGCCCATGCCCATGTCTCCCCTACCCTGCCAAAAAAACTTCCCTTAATCCCACAGTTCCCTCCAATTTTTGTCTCTTTTCCCTCCTACCTTCCTCTCCAAACTCCTTGGGCAAGTTGTCTACACTACACCTTCTGTCTCAAGTTCATTCATTCAGTAGTATTTATTGAGCACTTGCTATGTACAGAGCACTGTACTGAGCACTTGGAATGTACAATTCAGCAACAGATAGAGAAAATCCCTGCCCAATGACAGGCTCACAGTCAAAACAGCAGAGACAAACAGCAAAGAAAAACAGAACAAAACAAAAACAAGACAACATCATCAAGATAAATAGAATTAAGGAGATATACACCTCATTAACAAATAGGGTAATAAATAATATATACAAATGAGCACAGTGCTGAGGGGAGGGGAAGGGGGAAGAGCAGAGGGTCGGGGGGGAGGGGAGGGAGAGCAGAGGGTATGGGGGGAGGGAAAGCAGAGGGAAAGGGGGGCTCAGTCTGGGAAGGCCTCCTGGAGGAGGTGAGCTCTCAATAGGGCTTTGAAGAGGGGAAGAGAGTTAGTTTGGAAGATGTGAGCAGGGAGAGAATTCCAGGACAGTGGTAGGACATGGGCCAGGGGTCGACAGCGGGATAGGTGTGAACGAGGGACCATGATGAGGTGAGCAGCAGAGGAGTGGAGTGTATGGGATGGGCAGTAGAAAGAGAGAAGGGAGGCGAAGTAGGAGGGGGCAAGGTGATGGAGAGTTTTGAAGCCAAGAGTGAGTGGATTTTGTTTCATGCGAAGGTTGATAGGCAACCACTGGAGGTTTTTTAGGAGGAGAGTGACATGCCCATACTGTTTCTATAGGAAGATGATCCAGGCAGCGGAATGAAGAATAGACTGGAGTGAGGAGAGACAGGAGGAAAGGAGATCCGAGAGGAGGCTGACACAATAATCCAGTTGGGATATTATGAGAGCTTGTACCAATACAATAGCAGTTTGGATGGAGAGGAAAGGGCAGATTTTGGCTATATTGTGAAGGTCAGACTGGCAGGTGTTGGTGACGGATTGGATGTGTGGGGTGAATGAGAGAGCTGAGTCAAGGATGACACCAAGGTTGCGGGCCTGTGAGACAGGAAAGATGGTTGTGCCGTCAACAGTGACAGGGAAGTCAGGGAGAGGACAGGGTTTGGGAGAGAAGATAAGGAGCACACTTTTAGACCTGTTGAGTTTTAGGTGGCGGGCAGACATCCAGGTGGAGATGTTCTGGAGGCAGGAGGAGATACAAGCCTGGAGGGAGGGGGAGAAAAAGGGGAGGAGATGTAGATTTGTGTGTCATCTGCACAGAGATGATAGTTGAAGCCGTAGTTGATTCCTCTCCTCCAATTCTCTCCTTGACCCCCCTCCAATCTGGCTTGTATCCCCTTCACTCCACAGAAATCACCCCTCTCAAAGGTCACAAATGAGAAGCAGCATGGCTTAGTGGAAAGAGTACAGGCTTGGGAGTCAGAGGTCATGGATTCTAATTCCTGCTCCACCACTTATCAGCTGTGTGATTTTGGGCAAGTCACTTAATTTCTCTGTGTCTCAGTTACCTCATTGGTAAAATGAGGATTAAGACTGTGAGCTCCATGTGGGACAACCTTGTTTCTTCTCCAGCACTTAAAACAGTGCTTGGCACATAGTAAGTGCTTAACAAATACCATCATTATTATTATTATCTTCTTCTTGCCAAACCAATGGCCTCTACTCCATCCTAAGCCTCCTGACTTCTCAGCTGCCTCTGTTAGCGACAACCCCTGTCTCCTGGAAACATTATCCAAACTTCTGTTCACTGAAACTGTCCTCTCCTGGTTCTTCTTTTAGTTCTCTGGCTGCTCATTCTCAATCTCAGTCTACTTCGTGGGCTCCTCCTTTGCCTTCCATCCTCTAACTTGAGAGTTCCCTTAAGGTTTAGTTCTGGGTACTCTTCTATTCTCCTATCCTATTCTATTCTACACCCACTCTCTTGGAGAACTCATTTGCTCCCGTGGCTTCAACTACCATCTCTATGCAGATGGTACCCAAATCCATATCTCCACATCTCTCTCCTTTTCTCTAATCTCTCATCTTCTCCTGCCTTCCAGACATCTCTACATGGATGCCCTCTTGTCACCTCAAACTTAACATGTCCAAAACAAAGCTCTTATTTTCCCACCCAACCTTGTCTTCCCCCTGACTTTCCCATCACCGTAGGTAGCACCAGCATCCTCCCAGATTTGCAAGTCAGTAAGCTTCGCGTTATCCTTGACTTTTCTCTCATTCAACCAACATTTTCAATCTATCACTAAATCGTGTTGGTTAAACCTTCACAACATTGTTAAATGTACCCGTTCCACTCAATTCAAACTGCTACCACTTTAATCCAAACACTTATCTATCCCACCTTGATTATTAGCCTCCTTGTTGATCTCCCTGCCTTCAGTTTCTCCCCACTCCAGAGTATATTTCAGTTGGCTAGTGGATCATTTTTCTACAAAAACGTTTAGTCCATTTTTCCCCTCTTCAGGAACCTCCAGCGGTTGCTAATCCACCTCAGTGTCAAACAGAAACTCCTTATCAACAGCCTTAAAGTACTCAATCACTTTGACCCATCATACCTCACCTTGCTGCTCTCCTATTACAACCCAGCCCACATGCTTCACTCCTCTCCTGACAACCTACACACACTTGATCTTGTCTATCTTACCACTGACCTCTCACACCCATCTTGCCACTGGCCGGCAATGCCTCCCTCTTCAAGAAGCTGTTAATCTGACAGACGATTACTCTTCCCATCTTCAAAGGCTGATTGAAGGTGCATCTCCTCCAAGAAGCCTTCCATGACTAAACCCTCATTTATCTTTTTCCATTCCCTTCTGTGTCACCTTTTTTAAAAAATTTATCCCTCCCTCAGCCCCATAGAACTTAGGTATTTGTACATAATTCATTTATATTAATATCTGTCTCCCCAACTAGACTGTGAGCTAGTAATGAACATGACAAACCCTCCCACAATGAACTTGCAGTGCAGAGACAGGGAGACAGATATGATTACAAATAAATAAAATTACAGATAAATCCATAAGTGCCATGGGGCTGGGAGAGGGGAAGAGCAAAGGGAGCAAGTCAAGGCAACACAGAAGAAAGTAGGTGATGAGGAAAAGTGGGGCTTAGTCTGGGAAGCCCCCTTGGAGGAGATGTGCCTTCAATAATGCTTTTAATGTAGAGAGAGTAATTGTCTGTTGGATTTGAGAAGGGAGGGCATTCTGGGCCAGAGGCAGAACATGGACTAGATAGTGAGATGGATGTGATCAAGGCACAGTGAGAAGGTTGGCACTAGAGGAGCAAAGTGTATGGGCTGTGTTGTAAAAGAAGAGAAGTGAAGTGAGGTAGAAGGGGGAAGGTGATGGAGTTCTGTAAAGCCAATGGTGAAGAGTTTTTGTTTAATATGGAGGTGGATGGGCAAGCACTGGAGTTTTTTGGAAGGTCAGCAAGGAAGCTGATGCAGTAATCCAGGCAGGATACCTTCTTCATCCAAACTGCTACCTTGTTAGTACAATCATCAATCAAATCTCGACTGGATTACTGCATCAGCATCCTCTCCGATCTCCCAACCTCTCCCCACTTCAGTCTCTACTTTACTGTGCTGCCCAGATTATCTTACAGAAATGCTCTGGGCATGTCATCTCCCCTCCTCAAAAATCTACAGTGGTTGCCTATCAACCTTCACCTGAAGCAAAAACTCCTCACTATTGGCTTCAAAGCTCTCTATCACCTAGCTCCCTCCTTCCTCACCTCCCTTCTCTTCTACAGCCCAGCCTGCACACTCCGCTCCTCTGCCGCTAACCTCCTCACCGTGCCTCCATCTCACCTGTCCCGCCGTCGACCCCTGGCCCACGTCCTACCTCTGGTCTGGAATGCCCTCCCTCCTCACATCCGCCAAACTAGCTCACTTCCCCCCTTCAAAGCCCTACTGAGAGCTCACCCCCTCCAGGAGACCTTCCCAGACTGAGCCCCCCTTTCCTCTGCTCCTCCTCCCCTCCCCATTGTCCCTACTCCCTCCCTTTGCTCTACCCCCTCCCTGCCCCACAGCATTTGTGTATATATGTACTTATTATTCTATTTATTTTTTAATGATGTGTATATATCTATAATTCTATTTATGTATTTTGATGCTATTGATGCCTATCTACTTTTTTGTTTTGTTGTCTTTGTCCCCCCCTCCCAGACTGTGAGCCCATTGTTGGGTAGGGTTTGTCTCTATCTGTTACCTAATTGTACTTGCCAAGTGCTTGGTACAGTGCTCTGCACACAGTAAGCACTCAATAAATATGATTGAATTAATGAATGAATGAAAGGATAGGATGAGTGATTTTACTAATGTGGCAGCAGTTTGTATGGAAAGGAAAGGGCTGATTTTGGTGATGTTGTAGAGGTGGGACTGACAGGATTTGGTGACAGATTTAATTTATGGATTGAATGAGAGACCAGTCAAGGACAACACCAAGGCTGTGGGCTTCTGAGACAGAAAAGATGGTGGATCTATCTACAGTGATGGGAGAGTCAGGGGGAAGGCAGAGTTTGGTTGGGAGGATAAGGAGCTCTGTTTTGGACATGTTAAGTTTGAGGTGATGGTAAAACATCAAAATAGAGATGTCTTGAAGGCAGGAGGAGATGCGAGACTTTAGAGAGGGAGAGAGATCAGGGCTGGAGATTTGGGTCTCATCTACATAGAGGTGGTAATTGAAGCCATGGGAGTGAATGAGTTCTACAAGGGAGTGGGGGTAGGTGGAGAATAGAAGAGGACACAGAACTGAATTTTGATGTTCAGGGCATTACAGGTAAGTGCTTAATAAACCATAATCATCATCAGATAAAATATTACAATGTGCTTTCATTGCAAGTAAACTTTAACAAATGTTAGTAAGAAGAAAAATGCAAACTAGAAAGAAAGGTGATGAAGATATTTCCACTAAAAATATAGTAAAAGTGTTAACTACCTCATGCTAACCTGACCACATTTTAAAAGACCATTAATTTAAGCATTGTTTTCAGTCCAACATTCTAGGTCTACTTCCTCATTTCTGCCTTTAGAGTTCTGGGTACTGACTGTCTTATCCTGATCATTTTATTTAAAAAATTTTAAAGCCATTTTTGAATATCATCTATTTCCCTAGAACACCTAGTCTCTGTGGGAAACATCTTATCATGACATTTATTAGAGAAATATGAAGCCATGGAATAATTTATTCAGCTCATTTCACAATAGACTTGTAGAACCAAATATCTAGGGCATATGTAACAATACATTCAGCCTTCATCTACTATGACTCATTCTGAAAGGAACTGTTGAGTCTGAGTAGATCTAATGAGTCAATTTGATTCTCCAGACCAGTGAAAAATGTGAAAGATAATGAAATCATACTCCATCTATGGGCTTCAAGGACAGTAAGTTGACAGAAGTCTAAGTTGTTCAATGGCTGAGATGGAGATCTTCCCTTTGTTTCTCTCCCTTCTGGTTATTCTTAAAAGAGTACTTATGGTTTCTAGTGAATGCAAATTTATGAAATACATTCAGGGAAACTTTCTCTAACAGGCATGGGCAGCAATAAAATAATGTGCACTTCAATTCCCCTGTTATGGGTGCTCTATTGAAATTGGACTGTTCATTTATCATTACCTCGAATTGTCAGAAAGAACTCTTTTACACAGTCTTCTTCATGGTCTTTTCAAGCTGATAAAATTGAAATATGTAAAGAGAAATGAAGACTGACATCTATAAAACATTAACTAAAATACCAAACAAAGCCATACTGCTGTTAAAAATGCAGTTTGCACAAGTGGTTATAAGTTGCTTTTTTAAAAGCCAGAAAAAAAGCCTTGAAATGAATGAAAAAAAAATAGAAAACAATTCCAAATTAAAATGTTTTTAGGAACACTACAATAGGAAACCAAACCTCTCTTTCTCAGTTTTTCATTCCATCAACAATACTATTTTATTGAATATTCACTATCTTCAGAGCATTGCATGAGAACTTGGGTACACAGAGTAGAAGTGAAAGATGTAGTTCTTTACACCCTGAGTTCACTGAAATTCCTTTTAAA
Organism: Ornithorhynchus anatinus; assembly: GCF_004115215.2. Taxonomy (NCBI): domain Eukaryota; kingdom Metazoa; phylum Chordata; class Mammalia; order Monotremata; family Ornithorhynchidae; genus Ornithorhynchus; species Ornithorhynchus anatinus. The sequence goes on from NC_041729.1 coordinate 116,081,349, forward strand.
TAAGTAGGTTTGACTTCCTTTCTTTGGAAAGTTTCCAACAATTCCTAGCAATAGGAAACAGAAAAACATTGGGTGATCTTAGTAATTTAAATAATAATTTTAGTATTTGTTAAATGGTTACTATGCATGGAGTAGTGGATACAGCATGGGCCTGTAAGTCAGAAGGTCATAGGTTTTAATCCCGGCTTCACCACGTGTCTGCAGAATTCCTTAACTCCCATTCTCTCCTAGACCCCCTCCAATCTGGCTTCCGTCCCCTCCACTCTACCGAGACTGCTCTCTCTAAGGTCACCCATGACCTCCTTCTTGCCAAATCCAATGGCTCCTACTCCATTCTAATCCTCCTTGACCTCTCTGCTGCCTTTGACACTGTCGACCATCCCCTCCTCCTCCATACCTTATCTCACCTTGGCTTCATGGACTCTGTCCTCTCCTGGTTCTCCTCTTACCTCTCTAGCCGGTCATTCTCGGTCTCCTTCGCTGGAGTCTCCTCCCCCTCCCATCCTTTAACTGTTGGAGTTCCTCAAGGGTCAGTTCTTGGCCCTCTTCTGTTCTCCATTTACACTCACTCCCTCGGTGAACTCATTCGCTCTCACGGCTTTGACTACCATCTCTACGCAGATGACACGCAGATCTACATCTCCGCCCCTGTCCTCTCCCCCTCCCTTCAGGCTCGCATCTCCTCCTGCCTCCAGGATGTCTCTACCTGGATGTTGGCCCGCCACCTAAAACTCAACATGAGCAAGACTGAACTCCTCATCTTCCCTCCCAAACCCGGTCCTCTCCCAGACTTCTCTATCACCATCGATGGCACGACCATCCTTCCCGTCTCTCAGGCCCGCAATCTCGGTGTCATCCTTGACTCGTCCCTCTCGTTCACCCCACACATCCTATCCGTTACCAAGACCTGCCGGTTTCACCTCTACAATATCGCCAAGATCCGCCCTTTCCTCTCCACCCAAACGGCTACCTTACTGTTACAGGCTCTCGTTATATCCTGGCTAGACTACTGTGTCAGCCTTCTCTCTGACCTCCCTTCCTCCTCTCTCGCCCCGCTCCAGTCTATTCTTCACTCCGCTGCCCGGCTCATCTTCCTGCAGAAACGATCTGGGCATGTCACTCCCCTTCTTAAACAACTCCAGTGGTTGCCTATCTACCTCCGCTCCAAACAAAAACTCCTCACTCTAGGCTTCAAGGCTCTCCATCACCTTGCCCCTTCCTACCTCTCCTCCCTTCTCTCTTTCTACCACCCACCCTGCACGCTCCGCTCCTCTGCCGCCCACCTCCTCACCGTCCCTCGGTCTCGCCTATCCCGCCGTCGACCCCTGGGTCACGTCCTCCCGCGGTCCTGGAACGCCCTCCCTCCTCACCTCCGCCAAACTGATTCTCTTTCCCTCTTCAAAACCCTACTTAAAACTCACCTCCTCCAAGAGGCATTCCCAGACTGAGCTCCTCTTCTCCCTCTACTCCCTCTGCCATCCCCCCTTTACCTCTCCGCAGCTAAACCCTCTTTTTCCCCTTTTCCCTCTGCTCCTCCACCTCTCCCTTCCCATCCCCACAGCACTGTACTCGTCCGCTCAACTGTATATATTTTCATTACCCTATTTATTTTGTTAATGAATTGTACATCGCCTTGATTCTATTTAGTTGCCATTGTTTTTACGAGATGTTCTTCCCTTTGACTCTATTTATTGCCATTGTTCTTGTCTGTCCATCTCCCACGATTAGACTGTAAGCCCATCAAACGGCAGGGACTGTCTCTATCTGTTGCCGACTTGTTCATCCCAAGTGCTTAGTACAGTGCTCTGCACATAGTAAGCGCTCAATAAATACTATTGAATGAATGAATGAATGACCTTGGGCAAGTTGCTTCATTTTTCTGGGTCTCAGTAACCTAATTTGTAAAATGGCGATTGAGTCATGGGAAAGGGGATGTGTCCAACCCCATTTACTTGTATCCATCCCAGCACTTAGAACAGTGCCTGGCATAAAGCAAGTGCTTAACAAATACTATTTTTATTATTATTAGTAAGTGCTGAGATAGGTAATCAGGTTGGAAACGCTCCCTGTCTCAATGGGGCTCACAGCCTAAGTAAGAGAGTGTAGGACTTAACCCTCATTGTACAGATGAGGAAATTGAGACACAGAGAAGTTGTGATTTGTCCAGTGTCACACAGCATCAACTGGTGTTCTGTGCCTATAAGGAGATTACAGTCTAGTGGAGTTTCTGTGTCCCCTGCTAGATTGAAAGCTCCTTGTAGGCAGGGATTGTATCTACTATCACTATTGTACTCTCCCAAATGCTTAGTACAGCGTTCTTCACAGTAGGTGCTCTAAACTATTTGATGATCCAAAAATGATTCATCTACTGTTTGCCTGCTATGTGGGCAAAGCATTGTAATAAATGCTTAGGAAAGTAGAATAGATTTATCAGGCAAGATACTCCCCCTCAAGGAGCTTACAGTCAAATGGGAGAAACAGAACCTAAAATAAATTACAAATGAAGGGAAGAAGGAAAAGACAGCATGTAATAAATATGGGCTTTAAGAATTAATTAGTGTTTTGGGATTCTTAGATTGTAGTTATGTGATGAAGTGGCCATTGAGAACTTTTACCAAGGTGGTGAATTGATGATGAGAAGGAAAGGCAAGACCATGAGATGTCACAAGACTTTGAGACAGACTTAATGCAGGCAATAAATGTACAAAAATGGCTTCAAATTTTGGAGCTTGTAGTGGAGAAAGGATGACAGTTTTGACAGTAAGAGGAAGCAGAGAAAGAAGAGACTGTTTAGAAGGAAAGACAAAGGATTCATTCATTTAGTTGTATTTATTGAGTGCTTACTGTGTGCAGAATATTGTACTAAGTACTTGGGAGAGTACAATATAACAATAAATAGTCACATTCTCTGCCCACAATGAGCTTACAGTTTAGAGGATGATCTTACAGGCTAAGTAAGGACAGTGTTAAATTTAAAATTTCCTTGGTGCCATTCACTCATTTATTTCAATAAACTACATTTATCTGGTTTGAATAATCTACATCAACAAGTACTACATGTAGATAGTGAGATGAATCATTCAGCTAGACCACAGCAGAGTTATGTCCAAGTATTATGGAGTCTACCCACCCACAACCAGGACACTTAACACAATATACTCCCCCATACTTATTGTTAAGCCTCCATATAAACACATTAATTTCCAGTACAAATGGTATCAATCAATCAACTAACCGTATTTGTTGAGTGCTTACTATGAGCAGAGGACTGTACTAAACACTTGGTAGAGTAAAATATAACGGAATTCGGGAACGTCTCCTCCCGACAAGGAATTTATAATCTGGTCGGGGAGACAGACATAATATTAATAAATTACAGATATATACTACATAAGTGTTGTGGAGTGAATAAAGGGTGATTCAGAAGGGAGTAGGAAAGGGGAAATGAGGACTTAGTTGGGGAAGGTCCTTTGGAGGAGATGTATTTTTAATAAGGCTTTGAAGATGGGAAGAGTAGCTGTCAGATATGAAGGAGAGGGAGTTCCAGGACTGAAGCAAGGTATGTTTGACAGATAGGTGGTGAGATAGACAAGATCAAGGTACAGTGAATAAATTGGCATTAGAGGAGGGAGGCATATTGGCTGGGTTGTAGTAGGTAATCCGAGGGGTAAAATAAGAGGGGCCACAGAGAATGAGTGCTTTATATTCAATGGTAAGGAGTTTCTTTTTGATGAAGAGGAGCATCATCAACCACTCTAGGTTTGAGTGGGGAACATGGACTAAATGTTTTTGTAGAAAAATGACCTGGGCATCAAGGTGAAGAATAAAATGAAATGGGGTGAGACAGGAGGCATGGAGATCAGCAAAGAGGCTGTTGATTAATCCAGGCAGGATAGATTAAATGAGTGCTTGGATTAATGGTAGCAATTTGGATGAAGAGGAAAGAGGGTATATTTTAGTGATGTTGTGAAGATGAACCCATAGGATTTGGTGACCAATTTAATATGTGGGTTGAATGAGAAAAATGAGTTAGAGATAAAGCCAAGGCTTGTGAAACTTGGAGGATGCTGGTGCTGTCTAAAGTAATGAGAAAGTTAAGAGTAGGACAGAGTTTGGGTGGGAAGCTGAGGATTCCATTTTGGACACGTTAAGTTTGAGGTGTTTGCAGTACATCCAGGTAGAGATGTCCTGGAAGGAGGGAATGTGAGACTGCATAGAAGAAGAGAGATCAGGGCTGGAAATGTAGATTTGGGAATCATCTGCATAGAAATGGCAGTTTACATTATCACCTCAGTTATATGCTTAGAACACCTTCCCTGAATTTTAATAGGAAATCAGGCTGGGACTGAGGAGCATGGAAAGTACCATGTGGTCATAGTAAGCAGCCTTGCATTTACGAAATCAGAGACAAAGTAGCTTAATCCAGTGGTTTATAAACTCATGCTGCACGTTTCTCATATACATCATTCCTCATACCAAAGTGCAATTTTGAATATACCTAAGTACAAGCGTATGCTCCCAGGAGATAGTGGAATTTTCCTACTTCCCAGAAGAATGTACAGAATTTGTTTTCTTCTTTTTCTTTGCCACCCTCCCCCGACTCCCTCCACACACACACTTACCTACCAGCCTTATTCTTCCTGATGTAGCAGCAACAAAGGAGCATCTAAGGACTCCACCTTACCATACAACACTTTGGCAGGTTAAGAATTTAGCATCACAGCAGTGACTATAAGCAGCAGGATCTATTTTGAGTTTCATTAACAGAGAGAGTAACTGAAAGAGTTTAGGGTTGCTTATTAAAAGAATATACTGCTAAGATATTACTAATAATTGTGCAATTTATAGAGTTTTGTATTACACAAAAATCAGTCACTTCAAATCCCTGAAAACCACAATGATAATAATAATAATAATAATGTTGGTATTTGTTAAGTGCTTATTATGTGCAGAGCACTGTTCTAAGTGCTGGGGTAGACACAGGGTAATCAGGTTGACCCACGTGAGGCTCACAGTCTTCACCCCCATTTTACAGATGAGGTAACTGAGGCACAGAGAAGTTAAGTGATTTGCCCACAGTCACACAGCTGACAAGTGGCAGAGCTGGGATTCGAACCCATGATCTCTGACTCCCAAGGCGGGCTCTTTCCACTGATGCTGAATTTTACTCTTGAAAATAATTGAAATAATCTCAATGGCCCTTCCTGCATAAACGAGGGGTAAACTCAATGAAGGGAGCAGATGATAGTATGATAATGCCTCCTGCTGAGCAGGGACCAGTGGCACAGACTGCCCCCATAGCCTTGACCAACTATTTTTGTTATCAAGAGGGCTATTTAAGCAATGGGGGTGTTTCAACCAATCACCAGTATGAATAAATCAAGCTCAAATTAATGCTCTTTTCTCAGTTGTACTCTTAAGTACCTTAACACAAAATATGTGCAAGTAAGCAGCAGAGAGTAGTGCTTTCCAGCTACTGAAAAGAAGTTGTAATAGTCCTCTTTTTGCCCTTACTATATACAGAGCTCTTAATTAAGCACTGCAAAAGATGCGCATTTGGGAATTAGTCATGCACCCTGTACGTTCAGTGTCTCATAATATAGGAATAATTTTAAAAAGTCAGGGGGTCGGGGAGGGAAAAGGGCAACAGAACCTGAAGAGAGATGAAAGAAAACAGTAAGACCACATTAGGACCAAATCAAAGAACAGTAAAGTACTTGTTGGTAATCTCCTAAATGAATAGGCAGCCATTAGAAACCAACTTCCACCTCCCGGATGGTTAAACTTCCAGGAAAACAGTAATCACCCCTGAAAATCACAGTGAGAAGTAAAATGGTGGCCGAACAAATTGTCCAAAAGCCTGCCACTTCCATTACAGCTCCAGGCTTCCTCCTTCTGACATACCCTATGTACTAAAGGCTTTGAGTTTCAAGGCCACACAGAGGTTCTCATGGGCCTCTCTGCCCACCAAATGGCTGAGCAAACTCACTGAAGCTGTCACATTGCCACCATGAACTTCAGCTTCTTCCTCTCTTGGACCAACACGCTGTTTCTCTTGGATTCAACCCTGGTTCTCTTCTGCATCACCAAGGAATCTGCATCCTTATCTACCTTACACTACCCTGATGGGACAGAAAAAAGCATCCTCAGCTTGGAACCACCTCCACAAAATCTAGGGAAGGTGGTGGTGACTGCTACTCTAGCGGTGACTGTGGCTATGGTTGTGGCTGTAAACTCTAAGGCACAAGGTGTCTGACATTCTGCTTCTCTGTCCAAAATACCCTACTAATCTTTGTTATTATTTCATGTATTTGTGCAAGTCTTTGCATTTTCTTATTGTTCTGTTTCATCACTCCTTATGTGTCTGTACCCAGTACGCTCTCCCTCCCTTTTTTTTTTGAGATTGTGAATCCCCCTGAGGACTAGGGACCATGTCTAATTTCCACCAGTGTCTGTATTCCCAATTCTCAGTATGGTGCTCTGCATACTGTAAGGACCTAATACTATTAATAGTATTAAGTGCACCTGGTGGTAGTAATGTAAGATGTGTATAACCAATGGAAAGCCACCAAAAACAAAACAAAATCTAGTCATAAATTATCAGGACATTGCATGACAATAATGAATCCCAAATAAAGGCTGACACTTATTTGATCTAAACTGTCCAGTTTCAGTGACTCCTTCATGTCAATGAGCAAAACCAAAATTACTGAAGGAATATGTTCTAGGTACATATTCCGATATATCAACATTAACTTCTAGCTAATATATTTACAGAAGTCTTTATTCCTAAATCTATCCAGTTGACTGTAATGCATAAGTGACCAGTTGAAAACCTTACTGACAAGTGACAGGAAAGGAGTAGGTTTTAATGAGAAATAGCTATATCATGTTACCATGAGGTGGAACATGAATATCATTCTTAAAATTATCAATATTAGCATACCAGAAACTAGCTTTATATGCCTACAGGTACAGGGTGGAATTAATTTAATCACCTAGCTACATCTGCCCACATGGATGTGTTCAAAAGTATCATCTTTGAACCCCAAAACATTTTCTTATCATAATGGATATTTTAAAATTAGCTTCATTTGAATTCTGTGCTTGCTTTAGGGAAGTATTTTAACTTTTTCTCGATTATCATTTAATGAAATATTGGGTTCCCTAAATCAAACTCTTATACTTTAAGCACTCCCTAGGCACAACTTACTCTCAGATCATGACTTGGACATAAGGAAGAATTGGACACATTGAGAATATTTTGAAATATGTATTGAGATGTATATAAATTGCAATTTATTTAAGCTTTAAGTTTATTATCACCTGAACTAGCAAAGACCTGACAGGCCAGGGGAAGCAAGCAGAGTTTGACCATCCTCTTGCTTCCCTCTATGTCCCACTCTGTGTTAAGGAAGACATGTTTCCCAACCAGATCCAGCTGGACTGAAAAGTGTTCACTATGCACATTTTAAACCAAAGACATGATGTGGACTGAGACAGATTCTTTCTTTGAAATAAATCCTTTCCCAGAAATGGTGCAATACTGGTGCTGCTGCAGCAATTTTATTCCTATGTTTCTCCTCCTCCCAACTAGCAATTACATTTTGTCAGGAAGAACAAATCAGAGGAAGTCTCAGCAGGAAGATTGGGAGATATGTCCACTAATCAAATCCTGAATGGTGGAACCAATCAGGGGAAGCAACCCGTAAATGTCCTGTATATTAATGCTTTAAACTGCTGGAGTATGATCAAAGAAAGTCATCCAAAAGCCATTATTTTTTTTTTTTAATGTTGGATCACACTGTAGAAAGGCACAAACTTCTCAACATGCAATATTTAGCTGAAAGAGATGGGATAACACTTTGCTCCTACTTCAGTTGTTGTTTATGTCGGAACTCCTGAAAAATTATTACCCAGATAATAGATTTGAGTGATAGCATTCAACAAGGAGCCTGTCATTTTTCATCTGTAAAATGGGGATTAACACTATGAGGAAGCAGTGTGGCTTGGTGGAAAAAGCATGGCCTTGGGAGTCAGAGGACATGGGTTCTTATCCCGGATCCGCCACTTGTCAGTTGTGTGAGTTTGGGCAAGTCACTCAACGTCTCTGTGCCTCAGTTACCTCATCTGTAAAATGGGGATTGAGATTGTGAGCCCCAGGTGGAACAGCCTGATTACCTTGTATCTACCCCAGTGCTTAGAACAGTGCTTGGTACATAGTAAGCACTTAATAAATACCATCTCATAGTGAGACATGGACTGTGTCCAACCTGATTAGGTAGTTTCTACTCCAATACTTAGAGCAGTAACTGTCACACAGTAAGCACTTACGAATGCCATTAAAATAATAATTATAAAATAAAACAACAACCTTTGAGTTGTTGATGAAGATTTTGGTTGGGTATAGTATTTCATTTATTCATTCATTCAATAGTATTTAGTGAGCGCTTACTCTGTGCAGACCACTGTGCTAAGCACTTGGAATGTACAAATCGGTAACAGATAGAGACACTCCCTGCCCTTTGACAGGCTTACAGTCTAATCGGGGGAGATGGAAAGACAAGAAAAATAACAATAAATAGAATCAAGGGAATGAACATCTCATTAAAACAATAGCAAATAAATAGAATTAAGGTGATGTACATTTCATTAACAAAATAATAGGGTAATGAAAATATATACAGTTGAGCAGACAAGTACAGTACTGAGGGGATGGGAAGGGAGGGGGGAGGAGCAGAGGGAAATGGGGGGAAAAGAGGTTTTAGCTGCAGAGAGGTGAAGGGGGGGATGGTAGAGGGAGAAGAGGGAGAAGGGGAGCTCAGTCTGGGAAGGCCTCTTGGAGGAGGTGAGCTGTAAGTAAGGTTTTGAAGAGAGGAAGAGAATGAGTTTGGCGGAGGTGAGGAGGGAGGGCATTCCAGGACTGCGGGAGGGCATGGGCCAGGGGTCGACGGCGGGATAGGCGAGAACAGGGAACGGTGAGGAGGTGGGCGGCAGAGGAGCGGAGCGTGCGGGGTGGGCAGTAGAAAGAGAGAAGGGAGGAGAAGTAGGAAGGGGCAAGGTGATGGAGAGCCTTGAAGCCTAGAGTGAGGAGTTTTTGTTTGGAGCGGAGGTTGATAGGCAACCACTGGAGGTGTTTAAGAAGGGGAGTGACATGCCCAGAGCGTTTCTGCAGGAAGATGAGCCGGGCAGCGGAGTGAAGAATAGACTGGAGTGGGGCGAGAGAGGAGGAAGGGAGGTCAGAGAGAAGGCTGACACAGTAGTCTAGCCGGGGTATAACGAGAGCCTGTAGCAGTAAGGTAGCCGTTTGGGTGGAGAGGAAAGGGCAGATCTTGGCAATATTGTAAAGGTGAGACCGGCAGGTTTTGGTGACAGATCAGATGTGTGGGGTGAACGAGAGAGCCAAGTCAAACATGACACCGAGGTTGCGGGCCTGAAAGACAGGAAGGATGGTCGTACCGTCCACAGTGATAGGGAAGTCAGAGAGAGGACAGGGCTTGGGAGGGAAGATGAGGAGCTTAGTTTTGCTCATGTTGAGTTTTAGGTGGTGGGCAGACATCCAGGTAGAGACGTCCTGGAGGCAGGAGGAGATACGAGCCTGAAGGAAGGGGGGGAGGACAGGGGCAGAGATGTAGATCTGTGTGTCATCTGCATAGAGGTGATAGTTGAAGCTGTGAGAGCGAATGAGTGCACGGAGGGAGTGAGTATAGATGGAGAACAGAAGAGGGCCAAGAACTGACCCTTGGGGAACCCCAACAGTTAGAGAATGGGAGGGGGAGGAGGAGCCTGCGAAGGAGACTGAGAATGACCGGCCAGAGAGATAAGAGGAGAACCAGGAGAGGACGGAGTCAGTGAAGCCAAGGTGAGATAAGGTGTGGAGGAGAAGGGGAGTAGCTGAATATGCCTGGACACAGTTTTGAAGATAAAGTTACTGATGCGCTACCTGATTTGCAGGACCATTTTAGATCTAAACACAGAACAGCAGAGGGAAAGAACAGAAAATAAAAACAAACGAACAACAAAAAAAATGGTGCTACTGTCCAACAGTCCTAGATCACTTCTGCAGTGTACTTTCTTCATTGTAGGAAGAGAATGTTTCAGTTATATTGTTATAGTTTGCTCTTCCCAAGCACTTAGTACAGTTTTCTGCACCCAGAAAGCCCTCAGGAGGTACAACTGATTGATGGATTGATTGTGTATGAGCTGCAGAGTGCTGCTAGTGCAAATCCAGATATCAGACTAAACTCATCCACCTCACTTCATTCTTCCTTGCTTTGTCTACCCTCTCCTCTGCCAAACAACATTATTTCTCCAACCTTATTGACTCCCATGCCCTTTGCCCACATAAGGTGTTTCATATATTTACTTGTCTCCTCAAAACCCCATCCCCTACCTTCCCAATCTCTTAGCCCTAATGACTTAACCATATACTTTATTGATAAAAATGAAATCATCAGGTATGATTTTCCTAAAATCTCCCCCTCCTCCACTACAGTCCCTTCCTCTTCCTGCCCCTTCTTCAACTTTTCCACCTTTCCCTACACTTTCTCAAGAGGAGATCTCTTGTTTCCTAAAATTCACCCCTTCCACCTGCACCCTGACCCCATCCCTTCACACTGTATCAAAACACTTACCTCTTCTCTTCTTCCCTCTCTTACTACTATCTTCAACTTTTCATTCTCCAATGGCTTTTTCCTCACTGTTTTCAAACATGTTTTAATCTCCCCCTATCCTATCCTAAAAAAAACCTACTCCCCCAATCCAGTTTGGAATTTGGATTCATAATGTGATTCTGATCCTCTGGAAAATTCTTCCAGTTCAACAGTCTAAAAGTATCATATGTTCTTCCAAGTGCTTAGAACAGTGCCCTGCACATAGTTATCACTCAAAAAGTACAATTGATTGACTGATTAACTATTACTAATATCCACATCCACATATTTGTTTCATTTAAACTATTTATTTGCTGTTATATATATGGTCTTAAAAACAAAATCCATTTAAAGATAATATAAAGATACCTTAAAGTATGCATTCATTTTCACTGAAAAATATTTACCTTTGTTTCAGTATTTGCATTGACCTTTTCCTGAACTTGACAAACACTTTAGTTTTGGAAAATAAATGTTTATCAAAAAATAGGTTATTTTCAGAACCTAAAGTGTGTGGCAAATAATATGCAAACAGATGGATAAAGCAGGGGTGAATATGAGTTAAAAATTAATCTATGATCAACTCAAACTTTTTTATCTGACAGCCAAGGAAAAATTCATAATTCAAGCAATAATGTGAAGAATGGATCAAAAGGTTGCATCCTACCAGTAGAGACTGTGGTTCACACTTTTTTGAATATTGTATTTGATTTTCTTAGACTAACTGAATTCAGTTATTGGAATTTGGACTATTGCTAGTTTCAGAATTCAAATTCAACAACTCATCATCAGACCATTTAAAAGCATTTGACAAGCATAGTTCTGGTAGCTATGATTTAATCCCTCTACTTTATAGAACAGTAATCACATGTATGTTGATATGTTTTAGACATAGCACAACTCAACTAAAATCAAGGTTCTGAGAATTCTATATGAATCTTCTCCAGGTAGACATCTGAATATGGAAAACATATTGATCATTTTCTTTATATGATTGGCAAGATGACCCATGATCTATAGCAACAGAAAGTCTCAGGTCATTTTGTAATATTGCTAGAGGGATCAAGCTAATAATAGAGTACTAATGCTGTCTTTCTTCTGCTTTAAGACAGTTATACAATTTCTGATTGCCACTCACCAAGGTGACCTGCCTTGTGCAGCTCTTCCTATATCATACAAGGTCACATTTGTCTGGCTTTGGCTGATCTTCAAATGGGGAAATTGTTTTAACCTAATGCACGTAATATCTGTCCTGTGGCAGATGATTTGAATTAAAATAAGGAATCCTTCAAGGACAACATAACACATCTTGTAATCATTTCTTAACAGAGGTGAATTAGGCCAAAAGCATCCCAGTAATGGCTGGCATGGTAGTTCTAGTATTATCAATCAATCATATTTACAATCAATTATATTTACTTACTGTGTCCTTACTTTGGGCAAAGTACTGTACTATGTACTTGGATGAGTACAACAGAGTAAGTAGACACAATTCCTGCCTTAAAGGAGCTTAAAATCCATTGGTGGAGGTACATATTAAAATAAATTACAGATAGGGGATAAATTATTTTGAAGGGACACCTTTATTTTTCCAAGGAACCAGACACTTTTACTGGTGATCCTTTTCCCTCACTGCCCCTCCCAGGCTGATGAATTCCTGTTTGGTGACTGGTATGGAGACAGTAACTTATGAGTGCAAAGGGATTGACTTAAGCCTCCACAGAACCAGGCCCTGATCAAGGTCATGGTCCAGAACCGGCTGCAGTAGCCTTCATCCTCCCCATCCTTAACCCCAACTTTCCTGATCAAACATTATAGAAATTCCCCATACTTCTACAACAGGCTTCTGAATCAATTTCAGCATATCGAAGAAGAAATACTTATTCCTAATGTGCAACAAGGTAGTTTTTGGAGATGCATTCCTTGCAAAGGATCTTGAAGATCCTGTAAAAGCGCTCATGGGACTGCCATTTCCTACAAACGAAATGAAATGAAGTGACCTAAGGGTGCTTTGATTGTAAAACTAAGTCACTTCTGAAGGTAGAATCTACACAGATGTATTCAACAAGAGAAACATTTAAGAGGTAGACAAAATGCAATATTATTGCTACTTGCTAAAGAACCATTGTTGTGAATTTGATTTATGTCAGGAGAAATTGTCGTTTACTTCTGGGGTAATATTTTTTTTTTGGTTACTTTGCTGCATGTCTGAAATACTGTGAGGTAGTTTGGGAGATACCTGAAAAGAAAATGAGTAAATAAATTTTAATTTTATAAAATGCCTTCTTCCAAATGTTTAATTTCCTCTACTCAAGTGATACAATTTGAGATATTTCAAGCAGAAAAGAGGCCTAGGATTTCTGACATGCAAACAAGTGAAACACTTTTAATGGAATGCACCGAAGGAGGCTATCATTATTAATTCATTCCTTGCTCAACAAGTATTTACTTCTAAAATTCAAATTGTTCCAGGTGTAGTTCCTAAAATCCATGCAAGGCAGTTTGCAGTTTCTATGTTGTTAAAAAACAGCTCTTCCTTCATCCCAGTTCAGCCACACATCAGCATGGATATTATGGATGTTTAGATTTCATCTTTCTCTCCCCACTAGACTGATGACTGAACCAAATGGGAACTCAGTCCCTTCCCACCACGACACTCAGCGACCCCAGTCCTGACAGGCCCCGTGAGTGAGGGGCCATGAAGAATAAGATGCAGCATTTGTGGAGCCTCTAAAAATCATAGGACTGTTGATGGCATTGTTTTCTACTAGACTCTCAGTGACCACAGTGGTAGCAGCCTGAGGGTCCTACAAGTTCCCAGTGATCAATCATAATCCTCTTTATCGAGCAATTACTGTGTGCAGAGCACTGTACTCAGTACTTGGAAGAGTACAATATAACAGAGTTGGTAGACCACATTCCCTGCCCACAGTGTTGCTGGACCTGTTGTACTCTGAATTTTGTAATATAAATTGTTCTGCATTTACACTACTTAGATTATTTCATCTTTCCAGTTGTATTGGTTTCCAATCCTTCCCCACCTTATTTTCAGATTTTGATTCCCAGGGGCCATGAACAACTCACAGATAAGTATTTTTTCCCAACATTTTGTACAGTGCTCTGCATGCAGGAAGTGATAAATAAATGTTATAAATGACATTTATATGAATATCTGTCACCCCTTCTATACTGTAAGTGCTTAGTATAAAGTGCCCTGCACACAGTAAGAGCTCGATCAATATCATTGATGATGATTATAATAATAATAATAATAATAATAATAATGTTGGTATTTGTTAAGCGCTTACTATGTGCCGAGCACTGTTCTAAGCGCTGAGGTAGACATAGGGGAATCAGGTTGTCCCACGTGGGGCTCACAGTCTTAATCCCCATTTTACAGATGAGGGAACTGAGGCACAGAGAAGTTAAGTGACTTGCCCACAGTCACACATGATAGTGACGATTACTTACAATGCTCCTTCACTAACCTCACCAACTTGACCTAAAACATTCCATTTACAACCTTCTGACCTGCCTCTTTACTCATATACTTTCTCCCCTGAATAGTCTCCACACCTTTAATACTAGGCTTTGTACCTACTCTACCTGACTCAGGTAATCACGCCCCTCTTTGACTCCCTACCAACTCTTCCATTGATAAGTGCTAATGCTTACTCCCTAATCTCTGTCCTTTGTCTCCCTTGCTCCTCTTTCCCATCTTCATTCTCACACTACTAATCACCAACTCAATCATCCCCATTGTCTGCATCCTTTGTTCCTGCATTCCTGCAGCTGAATGCAGTAAGCATAAATCCAAGAACTGGGTTAAATTTTTCCCTTTGAAATTCACTCCACCCACCTGTAATAAAACTATCTCCTGCTTGGCAACTATTCTATCCTCCCTTTGCCTCTTAAGACAACAACCCAAAACAATTGAAGAAAACCTTTAACTGTTTACATGCTTCTCAACACTTAGCAACCTTGAAAACTATTTTGTTGGTAAAGTAGATGCTAACAAATGTGAACTTGCCAAAGTAGCAATAATAATGATATTATTAAATTGTATTATGTGCAGGGTGCTGTTAATAAGTAATAATGATAAAATAATAATAAAGGTAAAGATAATATTTAAATGCTTACTGTTAGCTCAACACTGACTAAGCTCTGGAGTAGATACAGATAATAAAGTCTCACGTGGGGCTCACAGTGTAAGTAGGAGGGAGAACAGGTATTAAATCCCCATTTTTCAGAGGAAAGAACTGAGTCACAGACAAGTGAAAAGAGACTTGATCAAGATTACACAGTCAGTAAATGGTGGACCTGAGATTAGAACCCAAGTCCTCTTACTCCCAGACCATGCTCTTTCCACTAAGTCACACTGCTTTTTCACTAGATCACATGGTAGTAAGTGTTGGGAAAGAATACACAGGTGGGAATTAGATGCAGTCCCTGTCCCTCTGTTCATGTTGGTTGTAGGTGCCTCACAATCTAAAATAAAAAGGAAAAATGGGGAATGGCAACAGAGACATGCGATGAAACAAAACATTAAGATAAAAACAAAAACAAAGATCAGTAGGGTACTGTGTCAGTAGGAGGAGGATTTCAGTCTTCTTGCATCAGCAGGTGCTACAGTCTTCCTGAGGCATTGCGGAGGTGCTGTGCTATGGCTGCTTTGTTCCATCCTCCTGTAGTGGTGTCAGGCAGCTTATAATGAAGGTTTGTCAGTGACAGAGAGGAGAGCTAGTGCAGAATCCCAGAGAAGCAGCATGGGAGTTAGGTAGAGGAGGATGCTGAGAATCTTGGCAGATGTGTGAGGGGCTGGGGGTGGGCAGGAGGCAGCAGGTACCAGGAATCAATGCAGCCATCTGGGGGAGTCCATCTCTTGGAGTCTCTCCACCACCTCTTCATCATTTTAATTCTGCATTTTAATATGTCTCTCCCCAGCCTAACTTCTATTGCTGATTTTTCAACTTGCCTATGTGACCTTGGGTTAGACACTCAACTTCCCTGAGCCTCATTTTTCTTATCTATAAAATGGAGATTAAATATATGTTCTGCCTCCTAGTTTGACTGAGCCCCCATGTGGAACCTAGACAATGTCTAACCTGATCATCTTGTATTCTATCCCAGAGCTTAGTATAGTTCTGGGAACATTGTAAGGATTTAATAAGTACAACAATTATTGATAATTATTATTAAATGGTAATGTCAGGCACCATTTAGGAGTGTGTCTGGGCAGAAGTCCATTCTTCTTCCCTTATAAGATTCTTGGGGTTATGATACAGATATACATTTGGGAGCAACACTGGGGGAAATTGTTCAGGCCTGCCAGGGTGGAAGCAATAGAAATGTGATACTTGAGGAAATTAACAGAGGAGGTCATGGCAACTCTAGACCACAGCTCCAAGGTGAAAGAAGCTTAATTGAGAGAAGCTGGAGAACAGGCTTCACTGTTACTCAAAGAATTATGACAATATAAGTGAGGAACTGTCAAACATTAAACACTTCAATTTAGGATACTACTAGGCTACTCTGCATGTTTACATTTTATACATAAAGCATTCCCATAGTACCTTAACATGATGGATAAATGCAACAGAAAGATAAAATTAAAGATTTACAAAGACAAAGTGGAAAACCACAGGCGATATCAATCTAGATATTATTTAATAAAGGCCCAGCCTCCAACGAATGCCAGCTGAGTTGGAAATCAACCACAGAACAGCATAAAGACTAATCATCAAGGGAAGGTAAAATGATCTGACTCCAATCTTTATTTTGTCCACCTTTCATGTTCGCAGATCAGTAGTTCTGAACTATCAATCCTAGAATTTCAGCAATACATTTACGAGGTTTCTTAAGTACAGCAGACACAACGAAAGGAGGAAATAAAAAAACAGAAGTTGAGATCTGCTCCAGTAAGATTAATTTCTTATTAACTCATTTAATGCAAACATGATTTCTTTTGTTTTATGTCTCCAAATTTAGTTAGTACAATGTTCTGTATCCAGTGGGAACTCAGTAAATATTAATTGGTGATGGAAATTCTGGAAATCTGCAGCTTAAAGACTTTAAAAGTAATATTTATCCTTTATCTGCAGTTGAATATACATTCTAAAGGCAAATTTTTTTTCCTTATTAGAGATGGATTTAGTAATCAAATAAGTCTTCTTAATGCCTGTAATCTATCATTAAATATTTAAATATGCAATGAGAATAGGCGATATAGGAAGGAAGATTATGTTATTGTGATTTATGACTGTTTCTAAAATTTATTAGAAAAATTTATATTAATCTGTGTTGTTATCATTAAACCTTGAGACATTTACTGGCATTTAAAAATGTTCATATTTACTTTATTCTTTTTTAAAAAAACTCTCCACACCCTCATATATCACAGTAATTATCCTTTATATTCATTCATTCAATTGTATTTATTGAGCACTTACTGGGTGCAGAGCACTGAACTAAGCACATAGAATAGAGACAATCCCTGCCCAACAATGGGCTCACAGTCTAAAAGGGGGAGACAGACAGCAAAACAAGTAGTCAGGCACTGATACCATCAAAATAAATAGAATCATATATATATATATATATATATATATGTATATATATGTACATTATTACTAAAATAGAGTAATAAATAATACATACAAAAATACACAAGTGCTGTGGAGAGGGGAAGGGGGTAGAGCAGAGGGAGGGAGTAGGGGGGAATGGGGAAGGGAGGAGGGGCAGAGGGAAAGGGAAGGCTCAGTCTGGGAAGGCCTCCTGGAGGAGATGAACTCTCAGTAGGGCTTTGAAGAGGGGAAGAGTAAGTTTGGCGGATGTGAGGAGGGAGGGCATTCCAGGTCAGTGCTAGGACGTGAGCCAGGGGTCGACGGCAGGACAGGCGAAAACGAGGAACCATAAGGAGGTTAGCCGCAGAAGAACGGAGTGTACAGGGTGGGCTATAGAAGGAGAGAAGGGAGGTGAGGTAGGAAGGGGCAAGGTGATGAAGAGCTTTGAGCTGATGGAGAGCTTTGTATATATAGGCCTCTTTATATATAGACCTCTAATAAAATATAGTGTGTATATAGTGATATTATATGCATGGTATTTCTGTTCACTTTATGCTTGTTTATATGTGCCTGTTATCACCTCTGGAACCAAGTTAGTACAATCACTGAAGCTAGGTGCACTTCACTACGATCATCTCCACAGTATCCTTTCCCCCAGTCCTGCACTCAAGCAGCAGAGTGCTGTTACATGGAAATCCACACATCTGCCTGATCTTGTCCACTTTAAATTCATTGTTAGCTACTTTAATTTGTCCCTTTCCTCTGCCTGTCAGCAATAACTCTCTGGGCATAGTGGATAGAACATGGGCTTGGGAGTCAGAAGGTCATGGATTCTAATCCTGGTTCTGCCACTTGTCTGGTGTGACCTTGGGCAAATCACTTTACCTCTCTGTGCCTCAGTTACCTAATCTGTAAAATGGGGATTTGGAGATGGGAGAGGACTGTGTCCAACTCGATTTGCTTATGTCCACCCCAGTGCTTAGTACAGTGGCTGGCACATAGTATGCACTTAAATGCCATTATTATTTTATTATTATTAATAATAATAATAATGGTATTTTTAAGCGCTTACTATGTGCAGAGCACTATTCTAAGCGCTGGGGTAGATACAGGGTCATCAGGTTGTCCCACGTGAGGCTCACAGTTAATCCGCATTTTACAGATGAGGTAACTGAGGCACAGAGAAGTGAAGTGACTTGCCCACAGTCACACAGCTGACATCACTCCTCTACCCACCCACCAGCTGTTCCAGACCTTTAACTGCTTCCTTAAACCTCCTGTCCCCTCGCCTCTGCCATCTCTGAGCCCTAAGGACCTGAATAGATCATTAACAAAATTGAAATCATCAGTATGATCTTAAATCTCCCCTGCTTCTCTCCAATACCCTCTCCTCCTCTGCCCTCTTTGACTCTTCCCCATATTCTCAGAAGTATTTTTGGAGGAGATCCTTCACCTCCTCTCAAATCTACCCCCTCCACATGTGCTTCTGACCCCATCCCTTCACATCTTATTATAACACTTGCTCACCCCCTATTCCCTTCTTGACTGCTGTCTTCAACCATTTGCTTTCCAACAGCGCCTTCCCCACTGCTTTTTTCAAGCATGCTTATGTATCATTAAAAACACTTCCCTGACCCAGAGCTCCCTCCAGTTATCACCTCCATCTCCATCCTACAATTCCTCTCCAAATTCCTTGAGAAATTTGTTTACACCCACTGCCTCCACTTCTTCTCCTCCAATTATCTCCTTGATCCCTTCTAATCTGGTTTCTACCCCCTTTAACTCCATGAATTACCTTCTTCTCATCAATTCTGATGGCCTCTTCTTCATCACAATCCTCCTAGACCTCTCATTTGCCTTTGACACTGTAGACCACACCCTCCTCCTGAATCCTTATCCAACCCTGGTTTCATCTCCTCTCGTTTTTTCCCCGTATCTTGTTAACTGCTCTTCTCAGACTTTTTTGTGGGCTTCTCCTCTGCTCCCAACCCTCAGACAGTGGATATCCTTCAAGGCTCAGATCTGGGTCCCTTTCTATTCACAAACAGCCCCACTCAATTGGAAAATTAATTCACTCCCATGACTTCAACTACCATTTCTGTGCATATGATTCCCAAATCTACATCTCCCGCTTTGCCCTCTCTCCTTCCCTGCAGGCTTGCATTTCCTCCAGCCTTCAGGACATCTCCTCTTAAATGTACTATCCACACCTCAAATTAAACATGTCCAAAGCAGAACTATCTTCCTGCCCAGTTTCTGTCCTTCTCCTGTCTTTCCCATCATTGTGAAAGTACCACTTCCTCCTACTTCATAAGCCTGTAAACCTGGAATTATCCTCTAGTCATCTCTTCCATTCAACCCACCTATTCAATTTGACCCCAAGTCCTGTTGGTTCAGCCTTCATAATATTGCTTCCTTCTCTCAACATCCCAACTGCTACTATGCTAATCCAAGCTCTTATCCTATCCCACCTTGACTACTGAATCTTCAACCTTGACGATCTCCCTGCTTCCTGTTTCTCCCCACTCCAGTCCATACTTCATTTTGCTTTCTGGTACATTTTCCTTAAAAAAAAAATTGTCCATATTTCCCCACTTCTCATGAAACCCCAGTGGTTGTCCATCCATCACCATATCAAACAGAAACTCCTTACCATCAAGTTTAAAGCACTCAATCAGCTTGCCCCTCCTACTTTATGGCACCAATCTCCTACTACAGTGCAGTCTGCATATTTCACTCTCCTAGCACTACCTTATTCACTATGTCCTGATCTCATCTTTCTCACAGCTGACCCCTTTCCCACATCCCTACCTTAATCATGGAACTCCTGCCAACTCCATATGTGCCAGATCACCATTCTCTCCACCTTCAGGGTCTTATTAATGTCACATCTCTTCCAAAAAGTCTTCCCTGATTAAAGCCCTCATTTCCCTGGCTCCTTCTCCCTTCTGCATCTGTACACTCGGATCTGTGATATTTGGGCATTTGATATTGCCTCCAATGTCAGTCCCTTAGCATTATCAAGATATCTGAGTTACATATTAAAAATTATTTAATATTAATGTCTGCCTCCCACGCTAGACTGTAAGCTCATTTTGGGCATGGAGCACATCTATGAACTCTGTTGTATTGTACCCTTCCAAGCCCTTAATACAGCATGTGGCACAGAGTAATTACTCAATAAACACCATTAATGATGATGATGTCAATGTGTGAGAAGGAAGGATGACAGTCAGATAACCAAGCATATGGTAAGTTTAAATGGGGCAACTGAAAGCAAAGGGGACAAAATAAGTGCCATAAGAACACAGTAAGTGAATCCTATGACAGCAAACATCTCAGCTAAAAACTTGATGATTATGTCAGAAAGGCCAGCAGGGTACACTCCAATCAAAAGAGGATCCCTTGTTGTACAGAAGTTTTGAGAGGATCATGAGACAAGGGAAATGCAAAAGCAGTTCCAGCTCTGCCAAAACAAAATGACAATACAAGGAAACATGTTCTTTGCATATTTATGAACAAGGTTGTTGGGATTAACTGTCCCTTACTGACCTTTTCAGTCACATACACAATTATAGTCAAATTTTCTGAACAATGGTATCATCTTCAAATTTAAAGGACTACCACTATTCATTGTTTGCAGTTATTCATTCATTCATTCAATAGTATTTATTGAGCGCTTACTATGTGCAGAGTACTGTACTAAGCACTAGGAATGTACAAATCAGTAACAGAGACAGTCCCTGCCCTTTGACGGGCTTATAGTCTAATCAGGGGAGACAGACAGACAAGAACAATGGCAATAAGTAGAATCAAGGGGATGAACATCTCATTAAAACAATAGCAAATAAATAGAATCAGGGTTATGTACATCTCATTAACAAAATAAATAGGGTAATGAAGATATAGACAGTTGAGCGGACGAGTACAGTGCTGAGGGGATGGGACGGGAGAGGGGGAGGAGCAAAGGGAAAGAGAGGAGAAGAGGGTTTAGCTGCAGAGAGGTGAAGGGTGGGGGGTAGAGGGAGCAGAGGGAAAAGGGGAGCAGAGGGAAAAGGGGGAAAAGAGTTAGGAGAAAGGGAGTAAAGGAGTGAGAAAGTTGAAGGAATGTACTAGATGATCAGTTAGGGAAAAATTAAAGGTAGTTAGGATAGAAGAAAACCAAAAGAAATGGTGCAGAGGGGTAGATTAATGCTAAACTAAAGAAAGTATAGCAATAACCCATGCATAGCAGAGGATGGCTATTCAAGCTAGACCAAATTCAAAAATTAGGCCAATGGTTGCCCCTAATACACCTGCAAGAGGCGATCAGGCCACTTACTTCATTAAGAAATTCATTAATACCATCAGGTCTGAGTCCCCGAAATCAGCCTCTCCCCCACCCCGGCAACTCTCTAATCTCTTCTTCTACTTTCTCATCCTTCCCAGCAGTATCTTCAGAGGAGATCTCCTCCCTCCTCTCAAGTGCGAACCCCTCCACATGTGCTTCAGACCCCATTCCCTCCCACCTTATAAAAACACTTGCTCCTTCCCTCGTATCCTCCTTACCTTCCATCTTCAACCTCTCACTCTCCAACGGCTTCTTCCCTCTGCCTTCAAACATACCCACATTTCTCCTATCCTAAAAACCTTCCTCCCTTGACCGACAGCCCCCCAGTTATCGCCCCATTTCTCTCCTATCATTCCTTTCCAAACACCTGGAGCGAATCATCTACACTCGCTTCCTTGAATTCCTCTCTTCTAACTCTCTCCTGGACTCCCTCCAATCTGGCTTCAGACTCCTCCACTCCACTGAAACTGCCCTCTCAAAGGTCACCAATAACCTCCTTCTTGCCAAATCCAAAGGCTCCTACTCCATCCTAATTTTCCTCGACCTCTCAGCTGCCTTTGACACTGTCAACCATCCTCTTCTCCTCAACATGCTATCCAACCTTGCCTTCATTCCTTCAGTCATATTTATTGAGTGGTTACTGTGTGCAGAGCACTGTACTGAGTGTTTGGAAAGTACAATTCGGCAACAGATAGAGACAATCCCTACCCAACAATGAGCTCATATTCTAGAAGGGGGAGACAGACAACAAAACAAAACCAGTAGACAGGCATTAATAGCATCAGGATAAATAGAAGTATAGATATATGCACATCATTAATAAAATAAATAGAATAATAAACATGTACAAATATACACAAGTGCTGTGGGGCAGGGAAGGGGGTAGAGCAGAGGGAGGGAGTAGGGGCAAAGGGGAGGGGAGGAGGAGCAGAGGAAAAGGGTGGCTCAGTCTGTCAAAGCCTCCTGGAGGAGGTGGGCTCTCAGTAGGGCTTTGAAGGGGGGAAGAGAGCTAGTTTGGCAGATGTGAGGAGGGAGGGTGTTCCAGGCCAGAGATAGGACGTGGGCCAGGGTTCGATGATGGTACAGGCGAGAACGAGGCCAGTGAGGAGGAGAGTGCATGGCAGAGGAACTGAGCGTGTGGGTGGGCTGTAGAAGGAGAGAAGGGAGGTGAGGTAGGAGGGGCCTTCACCGACTCCATTCTCTCCTGGTTCTCCTCTGATCTCTCTGGCTGTTCATTCTCAGTCTCCACGGGATTCTCCTCCCCATCTCATTCCCTAAATGTAGGGGTCTCTCAAGTTCATTTCTTGGTCCCCTTCTATTCTCCCTCCTCATATCCGCCAAACTAGCTCTCTTCCCCCCTTCAAAGCCCTAATGAGAGCCCACCTCCTCCAGGAGGCCTTCCAGACTGAGCCACCTTTTTTTTCTGCTCTTCCTCCCCTCCCCATCGCCCCTACTCCCTCCCTCCGCTCTACCTCTTTTCCTGCCCCACAGCACTTGTGCATATTTGTACATATTTATTATTCTATACTCACTCCCTGTGGAGAACTCATTCACTCCCATGACTTCAACTATCATCTCTACTCAGAGAAGCAGCGTGGCTTAGTGGAAAGACCACGGGTTTGGGACTCAGAGGTCATGGGTTCTAATACCAGCTCCACCACTTATCAGCTGTGTGACTCTGAGCAGCTTACTTCTCTATGATTCAGTAACCTCATCTGTAAAATGAGGATTAAGACTGTGAGCCCCACGTGGAACAACCTGATCCACCCCAGTGCTTAAAACAGTGCTTTGCACATAGTAAGTGTTTAACGAATATCATCATTATTATTATGATACCCAAATCTATATCTCATCCCCTGTTCTCTTTCCCTCCCTCCATGCTCGCATCTCATCCTGTCTTCAGAACATCTCTACTTGGATGTCCTCCTGCCACCTAATAATAATGTTGGTATTTGTTAAGCACTTACTATGTGCCGAGCACTGTTCTAAGCACTGGGGTAGATAGAGAATAATCAGGTTGTCCCACATGAGGCTCACAGTCCTAATCCGCATTTTACACACGAGGTAACTGAGGCACTGAGAAATTAAGTAACTTGCCCAAAGTCACAGCTGACAGGTGGCAGAGTCTGGATTAGAACCCATGACTTTTGACTCCTAAGCCTGTGATCTTTCCACTGAGCCACACTGCTTCTCAAAATTCAACATGTCCAAGACTGAGCTCCTATCTTCTCTCCCAAACTCTGTCCTCTCCTTGACTTTCCTCTCACTGTGGACGGTACTGCCATACTTCCTCTCTCAGAAGTCCTCAACCTTGGTGTGATGCTTGACTCTGCTCTTTCATTCATCCCAATCATCCAATCAATCACCAAGACCTGCCATTCTCACCTTCACAACATCACCATGATCTGCCCTTTCCTCTACATCTAAACTGCTACCACATTAGTACTCTCGCTCATCCTAACCTGACTGGATTACTGCATCAGCATCTTTTCTGATCTCCCAGCTTCCTGTCTCTCCCCACTTCAGTCCATACTTCACTCTGCTGCCTGGAATATCTTTCTACAGAAACATTCTGGCCATGTCAAGCATGAGAAGCAGCTTGGCTCAGTGGAAAGAGCCCAGGCTTGGGAGTCAGAGGTCATGGGTTCTAATCCCAGCTCTGCTGCTTGTCAGTGTGACCATGGGCAAGTCACTTCACTTCTCTGGGCCTCAGTTACCTCATCTGTAAATGGGGATGAAGACTGTGATCCCCATGTGGGACAATCTGATTACATTGTATCAACCCCAGTGCTTAGAACAGTGCTTTGCACATAGTAAGCGCTTAACAAATACCATAATTATTATTATGATGTCACCCCCTCTTCAAAAATCACCAGTGGTTGCCTACAACCTCCATATCTAGCAAAAACTCCTCGCTATTGGCTTCAAAGCTGTCCATCACCTTGCACCCTGCTCCCTCACCTCCTTTCTCTCCTTCTATATCCCAGCCTGCACACTCCACTCCTCTGGTTCTAACCTTCTCACCGTGTCTCGTTCTAATCTGATCCACTGTTGACCCCTGACCCACATCCCACCTCTGGCCTGAAATGCCCTCCCTCCTGAAATCTACCAGTCGCTTTTCCTCCCTTCACAACTCCACTGAAGGCTCACCTCCTCCAGGAGGCCTTCCCAGACAAAGCCCCTCATTTTTCCTTAGCTCCCCCTCCCCTTCCCATCGCTCCAACTGGCTCCCTTTGCTCTTCCCCGCCCCACTAGCCCACAACAGTTGTGTACATATGTGCATTTCTATAATTCTATTTATTATAATTAATGCCTTACTTGTTTTGATGTCTATCTCCCCCCTTCTAGAATGTGAGCCCGTTGAGGGCAGGGATTGACTCTCTTTGTTGCTATATTGTACTTTCTAAGTGCTTAATACAATATTGTGCACATAATAAGTGCTGAATATGACTGAATGAATGAATGATCTACCACATGGACCACAAAGTGAATGATGTGAAGATGGGTGTAAGAGGTTTCTGGGAGATGATGATCAGGTAGATTCATTCATTCATTCACTCATTCGTATTTCCTGAGCACTTACTGTGTGCACAACACTGTACTAAATGCATGGGAAGTACAATTCAGCAACAAATAGAAACAATCCTTACCCAACAACAAGTTCATAGATTTAATATGGTCGGAATTGTGGGGAGGGAAGGGCTAAAAAAACTGGTACCATGCTGGTAATGTGTGCTCTTCAGGAGAGCTGTCTAAGTAACAAACCTTTTGCTACTGAATGAATTACATATGCTAAAAGTAAGGCTATTGGAAGATTGACTAGCTCTGGAAACAAGCTCACTGCCTTAGCCTTGGGTAATTCATGGGGAAGTTTAGCGGTGGAGCAAGATCACATTTTCCAGGGCAAAACATATTTTACATCCTACCTCTCATCATGTTATTTTTATATCATTTGCCAAGCACTTATTTACAATTTTATAATATAACGACGTATAGAAAAATTTACTTTCCTTTAAACTTCTTGTTTTTTTAGGACCAATAGCACAATTTATATGCTAAATAGCATCTGGGGAAGTCTGTAATGTGAGACTCAAGATATAATATAAATTCAATGCCTTAACCCAAATTTTTTACAAGTTGTAACCTAAGCTATACACTACAATATCATAATCAATTTGGATTACTCCCAGTTGGAAAGAGCCCAAGCTTGAGAGTCAGAGGACCTTAGTTCTAATTCCAGTTCTGCAACTTGGCTGCTGTGTGACCTTGGACAAGTCATTAAACTTCTCTGTGCTTCAGTTCCACCATCTGTAAAATGGGGATTAAATAACTGTTCTCCTATTTAGATTGTGATCCCAATTAGGGGGCTACTATGTCTTATCTAATTAGTTTGCATTTACCCCAATGCTTAGTTCAGTGAGAGGAACATAATAGCAGCTTAACAAACACAGAATTATCACTATTATCATGGGTTTATGTTCAAATAAGAGCACAGAGGGTAAAAAAAAAACAGTGGAACTGTAATAAACTGGTTACTCTGGCATTCAGTGGCCAGAGTAGCCACCATTCATCAGGCCTAGCATTCCACTTTTCCTGCTACCATTATGGAAACAATCCTGCACCACTGCAGTATTAGTATTTTGCACGTAATTCTTTTTTTTCTTTCAGCCCTTCTTTCCTTCCTGCAGATACTAAGCAAATGAAAGCCTGTTACTTTGCAGACTAGGCAGGTCCCTACACCCCTTCCTCCCCCATTCTTTTTAGAACTTGGGTGAAGTATAGCAGGTCAGGGAAGAGAGAAGAACATACAAAGAATAAATATGGAAGGTTACATATACAGCACCTCTCTACAATTGTATTCTTACATATTACTAAAGAGGATACAACTAAAAAAACAACAGATGTAGGTTTCTTATTCCATGAAATGATGAGTGCTGAAATTTCAATTTTCTACTGAAAAGATATCTTGACTTTTGAAGTGAAACACAATTTCAGAATTTTAGGAACAAATATATTAATTAGTTTTGACTTCAAAATAGTTTTAAACAGACAATTTTATTTTGATTAGTACAGATATCAGGATCACCTTAGGAAAAACACTTTAGTATAAAAAATGGAATCAAAATTCCTCAGTTTTTTTCTTTTTTCTAGATTTCATGTGTTTATTTCTGAGAAATATAAAGCTCAACATTTAAGAATCTTAGGAACCTGATGCAATGCAGTGTGTGTGTGTGTGTGTGTGTGTGTGTGTGTGTGTGTGTGTGTGCGCGCGCATTTGTGTATAATAGGTGTACTTACTCTAATCTGGCTTTGGTTGTTTAAATTCTATCATCCTTCCCGTCTAACAAGCCTGCAACCTTGGTCTCATTCGCTCATTCACCCCATACATCCAATCCATCACCAAAACCTGCCAGTCTTACCTTCACAACATTGCCAAGATCCACCTTTTCCTCTCCATCAAAACTGCTGTGTTGGTACAATCTTTCATCATATCCCGACTGGATTACTGCATCAGCATCCTTTCTGATATCCCAACCTCCTGTCCTTCCACACTTTAGTCTATACTCCCCTCTGCTGCCCGGATTATCTTTCTACAGAAACGATTTGAGCATGTCACCCCTTTCCTCAAAAACCTCCAGTTGTTGCCTATCAACCTTCATATGAAGCAAAAACTCCTCACTTTTGGCTTCAAAGCTCTCCATCACCTTGCCCACTCCTACCTCACCTCCCTTCTCTCCTTCTACAGCCCAGCCCACACACTCTGTTCCTCTGCCACTAACCTTACCATGCCTCGTTCTGGCCTGTCCCACCGTCGACCCTTGGCCCACGTCCTTCCTTTGGCCTGGAATGCCCTGCCTCCTCACATCCACCAAACTAGCTCTCTACCTCCCTTCAAAGCCCTATTGAGAGCTCACTTCCCCCAGAGACCTTCCCAGACTGAGCCCCCCTTTTCTCTGCTCCTCCTCCTCCCCTTGCCATCGCCCCAACTCCCTCACTCTGCTGTAACACCTTCCCCACCCCACATCACTTGTGTATATTTGTACATATTTATTATTCTACTTAATGTGTATATGTTTATAATTCTATTTATCTATTTTATTGCTATTTATGCCTGTCTACTTGTTTTATTTTGTTGTCTGTCTCCCCTTCTAGACTGTGAGCCCATTGTTAGGTAGGGATTATCTCTGTTGCCGAATTGTACTTTCCAAACACTTAGTACAGAGCTCTGCTCACAGTAAGTGGTCAATAAATATGATTGAATGAATGAAGTTCAATATACTTATCATGATTTATTTATATCTGTTTCATAAATTTTAAAGGTATTGAATTGATAAACAGCTTGAAACTCTCATCCTCTCATGATCAATTTGTAGTCCAAAATCTAATACTGTGACAGTATTTACTTTACTGAGTTTTTTTTTTTTGGCCATCTTTCCCACGGAATTAACTACTCCTTTTAAATAAATGGTCTTTGTCATTGGATTCATGTATTTTTGGTATATTATTATTTATTAACTTGCTACTTTATGTAATAAGGTAAACTCCAAATGCCTGAAAAAAAAAATGAAGGCAGCAAAAGGCATTTTTAATTATGGATTGCAGTCACACCTGCAAACATGAATCGAGTATCACTTTCAATATCACTTGCCCACACCTATCAACATATGCAGATGGAGGAAAATGCACCTTCCTCATTAGAATATGTCCACTGGAAGAGAACTAGTATATTTGGAGATTTTGCTGTGCTGTGTACTGAGATTTGTAGTGCTCTGGCACTTAGCCTCCTGCATTTCTGTCAGGCCTGCTATGACATGCTTTAGCTTCCACTGAAAAGCTCAGGGGGGTAGTTGCTCTGGTGGGACAGCTGACACAACTTTTCCCTATTTGGGGAAATGTTTTTACAGTTAGTCTCTGAAACAGGGACGAGGTACCTGCTACTTCCCTGTCAGATCAAATCACTCCCCTACAAATGAAAGATTTGTTGTCAAAATTAGAATTGCTTTAAGGTGGCATGTCCATTTCACTAAACTCGCCCGCAACCTTGGGTCTCAATTAGGTCCATTACTCCAGCGCTGCCCTCGGGGTTCCATCTCCCCTTGTTAAAAAGAATTAATTGGAGGTACATTTTTGTACATAGATGCATTTTCAATATAAGAATACATATGCCGAGTACTCTTTAATATATTAACATATTTTAATTTTATTATAACAGAATTAGACTTCAATTTGAATACAGTTGTCCTTCATATTTGAAGAGAACACCACTGACTGCTAAGTTCACCTATATACGCATGAGTGCTGAAAAAACTATTGTGGGATCCTTAGTGCTGGCACAATGGGTACACAAAAAGGTTGTACCTGTTGTGTTGTACTTAATCTTTGTAGCGTCTGGTGCTGTTTTCTCTTTTGCTTCCTTGTCTCTCTTTCCATGCCACTTTAAGAGTATAGGAAATTTTCTAGAATGCTTGGAAAATTAATGATTCAGGTCCCTAGATTTTTATATGAAAATTTCATTTTTAAACTATATCGTTGTTTTTAATAATTCATTTTCAAAATAATTAATATACTAAATATCTCCATGGATAGTTCAAGGATTAAGTGAACTGGATATTTAAGTATTTGACTTTTATTTTTAATAATTTCAATTAAAATTCAATTAATCATATTATTCTGTCTCCATTAATTGCATTGATTGTTTTTCACACTATTTTGCATGGAGTTAACTCACGAAATAAATTCAAAATTTTCCAGTCATAATAAAAGTGAAAACTGCTTGGCAAACTTTAAACTGGTCTGGTTAGTTTCTTCAAAATTATTGTAACCCATCTTTTAGTTTGGTTGATTACCTTAAACATGACAAAATTAATTATCATGATAATTTCCTAGATAGGACTGGGAATGGAATAACACATTTAAATTAATCTCTCTCATGGGCCTTTAATGAAAAATCAATCATTTTGTCTTGGTACCCTGGAGAAAACCAGATATATTCCTGAATTAGTTCTGTTTGCAATGAAGAGAACCCAAAAGTGTTGGCTCCCGACAATATGCATGGTAAACAGTTGCTAAGAGCAGTATGCAGCATGGTAGAACAAATGTCTCCCATTATCCCAATGTTTGGCACTCTAATCTTGTACTGCCTTATCAAAATGGCTACTATACATATGCGGATTAACCTGCACCCATGTCTCTCTGGACATGCATGGCAGTGAGTTTAGTTTTATTTTTACATAGTTCCCCTACTTCCCTACCCCCAGAAATAAAGGAGCCCTTTAAAATATATGCATCTTTTCATTAATCTAAGTGACATTTGTCTATCTCTTCCCTCTACATGGGAGCATTTGATTCTGAGGGTCCAAAAATTATCTTCATTCTTAACCATTACAACAGATGGTTTAGGGTGGGGGTCCAGTGCAGGAGTGGTTGCTCATCATTTGGTAGTCCCCAGGGCACAGGATTGCAGCTCCGCCATCCAGAACAAGTGACTGGATCCTGGGTGAAGGCAGGGTGGGAGACATGGATAGTTGGTTGCAGGAGTGCTTTATATGTGTAGGGCTAGGGAAACTGAGATCTGAAAGAAAACAGAACCACCACAAGGTGGTGGAGATAGGTTTCCATGCTCAGAGAAGGAATCTGAGCCTCTCAAGCTCAGCTATTCCTGAGTTGGGGTTCCTGGGGTTGACAAGGAGGCACTTCATGGTCCTGTAACCCTAACTCCATTCTCACCCATTAAGAAGCAGCAGAGGAGAGTAAGCACTTGAATCTCTGAGATACAGCCTTGGGAGCACATGAGATGTGATACTCCTGCCACCCGCCACTCCCTCCTCCTTCACTTAGGGAAGAGAGGGAAAAGATGGAGGGGAGCCAGCTGAAGTGGGCTGAAGTAGGAGATGTGCACAGAGCAGCCAGGAAGGAGGGCAAAGGAAAGGAAAGCAGTGAGGGCCCCAGGGGCTGGAGCCCACTACTTGGGGAAAGGCATAAGAGACTCAGCCATGAGAATTGCTTATTCTGTGGTCCAAGCAGTTTGCAACCAACTGTTCTTACTGGGTGAGTGTAGAGATAGAGATGGGGGGTGCTGAGTAAATCTGAATAATAATTAATAATAACAATTATAGTATTTATTAAGCACTTACTATGTGCCAAGCACTGTTCTAGGCACTGGGATAGATACCAAGGTAATGAGGTTGGACACAGTCCCTGTCCCACATGGGGAGCATTGTCTTAATCCCCATTTTATAAATGAGGAACTGAGGCACAGAGAAGTTAAGCAAGTTGTCCAAGGTCACATAGCAGACAAATGATGATGATGATGATGGTACTTGTTAAGCACTTACTATGTGTCAAGCACTTTTCTAAGCACAGGGTTAGATATAAATTAATCAGGTTGTCCCATGTGGGGCTCACAGTCTTAATACCCATTTTATAGATAAGGTAACAGAGGCAAAGAGAAGTTTAGTGACTTGCCCAAAGTCATGCAGCTGACAAGTGGCAGAGCTGGCATTAGAACCCACGTCCTCTGACTCCCAAGATCATGTGCTTGCCACTAAGCCATGCTGCTTCTGAAAAGTGCTATTTCACAGTGTGGTAAAACGGCATGACAAGATGCTGTCACATAATGGACACAATTAATGCTCCATAATTCACTCATTCATTCAATAATATTTATTGAGCACTTACTATTTGCAGAGCACTCTACTAAGTTCTTGGAATGTACAATTTGGCAACAGATAGAGACAATCCCTGCCCAATAATGGGCTCACAGTCTAAACAGGGGAGACAGCAAAGCAAAATAGAACAAAATAAAACAAGACAACATCAAGATAAATAGAATCATGGAGATATACACCTCATTTACAAAAAAAAATAGGGTAATAAATAATTTATACAAATAAGCACAGTACTGAAGGGCAGGGAAAGGGGAAGAGCAGAGGGTGGGAGGAGGGGATGGAGGGGGAGAGAGAGCAGAGGTAAAGGGGGGCTCAGTCTGGGAAGGCCTCCTGGAGGAGGTGAGCTCTCAGTAGGGCTTTGAAGAGGGGACGAGAGTTAGTTTGATGGATGTGAGGAGGGAGGGCATTCCAGGACAGCGGTAGGACGTGGACCAGTGGGACAGGAGTGAACAGGGGACTGTGAGAAGGTGAGCGGCAGAGGAGCAGGGTGTTTGGAGTGGGCAGTAGAAAGAGAGAAGGGAGGTAAGGTAGGAGGAGGCAAGGTGATGGAGAGCTTTGAAGCCAAGAGTGAGGAGTTTTTGTTTCGTGTGAAGGTTGACAGGCAACCACTGGAGGTTTTTGAGGAGGGGAGTGACATGATCAGAGTGTTTCTGTAGGTAGATG
The DNA here is from genome assembly GCF_004115215.2 of Ornithorhynchus anatinus. Classification (NCBI taxonomy): domain Eukaryota; kingdom Metazoa; phylum Chordata; class Mammalia; order Monotremata; family Ornithorhynchidae; genus Ornithorhynchus; species Ornithorhynchus anatinus. The sequence continues at coordinate 116,113,225 of NC_041729.1, forward strand.
ATCCGGGCAGCAGAATGAAGAATAGACTGGAGTGGGAAGAGACAGGAAGAAGGGCGATCAGAGAGGAGGGAAACTGAGATCACAATAATCAACTCATAATAATCCAGTCGGGATATTATGAGAACTTCTACAAGCACTATAGCAGTTTGGATGGAGAGGAATGTTGTCATCACACTAGATTCTGTATATGTCATGGTGTGATATGTCATATGTCACATCAGGGAGAAAATTGAACCCCCACCTCAGAGTGCATGGAATCTCAAATCTGTCCTGGAATCTGGAGTCCTTATGCTCCTAAATGTATGATTGGGAATGGACAACGCAGATTTGAAAACTGCTGCAAGTCACCTCACCTCTAGATCAAAAGTCCAGTTACAAAATTTACATGGCTAAATAGTCCACTAAAAAGGAAAGTTGAGTATATAATGGCAGTTGCTAGGATAGACACAGTCTAATGTTTTTTCAGTTTGGCCAACTCATAATTATTTAAAAAGTTGAGTATGTCTTTTTAGAAATTTCTCCAAAAAGAAACTGTCCATTATTTGCACTTGCTTGAAGTATTTATGGACCTTTTTCTTTGACTGTGTTATTTATATTATAGGATGCTTTTGTTCAATAGTTCATGTAGGTTACAGAGTATTCTCAGATCAAAGCAATGCCTACTAAGAGTCATCTGGGTTTCTCAAGTTAGGATTTTAAGCCAACAAAAGAGAGAAGCAGCGTGGCTCAGTGGAAAGAGCATGGGCTTTGGAGTCAGAGGTCATGGGTTCGAATCCCCGCTCGGCCACTTGTCAGCTGTGTGACTTTGGGCAAGTCACTTAACTTCTCGGTGCCTCAGTTACCTCATCTGTAAAATGGGGATTAAGATTGTGAGCCCCACGTGGGACAACCTGATTCCCCTGTGTCTACCCCAGCGCTTAGAACAGTGCTCGGCACATAGTAAGCGCTTAACAAATACCAACATTATTATTATTATTAGATTTTCTGTCACCAAGATGATGAAAGGAAAGGACATGCATGGCTACTACTCACTGTGTACTGATGATGTGAAAATAAGAATCAAAAGCAAAATATGATAGTCAGATGTGATTGCATAGGAATACCTGAAGCCTGAAAATGCAAAGGAATATTTTCAAAAGGGGTAATCTATATAGATCAACTGCATTTTAAAATGAGCTGAATCTCATTGCCTTAAGATGCCTAGGAAAGATGCTACAGAATTGGAGCTTTGTTCCAGATAACTGACAGCCCTGGACAAGACACGTGACAGTGTTAGCTTCTAAGTTTATTTGGAGGGTGAGACAGTTTGAGAAGCAGAATCACTAGTGGGGCAATATTTAGCTCTATAATACATCTTCATCCATTCCCATGCAGAAAGATGATCCAAGATAGCTGACAGCTGGACTTGGTGAGGGCAGTGTGATTATAAACTCTCAAATCAGAGGTCCAGTTGAAAACTAGAAAAAGAAAGTGAACAGGGAAGGAATGGACATTAGGGAAGGAATGAAAAAAAACTCCATTTCCTAAGTGGCCAATTGCCTACATTTTTCAGCAGGCATTGAGGTTTTCTTGGAGGACCTACCTACCTCAAGCAAGGGTCAGTTTCAGTCATTGTCTTATTTCACTGACTTACTTCTCTAGGGCAGAGTCAAAAACTTCATCTAATTTCCTGGCTAGGGTGCAGAAAGGTATTTACCACTTTTGGAAACAAGTCTTTTCATGTGGTATGTTTTCTTTTTTTATTTAAACAATATTTGGAGGGAAATGGTAATTTATTTTGGGGTTGTTTAAATTTTTGTGTTAACTTTTTCCATCTTTTCCTGAAAAAAACTAAGCAAAAGTGACCTGGCTGTAGGATCTAGCTTGAACACATGGTAAAGTTGTTTACATTTTTTGTAGTCTCTTGTTTTGGTGTACTGTATAAGTTTTCATTTGTGTAATTTTTACATTAATCTCCTCTTGCATTCTTTCCAGTTGTTTTGGTGATTAACATACTTGTAATGAGATGTAATTAATGGGAGTTTTGCAACTCTTCAAAGTAGTTATAGTGTTTTTATTGGAGCCTTTGTCAGAATCTATAACTTCCCTTGTCCTTCTGCTGTCCAATATGCTCATGTCTCCCTATTCTAAAAAAAATCCCACCCTTCTCCCTACATTTCCCTCCAGATATCACCCCTTCTCTGTCCTACAATTCCTCTCTAAATGCCTTGAGTGAGTTGTTTACATCCAGTGCCTCAATTCCTCTCCTCCAATGTTTGCCAAGAAGCAATGTGGCTTAATGAAAGAGCATGAGCTTGGGAGTTGGAGGACATGGGTTCTAATCTTTATTCTGTCACTTATCAGCTGTGTGACTTTGGGCAAGTCACTTAACTTATCTGTGCCTTGGTTACTTCATCTGTAAAATGGGGATTAAGGCTGTGAGCCCCATGTGGGACAACCTGATTACCTTGTATCTACCCCAGCACTAGAACAGTGCTTGGGACATAGTAAGTGATCAACTAATACCATCATCATCATCATCTTATCTGGCTTGTGCCCCCATCAGTCCCCTGACACTGCCCTTGCAAAGGTCACCAATGATTTTCTTGCCAAATCTATGGGCCTCTTTATTCTATCCTTATTTTCCTCAATTTCTGTCTTCAACACAGTGGACCACTCCCTTTTCCTGGAAAAGGAAAATGACAACTTCTCTGTGACAACTAGTGACAACTGGAAAGTGACAACTTCTCATTCTAGGCTACAAGGCTCTCCATCACCTTGCCCCCTCCTACCTCTCCTCCCTTCTCTCTTTCTACTGCCCACCTCCTCTGCTGCCCACCTCCTCACTGTCCCCCGTTCTCACCTATCCCGCTGTCGACCCCTGGGCCATGTCCTCCCATTGTCCTGGAATGCCCTCCATCATCACCTCCGCCAAACTAATTCTCTTCCCCTCTTCAAAGCCTTACTGAGAGCTCACCTCCTCCAAGACACCTTCCCAGACTGAGCTTCCCCTTTTCCCTCTGCTCCCTTTGCTGCCTCTCTACCCCCCTTCACCTCCCCTCAGCTAAGCCCCCTTTTCCCCCCCCTTCCCTCTGCTCCTCCCCCTCTCCCTTCCCCTCCCGTCAGCACTGTGCTCATCCGCTCATTTGTATATATTTTTATTACCCTATTTATTTTGTTAATGAGATATACATCCCCTTGATTCTATTTATTGCTATTGTTTTAATGAGATGTGCATCCCCTTGATTCTATTTATTGCTATTGTTTTGTCTGTCTGTCTCCCCCGATTAGACTGTAAGCTCATCAATGGGCAGGGACTGTCTCTATCTGTTGCTGATTTGTACATTGCAAGCACTTAGTACAGTGCTCTGCACATAGTAAGCGCTCAATAAATACTATTGAATGAATGAATGCAACATTATCCAGAATTTGGCTTTACTGTCAGTGTCCCCTTATGATTCTCCTCCTTTCTGTCTGCTCATTCTTATTCTCTTTCATGAGCTCCAACTCTGCCTCCTACCTAACTGTAGACATCCCTCAAGGCTCAGTTCTGGGTCCCTTTCTATGTAAATGGAGACATTTACACTAACTCCCTTGGAGAATTTATTCCACCCATGGTTTCAACTGCCTCCTGCCTTCAGCACATCACTATGTGGATGTCCCATAGCCAAAGCTTAACTTCTTGTCTTCTCACCCAAATCCTGTCCTCTTCCTGACTTTCCCATCACTGTAGACAGCAAACTTCTTTCACACCAACCTCAGTCCCATACCACTTACATTCATAACCGTGATTTATTTATTTACATGAATCTCGATCTCACCCTCTAGACTAAGCTCATTATGGGCAAGGAACAAATTCACCAACTCTGTTATATTGTACAAACTATTGATTGATCTTTCTGCTGTCCTTTGTTTAGAAGGGATCTTTATAAAAATCAAGAGAGAAAAGGTAAGATCTTTCTTCATATCTCAAACACTTATCTGATCTTGTCCTTCTTACTCCTTCCATTATTTATATACTATATGCATATGCATATATTTGATGTCTGTGTCCCCCAATAATTGTTAGCTTCTTTATGATTAGAGAATGTGTATTTTTTATCTATCATATTTATTGAATACATTTGCAGAACACTGTACTAAGCACTTGGGAGTACAATATAATAGAGTTGGTAGACTTGGTTCCTGCCCATAATGTGTTTACAGTCTAGAGAGGGAGACATACATTCATATAAATAAATTTAATTAAGGTTATGAATGTAAGTGCTATGGAGTTGATGGAGGGGTAAATAAAGGAAGAAAATCCAAGGGCCAGGGTGATGTAGAAGGGAGTGGGAGAATAGGAAATGTGGGTTTAGTTAGGGAAGGCCCCTGGAAGAAAATGTGCTTTCAATATGGCTTTTAAGATGGAGGGAAATGATCATCTCTCTTCATGGGTATGAAGAGAGAGGCCATTCCAGGCAAGATACAAGATGTGGGTGAGAGGTCAATGGTGAGATAGACAAGATTGAGGTACAATGAGTAGGTTGGTATTAGAAGAGTGAAGTGACTGGACTGGTTTCTAGTAGGAAATCAGGAATGTTAGATAGGAGGGGAAAAGTTAATTAAATGCTTTAAAGTCTATGGAAAGGAATTTTTGTTTGATGCAGAAGTGGATATGTTAACCACTGGAGGTTCTGGAGAAGTGGGGAAATATGGGCTGAATGGTACTGTAGAAAAATAACCTGAGCAGAAGAACAAAGTAATGACTGGACTGGAGAGAGACAGGGTAAGTGAGTTCAACAAGGAGGCTGATACAGCATTCAAGGCAGCACAGGAAAAGTGCTTGGATTAGCATAGCAGTTTGGATGCTGGGGCGAGGGCAGATTTTAGCAATGTTGTGAAGGTTGAGCTGACAGAATTTGGTGATAGTGACTATATGAGTTGAATGAGAAAGATGAGTCAAGGATAATGATAATAATAATAATAGCGGTATTTGTTGAGCACTTGCCATGTGCCAGGCATTATACTAAGCACTGGGGTGGATATAAGCAAAGCAGGTTGGACACAGTCCCTGTCCCATACAGGGCTCACAATCTCAATCCCCATTTTAGGTGAGTGAGGCACAGAGAAGTGAAGTGACTTGCCCAGGGTCACAAAGCAGACAAGTGGTGAAGCCAGGATTAGAACCCATGACCTTCTGACCCCAGGCCCATGCTCTATCCAATTATGCCATGGTTTAGGTCTTGTGACACAGGGAAGGTGGTGATGTGGACTACAGTAATGAGAAAGTAGTGGGGAGTCCAGGGTTTGGGTGGGAGTATTAGAAGTTCAGTTTTGGACACGTTAAATTTGAGGTGTCATGGAACATCCAAGTAGAGATGTCCTGAAAGCAGGAGGAAATATGAGACTGAATTAAAGGAGAGTGATCAGGGCTGGAGATTTAGATTTGGAAATCATCCACATAGAGATTGTAGAGGTGGAAGCCATTTGAGAGAATGAGTTCTCAAGGGAAATGGGTGTACGTAGAGAATAGAATGGGACCCAGAACTAGGTCTTTAGAGACTCTCACCTTTATGGAGTGGGAGGCAGAGAAGTCCATGAAAGAGACTGAAAATAAGTGGCCAAAGAGATAGGGGGATAACCAGAAGAGGGCAGTGGCAGTGAATCCAAGGTTGGATAATATTTCTAGTAGAAAGAGGTAGTCGACAGTGACGAAGGCAGCAGAAAGTTCAAGGAGGATTAGGATGGAGTGGAGGCTAGTGGATTTGGCAAGGAGATCATTGATGACCTGTGCAAGGGCAGTTTATGGGAAGTGAGTGGGTGAAATATTGGAGGGAGTCAAGGAGAGGAAGTGGAAACAGAAGGTGTAAAATATCCGTTCAAGGAGTATGGAAAAGAATGGTAGGAAGAAGATGGGAAATAAGTGGAGTGAGCTGCGGTGGGGTTATTTTTTTTTAAGATGGGAGAGATGAGCACGTTTGAAAGCAGTGGGGAAGAACCTATTAGAAAATGAACAGTTGAAGATGGCAGTCAGGTAGGGAAGAAAGGATGGGGAAAGTGGATAAGTTTTGAAGGAATGGGGTTGGAGGCACAGGTAGAATGGTTGGATTTTTAAAGGAGGATGGAGATCATCTCTGGAGATACTGAAAGATGGGACAATTGAAGAAGGGGCAGGAGGAAGGAAGGACTGGAGAGGATTAGAGAGATGTTTTAGGGAGATCACACCTGATGCTTTCAATTTTCTCAATAAGTAACAATAATAATATTTGTACTTATTAATGTTCTCTTATGTGCCAGGCACTGTTCTAAGCTCTGGGGTAGATATGAAATAACTGGGCTGGACACAGTCTTGTGTCCCATAAGGCTCACAGTCTTAACACCAATTTACGGATGAGAAAACTGAGCCACAGAGAAATTAAGTGACTTGTCCAAGGTCACACAGCATACAAGTGAATGAGCTGGGATTAGAACACAGGTCTTTCTGATTCCCAGGACCATGCTCTATCCACTAGGCAATACTGCTTAAAAATATGAATTTTTTTTTTAAAGTACATGGCCAGACATGGGGGAGTTGCTAGGACAGGAAATACGAGGAGGGAGTTGAATGTCTGAAGCAAATCGTGAGTGCAGCAGAGCTGGGAGTCAGTAAAGGTGGGGAAAAAAATGTTGCCAGGCAAGTAAAAGGTAAAGCAGGCAAGGATGGAGTGAGTTGGATGAGGTCAACCTGATAATCTGGATTTCTGCCAGCAGTGCTCTGCATCACATGCTCAGCAGCACAGGAAGCAGACTGTGGGGCATCAAGGACTATGGATTATTGATAAAGATAGAGGGAAGTGAGTCAGATGGGATTAGTGGAAGGGGGGTAGTATCAAAGACATCAATTTGGTCATCAAGGGAAGGTAGTTTGGGTATGAAGACTAAATAGGGTTAAAATGGCTTGAGAAAATTGGATAGGTTCAGAAGACAGGACATATTTGTGTCAGGGGTGAGTGGGACAGAAGGCAGATGAGGTTTGTAGTCAGATAGAGAGATTTCAGAATTAGCGAGGGTAGAGACTGTACGTGACAACAGATAATGCGATCAAGTGTGTGTCCATGACAGTGAGGGTGATAGAGATAGATGATATAGGTTCAATGGATGGGGGAAGAGGTACAGGGGAGGGGAGGTGGTGCAAAAGTGGCACTGGCAGCAACTAGGAAGCCGATTCCTCCCTTTCATAGTAAGTCCTGGGCAATGGGAGAAGATGATCCTCCCTCTAAAGAGAGTGGCAGGGGAGGTGTCACTTGGGGAAAGTCAGGTTTCAGTGATGGTAAGGAGGAGCAGTGACTGGGTCAGAAACAGTCGGGGATGAAGGTAAGTTTTCCATTAATGGAGTGGGAATTGTAAAGGTCTCACTTGGCTGAGGGTGTGGGGAAAGGTGCTTGGGGAGGGGATTGAATGAGAGGTGGGGAGGTTTTGGATGGGAGTGAGCTGATGGGGCCAGCACAAGAGGAGGGGGCTGAACGGCATTGCTGGGACAGTTTAAGAAGCATGAGATGGGGGAGGTGAGTGGAGGCAGCACAAGGGTGGGAGGGGTTGAGTAGGGTGGGATGGACTAAGAAGGGAGGAAAGGGATGGGCTGTTTGGAGGGAGGGTATTGAGGGGACATGGTGGAGTCAGAGAAGTTTAAGGATTATAGGTGAGGTTGTCAGCAACAGTAACTGCTTAATCCAATGGCTCCATGCTTAATTTCTGAATTGAATGTGGTTTCTTGGGTCCTTCTTGAAAGTGAAGAGACAATTGTAAAATTACCACTATTACTATGACTACTACTAATACGACTGCAACTACCAGAGAAGTCAGCATTGAATTTTATGTGATGTTTATTTTTCTCAATTGAATAAGTGGTGAAAAATGCCTAAATGCGTGCTTTTATTTGTATATATAAAATATAAGTTTTCACATAGAAACTAAATGGAACTAAGATTTTTTTCAGGATTTGCAAGTGAATCAACTTGGCCTTCTTCCTAAATACAGTCAATAGTGGTTTGTGAGAAACAGGAGGATAGTGTTTTCCTGTGGCTATAGGGCATTCAAGTGAAAGCAGTCTCATCTTACCCTTATTGTGCATTTGGGAATTTTTCTGTGTCAGTTCTAATAACTTCATAGTTTAAACTTTAAAAAAGTTTAGATAAGTGAAAAGTTATCATGCTGGGAGTAGACCAGAGGATGGTAACTCTTTTGTACAGAAGAACCAAACAAAAATGAAACCTTGGATCAAATTGGTTACATAAAGAGCCAATCATGAAATTTTACATATATTCATTGTGAATCTAGTTGTTTTAAATGTTTTATCACGTCCTACCCCTGTGCAATGCTACTGAACAGTAACTAGGGCCAGAGCTACTCATGTTTATGGACCTCCCAAGCAACATCATTACTTTATATCAAACACAGCACAATAGGATAACTTCACTGTAGTTTATAGCTGCTTCACAGCAACTGCTGTTCTTAGCAACAGTTATTGTTGTTAGTAGGGAAGGAGAACAGGAGAAATTGAAAGGAGAATTAAGAAAGAAGTGGGGAAAGGAGGAAGGATGAAGAAAGGTAATTAGGAAAGGAAAAGGAGAAAGTGCAATGCGAAGGGCAGATGTTAGTCTCTTCTACCTTCCATCTGCCACCCTCCCAACCCCACCCTTTCCAAGGTGGGTATGGGGTGAGCATTCTGAATGCCGTGTTCTAAATGGCAAGGTATCAGGCTGAGCTGGAGTTGCCTGCCAAGCCCTGCTGACCCAAAAGGCAAATGGGCCAAGGGTCTAGATTCAAAAAACAGAGAAGCCAGCTAATGTACCATGGGCAAAATCCAAATATATCAATAATAGTGGCTACAATGCACACATTAGGCATGTAGTCCACTCTATACTAGAGAAGGCAGACTGTGGTTTAAGTATGAACTGAAATTAGTCAAGGAGCTCATCATGTGTGCCCTGTACAATTTTAAATTGGCCATAATGATGAAACAAACCAAAAAAAAATCAAAATGGGTTTTAAATTCAAGCCATGAGAAATGTTATTAATCCTAACACTAAACAACACAGAAGTCTAAATACTCTCAATGAGGCAAGAACAACAATACAGACAAAGCATTAGAAATTTTCAAAAATGCAGTTGGAGTGAAAATACTCCTGAACCAACTTTATTACTCCAAGGCAGGCATTCATTCAATCATATTTATTTACTGAGTACTTATTGTATGCAGAGCAGAGAGGAAAAGACCCAGCAAATTGGAAGCCACAACAAAGACCATTTGTATTTACTTACTCATTATCTTTTCCTCTTCTCCTAATTACCATCATACAAAGCTATTATTTATTAAGCAACTGCAAGTATCATGACCATTTTCACTATGCATTACACTAACCATTATGGAAATTACAGATGTCTCCAAGCAGCTCACATTCTAGTGAGAGGAGACTAAAATCACACAGAAAATGAACTAAATTTAGCCACCATTAAGGCCTGAAGAGGCCTTGGAGGGCCAAGAAAGAAGGGATTCTTTCCCCAGCAAGCTCAGTGTTACAGCTTATACTGACCCGTTTTCCCTGAGCTGCCACTTAGATTACTTATTTCTCACCAGTGACAAAAAATGAATTTGAAAGGTACTTCCATAACTGGAAATTTGTTTCAGGGATTTTAATTGGAAATCTTCTAGATTTCAGTAAGTAGTCTGATTTTCATTTGCCAAACATAGCTCATAAATTGGACTTTTAGTAAATCTGTTTCTATAACCACAGTTTTTCTTCAGAGTACAGGTAAAGAAAGGATACAAGAAGTACTGTCTACAGCAGGAAAATATGATGATTATTACTAATCAATCAATCATATTTATTATTTACTGTGTGCAGAGCACTGTACTGACAACTTGGGAGAATATGACATCATAGAGTTGGTAGAAACATTCCTATACTGATTAAATAGAAGTTTCATTCACTAGCTTGTAATATTCTTGCCAGCTCTATGTATAGTAAGTACTCAATAGGTACCATTAATTAGCTGATGAAAGCAAAAAAGGCTAGAATTTTGCATTTTTAAAGAAAGGCATCAGAGTACAATAAAAGCATTTCTGTATGGTAATTATATTGTGTTTAAAAACCATGTCAACCACAAATTCCTATTTTCCCCTAAAACCCATAAGCTGAACATTTGTGGTGCCAATGTAAACAGAAAAGAGTATTTTACAAGGAAAGGAGTATTTTACAATGAAAGTGTCATGGGACATCATGAAGTTACATAATGATATGTGGCCTTAGGCAAAATTCTCTTAATTTCCCTGTGCCTCAGTTACCTCATTTGTAAAAACGTATATATTAAGACTGAGAGTCTTGTCCAACCTGATTAGCTTATATCTACCAGGGAGCTTAGTACAGTCTTTGGCACAGAGTAAGTGCTTAACAAATACCATTAAAAATAAAAAAAAAAACAAAAAAAAACTAGGCATCAGCATGTAAGGATGACTGCTGACAAGCAACATGGCTTAATGGAAAGAGCGCAGATCTGAGAGTGAAAGGACCCTGATTCTCTTCTTGGCTTTGCCACTTGCCTGCTGTGTGATCTTGGGAAAATAACTTAACTTTTCTGTACCTCAGTTTCCTCCTCTGTAAAATGGGGTTTGAATTCCTGTTCTCTCTCCTAATTAAAATAATTACAGAATTTGTTAAACGTTTATTATATTCCAGGCTCTGTATTGAGCTCTGGATGGATACAAGCAAATCGGATACAAGCAAATCCCTGGTCCCACGGATCAGGGACCACATCTGAGCTGATTAGCTCATATCTACCTAGTACTTAATCAGTGAACCATCTTTATTGAGTACTATTAAGAGCACTGTACTAAGCACCTGGGAGAGTTTAATGCAACAGAATTAGCAGACAAGTTCCCTGCCCATAACAAGTTTACTGTCTAGATGGGGAGACAGCCATTAATCTGAAAAAATAATTTATAATATATCTAATTTAAAGATACATACCTAAGTCCTGTATGGTTGGGAGGAGGAAGGAGGGCAAATATCAAATTTCTAAAGGTCACAGATCAAAGTGCATAGATGACACAGAAGGGAAAGCTAGACAGGGAAAAGAGGGCTCAATCAGGAAAGTCTTCTTGGAGATGATGTGGCCTTAATGCTTTGAAGGTATAGAGAGAGATTGTCCTTGTAGATAGAGGGGAAGGGAGTTCCAGGCTGGGGGTGGGAAGGATGTGGGAAAGAGGTTGATGGGAAAATAGACAAGATCAGGGCACAGTGAGTACAACTGTTGCAGAATTGTACATTCCAAGTGCTTAGTACAGTGCTCTGCACATAGCACTCAATAAATACTATTGAATGAATGAATGAATGAATAAACTGGCACTAGAGGAGTGAAGTTTGTGGACTTGGCTGTAGTAGGAGATTGATGAGGTGACATAGGATGGGGCAAATTGATTGAGTGCTTTAAAGACAATGGTCAAGAGTTTTTGTTTGATTCAGAAATGGATGAGCATCCATTGTACGTTCTTGAAGAGTGGAGAGACATGGACTGAACAATTTTGTTGATAAATAATATGAGCAGCAGAGTGAAGTACAGATTGGAGTCAGAGAGACAAGAGGCCAGGAGGTTAGCATTGGAGGCAGATGTAGTAGTCAAGGCAGAAGAGGATAAGTGCTTGGATCAATGTGGAAACTGTTTATTAGAGAACAAAGAGCACATTTTAGCTGTGTTGTGAAGGTGGGACAGGTTTTGGTGACTGATTGAATATGTGGGTGGAATGAGAGAGATGTGTCAAAGACAATGCCAAGGTTATAGGCTTGTAATATAGGGAGGTACTGGTATTGTTTACAGTGAAGAAAAGAGAGTGGGAGGACTGGGTTTGGGTATGAGGATAAGGAGTTCAATTTAGGACTTTCTCTTAACTGTGAGATCTGAACCTCCCACAGGTGTCACTTCTGGCTCCTTGAGCAGTTCCACCAGTGTCACTTGTGGCACATACCCAATATAAATAACAAGACAAGATCTATAACAATGAACTACTGGTACATAATCTCCTAGGAATGAAGAGGCTATGCTCACTTTAACACAGTTACCCACAGTGGGACATGTGAGGAGAATGAATGATAGCAGGATATCCAAACAACTGCTGTAGGGTGAGCTGAAATTGAGAAATAGAAAAGAAGGAGGGTAGTGAAAGCATTTTAAGGACACAGTAAAACAAAGTTAATATCCCAGATGAAAACTGAGAAATGCTTGCTGAGGATAGATCTGCATGGCTCATTGCTATCAAGAAAGGAGTGGTTCTCCCTGAACCAAAGCTTCATATGGAAAGAGAGACAGAGGCAAATAGAAAACATTGCAAGTAGCTGCTAACATTGAGCATTCAACCTAAGAAGAGACAATCTTTTTATATGAAGAACATGGCCAGGACTGAGTCCCCCATTACTCTTTTTAGCCAGATGTGCACTGATGGGTGAACTTCACCTTCAGTGGTGTCTTAGAATATGAAGGAAGATATAAGTAAATATATTTAACAATATGTAAATTTATTTGAGTATATTTTAGATAATTTCAAATAATGCTTTAAAGATTTTAATTAAGGACAAAGAAAATAAGTAGATTTTAAAAAATTAATAAAGCATTTATCCAAATTACTATGGACAATAGTTTATATCATAAATATTTAAAAGATGATATAGGCTTTCCCATCAGATAGAGGCACAAACTAGTTTTACATCATATTTTACCTGCCTGCCCCTTAAAAATTTGTCACTTCTTAACCCAGCTCATTTTACTAATATACAAAAGGCTTTTAATTAAGGATAAACATTTTTTCTTTTATTTTTTATTTGATTAGTAACCAGATTCTTCTTCTTCACAATCCTTTATGCTGATACTGTCTTTTTAGCATAAATTAATGAGTGGTTGACTTTTTAAAAAATCATTTATATTTTACTAAACTAGAGGTGTTGAGAAGTGAGTGAATAAAGTTAGATCACATTCAAAAAATGTGAAAGCAAGAGTGCATAAGTATTTGTGTGTGTTTATTAGCTTAATTACATTAATGTTACTTAATATAGTTAATTTGGGAGAGTTTTCTTACTTCTGCATTATACATTGATGTCATACTAAAACTGTATTTCATCCTTATTGTTGTATGCAGTGATGCCAGTGAGAACAATTTTCTTGGTGACTCTGCCTTTATTAGTGCTGAATTACTTACACACAGTCAAATTATTTGTAGTCTGAAAGATCAAGTAAGCCCCAACTCTGCAATATCCAGTATTTCTGCAACATTGTTTATATCATTGTATTTATGAAGTCACACTTGGGTAGGTACAGTCTGCTGTCTTCCAGCCTTGAGAGTGTACCCTTGAAGAACTTCACATTCAAATAAATTGATGTAATATTAATCAATGACAAAACACGGTTTCTTTTTATTTCAGTTGTCTGCCTTGTTCCTATACAGGAATATATAGTGGGAAGATTGTTCCTTAATTCCTCAATATTGTTTCGATCAATGAAAATTCATGTTATGGAAAGACTTGACTGTAGGACTATTTTCTTTCTTAAGCTGTCGAGTCACCTCTGACCCATAACGACTCCATGGACACATCTGTCCCAGAATTGTCCACCTCCATATGCAATCATTCTGGTAGTGTATCCATAGAGTTTTCTTGGTAAAATTAAGGAAGTGGTTTACCATTGCCTTCTTCCACGCAGTAAACTCAACTCCTTCCCTTGCCACAGCTGCTCAGCACAGGTGAGTTTTGACTTATAGCAGATTACCTTCTACTCACTAGCCACTGGACAAGCTAGGAATGGAATGGGTATTCATCTGCTTGACTCTCCCTCCATAGCTGAGACAGGTAGAGTACTGGAAAATAAGATGGTGTTAAATCCCTAATTATTTCATCTTTTCTTCTGTGTTCTAGTAGTAGGAGTCAAAATGAATGCTATTGAATCCATGCTTCATCAGCATGGATCATGTATCCATGCTGCCATCAAAATCCCCTGCAATCTAGAGGTGGAGGACTATTTTACATACTGGCAAAGCAGAGGGTTATCAATTCTGTTTTTCCCAATGCTGTCAATAATAATAATAATGTTGGTATTTGTTAAGCGCTTACTATGTGCTGAGCACTGTTCTAAGCGCTGGGGTAGACACAGGGGAATCAGGTTGTTCCACGTGGGGCTCCCAGTCTTCAGCCCCATTTTATAGATGAGGGAACTGCGGCACAGAGAAGTTAAGTGACTTGCCCACGGTCACACAGCTGACAAGTGGCAGAGCTGGGATTCGAACTCATGACCTCTGACTCCAAAGCCCGTGCTCTTTCCACTGAGCCACGCTGCTTCCCGTGTTCCCATGCTGCTGTTCTAATATCTACCACTGCTCACACCCTTGAATAATAGAAAAATAGCACCTGGGTGAGACTGCATGAAAGAAAGTAATACACAGAGAGACATTCTTATAATATCCAATAGAACAAGAAAATCCTTTATACTGCACCCTCAGGCTGAGGAAAGAGAGCAAAGCAGAACACAGCTTTTACCTACTTGGAAGGGGGGGGGTTGCAGTTTAGTGTATGATCCTTTAATGTGCTGTGAATGAATGCCCAAGGGTGTAGAATATCTTGTGAGAGATTTGGAGGACAGAGTATAGTGAAATCTACAAGTCTATAGCTGACACTAAGCTCTTCCAGGTGGAGAAATGCTACACAGATGGATATAAACTGCAGGAAGATTGTAGAAAACTGAGTGGGCTGAAAAATGGCAGATGAATTTTAATGGGAGTAAATGAAGGTCATGCACCTAGGGAAAAATAATCCCAATTACAACTACATGATGGTAGGCTCTGAGCTATCAGCCGTGACTCGGGGTAATGAATAGCCACTGTTGACTAGTCTTTTAAATTCTTGATCCAATTATAAACAGGAGCAGCAATAGTAGCAGTTTTTGTATAACCACAACTACAAAATCAAACTAAATTCTGAGGATAATCAGGAAGGGAGATAGGAAGCAAAAGGGATAAATGTATTACCTTTTAAAAGCACCTTCAATATGCTGTGCAGTTCTGGTTGCCACATTTACTGTGTGGCATAATAAAGCATTGCTGAGCTAGGAAAGCTAAAACCAAAGGCAACTAAGATTATCAGGGGAGTAGCTTTCTATATGATCACTGATTGATAGATTGGGATTCTTCAGATTGGAAAGAGTGTCAAAGTCTTGAATGAGTGCCAGAATCTGCTACCTTCATTCTGGATTGATGCCCACATCCTCACTGGCCCTAGTTATAACTCTGCCCAAAGGTGACATTTAGAATCAGGATGTAAGTCGCCAACCTACATTCCTTGTTGCAAAGGCAGAAACGATTAAGGCTCAAAGATCAAGGGTCTACCATAGAACTGTCTTAACATCATAGCATTTTTATGATAACTAGGACTCTAAACAGCATTTCTAGATGGTAGGCTTTCTATCTTGGGTATGTAAACTAACAGTAAAGGAATGAATTAGCATTAGTGAATGGTAATGGAAGGAGGAGCATGACCTGGGGTACCCATGTGGCTCTTGTAATTGATCAGACCTTCCTTGGCCAGAGAGCGGGATATAGAAGATCCAGGAGAAGCACAAGAGACTCCTTGCCAGTCAAGTATTCCAGAGAATTATAGTCTTGCAAATGTTCCCTCTCAACACTCGAGTAATAATAATAATGACTGTGAGTTAAGTGCTTTTTATGTGCCAATTTAAGCACTGGGGAAGATATAAGGTAATCAGGTTGGACACAATCCCTGTACAACATGGAGCTCACAGTCGTAATCCCCATTTTACAGATGAGGTAACTCAGGCCCAGAGAAATGAAGCGACTGCCCAGTCAGACAGCAGGCATGTGGCAGACCTGGGATTTAAGCCCATGTCCTCTGATTCCCAGGTCTGTGCTCTTTCCACTAGACCATGCTGCAGATAAATAAGGTAATTTTCATATAGCAAATCAACTATAAATAATGTAGGCATATTCTGGATTCTGGACTCTGTACCGTACTTAAAATCTCAGTACATAGGACCGTAATTCATGATATAGAACATGACTTGTAGGCTCCACTACTAAAATTACATCCATATTTGCAGAGAAGCCAAGTGGCTCTCACTTCATCCTGCTTCCTCCCCTCTATTCCCTTCATTCATTCATTCATTCAATAGTATTTATTGAGCGCTTACTATGTGCAGAGCACTGTACTAAGCGCTTGTAATGAACAAGTCGGCAACAGATAGAGACAGTCCCTGCCGTTTGGCGGGCTTACAGTCTAATCGGGGGAGACGGACAGACAAGAACAATGGCAATAAATAGAGTCAAGGGGAAGAACATCTCGTAAAAACAATGGCAACTAAATAGAATCAAGGTGATGTACATTTCATTGACAAAATAAATAGGGCAATGGAAATATATACAGTTGAGCAGACAAGTACAGTGCTGAGGGGATGGGAAGGGAGAGGGGGAGGAGCAGAGGGAAAGTGAGAAAAGAGGGTTTAGCTGCGGAGAGGTGAAGCGGGGGTGGTAGAGGGAGTAGAGGGAGAAGAGGAGCTCAGTCTGGGAAGGTCTCTTGGAGGAGGTGAGTTTTAAGTAGGGTTTTGAAGAGGGGAAGAGAATCAGTTTGGCGGAGGTGAGGAGGGAGGGCGTTCCAGGACCGCGGGAGGACGTGGCCCAGGGGTCGATGGCGGGATAGGTGAGACTGAGGGATGGTGAGGAGGTGGGCGGCAGAGGAGCGGAGCGTGCGGGGTGGGCGGTAGAAAGAGAGAAGGGAGGAGAGGTAGGAAGGGGCAAGGTGATGGAGAGCCTTGAAGCCTAGAGTGAGGAGTTTTTGTTTGGAGCGGAGGTTGATAGGCAACCACTGGAGTTGTTTAAGAAGGGGAGTGACATGCCCATATCGTTTCTGCAGGAAGATGAGCCGGGCTGCGGAGTGAAGAATAGACTGGAGCGGGGCGAGAGAGGAGGAAGGGAGGTCAGAGAGAAGGCTGACACAGTAGTCTAGCCGGGATATAACGAGAGCCTGTAGCAGTAAGGTAGCCGTTTGGGTGGAGAGGAAAGGGCGGATCTTGGCGATATTGTAGAGGTGAAACCGGCAGGTCTTGGTAACGGCTAGGATGTGCGGGGTGAACGAGAGAGACGAGTCAAGGATGACACCGAGATTGCGGGCCTGAGAGACGGGAAGGATGGTCGTGCCATCGACGGTGATAGAGAAGTCTGGGAGAGGACCGGGTTTGGGAGGGAAGATGAGGAGCTCAGTCTTGCTCATGTTGAGTTTTAGGTGGCGGGCCGACATCCAGGTGGAGACGTCCTGGAGGCAGGAGGAGATGCGAGCCTGAAGGGAGGGGGAGAGGACAGGAGCGGAGATGTAGATCTGCGTGTCATCTGCGTAGAGATGGTAGTCAAAGCCGTGAGAGCAAATGAGTTCACCAAGGGAGTGAATGTAAATGGAGAACAGAAGAGGGCCAAGAACTGAGCCTTGAGGAACTCCAACACTTAAAGGATAGGAGGGGGAGGAAGCGCCAGGGAAGGAGACCGAGAATGACCGGCCAGAGAGGTAAGAGGAGAACCAGGAGAGGACGGAGTCCGTGAAGCCAAGGTGAGATAAGGTATGGAGGAGGAGGGGATGGTCGACAGTGTCAAAGGCAGCAGAGAGGTCAAGGAGGATCAGAATGGAGTAGGAGCCATTGGATTTGGCAAGAAGGAGGTCATGGGTGACCTTAGAGAGAGCAGTCTCGGTAGAGTGGAGGGGACGGAAGCCAGATTGGAGGGGGTCTAGGAGAGAATGGGAGTTAAGGAATTCTAAGCATCAATTGTAGACGACTCGTTCTAGGATTTTGGAAAGGAAGGGTAGTAGGAAGATAGGGCGATAACTGGAGGGGGAAGTGGGGCTAAGAGCGGGGTTTTTTTAGGATGGGGAGACGTGGGCATGTTTGAAGGCAGTGGGGAAGGAGCCATTGGAGATTGAGTGGTTAAAAAAAGAAGTTAAGGAAAGGAGGAGGGCAGGGGCGATGGTTTTAATGAGGTGAGAGGGAATGGGGTCCGAGGCGCAGGTGGAGGGGGTGGCACTTGTGAGGAGGGAGGAGATCTCCTCTGAGGATACTGCAGGGAAGGATGGGAAAGTAAGGGAGAGGGTTGGTGGGGGGGAGGGTAGAGGCGGAGGGGTGACTTTGGGGAGCTCAGACCTGATTGTGTTGATTTTCGTGAGGAAATAGGTGGCCAGATCATTGGGGGTGAGAGATGGGGGAGGGGGAGGAACAGGGGGCCTAAGGAGAGAGTTAAAGGTCCGGAACAATTGGCGGGGGTGACGGGCATGGGTGTCAATGAGGAAGGAGAAAAAGTCTTGCCTGGCGGAGGAGAGGGCAGAGTTAAGGCAGGAAAGGATAAATTTGAAGTGTGTGAGGTCGGCTTGGTGCTTGGACTTTCACCAGCAGCGCTCAGCAGCTAGAGCATAGGAGCGTAGGAGGCGGACAGAGGAGCTGATACAGGGCTGTGGGTTAGTGGAGCGAGAGCGGTGGAGGGAAAAGGGGGCGAGAGAGTTGAGATGAGTAGAGAGGGTGGAGTTGAGAGCGGAGACCTGATCATCGAGAGTGGGAAGTGAAGACAGGGCAGCAGGGTGAAGAGAGATGCTTTTGGAAAGACGGATGGAATCGAGAGAGCGGAGGTCTCTGTGGGGCAGTAGCGAAGATTTGCAGGGGGAGGGAGTGTGAGAGATGAGGCAGGTGAGAAGGTTATGGTCAGAGAGAGGGATTTCAGAGTCGATCAGGGAGGAGATAGTGCAGCGGTAGGAGATGACGAGATCGAGGGTGTGACCGAGTCGGTGAGTGGGCACGGTATGGTGGAGGAGGAGGTCGGCAGAGTCGAGGAGGGATAGCAGGCGGGCGGCAGAGGAATCGTCGGGTACATCCATATGGATGTTGAAGTCTCCGAGGATCAGAGTGGGCAGAGAGAAGGAAAGAAGGAAGGTGAGAAAGGGGTCAAGGTGGTTGAAGAAGTCGGAGGTGGGACCGGGAGGGCGGTAGATGACAGTGACAAGTATCTGGAGGGGGTGGTAGAGGCGAATGATATGGGCTTCAGTTTTCAGTCCTCCCAGTGAAGTTGAGCAAGAGATATCAAAAAGTCTACATCATATTTGATCCTCAATTTGTAAAAGAACAAGACCTACAAAGGTGTAATAAGGTTCCTAGTGTTATTAGTGACTATGCCATGGTGCATTCAAACACTAAAAATATCATGATAATTTAGCTGCATTTACAGTGAAAATGTGAATACATTCTATATAAGCTGGTGTTAAATCCCTAATTATTTCATCTTTTCTTCTGTGTTCTAGTAGTAGGAGTCAAAATGAATCCTATTGTATCCATGCTCCATCAGCATCATCATGTATCCATGCTGCCATCAAAATCCCCTTTAGAGACTACATGTCCCTAACTTACTTTGCTCTTGAATGACATTCACTTCCTGACATCATGAGGGCAAAACATTTTCAAATAAATTTTCCAAACTGAACAGAATTTGCAATGATCCAACATCTACAATCTATGAAGGAGACTGAAAACAATCAAATAGAGAATTAAGTAGGGATAAACAAGATACTAGGAAATTGAGAGAGAGAAGATGAGATGGAAAGGAAATAAAAATGAGATATAAAGGATGGAGACATAATTGAAGAAATGAGAAGAGAGATGTAATAAATAGGTTGGGAGGGAGAGATGGACAAAGTCAAAAGATTCTAAATGAATGAGTTGGGAGGTTGCTTTCCTAAAACAAAATATTTTCTAGCTGATGGGTGTAGGAGTTGGATAATGAGTGAGAGGAGTGGATGGGAGGTTTCTAGTAGAACAGAGCTAGTTTATTTGCATTTAGTATGCAGAATTTGACATTTTGTAGCTTGACTGGTTCTCTGTGATTTGGCACCCTAAATTTTTTACTGGTTTGCTCTCAGTAAGTAATCCTGTCCTATGATATGCTGTATCTGCATATGTTCTAGCAATGCCAAAAAGTGATTACATAGTTCCCAGCGCTTAGAACAGTGCTCGGCACATAGTAAGCGCTTAACAAATACCAACATTATTATTAGTAGATATTCAATAACAGGTTTTTCCACTACATTTACTGGACAGATTTCTACATGTGCCATCTTCCTTACTACATTATCCTAAACTTGGTGGGGGCATTTTATGACCCTGGCCAGCAAATATATGAACTGTATCCTTTGGCATTTTGACTCCTACTACTAGAACACAGAAAAAATAATGAAACAATTAGGGATTTAACACCAGCTTATTTAGAATGTATTCACTTTTTGACTGTAAATGCAGCTAAATTATAATGATATTTTTAGTGTTTGAATGCTCCATGGAACAGTAACTAACATCACTGGGAACCTTACTACACCATTGTAGGTCTTGTTCTTTTACAAATTGAGGATCAAAAATGATATAGACTTTTTGATGTTTCTTGCACTATTCATATTTTTCCTCTCTTCCAAACTGCATTTCTCAATCAACTGCATTTATTAAATACTTAGTACTAGGGTTTCACTGAATCATAATTTTGGTCTTTTTTAAAGTAAACAATACCTGTGATATCAATTTATAGAGATTTGTACTGAAAATAAATTGACCCATATCATGTATGCTATTTAATGAAGATACACTAGGTCATTAAGAGCTGAATTTTCCAGTATCTTCAACTTGAAAAAAATTTGAAGACTAGCTACTATTTTCTGTTGATGTTTCAAAGCACATGCCCCATTAGAATTTTCTAAATCATTCATAACACTAAAGGATGAATAATTATTTAAGTTGTATAAGCTTGCAATATCCAAGTTAAGCCAAGCAACATTCATTTAGGATAATATTTAATGAGATTGAGAGAAAAGTAGAATATAAGTTTTCATCAGATGTAGATTGATATATTGTGCAGTGAACTAGAAAATAATTTGAATAATCACAGTAATGAAAAAATGCTCTTCCAAGTAAAATGTACCACAAAAATTCCTAGACTATTTTCACGTATCACATTTATCACAAAGATGATTTAAAGTGTGAAAAGTGAGTCTAATGCATACAACTGCAATTAATGAATTAAAATTTGGAATTGTCTACATTTCCCACTGACACATCCTAGTATTTCCTAAATTTCACTATATTTCATTAATGTATATTCCAGTGTGGCTGGGCCTACAGATTTCTCATTGGTCTTTTCAGCAACACACATGCATTCAGTCAGCCAGTCAATCACATTTTTTGACTGCTTACTATGTGCAGAGCACTGTACTAAGCGCTCAGGATAGTACAATAATACAATACAATAAAATAAATATATAATAAGTAATACAATATGATACAATAAAAGGCACATTCCCTGCCCACAGTGAGCTTACAGTCTAAAGGGGGAGATAGACTTTAACATAAATAAATACATTTATAAGGAAACCCCACCATCAGTGGTGTTTTTTTTTTGTTCTTTGACTATAAAGGACAATTTTTTACAAACAAATTATATATTACAAATTTTATTTACTTATATGAACATCTATGTCCCCTTCTAAACTGTAAGCTCACTATGGGCTGGAACATGTGTGCTATGTCTGCACATGCAGAGATGTCTGAGAAGGGTGAGAGGGTCAAGGTAGTGGTGGACATAGTTTGGGTTATGAGAGAAAGATTTTGAAGAGATCACCTAGAGGCAACCAGTGTACTTCAGGAGGGAGTTAGAGGTCTGGAAATATTGTTGGAGCAAAGAGGTTGGGAGCTGATAGAGAGAAATGTGGCAACTGAGTTATTGCCCAATTGATTCACATGCATATTTCCTTGTGCATCTATATGTCTTTAAAGTATGATAGAATATAAGAAAGAAACCAAATTGAAGGTATTAAAATAATTATGTATTCCTCATAATGGCAACAGTCATCCAAATTCATCATTGCTATATCACAAGTACTAAATTTATTGTTAGAATTCAACTTGAATGCTTGGGAATGATACCCAAAAAGTAGCAGTGATTGGTAAATCTCCATATGTGCTCTTAAAAATTTGTTTGTCTGGAGAAAGGTCTTCATGAGATGACTGGAATAACATTATGAGAAATAATTAAAATTTATTTTCACAAAGAAACTAAGTATTCAGTAAAAAATTGATCCATCTATACAACAGAATTATTTGAAAACAGGTTTGTAGTTGCATGCATGCACAGTACTTCCATGTTCGTGTTTCCCACTCCTCAAGAATCTCCATTGGTTGCTCATCCAGCTCCATATCAGACAAAAACACTTTACCATGATCTTTAAAGCACTCAATCAGCTTGATGTCTTTTCTGTCTAATTTCTTAATATAACCCCACCCTCACAGTTTGCTTCCCTAAGGCCAAACTACTTACTGTACCTCAATCTCATCTATCTCGCTGCTGACCCTTTGCCCATGTCCTGCCTCAGGTCTGACACTTCCTCCTCTTTCATATATGTCCAGTGAACATTCCCCCGACCTTCCAACCCTTATTCAAATCACATCTCCTCCAAGAGGCCTTCCCTGATTAAGCCTTATTTCCCCTCTTCTCTTCCCCTTCAGTATTGCCCTTGCACTTTCATTTGTTCATTCAATCATATTTCCTGACTTATATTTCCTGACTCAGTTACTGTGTGCAGAGCTCTGTACTAGTGCTTATACAATACAATAATAAACAGACACATTGGCTGCCCACATTGAGCTTTGGATTTATACTCTTTTAGTATATGACATTTACCCACCTTCAGCAGCACAGCATTCATGTATAAATCTGTAATTATTTTTAGTGACTGTGTCCCCTTCAAGACACAGTAAGCTCCTTGGAGGGCAGGAATTTGTCTACCAACACTGTTATTTTGCACTCTCACAAGTTCTTAGTACAGTGCTTTGCACACAGCAAGTGCTCAATAAATACCACTAATTGATTGACTGATACTTCAATCACCAAAACACTTAACTTTTTTAATGGCATATTTTAAGTGCTTACTATGAGCCAGGCACTGTATTAAGCATTGGGGCAGATACAACCTAATCAGATGGGATACAGTCCATGTCTCACATAGGGCTCATACTCTTAATCCTCATTTTAGATGACGTAAATGAGCATAGAGAATTTAGTTGACTTGCCCAAGGTCACACAGCAAATTAAATTATCCAAACTTGGTTTCAATGACTCTGTTATCTCCTGGTTTTCCTCTTATCTCTCTGGCCATTCATTCTCAGTCTCTTTCGTGGGCACTTCCTCCCCCTCCCATCCCCTAACTGTAGGGATCCCTCAAGGGTCTGTTCTTGGTCCCCTTGTATTTTCCAACTACAGTCACTCCCTTGGAAAACTCATTTACTCCCACAAATTCAACTATAATTTCTATAATTTCTAGAAGCAGCGTGACTCAGTGGAAAGAGCATGGGCTTTGGAGTCAGGGCTCATGAGTTCGAATCCCAGATCTGCCACTTGTCGGCTGTGTGACCGTGGGCAAGTCACTTAACTTCTCTGTGCCTCAGTTCCCTCATCTGTAAAATGGGGATTAAGACTGTGAGCCCCACGTGGGACAACCTGATTCCCCTATGTCTACCCCCGCGCTTAGAACAGTGCACGGCACATAGTAAGTGCTTAACAAATACCAACATTATTATTATTATTATTATGTGGATGACTCCGAAATCTGTAACTCCTCCCTTGTTCTCTCTCCCTCCCTCCAGGCTCACATCTCCTCCTGCCTTCAGAACATCTCTACTTGGATGTCCTCCAAGCCACCTGAAACTCAACATGTTCAAGACAAAGCTTCTTATATTCCCTCCCAAACACTGTGCTATCCCTGACATTCCCATCAGTGTGGACTGCACAACCATCCTTCTCGTGTCACAAGCCTGCAAACCTGGTGTCATCTCTGACTCCACTCTCTCACTCACCCCACATATCCAATCCATCACCAAATCCTGCTGGTCTCATAGTTGCAACATTGCCAAGATCCACCCTTTACTCTCCATCCAAACTGCTACTACGTTAGTATAATCACTTATCCTATCCAGATTGGATTACTGCATCAGTCTCCTTTCTGACCTTCCAATCTTCTGCTTCTTCCCACTTCAGTCCATACCTCACACTACTGCCCAGATTATCCCTCTATGGAAATGTTCAGGGAATGTCACCCCCCATTCAAATATCTCCAGGGGTTGCCTGTCAACCTCCATATCAAACAAAAACTCTTCACTATTGGCTTCAGAGCTCCCCCTCACCTTACCCCTTCTTACCTTGCCTCCCTTCTCTCCTTCCACATCCCAGACTGCACACTCCACTCCTCTGGTGCTAACCTTCTCACCATACTTCAATCTCACCTATCCAACCGTAGACCCCCTGGTCCATGTCCTACCTCTGGCCTGGAAAGCCCTCCCTCCTCAAATCCACCAATCACTGTTCTCCCCTTCAAAACTTTACTGAAGGCTCACCTCCTCCAAGAGGCCTTCCTGATTAAGTCTCCCTTTTCCTCAGCTCCCCCTCTCTTCCATTCCCTTGACTCTCTCCCTTTGCTCTTCCCCTTCTCTCCCTGTCCCACAGCACTTGTGTATATATACATATCTATACACTTGTTTACTTGTTTTGATGTCTTCTCCCCACTTCTAGACTGTAAGCACAGTGTGAGCAGGATTTGTCTCTATTGCTGCACTGTAAGCATTCCAAGTGCTTAGTACAGTGCTCTGCATACTCAAATGAATTACCCTACACTGTTAGCAAAGTCTTAGTCACAGTGGCCCTGGACTATCTATGGATAACTTTGTAAACCATATGCTCTCCCAGTTGCAATGTGCTTTATCACCAAAGAGTACAGTATATTTAATAATAGTGATAATAATAGCAATTATAATATAATATTTGTTAAGAACTATGTGCCTAAGCACTGCAAAAGAAACAAGAGCATCAGGTCAGACAGTTCATATCCCACATGGGACTCACAGTTTTAGGAGGAAGGAGAATAAATATTTAATCCCCATTTCACAGATGAGAAAACTGGGGCCCAGAGATGACAAGTACCATACCCATGGTCAAGAAGCAGGCAAATGTTAAATGGTTAGAGTCAGGATAAAAACTTGGGTCCTCTGACTGCTAGGTCCATTCTCTTTCCATGAAGCAACATAGCGTGGTGGATAGAGCACAGGTCTTGGAATCAGAAACAACTGGGTTCTAATCCTGGCTCTGCCATATGTCTGTTGTGGAATTTGTTTAAGTCATTTAATTTCTCCGTGCCTCAATTACCTCATCTGTAAAATGGAGATTACGATTTTGAGCCAAAATCTGATTAGCTTGTATCTACCCCAAAATTTAATACAGTGCCTGGCACATAGTAAGAATTGAGCAAATCCTATAAAAAAAGAAAAAATGTCTTTTGCTGAACATCTGATTCTAGAGAAGTCAGGAAACAACAAAGAGATCCACATCCTGAGTATATATATATATATATATATATATATATATATATTTAGACATTGTTAGTAAACCTGAACTAATTCAGCTGAATTGGAGCCTACCTAAAAGGATAGAAATAAAGACAGAGGAAGTAAAATTAAATGTTTCTCTAATCATGGCTACCAGGTTAATCTGGTAACTCCACTGACCCAAATGCAATAAGATGCTGAAATTTCTGAAAACCCTGCTAAATCATAATTACATATTAGTTTGGATAAGAGATTGCTTTGATATAAAATAATGGTGAAAACATCCTCCAAAGAGTTGGCACTTGGCAATGATAGAATCATAACAGTGTTGTTATTTAATGATTCACTTACCTTAAAATGCTGGGAGGACCTGAATTTCTAGTTCAACAACTCACATGACAAGTGATCTAGACTCTGAAGAGCGAAGTATACTCTTTCAAAATGATCTACTGTGTATTTATAACCTTTCAACCAGGTGACAGATAATAAGATAATTGTATTAGCCTGGGGGTAATCTGATACTGATGAGACACTCTCATTTCAGCTGTAGGTCAAGTCTACATTTAAAATATATTTAAAAGTTTTCTTTCAGCTATTTTGACATTCCTAGTCACTAAGATAGCAAGTGTGGTGTACTTTGAATTTGGTATAGCTATTGAGTTAATAATCTTGGCATTTGTTAAGTGCTTACTATGTGCAGAGCACTGTTCTAAGGGCTGGGGTAGATACAGGGTAATCAGGTTGTCCCACGTGAGGCTCACAGTTAATCCCCATTTTACAGATGAGGTAACTGAAGCACATAGAAGTGACTTGCCCACGGTCACACAGCTGCCAAATGGCAGAGCAGGGAATCAAACCCATGACCTCTGACTCCGAAGCCCAGGCTCTTGCCACTGACCCATGCTGCCTCTCTGTATTGTATAAAGTTGTATAAAGTAAACATATCTGAAGTAGATAAAATAAAGTCTGAACCTAATACAATTGAGGAACAGTTTGGTTTAGTGAATAGAGACAGACCTGAGAGTCAGAAGGATCTGTTTTCTAATCTTACACCATTTTCATTCCTTCATTCATTTGATCATATGTATTGAGCAGTTACTGTGTGCTGAGTACTGTACTAAGTGCTTAGAAAGTACAATTCATCAATAGGGACATTACCTGCCTACACCTGGCTTACAGTCTAGAATAGGGAGGTAGACATCAAAACAAGTAAACAAGCATCAGTATAAATAAGTAGAAATATAGATAAATACACATATTTAAAAATACACATACAGTGCAAAATAACAGTGTTGTTAGATACATTCCTTCCCTCTACAGAGTTTACAGTCTTGATGGGGAGGTAGACATTAAAATAATTACAGATATATACATGAATGCTGTGCTGCTGAAGGTGGGTAAATGTCACATGCTTAAAGGGTATAAATCCAAAGCTCACTATGGGCAGGAAATATGTCTGTTTATTGTTGTATTGTACAAGCAATTAGTACAGTGCTCTGCCCACAGTAAGTGCTCAGTAAATTTGATTGAATGAATGAATGAAAGTGCAAGGGCAATACTGACTTAGAAAATAAGGGAAATAAGATTTAGTCAGGGAAGGCCTCTTGGAGGAGATGTGATTTGATTAAGGGTTGGAAAGTGGGGAGAGTGGTAATTGGACATATATGAAAGGGGAGGAATTGTCAGCACAGAGGCAGGACCAAAAGGAGCAAAACAAGCAAAAGGAGCAAGTCAGGGTGACAGAAGGGAGTGGGAGATGAATAAAAATGGGCATTAGTCTTGGAAGACCTCTTGGAGGAGATGTGCCTTCAATAAGGCTTTGAAGAGGGGAAGAGTAATTGTCAGATTTGAGGAGGGAGGGCATTCCAGGACAGAGGCAGGGACGTTCTGGGGGTCAGTGGAGAGATGGGTGAGATTGAGGCACAGTGAGAAGATTAGCACTAGAAGAGCGAAGAGTGTGGACTGGGTTGTAGGAGAGAAGCGAGGTGAAGTAGGAGGGACAATCTGATAGTGTGCTTTAAAGCCAATGGTGAGGAAATTTTCTTTGATATGGAGGTGGATAGGCAACCACTGGAGATTTTTGAGGAAGAGGGTGATATGTCCTGAACGTTTTCGTAGAAATATGATCTGAACAGCAGAGTGAAGTACGGACTGGAGAAGGGAGAGACAGGAGGTTGAGAGGTCAGCAAGGCAGCTGATGCAGTAATCTACGTGGGATAGGACGAGTGATTGTATTAATGTAGTAGCAGTTTGGATAGAGAGGAGAGGGTGGATTTTAGCAATGTTGTGAAGGTGGGATTGATAGGATTTGGCGACGGATTGATTACTTCCTCAGAGAAGCAGCGTGGCTCAGTGGAAAGAGCCTGGGCTTGGGAGTCAGAGGTCATGGGTTCTACTCCCAGCTCTGCCACTTGTCAGCTGTGTGACTGTGGGCAAGTCACTTCACTTCTCTGTGCTTCAGTTCCCTCATCTGTAAAATGGGGATTAACTGTGAGCCTCACGTGGGACAACCTGATTACTCTCTATCTCCCCCAGCACTTAGAACAGTGCTCTGCACATAGTAAGCACTTAACAAATACCAACATTATTATTATTATTACTTTTCTCAAGCATCACTGTATGTCTGCTCATCTTAGGGTAATGGGATCTGATGAACAACAGTTCCATGTTGTCCCTCCTCAAATCCTTCAAAGTTTTGATCACATCCCTTTTTTGAATCCCTCACTCCTCCAGGATAGTCACCCCTGAATGCAGACAACATACTTCTCCAGTGTCCAGTAGCTCTTTATTCCAGGCAAACATATTTGCTAAAACTGCCCCAGGGGTAGTTTAAATAAGTTGATTTCTTACAATGTACTGCTAGTCTGTATTCTGGTTCCACCTCTGTTATCTAGTTGGCCCTTTAAATTTGAACCCTAAAACCTGAATTAAGCCTCTAATTGAATGTTCTTTCTAAGTAATTTTTAATTAGAATTTGGTTGGAATCATCTCCCATAGTGAATAGTTATGGAAACTCTCTCATACGCGATCCCTTCTGACTGCTTCCTTCCTAAAGAGATCACATTGTTGAACACAATATTCAGTTTGAATAGTCAAACATGAATTGACTAATGTTAATTGTTCATAATGTAACCATTGTCAAAGTAATTGTGGAGCGCTCCCTTTTTCCTGAGGAACTGTAGTTCCTTTCCTCAACTCTTCTCTATCTTACCCTTCTTGTAAGAGCCGAATAGTGTTAATAGGATCAGGGTAAGAAAGAAACTGTAGGAGAGAAACTTTAGAAACTTAATCACATGGAAAACAATATGGTTCGTGGCATAAAATATAAGAAACATGCAAGCCCAGAGGCTGTGCATTTTAATTCTTGCTCAACCATTAATTACAGGACTCTGAACAAGTGAAAGGGAAGATAGAATAGGGAATCTCCATATTCTTTTTTCCACTATCCCTTCCAAGAGTGGGGAAGTTATTAAGGGAAGGGAAAGGTTAAGGGGTTGTAAAATAAAAATGAGCCCAAACTTTTAATTTAATCAACTTTAGATAGTTGGAGCTACTTCTGTTCTCCACCTATACCCATTCCCTTGGTGAATTCTTAGCTCCCATTACTTCAATAACCATCTCTATGGAGATGATTACCAAATCTACCTCTGTCCTCCTCTGGAGTCTCACATTTCTTACTGCCTCCAGGTCATCTTACCTTAGATGTCCTACTGACACCTTAAATTTAAAGTGTCCCAAACTGAACCCCTCATATCCCCACCCAAACCCTGTTCTCACAGTTTTTCCCATTACTTTCGAAAATGCCACAAGCCTCTAGATTCTAATCTTATTACGAGCAGGGAACATGTCTACCAACTCTGCGATACTGTACTCTCCAATCACTTAATACAGTGCTCTGCTCATAGTAAATGCTCAGCGAATGATTGATGGTTTGATTCTCCCTCCCTCATAAGTCCATAAACTTGGCATGATTTAATATACATTCAATCCATCATCAAATCCCGTCAGTTCAACCTTTACAACATCACTAAAATCTTCCCTATCAACTCCATCCAAACTTAAACTACACTGATTTAAA
The DNA here is from genome assembly GCF_004115215.2 of Ornithorhynchus anatinus. Classification (NCBI taxonomy): domain Eukaryota; kingdom Metazoa; phylum Chordata; class Mammalia; order Monotremata; family Ornithorhynchidae; genus Ornithorhynchus; species Ornithorhynchus anatinus. The sequence goes on from NC_041729.1 coordinate 116,142,728, forward strand.
CGCTTATCTCCCATTTTGACTAATTCATTAACTTTCTCACTGACCACCCTGTCTGTCTCTCCCCACTCCAGTCGTTACTTGACTCTAAACTGTAAGCTCATTGTGGTCTGGGAACATGTCTACCAACTCTATTATACTGCTATATTGTATTCCCCCCAAGTGCTTAGTAGAGTGTTCTACACACAGTAACTGCTTAATAAATATGATTGATTTGCTGTAGTGCCTAGTTCCTTTTTTCCCAGAAAAATATTCAGTCCACTTTTCCCCACTCATCAAGATCCCCCAAGCCCACACATTAAACAGAAGCTCCTCATTATTAGCTCTTCCCTCTTTCATCTTGCTGATTTCCTACTACAACCCAGCACACTTCATTTCTCTAATGCCAACCTATGCACTGTACCTTTATCTTGTCGCTGACCCCTTACCCATGTCCTTCATCTGGCCTGGAACTCCCAATCCTTCGTACATGACAGAAAACCATTCTCTCCTTTCAAAGCTTTATTAAAATCACAGGGCCTCCAGGAAGCTTTCTCCAACTAAGCCCTCATTTCCCTATTCCCTCTCCCTTACATGTTGCCTAAGCAAGCTTGATTCTGTGCCCTTAAACACTTGATATCTATCCCAGCACTTATAACTGTGCTTGACACAGTAAGTATTAATAAGTAACATAATTATTATCATTATTGATTCACCACACTCAGAACCTATGTACATAGCTGTACTTTATTTTATGTCCCCACCTCTGGATTGTAAACTCCCTGTGGGCAGGGAATGTATCTACCTAGTATGTTGTATTGTACTCTCCCAGCTGCTTATTACGGTGTTCTGCATGCTGTAAGTGATCACTAAATACTGTTGATTAATTGATTGGGGATTATTGGTTTATTAGAAGAACATCTCATAGTGACATTCATTTTCCTTCAGATTATTTTAAGAAAAAGTCAAGTTTGCTAGCAATTTTTCCTCAGGAATAATAATTATAATACAGTTACTCAGGCAGAAGAGAATACTTCCCATACAAGCTGGAACACTTTAAGCAGTAAAATGGTTAATGTTTTTATATCCTGTTATCTACTGTAACGTGTTGTTTCATAATGCATTTACAATTTGAAATAGTTGTATGTGGTTAGAAATGGCAACAATTTAATGCCTCCAAAAAGCAGAAAAATTACACATTCCTTGGTAACTTGCAAGCATGCAAATCTCAAAAAGAAAACCACATTTAATTAAATTCAAGACAAAGCATGGTTATCTGAGTACCATTAATGTAATAAAATATCAAAAGTTTCCATACAGTAAAATACTATAATAAAGTAAACATTAAATTTTTATAATGTTTAATGCATTTTTTATTATGATTGGAAATATCTTGGGTAGTGAAATATTAATAAGGTCCAACACTGCATTACTACATGCTTTGGGAAACATATGTTTGGAGATTTTGTAGATAATCTAGATGTGAAAGCAAGGTGTTGCTGTCTGAAATGGTGTTCCAGTATAAGACCTGTTTAGCAACTTCCACTGATTTCAGAGAATTTGAAAGATCTCAAGTTATGGGTTGGTCACCTTACTTTCCTAAATATTTTGAAGCTCTGAATTTGCTTGAAAATAATTTTAATCGTAGTAGTTGTAATAGTATATACTTCTAATGATAATATATCATAAACTCTTTTTAAGGTTTCCTTAAGTACACATGCAGCAAATTTTGTGTGAAAATTTAGTATGAAGAACTGCATTATAAGTCTTTCTTAATTGAGCACTTCCTTTGTACAGGGTATTGTACTAGGACTGGAAATAAGGCCAGAATAAAATTGATACATTGGAAATGCTCAGAATTAAGGTGGAAGGGCAGTCACTCAGATAAAGTCACCACCATCCTCACTTTCAAGTGATGTTATAAAGCGAGTGATAAACTCATTCACAGTCCTCACCATCCTCAAGAAGCAGCATGGCTTAGTGGAAAGAGCATGGGCTTGGGAGTCAGAGGTCGTGGGTTCTAATCCTGGCTCTGCCACTTATGAGCTGTATGATTTTGGGAAAGTCACTTAACTTCTCTATGTCTCAGTTACCTCATCTGTAAAATGGGGATGAATACTGTGAGCCCCATGTGGGACAAACTGACTACCTTGTATCTACCCCAGCGCTTAGAACAGTGCTTGGGACACAGTAAGCACTTAACAAATACCATCATTATTATTTCAAAGCCCTCCTAAAATCACATCTATAAGATGTCTTCCCCAATTAAGCTTTTATTTTTCCTATTTGGTCTCCCTTCTGCCTCTCCTCTTCACTCTTTTAGCACTTGATTTTCACCCCACCCTCAACCCCACAACAGTTATGTACAATGCTTATAATGTGTGATTTTCCATATCTTTAATTTATTTCTATATCTGTCTTGACTTCTAGACAGTGAGCTGCTTGTGGAAAGGGATGGTGTCTATATTGTATTGTACTCTCCCAAACACTTAGTACAGTTTTCTGCACACAGTAAGTGCTCGGTAAATACTGTTGAATGAATTGATTGAGAGCTAGCAAGGGAGATTTGGGAGTCATCATCTCCATAGAGGTTGTAATAGAAACCCTGAGAGCAGATAAGGACCCAGAACATGATACCCACAGTTAGGAAGAGAGAGTTAGAGGAACAGACTGGGGAAGATGCACCAGATATATGAGAACTTCATAAGGAAGAAAAAAAAATGATGCTTCCAGGAGAAAGGGCTGGTCCACCATGTCAATGTCAGTTGACAGGTTAAAGAGGGTCATGACAGAATATAGTCCTAGTTCCTTTCAAAAGAACCTATTTGCTGGGTTTCATTTAGTCTCCTTCTTACCCAGTGCCTGGGTCTCACATCTACCCCGCTATCTGGGACTCTGCCTCACTTGAATCTGCAGTACCGCACCTTTCTCCGACTTCACAGACTTTTTAAAGACCTACGTCATAGAGGAGACCTCTCCAGATTATTTTTTCATCTTTCCAGTTTATATCCCATAAATTATCAACGCCATATTTATTCACTCACACTCATAATACTTCCATACATATTGACCTGTGTATTCTTCTTTTTAATACTTTACTCATTCATATACCTATCTTTCCATTATCTCATTTCTCCTATATGCAATTTGTGTTTATAGCCCCAAATATATTGGAATCTTTTTAAGCTTAAGGATCATATCTAATTTAATTGAACTCTACCAAACTCTCAGCAGTGTGCTCTGCACAAATATAGTGATGAATAAATACTATTGGTAGATTGAAATGATATTGGAGTAGCTTACAATTGAATTGGGGTGATACTTAGAGGGTGAAAATGAAGTTGATCTGGTCAACCCCAGCCTGACACAGTGGACATAACCAGGATAGTGGTTATTAGTTGGAGAATGCCTTCACCAGGTTATGTTGGAAGTCTTTGAAGGTGGGGAGTGACATTACTTGATAGAAGAGCATGGGCCTGCAAGTCAGAGGACCCAGGTTCTAATCCTTGCTCTGAGACTTGCCTGCTCTGCCACCCTGGGCAATTCACTTCTCTATTCTGCAGTTACCTCATCTGTAAAATGGGGATTCAATACCTGTTCTTCCTTCTACTTAGGTTGTGAACCCCGCATAGGACAGGGACTGTGTCCAACCTAATTAACTGGTATCTGCCCACTCTTAGAACATTGCTTAACACATTGTAAGTACTGTAAACTCTGTATGGATTATGTATTTGGTTGTGTTCCCTTTAAGCACTTCAATACTCACTCCATCCCCAAAGTAGTTATGAATATAGTCTATACTCCATATTTCCTCCCTCTGTAATTTATTTTAATATCTGTCTTCTCTTGCCTCAGCTACGGGAGGGAGAGTAAAGCAGGCGCATACACATTCCATTCCTAGTTTGGGCATTGGCTAGCTAGTGGAATACAATCCGCTACAAGTCAAAACTCACCTGTGCTGGGCAGCAGAGGCATGGGACAGAGTCGAGGATGGAGACTCAAGTTTACCTTGCGGAAGGAGGTGATGGTAAATCACTTCCATATTTTTAGTAAGAAAACTCTGTGGATACACTACCAGAACAATTGAAGATGGAGGTGGGGCATTCTGGCAGAGATGTGTCCATGACGTCGTTATGGTTTGGAGATGACTCGACAGCATAAGACAAGACCCTGGTGCTTAGAACAGTGCATGACACAAAATATGCACTTAGAAAATATTGTAATAATGATAATGTAACAGAATTTGTAGACACATTTCCTGCCCACAAGGAATTTACACTCTAGAGGGGATATAGACATTAAAATAAATTACAGATAGTACATGGCTACTATGAGGATAGGGTGAATATCAATTACTTAAGGAGTAAACATCTCAGTGCTTAGGTGACTTGAAGAGGAGTGTGGGTAGGGAAAATAACAGCTTAGTTGGAAAAGTCCTCTTGGAGGAGATATGACTTTAAAAGGTTTTTAAATGAGGGGAGAGTAAACATCTGTTGTATATAAAGGGGGAGGAAATTCCAGACCAGAGGAATAACATAAGTAAAAGGCAATGGTGAAGTAAATATGATAGATGTGGAGTGAGTAATTTAGAGTTAAAGGAATGAAGTTTACAGGCTGGGTAATAGTACAAAATCAGGGAAGTGAGCTAGGAAGGTGTGAGCTGTTTGTGTGTTTCAGGGATCATGAAAAGAGAAGCTACTAGGAATGCTCTCTAGATCCCCCTGCCACTCAAGGATAAAGCCTTCCTAGAAACCATCCATTTGCCCGCAGTTTTCCTAGATCTGGAAGTTTGGGTCCTAAGAGAATGTGACTGAACACATTCACTCCACAGATACCCCATGCCTAATGAAAGGCTCCAATACTTGGGCAGAAGCTTGAGAATAGTCTCGTACTTCCTCTTATTTTTGGCAGTTTATTGGACTTCAAAAGGTTCCATCAAACCTGTAAGGATAAGAAAACATCTTTCTCACTTATACTCCAAATTCCAGCAATCACATTCAAATTACTTCCCCATCCCCTTTCCTACAGTTTCTAAAACCTCTTTCCCAGAGTTTTTGCTTTTGCTATGGAAAGAACATAGGACTGAATGATGATGATAATAATAATAATAATAGGGCTAATTGTTAAACACATATGTATCAAGCACTGGGGTAGATACAAGATAATCAGATAAGACATAGCCATGTTCCACAGAGGGCTCACGAACTAAGTAGGAGAGTAATTATGTATTCAATCCCCATTTTACAGATTAGGAAATTGAGATACAGTGGTTAAGTGGCACAGCAAACAAGTGGCAAACCAGGATTAGAACCAGTTATCTGAATCTTAAGCCCATGCTCTTTCCACAGATTGAGGAATCTTGCGAAACTGAGTGTCTGCCACCAAGAGAACCAAGATGCGAAAGGAACCGAATTCCCTCCTTACCCACCCTTCTGGGTTCAAAAGGACAGGGGAGGGGAGAAGATACCAAGACAAACTAATATGTTCTTAAATCAGAATCTAAAGATGAACAGAGAAGCAGTTTGGCCTTTTGTATAGAGCACTACTTGACGTCAGAAGACCTGGATCCTCCACTTGTCTGCGGTGTCATTTTGGGCAGATCACTTCACTTCTGTGCCTCAGTTACCTCATATGTAAAGTAAGGATTAAGACTGTGAGCGTTATGTGGAACATGGACTGTGTCCAACCTGATTAGCTTGTATCTACCCCAGCACATCATACAGTGCCTGGCACATGTTAAGTGCTTAATAAGTGCCATTAGAAAAACAAAAATATAAGAATGAATTAATATTGTCAGGCAATTGCTAAACCTTTCATTCATTCAATAGTACTTATTGAGCGCTTACTATGTGCAGAGCACTGTATTAAGCGCTTGGAATGAACAAGTCGGCAACAGATAGAGACAGTCCCTGCCCTTTGATGGGCTTACAGTCTAATTGGGGGAGACAGACAGACAAGAACAATGGCAATAAATAGAGTCAAGGGGAAGAACATCTCATAAAAACAATGCCAACTAAATAGAATCAAGGCGATGTACATTTCATTAACAAAATAAATAGGGTAATGAAAATATATACAGTTGAGCAGACGAGTACAGTGCTGAGGGGATGTGAAAGGGGGGGGGGAGCAGAGGGAAATGGGGGGAAAAGAGGGTTAAGCTGAGGAGAGGGGAAGGGGGGGCGGTAGGGGGAGTAGAGGGAGAAGGGGAGCTCAGTCTGGGAAGGCCTCTTGGAGGAGGTGAGTTTTAAGTAGGGTTTTGAAGAGGGGAAGAGAATCAGTTTGGCGGAGGTGAGGAGGGAGGGCGTTCCAGGACCGCGGGAGGACGTGGCCCAGGGGTCAATGGCGGGATAGGCGAGACCGAGGGACAGTGAGGAGGTGGGCGGCAGAGGAGCGGAGCGTGCGGGGTGGGCGGTAGAAAGAGAGAAGGGAGGAGAGGTAGGAAGGGGCAAGGTGATGTAGAGCCTTGAAGCCTAGAGTGGGGAGTTTTTGTTTGGAGTGGAGGTTGATAGGCAACCACTGGAGGTGTTTAAGAAGGGGAGTGACATGCCCAGATAGTTTCTGCAGGAAGATGAGCCGGGCAGTGGAGTGAAGAATAGACTGGAGCAGGGCGAGAGAGGAGGAAGGGAGATCAGAGAGAAGGCTGACACAGTAGTCTAGCCGGGATATAACGAGAGCCTGTAGCAGTAAGGTAGCCCTTTGGGTGGAGAGGAAGGGCAGATCTTGGCGATATTGTAAAGGTGAAACCGGCAGGTCTTGGTAACGGATAGAATGTGTGGGGTGAACGAGAGAGATGAGTCAAGGATGACACCGAGATTGCGGGCCTGAGAGACAGGAAGGATGGTCGTGCCATCCACGGTGATAGGGAAGTCATAGGTGATAGGGATAGGGAGCGGACCGGGGTTGGAAGGGAAGATGAGAAGCTCAGTCTTGCTCATTGTGAGTTTTAGGTGGTGGGCCGACATCCAGGTGGAGACATACTGGAGGCAGGAGTAGATGCAAGCCTGAAGGGAGGGGGAGAGGACAGGGCAGAGATGTAGATCTGCGTGTCATCTGCCTAGAGATGGTAGTCAAAGCCGTGAGAGCGAATGAGTTCACCAAGGGAGTGGGTATAAATGGAGAACAGAAGAGGGCCAAGAACTGACCCTTGAGGAACTCCAACAGTTAAAGGATGGGATGGGGAGGAGGCGCCTGCGAAGGAGACTGAGAATGACCAGCCAGAGAGATAAGAGGTGAACCAGGAGAGGATGGAGTCCGTGAAGCCAAGGTGAGATAAGGTATGGAGGAGGAGGGGATGGTCGACAGTGTCAAAGGCAGCAGAGAGGTCAAGGAGGATTAGAATGGAGTAGGAGCCATTGGATTTGGCAAGAAGGAGGTCATGGGTGACCTTAGAGAGAGCAGTCTCAGTAGAGTGGAGGGGACGGAAGTCAGATTGGAGGGGATCCAGGAGAGAATGGGAGTTAAGGAATTCTAAGCAGCAATTGTAGACGACTTGTTCTAGGATTTTGGAAAGGAAGGGTAGTAGGGAGATAGGGTGATAACTGGAGGGGGAAGTGGGGTCAAGAGCGGGTTTTTTTAGGATGGGGGAGATGTGGGCATGTTTGAAGGCAGAGGGGAAGGAGCCATTGGAGATTGAGTGGTTAAAAATAGAAGTTAAGGAAGGGAGGAGGGCAGGGGCGATGGTTTTAATAAGGTGAGAGGGAATGGGGTCTGAGGCGCAGGTGGAGGGGGTGGCACTTGTGAGGAGGAAGGAGATCTCCTCTGAGGATACTGCAGGGAAGGATGGAAAAGTAGGGGAGAGGGTTGGTGGGGGGGGAGGGGAGAGGCAGAGGGATGACTTTGGGGAGCTCAGACCTGATTGTGTTGATTTTTGTGATGAAGTAGGTGGCCAGATCATTGGGGGTGATAGATGGGGGAGGGGGAGGAACAGGAGGCCTAAGGAGAGAGTTAAAGGTCGGAACAATTAACGGGGGTGATGGGCATGGGTGTCGATGAGGGAGGAGAAGAAGTTTTGCCTGGCGGAGAAGAGGGCAGAGTTAAGGCAGGAAAGGATAAATTTGAAGTGTGTGAGGTCAGCTTGGTGCTTCGACTTTCACCAGCAGCGCTCAGCAGCTCGAGCATAGGGCCGTAGGAGGTGGACAGAGGAGCTGATACAGGGCTGTGGGTTAGTGGAGCGAGAGCGGTGGAGGGAAAGGGGGGCGAGAGAGTTGAGATGAGTAGAGAGGGTGGAGTTGAGAGCGGAGACCTGATCATCAAGAGTGGGAAGTGAGGACAGGGTGGCAAGGTGAGGAGAGATGCTTTTGGAAAGATGGATGGGATCAAGAGAGCGGAGGTCTCTGTGGGGGAGTAGCAAAGATTTGCAGGGGGCGAGAGTGTGAGAGATGAGGCAGGTGAGAATGTTATGGTCAGAGAGAGGGATTTCAGAGTTGGTGAGGGAGGAGATGGTGCAGCGGTAGGAGATGACAAGATCGAGGGTGTGACCGAGTCGGTGAGTGGGCGCGGTATGGTGGAGCAGGAGGTCGGAAGAGTCGAGGAGGGATAGTAGGCGGGCGGCAGAGGAGTCATCGGGTACATCCATATGGATGTTGAAGTCTCCGAGGATCAGAGTGGGCAGAGAGAAGGAGAGAAGGAAGGTGAAAAAGGGGTCTAGGTGGTTGAAGAAGTCGGAGGTGGGACCAGGAGGGCGGTAGATGACAGTGACAAGTATCTGGAGGGGGTGGTAGAGGCGAATGATATGGGCTTCGAAGGAGGGGAAGGAGAGGGAGAGGGGAGGAGGGATAGTGCGGAAGCGGCAACGGGGTGAGAGGAGGAAGCCGACGCCTCCTCCATTACCGGTGAGTCTGGGGGAGTGGGAGAAGGAGAGGCCTCCGCTGGAGAGAGCGGCGGCGGAGACCGTGTCTTCGGGAGAGAGCCACGTTTCTGAAAGGGCGAGGAGGAGGAGAGAGCAGGAGAGGAAAAGGTCATGGACAAAAGGTAGCTTACCTGTAATAGAGCGGGGGTTCCAGAGGCCACACTTGAAAGTAGCTGTGGGTGCAAAGGGGGAAGGGGGGAAATGGCGGGGGGAGGGGAGGGTTTGGATGGGAAGGAGGTGGCGGGGCCCTGGATGGGGGATGAGCGGTAGCAGTGGGACAGAAGGACTGGGATGGGGTGTGGGTGGGGAAGAGGGAAGGGGTGAGGGGGTGAGGAGGGGGTTTGGTGGGAGGGGAGAGTAGGGGGAGGGGGAGGGGGGTACTGCTGGTAAAGTGGGGTTCTAGGGTGGGGGAGGGGAGGGGAGGAGGAGGCAGAGGAGAGAGCGGGAAAGAGCTGAGCGAGAGAGGGGAAGGGGAAGGGGAGGATAGGAAGGGGCGGGAGGGAGGAGGTGGGGAGGAGGGACATGGTGAGGCCAGAGAGGTGGGTGGCAGCACTGACAACAATAAACAGTAACAAACGAAATAAACCTCAATTTTCATAAAGTGGACACTGCCAGTTACAAAACCCTACTCTTATGCTCATTAGACTGTAAGTTCCAGGGGTCAGATATTGCATCTTCTACCACTATTATAGTTTCTCAAGGACTTACTACCCTGCTCTGCATGGAGTAGATGTTCAATAAATACCTTTAGAAAGCCAGTCTTGTCAATTCTCTATCATTTCCAGCAACGATAGATTTTTCTGTATTCCAATTTGGGAAAAGTCAAAGGATAGGGCACATAGCAGGAATTTCCTTTTGCAATTCATCAGGAAAATTCACCATTTCCTGGCATAGGCATAGTGAGTTTATGAAATAATGTCTCCCTTTCTTAGCTGGGTAACTGACCATTCCTAATAACCTTGTAATTTATTCAGTGGAATATGTTGAATGTATTTATTATGTGAAAAGTACCATGTAATAAAGGATAAATTAGTCATGCCCCTTAGCCTTCCGCAAACTGTCTGAAAGGACTGAGAGAACATAAGAATTCAAGGATAAAGACAAACACAGAGAGAGTCATAGAACATTATAACTAAAGGAACTGTTTTCAGGTTCACTGCCTGTCAGGCAGCATTGTCCACATTCCTTCAGCCACACTAGCCACAGTCACAGGAAATGTTTAAGAATTTGAGAAGGCACTGATGCTTCTGTTTCACCCTACCCTCTAATCTCAAGATGGATCTTACCTTTTGGATGGCTATGTTTGCCTATAGCTATTGCAGAAAGATGTTGCTCCTCCAAAATGATTTTACAAATTTGGTTGGAAGCAATTCCATTGTCTCATAATTGTAAGAGCAAAAAAGTTTTCTACTACTGTTCACCTTGACTCAACTTGTTTCAATTTCAACTCATATCCTCTTGTACTGCCTGCAGAGAAAACTGAGGCCAGCTTTTTCATTACAAGCTTCCTAATGTTTGAAGATAAACTATTATTAATTTATTTTATTTAAATGTATTTAATCACAAAATTGATATAAATTAAAAGTTAAATGAGGACATACCAGAAAAATGAATTTTAAATTGTGCTGTTATTCAGGTGACAGATTTATTTTTAAATTTGATATCAAGTTTCAAAAGGCAATAAAATAAGTGAATGGCATTTCAAGAGGTAAGGAAACAGTAAGGCATATTGTTTCCAGAGAAATTTAGTCTGGCAAGTATCTTCCATGGACTTGAATGTTGAGGATAATATGCATATTAGATCATCAATTAATCCATCAGTCAGTAGTATTTATTGAACACTTATGGTGTGCAAAGTACTGTGCTAAATGCTTGAAAGAGTACAATGCAACAGTGTTGATAGATAGGTTTCCTCCCCACAATATGTTAGCAGTCTAGAAGGATGGGTCATCAATCCCAACCAAAAAAGTAAGAAAGGACAACTATTTAAAGTAGGTAATTCTGGTTAAGAATGAGTTATAATCATCACATTTACTTTATATTTAAAAGTAATATAGCTAAATTCAAAACTTCTATGTGTATCAAAAAATAACCAGCTGTCATATCCACTCTTGGGGGATTATTTGTTGTATATTCCAGTCTTTTCCTCAGAATATTTTGAAATATACTGTGCATGATTTGTATCAAAACCTTGATATTTATATTGATTTTAATCAAGGATTATGGTTCATATGACTTCTAAGTTATCTAGGTTTGCTGAGTATCTTGCTAAATTCTAAAGACAACCAATATAATCCCAGATCAAACACAAGCTTTCTTGTAATACTAATGAAATTGAATACAGCAAAAAACCTAGTAATCTAACCAAGTCTTCTAGCAAACACTTCTGAGTACAGTATACAACATGATTTTTTATCAGCACCATAAATTTTAAATAAATGTTATCCAGGTTGGACATTTATTTTCATGTTTAAGCAGCTGGCTAGTAAAGGTTTATATAACCTAAACATCTCACCTATTTGTTAATCTTTATTCTGTCGCAAGCATATATTAATGGCATAATGCCTCAGGTCTCAGAAGAGACAGACTAAAAATCACATCAATTAGTCATCAGATATGGAGCATGATATCATAGAAAAGATTCCTACTTTGCAAAGCCTTAGATAAATAAATTTTAGCTGCATTTCAGATCCATGACAAAAATAATAATCTTTACAGTGCTTGCTATGCATTTACTATGTGTCATTTTCCTTGTTGGTCTTTTTCCCAATCTGTGTCTCTTCCCTATTTTCTGTGTCTGCCTTTGGTTCTCTATTTGTTTTAATCTTCCTTGCCTACCTCTATGATTCCAGCGCCTGGACTTCACTTAAGCAGCGTGGCTTAGTGGAAAGAGCATGGGCTTGGCAGTCAGAGGTTGTGGGTTCTAATCCCAGATCTGCCATTTGTCAGATGTATGACTTTAGGCAAGACACTTAACTTCTCTGTGCCTAAATTACCTCATCTGTAAACTGGGGATTAAGGCTATGAGCCCTGGTTGGGACAACTTGATTACCTTGTATTCCCCCCAGCACTTAGAACTGTGCTTGGCACATAGAAAGTGCTTAACAAATACCATTATTATTATTATTATTATTATTATTATTATTTTACATGCTACCTTCTAAAGACTCTGCTCGTGCCCTTAGAACTTTCCAAATCATGATTCTTTTTAGCCAGAGTCTTCTTACTTCTCCAACCATGTTTTCCATTTAGACTCAGGATACCAGGGCATCCTGAGAAGCAATATGGTCTAGTGGAAAAAGCGAGGAACTGCATTCTAATCCCAGCTCCACCACTTACCTTCTACATTCTCCATCCAACTTGATTAAATTTGTATCTACTCCTGTACCTAAATAGTGTTTGGCACATAGTAAGTTTTAAACAAGTCTATTATTATTACTATTATCTTGGTCAAGTCTGATAGGGGTTCAGAATGGCCTCAGGAGGCAAGCTCCAACAGACAACATTTCAAAGAAAGATCTAGGAAAATGACAACTTGCAGCCATTATCTGAATAGTCACTTAGGACAATTGCAGTGTTCCTGTACCAAACAGAAGGCACACATAAAAAAGCTCTAGTATTGCCTTGTTGCATTACCTCCCCTGTTTAACTTAGTGATCTGAACTCAGATATGGGAAGAAAAATATACAGGTTAACAATCACCATTTTGTTTGACAATGAGGTAGGAAATTCATTCAATTTTATCTATTGAGTGCTTACTGTATGAAGAGTAATGTGCTAAGCACGTGGGAGAGTACAAAGTAACAATAAACAGACATTCCCTGCCCACAATGAGCTTACAGTTTAGAGGAAGAGACAGACATTAACATAAATAAATAAATTATAGATATGTACTTAAGTGCTGTGGTGCTGGGAGATGGGGATGAATAAAGGAAATGCAACTTTAGCAGGTAGCTCTCACTTTTTTTTTCATTTTCCCTTTTTAATTAACACACCCATTCCCTATTGTACATGTAGGTCTTGTAAGAGAAGGGGTTGCTCCAGAATGAAACAAAATCAGAAAGGAAGTCTTCAAAAAACTGGGAGACAGGAGGAATAATAGGAAGGGAATATATCAATATGTCAATGTTAGAGGAAAATAGACTTGGGAAAATTGGGAGAGAGAATCTGAGCCCCCTGCCTCCCCAAATCATAGATACAGAAATTTCAGAAATGATAAAGTGCTGTCACTGTAATTTATGGTTCATTAGGCTCTAAGATTAATGCTACATTTCCTATCAGGAAATTGTATGTCACCATTTTTCTTAGAATAGTCTGAAAAGTAATTTTCAAAGGAACAATAAAGTCAAAACTAACTTCCAGCCCTTTAAATAGAGTTCCTGATAAATTTTTTCATCATTCCCCCCTCCCCCCACCCACCTTTTAGATTTCTAACTTCAGGTAAGATTGGTACATACCTAGGATTTAGCATTCTATGTTGTTCATTGTTTTATACGAAGCATGTACTCCAGGAACTAGGTTACGAACTGCACATTTTTGAGACTGGAGATGTGACCCTAAGGAGTTCTGTGTGTTTCTTATTAGAAGTTATCGCTCAGGCAGTGTGACTCTAACAAGTTCCTGTTTACCGAATCCAATATGTTCCTTTTTCCTTTAATTAAACTGATTAGTTTTTCACAGTTCTCAAAAGTAAGTACTCCATTCTTTGCAAATCATTTTGTTGTGACAAGCTATGAAAGAACAATAAACACTCCCCTCCTTACTCTTCCCTCCCTCCCCGCCACCCTCCCCATAAACAACTTCTATTTCTGAAATATCCACTAGAGTTGTAACTCTGACACATTACATGACTGCCTTCTGGAAAACATTCTTCATTTCACAAGATATTCTGAGCCTTAAGTGGCAAGAGACATAATCAAGGAGAATGTGTTAATCGTAAATTGTATTCTTTATCTTCTTTAAAATTCCTTTTCAAAAGAATTTTGGATTAATGAGCAATTGTCTTGATCAGAAAAGAAGCATGAATATTTGGGTTTAATTATCCAAATGTCTCGCTCCTGTCCTTCTAATCTTTTAAGTTATTGTAGGACCTGAACTTCCATTTCCTGAAGCAAGATGGAAAAATAAGTGTAGAGGACTGAAATGTAAACATGAATTAATGTGCTTCTTCAGAGTGTGATCACTGGGCAGATGCTTATTAGTCACCTTTTGTCATTTGGTTAAAAATGAATAAGCAGATTGTATTTTGAAGGTCTCTTTGAACTATACATAAAATTCATAAACAAGAACACTGCTTTACCTTACCAACTGTCTGGGATGGAATTTGGGTGGCCAAGATTCCCCTACCTAAGATGTTCTTTAAACCTCAATTTAGAAAGTGTGACTTAAACCATACTATATTGTTAGGCTTCAAGTGTTTCTAAACCTTTTTTCTATTAATCGTATTTTTTTTTTTACAAAATACAAATTTTCCAAAAGATATAATATCAGCATTGTGAAATTTAAGGTTGAATACAAGTCCATTCATCTTTATGATAACTTCTCACCAAGGTCCTATAAAATAAAAGAAATGTGTTTTGCAAAAATGGATTCTCAAAGCTACTGTCTGATAATTAGCAACTTTTTCATTATACTAAGGTATAATGCAAGTGCAAGGGTTGTTTGGTAATGAAAATTGTTAATATTTCTTAAAATGACCTCCTGTTTCAAGCCAGGTTTAAAATGAACAAAAACAAAACAAAAAATTTACACTGCTCGAACAGTATTTACATTTACGTGGCTCAGTGGAAAGAGCACGGGCTTTGAAGTCAGAGGTCATGGGTTCAAATCCCTGCTCGGCCACATGTCAGCTGTGTGACTTTGGGCAAGTCACTTAACTTCTCGGTGCCTCAGTTACCTCATCTGTCAAATGGGGATTAAGATTGTGAGCCCCACGTGGGACAACCTGATTCCCCTGTGTCTACCCCAGCGCTTAGAACAGTGCTCGGCACATAGTAAGCGCTTAACAAATACCAACATTATTATTTACAACTTTTACCAGCACTCTTTTACACTGGTGGGAAAGAGGAAATAAAAAATTTAAGTTAACCAATTCTTCTATCATCAAAATACTTGTTGCAGGATTCTAACTTTCCTAAAGCCAAGATAGATTATATATCAGTAAGGAAATTTATGCTGAGGACAGTTTGAACCAAGAGAAATAAATTAGCAATAAATGTTAAAGGACATAACCCATAACATGCTGAGGACAACCTCTAAATATGTCCTTTCTCAATCTCATCATCCCATTTCTCTGCTCCTCTTCCTATCCTAATGCCTGAAAAGGGTCATTCATTCATTCAATCTTATTTGATTGCTTACTGTGTGCAGAACACTGTAATAAGCTCTTAGAAAGTACAGTAATAAAGAGAGACAATCCCTGTCCACAATGGGCTTACAGTCTAGAAGCATGGGAGACAGAAATCAAAACAAGTAAACAGGCATCAATAGCATCAATATAAATAGAATTATAGATATATACACATCAAAACAAGTAAACAGAGATTAATGTAGATAAATAGAATTATAGATATGTGCTGTGGGTCAGAGGGGTAGAGCAAAGGGAGCAAGTCGGGGTGATGGGGAGAGTAGGGGAAGTTGAGGAAAAGGGGGCTTAGTCTGGGAAGGCCTTTTGGGAGGTGAGCCTTTGGTAGGGCTTTGAAGGGAGGAAGTGTGATTGTTTGTGGTCATATATGCCACCAGCTTCCTTCATTTCTTCTCCAATAGCTCTCTCCTCATCTGACTACAGTCAGATTTATGACCTTTCACTTCTCTGAGACTGAAATTTGTAATGTGACCAAGGACCTTCTTTTGGTCAAATCAAAAGGGCTATTCTCTGCCCTTATCCTTCTCAATATCTCTATTGTTTTTGACATTGTGGATCATTCAATAGGTTTTTACACTGGACCACTTCTTAATGCCTGGTTGACATCTAGAAACACAAGACTGAGAGACAGGGGAAGAGTTAGGGCTGAGGAGAGATTTGTGAATAGTTGAAAAAAATATGTAGTAGGTGAAATCAGGTAAGGAGGTTTAGTTTTCTGGAAAACGTATAGAACAAAATGGTTTTAGGACACAGAACGGACCTCTTTGAGGTTCCTTTAGTCCAAGGAAGACTGGATAAGGAAGAACCAGCAAAGGAGATTAAGAAGTACACAGAAAAACATCTGACCATCACTTCAGTGAAAATCAGAGAACGGATTATCTAGATGATTGATCAGTAGTCCAGAGGAAGATTAGAGGTCAAGGAGAATTAGTCAAGAATGGAATCGATTAAATTCAGTCAAAATTCATTGCATAGCATCTAAGACAAAACTGATAAGTCTCTCAGGGTGTTGTCCTTATTTAGTCCCCTTGCTCCCTCGCCCAGGATTTATGTATTTTATTAGGCAGTGTGCCTTAGTGGAAAGACCCCAGGCTTGGGAGTCAGAGGTTATGAGTTCTAATCCCAGCTCCGCCACTTGTCTGCTGTGTGACTTTGTACAAGTCACTTAACTTCTCTGTGCATCAGTTACCTCATCTGTAAAATGGGGATTAAGACTGTGAGCCCCACGTGGAACCACCTGATTACCTTGTATCTACCCCAGTGCTTAGTTGGGTAGAGATTGTCTTTGTTGCTGAATTGTGCTTTCCAAGTACTTATTACAGTGCTCTGCACACAGTAAGCACTCAATAAATATGATTGAATGAATGAATAAGTGGTAGAAAACTCTTTTCGTCCCTTCCCTTTACCGTTACCCTCCCTTCTTCACTCCCTGACTACCATCTTAAACTATTCACTCTCCATACTCAAGTCTTTCCTACAGGTTGATCCTACAGCCCCTTCCAGTTATCACCCCATCTCCCTCCCACTATTTCTCGCCAAAGTCCTTGAGCAATTTGTCTACACCTACTGTCTCCATTGTCCTCTCCTCTAACTCTCATCTAGGTCCCGTCCAATCTGGTTTCCACCCACTTCACAGAAACTACCCTCTCAAAGGTAACCAATGATCTCTTTCTTGCCAAATCTAATGGCCTTCTCGACATAGTGGCCTGTGACAATGTGGATCAACCTCTTCTCCTGGAAACATTACCCAACCTTGGATTCACTGACACTGTTCTCTCCTGATTCTCCTATCTCTTTGCCCACTCATTTTCTATCTTTTGTGAACACCTCCTTTGCCACTCCTCACCTAACTGTGGGAGTCCCTTCTATTCTCCATTTACATCAACTCCTTTGGAGAACTCATTCACTCCCATGGCTTCAACTACCATCTCTAGGCAGATGATTCCCAAGTTTACATCTACATTTCCTCCTGACTTCAAGAAACTTCATCTCAACCCGGATGTCCCGCCTACATCTCAAATGTAACATCCCAAACAGAACTCCTTATATTCCCACCCAAACCCTGCTCTCCCCTTGACTCTCATCACCATAGTCAGCACCACCACCTACCCTGTCTCATATGCCTTTTGTTGTTGTTGTTGTTGTCTTAAGCTGTTGAGTCATGTCCAACCCTTAGTGACACCATGGACACATCTCTCCCAGAATGTCCCACCTCCACCTGCAATCATTCTGTTAGTGTATCCTAGAGTTTTCTTGGTAAAAATACAGAAGTGGTTTACCATTGCCCATTGCCTCCTTCTGTGCAGTAAACCTGAGTCTCCACCCTCGACTCTCTCCCATGCCTCTGTTGCCCAGCACAGGTGAGTTTTGACTTGCAGCAAATTGCCTTCCACTATCTGGCCACTGCCCAAACTAGGAATGGAATCGATATGCCTCCACTTTCTCCTTCCTGTACTTGAGACTGGTAGAGTACTGACAACTCTCCAGGTGGGACCCTGAGAGGTTCACATACCTCTACCCTAGGTGTTATTTTCGATTCATCTCTCATTCAACACACATATTCAGTTTGTCATCAATTCCAAAATTTGCCCTTGTTCTCTTTATCCAAACTGCTACCATGTTAATCCAAGCACTTCTACTATCCCACTTAGATTACTGCATCAGCTTCTTTGCTGACCCTCCCTGCTTTCTCCCTGTTTCCTGTGTCTTCCCACTCCTGTCCATATTTCACTCTATCTCTCTACTTTCCTTAAAAAAAAATCCATCCACATTTTCCCACTCCTCAAGAACCTGCAGTGGTTGCCCATCCACCTCCACATCAAACTTCTTACCATAGGATTTAAAACATTCAATCTCCTTGCCCCCTCTTACCTTACCTTCCTTGATTTCCTAGTACAAACCAGCTTTCTCTTTTCACTCCTCTAAAACCAACTTACTGTACCTCAAACTCATCTATCTTTCCACCAACCTCTCACCAACTATCTGCCTCTGGACTGGAACACCCTCCCTCCTCATATCAGCCATATAATTGCTTTCCCACACTTCAAAACTTTATTGAAGGCACATCTCCTCCAAGAAGCCTTCCCTGACTAAGTCCTTCTCTCCTCTTCTCCCACTTCCTTCTGCACCACTCTTACTTGCTCAATCATTCATCCTCTTCCCATCTCCACAGCACATATGTATATACCAGTATATATAGATCTACAATTTAGTAATCTGTTTATATTAATGTCCATCTCTCCCTCTAGAATATGAGCTCATAGTGGGCAGGAATGTGTTGTTTATCATTTATTGATAGCCAGGTGATTTAACAATATTTCCTTATATCTTTAATAAAACAAATAATAGACTGTTGCTGCAGCTAATATTAGAAACTTTGAAATTTTAGGATTTTTTGAAATAACTTAGTTTCATTGTTTTAGTTGTTTGCTTGACAATCAATGAAGAGAAAGGCAGAATCCAAACCCCTTTTGAAGGTCCATTTTAAAAGGCCGTAAAAGAAGATATGGTTTATGGATTCTTTTCATACTAGATTCTAAGATCAATGTAGCCTAGGGGACATTATCACTGCCTGCAACTCATAATTCTTACTTCCTCTGATTTTTTTCCTTATTTGGTATTCCCCAAGGGGATGGAATAATACATAAACCATGAATATTAGGATCTTATTAAAATGGTTGGATAATTAATTAATGATAAGCTTCACTGTTTTTCATTTCTCATTTGTAAGAAATTTGTTAATTTCCATTTTACATTTGATATGTAGACGACTGTAAGGATGTTTTCAACTTGTAAATGGATTGTAACTTTTGAAAAAATAGGATTGTTTAAAATTAGTTTATCATCCAAAGTTGATCAATGGAAAAGTTTATTTTCCCAAGATTTTAAATAGGGTTAATGAGTTAAGTCTTCCTGATTATCATTTTGTGAAAGTTAGCTCACTTTAAGTAATGAAGTAGCACTGTCCATTTACAACAGTAAACCTTCCTTTATATGTTATGATGCTTCTAAATGGTAAAATGGAACTAAATGATGCAGCTCTTTGGAACTGGAACATGTAAACCCACTGGCATTTATATAGCATTTTTTTGTACTAAAATGAAGATGAAACAGCTTTCTCAGCTGAAAATGAATTAAATAATGTGGTGGTTTTTTTTGTTCTTAAGAGCAAGACAGTTTTTCCAATGCCCGAATTACCTGCCTGAACTCACTTATTAAATTGGACTACACAATGTTGGTTTAGGGTGGGGTTTTTTTGGTTTTTTTTTTCGTATTCCCTTAGCTTGAAATATTGAGAGTGTGATGGGGTTTATATTTTATACTTTTTTTCACTCTGACATGTTTTAAGATTCCAAATACAAACATAGTCTATTATGGTTTCTTTCCATTTGCTGTTCATTTCTCTGAACTCTGGGATTTCACATGTACATTTACCTAGTAAGACTTGTTTTTATTTAATTTTTTTACTTTTTGTACTTCTTGCCACAAACTCTCAGTGAAAATATTGGTTTTGAGATTTTTTTCTCTTTCATCATGGAAGAAAATTGTCACCGCAAGAAGAAAATTGATCCTCATGTACCAGGAGAGAATATATTTAACCATCCACTGAATTTTTGACATCTGTAACATATAGACCACATAAACTCAAAATGCCAGCAGAAGAAATGAAGGCAATTTAAAATGTTATTGGTTGCTGTCAGTGATCAAATGCACAAATATAGGAGTATTTTGTGTAAATGAGAATTATGAGTGGAAGACTCCTTGCACAGATCTGAGAGTTTCAGGGTAATCACTTCATTCACACAGAATACAATCAGCTCTGCTATAGTATGCAAGTTATGATATTGAAAGCCATCATTTAAAGAGCCATGTTCACAAATTGGTTGACACTGCACATTGATATAAAATTTCTTCTGACACTGCATCACATTTTATCCGCACAATCACAATTGTCCAGAGGACATTCCTTTAATTCTTAGAATACCATTCTGTCTAAAATGCAAAAGAAAAAGCTGATTCTGGTCAGAATATTTGTGGTAGAAGAAAAAAGGGGCTTTATAAGCAAGTTGGTACAATTTGCAAAATTAACCAAAAAAGCATTCTATAGATTTGCAATATTAGTATTTAGTGAGCTCCCACTGGATACAATGTCCTTGAGAAATGGAAATAAGCAATTGACACTTTTCCTGCCCACATGATGTTATATTCCTATGTGGGAGACAAATATATTATACACCTAAGAATTTACAAACAGATAATCAAAATACTAAATATCAACCAGTACTTTTTTCTTTTTTTCTCTTGTTCCCTCAGTTAAAATTTACACCATTGATACTGCCCTCTCCACCAAACTCAACTCCCTCACCCCTCTGTTCCTCAACTAATCTTGTACCCTTAACCTGCAGTTCTGGACCACCTCCACAGTAAGCTTCCTTCACTCCTGTGCATGAACTGTGCAGGAACTGTGTAGTTCTGCTGATAGAAATCCAGGCACCAAACCAACCTCATCCATCTCAAACCTGCTTCTCACCTTCTTTAATACTGCCTTTTCCTACACCCACCAACAGCATTTCTCCATCCTTATTGCTCCTATGTCCATTACCTGCACCAGCAGTTTCAGATGTGTAACTCCCTGCTCAAATCCCTGTCCCTGAAGCCATCCCCATCTCTTGTCCCTAATGTCTAGCCATGTACTTTATTGATTAAATTAAAACCATTAGGCATGATCTCCCTAAAATCTCCCTTTCACCTTTCAAGTCCCTCTTTCCTTCTGCCCCTTCTTTGAATCTTTCCCAGTGGTCTTCCAAAAGAAGCTCACCTCCTTTCAAAAATCTACCTCCCCTCCACCCAAAGCCCCAGCTCCTCACACCTTATTAAAAACTTGTCCCCTACTTTTTCTCTCCCTTACGATGATCTTCAGCCATTCACTTTCCAATGACTTCTTCCCCACTGCTTTCAAAAATGTTCATGTATCCCCTATCCTAAAAAAAAATCCCTCCCTTGACCTCCATGGCTCCCTCCAGTTATCACCCTATCCCCCTCCTATCATTTGCCTCAGCAAACCTTTCAAGCAAATTTTCTACACCCTCTGCTTCACTTCCTCTCCTTCAATTTTCTTCTTGGCACTCTCCAATCCGGCTTCTATCCCCCTCATTCCATGGAAACTGCCCTCAAGAAATTAATATTTCAAGGCACAGATCTAAACTTATTGATAAACTGTTTTTGAAGTCTGTGTGTCTAGTATACTGCTCTTTACACTTTTGAAATGTATGAAGCTGAAAATAACCAAACCAACTAAATATGTGGCACTATTCAAAATTATCTATTCTGCCTGATTTATGTCAAAAAAAAATTTGCTCTTGTACAAAATGAGTGGTGTGTAAGAAATCCCAATTCAGAAAATTCACTGAATTTATGTGTAATTTTTTCTCATTAGTGACATTTTCTTAGTTTATAAACAAGATCTTAGGTATATGTGCATTGCCTCATACTAAATGCTGCATTAGAACATTTAGACCATCATGTAACATTTGGAAACTATTCTAGTTTTAACTTCCTTTGCAAGATCACTTTCACTGATGCTTTATTTGCCCTGGATACAGCTTTCATAGAGAATTGACTGGTTATTATACCACTCAAATCAGTTCATTCATTCCATTCATTTATTCAATATAGTGTTTTTTGAGCACTTTCTATATTCAGAGCACTGTACTAAGTGCTTGGAATGTACAATTTAGCAACAGATAGAGAAAATCCCTGCCCAATAATGGGTTCACAGTTTAAACAGGGGAGACAGACAGTAAAGCAAAACAGAATAAAACAAATCAACATCATCAAGATAAATAGAATCATAGAGATATACACATCATTAACAAAATAAATAGGGTAATAAATAATATATACAAATATGCACAGTGCTGAGGGGAGGGGAAAGAGGAAGAGCAGAGGGTGTGGGGGGGGATTGGGAAGGGGAGGAGGAGCAGAGACAAAGGGGAGGGCTCAGTCTGGGAAGGCCTCCTGGAGGAGGTGAGCTCTCAGTAGGGCTTTGAAGAGGGAATAGAGTTAGTTTGGTGGATGTGAGGAGGGAGGGCATTCCAGAACAGTGGTAGAATGTGGGCCAGGGGTCGACGGCGGGACAGGTGTCAACGGGGGACCATGAGGAGGTGAGCAGCAGAGGAGAAGAATGTACAGGGTGGGGAGTAGAAAGAGAGAAGGGAGGTGAGGTAGGAGGGGGCAAGGTGTTTTTGTTTCATGCGAAGGTTGATAGGCAACCACCGGAGGTTTTTGAGGAGGGGAGTGGCATGCCCAGAGCGTTTCTATAGGAAGATGATCCAGGCAGTGGAATGAAGAATAGACTGGATGGCAGAGTCAGGAGAAAGGGAGATCAGAGAGGAGGCTAACACAATAATCCAGTCGGGATATTATGAGAGCTTGTACCAGCACTGTAGCAGTTTGGATGGAGAGGGAAGGGCGAATCTTGGTGATATTGTGAAGGTGAGACTGGCAGGTGTTGGTGATGGATTGAATGTTTGGAGTGAATGAGAGAGGTGGCAAAATTACCATTAGTCTGAGGCCCCTGCATTAAAATAGTTATACTAGAATATTATAGAATGGAATATATGCATTCCCTAAATTTAGACTATCTGTTAATCCTAGGTTTGGTTCATGAGGTCAACTCTGGGGCCATTTAGGTGTTCAGCATCTAATTAGGACTAAAACGAAGCTACCATTATTTATTCAGAGTGAGGTAAGAAATGTCTAACTAAAACTCCAGCCAGAATCTAGTGTGGAGAAGCAGTGTTCCCTAATGGAAAGGCTATGGACCTGGGAGTCAGAGGACCTGGGTTATAAACTCAGCTTCACAACTTACCTGCTTTGTGGCCTTGGGCAAGTGACTTAACTTCTCTGTGCCTCAGTTCCCTCATCTGCAATAATAGGGATTCAATACCTGTTCTCTCTCCTACTTAGACTGTGAGCCCCATGTGGGACCTGATTGTGCCTGCCCCTGTGCTTAGTGTATTGTTGGGCACATGTAAGTACTTTATTATTATTATTATTGTTATTGTAGTTATTGTTATAATTCATTGGTAATTCTCTGACCTCCCTAGTAATTGACAGAACCAGAGTTCTCAAACAAGGTAATTAGCAAATCTGAGATTTTATCAGTAATAAATTTACTAAAGAAAAGCAACATAAATGCAAGCATTGAACCTTGAAGGGTGATATTTAAAGCCAGTGAAGTTTGAAGGTGAATGTTACCTGAAACCCATCCCCACATGGCTGCCTGAAGGCTTTACTGGGAAATGTGTCTGGCAAAAATGGTTCAGACTAAAATAAACCTCAAATTCATTCTCTAGCTTCCCTTTAACCCAAGATATAATTTTAGCATAGAGAAACACATTATACATTTTAATCTTATTTTGTGTGGTGCACACAACTAGGAACTGATAAACATCAAATTCAGCATAGCATTGTAAGCGAAACTGAATTTCTCTTCCAGATTTTTCTTAAGAAAAACTAGAATTTTTGCTAGAATGGGATTCCCAAATACTAGGGAAGGAAACAGTCTTCCCCCAGAATGTTCCATTAATTTGATGAAAGACAGAGGCTCTGCTTCCCCTCTCTTCCCTTCAGTTCTCTTCCTAGTCCTGTCATGGCTGTGACTTTGCTGTCTAACAATCTCACGAAAAGTCCTCCTGTATTACTGGTTAACATTGGAATAAAGCAGAGCTTGTCATGCTGCTATCTCTTTGTGAGTGATGACTGCCTTCAGCTAAACTGATGAAAGTTTTGATTACACATGATGTTGAAGCACAGCACAAAGCATGTTTAGTTTGAAAAGTTTACTGAAGCATGTTCAATGAATTATTGTGAATGTATCTAAAGGCACAGATCATGCTCAGTGTATTATTGAAACTATCTGAAAGCATAAATCATTCTGCAAGTTTTGAAGGGCATGCTACATGATCAATGATCCCTAAAGATATTTATTTTAGATAAAAAGAGAAATCTGAGCAGTGAAAGTTTTCATGCAGATTTAAATTTTTTCAAGTTGATAATAAATTACCAAAAACTATTGAAGAATTAGGGTTTACAAGTATACATATGTGTGTATTCCAAAACCACATTTAGTGGATAAACTAGCTATACACTTGGAATAGGTTTTAATTCCTTAAATAGAGATTATATTACACTAAAATTATTGCACTGTGAGTAGTTGGGCAGGGATGCAGTTCATTGGAAAGTCCATATGCAGTTTTGCCCACATTATTGAGCTACAGAAATATCAGGTCATCAAAGACTAGTGTTGTTACTAGTGGACCAACAACAAACCTAGTTCAAGATATAAATTATATATACTTAGATATAATTTAAACATTGTGAAAATAAAGCTTAGCATATTCATTGCAAATTGCATGACAAAATTAAATCACATTTTCCAGAATAGGTTGGATAAGGTGGCTTGGTAAAAGGGATCCAGGGATACCATCAAGAGGCATGTTCACTGTTTTCACTGCACCCCTCAGGTAAGGTTTACCAACTCAATTTAAAATGTAAAAGTTAGGAATCCTACTCCTAACCTCTGCAGTCACAAGACTGTGCTACATCTCAAATGCAGCCTGATCATTTAAAAGTTCACCTAGGCATTGAGAGTTTGATCGTGACAGAGAAAATCTTCCTTCCTTCTCTGAGAGGTATAGTTGAAAAGATACTAAAATAAATTTTGGATAAGAGGAACAGCAAAATAGTGATATATAAGGGCAATGGAGGTAGGGTGGAGTATCAGAGTTCTAAGATCCAAGTGCAAAGGTGAGGAAGAAGGGAGGGCAAATAGGTAAGGACATGATAGGTTAGTGAGAAGGCTTCTTGGATTGCATGTGATTTTAATAGGGTTTTGAAAATGGAGAGTGTGGTTATCTGTCAGATATGAAGGCAGAGGAGGTACCAGTCCACAGGGAGGATGTTAGCGAGAGATCAGTGTTGAGAGAGAGGGAGGGAGAGGCAGGCCTCTTTAGACATGCAGAGTGAGAGTTTTACCTCTAAGATCACAACCATTTTAGCTTAGGTTTGCATTTAAAAGTTACAGAACTATATAACTGGGAAGTTGGAGATCTACTTAAGTGGGACTCTCTACTCTACCAAAATCATGGCTAAATGGAGGCAACTTTATCTCTTAGATGAGTGTGCAGATCTGGTGTGAAATAGATTGAAGAGATTTTCAACAATGAACATCTGTAGAATACTGGCTTTGTGCCTGCTCATTGTGTGCAGGGTTATATTTTGTTGTATTGTACTCTCCCAAGTGCTTAGTATCTTGCTCTGCACACAATAAGCTCTCAGTAAGTATGATTGAAGGAATAAGTGAATGAAAATAGCATGGGAGAGAGTCGAGGGTAGACACTCAGGTTTACTGCACAGGAGACAGTGGTAAACCACTTCCATATTTTTCCCAAGAAAATTCAATGGATACACTACCAGAAAGATTGCAGATGGAGGTGGGGTGTTCTGGAAGAGATGTGTCCATGGTGTTGTTATGGGTCGGAGACGACTCAACAGCGTAAGACAAGACAAATGTTAGGGTGGTTGAGGGGTGGTTGGGGTGTGATATTACCCGGGGTTTTCAACCCTAAATCCAGGATGAAAGAGCCCCGAGTTACTTTAGGAGCACTCAGATGCCAGTCAGACTTGCTGGATCCTAAAGCCTTCCTGTTATCCATTTATCTAACACAGATTTTGCCGGAGTCTGACTCATTGTTCCAAGCCCCTGCACATCCCTTATTGCTGTCAGGCTAAAGCCCAGGTGTCTTCCTGAAGGTGTAGAGGTCAAGCTTCTTGGGGGCAGGGAACATGTTTACCAACTCTGTTGTATTGTCCTAAGTCCTTAATACAAGGACCTGGTTGCAGTAAGTGCTCAATAAATACCACTGATTCATTTATTGATTGATTGAGGGCTAACCTACCAACACCCTCCTGGGCCTGTCTGCAGGAAGCTCACAGACACAGCACTCCTTCCTGCACCCAGGGCTTTCCAAACAACACAGCTCCCCAGTCCATGCATCTACATGGTACCCATAGTGTTTCCCCCTCAAAATCTGCAATATCAACAATAGTTAATGATCTTAACAAGGTAACAATAACAAATACAGTTCAAACCATCTTTCTCTAAAGAGACTACTTCTCCCTTCCTCTGTACTTCCCTGTAGGCATCCCAGGACTCACATTCCTCTCCCTCAGGGGCAGATGCTTCACTTCTGCAGTGCTGTAGCCGCTAGCTCCAAACCTCCACAAACCATCTCCAATCCCTTCCTGTGTCTGTCCGGGTTCCATTAGCATGAATTCTCCCACTGTCCTGTCCTCAGTGGCACACCACTCACTAAATCCTTGCCTCCAACATGGTCAAAAATTAATTCATTCATTCAATAGTATTTATTGAGCGCTTACTATGTGCAGAGCACTGTACTAAGCGCTTGGAATGAACAAGTCGGCAACAGATAGAGAGAGTCCCTGCCATTTGACGGGCTTACAGTCTAATCGGGGGAGACAGACAGACAAGAACAATGGTAATAAATAGAGTCAAGGGGAAGAACATCTCGTAAAAACAATGGCAACTAAATAGAATCAAGGCGATGTACATTTCATTAACAAAATAAATAGGGTAATGAAAATGAAAATGAAATCTTCTTATTCCCCTAGCCTGACCCCTCTCTTTCCTCCCTAAACCTTTTCTCTGACTGGATTGGCTAGACCTTGAGGGAAGGGAACCAAAGAGTGACTCTCTTGGTTTGGCCTGTCTCTCCTAAATGTGGGGAGCAGTGGAACTGGTTGCCATGGTGGATGTGCAGCTGTTGTACTTAAAGTTTCGGCTATTCAAACAGTATGTTTTGGGGAATACAAGAAGAAATAGAAGGACAGGATGGAGCATTTACGGGCATTGGCACAGTGGGAAGTGGAGCACAAAATACAGAGTGATGAAACCAGAATAGTTACTGGCAAGAGCCAAAATGACAATTTGTCTGCAACAAGAACAGCAGGAATCCATCATATCCAGAAAGAGTATTAAAACTACAACACAAAAGAAAAGGGAAGGTTGTGAAGAATAATTGAGAGCAGCAATTACGGAGTGACAAGGGACTCTCCCACCTTTATTATCATTTTCCATTTTTATTCTATTAAGCGCTCACTATGACTTAAGCACTGTTCAAGGCACTGGGGAAGGCAAGTAATCACAAAGAGCATGGGCTTGGGAGCAGAGGAAGGTAGGCTCTAATCCCGCCTCTGCCACTTGTCTGCTATGTGACCTTGGGCAACTCACTTAACTTCTCTGTGCCTCAGTTACCTCATCTGTAAAATGGGGATTAAGATTGTGAGCCCCAGGTGGGACAACCTGATTACCTTGTATCTACCCCAGTACTTAGAACAGTGCTTGACACATAGTAAGTGCTTAACAAATACCATAATAATAATTATTATTATGACCCACATGGCCTCACCATCCAAGAGGGAGATCAGGTATTGATCCCTTCATCACAGAAATAGTAAGGGGATAAAGTGAGGCAGTTAAAGGATAAGCACCTGACAGTGACAGGGAGGAATACAAGTGCCAGAAACATTTACAGTTTTATTCTAAAATAATTGAAGTAGGGAAGTGTGATGAAGGATGATCATCCTTTTACCAACCACGAACAAATACAAAATTCAACCCAAACATCCAGCTCCCACCTGGCTGCTTGTGGCTTCATACTGCAGTCACAAGCCCAAGACCCTAGAGTGTTGGGTGGGTTTCTGACTTTTCTCTGCCACAGGCCTTTGAAACTTGCACCTATTAGTGACAAGGGGGAACAACACTGGCAGAACATACCTACCAAATGTAATTGTATCCCCCCCTCCTAACTGTAAGCTTGTTGTGGCCAGAGAGTCTGCCTACCAATTTTGTTATGTTTTACTCTCCCAGGCACTCAAAATATGCCATTGATTGATTCATAATGTTTTCTCCTAGGCACTAAATATAGTGCTCTGCATATAGTAATCACTCAGTAAATACCATTGATGATGATGATGATGATGATCCCTAGTACTGTGGATGTGAATGTTGCAAGGCCTAAAGAGAATACGATAGAGAAGTAAATCTTAGATGGCACAGCCAACTGGATTCTTCCTTGGTAATGGTGGACTAGGAAGAAGTTACTAACTTAAAACCTCCTTTTCTCTCTTAAAAGACTGACACCCCCTCCATTAATATTTTTACCTGAGTTCTAATAAGCAGTGGAGAGACCCCAAAACAGAGAGCATGGAAAGAGACCAGCAAAGGACTACAGTGATCAGCTTTCTGTATTATTATGAATTCCTCTAACATCAAATGGGCTCTAGGTTGAAGAAGCCTCATGGCCTAGTGGGAAGAGTACAGGCCTGGGAGTCAGAAGACCTGGGTTATAATCCTGCCTCTGCCATTTGTCAGTGTGTGACCTTGGGTAAGCCTCAGTTATTTCATTTATAAAATAGTGATTAAATCCTACTTCCTCCCACATAGACTATAGCCTCATGACAAGGAAATTTTTTTAATGTCTTTTGTCAAGTGCTTATGCCAGGCACTGTACTAAACATTGGAGTAGATTGCCGATTTATTCATTCCAAGCGCTCTGCACATAGTAAGTGCTCAATAAATACTACTGAATGAATGAATGAATGCAAGTTAATTGGGTTGACACAGTCCCTGTCCTATTTAGGGTTCGCAGTCTTAATCCCCATTTTGCAGATGAGGTAACTGAGGCACAGAGAAGTTGAGGCACAGAGAAGCAAGCTCAAGGTCACACAGCAGACAGGTGTTGGAGCCAGAATTAGAACCCAGGTCCTTCTGATTTCCAGAACCATGCTCTATCCATTAGTCTACCCTACTTCAGATTAATAACCTTGTGTCTACCCTAGCACTTAGAACCATGCTTAGCACTGTAAGTGCTTAAAGAATATCATCATTATTACATTATGGACACTGGCAAAGGGAAGGAGCATTGGCCTGGGAGTCAGAAGACTCAGGCTCCATTCCTGATTCTTCTACCCACCTTCCATTAAACTCTGGACAAGCTACCCAACCCCTTTGGGCTTCAGCCTCCTGATAAACAAAATGGGAGCAAAACACATCATCTCCCTCCCTTCCAGGTTGTAAGTCATGTGAGGGACAGAGACCCTATCCACTGCAAATGATCTTCCCTCTGCCCTGGAATTCCCTCTCCTTTTGTATTTGATTGACACCCCACTCCTGCCACACACACACTTACACTTTTGCCATCTCAAATCTTCATCTTGAAATCAAATCCCCACCCAGAGTCTTTCCTGACTAAACCCTCATTTCCCCACCCTATTTGCCCATGCTTTTTCACCATCTATATAATTGCATCTATATTCTTTAAGAACTTTGATACTTAGGCCACCACCATCCACAGAAATTTATGACCATATCCTATACTCTTTTATTTCCCCTGTCTTTAATTTCTTTTAATATCTGTTTCCCACACTAGATTGTAAATTACCTGAGGGCAGGCATTGTGTCAGACAAGTCTTTTATAATGTCCTCTTCCACACAGTATAGCACAGTAGGTGCTCCTTAAACACCACAGATTGATTTCTGTCCTAAGGCCCAGCAGAGTACCTAGCAAGTGGCCACAAAATGCTACAAGTATTATTATTAATGTTATTATTATTGTTAGGTTTCTCCCACATCTCCAGATGATCATACTGGGGCTCTTCAGGTTCAAAGGGATGATAACTTAACTGGCCATGACCTCTTAATGATGATAGGATAAGTTAGCTACTTACTATGCACAAGACACAGTTCTAAATGCTGGGTTAGATACAGGGCAATCAGGTTGAAAATAGTCCATGTATCTCATAGGGCTCACACTCTAAAGGGAAGGGAAAGCCTAAGAGGTGAGGAGGCAGTCACAAGAGGTGCTACTTTCCTTGTGTAGAGGCTTCACAAATCACCACAGAGATGAACCCAGTAGCAAACAATGCAGACAATTAAATGCAATGGAGGGAGTACAACAATAACAATGCTGGTATTTGTTAAGCGCTTACTATGTGCGGAGCACTGTTCTAAGCGCTGGGGTAGATACAGGATCATCACGTTGTCCCACAAGAAGCTCACAATCTAAATGCCCATTTTACAGATGAGGTAACTGAGGCACAGAGAAGTTAAGTGACTTGCCCACAGTCACACAACTGACAAGTGGCAGAGCCCTCCCTCCCTCTCTCTCTCCTTGTTTTTCTTTCTCTGTTTTTCTCCAAAGAGTTGAAATTCAAGTAAATGAAAACTACTAAATTAAAAGCAAGTGCAGTTTTCACAGAGCAGATAGTAACTATTCAGCATAGAAAAATGTTGAAAGCCTAAAGTATTAGTAGACTCAAGTAGGTTATCAAGATATGGATGTATTCATCAATGTGCAGTCCAGTATAAATGATGGCCTGTTTTATCTGTAAAGATAAAAAGGTAAAGATAGCTAGAAATTATAATGGATTTAGCCCCTTGTTGGGAACTATACCATTTCCCTTATGATTTTTTTCCCTAACCCTACTGCTAATTTTATATGTTTTCTTTTATGTAATGTTTCCACAAAACATTAACCACTAGACTCAACCTTTTTTAGTTTAAATAATGGAAATAAAGATGAAATAGTTTCATCTTCATTGATAAAAAACATAGTCAATAAGCAAAAGCACACCTAGCTTCAGGGGATTTCTAGGGGTTGAAAAACTTGCACAAGAAAATCCTGCCTTCATCTTGAAAGTTTAAATTTGGGAACCATAAATCCCAGAAGGCCAAGGAAGCCTTTCTTTTCCAGAATGAAGTATATGAAGTATCTAAAAGCTCATTCAATTGATCAAACCCTTAGAAGGACCAGTGACATATGTTGCATGTGCCTGGCTCTCTCCCACTCCCCCTCCCGGGTAGTATATGTGGTTAGAGAAAAAATTCTCATCTACTCAGTGAGGTAACTGAAAATGCTTGTGCCTACTGAGGAGTTGGACAAGACCCATACAATTTTCAATAAACTCGTCAAATGAACTGTCTTTATATGATTATAAAGGATGACATCTTAGACTTTTTATAATGCATGGTAATGCTGATTTTTTCCCTCAGTATAGAAGACTTAATCTCCACAGCCTTATATCTAAGCCCTTTGGTTCTCTAGAGAGTCTTCCTTATTTCAAGTTCCATTAGTAATATATTAGTTCATGCCTAGGTATTTTCCAGAAATCCCTCCTGAAGCATTTAGGTTTGTCACCTTGAAAAGTAGAAAAATCATCCAATGCAATTGTCCTCTTTTTCACTTTGATTCCTTAAAACTTCTATCAATCAATCAGTGGTGTTTATTGAATAATTACTGTGTGCATAACACTGTATTAACTTCTGGAGAGAATACATTGTAAAATAGGTATAGATGATCCCTGTGAATGAGGAGCTTATAGATTTGGGGAGACAGACAATAAAATATATTTTAATCATTATTTAATATTACTTAATACTAATAATAATGGAATTTATAAAGTACTTAGTATGTGCCAGGCACTATACTAAGCACTGAGGCATTTACAAGCAAATGAAGTTGGACACAGTCCTTACCTTTGGTGGGGCTCACAGTTTCAATCCCCATTTTGCAGATGAGGTAACAGAAGCTCGAAGTGAAGTGACTTGCCTAAAGTCATACAGCAGACAAGTGGTGTAGCTGGGATTAGAACCCATACTGAGCCCCCCTTTTCCTCTGCTCCTCTTCCTCTCACCATCATCCCGACTCTCTCCCTCCGCTCTACTCCCCTCCCCACCTCACAGCACTTTTGTATATATGTACTTATTCATTATTCTATTTATTTTATTAATGATGTGTATATATCTATAATAATATTTATATTGATGCCTGTTTACTTGTTATGATGTCTGTCTCCCAACGTCTATACTCTGAGCCCATTTTTGGGTAGGGATAGTCTCTGTTGCTGAATTATACTTTCTAACCACTTAGTACAGTGCTCTGCACACAGTAAGCACTCAATAAATATGATTGAATGAATAAATGAAGCCATGACCTTCTGACTCCCAGGTCCATGTTCTATCCATTATGCCATGGATATATACATAGGTGTTGTTGGGATAAGGGAACAGACCCAAAGACATAGGTAACACAGAAGGGAAGGCTAAAACAGGGAAGTGAGGGGTTAGTCAGTCTCTTAGAGATGTGATTCTAGTTAGGCTTTGAAGATGGGTAGAGAAATGGTCTGTAGGATACAAAATGGGAGGGAGTTCTGTGCCAGAGGAAAAACATGAACAAGGGGCCAGTGATGAGAAAGGTGAGATCTATGTACAGTAAGAACGTTGGTGTTAGAGGACCAAATTGTTCAGGTTGGAATGTAATAGGAGATTAGTGAGGTAAGGGATGAGGGGAATTGCTGATTGAGAGCCTGGCAAGGAGTTTCTGTTTGATGTGAAGATGGATGGGCAGCCACTGGAGGTTTCTGAAGAGTGGGAATATGTGCACTGAATGTATTTTTGGGAAATGATCTGGATTGCAGAGTGGAGTAGGAGAGAGGAGAAACAGGAGTCAAGGAGGTCGGCAAGTAGGCAATTGCAATCAGTAGTTAAGGTGGGGTATAGGTGTCAGGTCCAATGTAGTAAAAGTTTGGGTGGAGAAGGAAGGGTAGATTTTGGAGATATTGAGAAGGTAGAACTGGCAAGATATGGTGAGAGACTGAATATGCAGGTTGCTGAAAAGAGTTAAGTCAAGATTAATACCAAGTTTACGGGCTTGTGAGATAGTGAAATGGTGTTATTGTGTACAGTAATGAAAAAGTAATATGGTAATGAAGAAAGACATGGTTTGGCTGGGAAGGTAGGAGTTCAGTTTTAGATATGTTAAGTTTGAGGTGGTGGCAGTACATCCAATTAGATCAAAATGTTATTGATGCCTGTCTACTTGTTTTGTTTTGTTGTCTGTCTCGCCCTTCTAGACTGTGAGCCCATTGTTGGGTAGGGATTGTCTCTATTTGTTGCCGATTGTACTTTCCAAGTACTTAGAACACTGCTCTGCATACTGTAAGCGCTCAATAAGTACAATTGAATGAATGAATGAAGAATGAATGATGAATGAATGAATGAATGATTGAAGCTAGGCCCTGAAAGCAGGATGAAATGTGAAACTGGATAGAGGAGAGTGATCAGGCATCCTTGGAGAGGTAGATTTGAGAATCATCACATAGAAATGATAGAAATGGGAGCAAATGAATTCTCCAAGGGAGTGGGTGTAGAGGGAAAATGGAAGAGGACCCAGAATCAAACCTTGAAGCACTTCCACAGTTAAGGGCTGAGAGGCAGAAGAAACACTAAGAAGCAGCTAGAGTGGTAGGGGCCAAACTGGAAGAGGCAATATGGTATAGACTGTAAAATAATTCCATCCAAGTGGCTTCCTCAGGGAAAAAAATTATCCTGTCAAGTAAAAATACAAATAATTTGGTTCAAATCAAATGATTTATTAATTCAAATGATTATATGGCTGGCTTATATTTATTTAATTTTTAGAGTGTCACTGTATTCGTAGCTTGTGAATTATACTACCTTCTGATATAAAAACACTTTCTTTTATATTTTTCAATATACAATCAAAACAATTACAAAAATAATTTATGTTCATCTTTATTAATGAAGTGTGTTTTTTTAATGGCATAAATAGTATTGTTGTATGTTACCATTTAGGCAAAGTGTATGGTAGTATATCAAGGATTATTTCCTCTGTTAAATCCACTCTATTTACCTTTTTTTGAGGATTTCTTCTTTTCTGTTTGCATTTCACATTTATGCAAAACCTTTGTATTGTTAATGAATTCTAGTATATTTAAGCTTACAATTTATGCAACATTTATTTATCCTAAGTGTTCCACACTAAAAATTTTAAAACACCTTCATTTTAGAACACAAATGTATGTGCCCCATTTTCCTTACCACACTAAAGAAATACACCTTAAACTTTTGGTAGGCATATCAAGTATAGATCTCACTAATAATCAATTGAATGCATATATGTGTAGACAATTCTAATGACATACATAATTTATGTAGGTCATAAGAAATAAATGGACTTTGTAAACCTTCCAAGGGGTATTAAACCCTAAATGACTTTTCACATATCTCAAAAACAGACAGAAACAACTGAATTCAATATTTATGGTGCACTGAATTATTGAATTATATATAAAATCAGTGCAATGCACATATCTGGGATGCAGCACGGCGTAGTAGATAGAGCATGAGCCTGGGAGTCAGAAGGTCATGGGTTCTTATCCCAGCTCAGCCATTTGTCTGATGTGTGACCTTGGGCAAGTCACTTCATTTCTCTGGGCCTCAGTTCCCTCATCTGTAAAATGGGGATTGAGACTGTGAGCCCCACATGGGACAAGGACTCTGTCCAATCCGATCTGCTTGTATCTCCCCCAGTGCTTAGTACAGTGCTTGGCACATAGTAAGGGCTTAACAAATACCCTTATTATTATTATTATATATCTCTATATAATCTCTCTCTCTATATGTATAGAGATTATATAACTGGAGTGTATACATATATGTACTCATTCCTTAAAGCATGTTGCATAAATATCAATATTTGGCATTTATTTTTAAAACAATGGTCATTGTTATGTCCTATATTCATTATTGATCTCACATTCATAAATAACATTTATTCAATCTAAATAGGGCCAT
This sequence comes from Ornithorhynchus anatinus, assembly GCF_004115215.2. Classification (NCBI taxonomy): domain Eukaryota; kingdom Metazoa; phylum Chordata; class Mammalia; order Monotremata; family Ornithorhynchidae; genus Ornithorhynchus; species Ornithorhynchus anatinus. Next base: position 116,177,654 of record NC_041729.1, read on the forward strand.
TAAATACCATGTATTTCTGGTATAGTCAATTGGTTATTGTAGGTATTATGCATCTTGAAGAAGCAAGGACACGGTGTCCTTTTAGAAAACCACATATTAAGAAAAAGCTATATTAATTTTCCTAAAAGCTACAATATCAAAAGCTAATAATAGCAAAATTTGCTCTAAAATTCTGCTTGCTATATCAAAATAGGGTAGATTCATTTTTCTTTTATTATTCTCCTAGCTGAAAATAACCCTACAGGATATATTTGTATTAAAAATTAAAATTGAATTATATTAAAAACATGTTAAAAAGTATCACCCAAATTGACTCAAAAGGTGTGGTGGCTGCAGTAGCATTTCAGATATACTTAGGAATACATTAGCCAACTCAAGATAGACTTCTAAACACCTTACCCTGAAGATTAATATACTGAGGCTGTCAAGGCAGGCAGCGAGTTCTAAATAAATGAGCTGACCATGGAAAATATGAAGTATAAACATGGGATCTTTGACTATAGAAAGCTATTTGAATCTAGAGCTGCCTTGTGAGGGCTTGAAAGGTTGTTTTATTTCATATAAAATCTTTCTTATCCAATTCTCTTTGATCATGAGAAAAAAACAATTCATTACTTAAGAGTGATTAATTCAATTAATGTTTTCTCCCCACCCGCCAAATGCTACTGAAACATATCAAAATAGTTTCTTTCACTCTTTCCCAGTAAATAATAATACTATTTGTTAAGCACTTACTATGTACCAAGTACAGTTCTAAGCACTGGGGTAGATACAGAGTTATCATGTTGGATGCAGTCCCTTTCCCACGTTGGGCTCACATTCTTAATCCCCATTTTACAGATGAGCAAATGAAGCACAGCAAAGGTAGGTGACTTGCCCAAGGTCACACAGCAGATAAGCAGTGGAGCTGGGATTAGAAACAGTTCCTTCTGAACTCCCAGGCCTGTGCTCTATCGACTAGACCATGTTGAACTTATGAAAAATAACTATACCAGTGGGGCCTCAGGTTATGGGATCCTAGTGGAAGGAGCATGGTCCTGGGAATCAGAGAACCTGGGTTCTAATCTTGGCCCCTCCTCTTGCCTGCTGTGTAGTTTTAGGAAAATCAATTTATCTGTGCCTCAGTTTCTTCATCTGTAAAAAAGGAATTCAATACCTGTTCTCTTTCCCTCAGACAGTCCTTTGTGGGAGAGGGCCTGTGTCTATCTGATTATCTTATTGTCTTCCCCAGTGTTTAGTAGACTGCTTGGCACATAGTAAGTTCTTTATAAATACTACAGTTATTATTATTAGCCAGATATTATTATTAGAAGGTTAGAACTGGTCACAACAGGTATCTTAGCGAGGCTGCAACTGTGGTGCGAATTGCAAAGAGATGTTTGATTGGATTACAAATGCGTCTGGGTGTCCTAGCAAATATACCAATCCTTAATAGAAAGGTTGAACTAAATGCATTATGACACCATGTCCTCTATGATTGATGTCTGTATGCCAGGTATGCCAGAGACTGTATTTATGCCAGATCAGCTTTTCTGTTCCATGGAAGATCAGCAGGCCTGGGGACTTGGTGATACAAGGGAAATATACTACGTGACTTTTCCAAGGAGCAAGACTGAGCTGCTTCAGTTTGCACGTACACACCACTAACTTCATCCGTAATACATACACATTCCAGCCAGACCCCACCCCACTGTATATGCCATGGGGTTTACCTACAGGGAAGAGATCTCATAGCAGTGTGTAAACACCCCTCTGTCCGATCCCTGTCCCCACAATTCACAAGCATCTTCAGAAAGGCTCTGTGATCTTGCTGTGGTCATGGGGTTCAGCTCTGGAGGAAAATTACTCCTTGCTCTTACCTGCTCTCTGCTCTGTTTCAATTTTGGAAGACTTCATAATTGAAACTACAAAGACAATTGATCAGCAGCCTATATAACCTCTCATTTATTGGATCATCTTGAAAGATGTTAACTGGTTAATGTGTTGTAACCCAAAATGCCCCAATTTGGCATGAAACCATCCTAATTACTCTCCTATTCTGTATTATTTGACTGAAATCCATAATGTTCAGTTTCCAGGATCCAGTTTCTCACAGAGTCCAAACTCTTATGGGGAACTGGAAGATTTAGTCTCTAGTCAGGGCAAACAGGGAAGAGTTACTGGGTGGACCTTCTACTTTCAGGTTCATCCCAAGGCTGAGAAGATTGATGCCTATTTGCTTAATTTTCACCCAACAAGACTATGTTAACATGGCTTTACTAGGTTTCTGGTAAAGGAACTTTATTATTCATATTTCCTTGGAATTGGTATAACAGGGTACCTACTGGGAAGTTGCTATAGAGGCAAAGGTTGACCACAGATAAGATCACAGTTCTCTTTCTCCAGTATGCCAATGGTCCTTCTTCAATTTGAAACAAAAATACACCCAGAATCCTTAGCCTCATATATTGCTGAAGCATTTGTTGTAAAACCAATACAAGGAAGTTTACAAAATATTTTATGGGATCATGCCAAATGAAGTGAATATAGTATTGAGAATAGTCACTCTGATTCTTGCCCTCAGTGCTCTAGGGCTCTACATGGGTTTGGCTCTCTCATTATGGAAGACTGTTCTGCTGACACTTTATGGGGAAGAACTATGGCAGAGGGCTTTATATGAGGTTGGATTGCCCCGGGAAAGCTCTCCCTTACTACAGATACATACTTGGATTTTGATGCAGTGCATGTACTGAATCAAAATGATGAACTTGTAACAAAAGGAATAAATTCTTCCTAAGGCCTCTGCCATATCTAGTCAATATCTGAGGAACAAAGTCCAAGTTTATTATGCTAGACAATAACTTTCCCCATCTCTAAAGCTCTAATCCTTGCTCAACTGCTACTTCAATACTTCTGCATTCACAGTCTTTCGTCGCACTTGTATTCATAACCACTTTATATGCACCCTAATCAATCACATATTTATCCTCTATCCATGTTCTCATTTTCTTATCCCTTATAATTGTAAATAATTTTGATCTTTCTCCCAAATTCTAGTATATGATCTTAAGGGTAGGAATTGTGTCATTTCCTTTGCTATACTTTGCCAAGTGCTTAGTATAATGCAGTGCATGCTATAAACATGCAATAAATTTGACTGATAGAAGGCAGTTCATCCCAGATTACGTGCTTAATACAGTGTTCTTCACACAGTAAGGACTCAATAAATGCCACTGATTGACTGATTAGAAAAGATAGTCACTTGCATTCATTCAGTCATATTTACTGAATGCTTTCTGTGTGCAGAGCACTGAACTAAGTACTTGTGAGTGTACAATACAGCAATAAACACACATTCCCTGCCCACCACAAGCTTACATTCTAGAGGACTGTGTGCCAGACTGTATTAAGTGCTGGAGTGGATACAAGAAAATTGGGTTGGACACAGTTCCCTGTCCCATGCGGGGCCCACACCCTCAGTAGCCATTTTACAGCTGAGGTAATTGAGGCCCAGAGAAGTGACTCGCTCAAGGTCACATAGCAGACAAACGGTGGAACCAAGATTAGAACACATGATCTTCTGACTCCCAGGCCCATGATCTAACCACTACACCATGCTGTTTTTTAGTATCCAAGTCTTGGATAAAATGCAACCAAATTCCATATAGCCTATGAATTTTAGAAACAGCCTTGAAAGTCGTGGAATAAGGAATTGATATCAGAGTCATTTCCCACACTGACTCTTTAAATAGGATGAATTTTGAAATGATATTTTATACTGAAAGATCAGTTTGCCTGCTTGATTTTTAACCCTCTCTGAAATGCAGTGAGAATCTTAATGGGACTGCTTTGCAAATATCTACTGCTTACTCTACTGCATTATAATGGAAACACGACTAAACCTAAACTAAATGACTAAATTGTTAGATCTGCTTTTTGAAAATTCTGTATGCCTCTCAGTCATTGGCACATTTCTTGTTCCAAACTTGCCCCAAGACAATGTGATAACTGCAACTTCCATAGTCTACTTTATTGTTTCAATTAAGAAAAAAAAAGATTTCAGGAAAATGAAACAGTAAATACTTAGCCACAGTATGTGCACAATTTTTTATATATATTTCATTCAATTTCAATGATCTTTACCTTCTTATCTTATCTGAATTTTTGATGTTTAACCTTTATTATTATCCCACTGATTAAATAATACAAATGATCTTTATTCAAGGAATATTAAACTAATGTACTTCTACTATGCCGTTGTTTGAACACAAATCGATAGGTTCCAAGAGGTTTTTTTTGCCTGATTTATCATTTATAAAATCATCTCTCTTATCTTAACCCTTTCCAGTAAATCACTCCAATTGTACTCCCTTAAATTTTCTATATTAACAAGCATGTTTCTTTGAAATCTTTCTTAGGGAGATTTTTCATTCATTCTTTATGGTTTTCATCCACATAGGCCAATCTTCCCTCATTTATATTTAATCACAAATATGAAATCTGTCCATACCAAATATCCAGCTGTACTCAGGTGGGTAGATACTATATTTGTAATTCAGCAAGACTTATATTAGTGGTTGACAATTGTGGAAAAACATAGGAACAGAAAATGTTTCCACCAACTCTATAATATTGTACTCTCCCAAGTGCTTAGTGCAGTGTTCTGCACACAGTAAGCATAAAGCATTGCTCAAAAAATAGCACTGATTGATACATAGTTATATCTATAGCATTGCAAATAATGCTATACTGTGTATTCCATATATGAACACTTTGAAGAGCTTATATTGCTTTGGAAATGATGTCTACAGTCTTCTATAATTGGCATTCCTAAGTTCTCCAAAGACAAAGCTCTTCAAAAACAAAGAGCATTGCTCCTCCAAAGTCCTAGTGGCTGGACCTCAAACTTCTAGGGATCCTTTCTGATCCCTTCTTGTGTCTGTGTCTGTCCTTTGTCCACAACGAGAACTCTCCCCATTTCCAATTTGCCCAAGCACACAGTTAGCTAAATTGTTGTGTGAAGATAGGTGAGGGCCTCCCCTTCTCCCAACCTGGCCTCTCTACTTTTTCCGCAGTCCCTCTGTTTTATTGGTTTGACAGTCTCTGGGAGGACCACCATAGTGTGACTTTCCTGGCTTCCTTATCCCTGTGCTAAGTGTGGGGTCCTGTCATCATAGCCAGTTATTCTGTTACATGGTTACTATGCTTCCAATGAATGCTGCCTACACTACACACATCTTGATGGATGCTACATTTATGCACCATTTAAATTTATTCAGATGTCTGACATAATGTTTCCTAATTCCTGCACAATATTCTATTGAAAATACATAAGGAAAACATGTGCATACTGTAGAACTGATTCTATTGGAGAGAAAATCCATATGGTGGGTGCAAAAGATCTCTAGGTTAATGTGGGGAATGGAACAAAATTCCTTTTCACAATAATTGTCTTTATATCAGTTCTTGCTGACCACCTCACACACTTGTTTACCTAAACCTAACATACTCACTGTACCCTTGTTCTTGTCTCTGCTATGGCCAAGGCTTAATTACACCCTTGGCTTCCTAATTAATTGAATAATTGTGACATTTGTTAAGTGCTTAATATTTGCCAGGCAGGGAACTAAACATTAGAGTAGGTTAAATAAAATCAAGTATGATACAGTTCCTGTCCCACATGGGGCTCAAAGTCTGTGAAGAAGAACAGGTATTTACTCCCCATTTAAAAAATACTAAAACTGAAGTGCAGAAAAGCTGTGATTTTCCTAAATCATACAACAGGTAAATGGCAGAATAGGGATTAGAATCTAGCTGTCCTGATGCCCAAGCTTGTGCTTTTTCTATTATACAAATACATGGAATGATGTAATTAAATAAATAAATGGTATTTCATTCATTCATTAATAGTATTTACTGAGCACTGTCCTAAGCACTTGGTATCTACAATTCGGCAACAGATAGAGACATCCCTGCCCAATGATGGGCTCACAGTCTAATCGGTGGAGACAGATGGCAGAGTAAAACAGAATGAAACAAAAACAAGACAATACTGTCACAATTAATAGAATCAAGGGGATGTAGACCTCATTAACAAAATAAATAGGGTAATAAAAATATATACAAATGAGCACAGTGCTGAGGGGAGGGGAAGGAGAGGAGCAGAAGGAAGGGAGCTTAGCTGAGGGGAGGTGAAGGGGGGAAGGGGAGGAGCAGAGGATAGAAGGGGAGCAGATGGGGGAGCAAAGGGAAAAGAGGTTAGCTCAGTCTGGGAAGGCCTCTTGGAGGAGGTGAGATCTCGTAAGGCTTTGAAGAGGGGAAGAGAGTTAGTTTGGCGGAGGTGAGGAGAAAAGGCATTCCAGAACAGTGGTAGGACGTGGGCCAGAGGTCGACGGCGGAATAGGCGTGAACAGGGGACAATGAGGAGGTGAGCAGCAGAGGAGTGGAGCATGCGGGGTGGGCAGTAAAAAGAGAGAAGAGAGGTGAGGTAGGAGGGGGCAAGGTGATTTCGTTACATGCAGAGGTGGATAAGCAACCACTGGAGGTTTTTAAGAAGGGGAGTGACATACGCAGAACGTTTCTGTAGGAAGATGATCCGGGCAGCAGAATGAAGAATAGACTGGAGTGGGCAGAAACAGGAGGAAGAGAGATCAGAGAGAAGGGTGATACAATAATCCAGCCAGAGAGCTTGTACCAGCATGGTAGCCATTTGGATGGAGAGGAAAGGGCAGATGTTGGCGATATTGTAAAGTGAGACAGGCAGGTGTTAGTGACGGATTGGATGTGTGGGGTGAATGAGAGAGCTGAGTCAAGGATGACACCAAGGTTGTGGGCTTGTGAGAAGGGAAGAATGGTCGTGCTGTCCACAGTGACAGGGAAGTCAGGAAGAGGACAGCGTTTGGGAGGGAAGATAAGGAGTTCAGTTTTGGACATGTTGAGTTTTGGGTGTCGGGCAGACATCCAGGTGGAGATGTTCTGGAGGCAGGAGGAGATATGACCTTGAAGGCAGGAGGAGAGAACAGGGGCAGAGATGTAGATTTCTGTGTCATCTGCATAGAGATGATAGTTGAGTGAGTATAGATGAAGAACAGAAGAGGACCAAGAACTGACCCTTGAGGAACCCCTACCGTTAGTGGATGGGAGGGGGAGGAGGAGCCCGTGAAGGAGACCGAGAATGAACGGCCAGAAAGATAAAAGGAGAACCAGGAGAGGATGGAGTCTGTGAAGCCAAAGTGAGATAAGGTGTGGAGGAGAAGGGGATGGTCAACAGCGTCAAAGGCAGCTGAGAGGTCGAGGAGGTTTAGGATAGAGTAGGAGCCATTGGATTTGGCAATAAGGAGGTCATCAATCAATGATATTTATTGAGCACTTCATTTTTAATGGTATTTGTTTGTGCTTTGTATGTGCCAGGCACTGTTTTAAGCACTAGGGTAGGTCCACTACTCAATCATATTTATTGGCCACTTAGTGTTACTTATTAAGTACTCAGGTGAGTACAATATAACAATATAACTGACAGATTCTCTGCCCACAACAAGTTTACAGTCTAGAGGAAGAATAAGACAGGATATTTGGATTGGACACAGTCCCTATCCCATGAAGGGCTCACAATCTTAATCCCCATTTTACAGATGAGGTAACGGAGCACAGAGAAGTGAAGTGACTTTCCCAAGGTAACACAGCAAAAATGGCAGTACCAGGATAAGAACCCAGGCCCTCTGTCTCCCAGATCTATGCTTTTTCCACATGACTACACTGCTTCTCCATTATTGTGTACAGAGCCCTGTACAAAGTTCTTGGGGGAGTACAATAGAACAGAGTTGATAGATATGTTCCATGCCCACAGGTTAGAGAGGGATACAGAAATTAATATGAATAAATTATGGACATGTACATAAGTATTGTGGGACGAATGGTGAAGTGAATATCAACTGCTTAGAGAGTAAATATCCAAGTTCATAGGCCACATAGGAGAGACGAAGTCAGGAAAAAGAGGACTTTATATTAATGTCTGTCTCCCTCTAGACCGTAAGCTTGTTGTGGGCAGGGAATTTGTCTGTTATAGTGTTATTTTGTACTCTCCCTAGCGCTTAGTACTCAGTGATCACTAAGAGTTTAATAATTACTATTGACTGACTGACAAATCCCCCTCTCAGGATCTCACCTGGAGGGTTTCCAGTACTCTACCAATCTTGAATATGGAAGGAATATTCAGGCAGGACATACCCATTCCATTCCTAGCTTGGGCAGTAGCTAGTGGGTGGAAAGCAATCTGCTACAAGTCAAAACTCACCGGTGCTGGGCAGCAGAGGCATGGGAGAGAATCTAGGGCAGGGACTCAGTTTGCTATTTGGAAGATGGTAATGATAAAACATTTCCGTATTTTTATCAAGAAAACTCTATGGATGCACTACCAAAGCGATTGCAAATGGAGTTTGGATTGCAGATGGAGTCTGGATTGCATCTGGAAGAGATGTGTCCATGGAGTGTCTGTGGGTGGGCAACGACTCTCTAGCATAAGATAAACTGACTAATCGGGGAAGGCTTCTTGAAAATGTGAAATTGTCCTCTTAAAGGTCACCAGTCATCTCCTTCTTTCCAAATTGAGCAGCCTCTAATCCCACCAAATCCCCTTTGACCACTCAGCTGCCTTTGTCACTGTCAACCATTTTCATCTCTTGGAAACATTCTCCAAACTAAGCTTCACTGATATTGTCCTCCCCTGGTTCTCCTCCTATCTCTCTGGCCACTTATTTTCAGTTACTTTTGTGGGCCCTCCAATTCCTTAACTTTGGGAGCCTTAACTCCTTAAGGCTCAAGTCTGAATCCCCTTCAGTTCTCCATCTACACCCACTTCCTTGGAGAATTCACTCAGTCCATGGCTTCAGCTACCATCTCTATGTTGATAACTTCCAAATGTATATCTCCAGTCCTGATCTTTATCCTGCTAAGCAGGCTCATATTTCCTCCTGCCTTTAGTACATCTCTATTTGGCTGTTCTACTGACACCTCAAATCTAACATGTCCAAGACAGAACTCCTCATCTTCCCACCCAAATGTTGTGTTCCTGATGACTTTCCCATCACTGTAGTTAGCAGCAACATCCTCCATATCTCACAAGGCCATAACCTTGTAATTCTCTTCAACTCATCTCTCTCATTCAACATATATGTTCAATCTGTCATAAAATAATCTCAGTTCAACTTTCACAACACTGCTAAAATCTTCCCTCTTATTTATCTAAACTTGTCTTTTATTATGCTGTCGAGTCATCTCCAACCCATAGGGATGTGATGAACACATCTCTCCCAGAATGCCCCATCTCCATCTGCAATCACTGTGGTAGTGTATCCTTAGAGTTTTCCTGGTAAAAATATGGAAGTGGTTTGCCAATTCCTCCTTTCACACAATAAACCCAAGTCTCTGCCCTCGACTCTTTCCCTTCACTTAGCTTCCCAGCACAGGTGAGTTTAAATTTTTAACAGATTGCCTAATACTTGCTAGCCACAGCCCAAGCTGGGAATGAAATGGATATGCCCCTGCTTGACTGTTCCTTCCATATCTGAGACAGGTAGAGTATTGGAAACTCTCCAGGTGTGACCATAAGAGGGTCTATCCAAACTATTACCATGTTATTTCAAGTGTTAATTCTATGCCATCTTGAGTACTACATCAATCTACATGCTGACCTCCCTCCTTGCTGTTTCGTCACATTTCAGTCTATGCTTCACTCTGCTTCTCAGATAATTTCTCTACAAAACTGTTCAGCCCATGTTTCCCCACTTGTCAAGAACCTCTAATAGTTTGCTCATCCACCTATGCATCAAACAGGAACTCTTTACCATAGGTTTTAAAGCACTAAATCTCCTTTCCCCCTCCTAATTTAGCTCCCTGATTTCCTGTAAACCCCCTGCATACACACTTGGCTCCTTTAATGCCAACTGACTCACTGTTCTTGATCTTGACTATCTTTCTAACAAACTGTTACCCACATCCTGTCTCTTGCCTGGAATTTCCTCCACCTTCATATCCAGGAGATATTTGTTCTCCCCACCTTCAGGGCACATGTCCTCCAAGAGGCCTTCCCTGACTAGGCTCTCGTTTCTATTTCTTCCTCTCCCTTTTGCGTTGTCCTTGTAAATGGATTTGCCCACTTTATTCACCCCACTGGCCTCAACCCAGTGTTTATATTGTTTATATTAATCTCTGTCTCCCTCTCTAGAGTGTAGGTTCACTATGGGCAAGGAACATTTCTGTCAACTCTGTTATACTGGACATCCCCAAGTGCTTAGTACAATGCTTTACACACAGTAAACACTCAAAAATATGATTGATTGATTTTCTGGAGAGAATACTGTTTCGGGGTATATAGAGGGGATGGGAATTCCAGGTTAGAGGATGTGGGAAAGGTGCTAGAGGAGCAAAATGTGCAGGCTGGTTTGTAGGGGAAAATCAATGAGGTAAAATAGGAGGGCAAGCTGACAGTATGCTTTAAAACCAATGGTAAGAGTTTCTGTGTAATGTGGAAGTGGAGGGGTAACCACTGGAGAGGAGAGACGTGGACTGGAATCATCTTTTAAGAAAATGATCCAGGCAGCACAATGAAATATAATGTTGGTATTTGTTAAGTGCTTACTATGTGCAGAGCACTGTTCTAAGTGCTGAGTAGATACAGGGTAATCAGGTTGTCCCATGTGGGGCTCACAGTCTTCATCCCCATTTGACAGATGAGGTAACTGTCAACTTAAACTTAAGAGAAGTTAAGTGACTTGCCCACAGTCACACTGCTGACAAGTGGCAGAGTTAGGATTAGAATTCGTGACCTCCGACTCCCAAGCCCGGGCTCTTTCCACTGAGCCATGCTGCTTCAAAATGGAGAGAGACAGGAGATAGGTAGATCAGTAAAGAGATTAATGCAATAGTCAAGGAGGGATATAAGGAGGTTCTTCCAACCTTGGCTTCACCAACACTGTTATGTCCTGGTTCTCCCCTTATCTCTGTGACCCTTCATTTTCAGTCTCCTTTGTGGGCTCCTCATCTGCCTCCCATGCCCCATCAGTGGGGATCCCTCAAGGTTCACTTGAGTCCCCTTCTATTTTCCATCTACAGCCACTCCCTTGAAGAACTCATTCACTCTTATGGCTTCAACTACGTGGTTGATACCCAAATCTACATCTCCAGCCCTTATCTCTCTCCCTTACTGCGGTCTCACATTTTCTCCTGCCTTCAAGACATCTCTACGTGGATATCTCCCCACCACCTCAAACTTAACTTGTCCCAAACAGAGCTTTCATTCATTCATTCAATAGCATTTATTGAGCGCTTACTATGTGCAGAGCACTGTACTAAGCGCTTGGAATGTACAAATCAGCAACAGATAGAGACCCTGCCCTTTGACGGGCTTACAGTCTAATTGGGGGAGACAGACAGACAGACAAGAACAATGGCAATAAATAGAGTCAAGGGGAAGAACATCTCGTAAAAACAATGGCAACTAAATAGAATCAAGGCGATGTACATTTCATTAACAAAATAAATAGGGTAATGAAAATATATACAGTTGAGCACACGAGTACAGTGCTGAGGGGATGGGACGGGAGAGGGGGAGGAGCAGAGGGAAAGGGGGGAGAAGAGGGCTTAGCTGCGGAGAGGTGAAGGGGGGGTAGAGGGAGCAGAGGGAAAAGAGGGGAGCTCAGTCTGGGAAGGCCTCTTGGAGGAGTGAGTTTTAAGTAAGGTTTTGAAGAGGTGAAGAGAATTAGTTTGGCGGAGGTGAGGAGGGAGGGCATTCCAGGACCGCGGGAGGACGTGGCCCAGGGGTCGACGGTGGGATAGGCGAGACCGAGGGACGGTGAGGAGGTGGGCGGCAGAGGAGCGGAGTGTGAGGGGTGGGCAGTAGAAAGAGAGAAGGGAGGAGAGGTAGGAAGGGGCAAGGTGATGTAGAGCCTTGAAGCCTAGAGTTAGGAGTTTTTGTTTGGAGCGGAGGTTTATAGGCAACCACTGGAGTTGTTTTAGAAGGGGAGCGACATGCCCAGATCGTTTCTGCAGGAAGATGAGCCGGGCAGCGGAGTGAAGAATAGACTGGAGTGGGGCGAGAGAGGAGGAAGGGAGATCAGAGAGAAGGCTGACACAGTAGTCTAGCCGGGATATAACAAGAGCCTCAAAACAATCCAGTGGTTGTCTATCCACCACCACATCAAACAAAAACTCCTCACCATTGGCTTCAAAGCAATCAATCACCTTGCCTCCTCCTACCTCACGTCGCTATTCTACTACAACCCGGCCCCGCAACATCTCTCCTTTAATGCTTACTTTCTCACTGTGCCTCTATCTCATCAGTGACCCCTCAACCACATCCTGCCTCTGGTCTAGAATGCCCTATCTCGCCACCGATCCCTCACCCTGTCCTGCCTCTGGGCTGGAACGCCCTCCTTCCTCAAATCCAACAGACAATTACTCTCCCCTGCCTTAATGAAGGCACATCTTCTCTTCTCCCACTTCCTTCTGCATCACCTGACTTGCTCCCCTTGTTCCAAAAATAATAATAATATAATAATAATATATATTATTATTATGATACTTGTTAAGCACTTACTATGTGCCAAGCACTGTTTAAAGTGATGGGATAGATATGAGATAATCAGGTTGGACACCATCCCTGTCCTACGTGGGTTAACAATTTTAAACTTTACTTTTAGAGATGAGGTAACTGAAGCACAGAGAAGTTAAGTGACCTGCCCAAAATTACACATCACCCATATGGACTTGGGTTGTGGCCAGGGCTTTCAATTGACTGCTGTGCACCTTCCCTTCTGACATCTTCTTGCCTGCTCAGCAGGAGCACAGGGCAGGGGCCACTGCCCAGTGGGAGATGGAGGAAGACTAGCTGCAGGGGTCAGGAAGACGGGAGATGCAGGAATGGTGGGGCATGCCGGGGGGCAGGAGTAAAAGATACATGGGTGGGAGTGAAGGTGGCGGGTGTGCTGGATGCACTGGTCATCTCTCAGGTGGCATCAGAGTCCCCTCCCAGTCCTACAGGACTTATGTACATATCTGTACTGTATTTATTTATATTAATGTCTGTCTCTCCACTCCCCCCAAACTGTAAGCTCATTTTGAGAAGGGAATGTGTCTGTTTATTGTTATATTGTACTCTTCCAAGTGCTTAGTACAGTGCTCTGAATGCAGTAATTGCTCAATAAACATGATTGCATGAATAAATGATAAATGGTTTGACCAGTGTAGTAGCAGTTTTGATCCAGGGGAAAAGACAGACTTTAATGATGTTTTGAAAGTAGTAGATTGAATGAAACAGAAGAGTTGAGGATAATGTCAAGGTGGTTCCAGACATGTGAGATATGGAGGGTAGTGGTGTTGTCTGCAGTGATGGGAAAGACATGGGGAGGACAATACAACATAATGGACCATCCATTCCAGTAAAATAAAAACAAAAAATAATGGGATTTGTTAAGTACTTACTATGTGCCAAGCACTGTTCTAAATACTGGTATAGATACAAGATAATCAGGTTGTCCCTGGTGGGGCTCACAGTCTTCTTCCTCATTTTACAGATGAGGCAACTGAGGCACAGAGAAGTTAAGTGACTTGCCCCAAGTCACACAGCAGAGGAGTGGCAGAGCCAGGATTAGAACCTATGACCTCTGACTCCCAAGCCTGGGCTCTTTCCACTAAGCCATGCTGCTTCTCCAGCCATGCTGCTTCTTCTGTCTAGTGATTGAGCCACACAAGCAAATCTGGTTCCTAGGAATCCTAAAATGATGTTATCTTCTGTTAGTTATTTCTGTTGTGTTCCCCAAGTGTTTATAGTGCTTCACACAAAAGGAAGATCTTAGCATGTGATCAGGTGGAGCAGGCTTCAGCTGTGCATGGCCACAGACCAGTCTAGCAGCAGGCTCAGAATTAATTTCCCATGGCAATCCTAACTTGTCTGTTAGAAGTCAATATTGTATTTTACAACCAGTCCCATAATCTAATGCCACAAAACAGTACTATTTGTCATACCAGTTTAGTCAACTTGCAGTTCTTTTGAGCACCTTTAAGAAATAGGCCATTTCAACTTTTTTCCTCCAAGAGCCCTTAGGGTCACTGGAGGGGATTGATAGTCTCAAATAGACTATTTGCTTACATACCCATTATATCTGCTGAATGTATTTTTGTGTTATAATAAAAATAATTGTAATATTTATTGCTTCAAGCACTAAACTAAACATTTCAGTAGATACAAGATAATTAGTTTCATAGAACCTATTCCATATATGACTTGCAGTCTAATGAGGTGGGATCACTCAACATTAAGAAGAAATCCTTGTGGAAAGATTAAAAAATACAAATTCTCAATTTATTTTGAATAGTTAAGAAAAAGAAAAATCACAGTAGCTGGAACTAAATTATTTAATTGGGATTTTTGAATAGCCTTGCAGATGAGTTCTTTCATTTGTTAATTACATTTCCATAGCATAATATCCATAGACCACTCATTTTTGTTTGCAGGCCATTAAACATTGTAACCTCCTTTCATAATTTAGTTATTTTGCTTTGTTTCAATCCTTTTGCATATTTGGTTTTGTATTATCTTATTGTGCCTTGTCCCATTAGATTAAAACTCTGGTAGGATAGGGACCCTTACTTGGACTAAAGAGGATGTTTAATTATAGCATTAACTAATTTACAGATACTTCATTTAACTTAATTCTCTTATCATATTTTCATTTTCATTAATATGTTTTGTTCTCCAATAGCTTAGGACCGTGCACTGAACCAAGTGGGTACTCAATAAATATTATAGCTACTTCAGCACATGGCTTTTCTGAATAGAGAAGCAGCATGGGTCAGTGGAAAGAGCCTGGGCTTGGGAGTCAGAGGTCACGGGTTCTAATCCTGGCTCTGCCACTTGTCAGATGTTTGACTTCGGGCAAGTCACTTCACTTTTCTGTGCCTCAGTTACCTCATTTGTAAAATGGGGATTAAGACTGTGAGCCCCACGTGGGACAACCTGATCTCCTTGTATCCCCCCAGCACTTAGAACAGTGCTTTGCACATAGTAACCGTCTAACAAATACCATCATCATCATCATCTGAATCCTAATCAAGTTCTTTCAAGTTCCAAGCCTTGAAATTTGGCTAATTTATATGACTACATTTATAATAATAATTGCAGTATTTGTTTAGCACTTACTATATGCCAAGTACAAGATACTCAGGTCAGTCACAGTTCTCAAATTTTCAAGCAAAACTTCACTCTCTGTTCTCCCGAATTATGTTGATAGGACATGCAGCATTTTACATTTGAACAAATTATTTCAAAACATCTTGAAACATTGTTTGATAGTATAAACCTTGAAATGTCATAATTTAAATGTTCCATTTCAAAAGCAAGGTAGTTGCAAGAACAGTTCTGAAAATATGGAAAATTCATTAAATTGCTTAATTTTGTATTTATGTACTTGTTCCCATAGACCTTTTGGGCACATTTATAAAAACAGTTCATTTTAAATTTTAAATTATTACTACAATAGAAAAAATGAATTTGTCTAAAAACAACCTGTCACTCATCTCTCTCCTTCCAAGGGATTACTAATAGCATCCGCAAATCAATCCCAGAATAATTGAGAAAAACAAACGTGCCCAGTTAAAATCACCCTCTTGAGGCAAATATTTGGGGAAACAGATGGGTTTTGTAACCTGATATGCAGGTTAAAAAAATTAGGAATAAGTTCTGACAAGAAAAATAATTTTCAGAATTAAGGTTTTCTCTTCAGAATCAGATCCTTCTAATCTTCTAGGATCATTTACAATCATAGTCAGGAAGCAAAAAATACTTTATCTCACATCTGCCATTGAATTGAATCTTTAGGCAGTGTTCCAGACTGCCAAGATATAGTGTACAGATTATTCATTCATTCATTCATTCATTCGTATTTACTGAGTGCTTACTGTGTGCAGAACACTGTACTAAGCGCTTGAAAAGTACAATTTGGCAACAGATAGAGGCAATCCCTTCCCCCAAACAGACTCATTGTCTAGAAAGGGGAGACAGACAAAAAAACAAAACAAGTAGACAGGCATCACTACCATCAAAATAGATAAATAGAACATAGATAAAGAGATAAATTGTCATTTTAAAGACAATTACTTGTAGCTTCAGTGACTTTTGGAAATAAACAGCAAGAATAACCTTCTTCTCTAAGTCAGCAATTTGCTAGGATTACAATGAAAAGCTTTTTTGAGATCTTAATTTAGGGCCCAAAATGCAAGAAGTTGCAAATTTTTCTTTTTAAGGGATAATCTGTATTCTGTTAGATAAAAGCCATGGGGTCAGTTATTCATGAATAAATTTAGAACCAGTGGATCATATAAGGGAAAAAAATGAAACAAATACATCCATCACAGGAAGATGCTTGGTCTCTAAAGTAAAAGTGTGAACAACATCCTCTTCTCTGGGAATACCCAAGTACCTTTGTTCCTCCTTGCCCTGGAAAGTACCTCTAAAAGTATAGGTGTCCTTTTTTCCTCTACATAAACAAAGCTAAAGTCTCTATCTCCTTTAAGTAAACAACATGTATCAAAAAAAGCAGCCTGTAAAGAGCACAAGCAAGGGAGTCAGAAAACCTGGGTTTTAATCCTGGCTTCGCCACTCCCCTGCTGTGTGATCCAGGACGAGTCACATAACTTCTCTGTGCATCAGTTACCTCATCCATAAAATGTGGATTAAGATTATGAGCTCCATGTCAGACATGGGCAGTGTCCAATCCGATTTTCTGGCATCTACCCCATCACTTAGTACAGTGCCTGGCATCCAGAAGCAGCATGGCCAAGTGGAAAGACAGGGGAGTCAGAAAACATGTGCTATAATCCTAGGTCTGCCAAGTATTAACTGTGTGACCTTGGGCAAGTCATTTAATTTAGCTGTGCCTAGTTCTCCCATTCTCCCTCCAAGTTAGACTTTGAGCCCCATGTGGGACAGGGACTGCATCTAACCTATTTAATTTATATCTGCCCCAGTGCTTAGAATAGTGTTAGACAAATACCATTAAGATAAGTGGAGTGCTTAGCAAAAGCTATAAAAAAAAACAAAAAACCTGCGATTTGCTTCTGTTTCCTCATAGGTAAAATGAGGATTAAATTAGACTCTGAGCCTAGCCCCCTCTAGACTATAAACTCATTATGGGTAGGGAATGTATGTATCTGTTTATTGTTATTTTGTACTTTCTCCAGCACTTAATACAGTACTCTGCACCCAGTTAGTGCTCAATAAATAAAATTGAATGAACAATTGAACAGGGACTGTATCTGACCTGATTATCTTGAGTAGATTATTTTGAATGTATTCCAGTGCTTAGTATAGTGCTTGGCATGTGATGTTTAACAAATACGCATTATTATTGAATCATTTGGATTTCCTAGACATTCTACCTTATAAATATACATGCTAGACATTAGTATTCTATGCAAATCTTATAAAAGGTTTAGCCAAATAGCTGATAATGAAGATGAATAATAGAACTCGGAGGATTCAGCAGGGAGAAGCAACTGGAGGTGGAGCCATTAAAAAAACATATATTTTTAATGATATTTCTTAAGAACTTATTGTATGACAGGGACTTTTCTAAATTCTGGGTTAGGTACAAGGTAATTAGGTTGGACACAGTCATATCCCATATGGGGCTCCCAGTCTTAATCCCTATTTTTCAGATGAGGTAATTGAGGCACAGAGAAGTTAAGTGACTTACTCAAGGTCACACAGCAGGCAAGGGGCAGATTAGAACCCGAGTCCTTCTGACTCCCAGGCCTGTGCTCTATCCATTAGGCAATGCTGCGTCTCCATAAATATTTCTTTGTAGCTGCTCTGGGCTGAAATATACAGAAGCGGTTGTTGTTATTTTCTTGTCTCCCAAAACATAGACCCAGTTGTACTGAGTTTTGCCTGAAGGCACATCTCCTCCAAAATGCCTTCCCCTACTAAGCTCTCATTTACTCTTCTCTCACTCCCTTCTGTGTCATCACTCTATTTGGATTTCCACCATATATTCCCCCTTCCCTCAGGCCCACAACACTTAGGTACATATCTGTAATTCATTTACTGATATTAATGACTGTCTCCTCCTCTAGACTCTAAGCTCATTGTGGCATGGAACATGTCTGCCAATTCTGTATTCTCCCAAAGCATTTTATACAGTGCATTGTGTGCAGTAAACACAATAAATATTAATTGATTGGTTAATCTAGTGCTAGTTTACTCTCCCCAGCACAGTATGTATTTAATCCATGCTATTGGTTCATTGAAGTGTAAGTGTAAGGAAACTGCAGGTTAATCTTGAAACTCAATAGGTACAGTTTCTAAATAAATGATAATATAGCTCCTCAGCAGTTCTTCATTTAATGTACCCATAACTATAAAAATCTAGATAATCCACATCACTGGGTGTCTCAGTGATTTGGTTATCTCAAAACAACCTAGGTAGGTGAGACAAGTGAAAAGTGGGCTGAGGTGAGGAGTGAGGGGAGGGCAGGCCAGCCAATCAGAAATAAAAGAACTAAACATCTGAAGCAGCACTGAAGTAGTGTCAGTGATGATGATAAGGTAGCAGCCTCTAAAGTCTGGGGCAAGGCGTTAGACTGCTCTTAAAATTGTAGTAGATTTGATATCACTTTCATCTCTGGTTTTCTCTTCCCACATATCTACTGCACTGGATTGTTACCTGGAGGTCACCAACATTGTTAACAGTAAGCTACAAGTTTGATATAGTCAGGGATATAGTGCTGACATCTCAAGATTTTTTTTTTCTGTTCCTTAATTGAGCATACCCCTGATGAAGTTTTCTCAAAATTTGATTTTAATATTGAAGCACATTAAACCATTATTAGTAGTTTCAATAGGTGATGTCATCTTTGGTTACTAGGAATAAATTGGCATTTATCGCCATTTACAACATCATTTTACCCTCATAGTCTTCTCATGGATATTTAATGAATCTCTTCTTGAATGACCCACTGACACTTGAAATTTAACATCTCTAAATGGAACTCCTTGTCGTCCTCAAGATTGTAAGTTCCTTGCAGGCAGGGAACATGTCTACTACTCTGTTATATTCTTCTCTCCCAAGCACTTACTATAGTGCTCTGCACACAGTAAGTACTCAATCAATCAATGATATTTCATCAATTTACTTATTTAATAAGTGTTTCATTTATTTTTAAAATATTTAATGAATCAATAATTTATTCAGTCAATAAATATGATTGCTTGATTGATTCATACCCAAACTCTATCTTCTCCCTGATTTTCTGAACACTGTAGATGACACTACCATCCTCCAGTCAATCAGTCATGTGTACTGAGGACTTACTGTGGGCCAAAAGCACAAAACAACTGTCTGTTATTAAATCAGCATTTCCAGTTTGTCTACAAATCCAAATGGTTCTGCATTCACAAAATCTATATAATATGTCCTTTTCTCTCCGCCCAAACTTCTATCATGATATTCCAAGCACTTATCCACTGCATCAGCCTCCTAACCAACTCCCTGCCTCCAGTCCCTCCCCTCTGCAGGCCATATTTCTCTCTGATACCCAGATCATTTTTCTAAAAAATATCCAGTCCTTTTCTCCCAAAAACTCAAAAACTTCAAATGTTTGCCCATCCATCTCCATGTCAAATGGAAACACCTTATAGTAATCTTAAAGGAATATAATTATCTCTCTTTCCTACCTTGTCACTCATTTCTCAATACAATCCAGCCCATCAACTTTGTCTAACATCAACCTACTCTGTATTTAGATCTTGCTTCTCTCACTATCACCTTCTTACTCACATCCTTCCTTCAGCCTGAAATTCACTATTCCTTCATATCTGACAGGCCACCACTCTCCCTTTCTTTAAAGTTGTTCTAAAATCATATTTCTTCAAAAAGTCTTCCCTGACTAACCTCTCATTTCCCCACCTTATTGACCTTCCCTTTTGGCTCACTATGCAATTAGGTCTGTGTTCTCCAAGCACTTTGATATTCATCATATCCCCACAGCACTTGTGTACATATCCTTATGCTTTGCCATTTCCCCTATATGTAATTTGTACTAATGTCTGTTTCCCGCATTAGAATGTAGGTTACATGAGGGCAGGGATCAGGTCTACTATATCAATTTAACTGACTCATTCAAGTGTCTAGCACAATGTTTTACACACAGTAAGTGTTAAATAAATACCACTGATTGATTGAAATATAGCTCCTACCTCTTAGAAACAAGAAAGAAACAGCCAAATACTTTTTAAAAGAAGAAACTAGTAATGAGAAATTATATTCCTGATTAGGCCCAATGGTTCATTTACTTTTCTAGGAAACTAAAGTGGAAGTTTGCAATTTTGCAAGTATACTTTATGGTCATTAAGTATCATGCCTTCTATATAATACAGCAGCATTCTAACTAACTCCAAAAGAGGGACATTACCTTTATTCAGTTTCTAATTTTTTATATATAGTACTATTTCACTTCAATTATAAATATTATGCATTATTCAAAAAATACCATATGACCTTATAGAAGGCACATCTCCTTCAAGAGGCCTTCCCCGAATAAGCCCCCTTTTCATTTCTCCCACTCCTTTCTGTGTCAACCTGACTTGCTCCCTTTGTTCTTCCTCTGCCCCATAGCCCTTAAGTACATATCTTTATTAATTTATGTTAATGTCCATATCCCCAACTCTAGATTCTAAGCTCACTGTGGGCAGAGAATTTGTCTGTTTTGTTGTATTATACTCTCCCAAGTGCTTAGTTCAGTGCTCTGCACACAGTTAGTGCTCAATATATATGATTTAATGAGTAATTATGAAATGCTTAATGAGTAAAGACAACAAATTCTAAATTATTATATTGAGTATTAACCATGAAAGATGGATAACAAAACCCAAATATCATATTTCTTTCCTACAGAAAAAAATGTAAAACTTTATAAATGATAGAGAAGCAGCGTGGCTCAGTGGAATGAGCCCGGGCTTGGGAGTCAGAGGTCGTGGGTTCTAATCCCGGCTCTGCCACTTGTCAGCTGTGTGACCTTGGGCAAGTCAGTTAACTTCTCTGGGCCTCAGTTCCCTCATCTGTAAAATGGGGGTGAAGGCTGTGAGCCTGACGTGGGACAACCTCATTAGAGAAGCAGCGTGGCTCAGTGGAAAGAGCATGGGCTTTGGAGTCAGGGCTCATGAGTTCGAATCCCAGCTCTGCCACTTGTCGGCTGTGTGACTGTGGGCGAGTCACTTAACTTCTCTGTGCCTCAGTTCCCTCATCTGTAAAATGGGGATTAAGACTGTGAGCCCCACGTGGGACAACCTGATTCCCCTATGTCTACCCCAGCGCTTAGAACAGTGCTCGGCACATAGTAAGCGCTTAACAAATACCAACATTATTATTATTATTATTATTGTATCTACCCCAGCGCTTAGAACAGTGCTCGGCACATAGTAAGCGTTTAACAAATGCTAACATTATTATTATTATGAGTGTTTATACTCCCACTAAGATATACAGGCTTTAATACATACACAGATTACCATGAATATCAGAGAAGCAGCATGGTTTAGTGGAAAGAGCACGGGCTTGGGAGTCAGAGGTCGTGGGTACTAATCCTGCCTCCACCACTTGTCAGCTGTGTGACTTTGGACAAGTCACTTAATTTCTCCATGCCTCAATTCCCTCATCTGTTAAATTGGGATGAAGACTGTGAACTCTACATGGGACAACCTGATTACCTTTTATTCCACCCCCCAGCACTTAGAACAGTGCTTGGCACATAGTAAGTGCTGAACAAATACCATCATTATTATTATTGCAAACATATCTTACATACCTAAGGTTTTGAGCATGTGGATCAGGCAGTATTGTCAATGGGTTGTTCCATTCATGCTGCTAAACCTTACTAAAAGGAGGGAACTAGTCAAGGATCTAGAGGACGATATTGTCTTGTTTTATGCCGCCGAGTCATCTTCAACTCATAGAGGCTCCATGGACACATCTCTCCCAGAATGCCCCATTCTCCATTTGCAATTGTTCTGGTAGTGTATCTGTATAGTTTTCTTGGTAAAAATATGTAAGTAGTTTTCCATTGCCCTCCTTTGTGGAGTAAACTTGAGTTTTCACCCTTGAATCTCTTACATGCCACTGCTGAGTCTCAGCTAGAGTCTGATGCTAGAGTCATGTGGGAATTGATGGGTCCAGTAGGGGAATGGATTACCGTGGAGGGTGCTAATTAATACTATGAACTCCCTTTTCATGGAAGACTGACTAAAGAAGCTGGGGTAAATATATAGCAAGAAAGCCTTCTGCTGGACCTGAGGGAAAACCTACCTTCTGTAAGAGTGATAAGCACTGTTATAAGCTATGAAGGATATGGGGACATTTTTTTAAATCCCTAAAAAATGCTTGAAAACACATGGTAGACCAGATAATGAGATCTCTATTTGGTTTCATTTGCTTGGAAGTAGGGGCCAAAACAAATTCAATCCTATCGAAGTCTTATATTACTTAGTATCTGCATTCCCCTTTTTGAAACACATATCAGAGCAATCCTTATCTCCTCAAAATATACATTGGTGTCAAGTGAGTACAGGTATATTCTTTTTTTATTTTACTTATCTCATGGTAATAATATATTCTGTACCCAGTAAATCCCCCAAAAATGCTATTTAGTTTGATATTTAGCACCATTGATAGTTTAAGTACCAAATTTTGATTCATTAGTTGCAATGATAACTCAGTTTTAGAGAATTGATGGCGAACATTGTTGTAGTAATATGACTTCCACTGACAGATAATGATGTGGCCAAAGACATCAATAAATCATTGGTATTTTTTGAGTACTTACTGTGTGCAAATCAATGAACTAAGTGTTTGGGAAAGTACAGTGTAATAGAGACAGTAGATATGATCCCCGCCATAAAGAACTTACAGTCTGTGACATACACTTGCTAAGACTTTGATGTCTTTCTCTGTTTCAGATGAGGAAGATGACATTAGTAAGCTCTGTGTGAAACAAATCATTTCCCCATTAAAAAAGAAAAGCTTCAGAGCACATATTCCAGACAAATAATTAAAATAGTTGTACATTAAACTGAATTTTTCAAAGTATTTTTTCATAAGAATACCCTAGTATATAGGAATTTACTATATGATGTTTCCAGAGAGGTAATTATGTTATACATGACCTCCTTCTTGCCAAATCCAATGGCTACTACTCTATCCTAATTCTCCTCAACCGCTCAGCTGCCTTGACACTGTCGACCATCCCCTTCTCCTCAACACATTAGCCAACTTTGGCTTCACGGACTCCATCCTCTCCTGGTTCTCCTCTTATCTCTCTAGTCGTTCATTCTTGGTCTCCTTCACAGGATTGTCCTCCCCCTCCTATCCCCTAACTGTAGGGGTTCCTCAAAGGTCAGTTCTTGGTCCCCTTCTATTCTCCATCTATACTCACTCCCTTGGTGAACTCATTCCCTCCCATGGCTTCAACTATCACCTCTACACAGTTAACACCCAAATCTACATCTCCTCCCCTGTTCTCTTTCCCTCTCTCCAGGCTCGTATCTCCTCCTGTCTTCAGAACAACTCCACCTGGATGTACGCCTGCCACCTAAAACCCAACATGTCCGAGACTGAGCTCCTTATCTTCCCTCCCAAACCCTGTCCTCTCCCTGACTTTCCCATCACTGTGGACGGCACTACCATCCTTCCCATCTCACTACCCCGCAACCTTGGTGTCATCCTTGACTCTGCTCTCTCATCCAATCCATCACCCAAACCTGCTGGTCTCACCTTCCCAACATCGCCAAGATCTGCCCTTTCCTCTCCATCCAAATGGCTATGATGTTGGTACAATCTCTCATAATATCCTGACTGGATTATTGCATCAGCCTCCTTTCTGATCTCCCATTCCCCTGTGTCTCCCCGCTTCAGTCTATACTTCACTCCACTGCCCAGATTATCTTCCTATAGAAACGCTCTGGGCATGTCCTCAAAATCTTCAGTTGTTGCCTACCAACCTTCGCATGAAGTAAAAACTCCTCAGTCTTGACTTCAAAGCTCTCCATAACCTTGTCCCTCTTACCTCACCTCCCTTCTCTCCTTCTACAGCCCACCCCATACACTCTGTTCCTCTGCCACTCGCCTCCTCACTGTTCTTCGTTCTTGCCTGTTCCACCGCCAACCCCTGGCCCACGTCCTACCACCGACCTGGAATGCCCTCCCTTCTCACCTCCGCCAAACTCTCTTCCCCTCTTCAAAGCCTTACTGAGAGCCCACCTCCTCCAGGAGGCCTTCCCTGACTAAATCCTCCCTTTCCCTCTGCCCCCTTCCCCTCCCCATTGCCCCTAATCCCACCCTCTGCTCTTCTCCCTTCCCCTCCCCACAGGACTTGTGTATATTTATATATGTTATTTATTACTTAATTTTATTAATGGTATATATATATATATATATCCATGATTCTATTTATCTATTTTGATGGTTTTGATGCCTGTCTACTTGCTTTGTTTTGCTGTCTGTCTACCCCTTTTAGATTGTGAGCCCGTTGTTGGGCAGGGATTGTCTCTATCTGTTGCCAAATTGTACATTCCAAGCACCTAGTACAGTGCTCTGCACACAATAAATGCTCAGTAATTACGATTGAATGAATGAATGAATTTATAAATTTAAACTGCCAGGTTACTCATCAGTTTAGATTTCACAACTATATCTTCCTTTACTATACTATCTCCGGAGGCATGGGTAGCTGGGGGAAATGGATTAGCCAAAAAGCAGAAAGGAAATAAGGAAGCATTTTTAAAAGAATGGCAAACTGTAGGGGTTTTAAAGAAGGTGGAAAGTATCAGAGCAGCAAAGTCTGTGAGGGGGAGGGTGGTGGTGGGGGTGACTGATTAGTAGGTAGTCACCAATGAAGTATGTTGGCTACCCTATCATGAAAGCCCCTCTGTCTCACTATTAATACATAAGTACAGTGTTTACTCATCTGTATCTAATTGACTAAACAAATATGAATAATTTTTATTACAAATTGGGTATCAGGAACTAATCACCCATTTATAATGCTGTTCCTATAGGAAAATTGGTTCTGCTTTACATAGTTTCAACCACACAGTTTTCAGCAAATAATTGTTCCATAAATCGAAGGAATGCCTGTAAAATGAATGGATCATAGTATGTAAGTGAATATGAGAAAAAATAAAGTGAAATAATTCCTATAGATTTAAAGGTTTAATTTAGATAAGGCAATGGGGAATTATTTCCTAAATGATAAATCTATTTTTTTTTATTACAAAGTCTTTGATTTTTAAAAAAGACATAGGTACTTACACTTATTGAAATGTTGAATTCAATAAAATTTTGAATGGACTGATATTGTTTCCTCAAAATAATCATAAATGCATGTCACAGAAACCTGGATTTGAAACCATCTTTTCCTAGCCTATAACTTGAGAGCATAAATATCTCTTGTCTATAGTCCTTGTTTTATAATTCAAGCTTCTGGAAAAAAAAAAGAACATCACTTAATCAAAGCTGTAAATGCAGTCAAAAATAAGAAATCAACCATGTATTACCTACTATGCAGCTTAGAGTGATAAAGTCCAGCTCAACTAAAACATTGTGGAAATGTAGAATAGGTTTGGAGTGCACTTAAAATGTCAAAGAAACAGAGTTAAAAGAGCTAGAAGTATACAATATGGCTTAAAGTTCTTTACAATTGAAAAGTTCCCCATCTTCATCAGAAGGGTTGAACTGTAAAATGATTTATATATGTGTATATATGTTGATTGTAGACCGCTAGTTTTAGAAGATGACAACAGTAACTGTGTAGGCAGATGTGATTGAAAAATATGATGAATGGCTACCAAACTATTCCATATTTTATACACACAAAGCTTCTTCCTTTCTCAGCTACTAGATTTGAAAATGTCAGTGTTTTCAAGATTTCATTTCGGTGTTCCATTACTTTAAAAATCTATGTGCAAAGCCGCTAACATGCAATCTAGGTATGTTTATCTCCCTAAATTCCACTACATTTACAGTTACTGGTATTCTGCTATCATCTCACTTCACATGTCCTGTTCATTGCTTTAGTAATGGTGAGGTGACTCTGTCCAGGATTCTTTGTTGGTAATTCTGCCCTACCATTTGAGTATATTTTATAGTTGGTACTGCTGAGACTGCATCTGGAGATGGATGTGCCCTCTATAATACTTTTGCCAAGTTTCAAAGCCATATAGATGATTAGCCACCACAACAATCTTGTAGACCTCAAACTTGGAGTGCCGTTACTTTTTTACCACATTCCACCTTGCAATCTCCTGGTAGTTTTGTTGCCCTTTCAAATATAGCAAACAAAAAAAAGCATGATGGGAATAAAGTACAGCCTTCCTTAAAGAAGCCTCCTTAATACATTACTCAGCATGGACTAGTGAATAGTGAGTAGACCTCAGAGTCAGAAGGACCTGGGTTCTAGTCCTGGCTCCACCACTTCACTGCTGTGTGATGTTGGGCAAGTCACTTCACTTCTCTGGGCCTCAGTTCCCTCATCTGTTAAATTGGGATGAAGACTGTGAACCTTACATGGGACAACTTGATTATCTTGATCTTCCCCAGCATTTAGAACAGTGCTTGGCACATAGTAAGCGTTTAATAAATATCATTATTATTTTTATTCTTATCATTACTCTGTATGTGCTGCCATTCCATCTCTTCCATTCCCTCCACTTTTTTCCTCCCATTTCTTCAAAGCCTTACTTCAAATGTCCCACCCCCTCATACATTCATCCCTAATTTTGCCTGTAGCCACAGCTGAGCATTTGATAGTCCCCCTGCAGATGTAGACCTCCGCTTGCCATTACTCTAGACAAAAACAGAACCTCCATAGATCCCTCTAGGTTCAAAAGAAGGTGGCAGGACAGAGATGAAGAGAAGTGGACATGGTATTTTTTACTCACTTCTTAGATCACATTACTCATCCTCGTTTTTGGCTCAGACCACCTACAACACTGTAGAATATATTTCCAAAAGCAACAATCCCAAAAGGGAACAAGTATCTTTAAGGAAGACTTATGACTTTAAATTAAATATTTAAAAAATTCTACATTGAGCTAAACCTGTCATTTTCCACTCTAGTTGATAATGGAAACTGTGATTCTGTGGCTTACAGTGCTTGTTAAGATACCATATACCTTCTTCAGGTCAATATTTCTGTTTCTCTGAAATATGTGAGAGAGTAATGGAATACCAACAATATTCTTATTAAAGGAAGACTAGTAAAATATTGAAAAACATTGAATTTGACATTCTTATGTGCCCAGAATCAGCAAAAGAAATGCCCGATAAATTAGATTTCTATATTTTATTCTTATGACTATCACATGATATTATTAAGTTTTTTCTAGTTCATATTTTGGGGAAGCTGAGGTTATTTTTTTATTAAGTAAAACTTCACTTTTGGAAAGCCAAATTGCTGCCATCTACATGTTTATCCATCTAGGTCTTCAACTATTGCTTTTAACTGAGACAACATATTATATGCTATGGCCTGGCAGTACAAATACTCATTTTTTTCATTCGAAGTACCTTGATTACTCTCTCCAAAAATGACTATGATAATTCAAAGGTGCTAATTCAAAGATGATCAGTCAGTATCATCTACCAATTTAATTCTTTTTTTGTAATGCCTTATAATTTTTAAATTACTAGGAATTCTTCATTTTTATTATTTTAAAGCATTAAAGCAATATCAGCTGAGATTTGTCTGGTATAAGACAGAATTACATTGTTTGTTGTTATATTGTACCCTCCCAATCACTAAGTACAGTGCTTTGCACACAGTATGTGCTCAATAAATACAACTGAATGAACTACATTCTATTTCTGATAACCCTATTTCTGATTATCTATTTCTAATACATTTGCAAAGATCGTTTCACCTTAAATTTTTTCTAGTATCTAAGGGATGGTAACAGCCCTTAGTACAGTGCTAAGTGCTTAGTACAATGCTGTGCACACAGAAGCACTCAAAAACTACTATTGATGATAAGGTGAAAAAGCATAAAAATGAGCTGTGCTTGTCAGCAAGGAGATAGGACAAAGCAGTTGTTCTAAAATGAATCATGTGATTAAACTCTAGTTTTGGGGTCAAAAGGATATTCAGAGAAAACAGTAATTGATACTAGAGAAGCAAATGTACCAGTGATGCAAAAAAAAAAAGGAATAATCATAGAATTCAGTATGAGAAAAAAAATTGTTAGATAGTACACATATAATTGGACTAATCCCAGATGCTGATGATTGTTTACTTTGGTGTGGTAGCTTGAAAAATGAATAGTTTCTCTTGTAATCCAATAGTGAAAGCTACTAAATCAACATTGTCTGAACAAGTAAATTGTTGGTTGATGCAAGCCAAAGTGAATAAGAAGATATTAAAATTGTTAAAAGTCCAAGGTAAGTAAGGGAAAAGAACTGGTTGCCTTATGTTTTATAGGAAGAAAGGAAGAAAGTTGTCATGGGTTCTAATCCCGGCTCCGCTGCTAGTCAGCTGTGTGACCTTGGGCAAGTCACTTAACTTCTCTGTGCCTCAGTTACCTCATCTGTCAAATGGGGATTAAAAAAACTGTGAGCCCAAGTGGGACAACCTGATCACCTTTATGCTTTGTATATAGTAAGCGCTAACAAATACCACAATTATTATTATCAAACTCTATTGCTGTGGACAAAGCCCAAGTAGAATAGACCAAGATAATTTTCTAATGTCTTTATATATCTTTTAGGTAACTATAATTTGACTAATAATGTGATTTGACATTTACCTGAACCTGTGTGGTTGAAATTTAAAATGCATACAGGCAAATTGCTTTGCCGAGGTCCAGTACAAGTTGGAAGAAAAGCACATTTGGATTTTGAAGACTTAGAGAAATGGCATGGCCTAGTGGCTAGAGCATTGGCCTGGGGAGCAACAGAAAGACAGGGGTTCAATTCTGACCCCACCTCTTGACGGTTGTCTGACCTCAGGCAAGTCACAACTTCTCTGAGCCTCAGTTACTTCATCTGTAAAATGGCAATGAAGACTGTGACCCCCATGTGGGAACTACTTACCTTGCATCTACCCCAGCACTTTGAACTGTGCCTGGCACATAGTAAGCACTTAAAGATTATCATAAAAAAAGATGAAAATCATTTCCCTTCCTAATATATTAGCCAATATATTAGCCCTGTATGGAAAAAGTGAAAAAGTGAAATTATTTTCCCCTTCTACTGTCAGTCACATAGCAAGTATTCAAGTTACTAACCATTTGCCAGAATTTATCCTCCATTTCCTGTTTTTCCAGAAAAGTATACAGTTAATACCCTCTAAGAAAGTGTATATAGTCCAAAGTTTTTGAATAAAGTAATTACCAAGACCAAAACAAACCTGGATTCCTTTTATGGTTCAATGACCATAATTTTTAAGAGATGAGGTTTTTTTCTTTAGATACATATTCTGCAAAATTTAACTTATCACTTTAAAAACCTTGTCGCTGTTAGTGGTTGTGATTTTAAAGTTTTACTGAATACTATCTATCTATCTATCTATCTATCTATCTATCTATCTATCTATCTATCTATCATCTATCTATCTATCTATCTATCTATCTATCTATCTATCTATCTCTCTATCTCTCTATCTATCTATCTATCATCTATCTATGCCTTAGATCTTTGTCCTTGAACAAGGATAAGCAACCTTCTCTTTCATAAATACAAATATAGCAAGCCTTGAAATACCCTAGATATTTGAAAACATAAATAATTTCATCATATAAGCTTCATATAAAAGACTCGTCGTGGCATTTGTATGAAAAGGTGCTTTTAATTCCTAGTGAACAAGGAAATCATCTAAATGACCTCTTCTTATTTTATAGTCATTTGCCACACTAAACTAAAGGAATTTATTTATACGAATGATAAAAAAAATTATTCTTCAAATGTTAATAGTTTCATATATTATTTTAATGAAATATATTATATAAACTTAAAGTAAAACTTTAAACCTTTTAAAACTTTTTAAAACTTTTTTGGAATTTTTAACACTTTTTAAAACACTAAAAAGTACTGATAATTCTATACCTATAAAATTGTGCCACATTTAGACTGACCCACAGGACATTTAGAAATTTTTCAGTTAGCCACTGAGAAGTAGTGGGTAAAATGTGATAGTTTGGAATTTTACCTCTGACTCAAGTTTTTGGGTACGGCAATGCTTTATGTTTTGTTTGTCGCTGTTGTTGTTGTTTCTATATTTTGTTGGAAAAGTCTTTTGAGCATACCCACCTGAAAGACAAACAGATGGATTTTAGAGTAAATTAAACCAAAGTGGTCATTGGAAGACCAAATGACTTGACATAGGTTAGCATATTTTTGACACATAATCAGGAGGACTAATTCTCTGGAGAAGACAGTAATGCTAGGAAAAGTCCAAGGAAAACATGGAAGAGGCAGAACAGCAGCTAGATGGATGGAGACCATAACAACAATAACGGAAGAACCATTAGAAAGGTTGTGGATTATGGAAGAGGATAGGACGTTCTGGAGAAAGTATATCCATGGAGGTGCTATGAATTGGAAATGACTCGACGGCACGTAATAATAATAATGGTTATGACATCCAAATGTTGGGAACTATCATATTTACCTATAACTATGTCCCCGAATTTTTGCAACTTGAAATCAGGGCCATGAAGCAGGTTTAGCAATGAGTAGAGCAAGACAGAGGAAAAAAAGAAGGAAGAAAGGATGAGGAGAGAAGAAAGAGAAAGGTAAGAGGGCACTTGAGACTTCATCTCTTACTTTTATGGTGCTTTCACAAGTGCTTAATGTAATATGCACTCAAAGTACTATTGTAACCCCACCCTTCTCCTCTCTCTGTCCTGAAATTTCCTGTTCTCTGTGAGCTTGAATCTGGAACTTTTCTTCCTCCCCATAATTCACAGATCTTCATGAGCCTGTATCTACAGCTATAGCACATCTGCCCTGTAATTGCACATTTCCAAGAGCCTGAGTCTATAGTGTATTGGCCCAACTTTCTTCATAACTTAAAGTGTGCTGCATTTACTACTTTCAAAAATAATATAGGAAGGATTCAGCAGTGGAGTCAATTATGTAACTGAATCTGATAATACTTCTATTATATTCTGCAGCACTATTCAGAGCCTTGTTACCTGTAGATCTGTAAACTATAAACTCCCTTGGAACAAAACCTACTCTATTGAAATGTACTCTTTCAAGTCCTTACTACAGTGCTCTGCACATAGTAAAGTCTCAGTAAATATGATTGATTGGCAGTTCTGCATCCAGTTTAGTCACTCATTTTTAAATGAAAAGAGAAGACTTAAAAGTTCATTTTTTTTAGAGTCCTGGGTATTTTATTCTAAGTTTGAGAAGGTATTCAGAAAACCTTTAGTGTTTTTACTTTTAAGTTTACACTTGTACTGATAAAATAGGGAACCCAGAAAGCATGAGGATGAAAAGTAATGAAAAAAGTTAAGGATATTTTTCTGAAATTCAAAGCATTCTCATTTGTGTTCAATTTAAGAGATCACAAGCATGTGAGTCAGATATTGTTTTATCCAGAACAAATTTTGGAAGTAATGTTGTATGACTAGGAATATGAATTGGGTTAAGGAAAAGATAAAGATTGGAAAGTCTAAGATCAGAGATAAAACTCTCAGAAAGAAGAATGATCAGCTCTCGTATAAGAATGAACTAAGAGACCTATGGGGCCAATTGGGAAGAATGATGTAGAAAGCAGAGAGTGGCACTATAGGAAAGAGAACAAAAAGCATGGAGGATGTAGAGAAATTAAACTAGTTAAAAGTGATTATCTCCTCACTGCACAGGGGGATAAAAGTGATTTCCCCCTCCCTTCCCCTCTCCCCACACCCTCTCCTCTTCCCCCTTCCCCTCCCCTCAGCACTGTGCTCATTTGTATATATCATTTATTACCCTATTTATTTTGCTAATGAGGTGTATATCTCCTTGATTCTATGTATCTTGATGATGTTGTCTTGTTTTGTTTTGTTCTGTTGTGTTTTGCTGTCTGACTCCCCAATTTAGACTGTGAGCCCATCACTGGTCAGGGATTGTCTCTATCGGTTGCCGAATTGTACATTCCAAATGATTAGTACAGTGCTCTGCACATAGTAAGTGCTCAATAAATACTATTGAATGAATGAATGATGAACAGAAGGAGATACAAGCAAACTGTGTTGGACAAAGTTCTGGTCCCAGATGGGGCTCACAGTCCCAATCCCCGTTTTACAGGTTAGGCACAGAGAAGTGGAGTGATTTTCCAAAGGTCACAAGGCAGATATGTGGCAGAGCTGGGATTAGAACCCTTAACCTCCTGAATCCCAGGCACATGCATGCTCTAACCACTAAACCATGCTGCTTTGCAGACATGTGCATAAATGACATAGTTGAAACCATGGTAGTGGTTGAGCTCACCAAGGGAGTCAGTGTGCAAATGAAAAGAAAATGGTCTGTAGAGTAGATTTGTATGAAACACTTCCACGTAGATGGTGAAGAAGAAGAAATAGTAGGAAAAGAGACTAGGAAAGATTGGCTAGGGATGTAGGAGAAAAACCAAGAAAAAACTCTATCAGGAAAACCCAAGACTATATAATGTTTCCAAGAGAAGGAAATGGTCTCTAGTTTTGAAAGCATTCGAGGAACTGAGAAAGATTAAGATAGAGTTTTATCATCTTTGTCAAGGAGAATGTCATTTGCGACCCTGGGGACAATAAGAGGTCAACATTGGGTTCTACATGGTCAAGAAAGTAGTTAGGACATAGGTGAAGGAAGTATTTGTGGATAGTCAGAATATGTGGCCTACAAGTAATGAAGTGGACATGATGAATAGGTTACCAGAAAATGAAACATTAGAAATCTGGTTAGGGGTGCAATGCTAAATTAGTAGAAAACTTTATTATTGTGATTGAGGGACAACTGGGGGGAATGAGCGCTTAGATTTTCTGCCAGAGTCCTATACAACTTCTTGGGAATAGGGGAAAGTATATGAGGTGTTCCCCAAAGTTATCAAAAGGCAGGACACAATAATAGTAATAATACTGATAATAGTATGACATTTGTTAAGCACTTACTATGTACCAAGCACTGTTCTAAGCACTGTGGTAGATACAAGGCAATAAAGTTGGACACGGTCCCTTGCCCCAAATGGGGCTAACAGTCTTACTCCCCATTTTACAGATGTGGTAAGTGAGACACAGAGACATTAAGTGACTTGTCCAAGGTCACACAGCAGGCAAGTGGTGAGACCAGGATTAGACCATTTGACTCCCAGGCCTGTGCTCTATCCACAACACCATGACACATAACACTGTGACTCAAAAGAATAGGATTAAGCTAAAGCCCAGTTGTGAAAACTTGGAAAACTCAGCAGTCAGAACCATGGAATAAGTGGGGAAAGTTCCCTGAGCTGAAAGTGAAAAAGCACCAACCAGGGGGAGGGAGACTTGGAGCCCAGTACCACAAGAACCTGTGCAGAGAGTGCAGTGATCATTAATGTGCCTTTTGGATGATAGAAGGTATCTGTGCAGAAGCCATGAGGGAGGGAGAGATCACATGGTGTGATGGGATGTTCCTTCCATCCATCCAGAAACACCTTAAAATTCCCTGAAACTCCCAAAGGTAGTATATGCAGGAAAGGGAAAAGTGGGATTCCAAAAAACACCTCTTGCAAAAAGTGTCCAGAAGGAGAGATTATCAAAGGCATAAGCAGGGAATATTAGGATTGGTTTGCTTCTCACTTTCTGGCTTACCAGCCTTCTACACTTAGAGATCAGAATGGAGCAGCAGAAGAATCCATGTTTATGATAAGTATTGGGGCTCAGAGACCAGAGCATTTGATACAGGAAGTATATTTTACTGGAAAATAAACACTTCGGTTGTTGCTATTTAAGGCAGACTCAAAGTCATTGTTTTACCCACATGGGGAGGTGGGAAGTATGTTGCCGTTATGAGTGGTAACATCTTTTCTATGCTATCAGGATTATCTTCAGCCCTGCTCCAGCCCATCATGGACTGAAATACCATCAATAATGTAAAGTGTAAAGATGAGCGATTAATCAGGGAA
Source organism: Ornithorhynchus anatinus (assembly GCF_004115215.2). NCBI lineage: Eukaryota > Metazoa > Chordata > Mammalia > Monotremata > Ornithorhynchidae > Ornithorhynchus > Ornithorhynchus anatinus. Next base: position 116,211,794 of record NC_041729.1, read on the forward strand.
GGTCTTCTGAAGGAACCCTTCAGTAGGGTTTTGATGAGGGGACCAGGTGTCTGCCAGGAGTGAAGGGGAAGGGAGTTCCAGATTAAAGAACTGTGCGAGCAAGAGTTTGCCAATAATATGTGAATGATAGAGGGAGTAGGTTGGCAATAAATAAGAATAGTGTGTGAGTTGATGTACGGTGGTATATAAGTGAGGATAAGTTAAGGGAGAAGAGAAATAATTAAGTGCCTTAAAACTGATGGTCAGGAGGTGCTGCTTGGTATGTAGAAGAGCAACCATTTAAGGCTTCTGAAGAATAGAAAAATGGACTAAAAATAATAGTAATAATAATAATAATTGTGGTATGTGTTAAGCACTTACTCTGTGCCAAGCACTCTAATAATCAGTGAGGTACGTACCAGATAACCAGTTACCATATGGGGATCACAGTCTAAGTAGGAGGAAGAACAGGTACTGAATAACTACTTCGCATATAGGGGAACTGAGGCCCAAAGAAGTTAAGTGACTCGTGCAAAGTCACACAGCAGGTACTTGACAGAGTCAGACTTAGAATCCTGGTCTTCTGACTCCTAGCTCTATGCTCTTTCCACTAGGCCACATAGCTTTAAACATCTCAATATACCTGAACCCTCCCTGTTACATTGTCCTACATACACTATTTGTAAATAATATTTCTTTCTGCTTTTCCTTTAGATTACTGACTGCTCGAAACAGCATGTACCTTCCTTCTGTTGTAATCAATCACTCAAGTACTTACCAAAATACTTCACATTCAGTAGGAATTCAATAAATTCTACCTATGAATGAGTGATCTGCTCAATGTTTGAGAAACAGAGTTTTGTCACCTTTTATGAATACTGAATTCATTATTAAAAAACACTTATGGGGAAATAGAATGGGTGGCAATGACAGTCTTATAGAAAAGGAGAGATTCTGATATTCTATGTAAAGGCTAAGTAGGATGGAAAGGGAGACTAAAATGGCTTAATATAAGGGAGAAATATAATTTATATAAGTGAAGTAAAATAGCATAATTTACTTTAAAATTATTAATAGGAATTTTTGCATCTAAATATTATGCAGTGTTCATAAAAGTCAAATAGCTCATTTCCATGTTCATAGAAATTCTCAAATTGATTTTTTTTTTAATGGAGAGTTTTCTCTAGATCAGCTTGAAAGGCTGTAACACAGTTAGAGAAGCTAAACCAGTCTTATCTTTTATGCTCAAATATGATGTTCTTTATATTTTTAATTAGTGCAGTTAGAGAGAAACCTCTTCTCAAATATATTTGTAAATGAGATTTTCTACAGAGGGTTTCAGGAATTCAGTTGCTACCTACACATCTCTAGTCTAAGTCCTTGAATTTTTTGAGTGTTAATTAAGTTTTTTAATTAAAAATTGGAATTCATTGTCTTGCTCTGCGATATGATAAATTTTTTTCCAGATAACTTCTATTACTCTGTTTCTCTCAGGACTTTATCTCATTTTTTTTATTCAGTAGGCATACCAATGACATGTGTTAGGAAGCAGGAATACCAATGATCATGTCAGTAAGGTTTATCAAAGTTCCATTAGTAATTAGTTTACCCTTATCATTAAACTTAAGATAGAATCATTGTAACTGCAGGTAGCTGTGATTCTATCATGAGCATGTCAGGGCTTCTTAAATGAATGAATTATACATGCATTCAGGAATAATGTGGTGAATGCCAAGTTTAGTGAGGAAACATTTTAAACATAGTAAAACCATATTCATTCAGATCTCACTAATCCAGAAATAATGATAATTACAGCAGGATATTTTCTCCCTGATTCCTCCCTTTTCCCTCTATACTGCTGTCAATGGGATGTGTGTTTGTACATAAGGAATGTACTTCATTTACATTGTGGCCAAAAAAATGACAATTTATTTGCAGTCCCAGTGCAAGACTAGAGAATGTTCAGGGACAGCTAGAAGAGGCACAGAGAGATAGATTGATACAGTAGTCAAAAATCAAAATATGGAGACACACACACACATACCTGTAGTGATGTGTAAAAAAAAATAAATAAATTCCTCAGTAACTCATTATCTTCCCTAATAAATCAGTAATATGTATTAAATACTTATGAAGAGTGAATCAATGAACTAAATTTGACACTGTCAACCACCCCTTCTCCTGGAAACATTATACTACCTCATTTTCACTGATACTGTCCTCTCCTGGCTCTCCTCATATCTCTGGCTGCTCATTCTCAGTCTCTTTCATAGGTTCCTCCTCTGTTTTGCAGGGGTGGGGGTCCCTCAAGGTTCAGTTCCAGGTCATCTTCTATTGTTCATCTACACCACTCCCTTGGAGAACTCACTTGCTCCCATGGTTTCAACTACCACCTCTATGTGGCTGACACCAAATCTATATCTCCAGCCCTGATCTCCCTCCCTCTCTGCAGTCTTGCATTTTCTCCAGCCTTCAAGACATCTCTAATTGGATGCCCTGCCATCACCTCAAGCTTAACATTTCCAAAATAGAACTCTTTATATTCCCACACAAACCCTGTCCTCCCATGATTTACCCATCACTGTAGACAGTATCACCATCCTTCCTCTCTCACTAAATTCTATCAGTTCCACCTTCACAACATCGCTAAAATCCACCCTTTCCATTCAAAGTTCTACCACATCAATTCAATTATTTATCCATCCCGCCTTGATTACTGTATCAGCTTCCTTGTTGACTTCCCAGCCTTCTGTATCTCCCCACTCCAGTCTATATTTCATCGTCCTGCTGGATCATTTGTCTACAAAAACGTTCAGGACATGTTTCCCCACTCCTCAAGAAACTCCACTGGTTGCCCATCTACCTCTGCATCAACCAAAAACTTCTCATCATTAGCTTTAAAGCACTCCATCACTTTGTCTCCTCCTACCTCAGAACCCAGTCCACACACTTCACTCTTTTAATGCTGATCTTTTCACTGTGCCTCGATCTCGTCTATCTCACCACCGACACCTCACCCATATCCTGACTATGGTGTGGAACGACCTCTCTCCCAAATCTGACATACAATTACTCTTCCATCCTTCAAAATGTCTTATTGAAGGCACATCCTCTCCAAGAGGCCTTCCCTAAGTAAATACTCCTTTCCTCTTCTGCCACTCCCTTTTGCATTACCCTGACTTGCTTCCTTTATTTCAACCCCCAACTTTTAGCTCCACAGCACTTATGTACATATCTATAGTTTATTTATAATAAGGTCTGTCTCCTCCTCTAGACTGTAAGCTTGTTGTGGGCAGAGAATGTGTCTGTTATTATATTTTTCTCTCCCAAGTACTTAGTACACTACACTGCACAGTATGGGCTCAAGAAATACCACTGAATAAATGAATGAATTGGTAGACTACATGTACACTGATTCAGGTAAAATCACTTTCAATTAAATGTAAAAATTACCTTGGTTAAAATTACAGGGTAAAAAAAATCTTTTCTTTTGCTTGTCCTACATCATATCCCTCATAAATAATGGGTCCAAGATCAAATACTAGTATTTATTGAGTGCTTACTTTGTGCAAAGCCTTGGGAGAGTACAGTATAGCTGGTAGATATAATTCCTATCCATAAGGAGTTAACAATCTACTGATTAAGACCTCTTCCAAAAATTATGTTTTTCTTCTCCAGGAATGTGTAAGGCACCCAGTCTCTTATACCTAGAGAGGGAAATGAGGACAAGGTGGGAAAAAGGGTCTGGAGAAAAACAAACTGTCAGGCTGCAGGGCCCCAGAACATCTTTTTGAATGTCAAGAACTTAACACAACAGCATTTTTCATTAGGGTGGTGATAAGGATCTTATTTTCTCCCCTCAGTGCCCCGTCTACATCCAATCTTGATTTTTTTGGCATAAATCAGATTTATATCCACCAGATTGGATTAGATATAGACTCTTCATGTTTTCTGTGTGTTCCATGTTTGGATTGATATGGAAAAATCCACTTCTGACATACAGGGAAAACAAAGCTTCTACATCTATTCCTGAGCATGAAGCACAAGTTGAGTACTCATCTTTACTCAAGTACTCTATTTATTACACAGATTTAAGATATTCCTAGGGTGTATCGAGTGGGCAGAGGTGGGAAAAAGTTTCATTCCCCAGATCAGTCTAATATAATTTGGTGACCATTATGGCAAGTGGGCTGCATTGCTGGTAACATGTCTGGACCACTGAAACAACTCTCTTGATTCTCAAGAAATAATGATAATACTCACTTGTTAAGCACTCATTATATGCTAAGCACTGTGCAAAGGCTGGTGTACATACAGGATAATCAGTTCAGGTGCCTGTCTCAGGTGGGGCTCACAATCCAAGAGGAAAAAACAAACATTGAGTCTTCATTTTACAGATAGGAAACTGAAACATAGAGAGGTTAGGTGACTTGCCAAAGGTCATACAGAGGGCAAGTAGCAATTCTGGGATTAGATACCAAGTCTCCTGACACTGAGGCTTGTGGTCTTTCCAGTAGATGCTGCTGCTTCCCTATGTGGTGTATCATTGCCTTTTACCTTTTGAAGGATGTAGTTTTCACCTTACATTTCAGTCAATCATATCAATCATATTTATCAAGTGCTTACCATGTGCAGAGCACTGTACTAAGCGCTTGGGAGAGTACAATATAACAGGCACATTCCCTTTCCACAACGAGCCAAAGTCCCAGCCCACTTCCAACAAGAGATCTGATTGGATGTATTAAATGTTGGAGTTCCTCAAGGGTCAGTTCTCGGCCCTCTTCTGTTCTCCATTTACACTCACTCCCTCGGTGAACTCATTCGCTCTTATGGCTTTGACTACCATCTCTACACAGATGACACACAGATCTACATCTCCATCCCGTCCTCTCCCCCTCCCTTCAGGCTCGCATCTCCTCCTGCCTCCAGGACGTCTCCACCTGGATGTCGGCCCACCACCTAAAACTCAACATGAGCAAGACTGAGCTCCTCATCTTCCCTCCCAAACCCGGTCCTCTCCCAGACTTCTCTATCACCGTGGATGGCACGACCATCCTTCCCGTCTCTCAGGCCCGCAATCTCGGTGTCATCCTTGACTCGTCTCTCTCGTTCACCTCACACATCCTAGCTGTTACCAAGACCTGCCGGTTTCACCTCTACAATATCGCCAAGATCCGCCCTTTCCTCTCCACCCAAACGGCTACCTTACTGCTACAGGCTCTCGTTATATCCCGGCTAGACTACTGTGTCAGCCTTCTCTCTGACCTCCCTTCCTCCTCTCTCGCCCCGCTCCAGTCTATTCTTCACTCCGCAGCCCGGCTCATCTTCCTGCAGAAACGATCTGGGCATGTCACTCCCCTTCTTAAACAACTCCAGTGGTTGCCTATCGACCTCCGCTCCAAACAAAAACTCCTCACTCTAGGCTTCAAGGCTCTCCATCACCTTGCCCCTTCCTACCTCTCCTCCCTTCTCTCTTTCTACCACCCACCCCGCACGCTCCGCTCCTCCGCCACCCACCTCCTCATCGTCCCTCGGTCTCGCCTATCCCGCCGTCGACCCCGGGGCCACGTCCTCCCACGGTCCTGGAACGCCCTCCCTCCTCACCTCCGCCAAACTGATTCTCTTCCCCTCTTCAAAACCCTACTTAAAACTCACCTTCTCCAAGAGGCCTTTCCAGACTGAGCTCCCTTCTCCCTCTACTCCCTCTACCACCCCCCCTTCACCTCTCCGCAGCTAAACCCTCTTTTCCCCCTTTCCCTCTGCTCCTCCACCTCTCCCTTCCCCTCCCCACAGCACTGTACTCGTCCGCTCAACTGTATATATTTCCATTGCCCTATTTATTTTGTTAATGAATTGTACATCGCCTTGATTCTATTTAGTTGCCATTGTTTTTACGAGATGTTCTTCCCCTCGACTCTATTGCCATTGTTCTTGTCTGTCCATCTCCCCCGATTAGACTGTAAGCCCGTCAAACGGCAGGGACTGTCTCTATCTGTTGCCGACCTGTTCATCCCAAGCGCTTAGTACAGTGCTCTGCACATAGTAAGCGCTCAATAAATACTATTGAATGAATGAATGAACCTTCCCTCTCTCCCATGCCACTGCTGCCCAGCACAGTTGAGTTTTGACTTGTAGCAGATTGGCTTCCTCTCCCTAGCCACTGCCCAAGCTAAGAATGGAATGGATATGCCTCTGCTTGACTCTCCCTCCCACAGTTGAGGCTGCTAGAGTACTGGAAACGCTCCAGGTATGTCCCTGAGAGGTGAGAAGCTCCTTACCAGTAGCTTGAAAACACTGTCACCTCATCCCATCCTACGTCATCTACACTAAGCTGTTTAAATGCTTCTGATTATCATTCAACCCCATAATTATCCTCCTTGGATTTGCATTCCTAGGCAAAAATGTTACCTGACCAGATTGATATGAAGATGGTTACCCAGATCCTGACTCTTCCTCAAGGAATCATTCAATCTTTGAAATTTAGTGAGTAGTACCTGTCTACAATGAGCTTACAGTCTAGAGGACAATACAGGCACTAATATAAATCATTTATTTGTATGTAAGTGCTGTAGGGCTGAGGGTGGGGTGAATACCAAATTCCCCAAGGGTACAGATCCAAGTGCATAGATTATGCAGAAGGGTGTAAGAGTTGGGGAAAAGAGGTCTTAATCTGGGAACGCTATTGGATCTATAAATTCAGCATAAAGTAATTCCACAGGCACATTATATGCATGGAAGTAAAAAATCTCCAGGCTTGGTGTACCCAAAGTTCAATATTATTTTTTTTGGTATTGTCAAGGGTTTCTATTATGTTCCAGGAGTTGTACTAAGTGCTGGGGTAGATACAAGGTAATCAGGTTGGACACAGTCCATGCTCCACATGGGGCTTACAATCTTCATCCCCATTTTACAGATTAGGTAAGTGAGATACAGAGAAGTTGAGTTAAGGAACTCAGCAAACAAATAACAGAGGCAGAATTTGAACCCAGTTTCTGATTCCTAGGCCTGCGCTCTATCCACTAGTAATAATAATGATGGTGGTATTTGTTAAGTGCTTACTAGGTGCTGAGCACTGTTCTAAGTGCTGGGGTAGATACAGGGTAATCAGGTTGTCCCACATGAGGCTCACAGTCTCAATCCCCATTTTCCAGATTAGGTAACTGAGGCACTGAGAAGTTAAGTTACTAGACCATGCTGCTTCTCATGGAAATTTGGGAATACACATAGGTCATGTTGAGGTGGCAGTCTGGTTCTGGGAGTATTTCTAGGTGCAGGATGTCAACCCTATCCCTCTCCCAGCAATGACCCCATGAGGAGAGAACAGATCAAGCAAGCAGTGCCATTATTAGCAGTCTCACCAACAATTCTCCTTTGGAGCAGGTGAAGAATGCTTTCTGGGCCATGGTTAGCCTGTAGTTTCCTGTGTGACCTTGTTCAGAAAGATTAGATGACAAGGATTCTGAGAAGAAGGCTTATTAGCAAGAGGATATTTTTTGAGTTTTAAAGAATGTGTTTCTTAATATAGCTATTCTACATTATCATATTTTAAAGTAACAACTCAGTGTCACGGCTTAAGATGTTTACATTCTGTATGTCTATCTTCTTCATTCTCAGAGGTGGCCTATAATAATCCGTACTGCCTTTTTTTCCAATTTGGAGTGTGGCAGGGGTTTTCCAGGGTGGAGCCATAAAACACAATTGTTTGGGTAGGTTCTTGTGACTTGTGACCTTAGAAAATTAGTATGGCCTATTGGATAATAATGTTGGTATTTGTTAAGCGTTTTCTATGTGCCGAGCACTGTTCTAAGCGCTGGGGTAGACACAGGGGAATCAGGTTGTCCCACGTGGGGCTCACAGTCTTCATCCCCATTTTACAGATGAGGTAACTGAGGCACCGAGAAGTTAAGTGACTTGCCCAAAGTCACACAGCTGACAAGTGGCTGAGCCGGGGTTCGAACCCATGATCTCTGACTCCAAATAGAGAGAACAGGCCTGGGACTCAGGTCACCTGGGTTCTAATACTAATGCCAATAAATCAATGGTTTTTATTGAACTCTTACTGTGCTCTCAGCATGGTACTATTATTCTCACTTGGGAGAGCACATTGCAATATAGTGTTGGTAGATATAACCCCTACCCTCAATTAGTATACCATCTAGTGGGGAAGAAAAATGTTAAAATAAATTAGAAACATAGGAAATGTATATGCACAGAAGGGCTATGGAGCTGTAAGTGAATCTGTAGTGTTAAAGGGTTACCGAAGATCCAAGTGTATAGGAGAATAGGAGAAATGAGGGCTTAGTCTGGATAGACCTTTGGGAGGAGATATGATTTCAGTGGGTATTGAAGTTGAAAAGAGGGGTGGTCTGGCAAGCGCTTAACAAATTCCATTAGTTTTATTATTATGTCTCCCATATGCATCTTACCAGTCTTGACCTCTTTTTTGCTTTCTGCAATCTTGCCTTTTCTTCTGTCTCAAAGACATGTGTACTTGGAAATCCCACCAGTACTTCAGACTAAAGTCCCATGTTTCCAAGAAACCTTTCCCACTTAACCTCCAGTTTCTTCAGGTTATATCCCCTCAACTACTACACCAGAATTTCTGTGCCACCTAAACATTAGTGTGCCAACAACCTCCTAATAGTCTATTTTACTAAACAATTTACCCGTCTCATTACACTTATCATCCATTCTGTAAAGTTATTAATGCCTGTCACCGCCATTAGATTACAAATTTTCCGAGGACAGTGATCATGTATATTTACCTTACTCTACAATCCCAAGAATTTAGTGTAGTACTTTGCATACATGTTTTCAATAAATACTTTTGTTTGGCTTGTTCCAACTGCTTCAAATAGTGTTGCACCATCTGCCAAGTCCATTAGCTCTCTTCCCTTTTCCCATCTTGTAGTTCTGAAGCTGACATAGTTCATTCATTCATTCATTCAATCATATTTATTGAGCACTTACTATGAGCAATGCACTGTACTAAGAGCTTGGAAAGTACAATACAGCAACAAAGAGGCAATCCCTACCCCCAACAGGCTTACAGTCTAAAACGGGGAGACAGACATCAAAACAAGTAAACAGTCATCAATATAAATAGAATTATGTATATCTATCGATCGATCGATAGATATACATATCACTCTCTGAGAAGCAGCGTGGCTCAGTGAAAGAGCACAGGCTTGGGAGTCAGAGGTTGTGAGTTCTAATTCTGACTCCGCCTCTTGTCAGCTTTGTGACTTTGGGCAAGTCACTTAACTTCTCGGTGCCTCAGTTACCTCATCTGTAAAATGGGGATTAAGATTGTGAGCCCCAAGTGGGATGACTTGATCACCTTGTATCCCCCCCAGTGCTTAGAACAGTGCTTTGCACATGGTAAGCACTTAACAAACACAATCATAAGTGCTGTGGGGCAGGGAGGGGGGAGGAAGAGCAAAGGAAAGTGATGTGGAAGGGAGGGGAGCTGAAGAAAATGGGGCTTATTCTGGGAAGGAGGTGCATCTTCAGTAGGGCTTTGCAGGGGTTAGAGTGATTGGCGGATTTGAGGAGGGAGGTCATTCCAGGCCAGAGGTAGAACAAGCAGGCAAGATCGAGGCACAGTGAGAAGGCTAGCACCAGAGGAGTGCAGGTTCAGGCTGGGATGCAGTAAGGGAGAAGGGAGGTGAGGTAGGAAAGGGCAAGGTGATGGAAAGCTTTAAAGCCAATAGTGAGGAGTTTTTGTTTGATACAGTTTGATACAACCTATCAGTGGTTTATAGGAAACCAATGGATATTTTTGAGGGGGGGGGGGTCACATGCCCTGAATGTTTCTGTAGAAAGATAATCCATGTAGTGGAGTGATGTATGGACTGACATGGGGAGAGGCAGGAGGTTGGGAGGTCAGAAAGGAGGCTGATGCAGTAATCTAGTCGGGATAGGATGGGTGACTGTACTAATGAGGTAGAGGTTTGGATGGAGAGGAAAAGGTGGATCTTGGTGATTTTGTGAAAGGGAGACAGCAGGATTTGGTGACAGATTGGATATGTGTGGTGACTGAGAGAGCAGAGTCAAGGATGACACCAAGGTTATGGGCTTGTGAGATGGGAAAGATGGTTGTGCTCCTACAGTGATGGGAAAGTTTGGTAGAGGACAGGGTTTGGGTGGGAAGATAAGGAGCTCTGTCTTGCACATGTTGAGTTTGAGGTGTCGAGAAGACATCCAAGTAGAGATGTCCTGAAGGCAGGAGGAGATGTGAGCCTGGAGAGAGGGAGAGAGAATGGGGAGGAGATATAGATTTGGATGCCATCCGCATAGAGATGATATTGGAACCAGTGTTTCAGAGAGGTGTGCTATATACTTTCATCTATAGCTGAAATACAAGTAAAAAAAGGGTCCATGTCTGGGGTATGAAATTTTTGGTTGGCTACAAGTATGTCCGGGCATCCTATTCAATCCTGATTTGAAGGAGTTTACCCAACATGGAACTGCCTCCCCCTCTCAGTTATATATCACAAACTGATACCGGCCTTGTGAGCCTGGGCCATACATGGACACTGGAGTGGTTAGTGAGTTGTGGGACCATTGAAGAAAAGGAAAAGAGAACACAATCTCCAGATCTGTTTGTTGTTTTAAAGAAAGAAAAAGAAAACAAACTTGAGTGCGTAAGCAAACCCAGCTTTCCTGCTTTTTGCCATTGTGGATGCCATTCCAGAACCGGGCATGACAACCTGGGGCATGGGCCCTGGGTGGCATGAACCCTCAGGATCCGCTTTTGGTGAGGAGTCACAGTGCTTTCTAGATGTCTCCATTCCTTCTACCACTCTAGAGATTGTCTCTATCTGTTGCCGAATTGTATTTTGCAAGCACTTAGTTCAGTGGAGAAGCAGCGTGGCTCAGTGGAAAGAGCACGGGCTTTGGAGTCAGAGCTCGTGAGTTCGAATCCAAGCTCTGCCACTTGTCGGCTGTGTGACTGTGGGCAAGTCACTTAACTTCTCTGTGCCTCAGTTCCCTCATCTGTAAAATGGGGATTAAGACTGTGAGCCCCATGTGGGACAACCTGATTCCCCTATGTCTACCCCAGCGCTTAGAACAGTGCTCGGCACATAGTAAGCGCTTAACAAATACCAACATTATTATTATTATTATTGCTCTACACACAGTCACCACTCAGTAAATACGATTGAATGAATGAGTGAATGAAACAGTAGTTATTTCTTGCATTCTCTTCTCCAGGTCCCCACTACTGTGTAGGTGCATGTGGCACCAGTGGACATTCTGCTCTCTGTGTACAAGTCCCTTCCCCTTTTGGACCTTTCCAGCTTTCCCTGTTCACACTAATGCTCTGTTGAGTTTTCACTACTCCAACTGATGCTCTTTTGGAATTTCACTTGTAATCCTTCCCTTTCACTCACATACACTCTGGTTTCCAAGACTCCCACATGACTGTGGCCCTACTTGAGTCCCTTCCCCCTGTGGAGCTTCATGGCAAGTCCTATGTCCCACTTTCTTCTTGCCATCCACTGCTCAGAAAATTGGGTGACCTTGTAATTTAAAGTGTGAAATTATCAGTCAGTAGCCACCAAAACCTACTCGTTTGTCATATCATCTTGAAGGATTTCACTATTTTACAACACACAATTAGGGAACCTGTCATGAAATTACTAAACCAACTATTCTGCATTGTTCACCACTTAGGTACTATTTAAATCCACCTAAAAGTAAGCCAAAGTCATAATTTCCTAGTGTTTTGTTTTGTTTTGTAAAGGACATTCATTTCACTTTGCTGTGTGTGAATAGATGTTGAATGCATTCAGTTTGAATCAATTCAGAATCCTGTTGGCACATGGTAAATCTTCTCTGTTTGCCATGGTACTCGTCCTCTGGGATAATGACTCTCTTCATCATTAACATATAAACAAGGGAATGACCGATAAGATATATAAACCCACAGCAACATCTCTGAAGGGATGATGTGTAGACCATCTTGAAATGGTTTCCTACGTTTTATTGCTCTGTCTTTAGAACACCCAGTTAATCCTAGAGCCATAAGACCTGAAGAACTAAGTAGATTACATAGGCTTTCCTTATGCCTTTCTGAACTGAAGGCAAGAACTGGTCATAACTCATTGTGATCTTAATTATCATTGTTATACGGATGACATTCTGATTTATTACAACATTCCTATTTTTTTTTTACTCATAGAAGTTTTGCAAAATTGTTGGTTAGTAGTTCTAATGGATGGTTTTTCATTATCTTCCTTTGAATGGTAATAAAAAAGAATTATTGGATGTTGTCGCTCCATCTTCCTTAAGGAAGATTTGCAGCCATACCCTTCTTCTAGAATTTTCTCATCTAATTCAAAGGCAATCATGTTAAATTTTATTATGTTTATTTACAGATTCTGTCTTCACCTTTATCTACATATTTTAAGTAGTTCACAACTGGTGAAAACTTTGGTGTTAAACTATTGTTGCATTTCATCAAAAGTAGCCATGATAGAAATGTGAATTGATGGATTAATTAGTCAAATTAATCAATCATAGCTGTTAAATACTTACTCTGTGCAGAAAACTGCACTAAGAACTTGGAAGAGTACAAAAGAATTCGTAGACATGTTTCCTTTCCAAATGGAGCTTACAGTAGAGGTGGATTATTCTGTATGTAGACTGCTGCAGTACTTTTGTGACTTGGTGTTAATCTTATTCAAATTTTTCATGAACTGTATTATGTTGTTAATCCCAGGTCTATGTAAATGGGGACACAATCAACTTCACTTGGTGCTAGACTATAAGGCAGGTATCATTTCTAGAGTGCTATTGTACTTTCCCAATATCCTATACACAGTAAGCACTCAATGGATATCACTGATTGATTGAGCACATCCTTGTGTTAAACACATAAGAACTGATGTGGTAAATAAGCTAAATAAAATTATTTTAAGCAGGAATTTTTAGGCCTCCACAGCCCTCATCTAATCATTCAGGAGGAGAAGCTGTATTCCTCACATCCACAGGGAGACAGTACTGAAGTGCTTGCCATGTGAGCCAACAAACATAGATTCTTTCACATCCACCCTGTTCTGAATGAGCCTTACATCATTTTCAATACTCAAGCATGAAGACCATTCACAGAAGCACTGATTTGGAGTTCTGAGAGTAATTGTCCATTATTACTATTATTATGAATTGTACTTTCCAGGCGCTTAGCACAGGACTTGGCACACAGCAAGCGCTCAATAAATATGATTGAATGAATGAATGAGTTGTGTTCTTTTAAGTGGTTGCTTTGTGTCAAGCCATGTTTTAAGTGCTAGAATAGATACAAGTTTATAAAGTCAGACATAGTCCTTGTCCCATGTGGCGTTCATAGTCCACGTAGGAGGGAGAAGAGGCTAACTGAATCCCATTTTACAGATGAGGAAACTGAGTCATAGAAAAGTTAAATGACTTGTCCAAGGTCACACAGAAGCAAGTGGCAGAGCTGGGATTAGAACCAGGGCCTCTGACTCCTTGGTCAGAGCTCTTTCCAGGAGGTCATGGGCTCATCTGGCGTCCTTGAGTAGACCCATTTGGAGATAAACAATCCCAGAAAAAAATAGCTGCTTGGTTGCCTGGGGCTATGAAGTGTCATTTTGGGGGATTTTTTTTTGTGATTTTTTAACCTAATTTTGACATGCAGGAAGTAGGAGAAGTGGGAAAACATTTAGAGAAAGAAGTGTATTTTTTAATTAACTTTACCCTTGGTTACAGTCATTCAGTTAATCACACTAAGCATTTGGGTGAGTGCAATATAACCAAGTTGGTAGATATGTTTCCTGCCCATAATGAGCTTGTAATCTATAAGAGAAGGAAGACATTAATTTGAATAAACACTATGTATGTATACATAATTACTATGGGGCTCTGAAAGTGGAGTGAATAAAGGATGCAAATCCAAGTACAGGGGCAATGCAGAAGGAAATAGGAAAATAGGAAATGAGGGCTTAGTTGGGGAAGGCCTCTAGGATAAGATGTCATTTTAAAAAGTACTTTTTTCCTTGTGTATCAATTGCAAATACACTGTCTCATAATTTGTGGATGTCTGGGTAAATAATAGTCAGTCCATGAAATAGATTTATGGATGAAATCAATGCATAAATATGCTGATTTACATAAGTATATTAACAGTCAGTCCAAATTTTTGTGTGCAGATTTTTACAATGATTAATATATCATGGCATTTCTTAGTTGGTGCAAAGCACCGTAACTGTGGTGGTATCACATGGCCTACAAGAAAGAGTATGATCCTAGGAATCAATGGGACTGTATTCTAATCCTGCATCCATCATGTACCTGCTGTGTGATCTTGGGCAAGTCATAATACTTCTCTGTGTATCAGTTCTCTCATCAGCAAAATGGGTATTCAATAGCGTTCTTCCTCCTACTTAGACTGTGAGCCCCATTTGGGACTTGGTTATCTTGTATCTACCATAGCACATAGTTCAGTGCTTGGCACAAAGTAAGGGCTTAATTATAATTATTATTATTGTTATGCATTTACTATGTGTCAAGCCCTAGAGACTCACAGTCTAAGTATGAAGCTCTGACATGTGTATTCCACAGTTGGTATACCACAGTTGATAGACCCAATTTCTGCCTAGTTTCAATACTTTTGAAAATATCTTCTGATTCATCATCTATGTGCTTAGTAAAATTCAGTTTACCCAGTAGATGCTCTATAAATACCTTAACTACTACATAGTAAACAGTTCATTAATAACATGATAATTATAAATCAATAACATTTACAGAGTGCTTACTGGAACTAGAACACTATATTTTGCACTTGTGAAAGCTCACCAGGAGCAAAATACCACATTCCTCTCTTTGAGAATCTTACAATATAATGGAAGAGATGGAAAGTGTAAATCATTTACCAATAAATATGAGTACATAATTATATATATAGCCCATGAGTGATGAAGATGAATGGCTGCTGAGTTTGGAGTGGCTGCTGGATGGAAATGACTAGGGGCATTGGAAATTAATAGAGGAAGGTTGTAGAAGATGGAGAGAACTATAATCTGGAGGACTTGAAGTGAGAAGTAATTTTAGCTTGGAGAATTGGCATGGGAAAAGGGATAGAAAAGAGAGAGTTGAAAACGTGAAACCATTAGATCACACACAGTGCGAAAGATATCATATGCATTGAGGGAATGTATAACAGACATTCCCTCGTCATCATCATCATCATCATCATCATGCAAAAAATTAGTGAAGAGCCTTGAATTTAATGGGAAACCTAACTGTGACTGTGAGATTGAAAAATCTGACTCAGAGATTTATTTATATGTAGAGGTAGTTGCTTATTATATGTATTATATTTATTTATATGTAGACGTCAACTGCTTTATTATTCCATACTTTTAAGCCTATTCAATTATTCCCGGAGGTAACAACATCAAATATACTTCTTTCAAGCTTTCAATCCATGTTTTCATATTAAAATAGAGATGACTGAATCTACATATTTCAAGTAAATCTTTGTCAGCCATCAGTCTGTCCAAATGCAAGAGAATCACTGGAACTACTTAATACAATAGGCTTACTAATAGAGGTAAACAAGCTCAATGATATTACTCAATTGTGTTTTGTAAGTCATAGATCACTACTGCTGCCCCTAGATTTGTATAGTTCACTATTAAATCTCACTGTTCAGTTTCATTAGATATAAGTTATTTGGGTCTACTGGAAAGATCAGTGTTCTCAAACTTTACCACTGATTTTGATTGACTTTGTAGCATAGAAAGAATTGTGCATGGTAGTCAGTATTCTTGCTCTCTATAGGACCTACTCTGTGATTCAAAAATGAGTGAAACTTTAAGAAATATATTACAGGCTATGGAACAACATTATTCTGTGGTCCTTCCCTGAATGGCTCCAAGAAATTGTTCTTCCCTCCTGTTACCATCTCAATTAGATAATATGGAAGAATTCTATTTTTCACAATGAACAAATAAAAAAGTCTCAAATTACCAAAGGTTTTCATCTGTTCTGAAGCAAATATCAACTTGCAATAAAAGCAAGTTGTTTTGAGGTAGACACCAATTGCAATAATAGTTGGTCTCCTTCCATTTGTGATTGGCAATTATCATTGTGTTTTTAGATTAATTTTGGTAATCGGTCTTATGAGTAGTACATGTAAAGTGATGTTGTTAAAATCAGGCATAGTTGGTTTCCCACTACACTAAGTATCTCTGAAAATTCCTAACTTGTCATTTTCAGAGAAAGTCCTACACTGTTTGTATTTCGGTTACTGATTCTACATATACAATCCCTCTTTTTAGATGAGATGTTTCACTTGAGATTCTCTATTTTACTCATTAGTAATAGAAACTGTGGTAAGTACAACCATACAGGCTAGCTACCAGAGAAAGGATTGTTATTAATCACATGTATGAAAGGGAGAAGGAGAGGATTGATAAACTCCTTCTCTGCCCCTCCCTAAAATGTAGGGCACAAAGATACTGCTTAGCATCTATGTGCAGGTGGCCAACTTCAATGAGTGATTTAAAACCAGTACTAAGATGTTTCCGATTGATGCGGAGGTTAGAACCCTGAGGAAGCAGCACTACCCTCACACTGAATTCAGCTCAGACCTTGGCTGGCATACCTGAACTCATAAATACCTTGGGAATTACACTAAACTAGGATAGTTTCTGAGATGATTTAGGGGACTGATAGAGTTCTGAGAGTTAGGGCAGATAGCAAAAGAGGATGTGTTTCTGTCTGGGCCTCATATTATCTCTAGAGCTCTTTAAGTAATCATTAGTTCTTATGGAATGAAGCAAGGGAACACACCAGTAAGGCATGGCATAACCTGTATCTGCTTCTGTTTAGTCTTGAATTGGGATTTGAATCAGTTGATGCTTGGAGACAGACTATGTTCTAGAATGTAAACTAACTGTTTATGATCTTCTCTTGCATTTTAATATTGACAGTGGCTCATAAGCAAGCAGACTAGTGGAAATGCTTAAGCTGGATATAGTGACTGTATGTGATTCAGGTCTCCCAGTTGATCCCGGAAGATGGGACAATATTACAGTCCTGTAGATCTTTAGTATGTCTGGATCCTGATGTGATGTAGCCACTAATCTTTATGTGACAGTCTCTCAGAGTTTGTGCCAGCCTTCTTGATTGTGTTTTCTTTTTCCATATCTATCACTGCATCATTCTTCACTATGGGGAAGCAGCTGGCTCAGTGGAAAGAGCCTGGGCTTTGGAGTCAGAGGTCACGGGTTCGACTCCCAGCTGTGCCACTTGTCAGCTGTGTGACTGTGGGCACATAGTAAGCGCTTAACAAATACCAACATTATTATTATTATTACTGTGATCCTCACGTGGGACAACCTGATTACCCTCTATCTCCCCCAGAGCTTAGAACAGTGCTCTGCACATAGTAAGCGCTTAATAAATACCAACATTACTATGTTGCCTAGGTAACAGAATTCTACCATTATTGCCAATAAGGATGTGTGGTTGAGCTTATGGGTTTTCTGGAATTGGAGTCTACCTTATCTCTCTCTCTTTTTCACTTTATTTTTTCCTTGCTGTGGAATTTTCCAATCAATTAATCAGTGGTATTTATTGAACACCTACTATGTACAAAATACTGTACCAAACCATTAGGAGAGTAAAATAGACCATATAAACATGATCCATGCCACTGAAGAGCATGCAATCTAATGGAAGTGAAGGATATTGAAATAAATTCCAGGTAAAGGAAGTAACCTCACAATGGTTCCACGTGGAAGCAATGGTGGGGTGGTAGAGGTGAGTAACAAAATGCTTAATGGGTATGGATGGACACAAAGTCCTTGGTAACATAGAAAGGAGGGAGAATAGGGTGGGGAAATAATAATAATAACGATAATAATCTTGGTATTTGTTAAGCGCTTACTATGTGCAGAGCACTGTTCTAAGTGCTGGGGTAGATACAGCATTTCACCTTTACAATATTGCCAAGATCCACCCTTTCCTCTCCACCCAAACGGCTACCTTACTGCTACAGGCTCTTGTTATATCCCGGCTAGACTACTGTGTCAGCCTTCTCTCTGATCTCCTGTCCTCCTTTCTCGCCCCGCTCCAGTCTATTCTTCACTATTCTGCCCGGCTCATCTTCCTGCAGAAACGATCTGGGCATGTCACTTCTCTTCTTAAACACCTCCAGTGGTTCCCTATCAACCTCCACTCAAAACAAAAACTCCTCACTCTAGGCTTCAAGACTCTCCATCCCCTTGCCCCTTCCTACCTCTCCTCCCTTCTCTCTTTCTACTGGCCACCCCGCACGCTCCACTCCTCTGCCGCCCACCTCCTCACCGTCCCTCGGTCTCACCTATCCCGCCGTCGAGCCCTGGGCCACGTCCTTCCGTGGTCCTAGAATGCCCTCTCTCCTCACCTCAGACAGTCTAATTCTCTTCCCTTCTTCAAATCCCTACTTAAAACTCACCTCCTCCAAGAGGCCTTGCCAGACTGAGCTCCCCCCTTTTTCCCTCTGCTCCCTCTACCCCCCCTTCACCTCTCTGTAGCTTAACCCTTTTCTCCCCCTTCCCTCTCCTCCTCCCTCTCTCCCATCCCACCACCTCAGCACTGTACTCGTCTGCTCGACTGTATATATCTTTACCAACCTATTTATTTTGCTTATTTTGTTTAATGAGATGTACATCACCCTGATTCTATTTAGTAGCCATTGTTTTTACAAGATGTTCTTCCCCTTGACTCTATTTATTGCCATTGTTCTTGTCTGCCTGTCTCCCCAGATTAGACTGTAAGCCCGTAAAACGGCAGGGACTGTCTCTATCTGTTGCCGACTTGTTCATTGCAAGCACTTAGTACAGTGCTCTGCACATAGTAAGCGCTCAATAAATACTATTGAATAAACGGTAATCAGGTTGTCCCACTTGAGGCTCACAGTTAATCCCCATTTTACAGATGAGGTAACTGAGGCACAGAGAAGTTAAGTGACCTGCCCATGGTCACACAGCTGACAAGTGGCAGAGCTGGGATTAGAACCCATGACCTCTGACTCCCAAGCCGGGGCCCTTTCCACTGAGCCATGCTGCTTCTCTTGGAAATGG
Source organism: Ornithorhynchus anatinus (assembly GCF_004115215.2). NCBI lineage: Eukaryota > Metazoa > Chordata > Mammalia > Monotremata > Ornithorhynchidae > Ornithorhynchus > Ornithorhynchus anatinus. The sequence goes on from NC_041729.1 coordinate 116,230,873, forward strand.
CAATTTAGCCAGGCAAAGCTTCCTGGAAGAGATATGGCTTGAGTAGGGATTTGGAAATGGGGAGAGTAGTAGTCTGTCAGTGAGAATACCATTTTGGGAATTTTGATATTTGTATGTATGTTTTATTATAACTTTTTGTTGTTAGGCAAGTATATTACAAAAGTTTCCATGTATCCCAAGTGCTTATAATACAGTGTGCATTTGCAGTCAATAAATAGATGCCATTACTACCATTATTTATGCATTTCTAGAACCTCGTGGGTTTAGGGTTATGTAAAAATTAAGATTTAGCCATAGTTTTCTCTCTTTTTTTCTATTTTAAAATAAAAATTATTTGTGGACATCAGAAATAAAAATTACTAAAATTTGGAAATGTTACGTTGTAGCCTGAATTTCTCTCAGGTCCCAAATCCTAGGACCTCTAGCTAGGGGACTATTACTTTAAACTGTGTGACTTGCTACTGTAATCCTTTGACTAGTAATCACTGTAATCCTATGACTAGTAATCACACTACAAGAAAAATTAAAGGTCTCACACTGGCATTCTAGTAGGGCTTTGGCTTTGGTTAATGGACAAAGACCTCAGACATAGAAAGATCCAAGAAAGAAATGAGGCAATCTTTGACCGAGAAGCAGAATGTTTTGTCCAGATTCTGTTTGCAGAAAAATTGGATAGGGCTGGTGGGTTGTGACTCTTTAAGGGAGTCATCCCCGAAGAAGACTGATGGCCAGAATTTCAAATCCCAGGTCTGCTTCTAAACCTCTGAAAAAAGAGCAGACAAATTAAGTGTCACAGTAGCAAAACATATCTGGCAGAAAACCCTCCAAGCATTTAATGTAGGAAGCCTGAGGCCTTAATAATATTAATGATAATGATTGTACTATTTGTTAAGCACTCACTACGTGCCAAGCACTATTTTAAGAGCTGCGGTGGATATAAGGTAATCAGGTTGTCCCATGTGGAGTTCACAGTCTTAATCTCCATTTTACAGATGAGGTAACTGATGTACAGAGAAGTGAAGCAACTTGCCCAAGGTCACACAGAAGACAATTGTTGGAACCAGGATTAGAACCCACGTCCTCTGACTCCCAATCCTGTGCTCTTGCTACTAGGCCATGTCAGGCAGGAAAGGAAAATTTTTTTCTGGCCACATTATACAACTCACAAGCCATCCTAGGAACAGTTGTTATAGATCCAGCTGGAGTAATTTTGTCTATAGCAAGCCTACAGTTCTAGGAGGGTGTTAACAATATTGATAGTGGTTACCATTTCTGATGTGCATGCAATGTGGAGTAAAGTTTTAATAATAATTAATAACAATTATGGTACCTGTTAAGTGCTTTCACTTAAGTTCTAAGTCCTGGGGTAGATACAAGTTAATCAAGTTGGACATAGTCCCTGTTCCATATGAAGCTCATCGTCTAAGTAGAAGAGAGAACAATGTTAAAATTTGGATGGCTTTTCCAAGAAAAGGTGTCTGATAGAGCTCTCTGCCCTGCCCCCCCCCAAAATAAGAATATTTATCACCAGTCCTAATAAGATCATGGATGTGAAGATGAAATTTTCTGATGATTGGCCCCCAACCTAATTTCATCCTGATGTTATGATTATGAAAACTTTGAACCCTAGGTTTCACAGATTCTTTTATGTAAATCGTGAAAAGGATATGCTCTAAAAGTCAACCTTATATCTTTATCCATATCATTCTCATCAGCAGCAGCATTACTGGGTATTTTTGACATATTAAATAAAGCATAAAACAGAAGTAAAAAACATGGTCTCTGGCCTCAAGTGGCTTATAATGTGAAACACTGCAAAGCCCTTAGGTGTTCCAAACCTATCAATGCCATAATGGCTTGAAGACATTAATGGAATTGAGATGTCAGGTGGATCTTTTCAATGCAGCCTTAAACTATTATTCTGAATTACTACAATGATTTGTCTTTGACCACAACCTTTGCAGGACAGACACAAAATTCTCTCAGGCTTCCTTTCTATTTATTATGGATGAATAACTTAAAGATCACAACATCACAAGCTTCAGAAAAAGCCTTTAACCAAGTGACAGTTAAAAAAAATATATACATTGATTCAATTCTTTTGCCCAATTTCAACTTGAAGAATATAAAAGTGGCATTGATTTCAGGGAATAACTTAATGAAGCAAAACTTTCATTTATTAAAGAAGTGTAGTGGAAGGCATAATAGATTCAAATAGGGCACACAGCATCACTCTTTCTATGTGTGTTTGCATTACCATTGCTTCTTATTAGACTTTTTTTCCCCTTGAAAGCATAATTAGTTGTACTAAAACTATTAGGAAAAATGGCCATGGATAGGTTAAACTGTATTTGAGAATGAACACAATTTCTATTACATGCTTCATATGAGATATTGTATTGATATAAAAATTCTCAAAAAATATTGGAAATAAATACTGATTCATCTGAGTGGCATATAAAATAAATCAGATAATGAGAATTTTTAAAATTCCTGTGAAAATTTATTTCACCTTTCAATACCCTTTTTATTTAGTACATATCTGTATTGAAGACATCTGACTTAATCTTATTATCAAGAGTAGTTTTTGATCTCAGCTTTGTACCATGCAGTTATTCTGACCATTGAGTTTAAAAATCCCCACATTATCATAGAGTTAAAAATTAAAACAAAAAACTTATTTCACATAACTGAAACTACTTTAAATGGTAGAAATAAATTTGTTTGGGACAAATTGAACCCCCCCTTAATCTAACATTAAGTCTTATTCTATTATTTAGGGGCATGTCATCAATATCAGTATTATCAGATAATTTACTTCTGAGCTTGTCTGGCAGCAGTATGTGTTTAACTTCAGGATGTGGCTGACACCATAACAGTATTTCTGAGTTTTCCACTTTCTCTATTTGACCATGCTGTTTCCTGAGAGTTCATTGAGGCCAAGCCCAATAGTGAAGGCATACTCGCTGTGGGGTTGAGGGGGAATAGAGGGCCCTAACATCCCCAGTGACTATCGTTGGACAGTTTTCCTGGTTTATTAGGAGGTATGCCTGAGGTCTTAGACCAAAATACAGCCAACAAATTGTTTTGAGCCCCACTCTACTGAAGTGTTACAAAAATAGTGAGTAACAAATTTAAAAGTGACCAGATCATCCCTCAAAAAGTGGGATAGACCCAAGTTTTATTATCTTTCTCAGGAATGAGTAAAGGCCCTTTAGACCATGTTAATGGGAAATGGCAGAAATGGGGTGGTTGTTGCACAGCGGAAAAGTGCGGGAAAGGAGAAATCATTCAGCCTCCAACTCTTCCACCATGACTCAGCTATGATTCACTATGTCATTTCTTGAATTCATTCATTCATTCAATCTTATTTATTGAACACTTACTGTGTGCAAAGCACTGCATTAAGTGTTTGGGAGAGTACAATATACTAATGGATAGACACATTCCTTACACACAACAGATTATATAGTCTAGAGGGGGAGACAGATGTTAATATAAATAAATTATATTATTGGATATAATATTGAATATTATTGGTATGTATTTTCTGGTCAGCCTGCCTGCCTGCTTCAAGATTGAGGATTCTGTAACACAAGGTATCACTGATGTATAAATATCAATTACAGTGGCTGCCTCCATCCCACATCTGTCAGTCTCTCATTATCTGGATCTATGAAGAATTAGCACGGAGTCCTTCAAGATGCTCAGAAAATTGGTCCCTTTATCTCACCCCCTACCCCATTGTTAAAGTGGTTTAAACCTCACAGTCTCTAACCCAGAAACAAGGGAGAGAAGGGGGAAAATAGAGAACAGCATGGCCTAGTGGAAAGAGCACACGTTTGGGAGTTATAGGACCTGGATTCTAGTCCAGGCTCTGACTGGTCACACCCGCTGTTGTACTTGGTTTCTCTGGGTCTCAATTCCCTCGGCTGCAAAATTGGAATTCAGTGCCTGTTCTCCCTCCTACTTAGACTGTGAGCCCCATGTGGGACCTGATTATTTCGTATCTACCCCAGCACTTCATATCATATTTGGCACATACCACTTAACAAATACCACAATTATTATCATTATTTTATGATTCCTTCTCCAACCCCCTTCCTTAGTGATCTGTGTTCCCTACCACAGCAATGGCAGCAGAGGCAGTGCAAGATCCTCAGATTCCCCCTGTGCCCCCTCTTTATCCTCTGGATGGGTGGGGGCCATGGGGGACAGGGGTTACAGTGACAGACAGAAACCCTCACCATTGAGGAAATGGGACAAAGCATTGTGATGTTTAGGGAATAGTGGGAGACTTGTAGGAACAAGCCCCTCCCACCCCTAAAAGCTGGGACATAGTGTTATGAGGATCATGGTGAGTATAAGGCTCATGGGGAATTTACCTAGAACCACCCCTGCTCCTCAAAGCTACCTGAATCAGATTGACTCATGTAATTGGCAGATGTTCCAAACTGCAGGAAGTAATCAGAGTATGTGGCTCATTAGTGGATCGTAAGTCCCTTCAACTGTATAGAGGACAATCAAATGGGGCACCCAGGCACCCTTGTCATCCAGCCAAATACACTTTAGGCAATTCACATCCCACTCATGTACCCCATTACCTCTATCTAACTTTGCTTTGTATGTCTCTTTACCTGTTTGTTCTTCTGACCTTAGGTTTCTAATTTCTGGTCTTGCCCTTTCTCTCTTCCGTACTTTTTCCCTACATTTCTCTCTTCTTTCAAGCCCTCTGTACTACTTGAAGCTCACTAAAAATAATCCTTAAGATTAAAAGCCAGTAACTATTAGCACTGTATTAATTGAAACTTTAGTGGATTTCATGATAGTTTTCCCACCCGCTGTTAGGTTTATACCAGACAGACTTGTCCAACAGATATAGAAAAGGTAAAGAATAACATATTCATAAGACCATTTATTCCAGTGAAAAGAACAGTAGTCAAGAAATGTGCCACATTAAACTGATTATTTTTTGTGAAATTCTTGAGTCTTTGCAGTAATTGCAAGGAAAATTTAAGGCTTAAAACTCATTTGTAAAGTTTTATTATGCTCTTCAGAAATATTTTATTTCAGAAGGACTAGAAGGCAGGATCTAGATATTTCTACCAATACAAATTGCTTTTTTTATTGACACTAGCTACCAAACATATCGAAATGTGCTTAATCTACACTGGACAGAAAGAAAGATTGTTAATAAGCATGTATGAATAATGAATTGTAGTATCAATTTTCTTTTACTTGAGCAAACACTTCTGTAAATTCCATCTTCCTTTTATTTTTGGTGAAAGGTTAGTTTAGGGATGGTAATAACCAGGTACTTTGTGCTATGTAAACATACAACTGGAATTGTTCAGTTGAAGAAATACAGTTAGGCCTGCATAATCTTGATTAGTTTAGCTTCACATTTTGTTATTTGAAGTTAAAAAGCTGTAAACAAAACCAACACAAAATAGCCCAACTAATTGCCCACCAACATTAAATTTTAGAAAGTAATTTAGGATGAAATATAGGCCTCTGAAGGGAAATTTTTGAATCATTAATGAGTAACCTGTAGTAAGTATTTATATGAAGCCATATGGCTTTGTGGAAAGAGCATGAACCTGGAAATCAGAGGACCTGGGTTCTGATCCCAACTATGCCACTTGTCTTCTTGTGTGACCATGGGCAAGATACTTAACTTCTCTGTGCCTCAGTTAACTCATTTGAAAATGTGATTAAATACTCCTTCTTCCAATTTAGACTGAGTCTCAATAGGGACAAAGACTGTGTCCAACCTAATAGAGTTGTATCTACTCCAGTGCATAAAACAGAACAGTAAGCACTTAACATATGCCATAAAAAACCCTTAAAAATATATATCCATCCACAGCAGATGCATGTATATCTCTCATATCTTCTAGCTCAACACCGACCTCTCACCCACGTCTTGGCCCTGGCCTGGAGCACCCTCCTTCTTTATATCTGACAAACAATTTTAAAGCTCTCACCATGCTCTCTCATACCACACCTTGCTACTCTCCTACTACAACCCAGCCCACACACCTCACTCCTCTAATGCCAACCTACTCACTGTACTTCATTCTCATCTTCCTCAATGCCAATTTATCGTCCACATCCTGCTTCTGGCCTGGCATGCCCTCCTTTATCATATCCAATAGATGATCAATCTTCCCACTTTGAAAACCTTATTGAACACACATATTCTCCAAGATGCCTCCCCTGAAAAGCCCTCATTTCCCTTTTGCACTGCCCTTGCACTTGGATTTGCACCTTTTATTCCCCTCTCCCACAGACCCACAGCACTAATGTACATATCTATAATTTATTTATTTATAATGTTGGTCTCTATCTCTAGGCTGTAAGCCTGTTGAGGGCACGGAGCATGTCCACCACCTCTGTTATGTTGTAGTTGCCCAAGTGGTTAATACAGTGCTCTGCACACAGTAAGCTCTAAATAAATATGATTGATTCCATCATACAATTCAATTATATATTTTATTTCATTTCTGTCAGTCCTTAGCTCCTTGTTAGTGCCTTGATCTTCTTCCCTCTCTCACTTTAAATAATTTATGTCTGCCAATTTCTCTCATTAGATAATTGGCCCTTTAAGGGTAGGGACCATGTCTTTTGCTTCTGGTACACTCTCCGAAGTGCTTAAAACAGTATTCTGCATACATTGTGCCTTCAATAATATCAATATGTGTTGAAAAAGTGACACAATCAATGCTTGATTGCTGTGTTCAGGGAATGTGTCTGCTTATTATTATACTGTACTCTCTCTAGCATGTAGTATAGTACTCCGCACACAGTAAGTGCTCAATAAATACAGTTAAATTGACTGAATGAAAGCTTGTTGGTAGATTCTGTTTGAGGAAATGGTCAATTTTTGAGTGGAGAGCCTAGTGGGGGAAGTTGAGAAAGATCCAGGCAGAGACTTTTTTTCAGGAACTATATTTCTCAGATTCCAGAGAGCCTGAATTTCACAGAGCAGAAAAAGACTTTTAACTACTCAGACAGAGCTTTAAATTCAGAAGAATATGAGTTACATGTTCCTCTTCCTGTCTCCTTGTGCTGAACAATCACTGCATCTGGTTAGCACTAGAAAACAGGTATATTTCTAGAACTGTGTTTGCATTTTATGGCCCTTTGTATTTTTCTGTGTTTATGAATGTTTGTGTTCTTACTGAAGCCAATGTAATTAGCATTAATTTTGGGGGGGATATGATTGCTTTGTGCATGAAAACTAAGACTATTTCTAAATGTATCTGCTTATGTGGCAAAGATAATTTACATTCTGCTGTGTAATTTTAATTTTCTTAAATGCTGGAGCAAGGACTAAGCCTTCCCAAAGGTTAAGTCTTCAGGCCTTTGAAAGGTTCTCTATATTTCTTAGAATGTGCTCATCAATAATGAAAGGATTGTTCAGGAAAATAATACAGGATTATGCCAGTCTTGATAGGATGTTGATGAACTGTTTTTATAATCATGTACTTGTTATTACTGAATTATCATGAACTTTATCATTTTTTGTGCTTGATTTTTCTTACCTGAAATATCTTTCTCCATTTAGAATATGAGCTTCCTGAAGGCAGATATCCCAACTTCAAAATTTCATTATTTCTCCTCTGGAGTCCTGTAAAATGTTTAGAAAGTTGAAATGAATTTACAAATCATTTTGGTGATTGTTGATGATTCACCACCTTGGGAATGGAAACATAAATCTTTCTTCCTTGGTACTGGCAAACTCAGTGAGGAGACACATAGCTAGAGCTTTCTAGTTTTTTCATAAAGTTGTTTCTTACAGATTTCACCTGCAGGACAGTGGGTTTGGTATTATCCTGGAAATTGTTGTAGGCACATTTAAATTTTACAAACTTCCCTTTAGAATTCCCTGATGGTTTGGATGCAGCTTGTCAGTATTGGGATGTGGCAGCATAGTGGATAGAACACAGACCTGGTAGTCAGGGGACCTAGATTCTAATCCCATATCCATCACTTGACTATTGTGTGAATAATAACAATAATAGCAATAATAATAGCTGTGGTATTTTCTAAGCACTTACTATGTGCCAGGCACTGTATTAAGTGCTGGGGGGGATACCAGCAAATTCATTGATTCATTCATTCATTCATTCATTCTATAGTATTTATTGAGCATTTACTATATGCAGAGCACTGTACTAAGCGCTTGGAATGTACAATTCAGCAACAGCAAATCGGGTTGGCATAGTCCCTGTCCCACATGGGGCTTCCAGTCTTATTGTACAGATGAGGTAACTAAGGCACCAAGAGGTGAAGTGACTTGTCCAAGGTCACATAGCCAACAAATGGTGGATCAGGATTAGAACCCAGGTCTTTCTGACTGCCAGGTTCATGCTCTATTCACTAATAATAATAATAATGTTGGTATTTGTTAAGCGCTTACTATGTGCAGAGCACTGTTCTAACCACTGGGATAGATACAGGGTAATCAGGTTGTCCCACGTGAGGCTCACAGCCTTCACCCCCATTTTACAGATGAGGTAACTGAGGCACAGAGAAGTTAAATGACTTGCCCATGGTCACACAGCTAAGTGGCAGAGCAACTTAACTTCTCTGTGTCTCAGTTACCTCAACTGTAAAGTGGTGATAAAATGTCTGTTCTCCCTGCCACCCTGTCTAGCGCCATGCAGCACAGGAACTGTGTCTGGTCAGTTTATTGTGTATCACCCCAGTGCTTAGAACAGTTATTGAAAGGCAGTAAACTTGCAAATATAATTATATCTGCTATGGGGATGAGAAGGAGGATAAATGAAGGAGCAAGTAAAAGCAGGAATGGGTCAGACAATGATTAGGTCCAGTATTTGGCACTTTATATTACTGTGATAGAGTGTACATATTTCAAATCCAGCTTTAGGATGGTGAAATGATTAGTGAGTCACTAATTAAATAATGGAGCCAGCTATGATCTTGTCTTGTCTTATGCTGTCCAGTCAATTTGACCCATAGCGTCACCATGGACACATCCAGATATGATACTTTTCTTATATTCTGGAAGAAAAAGAGGGTAATAGTAATTTTAATAATGATTCATTTATTTTCTAGCAAGATTAAGGCATTATCATTTGGCATTCCAGTGCATCACTAGCTCCTCTAGAAATGTGTCTATCTACTCTACTAAGCTTCTGTCCAGAGTAAAGTGCTCTGGACAGAATAAGTGCTTAATAAATATCACTGATTGATGTGGTCCAAAAACGGTACTCTCCATTCATCTATTTCTGGACAACTAATGCCATTCTGGTCTAGAAGCATAGTCAAGTAGTATCCTGCTGTTCCACGATGCATTCATCATTTGCTTTTTTGTTTAATGTGTTAGTTTATTTTTGTGTCACACATTTATGTTTTACCTTTTACATCAAATTTTCTAGATCCTCTACCATTTGAGGTGAGCAGAATGATCCCCAAAAGTGATGTCTAAAGGCCAAATATCCCACTGGGCCATAACATAGCACTTTCAACAATTGATTGATGAGTGTCTTGGCCCTTCAACAATTCTCTTTGGAGTTTTTCATTAGGACAGCACAGAAGCAGTGGGAGAAGAGAATAGGGGGGCTTAGTCAGAGAAAGCTTCTTGAAGGATATGGGCTTTGCTTTGAAGTAGGGGAGAGCAAATATCTGTCTGATATAAGGAGGGATGGAAGGAGTTCCAAGCCAGAGGTAGAATGTGGGCAAGAGGTCAGCGGTGAGCTAGGCAAGCTCGAGGTGCAGTGAGAAAGTTAGCATAAGAGGAACAAAGTGTGCAGGCTGGGTTGTAGTAGGAGAATAGGAGAGGGCCTTGTCTATTTACAAATTAAATCACTTAATGCCAAATCCAGGATGGGAATGTCATTTGTTGAAATCCACAGAACATGAAAGATTCTGAAATTTTGTGAATCCCAATTTTAAAAAATGGTTGGACTCGAAATGGCAAAATCCACTGTTAAGACCTGCTAGGTGGGGTAATATAAGAGATTCAATTAATATATTCTACAGTCTTGTACCTTCCTCCTTATATTTAAACCACACTGATCAATGTACTTTGCATTATTCTTAGTTATATATGTATTTATATATATATATATATTAAATATACTTACTACAAACTATCCCTAAAAGTCCCTCAAATATATTTTTGCATTGTGCATTTTAATTGTCATCAACTGTTCTCCATATTCAGCTCTAAGTAGATGATTTATGAAATATGAGAACACATGGTGGATGGTAAAATGAGCCTGTATCAAACAAGGTTTATGGGTAATTTGTTTATCTGGCAATCATTCACTGAATTTTCCTGAATAACTGTGGGACAATAGAGTTAAATGTAAGCTTACTTTGGACAAAACATGACCTATTTCTTGTTTTATCATTATTTTTCTTGACAGCGCTTTAACAAACTAAAACCAAACCCCCTTCAAATTCCATTTTCTTACATTTACAGACTGACTATAATGAACATGTTAATTCATTCAATCATATTTATCGAGAGCTTACTCTGTGCAGAGCACAATATTAAGTGCTTGGGAGAGTGCATACAACGATGAACAAACACATTCCCTCCCACAATGAGCTTACAGTTGAAAGGGGGAGACAGACATTAATGTAAACTACAGATGTTTACATAAATGCTGTGGGTCTGGGAGGGCGGAAGAACAAAGGAAGCAAGTCAGGATGATGCAGTAGGGAGTGAAAGAAGAAAAAAGGAAGGTTTAGTCAGGGAAGGCCTCTTGGAGGAGATGTGCCTGAAATAAAGCTTCGAAGAAGGGAAGAGTAATTGTCTGCAGATTTGAGGAAGGAGGGCATTCCAGGAAATAGGCAGGATGTGGGCAAGGCATCAGTGGTGAAATAGATGAGATCAAGATATATAGTGGAGGAGGTTAGCATTTCAGGAGGGAAGTAGATTTTGAGCCCGTTGCTGGGTAGGGATTGTCTCTGTTGCTGAATTGTACTTTCCAAGTGCTTAGTACAGTGCTCTGCATACAGTAAGCGACATTGGTGTCATCCTTGACTCCGCTCTCTCATTCACCCCAAATATCCAATTCATCACCAAAACCTGCCAGTCTCACCTTCACAGCTTTGCCAAGATCCTCCCTTTCCTCTCCATCCAAAATGCTACCTTGTGAGTACAATCACTTATCATATCCTGACTGGATTACTGCATCAGCATCCTTTCTGATCTCCCAACCTCCTGTTTCTCCCCACTTCACTCTATACTTCACTCTGCTTCCCAGATTATCTTTCTACAGAAATGCTCTGGACATGTCACACCCCGCCACAAAAATTTCCAGTGGTTGTCTGTCAACTTTCATATGAAGCAAAAACTCTTCACTATTGACTTCAAAGCTCTCCATCACCTTGCTCCCTCCTACCTCACCTCCCTTCTCTTCTTCTACATCCCAGCCCACACAGTCCACTCTTCTGCTGCTCACTTTTTCACTGTCCCCCCTTCACGCCTATCCCACCGTACACCTCTGGCCCACATCCTACCGCTGCCCTCCCTCCTCACATCTGCCAAACTAGCTCTCTTCCCCCCTTCAGAGCCCTACTGAAAGCTTGCCTCTTCCAGGAGGCTCTCCCAGACTGAGCCCCTCTTTTCCTCTGCTCCTCCTGCCCTCCTCATCACCCTGACTCCCTCCCTCTGCTCTACTCCCTCCACAGCACTTGTGCATATATGTACATATTTATAATTCTATTTATTTGATTAATCTTATTTATATATCTATAATTCTATTTATTTATATTGTTGCTATTGATGCCTGTCTACTTGTTTTGTTGTCTGTCTCCCCCATTCTAGACTGTGAGTCTGTTGTTGGATAGGGATTGTTTCTGTTGCTGAAATGTATTTTCCAAGAGCCTAGTACAGTGCTGTGCACCCAGTAAGCACTCAATAAATATGATTGAATGAATGAATATGATTGAATGAAGTGTGCAGGTTAGTTGTAGTAGGGGAGTAGCGAGTTGAGGTAGGAAGGGGCACGGTGATGATGGAGTGCTTTAAAGCCAAGGGTGAGGAGTTTCTGTTTCATGAGGAGGTGGGTGGGCAACCACTGAAGTTTCTTGAGGAGTGGGGAAATGTTTCCTGAATGTTTTTGTAGAAAAATGATCCGGGCAGCAGAGTGAAGTATGGACTGGAGCAGAGAGGGACAAAGGTTGGGAGGTCAGCAAGGAGTAATCAAGGAGGGTTAGAATAAGTGATTGGATTAATGTGGTACCAGTTTAGATGGAGAGGAAAGGGAGACTTTAGCAATGTTGTGAAGGTGGAACTGGCAGAATTTAGTGATGGATTGAATATGCTGCTTGAATTAGACAGAGGATTCAAGGATAATGCCAAGGTTAAAGACGTGTGAGACAACAAAAATGGTGGTGCCATCTACAGTGATGAGAAAGTCAGGAGGATGACAGGTTTTAGAATGGAAGATTAGGAATTCCGTTTTGGACATGTTAAGCTTGAGGTGACAGAAGGACATCCAAGCAGAGATGTCTTGAAGGCAGGAGGAAATGTGAGGCTGCAGAGAGAGAGAGAGAGAGAGAGAGAGAGAGTGATCAAGGCTGGAGATGTAGATTTGGATGAAAGCCATATAGTGGTGGTAGTTGACAACATGGGAACAAAAGAGTTCTCCAAGGGAGTGGGAGAATAGAAGGGGACCCAGAACTGACCCATTAGGTACCCCCACAGTTAAGGGGTGGGAGGCAGAGGAGAAGCCTGGGAAGGAAAATGAAAATGAATGACCATAGAGAGAGGAGGGGAACAAGGAGAGGATAGTGTCAGTGAAGCCAAGGTTGGCTAATGTTTCCAAGAGAAGTGGGTGGTCAGTAGTGTCGAAGGTAGCTGAGAGGTCGAGATGGGTTAGGATGGAGTAGAGGCTGCTGGATTTGGCAAGAAGAGATCACTGGTGAGATGAGAGGGCGGTATCTTGGGAGTGAGGGGAACAGATGCCAGATTAGAGGGGTTCAAGGAGAGAACTGATGCAAAGGAATTTGAGAAGGTAATTGGAGCAGAGCAATTTAAGACAGCAGGTGTAGACAACTCACTCAAGGAGTTTGGAGAGGAATGGTAGGAGAGAGATGGGGTGATAACTAGAGGGAGCCATGCTATTATTTGCCCATTTAAATTTGTTAGAAAAAACTAACTGTATGAATACAAATAATATTTAGTTCATAAGAATTAAATTAGTTAATATCAGTTAAGAGCCCACCATTTTTCTTTATTGAGCAGATACTACGTGCAGAGCACTGTACTAAACCCTTGAATAATATATAATTCAGATACAGCCTTTTTTAAGTTAATATTTTAATTTGTGACTATATAACGGCCTTCAAAACTTATTTATATTGGACCAACTGCAAGGAGATTTATGTGATCAATTTCTAGCAACATAAAATATTCTCTTTTTTGAAATTGAAGACATTTGGAACATCAAGGTCTTTTCCTTAGCTTGCAAAACTTTTTACATTTAAGCCTTCCACATGACTTTCCATCAAACTTGTCTTGAACGTTTTAAAATGGACCTTTTCAGTTAATATAGCATATGTCTTTATTTACATAATGCAAATATCTCTGAAGAATTTTTGACAAATTCACCTCATTTATCTTACCAATGACCTAGTAATACTCACAAATAATGAATTCCACAGGGTAAAGGTTTTCATGTTTATTTTTATGTTGTTAGTCTGCTCAGTAAGATGGTGAATGCACAACTATTTAAGGCAGACAAATAAATATGGGAAATTCTCACGGATTATTTGGTTTTCAAAAGTGCTTCAGTGACCACTCAAAATGAAATCTTGCTAGGGTTATTAATTTCTTAGGAGGTATGTTGAATTCAAAGGCAGTAAGGTAAAAGTAAGAATAAAGTTACACTTTCTTAAAAGCCACAAAACACAGCAGGTCAGCTGAGAGAAAATAGCCATAATCTAAACCACTCAATGAGAAAAAAGAGAGGAGGCACTCTAATACCCTGGAAAGCAGCTTCCAAGCCAGAAACCATTCAACAAATGTCCAGAATATACTGGACAAACCTGCTGTTTCAACAGTTGGCTCCAAAGAGAAACTTACCTGCTGCTTCCAATTCCAATCTTCTGCTCCCTCTGAAGATCTCATGTTTTCCTGAGAAGAATTATCTCTTGCTTATGAACAGTCCCAGCAAGATTTAATTTAAAGGGACATTGGCAACAATACTCAGAAGAAACTTTCTAACTTTCTAAATTGTTATACTATGGGAGCTTACCCAGAACAATTCAAGACTATTTGTAGAAAATGAATGTACCAAAACAATAGAATGGTTTTAGCAAAACATAAGGTCTAGTTGCTTCTTGATCTTTGCTTTGTCTTATTCTTTAGTTTTGAGTCCCTCTCTCATCTCCTTTGGATTGTGAGGACTCTCCTTCAATAAACTGAAAAACAAGTGATTACATATAGGCAAAACCTAATCCTAAAGAATAGAGAAGCTGGACAATTCTTGAGCAATTATAACAAGAGCACAGAAAGTGTTCTATGTATCTCATTTTGGGTTCTTGGTTTCAGTATATTAACACAGAATCAAAGCTAGAGTGAGAATGAATAAACTACTTCTTTCCTGTATGGATGGATAACAGAAAGAAGAGTTCAGATAAGGCTTGTTATGTTTATTTGTTTTAAAATATCTTTATTGGTATCAGCAAGTAAGATGCATTTGTTCATTTCATCTCTCGTGAATGAGTTAGAAGACAACCTTATTATTTGAAAAATGAGGTTGATGTCATCACTATTTTTCCTTTCTTTAGTTTCAGAGTAATAATAAAATTACTTTTTATGTTTTTGATGTTTTTCTAGGTGCTTTTAGGCAATATCTTAGTAGCATTCCTACTATTTCTATAGATTATGAAAAATCATATGATTTGTCTTTTGTAATATGTTCTCTTTTTTCTTTCTATGAAAATATCATTTTGATATAACTCCTTGTTTTTTAAAAATATTTTTTGAACACTACTTTTCACCTAAAATAGAAATTGGTGAATTACCTTAAATAATGTTATATAAAATTAGAAAATACAATAGATATTATCCAAAATGCATTTTAAACAATGGTTTAAAATTTCAACTTAATCACACTGGCAGTTTATAAGAATTACATGGTTGATTGAATAATTCCTTATTTGAAAATTGCTTAAATTTAGAATAAGACCTATAATTGAAGATCATTCTAGGGATTACACTAATTAAATTAGAGAATGTATTATCCCAATAGCATTTAAATTTAGATTACAATTGACAAAAAAAGGACTATATACCAAAAGAATATATTTAGAATCATGAAAGAAAAAGGTCCCTTTTGCATTTTTAAAGATAATTAGAGTTACTGGTAGATACTAAATCAAATTGTATTCATTGTTAGGAGACTAATATGGTCAAAAAATAAATGATTCTATGGCATCTTATGTCATTTTTGAACCATATTAGCAAATAAAAATATGTTTAATGTCCCCAGGGTACCAAATGCAATTGCACTGTCCCAGAATGTCAAAGAAATATGCGAAAATAGTTCAACTGAATAAGAATGGAAGATTCAAAAATAACAATTAAATCACCAACTAATGCTCTCAAATGCTCCATAAACTTGGATCTACCGTTTTTGCACAAGCTTGACAATGATTGTCAACAATGGGCAATATAAATTATAGTTCTTGATGTATATCATGACACTTGTGATAATGCACAACCATATAAAGCCACATGAAGTTATCGTATAAGAAGTCATATTGCCTGTCCACATAGTTTCAGTGTGAGTGAGAGTTCAAGCTTATGGAACTAAACACAGATTTAATAGATGACAGTGCAGTTTTCTCATTTCAAGAAGGAAAAATACATTAGACAAAGGTTTAAGAACCAAGTACCCCTAGTATATGAAAAATTACCCAAGAACCTCAGGAGATACATACAGAATAACCAAGCATTACCTGTTGTCAAGTTTACAGCTGCCTTAGAATTCCTGCTAACAGAATTCTTTCAGTCCAAAACACAGCTACTGTATTTGCTCCCTCCAACTGTTTTGGCAAATATCTTGATGCTTTTTACAGGAGGGCTGATCAATATATACATTTACTCTGAAACAGAGCCAATTACTTGAGAATCAAGTGGTAGTGTGCATTTCCAGGTGGTTCTGGGTGCTTTCAACTGAATCAAATAGTACCAACATAAAGAAGAATACATGAGGCCAAAGAAATATTAATTTATTCAATCATATTTATTGAGCACTTATTGTGTGCATAGCACTGTTCTAAGCACGTGGGAGAGCACAATACAATAATAAACAGACATTCCCTGCCCATAATGAACTTACAGTCGAGAAGACTTAATCATATGTACATATCCACAATTTATTTACTTATATTACTGTCTGCAACCTCTATACTGTAAGCTTATTTTGTTCAGGGAATATGTCTTTCAGTTCTGTTTTATTATGCTCTCCCAAGCATTTAGTACAGTGCTCTGCATAAAGTAAGTGCTCAGTAAATATCCTTGATTGATTGATTAACTGACTGTGTAAAAGACAAGGTCAATGGTATAGCTAATAGGAGCAGCAGGTATAGAGTTCATAGATCACTGCTACTGCATTTGCCGCCTCAGAATTCTAGGAGTTGAGAGGGCTCATAATGCCACAATGTTTGAGTCTTTCCTGGACTGGAGCAAGTAGGGGTTGGGAGCCTGGATGAGGGACAGCCTGTCCTGTGGAATGGGCCCTGGTAGTCAGAAACAAGGGAGCAATAGATTGGAAGTCAAATTTTTACCCTGATTTATACTTTTACTGAATTATTACTTGTCCATCTCAATTTCTCTGACTATTGCTTGGCAACTACTAGTAACCACATTAATTTTCAAGCAATGAGGTATCATGTGTAATCGGCATGTAAAACATGTATTTAATGTGAATGGTGTTAGTGGCTTCACTTTATCTTTTCATATTTCCCCCACTGTGGTTTCTTCAAGGTTCAGTTCTGGGTCCCCTTCTATTCTCCATCTACACCCACTGCCTTGGAGAACTCATTCACTTCCATGACTTCAACTACCACCTCTATGAGGCTGACACCCAATTCTACTTCTCCAGACCTGATCTTTCTCTCTCTCTCTGCAGACTCTCATTTCCTCCTGCCTTCAAGACTTGGATGTCCTCCAGTTACCTCAACCTTAACATGTCCAAAACACAACTCCTTATCTTCCCTCCTTAACCTTGTCCTCCCCTTGACTTTCCCATCACTGTTTAGGTACCACCATTCTTCCTGTATCACAATCCCATAACCTTGAACTTATCCTTGACTCCTCTCATTCACCCCACATATTCAAGCCATCACAGAATCCTGTGGTTCCACCTTCACAACATTACCCTGTCCTTCTACATCCAAACGGCTATCACATTAATCCAAGCACTTAAGCTATCAGACCATAATTACCATATCAGTTGACCTCTTTGTTGATCTCCCAGCTTCCCATCTCTCCCCGCTCCAGTCCATTCTTCATCTGCTGCCTGGATCACTTATCTACAAAAACTTTCAGAACATGTTTCCCCTCTCATCAAAAAACTCCAGTGGTTGCTCACCCTTCTCTGCATCAAATAAAAACTCCTCACCACTGGCTTTAAAGCACTCAATCATCTTGCCCCTCCTACCTCACTTCACTACTCTCCTTCTACAATGCAACCTGCACATTTCACTCCTGTAATGCTAATTTTCTCACTGTACTTCCATCTCATCTTTCTCACCGCCAACCTCTCACCCATGTCCTGCTTCTGACCTGGAATGGCTTACCTCCTCAAATCCAACATACAGTTACTCTCATTCCCTTCAGAGCTGTATTGCAGGTACATTTCCTCCAAGACACCTTCCCTAACTAAGCCCCTTTTCCTCTTCTCTCACTCTCTTCTGAATCATCCTGACTTGCTCTCTTTATTCATCCCCCTCTAAGCCCCACAGCACTTATATACATATCTGTAAGTTACTTTTTATATTAATGGCTGTCTCCCCCTCTAGATTGTAAGCTCACTGTGGGCAGGGAATGTATCTGTTTATTGTTGTATTGTGTTCTCCCAACTGCTCAGTACAGTTACCTGCATACAGTAAGAGCTCAATAAATATGATTCAGTGATTATTCTTCTTCATATTGGTACTATTTGATTCAATTGAAAGCATCCAGAACCACCTGGAAATGTGTAGTGTTCTTGGATTCTCGAGTAAGTGGCTCTGTTTCAGAGTAAATGTACGTATTGATTAGCAGCATGGAATAGTGGATATGTCTTGTGAGCACAGAATTAATGGAGATCTCATGCAATAGGAGCATGAATAAAACACCCACAATGAATTGAAATATCTAAACTCTAGCTATACATTAAGGAATTGTCCTGGCCAATATGGGTAATTTTAGCAAAATTTTAAAGTAATATGAAATAGTGAGAAGATTGAAAATCATAATTAAAAAGAGGAACATTGCAATAAAACTACATTAAATCTTAGCATCAATGACTCATAATGTGACAAATAAATGAGCAAAAATCATTAAAAGATTTAATGATACAATCTTGAACATGGACCACCATTATAGAGCATTTCTTCTTTCTATTTTCTTCCATTACACTGAACCCTTAGGGGCTTCAACATCCACGTGAATGATCCCATTGATCCTACTTCCTCTCCACTTCTCACTTCTAAAATTCTGTTGATCTCCTTCCCCAACCCAACTCACCCACTCACCAAATTCTAGATTGCATCATCACAAGTTACTGACCTATTTTGAATTCCACCAACTGTGAAATGCCGCTCACTCTCCATAAATTGCCACTTCTCTTACAGACCCCATACCACAAAATTGTTCTTTCTCCACAGACTCCCCTCTCTCAGGGTCCCTATACTTATTCCCAAGACACCCTGACCCACCTAGAGTCCTTGCCAAACTTCCATTTTCTCAATGCACAAATACTTGCCCTCAAAACTGCTTCCTCTACTGTACTGTCTCTACACCCTCCCTTCGTTGATTTCACCCTATCAAATCCTGCTCAGGATTGTCTCAACAACATCGTTCCTCCACTCCAATCTTCTACTTGGGCTGCAGGATGTTGTTGATGTCAATCCAATCATCAGACCAAATTCTCCCACTTCAAACTACTCCTTACCACAACTTTGCCCAATCTTTGATCAGCAACATTTTTTTTTTTGCTTATCTACTTTTATGCCCATCATCCCAACCAATTATTTTAGGCCATTGTCTATCTCCCTTCAGAAATGTTATGCCCCCACTTTCTCCCTCTTTAGACCTCCATTTGATTTGACAATAAAATTAAAAGTGAGTCATGGGCCTCCCCATATTTTCCCATTACTTCTAGAACTGCTTCCTATGCCTTCATCTTCCAAGTCATCATTCAAGTACACTTATATTTTTCAAAATCTAACTTCTTTACCTATATCTCTAATCAGATCCTTCTCACTTCCTAAAAATATTTGCTTCCACCCTTCTTCCTTTTCTTACCATCTTCAAACACTCACAGTCTTTAGGCCCCTTGGGCTTTTTAAAAAATTGTTCCCCCTACCCCTATGCCAATAAATACTTCTCTGCATCTCACTGCACTCTTTAGTTATCACTCTTTCTCTGTCCTAATTTTGCACAAAATGGACTATAGACTGCCTCAACTCTCTCTGCTGTCTCCATTTCTTCCATTGTCTCCAGACCCTCTTCTTTTCTTCTCTATATCCCCTATAATCTGATTTCTGTACTCTTCAGCCTACCAAGGCTATACTCCGAAAATGACATTAACCTCCTCCTTGACAAGTAATTCATTTTCCTGCTTGTATCCTTTTTTTCAACATTATTAAATATAGAACTCTTGAATCTTCAAAAACACCCAATAGTTATGGGAATACTGCTCCACAATAAGCAAACATTTCTGATCACTTGCTTTAAACAACCTCAATTTTCCCCATTTTATCACTTCTCTATTCCCTAAAAATCCTAGATCATACTCTTCATTCTTCTCAACTTAATCCCTTTTCTGTTTCTGATTTTTGCATCTCATAGCTTAGTTGGTAGAGCACAAACCTGAGAGTCAAGAGGTCATGGATTCTAATGCTGGCCCCACCACATGTCTGCTGTGTGACCTTGGGCAAGTCATTTAACTTCTCTGTGCCTCAGTTACCTCATCTGTAAATAATGAGGGCAAAGAGTGTGAGCCCCATATGGGAGAGAGACTGTGTCCAATCTGATTAACTTGTATCTGCCTCAGCACTTAGAATAGTGCTTAGCAAGTAATAATGTTGGTATTTGTTAAGCACTTACTATGTGCCGAGCACTGTTCTAAGCGCTGGGGTAGATACAGGGTAATCAGGTTGTCCCACGTGAGGCTCACAGTTAATCCCCATTTTACAGATGAGGTAACTGAGGCACAGAGAAGTGAAGTGACTTGCCCACAGTCACACAGCTGACAGGTGGCAGAGCTGGGATTCAAACTCATGACCTCTGACTCCCAAGCCCGTGCTCTTTCCACTGAGCCACGCAGTGCTTAACAGGTACAGTAATTATTATTATACTTTTGAACCATTGATCTTGCCCTTTCTCCTGATTAGAACACTCTTTCCCATTTAAATATGCCTATCACTACTCTCTCCAATTTCAAAGCCCACTTTAGATCACATTTTTTCCAAGTCACAGCTACCCAACTCCCACCTCAGCACTTATGCACTGCAGAAACCACCCCTACTATTTTTGTACTTATTGAATGATATAGTCTATCATTTAAACACGTACATATTTTTCTGTTATCTTTTTCCCTCAGTTGGTAATTTATTTCTGCCTTATTTGTTTGACTTACAAATATGTTCTCCTCCTATCCCTCTGGCCACTCATTCCCAGTCTCTTTCATAGGCTATTCCTTTGTTTCCATAAGGCCATAATGCCCTCAAACAGTAAATATTGGAAGATAAAGTTGGGAAGAGCCAATTCAGTTGTAGTGATGGTTTCAGATAGTGAAGTGGAAGAAAAGAAGGTCCATAATATTTATAAATATATTAAGTAGTGAAACTTCAACAATTTTCACTTCAGAGACTATAAAAACCCATGTGCTCTTTTTTTAGAAGCTTGCACCTTTCCAGCAGGGCTGTGTGCAATTGAACTGTTATGTAGTAGAAAGTCAGACAATGACATTTATTGAGTGCATACTGTGTGCAGAGCAGTGTACCAAGCATTTTGGAGAGCACAACACAACAGAGCTGGTAGACATAGCATCTGGTCACAAGGAGCTTACAGTGTAGAAGGGTAGACAGACATTAAAATGAACTACAAATATATAATAATAATGATTAATAATAATTACAGTATTTCTAAGTGCCAGACACTGTACTAAGCACTGGGGTGGATGCAAGAAAATTGGATACAGTCTCTGTCCCACGTAGAACTCATACTCTCAATCCTCATTTTACAGATGAGCTAACTAAGGCACAGAGAAGTTAAATAATTACATTAAGTAATTACATAGGTCCTATGGGGCAGAAGGTGGGATGAATATCAGGTACTTAAGGAGTTCAAATCCAAGTGCATAGGTGATGTGGAAAGGAGGGAAAATGAGGTCTTAATCAGAGAAGGTTTCTTGGAGGAGTTTGCTTTTATTATGGCTTTGAAGGAAGTAATAAGAGTGGTAGTATATCATATGATAGGGGAGGGAGTTCCAGGCCACAACAAAGCAAGGGATCATTGATGAGATGGAAGAAATTGCAGTAATAATAATAATTATTATTATATTTGTTAAGCACTTACTATATGTTGCGCACTGTATTAAGCACTGGGGTGGATACAAGCAAATCAGGTTGGACCCACTCCTTGTCCTACTTGGGACTCACAAACTCAATCCCCATTTTACAGATGAGGTAACTGAGGCCCAGAGAAGTAAAGTGATTTGACCAAAGTCACACAGAAGACAAGTGGCAGAGCTTCAATTAAAACCCATGACCTTTTAACTCCCAGGGCCGTGCTCTATCCACTACAGCATGCTGCTTCTCAGTACAGTGAATAGGTTGGTTTTAGAAGAGCCAAACCAACTCTTCTGGATTGAAGGAGGAAATCAGATAGGTTAGATAGGAGGGAGAGAGCTGATTTAGTGTTTCAAAGACAATCTATCAATCAGTCAATGATATTTAGAGAAGCAGCATGGCTCAGTGGAAAGAGCATGGGCTTTGGAGTCAGGGGTCATGAGTTCGAATCCCAGCTCTGCCACTTGTCAGTTGTGTGACTGTGGGCAAGTCACTTAACTTCTCTGAGCCTCAGTTACCTCATCTGTAAAATGGGGATTAAGACTGGGAGCCCCACTTGGGACAACCTGATTCCCCTGTGTCTACCCCAGTGCTTAGAACAGTGCTCTGCACATAGTAAGAGCTTAACAAATACCAACATTATTATATTTATTGAGTGCTTAATATGTGCAAAGCAATGCACTAAGTGTTTTGGAGAGTACAATACGACTGAACTGTAGAAATATGTGGAGGTGGATGGGCAACCACTAGAAGTTCTCGTGATCAAGCCTTAACCCTGCTCATATGTATAGGTGCTTAGCAAATATCATCATTATTATTAGTAGTAGTAGTATTACTGTCACTGACTATGTATAATGATTAGCTCATGTGTATGTATTACTATCACTGAATATGTATACTGATTAGTTGTGTTGAATTTCACCTAGGAAAACTGTGACTGACAAGTCAGGATCCACCTTATCAGCACCCTTAGCAAAAACCATTCATTGACTGCCACCTGTAGTCCTGAGACCCCAAATTATCAGCAACCCTGGCAACAGTGAATTCCTGACTGCTGCCCAAAGCCTTGAGACCCCAAATTATCAGCAAACCTGACAGCAGTGAATCACCAGCAATAAACCCATAGCCCTGAAATCCAACACCTAGTTTGCTTAAAACTTCTTTAGCCATAGAATGTCCGCTGGATGACCCAAAGCCGATAATGAAGGAGCTTGGTGTATAATGAGAGGTTAATGAAGATAATAACAAACTGGGTGGTGGGGCATGTGATATTCCAATCTACCACATGAACAAATGGTACTTGAAGGGGAGGGGTCAGGGCCGCACTTGAGGGGAGGGGTCAGGCTAGAGAGAGGGACTTGGTGCTGCATCACCCAGGGAAGGGGGACCAGCAGGAAATATAAGGATAGGCTCATCCTCAGTTCTTTGTCTTTGGCTACCAAACAGCCACTGACCTTTCGTTGCAACAAAATGAACAAAAGCCTGGCCTAACCTGACTCATTACTTGGGATATTTTCCAACATTCTTGAGAAGAAGGGAGATGTGTACTGAAAAGTTTTTTTGTTTTTTTTATAAAAAATGATCTGGGCAGCGAAGTATGGACTGGAGATGGGAGAGACAGAGGGCAGGAGGTTAGAGAGGTGGCTGATGCAGTTTTAAAGGCAGGGTATAAGTGCCTGAATCAGCATAGTAACACCTTGGATTGAGAGGAGAGGGTAAATTTAGCTCTGTTGTGACCCTACAGAGTTTGATGACAGAAAGAATATGTGGGTTGAGGATAATGCTAAGGTTATAGGCTTGTGAGACAGGAGGGTAGTGGTGACAACACTCATATAGGGTGGCCCTATAAAAGACCACTTATAAGGACCTCTTGTAATTGTGGCATTACTATTACTAACTAATAATAATAATAATTGTATTTGTTAAGTGTTTACTATGTGCCAGCACTGTATTAAGTGCTGGGCTGGATACAAGCAAATTGGGTTGGACACAGTCCCTTAGTCCCTTTCCTGCATGGGGCTAACAGTCTTAATCCCCATTTTATAGATGAGGTAACTGAGGCACAGAGAAGTCAAGTGACTTGCCCAAGGCCACACTGCAGGCAGGTGGCAGAGCTGGGATTAGAACCCATGTCCTTCTGACTCCCAGGCCCAAGCTTTATCCACTATGCCAGGGAAAGACAGGAAAGATAGGGTTTGTGTGGGAAGAAGAGTGATTCTGTTTTGGACATGATAAATTTGACATGTCGGTGGGTCATCCAAGTATAGATATTCTGAAGGCAGGAGGGAACACAAGACTAAGGAGAAGGATGGAGGTCAGAGCTGGACAGGTTGATTTGGAAATCATCCACTTAGAGGTGGTAGTTGAAGCCATGGGACCGAAAAAGTTTTCCAAGGGAGTGGATATAGATGAAAAATAAAAGGTGCCTCAGAATTGAGCCTTCAGGGACTCCTCCACTTAGAGGGTGTCTCTTATCTGCTCTTGAAGTGGGGAGGAGGCTGAGGAGGGACCCCCCCCCAGAACCAGCCCCATCCACTCTGGATCTTTGGGGTCTTGGAAGGGCCTGCCCGGCATCAGCCACTCCCGGATCATGGACATGCCCAGGGATGCCAAGATCTCTCCACCCTGAGGACCACAAACTGGTGTGGACCATCAACCACATTCTAGCTCAGGGACTAGTCTAAGATGCCAAGATCTCTCTGCTGAGAGAACACAAAACGACATGGATCATTGAACAGTTAACAGGATAAAGACCTGCCTGAGGAAGCCAGGATCTCTCCTCAGAGTAGCCTCAGCGTGACCAGGTCATTAGCCATGGGAACCATTTTCTACGGTCTAGTTGCTCACTCTTCTGCCAGGATTGTGGGATATTCCATTCCTGATCTGCTGCACCCAAGAATGAGCCATTTTCTTCCACTTCCCTATTTCCCTGAAGTTGGATCATGGTGTGGCTGCCAACCCTCAGGTGACAAAGTTCAGGTTCATACATTATTACATTTCAAAAACTACCTTCCCTCTTACCTACTCTGCCCAACCCAGGCAACTTAGTCTTATTCTCTGATCTCGTCACTCCCAAGCCTCCTAGGACAATTCAACCATCTCCTCAGGATTCTGGGAGAATCCTGTTTAGGAAACAGTGGACTCTTCACTCTCCAGGCCCCAGGACAATTCAACTATCACCTTAATCCTTGAGGAGTTCAAAATCCACAGAGATGTTCCCGAAGACCCATCTGCTGACCACCTTCTATCACACCTCAACTCCCCTGACCTGCTCCACCCCACCTCACCCAGTCACCAACTTGGACACACATTTGAGCTCATAATCTCTAACCACTGCACATTCTCTACTCTCACCAACTCTGAAATCCCTCCATCTGACCACAACTTCCTCACTTGCCTCCTCTCCCAGAAACCTCCTCCCCATAATTCTGTACTAATTCCCCACAGAAACCTTTGATCTCTGAATCCCATCCAATTTTCTCAACTCATCACGTCCCACTTAGCCTCCAAATCCAAACTATCCTCTCTTGATGACAAAATAGATATTCTCAACACCACCCTCTCTACTGAACTCAACTCATTTGCTCCCCAATCCCTTTGTCGATCTCATACTGTTAACCCTCAGCCCTAGATCACCTGAACAGTTTGCCTCCTTCACTCCTGTGCTCAAGCTGCAGAGTGCTGCTGGTGAAAATCTAAATATCAGGCTGATTTTATCCACTTCAAGTTTATTCTTGCATGTTTTAACTCCTCCCTGTCCTCTGGCTGGCAAAATTATTTCTCCGCCTTTATTGACAACAATGTCCATAGCCCTCACCGGTTATTCCAGACATTTAACTCCCTCCTCAGGCCCCCTTTCCTCCTGTCTCCCCTATTACTTGACCCCAATGGCCTGCCACCTACTTTATTAAGAAAATTGACAGTATCAGGTGTGAACTCCCTAAAATCACCCCTGCCCCTCCTTAATCCCTACCCCTTCTGGCCCCCTCTTCAACTCTTCCATCCTTTCCAGAAGTATTCATAGAGGAGATCTCCTGCCTCCTCTCAAAAGTCACCCCTCTACCTGTGCATCTGACCCCATTTCTTTGCACCTTAACCAAACTCTTGTCCCCTCCATTCATCTCTCCCTAACAGCCATCTTCAACCTTTCATTCTCCAGTGGCTTATTTTCCACTGCTTTCAAACATGTCCAAATCTCCCCTATCCAAAAAAACCCCTCCCTCCAGTTATTGCCCATCTTCCTCCTACCATTCCTCTCCAAACTCCTTGAGTGAGTTATCTATACCTGCTGTCTCAAATTCCTCTCCTCCAATTCTCTGCTTGATGCCCTCCATCTGGCTTTCTTCCCCTTCACTCCATAGAAACCACACTCTCAAAGGTCACCAATGATGATCTCCTTCTTGACAAATCCAACGATCTCTACTCCACCCTAATCCTCCTTGATCTCTCAACGGCCTTCATCACTGTGGATCCTCCCCTTTTCCTGGAAACACTATCCAACCTTGGTTTCACTAACTCTATCATCTTCTAGTTCTCCTTTTTCATCTCTGGCCATTCGTTCTTGTACTTTCCAAACACTTAGTACAGTGCTCTGCACACAGTAAGTGCTCAATAAATCCGATTGAATGAATAAATTAATTCTCTTTTGTGGGCTCCTCCTCTGCCTCTCACCCCCCAGGCCTTCCCAGACTAAGCCTCATCTTTCCTCATCTCCATTCCCTTCTGTATCACCTTGACTAATTCCCTTTGCTCTTCCCTCCTTCCAGCCCCAGACCACATGTACATATCTGTAATTTTATTTATTTTTATTCATATCTGTCTCCCCCACCTAGATTGTAAGCTCATTGAAAATCTGTTTACTGTTGTATCATACTCTGCCGAGTGCTTAGTATAGTGCTCTGCACACAGTAAGTGCTCAATAAATATGATTGAATTAATTAATTGTTTCCATCTAGGAAATCCACCCTGTCTCAATTGCACATTCCTCCTTATCTTCAGCAATAACAATAGTATTGAGAATTATGTGTGAGGTTGTGATTTTACTCATTCCAGCAAAGAGAGAATGAAAACTTTGCCTTGAAAAGACCCATTATACCCAGGGGCCCCCACTGCCTTAATTCCTGAGCCCTAAGGTTCAGTCTTAAAAGCCATTATTAACATTTACCTATTTCTCTGAAAACACTTTATGCCAAGAGCAAAAAAAAAAATTCCATTACAAACCATTCATATAATATGTGTTTTCTACTTTTTCACTGCCCTTAAAAATATATTCAAAAAGAATCAACATTTACTATATTCAAATAAAAAGATTTTGCTACTAATCAGCCATTTTCAGTGTATGCATTTGTTAGCTAAATATCATTTGTCTTGTTCATCTACTCTCCTTCCTAGGTTTATATAGCTTTATGCAATTCTAGTCCTTTTAGAGGATACTCTGAACACAGTAAGCACTCACTAAATTCCCATTTTTCCCTCAAAAATGAAACATTGCTGTTAATGTATGTAGACTGCTGGGATGCCTTTCAGAGCAGAAACCCTGAGCCTGTGGAAGCAAGAGGCAGAATCTAAAACAGTCAGTACTGAACTAGTAAATGAATCATCCCTGCCAAGAATAACCCTTACATGCACATATAGACCATGACCAGTGTCAATCATGTATTAATCTGTCAGCCATATTGCATACATAAATAAAATTTCCCTTAATATACATAGGTATTATTCTAGCTTAATAAATTCTACAAGCTCAAGCTCAACATATTTAAATTGAACTTACCTTTCACCTCGAATCATCTCCATCCTAATAAATTTCCTATTACTGTTGATAGCACCATTATTTTTCTCATTTGGGCTGCAAGCCCCCCTACTCCAGACTGAAAGACCCTTGTAGGCATGGGGCATGTTTACCAACTCTGTTGTACTTTACTCTCTCTACTGCTTACTATGGTGCTTTGGATACAGTCAGTGTTCAATACGTATCACTGATTGGTGACTGATACCTTCATTCATTCAATATTATTTATTGAGCACTGACTGTGTGCAGAACACTGTGCTAAGTGCTAGGAAAGTACAATACAGCAAAAAAGAGTTACAATTCCTATTCACAATGAGCTCACAGTTTGGGGTCAGGGGGGAGCCAGACATCAATGCAAATAAACATTCATCAACACAAATAAATGAAATTACAGATATATACATGTGCTGTTGGGAAGGGATGGGGAGAAGAGCAAAGGGATCAAGTCAGGGCTATATAGAAGAGAGTGGGAGAAGATGAAATAGTCTGGGAAGGCCTCTTGGAAGAGATGTACCTTCAGAAAGGCTCTGGAGTAGGGGACAGTAATTGGTGGATTTGAGGAGGGAGGGCGTTCCAGGCCAAAGGTAGGAGGTAGGCCAGCGGTCGGCGGCAAGACAAGTGAGATAGAGGCATAGTACGATGGTTAGCACCAGAGCAGCAAAGTGAGTGGGCTGGGTTGTAGAAGGAGAGAAGTGAGGTGAGGTGGAGGGGGTGAGGTAATGGAGTGGTTTAAAGCCGGTGGTGAGGAGATTTTGTTTGATGCATAGGTGGATAGGCAACCACTGGAGATTTTTGAGAAGGGGGGTCATCTGTCCCAAATGTTTCTGTAGAAAGATGATCCGGGCAGCGGAATTAAGTATGGGGAGAAGCAGGAGGTTGGGAGGTCAGAAAGGAAGCTGATGCAGTAATCTAGGCAGGATAGGATGAGTGACCATATTAATGTGGTAGCAATTTGGATATTTTGTGCCCATAACGTTGACATTAACCTAGACTCATTTCTATCTTTCAAATCACATATTCAGTCAATCATCAAATCCTGTCAGTTCTTTTTTCACATCTCCAGAATCCATCATTATTTCTTACAAATTGTCACCACACACTTTCCACATCTTCTCATAACCACTTCATCAATATCATTTAGACCTCTCTGCCCCGAGCTTCTCCCCTCTCTGGTCCCGTTTCCCTATACTGCCAGGATCATTTTTCTGAAATATCATTTGCTGCACAACTCGTCATTCTTCATAACCATCCAGTCATTGCCCATTCCTTTCCACATCAAGCACAAACTGCTGACCACTTGTTTATCCTCTTTACTCTCCCATTACATAGCTAGGTTGCATAGACACATTACCTAGCTAGCACATGCTAGCCTCTTGCTCATACTCTCCCTCCTGCCTAGAACTTCCTCTCCCTCAGGGCTGACGTACCACTGTTCTTCCCATCTTCAGAGTCCTCCAGAACATCTCATTTCCTCCTTGAGTCCAGTTTAAATGGAGAGGAAAGGGTGAAGTTTAGTGATCTTGGTTAGATGGGATTTGGTTACAGATTTAATTTGTGAGTTGAATGAAAGAGATGAGTTGAGGATAATGCCAAAGTTATGGGCCTGTGAGACAGGGAGGAGGGTGATTCCATCTACAGAGATGGAAAAGTCAGGGGTAGGAGAGTGTTTGGATGTGAAGATGAGGCATTCTCTTTTGGTCATGTCTAGGTAGAGACATCCTGAAGGCAAGAGGAAATGTGAAACTGTAGAGGAGAGAGATCCTCTCTTCTCTAGCAGATTCCTAGCACCCCAAACCAAATTGCTTCTGTTTTGAAATTTTAGCTTTCGGGCAAATTTCAATATTACCTGCCTAGACACTACGCTGCCCCGAGGAGCCGTTCAGAACCAAGTTCCCATTATGATAGTGGAATCAGTTTATTTGTATAGTTCAGTCTGATTACCTGAAGGCATCCCAATTCTTGTCAGAAAGAAATGTCATAGCATAAAAGAATTTCAGGATAGACGATTATGCCTGGAGTCTCAAGAATACTAGGGAATTTGGATACTCCCTGAAGGGGAGTGTATTACCTTGCTTTTCAGCCTGGGTATTGTGAGATTTATAACTGAATAAAGCTCATACCTGTCACATTCACTGATTCAGTGCCCCATTCCTTAACATTGCCCTCCTGAGAGGCAGATCCTTCAGCAGTCTACTGTGATGTGTAAAGCAGGAGGGGAGATCAGAATACCAGAAGTATACCATAAGTTGAGAAACTCAAAGATGATGTCTACATATGGCAAGGGGAATCTTTGAATGAGTGAATGAAGGAGGGAAACAGGGATGAAGGAATTGTGTTTGGTAGAGAGGATGGTATTGAGAGCATCAAAGGATAGGCAGAATCCAGAGTTTGGATACCTTTTTGGAGCTCAAAAACTGTTATAAGGCTGAAAGGTAGCAGGTAATTACCATGAGGTAGCAGGTAATTAGAAGATGGTGGTTGAGGAGTGTTAATTGATTGTCAGAGAGTTGATAGAAGGTTCAGTGTCTGGAGATGATGAGATCAGAGTGTGTCTGGTTTGGTGTGAGTTTGATATGGGTTCAGGAGGAGGACAACAGAGTTGAGTAGTGTGTACAGATGGACAGCTGGGAGTCAGCAGGATCATTTGTGTGTATTATCTTGAACTTGTTTAGCAGAGAAAAGAATCTGGTTGAAAGTCTTGCAGTGAAACAAGATACACTCATACATTCACTACTTGGGTAGTCACATAGACCTATAGTCATATGTCTCTGTAATTGGGCAGGTGGGATGTTTACACATTCCCATAGTTCATGATATTGAGCATAGGTGATGTATAAAGCACTTCAATTGCTTTAAATTTTAAATATTCCTTGGTCATTCAAACTTCTGCTGTGTAACTTTAAAGCTTGATTTCCACATTTGCATATTCTCAAAGAAATATTATTAGGGAAAATCTATTTTCATTATTTCCTTCTAGATGTAATCTATTAAATTAATTTCATCTGAAATAGTAGACATTAGATCTAGTCTGGCCACTATTCTTCACTTGAAATAATTGTAAAATTTCTCTATATTTTACTTTGATATGTTGTCAGTTTCATGAAGAGATGATATGCATGCCAGTGAGTTTAATTTTAACTATTATTAAATTTGACATTGCTCAAAACAGAAGAGTAAGGGTGAACTGTAGAGGACAAAGATGTATATTTTCATGAAGGGAAACAGCAGCACTTCTCGAGAAGCAGCATTGCCAAATGGAAAGAGCATAGGCCTGGGAGTTAGAAGATTTGAGTTCTAAACCCAGGTCCACCACTTGTCTGCTCTGTGACCCTGGGCAAGTCACAATTTCTCTGTAACTCAATTACTTCATCTGTAAAATGGGTATTAAGACCGTGAACCTTATGTGGGACAGGAATTGTGCCCAATCCAATTATAGTGTATCTGCCCCCATGATTAGTACAGTGCCTGAGCAGGGATTTTTAAATAAGCACTTAAAAAGATACCATTAAAAGAAAAAAAAACAGCTTCAGTTTGCATTCTTGAAGGAGCTTTCCAAGCTTATTCAATATGTTACCATTTCAGTAAAAATGCCTTTAAATCTATCTCAGCACCTTTTCTTACCTTAAGGTGACTGTGAGCCCCCCGTGGAACAGGGACTGTGTCTAACCTGATTTGCTTATTCATTCATTCATTCATTCATTCATTCATTCATTCCATAGTATTTATTGAGCGCTTACTATGTGCAGAGCACTCTACTAAGCGCTTGGGATGAACAAGTTGGCAACAGATAGAGACAGTCCCTGCCGTTTGACGGGCTTACAGTCTAATTGGGGGAGACGGACAGACGAGAACAATGGCAATAAATAGAGTCAAGGGGAAGAACATCTCGTAAAAACAATGGCAACTAAATAGAATCAAGGCGATGTACAATTCATTAACAAAATAAATAGGGTAATGGAAATATATACAGTTGAGTGGACGAGTACAGTGCTGTGGGGAGGGGAAGGGAGAGGTGGAGGAGCAGAGGGAAAAGGGGAAAAAGAGGGTTTAGCTGCTGAGAGGTAAAGGGGGGGGTGGCAGAGGGAGTAGAGGGAGAAGAGGAGCTCAGTCTGGGAAGGTCTCTTGGAGGAGGTGAGTTTTAAGTAGGGTTTTGAAGAGGGGAAGAGAATCAGTTTGGCGGAGGTGAGGAGGGAGGGCGTTGCAGGACCGCGGGAGGACGTGGCCCAGGGGTCGACGGCGGGATAGGCGAGACCGAGGGACGGTGAGGAGGTGGGCGGCAGAGGAGAGGAGCGTGCGGGGTGGGCGGTAGAAAGAGAGAAGGGAGGAGAGGTAGGAAGGGGCAAGGTGATAGAGAGCCTTGAAGCCTAGAGTGAGGAGTTTTTGTTTGGAGCGGAGGTTGATAGGCAACCACTGGAGTTGTTTAAGAAGGGGGGTGACATGCCCAGATCGTTTCCTCAGGAAGATGAGCCGGGCAGTGGAGTGAAGAATAGACTGGAGCGGGGCGAGAGAGGAGGAAGGAAGGTCAGAGAGAAGGCTGACACAGTAGTCTAGCCGGGATATAACGAGAGCCCGTAGCAGTAAGGTAGCCGTTTGGGTGGAGAGGAAAGGGCAGATCTTGGCGATATTGTAAAGGTGAAACTGGCAGGTCTTGGTAACGGATAGGATGTGTGGGGTGAACGAGAGAGACGAGTCAAGGATGACACCGAGATTGCGGGCCTGAGAGATGGGAAGGATGGTCGTGCCATCCACGGTGATAGAGAAGTCTGGGAGAGGACCGGGTTTGGGAGGGAAGATGAGGAGCTCAGTCTTGTTCATGTTGAGTTTTAGGTGGCGGGCCGACATCCAGGTGGAGACGTCCTGGAGGCAGGAGGAGATGCGAGCCTGAAGGGAGGGGGAGAGGACAGGAGCGGAGATGTAGATCTGCGTGTCATCTGCGTAGAGATGGTAGTCAAAGCCGTGAGAGCGAATGAGTTCACCAAGGGAGTGAGTGTAAATGGAGAACAGAAGAGGGCCAAGAACTGACCCTTGAGTAACTCCAACAGTTAAAGGATGGGAGGGGGAGGAGGCGCCAGCGAAGGAGACCGGGAATGACCGGCCAGAGAGGTAAGAGGAGAACCAGGAGAGGACGGAGTCCGTGAAGCCAAGGTGAGATAAGGTATGGAGGAGGAGGGGATGGTCGACAGTGTCAAAGGCAGCAGGGAGGTCAAGGAGGATTAGAATGGAGTAGGAGTATCCACCCTAGCACTTAGTACAGTGACTGGCACATAGTAAGTGCTTAACAAATACCATAATTATCATTATTATTATTAACAAATACAACGATCATTATTATTATTAAGGGAAAGATTCTACTGAGATTTTGTAGCCACAGAATACTTGTCATTTAAAATCTGATGGTGGAAAACCAAACTTTGCATAAGATCCAGTAGTATAGACATCTTTGTATTAAAATATAAAGTTCCACAAAGCAATACCATCTTATGACAAATTTCTTGTTGCAGTTTCCTTTGAATGGTCACCCAGACAGTATTTGATTAGTAATTGGGAGAAAAATAAAATGGTGGTCAACCTCCATGGAAATCAATTCCTTATGGGCATAGATCCTCCTTGAGAGGATAACTGAAAAGGGGGGTAAGGGAGCAGACTGGGAAGAGAGCATGTAGTTGGTCACAGGCCACAACAGGGCCTGGGGCCTTTCCTCTGAGCTTACCTTGGGAGGAGACAGGGGGCAGTGGCTGCCCTGGGTCCTCCTTTGGGCAGTCCCACAGTTTAGGATCATAATTTCTCTATGCCTCACTTCCCTCATCTGTAAAATTGATATTAAGACTGTGAGGCCTATGTAGAACAGGGAGTGTCCTACCTAATTATCTTTTATTTGCACCAAAATTTAGAACAGTGCCTGGTACATAGTAAGTACTTAAAAATAACCATTATTATAATTATTATTATTTTGAAGTAGAAATAGTAGAATAGTTCTATCATTATTATTATTATTTTCCCACCCGGGTCTGGATCATCTGTATTTGGATATAAAGGATTGGCCAGAGGAATCACTCTCCCACAGTTTATGCCGGTTCCTGGTGGAAGTGCATGTACGAATTTTGCAAATGGAAGTTAGGGTCTTCATCACACCCGGTGAGCCTGGGTGTGTGTCAGGGAGTCCTGTGCTAATATTTTGGTCAGTACTTTACAGTTTACAGTAGCTGAAGCTTTATTAATATAAACATTAAGGAATATGAAAATGCACAGTGCACCTATAAGTCCCAGATGGTTTCCCTTCCCCCAACAAATTCCATAATCACAGGCCCCAGCTTCCACTGCCATGCCTGCTTCCAACCCATCAAGTGACTTCATAAACCATAAAGGAGGTAGGGCTGTTCAGAGCTCAGTGCTTCTGTACCATGGACTTGCAGCCCCTGTAGAAGAGTGGGGAGAAAGTGCTGTCTGGCTAGATGAGAAGCCTAATCCTGCCTCTTCTCCCCCCTCCCCCCCCCAAATCCCATGATGAAACCCTTTTCCAATCATAAACAGCTTGAAGAAGGAATAGAATAATAAAATAATGCAGCATGTAATTAGATTATCTTGGAGGAGGCCAAAAAATACTGCCACCATTTTCTCCTTCTCCCATCTGCCAATCAGAACCAATCTGGGCCAACATTCAGGGCAAGTCTCAGTAGGAGCCTGGCAGATGTTTCAAACTATAAGATCCTGTCTGTGGGATCCCATCAGAGGATGCCAAAAAGCATCCCACAACGACGGATGCTGAGCAGTCTGGGAATTGGGCAATCTGATTGAAGATGGACCCTGGGGACCAATTATTACTTTGGTTATCTGGACCTTTGCAGTCAGCCAATTTTTCATCTACCAGCTTTAGAATGCCAGTATACCATTTCTAAAGCAATTCCACCAAATTCATTCACAATCTAAAGGGATAGAAACAAACAGACTGACCTATGGCAAAGAACAAAGGACTATGAGTTATGAGTCCGGGGTACCAAACCTAACTCCACCATTTGTGCTGGATGAATGTGGGCAAACTACTTGACTTCTCTGTGCCTCAGTTTCTTCATATGTAAAATGGGGATTAAAACCCTCTTCTCCTTTCCCCTTAGATAGTGAGTCTGTGAGGGATAGAGTCTATATTTGATCTAACTGTAATGTATTATGCCAGCTCTTAGCACAATATTTGGCATATAGTAAGCACTTAACAAATATGAAAATCATTATATTGCTATAATCATTAAGAACATAATGCAATCAACAAGACAAGCAGGTTAAAATTCAACAGTTCAAAAATAGCAACAGGGTTGGAAGAGAAATTTTACTTAGAGGGACAGTTTGTGGCAACTTGATTGTTCTGAGAAATAAGACTAAACAAGGAAGATGTAATCAGTAGTCAGTTGTTCATATTTATCGAGTGCTTACTGTTTGCAGAGCCCTATACTAAGCATTTGGGAGAATACAACACAACAATTTATCAGGCATATCCCTGCCCACAATGAGTTTACAGTCTAGAAGACTATATATTATGCTTCAGCCAATGTACAGGAAACCTTACACAAACTAAAGATTTTCATCAACACAGATTATAATCTTGTAACCAAATTCTGCTACTTAGGCAACACACTGCTGGAGAAGTGCTGGAGAAGTTTCCTCACCAGAACCTAAAAATCATCAAATGACTGATCAAGATTACCAACAGTGAGGTCTCAGGTGCAGTTAACCCATAATAACCCTTCCTCTTCCTGACTTCCCTGTCACTGTGGATGGCACGACCCTCCTCCCCTTCTCTCAAGCCTGCAACCTTGGTATCATCCTTGACTCAACTCTCTCATTCAACCCACACATCCAATCTGTCACCAACGCCTGCCGGTCTCACCTTTACAATATCACCATGATCCGCCCTTTCCTCCTCATCCAAATGGCTATTGTGCTGGTACAAGCTCTCATAATATCCCGGCTGGATTATTGTGTCAGCTTTCTCTCTGATCTCCTTTCCTCCTGTCACTCCCCACTCCAGTCTATTCTTCATTCCGCTGACTGGATCAACTTCCTACAGAAACACTCTGGGCATGTCACTCCCCTCCTTAAAAGCTTCCAGTGGTTGCCTATCAATCTCTGCATGAAACAAAACTCTTCACTCTTGGCTTCAAGTCTCTCCATCACCTTGCCCCCCCCCACCTCACCTCCCTTCTCTCTTTCTACTGCCCACCCCATACACTCCGCTCCTTTGCCGCTTACCTCACCGTCCCCCATTCACACCTATCCCTCCATCGACCTTTGGCCCACATCCTACCGCTGTCCTGGAATGCCCTCCCTCCTCACCTCTGCCAAACTAACTCCCTTCCCTTCTTCAAAGCCCTACTGAGAGCCCACGTCCTCCAAGAGTCTTCCCATATGGAGCTACCCCCTTTTTCCTCTGCTCCCCCTCCACCCTCTGCTCCTCCCCCTTCCCCCTTCCCCTCCCCTCAGCTGAGTCCCCTTTCCTCTGCTCCCCTCCCCTCCCCTCTCCACCCCATCCTCTGATCCTATCCCTCCCCGCTTCCCTTTCCTCAGCACGGTGCTCAATTGTATATATTTTTTATTACCCTATTTATTTTGTTAATGAGGTGTACATCCCTTTGATTCTATTTATCATGATAATGTTGTCTTGTTTTGTTTCATTCTGTTTTGCTCTGCGTCTGGTCTCCACCCGATTAGACTGTGAGCCCATCTTGGGCAGGTATTGCCTCTATCTGTTGCTGAATTGTACATTCCCCAGTGCTTCGGTAACAGTGTTCTCTGCACATAGTTAGCTGCTCAATAAATACTAATTGAAATAAGAATGAATGTACTATGCTCAAAAGGAGGACAGTTTACTGGGCAACGGAAGGATGTAAGAAGAAAGGATTCCCCAAGAATTAATTATGAAGGGACATCACATCATAACTTGGAAAGCAGATAAGTAATTTTAAAACATATTACACAAGCCTAATGTTCCAAAAAAGGTGATGTAGTAGGTAGTAGACTTCTGTACAACCATTACAATGACAGTTCGCAAGATGGTAGAGTAATCTGGGATCGGTGACTCTGACTGTAAACCAAAACCATTGCCAGATCTAATCAAACAGAAAGGAAACAAGGTTTGAAAACAGAAAAAAAACAGGCATATTAGTGCAAACACATATTGTCTTGGTCTTTGCAGAAATAAATTATCTTTGTATGCAAACAAGATGGGAGGGGAGTTTAGTCTCACATGAGTCTTTTCAGCCATTCTCCGCATTTATGAGGAGTCTCACCACCAGCAGCATTACATAACCAATGAAGATAAAGATGAAGATGAAATTTAAAGGTTGATATTTGAAGATTGATATTTGAAGATGAAGTATAGAATATCTACTCCACCACATATACATACACCACATACACACATTTCCACACACAAGAAGCAAAAATGCTGAAGGACTTCCTGATTAGGTCCTATTGTAATATTTCTTATTCATATAAAATTTATTTATTTAGTGCTGCAACAAGAGTTTCAAATTGCTTCATTACTACTATTAATAAATGCATTAAATGTGGTAGCTCTGTGGAATTCAATGAGTTACATTTTCCCACATCTGACTTTTAGGTAGAACTGAAGCACAAGTGAAGGGAAAAAAAGGAACCTCTCTCCATTATCAGGTTAATTAGTTCAATAAATTTCTTTATGGCTCCTGTGAAGAAATGGGGTAATTACACCGTTAACTTTTATTTTCCTAAGGGAGCACACTAATTTATAGGCATTTGTAATATTTTTTTCAGAACCTGGTTTCCACATTTTGTTCTCATCATATATGTATGTATATACAGATGTATATATATAGTAAGAATAGAATATGTTTATATTACCTACCACTTTGACTTCTGTGTGGATTGGAAGGCAGTGTTTCATTTAGGCAATTTACTTCTACCAGTTATTTATAATTTCAATTATATGTGTTATATAGCTTGCAAAAACAGTGAAAAATTGTAGGGAGATTTAATTTGTACTTATCTATAGTGGAAAATGGTTTGCCATCCAAACAACCACAAAGTTCACGAGATAGTGCAAGCATAGTAACAATTATTGCAGAATATTTTTTAAAAGGTAAGACCTATATTTCATTGAGTTTTATCTTACAGGAAATGCTGTGTGGTAATTTCTGCCACAGCTTTATCTACCTCCTTATTCAAGCTGTTTTAATATCAGCTAAAGATTACCATTACTGAATTTTACAACCAACCATAATATATGCCACTACTATTATTTTATGTGATAAATATAGAGGCCGAAACTTGATATCTTATCAAAAATCAGAGAAAGCATTTCAAGAGGCTCTACATCCAAACAAATTATATCATTCAATTCTTGGCTCCCACCAGTTGTCTTTGAATAATCATATGTCCTCTGCATTCACTACACCTTCATTTTCACAATAATAATGTTGGTATTTGTTAAGCGCTTACTATGTGCAGAGCACTGTTCTAAGCGCTGGGGTAAACACAGGGGAATCAGGTTGTCCCACTGGGTCACAGTCTTAATCCCCATTTACAGATGAGGGAACTGAGGCACAGAGACATTTAAGTGACTTGCCCACAGTCACACAGTGACATAGTGCAGGAGGCTGGGATTCGAACTCATGAGCCCTGACTCCAAAGCCTGTGCTCTTTCCACTGCGCCACACTGCTTCTCAACAACATAATCAATCAGTCAATCAGACATATTTATTGAACAGTTACTGTGTGCAGAGTACTGTACTAAGTGTTTGGGAGAGTACAATAGAACAGAGTTGGCAACAAATTCCCTGCTGTCAAGGAATTTACAATCCAGAGCTTACAGACAGCAAAATAAATTATGTACATGTAAATAAGTGCTGTAGAGCTGAGGCAGTAAATATCAAATGCTTAATATAAGTGCCTAGGTAATGCAGAAGGGAGAGGGAGTAGGGGAAATGGTGTTTTTTGGTTGGGGAAGTCCTCTTGGAGGATGTATGATTTTAATAAGGCTTTGAAGGCAGGGAGAGTAGTGGTCTTGTCTTATGTGAAGGGGGAGGGAGTTCCAGGACAGAAGGAGGATGTGGGCAAGGGGTCAGTGTCAAGATAGATGAGAGCAAGGTACAGTGAGTAGCTTGGCACTGGAGCAGCAAAGCATGTTGTCTGGATAATAGAAGGAAATCAGTGAAGCAAAATACGAGGAAGTAGGCTTTATTAATCAAAGGTATTTATTGAGTGCTTACTGTGTGTAGAGCACTGTACTAAGTGTTTGGGAAAATACAGTACAACAGAGTTGGCAGACATATTCCCTGCCAACAATGAGCTTAAAGTCTAGAAGGAATTTATTGAGTGTTTTAAAGATAATGGTAAAGAGTTTTTGTTTGATATGTGGGTTGATGAGCAACCATTTAAAGTTCTGGAGTAGTGTGAACACCTGAAATGAACATTTTTTTTAGAAAAACAATCCAGGCAGAGGAGTCAAGTAAGTACTGGAGTATGGAGGGAGGATGAGGAAGGTCAGGGAGAAGGCGGTGCAGAAGTCAAGAAGGGACAGGAAAAGTGCTTGGATCAGCATAGTAGAGGTTTGAATGGAGAAGAAAGGTGAATTTTAGCTATGTTGTGAGGATAGACATGATTTGGTGACATTGAATCTGTGAAATGACTGAGAAAGATGAATCCAAACTGTACCTGGGTTCTTAATTCTTGTGTCTTTCCACACATTGGATTCATATGCAGTGTGGTCTAGTTGATACAGCATGGGCCTGGGCATCAGAAGGACCTGGGTTCTAACACTACCTCCATCACCACAGGCAGTGTAACTTTGGGCAAGACACTTAACTTCTCTGTACCTCAGTTACCTCATCTGTAAAATGTGGATTAAGACTGTGAGCCCCACTGGGACATGGACTCTCTTAGCTTATATATACCTCAGTGCTTAGTACAGTGCCTGGAACATGATCAATCAATCATATTTATTGAGTACTTGCTGTGTGTAGAGCACTGTACTAAGTGCTTGGAGAGAGAGTACAATATAACAATATTAACAGACACATTCCCTGACCACAAAGAGTTTACGATCTAGAAGACAAATTTATAGTCTATAAAAAATGCTTTTGAAAGATCTACAAATAGTATATAGAGGGTTTGTTGCTGTTCTCTGAACTGCTTCATTAGGAACTTCCTATCCTATTATTTAGCAATCTGCCCAAAATAATTTTGGCTAGAATCTTGTTGATGTTGATCACTGTCATGAGTGATAGTTTTCATATTTAGCTTTCTCAATTTTGTTTCTGAAGATCTTTATTATGGTGATATCCTTGAAATTCTGAGACATTTTGTCAATATTCTATGTATTAAGGAAAACTCTCAGCTGGTGCTGTGAAAGCACACAAATGAGGAGACATGCAGATTTGTGTGAACCTCTGCACGGAGTCAACATGGTGCATGGTACTATCTATGGTCTGCCAAT
Source organism: Ornithorhynchus anatinus (assembly GCF_004115215.2). Classification (NCBI taxonomy): domain Eukaryota; kingdom Metazoa; phylum Chordata; class Mammalia; order Monotremata; family Ornithorhynchidae; genus Ornithorhynchus; species Ornithorhynchus anatinus. The sequence continues at coordinate 116,270,904 of NC_041729.1, forward strand.
AAATTGTTTATTCATACAATCATTCTTATTTATTGAGTGCTTACCATTTAGACTGTGAGCCCATTATTGGGCAGGGACTGTTTGTATCTGTTGCTGAATTGTACATTCCAAGTGCTTAGTACAGTGCTTTTCATATAGTAAGCACTCAATAAATACTATTGAATTAATCAATACAAAGCACATGGGAGAGTACAATATAACAATAAACAGACACATTCCCTGCCCACAAATGAGCTTACAGTCCAGCAGAAAGGGGGACAGACATTATTCATTCATTCAATAGTTTTATTGAGCACTTACTATATGCAGAGCAATGTACTAAGCGCTTGGAATGAACAAGTCGGCAACAGATAGAGACAGTCCCTGCTGTTTGATGGGCTTACAGTCTAATCGGGGGAGACGGACAGACAAGAACAATGGCAGTAAATAAGGTCAAGGGGAAGAACATTTCATAAAAACAATGGCAACTAAATAGAATCAAGGCGATGTACATTTCATTAACAAAATAAATAGGGCAATGGAAATATATACAGTTGAGCGGACGAGTACAGTGCTGAGGGGATGGGAAGGGAGAGGGGGAGGAGCAGAGGGAAAGGGGGAAAAGAGGGTTTAGCTGCGGAGAGGTGAAGGGGTGGTGGCAGAGGGAGTAGAGGGAGAAGAGGAGCTCAGTCTGGGAAGGTCTCTTGGAGGAGGTGAGTTTTAAGTAGGGTTTTGAAGAGGGGAAGAAAATCAGTTTGGCGTAGGTGAGGAGGGAGGGCGTTCCAGGACCGCGGGAGGACGTGACCCAGGGGTCGATGGCGGGATAGGCGAGACCGAGGGACGGTGAGGAGGTGGGCAGCAGAGGAGCGGAGCGTGCAGGGTGGGCGGTAGAAAGAGAGAAGGGAGGAGAGGTAGGAAGGGGCAAGGTGATGTAGAGCCTTGAAGCCTAGAGTGAGGAGTTTTTGTTTGGAGCGGAGGTTGATAGGCAACCACTGGAGTTGTTTTAGAAGGGGAGTGACATGCCCAGATAGTTTCTACAGAAAGATGAGCCGAGCAGTGGAGTGAAGAATAGACTGGAGCGGGGCAAGAGAGGAGGAAGGGAGGTCAGAGAGAAGGCTGACACAGTAGTCTAGCTGGGATATAACGAGAGCCCGTAGCAGTAAGGTAGCCATTTGGGTGTAGAGGCAAGGGCGGATCTTGGCGATATTGTAAAGGTGAAACTGGCAGGTCTAGGTAACGGATAGGATGTGTGGGGTGAACGAGAGAGACGAGTCAAGGATGACACCGAGATTGCGGGCCTGAGAGACGGGAAGGATGGTCGTGCCATCCACGGTGATAGAGAAGTCTGGGAGAGAACCGGGTTTGGGAGGGAAGATGAGGAGCTCACTCTTGCTCATGTTGAGTTTTAGGTGGCGGGCCGACATCCAGGTGGAGACGTCCTGGAGGCAGGAGGAGATGCGAGCCTGAAGGGAGGGGGCGAGGACGGGGCGGAGATGTAGATCTGTGTGTCATCTGCGTAGAGATGGTAGTCAAAGCCGTGAGAGCGCATGCGTTCACCGAGTGGAGGGCATGGAAGCCAGATTGGAAGGGGTCTAGGAGAGAATGGGAGTTAAGGAATTCTAAGAGAGATTTTGGAAAGGAAGGGTAGTAGGGAGATAGGGCGATAACTGGAGGGGGAAGTGGGGTCAAGAGCAGGTTTTTTTAGGATGGGGGAGACATGGGCATGTTTGAAGGCAGCGGGGAAGGAGCCATTGGAGATTGAGTGGTTAAAAATAGAAGTTAAGGAAGGGAGGAGGGCAGGGGCGATGGTTTTAATATGGTGAGAGGGAATGGGGTCTGAGGCGCAGGTGGAGGGGGTGGCACTTGCGAGGAGGGAGGAGATCTCCTCTGAGGATACTGCAGGGAAGGATGGGAAAGTAGGGGAGAGGGTTGGTGGGGGGCAGGGGAGAGGCGGAGGGGTGACTTTGGGGAGCTCAGACCATAAATTATAAACATGTACATAAATGCTATGGGTCAGAGAGGGAAGATGAATAAAGGGAACATCTCAGGATTATGCAGAAGGGAGTGGGAGAAGAAGAAAGGGGGGGATTAGTCAAGGAAGGCCTATTCGAGGAGAGTATCTTCTATAAGGCTTTGAAGGAAGAGGTGAGTAATTGTCCTTCAGATTTAAGAAGCGAAATGTTCCAGGCCAGAGGGAGGATATGGGTGAGGGGTCAACAGTGAGATAGATGAGATCAAGTTATAGTGAGAGGGTTGGCATTAGAGGAGTAAAGTATGTGGGCTGGGTTGTAGTAGCAAAGTAGAAAGACATGGTAGGAGAGAGCAAAGTGATTCAGTACTTTAAAGCCAATGATGAGGAATTTTTGTTTGATGTGCAGGTGAATGGACAACTTACTGGAGTTGCTTGATGAGTGAGGGACCATGTCCTGAATGTTTTTGAAGAAAAATGACCCCGGAAGCAAAGTGAAGTATGTACTGGAGTAGGGAAATATCTGGAGGCTGGGCAGTCAGCAAGGAGGCTGATAGAGTCAAGTGTGTGGGAGAGGATAAATGATTGTATTAAAGTGGAAGCAGTTTGATTGGAGAGAACAGAGTGGATTTTATTCATTCATTCATTCAATAGTATTTATTGAGCGCTTACTATGTGCGGACCACTGTACTAAGTGCTTGGAATGTACAAATCAGTAACAGAGACAGTCCCTGCCCTTTGATGGGCTTACAGTCTAATCGGGGGAGACGGACAGACAAGAACAATAGCAATAAATATAATCAAGGGGATGAACATCTCATTAAAACAATAGCAAATAAATAGAATCAAGGTGATGTACATTTCATTAACAAAATAAATAGGGAAATGAAAATATATACAGTTGGCGGTTATGAAGGTGCATTTAGTGAAGGATTGAATATGTGGGTTGAATGAGAAAGAAGAGTCAAGGGTAATACCAAGGTTACTGGATTGTGAGACAAGGATGATGGTGGTGCTGTCTAGAGTGATGGGAAAGTTAGGGGGAGGAAAGGGTTTGGGAGGGAAAATAAGGAGTTCTGTTTTGGACATGTTAAGTTTGAGGTGATGGGAAGACATCCAAGTAGAGATATCTCAAAGGCAGGAGGAAATGTGAGACTGCAGAAAAAGAGAGAGATCACGGCTGAGGATGTAGATTTGGGTGTCAAATCTGCATAATCTGATGTTATGCATCAAGTTTTATTGTACTCATATGTTGATACTCTTAAATGGAAAAGAATTAAAATAATCTTTCATTGCTAACATAGACATGTTTATTGCTTTCCCTTTAATTCAGATATTTTATGTCAAAGCACTAAGTTATTTGCATTCATAACAGGATTTCACAGTGTAAATTGTACGAGTTGCCCAGAACACTGCCTATCTTATCTTAAAACAGTTGTTCTGGGATCTTGAGACAGATACATGTTTTTTTTGGTAGGTAAACAGTTTGTTTTGCAAGTTTTTTATAAGTACTTGATACTATAGATTCAAGATTTAAAAAAACCATGAAAATTTTGAAATAGGAGTTTCCTTACTTGGAGAAACAGTTTCACAATTATACCTTACACACTGCTAAAAGCAGAATTAATGAGTAACCCAACTGGGTTGAAAGAATTAGAATCACACATCTTCTTTACTGCATGTAAATGTTTTTGAGTAAAGAACAAAACAAATGAAGGTAAGGCATCTGCACTCAAGGATACTGTGAAACATAAAATATTATTCATTATTTACATGGGAATGGGCAACAATTTCCATGTACTAACTGCAACTTAAATATGTAAAATTCAATACCACATCTCCTCATTAGAAAAGCAATGCATACCATCATTGCAAAATAGTTTCTTTTGCATCTAGAACACAGTCTTGTAGGACATATAATCATTTTTACAGTTGGGAGACAAAAATTATGAATGGTATTGCATATTTAAAATGGAAACAGAGAGAGCCAGAATCAGGCTGTAACCTTAAATGAGGACATCATGAAAATATCTTCTAAACTTGTAATGAATATTGTGCCTATTCTTAATTATGTGAATGTTAGTAGATTAGTTGGAAAGATTAAAAAAAACTATTAAAAAAATCTAATTTGGAGTCTAATTGATTTTTTGTGGTTCATACTTCACAGTTATGTTTTCTGGGCTGCTTTAAATTAGTTGGTTTGCCAGTCATTTGCCCCTAGGTAGTAAAATTTTGGGAGTGATCCTTGGATAAGAAGCAGTATACTGCAAATATGGTAAGCTAACACTGAGCAACCTTTATGTTTAAAGCATAATGGTATGTAGGATTTCTCCTATTGTACATGCAGTGCTATTTTTTTCTGTAGGAACATATTGAAATGTAGTAATAATACTTCTGTTAAATGAAAGGGTCTAAAATAGCATCATCATAAATGCTGTTGTTACCATCACCACTGTCACTATTATCACTGATTCAACCAGGATTTGAGTTGTGGTCTTGTGCAAGGCAGGTGCTAAAAAAGATTTTATTGGTGTACACACACACACACACACACACACACACACACACACCCTTCATTTGAGAAGAAGATGGTGAAAGTTATACAGAAACACTAGAAATATCTACATCAACATCATAGTTTACAGAATAACTATCACTATTACCTAATAAAATCAATCAAAAAATCACCAATCATATTTTTTGAGTACTTGCTGTGTGCAGAACACTGTACTAAGCACTTGGAGAGAGTACAACATAGAGTAGGTAGAAACATTTCCTGCCCCAACTGAGCTAACAGTCTAGAAGGAGATACAGACTTTAATATAAATAATTAAATTATGCATATGTACTGTAAACCCCTTGTTGGTTGGGACTGTATCTATTTTTTGCCAAATTGTACTTTCCAAGCGCATTTAGACCAGTGCTCTGGCACTAGTAAAGCACTTGGCATGAAAGCGCATTGGAAAGCACTAGAACAGTGCTCTGCACTAGTAAGCACTCAATAAAGTGCTTATTGAAAGCGCATTGGAAAGCACTAGTACAGTGCTCTGCACTAGTAAGCACTCAATAAATACGACTGAATGAATGTACATACGTGCCAAGGGACTGAAGGAGAGGTGAATAAAGGTGCACATCCAAGTGCAAGGGTAACTTAGAATGGAGAAGGAGAAGAGGAAATGAGGGCTTGGTCTGGATACTCCTCTTGGAGGAGATGTGCTTTTAATATGGCTTTGAAGCTGGGGAGAGTGATCATCTGTCAGATATGGAGAGAGAAGCCATTCCAGGCCAGTGGTAGGATGTAAACAAGGGATTGGCAGAGGGATGGAAAAGATTGAGGTACTGTGAGTAGGTTAGTATTATAGGAGCTAAGCGTAGGGAATGGTTTATAGTAGGAATCAGGGAGGTAAGGTAAAAGGGGACAAAGTGCTTTAAAACCTATATTGTAAAGAGATTCTGTTTGATATGGAGGTGAATGGGCAATCACTGGTGGTTCTTGAGTAGTAGGGAAACATGGACTACATGGTTTTTGTAAAAAACAGATTTGGGCAGCAGAGTGAAGTATGGACTGGAGTGGGGAGAGAGAGAAGGCAGGGAGGTCAGTAAGGAGGTGGTATAGTCTAAGTGCTTGTATTACCATGGTAGCAGTTGGGATGGAGAGGAAAAGTTGCATTTTAATGATTCTGTGAAGGTTGAACTGACTGGATTTGGTGGCAGATTGAATATGTGGTTGAATGAGACGAGTAGAGGATCATCAGTCACATTTACTGTATGCTTACTGTGTGCAGATCACTGTACTAAGTAGATGAGAAAGTAAAATATACAGAATTGGTAGACTCTTTACCAGCTACAATGAGCTTAGAGTCTAGTGGATAACTACAAGGTTACAGGTTTTCGAGACGGAGAATGGTGCTGCTGTATACGGTGAAGGGCAAGTCATGGGGAGGACAGAGTTTGAATAGCAAGACAAGTTCTGTTTTGGAATGTTAAGTTTTAGGTGTCAGCTAGACATCCGAGTAGAGATGCCATGAAGGTAGGTGGAAATGTGAGACTGCAGAGAAAGTGAGAGATCAGGGCTGGAGACGTAGATTTGAGAATTATCTGCTTAGAGATGATAGTTGAAACCATAAGAGTGAATGAGTTCATCAAGGGAGTGGGTACAGATAGAGGACCCGGAACTGAGCCTTGAGGGACTCCAACAGTTTAGGTAGGGGGAAGCAGAGGAGGAGTCCACAAAAGAGACAGAATGAGACAGATAGGAGAGAAGCAGGAGAGGACAGTATCAATGAAGCCAAGGTAGGATAATGTTTCTAGGATAAAGGGGTGCTCGACCATGTCGAAGGCAGCTCACAAGTCGAGGACTATTAAGATGGAGTAAAGGCCATTGGATTTGACAAGAAAGAGATCATTGGTGAACTTTGAGAGGGCAGTTTCTGAGAGTGAAGGAGAAGGATGCCACATTATAAGGGGAAAGGAGAAAACTGGTAGATAGAAAATGGAGACAGTAGATGTAGACAACTTGATACACTAGAAGTTTATGTATGTTTTGACTTGTGTTGAGCACTGTTCTATGTACTGAGTAAATAAGTGAATTAATACAAGGGACTCACAATCTTCAGTACTCTCAAATATAAAGCTCTAGTCAAATCCTACCATTTCTTCCTTTTGTGTATTGATGATAATAATAATAATAATATTTGTTAAGCACTCACCATGTTCCAAGCACTGTACTAAGTGTGGAGGTAAATACAAGGTAATTCTGTCCCATGTGGCAGTCACAATCTAAGCCTGAGGAAGAATAGGTATTGTATCTCCAAACTTCAAATGGGGAAACTGATTCACAGAGAAGTGAAGTGACTTGCCTAAGGTCACATAGCAGACAAGTGACAGACCTGGGAATTAGAAACCAGATCCTTTGACTCCCAGGCTTGTGCTCTTTCCACTAGGCCATGCTGCTTCTATTGTTGTTCCTATTCTTCCTTTTGCCATTATTTCTACCATTAGATCACTAGTCTGGTCCTAATTAATTCCGGTATGGGATCATGGAACATTATTTTCACTGGCTTCTGGTTTCACCAGCATGGCTATTTATACCTAACCCTGAAGTGTTATTTCCCCAGCCTGATATAATGTCACCTAAAATTTAGTCTAGTACAAGCTAGACATAAAACATACATGCTGCTTGATGGTGAAAAAATACACCTGAATCACCCAAAGTGTTTCTTTACAAAATCAAATATAAAGACCTAGTTCCTAATATACCATTTTCAAAAGAAAAGAACTAAACAACATATTTGTGTTTTTATCAAAGGTGATTAAAAATGAAAAGTATGGTACTGGATAATAGAACTGTGATAAAGTGTGTGTTGGGTCAGGCATACAAATAAAAGATTGAGAGTCCTTTCAACCTTTTCTCAGCTGACTTAACAATTGGAGTCTCATAATTCCAAAACAGGAAAAATATCAAAAATACCACCATAATCTTAGTATCAGTAGGTCATTCTCTTCCAACTCCAAGGGCATTGAGAACAAATAATTATTGAGGAATGTTAAGTCATCAAGGTTAAAAAAAGCATAGAAAATCAACAGTTGGTCTCTGCTATGTTATACTCTAGGTGTAGAAAACAGTAGGGAATACCACAACCATATTTGGATTTTATTTGCATAATACTTCTAATTGGGCAATTTTCATATGAATGTTTTATATTTTCTACCTGAAAGTCATTATATGACTTATTTGTGTTACTCATTAAACATCTGCAATTGAACCAGTGGTGTACAGAGAAGAAAAACAAAGAAGTAAGGAACACCAGACATTTTCTTAATACTTGTAATAAGGATATATTTGGACAAAAAAGTTCTAGACAGCCTGAAAAAGAGCAAGCATAATGTACTTTCAAGTTTATACAAGTGCATATCTATTCCCAGCAAAAAGCATTTTTTAAAGAAAATGGTTTGAGAATGAAAGATTCACATCAGCTGTAGCCAGGCACTCATCCATAGTTTACAAAAGCAAAAGCAACATTAAGCAGTGAAAGCTTTTCATCACTGACCTTGTGACCCATTTCCCAGAAAGCTATTTTTAAGGCAAGGATGTTAAGGAAGCAATAAATGTGTAACTGCCATTCAAAATTGTAGTCAAGATTTTTCTAATAGCAATAACTTAATTTTATAGAGAGCTTTTATTTATAAAGGGCTTTCACATTATTTAGGTTATTTTTATCCTTTCTTCAGCTGTTTGAGGAAGGGAAAGGAAGGTATGATTATCCTGATTTTGCATTTGGGGAAAATGAGGCATTAAGCAGTTAAGTGACTAGCTAAAAGTCCCACCGGAGGCAAAACTAGGCCTGGAACCCAGGTCCTCTAACTTCCAAATTCATAAACTTTCTACCACACCATGCTGAGTTTTGAGTTGTGGGAAAAGACAGCCATGAACTGAAGTGGGGAGAGACACAGTGTAGAGTGGTCAACGAAGAAACCGATGCAGTAATCAAAGCAGAACACAATAAATACTTGGATTAACGTGGTGTCATTTTCAGTGGAGAGAAAATGGTATAATTTAGTTATGTCATGAAGGTTGAACCAAAGGGATTTGGTGTCAGATTGAATATAGGGGTTGATAAGAGATGTGTGCTGTCTACAGTGATGGGAAAGTCATGTAAGAACAGCATTTTGGTGGAAGATAAGAGTTACATTTTGAATGTGTTAAGTTTGTGGTGTTGGTGGAATATCCCAAAGGGAGGATGAAATACAAGATTGCAGAGAAGGAGAGAGATCATGGCTGGAGATGTAGAATCAGCATTTGCAGTCTCAGATGCCCTATCCCTTTACCATATTTTTGACCCTCATACCACCAATATTAGAGTTGAGGGCTTACGACTCTCTAAATTATATAGGAGTCCCTAAGGCAGTTTTTTCTGTAGTGATTATTTGGTCTAAAATGGAGAAGTTCTAGTTGTTTGAGCAGCAAAAACAGCAATATAGACACACTCTAAAACAAATATATCACATTTCCTTCATTGAGGTTTATTTGAAATGGCAAGTATTGATATATTTTATGATTTAATTTCTTTCTCACTTTTTATAGTTTATTTCATAGGGACTTTCAGATGGGTTCTACAACTAGAATCTTTTTCAGCTTGCGAATGAAGTCCTTTTCAGTAGATGTCTCAATTCCAACATTTCCAAAGCATGTTCCTCTTGACCTATTTCATCAACAGTATTTTCAAGAGGCTACTGTGTACAAAGAGCTAAACACTCTGGAGAGTATTACAGATTCCTGCTTCAGCACCAAAGAACATATGGTCTAATAGGGGAGAGAGATATCCCAAATTATTTGCAAATAATGGGAGCAGAGGAAAGAACTAATGGTCAAATGAACTGTAAAGCAACTATGCCAAGTTGAAATATTAGACTAAATAAGGAAATATAAATTAAAGCATGGTTCAATATACATAAACATGTAAGTGCTAAGGGAAGCTGTAGGGTTGACTGATCACCCTGGTGGTGTTGGGAAGTGATCAGGAATGACTTTCTGAAGGAAGTTAACTGATCTGAGGGTGTAAAGGCCAGGGGTCTCAGAAATTGGGACAGGTGGAAGGTTCAGGCTGGTGACTAGCATTAAAAATGGGTTAATCAATAAATTGATCGTATTTATTGAGTATTTACTGTGTGCAGATTGATATACTAAGCACTGGGACACTATGATACAATAGACCTGGTAGATATCAATCCTACCCACACAAGTCTTATAATTTAGAAGGGGAGGCAGACATTAAAATAAAGTACAAATTGGGGGAATGGTAGGGTATTAGGTTATGTAAATAAAAGTTGTAGAGTTAATGATGGAGTGCATATGAAGTGTTTATGTATACAGACCCAAGTGCATAGGCATCAGAGAAAGGAGACTGAGTAAGGGAAATGAGTATTAGTTCAGGAAGATCTCTTGGAGGGGAATATAAGGAGGTCTGTTGGTTATATAAAGAGGGATGGAATTCCAGGCAAGGGATCAGTGGCAAAATAGGCAAGATGAGCTACAGTGAGTAAGTGGTGGTAGAGGAGTGAGGTTTGAAGTTTGATGTTCTGGAAGCAGCATAGCCTAGTGGAAAGAGCATGGGCTTGGGAGTCAGAAGACTTAGGTTCCAATCCTTGCTACATACTTGTTTGCTGTGTGACCTTGGGGGAAGTCACTTAACCTCTCTGTGCCTCAGTTACCTCATCTGAAAAAAATAGCTATAAAGACTGAAAGCACATGGACTGTGTCCAACCTGATTAATGCACTTAGTACAGTTCTCAGTACAGTGCTTGGCACATAGTAAATGCTCAACAAATACCACTAAAAAAAAGTTTGCAGGATGAGTGGTTGTAGAAGATCATAGGATTAGAGATGGGTCCAATGAAAGTGGGCACCGCTGGGAGGGGTACAGAGTATAAACTGTGGAGTACTGGGTTAAGAAAGCTGATATGTATACTTATATACATATAAGAAAGCTGAAGGAGAAACTTGTGACGATGGGAAAGAGCTAGTGTTTGGTAGTCGGAGAGATATAGGCAGCCCTTTAGAGTTTTAATTGATGCCCAATACCTATTCCTGAAAGTTTTTCATTTCAAAACAAAGTTCTCAGGTTTTGTGCTCCCAGGTTTGTGGAATCAAATAATTAAATAAAACCTATTATAAGTATGATATGCAATTATGATATTTACTTTTAATTCACTAAAAGGCAGATCACTGTGTGTGAGATATTTTCTCCTGTAATACTCATGGAGAAGTGAATGAGATGGAGCATCATGTAATGTTTCCCATAAATACTGCCATAATAATTACATGAAATAATCCAGTGCTGTAAACATTTTCAATTACAGGCAATCCTTAGACTTATGACACAATTGCTTCCTGAAAACTATATCTTAAATTGAAAAGTGGTAAGTCAGGAACAGTTTTCTCATAGTTACAAAGTTATAAATGCTGATTATTTATTGGAAACAAAATCAGGCAGCCTATTTTTACCAAAATTACCCAGAATTGTGTATTCATTCAATTATACATTTTTTAATGGAATTCTTTAGGCACTGTTCTATGCTCTGGGGTAAATACAAGGTAATCAGGTTGGGCACAGTCTTAATTCCCATTTTACAGATGAGGTAACCCCCTCTAGGATTGCACCTGAAGAGATTGCAATACTCTACCAGTCTTGCCTATGGGAGGGAGAGTCAAGCAGAGGCATACCCATTCCATTCTTAGCTTGGGCAGTGGCTAGTGAGTGGAAGGCAATCTGCTACAAGTCAAAACTCCGCTGTGCTGGGCAGCAATGGCAGGGGAGAGAGTTGAGGGTGGATACTCAAGCTTATGGTACGGAAGAAGGCAATGGTAAACCAATTCTATATTTTGACCAAGAAAACTTTATGGATACACTACCAGAACAATTGCAGATTGTAGGACATCCAGGAGAAAGACAGAGAAAGATAGATATGCCCACAGGCAGAAGCAGAAAGAAAAAACCAGATCTACAAAGGTAGATAAAATAGAGTGGGACAAAAACAGAAATAAAGAGATGAGTATCAAATGAGACACTGACACAAAGAGAAACTTAGTCAAAAACATAAGGAACAAAAGTAAAACACAAACTGGTACTCGGTAAAAAAAAAAAAACCTCCAATAACACCCATGTAGAGAGCAACACACTTGTATAAGAAGTTTTTTGATCATTAATGTTAATTTAAAACCTCAGAGAAAGAAGAGCCAAGGAATTCCAATGGTAATGATCTGTAAAAGAGAACAGATATTTTTATATTTTAGTCACTGACACACCTTGTTATCAGCTACAAAAACTAAATTTCTTTAGTGAGAAATACGATTGGAAACAATTTTCATGGAAGGCATCAGCTGTAAACTTGACTATCTGTCACATATGGCCCTAGAGAGAGAGTAGCTTCCAGAAATAATGATGTCCACTTGACTACAGATGCCTGCCTGACCCATTATTTCAATCCCCATCTGTAGCCCTGGTTCAAATTAAGTTTATATAATCTCTTGCAGCAGTGAGCAATGTATCATCTAGGATCCTACAATGGAATATCTGCAAAACTACAGGAGGACATTGTCAGCTCCCATGGGAGCCTGTGAAAATTAAGGCAACAGAAACTCCATCAGTAATATAAAAATAAAGGAAATGAATTAGAAATATAATTACCCCTTTCAAAAGAGCCCATATAATTGGATTCAACATGAAAGCAGGAACATTTTACCTGATGATTTTCCTGTTATTGTATATGATCAACAAGAGATACGTCCCCATATTCAATAGTATTTATTGAGCGCTTACTATGTGCAGAGCACTGTACTAAGCGCTTGGGATGAACAGGTCGGCAACAGATAGAGACAGTCCCTGCCGTTTGACGGGCTTACAGTCTAATCGGGGGAGACGGACAGACAAGAACAATGGCACTAAACAGCGTCAAGGGGAAGAACATCTCGTAAAAACAATGGCAACTAAATAGAATCAAGGCGATGTACAATTCATTAACAAAATAAATAGGGTAACGAAAATATATACAGTTGAGCGGACGAGTACAGTGCTGTGGGGATGGGAAGGGAGAGGTGGAGGAGCAGAGGGAAAAGGGGAAAATGAGGCTTTAGCTGCGGAGAGGTAAAGGGGGGATGGCAGAGGGAGTAGAGGGGGAAGAGGAGCTCAGTCTGGGAAGGCCTCTTGGAGGAGGTGATCTTTAAGTAAGGTTTTGAAGAGGGAAAGAGAATCAGTTTGGCAGAGGTGAGGAGGGAGGGCGTTCCAGGACCGCGGGAGGACGTGACCCAGGGGTCGACGGCGGGATAGGCGAGACCGAGGGACGGTGAGGAGGTGGGCGGCAGAGGAGCGGAGCGTGCGGGTGGGCGGTAGAAGAGAGAAGGGAGGAGAGGTAGGAAGGGGCAAGGTGATGGAGAGCCTTGAAGCCTAGAATGAGGAGTTTTTGTTTGGAGCGGAGGTCGATAGGCAACCACTGGAGTTGTTTAAGAAGGGGAGTGACATGCCACACATCCTATCCGTTACCAAGACCCCATATATATACATATACTCCTATTCCACACAAAAGGTTCAGCATTCAATCTTCCAAAGGAAAGAACTCAAACTGGAAAAATAATCTAAACTATAAATAGTAAAGTTAAAAAGAAAATGAGTTTTATGGTTGAGACCCATTACAGTAAATCAATAGTATTTATTGAGCATGTACCATATGCAAGCCACTGGACTAAAAACTTAGGAGTGTACACTAGAGATAGGAAACAGGACCCCTGCCCATATGTGACAAAAAACTCTTAAACTCTATTTCCATAAAGAGAAAATATGATAGGTAAACTTAATCAAGGAGCAAATTTACACTAACTAAAATATAATTTCATAAACTTTTAGACACATTTTAAGTAAACTTTAGCCCAAATAATTGATCAGGTAGATTTACATTATTTTTGATGTTTTGAGGCTTGGTTTCCAAATTATTCAGAAGGAACACATTGTATAGGAAGTTGGAAAATTCTGACACTTATAGGTATGGAAAGAAGAGATAGAAATTAATTGAGCATGTATACTTCTCTGAATTTGGGAGTGACTGTGTCTTTTATGCCTGAATTTGTATGTCTAAGTCTGAGAATATAGATAAGCATCTTTCTAAGGGTCTATGTATTAGTCTTATGATTCAATTTAGTATTTTAGGTATTTTAGTGTAGTTTGTTATATTCAAAGAAGACACCATGGGACTGTGGAATTCACCACTGAGAGCATTTGTGGCTGAAAGGGTCAAAGTGGGACAAATAGTCCTGGCCACCTTGTGCACACCAAAGGGCTTTCTGTTGTTCCAATGTTATGTTTATCAACCTATCAATTAATCAGTTGTATTGATTGAGCACTTACTGTGTGCAGAGCATGGTACTAAGTGCTTGGGAGAGTACAGTATAACAGAGTTGATAGACACATTCTCTACCCGCAGTGAGTAATGTTGGTAATACCTGGTGCTGTTTTCTATTTCACTTTTTTCTCTAGTTTCTTATTAAACATTTGCTCAAAAGACCCACTCCTGCCTTGATAAGAGTTTGTCATGCTGATTTATGCTCAGTAATGACTCCCAGTTTTCAGCTGGACTGCTTATTGTCTGAGCATTTGCTTTGTTGTCCCCTTAAAATATTTCTTCTGCTTTCCTTTTTGGTTTCCCAAATTCAGCTCTATATAGAGCAGTTTTTGAGATATCCCTTTCCTATTAGCTATGATTAGGTGACCATACTCTTAATGCTATTAGTCAGACTGTGTTCCAGAGCTTCATTGTTGGTGATTTTGTCTGGCTATCCAATCTTGAGGATGGCTTGTAAATGATTGATGAAACTGTTTCAGAAGCTGAATGTGATATCTGTGTGAAGTCCAGGTCACACAGTTATAGAGAAAGTTGGATAACACTTCAGCCTGGTACTATATTTTGTACACACTGTTACACAATCCCAAAAAGGACACCCTGCTGGTTTTCTTAAGTTTTATATTTCCTTGTCTTTCAGGAGGGAGATAAATAATGTCATAATTCATTTGAACAATGGACACGGGTGTCCAGGGCTAGGATAGAGGTAGATGATGATGATGATTATATGTTTGTTGAGTGTTTGCTACTCTATGCTTAACACTGTACTAAGTATAGGGATAGATACAAGATAACCAGGTTAGACACAGTATCTGTCCCATATGGCACTCACAGCTAAGCAGGAGGGAGAGCAAGTACTGACTATCCATTTTACACCTGAAAAAATTGAGACACAGAGAACTTAGGTGACTTTCTCGAGGTCACACCAATAGGCAAGTGGGAGAGATGGGATTAGAACCCCAGTCCTTTGACTTCCAGGCATGTGTTCTTTACACCAGGCAATGCTCCCCAGGCAGATTGCAATTAGCAATTTTAGTAAATCACAGAGGCAGAAAATGTGGGTTTCAAATAAGTTATTATAAAAGTTAAAACTTTGTGCATTTAAAAATTAAATTTCAATCTACCATGATGAATTTGGAAAGAATAGCAAATCCTGATTTTATCATTTTAGTAAATGAACACACAATTGCCACAAAAATGCAAATTAACTCTAAGATGTTTCCAGTGACAATGTGTGGATCCATATCTGGACAATGAAAAAACAGGATAGAAAGAACATTGATTCTTTTGAAATGTGGTGTTGGAGAAGGCTTTTGTGAATACTATGGACTGCCCAAAAAACAAACAAATGGACTTTGGAGTAATAAAACCAAAGAAGTCTTTGGAAGGCCAAATGACTCAATTTAGATTAGCATATTTTGGATACAATATCAGGAGGATCGATTCTATGGAGAAGACACTAATGGTAGGAAAAGTCCAGAGAAAATGTGGAAGAAGCAGACCAGCAGCTAGATGGATAGGGACCATAACAATGATAATGGCGGAACCATTAGGAAGGTTGTGGATTATGGCAGAGGACAGAACATTCTGGAAAAAAGGATATCCATGGAGTTGCTATGAATTGGAAACAACTCGATGGCACTTAACAATAATAATAATAGTAATAATAAGTGAACACTAAAAATGAACAATGAAATGAGTCAAAAACAAGTGGAAAATACATAAAATGCATTTTAAAGATTTTTTTAAAAATCCATTAATAGTAATTCTTTAGAACTTCAATATATTTTCCAATTACACAATTGTAGGGTGGTTGTTTTTTTCTTTTCTTTTTGAGTTATTGGGAAGAATTGTGTCTAAAGAGAATTTTCTTCAGTAATATTGCCTCTAACAGTTTAAAATTGCGAGGAAGACTTGGACAAAATACCAAGGAATTAATCATTAGTCATACATTTGTCTTGGGGTTTAAAATATCATTTTGTCTAATTATTCTTGATGTTCTGCTATCATGTTAAGAGCTTATTCAGATAAAAGAGAATTTGAAGAGACAAGTTCTTTTCAAGCTTTTCTCTGAGGGAAGCCTTACATATTAAAACTAGTAAACAAAACTTTGTGTTCTTGGCATTTCAGCACATAAACCCCCCAGAACTGGACTGGCACAGAAAGCCCCTGAGAAAGTGGTACTGCCAGATCAGCATTAAACACATCATTGTTAGAAGTCTTGTATTGTCACAGCCTTATGCGCCATTCCTCATGCATGAATAATGATTACAACTTTGGAATTAAAGCTTTATTCCTCCCAGAGTTTACTGAGGCTGTGGTGCATAACTGAAAGCCAGTCTCAAAGCAAGGTAGAAAGAAGATAATAGGTTTTGTTATATGGAATTGTGACAGATCAAAGAACAGCAAACACCAGTGACAAGTTGGATAAATAGAATGAATGAAATGGTTGTGCAAACAGCTTTAAATTGGCAAATACAAGTTAGAATTAATACTCAAGAAAGTTTACCAGGCTATTTTGATATTATTTTTCACAGAAAAAGAATAGTTTTTAGAGTAAAACAATTATTGTAAACTTCACTCAACATCTCTCTGTTTACTAGAAACATAGCTGAGTGTTGGTATTAATAATTATTAAAAATCATTAAAATAATGAACACTCTGTCAAGATGCAAATGTTTTCTTTCTATGGAGAGTCATAAGCCTTATACTTTCTTCCATGTCTCTGTGACAGTTCAAGTTCAGTATGTCTGAAACTGAATTGTTCATCTTCCCCAAGTTCCCTCAGGGTTCTGCCTATAGTCAGGCAGCTCACTGTAGTCAGGGAATGTGTCTGTTTACAGTTATATTGTACTACAATTCTTTGCACACAGTAAGTGTTTAGTAAATATGACCTACTGAATGAATGAGTAATGATAAAAGGAGCAGGACTATAATCTCCTACTCCATTGGAACTTCTCAAATGCCTAGTACAGTTCTCTACATACAGTAGGGGCTCAGTAAACGTGGATAATTGTTAGACTGTACCAATAACCTCTTGAAATTCCTTTCAGCTTTATCATCTTGAGAGTATAGGATATTGATATATTGATATATTGAACCAAGTCAATCAGGGCAAGAGCAATTATTACTTACATATGTCTAACTATAGGCAAAATCTAAAATAACTACCAGGGAAAAGGGAGGAAATAGAGGGCACAGCGCTGTAGGGACAATATGTTTGTGTCATCCTTACAAGAATCTAATAATGATGATAACATTGTTAATGAATCTATAAATCAATGGTATTTATTAAGTTCCTTCCATTTGCAAAGCACCCTACTAAGTGTTTACAGTACAGTAGAGTTGGTAGATAGACACAATCTTTGCCCACATGTAGTTTACAAGTACATAGGGAGACAAGCTCTTACTATGTTCGCATATCTAAGTTTCAGGATAATCAGATTGGACGTGAGTCTTCTCCCAGTAAATGGCTAACAGTCAGTGGAGGAGTTAGGAAAGATACTGAATCGCCATTTTACAGATAAGAAAACTGAGGTACAGAATAGTTAAATAATTTCCCTAAGGTCACACAGGTACAGAATAGTTAAATAATTTCCCTAAGGTCACATAGGCGACAAGTGGCAGAGATCCTCTAAATCCCGGGTACATGCTCTTTCCACTAGGCCAGGCTGTTTCTCCTAGGTCCCTACTTTCAGCCTGCTGCTCCCAGTCATTCGAACCCTAAAATGTTAGTACTTGTGGAGTCTGAAAATAGGAGATGTTTATAGTTTTGTTGCTAATTATGTATTGACATTAACACACCTAAGAATTCTGCTCAAATGGAGAAGTCAACAAAATATATGGCCATAGAAACATTCCAATGGAGAACCTCAATGAAATAGAGATTTAGATAAATCCTTGTAAGGAAAAGCTAGACAAACCTGCTTTTCATTGTTAGTCAGCACTAGCACATTATTTGGAGCAATAAATGATATCTCATTATATTCTGATTTAGCTGCCTTGAAAATATTAACAAATTCAAAAGATTATTTTCCATGTTGATATGACTGGACACATCAAATTTGAAAGATTCTTATCTGATCCTTTCACCTTCACTAAATGACTAAAGCAGAGTACAAAGTATAGCTTTCTTGAAACTGCTCAATAGTCAGACATGAGGACACACAAGAAATCTGAAATCTTTGTGAACCTCTTTAATTCTAATAGGGAAAGAGCAGCATCCAACATATTCATTCAATAGTATTTATTGAGCGCTTACTATATGCAGAGCACTATACTGAGCGCTTGGAATGTACAAATCGGCAACAGATACAGTCCCTGCCCTTTGATGGGCTTACAGTCTAATCGGAGGAGATAGGCAGACAAGAACAATGGCAATTAATAGAGTCAAGGGGAAGAACATCTCATAAAAACAATGGCAAATAAATAGAATCAGGGTGATGTACATCTCATTAAACAAAATAAATAGGGTGATGAAGATATATACAGTTGAATGGACGAGTACAGTGCTGAGGGGGTGGGATGGGAGAGGGGGAGGAGGGGAGGGAAAGGGGGAAGAAGAGGGTTTAGCTGCGGAGAGGTGAAGGAGGGGGGTAGAGGGAGCAGAGGGAAAAAAGGGGGGAGCTCACTCTGGGAAGGCCTCTTGGAGGAGGTGAGCTTTAAGTAAGGATTTGAAGAGGGGAAGAGAATTAGATTGTCGGAGGTGAAAAAGGAGGGCATTCCAGGACCGCAGGAGGACGTGGCCCAGGGGTCGATGGCGGGATAGGCGATACCAAGGGACGGTGAGGAGGTGAGCGGCAGAGGAGTGGAGCATGCTGCGGGGGCAGTAGAAAGAGAGAAGGGAGGAGAGGTAGGAAGGGGCAAGGTGATGGAGAGTCTTGAAGCCTACAGTGAGGAGTTTTTGTTTTGAGCGGAGGTTGATAGGCAACCACTGGAGGTTTTTAAGAAGGGGAGTGACATGCCCAGAGCGTTTCTGCAGGAAGATGAGCTGGGCAGCAGAGTGAAGAATAGACTGGAGCAGGGCGAGAGAGGAGGAAGGGAGATCAGAGAGAAGGCTAACACAGTAGTCTAGCCGGGATATTACGAGAGCCTGTAGTGTGAATCACTCATATAAGAGGTCCTGTTGACTCTTCTTTTATGAGTACTCAGATGATTATCAACTACTTTCCATAATCAGCAAATGCTACTGATATGCAATTTACATGAAGAACCCTGGAGTTATGTATTTATTCTACACAAGCAGAATTTACCAGGCCAGATTAGAGAAGCAACATGACTTCGTGAAGAGAGCATGGGCCTGGGAGTCAGAAAGAGGTGGGTTCTAATCCCAGCTCCACCACTAGTCTTTCTTGAGACCTTGGGGAAGTCACTTCCCTTCCTCTGTGCTTCAGTTACCTCATCTGTAAAATGGGGATTGCGACTGTGAGCCCAAGGTGGGACAGGGACTCTGTCCAACCTGATTAACTTGTATCTACTCCAGTGCTTAATACAGTGCCGAGCATATGTTAAGTCCTTAAAAAATACCATTTAAAAAGGCAAAAGAACTGAATTAGGCAAGATATTTTGCATTCTAGACAGCACATTATCCAATAATGTAGGCTCACTCTAGTCAGGGAATGTGTCTGTTTATAGTTATATTGTACTAAAATTCTTTGCACACAGTAAGTGCTTAGTAAATATGACTGAATGAATGAATGAATAATGGTAAGATGGACCAAGTAAAAAACAGATTCTATAATATGTTTTGAGAAACTTCAGAGTGTGACTCTAGCATGACATGAAGATTATAATCACACTCTATATGATTACTTGAATTTACAAAGTGGTTTTCATTTATTGCCTTGCTGTGGATTATACTGGATTAAAGTCTCGCCTTCAAGAAGTTTAGCTAAAGCTGAGCTATGTACATTTTATGCTTCTCTTAAATCTGTAAATAAATTCTGCTGAGATACATTTGAGAAAATCATTGCATGAATGCTTGCAAAACCCAGGGGATAAAGAAAAAAAAAAAATTTCAAACTGCATGAAAACATGAATTGTGGGAAATTAATCAATTCACTAGTGTATTTTTTTGTTATTGTTGAAACCACATTCCCTGAGTTCTCTGAGAAGGCAGCAGCTAGACTTTGGGGAGCTGAAGAAGGCCCTGCCCTTTTTCTTATTTTCAGATGGAAGCAGGCTAACTATTCAAAGTGGGTTATTCCCAACTGATCTTTTCCTCCCTCCCAGCTACTTATGCCAGACTTAGAACATATTGATGAGCATTCCTTCTTTTCAGGGAGCTCAGCTTTTAGATTTCATGTCCAACAAAGCCTGAGCCAGAGGCTTGATTGAAGAAGAGGCTTGGCACTCTCGCAAAAAGTGGGAGTTGACATGGTGGATAATTACGAACGTTTTCCCCTGCCATGAGATTTTTAAACAGATTTGTCTAGAAGAAAGGGGAAGATATTTTTTCCTTTTTCCCTACCTTCCTCCCAACAATTCCTGCCCTACCCAGCTGAGAGCAGTTGTAATTAGTATTTTTTATTACATTTGCTAAGAATATACTTGGCACTGTGGAAATACAAGAATAATAATTTACTTGTGGACTTATTCTTTAGAGGACTAAGTTTAAAAGGCAAAAAACAGACCCGTGGGAAAATAAAATATCTTTATTTAAGTTTTTATAAAGTTAATAACAAAAACAGAGTTAGTCATGATGATGAAATCTACCAGTGAGAAAGTTGGACAAACCTCAATCCTGAGTTTTGAGAATGGAGAGCCTACAAAATGAATTAATTATTAATTAATTATATTACTGAATTATAATTTATTATGGCTTATGTAACTTCATTCCCTCTCTCTGAACCCTGCCAGCCACATTCCCTCAAGAAAAGAGAGACTAAGTTTATTACATAAATAGGCTTTAGCACATTGCAAAGGGCAGGAATAAGAATATAAAAATAATAATAATAATATTAATTAGGAACTCACTAAGTTCTGAAAACTGTGCTAGGTTCTGGGTAAATGCAAGATAAATCTAATTGGGCACACGGGGCTCAAAGTCTAAGAACTAGATAGAAAATATATTATATTCTAATTTTATTGATGAGGAAACTTGAAACACAGAGATGTTAAGCCCAAGTCCATCAGATGACAGGAAAGTATCAGAGTCTAGACTATAATTCAGATCTCCTTGTTCCATTCTTGTTTCTATTAGGCCTTATTGCCTCCTATGTTTCCATATGCTGCCTTAGCATCGTATATATCAATTTTGCTAATGGTGAAATCCACCTAGCAATATGTGGATGGTTGAAATTCCAGTGTGGGATTATAGTCCCAGCTATATTATTCAAAGAAAAGGGATGTCCTTCATTTGTTATGTTTAATATATGCAACATCTGGCACTGTTTTTTTTTAACCTCTATTTTTTCTCATGTTCTTACAAAGTTTTTCGTCAGTAAGGAATGTGCAACTTTGCACACTTTGCATTGTGCTCCAGCGCTTCAGAAGATCCTTACTATAGCAGTGAATGCTGAGGTCTCAAGTAATAAATCCTACCTTGGTTAAAGGTAATTATACAGGGGCCCCTGAAGATTTGTCCCTTCTTCACTGGGTTGTGCCATCAATACTATCTGTCTGAAAACAGGGAAAACTTAATATGGAAGCTACAGCTGGAGTACTGTTCACCCCTGAAACATCTTCAACTCATGAAGCATTAAAAAAAAATTCTTCTTTCTTCAGAATGCTGCACAGTTGAAAGTTGGTTAAAAGCAGTCTTTGCCATTCATATTATTAAGGTATTTTTCTGTACTCCTACTGGATCTGTCCATCTCCTAGAATGTCCTAGCTGGTTGTTCAGATAGAAACTCGCATCGCTGAGAGTGGAATCCTAACATGTGTTCTCCTATTGTTGAGCCAGGGATTCATTCATTCATTGTGAGCCTGTCATTGGGCAGGGATTGTCTCTATCTGTTGCCGAATTGTACATTCCAAGCGCTTAGTACAGTGCTCTGCACACAGTAAGCGCTCAATAAATAGTATTTATTGAGCGCTTACTATGTGCAAGAGCACTGTACTAAGCGCTTGGAAAGTACAATTCGGCAATAGTTAGAGACAATCTCAACCCAACCCATGGCCCAACCCAATCCCTACCCAACCCAGGGATATAACCCCTGGTCTCTGATTCTCAAATATCTGCTCTTTTCCCTAACCAATAGCAAGGTTAATAAATTGCAGGGAAATCCCTAGTCCAATCTTTCTAATGCTTCACTTATGCATTTGAGTCCTTATCTTCTAAGCACTTAGATCATCCATCCACAATACTCACCTCACTTACTTAAATATCATCACATTTGCTTGATTTTTCTATCAGTAGATTGCTTTAGTATCTGCCTCCCATGCTTATCTGAAAGTTTTTTGAAGTTAGGAATTGTGACTAATAACTCTATTATACTCCCCCGAGCACTTAGTACAGTGTTCTGCATAAACAATAAATACTACTGATATATTGATTGATTGGAAGCTGTGCTACAGCTCTTTACTTTTCATCCACCTCCCTAAAGCAGGAGAAGGCTTGACTCTAGGAATGTCTGTGGGGGAGGCTGCCGTGGATCAAGATACTCTGTTGCTCTAATCACTTTTCCCTGAGGCTTTCATTCAGTGTGAGACAACTCTTTGCTACTTCAGCCCATTTCCCAAAGGATAGTTCCTGATGAACTTGATGTGCTGCTAGAGACACCTATTTGGGATTACATGCAGGAGCTGGATGATACCACAGCACCAGGGAGGAGATACTGGCCCAGGCCAAACAGAAAGAGAAGAACTTGAAGAACATGGAGGCTTAAATGATCCAGCTGCAGGAAGCAAGCACCTGCCCCAGAGCAAGGGCTGAGACCACCTGCTTCTTGCCCCACCTCCCATTCTGGGACCCGAGGCCTCTCATAGCCTACAAGACTGTGCTGTAAATAACTAGAGCTAGGGAAGACCAACAGGAGCCATTTTGGACTCAGTTCCACCATGTTGCAGTGAGTCCAGCCTCTGGGGCAATATTGGCCATTGCTATTGTTCAAGACTTATATTGCACTAGGTGGGATTGGGGGTGGTTGTGCGACTTTGTTGGGGAGGGGGGTGCGCGTGTGTGAGTGTGTTATTCCTTTAGACTGTAAGGATCCCTTCAAATTGTAAACTCATTGTGGGCAGGAAGTGTCTACCAACTCTGTTATATTCTACTCTCTCAAATGCTTAGTACAGTGCTGTGCACACAATAAGCTCTCAAGAAATAATAATAATAATAATAATGTTGGTATTTGTTAAGCGCTTACTATGTGCCGAGCACTGTTCTAAGCGCTGGGGTAGACACAGGGGAATCAGGTTGTCCCACGTGGGGCTCACAGTCTTAATCCCCATTTTACAGATGAGGTAACTGAGGCACCGAGAAGTTAAGTGACTTGCCCAAAGAAATACTATTGATGGGTTGATTTTCTATTTGTCAATTCATTCATTAATTCGTTCATATTTTTTGAGCATTTACTGGATGCAGAGCACTGTACTGAGTGCTTGGGAGAGTATATAACAACAATAAACAAACACATTCCCTGCCCACAATGAGTTTATAGTCATCAATTATCCCATCCCACCACCAGCTATTGTTCTCTTGGAAGGAGTGTGCAAATGACATTTTGCTGAATTTAGTTTCTAGCAATAGCAGAAATGTAATGGGGTTGAAAATAGAGTCATGCCTTGTGAGAATTTGTAAATTTTGGGAGTGTGTGTGTGTGTGTGTGTGTGTGTGTGTGTGAACATTTGCTGTATAACCATAATCATTTGCTGCTTTATAAAGAATAAAATGATCCATACTCTAGGCAATGAAGAAAAGTTCACTTGGTAAGAGTGTCATTTTTTTCCCCCAAATGTACTAAAAATACAAAAAAAAGTCATGTTTATTTAAAAGTTTTGCAGAAGACTTTTCACTAACCTGAAAGCTGCATTCTAAAATAAATGATCCCATCCACTTTTCAAATATAAAAAAATTTTCTTTGTGCTAGTGGAAACAGAAACATAAAAGAAAATGTCAAAACTTTCAAGCATTCTTTGGCAATGTGCCAATGAATCTCTAAAAATTGTAGGAGGAACGTTTGGGCCTACCTAACCCTAACGTATAGGCCTACCTAACCCTCATCACACTCCTACTGATAAACCAGTACTCTCCCAAGAGCTTAGTACAATGGTCTGCACACACTAAGCACTTAATAAATAGCACTGATTGATTCATTTTAGAGCCAATTAGCTAACATAAAAAGTCAGAGAGCATTAGTTGCATCTCTGAGCCTATCTAAACCACATCAGCACAACCACACGATTTTGAAATTTCCTAATATTGTGATATTACTGGGGATTCTTAGCCCTAATCCCATCTAAAATACTCCTGAGAGTCACTTTAAAAATTCTGGACTTCCATTAAGCTCCACTAGGTCCTCAAGCCCTTCAGGTCTTCCCTTCACCAAACTGGCAGGTTGGGGAGTCTTGTGTAGTGAAACAAAAACTCCTCACTTTTGGCTTCAAAGGTCTCCATCACGTGGCCCCCTCCTACTTCACCTCACTTCTCTCCTTCTACGGCACACCCTGTACATTCTGCTCCTTTGCCGCTATCCTCGTCACGGTGCCTTGTTCTTGCCTATCCCTCCATCGACCCCTGGCCCATGTCCTACCACTGACCTAGAATGCCCTCCCTCCTCACATCTGCCAAACTAACTTTCTTTCCCTCTTCAAAGCCCTAATGAGAGCTCACCTCCTCCAGAAGGCCTTCCCAGATTGAGCCCTCCCTTTTCTTCTGCCCTTACTTTCCTCCCCATTTCCCCTCTCCACACCTGCTCTTCCCCCTTCCCCTCCACAGTACTTGTACATATTTGTATATATCATTTATTATTCTATTTTATTAATGATGTATATATTTATCTCACATGGCTCAGTGGAAAGAGCCTGGGCTTAGGAGTCAGAGGTCATGGGTTCGACTCCCGGCTCTGCCACTTGTCAGCTGTGTGACTGTGGGCAAGTCACTTCACTTCTCTGTGCCTCAGTTACCTCATCTGTAAAATGGGGATTAACTGTTGAGCCTCATGTGGGACAACCTGATGACCCTGTATCTACCCCAGTGCTTAGAACAGTGCTCTGCACATAGTAAGCGCTTAACAAATACCAACATCATTATTATTATTATTATTATTATTATTGATAGTATTGATGCCCGACTACTTGTTTTGTTTTTTTCTGTTTCCCCTGTTTAGACTGTGAGCCCGTTGTGGGTCAGGGATTGTCTCTATCTGTTGCTGAATTGTACATTCCAGGAGCTTAGTACAGAGGTCTGCACACAGTAAGCACTGAATAAAAAAGAAAGAAAGAGAGAGAGAGAGAGAGAGAGAGAGAGAAAGAGAGAAAGAGAGAAAAAGAGAGAAAAGAAAGAGAGAGAGAAAGAGAGAAAAGAAAGAAAAGAAAGAAAAGAAAGGAAAGAAAGGAAAGAAAGGAAGGAAAGGAAGGAAAGGAAGGAAAGGAAGGAAAGGAAGGAAAGGAAGAAAAGAAAGAAAAGAAAGAAAAGAAAGAAAAGAAAGAAAAGAAAGAAAAGAAAGAAAAGAAAGAAAAGAAAGAAAAGAAAGAAAAGAAAGAAAAGAAAGAAAGAAAGAAAGAAAGAAAGAAAGAAAGAAAGAAAGAAAGAAAGAAAGAAAGAAAGAAGGAAAGAAAGAAGGAAAGAAAGAGAGAAAGAAATGAAATGAAATGAAATGAAATGAAATGAAATCCCTGCAACCATATAGCTGGCACAATCTCATCTCATTCTGAAGTGGTTTCCCCGAAGACATAAGCAGCATTATTATTGCTATTATGAATCATAGTTATTGAGCACTTACTGTGTGCAAAGCACTGTACTAAGTCTTGGGAGAGTACAATATAGCATCAGACACATTCCCTGCCCACAACAAACTCAGCATCAGGAATATCCTACCATTTTCTCCTCCAGGGGTCAGATACTAGAAAGCTTGTGGAGAAAGTACGTAGTAAGCGCTCAATAAATACTATTGAATGAATGAATGAATGAGTGTGAAGGTAATTTGAAGTGACCACCACAGTACCCTCCACACCTCTGCCACTCTAGAATAACTTGGGGAAGATGCCACCCCACTTGGTAGAAGAGTTTGGGGGGTATGCAGGAAGACAGCACAAATGGAACCTGTTAATCATTCAATCACCCAGTCCATTACAAAGGACTGTGAATTAATTTACTGGCTGGAATCCTTGTTCCTATGAGGCTTAAATGACTTTTCCATTTTTATTTTGACAAAAATGGAAGAATACTAGTGACCAAGAGACTATTTTTGATAACTTAAAGACAAAGCTTCTAATATGAAGCAGCATGGCTTAGTGGCAAGAGCACGGACTTGGGAGTCAGAGGATGTGGGTTCTAATCCTGATTCTGCTACTTGTCCGCTGTGTGACTTTGAGCAAATCACTTAACTTCTCTATGCCTCAGTTACCTCATCTGTAAATGGGGATTAAGACTGTGAGCCATATGTGGGACAACCTGATTTACCTTGTATCTACACCAATGCTTAGAACCGTGCTTGGCACATAGTAAGCGCTTAACAAGTACTATTATTATTATTTTTATTTACACTGCTATTCGTGTCAAATAATAGAATAATTTAATGAACGCAAATAGCCCAAACTGATCAATTTGGTGTGATGAATATAGATATATTGAACTTCCACTTCCCTTAAATACCTCTCTTTTTAGTTTTTCTGTGTAGACCCTATCCAAGAACCAATCTTTAAATTGTTAATCATGCTGAGTTTTTTTGCAGTCTGAAAGCTAGGAAACATTAAAATTTGGAAAGTTGGATTGTGTATGCATATTTTATAATTTAATTATTACCCCAGTAAATTAAACAAGGTAAGTTGTTACGTAGTTTTACATTTCATTCCCTTGAAACCATGCTCTAAGGCCAAGGATGAATTTGGTTTGTCGAGTGAGGAGCATATGTTGTTGGTTTTGAAAATCATATTTGTTTTCAGATTACTTAAACAAATTAATTCTCAGTAATTAATAAAGAATTCTGTCTGTGGAATTAGGGATAATCAGACAATTTTGCATTACTGAATTTAAGCTTTTTAAATCAATATATTTTAAATAATTTATTAAATATATTTCACTTCCTACCTGATAAATCTTTTTTTTTTCATCTATTTGTTCTGTCTCTTGATCTTAAGGGAAGCAACATGGCTTAGTGGATAGAGCATGGGCCTGGGAGTCAGAAGGAGCCTGGGCTCCAAACCCGGTTCTCCCATATGTCTGCTGTGTGACCTTGGGCAAGTCACTTAACTTCACTGGGCTTCAGTTACTAATCTGTAAAATGAGGATTAATAGTGGAGCCTCATTGAGTACAGGGACTGTGTCCAACCCGATTAACTCGTATCTACTCCAGCATTTAAAACAATGCTTAACACATAGTAAGCACTCAATAAGTACCATAATAATGGTTAATTATTAATAATTATTAATTATCATTATTAATAGATCGAAACCTTCTCATGAAATTACCCACCAGGAGCTTGATGCAACAAAGAAGCAAATAGAACCATATGAAGAAAATCTGTTCATAAAAATGTTTTCATGATTATAAAATGCATTTAAAAAATATAATAAATTCATCTAATTTGGGGAGTAGCATATTCTCCGTGTGTGTGTGTGTGTAGTTGTCTTTAATATTTGAAAAGAATGCCACTTATGTGAAATTCACCTTTAAGGTCTGTGTGTTGACTGTAAAGGCCAGTGGCGTCACAGTCAATCAGTCAATCAGTGAATGATATTTATGATTACTATGTGCAGAACAGTGTACCAAACACTCAGCTCTAACACACTGTGTACAGACTGACCCTTTCTTTGTTGTTTATAATCTGGTTTCTGTCCCTTTCTTGATCTTTCTCCATTGTCATGACCTTCTTCTTGCTAAATCTAATGGAATCTATTCTGAACCATTCCATCTCCATCCCTCAGCTGCATTGGAAAACACACTCTTCTACTGGAAAAAATTGTCTATGCTTGATTTCTCTAACACATTTCTCTTCTTGGTCTTTTTTGCCAACTAGTCTTCTTCCACCAAACCTGTTACTGGAGGTATCCTTCTAGGTCTTCATCTCTTCAATCTGACACATCATCATGACTTCAACTATCACCTCTGTGCTGATGGCTTCCAAATATATCTCATGCACATGGACCTTTCTCTTTCTCTGAAATCTCACGTGTTCCTGTCTCCAGGGCATGACTGCAGGAATATTCCAACAGCACCTCAAGCTCAGTATGTGCAAAAACTGAAGTTCTCATCTTCCCTTTTAAAAGTAATTCCATTAACCTTCCCATCACAGTTCATTCATTCATTCATTCATTCAATCATATTTATTGAGCATTTACTGTGTGCATACTGTACCAAGTGCTTGGGAGAATACAATATAACAGTAAACAGATGCATCCCCTGCTCACAAGTTGGCAGTCTATTGCGAAGACAAACAATATAAATAAGTAAATTACAGATATGTATATAAGTGCTGAGGGGTTGGGATGGGGGATGAATAAAATGAGCAAGTCAGGGTGATACAGAATGGAGTGGGAGAAGAGGAAAGGAGGGCTTAGTCATAGAAGGCTTTTTGGATAAGCTGTGCCATAAATAAGGCTTTGAAGGGGAAGAGAGTAATTGTCTGATTTGAGGAGGGAGGGCATTCCAGGCTAGAGGCAGGATGTGGGTGAGAGGTTAATGGCGAGATACATGAGATCTAGGTACAGTGAAAATGTTACAGTTGCCAAACAACTTCATCTTTCCCACCTCTGGCATTATCCTTTGTCTCTTCCTTTCTTCTTCTATTATAACCCAATAGCTCTCTTTATTCCTCTCAACATAACCTTTGTACTGCACCTCATTCTGAGGAGAGAAATCCTGTGTGTTTCCTCCTCAACATTTCCAGGAATTGCTCTTTACCCTACTTCCAAATGAACCCCATATTGTGATGACCTAGGAAACAGATTACAAGTTGGAAATTCAAGGGTAGATATTAATCAATTTAGGAAATTAAGTCTTAACAGAAATGATGTCATGCATAAATGAAAGTCATTTCAAATATATTCAGAAATAACTTACAATGAAATATATAAACAATGTTGAGGAGTTACTTATTGGACAAAAGTGGATCTTAAAAAACTCGAAAGTAGAAGACATGAGAAACAGCATGTAGAAACACTGTAGGCTAGTGAAAAGAGGAAAGAGCACAGGCCTGGGAATTAGAGGATCCAGGTTCTTATCTCAGCTCCACCACTTGTCTGATATGTGACCTTAGGAAATTTTGTACAATGGAAATTAAGACTGTGAGCCCCACACAGGACATGGACTGCACAACTTTATTAGCATGTATTTATCCCAGCACTCAGTGCAGTACTGGGCATGTAGTAAGCCCTTAACAAATACCAGAAAAATGAGGTGAACCTATATTGGAAAATATATTCATAGTCATATATTGAAAAGCATAAGACGACTATATTATGCTGTTGATTGGCATAATTGAGCATAATGATATAAATTATTAACAACAAGCTAAAATAATTAACATTGAAATCTTTCTCTTTTGTGTCACTTTTCCTTGCACCCATTTGCATGCATAGTAGGGCATTGCCATAAAAACTGAAATTCTTTTTCAGAGCACATATTTATAATCAATATTGATCAGTAGTCTAGGAAAGTAGGAGACCTGGAAAACCATGGCATGACCCCTAGTATAATGTATGTTAGTAAGGATTCTAAATGACAGCCAAGACTAATTCTGTCCAGAAAAAATAGTAATAAAAATTATTCAGGTCCCAGGACAGTTTTCAGGCTATCAGAAAAGTTGAAGTACATTTTAAAAATTAAAGAATATTTGTTTTGAGAACCTTGAAGTTAGGAAACTAGAATGAAATTTCACAGAAGGCAAGGACCCTATTTATCAACTCTACTGTTCTTGGATCTCTGACCTCTGAGCATTTGATATTTACCCACCTTCAGCCCCACAGAACTAAGGTACATAGCTATAAATTTTATATTCTATTTATTTATATTAATACCTGTATCCTCTTGTAGACAGTAAGCTTGTTATGAACAGGAAATGTGGCTACCCAATCTGTTGTATTGTAGTCTCCCAAGCACTTAGTATAGTGCTCTGCACATTGTAAGTGCTCTAAAAATGCCATTATCAATGATGATTACTCTCCCAAGTGCTTTTAACAGGGCTTTGCACACAGTATAAGCTTAATAAATAGCACTGATGATTGATTGGAAAAGGTCAAAGTGGTCAAACAAGTTAACGAGTAGATTAGATGTCAGTTAAACTATGGAACAGATTCACATAGAGTGAATAGCCTATTCTTACTTAGCAATAATAATTTCAGAGAGATAATGACATATTCTTCAGTTCTCCTTTGTTGCAAGATGGGATGTTGACTCTCTGCTCAATATTTTTCAGAGTATCTTGCTCTGAAGATAGGTAGCTGATTTCTATGCTTGTGTCTTACAATATGAAACATAACTATTCCCCTATCAAACTCATACACCATGCTGGATGCCTGTGGTCCATTTCCTGCCAACTCTTAGTCCAGGCCTGGCAAGGATCATGTGAGGTGATAATTGAGACCAGTTTATAGCAAAATAATAATAATAATAATAGCATTTGTTAAGCTCTAGCTAAATACCAAGCACTTTTCTAGGTGCTGCAGTAGATACAAGGTAATAAGACTGTCCCAAGTGGGACTCACAGTCTTAATCCCAATTTTACAAATGAGGTAACTGAGGCACATAGAAGTTGAGTGACTTTCTCAAAGTCACACAGTTGACAAGTGGCAGAGCCAGGATTAGAAACCATGACCTCTGACTCCCAAGCCCGTGCTCTTTCCACTAAGCAACACTGATGAAGCAAGAGCACCTCATGAGCATTCATATATATGTTTATTCAATCATTCATCACTCTAATGAAGGACCATGCCTACTAACTCTGTTGTATTCTCCCAAGCACTTAGTACAGTGCTCTGCATACAATAAGTGTTCAATAAACTCCATTGATTTATAGTAGATAATTTTATGTTTAGAGTGTGAGCTTCTTGTGATCTGTGAATGTATAACTACTTTATTCTGTACTTCCTAAGCATCTAGTAGAAGTCACTGCACGGAAGAATGCTCATATTTCCATTACTAATAGTAATGAAGTGTTTTAGCATCTGTGACCTTATTCCATCCAGTTGTAAGACTAGAAGAAGCCCACTGGAATCACCAGACATATGAAAAGACAGGCATCCTGAGTAGCACTTTGGTCCAGCACCTCAGCTGCCTATTATTGAATGAATAATAGAAGGTTATTATTAGGGTAGGGTGACTATAGTATTGGACCAAGATTGACTTTTAGCTAGTGTGATCTGATGTATTAGGCTCAAGTCCCATGGAACCATGAAGTTCCACAGGGACCCACGAAATGCTACTCCTAAACTTGCTACTCCTAAAATGCTACTCCTAAACTATATCCCTTTAAAGACGATGAAACTCCTCATTTCAGGTGCATGAGTTCACCCCCAAATCTGTGGTGAATATTCATTATAATGCTTAAAACAGTGACATGCACATACTAAGTATTAAATAAATACTAAGGATGAGAGTTAAAGAACACCTTGGTCACTGCTCTGAGGGAACTAAATAATCAGATAGCATGATAGATGGATCATCATCAGTATTTATTAAATACCTATGGGCTTCAGAATACCATACCAGGATAGTAATAGTAGTAGTAATAATAGTGTTTATTAAGCACTTTTGGTGTGCAGAGCACCGTATTACAAGCTGGTTAAAAGTATACAGGTGGGAATTAGACACAGACTCTGTCTTCCAACAGGCTGAATCTTGGTAGTACATAATAATAGCAAAAGCCATGGGTCACACCCTAAGGAGATTCCAACCTTGTGAGAGAGACAAGCAGACAAAATTATAAATGCACAAGAGGAATACACATTGAGTATTCACTCATTCATGCAATCATATTTATTGAGCACCTACTCTATGCAGAACACCGTACTATTTGGGAGAGCACAAGGTAACAGTAAACATTCCCTGCCCACAAAGTGTTTACAGTCTAGAGAGGGAGACAGACATAAATAAATTACAAAGAGAATAAATGATAAATACAAATAGAACAAATTAGACAATTAAGTAAATCAGTAAATAAATGAATAATATAGACAGTTACACTCATGATTGCTGTCAGAAGTTGATGGGATGACTTGACCAGAAGGTGAAAAAACCTGAGAAATGCCTTCTGGAGGAAATAAATTTTTAGACTAGTTTTTGTTTGACATGGAAAGAAATGGAAGTAGTGCAGTAAATAAGAGGAGCCCTTCCATAACACAAGCTGATATATTTATTATGGTTTATTTTAATGGTAAAACTAAGAAACAGTGAAATACCCAGGAAAAGATTGAAACAAATATACTTCATGGGTCTGACTGTAAACTTCTTAAACATGATCCAAATGTATACTCATATTCTGCACAAATGAAAACCATATCTATTACATTTTTCAACAGGGACTTGGCAATTCATCATATTAGAGCATAAGGTCATTATAATGTGTATGGCGACATAATGCCACAGTACTCAAGATGATGAAATGCCAGCTACCAGCCAACATTTAAAGAGATATGAGCTTATTTTCAGAATGCCAAATTGCTAAATAAAGTTTCTGGACAAGATATATTACCTGAAATGAGGAAGTAGACTAGTGATTGAAAACTCCATTTCAACAATGTATCTCATTTTGTTCAGATAATGTTTCATTACCCTTTTGCTGGTCAAGTACCGATGTAGGAAAATCACGATATTTTATAATACAGAATATAAAATTTTGAAAACGCACCATTGTAATCCCATATGAATCTTATTTTGAGATTCCTGATTTCATAATGCTAACTGAGGTACAGAGAAGTTAAGTGACTTGCCCAAAATCACTCAGCATGGAAGTGGTAGAACTGGAATTAGAATCCAAGTCCTCTGACTCCCAAGTCCAGGATCTTTCCAGGAGGTTATGCTAATCTAGCCAAGTCAGATATGCTAATCTATCCCAGGCAATTGACTCAGTTTTTTACTGTGATGTATTTGTCCTCTTTACTTTTGATTTCTCAATTTCTATACTATTAAACTAACTGACCTACCATATGGCAATATTTTTTCAGTCAACTGATTCCCTCAACTGGAAGAGAAGCAGAACGGTTTAATATATAGAGCACAGGCCTATGAAAGACCTGTATTCTAATCCTGGCTCCACCACATGTCTGCTGTATGACCTTAAGGAAGTCACTTAATTTCTCTGGGCCTCAGTTACCTCACCTATAAAATGCAGATTAAGAGTGTGAGCCCCATGTGTGACATGGACTGTGTCCAACTTGATTAACTTGTATCTACTTTAGCACTTAGAATAATAATGATGGCATCTGTTCTAAAAGCTGGGTTAAATACAAGGTATTCAGGTTGACCCACATGGGGCTCACAGTCTTAATCCCCATTTTACAGGTGAGGTAACTGATGCACACAGAAGTGACTTGCCCAAAGTCACACAATTGGCAAGTAGAGGAGCTGGGATTAGAACAGTGCTTGCACGTAGTGCTTAAAAATACTGTAATTATCATTATTATTATTACCGTAATTTATTTTAATGTCGATCTCCCAGTTAGATTGCAACCTCCTTTAGGGCCCAGGGATGAGGCCACCAACTCTACTGTATTGTCCTCCCACAAGCTTTTGTATAGTTCTTTGCACAGAATAAGGGCTCAGTAAATACGATTGATTGACTGATTGATTATATCACAGAAGGATAATATCTCTATAATTCTTCTTTGCAGTTATCAGTTGGAATGACTGGGACCTATGCTCCTTCATCACATCTCAGTCCATGAGTGTAATTAAACAGTCTATTTTTATGATAGTGGTCTCTATCCATAATACTTGAGTTATTTTCCCAGTCATCCTGCTTTTCCAGATGCACAAAAAACAAAACAAAATAATTCTATAAGGAGAATATATGCTCACAATGCCTCCCCAATAAAATTTTAAAAGGAAGTTGATAATTATTAAAATAAGACAATATTTTCTAATTTTACATCTTTATTTTCTAACAATTCATAAAGGATTTATTAGTTTTCCACAATAGCTAAAATGTTCTGCAAAGATGACATTGTGACCTTAAGTGTCTTAGGCAGAAAAAAACCCTGCTTTCTTGAACTAAATTGGCATATGTTTAATGTTTGCTATAATGATTATGTAAGTAATGGTTATGATTAATGATAATGGATTAATAAATGTAATTAAGTCTTTTACAAAAGTGTAAAACTAAAATAATCTTAAAGGCGGATCACTCTCTCAGTTTTCAAGAAATGTCTTCAGTGTCCTCACTCATTTATGCACTGATAGAATAGTTTTTCCTTGTCATCCATGATCTAATGTCTATTACTTTGATGTTTAAATTACATCAGATATATGTATAACATGTAAATAAGGTAGTGTAACTTGAAATAGGTAATATCATCAGGGGAAAGAAAGATGTTCCTGGACCTGGACTGCAATCACCATTGTACCTACCTAGATGTCTGGATTAATACTTAACTTAAAGAAAAGTATTCATAAATCT
Organism: Ornithorhynchus anatinus; assembly: GCF_004115215.2. Taxonomy (NCBI): domain Eukaryota; kingdom Metazoa; phylum Chordata; class Mammalia; order Monotremata; family Ornithorhynchidae; genus Ornithorhynchus; species Ornithorhynchus anatinus. Next base: position 116,305,453 of record NC_041729.1, read on the forward strand.
CTCATAGTATTCTCACTTCTACTATGATATATACATTTCTCTACATATGACACATACATTCCATCTTTCAAAGAATCATAATTCACAAAGATTCTAACCATAGTCAATTCATGTGCTTCCTGAAAACATATTAAGATAAATTTAGTAGAGAGGCTCTATGGTTAATTGCCTTAAATAGATTCTGAGTCAAAAGATCACACATTATCCAGGCTTTCAGCTTTGTTAGGACTGACCTCTGTAGTTTGACTGATCACTACTTCTTTGAAACTTGTTTTACACTTCCAGATCTTTGATGCCCCCAATAATCAATCAATTTCATGAGTGCTTACTCTGTGAAGACAATATACAAACTGCTTGGGAGAGTGCACTGTAACAGAATTGCTAGACATGTTGTTCACTGTCCGCAAGGCCACATGGTCTAGAAGAGGAGCTTTTCACTCGAAAGAAGGTATTTACAGCCTAGAGGGGGAGCTAACAGTTTAGCAGGGGAGCTTCCAGTCTAAAGGATTCAGGTGAGCACGTATGTATGCCATAACTGGGAGGCATGTGCTATATTAACAGATGGCAAGGATATATGAAATTTAGAGGTTCAATAGTGTAGTGGCTAATGCTCCAAGCACAGAAATGAGCCTGAGCACTTCACTGGGACCTTCAGCCATATCTGCTACACCAGCTCCACTTTTCAAAATACTGAACCATTTACAAACTTCTATTCAGCCCATAATTTTTGTAGTGTATAAGTCGTTAGTTGAAAATGCTAGTAGTTTTTTTTATTTTACAAAATAATGCTTAATGATATCTCCTCTCATTCTATTTCATCAGAATATGTAGAAATTAAGTAAATAAAATTCCCAGAAAATGTTGAACATATTTAAGTGAGGTGCTGGAAAGCTGTAATAAAAGATTATGTCTGACTGGGTGGATATTGTTCAGTTTTTATTTAAACACTGAACATACAAGAAATTTGTAAAGTCATCTTTCACTTTAGTGTACCCAATGGTATGGAATTAAGCTTTCAGTAAATAAATAGAGTTGAATTGTATTGAATTTTTTTCATAATATATACAATGCCCCAGTTATGATGGCAATTTTGAAACTAAAAACTCAATCAGTTCTATCTAATCAGAAACAAAAGCCAGGTTGGGTTGGGGGTAGAGTGCAAATCTGTTTCCAAGGCAGAATGTTCTCATTGATACTGATAAACGCTCACTTTGTTTAGGGACCAATTTTCCCTGAGTGATTTATTACTTGCATATTCAATTCCAAATATGCAATAAATGAGTAAATTGTTCTAATTCATATTTTATAAAATTATTTGATCCAATGGATTTGCTCAAGGAGATACTGTGCAGAGTGTTAGATATGACAGCCAGTAACTATTTATTTTTTTCCTTTATTGCTGCATACTAAAATTTTCACAACAAATTCTGGTACTGGTCTCTCATCCCTTCATAAATGTAGCTAACCAATATTTCTTGTCAAATCTCTGTGGTTTCATGCTATAAATTGTTGTACAGTTATTTCTGTTACAACACATTTTTGGTTTTGTTATGCAGTTTGGAAAGAGCATCAAGGAAGGATTAGGGAACATTCTTTCTACAATACGAGTTTGTTTAGGTTATACTATGATCCACAAATTGTCTCAAGTAGATTTGATGTAGGAAGAAATTGTTTGTGCATATGATTGTGCCTTCAGTGAAGGTATGTGAATGACATGCTTCCCTGCCTTTTAAACTGTACATATAATGCACTCAGTTCAGCCATGTGGGTTTTAACTATGAATTTTGTTAGAAGGCTGTAAAGAAATTGAAAAATATTCATTAAACAGTGGAAGCATGTTTCAGTATGGCATACTAAAGTGTCAAATCAATCAATCCTTCAGTTGTATTTATTAAATACTTACAGTGTGCAGAGCACTATTCTAAGCACTAAACTCATTAATCAGGTTATGGAGAGGCTATTCAGTTCCAATAATCATGCTTTCACCCTAAGCAGGTGTTTTAGGTTTTCAGTGACCCAATCAATGGTATTCATTGAGCACCTACTATGTGCAGAGCACTTTACTAAGTGCTTGGGAGAGTACAAATAAAACTGAGTTAGTAGATAAATTACCTGCCCTCAACACACTTCCATTCTAGAGTGGGAGACAGACATTGATATAAATAAGTAATTTATAATATGTACTTTGGAAATATGTACAAAAATGATGGGTTAAGTGTTGGGTGAATAGCAGATGTCCAAATGTCACATATCCAAGTGCATAGAAGACATAGAAGGGTAAGGGAGCCAGGGAAAAGAGAGCTTAATTTGGAAATGTCTCTTGGAGAACTTGTGACCATAATGATATTTTGAAGGTGGGGAGAGTAGTGGTCTGGTGTATGTGGATGAGGAGGTTTCCAGGATAGGGGGAGTACTTGGGAAAGGGGTCAGCAGAGAGACGAGATTAGGGCACAGTGTTTAAGATGGCAATAGAGGATCAAAGTGTGCGGTCTGGGCTATAATAGATCAGTGAGGTGAGTTGAGAGGGAGGAGTGGGGCATGAGGGAGGGGTGGGATATGGTGTAAACCTCCCCTTGTCTCAGTTTTTGGCTCCTGCCTTGCCGAGTGGGTGCTGAATTGATCGGCAGCCCTTCTGTCTGGCACAGAGGTGTATGTATGTGGTGAGAGGCAGGGAGGTTGAAGGGGTAGGCCAAGGATTCAACATACCTTTCTTAATTACAATAATAATGTTATTTGTTAAGAGAATACTATATGGCAGGCACTTTAAAAAGCACTATGGTGCATATAAACAAATCAGGTTGGACACAGTCCCTGCCCCCATGGGTCTCACAGTCCCAATCCCCATTTTACAGATGAGGTAACACAGGCACAGAAAAGTGAAGTGACTTGCCCAGAGATCTATATTCCCCTTCAGGAGGGTATTGGGGGATGTCAGCAACCCTTAAACTTTGAAGTGGCTTAGGAGAGGTTGCCCCAACTCAGACCTCTGGCACCACTGCTGGTGCCACTTACAGCCAGCTCTCAACTCTACTGCCATGACCGCCATTTTGGCAAGTTTCACTTATAAAAGTATAGGGAAACAGGAAATTTAACTCTACTTTGCAGTTGCACTGATGGTAACAAAATTGAGGCTTATGAGGAAAGTCATATAGCAAATTGGAGAATTTTCAAAAATCTAGTTATAATTCAAGGGTACTATATTCATTCAGTCATTCAACTGTATTTACTGAGTGCTTACTGTGTGCAGAGCATTGTACTAAACACTTGGAAGAGTATAATACAATAACAAACAACTTCCCTGCCCACAGTGAGCTTACAGTCTGGGGGAAGGGACAGACATCAATCCAAATAAATTACAGACATGTACATAAGTGCTTTGGGGCTGGGAAGGGAATGAACAAAGGGAGCAAATCAGGATGATGCAGAATGAGGAGAAGAGGAAAGAGGGGGCTTAGTCAGGCAGAAAAGGGCTCCTGGAGGAGATATGCCTTTAATAAGGCTTTGAATGTCAAATTTGAGGAGGGAAGATGTGCAAGGCCAGAGACAGAATATAGGCTGGGTTCAGCAGTGAGATAGCTGAGGTCAAGACACAGCGAGAAGGTTAGCATTAGAGGAGTGATGTGTGTGGGCAGGATTATAAGGGCAGGGTCCTTATAAGGGCAGGGCAGGGTCGATAAGCAGCGTGGCTTAGTGGAAAGAGCACGGGCTTTGGAGTCAGAGGTCATGGGTTCGCATCCTGGCTCAGCCACTTGTCAGCTGTGTGACTTTGGGCAAGTCACTTAACTTCTCGGTGCTTCAGTTACCTCATCTGTAAAATGGGGATTAAGACTGTGAGCCCCAAGTGGGTCAACCTGATTCCCCTGTGTCTACCCCAGCGCTTAGAACAGTGCTCAGCACATAGTAAGCGCTTAACAAATACCAATATTATTATTATTAGTATTCTCAGTGCCTCAGTTACTTCATCTCTACAATGGGGATTAAGACTGTGAACCTCACATGGGTCAATGTGACTTCCTAATATCTATCTCTGGGCTTAGAACTCCGCTTGGCACATAGTATATGCTTAACAAATACTATAATTATTATTATAGTAAGAGAGTAATGGGGTGTGGTAGGAGGGGGCTAGGTGGTAGAATGCTTTAAAGCCAATGGCAAGGAAATTTTGTGTAATGCGGAGGTGGATGGGCAAACACTGGAGGTTTTTGAGGAATGGGGTGACATGTCCTGAATGTTTTTGTAGAAAAATGATCTGGGCAGCAGAGTGAAGTATTGACTGGAGTGGGGAGAGACAGGGAGCTGGGATGTTAACTAGGAGGCTGATGCAGTAATCCAGGTGGGGTAGGATAAGTAATTGTATTAATACGGTAGGAGTTTGGATGGAGAGGAAAGGACAAATTTTAACGTTGTTGTGATGGTGGGACCAACAGGATTTAGTGATGGTTTGAATAGGTGGGTTGAATGAGAAAGAGCAGTCAAGGATAACATCAAGGTTCTGGGCTAGTGAGACAGGAAGATGATGGTGCCACCTACAGTGATGTGAAAGTCAGGGGGAGGACAGAATTTTGAGATGTCTTTGTGTCCTTACAAAGAAGGACATAAGATACTATTTAGATTCACCCCATGTGGAAGATATCAGTTTGCTTTAGGTCAGAGAAAAATTTTCAACATCACTGGCATAAATTTTAAATTCCAAAGAGAGTTATTAGGTACTCATCTGAAAGGGTGAAGAAGTGCATCTCCAGAGTCCCTTACATCCCTAGGAGTCTTTGATCCTCTCTGAAAACCCTGCACTGTAATGCATAGAGGCATAGCTATTGATCATTTTCTCATTATAGTTTCTTCAGTTCAGTAAGAGAAATAATGACAAGCATATCCCTTCAAAAACAGTAGCAGCTATTCCTAGTGGTGCTCTGCCTTTTTACATATGTTTTCTTTTCTTTGTTAATCTTTTATTTCTTGAGATCTACCAACACTGTTGTATTGTACTCTTTCAAGTGCTTAGTATAGCGTTCTGCACATAGTAAATGCTCAACTGATTGATTGATTGACTAGGACTGATTAAAATTACTGGGATATGTGGTATTTCTGAAAATAGTACTCAACAAATTCACAGTAAGTTTTATATATTACACTAATGCAATAACGTCTATTCTAAATTAATAATATAGGCCAGTGGGATAGGATACTGGAAGAGACTGCAAAACCATCTTCCTTCGTGCAAATTTTAGTAGACATTGTTATTCAAATGCATAGAATGATTAAGATGTAGTCTACCTGGATGCAGAGGGATGGATTTAGTGATCTTCAGAATAGTATGTTTATTATTAAAGAACAGTGCTCGGCACATACTAAGTGCTTACATACCATCATTATGTTTATTACTTTATCCCTCCCCTAAAATAATTAATGAACTCAGTTAAAGCCATTCACTGGCTTAAAAGAAAAATAATAGTTGCCAGTGAATTCATCCAGTCTGACCTTTAGCAGCTCACCTTAAAGTCCAGATTGTAAAACATTTAAGGGACATGAAATTTCCATTGGTAGATTTATAAACTGATGATTATCTTTAACAGTGGCCGTTTGTAGAAATTGCATTAGACTATCATCACTTTAAGTTAGACACCATTTCGGGGATGTAGGGTTATCATATATAAGGTTGTCACATCTATGTCTAGAATGTAGTCTTTGGTATAGTCTCAACATCTATACTTGTTTAAAAACAACAATCCTCGCTGCAGTAAAAATGTATTTGCACTAAATATTTAATAGCCACTATAATCACATAGAACTTTTTTTTTCTTAGGAATTAGTTTGCTAGAGGATATGCCTACAATACAATACATACAATAAAATGTAACCACAGTTCAACTTGCCAACTGTCATATTAAAAAGTTAGGCATATTTAATAGGTTTAGCAGAGACTAAGACTAAACTGCAGTGGCTCTGTGAGGAGGTGAAAGAGCGAGAGAAGAAAGAGAGAAAGCTAAGACACCAACTATTGCTGAGCAGACAGCAACTCAAGGATCTGACCCAGAACAAAGAATTTGAGCGTCAGTCACCGTTCAAACAAATACAGAGACAGGATCAACTTCTGGGAGAAATACATCGTGAAAAGAAAGGTGTGTTATTTACTTCAAATATACCCAACTGTGCATGTATCCCAAGAATCATAAGATTGAGAGAGACCTCACAAAGTCATTTTAATTCCCCTGATGGAAATGCACCAAAACCTTTCTCTCATCCTTTCTGGTGTTTTGTGTGTGGATGCCCCTTTTTAATGTAGATGAACAGCATAAGCATTGAGAAGGAGGGTTTTGCATTATGGAGTAGTCATTTAAGAACCCTAATCTGGTGATTCAGTTGTGTCCTCCTTGGAAACAGATTTTGTTTCCTCTTGGTTAAATGAACAAATCTTCAACTGGCTGAGCAATACACAGATTTGCAGATTGGAGAGGGGACTTAGTAATTTGATCATTCAGGTTTGAAACATTTCAATATATTGAGTATTTGAAACATATTTTGACCTGAAGGAAGGTTAGAGGTTATAGAGGTGAGTGTGAAGTAACTCAGCAAGTATCTCACATTATTTGCATTCGTATTCTTTCAATCATTTAATGATGCAGGGCTTTATCATAAAACTTGCCAATTTAGAAAAAACAAGTTTTAATGTACCCTTTCACTGTATAAAATGTCACGCCCAAAGAACTTTTAAAAATCTTTCCTCCCTTCTCATTTCAACTCTCAAATACTTTTCAGTGTGCACAGCAGTGGACTGGGAAGGCAAATGACAAAAGGTTCTCTTGTTCTTTAAGACAGGCCCATGGCATTTGATTAGAAACACTGATAACCCTGCAATTCTGAAGTAAACCTGTTAATGAAAATGAATTGCTTCCATTTATATCTGGTACCAACCTTGCCTTTATTCTCATTCTTTGAAATACCTTCGGGAAGCAATATGGTCTAGTGGCTAGAGCACAAGCTTGGTAGTCAGAAGGTCATGGGTTCTAATCCTGCCTCTGCCACTTATCTGCTGTGTGACCTTGGGGAAGTCACTTCGCTTCTCTGGGTCTCAGTTACCTCATCTGGAAAGGGGGGATTGAGACAATGAGCCCCTTTGGGACAGGGACTGTGTCCAATCCGATTTGCTTGTATCCACCCCAGCGCTTAGTACAGTGCTTGCAACACAGTAAGCACTTAACGAATGCCCCAGTTCTTTTTATAATTATTGCCTCTCCATGAGAGAAATCAACATTTGAGAAAGTTGTACATTAGTAGTGTGAAATTCTCAGCCCCAAAGAGGCCAGACACCATCTAATTTGTTCTTAACCATGTGCATTGTTAATAAGTGCAGTGCTTTTCATAGTGAGTGTTTAATAAATGTTGACTGAATCAATGTGCTGCTTATTCTTTCCATATTGTAAATTTTTTGAGCGCAAGTCCCTCTAGACTGTAATCTCTTATGGACAGGGTATGTGCCTATCAGCTTTATCTTATTATACTCTCCCTAGTGCTTAGTATACTGCTCTGCCTTCAGTAAGCACTCAATAAATGCCATTGATTGATTGCAAGTTCCTATCACACTTGAAGGCAGAGACATATACTTCCCTTTCTTCTCTGGAATGGTTGTATATCAAGCATGGCAGAGAAACTTATTCTTAACTGGGAATTAGCTCCCACCTCTAACTCTTTTATCATCATGATAATCTTTCTTTTTCTTTTTTTTCCTTGGTTCACTCTGGATAAAAATTTGGTGATCAAAATTTACCCATCTCTAGTAATGTTCTGACTAAAATAGCGTGGCTCAGAGGAAAGAGCCCGGGCTCGGGAGTCAGAGGTCATGGGTTCGAATTCCGGCTCTGCCACTTGTCAGCTGTGTGACTCTGGGCAAGTCACTTAACTTCTCTGTGCCTCAGTTACCTCATCTGTAAAATGGGGATGAAGACTGTGAGCCCCACGTGGGACAACCTGATTCCCCTGTGTCTACCCCAGCGCTTAGAACAGTGCTCTGCACATAGTAAGCGCTTAACAAATGCCAACATTATTATTATTATTAAACATAGAAAATACATTAGGTAAAACAAAGATCAAAATTCCATCTATGCAACTCATATTTGGACGAGATAAAGATGGGCATGGTTCACTAACTGGGGCATTTCTGATAAAATGAATGAAACTAAATAGAAGATTTTGTGGCTCATAAAAGAGCTGGCCAAATAATAAACCAGAGCAGTCAATCAATGAACTCTAATACACAACTGCAAAGAATATGAATGTAATTGTTCTGTTTAATGGGATGATAATATTATAGGCTATGCACGCCATATATAATTATGATAATAATAATAATAATAATAGTGGTATTTGTTAAGCACTTATTCTGTCAGGCACTGTACTAAGTGCTGGGGTGGTTACAAACAAATCGAGTTGGACACAGTCCTTGTCCCATCTGGGGCTCACAGTCTCAGTAAATTTGGACTCTCTGGTTTACCGGAAGTTTGTAAGTTTCTCAGGAGCAGTCCTGCAAATATTATGTAACTAATGGGCACTTAAATGTTACCAGTTTTCATATAATATTGAATCAAGGAAAGAAAATTAGAGCTATAGCTAAATTTATGCTGGAGCTGCAAGGCAAAGCTCCAGGGTTTGTTGCATAGCCTCAGAACCTTGGAGAGAACCTTGAAACCTTTAATCATTATGAAGTTCCTTTCAGACTTCAAACACTTCTTTTCCATTCCTTTCACCACCACGCCTGAGGGAGCAGTAATGGGAGAGGGGCTAGGATCATATTTACTGCCCTATAACCTCTCCTGGGATAAAATACACACCAAGAGGAACATGTCATATATTCAGTCATAAATGCTGTGTTGGAGCTGAGTGCTCATTTTTCTCCACATGTGTCTTGCACCTACTTTAAAAAGTTTTGCAAAAGCAGCTGGATGGGTTCAAATCATATTTCCCTTTCACTGTCTTCCTGCTGCTTTTCTGCCAAGAAGTCACTGCTACTTTACTGAATTTATAAAATGGCATCTATTCTATAACTGCCATTCATTGTAGCATTTGTCAAATAATTTTGAGCACTTTGGAATGCAAGATAAAGTTCAAAAGATAAACCTAGTTGTATCATCTCTTCCAGAAATTTATTCAGTTTTCCAAAATAACAAATGCAACTTTCTGGAAACATCCTACACTGTGGGCTTTAAGATATAGGGAATTGGAAAGGATAGATATTTTCTCTCCTATTTGTCTTCACTAAGGCTTTTCACTTTTTCTCCTAAGAATTCTCTTTGCTTTTTACTTTTTATATTTCATATGATAGTGACTTCAAAGAAAGCAACAGGGATCATTATGGACCTGCATACAGAAAATGTCAGACTTACACAGTTTCAACTGTGGAACTTTTGCAGTCTCTCACAACATGACAATTCTACAATCCGAAGGAATATTTGAATTGTCCCCATGGAATTCAAATTGCCAATTTCAAAAACTCTTTTTCTTCTTCACTTCATAGGAAAATGTAAATCACGCCATCTCCCTTTCCTTTGTCCACACCTTGGTCGATATCGCATCACATGATTTTCCACTATTTATCAGCTCAAGAGATTCACTGGTAAACTGAACAGATGATATACCAAAAAAGCAACAATTATAACATTTCAGAGCAGAATTTTATATCCCAAATGACCCATTCCAATGCTCAGCATCACATAAATATCCCTTTCCTCACCCAGGTAATAACTCTCTCATCCCATCTTTTAAAACCTTTTAAAAATTACATCTCCTCCAGGAGGCCTTCCCTTGTTAAACTCTCATTTTCCATCCCTATTTCCCACCTACTACCACTCCAGAACTTCTCCATCGCCTAAATAGATAGGTATTTACCCCAACCCATCATCACTACGAATTTATACACGTGATTTAAACACTAGTCTTTGTCCATATTTGCAGTATATTATAGTATCTGTCTCCTTTGCTGGATATCTAACTCCTTGAAGGAAGGAATCATGGCTACTAATTCTACTGTAGTCTCCCAAGCTCTTAGTATAGTACTCTTATACAGAGTGAGTGCTCAATAAATACTATTGCTTGAGTGACTAATGGAAGTGTCCCAAGTCAGGGATCCCATTTGGGGTTCAAGTCTCCGGGAAGGGAGAACGTTCATTATGGAACATAGACCTCCTGCCCACCCCCCTCAAAAATGTCTCAATTTAGACTGAAGGAAGGAGGGAAAACAAGGAAGGAGATGCATTCTTTTCTCCAATCTAAGATTCAATTGAAATTAATCAATGACATTTATTGAGCACTTACCATGAGCAGGACACTGGACTAGCACTTGGGAGAGTACAATACAACAGAGTTTTCAGAAATGTTCCCCTGCCCACAAGGAACTTTTAAAGCCTAGAGGGGAGACAGGTATTGAAATAAATTATAGATATTTAAAGTCTTATGGGACTGAGGGTACTGTGTTTAAAGGGAACATAACCAGAACATAGGTGATTCAGAATGGAGAAAGAGGTGGAAAAATGAGGGTTTAGTTGGGAAGGGCCTGTTGAAGGTGTTGTGGTTTTAATAAGGCTTTGAAGGAGGGGAGAGTGCTGGTCTGTCATGTATGAAGGGGAGGAGTTCCAGGCAAGAGGGAGGATTTAAAGGAATCATTTTTTCCCTAAGAAAGTAAGGGAATGCACTTCTCTAATAATAATAATAATGTTGGTATTTGTTAAGCGCTTACTATGTGCCGAGCACTGTTCTAAGCGCTGGGGTAGACATAGGGGAATCAGGTTGTCCCACGTGGGGCTCACAGTCTTAATCCCCATTTTACAGATGAGGGAACTGAGGCACAGAGAAGTTAAGTGACTTGCCCACAGTCACACAGCCGACAAGTGGCAGAGCTGGGATTCGAACTCATGAGCCCTGACTCCAAAGCCCATGCTCTTTCCACTGAGCCATGCTGCTTCTCTATATTCTACCATTCTCTATAGGAGCCAATGGTAAACCTGGGACTTTAACAAGTAGGTTCCTTCAAAGAAGTACATCAAAACTTTGAATAAAATACTTCCCAGGGTCTATGGTACTCTCTCATAGAAATTAATCTCTTAAGGAGACTCATTGGTGTATAATTTAAAAAATGGATTTTCCCTAATGGCGCACAATAGTAATAATGGTATTCATAATCTTAAAGAGGCTTCTCTCTGTAATTTACTACCAGAAAATAACACTGACACAAAAGAGAATAAGGTACAAAGTGAACTAACTCTTCAATCAAAATAGAATAAGTGATATGTAGGTAATGAGTGTGTCAGGATGATCCATTTTATATATTAATCAGTAATATTCTGGAACTTCTATGAGGAGAATCATTCATCTGTTAAGGCCTTCAAACAGAAATCTATTGCCAAAGAGTTGGCCATTCAGTGGTGGCACGATGCTTTAAAGCAGATGCCAGTGGTACTGCTATGACTGGCATGTCTTTGCACCGGGCTTTGTCATTTATCTAGGACACTGATGAGTTTCTTAGACTGTCCTTTTATTTTGTTATTCATTATTACTGTCTCTTGTGACATTTACTTTTTGTGAAATTTGTATTTTTCATTCAGATTTGAATTAAGTTTTTTGAATTCTTTATGAAAGGTCTTTCTATCATTTCTTTTGGAGTTAGAAAAAAATTAAATTAATTATTTTATCACAGAGCAAAGACTGTCTGGATCTCACATCTTAGATTTACCCTGTTTCATGAGAGCAATATTTTACTCTTGAAACAAACCAATACAATAGTTGATCAGCATAATCCTGGGGCAATGATAGAAAAATTAGAGAATAATTAGTCAAAAAAATGAAAGAACAGTGTGAAAATTAATGGAAACTCAGAACTAAATCACGCAAAGATACCTGCTTCTAATATGGGGCTGCCTCCCACTTCCTTTTACTCTCTGCTTCCTGAATAGATTAGTTAACCACCTTTCGGTTTTAGCAGGTATTAAATGATCCCTGTATAATGCAGATGAAAATCCACTGGAAGAATAGTGATGTTGCATAATAATGAGGAGTTGAATCCCATGATAGAAATAAACAGGCCAGATACATTATACACCATTATTCTATTTGTGAGCTTGTTTTTTATTGCCTGGTCCAAAAGAAAACACCTCTAAAATTACTTTCCCAACTGGCATTCAATTATTTCTTGCCTTCTCACAAGTGCAATTTCTCTAATGACAATAAAATAATAATAGATAAATGCCTTCTCAAGGTCACTCCCATCCTTGATATTCTATGATTGATTAAAAGCTAATATTATTCCCTCCACATGAGTGGGAGTGGACTTGGATATTAAAGAACCATGCACTAAGGAAAACTTGTCTCATATTATATATGCAGCCTCAGTTGCTGTGTTCAAATGCAAAACTAATTGTTCTTATATTGCATCATGTTCTTATGTAGTCAGGCAATAATAGATGAATAATCCTTAATTCTCAGTGTTCTATCCAAACACTGTGTTCTATCCAAAATATGTAGTGGTAAATGTGAAATGGTATATTGACATGGGTAAGGCTGATATGCATTTATATGGTGGGGGACGATTCACAAATCAGGGTAAAAGGATTGATTTGCATCAAGAAAAGGCTTAGCTGGGACCAAGTAATTAGCACAATTTACATGGTATGTCTTCAACAACTCTATGCATTTTGGTAAATACAGAAGAAAGAAGAGGAAGAGAAGGATGAAGACAAGTAAGAGGATGGAGATGAAGGTGGAGAGGGGAAAAGAAGGAGATAAAAAGTAGAAAAGAAAAAAAGGGGGCCATGTTATGGGTGTGAATTGTCTAAAGTTCATTTGATTAGACTAATGATGTGCCTGCTGTGCCCATATCTCTGATTGCCCTCCACCTACTTGAAAGTGATTTATGAACCACTGAAGAGCCATGTCCTCTTACTGGTTCCTGCAGAAAGCATCTGATTGATTGGAACATCTGCCACTGACACACAATTTTTCTAACCCAATGTTACTTGTCATTACCACTGGTGGGAAGAAATTTTAGGTCAGTGATTTTTTTATTTGTAACAGAACACTGTTGTCCCAGATCCCCAGAGTTGGGAAGGTATCTCAATTCTAATCCCAGCTCTACCACTTGTCGGCTGTGTTACTTTGGGCAAGTCAGTTAACTTCTCTGTGCCTCAGTTCCCTCCTCTGTAAAATGGAGATTAAGACTGTGATCCCCACATGGGACAACCTGATCACCTTGTAATGCCCCCCCCAGCGCTTAGAACAGTGCTTTGCACATAGTAAGCGCTTAACAAATACCATCGTTATTATTATCTCCATGAATATCTCAGTTCACCATGAGCTTCACAATGCTGCATCCAAGCTCCTCTGAGGTGTGTCATGTCTGCTGCCATAACCTCTGGCCCCCCACCCCCGTGGATGACAGAGAGGAGATAGGATGAGGTGGGGGGGGGGGGGTGGGATTGGTCACTGAACACTGAGGCACTGAGTAGTTAAATTAAATTAAATTAATCCAAGGATGGGATTAGAACCTAGGTCCTCTGACTCCAAGGCCCATGTCCTTTCCAGGAGGTCACTCTGCTTCTCAAGCATGATTATCATATTGCTTGATGATCAGCTTGAAGGGCTTCACCAGATAAATGGGTTATAGTTCAAAATTATGATAATATTTGTGGAACTGGAGAGAGAAGAGGGAGGAAGAGGTAAAAAGGAAGGCAGAGAAGGGAAAGAAGGCAGTAGTGGCTGGGGGGAAGGTGATTTAGAGGCTCAACCTATGCTCCAGGCACACAGATTCAACAATACACACAGAAAGGCCAGGATAAGTGGTTACAGGGATTAACTGATAGTTGCCCTCCATGGTTTGAGGCAGGGCCCAGGTAGTGAGGTGACTGGGCAGCTGAAGTACAGATGGAGCAGTTCTAGCAGGGAGACAGTCACTTAGCGAATTCTGCCTGTCACACTGGCTTCCCTTGTTCCAAATTAAAAAATCAGAAATAGGATGAAATTAACCTGTATCTACTACATATTGCTCCCTCCCATATCCAGCATCATTTCTACTTCACTTACCTAATTTTCTAATCACCACTACTTCAAAATGCCAATTCCATATTCTTCCTTCAGACACTGACATTATTTCTGCAACAGCTCTCATTCAATATCTCCGGTAAATTAATCAATTAATTGTATTTATTGAACACTTACTATGTGCAGAGCATTGTACTACGGGCTTGGGAGACTACAGTATAACAGAATTAGCAGACATGTTCCATGTACACAAGGAACTTACAGACTAGAGGGGTAAAATGGTGAGATTGTATGGGAAGGACAGGGCATATGAAAAGAAGGCGTCTCAAGTGGCACTGCTCTCTCCTGATTCTTCTTTCATCTGACTGGCTCCAATCAATCAATGTCATTTATTGAGCATTAACTATGTGCAGAACACTACTCTAAGCACTTGGGAGAGTGCAATACAACAGAATTAGCAGACACATAATGAGTTTAAGTCTAGAGAACTGTTCAGTCTCCTTCACGGGTTTCTCCTACTTCTCCTATGCCAAATGGAGGGGTCCCTCAAGCCCAAGTTATGGGTTCACTTCTATTCTTTCATTCAATAGTATTTATTGAGCGCTTACTATGTGCAGAGCACTGTACTAAGCGCTTGGAATGTACAAATCGGTAACAGATAGAGACAGTCCCTGCCCTTTGACGGGTTTACAGTCTAATCAGGGGAGACAAATCAATTGCTATCTCTATACAGATGATTTCCCAGTCTACATCTCCAGCCCTAACCTCTCTCCTTCCTTGCAATCTCACATTTATCCTGCCCTCAAGACATATTTACTTCTTTGTTCCACTGCCTCCTCAAATTAAACATGTCCAAAACTGAATTCCTTATCTTCCCACCCAAACCCTGTTCTCCCCTTGTTTTTCTCATCACTGTAGACAACACCACTATCCTTTCTACCTCACAAACCCCTAACCTTGGTGTTGTCCTAAACTCATCTCTCTCATTCCACCCACATATTCAATGTGTCACCAAACTTTTTGGTTCTACTTTCACAACATTGCTAAAATCTATCCTTTTCTCTCCATTCAACTTGCAAAGATGCTGTTCCAAGCATTCATCCTACAGTGCCTGGACTACTTCAGTTGCCTCCTCACTGACCTCCTAGGTCTCTCCACTCCAATCCATACTTTATTATACTGTGCAAATCATTTATCATCAAAAATGTTCAGTTCGTGCCTCCCCACTCCTTAAGAACCTCCAGTGGCTGTGCATCCATCTCTGCACCATTGGCTTTAAAGCACTCAATCAGCTGGCCCCATCATTCCTCACCTCACTAATCTCCTACTACAGCCCAGCCAGCACACTCTGCTCCTCTAGTGCCAGTTTACTCACTGTGTCCTATCGTCTCTTTTACCACTGACCCCTTTCCCATGTCCTCCCTGTAGCCTCGAACTCCCATCCCCTCCAAATGCATCAGTCTACCACTCTCTCCACCTTCAAATTATTATTAAAGTCACATCTTCTCCAAGAGGCCTTCCCCCATTAACCCTCTTTTCCCTGCTCACTTTCCTTTCTGTGTCACCTATGCCCTTGAATTTGTTAATAATAATTATGGCATTTGTTAAGCACTTACAGTGTGCTGAGCACTGTTCTGAGCACTGAGCGCTGAGCACTGAGTGCTGGGGCAGATACAAGGTAATCAGGTTGTCCCATGTGGGGCTCACAGTCTTAATTCCCATTTTACAGATGAGGTAACTGAGGCACAAAGAAGTGAAGTGACTTACCCAAAGTCACACAGTTGACCAGTGGCAGAGCCAGGATTAGAACCCATGACCTCTGACTCCCAAGCCCGTGCTTTTTCCACTAAGCCATGCTGCTTCTCTTACCTATGGACACTTGGTATTCACCCCACTTCCAACTTCACAGCCCTTATGAACATATCTTTAAATTATATATTAGAAATTATTTATTCATATTAATGTCTACCTACACTGGACTGTGAGATCATTACAGGAAGAGAATATGTCTACTAATTCTGCTGCACTGTACTCTCCTAAGCACTTAGTATAGTGTTCTGCTCATAGAAGTGCTCAATAAATATGATTGCTTGATTGACTCATGAACATAACATAACCTTATTTGCTGCCACTTCCCCTAGCAGTAATTTAATTTCTTTTTCTCACTGTAGAATTTAAGCTCCACCAGGACAGATTTCGTTCCTACCCACTTATTATATTGTACTCTTGCAAGCATATGTACAGTGCTCTACACACAGTAAGCACTTAGTAAATGCCACTGATGGATTGATAAATAGCACATATGGATCTTCTTCTTTTTATCATGCTAGAATTTAAACCAATGTCCTTTAGTCTATCATACATGCTGAAGATGAGTAATTTTTTTTAATGGCATTTGTTAAATGCTCACTTTGTGTCAGGCACTGTACTAAATGCTGGAGCAGATACAGACTAATCTGGTTGGACATAGTCACTGTTCCATGTGGGGTTCACAGACTTAATCCCCATTTTACAAATGAGGAAACTGAGGCATGGATAAATTAAATGACTTGCCCAAGGTCACATAGTAGACAAACGGTGGACCTGGGAATAAAACCCAGGTCCTTCTGCTTCCCAGTTCCATGTTCTGTTCACTAGGCCATGCTGCTTCTCATATGATTAACAGTATACAATTAACCTACTTATAAATTATTTTTTTATACATTTGAAGGTGATTATTAAATAACCCTTCCACCTCTTTTTCCCTAGTTTAAATAACCCCAATCCCTATAAACTGTTCTCATAAATCATTTCTCTTCTCGTTAATCTTGTTTGTTTCATTTCTCTGGGCCCTCTCCAAACGTGAATCCCAAAGTAAACACAATTCTTTATTAAGAGCGTGATTAATACTGAGCACAGCAGAGGGATTTCCACCTGCCTCTTGAATCCCATCCTCTATAACAATTTAGGAGACTATCCACACTGTAATTGTTATTCTTCTCCTGTTTGAGTTGGTCTCCAGTGTGGTGTTTAGTGATGAGGTGCATAGAATGGTACTGGAGATTGATTCCTGAAACAACATTTCTTTCTTGACAAAGTGTCTTAACCTTCCCAATCCATCCCTGTTTCTTGCTTTCTAAGTATCATAAAATTTCTATGAAGTTCATTGTTAGTCAAAATGTCTGTTTTAGATATTTGTTTTATAAGGTTGACTGTTAAATCATTGGTAATTGAATTTCTGGTTTGACCTCTCAGCAGGTTGCCTATATTGAATAAGCATCCATAATGATGGTTCAATTTTTTGTCTTCTAATAAACACCATCAATTTTTTATTAAATTGCACCTCTGCAACCCTTCATATTCATGTCTACATGTAAAGATGATGAACCTTTATGGAAAACTTGTTAAGAATGCCTTCATTATTCTAAGTATTTTGATTGTAGCATCAAGATAGTATAATAATATTGATGATGATGACAGCCTCACTGCTCAGCATCTCGGTCTATATTTTCTTCCTGATAGCATTTTTCAGACAGGAATGTTAGGCCTATTTGTAGTCTATATAGCTGTTAAGGATTGGACTATAAAAGGAAAATATTTAAAAAAAAACAGGAGACAGCATGTAGCAAAGGCAACAGGGAAACAGTAAGAGTGAGGGAGAAGGGGTAGTTTGGGCTGGGAAGAATACCTGGACACCTAATTATTGTCAAGGCCACACATCATTATTACACAATAGCTTCACTCAATTCTTTTCTAACAGAATCTCTTTCCATTCCTCACCCAGTGAAACAGTGTGGCTTAGTGGATAGAGCATGGGCCTGGGAGTCAGAAGGATCTGGGTTATAATCCTGGCCCTGTCACCTGTCTGCTATGTGATCTTGGGCAAGTCACTTAACTTCTCTGTGTCTCAGTTATCTCATCTGTAAAATGAGGGTAAATACTTTGAGTCCCACATGGGACAATCTGATTACCTTGTATCTACCCCAGCACTTAGATCAGTGTTTGGTACATAGTAAGCACTTATCAAATGACAACATCATCATCATCATGGCTGAGGCCTCTTGGTATTGTCACATGTAAATTCAGGTTCTTGGGACTGGGAGAGTGTGGAGACAGTGGGTTTGTGACTAAAATGTAGTAGAATGATAACGATAGTGGCATTTGTTAAGCCCTTACTATGTGGCAAGTCCTGTTCAAGTTGATCAGAGAAGGCACAGTCTCCATCCTGCATGGGGTTTCCAGTCTAAGTTGGAGGGAGAACATCTACTAAATCTGTAAGCCTCATGTGGTGTCTAACGTGATTAGTTTGTGACTAGCCCAGTGCTCAGGACAGTGTTGTACACATAGTAAGTAAATGCCATCATTATTATTATTATTATTACCTATTTCATCCATTCACACATCTTTAAATCTGTTACTCCAGCAAAGCCAGTTAAAGGGGCAAGGGTGAAGGCTGCCCTTGGTTGCCAATTTTCAGGGCTTACCAACTGGGGAAGATTCTGCTTTGGCATCTCTGGAAAAAATGAACAGAATTGCCAACCCCATACCTCCTTCATCTTTGCCTCCCTCAAGTCCTCGTTCTGTTCCAGCCAGAAGTGTCCTTAGTTCAAATGCACAAATGGTCTTGTGCACTTAAGCAATCTACCTAATAGCCCAAATCTCTGGGAAAGTCTCTACATTCATGCAGTCACTCACTGACACACACACACACATGAATGCACATTCAGAAATTCAGAGGCAATGCTGTGCAAACACAAATTGCATAGTATTTATTCTGTATTTGATGAATACCCAAGTTGAAAACTGGGATGGGATTTGGTGCCTAAATAGGTTGATGATAATTTCAGAAATTGTGCTCATAGAAGAATTAAACCTGAAAGAGTGTGGCTCTAAGACTTTGAAGTGTTGTGGCATTTAGGACTGTAAATAGGAACATAACTGGAAAAGTGGAAATTTTGTTTGAAGGAGATGCATGGGAGGGATGAAATTATGATGAAATTTTTTCAGCATTTTTTCATACTTTCAATTTTGAAAACATTTTTCGAGTGGTAACATGAGGTTAATGACTGTCTACAATAACTGATTTATACAAGGAGTAGGATAGTAGGGTAGTCATGGGAACTCAGTCATAACTTATTCCATGCTGAGAGGAGTGAAGGAGATAGCTTGGGTTGAAAAAGTACTTTGAGTATTAGAAAAAAGAGCCTTGAAGGTGATATTTCAGCCCTCCCTCTGATCTGATCATTTTTTTATCTGCCCCAGCACTCTAGCACAGTTCTTGGCACACAGTAATCCTGCTCAACAAATACCAAAACTAACAAAATCTAGGTTAAAACTGAATTCAAAGCTTTCTGATAAACGTCAACTCTCTCCATTCACATATCTTTTTGAAGTAAAATGAAAAGTTCCCAGTATTTCAATTTTTTTAATTAGTTCTTTTGTCTGAATCCAGCTCAGATCACTAGTGACTGCAAGTTGTTTCCATCTGGCAGCTATGTGGCAGGCTGTGCAAAATGAGTTGCTTATCATATTCAAGATCCTACTGGACAGATGGGCATATCACAGAAATGACTACAGCGATTGTAACTAATTGGTATCCTTGCTGGCAGTCTCAGCTGAGAGATCAAGGATTGAATGGACGCAGAGACTGAATTCCCTGTTCACTCTGTGGCAGAAATTGATTGTTCATTGACTTTGCACAAAGGTGAAAGAATTACCTTTGGCAAATATGGTTTGCTATAAATGAAATCCCAGTTTTAAATACTACTCTACTCACATGGTTAAATACACTCTCATCATAATAGACATTTCTTAAACATTTTGGAATAGAGAAGCTAGTTGATCTATTTCTAAGACATGCAAATCTTTCCTGATTTTTTTTTCAACAAATACTAGGAAAGAAACCCCACCACCAACCACCAAAAAATGAATCCAATCTTTTCTAAGGAAGAAAGATCCTGGAGTGGTAGAAAAGAATGCAGTCCTTTTCACATAATGTTTCAACCCCATCAGTGACTAGAAGTCACATATTTGCCTCAGATGCTGAATTTCAGAGAAGACCACATGCTGTGCACTTTAATCATGGAATTCTATGATAGAAGGTAGCAGAGTTTCCCTTTGACCGGGGTCTCTGAACCCCAAAGTGGTTCCAGTATGATGGTACCATCCAGAGTTCCACACAGCCTCAAGCAAAATCAGGAATCCTACCTACCCAGTGAGGGTCTGAATCAATCACTCTGTTTCCATCTCTTGTGAAGCTTGCAGGTCTGGGACAGACTCCTAAAAAGCCCCATATTTGAGAAATATTCCATAGCCTTCTAAAAATTGATGTAGTCTCCCCAAAAAAGGGAACTTCTCCAGCAAGATCTGATCTCCCTGGAGCCCTCAACACCTCTTCCACTCATATCTAATATGCCCTGAGTTCATAGAAACTGACAATTCGAGGTAGTTTGGGCACTATTCACTGATTTCTAGATTATGGAAACTTTCATGGTTATATATTCAGAATCACCGAAGTCCTGTCTAGGACAATAGGGTCACTGTCAGTTGTTCTGCTCTTGTAAACCCGGTGTGGGCAGGGATTGTCTATCTTTATTGCTGAATTGAACTTTCCGAGTGCTTAGTACAGTGCTCTGCACACAATAAGCACTCATTAAAAATGATTGAATGAATACTTCCAAATGGTAATTCATATCCATACCATGCTTAAGGATAGTGTATTCACGCCATGCATAAGGATAGCTCTTGGTGCTTGGCAAATGGGACAGGACGAGAGGTGACAGTGAACATATACTTATGAGGGTGAAGAAGAAGCTACGAGAGTAATTCTGTGGTGCTTGTCCTTGAGGGGAAGTGTGTAATTATTGTTTTATATAGCAGTATTTGGAGTTGAGCCAATCAGAAGGAAGAATTTGGAGGAAGCAGGTAAGTCAAGTAGTTGGGAAAGGAAAAACTTATTCATCTTGAGGGAAGAGCTTAAGAGACAAGTACCTGGGAGTGTAGGGCACAAGGAGGGGGATAGGAAATGATCTAGGTAAGAGTCAGGATACCCTTGAGGTTTGGGATCTGTCAGCTAGGACTCTGAAGGAGTGAGGCTCCCGTCCCTGAGTAAGAGAAAAGACACTGAGATCCTGAATCCAAATGACTTGATGAGAGATGTCCCAAGAGATGTAAGGGAAGGACCAGAAGAACCTGAGCTCTGATATCTACAGAGAAGTACATGGAGTCCTGTGGTGGAAATGTATTAAATCTAGTGTAATAATTATTATTTTTTTTGCTAACAAGTTGAGTATTATTAAATTTTATTGAGATCTCAGATCTAGGTGTCTGCCTAAAGTAGAGGCTGAAGGAGGGAGGTGGGGTGGGGTGGTACTTTCTCTGCAAGCTTCTTACAGCCAGCTAGGGGAGGGTTGTGGTAGGCTAGCCTCCAATGACCTCTTGGGCTTTAGATTTATCAGGACTTCAGTCAAAGAGCAGTGGTAGTGATAGATCTTCAGAAGCTTAGGGAGATCAGAAGGTTCCCAAACCTGTGTTTTAAGAATAGAAGGGCTTTAGGATCTGCAGGAGGCCAACTGGATCCTGATACTTCTAAAATGACTCTGGGGGCTATTTTGGCTACTCCTTAGCACTTTTAAGCACTCAATCAGCTCACCCCAGCCTATCTCACCTCACTGATCTCCTACTACAACCCAGCCTGAACACTCCACTCCTTTATTGCCGGCTTACTGTGCCCTACTCTCATCTATCTCACCACCAACCTCTTTCTCATGTCTTGACCCTAGCCTGGAACTCCCTCCCCTTCCATTTACACTGGACCACCACTATCTCCACCTTCAAAGCATTATTAAGTTCTCCTCTCCCCCAAGGAGTCTTTCCCAATTAAGAACTCTTTTCCCCAGCTTGCTCTCCTTTCTATGTCATCTATGCACTTAAATCTATGACCTCTGGACATTTGATATTCACTCCACCCCCAACTCCACAGCACTTATGTGCATATCTTTAAATTATGTATTTTAAATTACTTATTAATTCATATTTATGTCTCTCTCTCCTTCAGGACTGTAAGGTCATTATGGGCATGGAATCGGTCTACTAAATCTGTTTGTACTGTACTTTCCCAAGAGTCTAGTATAGTGCTCTGTAAATAGTAAGAACTCAATAAATACCATTGCTTGTTTGGTTTGGTGTTTATGGATATTTTTTCCCCCAGTAATGTCTCAAGGAGTTATCCTACTGTGTACTCCATTATAAGGGTATATTCTGTATACCTCCAAATGTGAGGAAAGGGAATAGTGGACTTAGCTGAATAAGATACCTGTTTTTACCTCTGTTCTTAATTCACTTTTGAAAAGTGTCAATGCCAACTATTCTCACAAAGGACTAGAGTTATATACCCCATTATTGCAAACCTGGATCACAAGCTATTTTTTCTAGGGGTACATCTATTTTTATGTTCTACGTTTATGCTTTTAAAATTCATGGGCAGATTTTGATAATCTTGTTTTCCACTAGATTATAAGATCGTTAAAGAGAGGGACTGTCTACCATCTCTAATATTCTCTCACAAGTGCTTAGTAAAATGCTCTGCACAGAATAAGTGTTCCAAATGAATACTGATTCTACTAATCAGGACTGCTGCCTGGATATAGAAATTTAGAGTAGCACTGGGTCACCCTACAGCTGTCATGAACACATGGGCTGGTTAAACTTTCACAATTGTGCATGAGCAAATGTACTCCTAGTGTAGATAGCTACCTACTTTCTCTGCTCCTAACCTACCCAGGAAAGAATTAGCCCTGCACAAAGAGCAGAAAGTGGCCAAAAGCTGTGAGCCTTGTAACTCACAGCTTTCTAAATAGGGAAAGGTGCCTAAAAATTAGGGAATCCCCTTTCCTCCTCACCTGACACCATCGGGAAAAGATTTCCTGCCCACAGTGAGTGGGCACTACTGTGTAACATTTAGGAAGCTACAAACATTGTGTAATTTTGGCCCAGAGATTGTCCTGTCTGGAAAGTGGGGAGAGCCTGAGAAACATTTTCTCAAAATAATGAAGTTCATTACCAATCAATTACTGCTGTACTTAAGCACTTAGTCTAGTCCACTACACATAATATGCACAACCCCCCCAAAAAACCACCACACAACTGCTGATTAAGTGCTTTAGTTGTTTCTTATGAATTTTATAATCAAACAATGGTATTTACTAAGCAGTGTTTACTGGTATTTAGTGTATGCAGGGCACTCTACTAAGAATTTGGACTTAGTACAAGAATTTAGTACAGTGATTTGCACATAGTATGTGCAATAAATACTATTGAATGAATTGAATGAGTACAATAAAACAGCATTAGTAGACACATTAGCTACCCACCAGGAGTTTACAATCTAAGGGGGAAACAGATATTAAAGTAGATAATGGATAAAGTAAAAGTGGAGTGCAAGAATATTTATATAAGAATTTGGGGGCTGGGGAAAATATCAGAGTCCTTTTTATTTTTCCTGTGGATCTTTCCTCCCTTTAGACTGTGAGCCAGGGATCAGGTCTTAATCAGTGCCCTGGTATATTCCCCAGTGCTTACTATAATGCAGTGCACATGACAATCAGTCAATGATTCATATTTATTGAGCACTTACTGTGTGCAAAGCACTGTACTAAGCACTTGGGAGAGTACAATATAAGAGTTGGTAGACACATTCCCTGCCAGCAGGAACTTACAGTATAGAGGGGAGACAGACATTACTATAAATAAATGACTTAAGGATATATACATAAGTTCTGTGGGGCTGAGAGTGGGAAGAATAAAGGGTAGAAATCCAAATGCACAGGTGATGCAGAAAGGAATGGTAGAAGATGAAGCAAGGGTGTATTTGACCAAAGCCTCTTGGAGTAGAGGTAGTTTTAATAAAGCTATGAAGGTGGGGACAATGATTGTCTGTAAGATCTGAAGGGGCAGGGAATTCCAGGTCAGAAGCAGAATACGGGAAGGGCTTGGCAGCAAGATAGAGGATATCAAGGTACAAATGAGTAGATTGGCATTAGAGATGCGAAATGTGTGGACAGAGTTGGAGTAGGAAATCAGAGACATGAGGTAGGAGGGGTCAAGTTGTGTCCATGGTGTTGCTATAGGTCAGAAGTGACTCGACAGCATGAGACAAGACAAGTTTAAATGGAGAAGAAAAGGTGGATTTAATGATGTTATGAAGATTGATCCAAATGGATTTAGTGATAGTTGAATATGTGGTTTGAATAAGAGAGATATGTCAAGGATAATGCCAAGGGTACAGTCTTGGTTGATATGGAGGATGGTAGTTCTGTCTACAGTGACAGGAAAGTCAGGTGGAGGACAGGTTTTGGGTGGGAAGATAAGGAGTTTTATTTTGTACATGTTCAGTTTGAGGTATCAGTGCTCAAGAAGAGGAAATATGAGACTGCAGAGAAGGAGAAACATCAGGGTTGGAGATGTATATTTGGGAATTATCCACACCAAGACAGTAGTTGAAGTCCTCCAAGGAAATGGATGTAAGTGGAGATTAGAAGGGGTCCCAGAACTGAGCCTGGAGGAGCTCCCATAGTTAGGGGTTGGGAGGCAGAGGAGGAGCCCATGAAAAAGTGCAAATGAGCAGGCAGGGAGACAGGAGAAGAACCAGAAGAGGACAGATTCAGTGAATCTGGTTGGATAATGTTCCCAGAAGAAGGGTGTGGTTGACAGTGTATAAAGCAGCTGAGACACTGATGAGGATTAACATGGAGTAGAGGCTTTGTTGGGGAACAGGATAGATTTTCAGACAGGAGGTGTGTAGGAGATAAGGCAGGTTAGGAGGTTTGGGTGAATAGAGGGATTTCAGAATTGATAAGTATAGAGATTAAACAGTGACTAGAGATGAAGAGGTCAGTTCTTAATAAATGACATTGACAGTACTGTTGTTGCTGTTAGAATAGAATCACCTTTGTAGAAACCAGGAGTCCTCAACTACTTTGCTTCATGGTAGAGAAGCAGCGTGGCTCAGGTGAAAGAGCACAGGCTTGGGAGTCAGAGGTCATGGGTTCAAATCCCAGCTCAGCTGTGTGACTTTGGGCAAGTCACTTAACTTCTCTGTGCCTCAGTTACCTCATCTTTAAAATGGGCATTAAGACTGTGAGCCCATGTGGGACAACCTGATCACCTTGTATCCTCTCCAGCACTTAGAACAGTGCTTTGCACATAGTAAGCACTTAACAAATGCCATCACTTAATTTTATTTTTTTACAGATTACAGCAAAGAGACAGGGTCTTGCTGGTAATGTCATCAAATTGTTTTAACATCTGTGCCACACCAATCAATACTAGCTACTTTGTATAAATTAATACTATCAATTACAAGAGCCATCAGGAACCAGGCAAATTGAAATGCTGAATATCCCACAGACAGTGACTCTACCCCTGCTCTCTCACTTCAAAGCCTTATTGAAGGCACATCTCCTCCAAGAGGCCTTCCCTGATTAAGTCTTATTTTGCTCTTCTTCCACTCCTTTCTGTGTCCCCTTGACTTGCTCCCTCTATTCAACACTCTTCCCAGTCCTATGTACATAACTATAATGTATTTATATTTATCTATTTTAACGTCATTCTCCCCCTCTAGCCTGTAAGCTCATTATAGGCAGGGAATATATCTGTTTACTGTTATATTGTACTCTCCCAAATGCATAGCACTGTGCTCTGCACACAGTAAGTGCTCAATAAATATGATTGAATGAATGGATATTCTTTCGTGCTTTTCTTCTTATCTCTTTGACTGCTCCCCTCAACCTTGTTCTCAGACATTTTCCCTGCCTCTAATCGCCTAACTGGGAAAGTCCCTCAAGACATTACAACTTGCACTCACTTCAATGTGGTGCTCATCTGCTCATGTGGATTAAACTACTACTTCTATGCAAATAACTTTGAAATCTCTAATCCTGACCACTCACCTCCTCTGCAGTCTTGTATTACCTTTTGTTTCTGGGAATCTCCACACCAGTGTCCTGCCAAGACCTAAAATCAATTTTTCTAAAACTGAACATCTGATTTACCTCCAAACAGTCAATGGAGAAGAACACTGTACTAAATGGTTTGTGGGCAAAATAGAATTAGTAGACATGATCCCTGTCTCCAAGGAGCTGACAATCCTGCAATGGAGATAAACCCTTAAATAAAATACAGATTGTAGGAAAAAGGAAAAGGGAACATATATGTTAGTGCTTAAGTAAATAGGATCTAAAATATTTGTACATGAATACTTCAGAGTTGGATGAGTGCCAAAAGGACATAGGTGGCACAGAACTTGTAGTGGGAGTAGTAAGCCCGTCGATTAGACTGTAAGCCCGTCAAACGGCAGGGACTGTCTCTATCTGTTGCCGACTTGTTCATCCCAAGTGCTTAGTACAGTGCTCTGCACATAGTAAGCGCTCAATAAATACTATTGAATGAATAGTGGGGATATGATTTGGGGAGATACAAAATCATCTAGGGAAGCCCCCCTTTTCCCCTTTTTTGGGCAGGGGTAGTCTCTACTTGTTGCCTAATTGTACATTCCAAGCGCTTAGTACAGTGCTCTGCACACATTAAGTTCTCAATAAATACGATTGAAGGAATGAATGAATGAATGAAAATGTGATTCAGAAGGACTTTGAAGAGGAGAGCAGTAGTCTGCTGGATCAGAAAGGAAGGGGAATTCCAGGGAGAAAGCAGAATCTGAGCAAGAATCTGTCATTGGTGGGGTAGATAAGTACAAGGCAGTGTGAGTGAGGTGATGTAAGAGGAACAAAGTATGCAAGCTGGTATATATTGGGAGAAAAGAGTTTATAAATAGAAGAGAGGGGATGAAGTGCCCTAAAACCTATTTTCAGAAGTTGCTACTTGGGAGTAACTACTTGATGTGGAGAGGAATAGGCAATCATTGGAAGTTTTTGAGGACTGGGGAAATGTGCGTAGAGTGATATTTTTGAAAAAAAAAATGGTCTGGGCTACAAAGTGAAGTGAGGATTGTAAAGGAAGAGACTGGAAGCAGGGTGGACAGTGACAAGGGCTAATGCAGGCATCAGTCTGGGATATTCATTCATTCAATAGTATTTATTGAGTGCTTACTATGTGCAGAGCACTGTACTAAGTGCTTAGAATGTACAATTCAGCATCAGATAGAGACAATTCCTGCCCAGGGTATAAGTGCCTCGAACAGTTGGATGACTGCTTAAATAGAGGGGTTGGGACAGATTCTGGAAAAGTTTCTGAGGAAGAACAGACAGGATCAGGGAATCTACAAACTCTTTAATATTGTACTCTACCAAACTCTTAGTACAGCTCTGCATACAGTAAGGGCTCAATAAATGCCATCATTTGATCGATTTTCACAGGGCTTCCCAAACTCATTCATGACTGTGAGAACTGGGAAAATTCTTATAAATTCAATCCATAATGGCAATATGATTAGTAGCAATAGGAAGTAAAGTGGCCCAGTTGAAAGAGCAGACAACTGGGAGTCAGAGGACCTGGATTCTAATCCAGCATCTACCACTTACCTACTGGGTGACCTCTGACAATGCACTTAACTTTTCTATGCCTCAGTTTCTTCATATATAAAAATGGGAGTAAACATTACTCTCTCTTTGTTAGATTGTGAATCCCATATTGGACAGGAACTGTGTCTGGCTTAATTATCTTGTGTCTACCCCAGTACTTAGCAC
Source organism: Ornithorhynchus anatinus (assembly GCF_004115215.2). NCBI lineage: Eukaryota > Metazoa > Chordata > Mammalia > Monotremata > Ornithorhynchidae > Ornithorhynchus > Ornithorhynchus anatinus. Next base: position 116,333,151 of record NC_041729.1, read on the forward strand.
AGAGCTTGCACATAGTATGCACTTAAAAAATACTCTTTAAAAACATAGGAGAAAATATATTTAAGTCATGATTGTTTAGTAGTAGCTAAATGAAATACTTGTGGACAAAGTTGAATTGAAAATAAATAGGTTTATAATTTTGGATAAGTATGGAAGCAAAAACTAACATAATTAAATGCTAAGATAAACATTAAAAGAATTCTTAAAATAAAGTTGCAAAAGGTTAGGGTATTTAATGAAAAATAATTTATATATTCTTGTCTTATGCCATTGAGTTGTCTGTGACCCATAGCGACACCAAGGACACATCTCTTTACGTTCCTGCAGAAATGGTCTGGGCATGTCACTCCCCTTCTTAAATAATAATGTTGGTATTTGTTAAGCGCTTACTATGTGCAGAGCACTGTTCTAAGCACTGGGGTAGATACAGGGTAATCAGGTTGTCCCACATGAGGCTCACAGTTAATCTCCATTTTACAGATGAGGTAACTGAGGCACAGAGAAGAGAAGTGACTTGCCCACAGTCACCCAGCTGACAAGTGGCAGAGCCAGGAGTCGAACCCATGACCTCTGACTCCAAAGCCCAGGCTCTTTCCACTGAGTCACGCTGCTTCCCCAACCTCAAGTGGTTGCCTATCAACCTCCACACAAAACAAAAACTTCTCACTCAGACTTCAAGGCTCTCCATCACCTTGCCCCCTCCTACCTCTCCTCCCTTCTCTCTTTCTACTGCCCATTCCACACTCTCCACTCCTCTGCCACCCACCTCCTCACTGTCCCCCATTCTCGCCTATCCCGCCGTCAACCCCTGGACCATGTCCTCCCGCCGTCATGGAATGCTTTCCCTCTTTACCTCCACCACTAATTGTCTTCCCCTCTTCAAAACACTACTTAAAGCTCACCTCCTCCAAGAGGCCTTTCCAGACTGAGCTCCCCTTTTCCCTCTGCTCCTTTTACACCCCCTTCACCTCTCCGCAGCTAAACCCTCTTCTCCCCCCTTTCCCTCTGCTCCTCCCCCTCTCCCGTCCCATCCCCTCAGCACTGTACTCATCCGCTCAACTGTATATATCTTCATTACCCTATTTATTTTTTTAATAAGATGTACATCACCCTGATTCTATTTATTTGCTATTGCTTTAATGAGATGTTCTTCTCCTTGATTCTATTTATTGCCATTGTTCTTGTCTGTCTGCCTCCCCCGATTAGACTGTAAGCCTGTCAAAGGGCAAAGACTGTCTCGATCTGTTACCGATTTGTACATTGCAAGCACTTAGTACAGTGTTCTGCACATAGTAAGCGCTCAATAAATACTACTGAATGAATGAATCTCTCCCAGAATGCCCCACCTCCATCTGCAATCATTATGGTAGTGGATCCATAGAGTTTTATTGGTAAAAATAGGCAAGTGGTTTATCATTGCCTCCTTCCATCCAGTCAACTTGAGTCTCCGCCCTCAAATATCAGCACAAACTCTCTCTGCCCAGCACAGGTGAGTTTTGACTTGTAACAGATTGCCTTTCACTTGCTAGCCACTGCCCAAGCTAGGAATGGAATGAACAGACCTCTGCTTGACTCTCCCTCCCATAGTCGAGATTGGTAGAGTACTGGAAACTCTCCAGGTGCAACTCTGAGAGGGGTTATATATTCTACTGACACTGAAATAGGGAATTGCTTTAATTTCCTGAAGTGAAGACAAGAGGATAAAAAAAATCCTTAAACTGATATTTGTGAACAATCAAATACTAGAGTAATCAAGCATAAAACCAAACCAGAAGCAAAGAAATGATGAAGCCATAATAGAAATGTTATTCCATTAATTTTAAAACTGAATACAATTAACCAAGGTCACACTGAGCTTGATCCTCCATTATATGGGCCAGAACGTTAATCAGAGGAAGCTGGTTTAGAGAAACATTTTATAGTAGATACACCTGATCAAGTTAATTATTCAATGCAAATTGAAATCCATAATCATTTGTTATGCAAACACTTACCAGAGCTTTCATGAAATCCCTTGCGCTAAGAAGATGCTAAATTGAAAAGAGACAAGATGAGTGAGAAATTTTGTGTGGATAAATGGATGTCGACAGGAGTTATGTTGACAGAGAACTTATATATTGAATTTCATTAGTGTTCTTTAGGGAAGCACAGGAGAAATTTCACTTAAAAAATAACCACTAATTGAAATGCTGCTCCCTCACTAGCATCCATTCTTATTTTGAGGAAGACAAGGGGTGCAAGTGGCATTAAAATCTTTTAACCATAGGAATTTTTAAAAGCATATTTCTCTGGAACTAACAGGTTTATGGAGTTAATTTACATAATTTGAAAAGAATTGAAAATGGAATAGAAAAAAATACCCAGGGAATATGCATTTAATGCATTCTATCGCAATAATAACCTAAAAGTTAAAGCAGAGTTGAGACTAGGAGACTGTATTGTACGTTTCTTCTAGATCAAGATTAAGCAAAAGGAAATTGGGAAATAATATCTCAATCAATCAGTTATATTGAGCACCTATTATGAGCAGAGTTTTGTGCTAAGTGCTTGAGAAAGTGCAGTAGAGATGGAAGACTCAGTCCTTGCCCTCAGGGAACTTTTAGTCTAGAAGAGGAGACAGACACAAAATCATTTACAGATTCAAAAGAAAGTAACAATGGACATTTAGATGAATAAGTGTTTAATAGTAGGTTAAGTCTATATGCCCACAAATGTTACAGGTGTGTGAATAATAATCAAAGGAAGAAAAGTTGATGGAGGAAATGTTAATTTCTTAAGGATTTTGAAGAAGGGACAGCAGTGGTGTGGTCAGTCAGTGCTCTATATCCTACCATACCTCTCTGGTCTTCCACTACAACCCAGCCAGGATGATTTGCTCCTCTGGCACCAACCTACTCTCTGTTCCTCAAACCTGTTTGTTTCGACCAATAATATTTTTTAAATGCTCAATAAATACCATCGACTGATTGGTAGTTCCAAACAACAGGAAGGATGTGAAAAAAGAATCGGAATCAGAAGACATGAGAATACAAGTGAATAGGTTAGCTTGAGAGGAATGAAATAAGTGAGCATATACTCAGAAAAGAAAATGAGTAAGAAAGAGGGTGAGAGCTGACAGAATGCCTTGAAGCCTTTAAGTAAGTAGTTTCCTCTAGTTACCGAGAAGAATGAGCAATCATGGAAGGTTTTAGATGAGTTGTGAAATATGCATAAAATTTTGTTCTAAGATTAATGTGAAATATGGACTGGAGATAAGAAAGAACAGAGGAAGAGAGATGAGTGAAGATGCTAAAGAAGTAGCCAAGCCAGGATTTGACAAATGCTGGAACCAGGGTCATGGTTGTTTGGATGGAGAGGAAGGGTAAGATCCAGGATAAGTTGTGGAAGAAAATTGGCAGAATTTAGCAACAGGATGAATATGAGTTCTACACAGAGGAAAGATTCAAAAATAATACCAGGGTTTGGAGCTTCAGTCAACTGTGATTAAAAATTAGGTAGAGGAGAAGATCTAACTTCAAACATCCACTGCTCCACTGAAACCTTTTTCCTCAAGCCACCGATGATTTCCTTCTTCTCAAATCTAAATGGATTTTACACTTCATCATAATGGACTTTACTGATCTCAGCTGGTTCAAAACTGTGGATCTCTTTTTTCTATTAATCTATATAACCTTGTTTTTTCTGACACTGTCCTTTTGATTGTCTTACCCCCCCTGATTTATCCTTCTCAGTTCATTTTACAGACACTTACTATGTCTCCCTAACTGTGGATATCTCTCAAAGCTCTATTCTGGGACTATTTTTCTTTCAATCTACACTCAGTGGGGGGAAAAAGATCATTCCTATATGTGGATGACTTTACCATGCTAGTCCTGACCTCTCTCTTCCCTGAAATATTGCATTTTCTCCTGTCTCCAAGACATTTTTGCCAAGGTGTCACTTCAGGACCTTATGCTCAATATGTACAAAACTAAATACCTCATTTTGCCTCCAAAGTCTCTTTCTCCACCTACATTTCCCATTACAATCAACATCAACACCATCCTTCTCTTTTCTCAAGCACATACTCTTGTCATTATCAGTTCAATTCTTCCTCTCTTTCAATCTCTATGTTCACTCTGTTCCCAGAACCCATCAGATAAAGAGGTTCTAGCAGTCTCACATAATGTTTTTATGTATATCAAGAATGAAGTCATATTCTACTATTAACTCCATTGGGTGTTTTTGCATATAACTTTTGTATATGTTTTGTATATGTCTTTATACATGTATGCAAATATATATATATTCAATTCATTCAGTAGTATTTATTGAGCACTTATGATGCACAGAGCACAGTACTAAGCACTTGGAATACTAAGTGGCAACAGATAGAGACAATCCCTGCCCAATAACGGGCTCACAGTCTAAATGGGGGAGACAGCAAAGCAAAATAGAACAAAACTAAACAAGACAACATCATCAAGATAAATAGAATCATGGAGATATACACCTCATTAACAAAATAAATATGGTAATAAATGATATATACAAATAAGCACAGTGCTGAAGGGAGGGGAAGGAAGGAGAGCAGAGGGCAGGGAGAGGGGAAGGAAGTGAGGAGGAGCAGAGGGAAAGGGGGGATTCAGTCTGGGAAGTGCTCCTGGAGGAGGTGAGCTCTCAGTAGGGCTTTGAAGAGGGGAAGAGAGTTAGTTTGGTGGATGTGAGGAGGTCTCGGCATTCCAGTACAGTGGTAGGATGTGGACCAGGGTTCCACTGCAGGGCAGGCGCGAATGGGGGACTGGGAGGAGGTGAGCGGCAGAGGAGCAGATTGTACAGGGTGGGCAGTAGAAGGAGAGAACAGAGGTGTGTTGGGAGGGGACAAGGTGATGGAGGGCTTTGAAGCCAAAAGTGAGGAGTTTTTGTTTCATGCGAAGGTTGATAGGCAACCTCTGGAGGTTTTGAGGAGGGGAGTGACATGCCCAGAGCGTTTCTTCAGGAAGACGAACTGGGCAGTGGAATGAAGAATAGACTGGAGTGGGGAGAGACAGGAGGAAGGGAGATCAGAGAGGAGGCTGACACAATAATCCAGTAGGGATATTATGAGAGCATATATATGTATATATATGTATATATATATATATATATATGTATATGCATATGTATATGTATATATATAGGAATCTGTACTTAGTCTGATTTTAAGTATGTTCTTTAACATACAAATAATACAATACATACAATACATACATACAATATATGTAATAATATAATACAAATTATATATATCATATAATAGATATAATACAATGATGTTGTATATGTAAATCCCACTATTACTACTTTTTTATAAAAAAACCAAACCCCTTTCATCTAGTTTTCTGGTCCTAACCCTCATATTAATTATGTTACCAGATCCTGTCTGATCTTGTTAACAACAAGGGGTTTACAAGAGCAGGGTTGTGAGTCAGAGGATCTGGATTCTAATTGCTACTCTGCTACTTACCTACCATGTGACCTTCACCATATCATTTAACTTCTCTGTGCTTCAGTTCCCTCATTTGCAAAATGGAGATTCAATAGCTGTTCTTCCTCCTACTTAGATTGTCAGCCCCATGTGGCTCACAATTATCTAATTATCTCATCTATGCCCTAGTGATTAGCAGAGTGGTTAGCATGTAGTAGACATTTAACAAATACTACAATTATTATTATAGCCTACAATTTAGTCTCAGTATCAATACCATGTTAGCATTATCCTTAGTCTTTCAAGGGTCATGTTATCTCTTGATTTTCTACCCTTTTGGTCTATCTTTGCTTTATTAAACAGTGTCCTCCCAAGGGAACAATGGTTTGTAAATTAATGTTTCCAATTAAAAGTCTTACATAGTTTATTAGCATAAATATACCACATATAGAGTCCTTCTAGTTCAAAATTGTATTTGCTGACAGTGCAATTCTCTAAGTGTATTTGAGTTTGACTTCACATTTCTTTCTACACTGCATACATATAATATTTAGATTGTCTCTTTCTTCATATTGGTGGAGATGCTAATGACCAATGAATGGATTAAAAGGCAGATGGTGAAAGAGAGCAGGAAATGAACAGGAGGGAGGAATCTTGTAAATATGTATCTTGGATAATGGACACTTGGCAGGATAGATATGTGAAGCCCATGGATCTCTTTTGGTCTGTCTACGCTAGCATTTTTATAGTCATACATTTTAACTATCCATTGAATCACTTTAATCTGCCATTGGAAAAAATAAATCTGAGCAATAATTACAAGATTTTCGACCTTACACAATGGCAATGTAGGTGATAGGGAAATGATATGCAAGATCTATAAATCATGAGTTTTAGGTGAAATCATCTGAATAATTTTAACAAAAGCACTAATAGTTTTACCTACCATAGCTGAAGTTTGTGAAACATGTGCAAATCTGCAAAGTTTGTAGGTCCTCCATACTGCTCTTGTCCAAATTTCAGAATATATCATGATATTAAGATCAAAACAATGTGAAGAGTACATTTCAAGACTATGTAATTTTGTGTTCCTTGCAGATCAGTAGAACTTGACGCATGTATGTTTCACAACCTTGTATGATTCCCCCCTGCTTTCAAACATGACCGTGTCTCCCCTATCCTAAAAAACCCTCCCTTGACCCCACAGTTTCTTCCAGTAATCACCCTATTTCTGTCTACCATTCTTCCCCAAACTCCTTCAGTGAGTTGTCTTTGCCTGCTGTCTTAAGTTCCTCTCCTCTAAATCTCTCCTTGACCCCTTCCAATCTGGCTTCTATTCCCTTCACTTAACAGAAATTGCCCTCTCAAAGGTCACAAATGCTCATCTTGCCAAATTCAGTGGCCTCTACTCAATCCCAATTCTCCTCGACCTCTCAACTGCCTTTGACACTGCTAACCCCCGACTCCTGGAAACATTATCCTACCTAAGCTTCACTGACACTGTCCTCTCCTGATTCTCCTGTTTTCCCTCTGGCTGCTCACTCTCAGTCTCTTTTGCGGGCTCCTCCTCTGCCTCCCACCTCCTAACTGTGGGGGGGTCCCTCAAGGTTCAGTTCTGGCTCTTCTATTTTCCATCTACACCTACTCCCTTGGAAAACCTATTCACTCACATGGTTTCAGTTACCATCTCTATGCAGATGATTCTCAAATCTATGTCTCCAGCTCTGGTCTCTCTCCCTAACTCCAGTCTTTCATTTCCTCCTGCCTTCAAGACATCTCTACTTAGATGTCCTCCTGTCACCTCAAACTTAATATGTCTAAAACTGAAATTCTTATCTTTTCACCCAAGCCCTGTCCTCCATGACTTTTCCATCACTGTAGATGGAATCACCATCCTTTCTGTCTCACGAGCCTGTAACTGGCATCATTGTTCACTCCCTTCTCTCATTCAACCCACATATTCAATCCATCATTATACCCTATCAATGTGACCTTCACAACTTCATTAAAAACCAACCTCTCCTGTCCATCCAAACTGCCACCATGTTAATCTTGTCACTTATCCTATTTCCACCTTGATTACTGTATCAGCATCCTTGCTGACCTCCCAGTCTCCTGCCTCTCCCCATTCCAGTCCATACTTTGCTCTGCTGCCTGGGTTATCTTTCTACAAAAACATTCAGGCCATGTTTCCCCACTCCTAAGGAAAATCCAGTGGTTGCCCATCCATCTCTTTATCAAACTGAAACTCTTCAGCATTAATAGTAGTAATAATAATAATAATAATATTAGTATTTGTTGAGCACTTACTCTGGGCAAAGCACTGTTCTAAACATTAGCTTAAACTGCACTCAATCACCTTGCCCCCTTCTACTTCACCTTGCTACTCTCCTGCTACAACCCAGGCTGCTCATTTCACTCTTCTAATGCCAACCTTCTCACTGTACTTCCATCTCATCTATCTTGCCACCAACCTCTCACCCACATCCTGCCTCTGGCCAGGAAGGCTCTCCCTCTTTAAATCCACAGACAATAGCTCTAACCCTCTTCAAAGTCTTACTGAAGGCACATCTTCTCTTATAAGCCTTCCCTAACTAAGCCTTCCTTTCTCTTCTCCCACCCCATTCTGATTAGACTGTAAGCCCGTCAAACGGCAGGGACTGTCTCTGTTGCCGACTTGTTCATTCCAAGCGCTTACTATAGTGCTCTGCACATAGTAAGCTCAATAAATACTATTGAATGAATGAATGAATGCCTTACCCTGATTCGCTCCCTTTATTCATACCCCCTGCCCACGCCCCACCACACTGAAATTTATCTGTAATTAATTTACTTATTTTAATGTCTGTCTCCCCCTCTAGACTGTCTGCCTTTTATGGGCAGGGAATATGACTGTTTATTGTTATTCTGTCCTTTCCTAAGTACTTAGTGCAGTGCTCTCACATAGTAAGTGCTCAATAAATATGACTGACTGACAACCTATATGAAGTATGCTAATGTAAGGTAGTGTGTGGATTTTCTTTCAACAAATAGTGTACGTATCCCACGAAGGCAAACATTTTTCAAAATTATTCCTACTCCCTTATCATCAAGGATGCGAGTAAAACTTTATTTCAGATTTGAGTAAATTTCTACCATCCTTTAGGTAGGTTCTTTTGAAAAAATTATTATTTTTTGTGGCATTTGTTAAGCTTTTACTATGTGCTAAGGATTATACTAAATGCTGGGACAGATACAAGCTAATCTAGTGGGAAACAGTCCATGTCCCACATGGGGTTTACAGTCTTAATCCCCATTTTACAGATGAGGTCACTGAGGCAAAAAGAAGTTAAGTGACTTGCACAAAGTCATTTAGGCAGAAAATAATCAAGTTCATTTCTACTGTGACCACTCACATATGAGAGTTTTTAATAGCACTGTCTCTAAATTAGCATGTTTCCCATCTCATAACTCATCTTGTCCCTGGGCTCTTTGGCATTATTTACATAAACATATTGTCTAGGTGAGTCACAATACCTAATCTGAAAACCAATTCAGACATTTGCCCAAGAGGGAATGACCTCTGCTATTATCACAGTAGTTTTCCAATGTATCCATCAACCCAAGTGAGGGACAGGTTACCCGTAAATGAGTATGAAAAGGCATGAATCTTTAGGAGATGTTGTACGGACAAATTAGAGGCTGCTGTCATAATATCCTTTCTTCTTCCTCTGAAGTATGCTGAGTAAAAAGAGAAAACAACATTTTGAATTGTTGGAAACAATCCTTCACTATATCCGCTAGAGATTTGGAATTGTGATTAACATCCAGACTCCAGAAGGGAGACTAATATATAGGATATGAATCATACTGATTTTTTAACACTATATAAGCTTAGCTGAACCCATTAATTTAGCACTGTTCTACTGACCAGCAGCCCAAAAGCCAGAAATGTACAATACTTTGTCTAATTATAGCAAGAATGAGACAAGAACAGACACCACAATTCATCTTGAAATCAAGTATTTGGTCTAGTAAGCATCCTATATTTTAAACTTTTACTTTGTTATCTGAAGGTGATAATAGATAGCGCAGTTTTTAAAGGATTTTCAAGAAACACCAGCTTCTAATTTGTTACTTTTTTTTTTTACTTTCATGTAGTTGCATGAGAGATGCTGTGCATTAAATTAAGAGACAATAGGGCACTAGTGTCATCTCAAGAGGATACAGCCTGGAAGTTTAGCCTGAGTGTATCATTCATAAGCAATTAACCTAAGGGCTAAATAATAATACTGGGAAGCAAAAGTGTTATTTTCAATTTTGAAATAGCTATAAAAATATCATTAGGTTGCAAGTTTGACATAGCAAATTGCATTCTGAACACACAACTTGCAATCAGGATATCATGCATCATTTCAAGTTGTCCTGATCATATCGAAAATATGCAGTACTGGCTACTCTCTAGCATGCCTGTAAAATTAACCTGCATCAGTACTATACTTAATTTCAACTAAAAGCTGAAAGAGAAGGAAGAACAAAAATACAAAAGTGAGTTTTGCAACTTTTGTAGGAACAAGTTAAAACATGCTCTATCTGGTGATGACTTTTGAAAGAAAATGTTTCCTCAAACCCCAAGGCAGAGATAATCACAAGAAAAACAATTCAGTTAATTTATGTGATGAAAGAGCTGCTCTCCCAACTACGGGCTAAACACACATTGCATTAGCTTCTTTTTCCACAATAATGTTGCATCAAGGGACTGATTGATGAGATTTGCATTCACTAGTTGGTAACCTTGTTGATTTTTTTAAGACAAATGTTCTTTTTCATTGGACTTGTCTTTGCTTTATATTTATGTATTTATTTTTTTCTCTGCACCAATACTTATTCAACATTAAAAAAATTTCTTTGATGTATTTCTTCTTTGAAATAATTATTTCTTCCTGTACTATTTGGTTGATAACATGTCATAATGTAGGCTGCCAAGTGCCAAATGACTCTGAGAATCACTGGAGCATTTGCAGTAAGGAAAACCATTCATCTAGATAAAATCTTGTCTGACAAGTCAAGCTCAAGGAATCTCAGTATAATTATGTGGTGTTAATGAAGGCTATGTATAAAGACAGTGCCTAATATTAACCTCTGGGTAGTCAATCAACAGTAATGTGGATCAGTCATTTTAAGTTAGAATTAATATCTAACATGAAGTAGAAATAAACTTTTTTTAAAGGACCTACATTTTCCTCTTTTGAAGCACCTCATTACATTGTACCCTTCAGTAAGACATCATTGTTCTGTTATTATTAACCAGTGCTTTCGAACAGGTGTTTGTTTAGAAACAATCAGGCAATTTCATCTTTTCAAATACTGCAGTTTGATGTCTAATGTACCAGTTAATACAATGTATTGATGCCATTTTGGTATCATTTGTATTCCTTTTTTTCCTGCCTTTGTATAAATTAAAAGTCTGAAATCCATTTTGTTCTTGTTCAAAAAACCTTTGATTAACAGTCATTTTTCAGGAAGTAATTTAAATACAGGAGCATGATTATATTTTAATAATTGATGTCAATTTCTTTTCTTGGTTTTTGTTTTTGTTTTACTATTCTCGCTCCTTGCTCTACTTGAAGAATGTACATTCTGTTTATTGGGTTTCATGGAATGGATTCAGAATGGTACTTAACATTATTCTTAACTTGGTGTACACTAATTTATGGGAATAAAACAGACAATGAAGCATGTACTAATGTTTAGTATATGGGTTTTATCTTAGATGAAGTTATATTCTAGCAGGAACAGGTCTTGATAGTTATAGCCGGGGTATTGGATTATGGATCGGATTGAAAAATATTTGAAAAGATTCAATGACCTTATAAGCTTCATAAATATTTTCAGGAATCAAATTATATCATTATCAATAAAAACATTTATAATAAATATCAATATATTTCACCTGTACAATATTCATTTTTTATACATTTATTAAAAATGCTAAATTCAACTTGGAACATTTCTTAGGCAGGTGCTTTATGAACCATAAACCTGATAAATGTATGTGAATTCAAAAGATTAAACTTTGCTTTTTAAAATAATTCATATAACAAGAATAATTGCTTAAAATGGAAATTCTTTCAATTTCAATTTAGGGTTTTTAGTAGTTATATCTGTCAGGTAATGATTGTCTCTAAAATCCTTGTCTTTAAATTTTCAATCAGTCCATTTAATCTTGACAAGAGATTGAATGAAAGCAAACTGCCTCTTTTTGTAATCATATGTATATGGAGATGTCTGCTGTATGTGTATAGTTCCACAAGGTGGCAGAGTCAAATATGACCACTGAATTTTGTTGAATGATCAGTTTGACTACTAATCAAATCCCTACTTAAAGCTCACCTCCTCCAAGAGGCCTTCCCAGACTGACCGCCCCCCTTTTTCCCTCTGCTCCCTCTACCCCCCCCTTTCACCTCTCCGTAGCTAAACCCTCTTCTCCCCCTTTCCCTCTCCTCCTCCCCCTCTCCCATCCCAACCCCTCAGCACTGTATTCGTCCGTTCAACTGTATATATTTTCACCACCCTATTTATTTTGTTTAATGAGATGTACACCACCCTGATCCTATTTATTTGCCATTGTTTTTATGAGATGTTCTTCCCCTTGGCTTTATTTATTGCCATTGTTCTTGTCTGCCTGTCTCCCCCGGTTAGACTGTAAGCCCGTCAAAGGGCAGGGACTGTCTCTATCTGTTGCCAATTTGTATATTCCAAGTGCTTAGTACAGTGCTCTGCACATAGTAAGCGCTCAATAAATACTACTGAATGAATGAATGAATTGGCTCACACATTTAGGAGGGGGAGGAGGAAGCTAGGAGAGTCACTCTCCCTGTGAGAAGTTTAAATATAGCCAAACCAATTAGGGAGAGGACTGGAAAGGAAATATGGTTGGGGGAAAGTAGCTGGGAGAAAAAAAGATAGTCAGCCATCTTAGGCGAGAGTTTGTGAAGAGGACACAGGTAAGACTTATGCTGTCATTCAGTGTGACCTAGTGGAAAGAGCACAGGCCTGGAAGTCAGAGAACCTGGGTTCTATTCCCAGCTCTGCCACACGTGTGCTGTGTGATCTTGTGCAAGTCACTCCTCTCTCTTATTCAAACCACGTTTTCAATATATCACTAAATCTTGTCAGTCCCACCTTCACAACATAGCTAAAATTTGCTCTTTTCTCTCCATCCAAACTGCTGTCACGTTAAAACAATCACTCATCATTACCCACATCTTGCTTCTTGTCTGGAAAGCTCAGTGTGCCAAGGTGGCCCTGGGCACTGGCTACCCCAAGGTCAAAATGCCATTGCCGATGTAACCTCTCTGGCCAGAGGGGGCAGGGCGGGAAGATAGGTGCCCCTCACCGCCGTGCCCACCCAATAAGGTATGGAAGGGGAGGGAATGGAAGGGGCGGAGATTGAACAGGAAGGAAGTTGGGACCACCCAAACCACAGCTAATAAATACCTGTCGCCTCTGGTGCTCTGGTCTCTCTTGGAGGATCACAGCGGTAGCAACAGCCACCCACGTGTCTTTCCCTGCCCAGAGCGCCAGACGCCCATTCTGCCACCAGGACCAATGCACAGAGACAGGGGTTGTGGGATGGGTGAGTTTAATGCATAACTGGATTTAATGCATAAGTGGGTAATGTATAAGTCAGTGTAACGCTTATGTGAGCTTATTGCATAAGTGGGTAATGTATAAGTGAGTAGATTGTACGTTTAAGTGGATTCTTCCCGAGTAGGTGTGCACATGGTGAGAGCTAGCCACCTCACCACGTGCAAGTAGCACATATGTGAACTTAACGCATAAGTGAGTTTTAACGTACAAGTGGGTCTACCATATAAGTGGGTTTTAACGTGCAAGTGGGTTTAACGCCTAAGTGGGTTCCTCCTGAGTGGGTGCACACATGGTGGGAACTAGCCTCCTCACCACGTTGTGAGTATACCATAAACGAGCTCTGCCTGGATGGGCCCTGATGTCCGCCCACATGCAAGTAACATACCAGTGTATTCCTCCCGTTAGGGAAGCTCTAACCCCATTTTCCTCCCAAAGGGGAAGCTTTAACACCATATTTCCCCCAAAAGGGAAGGCCGATTGTCGCGCCTAAATAATTAATTCAATTCGTCCCGCAGAATAAATTCTATACAAAACTCAGGTTTTCCGTTCCCAGCCTCTCTCTCTCTCTCGCTGCGCTGATTCCAAAAGAACCTGTCCCCGGTGATGGGTGACACCCAGCCTCCTCAAATCCAACAGACAATTACTCCCCCCAGACCCTCACTTTAAAGTCTTATTGAAGGAACATCTCCTCCAAGAGGCTTTCCAAGACTAAGCCCCCTTTCCTCTTCTCCCACACCTTTCTGTGTCACCCTGACTTGCTCCGTTTGTTGTTCCCTGTTCCCAGCCCCACAGTGCGTATGTACATATATGTAATTTATTTAATTGTATTGAAGTCCGTCTTCCCCACTCTAGACTGTAAGCTAGTTGTGGATAGGGAATGTGTCCATTATTGCTTTATTGCACTCTCCTAAGCACTAGTACGGTGCTCTGCACACAGTAAGTACTCAGTAAAGTGATTAAATGAATAAACTTAATTTATGCCTCATTTAGCACATCTGTAAAAGGGGAATGAAGACTGTGAGCCTCAAGTGGGACATGATGAACTGTGTCCAACCTGATTAGCTTGTATTTATCCCAGTGCTTAGTATAGTACCTGACACAAAGTAAGGACTTAATACCATTAAAAAAATGGTCACTGGTCAAAGGAAGGGATCACAAATGACCCCAGATTATGGTTAGGATAAGCTTTAGGTTTGAAAGCCCGAAGTGTTAACTCCACACAAGCAAGGATCCTGCCCTTGATGAGAAAGAAGACACTGAGGGAATTCTGCTTTGAATGACTTGAAAAGGACCACACTGGAACCTGGGAAGCCCTGAGAGAATGTGAGCCCTGGATGACTACAGGGAAGTACAAAGGGTACTGGGGGTTAGGGAGTTGGGGAGGGAAGAATAATATTAAATCTAGAGAAAAACCAGAATTATTTTCATTGCTATACAATCAAGATGCTATTAAAGATTATTGAGAGCTCAGATCTTGATGTCTGTCTGGGGTAGGAGTTGAAGATGAAGCTCCAGGAGCCATGGAGACATGTGGACTTTAGTAGCTTGGTATGTGTATGTTGGAGGGGTGAGGTGAGAGGAAGCAATTTTCTCCCCAGGTTTTCTCTAACTCTGGGATAGTGGTAGCTGGCTAGTCTCTGATGACCCCTTCATCAGTTGCCTGGGCTTCAGCGAAAGAGTATAGTAGTGATATTGGTGGAGGAACTTGGGGAGCACTGAAAAGAAGGTTCCCAAACCTGCTTTCTTAAGAAAGGAGAAAATAGAGAGCTTTAGGACCCAGTGTATAGGCTTACCAGGGTAAAGGTGCTTGGCTGAGAATCCTCAGTAATGTCACAGACAGCACTTAGAAAATGACAAGAAAGATTAGACTAAACTACAAAGCTCACCACATGCTTTGGAGGACCACTGGCAGTGTGTGCATTACCATACCATCAAGCTTCAAACCAAACTAAAGGTCTATCATGAAATTATATATTGTCCACTGTCCTTAATAGCTGTCAGGCTTAGACTTGTGGCATTTAATTTGACACTACTTTTGATTTTTGAGCAGTGTCATTAACAGTATTCCAGTACAGTGTTTGACATCAATGGCTCAGTTCAACATAACATCACTCAAGTATGGCTTCATACCCAAGTCTTCTAATGGATGGGCCAGGAAAGAAAGATGGACAGCCGTATGATACCCACACAGTTATTTTAATAATAATAATAATGTTGGTATTTGTTAAGCACTTACTATGTGCCGAGCACTGTTCTAAGCACTGGGGTAGTCAAAGGGGAATCAGGTTGTCCCACGTGGGGCTCACAGTCTTATTCCCCATTTTACAGATGAGGTAACTGAGGCACAGAGAAGTTAAGTGACTTGCCCAAAGTCACACAGCTGACAAGTGACAGAGCTGGGATTAGAACCCATGACCTCTAACTCCCAAGCCCTGTAGCTATTGGTCTGCCTTGAACTTTGAGCTTATTTGCATATTTGCTTCTATTTGTGTTATATTTTAATGTTCAACCACTCCTGCTGTGTCTGTCTCCAAATCTCTTCTACCCACTTTGAATGTGGCTCTCTCATTCACCCCACACATCCAATCCGTCACCAAGACCTGCCGGTCTCACCTTTATAATATCGCCAAGATCCGCCCATTCCTCTCCACCCAAACAGCTATTTTACTGTTACAGGCTCTCATAATATCCCGCCTGGATTATTGTGTCAGCCTTCTCTCTGATTTCCCTTCCTCCTGTCTCTCCGCACTCCAGTCTATTCATCATTCTGCTGCCCAGCTCATCTTCTGCAGAAACGCTCTAGGCATGTCACTCCCCTTCTTAAAAACCTCCAGTGGTTGCCTATCAACCTCCGCACGAAACAAAAACGTCTCACTCTAGGCTACAAGGCTCTCCATCACCTTCCCCCCTCCTACCTCTCCTCCCTTGTCTCCTTCTACTGCCAGCACGCAGGCTCCGCTCCACTGCCTCCCCCCTCCTCACCGTTCCCCGTTCTCACCTATCCTGCCATCAACCCCTGGGCCATGTCCTTCTGCTGTCCTGGAATGCCCTCCCCCCTCACCTCCACCAAACTAATTCTCTTCCCCTCTTCAAAGCCCTACTTAGAGCTCACCTCCTCTAAGAGGCCTTCCCAGACTGAGCTTCCTGTTGGAAGCAGATTCTAGTAATTGATTCCCATTGACTACCACCTCTACGCAGATGACATGCAGATCTACATCTCCTCCCCTGTCCGCTCCCCCTCCCTTCAGGCTCGCATCTCCTCCTGCCTCCAGGACATCTCCACCTGGATGTCAGCCCGCCACCTAAAACTCAACATGAGCAAGACTGAGCTCCTCATCTTCCCTCCCAAACCCGGTCCTCTCCCAGACTTCTCTATCACCGTGGATGGCACGACCATCCTTCCCGTCTCTCAGGCCCACAATCTCGGTGTCATCCTTGACTCGTCTCTCTCGTTCACCCCACACATCCTATCCGTTACCAAGACCAGCCGGTTTCACCTCTACAATATCGCCAAGATCTCCACCCAAACGGCTACCTTACTGTTACGGGCTCTCGTTATATCCCGGCTAGACTACTGTGTCAGCCTTCTCTCTGACCTCCCTTCCTCCTCTCTCGCCCCGCTCCAGTCTATTCTTCACTCCGCTGCCCGGCTCATCTTCCTGCAGAAACGATCTGGGCATGTCACTCCCCTTCTTAAACAACTCCAGTGGTTGCCTATCTACCTCCGCTCCAAACAAAAACTCCTCACTCTAGGCTTCAAGGCTCTCCATCACCTTGCCCCTTCCTACCTCTCCTCCCTTCTCTCTTTCTACCGCCCACCCCGCACGCTCCGCTCCTCTGCCGCCCACCTCCTCACCGTCCCTCGGTCTCGCCTATCCCGCCGTCGACCCCTGGGTCACGTCCTCCCGCGGTCCTGGAACGCCCTCCCTCCTCACCTCCGCCAAACTGATTCTCTTTCCCTCTTCAAAACCCTACTTAAAACTCACCTCCTCCAAGAGGCCTTCCCAGACTGAGCTCCTCTTCTCCCTCTACTCCCTCTGCCATCCCCCCTTTACCTCTCCGCAGCTAAAGCCTCATTTTCCCCTTTTCCCTCTGCTCCTCCACCTCTCCCTTCCCATCCCCACAGCACTGTACTCGTCCGCTCAACTGTATATATTTTCTTTGCCCTATTTATTTTGTTAATGAATTGTACATCGCCTTGATTCTATTTAGTTGCCATTGTTCTTACGAGATGTTCTTCCCCTTGACTCTGTTTATTGCCATTGTTCTTGTCTGTCCGTCTCCCCCGATTAGACTGTAAGCCCGTCAAACGGCAGGGACTGTCTCTATCTGTTGCTGACTTGTTCATCCCAAGCGCTTAGTACAGTGCTCTGCACATAGTAAGCGCTCAATAAATACTATTGAATGAATGAATGAATGAATGAGTAGGGGTGATGGGAGGGGAGAAAGAGCAAAGGAAAAGGGGGGCTCAGTCTGGAAAGGCCTTTCCTGGAGGAGGTGAGCTCTCAGTAGGGCTATGAAGCGGGGAAGAGAGCTAGTTTGGCAGAAGTGAGGAAGGAGGGAATTCCAGGTCAGAGGTAGGACGTGGGCGAGAGGTCGAAGGCAGAACAGACGAGAATGAGGCACAGTGAGAAGGTTAGCGAAAGAAAAATGGAATGTGTGGGCTGGGCTATAGAAGGTGAGAAGGGAGCTGAGGTAGGAGGGGGCAAGGTGATGGGCCAAGCTTTGAAGCCAATCATGTCGTCCAAAAAGAGGGAGAAATATGCTTAATGTGAATTGAAAACAGTTGCTTTTCTTTCAGCTACTACAAATAGATATAAAATTAGTTTCATGTTTGGCTTTTTGTTTTCTTGACTATGATCTATGGGGACCTTTAACTGCATTATTTAGATTTATTTTCAGAAATAAAAGAAACAATATCTCTTTTCATATCTGTGTAAATGAAAAGAAAAAATATGCTTTTTAAATTAACATGAATAGTAAGGGAGGAAGGAGAAAAGGGTCTTTGGAATAAGGTATTGCTCTACTTATGATGAGTGATTGACTTCAAAACCCTGTCTAGGTATGTGATTTCAAACAAGTCCTTTTGTCTCTTTTCCAAGACCATAAAATTGGTATTACAACACTTCCTAAGAAAATATATTTAGAGACTTTCTATCCCTTCACCCTCCCACATCCTCTTCATGTCTAACACAGAAAAAAATTTTACATCTTATATCATAATTTCTTTATAGTATTCAAAGAGGAAAGTCTAAATATAAGTTACAGTATTTTTTTTTCCTCTCTGTTGAATTTCTGGACCCAAAAGAGATAATAAAGATAACTGAAGATTAAATAGTTTGTAGAGAACTTTGCAAGCCAATAATGAAAAAAACTACATATCAGGGCTCATTCAAATGGGGACAGAGGATCCCATGTAAAATGCCCTGCACTCTATTAATCTCAGTCACACAGCCTGGTACGGCTTGAGGGCAAGGTGAAAGAAACCACAATTGAGCCAACAGCAATACCTTAAACTATGCTCATGCATATTTGTCCACTTAACTCATTTGTTTTGATAATGTTGTCAATTCTTAAATGTGTATCCCCCACTAGAAAGAAAGCTCCTTGTGATCACAGAACATGCCACTAGGTTTTTCTGTACTTTCCAGGCACAGGGTACAGCATGGGCATTCATGAAATGGTGCTGCTATTACTACAATACTGCTCAGTTAAGCAAGGGAAAGTAGAATCATGTTCAAAACATGAAAGCCAATAATTCATCTAATTATTTTCATATCTACTTATAACTTGATATAATGGAAAATTATACATTTTAGCTCATATAACAACACTATTGAAATCATTTAGGAAAAATTTAAAATCATATTGGAATTGGGCCCAATTTTTCCCATAATCAAAGTTGAAAATCAGAAAAACTCCTTTTCAAATTTAATAGTTCTGATAGGATGGACATGGTCCAGAATGCTATTTCTGCATTAAAAAAAGTCACATCACAGTTTGCTCATGTTAAAGTATATTTTCAGATTTCAGGATCAAAAATCACATCCTTTTGTCATAATCAAAGATCAATATGGAAGATTTTCATTAGTGACTTCAGATATTTTTTCAGAATTCTTTGAAAAGAATAGATGGAAAACCAATATTTATACTACCCCTTGAGGAACAAATTAATATACTTAAAGGTTGCCATAAATTTAGAGTGGAAACCTAAGTAGAGAAATTATTTGAGCCTCCTTTTCTATTTTTTCTTCTTTGCTCTGCTTAGATCAGCTGTCACATGCAAGAGTCAATCAGAATTCAGCAGTCCCTTAATTTGCATCACACAGTCAGCAATTACATGAGAGAAAAAAAAAATAATCCCAAAGGAGCACTGAATCTCCTTAAAATTATATTGGTATTGACAGAAAAAAAGCATGGTTGCGGTCTTGGAAAATGATTTTACCTACCCCTGCTCTAATCTGAATTACATGTTCCTTGCAAGAATCATCTTTTTGAAGTATTTCATATCATTCCACTACCTTCACTGGTTCCCCATTTCTCCCCATTACAAGCATAAGGCTTTAAGGCTTTAAGTAGGCTTTAAGGAACTTCAGCAAATTTCCCCACAAAGCCAACTAGAATGAGCATAATAATAATAATAATGTTGGTATTTGTTAAGCGCTTACTATATGCCGAGCACTTTTCTAAGCGCTGGGGTAGATATACAGGATAATCAGGTTGTCCCACGTGGGGCTCACAGTCTTCATCCCCATTTTACAGATGAGGTAACTGAGGCACAGAGAAGTGAAGTGACGCCCACAGTCACGCAGCTGACAAGTGGCAGAGCCGGGATTCGAACCCATGACCTCTGACTCCCAAGCCCAGGCTCTTTCCGCTGAACTATGCTGCTTCTCTGAGCATGGCACCCGATAGTCAAAAGACCCAAGATTTATGCTGGCTCAGCTATTTCTCTAGGGTAAGTCGCTTAAATTTATGTGCCTCAGTTTCCTCACCTGTATAATGTTATTATTCAATCTAATTGTCTGTCATATCTATCCAATCAATTACTAGAATCCCCTCTCAGGATTGCACATGGAGAGTTTTCAATACTCTACCTGTCTGGGCTTTGAGAGAGAGAGTCAAGCAAAGGCATATCCATTCCATTCATAGCTTGGCCAGTGGCCAGTGATTAGAAGGCAGTCCACTACAAGTCAAAACTAATCTGTCCTGGGCAGCAGCAGCATGGGAGAGATTGGAAATTCAATTTTACAGCATGGAATAATGCAGTAGTAAACCACTTCACAATGTGGAAGAATACAATGAATACATTGTATACAAGAATACAATACCACTTCTGTATATTTACCAAGAAAACTCTATAGATACACTACCAGAATAACTGCAAATGGAGAATGGGGCATTCTTGGAGACTGTCCATGGAGTCACTATGGTCAGAGATGACTTGACATAAGGCAAGACAAGACCAGAGTGCTGGTGTATAATAAATGCCTAATTCTGCAATTATTATTTTCCAGAACCCTCTCTTCATTCTACTTCTCAGTGAACTCTGTTCTTGGCTCCCATGCAACACTCAAACTATTATCTCAAAGTAGAACGCCCTCCCCACCCAAATCTTAACACACCACAGATCTCACTATGTTAAAAGCCATCATAAAATCAACCTCCTCCAACAGGTGTTCCCTAAATCAAGCCGAATGTAATGTCATATCAAGCCAACAACCACCTCTATATGATATCAAATCAATCAATGGTATTTACTGAACACTTACTCTCTCTCTTTCTATATATATGTATGTATTTAATGACTATAGCCACCTTACTACATTTTTCTGTCATAAGGAGGTGGTTGTTATATTCATTCTGATAACTCTACTTGTGAATATATTACTTTCCCATGTACTTAGTACAGTGCTCTGCACACAGTACACATTCAATAAATTTGCTTGATTGATTTATTGATTTTAAAGTCTGCTACCTATTAGGGTTCAGCAATGAACATGTCTTGTAGTAACATTGCACTTACCTGAGTAATAGTAACAGAATTTAATAAGTGTACCTTGGGTGCAATGCACTTTGGGAATTGAAAAACAAGCTAGTAACATATTCTCTAATGACAAAGAGTTTACATTCTAATAGGGGAGGAAATGCATGAATAATATTTACATGTAAAGTCACAGAAGGATGTAATTGTATGCACAATCAAATGACATATATAGAAAAAGTGCTTAGATGGGTATAAATAAGTGAACAATTTCTGGATATTACTGGTGGGTTTTTTGATTAGGGATGCTGGGAATAAATCAGGAAAGATTTCTTGTATAAGGTGGGGAACTCAGTGGCCCTGTAAGATGTACGGACAGATGGAGTTCTAGGCTTAAGGAATTAAGGGCAAATGGGATGAAGGTGGGAGAGGTGAGAGTGAGATAAATTAGAGCAAGATACAATTATCTTAAGAGGAGCAAAGAGAGTGATCTGGAGAGTAATGGGTTAAGAAAACAAACTTGTTAGATGGGACAAATAGATCAAATGCACTGAAGGCAAGCTTGAGAAGTTCTGATTTGATGCAGAAGAGCACAGGAAGCTGGTGGAAAGATGTGTGGGGAGTCACCCTCCAAGAAGATAAGTCATAGGTGAGCATGCAAACTAGATTGGAAAATAAAGGATAGAAGCAAGTAACCTATCTAGGAGGCTGGTGCAGTAGCTTTGACATAGAGTTTTAAACATACTAAGTTTGAGTTGGCATCAAACCATAAAGGTCAAGATAAATGGGAGGCCAGAAGAAATGCAGAATTCCAATGGGCTGAGGGATCAGAGCTAGACAGGTATAGTCAGATATCATCCACATAGAAATTTGGAAACTGTGAAAAAGAGAAAGGAGGAGATAGCTAGAAGGTGTCATGGGATTGAAAGAGAGCTTTTTTGTGTGGGAAGAACTGGATGTTTTAAGGCAGAGGGAAGGGGCCAACATGGAGGGAAGGGGCCAACATGGAGTGAGAGATTGAAAATATCAATTAAGTGGGGTAGAAGAGTGGTAGGGAGTAATTTTGGTAGGCGAGAGGTCTTAGGTCCAGAGATTCAGGTAGAGGGGTGCATATGAACAGTAGGTGGAAAATCGCCTCTTGAGAATCATTTGGGAAGCAGGATAAAGATGAAGATTTAACAGTGGAATTGGTGAAGGAGTGCATGCCTGATTTTCTCAATGAGTGCTTAGTACAGTGCATATCACTTAGTTATAAACCCAATAAATACCACCCGTACTTTTAATTGATTTCCACATCAAGCAGAAATTTGTTACTCTCATCCTTAGGACTGATGCTTATTGTCCATTCTCCCCCACTAAAACATACCCAGCACAACTTGCATCTGTAATCCCAATTTACTTAAGGTACCTTGCTCTTGTCTAACCATTGGCCCCCTGCTCAGGCCCTTCATTCTTTCTGCAACTCTTTCCCCCTTAATAGCCAATTTGTTGTGTTACTCTCCATTTTCAAAATCCTGCTAAAATCACATCTCCTCCAGGGGACCTTCCTTGATTGATAATTCATTTCCCTTGTCTGTTTCCCTCTCTACTTCATTACATATGCACTTAATTATTTACCTCCTTAGCTTGTAGTTACTCACCTCATCCCATCTGCCCATAATACTCATGTACTTAATATCATGCTTGGCCACTTCCACTATCTGTAATTTATTTCAGTTCCTATCTGCCTACTAGACTGTAAACTTCTTGGAGGGGATGGGATACAATCTACTAACTTTACTGTTCTCTCCCAAGTGTTCTTCTTAGACAGAACACTCAATACATTTTGCTGATTGATTCAACTACTGTGCATATGCAAATAAAACAGAGAAAGGCACACAGGTAAGGATAACCACAAACAACTGGAAGAAATCATTTGTGAATCTTTCAATATCAGAACTTTCTGTAGCATGGTGAACTGTATTAAAGAGTCTAAGGAAGAAGCTTGCTTCTTGGATCAAATGTTACTCTCTTTGGATCAGTATTCTATTTGGCAACCATTTTGGATAACTCTTTTTATTCTTCTATCTGTCAAATCTCTAGAAAGTTAGGATAATAGGAAGAAGAGTTGATGGATTACTCAGGCAATAACAGGAATGTGGGAAATAAAAAGAAACAAGTCTAGATTCATAGAGCGAGGCAGGGAGGACATAGGGATATGAGAGAGGTGGCGTGGTTGCGGAGGAGACCACCGAGAGCTATATTGGACAAGGGAAAGATGTGGGAGGATGGTAAGGACACAGGATGGGTACAAAGCAGAGGCAAGAGATAATGAGTTAGGAAATAGAGTTGACCCACTGGAATTTAAAAACAAAAATACCTTAATCAGAAACAAGTTGGAAATATTGGATGTGACCGTGGGAAATTATTCCCCTGTTCATCTAAATAAATAAATGATACATTGTAATAGCAAGACTACATGCTAAGTTTGATCAGGTAACCTTAGTACCTTTCAGACCTGATTCAACAAATCTGTGGTAGAAACTAATGCATTAGCCATGAAATAAAAAATCTTAAAATAGGTCATTTGCTAACTCTAGTAATGGAAGTACTTCAAATAAAGAAAACTTGCATATGTAAGATTGAAACTTTCAAGACTAAAACTAAGGTCCAGAATGGCCACCCATTTGATCTGCCTGCTAAAAAGCAGAAGATTTTCCAGTATAGGTAGATTTTGGGGACATGGGAAGCGGCATAGCCTAGTGGATAAGGCACAGACCTGGGAGTCAAAAGGAACTGGGTTCTAATCCCAGCTCTGCCACTCGTATGCCATATGACCTTGGACATGTCACTTCACTTCACTGTTTCTCAATTCCCTCATCTGCAAAATGGGGATTAAGACTGTGAGCCCCATGCAGGATAGGGACTGTGTCCAACCTGATTATCTTGTATCTACCTCAATGCTTAGTACTCATTCAATAGTATTTATTGAGCGCTTACTATGTGCAGAGCACTGTACTAAGTGCTTGGAATGAACAAGTCAGCAACAGATAGAGACAGTCCCTGCAGTTTGACGGGCTTACAGTCTAATCGGGGGAGACACAGGCAGACAAGAACAATGGCAATAAAGTACAATGCCTAGCACATAGTAAGTGCTTAACAAATAATATTAAAAAATAGAATTAAGGAAAATACCAAGGCTGCATGATATAAGAAAGATTTCAGATAGAATAGTACCATCTATGGGCTTTATGTTCTTCCTTAGGAATGTGCATTACAAAAAAAATCCATTTCTGAAAGTCCTAAATCTTCCTCTTTCTCCAAAAATTTTGGGATTTCTTTGATGCAAGACAAATGCCAAGGGGGTTCACTATTTGGTGGAGAAAACCTTAATGAAGCATAGTGGAAATGGTATTTTTGTTCCTGTTAAACTTAATTTTCAGCGTATCAACAAAATGTGTGAGATGTCATCTCATGCTGATTAAGAACAGATGCTGGTCTTAAAATCCTTCCTGGTGGATACTATATTATTTTGAGCTGTGGGGTCTAGAAAAGTGGAGTAAAGGAGAAATATCAGGTTAAAAAATGGAGCAAATGGTGAGACAGCAAGGGAGAAAAAGCAATAGAATAAGAGGAAAAAAGAAAAGGAAGATGGAGATGTAAAATGTTAAGGTTATTTTCTTAGATTATCTTGCTGTAAATGAACTGTAAATGAACTAACTGTAAACTAACAGACTATTCAAACAGTTATTTCTTATCAAATGGCTTCTAGGATTACGTATTTCTGCAATTAAGGAATACATGCCCATTCCAGGATTTATGTGGTTGTTCCTGGAACTCAGCCCAGTACTGCCCTCGTATAGGTGCAGATTTACCCGTAATCATTCCAACATCATCAGTAGCATTTATTATCTGCAGTGAGACAAAACCTATAATAGGTGCTTTGGAATATAAAATGGAAGCAAAAAGACAGTGGGTTGGCAAAAAAAATAGTCTAATAAAATTTTCATTTTATTATTAACTTGTGGATATTTTTACTTTTTATTCTCCCTTCTTCCACTCACCTTCTTTCTTCATCACTCTCCAGACAGCTGTAAGTTTATGCCTTTGGTAAATCATTTTCTCTGCCTTGTAACAGCACTTTTTATATTTCAACTTTAATAGGGAAAAAACAAAGCTAAATGTGGTTTGGGAATTGAGAATTGCCCTCAGGTTGGCAGTTGATTGGGAAGCACGATGGTGACTCAGGCCAAGCCGCAGTTTCAGCAACAATTAGAGGCGTAACACTGAAACAGTTTTAGATGGTAAACTGTCACTATTTTATTTTTCTTGAAGTGTTACCTTTGTAATTGGCACCCAATAGCTTAGTGCAGCAGAAACACATGGCCTTATTTACTAATGACAAGAGAACCAGTGTCTTTGTCAAGGATCCTTATCTTCAACCTATTTTGTACATCAAATTAAAATTGAGGAAGGTGAGAATAGGAATTAACCATAAATCATCTTACTCTGATATCAAAATGATACAAAATTGTGGGTTTTTTTTTTACCTTGTGAATTGTGAAAATTAAACTGATGAAGACATCTCATTACAACACACTGAGATAGGAATTTTGACTTTGGCTGAGCATCCCAAATCTGGATTGTTGAAATTAAAGGGTGATCTAGAAATTAAAGGGTGATCATCCCATAAAAGTAGATAGTTGTCCTGTGTCAGATATCATCTACAACTGTCTCTCATGATAAATGTTTACTCAGTCTAAAAATAAAATGTAGGATTTATACAATGCTGGCGACTTAATTAAGTTCCTTGGAAAGTACAATAAAAATAAAATACACAGTCCCCATCCTCATGAAATTTATAATCCAATGAGGAAATATGTAGATTGAATTATTTATAAATAATGGAGGCAAAAAAAGCAAGGTTAAGATGAGGTTACAAGGTTACAATACTGCTATTGCATGGAGCATGGAAAGATGAATAGATGAACAAAAACCAAAATAAATAGTGTAGCAAGGTTTGTGCAGAAGTGCAATGGATAGCGATATGTAACCAAGTGCATAGGGTATTACTGGGTTGACAAAACTTTGGATGATGGAAATTACTTAAGGAATGTTTCCTTGAGGAGAATGATATCAGAAGTGATGCAAAAATGGGAGGGGTGAGGTGAAACTAATTTAAAAGAGTTTCAGGAAGTCAAAGGGTGTAAGAACTGGAAAAGGTGACTGCAAGTATTGTGGGATCGGTCATGATAAAGAGCAAGTTGAAAAGTATAGAGTTAAGAGACCATTCATTCATTCAATCATATTTATTGAGTGCTTACTGTGTGCAGGACACCATACTAAGCACTTAGGAGAGTACAATATAACAATAAACAGACACATTCCCTGCCCACTGTGAGGTTACAGTCTAGAAGGGGAGACAGACATTAGTATAAATAAATTACAGATATGTACATGAATGCTGTGGGGATAGGATGGGAGATGAATAAAGTGAGCGAGTCAGGGTGACATGGAAGGGAGTAGAAGAGAAGAGGAGGGTATTGAGAATCGCCCTCAGTCTGGCAGTTGATTGGGAAGCAGGATGGTCAGGGAAGGCCTTTTGGAGGAGGTGTGGTTTCAATAAAGCTTTGAAGTGGGGAAGGGTAATTGTCTGTCAGATTTGAGGAGGGAGGGTGTCCCAGGAGAGGCGGGATGGTGGGTGGCAGCAAGATGGAGGTACAGTGAGAAGGTTAGCAGTAGAGGAGCAAACTGTGTGCTGGGTTGTGGAAGGAGAGTAGTGAGGTAAAGAAGGAGGGGCAAGGTGTTTGAAGACAGTGGTGAGGAGTTTTTGTTTGATTGATGTGGAGGTGGATAGGCAACTATTAAAGTTTTGTGAAGAGTGGAAAAATATGGCATGAATGTTTCTGAAGAGAAACGATCTGGGCAGCATGATGAAGTGTGCACTGGAGTGGAGAGAGGCTGCTATAGTAATCAAGATGGCACAGGATAAGTGATTGCATTAAAATGGTAGCAATTTGGGTAAAGAGGAAAGGGCAGATTTTAGTGATGTGAGGGTGGATCTGACAGTATTTAGTAATGAATTGAATATGTGGATTGAATGAGAGGGGATAGTGAAGGATGACACCAAAGTTACAGATTTGTGAGAGGAAGGATGGTGGTGCCCCCTACAGTGATAAGAAAGTCGGGGAGGACAGGGTTTGGGTAGGAAGATGAGTTCTGTTTTAGATGTGTTAAACTTGAGGTGACAGGAGGACATCCAAGTAGAGATGTCTTGAAGGCAGGAAGAAATGTGAGACAGCAGAGAGAGAGAGAGATAAGGACTGGAGATGTAGATTTAGGTATCATCCCCATAGAAGAGCTAGGTAAAGCCATGTGAGTGAATGAGTTCTTCATGGGAGTGGGTGTAGATGGAACATAAAAGGGGATCCAGAACTAAACTCTGAGGGATGTCCACAGTTCTATTTACACATATATATCATCATAATCAAATGCCATCGAGTCACTTCCTATCCATAGCGACTCTTTGAACATATTTTAACAGAATATCCTATCTTCTGCCATATCTGTAGTCATTCTGGTATATATATCAAGAAGCAGCGTGGCTCAGAGGAAAGAGCACGGGCTTTGGAGTCAGAGGTCCTGGGTTCAAATCCCGGCTCAGCCATTTGTCAGCTGTGTGACTTTGGGCAAGTCACTTAACTTCTCGGTGCCTCAGTTACCTCATCTGTAAAATGGGGATGAAGACTGTGAGCCCCACGTGGGACAACCTGATTCCCCTGTGTCTACCCCAGCGCTTAGAACAGTGCTCGGCACATAGTAAGCGCTTAACAAATACCAACATTATTATTATTATTATTATTACTTCCTATCCATAGCGACTCTTTGAACATATTTTAACAGAATATCCTATCTTCTGCCATATCTGTAGTCATTCTGGTATATATATCAATAAAGTTTTCTTGGTGAAAAATACACAAAGTAGTTTACCATTGCCTTCTTCCATATATATATATATATATAATAAATTACATATTTGTAAGAGTGTCCCACATAGCACACTCTATTTGAGTCAGACATATCCCCATCCCTCCAAGGACTTGCCACCTAAGTAGGAGGAAGAACAGGAATTTAATCCCCATTTTACAGATTAGAAAATTTAGATATAGAGCAGTTAGGTGGCTTAGCCAAGGTGAAATAAAAGGCAAGTGACAGAGCTGGAATTCAAATCTAGGCCCAAATTATTTCCACTAGGCCACACTCCTTTTTTGATGGATCTTGCTGGTTTATCCTTAGCTATTGATTCCCAGTTTTCAGCTGGGATGCAGCATTTCCTGAAGCTGTTTTATAGTAAGAATAATAATAATACTAATAATGGTATTTGTTAAGTGCTTACAATGTGCCAAGCACTGTTCTAAGCAGTGGGGTAAATACAAGGTAATCAGGTTGTCCAGTATGGGGCTCACAGTCCTAATCCCCACTTTACAGGTGAGGTGACTGATGCACAGAGAAGTTAAGTGACTTGCTCAAAGTCACACAGCAGACAAGTGGTGGAGCTTGGAATGAAACCCACATCCTCTGACTCCCAAACCCATGCTCTTTCAACTAAGCCACACTGCTTCCTATCTTAAAATATTGCCCCTGTCTTCTGCTTGCTAATTTCAGTTCCCTATACTGTAATTGTTTGTTTATGCCAGCCATAATTAAAATAATGACAAACCTTACAGAAAAAAATACTTAACCAAATAATATTGCTGCTGAGAAACACAGTGGGACTACTATAGCCCAGCTTTTGTAATGTTTACAGTCATTCATACCAAAATGAAGAAAAACCTTTTTATTTAATCTATCTACCTTAGACCACTTTTTTACACAATATTCAATCAAATTACAATAAAATAGGAATAAAAGGAATGTAAGTGCCGATCCAGCTGTATTTAAATCATCCAACAAAAATGAATAGTCATAAGTACTTATCAGAGAAGAGACTCTTATTATATTGTAAATACTCGTGGCAAGGTATTGTGGCTTATTCTTCTCTGTATGTACCCCAAATTCTTACTTTAGTGCCATGACCACCAGAAGCCCAACAAAACTGCTATACTTACAGTGATCTGAGCTTCTTCCATCTCCTTCAATGTTGTTATTAATATTCATAGTTTAGGGTTGTTTTAAACCATCTGCACTTTGAACTTTATGTTAGATAAATTAATCTATATTTGTATTTGTTGCTGAATTGTACTTACCAAAGCCATTAGTAAGTACAGTGGTCTGCACAAAGTAAGCATTCAATAAATATGATTGAATGAATGAATAAATGAATATGTGAAGGCAGTGTTGTGCTGTTTGATTTAACATCATCTTCCAGGGCTAGTAGTAGCTGATTTTCCTGGAGGCAGGACTGGGATAATGGAACACCATCTTCCCATCCCACTCCACCCACCCAAATCCAATCGTTTTTGTCTCTGTCAAGGGCCCTAGTAAGGGATTTATCACCAGGGAAAGGAGGGCACAACCACTCTTAGGCAGCTGCCATGGAGTGCCCAGCTCCCTCTCCATGGTTATCTGTAGCAAAGTCTGACCATGGAGAAAAAACAGATTTATTTGATAACTATGGTGATAATGAAGAGAGGTACAGTACTCCGATTTTTAAGGACTTGGAGCTTGATGAACCTTAGGAAATAGTTTACATGCCCTTATTTTACATACAAAATTTAAACTTATGCTCAGTCCCTCAAGGAGAGACCTAAACATCTTTGGGGACAGAAGATTTGCAACCATCTACCGATCTTTCATAGTGTAAATTTTTTAATGAATTTTCCTTCAAGTACTCTTAATCCTTCCAAGAAGATCCTAAAATATATATATCTTTATGTATCTTTATGCCTCTTCAGTAAAATCATATAATAAAATAGGAAAAGTACTGATTAGATCATCAAATCCATTTTTCACATTGTTAAATTATTTTACTGGATTCAGTTTAATATTGTTGTTAGAAAGAAAATAACAAGTCTGGGTTTTTTTGCATTTAATAAATTAGAAATTGAAACCCAAGAAAGATTAATCTGCAAACACATTGTCCAATTGAAGCACCCTATTTACCCACATGTGAGCTGCTCAGAGGATTAGATTAACAAATCCACCCATGGTTATGGGGTCAGGGAAGGGAACAGAGTGCTCCAATGTAATTAAATTGTTTAATTTGTAATCAATGCACACTCCTTAGAAGCAAAAGGCTCATCCCCCTATGGCCTCTGTGTATATTAGTGGAATCTAATGACAGTAAAGTTTCAGGGAGGAATCAGGAATCCTGTTGTAGGAATAAGCAATGGAAAGAGTGGAAAGAGCACAGGACTGGGAATTGGAAGACCTGTGAACTAATCCCTGCTCTGCCACCTGCCTTTGTGACTCTGGATATGTCCCTTCACTTTGCCTCAGTTTCCTCATCTGTAAAATGGATATTCAATATCTGTTAGCCCTTTTACTTACACACTGACCCCCCATTTGGAACACAGACATTTTCCAACCTGATTTTCTCATATTCATTCATTCATTCAATTATATTTGAGTGCTTACTATGTGCAAAGCACTCTACTAAGCACTTGTGAGAATACAACAACAGATTCATTCCCTGACCACAATGAGCCTCTACTCCATCACTTAGTACTGTGCTTGGCACATAGCTTTTAAATACCACAATTTTTATTAATAGTATCATTTTCATTAATAATATTCATATCAAAAAATTCTAGCTGATATACTGAGCATATATACATTGGTAGGTTAGGACACCTCTAATGTGAGATACACAGAGTGAGGTCATTTTGGGTCCACATAGAAAATCTGTTAAAAAATTTCACCACAGTGGAAAGTTTTTTCTATCCTGAGGACTGTTACTATTTGCTCCACTAACCAATTTCACCAATTCTTCAAGTTCCAAAAAAGATGTTTCAACCATGCTATAGCAAATGAGTGTTGACACAGTTATTACAACAGATGCAACTAATGGTACAATGAAAAAGTTTGAGTATAAACATTTAATAATTCACATTTATTAACACACTTAGGCTTTATCATTATAAAAGAAAATTATTTATAATAATACAAATAATGATAATGGTATTTATTATGCAATAACTAGCTGTTCTAAGCCCTGGAGTACATACAACAAGGTAATCAAGTTGGACACATTCCCTGTCCCACATGAAGTTCACAGTCTAGGAGGGAGAACAGACATTTCTGTTGAAGAAATTGAGACACAGAGAAAAGGCCCAAGGTCTTTCTATTCATTCAATAGTATTTATTGAGCGCTTACTATGTGCAGAGCACTGTACTAAGCACTTGGGATGAACAAGTCGGCAACAGATAGAGACAGTCCCTGCCGTTTGACGAGCTTACAGTCTAATCGGGGGAGACGGACAGACAAGAACAATGGCAATAAACAGCGTCAAAGGGAAGAACATCTCGTAAAAACAATGGCAACTAAATAGAATCAAGGCGATGTACAATTCATTAACAAAATAAATAGGGTAACGAAAATATATACAGTTGAGCGGACGAGTACAGTGCTGTGGGGATGGGAAGGGAGAGGTGGAGGAGCAGAGGGAAAAGGGGAAAATGAGGCTTTAGCTGCGGAGAGGTAAAGGGGGGATGGCAGAGGGAGTAGAGGGGGAAGAGGAGCTCAGTCTGGGAAGGCCTCTTGGAGGAGGTGATTTTTAAGTAGGGTTTTGAAGAGGGAAAGAGAATCAGTTTGGCGGAGGTGAGGAGGGAGGGCATTCCAGGACCGTGGGAGGACGTGACCCAGGGGTCGACGGCGGGATAGGCGAGACCGAGGGACGGTGAGGAGGTGGGCGGCAGAGGAGAGGAGCGTGCGGGGTGGGCGGTAGAAAGAGAGGGGGGAGGAGAGGTAGGAAGGGGCAAGGTGATGGAGAGCCTTGAAGCCTAGAGTGAGGAGTTTTTGTTTGGAGCGGAGGTCGATAGGCAACCACTGGAGTTGTTTAAGAAGGGGAGTGACATGCCCAGATCGTTTCTGCAGGAAGATGAGCCGGGCAGCGGAGTGAAGAATAGACCGGAGCGGGGTGAGAGAGGAGGAAGGGAGGTCAGAGAGAAGGCTGACACAGTAGTCTAGCCGGGATATAACGAGAGCCCGTAACAGTAAGGTAGCCGTTTGGGTGGAGAGGAAAGGGCGGATCTTGGCGATATTGTAGAGGTGAAACCGGCAGGTCTTGGTAACGGATAGGATGTGTGGGGTGAACGAGAGGGACGAGTCAAGGATGACACCGAGATTACGGGCCTGAGAGACAGGAAGGATGGTCGTGCCATCCACGGTGATAGAGAAGTCTGGGAGAGGACCGGGTTTGGGAGGGAAGATGAGGAGCTCAGTCTTGCTCATGTTGAGTTTTAGGTGGCGGGCCGACATCCAGGTGGAGACGTCCCGGAGGCAGGAGGAGATGCGAGCCTGAAGGGAGGGGGAGAGGACAGGGGCGGAGATGTAGATCTGCGTGTCATCTGCGTAGAGATGGTAGTCAAAGCCGTGAGAGCGAATGAGTTCACCGAGGGAGTGAGTGTAAATGGAGAACAGAAGAGGGCCAAGAACTGACCCTTGAGGAACTCCAACAGTTAAAGGATGGGAGGGGGAGGAGGCTCCAGCGAAGGAGACCGAGAATGATCGGCCAGAGAGGTAAGAGGAGAACCAGGAGAGGACAGAGTCCGTGAAGCCAAGGTGAGATAAGGTATGGAGGAGGAGGGGATGGTCGACAGTGTCAAAGGCAGCAGAGAGGTCAAGGAGGATCAGAATGGAGTAGGAGCCATTGGATTTGGCAAGAAGGAGGTCATGGGTGACCTTAGAGAGAGCAGTCTCGGTAGAGTGGAGGGGACGGAAGCCAGATTGGAGGGGGTCTAGGAGAGAATGGGAGTTAAGGAATTCTAGGCATCGATTGTAGACGACTCGTTTTAGGATTTTGGAAAGGAAGGGTAGTAGGGAGATAGGACGATAACTGGAGGGGGAAGTGGGGTCAAGAGTGGGTTTTTTTAGGATGGGGGAGACGTGGGCATGTTTGAAGGCATAGGGGAAGGAGCCCTTGGAGATTGGGTGGTTAAAAATAGAAGTTAAGGAAAGGAGGAGGGCAGGGGCGATGGTTTTAAGAAGGTGAGAGGGAATGGGGTCCGAGGCGCAGGTGGAGGGGGTGGCACTTGCGAGGAGGGAGGAGATCTCCTCTGAGGATACTGCAGGGAAGGATGGGAAAGTAGGGGAGGGGGTTGGACGGGGGGAGGGAGGGGTGACTTTGGGGAGCTCAGACCTGATCGTGTTGATTTTAGTGAGGAAATAGGTGGCCAGATCATTGGGGGTGAGAGATGGGGGAGGGGGAGGAACAGGGGGCCTAAGGAGAGAGTTAAAGGTCCGGAACAATCGGCGGGGGTGACGGGCATGGGTGTCGATGAGGGAGGAGAAGAAGCTTTGCCTGGCGGAGGAGAGGGCAGAGTTAAGGCAGGAAAGGATAAATTTGAAGTGTGTGAGGTCGGCTTGGTGCTTGGACTTGCGCCAGCAGCGCTCAGCAGCTCAAGCATAGGAGCGTAGGAGGCGGACGGAGGAGGTGATCCAGGGCTGTGGGTTAGTGGAGCGAGAGCGGCGGAGGGAAAGGGGGGCGAGAGAGTCGAGATGAGTAGAGAGGGTGGAGTTGAGAGCGGAGACCTGATCGTCAAGAGTGGGAAGAGAGGACAAGGCGGCAAGGTGAGGAGAGATGCTATTGGAAAGATGGATGGGATCGAGAGAGCGGAGGTCTCTGTGGGGCAGTAGCGAAGATTTGCAGGGGGAGGGAGTGTGAGAGATGAGGCAGGTGAGAAGGTTATGGTCAGAGAGAGGGATTTCAGAGTTGGTGAGGGAGGAGATAGTGCAGCGGTAGGAGATGACGAGATCGAGGGTGTGACCGAGTCGGTGAGTGGGCGCGGTATGGTGGAGGAGGAGGTCGGCAGAGTCGAGGAGGGATAGCAGGCGGGCAGCAGAGGAGTCGTCGGGTACATCCGTATGGATGTTGAAGTCTCCAAGGATCAGAGTGGGCAGAGAGAAGGAGAGAAGGAAGGTGAGAAAGGGGTCAAGGTGGTTGAAGAAGTCGGAGGTGGGACCGGGAGGGCGGTAGATGACGGCGACAAGTAACTGGAGTGGGTGGTAGAGGCGAATGATATGGGCTTCGAAGGAGGGGAAGGAGAGGGAGGGGGGAGGAGGTATAGTGCGGAAGCGGCAACGGGGCGAGAGGAGGAAGCCGACGCCTCCTCCCTTACCGGTGAGTCTGGGGGAGTGGGAGAAGGAGAGGCCTCTGCAATGTGCTGAGGGGGAAAATAATTACAATTACATGCCAGTGTTCCAAAAAGCTACTCTTTCAACTTCCTGGAAGGGAACCTGGCATTCCTTGCAATGAGAAAAGAAAACTGCTATTGTGATTTCAGTTTCATATCTAGGGAAAGATGTTATGTTTTGTTATTTGAACTATGGGTGAGTCTCTGTGTTCATAGAAAAATTATAATCCCTGCTGGGTGGAGCAGGAACTCTTTGTTCTATGTAGTTATGGCTAATATCACACGTTGGGGTATATATACATAAGAGTTTCTGAATTTTACATTTTACACTATATGATGGATTATTGGTTTTGTTTGTAAATTGTCTAGAAAAACTCAATTCCAGCCCTTTGTTTCATTTCTTCTTTAAATACTGGATTATTCAAAACAACCTTCATTAAACATTAATAGACAACAATTAATATTTAATTACAGGGAGGAAAGACTACATGCAGTTGCCTAAGGCTTGACAAGCTGTCAAGATTTCCTGCCAAGACTATTCAGTTTACTGAGTTCCTGGGCAGGTGCCATATTATGAACAAAAAGTTAAGTGACAATTCCAGGAACCCAGAGAATGGCATTTGGATACAGGAAAAACTTTTTCTTAGTGAATTCCTTTGTTGTTTCTTGGTTGTGACCAAGGATAAGGAATAATACATCATGTTAAACTGATAAGTGGGCCAGCTAATAGTCCTTTACAGTCTTGCTTCAAGAAAGCTATTTATGAAACCAGTAATCAGAAAGAGGCTGACTTCATAAATATAACATGTAAAAATGCAAATAATAGAAGTGGTAGTAACATCTATACTGAAAATAATAATGCATGCTGGCCTTAAAGTTAAATTTGA
The DNA here is from genome assembly GCF_004115215.2 of Ornithorhynchus anatinus. NCBI lineage: Eukaryota > Metazoa > Chordata > Mammalia > Monotremata > Ornithorhynchidae > Ornithorhynchus > Ornithorhynchus anatinus. The sequence continues at coordinate 116,368,372 of NC_041729.1, forward strand.
GACTGAAAGCTTCTGTGAAACATGTAATGAGTCTTAAGCTTGAGACAAGAACAGAATTGGACCTACTATGCATTAGTCACCCTTTAAAATTTAATTTCAATTCTCTAGCTCCACTCAGCTGAATACAAAACTCGACTGTGTGCTAGTCTGAATGGAAGGAGTTCTCACTGAATAGAATATCTTCAGGATGGAGAAGGAAAGAATATCCTTGATTATGTAAAGTATAGGGTCAACTAATTGCTTTCTATTTTTAACAATGTCCAGCACCTATCAAAGACAGAATGAAATAGGCGGTCAAGTAATAAAGTAACCATTCGATTTTAGGATGGATAAACAGACAGTCCTGATTAGAACAGTGTTTGGCACATAGTAGGCACTTAAATACCATCATTATTATTGTCAAAAGTTTTAAAAAAATACATTTTCTTCAATAGCAGTGATTTGGGTGAACTATTTAAATAATTTGTCTCCGTTTTCCTCTAATCTTAGACATAGTCATCATCTAGAACACCATCAGTTTCTTATCACATCAGCAATAACATATTTATGGTCCACAGAAATCAAAGTCTTGTTTCCATTGCATTTAAATCTAATGAGATAAAAGCTCTATGCTGCATTAATTTCATCCTTATACTTTTAAAATTGAGGGCTTTGTCCTTTTGTTCAAAATTCTCTGGCACAACTTTTATCACCTCACCTTCTAAGCAGGGATTGGTTCATAAACCATATCTCACCAACTGTTGTGTCCTATCAAAGTCAGGAGAAGGCTCCAGGGAGCCCCAGGCAATAGGACATTAAAACCATTTTTTTTAAAGAAGAAAACAATTACGTTTTTCATTAGTGCAAAGTAATCCGATTATCCTTTAATTTTCCATAACTCACTTTACTCACTGAATCATTTTGCATGTCTGACAAAGCATATGGAACTCATGACTCTAGAAAGTTGTGCAGACAGAAATAAATAGGTTCAAGAAGAGTTTGGAAATTGCCTATATTCTTGTTGCAGTTCTTTCAAGCATTCCTCTCAAACTTTCACCCTTTTTCTCCAAAACAAATTATAAAGATTATCCTTGCAATTCCAAACCACCTGGACTAAATCACAGAATGCTCTACTAGTGAACATTTCCTTGCTATCCTGATTCACAAATGTACCCTGCAGTAACTAATGAACTCTTCCTTGTCAAATCCAACAAACTTTATTCCATCTTAACCTTTCTAAACCTTTCAACAGACTTTAAGACTGTGGCCCACCCCCTTCTCCTGGAAAAACTACCTGAAAACACTGGAAACATTTGGTTTCACTGATTTTGTCCTCTCTTGGTTCTCATCCTGCCTCTCCGGACTCTCATTTTTGGTCTCTTCGACAGCTTATTCTTCTCCTTCCACTGATAATTGAGGTGGTTCTTCAAGGCTTAGCTCAAGGTCTCCTATTTTCCATTTACATCCACTCTCTTGGAGAACGCATCTGCTTCCATGGCTTCAACTACTTTCTCTTTGTGGATGACACCCAGGCCTACATCCCCAGCCCCAACCACTGTTTCCTTACGCTGTCATGCCCTTTGCCCAGTCTTCAGAATCTGTACTTATATGCCCTGTTTTCCTATATGTCCCAACTAAACACCCTTTTCCATCTGACTTTCCATCACTGTTCAATTAGTGGCATTTCCTAAGTGGCTAATGCATGCAGAGCACTGTACTAAATGGGAGAGTATGATAGAGTAGGTAAAACATGATCTCAGCTTTCAAAGACCTTACATTGCCTAGAATACCACTACCTTCCTTATCCCACAAGGGCATAACCTTGGTATTATCCCAGAATCATTTCTCTTCTAAGCCAAATATTCAGTCAGTCATCAAACGTTTTAAGTTCTGTCATCCCAACAGCTCTAGAATCATCCCCTTACACACCAACCATACTGATACTGTGCTGGTCCAAGCACTTGTCAGATCCTGCCTTGACTACTGTATGACCTCCCAGCCTCCATCCCCAAAACTCTGTTCAACCCAGGTACCAGTGTCAGCTTTCTTTCAAAAAGATTCTACACACACCTCCCCATGTTCAAAAATCTCCATTGGTTTCCCATCCATCTCTGCATCAAACAGAACAGTGAGAACAATTGAGAAGGCACTCGAGATGATGTATGCACAGCTCCAGAAACCAGTGGGACCAAACTCTTGCCCAACCACCAATGACAAGCTATGGCAGCAGGTTAGAAGTTCATAGACTAATGACAGGCCACAAAACATTCACACTAGTGGGACCAGGTTAAGGATGGACAGGGGAATCAGAGTGCTAGCAGAGGTTTGCAGTAGGAATATGTTAATGGACCAACTGATAAAAGCTGTGATATGCTAAAAAACATGTACTTAGTGTGTGAGCTTTTGGATATGTATTAAGACCTCCCTGGAAGGAGCCTATCAAAGGAATCTAACCTGGAGGAAGCTGGTGATTTGAGTTTTATTCTGGGCTTGGTCCGAATCAATAGGGGATTACTTAGTCTCTTAAAAAGGGGGATGCATTCTCCTAGAAACTTCTATTAAAAAGGGGGATGCATTCTCCTAGAAACTCTCATTAAGAAGACCTTACATTGGGATATTCACCATACATAATTTCACACATATGCATGCACAAAACTGTTTCTTCCCACTTAACACTCCATTGTATCATAACAGGCTTGTATTGTCAGAATTATGTTCTCTTATTTAGGCATCACACTATAGCCAAAGCTAGTATGATAACATACACTATGACAGAGTGAACTTGCTGTATACCATAAGATTGGACACCTTTTGGCATAATTACATGAAAAGCATTGTTCAGTTTCAATGAACCCAGCTTGAGTATATCTGTGCTACATTCTAGGACAAATGATGATTCATGATGTGTTATCCTTCAATCACTCAGTGATCCTTGCTTGGATAAGAATAGAAGGTAAAATTATTATTATTCAGTTCTTTAGTCATTGCAAATAGCTTTTCCTCTTAGATAACTTTTTATCAACATTTCCATCAGAATAGATTGCATCAAGCTTGAATTTGTAGACATTTTCACCTTTCAGAGAAGATCTTCAACTTTTGTATTGTTTTCCCTGCTGGAGAGAAGTGCAGCATAAGAATACATTTACTTAAAGTCTACTTCCCTGTAAATTAACAATACTTTAACTTATTTAAATAGTAATATTGTAGCTCACTGAAAGGAGCCATTTGAGACAAGATAAAATTTCTTCGAAACAAAAAGAAGTGAAAACCAAAAATACAAGAAATCAATCTAAGACATAATCAATTACTTTTCCAGGCCTTATAACTTAAAAACATCAATAATAGTTTTGCTTTATGGGAGAACCCCTTGATACATTTTCACATTATGGTATTTAAAAACTAAATAGTATGCATCAAAAAAGGTGCTCAGATTTTTGCCTTGAGTTAATTTTAGCATCATTTGTGCCTTTTTTCCTATGTAGCAGAAACAGAGGAGAATGCATTTAATAATTGTGATCATGGATACGTACACTCACAGTTCTCCAAGACAACTCAGAATATCTGCAGTTCAGCCCCTTAACTAAAGGCAAGTTATCTTCTAAACCTTCTAAGATAGAGATGTACATAGTGATATTTTTTAAAGATCTCTGGAGAAGTAGATCCCAAAGCCTCTTCACTCAACCATTCCAATGTCAAACATCTTTAAGAGTTAAAAACATTTTATGCTATAGAGACCTTATTAATAATTAGGATCATGTCTTTTGTGCCTTTTTACATATTTATGATGTACTTTGCAATCAATCAAAAGTACTAATTAAGCACTTAAGGTACAACAGATTTAGTAGATATCCCTCCCTTCCTGGAGCTTACTTATAATAATGTTGGTATTTGTTAAGCGCTTACTATGTGCCGAGCACTGTTCTAAGCGCTGGGGTAGACATAGGGGAATCAGGTTGTCCCACGAGGGGCTCACAGTCTTAATCCCCATTTTACAGATGAGGGAACTGAGGCGCAGAGAAGTGAAGTGACTTGCCCACAGTCACACAGCCGACAAGTGGCAGAGCTGGGATTCGAACTCATGAGCCCTGACTCCAAAGCCCGTGCTCTTTCCACTGAGCCACGCTGCTTTATAGCAGGAGTTATAAGCACTAAAGTTAGATGAGAAAGATGGAAAGCAGGGATATGTATGTTAGTACCTTCAAGCTTAAATAACAGGGTATGTAAGATATACACAAATATAACTCATGAAATTGTAGGTTTGTAAGTGGTGGAAGAAGCGCCCAACAGCTGGGGGGATGAGGGGGTGGAGGGAATGTAAATTGGAAGAGATTGACTATGGAGGGAAGGCTAGAGAGGATATGACTTCTGAAGGGCTGTTGAAGTGGGAAGAGCAGTAGTCTGTAAATTTAAAGGAAGGAGAGGGGGAGGGGAGGATGGGGTAAAGAATTGTGGGAACAGGTGAGGCCATGACCAGTGGGTTGGTAGCAGTAGAGATGAGAAAGAGAAAGTGTGTTTGGTTGAGTGAAAGAAAAACTGGGCTTTAGGGGGAGAGAAGAGTGGATAAGGAGGAGAGAGCTGATTAATTGATTTACTGTTAATGGTCAGTAGTTTCTTCTTGATCTGAAGAGGAATGGATAACCATCTGAGGATTATAAGGCATTTAATACAATATTTTATATGAAACAATATTTTTAGAAAAAGTATCTGGCAAGCAGAATGAAGTTTGGATTGGAAAAGGAGGAGAATAGTGGTGGGATTCCTCCAAGTAGTTCATGTGCTAACACTGTGGAGCACTATTGGCCAAAACACATGCAGTAACCTATCACCAATGCCCTCCTGGGTCATGCGTTTTCTTCAGGATGGAACTCCCTCCTCCTTCATATATGAGAAATGCCACTCCCTCCATTTTCAAAGTTCTACCTAAATCTCACCTCCTTGAGAATGACTTTCCTCATTGATCTCTCATTTTACTACCCTACCCTCTCTCCCTCTGGCATCACCATTCCTTTGAATATGTACCATTTAACCACCTATGTGTTCCCATCCTACTACGGTACCTACGTATATATCCTTATAGATGGTTGCCTCACCTATCCATAATTCACATTGGCATTGGTTTTCCCTCATAGAATATAAGCTTCTTGATGGCAAAGATCATGTCTACTTACTCTATTATACCCTCCCAAGAGTTTAAAGCTGTGCTTTGCAAAGGGTAAATGCTCATAAATACTCCTGATCAAGACCACTTAAATGATTCTGCAAAATCATTCCAATTGATTTGTATTATTGGTTTATGTGCTGCTAAACTCCAGTTATAATAATATAGTTGCTCTTATAAGAATGATTCAAGAACTTTTTGAAATAACCACAACCCATTAATTTAGAAGAGGTTTCATATAGGATCGAAATTATATTCTAACAATAGCTTCCAGATGACTTTATCACGATGAATAGGGTAACAGCACTGTATTTTTGAAAAGTCAACGGATTAAGTGGTGTATTCTAAGAAGAGAGCAAGAATAGATATTCAGTTGTATGTATTAAACACTTAGTATATGCAGAGCACTGTACTAAGAGCTTGAGAGAGTACAATATAACAATAAATGGACACATTCCCTGCCCACAGTGAGCTTACAGTCTCATAATAATAATTATGGTATTTGTTAAGCACTTACTATGTGCCATTCACTGTACTAAGCACTGGGTGGATACAAGCAAATTGGGTTGTCTACAGTCCCTGTCCCACAAAGGGCTCATAGTCTAAATCCCCATTTTACAGAAGGGGGAACTGAGGCACAGAAAAGTGAAGTGATTTGTTTAAGGTCACCCAACAGACAAGTGGTGGAGATGGGATTAGAACCCATGATCTTCTGACTCCCAGGCCCGAGCTCAGGCCCATGCTGATTCTAACAGTCTAGAGCAGGGGAGACAGATATTAATGCAAATAAATAAATTACAGATTTGTACCTAGGAGCTGTGGGGTTGGGAGGGGGGAAGAGAGAGCAAAGGGAGTAAGGGTGACACAGAAAGGAAAGGGAGAAGACGAAAGGGGGGCTTAATCAGGGAAGGCCTCCTGGGGATATGCATTCAAGAAGGCTTTGAAGGGGGGGATAGTAATTGGTTGTCAGATTTTAGGACAGAGGTGGGTATTTCTGGCCAGCAGCAGGGCATGGTTGAGGAGTCGGTGGCAAGATAAGCGAGATAGAGGCACAGTGAGACGGTTAGCATTAGAGGAGCGAAGTATGCAGGCTAAATTGTAGTAGGAGAGTAGTCAGGTGAAGTTGGAGAGGACAAGATGACTGAGTGTAAAGTCAGTGGTGAAGAGTTTTTGTTTAATGTGGAAGTGGATGGACAACCACTGGAGTTTTTTGAGGAGTGGGGAAACATGTCCTGACCACTTTTGTAAGAAAATAATCTGGGCAGCAGAGTGAAGTATGGACTAGAGTGGGGAAAGAGGAGACTAGAATGTCAGCAAGGTGGCCAATGCAGTAATTCAGGGGGTGTAGGATGAGTGATTGTATAAACATGGTAGCTGTTTGGATGGAGAGGAAAAAGTAGATTTTAGGGATGTTGTGAAGGTGGAACAAACAGGTTTTAGAAAAGGATTGAATATGTGGGTTGAATGAGAGGGAGGAGTCAAGAATAATGCCAAGGATATGGGCTTGTGAAGGATGGTGGATCCATCTACAGTGATGGAAAAGTCAGGGGGAGGACAGGGTTTGGGTAGGATGATAAGGAGTTCTGTTTTGGACATGTTAAATTTGAGGTCATGGGAGGACATCCCAGTACAGATGTCTTGAAGGTAAGAGGAAATAAGAGACTACAGAGATGGAGAGAGATCAGGGCTGAAGATGTAGATTTGGGTGTCATCTGCATAGAGTTGGTAGTTTAAGGCATGGGAGTGAATGAGTTTTCCAAGGGAGTGGGTGTAGGTGGGGAATACAAGGGAACCCAGAACTGAACCTTGAGGGACCCACACAGTTAGAGGGGTAGGTACCTCAATTTCCTTATCTCCTTAATGAGGATTCAATTTCTGCAATGGAAACACTTTTATTTAGACTTTGAGCTCCTATCTAAGATAGGGACTGTTTCTAACCTGATTAATTTGTATACTCCAGTGTTTAGTAAAGTGTTTGGCACTTGGTTAGAGCTTAACAAATACTATTAATATGATTATTATTACCACTATTATTTGGGAAAATGAACATGTAATTACACCAAACTAACTAGCCACCATTCTCCCTGACTCACCTAGCCATAACCTTGGCATTATCTTCAACATCTCTCTCACATATTCAATCCATCATCAAATCCTGTCAATTCAGCCTTCAAACTTTACCAAAAATCCACCCTTTCCTCTCCATCCAACCTGTAATCATGTTAATCCAGGCCTGTATCCTATCCCACCTTGATTACTGTAAATAAGTAGTATGGTGGCACATCATACTGTACCACTCCAATGTACTTCATTCACTGTTAGGTAATCTTTGTATGTATAGATCGTAGTGTTCAGTGGAATTTCATTTTGCTAAAAACATATGAGTTTTTCTAGACATCAGATGTTAAAGTTGTTGATGCAGAAATGCAACTGGGGTACTATTTTAAGAATTTTGGGATATTATTGGCTGTACTTATATTGTAAAATGAGATGTTAGCAATGGACATGATGCATTTAACAACACTATCATATTTGCAATATATGTAATTTAGTAATGAAATTTAAATCTTGTAACTTTTAAAATTTTAATTGAATTGTAAGCATTTTTAAATCATGTTTTTAATTTTAATGCAAGTACACTGGTGTTTATGTTTGTACAAAGTATTGATTAAAGAAGCAGCGTGGCTTAGTGGAAAGAACACGGGCTTAGGAGTCATAGGTCATGGGTTCTAATTTCACCTCTGCCACTTGTCAGCTGTGTGACTTTGGGCAAATCACTTAACTTCTCTGTGCCTCAGTTACCTCTTCTATAAAATGGGGATTAAGAATGTGAACCCCATGTGGGGCAACCTGATTACCTTGTATCTACCCCAGCGCTTAGAACAGTGCTTGGCACATAGTAAGCACTTAACAAAAACCATCGTCATCATTATTATTATTATTATTATATCCTTTAAAGGTAAGCTTTCACACTGCTGAAACACAGTAGGCTATAAAATACCTTTTTAAAAATTTATTTGGCTTGGTTTCTTTGTGAAACAACCATTTATGCACCTATTTCATTAACTGTTTTTTTTTAACAAGTAAAATTCTGTGAAATGGTTTCTCTTCCCTTAAAAATAATACCTTCTGGAACAAGTTAGAACCACAGAATAGGAGCACTGTGATGTAACTGCAATTGTTTAAATTATAATACTATATGTACACTGAAAAAAATTACCATTATTGACACTCTACAATACACATATGTAATCAATTAATCAATCAAATTTGAGTGCTTACCATGTGCAGAGCACTGTACCAAGTGCTTGGGAGAGTACAAAACAAAAGAATTAGCAGACATTTTCCCTGCCCATAGCAAGCTTATCACCTAGGGGAATCACTGTAATTACAATGAAGAATTACCAACATTCCATAGAGTGAAAAGATTCAAATTTCCAGGGGCGGTTTGACATTTCTGGCCTTATAATTTTCATATTTGTTTTGATTTGGAGTGTTAACCTGTACAAAATAATTTAGTTACTATCTCATACAAATAATGTAATGGTTACTACATATCACAGGGACTTAGTTTTGGTCAAAGTTAATTTTATTTGGTATTTTCAAATGGAATATGTAGATAGCAAGTTTTAGCAAAAAGTACACTTGTAGCTCATTTTATATATGGTATATTTTATTGTAAGTATATCCACAAAGGACAAACTTAACTGTGATTTATGGTCCCTCATCACTGATGTAGTTGGTAATGATTTTAAATATAACTTTGTACATAGTGCAAAATAAGTATACCATTGTATAGTAGCTTGTCCCCTACATTCATTTTTACATACACCTTTTCTCCTAAACTGAAAGCTCCTTTTGGGTGGGGAACATGTCTACCAACTTTGTTGCATTGTACTCTCTCAAGCACTTAGTTCAGTGCTCTGCACACAATAAAACCATCAGTTGTTTGATTATTCTCAACTCATCTCTCTTTCAGGCATGACTCAGTGGAAAGTGCCCGGGCTTGGGAGTCAGAGATCATGGATTCGAATCCCGGCTCTGTCACTTGTCAGCTGTGTGACTGCGGACAAGTCTCTTAACTTCTCTGTGCCTCAGTCACCTCATCTGTAAAGTGGGGATTAACTGTGAGCCTCACGTGGGACAATCTGATTACCCTATATCTACCCCAGCACTTAGAACAGTGCTGTGCACATTGTAAGTGCTTAACAAATACCAACATTATTATTATTTTTATTTCAGGTCACATATTCAGTCTATCAAATTCTGTATGCTCTACTTCCATAACATCTCTAGAATATGCCCCTTTCTCTCCATCCAAACTGCTATAGAAGAGCATGGGTCAGTGGAAAGAGCCCGGGCTTGGGAGTCAGAGGTCATTGGTTCTAATCCCGGCTCCATTGCTTGTCAGCTGTGTGACTTTGGACAAGTCACTTCACTTCTCTGTGCCTCAGTTACCTCATCTGGAAAATGGGGATCAAGACTGTGAGCCCCAAGTGGGACAACCTGATAACCTTGTAACCCAGCGCTTAGAACAGTGCTTGGCACATAGTAAGAGCTTAAATGCCATCATCATTATCCAAGCACTCATGATACCATCATAGGACCATCAGACTCCTCACTGACCTTCTTGCCTCCTCATTTCTCCTTCTCCATTCCATGCTTCACTCTGCTAGTTGTGGGTAGGGGAAGTGTCTACTAACTCTGTTATATTCTACTCCCCCAAGTACTTAGTACAGTGTTCTACACATAGTAAGTTCTCAGTAAACGTGATTAATTGGTTAATTTCTGGCCAGATAATTTTCTGTAAAACTGTTCATTAGATATCTCCCTCCTCCTTAAAAACTTCCAGGGATTGGCTATCCATCTCTGGATTATAAAGAAACTCCTTATCATTGGCTTTGAGTGGCTACTCAGCTCTTATCTTCCTACCTTTCTTTTCTGATCTCCTACTACAATCTAACCCACATATTTCGCTCCTCTAATGCACTCACTTGCTCTAACTTGATCTTGTCTGAGTTGCTGTAGACTCCTTGCCCACGCCCTCCCTCTGGCCTGATAACCTTCTCCTTTGTATCCAAAAGACCACAACTTACCTCAACTTCAAAGTCTGATAAAAATGGTATCTCCCCTGAGAGGCCTTCCCTAAGCCTTCAGTTCCCTTATTCACATTCCCTTCTTTATTGCCTATGAACTTGTATCTGAAACTTATGAACTTTGATATTCAGTCTACCTTCAGCTCCACAGCATTCATGTATGTAACCATCTGTAATTAATTTTAATGTCTCTCTACCAACTCTGTTCTACTGAACTCTCCCACATAGTTCAGTGTTCTGCATTTAGTAAGAGCTCAATAAATGTCATTGATTAATTCTGTTGTACTCTCCCAGATACATTAATACATTGTAATTCTAAGTTAATATATTGTTCTGTACATAGTGGGTGTTTAATAAATACTTTTTATTGATCAATTACTAAATCATGTTGTTCCAACCTCCACAACATCACTAAAATCTGCCTTTTCCTGTCCATCCAAACGGCTACCACATCAATCCAATCACTCACCCTATGCTACCTGGATTACTGCATCAGCTTCCTTACTGACCTCCCAGCCTCCTTTCTTTCCCCAATCCACGCTATATTTCACTCTGCTGTGTGGATCATTTTTCTATAAAAACATTCAGGACATGTCTCCCCATGCCTCAAGCTCCAGTGGTTGCCCATCGACCTCCACATCCAAAACAACCTCCACGCCATTGTCTTCAAAGCACTCAGTCATCTTACCCAATCCTACCTCACCTCTCTACTCTCCTACTACAACCCAGCCCACACACTTCACTCCTCTAATGCTAACCTTCTCACTGTGCCTCGATCTTGTTTATCTCACCACCGATCCCTCACCCACATCCTGCCTTTGGCCTGGAACACCTCTCTGCTCAAATCCAAAAGACAAATACTCTCCCCCTCTTCAAAGGCTTATGGAAGACACATCTCCTACAAGAGGACTTCCCTGACTAAGCCCTCCTTTCCTCTTCTCAAACTCCTTTTGGTGTCACCCTGACTTGCTCGCTTTATTCTTTCCCCTTCTGTCCCACAGCACTTATGTATAAATCTGTAATTTATATTACTGCCTGTATTCCTCTCCTAAACTGTAAGTACATTGTGGACAGGGAATGTGTCTCTTTATTGTTGTATTGTATTCTTCCAATATAGTGTTCTGCACACAGTAAGCACTCAGTAAATATGATTGAATCAATGAATGAATTACTGTATAGAGAGTATAGAAGAGAAGCCACAGTCAAAGCCAAGGTCAAAGCTTTCAAAAAATTTGAAAATTACCATGGGCAAAATGACACATCATTTGTAGGCTAAAATAAGTTAAGCAAAGTAATTTGCTCCTAATTTTTTTTTACAACATATTCCAGAAAATCAAATGAGTGCTAAAACTTCACCGTAAGTTTATTTTAACAAGACATCAGTAGAAATTCTGTTACAGCAATTCTGATACCTGCTATTGAGACTGAAATTTAAGAGCTAGTGAATTGGTTGCTTCTGAAAAAGTAAATTTACTTGACTAGATGCCAAATGGGCTGCTCACTTTTATAAAGAGTTTAAATTGTTTTGTGATATTGAGCTAGTGATAGAAAATGACCCCGAAAGAAGCTATATTGCTGAAATATACACTGAGATGCTAGCAGCAGTAAGGGTGGGTCCTATGTTTGAACTGCATAATGCACATTTTATTTTCTGTTTGGCCATGTGTGTCTTAAAAAATTCTCAACAAATGTTTACAGTCACTCCATTGAGTTTGGCTTACTGCCAACGAAGATTACCTCCTGTTCTGTTTCACCTTCTGGCTGTTTCTTTTCCTGTTTATTCCTTTTACTTTGGCTTTTTGTTTCATCAAAGCTTTTAGGAAAACTTCAGGAATTTACATCACCAGAATAGCTATGTTCCAAAAGACATAAATCAAAATGCAACACTGAAATATGTTCTATTATTCATCCATTAAATTGTTCTTAAAGAAAAACTATGTTTTTGCATGCAGTTTTCAGATCTTCCTCTTTGATGATGAAGTAGAGTCTAAGGATTCACGATGAAACTCTCCCCCTTGAAGCACTGTTCTCTATAATAATAGCAATAATGATAATAATGGTATTTGTTAAGCACTTACTATGTGCCAGGCACTGTTCTAATTGCTGGGATAGAAATAAATTATCGGGTTGTACACAGATCCTGTCCCATATAGGGCTCACAGTCTTAATCTCCATTTCATAGTTGTGTGAACTGAGTCACAGACTAGTTAAGTGACTTTGCCCAAGAACACATAGTGGACAAATGGTGGAGCCAGGATTAGAACCAGGTCCTCTGATTCCCAGGCCCATTCTTAATCCACTAAACAATGCTAAACTTGCATCATCATTGGTTATTCAGATTAGTCCAATTAAAAGTGGATCAGTACCTTTCTTGCACTTCAGTTTGTTTAAAAGTGTCACCTAAAGGATACATCTTTGGGAAGAAAAAGTACGGCTCCCGATTTCATTTAATGTTTTTCTAAATTTGTTTTTCATTAGAGAATTTTGATAATTCTAAACCCAAGGTCACTCATAGTCTCTGCTATAATAAACACAAAATAACAGTTTAATCATTCACCCAAAGTCACAGGACAAGTAAAAACTATAATTCAGCCTCCAAGGTCTATGTAAAAGAGGCTAACACACTGTTCTTTTTTTAGGGATATATTTTGGTTGCCTCATTAGACTGTAAGCCCGTCAATGGGCAGGGATTGTCTCTATCTGTTGCCAAATTGTACATTCCAAGCACTTAGTACAGTGCTCTGCACATAGTAAGCGCTCAATAAATACTATTGAATGAATAAATGAATGAATAGTACAAACCCCATTACAGTTAACCTTTTGCAGTCATTGTAGATTTCTTAGTCTACCAAAATGTGTCTTCAAGCCAATGCAATTGCACATGGGCTGTTATTCTTTCAGTCATACTAATATTCAATTACTGCTACTTGGATTGTTCTATTGAATTGATTAATCTGTAACCTTTCTAAGTATTTTTTAAATCATTTAATTATTACTTTCAAGAAGAGAATTAGAACTAAATTGTTTTTCCTCTTATTCAGAAATGAGTGAAATCCTAATGTGACCTATGAATTTACCTGATAGAGAATATATTGTTTCCCTTCCCATTTATTAGTTTCCCTGCTCTTAAGGACATTGCAACTATCTTTCTTTTCTTTAACTTTCTTCAGAGGGTTTCTTCAGCATCTTCTGAAGTTTTTTTCAGAGAAGCATCTTGGCCTAGTGACAGAACATAGACCTGGGAGTCAGAAGGACCTGGGTTCTAATCCCAGCTCTGCCACTTGTCTGCTGTGTGACCATGGGCAAGTCACTTAACTTCTAGGTGCCTCAGTTCTCTCATCTGTAAAATGGGGATTAAGAATGTGAACCCCATGTGGGACATGGACTGTGTTCAACCTGATTACCTTGTATCTACTCTAGCACTTCTTGGCACCAACTTTGTAGGTTTGTACAAAGTATTGATTAAAGAAGCAGCGTGGCTCAGTGGAAAGAGCACGGGCTTTGGAGTCAGAGGTCATGAGTTTGAATCTCTGCTCTGCCACTTGTCAGCTGTGTGACTGTGGGCAAGTCACTTAACTTCTCGGTGCCTCAGTTACCTCATCTGTAAAATGGGGATTAACTGTGAGCCCCACATGGGACAACCTGATTCCCCTATGTCTACCCCAGCGCTTAGAACAGTGCTCTGCACATAGTAAGCGCTTAACAAATACCAACATTATTATTATTATTAAGTGACTAACAGATATCATTGGGAAAAAAAGGCTGTATTAGAGAAAGCTATGTAAAGAAATACCAAATAATATTTGTAGGAACACATTTTGGAGGTCTAGTCTACCTCCTAATAATCTTCTGCTAGGACCCCTTAATGTTCCCCTTTCCTAAGGGCAAAATTGTGGTGGAGATCTGCTGCTAATGACACACAGTTGAAGAAGTGGAGGAGAAGCTGCAGTCATTTTCTTTAGTCTTTCTCCTTCATCTCAACATCAGTTTCCACCATCTGCTCCAGCCACTTGGAAGAGTTAGACAGTTGACATTCCTTTGCTGGAGCACTCTAGGAATGTGCTCTTTTTGACAGTTTTACTGAAGCACAGACACTTCCAGGGAAGCAACGTGACCCAGCACGAGGTGAAATAAGTGCCTTGCAATGATGAAAAAGGTTGGGTGAATGCTGTGAGTGGGTGTGTTCCTATATGTGTGAAACCTTTGCAATTACTTCACAATATGCTACACACCTTTACACTTCATTGCATTCTTTGCCCCGAGGTGCATATGACTGGTAGGGATAAGAGAAAAAGCGATTATCTACAAATCATTATTGCTATAATTAATTCCTCAGTGCAGGTTCTCAGACCTGAAGTCTCAGAACTGAGGTTTGTCCATCACCCTTAATGGGAGACTCTACCATCGTCGTCATTGTCTCATATATGTATGCATGTGTGTGTATATACATATATATGTGTGTAAGCACACAGAGAAGCAGGGTGGCTCAGTGGAAAGAACCTGGGATTAGGAGTCAGAGGTCACGGTCTCTAATCCCCACTCCACCGCTTATCAGCTATGTGACCTTGGGCAAATCACTTCATTTCTCTGTGCCTCAGTTACCTCATCTGTAAAATGGTGATGAAGACAGTGAGCCCCACAAAGGACAACCTGATAACCTTGTATCTACCCCAACGCTTAGAACAATGCTTGGCACATAGTAAACGCTTAACAAATGCCAACGTTATTATTATGTGTTTAATTATATTTGCAGATGATGTGTGTGTGTGTGTTTTTGTGTGTGGATTACTTCTGTGGTCACTTCTACATCTAAAGTGACAATTGCCCATGAAAATGTATTATAAAAGATGTAAAATAACATCAAAGACAAATTGTAAATATTCAAACTAAAATAGGGACACTATTTTAATACTAGGCCATAGTCTTCATTACTTTATTCAGGGAAACAGCCATTACCATAAAGGACAACTGAAAATAACCTGATTAAAACCCATTAAGTACAGTCTAACATAATTTAGACAATGACTGTGTCAAAATCTATTCTTTTTACATGCATATCAAAACGGTTAAGGAGATGATATGAGGTTATAAGGAAAATCTCTTAAAAACATCAGAAACTTCAGCATTGCATTTTAAGGTAGGACTTTTTTGGAATAAATACATTTCACATTCATTTGTTCCATGTTATTCTTCTGACAGAATAGCTCATCATAATTACTAATTTGAAAGATCATAAACACAGAATTATACTATTATATCTGGAGAATACGAGAGACACTGAAATACATGACCAGTTGATTTTAAATTTACTTTTAGAAGACTAGAAAATAGATAAGAATAAGAATATATAGTGCACTTTTTGCTTTTCCAGATTTAGTTTCTGGTTGCTATCATTTTATTTTACCGAAATGTTTTAAGAATCACTCCCAAGAATTAGCACTTCATTTACTTGACCAAGTAGTTCATACATTTTCTGATGAAGCTGTAATTCATGCTCAAGATTACTTCTATCAGGATTCCCTATTCACCCTCCTTTCTGCATTGCCTGTTTACTTGGACCTGTAACTACTAAGCACTTTGATTTTCACCCCACGACCATAAGAATTATGTAGATATTCATTTGTAATTTAACATCTATCTCCCCCTTTAGTCTTTAAGAGCCCTGTGGGTGGAGATTGTTTCCACCAACTAATTACTAAGTGCAGAACACTTAGTACAGTGCTCTGTGACCAGTAAGCCTTCAGTAAATATCATTGTTTGGTTAATCCCTAAACCATACTCAAATCATTTTTCTCTTTCTCGAGCCCTACACCGATCAACAGGGACTTCAATATCCTGATGACCACTTAACTGCTTGCTTCCTCTCACTACTTAACTAAACTGATCTCCCATTCCCCTCCACTTCACACAATCACCATCATAGACATTCACTTGATTTTATTACCTTTAGTCACGGTATGATCTCTAACCCTCTCTTGACCCCACTTCCCCTTTCAGTTATTATCCTATCTTCCTCCTGCCCTTCCTTTCCAAACTCCTAGAATGTGTCGTCTACACTCGCTGCCTTGAATTCCTAAACTCCAACTCTCTCCTGGAACCCCTCCAATCTGGCTTCCTTCCCCTCCACTCCACCAAAACTGCCCTCTCAAAGGTCACCAATGACCTCCTTCTTGCCAAATCCAACGGCTCCTACTCTATCCTAATCCTCCTCGACCTCTGGACTGCCTTCGACACTGTTGACCATTCCCTTCTCCTCCACACTTTATCTAATCTTGGCTTCATGGACTCCATCCTCTACTGATTCTCCTCTTATCTACCTGGCCATTCATTCTCAGTCTCCTTCATGGGATCCTCCTTCCCCTCCCATCCACTAACTGTAGGGATTTCTCAAGGGTCATTTCTTGGCCCTCTTCTATTCTCCATCTATACTCACTCCTTCGGTGAACTCATGAGGTCCCACGGCTTCAACTATCATCTCTACGCAGATGACACCCAAGTCTACATCTCCTCCCCTGTTCTCTCCCCTTCCCTCCAGGCTCACCCTGCCTTCAGAATATCTCCACTTGGATATATGCCCACTAACTAAAATTCAACATGTTCAAGACTGAGCTCCTTATCTCCCTCCCAAACCCTGTTCTCTTCCTGACTTCCCTGTGACTGTGGATGGCACTATCATCCTTCCTGTCTCACAGGCCCACAAGCTTGGTGTCATCCTTGACTCCACTCTCTCATTCACCCGGCTCATCCAATCCATCACCAACACCTGCCAGTCCCATCTTCACAATATCACCAAGATCCGCCCTTTCCTCTTCATCAAAACTGCTACCTTGCTGGTACAATCTCTCATAATATCCCGACTGGATTATTGCATCAGCCTCCTCTCTGATCTCCCATCCTCCTATCTCTCCCCACTCCAGTCTAATCTTCATTCTGCTACCCGGATCATCTTACAGAAACACTATGGGCATGTCACTCCCCTTCTAAAAAACCTAAAACCTCCAGTGGTTGCCTATCAACCTTCGCATGAAACAAAAACTCCTCACTCTTGACTTCAAAGCTCTCCATCACCTTGCCCCCTCCTACTTCACGTCCTTTCTCTCCTTCTACAGCCCTCCCCATTCGCTCCTCCGCCGCTAACCTCCTCATGGTCCTTCATTCGCACCTGCCTTGCCTTTGAACCCTGGCCCATGTCCTACTGCTGACCTGGAATGCCCTCCCTCCTCAATCTGCCAAACTAATTCTCTTCCCCTCTTCAAAGCCCTACTGAGAGCTCACGTCTTCCAGGGGGCCTTTCCAGAATGAGCCCTCTGCTCCTCCTCCTCCCCCCATCTCCCCTTATCCCACCCTCTGCTCTTCCCCCTTCCCCTCCCCATAACACTGTGCATATTTGTATATATTATCTATTACTCTATTTATTTTGTTAATGATGTGTATATATCTATGATTCTATTTATCTTGATGATATTTATGCCAGACTTCTCATTTTGTTTTGTTCTGTTTTATTTTGTTGTCTGTCTCCCCCATTTAGACCATGAGTCCATTGTGGGGCAGGGATTGTCACTATCTGTTGCCGAATTGTACATTCCAAGTGCTTAGTACAGTGCTCTGCACATAGGAAGTGCTCTATAAATATGATTCAATGAAAGAATGTCACCAACTTTGAAATTCCACTTTGACCACAACATCCTCACCTGCCTTATCTCCCACATATCATTTTCCTGCAAATCTGTCCTGTTCTTCCCCAGAGACCTCTGATCTGTAGACCACCTCTTATTAGCCCAAGTCATCTTGACACATTTGGTCTCCATACCTTCACAATATCTCTAAACTATACCCCTTCCATTACAACCAAGCTATTTTGTTTATATAAACACTATAAGCACTAATCCCACCTCATTACCACATGAGCCTTCTTCCCAACCGCTCTGCCTCCAGTCTCTCCTTTCTCCAGTCTATACCTCACTTCTTCCAGAAAATTGTTCTGCACACATCTCCCCACTCTTCAGAAGTCTCCAGTGTTTGTCATCCAACTCCACATCAACCACTAACTTCTTACCATTGGCTTTAAGGCTCTCAATCACCTATTTCACTTAATCAATCATATTTATCAGGCATATTCTGTGTGCAGACCACTTTTCTTAGCCCTTGGGAGAGTCCCATATAACAGAGTTGGTAGACACATTTCCGGCCACAAGTTCCTACTTAACCTTGCTTACTACAACCTAGTATACACACACAACACTTCTAATAATTGAAAATAACTGTGTTATTTGTGAGCTGGGCAGCATGGACTAGTGACAAGAGCACGGGCTTAGGAGTCAGGGGAAATGGGTACTAATCCCAGCTCTGCCACTTGTATGCTGTGAGACCTTGGGGCAAATCACTCAACTTCTTTGTGCCTCAGTTACCTCATCTGTAAAATGGGGATCAAAATTGTGAACCACGTGGGAGAGGTACTGTCTCCAACATAATTATCTTGTATGTACCCCAGCACTTAGAACAGTGCTTGGCACGTAGTAAGTGCTTAACAAAATACATAATAATTATCATTAATAATTAGAACCCAAGTCTCTGATTCCCAGGCCCAGGGCTCTTTCCACTAGGCCATGTTTCTTCAACATTTTAAAGCTCAGCAACCTCAGTACCTTGATTTCATCTCTATCAGTATAAACTCTTTCCTCATGTCCACCTTCTAGCCTGGAACTTTGTCCTCCTTCAGATCTGATAATAATAAAAATAAAAATCATAATAATAGTAACTGTGGCATCAAACCACCACTCTCCACCTTTGAAGCCCTACTAAATTAATATTTTCTTTAAGAGGTCTTCTTTGACTAATTTTCATTTCTCCATACTATTTGCCCTCTCTTCCATGCACCTTTGCATTTAGATCTCGATGCATTAGGCACTTGAAAATTAATCTTACTCCCATGGCTAAACATTTATGTACACATTCTTATATTCTTCCTGTATCTTTAATTTATTTTAACATCTGTCTCTCCCACTAGATTATAAGTTCCTTCAGGGCAGGGATCATGTCGATCAATTATACTATACACTATATCCCAAAGTCTTTAATTCAGCATTTTGAACATAGTAAATGCACAGTAAACACCACTGATTGATTAACTTTTACTGAGCTTACGGAACACATTCATTAGGTCAAGTAGCATGGCCTATTGGATAGAGCACAGGGCTGGGAGTGAGAAGGACCTGGATTCTAACCCCAGCTCCACCACTTGTTTGCTCTGTGACTTTGCTCAAGTCACTTAATTTCTCTGTGCCTCTATTACTTCCCTTCTCAGGATCACATCTGGAGAGTTTCCAGTACTCTACCAGTCCTGGCTATGGGAGGGAAAGTTAAGCAGAGGCATATCCATTCCATTCCTAGCTTGGTCAGAGGCTAGTGAGTGGAAGGCATTCTGCTACAAGTCAAAACTTACTGATGCAGCATGGAAGAGAGTTGATGGCAGAGACTCAACTTTATTGTGTGGAAGAAGGCAATAGTAAACCACTTCTGTATTTGTACCAAGAATACTCTATGATACTTCCAAGAACATTTGCAGGTGGAGGTGGGAGAGATGTGTCCCATTCCATGCCAGCATAAGATACAACCAGCCTCTGTTACTTCAACTGCAAAATGGGGATTAAAATTTTGAGCTTCATGTGGAACAGGAACTGTGTCAAATTTGATTAGTTTGTATCTTTCCCAGTGTTTAGTACAGTGCCTGGAACATAGTTAAAGCTAAACAAATACCATAAAAGAAGACATAACAGTGTGGTCTAAGAAAAGCAATGTAGAGAGTGAGAAAATTACTTTAGTTACTATGCCAAGTTTAAACGGGCTGAAGGAATTGACTAGGGAGTTGAGAAAAATCTGAATGAAGCTCCAATAGAATGATAGAGAATCGTACCACATCACATGCATATAAACATTTCACCTTGGGGCATCATAGCAATTGTTAGTACAATATCAGGCAACACTACTGCCATGTTATTTTAACAATGTTGGTATTTTTAAGCGCTTACTATGTGCAGAGCACTGTTCTAAGCGCTGGGGTAGATACAGGGTCATCAGGTTGTCCCAAGTGAGGCTCACAATCTAAATGCCCATTTTACAGATGAGCTAACTGAGGCACAGAGAAGTTAAGTGACTTGCCCACAGTCACACAGCTGACAAGTGGCAGAGCCAGCAGTGGCATTTCCACTGCCAATGATATGTCACCACAGGAAGTGGGGACTCAACAGGTAGAATGGCAGATATAACCACAAATCCGCTCCTGACTAAGAGAACACATCAGAGGAAATTGCCTGCAGTCATAGCCAGCTACTTATGAGGCACTTGGCTCTGAATTTTTTTAGGGAGCAGTGGGACGGAGCATGGGTCTCAGCACCCTGGTCCCATGTTTTTCTGGAAATCACTGGAAAAATATCATCAGGAGTAGAGGTGAGCCGTACCTAAAATATCCCAATGTTGCCATTTCCTCTTCCACCCACACTCATGCCTTTTCAAATGGTGGTACAGCTACTCTTTCTTGATTGATTAAATAATGATGCATCAGACCAGGAGCAGCAGTGTTAGAAACAGTGGCTGGAGAAGCAACAAGGTATACTTTCTCAAACTGGCCCATTTCCCCACCCAATGATACTGCCCTCCTCTCCCACATAAGATGAAATCCACACTGATAATGTCTGGCTCTTTACAAGTCCATCTCCCACTTCTGTTCTTCCCAATAAGCTCCATTCAACCTTCTAGCATACTCTGCCAATGTATGTAATTCAAGAAAATGGTTTAAGTGAGACATGTGTTTAACTACTTTCTCAGCCTGGGACTATAGAAAATCAACCCACTAGAAAGAATTGTTTGTCTTCTCTATCAAATGGCAGGAAACAGATGTTATGGTAGTTGAGATTTTTTTATTCCATTGGCCAATACAAATTATTACTAATTCTCTATAAAAAGTGCAATGTTAATGGAAACACTATTGTGAAGGAACGATTTAAGCTTATATTTGTGCTTATGATTTCTTTTTGATGATTATTAGCATAAATAAGTTTTAATCACCAGGCCAATCTTAATTATTCAAGGAATTGATGTTTCCTAAGACTTTACCTGGGTCCAAGGTTACTGCTTTGGTTTCTAAGCAGATGACCCAGGATCCCAACACCACTCTTGCTCTCATTACAGAGACTTTTGCTTTCTAACTTGCAATCTCTCTCTCACTGTCCTCCAAACCCCACCACTTTTCTAAATTTGAAATTCCTAATTGGTACTGGGTTCCCCATCTTCCATGGATATCCATGAGTCCCAACTTCCATTTTTCTGTCCTGGGATTCCTCATGTCATGTGAATAATACTTGGGAGCTTACTTCTTGCCACTTCTTATCAGGAGGTTAGAAGGTCACCTCAAAAAACAACACAATCTCAGAGATGAACACCAGAGCCATAGAGATGGGAGATATCTGTTTCCTTAGAGGAAGAAGAAGTAATTAGGGAATGGACAGGGAACACAAATCATATTTTACCAGCTCTGTTATATTGTAGTCTCCCTAGCACTTATATGATGTTCTGCCCACAGTAAGTGTTCAATGAATACCACTGAGTGACTGATACTCCCATGCTCCACAGCTGCAAAGAGGAATGTGTATGCATTTTCCTTTATGAATTGTCTTCAATTTTCAAAATAAAACAAGATGGATTTAGTATAATTCAGAATAAGCAATGTACACATTGTGGCAAGTGCTAGAGGATTTAGCAAATGAACAGTTGCCTTCCAGCTTTCAGATGTTCTCCACTCAAAATAGAAAAGTAGTCGGGATTATTTCTCACCAGAAGACTGATCAGGCTTCTGACCTTGGAAGATCTTCCCATTCCTTTCTGCCATACACAGCAGCTAATATATCCTGTAGAGATGATTAACTAGTTTGTTACCCAAACACAGCTATTAATTAGCTGGTTTGTTACCAGAACATAGCATCAATTAGTTATTAATTAGCATCTGTTTCCTTTGTACAAGAGCCAAACAAATTAAAATCTGTAAGTGGCAAAATAAATAAGTAAATCATGTTTCTTTTAGAATGTCACCTATTATAGAAATTATCATTGTATTATTTGATGGAAACTTTGAAGCAGAAAAGGAACTCTTTTCAGCTTTAAAGAGTAATCAAGGATTTTATTATTTTTGTCCAGATTGATCCTTCTTACAATGGAAATGCTTTAATAAACAAGATGAAGCCATTAACTGAGTTTAAACTACTGCAAATCAGTTGAGAAAGCATAGACTGCTTATTGTGTTGATATTATTTGTTTTGTGAACAATAAACAAGTTACATGATCCTTTATTCATGACATTTAGTGTTCTTTTGAAAATATTATTTAATTTAAATGCCAAATTTCCTTAGCAAGCTTTCTTACTTCATGATAACTTTGCATTACTTTTCCAGCATGTGTAAAGTTTACCTCGCTGAAGCAGTTTTTCTCCCTTTGAAATACCTTAACTGACTTGAATAAAAGTATCGAAAGCACATTTCAAAAGCTATACCTCTCTGTTTGGCATTGGATTCATGATCAATGTTTTAAGATGTTTGTCTAATCACCCAAATACTTAGTACAGTGCTCTGAATACAATAGGTGCTAAATAAATACCTTTGCTTGATGGCTTGCATAAAACACCATTTTTCTGAATAAATAATACTGAAAATAAAGTTACATATGATCATATAACAGTCTGTAATTCCAAATGAACATTGTTATTTGAGATAATATTTAGTGTTCTTTTATCATCGTTATATCAACTTTGTCCTTTGGGATCCAATTACAGCAAGGAACCTGATTTGTATGACATTCAGTTGTTGAGAAGGTCCAACTATTTGTAAAAGAGTGAAAATAGTATACAACTGGCTGCACAATTTTTTTTAAAAACTTTTGTTTTTTCTGACAATTGCGGAGGGATAAAAACATGCACACTGTTAGTCTGTTGGTATAAAACTGCTCTTGTCATTGAATTGTAGATATTGATAATTTGCATAATAAAATTGTAAACATATCTGGAAAATATGCAAGGCAATTCATTTATACCCTGTTTTAAATCTGCATTATATTTATCAGTTGCTGGACTGTATCAGTTTCTAAGCAGTCTTTTGCTTCATTTACATTGAAGCTCTGAGAGTTTTTTAAATCAAATTACAAAATTATTGCATCCTAGTGTTTTCAGTGAAAACTTAAGAATTAAATATCTACTGAATCTAGAGATCATCTTATGAGTTTCCATTAAAGCTATATCCATCCTCAGAACAAAGAAGCCTCTCACAATTTTTCAGAGTACAGATAGTGGCAAATGAGAGTTTCAAACCAAAGATCTATTATATTGGAACAAGGACAAAAGATACACTTTGCATCTTCTCTAACACTTATTCATACTGCTTGTCTGTTTCCTGCACCTTAAAGTTAGAATCGAAGAATGTTTTCAGTCAGCTATGGAAAGGCAAATAGATCTAGTTTCAATCATATTGTACCCTGTCCAGTTCAGCATGTCTATAAATGCATAAATGATACTCATATTAAAGTGTAACTGATGTGGAGCATTTGCAGTTCAGGAGAGAAGATGAGTATATATCATTAGCATTGCACATTACCTCTTCTCCAGTAGAAGGTGAGAAAGAAGGAGGAGTAAATATGCCAAGAGATTTTTTTTTACATTTTTTTTCAGATGGCTCACAATTGTGAGCCCCATCAAGGGACAGGAACAATCTCTAATTCCCACCTGTGTATTCACTCCCATCACTTAATATAATTCTCTGCACACAGTAAGCTCTCACTATAAATATCATTACTATTGCATAGTTAAAATAGGAATCTTGAATGATTCCTCGCATATTTTTTTAACAAGTGAAAAACAGCAATATATTCTTAAATCGTTCTATACAGATTTCAAAGATATAGACTTTTTCCTATCCACTATTACAATGCAAACACACATATGAATAAGAAGTTTAAAATAATATTGATAGAAACTTGGAAGCAGAAAGGTAATCAAGGATTTAATTATTTTTGGACAGAGTGATCCCTCTTACTATGTAAATGCTTTCATAAACAAGCTGAAGCCAGAAACTGAGTTTAAACTAATGCAAATCAGTTTGAGAAAGCACAGACTGCTTGTGTTGCTAGTATTTGTTTTGTAAGCAATAAACAAGCTATAAGATGATAATAATAAATGATTGATACTTAAGATTTCCCACCTAAAGAAAAGTTTCTTCATCCTTCTCTTTCATTCCTTTCCTCAGATTATCCTGATTGTGTCTCTTATATTATTGTGATGTACTTTCCCAGGAGCTTAATACTCTGCACACATTAAGTACTCAATAAATATGATAGACTGATTGTATATGTATATATACACACATGACATTTCAGTGACATAAATTTATATTATTTTTTATTTACCTGATGTTCTCTATTTCAAATGGCTTGTCCTTCCCTGACAGCACTTACATCAACACACTTTCTTCTTCAAGTAGCCCATCTAGGTATTCCTTTACATGCACTTTCTGCTTAGGAGGCAACAGAATAATATCTCCAGACTTTGATCCCAGTACTGCTACCCAAAATAATGGAGTGCCCACATTAAAAGCAGACACAGGAGTAAAGGCAGCACTGCATCTAATTATCTTTAAGTAAAACTGGAACTCTTCTGGCATCCAAGTCAGCAAGGAGCAGCTACTTCTCTTTGGGATGAATACAGCATTTGCTGTGGGAAGTCATTGAATTAATTGCTTTACCAGTTGAATCTTGTTAAATGAGCATGATACACCAGGTTAATCATTTATCAGTGGGGAGGGGAGGTGATACATGTGCAGGTGTAGTCCAACCAACTGATAGGTAACAGTCTTTATTATGAGCTTTATCCTGTCCCCTGAGTCAGAGAAATGTAGGACTCTAGTGTTAAAGATGCAGAGCTCTAGCTTTGTGAAAGAAGGAATAGCTTGAATCATCAATAAAGTATGATTAAATTTGCCACTTTTTCATTTTTACTGTCTCTTATTTTTTGACCTCATAAGATGATTCATGCTTTTACATCTTATAAGACTAAGTTTATCTTCTGCAACTCCATAATACAGATTCTCTCACCAATCTTTAAGGAAGATGTGTGACTTCCATGATAAATTTTTGGGACAGGAAAATCCCTAAGATTCAAATTTGGGAGAAGCTCTTAAAAACAGATAAACATGGGTCATCTCAAGTAAATACCACTCCTGTGGTTAAAAATTTGCATACACATCCAAGGAACCTAGCAACATAATCAGAAAGCCCATAAACAAGAATAATGCATCTACCCACCCAACACTATCTGAAGGGAGAGGTCAAGTGTAGTGCTAGTGAACAATTTCAAAAGACAAACACAAGTGTTCTGTGTAACAAGCACTTTGTGAGGTCAAGATGAAGAGAATTCTACAGCCTAAGTTAGTGAATAATAGCATCAAAATTCATTTTCTATATTTGTTCTAAACATTGCAGTGACTATTGATATTGTAGTTACCTAATAAATAGCATCTCCTTCAAAATTTGGCAGTGTGAAGGTAGAATGAGCAAACATTCACTAAATTAATCAGTGATTCATTGAGAGCTTACTGAGTGCAGAGCACCATACTAATTTCTTGGGAAAGTAATAATAATAATTATGGTATTTGTTAAGTGCTTACTATGTACCAAGCACTGTTCAAAGCTCTGGGGTAGATATAGGGTAATCAGGTTGTCCCTCATGGGGCTCACATTTTTAATCCCCATTTTATAGATGAGGTCACAGGCACAGAGAAGTTAAGTGACTTGCCAAGGTCACACAGCAGACAAGTGGCAAAGCCAGGATTAAACCTCATGTCCTCTGTCTCTGCAATCCATGCTCTTTCCACTAAATGACTAAGCCTATAACAGAGATGGTAGACATATTTCAGTATAAAGAAGGAGAAAGACCTTAATATGAATGAATGAATTGAATTATGGATATGTGAATAAGTTCTGGTAGGGCTGAGAGTAAATAAAGGATGCAAATCCAGTTCAAGGATGATGAAGAAGGAATTGGGAGAATAGGAAATAGGAAATGAAGACCTAACTAGGGGAAGGTCTCTTGGAGAAGATATGGTTTCAATAAGTCTTTGAAGGTGGGCACAGTGATCATCTGTAGGATATGAAGAGGGCGGGCATTCCAGGCCTGAGGTAGGATTTGGGTGAGTAATCAGGCAAGACGGACAAGAATGCAGTACAGTGAGTAAGTTGGCCTTAGAGGAGTGAAGCATGTTGTTTAGGCTATAATAGGAAATCAGAGAAATAAGGTGGGAAGGGGAAAGGTGATTGAGTGCTCTAAAGCGCTCTTACTCAGTAGTAAGGAGTTACTTACTATTTCATTCATTCATTCATTCAGTAGTATTTATTGAGCGCTTACTATGTGCAGAGCACTGTACTAAGCACTTGGAATGTACAAATCGGTAACAGATAGAGACAGTCCCTGCCCTTTGACGGGCTTACAGTCTAATCGGGGGAGACAGACAGACAAAAACAATAGCAATGAATAGAATCAAGGGGATGAACATCTCATTAAAACAATAGCAAATAAATAGAATCAAGGTGATGTACATCTCATTAGCAAAATAAATAGGGTAATGAAAATATACACAGTTGAGCAGATGAGTACAGTGCAGAGGGAAAGGGGGGGAAGAAAGGGCTTAGCTGAGGAGAGGTGAAGGGGGGTAGAGGGGCAGCAGAGGGAGCAGAGGGAAAAGGGGAGCTCAGTCTGGGAAGGCCTCTTGGAGGAGGTGAGCTAAAAGTAGGGTTTTGAAGAGGGGAAGAGAATTAGCTTGACAGAGTTGAGGAGGGAGGGCATTCCAGGACCGTGGGAGGACATGGCCCAGGGATCGACGGCGGGATAGGCGAGAATGGGAGACGGTGAGGACGTGGGCAGCAGAGGAGCGGAGCGTGCAGGGTGGGCAGTAGAAAGAGAGAAGGGAGGAGAGGTAGGAAGGGGCAAGGTGATGGAGAGCTTTGAAGCCTAGAGTGAGGAGTTTTTGTTTTGTGCGGAGGTTGATAGGCAGCCACTGGAGGTTTTTAAGAAGGGGAGTGATATGCCCAGAGCGTTTCTGCAGGAAGATGAGCTGGGCAGCGGAGTGAAGAACAGACTGGAGTGGGGAGAGAGAGGAGGAAGGGAGCTCAGAGAGCAGGCTGACACAGTAATCTAGCCGGGATATTACGAGAGCCTGTAACAGTAAAATAGCCGTTTGGGTGGAGAAGAAAGGGTGGATCTTGGCGATATTATAAAGGTGAGACCGGCAGGTTTTGGTGACGGATTGGATGTGTGGGTGAACGAGAGAGACGAGTCAAAGATGACACCAAGGTTGTGGACCTGAGAGACTAGAAGGATGGTCGTACCGTCCACAGTGATAGGAAAGTCAGGAAGAGGACAGGGCTTGGGAGGGAAGATGAGGAGCTCAGTTTTGGCCATGTTGAGTTTTAGGTGGTGGGCGGACATCCAGGTAGAGACATCTTGGAGGCAGGAGGAGATACGAGCCTGAAGGGAGGGGGAGAGGACAAGGGCAGAGATGTAGATCTGTATGTCATTTTTGACATCTTTGACATATAGTTGACAAACTATTTGACATATAGTTGTATATATCACTACTGGAGGTTCTTGAGGAGTGGGGAAACAGACTGCAGAGTGAGGTAAGGACTGAAGTGGAGAGAAATGGGAGACAATGAGGTCAGCAGGGAGGCTGATAAAGAAATCAAGGTGGCAAAGGATAAGGACTTGGTAGCACTTATGAGGTAGTAGTTTGGGTATAGAGGAAAAGGTGGATTTTAGCTGTGTTGTAAATGTTGAACTGAAAAGATCTGGTAGCAGATTGAAGATATGGGTTTAATGAGATGGATGAGTCAAGAATAATGCCAAGGTAATGATCTTGTGGGACAGACAGGATGGTGGTACTATTTACAATAATGGGAAAGTCATGTGGAGAACAGGGCTTGGGTGGGAAGATGAGGAGTTCTGTTTTTGACATGTTAAGTTTGAGGTGTCAAGCGGCTATTCAAGTAAAGATGACCTGGAGGTAGGAGGAAATATGAGACTGCAGAGAGGAGAGATCAGGGCTGGAGATGCAGATTTGGGAATCATCTACATAGAGGTGATAGTTGAAGTCATGCTAATGAATGAGTTCTCCAAGGATGAAGATATGGAATAAAAGAGGACTCAGCCTTGAGAAACTCATGCAGTTAGGGAATAGGAGGATAGGGATATTTCGATTACGGACCCGGGAGTTAGGAGACCTAGGCCCTAATCCCAGCCCTGATTCTGGCTTGCTGTGTGACCTTGAGAAAGGTCTTAACATTAGAGTGCTTCACTTTCCTCATCCGTGAAATGAGGATAAAATACTATTTTGTACAGTTTTCTGTACTTATCCATCTGTAATTTATTTTAATGTCTGTCATCTGGTAAACTCCCCATCGGCAGGAAATTCTTATGCCTGCTTTTTGGTACTGTACTCTTCTAAGTGCTTACTAGAGCACTCTGCATATAGTAACCACTCAATAAATACTATTGATTTATTGATTTATGAAATTATGAGATTTGTGTGAGCCTAATTTGATTAATTTATTTCTGAGAAGAGCACATAGTAAGTACTTAATAAATAGTTATGAGAGTTTTATTTTTTATTTGAATGTAAATAGGCAGAGTTAATATCTTGTGAGTTTATTGTGCTTTCACAGGTTCTTATTACAGTGATTGAATAATAATAATACCATTACTGCTGCTTTTATTATTCCAATGTGGAGGTCATGCCCAGTGACTTCTGAGAAATGGTCCAAGGGATCATTCAGTTTGGACAGTGGCCATCTTTTCTATCTCTACCAGGGCTACTACTCCTGATCAGCCCAGGCAGTGGGGATGAAGGCAGAGCCAACAATGACTACAGAGTTCACCAGTAGATGAGAACTGTTTAGGAAGTTAGAGGATGGTGGTGAATGGCACATGCTTTCCTTCCTTCCCGTCTTCCTTTTCTCTGGCCATGCCTTTAGTTTCTTCTCTCCTCTCCTTTTCAGTCTCTACTCTTCTCTGCCTCCACCTCTTTGATTCTAACCACTTTTGGGGATATCTTTATCCCTTAGTACTGTGACAAAGTGGATGTTTTAGTGAAACCCAGTTCTTAGTGCAACTTCCAAGATCCAAGATAAATTTTACTTTATTATCCTTGATTCCCATGCCCACACTTAGGCTTCCTATATGATAGTACATTCTGTAATGTTTTACTGCACTCAAATGCTTAGTACAGTTCTTGGCACACAGTAATCATTCAGAAAATACAATTTATTGCAGATTACACACATACAAATATAATACACCCCCAGATTTCCTTTACTGCAAAGAAAAAATTGTTTTAGAATCATCAATCCTGGAATTGAGAATTCTACAAAGAAGTATAGTGAAAACCAGCACTTAAAGCAGATAGCATTAATAGTAGGAAAAGCGGAGGATGAAGATGAAGGGGTAGAGTTGGTAATATTAATAGGATTTATTTCATGTTCACTTGGTGCAGTTACACTGGCTGATGGCTCTGGTATAGAATAATGAAGTGTCACATTTGGCCACGTGGAAGTTACACTCTAATAAAGATGGCACAAGTGGTTCCAGAAAAGCTTGGCGGTGAAGGAAAAGACAATAAGACCTGGAGTGAATTAGGGAAGCTTGAGCTAGAAACAAATGCAGTAGTTCAGATGAAAAGAACATGAGTGCGTGGGAAGCAGGCAATATGGAGGAGACAGAAAGACTGCTTGGAGGGAACCAGAATCAGGAGACTCAAGAATATGACTCCTTTAAAGTGAAATTCATAATCTTATTTTTTGACCATTTTAAGGTTAAAAAGTTTCTTATGTATAGTGCTTTCAAATACAATATCTTGAAAATCATGATGTTTAGATTACTTTAAAATACTTGACTCTGAAAACTTTTCAGTAAGTCTTTTTTTCATGCCACAACAAACATTTATTGGACTGGAATTCTTTAAATTCTCATCAAGCACCTTTTGTTGTTCTTTTATCTGATAAATCCTAGAAGACTAAAACTGCTATTGTCTCCGAGGCCATACATAGCCTCAAGATACTGAAGATTTGTGGATTAGATGAAAACATTGCTTCTTATGGGAAATCCAAACTTCACTTTTACAGAATTTCAAAGTAAGACATGTCGGTTGTAGACTTTTTCAAAAGCCAGAATAAAAATATATGTATTTTTTTGACAAAGTATATCTTTACCATAATTAATTCTTAAATTGGACTCACAAAACCTAAATTTGTTAATAATTTTTTTTTTAATTTTGTTTGTTCCTTACTTCTGAATCTCATAGATTCTTATGATTTCTTATGAAACTGTTAGTTCCGGGGAACCATTTGGTCCATCAACATCAAAGTAATATTCATCATGCACTTGGTGATAGAGGATTAACTGAAGTCTGGCCCCCAATCTGTATCATTTAGATAGGAGCCACTGCTTGATATTACCTGGGTTCTCCTCTCCAAATTCCAGCTGAAAGATCTGCTAGAGTAACTTTAGGAATAGCCTGGCGTCTGTTAGCTTTTTCTGAGTCCCCAAGTCCTCCAGTTCTTCCCTTCCCATATTGTCAAGTCGGGAATCTCTACTTAATGTACCCAAAGTTCCTGCAACCCTGTCATTGCCATTAGCCTTCTCTGAAGCCCAAGTACTTCACTGAGGATGGGGATGAGGGGAATGAATAAGTAATTTGTACCCCTACCACAGCTTACCTAGTCCATGTGTCTCCCCAGAACCCACAGTTTCTCCCCACAGCCTTACCACAGGCAAACACAAAGATCAGCCATCTCAATAATGTTTAATAGTATTATTGATTCAGGAACATTAAAAAGAAATCTAGTTCAAACCACCTTTCTGGGCTCTGACGCTTTTACTTCTGTGGAATTCTCTTTACTTCTTTCAAGACACCTCAGTGCTCACTTTTCTCTGGTCCTTTCCCCTCTCATCTCAGGACATCCCAGGTTCCAGTCTCACTCTCTTCAAGTCCCTCGGATGCCAAAGGCTCTCAGTGTCCTGCCTCCTCTTCAGGGGTAGCAGCCTTGCTCCTCCAGAGTCGTAGCCACCGAAACCTGAACCTTCAATTGGAATAATTTCCAATCTCTCCCTGAGCCCTGTGGCCTTTCTTTGTGTCCTGCCCTCCCATGCATGCAGCTCTCAACCTCTCTCCTCCAAAATGATCAAGGATCTTCTGCTCCGACTACCTGTCCCACCTTTCTTCCTTCCCAATCCCTCTCTATGATTGTTTCAGCTCTAAACAGCACCAAAAACAGCACTAATTAATAATAATAATGGTGGTATTTGTTAAGCACTTACTATGTGCAAAGCACTGTTCTAAACGCTGGGGGGATACAAGGTGATCAGTTTGCCCCAGGTGGGGCTCACAGTTATAATCCCCATTTTACAGATGAGGTAACTGAGGCACAGAGAAGTTAAGTGACTTGCCCAAAGTCATAAAACTGGCAAGCAGCAGAGGTGGAATTAGAACCCATGACCTCTGACTCCCAAGCCCGGGCTCTTTCCACTGAGTCATGCTGCTTCATGGAGGGGATCCCCAGAGTGACTTTTCTGGCTTCCTCTTTCCCTTCCAGTTGGGATCTAGTTGGACAGCTCGTTGGACAGCTAGTTATTATTACTGGACCTCTAGCCAAAGTGGTGGCAGAGATGTAAGGGAATTGTGGAAGGCCTCGGCAAGCACTGGAAGGCCTCTGAAGTCAGGTGGACCACCACAGTAACCACATGTCATTTCTTGCTATGGCTCTTTCTTCTTTCTCTCCACTCTTCACTCTGCGGCTTGCTCTTCCAAAGGTGAATCTGCAGGTAGGACAGGATGCAGTGGCAAGGATGATGATTTTTATTTCAGCAAAATCTCAATAAATACCATTGAAGTAACCCAGGCAGCTTTCTAACTGGTGTATCAGGCTACAGCATAACCTGAGTATTATCCTATTGGCATGTTGGCTGTGCATAGATTTTGTACATACATTCTTTTTGAGTCCTTTGCAAAGTGCCATACCATATCTGCTTAGAAGTTTGGTTCTTACTACCCCAGTAAGAACATAATTAGGTGAGACAAGAGAGTTAAAAGGTACTACTAAGCTAGCCATTAACACCATTTTTTCACATATGTTCTCAGGCCTGAAGTCTTCTTAATGACAGTACTGAGGCTCATATTTTGTTTATGATGGGAGACTCCATTGCCCCTTAGCCATGTTTATTTATGCCCATTTCTTACTGAACTGCTATTCTCTAAATCTTGGAATTCTACTTGAGTGATATTCTCACATTAAAAATATCCCACTTCCCAAAACAGATAATGGACTATCAACCTCCACTTTGTTCTTCCTTCTTACTTTAAAGTCCATGTAATGAGGCCTGCAGTTTTAAACACAGGAGATTGGTAACCCAACCACTTAAATTTACTCCATCTAATACAAACTGCCATCTTTCATCAAAGAAGGAATTTTGCTGTAAAATGCCAGGAGAGTAATCTTGATGGGTGAATGGAGATAAAATTTCAGGTTTGATTAAATATATTGCCTCCAATTTAGGATGTGCCAATATTCTATAATTTTCTTACACAATATGAACTTTAATTTAGAAAACAGCCTTCCTATTCAGGCAGGGGAATTCATTAAGAAATTATCATTCATCCTAATAACCTGTCTCCAAATTATCACTATTTATCCCTCTTTTTTCCTCCTTCCTCCATCTCTTATCTTTCCAGGAGCTATGTCTTAACAAGGCCCTTAAACTGTTTAGTCTTCAGCTGACATACTTACAGGGATTCTTAACAGGTATTATTTTTCTGATGGTGTTACCAAGTCTAGTGGCCTGAAAGATAAGATAACCTTCAAAATTTAAATATATTCTTACAGAAATTAGTAAATTAACCCTGGTGAGAGAACAGGTGCTTAATGATTTAGGGCTTAAAATAGTCCATCTATGGTCTCATCTAGCTTTTCCAAGATCTCATACAATCACTTATCGGATAGAATCTCTCTTCTCCCTATTGGTCACTAAGACTAGTTTTAGTTCTCCAGAGTAAGAGGATAGCCTTGCATTTCTGTGAATATTATAACATTCTGCCCTGGAAATTCACATAATAAACCATAATCCTGCCTTAAAGAGAGCTGTTGGGTGAATCTATAATTGCAAAGTATATTGTTATACTTTGCCTTCTCCATTCACATTACATAAATAAAATTATTACTACTCCAAACCAACTACTTCCAAATCATTTCAGACATTTACTTGTCAAATTAATGTAGTTTGGGAAATATTGGTTATGTAGCTCTTTCAGCTCATCTTTTAATCAATGATAGGCTTGGATCCGTGAAGAATAAAATCTTGAGACTCGAAATCGAAAAAAAAATGTGTACAAGTTATTTTTGCCATGATAATAATTCTAATATTTCTTAAGAACTTATAGAGACCATAACAATGATAACAGAAGAACCATTAGAAAGGTTACAGATTATGACAGAAGACAAGCTGTTATGGAGAAAATATATCCATAGAATCACTATGAATTAGAAACAACTCAGTGGCACTTGATAATAATGATAATTACTGCATTAAGCATTGAGGTAGATACAAATCAATCATATCAGACACAATCCCTGTCCCATATGGGGTTCAGAGTAGGAGGGAGGGATAACAGGAATTTAATCCCCAGTTAATAGATTAGGAAATTGAAGCACAAGGAAGTTAAGTAATTTACACAATATCATCCAACCATCAAGTGGTAGAGCTATGATTAGAACCCAGGTTTCTTGAATCCCAGGTCCATGCTCTTTCCATTATGCTGCACACTGCAGAATCTTTCCTTCTCCATTAGTGTACATACCCAATATTTATTTACTCATAATAATGCCTGTCTTCACCTGTAGAATGTAAACTCATTATGGACAGGGAATGCACCTACCAACTCTGTTATACTGTGCTTTGTGCAGACTGAGCATTCAAGCAATATGACTGGTTAAATTATTGATGATTCT
The DNA here is from genome assembly GCF_004115215.2 of Ornithorhynchus anatinus. Taxonomy (NCBI): domain Eukaryota; kingdom Metazoa; phylum Chordata; class Mammalia; order Monotremata; family Ornithorhynchidae; genus Ornithorhynchus; species Ornithorhynchus anatinus. The sequence continues at coordinate 116,402,686 of NC_041729.1, forward strand.
GTTGAATTTTCCTATATTGTTCTCCATGTCCTCAACCTCAATGGTAAGTTAATAGTCAATAAACTGCAGTTAGCAGTTCTCTGGACATGAGTTATTTTATAGTATCAGAACAACATATAAAGAACTATCATATGACATTACAAGATTTTAAGATATTCAGCATAGCAACTGAATAGTACACTCCTATAAATTGGGAAAATAACTGCATTTTACAGAAAAAGAATAGAGAGGCTAAGATTTTGAAATAGTTCTGAACCTTCACATAGATTTACTACTGAAATAGCTTGCATAGTAATTTAGCAATTGACACACTTGCTTGAAATTATGAAAATTAATTTTTTTCTGATGCCATTATAGGTTATTTCAAGTAATCAGCTAATTGTATACTCTCTGTCCAGTGTTTGCTCTCTCCTAATTAGATTTTAAACCCTTTATAGGTCAGGGACTATGTCATAATTGTTAATGCATTGGATTGTACATAGAAGAGTATGATAAAGGTAGTGATGATGAATTAAGGATTATTAGGATGATAGTTTAGGAATAATAATAATAATGATGGCATTTGTTAAGCACTTACCATGTGCAAAGCACTGTTTTAAGCACTGGGGTAGATACAAGGTAATCAGGGTGCCCCATGTAGGACCTACAGACTTCATCCCCATTTTGCAGATGAGGGAACTGAGGCCCAAAGAAGTTAAGTGACTTGCCCAAAGTCACACAGCTGACAAGTGGCAAAAGTGGGATTAGAACCCAGAACCTTTGACTCCCAAGTCCGGGCTCTTTCCACTAAGCCATGCTGCTTCTCCACTCGTGAGCATGGCAACAATAAAGAAACCTTTCCAGACAGTTAGATGCTATTGAGGACCTACAACCTGCTGCCCCCACTTCCCAGTTTGACTAAGGACTTATTTTTTTTAATTGGTACTGCTACTATTATAAAACATTTTAGGACAATCGATGTAACTCATTTCTGATTGAGCAAATCTTCCCTAAATCTATTATCTTAGCTAATCAATAATCAATATTCTACAGTGAACAAATATTACTGTAGTTTATCAGCACCCAACCCATTAATGATCAAATCTATACCTAAATCTATACATCATTAGGTGTAACAGAAATAAAGTCATTGTAGAATATTGTTTTAACAGGATATTTCTTGAAAATAAATGGCTTTGCTTGCCTGAGACTGTATTTTCCATAAATGCCACTACTTTGCTTTTCATTAATATAGACACAAGAGGTTGTCACCTTCTGACAATGATCCACTCTATTTTGATCATTACTTAAACAACTAGATATCATATTAATGAACATTCCAAGGTAATTTTATTTTCAGTTTTCTAATATAGATCTATTTTCTCATATTAAAAATCTAATCCTTTAAAAATACCATCTTTAATAATTTTCCAGGTAAAAGGACATTCTAAAGGAAGTTGATTAATAGTACCATCAATTCCTTTAAAAAGTGTTTTTTTTTTCCACAGCCCAAGCCTCTTTTTTGCTTTGAGAGAGATTTCTCCTGATTCAGATAATGATGCCTCATAATTGTTACAGAAAATAATAGTACTGTATATTGGTTATTTGTGAAAAATAGCTTGACATTAATAATTATCATACTGCCAAAGTCTTGACCAGTAATATCTGAATGGGCCCTATTTTTATAGTGCCTATTTAAATATTTAATTGACATTTTAACTTTAAATAGCTCACAAATAATTTAACTTTTAGAAATTATTTTGCAAAAAGTTTCAAAAATAATCTACATACCACTTGTAACTGCACTTTAATTTTTAGTCAGAGATGAAAGCATAATAATTCTGATAGGTCATGCTGAAATATGTTTTAGGAAGAAGCAGATAATGTTAAGTATGCACACCCTGTATCTTTGTTCTGGTTGGTGAAAGGAAAAGAAGAGGGATAAGGTTTGCCCCTTGCCAAAATAATGCCTGGGACAGAGGTAATTGCCAAGATAAATTGAGGAATAATAATCACAACATAATAAATCTTGGTATTTTATGCACATGTCTGTATAGCCACAAGCAAATAATGTAGCAGGAAATAAATCGTGAATATTTTTATTGGATAATGAAGCTTTAACATCCAACATTCTTGGGACATAACTGGAAGTAAATCAAAATTAAATACACTGAGAAAGAATCATAAATGACTCAATATGCTTCATTAATTAAAACAATTGCTATTTAATCATTGGTCCAATAAGAAGGCTTGGAACTAGAGACCCCCTAAGTGGCTCAATTCTGGGTCCCCTTTTATTCTTCATCTACACCCACTCCCTTGGAGAAATCATACACTCTCAAGGCTTGAACTATAACCTCCATGCGGATGATATCCAGCCCTGATCTCCGGCCTAATCTGTCCAACCCTGATCTCTCTCCTTCTCTCCAGTCTCGCATTTCCTCTTGCCTTCAAGACATCTCTACTTGGCTGTCCTCCTGTCACATCAAGCTTAACATGTCCAAAACAGAACTCCTTATCTTCCCACCCAAACTGTATCCTCTCCTTGACTTTCCTATCACTGTAGATGGCACCACTATCCTTCTTGTCTCATGTCCTTGGTGTTATCTTTGACTCCTCTCTCTCATTCAACCCACATATTCAATTATCACCAAATCCTGTCAGTCCCACCTTCACAACATCCCTAAATTCCATCCTTTCCTCTTCATCCAAACAGCTATCACAGTAGTACAATCACTCTTCCTACCCCGCTTGGATTACTGCATCAGGTTGGGAGGTCAGCAAGGAGGCTGATGCAGTAATCCAAGCGGGGTAGGAAGAGTGATTGTACTACTGTGATAGCTGTTTGGATGAAGAGGAAATGATGCTGGAATCATTTTTCTACAAAAACGTTCAGGATATGTTACTCAGCTCCTCAAAAAACTCCAGTCATTGCCCATCCACCTCCACATCAAACAAAAACTCCTCACAATTGACTTTTAAGCACTTCATCACCTTGCCCCCTCTTACCTCACCTCGCTACTCTCCTAATACAAACTAACCCACACACCTTGCTCCTCTAAGGCTAACCTTCTCACTGTGCCTCGGACTTGTCTATCTCATCTATTGGCACATAGTATGTACTTAAAAATTACCATTATAAAAAGTAAAGAAAGTAGAAATGTTATGCTACATTGTCTCTTGGCCATAAATTAATATCTTATCTGCCCACTACATATCAACTTCTCTTAATGTCCTAATACCTCATAGTACTCTGCCCAGTGTTTACCTCTTCTAATTTGGGTAGTTTAATTCTCTGTATCCCAAGAATGGGATACCTTCTTTTTCTTTAGAATTTACCACATTTTCTCATCTCATCTTGGATGATATTTCTGAAGCTAGTTCTATAAGGAATGTAGGGATAATGTTCCTTAAAGTACTGTGATTGAATGCATGCTTAGCACACACCCAACCAGTAATATTTTCCCTAGAATTCCTTTCAGCTTCCTTTGATCAATTTTTATTTATTTTGCTCTTTGCAGATTCTGTGCTTGCAAACTTCTTATCTATCCCAATATGTCATTCAAATTCAGAATTAAAATAGAAAAAATAGAATTTATTTATTGAAACTCCAAGGAGAGCCTCCTTAATCAAGATGGGTAGTCATAGTCATGAAAATAAGTTTGGCCTGTGAGACTGAAAATGTTTCTTTTGTCAGTCTGCTTCTATTCACCTGGAAATTGGAGGACATCAGTGAAGCTAAAGAAAAGAACCAGAGCTTAGATTACCCCTCTACTTCTTTCCCCTTACTGATACTAAACTTATGGGAAAAAAGTAAAAGGATTGAAAAGGGAAAGAAGTATATCTGACATTGATTGATTTTCTTCCATTTTCCCCAACAGTTTAGGAAAAGAGAGGATAAGAAGAAATAAGACAGAGAGAAAACTGTGGAAAGCTTTTAGCTTTAACTAATACTGCCTTTCTTGCCTGCCTGGGTTGCTCTTGCTAATAGACTGTTTCACTATGTAAAGTTAATTTGGTTGTGGAAAGCAAGATTAACTTCACAGATTGTTCTGCATTTTAATGTAAAAAAATCAGAAATTCGACATCTAGTCTATTTGGGTATGCCCACTACCTCTTCATAAAAGCTGTGCTTTATAGGAGTCCTCCATGTTAAATTTGGAAAATGTTTTATTCACTGATAAATGAAATTAGGTAATATTCAATTAAATAAAAGGATAATTTGAATATAACTTCTTACTTCTATGGTTTATAGAATTATTTCACGTAGAATGAAATGAGATAAGAAATTAAAAATATAAATGATTTCATGCTTATGAAATTCAGCTAGAAAAGATAAATTTGTTGTAAACGACAGCATTTCTCATATTACATCTCAATTACTTCATCAGCCTCATCACTGGCCTCCCTGCCTTCAGCCTATACCTCTCTGGAGAATATTTCACTCAGCTGCCCAGACCTGCTTTCTAAAAAAATTATTCTGCACATATCTCCCCACTTCCTGAAAACCTCCAATTATTTCAGGTCCATAACCACATCAAACAGAAGATCCATACCACGGTATTTAAGGCACTCAGTCAACTCCCCCACTTCTTTTTAGTCTCATTCATCTTCCACCAGACTGTGATGTCTCATCTCTTTCATCATTGACCCCTTGCCCACATGTCTATTCCACATACCTGACAGAACACTATTCTCACCATCTTGAAAGCCCTTCTAAAATCATATATCCTCCAAGAAACCTTTCAATTAATCACTTAGTTTGTGCAGAACATTGTACTAAGCATTGGGGGGAGTACAATAAAACGGAATTGATAGATGCGCTCCCTGCCCACAACAAGTTTACAGCCTAGAGGGGTAGGCAGAAATTAATACAAATGAATACATTATGGATAAGAAGTGCATAAGTGCTGTGGGAGGGATGAATAAAAGGTGCAAATCCAAGTGCAAAGGTGATGAAGAAGGGAGTGGGAGAAGAGGAAATGGGGTCTTCACTGCCCTCTTGGAGGAAGTGTGTTTTTAATAAGGCTTGGAATGTGGAGAGAGTGATAGTCTGTAGGATACGAAGTAGGAGAGAGTTCCACACCAGAGGCAAGATGTGGGTGTGAGGTTGATGGTGAGTTAGATAAGATCAAAGTTAACATTAGAGAGGCAAAGTGTGTGGGTTGGGTTGTAGTAGGGAGGTAAGGTAGGAGGGTGCAAGGTGATGGAGTACTTTAAAGCCTAAGAAAAAAAGTTTCTGTTTGATGTGGAGTTGGATGGGCTACCACTGGAAGTTCTTGAGGAGTGGGAAAATATGCACTAAACTGGGTATCAGAGTCAAGTATGGCCTAAAGTGGGGACAGACAGACAGAAGGGGGATCAACAAGGAGGTGGAAGAAGTAATCAAAGCAAGATATAATGGGTGATTGAATTAACACAATAGCAGTTGGATGGAGAGGAGAAGGTGGATTTTGAGTGATGTTTTGTAGATTGAATTGACAGGATTTGGTGACAGATTGACTATGAAGGTTGAATGAGAGAAATCAGATGAGGATAACACCAAGGTTATGGACTTGTGAGACCGGGAAGATGATGGTGCCATCTATAGTCATGGGAAAGTCAGAGGGGGAGGACAGGGTTTGGGAGGGAAGATAAGGAGTTCTGCCTTGGACATGTTTAGTTTGAGGAACTGGCAGAACACATCCAAGTGGAGATGTCCTGAAGACAGGAGGAAATATGAGGCTGCAGAAAAGAAGAGAGATCAAGGCTGAAGATGTATATTTGGGAATTGACTGCCTAGAGATGATAGTTGAAGCCATGGGAGCAAAGGAGTTTTCCAAGGGAGAAGATATAGATGAAGAATAAAAAGAGACCCATAACTCAGCCTGCTCAAAGGACATGTAACTTCCCTGAGTAACCTCTCATTTCCCTACCTTATTTACCCTTGCTTCTGCATCACTTAGGTATTGGATGGCATATGCTTTAATCACTATGATCCTAACTTGAGCCCCACAGCACGCATGTACACATCTTTATATTTTGATATTTCCTTATCTGCAATATAGTTATAAGAGACAAAAGGACTTGTTGAAATCACATACCTAGACAGGGTTTTGAAGTCAATCACTCATCATAAGTAGAGCAATACCTTATTCCATGCATTATTATTATTATTATTATTTTGCCTGATATAATTCAAGAATGATATTGTTAACATTTTAGGTAACATTTCCTCTCCAGCCTTCTATTTTTCAATCATCTCCTACATAATTGCATCTATATAACTAAACATCAGGCTGACCTTTTCTACTTCAAGTTTGTCCTTTCTTGTCTTAACTCTGCCCTCTCCCCTGCCCAGCAAAACTATTTCTCTTCCTTTATTGACACCCATGCCCATCACCCTCATCAGTTAATCCGGACACTGAATTTAGGCTCTCTGTCCCTCCCCTTCACCCAAACCTCACCCCTAACTTTAAGGCCATCTATTTAATTAAGAAAATTAGCACTTAGGTCTGAGCCCCCCAAAATTACCCCTCCCTCTCCTCCATTCCCCCTCCTCTCGACCCCCTTTTGAACTTTTCAACTTTCTCAACCTTCCCAACGGTATCTTCAGAAGAGATCTCCTACCTACTCTCAAGTGCCACCCCTTCCACATAAACTACCATCTTCAACCTCTCACTCTCCAATGACTTCTTCCCATCTGCTTCAAATGTGCCCATGTCTCCCCCCATACTAAAAAAAACTTTTCCCTTGACCCCACAGCCCCTTCTAGTTATCACTCTATCTCCCTCTTACCCTTCCTCTCCAAATTCCTTGAGTGAGTCATCTACATTTGCTGCTTTGAATTCATCTCCTCCAACTCTCCCCTGGACCCCTTCATATCTGGCTTCTGTTCCCTCCACTCCACTGAAACCGCCCTCTCAAGGTCACCAATGACCTACTTCTTGCCAAATTCATTCATTCTATTGTATTTATTGAGTGCTTACTGTGTGCAGAGCAAATCCAACAGCTCCTACTCCATCCTAATCCTCCTTGTCATCTCAGAAGCCTTTGATACAGTGGACCATCCCCTTCTCCTCCACACATTATTCAACCTTGGCTTCACTGACTCTGTCCTCTCCTGGTTCTCCTCTTATCTCTCTGGCTGTTCATTTTCAGTGTCCTCTGGGGACTCCTTCTCGCCTCCCATTCCCTAACTGTAACGGAGACCCTCAAGGATCAGTTCTTGGTCCTCTTCTATTCTCCATCTACACTCTCTCCCTTGAAGAATTTATTCACTCCCACAGCTTCATCTATCATCTCTACATGGTTGACACCCAAATCTATTTTCCTTCACTATTCTCTCTCCCTCCCTCCAGGCTCACATCTCCTCCTGCCTTCATGCCATCTCTACTTGGTTGCCCTCCCACCACCTAAAACTCAACATGTCCAAGACTGAGCTCCTTATCTTCCCTCCCAAACTCTTTCCTCTGCCTAACTTTCCCATCACTGTGGATGGCACAACCATCCTTCCCATCTCACAAGCCCACAACCTTGACTCCACTTTTTCATTCACCCCACATAGCCAAACTCTCACCAAATCCTGCTGGTGTCACCTTCACAGCATTGCCAAGCTCCGCCCTTTCGTCTCCATCCAAACTGCTACCATGTTATATCACTCACCCTATCCCAACTAGATTACTGCATCAGCCTCCTTTCTGACCTCCCAATCTCCTGCCTCTCCCCACTTCAGTCCATACTTCACTCTACCGCCCGGATTATCTTTTTATGGGAATGTTCAGGGCATGTCACCTCCTTCCTCAAAAACCTCCAGTGGTTGCCTATCAACCCCTCTAGCTCTCCATCACCTTACCCCTTCTTACCTGAACCTCCCTTCTCTCCTTCTACATCCCAGACTGCACACTCTGCTCCTCTGGTGCTAGTCTTCTCACTGTTCCTCATTCTCGCCTGTCCTGCCATTGACCCCTGGCCCAGGTCCTACCTCTGGCCTGGAATGCCTTCCCTTCTCAAATCCACCAAACAACCACACTTCCCCTCTTCAAAGCCCTACTGAAGGCTCACCTCCTCCAAGAGGCCTTCCCAGGCTAAGCCTTCCCTTTCCTCAGCTCTCCTTCCCCTCCGCACTACCCCTACTCGCTCCCTTTGCTCTACCCTCCTCTCCCCACCCCAAAGCACTTGTGTATATATGTACATATCTATAATTCTATTTATTTATATTGATGCCTGTTTACTTGTTTTGATGTTTCCCCCCTTCTAGATTGTAAGCTGGGTGTGGGCAGGTATTGTCTCTCTTTATTGCTGAATTGTACTTTCCAAGAACTTAGTACAGTGCTCTGCACATGGTAAGTGCTCAATAAATACACTGAATGAAGGAATAAGTGTTCAGTAAATATGACAATGAATGAATGAATATAACTGCACTGTAGCATTAGTATTACCAGGTTCCATATTTCTATTTGTTTTCTAAGCCAATGAAGAGTTCTTGATTTACTTAAACTGGCATTTGATTGTCATTCTTGACCCACCTCTGCACTGGTACCATTTGTTCCTGAGCCTGAAGAATTCTCATTTGGATGGGCAGCCAAATATCTTGGATTCCTTTGTGTCTTCAACTTAACATTTGATGTGTATTTCCTCAACAAAGAGTACTTAAGGAATTCGGTCAGTCACTATACATGATTGCATAGTTCACTGTGAGCAGGAAATGTGTCTATCAACTGTTATATTATACTCTCCCAAGCAGTTAGTAATAATAATAATAATGTTGGTATTTGTTAAGCACTTGCTATGTGCAGAGCATTGTTCTAAGCGCTGGGGTAGACATAGGGGAATCAGGTTGTCCCACGTGGGGCTCACAGTCTTTATCCCCATTTTACAGATGAGGGAACTGAGGCACAGAGAAGTTAAGTGACTTGCCCCCAGTCACACAGCCTGACAAGTGGCAGATCCGGGATTCAAACCCATGACCTCTGACTCCAAAGCCCGGGCTCTTTCCACTGAGCCACGCTGCTTCTCCAGCATTAGTAGAGTAGTATAGTAGAGTGCTCTGCACACAGTAAACATTCAGTAAATACATTTGACTGATTGATTTGCAATCCAAAATGAATTTTCTGAAACATAGAGTGGAAAAGACCCACTAAAATCAAGGGCAGTTTCTAATACTGTGAATTAAAAAAATGTGTATTTTTGCTTCAGGATTTTAAAAACAAACAATACATTATAAATAACAATGCAATAGAAACAATACAATTTATATATCTTATCATTTAAGCAATAGTCTCTAAACATTAGAATGCTAATTTTCCCTAAGATTTTACTTTAAAAAATAAAAGTGAAAAGTGTAGATTACCATGTAGATTTCTGAACATATGTGTTGTTCAGCAATGATAATTTCTGTTTGCCAACTACTGTTTCAGGATTATAGAGCCTCATTTATGGGTGTGATCAAATGCTTTACAGGATCCACAACACCCTCACAACAAATTCATGTCTTTTTAAAACCATATACTTTAAGATACCATTCAATATATTCGATGCTTTGCCATAACATACATTTACATGTTTTGATAAAGCATGCTTAAGGAATTCAGGAACTTTTGGAATGATACAAAAGCAATGGTTATACACAAGCAGGTGGTGACTGCTTGTTGCCGACTTGTTCATCCCAAGCGCTTAGTACAGTGCTCTGCACATAGTAAGCGTTCAATAAATACTATTGAATGAATGAATGAATGGTACCTCAATTTATGTTTTCTGTGTTATAGCAGAATTGACTATATATAACATTTAAAAGGATGCATTATTATGTTATTCCCACAGGGTGTATTCATTCATTCAATCATATTTCTTAAGCAATTACTGTGTGCAGAGCACTATCTACTTAGTGGAAAGAGTATGGGCTTGGGAGTCAGAGGTCGTGGGTTCTAATCCCACCTCTGCCACTTGTCCACTGTGTGACTTTGAAAAAGTCATTTAACTTCTCTGTGCTTCAGTTACTTCATCTGTAAAATGAGGATTAAGACTGTGAGCTCCATATGGGACAATCTGATTACCTTGCATCTACCCTAGTGCTTAGAACAGTGCTTGACACATAGTAAGTGCTTTACAAATGCCATTATTATTATTATTATACTAACCGCTTGGAAAGTACAATTTGGCAACAGATAGAGACAATCCCTACCCAACAATAGGCTCACAGTCTATAATGGAGCAGGGGTTCCATAGGCCACACTTGGCCACTATAGGCACTGAACTTGTAGTACCTGAATACCTCAAAGACCTGTAGTAGTGTCCCCTGATCTATGTAACTACAATCTAACTTCCCTGTAACAAATCCAGCCTAGTTTAATTTCCATCAATTCATCAGTCACAGATACTGATCAGTGTACAGTGTACAAAAAAACTTTATTAAGCACTTGGGAGAGTACAACACAACAATATGATAAACACATCTCTGTCTACAACAAACTGTCTAGACATGGAAATATAGTCATATAAATTAATAAATTATGGATATATACATAAGTGTCATGGGGCTGGGATGTTGCAGGGGAAGAGGGGTTGAATAAAGAGAACAAGTCAGGCTGCCATAGAAGGGAGTAGAAGAAAATAAAATTAGGGCTTAGTCAGGAAGGCACCTTGGAGGAAGGGAAGGCAATAATACTCTGGAGGCACAGAGAGTAAGTGCCTGTGGGATATGAAAAGGGAGGGTGTTCCAGGCCAGAGTCAGAATGTGGGCAAGAGGTTGGCGGCAAGGTAGGAGAGATCAAGGAACAGTGAGGTAAGAGCAATGAGGTAAGTTAGGAGGGGGCAAGGTGATTGAGTGCTTTTAAGCCAATGGTGAGGGGTTTCTGTTTGATGTGGAGGTGGATGGTCAACCACTGGAGATTCCTAAGGAGTGGGGTGACATGTCCTGAATGTTTTTGTAGAAAAGAAATCCAGGTTGCCAAGTGAAGTATGAGCTGGAGTGGGGAGAGACAGGAGGCAGGGAGGTGAGCAAGGGAGGATGATACAACAATCAAGGCAAGGTAGGATAAATTACTGGATTAATGTAGGTTGAATAAAAGAGAGGAGTCAAGGACAATGCCAAGATTATGGGCTTGTGACACAGAAAGGATGGTGGTGCCATGATGATGGTGGGGAAATCAAGGGAAAGGCAGGATTTTGGTGGAAAGATAAGGAGTTCTGTTTTTGACATGTTAAGTTTGAGGTGATGGCAGGACATCTAAGTAGAGATGTCCTTAGGAGTGGGAGATGTGAACCTGCAAAGAGGGAGAGAGATCCAGGGCTGGAGATGTACATTTGTGAATCATCCACATAGTGTTGGTAGTTGAAGCTATTTGAACGAATGAGCAGGTGAAGGGGCTGGATTTTAATGAAGGCAGGAGAGCCCCTCTTGAGATACTGTTGGGAAAAATGGGAGAGTTGAAGAAGAGGTGGGAGAAGGGAGAGGTAGGTCAGATTTTAGGGAGATCATGCCTGATAGTTTCTATTTTCTCAATAAACTATTATATGCATAAAGAAGTGTCTTACATATACATGTATGCATTATACATACATACATGTAGGCTGTAAGCTTGTTGTGGTCAGGGCATGTTTCTATTGTTATATGGTGTAGAAAGAGTTCCCCAAAGGTTTCTAGACTATAAACCCATTGTGGGCATGGACTGTCTCAATTTCTGAATTGTACTTTCCAAGCGGTTAGTACAGTGCTCTGCACACAGTAACCACCCACTCCTTTCTATCCTCCAGAGGAGCTGTAATGGCACAATACCCACTGCAGGCTCCTGCTCCCTACTGTGTATTCTTTTCATCCTGGAGTGGCAGAAGTGTTGGGGTCAGTGGTTATGGTGGCAGGTGATTATGTCTAATTTTCACCTGCACACTTTTTCCCATGGATGGTGTTTTGCAATCAGTAGTCACTTAACCATGATGATCTTTGGGTAGGCAGAACATAGTCCCTTGTTGAAATATCTTTTGTTTTGTCTAGTAACGAATCTCTTTTTCTCCACCAAAACTGAACTGTCTAATTTTATTATTATTATAAATCATATTTATTGAGTGCTCACTGTGTGCAAAGCATGGTACTAAGTGCTTGGGAAAGTAAAATATAACATCAGACACATTCCCTGTCCATAACAAGCTCACAGTGTAAAGGCGGAGACAGACAATGTAAAGTATTTAAATATAAATAAAAATATAGATATATAATTTTATACTATATCATGCAGAATATATAATAAATTTATATGATAAAATTAATATAAATAAATTATAAATAATAGATCGGATATATATTATACATACATGAACACACACACATATATTCATTCAATCATATTCATTTAGCACTGATTGTGTGTAGATCACTGTACTAAGCACTTGGGAGAGTACAATATAACAATAGACACATTCCCTGACCACAACAAGCTTACAGTCTATATATATGTATAAATCATACATGTATATGTAAGACTCTTCCTTATGCATACATTAAGAATTGCTAAAAACTAAAAAGATGAATATAAAGACTTAAAGAGCCAAGAGTTGAATATTGACTAAGTCAAATAACAAATTCAATAATAGATTCTATTGTTGCGTTCATTCTTAATTGAGCCGACTCCCCAACGTTAGTGAGAAATGGGTAAGAGCAGCTGGTCTGGCACCCTAATGTATGTTTCTCAAGGGCAGGAACCACACCTTGTGACTCTGCCATACTCTTCCACGTGCTTACTAATAATGCTTAACATGCAGTAAATGCTCAATAAGTACTATTGATTGATTGGTTGCTAGATTTACACCTCATTAGCCTGATGGATTAATCAATGGTATTTATTGAGGTCTTGCTTTTTGCAGAGCAGTGTCCTAAAATCTTGGGAGAGTACAATTCAATAGAGTTGGTAGACATGACCCCAGTTAACAAGGAGTTTACAGTCCACTTGTAAATCCTTTAACAAAGGCCCACCCATAAGCACAGAAAAGAGGGTATGTTATTTGAATATACAAGTATATTCCTCCTGTTAGGAAACTCTAAGACACCACATAAGTATATTGCTCCCATTAGGGAAGTTCTAATACCACCAAATAATCATATTCCCCCAAAAAGTGAAATTCAATTTTGTAGTCGCCAGACTACTTGTTTTGCTGACAGACTACTTGTTCTGTTGCCAGACTACCTGTTTTGCCATCAAACTACTTATTTTGCCACCAAACTACTTGTTTTGTCTCCAGGCTACTTGTTTTGTTCTGTTGCCTATCTTCCCCGTTTAAACTGTGAGCCCATTGTTGAGCAGGGATTGTCTCTATCTGTTGCTGAATTGTACATTCCAAGCACTTAATATAGTGCTCTGCACATAGTAAGCGCTCAATAAATAAGAATGAATGAATGACTGCGTCTAAATAATCAAATAATTCAATTCACCTCGCAGAATAAACTTTATACAAAACTCAGGCTTTCCATCTCCGGCCTCTCTCTCTCACTGTGCGGCTTCTGAACGAACACATGCCTGGGCGACGGGTGGCATAAATGGCAATAAGGATGGGATTGGCTATAGGCAACAGAGAGCTGGGAGGCTGTTTGAATTCCTTGTGGATAAGGGATGGAAAACCTAGAGGTTGGCCAATTGGCCAGGTGGATGTGAGTCCACAAGAAAGCAGCCACCTAGACTTGGGCCCAAGGGTGGACCTGACCCATACTCATGGTCAAGTTCGTGACCTCTGGACCTCGTGGCGCACTTGCCCTCCAATGGACTAACCCCACTACATTAATAACCATAATAATAATAATAATAATAATGTTGGTATTTGGTAAGCATTTATTATGTGCCGAGCACTGTTCATTCATTCATTCAATAGTATTTATTGAGCGCTTACTATGTGCAGAGCACTGTACTAAGCGCTTGGGATGAACAAGTCGGCAACAGATAGAGACAGTCCCTGCCGTTTGACGGGCTTACAGTCTAATCGGGGGAGACGGACAGACGAGAACAGTGGCAATAAACAGAGTCGAGGGGAAGAACATCTCGTAAAAACAATGGAAACTAAATAGAATCAAGGCGATGTACAATTCATTAACAAAATAAATAGGGTAACCAAAATATATACAGTTGAGCGGACGAGTACAGTGCTGTGGGGATGGGAAGGGAGAGGTGGAGGAGCAGAGGGAAAAGGGGAAAATGAGGCTTTAGCTGCGGAGAGGTAAAGGGGGGATGGCAGAGGGAGTAGAGGGGGAAGAGGAGCTCAGTCTGGGAACGCTTCTTGGAGGAGGTGATTTTTAAGTAGGGTTTTGAAGAGGGAAAGAGAATCAGTTTGGCGGAGGTGAGGAGGGAGGGCGTTCCAGGACCGTGGGAGGACGTGACCCAGGGGTCGACGGCGGGATAGGCGAGACCGAGGGACGGTGAGGAGGTGGGCAGTGTTCTAAGTGCTGGCGTAGATACAGGGTAATTAGGTTGTCCCACAAGAGGTTCACAGTCTTAATCCCCATTTTACAGATGAGGTAACTGAGGCAACGAGAACTTAAGTGACTTGCCCAAAGTCACACTGCTGACAGGTGGCAGATCCAGGAATAGAACCCATTACCTCTGACTCCTAAGCCCTCCATGCTCTTTCCAGTGAGCCACGTTGCTTCTCTAAACCAGCATTAAACTAGCACTAACCAAATTTATGTAGTTTTAAGTTGCAGGCCCCAAACTATTCTTACATGATATCAGTGCGTGCTGGCACCTGATTCTTAATGCCCTGGATGAAGGAGCTCCTGATGATGACCAGAAAACATCTCTGTTCTAAGTACTGAAAACATTGTGTGAATGTGGGATTAGGCACACCCTCCTCTTTGAATAAGAGTGTGAACATGTGGAGGGAGAAGCAGCCTAGTGGAAAGAGCCCGGGTTTTTGAGTCAGAGGTCATGGGTTCTAATCCTTGCTCCACCACTTGACAGTTGTGTGACTCTGGGAAAGTCACTTCACTTCTCTGGGCCTCAGTTCCCTCATCTGTCAAATGGGAATGAAGACTGCGAGCCCCATGAGGGACAACCTGATCACCTTATATCCCCCCAGTGCTTAGAACAGTGCTTGGCACATAGTAAGCGCTTAACAAATACCAACACTATCATTATTATTCTGCTTTAAGAGTTGAAATGAGTGAATGAACGTGTCCTCTCGTGTTTTATGTGCATTGAATGGAGGACGTTCTGGGAAAGCCAAATAGTTGAGATTTGAGGTCACATCTATAAAAAGATTATGCATATGAATGTGGGTGAGCAAGAACAAAGAAAAATTTAGGCATTTTGTCCTGAAGTGGGCGGAAATTAAGGGGGAATTGGCTTTACCCCCGAGTCGGTGTGAAAGTGTGTTTAGGATGAGTTATGTTTGAATGAATTGGCCAGTGTTGTGAAAATGTATATTTCATTGCAAATAAATTCCTAGCTCAATTTGAGTAGCTCCGCAGATTGAGAGTCATCTTATTGGTCTGGGGTATTAATTCTTCTCCCGTCTCTCAGCTATATATGAAATCACCCAGTTTACTTGCAAGAAATCTGCAGTTTAGGCATGGCGGTAGGAAACTTAACCAATTTGCCTTTAGGGTCAGAGCTATCAGTTTGGAAGATCAAAAGGGAATTCGTTTGAGAGAAGGCACCTCTTTCTAGCAAAGGGTTGCCTCCCTCAAGTGAATGGTTGCTCTCCTCAATCTAAGGCACCTCCCTCTAGAAATTACAATGAGGATAATTGGCAGTGAATTTGCTTTTGTTCTCCCAGCCTAGGAATAAGTATAGGGGTGGTGATTTAATCATTGTTTCTGAAATTCTACTGCATTAAATTTTGCTAAATTGGAAAAAGGTATATAAGCAAATCAAATACAAAAGGTCATTTTGATATATTTGGAATATATATATCTGGCTGATATAAGTGTGATGGTTTGAATAATGAAGTTTGCCTCGACATGTTCACTATGGAATTAACTCTGGTGAAAAGAAAATGTACGGAAGACATGCGATTCTTTGTATAATTTTGGTTAACTGGAATATTAAAATTTGGTATAAAGGAATACTGTTGGGGTAAAGGTAGTAAAGATTGGAAGGGAGAACTTGGAATGATAATTGAATCTGGAGTTTTCCTCTCAAATGGATTTTAAAGGGTTAACTAAAATATGGTTAGAAACTTTGTCAACCATTCATTCATTCAATAGTATTTATTGAGCGCTTACTATGTGCAGAGCACTGTACTAAGCACTTGGAATGTATAAATCGGCAACAGATAGAGACAGTCCCTGCCCATTGATGGGCTTACAGTCTAATCGGGGGAGACAGACAAGAACAATGGCAATAAATAGAGTCAAGGGGAAGAACATCTCATTAAAACAATAGCAAATAAATAGAATCAGGGTGATGTACATCTCATTAAACAAAATAAATAGGGTGATGAAGATATATACAGTCGAGCGGACGAGTACAGTGCTGAGGGGATGGGACGGGAGAGGGGGAGGAGGGAAGGGAAAGAGGGAAGAAGAGGGTTTAGCTGCGGAGAGGTGAAGGGGGGTAGAGGGAGCAGAGGGGAAAGGGGGGAGCTCAGGCTGGGAAGGCCTCTTGGAGGAGGTTTGCTTTAAGTAGGGATTTGAAGAAGGGAAGAGAATGAGTTTGGTGGAGGTGAGGAGGGAGAGCATTCCAGGTCCGTGGGAGGACGTGGCCCAGGGGTTGATGGCGGGATAGGCAAGACCGAGGGATGGTGAGGAGGTGGGCGGCAGAGGAGCAGAGCGTGCGGGGTGGGCAGTAGAAAGAGAGAAGGGAGGAGAGGTAGGAAGGGGCAAGGTGATGGAGAGCCTTGAAGCCTAGAGTGAGAAATTTTTGTTTGGTGCGGAAGTTGATAGGCAACCACTGGAGGTTTTTAAGAAAGGGAGTGACATGCCCAATGATTTTAGGGATTCTAATAAGGGAACAGCTGCACACAAAGTACAGATTTAATTGTGGAATATTACAAATTGAGTGTATTAAAAATAAGGATTATTTGTTTATCCTTGCTTGTTAAATTGGTTCAAGTGGTCTTTAATATAAAATTTCCATCATGTTAAGGGTTAACAATGCAAGTTCTATGTGATGTCTCTGCTATAACCTCGGTAAGGGGATTAAAAGCAGATATATGTTATTCACTATCATATATATGTACAGATCTGGACATCTACTTTTTTCATTCATTCAATAGTATTTATTGAGCGCTTACTATGTGCAGAGCACTGTACTAAGCGCTTGGGATGAACAAGTCGGCAACAGATAGAGACAGTCCCTGCCGTTTGACGGGCTTACAGTCTAATCGGGGGAGACGGACAGACGAGAACAATAGCAATAAACAGAGTTGAGGGGAAGAACATCTCGTAAAAACAATGGCAACTAAATAGAATCAAGGCGATGTACAATTTATTAACAAAATAAAATAACTTTGTCTTTACGATTGTTTCCTTTTAAGGGACTGGGAAGCTTTAGTCATCATATCTCAAAGATTTGGAAAGCAACAGAAGGTTAATAATTGGAAAAAAAGTTAAATTGTTAATATTTTTTTAAGAATGAGTTAAGAGTAATTGTTTAATTAGGAAAAAGCTATTATTTCAAACTTTATCAATCGTATCTGGCTATATGATGCTCCCGGTACTTCTCTGCTTCACAATTCTATGGTTAGGATTGCCTGACTTCCAGACAAGTCCAGCAAAGGAATCATCACTGAACTGCCTTCCAGAGATCCTGTCTCAGTCTTAGCCATGACTGACAGCATCAGGAAAGGTAACCTGCTTCTACCAGAACCAAACCACCTCTTTCAACATGACCATTGCCCCTTGCTCCTCATTCCGGTAATTGTGGACAATTGGACGCGATCATCTCTGGCAATGTACCATACAGCTGACAAGGAGTCCACACCACAGAAGGAGTTTAGGACTAGTTTTAAGGCCTCCTTTGAGAACTGAGGCAGCTCCCTAATCCATGGGCTGCAAAGATTTTTTGCTACTAACTAAAGGAGTGCAAGTGGGGGCAGGGGTTTGTTATCTGTCCCACTGCTGCACCACTCAATCTGTGTGCAGTAGACACTTCAACCATCCCTGGCCCCTTACCTCAGTGCAGTGCCTCAAACCCATGGTGGTCCACCAACTACATTCCATGCCTCCATATCTCTTATTCGCACACCTTAAGAGAGGAGGGGTGTGTGGGGGGAGGAGGGGGGCACCTTCTGTTAGCCCTGGCCATGGGATAGGAACAGTTTTCTGCCCCCACCCATGGATTTGCTTTCCTGGTTCCCATGGCAAGCCAGGGGGTTATCGGTCTATGCGTTCAGGGGAGGGAGAGCACTGGAAGGCACGGATTCCAGTGCCACCCACCACCACACCACCCGGAGGGGATGCAGGAAGGGGTGGGGTCAGGTGGGGCACAGGTGGCGAGGGCCAAGGGGTGGTGTGTTCCAAGATGATTCTGGAGGGCAGAGATTGGATAAATTGAGACCGGAAGCTGGAATGGCCTAAGAGTACATGTGATAAATCCCTGAGGCCTCTAACCTTCTGTGCAGAGTATCAAAACTTGCAGCAGGTGGCTGCTGGTCACCTCTGTCTAGAGTGTGAGAAGGCTACTCAGCCTGCACTGAGCGAGGAGCCATGGGAAAGGGGAGGGTCCTGTCCTGCTGAACCCCCTGCTGAAGCCAGGTTCTTTGCCATGCATATGTAACGCATAAGTGGATTTCTCCCAGGTGGGAGTGCTCATGGGTGGGAGCTTGGGACTTCACCACAGGTGTGTAATGCATAAGTGGATTTAATGCCTAAGTGGATTCCTCCCAAGTGGGGCATGCACATGGTGGGAGGTAGCCGCCTCACCATGTGCAGGGAATGCAGAAGTGGACTCCTCCTGAGTGGGAAGTGCACATGGGTGGGAGGTAGCTGCCTCACCACCTGCGGGCAAACCTTAAATCAACTCCTCCTGGGTGGGACCCGAATGTTCTGCCATGCGCGAGTAACATATGAGTATATTCCTCCTGTTAGGGAAGCTCTAATACCAACAAATAATCATATCCCTAAAGGGAAGTTCAATTTGTTGCGTCTAAATAATCAAATAATTCAATTTGCCTGGCAGAATACATTTTATACAAAATTCAGCCTTTCCGTCCCCGGCCTCTCTCTCTCCCTCTCTGGCTACACCAATTCCAAACGAACCAGTCTCCCTGCTACCGGTGACACCTCCTAGGCTTTAGCAGAACCAATCTAGACTTCACAATTCTAGACTCGCTCTACTCATTCAGAAAAATAGATAAATTTATATATTTTGGTAATATTGATGTAAGATATTTGCAAATGTACACATAGGTATGTATCAGTGTTTCAGAACTAGGAAATATCTAGGATGTTTTACTCTCTGGTCATCTATTTCTTGTGTCATTTTCCACATGTTTTAATCTAAAATTCTAAACAGTAATATTGCAAGTCAGGAGAAATACATTTTAGTATTCTGAGTTAGAATCTCTTTCCAACTCTTCTTCAAAATTCCTGTATCCCTTGTTTAAAATTCTGTTCCAAAGAGCATTGCCCGACTAACTCCACTTGGCTTCAGTCACTTCAAGCCACCCCAATCCCCTTTCAGTATAAAGGACTATCATAAGGTATCATACAGTTTTGCGAGTATGTGTTTTTGTATGATTCAGGTCAATACTGAATACAGTGGTGCTTTCCTGTTCACATATGCTAGCTGATTCAGGCTTAACAGTGTAAACAGTATAATTTAATTTAAAAGGAGACACTGTAAATTTTGATTGGATACCCAATGTGTTAATCAGAAACAAGGTTAATTCTAAAACCTCTCAGGGTAGATTAACTTTTGAGTTTCTAAGGTGTTTACTGCATTTCATTTCCTTTTAACCTCACTTTGATCATCTCATAAAACTATTTTCCCAGAACCACGATTATAAAAAAATTAGCATGGGCATAGCCATTTTTTTGCAAAGGCATACAGAGCCATAATTTAAGATCCTTACTAGAAATAGTTTTTAATATTGATGATATCCAAACATTTTCTTTCAAAATCTATACCTTGTGTAGTCTTGTAGTGCACTTACTATGCCCCAAGCACTGTACTAAGTGCTTGGATAAAAAACAAGATAATCAGGTTGGAAAGGTCCCTGACCCAAATGGGGCTAACAATATAAGTGGGAGGGAAATCCAGCTATTAAATCCCCACTTTACCTATGAGGAAACTGAGCCACTAATAAGTAACTTGCCCAAGGTTACACATCAGACAAGATGCAGAGACGGAATTAGAACCCAGGTCCTTCAAGTCCCAAGCCCATGATGTTTCTTGTAGGCCATGCTGTTTCTAAATGTTGGTCAAATATCGAGTTATTGAATGGTGGTCTGCTATTCTCTATATCATGATAGTATTTGTTAAGCGCTTACTATGTGCCAAGCACTGTTCTAAGCACTAAGGTGGAAACAAGGTAATCAGGTTGTCCCATGTGGGGCTCACAGTCGAGGCACAGAGAAGTTAAGTGACTTGCCCAAAGTCACACAGTTGACAAGTGGCGCATCCAGGATTCAAGCCCATGACCTCTGACTCCCAAGCCCGTGCTCTTTCCACTGAGCCACGCTGGATCTGGTCCAGGTTTGGCTTTAAAAATATGAGTTAATTCATTGAAATATCAGTCAGCCAATCAATCAGAGATTTTTATTAAGTGCTTACTGTGTGTGGAGCTCTGTAATAATTACCCAGAAGAGTACAATAAAACAGAGTTGGTAGACACATTCCCTTTCCATAAAGAGCTTTACACTCGCTGCCTTGAATTCCTCAACTCCAAATCTAATAATGTTGGTATTTGTTAAGCACTTCCTATGTGCAGAGCACTGTTCTAAGCGCTGGGGTAGACACAGAGGAATCAGGGTGTCCCACGTGGGCTCACAGTCTTAATCCCCATTTTACAGATGAGGTAACTGAGGCACAGAGAAGTGAAGTGACTCGCCCACAGTCACACAGCTGACAAGTGGCTGAGCTGGGATTCGAACTCATGACCTCTGACTCCAAAGCCCGGGCTCTTTCCACTGAGCCACGCTAGACCCCCTCCAATCTGGCATCCATCCCCTCCACTCTACCAAGACTGGTCTCTCAAAGGTCACCCATGACCTCCTTCTTGCCAAATCCAACGGCTCCTATTCTATCCCGATCCTCAGCTGCCTTTGACACTGTCGACCATCCCCTTCTCCTCCACACCTTATTTCACCTTGGCTTCACGGACGTCCGACCTCTCCTGGTTCTCCTCTTATCTTTCTGGCCGTTCATTCTCAGTCTCCTTCACAGGCTCCTCCTCCCCCTCCCATCCACTAACTGTAGGGGTACCTCAAGGGTCAGTTCTTGGCCTTCTTCTGTTCTCCATCTATACTCACTCCCTTGCTTGCTCCCACGGCTTCAACTATCATCTCTATGCAGATGACACCCAAATCTACCTCTCCTCCCCTGTTCTCTCCCCCTCCCTTTAGGCTCGTATCTCTTCCTGCCTCCAAGACATCTCTACCTGGATGTCTGCCCGCCACCTAAAACTCAACATGTCCAAAACTGAGCTCATCTTCCCTCACAAACCCTGTCTTCTTCCTGGCTTCCCTGGCACTGTGGATGGCATGACCATCCTTCCCGTCTCTCAAGCCCGCAACCTTGGTGTCATCCTTGACTCAGCTCTCTCATTCACCCCGCACATCCAATCCATCACCAACACCTCCTGGTCCCACCTTCACAATATCACCAAGAACCGCCCTTTCCTATCCATCAAAACTGCTACCTTGCTGCTACAATCTCTCATAATATCTTGGCTGGATTATTGTGTCAGCCTTCTCTCTGATCTTCCTTCCTCCTCTGTCTCCCCACTCCAGTCTATTCTTCATTCCACTGCCCGGATCATCTTCCTGAGGAAACGCTCTGGGTATGTCACTCCCCTCCTTAAAAACCTTCAGTGGTTGCCTATCAACCTTCGCATGAAACAAAAACTCCTCACTCTTGGCTTCAAGGCTCTCCATCACCTTGACCACTCCTATCTCATCTCCCTTCTCTCTTTCTACTGCCCACTCCGTACACTCCCCTTCTCTGTTGTTCATCTCCCCATCGTCCCCCGTTCACGCCTATCCTGCCGTCGACCCCTGGTCCATGTCCTACCTCTGTCCTGGAATGCCCTTCCTCCTCACCTCTGCCAAACTAACTCTCTTCCCCTCTTCTAAACCCTACTGAGAGCTCAACTCCTCCAAGAGGCCTTCCCAGACTGAGCTCCCCTTCTCCCTCTGCTCCCCCTACGCCCTCTGCTCCCCCCTTCCCCCCTTCACCACCCTTCAGCTAACCCCCCTTTCCCTCTGCTCATCCCCCTCTCCCTTCCCCTCCCCTCAGCACTGTGTTCATTTGTATATATTTGTATATATTTTTACTACCCTATTTATTTTGTTAATGAGGTGTATATCCCCATGATCCTATTTATCATGATTATGTAGTCTTGTTTTTGTCTGTCTGTCTCCCCCGATTAGACTGTGAGCCCATCATTAGGCACGGATTGTCTCTATCTGTTGCTGAATTGTACATTCCAAGTGCTCAGTACAGTGCTCTGCACATAGTAAGTGTTCAATAAATACTATTGAATGAAAGAGCTTGCAGTCTAAAGAAATCTGGAATAAAAAAAATACAAAAACAAAAAATAAATACTATTGACAATGAATGGAATATGGGCTCTGACAAGATTCCTTGGCTTCAGTAGGCAGTGCCATGATAGGGTGTTTTATGCTTAGTGTCTGGCTTCCATGGTTAGAAAACAACTGCATTTCTTCCCATCTGGGAGCAGGGAAAGTGTCAACATTGATGGGAGGGGCCTGGGATTTCTACCTTAGCAGGTCCATTAGGACTTTAATCTGGTTTTACTTGTGATTCTTTCCCACAAATCAATCGATTTATCAATCAATTGTATTTGAGCCCTCACTGTGTGCAGGACACTGCACACTAAGCACTTGGGAGAGTCCAACAAAACAATGTAACAGATACATTTCCTGACCATAACAAGCTCACAGTCTTGAAGGGGAGACAGACATTAGTATAAATAAATTATGGACGGCTTAATCAGAAAAGGTACTTTTCTGTGCTTTCAATATGGCTTTGCAAGTGGGGTGAGTAGCTGTCTGTCAGATATGAAAAGGGAGGACATTCTCCGCCAGAAGCAGGATGTGGACAAGAGGCGAGTGGTGAAATGGATGAGAAGGTTTTACTGTGAAATGTTATTTTACAAATTTGAATCCACTTGGAAATTGACTGTCTCCATGGTTGCAGAGTCTTATGCTGTGAAGCCCTATTTTCAGGGGAGAGATCTCCAAATAGATGTATTTTTTTTGTCTTTTAAGCTACATTTCCAGAAAACACACAGCCAAATAGTTCTTTGTTCAATAAATGTTTTCTAAATTCTTGAAATTACTTCCTCACACAATACTGTCTCATTTAGGATGAAATAAGCAAAGAGTGTTACATGGGAAAACAAGAAATTACTTGATTAAAACTCAAGCTCAGGGCATCTAAATAAGTAGAAGCTGACCCACAACTGATTATTCTTTAAATAAAGGCTTGACATGAGAAAAAAGTGACAAATCAGAGATAATTTAGGGAGAACTTTAACTTAATAAGAATAACTCTGTTATATGTTAAGCTTACTATGTGCCAACCATTGCTCTAAGCACTAGGGTATCCAAACAAATTGGGTTGGACATAATCCTGTCCCACATGATGCTCACAATCTTCCTCTCCATTTAAAGCTGAGGAACTGAGGCACAGAGAAGTTAAATGACTTTCCCCAGGCCACACAGCAGACAAGTGGCAAATCAGGATTAGAACTCAGGTCCTTATGACTCACAGGCCTGTGCTCTATCCAAATAGACCAAGATGCTGC
Organism: Ornithorhynchus anatinus; assembly: GCF_004115215.2. Lineage (NCBI taxonomy): Eukaryota > Metazoa > Chordata > Mammalia > Monotremata > Ornithorhynchidae > Ornithorhynchus > Ornithorhynchus anatinus. The sequence continues at coordinate 116,426,557 of NC_041729.1, forward strand.
TTCTGGAGAATTGAAAATCAGAGTTCTACCCCATAAGTCAAGGAGAAACTAGCTTCTCAAGAGTGAACATCCACATTAAAATTAAATAATTGTATTTTGGCCAGTCAAGATAATAAAAGATAGGAACAATTAGGTCAGAGACTTACTTCAAGTAACTAGATCTTCCCTATGGATCTCTGAAAATAAACATAGGGATGTGAAATTTACTTTTACAAATGGGCTGTATATGATACTGGCCAAATACAAACACCCAAGTTTCTGTAAATCTAAAACAACCATTTTAGTTTAAAACCAGGTAGCATTTGTGTTTTACATATTAAGCAGTATTATTTTTTCACTGAGAAGAAAAAATGGACGTTTCTCAGTAGTAGTGGAAACTGAAAGCAAGAATTATAAATTTTATTATATAGATACCCCTAAACAAAACCACTACTTTTTTAGATTTTTATCATATTGACACAAAGAACAGAATTACATAGAAGGTATTTATTCTGATTTCTGGTCTACTTTGCAAAGAAAGCTTTAGCTGTTTGCTTTAGAAGGAAAGCCCTGTATGCTTTTCTGAAACATTTAAAAACATAGGTTAAAAAATAAACAAAACCTTTTTTCCAGGATTATTGTTCTTTTTGAATACCTAAATGAAGCATAAAAGTTTGGCGTGAAAATTGGGATTCAAAACTGCATTCTCATGCCTATGTCTCAGGCTTAAGATACTATTAAAATAAATCCTATCTACATTTATATGGGAGAAAGAAAAATGCTGAAAATGTGATTTTTCCCAGAGGCTACCATTTTTGAATAATGGGTTTTAATATGATTCTACTAAACTCATTTTTCCTTTTCACCTGATCCAGGATGTTATGCTTTTAAGTACAATAACGACTTTTCATTTTTTTCCACATACAAATATATGCAATCTGTGAATAAAAGGCCAACAGAGTGGACAGTGTCTTTTTGGTCTATTCTCTTCTTGATATATGTCTACATTTGTCTTTATGTTTTCTTAAACTTCCTTTATTAGCCTGATAAATTCATAACAATCACTACTTTTGCTCTTTCTTTGCAAAGGGATCTTTTTAAGGATCCTGGATGATGACTCATTACAGGTACAACTAATGTAAAAACAATGTGGTCCTTTGCTTTTTCCCTTCACCATCCACTGTGTTTGGGAAGAAGTGTCCCCTGGACAGGGATTGATCCAGTGAAAAAACACATTAATTATACTGAGTATCCCAAAAATGTAAGGCGGGGGGAAGCATAAGTGGAATTTCACATGTGGGAAGGACTTAGCAAATAGTTCCCAAAAAGAAATGTGATGCAAAGAAGTCTGGGTGAGGAAATGATAAAATAAAGAAACTCTCATATGCAATGCTATTCCTGGGCATGGAAACAGCAGTATTATATAGTTCTTTTTTAATCAGTACAGTGTTCTGCACACAGTAAACACCCAATAAATATGATTGATTGATTATTACATTCTCTTCTATGAGAGGAGCCTGTGTGGTCATTGTGAAATGGAAGTAGGTCACTTTTCTACATGAAATTGATTGGAAAATGTATATGAAATAAGTTGATTGGTCTATTCTTGCTGTCTCACTAAGGAAATCACATTGTAAATGCTGAACTACACAAATAAATATTTCAAGTGTGTCCCTTTTTTAACAGTATTTGTGAAATACTTCTATGTGCCTTGCACTGTACTAAGTAGTGGGGTAGATACAAGCTAATTAAATTAGAAACAGTCCATGTGCCCCAGGGGCCTCACAGTCCTAATTCCTATTTTACAGATGAGGTAACTGAGGCACAGAGAAGTTGAGTAATTTGCCCAAGATCACATAGCAGGCAAGTTGCTAAGCCAGGATTAGAACCCAGTTCCTTCTTAATTCAAAATGTCTTTCTAGAACAAAAACATTTCCTATTAAATGAGTTGCTCTAGATATGATTAACTCTTTCATAGCTTCTCTATTGTGTCAATTTTATGTTTCTATACTACACTATTAACATCTTCCTATTGAAACCTCTTGAAGTTGAGTTTTGTTCTTTGTTCAGAAGTGTTTATTCTACTGAACCACATATATTTAATGGCACTATGTAAATAAATAGTAAAACTTATTCACCCAACTCACTTCTGTTTTAATGGAGGTACTCCTAATTCACAATAAGATGCAGTTTCTTGTTAAATAACTGAGTGGTATGTGACTATGAGTTATAGTTGAAGTTATGGAAAAGCAGCTCTAGTTAAAAAGAGTGCATTAGACACACGTGGCATAATGCACTGCAGTAAAATGTGCTCAAGTTCATCTCTTGGTATCTTTGTTTTGCTAATTTGCTTGATCCAACACCAAAGTTTCTTTGAAAAAAAGAATTCTTTGTGTCTATGACTTTTTCTTTATTTGCACTGGGTAGATACTGAACAGGGAAAGAGAACTTTAAAGTTTAGATGGTCAGTTGTATTTCTGTCATAAATCTAGGGCAAAAAATGGAAAAAGTCTGCTTAGAGAAGATATCTATAATGTGATAAAAATCAAATTATAACATTTGAAGGAAATTATTGAATATGAGGATCTAGTTATAGTAAAAGAGGAATGCAAATCACTATAAACCACAAAGCAAAATGGACACATTCTTGTTTAGGCCTTAAAAATTGTTGGGTCCATAATCTGAATCTACATTTTCAAACTGAAAGAAAAGCATATAATTAGATCAAAGGCCTTTGGTTGGAGGGCATTTTAAAGTCAAATTTAAAGGTTTACTTTTAAGTTGAAATTAGCCATTTTTTAACGTCTATGGATATATTTAAAATTAATATGAAAATGTATGTATGCAATCATGTAAATCATTGATATAATTTAGATAAAAATATACAATTTGGCTTGAATTATCCACATATTTCAGAATAAAAGAGCCTTTCCTGAGCAAGTCATGTACTCATTTGAAGTTCAGTTTAAATTTGGTATATCTGAATTATCTGGATAATCTAACATGTGCATATCTTACTAATGAATTGTGCAATTCACTGATTTTGTGTCTTTATGTTTCAGATGGAGACATTCTTTCATATCTTAACACTTTTCAACAGTTTCTATACCTCTAGCTAAATGCTGGAAGGTTAAAGGTTCAAAACAAGAACAAAAAAAAAGGAAATAGTCTACTGATAAACTCTTGAAATTATTACAGAAAGTAGGAAAGGTCAAAAATAATAGGGGGTTCAAGAAGTATTTAACAATTTCATATCTGAGCAATTCATAATTAGTTAATAGAGGAAAATTTAGGGATATAGAGGAAAAGGTTATGATGTATGCTAGTGCTGAGTGGCATATACCTAAATTTTTGGATGAATTTCTAGGAGGGCAACTATGAGGTGTTGGCTGTAAAGACAGAACTGACCTTGATAGATCAAGGTCAACCTAGTAATGGTATTTCTTTCATTATAATGTCAGTCACCTGAAATTAAATTTTTTACTGAAATAGTATCTATTGTTGAGAATATATTGGAAAAAGAACAGAGTAACCTCTGTGTGTGATGTGTTTCAATATTTTCCACAGGATATTCCTTGGTACTCTGAAGATGTTACACAATAAAACAACGAAAATAATTAAGGCATGGGCTCAGTCTCTGTAGGAGGTTAACTTTATGTTTTCCAGGCCACAGGGAAGAAGAATACTCCTAGAGACTAAGCTCCTTGAGATCAGGGTACATTTCTATCAATTCCATTGTATTGTGCTCTCCTCGGTGCTTAGTTCAGTATTTTGCACACAGTAAAGTGTTTAATAAATACCATTCATTCCATCATGCCTTCAAATCACAGTGTAATGCCTTTTATTACCGAGGAATTCCAGTTTGATACAGAACATTTGAGAGCCATTTAGCATGTCAAAGAGTTCTGCGTTGAATAAACTATGGGTCAATCCAGAAATATTCATATCTGAATGTATTTTTAGGGTTCAGTAACTCAGATAATTTGTTCAACTTTAAAATTGACCATCCCATTTCTTAACTCAAAATAAGAGAGTTTTCATGTCCTTGTACTGTGAAGAACAGTGTTTTATTTTCAGTACCCTATAGTGCATCTTTGCCAGCAGATTAGGTTAAAAAAAAAACCTGAGTATTTCTACTTTTCATAGACAAAACACTTCTTGAATCTGCAGCTCTCCCTCTGTATTTAAATACTGATTAGGGACAACAATTTCCAACCAAGCTGAAGTTTTTTAGCCAGCATGCCCTATATTGTTTTAACTTGGTTACCACATTCAATTATTCTGTGAAAATAGAATATTATGGGAAGTGTAGTAATTAAAGTAGTCTGAATTAAAAAATAAAAAAAAGACCCAAATGGTATAAATGTATTGAAAAGTGTTAAGGAATATAGTAATGTAGCTATGTGACATAATATAAATCTAAATATTTACCTAAAATAAAATATTTTGAATCATTTTGTATGTGTGCATATGTAAACACAATTTTCTCAGTATTTCACGTTTTAGCCAAAAGCTAGTAGACTCGAATTCTGCATGAAATACTGGCATTAAAATTCAATAGCTCCATTCATTCATTCAATAGTATTTATTGAGCACTTACTATGTGCAGAGCACTGTACTAAGCACTTGGGATGTACAATTCAGCAAAAGATAGAGACAATCCCTGCCCATTGACGGGCTCACAGTCTAAACGGGGAAGACAACCAGCAAAGCCAAACAGAACGAAACAAAACAAGACAACATTATCAAGCTAAATAGAATCAAGGCGATATACACCTCATTAACAAGATATACATCTCTATTATCAAAGATTGGCCACCCATTGCACTAAAGAATTCCAGATATACCTTTACTAACATCATAAGAACACACAATAAGTGGATATTTGTAAAAGCTGTAGAATCCAAGTATGTTAACAGGTAAATCAACCATTTAGCTTCTCCATTAATAATAACTATGGTATTTGCTAAGTACTTACTATATGCCACGCACTATACTAATCCCTGGGGTAGGTATAAGGTAAACAAGTTGGACTCAGTTCCTGTCCCACATGGGGCTCACATTCTTAATCACCAATTTAGAGATGAGGTAACTGAGGCACAGAGAAGTGAAGTGCCTTGCCCAAGGTCATACAGAAGACAAGTGGAGGAACTGGAATTAGAACCCAGATCTTTCTGACTTTCAGACCTGTGCTCTATGCACAAGGCACTCTCAGGGATCTGTATACAACAGGTTTCTGCACCTTAGAACTCAGAAACCAGAGCCTAGGCTGAGAGAGATGGAACATAATGGTGTATCCAATGCTGTAGTTATATTAGAGGGAGGACAGTCAAGTTGAAAAACAGATTGACTAATGTGAAACTAGGTGAATGATTACCTGCTCAGTGGAAAGAGCACGGGCTTGGGAGTCAGAGGTCATAAGTTTGAATCCCGGCTCTGCCACTTGGCAGCTGTGTGACTGTGGGCAAGTCACTTCACTTCTCTGGGCCTCAGTTCCCTCATCTGTAAAATGGGGATTAACTGTGAGCCTCACGTGGGACAACCCGATTCCCCTGTGTCTACCCCAGCGCTTAGAACAGTGCTTGGCACATAGTGAGCGCTTAACAAATACCAACATTATTATTATTTAAAGCAGGGGCATCCCTGTAGTTCCTTATGTATAAAGTCAATGCGCAGTGCTCTATTTCCATTTGATAATAGTAAAATGTAGAACAATTCAGAAGTTTTAATAGACAAGGCACTTAATATAATTTACTGTTATTCTCTGAAAGTTAGGTATTTTAATTTTTATTCTTTCTCACTGAAGTTCCATTTTATAGTACTATTTTATTAAAATAATTTAATACAATATAAATCATTCTAAGGTAAGCTTTCAGAAAACCTTGAAAAATCTGAAAAAACCTTGATTATTTTAAAATTTTAAAAGGAGAATTATCTAATATTTAGAAACCACTTTAGAATTTCACACAGTTTGATATTCAATCAGCCCCACAACACTTATGTGCATATCCTTACACTCCTCTATTTCCTCTATCTTTAATTTATTTTAATGTCTGTCTTCCCCTATAGAGACTGTAAGCTCCTTGTGGGAAACTATCACATCTACCAACTCTATTGCATTGTGCATTTTGCCCAGGTGTTTGGAATGGTGCTCTGCATACAGTAAGTGCTTCAGTAATATATTTGGTTGGTTATTGATTGAATATTTAATTTCCTCATGTGTACTTTTTCTTTTGTATTAAGTTATATTTTTAAATTATCAGAAAAACAATGTAATTATTTTAAACCAAAAAGTTCAGATTTTAATCAATTTATTTTTTCTGAAGTAATATTTCCCAGAGCTGTTGAGTTGTCACCTACTGGACCTAATGGGTCTATACATTAGCTGCTGCAGCTCCTGTCTTTCTTTCTCTTATTCCCTAGCCCCTCCATGAACCTTCAGTCCACTCCCTCTGATCTCTCCATGCCCAGCACCCCTTCTCATCCCCCTCCCCACAGGCCTGCCCTCCTCGGTTCAGTCCTATCCAAACCCTTCCACCCTTTGCGTAACCCCCACCCCTCTCCCCACCCTATCCCAGTCATTCTGTCCCAGGGCTGCTCCTCATTCTCCCCTTCCATCCCCTGCACTGGCCCCCACCAGCTCACTCCCATTCAAACCCCTTCCTACCCTCTTACCATCCCCACCCCATGCACCCTCCCCATGGCTTCAGGAAAATGTGCCCTATGGAAGTCCTGCTTGCTCCATGATGGAACCACTGTTCCTTCTCACCATCCCTGAAACATGGCTTTCCCCAGATGACTCAGTCTTCCTTGTCACTCTCTCTAGAAAATCCTCTTCTTCTTCCACTCAGCCAGATTCACCAGAAAAGAGCGAAGGATTTGGCTTTCATCCCATGCCCCAGTACCATCCCACCTCTCCTCATACCTCTCTTTCCTTTGAAGCCCATATTATCCAATTACTAGAGAAGCAACGTGGTTCAGTGGAAAGAACCTGGGCTTGGGAGTCAGAGGTCATGGGTTTGAATGCAAGCACCGCTGCTTGTCAGCTGTGTGACTGTGGGCAAGTCACTTAACTTCTCTGTGCCTCAGTTCCCTCATCTGTAAAATGGGGATTAAGACTGTGAGCCTCACGTGGGACAACCTGATTATCCTGTATCTATCCAGCACTGAGAACAGTGCTCTGCACATAGTAAGCGCTTAACAAATACCAACATTATTATTATTATTATCCAGAGTCATCTAATGCCCTGGGGACTTTATTGTCCATGTGGATGTCCCCGATGATCTTTCCACTGTCCACCTCCTTTTACTCCTCTACTATAATAACTTCCTGCTCCACCCCACCTCTCACACTTACAAATTTGGACCCACGCTTTACCTTAAAATCTCTATTAACTGTACAATCTCTGCCCTCACCAATTCTGAAACTTGTCTATCAGACCACAAACTCCTAAGTTGATCTCTTTCCCATATAGCCATCCTCCACAAATCTGTCCTTTTCTCCCACAGAGACCTCTGTTATTTTGTCTTCTCCAACATTCTACAGTCATTCCATCCCATTAAGTCTCTGTACCCAAACTACCTTCTTCTGACGTGCAAATCGACACACTCAACATCACCCTTTCCACTGAACTGAATTCCCTTTCTCCCTTGCCCCACTCCAGTCTCATACCACTAACCCACAACCCTGGATCACCTCCACAGTACACTTCCCGTTCCCATCCAAACCGTCCCCTCCCCCCGCTCTCCCCCCTCTCCCAGTCTTGCACCCACAGCTACTTTCAAGTGTGGCCTCTGGAACCCCCGCTCCATTACAGGTAAACTACCTTTCATCCATGACCTTTTCCTTTCCCGCTCTCTTCTTCTCCTCGCCCTTACGGAAACCTGGCTCTCTCCTGAAGACAGGGTCTCCGCCGCTGCTCTCTCCAGTGGAGGCCTCTCCTTCTCCCACTCCCCCAGACTTACCGGAAAGGGAGGAGGCGTAGGCTTCCTCTTCTCACCCCGATGCCACTTCCGCACTATCCCTCCTCCCTCTTCCCTCTCCTTCCCCTCCTTTGAAGCCCATATCATTCGCCTCTACCACCCCCTCCAGATACTTGTAGCTGTCATCTACTGCCCTCCTGGTCCCACCACCGACTTCTTCAACCACCTAGACCCCTTTCTCACCTTCCTTCTCTCCTTCTCTCTGCACACTCTGATCCTCGGAGACTTCAACATTCACAAGGATGTACCCGGTGACTCCTCTGCCACCCACCTGCTATCGCTCCTTGACTCTGCCGACCTCCTGCTCCACCATATCTTGCCCAATCACTGACTCGGTCACACCCTCGATCTCGTCATCTCCTACCACTGCACTATCTCCTCCCTCATCAACTCTGAAATCCCTCTCTCAACCATAACCTTCTCATCTTCCTCATCTCTCACTCTCTCCTCCTGTAATTCTATACTACCCCACAGAGACCTCCACTCTCTTGATCCCATCCATCTCTCTAAAAGCATCAGTCCCCACCTTAATGTTGGTATTTGTTAAGCGCTTACTATGTGCCGAGCACTGTTCTAAGCGCTGGGGTAGACATAGGGGAATCAGGTTGTCCCACATGGGGGCTCACAGTCTTAATCCCCATTTTACAGATGAGGTAACTGAGGCCCAGAGATGTTAAGTGACTTGCCCACAGTCACACAGCTGACAAGTGGCCGAGCCGGGATTTGAACTCATGACCTCTGACTCCAAAGCCCGCGCTCTTTCCACTGAGCCACGCTGCTTCTCTATTGTCCCCCTGTCCTCTCTTCCCACTGTCGATGATCAGGTCACCGCTCTCAACTCCACCCTCTCTACTCATCTCAACTCTCTCGCCCCCCTTTCCCTCCGCCACTCCGGCTCCACTAAGCCACAGCCCTGGGTCACTGCCTCTGTCCGCCTCCTACACTCCTATACTCGAGGTGCCGAGCACTGCTGGCGAAAGTCCAAGCACCAAGCCGACCTCATACATTTCAAATTTATCATTTCCTGCCTTAACTCTCTCCTCTCCTCCACCATGCAGTACTTCTTTTCTTCCCTCATTCATTCATTCATTCATTCATTCAATAGTATTTATTGAGCGCTTCCTATGTACAGAGAACTGTACTAAGCGCTTGGAATGTACAAATCGGCAACAGATAGAGACAGTCCCTGCCCTCTGACGGGCTTACAGTCTTATCGGGGGAGACAGACAAAAACAATAGCAATAAATAGAATCAAGGGGATGAACATCTCATTAAAACAATAGCCTTTAAAACAAGGTGAGACTGGCAGGTCTTGATAACGATTCGGATGTGCAGGGTGAACGAGAGAGACGAATCAAAGATGACACCGAGATTGCAGGCCTGAGAGACGGGAAGGATGGTTGTACCATACACCGTGATAGGGATGTCTGGGAGAGGACCGGGCTTGGGAGGGAAGATGAGGAGCTCAGTTTTGCATTGACACCCATGCCCATCAACCCGCCAATTGTTCTGGACCTTTAATTCTCTCCTTAGGCCCCCTGTTCTTCCCCCTCCCACATCCCTCACCCCCAGTGATCTGGCCACCTACTTCATCTCGAAAATTAACACAATAAGGTATGAGCTCCCCAAAGTCACCCCTCCCCCTCTTGCCTTCCCCCCTCCCCCACAACCCTCTCCCCTACTTTCCCAACCTTCCCTGCTGTATCCTCAGAGGAGATCTCCTCCCTCCTCACAAGTGCCACCCCCTCCAGCTGTGCCTCGGACCCCATTCCCGCTCACCTTATAAAAAACATCTCCCCTGCCCTCCTCCACTCCTTAACTTCTATCTTTAACCACTCACTCTCCAATGGCTTCTTCCCCTCTGCCTTCAAATATGCGCATGTCTCCCCCATCCTAAAAAAAACCCTCTCTTGACCCCAATTCCCCTTCCAGTTATTGCCCTATCTCCCTACTACCCTTCCTTTCCAAGCTCCTAGAACGAGTCGTCTACACTTGCTGCCTAGCATTCCTTAACTCCCATTCTCTCCTGGACCCCCTCCAATCTGGCTTCTGTCCCCTCCACTCTACCGAGACTGCTCTCTCTAAGGTCACCCATGACTCCTTCTTGCCAAATCCAATGGCTCCTACTCTATCCTAATCCTCCTTGACCTCTCAGCTGCCTTTGACACTGTTGACCATCCCCTTCTCCTCCACACCTTATCTCATCTTGGCTTCACAGACTCCATCCTCTCCTGGTTCTCCTCTTATCTCTCTGGCCATTCATTCTCGGTCTCCTTCACAGGCTCCTCCTCCCCCTCTCATCCTCTATCTGTTGGGGTTCCTCAAGGGTCAGTTCTTGGCCCTCTTCTGTTCTCCATATACACTCACTCCCTTGGTGAACTCATTCGCTCTCAAGGCTTCAACTATCATCTCTATGCTGATGACAGACAGATCTACATCTCTGTCCCTGTCCTCTCCCCCTCCTTCAGGCTCATATTTCTTCCTGCCTCCAGGACGTCTCTACCTGGATGTCTGCCCGCCACCTAAAACTCAATATGTACAAAACTGAGCTCCTCATCTTCCCTCCCAAGCCCTGTCCTCTTTCTGACTTCCCTATCACTGTGGATGGTACGACGATCCTTCCCGTCTCTCAAGCCCGCAAACTCGGTGTCATCTTTGACTCAGCTCTCTCATTCACCCCACACATCCAATCCGTCACCCAAACCTGCCGGTCTCACCTTTATAATATCGCCAAGATCCGCCCTTTCTTCTCCACCCAAATGGCTATTTTACTGTTACAGGCTCTCATAATATCTCAGCTGGATTATTGTGTCAGCCTTCTATCTGATCTCCCTTCCTCCTGTCTCTCCCCACTCCAGTCTATTCTTCACTCCGCTGCCTGGCTCATCTTCCTGCAGAAATGCTCTGGGCAGGTCACTCCCCTTTTTAAAAACCTCCAGTGGTTGCCTATCCACCTCCGCACAAAACAAAAACTTCTCACTCTAGGCTTCAAGGCTCTCCATCACCTTGCCCCCTCCTACCTCTCCTCCTTTCTCTCTTTCTACTGACCACCCTGCACGCTCCGTTCCTCTGCCGCCCACCTCCTCACCGTCCCCCGTTCTCGCCTATCCCACCGTTGACCCCTCGGCCACGTCCTTCCGCGGTCCTGGAATGCCCTCCCTCCTCACCTCCGCCAAACTAATTCTCTCCCCTCTTCAAAACCCTACTTAAAGTTCACCTCCTCCAAGAGGCCTTCCCAGACTGAGCTCCCCCCTTTTTCCCTCTGCTCCCTCTACCCCCCCTTCACCTCCCCTCAGCTAAGCCCTCCTTTCCCCCCTTTGCTTCTGCTCCTCCCCCCTCCTTGCCCCTCCCTTTAACACTATGTTCGTCCGCTCAACTGTATATATTTTCATTACCTTATTTATTTTGTTAATGAGATGTAACATCACCTTGATTCTATTTATTTGCTATTGTTTTAATGAGATGTTCATCCCCTTGATTCTATTTATTGTTATTGCTTTTGTCTGTCTTCCCCGATTAGACTGTCTCTATCTGTTACCAATTTGTACATTCCAAGTGCTTAGTACAGTGCTCTGCACATACTAAGTGCTCAATAAATACTATTGAATGAATGATTGAATGGATCACCTACACAGTACACTTCCTCCGGTCCTGTGCTTGAGCTGCATAGTGCTGTTGGAGAAAATCAGATTTCTCTCTGACTTTATCCACCTTAAATTCATTTTCATCACCTTCAGTTTTGCCTTTTCCATTGCCCAACAGCAATACTTCTTTCTAATTCATTCCCACACCCACTGTCCCCACAAGCCGTTCCAAACATTAAACTCCCTCCTGAAACTTCCTGTCCCCCAAATTTCACCATCTCTTTCCCCTAACCATCAACCATGATCTCCATAAAAATCCCCTTTGCTCCTATACCCACTGCCTTGGAGAACTCATTCACTCCCATGACTTCAATTACTATCTTGAGACAGATGATTCCTAAATCTACATCTCCAACCCTGACCCCTCTCAGAATAATAATAATAATAATAATGGTGGTATTTGTTAAGTACTTACTAAGTGCCAAGCACTGCTTTAAACTTTGAGGTATATACAAACTAATCAGGTTGGACACAGTCCCACATGGGGCTCACAGTCTTAATCCCCATTTTACAGATAAGGTAACTAAGGCACAGAGAAGTTAAGTGACCTGCCCAAAGTCACATAGTGGAGTTGGGATTAGAACCCATGACTTTTGACTCCCAAGCCCATGCTCTTTCCACTGAGCCATGCTGCTTCTCTAATATATAATCATATATAGGCATATATAGTCTCCTTTAAAAAACACTTGGTCATTTTCAAAGTATTTTATTGCAATAATCTGAACCTCTGTAGGTGAAATAATATTTGTGGTATTTGTTAAGCTCTGTACAAAATGCTGGGGTAGAAATAAGACAATCAGGTCCCATATGGGGCTCACAATCAAAGCAGGAGGGAGAACAGGTATTAAATCCTCATTTTGTAGATAAGGGAGCTGAGGCACTGAGAAGTTAAATGACTTGCCAAAGATCACACAAACCAGTCCTCTGACTCCCAAGCCAGTACTTTTTTCACTAGACCATGCTATTATGTCTTGATTTTTTTAATGATTAGCTTTGATACTGTTCATTTTAGAAACATAGCATACTAAATCATACAATTAGGATTAGGATATCTCATTTACACTAGTACACATAAATGATTTGAAAATGGAAATGTCCTGCTCAGACAATGAGCATAGTCTGGAAATCATAGTCATCACTTGGCACCTGAGGGCAGGGAACATGTCTACCAAATCTGTTATAGTTTATTCCCCCAAGCACTTAGTACAGAGCTCTGCACTCAATAAGTACTCAATAAATATGATTGATAACCACTCTGATGTACAAAGGTCCAAATATACTAAAATATCAATGTGATAAATCATCATAGCACAATATCCCAGCTAAATGCATAAAATTAAGTTAATACCTCAATAGTTCATATAGTTTTTTTAAATTTAATTTGGAGTATTGATATGTCATCTACATAGCTCAAGTTGTTTTAATAAGAAAGAACACTTACCTTTGGTTTTGAAGTTATTTTCATCAGGATGACCTTGTTAATTTGATAATAAAAACAAGCTTCAGAAGTTCAAAATTAAGCAATTGTGGCTGTACATGGTACATTCTTTTAAAATGATTTTGCAAACTTTGTATTGTAATTTGAAAACAATTTCCATTGAACATTTTAATTTATGGCCCTTTTTGTGTAACATTATATTAATATTTTTCATTATATCCTCTACATCCCAAGAGCTTCATATGTTCTCTTTAAGCTTCACAATTTCTTTCTGAGAAATACATGAAACTTAGATTATCATTTCAATTCCAATGGCTATTGAAATTTGGCAAAGAAACCAGAGGTGGAAATGGAATGAATAGATATTAAATTGGCCAGTAGGGATAACTTTGTAGACTAGAAAAGTTGAAAAGGGAGGAGGTAGAGAAAAAGGAAAAAGACAGAAACGAGTTGAGACATAACTATTTGTGTGAAGAAGGAGGAGAGAAACAAGACAAGGCAGAGGGCAAGAAACAGAAGGAGAAGGGTAGCATACACCACTCATTTGCTCTCCTTTTCCTTTCTGCAAAACTTCAGGCAGTGCTTAGTTTCTCTGCAAAATGTGCAGGTCAGGCTACCTATTCCAGAGATAGTTCAGTCAATTAATAAATCATATTTTAGAGTGTTTCCTGTATGCAGAGCACTGTACTGAGCACTAGGGAGGCTACAATAACAGGGTTGGTAGGCTCATTCTCTATCCATAAGGAGATTACAAAAAAAAAGATTGTTCAGCCCTGTTCAAAAAGGAATTTCTCTTATTTCATCAGCTTTGAAAAGACAGGCATTAAGTATAGCACCCTTTATAAGACAGAGGTCTAGTTTAGAGGTACAGTATTTGTCAGTTGAACTGACTTGTAATTACTTTTTAATTTCAGTTCTTTAAATGGCTCCACAAGTAGAACTTCAGTTATTATCAACTCAAGAGGATCTTGTTAACTTATCCTCCTGGTTATGAACTTAAATGACAGATTTTATGAGTTTCATTTGCTACATATACTACTCATCTTGGTAGCCTTTTGGGAATGATGATTCAGCAAAAGTGTGTGAATAAAAATTAACTGGGGCTTCTACTACATTAAAATGAAGGATTAAATTAGCACTGCACATTTTAACTAACATCAAAATAGGAACTGTTTAGGTAAAAATGTTTTTAATATAAACATATGTTTGGTTTACTGCATTTATTAGTTATGAGCTATAGTTATGCAATTGGGTCCATAATGAGAACATACAAAAGCAATTAGCAACTCTAATATACCCAGGCTTCAGCAATTACTAGGCAAATTTTGTTGCTTGAAAAATTCACCTGGATCATTAGGCTGCTTCACAGTGTTATAGGCAGTTGAATCAGAGTTGAAGGTTCCCTATATGTCTCTTTTGTCTACACCAGTGGAAGAGAGTGGATCAGGGTGGTGAATTGATTAGTTTCATGCTGACATGCTGGAAAATGTAAGAATTTAAGTGGAATTCAGTGCTCCCGATCCATCCTCAAATCACATAATTAACTGATTACAGGGATTATTGGAAGCCATTGAGACAGTCTTTCAGAACTACATATACTGATGACTGATCTTGGGGCATAGATTGATAAATTTTTAAAATGCTGAGGTGACATGCTCAGAAACACACAACCATAGATTTTCATCAACAATGACTGAAATTAATGATATAATTAAATTCTACTTCCAGTTCAATGCCCTACCACTGGCAAAGCATACAAATAGAAAAACAAATTTGGGACAAGGAGAATGCTAGAGTTTTAAAACAAATGGTGCTTCATAGGCTACTCTCTCTATCCTCTTGTAGGTTGTAAGTTCACTGACCAGGGAACATATCTACCAACTCTCTTATTTTGTACCCTTCCAAACACTTCAATCATATTTATTGCATGCTTACTTTGTGCAGGACACTGCCTATCCCACCGTCGACGCCTAGCCCATGTCCTCCTGCTGTCCTGGAATGCCCTCCCTCCTCACCTCCATCAAACTTAACTAATTCTCTTTCCCTCTTCAAAACCCTACTTAAAGCTCACCTCCTCCAAGAGGTCTTCCCAGATTGAGGTCCCCTTAAGCCCTCTTTTCCCCCCTTTCCCTCTGCTCCCTTCCCTCTCCCTTCCCCTTCCCTCAGTACTGTGCTCATCTGCTTAACTGTATATATTTTCATTACCTTATTTATTTTGTTAATGAGATGTACATCACCTTGATTCCTTTTATTTGCTATTGTTTTAATGAGATGTTCTTCCCCTTGGTTCTATTTATTGCTATTATTTTTATCTGTCTGTCTCCCCCAATTAGACTGTAAGCCCGTCAAAGGGCAGGGACTGCTTCTGTTACCGATTTGTACATTCCAAGCGCTTAGTACAGTGCTCTGCACATAGTAAGCTCTCAATAAATACTATTGAATGAATGAATGAACTACATGGTTGGGAGAGTACAACAGAATAGAGCTGGTAGACACATTTCTTGCCCACAACAAGCTCAGAGTCTAGAGGAGGAAACAGACATTAATATAAAAATTACAGATATGTACATAAGGGCTGTGAGGACTGAGGGAGGGGTGAATAAAGGGAACAAATCAAGGTGATGCAGAAGGGAGTGGAAAAAGAGGAATTGAGCGCTTAGTTCAGTGGTCTGCACACAGTCAATGCTCAATAAATACAATTGATTGATTGCCTGATAATGTTGATAATTGTGATATTTGTTAAGCCATTACTATGTGTCAAGCACACTACTAAACTACTAAGTACTGGGATAGGTACAAAATAAGCCTCCCACCCACCGGTTTGGGACTCAGGGGGTGGTTCGCTCCTCCCTTAGAGGGGATGAGGAGCCCACGGGAAAGTTGGGGGAAATTGGAGGTGACTCAGGACTCGTTAGGGAATTTGGGAGAGGGCTCCATTAAATCCATGTTTGTTTTGCGTTCACAGTGTGTGGAGGCCGCGCGCATTCATTCATTCATTCATTCCACCGTATTCATTGACCAGTTACTGTGTGCAGAACTGTGGCTCCAGTTCTTTCCTACCAGTTTACTGTTCAGTCCAGCAGAGAGGCCCCTGTACCAGTCTCCTTACTTAGGCTTCGATTTATTGATGTTGGATGGCTTTTTTTTTTCTGGCCGCGGGATTTGCTTGAATCCACCATAGCGCTTAGTACAGTGCCTGGCACATAGCGCTTAACATTTACTAGAGAAGCAGCGTGGTTTAGTGGAAAGATCGCGGGTTTAGGAGTCAGAGATTGGGGGTTCTAATTCCGGATCCGCCACTTCATTCATTCAATCGTATTTATTTAGCGCTTACTATGTACAGAGCACTGTACTAAGCGCTTGGAATGTACAATTCGGCAACTGATAGAGACAATCCCTGCCCAACAACGGGCTCACAGTCTAAAAGGGGGAGACAGAGAGCCACACAAAATAAGTTGTCAGCTGTGTGACTTTGGGCAATTCACTTGACTTTTCTATGCCTCTGTTACCTCATCTGTAAAATGGGGATTAAGACTGAGCCCCGCGTGGGACAACCTGATGACCTTGTATCTCCCCCAGTGCTTAGAATAGTGCTTGGCACATAGTAAGCGCTTAACAAGTACCATCATCATTATTATTATATGCTGAAAGCTTCCCTCCTCCAGGAGGCCTTCCCGGATTAAGTCCCCCTTTTCCTCAGGTCTACCCCAGCGCTTAGAACAGTGCTCGGCACATAGTAAGCGCTTAACAAATACCAACATTATTATTATTATTATTATTATTATTAGGTCCCTCTCCCCCTCTCCATCGCCGCCACTCCCTCCCTCTGCTCTAAGCGGTGTGGCTTAGTGGAAAGAGCACGGGCTTGGGAGTCGGAGGTCGTGGGTGCTAATCCCTGCTCCGCCACTTATCAGCTGTGTGTCTTTGGGTGAGTCACTTCACTTCTCTGTGCCTAGTTACCTCATCTGTAAAATGGGGTTGAAGACTGTGAGTCCCTTGGGGGACAACCTGATTACCTTGCTAGTGCTTAGAACAGTGCTTGGCACATAGTAAGCACTTAACAAATACCATAATTATATATGTACATATTTATTATTCTATTTACTTTATTAATGATGTGTATACATATAATTCTAATAATTTATACTGATGCTATTGATGCCTGTTTACTCGTTTTGATGTTTGTCTCCCCTCTTCTAGACTGTGAGCCCACTGTGAGCAGGGATTGTTTCTACTTGTTGCTGAATTGTACTTTCCAATCACTTAGTACAGTGATCTTCACACAGTAAGTGCTCAATAAATACAATTGAATGAATGAATCAGGTCCCACACGGGTCTCCCAGACCAAGTATGAGGGAGAATAGGCATTAAACGAAGGAACCGAGGCCCAGAGAAGTTAAGTGACTTGCTCAAGATCACACAGCAGGTAATTGGTAGAGCAGGGATTAAAACCAAGGCCCTCTACTCTTTCTATTAAATTCTGATGCTTGAGAGTAGGGAACATGTCTACCAATGCTGTTGTAATGTAATAAATACATAATGATGATTAATAATAATGATTATGGTACTTGTAAAATATCACAGGCCTCCAGTTCATACCAACCAGGACCCTCCTGGACCAGGGAGCCTCACTAGAGTCAAACCACACCTTTGATCATTAAGGTTACTATGAAAAGTGTTTTACTTAGTTTTACCAGCCTGCAAGGGAGTGACACAAACACACTCACTCCACTCCACCAACGGCCCAATACTAGTCTTTTGGTCAAAGGAGCCCAATCTGCCACTGCTTCTTTCTGCTTCCACATGCTGGTGCCTTCTGCTACTTTCCAGTGCTGCTATCAGCATGCTTCCTTCTCTGTGTTTGCCCCCGGGTGACTCAGAGCAACCGCCTTTTATCAGCCTTAGGGTAGCTGCTGTGGCCCTATGTGGCAGTCATTGATTGCTCTAGGTCCGTTACTGGGTAGAACAGGAAGAGAAAGTCACACCTCTCTCCATGTTCCACACCCACAGGCCAGCAATCACCTGCCTCAAATAGTGTGCTTCGGTGCATCATGAATCTCTTGTTGTTGTTCACGGGATCACAAACAGTCACTAAAAAGGCAGCACTAAAGCGGCTCACCATAGTAAGCACTTACTATATTCATTCAATTGTATTTATTGCCCTTTGTCAGCTGTGTGACTGTGGACAAGTCACTTCACTTCTCGGTGCCTCAGTTACCTCATCTGTAAAATGGGGATTAACTGTGAGCCTCACGTGGGACAACCTGATTACCCTGTATCTGCCCCAGCGCTTAGAACAGTGGTCTGCACATAGTAAGCGCTTAACAAATACCAACATTATTATTTTTATTGATGGCTTACTTTGTGCAGAGCACTGTACTAAGCGCTTGGAAAATACAATTTGGCAACAGAGACAATCTCTATGCAACAAAGGGCTCAGTCTAGAAGGGGGGGTGACAGACAACAAAATAAAACAAGTAGACAGGCATCAATAGAATCAATATAAATAAATAGAATTTATTTAAATAATTCCTATATGTCAAGGACTGTATTAAGTGCTAGATAGATACAATATATTGAGGGTCAGAAGAGTCCCTGTCTAGCATGGGACTCACAGTCTAAGATGGATCCCTGATTGACATATGAGTAAACTGAGGCACAGAATTTAACTGATTTGCCCAAGATCAAATAAGGAAGATGAGTAGCAGAGCCGAGAACATAATTCAGTTCCTCTCACTCCCAGGCCCATGCTCTTCCCCCAAGTGCTTAGTGCAGTGCTCTGCAACCAAGAAGTACTTAATAAATAGTACTGATTGACTGATTATCCAATATTCCACATGGCTGTTATGATACCCCGGCCAAACATAAAAGCCTGTTTGAGGAGTTCAGTAGTACTTCCTAACTGTCAAACATCAATGAATGGCAGCACAAGATTTTCAATAATGTGGTCATGAGCCCAGAGTTCACCCAACAATCACAACAGTGTTGGGGTGAGGGAGGTTCACTGCACTAGCAAGGAATGAGACCTAAAATGTTATCTCCATGATGTAGATCACATGGAAGGGTGAAAACTGTTGACTCTGCACAGATTTCCAGAAAGGAAAGGTCTCTGGAACTGTGGAAGACATGAAGGAAAGGATTTGCTTTGCAATGCTTCTTTCATTCTTTCTCTTCCCAGAAAGGGAAGAAAATCACACACCATCTCTGAATACTGATTTTCAAGAACATGAAATGGGGCACTACTCTTGATGTTTTCAGACCCAGGGGTTATTTTTTCTACCAGCCACTGCTCCCTCCATAATTACAGCATCACATGAATGTTGGTCAGAATATCTCCAAGTTGGACCCCTGTAAGAGACTTGGTAATATGTACTGTAGTGCTTCTGTGGCTTTGTTATAGAGCGTGTAGTTATTTGATTAGATTGTTGTATTTTTTTTTAAGAAACTTGCATTATGGAAAAATGGAAACTGTTAGTTCAATGAGTAAGGTTTGGTGGTTTGAAGCTATTCATTCATTCATTCAATCTTATTTATTGAACACTTACCTCTAAGTTTTAAATTTTTCGCTATCAATGCTTATGTTAGCATTGTATTTGTATCTAGAAGAATGGTTTATATCTTTGCTACTCATTTTTATATTGCTACATTTAAATACTGCAAATTGCCAAAACTCAAAGAAGCACCAAGTACAATACATTAGAATAGACTGTAAGCTCATGGTGGGTAAGGAATGTGTCTACTAACTCTGTTATATTGTCATAATGTACTCTCTTAAGCACTTAATACAATGCTCTACACAGAGTATTCATTCAATAGTATTTATTGAGCGCTAACTGTGTGCAGAGCACTGTACTAAGCGCTTGGAATGAACAAATTGGCAACAGATAGAGAAAGTCCCTGCGCTTTGACGGGCTTACAGTCTAATGAGTACTCAATAAATGTGATTGGTTGATTATAGTAAGGCAGAGGGTGGGAAACAGTGACATCATGTCCTTTCCATACACATGGATAAAACTTTTTCTTCAATTTCATATCATCGCTTTCTGTCCTTTGGATTACATTCTAGGAGAACAAGATCATTTGTGGGAAGATTCTCCAATTTTTTCTTCATGTTTTATCCAAATTTCTCCATTTAATCAAATATTAGAACAGAGCTTGTGGTTGGTGTGATGACTGGTATTCTCATTGAACATGAGGAAATATTAGAGACTTTCTTGATTAGTCATTTAGCACCAATTATGAAGACAAGCAGGTGAGAGATAGTAGGGTCTAGGATACATTTTGGCTATTTCCTACACATACTATGTCATAGCATACCCATATACCATAGCCATTTTCATATTTTTTTTCAATTGAGTGATTTTATTTTTCAGTATTTGGGGAAATTTATTCCTAATGGAATAAAAATGAAGGGGAGGTGTGCAGGTTGGAAATTGTGTCAAAGGGTTAAAATGCTATAAATACTGTAGAGACAAAAGATTTTTTTCCCCCATATCATATGGCTGAAATATTATTTCTTTACCATTTTTACTGAATGATGTTCTACATGAATAGATCATTGAATGCTCCATTTTTAATTCCATGTAAATTTTAATTACCTATCTTCAACTCCTTCCATTTCAATATGACTTTTCAGGTATCACTTCCTGTATATTGGAGAAAATAAAAACTTTTGATTAAAATTACTTTATTGTTTATTTACCATGAAAATACATATTCCCAATTTCTGAAATTTTCAACTCCCATCACTATTCCTTCAGCTACAAAAACCACAAACTATTCTCTTCTGCTTAGCAAAACTAGCTTTTATACTTTGCTTTTATGAACTGTGAATAATTTTGCAACTTACTGAACTTGAAATGCATTTAATTCTTATGATTCATTGCTTTAGTCAACTCTGGCAAAATAATTTCCTGGCGCTTTCAAGTATTTCCAAATAAAATAATAAAGGGAGAAATTTCCCTTACTCTGTGCTAATGAACAAACAAAATACATAACTTATTTTCCCCACAATCTTTTACATTTTAATTAGAGCTATGAAAAAAATCCTGTTGAGGATGCTCATTAAAAAAAAAGACTAAGGAAACTTTGGTCAGGATAGCACATGCAAGCAAGGGAAAATGCATAAACATGTAGTAGGCATAAGAAACTCAGTAATATAGCCACCAACTCATTGATAGAGTTACTAAATAAGTGGCGATACACCCAGAACAGCTAAGCAAGACAAATATTGCAATGATTTATACTGATATTTAGGATACTGGAAATTTCCAACATTTAAAAATTGTGCATGCCCAGTCTACAGTGCTTGCTCTAGGGCCTTAGTTTTCCCCTTGCCCTTCCCTAAGTAGGCCCTTATTTTCTCTTCTCCCACCTCTTTCTGTGTTGCTTTTGCGCTTAGATTTGCACCCGTTTTTATTCACCTCTCCCTCAGCCCCACAGCACTTACATACAGATCTGTAACTTATTTAGACTGTAAACTCATTGTGGCCAGAAAACTCATCTACCAATTTGGTTACAATTTGGTACTCTCCCAAAAGTTTAGTACAGTGAGCTGCACACAGTAAATGCTCAATAAATATAATAGCTTGATTGATAGTGGAAACATGACCTGAGGTGTGTAATTCTTTCTGCCTAAACTATGAGCATGAGAATAGTCCTCAGGTTTCAGGACCCAGAGTAATCCATAACTCCTGATGAAAGACTCCATTGTCATCATTACCCTCATCATCATCATCATCATTATCATCATCTATCACCTATCATCATTGTCCACCATCATTAAGCAGTAAGTATGTGAGTATATCTGTGTGTGCATTTAGACAGCTTTTTCCCCAACATATGGAATACTGAGGAAAGCTCACAAGTCTTCCAAGATGCCTCCATAATAGTCACCTCTAAGAAGAGGAGAGAACTGGCTGGAAACTATCTATTCACCTTGTTCTCTAAAGAAGGCCAGAATCTAGCTAAAAGATTATGAACAATCAGTCAACAGTGCACTATCTGAATTGCTTTGTGGCTTCAGTTAAAACACAGCAAAAGCAAATATGATTTTTGCAACCCCAAAAGTTTTTTATTGTATTTGTTGAGCATTTACACTTTGCCAAGCACTAGACAAAGCAGTGAGGTAGATATAATCAGTTAAAACAGTTTCTATCCAACAGTTACAATCTAAGAATAAGCACAGCATGCAACTTACCACAGTTTACAGATGAGAAAACAAAGGCCACAAAGACCAGTGGCGAGCTAGCAATATAAAACTAACCTTACCTTTTGTCAGGTTGCCTTGAGATTCAGGAAAAGAACAAAGAATAACACCAAGATCTTTATGACATACTTCTTTACCAGACAAAAGTGAACTGAGAGCAATAGACTAAAGATCTGGGCATTATTCAGTGATTTTGACTGATTTGGGAAATTATTGAGAATTACGATTAGAAATGACAGTAGTAGAAGTATCATGCCTAGTGGAAAGAGCACAGGTCTGGGAGTTAGAGGACTTGAGTTCTGAATCTTGCTCTTCCACTTGCCTGGTGAATGACCTTACTCAAATCAACACTTCTCTGTGCCTCAGTTGGTGATTCAAAACCTGATCTCTCTCCTGCTTAGACTATGAACATCATGTGGGAAAGAGTCTGTGTATCTTATATCAACCTCAGAACTTAGAACAGTGTCTAAGCAATTAACAAATACTATTTTAAAAAGCCTTATGCTACTCTATATTGGGATTAAGTTTGGAATTGAACAGTTCTCCATTACTATTATTGGAATATCATTATTATCATTATTAATTATTATACTATATGTTACTATGAGCTATTGGAAAAAATGCAAGGCTGTGAGATTGGATGTAGTTCTTGTCCCACACTGGGCTCATCAATCATTTTTATGTGCATTCTAAAGATAAAGAAGCTATGGCCAGAAAGTTTAAGTTACTTGCCCAAGGTCAAATTGTAGGCCAGTGCTAGAGTCAGGACTCAAACCTGGATCACCTGACTACCAATCCCTTGCTTTTCACATGTGAAATAAGACTACTTAGTAGTTCTATTTCAGTGCATAGTCAAAAGAATGTACAGATTAGACAAATGCTAAACAGAAATAAAAAGTCCAGCATGGATTTAGGCAGACTATGTAGTAGAAGTAACAACCCTTTGTCATTATGAATGTCTTCAGAGTTTTTGTAGTGTCCACCAATCCTTACTGTTGTGAGGTCTATGCCTAGACCTGTGAGAACAGAAGAACACTTGCCAAATTGTTGAATCTTTGGTGACAGAAGGGACAGCTGAGAATTCTTGGGAGTTGAAACTGGGGTTGGGAATGGGATACTTCTTTCTTTCAACCCACACAGTCTTTTACCAAATCCTTTAGGGTCTACCTTCACAGTATCTCTAGAATATGCTTTTTCTTCTCCATTCAAATAGCTACCATGTTAGTCCAAGAATTTATCATAATCTGCCTTGAGTAATTCATTAGCCTCCTCACCGACCTCCTAATCAGTTCTCTCCCCTCTTGAATTTATACTTCACTCTGCTGCCCAGGGTCATTTTTCTGAAAAAGTATTCAGTACATATCTTCCCACTCCTCAAAAACCTTCAATGGTTTCCTATTCAACTCCTTACCATCAGCTTTAAGGGACTCATTCAGCCTCTCCATCTAACCTAGGATTGAGTCTAGGATCAAATTCTGAAAAAAAGGAAGAAATAAATAAAATTCATTAGAAATAATAATTTCTTTAACTATGAATCTGGAATAAATTTTGAGATTATGAATCAGTTGGGATATGTAGGGAAGGAAGAGAAGGTAGCATGAAATTTGGGTAAACATTTGCCATGTAAAATTATTTTAGGTCAAAATAAATCTTGTATCCTTTAAATATTTACAATTCTAAATTATTCCTGTGTTTTTCCTGAGTTTTGGGACATTCTCCAAATTTTCTATAGCCCCTTCTTGGGGTAGTAGTCAAAAAATGTTGGGAAAGTTTCAATCCTAACACGAGTTTCGTGTAGTGGACAGATCACCGACAGGGGAGTCAGAAGGACCTGGGTTCTAATTCCTACTCCACCTCTTGTCTGCGTTTGGCCTTGGCAAGTCACTTAACTTCTCTGGGCCTCAGTTACCTCATCTATAAAATGGGGATTAAAACTGGGAGCCCCATATGGGACAGAGTCTGTGTCCAATCCGCTAAACTTGTATCTACCCCAGCGCTTAGAACTGTGTTTATAGTAAGCTCTTGAACAAGTACCATAATTATTATTATTATTATGATCACTTGTGTCAAAATGATTATATGGCTGACTTCTCATCACTCACCTTACTTCATCATAAGTGATATTTATTGATCGCTGAGCATGGCAATCTGAAAACTGAATATCTCAGCAGTCATAGCAGACATTTCATTTTCCTGCTCATTCACTTCAGTCTTTTGGTATAACAGAGGAGGGAAGCTTATTGAAGGGATTGAAATATAGAAATATGGCAAGTAATGAACTAGAACTTCTGTCAACTGCAGTTTTGTAGCAGTCACTCCTACTCAGGAAAATGAAAAGGAGTGCAATATATTTACTCTAAGAAATATTCAAGCTAGCTCACCTAAATGATTCACTGATTCCAAATCCAACATTTTGGATCAGTATCACGTTTTGCATTTAGACACACAAACAAATGCACACACACACACACACAACACAAACGCACACACGCACACTGATTTCATTATTGATTCAATTATACTCCTTGCCTATTATTTATAATAAACTTTCTATAAGATTCATTCTCATAAATTATAACCTGTAAAAAAAAAAGGTTGTGTGTGCCTTAAAGTCACTGAATCAACTATTTCTGCAACTATTATTAAAAAGGAATATTGGAAGACTGGGGGCTTCATTGTTTGTTAGGCACAATTGGTGTGTTGCATGATTTTAAAAATAGATGGCCATTAAGCAGATGAATATTTGTCATTCATCTGTAATATAACTATTACTTCAGCTCCCAGAATGAAAATGAGTTATTTGAGTAATATTCTTTTGACCAAATACGAGTGAACAAAATGTCGGCTTCCAATAGTAAGACCAATAACAATCATGTAAGTGAATCAAAGTGAAGTAAATTACAGAATACATAATCAAAACTGCAGTCAAAATTTCAAAATATATTATATCTCTTAAGAAAATAGTGAATTAAATTGTGAAATTCATTTCACCAAGCAATATAGAAGAGGAGTTTATAGCAAACACCAAAGAAATGGTGACATCTGGTTCTGTTTAGGGCTTCGATTTCTGCTTTTCATGGACAGCACTGCATAGCAATGCAGAAAATGGCAGGGATTTTGTTGCCCTGGCAACCAGTGTTGCCATATATCAGAACCCGGGGAGCCGTGGCTACCAGAGAATATTCTGTGAGGTTTAAATGCTCAGGCAATTGTGAATCTGACTGAACTGACAGCACCAACAATATCTGCTTTATATATTTCTTTTGAAAAATTGCCAATCTTTGCACAATTTTCCCAACTAGTGGAGTTTATTTTTAGCATCATTTGTTAAACAAATTTAGACATTCCGTTTATAAATAGCAAGCTCTCATTCACAAACAATTTTTAATAAGGTTAGGAGCTTATTTTTCTTCAGAGAGTTTCTTGTCTGAAAGAGAAAAGTGAGAAAAGAAAGGAAAGGTTTACTGTCAAAACCTAGTGAATCTCAGTTTTTAAAAACTAATTTTGAGAAATGTCAGCCCAAACAAGTCTCAAGAAGCAGATTTCCATCCATATACTGATTTAGATGCTATCAAAAATAGCAAGCTATCATCCTATTATAAGAATCCACTGCATACATGAAATCATGTATTCTCAGATCCCGTTACATTTCTATTTTTGTAGCAGTTAAAATTGCTTTGTTGCGAAGCACAAATATAAATAAAAGAAATTATTGTTTTGTATATCCTATCAACAATTCATTCATTCAATCATATTTATTGAGTGCTTAGGGTGTGCAGAGCACTGTATTAAGCACTTGGGAAATGCAGTATATCAATAAACAGACACATTCCCAGCCCAAAACAAGCTTTTGGTCTAGAAGGGGAGATGAACATTAATATAAAGAAATAAATTGCAGATACATACATAAATGTTGTGAGACTTGGAGGGGGCATGAATAAAGAGAACGACATGTACCCCTTTCATGTAATCAGATATAAAGAGGCAAGAAAGTTAAAAGCAGACCTGCACTTTAAATAGTCAGTGTCTACTTGGGAGATGTTTTGTAAGTTTATCTTATCCTTATTGAAGTAAAATTATTTGAACATTGCCTAATTGATATTTATTTAGCACTTACTGTGCGCAAAGCACTATACTAAGCACTTGATCTTACTTCAGTACATGTGTTCATTCCCTCATTGATTTTTAAAAACACATTATCTTTTCATTTTAATTTTGTTTTTGCATTTATGATATTGGAAAATTAGTGAGATGCATAAATAATTGAAAGAAAGAGGTAATTGCATTAAGGAATTGTCATTTTTTAATCTAGTTTTTCAAATCAGAACAGAAAATGTGTTTTTGCCTCTATTTTCTTCCAAGTGCTTAGTACACTGTGGGTGCTTAATAATAAATACCATTTATTAATTGGTAAAGTCAGTGGTTCCACACCTTATGTGCAAGGATGGAGAAGAGGACAGGAACCTTTAACTAATATTTATTTAACAATTTTTGCTAAAGTCTGGGCAAAATAATTATTCCAATTCATTTTTGCATCTGTACAGTAACAGTTTTGAAATTAATGAGTCAGAGTTTCGTGGCTCAGTGGAAAGAGCACGGGCTTTGGAGTCAGGGCTCATGAGTTCGAATCCCAGCTCTGCCACTTGTCGGCTGTGTGACTGTGGGCAAGTCACTTAACTTCTCTGTGCCTCAGTTCCCTCATCTGTAAAATGGGGATTAAGACTGTGAGCCCCACGTGGGACAACCTGATTCCCCTATGTCTACCCCAGCGCTTAGAACAGTGCTCAGCACATAGTAAGCGCTTAACAAATACCAACATTATTATTATTATTACTACCAAAGTGAAAAACAAATAGGCAAATAGGCAATAGTGAAACCATTTTATTTCACTACCTATATATTTCATAATAAATTATGCTTTGGCACAGAGTTGGGGTTATTTCTCAACTCTACCTTACATATAAATTAATGTATTTCAGTGGAGTCCTGCATCAGATACTTGGAAAGTAATATTATAGGTTTCCACGAAGGGTTTGAGTCATTCTGAGCTATGACGAATTTATCCTGAGAAACGGTTTCTCGGCACCTCCGCCACTTGTATGGTCTCAACTACACAGTCACGGGCCTGGTTACAAGGGATTTGAATCAGGAAAAGGGGAGGGTGGGGAATTCTGCAATCCCTACCCCTGTTTCCCCCGGAGCCATTCAGTGTCCCCCTACCATCCACCTCCTCTTTGTCCTATGGTGGAGCAGGGACTACAGGGTTATGACCACAAACACAATAAACCCATGGGGAGACAGGATGCAGTACTGTGAGGCTTCCAGGGTGGTATGAGGGAGTTTCCCGAATCCCCCAACCCTATTTGTGTCAGATTGTGCCCAAAATTTGTTAACTCTACCAAACAAGATCCTTTCCGCATTAGGAACCAAACAGGAGGCATGGCTCGTTAACGTGTTACAAATCTACCTCTTCAACTGGCTGGAGGATGATTAAATAGGAGAATTGCCTATAATCCCATTAAATACACTTTACACAAATTCACACCTACCACTGCCATTTACTCTACCAAAGTACTCCTCTCATGCCAGAGAAGCTGCAGTGAAGTGAGTAGATTCCTCTTCTTATCTGGTTAAATGCCATATAATCTCCCCAAACCAGTGAACCTTCCAATGTAGTCCATTAATAATTGGCAAATTGAAGGGATGGGGGAAAATGCGATTCTGGATATCTGAATCAGTTAAAATAATTTTTGTAATTACTCCCGTCCTTCAAAGCTTTGAAAGCTTCAATTTCTACCCAGACAAAACAGCAACACTAACCACTGGCTTCCAGTTTCTCTTTCTACAGTCTTGCTCTTACCTAGCTGTACAGTACCCTCTTCCGTTTTACACTGACTTGTAATTATTACGTCCAACATTATTTTCCATGTGTAGCTCACTTACATATCTTCTGTCACCAACCGATTGCTCAAGCCTTTCCTCTGGATTAGAACTCTCTTCTGTAAACCCCACTAAACCTCATAATTCCCACTTTCCTAAAATGGCACCTTCTCCAAGAGGGATTCCTTGTTAATTCTTCCTTCTTCTGGTCATAACAACCTCATTCATCACCTTAGCACTCAGGTGCTAATGTATATTCATTTGTTTCTTTTATGTCACATACCTATGCTCTGGCTATTATGCATAGTATATTTGCCAATTTATGTTCCTATTCCTCCATCCTTATATTTTAAGATCTTTAAAGCACGGATTGTCTCTTATACTTCTCTGGTATGTTCCTGATTTTGTAGTATAATGTGCCGCACTCAGAACATATCAGTGCTGCTGATAATGTATTGGGAGACGATCTAGAGGCAAGGAAGCAAAAAGGAGCAGTAGGACCAGCAGATTATTGGCACCCCCAGGGAAGCAAAATCTTGACTTCCAAATCTGTATAAACCTTGGGAAACTGGGGCCCCACCTCCGTTTCTTATATTCCTTTGGAAATTCTACAGATTGTGTCTAATTGCATTATTTTTTATGTATGTATTTATTTATTTATTTTTTAATTTTGGCTCTCAGCCTTACTCTGGTCCTAACTTCAATTCCACTCTCTATGGTTCAAACCCATGTTTCCGCAGTTCTTGTGTCCTCAACCCTTGTCCCCAAGCTCTAGGTTCTGAGCTGTCTACTTTGTCCTGGCATTTATTGTTTCCTCATTCCTAAATATCATGGCCAGTTTTTTTTTAATGATTCAAATTATATTTTTAAGGACATGCAACATTAAGGTAACGAGTCTGTGTGCTGCCTGCCAGTGAGCTGAGAAAACTTACATTGTGTATATCTGAAGCACATGTGTTCAAATTGTACTGTGCTGGTTTACTCATTCAACATGACTTTATTTTAAAATTTTTGAAATAAAATCCTATCCACTTGTCTGATTCCAGATAGATTATTAAAATCCCTAGGTATGTTCATAGTAAGATTTAGATGCTGTTTCTATGTAAAATATGCCACATTTCAATTAGCAAATTCTGATAGATGTCTGATGCCTTTCCTTATGGAAACCAACTGACAAGAAATCTTCATAATAAGCAAGAAGAGTGAGAGTGAGATAATAAACATTACTTGGTCCAAGAGAAAATTTAATATTTAATTTTGCAAGGTAGCAATGTCCATTATAAGATCATGGGTAGCTCAATAATTTCTTATTCATAAAAGCCTCTTCATATTAAAGTGTTGTAGTCTTATTATTAAAAAAAAGATTGAAAAATATTATTTGTTAACTCATGGGTTAAGGCTTCCTGGAGAAGGATTATTTTACCATCTCTCCTTTTACTTGGTAATTTAGCATATTCCAGCCTTCAAAGAGTTACTCACTCCTTGCCAGAGTTTTAAATGACAAAGTCAACACCAAAACCTTCTGAAAAACAATGTATGAGATTCATTCTTGGCCACCAATACATGAGTAGAGAAAATCAAAAGATTCTTTCTTAAATTAATGGCTTGCCTGTCCTCTAGATACAAAGTTGAGAAGAACCTCATCTACCTCCTTTCTCAGATACTTCCCTAGAACCATTGACATCTATGGTTGCCCCTGCAACACGCTTCCTCTGTGTCTTCAAAAATGGATTTGGGAATCTGTTGAAGCATAAATTCAGTTGCTGTCTCTGCCCAACTAGAACAAATTGTTACTGTATGTGTCACTAAACTGACCTTTTACCCTTAATGTTGTTACACGGTCAGGATTCAGCTTGGCTGCAATATAATGTAAGTCAGCAATTTAATTTGTGTTTTATTTATCCATGTGTTAGTTCAATGTTCTGTACACAGTTGATTCTCAATAAATGCTATCAATTGATTGATTACGAGGTCCTTATGGAAGACTGAAAACTATGGAAGGAGTG
This sequence comes from Ornithorhynchus anatinus, assembly GCF_004115215.2. Lineage (NCBI taxonomy): Eukaryota > Metazoa > Chordata > Mammalia > Monotremata > Ornithorhynchidae > Ornithorhynchus > Ornithorhynchus anatinus. The sequence continues at coordinate 116,456,695 of NC_041729.1, forward strand.
GGGAAAGTACGGTGATGACCGTGGGACTATCGTAGGTTATGGTTAAAAAGGCAAAAATATGCAGGAGAGTTTGAGCTTGCAGAATATAGGACTAGATTGTAATATTCTTGATGGTAGGGATTTTGTGTACTAAATATATTTCACTAACCCAATTGCTTAACACAGTGCTCTGTATACACAGTAAGAATCAGTAGTACTGATTGATTGATTGATTCATTCATTCATTCAATAGTATTTATTGAGCGCTTACTATTACTATGTGCAGAGCACTGTACTAAGCCCTTGGAATGTACGAATCGGCAACAGATAGAGACAGTCCCTGCCCTTTGACGGGCTCACAGTTTAATTGGGGGAGACAGACAAGAACAATGGCAAGGCAAGAGTCAAGGGGAAGAACATCTCATTAAAACAATAGTAAATAAATAGAATCAGGGTGATGTATATCTCATTAAACAAAATAAATAGGGTGATGAAGATATATACAGTTGAGCGGATGAGTACAGTGCTGAGGGGATGGGAAGGGAGAGGGGGGAGGAGCAGAGGGAAAGGGGGTAGAAGAGGGTTTAGCTACGGAGAGGTGAAGGGGGGGTAGAGGGAGCAGAGGGAAAAGGGGAGCTCAGTCTTGGAAGGTCTCTTGGAGAAGGTGAACTTTTAGCAGGGTTTTGAAGAGGGGAGAGAATTAGTTTGGCAGAGGTGAGGAGGGAGGGCATTCCAGGACAGTGGGAGGACGTGGCCCAGGGGTCGACGGCAGGATAGGCGAGAACAGAGGATGGTGAGGAGGTGGGCGGTAGAGGAGCGGAGCGTGCGGGGTGGGCAGTAGAAAGAGAGAAGGGAGGAGAGGTAGGAGGGGGCAAGGTGATGGAGAGCCTTGAAGCCTAGAGTGAGAAGTTTTTGTTTCGTGCGGGGGTTGATAGGCACCCACTGGAGGTTTTTAAGAAGGGGAGTGACATACCCAGCGCATTTCTGCAGGAAGATGAGCCAGGCAGTGGAGTGAAGAATAGACTGGAGTGGGACAAGAGAGGAGGAAGGGAGATCAGAGAGAAGGCTGACACAGTAGTCTAGTCGGGATATTATGAGAGCCTGTAGCAGTAAGATAGCTGTTTGTGTGGAAAAGAAAGGGAGGATCTTGGCGATATTATAAAGGTGAGACTGGCAGGTCTTGGTAATGGATTGGATGTGTGGGGTGAACGAGAGAGCCGAGTCAAAGATGACACCGAGGTTGGGGCCCGGAGAGACGGGAAAGATGGTCGTACCATCCACGGTGATAGGGAAGTCAGGAAGAGGACCGGGCTTGGGAGGGAAGATGAGGAGCTCAGTTTTGGTCATGCTGAGTTTTAGGTGGCGGGCAGACATCCAGGTGGAGACGTCCTAGAGTCAGGAGGAGATACGAGCCTGAAGGGAGGGGGAGAGGACAGGGGCAGAGATGTAGATCTGTCCGTCATCTGCGTAGAGATAGTAGTTGAAGACGTCAGAGAGGATGAGTTCACCAAGGGAGTGAATGTCTGGTCTGATAAGAACACCACAGGAGAGACAGGTTGCAGTATATATGCAGGGCAGTGGTGAATCATACCTTTATAGTCTGCTGTTTCTCTATCTGTACTTTATTTTAATATCAGTTTCTGTCCATGAGACTGTAAGCTTCTTGGGGCTATCAGGTCAACCAACTCTACTGTACTCTTTCAAGTGCTTAGTACAGTGCTCTGCACACAGTAAGTGCTCAGTAAATATGATTGAATAATGATTGAATCAACATTACTGTATTGTACTCTCTCATGGATTTACTACCATTAATTGATTGAGACTGTGCCTAGGAGAAACGTCGGCAGAACAGGAAAATCTGTGAGCAACTGGTGGTAATTTTATCATAAAATCTGTATTGTGTCTGTGTGACAGCGCAATAAGTAAAAGATTTAAGAATAAGTAAAAAAATAAGTAAAAAGGGTTTCATAGAACCCCCTCAAGATGATCTCTGCTGGTCATCTTTTGGACCGTTTGGGCATCATCATTTGCTATAAAGTCATCCAGTAAAACTACAGACAGAGCCTCTTTATCTTCCTCAACTCCACTTTTTGATAGCCACTTAAACTCATGATGATAATTAAGATCCTTCAAACTAAAAGATTTAATTCGTCCCTTCATCATCATCACTTTTCTCATTGCATCTGGCAATTGTCAGTCTTGTTAGTCACTGCTAGTCTGAACAAACTGAGGTGGGTATTGTCTTCTGCACAAGCCCTCACAGTGATTCCTGTGGTTTGGTCAGTGACAATTACAGCCTTGCTCCCACCTGTAGTTGAAAAGCATCACAGAATGCAAGTTCGTTGAGGGAATTTGAGTATAAGGCCAATAACCTAGGCCAATCAATTACCAAGTCTGCCTGCCTAGATGAATCTTTTCAAGATGCATCATGACCTAGTGGAACAAGCATGGGCCTGGGAGTCAGAGGACCTACGTTCTAATACTGGTTCCACCACTTGTCTGCTGACAAGTCACTTAATTTTTCTGTGATTCATCTACCTCATCTGTAAAATGGGGAGTAAGACTGTGAGTCTTGTGTGGAACAGGGATCATGTCCAACCTGATTATATCATATCAGCCCATCTCTTAGTACAGTGCCTGGGACAGAGTAAGTGTTTAACAAATACCATTCTAAAAAAAAGAAATCTCCTTTGAACTGAACGAACTATTTCAACTGGAAATCTTTCCTTTCTGCAATACAAAATAAAAATTGTTTCAAAAGAAGCATTTTGCCCAAATTGTCTTCTCAGGTCAGGCATATTTTGCAAATGATTATCCTAAACAATTTGCTCTGTTCTGATCCTTTCCAAATGAATTGTTATTGTTTTAGGTAGGCAAAGGCTAAAGATGTGTTCTTTAAGATGACAATTAAAGAAGAGAAAATGTTCACATCTAATTTCAAAAGAACAATACAACCAAGCATATGTAATCTGAAAATGCTGAAAATATCAGTGAAAATGATCATAGCTTTTTCAGAAACACTACTTGGGAGTTGCTTCATCTGAAGACATTAGTCATATGAATCTCAATGTGAAGACATTAGCATAAAAACTGAAATTGAAGTGAAGAAGAAATCATGTGCATTCAGCTCCTGATAAAATAAGGCATGATTCTTTTGTCATAAAGATAGAATTTGCCAAGTATTGTGCTTTTGAGAAAGCTGGAGCTTCCAAAGAGGATTTTAAAAGGTTTTCTAGTGACTTTTCTCCCACATTTGTTCCAAGAACAGTCAGAAGATTGTCAGATTGAGTAGGGGAGAGGGGAGTGGGTAATATGCAATTCTACTGCCAACTGAAAAAGGCATATTATTTTGTCACAAAATTTCAGTATTTCAAAATATTATACCTGGAAAACTTTACTTAATCTCAAAGAAAGAACATTTAAGTGAGAAGCATTGTTATTGTGGGGAGATTTTTGTAGTATTCTAGAAAATTCAGTATAATGTCTATTTGTAATTATCTTAGGTTTCACTCAGCTTTATCTTGTAATTATTCTGTTGCCCACTTGCAGACAATTATGTAATGTTAATTTATTTATTTAGTAACAAATGGACCTTGCATGTTGGCTGTTTCATGGTCTCTCAGCTTTATCTGAATCTGACTTTAGTTTCAGAAGGACGGTTTCTATGGTAACTATTACAATCTTTAATAGACATGCTACCTGAGAAAAACAGAATGGAAGAAGCAATAGATATTCACTATCAATCAATCGTATTTATTGAGTGCTCATTGTATGCAAAGCACTGTACTAAGCCTTAAGAGGGTACAGTATAACATTGTAACAGACACATTCCCTGCTCACGAGCTTACAGCCTAGAGGCATTAATTATAATAAATAAATAAATTACGGATATACACATAAGTGCTGTGGAGCTGGGAGTAGGGATGAATAAAAGGAGTAAGTCAGGCCAATACGGGAGTGGAAGAAAAGGAAAAAAAGGGTTTATTCTGGGAAGTTATCTTGGAAGAGAAGTGCCTTCAGAAGGCTTTGAAGAGTAATTTATCTGTCAGATATGAAGAGGGAGGGAGTTCTAGGCCAGAGGCAAGAAGGACATGGGCAAGAGGTCAGCAGCAAGATAAATGAGGTCCAGGTTAAAGTGAGTAGCTTGGCACTAGAGGAGTGAAGTGTGTGGGTTGGGTTGTAGTAGAGTAGCAAGGTGAGGTAGGAGGAGTTAAGGTTGATGGAGTACTTTAAAGCCAATTGTAAGAAGTTTCTTTTTGATGCGGAGGTGGATGGGCAATACTTAGAGGTTCTTGAGGAGTGGGGAGAGTGGTAGTCTAATATATATGGATTTGAGGATGTTGCGGGCTTGGGGAGGATGTGGGGAAGGGATCAGTGACATGATAGATGAGATTGAGTCAGGGCAAGTAAATTGGCACTATAGTGTGCAGGCAGGAGTTTAGTAGGCACTCAGTGAGGTGAGGTAGAATGGGTGAGCTTATTGAGTGCTTTAAAGCTGATGGTAAGGAGTTTCTGTTTCATGCAGAAATGGAGGGGCAGCCATTGGTTCTTGAGGAGTGGAGAATCATGGACTTGATGCTTTTGTTGAAAAATGATTTGTGCAGCTCAGTGAATTATGCACTGTACTGGGGACAGAGAAGAGGCCAGGGGATCAGGAAGGAGGCAAATGCAGTAGTCAAGGAGGGATAGGATAAGTGCTTGAATCAGTTGGGTGGCACTTTGGATGAAGAAGGGCTAATTTTAGCAATGTTGTGAAGGTAGAGCTGACATGAATTGGTGTCAGATTGAATATCTGTGGGTGGAATGAAAGGCATGAGTTTGAAGATAGTGCCAAGGTTACAGGTTTGTGAGATAGAGAGGTTAGTGGTATTGTCTACAGTGATAAGAAAGAAATGTGAAGGACAGGGTTTGGGTGAGGAGATAAGGAGTTCGATTTTGGACTTGTTTAGTTTGGGGTTTTAGTGGGAATTTCAAGTAGGGATGTCCTGAAAGCAGGAGGAAAAGTGAAATTGCAGTGAAGGAGAGAGGTCAGGGCTGGAGATGCAGATTTTGGAATCATCTGGATAGAAATGATAGTGAGTGAATTAATTCTCCAAAAGGTTGGTGTAGATGGAGAATAGAAGGGGACCTAGAACTGTGTCTTGAGGGACCCCCACTGTCAGAGGGTGGGAAGCAGAGAAGGAACCAGAAAACAAAACAAACCAAAACAAAAACTGAAGAGTGTTGAGAGATAGGATGACAACCAAGAGAGGACAGTGTCAGTTAATCCAAGGATGGGTAAAGTTTCAGGAGGAGGGGATGGTCTACAGTGTCAGAAAGGCAGCACAGAGGTCTATTCATTCGTTCAATAGCATTTATTGAGCGCTTACTATGTGCAAAGCACTGTACTAAGCGCTTGGAATGTACAAATTAGCAACAGATAGAGACAGTCCCTGACCACTGACGGGCTTACAGTCTAATCGGGGGAGAAAGACAGACAAAAACAATAGCAATAAATAGAATCAAGGTGATGTACATCTCATTAACAAAATAAATAGGGTAATAAAAATATATACAATTGAGCGGACGAGCACAGTGCTGACGGGAGGGGAAGGGAGAGAGGGAGGAACGGTGGGAAAGCGGGAAAAGAGGGCATAGCTGAGGGGAAGTGAAAGGGGGCGATGTCACCCGTCGCCCGGGACAAGTTCTTTCGGAATTGGCGCGGCGAGAGAGAGAGAGAGGCCGGAGATGGAAAAACCTGAGTTTTGTATAGAATTTATTCCGCGGGGCGGGTTGAATTTAATTAATTATTTAGACGCGACAATCGGCTTTCCCTTTCGGGGGAAACATGGTGTGAAAGCTTCCCCTTTCGTAGGAATATGGAGTTAGAGCTTCCCTAACAGGAGGAATACACTGGCATGTTACTCGCGTGTGGGCGGACACCCGAGCCCACTTATGATTTACTCACAACGTGGTGAGGCGGCTGGCTCCCACCATTTGCTCGCCCCACCTAGGAGGAATCCATCTTTGCATTAAATACACTTATGCGTTAAACACTAATGAGTTACCTACACTTATGCGTTAAACCCAGTTATGCATTACCCACTTATGGTTACTGGCACTTGGTGAGGTGGCTAACTCCCACCCTGTTCACGTCCCACTCGGGAGGTACCCACTTAGACATCAAATCCACTTATTTGCTACTCGCTCTTGGTGAGGTGGCTAGCTCCCACCTGGTTCACATCCCCCTGGGGAGGCACCCACTTATACATCAAATCCATTTTAAAGGTTACATACCCATGGTGAGGCATCTGGCTTCCAACCCCACAAGCTCTCAGCAGGAGAGGACACTCACCCATCTCACGGCTCCTCACTTGGTGCAGGCAGAGCGGCCTTCTCATGCTCTGGACAGAGGTGACCCACAGCCGGCTGCTGCAAGTCCCATTCCTCTGCACAGAAGGTTAGGGCGGCAGGTATTTATTACCTGTGCCCTTAGTCCATTCCAGCTTCTGGCCTCAGTTTATCCAAGCTCTGCCCTCCCCCCTCCTCCATTCCTAATTTGATTGGCATGGGGGCGAGGGGCACCTTCTGTATTCCCAGCTTGGGCTGTCAATCTGGCAGTTTCGGTTGTGGGGGCAGTGTCCCACCCTGACTTCTGAGTTCCACCTGCTGGCTCTGGAGGTCACGAGGTAGCATTTGACCTTGAGATGGTCGGTACCCTAGGGTCACCTGGGACACACCACCCCTTGGCCCTCGCCATCCATGCCCACCCGATATCACCCCTTCCTACGTCCCCTCCGGGTCGTGTGGTGGTGGGGTGGCACTGGAAGCCGTGCCTTCCGGTGCTGTCCCTCCCCTGACCACATAGACCGATAACCTCCCTGGCTTGCCACGGGAACCAGGAAAGCAAATCCATGGGTCGGGGCAGAGGACGGTTCCTATCCCATGGCCAGGGCCAACAGAAGGCAGCTTCCCCCACTGCCCTTAAGGCATGCGAATAGGAGATATGGAGTTATGGAATGTGGTTGGTAGACCACCATGGCTTTGAGGCACTGCACTGAGGTAAGGGGCCAGGGATGGATGGAGTAGAAGCCTCCAGATTTGTTGAGAAGAATTTCATTGGTTACCTTAGAGGGGGTAATGGAGTTAAGAGGTGGAAGCCAGATTGGAGGGGATCTATGACAGAATTGGAGGAGAGGAAGAAGAGGCAGCAGGTGTAAACAACTCCCTCAAGACATTTTCAAATCATTAGTAGAGGTTTACAATCCAACAGTGGAAACAGGTACAAATAATTTATATATAGGAGGAAGAAGAGAATGGAAAGAAAATATCAAAGTGCTCCAATAGAACTTGTATTAATATATACATATGTGCTATGAGTGGCCATCCTCCTGCATGTAAATAGAAGACTATATCAAAGGTTACAGCCCCTATTGTTGATTATAATTTAATCCCGATGGAAAAAGGTATTCTGCCTTATCTATATTTTGTGGCTGATTCACATGGGAGAATCTCAAAATTAATTTCAAAATGTAGGAAACAAGGCCTAAATATAAAGATATTAATTTTGTATCTTAGCCATCTTTCAGGAGAAAATGTCAAGCAAGTAAGAAAGCAAGTAACTTTTTTGAAGTTTCAATAAAACCAATGTTAACAAACAAAAAGATACTTTCTAAAATGACAGGAATAATTGTAAAGTATCTGTAGCAGTTAAGTGGACTCAACGTTGAATGCTTAAACAAATCCAAAAAAGATAAAGCCCTGAAAAATTCAAATTAAAAAAACTTAAGACGATGAAACATTGGCTCCAATTTTATGGACAATTGAGCTGTATCTATCTGATGACTTAGCAGTTTGAATGCAACATTCAAATCACATTAAACTATACTTGATTATTCATTTAGTAAGATCAGTATAGTTCTATCCATTCACCTAATCTTGAAGAGTGAAGATCAACTTGGATAAATAGATGTGGCAAAAATTGATTGAAAACTGAGTAAATGATAACTATGGAGCTAGGTGGAAGTTTCAAATCAAAGGATACTAGTTGTATATTTTTAATTTTACTTTAATAAAATTCCAAACTAGTTGGAATTGTTTATATGTGGAAACATATGTGTCTCTATCACATTACAGACTTCTTTTGCTCTAATTCATACTTTCCCTATTAAAAAAAAGTTCCCAAAATTAAAGGATCAGAAGCTATTAAACCTTTGGTCTTGTCTCAGGAGTACTATTCTGCTTAAGCTTCAGAAGGCTCAGAAAAAGCTTCATTAAGCAAGCTGGGTGGGCAAACCACTTCTATATGGATGACTCCCAAGTCTCCCTCACTTAGTTCCAACCTTTCTTCATCTTTGCAACCTTATATCTTCACATGTGCCTAGGAAATTTCTACATGTATGTCCCACCAGTATCCCAAGTCCAACATGCCTGGAGCTGGATTACTCAGTTTCACTTTAAAAATCCTTTTCTCCACCTAATTTTCTCATTCCTATTGACATCATCACCATCCTCCCTGCCTCAATTCATCTCACTCTTTCAACTAATATATTCATTCAGTTAGTAAAACCTGTTGGTTCAACATCTCTAGAATCCATCCTTTCCTCTACATTCAGACTGCCACTATGCTGGTCCAAGGACTTGCCACCCTCCGACTTGAGTTCTTTGATATTTAATTCAGATATCATGAAGAGATAGTGGGGAAATATGATGAAGGAGGATAAGAAATTGAGAACTTTTGGAAGTAGAGCCTCCTCAAAATAGAGATACAGAAAATCAAAATTGGCATCTCAGAGGACCTGTCCTTTAACACTGAAACAAAAGACAGGTCACATACATTAAGAGCTTAGGACATAGAACACCAGCATAATCCTTAGAAGTAGTCAGGACAAAGGTCCATTAACTTGTCATGTCCTTTTAGAGTGAAGGGACTGTGCAGCCTCTAGGCACAAAGACAAAGCAGAAAGCAGTGACAGATCTACAAAGAGCTGTCAACATCTATGCACAGTGTGAAAATAACTTTTAACCTTCATGGCTACACTTGATCACTTCGTAGGAACATTCATATGATCATCTTCAAATACAAAAGTAGATTTTTAAAAAACTTATTTTTGAGTTGAAAGGTGTTTGTCAAATGCCATTCTACAGACAATTCACAGACAAAACAAATGAAATGTGAAAATCAACATGTATGAAAACCAAAGTTTGTTTAATAATAATAATGATAATAATAATAACTTTGGTATTTGTTAAGTACTTACTATGTGCCAAGCACTGTTCTAAGCACTGAGGTAGATACAAGGTATTCAAGTTGTCCCATGTGGGGCTCACACACTTAATCCCCATTTTTCAGATGAGGGAACTGAAGCCCAGAGAAGTGAAGTGACTTGCCCAAGGTCACACAGCTGATAAGTGGTGGAGCCGGGAGTAGAACCCATGACCTCTGACTCCCAAGCCCGTGCTCTTTCCACCAAGCCACACTGCTTCTCTTAAAGAGATTATTCTTAAAAGTTTATCTTAAAAGTGAAAGAAGTGCCCAGCTAAGTGCATAACTGAGGTAACTAATTTCAACAGGTGAAAAGAGTCAGATATAAAAATTGAAACTCAGAACCATGAGAAGATCATTATCAAAGTGTAAAATTAATTTACATACAAGATAAAGCTTTCAGAGTACTCTGAAGGCCATTCAAAAGAAAAAAATCACAATTATCTCCAAAAATGAAAGCCAGGAAATTATCTTACTAGTGAAATAATTTTAACTCTTTAATTCAGCCAAAGAATTATGACCAAATGTCATAGCCACACTCAAGGAAAGTCCAACACAAGCTCTCTCAGACTATTCCTTTTACCGTACTATACTAGGGTTCCAATGTCCAATTTTCACAAAAAGGAAAAAAGAAATATTTCAAGAGAATATTGTCTCATTTCCACTTCACAAAATATGAGAAACTGATAAATAGTGAATATGATGGCTGCTTAAACATTATCATATGAACACATCCCCTTTTCCTTCCTCCTGTTTATAAATGAATGTATTGACTGTGAGCTCACTGTGGGCAGGAAATGTGCCTACCAACTCTATTATATTGTATTCTCTGACATGCTCAGTACAGTGCTCTGCACACAGTAAGTGCTCAGTAAATATATTTGAGTGATTGACTATCTATCCTGCTAGATTTTAAGTTCTGTAAGGGCAGTGATCATAACTGCTAACTCTATTGTATATTCTAAAGCTCTTAGTATAGTGCTCTATAGGTGTTCTAATCTAGTGGTCTAGTAGGTGTTCAATAAATACTATTAATTGAAAGATGGCTTTGGAAAATAATGTGAATTTATAGTCTTCTATTCAGTTAGTCCATGAGCCAACAGCATTTCCTGAGCATCCACTGTCTACAGGTCACTAAATTTTTGAAGTGCTGTATAATTGAAATTGAGATGTGTGTATGTGATGTTACCAGTGTTCTCAGATCTAAATCTTGGCTGAAAAGACCCCAAATTTTCTTGAGTAGCACTGGGTCCTCGGGCAACCTCCACAGGATCCTAAAGTGCTCCATTTCTCCATTTCTTCTAAAGCAGGTTTAGGAGCACTGCACTGCAAGGTTCGTGCAGGTTTGGGGAACTTCTCCACACTGTTCTCCAAGTTCCTGCACCCTTATCACTACCACAGTACTTCAAGCCGAGATATTTCCCTGAAAGTAAATTGGTTATTAGGGGCTAACCTACTTCCATCCCACCAGATGGTTGAGAGAAGCTCACAGAAGAAGTGTTCCTTCCTACTCCCATGGCTTCCCAAGTTCACATGTCAGCCCGGCACCTGGAGGTACTTCTCCAGCCCTACCTTAGGAAGATACCAAAGGTTTTTTACTTGGTAAAACAAAAAATAATTCCAGTTCAAACCATGTTTCCCCAGGACCCTTTGTACTTCTCTGTGAACATCCTAGAACTCACATTCCTCTGAATCTTTTTGAGGCATCACAGAATCCAGTCTCATCCTCTCCAAATTGCTTGGTTGCAAGGTGTCTTTTCTTCTTTTCTTCCCCTCAGGGGCAGAAGCCTTGCTCCTCCAGAGTCTTAGCCACTGGATTGAAAGCCTCCAGGGTATGCTAGCCTCTCTAACGATTCTCTCCACTTCCTCCCTGTCATCTGGGGTCTATGGCATGAGTTCTCCATGTGTCCTGCTCTCTCAGGAACATGGTTCACCTCCCTTACCTCCAAGGTATCCAAGGAATTTCTTCACCACCTAGCTGCCCCGCCCCCCTCAATTCCTAGTTATCACCTAGTGTAGATTCAAGGAAGGCAGCCACATAATCATTCTCCTGGCTTCTTCCTCCCTCTCCCAAGTATAGGGCCAACTGGACTGGCTGTCACAGTGTTTTGCTTGTTTTGTCTTAGAGAAAAATAGCTATTACATTCTGGCAACAAGAATATCAGGGCAATAAAAGAATAGTGATCATTCAAGAATATTAAGAAATCAAGTTCATTAAGAACACAGAAACTTTAGGGGGACTATTATTTTGAGTACATATAGAACAGTCATTAAATGCTCACCAAAACTGAAAATTTGCTATAGTGGTAAGAAAGCAGTTACCTTTTTGGATTATCATCCTTCCTGGAAACAGGATGGATTCAATGGATTTTCAAGTTTCCTTCCAACTGTATGATTCACTGATTGCTGGGAATCGTATACAAATTAGATCATTGAGAATGAGTATGCAGGTGTGTTAAGAATGTAATAAAAATGCAAATAAATTCAATGTTATTCCTATTTCATATAAAATTTAAATTTCAAGAATACCATTATTACTTCAAAGTTAATGTAACAAAACAACATTCCTGGTATTTAGTTTCATAATCATCCGCAAGAGAGAGATTCACTGCTTTTGAGCCCAGACTAAAAATCAGAACTCAATCCTCTAAATTGTTCCAAAGTGTTCAAGTCCAATATAGACTTGATTTCTTAATTTACTTGAGTAATCACTTTTCTTTAATCATCCTGATATTCCTGTTGCTAGATCATAACAGCTACTTTTCTCCAACATGAAACAGGCAAAAGACCCAATTCTAATAATAATAATAATAGCTTCTGTTAAGCATTTACTATATGTTTGACAATGTGTACCTGGGTTAGCCAAGAAGAATTGGATAGTAGAGGAGAAATACAGTGCCACCCTGCTGGAGGAAACTGTGGGGTCAAGGGAGAGGGTTGTTGTTTTTTTTTAGGATGGGGGAGACATGAGCATGTTTGAAAGAGGTGGAAAAAAAAGCCATTGGAGAGCAAACAGTTTAGGATGGTGGTCAGTGAGGGAAGAAGAGAGGGGGCAAGTGTTTTGATAAGGTGCAAAGGGTGGTGTCAGATGCACAAGTGGAGGGGATGGATTTTGGAAGAAGGCAGGAGATCTCCTCTTGAGATATTGCTGGGAAGGATGGGAGAGCTGAAGAAAGGGCAGGAGAAGGGAGGGACTGGAGATGAGCAGGACATATTTTAGAGAGAAGACTTTCCTATACTACCATATACTTAAAAAAGCCCTATTTCACCTCAACACTTCCTGTAGTAGGTTGGGCAGGACCCTAACCTTCTCCAAGCACCCCAGGTATGAGCATGAAAGCAACTGGAGAAGTAGGATGACCTAATGAAAGAATACAGGCCTGGCAGTCATAGTATCTAGGCTGTAACCTGGACCTGTCATTTGCCAGCTCTATGACTTTGGGCAAGTCACTTAACTTCTCAGTGTCTCAGTTTCCACATGGGTAAAATGGAGATTAAAACCTCTTTCCTGTTACTTAGACTGTGAGCCCCAGATGGGACAGTTACTGTGTCCCGCTTGATATATTGAATCAAACTCCATGCTTAATACAGCATTTTGGCACAGAAAGTGCTTAACAAATACTGTTATCATTATTGTTATTTTTATTATTAATGATAGGTCAATCTATGTTAATACAAATCATGTGAACACCAGCTTCAAGACTTTAGAAGAGGAAACCAGGAGTTCTAAGTGGAAATTTATCCTGAAGATGGTCCAATGAGACCTGAAAAAGCACAGCTGAAGCAGATCAACAAAGGGCTGATATAGGAAATCAGACGACAACTTATGATAGGAGGTTTCTGCGATCTTGTAAGTGAAGAATACCCACCAAAAATAGGAAGCACACACAATTACAAAAGAAGAATGAGAATGTAAACAGGGGAAAAGCCTAATGTGAAATGAATATACTGTACACAACTTTCATCTTTGTGTTTCTGAAGATATTTGGAAGTATATTTTAAAAACTGTAAGACTGAGACAATAATATTTTGTGTTACATACAAACCCAGAAATAAGTTACTTAAGATAAGCTATAATGGTTCGATTGGATAGATTTAAACAATTTTTTTTTTGGTTTAAAGGGTTTAATGTACTTTGTGGTCAAGAGCAATTATATTTACTGAAACAGCAAACAGTAAATGATAAAAATGTCACTCAATAATTTTAAGTAAAATCTATGACTATTTCCCCAAATCTTTTCCTTACCAAAAATAAAAATTCCCCCCAAAAAAAAACCCTCTCTTCTCTGTATTGCCTATTTTTCTTACTCTGAGTTCCCCTCCATGAAATATAATTATTAAAACCCTCTACTCTTGGGACCTACCTCATTTTAATTCTTTCCTTGCATTTGGAAATTTAAATCGTAATAAGCTGTGCAAGCTTGTATGCCTTTTTGGGCTCCGTGTGTATTATGAAAAAACTCCCTTTGAAGATGATGTTCCAGAAGCTCATTAAATATAATAGAAATGAAGTTGATGGAAGTAGTGCACCACTTATGAAATGAAAAATTAAATCCTTGTAATGAATTATGTTGTTCAAAATTCTAGCTCATTTCTACTTTTGTGAATTATTTGGTTACACATAGAGCGATGCCTTACTGTGATAAGCAATAATTTTAGTTTCATACATTTTTGCCAGGTCCTTTCTCCTTAGACTTTTCTCTAACTTTCAGAGATTAGGTCTTTTGAAGGCAAGTGTAATGAAGTTATTTAGTCATGTCAGTTGTAGTACATCACTCCACTCAAAAATCTCCAGTGGCTCCCCATTTATTTCATCCTAAAACAAAAGCTTCTCCATCAACAGCTCTCTCTTACTTATCTGCTCACATATCAGACTTTGTTAGGTGACCTGAAATCTGATGATTACTATAAAACTGTCTCCTTTGCCATTGTAAACTATTTGAGGGCCGGTAGAATGTCTACAAACTCTATTGTACAGTCACAGTATTCTGCACAGTGCACTTTATTGCTGAATCGTATTTTCCAAGCACTTAGTAAAGTGTTCTGCACATAGTAAGTGCTCAATAAATACAATTGAATGAATGAATACTTAAGTAAATATTGATTTATTGATTGAATGAAATTTTTTTGAAATTTTAAAATTTTCTCCATGGTGATACTCTGACCACATCAGAATTAATATCGCCTGGTTTGATCTTTTCTCTATCACTTGTGGAGTACCTATATACTGGCTACTATTTTGGAGAAGTTGCCACACAAGATATAGACATCATTATCATTTTTCAAGTCAGCAATTGTAATGGAAAGGCAATGAACTTGAAGCAGTCTAGGGATATATACTGGTCAACACCTGGCCAGCTGTGTAAATCATCCAAAATCTCCATCAACAGATAATATTCTGTTATGTAAACCAGCTGTCAACTGTGACCAGCATATAGAAAAATGTAGAAAACTCTCTGGAAAAAAAAGTCCTTTGTGAAACTTAACCTAGAGAGTTGCAATTATTTCATCAAACAGCCAGAGCAGAGTGCCTTTTGAGTCCCATACGTTCAAATTTCTATAGGATTATGAAACCTGAAATTACCACAAATGTCATATCTGACTTCTAATGCAATTTCCCCCTAAATTCTGTATTCACACTCAGACAATAAGAAACCAATTCAATACCAAACAATAAGAACCTGGAGTGTGGATATCTCAAACATTCCAGCAATACTCATTACATCCCATAATCACTGAAAATGACCCAGGACTTAGATCTAAGGGCCCTTGGGAATGGTCCTAGTGTCTTGGTTAATGCCTGGAAGCCTTTGCAGAGAGACTTATCACTTTTTTTGAGGAGTCATGATGGGGAGATCCATGATCAGGAGGCTTTCAATTAATGTGTCTGGAGCCATGCTGCCAGGAGCCACATTAGACTGGAAATACAGAGCTGTCCCAATTTTCTCTGTTCTTAAAATGGAAGAGATGCATCCTAGTATTTCTCCTGCCAAAAAACTCAGTATTGGGTGGATTATACAAGAAAAATGACCAAGAGATAATTGCCTAACTGCCAAATTTATGAGAGTGATAAGAATGAAGGGAAAAAAGTGGGTCACAAATATAATAGTGCCTCCAGGGACAATTTTTTCATGCCCATGATGAAGATTCTCTTGGTCATTTGTTAATTTCATCATCCACACTTTGTAGCATCATTGGGTATGGGGCTGTTCCTAACCAAATTCAACATAGATATTTTGTCTTGCAATTTCAAAGGAATTTCTAAGATAAGAACAATACTAGATAAAAATACATATTCACTGAATGAAAACATATGACTACAAATCAAATAAAAACTATTAGAAAACAGTTTTGTTCTAAGTAAATTATTTTTGTTTTAGAAAGATAGTTTTTATTAGATCTAATAATAATACTTAGATTTATTATTATTCCACATTAGGAATATTTTGATTGTGTTGTGAAAAATTTGCATAAAATATTTCAGATTATTCATTAATTCATCCAATTGTATTTATTGAGCACTTACTGTGTGCAGAGCACCATACTAAGGTTAAATTAGAAATCTAATTTAATGAATATAACTAGAATCAGACAATTCCTGAAGCTGATTAAATAATTAGAAATCTACAATGGCTTCCCCAGTCCCAGTGTATTATTCTAGGGCTGAATGATCCCTCATCATCTTTTCCAGCACTGTGATTATATGCTCCTAATTTTTATTATTTTGTAAAAAGTAAAAATATTTGCTCTCCACTTCTAAGGAAGGTTTCAGATTCATTGATTTCTCCATATATGCTCAGTTCTATTTCCCCTATTTCTAGAATATTCCGAGAGAATTTATAAGTGTAACTGGTGTAGTTGTGTGAGTTGTTTGAGAGAGATTTTCTACTGTAAACATTAATTTCTTTTCCAAGGCTTAATGGGACAATTAAAATACATGGAATCAAATGAGTGTTTACAAAGACTGTCCAGGGTGAATAGGATGTTTGTCAATACATGTACTTTGCTTCATAGTCTAACTTTGCAAATATTTTGTCAGCATAATTAAAAAGGAGCAATTAGGGCTTTCTCTAAGAATCACACTAAAACCTTCCTCTATTGCTGCCTCAGAGTAATATGAGAAAGTGAGGTATCAGGATAGCGGCTGCCCAAA
The DNA here is from genome assembly GCF_004115215.2 of Ornithorhynchus anatinus. Lineage (NCBI taxonomy): Eukaryota > Metazoa > Chordata > Mammalia > Monotremata > Ornithorhynchidae > Ornithorhynchus > Ornithorhynchus anatinus. The sequence continues at coordinate 116,473,071 of NC_041729.1, forward strand.
TAACTGCTATCAATTAGAAGGTCTCCTGGGGCAAACTACAGGCACCTGGTTCAGGGCATTTCCACCCCAGAAACCACAAGAAGTCTCTTGGTGACCATGTATCAGTCAATCAATCAATGGCATTTATTGAGAGCTTTCTATGTGCAAAGCACTGTACTAAGTGCTTGGGAGAGTACAGTACAATAGAGCTGATAGGCACAATACCTTTGATTAAGGAATTTATTATTTAGAGGGGGAGACAAACATTAAAATGAATTACAGATAGAAGACATATTCATAAGGTTATGTAAATAAGTATTATGGGGCCATGGGTGGGAAGTATATCAAAATGTTTAAAGGGTACATACCCAAATGCATAGGTGACTAAGAGGGGTGGATGAATAGGATGGGGAAATGAGAGCTTAGTCAGGAAAGGCTTAGTCAGAGAAGGCCTCTTGGAAAAGATTTGATTTTAGTAGAGCTTTGAAGATGTAAAGAGTAGTGGTCTCTTGAATATAAAGGGTGAAGTGCAGACGGTAGATTGGTGTTTGAGGAACTAAATGTGTGAGTTAGGTTGTAGTAGGAAATTAGTGAGGTAAGGTAGGATGAGGATAGTTGATCGAGAGCTTTAAAACCGATGGTGAAGTAACTCCATTTGATGAGGATTAGATCACAGTGATTTTAGGCAAGGTGCTGGCAGTTACATCAGGTCAGAGCCATTGATGCTTTACATTCTGCCTCCTGAAACCCCCATAGTCCCACAAGGGACATCCACAACAAATGCTAAAAAAACCCAAAAGCAACATGGATTAGTCCAGTTCCTAGAAGCACATATGAGCGAGAAATTATATTGCCCAAAATCCAACACTGAATGAGCTCAAAAAGCTTTCATTGAATCAATCTACAAAAAAATTCTCAAAAAAACTAGTTTAAACTTTTTCTATAGTTTCATTTCAAAAGAGGCTGTCTCTGTATTGTTTGCATGTGCTCACAATTTTATTTTAAATGTGCATTGATTATAGTCCATGCAGTCACAGCCACGGGACTTGATTTTTAAGTACTGGTGTGAGAGCATTCCTAATTAGAACCTATCCAGAGCCATTTAATCTTTAAGACAAATACAGGTATACAGTACAAAAGTTTCCCCGCTCATGCCTTTCAATTTCAGGTCATCTAGACATTCATCTACACTGACTCCCTTGGAGAACTCATTCTCACCCACCATTTCAACTACTACCTCCTTCTACTGTAGACTCTAAATCCTTCTCTAGACTGTAAGCTTCTTGTGGACAGAGATGTCTACCAACTTTGTTGCACTGTATTCTCCTAAGTGCTAAGTATAGTGTTCTGCCCACAGTAAGCATTCAATAATTACCATTCATTGATTCAGTACCAAATTTATCTCTCTGAACCCTGAATTTTCTCATTATTAGTAGTATGGCATTTCCTCCTGTTTTCAGGATATCTTTACTTAGATGTCCCACTGATACCTCAAACTTGATATGTCCAAAACAGAACTCCTCATTTTCTTATCACTGTAGACAACATTCATTCAATTTGCAAATTCAATCTGTAACTGAATCCTGTGGGTTTTACCTTCCACCTACACAGTATCTGTGGAATCTGCCATTTCCTCTCTATCTGTACTGCTACCATGCTGATCCAAGATCTTAGCATATCCCACCTTGGCCACTGCATCAGCCTCCTCACTGAAATTCCTGCCTGCTGCCTCTCCCTTCTCCAGTTCTTATTTGCTCTGCTGCACAGGTCATTTTTCTAAAAAAATTTCAGTACACATCTCCCTACTCCACAAGCACCTATAGTAATAATAATAATAATAATGTTGGTATTTGTTAAGCGCTTACTGTGTGCCGAGCACTGTTCTAAGCACTGGGGTAGGCATAGGGGAATCAGGTTGTCCCATGTGGGGCTCACAGTTTTAATCCCCATTTTACAGATGAGGGAACTGAGGCACAGAGAAGTTAAGTGACTTGCCCACAGTCACACAGCCAACAAGTGGCAGAGCTGGGATTTGAACTCATGAGCCCTGACTCCAAAGCCCGTGCTCTTTCCACTGAGCCACGTTGTCCATCCACCACCATAACTAATTAAAAATCATTATCATTTCAAAACACTTAATAAGATTTCCCTCTCCCACCTTATCTTGCTGATCCCCTAATACAGTCCAACCCATGTACTCCGCTTCTCTAATGATAACCTATTTTTTGTTCCTAGACCTATCCATGTTGCTGCTGTTTCCTTTCCCACAAACTCTGTCTAGCTTGAAACACTCTCTTCCTTTATATCTATCAGACCACCCACCCCTCTGCTCACTTTCAATGTCCTCTAAAATCACATGTTCCCCCAGAAGTCTTTCCTGACTGAGCCTATGACCTTGGGCCAGTTATTTAACTTCTCGGTGCCTCTGTTGCCTCATCTGTAAAATGAGGATTAAGACTGTGATCCTTATGTGGGACAGGGTCTGTGTCCAACCTGAATAACTTGCACTTAGAACAGTGCTTAGCACATAGCAAATGCTCAACAAATGCCATAATTGTTATAATTATTATTTATTATTATTACATCCTTACATGCAGACATTTCTGATAAGCACAGTTCACACATCGTGTAAACAATATATTAAACTTAATGCCTTTCAGCATATCGCTTCCTGTGATCTCAGCCAGATAGATGGACAGATAGACTTCAAACTAAGACCAAATGATAATACATACTGGTTTTATTCATTGTATTTTTATGGCTACTGAGTCATCTAGTACTCTGTTGTTTGCCCCTCTGTAAGAGAAGCCAGGCTTGCAGCCCTCACCAGAGAGAAGCAGCGTGGCTCAGTGGAAAGAGCCCGGGCTTGGGAGTCAGAGGTCATGGGTTCGAATCCCGGCTCTGCCACTTGGCAGCTGTGTGACTGCGGGCAAGTCACTTAACTTCTCTGGGCCTCAGTTACCTCATCTGGAAAATGGGGATTAACTGTGAGCCTCATGTGGGACAACCTGATTGCCCTGTATCTACCCCAGCGCTTAGAACAGTGTTCCGCCCATAGTAAGCACTTAACAAATACCAACATTATTATTATTATTATTACTCACAGGCCAGTCAATGAAAGTGAGCCAGGGCCATACTCTTGCTGTGGCCATGGTTTAGGGTTGAAGGAAAATGGGCCAAGTTAAAGACCCTAGCATCAAGTGTTAAAGTCGACTCTTTTTATTGCCATTGTTCTTGTCTGTCTGTCTCCCCCTATTAGACTGTAAGCCCGTCAAACGGCAGGGACTGTCTCTATCTGTTGCTGACTTGTTCATTCCAAGCACTCAGTACAGTGCTCTGCACATAGGAAGCGCTCAATAAATACTATTGAATGAATGAATGAATGAATGAATGAATGAATGACCCTTGGAACGATTTTTGAGACTAACTCTTTTTAACATTAACTCAACCCCTAATCTACTTCCTAAACTAACTCTCTCAACATACACTACCCTCAGCCTTCTGCTTATCACATCCTGCCAAGGTGGAGAAGAAAGGAAAACAAGAGAGGAGATGAAATAGGAGAAGAAAGAAAACTGCACTGTCAACTCAAATTGCCAATAAAAACAAGCAAACTATTTGCTAGTAATAGGTTAGGGCATACCTGGAAGAAACTAGATGATACAGTCATCAAGAATAGTATAACGAGAGGGTGGGAAACAAGACCCGGATGACTGCTCAACCCGGATGGCTGCTCACAATCATTCAAAGGGGAGGCAGGGGCAGACCAAGACCAAGGGACCACTTAAGCCAGAGATGCCCATGCTGGTCCTGCTCGTTACAGACTGGAGCACTGAACAGGACTGATAATTTCACAGTGGGAGAATTCTTCACCTGGATTGGGTGGGAATAGTTGTTTGTTGCTATATAGCCGAATCTTTGATTTTCCTATCAATTGCATGTTGTATATTAAAGTTTCTAGTTTCTAACTAAGCAGCATGGTGTAGGGGATAGAGCACAGGACTGGGAGTCAGAAGGTCATGGGTTCTAATCCCAGCTCTGCCACTTGACTATGTGACCTCGGCAAGTCATTTCACTTCTCTGGACCTCAGTTACCTCATCTGTAAAGTGGAGATTGAGGCTGTGAGCCCCACATGGGACAGGGGCTTCATTCAATTTGATTTGCTTATATCCACCCCAGCACTTAGTACAGTGTCTGGCACATAGTAAGCACTTAAGAAATAACATTATTATTATGATTATTGTTGTTGTTCCCTCAGAGGTCCCAACACATGAACCCTCTAATACAATCTCGGATACTGAGTTGGCCACTAGGTACCTGGCAATTTCTCCTTCAAAAATGTACTTTATGGTCTGTCACCCCCTCTAGACTTTGAGCTCATTACGGACAGGGATCATGTCTACCAACTTTACTGTTGGTTGAGAAGCAGCGTGGTGCAGTGGAAAGAGCACGGGCTTTGGAGTCAGGGCTCATGAGTTCGAATCCCAGCTCTGCCACTTGTCAGCTGTGTGACTGTGGGCAAGTCACTTCACTTCTCTGGGCCTCAGTTCCCTCATCTGTAAAATGGGGATTAAGACTGTGAGCCCCACGTGGGACAACCTGATTCCCCTGTGTTTACCCCAGCGCTTAGAACAGTGCTCGGCACATAGTAAGCGCTTAACAAATACCAACATTACTGTGCTCTGCTTTCACAAGTGCTTAGTACAGTGGTGCTCTGCACACAGCACTTAATAAAAAACATTGCTTGTTTTACTGACTGAAAACTGAGTGTGGGAAAAGATATTCTTGAGGGTATAAAAACTTACACCTTTGTCAGTCTGTCAGTCAATTGTATTTATTGAGAGCTTTACTGTGTGACTAAGTGTTTGGGAGAGTACAATGTATTGATCATAAAAGACATTCCCTACTCACAATGAACTTACAGTCTAGAGGGGGCACAGACATTAATATAAATAAATAAATTACATATATGTATGTGAGTACTGTGGGGCTGGGTTGGGGAATGAATAAAGGGAACATGTCTTGGCAATGCAGAATGTAAGGGTAGAAGAGGAAAGAAGGGCTTAATCAAGAAAGATCTCTTGGAGATGTGCCTTCAATCCAACTTTGAAGAGGGGTAGAGTAATTGTCCGATGGGTATGAGGAGGGAGAGTGTTCCAAGAGAGAAGCAGGATGTGGTGAAGAGGTCGGTGGCAAGATAGTTGAGGTAAAGGTACAGTGAGAAGATGAGCATCATTCATTCATTCATGAATTCAATCATATTTATTGAGCATTTACTGTGTGCAAACCACTGTACTAAGTGCTTGGGAAAGTACTATGTAACAATTAACAGAAATATTCCCTGCTCACAGTGAACTTACTTTTCAGAGGGGGAGACAGAAATTAACAAAAATAAATAAGTAAATAAATAAATAAATAAATAAATAAATAAATAAATAAATAAAAATCTCAAGGGTCAGTTCTTGGCCTTCTTCTGCTCTCCATATACATACCCTCCTTTGGTGAACTCATTCACTCTCAAGGCTTCAACTATCATCTCTCTGCAGATGACACACAGATCTACATCTCTGCCCCGTCCTCTCCCCCTCCCTTCAGGCTCGTATCTCCTCCTGCCTCCAAGACGTCTCTACCTGGTTGTCTGCCCACCACCTAAAACTCAATATGTCCAAAACTGAGCTCCTATCTTCCCTCCCAAGCCCTGTCCTCTTTCTGACTTCCCTATCACTGTGGATGGTACGACCATCTTTCCCCTCTTTCAGGCCTACAACCTCGGTGTCATCTTTGACTCGGCTCTCTTATTGACCCCACACATCCAATCCGTCACCAAGAACTGCCGGTCTCACCTTTATAATATCGCCAAGATCCGCCCTTTCCTCTCCACCCAAACGGCTATCTTACTGTTACAGGTTCTCATAATATCCCGGCGGTATTATTGTGTCAACCTTCTCTCTGATCTCCCTTCTTCCTGTCTCTCCCCGCTCCAGTCTATTCTTCATTCCGTTGCCCGGCTCATCTTCCTGTAGAAATGCTCTGGGAATGTCACTCCTCTTCTTAAAAAACTCCAGTGGTTGCCTATCAACCTCCGCATGAAACAAAAACTTCTCACTCTAGGCTTCAAGGCTCTCCATCACCTTGCCCCCTCCTACCTCTCCTCCCTTCTCTCTTTCTACTCCCCACCCCACACGCTCTGCTCCTCTGCCGCCCACCTCCTCACCATCCCCTGTTCTCATCTATCCTGCTGTCGACCCCTGGGCCACGTCCTCCTGCTGTCCTGGAATGTCCTCCCTCCACCTCTGCCAAACTAATTCTCTTCCCCTCTTCAAAGCTCTACTTAGAGCTCACCTCGATCAAGAGGCCTTCCCAGACTGAGCTGCCCCTTTTCTCTCTGCTCCCTCTGCTGCTCTTCTACCCCCTGCTTCACCTCCCCTCAGCTAAGCTCCCTTTTCCCCCTCTTTCCCTCTGCTCCACCCCCTCTCCCTTCCCCTCCCCTCAGCACTGTGCTCATCTGCTCAATTGTATATATTTTTTATTACCTTATTTATTTTGTTAATGAGATGTACATCACCTTGATTCTATTTATTGCTATTGCTTTAATGAGATGTACATACCCTTGATTCTATTTATTGCTATTGTTTTTGTCTGTCTGTCTCCCCTAATTAGACTATAAGCCCATCAATGGGCAGGGAATGTCTCTATCTGTTGTCGATTTGTACATTCCAAATGCTTAGTACAGTGCTCTGCACATAGTAAGTGCTCAATAAATACTATTGAATAAATGAATAACAGATATGTATCTAGCACTTAGTACAATGCCTGGTACATAGCTAAGTACTTAACAAATACCATCATTATTATTATTATTATATAAGTGCTGTAGGGCTGGGAGGGGGGGTTGAATGAAGTGAGCAAGTCAGGGAAATAATAATGTAATAATAATGTTGGTATTTGTTAAGCACTTACTATGTGCTGAGCACTGTTCTAAGCGCTGAGGTAGATACAGGGTAATCAGATTGTCCCACATGATGCTCACAGTCTTAATCCCCATTTTACAGATGAGGTAACTGAGGCACAGAGAAGTTAAGTGACTTGCCCACAGTCACACAGCTGACAAGCGGCAGAGCCAGGATTCGAACCCATGACCTCTGACTCCCTAGCCCGTGCTCTTTCCACTGAGCGTGGGAGAAGAGGAAGGAGGGCTTATTCAGGGAAGACCGCTTGGAGGAGATGTGCTTTCTATAAGGCTTTGAAGCAGGGTAGAATATTCCTCAAATATAAGGAGGGAGGACATTCCAGGCTAGAGGCAGGACATAATAATGTTGGTATTTGTTAAGCGCTTACTATGTGCCGAGCACTGTTCTAAGCGCTGGGGTAGACATAGGGGAATCAGGTTGTCCCACGTGGGGCTCACAGTCTTAATCCCCATTTTACAGATGAGGGAACTGAGGCACAGAGAAGTTAAGTGACTTGCCCACAGTCACACAGCCAACAAGTGGCAGAGCTGGGATTCGAACTCATGAGCCCTGACTCCAAAGCCCGTGCTCTTTCCACTGAGCCACGAGGACATGTGTGACAGGTCTGAGAAGAGGTAGACAAGATTGAGGTACGGTGATAAGGTTAGCATTAGAAGAGCGAAATGTAAGGGCTGGGCTGTAGGAGGAGAATAGTGGAGTGAGGCAGCAGGGAGCAAGGTGATTGAGTGCTTTAAAGCCAATAATTATAATAATAATAATGGCATTTGTTAAGCAGTTCTATGTGCCAAGCACTGTTAAGCGCTGGGGGTGGGGGGTACAAGATAATGAGGTCATCCCATGTGGGGCTCACTGTCTTCATCCCCATTTTACAGATGAGGTCACTGAGGCTCAGAGAAGTTTAGTGACTTGCCCAAAGTCACACAGCTGATAAGTGGCAGAGGCAGGATTAGAACCCATGACCTCTGATTTCCAAGCCCGGGCTCTTTACCCTGAGCCATGCTGGGTTCTCTAATGGTGAGGCATTTTAGTTTTATGCAGAGGTGAATGGACAACTACTGGAGTTTCTTGAGGACTGGTGAAACATGTTCTGAATATTTTTATAGAAAAATGATCCAGGAAGCAGAGTGAAGAGGGGAGAGTCAGGAGGCAGAGAGGTCAGCCTCGAGGCTGCTACAGTAATCAAGGTGGGATAGGATATGATTAGATTAATGTGGAAACAGTTTGGATGGAGAGGAAAGGGTTGATGTTAGTGATGTTGTGAAGGTCGAAAAAATAAGATTTAGTTATGGATTGGCTATGTAGGTTGAATGAGAGAGAGGAGTCAAGGATAACACCAAAGTTATGGGCTTGTGAGACAGAAAGGATGGTGGAGCCATCTACAGTGATGGGAAATTCAGGGTGAGGAAAGGGTTTGGGTAAGACGTTAAGAAGTTCTCTTTTGGACATGTTAAGTTTGAAGTGATGGCAGGACATACAAGTAGAAATGTCCTGAAGGTAGGAGGAAATGCAAGACTGCAGAGAAGAAATTGTAGATTTAGGTATCATCCACATATAGGTGGTAATTGAAGTCATGAGTTTAGCAAGGGAGTGGATTGTAGATAGAGAATAGAAGGGGACCCAGAATTGAGTCTTGAGGAACACCCACAGTTAAAGGGTGGGAGGTGGAGGAGGAGTCCATGAAAGAAGCTGAGAGTGAGCAGTCAGAGAGATAGGAGGAGAACCAGGAAATGACAGTGTCAGTGAAGCTAAGATTAAATAAGATTTTGAGAACAAGGGGATGGTCAACAGTGTTGAAGGCAGCTGAGTGGTCGAGGAAGATTAGGACAGACTAGAGGCCATTGAACTTGGCAAGAAGGAGCTCATTGGTGACCACTGAGAGGGCAATTTCTCTGCAGTGTAAGGGATGGAAGCCAGCTTGGAGGTGGCCAATGAGAGAATTGGAGGAGAAGAACCTGAGACAGCAGGTATAGACAACTTGCTCAAGAAGTTTGGAAAGAAAAGTTAGGAGGCAGATAGGGTGATAAATGGAGGGAGCCATGGGGTCAAGGGAGGATTTTTTTTTTTAGGATAGGGGAAACATGGGCATTTTTGGAAAGCAGTGGGGAAGAAGCTATTGGAGAGTGAACAGTTAAGGAAGGAAGAAGAGAGGGCCTAATGTTTTAATAAGATGAGAAGGAATGGGATCAGATGCACAAGTGGAGTGGATTTTGAGAGAAGGCAGGAGATCTCCTCTAGAGATACTGCTGGGAAACTTGGTAGAGTTGAAGAAGAGGCAGGAGGGAGAATGAACTGGGGAGGGGCAGAGGGGCTTTTAGGGAGATCAGGCTGATAGTGTCAATTTTCTCAATAAAGTAGGTGGTCAGGTCATTAGGGGTAAGGCATAAGAGAGGCAGGGTGGGGGCAGGAGGTTTGAGAAGGGAATTAAATATCTGGAACAACTGGCTAGGGCAATGGACATGGGTGTCAATAAGGATGGAGAAGTAATTTTGCCAAGCAGAGAGGGAAGAGTTAAAGCATGCAAGGATAAAATTGAACTGGACATAGTTGGCCAGATATCCAGATTTCCACCAGCAGCACTCTGAGACTGATGCAAAGAACGAAAGAGGTGGACTGTGGAGGTGATCAAGGGCTGTGGATTAGTGGTGGATGAAAGGATAATGGAAAGGTTGAGCTGAGTTCAGTTGAGAAGGTAGTGTTGAGAGCATTAATTTGATCATCAAGTTAAGGTGGTTTGGTATAGAGGATAAAAGGGACATGTTAACCTGAGAAAATTGGATGGAGTCAAAAGATTGGAAGTATCTGTGGGATAACAGAACAGATTTGTGGAGAGGAGGGATGTGGGAGAGAAGGCAGGTAAAGAGGTTGAGGTCAGAGAAAGGGATTTCAGAGTTGGTAAGGATGGAGAATGTGCAGTGGGTTGAGATGATGAGATCAAGTGCATATCCAAGTTGGAGAATGGGTGATGTGGGGTGGAGCAGGAGGTAAGTGAAGTTGAGGAATTATAGAAAGTGGGCAGTGAAAGGGTCACTAAGAATATATACATGGATAATGAAGCTCCAAGAATCAATGTAGGGATGGAGAAAGAGAGAAGGAATATGAGAAAGGGATCAAAACGGTTAAAAAAGTTGGTGGTGGCACCTGGGGAGCAGTTGATGGGCATTACTAGAATCTGGAGTGGGTGGTAGAGGCAGGTGATAAACATCTAAAAATTCTGTGTAAATATGTGGAGGGAAGGACCTGGGAGGACCTGTTGGAGAGGTAAGAAATAGGATTGGGATAAAGGCAAGGCAAGGTGGAAAGTGAGATTTGTTGACAGGTCTGAAAGTCCTATGCTCAGAATTAAGGAATCTCTGTGCTCTCATTCATACACAAAATCACTACAGAAATAAAAGGATGGAACCCATTCATTCCCACCAAGAGGGAAGTGTTCACAGCTAGTAGTAGTAGTAGAAGTAATAGAAATATTAGTATTTATTAAGCACTGCACTGAGTTCTGGAGAAAAAATGAAATAATGATATATCATCTATATTCCTTAGATGTGCAATTGCAAAAATTTCTCAGATAGAATTCCAATAGGAAAATAGAAAAAAAAAAGAATCCACTTACTCAAAATATCATCTGCTTTCAGCCAGGAAAGGTTTTTCTGTATAGTTAGACTTGAAAGAAGGAAATGTTTGTTTTTTTTCTGCAGGTAGCAAAAATGGCAGTACTTGTTCCACCTATAAGTGAAAAATATTACAGTGAACTCAGAGTATTCTGCCTTTCAGTTATGCCTCAGGCTCACACAAGCATTAGCAGCAAAAGACTATGAATTGTTTTATTGCTCATTGAGGGCTGCCTTGAACTAGTTACTTATCTAAGTTGGAAATGTTATTTTATTTTGCAGGTTAGGTGGTTATTGGTGTCCATCCAATTTCCCTCTACAATTAAATCAAACAATATATAAAATTTGCTGCACTATTTGAGATTGAGCAGAGGAATCAGAAATAGTATTATTTAGTATATATATAGTATATTAAATAGTATTAAAATAGTATATTTAAATAGTAAAATAGTATTACTATTTTAGTAATAAAATTTTATTACTTTAATTTAATTTAATTTAATTTAAAATTTTAGTAATAAAATTAGTAATAGTAAAATATTAAAATAGTATATTTAAATAGTATATTAAATAGTATATAATATATAGTATATTAAATAGTATTCAGAAATAGTAGTATTTTATAGGCATCATTGAATAGGGAGAACTAATAACTGGGAGACGTTCTGGTAATCAACTTGGCTAATTTTGTCCATACCTCATGATGGTAAATCTTATCCTACTTCAAATTTCAGCCAAATGTCCCCTTCCTCCCTTTGGTAGTCTTTCCCCCACTAATTGAGGCTATTTACAAGTTCCTAGCATCCTGTATAGTTGTGGAACTAATTGGGCCCTATTGGAGAGAGAACTGCAGGTAGAGGGACTGAAGAGGAAATTGGAAAATTATACATACCACCTGGGAACTACTCTCCCAACAGACTTACATTCACAGAAACCTCTTCAAATGGGACCCAATCAATAATCCAGACAGGTACTTTTAGGAAAGGAAAGTATTCTCTCTCTTCCTACCTGCTGAAGTGTGTCTGCTTCACTTTACTAACTTGTGAGTAAATGTGGAAAGAACTCTGTTCATGATTTGAAGTTTTTTTTAAAATACTAATGTGAATGTGTTAATGAATTGAAGTATGTGAATATGGGAAAGTCTAAGAATGTGTACCTTTTTTTTCTAAATCTGAACTTTGAGCATTTAGAAAAAAATATTTGTCATTTAAATGCTTATTATGTGCCAAACTTCACTAGGTGCCCTGTCTAGAATGTGAGCTCACTGTGGACAGGAATGTGTCTATCAACTTTGTTTATTCCTTCAGTTGAATTTATTAAGCATTTACAGTGTGTATGACACTGAACTAAGCACTTGGGAGAGCAAATAATAACAATAAACATACATGTTTCTTGTCCACGTGAGCTTATTGGTTAGAGGAGGAAACAGACATTAATTTAAATAATTTACATATATTTTCATAAGTGCTGTGGGGCTGGGAGTGGAGATGAACAAAGGAAGCAAGTCAGGGAAACACAGAAGGGAGTAGGAAAAGAGGAAGGGAGGGCTTAGTGAAGGAAGGCCTCTTGGAGATGTGCCTTCCATAAGGTTTTGAAGTAGGGGGAGAGTAATTGTCTCTGAGGGAAGGTGTTCCAGGAAAGAGGTAGAACACAGGTGAGGCGTCAGTGGCAAAACAGATGAGATCGAGGTACAGTGAGAATAATAATAATAATGTTGGTATTTGTGAAGCGCTTACTAGGTGCCGAGCACTGTTCTAAGCGCTGGGGGAGATACAGGGTAATCAGGTTGTCCCAAGTGGGGCTCATACACTTTTAATCCCCATTTTACAGATGGGGTAACTGAGGCACAGAGAAGTTAAGTGACATGCCCACAGTCACACAGCTGACAAGTGTCAGAGCCGGGAGTCGAACTCATAACCTCTGACTCCGAAGCCTGGGCTCTTTCCACTGAACCACGCTGAAGGTTAGCATTAGAGTTGAGAAGTGTTTGGGCTGATTGTAGTGAAGTGAGGCTATTTTGTACTCTCCCAAGAGCTTACTACAGTGTGCTACCCACAATAACTGCTCAATAAATAGGAATAAGTAAATGAAGCTCTATACAAAGTTCTAAGGAAGATGCAATTTAATCAGTTTGGACACAGTTTTTATTCCTTATGGGGTGACCCTCATGGACATGCTCATGTAATAATATTTGGAAATACCAAGTGTTTGAGGAGGCATTTGAAAAATATCAAGAAGTAGGAAACACTGGTCCTTCCTGAGAAGTGTTTACAGTTCAGTGGGTAATACAAACTCTATGCTCCAAGTGCTTAGTATAGTACTACATGCCCTGTGGACTGACTGTCTAAACAGTCTTTTGCAAAGTAAATTCACCTTTCAATTGGCTGCACTACATATCCTTTGTTAAATAGCTGATCATTGTGTTTACAAACCCTCCAGTCATATTCGGGGGAAAGAAAACGAGAAAGCTACAAGTATTAGGAATCAAATGGAGTTGATTAGTGAATCAGACACTACATTTCTCAGCAGCCATTGGACCTTACTAGGAGAGCTTGCCTTCACTTCCAGTAGTGAAAACCTCACCCACCACTGGGGCATAACGACGCCTTTATAAATAATTAGGACTCAGAACCTCTCTCTGCAAAAGCCTGCTTTGAATATGTCAAGGAGAAAGAACACACAGTCTAGAGGGGGAACCAGACATTAGTATAAATAAATTATGGATATGTACATAAGTGCTGAAGAGCTGAGGTTGGCATGAGAAACAAGTCCTGAAAGAGTGCAGATCCAAGTGCATGGAAGAAACGGACTTGGGGAAAAGAGAACTTAATTGGAAAAGTCCTCTTGGAGAAGATAGGACTCTGGGCATGTAACTCCCCTCCTCAAAAACCTCCAGTGGTTGCCTATCAACCTTCTCTTGAAACAAAAACTCCTCTCTCTTGCCTTCCAAACTCTTCTTCACCTAGCCCCCTCCTACCTCACTTCCCTTCTCTCCTTCTACAGCCCACCCTGTACAATCCACTCCTCTGCCACCAGCCTCCTCCCTGTGCTTCTTTTTCGCCTGTCCTGCCATCGACCCCTGGCCCACGTCCTACCACTGACCTGGAATGCCCTCCCTCCTCACATCTGCCTAACTCTCTTCCCCTCTTCAAAGCCCTACTAAGAGCTCACCTCCTCCAGGAGGCTTTCCCAGATTGAGCCCTTCCTTTCTCTCTGCCCCTCCTCCCCTCCTCATTCCCCTTACACCCTCCCTCTGCTCTACCCCTTTCCCCTCCCCACAGCATTTGTGTATATTTGTATATATTATTTATTACTCTATTTTATTAGTGATGTGTACATATCTGTGATTCTATTTATCTTGATGGTACTGATGCCTGACTACTTGTTTTGTTTTGTTGTCTGTTTCCCCTTTTAGACTGTGAGCCCGTTGTTGGGCAGGGATTGTCTCTATCTGTTGCTGAATTGTACATTCCAAGCACTTACTACAGTGCTCTACACACAGTAAGTGTTCAATAATTATGACTGAATGAATGAATGAGAAGATATGACCCTAATAAGGTGGGGATAGTGGTCATCTGGCATATATGGAGGAAGAAGAAAGGAGGTAGTTTCATGCTGAGGGAAGACATAGAAAATGAGTCATTAGCAAGAGGTGAGAGCAAGGTACAGTAAGCAGGCTTGTGTGTGGGGCTCATAGAGAGAGAGCAAAGTGTGTGGGCTGGGTTGTAGTGGAAACCAGGCAGGTAAGGTAGGAGGGAGCAAGCTGATTGAGTACTATAAAGCCAATGGTAAGAATCTTCTGTTTGATGTGAATAGATAACTACTGGAGGTTGAGTAGTGGGCAGGTGTGAACTGAACTCTTCTTAGACAAACGAGAGTGTATGGACTGGAATGGGGAGAGACAGGAGGCATGAAGGTCAATGAGGAGGCAGATTAGGTAATCAAGGTGGATTTATGAGTGTTATATTTCATCCCTTTTCCATGCAAAAGTCTTAAATAAAAGTGGTTATATACTCTGAGGATCTGGCCTGAGCACAGAATGAAGAGTGTAGTAATTGATCATTCAGTCTCTATATGTGGAAAGTGCATGGAGTCTCAACTCTACCTCTTTCCTGCTGTGTGGTCTTGAGCAATCATGTAACTCATCTGTGCCTCATTTCCTCAACTGTAAAATAGGGATTCAATGCCTGCTCTCTCTCCTACTTAGACTGTGAGTCCCTTGAGGGACAGGATTGTACCAATCTGATTATCTTGTAGCGTGGCTCAGTGGAAAGAGCACGGGCTTTGGAGTCAGAGGTCATGGGTTCAAATCCCGGCTCTGCCACTTGTCAGCTGTGTGACTGTGGGCAAGTCACTTCACTTCTCTGTGCCTCAGTTACCTCATCTGTAAAATGGGGATTAACTGTGAGCCTCACGTGGGACAACCTGATTACCCTGTGTCTACCCCAGCGCTTAGAACAGTGCTCTGCACATAGTAAGCGCTTAACAAATACCAACATTATTATTATTATTACCCCAGCATTTAGTATAGTAGTCATTATTACGGTATTTGTTAAGCACTTACTATGTGCCAGGCACTGTTCTAAGATCTGGGGTGTATACAAGCAAATTACAGTCCACAGTCCACAGTTCCTGTCCCATGTTGAGTTCACAATCTCAATCTTTATTTTACAGATGAGGTAACAGAGGCCTAGAGAAGCGAAGTGACTTCCCCAAGGTCACACAGCAGACGAGTGGCAAAGCTGGGATTAGAACCAATGACCTTCTGACTCCCAGGCCCATGCTCTATCCACTGTCATGCTGCTTCTCCAAGTGCTTGGCACATTGTAAGGGAACAAATACCACAGTTACTGCACAAAAAGTTGACTGAATCACCTGTGTTTGCTATCACTGCGGGGATAGCTAATGATGGGCTTTCTTGTTTAAATACAATGTGAAATTATATGCTCTCTCTTCCCATGTTCCTTGAGGGCAAGTATTGTGCTTAACTGCTCTGTTGTACTCTCCCAAAAACTTTGTGTCTTGCTCAATGAACACAAAAATTAGTTAATTTATACTCCTGTTCCTACTCCTCTAGATATCAACAAAGTTGGAGAAAGCACAGGCCTGGGAACCTGAGGACCTGGGTTCTAACCTGGGTTCTGCCACTTGCCTACTGTATGATCTTTGGTAAGTCACTTAACTTCTCTCTCTAGACTCTAAGTTCACTGTGGGCAGGGAATGTGTCTGCTGTCTTGTCTTCCAAGTCCTTAGTACAGTTCTCTTCACATAGTAAGCACTCATTATCATTGATCAATTGATAAATTAAGCTTTAAATCTCATTGGTGAGTCTCTAGTTGCAATCTTTTCCATTGTAATTTTGATTAAACATTAGCTATTGGCCATCAGTCTGGAAACCTTTTGTCATGTTGACCAGTACTTTTGTAAGCTGGTTATACTCTTCTGTCACTGGCACATCCCCATCCCCCAGTCCACTCCATCAGTCCTTCGTCGCTCTGCTCTGAGTGCAGAAGAGTTGATATTTTTTAGTCCTTATTAAGTGTCACTCAGCTGTGAAAACCCAGTCTCATTGCTCAATACAGTCTTTGAAGGGATTATGAAGTCCCAAGTCTGTAGAGAACCCCTCTGACTTTTTTGGAACCATGTAATTGACTGTCATTTAATTTGGGGTATTATACTATTTTCCAAAGATGATATTTCACATTATTCTCCCAAACAAATCCAGATAGTGGAATTGTACTGTCTCCGGCATGGAGAAGAAAAGTGCTACCACTAAGGGAAAAAAAAACACACTAACCAACAAAAACAGTAAAGCTACTGTTCCATCAAATTCGATTATGCTATCAAAAGTTCAAATTATAAAGTCTGAGCTTTCCTGCAGATATCTTCTAGCTTACTTTCTGTGAAAATTAACAGGTTGAAGAGTACAGGAAAACAATGCAAAGTAGTGGAAAGCAGAGTAGATAGATCACAGGTCTGGGAGTCCAAGTTCTTACTCTGTCTCTGCCACTTGTCTGCTGTGTGATCTAGGGAAAATTTGTGCCTCAGTTACCTCATCTGAAAAATAAGGATTAAGAATGTGAGTCCCATGTGGGACTTGTACTGTGTCCAACCTGATTAGCTTGTATCTATTCTAGCACCTAGTTGAGTTCCTGGCACATAGTAAGCATTTAACACATACCATTAAAAACGGGGAGAGGTAATAGGAGCCCGTTAAAGACTTCTTAAGATCAGAACTTCACAATCTCTATGAGAGTTTTTAAAGTGAATTCTAGCTTTCAGAGTGGATTTCTTCAGGCTTGCTGATCCATAGTACTGTAGCAAATTCTCTAGCTCAGCATGAATGTGGAATTTTATATGTAAAATAACTAGGAAACTCAACACCATTGGTGAAATCCAGAATTTGTAGATATTGAAAGTAGCCTACAACAGGAATCCCTAAAGACTGTTAGACTCTGATTCTGATGCTTGCTTTACTATATCACAGCCTCTTTGTTCCCTGATTTCCCTACTTGACAGAAGATGTTTTCTCATCATGGTAGTATTTACTATCCACATATCCTAAGTGTTGATAAATGCAAACAGATTAACTGTAATATAATAATTGCATTAAATACTTAAAGTGCTAAACATTGTACTGCACACTGGGCTAAATATGAGTCAGTCATATTGAGTGCTTGCTGTGTGCAGACCACTGTATTTAGCCCTTGGGAGAGTACAATATAAAACAGACACATTCCCTACCCATAACAAGCTTAGAGTCTAGAGACTGTAAGCTAAACAGGTTGGATATAGTCCTGGTCCCTCGTGGAGTTTACAGCTTAAGTATAAAGGAGTAGGATTTAATTCCGATTTTACACATGAGGAAACAGAGAAATTAAGTGACTTGCCCTAGGTAACATAGCAGGTAAGTGACTTAACCCAGATGTAATCCAAGTCCCTCTGAATCCCAGGCCTGTCCTCTTTCCAGTTGGCCAGCCTGCTTCAATAAAAGCCTGGGTATTAATTCGGGCTCTGCCATTCCTCAGCTGTGTGACTTTGGGCAAATCACTTGAGTTCTAAATGCCTTATTTGGCAAATCTGCAAAAATGGGGATAATATACTTGTTCCCTCTTCCCTTTAGACTGTAAGCCTGTAAGACAGTGACTATGTTTAATCTGTTTTTCTACCGTGAGACTTAGGCCAATGTGCTGGCACATTAGTCAATAACTATTATTATTTATTATCTTAATTATCATCAATATATGCATCAACTAGGACATTCCCAAATATTGTACTCTGTTCTGAAAAACTGTGTTAGATGGGGAAATGGCCCAAACTTGGGAAGATCTAGGCAAAGTTACACACCTTGGGACTAAAAGAGGTTGATGGCACTTTGCATTTAGACTGTGAGCCCATTGTTGGGCAAGGGTTGTTTCTATCAGTTGCCGAATTGTACATTCCAAGCACTTAGTACAGTGATCTGCACATAGTAAGTGCTCAATAAATACAACTGAATGAAAGAATGAATTGACTGCCCCCATCCTCACCTGCCCATGCTGCTCTTGCTTACTTTACATTTTTGGCTCCACATGTAACCTGGAGCATGTTTAGAACATGCACAGTTTAAATCCTGTAGAATTTTAGGACTTCTAGTCAATATCACAGAATGCCTTTTTTTTCCTTAAATGACTATGTACCACACACTGTACTCAGAGCTAGGGTAGACACAAGCTATCTGATTGGACATAGGCTCTGACCCACATTGGGCTCTCATTCCAAATATTCATTCATTCATTCAATAGTATTTATTGAGCGCTTACTATGTGCAGAACACTGTACTAAGCATTTGGGATGAACAAGTCAATACCCATTTTACAGATGAGGTAACGGGCACAGAGAAGATAAGTGACTTGTGCACACCACAGACAAAGAGCAGAGCCAGGATTAGAACCCAGGGCCTCCAACTTACAGGCCCAAGCTCTTTCCATATTTGGTGGGAAGATGAGTTCTGTTTTGGATATGTTTGATGTGTTGATGGGACATCCAAATAGACATGTCTTGAAGGCAGAAGGAAATATGAGACTGTAGAGAAGTAGAGAGATCAAGACTGCAGATGTGATTTGGGAATCATCCACATAGAGATGGTAGACACCATGGGAATTAATGAGTTAACTAAGAAACTGGGTGTAGTTAGAAAAGAGAAGGGGATCCAGAACTAAGCCTTCAGGGACCCCACAGTTAGGGGATGGGAGGTAGAGGAAGAGCCCACTAAAAGACACTGTCAGGAAGAGAACCAGAAGACATTGTTAGTGAAACCAAGAATGGATAATATTTCCAAGAGAAGGGGGTAATCAACATTCAAAGGCAGCTAAGAGGTTGAGAATTAGGATGAAGTAAAGGCTCTTGGATTTGGCAAGAAGGAGATTATTTGTGACCTTTGAGAGAGTGCTTTCTCTGAATTTAAGGCCCAGAAGCTGGATTGGAAGGGGAGAAAATGGAGTGAGCAGGTGTAGACAACTTGCTCAAGGAGTTTGGATAGAAATGGTAGAGGGAAGATGGAGTAATAACTGGAGGGAGTCATGGGGTTGAGGGAAGGTTTTCTTAGAAAAAGCAGCATACGAGTATTTTTGAAAGCAGTGGGGAAAAGGCCATTGGCTAATGAACAGTTGAAGATGGTGGTGAGGGAGGAGAGAAGAGAGAGTGAAATGTTTTAGAAGGGATGGGGTTGGACGTTCAGGTGGAGAAGGTGGATTTTGAGAGAAGGCATATCTGCTCTTGATATAATGCAGGGAAAGTTGGAAGATTGGAAGAAGGGCAGGAGGAGGGAGGGCATGCAGAGGAGCAGAGGGTATTTTAGGGATATCATGCCTGAGTTTCATTTTCCTTAATGTGGCCTGGTCATTAAGGACAAGAGATGGAGGAGGTCGGGGGACAAGGGGTTTCAGAAGGGAGTTAAACATCTGAAAAAACTGGTGAGGATAACAGACATGGGAGTCAATAAGGATGGAGAAATAATATTGCCAGAGAGAGGAGAGGACAGAGTTAAAGAAGGCCAGGATGACCTGGAGATGGACAAGGTTTGCCTGATATCTGGATTTCTGTCCTCACAGACTCTGAGAGGGAAGGGGAAAGTGTGCAGTTTGGTAGTGACCTAATGAATTGTTATATTTATTACAAAAAATACATTCACCATAATTACAGACTATTCATACCTTATCATTCTTCTTAACTTGATTAAAAAATAACATCCTTCTTTAGTTT
Organism: Ornithorhynchus anatinus; assembly: GCF_004115215.2. Taxonomy (NCBI): domain Eukaryota; kingdom Metazoa; phylum Chordata; class Mammalia; order Monotremata; family Ornithorhynchidae; genus Ornithorhynchus; species Ornithorhynchus anatinus. The sequence continues at coordinate 116,492,870 of NC_041729.1, forward strand.
ATACACCTTTCCATTCTCTATGAAAGTTGGGATACTTGGACTACATGCTCCAAAAGGCTTAACATTGTACTGAAATCATTCCAGTGCACAAGAATTCAAAGTAAGTGCTGCTCCCTTCTTCAAACTAACCCACTTAGCTGATGCAATTTGAAAAACAGAGCATTTGTATTTTACTGTAGTTCCAGGAACACAGTCTGTCTCTCCTGACCCAGCTAAATTTGAACATTTTCCAAACCTAATTATTAGCCTTTTTGTAATCATAGTACATCAAGAAATCTTTGTTGATAATTTCCTTATTTATTTTTTGCCACTGGCAAACAGACAATTACAATAAGCCAGATGACACAATTCCTTCATTTGGTATTATTTAATTTTGTGTTTCTTTTGTTAAAGTTGACCATTTCTAGCCTAAAATCATAACACTTATGAAAATGTTCATTATTGCTAATAATTTTAATACTTAATAATTAATTCAGAGGACAAACCACAAATGTATTATTTTTATCATTCTGTGGCAAAGAATCCTTCCAAGGCAACACTGCAGATACTTTTAAATGAGTTACTATGCTAAAATATTCCTCAAAAGAATTTCTTGGCAAAACATATGAATCACTAAAGTGTAGTTTAGCATATACACAGTGTATTTACAGAATCAAAATCAAATTACAACTTCAGTTCCAGATGAAAGCTGAATTTATGCATGTATGGACTTGACATCACTACATATGTTTGTGTGATTTTCTCTGAAAGGTCTGTCAGGGTGTGATTATTGATTGCCCAGAATGGAAGCTCCTTATGGGTATTGGATATGTTCAATTCATTATTCTGTATTTCTCAAGCACCAAGTACAGTGCACTGCACCAAGTAGGCACTCAATAATTGCTGCTGCTATTGTTGACTCTAACATGGTTCCATGACCATTTATCATAATTTTTGAACTGTGACCCATTTATCAGGCCAAGTGCTTCAGGATAACCAGATAAGCAACCCCTGTGCCTTGCTGTCTTATTCATTAAGTGGTTTAGACTGTGAGCCCATTACTGGGCAGGAATTGTCTCTATCTGTTGCCAAATTGTACATTCCAAGCACTTAGTACAGTGGTCTGCACATAGTAAGCACTTAATAAATACTGCTGAATGAATGGTTTAAAACTATGTAGTTGCTGGCCCAGCAACAAAGTGGTGGAGCTGGGGGAGAGCAGCTTGGTGTGGCCCTCCCCCTTCACTTTTCTCTGGTGAAACCGTGGTAGGGGCAGCACAACACCAGTGAAAATCCCCAGCAACTCTTCTCTGTTCTCTAGAGGACAGGGGCCACGGAGGCCAGGGATTATGGAGAGGAATGTCCTGGGTGGTGGAAGTAGAAATTCTCATCCCTACCCCTCGTCCCCACTCAGTGAGAAGATACATGAGATTATGATGTTCCCTGGTGTGTGTGGGGCTGGTGGGGAGGGGTGAGGCTTGCAATTTGGTGGAGGGGCTGGGGAGACTCACAGGAATGACCACAGCCTTGATGAGCTAGGATATAGGTGTTCCATACTAAACAAAAATATGTGCCCCCAAATTTCTTCCCTCTAGTTGTGTCTAATGCCAATTTTGTATCAGTGGTTTATGTTCCAGTCAACCAGATACCATATGCAGGAATCAATCAGAAGACATGGTTTGTTGGTGTTTCATGAGTCAACCCCTTGAACCTGGTGGCTGATGATCAAATCTGGGCACCCACGCATGTCTGTTATCCAATCACACACCAAATAATACTACTATTGTCCAGAAAGTGGATAAAACTAGGCTGTTTTGTATGTCTTTTGTTATATCAGTGCATTTAACCTTTATATTTCAAAATTACTTAATCTGTAAAACAGTGCTGGTAATAGTATTTAATTCAAAAAGGCTATGAAAATTAAGAAGTTCTTCCAATGCCACAATATTTGGATGAACTTTTTTTAAAAAAAATTCCTACTCCAAGTACTGTATTATTTTGACTCCACCTGTTTGACCTAACTGTATAAATTCAAAGTCCAAAAAAATCAGACTGTCAGAGAAAGATATCATTATCTTTTCATTATCAGGTCAGTGGCCTTAACTTTCATTTCCCTTCTATAGAAACGCTAACACATTCTTATATACTATTGGTTTCTGCAGAATGGTTCACCTAGTATGCGTCTGAGGTATGAGTGTTAAGATGACTAGCAAATGCAGAAATGGTGGCTCCTGGAGGTTGGTTGATGATCTGACTACAGATAAGCAGAATATATGAATACAGTTGGTCTCAAAGCATAATTTGTGTGCCCCTTTTAGTCAGCTTCTGTATTGGGGATATTGCTCAGAATGTAGCTGGTACAATGGTCTGAGTCCTGAAGATTCATTAGCAAAGATGTCTCAAATGTTCTCTCTAATTGTCACACATTCCTAATTTCTCTATACTGGGGGCTCAAACTGAGGGAATTTTCAGTATGGTATGGAAAGTAAGACCTAGTCTTACTTCTTCTTAGGTACAGAAGAAGGGAATTCCCACCTATGTATTCTTTTGCAATGCTTACTACTCTGTCCCGCACATAGTAAGTGTTTAAGAAGCAGTGTGGCTTAGTGGAAAGAGCCTGGGCTTGAGAGTCAGAGGTCGTGTGTTCTAATCCTGACTCCTCCACCTATCAGCTGTGGTGATTTTGGGCAAGTCACTTAACTTCTCTGTGCTTCAGTTACCTCATCTGTAAAATGGGGATTAAGACTGCGAGGCCCATGTGGGACAACCTGATTACCTTATATCTACCCCAGCACTTAGAACAGTGCTTGGCACATAGTAAGCACTTAAAAATTAGCATCATTATTATTACTAATTCTATTATAATCCTCCTCACAGGTCTGGAAAGAAATCTGATCATTGATTTGAGCCACTAATAAACAAAGTCCTGTACCTGCTCTTGTCTTGCCCACCTCTGCCCCTTGCTCACACTTTCTAGGTCCTGGAACTCCTGAACTTTCTTCCTCTGAAATCTGCCACACTTCAACTCTCCTCATCTTCAAAGTCCCTTTCAACTCCCACCTTATCCAACATCTCATCAGCCTTTAAACAGCCTCTTGCAAATCTATATTTTTGAAATTTATGCCTTTACTCAAAACCTATGAATTCCACTGCTTGTGAATGTTTATATTCACAATACATATCCCTAATACAGAAGCTGAACTGCAAGGGGCACACAAATATGCTGCTGCTGCTCTAACTTCTAGACTTCATGGGCCAGTAAAGCAGGCAATAAATATTCACATAGAATATTTCTATGTTTGTCTCACCTGTTGGAGAATGGGCAGGGTATGTACCTTGGGCTTTTGATGTGCTCAGTACAATACAAGGCATTCTAGAGACACTTAATAAATACCATTACCACTACTACTTCCATTGCTCTCTGTGATTTCTTCCTTGCAACACCTAACAGTCTACTACACTGCCTTCCTTAATTTATTTTAATTTCCTTTTAAATGAAGTTAAATGAAGTCACATGGATGCTTCTGCATTTTTTATTATTTTTTTGCCTTTACCCCCTATGGTTGATTTATTTCATAATGATTACAATTCCCTTGCTTGGGTACCTCCAAAGCCCTCCAGGAAAGGATTAACTAAAACAAGCTCAGTTTGTCCTGGTTCCTTGGGGAGTATATCTCCTCTCCTGTAGGCAAAATTCCTATCCTCTTCCAAAGGAAATCTGTGAAAAGCAGGTAGGTGGGAGTTCAGGAGGTTTATAATTTACTGTTCAAAGTGAGTGTGGAGGATTATTTATGAATTACAATTATATGAATTAAGTTTCATTTAAAAATCTATTGGTTTGAAAGCATCATTGTTGTATTTTTTCTGTCTTAAAAAAAATTGAAATTGAGCCTTTCGCCACATCTCCTGAGAGTAGGTCCAAAAATGGAAACATTAAAATATGAAGAAAAGTATAAAATAGCAGTTATTATGACAGAAATAAACTCCCCAAAGGTTTCCACTGATACTGGGAGCTTAATTAACCCCATTTGATTCCAGTTCCTCTGATTGCTTTAGTTACATCACTTTGTTAATTATATGTTTATATTCCTGTTGTTTTTAATCTTATATTTCCTTTCTTTGGTCTGTTTCTCTCTTTGGATCTATTTGGTGATTGTATATCTCTATTGGTCTTATTCCCCTATCAGATTGTTAACTTCCTGAAGGAGGGCTAATATCTTATTTTTAGCTTATATAGTCCCAAATTCAGAGTTCTGCTTCTAGCAGAAGTCAGTAAATTCCCTCTCCTCCTTTAGGGGCCCAATGGGTCAAGAAGTTACAGCATCAGCAGAATTTAGTTCTTCCCATAGATCTCTTCATTTCAAATTTGAGGACTGTTAGTTGAAGGGCATAGTTGGTATCATAATGGAAATCACTCATCACATGTGGTCCTTGACCTCATACATCACAGTTTCTTTAGGCCTCTCATTTGCTGTATTCATGAGGAGCTGCAAGATAATGGCCTAAAGATACGAAATGGAACAGTTTTTTTTTAAAATTTTCAGTTACCCCTCAAAACAAAGCATTTCACTTTGCGTTTGGTCTAACGAAGAACAAAAAATCTTTCTGCACCAAGTACCAGATACAGAAATCCAGCTCCACTGTATCCTGTCCTCTGCTTGGTTTCCACAGCATTGCATCATCCAGGTTTATCTTGTTGGAACTCTCAAATCACCCCTCTCCTATTTTTAAAAAAACATTCATTTATCCAACTGCTGCCATCAGAGTCCTCACTACTGCCATTAACATCACTGCCTCCACCTTATCTGGTTCTGTGGCTTGGGTCCCACAGCCAGGGAATGGTGGCTGTTCTAAGATGGGGTGGGAGGGGAAGAGTAGGAAATGACTGCAGGGGGAAGGTCTGAGGTGGCATCAAAGAAAAGGATATGGATGCTGCAATAATCTTCTTTTCTCACCTTTCTTCACTTCTGCCACCACTTACCCTCATCTTCTGCCACTATATCCAAATTATCAGGCTTTATAGCCCTGGTAAGTGAAATCACATGCTACAATAGTAGCTGGGGAGCAACAGTTGTCACAGGTATGAGGTGGGGTTAATTCCCTGGCAGGCTGGTAAAGTGGAAACCTAAGAGTAATACTTTTGGGGAATCGATCAATCAACCAATCATTCAGTGGTATTTATTGAGCACTTACTGTGTGCAGAACACTGAACTGAGCATTTGCGAGAGTACAGTAAAACAGAAGTGGTAGAAATGTTCCATGCTCACAATTAGCTTATTCTCTAGAGCAAAAGACAGATGTTAGTACAAGTAAATAAATTTACAGATATGTACATAAGTGTTGTGGGGCGGGGGTGAATTCCAAATGTCTAAAGGGCACAGATCCAAGTGCATACATGTCACAGAAGGAAGAAGGAGTTGGGGAAAAGTGGGCTTAATGGGGGAAGATGGCCTTTTTTTCCCCATGTTATTTATTAAGCACTTACTAGGTGCCAGTCACTGTCCTAAGTCCTGGGGGAATACAAGATAATGAGGTGGGACACAGTCCATGTCCCACATGGTACTTAGTCTGAATCCCCATTTTATTTGCTTTTATACTGCACTCTCCCAAGTGCTTAATACAGTGCTTTGCACACAATAAGTACTCAATAAATGATTGCTTATATTTGAGGAACTGAGGCACAGAGAAGTTAACTGATTTGCTCAAGGTCTCATAGTGACAGAGATGGAAATAGAACCCAGGCTCTCTGACTCCCAGGCTTGTGGTCTTTCCACTATTCCACCCTGGTACCTCTTGGGGGAGATGTGGCCTATGAAGATGGAGAGAATGGTGGTCTGGCATATATATGCAGAGAAAGGAATTTCCAGACCAGAGGGAGGACATGGAAAAGGGGTTGGTGGCAAGATAGATGATACTGGGGCATGATGAGCAAGCTGGAGTTAGAGAAGCAAAGTGTGCAGACTTGGCTGTAATAGAACAGTGAGGATATTTAGGAGGGAGCAAGGAGTGTTTTAAAGCCAATGGTAAGGAGTTTGTGCCTGAAGCAGAAGTGGATAGGGAACCACTGGAAATTCTTGAGGAGTGGAAAGATGTGTACTGAATGTAGTTTTAGAAAAAGTGATCTGGGCCACAGAGTGAACTATTCACTGAAGTGAATATGGACTGGAGAAAGGAGCCAGGAAGGCTAGAGTGAAGACATATGAAATAGGAAGGATAGAATAAGTGCTTGGATAAGAATAGTAGTAGTTTGAATGGAGAGGAAAGGGTGGAATTTCACACTGTGAAGATTGAATCTATGGTATTTGGTGACATTGAATATGTGGGTTGTATGATAGAAGAATCAAGGACAACAGCAAGGTTACAGGCTTGTGAGGTAGGATAGTGGTATTGCCTACAGTGATGGGAAATACAAGAAGAAAATAAGGTTTGGATAAGAATATATGGAATTTTATTTAGGACATGTAATTATTTTCATCATACCAATCTTGAAGTGGTTGTCTTGTCATATCTACACTTTTAATTGCTGCTATCCAAGTGCCTTACACTCACTTCTGGTTAATACTTGTAACTTTGTTTTTTTCCAAAATGGGATTAGTGTGCTATCATAGACTGGAAGTGCCCTGGAGGCAGATTGTGTTTTCTACATATCCATATCCTTATGTAGCTCATCCTTAATACTCATTCATTCATTCAATCATATTTATTGAGCACTTACTGTGTGCAGAGTACTGTACTAAGTGCTTAATATCATTCTCTGCACTTAGTAGTAACTCCAAAAATACCACTGGCTGATCATAGAATTACTAACAGGTTTCTCCATTCTCTAAACACTTAATATTGATCTGGAAACTGCTTGAAAAGTGTATTTGTTAGTATTTGTCCCACCACATGTTTGCAATGATCCATGCATCTTTCAACTTCCACTGTCAGGAAATGACATATCAATGGGATGACAATATTTAGACTTTAGAGGGTGCCATCAAGGCCTACTCTTATTGGAAACAGATAAATTATGTTGCTAATTCCAATTTGATTAAGATGAGTAGTGCATTCAAATATATCCCTAGAGGTCATCAATTAAGCTGAGGTATCACTGATAGAAAAGAAAGTGAATCAGGAATGCAGTAATTTCCTTCTCAAGTAGATGTTAATTTGATGAAATACTTAAAGTTAATTGGGACATAGCCTTGACCTGAGCTAAGCTAGAATCCTCCATCTACTCCTGATTTTTTTTTTGCCTTTTTACTCATCTAAACCCATGCAAATCCTTTCTAAAAAAAGTTTTAAAAAGTGGTCATTTGGCCTCACACCTGCCCATAATTAAAAATGTACTCAGATACTTGCACACTAGGCAGAAACTTCATTTCAACTTTTAAACCCTATAAAACCTGGCTTGCTGCCCTTAGCTCCCTCTCCCCACACAAATCAAGTGGAAAAACCCCAATTTCTCTTATCTAGTATCCAGGTGTTCCTCTCCATTATAAAGGTTAGTGTGACCTAACACGAATGTTTGACTGCAAATCTATCAGTTGACTGCAGTGTAACTCCTGCGAGATGTTGCCTTAAAGCAAAAAGACTTTTTATGTGGGACAGGGACTATGTCCAACCTGATAAACTTGTATCTGCCACAGTGGCTAGGCACTTAACCTTGTAACTGTACAGAGTTGGCATTTAACAAATAACACAACTATTATTGTTATTAATATAATGAGTTTTGGTGAGAAAGTGGGTTTGTATAATTAGATCAAAGAGCATTATTTTCCAGTGTAGAAATTTTGTCAGTGTAGATTTTGCCACATTCTCCCACTGAAATTAGGAAGATAGATAATCCAAACTAGAGGTCTGAAAATGTAAAGTAAGTAAAACAAATTAGGGGCGAAAGTGTGGCAGTAATGTGGCTTAAGGCATGTTCCAAATGGCAGCTTTTTTTTTTCTAAATCATTTGTGTTTGATAAACTGGCAAACATTGGCTTGATTCATTGTAAACGTTTTGTGATAGAAGAAAAATGCCCTTTGGCTCTTATTGATCCACTTTTTATTTAACTGTATTATAAAATTGTATTTTTAAGAAAAATGGCTCACTAATTCAATCTCTGAAAACTAACTTCTTCCATCTTTTCAAGAATCTGGCAAAAAATTCAACATATTCCAATTTTGCATTTCCTCTGGAAGATCTGAACAACTGTATTCAGGGTGGCCTAGTTTTGAACTTCAAAATAGCTTTTAGAATGTTTGCTGTCATTCCCATGTTTTGTCATCTCATCTCTGCTCTCCTTGAGAAAGGAAAGCTGTCAAAAATTTTCTCGGTGAAATAGGGAGCAGATTATAATTTGAGGGTTCATAAATCCTCATTTTTTTCATTCTAGCTTACCAGTACCTTCACCGGGAAGAAATAGTGAAAAACAGCTGACCTGTATGGTAAAGTAACATTGGAACACAGTGATTCCTTAAGATATCAACTGAAGGAGTTGCCAATGCAGCAAAGATTACTATAAACCTCCAGAAGCAAGATTTCTTTTTGTATGCAAACTAGGATGGTCTTAAACTCAAAAAATAAATAAAGCCCCAAACTCTTTGAGACAGATCCTGGAAGTATGAAAACCTCTATATCTACCCACTAGACTTGAAAGCTTACATAGCAATATCCCATGGAACAAATTATAGATCTTACATTGATTGCTGTTTTAAACCACAGAATGCTGCCCTTTGTTTTTGAAGAGGATTTTGCAAGTGGTAAGAGACTGTGTATGAAAATACCAGTATTCATTCATTCAGTTGTATTTACTGAGCGCTTAGACTGTATGCAGAACACTGTACTAAGTGCTTGGAAAGTACAATATGGCAACAGATAGAGACAATCCCTACCCAACAATGGTCTCAACAGGACGACAGACAACAAAACAAACTAACTAGACAGGCATCACTACCATCAAAATCGATACATAGAACCATAGTTAAATGCACATCACTTATAAAATAAATAGAGCAATAAATATGTACAAATATATACAAGTGCTCTGGGGAAGATAAGGGGGTAGAGCAGAGGGAGGGAGTAGGGACAATGGGGAGGGGAGGAGGAGCAGAGAGAGAAAGGGGGGCTCAGTCTGGGAAGGCCTCTTGGAGGAAGTGAGCTCTCAGTAGGACTTTGAAGAGGGGAAGAGAGTTTGGCAGATGTGAATAGGGAGAGCATTCCAGGTCAGTGGTAGGATGTGGGCCAGGGGTCGATGGCGTGAATGAGGTACAGTGAGGAGATTAGTGGCAGAGGAGCGGAGTGTGCGGACTGGGCTGTAAGAGGAGAGAGGGGAGGTGAGGTAGGAGGAGGCAAGGTGGTGGAGAGCTTGAGTATGAGAAAGACAAATCCTGTCTGCCCAATTTCTTGCCCTCAAGAGTCAACTTTTGAGTTGCTGATAGGATTGTCCCTGCATCCAAACTTGCCTCTTATCTCACTTCTTATGAAACTTTAGCTAAAAGAGAGGTATGTACTTTTTTTTTTCAACTGATGCCACAAGCCTGGCTGCTGTGGTCTAATAATGATTACAGTATTTATTAAGCGCCTACTAGATGCCAAGCTAGTACTATACTAAGCACTGGGGTAGATGCTGTGTGACCTTGGGCAAGTCACTTAACTTCTCTGTGCCTCAGTTACCTCATCTGTAAAAATGGGGATTTAAAAGAAAAATTTGAGCCTGTTCCAAGGTGACCCTGGGATACCGACCATCTCAATGTCAAATGCTATCTCGTATCCTCCTCAGCCAGCAGGCGGAACTCGGAAGTGAGGGTGGGACACCGCCGCCACTACCCAAACTGCCAGATTGACAGCCCAAGCCAGTAATACAGAAGGTGACCCTCGCCCCGTGCCAATCAAATTAGGGATGGAGGAGGGGGGAGGGCAGAAACTGGATAAACTGAGGCCAGAAGCTGGAATAGCCTAGGAGCACAGGTGCTAAACACCTGAGACTGCTGACCTTCTGGGCAGAGTAACGGGACTTGCAGCAGCCGGCTGCAGGTCGTCTCTGTCCAGAGCGTGAAAAGGCCACTCTGCCTGCCCCAAGTGAGGAGCCATGGGATAGGTGAGGGTCCCATTCTGCTGAACGCTCTTGGGGTTGGAAGCCATTTGCCTCTCCATGGGTATGTAACGTTTAAGTGGATTTGATGCCTAAGTGGGTGCCTCCCTAGTGGGACGTGAACATGGTAGGAGCTAGCTGCCTCACCAAGTGCGAGTAGCACATAAGTGGATTTGATGCCTAAGTGGGTGCCTTCCGAGTGGGATGTGAACAGGGTGGGAGCTAGCCGCCTCACCAAGTGCGAGAAACACATACCGGGTAACGCATAAGTGGGTTTAATGCAAAAGTGTATGGAACTCATTAGTGTTTAACACATAAGTGTATTTAAAGCAAAAGTGGATTTTTCCTGAGTGGGGCATGCATATGGTGGGAGCCAGCATCCTTACCATGTGTGAATTAATCATAAGTGGGTTCCGCCTGGGTGGGCCCGGGTGTCCGGCCACATGCGAGTAACATATGAGTATATTCCTCCTGTTAGGGAAGCTCTAACACCATATTCCTCCCAAAAGGGAAGGCCTATCTGTTGTGTTTAAGTAACCAAATAATTCCTTTCGCCCCACGGAATAAATTTTATACAAAAACTCAGGCTTTACCTCCCCAGCCTCTCTCTCTGCGCCGATTCCAAACGAACCCATCCCCGGCGACGGGTGACAGAGCCCCATGAGGAACAATATGATTACCCTGTATCTACCCCAGCGCTTAGAATAGTGCTCAGCACATAGTAAGCGCTTAACAAATGCTATTATTTATTCAATAGTATTTATTGAGCGCTTACTATGTGCAGAGCACTGTACTAAGCGCTTGGGATGAACAAGTCGGCAACAGATAGAGACAGTCCCTGCCGTTTGACGGGCTTACAGTCTAATCGGGGGAGACGGACAGACAAGAACAATGGCAATAAACAGAGTCAAGGGGAAGAACATCTCGTAAGAACAATGGCAACTAAATAGAATCGAGGCGATGTACAATTCATTAACAAAATAAATAGGGTAACGAAAATATATACAGTTGAGCGGACGAGTACAGTGCTGTGGGGATGGGAAGGGAGAGGTGGAGGAGCAGAGGGAAAAGGGGAAAATGAGGCTTTAGCTGCGGAGAGGTAAAGGGGGGATGGCAGAGGGAGTAGAGGGGGAAGAGGAGCTCAGTCTGGGAACGCCTCTTGGAGGAGGTGATTTTTAAGTAGGGTTTTGAAGAGGGAAAGAGAATCAGTTTGGCGGAGGTGAGGAGGGAGGGCATTCCAGGACCGCGGGAGGACATGTTATTACAAGACAATCAGACACGACGTAGTCCCTGTTCCACTGGGGTGCTCACTCTAAGTAGGAGGGAGACCAGGTATTTCATTCCATTTTGAAGATGAGGTAAGAGGCACAGAGCAGTTAAGTGGCTGGCACAAAAGTCACATAGCAGGCAAGTGGCAGAACTGGTACTAAAACCCAGGTTCCCTGGCTCCCAGGTTTGTGTTCATTCCAATCAATCATATTCATCACGTCCTTTCTTTGTGCAGAGCACCGTACTAAGCACTTTGTAGAGTACAGTAAAACGTAGTTGATAGACATGTTCCCAGCCACGCTATTTCCCTGCAATGTGTTACAATGTTTTGCTTGAGAATGTAGTTCACCATAACTCTAAATCATTTATTCTGTTCCCCTGGTTTACATGTTCACCATACAGTATCTATCTAGGTATTTTGCTGTTGCAAAACATCCCTAAACATCCTGTCTAGAGGACGAGTTGTGTTGCAATATTGATGAGAGGTGGCAACACCCTGAACATGCCCGATCTCATCTGACTTCAGAAGCTAAACAGGGTAGGGACTGGTTAGTACTTGGATGGGAGACTGCCTGAGAATACCAGCTGCCTTCTGCCCCGGCAGAGAAGCAGCGTGGCTTAGTGGAAAGAGCACAGGCTTGGGAGTCAGAAGTCGTGGGTTCTAATCCTACTCCACCACTTGTCTGCTGTGTGACTTTGGGCAAGTCACAACTTCTCTGTGCCTCAGTTACCTGATCTGTAAAATGGGAATTAAGACTGTGACCTCCACATGGGACAACCTGGTTACCCTGTATCTATGCCAGCGCTTAAAAAGTGCTTGGCACATAGTAAGTGCCTAGGAAATACCATTATTATTATTATTATTATTTTTACATTCCAGGACCCTAATACTGGGAATCTTTTCTAGCCATTTGATATGCAACTGGTGCTGAAGAGGATTTGGAAGTGGTTTATATTTGTTTGTTTTTGTTTGTTAAGGTACAGGTCTCATAGCTATTTAGGAAGCTTAACACCACTGCAGCCTTAGATCTTCAATTAGTAGGGAGTTTGATACCCAAAAGTCACCACACCTTGCTTTGTAGTCTAGTAAAACCATGGTTGATTTGTATTTTTAATTTTGTTCTTTATCTCTTTATTTGCTCTTTAACAATGTCTTGCCTCTCTTGCCCTCTCTCTTCTCCTACTACCCCCCTATGTCATTACTGGGGGTTCTCAGCCTTATGTCCTTGGCAAAAGAGCCCCCCAAAATCACTTTAGCAGGCCCAGAACTCTGGTCAGGCTCTGCTAAGTCCTAAATTCCTCTACCTATATCATTCTTCTAATTCAGTTTGGGGACCTTTTATTTTCAGGGATCCCCAAGTCCTTACACCTCTTCTGTAGCAAACACACTATGCCTGTACCCCAAGCATTTCTCTGAAGGCAAGGGGGTCACTGGGGAATAGCCTCCTACCAACATTCTGGGCTAGCTAGAGGAAACTCATGGACAAAGTGTTCCCATCTGCTCCCACAGCTTCCCACATACACATCTCCCTGGCATCCAGAGCTTCTCCTCTAGTCCCTCTTGCAAGCAGACACCAAAAACCGAGATCTCAATAATTTTTTTTTTATGGTAGTCAAGTGCTTTCTATGTGCCAGGCACTGTATTAAACACTGGGGTAGATACAAGATAATCAGGTTGGACATAGTTCATCCCATATGTTGCTCACAGTCTTAATTATCATTTTATAAATGAGGTAATGGAGGCACAGAGAAGTTAAGTGATTTGCCCAAGGTCACAAAGCAGACAAGTGAAGCAGCATGGCATAGTGGATAGAGCAAGTGCCTGGGAATCAGAAGGTCATAGATTCTAATCCTGGCTCCACCACTTGTCTGCTGTGTAACCTTGGGCAAGTCACTTAACTTCTCTGTGCCTCAATTACCTCATCTGTAATATAGGGATTGAGATTGTGAGGCCCACATGGAACAAGGGACTGTGTCCAACCCAATTTGATTGTATCCATCCCAGCACTTAGTAGAGTGCCTGGCACATTGTAAGTGCTTAACAAATGCCATTATTATTATTATTAAATGACAAAACCGGGATTAGAACCCAGGTTCTTCTGATGCCCATGTCCATGCCCTATCCACTAGGCCAAGATGCTTCTCCAAGGGAACAATGAAAATGAATCTGGTTCAAACCATCTTTCCCTGGATCTAATACAGGAATTACCCTCTGTATTTCCTTGTAGGGTATCCCAGGGCTCATGTTCCTTGGTCCTTTCTCTTCTTCTCTTAGGGCATCCCAGTTTCTAGTCTCACCTTCTCTGAGTCAATCAGATTCAGGGTCTCTCATTATTCCTTCTCCTGTTCAGGGCAGGAGCCTCTCCTCTCTGAAGTCCTACCTGCTGGACCCCAAACCTCTAGTGTAACCAAACCCTAATCTAGGATCTTCATCTCAATCCCACTATGCTCAGGGCCCATAGCATTAGCTATCTTGTTTTGCTGTCCTACTAGGCATATATCTGCTCCCTCTCATCTACTTCAACTCTCTACTTCCTCCTCAATCTTTCCCTCTGACTGAATCAGATAGGAAGCTACACTTATCTCAGAAATGAACACTACAGAGTGATTCCTACCTACCTCAGCTGGCTTTCTGTGTGGGACCAGTACAACTGGTCATCACTGCCTTTCCAGTTCACACTCTTCATTACTCTCAAGGTAAACTCCTTTGCTTCAATCTCCTCTTTCTATCAGCAACTCCTTGCCCACACCCTTCATCCTAAAAGTTCTCAAGTAATTGCTACTCTCCCTGAGTTAAATCCCACATAGTTGCAAATTCAACACACAATCCTTCCATAATACTTATGTACATTATCTCCCATTTATTTTTTCCTTCGGTCTGTAAATTAGTGTGATTCCTCCACTAGACTGAAAATTGCTTGAAAGCAGAGGCCATGTTTACTAAATCCATTGTGCTGTCCTAAGCACCTAGTACAATGATCTACACATAGTAGATAATCAATAAATGCTATTAATTGATTACCTGACAGGATATTGCTCCATCCATTTCATAGTGGGAGCAGAAGTAGCCAAATGTCATCAGTTACACAGGGTCGGGGGGTGGGGGTGGGGCACCCTCCCTATCTAGAATAATACAAAAGTCCAGAGGGGTCTTTACCCAGCCCTGTGATCAGTGTTGAGATTGTTCCTTCTGGGTGGTGATAGAAGAGAGAGAAGGAGAAGTTTCATGACAGGTTGGCACCTTTTTTGCTATGGCACTTAGGTGAAATCCTTCAAGATGATATACCAGGTCTTATATGTCTTTGGTGTGTGTGTGTCGGTGGGGAGAGGCACTGTCGGGGGTGAATGTTTGGGGAGAATGAGAAAATCATTCCTGTCCACAAAATGGGAGGCACAACTCTTCCTCACGCTACAGCTGGTGAACAGTAAGTATATTTTGGGATCCAGCCAGCAGGGACAAGTGGTTGTATGCACAAAAAATCTACTCCAGGAGCAACTGACAGTTCTCTGCCCACTTTTCAATATCCTCTCCATGCCTTAGTGAGAGATATATTGAGGAGAAACAAGTCTAATGGCAACACTGTATTTTCCAGCTTCAAGAACCAAAAAAAGACATGTTGTTAAGGGGACAGTAAAGCAGAGGCATACCCATTCCATTCTTACCTTGGGCAGTGGCTAGCAAGTGGAAGACACTCTGTTACTAGTCAAAACTGACCTGTGCCGGGCAGCAGCGGTATGGGGAGAGTATAAGGCAGAGACTCAAGTTTACTGTGTGGATAGAGGCAATGGTGAACAACTACCATACTTTACAAGAAAACTCTATGGATACACTTCCAGAACGATTGCAGGTGGAGGTGCGGCATTCTGGGAAAGATGTGTCCACTTAATTTATTATTATGGTATTTGTTAAGTGCTATGTGCCAAGCCCTGTTCTAAGCGCTGAGATAGATACAAGGTAATCAGGTTGTCCCGTATGGGGCTCACAGTCATAATCCTCATTTTATAGATAAGGTAACTGAGGCAGAGAGAAGTGAAGAGAATTGCCCAAGGTCACACAGCAGACAAGTGGTGGTAGGATTAGAACCCACGTCCTCTGACTCCCAGGCCCTTACTCTTACCACTAGGCCATGATGCTTCTCTTGTCCATAGCAAATCTATGGTTGGAGATGACTCAACAACATAAGACAAACAAAATTTTGTTTTTATAAAATGAGTGAACACTGGAAGTATTGGAATAGAAGTCTGAAGTCTGACCTAATTTCTCTCTCCAGAATTCCTGGAATATCTCTTTAGAGGTGTCAAAATGAATAACATCAATCAGTGAGTGGTATTTTAGTGCTTACTGTGAACTAAGCACTGTACTAGCTACTTTGGAGAGAACATTACAGTAGAGTTGATAGGTATGTTCCTTGCCCATGAAGAACAAATTGACAGTTCAAAAGAAGCTAGGATTAGATCTTAGGTTAATCCAAAATATATTTTCTTATTCAGTTTTAAGACTATTAAAAGGATAATTGTAAGTTACTCTTTAGTAGACGCACTGTGCGAGAATAGGCAGTTTCTATTTAACTCTCCAAAGCATCACTAACTGGACAATGATATCTCCCATAACCATCAGCTCAATAGACACTGAATCTCTTGAAGTGAGTCTTGCGGGTGGAAGCAAATTTAATAATTGCAATATATCTATCGATAAACTATTAGGCAGACTTGTTGAGGCACTGATTGAAGGAGCTGATGCAAAGCATTGTTGGAAAAAAAATCCACCCTACTCTCATAAGCAAGGATAGTCAGACTTCTGCAGAGTTTCCAGAATGGAATATGGATACAGGGAGAACAGTAGCCTAAAATGAAAATATGCAAAGTGGAATGCTAAAGAGGAAGCTCAGATTCTTGAAATAAAATATGGCAGGTATTTCACCTACTGGAAGATGCCCAGATGAGCTCATAGCAAGTGATTTACTTCAATACAGAAATTAATGAAACATAAAACAAGGTTCAGGGATCCATTACCTGATACAAAAATGGTCAATTGCTAGAATCTTCCCTTTTACATCAATTCCCAAAAGTAATTGAATAAAGACACCTATAGAACTAAGATTTTTGCCAGTGTTTTTTTGATAATAAAAATGGATAGAAAAATAATTTATTTGAAAATGGAGAAACAAGTGAAGCCTGAAAATATAATTCTCTGCAATATGGACACACCTTGGAGTAAGTGTATATAATTCACCTTTCTCTAATAAATCCCTTGGGTCACATTGCCCAGCAGGTAGTATTCCCCTTGTGATGAAACATGTTAGTTGGGCCTGTCTCAATCTACAGGGATGGAGTGTTCTAGAAAATGCTTAAAACAATTATTTTTGGGAATTAACTCTATCCCTTCATTTGCTTGCCTGAGTTGTAGGGAAGACATTTTCTGGAAAAATTATCCCCCTGACTGAAGAGATTTAGTGTAATAACTGACTGAATTTCACAAGGATCATGGTTCACAAGATAATGAAGGTAGCCCCTCAGTGAAGAGACGAAGTGCCTGCCCCTTCCTGGTAAACTGGGAAACTAGGAATGGCTGAGAGTCCCTACAGGTAGTATTCCTGAACAGTTATTCTTAGATTATTGTCTGAAGACCTTGAATTTGAACTGAAAGGATACCAAGTCAATCTGATGTTATGGGACAGAGAGACTATGTTTTATGAATTCCCCCAAAGATTGGCTATGATAAAATCAGCTTTAGCAAGTAACTAGTCTCATTTTGTATTTTAGCCAGGTTCAGTTCCAACACTGTTAGCAAACAGGGATGGGATGACTACCAAATCAACCTCTCCAGTCCTAAACTTCTTCTCTGCATTTCCTTCTGCTTTAAGACATCTTTAGTTGGCTATGCCACTGATACCTGAAACCTAACATGCCCCAAACAGAACTCCTCATATTTCTCCCCAAACCTTATCCTTACCACAATTTTTCCATCACTGTAGACATCACCATCTTCCATCTCACAAGCTCTCAACTCATCTCTTTTAGTGGGTTCTAATCCAACCTCTGCTGCTTGTCAGCTGTGTGACTTCGGGCAATTCACTTAACTTCTCTGTGTCTCAGTTACCTCATCTGTAAAATGGGGATTAAGACTGTGAGCCCCATGTAAGACAACCTGATTCCCCTGTGTCTACCCCAGCGTTTAGAACAGTGCTTTGCACATAGTAAGCGCTTAACAAATACCAACATTATTATTATTATTATTACCTTGTATCTACCCCAGCGCTTAAAACAGTACTTGGCACATAGTAATCGCTTAACAAATACCAGCATTATTATTATTTCATGCAACCTATGCATTCAATCTGTCATGAAATCCTATTTGTTCTATCTTTACAACATCTCTAGAATCCACCCCTTCTGCTCCATTCAAACTGTTTCTGGACTGCTCCAAGTAGTTACAGTAGCTCCCCTTATCTACTGATAAGCAGCGTGAAGAAGCTGAGAAGCAGCTCAGAAGCTGAGAAGTTGAGAAGCAGCGTGGCTCAGTGGAAAGAGCACGGGCTTTGGAGTCAGGGCTCGTGAGTTCGAATCCCAGCTCTGCCACTTGTCGGCTGTGTGACTGTGGGCGAGTCACTTGACTTCTCTGTGCCTCAGTTCCCTCATCTGTAAAATGGGGATTAAGACTGTGAGCCCCACGTGGGACAACCCGATTCCCCTATGTCTACCCCAGCGCTTAGAACAGTGCTCGGCACATAGTAAGCGCTTAACAAATACCAACATTATTATTATTATTATTACTGTATCAGTCTCCTCAACAACTTCCCAGCTTCAATCAATTAATCCATCGATGGTATTTTTTGAGCATTTAGCTCATAGCTTCCATTTTCTCCCCTCTCCAGGCCATGCTTTAGTTCTGCCCATGTATCACCATTCCTCAAGTGCCTCCAGTCATTGCTTATCCATCTCTGCATCAAACAGAAACACCAGTGAATTCAAGGTACACAATTGGCTCTCTTCCATTTACTTACTCTTGTTCTTCTCCCACAACTCACCCCACACAGTTCTCTCTTAATGGCAATCTGCTTAATTTACTTCAATATTTTCTCTCTCACAATCAACCACTTGCTCATGTCCTTCATCCCCTCAGCACTGTACTTGTCTGCTCAACTGTATATATTTTCATTACCTTATTTATTTTGTTAATGAAATGTACATCGTCTTGATTCTATTTAGTTGCCATTGTTTTTACGAGATGTTCTTCCCCTTGACTCTATTTATTGCCATTGTTCTTGTCTGCCTGTCTCGCCCAATTAGACTGTAAGCCCGTCAAACGGCAGGGACTGTCTCTATCTGTTGCCGACTTGTTCATTCCAAGCACTTAGTACAGTGCTCTGCACACAGTAAGTGCTCAATAAATACTATTGAATGAATGAATGAACTCCCTTTCCACTCACTTTAATTCATTTAATTCATGTATTCATTGAATCAGATTTATTGAGCACTTACTGTGTGCAGAGCACTGTCAGCTCTAGGGACAGTTCAATAGAATGATAGATACATTCCTTGCTCACAATGAGTTCACAATCTAGAGGCAGACAGTCATTGATACGATTCAGTACAATAAATTACAGTATGTACATAAGTGCTATGGGGTTGGTGTGGTGGGGGGGAAATGGGGCTCTTAGTCTGGAAAGGCTTCTTGGAGGAGATGTTCTTTCAGTAGGGATTTGAAGTGGGGGGAGAGTAAATGTCTGTCAAATTTGAGGTGGGAGGACATTACAGGACAAAAGCAGGACTTGGTCTAGGGGTCATTGGTGAGATCGGCGAGATCGAAGCATAGTGAGAAGGTTAGCATTAGAGGAGCGAAGTATGTAGACTAGGTTGTAGAAGGAGAGTAGTGAGGTGAGGTAGGAGGGGACAAGGTGATGGAGTGCTTTAAAGCCAATGGTGAGGAGTTTTTGTTGGATACAGAGGTGGCTGGGCAACCACTGGTGTTTTTTTGAGGAGCAGGGTGATGTGTCCAGAACGTTTTTGTAGAAAAATTATCCAGGTAGCAGAGGGAAGTATGAACTGGATTGGTGAGAGACAGGAGGCTGGGAGGTCAGCAAGGAGGTTGATGCAGTAATCCAGAGGGATAGGATGAGTGATTGTATTAATGTGGTAGTATTTTGGATGGAGAGTAAAGGGCAGATTTTAGTGATGTTGTGAAGGTGGGACTTACAGGATTTAGTGATGGATTAAATATATGGGTTGAACAAGAGAGGAGTCAAGGATAATGCCAAGGTTAAGGGCTCGAGAAACAAGAAGAATGATGGTGCCATCCAGTGTGATGGAAAATCAGGAGGAGGACAGGGTTTGGATGGAAAGATAAGGAGTTCAGTTTTGGACATGTTAAGCTTGAGGTAATGGGTTGACATCAAAATAGAGGTGACTTGAAGGCAAGAGGAAAAGTGAGATTGCAGAGAGGGAGAGAGATCAGGGCTGGAGGTGTAGAATAGGGTGTCATCTGTATAGAGGTGGTAGGTGAAACCTTGGAAACTCTCCAAGGGAGTTGGTGTAGATGGAGAATAGAAGAGGACCCAGAACAGAACCTTGAGGGACCCCCACAGTTAGGGGTTGGTAAGCAGAGGAGGACTCCACAAAGAAGACTGAGAATGAATGCCAGAGAGATAAGAGGAGAACCAGAAGAAGACAGTGTCAGTGAAACCAAGGTTATATAAAGTTTCCAGGAGAAGGGGGTGGTCAACAGTGTCAAAGGCAGCTGAATGGTCGAGGAGGATTAGGATGGAGTAGAGGCCATTGAATTTGGCAAGAAGGAGATCACTGGTGACCTTTGAGAGGGTAGTTTCTGTGGAGTGAAGGGAATGGAAGCCAGACTGGAGGGGGTCAAGGGGAGAATTGAAGGAGAAGAATGTGAGACAGCTGGTATAAATGACTCACTCGAGTTTGGAGAGGAATGGTAGGAGGGAGATGGGGCGATAACTGGAGGGAGTCATGGGATCAAGGGGTTGTTTTTTTTTTTAGGATGGGGAGACATCGGCCTGTTTGAAAGTAGTGGGTTGGAAGCCATTGGAGAGCAAACGCTTGAAGATGGCTGTTAGGGAAGGAAAGAGGAAGGTGGCGAGAGTTTTGTTAAGGTCTTTAGGAATGGGGTGGGATGCACAGATGGAAGGGATGGCTTTTGAGACGAGGCAGGAGATCTCCTTTAGAGATACTGCTGGGAAGGATGGGAGAGTTGAAGAAGTGGCTGAAAGGGGGCGGGCCTGAGAAAGGGCAGGGGCATTTTAGGCAGCTCATGCCTGAGAGGTCAATTCAAACCCAGGAGTCAACACCTTGAAACATGGGTAACAGAAGAGCAGAAATGGACCTAAAACTTTTTCATGGCAATTTCAGTGAAAGCCACATGAAATTTTACTTATGGCTATCAAAATGTAATGAAATTCCAAACAAAAATTTCTTTTATATGAAATATGGTTTTAAACCATGCCAGATGGATTGCAGTGGCATTCTTTGAGTTACTGATTGATGCCATTTCTCTGTCAAGGTTTTAAATAAAACCCTGGTACCCTGTTCTGTCCCATTCCAGTCCAGCTTATGGGCCTCCAGAAATCTTGATCCTGCCTGATTGCTAAGCAACTATAGTATTCACTGCAGTTGTCAGCTGTTGCTACTATTCTTCTCCTCGAGCCTCCCCTGTGACACTGTATTGCTGTGCACATTGCCACTGATCTCTCTTGATTGCTTGATCTGATTTCTTTCTTCCATCTGCCACACATAATCAATTTCAAAAGGCAAAACAAACATAAATTATTATGAGACTCTTTTACCTGACTCTTGCACTGGAAATGATGACTTTACTATCCCTAATATGATAAATATCAATGTAGATAGCTCTGAACATTTCTAATTATTTTATCTTTACCAGTACACCATATATACTCTCATTATTTCAATTAATTTACAATGAAGCTAGGACAGATGTTTGGTTTTACCTCTGATTGTAGAGCAAAACAATCACAAAATGTATTGAAAATTTGAAAGTACAGTATCTTCAGGGTAAATTCTATGCAAGTTCTGATAAAGTCCACTATATTAATCATTAGGAAATCTGGCTTATCCTCAAAATTCCTTTGCCATATGGACTTGTAACTAAATTTCTTTTAGTTATAGAGTACAAAACATAAAAACAGCATTTAAATGAATCAAGATGTAGATCCGATAACATAGAATGGACAATTAATGCCTGAGGTATTGAGATGCATATTCTTTATGATTTATTAGAGCACAAAACTGCTGCTGATTGATTGGTGGCTCCTCTCTTCACAAAGAGGAGTGAGTTGTTAAATCTCACTGCTTCCTTCCTCTTCTTCAGTCTAGCCCCCCTTAACTTCACAAAAAATCTGCTGCCTTTAAAGTTACCAGTTTCTTGATAGTTAACATGTAGTATGGCATAGTGGATAGAGCACGGGCCTGGGAGTAAGAAGGTCATGTGTCTGCTGTGTGACCTTGGGCAAGTCACTTCTCTTCTCTGGGCCTCAGTTACTTCATCTGTAAAATAGAGATTGAGAATGTGAGCCCTATGTGGGACAGGAAATGTGTCCAACCCGACTTACTTGTGCCCACCCAGAGCTTAGTACAGTGCCTGGAATATTGTAAGCACTTAGAAATTCCACAATTATTATTACTATTATTAAAAGAGTTCCACTACTCAGAAAAGTTTACCAATATCCTGATAAAAAATTAGATTATATGGATGCTTACATCAGAAATGGAGAGGCTTTGTATTATTTCTTCCCCAACACTAATAGAGTGAAGCAGTTTGCGATGTTAATGAAAGACCTTGACTTACTCAGCCATGATTGCTTATATATTGAATGTTCAGCTCATGTTTTCCCTCTCCTCAAGAATTCCAGTAGTTGCCCATCCACCTCTGCATCAAACGGGAAGTCCTTACCACCAGCTTTTAAGCACTCAATCATCTTGCCCCTTCCTACCTTACCGCGCTTCTTCCCTACTACGACCTAGCCGGCACACTTCACTTCTCTAATGTTAATGTAATCATTGAACCTCAGTTTCATCTGTCTTGTCACCTGCCTCTTTTCCATGTCCTGTCTCTGGCCTGGAACACCCTCTCTTTTCATATCTCACAATCACTCTCCACACTTTCAAAGCCTTCTTGAAAGTACATCCCCTCCAAGAGGTCTTCCTTGACTAAGCCCTCAGTTTCCTTTTCTTCTTCCCCTTCCTTCTGCATCATCCTTGCACTTGGATTTGCTCCCTTCACTCACCTCTCCCTTATCCCCAAAGAACTTATGTACATGTCAGTAATTTATATTAAAATCTGTAAACTTGCTGTGGGCAAGGAATGTCTACCAACTCTGTTCTACTTTACTCTCCCAAGCTCTGTATACCGAAAGTGCTCAGTGACTATGATTGATTGATAGTTATATTTGATATACAGAGAAAAATGTTGCTATTTGGCCACCATAAAATCCTATTACCCAGCATATCCCCTGTTCCATTACTCTGTAAAATCACTGTCGGTTAAATGAACCCCGTGGAGGGGTTTACAATGTTTTAATCCATCTTGATTGGGATGAAACCTCCCTGGGGACTGTTACTAATCTGTTTAACAAACATGTTCTCACTTGGTCAATAACTGAGCTTCTTTTCCAAGCAGATGCCTCTTCTTTTTCTGTATTGACTCTTTTGCTAATGTGATTATCAAGTAGTACTTTCTGTATGCTAGGTAGGACAAGTCACTTCACCTCTCTGTGCCTCAGTTACCTCATCTGTAAAATGGGAATTAACTGTGAGCCTCCCGTGGGACCATCTGATTACCCTGTATCTACCCCAGCGCTTAGAACAGTGCTCTGCACATAGTATGTGCTTAACAAATACCAACATTGTTATTGTTAGGTGATAATATTTATGGTCAAGTGTCTGCAGGTGTGGCAGATAAGATCAGTCTTCTATTGACAATCTTTTCCACATCATGAACATGTTCAGATTGTCCCTTGCTGCCTTGCTGAATGTTTACTCATGTTGACACATGCAACTTTTCTTTCCAAAACCACTGCTCCAAGATATTTATTCATTCATTCTTCAATAACATTTATTGAGCACTTACTGTGTGAAAAGCATTGTATTAACTTTTTTGGAGAGTACAATATAACAATAGACACATTCCCTGAGTACTGCATAACAAGCTGACTTGACTTGTGTTGCTAACTACCCTTCCCTGCTTTGTTGCATCTTTTAATCTTTGCTTCACTGTCTCTATAATGAGCTTTTTCTGTTCACCTTTTCTAAGAGACCATTATTTAAGGATCTTCATCTATTTGGCTTAATTGCACTAAAAATAAATATGTGATATTGTGATCATTGAATGTATTGTCAGCAATAGATATAGTTCTCACAAACATGAAGAAGTGTGAGCACTCATCCTCATTTGTGTGTTTAGCTTGCCAAATGAGGACTGGCATATAACCTAACTGTCAGGATTTTACTGATTTTTTTAGTGATTCAGCATAATATGCACAGTCATCAGCATATAGGATTCAGTCAATTATATTCAATCATATATATTGAGTGCTTATTATGTGCAAAGTATTATACTAAGCATATGGGAGAGTACAATACAACAGAATTAGCAGACATGTTCTTGTCCATAATGAGCTTACAGTCTAAAGGAACTGTGGTATGAGTAAATGATTCAAGGATAATAATAATAGTAATAATGACAATAACGATAAGGAGGAAAATAGTGTTTATTAGAAGTTAAAATGTACCAAGCACCATACTAACTAAGCACTGGGTAAATAGCAGAAGTAGTCATTATTGAGCACTTATTGTGAGCAATGCACTGTACTAAGTACTGGGAAAGAGTATACAAGTGGGAATTAGGTGTAGACCCTGTCCCACATGAGCCTTGTATTCAAATTAGGAGGTAGTGAGATATATTCCCTCTTTTAAAGATAAGTAACTGAGGCACAGAGAAGTTAAGTGACTTGCCCAAGATTACACAGCAAGCAAGTGGCAGAGCCAGGTTTAGAACCCAGTTCCCTGAGTCCCAGGCCTGTACTCTTAATACTAAGCCACACTACTTCTCATGTTGATAAATAGAAAGTGTTTTCCAGAGATTTTCCAAGAGGAATTGGAATTTCATTCTGCTACCTGCCTCAAGATCCCTCCTTGTACCACTGAGCGTATCTGTATAGAATAGGCTTATTCTAGTAGTAATGGTGAAGTGACAAAAGCACTACCATCCTGACCCATTATGTTATAACAATGTAACCTTAGAATCTTGATAAACTTTCCATGGGAGTTAATCTTAGTAGTTATTGGAGCCCAGGTCTATGGATAGTATCAATTGGTTTCATAAAATTAAATCACCATGTAGAGGATTTGATGTAATTTATTGCATTTTATGTGACTTACTGCATAGATCCCATCTGCTGTGGCCTAAAACCATTTTGTAATTCTGGAATAGCAGGACTAATGATGTTCTTCAGGAATCTGTTCAAAGAATCACTGGATAGAGTCTTTCCAGTAAAGAAGAGTAGTGCAGTCCTAAATTAGTTTCCAGAATCAATTCTATCCCTTTCTCCTTAAAGTTGGTGGGGGTGATGATAATAATTATTATTATTATGGTATTTGTTAAGTGCTTTCCATGTACCAAGCACTGTTCTAAGTGCTGGGGTAGATCAAGGTAATAAGGTTGTCCCATGTAAGCCTCACAGTCTTAATCCCCATTTTACAGATGAGATAACTGAGGCACAGAGAAGTTAAGTGGCTTGCCCCAGATCACAAAGCAGACAAGTAGCAGAGACAGGATTAGAATCCACTTCCTCTGACTTCCAAGCCCATGCTCTTTCTACTAAGTGATGCTGCTTCTCCTAATAATAATGATGTCAAAGTTATAGACTTTGGGAACAAGGTAGTGTGGTGGTGATATCAAAAGATAAGACAGGTATAAGGGCTGGTTTGGGAGGGGAAAATAAATTTAGTTCTTGGCACATTGAGTATGTGTTGTGGGGATGGCTACATGGCTATGTCCTGGAGCCAGGAAGAAATAGGTTAGGTCCAGGGCTAGAGAAGTAGATTTCAGAGTCACCTGGGTAGAGTTGGATGAGAGTAGTTTTTATTATTATTATTATTTTTATTACCTTAATCTTTTATAAGGCCATGTAACTGTGAGAAATCACAGACCAAGTTATAGTTCTCATACTTAGTTTTCAGTGGAAGTTGTGAAATATTATTTGATATGGGGTTCAGAACCCTTTCTACCTATATGAGTGAGAATTCTGTCAATTTTATTTAACAGTTTATAAAGTAAAAACCTATTTTCAGCTTCCTAAACCACCTTATTGAAAACCACTGAGTAAGGCATCTAAACACAAAGCAGTCACAGTTAGCAAAAGTGGCAAGAGTCTAATATTAGCTACAACTAGCAAATACTAGTGAAGAAACAGTTGCCATGCGTCATTATAATTAAATGAAAATGGAAAGGATTGCTCTTAAGAATTTACAGATAGGAGAAGAAGGGAGTATGGATATGTGCATAAATGCAGTGCAGTAATAATAATGATGATTATGGTATTTGTTAAGTGCTTACTTTGTGCCAAGCACTGTTCTAAGCGCTGGAGTAGTAACAAGCTAATCAGGTTTTCCCATGTGGAGCTCACAGTCTTAGTTCCCATTTTACAGATGAGGTAACTGAGGCACAATAAAGGTAAGTGGCTTGCCCAAGGTCACATAGCAGAAAAGTGGCAAAACTGGGATTAGAACTCCTATCCCCTGGCTCCCAAGCCCTTGCTCTTTCCCAAGCCACACTGGTATCAAAGGCTCAGGGATAAGGAATTAAGTGCATAGGTGATCAGAAAGGAAGGTAGGGTTGGAAAGATGAGAAATAAATCAGTAAAGACTTTTCTGAGGAGACATGATTTTATTAGTACTTATTAGTCTGCTAGAGATTGTAAAACAAGATTATGTAACGATCACAGGTGGAAATTTCAACCTTTTAAAAAATATACTATGTATAATTTTCATTCATAAAGAAATTAAGCTCTGAATTATTTTTATCATCATCATAATTTCTATCAACAATACTTTTCAAGCAATGTCTCTTTGAGCACATCATGTTATGTTTTTGTGGAACACACAGTACAAGTATAAAGATGTGATTCCTATCTTTGAAAAACTTACCGTCTAATGGAGAAAACAAGTAACTACAAATTCATGGATGGACAACAGTTAAAAATGGAATAAGAATAATAATTATGGTATTTCTTAAGCACTTACTATGTGTCTAGCACTGTTTTAAGCACTGGGGTAGATGCAAGGTAATCAGGTTGTCCCATGTGGGGCCCACAGTCTTAATCCTCATTTTACAGATAAGGTAACTGAGTCACAGAGAAGCTAAGTGGCTTGCCCAGTATCACACAGCAGACAAGTGGCAGAGGCGGCATTAGAACCCAAGTCCTTTGACTCCCAAGCTTGTGCTCTTGTTGCTTAGAATGGAAATCAATAATAAATGTCTAGAAAAATAACTCAAAGCAAACAGAGTGCATATGAGTGCCAAGATGGCTGAGGGAAGTTGTTAGTGGCATAATTAGTAGTTTTTAATAATAGCAATAATTATAGTGTTTATAAAGTAGATATTATTGCCAAGCAGTATGCTAAGTAGATAAAAATGAATCAGAGCAGACCTAATTGCTTTTCACATGAGGCTAATCATCAAAGAGGAAGTGAGAATAGGTATTTTGGTTTCATTTTGCAGATGAGGAAATTGAGGCTTAGATAAAATGTGGTGTTTCCAAGATCACACTTAACACAGAGTGATATGGGCTCACTTATAATGTTGAGCACTTGTACAGTACTGCACACAGTGAGTTCTCAGTAAATAACATTAATTGATCATGCAGCGGACTTGGATTCTTGCCAAGTCCCATGTTCTATAGTAGTAGTTGTAAACATGGGTATTAAGCTGTTTTCTGAGTGTCATGCACTGTACTGAGAACTTGGGAAAAGCAATAAAAACAAAAGACTTGCTCTCTTTCCACAGGGAGTTACATACAATAATGTAAGAGATAGATTTAGAATAGCAACTATCTACCTCCTTGAAAAAGTGGCTTTATAGAAGGGCTTTCAAGGACTGTAGAGGGATGGTTTGGGCAGTGAGTTAGTTAGAAAGATTTGAGCATATCCACAAAGGAAGAATTGAGATGAAAGGACAATTATGACGTTGCCTGGGAGCAGTGAAAAGCGTGAGCTGGAATATTGTGGGAGAAATGAAAAGATATGTCAGAGGGAGCCAGCTGGACAAGAGTTCTTATTTTATGTGAAAAGTCACTGAAGAGAGGTAGTGATGTGGGGAGATAGAGATTTTAGAAAGATGGTACCTGCACCTGTAGAATAGATCAAAGAGGTGAAAGACTAGAAGCCAGAAATCCAGTAAGAAGGCAATCACAGTATTCCAATCAGGAAGTTATGAGGGCTTGTAATATTTCAGGGTTGTTTTTTTTGGAGTTTTCTAACATGGGAAGAAGAGACAAATATATGAAGTATTAAGAGGAAGGACTAACAGGATTTAGAGAAAGATTGAAATTAGGAGGTTGTGCAGACTTGTGGAATTAGAAGTGTGGTGTTTTTTTGGTAGGATAACTAGAAGAGAGGGTTTAGGAGGAAAGAAGATGGTTTATGTTCTGAATGTGTTAAATTATGAAAGTGCCAATTGGTTATCCAAAATAGGGTTGTCTGAAGTGCAGAAGAGATGTGGGATTAGGGCTAAAACTATAAAACTGATATACTTTTTTGATTTGGGAATCAAATATTTCAATGGAAATGAAGGATGAATTATGATGCATATCAGAGCATTCTAAAGATCTTGGTAACTTAGTCAATCGATCGGTTTAATAAAGCTTTGGTCTCTGAATTCTTGTTCAAAGTAATCTATACTTAATGCTTTTTTATGCTTCCCCAACACTTCTTAGTACAAACTGGCTTTTCATTTTCCTAGTTTTCAGAAGAAACTGTGTTCTCATCTTGAAACAGCCGAAAAGACTAAGTACCTAGGCAGAAAGTGATGTGTGTGAGATCCATGTAGAAAATGTGTTCCAGTTCTACAATAAAAAAAACTTCATGTCTGCCCTACATACACAGTGAAATATCGAGTTGCTAGCTACATTGCAGAGTGAGCCTGGAGTATGCATTGTTTCTAGTGCCTGCTTTGTCGGTGATAACTATTGGAAGCTTCCCTGGCACATGCCCTGGTTGCCCTAGTCCTTATGTCAGGATTAGGTGATCTTAGTCTTTACCCAAGAGATGGAAAGACCCAAGAAAGGAGAGGGTCATGCCTAAGGACATTAAATTAATGTCATGGTCTCTTCCAGCATTCCAAGCAGTTCTACCATAAATGCCTTACTGTCCATGCTTACTGTCACTACTTCCAAAGGCCAATACAACTGAGGCTTAGGATTCTGGCTGGGAAGCCAAGCTGTTCACAATGTAAAGAAGCCAAACAATGATAGAAACCTGAAGCCTGAATTCTAGAACTGTTTAGCAACTATTGAGGCACAAGACAATCAGAGAATGAGTAAAAAAGTTCATTCAAACAGCCTTAGCCTCCAGGAAACTACATCCCAAAGTTCAAAAATACTGCACTTTCCATAATCTCCAGAAATGTAAAGCTTCTAAAATAATTAGCCTGGATAATAATCAGGATGCTTGAGTGTATCAATCAATCAGTAAATCAATTGTATGTGCTGAGAAATCATGGATGAGATAAATGAGATTGAATATAGTGAGCAGGTTAGTGTTAGAGGAGCAAAGTGTGTGGCCTGAGTTGTAGAAGCAGAGTAGTGAGGTGAGGTAGAAGGGGGCAAGGTGACTGCATGGTTTAAAGCTGTTGGCAAGGAGTTTCTGTTTGATGTGGAGGTGGATGGGAAACCACTGGAGGTTGTCCACTTGAGGAGTAGACAAACATGGACTTTATATTTTTGTAGAAAAATGATCTGGGCAGAAGAGTGAATTATGGACTGGAGTGGGGCGTGACAGGAGGCAGGGAAGTCAGCAAGGAGCCTGATAGAGTAAACAAGATGCAATAGGATAAATGCTTGGATTAACATGGAAGTAGTTTGGAAGGATAGGAAAAGATAGATGTTGTGAAGGTTGAACTGACAGGATTTAGTGGTAAATTGAATGTGTTGGATAAATGAGTGAGAGAAATCAAGTGTAATGCCAAGGTTATGGGCTTTAAGACAGAAAGGATGGTGGTGATGTCTACAGTAACAGAGAGACAAGGGGAAGGATTTGTGTTGGAACATAAAAATTTCTGTCTTGGACATGCTATATTTGATTTGATGGCAAGGCATCCAAGTATAGAGATGTCTTGAAGAGAGGGGAAAATGTGAGATGGCAGAGAGGGAGAGAAATCAGGGCTGGAGATGTAGATTTGGGGTAGGTGAATCCATGGGAGTGAATGAGTATTACAAGGGAGTGAGTACAGATGAAGGATAACTGAACCCAGAGGGACACCCACAGTTAGGGGATGAGAGGCAAAGTAGGAGTCCATGAAAGAGACTGAGAATAAGCAGAGAGAGAGAGATAGGAGTAGAACCAGGAGAGGACAGTTTTATTGAAGCTGAGGTTGGTTAGTGTTTGTAGAAGGGGGTGGTCAGTGATGCTGAAGCTAACTGAGAGATCAAGTAGGATTAAGATGGAGTATAGGCCATCGGATTTGGCATGAAGATAATATCTGTGACCTTTCAGAGAGGGGTTTCCATGCAGTGATGGGGACAAAAGTAAGATTAGAGGGAGTCAAGGAGACAATTGGACAAAGTTTGAAATTAATGAGAAGGAAGTTCTGTTTTCTCTAATTCTTCATGGTCTTATCCCCTTTGAAGTGTCTTCTCTAGCACATTCCACTTGATGAATCAGCAGTACATATTCTCAGAATCAAGGCAGCTGTATATTTTGAGAAGTAAGTCTATTTAAATATGAATATTTGCTAGTGCACTTATAGAAATCGGTGTTTTTATTTAAGCTTGCATAGTTATTTATATTTAGCCACTATTGAGGCACAGGACAAATCAGAGTAAAAAAGCTCTACAGGTATGAATTTCATGTAGACAATACATGAAAGAGAAGGGAAAAGGGAATTGAAATAAAGGAAACTATAGAATGGTGGAATCATGGTATCAAGTACTGGTCAAGTAAGCTCCTTTGGACTGAGAATATATCACTTCTATATTTTATACTTCCCAAGTGCTTAAATCAGTGGATTGCTCCCAATGTGTGCTGAAAAATTCTATTACTATTTTCTGCTTATCTTTTGGATTTTCGGGGCAGGAGGATTCAAGCTTCAGCTGTGAAGAACCATGCAATATTCTTCCTAGGCTAAGAATGATACAATGATAACAACTGTCCACAGTTTGGCCTGTGTTTGTCATGTACTATATAATGTCAGCTCATTTTGTCCAGGGAGTATGTCTACCAAATTTATTGTTTTGTACTCTCCCAACAGCTTAATGAAGTGCACTGAACAAAGTAAGCATGCAGTAGATATCATCAATTAAATAGCCTTAAATGTGGCTTATCACACATACTTTTCCCATTATTTTGACCCATATACCACTTTAAACCTTTTCATTTGGTTTACCAGAGAAAACATAATGTTTCTAAATCACTTCATGTTGCCTGAGAGAGGTTTGAATAGCATCTGATGCAAATTTATTGCTTTTATTGAATCAATTTTCCCAGTTTTTTAACAATCAAAATAAGATGCATATGTATGACTGAGATTTTAGATTTTAAAATAAGATATGCTATGACATTAAAATTCATCCAAATTTTTATCCACATTTATTTAAATTAAAATCCTACTAACACATTCAAATGTTATGGCTTTATTCTCTGCAGATCCTTTCAGAAAAATTCAAATAGAAATTCTAATAGGAATTCAATGATGATTATATTGCTGTTAAACTTTTTATTTTTCTGTTAACAAAAAAAACCCAAAAATCTAAATGAAGCATGTTTAATCATCCTGATCTTCTCATTTAAGAGTGAAAAATAAAAACCAAATGGCCCATAGGTGAACTGCCAAAATGCCCATCCACAGCAATGGTATTAAAAATGAAATGTCACTCTTAAAATGGAAACTGCTAGTGCAGTAGTGATGTTTAATGACATTTCCTATCCATTTATGGCTTATATCTTTCCTTGTTTGCTTAGACATCCTGATTTAGTTGAAAGCGTGCAGCAGTGTGAGCTTAGATAAAGGATTTTGAGGAAACAGACTTTAAGTGGTTTGGCTTAGAATTAGAATTAGAATTTTGTGTTAACATGGTTATTTTGGGCCTTGTAACTCATAAACATTTCACTGGTATGATTTTACCAAATTTGCAGATGTGGCAACTGAAGCACAAGACAGTTGAAGGGCTTCTCCAAATGCCACAATTCAGGAGAAGTAATTCAAAATCAAAGATACAAGCAAGTCATAACAGTCAAAACAATGCACTGCAAGTGACAGATATAATGTGGTAAATTTTGACTGTTGTATATGCACATGATGGAAAGGCCTATCATCATCAGGATATTTAGTCAAGTGCTTATTAGGTGCAGGGCATTGTTCTAGGAAAATAGAGACTTTACAGAAGAATAAGAAGATATGACTTACTCTCAGTGATTTTTCAATCTAAGACAGAAATACATAATATTCAATCCATCAATGATATTTATTGAGTGATTATGTGCAGAGCACTGTACTAAAAGCTTGGGAAAATAAAATACAACAAAGATAGCAGACACCTTTCCTTCCCACAATGAGCTTAAAGTCTAGAAGGGGAGACAGATATTCGTATAAATAAATGATTTAAGATATATAATTACAGATATGTACCTATGTGCTCTGGTGTTCTGAGTGGGGTGAATACCAAATTCGCGAAGGGTACAGATCCAAGATACTATTGTGATTTATTACCATTGATTTTTTGAGGTTTTTTTTTTTGTTTGCTTGTTTTTTTGATGGTATCTGTTAAAGGTTTACTTTGTGTTAAGCACTTTTCTAAGGGCTGGGATAGACAAAAGCTAATCAGGTCAGTTATAGTAGCTACTCCACTTGGGGCTCCCAGTTTAGGTAGGAGGGGCAATAGGTATTGAATCCCATTTTGCAGTGGAGGAAACTGAGGCAAGTAAAGTGATTTTCTCAAGATCACACTTCAGGCCAAGTAGTGGAGCCAGAAATAGAACTCAGGTCCTCTGGCTCCCAGACCCATAATTTATTCACTAAGCCATTGTGTTTCCCAGGTTTTTTTCAGTCTTCTCTTTGCATGGGATCCCTTGCCTCTATAATTCCTCTCATGGGTTTTAATGTTTGTTTTTAATGTACATGTAGAAATGCATTCAGAAATTTTTAATGGCTAGAAGAGTGAAGCAGTTTCCCTGTCAAGATAATTGGGCAGTCAATCTGTTAAGTATTTGGTTGGGATACTCAAATGGGGATACTTGATCCTAATAAAAAAAAAAACACAGGTTGAAATATTATACCAACTACAATGAAGAGTAATACAGAGTAGTAGAAATTAATGAGCCAGATCCTCTCAGTTTGTAAATAATTCACTAGCTGAAACATGACACCGTGGGAAGTTGTGCTGATTTTTTTAGCCACTGGGGTAATGATTCATAAATCACTACTGAAATACATTGAATAGTATTCTAGTGGATCCCAAAGAGACTTATTTACAACTAGGACATAATTTATAATAGACTATGATTCAGCAATAAATGGAACAATCAAGAAGAGTGATTAATGTGATTATGTTTCTCTTAAAAATAATTTGTTATATTTTGAGATATAATTAGTGCTCTCCATTTACATATGTTTGCATATTTCTATACCAATATTAGCTTGCTAAATTTGTTCCAAGAAAATCAGGTATTGAGCAAAATAAAAAAGAAATTATAGATTAGTAGAATTTTGTTACCATGTTTAGCTTTAGGTTGCCAACATAATTTTTTGGTTGTGTGTATAGTTTTCCAGCTGCAAGATCCTATAATCATCTTTTTTTTTTTAACTAATTGCCTAAATAACTTTGGATGTCCCTTGAGGGACAGGGACTATGTCGAATTCACACCTGTGTATTCTCCAGTGCTTAGTACAGTGCTCTGCACACAGTAAGGGTATAATTAAGTAGTCTAAGGGTCTTGATGAACTTTATAAGCATCCAAATTTGCTAAATAATTTGCAGGGACTACATCTACTGATAGCATCAAATGCTTTCATAAGGTCCGGGAAAGCCGTGTAGATTTAATGTTATTTCCTGCACTTTTCTTGTATCTGAAATACAGTAAAGATTGTGTCCTCTGTGACATGTTATATTCTGGTCTTGTAGCCAATAAATAGTAAATGGAGATACACCGATAATTGCAACAATCTGGTTTTTCTGCTTTCTTCTTGATGATGTGCCATATTTAAGATACTGTGCATTTTCTAATATGTTTAGAAGGAGTCTGTGCAAATATTTAGCAGGATGTCAACTCTGTGTCCTTGAGCGACTTAAAGTGGTCTGGGGCAATTTTTTTGCATCACCTAAGCCCTTTGTCTCTGGATCATCCTTCTCTTGGCTACGTCCAGTGCCTTGGCAGCTGCATTGAATGCAACAAGCTTATTAGAGATCAAAATTTGATTTTTCAACTGGGCTGTTGTGATTTTGCTTCAAAGTTCACTGATGATATCTACACATAATGGAGTATAATGTTCAGATATTTTGGTGGTATGGAAGTCACTTTTCAATTCAAGGGACAAAATGGATGCATTAACATTGCTTTTCTAGCAAGAGGGTATAAAACAGGTAGTATAAATAAATAGGTATGTCCTTCAAGCTACAAAATAAGCTCACTAACCAACTCCCTGTGTTCTTTTTCCTTCAACTTCCTGGCAAATATTTCAGGCAAAAGATCAAAGGCTATTCAAATATTTTAGTCCAGAAATTCAGTCCTGTTCGAGTTACCTGCCCCTTGTAGACAGTTTTGAATACTCTTTAAATGGAAATGCCAGACTGATGCTAAAACTGAACTGATGATCTAGACATGAAAAAGCTCCTTAACTATTTGCCAACTCTGAATCTTCCAGAATCTAAAGTTGACAGATTTTAGAAGTTAACCATTACGAACAAAATATGTTCTGTCAAATAAAATATGAAACGGACAAAAAATGCTGCACTTTTTCATTCTGTACAAAAACCAGTGCCTGAGAACTCAGATAATTCAGAGCACTTGCTATTTTTCAGAATAATTTGCTTTTTGTTTTAAAATTTCCTTCTATAGTAATGGTATAATTGAAGTTTATTTTTTGTGCTTGAAGATGACATGCATTATTCTCAAAATAATGTAATATAATGCCAAGGCTATGATCTGAAGATCGAGTGTTCAGGGACCAGGAGCCAAGTTTCTATTTCCAGCTTCAACCCTGCTCCTCTGATCTCTCTGGATACTTACTGACTTCCTGAAAATTCTTTAATTCTTCATCTGTAAAATAAGAATCCAGCAATAATTCATCTGTTGTTATGTTAGGATAATATACCTTTGAAGGTGGGAATAGGGAGATGCAGTAAATACGGGATCAGAGTGCTGAGAGGAGAAAAGTTCAGACTAGCAGACATTTGAATTTTCTATGCAGTCTAGTCCTATAAATTTTTGTTCTTTCATAAAACACATCATGATATAAGCATATCATAAAAAGTAGATGTGCTACTTTTGAATAAATCAATAAGCACTTATTAATTATTGGGATATCATTTTAAGCCAGTTTTCCCCAGCTCGTAAACCACTCTCCAATAATAAATTGGCTAAATAAAATGTGTTATTTCATTCATTAATTCATCCAGGGATACTTATTGAGTGCCTAGTGTGTGCAACACACTGTACTATGCATAGGGAAAGAATTCAATAAAGATTTTATAAAACTCAGCCCCTGTTTCTCTCAATCTAAAACTATACTGGGCTGAGATAATGAATGGTACAATGTGATAAACTAAACTACATTTAGGATGCCCTCATCCTGAAAGGGTTAATGCTGAATTACAAAGCGTTCAACTTTATCTTTAGGTGAAAGATTATATCAATAAATTTGAGGATTACATCAAATATAAAGTTAAATGATTATTTTCTCAACTATCTGCATCTTAGGAACATTTCTGCTGGATGAAATAAGATGTGTGAAACCTCCTAGCCATTCCTGGCCTTGCAGTCAAGTTTCCTTTCACAATGCAAGATATTAAACTGTCAGTAGATATTTAAGGATAAACAATATGTTTTTCTTTAACATTAATAAAACAAATGTTTCCAGAAATCAAACTTCTAGTGCTGATTGATGCTTGATAAGTACCGGATATATGATTAGAATGCTGTTTATTTCTTATTAAGTTGAAAGAGAAACACCTGTAAGAGACTGGAGATTATGCTATGGTTTGCAAAGCTGTAGAAAACTGAATGAAAAAGGACACCAGCATTGAAATACCTTTGGACATGTGGAAAACTTACAGTCTAAACAGCTGGTGCCTAGAGAATTGAAAAGTGTATACAAAATATCAGATGACATGAAAAATATCATAAACCATTGTAAACCTTTCTAGACACTAATCTCCTTTCTAGACTGTCAGCACCTTGTGGCTAGGAATCATGTCTACCAACACTATATAGTACTCCCCCAAGAGCTTAGAATGGTGGTCTGCACACAATAAACCCTCAATAAATGGCACTGATTGATTGACTGAAGCATAGTTTTACTCTTTGGGCCAATGCATTGGACTTAGTAGTGTTTGGGAAACCACTGCAGTAGACCGACAAAGCAAATCAAGAGACCAGTTTCTCTTTCAGGGCAAAAGCTCCTTGAAGATAGAATCAAAGATAGAGACAAGCCCATTATAGAACAAACCCACTTATCTAAATAGATTCTACCTAATAAACAATGCCCAGTGGTGCACAATCCTTCATTGGTCTCTTCAGCCAAGAACAGTTATGTCAAATAGTTTTTCCTCCATCACATAGTAATCATAGTTTTTTTTGTTATTGACCAGTTTCCCCTTTGTGATGATTTAGGTAAGATTTTCAGCAGCAGGCTCTTTAACTGGACAAATGAAAAAAAACAAAATCAGAAGGTCCATCACAGATAAAGAGCCACATAAGCAGGGGAGAAGAGGAGATGTGCACCTAATATATAGAATGGAACATTGATGTGTTACAACTATATCTTAACAGCTAATGAAAAGATTCTTCTCTTTCCTAGGAAAGAGAACACCTGTAAGTAGTTTTGCAAATAGGGAGAATACATGCTGGGACTTTGCCAAGACTGGCAAAGGTGTTGTCTATGAATGGTTAGGCCCAGGAACCTGAAAAATAATTGGCTAACATGGGAAATTGTATCTCAGGTTATGGCTCCATGACTACTTTGGCAATAAATATCCTTCACTTATTAAAAAAACAACCCCTAAAGACATGTGTGCATATCTCTGTGCTATATTCCTGCCCACCTACTCACTCATCCCACTCTTTGTTCCAGTGGGTATGCGATTGTCAAAGGACAGGAATGTGTAAGTGATGCTATGCAAAGTACTAGAAATATGGTTCATTCTGATGACAGAGGTTTTGTCTGTCATCTTCAACTCACAGCTTCCCAAAGCCCCCTTGGAACTTGGATATTTGACTTTATGAAGATTGAGCATCTAAATATTATCAAATTATTTACCCTGAAAATAGATATAGAAATTGTGGCAAGAGTAGCACTGAGCTTCTACACTTTTATATGAAGACATAGCTTCCTTGCCTTAAAATACTCAATGAACAGATAGAGATATTTCCCCATACCTTGAAGGCTCTGCTATCAAGACCATTAGACACCCTGGGTTTGATTTCATATACCCAGAAGTATACAGTGACTGATTGGAAGTAAAAATTGGTTCCACCATTTAGACTCTCTCCACTGACTTTCAGATTTGAGTTTATGCTGAATTACCTTTTTATGGTCTCTTTCAGTGAAAACATTTACTTATTTTTAACACACCACAGACTGCTAATACAAAATTATATTTTATACATGTTTATTTTATAATCTATAGGACAATCCATATTAAAAAGAATTGAAGCAGTATATCTTTTGATAAATTGAACAAACCAAAGTGAAATATGTGCAAGAAAAAAAGCAACCTTTTAAAATAATGAATCTGTGGACCTCAACTAGTAGTTTAAATAATAATGTCTAACAATAGTTTTAGCTCCTTAAAGTCAGGGATTAATGCCTACTTATTCTATTGAACATTCCCAAGTGCACAGTACCATGTTCTGCATGCAGTAAGTGGTCTATAAATGCCACTGATTTATTACTAAATTCAATATGACCCTTCAAAATATTAATGTACGTACTTTGTTTTTATAACACCATACTCCGCATATAGCGAGGTATATAGGCACAAATTGGAATGTTTATATATGTATATGTAGAAAGCAGTCCATTTTGAAAGTGACACTTTTGAAAGATGCTCTGAATTCATGCAAGAGTCTGTGGTGAGGATGTTTCCACCTTAGTCTTCAGTGGTGCTATAGATTTTGTTGCCATTCCTCTAAGTCATACAAATAAGAGAATGACTTGCATTTCGGAGCCATTTCCTAAGTACAATTGTTTGTCTTTGTGAGATCTAAAAGTATTCTGAGGTTGTGGATGAAGGTCAATGAAAGAAAGTTATTTTTGCACCTTAAATGACCTGATTTTTGATAATCTTTTGACTTCTTTTCTATAGGTTTGTATTTCCATGAGGACTGCTGCAACTGCCATTGAGTTTTCTGGTATTCTTGGCATTTTTCAGAAAAGTCAGCTGACCAACCAGTACCTACAACTATACAAACATTCCTCTTACAGCTATAATTATTTCCTTCACTTTTTTTTTTATTAAGCACTCATCTGAGTGCTAACACTGTCCCTAACACTTAGGAAAAGGGAGGAAGAAGTCAGGAGAGTCATTCCATTGTGCCTCTCCTTGAAGTACAACCAAACCATTAGGAAAGAAGAATAGGGGAGAAAACAGAAGGGTGTATGGGGAATTAGACAGAGAACCTTCATCATTTGAGGTGTTGGAAGTGAGCAGTACTCCAGGATGTGGGGAGAGCCCATGATATGGACCCTGGATGTACACAGGGAACAGAAGAGACTGGAGAGGATCCCTGGAGACTCAGAGTTCAGGGGCCAGGATTCTGGGCCCTGAAAGAGAAAAAAACATAAGGCCCAGGACACCACAAGTACAGAGTACAAAAGCACAGAGGGTCCTGGAGAGGTGGGAAAGGAAAGGAATATTGCATCCAGGGGAAGATGATTTAACCTGTAATCAAACAATAAATCAATCAATAAAATATACTGACTATTTACTATATGCAGAGCATTGTACTCAGGGCCTAGGGAAGTACAATATAACAGAGTTGGTAGATACGGTCCTGTCCGCAATGAGCTTACAGTGTAGAGAGGTAGACAATAACATAAAGAAATTATGGATCTGTACATTGTGTTGTTGGATTGAAGGAGGGGTGAATAAAGGGAACAAATCCAAGTGCAAGTGTGATGTATAAGGGAGTCGGAGAAGGGGAAATGAGGGCTTATTAAGGGAAGGCATCTTAGAGAAGATATGCTTTTAATAAGGTTTAGAAGGTGGAGAGAGTGATCATCTGTGGTACATAAATAGGGAGGGTGTTCCAGACCAGAGGTAGGATGTGTGCAAGTGGTCAGCAGTGAGCTAGATGAGATCAGGGTAAGTGAGTAGGTCAGGTAGCAGTGATGGTGTGAAGGTTAAACTGACAAGATTTGGACACAGATTGAATATGTGGGTTGAATGATACAGATAAATCAAGAATAACACCAAGGTTACTGGGTTGTGTGACAGGGAGGATAGTGGTGCCATCTATAGTGATGTCCCATTGGGGATAGAATTTGTGTGGGAAGATAAGGAATTCCATTTTGGATATGTTAGGTTTGAAGAGTCAGTGGGCCATCTAAGTAGATATGTCTTCAAGGCAGTGGAAAATGTGGGAGTGAAAAGAAAGAGACACATCAGAGCTGGAGATGCACATTTGGGAATCATCTGCATGGAGTGGCCAGTTGAAACCATAGTAGCAAATGAGTTCTCCAAGGGGGTGGATGTAGATGGAAAATAGAAGTGGTCTCAGAACTGAGCCTTGAGGAACTCCCACTTTAGTGGGTGGGAGGCAGAGGAAGAACCCACAAAAGAGACTGAAAATTATTAGCCAGAGAGATGGGAGGAAAACCAGGAGAGGAAAATGTCAGTGAAGCCAAGATAAGAGAGGAGGGTGGTCAACAGGGTCGAAGGAAGCTCAGTGGTTGAGAAGGATTAGGATGGAGTAGAGGCTGTTGGCTTTGGCAATAAGATCATAGGTGTCTTGCGTGAGGGCAGTTTCTGTGGAGGGAAGGGATTGGAAGCCAGATTGGAGGAGATCAAGGAGAGAACTGGGGACAGAAGAAGTGAAAACCACAGGTGAAGACAACTTGCTTGAGGAGTTTGAAGAGGAATTCATTCATTCAATCACATTTATTGAGCGCTTACTGTGTGTAGAGCATGTACTAAGCACTTAGAATGTACAATTCAGCAACAGAGATAATCCCAATCCAATAATGGGCTCACAGTCTAAATGGGGGAGACAGATGACAAAACAAAACAAGTAGTCAGGCAACAAAACAAGTAGTCAGTAGAGAAGCCTCGTGGCTCAGTGGAAAGAGCACGGGCTTTGGAGTCAGAGGTCATAGGTTTGAATCCCAGCTCGGCCACTTGTCTGCTGTGTGGCTTTGGGCAAGTCACTTAACTTCTCGGTGCCTCAGTTACCTCATCTGTAAAATGGGGATTAAGACTGTGAGCCCCACGTGGGACAACCTGATTCCCC
The DNA here is from genome assembly GCF_004115215.2 of Ornithorhynchus anatinus. Taxonomy (NCBI): domain Eukaryota; kingdom Metazoa; phylum Chordata; class Mammalia; order Monotremata; family Ornithorhynchidae; genus Ornithorhynchus; species Ornithorhynchus anatinus. The sequence continues at coordinate 116,533,096 of NC_041729.1, forward strand.
TGTGTCTACCGCAGCACTTAGAACAGTGCTTGGCACATAGTAAGCGCTTAACCACTACCAACATTATTATTAATAGCAGGAGGGTGATAAGATTATAACTGGATCTGAGATGTTGGGTCATGGGAGGATTTTGTTTGTTTGTTTGTTTAAGGACAGGAGAGACATAAGCATTTTTTAAAACAATGGGGAAAAAGACAGTGAAGAATGAACAGCTGAAGATGGTGGTCTTTGAAATTGTTATGGTTCTCCCTTATTAGAAATGTATTAAACATTGTAGAGATCCCAAATCTTGGTGTCAGCCTATGCAGGGGGTGAAAAAGGTGCTGAAGGTGCTGGGGAGATATGTTACCCAGGGAGTCATGGCTATAAATGCTTTGTCCATGGCTTCTTGAAGCCAATTAATAATAATAATGGTATTTGTTATGCACTTACCTTGTGCCAAGCCCTGCTCTAAGCGCTGGGGTAGATAAAGGGTAATCAGGTAGTCCCATGTGGGGCTCACAGTTTTAATCCCTATTTTTTACAGACGAGGTAACCAAGGCACAGAGAGTGGCTTAGCCAAGGTCACACAGCAGATAAGTGGAGGAGCCAAAATAAGAACCCACATTCTCTGACTCCCAAGCCTGCACTCTTTCCACTAAGCCATGCTCCTTCTCACCCTTGGGACATGTGAAGTAGGCAAGTCCATGATGACCTCTTTACCTTTGGAGATATATCTGGGGGCAGTGTGTGGGGTGCCCCAAACCTGGCAAAGAAGAATGGAAACTTTGTATGGCTTTAGGACCCAGAGGAGGCTGAGCATGGTCCTAGACAGTCCTATAGGGGTGCCAGGAGGTTTTTCACAAGGATTTAAGCTGATCACCCATAGTGGCATCACAAGCATTCATTATGTGCAATGCACTGTTCTAAATGCTGGAAAGAATGGAATAACTAATAAATATGACTCAGTTCCTGATCCCCAGGGAGCTCACAACCTAAGGACTGGGAGGAAGAGGACGGGAATAGAAAAAGGCTGAATACAAAAAGCCACAATAACCCAAAAAAAGACAAAAATAAACACAATAGGAGCAACAGAGAATTGTGTTTGCCCAGGCTCCTTACTACTCAGTTAGAGCTGGCCTGAACACAGGAGTTACAACAGCTAAAGCTTTCACAAATTTCTAATATGAGTGGCAAAAGTGGTACTGCTGTTATTTGAACAAACATGAGGCAGTTCTGGAGCAAAATCCAAGATTGCAGGACCAGAGTTGAGCATAGGACAAGTCTTCTAATTCCCTGCCTCCAAGTTACACACTCCCCTTTCATTGTCCCCTTTATTAGAGGGAGGGTTTGAACTTCCTCTATTTGTCACCTAAACGTGCCAATTTAAGAGAAGATGAGAATGGAACCAAAGCAGACCTGACACAATAGTGACTGCAGAGCTGGAGCTCTTGGTACAGGGATGAAAGAAGTAAGGCAAGTGGGGTGAAAGTTCAGAACTACCCTGGGTTGGGGGAGAGAAAAGTGGGCATGGGCCTGGAAGTCAGCCAATCTGGTTTGTAATCCCTGCTCCACTTGTCTGCTGTGTAACCTTGGGCAAGTCTCTTAACTTCTCTGTGTTTCAGTTATCTCATCTGTAAAATGGGGATTAAGAATGTGAGCCTCATGTGGGACACAGACTGTGTCCAACCTGATTAGCTTGTATCTATCCTAGCACTTAGTACAGTACTTGGCATACAATAAGCACTTGACAAATTCCATTTAAAAAAAAAACAACAAAAAATCTAGAAAACTGACAAATTGGTGGAAAATGAATGACAAGAAAGAGGAAGAGAAGGAGGAAGAAGTGAAAGGACTTAAAAATTCAGGTACTCAGGTAATAATAATAATAATGTTGGTACTTGTTAAGCGCTTACTATGTGCAGAGCACTGTTCTAAGCGCTGGGGTAGACAGTGGGGAATCAGGTTGTCCCACGGGGGGCTCACAGTCTTAATCCCCATTTTACAGATGAGGTAACTGAGGCCCAGAGAAGTAATTCAGGTAATGACTAATTATTTTGTCATCACCTTATTTATTTTGTTTAATGAGATATACATCACCCTGATTCTATTTGCCATTGTTTTTATGAGATGTTCTTCCCCTTGACTCTATTTATTGCCATTGTTCTTGTCTGCCTGTCTCCCCCGATTAGACTGTAAGCCTGTCAAAGGTCAGGGACTGTCTCTATCTGTTGCCAATTTGTACATTCTAAGCGCTTAGTAGAGTGCTCTGCACATAGTAAGCGCTCAATAAATAGTATTGAATGAATGAATGAATTTCAAATATTTTTTGGTGATATTAAAAACTATTTTGTACACAGTGAGGTAAGCATATGTATTCATTTTGGTTACTAGAAAAAATGTGTGTTTATTGCAACCAATTGCTTGAGCATTCGCTCTCACGGCTTTGACTACCATCTCTACGCAGATGACACGCAGATCTACATCTCTGCCCCTGTCCTCTCCCCCTCCCTTCAGGCTCGCATCTCCTCCTGCCTCCAGGACGTCTCCTCCTGGATGTCGGCCCGCCACCTAAAACTCAACATGAGCAAAACTGAGCTCCTCATCTTCCCTCCCAAACCCGGTCCTCTCCCAGACTTCTCTATCACCGTGGATGGCACGACCATCCTTCCCGTCTCTCAGGCCCGCAATCTCGGTGTCATCCTTGACTCGTCCCTCTCGTTCACCCCACACATCCTATCCGTTACCAAGACCTGCCGGTTTCACCTCTACAATATCGCCAAGATCCGCCCTTTCCTCTCCACCCAAACGGCTACCTTACTGTTACGGGCTCTCGTTATATCCCAGCTAGACTACTGTGTCAGCCTTCTCTCTGACCTCCCTTCCTCCTCTCTCGCCCCGCTCCAGTCTATTCTTCACTCCGCTGCCCGGCTCATCTTCCTGCAGAAACGATCTGGGCATGTCACTCCCCTTCTTAAACAACTCCAGTGGTTGCCTATCGACCTCCGCTCCAAACAAAAACTCCTCACTCTAGGCTTCAAGGCTCTCCATCACCTTGCCCCTTCCTACCTCTCCTCCCTTCTCTCTTTCTACCGCCCACCCCGCACGCTCCGCTCCTCTGCCGCCCACCTCCTCGCCGTCCCTCGGTCTCGCCTATCCCGCCGTCGACCCCTGGGCCACGTCCTCCCGCGGTCCTGGAACGCCCTCCCTCCTCACCTCCACCAAACTGATTCTCTTTCCCTCTTCAAAACCCTACTTAAAACTCACCTCCTCCAAGAGGCGTTCCCAGACTGAGCTCCTCTTCCCCCTCTACTCCCTCTGCCATCCCCCCTTTACCTCTCCGCAGCTAAAGCCTCATTTTCCCCTTTTCCCTCTGCTCCTCCACCTCTCCCTTCCCATCCCCACAGCACTGTACTCGTCCGCTCAACTGTATATATTTTCGTTACCCTATTTATTTTGTTAATGAATTGTACATCGGCTTGATTCTATTTAGTTGCCATTGTTTTTACGAGATGTTCTTCCCCTTGACGCTGTTTTTTGCCATTGTTCTTGTCTGTCCGTCTCCCCCGATTACACTGTAAGCCCGTCAAACGGCAGGGACTGTCTCTATCTGTTGCCGACTTGTTCATCCCAAGCGCTTAGTACAGTGCTCTGCACATAGTAAGCGCTCAATAAATACTATTGAATTAATGAATGAATGAGCTTGAAGCAATACTGTATGTCTAGTCATTATGCAACTGCAGGAGTAAGGGCATGCTGATTAGCCATGCCAAGCAGAAGACTGCATTGTGTGAGAGTGTGAATGTGTCTTTGTATGGGTTTCTATTACCCTATGACTTCACCTTTTTTACCCTCTTCCAGTTTCTAATTCCCTCTCTGTCTTTAACTCTTCTTTTTGCCTCTGTTATTTCTGTCTTGTGACTTTCTCTCTCTCCCTTCTTCTTTTCTCTCATGTCTGCACTCTCTAATGTTGTACTTTTGTCCTGTTCCCATGCAGACTATATACTTTGAGCTGCAGAAAATGTGATTACGTTATCTCTCTGGTTCAGCACTGCAAAACTATGCAAAATAACATATTCTTAACTATATAGCTACTGCTTTTCCACATTATGTTGCTTTTCTATGGTGAGTTCAAATTACAATAAACATATTTTAATTCATATTCTTCTAAAAGATTTAGTATTTGGTACCCTGCCTGTTTTGAAAGGAATGTTTAAAGTTTATTAAGTATTTTTAAGGCAGTGAATGGAAATTTGGTAGTGGTACAGGACTAGACATTTTACTTTCATTTCCAGATACAATAAACCCTGTTAATTTGCAATCAATCATTAAAACTCTATCATAATATAAGTAATTGAACTTCCCCAGCCAGCAAGACCAGGATTTTTTTTAACGGTACTTGTTAAGCACTTACTATGTGCCAGGCACTCTACTAAGCACTAAAATGGTTTACTTCAGTTGAAGCAAGGATATTTCAAATTGGAGCCTGAGATTTTATGTTCAGCTAACTCTAAATGTCAGGAAGAGGAAGCAGAGGAGAACAAACCAATTTTTCTGGCCTTGCCTCAAATGAGATCCAGCACAGGTTGGGAAGATGAATGAACTGTGCGGTCTCCCAGCCCGAAGCAATGCTGTCTACTGACAACAGCATGCCCTAATGGAAAGATCATGGACCTCAGAATCAGAAGACCTGGGTTCTAATCCAGGCTCTGCCATATGTGTGTATATGACCTAGGACAAGTCACTTTACTTTTTTAGACCTCAGTGACCTCATCTGTAAAATGGGAGTCTCATATTACGCCTTTCTACTTAGTTTGTGAGCACCTTGTGGGACAGGGGTTTTGTCCAAATTGATTAACTTGTATCTTCCCCAGTGTTTAGAATAGAGCTCAGCCATAGTAAGCGCCTAACAAGAACTGAAATTATTACTGACCTCACACTGTCACCACCATAGTCAGGTCTGAATACTGCTAGGAGTTTGCTACAGTCCCCAGCTCTTGCCCCAGGCTTCTAGTAAGAGGAGTTTTCAGAGGTGAAGATTAGTTAAAATGGGGAGTAGTATGACTTGGTGACTATTCTTCCTCTAATCTGAAACTCAAGAAATGTAATGAGATTGTGGCACCATAGCATTGAGCCATCTGTAGTTCTGAGCCTGAAAGATAAGAAATGCCATACAATAATAATAATGATAATGTTGGTATTTGTTAAGCGCTTACTATGTGCAGAGCACTGTTCTAAGCGCTGGGGTAAACACAGGGGAATCAGTTTGTCCCACGTGGGGCTCACAGTCTTAATCCCCATTTTACAGATGAGGGAACTGAGGCCCAGAGAAGTGAAGTGACTCGCCCACAGTCACACGGCTGACAAGTGGCAGAGCTGGGATTCGAACTCATGAGCCCTGACTCCAAAGCCCGTGCTCTTTCCACTGTGCCACGCTGCTTCTCTATCTATACGACTAATGCTCTATCACGCATTAATCAGCTTACTGTAACTGTGGTTAAACAGAACAAAGCCATACCTTTCAACCATCTTGATTAATTTTCAGTAGGAAAAGGGGCAGAAAATATAATTTCAAACTAGGTAAACTTTTGTTACCACCTTTCTGTCTATTCACAGTTTGATTGATGCACAGATTTATTGGGGACTACTGCAGTTGAAATATAACTCGGTCTCTTTCAAATCAAATGTGTTTTTTTGGTTCCCTGAATTTCAAGTTAATGAGGATTTTCTGAAACTGGATACATCTTCCTCCATCAAAATTTTAAAATTGTTAGGATTTCACTTCCTTTCTTGAACCCAATTTCTGGAGCAGTATTCTTTATATGCTTTTCATGCCTAGTAACTTTGAAATTGACAATTTGTAATTATGTGCATAAAACCTCCCAAGGACTAAGTAAATACATGGAAATTACTAGGATTAAATTCAAATTTAATTTAAATTATTGTTATGAAGGAAATGAAAACCTAAAGTTGCAACATCATCATCATCATCACCATCACCATTAAAGCCATTTGATCTGCCTATAACAAATTTCATAGTATAATCTCATCAATGGACTTTGACCTGACAGATGGAGAAAAGGCTAGAAAAATCCACTGGACTTCCAAGATGTGCTGTTTTGTTTCTCCATTTTCCTGGTCAGGTCTTCTATAGCAGACAGTTTTCACAATGCAGTTCAATGTTTCAATTTCCAAGACATACAGTGGGCAGAAATATTTAAAATTTCAGTGATTGCAAAGGGAAATATCATATTCTCTTAGCAGAAATCAAGCATTGGCTTCTTTGTATTTGGATTAATGAAACTACACAATTGCCAGTTTGGGGAGCAGGCATTCCAGAATCCTAATGAACAGTCCTTTAGGCAGATGAACCCTATTTCACACTCCAGTAATGACTCAGGAACTTAATCATATGGGCTGGACCTACAGCATTTTCTGGGAGGGGACTACCACCCCACCCTTACCTCTTTCTTTGCCTACCTAGGACCCCTGTATATGGTGGTATGGGAAGTGAAGACTGCAAGACTGGAAAGGGGCTAGACATGGTGGTAAAGCAAGGTAAAAGCCACACTGGGCTGGAAATATGGAAAATTACAGGGAGAGCATGAGTAATGAGGAGTGGAGGTTTAATTTGGGACATGGCTCAGGGAACAGACATGAGAGTCATGGGTAAATGTAATGAGTGGGGAAGGAGGGAAAAGTTTTAAGTGCATCTAGACATGGAGATGGTGGGAGGCAGCTTGTAGAGAGTTTTACCAAGTCACATGGTTTCATATGGTGGGAAAGGCAGTGATTGCCTTTTCCATCTGTCTGGAATCAGTCTATTCTGCTTTCATGGCAGTCAGGGCATTTCAGTAGTTGCCAGGGATTGGTAGGTAGGCAAGTGGGAGAACAATCAATGTTAGTACCAACATTATTTATTGAGAACCTGAGAAGCAGCGTGGTCCAGTGGAAAGAGATGGGCCTGGGAGTCAGAGGACCTGGGTTGTAATCCCAGCTATGCCACTTGTCTGCTGTGTGACCTTGGGCAAGTTGCTTAACTTCTCTGTGTCTCAGTTACTTCAGAATGTGGATTAAGAATGAGCCTTATGTGAGACAGGGACTGTGTCCAATCTGTCTGCACCTGCACTTAGTATGGTGCCTGGTATATAATAAGCATTTAAGAAATCACTTAAGAAATACAACAATAGAAAACAAAAGAGAACTTACTGCTGCAGAACAGTGTATTAGTTGCTTGGGAACTAGTAAATAGAAGTTGAAGACCTTGTCCCAGAACTTGAAGAACTAAAAATTGAATGTGAGACATCATAGACATTAATTCATTAATGTACCATAGAAGAAGAGGCCGGTGACCATCTTCTTCCCACTAAGGGCTATCTTTTATAGGAGGCAGAGGAGAGAGGAAGTTACTTTGGGGCATAAGTTTCTAAGTATCCCTCTTGTGCCCTCAAGTTCTCAGCCAGTTATTCATTTGAGCAATTCTCAGTTAATTCAGATATAGTGTCCCAGTTTGTGACACTTTCAGTTCTATACATGAAGACAATGCAGTCCAGCTCATACATTCTCCTTCTTCCCTTGCTGAAGGTAGTACCCTAAGGACATCCTCTCTCCACTAAAATCTTTACAATACTATTTGAAAAGTGATCTTAAAGCAACAATGAGTTCTTTTTTCTTTATTTTTTTAGATCAACCACTGTAGGAAGGTACACCTTTCTTTGATAAAAAATAGCCAGTGTTAAATATCTTTATTTCCTCTGCTTTTCAATAATAAACAAAACCAAGCCCATTTCAGGCAAAAGATATTCCTTTGATAATATATAACAAGGTTACAAAAAATCCATTTTTTTTAGTTTAAAACTCATTTTTATACCTGACTGAATGCTATTTTGTACTAACCAGAAATTTGGGTTTTAGTTGATGTGGAAAAGAGATATGGAGGAAGAAATGAGATTAATGGGATATATATGGGGGAGACATTATATAAGACACCATTCTCTAAATTACACTGCTCCGTTTACACGTTACCTTATATAGTCCATTTATATACACATAAATTCATATTTTTTGAATATCTTCAGTATGCTTCTCTGTGCTGATGTACTCCTATCTCTACTTCTTATTTAAAAGCCCTGTATAGAGGGAAAGACATACATTGATATAAATAATTTATAACATATAATTTATAAATATGCACGTAAGTGCTGTGGGGTTGAGGATGGGGAAAATATTAATTGCCAAAGGTCACAGATCCAAGTGCTAGGAGGATCCAGAAAGGAGAGGGAGCCAGATGATAAAAGAGGGCTTAATCAAGGAAGGTCTTTTGGAGGAGATTTGACGTTAATAAGGATTTGAAAGTGGGGAGAGTGGTGGCCTTACTTATATGGAAGAGAAGAAGTTATTGACTGGGGGAGGACATGGGAAAGTGAGCAGCAGTGAGATAGATGAAATTGGGACATAGTGAGTAAGCTAACACTAAAGTAGTGAAGTGTCTGAACTGGGCTGTAGTGGAATAATGAGGTTAAGTAATAATAATAATGTTGGTATTTGTTAAGCACTTACTGTGTGCTGAGCACTGTTCTAAGTGCTGGGGTAGACATAGGGGAATCAGGTTGTCCCACGTGGGGCTCACAGTCTTAATCCCCATTTTACAGATGAGGGAACTGAGGCACAGAGAAGTTAAGTGACTTGCCCACAGTCACACAGCCGACAAGTGGCAGAGCTGGGATTCGAACTCATGAGCCCTGACTCCAAAGCCCGTGCTCTTTCCACTGTGCCATGCTGCTTCTCTAGGAGTAGGAGGGGATGAGCTGATTGAGTGTATTAGAGTTTTGTTTGGAGGTAGATGGGAAATAATTGGAGGTTCTTGAAGAGTGGGGAAACGGACTGAATTTTTTTTTTAAAGTGATCCAGGCAGCAGAGTGAAGTATGGGCTAGAATGAGGCAGAGTTATTAGCAAAGAGGCAGATGCAGTAGTCAAGGCAGGATAGGATAACTTTCATCCCTGCTTTGAACATCAAGGTTGAAATTCCAAGGAGCATCTTCATGGGCCTCCTCCATCCTGATGATGGAAAGTGTGTTCACTTAGACCACTAGATGTTGTTGTCATGTCTGTCGAATTATTCGCCATCTTGTTGGAACCATGTGATGACTCCATTGTAAATTCTTCACTAGCGTACAAGATGAGAAAAGGATCAAACAGTTTTACCTAGATTGTGAATCTCTTGTGAGGTAAGGACTATGTCTTGATTGTATACATATTAACCACCTGTTCCAGCACTCAGCATTGTGCTCAGCAGACAATGTCATAATCAATCAACTGTCAATCAATCAATATTCAGCTTTAGATAGGAAGAGAGTGGGAGCAGAACTGAATTGGAAAAAAATGATGACGAAAACTAGGGCAATTGTAGAAGCAATTAAGTAAAAGCTCTTTTTTTGTTGTTGAATTATTCAAATAAAAGCCTCTAATCTCTGTTTTAATTTCAGTACAGACCTGGTTTGAGGGTATATGAAAGTACCACTTATATTTAGTTTTATCTTTAAATGTTAGACTACATTTTAATTTGATTCTGAGAAGTGCAAAATGATATGCCTATACCCTCATAATTTTATGATTTTATGTATACTTTCTTTAACGTTAATCTAAATTATTTACCTGAGCAGACTGCACTCCAGTAGTAATCAGAAATGTAGGAATTAGACTTAGAAAAAAATGCTGGCTGGATGAGAATAATATATAGAGTATCAAAGGGACAGATGTCCTACCTATTAATGAAAGGATCCACACAAGCTATCAACCGAACCAGTGAAGCAGAGGGTCCTGGCCCCTCATCTGCCACACAAGGAAAACAATATTAACCGTGACACTTTATATTTGTAAAGTTCTTTGCAATCCTTTCTGCTAGCTTTTCCACTAAGTGAACCTGGAGGTAGATTAGTCTACCCCACCCCACATTTCATCTTCAGTGAAAGTGAGTCATAAAGAGGTGCATCTTTGCATAACAATCCCATTGTGACAGAAACAGGATAAATACAGCAACAAGTTGCATTTTTTTCCCAAGAACTATGAAAAGATGTGTCTTAGATTAATCAATAGTATTCATTCAACATCTACTGAGTACTAAATATTTGGGAGAGTACAATAACGTTAGTAGATCTGCCCCTCTAGGAGATTATAATTTAGCAAGGGAGAAAGACACTCAAATAAATTATAGATCAGATAAAGTTCCTGCTCTATTTGGACCTCACAGTCTATAAAGGAAGGGGAAGGGGAAGTATTGAATACCCCAGGAAACTGAGACACAGAGAATTATGTTATTTAACAAGGTCACACAGTAGGCAGGCAACAGGCCTGGGACTAGAATCCAAGTGTCAAGACTCCCAGGTCCATGCTTTCCACTAGACCACATTAGTTTGTCTCTTTTCTAAGCCCCAGAGGAGTTTCAGGGAGCTGGTGCATCCCTGAGCACATCCTGAAGGCCAAGTGAGGAAGAACCCAACCTGTGTCGGTGTTACCTACAGTACTACCCTCTCACAAGGAGTCCTTCACAAGACCAAAATTCTTTTAAAGGAAGGTTGGAAGAAAGAGTAGGAAATCTGTGCTGTTCTACATCCTGAGTTCCAAAGAAGCGGACAGGATGCTTTACACTACCCTGCCTCATCCCCACCACAGTCATTGAGAACAACTGTGCCTGTGTAACAGATTATAGCTCAATAATGTATGGCAAATAGCCACAGAGAGATTTTTGTATTTGTTTCCTAAATGAAGAGATTTCAAAAAATATATAATAGTAATAATAACATTGATATTTCTTAAGGGGTTGCTATGTGCCAAGCACTGTTATAAGTGCTATAGAAGATACAAAGTAATTAGGTTGTCCTACATGGGGCTCACAGTCTTCATCCCCATTTTTCAGGTAAGGTAACTGAGGCCCAGAGAAGTCACTTTACTTGCCCAACTGACTTGCCCAAAGTCTCACAGCTGACAAGTAGTGGAGCTGGGAATGGAACTCACAACCTCTGACTCCCAGGGCTGGGCTCTTGCCACTAAACCATGCAGTCCTCTCAGTGCTTTCCCATAAAAATTACTGTCAATTAGTTTTAACAATATCACATTAACATTAGATTAATAATTTTTATTTCTAATATATATGATGCATTTTTCAACATTCAAAAATCAGTTGAGATGATTTTAATGACATTCTTATAGCTCCTCTTTCAGCCTTTTTATACTCAGAATAAGCAACACAAAAATCTTCCAGTAGGAGAAAGGGATTTATAAAGCACTGGGATAAATGCAAGATAATTTGGTAAGAGGTTGTCCCTGTCTGGCCAGTGCCTCACAATTTAAATTGGGGGAAGATTGTTTCAAATAACAATAACTAAGTGAAGAATAACAACAAATTACAATTTAAATAATCTAAGATAAAAAGGTTGAAATGCTCCAAGTGACAATTCTTGGTTACAAAAAAAACTGGCATGCTCTCCAGCATACTCAAAGATCTAAAGACAGGCTTCTTTCATAGTGACTAGCTGTGGTGTCAGAGTGTCAGGCCCAGGCATGTCATGGCCCTGCTGGTCCTGGAGAACTGGAGATGTGGGCTCCTACACTTTCTTCCAAACTCTTCCCACCCTCCACCCTGGCCTGCAGGGGATGGAGCTTCTCTCATTGTGGTCTGTGGTGTTAATGGGGTGGCAAGTCCAGGACACTGTTGGTCTCTGAATTTTTGTTTGTTCCTGCTACCACAGCACTTTTGCATATTTATATATATATATATATATATAATTACTCTATTTTGTTAATGATGTGTAGATATCTATGATTGTATTTATCTTGATGATATTGACACCAGACTACTTGTTTTGTTTTGTTGTCTACTTCCCCATTTAGACTGTGAGCCCATTGTTGGGCAGGATTGTCTCTATCTGTTGCTGAATTTTGTACATTCCAAGTGCTTAGTACAGTGCTCTGCACATAGTAAGCTCTCAATAAATACAATTGAATAAATGAATGAACCTTGAGATTGGGGCAAGGTGGCTTGTGAGAACTGTCTATATATTCATTGTGTATTGCCTTTAATGTTAAGGGATAAGCCTCAAAATAAAAATTAGTGAAACTCATTTCTAAATAACAGCTGAGAGTCAGCTGATGGAACACTTTGTACAAGCAGATCTTGGAGGACAAAGTAGAAATCTCCAGTGTTATTTGTGTCTTTCTGGTATCTTTCAGGAATATGTACAAGGCAAAATTTCAAGGAGGGTAGTAAGTGGAGAAGCATTCCATTTTTGCCTTCAGTCATGTCTGTGATCAAATCTCAACGTCATATTTCCATTCATCGAGTTAATAATAATTCCAAATGAACCATGTTAAACTTTAAGTTCATTGAAAGGTTCTTGAGAAATGATTAAACAGTACCCTTAAAAATAATCCTAGGATATTAGACAAAAGTAAAAATAAGTTAACCTACCAATGCTTTTCTGAATTTTAAAATAATCACACACAAATAATAATGTCTTGACTGAAAAAAATGTTGAAAAACAATATGAAGATAAGTGAACAAGTGTATTAAAATGGCATTATATAGGTAGGCAAAGACGTATACAAAGCAAATTTATTCCATCAGAAAATCTACTTTTCATTACATTTTAAAATAGAAAACTCTTGTTTCAACTGTGCAAAACTGCAAAGATAGATATATTAGCTGGGGAATCACAAGACACATTTGTGAGTACTCTGAAAGATGTTTATATCACCTGAAAGTATTGAATGGTATTTTCTACACCAATTTAATGAAAGAAAAACTAAATATTTGTTTACAGGGGAAGACATAGTTTCTCTAAAATGTGACTTCTAAGATGAAATATGAGTTTTTGAAATAAAATTGTGGCTGTTTTTTATCCTTTTATATCTTAACTTCTCTTTTTAATGATCGTCTAGCCAGTAATAATAATAATAATAATAATGTTGGTATTTATTAAGTGCTTACTATGTGCCGAGCACTGTTCTAAGCACTGGGGTAGACATAGGGGAATCAGGTTGTCCCACGTGGGGCTCACAGTCTTAATCCCCATTTTACAGATGAGGGAACTGAGGCACAGAGAAGTTAAGTGACTTGCCCACAGTCACACAGCCGACAAGTGGCAGAGCTGGGATTCAAACTCATGAGCCCTGACTCCAAAGCCCGTGCTCTTTCCACTGAGCCACGCTGCTTCTCCAGTACAGAGAGCAGTTCCAGTAAGAATGAACTGGGCAAAGAGACTAATTAGCAAAGACCTGGTTATCATTGGAAGACATGATATGAGGATTAAGGATCATAAAACTTGGATCAAAGAATGCAAGTTTAGTACTGATGGCATCCAGAGCTGATTAAAGATTACAGTCTTGACTTATTTTTAAAATTTAGACTGCAAAGAGAATCAAGACTGAAAATTTTAAGAAAGGTGCAGGGAGTTTAAAATGAAATATACGTAGGATTTCAGTCAACAAGCAATCTAAGAATAAAGTGAAACAGATGAAAAAATACAATCATTAGAATAGATATTGTTATCATGAAGCCTGTAGTAACAGGAAAGCAACAAACAGGTCTGGATTGGGTGGGGTGTTATGATCGTGTATCCTGTGTGCCCCACAGCACTTACATATCTTACATAGGTATCTGAAAATACATATCTGTAAGTACATACATACATATCTTACATGTGTATCTGTACATATCTCTAATTTTATTTGTACTGATGTCTGTCTCCCTCACTCTAGACTGTAAGTCTGTTGTGGGCAGGGAATGTGACTGTAATTGTTGTATTGTACTATCTCAAGTGCTTAGTACAGTGTTCTGAACACAGTAAGCACTCAATGAATATGATTAAATGAATGAATGAATGGAAGAAAAGTGCACAACTATCACAAATACTGGGAGAAGGAGATGCTGCATCTGCCTCCTCGCTGATCTCCCGCCCTTGTGTCTCTCTGCACTCAGTCCATACTTCATACTGCTACACAGATCATTTTTCAACAAAAACATTCAGTCCATGTCTCCCCACTCCTCAAGAACCTCCTTCAATAGCTTCCCACCCACCTCCATATCAAACAGAAACTCCTTACTATTAGCTTTAAAGCCTTTAATCAGCTCACCCTATCCTACCTCACCTCACCAATCTAATACAGCCCAGCCTGCACATTCTGCTCCTCTAGAGCCAGCTTACTCACTGTGCCTCAGTTGTATTTATCTCACTGCTAACCCCTTTCCCACATCTTTCCCCTAACCTGGAACTCCTTTCCATTCCATATACACCACATCCCCACTTTCTGCACCTTTAAAACATTATTAGAGTAACATCTCTTCCACAAGACCTTACCTGATTAAGTTCTCTTTTCTCTGGCTCACTCTCACCTTCTGCATTGTCTATACACTTGAATCTGTGACCTTCAGGCATTTGATATTTGCCCCACCCCAAACCACACAGCAATCGTACACATATCTTTAAATTACACTTAAAAATTATTTATATTAATATAGATTGTAAGCTTGTTATAGGCAGGGAACATATCTACTAATTATGTTGTATTGTACTCTCCTAAGTGTTTAGTACAGTGGCCTGTATGTATAAGTGCTCAGAAAATACGAGTGATTGATTGTTCTGATAGGTAGTGCTGTGACTATGCCAGGAAAAATCATAAGAGAAATAACTGAGGGTAAAAATTGAATATTCATATACCTATGAAATCTTGAGTTGGTGTGATTTGGGGTGCTGTGATTAGTTGGGGAAAGCTTCCTGAAGGAGGTAGAATTCTAAGAAAGTTTAAAGAACAGGGCAATGTCAGTTGCTGAGATCTACCAGATTTTGCAGATAGAAAATTCCAGGCTGGGAAAGAACATGAAGATGACAGAGGTGGGAGATTTGAGAGTGAAGTAGAAAGTGAAGTTTGGGAGGATGAGAAGTGCAGGTTGCTGACTAGCAAATGAAGAAAACCTGCATGTGAGATGCAGAAACTGTGAAGAATCTTATAGCCAGTGGAAGGGGGTTTGCCTGATGTGGAGGAAAAGGGGCAGTCATTTGAGATTTTTGACTGATAAGATTTCATGGAAGTTTCAGAGAAAATTTTGTAAAGGAATAAACTTTGAGTTTCAATTTGGAGAAAATGGATAGACTTTTGTTATTTATATGCATTCTTGATTGGGCTAGGGAGATAGAGAGATGGAAGGAGGGAGAGGAAGAGAGAAAGAGTAAAAAAACTGAAGATGCAATAAAAACACATTTGATTTGAACAGAATCAAAATATCAATCAATCAGTCATATTTATTGAATGCTTACCATGGGCAGAACACTGTACCAAGTACCTGGGAGGGTACAATTTAACAGAGTTGATAGATACGTTTCCTACCCAGAGGGAATTACAGTCTAGAGGAGAGATGTTCTTAGTGTAGAGCTCTGCACACATTAGGTTCTCAATAAATACTTTGATTCATTGATTTGATTGGATGAATTCTGGCATAATAGTAGATTAAATGAGACCTACTTTGTCTCATAAAATTGCTCAACCTGATGACTAAGAAGGTAAGGACAGGTATTGCACCGAAGTTTAATAATTCACTAACAAAGATAGGCGGTCCAAGTTAATTTAATGTCTGACTTGTAACAAAGGAGGTCCAACAGGAATTCATATGTCTGATGTGTTATAACTGGGGTTTTTTAATGAAATTTTACATCAGGACAAAGTGTGTGTGCATGTGAACTATTCTGTTTCTTTGTATTGTTCTGTCTCTTTAAATACCGCTGTTTTATATAGTGCTTTTACTCCCCGTGCTCTTACATTAATTATATCAATTTTGTCCTCACAACTAACCTGCAAAGTAGGTAGGAAGTCAGATGAGAAAACTTCTGCAGTCGAGAAAACTAAAGTAGGGAGAGGTGAACTGACTTCCCCATACTCACATAACCATTGGTGTAGCTCAGACTTGATCCAGGGCCCTGTTTTCTGGACCTCCACCATGGATTCAAATCCCTCTTCCTATTGCTGGTTCCTTTGTTGATTCCATATTTTCCTGCCTCTGTGTGGAATGAGACTGGGAGTCAGAAGACTTAGATTCTGATCCCAGCTATATCACTGGACTTCTTTGTGATCATAGCATTTAACCTCCATAAAACGTGAATATGCCTGTTTTCCCTCCCTTTAGACTGGGAGCCACATATGTGACAGAAATAGTGCCTGTCCCATAGTAGGTGTTTAATGAATATCATCCTTATCACATAGTTTGTGCTTGCGGTTTATGTGTTTTCAGTTAACTCCACTATCGATGAAAGGCTATCTTCCCTAGATCGGTGTCTGGTATCATAAGAGTTATATAGATGAATGAATTCAAGGCAAGGATATGAACGACAATAAATTCCTGATTTGTAGGGTTAGAAATAATGAAATTGTACTGAATGTCCATTTGGTAGATGAAATAATTATAGCACAAGGAGGGGTATTTTTGACTTGTCCGAGGTCAGTTTCAGATTCTCTGAATCTGTTTCACCTCAATTTTAACTCATATAGTTGTTGTATTTGTTAAGTGCTTACTATATGCCAAGCAGTGTGGCTCAGTGGAAAGAGCAAGGACCTGAGGGTTAGAGGATTTGGGTTCTATTTCTTTCTCTGATACTTGTCTGCTGTGTGACCTTAGGTAAGTCACTTCTCTGTGCCTCAGTTACCTTATATGTAAAATAGTAGTATTTGTAAGAGCTTACAATCTGCCAGACACTGTACTGAGGACCAGGGTGGATACAAGAAAATCAGGCCGGACACAGTCCCTGTCCCTCTTGGGACTCACAAGCTTAATCCCCATTTTGCAGATGAGGCAACTGATACACAGAGAAGTTAAGTGACTTCCTCAAGGTCATACAGCAGACAATGGTGGAGTCAGTATTAGAACACAGGTCGTTCTGACCTCCAGGTCCATACTATATTCACTAGATCCATTTAGGACATGGTTTGTGTCCAACCTGATTAGCCTGTATAATGATGATGGTATTCGTTAAGTGCTTACTATGTGCCAAGCACAGTTCTAAGTGCTAAATCTACCCCAGCACTTAGTGTAGAGTGCCTGGCAAATAGCTCTCTAACAAATAAGAAAACATTATGCTTAGTGCTGGGCTACTCCAGCAGGATGCAAGATGATCAGGTCCCATATGGCGCTTACAGAGTAAGTCGTAGGGAAAACAGATATTGAAAACCCATTTTCCACATGAGGGAACAGAGGCACAGAGAGGCTAAGTGACTTTGTCCGATATCACACAGCAAGTAAGTTGCAGAGCCAGGATTAGAATGCATGTTCTCTGACTCCCCCACACTGCTTTTTATCCACTTCATACACGAGTGCACTTCCAGTTCCACACAACCAAAATATGTAAAATCTGAAGAAATATCATGAACTATATGATGACAGGGCCCAGAATCAGGGCTGACGTTCTGTTAAATATCTGCAAGGAAGTGAGGCTGCTGCTTAATTATGGTTTAATTGTTTTCAGTTAATTTCACTTATAGAAGAAAGGCTTTCTTTTCTAGATGGGCATCCGGTGTCTTAGCAGTAGTATAGAGGGATGAGTTAATAGACAAGGTTATGATTAGCATATCACTCCTTCCACTCCTCACCCTGCATGCCCTGGCCACTTTCCAGTCAGTGAAATGAAGCTCTGAGCTTCTCTCCTTCTCAATATGTGAGGGGTTTAGACATCAGGAGCAGCAGAGGAGGGAAGAACAATCAGAAAATGGGGATCTGTGGCAGGCCAAGCAGGCAGAGAGCCCCTGTCCTTTATAACCCACCTGGATTCTGAAACCCCCACTATACCTCTTTTCTTTTCCAGCCCAACTTCTGTCCCTGCCACTTACTAATAGAGGACTCAAGCCATTCCCAACTTATTAGTACCCAGTCCCAGCTTCTCCAGTCTCTCCAACCATGCTTCCTGTCACTGCAGCTGCATAGCCCCAGTTCTCTCCAAAAGCAGATCACAAGCACAGTTGGATCAAGCATACTCCTCATTTGCCCTGGAATAGCTCCAGTCATCGTTCACTGTGATTGTGTTCAGTGCACATTACTTCCCAGTTCAAACTTGAAGCCTGGTCATGGGCCAGGAGACAGGGCCAATCCATCTGTAGTTATTGGTATAGGTGCAACTGCCAGTGCCTTTGTGCTGTCCTTTTGAGCTGGAGATGAGGCTGGGGCTGAGAGGTAGCTGTAAATTAAAAAAAAATTGAAATGTTTGAAAAGCAGGGATGCAGGATGAGACCAAGCTTGTAATATAAAGGAACAGGAAAGGCTCTATAAACAGGTACTAAACATGGATGGACATTGTTGCAGAGAGAGATTTTTGCTTACCTGTAGGGTCCAATCATTGCTCTGAGATTGGCTCTGGAATAGAACCTAAGAATTACATCTAAAGGTACTCCATAACGCAGTCTATCACAGTACAGATACGTTTTGAGGAATGAATCACATGGGGTATATTTGTTAATTTAACTAATGCAGAACACTAGAGGTGACTTTAATAAGCTGAAGTTATAATTTGTTATAATGTAATGTAAAACAGCCCTTAGTTTTAAATCAGGATAGCATTTTTATAATCTATTTGTATTTTTCAGTCATTTAAAGGGGGTGAAATTAATGTTGGTATTTGTTAAGTGCTTACTATGTGCCGAGCACTGTTCTAAGCGCTGGGGTAGACACAGGGGAATCAGGTTGTCCCATGTGGGGCTCACAGTCTTAATCCCCATTTTACAGATGAGGTAACTGAGGCACCGAGAAGTTGTGATTTGCCCAAATGTAACTTCACATTGATGTTTAATTAAATGAAATAAATAGGGATACGATAACTTCCCCTATTTTAATGAGTATAATTATTCTAATTTAAAGTTTCAATTGCTTCATCCAAAACAGTTCACTGGAGAACTACATAAAAGAAAGCATGAAATGTTTCTAAAACACTGATTGACCTAATGGCCATGTTTTCATTATTTTGGCTCAGATGGATGTTTCTTGTTTGGAAGCCATTCTTGGTTTACGATCCAGAGTTCCAGAGGTCATTTTTGATGAAAGAATCTTTGAACATCCATTATCAGAAGACACTGAAAAGATTAAAACTGTCATTTCCAGAAGTACACATTGACAGAAAACTGCTACTTTTTTAGTCTAATTTGTTTTGAGAAAGTATTTAAAACAGCTCTGTCCATCATGTGGGTATAGAAGGCCTAAATATGGAAGATAATTTGAAAGCACTCAGTGTCAGTGTTATGTCACCTACCAATTACTGTATATTGAAGGCAAATTGAATGGTATATGTTGTTGCAGAAGACATATAATACAAACATTCACTTTTGATGGTAACTTTTCTATAGCAGGCGTTTCTTCATATAAAGTAATGTACAGCAAAATACAAAATCATTTTGTAATTTCTCCTCCCACACTGAAGATTCATCTTCCATTATAACAATTAATTTAAAAATACTACTAGACTTTGGACATGCCCACAGGTCTTTCTAGATTAGCTCATAGAAATGATTTTATCACAAAAAAAGGAGACACCACCAGATACTTATCCAGGCAGGTTTTGGGGGATGGGTGGGGAATGAAGTATTTTTTGAGTAAAAAAAAAAACTTCATTATAACAGGGAACGTATCTACCAATTATGTTGCATTGTACTCTCCCAAGGATTTAATACAGTGTTCTGCATATAGCAAGTGCTCAATAAATGAAATTGATTGATTATGACATTTTGATTGTCTGAAACCTCTAGAAATGCAAGAGTAAATTTATGGTAGTCTGATCTCAAGTAAGAAAACAAAAAAATTGGTTTGAATTAGATCTGTCATGATAATAATTTTAATAGAATCTTTGTTTGGCCTTGAAGGGAGTTTCTGAATACTAAATGGCTAGAGAAATCATGGGCCTAACTGGAAAATTATTTAGTTTTGTGACACCATTTCCAGGATTCTTCTAATAGGCTCTTTTGTCTAAAGAAACTCATGTTATTAGTTGAGATCTGATTCCCTTTTATGGATTTACAAGGACATAAACTATTATGTTGGCATTCACAACTGAAGCCCACCTGGTACACCAATTATACTTTAAAGAAGAGAAGTTTAGTGGGGCAGCTGATAAACACATAATACCTGGAAATTGAATCATATGTTGTTTCCAATGTCTTTATTAAAGCTCAAAACATCTTCATTTTACTGTAACTCTGACAGCTGAAAGAAACAATCTCTTAAACAACTGTATTTTATCATAATTTTGTCAATGAAGGGCCGTACAATTTGGGCGTAAAGTGGAAACATGATCACATGGTCCAATTGGGTTTTGATGAAGATAGGTGATGAGTCTCTTCCTTTTCTGGTGTCCTTCCACAAGTAGAATGATCAAAGAAACAGCATCAGATTAATAATGATAATAATAATAATTTTGGTATTTGTTAAGTGCTTATTGTGTGCCAGGCACTGTACTAAGCACTGGGATGCTACAAGCAAATCAGGTTAGAAACAGTCCCTGTACCACTGGGGCTCACAGTCTTAATCCCCATTTCACAGATGAGGTAACTGAGGCACAGAGAAATGAAGTGAGTTGCCCAAGGTCACACTGCAGACAAGTGGCAGAGCTGGGATTAGAACCCACAACCTTCTAATTCCCAGGCCCGTGGTCTATTCAACTACACTATTATGCTTCTTGAAGAGATTCCCAGGGAGCCAAATTTCTGGCATGGATGCTTTACTCAGGTTGTCTGCAATAGATTCTGTAAACAGGCGTCTGGAGGATGGCCTCTTTTGGCCACTCAGCCAGAGTGAAGTTTATGGGAACATTCAGCTGATTTTCTTGTTCACTTGGGCATTAGGTGAGGCAAAAATGAGGGCAGAGCGCAGAGGAATAATTTCCTTTTTTATTTCTGGAATGCTACATTCCCCAAAGGGAATATTACAAAGCAGGTGCCAAAGTCTTTTCATCCCTAGGAGTTTCAGCAATGCAGCTTTGTACCATACAGCTAGGACAGGAGTCACCCTCCTTCTCATTCTCTGTTGCAGAAACAATCTGAGCATGTCACTCCCCTTCTTAAACACCTCCAGTGGTTGCCTATCAACCTCCTCTCCAAACAAAAACTCCTCACTCTAGGCGTCAAGGCTCTACATCACCTTGCCCCTTCCTACCTCTCCTCCCTTCATTCTTTCTACCGCCCACCCCACACGCTCCGCTCCTCTGCCGCCCACCTCCTCACCGTCCCTCGGTCTCGCCTATCCCGGTGTCGACCCCTGGGCCATGTCCTCCCGAGGTCCTGGAACGCCCTCCCTCCTCACCTCCGCCAAACTAATGCTCTTCCCCTCTTCAAAACCCTACTTAAAACTCACCTCCTCCAAGAGGCCTACCCAGACGGAGCTCCCCTTCTCCCTCTACTCCCTCTACCATCCCCCTTCCCCTCTCCGCAGCGAAACCCTCTTTTCCACCCATTTCCCTCTGCTCCTCTCCCTCTCCCTTCCCAACACCTCAGCACTGTACTCGTCTGCTCAACTGTATATATTTTCATTACCCTATTTATTTTGTTAATGAAATGTACATCACCTTGATTCTATTTAGTTGCCACTGTTTTTACAAGATGTTCCTCCCCTTGACTCTATTTATTGCCATTGTTCTTGTCTGCCTGTCTCCCCCGATTAGACTGTAAGCCCGTCAAACGGCAGGGACTGTATCTGTTGCCGACTTGTTCATTCCAAGTGCTTAGTACAGTGCTCTGCACATAGTAAGTGCTTAATAAATACTATTGAATGAATGAATGTTTCAACCAGCCAGGCTTTCACTCTGTTCTAGCTAAGACTCATTGCCCAAGATCTGGCTGTTGGTTCTGCTGCATGCAATGCATGATTCAGTCAATTTAGGATGCAACAGTGGTGACACAGTAAAGATGAGTCATAATTATGACATGAACATTGCCTTATCCTTGGTCAGACTGTCTCTATCTGTTGTCGAATTGTACATTCCAAGCGCTTAGTACAGTCCTTTACACATAGTAAGTGCTCAATAAATACTATTGAATGAATGAAAGAAAAGTTAGAGAAGCAGCGTGGCTCAGTGGAAAGAGCATGGGCTTGGGAGTTAGAGTCAAGGGTTCAAATCCCGGCTCTGCCACTTGTCAGCTGTTTGACTGTGGGCAAGTCACTTCACTGTGCCTCAGTTACCTCATCTGTAAAATGAGGATTAAGACTGTGAGCCTCACATGGGACAACTTGATTACCCTGTATCTACCCCAGCGCTTAGAACAGTGCTCGGCACATAGTAAGCGCTTAACAAATACCAACATTAACATTAAAACATATTTGTTAAGGTTAAAAGTTAAGGGGTATAAGCCATTAGACTCCCAGAATGAGCTTGGAAAGCTTCAACTATCCTACTATTAGTCAGTGGTAGGGATTAAGCTCTTAATGTGTGCACAGCACTGTACTAAAACACTTGGAAGAGAAAGTTCAATAGAGTTGGTAAACATGAACCCTGCCCTCAAGGTGCTTACAGTCCAGTGGGGGAGATATACATTAAAATAAGTTAGAGATGGGAGAACAGTAGAATACAGAGATAGGAACTGTTGTAAAGATGGGGGTGGGGTGAATATCAAATGCTTAGGGGAAATGTACCCAAGTTTGTAGATGGCACAGAAGGGAGGAAAAATAGGGAGAGGAGATGAGAATTCAGTAAGGGAAGGATATTTGGAAGACATGATGTTTTATTAGGGATTTAAAGATAGGAAAAATGTTGGTCTGTCAAGTATCAAGGAGGGCATTCCAGCCAGGAGGGGGAATGTAGCAAAGGTTTGATGGCAAGAGAGATGAGATTGAGGCATGCAACTATGTTGGTGTTAGAGGAGAGAAGTATGCGGGCTAGGTTGTAGTGAGCAAAGCTGAGATTAGTTAGGGGAGGAAGAATTTGTTGAGTGCCTTAAAGCCAACGGATAATAATAATAATAATGATGATGGCATTTGTTAAGCGCTTACTATGTGCAAAGCACTGTTCTAAGAGCTGGGGAGATACAAGGTCATCAGGTTGTCCCATATGGGGCTCATAGTTTTAATCCCCATTTTACAGATGAGGTAACTGAGGCACAGAGAACTCAAGTGACTTGCCTAAAAGTCACACAGCTGACAAATGGTAGAGCTGGGATTAGAACCCATGACCTCTGACTCATTCAATAGTATTTATTTACTGAGCGTTTACTATGTACAGAGCACTGTACTAAGTGCTTGGAATGTACAAATCGGTGCAGAGAACAGTTACTAGGCGCCTGGGAGATGACAGCATATCAATAGAACAGACACATTCCCTGCCCACAATGAGCTTACTGTCCAGAGGAAGCAGAATTTGTGTTCCCCACTCCCCGGTCCTTTCTCGGGACCTAGTCTTAATCCCAGTTTGTAGATGAGAAAACTGAGGCACAGAGAAGTTAAATAACTTGCCCAAGGTCACAGAGCAGACAAGTGATGGAGCAGATTAGAACCCAGGCTCTTCTGACCCCCAGGTCCAAGTTCTATCCACTACTCCATGCTGCTTCCCACATTTTCCAGACCAGCTCTTTCCCCACCTTCAAAGTCTTATTAAAATTGTATCTTCTCCAAGAGGTCTTCTCTGATTAAGCCCTCTTTTCCCCGACTCTGTTATCTTGTACTCTCCCAAGCACTTAATATAGTGCCCTGTCTCTTTTGCACTTCCTATGCACTAGTATCTGTGGCCCTTAAGCACTTGATATTCACCCAACCATAAGTCCCACAGCAGTGTATATATCAGTAATGTATTTATTTATATTAATGTCTGTTTCCTCCTCTATACTGTAAGCTCTCATGGGAGGGAATGAATCTTCCAACTCTGTTGTATTGTACTTTCCAAAGCATTCATTGATTGCTACAAAAAACAAAGTACAATATTACAAGAGCATAGACCAAGGTGATAACAGATTGAGTGGAGAAGAATGGGCAGAGATGGGAAATGTGTAGAAAGAACTACAAGGATTTAGCAGTAGACTGAGTTTGAAAGTGAGAAGTTGTGAATGACCACAGTTGAGGAATTCTGAGGCAAAAAGAATGGTGGGGTCCATCAACAGAGATGGGAAAGTTAAGAGGAAAAATTGTTTTATGAGAGAATATGCGTACTTCAGTTATAGAAATGTTAAATGTGAGGTTCTGGCAAGACATCCAAGCAGAAATATCCTGGAGGAAGGAAGAGAGGTGAGAGTGTAGTGGCAATGAGAGATCAAGGCTAGGAAAGTTAATTTTGTAGTTAGCCACATAGAGAGGAAAGCTGAAACTACTGAGATGAAGAAATCCTTAAGAAAATGTGTATAGAGTTAATAATGTTGGTATTTGTTAAGCGCTTACTATGTGCTGAGCACTGTTCTAAGCGCTGGGGTGGACATAGGGGAATCAGGTTGTCCCACGTGGGGCTCACAGTCTTAATCCCCATTTTACAGATGAGGGAACTGAGGCACAGAGAAGTTAAGTGACTTGCCCATAGTCACACAGCCAACAAGTGGCAGAGCTGGGATTCGAACTCATGAGCCCTGACTCCAAAGCCCGTGCTCTTCCCACTGAGCCACGCTGCTTCTCTAGAGTTGGAAGTCTAGAGTCTCTAGAGTCTAGAGTTGGAAAAGTAAGGGATCCAGTAACAGAGCCTTGAGGATCAGTTCGCAGATGAGTGCAGAAAAGGACCCAACAAGTGAAACTGAAAAAGACAAGTTAGAAAGGTAGAAGGCAACCACTTCATACCATGTCATATAAACCAAGGCACGATAAGTATTTTAAGGATGATGAAGTGTTCCATGAATTCAGAGGCCACTGAGAAGTTAGGGAGAATTAAGACAGAGTAGAGCCAACTGGAGTGGCATTAAGTATGTCATTGGTGACCTTGAAGAGTGCACTTCCAGTAGAGTGAAGGTAGCTTGAGGTAGGTCAACAGGAGATTTGTTCGAGAGGAAATGAATGTAGTGGGTATATATGACCCATTCTAAGAAATTAAAAAGAATAAGTGCAAAGAGGTGGGACAATAGCTTCAGAGGGCTAAAGGATAGAAGAATGGAGACACTGTGGAGAAATTAACTTTCACAACTTCACTGAACTCTACCCTTTCTTCCCTATCCAAACTGCTATGGAGCTAATCTAATCACATCATCATATCCTGTCTTTATTACTGTATCAGCCTTCTTGCTGACCTCCCTGCCTCCTTTCTCTGCCCACATCAGCTCATAGTTCACTCTGTTGCCCAGATAATTTTTCTACAAAACAGTTCATGGTTCCCCACCCCTTATAATCTCCAGTGGTTGCCAATCCATCTCCAAATAATAATAATAATAATAATAATAATAATAATAATGTTGGTATTTGTTAAGCACTTACTATATGCACAGCGCTGTTCTAAGTGCTGGGGTAGATACAGGGTCATCAAGTTGTCCCACCTGAGGCTCACAGTCTTCATCCCCATTTTACAGATAAGGAAACTGAGGCACAGAGAAGTTAAATGACTTGCCCACAGTCACACAGCTGACAAGTGCCAGAGCTGGGATTCGAACCAATGACCTCTGACTCCCAAGCCCAGGCTCTTTCCACTGAGCCAGTGCAGAAACTCCTTACCATTAGCACCTTGTCCTCTCCTATTTTATCTTGTTGACCTCCTACTGCAAAACCCCACACTCACCACACTCCTCTAATACCAACCTGCTCACCATACCTCATTTTTGTCTATCTTGCCACTGAACACTCATCCATAAGCTGCCTCTGTCCTGGAATTCCCTCTCACCTTTCATATCTGATAGACCATCAGTTTTCCGACATTTAAAGCTTTATTAAAATCACATCTCCTTCTAGATGCCATCCCTGACTAAGCCTTCATTTCCTCTACTCCCTCCAACTTCTGAGTTGCCTTTGCACATGGATTTGTACCCTTTATTTACCCCACCCTCAGTCCCACAGCAGTTATGAACCTATCAGTAATTTATTTATATAAATATCTGTCTTCCTCTCCAGCTCAGTATAGGCAGGG
This sequence comes from Ornithorhynchus anatinus, assembly GCF_004115215.2. Lineage (NCBI taxonomy): Eukaryota > Metazoa > Chordata > Mammalia > Monotremata > Ornithorhynchidae > Ornithorhynchus > Ornithorhynchus anatinus. The sequence continues at coordinate 116,559,109 of NC_041729.1, forward strand.
ACCATGTCTCTCAACTTTGTAATATTGTATTCTCCCAAGTACTTATTATGATTCTCTTCCATAGTAAGCTCTCAATAAATCCAATTGATTGGCTTTGAATGAGAATTGAGAGTTGTGGTCTGTCAAATGTGAAGAAAAAGGGAGTTCCAAGTGGGTGGAATAGTGTGAATGAAGGAATGGATGCAGGAGAATCAATTGCAAGGTCTGGTTACAGGTTGACCCACGAGTAACAAAGAGATCTACCTGGGGAATAACCAGTGAAGAGAACAGTTAGTAAGATGTGGCAAGTTGGTGAAGAATGTAGGTATAGAATAAATTTTGAGTTAATTTTTAAATGAACTCTCATTTAAGTTCTTCACTGATTTAGCAACATGCAGGAGTGAAGACGCTCTGCATAATTACAGGTATGTGTTTCATTTTGGCTTGACAAGTTATAATTAATATGTAAATTCCTTTCTTTTTGGTGAGAGAAAATAATGGGGGGGCTCTAAAAGAGAAAATAGCGATCATTGAAATACTGAGACATTTGAACCTTTAAGCACTTGATATCCATCCAACTCAGCCCAAAGCATTTATGTACGTATTCTCAATTTATTTATGTTAATGGATGTCTCCCCCTCTAGACTGTCACCTTTGTGGGCAGAAATGTGTCTGCTTATCAACTCCGTTGTACTGTTCTCCCAAGTGCTCTGATCACAGGAAGCGCTCAATAAATACCACTGATTGATGATTGATTCAAGAAAAAAAAGATTGTAATTTCCTCAGATATCATTCTGACCCTTACAGCAATCAGAGTCTTCAAACTTGAGACCTCAAATGCTTTTGAAGATTGACTTATAGGATTAAATCACAGATGCAAAAATAGAAGCAGGATGCTACCATTCATAGTGAGCTGTAGTATCGAGCTCGAGCACTGATCTGTAGTTTGGATCAAGAGCTTATTTCTTGCATTGCTTCTTTATGCTCATTCCCTCTTGGGTGGGTTTATGACATGTTTACTGGCTCTAGAGAGTGAAGATTCCCACCCCCCTCCTCCCCCTCTCACCTCTCCGCAGCTAAACCCTCTTCTCCCCTCTTTCCTCTCCTCCTCCCCCTCTCCCGTCCCACCCCCTCAGCACTGTACTTGTCCACTCAAATGTATATATCTTCATCACCCTATTTATTTTGTTTAATGAGATGTACATCACCCTGATTCTATTTATTTACCATTGTTTTTATGAGATGTTCTTCCCCTTGACTCTATTTATTGCCAATGTTCTTGTCTGCCTGTCTCCCCTGATTAGACTGTAAGCCCATCAAAGGGCAGGGACTGTATCTGTTGCTGACTTGTACATTCCAAGCCCTTAGTACAGTGCTCTGCACAAAGTAAGCGCTCAATAAATACTATTGAATGAATGAAAGATTCCATTAGGCTTATATCCCCTGTTTGAAGAAGCAGTCCACTCCTTTTCTATGTCTTGGCCTTTCTCTCTTCCCTTTTAAAACTGTGCAATCAGAGGCTTCTTCCATTTTAGGAAGACTTAACAAACTCTGTCCTTCTCCCTGATGACTCCTTCATTCATTTTAACCCCTTTTGTCTCTATCTTGCCTTTTCACCTTTCACCTGGCGGCCTTTGAGAGGGATATCAATTAATAGATTCGGTCTTGGTCTCATAGATCCATTTGGGGCAACAATAAATGAGCAGGATTAGATCAATCCATTAGTGGTATTTACTGAATGCTTACTGTGAGCAGAGCACTCTGCTAAGCACTTTGGAAAGCACAACAAAATTGACTTGGTAGATATGATCCCTGGCCTTGAGAAGCATACAACCTCGTGGGTTAAATGGTACCATAAGAGAGAAACAAAGATTTAGATGTCTCAAGAGAGGCCAGGAATAACTGCTGAATGACAACTGTAAAAGTAAAGACAGAGTGATGTAGAAAAGGAAAAGACACTGGCTTTAGAGGAATAAGAGAAATTATAATAAGAAGTAAAGAAGGCGTGGAAATAGTAGAAGTAGTGAGATTCTGAAAAGCAGCATAATTAGAAAATCCTGAGAAATGGTTATTTGTGCAAACTGACTGAATTGATCCGCTGATGCAGGAAATTATACAACAGAGTAGTTACTTTATTACATTATCCTCAAATTTTTTTTGTGTGTGAGTAGTTATTTCAATGGGAAATAAGTTGGGAAAAAATGGTTCCAATTCAGATAGTACCTCTCTTTGACCATATCAGATGAAATTCAAGAAGTTTATAATAATAATAGAATTTGTTAAGCACTTACTGTGTCAACCACTATTGTAAGTGCTGGTGTAGATACAAGATAATCATGTCAGACACAGTCCCTGTCCCAAATGGGTTTCACAATCTAAGTAGGAAGCAGAATTAGGAAGGAGAACAGGGATTGAATCCCTATTCTACAGATAAAGAAACTGAAACACACAGAAGTGAAGTGATTTGCCCAAGGTCACAGAGCAGGCAAGTGGCAGACCCTAGATCAGAACTCAGGTCCTCTGATTCCAAGACCTGTTATCTTTTCTCCAAACTAAGCTACTCTTTTCATCATTGTGAAAGATGATAAAGTTATAAAAAGTGTTTCATTTTTAACTTTTCAAACTATAACTACTGTACTTGAAATTTCTCTGACAGTTTTCTACTACTCATCTGACACCAGTCAGGATTAACACTTCCAAGGAAACAATTTGCAGTGCATAAAAATCAGCTTCTTAGTAAACAATTTTAAATTTTTGAAATTGGTTCCCATTGAAATGCTAATGAAAACTAATAATATATTTCATTTCTGCATTTACTAGAAACAGCATTCCTGGCAATCCTGTCACCTTGTAATCTCCTATTCTTCCATTATGCTTTAAATATATATATATATATTTCATTATCATGTAATGAAATCAGAGTTGGATCAGAAATACCTCTGGTCAAGCTGTTAGCCAAGGTTTTCAATTATTTGAGGAAGTTCACAGAAAGTTTGAAATTTAGGGAACAGTAATAGATAAAATTAATAAGTGATTCATTCTTAGATGTGAATTTTCAACATTATGTAGCTTTACAATGAAAATGTCTTCCTTTTCCCATGACTATCTTTTTTTCTCCAACTATATCTATTATTGCAAGTCTTTTAACATTCTGAGGGAAAAGTGGGAAAAATGAGTATAAATAATCCACAATCTAATATGATCTTCCAAGCAATTATACAAAGTTTTATGTAAGTATGTGGTCCAGTCATCAGTGTTCAGTTGCTAAAGAAACTGGAGCACCATGCAAATCATGCAAATATGTCTGAGCAGAATTATTAAGAATGGGCTGCACCTACTATAAGTAATGGAGACTAGAAAAGTGTTTGTTAAAAACTGACTCTCCCATCCTGAAAATCTAACAGGGGAATAGGAGTGATGATGGACAAGAAAATTGAAATTATATTACAGACTCTACTGGATATGAACAGCAGGGAAAGTACAGAAGAGAATACATTAGAAGTAAAAGATATATGTAGTCCCTACTCTCAAGGAATTGGCAATCTAATGGGGTAGTTAGTAATATGTAAATTTTTTAGATATAATGAGAGAATGAGGAAAACAAAACTACAATTGGAAATATCAAGAGTCCTGTTAGGAAGGCTTTAAGATTCCAGATTCATGTAACAGTGGGCCATGTGACCAGAATGCTGCTTAAAATATTTACACTCTTTCTTGGGTTTAATTTCCTTGTTTTGTTTCTCCTAAAATCAAGAATAGTGTCCTATGACCGGGGAATAACTGAGTCAGGCTGGATCCTCATGGGGTGCCTGATGTCCTGTGCAAGCCTGGTGATAAGATGCTGAGTCTTTGGCTAAAAACATCTGAAGAATCCTGGACCTGCTTGGAACTTGGGAACTCTAAGTCAGATGACTTCTTTCTAGGGGAACAAATCATTATTCATTCATCAGGAATGAGCACTCATTCATTCGGAACACATTATCTCAGCACTTATTATCTAAGTAGTTGAATGTAAATGCAAAAAACATGGTACCTACAATTAAAGTAGTTATCTCTTTGGGAGAGCAGTAGAAACAGACCTCGACACTTGCCCAGAGATCTGGACCCTGAATCAATTGCAGGGCATACAGGGACTGATTACACAGGTAGACACTTAACATTTACCTCTGCATGACACAGATACTCTGCTCAGTAAAGAAACTAGGACTTGGGAAGGTACAAGCTACAACATATCTCTTCCAAGACATATACTGCATATACATTTCAATTCATATGAGGTTGCACTCTCAATTTTAAGAGCTGGAAGTGCCAACAAGCATTAATGTGTAGCTTTCAAATGTGATAAATGAAAAAAAAAATTCAAGCAGTCTGAAAGTTTTTTTTTTTCTATTTCAGTCATAAACATTGCAAAATTGGGATTTTTTAAAATTTAAAATACCCCTAGAACCAGTAAACTAAGGTCAACTTAACTAGGCATCTGTAGTGTATTTTCTATGGATAGAGACTGTGCCAAAGTCTATTCTATCTATGACTTGAATTCTATTTATATTGAGAGTCATCTGTAAAACTCAGATAGTAAACATTCTACATGGTAAAAATACTCCCTGGTTTCAACTTCCCTTCAAATACATATTGAACTAATGATTCTGTTTTGAAAAAGAGCTAGTAGTATCATATTTCCTTGAACTTTCCTTCAGTTAAACTTTGAGCAGCTGCCCAAAATTTCTGGCATGCAATATATATTTTTGCTTAAATGAGGGAAACTTGCATTAATTCAATTTCAAAAAAGCAATGAAAAAAATCAAAAGAGATTTGGGTTCTTTTTTTCCTTTAGAGAAGATGGATTGTGCGACAAAAAAATGAATCCTATCCCATTGTAATTTTGAATGAAAAACTGCTCAATGCAATCAACTTCTTTTAGGAGAAAAAAAACAAAGAAATCAAACCCAAGAAAGGGTGTAAATAGTTTAAGAAGCATCCTGGTCACATGGCCTACTATGTTACTTGGTGAGAATCAGTGTGGCTTAGTGGAAAAAGCACAGCCTTGGAAGTCAGAGGTCATGGGTTCTAATCCCTGCTCCACCACTTATCACCTGTGTGACTTTGGACAAGTCACTTAACTTCTCTGTGCCTCAGTTACCTCATCTGTATAATGGGGTTTAAGACTGTGAGCCCCACATAGGACAACTTGATTACCTTGTATCTACCCAGTGCTTAGAACAGTGCTTAGCATCTTGTAAGCACTTAACAAATACGATTATTATTATTATTGTTATCTACCCAAATTCAAACACATTTTATTTCTGTTGTTTGGTTTGATTTTGTCAATGCCTTTCATGGGCTAAAGAAGGTTAATTTTTGAAAGTTGATTTTTAAAACACACTTAATCTCTTATATAACTACAAAAATCTGGTCAAACTATCTATGGGAGAACTAAATATTTCTGATACATTTGCAATTTCTCTTTCTGCCTTTATGCATAAAAGTATCAGAATTGAGGGAAATTCTATTTCTATTTTCCATCCACTTTTATAAGTCTCTTTGCCTTTGCCATTGGCTAGGGAAAAATTAATGCTACTCTGAGGTTTAGTCAAAGCTACTTTCCTGCTCTTCAGTAATCACTTTCCCACTGAAGATCTTAAAGTTTCACTTAAATAATTTAAATAACTACCTCCACTCCAGGGCTCAGAATCCCAAGTCTCTCTCTACGATTGAGCCGTTTTCATGACTAGGATGACAGAAGATACTTTTCAAAAAAAAATGAGCTGATTAATTTCAATACACTGTATTCAAAGATACTATGATTCTGAAGAGGAGTATTGAAGATGTATTCAACTTGGATTTGCAATTGTAATCAAACATGCATTTAGCTGAGGCAGAAAATAAGGCTGGGGGAGATTACTGTATGTGGCATATATTACTGTCCTCTAAGGCTAAAATAATGCTATTTCTTTATTATTGTTATTTCTGTTTTATAACAGTTATTTATAACTGTTTTCTTACATAATTTCTAGATCATAGTCTGTTGCGGCCAGAGAACGTATCTACCTACTGTTACAGTTTACTCTCCCAAGCACTTACTACAGTTTTCTGCACACAATAAGAGATCAATAAATATAATTGATCGATTCTTTGTTAGCATAGTTGTTTCACCAAACCCCTTCAAGTCTAGATCAGAAAAAAAAATCCAAATCCTTGGCTTTAAAGACTTTAGCTGGCTCTCTCCTTCTTATACATACATTTTCTACTCCTTTAATTCTTCACTTCATACACTCAATCATATTTATTGAGTGCTTACTTTCTGTAGAGCATTGTACTAAGCACTTGGGAGAGTACAATATAACTATATAACAGACATATTCCATGCCTACAGTGAGCTTACACTCTAGAAGGGAGTTTGTTTTAAGCTAACCTAATTTGTTTGGAACCCTTCATTTCTGATTTCATGAAGTCTCTCTGCACCAGTATGATAAACCATATATATCTCTCCTTCATTATGTTTTTACATCATTACACATTATCAGCAATGCTTAATATTTGATTTAAATGCAGAAAAAAATATATTCCCTGGCTCTTCTGAAATCATCTCTGTTCCAAGAGTCCTCCCCTGATTAATTTATAAACTCCCCGTTTTATGCCCCCAAACTGACACCCTAGCCCTTCCACATCTTTTAAGAACTTAACTACCCATACCCCTTTTAGCACTTATGTTATTATAATTATAATGATGGTATTTGTTAAACACTTAATATGTGCCAAGCAGTTCTAAGTGCTGTACCTTTGTTATATACTCTAATCCATCTTGTCAATAATTTATTAAGGTATCAATCAATTATATTTGACACTGTATGCAGAGCCATGTCCTAAGCACTTGGGAGATGAGTTTGTAGACATGTTCCCGGCCCACAAGGAGCTGTCAGTCTAGAGGGGGAGAGACATACATTAAAATAAATTACAGATACATACAAAAGTTCTGAAGGGCTAAGGGTGAATTGAATAAAGGATACAAATTCATGTGCAAGGGTGATGCAGAAAATAGAGGGAGTAGGGGAAATGAGGGCTTGGGGAAGGCCTCTTGGAGAGATGTGATTTTAATGAGGCTTTTAAGGTGGATAGGGTAAGAGAGTATTGGGCCAGAGGCAAGAAATGTGTGAGAGGTCAGCAGCAAGATGATTTAGTTGAGGTATAGTGAATTGGTTGGTGTTAAAGGAGCAAAGTGAATGTGCTTGGTTGTAGTATGAAATCAGCAAGGTAATAATAAAAATGGTATTAGTTAAGCACATACTATGTGCCAAGAACTGTACTAAGTGCTGGGATGGATACAAGCAAATAGGGTTGGTCACAGTCCCTGTCCCACATGGAGCTCCCAGTCCTCAATCCTCATTTTACAGATGAGGTAACTGAGATGCAGAGAAGTATTGCAACTTGCCCAAAGTCACCATCAGACATGTGCTGCACCCAGAATTAGAACCTATGACCTTCTGACTGTCAGACCTGTGCTCTATCCACTCTGCCATGCTGCTTCTCACTACTCTATGCAGCTTCTCAGAGATAAGATAGGAGAGAGCCATTACTGACAGCTGCCTCCCTTCAGCCAAGGGGTTCCCCACCAAAAGGGAAGGAACATGCCCATTTTTCTGGTGTAATTACTAATCCAAGAAAGAGATGGAACATCAAGAGCTCCACAACCATGCAATTTACTGGTTCACCCACACATTGGTTTAGGGACCAGTGAGCTCCAAACCTCAGAGCAAGATCATTGTCCCCCAGACTCTTTTTGTATCCTTCCAACACTACTTGCCCTTCCCCAATTCCACCCAGAAGGTGAGGTGACTCTGCTGCCAATCTGGGTGGTCTTGGAAGTTCCTTCTGTATCTCTGATATTTCAGGGTGTACCCTGGTTGGGGGTCTGTGCAGTTCTTGCAATAGGGTCATGGTGGGGTCTGCTAGTATGTCCTTTTTGGAAAGATTGTCCAACGATGTTTCCCTACCCCTTCAATAGTGCCAATATCAGTAGCTTTCCAGGTGGTGATGGGAATATCTATACTTTGTTGAAGCCCTACTGTCTCATGTGGCCATCTGATCCCATCCTCCCTTTGTGTTCTATTCACAATTATTTGGCTCTTGGTGCCTGTCTTCATGTGTTAATTCCAGGAACTGCCTACCCCACCTTGTTCTCCTGATCTTTCCAATATAATGATGATAACGAAGGTATTTGGTAAGTGCTTACTATGTGCCAAGCACTGTTCATTCATTCAATCATATTTATTGAGTGCTTACTATGTGCAGAGCACCGTACTAAGCGCTTGGAATGTAAAAATTGGCAACAGATAGAGACAATCCCTGTCCAACAACGGGCTATTCTAAGCTCTGGGGTATTCATTCATTCATTCAATAGTATTTATTGAGCACTTACTATGTGCAGAGCAAGCACTTTGAATGTACAAATCGGCAATAGACAGAGACAGTCCCTGCCCTTTGACGGGCTTACAGTCTAATTGGGGGAGACAGGCAGACAAGAACAATGGCAATAAATAGAGTCAAGGGGAAGAACATCTCATAAAAACAATGGCAAATAAATAGAATCAGGGTGATGTACATCTCATTAAACAAAATAAACAAAACAAATACGGTGATGAACAATTGAGCGGATGAGTACAGTGCTGAGGGGGTGGGATGGGAGAGGGGGAGGAGGAGAGGGAAAGGGGGGAGAAGAGGGTTTAGCTGCGGAGAGGTAAAGAGGGGGTAGAGGGAGCAGAGGGAAAAAGGGGGGAGCTCAGTCTTTCGGAGGTGAGGAGGGAGGGCATTCCAGGACTGCGGGAGGATGTGGCCCAGGGCTCGACGGCGGGATAGGTGAGATGGAGGGATGGTGAGGAGGTGGGCGGCAGAGGAGTGGAGCGTGCGGGGTGGGCAGTAGAAAGAGAGAAGGGAGGAGAGGTAGGAAGGGGCAAGGTGATGGAGAGCCTTGAAGCCTAGAGTGAGGAGTTTTTGTTTTGAGTGGAGGTTGATAGGCAAACACTGGAGGTGTTTAAGAAGGGGAGTGACATGCCCAGAACGTTTTTGCAGGAAGATGAGCCGGGCAGCGGAGTGAAGAATAGACTGGAGTGGGGAGAGAGTGGAGGAAGGGAGATCAGAGAGAAGGCTGACACAATAGTCTAGCCGGGATATAACGAGAGCCCGTAGCAGTAAGGTAGTCGTTTGAGTGGAGAGGAAAGGGCGGATCTTGGCGATATTGGTAGATACAAGGTAATCTGGTTGTCCCACATGGGGCTCACAGTCTTAATTCCCACTTTACAGGTGAGGCAACTGAGGCACAGAGAAGTTAAGTGATTTGCCCAAAGTCACACAGTTTACAAGTGGCAGAGCCAGGATTAGAACCCATGACTTCTGACTCCCAAGCCCATGCTCTTTCTATTAAGCCATGCTGCTTCTCCCATATATAGGACTCTCAACTTCAATTCTTAGCTTTCATAACAAGGACAAAGTGCTTTTGTGCTTTAAAGCCAATGGTATGGTGCTTAAGTTCTTTAAAGCAAATGGTATGGAGTTTCTTCTTGATGCAGAGGTAGATGGGCAATCACTGGAGTTTCTTAAGAGAGTGGAGAAACATGAACTGAGTGTTTTTTGTAGAAAAATGAACCAGGCACCAGAGTGAAATATGGACTGGAGTGGGGAGAAACAGGAAGCGAACAGGTTAGCAATGAGGCTGTAATCATTATGAAGGTGGGATATAGGCTGTTTGGATCAACATAGGAAAAGCTTGTATATAGAAGAAAAGGGCAGATTTAGCAAAGTTGTGGAGGTTGACCGACAGATTGCATAGGTGAATGAATGAGAGAAACGAGTAAGGATAATGCCAAGATTTCACGCTTGTGAGACAGGGAGGATAGTGGTACTCACTACAGTGATAGAAAATTTAGGCAGAGGAGAGGGTTTGGGTGAAAAGATGAGTTCTGTTTTATCAGTCAGCCAATTGTATTTATTTAGAGCTTACTGTGTGCACAGCACTGTACTAAGTGCAGGGGAGAGTCCAGTACAATAATAAAGGACACATTCCCTCACTACAATAAGCTTACAGTCTAGAGGAGAAACTTATGTTAGATTTGAAGTGTTGGTGGAACATCCAAATAGAGATGTCCTGAAGTCAGGATGAAATATAGATTGCAGAAAAAGAGAGAGGTCAGGACTGGAGATGTCAGTTTTGAAATCTTCTTCATAGAAATCATAGGAGTGAATGAGTTCACCAAGGCAGCAGTTGTAGATGGAGAATAGAAGGGGACCCAAAACTAAGCTTAAGATATGACTATGGTTAGGAGGTCAGAGGCAGAGGAGGAAAGAGACTGAGAATGAGCAGCAAGAGAAATAGGAGTATCAGGTGATGTCAGTGAAGCCAAGATTCGATAATGTGTCCAGGAGAAGAGGGGGTTCCACAGTGTCAAAGGGAAATGGGAGTTGAGGAGGACCGGAATGAAGTAGAGGCCATTGGGTTTGGCAAGAAGGATATCACTGATAACTTTTGAGAAGGAAGTTTCTGAGAAATGAATAGAGCAGAAACCAGATTGGAGGATGTCAAGGAAAGAATTGGAGGAGAGGAAATGGAGACAGTGTATGTAATAATAATAATAATGATGGTATTTGTTAAGCTCTTACTATGTGCCAGGCACTGTTCTAAGCATTGGGGTAAATATAAAGTAATCAGGTTGGACACAGTCCCTGTCCCACATGGGGATCGCAGTCTTAATCCCCATTTTGCAGATGAGGTAATTGAGGCCCATAGAAGTGAAGCAATTTGCCCAAGTTCACAGCTCAGACAAGTGACGGAGCTGGGATTAGAAGCCATGACCTCTAACTCCCAAATCTGTGGTCTATCCACTTTGCCATGCTGCTTCTATAGATGTAAACAACTTGGTCAAGGACTTTGGAGAGGACTGGAAAGAGGGAGATGGGATGAGGACTGGAGGGAGTTGTGGGGTCAAGTAAGGGGTTATTTTTCAGAAAAGGAGATAAATGAGCATGTTTGCAAGCAGTGATGAAGAAGCATTTGGAGAGTGAACAGTTGAAGATGGATGTCAGGGAAGGAAGAAGGGAGGGGGGAAGTGTTTTGATAAGGTGTGAAGGGATAGGATCAGATATGAAGATAGAGGGGTAGAATTTTAGAGGAGGCAGGAAGTCTCCCATGAAGTAATGCTGGGAAAGATGGGAGAGTCGAAGAGGGCATAGGAGTAGGGAGGGAATTGGAGGTACAGGGGATATTTTAGGGAAATTATACCTAATGGTTTCAATTTGATAAATTAAGTATGTGGCCAGGTCATTAGGGGCAAGCTGATAAGGGGGTGAGGAGGACAGAGGGCTTGAGGAGGAAATGAAACACAACTGAAACAACTGGTGAGGCTAATGGACATAGGTGTCAATAAGGATGGAGAAATAATATTTACAGGCAAAGAAAAGAATAGAGTTAAACAGGCGAGGATAAACTGAAATGGACCTTGTCAGCCTGATATCCATATTACCACCAACAGTGCTCTGCAACTCAAACACAGGACTAAAGTAAGCGTGTTCTCTCTCTCCAATGCCAGTTTGTAAACTCTTTGAGGTAAGGAATCAAGTATCAAATCTAGTAGCGTGGCTTAGTGGAAAGAGCATGAGCTGGGGAGGCAGAGGTCATGTGTGCGAATCCCTGTTCCTCCACTTGTCAGTTGTGTGAATTTGGGCAAGTCACTTAGCTTCTCTGTGCCTCAGTTACCTCATCTGTAAAATGGGGATTAAGACTGTGAGCCCCACATGGGACAATCTGATTACCATGAAGCTACCTCAGCACTTAGAACAGTGCTTGCTTGGCACATAGTAAGCACATAATACCATTATTATTATTATCCCAAGTGCCTAGCACAATGGTCAGTAACCGGTGGTCAGTAAATGCTATTGATTAACAAATGCATTGGAAAATAATACCTTTCAGAGCTTGCTTAGTGCTGAGAGGTAAAAGTAATCAAAGAAATCCTTCCTCTGCATCAAAAGCCTATGAGCCTCATGTGAAACAGGAACTATCTTGATCTGATTGATTTGTAGCTACCCCAGCCCTTAGAACAGTGCCTAATGTATAGTAAACACTTAAAATACCACAGAAAAATAAAAGCTAAGATATTCCAACCCTTATAATGAAAGCCAAAAGGCTCTTTCCCTCATATATGCAGATTCTCCAAAAAGCTAACATTTTTATGACTTCCATTAGCTTTTTATCAAAGGCCTGCAGGTGCTTTGATGTATTCAACAAAAGATTTATTTAACAGGCCTAGTAGCTGCAAATATTAGGCAAGATAGGTAACAAAATTGCTAAAGATGTGCTCCAATGCATCCTTTTATTCCAACATATTCAATATTTAATTGGTATAGGTTTTTATTTCAATACAGAAAGCCTTAACAACTAATGAGTCTTTCATGTTACATGGAAAAACTTTGCCTATTTATGTATAATAATCTTATTTGGAGAATAATACATGAATTCTTTTTGCTCTAACAAATGTAGAATCCAAGATGTAATCACTCATTTCCATTAGGCTAAACAATTTTGTTGCTACAGAAGTATTATTTATTAATGAGTTATTTATAGCATAAATGGTTGATCCTGGCAACAGTTTCCCTAGTCTGATTATGATGTAATGTCTTGATTTATTCCATGGGCATACTAGGTTACTCCCTGTGGTGATATCTATATTATTTTTATTTAAAAAATAAGGCAGCAAACAAGAGTAAGATTCATTATTTAGATTCCTGATTTTTTTAAATGGACCATAATCTTGTCTGTGTACACAGTTCAACACTCTTGTATTAGAATAAATGTTAGAAAGTACACATTTAACCTATAAATTTAATACCACTTTTCTTATGAATGTCACAGTCCATTTAAGTGATATACTTCTTATATACTGTGCTAGAAAATTACATTATACATTGCTACTGTCCAGAGGTAAAAAGAAGTTATTTATAAGAGGATCCTTTTATGCCCTAATTGATGTACAGGTTATTATAACAAAGAAATACAAACTTATCAAAAGATGGAGAAGAAGTCTTGAATGGACAAAGGGAATGAAAGTAGGATAAAGAGAGAAAAGAAGCAATTTAAAAAATTTTTTTAGACTAGTAATGAAAGCAATTGTCACCCATGTTCTGCTCATTATCAATAAAATTGAGATCTACTTCAGGCTGAATGGTTTGAGTGTAAAATGGAGGGTGAGAGAAAGTGGACTATTTTATGAAAATATAGCAGTCCCCTAGGAAATCTGATAAATATAACCACTCACCAGGACATAATCTGAAGGTTTTCCTTCAACTGTGAATAGACAGTGTGAAGCAGTGGTGCCTATTGGATAGAGCATGGACCTGGTAATCTGAAGGACCTGGGTTCTAATACCAGCTATGTTACTTGTCTGCTGTGTTACCTCGGGCACATCACTTAACTTCTCTGTATCTAATTTACATCACCTGTAAAAAGGGAATTAACACTGTGAGTTCAATGTTGGACATGGACTATGTCGAATCTGATTAGCTTGTATCTATCCCATTGCTTAGTACGGTGCCTGGCACATAGCAAGAATTTTATAAATGCTAGAGAAAAACTTGTCTTCAGAAAGAATAAAGCTAACATCTATCACAGTTCCACCAATTTCAAAATGATTAAGGGATACAGACTATCGTATGAAGCATGTGAATTGATGAAAGATGTCCAATAAAGACTTCATAGTAGGAGACAGGAATAACATTTTTTTTTCCATTCAAAGTTCAGTGTAAATGGATATAAACCAAGCATTTCATCAATCCTACACTGTCCTTTTTGAACATAAAAGTAATATTCCTATGAAATTCAACTGTACATTGATTCTGGGCTTGATTTCTTTCCTGTTTCTAACCCTTGATAATAGTGCAATGATGATTGCTTCACTTCAGATCCATCATAATTACTTTTATTCCCTTCCCAATTTCAGTAAAACTGGTTGCAGTTTTAATTAGGCTGGTGTGAGAACTAGAAGTGGATTTTCCTTTGCAAATGTGATCATTCAGGGCTGCTTTATTTCAACTTCTGAGTGGAGTGACATTAAATGCTAAGGCTGTGTGATTCAGGCCACAGCAGCTGTTCTTATTTAAAAGTGGCAAGATTATTAATGAGAGATTTTATTAAGAATTATCATACAACATATGTTGTATGAAATGAAAATCTTTGGGTGAGCTTCCCTTGAATTACCCGGCAGGTAGCTCTTGTTCACCACATTTATTCAATTCAACAATTGTATGACCCCCTTCAGATGTTGTTGATAAGTGCACTGTTCCATATATCTTTCAGTAAAGCAGATAAACCACATTAAAAGGAAAATAACCTATTCATCAAATAAATGAGTTGTGCTGAAAATACTGCCTGGTCAGATGAAAACATCTCATGGAAAATGGCCCTATATGTAACTTTGAAATAAACTGTAAGCAGGCTGCTCTGGAAATCAAACTATTATCTGATATTAAGGCACAACCTTTAATTAATTAATTAGGTGCTAAAGGTCATTTCTGATTCATATCGATTCAATGGATATACTTTCTCCAGAAGGTCCTGTCCTCTGCCAGAATCTGCAACATTTCTAACAGTTCTCCCATTGTCATTGCTATGGTCTCTATCCATCTAGCTGCTGGTTTGCATCTTCTACATTTTCCCTGGACTTTCACTTGAATTAGTGTATTCTCCAGAGAATTAGTCCTACTGATTATGTCTCCAAAATATGTTAATTTGTCAAGTCATTTGGCCTTCCAAAGACCACTTTGGCTTAATTTGCTCCAAAATCCATTTGTTTGTTTTTTTGGTAGTCCATGAGATTCACAAAAGCCTTCTCCAACACCACATTTCAAAAGAATTGATATTCTTTTTAGCCTATTTTCACTGTTTAGCTTGCGGGATCCATATATTGTCAATGGAACACCATAGAACTGACAATTTGTATCTTTGTGGCAATTGTTACATCAGCACATTTCATGACTTCTTCAGGTTCTTCATAGCAAATCTTACCTACCAATTACCCAGGCTTGATTATTTTTTCCCTCTTGTTCCCCATTTTCTCTCCTCTGAAACTTTATAGAACAATTACCACACCACTATGGTACTTTTCAGACTGTGAACCTTATGTGTTACAAGGACTATGTCTGATCCGATTATCCTGTATCTACATGAGTGCTTAGCAGGGTGTTTGTCACACAGTAGGTCCTTAACAAAAACCACTATTATTAGTAGTAGTAACAATAACTTGTGAATTCATTACTCCAGTAACTCCTTATAACTTGAGCATATCTCATAAGCATGTGCTTGTATTTTCCTTCTGTTTATGTTGTTCTCAATATTTTTTATATGTTCTGCCTTTGGTTTATTTGTAGTTTCCATCCCACCACTGTAATTTCATTACAATTACTTCATTTCTAATTTTTGAAGATGAAACTACTAACCCTGTGTAACTGAGTGAAATGCTGATGTCTGCCTTACACTTCAGCTACACAGTCAGTTTCTTGTTGTGTTGATGTATCTGTTTAATGCATCTGATACTGTTTCCTGTTTTGTCTCTTGGACTGAAGATTCTCTAAAAGCTGCTGTTTAAAAAGAGCCACTTCTCTCAGGATGCACATCAGCCTGGTTTGCCTGACATCATTGTTTCTCAGAATTCAAGTGTATGCCACTTTGGTTTTTCAAATAATCTGTAAATCAATTTCTTTTTTCTCTCAGCTTTTGACCATTCCATTTCAGCTTTAGTAAATCAGTTTTGGCTTCCTTCCTGACATTAATTCTACACATATGCCCACACAAAAGAACTATGTTGAGGTGAGCCACCGGTAGGGTCCCTTCTCTCCAGACTATCACTGTGTGTATTTCTGTTTTGCAAGTCAATGTAGGTGGCACTGATGAATTATTTAAGGATCCAGATATGTCATCCATGATGGATCCAAGCTTCTAAATTGCACAGTGGTTTGGCCAGAACTACAGTTCTGAAATTCTTCAGTTTAGTCTCAAGTTTCATGTCTTAAAATTGCCACTTTCTCTCTGACAGTGTATCAAAAGACATTGCTTTTAGTGATTTTGCTTCCTATTTCCTATTAGTGTATCTTTGGACTTGCTTTGATAGCAAAAGTTCAGTGAGAGGCTCTAACTCGTTTCCCTAAAGAAAATCCCTGATTGCACACTGGCTTTCCTCAGAGTAGGCTAATACATTATCTTGGTTTTCTTCAGGCTTATTGCCAGTCCTTAGCTTGGGACTGACTACAAAGCAGTTCACCTTCAGTGCATGTAATTAATATCACTTGTTACCACATCTTTAATAGAGCAACTTAATGAGAGTTAATCTAGACTGGTACAAAAATGTATTATCCCTCCAATAAGAAACTTGCTAGAAGCAACATTTCCTGTTCTGATTTCACAAAGCTTTCTTGAAAATTAAGAAGCAAAGATAGGTGAAGTGTTTAAAGGCCATGGAGAAAAGATACAAGAAAGCCATAAAAAAGGTTTAAAATTGGGGTAAAATATTTGAGGAGATAAGAATGTCTGCATATAGTATACCCATATAAAAGAGAAGCAGTGTGGCTCAGTGGAAAGAGCTCGGGCTTGGGAGTCAGAGGTCATGGGTTCGAATCCCAGCTCTGCCGCTTGTCAGCTGTGTGACTGTGGGCAAGTCACTTAACTTCTCTGTGCCTCAGTTACCTCATCTGTAAAATGGGGATTAAGACTGTGAGCCCCACATTGGACAACCTGATTACCTTGTATCTACCCCAGTGCTTAGAACAGTGCTTGGCACATAGTAAGCGCTTAAATACCAACATTATTAAAATAAGGTATTAGATTCAATAATTGACAAGCTGATTATCAATGTTATTTAATGAGCACTTTGTGTGCAAAGCAGTATACTAACCACTTGAGCTCTACTAAGAACTTAATATTTATTAATGATTCTAAGATGTTTGAGTAATTTTACTAATTCTTAAAAGCCATAGATTAAGTAATAAAATGAAGACGATAAAATTAAACAGTAAAGAGAATAGTGAAAACATGGTATAAATAGCTATTTACTAAATAATACTTGAAAAATTAAAATCTTGTAAGCTATTAAGTCCTTGGTTCACAAGTCATCACATGAAGTATCTTATATTCTTACTAAATTACTTAGAATTAAAGTACCACATGATTCCAGAAATTTATAAAATTAAAAAATATGGCAGCATTTATTAACTCTTCACTAATGATATAGTGAAACAGAGGAAACCCTAACAAAATATTTTCTTTAAATTTCATTAGGCCTTACTACAAGATCCTCTAAGTATAGGGAATAAATGTGATTAAATATGAACAATAAAGCAGCAATAAGAAGAATACGTTAATTTGCTAAAGGAAAACTCATTTAGCTGTTAAAGTATTATGATTTTTCCCATGATTTTTAAATAGATTTCAATTTCCATCAAAATTTTCATGTCAAGTAAAGGAAACAATGTGAAGAATTTAACTCTATCTTGATACAATAATAATGTACTCACACTTTTTACTATATATTGGACCATGATAAATATCAATCAATGGTACTTCCCTTAACTCTGCCCCCTCCTCCCCTTACTGGCAAAGCTATTTCTCTTCCTGTATTGACACCCATGCCCATCACCCTCAACAGTTGTTCTGGACATTTAACTCCCTCCTCAGGCACTCCATCCTCATGCCCCCTGTCCTTCCCCCTCCCCCATCCCAAAATGATTTGGCCACCTACTTCATTAGGAAAATTAACACCATCAGGTCTGAGATCCCCCAAACCATCCCTCCCCCTACTCCATCCCCCCAACCCTCAGCCCCCTCTTCTACTTTTCCATCCTACCCTGGAGTATCCTCAGAGGAGATATCCTCCCTCCTCTCAAGTGCCACCCCCTCCACATGTGCATCAGACCCCATTTCCTCCTTATAAAATTTTCTCCCCCTCTCCTCCCCTAAACTTCCATCTTCTTTCCAATGGCTTCTTCCCCTCTGCCTTCGAACCATGCCCATGTCTTCCCTATCCTAAAATAACCCTCCCTTGACCCCATAGCCCCCTCTAGTTATCACCCAATATCCCTCGTAATCTTCCTCTCCAAACTCTTGGAGCAAGTCATCTAAATTCGCTGCCTCAAATTCCTCTCCTCCAACTCCTTCCTTGACCCGCTCCAATCTGGCTTTCACCTTCTCCACTCCACTGAAACGACCCTCTCAAAAGTCACCAATGACCTCCTTCTTGCCAAATCCAACAGCTCCTATTCTGGCCTAGTCCTCCTCAACCTCTCAGCTGCCTATGACACTATGGACCATCTCCTTCTCTTCAACACATTATCTGACCTTGGCATCACTGACTCCAACCTCTCCTAGTTCTGCTCCTATCTCTCTGGCCATTCATTCTCAGTCTCCTTCATGGGCTCCTCCTCTCTCTCCCAGCCCCTACCTATAGGGTTCCTCAAGGGTCAGTTCTTGGTCCCCTTCTATTCTCCATCTACACTCACTCACACAGCTTCAACTATCATTTCTATGCAAATGATACCCAAATCTAAATCTCTCCCTGTTCTCTCTCCTTCTCTCCAGGATCACATCTCTACTTGGATGTCTTCCCACCACCTAAAACTCAACATATCCAACACAGAGCTCCTTATATTCCCTCCCAAACCCTGTCCTCTCCCTGACTTTTCCATGTCTGTGTATGGCACAATCATCCTTCTCTGTCTCGCAAGCCCACAACCTTGCTGTCATCCTTGATTCTGCTCTCATTCATCCTACATATCCAATCCATCACCAATGCCTGCCAGCCTAATCTTCACAACATTGCCAATATCCGCTCTTTCCTCTCCATCCAACCCAACCATGTTAGTGAAATCACTCATCCTATCCTATTACTGCCTCAGGTCTGCTGTGTGACCTCGGGCGAGTTACTTTACTTCTCAGTGCCTCACTTACCTCATTTGTAAAATGGGAGTTGATACTGTGAGCCCCACATGGTAAAGGGACTGAGTCCAACTCAAGTTGCTTATATTCAACACCACCACTTAGTGCAGAAACGATCTGGGCATGTCACTCCCCTTCTTAAACAACTCCAGTGGTTGCCTATCAACCTCCGCTCCAAACAAAAACTCCTCACTCTAGGCTACAAGGCTCTCCATCACCTTGCCCCTTCCTACCTCTCCTCCCTTCTCTCTTTCTACCACCCACCCCGCATGCTCCGCTCCTCTGCCGCCCACCTCCTCGCCATCCCTCGGTCTCGCCTATCCCGCCGTCGACCCCTGGGTCACGTCCTCCCGCGGTCCTGGAACGCCCTCCCTCCTCACCTCCGCCAAACTGATTCTCTTTCCCTCTTCAAAACCTTACTTAAAAATCACCTCCTCCAAGAGGCCTTCCCAGACTGAGCTCCTCTTCCCCCTCTACTCCCTCTGCCATCCCCCCTTTACCTCTCAGCAGCTAAAGCCTCATTTTCCCCTTTTCCCTCTGCTCCTCCACCTCTCCCTTCCCATCCCCACAGCACTGTACTCGTCCGCTCAACTGTATATATTTTCGTTACCCTATTTATTTTGTTAATGAATTGTACATCGCCTTGATTCTATTTAGTTGCCATTGTTTTTACGAGATGTTCTTCCCCTTGACTCTATTTATTGCCATTGTTCTCGTCTGTCCGTCTCCCCCGATTAGACTGTAAGCCCGTCAAATGGCGGGGACTGTCTCTATCTGTTGCCGACTTGTTCATCCCAAGCGCTTAGTACAGTGCTCTGCACATAGTAGGTACATAAGTGTTGTGGAGCTGAGGTTGAAGTGAATATCAAGTTCCCAAAGGGTATAGATCCAAGTGCATAAGGAGCTGGAGAAAAGAAGGTTTAATTGGAGAAGAGATCTTAGAGGAGATGTGACCTTAATAAGGCTTTGAGGGTGGGAAGAGTGGTACACTAGCATATATGATGTGGGATGGAGTTCCAGACAAGAGGGAGGAAATTGGAAAGGAGTCAGTAGTGATTTGGATAAGACTGGGCATAGTGAACAAGGGGTCACTAGAGAAGTGTACAGGCTGGGTTGTAGTAGTAGATCAGAGATGTAAGATTGGATTAAAGACGATTACTTTAAAGCCGATGGTATGGAGTTTCTGTTTGATGTGGAGGTAAATAGGCAGGGTTGTGAGGAAGTGGGGGGATGTGGAATTAACTCTTTTTTTAATAATCTGGGCAGCAGAATGAAGTAGAAACTGGAATGGGGAGAGACAGGAGGCAGGGAGGTCAGTGAGGAGGCAGGTGCACTAATCTAGGCAGGATTGGAAAAGTGCTTAGATCAGTATAGAAGCAATTTGGATAAGTCAATTAATGGCATTTATTGAGCATTTATGATGTGCGGAGCACTGTACTGACAGCCTGGGAGGCGACAACAGAATTATAATTTTTTTAGTAGAAACAATCCCTGCCTGTAATGAATTTAAAGTCTAGGGAATGGAGAAGAAAGGGTGGAGCTTAGCGATACTATGAAGATGGAACCAACAGGATTTAGTGAGAGGTTGGATATGAGGGTTGACTGAGAAGGATGAGTCAGGATAGGGTCAAGGTTATGTTCTTGTGAGACAGAGTGGATGGTATTGCTGTCTACAGGAAGTTAGGGGGAGGACAGGGTTTGAATAGGAAATGAAGAATTCTGTTTTGAATATGTAAAGTTTGAGGTATCAGTGGGGCATCCAAGTAGAGATGACCTGCAGGCAGGAGAAAGTATGTGACTGAAGAGAAAGGGAAGAGGAAAGGGCTGGAGAAGTGAATTTGGGAATCATCTGCATAAAGATGGTAGTTGAAGGCAGAGAATGAAGGAGTTCTCCAAGGGAGTGGGTGTGGATGGGGAATAGAACTGAGCTTTGAGGGCTTCCACAGTTAGGGGGAGAGAGGCAGAGGAGGAGACTGTGAAATAGACTGAGAATGAATGGCCAAATAAAAAAGTAGTAAACCTACCAGAACTATATAAACTGATTGAAGATTGAATATTGCCATTGGGCATTTATAATTCAGTAATCATAATAATAGTATTTTATTCAGTGCTTATTAGGCAGTGGTAAATATATGTTTTTCATAGTTCCTGTCAAAAATAAGATTCACAACCTAGGAAACTGAGACCTAGAGATGTGAAGTGACTTGACCAAGATCACAAACAGGTCAATGGCAGAGATGGGACGAGAAGCCAGGTTATCTAATCCCAAGTCCAACATTCTAACTATTTAGACCAGATGTGTGCCCTCTGTAATTGTTCCCTGTTGTACAGTTTGGTCAATATATCCTTCACCCTATTGTTATTGGCCTTAGGGTCAAGTGCAATAATAAGTGAGTTGTTCTCCCTAGCAATGCCAGTTAAATCCAATATTTTCATACTGCAATGATTATAATTGTTATTAGAATGGTATTTCAATGTTTCCTATGTGTCAGGCAAAAACACAGTCTGTGAGACTCCTGATCCTCATACAGATTCTGCTGTTAACTAATACGTATCCCTAATCAGACAGTCCTGTGTCAACTAACATCAAATTTGAATTGCCAGACAGATGGTCCTGACAGCATCTTTCCAAGATTTCTATCTTCATCATTTGTGGGGACCTTAAGTCCAACTATAGTTTAATTCTACTAATTTTCAATCCTTATCCCAGTCTGTGCCTTCCCTAAGTTTCTCCTTCTAGGTCTGCTGCTTTGAAAGAAATAACCTTCAGGTATATAGGGTGAGAATTCCAATGTTACTCTCCTTTTCTTGCAACTTTCCTCCATCACTTCTTCCATTATCTCTCCAACACTGCAGTGCTCCAATTAACCTATAAGGATATGTCAGTGTTTTTCTCCAAATCAAAATGTACATAAGAAATTTAAAATATATGATAGATGAATAAAGCAGAAGGTCATACATATGTGAACCAAGTCATTTTTAAGGCCTCAGGTTATGCAATTGACTATGTTATTTTAATTCAAGGTTATAATTGAACAACTATTTCTTTACCACTCAGGAAATAAAGTGTATGAAACCTGTGAAGAATCCCTAATGTATTGCTTCTTGAAATTAGAAATGGTAAAGTATGTGCAATTATTTAAAATATCCCTGCAGATAAATCCCAATAGTTAATTGTCCAGATTGCTTAACCTTTACTTGTAATGCTTATTTCTATTCATGTTCAATGAAGATATATTTGGTAATAATGAATATTAGGATGCAAAATAAAGTGAGATGATTCTAAGTGTTTAAATTTCAGTTTTTATTGCAATATCTATTCTCCCAAATGCAGATTCTGTATCATATTATTTTGCAGAGCTGGACTTGAGAATGGTCTCTAAGAAAATGTTTTCAAATAAAATCAATCAAATGGAACTCTGAAAAACCATAAGAGTTTAAGCAATAGTAATTGAAGAGATATGAGATCTACTTTTCTGAAACTATCCAATAATGAAAGAACTAAATCTCTGTTATTGATCAGAGTTAGTATTACCAGGAGACAGAAGAGAAAGTATGACATAGTCTTTGAGTTCTCTTCTAAGATGACAATACTTCATAATTTAAAAAATGTTCTAAATTAATCCATAAGATTTCAAACATCAATTTTGATTAAAAAGTGCTGTCCTCTCATCATCTTCAGTAACATTTATTGAAGATCTATTATGTGCAAAGGACTGAACTAGGCATTGGTAATATACAATAGTAATTAAAGATGATAGTTTCTCTGAGCTTATTATAATATACAACGAGGTAAGTGGAAAAATATTTCACACTTGTATGTTAGTGTACAACAGGTTCAAACACAGTGGTGAAAGCACTTTTTTATTCTTCCCAGTATGTGATGATGTAATGCTCTTTTTTTTTCCTGAAGAACACAGACCTCTGAGATCCTTGAGCATTTGTTCAGCGGGTCAAACTAAACCACCCACTTACTCAAGAGTTGTTTGTTCCATTTCTCTCTGAGGGCAGTATGAATTCTGACACAGTGTCTGAACTTCAGCAAAGGAATTGTCAATAAAAATATAGACCAAGACAAAAAAAGTATCCAGTTCCAAATAATTCATAGCAGTGTGCTGTACCAGCACATAAACTGTTTTATTGGTACTGCATATTTGATGTGGAAGGGAAAGGAGACTCCTGGAGAGAATCTGTCCAAGAATGCATCAGATGGGGGAAAAGGGAGTGAGGAAGTAAAGGGTAGATGGAACTAAGAACCTGATCTCCAAGGAGGTGGGGCAGGGGATGTCAACCCCATGGGACTCTCCATGTGGTGAGCATGCCTGCTTTTGATCGTGCCCATAACCCAGAGCCAACCTCCCCTGTTGTGGCTTGCCCACATTTCAGACCCTGCAGAAAACAACACATTTTCCCCTCTCCCACTCCTGCTGCCAATGCCCCTTGCCTGTATCCCAGAAAAACTGAAACTTCATGCCATAGACATGCTTGAGCAGAATCCTGTGGTTCGCCTGGCAGTGCAATCTGTACAGCTCTGGAAGGTGGTCATCACCATTCTCAACGTTTGACAGGTCATGACCAGGGTCTTCACCATTCTCAATGTCAACTAGTGATAGTATATAACTTATAATGCTAATCATTTAATCAATGGTAATTATGCAGAACTTATAGTGCATAGAGGACTAGGAGAAAATGGCAAAAACTTCTTGTTGCCACTAATTTTGCCTGTTCAACAGAACCCGTTTCAATATCAAAAATGAGAACTTGTTTAGAAATTTTCTGCTAAATCTGTTGTACTGTACTCTCAAGTACTGAATACAGTGCTCTGCACAAAGTAATCACTCAATAAATACCATTGATTAATTGATTGAGAAGCAGTACCACACAAGCTTCAAGAACCCATACCATTTATGTCAAAATTCCAGTCAATGTACACTGTATTATTATTATTATTATTATATCATTATATTGTAAAGCCATTTCTTTAAGCCAAGTACCGTTTTAAATAGTAGGATAGATACAAGATAATCAGGTTGAACAGAGTCCTGGTCCTGTATGGGTCTAGTGGTCTACGTAGTAGGGAGTAAGATTGAATTTCCATTTTACAGAAGAGGAAATTAAGGTACAGAGAAGTTAACTGTCTTACCAAGGTGACACAGTAGACAAATGGCAGTTCCAGAATGAGAACCCATGTCCTCTGACTCCCAGGACCATGCTTTTTACATTAAGCCATGATGCTTTTTTTTTTACTGGTATATCCTAAATTCTTAATATGTTTGAGCTACTGCATTAAGCATTAGGATAGGTACAAGATAATCACGTTGGACACAGCCCATGTCCCACATGGGACTCACAGTTTTAATCCCCATTTTATAAATCAGGTAACTGAAGCACAGAGAAGTGAAGTGGCTTGCCCAAAGTCACACAGTAGACAAGTGGAGGGTCCAGGAATAGAACACAGGTAATCTGGTCCCATGATCCTGCTCTATCCCCTAGGCTGTGCTACTTCTCATTTCTTTCCTCTTTTATTTTTACCATCCCTTTCTGACTTTCGCATCCCTCTGTGAGGGGAATGGATCTGAAAGTAGGATTCCCAAGTAGCTGTATGTGGTGAGCTGAAATCGGAAAAACAAAAGCAAGGACAGTAGAGAAAGTTTTAAGGATTCAGGAAACTACATCTCAGACTGTGCTGCATCCATGCTTGAAACTTGGAATCACTTGTCTATGGCCATACCACCCTGAACGCGCCCGATCTCGTCTTATCTCGGAAGCTAAGCGGGGTTGGGCCTGGTTAGTACTTGGATGGGAGACCGCCTGGGAATACTGGGTGCTGTAGGCTTTGATTAGACTGTAAGCCCGTCAAACGGCAGGGACTGTCTCTATCTGTTGCCGACTTGTTCATCCCAAGCGCTTAGTACAGTGCTCTGCACATAGTAAGCGCTCAATAAATACTATTGAATTGAATGAACTTGTCACAGTTTGACTAAAACAACCTTGTAATCAAGAAAGGAGCTGCTCTTTTCTAATTCAGCTAGGGAAATGAGGAAGAAAGTCCAAAATATGTAGTGTAACTAAGAAACAGGACAGCATAAACAGAAAAATAGACAAGTCAACATTTGACCCTGAACATTACCCACTTATTAATAATATTTTATTCTATCATATTGCATTAATATAGTATCGCTATCACATGTTATTGTTAATTGTTCTCAGTGCTGCCACTTACCTCTCTGACTTCACCATGTCCTTCCACCCCACTCCTCCCATCTGCTCCTCCCAATTGTCACCTTCCCCTTCCCCTCTCCTGCCCAGCTCTTTCCCACACTTTCCTCTGCCTCCTCCCCTCTTCCCCACCCCTCCCTAGAATCCCACTTTACCAGCGCCACCCCTCATTCCCCTCTCCTTGCGTTCTTCCCCACCCCCTTCCTCCCACTTCCTTCTTTTCCCTCTTCCCCACCCACATCCCATCCCAGTTCTCCTGCTCCATCGCCATTCCTCATCCCCCTCTCCCCACCCAGGTTCCCACCATCTCATTCCCATTCAAACCCTCCCCTCCCCTCTCTCCTTTCCCCCTCCCTTCTCCTCTCCCACAGCCAAGTGTGGCCTATGGAATCCCAGCTCCATTATAGGTAAGCTCCCTTTCATCCTTGACCTTTTCCTTTCCCACTCTCCTTCTCCTCCCCCTTACGGAGACCTGACTCACCCCTGAGGACAGGGTCTCTTCTGCTGCTCTCTCCAGCAGAGGCCTCTCCTTCTCCCACTCCCCCAGACTCACCGGGAAAGGAGGCGGCGTCAGCTTCCTTCTCGCACCCCAGTGCTGCTTCTGCACTATTCCTCCTCTCCCTTCCCTCTCCTTCTTCTCCTTTAAAGCCCATATAATTCACCTCTACCATCCCATCCAGATTCCTGTAGCTGTCATCTACTGCCCCCCGGTCCCACCTCCAACTTCTTTAACCACCTTAACCCCTTTCTCACCTTCTCTCTGCCCACTCTGATCCTTAGAGACTTCAAGATCCACATGGATGTACCCGGTGACCCCTGTGCCGCCCGCCTGCTATCACTCTTTGGCTCTGCCAACCTCCTGCTCCACCACACCTCGCCCACACACCAACTTGGTCACACCCTCGATCTCATCATCTCCCACCACTCCACTCTCTCCACCCTCACCAACTCTGAAATTCCTCTCTCTGACCATAACCTTCTCACCTGCCTCCTCTCTCACACTCCCACCCCATAAAAATCTGTATTACTACCCCACAGAGACCTCCGCTCTCTTGACCCCATTCGTCTTTCCCAAAGCATCACACCCCAACTTGCTTCCCTATCCTCTCTTCCCACTCTCGATGATCAGATTACTGCTCTCAACTCCAGCATCTCGACTCAGTTCAATTTGTTTGCTCCCCTTTACCTCCACCGTTTTTGCTCCACTAACCCAGAGCCCTGGACCTCTGCCTCTGTCCACCTTCTTCGCTCTTATGCTCGAGCTGTTGAGTGCTGCTGGCAAAGGTCGAAGCACCAAGCCAACCTTATTCACTTCAAATATATCCTTTCCTGCCTTAACTCTGCCTTCTCTGCCAGGCAAAACTACTTTCTCCCCTTATTGACACCCGTGCCCATCACCCCTGCCAATTGTTCCAGACTTTTATCTCCTCAGGCCCCCTCTTCCTCCTCCTCCCCATTCCTCACTCGCAATGATCTGGCCAACTACTTCATTACAAAAATTAACACTTAACAGGTCTGAGCCCCCAGAGTCACCCCTCACCCTTCTCCATCCTCTTCGCTCTCAACCCTTTCCCCTACTTTCCCATCCTTCCCTGCAGTATCCTCAGAGGAGATCTCCTCCCTCCTCGCAAGTGCCACCCCCTCCACCTGTACTTTAGACCCCATTCCCTCCTCCCCTCCTTAACTTTTATCTTTAACTACTCACTCTCCAATGGCTTCTCCCCCTCTGCCTTCAAACATGCCCATGTCTCCCCCATCCTAAAAAAAACTCTCAACCCCACTTCCCCTTCCAGTTATCATCCTATCTCATCCTATCCTTCCTTTCCAAACTCCTGGAATGAGTCATCTACACTCGCTGCCTTGAATTCCTCAACTCCAACTCTCTCCTGGACCCCTCTGGCTTCCACACCCTCCACTCCATCAAAACTACCTTGTCAAAGGTCACCCACGGTGCCCTTCTTGCCAAATCCAATGGCTCCTACTCTATCCTAATCCTCCTCGACCTCTCAGCTGCCTTTGACTCTGTCGACCATCCCCTTCTCCTCCATACTTTATCTCACCTTGGCTTCATGGACTCCATCCCCTCCTGGTTTTCCTCCAATCTTTCTAGCGGTTCATTCTTGGTCTCCTTTGCGGGCTCCTCCTCCCACTCCCATCCACTAGCTGTAGGGGTTCTTCAAGGGTCAGTTCTTGGCCCTCTTCTGTTCTCCATCTAGACTCATTCCCTTGGTGAACTCATTCACTCCCTCGGCTTCAACTTTCATCTCTATGCAGATGACACCTAAATTTACATCTCTGCCCCGGTTCTCTCCCCCTCTCTCCAGGCTATCTCTTCCTGCCTCCAGAACGTCTCCACCTGGATATCTGCCCACAATCTAAAACTCAACATGTCCAAAACTGAGCTCCTTATCTTCCCTCCCAAACCCTGTCCTCTCCCTGACTTCCCTGTCACTGTGGATGGCACTACCATCCTTCCCGTCTCACAGGCCCGCAACCTTGGTGTTGTCCTTGACTCAGCTCTCTCATTCACCCCACAAATCCAATCCATCACCAACACCTCCTGGTCTCACCTTCACAGTATCTCCAAGATCCTCTTTCCTCTCTATCCAAATGACTATTTCTGGTACAAGCTCTCATAATATCCGGACTGGATTATTGTGTCAGCCTCCTCTTGGGTCTCCCTTCCTCTGCCTCTCCCCAGTCCAGTCTATTCTTCATTCTGCTACCCGGATCATTTTTCTACAGAAACGCTCTGGGCATGTCACTCCCTTCCTTAAAAACCTCCAGTGGTTGCCTATCAACCTTCACACGAAACAAAAATTATAAATATCAATCACAACCTTCTCATTATTGACTTTTAAGCTCTCCATCACCTTGCCCCCTCCTACCTCACCTCCCTTCTCTCTTTCTACTGCCCACCCTGTACACTCCATTCCTCTGCCGCTCACTTCCTCATGGTCCCCCATTCACGCCTATCTCACCATCGACCCCTGGTCCACGTACTACAGCTGACCTGGAATACCCTCCCTCCTCACATCTTACAAACTAACTCTCTTCCCCTCTTCAAAACTCTACTTAGAGCTCACCTCCTCCAGGAGGCCTTCCCAGACTGAGCCCCCCCTTTCCATCTACTCTTCCCCCTTCCCCTTCCTTCAG
Source organism: Ornithorhynchus anatinus (assembly GCF_004115215.2). Classification (NCBI taxonomy): domain Eukaryota; kingdom Metazoa; phylum Chordata; class Mammalia; order Monotremata; family Ornithorhynchidae; genus Ornithorhynchus; species Ornithorhynchus anatinus. The sequence goes on from NC_041729.1 coordinate 116,587,427, forward strand.
CAGTGTGCTCATTTGTATATATTATTTATTACCCTATTTATTTTGTTAATGAGGTGTAGATCTCCTTGATTCTATTTTTCTTGATGATGTTGTCTTTTTTTGTTTTGTTCTGTTTTGCTTTACTGTCTCTCTCCACTGTTTAGACTGTGAACCCATCATTGGGCAGGGATTGTCTCTATCTGTTGCCGAATTGTACATTCCAAGAGCTTAGTACAGTTCTCTACACATAGTTAGCGCTTAATAAATACTATTGAATGAATGAATGAAAAATCTTTGTGCAGTGTAGTGGGCTGAGTAGTTCCCATATCAGTCACCCATATCAATAGGCAAAAATCACAAACAGTGGCATATTCTTAAAGCACAAAGTTGTGTGTGTGTGTGTGTGTATACACATGCACATGCCTCATGGGAAAGAATAGATGAGTTTAAGGAACACCATAAAGACACAGTGCTGGTATTTCTTCCCTCTGGCAAAACTTCTCCTAGTGTTTCCAACTATCCCACTGAGGTGTCAAAGACAGGGAAGAATGCTGATTTCCTGGTGAAGCACAATGAGCAGGCTGATTCTGAACCCTGTACTTCCCTGAAAGAGGTATGCTTTATCAAGCCATGGCAAAACTATATGGCAAAGGGGAATCTCTGCCCACACATTCAGAGGTTTCTTTGCAAGTACAGTGCATATACAACGAAGGTGAGTGGGAGATGGGAGGAAGGTTAGCTTTCATAGCTGCAGGTCTACTCTGCATTTGGTGACCTTTGCCAACAGGAAAGACTGCTCACTAAATTGCCTTTTTTTCTCGAAAATGAAGTAACAATTGGTGAAGGATTCATCTATGAATTCATGAGTGGCTAGAAAAGTCAGTGCTATTATCTGCAGACCCTGTTACACCATGCACACACAAAGATAGTCCTTTGTTGTGTGTCTGTGTCTGTTGTTTGCACCTCCTGGTGCTGCTTTTCACTTGATCTCTGTATCATAATCCTCATGAAACTTCTGTTAAGGAAAAAGCATTTTCTTTTTCATTTCAGTGAGTTTTTTGGGTCTGTCAAATTGTAAGCTCCCCTCTAGATTGTAAGGTCATTGTGGGTAGGGAACATATCTACCAACTCTCTTATACTGTACTCAACCAGATCACTTTGTGTAGTGCTCTGCATTCAATAAATATGATTGAATGATTGTCTACGAGAGCTGTCTCCCAATTTTCAGCTGAAGTGCAACATTTAGAGCTTCATTTAACTGCATCCTTTAAAATATTCCCTATGCCTTGTTTTTTTTGGTTTCCCAATATTAGCTCACCTTGGAGTAAATGCATGGAAATCCTACTGTCATCCATTCTCCTATAAGATTAATTGAAGAGTCAGAGGATAGAGGAAATAAAAGAGGAAGGGAGAGATGAGGAGAAAGGAAGAATGAATAAAGGAGGTGCATAAGGAAGGGAGAATAGAGATTTACCTTCCCCACTTCAACACTGCTATTCATGACTACATATTTATATTTTAATATAATTTATAAATAGGATGGGGTGCTACTGTTGTTTTTACTGTATTTTCATTTGGTCTCATTTTGAGTAATCCAGTATTGGCACTGCTAGAAGTAAGATAATGGGCTTGATGGACTTGTAGTCTGATTCGCTGTGACAAATCTTATGATTTTATGAATCACATATGTTCGTGAAATGGTAGGCCTTTTATGTGCATTGTCAGTCCTTTTACATAAAGAGAGGCTGATTCTTATTGACCCAGTAGAAAGAAATTGTTCAGTAAAATGTTCAGCAGGAAATAAGTGTTTGGGTTGTGGGTAATGGCTATGTTTCACGATGGTTCTTGTATAAAGATTGATTTAAAACCTAGTAGCACCTGAGTCACCCAATTAGAGGGCTTCCCAAAAGTCTTTTCATTTTGATTTCAGCTAGTTTCACAAATATCCTTTCAGAGTTACTTTAGCCTGTTAGCTTTTTTCTATGTCCATTCTAGACATATGCTGATTAGTCTGCTCCAGCAACACTTTATTGAAACATGTCATCCAGTAATTGGTACATACCGAGACAGTAATTATATCAACTAGTCTTCATACCATTTGTGTCTTTCTGCCCACCAGGATACTTATCTTCCTTTCCTTGTGGTTGTTGTGAACCTCTTCTCCCAGATAATCACTATTAATACCTACTGATAATATTTATGCAATTAAAATAGGGCTCCATTTATAACTGAAATCATTTTTGTCTACTACAAATAGGTATTTTTAAAAGATTATTTCAATCACACAAAAATCCACAGAGCATTAAAGAAAGAACTACATAGAAATGCTTAATGCTATAGAACTAGAAATACTATGTAGAAAATATTACATGGATGTGCAGTTGGTCATTCAGTTAGAATCTCTACAAATAAGAAATAAAATTAACATTAGGAGGAGTTAGTTTCTAGTGCATCCTCCTAGATTTGAAAGAGCTAGGTGTCCTACACTTCTCATTGGCTTTCTCCCTTTCAGCCAGTGTTACCTATGGATTGTAAGGAAAATTGACAAGTCACCAGATTCAGCCTAAACCCACAGTGTTGCCAAAGAAGTAAATAAATATTCTCCTCCTAAAGTGTTTTTTTAAGGTGAGGTAATGAAGTTGAGTCATTGAATTTTTATCTGCCATCTTCATTGGGTCCTCCATGATGAATCATATAATTCAATCTTATTTATTGAGCACTTACTGTGTGCATAACACTGTACTAAGTGTTTGGGAAAGTACTGGGTCCTCCATGATGAATCATATAATTCAATCTTATTTATTGAGCACTTACTGTGTGCATAACACTGTACTAAGTGTTTGGGAAAGTACAATATAGCAATAGAGACAATCTCTTCCTACAATGAGTTCACAGTCTAGAGGGGAGAGAGGGCACTTAGGTACCTCTTTACTCGTAATTGTATTTTTTGAGCATTTACTATATGCAAAGCACTCTACTAAGTACTTGGGAGAGTACAATGTAACATCAGACATTTAATGAGAGTGAGCATATACTAAGGGTTTTTACATAGGAGTATAAGCTTGGTAAATGCTAGTGACTGCAAAACAGTAACCAGACGCACGAGGAAGAAGCCCTGCCAGGGTGGCTTCCCCATTTCTCTGGGGGAGGATCTGAGATCTTTGAGAGCAGGATCCAGGATGGGCTGGGAATCCATTTGCACATAGGAAAGTGTGGGACCATGTGCTACTACTATAAATGTCATATTCTCTCTTTAGACTGTAAAGTTGTTGTGGGCAAGGAATGTGTCTGTTCGTTATTATATTTCACTTTCCCAAGTGCTTAGGACTGTCCTCTGCCCACAGTAAGAGCTCAGTAAATACTACTGATTGACTGACTGGCTGAGAGGAGTAGCTTAGAGAAGACAGGGAATACAGCTCACTCCATAAGGCACCTTTAATCCCACTCCTTTCCAGGAAATCTCGGCTTATGGCCACCAATCAAGGTCCTGAGTGACCACTTAAACAAATAGTATTTTAACACATCCATCCTTTGCATAAGCCCATCCAGATATGAAACAGTCCACTGCCTGTGGCCGTCCTATCATTAGTTCCCCTGCTAACAATCATATTCCATAAATTTTCACTGTCAGTTTAACAGGAAGCTGGCATCTCTCTGTCTCCAGTGATTCCCGATCATCAATCTTTGTCCACCTCTAGTCTGACTGTTGATCCCCATGTCATGACACAATTTGTCATCTTAGAGCCACAGGGCAGAGAGGTTGGGTGGGGGGGCTGGAGGACACCTCCAAAGTACCAACGTGTTGAGGAAAGATGGAGTGCTTAGGGTCAATTCCAAGCTGTGGTGGAGCAAGGGTCGGAGGTGTCCTGAGGTGGCAGCAAATCCAAGAACTTTTGCGGGCTGCACTTCAGGACAGGGGCCAAGAGACGCAGCATGGCTCAGTGGAAAGAGCCTGGGCTTGGAAGTCAGAGGTCATGGGTTCAAATCCAGGCTTTTCCACTTGTCAGCTATGTGACTGTGGGCAAGTCACTTAACTTCTCTGTGCCTCAGTTACTTCATCTGTAAAATGGAGATTAAGACTGTGAGCCTCACGTGGGACAACCTGATTACTCTATATCTACCCCAGTGCTTAGAACAGTGTTCTGCACAAAGTAAGCACTTAACAAATACCAACATTATTATTATTATAACGTTGTGGTGTGTATGGGAAGGAGCTGCTGGAACCATTGTCCAGTTTGACAATGGACCTGGCCCCCAGGCCTAGAGGGAGAATGTAGGGCACTGTACAAGGCATGGAAGCCATGTGAAGATGGTTCCTAACAGCAAAGGTTAAAGCTTTTGAGAGGGGGCAAGGGAACGCAGGGGGATGTATTGGCTATATAGTGGAAGCATACTGGAATTTCCTCTCCACACTGCCCAGATCACCCCAAATCATGGGAATGACAAAGTCACGCAAATTCCCCCCCTCCCCACTGTGCAAGTGCCAAAATGTCTTAGAGCTCCTCTGTACTATGGAATTCAACTCAGACCACAGTTTGGAGGGAAGATTAGAACAAAGCAAAGAAGACTGTCACGGCAGCCCAGGAACTCTCCATGGCAGCCAAAGCTTCATGACCAGAGCTCTGTGGCATCTGGTGGTGAGAAGAGAAATGATGAAGGATGGGACAGTTCGGCACTTGAACCAGAGTTGGCTCTGTCAGGGAAGCAGCCTGGGGTTCACTTCTCTGCCATGGAGCCTAAGCCTGAGGACAGTAAGGGCAAATATTGTTACTGCAATTTTTTTTATACACGGAAAGTGATTATCTGACCTTAATACAGTGGCCTGATATAGGCCTCAAAGGCTTCCACCATCTAGTCTCCCTTCAAATAACTGAGTTTCATCACCTATCAGACTCGTCTATGCTCTTAGGTTTAACCAAATAAAACTTCCAACAGATTTCTGGCCAACCTCTCCTTTGACATATTACCCTCAATCTTCTACTGTCAGCATATTTTTCATCTTACTTCTCTTCTACTGTCAGTATATGTTTCTATCTTACTTCTATGCAAACATCTTCCCATCTTCTACATGGCTCTTGCCACTAGGCCATGCTGGTTAGTCCTCCCGTGTCCAAAATATGCTAATCTAAGTCACTGGGCCTTCCAATGACCACTTTGACTTAATTTACTCCAAAATCCATTTGTTTGGTTTTTGGGAAGTCCATGATATTTTCAAAAGCCTTCTCCAACACCACTTTTCAAAAGAATTGATGCTCCTTCTATCCTGGTTTTTCACTGTCCAGCTTTCTGATCCATACAGTGTCGCTGGAAACACCATAGAATTGACAATTTGTACTTTTGTAGCAATTGTTACATCAGCACAATCATGACTTTTTCCAGGCAAGTCTCTAACATTAATCTTCAGCATATTTGACTACAGATACCTTTATTATTGATTATTGATTCCAGGAGAGAAAAATTGTCAACTATTTCAATCTTTTCTTCATCCATTACAAATGTGTTAAAATTCCCAGTTGTCATGATCTTTGTTTTCTTGATATTCAAATGTAGGCCCAACTTTTTGCTCTGTTTCTTTTAATAATAAGCCCTTCAAATCTTCTTTACTTTCTGCTAGTACAGTAGTATCATCAGCATAATGAAAGTTATGCTACTACCAAACTGCTACCACTTTAATACACTCATCCTGTCCCCCTAGATTATTGCATCAACACCTCCTTGCTGACCTCCCAAGCTCTTGCCTCTCCCCACTTCTGTCCATACTTCACTTCACTGCTCAGATCATCTTTCTACAGAAACATTCAGCACCTGTCATTGCCTAACCACCTCTGCATCAAAAAAAGCCAACTCCTCACCATTGACTTTAAAGCACTCCATCACCTTGCCTCCTCCTACCTTACCTAGCTTCTCTCCTTCTACAACCCAGACCAAATACTTCACTCCTCTGGTGCTAACCTTCTCACTGTGCCTCAATCTGACTTGTCTCACAGCTGACTCCTGGCCGACATCCTACCTCTGGCCTGGAATGGCTTCCCTCCTCAAATCTGCCAGAAAATTACTCTTCTTCCCCTCAAAGTCTTACTGATGGCACATCTCCTTCAAGTGGACTTCCCAGACTAATTCACACTTTTCCTCTTCTCCCTCTCCCTTCTGAGTCACCCGACTTGCTCCCTTCACTCTTCCCCCCTCTTTCATCCCCAAAGCACTTATGTATATATCTATATTTTATTTGTTTTGATGTCTATTTATTGATGCCTGTGTCCCACCCCCATTCCCCAGACTGTGAGCTCGTGGACAGGGATTGTCACTATTGTTTTATTGAACTTTCTCAACATTTAGTATAGTTCTCTGCACACAGTAAGTGCTTAAAAAGAATGTGTCTACATAGGCCAGGTTAAGTAGTTATTCATGTGATTTACTCTTATTGTTCTACTAATCTCTCTGACTGCTGTTTCTTTCTCAGTGCTTGTCTCCTCTGATGTGGATTAGTTTAGAGTTCAAGCTCTTGGACAGCAGGTTTAGCGACCATTAATTTGTTTGGTATGGTGCCAAAGGAATTGGCAGTGACCCAGGGCTGTGGGTTAGTGGAGCAAGAACGGTGGAGGGAAAGGGGGGCGAGAGAGTTGAGATGAGTAGAGAAGGTGGAGTTAGGCATTGATATCCTTAAGGTGGACAATGGAAGAGAGAAAAAAGAAAGGAGGAAATGGATAGGAGAAGATGATGCAATGAGAAGTCAGACAGACAATAGAGGTTTTCAAGTTATGTGAAAATTTTGTAGAATACGTACATTTCAATCAGGTTCTGCTAAATGTCTAGGTAAAATCTGTGCAGCTACAGGTTTCATATTTATGCACTCTTTTCCCTTGTTATCTCCCAAACAGCCTATGCCCTACCATATCCTGACCTTTGTAATAGGTTTATAGAGAATCAATCAGGACAGGAAAAAGCTGCAATATTATTGTAGTATTCATTATTTTATATTGGTTTAACCCAGCAGGCATGACAAGAAAAACCTATCTGATTGATTCTCTGACCTTTAGTGGGCTTTGTATGTAAAGTGCATAAATTCCATGAAGCAAGCTATTTAATTCTAAAAATCATTTTAATATTTAATAATATTAGTAGCTTGCTACACATTGTGATTCTGTGCATGTGCCAAAAAAACATACTTTCTATTTTCTAACGTAATCCTTAAGCTTCCTTGCCTTTTCCCAAGTATGATAGTTATTATTTTTTTTCTTTTTTAATGGTATTTGTTAAGCTCTTACTATGTTCCAGGCACTATACTAGGTGACAAGATATATAGAAGATAATCAGGTTGAACACCATCTCTATTCTACATAAGTTAATAGTCTTAATCTCCATTTTACAGATGAGGTAACTGAGGCATAGAAAAGTTAAATGACTTGAACGAGGTCACACAGCAAATAAGTGGTGGAGCTGGGATTAGAACCCAGACCCTCTGACTTCCAGGTCTGTGCTCTTTCCACTAGATCATGCTGCTTCTTTGGAATGCTTCTATGTCTCTGGAATGCTGGCACAGGAAGTGGAGACAGGTTTTCTGCTTTTCTGGGGTAGATATTTGTTAGGTGCTCTGTGCCTATCTATGTGCCAAACACTGTAGTAGACACTGGAGTATATACAAAATAATTAGGTCAGACAGTCACTGTCACACATGGGGATCACAGTTAGATGTTGTTTGCCCACCACGAAAAGTCAGTACATTTTGGTCAATAAATTGCTATTCAGGTAAAATCCTTCAAGATGTTATGATAAATGGACATTGTTAATTGCTACTGAACGATCCGTCTCACAGTTTAACTTCATAGATTGCCTGATTGTCTGAACAGAAGATTGCAATGGGGAAGAGGGAGGTGGGACTTCTATTAAGCTCTGTGAGAGGAACCCCTGATATGCATGGAGATAGGACTTGGAGTGAGCCCTTGCACTTTCTTCTGAAACCAAAGCTTGTCTTCATGAACCTGGAGCTGAGCATTGTAAACTTCATGAGGATCAATTGGCTCTAATTGCTCTGGAAATGTTCTTCCATTGAGTTTTCTGAAGGGTGATATGCTGTATCCAGAGCTCTTAAATTTACACCCTTTTGATAGCAGGACTTCTGAAAATATAACAGTAGTAATAATACTTGCTCTTAAATAACGTTGGATAAAATTCAAGCAATAATTGGATGTTCTTCCATCAAGATAGTAGCTACCTCTGAAGACTTACCTAAACTTAGTTTCCTTTGGTGATATTATATACATCGATTAGACTGTGAGCCCGTCATTGAGCAGGAATTGTCTCTATCTGTTGCCGAATTGTACATTCCAAGTGCTTAGTACAGTGCTCTGCACATAGTAAGTGCTCAATAAATACTATTGAATGAATTGAATGAATACATCTGCCTGCTCTTTTTACGTTTGGCTCCTTTATACACAGAATAAACCTTTGAATTCATTTAATGCACTTTTTGAAGACCCTATGCCTTACCTGTATAAATCGAAACACCACTTAGTCCAAATTTTGTCACCTAGCAAGGCCAGTTTCTTTTTTTTTCTGCTTTCTGATGGTTCTGATAAGTAATGTATAGGATGATCAAAAACAGGTACCTTGAAATCTCCCAGCCTCAATTTGGGCGTTTGTGTTGAGTGTGAACTTGTACAAGGCCAATTGTAAAAATTCTCTGGACCAATAACCTTCTTACATAGGGCCTTAAATAATAAATACTCATCAGGTGGTCACTATTTTAATTATTATAATTTTAATTGATATGAATTATAATTGGGCCTTTAGTATGGTAACAACATTATTTAATGGCTAGAGTGTAAAATGAAGAGTCAGAACCCCTATTATGCTAATTACCTCTATCTCCATTCTCTGTAGAGAGCATATTGAACTTGCTCTATAAGACATTTAGCATAGTCTCTTCACATAGTCAACCCTCAATAAATTTCATTAATTGATTAATGTTATTTAATTTTCACTAATATTGTCATTTAAAATTAGCATTCATTGAACTTTCCTCTGCTTTAAGCCCTTGAAAATGTTTAACTAAAAAAAAAAAATTGTAAATATGATAAATTAGCAACATAGTACTCATCTTTTCATTTATTTTTGCACCCTGCTGATTTCAGTGAAGTTTTTCATGCAGAGAATCCTCATGCATTTGTTGGCTAAGCAAAGACTTTGGTGACTAAGACCTGGTCCTTTTGAACTTAATTTTATTTCAATATGTTTCAGTGGATTATAGTCATGTGTGTTTTCTTATATTAGTTTTCTTTAGCGGGCCATCATGAAAGGCACTTAACAAATTATGCTTCTTGTAATTAAATTATGACATTCATGATTGTGCTAAAGAACGCTTTAATACTGCTAACTGTGACTGCTGATTAAAAATGAACAAGAATCAAAAGAACTGATGCACAGAAATTAAAAAAGATAAATCTATATGAAGAAAAAGATTAGACATTTCAGGTTTCATCTTTTCAGAGGAGTATTAAATCTGGCTTCTATGCAAAGCTTAAAATGAAATCAAATATAGGGGCTTGATTCATCTTCTGTGCATCATATGCTGATTCATCAAAGAGGGAGGGGGAGACAGGGAGGAAGTTTCATTAGGCATAGGGAATGCAGCTCAGACTTTAAAAATTGAAGCTGCGGTAAGAAAGGCCTCCAGTGATGCTTTGTACCTAATACCAAAATCTCCCCCGAAGCTTGAGATTTGTCAGTCTTTAAAAACACTTCAGTGTGATAGAACTTGTAATCTCTGATTTTCAAAAAGTCATTCCCAGTGAAATGAAACTATCCAACTACTTGCCCACCAATTTGTACCTCAGAGAACTAGTTTGTTATCTGAATACCTACCAACCTACAACTTGAATATATATTTGTATATAAAATGCAAATATGAAGGCAAATGCCTACTTCTACTGGAAAATGAATGCAAAATTAATCTGGGAAGCAACATTTTCACATCCATAAGAGAAATAGAGACTTTGGAGACTCCAGTCATCATCTAAAATATGTCTGATTCTTTAGAGAGGGAAATCCATGTAAAAAAATCCATTTTATTTATTACAATTATGGACTAGGCTTTTAAGTGAGTCACATTAAGAAACAATTGATGACTTGCAAAAAGTGTTAATGGCCATAAACACTTTCTCCAACTGTTTGTGTCAGTGATTTCCTGTTTCTTAATCACAGTATTACCATCATGATAATGGAGATAGCCAAGAAAATTCTGAATTACTTCCAAAAAGGAATTGAATAACTAGACCTCAGCTTGAGCTCTTTTGAATCCTTCCTGGCTCCTCCCTGCTCAACTTGTTGATCAGTAAACAGTAAATCAAATGTACTGAATGCCTACTGTGTGCAAAGCACTGTACTAAATGCTTGGGAAAATACGATATAACAGAGTTGGTGGATATGTTCCCTGCTCACAGTGAGCATTCAGTGAAGCATGGGACACAGACATTAATATGAAAAAAGAAATTATGAAGGATGCTAATCCGAGTGCAAGGGCAATAAAGAAAAAAGTGGGAGAAGAAGAAATAAGGGCCTAGTTAGGGGAAGTCCTCTTAAAGGAAAAGTGATTTCAATAAAGCTTTGAAGGTGGGTAGAGTGATTTTGTGTCAGATATGGAGAGGGAGGGGATTACAGGCCAGAGGCAGGATGTGGGCAAGAAGTAAGTGGAAAAATAGTCAATGTTGAGGTACAGTGAGTAGGCTGTCTTTAAAGGAGTGAAGTGTGAGAGGTAGGTTGTCGTTGAAAATCAGGGAGGTAAGGTAGGAAGGGCAAAGGTGATTAAGTATTATAAAGTTGATAGTATGGAATTTGTGTTTGAAGTGGTGGAGGATGGGCAACCACTGGAGGTTCTTGATGAGTGGAGAAACATGGGCTGAATTCTTTTTGTAGAAAAATGATCATCTTGGGTAGCAGAGTGAAGTATGGACTGGATTGAGAAGAGATAAGAGGCAGGAAGATAAGCAAGGGGGTTGGTGCAGTAATCAAGACAGGACAGAATAAGGGTTTGACATTAATGTGGTAGCAGTTTGGATGGAGAGGAAAGGGTAGATTTTAGTAATGTGAAGGTTGAACAAACAGGATTTGGTGATAGATTGAATATGTGGGCAGGATGAGAGTGAAGAGTCAAGGACAAAGCCAAGGTTATGTACTTGTAAGATAGGGAGGGTGGTGGTGCCATCTAGAGTGACAGGAAAGTCAGGCAAAGTCTGACAGAAAGTCTGACAGAGTTTGGGTGGGAAAATAAGGAGTTCTGTTTTGGACATGTTAAGTTTGAGGTGTCCATAGGACATCCAAGCAGAGATGTCCTGAAGGCAGGAGAAAATGTGAGACTGCAGAGAAGGAGAGAAATCAGGGCTGGAGATACATCTACTACATAGAGGTAGTAGTTGAAGTCATGGAAGCAAATACATTCTCTAAGGGAGTCAATATAGGTGGAGAATAGAAGGGGTTGCAGAACTGAAACTAGAATCATCCACACATAGGTGGTAGGTGAAGTCATGAAACAAAATAAATTCTCCAAGGGAGTCGGTGTAGGTGGAGAGTAGAAGGGAAAACAGAATTGAACCTAGAGGTACTTCCACAGTTAGGGGGTGCAAGGCAGAGAAGGAGTCCACAAAAAAGACAGAGAATGAGAGGCCAGAGCGATAAGAGAAGAAGCAGGAGAGGACATTGTCAGTGAAGGCAAGGTTGGATAACATATCCAGAAGAAGGGGGTGGTTGACAGTGACAAAGGCTGATGATAGGTCAAGGAGGATTATGATGGAGTAGAAGCCACTGGATTTGGGAAGAAGAAGAAAATTTGCAACCTTTGAGAGGGTAGTTTTTGTTTAGAAGAAGCAGCGTGGCGCAATGGAAAGAGCACGGGCTTTGGAGTCAGGGCTCATGAGTTCGAATCCCAGCTCTGCCACTTGTCAGCTGTGTGACTGTGGGCAAGTCAGTTACTTCTCGGTGCCTCAGTTCCCTCATCTGTCAAATGGGGATTAAGACTGTGAGCCCCACGTGGGACAACCTGATTCCCGTGTCTACCCCAGCGCTTAGAACAGTGCTCTGCAAATAGTAAGCGCTTAACAAATACCAACATTATTATTATTATTATTAGTAGTAAAGGGAGTGGAAGCCATATTGCCGGAGGTCAAGGAAAGAATTGTAGGAGTGGACAAGGGAACAGTGGGTATAGACAACTCACTCAAGGAGTTTGGAGAGGAATGTCAGGAGGGCAATAACTTGATGGAGCTGTGAGCAAAGAGTAGACCAAAAGGTAGAAAAGACATTTTGTTCATATCCACAATCAATGATGTTTGCAAAATAAAATCATCTATATACTTGAGCTCTTTAGAAAAATACAGTACAATTAATCTCATTTAGTTTTAATATGTGTCTCCAAAATGTTTCATTGTTGAACCTAATCCAGGGATCTGCAACCTAAAACCTACTTTTAAGAAGTTGGCACAGAAGCCGCACTCCAGAACTCTAGCCATGGTTGTCATACTAAAGTCTATTGCAACTGCCATGTTACTTTTGCCCGAATATTTGATTCACCTTCTGGAAGTATATCACATTCACTGCCACCCTTTCTGAATTTCAGATAAACACCTGTGATTTGGGAGGGTAATACCAGAATCACCAGGGTTACCAGTCTCTTGAGAATATATTTGGTCAGAACAACAGTCCATTCAATCCAGTTCACTGCAGAAATCATCTTTGGTTCAACTTCCCATTCTACCAGACACAAAGATGTTCAGTGGCCTAGAGGAGCCCAGATGGCAGGAGATGACTTCTCTTCCTTGTTGCTGCTTGCTTCAATTATTCATTTGTAGAATGCCAACCAACAAAGCTCCACTTGGAACTTTATTTCAAAGGAGAGTGATTCCCAGCTCCCTACTCCTTGAAAGATGTCTCCTCAGAAAAATAATACTCTTCAAATTCCAAACTGTGATTTTTGAAGTATTTCCAAAAACCCCATTATAACAACTATAAGTATTTCAGGTCTTATTCTGTGAATCATTGCAAAACTTGCTTTAAAATACCACATATACTGATGAGTGGGAAAACATAAATAATGAAAATTAAATAGAATTGAGTATCTTATATTAGAATTCTAGAAAATCAGATGAATCATTTCACTGGCCTATCTACTTCAGGACAAAAATGTTATTATCACTGACCTAAAGGTATAAGATTTCTGCCAAATATGATAAGTTCATATGCTATTTTCATAATTGGTATATGGAAACATCTCTTCTGGACAAGTGTTGGACTTTCATATTCATAATGATTATTCCAGCAGAAACAAAATAAACAAAATATATGAAGGAAGATGAATATATATATTCACTGAAATAATGCTTCTTAATCATGTTCTAAAGTCACACTTCCACTTGAATTCCCTGCTATCTTTCCTGAATATAAAGCACTGACAATACGTATTTGGTAAAGAGAGAAGCAATTATATTTGCACTCACTACTTGGTTCAAGCTATTTAAAATTTCATTTACCTGAAGCAAAGTTTGGGGACTTTTAAACTGTTTCAAGGAAAGAAAAAAAAACAGTTTCCCAGTTGCTAAAATGCATCTTTCTCTAGGCATCCTGATCATCTCTATCCCATGGGTGAATTCAAGACATTTAGTCTGGTATATTTTCTAGATTTTATAGTTTCAGAGAACTTTATGAGTGAAGGACAGGGTTTGGCAGCAGTTTGATACAGTGAAAAAGGTTGCACACTTCTCGCTTGGTTAGAGGATGAGTCTTCAGTACAAATATGAAAAATAATTGAATACATTAGTATCTACCTAATTTTACTGTCATATAAAAAGTTTTAACTTTTCTGATGCCTCTTTTTTTATTCATATTTTTTCAAGGAACAGCATTCATGATTTATTTCAAAGTATTAGAAATACTTATTGGTTTCAGCACTGGCATTCAGAATAATAGTTGTGTGGCAGATTGAAGAGTCCAGTCTCTTCTATGTATCTTGCCCTTCATTTTTGAGGATAATACCAGCAATGATGTGATCGTTTCAAAGTATAATTATGTCTGAAAGATGAATAGTGTGCCTGGAAATCTTGCACAATGTCCCAAACATTATACCAAACTAAAGAACAATAAAGGTGGTTTACATGAATCTTTATAACATTAGTGTAACTGCTCCAGGTAATAGAGTTATTCATTTTCTATTTAAGTCATTCCCCCATATTAACTATTTTTTTCCCAAAAGGAAAAAAAACACATAATCTATATTTTATGCAGTTTGAAATAACTCTTGAATAGGAAAATGTTATGCCCTATAGAGCCCAAGTTGTCCAATTGTCACTAGTAATATTCCTTCTATTTTCAGAAAAAAAAAACTTCCTGATGATTTTAATAGTTATCATAAATACAGTTGCATTTTACAAACTGAAACATCAGAATAGTATTCTAAATGACATCCAACAATTTGTTCTTAAGCATATTATTCAGCATTGCATGTTCAAATTTGGTGGAACTATGCTGTCAATTCCAGCCTTAGGACAAGTTTCCAGGACTACTGCAGAAACTTAGGTGTTTTTTTTTTCTTTTAAACATGCTGAGTCTGGAGGCTACAGAAAGTTTAAAATACAACTTTTCTCAAGCAGACAAAATAGAGAATTCCAATGAGTTGGAAATTTTTGCTTGAACTGGAAAGTGATCGAATATGTTCATTTGCCAAATAGGTCAGTAATTTCAGGGTTAGGATAAATTTAATTGAACAAAATTTTTTTCCAAAATAATTCTATTTAAATGCAGCTTGTCCTCTCCAGTAGTAATAGCAGTAGTAGCATATATTATTATTATTATTACTGCTTAATACAAACAGCATAAATTGTACTTGTGGTAATTATAGGCCACAATTATATGTATGTATATAATTATATGTATGTATATCTGCGTACTGAACACCCCTCAGGTACAGTGTGTTGTACTAAGCAATTCTAAAGTATGAAACAAACAAGTCACAGTCCCTGACTAGACAAAATTTATACTGTAATGGGATGTGCAGGCAAAAGTATTTAAAAACAGACTCATCAAAATAAATAACAAAAAAGCAATGGAATAAATATGTATAAAAACATCTGAGGACCAGTATAAGTACATAAATGTTAAAAATGGCTCATCTGTTTATATGACTTAAAATATTGGTAATTAATGAGGAAGGCATGTTGTAGGACGTGGAAATTAATGAAAGCTTTGAATATGGCTAGAGCTATGGTCTGGGAGAGAGATGGTTTTCCTCAAGCTGGCACAGGAGAATGAGGAGATGGAGGTGGGAGAGTTGCAAGAGAAATACAGTTGAAAGTGAAGTTTAGCTTGGAAGGAACAAAGAAAGCAGATTTAGAAGTAGCAGGTGAACAGAGCAGATACGAGAGGTGGGTTGAAGTTGATGGAAATCACTGAAGTCAATTGTGGCTTCATAGGGTCATGGGAAGCCCATAGAGTCTTTTGAAGAATGAAGAGATGTGTGCTGAGCCGTTTTTCAGAATGATGATCTTACAGCAAGCAATATGTAGTATAAATTGGATAAGAAAGAGGGGAGAAGCTAGAGGCAGGGAAATCAATGGGGAAACTAACACACTTATACAGTTGCTTTATGACTAGAACTTGTACCAAAGTGGAGAAGTGATAACACCAGGAGATGTTAAATGTATGCTCCTCATTGGCCAAGGTAGTGTTATACACATATCCATAGCTCTTCTTCCCCTTTTGATATTTGTCTTTTACTTTATGTGCCCAAAGCCAATTATAATCAAAGCCTAATCATTGGTCCATTATGTTCCTTATCCATTTACTGAAATATAGTACCATAGAAATAGTTTTCACTCTTGCCTGAATATCACTCATGAATGCTAATTGCACTTGCTAGCATATATTTTGATGTTCTCGGTTAACTAATTTGTGGTCAAATAACCCTTGATATCCATCTAGTAGTAATAGGATTTATTAAATGTCTACTGTGTGCAGAGCACTGTTCTAGGCCCTGGGAGAGAATACACAGATGAGAATTAAACATGGTAATTTTCTCTCAAGGGACATATCTTCAGATTAGCAAAATCAGTTAAATACAACTATAAAGGGAGAGTTTTAAACAATCACATATTTTTCATTGGCCACTCAAAACTTAAAATAAATCTTTGAATTTGGTTTTATAGTCACTTGTGGAAGCACAGTAGTCTGGACCTTACATCAGTCCCTACTCATTTTCTATAGTCGCTTGTGGAAGCACAGTAGTCTGGACCTTAAATTAATCCCTTCTCATTCAACCGTTCCCTCTGGGCTGTTCTGTTTCTAGTGTGTTTGATTATCTCCTAACCACCTGGTTTAAGTGAACAAGAGTAACTCTGGCGACTAGAGTCCCTAGGATGGAATATGATGGCCTATCAGCCTGAACTGCATTTTGTCTGAACAAGTCATCAATTATTCGAAGCAGATGCATCATGTATCTCCCTGTATCCTCTGTTTTGTCCTTATGGTGTCTGTTTTAGGAATTTAGTTTGTCAAGGTCTTGAGATACAAAGAGGTCAGGTCAGGATTCCTAACCAGGTTTTCAGTAATGTTTGCCCGCCACCTCCCTATAATGGAGAAAACCAGTTAGGGCCTATAATTACCACAGGTACAATTTATGCTGTTTGTATTAAGCAGTAATAATAATAATAATTATATTTGTTAAGCATTTACTATGTGCCAAACACTGCTCTAAGCGCTGGGGTAGATATAAGGTACTCAGGTTGTCCCACGAGGGTCTCACAGGCTTAATCCCCATTTTACAGATGAGGGAACTGAGGCAAGGAGAAGTCAAGTGGCTTGCCTAAGGTCATACAGCAGACAAGCTGCAGAGCTGGGATTAGTACTCACGTCCTCTGACTCCAAAGACGGTGCTCTTTCCACTAAACTATGCTGCTTCTCTAAATATTACTGCCCTCACAAAGGTCACCAGCGATCTCCTTCGTACTAAATCCAACAGCCTCTACTCCATCTTAATTCTCCTTGACCTTTCAGCTGCCTTTGACACTGTCTACCACCCCCTTTTAGAAACATTATCCAACCTTAGATTCTCTGACATTGTCCTATTCTGGTTCTCCTCTTATCTCTCTGGCTGCTAATTCTCAGTCTCCTTTGTGGGCTCCTCCTATACCTCCCATCCCCCTAATTGTGGGGGTCCCTCAAGGTTCAGTTCTGAGTCTCCATCTACATCCATTCCCTTAGAGAATTCATTCACTTCCATGGTTTCAACTACTACCTCTATGCAGATGATACCCATTTGTACATTTATAGCTCTGATTGCTCTCCCTCTCTCCAGTGTCGCATCTCCTCCTGCCTTTAAGACATCTCTACTTAGATGTCCTCATATCACCTTAAGCTTAACATGTACAAAACAGAACTCATTATCTTTCCACCTAAAGCCTCTACTCCCCCGATTTTCCCATTATTGTAGATGGCACCACAATCCTTCCTGTCTCACAAGCCCATAACCTTTGCATTATTCTTGACTCCTCTCACTCCTTCATCCCACATATGCAATCCATCACTAAATCCTGTCAATCCCACCTTCACAACATCGCTAAAATTTGTCCTCTCCTCTCCATACAAACTGCTATTACATTAATACAATCACTCATCCTATCCTGCCTGTATTACTGCATCAGTCTTCTTGCTGACCTCCCAGCCTCCTGTCTCTCCCCACTACAGTCCATACTTCACTCTGCTACCTGGATCATTTTTCTACAAAAACACTCAGGACATGTTTCACCACTGCTCAATAACCTCCAGTGGTTGCCCATCCACCCCTGCATCAAACAAAAACTCCTCACCATTGGCTTTATTCATTCATTCATTAATTCATTCAATCATATTTATTGAGAAATTTCTGTTTGCAGAGCAATGAACTAAGTCCTTGGGAGATTACAATACAACAACAAACTGACATATTCCCTTCCCATAGTGAATTCAGTCTAGAGATGAGGAGACAGATATTAATATAAATAAATTACAGATCTGTACATAAACACTGTAGGTTTGGGAGAGGGAAAGAACAAAGGTAGCAAGTCAGGGTGATGCAGAAGAGAGTTGGAGAAGAGGAAAGTGAGGGCTTAGTCAGGGAAGGCCTCTTGGAGGAGATGTGAACATGGAGGCTTTAAAGCATTCAATCACCTTGCCCCCTCCAACCTCCACCTCTCTACTCTCCTAATACAACTCAGTCTCACACTTCACTACCCTAATGCTAACCTTCTCACTGTACCTCGATTTCATTTATTTCACTCCTGACCCCTTGCCCACGTCCTGCCTCAGGCCTGAAACATCCTCCCTCCTCAGATCCTCCAGACAATTACTCTTCCCCCCTTTAAAGCCTTATTGAGGACACATCATCTCCAAGAGGCCTTCCCTGACTCAATCTCCCTTTCCTCTTCTCTCACTTCCGTCTGCAGTGCCCTGACTTGTACCCTCTGTTCATACCCTTCCCAGACCACAGTACTTATGTACCTATCTGTAATTTATTTATTTACACTAATGTCTGTCTCCCCCCATCTAGACTGTAAAAGCTCCTTGTGAGCAGGGAATGTGTTTAATTATTGTTGTATTGTACTTTCCCCAGCACTTACTATAGTGTTCTGCACACAGTAAGTGCTCAATAGATATGAACGAATAAACAAATGAATGAAGATATATACATTGTAATATGCTCTTTCATTATGTTTGAAATTAGGATGCCTTACCAACTGTACATCAAGAAATTCTATATTATTTGAAGTTGGTCTGACCTTGACTAGTAGAGGAAACTCTTCCTATCAATCACCACACCCTACTATTTCTAAAAGAAGTCATAGTAATTATAAACTTTTCTCTGACATACCCTCCTGAACTCAACACAGAGTCCATGAAGTTTTCTTCCACACCAGTACATGTATACATGGATAGATAGTAAAGATCTAGAAACTAGAATAAAATAGGTTAGTTTAGCTTTGGTCAGACTGCAAAATAGAATGGGTGACAGTGAGATATCAAACTCCAGGTCTCTTAGAAGGTATATAAAGCTGTTCCTAAATGACTTTGAGATATGGAAATACTGCTGAAGAGACATCCAGCTTCAAGAACCACTTAAGAAGCATAATTGACATACTAAGGAGGGCAAGGTTACCAATGATGTGGCCCTTCAGTGCAGTAATCCCACCAACATGGAAGCAATGCTCAGAGAAACACAGGATTCTGCATCACACAAAGACACCTGGGAGACAGTTATAAAGTGAATGGAAGTTGACATCTATAGGCCATAAATCAAATAAAAGAAATAGTTTATGCTCCACTTTAGTGTTCCATAAAATGAAATTAAATAAAATACATATAATATAATAATAATTATGGTATTTGATAAGTGCTTACTATGTGCTAAGTACTGTTCTAAGTGCTGGAGTAGACACAAGGTAATCAGGTTGTCCTATGTGGGGCTCATAGTCTTATTCCCCATTTTACAGATGAGGGAACAGGAGCACAGAGAAGTTAAGTGGCTTGCCCAAGGTCACACAGCAGACAAGTGGCAGAGCTAGGATTAGAACTCATGTCCTCTGACTCCCAAGGCCATACTCTTTCCACTAAGCCACAGTACTTCTCATACTGAAGCAGGGTTTTCAAGAATGAACTGCAGCAGAGGACCACTAGGAGAGGGCAGAGCAGCCTGGTGAGCAAGAACTGGGAGAAGGATTGCTTTCTTGAGAGGAAACTTTTCAAAGATCAGCATGCCTATAGATAGACCCAAAAATAGAGACAGGCCATATATGTGACAAATCCATTTTCATGGCAGGATTTATTCTTAAGTATAAATAGTGTGGCAAAGTGTTAGTATTGCATCAATAACAGAACAGATAAATGACAGGGACTTGGCTAAAAATGGTTATAATAATGATGGCATTTGTTGAGGGCTTACTATGAGCAAAGCACAGTCTAAGTGCTGGGTAGGATACGAGATCAGGCTGTCCCATATGGGGCTCACAGTCTTGATCCCCATTTTATAGATGAGGTAACTGAGGCGCAGAGAAATTAAGTGACTTGCCCAAAGTCACACAGCTGATACCCAGCGGAGCCGGGATTAGAACCCATTACCTCTGACTCCCAAGCCCGTGCTTTTTCTACTCAGCCAAGCTGCTTCTGGTCATGCATAAATAATGAAAAGGCAAACTTCAGGAGGAAGAATGAGGGATTCCTGTAGTTCTGAGGAGAAGAAATACCTTAATAAATGATATTCAATTTTCAGTAGGCAAGTGGGTTCAACAAGTGGATTCCAGGTCTATCAATAACAACCAATGTGATGTCTTTGGGAAATGTTTAAATTGGGATTTCTAGACATCACTCTGTATTTTCAACCTAGAATGTTGCATTCTCCTTTAACTAGTTCGTAGACAGATGCTTTAGAGCTTGGCAAAAGTTTAGAGGACAATTACACTTTAGAACATCCTTTTCTCGTATTAAATTTTCCAGTTTAACTGGCCTCTAGAAACTCAACATTTTCCTAAAGTTACACTAAATTAGAAAGAGGGCCATAAAAAAGGGATTTCAACATTAAAGGCTTAGATGACATTTTAATTATTATGGATTCTAATAATCCATAGAAAAGCAGCATGGCTCAGTGGAAAAAGCCCGGGCTTGGGAGTCAGAGTTCATGGGTTCTAATCCAGGCTATGCCACTTTTCAGCTGTGTGACTTTGGGCAAGTCACTTCACTTCTCTGTGCCTCAGTTCCCTCATCTGTAAAATGGGGATGAAGACTGTGAGCTTCACGTGGGACAACCTGATTACATTGTATCTACCCTAGTGCTCAGAACAGTGCTTGGCACCTAGTAAGCACTTAACAAATACCAACTTTATCATTATTATTATTAATACTTTATCCTTTGCTTAAGAAGAGAAGAATGTTGTACTGTGATCTGTTCTCTCAACTGTAAGCTCATTATGGGCAGGGAATGTGTCTGCTAATTCTGTTACTCACCTAAGCACTTAGTGCAGTGCTCTGCACATAGAAAATGCTCAATAAACACTACTTATTTATTGATTTTCTTTAGAAATCATTTATGTGACTCATTTGCTATTCCAATAATGTGGTACCTTAAAATGAAGGTTGTAACCACTCTCCACTACCTTGCTTCTATAGCATTCTATAGCATTCTATATTTTGATTATCTGGACATTTCTTTCCTTCTCATATTTTTGGCCATTTGTAGATTTTATTTAATTTAAATACAAAATAGGTCAACATGTAGATGTTCTTCTATTTTCACTTTATGTTATTATTTTTGACTGTGATCCCATTATTGGACAGAGATTGTCCCTATCTATTGCTGCACTGTACATTCCAAGTGCTTAGTACAGTGCTCTGCACACAGAAGCGCTCAATAAATACTATTTAATGAATGTTTGAAATAATTCACAATCTCATACTATTTTAATGAGAATAGAAATCGGCATAATATAAATCAGTATTACATGAATTTAGAAGAACTAAAAAAGGAATAAAATCAACTTGATCTCATTCTTCTTTAAACTATCATTTGGTCTTATTCTGTTTGTAAAATTACAGAAGAGAAAATCTACACTGTTGGCACATAAGCCCAAAACATTTTTCTCTAGGAATTCCAGTAACTAATGCATCTTTGTGAGCACACACAAATCTGAATGTCCAGTTCCTTAAAAAAAGAAAAGGTCTTTGAATGTAGTATCCCCAAAATGAGAACAATTAAATATGTTTTTATCAAGAGAGGCCATTATCCTATCATTTTTGCCAATTGATCTTTCTTTTAATATCTTTAAATCCACTAAGGAAAAAAAGACTTTATGATTTTAAAAATAATATATTACAAAGCATATAAATTACAAGGTATTATTATATTTTTGATCGTTGTAAAATAAGGCTAAGTTCAAGCAATATGAGGAGCAGCGTGGCTTAATGGACAGAGCCAGGGATGGGGAGTAGGGAAGGAGCTCGGTTCTAATTCTGGTTCCACCACATGTCTGCTATGTGAGCTTGGGCAAGTCACTTGACTTCTTTGGACCTCGGTTACCTCAACTGTAAAATGGGGATTAAGACTGTGAACCTCATGTGCATCAGGAACTGTGTCCAACCTGATTACCTTATATCTACCCGAAGGCTTAGAACAGTGTATAGGACATAGTAAGCACTTAACAAGTACCATAATTACTATGAATATTCTTATTTCTCAAGTGTGTTAGGAAGACCCAGGAGAAAATTAATGAAAGATGGATCTTAGGAAAATAAGGCAGTAAGAAGGCACAGGGGAAAGTGATTATGTAATAGAGAACATTGGAGATATATAGGTTTATATACTATTTTAAGAAAATAATTATCTTGAATGTTCAATCTAATGTTTAATTATTCTTGCTGTCAGAAAATCCAACCTTATCAATCTAACACTTTCCATTGTATTGTATAATTCCTATTTATTTTAAAATTTTTAATTTTAAAATTAGTGTATGGAAAGTGGGTAGCCACTGTTCTCCACTCAGAAAATTTTAAAATATTAGCCCACTAATATAATATTGATTGAATTCAATGACAAAAATTTGGACCATATCAAGTGATACCCATTATGGATGCTATGCATCATGTCAGAAACACATGTATATCCCTAGCTTTTAGCTCTTAGGAAAATAATAGGACTCAGATAATGTCACATATCTTGAGTGCATCCAAGATTTTTTTTCAATTTAAGAGAATGTACGTGTTATGAGATGATGTGTAGCCAATTACTAAGCATGAGTAGAATCTTGCTGCTCAATTTTCCAAACTCTCATTATCTTTCTTCATATTTTAGCTCACTGAGTATATGGACTCATATCTCCCATTGCGGTCACCTTGATGATTATTGACACTGGTGTGATGTGTCTATTTAGATCCTTATCTATATCCTCAAAGATGACACTCATGGTCTAGACATATGTAATGATAATTTTAGTAGTTATGCAATTATGCCACTAGATGGATTTCAAAGACTTAAAGTGTTAGCCATGTTGTTGTGAAACTGCCCTTATGAGCCTTTCCCAAGGATCTATTATGGTAGCTATTTAAGAGAATAGCTATCACATTGCTTCTGTCGAAGTATTATTGGGCTGGATGAGCCACTGGTGTGAATTTCTGAGCTTTCCAAAAGTATATATGATGCCCCTGTCTATAAACAATACTTCATTACGAAATCTTGTTTCACTCAGTGCTGAGCTATCATTTTTGCATCTAGTTGTTCGAATGCAAGTTCTGATCTCATTTGGGAAAAATGCTGTTCTCACAAGTACAACAGTGCTTTGATGTTCCAAAAATCATTACTTTTATTCCACTGTGTTTGGCATATTGCTGTTTGTTTAGATTTTATACCACCAGTTATAATCCTCTAGGAAGATTTGAATAGTTTGAATATAGTTTGAATATAGCAGGCAGTAGTTACGGGTAACTTTTCAAGGTCCCTTATATCACAATATGTATTTTTGTTGATAATGCCTTTTTATTGATCAGAGTTCTTGAGGCTGCTACAGTGTATTTAATTGCTAGGCATTGATGTGTTTTAATCAGTTACTAACCCACTAATTACAATGATAGATACAAAATAAACAATTGAGACACAATCACCATCTCATAGGAACCTCTCAATCCATGCAAAGGAGAACAGATACAGACATCAGGAATGGTAAAATAGTTAATAGTTCTTGCTTGCAAGGGTAAATCCACAGGCTCCTCACCATTCCAGGCCACAGTCATTGGTGCCAAACAAAAATACCCTTATCTACATTCTAACAGCTGTAAAGACAGACTTTTGCCTGCTCCACTTCTCCACTAGAATATGAGAATGGTGTGCTCCATACTAGATGAGGCAGAGAAGACGGACTTGGGCATTAAGCAATTCTTGGAGATCCTAGACCTTAGGGAATGGAACAGCTTCATGTTAGGTTCTGGATACTCACATTTTGCATCTCACAAATTGCAGGATATAAAAGCACTTTTTTTTTGGCCCTTTCCTGATTCCCTACCAAACAATTTATGTCTATTTTACACTCTCTTCACTTATCTCTAGCACTTCTTTTGCTTAGTGAATTTTTGGAAAGGAAACAAAGGAGCAATAGGATTGTTAAGCAGTTTTTAAATGTGCTGTACTACACAGAATACATTTTGAATTATGATTACATTTCATATTTTTAAATGGAAATACACTGGGAGTAGCCATGATGGAATTTGGAGTTTCACATTACAACTCAAATTCAATTTTGTAGGGTTTTGTGTACAGTAATTTTATTAATGCAAACCTCATTAATAAAGTGCAATATTTTATGTCCCCTCAGGTTTATATTAATGAGGTTTTAATGAAATTGTTGAAAAACATTATTAGGTCACCCTCACCCTTCGTCTTCCTGAGAATGAATATTTCTAGCTGATTTGCCTTTCCCTCAGGCTTCATTTCCAATCCTTTATACATCTTCATTACTTTCCTCTGAACCTCTATTTTCCAAATTTTTCAAATCCTTTGTGCTAAGGAATCTGCAATTGGACCCAGATTCTAACAATTTTCTGACCAATAAGAAGCACATTAGGAGCATTGCCTTATGGTATGTACACACAATAATTACGCACAAAATCGAACACCCCTTTCTCCTGAAAAGATTATCCAACTTTGGCTTCAATGGCACTGTCTTCCCCTGGTCTCCTCCTACCTCTCTGGCCTCTCATTCTCAGTCTCTTTCATGGCCTCCTCCTCTGCTTCCCACCGCCTAATTGTGGGAGTGCCTCAAAGTTCAGTTCTAGGTCTCCTTCTAATCTCTATATATACCCTTTCTCAGAGAACTCATTCCCTCACATGGCTTCATCTACTACCTCTCTGCAGAAGATTCCAAAACTTATATCTCCAGCCCTGATCTCTCTCTCTCTCTCTATAGTCTTGTATTTCCTTCTGCCTTCAAGATATCTCTAATTGGATGACCTACCAACACCTCAAACTTAACATGTCCAGAACAAAACTCCTTAACTTCCCAACTAAACCCCACCCTACTCCTGATTTCCCTATCACTATAGACAGAACCACCATCCTTCCTGTCTTACAAGTCCATAACCTTGGTGTTTTCCTTGATTCACTCAACACACATATTCAATCTCTCACTACATCCAGTCAGTTAAACCTTCACCACACCACTAAAATGTGCCCTTACCTCTCTCCATTTGAACTGCTACCATGTTAATCCAAACATTTATTTTATTCCTCCTTGTTTATTGTATCAACCTCCTTGATGACCTCCCTGCCTCCAGTCGCTCCCTACTCCAGTCCATACTTCATTCTGCTGTCTGGATGATTTTTCTACAGAAACATTTAGCCTGTGCTTTCCACTCCTCAAGAACCTCCAAGAGTTGCCTGTCCACCTCTGCATCAAACAGAAACTCCTCACCATAAACTTTAACCAATCAATCACTCTGCTTACTCTCTCTTTGCTAATCTCCTACTATTATCCAGCCAGCACACTTCATTTCTCTAATTTCAAAGTACTCACCATAACTCATTCTTGTCTATCTCATCCATATCCTGCCTCTTGCCTGGAATGCCCTTCCTATTTATATCCAACAGACCTCTTCCCACTTTCAAAGCCTTATTGAAGGCACATTACCTCCAAGAGGCCTTCCATGACTAAGCCCTCATTTCCTCTTCCCCCACTCCCTTCTGTGTCACAGTGATTTGTTGCCTTTATTCACCCCTCTCTAAGCCCCACAGTACTTATCCATAATTTACACACATATCCATATGTAAATACATATCCATAATTTATTTATGTATTATAATGTCTGTCTCCCTCTCTGGACTATGAGATTGTTGTGTGCAGGGAATGTGTTTGCCATCTCTGTTGTAATGTACACTCCCAAGTGCTTAGCATGGTAATGTGCTCAGAATAAGTGCTTATAAATTTGATTGATTTTTTGATTGATTGATAGCTAGTATTATATTTTATTTTTTATCTTTAAGACCCAGGGAACTATGGTGATTAAATGTGACAAAATGAACTTAGTTCCCTCTTTAATGGTGTTAAACCTATTTCCTCACCTCAAGTGGAGAATGGGTTAGAGGAATCAGATCACTACCAAATTGATCACTACCTATATTAACTAGGTATAAGCAATGTTTGCCAAGGCTGGGAGACAACCACACATAGGTTCAGTGTGGAATTCCTGGAAAGGGTGTGTAGCCAATCAATAAAATTGGTCATTGAATGAGACAGACCAATAGTCTTGTGGGCAGGAAAAGGCTTAGAAAAGTGCACAGTGTTGGTCAGGGAACTAGAAACATTTCTGTATGATGAAAAAAACCAAAAGGGTAATGATACTTTCCACTGAAAATTCATAGGTAAAAGGACATGTTTGACAGAATCATGGAAAGTGTGGACAGAATGAACCTAAAAAATGTAAGGAGGCACTCACTGATATTATAAATGATGTTGTAAAACAAAACAAAACAAAAACAGACAAAAACAATTCTTCACTGAGGGGCAAGATAAAGTGATTTATTTTTACAAGTTGAAAGTGGTAGTTTCAATTTGTACAAGTATCGATAGTTTCACAAGGAGTTTAGATAAATTCATTGACACAAGGTATATCGAAGATTTAATCATTCTAACAATAAATGGTATTCATTGAGTGCTTACTGAGTGCACAAAATTGTTCTAGTGCTTGGGAGAGCACAGTTGGTTGGTAGACATGTTCTCTGCCCAAGATTGCTACAAGCAAGCAAGGTTAGGAATATCATATGGAACACTAACCATTATCATCAATACCAATATGGACAACCTCTACCTTCTACCTCCAAGCAAATGGCCGCCATTGTCAGAGATGGAATCTCAGATTGAATGAAACATTGTAATTTTCCTGTAATGTTTCTCATGATATCACATTCTTATTTAGAGAATGAACAGTAACAACAATAATAATAATAATTTTGGTATTTGTTAAGCGCTTACTATGTGAAGAACACTGATCTAAGTGCTGGGGTACATACAGGGTAATCAGGTTGTCCCACGTGAGGCTCACAGTTAATCCCCATTTTAGAGATGAGGTCACTAAGGCACAGAGAAGTTCAGTGACTTGCCCACAGTCACATAACTGACAAGTGGCAGAGCTGGGATTCGAACTCATGACCTCTGACTCTCAAGCCTGTGCTCTTTCCACTGAGCCACGCTACTTCTCTGCTTCTCTACAATATGATGGTGTAATCAATCATTTGTTTACATTAATACTGGGAACAGAGTGAAGATGATTGAGAACACAGTGAAAGGTCACATTTGCATTAATGGTATTTATATTTTCTTGAAACACACCCTTATTATTTTTTGAACAGACAAATTTCATATAATAATAATATTGCTCCTTACAGATTAAATAAGGAAAAAAAAGACTTATGGCTGATTTTCACAATGTGAAAACTTTTATTTAAGTGGTCCTTGGGTCTATCCTTGGAATTCCCTTACCTTGTGTCTATTTTCATTTTCATGCTTCCATCACTGCTTGACACCTTGGAATTGGATGTTTGCAAGAAAGTAAGTGCACTAGAATATAAAATGGCTAAGAAGAAGAAGGTTAAGGGGCTCTCTATATTGACCATGTAATAATATTTTCATTTGCTCACATTTAGGGCAATGGGGATTTGGCCTAAAGGGAAGAACATAGTATTGAGAGTCAGAAGACCCAGTTTATAGTCCTGACTCTTTTACTTTCCTCTAACTTGTTACCTTGGCCAAAAAAGTAACCTCTATTCCTAAGTTTTCTCATCTATAAAGAAGGGGTAGAATACTTCTCTCTCCTTCTTAGACTGAAAACCCCATATGGGCCAGGGACTGTGTTCAATGTGATTGTCTTTTATCCACCCCAGAGTTTAGCTTGGAATAGTAAACGCTTAATAAGTGACATCAACATCATTATTATTATGGGAATATATAGGGACAACTACTGCAAAAGGAGACAAATTCTATATATGTGCCATATATGAATGCATGCCTTGTTAGTTTCCTATGTTTATGTACCTAACAAAACTGGGGAATGTAGCTCACTATTACTGTAAGAAAACTCAGTTTTCTGGATTAAGGTATTGCAGGCCACATTTTACCTGTTTTAGGACTTCCTTAAAGGATATAGGGAAATTGTCCTGGATTTAGACTTCATCTCTGAAAAGTCTTTCCATTTGACACTTCAGGAAAATGCTTTCCATTTTATTGCTCCCTGTCTTCCCTTCTAGACTGTATGATCATTGTGTGCAGGAAATGTGTTTTATACTGTTGTATTGTACTCTCCTAAGTGCTTAGAACAGTGCTCTGCTCACAGTAAGCTCTTAATAAATAGGATTGACTGACTGACTGACTGACTTGTTCAAATAATACTGAGTCCCCAGCAGGCTGGAATACTGCTGGTTAAACAGATACCACAGGAGTTCCCACAAAACAGGGAAATAGCTCTGCTATGCATAATTTACTTGGGTATATCTTACTCAAGAGAACTCATCCTCCAGGATTCACTGAGCTGAAATGAATAGATAATAATGTTGGTATTTGTTAAGCGCTTACTATGTGCCGAGCACTGTTCTAAGCGCTGGGGTAGACATAGGGGAATCAGGTTGTCCCACGTGGGGCTCACAGTCTTAATCCCCATTTTACAGATGAGGGAACTGAGGCACAGAGAAGTTAAGTGACTTGCCCACAGTCACACAGCCGACAAATGGCAGAGCTGGGATTCGAACTCATGAGCCCTGACTCCAAAGCCCGTGCTCTTTCCACTGAGCCACGCTGCTTCAATAGATGTCCTTCAATGGATAAGGAGGCCATGCTTTTTGGAGTAATAACTCCATAACCCAACAAAACTAAGGAGGAAATATTATTTTAATAAGATTTAAAGATGGGGAGAGTGGTGGTATGTTGTGTATGAATAGAGAAGAAGTTTCAGGTCAGAGGAAAGATGTCAAACGCAATATAGGCAAAACTGAGGTGCAGTGAGGAGGTAGGTGTTAGAAGAAGTGACATGTGTAGTCTTGGTTGTAGTTGGAAATCTGAAAAGTAAGGGAGAGCTGATTTTGTCTTTAAAGCTAATGGTAAGGAGTTACTGCTTGATGCACAAGTGGATGACCACACTGAAGGTTCTTGGGAAGAGGGGAGATGTAGACAGAACATTTTTTCAAAAACATTATCTGGGCAGCAGAGTGAAATAAGGATTGGAGTGGGGAAAGACAGGAATTAGAAAGGGTAGTAAGAAGGCTGATGTAGTAAGAATAATGTTGGTATTTCTTAAGCGCTTACTATGGTCAGAGGACTGTTCTAAGCACTGGGATAGATACAGGGTAATCAGGTTGTCCCACGTGAGGCTCACAGTCTTAATCCCCATTTTATAGATGAGGTAACTGAGGCACAGAGAAGTGAAGTGACTTGCCCACAGTCACACAGCTGACAAGTGGCAGAACGGGGATTCGAACCCATGACCTCTGACTCCCAAGCCCGTGCTCTTTCCACCGAGCTACACTGCTTCTCTGAACATTTACTGAGCATTTACTGTGTGCAGAGCTCTGTACTAAGCACTTGGAAAGTACAATTCAGCAACAAATAAAGACAATCCCTGCCCACAATGGGCTCACAGTCTAGAAGAGGGGAGACAGGCATCAAAAAAATTAAATAAGCAACAATAGCATCAATATAAATAAATATAATTATAGATATATACACATCATTAATAAAATAAGTAGAATTATAAGTATGTACATATATAAACACAAGTTGTAGAGCAGAGGGAGCTAACGGGGGCAATGGGAGGGGAAGAGTAGCAGAGGAAAAAGGGGCTCAGTCTAGGAAGGCCTCTTAGTCAAAGTGGGATATGGTAACAACTTGGATCAGTGTAATAGCAGTTTGAATGGCAAGAAAATTACAGATTTTAGTGATACTGTGAAGTAGAACCAACAGGATTTGGTAACAAGATGAGTATCTACAGACTTGGGGTGGATAGTGGTGTTGTCTATAGTAATGGCAAAGACAGAGTTTGGACTGGAAGATAAGGAGTTCTGTGTTGTAGAAACAGCGTTGCTCAGTGGAAAGAGCACAGGCTTGGGAGTCAAAGGTCATGGGTTCTAATCCCAGCCGTGTGACTTTGGGCAAGTCACTTAACTTCTCTGTGCCTCAGTTAGCTCATGTGTAAAATGGGGATTAAGACTGTGAGCCCCACGCGGGACAACCTGATCACCTTGTATTCCCCCACTCCCCCAGCACTTAGAACAATGCTTTGCACATACTAAGCATTTAACAAATGCCATTATTATTATTATTATCATTATTATTATTATCACAGGGAGAGTATTGTAAGAAGAGGTATCACTCCTCCTGTAGATTGTAAACTCTTTGTAGTCAGGGCATGTGTCCTCTTTTATTGTACTCTTCCAATTCCCAGAAAACCAGCTTGGCCTAGTACAAAGAGCACGAGCCTGGGAGTCAGAAGGACCTGGGTTCTAAATCCGGATCTTCCACTTGTCTGCTGTGTGACCTTGGGCAAATCATCTAACTTCCCTGTGTCTCAGTTACCTCATCTGTAAAATGGGAATTAAGACTGTGAGCTCCATGTGGGACAGAGACTATGTCCAACCTGAATAGCTTGTATCTACTCCAGTGCTTAGTACAGTGCCTGACTCATAGTAAGTGCATAACAAATACCATGAAAAAAGTGGTTAGTACAGTGCTCTTCATACAAAGGAGAGGTGTTGACTTGCTTCTCACATCCAGTGCTGCATTTGCACCATTCCACATCCCACATCCATTTCTTTCTGTTCCTTTGAAGCCCACATCATCGACTTCTACCATCGACTCCAGATTCTAGTAATGGACATCTGTCACCCCCCATGCCTATCTCCAATTTTTTGAATCATTTCAATACCTTTCTCATATTTCTTCTCCCCTGCCCCATCACTACATTGATCCTTGGGGACTTCAATATCCATATAGATGTTCTGGACTGCTGCCCACTTTCTATCACTCCTTGATTCCACTGACCTCCTGTTCCACCTCAGCTCACCCACACACTCGATATAATTATTTCTAGCCATGAGACAATCTCTACCCTCACCAACTCTGAAATCCCTCTGTCCGCAACCTCCTCACCTGCCTTCTCTTCCACACACTTACTCCCCACAAATCTGTCCTGTTCCCCAATTTACTCCCCACAAATCTGTCCTGTTCCCCACGGAGACCTCTGATGTTTTAGCTTCATTCAATTTTTTCAAGTTAACCTGTCCCCTTTAGTCTCCATACCCAAACTACCTTCCCTTGATGACCAAATTGATGCTCTCAACACTAGTCTCTCTACTGAACTCAACTATTCCCCTTGTCCCTTAATTGATCTCATACCACTAACCCACTACCCTGGATCACCTCCACAGTCTGTTTCCTTCACTCCTGTGCAGGGCCTGCATCATGCTGCTGGCAAACATCTAGTTATCACGGTGACCTCATCCACTTCAAGTTTATCCTTGTTTGCTGTAACTCTGCCCTCTTCTCTGTTGCAAAATTATTTCTCCATACTTATTGACACCCATGCCCAATGACCTTGCCATTTGCTTCAGATGTTTAAGCCCTTCCTCAAATCCCCTGTCCCACTGCCTTCCCAATCCCTTGCCTCTAATGACTTGGCTACCTGTGTTGAAAAAAATTGAAACTATCAGAGGTGGTCTCCCTATAATCTCCCCTGCCCCACCCTAGTCCCTCCCCTCTCCTGCCCCTTCTTCAGCTCTCTCATCTTTCCCAGCAGTATCTCAAGAGAAGATCTTCTGTCTTCTCTCAAAATCCACCCCCTTCACCTGCATATCTGATCCTGCCCCTGCACACCTTATCAAAACACTTGTTCCCTCCCTTCATCCCTCCCTAACCACCATCTTCACCGTTCATCTGCAATAGCATCTTCCCCCCTGCTTTCAAACATGTCTATGTCCCCCAATATTTAAAAAAAAAACATGCTCCCTTGATCCCATGGATGTCTCCAATTATCACCCCTTCTACCTCCTACCTTTCCTCTCCAGAATCTTAGAGTGAGTCATCTACACTTACTGTCCCTAATTCCTCTCCCCCTGTTTTTTTCCTAATCCCCTCCAACCTCCAACCTCTTGCCCATGTCCTGCCTCTGGCCTGAAATGTCCTCCCTCCTCAAATCTGACAAAAAATTACTCTTCCCCATTTCAAACTCTTACTGAAGACACATATCTTCCAAGAGGCTTTCCATGACTAAGCTCTTTTTTCCTTTTCTTCTACTCACCCCTATGTCTCCCTCATTTGTTCCCTTTATTCATTCTCCCATTACAGCCCCACAGCATTTATGTACATCGGTAATTTTTTTTATTTACATTTTTTTGTCTCCCCCTCTAGTCTGTAAACTCATTGTGAGCAGGTAATGGGTCAGTTATATTTTAATCTAATAAGTGCTTAGTACAGTGCACTGCACACATTAAGTGCTCAATAAATATGTGACAAAAAATTTTCACCTGTCACAGTTGTGGTAATAGATATTTCAGAAGATCATATCAAAGGCTGGGTTGAATATTACATATCACCTAATCCACCCAAAGTAATTATTATTCGCTTTAAAATAAATGTAGTATCAAAATATGAGCAATTAATTTTTTAAAAAAATAAACATAGTGAAGTTCTTTAGATTTTCTAACAAATTTTTTGACTTTTAAAAGTTAAGCCACTTTAGGAAGGGAATCATGGAAAATATTTAAGATTTGTTTTGAAAAGAAATACTTTCTGTGATTTGAATTATCCAAGTATGTGGAATGTTGAAACACATTGAAACATTGAGAAGCAGCATGGCATAGTGAATAGAGAATGGGCCTGGGAGTCAGAAGGTAATGGGTTCTACTATCGACTCCACCACTTGTCCTCTGTGTGAACTTGGACAACTCACTTCACTTCTTTGTGCCTTAGCTACCTCATCTGTAAAATGGCAATTGAGACCGTGAGTCCAGTATGGGACAGGGACTGTGGTGAACCCGATTTCTTTGTATCCACCCCAGTACTTAGTACTATGCCTGGCACATAGTAAGCTCTTAAAAAATATCATCAACATCACTTCCATAGGGTATTTTTCTGTACAGAAGTCTCAGAACTATCAATTTTTTGGTAAAATACCAACCTGAAAGGAAAAGAGCAAACAAATGGAGGACAAAAGCACAGATTTTTTATATATATAATAATGATAAAATCATTAATAAAAGGCAATATTTCAAATATTTTGTCTATTTAAACTACCACAAAAGCACTGCTACTATTTTCTAATCAGATTCGTATTTTAAAATCACATATCCTTCAGAAAGCCTAACTGATTAATCTGTCATACTTTCATCCTATTTGACCCTTCCTACTACCTCACGCAAGCACTTAGTCCCACCTCCTACCATTTTAAGTACTCACCTCCTTCCTACCTCCACAGAATCAAACAGAAGACACCTAAAAGGGTAGTCCAGTAAGCTTCTGGCTCTTTGAGCCAGTGTTTCCACTGTGTGTGTGTGGTTGTGTTTGTGTAGTATGTGTTTCAACTGACTAGACCAAGAATAAGGTAGGGTGTAGTCCAGTGAAGGGGTTCTGCAACAATCTGGTGCATATTTCTCACTGTACCCCGATCTGGTCTATCTCGCTGCTGATGTTTCACCCACATCGTACCTCCAGCCTGGAATACCCTCCCTCCTCAAATCAAACAGATAATTGATCTCCCAGAATTCAAAGCCTTATTGAAGGCTCATTTCCTCCAAGACGTCATCCCTAACTAAGCCCTCCTGTACTCTTCTCTGATTCCCTTCTGCATCGCCCTGACTTGCTCCCTTCATTCATCCTTCTCATTCCCATTACATATATGTAGATATCTGTAATTATGTATTTATTTATGTATATTAATGTCTGTGTCCTCCT
The DNA here is from genome assembly GCF_004115215.2 of Ornithorhynchus anatinus. Classification (NCBI taxonomy): domain Eukaryota; kingdom Metazoa; phylum Chordata; class Mammalia; order Monotremata; family Ornithorhynchidae; genus Ornithorhynchus; species Ornithorhynchus anatinus. The sequence goes on from NC_041729.1 coordinate 116,621,380, forward strand.
CTAGATTGTGAATTTGTTGTGAGCAGGGAATGTGTCTGTTGTTATATTGTACTCTCCCAAGTGCTTAGTACAGTGCAGTAAGTGCTCAATAAATATGATTAAATGAATGAATGAATTTCTGTCTCCCCATCTAGACTGTAAGCTTGCTGTAGGCAGGGAACATGTCTATCAACTCTTGTACTCTCCAAGTGCTTAGAATAATGCTCTGCACACAGTAAGTGTTCTATAAATGCTACTGATTGATTTTTTATATTCCTCTTCTCTCCATGCTGAAAGAATGATCAGGAACACCAACAGAGGATTAATGGAAAACATGTCAGTATAGTAATTCTAAAGGACAATGCATACATCACTCTGCAAACAGTTTCATCCTATCTACCACCTTTGATATTGACCTTACAATCTCTCAAGGATACATGGGACTAGACCCTTGCTTGTCAATCTGCAGACATTGCTTGGTAGTTTCCACCATTCGGTGAATAAGTGAAGAGTTCACTTGTCCACTATTTCACACTTGCACACCTCAGATTCCCTCCTAGATAGGGAGTTACTCTCTCTCACTTCGAAGCCTTACTGAAATCCCATCTTCTTCAAAAGGATTTCAAAAGCCCTCTTTTTTTTCTTCAACTCCCTTCTGCATCTCCCTGACTTGTGCCCTTTATTTATTCTACCTCCCCCAGCCCCACAGCACTTATGTACATATATGTAATTTATTTATTTATATTAATATCCATCTCACCCTCTAGACTGTAAGCTTGTTGTGGGTAGGGAATGTGTCTGTTATATTGTACTCTCTTGAGCACATATTACAGAACTCAGTACACAGTAAGTGCTCAGTAATACGAGTGACTGACTGACTGGCTTCTAAGTTTCTGTGCATTTCCAAAGAAATGGACATTTAAGGTTTGTTAATTACTATTAAATATGTTCCATTGATATAGCGCTTGTCCAGTTTGATTTGTATCCCATTCTCAGCCATGCAGCACTTGCGTACATATCCTTATAATTTTCCATTTCTTCTATTTGTAATTTATATTAACGTAAATATCCCACTCTAGATTGTAAGATGCTAGTAAGAGAAGCAGCATGGATCAATGGAAAGAGCATGGGCTTTGGAGTCAGAGGTCATGGGTTCGAGTCCTGGCTCGGCCACTTGTCAGCTGTGTGATTCTGGGCAAGTCACTTAACTTCTCGGTGCCTCAGTTACCTCATCTGTAAAATGGGGATGAAGACTGTGAGCCCCACGTGGGACAACCTGATTCCCCTGTGTCTACCCCAGCGTTTAGAACAGTGCTCGGCACATAGTAAGTGCTTAACAAATACCAACATTATTATTATTATTGTGGGTAGGGATAATTTCTACCAACTCTATTGTACCCTACCCTCTCAGGTGCTTAGTACAGTGCTCCACACACAGTATGAAATCATTAAATACCCATTGTTTATTGATTATTTAGTGTAAGCACATTGGCAACATTATTATTACCACTATTATTATCATTATTATATTTAAGTGTTTACTGTGTGTTAAGCACTGTTCTAAAGCTCTGGAATAGATACAAGTTAATCTGATTTGACACAGTCCATGTACCACATGGGGCTTACAAGTCTAAGTAAGGAGAACAGGCATGAATCCCCATTTTACAGATGAGGAAACTGAGGCACAGAGAAGTTAAATGACTTGCTCAAGAACACAAAAGAGGCAACTATCATATCTAGGATTAGAACCCAGGTCTTCTGATTCCCAGGTCTGTGCTCTTTCCAATAGGCCACACAGTTCTCCCATGATAGTACCCATGTTATTGTCCAATTACCATTTGAAAATATTCTGGCTAGTTCTTCCATTCATTTCTGGGAGAAAAGTCTCTCTTTGCTCTTCCTGTCTAAATTCTTCCCATTCTATGCTAGTGCTTGAGTAGATACAAGATAATCTGATCAGACATATTATCTGTCCCACATGGGGCTCATAGTGTAAGTAATAGGAAGAATAGGTACTTAATCATTTTAAAGATGAGGAAACTGAGGCATAGAGAAGCTTTGTGACTTTGGGCAAGTGGCAAAGCTGGAATAAGAACCAGGCCATCTGACTGTCAGGCTCATGTTCGTTGCACAACAGTTCATTTTTCTCCATTTGAGGAGGCAGCTGCAACAAGATTTGAAAACACAGCATCTTATTACAAGTAAAATGACAAATACGATTAAGTGGTGGTCTTAGGACATTTGATAAATAATATTCATAAGAAATAATTAAGGAAAAATGAAATATCCATTATTGTGATACCCCATTCTAGGATTTGGCTGTGACATGTCCTCCTCTTCATTAATCAAGTAATTCAGAACTGTGTAATTATTTTTAAAGATTCTTCATATTTTCTGTTTCTAAAAGGGAATGCTGATTGGAGTATTGTATTCTTTTTTCTAAATAAATTGCTGTTTAATTCAGATCTTATGAGCCAGCATTTCTGAGGCAGGATAAAAGAAGATGCATCTTTAAGTTGTGCTTAGGGGACCCAGCATTCTCAAACTACACAACTGTGTATCTGATTAGTCTGTGACATGCCTAATTGCACATCTCCTTTTTCATCAATTTTAAAAGGAACCTATATAAGGAAGAGAGGAAAATTACAAGAGAACCAGCAAGAAAACTAATTCTTATTTCACTAATGAGATAATGTGTACATAAAATGGGAAAGCAAAATGCATGGCTGAATATACCATGATCATTTCTAAGATTATACATTTCTAGTGTATTATCCAATACACATTTACTAGTATGACTTCAATTCAACCTTTTGCCTCTTTATACCCTAAACCCTTATAATTACAGGGTTGGAAATGGCCATGAGAGATTATAGAGTTCAATAATTCCTAGCCTGTCCCTTTCTTAATGGTATTTTTAAAATTCATACTATGTGCCAGACACTGTACTAAGTGCTGGGGAAGATACAAGTTAATCAGTCTGGACACAGTCCACGTCCCTCATGGGCCTCAGACTCTTAATCCCCACTGTACAGATGAGGTATCTGAGGCACTAAGAAGTTAAGTGATTTATCCATGCTCATACAGGAGGTAAGTAGTTTCTGCTCCTTCTCTATGTCCATGTGGTACCAGACACTTTTGCCCACATACTGAAACAAACAGAACAATTAATACATGAGTGGTTTATAAGCACACCTGATCTACTGAGATGGTGACAAGAATAAAACAAGGAGGAAGCAGGGTAAAGGGAGCTGATTCAAATAGCAATATGTCACTGCATTAAATATCGCCAGTGAAGAACCGCCATCCCTGGATCTACTAAATGTGCCCATTACCTAAATTAGTGCATTTGACAAACATACAAACATGGATGAAATGCTTTGAAATTCCATGAAATTCCATGAAAGATATATCAAGGCATATTCAATTCAGATGATTATGAATGAAGCAGCGTGGCTTAATGGAAAGAGCATGGGTTTGGGAGTCAGAGGATGTGGGTTCTAATCCCAGCTCCACCACTTGTCTGCTGTGTGTGACCTTGGGCAAGCCACTTCACTTCTCCGGGCCTCAGTTCCCTCATCAGTAAAATGGGGATCAAGACTGAACCCCACATGGGACAACCTGTTTACCTTGCATCTACCCCAGCTCTTAGAACAGTGCTTAGCACATAGTAAGTGCTTAAAAATACCAAAATTATTAAAATTATTATTATTAAAGCACATTTAATTCAGATGACTATAAACCTGCTACAAGTATACCAGTGAGATTGAAATAGAACTTGAAAGGCCATATACTTCATAGCCCTGCCGCCGTCTAGGAGCATCAGCATTGGAAAAATGGCATACAACCTATTTGTGAGTAGACAATGTGTATATAAGTATTGTTATAGTGTACTCTCCCAAATGCTTAGTGAATTGCTCTGAACACAGTAAATATGATCAAGTGATTGATTCCCAGTAGATTTTATACTATATAACTTGAGAGCTGGAAGAAGAGTGTTCCTATTCAATCTAATACATTTTCCCAGAAGAAAAAATCCAAAAGCACTCTTGGATATTTTGGAAGAGATGATGGAGTGGGGTAGGAAGGAGTTGAGAATGGTTAGATAAATTACTTTAAAAGATGAAGCAGAACTATATTTTAGTTATAGCAGCAGTGAGCTGTTCTCTATAAGAAAGGAAGCTGGCCACAGGATAGGTTAGAGTGAAAATGGTGAGATTTGGTCAGAAAGTGAGTAGTTCTATGAGGTTGAGCTTCATTTGGGAACATCATAGATGCCTTCTGAGTGTTACAAAATTAGCCAAAGGGAAAAAAGGGTTTTAGCAGCTTGTCTTTATTGTTGAATACCCCACATGGTGCTTGGGAAATACGTTAGCAGCCTTCAAATTAATTTATGGATTTATAAATGGACTTTATGGGTGTTATGCTTGCTTATCTGGCATTTCTTTTTATCTGGACATTCGCTACTAACTCATTAAGGGCGAGTGGCCCATAAATTTATTAGAACCCTGCTTATGCTGACTCTATTTCTGGTATAAAATTATTCATGTGATACTCCTTTCCTAAAAACAAAAACAAAGAAGAGCTGGAGGGTAGGATGTTGGGGGTTTTTGGCTTTCAACTTCATTTGTTGTATGTTGATATTTCCAAAAAATTGATGATGGAGCCTATCCTATTCACTCTTAACAAAAGCAGTGGCTGAACGTCTCTCCTGTCTACTCTCTAGTCTGAAATCTCCTTTTCGGCAGGAATTGTCAGCCGACTCTGTTGTATTTTACTTTCCCAAATTCTTAGTACAGTGCTCTGCATATGGTAAGTGCTCAAGAAATATCACTGATTGATTGACTGATTGTTAGTTCTATTGTTTTGTGAGCTACAGATAGAAGACAGTGCCTAATGAAACATATGGCCAACTACAGACTTCCCCTGTAAAGCTGAGCACTGGTTGTTGTACAGGACATAAAGCAACCACTCACTGCAGACATTTCTCATTTACTAAGTTTACCCTCAAAAGGTGAATATCTGAACAGCTCATCTAATTCAAGAGGACATGCCACAAGTTCCTCAGAACTTACGTTGGTGGACCACACTCTGAGGTTGGCCTTTAGTACCACTTCATATTTTTGTTCTGGCCATCTCTAGAGTGAACCCAGTGCTAAACTCGCCATCAGAAATAGTTTTGGACATTATTTTATTGTTTGTCCATACTAGTTGACCACATCTTCGGAAGTGAGGTCTGGTCATAATCCTGCAAAGCATGACTTTGGAGTTTGGGATGAGCTTCTAACATTTTGTCCAGGAGGATTTCAGGGAAGGAAGCAGGAGCACAACCCCTCCCAAGAAACTCTTTCAAACTCCCATGGCAAGGCCGAGTTCTCCTAAGGCAGAGCTAGGATGATTCAAGCAGTTGGGGTTTCTGATTCTGCTGTGATCAGTGCCTGGAGAAGATGTCTATGTGGTAAAATATGTCTCTGAGCTTAAACTATATCTGGGGCAGAACAAAAGCTATTTTTCCTCCTACTTAGACTGTTAACCCCATGTCTCTGTCATCCAACCAGATTAACCTGTATCTACTCTAGCACTTAGAAGAGTGCTTGGCACATAGTAATCATTACTGGATAAAATTACTATCATTATTATTATTAGAGATAATTCATTTGATGGCTCTTTTAGTTTAAACACTTCTTCAATAAGTGAGTACATCGTGGTATTTATTAGGTGCTTAGTTTGCACAGAGTAGGTGGCCTCTTGTGATGCAGAGACCATGTCTAATTCCAACATGTGTATTCTCTTTCAGCATCTAGTATCATGCTGGCTACACAGTAAGCACTTAATGAATACTATTAAGTACTTGGCTAGCATTTCAATGTATTTTTCAATGGTATTTATGGAACACCTACCATGCACAGAGCACCGTACTAAGCCCCTGGGAAAATACAATACACCAGAATTGGTAGATATGATCACTTCCCACAAGGAGTTTACAGTCTACAGGGAGAGACACAAATAGGAGACTGTGGTCTGCATGAATTCCTACTTATCCTCTCAAGGACTCAGTAAGCTGATTTTGATCATTCTATCCATTTATCTTCCCTAGCTCCACTGGGTGCAGTGATGTTATCGCCAGTATAAGAAAATAAGAATTGGATTCCTATTTATGCATATGACCTCTGGTCTCCCCTGAATTCATAGCACTGTAAGTTGCCTCCATCTTGTATTCTGTCATTTAACCAGCACTGGGTTTCATTTGAGTTTCATTCATTCATTCATTCTATCATATTTATTGAGTGTTTACTATGGGCAGAGCACTGTACTAAGCACTTGGAAATTACAATTCGGCAACAGATAGAAACAATCCTTACCCCAAAATGGGCTCACAGTCTAGAAGCGGGGAGACAAACAACAAAGCAAAATGAATAGACAGGCATCAATAGCATCAAAATAAATAAATAGAATTTAGATATATACACATCATTAATAAAATAAATAGAATAATAAATATGTACATATATACACAAGTGCTGTGGGGCTGGGAGGGGGGTAAAACAAAGGGAGGGAGTAGGGGAGTTTCAATAAGAAATGTCACTGAGTCCAAAACATTTTTTAAATATCCTGATGAAAGGACTTCTAAAAACTATGTTTTTCATTGGCTTTTGTGCGCATCTATAAGGCACTTAATGAACCTACTTAAATCTTTCTCAAATCTCAGAATATCACTGCCCTTCAGTAATGTATTTTGAACCTCTGGTGCAACGATTTATCCAAATGCATTTTGTCCTTCATAGCTTTCTATAGTAACACATTCCAGGGGTTGTTCCCATCAGGCGGAGTGATTATTTTGTTTTGCATCAAGCAGAAAATCATTTTACCATTGGCTTTAAAGCATTTATTCAACTCGCTGCCTTCTACCTTGCTTTATTTCCTAAAACCCCACATCTCACTTCTCTAGTGACAGCTTGCTCCCTATGCCACCATATAACCTATCTCACAGCAGATCCCTTTCCTATGTCTTCCCTCTGTCCCCATCCATATATTGCTAGACCACAACTCTCCCCACCTGCGAAGTCTTATTAAAATCACATCTCCTTCCCTTTTTAAGCTGTCATTTCCCCTACTCTGGCCTGTGTTTTTATCATTATTATTTTAATATTATTTGTTAAGAGCTTACTATGTGCCTGGCACTGTACAAAGTGCTGGGGTAGATATAAGATAATTGGGTTGGACACAGTCCCTGTCTCACATTAATTTCTCTGCCTTCAAAGCCTCCCTTATTGAAGGCACATCTCTTCCAAAGACCTTCCCAGACAAAGTCCCCCCTTTCCTCTTCTCCCACTCCCTTCTGTGTCTCCCTGATTTGCTTTCCCCCGTCTCATCCCCATAACACTTATGTACATATCTGTAATTCATTTATTTGTATTGATGTCTGGTTCCCCACTCTAGACTGTAAGCTCATTGTGGGCAGGGAGTGTGTCTGTTTATTGTTGTGTTGTACTCTCCCAAGCACTTTGTACAGTGCACTGCACACAGTAAGTGTGCAATAAATATGATTGAATGAACGAATAGGGCTCTCCATCTTAATCCACTTTTAATAGCTGAGTTAACCAACTAGCCCAGGATCACATTAACAGGCAAGTGGTGGGTCCAGAATTAAAACCCAGGTCCTCTGACTTCCAGTGCCACGCTCTTTCCATTAGGCCATCCTGCTTCCTATTCTGGGAGGATTCTCCTGGAGCATTGCAATCCTCCGGCCCACAAAGCGGGAGTAATAAGGAATGTCTCAGCTGGCCAGAGGCCAGGAGACAAGTCAAAGTTGGAGCTGGGAACCTCAGAGTCCTGCAGCCCCAGACAAAAGCAGCTATGCTGAGGTCTTTTTGGTTGGGGAGAGGAGGATAGCCCCAACCCAGGAGGCCTGCTTCCTACCTCCCCACTCTTCAGAAGCATGCAAACCCTTCAGGGACAGAGTGTTGTAGCACTTTCTCCTCCAGGAAGTACAATACAATGGAGTTGGCAGATATGATCCTTTGCCTATAGGTGGCTTTTAGATACAAGACATGGCAAATGTACAAAAATGCTGTGGGTCTGTGGGTGTCAGGGTGGGGTGAGTATCAAAGTGTTTAAGAAATACAGACCCAAATGTTGTAACTACGGGATGAGGGGCCACTCACAGTGGCATAGAAAGGATCCCACTATCATGGAAGGCCTACTGTTCTGACCCAGAAGACATCAACCATGTTTGGGTGTTCCGACTACTCAAGGGAACTCAGGGTTCCATACATAGCACATGGCACACCTTAAGGAAATGTCTCCCCAGACATGCAGGGCACAATGTAGCAAACATGCAGTTGTATTCAGGCACACAGAAAATGTACAATTGTTATCAATATTTCTACATACCTAAGTGGAATTCCACATTTGCCTTCCTGCCTCTGGGAATTCATCATTAGCACATGTAGAGTCCAGTTATTCAGGTGAAACACAATCTACAATCCAAGCCAGCCTGAATGGCAGGACTAGAAAGGTAAACTAAAAAGAGGAATCATCTAAAACTAACTTACAGGAAATATCTGCAAATGTATATACTTTCTTTAAAGTCCTTAAAAGCAATCCAGAAAAAAAGAAGTAGAGGTGGTAGTGGGGAAAGGAACGAAGGTGGTACCTGGAATCAGGGAGTAGGAGGTATTTCAGATACTGTCATTCAAGGGAAAGGCAAATATAAGATTAAGAGAGGAACACTGAAAACACCTGGGTATGCCTATCAGCGGCACCAAATCGCCGCATCACTGAGGCCCAGAGAGTGAAGCTTTGCCTAGTTACCCAGTGAAAACCCAGTGATCGGCCCTAGTAAACATTTAATATTTTATCTCGACAACCTGACTGAACCTGACTTGTTTGTAGTGTTACATTTGGCACTGAGCTCCACCAAGTAACACCAACAGCAGAGAGGTCACAGAAAGAATAGTGGATAGGGTGGGTAAATGAGGGTTAATCAGAAATGAATTCTTGGAGGAGATATAAGAGTAGGGCTCAGAGGCCACATTTCCCAAAGCAAAATCTTCAAAAGGTCAGTTAATGATATTTACTGAATGCTTATTGTGTGTGGAGGCAGCCATCTGGTTGGCCAAATGGTTCCTGATTCATAGCAGTTTGGAACTTCAGTGTATCTATGTATTACCTAGTAACCCTCAACATTAGCATTTTCTGATGTCATATTTTTCAATTTAGGATACTACTTAAATCCCAGCTTTGGTTATTATCTTGGATAGGGAATCTCATTCAGCCAGATGGAGATTCCTGGAAAGGATTTATGGGAAATAGGCTCACAGGGAGTGGGTGGTGAGAGCAATGAGGAAAGAAATAGGTAGTGTGAGAAGGGTCTGAGAAGAGGAAAGCATTAAAATCATGGTTCCTTATATTCCTTTTCATGAATATTTTAGTTATTCTAGCAAAGACAATATTCACATTTCTAAATGGATTTTTTTTAAAATTAATAGTTAAATCTTTCATGAATTTATCTATTTTATTTCTCTTTTTGTTCTGTTATATTTATTTCCAACAGGTGCCTAGGTGATTCTTCTAGTTCTAATAATGGCTCTATGGTGGGAACTTATCTTCTTAATTTTTTATTTGAAAGCATTGTTCTTTCAACAGTCCACCCCTTTAAAATAATTTCCACACTATTAATATAATACATTATATCCTTGTAATTGCTATTAGAACCTAAATTGTTCAGAATTTTGTCTTGGACTTTAGAAAATGTTGTCTTCGCCTTTTTACCTGCCTATATTTGGAGAACTGAATTCTGTCCAAGGGATAGAAAGGAAAGTACAAAAATGATCCCCTTGTTCATTTCATTTTCTGTCTACCCCTATACAAACCTATTTTCTTCTTGCCCTCAAGGATCTCATTGCTTGTAGAATAAATTTTGCCAGAGGCAGTAAGGAAGGAGAGAAAAATCAGACACAAGTTTGAGATTCAGCCACAGGCTTAGTGGGTTTTTGGAAGAATTTAATGATTTTTAGTTTATTCTATATTTGTTTATGATACTTTGTACAAATTTCACTAGTAAATTGCTTTTATTTTCCTACATCATGCACAGTTTCCTTTGACATTACAAGATCCCTGATTATGACCAGAGATTCACTAACAAAAACAAGTGGAAAATTGAAGCAATTATACAGCTAATTCATGCCTGAACTTCTTTAGCCAGAGCTATCCAAGTAATTGAGTCCAAAGGGTTTTGAGAGACAGTACTTTTAAAACAAAAAGTTACTCTGAAGTAGTAATTTTTTTTTAAAAATTATCTGAAAGAAAAATGTATGCCAGGAAAATAGATCCCATTTACTAAAAACATTGTTCTCAGAGAGACTTGAAGAGAGACTTTATGTTCTCTTGTTCCCATAATAGACAAACCATATAGATTATCATAAGATACCATCTCATGTTTTCAGCATATGTAGTCCCAGACTTATTTTCAATCCAAAACAGAGGCAGGGAAATAAGTGGGATTTGGGAGACTAGTTAGCAGGGCATATTTGGACATTTCAACTGATTTACTTGGAAGAAAGCTCCATTTTTCTGTGAAGTGGGATTCATTTTTTAATGAATCTTGGGTTAAGGAAACTTTAGCTTACGGTACATGAAACTTGACTGATGCCTAGGACAGACATGCAAGAGCTCTCCCACTCTGCATCAACTATTCTTTAGTTTGTCAAAGAAACTCTCTAATAATCTAATCAAAATGCATAGTTAAACATGCATTATAGAAGAATTTAGTGATCACAAGGTTGATAGTGATGCTTGAAAGTGACTGTTATCACTTGCAGGAAGATCATAATATAGAAAACACCAAATGAAAAGCTCTTTCCAATTCGACCACTTTTATACACACTCCTGGGAAGGGCGCAATACATGTCTCCAGGTTCAGGTGCTGAGCACATGTTACCTACAAAATTGATCTTTAATACCTTTTGTTTATTTATCCAATCACACACGGATAGTCCCACTGGCACAAATCCTCTGTGGCCTTCCATTGGTTGCTGGGCTGTCAATATGTTCTCTCCACCAATTAGTAGTCCTCCTAATCAGCTCTTGCTCCTTTTCTGGTGGAACATGTTGGTAACTGCTGTTCTGTCTTCAGTTATCAGGCAGTAGGGATCTATGGCTTGAGTGCTGGACAGAAAGGTAAAGTTCTGAAGTTGAACCACCACGATACTTCAAAATGCAAAGAGCACAACCCATGTCTTGTGCTCTTTGCATTTGTCACATGTCACATGTCTGTGTGCTCCTCTTCTCCCTCTACTCCCTCTGCCATCCCCCCTTTACCTCTCCGCAGCTTAAGCCTCATTTTCCCCTTTTCCCTCTGCTCCTCCACCTCTCCCTTCCCATCCCCACAGCACTGTACTTGTCCGCTCAACTGTATATATTTTCGTTACCCTATTTATTTTGTTAATGAATTGTACATCGCCTTGATTCTATTTAGTTGCCATTGTTTTTACGAGATGTTCTTCCCCTTGACGCTGTTTAGTGCCATTGTTCTTGTCTGTCCGTCTCCCCCGATTAGACTGTAAGCCCGTCAAACGGCAGGGACTGTCTCTATCTGTTGCCGACTTGTTCATCCCAAGCGCTTAGTACAGTGCTCTGCACATAGTAAGCGCTCAATAAATACTATTGAATGAATGAATGTCTTCACAGCTGTTGGGCTGAGTGCTGACCAGCAGTTGGAAAAGGAGATATCTTGGGAGGGTCGGGCTGAGCTGCACCCACTACTTGACTACAGAACACATGGGAGTGATGGGGCTAGAAGTAGAACTCTGATCTCTGGGGATAGGGAAGAACCCAAACTCTCCACATAGTGCATCTTGTCATCCACATCCCAGCCACAGCATCCGACCCCTTCCCCGAGCCACTGCAGATACACTCTTGGGGTCTGTCTGCCTCAAATCCCATCAAAGACTATGGCCCTTACTACCCTCAATATAAAGCAGTGTGTCACCCAGGCAGAATATTTCTGCCTGGGTAACAGTGTTAGCAATTACTTCTTTTCCTGGCACTCCAGAAAGCAGTTCTGTGGCTAATCGATAGTAATAACTACTTGTTAAGCATTTACTTTGTGCCAAGCACTGTTCTAAACACTAGTATAGATATAAAATAATCAGGTCCCCCATGGGGCACACAGTCTAAGTAGAAGGGAGAACAGGTATTGAATCTCCATTTTGCAAATGAGGGAACTGAAGCATAGTGAAATTAAGTGACCTGCCCAAGGACTCACAGCAGGTAAATGGCAGTGCCAGGATTAAAACCCAGGTCTTTTCACTCCCAGGCCCATGTTCTTTTCACTAGGCCATGATGCTTCTGTAACAATGGAAGTAAGTTCCTTCGAGACTGTAAGCTTGTTGTGGACAGGGAATGTATCTCCAAACTCTGTTATACTGTACTCTCCCAAGCTCTTAGTACAGTGCTCTGCACACAATAAGTGCTTAATAAATACTATTGATTGGTTGATTGAAAAAAAGATGAGATTAAGAAGTCTAAGGACTTCTAGATACTAGTTGAAGTTTGTAAGATTTTTCCATCAGGGACTGTTTGGTCTGTATTAAGAATCTGGCTTTGGACCCTGGCTTTGACAGGGAAATGGGAGTGAGTTGGTGGATGTGAGTGTAGAAATCCTGATTCTCTTATGGTGCTGATTAATGTGACAGAGACCAAATAGTGACTCAAATCCTATTCAGTTATCTAGCAACAGCTGCAGCTGACCAATGCATGATCAGTGAGAGAGAATAACAGGCTAAGACTGACCCATTACCCATCCTGAAAAACAAACAACTCGCACAAAACCCCTCAAAAAACAAGTGAATATCTTTCTAACAATGGAGATATACCACTAGTCTATTCTGACAAATAACCTATGCCAACAGACAAGCTAAAATATTTTTGCTGGCCACCTGAAAAAGCACTGTGGTGTTTCGAGATATCTTAAGTACCTGAATAAGTCCTGTTTATGAAATAATGAGAAAAATAGAGTTTGAAAAACACATTCTTTCACAATCAGGCTGATTTTCTGGTGTCAAGGCTCATTTAGCAGGATGAGAGGTGATAATCATGTTTCATGGAAATCTAAGGATGTATAGCAATTACAAAGATCCTCCATTACATGAATTAGTTAAGTGTTCTGTATCAGGTTTGCTCTGGAAAAAAAAAGCAGAATTATCTAAAGAAAAATTAGTTCAGAAAAATGTTGATGTCTAATATATTACACAAGAAAATAGTTGAATGTTTCTAACATATGTAATTACTATTATGTTATTGTTAAGTACTTACTACACATACTGATATGCCAATCCACACACTCAAACACAGGCCATTTTTACTCTTGACATGAAAAGTATTATATTATTATTCTATCAGAATCAGTCTCATTATCATTACCGCGCTTAAGAAGATATCTCAAATGTCAAATTTAAGATGATACATTTTCTGGGCAATCAAAGGAAAAATTAATTTATTTTGAAGAATTGTAACTCGCTTAAAGAGGCAGGAGTGCCAAATTATCCAGAGTTTTGTCCCCATGATCAAATAAATTGTAGATGATGATGACTATATCTATATTATTATAATCCTATGATGAATTAAAAAATGACCTACACACTTCTTTCTGATGTAAGGAAACCATATATTTATTCAATTTATTGAAAACAAGCTGTAAAATATAGTAAGCTATCTGCAATGGAGAGATGAGAAACCAATAGTAAGTGTTTCCCTTGGATTAGGTGCTATAAAAACCCTTTGAAGAGTTTAGGGATTTTTTTGTCTGTTTTTTTTCTTTTCTTTTTTTTTTTCATGTGGAGGTGGGGCTAAATAAATTATCTTAGCACTGGTGTCTGCTGGCGGGAATATAAAAAGCTGATTGATTAAAATTGGCTCCCTGCTATGCACAACCAAAACAGAAGTTATATTTTTCCCTTTTTAAATGGTTTATCTCTAACATTAACTTAAACTGGCATTTGCCAACACTGAGAGCTGCTCAGCATGAACACAGCCTGTTGTACTGGCAGGAGCCTGCATTAAAAAAACCCCAAAACTTAGGAAATTAAAAACATAAAGTTTTTGACAAGAGAGATGGGAAACTCTGAGGAAAAAAAGACAAAAATTTTTAAGTCCAATTTCTCGGGAGCTTGATTTCTTTATTTTCAGCTGGCATCTGCAGACTCTCTGGGTTTTGGAGGTGAAGAGTCTATATTTCCCTCCCAGTTTCTCTTCTAAACCAGGCTTACCTCTAGCCAAAGGGAAAAATAAATTGGGCATCTGAAGACCTCCCTCCAGTGGCATTGTTTCCAGGAGAAACTGCCTTCCCATGCTCCTTTGAGGAGCACAGCAGATAGCAGAATTTTGATGATACAATATTTCTGGGAATCAGAGTTTTTGGGTATTGACTGAGTCTACCTTGCTCTATTATGATCCACTCTGAGCCATGTCACCTTTTGGGGTTGTATGTTCAAGTCTATGCAGAAAAAGAAGTGGAGACACGGGCCTCTCTCAAGCCATGTGAATATCTAGTCCAATCCTATGTAGCTGTGTCAGTGCATATTCATGTGATAGCTATAACGTGAAGAGCATTTGTTAAGCACTTTCAGGCACTGCATTATTTTAACCTCCTCAAGGGCAAGGACTGTTACGTTTTATTTTATAGCATATTGCTAAGCATCTATCAAAAGACAAAATATCCTTTCTCAAGGACCAATGTACAGAATGTTTGCAGATAAATACAGCCTTCAGAGTTCAAATACGGTGATAGTGACTGAGATTTTATCAATGTGGGTGAGTGTGGGAAATACTAGTATAATTTTTCAACTCACTTAACAATAGCATTTGTTTAGTACTTATTTTGTGTAAAACATTGTACCACATATTAAAGTTCTACTTGAACATCTCTCACCTTTTGATGATCCATCTGGCTGGCCCCCATATTCAAGAAAGTCCATCTCCTTGAAAGGAGTATACATAATTAGCTAAGCCAATCAGAAAAGGATAGGGAAGGAAGAACTGGGGCCCAGAAGCTTGTTGGTCATCACAGAGGTGAAGAATATTAGCCATAAGAACAGGGCACAGGAAAAGTTCATGCTGTGACCCTGCTGGACCAACAGAATAGGGTGGGATTGGAGAGGATCCAAGTGAAAGAGTTAGCATACTCTGTAAGTCTGTAGTCCAGGGTTAGGAATCTGGGGGAACAAAACTCCTAATACTGAGGGTATAAAAATAATAATAATGATAATCATCATGATAATGATACTTTTTTAAATGCTTACTATGTGCCAAACACTGTATTGAGCACTTGGGTCCCACATAAGGCTCACAGCTTAAGGAGAAGGAGAAGGAACTGGTAATGAATCCCCATCTTGCAGATGAAGGAACAGTGAATTGCCCAAGATAGCATAAGATTAGAATTCAGCCCCTCTGACTCCCAGATCTGTGATCTTTCCACCAGACTGCAGTTCTTAGGACACTAAGAGACCCTGCATCTGAACTTCTTGGAGAGGGGAATTGGAAACCCGAGAGAAGAGCGGGAAGGACTAGAGGTATATGAGCCCCAGGATGCCTTCAGGAAAGTACAGAGGATTCAGGAAAGAAATGAAGTAGGGAAAAGTATCAAGGGAAAGATGGTTTGAACAATAATTGTTTTCTTTGTTACCTAATTAAGAAACCATTAAACTTTTTTTTAATTTGTTTTCAAATTTGCTGAATTTAGGATTTGTTTGGGTACCCTGCTGTCTTTCATTCTCCTCACACACTCCTCTAGAAAAAGTGGAATGCTGCAAACATTGTTACTGGTGTACTGATTTTTAACATGACCTCACTGCTGATAATTCCATCTTGTTGCTTCATGTTAAGACTAACAGATGGATGGCATTTTTTTTTCTATTCAAAGCATGTCATTTGCTATTCAGTTGATTAAGTCAAGTGAGTTTGGATACTAGGACGAGACTACAACAAGAAATTTCAAGCTGGTATCAAAATATGTTTCCAATTTTCCTAAACAAAACAAAAAAACTCTTCTCCTTCAGCAAACCAAGTGCTGAATTCAAAATCCATGCAGGAGCTCCTATATGGTGATGACTCTATTCTGGAAGTACACAACTAGGAAGACAAGCAAATGATCATAAACCACTTCACAAAATCAACAAAGCAATGTAGAGATTCTGCACCTAATGTCTGTCATATGGCAAATCCCACCCAATTGCCAAGGACATTCATTGGTCTCACATGCTTTTTAGGCAGGACATCTTCCATGGTTAGATAAAGTAGAATACCAAGTCAAGAATTATTGACTCCCTTTTGGGAAATTTTAAAAGAGAGTGGGTGTGAAATTGGATTTAATTTCAGATCTAACTAAAGATTTTAGGAAATTTTAAAATATATAGAGAAATAGCTCAATGAGTAAGTAACATGAGTAGATTTTGTTTCAAAAATGAAAAAAAAATTAATGAAAGAGAGAGAATACATTAAAAGTCGTCATCTTTGATCAAGCTAATAGACCAACCATATTCAGTATGTAATTCCACATTTCAAAAGTTCAAATTTTAACTTCAAAGACTAAAAAAAAAGCAAATGTAGTCTACTCTGTTCTAATCCTCCTTGACCTTTCAGCTGCCTTTGACACTGTCGACCATCCCCTTCTCCTCCACACCTTATCTCACCTTGGCTTCATGGACTCCATCCTCTCCTGGTTCTCCTCTTATCTCTCTGGCCGGTCATTCTTGGTCTCCTTCTCAGGCTTCTCCTCCCCCTCCCATTATCTAACTGTTGGGGTTCCCCAAGGGTCAGTTCTTGGCCCTCTTCTGTTCTCCATCTACACTCACTCCCTTGGTGCACTCATTCGTTCTCACAGCTTCAACTATCATCTCTATGCAGATGACACACAGATCTACATCTCTGCCCCTGTCCTCTCCACCTCCCTTCAGGCTCGTATCTCCTCCTGCTTCCAAGACGTCTCTACCTGGATGTCTGCCTGCTACCTAAAACTCAACATGAGCAAAACTGAGCTCCTCATCTTCCCTCCCAAGCCCTGTCCTCTCCCTGAATTCCCTATCACTGTGGATGGTACGACCATCCTTCCCGTATCTCAGACCCGCAACCTCGGTGTCATCTTTGACTCTGCTCTCTTGTTCACCCCACATATCCGATCTGTGACCAAAACCTGCCGGTCTCACCTTTCTAATATAGCCAAGATCCGCCCTTTCCTCTCCACCCAAACATCTATCTTACTGTTACAGGCTCTCATAATATCCGGGCTAGATTACTGTGTCAGCCTGCTCTCTGATCTCCCTTCCTTCTCTCTCTCCCCGCTCCAGTTTATACTTCACTCCACTGCCCAACTCATCTTGCTGCAGAAACTCTCTGGGCATGTCACTCCCCTTCTTAAAAACTCCAGTGGTTGCCTATCAACCTCCACGCAAAACAAAATCTTCTCACTCTAGGCTTCAAGGCTCTCCATCACCTTGCCCCCTCCTACCTCTCCTCCCTTCTCTCTTTCCACTGCCCACCCTGCATGCTCCACTCCTCTGCCACCCACCTCCTCACCGTACCCCCTTCTCGCCTATCCTGCCGTCGACCCCTGGGCCACGCCCTCCCGTGGTCCTGGAACGCCCTCCCTCCTCAGCTCCACCAAACTAATTCTCTTCCCCTCTTCAAAACCCTACTTACAGTTCACCTCCTCCAAGAGGCCTTCCCAGACTGAAATCCCCTTCTCCCTCTACTCCCTCTACCGCCCCCCCTTCACCTCTCCGCAGCTAAACCCTCTTTTCCCCCCATTTCCCTCTGCTCCTCCCCCTCTCCCTTCTCATCCCCTCAGCACTGTACTCGTCTGCTCAACTGTATATATTTTCATTACCCTATTTATTTTGTTAATGAAATGTACATCGCCTTGATTCTATTTATTGCTGTTGTTCTTGACTGTCCGTCTCCCCCGATTAGACTGTAAGCCCATCAAAGGGCAGGGACTGTCTCTATCTGTTACCAATTTGTACATTCCAAGCACTTAGTACCGTGCTCTGCACATAGTAAGCGCTCAGTAAATACTATAGAATTGAATGAATCAAGTTCCATAGTATAAATAGAATTGCAATGTTGTGTGACAATTCTAGTTCTTAAAACATCTACTTACATCCAGCTCAGATTAGCCAAATGACACAAGGAGTTGAGCATAATTTCATTATATAGAATAAAATAAAACTACCTTGAAAATCCAGATAATGAGGTAACAATGTTGAGATTTTCCGTTTGAAATTTTGTATTCTTCTATATATGACTAGTTCAAATCTGCAGCAAATGAATATGTGATTCAAGAGGAAATTATTGAGTAATTCCTAACTCTGACACTTACTTCCTACTTTAGTATCTTAGAATGCCAGTTTTCCACATTAATGAGAAAGATTACAAATCCTTTTCATTATTCATTATGAGAATTGATGTTATGAATGTGAGCATTATTTATGTAGATTCTGAGGAGTTAGGAGATAGATACTGTAGAACTGCAAAGATATTATGCACAAAAAACATTTTATACACTATACATGGGCTTGTAATTCCCTTTAGAATTCATTCAATACAGAAGTGTATTATAATGAAACTCTAGGCAGCATCAATGATTTGTTTTTGTAATAGCAGTTCTTATTTATAATTGCTTTGGTTATAGTAAATTGTTCCACATTCTTTTTCTTTTGAGTGTTGTTAAAGATTCTTCAATCTTAACAAATATCTGTAGTATATTTGAACCTATTTTAAAAAAGGAAATGGACCATTATCAAATAAAATGTGTTCATTCAACTGTTTGACATGAGATCATTGTTTTTCACAAAAAAACCTAAAAAAAAAAAGATTCAGTGTTGAAGAAAATACCACACCCTCAATATGCCACTTTAGGTGATGTTGAAACAAGAATTATGTAGAAAAATAATCTGAAGAAGTGATATTCATTTCTATTTCTTCTCCATAAACTGAGGTGCTTTATTTCACTGATTACTGCTACTATGAAAAAGAAGCATAAAGCCTTTTTATTTTGAAGTCAATAAGTTGAACATTTTAGTATCGATATTCCACGATACGTAACTGGGATGTGTATATGTGTGCATCTTAGATGCAAATGCTGACATAGATACAGTTACAGACATGGATATAGTTATACTTCTAAGTTAAAATGGAACATTATTGACAATGAGATATCTGAGTATGTGCACGTGTGTGTGTGCGCCTACGCAGGTTCCTGATAAAATCAATGTACGGCTTACAAGTTCTTCCACATATAATGCATAAAAACTATGTTTTTAAAGGACAGTTACATTTGCTTCCTACTGTGTCTGCCACCATTACATTTCCTGCACTTGATGTAATTATTTTCTTGAACTCTCTACTAAAAAGAGAGTCTTCTTAAATCAAATGGTCATGTGCCAAGCTTGTTTTTCTTATTGTGTTTTAATTAGTCTTTAAAAGGTTTTCCCACTCTTTTTTTACTGCCTCCATCTTCACATGAAAGTGTAGCATTTTTCTGGGGTTTCTGTGAACATTCCTTCTCTGTAAATGGCCCACTGAGAAAATATCTAATACACTGAGATGGCTTCAGTGTAGATGGTCTTGACTTATGGTTTGAAGTCCTGATCAGCTATTTGATGTCCAGTATCCTTTAAAAGGAATGTTTTAGAAAGCAGCAGGGCCTAGTGAAAAGAATCTGGGACTGGGAGTCTGGAGAGCAGGTTCTGAATCTGGTCCCACCACTTGTCTGGTGTGTGACTTTGGGTGAGTTACCTAAACTTTTGTTCTTCAATTTCCTCATCTGTAAAATGGCAGTAAAGTAACTGTCCTCCCCTCCCTCTTAAACAGTGAGCCTTATGTGGGTGATAGAGATGATCCCATGCAAGGGTTAGGATATACTGGAGGTTCGTGGTTCATTGTCTAGAACCCCAGAGGAGTGCAGCTCCCGACCCTGGTGGGGAGAAAGACTGTACAACTAGAAGAGGGTGGGACTGGAATGAGGGTTGCCCTGAGAGAAAGGGGGAAAAGATCAGAGGAATGAGAGCCTGGGAACCTGAGAGATGGGGGGGGAAATGATCAGGGGAATGAGAGCCTGGGATGCCTCAGGGAAGTACAAAGGGTCCTGGAGTGGGGAGGGAGTATTAGACCTAAGAAAAGCTAGTTTAAATTAGAATTATTTTCATTATTAACTGAATAAGAAGCTATTAAACATTACTGAGATCTCTTAATTTTAGTGTTTGCCAGTGGTAGAGGCTGGAGAAGAAGCTCTGGATTCCAGGGAGACATGTAGACTTAGGGAGCAGAATGAGGAAGGGTCAAGGAAGAGGGGGGAGCACTTTCTCCATGAGTTTCCTGAATCCAGACCCAGGTGAAAGGTTGTAAGCTAGACTGCGATGTTTCCTTCATCTTTGGAGAGACACTTGGTCTTCAGTCGTAGGGTAGTGGCTGTGCTGGGGGGGTAAAAACCTGAGGTATACTGAACAGGTCTGCAAACCTACCTTTTCAAGAATGTGAAAATCAGAGAGTTTTAAGCCTTATGAAAAACGTGTATCCTCTAAGAGACTTTTCCAGGCTAAACCCCCTATTTCCTGTTCTCACATTTCCTTCTGTGTCATCCTTACACTAGTATTTAGACTGTAAACTTAGAAGCACTGAGAAGCAGTCTGACTCAGTGGAAAGAGCCTGGGCTTGGGAGTTAGAGGTCAGGGGTTCTAATTCCAGCTCCACCACTAATCAGCTGTGTGACTTTGGGTGAGTAACTTCACTTCTCTGGACCTCAGTTACCTCATCTGTAAAATGGGGATGGAGACTTTGAGCCCCATGGGCGCCAGGGACTCTGTCCAACCCGATCTGCTTATATCCACCCCGGCGCTTAGTAAAGTGCCTGGCAAATAGTTAAGTGCTTAACAAACACCATAATCATTATTATTAAACTTGTTATGGGCAGGGAAGTGCCTACCAACTCTGTTCTGTTGTACCCTCGCAAGTGTTTAGTAAAGTCTTCTGCCCAGAATAAGCACTCAATAAATACTATTCATTGATTAATTGATTGACTTGAAGCCTAGCAGAGGTTGACTCTGACTCGGTGACCCCATGACTCTGGGGGCTTTTTTAGACTGGAAATTAAGGCTGAGATCCCCTGGTAACGTCATAGTAGTACAGGGGCTAGGCTTGATCTAAGTATTTTGCACCTACTCCAGCTCTTAGAACAGTTTTTGGCACCTACTAAGTGGTTATTAATAAATTGCATTATCATTATAAGTTGGATAAGGTATCTGCAGAAAATTCAGGTCTCTCAGATTTAAAAAGTGGTGGCTATTATATTTTTCTCTATAGGAATTGTATGCTACCATTATTTGTTGGTTATCAAAAGGACATTTTAGCTCTTTAATTTGATTTAATCCTTGCATTGTTCAGTAGGGTGCTTCCTTGGCAGCAGAATTCACTGACACTATTTCTGTGTCAACGTGCCCCTTGCCCTAATTTTAGCATGCTCTCTCAGAATGATAAGGATGCTGTAGTTAGTCTGTGTCTCTAAGTTCCCCTGAAACTCCCAGCTCTTTGGCAAGTGGCCTTGTGCTAATTCCCATCCCATTCTCATGAGAAGTTTTCCCCAACTTATGGAGCTGCTCTCCCAACTAGTATGGAGCTTCTGGGACCTTGGAATTTCTGAGAACATCTACATTGACCCATGCTGGACCTGGGGAAGTCCAGAAGATAGAAAATCAGATCTGACAGAGATAGACAAGAGGGAAGGTAGCTATGCCAAACCAAGCTGCCACACCATTCCCCGCTGTGGAAATTTGGAGCCAGAATGTGGGTCCATGAAGGTATCTAGCCTTCAACCAGGCAATCAGTTAATTGTATGGACTTAGTGTTTACTGCATGTAGAGTACTGTACTAAGTGCTTAGGAAAGTACAATATAATAATAGAAAAAACATATTCCCTGACCACAGTGAGCTTACAGTCTAGAGGGGGAGACAGATATTAATATTAATAAGTTACGAATATATATACGAGTGCTTTGGGAGTGGCAGGGGGACTGGATAAGGGGAACAAGTCAGGGCAATGCCGAGGGGAATGGAAGAAAAGGAAAAAAAGGCTTAGTCAAGGAAGGTCTCTTGGAGGAGATGTGCCTTCAGTAAGGCTTTGAAGGGCAAGGAGGCTAATTGGCAGATGTGAAGAGGGAGGATGTTCCAAGCCAGAGTCAGGACATGGGCAAGCGGTCAGCAGTAATATAGATGAGATTAAGATTCAGTGAGTAGGTTGGCATTAGAGGAGTGAAGTGTTTGGGCTGGGTTGTAGCAGGAGATTAGTGAAGTGAAGTAGGAGGAGGAAAGGTGACTGAGTGCTTTAAAGCTGATGGTAAGAAGTTTCTTTCTGGTAAGGAGGTGGATGGGCAACCACTGGAGGCTCTTGAGGAGTGGGGAAACATGAACTGAATGTTTTTGTAAAGAAATGACCTGGGCAGTGGAGTAAAGTATGGACTGGAGTTGGGAGAGATAGGAGGCAAGGAAGTTAGCAAGGAGACTGATACAGTAATCAAGGAAGGATAGGTTAAGTACTAGGATTAATTAGCCAGGATGACAGCGCTGGTCAGGCTGGTCAGGCAGGTGTTTGAGAATGAGTGATGTCCTCAGGGTTGCTGTACTGTGGAGTGGCTTTAACCTGAGGTATGCCAGCCTATCCTCTCTCAGGGTCACACCTGAGAGTTTCCAGTACTCTACCAGTCTAAGTTATGGGAGGGGGAGTCAGGTAGAGGCCTATCCATTCCATTTCTAGCTTCGGCAGTGGCTAGCGAGGGGAAAGCAATGTGCTGCAAGTCAAAACTTCCCTCTTCTGGGCAGCAGTGGCATGGGAAAGAGTAGAGGGTGGAGACTCAAGTTTGTTGCATGGAAGGAGGCAATGGTAAACCACATCTGTATTTTATCAAGAAAACTCTATGAATACACTACCAGGATGATTGCAGATGAAGTGGGGTACTCTGAGAGAGATGTTTCCATGTCATCAATATGGATCAGAGATGACTCGACAACATCAGACAATAACAAGAATGCTAGCAAAACAAGAAGATGTTCACTATTCCCTGGAGTAACTTTATACCATCCTACTGTTTTTCTGTAGACAATCCAACTGGAATCTGGCTAAAATCTTGCTGGCAAATGAAGGACTATGATATTTACAATTTTTTCTAACATCAGCATTTTCAACATTCTAATGATGGTATTGCTATAGTAATAGCATCAAAACAATTCGGAAGATTTTTATCAATATTTCATATATTGAGGAAGGAGGAACATTCCTTACCTGCTTATAAATTCCAGCAGGTATCTATTAGATCCAGGAGTTTTAAGATTTTTTTTGACTCTGACTTCAATGATTTCTACATTAATTGTTGGAGAAAAAAGCTGTTAATTCACCTGCTATCAGGTTAAATGTGAGAACTTTCTTTACAGTTAAACATTTGTTAAAAAGAGCATTGAAGTGTTGTTTCTAATGTTTTAAGATTCCTGCCTTGCCTAGGATGACTGTTAGCCATCTTAATACTTCAGAGGGCCTATGCCATTGGGCACATAAGCTATTCTGGAATGCATATAAGCCATTGGTTAGCATTTGATTGACTTTTTACAAATAAATCATATGCTTCTCCTGTTTTTTTTTCCTCTGTACTATCTCTTTTCTAATAAGTATGCATCCTTTCCACCTGCAAGTCTATCATAGTTCACCATATCATGGAATCATTATTTATTTTGCTTTCTGATCATAAATAAATTATATAAATATATGTTATATAGTACAAGTATCCTTTATATATTTTATTAGATAACATTCTAGACAAATATCTAGTAGATTTGAATTCTGTTTTCCCAAGACCCAATCACATTGCACTGTCTTCTGAGACCATCAGTTGTAAAAATACATCTGAATTTACTTTTACAATCTAATGCTGGCTTACAATGTCTGTATGAAATGTTAATAACCCTCATATACTTATCTCACATTTATGAAATAAATAGATTAACTGTGATTTGCTCTATTTCTTAGTGCTGCGGTCTCTCGTGGTTGATCACTAGTTCTTTTCTCCTTAAATGAAAATAGGAGCAAAAAAATTTAAATGATTCATCAGCCTTAACTTTTTATTTCCTGGATTTTATAGCCCTGCCTCTTTACTGTCTTCTCTGCTCACAAGAGGCCTGATAGGTTTAAGGGATTTTTGTCACCCCAGACTCAATCCATTTTGGTAGTTGCTCCACTCTTGCAGCCTCAGTTCATTTTAAACATCCTGTCTTCTCGGAAGTGAAGGGGCAATCATTCCAACTGCATCGTCTCTTCAACAGCCTCCTGTCACTTTCAGAGGGGGCATAAACCCTAATATGCCTTGTAACTTCTGCAAGACAACTCTGCTGTGGACACTGATCCTGGGATGATGAATTTAGGGAATTTACTTTACCATGAAGCCGATTACTTTTCCCCACTTAGGCCCCAACTAAACACTTCCTTACTTTTTTGTACTGGGCCTTCCTTGAGGGCCACATTTTCTGTACATTCTGTGAAAACTGAAAGTTTCGAAAGCACAAAGTACCAAGTGAGTGCTTAGTATAGAATTCAGGAAAGTCCTCATTTCATTCACTCTATGGAAATATTTTACCTATATCTCCCTGTCATGGAGAATGAAATGATTCTGTTCAGTCAGAATTTTTACCTAAGGTAATATTTCAACATGGATGTTGTAAACTACAAACACAATAGCTCAAATATGTGTGCCTTTTGTGGTCAAAACCATTAATCCCACAATGACCTTTTCAGTTTATAGCCATAGGTGAATTTCACTATCTTTTTCAAACACGAATAATTTCCTTATTGACCTCCCTGCTTCAGCCTCTCTCTTTTTAATGCATACATTCTTCAGTCCTCTGCTCATATTGTTTTTCTAAAACAACCTGTTTTAGAAACAATCCATGTCTCTTCACCTCTTAAAAACTTCCAATGCTTTTCCAATGTTCTTAGCATCAAGCAGAAAAGAAATTCCTAATCATAGTAGGCTTGAAGACACTCAATCTATTCTCTCCTCTTATTTATTCCACTCCTCTCTATCTTCAACCTAGCTGAATGCTTCATTCTCAAGCTAATCAATTTTCTGTGCCTTATTCTCACCTCTCTCTCACTACCAAGCTCCTGCTTACTCACTCCCCTCCTGTTGAAATTGTGGAATTGGTTTAGATTGCTTTTTTTAATGTGTGCATTAATTCTGTTATATTTTCAAATCCCATATACATTGAACCCTGCATCTTCCTCTGAAAGCTTGAAATGTGAGCTCAGCTGTCTTTCATTTGAAGTCACTGGACTCAGACTTGGTATGTAAGCATAAATAAAACTATTGATTTATTGTATATTAATATTCCAAACACTTAGCACAGTACTCTGTGCAGAGTATTGGTAATCCTTAATAAGTGTCCAATTACTTCTGGGTATTTGCTGACTGATTTTAACTGTAATTGACTGGTCATTTTATACCATTTCCATTTCTAAAGAGGAAAATATTGTATTTCACCAGCGAGGTCAAGCACTCTACTACTGTGATGATAAAATAGCAGCAACTTTTTATAATTATTAAGTAGCAAAAATGTGAATTACTTCCCTCTTCTAAATAACAAAGTGCAATTCATTTAGCTGTTTGAGTTTTTACATAAATATTTATAGAAGTAAAATCCTAGAAGTAAAGCTTTCCCCAGAAATTTACATCCAATTCTTCCCTATTGCAAATGCTGCTGCTGTCACACACAGAATCCTTTGACATATATCCTCATATTATTCATTCAGGACAGTTCCATCAATAAATCATACATGATATCACCATACATAAAGCAGAGTTGTCCTGATTTGAAAAAGTGTCAAAAATCATTTTTCTCTGATGTAGGTTGGCAAATTAGGTGGGAGACAGAACCTAGACATTTTGCTTAACATTTACCTCTTCCTGTCTGCTCTGACTGGGAACTATGGTTTTCAGGTCCCTTGGCAGTTAGAGAATTATTAGATGAAGTAGAGTAATGATAATTAGTGTCCTAAATTTTAACCGATCAAAGTGAGAAAGGTATCTAAAATGACCTTTTGCTCTCCATGTAAATAAGGATTGAACCCATAAAACACGCTGAGCTTATCAAAACTTTGAAGTCAATTTCTATTCCTTACTAAATTAATATCTCCTGGGTGGTTTTGTAGAGGTAGCATGATTGGTGGCTCTAGGTAAGAAATTATTAGTTTTACCCATAAGACAAGATTTTGGGTGACTTTTTATATCTGACATTTGAAGGAAGAGTTTTGGGACTGAATGCTGTTCATTCATTCATTCAATAGTATTTATTGAGCACTTACTATGGGCAGAGCACTGTACTAAGCGTTTGGAATGTACAAATCGGTAACAGATAGAGACAGTCCCTGCCCTTTGACGGGCTTACAGTCTAATCGGGGGAGACGGACAGTCAAGAACAACAGCAATAAATAGAATCAAGGCGATGTACATTTCATTAACAAAATAAATAGGGTAATGAAAATATATACAGTTGAGCAGACGAGTACAGTGCTGAGGGGATGGGAAGGGGGGCAGGGAGGAGCAGAGGGAAATGGGGGGAAAAGAGGCTTTAGCTGCAGAGAGGTGAAGGAAGGCGGTAGAGGGAGTAGAGGGAGAAGGGGATTTCAGTCTGGGAAGGCCTCTTGGAGATGGTGAGCTGTAAGTAGGGTTTTGAAGAGGGGAAGAGAATTAGTTTGGCAGAGGTGAGGAGGGAGGGTGTTCCAGGACCACGGAAGGGCGTGGCCCAGGGGTCGACGGCAGGATAGGCGAGAAGGGGGTACGGTGAGGAGGTGGGTGGCAGAGGAGCGGAGCATGCAGGGTGGGCAGTAGAAAGAGAGAAGGGAGGAGAGGTAGGAGGGGGCAAGGTGATGGAGAGCCTTGAAGCCTAGAGTGAGAAGATTTTGTTTTGCGTGGAGGTTGATAGGCAACCACTGGAGTTTTTAAGAAGGGGAGTGACATGCCAAGAGAGTTTCTGCAGGAATATGAGCTGGGCAGCAGAGTGAAGTATAGACTGGAGCGGGGAGAGAGAGAAGGAAGGGAGAGCAGGCTAACACAGTAATCTAGCCGGGATATTACAAGAGCCCTCAACAGTAAGATAGATGTTTGGGTGGAGAGGAAAGGGCGGATCTTGGCTATATTACAAAGGAGAGACCGGCAGGTTTTGGTGACAGATTGGATGTGTGGGGTGAACAAGAGAGCAGAGTCAGAGATGACACCGAGGTTGCGGGCTTGAGAGACGGGAATGATGGTCGTAACGTCCACAGTGATAGGCAAGTCAGGGAGAGGACAGGGCTTGGGAGGGAAGATGAGGAGTTCAGTTTTGCTCATGTTGAGTTTCAGGTGGTGGGCAGACATCCAGGTAGAGACGTCTTGGAGGGAGGAGGAGATACGAGCCTGAAGGGAGGTGGAGAGGACAGGGGCAGAGATGTAGATCTGTGTGTCATCTGCATAGAGATTATAGTTGAAGCCGTGAGAGCGAATGAGTGCACCGAGGTAGTAAGTGTAGATGGAGATGCTGTTCTACTCCTAAAGATCAGAATCTAGTTTTCTATGCATATGACATCTGTGGTCATTTAAGAATGCCTGGTGGAACTATGCGTAACTCTGTGGCTTCTCTGTCATTATCAACAGATGACCTCCTTTCTCAAAATGCCAAATGCAATATAACAATCATTCAACTACTCTTTTAGTTTTCTCACCTTTAAAGCCTTACTGAAGGCACATCTCTTCCAAGAGGCCTTCCCTGACTAAGCCCTCCTTACATCTTCTCTCACTCCCTTCTGTTTCACCTTAACATGTTCCTTTTATATCCCCCTCCCAGCCCCACAGTGTTTATTTACATATCTGTAATTTTATTTATTTATATTAATGTCGGTCTCCCCCTTTAGACTGGAAGTTCATTGTGGGCAAGTACTGTGCGTGTCTGTTATATTGTTATATTGTACTCTCCCAAGCACTTAAACAGTGTTCTGTACACAGTAAGTGCTCAATAAATATGATTGACTGATTGACTACCTGGAACCTTAATGCATATTATGGCAGGACACAAATGCCATATAATAAAACACATTTAATTAGTTTATTTTATTCTTTTGTTGAACTATTGCCAACTTGTTTTTCATGGCTCTGATGATAAATTTTTCAAATAAATTTACATTTCTAATTCCTTTAGGAAGTAAAGGCTACTAAAATACCATTTATGAAATGCCATGAATATAATTTAGTTGACTCATGTTTTGTGAAACAGAACTGACATAATACCAATTTGCTTTTAAACAGCATGCAGTGTCTAA
Organism: Ornithorhynchus anatinus; assembly: GCF_004115215.2. Classification (NCBI taxonomy): domain Eukaryota; kingdom Metazoa; phylum Chordata; class Mammalia; order Monotremata; family Ornithorhynchidae; genus Ornithorhynchus; species Ornithorhynchus anatinus. The sequence goes on from NC_041729.1 coordinate 116,649,743, forward strand.
AACTTAAATAACTGAGTGGATGAGAGCAAGCTAAATTAATTAAGCTCTCAGATATACAGTCCACTTTTACCTGGTTCTAATAGAAAAATCTCAGCATTTGTTGTTAGCATTTCTTATTTCCCAGTTTTAGGCACTCATAAATTCACTTAAAATTTTATGATATAGAATCATTTACCGAAGTACATGGTTGGAAGAGCACATGGTGTAGTGGAAAGAGTAGGAGCCTGGGAGTCAGATTATCATGGGTTCTGATTCCAACTCCTCCACTTGTCTGCTGTGTGACCTTGGGCAAGTCATCTTACCTCTCTGTGCCTCAATTACTTCACCTTTAAAATAGGGATTGAGACTGTGAACCCCACAGTGAGACAAGGATTGTGTCCAACCCGATTTGCTTGTACCTTTCCCAGTGCTCAGTACAGTGCCTGGTACATAGTAAGTGCTTATCAAATATCATTATTATTAAAGCATTAATAACAGCATTTTTACTTGTGAAAAATGACTCATCAAAAGTCATTTTATCAAAAAAAATTTTGATTAGTTTTAATCACTTGCTTCATACTCTGGGCCTCAGTTACCTCATCTGTAAAATGGGGATTAAGAGTGTGAGCCCTACATGGGACAGGGACTGTGTCCAACCTAACTTGTATCTACCTCAGTGCTTAGAACAGTGCTTGTCACATAGTAAGCGCTTAACAAGTACCATTATTATTATTATCCCCTTGGAGACTGTGAGTCTGTTGTTGGGTAGGGATTGACTCTATCTGCTGCCGAATTTTACTTTTCTAGCGCTTAGTACAGTGCTCTCCACATGGTAAATACTCAATGAATACAACTGAGTGAATGAATGAATTTGAAGAATTAGCATGCTGCCAATCAGCAATACTAGGTATAAACCATGAACAAGAGATAAATATATATATATATATACACATACATATACATATATTTATAGTTGAATACATACTTTTCAGATGTTTCAAAATGCTAGTATGATTCATGTTGAAAAGTCTCAAAGGAATTCTAAACAATTACAGATGATTAAGTATTAATGCAGATTCATAAAATAGAATGCAATCATTGCTTCATTTAATTTGTTATGAAATCCCTTTTCCAATGAAAACTAGAAACTATAGTTCTAGTGCTTAATTATATCAGGGTTTGCAGCAGCACTGGAATTGTCAGCAGTTCACGGTCCTGATACCTCTAAAAATTGTCATTTTCCATATGAGTGAAATATTTTTGATGTCGGAAACAGCTAGCACCTCTTCAGGACTATACCAGTAGGCCACTCTCTCAAATAAATTAGCTATAAGTTATTTTCATAATGTAGCCATTCATAGCACTGTAAATTTTGTAATCACTTGAGTGCTGCATTTTTTTCATTACCGATTACAACTGAGTATTTACAGCTCTCTCAGAACATAGAGAAGCAGCAAAGCCTAGTGGAAAAATTAAGAGCCTGGGTACTAAGGCCAGATCTTCCCCTCTTCTGCAGTGTGATCTTGGGTGAGTCACTTAGCTTCTCTGAACCTCACTATTCTCTGGAAAATAGGGATAAAATTATTTGCCCTTCTATGTAAACTGTAAGCCCATATGGGAAAGACTTTGTGTCCAACCTGATTATCTTGTATGGTACTTCTACCGACTTAGCTAATAGCAAGTACTCAACAGATCCCACAGTGATTATTGTTTCATTATTGCTCATTAGGGACTGACAGGCCTTAACTGGGGAGGACATGGAATGAAGAACCCCAAATTCTTTTGGTTCAGAAATATTCATGATTTCAGCCTCCAAATTCCATTGTATTTGCATTCTATCTGCTTTCTGTTGGTGTCTTTCATTTGTGAAACAATGATGCTATTTGAGAAAGAAATACTATTCATGACCAAAAAGACCTATGTCTCATCATCATTCCATTCCACTAGGTGTAATGGGTGGCAATGATGCATTTGGACACATGCCAGTCACTGTTTTCAAGTATCCCACTCATACTAATATTCCTGAAATCTCAGTTTAAGTAGCACATAACTACAAGCTTAATTGCAAGTTGAGAACCTATATCATAAACTCCAGTCACTAATTGACACATCCCCTCCAGTGTAGAACCATATGCAACTCTCTGGTGACAGAAAACATAATAACAGTAGTCTCACTAAAGGCCAAGTGTCAGGGGAGGTTGGGGCAGAGAAGAACAGATGAGATACTCAGGGAACTGATCATGGCAGTGCTAAGCATGAGAAAAGAGAGGTCTGCCTTACTTTACTCCCACATAATGTGGATATGAACCAGTTTTGTGCAGAATCAATCTGTGGTATTTATTGAGCACATAGTATGTGCTGAGGACTGTACTAAGCACTTGAGAGGTTATCACAGAATTAGCAGATACATTCCCTGTCCATAATGAGCTTACAGTCTAGATAAAAGCTTGCGGTCTAAAAATGCAGCCAGGGGTCCACTGTATACTTGCAGACTTGTTGTGACTGCATAGTCAGACTCAGCTGGGGGCATTGCTCCAGGGATGGCAAATGTGGAGATGGCAAGCATGATCAAAATGGCTATTTCCGCCACACATATCAAAAGCCAGGACCACCAGGGAATAGTACTGCTTCAGCTCAAGCTAAGCAATTCTGGGGCTGCAATCAGAGATGATGGATTTAGAGAGACTCATCTCTGCAATTCTAAGAAGTGCACTGTTGTGCCCCCTGCAGTTGCTAGGAAAAGTTGAGTTTTTTGTTATCACACTTATAAATATGATATAATTATATGGGACCTTCTGTTCCCATGGCTTAAAAATGGTATAAAAATTTACTGGAAGAAAAGTTGGCTATGAAATCAGGAAATTAAATTTACCCTTCACACTGTGCCCAGGTCTTCATTGCAAAGCTATGACCAAAAAAAAAACCCCTAAAAACAAAATAAAACAAAAAAAAAAAAACCCAAAGGCAAAAGACTCTAACTCATAGTGAATATTCTAAGTACCAGAAAACTAACCACGCAGTCCAATTTGGATAATTCATTCACAGGACAAAACATTATTCTATTGTTGACATTTACGTATCTCTATTACACAGCACTATTACATTCATTTTCACTGAAAGAAGAGGAAAATAGGAGGAAGAAAGAAGGAGAGCGTAAAGGTGGTAGAGTAGCCTACTGGAAGAATATGGAACTTGGAATCCATAGGACTTCTCAAGCCCTCAGCCCTCTCATCTGAAAAATGGATAAAATCCTCCTAAGTTTATGAGCCCTGTGAGGGAAACTGCCAGTCTCCAAGCCTATTGTCTTAAATCTACCCTAGTACTTAGCACAGTGCCTGATACCAAATGAGCGATTAATAAATAGCATTGTTATTATGAAACTCAGGAAATGTGGTGTAAACATGGAGCAAAAACAATTCTGATTGAGATCGTGTGTGTGTGTTTGTGTGCATATGTACTTGAGAGAGTTGGGGGTGAGTTGGCAATTGAAGATATTCAGGGATAATGAACATTGTTCTGAACTAAAAGAAGTTTTTAAAAAATATTTAAAGGCAGACAGAAATATTTTACTAATGGCAATTTAGGTATTTGTTAAGTGTTTACCATGTGCCAAACACTGTAGTAAGTGCTGGGGTAGATACAACCTAATCAGCTCCCAGATGGGTTTAATACTTTAAATAGTTGACTCACCATGTTTGCAGGTGAGGTAACTGAGTCACAAAAAAGTTAAGTGATTTGCCTAAGTGGCAGAGCCAGGATTAGAACCAGATCCTAGAACTCCAAGGCCAGTGTTCTTTCCAAGAGTCTATGCTTCTTCTCCATGATGACTCTTTTAGAAAAGAATTATCATTGGAAAGGAATCATTACTTTTATGCTCTGAAAACAACTGTTCATTTTTAACCAACGCCTTAAAAATTCAGTGAATATCATTTAACATTAAGTAACTAGATTTCTGGAAAAAAAATCAAAACATTCTTCTCAGCTTGGGGTAGATAACACATTAGTGATATTCAAGTTGTGATTTTTTTATTTATTCATATGAAAATCTATTTTTAAATTTTCAGTAAATATACATATTTCTTGAAACCTTTTTTTAAAATTCACATTTCAATTCAAAATCTGCAGCTTAAAAGTCTCTGCATTTCAGAATAACTGTTTTATATTTTCTCTTTTGGTTTTCTTTCACTAGCTTGTGCTTCTGTAATACTCTGAAGGTGTATCCCATATCAGATTACTCCCATCCAATATGTCTGCACCCCCTACACCATCCTCTTCTCACACCCCTAGACAAGTGAAACCTGTAGAACCCTTTCAGCGTGGCTCAGTGGAAAGAGCCCAGGCTTGGGAGTCAGAGGTCGTGGGTTCAAATGCCGCCTCTGCCACTAGACAACTGTGTGACTGTGGGCAAGTCACTTAACTTCTCTGTGCCTCAGTTACCTCATCTGTAAAATGGGGATTAACCATGAGCCCCACGGGGGTCAACCCGATTACCCTGTATCTACCCCGGCACTTAGAACAGTGCTCTGCACATAGTAAGTGCTTAATAATAATAATAATAATGTTGGTATTTGTTAAGCGCTTACTATGTGCCAAGCACTGTTCTAAGCGCTGGGGTAGACACAGGGGAATCAGGTTGTCCCACGTGGGGCTCACAGTCTTAATCCCCATTTTACAGATGAGGTAACTGGGGCACAGAGAAGTTAAGTGACTTGCCCAAAGTCACACAGCTGACAAGTGCCCGAGTCGGGACTCGAACCCATGAACTCTGACTCCAAAGCCCGTGCTCTTTCCACTGAGCCACGCTGCTTCTCAAATACCAACATTATTATTTCCATCACAGAAAAATTTTCCTTTATCCTTGACCTGGTAAGTCATGGGGTCATCCAGTTATCATCCGCTGTCCTTATTACCATTCTTCTCCAAACTCCTTAAGCTAGTTGTCTTCACCAACTGCTTCCACTTTTTTTTATGGTACTTGTTAAGAAATTACTAGGTACCAGGCACTGTACTAAGCACCGGAGCAGATAAAACCTAATTAGGTTGGATACAGTCCATGTCCCACATGGGGATCACAGCATTAATCCTTATTTTACAATGAAGCAACTGAGGCTCAGAGAAGTTAAGTGACTTGTTCAAGGTCACACAGCAGATAGGTGGCATAGCAGGAATTAGAACCCAGGTCCCTGACCCCACTTCCTCTCCTCCAACACTCTCCTAACCCCCTACAACTTGACTTCCACCCTCCCATCCACAGGCACAGTCCTCTCTAAGCTCACAATGCCAAATCCAATAGGATCCTTCTAATCTCGCCAATTTCTTCATGGGAAAATTAGCTCTACCCAGTTCTTAAATGCATTTTCATATTCTTCGATCCTCCTTTTTACTTCCCTACCTCCCTGCATTTCTTCTCCCATCGCTTCTGGTGCCCCCTCCTTCCCTTCCTATTTCTCTGGTTTCAAACTGCTTTTGCATACATCATACAAAAACCATCCAACCCACATTGTGTGCATTTGTTATTAGTTTATACTTATCACAAGTTACATTTTCCAACCTCATGTCCTTTATAGAGAGTTGTAAACAGTAGTGACATATTTCAATTATTCTCAGGATTTTTAATACTTGCAATGCAACAGCAACCACCGAATTGAAAGGTATTGAGAAAAATACATGGTTTTTTTTTTTAAAGAGAAAGGGAAGGAACCAGTGGAATGCTATCTACCTTCTCAAGTATTATTTGCCCTAATGTGATAACCCTTAAAGAAGAAACAAATGCAATGGGTTTTTCAGCAGTGTGGTACATTTTTGATAAGTATGAAGACAGATTAACATAATGCCTGGTTTATTATAGGTATACGTACATTTTTTCAAAATTAAAAAGTAATAAATCATACCCAAACATTCATTGCCATTTTTAATTAATGGTTCAATTACAAGCCTGAAACTTCCAGGAAAAAAGTCTTATTATCCTTTGTTCTTAAAATTTTATATTATTTTTGAATTGGAACCTCAGATTGCTTGCCATTTCAGGAAAAGGCTTAGGCTATAAATCAGTATTTGTATCTACTGCACTAAATATACAGTAAATTAATTTCTTCTGTGGCTCCAGATTATGACAACGTGGCTTTGCTCTAAATCATAATACAGCAGAAGTGATCTTTGCAATGTGATAAACGTTGCAAAAGTGCAAAGAGCAAGTGCAAATCATGTACAAAGTATCTACTAACCTTATAAAAGCAGTTGACATAATCAGCAGGCTAGGAATCCAGAAATTGCTATGCAGATTTGACTGACTTGAGAAATGTACAATGATTCTTATGTTGCTCCATGACTGAATGGCTGGTGTCAAAGGAGAGTTGAAGCTGCTCTTTCTGACCCTTTCCCCAATACTCCTGGAATGAAATAAGACTGGGTGGTAGAGCCAGTCTTGTTCAATCTATTGAGTTGTGATGCTTGAGGATGGACTGAGAAATCTGCAATGGAATACACTTCTGATCCACAGGAAACTCTGAGCTAGTGATTCAGGAACTTCTACATGCAGAATATTGCTCCCAAGAAGACAAATGAAAATTAAGAATTGCAACATAGGTTCCAAAGATGAACTGAATAATAATCAATCAACAGAACATCCTTCTCCTATCTCCATACTCATCAAAATTGTGGCCCATCCACTGTTTCATCAAACAAAAACATTGGCTTTAATTCACTTAGTTGACTCACCAACTGCATAATAATGATAATAATGGTATTTGTTAAGCACTTACTATTTGTCAAGCACTGTTCTAGGCACTGGGGTAGATACAAGGTAATCAGGTTGTCCTACGTGGGGTTCACAGTCTTAATCTCCATTTTACAGATGAAGTAACTGATGCACAGAGAAGTTAAGTGTCCAGAGCACTGTACTAAGTGCTTGGGAGAATACAATTCCCTGCCCACAATGAGCTTATAGTCTTGAGGGAGAGATAGACAATACAAATAAATAAATTACAGATATGTACATAATTGCTGTGGGACTGGGTGAGGGGAAGAACAAAGGGAGCAAGTCAGGGTGACACAAAAGGGAGTTGGGAAAAGAGGAAAGGAGTGGTTTAGTCTGGGAAGGCTTTCAAGTGCATGAGAGTAATTGTCATATTTGAGTTGGGAGGGCATTACAGGCAGAGGCAGGATGTAGACTAGATTTCATTGGTGAGACAGGTGAGAATGAGGCACAGTGAGAAGGTTGACATTAGAGGAGTGGAGTATGTGGGCTGGGTTGTAGAAGGAGAGTAGTGAAGAGGTAGGAGGGGACAAAGTGGTAGAGTACTTTAAAGCCAATGGTGAGGAGTTTTTGTTTAGATGCAAAGGTGGATGGATAAACACTGGAGGTTTGCAGGGAGCAGGAGTGACATGTCCTGAAGATTTTTGTAGAAAAATGATTAAGGCAGCCGAGTGAAGTATGCACTGGAGTGGGCAGAGACAGGAGGCTGGGAGATCAGCAAGAAGGCTGATTCATTCATTCATTCAATCATACTTATTGAGCACTTACTGTGTGCAGATCAATTAACTAAGTGCTTGGGAATTTACAGTACGAAAATAGACAGTGACATTCCCTGCACAAAACCTAAAACAAGCTTACAGTCTAGAGGGGTGGAGACAGACATCAGTACAAATAAATCAAATTACAGATAGGTACACAGGTGTTGTGGTTCTGGGATGGGAAAAGCATAGGGAACAAGTCCAAGACACAAAAGGGAGTGAGAGATGAGGAAAAGTGGGGCTTAGTCTGGAAAACCTTATTGGAGGAGATGTTTCTTAAATAAGGCTTTGAAGGGGGGACAGTAATTGTCCATTGTATTTGAGGAGGAAGGGAGTTCCAGGCCAGGGGCAGAACATGAGCTAGCGGTTGGTGGCGAGATGTGAATTTGAAGCACAGAAAGAAAGTTAGCACTAAAGGAGTGAGGTGTGAGGGCTGGGTTGTAGAAGGAGAGAAATGAGGTGAGGTGGGAGGGAGCAAGGTGATGGAGTGCTTTAAAGCCAATGGTGAAGAGTTTTTGTTTGACATGGAGGTGGATGGGCAACCACTGGAGTGTTTGAAGAGGAAGATGACATGTCCTGATGCAGTAATCCAGGTGGATAGGTTGAGTGATTATATTAATGTAATAGCAGATTGGATGGAGAAGAAAGGGAGGATTTTAGCAATGTTGTGAAGGAGTAACCAAGAGGATTTAGTTATGGACTGAATATGTGGGTTGAATGAGAAAGAGGAATCAAGGACAACACCAAGTTTAGGTACTTGTGAGACAGGAAGGATGGTGATGCCATCTACAGTGATAGGATAAGTTTAAGGTGACGGTAGGACATCCAAGTAGAAATGTCTTGAAGACAAGAGGAAATACAAGACTGAAGACAGGCCTGGAGAAGTAGATTTGGGTATCATCCATATAGAAGTGGTCTTTGAAGCCATGAGAGCGAATGAGTTCTCCAAGGGAGTGGGTGTAGATAGAGAATAGAAAGTGACCCAGAACTGAACTTTGAGGGACCTCCACAGTTAGGGGGTGGGAGGCAGAAAAGGAGCCTGAGAATGAGGACCCTGAGAATGAGTAGCCAGAGAGATAAGAAGAGAACCAGGAGAGGACAAAGTCAGTGAATCCAAGGTTGGATAATGTGTTCAGGAGAAGGCTGTGGTCCACAGTGTCAAAGGCATCTGAGAAGTCGAGGAGGATTAGGATTGAGTAGAGGCCACTGAATTTGGCAAGAATTCTCTCTTCCACTTCCTCTCTTCCAACTCTCACTACTTGACTCCTTCCTGGCAATCACCTTCTGTCCCCTTCACTCGATGAAAATAGTCCTCTCTAAGGTTACCAATGATCTCCTTCTCACCAAATTCAATGGCTTCTACTCCATCCTAATTCTACTCAGCATTTCTGCTGCCTTTGGTACTGAGGACCACACCTTCTCCTGGAAGATTATGTAGCATTGCCTTCACTGACACTGCTTTCTTCTGGTTCTCCTCCTATCACTAACCACTCCTTCTCCATTTCTTTCACTGGTTTCTCCCTTGCCTCTTTCCTTCTAACTCTGGGGATGCCTCATGACTCAGTTCTAAGTGTACTTATATTTTCCAACTATATCCATTCCCTTGGATAACTAATTCACTACCACAGCATCAGTTAATATTTGTTTGTGGATGATTCCCAAATCTACCTCTCAAGACGTGACCTCAATCCTTGATTGATTTATTGAATTTATTGAGCATTTACTGTATTCAGTGCACTCTACTAAACATTTTGGAGGTTATAACAGGGTTGGTTATTAGACATGATAGCTGCATATTTTATGATATTTGTTAAGTACTTACTATGTGCCAGGCACTACACCAAATACTGGGGTAGATACAAGATAATCAAGTTGAACGCAATCTCCATCCCACAGGGGGCTCATATTCTTAATCCCCATTTTACACATGAGGCAAGAGAGGCACAGAAAAGTAAGTGACTTACCCAAGTTCTCACAACAGGCAAGTGACGGAGCTGGCATTAGAACCCAGGTCCTTTTTCCTCCCTATCCTGTGCTCTATCTATTAGGTAACAGTGCCCTAAAGGAGTTAAATAAGTTATGTACCTGCCAACATGCCAGAAACCCTGCACACCACCAAACACTTTCCTCAGCCCAACAGAACTGAAAGCAGTCATCAGTTGCTGCTACATAGGCTACAGCGTGTCTTTTGGGTAGGGAGACACATGATGGATCTGGAGGGTGACAAGTGAAAGAATGCTTTGTTTGCTAGCTTCCTGTACCATCCCCAGTACAGAGGTAGTAGCCTAATCCCAATTTCCTCTATGTTTTAGGGAGATGCCTGAGCTTAAACTGTGGAGTGGTGGCAGTGGTAACAGAAACTTGAGGTGCAGTGTGTAGGCTACTCCTGAACCCTGAATGAGAAGAACAGGAAGAATAGAGGTCTTTAAGACCCAGTGGAGGCTGAGCAGGGCCTGGGCCAATGACTCTGGAGGCTCTTTCATCAGAGTTTCATGGCTGAAACCCCAGGTAACTTCAAACTCACTGTATGCCAGGAATCATGCTAAACGCTGCAGTTACAAGGTAATCGGGTTTGAAGCAGACTGCTGTCCCATATGGAGCTCACACTCTGGGAAGTAGGGAGAACAGGAATTGAATCCCAATTTTGCAGAGGGGAAGAGTGGGTCACAGAGAGGTTGAGTCACTTAAATTGCACAGTAGGCAGGTGGCAGAGCTAGGATTGGACTGCAGGTCGTCTGACTCCCAGGCTCATGTTCTTTTCAGTAGGTCAGGCTACTTCCCTTAAAACCCAGGAAGATGGATCAGGGGATTCAGCCTTCCCCGGGAAGCCAGGCCAGTGTGAGAAAAGACCAGAGAAAGGACAAATAAAAATATGATGACTTACTCTACCTGATTCCCTCCTGTGGTCTGGATACCATAGTCCACAATTTTTGAGAAAGGCACTCACTTTGGCTTTGCAAAGTATTAACAACCAAAAAGGGTTTGGTATGGAAAGACCAGGTGAAGAGAAGGACCTATCAGAAACTACAAGAAATAGTCATGTTCTTAGCAAATGTGAAACTACACCTTCTACTCTACAATAAATAGGAGGAAAGGGGCTCTGGAAGCGTTTTCTGAGCCAACTCTATTGTATGTACTCTGCAGAGCCCTTTGTATAGTACTTTGCGTAAAGTCAATGCTCAATAAATATCATGGATTTTTAGTGCTATGATTGCCTGACAGATTGATTGCTATAGTAAGTAGGAATGATAGTAGTAGCAGTACTAGTAGTAGAGGAGCAATGTGGCCTACAGAAAAGATGGCGGGAGAGAACCTGAGTTCAAATTTGACCTATGCCGCTTGCAGCTATGTGGGCAAGTCAGTTCTTTCCTCTGAGTCTCAGTTTCCTCATCTGAAAAATGGGGATTTACTGCTTGTTCTCCTTCTTACTAAGACTGCGAGTTTCAAGAGGGACAGGAATTGTGTCTGCTATGATTAATTTAGAATGGTGCTTGACACATAGTAAACACTTAATAAAGATAGTAATAATAATAATAATTTGTATCATGCAATTATACTGTGGTGAATACTTCAGTTAGTGATGGGGTAGATATAAAAAAAAAAATAACAAACATGATCCCTGAACTACAAGGGTCTCACAATCAAGTGAAGGCAGAAAAAGACCATGAGAGCGAAATTAGTAATTATCATAATAAATAAATGCACTGAGTTTATGTCTTTCATGATTTATGTATTTCTAATGGTAATATTTTTTAAAATGAGTTTGCCTTTCCAGTTATCCATTCCTTTTAATTTGGGAATTGAAATGGCAAAAGCTATTTAAAATTCAAAAAAACCCCAACAACCCCAAAATGCCTGTAACTACATAATTTCTTTGAATATACTGATTTGAGCATTTTGGAGCTGGGCTTTTTTGACATTGTAAATGGTACAGACACTTCAAAGAAAATTATAGCCTTCAGTATTACTATAAAGTGAACACAAAGAGTTCACATATACTTTTCAGGAAGTGCTTTCAACGAAGTAACTTAGTGGAAAGAGCAAGAACCTGGGAGTCAGAGTACCTGAATTTTGCCAATTACATATTGTGTGACCTTGAAAAGTCACTTAACTTTTCTCAGCTTATCTGTTAAATGAGTATTAAATACCAGTTCTCCCTCCTACTTAGGCTGTGAGCACCAAGTGGGACAGGAAATGTGTCCAACCTGATTAACTTGTTTCTACCCCAGAGCTTAGAAGAGTGATTGATATATAGTAAGTGCTTCACAAATATAACAATTATAATGTTTAAAAATTTACTAATCAAACAACCAACATGGAAGTCCTTGTGATACAAGTCTCCTTCTTTGAGAGAGAATCCATGACTCATTGCTCCAGACAAGAGTCCTCAGTTACATTTGCCACTCCTCTCTTTAGCATTCAGAATATTTTAAACACAGACTTCTGTTTCTCAGTGGAACTGGTGGTCTCAGAGTTCCTGATTTGGGGTCATGACCACTTGAGTCCCTACATTTCTTTCCCTGTAGGGACATGTTTCTTACATGGTGACCTACAGTGGCAGCAAGGTTGTAAACTGGAAATGGGCACCTGGAAGTCAAAAGGGCAGAATAAAATAGTTAAAAACCTAATGGAGAAGTCTCAGGCGTAAGCTGGACAGATCTGCCTGGAGGCCAGAAACTGGGAGAGAGGTTGCTATCCTTGAAGAAACTTAAGATACTGACTTAGGATTGAAAACAGAGACAGACCCAGCATGATGCAACATTTGACAAGAAGGATCTATTTTTACATGCAAATGGCACAGGCGCTTGGATCTCTTCTGACTTTCTCAGCCACATATGCACTGTCTCACTGTCACTGACATCATCTTGTAAAGCGATGGCCAGCTTTGTATACACTTGTATATAGAAGTGTGTGTGTATATATATATATATATATATATATATAATAATGTTGGTATTTGTAAGCGCTTACTATGTGCAGAGCAGTGTTCTAAGCTCTGGGGGAGATAGAGGGTAATCAGGTTGTCCCACGTGAGGCTCACAGTTAATCCCCATTTTACAGATGAGGTAACTGAGGCACAGAGAAGTTAAGTGACTTGCCCACAGTCACACAGCTGACAAGTGGCAGAGCTGGGATTCGATCCCATGACCTCTGACTCCCAAGCCAAGGCTCTTTCCACTGAGCCACGCTGCTTCTCTCTCTATATATAGATATACTTACTAGATATACTTACTTACTAGATATACTTACCATACTTACTTACTATACTTACTTACTATAGTATAGTATACTTACTATACTTACTACTACTACTTACTATATTTACTACTATACTTACTAATATACTTACTACTATAGTATACTACTATAGTATACTATACTACTGTACTTACTACTATATATATATATATATATATATATATATATATATATATATATATATCTTACTAGTATATATATATATATATATAACTTGGCCAGCACCTATTTTGGCCTTCATTTTTACCTCTCTCTGTGTGGCTAGATGGGGAGCATCCTGGGAAGTAGCATGGCCTAACAGAACACACTCCTGAGGCTCAGATGGACCGAGGTTCTAATACCGGCTCCACTACTTGTCTGCTGTGTGACTTGAGAAAGTCACAATATCCCTGTGCCTCAGTTACCTCATCTGTGTAATGGGGGATTAAGACTGTGAGCCCCATGTGGGACAGGAATTGTGTCCAACCTGATTATCTTGTATCCACAATCCAGTGTTTAAAACAGAGGTTGACACATAGTAAGTGCTTAAAAATACTATTATTATGTCCATATTCACCATTTTATTATCTGACCCTGGCACCACACCTGACATTCATTGTCCACTGCTTTGAACAGCAGCAGCCTCAGCAATGCCTCTTCAGTGGTTGTCTGACATCTCTTCCTCTCCCCCACATAAGAAACCCAGAGATTCTGAGTTGTTGAGTTGTTTGGCTCCTGGAGACAGATATTTGCAATTTTAACTCATTCATGTGGATCTCATTAAACAATTTCCTATGAATTTCATAGGATTTCAGTCACTAATTCCATGTATTTTCCTTTAAACACCACAATCATTATCATCATTATTATTTTCTGGACTTTTAGCATGGTGCCTTCTAGACTAGTGTGAAAAAATCTAAATATTTTCAGTCCAGCCACAATCAGTAGGTGCTGTAGGTACAGGATTGTTTTCATTCCTCTACTTCATATAGTTTTTAACTGTTATGACTCGTCCAAAAAGTGGAAACTAGATCATCATGTAGTTTTCCAGGTGAAGATGTGTTCCTATAAATGCACCTGTAGAGCAATGATCCTCGATGTACGGGAATTGGTCTAGACAACCTGACTGATCAATCTCTGGATGGGTCGGGGAAGACCCTGGGAGTGGAAGAGATGGCTCTGAGAAAAGATGGTGGCCAGATGTCAAGGATGACCAACCCTTCAACGGCTCCTGGTTTCCTTCTGGAAATTATCCAAAGACCATGTGGTCAGATGACTACTTTCCATTTTCAGACTGCTAGTAGACTACTAGCAGTAGTTCTACTCGGGATGAGATGTCCTATAGCAACCTCAGAAGAGTCCTCAGAGTCCAGACAGACTCTCATTGCAGAACAGGAAACCAGAACTCATATACATAGCTGTCAGTTGGACTGACTTCTGAACTAATCAAGGGTCTTCTTGCACAGGATCAAAAAAAAAAGTATACAAGAACAACTTTTTGCCTTTCAGAACTTCTCTGCTAAATTTTCAAGGAAGGTATACCCTAGCATCAAATCCTCCAACTGGATAACAAGTCAGATACCTAAAACAATGTTAAGATACAGACTAAGTCAACTGATTGTTAGCATATTATTATGTTTTGCCATTATATTTAACTGAATTTGTAAATTTAAAGTAAGGCATTAGACTCTTATAGATTCTACTTGTAAAATGTAAAATGTCCTCACCCTTAGTGGCCAAAACAATTTCCCTCAAGGGCAATCCTATTTAATATTTTCTACATTACTAACCTAAAGAAATGACATGAAGCAAATCATTTAGAATATTTTATAGAGATTCCAAGTAATGCCAAAGAAGAAGTGTGTAGAAAAGGAAGACAGGGTAGAATTTATTACTTTTAGTTCTATTGTCTGATTTTCATCAGGCCCTCAGTCTGGATTCTTCTCAGGCTCATTCTGATTTCCTTTAGGGCTTAGGCACATGGGATACTGTTTATTTTCATGCTTGAGTTAACCTACTTCCTAAAATTACAAAGGCATATTTTGATAGTCTTGTTAAAATCTGTGTTAAGAATTACACCTTAGGGCAGACATCTGATAATAGAGTTTTGTCTTGCAGGATAAAATTTATAAGGATACAAGTTCAAATGAAATAAGTATGGAATCAATCATTGTGTAACACAAATATGAGTTTGTTGGTTGTTATTTAGAGCACAAAGAAATGCAGGATGTGAAAATGTATATTCCATGGCCATATATCCACGTTCTTTTTTAAAAAAGAGTCTTTGGCTCTCCTTCTGAAAATTAGTCAATTCTTATTTTTAGTATGTTTCCTCCAGAAATCACTTTTTTAAGTAAACAGTGTCTGAGGTAGTCTCGTATTTTCTTAGCTTTCTGCTTTCATGGATGATATCTGTCCAGCCCACTCAATTAGTCAATCAATTATTCACATTTATTGAGCACATTTATTAAGAACATTAAACCATTGTATTTCAGACAAATCAGAGGACAAGTAAAGACACATGGGTGAAAAAAATGAGAAGAGGCTCCAGGCTCTACAGAGTAGGGATTCCATGCCTCTTTAGAGATCAGCATGAATAAACAAATTTCCAGAAAAATCTCCTTAACCCAGAAATATATTAGTCCATCCATTTTCATATTCAGGAGATTTATTTTTATTCTCATACAGAAAAATAACTAACACTTTTGAAGAATATTCCCTTATCATTTATAAAAAAACAACAGAATGTTTTATATTTAATTTGTGATGCTGAATGGTTAAAATTCTAAACCAAAGGAACAATTAAAATTTGTCTAAGGCTATGGATCTATTACTTATCAAGTACCTACTAATAATAATAATGTTGGTATTTGTTAAGCTCTTACTATGTGCAGAGCACTGTTCTAAGCGCTGGGGTAGATACAGGGTAATCGGGTTGTCCCACATGGGGCTCACAGTTAATCCCCATTTTACAGATGAGGTAACTGAGACACAGAGAAGTTAAGTGACTTGCCCAAGGTCACACAGCTGACATGTGGCAGAGATGGGATTCGAACCCATGACCTCTGACTCCCAAGCCCGGGCTCTTTCCACTACTACATAGCACCAAGTGGGTACTCAATAAATACTGCTACCATTACTACTACAAAAACTTTCATTAAAGTTAAGCAACTTTATTTTAACAGAATGAAAAATCAAATTCTTCTTAAAAAATTAAGATAGCATTTAATCATTTTCTTGAAGGAGAAAATAAAATACAACAGTTTAGTCTGAGTTGATGTACATCTCCATACCCTCTACAGCTTTCTCCGGAGCTGGCCTTACCTTTTTTCAACTTCTCTTGTCTCATTCATTCATTCATTCATTCATTCATTCATTCATTCATTCATTCATTCAATTGTATTTATTGAGAGCTTACTGCGTGCAGAGCACTGAACTAAGCACCTGGGAAGTATAATTAAGCAACAAACACACAGGAAAAGTGGAAAAGGGGAAGTAGTGGACTTGCTTCTCATCCCCTTTAACTCTACCACATACTGGATGTAAATTAAGTTGCTTCAATTTATCACTCATTTGGTTCCTGACTAATTTATCACTGATTTTGACTTCTTTCTCTCCTTCCTTCACTCATCTCTCTTGCTTACTATGATCCTTGGGTACTTCAGCCTGGAGTACTGATGATCCTTTGATCTGTCTTACTCATGCTACTCAAGTCTGATGAGCTTTGACTTTATCCCATTTCAATCACGAATCAACATGGGTATGTGTTTGTCTCATCATCTCCAGTCACTGTTGTATCTCTAACCTTTGCTCTATTACTAACCCCACCAACTTCTGGACTCACCACAATCCAACCATGGCATTTAAAACTGCAATCTTATCCACATACCCTCATTTCCATTTCTGCTTTTGCCATGACCTATAAACTCTGGACCCACTCAAACCTGTCCCAGGATGTCACACTCCTCATGTACTCTCTATGAACTATCCCATCCCTTGATGCTAATGACCACACCGTTGACACTGCCTTCTTCATTGAACTCAATCCCCAGGCTCAGATGGATGTCTGCAACTTCAAAGTAATTCTAACCTGCAATAATTCAGCTTAGACTCTAAGTAGCTCCTTTAGGCTATAAGCTCTTTGTGGATAGAGAACTCATTTGCCAAAATTGTTACATTGTACTCTCCCAAGCACTTAGTACAGTGCTTGCACACAGTAAGTGCTCAAAAAGCATAATTGATTGATTGATTGTGATAACTGATATTCCTCCTTTATTGATTAATGTGTCCATAGCCTCTACTAACTCTTTCAGGTCCCAGTATCCTAACATCTTTCTTCCACAATCCCTGATAACATCACCCAATACTTTGATCAAAAATAGAAATTGTGTGAACTCTTTCATCATATTATACATCTGCCTCTCCCTCCTCTTTCTCCTCCTTTCCACCTTTCTCCCTAAAGACAATTACTTCCTGCTCTCTATTCTAGTCCATCTTCCTTTTCATCTAGCCCTATTCCCTAGTCCTATCTCTTAACACTTCCTCCCACTCCCTTACTTTACCTTATCCCTTATCCCTTCCAAATCTCAGTCTTGGCTGATGTCTTTTCCTTGACTTTTAAATATGCTCAGTTTTCACCTCTACTAAAAATGCCTAGCTAATTGTGAGATTTCTGAATTTACATTTCAGCCCAAACTCCTTCATAGGGCTCATTTTCAGTCTCCTTCTGAACTGTGGGGCTCCCTCAAGGTTCATTTCTGGGTCCCCATCTATTCTCCAACTACACCCAATCCCTTGGAGAACTTATTTACCCCTATGGCTTCAGTTACTAACCCTTTGGAGATGATACCCAAATCTATATCTTCAGCCCTGAGCTCTCTTTCTGCATTCTCACATTTCCTCTTCATTCATTCATTCAATTGTATTTATTGAGAACTTACTGTGTACAGAGCACTGTATTAAGCACTTACCCTCAAGGCATCTCTACTTGGATGTCCTCCAGTCACCTCAAGCTTAGTATATCCAAAACAGAACTCCTTATCTTCCCACCCACACCTTTTCCTCTTCCTGACTTTCCCATCACTGTAGATGGTGTCATCATCCTTCCTATCTCACTAGCCCATAAGCTTGGTGTTATCTTTAATGTCTCTCTCTCATTCAAACCACATATTCAGTCCATCACCAAATCTATCTGTCCCACCTTCACAACATCGCTAAAATCCACTCTTTCCTCTCCATCCAAACTACTACTACATTAATACAATCACTCATCCTATCCCGCCTAGATTACTGCATCAACCTCCTTGCTGATGTCCCAGCCTCCTGAATTTCCCCACTCCAGTTCATACTTCACTCTGCTGCCTGGATCATTTTTCTATAAAAAGGTTCAGGACATGTCACCCCACTCCTCAAAAAACTCTAGCGGTTGCCCACCCACCTCTGCATCAAACGAAAACTCCTCCACCTTGCCCCCTCCTACCTCACGTGGCCACTCTCCTACCCATGTCCTGCCTCTGGCCTGGAAAGCCTTCCTCCTCAAATTGAACAATTACCCACCCTTTCAAAGACTTATTGAAGGTACATCTATGCCAAGGGGCCTTCCCAGACTAAGCCCCCACTTTCTTCTTCTCCCACTCCTTTCTGCATCTCTCTGACTTGCTCTTTTTGTTTGCTCCTCTTCCCAGTCCCACAGCACTTCTATTCATATCTGTAATTAATTATTTGTATTGATATCTGTCTCCCTTCCTCTAGACTGTAAGCTTGTTGTGGACAGATAATGTGTCTGTTCATTGTTGTATTGTATTCTCCCCCGAGTTTAATAGATTACTCTGCACACAGTCAGCTCTCAATAAGGATGATTGAATAAATGAATGAATGAATATTCCAGCTTCCTTTACTTCCAGTGTGCAAACTTTCTTCTTGATCCACTATAATCAGGTGTTCCCCACTTTCACTCCACTTAGACCATACTTTCAAAGGACACTAATTCCCAACTGATAATCAATGGGCTGTACTCTGCCCTAGTCCTCTTTAGCCCCCTGGTGCCTTGGATACCATTACCTACCTCCTTATTCTTGGATTGATATTGTACTTTTTTGAGACTTCCTTGATTCTCAGTTTTAACTACTTCTTTTCTAAATGCTTCCTCTCAGTTTCATTTGGCTTTTCCCTTTCTTTCTCTATTCCCTCTCTTTGAGTACCTTGCAAGGTCTTTTTACTTCTAAGCCCTCTACTTATCTCAGCCCCCTACTTGTCTCTGAAGTGAGCCCAAAACAAGCTACCTTATTAGTGACTGTTTGTGATCCCGTGATGGGCTTTACTTAAAATCAAGTGATTGCTGGCCTATGGGGGTGGAGCATAGAGGGAAGTGTGGCCTCCTCTCCCTGCTCTACCTGGTAATGGGCCTGGACCAATCAATCACTCCTATGTAAAGCCCCAGCTCTGATGCCTAAGGCAGATAGAAGGCGGTTATTTTGAATCATGAGGAAAGCACATAGAAGAAGAAGTACGTGGAGCAGAAACACACAGGAGAAGGAAAGAGGGAGAGGCACCTGGAGCAGAAGCATGCAGAATAGAAGAAGCAGCAGAGTAGAAGACGCAGAGGGAGAGCTGCACTTGAAAGCAAGGCAGCAACTCTTGGAAGCAGAATGAAGAAGCATTGGCAAAATGGGCTCCCTTGACTAACAGACTGGTTATTGGACCTTTGGTGGAGTGATTGATTTTGTGTGTGTGTGTGTGTGTATGTATGTGTCATTGCCTTGCATGTTGGTAAAACTAAGTAAAAAACTTCCCACAATAACAATGATGAGAGGTGTGGATTGACTCTACTGCATGTCACTGAGGCTCTTCTGGTCCAGGAAAGTCCTGGTTGGTACGAACTAGGGGCCTGTGATAGTTTCATTCTACTCTCATTATTTCAGGTAGATCATCTACTTGGATGCCTTCAGTTACTATCTCTAAGATGATGGTTACAAAACCACTAATCCTTAACCTGTCCTGCTTTTTACCATTCTATCTCATATCTACTCATCCTCAGGATTTTTCTATTTGAATGTCCAGTGGAACTCCAAACTTTACATAGGAGTGATTGATTGGTCCAGGCCCATTACCAGGTAGAGCAGGGAGAGGAGGCCACACTCCCCTCTATGCTCCACCCCCATAGGCCAGCAATTACTTGATTTTAAGTAAAGCCCTTCACGGGATCACATATTCAAAAATAGAATTAATCCCTTCCCTTACTAAACTCTCCCTCACTCCTGATTTTCCTCTCTCTTTTGGTAGCAATACAATCAACTCTGTTCCAGTAGCCTCAATTTTCTCACTTTCCTTCAGTTCATATGTCCATCAGGCTAGCCTTCCTCCTTTAAAACATTTGCCAGTCCTTTCTCTTCATCTCCACCCAAAGAGCCACCATGTTAGTCAAACACATACTAAATTGTATGGTCTATATTATTTTTTCTTCCCTTCTAGACTGTATACTCCTTGTGGGCAGGGATTGTCTATCCACTCTACCACACTATACTTTCTAAGCATTTAATATAATAATGATGGTATTTGTTAAGTACTTTCTATGTTCCAAGCACTGTTCTAAATGCTGAGAACTGCTCTGCAAACAGAAAAGTGCTCAATAAATATCACCAGTAGACTGTGTGATGGTTTGATTTGTCTTCTTACCAGCCTCCCTGCCTCTAGCTTCTTCATACTTCAGTCCATGCTGTTGCTTTATAATATTTTTGAAACACTGGATAGCACAAATCTCTACGCCCACTTCCAACCTTCAATTTCTACCCATTCCCCTATATATCAAACAAAAAAATCATTGAATCAGTGGTATTTTTCAGTCAATTGTATTGATTGAGCAGTTACAGTGCACAGAGCACTGTACTAAGGACTTGGACTTGGGAAAGTATGATGTAACAGAGTTGATAGACATGTTTCCTTTCCCCCAGGAGTTTACAACTTCCTCTTTTCCCCTGACTTCAAAGCTTCTTTCTCTGTTGCCAATTTGTTTTCTCTCTTCACCCTTAACTCCCCACATATTTCTCTTGTTTCTCCCATACTCACCCAGCTCTCAACTTGCCCAGTTCCAACATTTTGTTCTCACTATTCCCTTGACCTAGAACTCTCTCCCCACAAATACTCCACTGATCCTCCCCTATATTCAGATCCCTCCTAAAATCCCACGTCCTCCATGAAGTCTTTCTGGATCAAATGCCAGCACCAATCACTCCTAGAATTTATGTGCTTATATACTTTTTCAGCACTTACGTACATATATATATACTCACTAAACAAACTCCTTATCAACAGCCTTAAAGCACTCAATCACCTTGCAACTTCGATCTATTACTACAGTCCAGCCTACACACCTTGCTCCTCTAGTGCTGGCTTGCTCACTGTGACCTGATCTTGTGTATTGTACCACCAGTACCTTTCCCATGTTCTCTGTCTGGCAGGAACTTCCTTCCATTGCAGCATGACATAATGGATAGAGCACAGACTTGGAAGTCAAAAGGTCATGCATGGGTTCTAATCCCTACTCCACCACTTGTCTGCTGTGTGACCTGGGGCAAGTCACTTAACTTCTCTGTGCCTCATTTACCTCATCTGCAAAATAGGGATTAAGAGTGTGAGCCCCATGTGGGACAGGCTTGTGTCCAACCCAATTAGCTTGTATGCACCCTAGCACTTAGTACAATGCCTGGCACATAAGTAAGCACTTAAAATACAATAATTACTATACACCAGACCATGACTCTCCCCATCTTCAAAGCCTTATTAAGGTCACATCTCCTGCAAGAGCCTTCTATTCCCTGGCTCACTTTCTCTTCTGTGTTATCTTTGTAATTGTAACGGTGACCTTTGGGCATCTGGTATTTACCTACCCTCAGTCCCAGAGCACTGATGTACATATTTATGTTAATGTCTGTCAAACCCTTTAGGCTGTAAACTCATTGTGGGCAGGGAATTTTTCCTGCCAACTCAGTTATTTTGTATTCTCCCAAGTGCCCACAATAAGTAATAATAATAATGTTAAGTGCTTAAGTATGTGCAAAGCACTGTTCTAACTGCTAGGGGGGATACAAGGTGATCAGGTTGTCCCACGTGGGGCTCACAGTCTTAATTCCCATATTACAGATGAAGTAACTGAGACACAGAGGAGTTAAATGACTTGCCCAAAGTCACACAGCTAACAAGTGAGGGAGCAGGGATTAGAACCCATGACCTCTGACTCCCAAGCCTGGGCTCTTTCCACTGAGCCACGCTGCTTTGTTCGATTGATTCTCTATCTGATCCTTCTTCCTTTTGCTACCTTTTGTTTGTAAAGATTTTGTCTGTCTTTCCCATTGGAATGGAAGCTCTTTTTGGGAAATACAGTTATGCACTGTTGCTCCAGGAATTCCATTACTACTATTGCAAACTATAGAGTCAGTCACATTGCACATGAAGTGTAAGTGATGGGTTATAGCATGATAAACAAGATACCTTAATTTTAAATGGCTATAATTTCACATTCAGATCTAAGGCTCCAAAACCAAATACATTTTAAAGTTTGGGTTCAGGATTTTAATGAAAAGTTTTCCAAGCATAATTAATTTGATTCTGCATCATATCCCACACAGGTTAAAAGGAAAAAGGGAGTTGGAAAATTTTTCACATTAAAAAAAAAACCTGTGGTGACAAGCTTTGCTTAAGTTGAGATGGCACATGCTATTGCAACTCAGGCAGTGAAATCAATTAACAATTATGCCACAGATGATTTAGTTAGCTGATTCCATGAAGCTTATTTATGCAGTCTAGAGTAAGTAAAAAAAATCTCTTACCTTGCAATATACTTGACACCAGCATGTACAGGTGAAATATATAGTGCATTAAGGAACTGCTTGAGCTGAATAAGTGGGTTGGTTTCAACTCAGTTCCTTCAAATCAGATTTTGTTTCTGCTGCATAAAGAGGTTTCATTATTTCTGAAAAATGAGTCCATTCAGTAGATTATTAAAATAACTTAATCTATTTCCTTACTCCTTCAACCATTTCCTGTGCTTCGTCTAATCTAGATGATTTTAGAATGTGATTTAGAAGAGATTTTATTTCCATAACTATTCAAGGAAAATCACAATATTGGGGGATTTTCACAACAGATGTTTTCTCAGATTACCAGATGTTCTAGCCAAAAAAGGAAAGCTCACGTGGTAATGTTGAAGCAAATTTTATATTGATTAAGTAAACTTCTTTTTTTCAATCCCAAAGACAGATCTTAAAAAGTGTTGATATTTACATCCATCCTTCTGGTACTTTTCTTATAGCATGGACTTACATATATACTGATAGAGCTGCTGTGAGTAAATCAGTGACTGTATCTGGCCAGGGAAAAATCAATTCTTGCTTTAAAAACAATCCTGAACCCAACAAGGATATTAATGGTGCAAAAAACAGACTCTTTTTCAATCAAATAAAGGGGGAATTTGTAACTATAAGGAGACCCTACATAATGTGGTCCTGGGGTTCATAATCCTGACTCTCATATTTGCCAGGGATACGTTTTAATGTTCAGTTTCCTGACATCATGTCAGAATGGATGAGGCATTCTCATCGCCAGTCCTATGAGGCAGCTTGGAGGAAAGGGTTCTGTAGTGCCTAGGCCAATGAAACACTGATAATTCCTGTCTTCAGAGAGAGGCAAATTATAGCCCCAGAGTTGGATACTGTGAAGTAGTCATAAAAATAGCTAGTAGGCTGTTGACTGATGTGGGATATGATAATACTTGAACCAGAGTAGTGGCAGTTTGGATGGAAAGGAAGGGCTGGACTCTAGATGTTGTGAAGGTAGAACTGAAAGGATTTGATGACAGACTTTATATGGAGGTTGAAAGAGAGATAAGAGTAGAGAATAATATCAAGATTGTGGGTTTGTGAGACAGAGAGAATGGTGCTGTTGTCAATAGTAATGGGAAAGTTGGTGGAGATGGGTTGGGTGGCTGGGAAGATAATAGGAATAATATTTTTTAAGCACTTACTATGTGCCACATACTGTTCTAAGTGCTGGGGTAGATACAAGGTAGATACCAGATACAAGAGAGACCCCAGATTGACCTAAAACTCCCAAGTCAGCTTTCTTTCCACTAAGCCACGCTGCTTCTCATAGAAGCATAAATGAGAAGTTCTGATTAGGACACTAAAGTTTGTCAGTGAGACATCAAAGAGAGAGAGACTGCAGGCAAGAGGAATTGAGAGGCTACAAGAGAAAAAGAGAGGTCAGGGCTAAAGAGGTATATTTGGGAGATTTTGTGCATAGAGATGTTGAAGCTGTGGGAGTGTTGAGTCTAAAGGAGTGAGTGTAAATGGAGAGTAGAAGAGGAACCAGAACTAAGTCTTGAGAAACTGCCAATAGTTAGAGAGGCTGGTAAGTAGAGGAGGATGCAGTGAAAGAGACTGAGAAAGAGACCAACCAAAGAGGTAAGAAGAGAAGCAGGAAAGGAGAGTGTCAGAGAAGTCAAGGTTAGATAGTGTTTCCAGCAGAAAGGATTAGTCCGCAGTGTCAGGGGCAGATGAGAAGTTCAAAAGGATTAGGACGAAGTAGAAGCCATTGGGATATGGAATACAGAGAGGTCATTGGTAACCTGGAGAGGGCATTTTTCGGGGGGGGGGGGGGCTGAAGCCAGATTGTAGAAGGTTAAGGAAACAGTTGGACAACATAAAAAGTAGTAGTAATGGTATTTACTAAAATATGCAGGACGCTTTACCAAGCACTAAGCAACAATACTCAGGAAGGAATTGGACATAATCCCTTCCCCTAGAGGGAGCTCATGACCTGAGAGTATAAATTAGGTCATGGGACAGATGAGGGATGATTCAATGCCTGGCACATAGTAAGCACTTAAAAATACTATTAATATTATTATTGTTAAACACAGGGAATGAATAAACAAAATAAAAACAATAGGGTGCTGTAGCTAGAGGAGAATAATTTCAGGGTCCCCGTGGCATAGAGTCCAAAGAACACGGGTAGCTACAGTGACCCCAGTTTTCCCAAGGTTTTATGGAGACCTCATTCTCTGTGTCATTCTCTTTCCCAGTAAGAAAGCTAGGCCCTTGTTGGCAGAAGGGGAGACGATAGTTACAGGTTGATCGGCTCATTCATAGTGGAGAGAGAAGGGAGTGGTTTGAACAACTCACACCCACTAGGTGTAATGCACTATACTAAATGCTTGGAATGTTCAGAATAAGTCTGTCATATTCCCTGTCCACAAGGAGCTTACACTCTAAAGTGGGAGATAGACAAGCATTCACAAAGTGAGTAGGCAAAATAAATATTTGAAGGTATAATGGAATAAACATAAAATTTAGAAGTTTAGAATTTTTTCCTCTTTAGTGAAAGTAGTTCACTAAATTAAAATTTAGTAGACAATAAATTAAAATGACTATAAACAATTATTCAACTTTTTCTGAAAGGTCTGAAAGAGAATGAGTATTGACTGGGTTGGAAGGAAAACTTCATTTCTACTTAACCAAAAGAATTCTGTTGGAGGAGATAGTTTTAAAAGATGATTTAATGGTGGAAGAACCAGCCAGAAAAGGCTGCAATACAAATAATAATGGTTAAAATTTGCACTACATGTTATTTCAATTGAACTTGCAGAGTAGAGTTTCAGTGACTTTTCAGTGATCAAAATCCCTAGCTCATACATTTGGGATCTTTAGAAAATGAAAAAACTCATTTAATCTCATGTTCAATCAGAAAAAGCAATTAGTGTAGTTCTTAACATTTATTAAAGACTAATTGTCAGACAAGCTATGTTTAAAAAACACAACAAAACAATTTTAAGTCAAAGAACTTAGAAAGTTCACTTCTTGAGTTGCTCTATCGAAGTGCTGACAAAAAAATATCAGTAAAAATACTGCAGAGAAGGAACTAATTCTTGCTAGTTTTTATGTTTGTCTTTTTTTTCCACTTGCTGGAGTAATGTTTACTTCTTGGAAATCTACAGCTGTTCTGATGTCTTCATTATTTCCATTTACCATCTATTCCATTAATTCAATGATATTCATCTAAAGGCATAAGATATATATGTATCTGGTTAATCTGGTTTCATGATCTCCACAAAACTCCTTGCCAACCTTCTCCTGGAATGAATGATTCATCACTGGTCTGAAAGAGGCCTGCTATATCAATTCTACAGATATTTTGACCAGTCTTCACTGACACTGTCTTCTCCTGGTTCCTCTTCTGGCCTCTCATTTTCAGTCCCTTTCTGAGGCTCCTCCTCTGCCTCCCCCTCTAACCCCCCAAGCTATGGGAGTCCCCCAAGGTTCAGTTCTGGTTGTCCTTCTATTCTCCACCTATACACCAACTCCCTTGGAGACCTCTGGCTCCAAAGGCTTCAACTATAACCTTTATGCAAATCTACCTCTCCAGCCCTATCTCTCTCCCTTTGGCAGTTTTATAATTCCTCCTGCCTTCAAGATATCTCTAGTGGGATGTCTCCCTGACCACCAACTTAACATGTCCAAAGCAGAACTCCTGAAATGTACCTCTCCAGCCCTATCTCTCTCCCTTTGGCAGTTTTATAATTCCTCCTGCCTTCAAGATATCTCCAGTGGGATGTCTCCCTGACCACCAACTTAACATATCCAAAGCAGAACTCCTGATCTTCTCACCCAAACCCTGTCCTCTCACTGACTTTCCTGCCATTGTAGAGAGTACCACCATTCTCCCTGTCTCACAAGCTCTTAGCTTTGTTCTCAACTCATCTGTCTCATTCAACACACATATTCTAGCCATCAATAAAACATGTTGGTTCAACCCTATCAGCAGTTTAGACAGAGAGGAAAGGGAGAAGTTTAGTGATGCTAAAATTCACTAAAATTCACCCTTTACTTTCTGTATAAACTGCTAACACATTAATCCAAGTACTTAAATCCTATTCCACTTTTATTACTGTATCAGCCTCCTTGTTGACCTCCCTGCCTCATGTGCCTCTCCACTCCAGCCCATACTTTACTCTGCTGCCCAGATCATTTTTCCACAAAAACATTCAGTCCATGTTTCCCCACTCCCCAAGAACCTCCAGTGGTCACCCATCTACCTCTGCATCAAACAGGAACTTCTTACCATTGACTTTAAAGCACTTAATCACTTTGCCCCCTCCAGCATCACCTCACTGCTCTCCTACTACTGTAACTCAGTCCATACACTTCACTCCTTTAATGACAAGCTAATCATTGTACCTCAATCTTATCTGTCTCGCCTCCAACCACTCGCCTATGTCCTGTCTCTGCCCTAGAACACGATCCCTCTTCACATCTGACAGTTACTCACCCCAACTTCAAAGTCTTATTGAAAGCTCATCTCTTCCAAGAGGCCTTCCCTGACTAAGCCCTCATTTCCTCTCCTCCCACTTCCTTTCATTCAATTGCATTTATTGAACACTTACTGAATGCAGATCACTATACTAAGTGCTTGGAATGTACAATTCAGCAACAGTTAGACAATCTCTGCCCAACAACGGGCTCACAGTCTAAAAGACAGTCCTTTCTCCATCACCCTGATTCACTCCATTTATTCACCCTTCCCTCAACCCCACAGCATATATATATATATATATATATATATAAATATCTCCACAATTTATTTACTTACATTAATGTCTGTCTCCCCCTCTAGACTGTAAGCTGGTTGTGGTCAGGGAATGTGTCTACTATTTCTGTTATATAGTTATATTGTACTCTCCTAAGCATTTAGTACAGTGCTCAGCACATAATTGCTCAAGAAATATGATTGAGTGATTGATTTATGACCCCAGGTTGGTCCTCTATATGCTAAGAGATCACAGCCCAGTTTCCTGCTCCTAGCTTTTTTGCTTAACACCTGAATCAAGTGAGGTCTCATCTGCAGGCCCAGCTGCTTCTGTTTCCTTAGGGACCCCCCACTCTGACCAACTCGCCAGCTTCTTCCTATTACTGTGGTACTGCTCCTTGACCTATCACCATCAGCCCAGGCCCACCCTCAGCTCCTTGTACTTTGTTCTTTCCTAGTTTCCCCTGCCCACTCTGGGACTAATATATCAATCAGCCTGCTGCTGGATCTACCCCTGTGATGGTGCTTAAATATGACTAAGAGCTCACTCCAGATCAGTTGTCTTTTTTCCCCACTCCCTCCCAAGAATTCCTAGCCACATTTATATAGGCTCATGGTGCTAAACACATTTTGTGTATAGCTTTGGGTTATTTATGGGATTGTCCATTAATACATTAGTCAGTGAGTTGCCAATCTGCTTCTACAGCCCGTCACTGGTAGGAAGACAGCTTACTCTTGATGTCTGAAGACATGTGTTCCCCAAATGTTTTCACTTTTGCAAAAACTTCTGCTAGTCTCCTTTAGGCTTTCCACAGGGCTGGTCTACCCTCTTTAGACTGTAATGGGAAGGGAATGTGTTTGGAAATTCTATTCTATTGTACTCTCTCAAGTATTCAGTACAGTGGTCTGCATATAAGTGGTCAATAAATTTGATTAAGAAGCATTTCTACTATCAGCAGGCCTAACTCCAGGGCCAAGGTACTATGAGTGGAGTGTGAAGACTGACAGGAACTGGATGGAGGCATTCTACTAGAGAGGATTCTGTTGCCAATTCTGAATTAAGAATTGGAAGATCTGGAGTTAATGAAGTGGTCCTGCTTCAGGCTACATGCAGTGCTTCAGAGGGGAGCAGAGATGAGGGAAGAGGTTGTTTCCAAACTGAAACCAGGGTTGCCATGGAGCCCAATTTCAAGGCTGTTGGAGGGGTACTGGTTCCATGGGGGAGGTAGCTTAGGGATCAGCATGGTGCTGCAGAGCACAGCCCAACTCTGGGGTGAAAGGACGCAGGTTGGCAGATGGAGTGACCATGGATGGAAACTGTTTCTCCTCATTCATTCATTCAATAGTATTTATTGAGCCCTTACTATGTGCAGAGCACTGTACTAAGCGCTTGGAATGAACAAGTCGGCAACAGATAGAGACAGTCCCTGCCGTTTGACGAGCTTACAGTCTAATCGGGGGAGACAGACAGACAAGAACAATGGCAATAAATAGAGTCAAGGGGAAGAACATCTCATAAAAACAATGGCAACTAAATAGAATCAAGGCAATGTACATGTCATTAACAAAATAAATAGCGTAATGAAAATATATACAGTTGAGCGGACGAGTACAGTGCTGAGGGGATGGGAAGGGAGAGGGGGAGGAGCAGAGGGAAATGGGGGGAAAAGAGGGTTAAGCTGCGGAGAGGTGAAGGCAGGGTGGTAGATGGAGTAGAGGGAGAAGAGGAGCTCAGTCTGGGAAGGTCTCTTGGAGGAGGTGAGTTTTAAGTAGGGTTTTGAAAAGGGGAAGAGAATCAGTTTGGCGGAGGTGAGGAGGGAGGGCGTTCCAGGACTGCGAGAGGACGTGGCCCAGGGGTCGACGGCAGGATAGGCGAGACCGAGGGACGATGAGGAGGTGGGCGGCAGAGGAGCGGAGCGTGCGGGGTGGGCGGTAGAAAGAGAGAAGGGAGGAGAGGTAGGAAGGGGCAAGGTGATGGAGAGCCTTGAAGCCTAGAGTGAGGAGTTTTTGTTTGGACAACAGTAAACAGTAAACAGTAACAAACGAAATGGTGAAATAGCGAAAGGGAAAGCTATAGCGATTTCGCTTGTTATTGTTTATTGTAGTCAGTGCTGCCACCCACCTCTCTGGCCTCACCAGCCGCCTGACTTTGAGTTTGATCAGGTCGGCCCTTAATTGAGCCTACCCCCGACCCAGGTCATCACCCGCTTATTAACACTACTGTATTGTATCATATTGTATCATGTTGCTACATTACCGATTTCGTTTGTTACTGTTTATTGTTGTCAGTGCTGCCACCCACCTCTCTGGCCTCACCATGTCCCTCCCGCCCCTTCCTATCCTCCCCTTCCCCTTCCCCCCTCTCGCTCAGCTCTTTCCCGCTCTCTCCTCTGTCTCCTCCCCCCCCTCCCCTCCCCCGCCCTAGAACCCCACTTTACCAGCGCTACCCCTCTTCCCCCTCCCCCTACTCTCCCCCCCACCAAACCCCCTCCTCTCCCCCTCCCCCCTTCTCTCTTCCCCACCCACGCCCCATCCCAGTCCTCCTGTCCCACCGCTCTCCCTCATCCCCCTCTCCCCGTCCAGGGCCCCGCCACCTCCTTCCCATCCAAACCCTCCCCTCCCCCTGCCCTCTCCCCCCTCCACCCCTTGCACCCACAGCTACTTTCAAGTGTGGCCTCTGGAACCCCCAGCTCTATTACAGGTAGCTACCTTTCGTTCATGACCTTTTCCTCTCCCGCTCTCTCCTCCTCCTCTCCCTTTCAGAAACGTGGCTCACTCCCAAAGACATGGTCTCCGCCGCTGCTCCCTCCAGCGGAGGCCTTTCCTTCTCCCACTCCCCCAGACTCACCGGTAAGGGAGGAGGCGTCGGCTTCCTCCTCTCACCCCTTTGCCGCTTCCTCACTATCCCTCCTCCCCCTTCCCTCTCCTTCCCCTCCTTTGAAGCCCATATCATTCGCCTCTACCACCCCCTCCAGATACTTGTCGCTGTCATCTACCGCCCTCCCGGTCCCACCTCCGACTTCTTCAACCACCTTGACCCCTTTCTCACCTTCCTTCTCTCCTTCTCTCTGCCCACTCTGATCTTCGGAGACTTCAACATCCATATAGATGTACCCGATGACTCCTCTGCCGCCCGCCTGCTATCCCTCCTCGACTCTGCTGACCTCCTCCTCCAAGCCCATATCATTCGCCTCTACCACCCCCTCCAGATACTTGTAGCCATCATCTATCGCCCTCCTGGTCACCACCGACTTCTTCAACCACCTTGACCCCTTTCTCACCTTCCTTCTCTCCTCTCTGCCCGCTCTGATCCTCGGAGACTTCAACATCCACATGGATGTACCCGGTGACTCCTCTCCCGCATGCCTGCTATCGCTCCTTGACTCTGCCAACCTCCTGCTCCACCATACCTTGTCCACTCACCAACTTGGTTACACCCTCGATCTCGTCATCTCCTACCGCTGCACTATCTCCTCCCTCACCAAATCTGAAATCCCTCTCTCAGACCTTAACCTTCTCACCTGCCTCCTCTCTCCCCCTCTCTCCCCCTCCAAATCTGTACTACTCCCCCACAGAGACCTCCGCTCTCTTGATCCCATCCATCTCTCCAATAGCATCTCTCCCCACCTTGCCCTCCATCCTCTCTTCCCACTCTCTTTGATCAGGTTAACACTCTCAACTCCACCCTCTCTACTCATCTCAACTCTCTCGCCCCCCTTTCCCTCCGCCGCTCTCACTCCACTAACCCACAGCTCTGGGTCACTGCCTCTGTCCGCTTCCTACGCTCCTATGCTCGAGCTGCTGAGCACTGTAGGCGAAGGTCCAAGTACCAAGCCAACCTTATCCATTGGAACTTTATCCTTTCCTGCCTTAACTCTGCCCTCTCCTCCGCCAGGCAAAACTTCTGTTCTTCCCTCAGTGACTCCCGTGCCTGTCACCCCCACCAATTGTTCCGGACCTTTAATTTTCTCCTCAGGACCCCTGTTCCTCCCTCTCCCCCATTCCTCACCCCCAACGATCTGGCCAACTACTTCACCATGAAAATTAACATGATCAGGTCTGAGCTCCCCAAAGTCACCCCTCCCCATTCTGCCTCACCCCGCCCAAACCCTCTCCCTTACTTTCCCATCTTTCCCTGCAGTATCCTCAGATGAGATCGCCTCCCTCCTCGTAAGTTCCACCCCCTCCACATGTGCTTCGGACCCCATTCCCACTCACCATATAAAAACCATCGCCCCTTTCCTCCTCCCCTCCTTAACTTCTATTTTTAACTGCTCACTCTCCAATGACTTCTCCCCCCCTGCCCTCAAACATGCCCACGTCTCCCCCATCCTAAAAAAACCCGCTCTAGACCCCACTTCCCCCTCCAGTCATCGCCCTATCTCCCTACTACCCTTCCTTTCCAAAATCCTAGAACGAGTCGTCTACAATCGCTGCTTAGAATTCCTTAACTCTCATTCTCTCCTGGACCCCCTCCAATCTGGCTTCCGTCCCCTCCACTCTACCGAGACTGCTCTCTATAAGGTCACCCATGACCTCCTTCTTGCCAAATCCAATGGCTCCTACTCCATTCTAATCCTCCTTGACCTCTCTGCTACCTTTGACACTGTCGACCATCCCCTCCTCCATACCTTATCTCACCTTGGCTTCACGGACTCCGTCCTCTCCTGGTTCTCCTCATCTCTCTGGCCAATCATTCTCAGTCTTCTTCGCAGGCTCCTCCTCCCCCTCCCATCCTCTAACTGTTGGGGTTCCTCAAGGGTCAGTTCTTGGCCCTCTTCTGTTCTCCATCTACATTCACTCCCTTGGTGAACTCATTCACTCTCACGGCTTCAACTATCATCTCTATGCAGATGACACACAGATCTACATCTCTGCCCCTGTCCTCTCCCCCTCCCTTCAGGCTCATATCTCCTCCTGCCTCCAAGATGGAAGAAGCAGCGTGGCTCAGTGAAAAGAGCATGGGCTTTGGAGTCAGGGCTCATGAGTTCGAATCCCAGCTCTGCCACTTGCCGGCTGTGTGACTGTGGGCAAGTCACTTAACTTCTCTGTGCCTCAGTTCCCTCATCTGTAAAATGGGGATTAAGACTGTGAGCCCCACGTGGGACAACCTAATTCCCCTGTGTCTACCCCAGCGCTTAGAACAGTGCTCGGCACATAGTAAGCGCTTAACAAATACCAAAATTATTATTATTAAGATGCCTCTACCAGGATGTCTGCCCGCCCCTAAAACTCAAGATCACCAAAACTGAGCTCCTTATCTTCCCTCCCAAGCCCTGTCCTCTTCCTGACTTCCCTATCTCTGTGGATGGTACGACCATCTTTCCCGTCTCTCACGCCCGCAACCTCGGTGTCATCTTTGACTCTCTCTCTTATTCACCCCACACATCCAATCCGTCACCAAGACCTGCCGGTCTCACCTTTATAATATCACCAAGATCCGCCCTTTCCTCTCCCCCCAAATGGCTATCTTACTGGTACAGGCTCTCATAATATCCCGGCTGGATTATTGTGTCAGCCTTCTCTCTGATCTCCCTTTCTCCTCTCTCGCCCTGCTCCAGTCTATTCTTCATTCAGCTACCCGGCTCATCTTCCTGCAGAAACACTCTGGGCATGTCACTCCCCTTCTTAAAAACCTCCAGTAGTTGCCCGTCAACCTCCGCATGAAACAAAAACTTCTTACTCTAGGCTACAAGGCTCTCCATCACCTTGTCTCCTCCTACCTCTCCTCCCTTCTCTCTTTCTACTGCCCACCCCCTAGTTTCCGCTCCTCTGCCACCCACCTCCTCACTGTCCCCCTTTCTCATCTATCCCACCGTCGACCCCTGGGCCACATCCTCCCACTGTCCTGGAATGCCCTCCCTCCTCACCTCCGCCAAACTAATTCTCTTCCCCTCTTCAAAGCCCTACTGAGAGCTCAGTTCCTCCAAGAAGCCTTCCCAAACTGAGCTTCCCCTTTTCCCTCTGCTCCCTCTGCTGCCTCTCTACCCACCCTTCACCTCCCCTCAGCTAAGCCCCCCTTTCCCTCTGCTTCTACCCCTCTTTCTTCCCCTCCCCTCAACACTGTGCTCGTCTGCTCATTTGCATATAGTTTTATTACCCTATTTATTTTGTTAATGAGATGTACATCACCTTGTTTCTATTTATTGCTATTGTTTTAATGAGATGTACATCCCCTTGATTCTATTTTTTGCTACTGTTTTTGTCTGTCTGTCTCCCCCTATTAGACTGTAAGCCCGTTAATGGCCAGGGACTGTCTCTATCTGTTGCCGATTTGTACATTCTAAGCGCTTAGTGCAGTGCTCTGCACTTAGTAGGCGCTCAATAAATTCGAATGAATGAATGAATGAACTACTTGTAAAACCCTGTCATTCTGATTCATTTTGAGGTCTAATAAGATATGCTTAATTTGCTGCCCTCGTTATATCCTTTTCCTATTGTTATATTCCAAATACTTATCTGTGTTCAACATTTTTACTCCTAGCCCCACAAAAGCCATTTCCTTCTTGACAAGATTACACACTGTGAAACTTTCTCCTTTCCACATTTGATTGATCAGGACTACTACACACAAGCCTAGTTTATTTGTTCACAGTATGCACCAACTGCTTTCCAATTGCTCAACTGCCTAGTGGCCCCACTGATTAAACTCCTCCCCTTCCATTTCACACAAATACTGAAGACTAAATTGCATCTGTTCCTCTGGCCACTGCACGTGGAGATTTTCTATCCGTGGCATATGTATTTTCCATCCTTTTCCATGATTCTTATGTTGTTTCCTCAACATATGCTTATGAAAACCTATCTTGTGTATCTCATCACTGACCCCTTGATCCTACCCCCTCTCTGGCCTGGAACTCCTTTTCCCTTCATATGTGACAAGCCACAGATCTACCCACTTTCAAAACACTCCTAAAATTATAGCCCCTTAAAGAGACCTTCTCTAAGACTTCCTTTCCCCTGTTTGCCCTTACTTCTGGGTGGCTGGTTAACTTGGATCTGTATGCTGGAGTCTGCAATGTGGGCACGATTTAAATAAGAAGCACTAGGTTTGTTTACAAGTTTGTCTGGACATCCTATCAGTTCTGCCAATCCTGAGATAAAAGGGTTGAATTAATATTAATGATGGCATTTGTTAAGCACTTACTATGTGCAAAGCACTGTTCTAAGTGCTGGGGGGATACAAGGTGATGAGGTTGTCCCAACGTGGGACTCACAACATCGCCCCTGCCCTCCTCCCTTCCTTAACTTCTATTTTAACCACTCAATCTCCAGTGGCTCCTTCCACTCTGCCTTCAAACATGCCCACGTCTCCCCCATCCTAAAAAAAACCCTCTCTCGACCCCACTTCCCCTTCCAGTTATCGCCCTATCTCCCTACTACCCTTCCTTTCCAAAATCCTAGAACGAGTCATCTACAGTCAAAGCCATATTTGACAAAAGATTTAGGAGTCATTTTTTGTAATGAATAGAAAGTTTTCATTATCTAATATATATAAAATCTTCAATCAGTGATGGTTTTCCAAATACAAAGTTCATATTCTAAAGGCATGGGGTAACAAACACAACAGATGTTTCTAATTTAGAGCTCTTTCTCCCCCTGTGTTTAAAATATTATAATGGGTTTTCACATTAGTTAGTTGCCATTAGTAGATATGGACATGCAAGAAACTCATTTTTCCCTCAGTAATAATAAGTAGGGTACTTGTTAAGAGCTTACTATGTGCCAAACACTATTTTAAGCCCTTGGGTAAGTACAAGTTATTCAGGTTGGACATAGTCCCTGTCCCATATGGGCACACAGTCAGAGGGAATAAGATTTAATCCCCATTTTACAGATAAAGTAGCTGAGGCACAAAGAAGTTAAGTGATTTGCTCAAGTGACACAGCAGAAATGTAATGGAGCCGGGATCAGAACCCAGGTCCTCTGACTCCCAGGTCCTCCGACTCCCAGCCCAGTGATCTTTCCATTAGGCCACACTACTTTTCCCAGGCCACTCTGCTTCTTGTGCTTCATGCTAATTATTACACTTCATTTGGAAGGGTGTCTGGAATGTCAAAATACCTTTCCTGGTCATGGAAGCCACTAAAGTCTCTGATCTCTAACCTTCCATATTTATCTTATTCCCAAATACGAAGAAACCTCTTCCTCCTGAAAATCATGCTATGGAGGTTCCATCTTTTACTTCCCCAGCTTTTGAGAATTCTATCCCATAGATAGGCCTTTTAATGCTGCTGTATTTTATTTGTATATGTAACATGTTTAGGGAAATGACTGGTGAGTCTAAGAGACTTCATAGTTGAATTACCAAGTTTCAGGACCTTCTCAATGTTAACATTGCCACATGAGTTCTTCTTTGAATAATTTGAACTTAAAATGTTGAGACCTTTGGATCCATGTTTCTAACAATAGAGAATTCAGAATTACTATTTCTATACTTTAGAATTTACTTAGATTCAGAACTTTTTATTATTCACTCATAAATTATTACTGAAGTAAATTATTTACTGTACAGTGCCATGGAATTTTTGTATTTATAGAATGCTGGCAGTTCATAAATATTGAATTATGTGGCTATACCAACATATATTCCTATTTTAATAAATAAAACCATCTCATCATTTCCTGATATGAGAATTTTGATTAAGAAAAACAAAACAATGCTGAGACCCAGTCAATGTCAAGGAGTTGAATGAACAGGAATACAAAAGCAATTTAAAAAAGTACTAACACTGAAACTGGGTGTAGTGGGGTTCAGCTCCAACTTGTGGGAGTCAGGTTGAGAAGCAATGTTGTCTAGGGGATAGGCGTGGGAATCAGAGAGCCCTGGGTTCTAATTTCAGCTCTGCCACTTGTCTGCTGTGTAAACTTGGGCAAGTCATTTAACTTTTCTGTGCCTCATTTACCTCATTTGTAAAATGGGGATTAAGTCTGTGGCGTGGCATGGCAATGGCGTGCATTGTATCCAAAATGATTAGCTTTTGTCTTCCCCAGCACTTAGTACAGTGTATGGTATATATGAAGCACTTCACTTATCTCGTCTTGTCTTATGCCGTTGAGTTGTTTCCAACTCATAGAAACATGACAGACACACTGTCCCACTTTCCATTTGCAATCATTCTGGTAGTGTATCCATGGTGTTTTCTTGATAAAAATATGGAAGTGGCTTACCACTGTCTCCTTCCACACAGTCAACTTGAGTCTCCATCCTGGACTCTCTCCCATGTCACCACTGCCCAGCATGGGTGAGTTTTGACTTTAGTTGATTGCCTTCCATTCGTTAGCCACTGCCCAAGGTAGGAATGGAGTGGGTGGGCCTCTGCTTGACTCTTCCTCCCATAGCCAAGACTGGTAATAATAATAATTATGGTACTTATTAAGTGCTTACTATGGTCCCAGCACTGTTCTAAGTACTGGGGTAGATACAAGTTAGGTTGGACAGAGTCCATGCCCAACACAGGGCTCAAAGTCTCAATCCCC
This sequence comes from Ornithorhynchus anatinus, assembly GCF_004115215.2. NCBI lineage: Eukaryota > Metazoa > Chordata > Mammalia > Monotremata > Ornithorhynchidae > Ornithorhynchus > Ornithorhynchus anatinus. Next base: position 116,686,529 of record NC_041729.1, read on the forward strand.
ATTTTACAGATGAGTTAACTGAGGCCCAGAGAAATGACGTGACTTGCCCAAGGCCACACAGCAGACTGGACAGCAACCCTGAGAGGGGACTTAACAAATACCACTAAAAAAATTGCATCTGACTTGGATACCCCAGCCTGCTGCCTGGGGCAATGCAGAAAACTCATGACTGAACCTCTGGCACTGAGAAACTGCCACCCCTTCATCAGCTTAGACCTCCTCCTCTTGCTCTATGTGCAGCGCAATCTGAACCATCTATACTCAGTCCCTTGGTGAACTCATTCGCTCCCACGGATTCAACTATCATCTCTATGCAGATGACACCTAAATCTACATCTCCTACCCTGTTCTCTCCTCCTCCCTCCAGGCTCGTATCTCCTCCTGCCTCCAGGACATCTCCACCTGGATGTCTGTCCACCACCTAAAACTCACAATGTCTAAAATTGAGCTCCTTATCTTCCCTCCCAAACCCTGTCTTCTCCTTGGCTCCCCTGTCACTGTGGATGGCACGACCATCCTTCCTGTCTCGCAGGCTCGCAAACTTGGTGTCATCCTTGACTCTGCTCTCTCATTCAACCCACACATCCAATCCATCACCAACATCTGCTGGTCTCACATTCACAATATCGCCAAGATCCACCTTTTCCTCTCCATTCAAACGGCTATCACACTGGTACAAGCTCTCATAATATCCCAAGTGGATTATTGTGTCAGCCTCCTCTCTGATCTTGCCTCCTCCTGTCTCTTCCCACTCCAATCTGTTCTTCATTCCGCTGCCTGGATCATCTTTCTACAGAAGGGACATGTCACCCCTCTCCTCAAAAACCTCAAGAACAAAAACTCCTCACTCTTAGCTTCAAAGCTCTCCTTCACCTTACTCCCTCCTACCTCACCTCCTTTTCTCTTTCTACTGCCCACCCTGTACACTACGCTCTTCTGCTGCTCATCTCCTCACTGTCCCCCGTTCACCCCATCCTGCCGTCGACCCCTGGCCCACGTCCAACACTGTCCTGGAATGCCCTCCCTCCTCACATCTGCCAAACTAACTCTCTTCCCCTCTTCAAAGCCTTACTGAGAGCTTACCTCCTCCAGGAGGCCTTCCCAGACTGAGAAGCCTCTTTCCCTCTACTCCCCCCTCCTCCCCACCCTCTGCCCTTTCACCTTCCCCTCCCCTCAGCACTGTGCTCATTTGTATATATTATTTATTACCCTATTTATTTTAACGAAGTGTATATTTCCTTGATTCTATTTATCTTGATGATGTCTTGTTTCTGTTTTGTTTTGCTGTCTCCCCTATTTAGACCGTCATTTATCTTGATGATGTCTTGTTTCTGTTTTGTTTTGCTGTCTGTCTCCCCTATTTAGACCGTGAGCCCGTCATTTGACAGGGATTTTCTCTATCTGTTGCCGATTTATACATTCCAAGCGCTTAGTACAGTGCTCTGCACATTGTAAGTGCTCAATAAATACTATTGAATGAATTAATGAACACATAGTGGAGAACCCAGGCCACACAAGGCTATGTGACACAGTGATAGAACCTCCTGGCCTGTTTACATATCTCCAGCTACCTGGTTATATATCAGTATTCATCTATTTAATCTCAGAGATGCCCCTGATTTAGTGGCTTCCCTTTCACCTCTCTGAAACGAGTTGAAATCAGTCCCTCAGCTAATACCCAGAAACTCCAGATTGAGCTGCAAATGCTTTTCACAGTCTCTTTTAAAACTCATGAATCTCTCTGACCTCTCCATGCTTATCATGTACCCTCAAACCTCTCCTTCCAATCACCCCATCTCTCTCCTTGTTTCCCATGGCCTCCCCTTACCTCTCTTGGTTTAAGTGGTCCATTTCCCTGTAGAGTGCACAGACACGCTGTCATCTGTACCAAACACTAAACACTGGGTCTTGTGCAACCCTCTGAGCCTCCTATCCTGGGTGTGATTTTTCATTAGCCCAAGTAGCTCCTAAGTAGTACTAATGAATTGATATTGACTACATAGATTCCACAACTGAGGGCATTTGCCATGAAGCAGCATGCTGCCATGAAACAACATGGCATGGTGGATAGACCCTGGGCCTGGGAGTCAGAAGGTCATGGGTTCTAATCTTGGCTCCGACACTTGTCTGCTATGTGACCTTGGGCAAATCACTTCACTTCTCTGTGGCTCAGTTATGTCATCTGTAAAACAGGGATTGAGATTGGGGAACAGGGACTGTGTCCAAACTAATTTGCTTATATTCACCCAGCACTTAGAACAGTGCCTGGCACATAGTAAGCACTTAACAAATACCATTATTATTATTATTATTTTTTGACCCACAAATCTTGGTATGTTTGTGTTGGGTATCCTTAAAACTCTCTCTGCCAAAATCTGAAGGACCAAAGAAATGATTGGTCCCCAGAGGTTCTTCTTGGATCATAGCCCAGTATTTACAAGGGCTAACTGATGGGATGCTCACAGAATACATCCCCAGACAGGATCTGATTAACATGATGATTGAGAAAAAATGGCAGTGGTGGTCAGGGAATGTGTCTATTATATTGTGCTCTCCCAAGTGCTTAGTACAGTGTTCTTATCACAGTAAGCACTCAGTGAATATGATTCACTGACTTACTGACTGGCATGAGCATGTATGGTGGGGTAGCAGCTTAGGAGATCCTTGAAAGTCCTCAATCACTCTCCAATGGGCTCAGATTTGCATGGCAAGGCTAATCTAGAGTTCCAGGAGATTGGTCCCATCAGAGATCACTGTAAGGATCAGTACACACCAGCATCCAACAAGGGGTCCTGGGGAACCCTTCTCATCTATAACTATGGCTTGAGTACCAAGAGTCAACCCTCCCTGCTGGGCAAGTTCCCATGTAGGGTCTTATCCCAGAAACAGCAGTGTGCGTTTTGCTCTGGGCCAGGGTTCAAGTTCAGGCATGGTCCTTCTTGATGTTCCTATCCAGTTCACGCCTCTCCCTGCCAACTAACTCCATAAGCCACAATACTCCCAGTGACAGGCATGAAACTCCACTCCTAAGTGAGTTCAAAAACTATAGAGCACGGAGGGTTGCTTGGAGACAATAAGGATGGAAAAATAGAATTGGCAGCCTGAGTAGAGGGCAGAGTTAAAGCAGGCAACAATGAAATTGAGGTGGACAAGGTTGGTGTGATACCTCGATTTCCACCAGCAGCACTCTGTGACTCACGCACAGGAGCAAGAGTCAAAAAGTGATCTAGGGCTTTGGGTTAGTGGTATGAGATCAATGAAGGGAGAGGTGAGTGAGTGAGTTGAATTCAGTAGAGAGATTTGAGGTTGTCAATTTGGTCATCAAGGGAAGGTAATTTGCGAATGGAGACTAAATGAGGCATGATGACTTATTGGATGGAGTCAATAATTGGAGGTCTTTAGGACAGTGAGGGCAGAAAGTCAAATGAGAAGGTTGTGGTTGGATAGAGGGGTTTCACAAGTTTATGAGGGTAGAGACTGTAGTGACTGGAGACACTGTAAAGTTTATATAATATTCCCCTTTATCTCCCTTCCAAATTGCTATCATGCTGGTCCAAGCTCTTAACATATCCCTCCTTTACTACTACTTCATTATCCTCGATGACTTCCCTGCCTTCTCTCTCCTCACTCCAGTCCATTCTTCACTCTGCTACCTGGATGATTTTTATGAAAAATAATCACTCCTTCCCATCTCTCAAACCACCAGTGATTTACCACCTACCTCCGCATAAAACTGAAACTCCTTATTGTCTTTAAAACCCAAACAGCAGTTCTCCCCTTTCTACTTTACCTTGCTGATCTTCTTCGACAATCCAAACTACACAGCAACCTATTAACTGTATCTTTTCTATACTACTGCTGACACAAATTCTTCCTCTGGCCTGGAACTCCCTCCTCCTTCATATCCAACCAACTACCACTCTCTCCTTATTCAAAGCCCTACTAAAATCATGTCTTCTCTAAGGCACCTTCCCTGACTAGGACCCTATTTCCCTTATTTGTCCTCAGTCAGCTAATCAATCAATCATATTTACTGAGTGGTTTTGCTTCACGTCTGCATCACCTATGCTTTTGGATCTTTACTCCTTAAGCTCTTGATACTGCTCTCACCCACAGCACTAACCTACATATCCTAATACTTTCCCATTTACCCAATCTGTAAATTATTTAAAAGTCTGTACCCCCCTCTCATTATGGGTGAGGATCATGTCTACCAACTCTATCAACTCTCCAAAGTGCTTAATACAGTTGCCTGAACACAGCGAGTGTGCAATAAATGCCACTGATTGTTTCTAATCAGGCTCTGATTTCAAGGAACTACAGAGATGAATAGAACTGGGACAAAGTAGGAGAAAGAAGTTGATGCTGGGTCCAGGGACCTCTAAATAACACAGTGCAATTGTAGAGGTAAAAGACAGTATACAGATGTTAAAGAATTGATGATTCTTCTAAATACAATTTGGAACCTCCCTTGTGTTCCAAATTATTTTCTGCCTCTCTGAACTTTCTTTAACTTGGCCTTTTTAACTCTCTCTCTGTCACTCCCTTTCAGTTTTCTATCTTACTTCTGATGTTTAGGTTATATCAAAATATAACAAAATTAACATTCTTCATTATCAGCAACATTCATAGATAAAATATAAAGGGAACAAGAGGAAAAGCATATTCAGGGTCAAAAACACAGGTAGGAAGTTTGAATAAAATATACAAAATTATTGAATAATGACACCAATATAAACAAAAATCCTGTAGATGGCTTATGTGATGTCATGATACAATGATGTAGGGCTTAGACAGGGAATCCACTTTGAAGGAGCATGGATTTGGGGGAAGGTTTGAATGAGGGAATGATGTGGTTTTCTAATTTTAGTAGTGGCAGTAGTTCCAAGGGGGTGGAATCAATCAAAGATATTTACTGAGTGTTTACTGTGAGCAAAACACTGTACTAAATGTTTGGGAGAGTACAGTGCATTAGAGCTGGTAGATATAGGCCCTGACAGTCAAAAAGCTGACAGTCCACAGGGATAAGCAGATATTTCAATAAATTACAGTTAAGGGAAATGGGAGAGTATAAGGATACATACATAAATACTTTAGGGATGAGGGTGAGGTTAATATGAAGAACTTAACTGTGCATAAGTGACAAATAAGGGAGGGCAAATAAGAGAAATGAGGGGGAAAAAGTTTAAGCGATGAATTAAATGTGAGAATAAATAGTAAGGTACAATTAATATTCATTTATTAGTAGTTTAGTTAGTTAGTAGTTTGGGAATAGCCAAGAATGGGAAGGTCAGAAAGAGAGCCATGAGAAACACTGAATCCAAAGGTCAGGTATTTCTATCTGATGAAGAGAAAAACTACTTGTGGTTTTTGAGGAGGCGGGTATTGCAGGCCAAATACTCTACTCTCTCTAGAAATGTAAGATCATTATGGGCAGGGAACATGTCTGTTAATTCTGTTGTGTTCTCCCTAGGTGTTCATTCATTCATTCATTCATTCATTTGTTTATTCAATCGTATTTATTGAGCATTTATATTTATTGAGCATTTACTGTGTGGAGAGCACTGTACTAAGTGCTTGGAAAGTACAATTCAGCAACAAATAGAGATAACACTACCCAACAATAGGCTCATAGTCTATAAGTGGGGAGAAGACAACAAAACAAAAGTAGACAAGGCATCAATAGCAACAATATAAATAAATAGAATTCTAGATGTATACATATTATTAATAAAATAAATAAAATAATATGTACATATATACATATACAAGTACTGTGGTGCAGGGAGGGGAGTAGAGCTGAGGGAGGGAATTGGAGAGATGGGGGAAGGAGGAGCAGAGGAAAAGGGGGGCCCAGTTTGGGAAAGCCTCTAGGAGGAGGTGAGCTTTCAGTAGGGCTCTGAAGGGGGGAAGTGTGCTAGTTTGGCAGATGTGAGGAGGGAGGTCATTCCAGGCTAAACGTAGGACGTGGGCCAGGGGTTGGGGGTGGGACAGGCGAGAACAAGGCACAATGAGGCAGTTAGCAGCAGAGGAGTGAAGTGTGCGGGCTGGACTGTAGAAGGAGAGAAGGTAGGTGAGGTAGGAGAGGGCAAGGTGATGGAGAGCTCTGAAGCCAATAATGAGGAGTTCTTATAGGTTGATGGGCAACCACTGGAGATTTTTGAGGAGGGCGTTGACATGCCCAGAGTGTTTCTGTAGAAAGATAATCCGGCAGCAGACTGAAGCACAGACTGAAGTGGGGAGACACAGGAGGTTGGAAGGTAAGAAAAGATCTCAGAAAGTGTTTATATACTCTGCACATAGTAAGTGCTCAGTGAATGACATTGATTGATTAATTTGTAGTAAGCTCATCTCTTAGACTGTGAGCTTGTTCAGAGCAGGGAATGCGTCTACCAAATTGTTATATCATACTCTCCTAAGTGCTTAATACAGTGCTCTGCACACAGCAAGTGCTCAATAAATATGATTGATTGAAGGCAGAAATGTGTGGCAGTTGATGCTATACTCCAGCATAGAGGTGACGAGTGGGATTGGTCAGAGAGGCAGTCACAAAGTAGAGAAGTGTGGATGTAAGAAATATTGTAGAGCAGAAACTCATTGGATTTTTAGATCCATAGAAGGGAAGCAGTGTGGCTTAGTGGATAGAGCCCGGGCTGGGAGTCAGAAGGTCCTGGATTCTAATCCCAGCTCCATCACTAGACTGCTGTGTGACCTTGGGCAAATCACTTAACTTCTCTGTGCCTCAATTACCTCATCCGTAAAATGGGGATTAAATGTGTGAGCCCCACGTGGGATAACCTAATTACTCTGTATCTACCAGTGCTTAGAACAGTGCTTGGCACATAGTAAGCACTTAAATACCGTTATTATTATTACTATTATTATATTAATTTAGTAGTGCACTGAATAGCCCCTCAAGGTTAGAAAGAATTAATGAGCTTACCTAAAGGTGTAACTTGCTTCCAGAGAATAAGGAACTGGAGAATGAAACTCTATTTTTATTTGTATGCACTTTAAAATGCTACAGTTTTTGTTCTGATCCTCAAATTGCAACATTTTATAATAATAGTAATAGTAGTAGTATTTGTTAAACCCTTATTATGTGTCAATCACTGAGGTTGATATGACATAAATAAATCAGACCCAATTCCTGGCCCATATGGGACTACAGTTTAAGACTGAGGGATAACAGATATTTTATCCCCAATTTACACATGATGTGACTGTGACACAGAGAAGTTAAGTTATTTGCCTAAGATCAAAGAGCAGAGAAGTGATGGAGCTAGGATTAGAACCTAGGTCCTTTGATTCCTAGGTCTGTGTCTTTCCACCAGGCTATTCTGCTTCTGTGAGCCCTACAGGGGACAATCTGATTACCTTGTATTTACCCCAGTGCTTAGAAAAGTGCTTGGCACATAGTAAGTGTTTAACAAATATAATTATTATTATACTTTAGTTATGCAGTCTTTTTATTACCAAAGCACTCTCAAATTAATCACTTCATTTTTGCCCTCACAACAACCCTCCAGATAGGTTGGAAAGGCAGGTATTATCCCTATGATGAGAAAACTGAAGTTCAGAGAGGTTGAGTGACTTTCCTGAAGTCACACAGCAGGTGAGTTGCAGGGCTCAAACTTGAACCTGGGTCCTTCATCTAACACATCTGTGCTTTTGCACTACATCAACAGATTGTAGACACTTCATTTGTGATTCATCAAAACACTTTGAGAACATTTTAAAAAGCTTGAGAGCTACTTAGCTAAGGATTTGTAAATTATTTATCTTCAAGGGAATGGGAGTAGGCACCTCAACCCTGTTTCTGTGGACCTTTTTATCTTTAATTTAGTCTTTTACCTTAAATAAAGAAACATTTGCAGTGGCACAATTGAGATAATATAGATTCTAAGAACCAGAGCCCATGTCTATTGCAGGGTCCATTGCAGCTGTAGCAAAATGAGTATACTGTTGGGATTCTTTGGGAAATGTGTTAGACTTTCACGGTACTGTGAGACCTAAGGGACTTTAGTTCAGAGAATACGGTTCAAAAATCCTGGCTTGGATACAACCCAACCTATCTTGAGGTTCTATTTTGGATTCGAAATGAATTTAAATGTCTTGTATCACACAAAAAAAAACTCCCACTAAGTAAGTCTATTCTGCCTGTTCCACCATCACCACCAACTCACAAAGTGCGGAAAGGAGCTGTGTTTTTTTAGATTATTGAACTTTCATTTTTTCACACCTCCTTCACATACAGCTGGAGTGGCTTAAAGCCTCAGTAATAGGTTTGATTCATTGCTTGCCTCACTGATGCACTCAGATTTTTTTCATATTTTTAGATCTTTTTCACTGAGGGAGAGAAAACCTTTCAAGAGTTCATACTTGAGAGAGTTTTTTTTAATTATTTTAGTTCAGCAAACACTTTTATTCCTCCAGATATATTCTTATTAAAGTGGGGAAAGTATTAATGATCACTGGTTATTATGACATAATTTCAGTGATTCCCAGGGCTATACTTCTCAAACTAAACAAAAGTCTTTATCTGCATTTGCTAAATTTGTATATAATATAGCCTGTCATTAAATGTCAAGAATAATTTTCAAAAGTGATACATATAAGTACCTCTATTAAAATAAATAGGCCTTAATACATGTGTTTTGAAAGAATTTTATGTTATACGTTTCAAACAGGTTTTTTGCACACAAATTAGTCACCTTAGTGGGTTATTAAAGAAGGCTTCAATCTGTCTTCACTTCTGGTCATTAAGATTAGGAAAAATAAATATCTTCAGGAAACAACTGAAGTGCTGAGCTTTTATTCAATAAAAATTGAAATAAGGAAACCTTCTTTGTGTGTAGGAAAGTGCCAGTTGAATTCCCTTTTGGGTATAGAGGTGATTAAATGATTTGTTTAAGGTGAAGAGGAGGAGGAGAACATTAGTACCAAAACTCTGTAATGAACAGAAGTACAGAGTGTCAGAGAGGAAAAATAGCAAATATAGGGAAAGGCAGTTTGAACTGGTATTATTTTCATTTGTTATTACATGAACTTATTAAATACTGATGAGATCTCAGAGGTATCTATCTACAGTAAGAGCTAGAGGAAAAGCTCTGGGTTCTGGGGATAGATATGGACCAGGAAGCTGCAAGCAGGGGAAGGAGTGTTTAGTCTGTGAGCTTCTTGTAGCCAGAGCAAGGAGGGGAGTGGTAGCCTAGTCCTCGATGACCTCTATGCTTTTGAAGAGATGCCAAGCTTCAGGTGCTCTGAACTTAGTAAGTGCTCAATAAATACGATTGAATTGAATGAGGTGGCAGTTAGAGAGGACTTGGGGCCAGGAACGGAAGAACTAGAGGGCTTGAAGACTTAGAGGATTGATCTATATACCAGCTCTCCTAAAGTGACTCTAAAGGGCTCTTTAAGATGGAATTTAGGGCAGAGAGCTCCCAGTAATGTCACAAATTGAAATGAAGGTCTCCTGGAAGAGATATGATTTCAGAAGGATTTTGACGTTGTGATCTACAGGATAAAAAGGGGGGAGTTCCAGAGAGAAGAGAAACTGTGAACAAGTGGTTGGCAGTGGGACAGATGAAAATGAAGCATAGTGGAGAGGTTAGTTTGAAAGAAAAGAACAGTGCCAGTTGGGGTGTATTGAAAGAAGAGGATAAATAGGAAGAAAACAGCTGATGATGTGCTTTAAGCCAATAAGGAGCTTTTGCTTGTTGTGCAAACACTCGGAACTTACTGAGGAATGGGAAAGATGCACAGAACAATGTTTTAGAAAAATTCCTTAGGCAACTGAATGAAACATGGACTGGAGAGAGGAGAGACTGGTGTTAGGAAGGTTGAGTCACTTGATCAATCATTCAATTTATTTCAGTGCTTACTGTGTGCAAAGCACCGTATTATGCATTTGGGAGAGTACAGTATAACAGACACATTCCTGCCCTCACAGTCTAGAAGGGGAGACAGACATTAATGTAAAGAAATAGATAAATAAATTACAGATATATACATATGCGCTATGGGGATGGGGGGGAGGATGAATGAAGGAGCAAATAAGAGTGGCGCCAAAGGTAGTGAGAGAAGCGGAGAGGAGCGCTTGGTCAGGGAAGGCTTCTTTGAAGGACATGTGCCTTCAATAAGGCAATGAAGTGAGACAGCAATTATTTGTGTGATGAGTGAGGGAGGGTGTTTTAGGCCAGAGGTAGGGTTTGGGTGATAGGTTGGTGGTGAAATAAACAAGACTGAGATATAGTGAAAAGGTTAGCATCAGAGGAACTAAGTGTGCAGGCTAAGTTGTAGTAGGAGAGTAGGAAGGTGAGGGAGGAGGGGGCAAGGTGATTAAGTGCTTTATAGACAATGGTGAGGAATTTCTGTCTGATGTGGAAGTGGATGGACAACCACTGGAGTTTCTTGGTCTGAATGTTTTTGAAAGATGATTCGGGAAGCAGAATGAAGTATGACCTGGAGTGGGGAGAGGCAGGAAGCAGGAAAATCACCAAGGAAGCTGATACAACAATTAAAGTGGGATAAGATAAGTGATTGCATTAATGTATTAGCAGTTTGAATGGAGAAGGGGCAAATTTGGGTGATGTTTTGAAGGTAGAACTGACAGGATTTAGTTATGGCTTGAATATGTGGGTGGAACAAGAGAAGGGAGTCAAGGATATTGCCAAGGTTTTGGACTTGTGAGGCAGGAAGGATAGTGGTGCCATCAACAGTGATGAGAAAGTGAACTGAAGGACAGAGCTTGAGTGGGAAGATAAAAGGCAGTTTTAGCCATATTAAGTTTGAGGTGACAGGAGGACATCCAAGTAGAGATGTCTTGAAGGCAGAAGCAAATGCAAGACTGCAGAAAGGGAGAGAGATCAGGGAGAGAGATCACTGAATCAATCATTTATTGAGCACTTCCTATGTGCAGGGCACTTTACTAAATGCTTGGAAGAGTACAATACAACAGAATTAGCAGACATGTTCCCTGCCCATAAAGAGTACTTTCCAAGAACTTAGTACAGTGCTCTGCACACAGTAAGAGCTCAATAAATATGATTGAATGAATGAATAAGTGAATATAGGGGGAAACAAACATTAATATGAATGAATAGGTAGTTTATAACATTTAAATTGCAATATATATAAATTATAATATATGTTTGAAAGATATGTACATAAATTCTGTGGGCTTGTGGGTGGGACCAATTTTAAATGTCCGAAGGCCACAGATCCAAATGGAGTTGATGTGGGTGATCATTTGAATGGAGATGAATGAAGGGATTCTGGAAATTATGTGGAAGAAAAACCAAGAGGATTTGGTGACAAATTGAATATGGGGGTTGAAAGAGAGGAAGAAGTAAAGGATAAAAGTAATGTTTTGGGCTTAAAAGATGGGGAGGAAAGTGATGTTTTCCATGTAATGGGAAACATTTTGGGAAACATGGTGTAGGCAAAATAGTAGGGGAAAGGGAGTCATACGACTTGAGTTCTAATTCTACTTCAACCATTTATGCCTGTTGTATGACCTTAGGCAAAACACTTAACTTCTTTCTTCCTCTTATTATACCAAGGATTTAAAATACCTGTTTTTCCTGCCTTTTAGACTGTGATCCCCATTTAGTGCAGGTACTATATCTGATCTCATTATCTTATGTATCTACCAGTGCTTAGTACCATGCTATGCACATCCATCATTTTTATCTTTATTATGTGACGGTAAGGACTTTGAAGGCAAAGTAAGGAGCTCAATTTTGGAGACATCGAACTTGAGGTATTAATGAGGTATCTATATAGAGATGTTCTAAAGGTAGAGAGATGAAATTGTAGAGAAGAAAAGAGATCAAGGCTAACAAGGTGACTTCAGGAGTCATCATTAGAAATGACAGTTTAAACCAAGTGAACAAGTGAGCTCTCCAAGGGAGTGTGTGTACATTTAGAAGATGAGAGTGACAGTTAGGAAGGGATAGCAAAAAGGTTTGAGAGAGTTCAGCTAGAGGGGTATGAGGATAACCATTTCCCACTTTTCAGAGAAACCAAAATTGGGTAGCGTTTCCAGGACAAGTTAGTGATCCATAGTATCAGTGTAAACTGATACATCAAGAAGGTTTAGGTCAGAATAGAGTCCATTAGAAATGGGAAGAAGATGGTCATTGGTGACTTTGGAAAGAACAATCTCAGTGGAATAAAAGTGTGGAAACTGTACCACAGAAGTAGAGGATAAGCGGTGGCTGTAAAAGGTATAAATAGCTTGTTCAAAGTGTTTGAATAGGAATGGAAGGAGGGAGATGGGACAATAGCTGTATGGTGCAGTAGAGTTTAGAGAAGATTTTCTTTATGATAGTAGTGGGTGGATTACCTAGAAGATTTTCAAGATATAAAGTCTTATGGGCAAAGTTATTTTGGTTACAGTACCTGACAGCAGGTCTGAGCTCTCCAAAGTCAGCCCTCCGCCTCTCCCCTCCCCCCCACCAACCCTCTCCCCTACTTTTTCATCCTTCCCTGCAGTATCCTCAAAGGAGATCTCCTCCCTCCTAGCAAGTGCCACCCCCTCCACCTGCGCCTCGGACCACATTCCCTCTCACCTTATTAAAACCATCGCCCCTGCCCTCCTCCCTTCCTTAACTTCTATTTTTAACCACTCAATCTCCAATGGCTCCTTCCCCTCTGCCTTCAAACATGCCCACGTCTCCCCCATCCTAAAAAAACCCACTCTTGACCCCACTTCCCCCTCCAGTTATCGCCCTATCTCCCTACTACCCTTCCTTTCCAAAATCCTAGAACGAGTCGTCTACAATCGCTGCTTAGAATTCCTTAACTCCCATTCTCTCCTGGACCCCCTCCAATCTGGCTTCCGTCCCCTCCACTCTACCGAGACTGCTCTCTATAAGGTCACCCATGACCTCCTTCTTGCCAAATCCAATGGCTCCTACTCCATTCTAATCCTCCTTGACCTCTCTGCTACCTTTGACACTGTCGACCATCCCCTCCTCCTCCATACCTTATCTCACCTTGGCTTCATGGACTCTGTCCTCTCCTGGTTCTCCTCTTATCTCTCTGGCCGGTCATTCTCAGTCTCCTTCGCTGGTGCCTCCTTCCCCTCCCATCCTTTAACTGTTGGAGTTCCTCTAGGGTCAGTTCTTGGCCCTCTTCTGTTCTCCATTTACACTCACTCCCTTGGTGAACTCATTCGCTCTCACGGCTTTGACTACCATCTCTACGCAGATGACACGCAGATCTACATCTCCGCCCCTGTCCTCTCCCCCTCCCTTCAGGCTCGCATCTCCTCCTGCCTCCGGGATGTCTCCACCTGGATGTCGGCCCGCCACCTAAAACTCAACATGAGCAAGACGGAGCTCCTCATCTTCCCTCCCAAACCAGGTCCTCTCCCAGACTTCCCTATCACCGTGGATGGCACGACCATCCTTCCCGTCTCTCAGGCCCGCAATCTCGGTGTCATCCTTGACTCGTCTCTCTCGTTCACCCCACACATCCTATCTGTTACCAAGACGTGCCGGTTTCACCTTTACAATATCGCCAAGATCCGCCCTTTCCTCTCCACCCAAACGGCTACCTTACTGCTACGGGCTCTCGTTATTTCCCGGCTAGACTACTGTGCCAGCCTTCTCTCTGATCTCCCTTCCTCCTCTCTCGCCCCGCTCCAGTCTATTCTACACTCCGCTGCCCGGCTCATCTTCCTGCAGAAACGATCTGGGCATGACACTCCCCTTCTTAAACACCTCCAGTGGTTGCCTATCAACTTCCGCTCCAAACAAAACCTCCTCACTCTAGGCTTCAAGGCTCTACATCACTTCGCCCCTTCCTACCTCTCCTCCTTTCTCTCTTTCTACTGCCCACCCCGCACGCTCCGCTCCTCCGCCGCCCACCTCCTCACCATCCCTCGGTCTCTCCTATCCCGCCGTCGACCCCTGGGCCACGTCCTCCCACGGTCCTGGAACGCCCTCCCTCCTCACCTCCGCCAAACTAATTCTCTTCCCCTCTTCAAAACCCTACTTAAAACTGACCTCCTCCAAGAGGCCTTCCCAGACTGAGCTCCCCTTCTCCCTCTACTCCCTCTACCACCCCCCCTTCACCTCTCCGCAGCTTAACCCTCCTTTCCCCCCATTTCCCTCTGCTCCTCCCCCTCTCCCTTCCCATCCCCTCAGCACTGTACTTGTCTGCTCAACTGTATATATTTTCATTACCCTATTTATTTTGTTAATGAATTGTACATCGCCTTGATTCTATTTAGTTGCCATTGTTTTTACAAGATGTTCTTCCCCTTGACACTATTTATTGCCATTGTTCTTGTCTGTCTGTCTCCCCTGATTAGACTGTAAGCCCATCAAACGGCAGGGACTGTCTCTATCTGTTGCCGACTTGTTCATTCCAAGCGCTTAATACAGTGCTCTGCACATAGTAAGCGCTCAATAAATACGATTGAATGAATGAATGAATGACAAAATAAGAAGTGACAGCATTGAGTTTTGTCTTGTCAATGAAGATCTTTGATTATGGGAAGGGATTCCTGAGTACAGTGTAGCACGCGACATTGTTGCACTTCAATTAAATGTTACCCCATTAACACTTGGCAGAGCTGAAGTAATGCAGAGTCTTTATTAAATGCAACTGTGGTGCCAGAATTAAGAGAACCCACTGCTGTAGATTGTAATCTCATGCCTTCTAACCTTACCATGGTGGCTACAGCTTGGGATATAATAATATTTTTAAGTTCTTACTATAAACCAAGCACTAGACTGATTTCTGGGCGAGATACCAGATAATCAGTATGAGGGAGAACAGATATTAGACTGTGAGCCCATCATTGGGTAGGGATTTTCTCTATCTGCTGCCGAATTGTACATTCCAAGCACTTAGTACAGTGCTCCACACATAGTAAGCGCTCAATAAATACTACTGAATGAATGAATATTAATTACCACTTTACAGATGAAGAAACTGAAGCACAGAGAAGTGACCTGCCCAAGGTCACACTGCAGTTAGCTAGCAGAGATGGAATTAGTAAAACCCAGGCCCCTAGTTTCTCAGGTCTGTGCTATTTCATGCTGTTTGTAAGAAGGGACTGGTGTCACATCTTTCTAATATGGCTGCCACGCCTATACAATGTCAGAGGGATACTGGAGTTTATGTCACATAGTCCATGGTCCCTGTTTCTTGTTCTTTCTGATGCTCCACATGTACAGCAGCCATCTTTCATATTTCTCCAGAAATCCTCATCTCCTCTAGGGCTGAGGAGATGTCAGGAAACTTACTTGAGGAAAAGGGACTATTCTGGAGGAGGGAATGGGAATGCAGGCACTGGATCAAGAAGACTATATGCAACTATCCTCTCGTTTCTCAACTCCAGTCCCTGGTCACTGCTCAGGTATGACTCTAATGCTGCCCCCACCTACTATTTTATATTCTTCTGTCAGAGCATAGTCCTAGAAATGAAGCAGTTCTTTTCCAGGTTGCACCAGCAGCTGCTGGCTGAGTCCTAGAGAAGGACCAACTTGAAGAGTGGCATTTCTGTTGAGTTCCAAGCATGACCAGAAGAACTTAGATGACTTTCGGAGCTGCTATGTATCAGCTATGGCTGTGGATTTGGGATAACGAACTCTCATTTTTTTTCTTCTTTTGTGTGATTTCTCTGTCTCTCTCTCTCTCTGTCTGTCTCTCTCTGTCTTTCCCTCTCCCTCTCCCCCTGTTCCCGACAATACTTCTCCCGATAGTGAGCAACATAGGTCCTCATTTTCAAACTAATGAAGAGTAATAATAATGTTGGTATTTGTTAAGCGCGTACTAGGTGCCGAGCACTGTTCTAAGCGCTGGGGGACATACAGGGTAATCAGGTTGTCCCACGTGGGGCTCACACACTTTTAATCCCCATTTTACAGATGAGGGAATTGAGGCACAGAGAAGTTAAGTGACTTGCCCAAGTCACACAGCTGACAAGTGGCAGAGCTGGGAGTCAAACTCATGACCTCTGACTCCAAAGCCAGGTTCTTTCCACTGAGTCACGCTGCTTCTCCTGGTTTTAACCCCTGGACAGTGCCTTGAAACTTAGAAGAAATAACAACCATATAAGGGGGTGAGACAAAGATTAAGATTAAGACAACACCTGAGTCATTTCCATCAGCCCCAAATATATACCCAACTTTAGAACTTTCATGAATATGTTTATTTAGTTGTACATTTGACTAAATATTTTGATATATGTATACATGTTTATAGCTGGACTAATCAATATAAATATATATTGTCAGTTAAAGTGAGCTCCTTGGAGATAGGGAATACATCATTACATCTTTGTGTTGTGCTTAGTGAAGAGTAGTGCACCCAGTGTTCCTCAATAAATTTTATACTATATTAGTATGTCACCATAATGACACTGGAATTTCTGTGGTGGGTTTTGAGGTCAGGCATTCCTACTTAATGGATTCTTCCATTCCATTATCCAAACTATTTGACCATTCTAAGTTGACACTAGGCATGGAATTTTGGTTAATAAAAAGGAAATTCCTGCCAAAAAAAACAATGTTACCAAAAAAATGATTTCCTTATGTAAATACAGCAATTACTTATCTCCTGCCCCAAGTAAATTTAAATAATCTTTTGCTCCCCTAGGGAACATTTGGTTGCTAACTATTTTTCAACCTCATTTATTTTATGACACTCAGTTTATCTGCAAGTTTCACTTATTGTCTGATGGTATCCCAATGTGAGTCAATGGGATATTTTAAGGTTCAAAAAGGAGTTTAAATATCCCCACTAAATGATTCAGTATTTCTATGCCTCTCATTTCTGTCAAAATCAGCCTGTAGGTTAAACATTTATAAATACTTGGAAAAAGATGTTTCCTGAGGATGCCAAGCTAATGAAACATTAAAATATCCTATGAAACAGTCTTGTAAGACTTCTTGAAGATCAAAACAACATTTTAAGTTAAGTGTAAATGAAACCGAATAACACAGATTAAATTTCCCTTGAAATTTAGAAATATAAATAGGAAGGAAAAGGCATTCAATTCTTTCCAAACGTAAAAGAGTTTGAATTATTCCTCAGAAACTCAGGGATTTTCCATCTTCATCAAAAATGTTTCTCCCCTTTTTCCTGACTCTATTACCTCATCCCTAATATTTATAAAGGCACTCAGCAAAGCATGTTAACCAGACATATTCTTTGTTCCTACATAAATATAATGTATTACTCATTGCTCTTCAATAATTATTGGCCTGATTATCAAAAGTTCAGAGCTATGGATAAAATACTAATATGGGAAACTCCTCAGTAACATTTTTATTGACAATATAAATTTGGAAAGCAAATATATATGAGGAATAGATCCTCTAAATGAACTGAGCCTTATTTTTTTAGGCCAGATTTAATGAGAATATCCAGGCACCCAAAGAAGAGGGTGAACTTCCCTCTCTTTGTCAACCAGTCAATCATTCAGTCATATTTATTGATTGTTTATATTGTCTGCAGAGCACTGTAGATAGTGCTTGGGAGAGTATAAGCCCTTATGTACATATCCACAGAACTTATGTATGTATCTTTGAATTATATATTATAAATTACATAGTTATTCATATTAATGTCTGTCTTCTCCTAGACTGTAAGCTCATTATGGACAGGGAATGTGTCTGCTAATTGTGTTGTATTGTACTCTACCAATCGCTTAGCACAGTGTTCTGCATATACTAAATGCTCAATAAATGTAATTGACTGATTGATACCATATAATAGAGTTGGTATATATATTCCCTGCCCACAATGAGTTTACAGTCTAGAGGACTGTAAATTGTCATGACAACTAAGCTCAGCTTTTGTTATCAATAGTATGGCATGCTCACTCTATGCAGAGCATTGTGCTAAGCATTTGGGAGAGTACAGTAGTTAATAGGCATGGTTCTTGTCCTCAAGGAGTTTACAGTCTAGCAGGGAAGGCAGATGCTAAAGCAAATTACAGGTGGTTGGGATGCAAGAGAGTGTCAAGATATTTGCATACATGGGTGAGGGTGGAGATGTGACATACCCAAATGTTTATATGATACAGGAGCACTGAAGTAGAAGTTATGGAAGTTTGTGGAATCTAGCAGGATACAATCAGGGAAGGAGTGGGATTCTTACTGATTTTACTTTCCTGCTAACATAAAAACTTTGTTTTGACTAAAATATGTTTTTTTCAGGAAGGGAAGGAAGAAAATGAATCAAAAATGTATACAGCACTGCTAGTTCCCACCACTAAAAAGAGAAAGCAGCAAAGACTCGTGGAAAGAGCACAGGCCTGGGAGACAGAGAATTTTAATCCCGGCTCTGCCACTTCTGTATATGTATGTTGAGAAGTCACTGTATGACTCTGTACTTTAGTTTCCTCATTTGTAAAATGTGGATTAAATTCTAAGCCTTCCTATTTAGACTGTGAGCCCTATGTGGAACAGGAACTGAATCCAACCTGAGTATTTTGTATCTACTCCAGTGCTTAGAACAGTACACATAGTAAGCACTTAACAAACACCATAATTAAGGGGAGACTGAGTAATCTCCTGCTAGATTATATACTCCTTGGTTACAAAACATTTCTTTTTTACTATGGTTCTCTTACAAGCACTTAGCATGGTATTTTACATCAGATGGCACAATACTATTGATTTGACTGACCTAATAGTGTTGGTGTAATTGTACATAATGGCAGTCCCCTGTCCAGCAATCAAAACCTCGCTCCTACATATTTGATATTCAAACTTCTTAAGAAATGTTATGACCATTAATGCTATATTTATTTTTTGAATATGTATAATTTTCATTTTTTGAACAATTTATCATTTATGAATCCCACTGACTTTACTTCAGTCTTTTTCATTTCATATTTTTATTCAGTTATGATCTCACTCATGCTAATATGTCTACACACAAGATGTGTAAAGGCTCTACCTACTTAGAGTACTTTTGGAAGGTCATTTTATTTTTCCAACTAAGGAATGGGTTTTGAAAATGATTTCCTCCTTTCAGGTAATACCCCTTGCAAAATAATTTGAAAATGGAAAGCTTGCTATGCAATATTTTCACTAAACTCTAGTTTCTGCAATGCATTTTTGCACATGAATTTTGCTAATGCTATCAAGATTGTATTATATGCTATTATGTATTTTTATCATGTAATTTTACCAATTAGAAAATTACTATATCCAATGCACCTTAAACAACCAAAATTGATGTTCATTCAAACAAGGAGTTTCTAAAATGAGATTTTTGAAACATATTAAGAAGTAGCATGGCTTAGTGGATAGAGCACAGGCCTGGTAGTCAAAAGGATCTGCCACTACCAGCTCTGCCACTTGCCTGTTGTGTGACCTTGAGAAAGTCACTTAACTTCTACATGCCTTATTTAACTCACCAGTAAAATGTAGATAAGACACAGTCTCATGTGGGGCATAGACTGTGTTCAACCTGTTAGCTCATATCTAGCCCAGAGCTTAGTACAGTGCCTTGCACATAGTAAGCACTTAAACACCATAAAAATGTATCTAAAATGACTTTTTAAATGCATTCCCATTTGGTATTTTAATGTGCCTATGACTGAAAATGTTATTTTGGTTTGGACAACAACCCTCTTAATCATTTCAATTTATTTAGTACTTTTATGAGAGTTTTGAACTGCCCTGAACTTGGTATTAAAAGAAGGAGATTTCATTTTTACAGTGCATCATCATCAAATCAATAGTCATTCTTCATTATGAGTGCTTACTATATGCAGGGCACTGTACTTAGTGCTTGGAATGTACAATTCAGCAACAGATAGAGACAATCTCTGCCCAATAATGGGCTCACAGTCTAAACCGGGGCAGACAGCAAAACAAAACAGAACAAAACAAAATAATTCATCCACAAATCTAAAATTATTTTTCCTGTCTTTCCATTTCTCTGATATACCCCCAGCTGGATTTTAAAAAAATTAATTTCTCTACTTGATCACACATTGGTGTTTTTGTTTCATTATTAAAAAAGCCAAAACATTTTCTCTGAACAGTTGAATGAGATAAAATTATATTTGAGATGTCTCTCTGTTTTCACTTACAACCCAGTAGCTAGAAATCAGATTTTTGTTAATCAAAAAATAGCTGAAGTACAAGGAAAGGTGAAAGGAAAAATCAAAAAGGATATTAGCATGTATTGTAAGTCTCTTTGGGATTTACCAATTTCTTCTTTTGCTAGACACCCCAATTTGGGACTCTGTTAATGAAACAAACAAAAACAAAAACCCTCAAATCTCAATAGAAGCAGTAGAAGTAGCTTTTATTAAACACCCACTAAGTGCTATGTCCTATACTATGCTCTTGCAAAGTAAAGAATAATAAATTGATGCATTTCAGTCCATAAGGGGATTACACTTTAACTGGAAGATAAATATAAAACTTGTAAATATTCATTCATTCAATCATATTTATTAATAATAATAATGTTGGTATTTCTTAAGTGCTTACTATGTGCAGAGCACTGTTCTAAGTGCTGGGGTAAATACAGGGTAATCAGGTTGTCCCACGTGAGGCTCACAGTCTTAATCCCCATTTTACGATGAGGTAACTGAGGCACAGAGAAGTGAAGTGACTTGCCCACAGTCACACAGCTGACACACACCGCTTGTAGCTACTACCAATTGGATGGTTTAGTGAGGTCCTCAGATCGGCCCTGCCGGGAGACAGACAGGACCTGTATTCGAACCCATGACCTCTGACTCCCAAGCCCATGTTCTTTCCACTGACCTACGCTGCTTCTCTGAACGTTTATTGAGCATTTACTGTGTGCAGAGCACTGTACTAAGCACTTGGAAAGTACAATTCAGCAATAAATAGAGACAATCCCTGCCCACAATGGGCTCACAGTCTATAAGAGGGGAGACAGACATCAAAGCAATTAAATAGGCAACAATAGCATCAATATAAAATAAGTAGAATGATAGATATATACACATCATTAATAAAATAAATAGTATTATAAATATGTACATATATAAACACAAGTGGGGTGGGGGGTAGAGCAGAGGGAGCTAGTGGGGGCAATGGAAGGGGAAGAGGAGCCGAGGAAAAGGGGGCTCAGTCTAGGAAAGCTTCTTGGAGGAGGTGAGCTTTCAGGAGGGCTTTGAAGTGGGGAAGTGAGCTAGTTTGGAAGATATGAGGAGGGAGGGCATCCCCAGTCCAGAGGTAGGATGTAGGCCAGGGGTGGACATTGGCACAGGCATTAGAATCTCCACTGGCTGAACCCAAGGAATAATAAAAATGTTGGTATTTGTTAAGCGCTTACTATATGCTGAGCACTGTTCTAAGGGCTGGGGTAGATGAAGGGTAATCAGGTTATCCCATGTAAGGCTCACACTTTTAATTCCCATTTTACAGATGAGGTAACTGAGGCACCCAGAAGTTAAGTGACTTTCCCATAATCACACAGCTGACAAGTGGTGGAGCCAGGATTAGAACCCATGACCTCTGACTCCTAAGCCCGTGCTCTTTCCACTGAGTCAGCTGCTTCTCTCTGGACCCCATTCCCCACAACTATCAGGCTCCTGTTCCCCAGCTTGAGAAGGAGCATGGTGCAGTGGATATAGCCTGGGCCTGGAAGTCAGAAGATCATGGGCTCTACTCCCGGTTCCGCAACATGTCTGCTGTGTGACTGTACTCTCTCCGATTTCAAAGCCTTACTGAAGGCACATTTCCTCCAAAAGGCCATCCCAGACTAAGCCCCACTTTTCCTCAGCTCCCATTCCCTTCTACGTCACGCTGACTTGCTCCCTTTGCTCTTCCTCCCTCTCCCTGCCTCACAACACTTATGTATATATTTGTATTTTTATTTACTTGCATTTATGTCTGTTTATTTGTATTGATGTCTGTCTCCCCACCACCACTCCAAGACTGTGAACTCGTTCTGGGCAGGGATTGTCACTCTTAATTGTTGTATTGTACTTTCCCAAGCACTTGGTACAGTGCTCTGCACACAGTAAATGCTTAATACAGTAAAATGAATTGATTGATTGATATCTGACATACCATCTCTCTCCCCATCCTCAAAGTCCTACTAAGAACACATATCCTTCAAGAGGCCTTACCAGACTAAACCCTCACTTCCCTGTCTATACTCTACTTTCTACTTCGTCCATGCATTTGGGACTTTGGGACTTTACCTTTAAGCATTTTGATATTCACTCCTCCCTTAGCCCCAAAATACATACTACATACCTTTCTGTAAATAATTAATTGAGTACAAAAAAGTATTATACTCTTCCAAGACTTAGTGCTGTGCTCTGCACACAAGGCATTCAATATATATCATTGATTGATCAATTAATAGGAATTCCAATTAAATACTGTAATTGAGCCATTAATTTTCAATTTCTGAAAAATTTTGGGCTTGTAAAAGTGTCAGGCAATTTTCTCTATGGTCAAGAACAACTCCTTTGTGCCTGTAATATTCAAGAGTTACAGTTAAGAAGTTCTAAATTGGGTATCCTGTTTGTCATTCAGTTCTTTTGTGTCTCCTCCAGTATAGTTATGTTGAGACAAGCACAGCTTCAATGTTTTATTGAAAACCATTGGGTATAAAGCATTTGGGAGAATACAAAATAGAAAAAATGATATCTGCTGTCACTGAGCTTAAAATTCAGTGAGAGACAGGCACTTAAGAAAATTACAGATAGAGTAAGTAGTAGGGTATAATGTTTATAAAAAAACTTGGTAGAAAGCCCAGCTTTTGACCTGCTGCAATCAAGAAAGGAGTTCTTGTGTACAAGATGTGTTTTGCTCTCATTTTCTCCTATATGGCCGCATTTTGCAAGTGTTTAGTACAATGCTCTACATTGAGTAGGCCCTAAATACATATCATTACACTTAATTTGCCACTGAACGTACTTACTCTTTTCAGAACAATGTAGTAAGAACTTGGGAGACTAAAACTGAATAAGAGATTCAGTCCCTACTATCCTTTAAAGACCTTTCAATCTAATATTAAAATCTCCATATTCCCAGAAGAAACCCTGAAGTAACTCTGCACATTAAGTACATCCTGACCATCTCAACTAAAAGTGGTATTCTAATTGCCTAGACAAAACTCCTGAAGTGAAACTGTCCTGTCCAATGTGGGAAGCTGCTCCCTTAAAATAATGATGTATTTGTTAAGGGCTTACTATGTGCAAAGCACTGTTTATGATAGGGATGCAGTCAAAATAGGGTCAGCAAGGTTCAAAGGATGCTTAAAGTCAGTTCCCTATTGTGCATAACCCTTCCCCACTTCTTGCAGATATATCTACTGTAAATAGAATTTTTTTAACTGGTTGTTACAACAGTTAATAACAGTTGTAAAGAGAAAAAAAAAGTCTAACACAAACACATCTGAAGTGAGAACATTCAGAAGCATATGCACTAAGCCACCCATATTCTATAAAATGCCACCCACTTTGTTACCAAATTATGGATTGGCAAGTTATGAAGGAAATAGCCCATCACAAATGTGTTAAGGAGAGTGTTGAGGATATATTCCTCATTTAAAAAACCTAACTGTAGAATGACGATTTGTCAAGTGTAAGTGTAGTCTCAGAAGGAAAATAAAGACATGGAGCTGATGCTTCTCACCACAGCATAAGGTGTGAATTGACCTGACTATTATGAGCAGCTGGTAATTTTCCATAAACTAAGCTAATCATTAAAAACTAAATAACATATCATGTGAAGTTATATTTAAGAGAAATTTAGTGTCAATTTTGCAGTAATCCTTCTTTGACATTTGTATGTATAAAGTCAGAACACTCAAACCTTCCGTAATGTTTGAAGATATTTGAATACAGGCTGTTTATTTGAGGGTTATATGATACCTTGAAAATTAATTCTTCTGTATATGATTACTTTGCACTGTAGAACTACCTAGATGGACACTCAGACAGGAAGCTGAACATGTCACCCCCATCCTCAAAAGCCTCCCAAGACTGCCTATCCATTTGCACTTGAAACAGAAACTCCCTACTACTAGCTTTAAGGAACCCAATCAAGTCTCCTCCTATTTAGTTTCTTACATCTCCTACTACACTGTACTAAGTGTTTGGAAGAAAACAATATAACAGATTTAGTAAACGTATTCACTGTCTAACACCTACTCCTGGATTCCCTCTATAGTATATTTTCAAGACTGTATGCTCCTTGTGAGCAGGGATCAGGTCTACCAACTCTCTTTATATTGTCCTCTTCCAGGCGCATAGTAAAATGGCCTGCACAAGGTAAGTGCTCAATAAATATGATTGATTGACTGATTCCTCTGCTGCTGTGATCATGCCACAGAGTGCTATTTGTGGAAAACCTAGTACTATTCCGGGCTAATTCAACTTCTAACCTCCTAGCCTATTTCAAATGCTAACCTCCTCACTGTACCTCAATCTTGTCTTGCCACCAACTCCTCACCCCTGTCCTGTTTCTGGCCCGGAATGCCCTCCCTCGTCAAATCTGACAGAAAATTACTTTCCCTCCATTCAAAGCCTTATTGAAGGCATGTCTCCTGCAAAAGGCCTTCGATTTGTTCGTTCATTCAATCATTCAATCGTATTTATTAAGAGCTTACTGTGTCCAGACCACTGTAATAAGAGCTTGGGAAAGTACATTGCAACAGAGAAGAGTGACAATCCCTGTGCAAAACAAGCTTGCAAACTAGAGTGGGGGAGACAAACATCAAGACAAATAAACAGACATCAATTTAAATAAATAAAATTACAGATATATACTTAAGTGCTGGGAAAAGGAGGAAGATCAAAGGGAGCAAGTCAGGGTGATGTAGAAGGGAATGGGAGATGAGAAAAAGTGAGGCTTAGTTTGGGAAGGCCTCTTGGAGAAGATTTGAGTTCAGTAAGGCTTTGAAGGGGAGAAGTGCTGCCCTAAGCCCCCTTTTCTCTTTTCCCACATTCTTCTGAATTGTACTGACTTTTCCCTTTGTTCATCCCCACTCTCAGTCCCACAGCTCTTATGTACATATAGAGAAGCAATGTGGCTTACTGGAAAGAGCACAGGCTTGGGAGTCAGAGAACATGGGTTCTAATCCCAGCTCTGCCACTTGTCTGCTGTGTGACCTTAGGCAAGCCATTAACTTCTCTGGGCCTCAGTTACCTCATCTGTAAAAATGGTTATTAAGACTGTGAGCCCTATGCGGGACAACCAGATTACCTTGCATCTATGCCAGCACTTAGAACAGTGCATGGCACATAGTAAGCATTTAATAAATACCATAATTATTGTATCTTTAATGTATTTATTTATATTAATGGCTGTCTCCATCCCCTAGCCTCTAAGCTCATTTTGATCAGGGAATGTTCCTGTTTAGTGTGTTACTGTACTCTCCCAAGTGCTTAGTATAGTATTCTTCACACAGTAAGTGCCCAACAAATATAAGCTTGCAAAAACTCTGCCCTCTTCTACACGGTGACAACAATACATTTCGTCATCCTCATCCATGCCCATTTTCCCAACAATTCTTTCAGAGTCTTAACTCCTTCCTGAAACCCCAATGCCCCAATCTGTGCTCTTTCCAGCCCCTGAAGATTTTGCAAGCTCCTTTGTTTATAAAATAAGATTCATCAACCATAAACTTCCTAAAATTAACCCCTTACCTTGTCCTTTCCTACCCACTCCACATCCATTCTTCATCCTTCTCAGTCCTCTCTTAAAAGGAGATCTCATGCCTGGTTTCAGTCATTCATTTATTCAATCATATTTACTGAGTGCTTACTGTGTAGAGCACTGTACTAAGTGCTTGGGAAAGTACAATAGAGCAATAGAGACAATCCCTGCTCACAATTAGCTCACAGTGATTAGGGGGGGAAACAGACATCAAAATAAGTAAATAAGCATAAAGACATCAATACATCAGTACAACTAAACAGACATTAATATAAACAAATAAAATTACTAATATATACATAAGTGGTGTGGGGCGGCGGGGGCGGTGGAGAGCAAAGGGAATAAAACACAGAAGGGAGTGGGATTTGAGGAAAAGTGGGGCTTAGTCTGGGAAGGCCTCTTGGAGGAAATGAGCCTTCAGTAGGTCTTTGAAAGATGGGGAGAGTGGTTGCGTGGAAGATTTGAGGAGGGAGTGAGTTCCAGACAGAGGTAGGACATGGTCCAGGGGTCAGCAGCAAGACAGGTGAGATCGAGGCACAGTGAGAAGGTTAGCACCAGAGGAGTTTAGTGTGCGGGATGGGTTGTAGAAGAAGAGAAGGGAACTGAGATAGGAGGGGACAAGATGATGGAGAGCTCTTAAGACAATAATAAGGAGTTTTTGTTTGCTACTGATACACAGGTGGATAGGCAACCACTAGAGATTTTTAGAAGGAGGGTGACAAGCTCTGAGCATTTCTGTAGAAAGATAATCTGGGCAGTGGAATGAAGTATGGATTGGAGTGGGGAGAGGCAGGAGGTTGAGAGGTCAGAAAGGAGGCTGATGCAGTAAACTAGGTGGGATAGCATGAGTGATGATTTTAAAATCAGGTCTCTCTACATGTTGTTTTCTCCGACCCCTAACTAATGCCTTGCTCAAACCTGCACCCTCTGCCTGGAACTTCCTTCCTTACCATGTTTGACAGACCACACCGATTTTCAAAGCTCTTCGGAGATGAAATTTGTGAGATCTTCCCTAATTAAATTCTAGCTTCTCTACCGTATATACTCCAATTTCCACACTATCCCTTCATCACCATTTGGAACATTATGTACTGCTGATCTTATATATTCTATTACTTCCTTCTGTCTGTAATGTATTTAAGAGATTGTCTTCCTCCTTTAGTAGTAAATAAGTTTATGTCTGTCTCTGGAAGATCTTTATAGGCAGGGAATTTTTACCTCTTTATTCTGTATTTCCCAAGTACCTAATACAGTGCAGTACATGGAGTGGATGCTCAATCAATTCTACAAGCACTTCAACTACTACTACTACAATGTAATTCCCTTGAGGACAAGAATCACGTTTTCTAAATCTGCTGTCTCATCTTGTCTTATGCTGCTGAGTTGTCTCCAACTCATAGTGACTTCAAGAACATCTCTCCCAGAATGTCCCATTCTCCATCTGCAATCATTCTGGTAGTGTATCCATAGAATTTTCTTGGTAAAAGTACGGAAGTGTTTTATCACTGCCTTCTTCCACACAGTAAACTTAAGTCTCTTCCCTTGACTTTCTCCCATGCCACTGCTGCCCAGCACAGGTGAGTTTTGAGTTGTAGCAGATTGCCTTCCACTCTCCAGCCACTGCCCAAGCTAGCAAAGGAATGGGTATGCCTCTGCTTGAGTCTACCTCCTATAGCCGAATCTGATAGAGTACCGAAAACTCTCCAGGTGCCATCCTGAGATAGGTAAACCTGCTGTATTCTCTAAATGCTTAGTAAAATACTTTGTACACGTAGGTGTCCAGTATATGCTATTGCTGGAATGACTGATAGGTTTGTTTGCCTATGTCTGTCTGGATCCATAGAGATCCATAATTTGTCTTTGTTCTTGCAGCCATAGTGTTGGCACATATGACGTTAGTATTAGGCCACTTTTGCTCTATACATCAGAAGTTTGTTTGTTTGATGTTAAGTACTTACTACTGTCAAACACTGTTCTAAGAGAAGCAGCATGACTCAGTGGAAAGAGCCCAGACTGGGGAGTCAGAGGTCATGGGTTCAAATCCCGGCCCTGCCACTTGTCAGCTGTGTGACTGTGGGCAAGTCACTTCACTTCTCTATGCCTCAGTTACCTCATCTGTAAAATGGGGATGAAGACTGTGAGCCTCACGTGGGACAACCTGATGACCCTGTATCTACCCCAGCGCTTAGAACAGTGCTCGGCACATAGTAAGCGCTTAACAAATACCAACATTATTATTATTAAGTTCTGGGGTAGGTTCACGTTAATTAGGTCAGGCCCAGTTCCAGTCCCACATGTCACTCAAAGTTTTAAATATGAGGGAGAACAGGTGTCAAATCCTCATTCTACAGTTGCTGAAACTGAAGCACAGAAAAGGTAAGTGACTTATAAGCAATTGTCAGAGCTGGGATTAGAACCCAGGTCATCTGACTTTGAGGCCCATGCTCTTTCCACTAGGCCATGCTGCTTTCCTAGTTGATCAGCTAGTTGCTTAACTCTCTGGGCACATTATGATCTAATGCTAGAGAGAAGTCTGTTGGAGAGGAGAACATTTCTAGAAGACAAATCATGCATCTGCATCAATGTGTTGTCCTTCCCCAGAAAGTTTTGAAGAAGACGTAAAAAATAAGAAAATATTTTAAAAAATGAAAAGTAGTAATCAATAAATGTAATGGTATTTTTTGAGTGCTTCGGAGAGTACAACATAGTAGAGCTGGTAGTTATGATCCTTGCCTTCTAAGAGCTTCCAGTTTGCTAGTAAAGATAGCTATTAAAATACATTACAGAGATGGGAGAAGCCTCCACCCCCTCTGGATTACTGTTGGGCAGATGTGTGGCAGAGAAAATATTACACTCCACTGAGATTTTTTCCTTAGGAGATGAAAGCTAGGGCCACTGTGTTGTGTGCAATCCACCAAAATAGAACTGAAATTAGTGATTATCCTAAATCCAATATCATTCTAAGTCCATATGAGATTAAAAACTCCCATCAGGACACAGTTAAGAATTCTGGGTAGGCCCCAGGAAACATAGCTGAACCAGACTCCAGTCAGTGGGTTTATCAAAGTAGGGATTTAATTAGTAGTACAAATGGGAAAAACATCACAATAGAAAATTATAAAGTCAAGAATGCAAGGAAACACAGCTTCTGAAGTTTAAGGCTTTAAACATTACATTTAGGATTTGATTAACAGAACTCATATTGTCAGGACATGCATTTTGCCTGAAAACTCTGCTTGAAGACTGAGAAATAGAGTTTAGGGTAAGATAACCACTATATTCAGATAACCATAAAATTAACTCACCCCACCTCCCGTTTTACTTTAGGTATAGTTTAGGTAGAGAAAAATGAATTTACTACATAAAAATCTCTTCTGCCTGGGTCTCAGGTGAACAGGTAGCATGACCTCATAGCCATTAGGAGGCTACCAACTGCCTGACTTCCCTCTACTTTGATCTCAGGAGAATATAACTCTGCCTCCTAGGAAAACAGGGTTTTAGTTTTTCTTTTATTGCAAAGGCCAACCCACATTCAGAATATTTCAATTGATTTTGGGGGCTCTGTCACCCGTCGCCGGGGACAGGTTCTTTCGGAATCGGCGTGGCAAGAGAGAGAGAGGCTGGGGATGGAAAACCTGAGTTTGTATAAAATTTATTCCGTGGGGTGAATTGAATTAATTAGTTATTTAGACGCGACAAATCGGCCTTCCCCTTTGGGAGAAATATGGTCTTAAAGCTTCCCTTTTGGGAGGAATACGGTGTTAGACCTTCCCTAACGGGAGGAATACACTGGTATGTTACTCGCGTGTGGGCAGACACCCGGGCCCACCCAGGCAGAGCTCACCTATGGTTTACTCGCACGTGGTGAGGCGGCTAGTTCCCACCATGTGTGCACCCACCCAGGAGGAATCCACCTTTGCCTTAAATACGCTTATGTGTTAAATACAGTTATGAGTTACATACACTTATGCATTAAACCCACTTATGCGTTACCCACTATGTGTTACTCACACTTGGTGAGGCGGATAGCTCCCACCCTGTTCACATCCCACTTGGAAGGCACCCACTTAGGCATCAAATCCACATATGTCTACTCGCACTTGGTGAGGTGGCTAGCTCGCACCATATTTTCATCCCACTCAGGAGGCACCCACTTAGGCATCAAATCCATTTATGTGTTGCTCGCACTTGGTGAGCTGGCTAGCTCCCACCCTGTTCATGTCCCACTGCAGAGGCATCCACTTAGACATCAAATCCACTTAAACGTTACATATCCATGATGATGATCTGGCTTCCAACCCCACGAGTGCTCAGCTGGACGGGACACTCAGCCATCCCACAACTCCTCACTTGGTGTAGGCAGAGCGGCCTTCTCATGCTCTGGACAGAGGCGACCTGCAGCTGGCTGATGCAAGTCCAGTTCCTCTGCACAGAAGTTTAGAGGTGGCAGGTATTTATCACCTGTGCCCTTAGACCATTCCAGCTTCCAGCATCAGTTTATTCAATCTCTGCCCTCCCCCTCCTCCCTTCCTAATTTGATTGGCACGGGGACGAGGGACACTTTCTGTATTCCCAGTTTGGGCTGTCAATCTGGCAGTTTGGGTTGTGGGGGTGGTAGTCCACCCTCACTTCCAAGTTCCGCCTGCTGGCTCAGGAGGTCACGAGATAGCATTTGACCTTGAGATGGTTGGTACCCCAGGGTCACCTTGGGACAGACTCCCAGAATGTCTCAAACAAATCTGGTGGAAGATTTTATTTTTTTCCAAGCACACGATTCTTCTGCCTAAAAAGGGAGAAGAAAAATAGCAAGAATTTTAACATGGAAAATACACTGAACTTAAAAACCAGGTTACGAAAGGAAAAACTGGGCAAAAATGAAGAGTAAACATAAGGAGAAACAAAAGATGAGGCAACAAGTAAAATATAAGCTCATTTTGGGCAGAGAACATGTCTGCTAATTTTGTTTGTATTATACTCTCCCAAACATTTAGTACAGTGTTCCATATATAGTAAGTGCTCAATAAATATGGTTGATGAAGAAGGGACTAAGCAGAATGAAAAGGAAAAAGTCATAGACTATTGATAAATACTTAATAGAATCTGTAATACAGTGCAAAACTTGTTAGTTCTCAGGCCCAGTGAAGCAAAGGCCTGAGACTGGAACCAATAACTGAGTGGTGTCACTTCTTAGGTGTCTGTTTAGCTTGTCATAGGATGGGCAATCCTCATCAAAAACTTTGAGTCCCTCAAGAGACAAAGTCCATGTCTAATTCCACTTATAGACTTTTTTCCAGGACTTAGTATAGTGCTTTGCAAACAATAAGCACAATAAATACTATTACTGCTCTCCCAAGTACTTAGCATAGTGGTCTATACACAGTAAAACTCAATGAATGCCACTCAATAATACTACTAATCCCCCAAACACCTGGATGAAATAAATGGTTTTGTTAGACCCTTGAGGGGGAAAGTTATCTTCAAACCTTTCCTTTCCCTTTCTTCCATGCCCACATCCCATAGTGATCTGTGGATACTTGCTAACGAGTAATACAGTGGTCTGATGATTTATTGATTCCATAAATAATAGTCATGAATTAAGGTAGGTTTGGAGACTCTCACCTAACTAAAATATGAAAATGAAAATCGTCACCTATGGTATTTGTTAAGAACTTAATATGTGCAGAGCACATTACTGAGCTCTTGGGGAAGTACAACAGACACATTCCCTGCCCATAACAAGTCTAGAGGAAATAATGGTGATTGAATGAATAAAAATAAATCCATATGAAAGAGATTATTAATTTTTAAATGTAATTTTTAAAAGGCTTCAAGCCCATCTAAAACTATCTTACTCATGTAGAATGTGTTTTTTCTGTACCTGTCCCCTGATTTTGATGGGTGCAAAAATTCTCTTCTTCAGTACAGTGTGGTATTAACAAAATGTAATTCTAATTTACAACCCTTTTTCCTCATTCAATATAATGTACCCGGCCAAATCAAGAATGTTTTAAGTAAAATATAAATATTCTAAAAAATTATAAAATAATTTGAGTTCATCTGTATGAAATTAGTTACTTTCTTAGTCAATCAAAATTGGCAGTTTAGTACTGCTAGGGCAAGGCCTGGTCATGTTCCTGCAATATCCATTTTAAATCTACAGGAGTCATTTGTGGGAACAGAAACAAAGTCTTTGCAACTGAATGTTGTCACAAGATCAATATCTCTGAATCTATGTTTTGGCTTAGGCTCAGGATTTTTGAAACCATTAAAAGACCATTATTCTATGACAATGCTGTAATCCACTGGTATGCATTTTTAATTTTAAATATCAGTACAGTGCATTTTCTTCTACTTCTGTTACATGAATGATTTTTGCATTAATATTCTTCCTGTGAAAAAATCATTATATAGCTTCCTGATGTTTGTTTTGAGACGAAAAACAATTCAAAATGATTCTTGAAAGGATCCGTGTAGCAACCCAATGTATAATACTTCTTAGAATTAGCACAATATAGCCATGGAAATCACACAATCAAACATAAGGCCAGAAGAGATCTCGAGAGATCCATTAGTTCATCCCCAGCATTCCCTTACCAATACAGTGCTAATTCCTAAAGGGCATCTTTCGCTGCTGTTCTGTACTATTTTTAGTAATGTAAGTTATTTCCTTTACCTACTTTACAATACAGCGCCACATTCAATTAATCTTACTGCAATTACTTTCACCTTGTTGTATGTGTTATCATTTATCACTTAGTAGTACTGGCAATAAGCTTAAAGTTTCACAAGATATGGTTCCTCTACCATTCTTTTTTAAAGGTGTTTTTCCATAGACAAAGTGAAAAGTTGAAGCAGTCACCCATATCACTCAAGCAAAATCTTTTCCATTAAATAGTGTAAGGAATTATTCTTATGCTGTTGAGTTGTCTCTGACCTATACTGCATGAACACATTTCTCCCAGAATGTCCCACCTCCAATGCAGTCACTCTGATAGTGTATCCATAGAGTTTTCTTGATAAAAATATGGTTTATCATTGCCTTCTTCCAGGGAATAAACTTGAATTTCCACCCTCTACTGTCTCCCATGCTGCTGTTGCCCAGCAAAGGTGAGTGTTTTCTTGTAATAGATTGCTTTCCACTCATTAGTCACTGCCCAAGCTAGGAATAGAATGGGTATGCCTCAGCTTGACTCTCCCTCTCCTAGCCAAGACTGGTAGAATATACTGGAAACTTTCCAGGTGCCATCCTAACAGAGTCTTCTAATTTATAGACATTACAGAGTAATTATAAATGCCTCTACATTTCCATTGTTTGTGGAAATGAGCAAATGAGATGCAAACATTGATCTTTGTGGGCAGGGAATGTGTCTTCCAACTCTATTATATTGTACTCCCCAAAACTTTTAGTACAGTGCTCTGCACATTCATTCATTTATTCAATTGTATTTATTGAGCACTTACTGTGTGCATAGCACTGTATTAAGAACTTGGAAGAGTACAATATAACAAGAAACAGGCCCATTTCTGCCCACAACAAGCTCAAAGTCTAGTAAGCATTCAATCGGTTCCATTGATGATGATCTAATGATGCTGATGCTCTATAACAGTAGGTTTTGAAGGAATACCATTAATGATATCCATGTAATAATAATAATAATAATAGTAGTATACATTAGGCACTTACTATTTACCAAGCAATGGGGGAGGTACAAGACAAAGTAGTCAATGGCCCCTGTAAAATCTAAATGTAAATGTCTAATGTAAAATCTAAGTAGGGAATTCTGTTATTTTATTAACATTTTAAAGATGAGAAAATTGTCTACCAAGAACTCAACTGACTTACCCTAGCTCAACAGCAGACCAGTGGCAGAACTGGAACTATAACCTGAGTCACCTAAGTCAGCAACTTTTTTTTGTTGGTTCTTTTTTTCGAGGGGTGGAGCAGCACTGCTTGTTTTTATGCTATCTGTAAAGTGTTTACTATGTGCCAGGCACTGTACTAACCAGGGGGTAGATACAAGCTAATCAGGTTGGACACAGTCCAAGCCCCACATGGGGGTCACAATCCCAACCCCCATTTTACAGATAACCAAGGTAAGCTTTTTATGGGCAGGGAATGTGTCTAAAAACTCTGTTATACTGTTCTCACCCAAGCACTTAGTACAATGCTCTGCATACAGTAAGCACTCAATAAATACAATTGAGTGATTGATTGAGGCACAGAGAATTTAAGTGACTTGCCCAAGGCCGCACAGCAGACAAGTGGTGGAGAAGGAATTAGAATCCAGTTCCACTTACTCCCAGGACCATGCTCAATCCAGTAGGCCACACTGTATCAGTTGAAACTGTTCAAATGAATTGTTTACACACTCTTCCTTCACTTCCTCTTCCAAAACCCTCCCTTTGACCATTTACTCCACTGAGATAATAATAATAATAATGTTGGTATTTGTTAAGCACTTACTATGTGCAGAGCACTGTTCTAAGTGTTGGGGTAGATACAGGGTAATCAGGTTGTCCCACGTGAAGCTCACAGTCTTAATCCCCATTTTACAGATGAGGTAACTGAGGCACAAAAGAGTTAAGTGACTTGCCGACAGTCAAACAGCTGACAAGTGACAGAACCGGGATTTGAACCCATGACCTCTGACTCCCAAGCCCAAGCTCTTTCCACTGAGCCACGCTGCTATGTCACTGATAAACCTCCTTCTAGCCAAATCCACTCAGCATTGCCTGGTGAATAGAGCACGGTCCTGGGAGTCAGAAGGTCATGAGTTCTAGTCCCAGCTCTGCCACTTGCCTTTCTGTGTGACCTTGGGCAAGTCACTTTACTTCTTTGGGCCTCAGTTACCTCATCTGTAAAATGGGGTTTGAGAGTGTGAGAGTGTGGAGTATCCACCCCAGTGCTTACTAAAGTGCCTGGTACATAGTAAGCGCTTAACAAATGCCATAATTATTCTAAGTGCTTAGTACAGTGCTCTGAACACAGTAAGTACTTAATAAATTTGATTCAGTGAAACTTCCTCAAGGTACAGGCTGCTTTTGCACTGTGGACTATCGCTTTCTTCTGGAAATCCTATATAATTTTGTCACCATCCACTCCTGATTCTCTTTATTCCTCTCTAGCTAATCCTTCTCAGTTTCTTTGTAGGTCTTTTCTCCATCTCCTATTGCTTATCTCTGGATGTCCCTAAAGATTCAGTTCTGGATCCCCTTGTAATTTTAATTTTCACTTACTCCCTTGAAGAGCACCTCTGCTTATACAGCTTCTACTACCACCTTGATGTGATTTACTCCCGGTGACATTATCAGGAGGTTTCAGCCATAATCCTGTTTGAAAGAGTCCCTGGAAACACTATAGGGAGTGTAAGGAGCCTGGTCAGCTACCTCTGGGTCCTAAAATCCTCCCATTACTTATTGGGACATACTATTCACTGTTCCCCAGTTCCCTGCGCATTCCCTTACTCCCACCACTTTACAGCTGAAGACATCTCACCGAGGCCTAGAGGTCATCAGGGCCTACCTTGCAGGAGGCCCACGAACAAAACACTCCCACCCACAGCTCCCCAGGGCACATGTGTGCGTGAGGTCCCAGAGCTTTCATTCATTCATTCAATAGTATTTATTGAGTGCTTACTATATGCAGAGCACAGTACTAAGCGCTTGGACTGTACAATTCGGCAACAGACAGAGACAGTCCCTACCCATTGACAGGCTTACAGTCTAATCGGGGGTGACAAATGGACAAAAGCAAGGCAACTTAATCACGATAAATAGAATCAAGGAGATGTAAACCTCATTAACAAAATAAATAGGGTAATAAAAATATATACAAATGAAGGAACTGAGGCAAAGAGAAGTTAAGTGACTTGCCCACAGTCACACAGCTGACAAGTGGTGGATCCGGAATTCGAACCCATGACCTCTGACTCCCAAATCCAGACTCTTTCCAGTGAGCCACGCTGCTTCTCTAATAATAACAATAATGTTGGTATTTGTTAAGCGCTTACTATGTGCAGAGCACTGTCTGTCTGTCTCCCCTGATTAGACTGTAAACCTGTCATTCCAAGGCTTACATTCCAAGCGCTTAGTACAGTGCTCTGCACATAGTAATCGCTCAATAAATACTATTGAACGAATGAATGAATGTTCTAAGCACGGGGGTAGATACAGGGTCATCAGGTTGTCCCATGTGGGGCTCAAAGTCTTAATCCCCATTTTACAGATGAGGTAACTGAGGCACAGAGAAGTTAAGTGACTTGCCCACAGTCACACAGCCGACAAGTGGCATATCCAGGATTCAAACCCATGACCTCTGACTCTGGGCTCTTTCCACTGAGCCATGCTGCTTCTCTCTAACTTCCTCTAGACTGTAATCTCATTATGGGCAGAGAATGTGTCTGCTAATTCTGTTGTATTGTACTCTCTGAAAGGCTTAGAATATTGCTCTGCAGATAGTAAACACTGATTGATTGACTAACAATAATAATAATTGATTTGTAAAGTGCTTACTCTCTGAACTTTACAAGTACTGAAGTACATACAAGGAGATACAGATTGGGTACAGTCCCTGTCCCACATGGGGCTCACAGTCTAAGTCTAAGAACAGGCATTTAACCCCGATTTTATACATGAGAACACTGAGGCACAGAGAAGTTTATTCATTCATTCATTCATTCATTCATTCAACAGTATTTATTGAGTGCTTCCTATGTTGGTATTTATGGCTCTTATGGCTGTTATGCTGCGGAGTCATCTTGGACCCATAACGACTCCATGGACACATCTCTATCTGCAGTCATTCTGGTGGTGTGTACACAGAGTTTTCTTAGTAAAAATATGGAAAGTATTTACCAATGCCTTCTTCCACGCAGTAAGCTTGAGTCTCCGGCCTCCAACTCTTTCCTGTGCCACTCTGCCCAGCACAGGTGAGTTTTGACTTGTAGCAGATTGCCTTCCACTCGCTAGCCGCTGCCCAATTTAGGAATGGAATGGGTCTGCCTCTGCTTGACTCTCCCTCCCATAGCCAAGGTTGGTAGAGGATTGGAAACTCTCCTGGGGCGATCCTAAGAGGGGAGAGATGAGCTTTCAAGTTTCCATGCACAAAGCCTGTTTAGGGCTAACTGCCACAGCTCTGCTGTAGGGCGATATGTCACTGGGTGTTTGCCAGGGAAGCCCCTTAGGTAGCCCCTGGGGTCTTGGTTGATCACTTGGTTGGCTGTTTTCAGAGCACTATATTGGGGCAAGTACTTTAGTAAGCAGTTTTTTTTTCTCTTTTGTGGTATTTGTTTAGCGCTGCCAGGCACTGTACTAAGTAATAATAATAATAATAATGTTGGTATTTGTTAAGCGCTTACTATGTGCCGAGCACTGTTCTAAGCGCTGAGGTAGACATAGGGGAATCAGGTTGTCCCACATGGGGCTCACAGTCTTAATCCCCATTTTACAGATGAGGTAACTGAGGCCCAGAGAAGTTAAGTGACTTGCCCACAGTCACACAGCTGACAAGTGGCCGAGCCGGGATTCAAACTCATGACCTCTGACTCCAAAGCCCGTGCTCTTGCCACTGAGCCACGCTGCTTCTATAATGTTGGTATTTGTTAAGCACTTACTATGTGCCGAGCACTGTTCTAAGCGCTGGCGTAGACATAGGGGAATCAGGTTGTCCCACGTGGGGCTCACAGTCTTAATCCCCATTTTACAGATGAGGGAACTGAAGCACAGAGAAGTTAAGTAACTTGCCCACAGTCACACAGCCGACAAGTGGCAGAGCTGGGATTCGAACTCATGAGCCCTGACTCCAAAGCCCGTGCTCTTTCCACTGAGCCACGCTGGTACTGGGGAAGGTACAAAAAATAAAAAAAAAAATAAATGTTGGTATTTGTTAAGTGCTTACTATGTGCAGAGCACTGTTCTAAGCGCTGGGGTAGATACAAGGTAATCAGGTTGTCCCTCGTGAGGCTCACAGTCTTCATCCCCATTTTACAGATGAGGTAACTGAGGCACAGAAAGGTGAAGTGACCTGCCCACAGTCACACAGCTGAGAAGTGGCGGAGCCGGGATTCGAAGTCAATCAATCGGATTGGACCCAGTCTCTGTCCCACAGGGGACTCCCAGTCTTAATCCCCATTTTACAGATGAGGTAACCGAGACAGCCTCGGTCATCGTTCGGTCAGGAACCAACATGGAGGCAAAGTCCCAACCGCAGATTTGCCCCACTTGAGGCCCTGGGGAGGAGCGAGAGGGGCAGTAACCGGCCCCCTAGGGACCTGATGCTCCTCCCAAAATGCAGATCGTTAAGGCTCAGGTTATTCAGGCAACGAACAGGTTCCTCAGCCCTTTGAGCACAGAAAGGATTTTCTTTATCCTAAACTATCAAGCTGAACCTCTCTCAGACTATCCTCTTTACCCCTCATCCCCACACTCACACATACCATCATCATTTAATTTCCATTGTGTAGTGGATGGACAGGATACCTGCTCTGTATTTTCCAGGTCATCCACGCTGTGCCATATAGCCAATTCCATGCCCCTTTCAGAATAATGGAAGACTATAAAGTGGCAGATAAAAGTGTCAGGTGTGGGCGTAGGAGCATGGATTTAGAGAAGCAGCATGGCCTAGGGGGAAGAGCACGGGTCTGGGAGTCAAAGAACCTGGGTTCAAATCTCACTCTGCCTCCTGTGTGACCTTGGGCAAGTCATTTAATTTCTCTGGGCCTTGGCTCTCTCATCTGCAAAATGGGGACTCAATACCTATTCTCCCTCCTACTTAGACTCTGAGCACCACGTGGGACCTGATTATCTTGTATCAACCCCATTACTTAGTACAGCGCTTGGCACATAGTAAGCACTTAGATACCACCACCATCATCAGTGTTATTATTACTTTGGGCAAAAGACCTGAACCACAAGAAAGGATCAAAGTAGAAGACCTTGGGTATTGGCACAGTGCTTGACACATAGTAAGCTCTTTAAAAATACCATTAAAAGGATTAATGATGTTAATCTTTTCATCCAGAGGATAACAGAACCCTATAGAAACTGGTTTACAGTTTATTCTCAGGAGAAGGTTTTCACTTTACAATATCACCAAGATCCGCCCTCTCCTCTCCACCCAAACGGCTACCTTACTGCTACAGGCTCTCATTATATCCCGGCTAGTGTGTCAGCCTTCTCTCTGATCTCCCTTCCTCCTCTCTCACCCCGCTCCAGTCTATTCTTCACTCCGCTGCCCGGCTCATCTTCCTGCAGAAACGCTCTGGGCATGTCACTCCCCTTCTTAAACACCTCCAGTGGTTGCCTATCAACCTCCGCTCCAAACAAAAACTCCTCACTCTAGGCTTCAAGGGTCTCCATCACCTTGCCCCTTCCTACCTCTCCTCCCTTCTCTCTTTCTACCGCCCACCCCGCACGCTCCGCTCCTCTGCCGCCCACCTCGTCACCGTCCCTCGGTCTTGCCTATCCCGCCATCGACCTCTGGGCCACGTCCTCCCACAGTCCTGGAACGCCCTCCCTCCTCACCTCCGCCAAACTAATTCTCTTCCCCTCTTCAAAACCCTACTTAAAACTCACCTCCTCCAAGAGGCCTTCCCAGACTGAGCTCCCCTTCTCCCTCTACTCCATCTACCACCCCCCCTTCACCTCTCCGCAGCTTAAGCCTCTTTTCCCCCCATTTCCCTCTGCTCCTCCCCCCTCCCTTCCCATCCCCTCAGCACTGTACTCATCTGCTCAACTGTATATATTTTCATTACCCTATTTATTTTGTTAATGAATTGTACATCGCCTTGATTCTATTTAGTTGCCATTGTTTTTATGAGATGTTCTTCCCCTTGACTCTATTTATTGCCATTGTTCTTGTCTGTCTGTCTCCCCTGATTAGACTGTAAGCCCGTCAAACGGCAGGGACTGTCTCTATCTGTTGCAGACTTGTTCATTCCAAGCGCTTAGAACAGTGCTCTGCACATAGAAAGTGATCAATAAATACTATTGAATGGATGAATGTGCAGAACACTGTACTAAGCCCTTGGAATGTACAATTCAGCAACAGATAGAGACAATCCCTGCCCACTGATGGGCTTACAGTCTAATCGGGGGAGGCAGACGGACAAAAACAAAACAACCTAATCACGATAAATAGAATCAAGGGGATGTACATCTCATTAACAAAATTAATAGGGTAATAAAAATATATACCAATGAACACAGTGCTGAGGGGAGGGGAAGGGGTGGGAGCAGAGGGAAAGTGGGGAAAGGGGGCTTAGCTGAAGGGAGGTGAAGGGGGGGGCAGAGAGGGAGCAGAGGGAGAAGGGGAAGCTCAGTCTGGGAAGACCTCTTGGAGGAGGTGAGCTCTAAGTAGGAGTTTGAAGAGGGGAAGAGAGTTAGTTTGACGGAGGTGAGGAGGGAGGGCATTCCAGGACAGTGGGAAGATGTGGGCCAGGGGTCGACGGCGGGATAGGCATGAATGGAGGGTGGTGAGGAGGTGAGCGGCAAAGGAGCAGAGGGTGCACGGAGAGCAGTAGAAAGAGAGAAAGGAGGAGAGGTAGGAGCGGGCGAGGTGATGGAGAGCCTTGAAGCCTAGAGTGAGAAGTTTCTGTTTTGGGCAGAGGTTGATAGGCAACCACTGGAGGTTTTTAAGAAGGGGAGTGACATGACCAGAGCGTTTCTGCAAGAAGATGAGCCAGGCAGCGGAATGAAGAATAGACTGGAGCGGGGAGAGACAGGAGGAAGATCAGAGAGAAGGCAGACACAATAATCCAGCCGGGATATTATGAGAGCCCGTACCGATAAGATAGCCATTTGGGTGGAGAGGAAAAGGCGGATCTTGGCGATATTATACAGATGAGACCGGCAGGTCTTGGAGATGGATTGGATGTGTGGGGTGAATGAGAGAGCCGAGTCAAGGATGACACCAAGGTTGAGGGCTTGAGAGACGGGAAGGATGGTCGTACCATCCACAGTGATAGGGAAGTCAGGAAGAGGACAGGACTTGGGAGGGAAGATAAAAAGCTGAGTTTTAGACATGTTGAGTTAAAGGTGGCAGGCAGACATCCAGGTGGAGATGTCCTGGAGGCAGGAGGAGATACAAGCCTGAAGGGAGGGGGAGAGAACAGGGGAGGAGATGTAGATTTGTGTGTCATCTACATAGAGATGATAGTTGAAGCCAAGGGAGCGAATGAGCTCACCAAGGGAGTGAGTGTAGATGGAGAACAGAAGAGGGCCAAGAACTGACCCTTGAGGAACCCCTACAGTTAGAGGATGGGAGGGGGAGGAGGAACCTGTGAAGCAGACCTAGAATGAACGGCCAGAAAGATAAGAGAAGCAGGAGAGGACGGAGTCCGTGAAGCCAAGGTGAGATAAGGTGTGGAGGAGAAGGGCATGGTCAACAGTGTCGAAGGCAGCTGAGAGGTCGAGGAGGATTAGGATAGAGTAGGAGCCATTGGATTTGTCAAGAAGGAGGTCATGGGTGACCTTTGAGAGACCAGTCTTGGTAGAGTGGAGGAGATGGGAGCCAGATTGGAGGGGGTCCAGGAGAGAGTTGTCAGCAACCACCATTGACAGATACCAAGATCTAGTATCTTTACAGTGTATTCTTAGTAAGATGACAAGCAAGGTTAAATCCAGGTTAAACTGGCTTTCCCTGGATCTGATACTGTTCCCATTAGGAACTTTTGTATTTCTCTGTAAGATTCCTGGGGCTCATGTTCTTCTCCCTCTCAAGGCTCTAAACGTAACGGATTCTCTCCTATATCTGTCTGTACATTAGGGGCATCCAGGCTCCACTGCATGAGCTGTGTCCCATTCTCCCAGGAAAAAGCATCCCAGGCCTCCCTCTTCTCCCCAACCTGTCCCTATATTTTTTTCCCAATCCTTCTCCCTGATTGGTTTTTCTCACACTTCAGGGGGGACACTGAAAGAAATACTTCTAGCTTCCTCCCTCCTCTCTTAAATGTGGACGACCATGAAAACAAGTCATCACACTTCTAAATCTCCCTTACTAGCCTTGACTTTTCTTAATCAATCATTCAATCAGTTGTATTATTCAACATTTACTCTTTGCAGTGCTCTGTGCTAACTACTCATGAGAGTACAGTATAGTTAGTAGACCTGTTTGCTGCTCCTCAGGGAGCTTAGCTGGGGAGACAGGGACTAAAATAAATTATGGGTAGGGCAGAACAATTGAGGAGTGTGAGTACCCAAGTGCTTAGGTGATTTGGAAATGTTGAAGTGGCAGTAGGTGGAAAATAAGATAGGGAAATAGACTAATGGGCAAGGCTTCCTGGAAGAGATGTGGTTCCAGCAGGGCCATGAATATGGGGAGAATATTGGCCTGTCAAAATTTCAGGGACAGGCAGAAGACAGTGTGAAAAAAAGAGGCTCACAGTAACCGAGGCAGGAATGAGGTACAATGAATGAATAGGTTCACTTTAGAGGAGAAAAGTATGTGCACTAGCGTGTAGTTCATTCAATTGTATTTATTGAACACTTAACAGTTTGCAGAGCACTGTACTCAGCACTTGGAAAGTACAATTCGGCAACAGAGACAATCCCTATGCAACAATGGGCTGGTGAAAAGAAGGGAGATATGATTGAGTGATCTTGCCTTCTCTACAGTATCACATCTCCTATCCCCAGTCCTGTTTACATGAATGTCGCATTGGCACTTCAAACATAATACCTCTAAAACTCAACTTTTAATCTTCCCTCCATAATGCTCTCCTATGCCTAACTTTCCAATTACTGTTAAAAGTGCCATTATCCTCCCTATCTCTCAAGCCTATAAAATTGATATTCTGTTCTTCATCCACAACAAGAGCAAGAGGTCATTCATTCATTCATTCAATAGTATTTATTGAGTGCTTACTATGTGCAGAGCACTGTACTAAGCGCTTGGAATGTACAAATCGGCAATAGATACAGTCCCTGCCCATTGACGGGCTTACAGTCTAATAGGGGGAGACAGACAGACAAATACAATAGCAGTAAATAGAATCAAGGGGATGTACATCTCATTAAAACAATAGCAATAAATAGAATCAAGGTGATGTACATCTCATTAACAAAATAAATAGGGTAACAGAAATATATACAAATGAGCAGATGAGCACAGTACTGAGGGTAGGGGAAGGGAGAGAGGGAGGAGCAGAGGGAAAGGGCGGGGAAAGGGGTTTTAGCTGAGGAGGGATGAAGGAGGGGGTAGAGAGGCAACAGAGGGAGCAGAGGGAAAAGGGGAAGCTCAGTCTGGGAAGGCCTCTTGGAGGAGGTGAGGTTTAAGTAGGGCTTTGAAGAGGGCAAGAGAATTAGTTTGCCGGAGGTGAGGAGGGAGGACATTCCAGGACAGCAGGAGGACGTGGCCCAGGGGTCGATGGCGGGATAGGCGAGAACAGGGAACGGTGAGGAGGTAGACGGTAGAGGAGTGGAGTGTAAGGGGTGGGCAGTAGAAAGAGAGAAGGGAGGAGAGGTAGGAGGGGGCATGGTGATGGAGAGCCTTGTAGCCTAGAGTGAGACGTTTTTGTTTCGTGCAAAGGTTGATAGGCAATCACTGGAGGTTTTTAAGAAGGGGAGTGACATGCCCAGAGCGTTTCTGCAGGAAGATGAGCCAGGCAGCGGAATGAAGAATAGACTGGAGCGGGGTGAGACAGGAGGAAGGGAGATCAGAGAGAAAGCTGACACAATAATCCAGCCGGGTTATTATGAGAGCCTGTACCAATAAAATAGCCGTTTGGGTGGAGCGGAAAGGGCGGATCTTGGCGATATTATAAAGGTGAGACCAGCAGGTCTTGGTGACGATTGGATGTGTGGGGTGAATGAGAGGTCAGCAGAATTAAGAAATGAAAGGAAATGGTTTGTTAGCTTAAGAGAACATCAACATGAAGATTGATATTCCCAAGAATCAGAGAAGGAGAAAGAAATAACAGCAGGAAAGTGATGAATTCCTAAACTCCCATTCTGTCCTGGACCCCCTCCAATCTGGCCTCCGTCCCCTCCACTCTACTAAGACTCTCTCTCTAAGGTCACCCATGACCTCCTTCTTGCCAAATCTAATGGCTCCTACTCCATTCTAATCCTCCTTGACCTCTCTGCTGCCTTTGACACTGTCGACCATCCCCTCCTCCTCCACACCTTATCTCACCTTGGCTTCACGGGCTCCGTCCTCTCCTGGTTCTCCTCTTATCTCTCTGGCCAATCATTCTCGGTGTCCTTCGCAGGCGCCTCTTCCCCCTCCCATCCTTTAACTGTTGGAGTTCCTCAAGGGTCAGTTCTTGGCCCTCTTCTGTTCTCCATTTACACTCACTCCCTTGGTGAACTCATTCGCTCTCACGGCTTTGACTACCATCTCTACACAGATGACACGCAGATCTACATCTCGCCCCTATCCTCTCCCCCTCCTTTCAGGCTTGCATCTCCTCCTGCCTCCAGGATGTCTCCACCTGGATGTCGGCCCGCCACCTAAAACTCAACATGAGCAAGACGGAGCTCCTCATCTTCCCTCCCAAGCCCGGTCCTCTCCCAGACTTCCCTATCACCGTGGATGACACGACCATCCTTCCTGTCTCTCAGGCCCGCAATCTCGGTGTCATCTTTGACTCGTCTCTCTCGTTCACTCCACACATCCTATCTGTTACCAAGACCTGTCGGTTTCACCTTTACAATATCGCCAAAATCCGCCCTTTCTTCTCCACCCAAACGGCTACCTTACTGCTACAGGCTCTTGTTATATGCCGGCTAGACTACTGTGTCAGCCTTCTCTCTGATCTCCCTTCCTCCTCTCTCACCCCGCTCCAGTCAATTCTTCACTCCGCTGCCCGGCTCATCTTCCTGCAGAAACGCTCTGGGCATGTCACTCCCCTTCTTAAACACCTCCAGTGGTTGCCTATCAACCTCCGCTCCAAACAAAAACTCCTCACTCTAGGCTTCAAAGCTCTACATCACCTTGCCCCTTCCTACCTCTCCTCCCTTCTCTCTTTCTACTGCCCACCCCGCACGCTCCGCTCCTCTGCCGCCCACCTCCTCACCGTCCCTCAGTCTCGCCTATCCCACCGTCGACCCCTGGGCCACGTCCTCCCGT
The DNA here is from genome assembly GCF_004115215.2 of Ornithorhynchus anatinus. Classification (NCBI taxonomy): domain Eukaryota; kingdom Metazoa; phylum Chordata; class Mammalia; order Monotremata; family Ornithorhynchidae; genus Ornithorhynchus; species Ornithorhynchus anatinus. The sequence continues at coordinate 116,731,232 of NC_041729.1, forward strand.
AGTTCTGGAATGCCCTCCCTCCTCACCTCCACCAGGCTAATTCTCTTCTCCTCTTCAAAACCCTACTTAAAACTCACCTCCTCCAAGAGGCCTTCCCAGACTGAGCTCCCCTTCTCCCTCTACTCCCTCTACTGCCCCCCCTTTACCTCTCCGCAGCTTAACCCTCTTTTCCCCTCATCTCCCTCTGTTCCTCCCCCTCTCCCTTCCCATCCCCTCAACACTGTACTCGTCTGCTCAACTGTATATATTTACATTACCCTATTTATTTTGTTAATGAAATGTACATCGCCTTGATTCTATTTAGTTGCCATTGTTTTTACGAGATGTTCTTCCCCTTGACTCTATTTATTGCCATTGTTCTTGTCTGTCTGTCTCCCCCGATTAGACTGTAAGCCTGTCAAACGGCATGGACTGTCTCTATCTGTTGCTGACTTGTTCATTCCAAGCTCTTAGTACAGTGCCCTGCACATAGTAAGCGCTCAATAAATACTATTGAATGAATGAATGAATGAATGAAGGCACCAGAAATCCATATGGGACCACGTGGGTGATAGATAATATTATCTAACCTCCTTAAGGGCAGGGATAGTTCTACTAACTCAGTTGTATTGGATTCTCACAAACATTTAGTACAGTGCTCTGGACCCACAGTAAGTGCTCAATAAATACCATTTATTGATTCATTTAAGGCACTCAATCAGCTCTCCCACTCCTCCCTTACCATGTTGATTTCCTACTACAACCCAGTCCACACACTTGGTTCATCTAAAGCAACCTACTCATTATACCTCTATCTTTTCTATCGTTCTGCTGACTCTTTGCCCACATCCTCCCTCTGACCTGGAACTTCCTCCACTTCATATCTGACAGACCACCACTGTCCCATGATCAAAATCCTCTCTAAATCATATCTTCTCTGAGAAACTTTCTCCAATCAATACCTTATTTCCTCTCCTCTCTCTCCCTTTGGCATATCCTTTACACTTGGGTCAATATCTTCTAAGCACTTGATATGCACCCCACCCACAGTCCTACAGAGCATATGTACATTTCCAAGCACTTAGTACATTGTTCTGCACACAGTACGGGCTCAATAAATGTGATTGAATGAATATCCACAAGTTATTTTACTATCTGTCTCCCTCTCTAGACTGTAAACTCTTTGTGGGCTGGGAGCATGCCTACCAACTCTACTGTACTGTAATCCCCCAACTTCTTAGTACTTTACTCTGCACACAATAAATAATCAGTCCTATTTATTGAGTGCTTACTGTTTGCAGAGCATTATAGTAAGAGCTTGAGAATGTATAAAATAACAGAATAGCAGACTTGGTAGACACATTCCCTGACCACACCGAGCTTATAGTTGGTGGACATGTTCACTCTCCACACCGAGCTTACAATCTAGAGGGGAAGTCAGACATTAATATAAAATAAATTCTGGAAATGTACATAAGTGCCTTGGGGCTGAGGGAGAGATGAATAGAGGGAGCAATTAGGAGTGAATAGAGGGACACAGAAGGGAGTGGCAGAAGAGGAAATGGAAGGCCTGTTGGAAGAGATGTGCCTTCAATAAGGCTTTGAAGGTGGGGAAGTGATCATCTGCCAGATATGAAGAGGGAGAGCATTGCAACCTACAGGCAAGACATGGGTGAGAGGTTGGTGGTGAGATAGAATAGACAAGATTGAGGTAAAGTGAGTAGCTTGTCATTAGAGGAGCGATGCTGAGTTGTAGTAGGAAATCAAAGTAGTTAGGTAGGAGGGGTCAAGGTGATTTAGTATTTTAAATAAATAAATATTTAATATATAAATATTGAAATAAAACATTTGATCAACTGAGTGGTTGATTGCCCTACTTGTAGTATATTTTAGTATTTGTCTCTCCTAAACTCCTCGATTGCTAATTCTAAGGGCTTAGTATAGTGGTCTGCTCAATGAATAATATTGATTGATAAATTGACTGACAAGAATGGAGCCATCTGACCTCTTCATGGTGGTTGTGCAACCTCAGGTGGCTACCAGGCTGGTATGGTTGTCTCTCCACCTACCCATTCAAGATACTTTGAATAATCTGGGGAAGACTTGACTTATAGATCAGTAGAGTGAATTCCATCCGCAGGGCTGGAGTAGAGTTCTGGTGAGCAGAGAGGAGGAAAACTTATATCTTTTCCTCTGGTAGCTGAAGAGGATATAGAAGGTTCTGAAAAATCTAAGACTTGTATACTATTTCTACCTCATCAAATAACATTGAGGAGGAAAAGGAAAGAGAGGATAGATGTCACTGGTGTATAATTTCAGTTTAAAGCCAGGTTTCAGGGCTCTTTCAAGCAGCTTAGGCCTGAATCCCATATGGCCAGCTGATTAGGATAGATTTCTAAGAGGAGGAGGTTTTAGAATCCTTCAGGAGTGGCAAATAATCACCTGTGAAGCCCTCCTTCAGTACTCTGCAAATGTTTCCCAATGTATTCCAAATTAAATCCTATTTCTTTCTCTTGTCTTCTTCTGGTTATAGTCATGGCAGAGAAGCAACATGGCCTAATGGAAAAACCATGGACCTGGAAGGCAGAGGAGCAGATTTCTAATCCTGGCTCTGACCTATATCTGTTTGTGTGACCTTGAGCAGGTCATTTAACTTCTTTGTGCCTCATTTTTCCTTTGTAAAATGGAGATTAACTATATCTTCTCCTCTCCCATAGACTGTGATCCTAGGGTATGCCAACAGTTGTTTCTGACCTGATTATAGTTTGAATCTTAGTGTAATACTTAGCATGTAATAAGCAATCAGCAAGTACCAAAATTCATTATTTTATCATTACTGGAGTTTATATTGTGTTATTTAGGGATAGTTGGTTGGCGGGTTTACCTGACTTGGATGGTCAATCTTGTTAGACCTAGTTTGATTATATTCATCAAAACTGTTTCAAATTTTGTCCTCAAGAAAGCCAAATTTATCTCTGGATCCTAATAGTACCATAGCTCTTCTAAAGCATAATCAGGCTAGTGTCAATTTCTTCAGGCTTAATCCCACCAGTTATTGCACTTGATCCTTAATTTAATTTGCTTGTAAGAGTACTAACAGCCATATGTTGCTCTTCTGTCATGATAATAAGTAACTGTATGGTGTCACTGTGAATTTTTTGTTTGTGCTGTAAGTAATCTGAATCATTTTCATAAACTGGTATTGGTGATATTGAAAAGCTGTGGCCAGTTTGACCCTTTCAGCAAAGAGTATAATGGAGACATGTCCATCACAGTTTATACTGTAACTTGTATGCACAGTTCTATGTCCAAATGAGACTGTAGTGATGTTGCTGGAGAAATCCTTATAGATGTCTTTCTTTACAGGGAGGCTAAAGTTCAGGCATCTTGGCAGTTTGGAGATCACTTTTCAATACTGTGGTCCTAATTCAAGTTCAATTTTGGAGCAGATCAGAAATGATCATTACAGCCTTCAGCAACACACAAGACTTGGCTTGATTCATATGCTACTACTATTAGGTTTACCATTTTTTCCAAGACATTTTTCCAGGTTTCATCATCTTTCCAATACTAAAATTGAAATCTCTGATGACAGATCTGTTTATTCTCTAATAAGAATGTATCTAAAGATTTGCATTTGGTACAGTGCTCTGTACACGGTAAGCACTCAATGAATATCATTGATCAATTTGCAAAAAGTATCTTTTTCTTTGCACTGTATTTGTTGTTCCTGGCAAAACTTTTTTTTTTCCAGAGGCTGGCATAGCTTCAAGAAGCAATTTCTTTGAGTACAGATTTTGAATGCCTGAAACTAGTCAATTAATCAATATAAACATATGAAAGCCTACTGTGAATTGATCACTGTACAACATAATAAAGCTAGAAGACATTCATTTATTCATTCAGTAGTATTTATTAAGTGCTTACAATGTGCAGAGCACTGTACTAAACACTTGGAATATACAATTCAGCAACAGATAGAGACAATCCCTGCCCAATAACGGGCTCACAGTCTAAACAGGGGAGAAAAATAATAATGATGGTATTTGTTAAGCACTTACTACATGCAAAGCACCGTTCTAAGCACTGGGGGGTGATACAAGGTGATCAGGTTGACCCACGTGGGGCTCACAATCTTAATCCCCATATTGCAGATGAGGTCACTGAGGCCCAGAGAAGTGAAGTGACTTGCCCAAAGTCACACAGCTGACAAGCAGCAGAGTCAGGATTAGAACCCATGACCTCTGACTCCCAAGCCCAGGCTCTTTCCACTGAGCCATGCTGCTTCCCAAGGGACATTATCCCTGCCCAATAAATAGAAGAAAAAACTGAATGAAAGCATGTATGAAAAGTGAGTAAGCACTGTCAATGCAAAAAGACTAGAGTATGCAAGTCTATTTGCATAGAGGTTCTAGGAATGTTGTGATTCTTGAGGCAGGGATCATGTGTACTAAATCTACTGTACTTTCCCCAATGGTAATATAGTATACACTGAATTATTACTATTACTCAAGTGAGGGTGTGCATAAGTGAAATTGTCCAGTTGTGAATCCAGCACCTGAGAGCCTACATACTGCAAGGAAACTACCATCCTGATGAATAATATTAATAATATTAATGGTATTTGTTAAGAGCTTATTATGTGCCAAGCGTTGTTCTAGCTCTGGGGTAGATACAAGGTAGGCAGGTTATCCCATGTGGGGCTCATAGTCTTCATCCCCATTTTACAGATTAGGTAATTGAGGCCCAGAGAAATGAAGTGAATTGCACAACATCACACACCAGACAAATGGCAGAGTCGGAATTAAAACCCATGATCTTCTGACTCCCAGGCCCATGCTTTATCCACTATGCCATTCTGCTTCCCTAAAGCATCCAAACCAGTGCTCTTTTGGGAAACTTACATTTCATTTGCATTGGGATATGCTAGATTAAATATGTATATAGAAACATCCAAATATACTTTAATAGACTATTCCTGATAAAAATAATTTCAATGACTACTTGGGCCTTTTGCTCTTCTTTGTCCATAAGGGGAAAAAAGTCAACAAATACAATGGGCCAATTTCTAGTCATGCTCCATAGCACCATAGAGCTAATCCAACTGTCAGACTCACATTGATTTCCAGGGATCTCTTTGCTCAGATCAACTCTTCAGAGATGCAGAGCAAAATGAGAAATTGACTCAGTGATACTTGACATCCAATATGCTTGATTCAGCCTAACACAAATGACTGTATCATCCTCTATCAGGGAAAAATAAAATAAAATCTCCCTGCTTGCTTATATTGAACTTGAAGTTATTTTTTGCAAACATTCCCTTCATTCTTTTTTCTTATTAATAATTAAATGATTCTAGTTTTTCCCTTTAATAGAATGATACTGAAATCTCTCATTGCTACTAAAAAATTCTATATAGGCATTTTAGTGAAAAGATTTTCATCAGTCAAGGAATAGCAGTCATTGATTTGTCTACATAAGAGATATAATTGAGGGCATTTTGTATTATAACACAATGCAGATAGCATCTCCTTGGAAATGGAATATATACCAGAAAGTCATTATGCTATAAAAAGAAATGAATGATCATGACAGACATCCACAACAATCTGGAGATTGGCAGAATTTCATCACAAATGAGTAAAATAAGGGAAGTAGCAGTTAGGTTCTTCATTCTGATTTCATCTGGTTTAAAAGTCTGATAGCTTTATAACCTGGAAACCACGAAAATGGTCCCCAGGTATTGTTGACTAAGGAAGAATTACCCTATTTTCAGTTCTGAGACCCTAAAAAGGTTCTGGTGCTGAGGTTCTGGGAGTCCTAGTCTAAGTCGAGATCAGGAGAGATATCCACTAGATCCACCTAACAGTCATAGCCTATTTTTCCAAATATCTCAACAACTATCTCACAGAAACTGACAATAACCAGTTTGGGGGAAAAAAAAAATCTTCATTAGCAAAATATAGTAGAGGACTAAATGAACTGCTGAAATCATTCAAGCAGAAAAAAGGTTGCTTTTGATTCAGTTTTCTAGCAATTTCAGGTCAAAACCTTTTGCCACTAGAGGATAATTGCCTCAATTTTTCATTAAATTTTGGCAGAATATTCCTGGTCAATGCCCTTGGAAGATTTTGATCCAGAAATCTGATGAATGCTTATTTCCACTTATGTTCCAACCTCCGTTTTTCACCTGCCCTACATTCTGCTCCTTCTCTCTCCCTACCAATTCCTCCCCAAGCTTAGTATTTCTTCCAAGGAAGGATAGTCTTTTGCTTTATATTCTTGCCAGATGGTTGTTTATCAGAATTTTTTCTTGTTTAAAAACTGAAGGTCTGTTTCTTTTCTTGATCTATCATTCGAATGCAGAGCACCTCCTGACTTCATAATGAGCTTCAAGGGACACAGTGCAAGAGGAAACAAGTTCAGGGCTGCTGTGATCTGCCAGCTGTAGATGTGCTCTTTTATATCTCTACAGTCTCTTGAAAAAGCATGGCACTACCTACTACTTTTGAAATAAACTCTTACACTTACTCTCCAAATACTTCCTCATGAAAACTATAAGCATCCTTAATGAGGTAAAATCAAAGGAGATCTTAAGAGATAACTGTGCATGCTTGTAGCATTTATAAAATTCAAAAGAATTATGAACCTAAATTCATAAGAACTATTTTCTACTTCTGTACATCATCCGTAACTTCACTGATAGTATTGTCTCCTGGTTCTCCCCCTATATCTCTGACCACTCGTTCTCAGTCTCTTTCACAGGCTTCTCTCCTGCCTCCCACTCTCAAACTGTGGGAGTCCTTCAAGACTCAGTTCTGGATCCCCTTCTATACTTCATCTATCCTCACTCCTTTCAAGAACCCATTTACTTCAATGGCTTCAACTACCATCTCTATACAAATGATTCCCAAATCTGCCTATCTACCTCTTTCTCCTCTGCAGTCTCCCATTTCCTCCTGCCTTCAGGACATCTATTTGATGTGCCACTGACACATCAAGTTAACAATCAAGTTAACATCAATGTTAAAACAGAACTCCTCATCTCCCCACCCAAACTCTATCCTCCCCACATCACTGTGGACAATTCTACCCTCCTCCCTGTTTTACAACCCCATAATCTTGACAAAATCCTATTCAATCCATCACCAAATCCTGTGGATTCTTCCATTACAAAGTTGCATAAATTCTGTTTTTTCCTCTCCATCTAAACTGCTACCATGTTTATCCAAGTACGTATAAAAATAATAATAAAAATGTTGGTATTTGTTAAGCACTTACTATGTGCAGAGCACTGTTCTAAGCGCTGCGGTAGATACAGGGTAATCAGGTTGTCCAACGTGAGGCTCACAGTCTTAATCCCCATTTTACAGATGAAGGAACTGAGGTACAGAGCAGTTAAGTGACTTGCCCACAGTCACACAGCTGACAAGTGGCAGAAGTAGGATTCGAACCCATGACCTCTGACTCCCAAGACCAGGAGTCAGATCAAATCCTACTGCAACAGCCTCCTCACTAACTTCCATGTCTCCTGTGTTTTCCCTCTCCAGTACTTCACTCTGCTGCCCAGATTGTTTTTTCCTAAACAAGTGTTTAGAAACATACAGGGAAGCAGCATGACCTAGAGGAAGGAGCATAGGCCTGGTAGTCGGAAGAACTGGATTCTAATCCCGGCTTTTCCACTTGCTTGCTGTTTGACCATGGGCAAGTCATTTAATTTAACTTCTCTGTGCCTTAGTTTGCTCAACTGTAATATGGGCATTTAATACCTATTCTCCCTACTCTTCTATTTTGAACCCCATATGGGACAGTGCTTAATACAGTACTTGGCACATAGTAAATGCTTAACAAATACCATTAAAAACTGAATAATCCAAGTGCTAAGGCTCTCCAGTAGTGAGAGGGAGTAGGTAAATGAGGGCTTAGTCAGGGAAGCCCTCTTGGAGGAGATTTGATTTTACTAAGACTTTGAAGGTGGAGAGAGTGGTGGTCTGTTGTATTTGAAACTGGAGGGAGTTCCAAGACAAAGGGTTCATGGGTTAGATAGACAAGATTGAGGTTCAGGGCATAGGTTGGCATTTGGGAGCAAAGCATGCTTGCCAGTTTGCAGTGGGAAATCAGCATGGTAAGATAGGAGAGGAGAGCTGATTAAATGCTTGAACGTTGATAATATGGAATTTATATTTGATGTGGAGGTATATGGGAATCATTGCAGGTTTTTGAGTGGGAGATATGAACCAAACACTTTTTTATGGTATTTGTTAAGTACTTACTATGTACCAGGCACTTTCAGGTTGGACACAGGCCATGTGCCACATGGGGCTCACAGTCTTAATTCTCATTTCACAGATGAGGTAACTGAGGCCCAGAGAAGTTAAATGACTTGCCCAAAGTCACCTAGCAGGCCAATGGCAGAGCCAGGATTACAAATGTCTCTATTTATTGCTAAATTGTACTTCCCAATCACTTAGTACAGTGTTCTGCACACAGTAAGCAATCAATAAATACAATTGAATGAATGAATGATGAATGAATGATGAATGAATTAATGAAGCCAGGACTCCTGACTTCCAGGACTGTGTTCATTCCTTTAGACCCTGTTGCTTCCCTGAACCCTTCCTTGTAATCTTTAAGCACTTGATATTCACTCCTCCACAATCCCATAGCATTTATGTACATCCAGAATTTATTTTAATGCCTGTCTTCCCCTCTGGACTGTAAGCTTCTGGTGAACAGGAATCCTGTATCTACACTTTCTCTGTTATTGTACTCTCCAAAGCACTTAATACAGTGCTTCAGATACAGTAAATGTTCAATAAATAACATTGATTTCTTCAATAGTATTTATTGAGTGCTTATTGTGTTCAGAGCACTATATTAAACACATGACACACATTTTCTGCCCACATGAGCTTACAGTCTAGATAGGGAGACAGACATTAATATACATGAATACATTATATATATATACACAAGTGCTGTGGAGCTGGGAGAAGGGGATGAATAAAAGGAGCCAGTCAGGGTGAGGCTGAGAGTAGTGGGAGAAGAGAAGAGGGGAGCATACAGGGAAGGCCTCTTGGAGAAGATGTGCCTTCAATAAGGCTTTGAAGGAGAGGAGAGTAACTAATTGTTTGTCACATATAAAAAGGGACAGACCAGAGGGAGGGAGTAGAGGAAGGATTAGTGGTGAGATAGACAAGATCGAGGTATAGTGAAAAGATTAGCATTAGAGAAGCCAAGTGGATGGACTGGGTTGTAATAGAGTAAGGAGAAGAGTTAGGAGGGGGTGAGGTGATTGAGTGAGTGCTTTAAAGCCAATCGAGAGGAGTTTTCATTTGCTGTGGAAGTGGGTGGGAAATCACTGGAGTTCCTTAAGGAGTTGGGAAATGTGGCCTGAATGTTTCCGTAGAAAAATGATCCAGGCACCAGAGTGAAATATGGACTGGAGTGGGGAGAGACAGGAGGCTGGGAGGTCAGTAAAGAGGCTGATTGAGTAATCAAAGCAGGAGAGGATAGGTGACTGTATTAAAAGTGGTAGCAGTTTGGATGGAGAGAAAAGGACAGATTTTAGAGATGTTGTGAAGGTGGAACTGAAAAGATTTAGTGAGGGACTGGATATGTGGGTTGAATGAGAGAGAGGAGTCGAGGATAGCTAAGGTTATTAGCTTGGAAAGTGGATAGTGGTGCTGTCTGCAGTAATGGGAAAATCATGGGAAGGACAGACAGGAATTGGGAGGAAAGATAAGGAGTTCTGTTTTGGATTGATTGATTGACTGACTGATTGATCATCTACTGGGAAGATACTAACTTGAATTTTCTTTTGGCACTATTCTCCTGAGAAAGTGCTCTGATTGAGATTTTTGATGAAGTTCTCTCTAGGTAGCTAAAAGAAAACAATCTACTCTGGGCCTATACAAAATTGACAATTTTCTCATCAACGTCTTGTAAAGTAATCTTTTTTCATTTTGTTTTCAGTGCTTTGGTGCCAGGTGAGTTAGGTAGTGAACAAAAGGAAAGTGAAAGTGTTTACAAACACGATGAAAGCAATAAGATGAAGACCATTCTAAAAAAAATTATTGTATCTGATTGGGGTTCCAAAGTAATTTTGAAATATTAAAGTAGAACCACTCTGCAAAATAATCGTGTTAATATCACTTGGGAAGACATGTAGAGCTGCTGAATAACTTTGGTATCCAAAAGCCAACTTTTGTAACAGATGGTAAAAACAATTCCAAATGGCTTTCGGTCATTCAGTAGTATTTATTGAGTGCTTACTATTTGCGGAGCACTGTACTAAGTGCTTGGAATGTACAATTCAGCAACAGATAGAGACAATCCCTGCCCAATGACGAGCTCACAGTTTAAACGGGGGAGACGGACAGCAAAGCAAAACAGAGCAAAACAAAAACAAGACAACATCCTCAAGATAAATAGAATCAAGGAGATATACACCTTATTAACAAAATAAATAGGATAATAAATAATACATACCAATGAGCACAGGGCTGAGGGGACGGGAAGGGGAAGAGTGGGTGGGGGGGAAGGGGAGCAGAGGGAAAGAGGATAAGAGAGGGAAAGGGGCTTTCTTTCATAAGGTTCATAAGGTTGATAAATACTCAGAAGATTGAATTGCATTAGACAGAGATTTTTTTGCAACTTTCACTGGAGAAGTTTTTGTCAGTTGTCTTTCAGGATTTTACCCACACTAGGAATATGTATAGTCATTTTGTTTAAAGATTTAAGAAGCAATTATAGACAGGGAAGGACTGATTCAGAAACCCTAACAGAAATCCTAGTATGAACACTTGAGGCTGGAGAAGGGGAGGGAAGTTTTGAGGTGCAGAAATTCCTCTTGGTCAGCCTGCCATTTCCTAACTGTCTCTGAGCTGCTCCTTAGTTGTACCAATCATCTTGCAGCCAGGACAGCCTGTTCAAGGGCTCATGAGCTCTTATAGACACCAGCCCACTTGGATTTTCCTTATACCCTAGTGGACCATTCAAGTCCATGCTGGGAAGTTTATGTGTTACTATAGATAAAAACTAATTAGTCAGTTACGTTTGTTGAGCACCTACTTCACTGGGGGAGTACAGTACCATTAGTAGGCATAATCCTTACTCTCAAGGATTGTATTTGCTCTTTGCAAATTAAATTTTTAAACTGTACTAAATGGTGAAATTTCTCAGTGGCTACTAATGGAGAATATACTGAAAGTATTATGAAGATGTATTGTGAAATGGAAAAAATGTTGTTGGAGACAGATAATATGTTTTCGGATATGTGGGTAAGAAATTATGAACTTGAACTCTTGAATGTATAATGTAGAAAACAGGCTTCCAGTATAATTTATTCCCATTAGATTTATTGGGTTTTAGGATATATTTTCACGAAGAAGCAGAGTTCCTTTCCCACCATTAAATACAATAATTTTACAATTGAATGAGCAAAGGAAATTGAAAAGCTAAAAATTATAATCATATTTTATTCATAAATGGGCCTTCTAACTGAAGTCTGGTATGGAAAAATTAACTTATTTAATAATACACTGTATGATATTATTGCAATATATATATATATATATGTATAATATGATGGTATTTCCCAAGATGGATGAAGTTCAGTCTAGTCATTAAGACTTTGAGATTAGGCACCTGTATTCTAGTGCTAATGGTTTGTGCAGCACACTTCCATTATATGAACCCTGCCAGTTGGGTTTCTCCTGGGGCATGGATTCCAAAGAATGATTAACATGGCAAAGTTCACTCAAGAATGTTGCATACAAAATTTATTTATGCCCATTGACTGCAGCAGCAGACAGTTGCCTGGGCAGCCATTTCAGTAGCCACTGCAGGATTACCGTTGAGCCCATCCACCGGACAAGAGACCCTAGTTCTTTGATCAGGAATCATCACCACTGACACTGATAGTATGGTTTCAGCAGTGCCTTATTTCTGCCTGTTTCACCCCACCAATGGACTTGGTCAGACTTGGGGATAACCTTATATGCATAGGCATATATTCACACTGGCATATAATAATAGAGAAGCAGCGTGGCTCACTGGAAAGAGCACGGGCTTTGGAGTGAGAGGTCATGGGTTCGAACCCCGACTCTGCCACTTGCCAGCTGTGTGACTTTGGGCAAGTCACTTAACTTCTCGGTGCCTCAGTTCCCTCATCTGTAAAATGGGGATTAAGACTGTGAGCCCCACGTGGGACAACCTGATTCCCCTGTGTCTACCCCAGCGCTTAGAACAGTGCTCGGCACGTAGTAAGCGCTTAACAAATACCAACATTATTATAATAATAATAATGATAATGGTATTTGTTAATTGCTTACTATGTGCAAAGCACTGTTCTAAGCACTGAGGGGGATGCAAGGTGATCAGGTTGTCCCACGTAGGGCTCACTATCTTGATCCCCATTTTACAGATGAGGTAACTGAAGCCCAGAGAAGTGAAGTGACTTGCCCAAAGTCATACAGCTCTCAAGTGGCAGAGTTGGGATTAGAACCCAGGTTCTGGCTTCCAAGCCCGTGCTCCTTCCCCTAGGTCAAGCTGGTTCCTGACTTTTGATTTTAAAAATCTTATCCATGTGTGCAAGTGTAGCTGAAAAAAACAATGCATGAATGATACCTCTTCCCACATTGAGTCAGTGTTTCCCTAAATAACTTATTGTACCTTTCCTGTTCAGAAGAACTATTTTCAGGTCATTGACACATATTCCATGCTCTGTAACTTGTTAAATGTCTTTCTGGTTTGAATTCTAGGACTGGATGAAAGTCCTCTGAGCTCTGAAAGTCCTCTCTGAGCTATTCCCACAACATTCCCCATAGCTGTAATCACTACTTTACCGTCATGGTACTTTACGGTGATTGCATTTGGCTCATTGTTTACAACTTCATTTTTCCAGATCAATGCTTACTTTTGAATCATTCCTTCAATTAAAGAGAACTAAGTGCCTATTTATTTTCAGGAATTGCACATTAACACCTTCAAGTAAATGCAGCATTTACAATGGAAGTGCAAAAAAACAGAATCATTCTCTTTTAAGGATCAACCTCTCAAGTGTTGGTCAAAAATTAATTTGGTTAGAAACGTGTCATCTTTGCATATATTTTTTCAGCTTTTCTTAGCCAATCTCCCATCTACATAGCTGTCTTTCTTTTTATTTTGTCTCTCCCTCTGAGTATCTTTTTATAACCACAGAAAAGCTGTGGCATTTTCACCTCTTTGAAAATAAATTAGCACTTTAAAAATCACACTGTTAAAAATGAATAGCCCTTTGAAAAGGACGGGGACTACAACCTTTTGAGATACCTAATTCCCACTAGGCCATATTTGACACTTGCCACTAATAAAATCAGTTCATGTAAAATGTCAGGTTGTGTACACGACACTAGGAAAATGAAAGCCATTCTGAGTTTTTATGTAGTTTTTTGCAAGTGATCCCCCTCACTTACATACTTTCATCTCTGACTTTTAGGATTGCATTCCTGAAAAAGGATGAAACCATTCTTTGTCACCATTGTCATTATCAATATCAATAACTAAACTTATTGTGTGTAACTAAAAAAGTACTACTGTACTTGGTGCTCTCAGGAATTAAAAGAGACATGGTCCCTATTCTCAAGAAATTGGTGGCCTTAAAGGAGAAGCAAAGCAAACACAAACTAAAACTGCTTAAGCAGCTTTTATAATCATTGTCATAAAAACATAAAAATATTAGGAAAACCATTACTGGTTCAGTTCAAGAAGTCTGTGTCTGACAATGGTAGCAGAATGCCTGAAGAAGCCATGTGATAATGTGATCACCTTTCCTGTTTAATATCTAAAACTTTTGTGTTTGTCCTTCACTCTCCTTCCAATATCCCACTATTAATAACTTGTCCATTAATTCATCTTAACAGCTTTAGTAACTGCTGAAATTTCAGCCTGAAATTTCTTCCTGTGTTAAGTTTATATTTAAAAATTAGAGGAGTTATAGAATAATTGTAGAGACTAGGCAGGTTTGTCAAGAAACAAACCTCAGAGCATTCACTTCACCATTTTCCACCATGAACGTGCACTACATGCCACAGAATGACAAGGCAAGGATAAGAAAGTACTGGTGACTTGGTATTTTTTTTTCATTTCCAAAGAGAGACTCCATCTTCATCACTTTGACATCTAGCCATCACCCATCCCTGTATCTGTGCTTCTTTACTTGCCAGCTTTTCTACAGATCCCAATGTAATAAATCATTTCTCTCCGTGCTATCATCTCCTACACACTTGGAGGCTCTAGAACTTTGAGAGTCTGGAATCTAGCCGATAGGGCTCTACCTTAATTTCTTCCACTTGCAACTGGTGGGATTTCAAAGAACATTTTCATGGAGGTCATAGACTCCTCTGCCTCTCATGCCCAAACTGTGGGAGTCCTCCAGGTTCACTTCTGGGTCCCCTTTTATTTTCCATCTTCCATCTATTTATATCTTCCCTTAGAGAAGTCATTTGCTCCCATGGCTTCAATTACTCTCTCTACATGGATGATTTCCATGTAGAAGCAGCGTGGCTCAGTGGAAGGAGCACAGACTTAGGAGCCACAGGTCATGGGTTCTAATCCCAGCTCCACCACCTGTCAGTTGTGTGACTTTGGGCAAGTCACTTAACTCCTCGGTGCCTCAGTTCCCTCATCTGTAAAATGGGGATTAAGATTGTGAACCTCACGGGGGACAACCTGATTACCCTGTATCTACCCCAGGGCTTAGAATAGTGCTTGGTTTACAGTAAGCGCTTAACAAATAGCAATATTATTATTATTACTATTATTATTATTATTTCCAAATCTACATCTCCAGCCCTGATCACTGTCCCTGTCTGCAATCTCTCCCCATTTCCTCTTGCCTTCAAGACATCTGTATTTGGATGTACCGCTAACATCTGCAATTTGTCACATCCAAAAGAGAACTCTTTATCTTCTCACCCAAACCCTGTCCTCCCTCTGATTTTCTGTTCATTGTAGATGGGACCATCATCCATCCTGTCTCAAAAGCCCTTAACCTTGATATTATCCTTGAATCGTCCCTTATTCAAGCCACATTTTCAATCCATTACTAAATCCTGTCACTTAAACCTTCACAGAATCACTAAAATCCTCCCTTTCCTCTCCATCCAAACTGCTTCTCATTAATCCAACTCCTTATCCCATCCCACCTTGGTTAATGTATTGGCCTCCTTTCTGACCTATTAATCCATACTTCACTCTGCTGCCCAGATCATTTTTCCACAAAAACATTCAGTCTCTGTTTCCCCACTTCCCAAGAGTATTCAGTGGTTGCCCATCCACTTCTGCATTAAATAGAAACTCCTTACTATCAGATTTAAAACACTCAATCTCCTTGACCTCACCTACCTCACCTCACTGCTCTCCTACTACAACCTGCCCACACACTTCACTTCTCTAATGTCAACCTACTCGCTGTACCTCACTTTCTTTTATCTCACTGCCAATCTCTCGCCCATGTCCTGCCTCTAGCCTGAAATGTTCTTCCTCTTCATACCTGACAGTTACTCTTCCTAACTTCAAAGCCTTATTTGAAGGCACATCTCTTCCCTTTCTTCTTCTCCCAGTTCCTTCAGCATTTCCCCGATTTTCTCCCTTTATTCACCCACTCTCAGAACTATGATACTTTTGTATATATCCATATTTTATTTTTATTAATGTCTGTTTCCTCCATTAGTCTGTAAGCTCCTTGTTAGGCAGGGAATGTGTACTCTCCCAAGCTCTTAGTATGGTGCTTTGCACAGTGTAAGCACTCAAAAAATATGATTTATTAATTGATTAATTGATGGGAGTTTAGATGGGAAGATTGGGAACTGGGATGAAATAGCTGAAAAGAGCAAATATGCAAGATGGCAAAATTACTGGAAAGTCTTAAAAACAATGATAAGGAGTTTTTGTTTAATATAAGGGAGATGGGAGTATTGGAGAATAGAGAGGAGTGAAAATGCACTGAGCAGTGAGGCAAGCAAACCCATGAGGAAGCTGATATAACCATCAAACTGTGTTATGTTGAGAGTCGGGACTAGAGCAGTAACTATTTGGATTAAAAGAAAAGAACAAATCTTGGGAACTATTGTAGAGAAGATTTAGGATAGGAATGATAATGATCAAGATGACAGCAACAGCATAAACATAGTCTCCATACCCGTATGTACACTTGGAAATATTTCATGCTCTGGGCCTCTTAGTGGTCTGTGCTGTGTGAAAATCACAGAAGTGCAGTGCCTGAAGGAAAATGGGAAGGAAAATGGGACACTATGTGAATCCAGGAGACTTACTTACCCAGAGCTGCCTGCCAATGTCTCTACATCCTCACTATGCCAAAGGCCCCTGTAGTCCAGAATCAGTGCCCCTGCCAGAAAAGCAGCGCAGTTTTGGAACTGGAGTTTCTCTGGAGCTAGAGTTTCTCTAGTGCTGAAGTTTCTCTGCTGCTCTCTGGCTGCCAAAACAGCACAGACCCTATTTAGTGTCTGTCTCACCTAGTAGAATGTAAGCTCTTTGTGGGCAGGAATCATGCCTTCATACTGCAGTTTAATCAATCATTCAATCAATGGTATTTATTAAATACTTATTGTGGGCAGGCCACTGTACTAAATGCTTGGGATAGTACAATAGGGTTGGTAGATACTTGCAGACTACAGTGTACTCACTCATGTCCAATTCTCTCCTGTGAATCTTTTCTCTGCTCTTAATCCCATAGAGGATTAATAAGTATACTAATACTACCACCCTTCTCTCCTAATGTCATCAGGCCAAAGCCGATACTTTTTTTCTTGCAACAGCAGCAACCCTCTCTAATGGTGATTAAATTCTTCTGTCACTAAAACCTAATAGGCAGGGTCTGGATTAGAGAAATAATGCTAATATCAATATAAGCATATTGGAATAGAATTAGCACCTGCACCAAACCATACACATTTTTAATAACATTTATGAGTATTTAATTACCTATTTATTCTGGCTCTTTACAAATACAGTCTGGTGAGGTTATTTACACTTACTTTGAATAATGTATATTGATGTAAAGGCCCTGAAAAAAATCAGTGAATTGTTTTGGTTTTGTATAGGCAAAGCTTAAGAAAATGTAATTTCTAGTTCTATAATCCACTACTTTGCAAATTCCTTTAGGACAGGGATCATGTCTACTAATTTTTTGTACTTTCCCAAGTGCTTAGTGTGGTAGGCATTACATTTTGGCATAAACTCACATTTTAGTATTCACCCCTGTCTGATACCTTGTAGGAGCTCATTCACCCATTTCTTCCTATCCTATGATGTTCTGTATCCAAAAAGGTTGGGACTACTCTAAAATTATTTTCTAATTTCCTTACCAAAACATAAAGTAAAAACACACTATAGCAGTCAAATTGCAAAGTGAAAATCTGTTAGGGCACAATTGAATGTTTTCCTTTCTGAAAATTATGAATGGAAGTCACTAACAATATATTCTGAAAGACCTCCATGTCATAAGGTTAGTGTAATTCTCACATTTTAAAAGTCAGGGGTCTTTGCTTACAATCGAAAGGAAGGATATTAAGATAATACTTATAAAGCTGTACTCTATTTGTTAAGGCTGGGTGCTGGGGAGAAAATATGTGTATATATACAAAAGCAGAGAACAGAAATAAAATCAATAATTTTAATATTCTAATTCATGAATTACTATACTTTCCAGTTGTACTTTTTTGTAATTAAAATAGTGACATAACAGAGCATACAACTCAAATTGATGTTTTCACAGAGCAAGTACCCGTTATATGTAACTTCACACTGAAAGAGTGAAATTATATAATAACCTCAAATGTCCTTATCTGATAGCAAAAAATGGAAGAAATAGGAATTATGTACTCAATGCCTAGCCAGATGGCAGGGAACACATTTGTCACTCACCACTATAATGGACTAAAATTACTCATACAATAGTCATACAAAGAAGAAAATGTATGATTGTCTCTTACCACTCTAATTCTGAAGGGGAGAGACACTGTGATTAAGTTAACAGTGGTCTCCCAGTGGAGAAATGGTGAACCACAGCACAACAGTACAACTTGTCTATTTGTAATAGTGATAATGGACAGTATTACAAAAATTAAAGAGAGGCAAAACTACAAAATCAGCACCAGTCATTTCATGTCGGTTTGGGCATTTTGAGAAGTCTCTTTTTTGCAAAACGTAATAGATATTTTAGGATACACCTTCCTTTCCCTACAATGGATTATGAGCCCCCTGAAGGGAAAAAGCACTATAATCTTTCCTTCTCTTCCTTGATTGTTCAGGCTCATTTTCCTATTTTTTTAATGTAAGTGATGAAAACCAACTCAGCACTACTAGTGCATCTTCTGGTAAAGAATAATAAGGAGATGAATTAGGGTCCATGTAGCTTCAGGGAGACCAGCAGGGGATCTAACAATGGCTACTTGGCAGAGAGCTGGGGGTCCAATTACAATTGAGAAATGAAGTAGTTCTTAGTGAACAAAGGAGCTGGGTAAATTCTGAATCTAAAAGGCAGATTCACAAAATGGCTGTAGCCTTGCATCACAAACTAAGGGTAGCTGTCTATATGCAGGAGAACACTTTGAAACAAGGGCAGCAATGTGTGTGCACAATGTCATCTCTGAATGCATTTTGGCATCAGTGACACCCTCAAATACCAACTGACCCTTGGCTCAACCAGAAGTAACAGATGTTTGTTAATATATGTAGCAGTAGTAGCTTGGTAGTGGGGCATAGTAGCAATTTCAAAAGCATTAATAGTAACGGGGAAGTGTGACCTAATGGAAAGAGCATGAACCTGAGAGTCAGCAGACCTGGGTTCTAATTCCAGGTCTGCCATTTGCCAGCTATGTGATCTTGGGCAAGTATAGTGGTATTTATTAAATGTTTAGTATGTGTAAAGCACTGTCCCAAGCACTGGGGTACATACAAGATAATCAGGTACCACATGGAGCTCACAGTATAAATATTAGGGGGAACAGGAGAATCCCCATTTTACAAATGAGGAAATTGAAGCACAGAGAAGTAAGTAACTTGTCCAAAGTCACAGAGTAAGTAGGTGATGGACCTGAGATTAGAACCCAGGTCTTCTGTCTCCAAGACTCATGCTCCTTCCACTAGGCCACATGGCTGCTCCACATCTCTTCACTTTTCAAAGCCTAAGTTTCCTCATCTATAAAATTGTGTTTCAATAATTGTCCTTTTCCTGATCCTGAGAGACATTGTGACATTGTGTGACATTGACTACAACTGATCTAAATGTATTCTGTATACAATAGTGTTTAGCACTTGATGAGTGCTTAACATGGTCATTGCCCTCTCTTGGTAACTCTGGCCACTTCTTCTCAGTGTGTTTCACTAGCAATTCCTCTGTCTCCCACTACCTAACTGTAGGAGGTCCTCAGCGTTCAACTATACTGGCTACCTTGGAGAAATAATTGGATCCCACAGCTTCACTATCTCTCTAAAGTAGAAGCAGCATGACCTAATGGATAAACCAAAGACCTGGGAGTCGAAAGGATCTTGGTTCTAATCCCAGCTCCACCACTTTGCTACGTGACCTTGGGCAAGTCACTTAACTTCTCTGTATTTCAGTTACCTCATATGTAAAATCGGGATTAAAACTGATAGCCTCAGGGGGGACAGCTAGTATCCTGATTAGCTAATATCTACTCCAGTCCTTAGCATAATCCCTGGCACATAGTAAGTATTTAACAAATACCATAAAAATAAGTAGATAATTCCCCAGTCAATCTCTCCAGCCTGAATTCTCTCCAGGAACAAATTTCATCCTGCCTTAAAGATATTTCTACTTCAATACCTTACCAACACCTCAAATTAACATGTCTAAAACCAAAGTCCTTGTCTTCCCATCCAAACGTTGCCTTCCTCCAGACTTTCCCATCACCGTAGACACACCACAATTCTACCTGTCTCTAAACCTGTAAGCTTGGCATTACCATCACCTCATCATGTTCCTCATTTACCCCATATAGCCATTTATTCTATCACCAAATCGTGTCAGTTCTTCCTTCTCAACATATTTCCAAACATTTAGTACAGTGCTCTGCGCACAGTAAGCGCTCAATAAATGCGATTGAATGAATGAATGAATCTATAGAATCTGGCCCTTCCTGTCTATCCAAAGTGCAATCACACTGCAACAAGCACTTAACATATTGCGCCTTTATTATTGTCAGCCTCCTTGCTGACTGCCCTCCCTCCTGTCCCTTCCCTCTCCAGTCCTTATTTTATTCTGCTGCCCAGTTCATTTTTCTAAAACACCACTTGGTCCATGGCTCCCTACTTCTCATAAACCTCAAATCTCATTACCTTCTGTAACCACTTCTGCACTGTACCATTAGCTTTAAAGCACTTAATCAGTTCTCCCCGACCTACCTCACTTCACTGATCCCGGATCTGCCACTTGTCAGCTGTGTGACTGTGGGCAAGTCACTTAACTTCTCTGGGCCTCAGTTACCTCATCTGTAAAATGGGGATTAAAACTGTGAGCCCCACGTGGGACAATCTGATCACCCTGTACCCCCCAGTGCTTAGAACAGTGCTTTGCACATACTAAGCGCTTAACAAATACCACCATTATTATTACTAGAACCCGCTTACATATTTTGCCCTTCTAATACCAGTCTACTTACTCTACCTTGATATCATCTATCACAATCAACCAATCAGTGGGATGTATTGAGCACGCACTATGTGCAGAGAACAATTCTAAGCACATGGGAGAGTACAGTATAACAGAATTACTGACCTCCCTTCCTCCTCTCTCGCCCCGCTCCAGTCTATTCTTCACTCCGCTACCCGGCTCATCTTCCTGCAGAAACAATCTGGGCATGTCACTCCCCTTCTTAAACAACTCCAGTGGTTGCCTATCAACCTCCGCTCCAAACAAAAACTCCTCACTCTAGGCTTCAAGGCTCTACATCACCTTGCCCCTTCCTACCTCTCCTCCCTTCTCTCTTTCTACCACCCACCCCGCACGCTCCGCTCCTCTGCCACCCACCTCCTCACCGTCCCTCAGTCTCGCCTATCCCACCGTCGATCCCTGGGCCATGTCCTCCCGCGGTCCTGGAACGCCCTCCCTCCTCACCTCCGCCAAACTGATTCTCTTCCCCTCTTCAAAACCCTACTTAAAACTCACCTCCTCCAAGAGGCCTTCCCAGACTGAGCTCCTCTTCTCCCTCTACTCCCTCTGCCACCCCCCCTTTACCTCTCCACAGCTAAACCCTCTTTTTCCCCCTTTCCCTCTGCTCCTCCACCTCTCCCTTCCCATCCCCACAGCACTGTACTCGTCTGCTCAACTGTATATATTTCCATTACCCTATTTATTTTGTTAATGAAATGTACATTGCCTTGATTCTATTTAGTTGCCATTGTTTTTACGAGATGTTCTTCCCCTTGACTCTATTTATTGCCATTGTTCTTGTCTGTCCGTCTCCCCCGATTAGACTGTAAGCCTGTCAAACGGCAGGGACTGTATCTGTTGCCGACTTGTTCATTCCAAGCGCTTAGTACAGTGCTCTGCACATAGTAAGCGCTCAATAAATACTATTGAATGAATGAATGAATGAATGAATTAGGAGAAATGTTCCCTGCCTGCAGTGATCTTACAGTTTAGAGCCCTCCCACACTGACCTGGAGCTCCCTCTCCCTTTATATCCAGCAACCCAGCTCTCTCCTTGTGGGCAGAGATCATCTATGCTTACTCTTTTGTACTGTGCTCTCCCAAACACTTAGTACAGTGCTCTGAACACAGTAAATGATCAATAAATACCACTGATTGATTGATTAACAATAGCACTCATTAATCTTATTCTTTATTAAGCACTTACTGTACGATATGCACTGTACTAACTGCTGGGAAAGAACACATGGGTGGGAATTTGACGCGGTTTCTGGCCCACAAGGGGTTTACATTCTAAATACAAAAGTTGGGAGAGAGAGAAATGGTGACAAACACATAAGGAGAGATGAAACAGTAAAAACACTAAAACAATTTAAGGCAAGGATGAAGATATACACGAAGTAAAAACAAACAGAAGAAAACAAAAACAGGAAAATGCTGCAGTTAGTAGAGCAGAAATTCAGGAACAGAGAGCTTCTCCAGGTGAACCTCTGCTCCCTGCCCTTGTCCAATGCATTCCCACCCAAGTCTAAGGAACAGGAACCAAGATGGAAGGAGGTTGGAAATTTAAAATAGATTTATCAGGCATAAAAACATCCAGGCATCAGTAACAGAGAGGGCACAGTCCAGTGAAAACTGGGCAGTCTGGAATAAAATTGGGTGTCCAACCTAATTTTTCCTGTATCTATCCTAGCCCTTAGTACAGTGCTTGGTATAATAAATACAGCAATTATTATGAATAGCCACCTTAAATACCATGAATACCATGGAGCCCAGCTGTTTGTTCATTCCCAATATTGAAGGATTGAAAGGAAAATTGGGAAGCAGCATGGCCTAGCAAATAAACAAGGGTCTGGGAATCAGAGTACCTGGGTTCTAACCCCAGCTCTACCACCTGCCTATTGTGTGACTGTGGGTAAATCATTTAACTTTTCTGTGCCTCAGTTTCTTCAAATGCAAAATGGGATTTAAATTTCTGTTCTCCCATTTATTTAGATTGTGAGTCCCATGTGGGACAGGGACTCTATCTGGCCTGATTAACATGTATCTACCACAGAGCTTAGACCAACACTTGACACACAGCAAGTGCTTAACAAATAACATAAAAAAATTGTCCTAAACCAAATGTTATTGAGGGAAGAGCAAAATTGGGCTAAGAAGCAGAGAAGAATTTGTTTTCTGGATCTTAGCTATATTATGTCATGGCAATTGAACGAAGAAATGAGGGAAGAATCATTGAGTTAAATTATATTCAAGTTTCAATTCCCACAATCATAATATTAAAACAATCTGAGGGTAAAAAAAAGTGGGCTGTAAAATTTGGTTTGGTTGGTTTCATTTAATTTCTAGCTGGGCAGTGAAATTTTACCAACTTCCCTTTTATGTCAATTGAAATTCAGGTTTCTCCATTAAAAATAAGTTACACCTCACAAAAAAGACAGCTTCACTGTTTTATCACAGAATATACTGCTTGATTTAATTCAAAATAACACATTTTTAAAAATGAATAAAGGTATGCTGCTTCTCTCAACATTGCATTTATTATAAAAATCTCCAGATAGTTTGATCTACTGACAGGATTTGATTGGGAAACACTGAACCCTGGAAATTTACCTTTTGTCTGCCTTGCACTTGTATGTATTAAGCAAGTTAGTTGCAGAAAGGGATCTTAGAGGAATAGACAATGGACAATTAAATCAATATCTCTGCTAAATTGTAATATCCTTGAAGTCAGGGACTATGAATCTACCAACTTTGTTCTACTGTATTCTCCCAAACACTTAGTACAGTGCTCTGCACACAGTATAAGCTCAATAAATTTGATTCATTGATTGAAGTTAATTCTACTGAGTCTTCCAAGCACCTAGTAGAATGTCCTGCAAACCTAAGTAGGTTCTTAGCAAATACTATTGACTGATTGATGCTTTAACCTCTCTGAGGTTCACTTATTTTCTCATATGAAAGAAGAGGATAAATGGTAACCTATATAAAGGAGTCTAAGGAGAAATAGTTAACACATTTTACTGCATTAGATTGTAAAATGCTTTACAAAACATAAATGCTTCACAAGTGTTTAACATTATCACTAGAATTACTTTCTCTCCTATTTCACCTTAACTGACTTTCTAGTTTTACAATTCAAAAATGATCTAAAATATTAGTTATTTTAGTTGATTTTTGAATGATTTCATAATGCACAAATTGCTACATCTACACATGTATATTAGTGCTAATATTAAATTGAGAAAAAGAGACAGAGAGATATGACAAGAGATAGTAAAATACAGCTGTTGGGAATATTTGACCTCTTTTCCAACAAACTGTGTCCTAGATTCAAGCTGTGCAACTCAGCATTGGGTAGTAAGATGGGAGTAGATTAGTTGCAGGGAAGAGATGAGAGGTTAGATCTGATGCTACGCACATAGAGAAAGAGGCTGAACTAGTCTTGGGGAAAGATCATTTGATAGGTTTATAGTCAGGACACTACTCTGTATCCAGTTCTCCTGCTTGTTTTTGCCTTTAACTCACCACCACTACCCCTGATCAGGTTGAAGCCCAGGAACCCTCTTGTTGTTGCTTAACAGTTGCTTCTGAGTCCCCACAAGTTTCCACCTATTCTTCAAAATTTTCACTCCTGAATACCTTCCCCTCACCCTCGGCAAGAAAGACAAACTCATTTCCATCTGCCACAACAGGTATACATGCATATGAACTCATATAGTCATATAGTATACAGGCATACATATGAAATATAGTCACATAATTTCCCTTCCTCAAACACATTATCTTCTTACTGCCCATATGCATACAGTTTCCAACCACAGGGTGAACATCCTAGAAGATGTATTCAATTTGTTTTCTGTCAAACTGTGTAACCCTAGCCATACCCTTTCCTCCCCAGGGTTCTAGGTAGTTAAGGTTTCAAGATTTCTTGGTTCCCTTTTGAAACCTGCCACACTGGGGCCCTCTTCATTCATTCATTCAATCCATTCAATTGTATTTATTCAAACATTCATTCAATAGTATTTATTGAGCACTTAAGGTTGCAAGAGAAGATCTTATTATCATCCCTCTAGACTGTAAGCTTGTTAAGAGCAGGGAACATGTCTGCTGATTCTGTTACACTGTACTCTCCCAAGTGCTTAGTACTGTATTCTGCACCTATTGAGTGCTCAAAAAATACCACTCATTGATTGATAGTATTATTACTTTTTGTTAAGTGCTTACTCTGTACTGAGCACTGTAATAAGTGCTGAGTTCAGTACAAGATAATCAGATTGGACACAGTTTGTGTCCCTGATGGAGTTTCCAGTTTGAGGGAAAGAGAACAATCATTGAATATCCATTTTACACATGAGAAAACTGAGTTATGAAATGTTAACTATATTGCCCAAGGTCACACAGCAAGTGGCAGAGCCATGTTTAGAACTCAGGTCCCCTGACTCCTGACTGCCAGGCCAATACTCTTCCTGTAGGTCACAGGCTGCCCTTCCAAAAATTGTTCAGCTGGTTCATTTTTTTACTGTTGACATTTTTATGTTGACTTTTTATGATTTATACTATAAGACAGGGACTATGTCTGCTATGGCTATCTTGAATCTATCCCAGTAGTTATTACATTGTAGGCACATTGTAGGTGCTTAACAAATACCATTATCATTTTTAGTATTATTATTATTATTATTGTCACTATTATTAATATTACTATTAGTATTAGGGAAATAGAAAACAGAATCAAGGTCAGCTTCTTATGTGCTACGCTTATCCATGCTGTTAGAGTGGATAAGGTCTTAACTCCAGTAGTGACAGGCCAGAAAAGGTTACACTGCTGGTACGACCCTCAAACTCCTTTGGAGGAAGTACCCAGGCCTGCAGGACTACAGTTTAACTTTGGGAGACTGTCAATAGGGTGTAGCAGCAGCATGGTATCAGGCAGCAGCATGGTATCAGGCACCAGACCAAACCTCAGGTCTACAGGTCAAGCCTTTTTTCTAACTTTCTCTACAGTTCTGGTACCTGGACCATCCACAAGTGACAAACTTGCTTCTGGAACAGTCCCCCCAGCATCACTTATGGGCTAGACTCCCTATCAGTTGGCAAGATAAGATCCATAAAAATAAAGTTAAATCAATCAGTGGTATTTATTGAGCTATTGTTTGTTCATAGCACTTGACTAAGCTCTTAGGAGAACACATATAATTGGTAGTCACTATCCCTGCCCCAAGAAGCTTACAGTCTATTGGAGGAGCTATTTTCCAATGTAGCCATGTAGTCAGTCTGCCGGCATTAAAGCTACGCTAACCTCAACACAGCTATTTTGGTGGAATTTATGAGGAGAGTGAGCTACAACAGATTACCCAAACTGCTGCTGACTGGATGGAGAGCTAAAATTCAGACACTGAAAGCAAGGAGGGTAGAAGAAGTGTTTAGGACATTTAAACTTAGAGAAGCAACGTAGCTCAGTGGAAAGAGCCTGGGCTTTGGAGTCAGAGGTCATGGGTTCGACTCCAGGCTCTGACACTTGTCAGCTGTGTGACTGTGGGCAAGTCACTTAACTTCTCTGTGCCTCAGTTACCTCATCTGTAAAATGGGGATTAACTGTGAACCTCACGTGGGACAACCTGATTACCCTGTATCTACCCCAGTGCTTAGAACAGTGCTTGGCACGTAGTAAGCGCTTAACAAATACCAACATTATTATTATTATTATTATTAATAAACAAAGCCTTAGGCAATGCTACATTTCAGGTGAAAACTGGGTATCAGTTGCTAAGGACAAACCTGCATGGCACATTGTCATCAAGAAGGGAGTAGCTTTCTTTGAGCAAAAGGTTGGGCATGGAAAGGGAGACAAGGAGGAAAAGAGGAAACAGCTGCAGACATTAAGCACAGCCACACAAGGGACAACCCATGGATCCCCCATTGGCCTTCAAGTGACATATGCACTTATAGGTGAACTTCACCATCAGTAGTATTTTCTTCAAATTTATGTGTGTGTGTGTGTATAACAAATATAAATATAACATCAAATAAACTTATCTCATGATTCCAGAGGTGCACTCAGTGAGTAATGTGCAGGTCCGTGCATTTTAATAATGTACAGCAACAAAGGGCACTCACAATCACAGAGTCATAAGTAATTTTTATATTTGTCTCCTTCCTGTGAAGTAGTCTGGTAAGCATCCCAAATAAGGAACTCTGCAGTGCTCTTCTCTCAAATCATACAAACTATAAGGCCCTTTTCATGGAAATTGAATTCCATGTTTTAAATGTAAGATCAGAGAGTGTTTTTCCCCCTCTCTCCAGTAGGAAGGGAAAAAAGTTAAACTGTAGTCCTGCAGGCCTGGGTACTTCCTCCAAAGGAGTTTGAGGGCCATACCAGTGATGTAACCTTTTCTGGCCTGTCACTACTGGAGTTAAGACCTTATCCACTCTAACAGCATGGATAAGCGCAGCACATAAGAAGCAGAGCAGAGAAGCAGAGAAGCACAGAGAAGCCACGTGGCTTAGTGGAAAGAGCCCAGGCTTGGGAGTCAGAGGTTCTAATCCCGGCTCCACCGCTTGTCAGTTGTGTGACCTTGGGTAAGTCACTTAACTTCTCAGTGTCTCAGTTACCTCATCTGTAAAAGGGAGATGAAGACTGTGAGTCCCACGTGGAACAACCTGATTACCTTGTATCTACCCCAGAACTTAAAACAGTGCTTGGCATATTGTGATTAACAAATACCAACATTATTATTATTAACATAGTCCATTTGGCCTGAGAATCAGAGTTCCTGGGCTCTAATCCTAACTCTGCTACTTGCCTGCTATGTCTTTGGGCAAGTCACTTAACTTCTCTGGGCTTTAGTTCCTCACTTGCAAAATGGGGATTCAATACATGTTCTCCTTCCTATTTAGACTGGGAGTCCCATGTGGGACTTGGTGATCTTGTATCTTGTAAATTCGTTATGGCCAGGTACTGTATCTGCTAATTCTGTTGCACTCTCTCAAGTGCTTAGTACAGTGCTCTGCACATAGTAATCATTCAATAAATATGATTGACTGATTGACTGTATCTAGTCTTTGTTTAGCAGAGTGCTAGGCACATAATAAGTATTTAACAAATACTGCAATGATTATAACTGTTATTATTATTAGCATAATAGAGGTGGAGCAGCAGCCTTATTCTAATAATAACTACAGGAGGAATGACTATTGAACCAGAGGCAGCCCAGCCTATGTGTGGTGATGTTCCCAAACTTGCTTTGATCATAATGTCCTGTAATTCCTGTTCCTGTTGTTAATGTATTCTTTTTGTTGTATGAATTGGGTAAATTTTATTTTCTTATGTACTTGCACTTACATGCTCTGCTTTTAGATTTTGATCCCTTATGTGTACTGGACTATGCGTGTAGTGTTCTGAGTGCCTTGCACAAGCAAGCATCTAATCTAAAAAATACCATGAATAACAATAACAAAAAGTATTTCACAATTCCTCTATAGTAGAAAATTGGGCTGGTGTTGTACCTTCACATTGTCTAACTCATTCACATATTGATATGCTTAATTCATTAGGAGAAAGGAATAAATGATGCTAACTGAGAGTATAGTCTCTACTGTTAGATTTTGTTAAAAATTTCTTCACTGATAGACAGAATGAATCCTCATTCGTGATCTATGTAAAAAAGTGTTCCATTTTGTTATATGTTTTATATTGTTTAACTATGTCTTCCCTAGTTTATAAATATAACTACCTCACTAAACTGAATCGTAGTTAGGATGAAGGAGTGTAGTTTGTCAACAGTTGTTTTGATGACATAATTTCAAACTGTAATACTGTATTTTATTAGTTCTGAAGAGCTAGTTTTATTCTGTTGATGTGTAATACTTTTTATTTCTAAAGCTCAATTTAGCTAATATATCTTGATATGTTTCTTAATAAATCATATAAAAATAATAAGCATTTAATGGATTTTTCTCCATATCTTCCTGAATAAAAAAGAATAAGTAAAACATAGGGAGCAGTGAATGTTTTTATAATGTCTCCGTGCTTCCTTGGGAATGTTAAAGTGTGTTTCAGTTGGATTTACTCAGTAAATGGTTTATATTCCCTAGGAATGAATGATGTCCTGAATATTACTCGTAATATAGAAAAAAATATTACCAGATTTTTGGTTTGAAAATGTTTAAAGTATTTGTAGGTCATATTATATCATCAGTCAATCAGTAAATTTTTTTAGTGCTTAAAATGTGAAAAGCACTGTTCTAAAGGCTTGGGCAATGAAAACCATGCACAGGTTTGCTTGAGAGGCATGACGTGTGAGACATGTTGTGTAGAGGAAGAAGAACAGTTAAATTGAAAAGAGTAAATGGATTGAGGGTCTTAAAGCCACTGATCAGGAGTTTCTGCTGGATAAGGAGAAGAATGAGTAACCACTAGAGAACCAGTAAGGCCTAGTTGAAAGAGCAAGGGCTTGGAAGTCAGAACTGAGTTCCAAGCCTGGTTCCACCACTTATCTGCTGTATGATCCTGGGTAAGTCACTTTATTTCTCTATGCTTCAGTTCCTTCATCTGTCAAATGGGGATTTATACTGTGAGCCCCATTTGGGGCATGGACTGTGTCCAACTTGATTATCTTGTATCTATCCCAGTGATTATTACAGGGCCTGGCACATAGTAAGTGCTTAACGAATACCATTAACAACAACAACAATGGAGTTGTTTAAAAGAGTGGGTAGGCAGAGTGATATTTTGGAAAAATGAACTGGGAACCAGAATGAAATACAGACTGGAGAGGGGAAGAGACTAAAGCTGGTAGATCTGTGAGGATGTTGATGTAGTACTCAAGATAGAATACAAATGTCCAGACCTGTGGTGAATATTTGCATGGTGAGGAAAGGGAAGATTCTGGAAATCTTGTGGAGAAAATCACCATCAGGATTTGGCAACAGGCTGAATATGGGGATTGAAATGAGGGAGGGGGAGTCAAGGATAATGCCAAAGTTGTGGGCTTGAGAGAGAGAGATAATGGCAATGTTTAAATTAGATGGTTAAGTTGAGTGGATGAGAGTATTTTGGAGAGAAGATGAAGAGGTCAGTTTTGGACATTTAAAGTAGAGGTACTGATCAGACAAGTTTGAGATGTCCTGGAAGCAGGAAATATCTGTGAAATTACAGAGAATGCCATTGAGATACATCTAAGAGCCATCTGCATGGAGGTGGTAGTCAAAGCTGTGGGAGCAGATGAGCTTCCTAAGGGAGCAAATATAGATTGAAAAGAATTTAAGATCCAGAACTGAGCCTAAGAACAATAGAGTCTGTTAGATTTAGCTAGAAGTAGTCCATGGTGACCTTGGAGAGTGTGATCTTAGTACTGTCTAGGTGCTGTCTTGAGTCATGATCATCATGATCATCATCATCATCAGTGGTATTTAATGAGTACTTACTGTGTTCAGTAAACTTTACTAAGCACTTGAGAGCATACCATACAACAGAGACAGTAGACACATTCTGAGAAAGTAAAGAAGCATTGCTGGGAGAACATAATACTTCCAACCAGCTAGATCATGCTGAGGTGGAAAGGAGAAATGAATAGTTTCTGCAATCCTCTGGACACCCACCAGTATCGAAGGTTTAGTGTCTGGTGAGAAGCACATAAAGAGAAATAACTACATATGACAATCTCCATCTTTGAGCCTATGCCCCTCCCTAGATTCCCTTCCAGCTTGAGAGCAAAATAAAATAGGAAATGTCATTATGGTCCATACCTTCCAGGGTAACAGGATGCTTGGAAGAACATGGTAATGATTGCCCTTCCTATAGCCATCCTAAAGTCATGCCCTCAGTGTTCCCTAATTATGTACCCAGTCCTGCTCCCTTCTGGATTACACCACCTTCACTCTTAGCCTTAGGTCACATAGAAGCCATTTATTTCCCTCAGTAACCCAAAGATGCACAGGAATACCATAGGAATTCTTACATATCTAAAGTAGACTAGAGAGAATCAAAGTTAGTGTTAGCAAGACTATTTAATTGTTTCAAATTGAAGATCAGATACAATTAGCACCAACTCTTTATATAATCCAAAGGAGTAGGTGATATTGCATAGGATCATCAGATTTGGGCCATGAATTTGGAAATAAAAAAACTGTTCAAACTCTTATTTGTTGTCAGAATCCTTACTTCAACGTAATTGAAGTGCTTTCTACCTCAAGTTACATGTTACTGTTACCAATTAAGTTATTCAAACTCATCAACAAATAGATGACTAACTCCAAGAAATAAAACTCTAAGATTAAGAAAAAAGTGTTGTAAAAGTAAGAGTTAGTAGTATGCTCCTTGGAAAAACCTTTCAGGCATAATGTAAAAATTGAGTGACAGAATTTCTTATGCATATATACAATACCTCAAACATAAAAGCAGCATGGCTCAGTGGAAAGAGCCCGGGCTTGGGAGTCAGAGGTCATGGGTTCGAATCCAGGCTCTGCCACTTATCAGCTGTGTGACTGTGGGCAAGTCACTTAACTTCTCTGTGCCTCAGTTCCCTCATCTGTCAAATGGGGATGAAGACTGTGAGCCTCACTTGGGACAACCCAATTACCCTGTATCTACCCAAGCGCTTAGAACAGTGCTCTGCACATAGTAAGCGCTTAACTAATACCAACATTATTATATATATATATATATACCCACACATGTACACAAACACACACACACACACACACATGTCCAGTTTCTCTTTATGTAAAGGACAGTTGTGAGCCTGGAAAGTAAGTATGCAGCCAAAATATGTGTCTCTAATTCGCTACTTGGCTGGATCTCTGTTGCAACAAATTAGTGTAATGAGAGGCTATTTTCTCAGCCCGACCTGATTTCTAATGGCCAAGAGAGTTGATGCGGTTTCAGTCTTCTATTTGATTCATTTGAGCTCTCTAACAGGTTACCTGACAGCTCCAGTGATTCAGTTTCAGAGTGCAAGATGAACCCTAGATTCAGCTCATTCAAAATCCAGCACAGTCTCAGTGAACTTGAAAATGTCATTTGCCTTTCTCTTAAAGAAATGAGAAAGACTTGATTCACAGTAAGGTGTTGAATGGACAAATCAAAGCACATAGGGGTTGGATGGAATTGGTTATCCTGGAACAGCTACAAGTACCCAGTGATTTTGATCAGAGAAGAAAGGCTTTCCATAATACCCACAAGCAAGCTTGTCCTTCCAAACAGGCATTACAGGGAAGAAATGGTGGTGCCTAAATATTATTTGCACCACCAGGGGTGGGAAGTACTAGTGGCACCTGAGATAGTGTTTGGGAGCAGGGACATCTATGGAATTTTTTTATGGTACTTAAGTGCTTATTATGTGCCAGGCACTGAACTAAGCACTAGGGTAGCTACCAGCTAATCAGATTGGTCACAGACCCTGCCCTACATGTGGCTCACAGCCTTAATCACCATTTTACAGCTAAGGTAATTGAGGTACAGAGAGATGCAGTGACTTGCCTAAGGTCAAACAACAGACAAGTGGTCATGCTGGGATTATAACCCAGATCCTTCTGACTCTCAGGTTTGTGCTCTCTCTAGGTCATGAGTTCGAATCCCAGCTCTGCCACTTGTCAGCTGTGTGACTGTGGGCAAGTCACTTAACTTCTCTGTGCCTCAGTTCCCTCATCTGTAAAATGGGGATTAAGACTGTGAGCCCCACGTGGGACAACCTGATTCCCCTGTGTCTACCCCAGTGCTTAGAACAGTGCTCGGCACATAGTAAGCGCTTAACAAATACCAACATCATTATTATTATTATTATTATTATTATTATTATAGGTCGTGCTGCTTCCCCTGGCAGTCTGGAATAGAAAGTTTGACAGGGTATGCAGTTATGGGTCACCTTAACCAGGAGTTTAGGGTAAAAAAGGATAGCTCTGTTTCCAAACCTACCTTGTAAAGAGCCTGCATAGGACGTTATTCCTCACACTAACACACAAGGGGATTGGGGCTACTATTACTTTCCTTCTGAAAAAACTGAGATAGAGCAAGTTGAATAAGGTTTCTCAGTGGGTTAATAGTGGGATGGGAAGTAAACTCAAGTCATTACTTTGGTTCTTTATTCCCTAGAACAATTTTTTCTTTTAAAAGATACCTCCACATTACATTTAGAAATATATCCTTTGGTTACTGATTTTTTCCTCCAAAGTCTCATTCAGTTGTAAAACAATGTCTAAATATTGGGTAGGTGTGCTCTTTGTATGATATATCAGAAGCACAGTGGCCTAGTGAATAAATCACAGATCCGGGAGTCAGGGGATGTGGGTTCTAATCCTGACTCCTCTATTTGTCTGCTGTGTGACCTCAGGCAAGTCACTCACTTCTCTGTGCCTCAGTTACTCATCTGAAAAATGTGGATTAAAACTGTGAGCCCATATGGGACAGGGACTGTGTCCAACCTGATTACCTTGCATTATCCCAGTGCTTAGATCAGTGCTTAGGTAATAGTAAGGGCTTAACAAGTACTATTAGAAAAATTGAGTCTTCTCACCCAGCCTGCAGTGTATGGATATTTGAAAACTGAACTGGGTAAACATCAAAATCATATAATTCAGGAATGAATTATCCATGTGTTTGTTTTCATTGGGAAAATTGTGAAATCTCCTTATGCTTTGTAAAAACATAGTCTCTCAAAAAAAAAAAACACAGTAAAAAAAATCCTTATTGCTTCTCATTGAATCAAGAATTCAGAAGCTTCTAGCAGCTTCTCAGTCTAATAATTAAAGATAATCAATGATGGTTGACAAAATGCTGCTGCTAAGGTCTGAGACATTTTCTTCTATAACCAGACTATACCCATTCTTTCCACCAGCCTTCTTGCAATGGGTGCCACTGGGCACAGGGGAACTGGGTGAGAGAGTGAGGATGATTCCTCACAAATATTCACCACTAACTGTCCAAACTAAAAGCTTGTCCTATTTGCTGGCAATGTTATCCACCATCCACCTCCTTAACCACTATACATGTGCAGTATTCACCATGTGAGACAAAGCACCAGAAAAGGTGTACACTATTTTTTTTTTGGATAAAGTGTCCAAGAAATTTTAACTTAACAGTCAATCACTTATGTAGCCAACTGTCACTGGTATCACTTTTGACTCAGAAGACCAGTCCAAAATATTTATTAGTTTTAAAAACAAGTAGGATGATTCTGTGGCTGCAATTCTTAGTTTGAGGTTTTAGCTTTTCTTTTTTTTTCCCTAAGATTTGTTTATTCTGAAGAAAAAAAGGTTTTTTTCTTATTCACAGCTTTCATCACTATGTTTTCTGGGCCCCAGAGCACTGTCACTGTAAGAATATTCATTTTGTAGTAATTAAATTTTAACAGAGACAAGAGGAGACTTGCGAATTTTCCAGATACCTAGAAAAAAGCTACAAAGTGTTCTGTTTCAATATTGAATGATTGTGCTTCTACGTCAAACATCTCCACTAGTGTAACTTTGCTACACACAAATTTGTAGGGTGAGATCATGCTTATACAGAATTCATTCATTCATCAATTGCATTTAATGAACACTTACTGTGTGCAAAGCACTGTACTAAGACCTTGGAAAGTACAATTCAGCATTAAAGAGAGATAATCCGTGCCCACACCAGGTTTAGTCTTTGTGGATTGGTGAATGCCAGTTAAAATGCAGAGTCATCAGTTTTGTAGATGAGTAGTCAATCACTTTTCACAAGGATATTTTGTCCCTGGAATGACGATTACTACGATGCCATATTTATCCTGATGGTTGTGTTGGATAGCAGTTATTTCAGTTTTTTAGTTTAATAGGATGTGCCATGTCATCAACACTATGCTGGTAATAGTTCCAACATATACACACGTAATGGTAATAGTAATCATTATAATTGTATTTACTGAGCATCCACTGGGTGCTATGTACTGTACTAAGGGCTTATTGATTGGAAAGTATCCAATTTATGGCATTTCAGCAACAGGTAATCTGACAACTTTGCCAAATACACCCTCCCCTTCCTCTGCATTGTCTCCTTGGAGTCTTTTTTTCATAGTAGTAGCATTTACTGAGCACCCATTGTATACAATGTGGTACACTAAGTGCTCTGTGAAAAAGCTGAGTAGAGCTGAGTATAAAGCAGTAGGAGAAATTTCCAACAAGGATACTAATTAGGTAAAGAAAGTATGCAGATTCATAAATCCAACTGGATTTTTCATAGTTCTTCTAAAATGCCACCTACTCCAGCAGTCCTTCCATGACTAATCTACCACCTTTCTGCTAATGCTTCATCTGCTTTGGCACTTTATTCATAGTTACTAGAGTATGTATTCCACTATTTCTTTGATCTACTTTATTTCATTACTGTAGCTTTGTCAACATGTCTGTCTTTCCCATTAGAGTGCAAACTCCTTGAGAGTAGGTCTGGTGTCTTAAAACTTGTCCCCTTTCCAACTTCTTAATTAAGGGTTAAGAGCAGGCACTTTGGCAAGACTGTTGGTGGAGATGATGTTTCAACCTTTAGAGAACACTACAGAATAAACAAGGAACCAATATACTGGACAAAAGTCATATGTGAACTCAAAAATTACTTTTGAGAAGTAAGCATGTTGTGTGCAGGAAACATGCCTACCAACTCTTGTACTGTACTCTCTAATGCTTAGTGAAGTGCTCTACACACAGTCTCTCCATAAATACTACCAATTAATAGTATAAATTCATTTTTTTTCTCACCATATTTCAAAGTGAAAAGATTTAGCATAAGTTTTGCAAAAACTCAGGAGCAGCATGGCCTAGTGGAAAGAGTAAGGGCCTGAGAGTCAGAGGACCTTAGTTCCAATCCTGACTCTGCCAATTGTCTGCTGTGTGTGACCTTGGGTAAGTCACTTAATTTATCTGTGCCCTGGTTTCTTCATCTATAAAATGGGGATTTAATGTCTATTTTCACTCCCATTTAGACTGAGTCCTATCCGGGAAAGGGCCATGTCTGTCCTGATTAACTTGTCTTTACCCCAGTGCTTAGCACAGTGTTTGACCCATAATAAGAACTTAATAAACATAATAATGTTAATGATAATAATTAGAAGCAGATAAAATGGAGTTTGTAGTGAAAGATGTAGCCTAACCAGAGCCAGCTTCATATGTACATGAGGGAGGTAACCATGTTAGGGCACAGGATCAGACTGGACTGCAGCATGGTGGGGGTTTGTGATCAGAGTTTACATGGATACAGTGTTAGCAGGGGCAGCAGTGGTGCCAGTGCAGTGTCAGTGGGACAAAGTGATTGTTAAAATGATTAAATTTCCCAGGTCAAGAAGGAAGTAGTGCTTCGAAGGGTAAAAAATGGGAGTGGATAGGCGTTACCTTTAAATAAATGCTCCACGTTCGGATAATAGATCAGGTTTTGGCATGTTGTCATATGCAGTGCTGCATGTAATCTCAGTATAATGTGTGGGCAGCATACTGAATGGGACTGGGTGGCAAATGTTTCCTATTTCAAGGCAGCCAATGTCAGAAGCCAGCCCTGAGCTTACCCTAACAACTGCAACCCACTCTAGCCAACTTCTCAGGCGGCTTATGTAATAATGAAAGTTTCTGAGGCAAACCTGACACACATGCACACACACACACACACACACACACACATACAAATCCCATATTCCATATACACATGTGAGTTTGTACGTGTGTGTATGTGTGTGTGTATGTGTGTCTGTGTGAAATGAACACAAATCTTTACGTGGTACATTGAGCATTTCAAAGGACCTGGTGATAGCACATACAAGCACAGGTAGTGATTTGTCATATATTTGATTTGCCATATATTTGACTAAATCTTCATTTTTCTATGAAGATATATTTACTTTCATTATCTAGGATTTTTTTTGTGTGACCCCAAGAATATGGGAAACATTTCAGTCCAAATTGTCTAACTGTCTAATATCAATCCCCTATTTGGGGACTATGAATAATCAGGCATGTGTTTTTAATGGCCTGGTTTCCCGATTGTGCCATCAATTAGTCAATTACAGGTGTAATTCAATGACATGCATGATTTTCTACACTCCATTTAGTGATGGGATAAAGCATTGCATTCAGAAGAAGAAGCTGTGCATGGAATATGGGATACAGATAACCTGTGTCCTTTTACTTATTTACAAGACAAGGAAAGCAGTCAGCTGAAACCCAACTGTTCCTGCCACATTAGAAGTAATAATGGTAATGATAATAACAATTTCTAAGGAAACTATTTTCCTAAACTGATTCTTATTAAAATTTAGTAAAGTCAGTATTCTGTGAGCATGAACACTGACTTCATTTAAATGTATTTATCTTTAAAGCTCTCTTCACTATGAGCAGTGTCAGTATATCTTCCTATTAGATATAGTGTGTTGAGAATATATCACATATTTGTTCCCCTGATAAATAAATAGATAAGATATATTTATGATATAAATATCATGAAGATATAATGAAGATAAAATGAAGATATAAAATAAATAAATAACTACTCCGTTACATATGGCAATTCAAGTGAATGACCTGCCCTCTAAATTTCAGCAAATTAGGTCACTCACAAATGGTACCATTGCTTTAAAGCACTTTAGGCAGAGTCAAATTCTCCAATTTATCCTGACAACCTTGAACTTCTGTGGCTTTAAATATTACCTGGCAAACCTTGACTTTAATATCATTGGTTGAGATCTTTTCCAATTCATGGTATGGATTAATCTTGATTTTGATATTATCTTGTTTGGGAGTTTGGTTCAGCTGCCGTCAGTGGGGTCTATAAAGACCTAGTGAGTGGAGCCAGGATGGAGTTCCTCATAGTTATTGTTTGCTTTTAATGGCATTTGTTTTGTGATTACTATGTGCCAGGCACTGTACTAAACTTTGGGATAGTTACAAGTTACATGGATAGTTACATGGGGCTCATAGCATTAACTGCCATTTTACAGGTGAGGTAACTAAGACACAGTTAAGTGATTTCTCCAAAGTCACATAGAAGACAAGTGGCAGAGCTGAGATTAGAACCTAAATCCTCTGATGCCCGGGTCCGTCCTGTATCCCCTAGGCCATGCTGCTTCCTTATTCCATATCAATCAATAAATCAATGGTATTTGTTAAGCACTTACTAAGCACCTGTCAAGCACTTACATCATAGTTGGAAGACACATTCCATGCCCAATAATGAACGTTGTACTGAACATTTGTATTAAGCATTTCCCTCCCTCTCCAAGTATGATAACAACCACTCTTCCAAATAATCAATCAATAAATTGTATTTACTGACTGTGTGCAGAGCACTGTACTAAGCACTTAGGAGAGTACAATATAACAACATAACAGAGTTGGTAGAAGCATTCCCTGCCCACAATGATCTTAGTCTATAGGAGATGGACATCAATATAAATAAATAAATTTTGGATATGCTCATAAGTGCTGTGGGGCTGAAGGACAGGTGAATAAAGAGAGCAAAGGCAATGCAGAACGTAGGGGCAGTAAAGGAAATGAGAGCTTACTTAAGGAAGGCTTCTGGGAGATGTGATTTTAGTAAAGCTTTGAAGGTGGGCTGCTCATTCTCAGTTTCTTTGGCAGGCTCCTCCTCTACTTCCCAACCCCTAACTGTTGTATTCACTCAAGGTTCCATTCTGAGTTCCCTCTGTTCTCCATTTGCACCCATTCCATAGCTTCAAGTATCCCTTCTACGCAGGTGATTCTTAAATCTACATCTCCAGCCCTTATCTCTCTTCCTCTCTCATTTCTTCCTGCCTTAAAGACATATCTAGTTGGATGTAATAATAATAATAATAATGTTGGTATTTGTTAAGCGCTTACTATGTGCCGAGCACTGTTCTAAGCGCTGAGGTAGACATAGGGGAATCAGGTTGTCCCACGTGGGGCTCACAGTCTTAATCCCCATTTTACAGATGAGGGAACTGAGGCACAGAGAAGTTAAGTGACTTGCCTACAGTCACACAGCCGACAAGTGGCAGAGCTGGGATTCAAACTCATGAGCCCTGACTCCAAAGCCCATGCTCTTCCGACACCTCAAATTTATCATGTCCAAAACAGATCTCCTTAGTTTCCCACCCAAACCCTGTCCTCCTTCTGATTTTCCATGGAATGTAGACAGGACACTATCTTTCCTGTCTCACAAGCCCATAATCTTGTAACATTATCCTCACCTCATCTCTCTCATTCAGCCCACTAATCAATCTGTTACCAAATTCTGTCAGTCCAATCTTCACAACATCACTAAAATATGCCCCTTCTTCTCTTTCCAAACCATTACCATGTATATTCAAGCACTTATCCTACCCAGTATTGATTACTGTTTAGCCTCCTTGCTGACCTCCCTGCCACCTGTTTCTCCTTACTCCAGTCCATACTTCACTCTGCTGCCTGGATCATTTTTCTACAAAAACGTTCAGTCCATGTTTCCCCACTCCTTAAGAACCTCCAGGGGTTGCCCCTCTACCTCCACATCAAACAGACCCTCCTTACCAGCAGCTTTACAGCACTCAATCACTTTCTTACCTTATCTTGCTGCTCTCCTGCTACAACCCAGCCCACACATTTCACTCCTCTAATGCTAATACTCACTGTACCTCAATCTCATCTATCTTACCCCTGATCTCTCTCTCATGTTCTGCTTCTGGCCTGGAATGTCATCTCTCTTCATATCCCATAGACAATTACTCTTCCCACCTCAAAGACTTACTGAAGGTACATTTCTTCCAAGAGGCCTTCTGTGACTAAACTCTCATTTCCTCTTCTACTCCCTTCTGCATTGCCTTTGCTCCCTTTATTAACCTGTCCCTCAGCCCCACAGCACTTATGAATAAATCTGTAATTTATATTGATGTCCACTTCCCCTAGACTAAGATCACTATGAGCAGGGAATGTTTCTACTAACTGTGTTATATTATACTATCCTAAATGCTTAGTACAGTGCTCTTCACACAGTCAGTGCTCAGTAAATATGATTTATTGATTGATTTATTGAAAGCAATTTTTCCTAAATGTGCCTCTCACCCCCATCCTTCCACTGACAATCAAAACAAACCCCTCCCACTTGCCATTCTTATAAAATTAATTTTTAACTTTCCCTTCTGGAGGAACCCTTACTAAGGAAGGAACTAGAAAAAGTGATGTACTATCATTATCCATGAATAGCTGGCCTCAGAGATAAATCACCCAGATGGATGAAATTTCACCATGAGTATTGTCAACTCCAAATGTGACATCTTCTCCATCTAAACAGCCACCATGTTGGTCAAGGTACTATTGCATCAGTCACACAAATTTACATCTCTGCCCCATCCTCTCCCACTCCCTTCAGGCTCATATCTCCTCCTGCCTCCAGGATGCTCCACCTGGATGTCTGCCCGCCACCTAAAATTCAACATGTCCAAAACTGAGCTCCTCATCTTCCCTCCCAAGCCCTGTCCTCTTCCTGACTTCCCTATCACTATGGATGGTACGAACATCCTTCCCATCTCTCAAGCCCGCAACCTCGGTGTCATCTTTGACTCGGCTCTCTCATTCACCCCACACATCCTATCCGTCACCAAGACCTGCCGGTCTCACCTTTATAATATCGCCAAGATCCGCCCTTTCCTCTCCACCCAAACGGCCACCTTACTGGTACAGGCTCTCATAATATCCCGACTAGATAACTGTGTCAGCCTTCTCTCTGATCTCCCTTTCTCCTCTCTCTCCCCGCTCCAGTCTATTCTTCATTCCGCTGCCCGGCTCATCTTCCTGCAGAAACGGTCTGGGCATGTCACTCCCCTTCTTAAAAACCTCCAGTAGTTGCCTATCAACCTCCGCATGAAACAAAAACTTCTCACTCTAGGCTTCAAGGCTCTCCATCATCTTGCCCCCTCTAGGCTTCAAGGCTCTTCATCACCTTGCCCCCTCCTACCTCTCCTCCCTTCTCTCTTTCTACTGCCCACCCCGCACACTCCGCTCCTCTGCCACCCACCTCCTCACTGTTCCCCGTTCTCGCCTATCCTGCCGTCGACCCCTGGGCCACATCCTCCCGCTGTTCTGGAATGCCCTCCCTCCTCACCTCTGCCAAACTAATTCTCTTGCCCTCTTCAAAACCCTACTTAAAGCTCACCTCCTCCAAGAGGCCTTCCCAGACTGAGCTTCCCCTTTTCCCTCTGCGCCCTCTGCTGCCCCTCTACCCCCCCTCACCTCCCCTCAGCTAAGTCCCCTTTTCCCTCCCGTTCCCTCTGCTCCTCCCCCCTCCCTTCCCCTCCACTCAGCACTGTGCTCCTCTGCTCATTGTATATATTCTTTATTACCCTATTTATTTTGTTAGAGATGTACATCACCTTGATTCTATTTATTGCTATTGTTTTAATGAGATGTACATCCCTTTGATTCTATTTACTGCTATTGTTTTTGTCTGTCTGTCTCCCCCGATTAGACTGTAAGCTTGTCAATGGGCAGGGACTGTCTCTATCTGTTGCCGATTTGTACATTCCAAGCCCTTAGTACAGTGCTCTGCACATAGTATGTGCTCAATAAATACTATTGAATGAATCAGTCTCTTCACTGGTCTCCCTGCTTCCAGTCTCTCTACTTCCCAGTTTATATTTCACTCAGGTGTCAGGATCATCATTCTAAAATATAATTCTGCATTCATGTTCCTATTACTCAGAAATGTCTAATAGTTACTTATTCTTCTCCTTATCCAGTAGACACTCCTGGTCTTTGGTTTTAAGGTTTTCTATCAGCTCTCTCTACCTACTACTATCTACCCTTTTTTCCTCTTACACCTAGCTTACAAAGGGGATTTGTCTCACGTTTATCTTTTCAATTATTTTATTGTCTTCGAGAATAGACCTCTTGCTCACACCCTTTCTCTCATCTGGAACTCTTTTCCCCTTCAATTCCAATTGAGCATCATTCTCTCTATTTTGAAGCCCTTTTTAAATAACCCACCTCTCAAGGAGGCCTTCTCCCATTAACTGCTAATCTTCATATTATCTATCTCTTCAGATCATTTCCACTGCAACTGCCACTTGATTACTTCTGTTCACAAACACACAACCTCCTGTGATGCTCATGTACATCTCTTTTATATATATATATATGTATATATATATACACACA
Organism: Ornithorhynchus anatinus; assembly: GCF_004115215.2. Taxonomy (NCBI): domain Eukaryota; kingdom Metazoa; phylum Chordata; class Mammalia; order Monotremata; family Ornithorhynchidae; genus Ornithorhynchus; species Ornithorhynchus anatinus. The sequence continues at coordinate 116,772,999 of NC_041729.1, forward strand.
CACACACACATTTCCTTCTTTCTCTTTTCTGTTAATTATTTTAGTGTTTGTATCTTACATTAGATTGTAAAATCCTTGATGGCAGGGATCATGTCTACTCTCTCAGTTGTTCTCCTTTAAGTGTTTAGTCCAGGACTCTGAACAAAGTAAATACTTGATAAATAAAATTGACTGATTAATTAATATATACACGAGTACATTTTATTTCAATCATTCCTTATAAATGAAGGATGTTTTTCTCTACCTTTCCTCCCAGAGAAAATTAAACCAATTTTATTATGCTTTTTGAGCATTTTTGGAATGCTATTATATGGTGATTTTTGTCATTTGCCCTGCCTCCACTTTTATAATGCATTTCTAAAACAACTTGCATACTAAAAGTGTTATTCATTTTACATTTCATTTTTCTAACATACATGAGGTGACAGAAGCACTAAGCATCATCATTAAATTTAAGAAAATAAATGAAATGCCACTCTACTCAATATACTGGCATTCTGGGATGTATCTTCTCCTGTTGAAGATGAGAGGAGTACCAGTTTCCATGAAAAGTCTAATTGCTATCCACAAAGCAGCAGGCTGGTGATCAAAGGTCTACTCATGCACTTGCTTTTTTGGATGGTCAGGTTCTGTATTGTAAAATAGAAAGTATATAATTTAGAGCACTCAGTTTAAAATGATGGACCAAACTGAACACTTTCCATTTCTTTTTTTTTTTAATGCAAGGCATTCTACAATAGGGGATTATACTCGTATAAAACCAAGCAGAACTGGCACCTATTTTAAGGCATAGTTAGTAGATCCCTGTTGTTTCAGAGAAGTACAACATAGTAGATGTAGTCCTGCAAACTACAATCCTACTGAAAAATCATGTTGTGTCACTAATGCTTCAGTGGAAAATGAAGGATTAGGAGAAACATGGTTTAAAAACAGTTTAAAATGTGACTTGGATTGAAAGGAAAGCCATTAAAGTTGTGGAAGGTTTTAGTCCTATGAAACATAAATTATTGTACTTACCTTGTTTCTCTGACATTCTGTGACAGGTAGCTGGTACTTATCAGTGATTATTAGCATTCCTGAAAAACAGTTTCAAGTAAACAATACATTTTAAATATTTGCAATTGCATCCCTTCAAGATGCCAATAAAGGGCCAATAACAGGGTTTCCACACATCTGCCTGAAACAGCATTTTTAGTAAAGTCCCCAAAGTTTAAAATCAATTCAAATGAAATTCACAATAGTGTTTCTGTAATGATGTCCTGCTCTTCTTCCACCAATTCTGGCCAAATTACATAACAAAAACACATATTACAGCCAGAGTGTCTGCAGCTTAACTAAAGTAGACTACTTCCAGAAATTAGCATATTGGTGCTTTCTTCTGAATTGATTTACATAACTAAATAAACTAGTTCTTACCAGGATAGTGTCTAATGTGGGTGTGGGTGTTGGTGGGGTAGAGGCGGGGTGATGGGGAGAAGAGGTTAGTCAGTGTGGATAGCATTGTCAAGTGTCAGATTTATGGCTAATTTCCGATTAGCTGGCGCTGTTGGATATTTTCGTTACCCTATTTATTTTGTTAATGAATTGTACATCGCCTTGATTCTATTTAGTTGCCATTGTTTTTACGAGATGTTCTTCCCCTTGACGCTGTTTAGTGCCATTGTTCTTGTCTGTCCGTCTCCCCCGATTAGACTGTAAGCCCGTCAAACGGCAGGGACTGTCTCTATCTGTTGCCGACTTGTTCATCCCAAGCGCTTAGTACAGTGCTCTGCACATAGTAAGCGCTCAATAAATACTATTGAATGAATGAATGAATGAATTATTTTTTCCCAACACAACCTTGTAAAATCAGCCAGTTCTGGGCCAACAGCTGAGTTGTTTTAACAACTGATCCAAAGAGATTGCATCCCTTCTCTTCTCCCACAGCACCATGATTTTCTCTTCTGCATCCATTGCTTGGTTGGCAGGGATGGGGAGCATTTCCTTGAGTAATTTCCAGGTGGAATGAATCCAAAAACCATTGAGGCATTTTTTACTCAAACTCATAACTTTTGTATATTTCAGGAGTAGCTAAGCCTTGTGGCCTGAAGAATTAGGAATAAAAAAATACAATACACCCAAGAGCAAACAGATTAAAAAAACTTTTTTTTGCAAACAGGCATTTTTAAGGTGGTGGACAAGGGGGAGGTGGCAGGAAATTATGAGGAACAGATGTTCCTGAGAGAGAGGAGGGGAGGCAGTGAATAATGGTCATGAGCAAGAGACAGCTGGGACAGGGAATTGGGGTGGGACCAGGAGCCGCACCACTCCCAGGCCCAGATGTGCATAAGTGGGGAGCACCACAACAGGGATTGAGACATCAGCACAGTGTAGCCAGTTACAGTGGTGGTGAGAATATAGTAAATCATATATGTGCACACTAAATGGCAACTGAAGAAGTGCTGTTTCTGGCTCCTTATCCATGGTTTAGTCATCCTGGTCATATATCCATATATAACAGCAGGGAAGCAGCATGGCTCAGTGGAAAAGAGCCTGGGCTTGGGAGTCAGAGGTCATGGATTCTAATTCCAGCTCTGCCACTTGTCAGCTGTGTGACTGTGGGCAAGTCACTTCACTTCTCTGGGCCCAGTTCCCTCATTTGTAAAATGGGGATGAAGATTGTGAGCTCCAACTGGTACAACCTGATGACCCTGTATCTACCCCAGCGCTTAGAACAGTGTTCGGCACATAGTAAGCGCTTAACAAATATCAACATTATTATTATTATTATTATTATTATTATTATTAGTACAACAGTAATGGTGGCAATAGACGAAGCATATATTTAGCACCCACTTGGGTAGTGGAGTGTACTATGCACTTGGAAAGTACATAATAAGCTCCCACAGGGAGTTTACACCTTAATAGGAAAAACACAACAAAAAGTGCTGAGGAAGGCATATATCGATCAATTCACTGTTTATTTTTTTTATTCAAACACTTTGAACCAATACCTGTCATTTCATTTCTTCTTCCTCCTCATTCATAAATAATTTGTATTTGCCTGTATCCTCCATTAGATTATAAATTCCTTCTGCTGAGCTTTCTCTAATGCTAAGAGAATACAATTGAATGACTGATCAATTAATTGAGAGTGTTCATGAAGGTGGGTCACGTACCCCTGTTCCAAAGATACTGAGAGGAAAAATGTTGACCTGGTTACCTCCTAACTTCCATTACTCTATATCTATCAGAGCCTGTTCTGAACCTGAGTGTGTTCAAGCACAAATAGGGCATAGTTAACAGTGCATCCCTCTAGGCTGAAAATTTGTTGTGGGCAGGGATTGCGTGTTGTATAATGTGTTGTATTCTCCCAAGAGCTTAGTACAGTGCTCCACACACAATAAGTGCTCAGTAAACATGATTGATTGATTGAACGTTCACTCTCCTAAGAACTGGGATCAATAGGAGAAAATCTGATCTCAGACATAGTGAAAGTCAGTATTATTTGTATATTTTTTCTGTGTCACTACTATGTTCAAAGCCCTGTAAAAAAAAACTCCAGGTGAATCCAATAGAGGTAGAAGACAGGATCCCTGCCCTCAAAAGTCTCACAATATGATAGCAAGATACACAAGTAACTAGTGTACTGCTTCTGAAGTAGGACAACAGGATATGGAGAAAAAACACATGGGATTTATTGCCAAGGGTACACAGGATGAATCTCATTTCCTTGGAAAATATCTTACTATAAAAAATTTCAGTTCCTTATTCAAAGGTGAAGATAAAACCTCCTTAAATTAGCAAGAATTATTTATACAGGGGAAATGATCAGAGCACGGACTTAGGAGTCAGAGGTCATGGGTTCGAATTCCGCCCCTGCCACTGTGGGCAAGTCACTTAACTTCTCTGTGCCTCAGTTCCCTCATCTGTAAAATGGGGATGAAGACTGTGAGTCTCACGTGAGACAACCTAATTATCCTGTATCTACCCCAGCGATTAGAACAGTGCTCTACACATCGTAAGCACTTAACAAATAGCAACATCATCATCATCATCATCACCTGGCTGCATAGCTGCATAGCACTAATTCTTGGGATCTCAAACAGCTCAATTATAATAATAATGTTGGTATTTGTTAAGCGCTTACTATGTGCCAAGCACTGTTCTAGGCGCTGGAGTAGACACAGGGGAATCAGGTTGTCCCACGTGGGGCTCACAGTGTTAATCTCCATTTTACAGATGAGGTAACTGAGGCAAAGAGAAGTTAAGTGACTTGCCCCAAGTCACACAGTTGACAAGTGGCCGAGCCGGGATTTGAACCCATGACCTCTGACTCCAAAGCCCATGCTCTTTATCAAATTGGCACAGAAGATTTTGGATAAGCACAAGTTTCAACCCTATTTGGCAGCTCTGGGAACTTAGTGGCATCCCCTGAAATCCAAGGTTCTGAAACTGGGTGAGGAGAGAATAGAACAGTGATCCCAGCTCCCCTAGGGAATGACTTTTTAATGAGAGCAGCTTTCTACTTTCCAACAAAAACTGATCAGGAGACTCTAGAAATGAGCTGTCAATTCCCTTTAGATTTGGCTGGAAAAGAAATATGTGACTATGGGATTCTCTTTTCAATCAATCGATCAACCAATCATTTATTGAGCACTTCCTGTGTGTAGAACACTGAACTAAGAACTTGGAGGAGTACAATATAACACAGTTGGTAGATACATACTCTGTCCAGTTTTGAAGCTAACATGGGTTTTGTCCCAAGCTGATTTGATTTCTGAGTCACAGCATTGCAGTGTGCTAAATAGGAGCTAGTATTCTGAGAGCATTCCTATGCCTCACTAAGCACCTAACTACCAGGGAGTGATTTTAAGCAGGAGGTGGATCAAGTCCATTAAAATCCAACGTCAAGTAGGAAGCAGCATAAAGAATTAGTAGAAAGCTGGGAAAAAAGGACGAGGTAGGTACATCTGGTGGTGGCAAACTGAGATGAAATGAGTTAATTTGAGTTATCATTATGGGTCTGTTTATTGTTATATTGTACTTTCTCAAGAGCGAAGTACAATGCTCTGCATGCAGTAATCACTCAATAAATACAATTAAATGAATGAACAAATGAATGAATAAAGGCCAAAAGAATATAGGCTGAACAGATTCTATTCATCTATTTTGATGCTATTGATTCCTCTCTACTTGTTTTGTTTTGTTGTCTGTCTCCCCGCTTCTAGATTGTGAACCCATTGTTGGTAGCGATTGTCTCTATCTGTTGTCGAAATGTACTTTCCAAGTGCTTAGTACAGTGCTCTGCACACAGTAAGTGCTAATAAATACAATTGAATGAATGAATGAATGAGTACAGCTGCAAAGCAGTAGTAGAACCAATTGGAAAGGACCAGTATCTTCATCTGGGTCTTTATAGCATATTCATAGCAGTTGAAAGCAGCCTTACTCAGACATATTTACAAATACAAATGATGCAAGTAAATGTAGCACAAATGACTCTCTGGATCCCAGTGGACAGTGGGAGTCAATTACTACTACTACTAAATAATAATAATATTTGTTAAGCACTTAATATATGCTAAATTACTGTAATCCAACCCTGTCCCACATGGGGCTCATAGGCTAAGGGAGAAAGAGGAGGTATTTCATCCCAAATTACAGGTGAGAAAATTGAGGCACAGAGAAGTTAAGGGACTGCCCAAAGTCATCCAACAAGAAAGTGGCATACTTGGGATTAGAACCCAGTATCCCAACTCTGAGACCCATGCTTGTTCTTCTAGGCTACCTGCTTCCCTATGCAATCCTATGTTTTTACAGAAAGTTGAGATGGTTCAATGATAGATTGGCATATTTTTCACATGACATGTTAACCACGTGAGCATCTCTACGCAGAAGACACGCAGATCTACATCACTGCCCCTGTCCTCTCCCCCTCCCTTCAGGCTTGCATCTCCTCCTGCCTCCAGGATGTCTCCACCTGGATCTCGGCCCACCACCTAAAACTCAACATGAGCAAGACTGAGCTCCTCATCTTCCCTCCCAAGCCCGGTCCTCTCCCAGACTTCTCTATCACCATGGATGGTACGACCATCCTTCCCGTCTCTCAGGCCCGCAATCTCGGTGTCATCTTTGACTCGTCTCTCTCATTCACCCCACACATCCTATCCGTTACCAAGACCTGCTGGCTTCACCTTTACAATATCGCCAAGATCTGCCCTTTCCTCTCCACCCAAATGGCTACCTTACTGCTACAGGCTCTTGTTATATCCCGGCTAGATTACTGTGTCAGCCTTCTCTCTGATCTCCCTTCCTCCTCTCACTACGCTCCAGTCTATTCTTCACTCTGCTGCCTGGCTCATCTTCCCGCAGAAACACTCTGGGCATGTCACTCCCCTTCTTAAACACCTCCAGTGGTTGCTCCAAACAAAAACTCCTCACTCTAGGCTTCAAGGCTCTCCATCACCTTGCCCCTTCCTACCTCTCCTCCCTTCTCTCTTTCTACTGCCCACCCCGCACGCTCCGCTCCTCTGCCACCCACCTCCTCACCGACCCTCGGTCTCGCCTATCCCGCCGTTGACCCCTGGGCCAGGTCCTCCTGCAGTCCTGGAATGCCCTCCCTCCTCACCTCCACCAGGCTAATTCTCTTCCCCTCTTCAAATCCCTACTTAAAACTCACCTCCTCCAAGAGGCCTTCCCATACTGAGCTCCCCTTCTCCCTCTACTCCCTCTACCGCCCCCCTTCACCTATTTGCAGCTTAACCTTCTTTTCCCCCCATCTCCCTCTGCTCCTCCCCCTCTCCCTTCCCATCCCCGCAGCACTGTACTCATCTGCTCAACTGTATATCTTTACATTACCATATTTATTTTGTTAATTAAATGTACATCACCTTGATTCTATTTAGTTGCCACTGTTTTTATGAGATGTTTGTTCCCCTTGACTCTATTTATTGACATTGTTCTTGTCTGTCTGTCTGTCTCCCCAGATTATACTGTAAACCCGTCAAACGGCAGGGACTGTCTCTATCTGTTGCCGACTGTTCATTCCAAGCGCTTGGTACAGTGCTCTGCACATAGTAAGCGCTCAATAAATACTATTTAATGAATGAATGAATGAATAAATAAATGAGCAGTTTATATCAGCTTCTGATTGATTGTCCTCAGAGTTTCAATTACGAAGTTTTCTGGTCATGCAACCAGGATGCAGCTCTGGAATAGAGAGGAAGATGGGTTTTTAAGTGACCTGGGTGGCTTCTCCCAAATGTCCTCACCATGGGAGTCGGCTGTAGGGGAGAACCTGGGAGGCCACTACACACTGTCCCTGCCATATGGGTCAGCTCCAGAGGAAGGGACCCAGGCCAACTATAAGACCTTCCATCTGAATCAGGAGTGCGGACTGGGGGAGGACCCACAGTGAATTGAAGGTGGGATGGGTGAGGAAGAGAGGACAGTGAAGAAAGCTTATGACTCCTTAAATTATACTCTTCTCCAATTTTCAATTACTTAGGAATCAAATAATAGGAAGCCTCCCTATTTTTGATTACGACTTTCATATCTGTTTCTTGGGTCCCTTCCTCTGGCCTAGTGGGAGTAGGATGCAGATGCTGCCAAGGCACTTTCTCTGGAGCTGACCCTTATGGCAGGGCCTGGAAAGGGAGAGCTCACGGTATAGGCTTGGGAGATGAAGTATCTGGCTCGCAGTTTCATCTGTTGGGGTGGTATGTGGATTGAGGAGCAGACCAGCAAGTGGGCACCCAGAAATGAGGAGTTTTCCCCTGGAGTGTCCCTTACTCCAGAAATGACTGCTACAACAGGGGAAGGGGGCAGAGACCACCAAAGCCCTTCTTCCGGAGCAGATCACTGTGACAGATGACTGCATTGTATGCTCCATAGTACAGGCTCAGGGGACGAATTCTCTACTATGTGGCTTCCTTCACCAGGAGCCCATTTGGATTGTGGGGGTTGGGAGCAGATCAAGGATGAGCATCAGATAGGTGTCAAATAGCATCATATGACTGGCAGTTTTCAGTCACAGGGGACACGGTGCCACCTTGGATCATTCTTCAAGAGCAGCATGGCCTAGTGCGTAGAGCACAGGCCTGGAAGTCAGAAGGACCTGAGTTCTAAACTCAGCTCTGCTACTTGATTGCTCTATGACCTTAAATCCTCTGTGTCTCCATTCCCTCATTTGTAAAATGGGAATTAAGACTGTGAGCTATATGTGGGACAGGGACAGTGTCCAACATGATCTTAATAGTGTCTGGCACATAGTAAGAACTTAACAAATACCTTAAAAAAAAAAGTTCTAGGGATTAGTATCTCTGATAGTGCACCCAGACACATTTATAATCCAAAAAAATGCCTCTTATGCTAACCACACTCCCGTGGAGAATAATCACTTCCCCTTTGCATGGGTGGAATTACTTTATCTATAAACTCTCCATCTACGTAGACAATCCCAAAAGGGGATGTGATACAGAAAAAAGAGAAACCAGGCACAGCAAATAACAGTGACTGTGGACTCTACCGGAGTTTGGAGACCATACAGAAGAATTAAAAGATGTCATGCTTGCTTTCAAGTATCTTACACTCTAGTAGAGTGTGACAATGGATGTAGGTTTACAGTGACACCCTGTTAAAAGTGAAGAAATAAATATAAATAATGCATGTATAATAAATATTCATATAAATCCTGAAGATGGTTGAGAGGCCTGATGAGAATCAATGAATACAAACGGAAAAGAACATTATTACAGAATTTCCCTGCTAGTATCATCTGCCCATGAACTAGAATTTTTATGTTCGGGGTATGTTTTTAGGTTGTTTGCATCAGGAGGGCCTAGTGATTTTTGAGAAACCTTCCTGGGTTGATTGACCTAAGCTTCATGGTTCAAGTTCTAGCTTGTTGTCGGCAAGGAATGTGTCAGTTTATTGTTTTACTATACTCTCCCAAGTGCTCTGAACACAGTAAATGCTCAATAAATATGAATGAAAGATGGGCTGGAGAACTTTTTCTCCTCTATATTTAGGAAATGCATCATCAGACCCCTTTCTGAATCATATGGGTGAATGAGAAGATTAAAAAATAGTGACCTAAAAAACAAGGTCCAAGGCTATTGTTCATTATATATTATTATATTTAATAATGCCCCCACCATCCCCCATCCCATCCCTAGCACAGGATGGAAGACATCATTTTAAATGAGAGGAACATTGGTTGATTTCTAAGCACCAAATAGCCATTTAAAATGTTGATTTCTATAGTGATCAGATAATGAAAGAAAATAGTGGATTTTTATTTAGTCTTAGCAAATGTAGTAATCCCTCAAAAGGGGCAGTAATTACTTTTCATCACACATCTTTTTTTACATTTTCTGTTTAGCCTCTGGGTAGGTGTAGGCTGAGATCTTATTAACACTAGAAAAGAAGGCCATAGTGACATAGAATGAAAGGACATAGTCTTGTATTCCCTTAATTACGGAAACATTGGAGTAGCCCAAAAAACTGTCCCAATCAGTCTTTAAGCACTTCATTATATTCCATTCGCTTTCTTGACTCCTTCAGAAAAGTGAGTGGGGGGGGGGGGGGGCGGGGGGGGAGGGTGAGGGGGAACATGCACAGTGCCATTCTTTCTAGAATGAGTGTCCTGGTTGAAAGCCTGAATACTTCTCTCAATCCTGTTAAGAACGAAGCTTAATTATTGGAGCATATACAAAGAAAATACAAAAACAGGAAAGACAACAAATAAAGAAGAAACTTAAAACAACTACCCACAGGCTTCTTTGATTATATAGCATGCTCTGGCTTTTTAAACACGAATTTAGCCTTTCCAGTCTTCATCTCCCTCATTGAAAACAGTTAATTAAATTTTCTCTTAGCATAAACTTAGAAGTCTCTGCATGTTATGAGACATATAAATAAGGAATATTTGTTTTGTGACTTCTCTCTTTCGTTTTCTGTTAAACCTGCTGCATAGGCTAAGAGAAACCATGATCTGTGGGTTCTACAGATCACCTGCATGTAAAAGTGGAACTCTGTGGGAAAGACTAATTGGATACAATTAACTGGTATCTTCTATGAAGTTTTATGACCTATTTCATAAAAGACTATGTTTTCAGGGCTAGACTATTAAGTAGACTAGAAAAGAAAATTAATCTGCACTTGAATTAGAGAATTAGCAAATATTCAGGGCTACCTTTCCCCCCTACTGTTTGTTGTAATTAGGGCTCCCTGTGATCTCCTGGTCTTTTCTTTAGACTCCCTCTCTTTCATTTTTTGAATTTCTAAAAATAATATTGAACAGCATTTTTAACAGTCGAGTTTGAATCTCTCTTCAAAAATAAAACATCCAATAAGTTATTTCCACAATTCTTCTTCTCATTTGTTTTGCAGGACAGGTTGTTAAAAAAGATTAAGAATATGATTGAGACTGTGAGCCTCACCTGGGACAGGGTCTATGTCTAACCTAATTTGGTTGTATCCACCCCAATGTTTAGTACAGTGCCTGGGATATAGTAAGTGCTTAACAAATACCACAATTATTATTAATTATTATTATTGAGATTATGGATATCAGTTTATCTGTCATCAGTTCTTAGATTAACATGTGAGACTAAGGATTTAGAAGCATTAAGATTGATTTTTAAGAAAGACTTGTAGGAGCATTCGTTACTGTAATTCACTGTTGTTTGTGAGTGTATACATTTCTTTAAGCATACTCCATAGATAGCTATTAATCAGCCATTCATTCAATGATGCAAATTGAGCACCTCTTCCATGCACAACACTACTAAGTGATTGGGAAAATATAATAGAGGAAAAAGACTATAAAGAAGTGTTATTAAAGTGGTACTCTGCACACAGTAAGAACTCAATAAATGTGATCGATTGATTGATTGACTGATTAGGAGAATGTAGGGAGGGGAAGATAGGTTTGGGGGTGTATAAACCTGATGTTGTCTCTTTTGTCACTAATGTAGGTGGAAAAGAAACTGGTAGAATAAAGAAATATCTTGAATCTGTTTTTATGTGGGCACTGATTTAAAATTCATGGAAATGACTCTTTCAAACAAGTTATATAAAGGACAAGTGGAAATAATGTAGTGGGATAATGCAAGGGTGGGTTTTTCACACCTTCTAATAACATCTCTGTAACTGTACATATATTGTATTGATAAACTTTCCTTATCCTAATATTCATATAAAACACACTGTTCAACATCAACCTCCATTTTGAGCAGCTATTAAGGAGTGCTCCAAATGATAAGCAAGTGACATACTAGACTTAACTTTTATTTACTAAATTAAAATTTGATAATCTGTAAAGCTAGCAAAGTTAATTAAAATTTAACTGTAGGAAACCAACAGTCCAGGCCACTAAGTCTGCCTTAAGATCTTTAGAGGTAAAGTCTCAGAAAGTGTGGTCAATCGATCAGTGGTATTTATTGAATGTTTGCTTTGTGCAGAGTCTGTACTAAGGCCTTAGGAAAGTTCAGTAGAGTGAGTCCTGATTTGGTGTGATTAGGCTGCCTTGCTGTGTTCTACACAGCATTTCAGAGCCTCCGGTCTCTGGCTGCAGGAGCCAAGGTTGCATTCTCTAAGCAGTTCACTCCCTCTTTCCACTGCTTCTAGCATCCTCGGTCTCTAAGGACCTTAAAAGCTCCTATCCCCAGTACAGTGGGCCAACATTCCAGTACCCATCTCATCCCTCACCTGCATTTCTTGTATGCAGGCTCTTTGCCTTATGAGGCAGCTGCTTATTTGTTGCCAGCTCCTGAGATTGGCCATATGTCCAGGCTATGTGGTTTTAATGCTGGCCACCTGCTAATAGGACAGTGACTGGGAAGACAGATAGCAACCTGACACAGAGGTGAGGCAGCCCAATCTAAGTCTGGCCCTCTCCTGCTTCCAGAGCATCTTGGGCAGAACACTGCATATCACTGGTGAAAAAACATATGGGGTTGAAGGATGGGAGGCTGAGCTAAAGCAGGTGAGTTAGGGTCCAGTTAGTGGATCTGGAAGTGGAAGAATCAATCCATCAATCAATCAGTGATATTTATGGAGCACTCGTGTTCTAAGCACACAGTGTGTTCAAGTGCTTGCAAGAGTAAAATACAACAGAGTTAGTAGACATGTTCCCTACCTACAAAGAGGTTACAGTCTTGAGGAAAAATAATCAGGACAGATGGAGTGGAGACAGAATTGTAAAAGGAGAGAATTGGTCAGGGAGGAATTTCATTTTCCAGGAGCAATTAAAAAGTGTCCATGGAAGAGCTGTTGAATTCTGGGATATGTCAGCAATTAATGCGTGAACTTTCCCAGATTTAATGTACTGTGCAGATTTGGAATTTGGGTTGAGCCAGTACACTGTTTGGGGTTATCTTAACCATTTCTTATACTTCATTCTTATGACAGTTACCTGTAGAGTAAATGGCACTCCTCTAGAAAAATCAGCTGTTTTGTTCTTGGCCCATTTTCTGTTGGGATATTTAAAGCCAGAACCATCTGAAACCCGAAGTTCCTTCCCTCTTTTCCTACCTTCCTCAGGTTTGAAAATTTTGATGTATCCCGGTTCTTTCCCTTCACTACAAGTCCACTATCCTACGTTCCCTGTATCTCACTCCTCCCGCACCCCACCAAACTCCACATCCATTCCTCTATCTTCCATTTATGCCTATACAGCTTCAGTGCAATGGACCCCACTACTGATCCACTGCAGATCCTGATGTTGCCCCATTTCCCTCTGGGATTACAAAAATGATAATTAATAAAAATGGTATTTTTATGTATTTAATAGGTGCTCAGGACTGTACTAAATCATGGGATAGATGCAAGATTACCAGATTACACAGACTTTGTCCCACAAGGAGTTCACAGTCTAAGTAGGAGGGAGAACAGATATTTAATCCTCATTTTACAGATGACGAAACTGAGGCATAGAGCAGTTAATGATTTGTCCAAAGTCACACAGCAGGTGAGAGGCAGAATCAGGATTAGAACCCAGGTTTTTGACTCCCAGTCCCTTGTTCCTTCCACTAAGCCATGCTGCTTCTCCAAGTTGGGTGGATTTGAGGCCAGAGTCAACAAGTGAAACAAGGGAGAAGAAGTGGCAAAGAAGAGGTGGAAGGGAGATAAGGAATCGTGTCCTTTGAACATTGCTCTTAGTTGAATCTCCCCTCCTTTGTCACCAAGCATCGCTCACCCAGTGTCCTGCCCTGGTCTGGTCCCAGCTTTAACTTTCTGCTCGTTGTGGACAGGGAATGTGTCTGTTTATTGTTGCACTGTACTTTCCCAACTGTTTAGTACAGTCCTCTGCAAACAGTAAGTACTCAGTAAATACGATTGATTGAATGAATGAATGATTTTTGTCCCCCTGGAGACTGACTTCCAGACACAGATGAGAGGACCAGGATGATGAAATCATCAGCAACAGCAGTAGTGCACTCCACTGCACTGAATGCACAAAAAACAAGGTATAGAACATGATTTATGATAGAAAGAGGTATTGTAGCAAATGTGAGCCCAAGGTGTGAGAAAGATTTCAAGAAACTAGTGACAATGGGGAGGACTGAGATAGAAAGGCACTTACCTGGCAAATTCGCTGAAGTGGAGACCTGAATTTCATCACTTCAAGTAGTGGTTGCTGCCTGGCTGATGAGGAGCCCGTTGCTCATTCCATTACTATTTCACTCAATTAGAAGAAATATGACACAGTGGAAAGAGCACATGCCAAAGAGTCAGGAGATCTGTGTGCTAATCCTGTCTCTGCCACTTGCCTGCTATGTGACCTTGGGCAAATCATTTAAATTACCTGGGCCACAGTTTCCTTTTCTGTAATACAGAGAAATTAAACATGTTCTCCATCCCGCTTAGACTGTGAGCTCCATATAGGTTAGGGACTATGTCTGATCTGTTTATCTTGTATCTCTACCCAAAGGCTTAGTACATGGCTTAGCATACTGAAGTGCTTAACAAATACCACAACTATTATTATGATTGCCCTCACTTAGAACTTCCTCCTCATCTGACCCATTAATAATAATAATAATAATGATAATAGTAATGTTGGTATTTGTTAAGCACTTAACAAAGTGCTTAAGCACTAAGTGCTGGGATAGATACAAAGTAACCAGATTGTCCCATGTGGGGCTCACAGTCCTCATTCCCATTTTACAGAGAAGGGAACGGAAGCATGGAGAAGTGAAGTGACTTGCCCAAGGTCACACAGCTGACAAGTGGCAGAGTTGGGATTAGAACCCGCTGATGCCCAAGCCTGGGCTCTTTCCCCTAAGCCACATATTTTCCCCAACACCCACCCCATAGCTATTTTGTACAGATCTCTAAATTGTAGTATAGTGTAGGCTATATTTAAACCTATTAGTTTTTCTGAATAGGCCTTAAGGAGATCCTTATTTCCTATTCATAAAATAGGCATTTCAAAATCTGATAGATTAATTTTTGGTGTTGCTGATGATGGTGAAGATGGTGACAATGATGGTGACAGGAAATTAGTAGTGTTATATTCTCTCCCTTTGTCAGACTCATCTGGTTGAACAAGAGGATCCCTATTTCTGGCCAGGTTATTAGCCAATTCCACCCAGCCTTCAGTACCAAAAGCTATTGTTATCCTGGTCCTGAACCCACCATAGTGTTTGGGGGGATTCAGTTAGAAAGAGCAGGAAAAGAACAAGTGTGTAAGGACCATAGAGAACAAGGCAAATAAAATACTACTAATAATAATAATAATGATAATGGCAAAAATAAGTGCAGTGGGCAGGAAGGAAGAAGGGACAATGAGGGAGAGGTAGAATATAAAACATAAAATAAATACCTAATTTTCTTAATGACATAAACATCAATCAAACAATGGTATTAATTGAGCACTTACTGTGTGCAGACCACTGTACTAAATACTTGGAAGAGTACACTACCAACAGAGTTGTTAAACACATTCCCAATCCACAATGAGTTTACAATCTGAAGTCCCTAAAAATTATCCCTGAAATTTCATATTTTTAAAAACCAAAAAAACAGCACTTTTTTCATAAGCCTTTTCAGTATCCTTTTTATCCCTTTATCTTATTTATTATTGTTCATTCTTTCAGGAACATAAATCAGTGACACACTACTCTACTCTATCTCAGGGATGATATATATGTCTCCAGCCAAATTATTTCATTTTAGATCTGTCCTGAGAGTGTTTGGTCAACTAAACAGATGTTTCCTTCTACTTTGGATTTAATCTCTTAGACATGAGGCTGCCCCTCCTGTTATTGCACATGTGTGTGCAATGGAATAATATTCAAAAACAATTCCAAGAGGCAGTGTGGTCAGAGAAGCAGCCTGGCTTAGTTCATTCATTCATTCATTCAATAGTATTTATTGAGCGCTTACTATGTGCAGAGCACTGTACTACGTGCTTGGAATGTACAAATCGGTAACAGATAGAGACAGTCCCTGCCCTTTGTCGGGCTTACAGTCTAATCGGGGGGAGACAGATAGACAATAACAATGACAGTAAATAGAATCAAGGGGAAGAACATCTCATTAAAGCAATAGCAAATAAATAGAATCAGGGTGATGCACATCTCACTAACAAAATAAATAGGGTAATGAAGATATATACAGTTGAGCGGACGAGTACAGTGCTGAGGGGATGGGACGGGAGAGGGGGAGGAGCAGAGGGAAAGAGGGTAGAAGAGGGTTTAGCTGTGGAGAGGTGAAGGAGGGGGTAGAGGGAGCAGAAGGAAAGGGGAGCTCAGTCTGGGAAGGCCTTTTGGAAGAGGTGAGCTTTAAGTAGGGTTTTGAAGAGGGGAAGAGAATTAGTTTGGCAGAGGTGAGGAGGGAGGGCATTGCAGGACCGTGGGAGGACGTGGCCCAGGGGTCGATGGCGGGATAGGCAAGACCGGGGGATAGTGAGGAGGTGGGCAGCAGAGGAGTGGAGTGTGCGGGGTGGGCAGTAGAAAGAGAGAGGGGAGGAGAGGTAGGAGGGGGCAAGGTGATGAAGAGCCTTGAAGTCTAGAGGGGGCAAGGTGATGGAGAGCGTTGAAGCCTAGAGTTGATAAGTTATTGTTTCGTGAGGAGGTTGATAGGCAACCACTGGAGGTGTTTAAGAAGGGGAGTGACATGCCCAGAGCATTTCTGGAGGAAGATGAGCTGGGCAGCGGAGTGAAGAATAGACTGGAGCGGGGAGAGAGAGGAGGAAGGGAGATCAGAGAGAAGGCTGACACAGTAATCTAGCCGGGATATTACGAGAGCCTGTAGCAATAAGGTAGCCATTTGGGTGGAGAGGAAAGGGCGAATCTTGGCGATATTATAAAGGTGAGGCCGGCAGATTTTGGTAACGGATCAGATGTGTGGGGTGGACGAGAGAGACCAGTCAAAGATGACACCGAGGTTGTGGGCCTGAGAGACGGGAAGGATGGTCGTACCATCCATGGTGATAGGGAAGTCAGGGAGAGGACCGGGTTTGGGAGAGAAGATGAGGAGCTCAGTTTTGCTCATGTTGAGTTTTAGGTGGCGGGCAGACATCCAGGTAGAGAAGTCCTGGAGGCAGGAGGAGATACAAGCCTGAAGGGAGGGGGAGAGGACAGGGACAGAGATGTAGATCTGTGTGTCATCTGCATAAAGATGATAGTTGAAGCCGTGAAAGCGAATGAGGTCACCAAGGGAGTGAGTGTAGATGGAGAACAGAAGAGGGCCAAGAACTGACCCTTGAGGAACTCCAACAGTTAGAGGATGGGAGGGGGAGGAGGAGCCTGCAAAAGAGACCGAGAAATACCGGCCAGAGAGATAAGAGGAGAACCAGGAGAGGTGGGAGTCCGTGAAGCCAAGGTGAGATAAGGTGTGGAGGAGAAGGGGATGATCGACAGTGTCAAAGGCAGCTGAGAGGTAAAGGAGGATTATAATAGAGTAGGAGCCATTGGATTTGGCAAGAAGGAGGTCATGGGTGACCTTAGAGAGAGCAGTGACCTTAGAGAGTGGAGGGGACGGAAGCCAGATTGGAGGGGGTCCAGGAGAGAATGGGAGTTAAGGAATTCTAAGCAGTGAGTGTAGACAACTTGTTCTAGGAGTTTGGAAAGGAAGGGTAGTAGGGAGACAGGGCGATAATTAGAAGGGGAAGTGGGGTCGAGAGAGGGTCTTTTTAGGATGAGGGAAACATGGGCATGTTTGAAGGCAGAGGGGAAGAAGCCACTGGAGAGTGAGTGGTTAAAGGTAGAAGTTAAGGAGGGGAGGAGGGGAGGGGTGATGGTTTTCATAAGGTGAGCGGGAATGGGGTCCGAGGCACAGGTGGAGGGGGTGGCACTTGCAAGGAGGGAGGAGATCTCTGAGTATACTGCAGGGAAGGAAGGGAAAGTAGAGGAGAGTGTTGTGGTGGGGGGAGGCAAGAGGGGGAGGGGTGACTTTGGGGAGCTCAGACCTGATTGTGTTAATTTTTGTGATGAAGTAGGTGGCCAGATAATTGGGGGGTGAGGGATCAGAGAGGGGGAGGAACAGGGGGCCTAAGAAGACAGTTAAAGGTCTGGAGAAAGAGCTTTCTCTGGGCTTGGGAGTCGGAGGTCATGGGTTCTAATCCAGGATCTGCCACTTGTCTGCTGTATGACCTTGGGCAAGTCACTTAACTTCTCTGTGCCTCAGTTTCCTCCTCAGTAAAATGGGGATTAAAAGTGTGAGCCCCACGTGGGACAACCTGATAACTTTATATCTATCCCAGGGCTTAGAACAGTGCCAAGCACTATTATTAGCTATGGCATTTATCAGATTCCTACCATTGCCAAGTACTATGCAAAGCACTGGGGTAGATACAAACAGATCAGATCAGACACAGTCCCTGCCCAACATGGGGCTCAAAATCTAGGTGCAGTTAGACACATAAAGACAACAGTAATAATAGATGGTGAAAAACAACACCAACAAGAAAATGGCAATTTCAAGAGAAGTGAAATCAATTGGTCATACTTATTGACTGCTTACTGTGTGCAAAGCACTGTACTAAGCACTTCGGAGAGTACATTATAACTGAGTTAGACACATTCTCTGCCCACAATGAGCTTAAGTGAAAGCATACATCTAGGAGGTGGGAATGTTCAGAAGTTGTATACAAACGTTATAAGTTTATCCAAGTACCTAAAGGTTGTAAAGACAGGCTTTCAGTACACATTTTCATGAGCCACTGGGGATCACTGGTTCAGGTAGTGAAGGCCTTAACTCTGCTCAAAGCCACAGGTGACTTACTCCTTACCCACCTTGGTGTGCTGGGAATGAGGCTTTTGGTACATGATATCTTGAGGTGATATGGGAGGCCACAACCTGCAGCCAAGCTTCACTAGATTCTAAAGTTTGGTCAGGTCTTTTGCTGCTACCTTGCCTTTCATTTTCCACACTAGAAAAGGGGCTACTTGAGGATGGATGTAGAATTATCACAATTTATTTAGATAATAGAGAAGTCAGGGGAGCTGGTATCTTACCTCACTCCATCACTCCAAGGTCTACTGAATGACCCTGGGCAAGTCACTTAACTTCTCTATGCCTCAGTTTGCTCATCTGTAAAATGGGAATTAAATGCCTGTCCTTTCTCCCCATTAGACTGTGAGCCCCATGTGGGACAGGGACTATGTCTGATCTGATAACATTGTGTATACCCCAGTGCAGTGTCTACCCAAAGTGTTTAGTGAATAGTAAATGTTTAACGAATAGTTAATCATATTTGAGTGCTTACTGTGTGCAGAGCACTGTATTAAGTGCTTTGGAGGGCACAATAATAATAATAATGTTGGTATTTGTTAAGCGCTTACTATGTGCAGACCACTGTTGTAAGTGCTGGGGTAGACACAGGGGAATCAGGTTGTCCCATGTGGGGCTTACAGTCTTAATCCCCATTTTACAGATGAGGTAACTGAGGCACAGAGAAGTTAAGTGACTTGCCCACAGACACACAGCTGACAAGTGGTAAAGCCGGAATTCGAACCCATGACCTTTAACTTCAAAGCCCATGCTCTTTCCACTGAGCCATGTCAACGTTCTCCTCAAAAATCTCCAGTGGTTGCCTATCAATCTTCACATGAAGGCAAAACTCCACACTATTGGCTTCAAAGCTCTCCATCACCTTGCCCCCTCCTACCTCATCTCCTTTCTCTCCTTCTACAGCCCAGCCCGCACACTCCGCTCTTCTGCTGCTAACCTCCTCACTGTGCCTAGCCCGCCGTCAACCCCTGGCCCAGGTCCTACCTCTGGCCTGGAATGCCCTCCCTCCTTACATCCTCCAAACTAATTCTCTTCCCCTCTTCAAAGCCCTACTGAGAGCTCACCTCCTCCAAGAGGCCTTCCCAGACTGAGTCCCCCTTTTCCTATGCTCTTCCTCCCCTCCCCATCGCCCCTACTCCCTCCCTCTGCTCTTCCCCTTCCCTGCCCGACAACACTTAATTCTATCTATAATTCTATTTATCTATTTTGATACCATTTATGTCTGTCTACTTGGTTTGTTTTGTTGTCTGTCTCCTCTTTCTAGACTGTGAGCCCATTGTTGGGTAGGGATTGTCTATATCTGTTGTTGAATTCCACTTTCCAAGCGCTTAGTACAGGACTCTGCACACAATAAGTGCTCAAAAAATATGATTGAATGAATTAATTAAAGACATATTCCCTGCCCTCCTGTCTCTCCCCCCTCCACTCCACACTTTCCTCTGCTGCCTGGATCATTTTTTCTACAAAAATGCTCAGGACATGTTACTCCCCACCCCTCAAAAGACTCCAGTGGTTGCCCAGAACACCTCGGCATCAAACAGAAACTCCTCACCACTGGCAATAAAACAGTCCATCGCCCTGCCCCCTCCTACCTCACCATGCTACTCTCCTACTACAGCTCAGCCAGCACCCTTTGCTCCTCTAATGCCAACCTTATCACTGCGCCTCGATCTCGTTCATCTCGCCACCAACCCATTGCTCACATCCTGAATCAGCGTGGCTCAGTGGAAAGAACACGGGCTTGGGAGTCAGAGGTCATGGGTTCAAATCCCGGCTCAGCCGCTTGTCAGCTGTGTGACTTTGGGCAAGGCACTTAACGTCTCTGTGCCTCAGTTACCTCATCTGTAAAATGGGGATTAAGACTGTGAGCCCCATGTGGGACAACCTGATCACCTTCTATCCTCTCCAGCGCTTAGAACAGTGCTTTGCACATAGTAAGTGCTTAACAAATGCCATCATCATCACCAAACCTACAGTCTAAAGGGGGATACAGACATTAATATAAATAAATAACTGTAAATATAGGTAAAACCAGTCACTGTGAGCAATCAGTGTGCTGTCACTGGCCCACAGAGGCTTCCATTCTAAGAAGCCCTGTAGGGTGGACTCTGATGCCGACATTCTATCCCACTATTCCTTTGGTGCTGCTCTTCTGCTAAGAGAAGTTTCATGTTTTTGTTGGTCTATGTCATGCAGATGTGGCAGCCCTGTCCTCAGGGAGCTCACAGTGCCAGACAGGCACAGGGTCAAGGCAGTCTTGCCGGGGGGGGGGGGGGGGTCATAATGCCAGGTAGGCCCAGGACCGAGATGGCCCTCCCCTTGGGGGGAGCTCACAATGTCAGGCAGGCCCACAGTTGTGGCGACTCAGCCCTGGGTGGGGGGCTCACAGCATCAGACAGAGACTCATGGTCATGATGTCCCTGCCCTTAGGAGGCTCAAAGGGTCAGACAGGCACAAAGTCATGGCAGCCCTTGCCCTCAGGGGGGCTTACAGTAACAGACAGGCACAAGGTCATGGTGACCCTGTCCTCGTGGGTGGGTGGGGGGACTCACAATGTCAGACAGGTACAAGTTCTGCTGTCCTGCCCTCAGAGGGCTAACAATGTCAGACAGACAAAGCTGCAGCAGTCCTACCCTTGAGGGTGCTCACAGCATCAGACAGCCCCTTGGTCATGGCAGCCCTGCTGCCCCCAGGGGGCTCACAGTGTCAGACAGGGCAAGATCACAGTAGTGTTGCCCTCAGGGGTACTCACAATGTCACATAGGCCGGAGGTTGTGGTAGTTTCACAGTATCAGTCACAGTATCAGACAGCCCCAAGGTCATAGTGTCCCTGCCCTAGCACTAGTATTATATTATCAAAGATCAAATAGCAAACAAGAGTGTGATATAAAAGAGATGAACAAAATGTATACTAAATCACTAAGAAAAACATGCTTATTGTTTAGTGAGCTGTATAGTGAGCAAAGAACTCTGGAAAACTGGGTACTGACAAAAAGACAATAAACAATATAAATATTTTGGCTGAAATATTCCACAGTGAAGTAATGGAAAATCAAATTATATAAAGTCTCAACATGCTATAAAACCCATAGTGGTGGTGGTAATAGTAGCAGTAGTAGAAGCAGCAGTATTAGTAGCAGCAAGTTGCAACTGCAGCATTTATTGAGCTTCCAATTGGTGGTCCCCCCATTCTAGACTGAAAGTCTGGTGTGGGCAGGGATTGTCTCTATTGTTGAACTGTACTTCCCAAGCACTTAGTACAATGCTCTGTGCATAGTAAGTACTCAATAAATATGATTGAATGAATACAATTGAATATATTAGGCACCTGGGAAATACAGAATTAAGTGTTCAAATGGGGGAGACAAACATAAAAATAATTAGAAATAGGGTGATGAAGTAAATCAAACCAACATATATATGTGACTACTGCGAATGTAAATACATCCCTAAGTGCCTTTTGGACGAAGTAGATTTAGCATAGATTTGAATGTGGGCAGAACTGTTGTCCATCTAATGTTGGGAGGGAGAAAGTATGAGCAAAGGGACAGAAGTGAGAGATTTGAGAGCAAGGAACAGATAGAGAGTTGGCTTCGGGGAAACAAAGACAGTGAGTTGGGGAATAGTAGAAGTGAGCAAATAGATATGGTGTTGCTACATGTTAGAGAGCCTTGTAGATGATTACAAGGAACTTTTATTTGATGCGGAACCACAGAGAGCTATGAAGGAGGAGAGGAGAGATGTGAAGCATACAACAAGTACAACAGCATGAAGCTAGCATTACAATCAATTCCTTCATGTTGATTCTGGGCTCTGAAGTCTCAGCACTGGGATATGTGAGATTCCATAATTGTCCAACATTGTTGTTCTGGTGCTATTGAAAATTTCTTTCCATATATCTTTCCATGTTGTGTTGTATATTTCTTAGACCACATCGATGTAGCTCTCCACATCTTCAATCTTTTCTCCATTTATGTAAATAATCTTTCAGTGCAATAATTGCTCATCTTCATCCCACATCTTCTGGTTCATTTTTCGTACACATTTTTGAAAGACTCTAACACATGTTTTCTAACCCAATTCTTGTATTTTCTTTTTCAAGAGTACTGAACATTTATAAATGCACACAAGGAGCTGTGTCAGTTGCTTACAGTTAATATTGATTCTCTCCTTCCAGTTGAATATTTTGAATACCAATTCTGAGATGACCGTTAACTGAAGACTGTAAACAGCCTTAATGACACTGTACCTCCCTGCTGAACTCCTCTGAGTAGGCTAATATAGCATGGACTATTGAATCTTTAATTTCTGTATGGGTCTGCAGTTCATCTACTCCTCGAGTTGTTTATATGCTTATTAGATTCAAGTTTTTTGAGCTGTTTGAAAGCAGTCCTGAATCCCACTGCATCAATTCTTTCTTGCATTCAACAAATGTGAAACAAACTGAAATGTTCTCCATTTAGCTGCCAGCTGGCAGAGGAGATGGAAATGGTCAATAATCAAATACTCTTTGCATAATCTGCTTTATTCTCTGCAAGTATTTCAGCTTGAGGTAATTCTTGATGTGTTTTCATGTGACTCTTATGGACTTGTGAAAGACAATTATTTCAGTGTCCCTCTTCATCAGTAGGGTTATCTTTGTCTTTCCCATGTAATTCTTGTTCGTAATGAATGTCTGGGGTCCTAGTCCTTGAGTAGAGGTATAGCTCTTGATGTGAGATATTCCAGGTGTATGTTGTCCTGCCTAGAAACTGTCACTGTTATATTCATATTTCTTTTTTTTTAAAGGTATATGTTAAGCACTTACTACATGCCAAACTATAAGACCTGGGGTAGATGCAAGCTAATCAGTTTAGACAAAGTACACGTCCCACCTGGGGTTCACAGTATCAATCCCCATTTTACTAGTGAGGTAACTGAGACACAGAGAGGTGAAATGATTTGCCCAAGGTCTCATAGAAGATGAATGGAGGAACTGGGACTAGAACCCAGGTCTTTCTGACTTTCAGGCCCTTGGTTTATCCATTAGGCTATGCTGCTTCTTACCAAATTACTAGTGTGGGTCCAGGATTTGCTCTTGGGTGAATGTGACATTGTAACTAAAGTAGAGTTTGTAGGTATTTTAACCAACTAAATGGTATTTGTTATGCACTTATTATGTGTCATTCACTCTTATAATGCTGGGGTGGATACAAGTTAATTAAGTAGGACATAGTCCCTGTCCCACATAGGGCTCACGGTCTAAGTAGAATGGAGAATAGGCTAATTGAATCCCCATTTTAGAGATGAGGAAATTGAAGCATGGAGAAGTTAAGTGACTTGTCCAAGTGATTAGCAGGGATTAAAACCCATGTCCTCTGATTCCCAGACCTTTTGTTGCTTCACTAGGCCACATTGCTTGCCTTGAGTCTGTTTTATTCTTCTTAAGCATAAGATGGCTGTTGATTGTCCTTATGAATCAAGCTGGACAAGGAAAAGCAAGTGATGTTACATCCCCTTTCCTAGGCAGCCCAGGTGCTCAGGACACAAATCTGGTGCCAGGGGAAGTTCTTTATCCCTAAACCTTTCTGCTGTCTGCTACTCCCATATGCATTTAGAATCAGCCATCCCTGCTGAGAAATGCACTTAAGTAACCACCACCTTCCTTCCTGCCCCTGAGAATCCCTGCTCCCAGCTAACTGTACTCTCCACTTCAGAGATTCATTCATTCATTCATCCATTCATTCTTTCAATTGTATTTACTGAGAGCTTACTGTATGCAGAGCACTGTACTAAGTGCTTGGAAAGAAAAATTCAGCAACAAATAGAGACAATCCCTGTCCACAACGGGCTCACAGTCTAGAACAGGGAAACAGGCACCAAAACAGGTAAACAGGCATCAATATAAATAAATAGAATTATAGATATGTACACATCATCAATATAAATTCATAGAATTATAAACATTTACATATATACACAAGTGCTGTGGGGCTGGGAGGGGGCGATGAAGGGGAGCAGAGGAAAAGGGGAGCTTAGTCTTGGAAGGCCTCCTGGTATGTCTTCAGTAGGACTTTGAAAGGGGGAAGTGTGATTGTTTGGCAGACTTGAGGAGGGAGGGCATTCCAGGCCAGAGGTAGGACGTGGGCCAGTGGTCGATGGCAGGACAGGGGAGAACAAGGCACAGGGAGGTTGGTTAGCAGTGGAGGAGTGAAGTGTGCAGGCTGGGCTGTAGAAGGAAAGAAGACAGGTGAGGTAGAAGGGGGAAAGGTGATGGAGAGCTCTGAAGCCAATAGTGAGGAGTTTTTGCTTGATACAGAGGTTGATAGGTAACCTTTGAGGAGGGACAGTGACATGCCCCGAACGTTTCTGTAGAAAGATAATCCAGGCAGCAGAGTGAAGTATAGACTGAAGTGGGGACAATAATTATGGCATTTGTTAAGTGCTTACTATGTAATAATAATAATAATTAATTAATTAATTCATTCATTCAATAGTATTTATTGAGCGCTTACTATGTGCAGAGCACTGTACTAAGCGCTTGGGATGAACAAGTCGGCAACAGATAGAGACAGTCCCTGCCGTTTGACGGGCTTACAGTCTAATCGGGGGAGACGGACAGACAAGAACAATGGCACTAAACAGCGTCAAGGGGAAGAACATCTCGTAAAAACAATGGCAACTAAATAGAATCAAGGCGATGTACAATTCATTAACAAAATAAATAGGGTAACGAAAATATATACAGTTGAGCGGACAAGTACAGTGCTGTGGGGATGGGAAGGGAGAGGTGGAGGAGCAGAGGGAAAAGGGGAAAATGAGGCTTTAGCTGCGGAGACGTAAAGGGGGGATGGCAGAGGGAGTAGAGGGGGAAGAGGAGCTCAGTCTGGGAACGCCTCTTGGAGGAGGTGATTTTTAAGTAAGGTTTTGAAGAGGGAAAGAGAATCAGTTTGGCGGAGGTGAGGAGGGAGGGCGTTCCAGGACCGCGGGAGGACGTGACCCCGGCGTCGACGGCGGGATAGGCGAGACCGAGGGACGGTGAGGAGGTGGGCGGCAGAGGAGCGGAGCGTGCGGGGTGGGCGGTAGAAAGAGAGAAGGGAGGAGAGGTAGGAAGGGGCAAGGTGATGGAGAGCCTTGAAGCCTAGAGTGAGGAGTTTTTGTTTGGAGCGGAGGTCGATAGGCAACCACTGGAGTTGTGTAAGAAGGGGAGTGACATGCCCAGATCGTTTCTGCAGGAAGATGAGCCGGGCAGCGGAGTGAAGAATAGACCGGAGCGGGGCGAGAGAGGAGGAAGGGAGGTCAGAGAGAAGGCTGACACAGTAGTCTAGCCGGGATATAACGAGAGCCCGTAATAGTAAGGTAGCCGTTTGGGTGGAGAGGAAAGGGCGGATCTTGGCGATATTGTAGAGGTGAAACCGGCAGGTCTTGGTAACGGATAGGATGTGTGGGGTGAACGAGAATAATGGTGGTATTTGTTAGGTGCTTACATTGCCAAGAACTGTTCTAAGTGCTGAGGTAGATACAAGGTAATCAGGTTGTCCCACATGGGGCTCACAGTCTTAATCCCCATTTTACAGATGAGGGAATTGAGGCACAGGGAAGTTAAGTGACTTGCCCAAGGTCATACAGCAAACAAGCGGTGGAGCTGGGATTAGAACCCACGACCTCTGACTCCTAAACCCATGCTTTTTCCACTGAGCCATGCCAAGCAATGTTCTAAGCAGTGGGGTAGAAACAAAGCAATCAGGTTGTCATACTTATCTCTCTGGCCGGTCATTTTCAGTCTCCTTCGCAGGCGCCTCCTCCCCCTCCCATCCTTTAACTGTTGGAGTTCCTCAGGGGTCAGTTCTTTGCCCTCTTCTGTTCTCCATTTACACTCACTCCCTTGGTGAACTACCATCTCTACGCAGATGACACGCAGATCTACATCTCGCCGCTATCCTCTCCCCCTCCTTTCAGGCTTGCATCTCCTCCTGCCTCCAGGATGTCTCCACCTGGATGTCGGCCCGCCACCTAAAACTCAACATGAGCAAGACTGAGCTCCTCATCTTCCCTCCCAAGCCCGGTCCTCTCCCAGACTTCCCTATCACCGTGGATGACACGACCATCCTTCCTGTCTCTCAGGCCCGCAATCTCGGTGTCATCTTTGACTCGTCTCTCTCGTTCACTCCACACATCCTATCTGTTACCAAGACCTGTCGGTTTCACCTTTACAATATCGCCAAAATCCGCCCTTTCTTCTCCACCCAAACGGCTACCTTACTGCTACAGGCTCTTGTTATATGCCGGCTAGACTACTGTGTCAGCCTTCTCTCTGACCTCCCTTCCTCCTCTCTCGCCCCGCTCCGGTCTATTCTTCACTCCGCTGCCCGGCTCATCTTCCTGCAGAAACGCTCTGGGCATGTCACTCCCCTTCTTAAACACCTCCAGTGGTTGCCTATCAACCTCCGCTCCAAACAAAAACTCCTCACTCTAGGCTTCAAGGCTCTCCATCACCTTGCCCCGTCATACCTCTCCTCCCTTCTCTCTTTCTACTGCCCACCCTGCACGCTCCGCTCCTCTGCCGCTCACCTCCTCACCGTCCCTCGGTCTCGCCTATCCCACCGTCGACCCCCGGGCCACATCCTCCCGCAGTCCTGGAATGCCCTCCCTCCTCATCTCCATCAATCTAATTCTCTTCCCCTCTTCAAATCCCTACTTAAAGCTCACCTCCTCCAATAGGCCTTCCAGACTGAGCTCCCCCCTTTTTCCCTCTGCTCCCTCTACCCCCCCTTCACCTCTCCGCAGCTAAACCCTCTTCTCCCCCCTTTCCCTCTCCTCTTCCCCCACTCCCATCCCATTCCCTCAGCACTGTAGTCATCTGCTCAACTGTATATATCTTCATCACTCTATTTATTTTGTTTATTTTGTTTAATGAGATGTACATCACCTTGATTTTATTTATTTGCCATTGTTTTTATGAAATGCTCTTCCCCTTGACTCTATTTATTGCCATTGTTCTTGTCTGCCTGTCTCCCCCGATTAGACTGTAAGCCCATCAAAGGGCAGGATTGTCTCTATCTGTTGCCGATTTTGTACATTCCAAGTGCTTAGTATAGTGCTCTGCACATAGTAAGTGCTCAATAAATACTATTGAATGAATGAATGAATACTTGGGGCTCACAGTCTTCATCCCCATATTATAGATGAGGTAATGGAGGCCCAGAGAAAATGAAGTGGCTTGTTCAAAGTCACACAGCAGACAAGTGGCAGAGCTGGGATTCAAACCCACGTCCTCTGACTCCCAACCAGGCTCCTTCCACTAAGCCACGCTGCTTATTATTCACTCAATAGTATTTATTGAGCGCTTACTATGTGCAGAGCACTGTACTAAGCGCTTGGTCCATCATGCTCTTGAACTCTTCCATCTCCACTGAGAAAAGCATCTTCTAACTGCCACCTTCGCTCCTGCCATCGAGTGTCCCTACTTTTGGTTGCTCTTTCATGCTTAGAGAATCCTACAAAGCTGCCAAGACTTTGAGCCTGTTTTGACTATCCATAAGTGTTGTGTTTCAATATTTCTTCACTCCTGATATAACTGTCACTATTCCCTTCTCCCTATTTAAACTTTTAGATTGGAAGTCCCATAAGGGAGAGGGACTGTTTAATTACCTCCTGTGTATTCTCTTCCAGCAATTAGTACGCATAGCTCTGCACACAGTAAGCCTTAATGAATATTAGTAGCACAACATATTCATCATTCCAGGCATGGGAAGTTTTGTAGAGACACTAATCGTGTAATTTTGAGGCCATGTGGAAGTATGCCAGAGACCATTTGACCCTGAAGCATACATACAAATTACCAGATCGGACACAGGGCAAGTAAATTTCTTAATCCCATTTTGGAGCTGAAAAACAGATGCTTGAAGAAGTTAAGTAACTTGTTCAATGAAACACAGTAGGCCAGTGGCAGAGCTGTGATTAGAACCTATCTGTGATTAGCTGTGATTAGAACCAGATTATCTTTCTACAGATACATTCAGGGCATGTCATCCCCCTCCTCAAAAATTTCCAGTGGCTGCCTATCAACCTCCATATCAAACAAAAACTCCTCGCTATTGGCTTCAAAGTTCTCCATCACCTTGCCCCTTCTTACCTCACCTCCTTTCTCTCCTTCTACATCCTAGCCTGCACTCTCTGCTCCTCTGGTGCTAACCTCACCGTGCCTCGATCTCGCCTGTCTCACTGCCTACCCCTGGCCCACATCCTACCTCTGACCTGGAACACCCTCCCTCCTCAAATTTGCCAATCATTCTTCTCCCCTTCAAACCTTATTGAAAGTGCACCTCTTCCAAGAGGCCTTCCCTGACTAAGACCTTTTTCTTCAGTCCCCCTCCCTTCCACATCACCTCAACTCGCTCGCTTTCCTCTTCTCCCTCCTCTCTGCTCCACAGCACTTAAGGATATAATTCTATTTATTTATATTGATACCTGCTTACTTGTTTTATTGTCTTTCTACCCCTCACTAGACTGTAAGGCCATTGTGGACAGGGATTGTCTCTCTTTATTGCTGTGTTGTACTTTTCAAGCACTTAATAAAGTGCTCTGCACACAGTAATCGCTCAGTAAATATGACTGAATGAATGAATGAACCTAGGTCTAACTGACTCCAGGTCCCTTATTCTTTCTACTTGGCCAAACTTCTTCCCTAATTCAACGTGTCTTATTTTGGCACTCTTTCCTGCTTCATCCAGGGAACAAACAGGCAACCCACTGCTTTTAGCAATAAACTCCACAATTTTCAAAACAGACAAATATTTTATAAACTGTGTTCTGTGCCTTTAAAGGCATTTATAGTTAAACTTTAGAGAAATAGGGAGAAATTCATTTTATTCATAAATTTTATTGTACCACTTGAAACTAGCTTTCATCTAAAAGGAAGAGCAATAAGATTTTATCTTTTAAGGTATATTATAAAGTCAGGCTTGTTTATTTTTCAATCTCTATGACTCCCATATATCTTCAGATTGGGTCAGAATCACTGAATGTGAAGAGACAAACAGTTATGACTACTTAGTAGTCTGTCTTGAAAATTGTCTGAAGAGTGACAGTGTGCAGGTGGAGAGGTAACCTCAGCACCATCAAGTAATCATCCTATGTCTATCAGAAGAAAAGGAGCTTGCTAGCAGAACTGACAATCAGCAGTGAAACTGATTTCAACCATCCAGTTTCACTGAAAAATTATTGGCTGAAATAATGCAGGCTTTGGAGGAATATCCGGATCTCAACAAAGCCTACTGAGATGTTGAATAGGTTAGCCTTTTTCAGACTTCTTGGTATAGTGTTGAACAAAGACAATCAAATGTGAAGCATTTAAGTTTTGAGAGAACTGATAGGGGTACATAGAAGATATTGATTTTAGGAACTGGCAGAATTAAAGTCGGCGTTAAATCTTGAGATTTAAATCCTGGACTGATGTCATTTCCTCTCCCTTCTGCATCCCCTGTGCACTTGCATATGTATCCAGTAAACACTTGTTACTCACCCTCAGTCCTACAGCAATTATATATATATTCATAATTCATTTTAAATATCGGTCTCCTCTAAACTGTAAACACTAGGTAGGCAGAGAATGTGCCTACTAACTCCGTTATTTTGGACATCCCAAGCATTTGGAAAGAGCACGGGCTTAGGAGTTGGAGGTTGTGGGTTCTGCCACTTATCAGCTGTGTGACTTTGGGTAAATCACTTAACTTCTCCGGGCCCTCAGTTACCTCCTCTGTAAAATGGGGATTACGATTGTGAGCCCCACGTGGGATAATCTGATTCACCTTGTATCTATCCTAGCACTTAGTGCTAGGCACACAGTAAGCACTTATACCATCATCATCATCGATGGGTTCCACTAAGTTTTCCAAACTTTTTTCTAAGACGAAGCATGGCTGTTCTTGGTGGCGACGCTGCAGGTGGTGAGTCTGAGGGGGGCCCCGTCGGGCCGGGCGGGAAGGAAGCTTCAGAGCTCTCCATCCTCTGGCCCCCTCCTACCTCACCTTCCTTCTCTCTTTCTACTTCCCACCCCGTACCCTCCGCTCCTCTGCCGCTCACCTCTTCACGATCCCCTTTCTCGCCTATCCCGCAGTCGTCCCCTGGCCCACGTCCTGGATTGAGTGCCCTCCCTCCTCAACTCCGCCAAACTAACTCTCTTTCCCTCTTCAAAGCCCTGCTGGGAGCTCACCTCCTTCAAGAGGCCTTTCCAGACTGAGCCCTCCCTTTCCATCTGCTCCCCCTCCCCCCACCCTCTGCTCTTCCCCCTTCCCCTCAGCACTGTGCTCATTTGTAGATATTATTTATTATCCTATTTATTTTGTTAATGAGGTGTACATCCCCTGATTCTATTTATGATGATACTGTTGTCTTCTTTTTGTTTCGTTCTGTTTGGCTCTGCCGTCTTTCTCCCCCATTTAGACTGTGAGCCTGTCGTTGGGCAGGGGTGGTCTCTATAATAATAATAATGTTGGTATTTGTTAAGCGTTTACTATGTGCAGAACACTGTTCTAAGCGCTGGGGAGATACAGGGTAATCAGATTGTCCCACATGGGGCTGACAGTCTTCATCCCCATTTTCCAGATGAGGGAACTGAGGCACAGAGAAGTGAAGTGTTTTGCCCACAGTCACACAGCTTACAGGTGGCAGAACCGGAATTCGAACCCATGACCTCCGACTCCAAAGCCCGGGCTCTATCCACTAAGCCACACAGCTATTGCCAAATTGTAAACTCCAAGCGCTTAGTACAGTGCTCTGCACATTGTAAGTACTCAAATACTATTGAATGAGTATGATTTATTTATTACTCTATTTATTTTGTTAATGAGATGTACATCCCCCTTAGTCTAGTGATCTTGATGATGTTGTCTTGTTTTTGTTTCGTTCTGTTTTCCTCTGCCGTCTGCCTCCCCCGATTAGACTGTGAGCCCGTCATTGGTTAGGGATGGTCTCTCTCTGTGGTCGAATGTACACTCCAAGCGCTTAGTATAATGCTCTGCAGATAGTAAGCGCTCAATAAATACTATTGAATGAATGAATCTTTCCAGATTGAGCCAATTAAGCAGCAGTTTATGGAGTTTCCCCACCAAACCTCTGCAAAATTTAAATTAGGAGGTAGCCCTGGCGCCCCTGGGGGAGGGGCCGGGCAAGAGGGAGGCAGGGCTTTGATCTGAAACAATAATAATGATGATGATGGGGCTTACCATGTGCAAAGCACTGTTCCAAGTCCTGGGATAGATACAGGGTAATCAGGGTGTCCCACGTGAGGCTCACAATCTTAATCCCCATTTTACAGATGAGGGAACTGAGGCGCCGAGAAGTTAAGTGACTTGCCCAAAGTCACATAGCTGACAGGTGGCGGAGCTGGGATTAGAAACCATGACCTCTGACTCCCAAGCCCGTGCTCTTTCCACTGAGCCACGCTGCTTCTAATCAGGGTGTCCCACATAGGGCTCACAGGCTTCATCCCCATTTTACAAATGAGGGAACTGAGACCCAGAGAAGTTAAGTGACTTGCCCAAAGTCACACAGCTGGCAAGCTGCAGAAACGGGATTCGAACCCACGACCTGTGACTCCCAAGCCCGGGCTCTTTCCTCTAAGCCACGATGCAATCAGGACCGTCCCAACTCCTAGGTGCGAAGAAGTCTGTTTGCTCTACCTGTCCGCACAGGCCTCCCTCCAGCCCCAGCAGGGCAGCCAACGTGGACACTGCTCCTTGTCCATAGACGGGCCGAGACCTCAGGTGAAGAGCTTCTTTGTTCTTTCTTTTTTTCTCCCTTATTCTGAAGGTTTTGCTTGAGGCAAGCTGGAGGTGGAAAAACGAGGGGCGGTCAGGCAGGCGGAGAAGGGAATTAAAGTAGTCCTTTTTTTTTTTTTCTCGGATCTATTCATTATTCTGAAAGTTTGCTGAGCCGACCCGAGCGGGGAAACATGGAGGCTGGGTTTATTTGTGAGAGAGAATTGACAAGTACTCTCCCTTGTTCTGTTTCTTGGAAATTAAGTAATAGGAAGCTGCCTGCTTTGGATCTTTCATCGGTCTCTGAAGCATAAGCCGCTCAAACTTCAGTTCGTGCTGAATACTATCCGGGGCGCTGGAGAAGATGGCTGCGAATTATAACATTCTGCAAAAACTATGAATTAAAGTGGTCTTTTTTCCCAGATCTGTTCACTATGATCTGATCATCTACTCTCATGCCCAATTTCATTTGTCTTTTAAGCCAACTCTGGCTTCTACAGGTAAACTTGTTCCCTTTAATAATAATAATAATAATGTTGGTATTTGTTAAGCGCTTACTATGTGCAGTGCACTGTTCTACGCGCTGGGGGAGATACGGGATAATCAGGTCGTCCCACGTGAGGCTCACAATTAATCCCCATTTTACAGATGAGGTAAGTGAGGCACAGAGAAGTTAAGTGACTTGCCCACAGTCACACAGCTGACAAGTGGCAGAGCCAGGAGTCGAACTCATGACCTCTGACTCCGAAGCTGAGGTTATTTACACTGAGCCGCGCTGCTTCCCCACTTAAGCATCCCACCCTCGGCACTTTATTTACATAAGTGATATACTTTAATGCCTATCTCCCCTTCTAGACAAACTCCTTCTCTATTTTTATTGCTTCTCTCTCGATAGACTGAATCTAGCAATCCCACTCATGCATTCATTCAGTCGTATTTATTGAGCGCTTTCTGTGTGCAGGACACTCCCACCTGCACCCACAGAACATTTAAGATATATTCTCTGAATCATAAGAGGTTCTGGAGGCAAGTGTTTCATTATCTATAATGTTTCTTCCTGCCATTTCCAGGCTTTTTTAGCATTCCACCATCCTTGGCCACTGTAAGTCACTTAGTAATTTGGTTTACCTTTGAAAGTAAACATTTTCTTTTAAATTTCTCAATTTTGGGTAGTTATTTTGAGGTTTTTATTGAGAATGCCTGCTGACCCTGTTCACAATTAACATGGGTCCAAATTCTCCGGGAGACAGGGAAGGTCAATAAGCATGGAAATTGATTCACCTCCCAGGGTGGGAGGGGGCTGAACCCCAACTGAATTGGAGAAAAGGGCTATTTATATCTTAAGTATTAGATGGGTGTGGTAGGAATGGGATTGCTCCCTGGGATATAGTGAAAGAGAAGCAAGGAGCTTTAATTAAACTTTGTGCCTTAGTTTCCACATGATGAAACAATTGATAAAGCAGTCACTGCGTTCATAACAATCAGTGAATGAGGTGAGCTTCAGAGGACCCCTCCCTCACTACAGGGAAAGCACCCTACCCAATTGATAATTCCTGACAAATGTATTTTTGGAGAGAGCAGCCCATACCCCAGGGATGAGTGTGGGGAAGGGCATGGAACGGTGGATAGAGCGTTGGCCTGGAAGTCAGAAGGACCTGAGTTTTAATCGCCCCTGTGCCACTTGTCTGCTCTGTGACCTGAAACAGTCACTGCACTTCTCTGTGCCTTAGTTCCCTCATCTGTAAAATGTGGATGAAGACTGTGAGCCTCATGTGGGACAGCAACTCTGTCCAACTTGATTAATTTGTATCTACCATAGTGGTTAGTACAGTGCTTGGCACATAGTAAGTGCTTAGCAAATACCATTATTATTATTACCAATTCCACATCTCTCCCACTGTTGCAGGTGTTTTGTACCACCTAACTGGTAGTTAATGAGCAGAGCACCCTACTAAGCACTTGGAAAACTACAGTACAAGAGTTGAAAGACCCATTTCCTGCCCACCAGGAATTCGTTTAGAAGGAAAAATATAAATTAATAACATCACAGATATGAACATAAGGGCTGCAGATGAGGTGAATATCAAGTGCTAAAAGGGAACAACTTTATAGAAACCAGAGTTTGCATAGAAGACAAATCAAGGTCAAGCATAAGAGTAGATGGTCAGAATAATGAACAGATCTGCAAAAAAAAAAAAAACCAAAAAACACATTCAGTAAGATTTAACAATTTGGAGCCGTCTTCTACAAAGCCTGGAAACAAATACACACCCTTCTTCCAGCCCCCTGTCTTTCACTTTTCTCCAGCTACCTGCTGAAAGTTTTAGGGTCACTCAGATCAATCAGTGAATCATTGACTGTCCCAACCCCCCTCCCCATTTCTCCACCTGCATCTTGCTTCCAGCATAAAATCTTCAGAATAAAGAAAAAAAAGGAAAAAAAAGACAAAGTACTACTTTATCTTCTCTGCCTGCTTGCGTGTTGTCCCCACCCATCCCATTTCTCTACCTCCTTCTTCCCTCAAGTAAAGCCTCCAGAATTAAAAAAAGAGAAAATATAAGGAATTAAAAAAAATTAAAAAGACTACTTTAATTCCCCTCTCTGCCTGCCTTCCCCCATCTCCATGATTGGTGGGGGTAGGCATCCTAGGCACATGTGTGAAATACATCGTGACTGGGAGAAGGGGAGGGGAAGGTGAGGCAGGTGGCACCATTTAGGAGAGAACTTCAATCCCTTCGCCTGGAAGTTGGTAGGTTTGTAGTAAGCCTGGAAACCTCAGCAATCAAACACATGGTTGTCATGTACATCACAGTAAGTAATAAGCAGCGTGAAGCAGCAGCGTGCTTTAGAGGAAAAATCGCAGAGCACAGGCTTGGGAGTCACAGGTAGTGTGTTCTAATCCCCACTCTGCAACTTCTCAGCTGTGTGATTTTGGGCAAGACACTTAACTTCTCTTTGCCTCAGTTCCCTCATCTGTAAAATGGGGATTATGACTGTGAACCCCAGATGGGACAACTTGATTATGTTGTATCTACCCCAGTGCTTAGAACAGTGCTTGGCACATAGTGCTTAACAAATACCATCATTATTATTATTACTAATGAATAGCATTGATTCCTTGAAGAAGTAGATATTTCTAATTTCCTGAAATAATAGGATGAAAGATAAGTTTTTCTGGTGGAGATTTGGAATTGCCAGATCCTTGATCAGATGACAAAAAAATGATGTCAGTCGCGGTCAGACCTGACATGCAAATCATACAGTTTTTGCTCACCAGCTGGGGACATTTTTGTACTCATTTTTGCTCAGCCAGCTGCAGAGAGAGGAGTGTACATGAACTATGCTATTTTATGCAACATGCTTACAAATTTAACTCATCATTTTGCATTAATTTAGTTTAATGAATGGGTGGATCCTGTCTACAGTAGCCTTTCCCTTAAGTTACACCCCAGTCCTTTAGAAACCACTCAGATCCCTAAAAGAACCACATCCTAGTCAGAATCTATTTTTAATGGTATTTGGAAAGCATTTACTACATGCCAACAACTGTTTTAAGCACTGTTCGAAGTCTAAGTTAATTAGGTTGGTCACAGTTTCACTTAGGGTTCACAGTCTAATGGGGAGAAAGAACAGGTATTGAATCTCTATTTTACAGATGAGAAAACTGAGGCACAGAAAAGTTAAGGGACTTGCCCAAGGTTACTCAGTAGGCAAGTAGTGGAGCCGCTATTAGAACCCAGGTTTTCTTAGTCCCAGATCCAGGCTTTTTCCACTAGGCCATGCTACTTTTTTCTGGGGAATTACTGGAGTCTTTGGTATGGCTTACTAATGCTGGTAATTGGGGAACTGATCTTTAGCATTTCCAGGGGAACTGGACAGAAACTATAGCAGCACTTCCTATTCTAGTCCCTGAGGCAGACAACAGGCCCAAGTCAGCTACCGTGCTTCCTGCTGCCAGAGAGAGTGTTTAAGAAGATCAGCTCTGTGAGTGAGCATTTGTGTGTATGTGTCTTTGTTGAGATATATGTGTATATTAAACCCATACATCTTTGAGTCTCTGACTTCTATCTATATTTCTTTCCTCTTTTTGTGTCCCTATCTTTCCTTTTCTTTGTTTTTGGGAGTATAACAAGTACTGTACTACTACTAATAATAATAATTATGGCAACTTGCTAAGTGCATACTCTGTGCCAGGGATGCTAACCCAGTGCTGGGGTAGATAAAAGTTAATCAGTTTGGACACACTCTCTGTCCCACCTGGGACTCACAATCTTAAATCCCATTTAACAGATAAGGTAGCTGAGGCCCTGAGAAGTTAAGTGCCTTGCCCAAGGTTACACAGCAGATATGTGGCAAAGCTGGGATTAGAACCCAGGTCTTTCTAATTCCCAGGCCCGTGCTTTATCCACAAAGTCATGCTGCTTCTCTGAGCATTGATAGAAGAGATTGCAAGTAAATTGGCATTACAAGAAGGAAGTGTGAGGCTATCCTAAGAAATCAGTGAGGTAAGGTAGCAGAGGGCCAGCTGACTAAGTGCTTTAAAGTTGACTGTAAAAAGTTTGATGTGGAAAGGCATGACAACAACTGGAGGCTCTTGAGGAATGGGAAGATGTGGACTGGACTTCAATTTTAGAAAATCTTTCTATGCAGCAGACTGAGGTGTGGATTGAAGTGGGGAGAGAAGGAAGCAGGGAGGTCAGTGAGGAGGCTGAAGCAGTAGAAAAGGAGGGATATTATAAGTACTTGGATCAACACTGTAACATGTGGGATGAAGAGGAAGGGAGTATTTTCAGAATTCCTGTAGGTAAGGCACTTGCCACTTAATGCCTGTCTATATTATATATTTGAATATTGGAAACATTTTTAAAGTTACATTACTAATAAATGATCTGGAAAATAATTATCAGCATTTTACAGGATAATTTTATATCATGAAATTAAATTAATAATAATAATAATGTTGGTATTTGTTAAGCGCTTACTATGTGCTGAGCACTGTTCTAAGCGCTGGGGTAGACATAGGGGAATCAGGTTGTCCCACGTGGGGCTCACAGTCTTAATCCCCATTTTACAGATGAGGGAACTGAGGCACAGAGAAGTTAAGTGACTTGCCCACAGTCACACAGCCGACAAGTGGCAGAGCTGGGATTCGAACTCATGAGCCCTGACTCCAAAGTCCGTGCTCTTTCCACTGAGCCACGCTGCTTCTCCAGATTAATAGAGATGTTATCTTTCCCAATTCCATGTAAATAGAGTGTTTGTTAGGGTTGCTTCTCTGGAGGCAGGAATAGTGGTCCCAGAAAATGTGAAAACAAGAAGCAGTGTGGTCTAATGGAGAGAGCATGGGCCAGGGGGTTAGAAGGACCTGTGTTCTAATCCCAGCTCATTCACTTGCATATTGTGACCTTGCCCAAGATCACGTCATTTAACTTCTCTGTCCCTGTTTTTTCAGCTGTAAAATGGGATACCTATTCTCCTTTCTACTTAGACTGTAAACCCCATGTGGGACAAGGACTATGTCTGGTCCAGTTAGCTTATACTTACCCCAGCACTTATAGCACTGTTTGACACATAGTAAGTGCTTAACACATACCATAAAAACTGCAAGTTAATCAGGTCAGACAATTCATCAGCCAATCAATCAGTTATATCTACTGAGGTCTTGTGTAAGGCATAGTACTAAACTCTTGGAAGAGTACAATATTATAGAGTTGGTAGACACATTCTCTGCTCACAATGAGCTTACAGTCTAGAGGGGTAGACATAAATTTAATGTCTCATTACAGAAATGTACAACATAAGTGCTGTGGGACTGTGTGGAGGGTGGGTGAATAAAGGGAGCAAGTGAGGGAGATGCAGAAGGGAGTTGGGAAAGAGAAAATGAGGCAGAAGACCTCTTGGAGGAGATGTGCCTTCAATAAAACTTGAGGAGGAAAGGAGGGCATTCCAGGACAGAGGCAGGATGTGGACAGTCAGCGGCAAGATAAATAAGATCTAGGTACAGTGAGTAGGTTGGGATTAGATGTCGAGTAGATTGTAGTAAGAGAGTAAAGGTGAGGTAGAAGGGAGCCAAGGTGATTGAGTGCTTTAAAGCCAATGGTAAAGAGTTTCTGTTTGATGTGGAGATGGATGGGCTATCACTGGAGGTTCTGAAGAAACAAGGCCTGAACATTTTTACAGAAAAGTGATCTGGGCAACAGAGTGAAGAATGAACTGGAGTGGGGATAGGCAGAGGCAGGGAGGTCAGTAAGGAGGCTGATATAGTAGTCAGGATTGTATAGGATAAGTACTTGGGTTAACTTGGTAGCAGTTTGGATGGAGAGGAAAGAATGGATTTTAGAGATGTTGTGAAGGTTGAAGTAACAGGACTTAGTGATGAATTGAATAGGTGGGTTGAATGAAAGAGAGGAGTCAAGTGTAAGCCCAAGATTATGGATTTATGAGACAGGAAGGGTGGTAGTATTGTGTAGAGTTATGGGAAAGTCAGGGGGAGGAGAGGGTTTTGATGGGATGATAAGGAGTTCTGTTTTGGACATGTTAAGCTTGAGGTGATGGAAGGACATCCAAGTAAAAATATCTCAAAGTCAGGAGGAAATGTGGGGCTGCAGAAAAGGAGAGAGAAATCAAGGCTGAAGATGTAGGTTTGGGGTGGTAGTTGAAGCCATGGGAGCAAACGAAACAAAGTCCTTGTACTACATGGGGTTCACAGACCAAGTAGGAAGAAGAACAGGTATTGAATCTCCATTTTACAGATGAAGAAATCAATAATAAATATATTTTTGAAATCAGGTAGTACCATACTTGTTTCCTGAAACTAAGTGTAATGATCAATACCTTTTCAGGTCCTCAGCACTTAAGTAATCAGCAGCTGTGACCTAGTGAAAAGAGCACAGGCCTAGGAGTCAGAAGGCCCGAGTTATAATCCTGACTCAATCAATCAGTTACTCATATCTATTGTGTGTTTACTGTGTTCAGAGCACCATACTAAGCATTTGGGAGAGTACAATATAATAGAGTTGGTAGACATGTTCCATGCCCAAAATGAGCTTATGGTCTAGAGATAAGCTTAGTCTGCAGGTGAGGGTTGTAGTGGAGTAGCGAAGTGAGGTAGGAAGGGGCAAGGTGACAGTGCTTTAAAGGAGTTTCTAGAGGCGAGCTTACAGTTCAGAGGCTCCTCCACATATCTGCTGGGTGATCTTGGACAAGTCATTTAACTTCTCCATATCTCTGTTACCTCATCTGTAAAATGGGTATTAAGACTGTGAGTCCCATGTGGGACATGGACTTTGTTCAACCTGATTGGCTTGTATCTATGCCAGAGCTTGGTACACTGCCTGAAACATAGTAAGCACTTAAATACCATTTAAAAAAAATAATCAAGGTATCTTATTGAGTACGTACTGTGTGCAAAGCACTGTATTAAGTGCTTGGGTAAATACAGTACAACAATGTTCATTCATTCAGTCGTATTTATTGATGGCATACTGTGTGCAAAACACTTGTTCCCTGCTCATGTGAGCCTTCTGTGCTTTATGAGGTTTAAAACTTCAGAGTGACTCACAAAAACATATACATGCAGATAAATTATCAGGAGAAATTAGAAAGGAAAGAGTAAAATTGGAAGCATCCATGCTACAAGGGCTGCTTATGGAACTGTGCCAATATGAAGCCAGTCAGGAAGTGGATTAAAGGCAAATGATCTATTTTATTCATATTATTGAGTGAATAGAAAAAGCCATCTTGGGCTCTCATTGAAGTGTTCCGCAAATAAAATGCTAAAGGGAGTATTGGTCTTATTCACTTAATCCAATTTATGAGTGTTTACCAAGTGCAGAACACTGTATTAAGTGCTTGGGAAAGTGCAATACAACAATAAACAGACACATTCCCTGCCCACAATGACCTTACAGTTCATTGTTCCCAAAATCTTCTGAGGTTTTGTAAACACATTAACAAGTTAGTAACCTGAATTTTGTAACTGTTTCATTCCCATCTTCCTCTTTGCATATTATAAGGTAACCAATGATAAACCACCTCTCTTTTTTCCTCTTGGGTGAATCATGGGTTTGAATCCCAGCTCTGCCACTTGTCAGCTGTGTGACTGTGGGCAAGTCACTTCTCCATGCCTCAGTTACCTCATCTGTAAAATGGGGATTAACTGTGAGCCTCACGTGAGACAACCTTATTACCCCGTATCTACCCCCAGCGCTTAGAACAGTGGTTCTAAGTTAAGTAAGTAAGTTAAGTAAGCGCTTAACAAATACCAACATTATTATTATTTTAACCCTGATAGGGGACCACTTGGGACCATGGAATGAAAAGAAAGCATTTTTATTGGTAGTGTGAATTCTAATAACAGCGACTCCCTGGAAAATTATAATGAAGACATTGCCCAAAACAAAGTTTGTATTTAAACATTTCAACATAAAATCAATTTGAAAGGGCATCTTTCAAAATAATGTGCTAGAATCACATTATTCATATATTAAATTAGAGAAAATCTGGAAGCTATTTTGAGTGCTCAACTGAACTGCACAATAAATACATCTTTAGCCAGAAGGACTAGGGGAGGAATTTATTAAGAGTGAGTACTTGAAACTTGGCCAATAAGCTGGGGTTAATATTCTTTATTCTCATAAAAGGTGCCGAGGGATCTTTAATGTTCTCAAGTGGTCAGGACCCCCATTTCATGATTCATCTGAAAGTTCATTCATTCATTCATTCATTCATTCATTCATTCAATAGCATTTATTGATCGCTTACTATGTGCAGAGCACTGTACTAATCGCTTGGAATGTACAAGTCGGCAACAGATAGAGACAGTCCCTGCCCTTTGACGGGCTTACAGTCTTTACTTCCAGTACCAGAGTGACTCTTAACACTCACTTAGGACCCTAGTTTTGTACTGACTCAGAGTCTGTCATGAAATCACCATTATCACTTCTATCATTGCCAAAATGTACTTGAGGTTTTAACAGTAAACTGAGTATCATTAGCTGTGTGCTTAAGAAAATGATAGGTGTCATATCTCTCTATGCATTCTTGATGATGCATGTGCTAATCTTTGACAGACTGATCACTGAGTCTACATTATAAATTTAACATGTAGTTAGGTGACAATTTATATATCAGTTGCTCTTTGAGGATAAAGATAATGCTTCTGCTAGTGAAATTTTCTCAATATGTGATTGTGTCTGATTAATGTGGGACCTCAATCCCTTCTACATGTGCACACTTTAGTCATCCTGGCTTTGTAATTAATTTCTGGGTTCTCTGGAATTCTAGATTTTTAACCTATTTGATTTCAGTTGTTTTGTTTTTTATCATCAGACTTTCTACATTTGACTTACCTAATAAATCAATAAATAAATGATAAATAATTTATTAAATGTTTACTCAACCAAAGCACTTGGGAGAGTACAATGAATTAAGTAGACATGACTCCAGCCTTCAATCTACCATGGGAGACACTAAAAGAAAAAATTACAGATAGAAGGAAACTACAATTTATGATATGTTCATAAGTGTTACAGTAGTGGGGATATAAGTGCCCAAGTGCTTAGGTGACATAAAAGTGCATAAGTGGCAGATGGGAAGGAGCCAGTACACAACTATCAGACTCAGGTTTTGCTCCAGGAGATAGAGACTAGGGTTATTTAGATGTAAAACACCAGACAAGGACTGAGATGCATGGATGTTGGCCAGGGTCTATGTACTATATAAAAACTGTAGGCATCATGGCTGAACAAGATTCCTAAACAAAATAATGACCAAAGTGAAGTTTTAATCAATATTGCAAAATGGAAAGAATGCCAAGTGAGAGAAATGCATAGACAGAAGTTTACAAAATGATATTTAAAGCAACTGTGGTTTAAAATTGCAAATGCAAAGTAATCTCCTTGTGGGCAAGGATCTTGTTTATCTACTCTAAGCCCAGGTTCACCACTTTTTGTTTAATGTTATTTGTTAAGCATTTACTATGTGCCAAGCATTGTTGCCTACTATGCGACATGAGGTAAATCACTTTACTTCTCTATGCCTCATTTACCTCATCTTTAAAATGGATTTTAAGACTGTGAGTCCCATGTGGGACATGGACTGTGTCCAACCTGATTAACTTGTATTTGCTCCAGCACTTATTAGAGTGCTTGGCACATAGAAAGCATTTAGCAAATGCCATAAAAGAACAAAACAGAAAAACTCCATATTATCTCACCCATGCCTCTCCATATCCTAGGTATGGTTTAAGCAGAGCGAAAGACCTCACCACAAAGGGCACTTCTATCTTCCAAGTAGAAGAAAAAAAACAGTAAAGCACACATAAAAGCAGCCCCCACACACTGAAACTTTTTTTTAGAGTTTCCTCCAATGAAAACTGCATT
Source organism: Ornithorhynchus anatinus (assembly GCF_004115215.2). Lineage (NCBI taxonomy): Eukaryota > Metazoa > Chordata > Mammalia > Monotremata > Ornithorhynchidae > Ornithorhynchus > Ornithorhynchus anatinus. The sequence goes on from NC_041729.1 coordinate 116,815,345, forward strand.
CAACCCAGTGTGAAGATGGATCTCTTTCACTACTGGAAGGAACATCAAACACCTTCTTCTGGAAAGTGTTTACACCTTAAGTATTGTAATTTTTTCTGATCCTTCCCCACAGTTCTCACACCTACTTTTGACTCTTGGATCCCAGTGTCTTCACTGATTCAGTATGCTTTTGCACCCTCCATGGTTTAATAGGGGTTAACAGATATATATGTAAGCAAGGGTCCTAGGGTTTAAGGGTGCCCTGATCAGCCTCCAGAAATAAACATGACTGCTGCTTGGAGCATTATGAAGATGTTGCCTAAATAGACCTTTCCAAAATGGCCATCACAAATACACAGCATTGGAGTAGGTAATGGGGCTGTCTCCTGACCTCCCCTCCACCTCTTGTCTGACATACAAATATGCAGCAGGTATTTTAAATGTCTTTACTCTCTCAAGGAGAAGGTGGTTGCTATCACAGAGGAAGCAAAGATTGGGAAGTAGTGGTGTAGTGAGGACTGCAGGTTAGGGGAGTCCACATATAATAACAATTATGGTATTTTTTAAGCACTTACTATGTGCCAGGCACTGTACTAAGCACTGAGGCGGATACAAGCAAATCAAGTTGGACACAGTCTCTGTCCCACGTGGGGCTCACAGTCTTGATCCCATTTTATAGATGAGGTAACTAAGGCACAGAAAGGTTTAGTGACTTACCCAAGGTCATACAACAGATAAGTGACAGAGCCAGGATTAGAACCCATGACCTTCTGGCTCCCAGACCTATGCTCTGTCCATATAACATGCTGCTTGGAGTTTGGCTCTGGCTACCTGGTGCTGCCATTGCTCTGCATTCCTACTCCATGCCCCTTTTTAGGAATGGATTTAAGGAAATTGATTATCCTACAAAGCATTCTATGCGGTTTCTATAGAACCTTGTAATGCCCAGAAAAGTCCTGAATGTGCTGTCTGAAATACATGGGGGCAGGAATTCAGCTAAAGTTTCCCTTTCGTTATCCCCAGCAGACTTTCCAGAACGTCTGAAGGTTCTTCCTGAGTTTTGTCACTATCAGATCATCTTTGTAGAATGATACAATTTTAATAGGCAAATTCAACCAAGAGGCTTCTCATGTGAAGGTAGATATGGCAAGAGAATTGTGGAAAACCAATGGAAGTTGGTTCCAGGTTTACAACTGACCATCACAAGTGAAGTTAATGATCTCTTCCTGTGCAACCAAATTGGTACCATGGTAATCCAATCACTTATTCTATCCACCTTGATTACCATATCAGCCTCCTTGCTGCCCTCTGCTACCTCCTGTCTCTCCCCACTCCAATCCATACTTCATTCTACTTCTCAGCTTATTTTTCTACCCAAATGTTTGTCATTTTTTCCATCTCCTCAAGAACCTCCAGTAGTTGCCCAACCACCTTCTTATCAAACAGAAACTCCTTACCCTTGGCTTTAAAGCACTCAATCATCTACCTTGTCCCCTCCTATCTCACCTCACTTTTCTCCTACTATAACCTAGACTGCACACTTCGTTCCTGTAATGCTAACCTTCTCACCGTGCCTTGATCTCATCCTGCCTCTGCCTCTATCCTGCCTGGAACACGCTCCTTCCTCATATCCATCAGACAATTACTCTCTCACCTTCAAAGACTTATCGAAGGCACATATTCTCCAAGAGTCCTTTCCTGACTAAGCCCTCCTTTCCTCTTCTCCCTCTCCTGTCTGCATCTCCTTGACTTGCTCCCTTTATTCATCTCCCTTTCCAGCCCCATATCACTTCTGTAGATATCTGTAATTTATTTCTATTAATGTCTGTCTTCCCTCTTAGTACAGTGCTCTACATGCAGTAAGCGCTCAATAAATATGTCTGACAGACACCATCTAACAATACCATATGAACAATATGTATTCAGTCCCTGTATTCAAGAGTGGGTCCTTGAGGACAAGTATCCTATGTATCAACCACACTAACACTCTCATAGTCTTCCAAGTGCTCTGCATAAATTAAGTGCTCAATAAATACCTTTCATTGATTGATTAAAACCTCGGGGAACAAATAGACTATTAAATATGATTCCTCTCACCTAAAGCTTTAATCTAATGAAGGAAAAAAAGTAGACACTGATTGATATATAATTGCTTCCACTGCATAATTTCCACCTGCAATTCTTGAATAAGAAATAAAAGATTTTTTTTTTAAGCAGCAAATAGTGACTACAAAACAAAAACAGTATCTGACACTACAAACATTAAATACAACACAACAAGAAACAACCTTTTGGTGTTTCCAGTGTGGCCAGAGTGAAAAATGACCTTTTCAGCCAGAGACACACTCATGGGGCTAAGCTTCACTGTCAGTTACTGTCTTCTTCAAATACGAACGAAGCTAGGGATATGTGCTTGCAAAGCAATATGGGTTCTGTGGGCCTATATCGTGATCCTTTTCTTCTTACTCCAAAGATTCTAAAACAGGCTCACAGAGATGAGGAAGCAGTGGGCTAAGAAGAGAAGAATGGAAGGGAGGGTTATTAGTGTAACTTATTGATTGTCCATTATAGACAGCACTTTGTAGAGTGCATTGGGGAAAAAAAAGTGATACAGTCTAATGTACCCTCTTACCTCTGTTCCTTCTCCCTGCCTTTCCTCCTTTTTTCTCTCTCCTTTTTTCTTCTGTATGTCATCTTGACTATCACTTCTGTCTCACATTCTTTCCCCACTTTGGGACCTCCCAAACACCCCCATCTCCCTGTATCCTCCTATTTTGACATAACATCCCCATGTTTAAAACCCTAAAATATGAAACTCTTCCAACAAGCCACCTCATCAGTTCCCATCACCCTGAGCCATTTTAGCCCAAGAGCTACCTCTAGAACTTGTATATTTATTTACAACTTTCCTCTGCTCTGTACACATATGCATTACTACTTCTACAGTCTTCTTTTGTAAATAGTCTCATATCCATCTCCACCATTCTAATGTGAACTTAATTCTCCACATAATATCCCCTATTCTGTATTGAAAGTTCAAAGATTATGTAGGTATTGAGTAGATACACTAATAGTGAAATTAATATGACAGCAAATACAAATGATCTCAAATGGATAAATAAATCAGTAGCAAATAGAGACCTAAATTAGTCGAGGGGAACACATAATGGTGGAGTGATTGATTAGGATATGCCTCATGGAGGTGATAGCTTTTTAGATCTCTAAGGCAAGGAAGTGACCTGGTGTGGTGAGGATACATTAGTATTCAGAAATTGTTATTTTCTTTTCCTTTCTGGTGGGATCAGTAACTTTTCATATGTGACATTTCTTGAGCACCCATGGGAAAGTACACCAAATCAAAGGGATGTTCCCTTCCCAAAAGGAGCCTAGATGCTAATGGGGCAAATGGATATGAGACACTTTCCAGAAAGAGTCATTATATCATTATATATTCTCAGATAAACTCTTGAATGTGTATCCAGACCCATGCTCTTGCCACTCAGCCCAGCTGATTGTCAATTTGAGAACTAAACTCAGATAAATCTAATTTCAATGGAAGTTTGGCCCATATGGCAAGGGTACTTGCAGTTGTCTGCCCAGACTCTAAACACAAGACTGGGTAATGAAAACAATAGCAAGAGAAAATTTTCTTTACTGAATGGGATGTGAAATAAGAGAAAACATCATGCTAGTTTCAAAGGTTAGTTTAATCTGTCTCCCCCTAGACAGTGAGCTTGTTGTGAGTAGGAAACACATCTCCTTACTCTGTTATATTGTACTTTCCCAAGTTCTTAGTACAGTACTCCACACACAGTAAGGAGTCAATAAATATGATTTACTGATTAATAAGTATAACTGAGTTGAGGCAGGGACCTATTGATGACTGTTAAATTGTGGAGTCTTGTGATAGCTACTGAGCTGATTTGAAGCAAGGAAAAAGGAGAATGTTCCTTGATAAACAACATTATCTGACCATTTAAATTAAATCTCTCAGAAGTCATACATTTATTAAACAATTCGTAGTGCTGTACAAATTGGATGACACACTCAATGCAATCTACCTGTAAGTTAGTTTGAATTTCATATGTGCAGTGTGGATCCAGAGGTTAAAGGTAAGATACAGAGTAATGGAATAATTTGAAGTCTGTATCACTTTAAAGAAAAAAAATCACTTTAGAAATGTTAAATGCCATGGTAATTACTATAATTACTGTCTTCAAACATTTTTTCTTTGTTTACTTCAAATTTCAGTAATGAGGGAATTAAGGCATTTGTTGGAGCAAAGTTTCAGACTGGATTCTGGAAGATGGATCAAATTATAGAATTTCATGTACCTGAAAGAAATTTATACCATTTACTATAATCAGTGTCTCCTGATAATGAAAATTCACAGCTATTCCTACTTCTGTTGGAACAATACTTAGTGGGAACCCTTTAAACAGCTAGCACCTTTTTAAGGATTTTCAACCTTGAAAATGTGAAATAAATTACTTGTCAGATAGTGAACAGAGAGAACTATTTAAAGTCTTAAAATGATTAATTATTTGATTGTTCTGCATGCAATGGATATCTTCTAATCATAGCCATAAAGATCATATTGCTAGGAAGCTTGGAGCCCCAGGCAACCACAGAGTGAATGTGTATTTATTTTTCCAGTTTACACAATCCTTCTGTCAGTGCTATGATTGCCACTTTATTCTGCAGGCCTAACATTTCATCAATAGCATTATCATTAAGAGTATTTCTTAAGGGTATGTTTTGTGCAGAGAACTATTGTAAGGTGTTGGGACATGCACAACAGAAACAAAAAGCACAGTCATTGCCCTTGGATATTTCATTAGTCTCATCGTCATCCTTCCAATATTGGGAGGTAATGAAGCCCTCCCTTTTGAGAATATGTTAGTATGCTGTGAGGGGCATAAAACCAATCAATCAATCAATCAATCAATTGTATTTATTGAGGACTTCCTGTGTACAGACCACTGTACTAAGCAGTTGGGAGATTCAACACAATATAACAAATACATTCCTGCCTACAACAAGATTAAATGCGTTTTCCAAAGGCACATAGAGGTCCAGAAATCTGCTAAATTTCAAAGATGTTTACCACCAATAATTTGTCAGTCAGTCAAATTTATTGACAGCTGAGTGTGTTCAGACCACTATTCTAAGTGTTTGGGAAAGTACAATACAATAATAAACAGACATCTTCCCTTCTCACAACAATCTTAAGTGATAATGATAATGAGATAGTATTGCGTATCAATGGTGTTACATATATGCTGTAAACAAATATCTCTACATTTGGCCTGTTGAGATAAAAAATGGGTACAGCACCATATATAATTACCAATTTTATAGAGAAGATAAGACAACAAGCATTTGAATCAACATTATACTTGTTTTTTTGCCATTCTTAGTATGTTATATGCTGGAATAGAAAAGATTTATAGGAACAAATAATCTTGATACAGTATTTGAAGACAGGAAAATAAATTGAGTAGCATTTAGGTAGTAGATCAGCTATCAAAGATAGCCTGTATCAAAATTAAAAATAAAAGTAAATGGGAAAATAGGTGATATTCTTAGTGAAAATGGATGTTGATAAAGATAAAAAAAAGTTTAGAGGATTAGAAAAGAGACTCAGCAAAATGTTGAAGAAATTTGAAGATATGGAAAGTCTGTTGGCAGATTTGTAGCATGGAATGACATGATTGAAGCTTCAGGAGGTTATATTGTAAATGACATTAGAATTGGTGGGTGAGAAGAAAATGAAATAGCTTAATTCATTGAGAATGGGTGTTTAGTAGCACTAATCTTACCAATTAAACACCTAGTGTGTACAGAGCACTATATTAAGCCTTAGGAAAAAGCGACACAGGCCAGGGACTCATAATCCAATAATTTGGTATTGAAGGGGTTGGCAAAGAAAAGGTGAAATAATATAAATACAGAAATAACATAAAAATGATTTTTTTAACAAAAGCTAAAGATTCCAGAGTTGTCAACTTTCAAGCTAAAACTAGCTTTGAGTTGAGGTAGGAGGACAGAACTGTTTAACATTAATGCTTATGCCCTACTCAATAAATGATGTTGATGATAGTGATAATGTGGGTCACAATAACTAAGGGATTTCTAACACACTGTGTGTCAGGCAGTGTACTAAGAGCTGGTCTTTATAAAATAATTTGGTCAGACACAGTCCCAGATTCATATTGTAGGTCAGTGACGGAGCTAGGACTTGAACCCAGATGTTTTTAGTCACAGTTATGTTCTCTTTCCCCTAGGCTATTGTTATTATTATCAAGTGCTGTCAAGTGATTTCCTATTCATAGTGACTCTATGTATATATTTTCTCCAGAACGTCGTATCTTCTGCCATAAACTGGAACCTTGCTAATGGTTCTTCTGTTATCGTTGTTATGGTTTCTATCCATCTAGCTACTGGTCTGCCTCTTCCATATTTTCCCTGAACTTCTGCTAGCATTAGTGTCTTCTCCAAAGAATTTTTACTTCTGATTATGTGTTCAAAATATACCAATCTAAGTAGAGGTATTTGGCCTTCCAAAGACCACTTTGGTTATCTTTGCTCCAAAATGGATTTGTTTTTTAGACAGACCATGGTATTTGGAAAAGCCTTCTCTAACACCACATTTCGAAAGAATTGATGCTCCTTCTTTCCTGTTTTTTATCCTCACCGCATCACTGGAAACATATAATTGACAATTTGCATTTTTATGACAGTTGTTACATCAGCACATTTCATGACTTTTTTCACAGCAAGTCTACCTAACCTTAATCTTTGACATAGTTCTTGGCTACTAATTCCTTTATTATACCCTCAAACCCTATTCCTGAACCACTGAGACATTTCAAAAGACTCATGATGTACTGAGCTGGAAGGGTTTCCCAGTGGATTGTAGGTATATTTGGATTTCAGCATGCATACCCTAACCCTAACCCTAGTTTTCTTTTCTCAGGCACAACAGCAGTGTATAGGTCAAATGGAATCAGACCCATCACACATCCCAGCATCACTGCAGTGATGATGGGAAAAGGATAAGGACCCTTTTTTAATCACCAGCACTACGTTATTGTCAATAACGTTATTGTCTAGTGTATGCTGCATTAAAACATGTAACATTTCTCTAGCAGATAACAGAAATTCAATTTGAATAATCTTTCCTTTAATTAGACAAATACTAAAGGATCGATGCTCCCCTCACTCTTCTTGTCCATTCCTCCAGACTTGGGTTCTTCATTTCTGAGGCCTCTCTAGACAGTCTGCTTCTCCAGCTTTCAGCTTTTTGTCAGTGCAGCCTTCACTCCTTGCCTAATGAATCTTCAAAGAACTGGACTTTTCCATATTGCCAGTTTTTCCTCTATCTTTTAGACCAGGAAACTCCTTGAATAATAATATTAATGAAAACAATGTTATAATAATATATGGATTGTGAGTCCCTTGATGGAATGGGTCTGTGTCTAATTCTCATCTGTGCACTCTTTTCCAGCACTTAGTACAGTGCTCTGCAAACAATAAGTGCTTAATAAATACTAAAAATATTCATTTTATCTTATTTTAAGAACTTACTATGTGCCATGCACAGTTCAGATACAAGATAATCAGGTTGGACAATATCTCTGTCCCACACAGTTCTCGGAGTTTTAGATTGAGGGAATACAGATTTTTAACCTTCATTTGACAGTTAACTGAGGCACAGAGAAGCTGTGACTTGTCCAAGGCAGGCAAGTGGCAGTGCTGGGATTAGAACCCAGGTTCTCTGAATCCTGGGTCGATGCTCTTTCCATTTGGCAATGCTGCTTCTCTTCGACTGCATGCAGTCCACAACAGTAGAATTAGGCAGTTTTCAGATGAGTTCAAATTAGGTTTGCTAGTTATGAAAGAAGCAGGTTTACCATGGGCACTGTTCTCTCAGATAGACAAGCAGTAGCAAGCAGACCAGAGAGTCAGGAGGCCAGGACCAAGACATTCCTTCAGTGCAAATCTCCCCACTCCCACATATTCATACCTCTATCTGACCTTTGTCATGCTTAGTGTCCCAAGCAGGGCCCCCTTTGACCCAGAGGAGCTTTCTGCTTGCAAAATAGTCTGAGCAGCACTTTCATCCTGCATTCCACTCCTATTTTCTTAGCCAAGAGCAGACATCCTGGGCCTTTCTCCTGAGGGCTGAATCCCCATGGGAGTCCACTTCATCTTCTGGCACCATTTTTAGGGGATTCTGGGCCATGAGCTCCCCATTGGTGCCCTGCACTCATTGGGAACTGCTTCTTATGGATCCTGGCACATTTCCCCATTATTGCTTCTGTTTGCCTTAATTTCCCATTAGCTGGGATAGTTGCACTGTGGTTTTATTTTTCATTTATTTATTTTTATTTTTTATTAATAGTATTTGTTAAGCACTTACTATGTATCAGGCACTGTTCTAAGTTTATTATGGTGGACACATTCCCTGTCCCACATTCGGCTCGTAGTCTATGATAGACAGAGGAGGATTTAATCCTCATTTTACAGTTGAGGTAATTGAGGCACAGAGATATACCCATACCCCTCACCAGTTGTTCCAAAATGTTTAACTCTCTCCTCAAAACCTTTGCTCCCCTCACCTCCCCCATACTTTTCCTCTAATGACCTGGCCACATACTTTATTGAGAAAATTGACACTCTTAGGTCTGCTCTCTCTAAAATCTCCCCTGCCTCCCTCCAGTCCCTCCCTCCTCCAGCCACTTCAACTCTCCCACCTTTCCCACCAATATCTCCTGCCTTCTCTCAAAATCCCTCTCCTCTATCTGCACAACCCCATTCCTTCACACCTTATCATAACACTTGTCCCTTCCCTTCTTCCCTTCCCAACTGCCATCTTCAATTATTTGTTCTCCAATGGTTTCTTCCCCACTGCTTCCAAACATTCCCATATTTTCCCATCCTAAAATAACTCTTTCTTGACCCCCATTCTTCCCTCCAGTTATTGCCCTATCTCTCTCCTACCATTCCTCTTTAAACTCCTTGAGCGAGGTGTCTACACCCACTGTCTAAAGTTCCTCTCTTCCAATTCTCTCCTTGACCCTCTCCAATCTGACTTTTGTCCCCTTCACTTCATAGAACCTCCTTCTCAAAGTTCATCAATGATCTCCTTTTTGCCAAATCCAACAACCTCTACTCTATCCTAATCCTCCTCGACTTCTTAGCTGCCTTTGATACTGTCAACGTTGCTCTTGTCCTGGAAACATCCAACCTTGGCTTCAATGACAGTGTCCTCTCCTAGTTCTCCTCTTATATTTCTGGCCTGCTCATTCTCAGTCTCTTTTGCAGGCCCTCTTTTGCTTCCCACCCCCTAACTGCTGTGGTCCCTGCATTAGTTCTGGGTCCCCTTCTATTCTCCATCTTCACCCATTCCCGTGGAGAACTCATTGACTCCCATGGCTAAAACTCCTATCTCTTTGTGGATAATGCCCAAATCTCCATCTCTAGTCCTGCTCTCTTCTCCTCTGCAGTCTCGCATTTCCTCCTGCCTTCAAGGCATCTCTACTTGAAGCAGCCTGGCTCCGTGGAAAGAACCCAGGCTTGGGAGTCAGAGGTCGTAGGTTCTAATCCCGGCTCTGCTGCTTGTCAGCTGTGTGACCTTGGGTAAGTCACTTAACTTCTCTGTACCTGTTACCTCATCTGTAAAATGGGGATTAAAACTGGGAGCCCCATGTTGAACAACCTGTTTACCTGGTATCTACCCAGTACTTAGAACAGTGCATGGTAAGCTCTTAACAAATACCAAAATTATTGGGTATTGGGTTCGAATCCCAGCTCTGCCACTTGTCAGCTGTGTGACTGTGTGCAAGTCACTTCACTTCTCTGTGCCTCAGTTACCTCATCTGTAAAATGGGGATTAACTGTGAGCCTCACGTGGGACAACCTGATTACCCTGTTTCTACCCCAGCACTTAAAACAGTGCTCTGCACATATTAAGTGCTTAACAAATACCAACATTATTATTATAGAGAAGCAGCATGTCTCAGTGGAAAGAACAGGGGCTTGGGAGTCAGAGGTCATGGGTTCGAATCCAGGCTCTGCCACTTGTCAGCTGTGTGACTGTGGGCAAGTCACTTCACTTCTCTGTGCCTCAGTTACCTCATCTGTAAAATGGGGATTAATTGTGAGCCTCACGTGGGACATCCTGATTACTCTGTATCTACCCCAGCACTTAGAACATTGCTCAGCACATAGTAAGCACTTAACAAATACCAACATTATTATTATTATTGTTATTACTCGGATGTCCCCCTGTCACCTCAAACTTAATGTTTAAAACTGAACTTCTTATCTTCCAACCCAAACCCTAACTTTCCTATCACTGTAAACAGTACCACCATCCTTGTGTAACCTTGGCATTATCTTTGACTCCTCTCTCTCATTCAGTGGACATATCCCATTCATCACTAAATCCTGTCAAGTTCACCTCTCCAATATCACTAAAATCCATGCTTTCCTCTTCACCTGAACTATTACCACATTAGAGAAGCAGCGTGGCTCAGTGGAAAGAGCACGGGCTTTGGAGTCAGAGGTCATGGGTTCAAATCCCGGCTCGGCCACTTGTCAGCTGTGTGACTTTGGGCAAGTCACTTAACTTCTCGGTGCCTCAGTTACCTCATCTGTAAAATGGGGATTAAGACTGTGAGCCCCACGTGGGACAACCTGAATACCCTGTGTCTACCCCAGCGCTTAGAACAGTGCTCGGCACATAGTAAGCCCTTAACAAATACCAACATTAATTCAATCACTTATCCTACATTGCCTTGATTACTGCATCAGCCTCTTTGCTGACCTCCCTGCCTCCTGCCTCTCCACACTCCAGTCCATACGTCACTCTGCTGTCCAGATCACTTTTTAAAAAATTGTTCAGGCAAATGTTTACCCACTTCTCAAGAAACTCCTGTGCTGCCCATCCACCTCTGCATCAAACAAAACTCCTCACCATTGGCTTAAAAGCACTCAATCACCTTGCTCCCTCCTACCTCACCTCACTACTCTCCTACTACAACCCAGACTACACACTTCACTCTTCTAGTGCTAGCTTTCTTGCTGTGCCTCTATCTCATCTGTATCCCTGCCAACCTCTCACTCATGTCCTCCCTCTGGACTGGAATGCCTTTTCTCCTCATATCCAACAGACAATTACTCTACCCCCCCTTCCAATTCTTATTGAAGGCACATCTCCTCCAAGAGACCTTCCCTGACTAAGCCCTTGTTTCCTCTTCTCCCTCTCCCTTCTGCATCACCCTGACTTGCTCCTTCATTCATCTCCCCTTTGCAGCCCCACAGCACTGATGTACACACCTGTTATTTATTTATCTATATTAATGTCTGTCTCCCTCTCTAGACTGTAAGCTCATTGTGGACAGGGAATGTGTCTATTGTTTTATTGTACTCTAGCAAATGCTTAGTACAGTGCTCTGCACACAGTAAACTTTCAATACATACTTTCAATATGATTGAATGAATGAATGAATGAATGCAAAGTTAAGTAATTACCCAAGGCCACACAGCAAGCAATTGGCAGAGGCAGAATTAGAACCCAAGTCCTCTGACTCCCAAGGCCATGCTCTTTCACTAGGCCACATTATCTCTCTAGGCCATGCTGTTTTTCTGTTGAAGTGTTAAGGTGAAACCTCTTGATATTCTTGGACTCAGACAAAGAGCAGTCTGACTCCTCAAATACACAGACATTCACCCACATAGCATCCACAGTGATAGTCTGTAATCCTCTTCACTTTCTTTTAAGGACATAAATGAGTTTTTTTCTTCTTTTCAGGTGCCTCACAATACTTCCTCCTGAATTGCTTCTCTGATTCACTTCATTCTTATGTTTACAGGGAATCTAGATTAATGATTGGCACATCCCACTAATTAACTTGCCCTATTGGGAGTGCCTAACCTCACGAGCAGCTTTCCTTACCAGTGAAGTTATCCGGAGAGAAGTATGCAGCTAAGAAAACCCCACTTCTTTGTGTCAAACAATCTTTTAATCATTAAACCAAGGCTCTTGGCCCACTTTATACTGATGTAAGGAGAAGCTAAACATATCACTATAACAGGCAATTGGATTCCTGCTTCAAACATCTAAGTTTCCTTTCTCAAGAACTCCTTTTCTTTGCTGTCTCTTGACTAAGGGCACATATGACTGTCACAGATATCTACCAAAATAGAAATTTACTTACTCCTTTGCGAGTAAAATTACTTTGCATATTCTGCAAAAGATAGTGACTTTTTTTTAAGAAACCAGCTAAGATCATTTATTTATATCTGTCCTAAATTTAATTTTGTCAGAATGATTCTGAATTACCTTGTTAAAATATACTCTTGACAGTTAATTTAATTGAGCCTTAATGCAATTAATTTAATTCAGTCAGTGCACTGAAAGTGAAAAACAAGTTTTCAGCTATTTATGTAGCATTTAACTGGATGAACATATGGGTTTGCAAATATTTATTTTAATATTAGTAATAGAAACTTTTATAAAAATTGTATTTCACATTTGAATCCATTACAAATGTATTTTAATGTTATATATTTTGATTATACAGGTGGTCTTTAACACAGTTATTTAATAGTTTTTATGGAATCAGTGATCACAGGTTGTATATGAGCTGCCTTAGCAAATCTGATGTACAGAGAATCAGGTCCAATTAACTTTTTTATTCTTAATAACAATCTTTAAGACTGATTTTTCCAATTTGTATAGTCATCACCATAGATAATGATTTTTTCTTTGATTCAATGCTTTGATTTAAGATTATAAAAAATACTAGCTTTTTATGCAGCCTTTTTGTTGGTCCAGAGGAAAAAATAGTGCTCTGGGAATTAGCAGACTTGTTTTTTATTCCAATTTTGTCTATAGCTAGCTAATATTGGCATAGACTGCACATGCTTTTTGCAATCTCTTGCTTATGCCCCATCAGTAATCAATCACATTTACTGAGGGTTTACTGGATTTAGAGCATTGTACTAAGTGCTTGGGAGAGTACAGTATAACTGAGTTGATGGACACGGTCCCTGCCCACAAGGAGTTTACAGTCTAGAGGGAACAGTTACATAACTGGCAGGAACAAGAAAGTCTGAACGATGTTCTGGAAATCATTAGTACTATGCTCTATTCTAGTCTTCTAGGCAGGTTCTCTGTCCTAAAGTCTCAGACTCATTTTCTATTTCAGACCAGCATTATCAGTCCAGGCTCAATTGTTATTTCTGACAGTATTATCAGCATTTCTTAGGGGCGGTCCCCTATAATGCTTCTTAAATGATTCTTTCCTCTGTGAACACTAAATGAGATGTGATAATATGTCTAAACCCATTTATTTTTAATTCACAAGGAAACTACTTTTGGTTATTAGATTTTGAATTAGGAATAGTGTATCATTTTACTATCCGTACATATAATCATTTACTGATTTTAATATGTATTGCAAGGAAAGTCATCAAGGGAAAAAGACAACATTAGAATAGGAAATTATATAAAAGAATGATAAATGGAAGGATTTAGTCACAGAAGTATCTATCTGGCTTGGATGAAATAGTGAAGTTCATATATTTTATATCATCAGTTGGTTCAGAAGATTTTTTTTCCCTTGTAAGCATTTACAAGGAAAAGAAGCACTGCTGGAAAATACTTTTATGCATCTTGTGATATGTCAGTTGTGATTATGTTTACAATAATAATGGATATGTATGTGTTTCATAGGTGATTTCTTTGACCTAATTAATAGGATTCTTAGGTTCTCAGTAGAACCAATAGTATTTGAATGCTTATTCTAGTTAGTTTAGAACACAAACCAGACATTTTATGAGCATACAATAAAAGTTAAAGTTGTGATTCCTGCCTCCAGGGAGTTTATACTCTTAATAAGTAACTTACAATTTGATGGAAATGGAAAAGAAAACAAAACTCTAGCTTAAGTTCATCACACATGTCAATAATCATTAGAACTGTGATAGGATTTCCTTTCCAAAAATCTTAAAAGATTCTCTAACAGTCATTTTAAATATGGAAAAAAATAATAAAATCACCAAAATCTATACTATTTCTCCTCCTGTGATGCTGCATCACACAATACAGGATTTTTTAATGGAAAATATATATTTTTTAAGCTATGAGATATTCAAACCATTATCTACTTGGTTATCTCAATATTCTATTCATAAACAAATCCTGGAATTCAGTATAAAGATATCTTAAAATGTTCAAGGTACATTGTTTTGTTGTTCTTTTATTTTTAAATATACTTTGAATACTCTTGGAATAGGAATCCAAAACCTTATTAGATCAATCAGAGCATGGGAACTTCCACCTCACTCATCTTTATGGGATCTTTATGTAATGCATAAGACAAACAGAAGACCAATCACAAATAAAAATGTAATAAAAACACCTTGTTAAATATACAATACGGAAGATGTAAATTGAAACACATATGTCAATACATGCAAATTTTATTAAAATGGATCCTGGGAAGATATCTGCAAAATGAAAGGATTTTGAGGTGTTAATTGTTCAGTTTGAATGGCTTGAGAAATGTCAGCTTTTTATTGCTGCTGACAGCTCAGGTATATTCAGAAATTTGTGATCATATTTCCATATTTATTAAGATGTACTAACAAAATATTGTTCTAGTAACTGAATAAGGACAAAAACTACTGTAAGAAAAATAATTTGTGGGATAAAAGAGAAGTTCATTAAGAGGATTTCTAATCTCATTTGGCTAAAGCATAGCTAAAATTTAGGAAAGGAGATAATAATAATACTGGTATTTGTTAAGCGCTTACTATGTGCCAAGGACTATTCTAAGCACTGGAGTAGATACAAGGTAATCAGATTGTTCACGTAGGGCTCATAGTCTTCATCCCCATTTTATAGATGAGGAAACTAAGGCACAGAGAAGTTAAGTGACTTGCCCAAGGTCACACAGCTGACAAACGGAGGAGCTGGGATTAGAACACATGGCCTCTGACTCCCAAGCACGTGCTCTTTCCACTAAGCCACACTGCTGTTGGGATATCAGTCTAAAGAAACTACAAATTCTAGTTAGGTGTCAAGGTCTTCTCTAACACATATGCACCATGAATGTACATGGCTATGCCAAATTGAAGCAGTATCACATCCTATTCTAAATGTTCCATGCTCACTCATTAATTCATTAAAGTGGATCCATGGAAATGGATCCAAGTGCAAGTACATTATTCCTATTCTCATCCCTTAATACAAATGTTCATTTACTTATTTTGTATATAAATATATACATTAAGTCATTCAATTGTACTGTCCTGATGTGTTTGTACTGCTTTATGTTTTATCTGTTTTTTCTCCTGCTTCATATGTAACCTATTTCAATGTTTGCACAATTAAATTGTAAGTTCTTTGACAGCAGGGTATATGTTTCTTGCTATTATACTTCCCCAAGTGTGTAATACTATTTATAGCACTCAATTGGCATAAATGAATACTATTAATTGAGTTTCTGAATCAATAAAACCCCCAAATTGTGTACCCTTTGTATAGCAGCCTTGAGAGTTGATCAAAGGTCTAAAAACAGATTTTCTCTAATCTCCCATGTAGGCTTTACTCTCATGGAAGCCACAGAATCCTCTCATGCATGAATTTGTCTTGGTGCATGGTGCCTCTTCTCCATTCCACCCAGAGAGGATGAAGGACAAGAGTGAGAACTTCTGGTCCAGGGTATTTATATAGTCCTGCAAAGACAAGTACATATGAGGAGAGGTTATCAAACATAGAGTTGAACTGGGTCTAGCAAATAGGAAAGAAAATTATAACTCTATAATGTGTTTTGGTAATGTAAAAATTGAATTAGTAATCTATTTGACATTTTACTGCTGAATGCCAGTTTTAACTAGCAATTGGATAAGCAGATGCCCTGTGAAATCTCTTGTTTCTTTTGGAAACTCATGTGCTTTGGGTTCCTCCCACACCCCATTCCCTGCAACCAGGGAAAATAAGCCTATCAATTTACTAAGGAATTTGATTTTCTCATCTCCTCAGGCACTATCAGCTATCATGGGCACACATCTATCTTCCAGGTGGTATGACCAGATCTAGGAAGGAGAGGGAAATAGAGAATGAAGCCATGATAATAATGTGCTTTGATTACTAAAAGGTGTCAAACACTGCAAAATTTGGCTCATTAAAGACCTCAGTAAATGAGACATTCCAGGGCTCTATGGCTACTTCTCAAAAAGAATTGAGAATCTTGATACAGGCAGCCCCAGGACTTAGGATTGTTTCCTAAAAGCACATCTTAAATTATATCACACAAAGAATGTTATAAATGAGGACTTGGATTTTTAATCCAAATTGGATACCCCATTATTCTCAGAATTAGTCAGAATTTTTAAATTCAGCAGATTTAGATACTACAATATACAATTAATATGTTAAAACTGAGTAAGAGCTTTCAAGACAGGGAAGTCAAATTTAAATTTATCAGAGCTCAAATAGACATTAAACCCATTTTAGTAACTCCATCTAGAAATCAGGCACCTCCCTGGTGTCCACTCCTTGGTTTCTCCCTCTCCTTAACCATGGTCTCTTACCCTTTTTCTCTTAGGTCTCTGCCTAAAACTTTTAAAATGTCTTCCCCACTTTCCCATAACTACAGAATGTCCCAGATCAAATGCTAGTAAAAGCAGTTGTAAAGGCAGTATGTTTTACAGATGAACCACAGTTTGTTTAGAGATTTGCAATCAATCAATCAATGGACTTTACTGAGTGCTTACTGTGTGCTGACCACTGGCCACAGTGTTTGGGAAAGTACAATATAGCAGAGTAGAAGACATGTTCCTTACCCTCCAAGAGCTTACAATAAAGTAAAAGAGACTGACATTAAAATCAATTACAGAAAAGAAGCAGCAGAGCGATATGAGATATGTATGTAAGTGTTGTGGGGCTGAGGTGGAGTAAATATCAAAAGTGCTTAGGGGGAGCCAACCCAAGTTCATAGGTGATGTTGAAGGGAAGTCGGACTAGGTGGGGTAACAGGAAGTTTCTTGGGGAAGCATGATTTTAGTAGGGTTTTGGAGATGGGAACAGTGGTTTTTCATCATCAAAATGTCTCATGTTGAGACAATTGACTTTGCATTTCCAGTGGCTCCTGCACTGCTTAACAAGTATGTCTGTGTGTTTCCTACACTAAAAAAAAATCCTCCTTCACCCCATGACACTCTCTAGCTATCAATCATCATCCCTTCTCCCTTCTACTAAACTTTCTGAACTGGAGTTGTCTACACCTGCTGCCTCTACTTCCTCTTTTCCAACTCTCTTCCTGACTCCCTATGATCAGATTTTCACCTCCTTCACACTACAGAAAGAGCCCTCTCTAAAGTTGCCAATGATCTCCTTCTTGTCAAATCCAACAGTCTCTAGTCCATCCTAATCCTTGTCAAAGCTTCCGCTGCCTTTGACACTGTGGACTACCCCATTGTTCTGGAAGTATCATCTAACCTTGACTTCACTGACATTGTCCTACCCTGGTTCTCCTCCTGTCTTTCTGATGACTCATCTTCGGTCTCCCACCCTTGAACTGCCGGGGTGCCTCAAGGATACATTCTGGATCCCCTTCTAATATTCATGTAACCCACTCCCTTGGAGAACTGATTCTCTCCCACAACTTCAACTACCATCTCTATGCAGATGGTTCCTAAATATACCTCTCCAGACCTAAATGTTCTCCTTCTCTGAAATCTCATATTTCCTCATTCCATTAGGACGTTTCTACTTACCAACACCTTAAATTTAAAATGACCAAAACAGAACTCCTTATTTTCCCACCCAAATCTTGTCCTACCCCTGAATTTCTTACCACTATAGATGATCACTCAATTATATTTACTGAGAACTTGCTGGGTGCAGAGCATACAGTACTTTTGGGAAAGTACAGTGTAAAAGTGTTGGTAGACACAATCCCTGCCCACAATGCCCATAATGAACATAGTCTAGAAGGCACTACTGTCCTCCCTGTCTTCCAAGCCTTTAACTTTGGCATTATCCTAAATTCATCTCTTTCATTCAACCTACATATTCATTATGTTACTAAATCCTGCAGGTGCTACCATCATAACATCCTTTGCTCTCCATTCAAACAGCTACCCTGCTCATCCAAGCACTTATTTCCCACCTTGACTACTATATCAGCCTCTTTGATGACCTGCCTACATCCTATCTTTCCTCTTTCCTGTCCTTCTTAGACTCTAACTGAATTATTTTTCTGCAAAACCATTCTGTCCATGTTCCCCCACTCCTCAAAAACCTCCAATGTTGCCCATCCACCTCCATATCAAACAGAAACTCCTTGAGTACTTTAGGCATTCAATAAGCTTTCTCCTTCCTACCTTACCTCACTGATCTCCTACTGCAACCCAGTCTGCACACTCCACTCACCTCACACTAACCTACTTTCTGTAGCTAATTCTTGTTTGTCCCACCACTCACACTCTTGCCCTCATCCTCCTTGAAACCTGGAACTCCCTCTCACTTTAAATTCAACAGTCCATCACTCTCCCCACCTTTAAGACCCATCTAATCTTACAACCCTCCCCCCTAAAAAGGTTATCCTTGACTAAGCCCTCATTTCCCCTAGCTGTCTTCCCTCTGCATTGATTATGCACTTAGCAGAGTACCCTTAAGCACCCTGATAATAATAACAAACTAACTCTCTTCCCAGACTGAGTTCCCCCTTTTCCCTCTGCTCCCTCTCCACCCTCTACTCCTCCCCCTACCCCCCCCAGCACTGTGCTCATTTGTATATATTATTTACTACCCTATTTATTTTGTTAATGAGGTATACATCTCCTTGATTCTATTTACCGTGATAATGTTGTCTTGTTTTTGTTTCGTTCTATTTTGCTCTGCTGTCTGTCTCCCCTGATTAGACTGTGAGCCCATCATTGGGCAGGGTTTGTCTCTATCTGATGCCAAATTGTACATTCAAGTGCTTAGTACAGTGATCTGCACATAGTAAGTGCTCAATAAATACTATTGAATGAATGAATGAGCAATCAATAACAATAAATAATGGTATTTGTTAAGCGCTTATCTATGTGTCAGGCACTGTACTAAACACTGGAGTGGATACATAGGGCTCACAGTCTCTATCCCCATTTTACAGATGAGTTAACTGAGGCCCAGAGAAATGAAGTGACTTGCCCAAGGGCACATAGCAAAGAATTGGAGGACCCGGGATTAGAACCCATGACTTTCTGACTCCCAGGCCCATGCTGTATCCACTATCGCCATGCAGCTTCTTTACTGATGCTGATATTGATGTTGATACTCATCCCAGCCCCAGAGTGTTATTACTTCTCCACTATTTTCCCTATTGTAATACATTTAATGTCTGTATCTCTCCCCTATAGACTCTAAACTCCTTGTGTGCAAGGAGCATGTCTATCTAAACTCCTTGTGTGCAAGGATCATGTCTATCTAAACTCCTTGTGTGCAAGGATCATATCTACCAACAATTCCATTCTACTTTATTCTATTGTATTGTACTTTCCCAAGTGCTTAGTTTGTGCTCTGCATACAGTTAAATGCTCAATAAATAACGATTGATTGATTGATTGATATTGAGGCCTGCCTATATTTATAGAGAGACTGTACATTTTGTAGTACATGATAATGGATTTATGCTCATTACAAAATTAACTGTAGTATTCTTTTCCATAATCCATATTAAGGAAACAGGCAGTGGACATATACTTAAATTTCTGAAATTCAGGTTTTAATTAGAATAACTTCTATTTCCTAAAACATATGTTTATACAAGATTTTCTACCTTTTTTTTAAATGAAAAATATTTTCTTCTGATGATCTACAGAAATATTTTCAAGTGAATTATATCATCACTTTTTACTCACAGCACAATAGTACCAATTAAAGTAACACTTTATTTTAAGTATTAATGTGCTACCAAGTAAACAGTGAGGACAGGACAGTTGACTGGATGATTTTATGTAGCTTGGTGATTATGACAATTTTCTCCTGTTGTAAACTTACGTTAGGCCATAATAGTGTAATTTTAAAATAAATTATAATCAAATATATTAACTCATACTGATGTCCTTTAATATCTTACAGTGTAAATAATATGGAAAACAATGGCATATAATAGATTACAATTGTAAAATAGAGCAGTAATGTAAAATAGTTTTTCATTTTCACCTCAACATATGTGAAATTTCATAGAATTTTAGAAATGATAAAGGAAAAAAATAATACATCCAGTCCATCCTTCACTTTCTTACTTTTAGTTCAGTTCAGTGACTGGATATTCTTCCATGTTTTTGGAGAGCACATCTACAATTCAGTAGTTACCATTATCCCACCTAGCATTTCATTTTCTCTTGTCATCCTATATAATTCTTGCTCATTATTCATACCATTGCAAATGGTTCATCATTGAACGTGCAAATAACTTGTGGAAAATTTAAGATTTTGGCTATTTTATCTTGTTCTCATCTCTGTTCTTTGTTTGAGTATGGCATTTTTCCCTCACTGATTTTCAGTCATTTTAACTCCTCAGGGACCCTATTCTCAGTTCCTTGCCTGCTAAGACTATTGCTCACCTTTTTTCCTCCTTAAATCATATTTTTCACCATTTTGTATATTTTAAGGATTCTTTCACCACTCTATTTGCTATGGGCTCATGTCCCTGGTTTCTTTTATACCAACCCTCTCTCTCCATATTTTGTCCCCACTTTCCCCAACCTATTATCCTCTATGTATCTTGCAGAATATATGAAAGAGTGTTCCAAATTACTTGTAGAGATTTGTCAAAGATGTTTGCACTTTCCAAATCTGTTAGGCACTACTAGCCCCTTACTGGGAAGAGATTGTCTCTATCTATTTCCAAATTGTACATTCCAAGCACTTAGTACAGTGCTCTGCACATAGTAAGTGCTCAGTAAATACTTTTGAATGAATGTGTCCTTACTGTCCTACATAGTTATCTCTTAATTTTGGGGGGAAATTGATTATTTGACTTCATCCTTCTATTTACCATCCTTCCATGTTCAATTACTATGTAGTGTCTTCCCGTCATTCATTCATTTGATTTATTTAGATCATCAAAGATGCTGACGAACTGACTAAAGATCAGAATCTCAATGGCTATGATTCTGTCTTGCTTGTGGTATTAAAAATAGGCATTTCCCAGGTGTCATACATTCTACTGTACATATTATCCATCTTTATAAAAGCCATACATTATGTAATGCCTTATCCCAGTTGTATCACACTAAGCATACCACCAAACCTGGGATACACCTTTACTGTTTACTGTATGTCCATGTGCAAAATCACAACTGTCCTAACATTTGGTTGGGCAGCATAGATAAGTAAATTTCTTCCCACTTGAGGTGAGATTGAACAAGCAACAATTAATGGATCTGGGAGGAAACTGTTTCCACAATTTGTATCAGACAGTCAAGGTATTGAAGAGATTTTGAGTAGACAACTAAGGCACCTGTTGAACTAGGTAGGCAACTTCATTTGAAGTGGGTAATGCAAATGTCAACAAATTAACTGCACCCATTGTAAAAACTCAATGTCTGAGACCTAATAGAACATTGACAATTTAATGACTCATTTCCAGACAACTAAATAGAAGAATAATTCATGATCTCCACCTTAGATGAAGTTGGAAGATTAAGAAGTCTTGCATTAATTTTCAAGAAAGAGGATGAATTTATAAAAATAATTGAAGAAAAGAACACTGATTAAAGGAAGAGTTCCAAGATATGCAAAGATGTTCAGAGGAGCTAATCTACGGAAGCAGCATGGCTCAGTGGAAAGAGTGGAAGCTTGGGCTTGGGAGTCAGAGGCTGTGGGTTCTAATTCCGGCTCCACCGCTTGTCAGCTGTGTGAGTTGGGGCAAGCACTTAACATCGCTGGGCCTCAGTTACCTCATCTGGAAAATGGGGATGAAGCCTATGAGCGCCATGTGGGACAACCTGATTATCTTGTATGTACCTCAGCTCTTAGAACAGTGCTCGGCACATAGTGAGTGCTTAACAAATACCAATATTATTATTTTTATTATATGTAGGTGGGATTGACTAATTGACCTTTAAATAGGATATAGTGAGTTTGGGAAGTTCAGGTCACGTATCCATAGACATGTTTTTTCATATTGTCAGTCTCTACTTATCAGTTTTTTTCTTTTGTTTTCTTGGTCTACCTTTGCTACTGGGCAATAGCAGCAGTTTATGGCTTTGTCACTAATGGAGACAGATGTAGTGTGGGGTTTGCCAGGTTCTAGGTAAAACTATTTCCAATGCTCCCTAAATGGGCCTATTTTGCATGGGGATTTGGGTGAGGCAGTGAGATGCCAAGCTATGGTCCATGAAAGTTATTCAGTTCAAATTAATGGAGACTTCCCTTGCACAAGACTCACTCAGTAGTCTGATAACTGATACACTACAGATCTATATCAAATACAGTAGGGAGACAAGGGCAGTGTCCGCTCAAGCAGTAGGGTAGAGAGAATTTAGTAGCAGTAGAGTTTTGTAGATCTTCAGAGTTGGCTCCTTCCAATGTTGCCACCTTTATGGTCTACTTCCCCAGAGCATAGAGAAGAGTGTGCTGATATGGCCACAAATTTCTCTTCTGTTATGTATAACCTAATATCAATTGAGATGTGCATGCATCTGATCAGTTTGCCAAATGAGAAAATAATGAGTGACAAACAAAAGTCTCTGTAGGTTTTACTATATCCCCCCAGTGAATTCTCAAACCTCATTTTGGGATCAATCATTCAATCAATCAGTAATATTTATTTATAGAGCTTTTACTATGTACAGAGCAATGAGTTAAAGACTTGGAAAAGTACAATACAATGGAGTTAGAAGACATAATCCCTGCTCACAAGGAGTTTACAGTCTATGGAGGGAGGCAGACACTAAAATATATTGTAGAGAGGGGAAATATTAGAGCAACACAATTCCCAAAGTAAAGACATTTGCATTCTACAGATCTCAAATCATTCCAGTGCACCTGAAGAGAGCTCACAGTACCAGGAAGATTAATAGCTCCATAAACTAAACCTGTGGGCTGGAAATACATTTATTGCAATGTCATAGAAGCTTTCTAATCTTAAAAAGAATGGAATAATTATAAAAAGTGTAATTTCCTGCCTCTAGCCCTCAACTCCAATGCATACTGAAGAGGAATGTTCTCTGATTATATAAATAGACATAGTCTGTACATATATAAATATACATAGTAAAGCAAATTTTAAACATAAAGCATATTTCTTCATACCATATGGTTTTTGACCCAGAATAATAACCCCATAATTTGGTTAAATTTGGTTAAATTTGCTGATTTTTCTTTTCATTTTTTTTCCTTTGCTCACTGCACCAAATACATAAAATAATTGTACTGACATCTGGAAAAAAATTATGAAATTGACACCTATAGTGAACCCTCATTGGTAATTGCCTCTTTGAATATTTTGTGTTTGTGTATGTAAAAACACACACATCTTTTTTTCCCAAAGCCCACTGTTAACATCTCAGCTTTTCTTCTTTTATAAATCTAAATAATTTATTTACTGTTGTTTGTATATATGCCCCTTTTTATCCCCTTGTTAAGCAAGTATTGATTAGTTGAGAAAGTTTTGAGAATAGGAATAGTAAAATGAAAATGCACAGCATATTTACCAACCACTTATCCCTTCTCCTCTTCTTCTTCTCTCTTTTCAGTTTTGTTTAGTTATATTCATTTTCCTTTATCAATGAAGATCTATTTTGATTGATTTTGATATACGTTATTTGAATATTGTTCTGTTCTAGTTGAATCGGGCTACTGAGGAGAATTTGGATTTATTACGATGTATTGATAATAACTGGACTATTCAGTCCAATTTAATGTCATTTCTACACAAGAAGTGCATGGTAAGACTTTGCTAAGGAACAAATACAGATAGTATAAAAGTAAGATCATTGTCATGAACTGGGCTCACTTATTTCCTGAGATTGTTATTCATATGAGTGCATAAAAATATCAATTGCCACTTTCTTTTATTCTGAAGATCCTTTTATAAGACTGCAAAATATGAAGTTGGACATGGAAAAATAATGACAATGATGATGGTTTTTATTTAATACTTACTATATGACAAAAACTGTATTAAGCCCTGGAGTAGATACAAGTCTATCAGATTGGAAACAGTCCTGAATAGGACTCACAGTCTAAGGAGGAGGGAGATCAGGTATTTAAATTAACAGATTATATTGTAACCATTTATAAAAATAGTCAATTACTTTTCTATGTCTTAAGTATAGAAGGAACACAAAGTAGGAATTGAAAAAAATCATATCCCTTAAATCAACAGTAATTAAAAATTCATGAAGCTCCTGATCATGTGAATTTTTATGCACACTTTAAAAATAAACTACAACAACAACAAAAAATCTTTTAGCACTGATTCCAATCACTTATTTGACAAATGAGGAGCAATAGAAATGACAGCATTCCCTGAGATCTGATCTCCTTCAGGGTAGGAATCATCTCTTTTGCATCTATCATAACCCACCCAGAACATAGTAAAGCACATCAAACCTCTCCTCAGTAAATATTGCTTATTGAATGATTAAGAGAAATCTTAACTTATAAGCCACTATATAATTTGAGATACTAAGGTTATAAAAATTGTGATAGAAATAAATAAGAAATGACAAATATCTACTTTTTAGGAAAAAATAAAACAAAGAGCCAGTAACCAGGGTATTCTCCATTTATTCCTTCAACTGTGTTTGTTGGCTACCTATCTTGCACTACCCAACTGGGTGCCTTGGAAAATGCAATAAAAATAAATACTATCCTTGCCCTGGAGAACCTTATAATTTGATAGGAGAGATAGGCAAGAACAACAGCATATGTATATAGGAACAGGAAAAATTGTTAAATTAATGGAGTAGAAGAATTAATATATATTTGTGTAGTTTATACATACACAAACAAGTGCTAAGGATGGCCATCCACACACACACACACACACACACTAAATGTGGTTGTATGTATCCATAAATCTCCACCAAATTTCTTTATGCTGTAAGACAAGGGTTAGATTTATTTGTACCCAGGGCTATGGCTTGTGTTTGCATGGGGACATACAGCCTGTTCTTAACAAATATTATTTGTTAAGTGCTTACTGTGTGTCAAGCAATGTTCTAAGCACTGGAGTAGATACATGGTAATCTTCACGGTCTCTGACGCACATGGAGCTCACAGCTTAAATTGGAGAGAGAAAGATTAATCCCCATTTTACAGCTGAGAAAACTGAGGTGGGGTAAATTAAGTGACTTGCTCTAGGTCACATAGCATACGATTGGCTCAGTGGAAAGAGCTCAGGCTGGGGAGTTGGAGGTCATGGGTTCAAATCCCGGCTCTGCCACCTGTCAGCTGTGTGACTTTGGGCAAATCACTTAACTTCTCTGTGCCTCAGTTCCCTCATCTGTAAAAAGAGCATAAAGACTGAGAGCCCCATGTGGGACAACTTGATCACCTGGTATCCCCAGCAGTGCTTAGAACAGTGCTTTGCACATAGTAAGCATTTAACAAATGCCATCATCATTATTATTACTAACCCAGGTCCTCTGATTCTCAGCCCTGTGGTCTGTCCATTAGGTCATGCTGCTTCTCAAGAATTTAGTTCCTAAGCATATACTTAACTTTTTTTATAATAATGGCATTTATTAAGGTATTACTATGTGCTAATCACTTAGGTGGGGGGGACATTTGGTTTTTTTTCCACCCATTTTGGCCATGCAGTGTGGCTTCTGGCCACCCAGTTATAGAATGAAGATAATTGTTTTCACAATATTTCTTCATGAGGATGAAAGAGAAAGTCATTTCATTGCAATTATAGCTATGCCATCTGTTAAGCTCTTACTATATGCTAAGCTCTTACTATGTGCTTTATATGATAGATATAAAGATATAAGATCAGGCATAATTCCCATTCCACACAGGACTCACTATCTCGCTTCCCTTCATTTAATAAATGGTAAAACTGAGCCCCAGATAGGTTAAGTGATGTGCCCAAGGTCACATAATAGGTCAGTAATGGAACTGGGACTCAATCCCAGGTCTTCTGACTTCTAGTATTTTGATCTTCCCACTAGACTATATCACCTCAAAATTAAGACATTTCAGGTGTTGCTATCTCACACTATTAATTTATTGTTATTAATTTAGTGAACCAAAGTATACAAGAATGGAAGTAGAATCAGAATTCTAATGAGCAGAATAGTTGAGTTAGTTGTAACATTTATAAACCTCTAATATGCTTGAAGCATTGTCAAGTGGTGGAGATAGGCCCAAAATAAACAAATCAGTGAGGATCCCTGTCCCATATTGTACACAGTGTAGTTGAAGGCAGTAGCCAAAATGGAATTTTTACATAATTGTGGTTATCTATCCAAATTTACCAATGCAAAATCAAAATGGGAGAAGAATTTATCATTGGTTTGATAGCATATAAGTAATTGCAATACTATGTCAAGTTACAGAAAACTAACAATAAAAATGGAAATTAAAAAACTAAGGACAAATAGATTGTGGTATACTTTTATTCATTTGGTAGTATAAGTACAGAATAACCTTATTAGTGAAAGAAACTAAACTTGGCTAAATTAGTTAATCTAATTTCTAAATTTCCCAGACTTCTATTTTGATCTGCCAGTACTCTTTAAAACTGTAATTGTGTACTTGATTTCTAAATTTTCTAAGAATTTTACATTTTTAATATTTTTAGAGACATATAATCAATCATTCATATTCATTGAGGCCCTTCTGTGAGCAGAGCACTGTACTAAACATTTGGGAGCATAAAATTGTAACATTCCAGCCTTTTCTTTTATTTATGGCAGCACATTAGGGAGTGTTCATGTTTTCCAGCACAGATCAGGATCATATACTACAACAGAGAGGAAAGTGAAGTATCATTAATGTCGCCAAGATCCACCCTTTCCTCTCCATCCAAACTGCAACCTTCCTAGTATAAGCTTTCATAATATCCTGACTAGATTATTGCATCAGCCTCTTCCCTGATTTCTCATCCTCCTGACTCTCCCCACTCCAGTCTGTACTTAGTCCCCTCCTCAAAAACCTCCTGTGGTTGCCTATCAACCTTCACATGAAACAAAAACTCCCCACTCTGCAAAGCTTTCCATCACCTTGCTCCCTCCTAACTCACCTCCCTTCTCTCTTTCTACTGCCCACTCTGTACACTCCGCTCCTCTGCCACTCACCTCCTCACAGTGCCTCGTTCTCTCCTGTCCTGCCGTTGACCCCTGGCCCGTGTCCTACCTCTGGCCTGGAATGCCCTCCCTCCTCTGGCCTGGAATGCCCTCCCTCCTCATGTCTGCCAAACTAACTCTCTTCTCCTCTTCAAAGCCCTACTGAGAGCTCACCTCTTCCAGGACGCCTTCCCAGACTGAGCCCTCCAGTTCCCTCTGTCCCTCCTCCCCTCCCCATTCGCCCTATTCCCTCCCTCTGCTCTTCCCCCTTCCCCTCCCCACAGCACTTGTGCATATTTGTATATATTATTTATTAGTCTATTTTATTAATGATGTCTATATATTTATGATTCCATTCATCTTGATGGTATTGATGCCTGACTACTTGTTTTGTTTTGTTTTCTGCCCCCCTCTTTTAGATTGTGAGCCTGTTGTTGGGCAGGGATTGTCTCTATCTGTTGCCGAACTGTACATTCCAAGTGCTTAATGAATTAATGAATTGTATATATCTTTATATTTTTGTCTTTTGTATATAATGAAGCTTTTGCCTTCCTTGAATAGTGAACACAGATTTTTAAGGTTGACATTTTATCTAAGTGTGACATAGTAGATAAAGCATGGGCTTGGGAGTTAGAAGGATCTGGGTTCTAATCCCAGCTCTGTTACTTGTCTGCTGTGTGAGTCTGGGCAAGTCACTTCATTGCTATGTGTCTCAGTTGCCTCATCTGCAAAATGGGGATGAAGACTGTAAGCCCTATATGGGACAGGAACTGTATCAAATCTGATTATCTTTTATCAACCCCAGCACTTAGCAGAGTGCTTGACACATAGTAAGTGCTTAACAAATACCGTAAAAAGTCAAAATATGTGGCATTTTAATGTCCATATTCAGATAGCAATTAGTCAGATATCTTCTCTCCCTTATTTGCATCATGAGCTGAAAGTCTAGCCATCCAACTTTTACAAGATTACATGAAGAAAATAATAGCCAGAAATTTCATATTCCCAGCACTCAACAGTCTTAATTTGAAACAGAAAAAGGAAACTCTTATGTATCTTAGCTGATTTGGTAGAAAAGTCATTCTGAAATTAACATAGGCCTAAATCTAGAGATATAAGCTACTACCACTAATATTAGAACGGCAAGCAATCAATCATTGGTATTTACTAAGAATTTACTGTGTGTAGAGCACTGTATTAAGGACTTGGGAGAGAACAGTACAACAGAACTGGAAGACATTTTCCCTGCCCACAAGGAACTTACAGCCTAGAGGAGGAGAAAGTCATTACTGTAAATAAATACACTTAGGGATATTTACATAGGTGTTGTGGGACTCAGGGAGCTTTGACTATCAAATGCTTAAATAGTAATAATTGTAGTATTTGTTAAATGTTTACTATATGCCAAGCACTGCTCTAAGTGCTCGTGTAGATACAAGGTAATCAGGTTGGACACATCCATGTCCCTCATGGGGATCACAATCTTGATCCCATTTTGCAGATGAGATAACTGAGGCCCAGAGAAGTGAAGTGACTTGCCCAAAGTCACAAGCAGACATGTGGCAGAGCCAGGATTAGAACCCATGACCTTCTAACTCCCAGACCCTTGCTCTTTCTACTACATAGGTGATGCATAAGGGAGAAGGAATCAAGAAAAAGAGGGATTAATCAGGGAAGGACTCTTGAAGGAGATGTGACCTTAATAAGGTCATCTTTCTCTGTAAACTTGAGATTTTCCTCTCTCTCAGTTAGGTCCATGGAAGAAGTGAAGTAGCTCCAGGGTGGCAGTTTTGGTCTTCGGGATACATATTGTGAGAGTTGCCACCTATTAACAGACATAGCATAAATATTCCATCTTGATCCTTGGGATTGAAGCCCTCATTGACCAACCTTTATCTGGCAAGGTTATGCTTCTGGCATAATAAAGGAATTCTGACTGAGTGCAACACTTTGAATTGAATCCAGAGATTTTTAAAAAAAGGTTTTAACCAAAACCTTTAACTAATCTCTGATTTTTTAAAAAATTGAGCAGTCAATTATAGTATCCTTGTATCAGAGGGGTATGAAACCATGGAAAGGGTTTTAGTTCAAATATAATCATTACTCTGATGTTCCCAATTGTTATTTCTATTAACTATTCACTGCAAACTTGATCACTTTACTGATCAAGACTAACTGATTATAAAGAATAAGGAAATAAATATAAACTACTTGATAGATTTGAAAAAATAAATCTGATTTTTTAAATAAGTTCTAAATAGTGGTCACTCACCTTGGCAATAGGTTTCTGTTCATAATTCTTTAAAAGTTACCAACAAAATAGATGTTTAGTGACTGCTAAATAGCTTAACCAAAATACCTGAATTTCATGAAGGAAGTTTTAAGTAATTGAATGGAGTTTTATGAATAAAAATGTGTTCTTGTTTTCATGTACTTCCACAGGAATTACAAAATATAGTTCGGTAATACTGTAACAAAAGTTATTTTTTGGAAATGTTCAAGGCAATTTAACCAATATGAAAAATGAAGATTAGCATCCAACTTCTGGGTATTTATAGAAAAGTAGCTCAAGAAGCTTTTGAGGTTTTCTAATTACATGGTGATAAAATCAAAACCATTCCCTTTCTCTTGCATCTATGTGACCATGTTAATGAAGTACCATTTTCAATGTGCTAATCAAACTAATTGAAATATAACCATGTTGTTTCTGTAGACTAATAGTGATAACAGTGGAAACCCACCATAATTTTTCAATGGAAAAATTTAATATTCTTGCACTGCTGTGGTAATTATAATGTGAATAGAAATAAACAACCAGAAAGAGAGTTAACATCTGGTGTGCATTCATAAAAAAGTTTATCTCATTTATGTACTCCCAAAAAATTCACTGTCCCAAAATGCTTGGTGTAATTATTTTTGCCACAGCTCTTCTGTCATCTGACAGTACTGTGTATAATTGGTATATAATTGAATATAATAATAATGATGGCATTTATTAAGCATTTACTATGTGCAAAGCACTGTTCTAAGTGTTGAAGCACTGTTCTAAGGACTGTTCAACTTCATATATTTTATTGATACTCCAGGCATTTTGTTAGAAATTAAATATCTGTTGGGTAAATAACCATTTTTTGCACATCCCTCAAATCTCCCAAGCGCTTAGTACGGTGCTCATAGTATGTGCTCAATAAATATGATTGAATGAATGAATGAATGAACAGCAACTTTATACTGATATTAAAGATTAAAGGAAAGTGTGTGAATTTTGAGATAGAATGAAAAAAAAGTAAAAAAGAGAAAAGAGGAGGGAAGAAACATTTTTCAGATCTGAAGTCTCTTTAAAATAATGATGATGGTAATGATGGTAATATATGTTAAGCACTTATTATATGCCAAATAATAAACTAAATGCTGGGGTAGATATAAGATCATTAAGTTCCATGTATGGCTGAAATTGTAAGGAGGGAGATTAGGTACTGAATCCCCATTAGTGAACTGAAATGAGTTTACTAGATTAGTGAATTGAAGCCAAGAGAAATTAAGTGACTCGCCCAGTGTCACATAACAGGAAAGTGGCAGAGATGGGATTAGAACCCAGACCTTCTTACTTCTAGGCCCATGCTCTTTCCACTAAGCCATGCTGCTTTTCTTGTGACAATTCTAAGGTTTATTTTATCCACATATTTATGTGGCTGAAAAGGCAAAGATGAATGACCGACACTCCCTTCCACATAGTATGCATGTAAGGTTGTAGCTTACTGTGTGTCAAATTTGCCACATGCTGTGCCTAGTACCATTTTTAATTCTACTTCTTGGTGACACGATTTACTCAAGATGTATGTTCATTTCTTATTACTGCACAACAGGCAGATCTGTCTGAGGCTGTCATCCAGCTGTTCACAGTTATGCCATATTGTCTGAGGTTTTGCTTCATTTTGGCTTTAAAATACTTCTTCTGTCTTTGTTTATGGTTGTTCTTCTTTACTTCATAATTCAACAGCTGCCTGTGGATCTTGCTGTTTTTCAATTTTGCCCACATGTTCCACCCAGAAGGTTTATAATGAAGAGCACTGCTTCAGGACCATTCTATCTCTTGGTCTTCTAGTACCTTTTACTGTGATAATCCTTTCCATTTGATGTTGTATTTGGTATATTAGACCCTTCTCAATAATACTTTATTCAGTAGAATTTAAGTGCTTACTAGGTGCAGAACACTTTACTAAGCATGGGGAAAGAATGCATAGGTCAAAATTAGACAGAGTCCCTGTCTTTCTGGGAGTTCCAATCACAGAATATAAGTGGGTAGAAGGGACTTGGAGAAACAGACATGTCAGGAGTGAGAAAAAGTAAAAGACTAAAATAGCATAAAACACTGGGACAGATACAATTAATCAATCAATTGTATTTATTGAGCACTTATTGTGTTCAGACCCCTGTATTAAGTGCTTGGATGAGTACAATAATAATAATAATATTTATTAAGCCAGGCACTGTAATAAATGCATAGGTGGATACAAGCATATCAGGTTGGACACAGTCCCTGTCCCACATGGGACTTTCAAACTTAATCCCCATTGTACAAATGAGGTAACTGAGTCACAGAGAAGTGAAGTGACTTGTGACTTGCCTAAGGTCACACAGCAGACAAGCAGTGGAGCAGGGCTTAGAACCCATGACCTTCTGACTTTATAACAAGAGTTGGTAAACACATTCCCTGTCCACAGTGATCTTACTATCTAGAAGGGGAGACAGAGATTAATCTAAATAAATTTGTAGATACATGTACATAAGTGCTTTGGGGGCTAAGGGGGTGGGTGTGAATAAAGGGAACAAATCTCTCTCATTCAACCCACATATTCAAGCTGATCAATAGACTACATCTACATCTGTCAGTTTAACATATATCTGTTTGTCTGTTTAACCTTCACAACATCACTGAAATCCACCTTTTCCCCTCCATTCAAACTGCTACCCCATTAATCCAAGCACTTATCCTATCACTCCAACAGCCTCCTTGTTGACCTCCCTTTCTTCAGTCTCTCCCCATTCCAGTCTATATTTCACTCTGCTGCCTAGGTCATTATTCTACAAAAATCGTCAGTCCATGTTTTTCCATACCTCAAGAACCTCCAATGGATGCCTATCCACCTCCACATCAAACAGAAATTCCTTACCAAAATCAGCAGGGTACTATAACTTGAGGAGAAGAATGTCAGGCTTCTTATGGCTCAGAGTCTGAGGCACATTCAAAGCCCAGAAACCGCTACAACAGCTGCCAATCCTCCCCAGGTTGTGTGGAGGGTTGTGTGGAGGACCCCACACATCCAATCCGTCTCCAATCCGTCTCACCTTTATAATATCGCCAAGATCCGCCCTTTCCTCTCCACCCAAACGGCTACCTTACTATTACGGGCTCTCGTTATATCCCGGCTAGACTACTGTGTCGGCCTTCTCTCTGATCTCCCTTCCTCCTGTCTCTCCCCACTCCAGTCTATTCTTCACTCCGTTGCCCGGCTTATCTTCCTGCAGAAACGTCTGGGCATGCCACTCCCCTTCTTAAAAACCTCCAGTGGTTGCCTATCAACCTCCGCACGAAACAAAAACTTCTTACTCTAGGCTTCGAGGCTCTCCATCACCTTGCCCCTTCCTACCTCTCCTCCCTTCTCTCTTTCTACTGCCCACCCCGTAGGCTCCGCTCCTCTGCCGCTCACCTCCTCACCGTCCCCCGGTCTCGCCTATCCCGCCGTCGACCCCTGAGCCACGTCCTCCCGCGGTCCTGGAATGCCCTCCCTCCTCACCTCCGCCAAACTAACTCTCTTCCCCTCTTCAAAGCCCTACTGAGAGCTCACCTCCTCCAAGAGGCCTTCCCAGACTGAGGTTCCCCTTTCCCTCTGCTCCCTCTGCTGACTCTCTACCCCACCCTTCACCTCCACTCAGCTAAAACCCCTTTCCCCGCCCTTTCCCTCTGCTCCTCCCCCTCTCTCTTCATTCATTCATTCATTCATTCATTCATTCAATAGTATTTATTGAGCGCTTACTATGTGCAGAGCACTGTACTAAGCGCTTGGGATGAACAAGTCGGCAACAGATAGAGACAGTCCCTGCCGTTTGACGGGCTTACAGTCTAATCGGTCTTCCCCTCCCCTCAACACTGTGCCCGTCTGCTCATTTGTATATATTTTTATTACCCTATTTATTTTGTTAATGAGATGTACATCACCTTGATTCTATTTATTGCTATTGTTTTAATGAGATGTACATCCCCTTGATTCTATTTACTGCTATTGTTTTTGTCTGTCTGTCTCCCACTATTAGTCTGTAAGCCCGTCAATGGGCAGGGACTGTATCTGTTGCTGATTTGTACATTCCAAGCGCTTAGTACAGTGCTCTGCACATAGTAAGTGCTCGATAAATGCTATTGAATGAATGAATGAATCCTGCAAATGCTGTTCTCTTTCCCATTGTGGGGTGGAAGACAGGGCAGGATGGAATCTCCTTGGTGGTAAGGAGAAGTGGTAGTGCCTGTGTTTTATGGTATTTCTTAAGCACTTATTATGTGATGAACACTGTTCTAAGAGCTGGGGTAGATTTAAGGTAATCAGGTAGGATGTAGTCCCTGTTCCACATGGACCCCACAGTCTAAGGAAGAGGAGATAGGATTTAATTCCCATTTTTTAACAGCTGAGGACCCTGTGACCAAGAGAACTTAAGTGACTTGCCCAAGGTCACACAGCAGACAAGTGGCAGAACCAGGATTAGAATCCAGATTCTCTGACTCCCAATTATGTGTTCTTTTCACTAAAGTACATTAATCATCTCATCCCTTTAGCAGCAATTTACTGCTCCTTTCTTTGTTAATGTTGTTGTTTAACTTATTTTTTCACTAAATTATTCCTTGTCCAGTGTGTCTATCCTGATCTTTGGACTGTGAACTCTGCATGGTCGAAGGGCCCTGTCAGAATTATGACCCTTGCATCTTTCCCTACTACCCAGTACAGTTCTTGATATTTCAGATACTGGTAGATGCCTCTACTAATTAATAAGATCAGTATGTTGCACTTTACAATTATTTTTATCCAAGAACCTTAAATATTGTGTTATCCTGCTTTGAAAGTACCTTCACCTGAACCCCTACTGTAATTTATCTGATTCTTGTGAGCAAAACAAATTAGTCAATATTGTAGTTTTCATATGGTTACTTTCAATCAATCAGTGGTATTTATTGAGAATTACTGTATGCAGAGAACTGAATTAAGCACTTGGGAGAATACGAAACAAAAGAGTTGATAGACATTTTCCCAGCCCACAGTGACCTTAGAGTCTACATTCTATCATTGTTTTTTATCCTTATATGTGCTCTGTTCAGCAAGTCACGTTCTTGGGTCAGTGTTACCAAGTGGTAAGAGACAAATAATTATTCTCCCAGTGTTATAGAAACTAACAATCAAATATCCCTGACTTGGAACTCCAAAAATGAAGGAATTATTACTGCCTACAATATGATTTGTTTTTAATGCTATTTGTTAAGCATTTACTAAGTGCTAGATACTGTACAGAGTGCTGGGGTAAATACAAGTTGACCAGGTTGAAACAGTCCCTGTCCCACATGGGACTCATAGTCTTAATTTCCATTTTGCAGATGAGGTACCTAAGGTACAGAGAAGTTAAGGTGACAGAGCAGACAAGTAGCAGAACTGGGATTAGAACCAAGGTCCTCCTGATTCCTAGGCATGTTCTATCCACTAAACCACACTCCTCTCACCCCCAGGTGGTCCCTGCCCATCCATCACTCACTGTGAATTTGGTTCAAGTAATCTCCTGAATTAGGGCGGGACTATTTCTACACAGCAGGCTAGTCAAATGCCCGAAGAAGTCGTGGAACTGGGGCGATCTCTGAGGGGCTGAATTTCTGGGGATCATTAATACCTTGTATAATGTCACTGTAGGAAAAAGAGAGAGCAGCTATAGGAATACAGTGTGGCTTAGTGGAAAGAGCAAGGTCTTGGAAGTCAGAGGAGAAGGGTTCTAATCCGGCACCACCATTGTCTGCTGTGTGACCTTGGGCAAGCCACT
Organism: Ornithorhynchus anatinus; assembly: GCF_004115215.2. Lineage (NCBI taxonomy): Eukaryota > Metazoa > Chordata > Mammalia > Monotremata > Ornithorhynchidae > Ornithorhynchus > Ornithorhynchus anatinus. The sequence continues at coordinate 116,850,712 of NC_041729.1, forward strand.
TAATTTATCTGTGCCTCAATTACCTCATCTGTAAAAGGGATTAAGACTGTGAGCCCACATGGGACAACCTGATTACCTTGTATCTACTCCAGTGCTTAGAACAGTACTTGGCACATAGTAAGCATTTAACAAATACCATCACTATTATTAACACTGGCCATCAGGCAAATGTCTAATGGCTACGGCTTACTCCCCTGAATTCTGGGGCCTCTTTGAGGTTACCTACATTTTCAAGTTGGTTCTAGAGCAAGTAGGCATCTCTGAGGACAGGGTCATTGACTTCCCTTCTTTTTTATGCTCCCGGGGGCTCAGTTTCTTGTTTTGTTGTTCTGTAAACAGTAGGCTCTTGTGGCTTAGTGGAAAGAGCATAGGCTTGGGAATCAGAGGTCATGGGTGCTAATCCCAGCTCTGCCAGTTGTCAGCTGTGTGACTTTGGGCAAATCACTTAACTTCTCAGTGCCTCGGTCTGTAAAATGGGGAGTAAGACTGTGAGCCCCACGTGGGACAATCCGATAACCTTGTATCTACCAGTGCTTAGAACAGTGCTTGGCACATAGGAAGTGCTTAACAAATACCATCATTATTATTAATACAATGATGATGGATGTGGGGGACAAACAGTGGCTATCCCCCTGTAACGTCACATGCCGTCGAGTTGCCCAGATTCCGGGAAACGAAGCAGACCATGCCAGTCAGGCTTAGTGAGATCTATATAAAAGTGGTTTATTTGGGGAAGTTACTTACGGGACAGCCCTGGGTGGTGGCAGGGCACAGGAGATGCAGCGTGGCTCAGTGGAAAGAGCACGGGTTTTGGAGTCAGAGGTCATGGGTTCGAATCCTGGCTCTGCCACTTGTCAGCTGTGTGACTGTGGGAAAGTCACTTCACTTCTCTGGGCCTCAGTTACCTCATCTGTAAAATGGGGATTAAGACTGTGAGCCCCACATGGGACAACCTGATTCCCCTGTGTCTACCCCAGCGCTTAGAACAGTGCTCTGCACATAGTAAGCGCTTAACAAATACCAACATTATTATTAGGAGACACATCACACCCTGCCTAGATAGGGCCAACCCTTTATATGCCACGTGACATCACTACAAAAGCAAAACAGCTTACATAAGGTGTTTACCTGCCCAGACTGCACATGCCCAGGGCACATACCATAACAGCGAGGGTGCAGCAGTGCGCATGACTCGGCCTTGAGACTGTGGCGGGTCAGAGCCGGGGCACAATCACCCCTACACCCCCAGATTCAATCAGCTCCTACTCTTATGCAAGCCATGTTTCTAACACTTATAGGTAGCCTGACCCCAATTTTGCCAGTTACGGCATATATTCCACTGGCTTCACATGGAACTTGATTACACTGCAGATGCTGTGGTGGATTTCTATGACAACTTCTTTACCCTGTTCTCAAAGAGGCATAACTTGAGGGATCAAACTGGAAGGCAATCCAACCAAAAGTATTTTGAAGGTTTACTCTAGATCTCTATACTAAGGCACCAAGAGATGACTTTTTTCCTCCATTGCAAAGTACTTGTCAAGTTCATGGATTTTATAGACACAGAGGGATGAATTAGGCCTTTAATCAACTTATTTTTTCAGAACATTTTCTGCTTGATTAGATAACATTATCTAATTTTTGTTATTCTGAGAATTCATTTCTAAAGAGATGAAAAACCCTGGTAGCAGAATTTAGAAACCTTCATTCACTCTCTATGCCATACTCCTATTAGGATCATACATATTTAATGCATCCTATGACTCAGAAAATTATCCTATGTAAATGTTTTAACTGAAACAAAGTCAAAACAGCAGGTCTTAGGAAGCTACAAAAATCTGCCAAATGTCTGAAGCTTAGTCATGGGACTGTACTATTCTTCAGCTACCTCTAAAGAGGAAGCCTCTAGTCTAATTTCAAACCTTCCCCTTCTACCTGTACCTTACGTATAAATTCCTTTCATCCATTAAAATAATTTGACCCCAATTTTCTTACCAACCAACCAATCAATTATTTTTTTGAGAGCTTACTGCATGCAAATTTCGCTTATTCCAAAGGCTCTTTTCCCTTCAAGCATGCAAAAATCTTCCCTATTGTAATCTCTCTTGATCCAACTTCAACTGGTGGGCATCAGCCCATTTCCATCATCCTTGCTCTTATTCCTATTCAAACTCCTTGAATGATTTGTATGAATTCACTCCCTCACTTTCTCTTTTCCATCTTCTGTTTTAACCTTCTCCAGATTGCCTTTTGCCCTTTCTCAGAATCCAAATTTTCCATTGTTATTTTTTACCTGGCCTCCAGAACATCTACACATGACTAATCTCCAGAAGCTCTATATGCCTAAAAATGAAGTAGCTATTTTTCCTACAAAACCCATTTCTCAAGCCAACTTTCCCATCAAAACTTTACATCGCCACTGTTCTCTATGAACCATCACCATCATCTTCATCACCACCACCAATGGTATTTACTGAGTGTCTATTAAGTGCAAAAAATGCTACAAAGTACTTTAAAGAGTACATCAGAAACAAGAAAAAGGATCACTGTCCTCTGGGAATTTATAATCTGCTATTTTTTTTGGTTGTCAGATAGAAATCACTATAAAGTAGTAGGAACAGTAGTAATAAGGATATAACAAAGTGGTGTTAGTATATGAAGATGAAATTGCTGAATAAATAATTGATTATACACATATAAATAAAAATGGATATAGCAGTATAAGGGTAACCTTAGTCTTGTATGTGGTTCTACAAAGGTGGATATGACTTTGGACTAAATGCTCATCATAATAGCTAATTTTCTTAGGTAGGCTGACTATGAATCAACTTTAAATAGTTATTTTCTTTATTTTGGCTTTCTTCAATCGCTATTGACTGATTGAGACCAAGAAGCTGGGTAGGGAAGGATCAATAAATTTGTTATTTATTTTTTATTTACTTTGTGCAAGGCAGTGTACTAAATGCTTGAGAAAGTAGAATACAATAAAGTTGGCAGATGTGATTCTGCCCTTAAGGAGTTTAAAGTCTAGTGGGGAGAAGGAGGCAGAGAAGGAGTTAGATAGAGCATGTTCTAAGCCAGGGAGAGTCACCCTTAACCTTTTTTTTGCCCCTACTGACGTGTTTGTTGAATGAGGTCCATAACTTCTAAGAGGTCTGAAGGGGAAGAACAAGAGTCCCTCCACTGGAAAAAGAGGTAGCAGTGGAAAACAGAGGGTGATGGTAGTGCAGGAGGATAAAAACAGCTTCTACTCCAAGTGTGCAGTGTAGTAGCTTCCACTGACTCTTTCTCATCTAGGTCAAGCAGACACCAGGATTGGGGGCCATGGATAAGCAGGAGATGGCCTAGAGGTCAGGGAAATCTCCTTAACACCTCCATCCTCTACAAAATAGGGGAACTGGAGCAAGCATCCACACAAAAGGAAGCCCTCATATGGAGAGGTGAGTTTTCTGTTTTACAGGGCACTTATTACCTTATTAAAAGGTAATCCACAGACAGTGAAATAGAAAATACAACTTCTTATGTCAGAATTTAACTGAAAGGTAAAAATGTATTTTTCTTTTGAAAAGGATATAAATAAAGGATGAGGCATGGTTGTTGCAGTCTTCTGTTATTAATAATAATAATAATAATAATATTGGTATTTGTTAAGTGCTTACTATGTGCCAAGCACTGTTCTAAGCACTGGGGGAGATACAAGGTAATCAGGTTGTCCCACATAGGGCTCAGAGTTTTCATCCCCATTTTACAGATGAGGTAACTGAGGCACAGAGAAGTTAAGTGACTTGCCCAAGGTCACACAGCTGGCAAGCGGCAGAGCCGGGATTAGAACTCATGACTTCTGACTCCCAAGCCCGTGCTCCCCATTGAGCCACGTTGCTTCTCATTAACGCTGCTGTTATTGATGTCCCTCATTGTCTTTCAACTCTGACGTTCTATCTGTGCTGACTGTACTATCTGTGACAAAATCCTGCCAGGTAGGAAATACTCCAAAACATTTTTTCAGTTCCACTCCTTCCTCTCTACCCAGATGGCTACCAACTAAGTCTCAGTGTTCGTTGTAATTAGATCAATCTATTGCTTCAGTCTCCACATTGTTCTCCCTGACTCCGGTTTCTCCATTCTTCACTCCAGATCATTCTTCCAACCATCATGCAGCAAACATCGCTCCACTCTGCAAAATGTCAAAGTTGTTAACTGTCCCTCTCAGAATATTGACTACAAGGCACTTAATCAGCTTTCTCTCTCAAACTTCTCAGTTCTTTTCTCCCAGTGCACCCCAGCTCACACTTTTCTTCTCACTGTGCCTCATTTTCTACTCTCCAGCCTGTGACCCTATGCTCCTGCCTTTTCTCCCTTACCATTTTCCAAACTGTAGCTCATTCCATATTAAAGCTCTCATGAAAACCCATCTCCTCCAGTATACCTTTCTCTTTTAAGCTGCGGAACACTGTTTAAAGGAAACAGGCCTGAGAGTCTGGAAACCTGGGTTCTAATCCACCCCTTCCTTGCTTTTTGGCCTTGGGCAAAACACATAACATCTCTCCATCTCAGTTTCCTCTTCTGTAAAATGGGGAATGAATGTCTGCTTTCTTTCCCCTTTAGATTGTGAGTCCCATGTGGGAAAGACAGTATGCCCAATCTGCATATGTTGATTCTATCCCACAACTTGCAGTGGCACATAGTAAGTGCTTAAATAACATAAGCATTATTATCTCAAGTCCTGTTCACCCAAGAGCCACTTTTAACACATATTCATTCATCTATCCTTACCTTACAATGTATCCTTCCATACCACTGATACCAGCTGCTTTTGCTGCTGCTGATGATGATATGAAAATATTTGTGGGAGGAGATAAAAGTGTGAGAAGTGGAGTTCATCCACGATATTTTAGGCAAAGACATAGGATCATGGGAATGTGTCACAAAAGATATACAAAGAGAAATAGCAAGTAGAGTATATTCACTTCTGAAGCTGAAATGAATAGATTTGTTATTATTACCTCCCCTATTCCAATGTGACAACTCAATTATATAAATGACTATGGAAATTTCTGAGTGCATGCCAGAAGTCCAACAAATCAATGAAAAGGTCTAATCTATCTTCCATTATCCAGATGAGATATCTTAGAAAATACATTTTATTAGTAATTAGTATTCTCAAATAAGACTCAATATTACTCAACATGCTTAGTTTTCATTTATGTGGTAATTCCTGGCCTTATTTTCATCTTGAAATTTGCCACTGGATTTATTTGTATTGGCTGGTAAGAAGTTGTTTTTTCCTCCTAGTGAAACCATAGTTGGTGTTGTCATTATTACATTTTATAATTTCTAAATCAACAGTTTTAATGGTGCATTTTCCTATGTGTAGCTGTCATTATATTTGTCTCAGGGCTTGTAATAGGATTATTATACTCAATAAAGCATAAACAAATTCCTCTCAAGCAGAGAGTCAGCTATCGAATCAAGGAACCTTTCTTCTGAAAAGTACTATCTGTGTGCTTGAGCAGCTGATATTGGAAGAGCCTTCTAAAAGTTGAACACCATTACCATTAAAAAGAAAATAAATGAGCATATCCAAAGCAAATGTAACAGGACTAAAATGTAATGGCATTGAAAAAAATTAATGAGCATATCCAAAGCAAATGTAACAGGACTAAAATGTAAATGGTGGCTACACTTTGAGATGCTTCTTGATCCTGTAGCAAAAAAAGTCTGTTCCATAATCCACAGTTGAAGGAACAGACATGTTGTCCCATGTGTACGTGAAGTAATACCCTCAAGAACCAAAAATATGAGGAATTGAAATTCATTAGAGAATGAACAGACGTAGATTGGTATGAATCGTTAGTTCTCATCAAATATATATTCCTAAACAGCTCTCTGTATAATTTTCTGAATACTTCTAGATCATTTGCATAATGTCTATTCTGTTGCTTTGGTGTCATTGAATGCGTATCATACATATGGGCTTCAAACCCACACAATCAAGTTTGGTACTGCTTGTGTTGATCCTTTTTTTTTTGTCATCTTGAAAAACAACATAAAAAGGATGATTGCTTCTGGTTGTTTAATTCATAACCTATAACCTGGAAAGTTATTCTTGATCTCAAATTAAATTTGTGGAAGACTGCATCCATGAATTGTACATTTACATATTACAAAGGACTTGTTCAAGCATCAAGGAAGGTGTACACCCTCAAAAATGCAAAAATGGATGCATTTCAAAAATATAAAAAATTTACTAATGATAAGTACATAATGGGGCTTTCTACTCAGATCTTATTCATTTGACTTCTTCTGCTTCTGAAAGGTGACATTTGTTTGTGTGAACTTTGGAAATAAATACAGCCATACATATAGGAAAAAAATCACTGCTACATGTCAGCATGCATATATTGTAGCAGAGATTGCATTAGAATGAAAGACATCCTGCATAGTTTTAGGTCTTGTGTTAAATGTGTTGCCATTAGGCTGCTACATAAGCTTGATGGCATTATTGTATGAAATATTTAAACTTTTTGGCAACCTGAGAGATGTACTGCCCTTTTTAATCTGAGAAATTCAATCTCTTTACTATTTTACCTTAATATATAAATAAATTCAGTCTAGCAGCTGCATTATGCCAGACTTCATTCCTTCTTAGTTAGTCATTTAAGATCATCTATACAGTTGGACTTGATTGGTGGGGCAGTGTTTCTGGATTCTAGAAACATTGGGATCCCTGTGATTAGGACAAAGGGGAAGTGTTGGTGATGAAGAGAGATCCATCTGCTACATTTTGGCTTTTTAAAATTGTTAGCTTCTGCCTTCCAAAGTGAGGTACCAGGAAAGGATTTGTATTATCATTTGTACAAAAGAAACTGATGCAGTGAATGAGTGCTTAGCCCAAGTGAGCCACATCTCATTTTCCCAAGAGATGAATCAGCCATGTCAAGGTGAAAATGGAAGACAACAGTCTAAAGCAACCAATTTTTCTGAAATGGGTACACTTCTGGTGGTCTCACCAACTGAAAAGTAAATGTAAGATTCATTAAGATCTGGCATTTGGCCAGTATGGTAGGAGGAATCCTCACACCCATGGTGGTAGAAATGATGGGGAGAATCTAGGAATTCATTGGAGCATGGCACTGGCAAGAAAATTATAGCTGCCTCAGCCATCCTAGGATTGCTCTTCATTCACGCAATCATATCTATTGGGTGCTCACTGAGTGCAAAGCACTTACTAAATACCTAAATTAGCATGCTGTTCCATGTTGGTGGGATGGAACAAGGCTGCACAGTCCCAGGGGAGACTGGAAAACAAAGTGCGGGTGCAGGGTAGTGGCACAGGCAGCATGGGCAGACTGCAGGGCTGCCAGCTTCGCAGTGAGTAGTGGTGGTGGGAGGCAGATTGTGTGGAAACAAGTGGACCACCAGGACCTTTTTCACTCAAAAACTGATCTTTGGGTGGATGCCAGGCAGTCAGTAGTTGGCTACGGTCTGAGTTCAGGCATTCTTGCTGATCTATAAGAAATGACCATTGCTGGCTGAGGTGGTTGGAGGCAACTTTGAGGGGTGGAGGGCCTCCTCTCCAGCACAGCTCAGTCAAGCTTTCCCGGTCCCTCTATGGGTCTCTCGCCACCCTCCAGGGGTCTATGTTGTTCTCCAACATCCCCCCTGCCCTGAGACCAGTCCCTAAGGCAAAGAAATCAACAATGTCCCATTTGTTCACTCCTTTCCTTCCATCTTCCCACTCTGCCCTCACAGTTACTAGGATGCATATGACTAGAATTGGGGGTGTTTGAGGAAGGAAGAAGGGATCCTTGGATCCCAGATGGACATCCAGCCAAGGTTTATAACATTTGCACAACCCAAACTATAAGCTCTTGCTCCTACTGGCCTGCAGGGAATTGATTTTGATTTTAGTGGGCAAAGAGAAGGAGATCATTCATTCATTCATTCTATCGTATTTATTTAGCACTTACTGTATGCAAAGCATTGTACTAAGTGCTTGGGAGAGTACAATATAACAACAAACAGACACATTCTTGCCCACAAAAAGCTCACAGTCTAGAGGAGACAGACATCAATATAAATAAATAAATAGATAAATAAATAAGGCTATAGGGCATCCTGGGAGGGGGATAGGAAGAGGATGGGGATTACAAATCCTGATCTCTGCCAGCCTGTGTCATCATAATACTATATACTATGTGCCTCTCTGATCATGTACGATGTCATAGATGTTCCAGTTATAATTTTTTTTTAGCTTCATTCCTTATGAAAATTGCCCAGCTTCCTCCTTTTAAGAGATGGCAGAACCATCACTATCATTTCTGCCACCAAAGATGTCTCAGGAGAACTGGCCCCATGTTGTTTCTAATAGTTATGGACGTTGCCAGATACATGTCATCTGGCCATATTCCTTATCCCTTCCTGTCTGTTACCTGAAGTTTCAGTTTAGGAAGAGCCATTCTACTGGTATCAGGCTGCAGGCTACTACAGCTACTGTCCTCTGCTGCTGTGTCCCAGTCATCCAATCAATCAATAAATGACATTTAGGTGCTTACTCTGTGAGGAACACTACAGAGATTGCTTCAGAGACAACAATAAAGAGACATGATCCTTGACCTCCTGGAGCATACAATCTAGCAGAGGAGACAGATATTGAAATAAATTACAAGAAGATAAAGCAACTGAATATGAGAATATGAGAATAAGTGCTGTGGGAGTGGAAGGTGTAGTGACTACTGTGAACATTTGGAAGGTGCACTAGAAAAGAAATCAGGTGGGGAGATAGAGGTTAATCAAGGAAGTCTTCCTGGAGGAGATGTAATTTTAATAGGACTTTGAAGATAAGAAGAGTAGTTGTCTGCCAGATGTGAATTAGGAAGAAGTTACAGACAGGAGGGTAGACATGAGCCAGCAGACGATAGTGAGAAAAGCAAGAGTGAGGTACAGTGAGGAGGTCACCTAGAGAGGAGTAAAGTATGTGGACTGGGTTGCAGCAGGAGAGAAGTAAGGATACATAGGGGGAAGAGAGCTGATTGACTGTCTTAAAGCCAGTAGTGAGGAGTTTCTGCTTGATGGGGAGATAGAAGGAAACCATTAGAGGTTTATGAGACTCATCCCACCAATCACATTTACTGAGCACTTCGTGTGTGCAGACCACTTGGGAGAGTGCAACTAAGAGCTTAGGATAGCACGGGCACTAAATGAAACTGGATATGACAACTGCTTGGATCAGATTGGTAGAAATTAAATAAAGAGGAAGTGAGAGATTCTGATGTTTAAATCACTGCACCAGAATCCATGGTTTTCACATATTATCTTCTGCTTCCCTACTTCAATTCATCATACAACAGCAGTGTGAGTAGTATAATACTGTCATCATTTTCCACTCTGCATGAATTTGTTTCACTAGGCCCCCAACCAGGAACATGACTTGACTAGTCATGACTACTGTCCAAGGCAATTTGCTTGTATCCAACCCAGCTTAATATTGTATCTGGCACATAGTGAATGCTTGACAAATACCATAATTATTAATGTTATTATTATTGGGATGAAAAAGTGGCATTATGCTAATCAATTCTTTTACACACGTTCTCAGTCCTATGGTATCAGGATGAGTCTCAATGGGACACTGCACCATCCAACTTGTAATGGCATTATGTGACAAGAAACACTTAGGTGCCATAGTGGAATGCTTCTACTGGATCAGACCAATGTAAACAATAATGTAATAGATAACAATTAAGATATACCAAGAACTTGTTCCTCATTGGTATGTGAATTGGCTTTATATTATGGGAGCACTTATGTTTTAGTTATTGATTACTATTTAAAATTTTCAGAAATAGCTATACTGAATAGCACTTCAGCATCAAAGGTGATCAATCAAATTAAGTTGCATTTAGCAAGAAAAATTTTGTTGTATAAAGTTATGCCAGATAATGGCCCATAATTTAGCAGTGTCAAATTTAAGAAATTTGTATTGGAATATGATTTTCCACATGTCACTTGCAGTTTGGGAAACCCTAAATCAAATAAATTAGCAGAAAATAGTGTCCAAATCATTGAGATTATTTATAAAACAAAAGATTTGGGAGAGAATCTCTCCTTGGCATCATTGAATTATAGACTCACAGTTTTGATGGCAAGACAGTAATCAATGAAGATACTAGGGAATAAATATACACTAGACTTTTAATGAATATTAAAATCAAACCCATTATGGTTTCATTTGCCAACCCTAATAATAATAATCAATGGTATTTACTGAGTACTTACTTTGTGCAGAACACTTTACTAAAGAGCTTGGGAGAGCACAATGGAAAAGAGTTGGTACTTTCCCTTCCCACAAGGAGGTTACAGTTTTAACTTAAATATACCAAAAGCAGAAAGGTGACAATAGAATCAGTGAGGCCAATTTACTACTGTGGTACAAAAGGTGCACTCAAAAATGGCAAAGTGCTAGCCAAGATTTTCAGTGAATTTTCAAGGAAAATTGATCATTATAAATGGTCACTGTTCAAGAATTCTAGTAAATTGCCAACCTAGCCTCCAGTGGTTGCTCATCCACTTCTGCATCAAACAAAAACTCTTCACCATTGGTTTTAAAGCTCTTAATCACCTTGCCACGTCCTACCTCACCTTGCTACTCTCCTACTACCACCCAGCCCTTACACTTCATTCCTCTAATGCTAATCTTCTCACTCTATCTCATCTATCTCACCACCGACTTCCTGCTCCCATCCTATCTCTGGCCTGGAATGCCCTCCCTCCTTATATATGACAGATAATTGCTCTCCCCAACTTCAAAACCTTATTGAAGGTACATCTCCAAGACGCCTTCCCGGACTAAACCTTCCTCTCCTATGATCTCACTCCCTCCTGTGCTGCTCTTATTTGCTCCTTCATTCATCCTCCCTCACATTCATTCATTCAATCGTATTTATTGAGTGCTTACTGAATATAGAGCACTGTACAAACCACTTAGCACTGCACTAATGTCCCAGTATACAGTCCCATAGCACATATGTATATATCTATAATTTATTTACATTAACGCCTGTCTCCCTCTCTAGACTATAAGCTTACTGTGGGCAGGAATGTGTCTGTTGTTATATTGTACTTTCCCAAGCACTTAGTACAGTGCTTTGTACACAGTAAGCACTCAATAAATTTGATTGAATGAATTAATGAAAAATGATTCCAGAGGTGATCTTGGGAATTACGCACTTGTGAGTCTTGCTTCTATAACTTTTAAATGTATGAAATTTATTAATACAGAATACAATTCAGCAATTACAAAATGTCAGGGTACTGGTGGAAAACACAATATGGCTTCTCTATAGGGAAACCCTAGATTCTTTCCTTTGGGAATACTTTGAATGGGTAAATAATCAAGAATTAAAGAGAACCAACTAATACTTTTTGATTTTCACAAGGCATTTGATAAAATTACACCACGAAGAATCTAAAAAGTTGCAGACAGACTAAAAAGACTAAAATTTTGCCTAAGATTTCCCCAATCTTTCCTTCTTCTCCATACAAATAGCCAATGGCCTTTGGTTCTACTTCTAATGCCATCAAGTCGTTTCCAGCCCATGGACGCACTCTCTTCAGAACGTCCCATCTTCTGTCAAAAGGTCATTCTGGTATATATATCCATAGAGTTATTTTGGTATAGATACAGAAGTGGTTTACCACTGCCTTTTTTCGTGCAGTAAAAACTTGAGTCTCTGCTATGACCAAAAGATAAGGTCTCAGGAAATAGATCTTATTCTGTAATGGGACCTTCTCTAATCTGCAAACTCACTGTGGGCAGGGGTCATGTCTACTCTGTTGCACTGTGCACTCCCAAGCATTTACAGTGCTTGGCAACAGTAAGCATTCAGTTAATATAATTGACTGATTGACTGATTAAATCCTGCTTCACAAAGTGCAGTTATGATGTGGAGGGCTTTTGTTTCAACACCCAAAAGGCCTTAAGTGGGACCCACAAGGACTATGCTTTTAGTTGTTTCATGGGGCAAGGGTCCCTCAGCTGCCACAGAGGTGACTGGAGAATGGAAGCAGATTGAAGGTTCCTCCTCTCCTTCATCTGAAGATGAGGGATCCTAGCTGGCACTGCAGCTGTGGCTGTAATCACCACCGTGGCTTCACTTGCCCATCTAGGCATCATTCATGATTAAGCTAGAACAGTGGGAATTTTGTGTTTTTGGCCATGCTCAGTCACCAGAAAGGGCCAGTTACTGAGCAACAGGAATAGCAGGATGGGAAGTGGACCTAGCAGAAACAACTCTTGCATTTCTCCTTTTCTTTCCCATTCTTCTTAGTCCTTATCCCAACTCTTCTCTTCTTCTCGCCTTTTCTCCTTCCCTTCTCTCCTTTACTTTTCTTAATAATGTTGATGCTGATGATAATACTAAAAAATAATATTTATTAAACACTTACTATGTGCCGAGTTCTGTACTAACTCCTGGAAGACATACAAGATAATCAGGTCAGACAGTCTCTGCCCTATATGGTCCTCACAGCTAAGAAGCAAGTTTCTTGTGTGCCAAGATCACATCTACCAACTTTATTACTGCCCACAACATACCCTCAATAACTAACATTGATTGATTAACTGATTGAGAGAGGACAGGAAGAGGCTGAACCAGTATGGACTATTGGAAAATACATGAGGCTGGGAGTCAGATGATCTGGATTCTAATCCCAGTTCTACCACTTTCCTGCTGTGTGACCTTGGGCAAGTCACTTAACATATTGGAACCTCAGTTTCCTCATCTGCAAAATGAGGATTCAAAACCTTTTTTCCTCCTACTCTCCCAACTATTTACTTGGTACAGTTCTCTGCACATAATAAACCCTTAAAAAATACCATTGATTAATTGACTACCATTATTTGATTAATTGACCACACAGGAATGTGATTGTAGAGGAAAATAAAAAAGTCTCTGCAAAGCTTCACTCTAACATTTCAATTATTCCCTATTGAATTACAGAAAAAAATGCCTAATATCAAATCATCCCTAATGTTACCTGCCTAATAATCCTGATATCACTTTAAGACCTTTAAGAAATGGAGATTCAAAAAGAAAAAATTACTATCTGGCAGCAGCAAGTTAGTCCCCTAGAAAAAAACAATGGCTCCCACTTTAATGCATAGCTCAGTAGGAACCAGTAGTTATTGATTATTGTGTCACAATAACTGTTAACTACCATGTCAGGTTGGGAAAAATAGCACTCAGCTTCTTTGATGACATTACTGAAAAGAATGAATTGGCAATCAATTATTTTTCTGGTGGAAAATCACTAAAAATAGGTATAGTGTATTTTAATAGTTGGTAACAATAAAGGAATAGATAAATGGATAGTGAAATTTATTGGAATTAGCAAAGTCCACTGAGAGGCAGCATGGCTAGAAACTGCAAGAAGTTTTGATAAGAAGACCCAGGTACTAATTTGAACTCTTCTACTTAATCCCTCTGTGCTTCATTTGCCTCATCTGTTTATGAGCATCTGATATGTACTCTGCTTATCTCTTAGATTGTGAGTCCAAAGGGGGTTCACAGGGCTGTATCTCATCTGATTATCTACTGCAGAGTTTGGCACATTATTACTATTGTAATATTTATTAAGCACTTATTTTCTAAGCACTGGGTTATCAAGTTCTTCATAAATATCATAACTAATTAACCAAACTTAGTAATGTGAGTATTGGTGAGGACTTCCTGGAAACAAAGTCCACATTAATTAACAGTATATAATAGAGCAGTCCAAATTCCCAGGGATAAAAATGCCTAATCCTACTGATGAAAATAGTTGACACCTTCCAATCAGATAGCAATGCTCCCTCAACTTCCTGTGTGATTTTGGACTCCTTGAGGCAGAATGAAGCATGGGATATTCACTCTATTGTACTCTACCAAGTGCTATGTACAGTATGTTGAACAGACTAAGTGCTCAGTATATTCTATTGATTAATTAGTAACCCCATTAAAATTTATCCAACTACCTTCTCACTAATTATGCTCTGAGCCAACTGAATCTCTTACTGTTGACAAAATAAGAGTGACAAGCCTTCAGTGAAAATATCCTAGGAAGAGATATCGTTTCTTGTACTTATGTTGTCTATTCCAAGTTACTAAGGTAAAGTGTTGGCTCAAATAATTACTCAAAGTTGTTATCATCACTTGTTTGGCAGAGCAAAAGCACATTTAAATCTGTATTGGTTGAGACAGCCATCTCTGTACCTACAATTTCTGCTTCCTGCAACTTAATTATAACAATAATAATAACAGTATTTGTTAAGAGCTTACAGTGTGCCAGACACCATACTAAGCACTGTATTGGATACAAGAAAATCAGTTTGGACACAAACCCTGTCCCTCGTGGGGCTCACTGTCTCAATTCCCATTTTAACAATAATAATAATAATAATAATGAGGGTATTTGTTAAGCACTTACTATGTGCCAGGCACTGTTTTCAGCGCTGGGGTAGATATAAGGTAATCTGGTTGTCACATGTGGGGTTCAGTCTTACTCCCCATTTTACAGGTAAGGTAACTGAGGCACAAAGAAGTTAAATGACTTGCCCAAAGTCATGCAGCAGACAAGTGGCAGGGCCAGGATTAGAACCCACATCCTCTGACTCCCAAGTCCGGGCTCTTGCCACTACGCCATGCTGCTTCTACTTCCCATAGAGAACTCACTTTTGAATATTGTAAGGTATTTGCACTGTCCAAGCAAGCTATTTTAACCATGGATAATATCCACATCAGCAAGCAAGACTTTTTTTTACAAATACATTTTTTTAAGAAAGAGGAAATATAGAAGAGCTTTCCCTATTACTTATTCTTTTATGTAATAAAATAAATGTCTTTTATTTACCTTAATTACTTCTATAATCTATAGATATGATATTTAGAGTCTGTTAAATTGAGGAAAAAATACACTTTCAAATGAGTTATTCAGTCATCTAGTATCCTTAAAAAAGATGTGACAAAAAAAAATCTGCCACAAAAGAAATGAACTAAAAAGCATTATCTTAGAAGAATAAGGAATCATCTTGTCAACATTCAACATCATATAGCAGGTGAATGTTTTGAGAAGGTAACTGGAAGTGCCCTATTGACATTTTTTTCAATTTCTGTGAAAGTTCTTAATTATTTCTGAGTTTTGGAGATTATTTTTCCCATTCCCTTTTAATTTCTTTTGACAGCCAAGATTTAAAATATGGTAATTCTATTGCCCAATAGCCCCTCTCAGGATTGCACCTGGAGAGTTTCCAGTACACTACTGGTCTAGGTTATGGTAGGGGGAATCAAGCAGAGGTATACCAATTCTATTCCTAGGTTGGTCAGCAGCTAGCGAGTGGAAGACAATCAGCTACAAGTCAAAACTCACCTGTGCTGCACAGCAGCGGCATAAGAGAGAGTCGAGGGTGGAGACTCGGGATTATTGCGTGGAAGAAGGCACCTCTGTATTTTTATCCAAAAAACTTTATGGATACACTACCAGAATGATTTCAGATTGAGGTGGGACATTCTGGGAGAGATGCTCCATGGAATTGCTATGGATTGGACACAACTCAACATCATAAGACAAGACAAGGCAATTGCATAGTAGAGAATACAACACAGTCTGCTACTTTTCATACTATCAACACTGTCAAAATAGTTATTCATTAAATGTTTAATATATGGCTAGCTCTGTGCTAAATACTGGGGTAGATTTAAGATAATTTGAGGAAATAATAATAATAATGATGGTATTTATTAAATGCTTACTATGTGTGAAGCACTGTTCTAAGCACTGGAGGGGATACTAGGAGGTCAGGTTGTCCCACGTGGGACTCACAGTCTTAATCCCCTTTTACAGATGAGCTGAGGCTAAGAGAGTTAAGTGACATCCCCCAGTCACAGAGCTGACAAGTGGTGGAGCCTTGGATTATGGATTAGAACCCATGACCTCTGACTCCCAGGCCTGTGCTCCCTACCACATGAAGAGTTTACAGGATAAATGGTAGGGAGAGCAGGTATTTTTATCCCCATTTTACAGATGAGGAAACCTAGCTAGAGAAGATCACACAGCAGGCCAGTGGCGTAGCTGGGAGCTAGAATGCAGTTCTCTTAACTCTCAGTCCTATGTACTTTCCACTATTTCACAAGGACTCCTTATGTTGCCCTAAGAACTGCTTCTCCTAGTTTTGTTAATTCATTGGTAATAGTGAGGGAAATCTATTTCCATCTCAAGAGAGATATAACCAAATTGCTGAACTGAAAGAAAAATAAGAACACACTATTGGAATGTTCAATGATCTACTTCATGAGGAGGCTCCCAGCCAAAATGAAATTTGCAGTTCCAGTTGGGAAAGAGACTAAGGTTTCTGCAAAATATATTCAGAAAAAAAGGAAAGTAAATTTAGCCAGATAACCATAATATAGTTCCTCGACTCAGAGACATTAAAGATGGAAAAGGTTTGTGGAGCCATCTAGCTCATCCTCTGGCAACTGTAGGATTGTCCCCTCCTATAGGTTAAATGTTTTTGTCTAGACAAACTGCAAATGGCTCAAGCCATTGAGTTTCCCTAGCTCTCCTTAGGAAAACCATTCCACAGCCTAATGTCAGTATTGGTATTTGTAAAATGTTTCCTAGCAATGAAAAGTTGGACTAGAAAAAACTCTTAATCTCTTGAGGAAAAAATATAAAACTTCTTATTCATTTCTCAAATCTTTCTCTAAGATTTGTCATTCTCTATAAGCAAATCTTTGAAATAGATGTTGCATCATGATTCAACATCAGGATATTTCCTAATAATTCCTTACATTACTCTATGCTTTACCTGTGTCTTAATAGAAAACCCGTGAAGATTGCCCACCTCTCTTCTTATCAACAAGACCATTGTATTTTCAAAGTTCTCTACTAACTCTCTCTTTTTTTACTGGCTCCCTTCACCCATTGTTCTGTCCATGTAGACTGTAAACTCCTTATGGGCAAAGAGCATATTTGCCAGTTTTATTTGTTTTGTATTTCCGAAGCACATAGTATAGTGCTATGCGTAAAATGAGTGCTCAATAAATACCATTGATTGATTGAACTCTTATTGCTCCCGAGCTCACCTTCTAACTGCATCCTGCTCTTGCCTTGTCCATTTCCAGCTACTTGCTCAAATTGTTGCCCTGACCCGGAACTTCCCTCCCTCCAAATTTATTGGACCTCAGCCATTCCCACCTTCGCAGTCCTTCTAAAACCACACCTCCTCCAATAAGCTACTGTTAGTTCACTGGTATGTATCAATGCAACAGTCACCTTTGGTGCATGTGCATTAATCCCAGCTCTGCCACTTGTCAGCTGTGTGACTGTGGGCAAATCACTTCACTTCTCTGTGCCTCAGTTCCCTCATCTGTAAAATGGGGATTAACTGTGAGCCTCACGTGGGACAACCTGATGACCCTATATCTACCCCAGTGCTTAGAACAGTGCTCTGCACATAGTAACAAATACCAATATTATTATTATTAATAATAATCTTCTCAGCACTTTACATATATGTAAATTTAACTGCACATTCAATTATTCTAATTCTACTATTTGTAAATACTCATTCATTCATTCATTCAATCATATTTTTAAGTGCTTACTGTATACAAAGCACTGTACTAAGTGATTGGGAGAGTAAAATATAACAATAAACAGACACATAATAATATTAATAATAGTGGTGGTATTTGTTAAGTGTTTACCGTATGTCAAGCACTGTCAAACACTGGGGTAATTTGTTAATGTTGGTATTTGTTAAGTGCTTCCTATGTGCAGAACACTGTTCTAAGCACTGGGGTAGATACAGGGTAATCAGGTTGTCCCATGGGAGGCTCATAGTTAAGTCCCATTTTACAGATGAGGTAACTGAGACACAGAGAAGTGAAGTGACTTGCCCACAGTCACATAGCTGACAAGTGGCAGAGTGGGATTCGAACCCATGACCTCTGACTCCCAAGCCCGGGCTCTTTCCACTGAGCCATGCTGCTTCTCTAGAAACAGCTAATCATATTAGACACAGTCCAACACAGGGCTCACAGTCTCAATCCTCATTTTACAGGAGAGGTAACTGAAGTACAGAGAAGTGATGTGACTTGCCCCAGGTCACACAGTAGACAAGTGGCAGAGCTGGGATTAGAACTTTATCCACTAAGCCATGCTGCTTCCCACATTCCCTGCCCACAACAAGCTTACAGCCTGGAGGGGAAGACACACATTAATATGAATAAATAAATTACAGATATGTAGTAACTTCTGTGGGCCTAGGATGGAGGATGAATAAAAGGAACCAGTCAGGGTGATTCAGTAGGGAGTGGGAGAAGAGGAAAGGAAGGCTTAGTCAGGGAATGCCTGTAGGAGAAGATGTGCCTTCAATAAGGCTTTGAAGGATGGGAGAGTAATTGTCTCTCAGGTATGAGGAGGAAGGGCGTTCCAAACCAGAGAGAGGACATGGATGAGAGATTGGGGGTGAGATAAACAAGATGTTTACACCCGTCTTCCCCACTACTTTTTGTTGGTTGGGAGTGGGGTTGTTTTGCGTCTTTGAACCTTTGCAAGTACATACATACAGTGCATTGACTCAATAAGTACTACTACTATTACTGCTACTAATATGATCCTTTCAGGGTCTTTAAAGGTTATTACACATTTTTGGCACTGGCATTTTTCTAATTGGATGGTTTGGTAGAGTGGAAGAAAGGGGTAGATTTATATAGGGTAAAAGAGGCAAGGTTTGGGCAGGAACAGATGTTGGATGAGCTCAAATCCCTCAGGAAGAGCCTGGCTTGTTGGACCCCATCCCGTGTGCAGTCGGCTCAGATCTTTGTTTAGCATCTGGATCCATGAGCTATATTCTACCTTGCAAAACCATGTACAGAAATCTCCCACATTGTTATGTCAAAAATATTTTTAGGTTTACGAGTTTGTTCTCTCCAAGTACTTTCTGTCATAATTGGGAAATGTGTTTAACCTGCTGTCAACATGTCTAATTGATATGATAACCTAAGTGGGCCTCAGGAGAGATAGAATTTGCTTGATTACTTGGAAAGAATTGTTCAGTTCAAATGAAAGAGATGGAGGAAAATTAATCCAAAAATAAAATTTCAAGGCAATTTAACTGAAAGTAAAATAGAAAAGCTGTTAGCAAAAACTAAATTCTCAACAGAGACTTAAAAGGGAAAATATGCAAGTGCTAGGGTTTTAATGATACTCAAATATTTATTAAGCCTTTTAATTTTAGTAGAGAGTAGCAGTGAGAAGGTCTATAAATAAGCAGTTTATGATTCAATGGAGAATTTTCATTGCAAAGATAAAATGGATGAAGAGTCTGAAAAGATTATCTGGCACTGAACTTGGAAAGTGGGAAAAGTTTACTTAGGATTAGGTAAATCAATCTCAGAATTATTTTAGATTTGAAAGGAGGCAATTTCTACCTAAATCTGCCTCTGATTTAGTAAAGAGTCACCATAATTTCATGAAGGAAGAATGGTCAGTGCTACTTTCAAGTTGAGAGTTGGAAATAAAGCAGAATGAAAAGTGAACTTGAAGAATGAAGAGATTTAGCTGTTGGGTAGTAGGAGAATAGAATGGAGAGGTAAGAGGGAGAGAGTCGATGAGTTGCCTTAAAGTCAGCAGCTTCTGTTTGATGTGAAGATGAATGAGTAACCACTGGAACTGTTTAAGGAATGGAGAGGTGTTTGGGCAGAATTACATGGTACTGAATTTGTGATCTATGGTCCTTAAGAGGTGTCTGTTATACTGTGCAGGTGAGTCAGATTCTTGAGGGAGGAAAAATATTGAAGACAGGGTGTAGCCAAAGCCCTCATTTCCCACCTCTAGCTGTGCTGACAGTTTATCCCTGTTCTGGACTGAATAAACTGCCATCACCATTGCCACTTTCTGAGATTTCTTACAGGGCTGTTTTGCATGGAGCTGTTCCACTAAGGGAATCCTGGAGGGAACTTCTTGACATTAGTAGGAGTCAGGGTTTATTGCTAAGGAGAAGGGGGGCAACTTCAGCTAATCTCTCACTCTCCTCCTCTTCCCTAATGCTAACAAGATGGCCTGAGAAGATCATGGAGGCAAGTTTCAAGTAAGGCCCCCTCAGAGGAAACATGATTTTAGAAGGGTAGTTGTGAATCAGGTCCTGCCACAACAGTTTCCCTGAAAAGCCTCTAACAGATTTTTTCATTAAAATAATAAAATACTAGGCATAAGATCCATCCTGTGTTGTATTTGTACTGAACAAGGACCTGAACATATGAAAATTGTATTCTCTGGTATAAAACTAAACAAAGGACCACCTTCCTTCCCCTGTTACTACTTGTAGACCAACTAACCCCTTCAATTGCTCATTTCCTTTACATTTCAAGTCCTCACATTCACCTCTAACACCATCTCAGCCACTAGTTGCTGCAATCTATTTCTCTCCCACCCCTGCCTCTGAATTTTTAAGAGGTTTTAACCCCTTTCTCTCCTCCTTACTCTATCTTCCCTCTCTTACACTAATCTTTATGGGCTTCTACATCTATGTTCATAATCCTTAGTCCTAGTCATCTGCTTCTACAATTAGTCAACTCTTCTGATATCTAGCTGCAGCACCTCACTTTAACCGTGCACCATTTGGACACAGTTTGGAGGTCATCTCCAGGTACCTTCTAATCTCAGCTCTGCCATTTGTCAGCTATGTGACTTTGGGCAAGTCATTTAACTTCTCTGTGCCTCAGTTACCTCATCTGTAAAATGGGGATTAAGACTGTGAGCTCCACATGGGACAACCTGATCACCTTGTATCCACCCCCAGCACTTAGAACAGCTTTGCACATACCATCAGTGCTTAACAAATATCATCATTATTATCATCATTATTACTTTCTCATATCTGGTATATTTACCTTTGAAGTATTACTCTCTGACAATTACCTTCCAAACTTCCACCCCACAAAATCATCCTCCAAATTCTGGACCTGCTCCACCTATTTCAAGTCATCACATGTCTTCTGGACTCTCTTCCAGTCTTCTTCTCCCTAGGATCTTGAGTTCATGCTCTTTCCACCAAACCCTCCTCACTAACTCCCAACATTCCAGATCCCTCCATATCCCCAGCAGTAGAATACGCACCACAGCCCACTTTCTTCACTCCTACAATTGTTTATTTTTCCATGATTGACAGAAATCAAATCAATGTTATTTATTGTGTTTACTATGCTCAGAGCACCATACTAAGCCTTTGTAATAATAATGATGGCATTTGTTAAGCGCTTACTATGTGCCAAGCACTGTTCTAAGGTAATCAGTTAGTCCCACATGGGGCTCACAGTCTTAATCCCCATTATATAGATAAGGTCACTGAGGCACAGAGAAGTTAAGTGAATTGCCCAAAGTCACACAGCTAAGTGGCAAAGCTGGAATTAGAACCCATGACCTCTGACTCCCAAGCCCATGCTCTTTTCACTAAGCCATGCTGATTCTCAATACAATACAATATAAAGAAGTAGGTATAGACGATTACAAGGAGCTCAGAGACTAGAGGGGCAAATGGACAATCATTAAAACAAGTTTCAAATGGCTATGTACGTATGTGCTGCAGGGCTGAAGGAGGGGTGAGTATCATAGTGCTTAATGGGATACCAGGTAGTCTTCTGCAAATTTATCATCATCTAATATAACTTCTCACTTTCTTCATAGCCAAATGGAATGGGATCTACTTAGACCTAATCATCCTTAATTTCTTATCTGCTTTAGACACTGATGACCATATACTCCTCTTGGATCTGCTTTCTGACCTCATTTGACAATATGGTATTCAGCCAGTGGTTCTCCTATATTTCCAAGTGTTCTTTCTCAACATCACTTTTCATTTATTCTTCTCTACCTCCCATTCCCTACTGTGGATGTTGCCCAAGTCTTTGTCCCCCTTTACATTTACTCTCTTAGTGAACTCACCTGCTTGCATGGCTTGTTATCCACACAAAGACTTCAAAATCTACATCATTATCTCTGCCTCTCTCTCATGTTAAACAATTTAATGTATCCTATCCTGTTGATGCATGGACATATATAACCACAAGGCTGTCCCATCAGGACTTCACACTCAATACAACTCAATTGGAACCCCTCATTTTCTCTCCCAAGCTTACTCATCTTATTAACTTCCTCATCTTTGTCAACAATACTACCTTGGCTGTCACAGAAATCCCTAACCTCAGTATCATTCTCAAATTCTCTCTATATTTTAGTTCTCAAATTTGGTTAATTACCAAGGCCTATGGGATTTTTCTCTACAACCTCTTACAAATTTGCTTCTTCCCCTTGACCTAAATGACCACCAGCATGAATTTAACTCTTGTCATCTCAAATTTAGACAACTGTATCAGCACTATATCTATTTACTTCAGTATATATTAGAATAGACAGTTCAGATTATCTTCTTAAAATATCAGTCAGCATTTTTAAATAGAGCAGTGAACAGACTCATCTTTTATTACTTTCCTTTGGCTATTCTTCCCCCATATTTCCAGTTTCTTGTATAATTTAAGTTCTCTTGAGTTAATAAATGAATAAATCAGTAGTATGTATGAGCACCTACCCCGTTTGCACAATTTGGGAGAATTGTGATATTACTTGTGGTTCTCAGGCATAAATCAATCAATCTTTCTGATTTATTGAGTGGTTTACTGTATGCAGATCACTGTACTAAACACTTGGGTGAGTACAGTACAGTTGTACAATGTATGAGAAGCAGTGTGGCTTAGGGAAAGAATACGGCCTTGAGAGTCACAGGTCATGGGTTCTAATCCTGGCTCTGCCACATGTCAGCTGTGTGACTTGGGGCAAGTCACATCACTTCTCTGTGCCTCAGTTACCTCATCTGTAAAATGGGGATTAAGACTGTGAGCCCAACATGGGACAACCTTATAACCTTGTATTTACTCCAGTGCTTAGAACAGTGCTTGGCACACAGTAAGCACTTAAGAAATAACATCATTATTATCATCATTATTGTTATTATAGCTTAGAGGTTAACGGGGAGACAGACGTTAAAATAAATTACTGATATGACATTAAGTACAGTGGGGCTGAGAGCAGGGTGAATGTCAGATGCCTAAAAGATACAGATCCAGGTACCTAACTGATGCAGAAGGGATGAGGAAGTAGGGGAAATGAGGACTTCGCCAGGAAAGGCCTCTTGGAAGAGAAGTGATTTTAATTAAGGTTTGAAGGTAGGGAGAGTGGTAGTCTGTCGCATATGAAGAGGGGAGAGAGTTCATGGGCCAAAGGTAGGAGCTAGACAAAGGGTTGGTGTTGAGACAGATAAGATCAAGGTAAAATGAGTAGGTTGGCATTGGAGGAGTGAAGCATGTGGGCTGATTTTATGCAGAATTAAAGCAACAAGGTAAAACAGGGTGAACTGATGAATATTTCAAAGCCACTGGTAAGGAGTATCTCTTTGATGTGGATGTGGTTAGGCAACTTTCGGAGGTTTTTGAGGGGTAGGGAGACATAAAGTGATTTTTTTTAGAAAAATGATTCAGGCAGCAAAGTGAAGCAAGGATGAAGTAGGGAAAGATAAGAAGCAAGGAGGTTAGCAAGGAGACAAGCAGAAATCAAGGTGGGAGAGGATAAGTGCTTGGACAAGCATATTTGGATGGAGAGGAAAGCATGGATTTTAGCTATGTTCTGAAGGTAGACCCGACAGGATTTGGTGACAGATTGAATACATGGGTTTAATGAGAAAGATGAATCAAGGATAACACCAAGGTTATGTGCTTGTGAAGTAGGGAGGTTGGTGGTATTGTCTATGGTAACACAAAAGACAGGGGAAGGACAGGGTCTGGATGGGAAGATGAGTTCTGTTTTGGACTCATTAAATTTGAGGTGTCATTGGGAAGTCAAAGTAAAGAAGTGCAGAAGGCAAGAGGAAATGTGAGCAGAGATTGCGCAAAGTCAGGGCTGAGAGATAGCTTTGGGATTCATCCACATAGAGATAATAGTTGAAGCTGTGGGAAGGAATGGGTATAAAAGGAGACTAAAAGGGGCCCCAGGTCTGAGCTGAGAGGGACTCTCACAGTTTGAGGGTGGGAGGCAGAGGAAAAGTCTGTTGAAAAGGCTAAGAAGGAAAGACAGAGAGGTAAGAGAAGAAACAGGAGACGATATTGTCACTGAAGCCAAAGTTGGAAAATGTTTCCAGGAGAAGGCATTGGTCCAAAGTATCAAAGACAACTGAGAGATTGAGAAAGATTATGGTGCAGTATAGATCATTAGACTTCACAAGAACACTCATTAATGATTTTAGAGAGGGCAGTTTCTGTGGACTGAAGATTGGAGAGGGTGCAGAGTAGAATTGGAGAAAATGAAGTGGAGACAGCAGGTGTAGAGAACTCACTCAGAGAGTTTGGAAAAGAATGGCAGAAGGGAAAATTCCATCCAAAAAAACTCCTGGAGTCACTGGAGTCACTTTAGGAGCACCCAGATGCTGGCCAGCCTCCACTGGATCCTAAAGCCCTTCCATTCTCCCATTGTTCTAATGCAGATTTTGGGAATCTAATAGTTCTCTAAAGTCTCTGCACCACTATTACTACTAGCAATCTACTGCTGAAGCCCAGTTGTCTCCCTGAAGGCATAGAAGTCATCCAGGACTAGCCTAATACTCCTTTTCCAGGACTGACTATGGGAAACTCATGAAGAAAGGGTTTCCACCCTGACAACTGGCTCAAATTCATGTTAATGTATCTTCCCAACTTCCAGCCAGAATTCTTTCTCCACCCCCTACCAAAACCAGAAACTGGGATCTGTGATCTTCAGTAATATTAAGTAATTTCCTAAGAAGGTATCAGTGAAATAAATCAGGTTCAATCTGTGATTCCCTGTATCAAATAATTCCCCCCTCCTCCCCCTCAACACAGCATCCTCTGTACCTCTATACATTCCTGTAAAGGTCCTGGGGCTCATATTCTTTTCATCCTTTCCTTTTCCTCACATCTTCTCTCACTCTCACTGTCTCACTCTCTTCAAGTCATTCAGTCACAGGGTGTTGCTTTTTGCCCTCAGATGCAAAAGGTTTTCGCCTCTAGAATTGTAGCCACCAGACTCTGAAACTCCATGGTATCCTAACACTATTCTAGGATTGTCTCTGATCCCTCCTTGTGCCCTGTTCCTGTCTAGAGTCCGCAGGACAAACCTTTCATTTAGTCATTCAATCGTATATATTGAGCACTTACTGTGTGCAGAGCACTGTACTATGCGCTTGGAATGTACAAATCGGCAACAGATAGAGATAATCTCTGCCCAACAACAGGCTCACAGTCTAAAAGGGGGAGACAGACAACAAAACAAAACAAGTAGTAAGGCATCAATTCCATCCAGATAAATAGAATCATTACATTAAATAGAATCACATCATTAATGAAATAGAATAATAAATAATATATACAAATATACACAAGTGCTATGGAGAGGGGAAGTGGGTAGAGCAGAGGGAGGGAGTAGGGTGAATGGGGAGGGGAGGAGGGAGGGCTCAGTCTGCGAAGGCCTCCTGGGGAAGGTAAACTCTCAGTAGAGCAAATCTACAGCAGCCGGTATCGCCTGTAGGTCTCCCATCCCTGTACTAACCAGGCTGGACCCTGCTTAACTTTTAAGATCAGCCGAGACCAGGCATGTTCAGGGTGGTATGGGGTGTATCCTGCTTTCCTAGGCACATAGCTTGCTTCCTCCTCACCTTTAAGATGGCCAAGGGTCTCCTTCCTGCACTCTCTTCCTGATCCCTCTTCTTCCTCTCCAAATCTTCAGATTTTACATGTACATATGTATACTTCCTCCAGGGAGGGGAAAATGAAGTGACTTCTCCTGGTTTCCTCATCCTTTTCCTAACTGTTGGGGTCAGTGGAACTGATCATCACAGGAGAATAGAGGGAGAAACCAATATAAAGTCATTTTTCAGAAAAGAAATGTATATGTGAGTGAATGTTTCAATAGTACATTATATAAATCAATATGTATAAAAGTGCTACCAATTGTTGGGTGTACTCAAGTGCTGAGATGATGGCATTTGAGAGGATATGACCTGAGTTGTCAGTGAAGCATAGTTGTTGAGAAGCAGCGTTGCCCATTGGAAAGAGCGCAGGTCTGGGAGTCAGAGGACCTGGGTTCTAAACCCAGTTTTGCGACATGTCTGCTGTGTGATTTTGGGCAAGTCACTTAACTTCTCTTTGCTTCAGTCACTTCGTCTGTTAAATGGGGATCAAATTCCACTCCCTCTTACTTAGACTGTGAGCCACATGTGGAACTAGGATTAAGTTTAACTAATTATCTTACATGTACTCCAGTGCTTAGCACAGTGCTTGGCACATAGTAAGCCTTAACAAGTACCATTAAAAAAATAGCATGAGAAAACGAAGCAAGATTCAGAGACAGGATGGCTTATCTTGAGAACAAGCATAACGTTGAAGATGAGGGAATTTCCCATTGTAAACTATAGTTAAGCCTTGAATCCAGTCGGAAAGACATCAAAATGAAGAGTCTGCATAGAGGAATGTACAGGCTTAGTACAGCACAGTAGTCATGTTCCCACTGGGGCACAAGGATAGAAAGTAGTCTGATCAGGAAAGCGCCAGTCACAAACCAGTGAACGGACTGCCAATTTAGACAGTTCGGGAAGGCACGGAAATCATACTTCTTTATTGTTCTCTGTGAGAGTCTTCTCTCCTACAGAAAAAAAAGGGAAAATGGGTATCAAGCTTTAAACCAAATAAAGCCTACCAACATCTTCTTGGTGACAAAAGTTCATGGAATATTTCTTCTAAGAAAATACTTCTGAATTCCTCCCAAGAAAATAGACTAACCAGAAGTAAAGCATAAAATACACTTAACAAGGAGTTATTATAAATGTATTTCTTTTAAGACACATAGGATCTAATACCATTGAGTAATCCTAAAAATGGTGATGGGGAGAGAGGAGGGAGGAGCAAAGAGAGCGAGTCGAGGAAACGCTTAAGGGAGGGGGAGCTGAGGGAAAGGGGGCCTTAATCTGGTAAGGCCTCTTGGAGGAGGTGAGCCTTCAGTAGGGCTTTGAAGAGCAGATGAGTGACTGTCTGGAGGATTTGAGGAGGGACGGCGCTCCAGCCCAGAGGCAGGACATGGGCCAAGGGTCGATGGCCAGACAGGCGATATCAAGGCACATTGAGCAGGTTAGCAAAGATCATGATGACTAGAATTTTAACACATTTGTAGTGGGTGGAGAGAAGATTGAAATAGTTGACTTTTTCTCTCCTTGGATCGCTAATCAATCATAAAGGAACTAGTAGTCAAGAAATACGCTGAAGATTAGTGTTAAGAAGATGTGTTAAGAAGAGTCTGGAAAAAGTCATTCATTCATTCATTCGTATTTATTGAGCGCTTTATGTGTACACAGCACTTTACTAAGAGCTTGGAAAATAGTGTGCTGATGTAACAATTGCCACAAAAATGCACATTGTCAATTCTATGGTGTTTCCAGTGACAGTGTATGGACCCGAAAGCTGGACACTGAAAAAACAGGATAGAAAGAGCATTGATTCTTTTGAAATGTGGTGTTGAAGAAGGGGGAGAGACAGACATTAATATAAATAAATAAGGAACTTGATATGTCCTATTAATAAATTAATTATTATGATATTTGTTAAGCACTTACTATGTGCCAAGCACTGTTCTAAGCCCTGGGGTAGATACAACGTAATCAGGTTGTCCCACATGGGGCTCACAGTCTTAATCCTCATTTTACAGATGAGGTAACTGAGACACAGAGAAATGAAATGACTTACCCAAGATCACATAGACAAGTGGCAGAGCAGGGATTAGAACCCACATCCTCTGACTCCCAAGACAGTGCTCTTTTCACTAAACCAAGTTGCATCTTCAATTCTATTAAAATATGTTGTCACCCTATCTGAAGGCTACATAATTAAGAGTAGAGAAAGTCTGTGAAGCCTGCAATTTGCACCTCACTAAACACCCTTGTTAAATGTATTGCCCTTAGGCTTATCGAGCCATATGGAAAGGCTCCAAGCAAACACCTAAATGTTGACAAACTTTAGGGGTTCGGGAGGGATACCTTCCAAGAGCAGAAAACAGTGGTACCATAATTGGTAGATTAGGCCTATTTCGTTTGGAAGAAGATCCATGTAACGGTCGTCAAGCATAATATAAAGGATGGAGGAAAATGCCTTTTGCTGCTCCTTGCTGTTATCCGAAAGAACAACTGAGTCAGCCCTTGGTTGATGCTGGTCTCAGCCCTTATTTGCCTGCTCACTGTCCTCCCAAGCGAAGGAAAGGAGGCAGCCTGGCGAGGGGACCTTTTGTCCCAGAAAGGTTAAGTGACCTGCCCCAGGTAATACAGCAGACAAATAGCAGAGCTGGGATATGAGAGAAGCAGCGTGGCTCAGTGGAAAGAGCCTGGACTTGGGAGTCAGAGGTCATGGGTTCGAATTCCAGCTCTGCCACTTGTCAGCTGTGTGACTGTGGACAAATCAATTAACTTCTCAGTGCCTCAGTTACCTCATCTGTAAAATGGGGATTAACTGTGAGCCTCCCATGGGACAACCTGATGACCCTGTATCTCCCCCAGCACTTAGAACAATGCTCTGCACATAGCGCTTAACAAATACCACCACTATTATAATCCAGGATTGTTTTACTCCCAGGCCTGTGACCTCTACACTAGGCCATGCTGCTAACTTCAGAATGTTCTAGAAAATAAGAACTTTGCTTTATCTGTGCCTGTTACTGGTGACATTTTCTAACAGATTATGTTCACTTTCTCCCATATTGGCATCGTGGGATCTAAATGGAAGATTGCAAAACAAATTTCTTTCTTTTATACATTTCATATTCAAAGAAGGAGATTGATGCTTAATGTTTTATTGGCTTGTTTAAATATTAATCATCTAGTTTTTCTTTTGAAGTTAACATAGAACAAAATCAGAAGAAAACTGATTTATAGTCTCTGCCCTTAGATTATTATAAGGATATGGAAAGACACTTTTTTTGGTAAAATATCTTCCAGAGATGATATTTACATTTCAATTTTTATTTTACTTAAAATCATATTTAGTTCACTTATGGTACTAAGTGCTTATCATTCAGGAAACTTGCCACATTCTTTGGGAAGCAAAAATGAAAGGAAAGTAGTGTTAGCAATTGGTAATATGCTCTTACATAGGTTTTAACAAAGCAATTGGTAACATGCTCTGGTATTTATTTGTCCTTGTCAGGATTAGAATACTAAAGACCTTGGAAGTGGAGCCTTTTTATGCTTGGTTCATTTTGAAGTGCTATTTTCTGGATCCCCTATAATAATTACTTTTAAACAGCATGATTTTTTTTATATCAATTTTTTATAAAAAATAAAACACTTCACAGGAATTTTAATTCATAACTGTTAATTTAATATAAAAATGTGGAATTTATCTTGTGAATGAGTCAGTATAATTTCAATTTCACAGGTAAAGAAATGGAGATGCAAAACTGATGAAATTGAATCTTTTCTCCCTCCTTCTTAGGCTTTGAGCTCCATGTGGTGAGGATTAGTGGAAGAGCCCGGGCTTGTGAATCATAGGTTGAGGGTTCTAATCCTGACTCGTCACTTGTCAGCTGTGTGACTTTGGGCAAGTCACTTCACTTCTCTGTGCCTCAGTTACCCCATCTGTAAAATGGAGATTAAGACTGTGAGCCCCACATGGGACAACCTGATTTCCTTGTATCTACCCCAGCACTTAGAACAGTGCTTGGCACATATTAAGCACTTAACAAATACCATTATTATTATCATTATTATTATTATTATTATTTATGACAAGGAGTCTGTTCAACTTAATTATTTTGTATCCACTCCTCTGCTTAGTACCATGCTTAACAGATACCATACTATTATTATTGCTATTCTTAGTATTATTTTGCACAAAGTGGAAATACTTTACTATGTACATTTCATTTTATGTATTATTAGTCCTAATGACAATGATGATGATTTTATTTCCTTGGATTGAATCCCTTTTTCTTTCCTCCTGCATTATTTTTATAACTAGAGAAAGAACTTCATTTTTCTCATGGCTAACTGAACAAAGAAATCTCCTTGAGTATCAGTAACTCCAGGTATTCATGGAACCGATAGTAATAATAGTGTATTGTGATCAGCACTTAATTTTAATGGAAGCTTTGACCAAGTTGAAAAGATTATTTTAAATTTAAAATCTGAAATTCCTTTAATTTGTAGCACCAATTATAGGCCCTGAGGATAATACTACTACTATCTATACAAATATGTTTATTTGAATTCATTCAATAGTATTTATTGAGTGTTTATTATGTGCAGAGCACTGTACTAAGCGCTTGGAATGTACAATTCAGCAACAGAGAGAAACAATCCCTGCCCATTGACGGGCTTACAGTCTGATGATCATTCTAGTTTGTATCATTACTCTGTGCATGTTGGTTGCTTCTAACATTTAAGTTATGTACAATTATGAAATATTGAGTTTTCTTTTTTTATTTTCTCCATTCATATGGTAAATCCTTGAGGTGCCAAGTCTATGATGTTCCCATGACAATGTGGAAAAGCTTTGCTGATAATATTCCTAATTGAGGCCAGGCCCCCAGCTCATTCTCCCAGAATGTCCTGATCTTGCTTCTATGCAGTAATAAATGGTGAGGGTAGCTCAATTGTTTATATCAGAGCATGATAAATCCACTGTAACACTAAGAGTGTGACTAAAATTTTCAGAAACTCCAGTTATCCATCCTTACTTCTACTGGATGAAAAATTTGAGTATTGAGCAACTGTAATCATTTACGTACTCCATGTTTGTTCCCATGTTTGTTTGTTTTGTGTGTCTTAGAATCGTAACTTTGGAAAGACCGGGCCCCACCTTCTTAAACTATCTATGGCAGGTGATTATTCTATTTTTAATCACTCTTATAGTTAAGACATTCCTTCCTCTAGATATCAAACTGTATCTTTCTAAAATTTAAGATCTTTCTTTGTGGGTAAGGACTACTGAAAAACTTTATTATCATATTAATCCTTCATGTCCTAAAAAAGTTATTAGATAATATTATCATTTAGAAGGCAGAGGATGGGCCAGTAACTCATATGTAGTTTACCTACCACAAAGTGGATTACTATCACGGATAGATGCTTAATAAATTACACTGTTGATGACACCATTGCACAAAAAATTAAAATAAAATAGAATTTGAGATTCCAAAGTTTTACTTCAATGGGTTCCACAAACACTATACGAAATGTCTGAGGATTTATTTAAAAAATCAATTTTAGAATGAAACTGATAAATATCAATGACATTCAAATTATTTAAAAAGTAAATGTAGTGTGAAACAATTTATATGGTGTTAAATTACACAAAAATGAATATTTGTATTGATTTTAGGTGGTAGGAGTATCCTGGTAGAAATGTTTTGTATATATATATGAGAATAAGGTTTGTTCAAATGAATCAATGAGAAATGACTTGTGAGTCCAGATTTATGACATTTATACTAGCAAAGTGATGTGGAAAATTGAGACACTCATCTTTATAATTAAGGCCAAAGATGCTTTTAAGGTAAAAGCCATCTTTTTAACTTGAGATAGTCATACTATTTCCTCTGTTCCTCAGTTCGCTTTGCTAGTAGCCTGGACCTAAATCAGTCTTCTGAGGAAGACAGAAAGTGAATCTATATCATGTTTATGTCACAGCATAACTCGTAGGTTTAAAGAAGCTGTCCTTGTTTTTCCAAGGCTGCTGCAGCTGCCTCAGAAAGCCATAACATAATATAGAAAGGCTCACCCAATTGTTTAAAAGCAAGACTAAGAATTTTATGTGGGTTTTATTGATTAGATTTTGTTTACTGCCATGGGATATGCCCTTATTAAAGGTACGAGGAAAGGAAGGAATTCAACTGGACTTGTTGACTCGGGACTTCTGAAGTTTTTAAAGCAATGCTGGGGGTTTTTTTGCTGGGTTTTTTTTTTTAATTATATGTCTAAAGCATAGTAGGGATTTAATGTACTGCTAGGAATGAGGTACAGATAGACTGCTCAAATTCTTAACAGAAAAGCCAATGAAGAATATAGGTAAGAAATGAAAGAAATGAATTACAAAACCTTCCACAGTAACCCCAAACCAATTTTATTTTAGCACACATGCAAGGATTCATAAAGGAAGTAATTATATTTTCCTTTGTAAGTTAGTATGTTTACATGCAGCTTCAAACATCATTTATTTTTTCTTATTTCAATGATGTTACCAAAGGTTTTCAGCCCTAAATCCCAGTGGAAAGAGCCAATAGGTTCACTCTAGGAGTGACTGGACTCCTCCTAGTCATCACAGTACCCTCAATAATGGTTCATTCATTCATTCATTCATTCAGTCAGTCAGTCAGTCAGTCATATTTATTGAACACTTACTGTTTACAGAGCCCTGTACTAAGCAATTTGATATACAATTCAGCAATTAATGCTGAAATAGCATGGCATAGTGGATAGAGCCTGGGCCTGGGAGACAAAAGGTCCTGGATCCTAATCCCAGATCTGCCACCTGCCTGCTATGTAACCTTGGGCAAGTCACTTAACTTCTGAGTGCCTCAGTTACCTCATCTGTAAAATGAGGACTGAGACTGTGAGCCCCACGTGGGACAGGGACTGTGTCCAACCCAATTTGCTTGTATCCATCCCAGCATTTAGTACAGAGCCTGGCATATAGTAAGGTCTTAACAAATACCCTAATTATTATTATTACTGTAAGCTTAATATGGGACAGGAAGTGTGACCAACCCAATTACCTTGTAACTACTCCAGTACTTAGTACATATAGCAAGCATTTAATAAATACCAGAATTATTATTATTATTACCTTTCCCAGACCTCAGCATGTATATCTGGGACACGGAGTCCAGGAATAAAGTTCCTTGAAAGATATTGGAAAACAGGATGACAGAGAAGAAAAAAACATTCCCTCCATGCTTAGTCTGCATTTTGAAACCTTTCACGCCTTCTCTTTTCATGGAGTCATGCCACCACCCCTGCAGTTTTAATGTCATGCTCCACATTTAAGAAGGAGTGCGTGTTCCCTAAATCCTGGTCTTGGCTACTGGCACCTGGATGAGGGTGGATTCTAGAGATAAAAATAAGTCTAAACCATAGACTGTAGGAATGTAGACTCTAGCCAGTAAGCTTCTTCTGATAAGGGATTTTTATACCAACTCCCTTGCATTGTACTATCCCAAGCATGTAGTACAGTGGCCTGCAAACAATAGGCACTCAATAAATGCCACTGATTGATTAAGTCGAGGAGTGCTAAAATCTTGAATGCAATTTCATTTTCCCTCTCCCCATCCTTACAAATATACAACTCAACTGGAAAATCCCACATCTACAAACACAGACATGTTCATGTATACCCTATCCTAAAAAAACCCTCCCTTGACCCCACAACTCCCTCCATTTATTGCCCTATTTCCCTCCTGCCATTTCTCTCCATACTCCTTGAGAGAGTTGTCTATACCCACTGTCTCCAGTTGTTCTCTTCCAATTCTCTCCTTGATTCTCTCCAATCTAGCTTTCTCCCACTCTCTCCATGGAAAAGGTCTACTTTAAGATCACCAATGACCTTCTTAATTGCAAAATCCAACATTGTCTACCATACCCTCATCCTCCTTGATCATTCAGCTGTGTTCAACACTGTACCAACCCCTTCCTCTGGAAACATTATCTAACCTTGCTTCAGTGACCCTGTCCTCTCCTGGTTCTCCTCCTATCTCTCTAACTATACCTTCTCCATATTTTTTGTAGATTCCTCCTCTGCCTCCCATTCTGTAACTGGGGGATTCCTTCAAGGCTCAGTCCTGGGTCCTCTTCTATTCTCCATCTACAGACCCAATACCTTGGAAAATTCATTCACTCTAATTCACTCTAATTGTTTCAACTACCTCAGCTAATTCTTAAATCTACATCTTCAGCCCTGACCTTATCCACAGTCTCACATTTTCTCCTGGCTTTTGTACATTTCCAGTAGATACTACCCTCTGCTATATGGATCATTTTCTAAAAAGAAAAAATAAATAAAATTTAATCAGTGTCATCTCCCCACTCCTCAAAAACCTCCAACTACCCCTGTATCAATCAGAAATTCCTTAGCATCAGCTTTAAAGCATTCAATCAGCTTCCCCCCATTACATCACTTCATTGATTAATTTCATACTGTAACCTAGTCTATATGCTTTGGTCCTCTAATGCCGACTTACTCAATATATCCCGAACTCATCTATTTTGCCACTGACCCCTTGCGTACATCTTCCCTTTTGCCCAAGACTCTCTTCTCCTCTGTATATGATAGACCACCACTCTTCCCACCTTCAAGGTCTTATTCAATAATTTAATCAAGAAATCATATTCATTGAGCGCTTTCTGTGTGCAGAGCACTGTATTAAGTGTATTAAGAGCACTAAGTGCTTGGGGGAGTACAATATGACAATGTATCACATTACATCTCCTCCAAGAGGTTTTACCCAACTAAGCCCTTTCCTTTCTGCATCTCTACACACTTGGCTCTGTACTGTTTAAGCACTTGATATTCACCCCACCTTCAGCCCCACAAGCACTCATGTACATGTTTGTAATTCATTTATTTATGTTAATGTTGTCTCCTCCCCTATATTGTATGTTCCTTATGAGAAGGGAATGTGCCTATCAACTCTATTGTGTTACTAATGCTTAGTATGTTACTCTGTTCACAGTAAGAGCTCAGTACATACCTGTGATTGGACATACAAAAGAGTGTTGTCACACAGATGCAGATACCAGACTACAGTGCAGCAGCACAAGTATTCAGCATATGGCTCTCTATTGAATATTAATTCCTAAAAACCTCAGCACTTATTTCTTTTCTCATCAGTGGAAAATCCCTTATATTTTGTGTCCTGGATCAATTTATACTATCTTTTTCTGACTAGGAATAAAATTGTTGGCAGGATAAGGCATGGTATCATGCACTTTGCTTCTTTAAAATGTAACTACCCTAGTGAAGTGCATAAGGAATAGCTTCAAGAATCTACTTTGCTTTGAGTAATCCAAAATAGATTACTAGAGGGAAAGTCAGGGTTGAATGGAGCGAAGCTAGGGAGGTTAGATGATGCATCCCTAAACTTTAGGATGATATCAAGGAAGGTAAGAATTATAATGATCCTCCAAAAATCCTATGTAACTGCCAGAAACAATACTCATATGCCTGAGATCCCCTGTTATTGTTTCAATTTTATATAAAGCTATGTAGAAAAAATTCATAGTGTCATAAAATGGAAACAATTACATGAGATCTCGGACATATGAGTATTCATTCAAGAGCATTTATTAAGTGCTTACTATGTGCAGAGCACTGTACTAAGCACTTGGAATGTACAATTTGGCAATAGATAGAGACAATCCCTGCCCATTGACAGGCTCACAATCTAATCAACGGGCTCAGAGTCTAATCGCGTATTGTTTCTGACAGGTACATAGGATATATATATATTGATTGAGTTAATATCTCTCTCTCTCTCTCTCTCTCTCTCTATATATATATATATATATATATATATATCTTATTAACTCAATGAAAGCTACAGCTATCTAACCTTTCTAACTTTTACCAAAGATTTTGATGACTCTATCTTCCATAGCCAGTCCCTGAGACATTTTACTCTGAACAAGCATACTGAGACTATAAACTATTTGGAAATAAGAATTCGATATTTAATTATCAGTGTTGCATCCTAAGAGTATTATAATCAAAAGGGAGAATTTAACATTGCACCTATATACACAATAGAGAAATGCTGGCACTAGAATCCTTTCAAAAATCAATAATAGAGTTCTTTTTAGGAATATTACATTGTGTGAATGGTCAAAGGTTCCAGGCTCCTTTTGAAAACTAATTCACACCATCTCAAATAAGACCAAATGGAAAAAGAATATTGCATCCACAGTTCAATAAACCCAGATTATGAAAAAATGAACAGTAATCATTCTTGGACTTTTAATGGTACAAAAATAACTGTGTTCAATGCACTGATCTTGAACATATTAATGTGTTTTTTTTTAAGTTCAGCATAAAGAGGTGGGTGGGAAACTCTCCTACAAGTGTGTTTGAGATGGGTGAGGAAATCCCTTTACCCAAGGGACAAATCCACCGCATGTCTATTTTTACAATGTTGCTGATATTCTCCGTAGCCAGTAAGCTCCTGGTGGGCAGGAATTGTGTCTACCGATTCTGTTGTCTTGTACTTTCCCAAATGCTTAATACAGTGCTCTGCACAGAGTAAGGATTCAATAAATACTGTTGATTGATTTATGTACTCTAAAATAGTATCTGGGACTTGTGCAAAGTGGAGAAACTTGGATAAAGATAGTGTAGAAAGTACATCAATTTAGGTCCAGATTATTTAGATGCTGAAAACACAGGACTGATATGTAGTAATCCAATTCATAAACATTCATTCAGTTGTATTTATTGAGCACTTACCATGTGAAAAGCACTGTACTAAGTTCTTGGGAGAGCACAACAATAAACAGATGCCTTCACTGCCCACAACGAGTTTAGAGGCTACAGGGGGAGAGGCAAATATGAATAAATAAATTACAGATGTGTACATAAGTGTTGTGAGGCTGGGAGCAGGGAAGAATAAAGGGAACAAGTAAGGGTGAGGCAGATGGGAGTTGGAGAAAAGGAAAGATGACTTAGTCAGGAAAGGCAACTTGGAGGAGATATGCCTTCAGTAAGGCTTTGAAGAGGGGGAAGAGTTACTTTTTGTCAGATTTGGGAAGGGAAGGTGTTCCAGGCCAGAGACAAGACATGAGCAAGGGTTCGGTGGCAAGATAAGTGAGATGGAGGCACAGTGAGAAGGTTAGCATTAGAGGAGTGAAGTGTGTGGGCTGGGTTGTAGTAGGAGAGTAGCAAGGTGAGGAAGGAAGGGCAAGGTGATTGAGTGCTTTAAAGCTAATGGTGAGAAGTTTTTTGTTTGATGTGGAGCTGGATGGGCAACCACTGGAATTTTTTGAGAAGTGGGATGATGTGTCCTGGACATTTTTGTAGAGAAAGGATCAGGCCAGCAGAGTGAAGTATGGACTGGAGGTTAGGAGTTCAGCAAGGAGGCTGATGCAGTAATCCAGGTAGGATAGGATGAGTGATTGAATTAACATGGTAGCACTTTGGATACAGAGGAAAAGACAGATATTATGATGTTGTGAAGGTGACCGGAAGGATGGTGGTGCTGTCAGGGGAAGGAAAGGTTTTGGGTGGGAAGATGAGTTATTTTTTTGGACATGTTAAGCTTGAGGTGACAGGAGGCTATCCAAGGAGAGATGTCTTGAAGGCAAGAGGAAATGCCAGACTGCAGAGAGGGAGAGATCAGTGCTGGGGATGTAGATTTCTGTTTATGTGGATAAGGTATGGAAATATTATTTGTTCAGGAAAGTTGTTTGATTCCCCTCAAAGTTCCTGCTATTCTACCTCCAATATTCCTGAAACAATATGGTAAATAGGACAGAAAAGATTTGGCAATATTCAGACTGATGAAATGTTAAAAGAAGTTACACTTCAGTCAGTCAGTGGCTTTTATTGAGTACTTACTGAGTGCAGGCACGATACTAAGCACTTGGTTAAGTACAATGCAATAGAATTGGTAGACATGATTTCTTCCATCAGGGAGCTTACAAGATGTAGAAATATTCAGAGTGATCAAGACAGAGGTTAAACACTCTCCTTCAGCCAAGAGCACATTGGTGCCAGAGGGAATAGAGAGTCAAGAAAAGGGAGTATGCAGAGAAGTATGTAGAGTGTCATCCTTTCATCTAATGCCTTTTCATGAATTTTGAAACATCTGGAAGAATGTATATATTACAGCTCGTATTTTGAAGATTTTATTGATAAGATGGGGACACCCTCTACAA
The DNA here is from genome assembly GCF_004115215.2 of Ornithorhynchus anatinus. NCBI lineage: Eukaryota > Metazoa > Chordata > Mammalia > Monotremata > Ornithorhynchidae > Ornithorhynchus > Ornithorhynchus anatinus. The sequence continues at coordinate 116,888,711 of NC_041729.1, forward strand.
TACTAAAATTTAGTATTTTTGTGAATAAAAATTCTGCTCAATATAATGCATTTGTAAATAAAATTGAATAAATGTCTTAAACCTGGTCTGAAAAATATGTATATAGAATTTTAAAATGTATTTAAACCACAGGTCTGTAAACTACATCACTCACTGGGATAATGAGCCCTTTTTCGCTAGCTAGTCAGTCCTGTTAGTATTTGTTGAATATTTCATTTTCTGCATATTAATTTTTTTAAAAAAATAAAACAATTTCATAAGATATTACATATTTTCATTAGTGGTAATTATTTAGAAAATAATGAAAATGTCCAACTGAACTTTTATTTTCTCCTTGCTTGAGGAATGTACTTATTTCCCCTGTAAATTGCCTCCAATCCTCCAACTTAATAGGGAACCTTTTAAAAAAGGAGCAAACAAGGGAGAAGATTTGGAATAAAGTAGAAACACAGGGCCTATATATTTCTACAGTTTTTTGCAAAGTGTTATGAAGTTGCAGTTTCTTCTAGAACAGTGCTCGGCACATAGTAAGCGCTTAACAAATACCAACATTATTATTATTATTATTATTTTAAACATTAACCAGTATTCATTAAAAAATCAAACATTATTTCTAAGGCTAAAAACTCTAGCTAACAATAGGTTTAAGTTTTACTATCTTTGAAGATAAAAGAAGTTACTAATTCACACGTTTTTCTTACATTGTATTGATTATTGCAAAGCATTTCTCATCCTACTTACTTTGTTAATTAGCTTCGCTAAAGTCAAAATTGTATTAACATTGTCTGTAAAATTTGAGAACACACAAAGCACACCTACCATCTTGATCAGTTTTATCATAGTCATCTTCATGCCACAAGAAATATTACCAAAATATCTCCTTCTACTAATATTTATACTCTGCTCATTGTAGCTTGTCTCAGCAAGATTGGTTTGATGCAGCGTCACTGAGATAAAGGACTACTTGGTGCAAAATAGTGATTTCACCATCAGTACCTCAGATAAAAGTGAGACATTCAGAAACCTGCATCAAATAAAGCAACATGGACCCACAAGTGATGGGATGCCCAAAGGGAAGCTTATCACAAACCCAAAATTTTCTATTGCTAAGGCCATTATGACCCTATTCATGCCATCATACAGTCAGGGCTGGACTAATTCAAAGGCTCTTGAGTCTTATGCCCTGGACATCCCACTAAAGATAGCTCAGCAGGATTAGAAGTCCTGACCCTCCATTTTATTGTGTTACTACTATAATAAAGTAAAATTAAGTATTGCTAAGCAAAGGCCCATATGGGTCCCAGTACCACACAAGCTTCTACACCCACCTTCTTCCCACCTTCACTTCCGATGAGTTACAGTCACTGCCACCACAATCTTCCACCCTCACCATGCCACAACCACTGCCACCTCCTCAATCTCCCTCTCCCTGTGCCTAGGCCACTGTAAACATTGACACCAGCATTTCCCAGTCCTAAAGAACACTTGGATTGTGGAGAAGGTGAGTGTGTATTTTATTCATTTATTTTTTAAAGTTTCGAAGCTGTGGAGAGATGTGGTCTGGGGAGTTGGAAGGAAGGAAGAGTTAAACTGGATGGAAATGTATGTCATGATGTGATGTTGCAATCATACTGCACTACATATGATGTAACCATGCACAGTACCATGTAAAATGTCATCTATCATATGGGGACTCAAAAGAACACATGAGCCCAGGCCTAAACTTTTGGAAACTTGCTCCTTCAGTATGGTAGTTCTAAAAAGGACAAAATGCTCCAATCTCGTCAACGAAAATAGTAGTAATGGCATTTATTAAGTTCTTACTATGCACCAAGCACTGAAATAAATGCTGGGAAATAAATACATGGATGAGATAAAGATGTAGCCCCTGGTCCACAAGGGGCTCACAATCTAAGAATGTGATGGCAAGGGGATCGGGAACACACATGTAAGGAAAAGCAAACAAAAATACAGAAGACGAATTCAGTAAGCATCAGGATTTCACCTCACAGCTCAAGATTACCAATCAATGAATTAATCAATCAGTGGTATTTATTGATTAACTTACTGTGCACAGAGCATTATATTAAGTGTTTAGGAGAGTATAACAGAATTTGCAAGCTGACAAGAACCTTACAGTCTAGAGTCACAGAAGTCACAGCTGCATCCACGTCTGTGACCTCTCAACATTCTAAAAGTTGGAAAGTTATGCTGTGCTATTTGACCCCTTCCTGGGCAGAAGCAGGGGGGCCAGTGGAATCCCCAGTGGCAGGAAGTCAGTTTTTCTCCTTCAGGTGGGGTTGCAGAGGTTGGGTGTAAGGGGAATGGTAAAAGTCTGTTGAAAAGGGAGTCCTGAAGAGAGAGCAAGAATATTCAAATGCTCTTCTCAGTATTCCTTCTACTATTAAAGCAGAATGATTAGGGAGGGCACAGGACCAAGCAGAGCCTGAAAAAGGAAAAGCACCTGACATGTCATACCTGCTGAGATCTACAGAAACAGCGTTGTTTAGTGGAAAGAGCACAGACCTGGGACTCAGAGGTCATGGGTTCTAACGCCGGCTCCGCCACTTATCAGCTGTGTGACTTTGGGCAAGTCACTTAACTTCTCTGTGCCTCAGTTGCCCCATTTGTAAAATGGGGATTAAGACTATGAGCCCAACGTGGGACAACCTGATAACCTTGTATATACCCCAGTGCTTAGAACAGTGCTTGGCACATAGTAAGTGCTTAACAAATACCATTATTATCATTATTATTATTATTACAGACTCAAACACTTTTGTACAGTGGTCTGCACGTACTAAAGCACTCAATATATTTCATTGATTGAAATATTTATACAAGTCCATTCTCACCACTGGACCATTGTGGAAAAGCCACAGGATCTCAAAGATGCCACCAAAAGCTACTGTTGAATTGGCTACTAAAGAATTTCATCAAGTGTGCGGCTTCTGGGATTACAAGGAGAATTTAGACCAGAGCCTGGCCCATTGAACACAATCTTTGTTATACATCACATACAGAAAAATTGCAGAGAACAACATACAGTCTTCATAAATTTTATGAAGGCACTTTTGACCATATGTAGAACTGGGTTATGGAAATGACTTTGTAAATTTGGCTCCCCTGAAAAGTTTATCAAGGTTTTGAGACTGTATTTTGAGGGCATGGCTGTCTAGCTCAGAGCAGAGGGTGCCCTTTCTGATCCATTCTCCATTACTAATGGAGTAAAACAAGGATGAAAAGTTAGTCTTGATCAGTTTATTCTATGAGGTCAAACTAGAAGTTGCAACAAGAGCCCTGAATTAGAAAATGGTTTCATAACTTTGGTAACTCTTCCATCTCAACAAACTTTAGCATTATCCAATGTCCTAGTCAATCAAGAAGTGCCATAAGTAGATGACTGCCCCCCAGAAGTACACACTCAAGACATGCAGATGACTACAAACTATCTCACCTAATCAGCAGGCCTTATACACCTTGGCACTAAGTTCATAGAAAACTGAGTACTGTATCAGCCTACATCATGGAAGCCATGGACAGAAACAAAAATGTGTATTAGCAAACAGAGCTAAATACTGTCACCAAACTCTATTACCAAATTTGGGAGACAGTCAGAGTGTGGTAACAGCATAGTATCTAAACCAATGGGAAGTCAACTGAGTGTTGCCCATCTTTCTGTAGTACTGTAGGACATGGACCCCACAATGCACCACATCCTGCAATCACACTTGAGCAATTACAGCTGTATCATTTATGGGCTTTTCTCATCAACATATAATAATAGTAATAATAATAATGGTATTTGTTAAGTGCTTACTATGTGCCAGGCTAAGCACTGGGGTGGGTACAAAACAAACTGGATTGGACACAGTCCTTGTCCCACATGGGGTTCACAGTCTCAATCTTCATTTTACAGCTGAGGTAACTGAGCCACAGAGAAGCAAAGTGACTTGCCTAGGGTCACACAGCAGACAAGTAGCAAAGATGGGATTAGACCCAGGTTCTCTGACTTCTAGGTCTTTCCACTAGTCCAATGGGGTTCTGGTATCCTAGTATCAAAGTATGCTCACCTCCACTCAGCTACACTGGGTGGAATACGTAAGGAGAATGCACGGCAGCAAGGTACCCACAAAACTACCAATGCATACCACTTAAAATGAAAATAACTTTAGATAATAATTCCAGTCATTTCATTCATTCAATAGTATCTATCGAGCACTTACTATGTGCAGAGCACTGTACTAAGTGCTTGGAATGTACAAATTGGCAACAGATAGAGACAGTCCCTGCCCATTAATGGGCTTACAGTCTAATCGGACTGTCATTTGTCTAATTTGTCATTGTCTAATCGGACTGTCTTATAGTCATTTGGCGCACACATACATGAATTTCATTGTCAATATCTTTTTCAAATAATTCAGAATTTTCCTGAATTTGAATTCTATAAATTACTGCAGAAGCATGATTAGTGGGCATGAGAGTCACCGCACAAACCACTTTCCCAACAATCAAGGCTACAAACAAGTTTTTGGTCTTTGGGGATTGAGTCTCTTCTGTCATTTTCAAGGAGCAATTAGTTTTCAATGAATAAATCTCAGTGCCTTTATGCATCCTCTCATGTAATTATTTTAAAATATAATTTCCCTTATAGAGGACAGAAATAGGCTATGTACTCAAGAGTATGCATTCTTTCTTAATAATTTGTCATTGTGTACACTCAGTTCACTCAATAGGTTAAAAATAGTGTTTATATATCAAAAGTGCTTATATTTGAAAGGATGCCTTTTTGAAGCAATCAGTGCACACTTCATATATTTATTATAAAGTAGGAAACAAGTCATAAATTGTTTCATTTTTGGTTTCCAGTATTCCAGTGAATACTTTTAGCCTATTAGTTTCTGCATGGTATAAGGTTTACTATGATATTTATTATACCAAATTATCTGATTAGATTACCTTCAGTAGCTAAAATCTTCATGTTCTCATGGACTGGAATTGCTAATTTTTTTCTATCGTCTGTAGCATTTTAGCTTCTTGTTCAGACTTCAATAATTTTACCATCATTTCAGAGATGATTTTATGCTTAAATAATGCAATTTAGCATATTAGGAACAGTAATCTTCTGAGCTGAACATTTTTCTTTTCTTACTCCTTTAGAAGAGATTGCTTCTATGTTTTTCCCAGTGGTGAACATAAATATGTTAAATTATTGTGGAGATTATGATTTTCCATTTTGGTCCCCAACATATCTTGATTGTTTTCTAAGTCACAAAATAAACTGAAAGAGACTAGAATTGTTGCACAAATATGTTTCACTCTGGTGGGGAATATGCCAGGCAGTGCACCATTATCTGTTCTACAACTCCCCTGTTCTCACTGAATGTCTTCTGACACTCTGCTTCCTCTAGATTGTAAGGTCTTTGTAAGCAGGGTACATGACTTCCAACTCTGTTATATTGTCCTCTCCCAACCACTTAGTACAATGAGCTGCACACAGTAAACCCTCAATAAATGCCATAGATTGATCAGGTTTAAAAACTTCTAACATCAAAACCCTGCCAACTCTTTATGGGATAAAACAGTTGACCATTTGAAGAGAAAATCTCATTAATGGTAGAAATATTTGCAGTCTCATTGTCAATGCCATTAAACAGAGATATAGGCATCCATCCCAGTTCTAACCAGCAAGAACTCAAGTGACAGTTCAGCTCAGCTAACAGCCTCATGGCAATTTTCTATTGTGAGATTGATACCCCCCTACTTTTTTGTTTGTTTGTTTCTCAAACAGTATTAAATAATAGTAGATGCCTTTTCCCTCCAATGCCTATTCTCTAAATTTTCTGGATTTTCTGGAGTAAATATTATTATTTCTGACTGCATCACCAAGTTGTTTCTCTAGAATAGGGATGTTTAAGAGCCAAAGTCAAGCCATATGAGCCCTTAAATATTTGTGGGAAAGGTCTGTGGGAGGTTATCAACTCTTCTGAACTCTCCCATATTGCCCAATCCACCAGCTCTTCCTCAGCTTTTAGCTTTACTGGTGGACCAAGTTGACCTAAGATAAATGGAAAATCCCTCAAGCCTCTTATTGTTAAATGGAGGAATAGAGAAGACCAAACTGTGGCGATCTCTCCTTTTCTTCATACCCCTCCTCCTTCATACTGCTGTGCCACAACTCCTGCTCATAAGCAGGTGATATCCTTTCCTCTCCATCCAAGCTACTACCATGTTAATACAAACATTTTTACTATCACACCTTGATTATATTTCAACCTCTTTGCTGATCTCCCTGCCTCTTGTCTCTCCCTACTCCAGTCCGGACTACACTTTGCTGCCTGGATCATTTTTCTCCAAAAAATTTCGACCCATGTTTCCCCACTCCTCAAGAACCTCTCTTGGTTGCCCATCTGTCTCAGTATCAAAAAGAAATTCCTTACCATATTTAAAGCACACAGTCCCTTTGCCCCCTTGATACTGTCCTATTGCAACTCAGTCCATACACTTCGCTCCTCTAATGCTAACCTTCTCACTATATTTTGCTGTTGACCTCTTGCCCATGTCCTGCCTCTGGCCTGGAGCTCTTTCCCTCTTCATATCCAACAGACAATTGGTCTCTCCCTCTTCAAAGCTTTATTGAAGGCACATCTCTTCCAAGAAGCCTTCCATAACTAAGCCTCTTTTCCTTTTCTCCCACTCCCATCTGTAACACCCTGACTTGCTACATTTATTCATTCCACTTCCCAGTCCCACAGCCCCCCTTTAAATAGCTGCATTTATTTATTTATATTAACATCTATATTCCCCTCTAGATTGTAAACTCGATGCGGGAAGGGAATGGGTCAGTTATATGGTGATAGTTGTACTCTCCCAAGCACTTAGTACAGTGCTCTGCACACAAGAAATGCTCAATAAATATGTTGATTGATTGATTGCTGGATCTATACCAGAGAAGCTGTTTCCCAAAGGTCAACTCAAAAGACATCATTTCCTTGACAAGGTTTGTGATATTGTGGATGTTTGGATCATGAAGTTCTCATATAATTAGTAGTATTTTTGAGCACTTATTGTGATTCATAGTATTTTTGAGCCCTTATTGTGTTCAGAGCATTGTATTAAGTGCTTGGGAGAATACAGTACAATGGAGCTGGTAGACACAATGGAGCTGGTAGATACAATCTCTACCCTCAAGGAGTATTCAATTTAGTTGAGGAGACAGACATTAAAATAAATTACAGATAGGAGAAGCAAAAGAGTACAGAGATATCAATATCTATATCATCTACATCTATAGCTCTATATCCATAGATAGAGCTATAGATATATATGTGCTGTGGGATTGAGTTTTAAGTGTCTCGAGGTACAGACCCAAGTGCATAGGTGACACAAGAGAGAGGAAGAGTAAGGTAGATCTCTTGGATGAAATATGATTTTAGTAAGGTTTTGACGATGGAAAAACTGGTGGTCTTCAAATGAAGGAACAGGGAGCTCCAGGCAGAAGAAGAGACTTGAGCAAGGAGTCGATGGTGTAAGAAAGATGAAATAAAGGTACAGAAATAGGTTGGTATTAGAGGAGTGATGTGGCTGGATTGTAGTAGGAAAGGAGTGAGATTAGGTAGATGGAGTACCTTACCTTAAAGCCAGTGGTAAGAAGATTGGTTATATTTAATGCGGAGATGGATGGAAAACTACTAAAGGCCTTTGAGGAGTAGAGAGATGTGGGCAGAGCAATAGTTTGAAAAATGATCTGCACAGCAGAGAGAAATGTGGACTGGAGGGGGGAGAGATTATGGGCAGGGATGTTAGTGAAGAGGCTGCTACTGTAGTTGAAAAGGACTTTTAACAACTGCTTGGACCAGCATGATAGCAGTTTGGATGGTGGAAAGCGGGCCTATTCCAGAGATGTTGTCAAAGTAGAAATGACAGGATTGTATGACAGACTAAAAATGTGGGTTGAATGAGAGGAAGTCTTCCAAGGTTCTCATATCTACTTTAGGGAACCCCTTTGGAAGGCTAATGTGTAATTGCTTCTAAATAATTTTATCTATTATTACATTTTATAAAGTGGGATCAGACATATTAGACTAGAAGTCCTAGAGATCAATGATGCATAAAATAAAGACAACTTTGAAAAAAAAAAATTTTTTGTATTTATTATTTACAATTTTTCAGTGCTTGTAACAGGCAAAGAGAATCTAATTTTGAGCATCCTAGGTTATGTTATGTATGTTTGTAGTTTTATTCAGCATAGTGAATTTTAATTTGAATCCTTACATGTTAAAACATGAATATAGTCTTAATATTGTATGTCATACTTTCATTTTCAATCCAGTTAAATCAAGTGCTCTCATAAAGCCAGTTAAAAAGGTAATAGTAAACACTTCCTAACTAAAAAAAAATCTAAATAGTGTATTCAAAATATCCAGTCATATTTGATATGACAAACAAAGTATCTTACAATGACTGTGTAAACACAGAGTTAAGTGAGGGCTGATTTGGTGTTTGATAGAAGAATGAAGTCATTTGAAGTACATGTGGTACATCTGAAAGGAACAAAATTATACAAAATAAAGCTGTCATTATTGTTGATGACTAAGAAGCAGGTTGCGATAAAAACTGTAGAACAATCAATGACATACACGGAAGGGATGTGTAGGTGGAGCCAGGTTTGGAATTTAATACAGGAGGAAATATTTTCCTATCCCTAAGAGCATGTAGGTCTTTATTTTTGCTTATCATTTGATTTGATATAGACTTTTTAATATTTTTTCTTTTTTTTCCTCTTCAATTCTTCCTTAATTGCTCATGAATCCATCTTTTGAGCTAGATTCATCAGGTTTCCTTCTAAGGAATGACACTCCCATATAAAAAAATAATAAGCCTAGATAGTTTTTCAGAGGCTGACACTAGATGAGCAGAGTGTGCAGGCTGGGCTGTAGTAGGAAATCAGTGAGGTAAAATAGGAGTAGTCAAGATACTCGAGTCCCTAAAGCCAATTGAAAAAAGTTTCTGTTTGATGTGGAGGTGGGTGGATAACCATTGTAGGCTCTTGAGGAGTGGGGAGACATTGACTGAATTTTTTTTAAATTTTCCTTTAGAAAAATTACCCAGGAAGAAATGAAGTTTGAATAATAATGTTGGTATTTGTTAAGCACTTACTATGTGCAGAGCACTGTTCTAAGCACTGGGGTGGATACAGGGTAATCAGGTTGTCCCACATGAGGCTCACAGTCCTAATCCCCATTTTACAGATGAGGTAACTGAGGCACAGATAAGTTAAGTGACTTGCCCACAGTCACACAGCTGACAAGCGGCGGAGCCGGAATTCGAACCCATGAGCTATGACTCCCAAACCCAGGCTTTTTCCACTGAGCCACGCTGCTTCTCTATGAACTGAAGTGGTAAGAGACAGAGGCAGGGTGGTCAATGAGGAGGCAGATGCAGCAGTCAAGATGGGATAGGATAAGTGCTTGGATCAGTATAATAGTAATATGGAAAGGATAGATTTTAGTGAAGCTATGAAAGTAGAACTCATGGGATTTGGGTGAAAAATTGAATATATGGAATGTATGAGAGAGATATTGAGGATAATGCCAAGGTTACAGGCTTGTGAGATATGAAGGATAATGGTATTGTCTACAGTGATGGGAAAGCCAGGGGAAGAAGAGGGTATGCGTGGGAAGATACCCAAGTAGTCATCCTGAGACATTCATTGTTGGGTTTCTGAAGATTCAGCAGTGGACGTTTATGACCTCTTAGTGTCTGAGAAGCTCTATTTAAGAATGTAATAATAATGTTGGTATTTGTTAAGCGCTTACTATGTGCAGAGCACTGTTCTAAGCGTGGGGGTAGACACAGGGGAATCAGGTTGTCCCACGTGGGGCTCACAGTCTTCATCTCCATTTCACAGATGAGGGAACTGAGGCACAGAGAAGTGAAGTGACTTGCCCACAGTCACACAGCTGACAAGTGGCAGATCTGGGATTCGAACTCATGACCTCTGACTCCAAAGCCCGTGCTCTTTCCACTGAGCCACGCTGAATGTAGTTATTCTAAGTGGAGTAGGAGCTACAAAAGCTGTCCTAAAAATTCCCCACATTACCCCACGCAATGTAGTCTGCCAGAGAACTGTACCTGATGAGATTTAATTGTGTGTTCCAGAAACTGCTTTCAGAATACAATTCAGATTATCTGGGGAATTATTTCAATTTAAGACTTGTAATATCATCAAAAATCCTTGAATCACTCAAACTGAAGCACCCAGTTACTGTTACCCGAGCTCTCTAAACACATACAAACATACACACACACACACACCACGCACATACACACAAGCAGCAGATGGTTATGACCACTTGGTAAAATAAACATAGATTGTTGTTATTATTATTGTTGGTTTTTATTGTTATTTTATTTGTTAGGTATTTACAATTGGCCAATCACTCAACTTGAAGTCCTAATGTTGATTCAACATAACCAATCCTTGCCCCACATGGGACTTACCAAATAAGTAGGAAGGAGAACAAGAATTGGATCCCCATTTTACAAAAGAGGAAACTGAGGCAAAGAAAAGTTAAGTGACTTTTCTTAGGTCACACAGAAGACAAGTGGTAGAGCCAGGATTAAAACCCAGGACCTCTGATCCACTAGGCCACATATTTTCCTTGGACTGTGCACTGCTAACTCCAAAAAACTAAGCAATAACATCTGGTTCTTCAAAGAATTTCAAAGAAAATTATTTGATGCGTGTAGGTTTACTGATAGATTTTGGTACATAACCTTAGCCTTCTTCAGGTTTGTTATCAGTCCATAGTTCTGGGTACATAGAGTACAATCTTTATCTAATCCAGAATTGATGAATTAAAAGAAATAAAAGAGATCATGTCCTTGATCATATTTTTACATCAAAATATACAGGATTGTAGCTCTACTCTTCACACTTGACCTTATTCATCCCTTTAGAATTGTATGGTCTGGTGGATTTAGGAAAAGCATCCATTCCAGAATGGGGGAATAATTTAAAGGAGAGAACGGAAGATGTAGAGTTAGAAATTGAGGTGAGATTTGAAAGAACAAAGAGTGCAAGCGAGGAAGTAATGGGTGAAGACAGCTGATACACAAGCTGGGAAGAGTCAGTGGAGTGCTTACAAGATATTCAAGAACTTCTTGCATTATTGTAGAATGAAAAAAAACAACCATTACCCCTTTGAGAATGATATAACCTTCAGTGTGAGATTTGATTACTCTGATTTTATGCATACATTACTAGCAATATATTATTATTGAATGTCAATTTATTCAGCCATTTCAAATCCAGTAATTAACAAATTTACCAGTACCCATAATGAATAGTACAGAAGTCCTATGTAATTCTATTTTTCAGGTATTGATTATCTTAGGGGAATATAAAAACAAGTATTAATCATTTCTCCAACAGTCTTTTTTCTAGTGGTGCAGGTTCTATGAATAAGTAATAAGTGAATTGGTAATCGGTAAAACAGGTTTCTATTTTCTGAAGCAAATTTCTACATGAAAGGATACAAAATTAGGACATTCTAATGGTTTTATGCCAGGTCAGGGATACATGGCAAGGATATTTCTGATAATTTCTTTATAGTAAAAATAAAAATTTAGCTACTTGAGGCTAAAATGAATAGCTATGCTTTGTACTAAGGCAATGATGCCATTGCTGGTTAAATTTGCCTGTGGATGCTACCATGGCTGAAGAGTCCAATGTGTCTTGAGACCTAGGTGGAAAAGAGGAGGGAGGCAGAGTTGGGAAAGGGTTTGGTCACTTTTGAATTCAAATATCACCAGCTTAACTCCATCTGCATTCATTCCACTAATAATAATAATGTTGGTATTTGTTAAGTGCTTACTATGTGCAGAGCACTGTTCTAAGCACTGGGGTAGATACAGGGTAATCAGGTTGTCCCACATGAGGTTCACAGTCTTCATCCCCATTTTACAGATGAGGTAACTGAGGCACAGAGAAGTGAAGTGACTTACCCACAGTAACACAGCTGACAAGTGGCAGAGTCTGGATTCGAACCCATGGCAAGTCTGTGCTCTTTCCACTGAGTCACGCTGCTTCTCGTGACCAGTTCCTTTTCCTACTATTGCAAGTCATATTTATATTCAGACCTTTATTCTCTGATTAATTCTATGTCTCTATTCCATTTTTCTCCTTTTCTAATGCTGCAGTATAGCAAATGATCTGGTTTTGAAGATAGAGAAGGATAAACTGTGAATCCGGAATTGCTGAAAGATTCCTGAGGTGAGGGGGTGAAGTGAAGAACATCAGGAAGGAGAGTCTACAGAAGGGAAAAAACCCCCAAGAAACTGACTGTAGTTTTCTACAATCAATCATTCAATTAAACAATGGTATTTATTAAGTACTTACTATGTGCAAAGCATTGTACTAAGTACTTGGGAGAGTACAATACACTAGAGTTGGTAGGCTTGTTCTCTGCCCACATGGAGCTTCCAAGTCTTTAGCAGTTAAGAAATGAGTCCACTTTCCTAATTCAAAGGGAACTAATGGGGCTGTTCATAATTCCCCCTCTTTCTCTTATAGGGGATGCCCATAAATTTCTCCCACTGAGGTTAAGAAGGACCCTAATCACCTGGCTTCATTTAGCTTGTTTATGTTCAATGAAATCACAGCAAGATAATGAGAGATAAAAATGACATAGGCCACACCATAAAATATAATGAATGAGTTTTCATCAAAGCACTACTCTTTCATGAGATTCCTTAAGAAATTTGTTCACAGGTGATTGCTATTCATGTTTTCTCATATTCATATCTAAAAATTATCTACAGATTAAGTAGGCAAATAAAACTATAATCTCCTATTCATGCCTTTTGCCTTAATTGCCATTCTTTTCATAAATGAATTTCTTTTCTGAATTGATTATTTAATTTTCTTGACATTTTCTGCTTGTTCTAGTTAGTGATGGCTACATTTGAACGTTTATGTAAGCAAAACCTGTTGTCTGCTTTTCCTTTTAACCTATTTGATGAATGAAAATATTTTTCTTTTTTTTTCCAATTACATTTTTCTAATAGGCTGATTGACATTCTTTGATTTTTAGCTAGGATTATTTTATGTACTATATTTAATCTAATATGAAGTCATTTGACAGCCAAAAAGAAATAGAAGCATGGTGAATATGTTCCAGTACTGTCACCCATCAAATGAAGCCTCACTTTCTCTGCTCTTTCTTCTACTAAGCAACATTTCCTCTTCTCCCTCTTTGACTCCCATGCCCAATCTCCCCACCAGTAATTCCAGACTTTTTAGTCTCTTCTGAAGCGCTTAGTGCCACTTCTTTTTTTTCCCAATCAATCAATCATATTTACTGAGTGCTTACTGTATGCTTAGGAGAGTACAATATAAAAGAGTTGGTAGATACATTCCCTGCCCACAGTGAGATTACACTTTAGAGGGGGAGATAGACATTAACATAAACACTGTTCTCATCAAGTATTATATTAAACAAAATTGAAACTATCAAGTGTAAGCTCCCCAAATTTCCCTGTTCTCAAAATCCTCTTATTCTACATGTACTTCTGACCTTCCACCATTTCAGCTTACAAAACAATTTGCTCCCAACCTTTTCTCCTCCCTAATTGCCACCTTCAGCATATGATGGCCCTTTCCTCCTGTTTTCAAATATGGACATCGTGGCCAATAGTCAATCAAACAATGATATTTCTTGAACACACACTATGTGTAGAACACTGTACAACAGAATTAATTAAAAAACCCAGTCCTGAATCTCACTGCATGTACTATCACCAGGTTTCCCTGCTTCCATTCATGTGTAAATTCCTTGACAGGTTGTGTTCATTCACTGCCTCCAATTTCTCTCCTGAAACTGGCTCCTTTATATAAAATAATCTGGTTTATACCCCTTTCAAAACAGCATTTCTTGTTTTCCCACCCAAAATCCTGTCCACACCAGAGTTTCTGATCATAGTAAACTACACCACTATCCTTGTCTTGAAATAGGGGTTGCAAGACCATGGGTTTCTTGAATTCTGAGTACTGGATGTGTGAGATGGAGACACAAGAAACATAGTACACACAATACGGGCAAGCAGTTAACAATACTACTGCTACAGACATGCAAGAGGGATTAGTTAAGATAATCACAGTCAATCCATATACACATAGGAGAATAAGTCACAAAGAGCTACATATAAAAAAAAATAATACCGCAGTATCTTTCTAGCTTGAGGGAGCCCCTCTGGTGTGAAGTGGACCTCTGTTCTGACATTGATTCGCATTGCCTGGTATCAGCTGCAGCATTTCTGGTCCCAAGGCTGAGGCTCAACTTCCTAGCTCTTTCCATGCTCTTACGTACCATTTGTTGTCCAGCATATGTGTGCAGTTGGGCCTTCAAGGCATATCAACCTATAAGCATCTCTTCCTGCCCTGGACCCATCGACTGTCTGCAGTAAACGTAAGTGCCGTAGTGTAAGGTCACATATCAAAGTGTTATGGAAACTCTTGTGTTGGGCCCTACAAGACGTGTGGTGAGGTCTCAATCACAACACCCCACAGTCTTCTGGTTAACCCTATATTTTCCTCCTCAAGTACAATGTTCTTGCACAAGGCCAAGGCCTACATATAATCCTCTCTTTCATAATCCTGTAGCCTTGGCATTATCCTCAATTTATCTCTTTCATTCAAATCACATATTCATTCTGGAACCAAAAACTGTTCTAGAATCTACCCATTCCTCTGCAACAAAATAGCTATGCTGTTTATTCAAGCAATTATTTTATCCCTTCTTGTCTACTACATCAGCCTCCCTCACTGACCTCCCTGCTTCGTCTCTCTCCCCACTCTAGTCCATACTTCCTCTTGCTGCCCGGATCACTTTTCTAAATAAATATTTAGCCCATATACACTGACTTCTCAACAATCTCCAGTGGTTACCCCCATTTGTTACCATCAAAAAGAAACTTCTTACCAATGTCTTTAAGGCCCTTCCTTCCTACCTTACCTGATTTCCTACTACAACACAATCCTCACACTTAATTCCTCTAACGCCAACCTATTCTCTGTACCTTAATCTTGTCTACTCTGCTTCCAAAAGTTGCCCACATCCTCCTTTTGACCTGGAATTCCCTCATCTTTCATATCTGACAGACACCACCTTCAAAGCTCTACTAAAATCACATCTCTTTCAAGAGGCTTTTCTGGACTAGTCCCTCATTCTCTCCATTCTCCCCTCCCCCACATGTCACTATGCATTCAGATATATACCCCTCAAGCACTTGATATTCACCCCATGCTCAACCCCACAGTACTTACGTACATATCCTTACATTCTGGCACTTGTAATGTATTTTAATGTCTGTCTCCTTTTCTAGCTGTAAATTCCTTGTGGGCAGGGGTCATGTGTACCAACTCTCTTGAATTATACTGTGTGTTTACTGCACACAATAAGCACTTTAAAATACTTGAGTGTTTGATCTTAGTACGCATATAGCACTGCCTTCAAGGTCACTAATGGTCTCCTCCAATGACACTATCTAAAGCTAGTCTTCCTCAATCCCAAGGCTGCCTTTGGCAATGTCAACCACTCCCTTTTCATAAAACACTGTCTAACCTTGATTTACCAGTAACACCACTATCCTTTATGTGGAGTCCACCATCTTAGCATCAAAGGTCATTTTGAGGTCACTATCTTAGTCAAAGGTCATTTTATCCTGACAATACTACTGGATTGACTCATCACTGAATTTTCTGCCATCAGTCTCTCCATCTTCAATCCACACTTCACTCTGATGTCTGGAGTGCTTTCCTAAAATATGTTTGAGCATACTCTATCATAACTCTCAAGAACCTTTTTACTTTTTACTTCTTTCCTCATTCAGCACAAAGTCTTGTCCATTAGCTTTAAGGCACACTATCAGCTAACTCCCTCTTTCCTATTTATTCTCTACCACTACTACACTCCAGCTCACACTCTGTCCCTGCAAATTCATTTTCTCACTGTACCATATTTCTGGCTCTCCAACCAGCCAGCCCTTGCTCATGCTCTTCTACCTGCCTGGTATTGCCTCCCCATTTTTTTCTGACTCACAACATCTGCCTAACTTCAAAGTCCACTTTAAAAAGCTACAACTACCTGTCACATTTTCGAGCAGTTTTATTTACACATTCTATAATTAAGCATGACTTCCTCCTAACTATAAATTATTGACTTCCTTCTCCATTTGATTGTAAACACCTGTGGGCAGGGATTGTATATCTTAAATCATTTATGCTCTTCTTATCACTTAATACAATGCACACAATAGGCACTCAATAAATACTTGTTGAAAATCTTCCCAAAGTTTCAAACTAGAAAATTTGAAAATGATAGGACAGAATATGTTGTTAATTATTGAAGTTTGGCTTTTAAAAGATTCTGATTGGAAACTGGGAATGGTGAAAAGAGTCATATGTAATATGCAAATTTTGAAGCAACATTTTTTGAAAATATTCACTTGCCAAGAAGGAATTAAGGGGAAATATTGGAGAGAAGGAGACAACAAAGGAAATTTCTGTGCCCCATGCCCCCATATCCATATCCATGCCCACATCTATATCCATCCATCTAATCCCAGTTCTGCCACTTGTCTGCTGTGTGACTTTGGGCAAGTCATTTAACTTCTCTGTGCCTCAGTTACCTCATCTGTAAAATGGAGATTAACTGTGAGCCTCACGTGGGATGACCTGATTACCCTGTATCTCCCCAGAACTTAGAACAGTGCTCTGCACATAGTAAGTGCTTAACAAATACCAATATTATTATTATTATTATTATCAGCATTATTATCCATCCTCCAATTACTATCCAGACTCCTACAGATTGTGTATCCCCAGTATCTCTATTTCCTCCTCTCCAATTCTCTTCTTGACCCCCTCATCAATCTATTAATCTATGTCATATTAAACAGCATAGATGTTGTAAAGAGCACTGTTCTAAATCCTTGGAAGAGTACAACACAATAGACAGTAGACTCAGGAGACATGTTCCTTGACCATTAAGAGTTTGCAGTCTAAGGGAGAAGATAGGTATTAAAATAAATTACAGATATGTACGTAAGTACTCTGGGGCTGAGGATTGGGTGAATAAAGGGTACAAATCCAAGGGCAAGGGTGGAGACCAGGAGGAGAAGAAATGAGGACACAGTAAGACAAGACCTCTTGGATGTGATTTTAATAAGGTTTTTGAAAGGTGGGGATAGTGTTGTTCTGTTAGATATGAAAATGGAGGGAGTTCCAGGACATAGATATTAAGTATGGCGCTGTGGCTAGAACAGGGGTCTAGGAGTCAGCAGGTCATGGGTTCTGATCTCCCCTCTGTTACGTATCTGCTGTGTGACCTTGGCTAAATCATTTTACTTCTCCATGTCTCAGTTACCACATCTGTAAAATGGGGATTGAAACTGTGAGCCCCACATGGGACAGGGACTCTGTACAACCCAATTTGCTTGTATCTACCCCAGCACTTAGTACAGTGCCTGGCACATAATAAGTCTTTACCAAATATCATCATCATTATTATTCATTCATTCGTTCATTCAGTTGTATTTATTGACTACTTACTGTTTTCAGAGCACTGTACTAAGTGCTTGAGAAGTACAATACAGCAATCAAGAGAGACAGTCCCTGCCCACAACGGGCTTACAGTCTAGATGTGGGGAGACAGACATCAAAAAAGTAAACAGGCATCAATATAAAAAAGTACAATTTTAGAAATACACATATATACATAAATGGTGTGGAGTGGGGGGAGGGAGGGAAGAGCAAAGGGAGCTAGTCGAGGTGATGCGGAAGGGAGGGGGAGCTGAGAAAAAGGGGGCTTAGTTTCGGAAGGCCTCTTGGAGGAGGTGTGCCTTCAGTCAGGCTTTGAAGGGGGGAAGAGTGATTGTTTGGCGGATTTGAGGACAGAGGGCATTCCAGGCCAGAATTAGGACCTGGGCCAGGGTTCAGTGATGAGACAGGTGAGATCGAGGCCCAGTGAGAAAGTTAGCACTAGAGGAGTGGAGTGTGTGGGCTGCGATGTAGAAGGAGTGAAGAGAGGTAAGATAAGAAGGGGCAAGGTGATGGAGAGCTTTGAAGCCAGTAGTGAGGAGTTTTTGGTGATTTGGAGGTTGATAGGAGTAATATGCCCTGAATGTTTCTGTAGAAAGATAATCCAGGCAGTGGAGTGAAGTATGGACTGAAGTGAGCAGAGGCAAGAGGTTGGGTGGTCAGAAATGAGGCTGATGCAGTAATCCAGTTAGGATAGGATGAGTGATTGTACTAATGTGATAGCGGTTTGGATGGAGAAGAAAGGGCGGATCTTTGCTCTGCACATAGTAAGTGCTTAAAAAAATACCAACATTATTATCTTGGCAAAGTTGCAAAGGTGAGACCGGCAGGATTTGGTGACAGATTGGATATGTGGGGTGAATGAGAGAGTGGAGTCAAGGATGAAACCATGGTTGCAGGCTTGTGAGATGGGAAGGATGGTGGTACCTTTTAAAGTGAGGGAAATTTGGGGAGAGGACAGGTTTGGAAGGGAAAATAAGGAGCTCTGTCTTGGACATGTCGAGTTTGAGATGGCAGGACGACATCCAAGTAGAGATGTCCTGAAGGCAGGAGGAGATGCAAACCTGTAGAGAGGGAGAGAGAACAGGGGAGGAGATATAGATTTGGGTGTCATCCACATAGAGATGATAGTTGAAGTTAGAACAGCTTAGAACAGTGCTTGGCACATAGCAAGCACTTAACAAATACCATCATCATCATTATTATTATTATTAATAATGATATTTGTTAAGTCCTCCCTACGTGTCAAATGCTCCATATTCAACACTGGGCGAAAGAGACGATAATTAGGTTGACACAGTCCCTGTCCCACGTGGTGCTAACAGTCTAAGCAAGAAGGAAAAGCAGCTTGGCTGAGTGAATAGAGAATGGGCCTGGGAGTTAGAAAAACCTGTATTATAATGTAGCTCCGCCATTTATTTGCTGTGTGATCTTGGGCAAGTCATCTAACTTCTCTGTGCCTCAGTTACCTCATCTCTAATATGAAGATTAAAAATGTAAGCCCCATGTTGGACATGGACAAGGACTATATGTCCAATCTTTCTTGCATCTACCCCAGCACTTAGAACAGTGCCTGGCACATAGTAAGTGCTTAACAAATACCCCCCAAAAAGAAGAGGAATTAATCCTTATTTCACATATGAGAAACTGAGGCAAAGAGAAATTAAATGATTTGCCCAAGGTCACATAGAAACATGCAGTAGATATGGGATTGGAACCCAGGTCTACTAGCTTCCAGACCCTTGTTTTTTCCAATAGGAGAGAAGATTATAATTTTGGATGTGTTAAGTTTCAGGAGGCACCAGGACATTCACACAGAAATGTCATAGAAATAGAAGAAATTGAGACTGTGAAAATGGAGAAAAATGGAGCTAGAGAGATACATGGAGCTAGTAGTTATAGCAGTAAGAGCGGACAAACTCTCCAAGGAACTGACTTAAGAAGCTAAGGGGACCCAGGATAGAGTCTTAAGGACCATCCACAGCTAGAGAATGAAAGATAGAAAAATCACAAGTGAAAGAGACAGAGGATTAGCCAGAGAGATAAGGGAAGAATCAGGAGTAACTGTGTCAGAAAAATTAAAGTTGGATAGTATTTCCAAGAGAAGAGAGAGGTCTATAGTGATAAAACGTAATAATAATAACAATAATAATAATGATAACCATAATAATAATAGTATTTGTTTAGGGCTTACTATGAGTCAAGTATTGTTATAAGCACTGGGGTAGATACGAGTTAATCAGGTCGGGCACAGTCCCTGTCCCACCTGAAGCTCACAATCTAAGTAGAAGGGAAGACAGGTTTTAAATCCCCATTTTACAGATGAGGAAACTGAAACACAGAGAAGTTAAGTGACTTATGATGATGATGGTATTTGTTAAGTGCTTAGTAGGTGCCAAGGACTGTTCTAAGCACTGGGATAAATACAAGGTGACCAAGTTGTCCCAGTTGGCGCTCACAGTCTTGATCCCCATTTCCTGTTTCCTCTCACATACGAGGGAACTGAGGCCCAGAGAAATGAAGTGACATGCCCAAAGTCATCCAGCAGACATGAGGCGGGGCTGGAATTTGAACCCACGACCTCTGACTCCCAAGCCCATGCTCTTTCCACTGAGCTACACTGCTTCTGTTATGTGAGGCCACACAGCAAACAACTGGCAGAGCTGGGATTAGAACACATGTCCTCTGATTCCCAGACTTGTGATCTTTCCACTTCTTCAAATGCCGAGGAATTGTTTCTGAGCCACAGTGACTCCATGGGCACACCTTCAGAATATCCCATCTTCTGTCGTAGAGTTGTTCAGGTATGTGTATCCATAGAATTTCGTTGATATAGATACAGAAGTGGTTTACCATTGCTTTCTTCCATGCAGTAAAAACTTGAGTCTCCACCGTTTTCTTTGATCAACTTTTTGATCATCTGCCTTTCATCCTTTCCCATGCTGCTGCTGTCCAGTGAAGAATCGACTTCACTTTGCCACTTGTCTGCTTTTTGACTTTGAGCAAGTCACCTCACATCTCAGTGCCTCAGTTCCCTCATCTGTAAAATGATAATTAAGATTGTGAATCCTATGTGGGACAGGGACTTTTTCCAACCTGATTATCTTGTATCTATCCCAGCACTTAGAACAGTGCCTGGCACATAGTAAGCACTAAGCAAATACTTACAATTATTACTATTAGGCCACACAAAAAATCACTGCATTGTATTAATATGTACCAAGCATTGGAGTAAATACAAGACAGGCTGTGAACAGTCCCTTTTCCACATGAGGCTCAAAGTCTAAGGTGGAGGAGATATGTCTCACCACTCAAAAGGCCTAAGGCAGGACCCACTAAGACTATTTTAGCTGGGTGTGGGGAAGGGACAGAAATTCCACAGAGATGACTGGGATGTGGATGCAGATTGAAGGTTCCTCCTCTCCTCCTTCACCCAAAGAAGAGGGACACTGGCTGGCATTGCTGCTGTGGCTGTCATCACCACCATGGCTTCATTTGCCTATCTTGGTATCATTCATGGTTAAGCCAGAACAAGTGGTTTTATGTGTTTCTAGTCATACTAGTAGCCCCAGAAAGGACCAGTTACAGAGCAGTAGAAGCAGGACATTCAGTGGACCCATCAGAAACAGCTCTTTCATTTCTCCCTTTCTTTCCCTTTCTCCCTTGCCCCTCCCCTGGCACACCACCAACCCCTTCTCTTTTCTCCCTCCCTTTCTCCTTCTTTTCTCACCTTTCATTTTCTTCCACCATTTTTCCTACTCTCTGCTGGTTCTTACTCTACATATATATCCCTTCCCCTTCATACTGTCTTTTTTGCCCTATCTCCCTTCTTTCTTTCTGTTTCTAATTCTAGGTCTCACTTAAAGAACCCTTCTCCCCTTTGAAAAGACCAGAAACCTACATTAGTCATGCTACCTTTACTTTCAGCTATAGAGTTATTGTAAGCTCTTTATAGTCTGGAAATGCATCACTTTGTTATTCTGTGATGATGATTATTATAGTAATAATAATTATAATAGTAATAATAATTATAATAGTAATAATGATAATAATAATTGTTAAGCATTTGCACTTTGCCAAGAACTATATTAGGAGATGGGTTAGTTACATGATAATCAGGCTAGACACAGTTCTTTTCCTACATGAAGCTTCCAGGCTAATTAGAAGGGGAAACAAGCAGGTAATCCCCTTTTTTTCAGATGAAAAAATTAAGGTTCAGAAAAATAAGTGTCTAAGTGCCTTGTCCAAAGTCATGCAGCAGGCAAGTGTAAAAAGGGGATTACCTTAGCCCAAATTAGAATACTACTGATATTAATCCATGCAGCTTCCCCCACAAAACCAGCCTTCTTCCACCTTGTCGAGAAGTTACAGATTAGGATGAGTGAAATCCATTATATTTGGCATGAAGGAGAGGTCATCAATGAATTTGGAGATAGTGATAGTGTAATGAAGGGCAAATAAACCAGATTTTAGACAAAATCTTCCCTGCTCTAGGCGCTGCTCATCCTGCCCCTTCTTCTACTGTCTTATCTTTCCCAGCAATATCACAAGAGGAGTTCTGCCTCCTTTCAAAATGTATCCCCTTTAACTTTGCCTCAGAGCCTGTTCCTCTGCATCTTATCAAAACACTTGTCTCCTGCCCTTTTCCCTCCATGACTGGCATCTTCAATAATTCACTTTCAAATGGCTTCTTCCCCACTGCTTTCAAATATGCACATGTCCCCTATCCTAAAATATTCCTTGACTCCATGGCACCATCCATTTATCACCCCATATTCCTACTGCCATTCCTCTCCAAACGTGTAGGGGAATTGTGTCTACATTTGCTGCACTCACTTCTTCCTACCCTGTTTTCTCCTCAACTCCTCCAATCTGGGTTTCTGCCTCCTCCATGCCACTGAAATTGCTCCCCCTAAGGTCATCAGTGACCTCCTTATTGCAAAGTCCAGTGGCCTCCACTTCATGGCCTAATGGATAGGGCTTGGGAGTCAGAAGAACCTGGGTTCTAATCCTGGCTCTGCCACATGTCTCTGTGGCAAGTCACTTAACTTCTTTGTGACTCAGTACCTCACCAGTAAAATGGGGATTAAGATTGTGAGCCCTTTGTGGGACAGGGACCTTGTATTTATCTCAGTGTTTAGAACAGTGGGTAAACCATAGTAAGAACTTCACAAATGCTATTATTATTTCCTGCTGTCTTCGACACTATGGACCACTATGGACCACTTCCTTCTCCTGGAAATGTAGTCTAATCTTGGTTTCACTGACACTGACCTGTCCTGGTTCTCTTCCTACTCTCTTATTGATCTTTCTAATCTCTTTTGCAATCTCTTCATTCTGTCTCCCACTGAGGCAGTGGAATAAACCTCCCACTGAGAAGAGGTCAGCAAGGAGGCTAATGCGATAGTCAAAATGGGATATAATCAGTACTTGAATCAGCATAGTAGGACTTTGGATAGAGAGGAAAGGGTGGATTTTATTGATGTGATTGTGATCAACAATCCCTTCTACATCACTCTACAGAACTACTGTCTCTTGTGCACCACTGAATTGACTTTAAGGCTCTCCACCAAAATTGTGCATATCTGCTCTCCTCACCTGCTACTCTCAGGGTAAGCCCGTCAAACGACAGGGACTGTCTCTATCTGTTGCCGACTTGTTCATCCCAAGTGCTTAGTACAGTGCTCTGCACATAGTAAGCACTCAATAAATACTATTGAATGAACTAATCTTTTAAATATACCTTACTGAAGACTCAGACACCTTCATCCCTTTGCTCACGCTCTTCTCCCAGCTGAGAACTCCATCTGTCTCTAAATCCAACAGAGCACAGCCCTCCCTATATTCAAAATGAAACCATGAAATCATGAAATTCCATCTCTTCTGATATGTTTTCTAATTAAAGAGCATGAAATGTTTGAAATAAAGAGTCTAGGAGCCAAGGAGATCAGGAAATCTTTGAATTTCTGTATCAAAACCCAAGTGAAAGGGATAGTATTCCTTTATAAGGAAAAAAAATCCATATTAGAAAAATGGGCTTAATTAGCAGAGTATACACTATAGTGATAAAAGAAATGAGCTGGGAAGGGTTAGGGCTGTTGTTATTCAAAGATAGAAACAGTGGCAAATACAGCCTCAAAGCTCCTATATTTACAAAATTTATGTAGCCAGGAACTTTGGATCAATATTTTTGCTAATTCATTTTTATTCCACAAACTATGAATTAATCTGCTTAGAAATGTGTTGTACTGAATTATGAGCAATTCACTATCAACAAGTAGGCTTTTACATTTTGGAAGTTTCTTTTCAACCACTAGAACTTTAGGGAAGATTTTAAATCAGGGAATTACTCTATTAGTAATTAACTTGAAGAAGTGGGATAAATGATAGGATTTTGCAATGAATTATGGTTGTACTAGACCTTTCAAGTTTCAGCCATATAATTCTTGTACTTTAAAGTGAATCTTGCCTTTTTATGCCTCCTTCGGTGCCTTTGACTATTTATCTTAGGTAAAAAATTGCCAGATTTTTACTTAACACAAATTGTTCTCTGTACTCCTAATCAGTTGCTCTTTGCACACTGTTAAAATATGAGGTAATTTTCACTTCTCCAGTGATCTTTCTGGTTAATATTTTTAAAATATATCCTCATTTGTTATGTATGACAAAAATAGCACTCTTTGCTTCACTGAATAATGACTTAAAAGGCAGATTTTTCTAAAGGCAGCTGTACCACATATGCTTTTGAATTCTAAAACTAGCAAAATCACACTGAAATATTTAATGAAATAATTTTGAATTAAGTGCTCAGCTTCAGAGAAGAAATCTGAATCCCATAGTGTTAGGAGATTGATTGTTGCACTTCTTGGAAACAATATGGGCTCCTTCTCTCCTCCTTCTTCAGTTAGTGTTTTTGGAACCTCTTTCCCTGAATTTACAAACTAAATCATTTGCCAAAATTCTGTTTCCAGTGTGGTCACAACATCTTCAGGCTTCTCATTGATCCAACAGTCACAAAAGGCATGGCTGTAAGCTTTCCAGTATTCTAAAAATTGAGAAAGTTTCAGCTTGGTCCCAGTGTTTTGCCTCTCCAAGGCTGGAAGAGAGACTCATCAATTGGTGTTTCAATGTCATAGCAGTAGTAGTATTGTAGTAGTAATAGTAGTACTTGTTGATCAGTACTATGAGCTCTCTGTGTGCACAGCATTCATTGCACTAAAAGCTGGGAGAGAATACACAGGTGAGAATGTCTTTCGGGGGATCACAATGCAGGAGTATGAGTAGGGGGAGGGGACTGAAGATAGACACATCAAAAGCACAACACAAAGGCATAAAATAAAAACAAAAATAATCAGTGTGCTGTGGCTAGAGGAGAAGAGTGTCAGGCTCAGAGCCCAGGCATACTCCTAGCCACAGCAAACACGCCAGCAGTTTCCAGTCTCTCTGAGGTTTGGTGGTGGTCACTGGTGGGGAATCACTTTCTCTCCCACACAGCAGGTCTTGATGGTCCAGTATTAAGGGACCAATAATGTGCTCTTTTGATATTATGTGGTGTATATAAATGGCTCTGATAGGTCTGCTCAAAAGATCAAGTGAAGCATTGATAGCAGATCTGTGTCTTACCGTACTAAAGAAGGTTAAACACTACAGTTACTCTTTATTCCATTTTTTATGAGTCTTGATGCCACTTAGTGCCATGATTCTTTGAATCTCCCACGGTTCAATTTTCTACAACAACGTCAAGGTGTGAGTCAAGTCTAGATATCAGTGGCATAATTCAACTCTTCTGTGTCATTGACCTTTATTCTTGGTTGTGTGTAAGATTTGCCATATGTGAACTATTGTAAAACTTTGGTCTTCTTCAGACTTACTGCAAAGTAAAAGTGCTTTATTCCATCTAAGAAGGCAGCCACAGTCATCCATATAGCTTATTTGTTGTGCACTTTGGAATCATAGTCATTAGTATACAAGGTTTCTGAATGAGATTCGTGGTCTCTTTATGATGATCTCAAGCTATTGCTTCCCAGAGTGTCAGAATCGTATCTTGTTGGTAGCTTCTATATCCTTTATGACATCCTAGAACATGGTTACATAGGCTAAATTAAAGAGGATCAGAACTAACTATATGGACCTGCTTTGCTGACATCTTGTTTGGAAAAGATTTGGCAAGGTGCCTTCAATTATAATGTGGTTAACCACATTACTGAGGAGTAGTTTTAAGATACTGAACTTTTCAAGACAGACAAATATATCCATCAGGTTACCAGACTAGGGCTCCTATATGAAGAGTTTTTGGAGGTAGCATGCCAGTTATCTAACTGACTAATTAACTAATCAGTTAACAGTTTCCCATGTCCACTAGAACTGAATCTAAGAAATAAGCTTAATTTAAAGCAGAAGCAGTTATAGTTGAATATTAGGAGCTTTCTACTATCAGAGCCAGGGTACTTGAAAACTTGTGGCTTCAAACCCCTCTTCCAGGAACATGACCCACTGCCATGGAATTCAAGCCTCACCCTGTGTTGGAGTTGAGGGTGGGTAGGGCACTGCTTCACCAAGTAGAATGTTATGGATTCACTGTTGCTGGGTAGAGAAGCAACAGGGTAAAGATTAGTTTAATGTTCATGTGCCAGCTTCATGATCAGAAAAGCCATGATCCTAAAGAGTCATAGATAAAAAGAAAAGTCTTTAAATGGTAGTGACAAGAAGTTCTGAGAGTTAGGTGGAAGGGATGGGGATGGTTGGTGGCTGGTGATGATGATAAGCAAAAGACAGCCAAGGTAGAAGCTGGAGTTGGACCAGGTACCATATCCATTCCTGGCCTGGGTCCACACAGGAATACGGTTGGTGACACAGCTGTCCCTGTCATGGTGATGAACAAGCTACACAGCACGTTACCTAGCCTTTCCTCACAAGTCACACAGCACACATTACCAAGCTTATCATCATGAGCCAAACAGCACGGAAAGGCTTTACATTTGGTTCATGACCTGCTATTTGGCCACCCCATTCTAGTGTTTGCTTAAAAATAATGATAATGATAATAATAATAATATATTTGTTAAGTGATTACTACGTGTCAAACAAAGAGATAGAGCTAAGATTATCAGGTCATGATGGGGCTCACAGTCTAAGTAGAAGGAGAACAGGAATTGAGTCCCCATTTTGCAGAGAAGTTAAGTGACTTGCGCAAGGTCACACATCAGGTAAGTGGAGGAGCTGTAAGTGGAGGAGGCAGGATGGGAACCCAGATCTTCTGACTCCAGGGCCTGTGTTCTTTCCATTAGTCCACTCCTAATTGACAGGCACTGTCTTCAATTGGTGTGTGTGGGGTGTGTGTGTGTGTATGTGTGTGTGTGTGTGAGTGTGTGCGCGCATGCATTCCCAAGCATCACATATTACACTATGTTTGCAACACAATAATAATAATACCAGTGGGATAGGCTACACAGGGTAAACGTGGTCTTTGATTATCTTGTATCTTTCCCAGGTCTTAGAATAGTACTTAAAATATAAAAAGATAATATTATTACTACTACTAGTAATGATAATGATCATCATCATCATCATAATCCTAGAGATAATTTACATAAGAGATATCATCCACTCTGAATGTCACCTGCTTGGAACTCATGATCCCTACAGGATTCTTCAAGCTTAGTACAGTGCTCTGGCACACAGTAAGCACTTAATAAACACCATTGATTCCTTAATTCCAGCTCTAATATTCAGTGGTTCTATAATCTTATGGTAAATGAAACATCTTGAAAATACACATTCATTTACTAGCTCTGCCCTTTGGAGTGTTTCTTTTTAGGTTTCTGTAGCCTTTACAACGCTACACTGTTTTGTTTTTGCAATTATTTTATGTAAGACTTGTGGGATTCTGGAAATATAAAATGTTATTAATAACCAAAGCAGACAGTAGTGGAAGCAACTATGTAATTTGACAACATGCACTATATTGGTCTTTGATTTTCCAAGTTATTGAAGTTCATCTAGAGTGCTGCAAAATAAAATGAGTAAATGCAATTCAATATAAATTACTGTTATGTTTTAAAAGGATGTAATACCAAGAAGTGAAGAGGACAACTGAGTATAAGTTTAGTCTCTCAGGAAGACATTTCACATTTACAGATATCTTTCAGTCATCTGCATAATTTCAACTTTGTAGCGAACCAATGAAAGTAGTGATTATTTTTGTCAAAGAACTTCAAAAAGTTAATAGTAGTACCAGTATTGTATGTTTGGTTATTTGCATGACATAATATGCGGCATTTGTAATGATAGTTATCACAAAAAAGAAAAAATGAGAAATTGCCCTAGAAGATAGTTGTCTGTAATATTAGTATTAAAGATTGTATTTGAATTGGCTTTGATAAGAGGAAAGTATTGTTCATGTTAACCTTACTGAAACTGTTTAAAATATGAAGTGAAATGATAAAATTGACACTGAGAAAGTTTTTACCTTAGCAATGAAGCAAAACATTTATAATAACAGAGATTAGTTCAGAAATATGAGTTGCCATCCCAGCAGACATTTATTTGTATCTGTCTTTTTCAGTTTCTAAGTGCTCAATAAATAAGACTGAATGAATGAACTTCTAAAAACTTTGAATCCTAACCGAGCTGGATTGTCTCATAAGGAAGCAATAGCATTCTTATCAGTTAGACAGAGGCTTCTCCCTACAGTGCACACATATTTGCCAAATCTTCCTATTATAATGTCAAATTATTAATTAATCATATTTATTGAGTGCTTACCATGTGCAGAGCACTGTACTAAGTGCTTGGGAGAGAACAACAATGTAATAGAGTTGGTAGACATATTCCCTGCCCATAATGCACTTACACTCTAGAAGGAGAGAAAGACATTAATATAAATAAATAAATAAATGAATAAATAAATAAATAAATAAATAGTGGATATGGAGAGTTTACAGTTGAAGATGGCTTTCAGGGAGGAAAGTAGCAAGAGGGCAAGTGTTTTGATGAGGTCTATGTATACATAATTCCTCTTCTAAAGAAATAGCGTTTTACATGTACTAAACATCTGAAACAAACTAACTAGGGTATATTGTGCATATGAATACTGAATATTTTGTCTTCAGAGATCATAATTCTGTGAGACAATCAGAAACGTGGAAAAGATACTGAATTATGCATAAATGAACATGCCCTTCTCCTGATAGTAGCAGCAATGATATCTATTGAACTCTACTGAGAGTGATGCTCTACAGTAAATCCTAAGGAAGTACAACAGAAACAAAAGATATGTTGCCAGGCATAAGAACCATACACTGTAGAGGAAAGATAGATATATGAATAGTAACAAACAGTATTACAACCAGAATAAATAACTTTGAATACTCAAGCAAATATGCATGAATATGGAATGCTCAAGCAAATATGCATGAATATGCAATCAATTAATGATGTTTATTGAACATTTACTGTGTGCCGAGCACTGTATTGTGCTTGGCAGAGTAAAATACAACAGAGTTGTTAGACATATTCCCTTCCCTCAGAAAAATTACAGTCTAGAGGGAGCTTGCAGTCTAGCAGGTGACTGCAACTCTGAAGTCAGTCTACTAGTGTCTGAAGAAGTCGTATATATTGACCTCTTCCTTATACCTCCCTCTTCCCTGAAACCCCCTCCCCCTTCACATCCAGCTGCTCTCTCTATCATCAAATCCCTACTAAGATCATAACTCCTCCAAGAAGCCTACCCTGACTATTCTCTATTCTCCCCATTCTATTCAATTCTCTACTGTGTCATCTTCGCACTTTAGTTCTTAAACCCTAATCCTTTGGTTCCACATGCCCCTCCCTTCCCCACAGCTCTCATGTACATATCTTTAAACTTGATTGCTTCGCAACTGTAATTTACTTTAGTTTCCACCTCCCATGCTAACTTGTAAACTTCTTGTGGGCAGAGATTGGGCCTTTTAAATCTTTTGTACTCTCCCAAACACTTAGTACAAGGCTTTGCTCAGATTAAAGGATAAAGAATACTATTAATTGTTTCCAACCATGTGGACAAAATGAGCAAGGGGCTTGAGTCAGACAAGAGAATAATAATGTTGGTATTTGTTAAGTGCTTATTATGTGCAGAGCACTGTTCTAAGCACTGGGGGAGATACAGGGTCATCAGGTTGTCCCACATGAGGCTCACAGTCTTAATCCCCATTTTACAGATGAGGTAACTGAGGCACAGAGAAGTTAAGCAACTTGCCCACAGTCACACAGCTGACAAGTGGCAGAGCTGAGATTTGAACTCATGACCTCTGACTCCCAAGCCCGGGCTCTTTCCACTAGTATATACAGACATGGGCTTGGGAGAAGCAAAGAGTGTGAGCTGAAGATCAGTGAATGAGGAGACAGCACATTGAGTGTGTGGTTTGCTAATCTATGACTTCTTTGAGAAATGAAAGGGTTCTGTGAAAACTTTGTTCTTTGGAGTCCAATTGAATCAATGCTGCCTTCCCATCCCTGCTGATTGATTTCTCCAGGCAGGATCTGATTAGTAGAAAATCTGTCCATTGAGTGCTTACACTCCAGGCCAAATTTGATTGATGGAAAAATCTGCTGTTGAGTCCCCTTGTGACTGGGATGCCAAAACGGTGGGTATGGTGGAAACACACAGTTTACACTGCATTTTGCATCTTACAGTTACCAGCACTTTGTTTCCCGGGTTTTCTGGCTACCAATGTAATGTTTTTACTATAGCAAAAGTAAAGAATCTGGCAAAAAGGACTACCTTGTATATATCCCAGCGCTTAGAACAGTGCTTGGCACATAGTTAGCACTTAACAATACCCTCATTATTACCATCCAACCAGGACCAAGGAGAGCCTTCTTGGTGGCTTTCTCCTGCTTGCCTGTGAATGCCCACGAACACCCCAAGGAGCAAGTTGGGGAGAGGTCTCAAAAGGTCTGGATCCAGGCTTCCAACTCTCAAAATTGGTAGTAAATGGGTGGTCTCTGGGAGGGTGGGGATAGGGTGACCCTGTGATGGATTAAGTAGGAACCTGATAAAGTCCCAGCTTCTGCCTCTCACTCTACCTCCTCTTATCTAGGATTACCAAAATTGAGGCTTAGTAGACCTGAGAAATAGAAAAATTGCTTTATTAAGCAATCTCTAAATGAGAAATATTGGGGAATTCAAAAAAAACCATGAAGTGGAATTTTGAGGGCTCCATTGTTGAGTAACCAACTATGTGATATTGGGTACTGAGTGATTCTGCTATCTAGTTGCTGTGAAGAATATCAGTTAACTTCTCTTCCTTCTTTTCTACTTATACCAGATTTTTATCATTTTTCTTCTGTGATTGCCTTGGAGTGTACCAGTGAACTTTCACCTTTGGTGCAATAGCAAATAGAAAAATGAATATGCAGAAACCAAGGCAAGCCTGCCTGTTGTGGATTAAACAGGAGGAATTATCTTTACATAAAACAATATGGACTAGAGTGTCAATCATTCATCAGCTTTTCAGCCACACTCAAACTCATGGATAGGATTTAGTTAGCACTGTCTTCAAAAATGACAAACTATATTATCAATATTCTACTATTTTGCAATTCCTCACAAGTATACATTATGTAACTATCTTCTGTTGATTACACAAATACTCTGAGAAGCAGCATCACATAATGGATGGAGCATGGGCCTGGGAGTCAGAAGGTCATGTGTTCTAATCTTGGCTCTGCCACTTGTCTGCTGTGTGACCCTGGGCATGTCACTTCACTTCTTTGTGCCTCAGTTATCTCATCTGTAAAATGGAGATTGAGATGGTGAGCCCCATATGGAGCATGGGGATTGTGTCCAAGCAGCGTGGCACAGTGGAAGGAGCATGGGGTTGGAAGTCAGAGGACATGGGTTCTAATTTCAGCTCTGCTGCTTGTCTGCTGTGTGACTTTGGACAAGTCACTTAACTTCTCTGTGCCTCAGTTACCTCATCTGTAAAATGGGGATTAAGACTGTGAGCCCCACGTGGGACAACCTGATTACCTTGTGTCACTCACGCAGACCTGAGAACAGTGCTTTGCACATAGTAAACAAATATCATCATTATTATTATTATTATTATTTGCTTGAATCCACCCCAGCACTTATTAGAGTGTCTGACACATATTAAGTGCTTAACAAATACCATTACATCATCATTAATCAAGAGTACACAGATAATGATAAATTCAGTGCCTAAAAATAAGATATTAGTAAGTGCTTTGAAATTCTCAATTAAAAAATAATGAAATATTTAGATGTAGTGTAAGAGAAGTCATATATTATAATTCATGCATAATAATAATAATAATAATAATAATAATAATAATAATAATAATGTTGGTATTTGTTAAGCGCTTACTATGTGCCGAGCACTGTTCTAAGCGCTGGGGTAGAGATAGGGGAATCAGGTTGTCCCACGTGGGGCTCACAGTCTTCATCCCCATTTTACAGATGAGGGAACTAAGGCACAGAGAAGTTAAGTGACTTGCCCACAGTCACACAGCCGACAAATGGCAGAGCTGGGATTCGAACTCATGAGCCCTGACTCCAAAGCCCATGCTCTTTCCACTGAGCCACGCTGCTTCTCCAATTATTTGTTAAGCACTTACTATGTGCTAGACACTGTTGATTTCCTGTCAAATGTTCAGCTAATCATTTAAATAGAAATAATAACTTCCTTTTTAACATTTCTTCAAATGTAAAGAATAGACTTTGGAAATGAACATTGACTTACATTTGATTGAATCAATCAGTGGTATTTGTTGAGTGCTTGGCCTCTTACTCTGTACAGAGGATTGTATTTATTGTTTTGGAGAGTGTAAGTAAATAGACATGCTCACTGGACTCAATCTAGTGAATGCCATTTTGTAGAGCAACGTATAGTTTGGTGTCAAAAACTGGAAATCGATCATCTGCATTTATTTATAACTTACTGTATGCAGAGCACCATATTAAATGCTTGGGAGAGTTTAATACAACAGATTTGGTAGACACATTTCCCACCCATCAGGAGTTTACAGTCTAGAAGAAAACATTGTGACATATGACATTTTAAAAATGAAATGTTATTATGAAATAATAGAAGGAATGTTGCAATTGATTTTGACAAAGAAAATAATTTTAATGTTCCTAGAACAAACTTTGAAATATTTTTGGCAAAATGCTGTGCTGGTGTACAGAACAGTTCCTGAAGTGAAAAAATAATGGTTTTATGCCATTCTAATTCTAATTTGTGACTAATTTACAATTAAAGTATTCAAACCCAACAAACTAATGTTGTTCTAACAAATAAACCTAGAGACAACTAAATGTATTTTAAAATTTTGCTCAATAAATTTACAAAGGATTAAAATTTCAAAGGAAATACTGCCTTCAACATCTAGAGCTTTGTAGAAAGCCGTTCTGGATTCAGTTAGTTTCATGAGAAGCCCAAGAAGTGACCAACATCTCTGACATTTAAGATATCAACCAATCAATTAGTACTTATTGAGTGCTTACTATGTGCAGAACACTGTTTTAAGTGTCTGGGAGAGTTCAAGAGAAATTATATTTCTTTCTTCAAAGATGCTGAATTTAGAGATGAGAGACCTATCTCTGTTGGTGACCATATCAAGCTATCTGTTTTGAAAAGTTGAAAATATTAATAGAAAAGAGCTTAATAAAAATGAAGATTAAATAACTTCCAAAAGCATGTCAAATTTCTATAATGTCTTAGATCCCAAACTATTCATGTAATGTACTAAAGGTTATGACTATTATTATTCTCAATTTCATTGTTATATATTTCTATGCCATCTTACATTTCTGTAAAGTGACAGTTATTTTTATGTAAATTGTCAGAGAGATTCATATCAAATTTTAAAATGCTTCTGAATTCAATGGCATTGAGGTGTCATATATTATTTAAACATTTTAAATACAATGTCTTTTCATTGTGGATGAACCATTGTCCCATTATCCCTGTCCCCACAACTAACATTAATCTGAAAATCACCAGCAGGGAAAGATACATGGAATTTGATCTCTTAGAACAATGCATTTAGAACCACTAGTAACAAGAAGATTGTAAAAGAGATTTTATCTCTTACCAGGAATAAAAAGAGAGGCAGAATCAAGGAAAAGTAATGTTCATTTGGGCATAATCAGCTCATTCATTTTCTATTCTCTATAATTAAGAGGAGTTGATCCAACTGGGGAATTGTTGTATCCACTGTGACAAACTAAACAATAAAGAAAGAAAAGGAAAATTAATAGCACATATCCCTGATAAAGCATCCCCTGGGGAAAGTGACCTCTTCTCCATCTTCACAGGGAGATGGACAACTTTTGAATCTGTATCCTTTAAGCACATGATATTCACTCCACCCTTACCTCCACAGCACTTATGTACATAGCCATAATTTATTTTAATGTCTGTCTCCCAATGTAGACTGTAAGCTCCTTGTAGGAGTGTGTCTACCAATTATGTTGTATTGCAGTCTCCCAAGTGCGCAGTACAGTGCTCTGCACCCAATACAGTGCTCTGCACCCAGTGCAGTGCTCTGCACCCAGTAAGTGCTCAAAAATGCAACTGATTAACTGATTGAAGACCTTGTAAGGGCTAAACTAATCCCTATTAAGTTAGAGTTGACCTTCAAACTGGGATCAATCAATCAATCAATCTATCAATCAACCTGGAAACATAGTGCATCTGGCCTGCTTCAAGGGTTGTATAAGTGGCAGAACCAAGATCCGAAGGGTATGATGACAGGGCTTGATCTGGAAGGGGCTGAGCTAGCTATTATATTTGTCATCAGCTGAGCCATTTCCAGCCCTGCTCCTGTTGTTCCTGTGTCCTGTTGAAGTACGTGATTAAGTAGATGCTCTCACCTTCCCTCTTTCTATTCTCTCTCTCAACTCCTTAGATAGCTTTGCTTAAACATGTGGAGAGAAGCTTCTTAAAGATTAAATCTCTAAAGCTGGGGTGAATTAGACACATTAGGTATCATTTAATGCAAAGTTTGCTGTGGCCAATACAAAAAGTGTTCATTATATATGCTGGGATCTTTAAATGCAGAGTTTTGAGGAGGCCTAGAAAATTTACCTCAAGAAGTATGAATAGCCTTTGGTTTAGGAATAAAATTCTGCAACTACTCAGAATAATTTTATATTTATGAAGACCAGATAGAGCCTCATATTTTTATGACTTAATAGGAGTTGATGAATATCTTATCATCTTCCACAAACATGCTATATTAACTGCAACCGTAACTAGCAATAGTGAGTCTCTCAGAATAGAGCAAACAGGAAAGGGAAAGCTGAATGCATTGAAAACCAGGTAAACTTGACTTTCTTCTGACTCTGTTAATCCATAGCAAATTAGCAAATCAACACTCTTGCTGAGGAAATATTGGTGTATGTCATTATTTTACTTCTTCATTGCCTCTTTTACTAAATCCGTGATCTGGAAATTGAAAGATCAAGCTTAGGGCTTGCTGGGTGTCTGAAGTTGTATCAACATGAAAGGCATTCATAGGAGTATTTCTGTTATTAGAAATGTGGCTGCTTTCCTGTGGAATTGTTTTCTCAAGCCAAGGAATAAATTGATATAAATCCTTCCCCTAAAACAGTTGTTGTAATGTACTATACATTCATTGAAAACAGTTTGAGAAAAGTATTGTTCTACCAGCTGGTAAATGAGAAAATGCCAAATATAAGGGAGTGCACTACAGGTCACTGTGATTTACGGCTGATCCTAGAAATGCAATTAGTGCAAAAAGCTATTGCCATATAAGCATTGCAAATAACACAACCCAATGACCGAGCATTATCTTAACTGGGACTCTGCAAAAAAGTCCTGAAAATGCTTCACCAAGCATATAACACAGCTGTTATTTCTCAAGAAAAAGTCTGTTATACAGTAGGCATAAAAGATGATGAGGCTAAGAAAGTAAGATATAATATTATTATTTTTTATTCTCTGCCAATTTTAGAAGGTATTTTATTTGCCCTGTAACTTGCTTGGTTTTTCATAGACCCCCTAGTTAAAGAATATTAAAAATCACTGCTTTGAAATTTACACTTGGCATGGCATTTCTGGAATATTTTGAATTATGGGCTCACCAGCAATAATGTGAATTGAAAATAGGTGAGAAAAAAATTGTTCTGGCATCTTAGTCAATACCCTAGCTCCTCAGAAATGAGACCATTTTTGATTAAAAGTTAGAGCTTATTTGGGATGTTTTTCAAAACTATTTAGCTGTACAAGTGGAAAAAATATGTCGAGGTTGAATTTAACCTCCTTGTAGCTCAAGAAAGTGGTCCATTCTGATCCTATCTGACTTAATTAAGCCCTGAAGACTAAGAGAAAGCCTTGATTAATTAAACCAAAGAGATAGAGCTTGGTTAAGGAATTCCTGCCTTTTGGCAGAGATCCTTCGCAAATTTTACTTATGAGCTAGGTTATGAGTAATAATAATAATAATGATTGCATTTGTTCAGTGCTTACTATGTGCAAAGCACTGTTCTAAACGCTGGGGAAGATACAAGGTGATCAGGTTGTCCCATGTGGGGCTCACAGTCTTAATCCCCATTTTACAGATGAGGTAACTAAAACACAGAGAAGTTAAGTGACTTGCCCAAAGTCACCCAGCTTACAAGCGGCTGAACCGGGATTTGAACCCATGACCTCTGACTCCCAAGTCTGTGCTTTTTCCACTGAGCCACGCTGCTTCTCTATATGTTGTATACATTGTGTACATTGTAATTTAAAAGGACATGATTTGGGAAGAAATTTTGGGACCACAAATGCCACAAATAGTTATAATTATTTACACAGAT
This sequence comes from Ornithorhynchus anatinus, assembly GCF_004115215.2. Lineage (NCBI taxonomy): Eukaryota > Metazoa > Chordata > Mammalia > Monotremata > Ornithorhynchidae > Ornithorhynchus > Ornithorhynchus anatinus. Next base: position 116,925,142 of record NC_041729.1, read on the forward strand.
TGGACCATAAGGAAGGACTAAGAATTGAAAACATAATTTTAGACTTTTAGGATGTAAGAATATAATGATAGTTCCCATAGTCATAGTAGCAGAAGCAGCAGCATTCACTGAGCGCCCATATGGTAAAGTACACTGTTTTAGGTGCTTGGGATATATACATATACATGTGTACATATACATATCATAAAGAAGTGACATGCATCAGGCCCCCTATGGACTTATGCTCCAAATGGGGGAGATAAATATAAAACTGTTTTCAACTACTATGAGTACAAGTACGAGTGCATATAGATAGATAATACATGCATAGATTATATACATTTACACATGTGCTAAGGAGGTTTCAATTGTAAATAAATTCATAAGTGTTAGGGTTGGCTGAAGGGATGATATGGGCTAGGGTACTGGGAGATCAACTAGGAAAAGTCTGTTGGAAGAGGTCAGTTTTTAGTTGGGCTTTGAATGTAGGAAGAGGGAGTTCCAAACTAGAAAATCAAAGTTAGTGGAGGCAGGAGAAGCTAGAATAAGGTCCACTAGAAGATTGGCTTTGGATGAATGTGAACAGTGTGTTGGGGAAGAGTAGGTGAAGAGAGTAGATACCCTATTCTACTTGCATGTCCCAAACTATCACTATTCCCTTCTTTAATATCTCAAGTCCAGTCAGAAAAAAAATGTGCTCTCTAGGGTTCCCCTTTTTCCCTTCTTTAAGCTTTTGTGTAGTTAATCTTAATTTCCACCTAGAATGACCAGATTTCTTTTGTCCGAGATACAAGATATCCAGTGAGTGAAACTTGCAAAACATTGGGCATTTGGGAGGACAGAGGCAATGATCCAAACATGTGAAAGGAAGGAGAGAGAGAAGGACAAGGAAGAGGAGCCAAGACAGATTAGAGAGAAGACACAGGGATGACAGAACCTACACATCATTATAGACTCTCACCCAGGCACTCTCTTTCCCTCTCTTTCACACACACACACACACACACACACACACACACACACACACGTGTACCTTAAGGATACTCAGACTTAATCGGTGTAGAGCCGGACAGAAGCCCCTAAAGGAATTCAAGAAACAGCAGCAGGTGATTACAGCCACAAACAGTATCTGGTCTCAGAAGTTCTTCCTGTGGTTGAATAGCATGGGTCTAGTAAGCAGCATTTTTTGGATACTGCTTGACTTGGTATTGCCATTATTATGCAAAATGATGGCCTTGTTGACTCTATTTACACCATGGCTGAAAGCCAGCCATGCTAATGTTCTGGCAAGTTCTGAGAACTCTAGGTTGTAAACTCTTTGAGGTCAGGGATTGTGTCTACTTACTCTCTTGAACTCTCCCAAGTGTTTCATACAGTTCTTACATAGATACTCAGTAGATACAAATAACTGATAGGAGATAAAATGGCCTCTTCTATTCTTTTTTGGGGAATAATTTTATACTTCCAATTTACTGAACAATCCTATTTTCTCAAAGCTTTTTCCCAAATACAAGCGAAAAGATATCTTCCAGGCATACCATCGTAGTCTCACAATCCAACCACATCTTTTATACAAGCGTTTGCCTATATAAAAGTGGATAAAAATTTACATCTCAATATGCATATTAATATACAGATGAAATAAATTAGATTCAGTGTATTCTGAATTGGGTTAACTGTTTTCAAAGAAAATCTATCAGGGGTATATAAATTAACCAAAGCTATTAATTGCTGCCTAAATTATTTTGGTTTTTTTCAATGGTTATCTTTAGGCCAGCAAAATTTGGGGTCAGAATTGACTGTCATGTCAAAATGACTTCTTAATGAATACAAGTAAAACCAGATACTATGAAATCCTCACTGTAAAAAGTACTATTAAAACTTCCTAACTTATACACAACTTAATTGACTCATTTTCTTACTTTGGATGATTAATGGGTAATAGAAAATTTAGATTTCAGAATAGGTTAGTCATCTAATATGGATTCATCCTTTTGCAATTCCGGCAGTAATTCTTGGAGAAAAAAGTTTCTGTGTCTCTATACTCTGTTAAAGTTATATTTTCTACCTTATTTAATAACCACTGTTGGCAGATCCTTCAAATCTTTAGTATTCCCATTTAATCAGTTAAAAGTAATATCCCTCTTTAAGTCAGACTTAAGGTTAGGTGATATTTAGGTGCTTATCATTTTCTCATTTCCAAATCTTTCAACATATATGTAATCAACAGTGACATCTCTCTGACTCATATTTGGCTTACTCTGTCCTTTCTTAACCAATATCCTTGCCTTATCAGGATTCAGACAAGAAAAAGTGCTTTCTAAAAGCAGCCTTAATACAAAATGCAACTGTCAGAGATGATATCAAAAAATATTGGCAAGGTTGGGAAGGAAAAAAGATGGGGCAATTTGATTTTACAGAACTTCGCAGAGAAATCATGTGAAATTATTCTTAAGATTTTAGTCACTCCCATGATTCTGCATTCCACTTAGACTTCTTCCTTTTAAGCCTTGGGACCTATTAACTCCTGTGGCTGTGGAGTTAGTGAGTGCTTTGCTTCTTGTAAAATACATGACATTGGGAAGTTTGCAATATAATATGTGATAGTAATACTATCTATAAACACTCTATTCTACAGTCTGCAGTTAATTCTCTGTACTTACTACTGGAATAAAAATATACATCTGTGTTTAGACACAAGGGAGGGAGCCAGAATTCTTTCAAGAATGCAAGAAAGACAATCCCTTTCCTTTTCCCTCCACCCTGGCTCTCTGGTTGCAAAAAGGAAATTCAAACAGTCTGCCAGATCCCATAGTAGGCCAGTAACACACAATGACTAACTGAAGTGTCTCCAATAAAGACCCTTTTTGCATATAGATGCAAAGTGACATCCTGCTTATACGATGAGATTAACCAAGCAGAGGGATTCTGGGTCTACAGAAAGAGGAAATTAGGAAATTTTTGTGCATATGTAGGTGATTCCAGCTTAAGAAGTCTGTATTCATTTCCCTGAATTCACTTTGAATTTATAGCTCTGTTCCATGGGGTCAAAATTTAAGTTGATAATATTGAAAAAAAAAATTATGTTTACTAATATGAGTCAAAATCCCCCCTACTAGTTCTGGATTTTCCACCTTGTCACTTAATCACCATGAATGTCCCAGCATCTTAAATAAGAGAGTTCTCAGCTTGATAGGTGTTAAACACCTGTTAAAGAGAGAAAATGAGGGACTCTTCTAGACTTTAAGCTCTTTGTATGAAGGAAACATATATATCAACTCTGTTGTAGAGGACTCTTCCAAGTAGTTACTACAGTGACCTGCACATTGTAAGCACTCCATAAATGCCATTGATCTTAAATGGGACATAGGATCAGTGATTCAAGAGACTGGACTTTAAAAGAGCATTGGAAGAGCTACTGCCTGTACAAAGAGGATGTAAAATATTAGAAGCCAAGTCTACAGCTCGGATCAGTTTATGAATTTTAGAGGTTATTCCCACTGAATCTTAATATTATAATTATAGAAGATAGTCTGAAGCTACACAGCTTACCTTAATGAAACTTGAAACTGTTTATGGCCATGATTTCAGGCACCTAACTCAGAAATGTTTTCTTTTGTTTCCAAAATACATCACTTGCCCATGTATAGTGTTTAACAACCAGAAAATATGAGGTCATAAGAGAAATTGGGGATGGCCTAATTGAGGGTGTGTTAATTGAAATCATTAGCTTCATACCATGTCCATTATCCTTGAGTTTTCCAGAAAATCTGTCTTAAATATATTTTCTGCAGAGTGTATTTTTATTATTTGCCCAAGGATATGGAGGAGAATAAAAATAGACATAAGGAGGTGGAGATAAAAGTAACATTTGCAAATGGACTGGAACAATTAAACTCTTTGTGAGACTAGTGAGACTTTGAAAACGATCATGGAAAAGTAATGTGCCTACTTAGAGAAACTGAACTTTTGATACATCCTTAGTCATTGGAATGATTAAATTACAAAAATGCATCATTCCACAATTTCTCATCTGTGTGGAAACTATTACCAAGAACAACTATGACAAAAGGGTGTGTTTGTAATATTGCTGAAGCAAGACATGGAAGAGAGAAAAGGAGAAACATGGAATCAGTAATGTGAAGAAAAGAAATGTTCTTAAACTTAGCCAGATATTCAACATTCTTTACTTATATAACAGGGCTGGACAAAAGCATGTATTTTAAATCTTTCATTTTGAAGACAGGAAATTTATACTGTACTCCATGAAATTTTTCTTTTACACAGTCTTCCAGAATTAAAGCTCATAGTGACTAGTCTGTTTAAGCAACATCTAGTCTAACATTATGAACATAAGGGTACTTGATCATTCTTTTAGATTAATGATGATGTTCTGACCTTGTACTTAGTACTGTTAGAATAATTTTACAAATTCATATGCAATCCTCCCTGATAAACTGTTAAACTGTTTGCCTCTTTAGTGAGAATCTTTTCACATAAAGGGAGACAGTGTGGATACTCTCTAAAAATCGATCAGTGGTATTTATTGAGCACTTACTATGTGGATAGTGGTGTACTAAGTGCTTAGGAGATTATAGTCTACAGAGTTGGTAGCTGTGTTCCCTGACCACAAGAAAATAAATGCCTCTCTCCTTCTTTGGAAGTGCTCCCATCCTGCATATAGAAACAAGGGATACATTCCTTTAATCTGCTTCACTCCCTACCTTAGAGGAAAGGAATAAATCCAAGCAACAGAGATAATAATAATCATGAAGGCATTTAAAATAAGTGATTAGTTCAGACAATTTCTTGAGCCTCCTTCCTTTCTGGTAAATTATTGCAAATTATTACAAGCCTATCAGTGCAAGCAACTAGTATGGATTACTATAATTCCTGGTAATTTCTCAAAAAATACAAATTTGACTATTACAAAAAGGCACAGGAGTATATTTTGTCATTGTAAATAACTTGCCAACAATCTCCTTTTGTAAAATTATTGATCAATCCTAAAAGACAGTTATGGATAAACAAGCAGCTTAATGCAATAGATATTTCACTTTTAGAATCCTGTATATTTCATGACCAACTGAAACCTGCATTAGAAAATAACATCTCCACTAATATATTAATGATAAAGGATTAAGAAAAAGGTGGTCAATTTCTTTAGACAGACCCATTACCAATGAACATGATTTATATTCATTTGGTAGCTCTGATTGAAAAACTCAGTGTTATATCTCCCTGTTGCCTTCATTGTCACTTTGTCTAGTGTCTCTTTATTTCCTGCTGAACTATAAGATCCTTGATATCAGTGGTCTTGTCTACCACTCTATCGTACTCTCCCAGATCTTTAGTACAATTCTCTATTCAATGTAAGAGTTCAGTAAATATTTCTGATGCTGTCTTTGTCATCAGTATCATAATCACTATCTCCATTGCTTGGTATCTATAGATGTATGATTCCTGTCTTTTTAGTTTTCTTATCTTTGAACCCTATGCTATTTACAATTAGAACATAGAATAATTCAGTGTGAAATAGGTCATAATCCACTGCTTCAACCTTGACAGGAGTTGTCCTCAGACAAAGCAGTTTCTAAAAGTCCAAACCATACTTACCTCATTGATGTGACTTTTTATGTAGAAACTGAGATACTTTAGAAGGCCTCTCCACATAATCACCTTTTAATTTACTGAGTACTTTGTGTTTCAACGACATCTGGAAATGTTTCTCATCACTAATCTCTAATCTCTTCTAATACCTATTGTACAATAATCTAATTTTATTATCTAATATAATGTATCATGTAATGATCTAATACCTAGCCTATCATATTCTGCTCTTAGTCGGTGTGGGGAATGATCCTTCCAGCAGAGTATATAAAACTCAACATGAGCAAAACTGAGCTCCTCATCTTCCCTCCCAAACCTGGTCCTCTCCCTGACTTCCCTATCACCGTGGATGGTACGACCATCCTTCCCGTCTCTCAGGCCCGCAACCTCGGTGTCATCTTTGACTCAGCTCTCTCGTTCACCCCACACATCCGATCCGTTACCAAAACCTGCCGGTCTCACCTTTATAATATCGCCAAGATCCGCCCTTTCCTCTCTACCCAAATGGCTATCTTACTGTTATAGGCTCTGATAATATCCCGGCTGGATTATTGTGTCAGCCTTCTCTCTGATCTCTCTTCCTCCTCTCTCGCCCCGCTCCAGTCTATTCTTCACTCCGCTGTCCGGCTCATCTTCCTGCAGAAACACTCTGGGCATGTCACTCCCCTTCTTAAAAACCTCCAGTGGTTGCCTATCAACCTCCACTCAAAACAAAAACTTCTCACTCTAGGCTTCGAGGCTCTACATCACCTTGCCCCTTCCTACCTCTCCTCCCTTCTCTCTTTCTACCACCCACCCCGCACGCTCCGCTCCTCTGCCGCCCACCTCCTCACCGTCCCCCGTTCTCACCTATCCCACCATCGACCCCTGGGCCACGTCCTTCCGCGGTCCTGGTATACCTTCCCTCCTCATCTTCACCAATCTAATTCTCTTCCCCTCTTCAAATCCCTACTTAAAGCTCACCTCCTCCAAGAGGCCTTTCTAGACTGAGCTCCCCCCTTTTTCCCTCTGCTCCCTCTACCCCTCTTCACCTCTTCGCAGCTAAACCCTCTTCTCCCCCCTTTCCCTCTGCTCCTCCCCCTCTCCCGTCCCATCCCCTCAGCACTGTACTCATCTGCTCAACTGTATATATCTTCATCACCCTATTTATTTTGTTAGTGAGATGTACATCACCCTGATTCTATTATTTGCCATTGTATGAGATGTTCTTCACCTTGACTCTATTTATTGCCATGGTTCTTGTCTGCCTGTCTCCCCCGATTAGACTGTAAGCCCGTTAAAGGGCAGGGACTGTCTCTATCTGTTGCCGATTTGTACATTCAAAGCGCTTAGTACAGTGCTCTGCACATAGTAAGCGCTCAATAAATACTATTGAATGAATGAATGAATGAATGAATGAATGAAAAGTGTTCCCCTGGCAAATGTATTTGGCTCTATTCACTACTCTAGTACATATTAACTTTTATTACTATTCTGTTTAGGCTGTGAGCCACATGGGGCTATGAGGGACAACTACTCTGTCTAACCTGATTTATTTGGTATCTATCACAGAACTTAGTACATTGCTTGGTATACACTAAAATATTATTATTATTATTATCATTATTATTATCTCAGTGGATACATAATGATGGGGATACAGGAATATAATACCACATAGTTGTTGTTGTTAGTAGTAGTAGTATTGCTGTTATTTACTCAGTGGTCATAAAATAATTGGGAGGTGGAACATAAAGAGATGAGGAGATAAAAGGATTAACACATTTTTGGCAATCCTGCCATAATTGGGTTATTGGTCTTGCATTGCTGCATCAGTTTTCATCAGTGTTGCTCTTGGGCATATCTCTCTGGACTATGCTCCTGTCTAAGTTGGTCAGTTCAGGCTTTCTATTTTATCTCTACAGGGGCCCTGGCTTTTCCTACACAAAGAGCTTGGAGAGATAATGGCTTCCTAAGTGCATCCTATCCATATATTGTATAGGTCCAACCTTCATCATTACCATCCTCAGTAACAGATTTATTGAACAGACTATACAGACTATTAACAGACTATACACTAGAAGCAACGTGGCTCAATGGAAAGAGCATGGGCTTGGGAGTCAGAGGTCATGGGCTCTAATTCTGGCTCCTTGACTTGTCAGCTGTGTGACTTTGGGCAAGTCACTTACCTTCTCTGTTCCTCAGTTCCCTCATCTGTAATAATGGGGATTAAGACTGTGAGCCCTGCATAGGACAATCTGATTTCCTTGAATTCACTCCTCCCCCCAGTGCTTAGAACAGTGCTTGATTTAAGCACTTAACAATACCATCATTATTATTACTATACACTATACATACTATATACTATACAGACTCTACACTACAAAAGGTAAAGGACATAATTTCTACAATAAAGCTTACAATATAATAGAGCTGATAAATAAATACAAATAGCCAAGCCCACAATATGTCAAAGAATAAGAACATAGATATAAATCATAAGAAAAGTAATGAAATGGATATATATATATATGTATATATCCTAACTGGCTATATAGTAGCCAGACTCTTGGAGTATCATGATAATAAATTTGGTGGAGAAAACAAGAAAGGTTTCTATGAGGAAGTGGATTTTTAAGAGAGTTTTAAAGGATTTCCTCATCAGACCAGTGGAATTTACTACCATATAATACCATATAAAAGCTAGTTCAACTCTTTTGAGCTTCCATAGCTCTGGAACCACATCCTGAACTCTTCCCCCGTTTCCCCTGTCTCTCCTGATTTTAGCTATAGCTATTTTACTTATGTCCTTTTTTCATTGTCTCACTTTGAGCCTCTCTCTAACCATCACCACAACCACTGCCACAACCACCACCCCAGCCACTTCTGTGCTTGGCAGACAAGATCTTCCAGAGATAAAATGTTTGGGAGCCAGAGCTGGACTGGAGAAGGATAGATGGAAAGAAGTTGTGGGAGGAATAGAAGTAGAAGGAGAGGAGAGTTGTAGAGAAGGTACAAAATTCCCTTTGTACAAAATTCCCTTTCTTTCCACCACTCACCCTGATCTCTCACTTGACTTGATATTGCTTGATCTTTCCCCATTGTATCCCAGGTTCATTCATTCAGTAGTATTTATTGAGTGCTTACTATGTGCACTGTACTAAGTGTTTGGAATGTACAATTCAGCAACAGACAGAGACAATCCCTGCCCAATGATGGGCTCACAGTCTAAAGGTGGGGGACAGACAGCAAAGCAAAAAAGAACAAAACAAAAATAAGATAACATCATCAAGATCAATAGAATTAACAAAATAAATAGGGTAATAAATAATATATACAAATTAGCACAGTGCTGAGGGGAGGGGAAGGGCGAAGGGGGAGAAGCAAAGGGTGAGAGGTAGGGGAGGGGGAGTAGAGGGGAAAAGGGGGCTCAATCTGGGAAGGCCTCTTGGAGGAAGTGAGCTCTCAGTAGGGCTTTGAAGAGGGGAAGAGAGTTAGTTTGGCGGACATGAGAAGGGAGGGCATTCAAGGACAGAGGTAGGATGTGGGCCAGGGTTCGATGGCAGGATAGGTGTGAACAGGGGACAATGAAGAGGTGAGCAGCAGAGGAGTGGAGCGTGCGGGGTGGGCAGTAGAAAGAGAGAAGGGAGGTGAAGTAGGAGGAGACAAGGTGATGGAGAGCTTTGAAGCCAAGAGTGAGAAGTTTTTGTTTCGTGCAAAGGTTGATAGGCAACCACTGGAGGTTTTTGAGGAGGGGAGTGACATGCCCAGAGCATTTCTGCAGGAAGATCATCTGGGCAGCAGAATGAAGAATAGACTGGCGTGGGGAGAGACAGGAGGAAGGGAGATCAGAGAGGAGGCTGACACAATAATCCAGTTGGGATATTATGAGAGCTTGTACCAGCACGATAGCTGTTTGGATGAAGAGGATAGGATCTTTCATTCATTCAGTAGTATTTATTGAGTGCTGTACTAATCGTTTGGAATGTACAAATCGGTAACAGATAGAGACAGTCCCTGCCCTTTGACGGCTTGCAGTCTAATCGGGGGAGACAGACAGACAAGAACAATAGCAATAAATAGAATCAAGGGGATGAACATATCATTAAAACAATAGCAAATAAATAGAATCAAGGCAATGTACATTTCATTAAAATATTGGCGATATTGTGAAGGTGAGACCGGGAGGTGTTGGTGACGGATTGGATGTGTGGGGTGAATGAGAGAACTGAGTCAAGGATGACACCAAGGTTGCGGGCCTGTGAGACGGGAAGGATGGTCGTGCCATCCACAATGACAGGGAAGTCAGGGTGAATTTATTGCCATTGTTCTTGTCTGTCTGTCTCACCCGATTAGACTGTAAGCCCGTCAAATGGCAGGGACTGTCTCTATCTGTTGCCGACTTATTCATTCCAAGCGCTTAGTACAGTGCTCTGCACATAGTAAGCACTCAATAAATACTATTGAATGAATGAATGAATGAAAGGACAGGGTATGGGAGGGAAGATAAGGAGCTCAGTTCTGACCTTAGTCCCCAACCTTGTAGATATCACCAGAATGAAGGAACTGAGGGCATAGAACTGAAGGGAGCATAGGGGGTAGTGGCAAGAGCAGAGAGTTAGTTCTTAATGGGATCCAGCAGTATTTCAGCTTTAGAAAACCTAATGTGGGGTGGGAAGAAAAATTGTGGGAGAGGTGGGGCACCCTGGAAAATGGGGATGGGGGGTAGGAGGGACTCAGAAAAAGCGAAGGGACTGCAAGAAACCAAAAATTGCAGGAAAGAGCAGAAGGAATGGGATTGAGTTGCATGTCTCTACAAGGCTCTAAGGGCTCTGGGGCAGCTTGGTAGGGTAGGTCTTTGAGCCCTTATGGAGACTCAGTGATGCACCCCAAAGGAGGGAGTTCATCCATGGGCACTTAGATCCAAGCATGGAAGAATGAAGCAAATGGACTCACTGAGTTATGCATACAACACTATGACTTTAATGCGTAAAAGTCCACAGAAAAGCTACAGCTTTCATATACATATACATATATATAAACCTATGAAAAAGCTATGGATCAAACATACAAAACATGCCCCAAACTCAAACACAAGGTATTACATCCCCTAGGGTTCCACAGGAAAAGTTATTGCACATTACATCCCAATATTTCACCCCATCATGGAGCAGTTCTGTACATGCAACAACCTCTATCCGAGATGGACAGGTCCTTGAATATCTTTTCTTTTCTAGTACTCGACTGGTCCCTTTCAGAGCCTTGGTCTAGATGTTGCCAGGTGAGCCAAGCACACTGCAGGCTATCCTAGCCTCCCATCTAGGTTGTAAGGAGCAGCAGCATATCCAAATGGACACAGCTTTTATGGAGGGGTTGTGTATATAAAACCTGGGCTTCCATATTCCTCTGACCAACCAGGCAACCATAGCAAATAACTGCCATGTTTTGGAAAAGATTGCCTGTAACGCTTAACATCGAGCTTCTTCCATATGGACCCTAATCTACATATAAACATTTCATGGAAATGGCAAGAGGAGAAGGTATTGGGGAATTTAGGTGAGATGTTTAGTCCCTGTTAAGTGCAACCTTGGGCCATGTCTGCAAGATGTAGCCTCTAATTACAAGAACTTTGTTACCCATACATAAACAACTAAAGTTATGTAACAATTCCAAATAACAGAGAAGATGGTGGGCCTTTCGAAAATGGAATCAGTTTGTCTCTCTCTGGTTGGGTGACTGTGGACATATTCATTCATTCAGTAGTATTTATTGAGCGCTTACTATGTGCAGAGCACTGTACTAAGCACTTGGAATGAACAAGTTGGCAACAGATAGAGACAGTCCCTGCCGTTTGACGGGCTTACAGTCTAATCGGGGGAGACGGACAGACAAGAACAATGGCAATAAATTGAGTCAAGGGGAAGAACATCTCTTAAAATCAATGGCAACTAAATAGAATCAAAGTGATGTACATTTCATTAACAAAATAAATAGGGTAATGAAAATATATACAGTTGAGCAGAAGAGTACAGTGCCGAGGGGATGGGAAGGTAGAGGGGGAGGAGCAGAGGGAAATGGGGGGAAAAGAGGGTTAAGCTGCGGAGAGGTGAAGGGGGGGCGGTAGAGGGAGTAGAGGGAGAAGGGGAGCTCAGTCTGGGAAGGCCTCTTGGAGGAGGTGAGTTTTAAGTAGGGTTTTGAAGAGGGGAAGAGAATTAGTTTGGCGGAGGTGAGGAGGGAGGGCATTCCAGGACCGCGGGAGGACGTGGCCCAGGGGTTGATGGCGGGATAGGCGAGACCGAGGGACGGTGAGGAGGTGGGCGGCAGAGAAGCGTAGCATGCGGGGTGGGCAGTAGAAAGAAAGAAGGGAGGAGAGGTAGGAAGGGGCAAGGTGATGGAGAGCCTTGAAGCCTAGAGTGAGGCTTCTCATATCTCAGGCCATTCTCACATCCAGAGATCATAGGTGATGACAGCAAGCAAGGGCACATAGAGTGACTGATGAGATTGTGTGGATACAGTATAAAGGAAGATTGAATCAAGTGGGTGTATAAGAATCAGAAGGAGACAAGACAAAGAGGTAGTGACTTAGAGGAAATAGCACGGGCTTGGGAGTCAGATGATGTGAGTTCTAATTCCTGCTCTGCCACTTGTCTACTGTGTGACCTTGGGCAAACCACTTAACTTATCTGTGTTTCAGTTCCCTCATCTGTAAAATGGGGATTAAGACTGTAAGCCCCATGTGGGACAACCTGATTACCTTGATGACCCCAGTGCTTAGAACAGTGCTTGGCACATAGTAAGCACTTAACAGATACCATAATTATTATTATTAGAGTTTGGGCTTTTGCTGTACTGGTGTTACCTACTTTGTCCTTCTATCTAGAAAAGGAAGGCGGGAATAATTAGTAACAGTGGAAAAATTAGCCTGGTAATTAAGAGACCTGGATTATAGTCCTGGTTCTGTTTGAGAAACATTGCCAAAGGAACAGTCAATCAGTGTTATTTATTGATTGCTTACTGTGTAAAGAGTACTGTACTAGGCACTTGGGAGAGAATAAGAGAGTTGGCAAACATGTTTCCTTTCCACAAGGGGCTAATAGTCTAGAAGGGGAGACAGATATTAGAATAAATTACTGATTGGGGAATGGGGGAGTACAGGATTTGTAATTTAGTGCTGTAGGCCTAGGGATGGGGTGAATATCAAATTATTAAGGGCTATGAATACAAATGGAGTCTGATGACTTTGTAAAATTAGAGGCAGTCAAGAGATTGGAGGTTTATGTAGGGGAAATGGACATATTTACAGGGAGGGATATGTGGAGAGAAGGCAGTTGAGGAGGTTGCAAATGAGAGTGTAATTTCAGAGTGGTCAGGTTAGAGATTGTAGATTGACTAGAGATGATGAGTTCAAACATCTGTCCAAATTGGTGAGTGGGTGTGTGGGTTAGAGCCAGTGTGTGAGGTCAGTGGAGTTGAAGAGTGACAGTACAGTGTCAGTAGGAAGGTTGTGGGGAACGTCCAGTGGATATCAAAGTTCATGATTCTCAGTGAAAGAAAGATAAAAATGATTTGGAAAGTTGGAGATAGGGCCTGAGAATGAGTAGATGATGGTAACAAGTAGTTGAAGTGGTTTGTAGACACAGATTATGTGGGCTTTAAAGAAAATGAAATAGCAGTGGGTGTAGTGGCAGGTGTTTCCACTGGGGGCAAAACTGGGGGCAAAGAAGGAAGCCAACTCTTCCTCCTTTCCCAATGAGCCCTGGGAAATGGAAGGTTATGATGTCCCCTCAGGAGACAGCTGTGGGGGAGACAGTGTCAGCTGGGGAGAACTAAGCTTTATTAATGTCAAGAATGAAGGGAAGTCTTCCTAAAATGGATGTGGGGGCTGTGTGGCAGAGATGGATGGAGGGGATAATGCAAGGGGTGGGGAGGAGTTAGATGGGAGCGAGCTGATATGAGCCAGTATAGGCAGGGGGATAATGTGTGTTGTGGTGGAAAAAAAAATCAAGGATGAGGTAATTAGACGGAGGATGTTAGGGAGACATGGTGAAGCTTAATTATGTTAATGTCTGTCTCCCCATCTAGACTGTAAGCTCATTGTGGGCAGGAAATGTGACTGCCAACTCCGCTATACTATACTCTCACTGCTTAATCATTCATTCATTCATTCAATTATATTTATTGAGCACTTACTGGGTGCAGAGCACTGTACTAAAGGAGCAGTATGGCATAGTGGATAGAACCCAGGTCTGGGAGTGAGAAGGTTATGGGTTCTAATCCCAGCTCCACCACTTGTCTGCTGTGTGGCCTTGGACAAGTCACTTCACTTCTCTGCGCCTCAATTACCTCATCTGTAAAATGGGGATTAAGACTGTAAGCCTTATGTAGGACAGGGACTGTGCCTAACCCAATTTGCTTGTTTCCAACCTAGCACTTAGTACAGTTCCTGGCACATAGTAAGTACTTAACAAATACCATAATAATAATAGTAATTATTATTATTACAATACAACAATAAACAGTGATATTCACTGCCCACTCTGTACATTGCTGATTATGATGATGAAGTTGGAGTGGGTTTAGGAGAGAATGTTTAGAGCAGTAGCAGAAATCAGTGAAAGTTCCTTCGGCACTATTCCAGGTTTGAGTATAGAATTTCCGTTAAATCACTGTTCCCTGTGAGTGGAGTGAGATGGGGCGGTTGGCGCACCTTCCCCTTAGCTCAGTCCCAAGACCTGGGGTTGAGGCTCTGCTCCTGGTGTCTTGAGTGGGGCTGGAGAATTGGTATCCCATGCAACATCCCTGGCTTCCTAGTTTCTGAATTTCCTGGATTATCTCCTGCAACATCTTATATTCACCTTCCCTTTCTCCAGCTTCTGGAGAAACCCATCACTGTGCTTCACTGGGTGCAGGGCAGGGAGAGTAGGGACAGAGGTATGAGAGAATTTCCCGCCCATAATAGACACTGATCCAACAATTAAAAAGCCCAGTCTCGTATAGCTCTGCTGTTCAACCTGGTTACATTGTTTCTACCCCAGTGCTTAGAACAGTGCATGGCACATAGTAAGTGCTTAACAAACACCACAATTATTTATTTATTTATTCTCCATATAACTAAGTCCTGTGAACACCTATTTATTCCAAGGAGGTTTCCCATGGGTGACTGAGAAATCCCCTTGGATTGAAAATAACTTACATGTTCCTTGTAAAGCAGACTGAAGTATAGCCAATACCTGCAATTTGCTAAGAAGCATAACTTTTAGGAGGTGGAATTCTAAAGTTCAATCATTTTTAGTGGTGTAATACCAAGCAACCTTGGGTTTCATGCTAGTGGTAGGCTTGCTCTGTGCAGATCTGTGTAAATATGTGTGTAAAGTATTTCATTCAAAAATTGTCAATTCTGACCTGATGTGGGCTAGAGGCTCCAGATAGTGGTTATTGCTTGCAAACTATTCAAGGATTTATAGGGAAAGTAGGTATTGCCTGAATATATATAAAGTGAAACCTAAAACATTAAAACAAAGTGATCCCAGGTTCCATTATGATTCACAATGCTTGTTTGCAATGATGAATATGTCTCCCACGTTTTAAAGTGGAACCCATGAGAATTTATATTATAAAATATTTCCCCAAACCTTTGTGTTAATTTCTTTTATTTCATTCAAATAAAATAAAATAGTTACTATCAAATGTTAAAAGAACTGTCCCAATAATTGCTGATTAGCATGATTTCTCAGTCCATATTTAATTCCATGAATATCATTTCTAATGGAACATTAACTTCTAGTAGTAACAGTAATTTTTATTAAGGTATTACTATATGCAGAGCACTATACTAAGTACTGAGACCATCACTAAGGTTCTGTTTAGTGCCCTACGATAGCACTTTGATAAGTGACACTGACTGAAGTGGGGAAAGCACCATTTGTATTCCTACTTATTCCAGATTCACTGAAAATACTGGAAGAATCTGGATAAATACTGAAGATGAACAGTGGCTAAAGGAGGAAGCCCAGACTTCCCTTACTTCATGGCATTACCAATATTAAGTTGGAGATGCCTAGAACAGCTCTTGGACATATAGTAAGTCAGTTCATCAATATCATTTATTGAGTGGATCTGTGCAGAGTGATTGGGAGAGTACAAAAGAATAGTAATGATTGCTTCCCTTAAGGAACTTACTATATAAAAAGGGAGATAGGTTATATAATAAATTACTATTAGAAAGTACAATTAGATGTAAAAAAATAATAATAGATGAAGCAATAATGTTTATTGAGCACCTACTGTGTGTGCAAAATATTGTACTAGGTACTACAGTACCAATAAGGAGCTTGCAGTCTAGAGATACTCATTAAAAGAAATTACAGATAGGGGTAATAGCAGAGTATAAGAGCAGTGTATTCAAGTGCTCAGTTGTTTCAGAAGTACTGAAATGGCATTGGGGATGGAAAACAGGGAGAGGAGGTGAGAGATAAATAAGGGAAGGCCTCCTGGAGGAGATGTGATTTCTGCAGGATCTTGAAAATAAGAAGAGAAGAGAATTGCCAGATCTGAAAAATCAGCAATTACTTGGAGAGTTCTTTTAACATTTGATAGCAGCTATTTTATTTGATATGAGTGAAATAAAAGAAATTAACACAGAAGGTTTGGGGAAAATTTTTATAATATAAGTGCTCATAGGTTCCACTTTAAAAGCTGGGAAACACATTCATCATCGCAAACAATGAAAATGACTCTCCCCCGATTCAAAGCCTTATTGAAGGCACATCTATCTCTTCCAAGAGGCCTTCCCAGACTAAGCTCCACTTTTCCTCATCTCCCACTCCCTTCTATGTCATCCTGATGTGCTCCATATGCTCTCCCCTGCCCAGCCCCACTGCACTTATGTATATATTTGTAATTTTATTTATTTCTATTGATATCTGTCTACCACACCCACCCCCAGACTATAAGATCACTGTGGGCAAGGAATGTCCCTGTTTATTATTGTATTGTACTTTCACAGACATTTAGTACAGTACTCTGGGCACAGTAAGCACTTAATAAATATGATTGATTGAATGAATGAATGAATGAATGAATGAATGAATGAATGAATGAAGTGACTTGCCCAGGGACATGCAGCAGACAAGTGGTGAAGTTGGGATTAGAACCCATGACTTTCTGACTCCCAGGCCCATGCCATGTGTCAAGCATTGTTCTAAGCACTGAGGTAGATACAAGTTTATCAGGTTAGACACAGTCCCTGTCCCACATAGTGCTCATAGTCTAACTAGAAGGGAGTAGAATTTAATCCCTGTTTCACAATTTACATAGGCAAAGAGTTTGTCTACCAACTCTGTTATATTGTACTCCCCTAAGCATTTAGTACAGTGCTCCTCACACAGTAAGCACTAAATAACTATGATTGATTGATTGATTGAGTCAATAAGGATGGAAAAGTATTGTTGTTGGGCAAGAAGGCACTGGAAGGCAATCTGCTACAAGTCAAAACTCACCTGTATGGGGCAGCAGCAATGTGGGAGAGAGCCCAGAGTGGAGACTCATGTTTACTGCATGGAAGGAGGCAATGGAAAACCACTTCCATATTTTTACCAAGGAAACTCTCTGGATACACTACCAGAACGATTGCAGATGGAGGTGGGCTGTTCTGGGAGAGATGTGTCCATGGCATTGCTATGAGTCAGAGATGACTTGACAGCATAAAACAAGAGGGCAGAATTAAAGCAGATGAGGAAGAATTTCTGATAGGGAGGTCATCCAGGTGTCTGGATTTATACCAGCAATACTCCACAGCTCATGCACAGGAGTGGAAGAAGTGTACTACAGAGGTAATCCAGGGATGTGGGTTAATGGTATGACATTATTAGAGGGACAGGGGAGCAAGGGAGTTGAGTTTAGTGGAGAATCCATACTGAGGCATTAATTTTGTACATCAGGAGAAGGTAGTTTGGGTATGAGATTAAATGGGATATGATGACTAAAAAATTGAAGTTGGTTAAAAGTTCAGAGGTTTCTGTAAGGGAACAGGTAGATTTTGGTGGAAGGTGTATGTGTTAGAGAAGGCAGAAAAAGTAAAGGAATTTCACAGTTGGTGATGGTAGAGATTGTATAGTGACTAGAGATAATAAAATTGAGCCTATGTCCAAGTTAGTAAGTGGGTAAGTTTGAGTGGAGCTGATCATTCTACAGAAATGCTCTGGGCATGTCACTCCCCTCCTCAAAAACCTCCAGTGGTTGCCTATCAACCTCTGCATGAAGCAAAAACTCCTCTCTCTTGGCTGCAAAGCTCTCCATAACCTTGTCCCCTCCTAACTCATCTCTCTTCTCTCTTTCTACAGCCCACCCTGTACACTCCACTCTTCTGCTGCTGCTAACCTCCTCACAGTGCCTTGTTCTTGTCTGTCCTGCCGTTGACCCCTGGCCCATGTCCTACCACTGTCCTACATCTTCTGCTACCACTGACCTGGAATGCCCTCCCTCCTCACATCCTCCAAACTAACTCTCTTCACCTCTTCAAACCCCTATTGAGAGCTCACCTCCTCCAGGAGGCCTTCCCAGACTGATCCCTCTCTTTCCCTCTGCCCCTCCTCTTCTCTCCATTGCCTCCAATTCTCTCCCTCTGCTCTACCCCTTCCCCTCCCCACAGCACTTGTGCATATTTGTATATATTATTTATTACTCTATTTTATTAATGATGTGTATATATCTATGATTCTATTTATCTATTTTGATGGTATTGATGCCTGTCTACTTGTTTTGTTTTGCTGCCTGTCTCCCCCTTTTAGACTGTGAGCCTGTTGTTGAGTAGGGATTGTCTCTGTTGCAGAATTGTATGTTTCAAGCGCTTAGTACAGTGCTCTGCACACAATAATTCCTCAATAAATAAGAATGAATTAATTAATTAATTAATTAAAGAATCATTGGAGTTGATGAGTGAGAAGAAGTAGACAGCAGAAGGGTCATCAGCAACACCTACATTGATATTGAAGTCTTCAAGGATCAGTGCAGGCATGGAGAAAGATAGAAGAAATGTGGGAAAAGGATCAAAATGGTTCAGAAATTTGTAGGAGTGGCTCAGATGATCATGAGCAGCACTACAGTGGATGGTAGAGCAGTGTGATATGGGTTTCAAAAGGAGGGAAAGAGAGGGATGGGAACGATGGGATAGTGCTAACACTGCACTGGGCAGTGAGAAGGAAGCTGACTCTTCCTCCTTTCCCAGTCAATGTCTTGTAGAATGGAGGAAGCTAAGTCCCTTGGGTGAGGGTGGAAGAAGAGATAGTGTCATCTGGGGTGACAACTGGATCTCAGTAATTGTAAGGAGGAGTTGTAACTGGGTCAGGAACAGGTAAGGGATGAAGAGAAGTCATGTGAAGTTGGCTCCATAGGCCACACTTATATGAAGCTGTAGGGAAGAATGATGGTGCCAGAGGTGGAGAGGGTTTGGGTGGAAGTGAGCTGATGGGACTGGAATATGAAGGGGATGCAGAACAGCTCTGGCAAAGAAAGGCAGGAGAATTGGCTGAGGACAGGAGGAAGGTACGGCACAAGGGTGGGAAGAGGTTAGGTGGAAGAGAGTGGGGATCCTGGGGGAGAATAACAGGGATGAGGTGGGACAGGGGGTTGGGATGGTGCAACTGTGGGGTGGGATTGTATAGTGAGAAATGAGGGGTGGTGCTGAGAAAGTAGGGTGGGGATGGGCTGATTAGAGGGAGGGGATGAAGGACATGGTGAGGTCAGGGAAGTTTAAGGGTTATAGGAGAGGTTGATAGCAGCAATTACTGTTTAATCTAGAAGTCCTTTTGATTAACGCTGAAATTGAATGCAGATTCTTGGTGCCCTTGAGTGTAAAGAGAAAAATACTTAGGGGTGAACAGGCATCTGAATTGATGTGAAGGCAGCCAGTTGTGACATGTTAAAATACAGATTTTTGTCACCAGGGTGTCAGACAGCCTCCACTGTGTTTTCTGGCCAGACTGCAGGCAGAGTAGGAGGAGGGAGAGGTGAAATGAAAGAACGGCCTTTTATTGACCACAGTAGTTTGGGAGTGAGTTCTTTGTATCTCAGCATTTGGCCGTAGTTATTGCAATTTTGGAAACAATTGATAAATCTCCTAGCTGAGTTATCTTACAGTTCCTCTAGACTGTGAGCTTATTGTGCTCCAGAAAAGTGTCTACTAACTCTATTATATTGTACTTTTCCAAGTGCTTAGTACAGTGCTCTGCACATAGTAAGCACTCAATAAATTTGACTGATCTTTATTTGAAGCTTGGTATTGGGTCTGCTGCTGCTGTTGCTTAGTATTTTGAGGTGTGGATTTATGTTCTGCCTTAAAGAAGCTGTAATCAAGTGAAGGATGATATGGACATTAGGGAATGCTGAATGTTCTTTATTCTGCTGATCTGGGATGTTTTCTGGAGTTGCAAGAGGAGAACACTCCCTAGCTGAACCTGACTTTGGTGACTGCCTGGCTCTGACACTGCTGCTGTGGATCATACTCCTATGAGAGTTTACTCTGTTCTGCAGAAGCAAAACTAAAGAGAAGCCTACTGTGTATAGTTTTTCTTGAACCTTCCCCTTGTGGCTAAAGTCCTAGGATCAACTGCCCAAGAATATACAGAATCCAAGAGTCACTCCCTAATGCTTAATCCACTTCCTTTTAGTCTAAAGGGAAGGGGAATCTTGGCTGTTGAGATCGGGTAAAGTCATAAATGATTTTGCAGCTCCAAATTCCAGTGATGCCTTTTGGCAAAAGAGCAAAAGTGTTTTCCATATTATCTTTCAGCATTCATATAAGTAGAGAGCACAAATTGCCTTTCTCATTTAGCAGTGAATTTATTCACTTGTCCAAAAATCAGTGGCCTCCAGCACACCACACAGTAGTGGCCAAAGTCCTGAATTACAATTTCTAGGGCTATTTCCTTCTAAACTGACTGCCTCATCATCAGTGGGATGTGACAGAGCTTCCCCATTGTCTTCTAAACTAGGTTGACTGAGGCCACAGCTCCCAGCAGGGTGAGTAGTATCTGCAAATAAAGTTTGCATTAATAAGTGTCATTACTATATTAAATCCTTGTAGGGACTATTATTAACTGAAACAATCAAACTTGTAGACAAGGTCTAGTCCTGTTCAAACTACTATTTGAAGTCATGTTTGGGGATACAACAAATAATTTGAAGGCTGGAGTCCAAACTGACTCCAGTTCTTTGGGTTCACACCAATTTCCTTAAGTCATCATGCCTCACTTAGCCTCTATACCCGAACTACCTTCCATTGTTATTGTTAGGGAATGTGTCTACCAATGCTGTGTCTGATAAATTGATTTACTGATGTGCAAATTGATGTCTTCAACACCAACCTCCATACTGAACTCAGCTCACTTGCTCACCTATCCCTTCACTGATCTCATACCACTAACCTATAATCCTGGATCACCTCCACAGTCCGCTTCCTTCATGCCTGTGCATGGTTTGTGGAGTGCTGCTGGTGGAAATCTAGATATCAAACAGATTTGTCCATCAGAAATTTATCTTGCCTGCCTGAATAATGCCCTCTCCCCCATTTGGCAACATTATTCCTCCATCCTTATTGATTCCCATTTCCATTGCCCTTGCCAGTTTGTTTCAGACATTTAAATTATTCCTCAACCTCCCCTGTTCCCATTTCTCCTCCATCTCTTGCCCCTGATGACCTAGCCATGTAAGGTTATTACCAATAATACCTAATTATCAATAAGATATTATTGACCAAATTGAAATCATCAGGTGTGACCTCCTAAACTCTCCTCTTCTCTTTTCCAGTCCCTCTCTCCTTCTACTCTCTTCCTGTCTCTCCTTTGACTCTCCCATCTTTCCTATCAGTATCTCAAAGAGAGATCTCCTGCCTTCTCTCAAAATCCACGGACTCTGACCTTATCCTTTCATACAATATCAAAAACACTTACCCCCTCCCTTCATCCTCCCTGACCAATATTTTCAACTGCTTACTTTCCAATGTGTTCTTCTCCATTGCTTTCAAATATGCTTATGTATCCCCATCCTGCAAAAAAACCCCTCCCTTGACCCCTACAGTTATTACCTCATCTCCTTGCTACTACTTCTTGAATGAGATGTCTACACTGACTTTCTCCGCTTCCGCTCATCTAATTCTCTGCTTGACCCCTTCCAATCTGGGTTCCGTCCCCTCCATTCCAGGGAAACTGCCTCTCTCAAAGGCCACTAATAAATCTCCTTCTTGCCAAATCCAACAGCCTCTACTCTATCCTAATCCACCTCAGCTGCCTTCAACACTGTCGACCACCCTTTCCTCCTGGAAATACTACCTAACCTTGGTTCACTGTCAATATCCACTCCTGATTCTCTTCCTATCTCTCTTCCCACTTATTCTCAGTCTCTTAAGCGGACTTCTCCTCTGCTTCCCACCCTCTAACTCTGGAAGTCCCTGAAGTCTCAGTTCTGGGTCTCCTTTTATTAACCCATTTCCTTGGAAAACTCATTTGCTCCCAAGACTTCAACTACCATCATTACATGGATGATTCCCAAATCCTCATCTCCTGTCCTAATCTCTCTCTTTCTCTGCAGCCTCATATTTCCTCGTAACTTTAGGACATTTCTAGCTGGATGCCCTGCTGACACCTCAAACCAAACATTTCCAAAACAAACTTCATCATCTTCCCACCCTAACCTTGTCTTTTCCCTATTTCCCCATCCTTATGCTGAGTACTACAATCCTCCCTGCTCGAAACCTGGGCATTATCCTCCACTCATCACTCTCATTCTGTTTTTATAATGTTTACTATGCTTAGTATGTGCCAAGCACTGCTTACTATGTGCCAGGCACTGAACTAATTGCTGGGGTAGATATAAGATAATGAAGCCAGACACAGTCCCTGTCCACACTGGGATAACAATTTTAATCACCATTTTACAGAAGAGGAAACTGAGGGTCAGAGAAGTGAAGTGACTTGTCCAAGTTCACAGAGGAGACAAGTGGCAGAACGAGGATTAGAACCCCAGTCTTCTGATTCTCAAGCCCATGCTCTTTCTACTAGGTCATACTGCTTCCCAACCTACATATTTAATCTGTAACTAAATCCTGTCTGTTCTACCTTCACAACATTGCTAAAATCTGCTTTTTTCTGTCCTTCCAAACTGCTGCCATGTGGGTTATCCTAGCCCACCTTGACTACTGCATCAGCTTCCTTGATGATCACAATGCTTTCTTACTCTCCCCACTTTTGTTCATTCTTCACTGTGCTGCCCAGATCATTTTTCTAAAAATACTATTCACTCGATTTTTCCTACTCCTCAAGAACCTCTAGTGGCTGTCCATCCACCACCATATCAAACAGAAACTCCTTATTATTTGCTTTAAAGCACTCAGTCACCTTGTCCCCTCCTAGCATACTTCGCTGATTTATTTTTACAACCCAGGAACTTCACTTCGCTCTCTACTACCTATTCATTAGGTGAGGTACAGTGAGTAGGGGCTAATCAATAAATGAGAGGAGAAGAAACATCAGCCCGGTGAGGAGTAATTAGAAATGGGGTGAGAGTATAGAGTAAAGAAAAAGAATGAGAAATTAACGTGACATGCATCAGTATGGCATAAGGCAGTCTTTACATGCACTTAATGTTTAAGCAAGCCTCTACAGGTCTTCTCTGAGCCCTAAAATAGAACATACACCTCAAAATTTGATCTTCGTATACAAACAGGGTTAAGCTGTCATTTGCACAGCAGGAAGGTGGTGGGCCATATGTTTCCCTTTTCTGACTCTTCTGGGAAGTCAAGCTCTCACTGTCTCCTGGAAGACTGAGCCACAAGAAGACTGAACAGAAGGCTTTTTCAATTCAATAAAAGTAATGTATAGAAAGAGGCATAAGAGAAAGATAATTTAAATACAAAAGGTATAAAAAGAAAGCCTAATTAATATGTTTCATTTTAAGCTTATTGGAGGCAGGAATTGTATCTTCTACATCCACTGTATTTTTCCAAGATCTCAGTACAGTGCTCTCTACTCTAGACTGTGAGCTTGTTGTGATCCTAATCAGTTCCAGTAAAACTGGGGTAAATTGGTTGTCTTTGGGAGGCAGGACAGGATGGGTCTCATCCATGGACTGGGCTAGAAGAGCTTTGTGCTGGCAGCTTTTCTCCCGCATCCCCACGAATCTCTACGAGTCCCCAGGAACAATCCAGGCAGGATACTGATCTACACTGCTTGTGCCCCACAACCTGCCACCTCTTCTAAAGCAAAACCAAAACAAGAATTAGTAGCCTTAGAAATGGAATAATTGCTTTGTTGTGCAGATTCTATAATCACCAATCTTGGCTAATTCATCAAATAGCAGGGCTGTTGTCCATCAAGTCAGATTAACATTAAGGTACACACACAGATGAAGAATAGGGCCATGTCCTCATAGCAAAAATGCTGAAGGTTGATGTCAGGATTACAGAGATGTCAGAAGTCATCTTCTGCATTGCTTCTGCTTCCAAAGCATTTGATGACCTTGGCTTATTAAAGATAGTAATTTCTGAAATAAATACAGCAAGGACTCTAGAGGGCTCTGTAATTAGTTGGATCCACATTCTCTTCTCTCCCCATGATCTGAATCATATTTCCTGAAAGTGCTTGTCTCTTATGGACTGTTTTCATTTTCTAACTGAGAAACAAGGGTAGGTGCAGCATGGAGGCAGAGCATGAAAAAGATAGAAAAGGGAAGAACTGCTATACCTTTGAAGAGAGAAGAAGTGGTGGTAAAATATAATACTTGGAGCAGAAGGGAGGATTTTACTGTCCTATAGAGGAAGGGTTATAAAGAAAAGCATCATAAAGCTAAATGCAACTGAGTTACAATGTTCATTAGATTCTGGGAAGCTATAAGAAAATTCTGCAAAGGGGAAGCAGCTTTGTCTCCAACTTTCCAGTCACCTATTATGCAGTGTGGCTTAGTGGAAAGATCATGGGCTTGGGAGTCAAAGGACATGGGCTTTATTCCTGGCTCTGCCACTTGCCGCTGTGTGACTTTGAGAAAGTCACTTAACTTTTCTATGCCTGTAACCTCATCTGTGAAATGGGGATTATGACTGTGAGCCTCACGTGGGACAACCTGACAACCTTGTGTCTACCCCAGCACTTAGAACAGTGCTTGGCGAGTAGTAAGCACTTGACAATTACCATTATTATTATTATTTTCAAGCCACCTGACTAGGTGGAAATGACCACATCTTTATGAATGCACACAGACATAAACAAATAAAGTCATGAGTTGAGTGAGAATAATCTGGCCATCAATCAATCAATCAATCCATGGTATTTGAGTGCTTACTATATACAGAGCACTGCACTAAGTGCATGGAAAAGTACAATAGAAGCAGAATTAGCATCCATGTTCCCTGCCCATAATGACTTTTCAATCTACAGGCCAAAAACAAAAACAAAGTTCAGAGTCTGACCTCCTTCCTTCCTTCCTTCCTTAGAGGAAGGGTAACCCCCATCTTGTTCACATATTTCAGCGCAAACTCTTTATGATCTTACTAGGTAGCTGGGGATATTAATCCTGCAGCAAACTATTCCCTGGGCTCCCATCCCAAAGTACAACAAAGGCCCAGGGTTCAGGCAGCTACCTTGTCCCCCTAATCAGCAGGCTCTTGACAAGCTACCGAACCTAGCAGCAGCTTCTTTCTACATCGAGGTGACTGCTCCCGATCTTCCCCATTGTCCACTTTTTCATTATGTATATAAGGATCATATAGGCAAATAGATATTGCAGCTGAGGTAAAAAAAAGAATAATGATAATGACATTTATTAAGTGCTTATGTGAAATCACTGTGCTTGAGTAAGTTCTGGTGTTGATACAATCCAATCAGATCAGACTTATTTCTTGTCCCACATGGGTTTTACATATAAGTGGCAGGGACAAAAGATAAGCACACTGAGGCAGAGCTAGGAGTAAAGTACAGGCTCACAACTCCCAGACCTTGCTCTATCCATTAGGCAACACTGCTTTTCATTGACTTACAGACTTATGGGGAGGCTGTAGTGATGATTTAACTATTTTGTTATATACTACATAAAATGAATAGATCCTAAATACCTGGGCCCTCCTTGGCTGCTTCACATTTCCCCCTTCAAAGCCCTACTAAAGGCTCACCTCCACCAAGAGACCTTCCCAGACTAAGCCCCCTTTTCCTCAGTTCCCTCTCCCCTCTCCATCACCTCACTTGCTCCCTGTGCTCTACCCCACCTCCCCACCCCACACCACTTGTATATATATATGTACACATCTATCATTCTATTTATTTATATTGATGCCTGTTTACTTGTTTTAATGTCTTTCTCCCCCCCATCTAGACTGTAAGCCAGGTGAGGTCAGGGATTGTTTCTCTTTATTGCTGAATTGTACTTTCCAAGCACTTAGTAAAGTGGATGTGTTTGAATGAATAAATGAATGAATGGTCAGTGAATGTGTCTGTTTATTGTTCTTTTATACTCTCCCAAGTGCTTAGTACAGTGCTCCACACACAGTAAGTGTTCAATAAACACAATTAAATGAAGGCATGAATAAGTACTATTCTTGCTGCAACTATAAAAATCAGGTTACATTTCCTACCACAGGGTTCATAATCTTGAGTTATATTTTCAATTGAATCAGAAGCAAAAGAATGTAAGGATTGGATACATTCAGGGCAAGAGGCATTAGTACAGGGAAAAGCTAAAAATGTTGTCAGACATAGCTATAATAATTGTGATATTTGGTAAGTGCGTACTCTGTACCCACCAACACTGTACTAAGTGCTGTGGTCAATACAAGATAATAGTTCTGTTTTTTCCAACACAGAACTCCTAATCTTTCCACCCAAACCCTGTATGTAGAGAAGCAGCGTGGCTCAGTGGAAAGAGCACGGGCTTTGGAGTCAGGGCTCATGAGTTCGAATCCCAGCTCTGCCACTTGTCGGCTGTGTGACTGTGGGCAAGTCACTTAACATCTCTGTGCCTCAGTTCCCTCATCTGTAAAATGGGGATTAAGACTGTGAGCCCCACGTGGGACAACCTGATTCCCCTATGTCTACCCCAGCGCTTAGAACAGTGCTCGGCACATAGTAAGCGCTTAACAAATACCAACATTATTACCAACATTATTACGTGCCCTGTTTTTCCCTTCACTGTAGACAGCATGGTGTGAGAAACAGCATGATGTAGTGGATAGAGCTCGGACCTGGGAGTCAGAAAGTCATGGACTCTAATCCCAGCTCTGCCACTTGTCTGCTGTGTGACCTTGGGCTAGTCACTGCACTTCTCTGTGCCTCGGTTACCTCATCTGTATATTGGGGATTAAGACTGTGAGCCTTATGTGGCACAGGGACTGTCAACCCAATTTGCTTGTATCTATCCCAGCATTTAGTACAGAGCCTGGTATATAGTAAGCACTTAACAAATACCATAACTATTATTATTATCCTACATATATGATTATGGTATTTTAAAATTGCTTATTATGTGCCACACACTGCTTTAAGCACTAGGGTAGATACAAGATAATTGGGTTGGACACAGTCCCTGACCCACACAGGGCTCACACTCTTAATCCCCATTTTACAAATGATGGAACTGAGATACAGAGAATAATAATAATAATAATAATGGTATTTGTTAAGCACTTAGTATGTGCTGAGCCCTGTTCTAAGCACTAAAGTGAAGTGGCTTGCCCAAGGTGACACAGCAGACAAGTGACAGAGCCAGAATTAGAACCCAGGTCCTTCTGACTCCCAGGCCCCATGCTCTAGCCACCAGTCCATGCTGCTTCTCTGCTACAAGCCCATAATCATGGCGTTGTCTTTGACTCTCTTTCATTCAGCCATATATTCAATGTCACCAAATCCTGCCAATTCTACCTTCACATCATCACTAAAATCCACCCTTTCTTCTCTATCCAAAACTACTACTACACTGATCCATACACTTATCCTATCCTACCCTGACTACTTCATCTGCTGCCTTTCTGCTGACCTCCCTGTCTCCTGTCTCTCCCCACTCTAGTCCATACTTCACTCTGCTTCACAGGTCACTTTTCTAAAAAAAAAATTCAGAATATGTCTGCCTCAAGAGCCTCCTGTGGTTGCCCTTCCACCTTCATATCAAACAGAAACTCCTTACCATAGGCTTTAAAGCACTCACACTTTGCTCCTCTAGTGTCGGTTGCTACCTGTGCCCTGGTCTTATCTCTCTTGCCACCAATCCTGTCCTCCTTCTGGCTTTAAGCTACTTCCCCCTCCATGTACACTGAACCACCACTCTCACACCTTCAGAGCCTGATTGAGGTCACATCTCCAAAAGGCTTTCCCCAATTATGTCCTTTTTTTTCACTGTTACCACTCTCTTTCATGTCATCTATGCACTTTATGCTGTGACTTTTGGGTATCTGATATTCAGCCCACCCTCAGCTCCAAAGCACTTATGTACATATCTATTACATACTATAAATTGTTTATTTATGTTAATATCTGTCTTCCCTTCTAGACTGTAAACTAGCTGTGGGCAAGGAACATGCCTACCCACTCTGTTATAGAGGGTATAATTTTAGTTGAATCTGAAGCAATAGAATGTAAGAATTGGATATATTCAGGGGCAAGAGGTATTAATACAGGGAAAAGCTAAAAATGGTATCAGACATTGCTATAATAATTGTGATATTTGGTGTCTACTCTGTACCCACCAACACTGTACTAAGTGCTATGGTCAATACAAGATAATAGTTCTGTCCAAAACAGAGCTCCTTATCTTTCCACCCAAACCCACTAGTCCACTAGCCCACTAGCCACTAGCCCATGCTGCTTCTCTGCTACAAGCCCATAACCATGGTGTTGGCCTTGACTATCTCTCTCATTCAACCCACATATTCAACATCATCAAATCCCACCACTTCTACCTTCACAACATTGCTAAAATCCACCCTTCATTCTCTATCTGAACTGCTACTGCACTAATCCATGCACTTATCCTATCCCACCTTGACTACTGCATTCATTCATTCATTAAATCATATTTATTCAGCACTTACCATGTGCAGAGAACTATACTAAGCACTTGAAAAGTACAATACAGCAATAAAGAGAGACAATTTCTGCCCATGATGGGCTTACAGTCTAGAGGGGTGAGACAGATATCAATACAAGTAAACAGTAATCAATATAAATAAATAGAATTATAGATATCTACATATATCCATAAGTGCTGTGGAGTGTGGAGAGCAGGGAAGAGCAAGGGGAGTGAGTTGTAGTCATGCAGAAGGGAGTGGGAGCTGAGGAAAAGTGGGGCTTAGTCTGGGAAGGCCTCTTGGAGGAGGTGCACCTTCAGTAGGGCTTTGAAGGGGGAAGAGTGAGTGTTTGGAGTATTTGAGGAGGAAAGACGTTCCAGGCCAGAGGTAGGACATGGGCCAGGGTTGGCAGTGAGATAGGTGAAATCAAGGCACAGTAAGAAGATTAGCATCAGAGGAGCAGAGTGTGCGAGCTGGGATATAGAAGGAGAGAAGTGATGTGTGGTAAGAAGAGGCAAGGTGATGGAGAGCTTTGAATCCAATAGTGAGGAATTGTTGTTTGATATGGAGGTGGATAGGTAACCACTGGAGATTTTTGAGGAGTGGGGGTGTCATATCCTGAACATTTCTGTAAAAAGATAATCCGGTCAGTGGAGTGAAGTATAGACTGAAGTGGGGACAGGCAGGAGGTTGGTAGATCAGAAGGGATGCTGATGCAGTAATCCAGGTGGGATATGATGAGTGATTATACTAAATTGGTAGTGGTTTGGATGGAGAGGACAGGGCAGATCTTCGCAATGTTGTGAAGGCGAGACCAACAGGATTTGGTGATGGATTAGATATGTGGGTTGAATGAGAGAGCGGAGTCAAGGATGGCACCAAGTTTATGGGCTTGTGAGACAGGAAGGATAATTGTGCCATCTACAGTGACGGGCACTCGATAAATACCATTGATGATAAATCAGACACAGTTCTAGTCCACAATTTGGCTTCAAGTATAAGAGGGAGGAATAACAGGTAAGCCCATCAAACGGCAGGGACTGTCTCTATCTGTTGCCGACTTGTTCATCCCAAGCGCTTAGTACAGTGCTCTGCACATAGTAAGTGCTCAATAAATACTATTGAATGAATGAATACTCAGAGAAGTTAAGTGACTTGCTCAAGGTCTCAGAGCAGGCAAGTATCAGAGTCAGGATTAAAATTTGAGTCCTCTGACTCCCAGGACCTTCCTCTTTCCGTTAGGCATGCTGCTTCTCCTGACTGTGAATATGAGGCTGTAATGTCTCGTAGAGTAATAGGCTCAATTTATCTTCTACCTTGACTTTTTCTCTCCTGGTTATTTCCTCAACATCCACTGTGTGCTTTTCTCTGTTCACTATAGTGAGGCCATAATCAACAATAATCTAGTTATCTCAAAATGTAATGGGCTATACTCTGTCCTAATTTTCGCTTACCTCTATTAAGCCTTCAGCTATTGCCTACCATCCAATCAATAAGCCTATGAAAGTCTGGTGAATATCTCTTGTAAGGGGCAGTGATTCAATACATCGTCTTGCACTTCCATATCCACGAGATATAGAGGTGGATGGGCAATTACTGGTGATTCTTGTAGAATGGGGTGACATGGACTAAACAATTGTTTAGAAAAATGATCTGGGCAACAGAGTAAAGTAAGGACTTGATGAGGAGAAGCAGGAGGCAGGAAATCAAGGAGACAGATACATGAACTGGCCACCTATTTCATCGAAAAAATGGAAACCATAAAGTGTGATCACCCTCAAATTACCCCTGCACCTCTCCAGTCCCTTCATCTTCCTGCACCCTCTTCAACTCTCTCATCCTCCTCAGAGGTAACTGAAGGCCAGATGACCCTCAAATCTATCCCCTTCACCTGAACCTTTAACTTATTCCTTTGCACTTTATCAAAATAAAAAGCCCTGACTTCTCACTTTCCAAATGCTCCATCCCCACTATTTTCAAACATGCTCACATATCCACAGTCTGAAAAAAATCAATCCTTGTGCCCAAAGTTTACCCTCTAATTATCCTCCCATCTCCTTCCCCATTACCATTCCATTCTAATGCCTTTGAGTAAATTGTCTATCTCCACTGCTTCCACTTCTTCTCCCCTATTTCTTTCCTTGAGACCCTTCAATTTAACTTCCCTGCCCTCTCATTCAACTCACATATTTGGCCTGTCACCAAATCCTGCCTATCACAAAATCTAAGACTCCATCATTTCCTTTCCATCAAACTCCTACTATGTTGATCCAAGCACTTTTCATATCCTATCTTTACTATTGCATCAGCCTCCTTGCTTGACCATCCTGCTTTCTGTCTCTCCCACTATAGACTTCACTATGGTGCCCAGGTCATTTTTCTAAAAATATGTTCAGTCCATTCATTCAATAGTATTTATTGAGCGCTTACTATGTGCAGAGCACTGTACTAAGCGCTTGGGATGAACAAGTCGGCAACAGATAGAGACAGTCCCTGCCGTTTGACGGGCTTACAGTCTAATCGGGGGAGACGGACAGACAAGAACAATGGCGATAAACAGAGTCAAGGGGAAGAACATCTCGTAAAAACAATGGCAACTAAATAGAATCAAGGCAATGTACAATTCAATAACAAAATAAATAGGGTAACAAAAATATATACAGTTGAGCGGACGAGTACAGTGCTGTGGGGATGGGAAGGGAGAGGTGGAAGAGCAGAGGGAAAAGGGGAAAATGAGGGTTTAGCTGCGGAGAGGTAAAGGGGGGATGGTAGAGGGAGTAGAGGGAGAAGAGGAGCTCAGTCTGGGAACGCCTCTTGGAGGAGGTGAGTTTTAAGTAGGGTTTTGAAGAGGGAAAGAGAATCAGTTTGGCGGAGGTGAGGAGGGAGGGCGTTCCAGGACCGCGGGAGGACGTGACCCAGCGGTCGACGGCGGGATAGGCGAGACCGAGGGACGGTGAGGAGGTGGGCGGTAGAGGAGCGGAGCGTGCGGGGTGGGCGGTAGAAAGAGAGAAGGGAGGAGAGGTAGGAAGGGGCAAGGTGATGGAGAGCCTTGAAGCCTAGAGTGAGGAGTTTTTGTTTGGAGCGGAGGTTGATAGGCAACCACTGGAGTTGTTTAAGAAGGGGAGTGACATGCCCAGATCGTTTCTGCAGGAAGATGAGCCGGGCACCGGAGTGAAGAATAGACTGGAGCGGGGCGAGAGAGGAGGAAGGGAGGTATCTCCAGTCCTCAAAAAACTCCAATTGTTGCCCACCCATTTCTTCCTGAAACAGAAGCTATCTGCTTTAAGGCATTCTATTACCTCTCCCTCTCCTACCTTACCTCTTTGATCTCGAACTACAACTAAATCTGCACACTTTTGTTCTGCTAATGCCAATCTATTCACAGCACCTTGTTCTCACCTTTCTTACCACTGACATATTGCCCAGTTCCTCCCTCTGGTCTGAATCTCCCTCTTCTTTCATATATGACAGACCACCATTCTGTCGACCTTCATAGACCTACTAAAATCATATCGTCTCCAAAAGGCCTTTCCTGACTAAGACCTCATTTCCCTTAATCCCTCTCCTTTCTATGTTCTGTATGCACTTGGATCTGTACCCTTCTGCACTTTGATATTCACTCAATCAATCACCTTTATTGAGTGCTTATTTTGTTCAGAGCCCCATATTAAACACTTGGAGGTGTACAATATTAGAGTTGGTAGAAATGTCCCCTACCCACAAGGACCTTATAGTCTAGATGGGGAGTCACACATTACAATGAATTATGGATATGTACAAAGTACTGTGGTGCTGAAGTTGGGTGAATAAAAGGCATAAATTGAAGTGCAAGGGTGACATGGAAGGGAGAAGGAGTAGCATAAAAGAGGGCTTAGTACAACATTTATGTATATATCCATCTGTAATTTGTTTTAATGTATCCCCACCCCTATCCCTATTCTTTAAACTCATTGTAGGCTGGATTTGTGTCTACCTACTCTGTTTTATGGCACAATCCCAAGTGCTTAGACAGGGCTGTGAAACCAGTAAGCACTCAAAAGTACCACTGATTCATTTATTGATTGATTAAAAGGAAACCTCTTTACCCCAATCTCGTAGTTGCCTGCTCTCATATATGACTTCATTCAGCTACTGAGCTTGTAAAAATCACCTAGCTGTTGTGGATTGCTTCAATGTAAATGTGTTTTTTTCATCACTAATTAAGATTTGCAGAACATAATAATAATAATGTTGGTATTTGTTAAGCGCTTACTATGTGCCGAGCACTGTTCTAAGCGCTGGGGTAGACATAGGGGAATTAGGTTGTCCCACGTGGGGCTCACAGTCTTAATCCCCATTTTACAGATGAGGGAACTGAGGCACAGAGAAGTGAAGTGACTTGCCCACAGTCACACAGCCGACAAGTGGCAGAGCTGGGATTCAAACTCATGAGCCCTGACTCCAAAGCCCATGCTCTTTCCACTGAGCCACGTAGCATGCGTTCTATTAATAAGTGATGAAGCACCCACAGATGTATGTCAGTGTGCATTTTCACAACCTCTTCATGCAGTAGAGACACAACCAGGAAAATACTTCATCTGACTTAATGAATGTGTCATAGTCAGATCAGTGCTCATTAAGCACTTGATATTAAGCTCACCTTCAGCCACACAATCCTTATATCCATGTCTTCTTTCCATTCTGCCATTTCCCTTATCTAATAATTTATTTTTATCTCTAACTCCTGCTCTAGTCTGTGAAGTCCTTGTGGGAAGGGATTGTGTCTACCAACTCTGTTGAATTTTACTTTCCCAAGTGTTTAGTACAGTGCTATGAACACAGTAAACAGTCAATAAATATGACTGATTGATTAATGCTTGATATTTGGCAGTTCAGGCCACCAACACAACTGCTTCTGGTCTACTTTTCTGACACTTCAACTAGACTTAACCTGCATCAGAAGGTGTGGAGAGAAGAAACTCTTCTGGTATGATCCCACAACAAATTCCTTGAAACCAGACCATTACAGGAGGGAGGCTGCTCAGGCTCGCACCCCGAGGATTCTGCTAGTCCCTGATCCAGCCTGGCATTCTAGCCAGCCTAGAATGTTGGGAAGTCTGTCCTGTGGTTGTGCCCGTGATTGTTGGAACTCCTGGACCAAGCTGCAACAAGATGGACATTTGGCTTCTCTAGTCACAGTGTTCTACTACTTTTGTATTTCTCAATCAATCAATTCTATTTATTCTGTATTTACAGTGTGAAGAGCACTGTATTAAGCACTTGGGTGAGTACGATGTAACAGAGTTGCTAGACAGATTCCCTGTCCACAATAAGTTTACAGGAAAATCTTAATCTAGAGAGGCAGACATTAATATAAATAAATTATGGATATGTATTAGTGCTGTCCCCACACAATGAGGGAGGGGTGAATAAAGGGTGCATATCTGCAAAGGAGCGTGAGAGAAAAGGAAATGAGGGCCTACTCAGGGAAGGCCTCTTGGAGGACATGTGCCTTCAGTGATAACGATGATGGTATTTTAAATTGCTTCCTATGTGCCAAGCACTGTTCTAAGATCTGGGATAGATACAAGGCAATCAGGTTGTCCCATGTTGGGCTCACAGTCTTAATCCCCATTTCACAGATGCGATAACTGAGGCACAAAGAAGTTGTGACTTTCCCAAAGTCACACATCTGATAAGTGGCAGAGCTGGGATTAGAACTACCAAGCCCATGCTCTTTTCACTAAGCCACACTGCTTCTCATAAGGACCTGAAGGTGGGGAGAGTAATTGTCTGTTGTAAATTTCTTATCATTGTCCTTGTCTCATTTTGCTTCAGTTGTCACTGTTTTGTCCTTCATTATATTTTTGTAGCCATCCTTCTTTTTCCCTTAGTCTTTGATTATGGGGCCCTTTGGGGCCAGGAATCATATATAATTCTCATTGAATATTTTCTCCCAGCATCTAAGACAGTGCAGTAGGCATTTTACAAATACTCTAACTCCTACAACTATTAGTACTATTACAGCTAGTGCAGGGCACTGTATCCCAGACATTGATTCTATTTGATGGTATGTGCATACCTCAGATAGAAAGTACAGGAGGCAGAAAGGGCACGCTCTGCTCTGTGCTATTCTTGAGGGCATATTGTTATACCCTTAGTAGCTTTCTTAGACTGAATATTTCTTTCTCTACCACAAGCTCATTGTCTGATTTTGAACAAGGCTCTTAATGCTCTGAACCTGTTTCCATATAATGTGAGTATAACAATACATGCCCTCAAACAGCAAATCTTTAAGAACAAATTAAATAATAGGATAATGTCAGTGGAAGTACCATATAATTCTCAAATAAATAATAGTATTCTCTCTAGCTAAATGTATTTGTATTGGGAGTAAATGTTTACTGGGTGGGGACTTCACTTTTTCAAGCTACTAAAGACTTATTTAGTATACTGCCCCAGTGTTTCCATAAATGCAGCGTGGCGCAGTGGAAAGAGCAGGGGCTTTGGAGTCAGGGCTCATGAGTTCGAATCCCAGCTCTGCCACTTGTCAGCTGTGTGACTGTGGGCAAGTCACTTAACTTCTCTGTGCCTCAGTTCCCTCATCTGTAAAATGGGGATTAAGACTGTGAGCCCCACGTGGGACAATCTTATTCCCCTGTGTCTACCCCAGCGCTTAGAACAGTGCTCGGCACATAGTAAGCGCTTAACAAATACCAACATTATAAATGGTTCTCTAGCAACTTTGGTGACTGAATGTTACCTTCCTAAGCACCTAACTTGCTATCCAGAATTGTCTTAGGCCTGAGAAGGAAAGAGCCAGTGCATATGATATCAGTTAGAATGCTGATCTCCCTGTCTTATTCAGCTCTAAAGATTTGCATTTGGAGGCATACCTTTTAGTCACAATGTCCTTTTCAATTTGTAATCAACAACCTCATATTTTTTATATGTCTTAGTGAAGATCTTTGTGATACCCAGGTCCCAATCATAAACAAATAATAAAAATGTATAGCCCATGGAGTAATTTGTAGAATTACTTAGTAGTAGTGCCTGAGGGCCCTATTACAAAAGGACATTAAATATCATTAATGGGTTGAAAAGGAAGCAAATAGCAAGGTAATTCAATTTACATATGTTGTTGCATTAAGAAACACTGATCCTATCACAAAGGGGAAGATGCAGGAATTCCATCCCATTCAAATAGTATTTAACCAGGGGCTAACTTTGTGTTATGGCTTCCAGAGTTCAGCAATGTGACTGGTTCCAGAGCCTGACTGACTTTCAGACAGTGCCCACATCTTATAGCCATAGGTGAGGGTGTGGGGGAAAGAGGGGCTGGGGGGTGGGAGGGGAGGGGATGGGACTGTAGACTGTGAGTTTTTGTGGAAAGGGAATGTCTTTACCAACTCTATTATACTGCACTCTCCCAAGCTCTTAGTTTAGTGCTCTGAGTACATTAAATGCTCAATAAATATAATTTAGTGATTGAGGAGAGACAGATGAGATTGAGATACAGAAAGTAGATTGGTTTTAGAGGAGAATGTTCAAATTGGATTGTAGTGGGAGATTGTCAAGGTAAAGTAGGTGGGGAAGAACTACTTGAATGCTTTAAAATCTATGATAAGGAGTTTTTGTTTGATTCAAAAGTGTATAAGCAACCAATGGAGGTTTTTGAGGAGTGGAGAAATATGTACTCATTTTTTTTTAGAAAAATGATCTGAGCAGCAGAGTGAACTATGGACTGGAGAGGAGCGATCCTGCAGGCAGGAAAGTCAGCCTGAAAGATCAAGGAGGGAAGGGATAATTGATCAATAAATCAGTCAACAAATAGTATTTATTGAATGTTTACCATGTGCAGGGCACTGTACTAAGCACTTGGGAGTGTCCAATACAACAGAATTAGCGGACATATTCCCTGCCCATAATGAGTTTACAGTCTAAAAGGGGAGACAGAGTTTAACATGAATAAACAATTTATAATATATAATTTAAAGATATATACATAAGTGCTGTGGGGTAGGGGGCGGGGTGAATATCAAATGACCAAAGGTCATAGATCCATGAGCTAGGGAAAGGAGGACTTAAATGGGGAAGGGCTCTTGGAAAAGATGTGACCTTAATAATGCTTTGAAGGTGAATAGAGTCGTGGTCTGGCATATATGGATGGGGAGGGAATCCCAAGCTAGGGGGAGGCTATGGGAAAGGGATCAGTAAGCTGGTGCTAGAAGAGCAGAGTGTGTGGACTGGGCTGTGTCACTGAGCACCTGATATTAGGGGGAGACTATTCCCCAGTGAAAGGACTCATAGACTGAATCTCTGATATTAAAGGGGGGGAAATCCCCGGTGATGGACTCATGATATGCCATAGTCTGAGATTTGTGAAGTATGGTAGGAGGGTGCAAGCTTAGTGAGTGCTTCAGAACCGATGATAGTGAGTTTCTGTTTGACACGGAGGTGGATGGACAGCCATTGGAGGTTCTTGAGGGAATGGGTGAACCATTTTTGCTGGTAAATGATCCATACAGGGGAGTGAACTATGGATTGTAATGGAGATAGACAGGAGGCCTGGCAGTCAATGAGGAGACAGATGCAGTAGTTTAGGCAGGATAAGGTAAGTGCTTGGATCATCATGGTGGCAATTTTGGTGAGAGAAAGGTGGAATGTAGACATGTTATTATGGTAGAATTAACAGGATTTTATGACAGATTGAATGTGTGGGTTGAATGAGAGAAGAGTTGAGGGAAGTTGGGTAACTCCTTCCAGTGAGTTAGTCTGTTTCAATAGGAAAAGATTGTCATCTGTTTTAGATGGTTATTCAAAGTCTTGCCTAGTGCCACAGGTAATAATAATAATAATAATAATAATAATAATAATAATCAAGGTATTTGCTATATTCTATGTTCTAGGCACTGTACTAAATGCTAGGGTGGATAGGAGTTGGATACAGTCCCAGTCCCACGTGGGACTCACCCACAGTCTCCCTAACTCCCTATTTTACAGGCGAGATATCTGAGGCATACAGAAGTGAAGCGACTTGCCCAAGGTCACATAGCAGCTATGTGACAGAGCCAGAGTTAGAACCCACAACCTTCTGACTCCCAAGCCTGTGCTCCACTCACTAAGCTATGCTGTTTCTCTGAAAATAATAATAATGCCATACATCCTTAAAGCACACTTACTTTTATAAGAGATGTAAGAAGAGGCAGAATGGTAGATATCATTATCTCAAATAGTTGAGGAAACTATAGACACAGAAAAGGCCAGTAATTTACCCAAAATTGCACAGTATGTCAGTATCAGAGCTGAGACTAGAATCTGGTTTATGATCTGCTCACCTTCACTGTTTCAACTAGATTTCAAATACCACATTCTATAATGAAAAAACCAGCATTTCAGTGCAAATAGGACAAGCCAATATCTAAAAGAGAGTGTATTGACAAGCATGGGTGCTTCAAAACAAGGTATTCAAGACAGGGCAAAGTCCTTACATATTAATAGATAGGATACTCAATTCCTAAGTGGGAAATTAGACTCCCATATGGAGATGTTTTGGGGAATTGGGTTCAATATTCTGAGATGCCCATATCTAAGTAAATCTTTACTGCCTATCTCTAGAGGACACTATATTTTTGGCCTGTTTTGATTTTGTAATAGTTTAAAAATCATTTTGTGCTGGGTATTTAATTTTTCATCTAACTCATACATAAAAAATTAGTTTGACCTAAGTTTAAATCTTATGGGAATTAGCCTTCCAGTTCTAACCTTGACCAGTTATGAATTCAAGTTATTTATCTTCTACTATCCATTCTAAATGTTTATTCCCTTAGTTGAAGAGGCAGATTCCATCTCCATTCTCCTACAGATATCAGATGTCATTCAAAGTAAAAGTCATTTTGGGCTTATGCTCTAACTCAGAAAACCTTTCTATATTCTAGCCATTTTATTAACTACTTCTTTACACCTCTTCCTTGCTGAATTTCATTATTTAAGATTATACTTGCCTAGTACTGCTTATGTCTTTGAATTATGTGCCTACGATTTATCTGCCAATGATAGGAATTCCAAAATACCAAGTCATTGTAATTCTAACAGAATCCACTAAATTAATAAATTGTCCTTCATTCAAATTCTGATGGCAATTACAAATATCTCCTTCTTAACAATAATTTTGGCATTGAAGAATTTAGATTTGAATTCTTGTGAATTATTTCTCTAAGTAATGAAATAAGTACTCTGGAATTGCCTGAGACCTAGCAGATTTAACATTGTATTCTCCTTCTGTATAAATTCATTTGAAGTCATCATCTGGAAACACCGTCTAGCATCGCTGTTACTTATCTATGATGCTCACCTGCACTTTTTGCTCCATATTATTCTGCAGCCTTTCCTTCATATCTTTGCCAGAATAGTGTTTTATGAAGTAGAACAGAAATACATTAAACTTGACTTAGTCAAACCTACATTGGTGCCTGTTAAATAATTGATTTAAAAAAAAATTTCTGTAAGTATCAGCTTGCAAGTCTCTTATACATGCAAGTCTTATGTTTATGTAGATATTTCTTTTGGGGTTTTATCTTTTTTAATTTGTAAATCAAATTATAAATAATAGGTATTGTACTTTCCCAAGGACTTAATACAGTGCTCTTTTTTATGGTAGTTGTTAAGCATTGCTTTGTGCTGCAGTCCCTATCCCACCTGGGGCTCACACTCTTAATCCTCATTTTACAGATTAGGTAATTGAGGCTCAGAGAAATTAGTAACTTGCCCAAGATCAAACAGTAGACAAATGGCAAATTAGAGATTAGAAACCAGGTCCTTCTGACTTCCAGCCCTGTACTCTTTCTACTAGGCCATGATGCTTCTCTTCATACAGTAAGTGCTCAGTAAATATCATTGATTGATATTAAGCAGTAGGTTATCAGCTTGTACAATCAGAAAATTCTACCAGTTATTTAATTTATTAAATCTTCATAGTCCTTTCTGTGTACAGTTGCCAACCTTCCAATAATCAATCAATTCAGTGGTATTAACTGAGTGCTTAATATATGCAGAGCACTGTACTTAAGCTCTTGGGAGGCAACAGAGTTGGCAGATACGTTCCCTGCCCACAAAAAACTTATAATAATGTACTTACTGCTAGAGATTGTAATGGTAGAAATCCTAATTCTTTTCTTTCCCCTTTTTTACTAAATGCGAAACAAAAAGTTACTTTCCTGGTAACCTACAAAGTTAAGTATACAACCATTCCTGTTGTGCTACATAGATGGAACTACCAAAAAACATATTGTTTGGGTCATATTCAATAATGCTTATTTTGCACATCCAAATTTAATATCCACTGTTTTAGCCTCACCATTCCAAATACTTTCTCTGGCAGCTTCCCTACAAAATGAAACCAATATTAAAATCCAAACATTGCCCATGTATTATTTAAACTCAAAACCAGGGCATTTATTGAATGCTTACTGTGTTCAGAGCATTCATTCATGCATTCACTTGTTTTTATTGAGTGCTTACTGTGTGCAAAGCACTGTACTAAGAGCTTGGGAAAGTCTTGTCTTATGCCATCGAGTTGTTTCCGACCCATAGTGACACCACAGACACATCTCTCCCAGAATGCCCGGCTCTCCATCTGCAAGTGTTCTGGTAATGTATCCATAGAGTTTTCTTAATAAAAATACAGAAGTGGTTTACCATTGCTGCCTTCCACACAGTAAACTAGAATCTCTGCCCTCGACTCTCTCCCGTGCTGCTGCAGCCCAGCACGGATGAGTTTTGATTGGAGCAGATTGCCTTCCACTCGCTAGCCACTGCCCAAGCTAGGAATGAAATGGGTAGACCTCTGCTTGACTCTCCCTCCCATAGCCGAGACTGGTAGAGTACTGGAAACTCTCTGGGTGTGACCCTGAGAGGGGTAGGAGAGTACAACACAAAAATAAACAGACACATCCCCTGACCACAACGATCTCACTAAGCACTTGGGAGAATACAATATAACAATATAACAGACACATTCCCTGCCCACATCCAATTTACTCCTCAATACATTCTGATTTTTACCTAGTCTCACCATTC
This sequence comes from Ornithorhynchus anatinus, assembly GCF_004115215.2. NCBI lineage: Eukaryota > Metazoa > Chordata > Mammalia > Monotremata > Ornithorhynchidae > Ornithorhynchus > Ornithorhynchus anatinus. Next base: position 116,965,805 of record NC_041729.1, read on the forward strand.
ATATCATGTGTCATCATTGCAGATAACAGTGATGGTTTCTTCTTCTCTCTTCTATCTCACCACTCCTTTTCCTTTGTCCTTTGTTCCCAGTTGCTTACTTGTCCCCTTCACACACATAATTCACTCCATCCTCATATCATTACCATCCTTTTCCTTTGTCCTTTGTTCTCAGTTGCTTACTTGTCGCCTTCACACATATAATTCACTCCATCTTCATATCGTCTGCCACCTTAGATTCCTTTTTCTTTTTAAACAATAACCCTAATGATGACAGTAGTATCCACTATGAAGGTAATAAATTGGGAATTATTGGGAAGCCAGCACATAGTCTAACTACTGCAACCCCAATACAACATCACCTCACCTTTCTCTTTTTGCCTGCCATCCCCTCAACCATGAGAATGGGACAAGGATAGACCAATAAGTCCATCAGACCAAGAACAGAAAGAACAATAATTCCCACAAATGTATTCTCTTCCAACAGTATAACATGGTCTAATTGAAGCAGCATGGCCAAGTGTAAAGAGCAGTAGCCTGAAAGTCAGAGGTCGTGGGTTCTCATCCCTGCTCTGCCACTTGTCAGCTGCATGACTTCGAGCAAGTCGATTAGACTGTAAGCCCGTCAATGGGCAGGGACTGTCGCTATCTGTTGCCGATTTGTACATTCCAAGTGCTTAGTACAGTGCTCTGCAAATAGCAAACACTCAATAAATACTATTGAATGAATTATTGAATGAAGTCATTTAACTTCTCTGTGCCTCAGTCACTTCATCTGTAAAATGGGGATTAAGACTGTGAGCCCCACCTGGGACAACCTGATTACCTTGTATCTCCCCCAGCACTTAGAACAGTGCTTGGCACATAGTAAGGGCTTAACAAGTGCCATCATTATTATTATTAGTGCTTAACAAATGCCATTAAAACAGTCACTTAGTATAGTGCTTTGCACATTTTGTGCAGAACATTGTATTGAGTGCTTGAAGAATAGATAGGGATGGGAGTAACAGTTCTTGCTGAAAACACAGCCCCCTGTGCTTTGGTATAGTTCTTCCCATTCCCAGCTTGTTATAGGAAGCGAGGGTTGGGCAGGGACATGGTCAGTCAGTCAGTCAGTCAGTCAGTCAACCTTATTTATTGAGCACTTACTGTGTGTAGAGCCCCGTACTAAGCACTTGGGAGAGTACATTATAACAATATAACAGACACATTCCCTGCCCACAACAAGATTACAGTCTAGAGGGGGAGACAGACATTAATATAAAGAAATAAATAAGAGCTGTGGGACTTGGAGGAGGATGAATAAAGGGAGCAAGTCAGGGTGATGCAAAAGGGAGTGATAGAAGAGGAAAGGAGGGCTTAGTTAGGGAAAGAATCTTGGAGATTTGCCTTCAATAAGGCTTTGAAGAGAGGAGAGTAATTGCTGGATATGAGTAGGAAGGGTGGTCCAGGCCAGAGGCAGGATATGGGTGAGCGATCATCGGTGGTGAGATAGATAAGTTTGTGGTACAGTGAGAAGGTTAGCTTAAGAGAAGCAAAATATGCAGGCTGGGTTGTATTAGGACAGTAGCAAGGTGAGGTAGGACGGGACAATGTGATTGAATGCTTCAAAGTTAATTGTGAGGAGTTTCTGTTTGACGCTCTGAGCATGTCACTCCCCTCCGCAAAAACCTCCAGTGGTTGCCTATCAAACTTCACATGAAGCAAAAACTCTTCACTATTGGTTTCAAAGCTCTACATCACCTTGCCCCCCTTCTCTCCTTCTAAAGCCCACTCTGTACACTCCTCTCCTCTGCTGCTAACCTCCTCACTGTGCCTTATTCTCACCTGTCCTGCCATCAACCCCTGGTCCATGTCCTACCATTGACCTGGAATGCCCTCCCTCCTCACATCCGCCAAACTAACTCTCTTCCCCTCTTCAAAGCCCTACTGAGAGCTCACCTCCTCCAGAAGGCCTCCCCAGACTGAGCCCTCCCTTTCCCTCTGCTCCTCCTCCCCTCCCCACTGCCCCTACTCCCTCCCTTTGCTCTACCCCCTTCCCTGCCCCACAGCAGTTGTGTATATTTGTATATATTATTTATTACTCTATTTTACTAATGATGTGTATATATCTATGATTCTATTTCTCTATTTTGGTGGTATTGATGCCTGTCTACTTGTTTTGTTTTGCTGCCTGTCTCCCCCTTTTAGACTGTGAGCCCATTGCTGGGCAGGGATTGTCTCTATCTGTTGCCAAATTGTACATTCCAAGCACCTAGTATAGTGCTCTATACACAGTAAACACTCAAAAAATTGAATGAATGAATGAATGAATGAATGAATGAATGAATAAGCAATCACTGGTGATTCTTGAGGAGAGGGGAAACATAGGGTTTCAGCCTGTAAGGGAAAGGGAAAGGGGAGAGGCCATGCTTATTATAGTGGTTGTTCCTGCAGAAATAGCTGTTGATATGATTCGTGTTCCCTAAGAGAAAAGTTTACTGGGGCATAGAAAGACAGTGGGGGTGATGGAAAATGTGGGGAGATGGGAGAGGGTTGTTCGGGGTTCAGGAAAGGCAGGAAACTTGCTAGTGAGATGTTATTTGGGAAATTGGCAGACAAAACGTCGCACAAATATTGTCACAATTTAGATCAAATTAAAAGTTTATAGATCAATTGTAGCATCTAACATTCTATAAAGCAGCACCTAAGCCTTGGGAATTGAGTCATATCTGACATTTGGAGAAATGTCATCAATGCCACCTGAAACTCATATTTAACAAACAAATAGTGAAGTCCAAGAAAACAGTCCACTAGCATTGAAGCACTGTTCTGTCATATCTTCACTGGTTAAGACGTGAAGAAAATAGATGACAATAGGATGTCCAAACAGTTTCTGCAAGGTAAGCTGAAGTGGGAAAAAAAATGAACAAGGAGGAAAAAGAAACATTTTGAAGACAATAAAATCCAACTAGAAATAATCTTTACATATTCTCAATGGAGGATCTACTATCAGTAAAGCATAAGGCTAATTTAAAATTACATTTTAATGCACACAGATTAAAAAGTTTACCTTCATATATATTTATCCACAGAATGTTACATATAGCTTGGTCTTTCTTAATAATTGACCGTATTAAAAATATGTTATTCTGCATGCTAGATGGCAAAACATACTTTGTTCAGTTAGTTGCTTAAACATTGTTAACCAAATGGGAATTATTTTTTAATCTAGACCAATTAGATTTTTTCTCCAGGATACTAATATTACTGCATTCCTTTTTTATGTTTATTTTCCATTGCTGTTCTTCCAAGTAAAGGCCTCCATTGTTGATCAACTGGGCTACCTGTTTAGTGATTAATTAGGTTACATCAGAACTTTTAGTGGTAGTTATTCCTTTTGTTATTTCTAAAATGTCATTATTTTTCAAAAAATGCTTACAGAAAGCCAGTTCTTTGCACATTCTTTTGGACATAATGGGTCTCTATGTGTCCCATACCCAGTCTTATTGGTTTCCTGTGCTGCTTATATTGCCTGTACCTTCCTTTCATTCTGTGCCCAGATGTTTATTCCATGGGAGTGTTGAGAATACTTAGTTTAGTCATTCTGAAGGGCATCTTATTAAAGAAATAGTACTTAAACTTATTTTCAGGCTGTGGATTTCAACCTGTCATTGCTTGGAATATTTATCCTAAGTCAAAGTTACAATCATTTTTTGAGCAGGTACTATTCATTCATTCAATCAATTGTATTTACTGAGCACTTACTGTGTGCAGAGCATTGTATTAGGTGCCTGGAAAGTACAGTTCAGGGATAAAGATAAACAATCCCTGCTCACACCTGGCTTACAATCTGGAAAGGGGGAGACTGACATCAAAACAAGTAAACAGGCATAAATATAAATAAATAGAATTATAGATATATACATATATACATAAATGCTGTGGGGAATGAGTCGAGGTGACAAAGAAGGGAGTGGGAGCTGAGGAAAAGGGGAGCTTAGTCTAGGAAGGCTTCTTGGAGAATGTGAGCCTTAAATAGGGTTTTGATCGGGGGGAAGAGTAATTGACAGATTTCAGGAGGAAGGGCATTCCGGGCCAGAGGTAGGACGTGGGCCAGAGGTTGACAGCAGGACAGGCGAGATTGAGAGGATTGTAGTGTGTGGCCTGGGATGTAGAAGGAGAGAAGGGAGGTGAGGTAAGAAGGTGCAAGGTGATGGAGAGCTTTGAAGACGGTAGTGAGGAGTTTTTGTTTGATATAGACGTTGATAGGCAACAACTGGAGATTTTTGAGGAATGGGGTGACATGTGTAGAACATACTATGAGCAGGTACTTACTGGGTAAGTAAATTTAAACTCAAATGAGTGTTGAAGAAATGAGAACAAAGATCTTCTTTCAAATATGTTAAAAGGTGAAGGTGTAAAAAATGGCATCAATTTTTCCTACAAAAAAAAGTTTGGACCATATTTAATTATATGATAGGGAAGGAAAAACTTATATGAAATATACAGATATAGGCATTGTATAATTAACCCATAAGTCAGTGGAAATAAATGTTGATGAAAATTTAACTTGAAACTCAAAATTTAGGCCGGTTTGATGAAATGTTAGACAAAGTTTGCAAAGTTGTTTGCAAGCCTTAATCTGTATTTCAATTAATACAATTAATCCAGGCAGATTTCAAGTGAAAATAAAAACAAACATATGGAACATAGTTGCTTGTAATGCATTTTACTTTGAAATCTAAGTGAAATGTATTTGTTCTACTAAGCCTAAACAATTACTGATAGGGGCGAGCCACAAAATAATACCTTCTCTCTCTCCTTTCCACCCTCCCTCCCCCCCAAAAAATCCAAAGCAAGTAAAAATGAATATTTTTTTCCTAACATGTCATTATTTATTTTAACTCCTTAAAATAAGTACCTGTGCATTTCCCTGTGTTTTACACTTGCTTAATAATTATTCAAGGGATTGAAAAATAAGGTATGGGTATGTGAGGGTTTATCATCTTCAACATGTGACAAACCAGGTGATCATGGAATACACTCAGTATTCCAGAACTGAAGGAAAGTTGCATCTTTGCTGGATGGAACAAGTGACAAGAATATATAGAAAAGAATATTCAAATAGTTTCCTGAAGGTTAAGAATGATAACTATATAATAATATATAATAATAATAATAAAATTGATATTTATTAAGCACTTACCATGTGTCACTCACTAAGATCCAGGAAAGACAGAAGATAATCAGAACAGATATAGTCCTGTCCCATATGGAGGTCACAGTAAGAGGGGGTAGACTTTAATTTTACAGATGAGGAAACTGAGACACAAAAATGTTAAGTGACTTGCCCAAGGACACACAGCAGGCAAGGGACAGAGCTGGGTTTAGAAACAAGGTCCCTGATTCTTTCCAATGGCCAAGCTGCTTCATGAATTTTAACTGGAATTGGAAACTGTTAACAGAGGAAACTAGGGGAGAGAGTTTTAAACACAATGAAGAAAAAATTCAAACCATGTGACCTACTTTGGGACAATCAACCATTTATTTAGCACTTACTTTGTGTACAACCCTCATTAGAATCAACCGTAGAAAGTAGGATAGTCCATTAAATAACAAATTAAAACAGGCTTTAAGAAAACTGCCATGCCAAAGAGTGAAACAAAAACAATGCAGGTAATTCTGGATAGGTTTAGGATAGGAATGCAGCTATGTATGTAGTAAGGAACATCCCTTATATCATCAAAGGTGGAACATATTGTTGTTTATGCGCTGATAATTATGTCACACACACAAGAGGAAAAAAAATCTCATCAATAATGCCATATTTCAATCTGAAGCATTTCTCCTATCTCTCTTTCTCTCCCTCTCTATTTTTCTTTTTGTCTTTCTTCTTCTTAGCATGGTATTTGTTAAGCATGTACAGTGTGTTAAGCACTGTTCTTAGTGCTGAGGTAGAGAGGAGTAATTCTTTTGGACATAGTTCTCTCTCACATGTGACTCACAGTCTACCTAAGGAGAAGGGAAAACAGGGATTTAATCTCCATTTTACAGAGGTGGAAAAGAGGCCCATATAAGTTAACTGACTTGCTCAAGGTCACACAACAAGCAATTGGCAGAGATGAAATTAGAACTCATGTCATCTGACTCTCGGTCCTTTGCTCTTTCCATTAGGCCATAATGCTTTCTCTCTCTTTTTCCCTTTTTCTTCTCCCTCTACCTCACTATCTCAACACTCCTTTCTCTCTTTTTCCCTTCACCCCGATCCACCCTTTGATTGAGAAGATAATGAGCAATATTTTTCAAAGATTAGACCTTAAAATTGAAAAGAACTTGGAAGATTGAAAAACTCTAGGAACACTGTTAGAAGACAAGTCTTGTCTTTTGCTGTCAAGTTGTTTCTGACCCATAACAACTCGTGGACACATCTCTCCCAGAATGCCCAACCTCCATCTGCAATCATTCTGGTAGTGTAGCCATAGAATTTTCTTGGTAAAAATACAGATGTGGTTTACCATCGTTTTCTTCTTTGCAGTAAACTCAAGTCTCCCCTTGACTCTCTCCCTTGACTCTGCTGCCCAGCACAGGTGAGTTTTGACTTGTAGCAGATTTCCTTCCACTCACTAGCCACTGTCTAAGCTAGGAATGGAATATGTGTGCCTCTGCTTGACTCTACCTCCTGTAGCTGAAAGTGGTAGAGTACTGAAAACTCTCCAGGTGTGATCCTGAGAGGGGAGAAGACCAGTATTGGCTTTGGAAGTCCTTTTGAATCTTTCACATATCACAGCCTGGGAGTGCAGACCTAGCTGATTAAATACATTATGAACTTCTATGCATTGCTTTATAGTCTTCCAGCCCCTTATATATTCATCAACAATTTACTGCTGCAGTCCTAAAACAGTAATAATAATAATAATGTTGGTATTTGTTAAGCGCTTACTATGTGCCGAGCACTGTTCTAAGCACTGGGGTAGACACAGGGGAATCAGGTTGTCCCACGTGGGGCTCACAGTCTTAATCCCCATTTTACAGATGAGGTAACTGAGGCACAGAGAAGTTAAGTGACTTGCCCAAAGTCACACAGCTGACAAGTGGCTGAGCTGGGATTTGAACCCATGAACTCTGACTCCAAAGCCCGTGCTCTTTCCACTGAGCCACGCTGCTTCTCTAACAGTGTTATTATGCAGTATTGTTAGAACACATTGGCAAACCTTTTGGGGTAGCAAAATCAGATTTGTAAAATTTATACGTGTCCACTTTAATGAGCTTACTGAGCATTTTATTTATGCACTTATGATGGTAACTTTCTTCAAAGACTAAGTAGACACATAACTATGGCAGGACATTTTATTGGATCCCGCTCTGTCATCACCATAGGTGGAAACTAGAGGAGCAGGGATGAATTCATTTCACTGGCACATTTCCATTTTTCATACTTCTCCCAACTCTATTTCCCATAGAATTAGCTGGAAAGCAAAAGTAGGTACAAAGATAATTTAGAGGAGGCGGTGCCCAGGTGACAAATCTCTGGATAGACTTGTCCAATGCAAGAAGTGGTGGCAGTGGAGTAAAGACAAGAAGGAGAAGGTAAGAGGAAGGTAAAGGGAGAATGAGGGGTTCTAGTACAGTATGTATCAGAAATATCTCTCTTTTATGATGTTTGTTAAGCACTTACTATGTGCAATGCACTGTGCAAAGAGCTAGGGTAGATACAAACAAATCAGATTGGACATAGTCCACATCCCATATGGGTTTCAGAGTATTGGGCACAAGGAAGTTAAGAAGTGACTTACACAAGGTCACATTACAGACAAGTGGCAGAGCCAGGATTAGAACCCAAGTCCTTCTGATTCCTAGTCCCTTGCCCTATTCACTAGGATACGCTGCTTCTCTCTGGGTACATATTTACTCCAGGCATATGTAGACAGGTTGATGGGTGGACCTATTTTTGGTGGAGAGTGTTGTTGGGAAAGTATACCAGTAGAAATGATTGAGAGGAAGACTGTAAACTCCTTGTGAGCAGAGAACATGCCTACCTACTCTGTTATTCAGTGCTCTCCTAAATGCTTATACAGTGTGCCGCACACACTAATCACTCAATAATTGTGATTGACAGAGAGAGAATAAGAGAGAGAAAGAGAGAGAGAGTCTGTGTGTGTGCACCCACCTGCAGGCTTGGAAGCCATTCACACCTTCCAGCTATAAAAGTATGTGTTTTTATTACCCTTATTCTATCATACTTGGAAGCACGGACATGAGATTATCACTTCCAATTCTCTCTAATTTAGCCAGCCTTAAATAAATCAGTTTTGTGGGTTTTTTCAGAATGACAAAAGGGGTCAACATTAGTCCTCCCTTTTTGAGCACTGGAAAATAGACTATTTCATCGGGTTGGAGTTATATTGAGGGAACTGCACGTTTCCAGTTGAGAAGTCTAATTTATCACACTTTGCTGATCAAGCTGTATGTTGTAACAGTCAGGCTCCTCTTATTCCCAATGAGCTATCGCTTCTTCCAAAACTTAAAACAAAATTAATCTTTTTACTTGAATTTTTCCCCAGTTTTACTGATTAACCTTCAGTATATTTCAGGAGGCTGCATCATCACATATGTTATGGCCAGGCTAAAGTTATTCTCTGCTTATTCCTTCAGGTACATGTTTCAAGATTGGAGTTAATCAAAACTGTGCTGATTTAGGCATGTATTTCACTAGCTAAAATGCTCATACTCTTTGCATGCTTTAATGATCATAACTATCCTGTACTGTATTTCATTTTATCTCATATGTATAATTTTCTAATTAAACTACATACATAATCTGTTGGCCTTTACACCATACTTATCTCTCATTTACAGAGATATAGTCATGGTTCATTCATTCAATAGTATTTATTGAGTGCTTACTCTGTGCAGAGCACTGTACTAAGCACTTGGAATGTATAATTCGGCAACAGATAGAGACAATCCCTGCCCAATGATGGGCTCACAGTCTAATCAAGGGAGACAGACAGCAGAGCAAAACAGAACAAAACAAAAACAAGACAACATTATCACGATAAATAGCATCAAGGGGATGTACACCTCATTAATAAAATAAATAGGGTAATAAATAATATATATAAATGAGCACACTGCTGAGGGGAGGGGAAGGAGGGAGGAGCATATGGAAAGGGGGCTCAGCTGAAGGGAGGGGAAGAGGGAGGAGCAGAGGGTGGAGGGGGAGCAGAGGGAAAAGGGAGTAGCGTAGTCTGGGAAGGCCTCTTGGAGGAGGTGAGCTCTCCGTAGGGCTTTGAAGAGGGGAAGAGAGTTAGTTTGGTGGAAGTGAGGAGGGAGGGCATTCCAGGACAGAGGTAGGACGTGGGCCAGAGATGGCCGGCAGGATAGGCGGGAATGGGAGACAGTGAGGAGGTGAGCAGCAGAGTAGCAGAGTGTACGGGGTGGGCAGTAGAAAGAGAGAAGGGAGGTGAGGTAGGAGGTGGCAAGGTGATGGAGTGCTTTGAAGCCAAAAGTGAGGAGTTTTTGTTTTGTGCGGAGGTTTATAGGCAACCACAGGAGGTTTTTAAGGAGGGGAGTGACATGCCCAGAGCATTTCTGCAGAAAGATGATCTGGGCAGCAGAATGAAGAATAGACTGGAGTGGGGAGAGACAAGAGGAAGGGAGATCCGAGATGAGGCTGACACAATAATACAGCCGGGATATTATGTGAGCTTGTACCAGCACGATAGCTGTCTGGTTGGAGAGGAAAGGGTGGATCTTGGCGATATTGTAAAGGTCGGATGTGTGGGGTTAATGAGAGAGCTGAGTCAAGGATGACACCAAGGTTGCAGGCTTGTGAGACGGGAAGGATGGTCATGCCGTCCACAGTGACAGGGAAGTCAGGAAGAGGACAGGGTTGGGGAGGGAAAATAAGGAGCTCAGTTTTGAACATGTTGAGTTTTAGGTGGCGGGCAGACATTCAGGTGAAGATGTCCTGGAGGCAGGAGGAGATACAAACCTGAAGGGAGGAGGAGAGAACAGGGGAGGAGATGTAGATTTGGGTGTCATCTGCATAGAGATGATAGTTGCAGCTGTGGGAGCTTATTTTGTAGAACAAAGTTTACATCTCATCCACTTGGGAAGCAGCAGGCTTAAAGAGCACAGGCCTGGGAGTTAGAGGACCTGGGTTCTAATCCAGACTCTGCCACTTATCCACTGTTTGACCTTGGGCAAGTGACAACCCTTCTGGGCCTCTGCTTCCTCATTTCCAAAGTGGGGATTCAATACCTGTTCTCCCTCCCACTTACACTGGGAGCCCCTGTGTGGGACAGGGACTGGGTTCAACCTGATTATCTTCTATCTATCTCAATGCTCTGCACTCAGTAAATGCTCACTAAATACCATTGATTGATTGATGAAGAGTGCTTAATTCAGTGCTTGGCACATAGTAAGCCCTACAAATATGAGCATTATATCATCATCACATGATAGAAGAGCACCTAAAATTCTGGGAAAGCTTCTGGGGCTCACATCTGCTTAGGGAAGCAGCATGGCTCAGTGGAAAGAGCCCAGGCTTGGGAGTCAGAGGTCATGGGTTCGAATCCCAGCTCTGCCACTTGTCAGCTGTGTGCCTGTGGGCAAGTCATTTCACTTTTCGGTGCTTCGGTTATGTCATCTATAAAATGGGGATTAAGACTGTGAGCTTCAGGTGGGACAACCGGATTACCCTGTATCTACCCCAGCACTTAGAACAGTGCTCTGCACATAGTAAGTGCTTAACAAATACCAACATTATTATTTCTCCCCCGATTAGACTGTAAGCCTGTCAAAGGGCAGGGACTCTCTCTATCTGTTACCGATTTGTACATTCCAAGTGCTTAGTACAGTGCTCTGCACATAATAAGCACTCAATAAATACTATTGAATGAATGAATGAATCTTTCCAACATTTTAGGTGTACTCTGTTGAATTGGTTGAATTCAGCTAATCAACTGAAAGAATGGCAGACACGAACTATTCAGTTTATTAACAATAGTAATAATAGTATTTGTTAAGCACTTACTATGTGTCAAGCACTGTTCTAAGACAATCAGGTTGGATAGAGTCCTTGTCCCACCTGGGTTTACAATCTTAATCACCATTTTAGAGATTAGGTAACTGAGGCCCAGAGAAACCCTGTACACTGTAAGCCCATTGTGGGCAGGATTTGTCTCTATTGCTCTATTGTACTTTCCAAGCACTTAGTACAGCGCTCTGCACACAGTAAGCACTCAATAAATATGATTGAGTGAATGAATGAAGTTAAGTGACTTGTCCAAGATCACACAGCAGAAAAGTGATGGAGCCAGGATTATAACCAACTACTTTCCGACTCCTAGGTTTTCAACCATTGGTTCTCTCTAGATCTAACATGTTATAATTATGTAAAGTAAGCAAAAGTCTTCATATGCCAAACCATCTGGCACCATGCTAGGTAACTTGGAGGGTCTTAATTAAGCAGGAATGCAGCTGGCAGAGATGAGTGTGTATACATGGCACTATGATTATGAACCACTATCACAGTAATTCAATCCTTTGCTCAGGTTCTTGATCCTTGAGTCTTGGGACTAAAGCTCCTCTGTTGTTTTTGATGGGAGATTCCATCACCATTGTTTTGATTATCATAATTACAGAAGCTCAGATTAAAAAAAAGTTACAGATCTACAACTGCCATGTAAAGAAAACAAACAAATAATTTCTGTGGTTTTACTTGCTTGCATATTTAGTACACCAGATCTCAATGAAAATATGTTTTCTTGTTGCTTATATTTACATGCTGTTTATGTTTCCACTATCAAGACTTTTCCATTTATATTGTGAAACTCTGCCATAATCTCCTAGATCTTGAGGTGTTCATGCTTCATTCTAGATTTCTATCATCGAAAAGACTGCTTTTCAAAAATGCCTTTAATGTGTGATTCCTGCTAGCTTGTATTATCTTAAAAATATACCCCTAATATCTCATTTAAATATCTTAACAACTGCAATTTCATTTCTCCAAATTCTGAATTACGTCAAACTATAATTCAGATATCTATCTTAATTTTTACATTCTACATCTATATATTCATACATTAATTGGATATTTGAGTTAAATATTCCATTCTAAAATCTGCATATATTCCAGGAGGGAAGGAATATTCTTTCAAAATTCCTTGCAGAGAAATACTTAGAACAGTAATAAAATGGCACAGTTATTCAAAGCACACAGTTATACACGTGTGTCATCCATAAAATAATGCAACAAAAAGTTTTCTTCTTGGATCAAATGCCACAGATATCCCGTGCTAATTGATTCTTCCTTTGGCTGGGGAGCCTCATTATAGATGTATTTGATTCTTACCCCCTACTTCACCCAAAACATCATCTTTTCTTCACATTTGATCCTTACTTTCTACCATGACCTCTGTACTTGGAACCCATGCCACCTATTCAAAATTATCACCTTCTCCTGTAATCCCTTCCAACCCTCCCAACTCTGGGTACAAAAGTGCATGCTCTCAACACTACTTTCTCCACCAGTCTCAACTCTCTTGGTCCTCTCCCTTTTCATGGCTCTCACACCTCCAGCACTAGCTATGGACCAACGGATCACCATCACAGTCTACTTCTTCCACTTAAGCTCCATGGGTGCACATGCGTGCCCATGCAGCTAAACCTAACAGGCAAAAGACAGACGAGTGAACGCCTATCATTAAAAGTTCAGTCTGTGTTTCTCTGTCAGTTTTCTCTTCTGCTCACAAAAACTTGTAACTCTTTTCATTGATTCCCACATTCACAGCCCCACCTTCTACTCCAAAGCTTTAACTCTCTTTTAAATATCCCAATTTCTACTACCTGCTTATCCTTATCCCTGACAATCTTGCTGTCCTACTTGGTTGGTTATGATGATGATGATGATAATGATAATGATAATAATAATTGTTAAAGTTGAAATCATCAGACTTCCCGAGGTCTCCCCATTACTTCCTCAATATTTCCTTGTCTTCTTTCTGCTTCCCACCTGTTTCCCAAGGAGGAAGCATTCTGATGGTTCTTTTCCTCTGCCTTCAAACATGTTCAAGTCTCCCTCATACTAAAAGAGCCTCCTCTCAATCCCTCATCCCCTTCAGCTATCACCCCATCTCCTTCTCCCATTAACATCCAAACTCCTGGAATGGGTCAGACGTCCATGCTGCCTTATTTTTTTTTCCTCTGCCAACTCTTCTTAACCCATTTTAATAAAATTGTTTACATCTTTACTCAACTGAGACTGCACTGTCTAAAGCTAACTCTCCCTATTTTACATATCTGCTCCATGATTTTCTATTTTCCAACTTACGCTGTCCTTTCCTCCCAAGCTAATATAACTGCATCTCACTTCCAAGTTTCCTACCTCTATTCCTTCACTTCCTGGTTTAGTATGCCCTTTCTCTTCATCCATATCCAAAAGACCACAACTCTCCCAACATTCATAACTTTTCAAAATCTCCTCAAGTAAGTCTTACCATATTGATTTCCAATACTCCAAGTTGTATCAACACCCTAGTCAGCTCTAGCATTTTAGAATATGTGTTTATTCAGTTGCATATTTAATTTTTAAATCATTTATTCTGACTACTCTATTTGTAAACATTTTCAGGTATGCCCACCATTGAGTGTAGTCTCCTAATGATGGAGGAATGCTTCTTTTCTTTGTGTAATAGTTTCCAAAGGGTTTATGACAGTACTGCACCCAATGAACACTCAAAAAACCCATTATTAAAGGCATTTTATGCTTAGTTTTATCCTTATATTTCATATGAATATTTTTCTGAAATACCTGTGACTCCCTTCAATACCTTCTATCAGAACTTTATATATATGTGAAGGAAGAATAACTTAAGATCCTAATTAATTCAATCCAAATCAGTTTCTCATGTGGATCTATCAGGAAGCCCTCAAAATGATCAAGGAATCTGAATTTGTATCTTTCTAGTCTTTCTTCTTAGTGACTTCCAATCTCCTATTTGATACCACTCTATGTACTTAACTTTACACTTATATATAATTCAAATATATTTTCTTAAATATGGTGAGAAGTAGTTTAACTGGAACCAAAAATCAGAGAAAAATTATGTAGCTTACTTTATTTCTGAGCCTTACATTAATCTCAGATGCCATATTTAACCTTTTGAACAGTTTCGCCTGTCTCCACAATATATCCCACATAGAGAATGGCAAGATCAAATCACAGACAACAAAGAAATCATCCTTCTAGCACTGAAGTAGTCCTCCACAAGGAGAGTGTCTCTGGATGGGCACATGTGAGGAGAATGAATTCCAGTGTAATATACCAACAGATTTATATGAAGTGCTGGAGTGTGTAGATGGCAGGGTCTGGGATACATGATGATCAGGAGAAAGGATATTTGGGATATTTAAGTGGAATTGTGGTACAGTAAAAAAGACAGGAATATACAGATAGATAAAGATGGAAAATAACTGAAGTAGAGACAAAGAATAAAATAGAGAAAGATTTTTGACAACAGAGAAGGAAGCAGAGAGGTCAGGGTAGGGATAGTGGATACAAATGCACACACATAAACACAAATACACACAAACACACAGATGCAAATGCAAACATGCAAACATACAAGCACTCACCCAGCTTTTGATAATTTTTCTCTGCCAACTTGGTCACTTCTGTCATGACAGCAGCTACCTTCATTCATTCAATCAATTGTATTTTTTGAACACTTACTGTGTGCAAAACTGCTGCTACTACTAAGACAACTACTCCAGACTGTTTCCTGAAAGGTTCTGGCCCAGTATCCCCACCTCAGTGCAGTTCCAGTATCAATATAAACTCTTGGAAATGCTCTATCTGGGTGACCAGAATAGCCACCAGGCAGCAGAGGAGAAGGCTAGGTAGCCTCTGCTCCAATCCAGTGCTTTCCTACTTATTGCTCCATTTTTTTAAATAGTATTTGTTAAGTGCTTACTATATGTAAGCACTGTCCTAATCCCTGGTATAGATACAATTCAATACAAGTACCTGTCCAGCATAGGGCTCACAGTCTAAATAGGAGGGAGAAGATGAGAACTGAGACACAGAGTGTCATGAGCCCCCAGTTCGTACCAACCAGGATTATCCTGGACCAGGGGAGCCTCAATGACACGTAGTAGAAGTCAAATCACACCTCTGATCACCAAGGTTACTATGTAAAGTTTTTTACTTAATTTTGCCAACGTGCAAGGGACTGACACATATATACACTCACTCACTCCACATCATCAAGGGTTCAATACCAGTCTGTGGTCAAAGAATCCCATTCTGCCACTGCTTCTTCTTTCTGCTTCCAAGTGCAGCTGTCTTCTGCTGATTTCAAGTGTTGCTCTCAGTGTGCTTCCTTCTTGCTTCTCTGCATGCTTCTGCCCCTCTGTGCTACTTCCTGGATGCTTCCAGGTGCCCTGCATCTCAACATTCCTCTGTGCTGCTTCTTTGCATGCGCCCCCAGTGCCCCAAAGCATCCACCTTTTATCTGCTTTGGTCTTGGCAGCTGGGGCTTTAAATGGCAGTCATTGATTAGTCCAGGCCTGTTACTGGGTAGAACAGGGAGAGAGAAAGACACACCTCCCTTCCATACTCCACCCCCACAGACCAGCAGTCACCTGTCTCAGATAGTGCCTTCAGAAAGTCTCTTCCTTATTATTCATGGGATCACAAGCAGTCACTAATAAGACAGCTTGTTGAGGGCTCACCACACAGAGAAGTGGCTTGACAAGTCATACATCAAGCAATTGTTGGAACCTCGATTGGAACTCAGGACCACTGACTCCCTGGCCTGTGCTCCTTCACTAGGCCATGCTGCTTCTCATCAAGAGTACTATTGTTGTCATAGATCCCTTCTGCTACCTAAGTGGCAAGATAGTATTCCATAATTCAAGTTCATCATACCTAATCCAGGGCAGATAGTCATTTTAGTGACAGGGAACATAAAATTATATGAAAAATACAGTACAGTGCCACTTCAAAAAATGATTGGCTGCTGGGAGGCAAACAGGATACAGCACCTGTAGCAATCAGGAAGAGGAGGTTAACTTTCAAAGTTATGACTCCCTAGGAAGAGCGCAATTCGCAATAACAAAATTGAAAAAGGCACAAGATTCTGCACAAAGCAAATGTTATTGTGTAAATAGTGATGCTTTTAAGTGTACACGAAAAATGAAAGGGAGAGACCCATATGTTCTCCTCTGGGTCCTTATAGCATTAATAGCTCTGCTGCCTGAAATGCACTTTGTCTTAATGGGGGATATTATGCATAGTACTTATTTATGTGACCACATCAATAAATACAGTATCATTCACAAATTTATGACTGAAATGGAACATATAGCATGTAGAGATGCTAAACCTTAATAGATATGCAACTATAATTTAGCTATAAATTATATTTGCCACTCAGAAATGATGACCTTGGCATTCTTTTTTATAATGGTGTATTACGGTTATAGTAGTAGCTCTCTGTCAGTCATTATTTACAAAAGTCTGAACTGCTTCTGAATTAAATTTTCAGAGTGCATTTTGGACAATGTCAAAGTCTAGGAGCTGATCCCCCCAGTATAAAGTAAGTGAGAGTGGAGTTCTGTCACACTCAGGGATTGCTCTTTCATCAGGAAATAGAACTCTGGATTATTTCATATTGACCTAGATTTTATTGATTGTTTAAAACCAGACCAGTGGGTAGCCAAGAAATAGTTCTGAACTCTAAGATCCCAAACTTGCCATAGACAAAAATCAATTCAGCCTCCAGAATCTAAATTTACACTGTCTCCTCCAACCACTGCAAATCTAGAGGTTCATGGCCAAGTCTCTTCTAAAAACTCAGATCAGATGACCCTTGTAACCCCCTTGAGAAGAAAGAGCAGTCATCCATGCAGTTTGAGGTCGATGCCATCAGCTGATTTTAACTTCAAGCTGGAAGAGAGAAAAGTTAAATTTACTTCTTGACCTGGGAATCCTCACCCACCTCATTCCACTACTTTCTTTTCCACATCATCTTCACTTTTCTCTATGAATATTTCTTCACTTCCAAGGGGACCATCAACCTTATTTCTTCACTTTCAAGGGGACCATCAACCACTTTTAGCATCTGAGAGTAGTTATCATTTAAAATACTCTAATGATCTATGTGTCAGAGTGGTGGTAGCTACCTCCCCAACTGTTTCCTGATATTGTCAACCCAATCCCTATCTAACTCTTTTGAATTTTTAGCATTAGTAAATAATTAGCATTAATCATCATGAGGATTAAAAAATAATGTGGGTTGTTTTTGAATAGCACTTTTCTTTTACCAAAAAGTTTTCATATCAATTATTTCAGTTTTATCTTCAAAGCTTTTGAGGTAGGGAGAGGCTGCCATTATTACCCTTATTTTACCAATTATGAACCTGAGGCCCAGGGAGGTATAGCATTTGCCCGAGATGCCACAGCAGGCCAGGGACAGAGATGGGATTAGACCCAGTTCCTTATTCTCCACCTAGGTTCTGTCCTCTATATCATGTTTGAAACCTTATTGCTAGAGCTCCACATTCAGCCTCATTAATAAATGCACATATACTCTTGAACAAAAATAAACAATTTTTTTGATAAAGAGATATTCAGTTAAGAATTCATTTTAATTAATCAACATAAGATTGTATCTACTTGCAGTGCAAATTTTTTCTGTTTGGTAATTGTCTGATATATTTATGCTTTCTAGAATAGCTTTGGGTATCCCATTTACTTTCAGTAATATTTTATTGCATGTATTTTTAGTTGTTAGCTATAAATAACTTGCCAACCTCTCTGCTCTTGTCTTTCTCCACTCTGGTCTATATTCCATTCTGATGTCTTAATCATTATTCTAACAAATAGTCTAATCTGTATACTCTTAGCACTTGATATTTACCTCACTCTTATTCATTCAATAGTATTTATTGAGCACTTACTATGTGCAGAGCACTGTACTAAACTCTTGGAATATACAAATCAGTAACAGAGACAGTCCCTGCCCTTTGACGGGCTTACAGTCTAATCAGGGGAGACAGACAGACAAGAACAATGGCAATAAATAGAATCGAGGGGAAGAGCATCTCATTAAAACAATAGCAAATAAATAGAATTAGGGTGATGTACATCTCAATAACAAAATAATTAGGGTAATGAAGATATATACAGTTAAGCAGACGAGTACAGTGCTGAGGGGATGGGACGGGAGAGGGGGAGGAGAAGAGGGAAATGGGGGGAGAAGAGGGTTTAGCTGCGAAGAGGTGAAGGGGGGGTAGAGGGAGCAGAGGGAAAAAGGGAGCTCAGTCTGGGAAGGCCTCTTGGAGGAGGTGAGCTTTAATTAGGGTTTTGAAGAGGGGAAGAGAATTAGTTTGGTGGAGGTGAGGAGGGAGGGTGTTCCAGGACCGCGGGAGGACGTGGCCCAGGGGTCGATGGCAGGATAGGCGAGAACGGGGACGGTGAGAAGGTGGGCGGCAGAGGAGTGGAGCATGCGGGGCAGGCAGTAGAAAGAGAGAAGGGAGGAGAGGTAGGAAGGGGCAAGGTGATGGAGAGCCTTGAAGCCTAGAGTGAGGAGTTTTTGTTTTGTGCAGAGGTTGATAGGCAACCACTGGAGGCTTTTAAGAAGGGGAGTGACATGCCCAGAGCATTTCTGCAGGAAGATGAGCTGGGCAGCAGAGTGAAGAATAGACTGGAGCGGGGAGAGAGAGGAGGAAGGGAGATTAGAGAGCAGGCTGACACAGTAAGCTAGCCGGGATATTACTAGAGCCTGTAGCAGTAAGGTAGCCATTTGGGTGGAGAGAAAAGGCAGATCTTGGCGATATTATAAAGGTGAGATTGGCAGGTTTTGGTAACGGATCGGATATGTGGGGTGAACGAGAGAGCCGAGTCAAAGATGACACCGAGGTTGCGGGTCTGAGAGATGGGAAGGGTGGTCGTACCATCCATGGTAATAGGGAAGTCAGGGAGAGGACCAGGCTTGGGAGGGAAGATGAGGAGCTCAGTTTTGGTTATGTTGAGTTTTAGGTGGTGAGGTCTTAGCTACACAACACTTGTGGACATATACTTGTACTCCCCTATTACCCTATTTTTAATTTATTATAATCTTTATCTCTTCTACTAGCCTGTAAACTCCTTGTGGGCAGAGATCATGTCTACCAACTTTATTTTATTGTCCTCTCCCAAAGCTTAGTGCTCTGCACAAGCTATTTGATGAACACCACTGATTGATTGATTGATTGATATCAAAAACACATACAGCATTTAGTACAAAATTTAAACCCATGAGTTCTGAGAGCAATTTCTAATTCTGAGTGAAAATGAAAATGTTAGATCAGTAAGATTTCTTTGTGTTTTCAAGAGATTTTTGAGGTTAAATCACCATTTATAAAATCATTCTGATAGATTAATACAATGGCTGAATCAGTCCCAAATACTAAATTCTAGTTTCTAAGGAGAAAATCAATCAGTGCTTTTTTTTTTGAGAAACAGCATACTTAGTGGAAAGAGCATGGGCCTGGGGTATTTCTCCATCCTTACTGACAACCATGCCCATCACCTAGCCAGTTGTTCCAAATGTTTAACTCCCTCCTCAATCCCTCATCCCCTCACCATCTACATCTCTTGCCCCCAGTTACCTGGCCACCTGCTTTATTGAGAAAATTGACACCTTCAGGAGTGATCTACCTAAAACCTTCCCTTACCCTCCCAACCCCTCCCCGCCTCCTACCCCATCTTCAACTCTTCCATCTTTCCCAGAAGTATCTCTAGAGGTGATCTCCTGTCTTCTCTCAAAATCCACTCCCTCCACTTGCATATCTGACCCCATTCCTTCACACCTTATTAAAATACTTTCCCTCTCCCTTCTTCCTTCCCTGCCATCTTCACTCTCCAATTGCTTCTTCCCCACTGCTTTCAAACATGCCTATTTCTACCCTATCCTAAAAAAAACCCTCATTTGACTCCACAGCTTCCTCCAGTTAGCATCCCATCTACCTCCTACCATCCATCTCCAAACGCCTTAAGTGAATTGTCTCACCTGCTGTCTAAAGTTCCCCCACCCCCAATTCTCTCCTTGACCCCCTCTAATCTAGCTTCCATCACCTTCATTCCACAGAAACTACCCTCTCAAAGTTCACCAATGATCTCCTTCTTGCCAAATCCAACGGCCTCTACTCCATACTAATCCTTCTTAACCATTCATCTGCCTTCAACTCTTGACCACCCACTTCAGGAAACATTATCCAATCTCGACCTTACTGACATTGTTTTCTCCTGGTTCTCCTCCTAGTTATCTGAGTGGTCATTTTCAGTCTCTTTAGTGGACTTCTCTGCCTTCCAACCCCTAGCTGTGGATGTTCCTCAAGGTTCAGTTCTGGGTCCCCTTCTATTCTCCAACTATACCTACTTCCTTGGAGAACTCATTCACTCATGTGGTTTCAATTACCATCTCTAGGTGGGTGTTTCATTTCCATTCCCGATCTCTCTCCCTCTCTACCAACTCACATTTCCTCTTGCCTTCAAGACTTCTCTACTTGGATGTCTACCCATCACCTTAATCTTAATATGTGTAAAACAGAACTTATCTTCTATCCAAACCCTATCCTCCCCCTACCTTTCCCATCACTGTGGATAACACCATCGTCCTTTCTGTCTCACAAGCCCACAATCTTGGTGTTAGTTACTTCGACTCATCTCTCATTCAATCCACAAATTCAATCCATCACTAAATTCTGTCAATTCTACCTTCACAAATCGCTAAAATGCAGCCTTTCCTCTCCATCCAAACTGCTACCACATTAATCCAATTACTTGTACTCCTTGATTACTGTATCAGCCTCCTTGATGATCTCCTAGCTTCCTGTCTCTCCCCACTCCAGTTCATACTTCTGCTGCCCTGAACATTTTTCTACAAAAATGTTCATAACATGTTTGTGCACTCCTCAGAAAACTCCAGTGCTTGTCCATCCACCTCTGCACCAAACAAAAAACTTCTCACCATTGGCGTCTAAGCACCCAATCGCCTTGTCCCCTCCTACCTCACCTCGCTACTCTCTTACTACAACCCAGCCCTCACACTTTGCCCTCTAATGCTAACCATCTCACTCTACCTCTGTCTTACCTATCTCATTAGCCACTTTTCACCTACATCCTACCGCTGGCCTGAAATGCCCTCCCTCCTCACATCTGAGAGACAATTAATTACTCTCCCCCCCTTCAAAGCTTTATTGAAAGCAAGCCTGCCCGCTCCAATCTATTCTTCACCCCGCTGCCCGGCTCATCTTCCTGCAGAAACGATCTGGGCATGTCACTCCCCTTCTTAAACAACTCCAGTGGTTGCCTATCAACCTCCGCTCCAAACAAAAACTCCTCACTCTAGGCTTCAAGGCTCTCCATCACCTTGCCCCTTCCTACCTCTCCTCCCTTCTCTCTTTCTACCACCCACCCCGCACGCTCCGCTCCTCTGCCACCCACCTCCTCACCGTCCCTCGGTCTCGCCTATCCCGCCGTCGACCCCTGGGCCACGTCCTCCCGCGGTCCTGGAACTCCCTCCCTCCTCACCTCCGCCAAACTGATTCTCTTCCCCTCTTCAAAACCCTACTTAAAACTCACCTCCTCCAAGAGGCGTTCCCAGACTGAGCTCCTCTTCTCCCTCTACTCCCTCTTCCATCCCCTTTTACCTCTCCGCAGCTAAACCCTCTTTTTCCCCTTTTCCCTTTGCTCCTCCACCTCTCCCTTCCCATCCCCACAGCACTGTACTCGTCCGCTCAACTGTATATATTTCCATTACCCTATTTATTTTGTTAATGAATTGTACATTGCCTTGATTCTATTTAGTTGTCATTGTTTTTACAAGATGTTCTTCCCCTTGACTCTATTTATTGCCATTGTTCTTGTCTGTCCATCTCCCCCGATTAGACTGTAAGCCCGTCAAACGGCAGGGACTGTCTCTATCTGTTGCCGACTTGTTCATCCCAAGCGCTTAGTACAGTGCTCTGCACATAGTAAGCGCTCAATAAATACTATTGAATGAATGAATGAATGAAGCCTTCCATGACTAGTCCCTACTTTCCTCTGTTCCCACTCCCTTCTGCATCACCCCGACTTCTCCTTTCATTCATCTCTCCTCCCAGCCCCACAGCACTTATGTTCATATCTGTGATTTATTCATTTATATTAATGTCTGTCTCCCCCTCTAGACTGTAAGCTCATTGTGGGCAGGGAATGTATATGTTTATTGTTATTTTGTTCTCTCCCAAGCACTTAGTACAGTGCTCTGTACAGAGTAAGTGCTAAATAAATATGATTGAATGAATTGAATGAATGAACGAATGAAGTGGACCTTGGTTACAATCCCAGCTCTGCCAAGCATTATAATATAGCCAAGATCCGCCCTTTCCTCTCCACCCAAATGGCTATCTCACTGTTACGGGCTCTTGTAATATCCCAGCTAGATTACTGTGTCAGCCTACTCTCTGATCTCCCTTCCTCCTCTCTCTCCCCACTCCAGTCTATTCTTCACTCCGCTGCCAAGGCTCATCTTCCTGCAGAAACGCTCTGCATGTCACTCCCCTTCTTAAAAACCTCCAGTGGTTGCCTATCAACCTCCGTGCAAAACAAAAACTTCTCACTCTAGGCTTCAAGGCTCTCAATCACCTTGACCCCTCCTACCTCTCCTCCCTTCTCTCTTTCTACTGCCCACCCCGCACACTCCGCTCCTCTGCCGCCCACCTCCTCACCATCCCCCGTTCTTGCCTATCCCACCGTCGACCCCTGGGCCACGCCTTCCCGCAGTCCTGGAATGCCCTCCGTCCTCACCTCCCCCATACTAATTCTCTTCCCTTCTTCAAAACTCTACTTACAGCTCACCTCCTCCAAGAGGCCTTCCCAGATTGAGCTCCCCTTCTCCCTCTACTGTCCCCCCTTCACCTCTACACAGCTAAACCCTCTTTCCCCACATTTCCCTCGGCTCCTCCCCCCTCCCTTCCCATCCCCTCAGGACTGTACTCGTCTGCTCAACTGTATATATTTTCATTACCCTATTTATTTTGTTAACGAAATGCACATCACCTTGATTCTATTTATTTGCTATTGTTTTAATGAGATGTTCATCCCCTTGATTCTATTTACTGCTATTGTTCTTGTCTGTCCGTCTCCCCATGATTAGATTGTAAGCCCGTCAAAGGCAGGGACTGTCTCTATCTGTTACCGATTTGTACATTCCAAGCGTTTAGTAAATGCTCTGCACATAGTAATTGCTCAATAAATACTATTGATGAATGAATGAATGAATGAATGAATGATGATCTTGTATCCCTGATGATCTTGTATCTACCCCAGCACTCAATACAGTGCTTGGCCTTTAGTAAGCACTTAATAAATTCCACCTTCACTATTTATTAAACATTTCCCTGGGCAAAGCACTGTCCTAAGTTCCTGGGAGAATACAATACAATAAAGTTGGTAGATGTAACCCCTATCCCCAAGGTATCCTTCAGAGGAACATACAGTCACAACACATTGTTTAAAACTGGTTTTCTAAAGTGAATCATTGTCAAATCTTAATTGTCTTTGTCACTAAAAGAAGAAATCATCCTGTCTTCAACCTGGACCAGGTACAACAAAGATATACAGTCTGAAATAGTTTTCTCTTCTACGGTCAATCTATATGGTTTCCATTAGAATGGGGGTGATCTATTCTTGGTACAACTTTGAGCAAGGAAGGAACAGCCACCCCTGTGTCAATTCGGATCACAAACTCAAGTCCAGTGAACTTGAGGGCTCTTGGGGGGCAGGCCCCATATTTATTTTCAGTCAGTTGCAGTCTTAATATCCAAAGGAAAAGGTTTTAAATTAAGCGACCTAGCACTTAAACACAGGGCCAGAGGCTGATCCTGGTTCAATTGGGACCACAGTGATACTCCCTCGATTCAAAGAGGGAAGACAGGACTGATTCATAGTCTCCACTTTATCAGTAGAGGAAGGTACATCAATCAGGTTCTGTGACATCAGCAGGGTTTTTCAACCCTAAATCCCTAAAGCTTCAAGAGCTCCCAGAGTCAATTTAGGAGCACCTGGATCCTGGCCACTGGGAGCCATAGCCCTCCAGTTCTCCCATTTTTCTACCACAGGCTTTGTGACATCCTATTCACTGCTGCCCAAGGCCCTACACCCTTATCGCTGCCACCACTTTGAGTGAAGCCCCAGGATCTACCCAGTGGCACGAAGCTCACAGACTACACAGACAGTCTGTCTCACCCGTTTAGACTGCGAGCATATTATGGGCAGGGATTGTCTCTGTTGCCTGATTGTACATTCCAAGCACTTACTACAGTGTTCTGCACATAGTAAGTGCTCAATAAATACTATTGAATGAATGAATGAATAAATATCCTTTTTGGCATCACACCATAAGAACAAGTTCCATGTGGTAATATCTTTCTCTTAAAGCTAGATGTGGGATAAAAGGCAGGAAAGAGCAGGTTAATTTGGGCCCATATTTAAACTAAACTGTGTTCTCCAGTCACTTTTTTATGGTATTTGTTAAGTGCTTACTATGTGCCAGGCACTGTATTAAACACAGGGCTAGATACAAGATAATCAAGTTGGATGGAGTTCATGTCCCACATGGGAATCATATTATTAATCCCTATGTTACAGATAAGGTAACTGAGACACAGAGAAGTTAAATGACTTGCCTAAGGTCACACAGCAGACAAGTAGCAAAACCAGGATTAAAACCCAGGTCCTTCTGACTCCCAGGCCTGTGCTCTATCCACTAGGCCATGCTGCTTCTTCCCTAAGCAAAGCCTTTAGACATCCCTGTGGCAAGGTACACAAAAACTAATTTACAGTAATCAGATCAAGTTTGGCCCTTGCTGCTTTGTATAGCAGTGGCTTGAAACACCACCTTCAGTGCCTTAACTTTGCTACTGTTCTGTTGCTATTCTTTCCATTTTATGGGATATGTCTATTATACGGTTATATCACACTCTCCCAAGTGCTTAGTACAGTGCTCTGTACACCGTAAGCAACCAATAAATATGATTGATTGATTGATGGGTCATTATCTTGTTTGGTTGAAATCTGTCTCATCCATCATTACTAGAGCTTTCGCCAAACTTTCAACTGGATTCTGACTGGAGTTTCTAATCACACAACTTTCTCAGATCATGCTGAACACTTATTTAGTGGTTAGTAGTTTTAGTGTTAGTCTGGTGTTATGCTGCTAAGTGACTTCACTTTTAATATTACGAAGTGAGTTTCAGACTCTAACACCTTGACCCAAAGAGATTAACACCATATATACTGTATGTACTGTCATAGTGTACAAACTCTCACAGAACTGGGGCTTGGCAATGATAGCATTATTGTGGCTGGGAGTAGGTAACCTAGATATTGAATGTTTCCTCAGCCTTAGAAGTCTATGAAGAGTTGATGATATGTAAAATACAGAGTTGAGAGAATAGGTGGATTCCAGGACACTAAGACAGTAGGCCTATACTAGGTGGAGATTTAATGATTACTGTTTGAGGATGATGAAAGTAATATGATTGTTGGTGTCATATTTTTGTGAGAAGGAATTTCTACTCAGAATCTCTAACTTGGAAATCATTTTCCTCACCAAAATAGTTTCTCATTTTGAAAGAGCTTCATGTGTGCGTATTGAGTATATGAAGTCACTTTAGAAATGTCTGAATGATTACTATCAGAAATAAATAAAAATCTGTCTAGTCCACAAAGCAATTAAATCATTGCTGTGTGGCACTGTGGACCATATGCTTTATTCTGAGATGCAATGTTTTTTTCAGCTGATTAAGAAAAAATGTCAACCATTCCAAGATTAACACCAGGAAAATAACATCTCTTTTCTTCAATCTGTAGATGTCTAGGATAAGTTTCTTAATTTCTGATAAATATAAAGGGAATTTTATAGGCAGTATTTTTTAATGTCATCAAGTTTCCACCCCGTTATATCCCCAACATCTCTTGCTCGAGGTAGAAAAACAAATAGATTTAAAGGAAAAGATTTACAGTACATATTTGTATAGTTTGAAAATACTTCTCCCAAGTAAATGCAGTTTCGAAATACAATTTGGAGTCAACTTCTATGGAATTGGTTACCTTTCACAATGAATGACACTCTTTCCTGTTTCATTATTATTATGGCATTTGTTAAACATTTACTATGTGTAAACCACTGTTCTGTTTCATGCTCTTTTTAAATCAATTGAAGGTGCTTTGAGGAATAGTCCAGGAATACAATGAACATGTCTGCCAGTGTAACAAATCATAGCACTGTGTGAGTGTCCAGGTAACAGGACTTACCACACAATAACCACAATTGGAACTTTCTGTTCTGACTGTAAATTATGATTCCAAGAGGTAGAGTCACTATTGCATTCATTCATTCGTTCATTCATTCATTCATATTTATTGAGTGCTTACTGTGTGCAGAGCACTGTACTAAGTTCTTGGAAAGTACAATACAGCAATAGAGACAATCCCTACCCACAATGGGCTTACAGTCTACAGTGGGGGAGACAGACATCAAAACAAGTAAACACTATCAATATAAATAAATAGAATTATAGATATATACATATATACAGAAGTGTAGTGGCAGGGAGAAGAGCAAAGGAAGCGAATAGCACCCTGTCAGACCACCTTATCATAGAAAAGGAAAACAGGAATTTAGATCTAACTCCAATCAATCCATAAATCTATGGTGTTGTTGACTGCTTATTGTGTGTAAAGCATTTTACTAAGCACTTGGGACAGCACAATACAATATAATTGATATACATGATCCTAACTTAATAGGGATTAGTAAAATTGAGTAGTTCATTTATAGTAAGTCAGAGCTGAACAATTATCTAGATAATTCAATCTATGTAGAGATACCATAGAACTTTAAAGATACCAAAATAATCACTCCTTTCAGGAAGACAAGTGAGAATGGTGTCTATCAATTTCTGTCTGATTATTTCCTCATTAGATATTTAGCTTCTGGAGAGAAAGTTTAATCTTTTTTTATTTTGGTTTGCCAAATGTAAAGGTCAGTGGTCTGCCCAAAAGGTGTTCAGTTGATTCTGATTTTGTTGTTGTTTTGTTGTTGATGATGATGTTGCCTCTGATGATGATAGTGGTGAAAATGAAAGTGATTGTTAGCTCATTGAAGGCAATAACCTTGATTTTACTTCTATTGTTGTTTATGGTAAGCTCTCAGTGAATACAAATGATTGATTGGTTGCCCAAGCATATTGTTCACAGCAGTTTCTCAACAAGTCCTACTGAAAGAATCAATCAATGAGATGAAAGCCCTTTGTACAAAAAAATCAAACTGATCTGATTGGTCTCAAAGGGGCCACAAATGGGAATGTAATTTGCATAAAATGCCTATTTGTTTGGCTTACAACTGCATCTGGGGGTGTCCTAACAAATCTACTACTCCCTTGTGCAAGGAGTTGGACTAGACCCCAACATGGTGTTATATCCCCTATGATTGACATGTTCCAGTCATATGACACAATCTGAGGCTGACAATGGAGGCACAGGCACAGGCCTGGTGTAGACATGGGAGTGGGTGCTAGTGCCATCAGGTCAACTCTGCCTGGAGAGAGGCTAGCAAAGACCAACCGGGATGAAGGAACAGGCTGCTGTCCCCTGATGGGGCAGACAATGGGTTGTAACGCTCCCTGGCCTGTGGATCATCCATTTCTTGTACTGCTCCTGGCCCCAGGATGTTTATTTTTTGTCAGTATTTTGAAAATGAAAGAAAACAAACATGAAACTTCTCATTCTGTCCCTCACTGGGGTGCAGTCCCAACCTACTCCTGAGCCATTCCAGGTTGATGGCTGGGGAGACAGACCTCCATCTCCCATGCCTTGTCGGAGCAGCCTCTCTGTCCACTGGAGGGGTGTCCTCCAGAGGAACTGGGGTAGAACTAGTTTGGTTTGCACCACTCTCCACCAGTCCAGCATCCCCTATGGGCAGTCTGCATTCCCCAATCCATGTGCCTGTTGTTGGCCTCCCTAGTTTCAGAGAAAGATCCACCTCCCTCTTCCTTGGCTCCACCCATAATCAGAATATTGGGCAAACTCATAAATATAAACTATGAACACAGCCAATCACAAGTCCCAATATATAGCTGGGTTATCATATCATCTTGAAGGATTTCACCTAACGCACTATAACGCCAATTGTGCCAATCCATTCTGCAACAATCTCAACATATGTGACAATTTTCATTTTATATTAGTATCAATCAATCAATTGTATTTATTGAGCACTTACTGGATGCAGACCACTTATCAAGCACTTGGGAGAGAACAATATAACAGAGTTGGTAGACACATTCCCTGCTCACAATTAACTTACCCTCTAGAGAGGGAGACAGACTAATATAAAAGAATAAATTATGGATATGTAAATAAGTGTTGTGAGGCAGGCAGAGGTAAGTGCTTAATATAGTGTGACCATATCACTTAATTTCTCTGTGCTTCAGGTATCTCATCTGTAAAATGGGAATTAAGACTGAGCATTAAGAAGGACAGGGACTTTGTCCTACCTAGTTATCTTGTGTCTATCTTACTGCTTAGAACAGTGCCTGGCACTTAACAAATACCTTAAAAAAAACCTTTGAAACTCCTCACTACTGAAATACTCAGTCAGCTCTCTCCTTTCTACTTAAGAACTCCCTCCTCTTACTCTCCTGAAAGAAGTTTGTCAGCCTCATAAATGTAGTGATGTTAAGGCAACAGTGTCACCATGTATCTTCAGTCTACATGGTTCACAAAACACTCATTATTCGAACACAATGTTGTTCATTCTGAGAATATCTACCTATGAAAACCCAACAGTAAGGACATGCCAGCAGCACATTTAAATGCAAATAGAAACAGGCACAGTATTAAACAGAGAACAGTTCTGGAGATATTTATCAATACAGGGTGATGACCAAAGCCACTAAATGAAAAGCAAATAAAACCTAACTCATCATCATTATCATCCTTATATGCATCATCACCAACAGTGTCGATCAACTACTGTGTGCAGTTCAATTTACTGGCCTTGAAAACAAACAACTGAAATAATAGACATGATCCCTGGCCTGCGAGAGTACACAATATACCATGATACCCCAATTATGAAGCTTTTAGGTATATGTGTATGGAAAATGTAAAGATAGATTGATAGACAGGTAGATTATCAATCATTTCCTCTGAGGAAATTGCAATCACATATTTTGACACAGTTTTGTAAATATAAACAAGATAATTCATTAAGGAAATGCTTTCGTGTGTATTAATTTTAAAAACTACCTGTGCTGAGCATTTGGATTCACAGTAGTGTAGAAATGACAGCTTACTGTTTCAAGAAGCTCTGACTGAGAGTTTAACAGGTTACCTCTCTTATCACAGAGGCAGTAATATGTGCCTCATGAAACTTCTGACAGAATATGTAGTGCAGAAGTAACCTAAAAAAATTAGTCTAAGTGCCTTCCAAAGGATTCATGAAAGTAAAAATTGAAAAGCAGGGACTGCAATCACAATGTGAATAGGATTAAACAGTCATCATGTCAAAATGGAGTTATCTGGTTAAAAAAGACACGTACCGAATGTAGTAAATTATCCTTGAATGTTTCTTGAACAGCATTTTCACATCATTAAAAGCTGTCTTGTGAAAATATGTAGGATATAGAAATAGTCTATATTCTACTCAGCATTCAGCATTTAATAGAAATATTTTATATTTTCAGTCTGTATTATGCATCTAAATCAATTGCATTATTGAGCCAAGTAAAGTTAATGAATTTGCCTCTCCCATTCAAAGCTCTTCAAGATGCAGCAACAACATATTCTGAATAGCCACATAGTGGAAAGCAACCTCCTTCCATAGCCCACTATATTACTGTCTCTTGGAAGAAGATAATGCCACCTAAATGAAAATAAAACTACAGAGGAGAAGGAAGTGAAGCCATCATGGCTTCTCATCTCCTGTCTGCTCCAATTTCTCTCCAGTTTAATCAGCCAGTGGTATTTATTGACCATTGACTTTAAGGTACTTCTCCTTATTGACACTCCTCTCAGTATTCTTCAGCTCATACTCCTCAATCCTCCCAAGATACCCTACTAATCAATCATTCCTTGTTCTTAACTCTCTTGTTGCCTACATCTTTCTCAAAACCTGACAAAAATTTCCACCCCATTCACATTTAACAAACTGCTTTCCTCATCTCCAAAACTCTTCTGAAATCACATCATATCCAGGAGACATTTCCTGATTAATTTCTAATCTCCCCAGTTTATATCCCCAACTGCCACTTCAGCACTTCTTTGCCACCTAAACTCTTTTTACTTTCAACCTGCCTTACATATTCTATTATAAAAATAATAAAAATTGTGGTATTTGTTTTTGCTTACTATATGCCAGGCACTGTTCTAAGCACTGGGGTATCTACAAGCTAAACAGGTTGGATACCATCCCTGCCCCACATAGGGCTCCCAGTCATAATCTCCATTTTTCAGATGAGGAAACTGAGGCACAGAGAAGTTAAGTGACTTGCCCAAGGCCACACAGCAGACAAGGGTGGAGGTGGAATTAGAACCCAGGTCCTTCTGACTCCCAGACCTGTGCTCTATCCACTGAGCCACGCTGCTCTGCATGTGTTCCTTACTAGATTATAAACTTGTTGACAGCAGGAATTCTGTACTAATTCTACTGAACACTCCCATGGGCTTAGTTTAGTACTCTGCATACATTAGGTGCTCAATATGTCCTACTGATTGTGCGAGACATCATATAGTAAGCACATCTAGTGTCCCTAAAAACTCTGAATCAGAAACAGAATCTAGTTACAAGTAATAAACATGTAGTTCTGACATGATTTTATTCATATTCATTAGCAACTCAATGTCAAATATCAGAGCCTTCCTGGATAGTAATAATAATAACAATGATAATAGTCATAGAGAAGCAGCATGGCTCAGTGGAAAGAGCACAGGCTTAGGAGTCGGAGGTCATGGTTTCTAATCCCGGCTCCTCCACTGTCAGCTATGTGACTTTGGACAAGTCACTTGACTTCTCGGTGCTTCAGTTACCTCATCTGTAAAATGGGGATTAAGACTGTGAGCCTCAGATGGGGCAACCTGATTACCCTGTATCTACCCCAGCACTTAGAATAGTGCTCGTCACATGGTAAGTGCTTAACAAATACCAAATTATTATTATTAATAATAATATTAGTCTGAAGACAGTTAATAATTGTTAAGCGCTTACTATGTGCAGAGCACTGTTCTAAGCACTGGGGTAGATACAGGGTAGATACATCCGATCCGTTACCAAGACCTGCCGGTCTCATCTTTACAATATCGCCAAGATCCACCCTTTCCTCTCCACCCAAAAGGCTACCTTACTGCTACAGGCTCTCGTTATATCCCGGCTAGATTACTGTGTCAGCCTCTTCTCGTATCTCCCTTCCTCCTCTCTCTCCCCACTCCAGTCTATTCTTCATTCCACTCCCCGGCTCATCTTCCTGCAGAAATGCTCTGGGCATGTCACTCCCCTTTTTAAAAACCTCCAGTGGTTGCCTATGAGCCTCCACACAAAATAAAAACTTCTCACTCTAGGCTTCAAGGCTCTCCATCACCTTGCCCCTTCCTACCTCTTCTCCCTTCTCTCTTTCTACTGACCATCCCGCACACTCCGCTCCTCTGCCGCCCACCTCCTCACCGTCCCTCGGTCTCGCCTATCCCGCCATCGACCGCTGGGCACAATACTGAGGGAACTGAAGCACAGAGAAGTTAAGTGACTTGCCCACAGTCACACAGCTAAGTGGCAGAGCCGGGATTCGAACCCACAACCTCTGACTCCCAAGCCCGGGCTCTTTCCACTGAGTCACACTGCTTCTAACTCCCTCTAGACTGTAATCTCATTATGGGCAGTGAGTGTGTCTGCTAAAAATAATAATAATTGATTTGTAAAGTGCTTACTCTCTGAACTTTACAAGTACTGAAGTACATACAAGGAGATACAGGTTGGGCACAATCCCTTTCCCACCTGGGGCTCACAGTCTAAGTAGGTCTAAGAACAGGCACATTTAACCCCGATTTTATACATGAGGACACTGAGGCACAGAGAAGTTCATTCATTCATTCAATAATATTTATTGAGCGCTTACTATGTGCAGAGCACTGTACTAAGCGCTTGGAATATACAATTCAGCAACAGATAGAGACAATCCCTGCCCATTGACGGGCTTAGAGTCTAATCGGGTGAGGAAGACGGACAAAAACAAGACAACTTAATAACGATAAATAGAATCAAGGGGATGTACACCTTATTAAAATAAATAGGGTAATAAAAATATATACAAATGAGCACAGTGCTGAGGGGAGGGGAAAGGAGAGGGGGAGGAGCAGAGGGAAAGGGGGGAAAAGGGAGCTTAGCTGAGGGGAGGTGAAGCGGAGGTAGATGGGCAGCCGAGGGAGCAGAGGGAAAAGGCGAAGCTCAGTTTGGGAAGGCCTCCTGGAGGAGGTGAGCTTTCAGTAGGGCTTTGAAGAGGGGAAGAGAGTTAGTTTGGCAGAGGTGAGGAGGGAGGGCATTCCAGGACAGTGGGAGAACGTGGCCCAGGGGTCGACGGCGGGATAGGCGAGAACGGGGGATGGTGAGGTGGTGGGCGGCAGAGGAGCGGAGTGTGCGGGGTGGGCAGTAGAAAGAGAGAAGGGAGGAGAGGTAGGAGGGGGCAAGGTGATGGAGAGCCTTGAAGCCTAGAGTGAGAAGTTTTAGTTTCGTGCGGAGGTTGATAGGCAACCACTGGAGGATTTTAAGGAGGGGAGTAACATGCCCAGAGCGTTTCTGCAGGAAGATCATCCGGGCAGCAGAGTGAAGAATAGACTGGAGTGGGGAGAGACAGGAGGAAGGGAGATATGAGAAGAGGCTGACACAATAATCCAGTCGGGATATTATGAGAGCTTGTACCCGTAAAATAGCCGTTTGGATGGAGAGGAAAGGGTGGATCTTGGCGAAGTTTAGTGCTTAGCCCAAGGTCAGAGCAAGTAATTGACAGAGCTGGGATTAGAATCCAGTCCTCTGACTCCCAGGCCTGTATTCTTCCTACGAGGCCATGCTGCTTCCTGGATGAATTGAGATGCAAGGACTCACAAGCTAACATCACAAAGTGCTGCTTTTCTGCTTCCTAATCCCGTAGTGCTTCCTATTGAGCCATCTGATCAGTCTTGAACTGTTTTGTGATTTATTCCTGGTGGCAGTTTAAAATCAATCAGGCCATTGTTTGTACAGCAATCTGTGCTCTGTGTGATAGCCTTAATCCATGAGCCCATTACAGGTCTTCCTTAAGCAACAACTCAGTCAATGAGATATCATTATTTGAATATCTGAGATATCCAAGAACTTGACTAGTAGACAACTACTTTTCTTTTCATCAATGCTTTTCCTGGCAGGGGTGAAAAGCTGAGGAGGGGAGTGGTGCTTTTGTTGAAGAGGCAATCAGGAGTTAGTAGTTGATTGCATGTGCTTCTAAGTGGATTTAAAAGCCATAATGTCTCTAATTGCAAATCCCGGATTTGATTAATTCTGTTCTGAAGTTTTGGTGCCCTTGTTGGAAGGAAAGACATCCTGCATCAGCATTTTAAGGTGTTAGTCAACTCCTAAATCTAGTTTTACTCTGAAAGCAACATCTATTACCATTTGAAAGGGTAATGGGCATTAGGAATCCCTTCTCCCATGTGGGATAGGATTGTGTCTGACCTGATTTTGCCTTGAATCTACTCAGAATTTAGTTCAGCTTTAAATTGTAAACTCATTGTTAGCAGAGAACATATCTATGAACTCTGTTATAGTGTACTCTCTCAAGCGCTTAATACAGTGCTTTGTACACAGTAAACACTCAATAACTATGATTGATTGACATAGAATAAGCACTTAACAAATACCATAATTATCATCCAGTTTAATAGGAACTCCACAATTCTGAATTATTGTGTTCTGAACATAACCTCCAAACCTGGAAACATTCAGGAATAAAGAGTCCTCTCGAATGGTTTAAATTAGTCCTTTTAGGGTTACAGTAATGAATAAGGATTTCTAGAATCCAATGGGATTCAAAATATCCGTAGAACTTGCCTTCTTCTAGAACAGGATCCTTAACTTTTTCAAACTTTCCCTAACTGAATTTGAAGGATAGGAAATGGGTGTTCCAATTAGGGAACTTCTCGATTCCATTCTTTGAAATGTTCCTACCACTTATGTCTTTATTAAGATACGAGCTTAGTAACTGGATGAAGTCATCACAAGCAATTTGCTAATTTAAAAAAAAATATTATGGAGAATTAGTGAGGGCTTGAAATCCAGAAATGGGTTTCATATGCATATTTATGTAAGGGTGAAACCATAAGCTGTCCTTGTTTATCTGGGAGCAAGTTCTCTAACTTGGGTGTGACCCACGGTAGAGCAGGATTGAGTGTTCCTCTAGGATGGTTCTTCTATTGTGTCCCCAACTCTGCTAGATATCTTTTGATAGGAATAAAAACACCCATTCCCAGGAGACCCACACAACCCTCTGAGGCTAAATGCAGCCCAAGTGCAGAATAGCTAGCCCAAGTACAGAATAACCTCTTAAATACCTTTTCGAATCCCTTTGCCTGCTATCTTCCCCAGATAGCCTGCCTCTCTTTCCACTTATCAAATTTCATCACAAGCATGGTTGTCTATCTCCCATAAATCTTAATCTCTATCTTCTTTCTCTTTTTGAGGATAGGGACTTGAGTAGTGCCAAAGTCTAATTAATCTTAATCCCTCCTGTCATTCTATGCATAATTAATCAATAGTAACTTTGTGATTACAATGTGTCAAGGAATTTATTAAGCAATAGATATACTTCATGATATTAACAGATATGGTCCTGACCAAGATAGTGCTCACAGTCTATGATGGGTAGGTGAACACAGGGGGAAAAAAATGACAGGACAAATTCAACATTCTATGAACAACAATAAAACATAAAGTGTTCTCAGGCTTTTAACCAATTCAGTCAGGTCTTCCCTGTCCAGGTTTCCATCAAAATAATAGTAACAATAATAACTGAATTAGACCATTTCATTGCATTAATACAGAACCTATATGCTGGACCGAAGGCTACAACAAGAACTGAATATGGAGAAACTGATCTGTTTCCTATTAGTAAGGGTGTAAGGAAAGGATGTATCTCCTTATCTGTTCATCCTTTATGGTGAATACAGAATGAGAGAAGTTGGATTGGATGATGACAAATGGGGAGTAAAGATTGGAGGAAGGAATATAAACAATCTTCATTATGCTGATGATACTTCCCTATTAACAGAAGGGAAGAAGATTTGAAGGGCTTATTATTAAAAGTTAAGGAGCAGAGCACAAAGATGGACCTGCATTTCAATGTCAAGTAAACAAAGATCATGATAACTGGAAGTTTTAACATATTTATAGTGGAGGGAGAGAAAATTGAAATAATTGACAATTTTTCTCTCCTGGGATCTATAATCAATAATAAAGGAACTAGCAATCAAAATTATGCTGAAGATTAACATTAGGAAGATTTGCTATGAAAAACCTGGAAAAATTCATTAAATGTGCTGATGTCACAATTGCCACAAAAATACAACTTGTCAATTCTATGGTGTTTCCAGTGACAATATATGGATCTGAAAGCTGGACAGTGAAAACATAGGATAGAAAGAGTATCGAGTCTTTTGAAATGTGATACTGGAGAAGGTTTTTACAAATATCATAGACTTACTGAAAAACAAATAAATGGGTTCTGGAGCAAATTAAGCCGATGTAGCCTTTGAAAGGCCAAATGACTGGACTAGATTAGCATATTTTGGACATATCGTCAGGAGGACCAATTCTCTGGTGAAGACACCAATGCTAGGAAAAGTCCAGTAAAATGTGAAAGAGGCAGACCAGCAGCTAGAAGGATAGAAACCATAACAATGATAACAGAAGAACTGTTAGCAAAATTACGGATTATGTCAGAAGATAGGATGTTTTGGAGAAACTATATCCACAGAGTTGCTATGAACCGGAAATGACTCAAAGGCACTTGATAATAATAATATTTAAGTACAAAGCATTGTTCTAAGGACTGTAGTAAATAAAAGAAAATCAGACCATAGACATTCTCTGTCCCACATGGAGCCCATACTATAAGTAGAAGAGTATACAGGTATTGAATTCCCATTTTACAGATAGGGAAACTTCAGGCACAGAGAAATTAAGGGACTTGTCCAAGCTCACAGTAGGCAAATGGTAGAGGTAGAATTACAATCCAGGCCCTCTGATTCCCAGGCCAGTGTTCTTTCACTAGGTATGGCATAGTGCATGAAGCATGGACCTGGGAGTCAGAAGGCCATGGGTTCTAATCCTGATTTTGCCTCTTGTCTGCTGTGTGACCTTGGGCAAGTCACTTAATTTCTCTGGTCCTCAATTCCCTCATCGGTAAAATGGGGATTAAGACTGTGAACCCCATTTGAGACAGGACTGAGTACCCCTGATTTTGTTGTAACTACTCCTGCACTGAGAACAGTGCTTGACACATAGTAAGTGCTTAACAAATATCATTATTATTATTATTATTATTAAGCCACATTGCTTCTTATGGGGAAGTGGGTTAAGGGGAATTTCTTTCCCTTTACAGATCTGCCACAATCTTCTCATTTTCTGTTCTCTAGTATGTTCAATTCTCTTTTGCCTATTTTGATCCTTTCTTACCTGCTTAACTGCTTCTTTCTTCCTCTAGACTGTAAGCTCTTGGTGTGCAAAGAACTTGTCTACCAACTCCATTGCACTATACTCTCCCAAGCTCTTTGTATAGTGCTCTGCACATTGTAAGCACTCAATACATATCAATGATTGATGCCCCTATCAATCCTTTATTCCTTTCTCCATCTCTCGATCAGGTGAATTGTCTAGTGGCTACAGTGGTTGTCAAATTCAAACATCCTTAGAATAGAACATGAATTCCATAGTACATTTATTTTCATCTATAGAGCTGAGATTGTCAGTTTTGTTCATGTTAATCAAGTGTTTAGATAGTACTGCAGTCATCATAAGAGGATGAGGTTAAAGATATAGGTTTGTGAATCTTCGTACAAGTAACAGAACAAAAACCTCTTAAATATATATCATACCTCATCTTGGAATATGCAAACCTAATAAGAATTCCAAATACTTAAACTTTTCATGTTGCAATTTAAAAGATGGTCAGTTAAAATAAACCTAGGACTGTTTGAATTCACTAAATTATATAATAATATTGAGCAAGATCATTCATATGTAATTTCGGTAATTGAAGATCACAGAGAAGCAGCCATCACTGAACATTCTCTCCCTAGGTTGATTCAATATACGCTAGCTAAAAAATTATTTAAGAAAATAAATGCCTGTGAATACCTGTAGTATTTAACGTTAGTAGCTTCTCCTTTTATATCAGAGGTAGAAAATAAAATGTCCAGCTTTGCACCTGTATCTTATAGGTGCAAAATTTATCTGTGAGTGTATCTTTATTTCAATCTTAATTTAACTACTTCCTTTAAATAGGAGAGGAATTAATCCATCTCTCTTGGGGCTTTTTCAGAGTTTGTGCTTTAAGGAAAATCATGTGTGTTTAACCCAGTGTCATGGGTCAGTGGGAACTTCTGGCAAATATAGTAATAGTCTGTTCATCCAGTGGAGGAGTGGAGGTCTGTTTGTGCTAGTAATGTCATCATCCCCAAGAAAAGAATTGGACTTCTGGGAATCCTATCTCACTCTAAGACAACAAGGAGTGGCTAATAGGGCTTGCATCACTTACCAGTCTGAATAAAGGTTTTATTCCCAATTAATCATCCAAACAAATATCTGGTTCTTTCACCTTCTGAAAGAATTGAAAAATAATCAATTTTAAATAGAAGCCTAATAAAAAGGAAAGGAGTGAATTTTGCCTTCAAAACAATGATGGGATTTGGGTCAAAATACTATAGTGGGCCATAGCTTCTAAGGCAATATCCCTTATTCAATTGGGTTT
Source organism: Ornithorhynchus anatinus (assembly GCF_004115215.2). Classification (NCBI taxonomy): domain Eukaryota; kingdom Metazoa; phylum Chordata; class Mammalia; order Monotremata; family Ornithorhynchidae; genus Ornithorhynchus; species Ornithorhynchus anatinus. The sequence goes on from NC_041729.1 coordinate 117,003,869, forward strand.
TACCTAAGGAAGTAAAGTTTCCAATAATGAATATGTTTTCATTACTTTCTCTATTCCTGGAACACCCTTCCTACACTGAACTAAATCGTGAGATTTTCCCTAATACCCCCACCTTTCTGTTTATGTCATTCTCCTAGCCATCTCAACATTCATTATTTACTCAATGAGCCGAACAATGGCTTATAAAAATGACTTGGGCAGCAAAGTAAAGCATGGAGTAGAGAGGGAAAGACTCTATGGCGGAAAACAAGTGAGGGGGCGTGGTGTTGTAATCAAGCCGGGAAATGCCAAGAGCGGAAAAACAGACAGGATGTAACAACAGACTGAATATGAGAGTTGGAAGATAAATAGGAATCAAGAAAAAGTGCAAAATTGCAGGATTAAGAAACAGAGAAGGGAACAGAATTTTCAACTGTAATGGCAAAGTTAGGTGGAAGAGAGTTTTGGGAGGAAAGATGAGGATTTCAATTTTAGACATATTGAGGTGCTATTCGGGAAAGCAATGTAGCAATGTCCTGGAAGCCAGAGAAAATATAAGATTGCATAGGAGCCATTATGTCCTTAATGTTGGTATTTGTTAAGCACTTACTATGTGCCGAGCACTGTTCTAAGCGCTGGGGTAGACATAGGGGAATCAGGTTGTCCCACGTGGGGCTCACAGTCTTAATCCCCATTTTACAGATGAGGGAACTGAGGCACAGAGAAGTTAAGTGACTTGCCCACAGTCACACAGCCGACAAGTGGCAGAGCTGGGATTCGAACTCATGAGCCCTGACTCCAAAGTCCGTGCTCTTTCCACTGAGCCACGCTGCTTCTCATGTCTTCTCATGTCCTTGCTAAGTGCTATGCAGCATTACTCTCCTGGCTGAAGTACTGGATTTTACACAACGGATAGAAAACTGTTTTTTTTTGTTTTGTTTTGGTTTGTTGTCCATTCCCTTCTTGATGATACAAACATTTTGGAATTTTGCCTGCTGTCTCATATTAAACTAAGGATTTAGGTTTTATATAGCCATCACCATAATTGGGTCTGCTTATTTATCTTTGCCTAGTTATTCTCATTAGAGTATAAGATCTTAGGGTGCAGGAATCCTATGTTAATGTCCTTGTTATCCAATATGTGTAGTTCCATACTTAGCTTCAGCCAGAACTGAATAAATAATTAAATTTAATTCAATCATGTTTATTGAGCACTTACTATGTGCAGAGCACTGTACTAAGTGCTTGGGAGAGTACAATACAACAATAAACACATTCCCTGCCCACAACAAGCTTACAGTCTAAGGGGGGAGGGGAGACGGACATTAATATAAATAAATAAAAGACATATGGGGTGTGGGGCTGGGAGGGGGAAGAACAAAGGAAGCAAGTTAGGGCAACACAGAGGAGAGTAGGAGAAGAGGAAAGGTATCGACTGATTAGCTAAAAAGTCGATATGAACATAATTTTTTTTTTTGCAGAGCCATTTTTGGTTTTGTAGGGTTAGCTATAAAATTTAAGAAACAAAAGCTATTAGATTGCAAGTTCCTGAGGACATACATAGATCATATCTCTTCCTTCTGGAGTAACTTTTCAAAGCTTTATTTCAGAGGTCTGCATGTAGTAGCTACTCAATAAACACCAGAGATTGATTCACTATTTAAATCATGTTTAAGATATCCTTTGGGAATGATATGAGCACTGATTTACATTTTACAATAGACACCTTGGAAGGCCAAAGAAAGGGGTCTCCATCAGCATCTTTGTGCCTTCTTCCTCCTGGGTGAATGTGTGAGTGGCCATATGGCAGATTATCTCTACCCTCATATTTCTTCTTTTCTGCCAGGACTGCTTAGGCAGAATCTGCCTCTGAATAGCTCTATAAGATGATAATGATGGTAATTATGACAATAATATTTATCATTATAGCTATTATTATTATTTTAATTGATGCCAATCACTCAATCAATTGTATTTATTTAGCACTTACTGGGTTTGGAGCACTGTATTAGGCACTTTGAACATTAAAGTATAACACAATGTCATTACTATTACATGTAAGCTTGGTGGTCTAAACATTGGGTTAAATTCAAGTTATTAAATTCAGACACAAAGAAAATCATTATTGATCCGCAAAGATATCACAATATAAGTGACAGAGGACAAACTCAAAGAATCAAGAATAAAGCATAAATAGCAAACTACAAATAATAGGAACAACTAAAAATTCAACTAAAATGAATTTTTAAGATATACAGATCAAACAGTAAGGAACAGTCCTTGGGCTCCTTGACCCTCCTAGCTACAGTCCTTGATGGCAAACATTCACAGTCTTTCCAGTGTTCTAAGTTTGGGAAAGTAGGGCTTTACTCCCACATTTTCAGATAGGAGGACCAGTGTGGCCTAGTGGAAAGAATGTGGTCTGGGAAGCAGAGGACCTGGATTCTAATCCCGACTCTGCCAATTACTTGATATGTAAACTTGGTCAAGTCACTTAACTTCTCTGTCTCAGTTTCCTCAACTGTAAAATGGGGATTATATGGCTGTTCTCCCTCCTACTTAGACTGTAGGAGCAGGGAAGGAAATGTGTCCAACCTAATTAACCTGTACTTACCCCAGGATTTAGAACAGTGTTTCACACATAGTAAGCACTTAACAAATACCATAAAAAAAAAGCAGGAGGGAAGCTCTGCCCCAGCCAATGGGGAACCCTTTTGGGAACTATGGAGCCCATGATGATGAAGGTTTTTCAACAATTAATCACATAATTTGAGTATATGATCATCGTCTGCTCCCTCAAGGTATTGTATATGACACCTTCAGCGGCCTCTGACTGCTGAAGAAAAAGGCTAATCCAAACAGTAATGGAGCCAAGGCTGAGGTTTCAGTCATGTGTTGGCCAGGGCTAAATGTATGCTCTTCAATGCTGTTTGAGCTCATGAAGGAAGTTTCCAGTCAAAACCTATTTAGAGAATCAAAGATCAATTTGCAAAATACTTGAAGTTTTTTTTTAATAGCTTTGGATGCATTAATTTTGCATCTACCCCAGAATAAAATACTCTGCCAGAAATCAATTCAGGATATACCCATCCTTTTTTAGAAATTGGTCTGAAAATCATTTTAAGAAAATTGGTACTTCTTTGCATTGTACACATCTCTTGCCCTTTTAAAAGAGATGTCAGATAAATAAAGAGCATTAATTACTGTAAGGAATAACAATGAATGGAAATATAACTTTCTTACACATGAATTTGTAGAACTTGGCAACTTTGAATTCTTCTGCATATTCCAAAGCTGTACCCTTGGATGCATCACAACTACTGTCCCACTTTATTATGTCACAATGTAGTTCCTATGTGAGGTTATGTACGCCAAACCAAACTTCTCATTTTCCATTTCAATTCAGCAGATTCAACAGGGGCCTGTTGGGAAGGATGGCAGATTGGATCACCGCTTGACCTATTCACTCAGGCAGAGAGCCAGGCTCTGATGTAATTCCACAGGGATTCAGAATTCCTGAAGCATTCTCCCAAATAATTGCATAGAGTCATAGGTGTCACCTAGTACACTTGGCATTGTAAAAAACCAAAGAGGACTTTATGGTTCTTTGATCTGTAGTCAGGAAGTCTCTCCAATAAGCAATAAGGATGAATGCTTTATGAGTCATTTTCATTAATATAGGGTTGACTGGGCCTTGGTATTACAGTAGAAGGGCAAACAATGGAAATCCATGTTAATAGATCATTGAGGAATTATTTACACAAGGGCAAGCAATGTCAGGGTTCTTCCAAAGTTCAATTCCCCAGCACCCCCAGTTTTAGATTTATAGCAAAAGACCAACTAAAGTGGCAACCTGGCAATCTTGGCAGGCAAGTACAACCAAATGAAAAAAAAAAACTCTTCTGAACAAAGATTCATATTGAACTGAAGATGTCAACTTGAATGTCAATACTAAATTCAGGTTACGATGTTGAATTTTTATATTTCCAGTTCTTATGGGTCCTATTTGCCCTTCGTGAGCAGTTCAAGAGAACCAGTAGCAATTCAAAAGAGACAAAGACTACGAACTGGTAAACAGGGGGAAAATGTGATTTGATTTTCAATCAATCAATCATATTTATTGTGTGCAAAGCACTGTACTAAGTGCTTGAAATAGTACAATGTAACAGAGTTGGTAGACACATTCCCTGCCCATAATGACCTTATAGTCTAGAGGAGGAGACAGACATTAATATAAAGAAATATATTTGAAGAGGTGAACAAAGGGTGCAAATCCAAGTGCACTTTAGTTCCACTATTCATCTTAAGAGTTGACATCCCCTGAAACAGTATTTCCTAGTAGAAACAGCATGGGCCTGAGAGTCAAAGGACCTGGATTCTAATCGTGGCTCTACCAATTGCTTGCTGCATAATCTTGGGCAAGTCAGTTAACTTCTCTTTACCTCAGTTTCCTGAACTGTAAAATGGGGATTAAATACTCTTTTCCCTCCTACCTAGACTATGAGCTCCTAAGAGACAGGGACTGTGTCTGACCTAATCAACTTACTTACCGGTGCTTAGATAGTGTTTGACAAGTGCTTAATAAATAGCATTTTTGAAAAATCCCTAACCATTCTTTTTAAGTACTATGATTTTTTTTCATCACTCCTTACTTTTTTACATTTTCCCTCATTCCATCCAGGGCATATATAAAGGCTGTGGGCTTTTTTTTTTTAGGATATTTGTTAAGTGCTTATGTGCCAAGAATTAATACAAGATCAACAGGTCCTCCATACAAGATCATCAGATCCCACATGGGGCTCACATTCTAAGTAGAAGGGAAAGCAGATATTGAATCCACATTTTTCAGATGAAGGAATTGAGCATAGACTTACCCAAGGTCACACTGACGACAAGTGGTGGAGCTGGAATTGGAACCCTGGTCTTCTGATGCTCAGGTCTGTTCTCTTTCCACTAGGAAAATAGAAAAGTTTGGATGGAAGAATGCAGTATCAATTCATCTATAATATGAAACTCTTCACCAGCAGCTTTAAAGCACTCAATCAACTTTTGCCATCTCCTACCTTGCTTCGCTACTCCCCTACGACTCACCCTGCACACATTGCTCCTCTAATGCCAACCTTCTCACTGTGCCTCGATCTCGCCTATCTCACTGTTGACCCTTGCCCACATCCTGTCTCTGGCCTGGAATGCCTTCCCTCTTCAAATCCAACATACAATTACTCTGCCCCTTTCAAAACTTTCCTAAAGGCACATCTCCTCCAAGGAGTCTTCCCTAAGCACCCCCTTTCCTCTTCTCCCACTCCCTTCTGTGTCACTCTGACTAGCTCCCTTTCTTCTTCCCCCTTCCCAATCTCACAGCACTTATGTACATATCCATAATTTATTTATATTAATGTCTGTCTTCCCTCCTCTAGACTGAAAGCTCCCCGTTGTGGTCGGGGGATATGTCTGTTTATTGTTGTATTCTCCCAAGCACTTAGTACAGTGCTCTGCACACAGTAGGTACTCAAAAATATGACTGAATGAATGAATGAATGACACATCAAAGCTCAGAGTACCATTACTCAAATAATTTGCAAGATGTGAGTGAAACTGTTGAACAAACTGAACTCAGCATGGACCTAATTAGAACAACTATACAGTGTTTCGTATGAATGGTTTTCATTGAATCATTCAGACTGTGCCCCTAACTGTGGCTCAAGGCTCACTGAAAAGCCAAAATAATTTTACCAGCAAATTATTGAAGCATGTGCAATTTTTGACAGATGTACTTCATGATTTAAACTCACTGGCATCTAAAAGATAGATATATCCTGTGTGCACTTACATGAAGCTGCAGGATATTACTGTGAATTTTTTAAGTTTTAATTTTTTAAAAAATTGAATTGCTGAACAATATCCCCTGAACAAATTTACAATCCTGATTAAACTGGCCTATTTTGATTATAGTTGCCAAATTTCACTGGAACAACTGCAGGTAAGTCCAATGCTGCTGATTTTAAGCCTAAGCAAACAAACTCTTCTTTGTTAACTAGTTCTGCAATCTTGAGTAAAACAAAATGTTTGCTGACTGATGAATGCAACTATCCTGATGTATCCAAAAGGTTAAGTATCTGCCTATTTACAGAAAGTAAGGCAATTTGTGGATGAAAATGATATTTTTTATGATTGGTTTCATCATGTATTTGCACTTGCACTGAAAGAACATTTTAGCAATGTAGATTTGCCAAAATGTCTTATTAGTAAACAGTTATAGAGTTCATTCTCATGCAAAAGGGAATATTGTTACCACATTAATGTCTGCAAATGCAACATCATTGATTAAACCTATGGGCCAGGGTATAATATAAAATATGAAGAGGGTTCCCAAGACAGATAATCATAACAACATAGTGGGACAGGTTGGCTTACACTATTTGCAGAATTGTCATCTGATGAAGATTGATATAAAGATTTTAAAAGAAGAGGTAAAACAAATACTTAATGTCTGAGATATTCTTGTTCTCTGCACTCAACCAACAAACTTCATGCAAATGAGATTAAAAGGTGGTTTGAGTTGACGTAGATGGTTGACATGTATTTATTTTACATTAATTATGTTAATATTAATTATGTTAAAAAGTAACAATTGTTGAAATGTCATATGGTGTTTATATGTAACATTTAATTGTAATAATAGTGTTAAGCACTTACAAAATGCCAACCATTTCACTAATGCAATCTGATTGGACACAGTCCCAGTTTTATGTGGGGCTCACAGTATGGAGGGAGAGGGGGAGGAAAGGAATTTTAACCCTATTTTACAGATAAGGAAGCTGATGAGAGAGATATTAAGTGACTTTCCTAAAATCATACACCACGTAAGTGACAGAGCTAGAATTAGAACCCAAATCCTCTGATTCACAAGCCTGTGTTCTTTCCATCAGGCCACACTGTTTCCCTATATATGATAATGGTATTTGTTAAAGTACTTTCTGTGTGCCAAGCACTAAACTAAGTGCTGGGGCAGATAAAAGATAATCAGGTTGGACACAATTTCTGTCCCTCGTGGAGATAAATGTCAAAGGGGAATGGAGAAGATGTATTGAATCCCTATTTTACAGATGAGGAAACTGTTGCACAGAGAAGTTAAGTCATTTACTCTAGGTCACACAGCATGCCAGTGGCAGAGCCAAGTTTAGAACCGGGTTCTCTGACACTCAGACCCTTTTCTTACCACTAGGTCATGCTGCTTCCCATATGTTAATGTGGGTTGCTTGTTACAATTGTTTTGAAAACTACTATTATAAGTATATCTTTTATTTTTAAAAACATAATGATTTCTATTACCCAGGATTCTAATTAACTAGCACCACCCTTTCACTAAGAATGACAAATAGCAAAACATTTACCATGTATGAAAAGTCGTAAGTAGCTTCATGCATACCTCAATCAGTGTTGCATCACCATTAATACCTTCAAAAAGTAGTTATTGAGTTCCCTCTGAGAATGGGCCATTGTTCCCTGAAAGGAGGCAGAATACAGATAAAATATGATTGCTGTCAGTGCTTTCAGGATAATAATAAGAAAAAAAAGATTTCCATAAGAACTCAAAATCAAATCTTAAACAATATAGTATTTTCTTGCCTGGTATAGTTGAAATGACTATTTATTGTGAAACAGTAAAATATATCACCAAATTGTGGACTAGTAATATTGTCATTCTCCTTTATTAATGCACAAATTTCAGAAATTATGCCTTTCACAACATTCATTCCTTCATATTCACAGAATCAAAATTTTATATCTCAAAATCTTAGGGTTAATGAGAGAAGCAGAAAATTAGAGACTAATTTTCCTGATTTAGGGAGTATAACAATCTAATGATTCTTTAAGGTTTATTTACTATTATTCACTTGATCATTCTTCTAACTCAATGAATAAAATCTTTAAAAAAATGAAATAGTCCATTTTATATTGAACATTTTAATCCTTGGGACAAATGCCACCATTTAAAAAGTATGAGTCGCATGATTGAAAGTACAAGGAATAATATTTTCATACATGCCATCATATTTTGATATGGGAGTCCATGCTTGCTTCCTATATTTTGGGTTTGTTAACTGGAATTAACCAAGTGTCTTTACCATTTTCTTTTATCATTTCTAATATTGACCTTATTTAAAAGAAGTATTTTAGTATTTTCAGTCACAAATATTCATTCAATAGTATTTATTGAGTGCTTACTGTGTTCAGAGCACTGTTCTAAGCTCTTGGAATGTACAAATCGGCAACAGATAGAGACAGTCCCTGCCCACTGATGGGCTTACATTCTAATTGGGGGAGACAGACAAAAACAATAGCAATAAATAGAATCATGTTGATGTACATCTTATTAACAAAATGAATAGGGTAAAAAAAATATATGGAAACACAAATATTGCATGGTTTACTAATTTCATCTTACAAACAATGGACATAAAGGCAAAGCAATCTATATCATTCACAGTGTGCATTTTGTTTAATTAATTTTATTTAGAGAAGCAGCGTGGCCCAGTGGAAAGAGCCTGGGCTTGGGAGTAAGAGGTTATGGGTTCAAATCCCATTTTAGCCACTTGTCAGCCCAAAGTCATATAACTTCTCTATGCCTCAGTTACCCCATCTGTTAAATGGGGATTAAGACTGTAAACCCCATGTGTGACAACCTGACTACCTTGTATCCTCCCCAGCGCTTAGAACAGTGCTTTGCATATAATAAGCACTTAACAAATGCCATCATTATTATTATTATTATTTAATCTCCTTGCGAGCAGGGAACATGCCTACCAACTCTGTTATATTGTATACTCCCAAGTGCTCAGTACAGTGCTCTGCACACAGTAAACAGTCAGTAAGTATGATTGATTGCACTATTTTCTGGTTCAAGAACAAAATTTGTTTTGAAATAAATTAACTATACAATGGTGGTGCAAATTTGTGGTTTCTAGATAATGCTGCTACTTTAGGAGATCTGGGTTCTAGTTCTGATTTTGTCTGTAGTTGTCTAGCTTGGGTTCAAAAATAGCACATGTACATTGCAATATGCAGCATCCTTGCTTGACCACCTGCTCACTTTACTTACTGTCCCAAAGGACACATCACTCCCAGGGATGAGAGTGTTCAAGCCACTGGCAGTCTAAACAATTCCTCTCCTCAGGTTCTTAATCTTGAAGTCTCCAGACCTAAATTTGCCAGAGGGAAACTCCATGTGATCATCAGGCCCTGAGATTTATGACAAATCAACCGGCCAGTTACTGACAGTGATCTTTATCACCCTGGCTTCTCTGTAACCTGAAATCAGCCCTAGGCTGTTCACAGTAGATTGACACTAATACCATTCCAAATGATACTATGAAGCTAATATAGTTTTATGGACATGGATCCTCTGGACTGTAAGCTCATTGTGGTTAGGAAACATGTCTACTAACTCTGTTGTATTGTTGTACTGTTGTATTGAGAAGCAGTGTGGCTCAGTGGAAAGAGCACGGGCTTAGGAGTCAGAGGTCATGGGTTCTAATCTCGGCTGCGCTACCTGTCAGCTGTGTGACTTTGGGCAAGTCACTTGACTTCTCGGTGCCTCAGTTACCTCATCTTTAAACTGGAGATTAAGACTGTGAGCCTCACATGGGACAACCTGATTACCCTGTGTCTACCCCAGTGCTTAGAACAGTGCTCAGCATATAGTAAGCACTTAACAAATACCAACATTATTATTACTACCCCAAGTACTTAATATCAGTGCTCTGCATAGAATAAAAGATCAATAAATGCCATTGATGATTAATTTAGTTGGAGGGGGCAGACATTAAAATTCATACAGGTAGAGAGAATCAGTTACAGGTAAATGGAGAAACAGAAAAGGAAGTATGTATCTTTCAGGGAGAGGGATTGTGATAGTCAATTTAGACATTGATTAATCTATCGATCATATTTATTGAGCACTTAATGTATGCAGAACACTGAACAAAGTACTTGGGAGAGTACAATATAACAGAGTTAATACACACTTTCCCTGCCTTCAGTGAGCTTACAGTCTAGAGGATGAAATTATTATCAAAAGGACAAAAGTTCCTAACCTTTGGGGTTGTTTTCAGGCTAGCACTACCACTCTCAAAATCCCGTAGGGCAACCATGTCCAGTAGCAAGTCCCTGAGTCACTTTGCTCCTATTGAAGGTTGAACACAGCTGACTGGTTCATGGCTGGACTAGCCAGGTTAGGGTTCTAGCCTCAGAATCTTGGGAACTTTTAGCAAAGACCTATTCTCAGTTACATACTAAATTAATTTATTATCCCAGAAATCACACTTCAGAATGCTTGTCTTCATGCATGCATACAATGAGACGCGTGCATATACAAGCATATACAAGCATATACATGCAAACACAGCAAGTGAGTGAACACAAAATCTGTTGGGAATAAATCAGTTATTCATCTCTGTGGAAATAATAAAAAGGGAGAAGTAACTAAATAGTATTCCAGATGGAACATTCACAGTGGAATAATTTGGAATTGGTATCTTCGTTTAAACATTTTCTTAGGCAAGCAGTGAGCTAAACTCATGGTCCCTCCCCACTAAAAGCTGGAGACACACAGACAAGGCAAATATTAAGGACAATTTTGCAAATTCAAAAATCAAACTTGTTTTCAGTATCTGTTACCGGCCTATTTTTACCAAGGCATCATTTTGTTAGACCCATGTGGGTCACGTACTACATCTAACCTGATTATCTATCCCAGTGTTTAATACAGTGCTTGGCACATAGTAAGCATTTAACAAATATTATAATTATCCTTGTCATGATTTGCCCTGAGTGAATGTACACATTTTCATTTGCAGGACTAATTACAGCTGTCAAGGAAAATATTTATTTTCATCAATATACTCTAGAGGAGGAAAAAATGTACAGCTTTAGAAGGAAAGCATTTTTAAGTATTTTCATAACACCTACTGGGGGACAATGAGAATTTAAACAGTTGCTGGCTTGTGCAAGTTTTGAGGATGAAAAGCATTAATGTACCAGACCCTGACTTCTAATTGTGATGGGAGTTCCCAGTGGCTCAGGTGTGTAGAGAGGAGAGCAGATGTTATGAGAGCAGTTATTACTTTGGTTTCTGACCCAAGCTCTCCTTGACATGTCTTCAGCAGAAAGCACCACTGTTCAATCCATCTGCTGTAGATTATTACCTTCAGTAGCTGATGGTTGCTCAGTTTGACTTCTGATGCCAGAGAGAGAAGGAAGGAGAGAGAGAGAGAAAGGTAGAGCGATAAAATCCCTAATTTGGCCTGTTTATTATGAACTGTGAAGCTCACTTTGTGCTTCAGATTAACAGGATGCACAGCTGTAGCCTATTCACCTGTAACATGTCCACTTACTTGATGTAACATCAAGCCAGTGTATGCTTTGTTCAGGCAGGTTGTTATGTACAGAAAAACAAATTATTGCCAACTGGTTTGTAATATGAACTAGAGATCAGTTAGTGATTTTAGCAATGCTGATGTAAAACAAAACATTTAGAAATGAACTGGCAGTTAGCAAGGCTTTACATATGGATTTGCAGCATATCTTTGGGCATTTGATATTCACTCCACTCTCAGCATCATAGAATTTATGAACATCTATGTGCATTATATATTAATAATTATTATAGTATTTGTTAAGCGCTTACCATGTGCCAAGCACTCTTCTAATTGCTGGGGTTGATACAAGGTAATCAGGTTGTCTTAATCCCGATTTTACAGATGAGGTAACTGAGGTAAATGAGGTAACTGTTATAACATTATTATATTATACATTTTATATTTATATTAATGTCTGTCTCCCCCTCTAGACTGTAAGCTCATTAAGAGCAGGGACCATCTATACCAACTCTGTTATATTGTACTCTCCCAAGCACTTAATACAGTGCTCTGCACAGGATAAGCATCAATAAATGCGACTCATCACAAGAATACCAATCTAATGCGTATGCCAGGGAAAAAAAGGGCAGCATAGATGAAAATTGCTAATAAGAAAATAGAAGCCATCCTATATTTTTTTTGCTTCTCTGCTTGGTGAAGAGTACTATTATCAAGGTACATATACTTCCTAAATACCCTAGAGGATTCCAATGAACAAAACTAAGAAACAATAAACCAATCTACTAAAATCTATCATGTAAAAATCTACCAAAAACTATCATCAGAATCTAAATCAAATCTACCTGTCAAATATATCTTCTGTATATAAACTTTTCTTTCCATTTTAAGGGTTATCTTTTATTAAATATTTTTAGAAAAATTATGGGTGCTTCAAATCACATGAGACTTCAAGTCTTAAGTCCAGAACACTGGAGAATGCTGCTGTCTCTCCATTAACAAGCCAGTCTCCCCCAGGGCCACAGGGTACTTTATGTGTAGGGAGTGGGGCAGTGATTGAGCCACAGGTAGCCCAGAGTCCCCTTTAAAACCAAGGCCTGATGGCTGACCACTTCCTGACACTACCACCCTAGATATCCTCCAGAACAGCCTATCTTTTTTCTAGAAGATGATTCTCCAGCCCTGCCCTTTCTCTTCTGCCATCAAACATTTCCACTTGACGGCATCACTACTTAAATGTCCCTGCAACTTAATATTTCCAAAACAGATCTCTTCACCTTCCAACCAACACCGTCCTTCCTTTGACTCTCCTATCACTGTAGACAGCACCACCCTCCTCCCTGACTTACAAGCCCAAAACCTGACATTATCCTCAATTCAACTTTCTCATTCAACCAACAAATTCAAACTGTCAAGAAATCCTATCATTTTATCTTCACAATATCTCTAAAATCCATCCTTTCCTCTCAATACACTGTTCCCAAACTGATCCAAGCACTAATTTCCTGCCTTGACTACTGAATTAGTGTTCTTTGGTAACATCCCTGTATCTTATCTTTTCTCTCTCTAGCCCATACTTCACTCTGATGCCCAGACCATTTTTTTTGAAATATCATTCTGTCCATGTATCCCTACTCCTCACAGCCCTCCAATGGTTGAACATCCCCTTTCATATCAAACAAAAATGTCATATCATTGACTTTAAGGCATTTTCAACTCTCTCAATTCCAAAATCTACATATCTCCATCCCTGATTACTTCTCAACAATCTCATATTTTCCTCCTGCCTTCAGGACATCTCTATTTGGATGTCCCACTGACATCTCAAACATGTCCAAAACAGAGCTTCTTATCTTCCCGCCCAAACCCTGTCTTCCTCTGACTATTTTTTTCACTGTAGACAGTATTACCACCAGTATTACCTGTTTCACAAGCCCATAATCTTGGCATTATTCTTGATTCACCTCTCACATTCAACCCATATATTTTATCTGTCACCAACTCCTGTCAGTTCAGCCTTTACAACATCACTAAAATCTGCCCTTTCCTCACCACATTAATCCAAGTATTTATCCTATCCCACTTTTATTACAACATCAGTCTCCTTGTTGACCTCCCTCCTTCCTGTCTTTCCTGAACTCCAGTTCATTTTTTATTCATTCATTCAATAGTATTTATTGAGCGCTTACTATGTGCAGAGCACTGTACTAAGCGCTTGGGATGAACAAGTCGGCAACAGATAGAGACAGTCCCTGCCGTTTGACGGGCTTACAGTCTAATCGGGGGAGACGGACAGACAAGAACAATGGCACTAAACAGCGTCAAGGGGAAGAACATCTCGTAAAAACAATGGCAACTAAATAGAATCAAGGCGATGTACAATTCATTAACAAAATAAATAGGGTAACGAAAATATATACAGTTGAGCGGACGAGTACAGTGCTGTGGGGATGGGAAGGGAGAGGTGGAGGAGCAGAGGGAAAAGGGGAAAATGAGGCTTTAGCTGCGGAGAGGTAAAGGGGGGATGGCAGAGGGAGTAGAGGGGGAAGAGGAGCTCAGTCTGGGAACGCCTCTTGGAGGAGGTGATTTTTAAGTAAGGTTTTGAAGAGGGAAAGAGAATCAGTTTGGCGGAGGTGAGGAGGGAGGGCGTTCCAGGACCGCGGGAGGACGTGACCCAGGGGTCGACGGCGGGATAGGCGAGACCGAGGGACGGTGAGGAGGTGGGCGGCAGAGGAGCGGAGCGTGCGGGGTGGGCGGTAGAAAGAGAGAAGGGAGGAGAGGTAGGAAGGGCAAGGTTATGGAGAGCCTTGAAGCCTAGAGTGAGGAGTTTTTGTTTGGAGCAGAGGTCGATAGGCAACCACTGGAGTTGTTTAAGAAGGGGAGTGACATGCCCAGATCGTTTCTGCAGGAAGATGAGCCGGGCAGCGGAGTGAAGAATAGACCGGAGCGGGGCGAGAGAGGAGGAAGGGAGGTCAGAGAGAAGGCTGACACAGTAGTCTAGCCAGGATATAACGAGAGCCCGTAATAGTAAGGTAGCCGTTTGGGTGGAGAGGAAAGGGCGGATCTTGGCGATATTGTAGAGGTGAAACCGGCAGGTCTTGGTAACGGATAGGATGTGTGGGGTGAACGAGAGGGACGAGTCAAGGATGACACCGAGATTGCGGGCCTGCGGGACGGGAAGGATGGTCGTGCCATCCACGGTGATGGAGAAGTCTGGGAGCGGACCGGGCTTGGGAGGGAAGATGAGGAGCTCAGTCTTGCTCATGTTGAGTTTTAGGTGGCGGGCCGACATCCAGGTGGAGACGTCCCGGAGGCAGGAGGAGATGCGAGCCTGAAGGGAGGGGGAGAGGACAGGGGCGGAGATGTAGATCTGCGTGTCATCTGCGTAGAGATGGTAGTCAAAGCCGTGAGAGCGGATGAGTTCACCGAGGGAGTGAGTGTAAATGGAGAACAGAAGAGGGCCAAGAACTGACCCTTGAGGAACTCCAACAGTTAAAGGATGGGAGGGGGAGGAGGCTCCAGCGTAGGAGACCGAGAATGATCGGCCAGAGAGGTAAGAGGAGAACCAGGAGAGGACAGAGTCCGTGAAGCCAAGGTGAGATAAGGTATGGAGGAGGAGGGGATGGTCGACAGTGTCAAAGGCAGCAGAGAGGTCAAGGAGGATCAGAATGGAGTAGGAGCCATTGGATTTGGCAAGAAGGAGGTCATGGGTGACCTTAGAGAGAGCAGTCTCGGTAGAGTGGAGGGGACGGAAGCCAGATTGCAGGGGGTCTAGGAGAGAATGGGAGTTAAGGAATTCTAGGCATCGATTGTAGACGACTCGTTCTAAGATTTTGGAAAGGAAGGGTAGTAGGGAGATAGGACGATAACTGGAGGGGGAAGTGGGGTCAAGAGCGGGTTTTTTTAGGATGGGGGAGACGTGGGCATGTTTGAAGGCAGAGGGGAAGGAGCCCTTGGAGATTGAGTGGTTAAAAATAGAAGTTAAGGAAGGGAGGAGGGCAGGGGCGATGGTTTTAAGAAGGTGAGAGGGAATGGGGTCCGAGGCGAAGGTGGAGGGGGTGGCACTTGCGAGGAGGGAGGAGATCTCCTCTGAGGATACTGCAGGGAAGGATGGGAAAGTAGGGGAGGGGGTTGTTGGGGGTGAGGGGAGAGGCGGAGGGGTGACTTTGGGGAGCTCAGACCTGATCGTGTTGATTTTCGTGAGGAAATAGGTGGCCAGATCATTAGGGGTGAGAGATGGGGGAGGGGGAGGAACAGGGGGCCAAAGGAGAGAGTTAAAGGTCCAGAACAATCGGCGGGGGTGACGGGCATGGGTGTCGATGAGGGAGGAGAAGAAGCTTTGCCTGGCGGAGGAGAGGGCAGAGTTAAGGCAGGAAAGGATAAATTTGAAGTGTGTGAGGTCGGCTTGGTGCTTGGACTTTCGCCAGCAGCGCTCAGCAGCTCGAGCATAGGAGCGTAGGAGGCGGACGGAGGAGGTGATCCAGGGCTGTGGGTTAGTGGAGCGAGAGCGGCGGAGGGAAAGGGGGGCGAGAGAGTCGAGATGAGTAGAGAAGGTGGAGTTGAGAGCGGAGACCTGATCGTCGAGAGTGGGAAGAGAGGACAGGGCGGCAAGGTGAGGAGAGATGCTATTGGAAAGACGGATGGGATCGAGAGAGCGGAGGTCTCTGTGGGGCCGTAGCGAAGATTTGCAGGGGGAGGGAGTGTGAGAGATGAGGCAGGTGAGAAGGTTATGGTCAGAGAGAGGGATTTCAGAGTTGGTGAGTGAGGAGATAGTGCAGCGGTAGGTAGGTTTTACTGTGCTGACCAGATAATTTTTCTACAAAATATTCAGTTCATGTTTTTCCACTCTTTCAGAACCTCCAGTGGTTGCCCATCCATCTTTTCATAAAACAGAATCTCCTTACCATCAGCCTTAAAACTCTCAATCACCTTGCCCTTTCCTACATTACATCCCTGATTCCCTACTACAACCCAGCCTGACCACTTCAGTCCTCTAATGTCAACCTACTCACTGTACCTCTATTTTGTCTATCTCTCCACTAATCTCTCATTCACATCCTGTGAATATGCCTGGAATTCCCTCCCTATTTATACCTGATAAACACTCTCCCCACCTTCAAAACCTTATTAAAAGCATATTGTTCATTCAATAATATTTATTGAGCGCTTACTATGTGCAGAGCACTGTACTAAGCGCTTGGGATGAACAAGTCGGCAACAGATAGAGACAGTCCCTGCCATTTGACGGGCTTACAGTCTAATTGGGGGAGACGGACAGACAAGAACAATGGCAATAAACAGAGTCAAGGGGAAGAACATCTCGTAAGAACAATGGCAACTAAATAGAATCAAGGCGATGTACAATTCATTAACAAAATAAATAGGGTAACAAAAATATATACAGTTGAGCGGACCAGTACAGTGCTGTGGGGATGGGAAGGGAGAGGTGGAGGAGCAGAGGGAAAAGGGGAAAATGAGGCTTTAGCTGCGGAGAGGTAAAGGGGGGATGGCAGAGGGAGTAGAGGGGGAAGAGGAGCTCAGTCTGGGAACGCCTCTTGGAGGAGGTGATTTTTAAGTAAGGTTTTGAAGAGGGAAAGAGAATCAGTTTGGCGGAGGTGAGGAGGGAGGGCGTTCCAGGACCGCGGGAGGACGTGACCCAGGGGTCGACGGCGGGATAGGCGAGACCGAGGGACGGTGAGGAGGTGGGCGGCAGAGGAGCGGAGCGTGCGGGGTGGGCGGTAGAAAGAGAGAAGGGAGGAGAGGTAGGAAGGGGCAAGGTGATGGAGAGCCTTGAAGCCTAGAGTGAGGAGTTTTTGTTTGGAGCGGAGGTCGATAGGCAACCACTGGAGTTGTTTAAGAAGGGGAGTGACATGCCCAGATTGTTTCTGCAGGAAGATGATCCGGGCAGCGGAGTGAAGAATAGACTGGAGCGGGGCGAGAGAGGAGGAAGGGAGGTCAGAGAGAAGGCTGACACAGTAGTCTAGCCGGGATATAACGAGAGCCCGTAACAGTAAGGTAGCCGTTTGGGTGGAGAGGAAAGGGCGGATCTTGGCGATATTGTAGAGGTGAAACCGGCAGGTCTTGGTAACGGATAGGATGTGTGGGGTGAACGAGAGGGACGAGTCAAGGATGACACCGAGATTGCAGGCCTGAGAGACGGGAAGGATGGTCGTGCCATCAACGGTGATAGAGAAGTCTGGGAGAGGACCGGGTTTGGGAGGGAAGATGAGGAGCTCAGTCTTGCTCATGTTGAGTTTTAGGTGGCGGGCCGACATCCAGGTGGAGACATCCTGGAGGCAGGAGGAGATGCGATATCTCCTCCAAGAGGCCTTCCTTGACAAAATCCTCATTTCTTCTTCTCCCACTCCCTTCTGCAAAATGCTTGTACCTGGATTTGCACTCTTTATTCATCCCTCCCTCTCCACCAAAGCACTTATGTACATGTCCATATTTTTAAAATTTATGTTAATATCTGTCTTCCCCTCGAAATTGAAAGCTCATTGTGGGCAGGGAACGTGTCTACCAACTCTGTTATATTGTACTCTACCAAGTGCTTAGTACAGTGCTCTGCATACAGTAAGCACTCAATAAATTCAGTTGATTGAATGATTGATTACCCAACCTTGCTGATCTCTTATTACAACCCAACCTGCAAATTCCACTCCTCAGACACCAGTCTACTCTCTGTACCTCTGTTTTATCTATCCCATTCTTCATATTCAACAGTCCATCACGCTACTCACTTTCAGATCTCTCCTAAAATCTCATTTCTTCCAAGAGGCCTCAGATTTAGCCCTTACTTAATCTGCCCTCCCCTCTGCATCAACTGTACACTTGGCTATACTCACCCCAGCCCCACAATGCTTATGTAAAAAGCATTATACCTTACCATTTCCCTGATCCCTAATCTATTTTAATATCGGTTTCACATTGCAGACTAAAAGCTTCTTGTAGGCAAGAATCACTTCTACCAACTTTGTTGTATTGTACTTATCCAAGTGATTAGTGCTGTGCCCTGCGCACTGTAAGCGTTCAATAAATATCATTGATTGAGTTACTGAATAGACTCCTGAGAAAGCTGCAAAGGTATGTCACTGTTGGGCTGGAAGACTGGAAGAATCTTAATCAGTCTCCCCCTTAAAGCTGTTCATTATTTTGGTTTGTTATTGTGTTCCTTGTTGTTTACTGTTCCACCATATAGTCCACCTTGATAGTGATCAGGACTAACCTCACATGGTAAACAAGTTAAGTGGTCAACTCAGGGCTGCACTTGGCAACGATGACAGAAGGCCACTGGCACTCCAAATATGATCACCTTTTGGGATATTCAAGATGGCACCCTTTTAGACCTCCTTTACAAGTTGGCCATGAATATGTGTAGAATCACCACTGTACTCACTCATCCCATGTGTGTGTGGTAACCTCCATTAGTCTTATGTTTATATGGGTCCGCATCTTCACGCTTAAAAATAAAAGAGCCTTTTCAAACCGTGGCTCAGTGGAAAGAGCATGGGCTTTGGAGTCAGGGCTCATGAGTTTGAATCCCGCCTCTGCCACTTGTCGGCTGTGTGACTGTGGGCAAGTCACTTAACTTCTCTGTGCCTCAGTTCCCTCATCTGTAAAATGGGGATTAAGACTGTGAGCCCCACGTGGGACAACCTGATTCCCCTATGTCTACCCCAGCACTTAGAACAGTGCTCGGCACATAGTAAGCGCTTAACAAATACCAACATTATTATTATTATTATTCAGTTCCTCCTTCCTCCTGCCCATTCTTCAACTCTTCCACTTTTCCCAGCAGTATCTCAAGAAGAGATTGTCTGCCTCTTCTCAAAATCTATGCCCTCCAACTAAGCCTCTGAGCCCTTCCTTTTGCACCTATCTAAACACTTACCTTCCTTTCTGTCCTCCCTAACTGCCATCTTCAACTGTTCACTCTCCAATGGCTTTGTTTCCACCACTTTAAAATAAGCTTAAGTGTCCTCAATCTTAAAAATCCCTTCCGAACTCTTTGAGGAAGTTGACTACCTCTGCTGCTTCTACTTCCCCTCCTGCAATTCTCTTTTTGACTCACTCCAATTTGACTTCTGTTTCCTTTACTCCACGGAAATTTCACAATCCAAGATTACCTTCTTTCCAAATCTAATGAACTATACTCCATGCTAATCTTCCTTGATCTCTAGCTGCCTTTGACACTGTGGACCATCCCCTTCTCCTGGAAACATTATCTAACCTTGGCTTCACTGACACTGTCTCTTCTGGTTCTCCTCCTATCTCTCTGGCCACTCATTCTCAGTCTCTTTCATGGGCTTCTTCTCTAATATCTGAAATTTCTCTAACCACAACTTCCTCACCTACCTTCTCTACCACACACTTTCTTCCTGCCAACTTCTCACCCACATCCTGACTCTGGCCTGGAACACCTTCCCTCTTCATTTCCAACAGACAATTACTCTTCCCTCTTTCAAATCCTTCATTCATTCAATAGTTTTTATTGAGCGCTTACTATGTGCAGAGCACTGTACTAAGTGTTTGGAATGTACAATTCAGCAACAGATAGAGACAATCCCTGCCCAATGTTGGGCTCACAGTCTAAACGGATTTTCGATAAATCCTTATTGAAAGCACATCTCCTCTAAGAGGCCTTCCCTTACTAAGCCCTTCTTTCCTCTTCTCCCACTGCCTTCTGCATCACCTTGACTTGCTCCCTTTATTCATTCCCCCTCCCAACCCCACAGAACTTGTATACATATCTGTAATTTAATTTATTTATATTAATGTCTGTCTTCCCCTCTAGACCATAAGCTCATTGTGAGGAGAAAATGTATCTGTTGTATTGTTATATTGTACTATCCCAAATGCTTAGTACAGTGCTCTGCGTACAGTAAGCACTCAATAAATATGATTGGCTGATTAAGGAGTTTTAGTTTTTTTCGAAATGAAGTTGTCAGGAAACCTTGGGGACCTGGGAATTCTCTTGGACCTGTGGGTATTCTGCCAGAGAATTCAAGACAGAGACATGGAGAGATGCTTAGTTTGGCTGACCATCCCCAAGAGTGCCCAGACACATGGCAGGCAAATAAGTCATTCCAAGAGAGAGCTGGGAGGATGTGGGTTTGAAATTGTACTAAGTAGCTACATTCCAAGATCACTGAGGTACTGGAGAGAGAAGGACTGCCATCATAGTGAAAAGGACCCCTCCATACTCAGGGAATGCAGTGAAACAGTTTGTGGTATCTGTCCTCCCATTGGCTCAGTTTTCTCATGAGATTCCTCAAGACTTGATAGGTTGACTTCCATGCTTGGAGAAAGTGGTGGGGCTACTTTACCTCAGCTCTCCCTCTCCAGGAGCCCCCAGGGCACATGGGGTGACATCTTGGAGCCCTCAAGTCTCCAGAACTTAGGCAGCTTTCTTAGTCTAACTTGTAGTTTTAGCCAGAGGAGGAACGTGCACTTCCATCCAGAATATGTGAATACAGATCTCATTATTCAGACAAGATGCCAGTCATCTCTTAAATTGCCCCTTATGATAAAGTCAAGTCAAGTAGGTAGGAATATGCCTGAGGCAGTGACTGGGGCTGAGTCAGTGTGTCTCTTTTGGACATTGTTACAGAACACACTCTTCCTAAATATTCCCCATCTTTTCTCCTTCCTTCCCTATTCATTCACACACACACACACACATGCACATGCCGCACACACACACATACACACACAGTCAGTAATTGTCTGCATGGATTAAACCTAACAACAGGTAAGAAATGTTTACAGAGTCTACCTGCTTCTTAATAATACCAACAATATATGACACTAGGTTAACAAACAATAAAGGGATGTTTTTGCCTTTCAACACAGAAGGACTGCCCCTTTTCTCCTACATTTCTCTAGCTCAGGTTAGAGTTTCCATCACAACTGTCAAGCTTCCCAAATCCCAGAGCAATGCCACTCCCCAACCTGGATTCCAGAGCAATCTGTTGGGGTTCTGGTGAGGACTAACTTCAGACATTTGGGCCTGAGGCAGGGATAAAATCTTCTCTTCCTTAAAGTCTCTATCACTGGACTTCTAACACCCCTTAAACTGCTTAACCTAGAGTGTTTCTCCAGGGAGAGCCCTTGCCCTCCCCCTCAATTGCTTCAAAGCTATTGTGTTTCCTTTTCAGTTTCCCATTCACATAGGCAGCGCGTAGCAGTATGATGGAGGCATCTTAACAGATTTTCCAACAGTTGCCAGGCACTTAGACGGTGCACTCCAAGGTAATTGCCCCTCTCAGTTTCTGTACCAAGTCGGCCTGGTTGTGGGTGTGCGGAGTAGAGGGAAGAAATCCTCTGTGATCAGGATTTGGGCTATGTTCATTCATTCATAATTATTGAGCACTTACTGTGTACAGAGTACTGTACTAAGCACTTGGGAGAGTAATATAATTGTACTATAATATATATGTAATATACACTAAACAGACCCATTATTACCCACAATGAGCTTACAGTTTAGAGGATTACTATGACCTATTTGTTTCTTCCCCTTTCTCAGCTCTGCCTAAACCAGGACTTCAATTTAGAAATTTAGAATCATTAAAGTACTTCTGGTGAACTCATATGGAAGAAAAGGGTAGTAAAGAACTCGTCAAGATGGGTCTAGGAAGACATTTACCTGAAAAATGTAGAAAATATGGGTTTTGTTTCCTAAGGATCTGAATGCAGAAATGACAATGTAATTCCCTAGCTGGGTAGTCAGGCAGTAATCAACATTTGTTGGCACCCATTAGGTGCAGTCATACATAGTAGAAACCATACAAAATTTGGAAGGAAGTTGAAGAAACAGTTGGTTTTTTTCCTCAAGGAAATTATGGTCCAATGCAGGAGTCAGGAAAAGTAGAAATAAAAATGTATGTGAACACAAAGATCAAAGGTATAGCCACCTCAGGCAGTACTGAATATATACAAGAAGTTTATTAAGGATCTAAGGAACTTACTGGAGTGTCATAACAACTAAAATGGGCTGCTTTTGGAAAATGTCATGGAAGGGTAAATCCTGACCAGTGTTTGAAGATGACAGGAAAGCAGTTTGGAGGAGGTAATTCCAAGTAAAGAAAACATAAAATGTAAAGGCATTCTATCAATCAATGATATTTATTGAGTGTTCAGGGAAGAGGAATGTAGGGCTTAGTCAGGGAAGGCCTCTTGGAGGAGATGGGCCTTCAATAGGGCTTTGAAGGGGGAGAGAGTAATTGTCTATCTGATTTGAGGAGGGAGGGAATTCTAGGCCAGAGATAGGATGTGAGTGAGAAGTTGGCAGCCAGATGAGATCAAGGTACTTTGAGAAGATTAGCATTAGAGAAGCAAAGTATGTGGACTGGATTGTAGTAAGAGAGAGGAGAGGTGAGGTATGAGAAGGCAAGGTGATTGAGTGCTTTAAAGCTAATTGCGAGGAGTTTTTGTTTGATGTGGAGGTGGATGAGTGGATGAAATTAGAGATTCTTGAGAAGTTCTTCGAAACCTCTGGAGCAAGTCGTCTCTACTCTGCCTCAAATTCCTCTCCTCCAACTCTCTACTGGACCCCCTTCAATCTGACTTCCGTCCCCTCCACTCCACTGAAACTGTCCTCTCAAAGGTCACCCATGACCTCCTTCTTGCTAAATCCAATGGCTGCTACTCCTTCCTAATCCTCCTTGATGTCTCAGCTGGCTTTGACACTGGCAACCATCCTCTTCTCCTCAACACATTATCCAAGTTATCCTTCACTGATTCTGTCTTCTCCTGGTTCTCCTCTTATCTCTCTGGTCATTTATTCTCAGTCTCCTTCATGGGTTCCTCCTCCACCTCCCATCCCCTAACTGTAGGGGTTCCTCAAGGGTCAGTTCTTAGTCCCCTTCTATTCTTCATTCATTCAATCATATTTATTGAGCACTTACTATGTGCAGAGCACTGTATTCTCCATCTATATTCACTCCCTTGATGAAATAATTAACTCCCACAGCTTCAACTATCATCTGTATGTGGATGATACCCAAATCTATATCTCCTCCCCTGATCTCTCTCCTTCCCTCTAGACTTCCATCTCCTCCTACCTTCAGATCTCTACTTGGTTGTCCTCCTGCCACCTCAAACTCAACATGTCCAAGACAGAGCTCCTTATCTTCCCTCCCAAACCCTGTCCTCTCCCTGACTTCCACGTACCCCTTCCCTCCCCATTCTCCCTACTCCCTCCCTCTGCTCGTTCCCGTTCCACCTCACAGCACTTGTGTATATTTGTATATGTTATTTATTATGCTATTTATTTTGTTAATGATGTGTATATATCTATGATTCTATTTA
Source organism: Ornithorhynchus anatinus (assembly GCF_004115215.2). Lineage (NCBI taxonomy): Eukaryota > Metazoa > Chordata > Mammalia > Monotremata > Ornithorhynchidae > Ornithorhynchus > Ornithorhynchus anatinus. Next base: position 117,027,541 of record NC_041729.1, read on the forward strand.
TCTTGATGATATTTATGACAGACTACTTGTTTTGATTTGTTTTGTTTTGTTTTGTTGTCTGTCTCCTCCGTTTAGACTGTGAGCCCATTGTTGGGCAGGGATTGTCTCTAAATGTTGCCCAATTGTACATTTCAAGAGCTTAGTACAGTGCTCTGCACATAGTAAGCAGTCAATAAATACGCTTGAATGAATGAATGAATGAATAACCTCTCCCTGACTTTTCTGTCACTGTGGATGGAACTACCGTCCTTCCTGTCTCACAAGCCCACAACCTTGGTATCGTCCTTGACTCTGCTCTTTCATTCACCCCACATATCCAATCCATCACCAAAACCTGCCAGTCTCATCTTCACAACATCACCAAGATCTGCCCTTTCCTCTCCATCCAAACCACTATCATGTTAGTACAATCACTCATCTTCTCCAGACTGGATTACTGCATCCTGTCTCTCCCCACTTCAGTCTATACTTCACTCTGCTGCCTGGATTATCTTTCTACAGAAACATTCTACAGGGCACGTCACTCCCCTCCTCAAAAATCTCCTAGTTGTCTATCTACCTCCATATCAAGCAAAAGCTCCTCACTATTGGCTTCAAAGCTTTACATCACCTTGCATCCTCCTACCTCACCTCACTTCTTCTATATCCCAGCCTGCACACTCAGCTCCTCTGTTGCTAACCTTCTCACAGTGCCTCATTCTCACCTGTCCTACTGTTGTCCCCTGGCCCATGTCCTAACTCTGGCTTGGAATACCCTCCCTCCTCATATCTGCAAACAATCACCCTTCTTCCCATCAGAGCCCTACTGAAGGCTCACCTCCTCCTAGAGGCCTTCCTAGACTAAGCCCCCTCCCTTTTCCTCAGCTCTGACTCCCTTCTCCCTTCGCCTCAACTCACTTCCTTTGCTCTTCCCCCCAGGCCCACAGCACTTGTATGTATATGCATATATCTATAATTCTATTTCTTTACATTAATGCCTGTTTATTTGTTTTGATGTGTATATATCTATAATTCTATTTATTTATATTGATGCTACTGATGCCTGTTTACTTGTTTTGATGTTTGTCTCCCCCCTTCTAGACTCTAAGACCATTGTGGGCAGGGATTATCTCTGTTGATGAATTGTACTTTCCAAGCTCTTTGCACAGTGCTCTGCACACAGTAAGCGCTCAATAAATATGACTGAATGAATGAGTAAATGAATGTCATGAAGGTTTTTGTAGAAAAATGATCCGGGCAACATAGTGAAGTATTCCCTAGAGTGGGAAGAGACAGAAGGCAGGGAGGTCAACAAGGAGGCTGATATAGTAATCAAGGCTGGGTAAAATGAGAAGCAGGATGGCATAGTGGATAGAGCACAGGCCTGGGAGTCAGAAGTTCATGGGTTCTAATCTCCGCTCCACTACTTGTGTGCTGTGTGACCTTTGGAAAGTCACTTAACCTCTCTGTGCCTTAGTTACCTCATCTGTAAACTGGGGATTGAGACTGTGAGCCCCACGTGAGTCAGGGACTGTGCCCAACCCAATCTGCTTGTATCCACCCATCTGTTTAGTTTAGTGCCTGGCACATAGTTAAGCGCTTAACAAAGACCATTATTATCAAGTGCTTAGTACAGTGCTCTCACACAGTAAGCACTCAATAAAGACGATTGAATGAATGAATAAGTGAATGGATTAATGTGATAGTAATTTAGATGGTGAGGAAAGGACATATTTTAGCAATTTAAAAATGGAATCAACAGGATTTAGTAATGGATTGAATATGTGGGTTGAATGACAGAGACGAATCAAGGATAGTGTCAAGGTTACACCAAGAAGATGAATTTGGGTTTTTGTGATAAAATGTGTTGAAGAATCTACAAGGTGTTTCAGTATTCTAGGTGAACACTGAAAGGCCTGGGAGTAGAGAGGGTAGAACATAATGGAGAAACATTTTCAAAGAAGATTTAACCGAGACAAGGTGACTGCTGGGATATAGGGGCAGGGAAATGAATGAAAGAAAGCAGAATAGTGGAGAATAATCCCAAAATAACTAGCATCTGGAAGATAATCATGCTGTTGATGGTGATTAATAGAAATGATTAGGTGAAGTGTTTTGGAAAGAACATAAAGTCTACACTAGTTTTACATTGTGAGCTGTATACTCATTGTGGGCCTGGATTGTGACTACTGACTCTGTTGCATTTTTGTATTAAGTGTTTTCCCAAGTGCTTTGCACACAGTAAGTGCACAATAAAAACCATTGATTGATTGATTGTTTAATAATGATGACTCATTCAAGTGGAGGTGACCAAAGAGAGAAAAAAATTGGGGTTTAGAAAAGTATGGAACGAGAATGAGAACAGAGTTGGAGATGAAAATGTGGGTGTTAGCCATGTGCTAAGCATATATAAAATCAAACAAGCTAATGAGCTGCCAGAGGAAGTGAACGTAGAGAAGTAAAACTATGGGAGTTCTTACCCAAAAGTGACCAATAATTCTATAATTTTAATGTAAGCCGTGGGTAAAATACATTCCAATTGCCAACAACTGTCTTTATACAATTTAATTTATAACAGTTTTCCTGTTGTGAGCACATATTCTTTGTTTCTATTAGTAATATGTTAGAAAGGCATCCATACATATCAACAAAATGACCCACAAAAGTCTTTTTGACATAGTTCCTTCTGTGAATATAGTTTATATAAATTGCATTTCCCAATTCATAAATATAACATATGAAAATAAATTACAAATCACAAATACAACAAAATAAACACAGCAAGAAAGAAGGCAAATATAAACACTTGATTTGTGCATACTATAGATTTTACTCAATTTCATTATCATATAAATAGCTCACATATATAATCTTCCATGCATTAATTCTGATAAATGTAACAGTAAAAATTAAGATTAATTGAGGCTGCTTTGAAAGGTTTACTAAGAGTTATATGTATAGCACTTTTCAGCATACTAACATTGTGTTCTAGGAAAGTTTTTTGATCCTATAAGTGATTTACAATATCTGCTTACTTGTATTTTTAGACTGCTAAATTGCGTAAAATTGCTTTTGGTCTTCATTTTAGATACTTGGATTTTTGCAAGTTATGAATCTTTGGCATATTCACTGATTTGCCAGATGATTGAATCATAAGGTATTTTGCAAATTAAAATATTCCAATTGATGAAAGGAGTTAAATCTCCATAAACCTTCCACAGTTGAGTCAGGTAAAAAAGCGGGAGGGCAAATACATTTTCTGAAGGGCAATGAATTTATCACATAGCAAAAGTTGAATACTTTCTTTGAATCTCATATAAGGTTTAGAATTTCCAGACAAGGGAGAAAGACAGCCTGGAAGGGAAAGTGCTTAACAATTCTATTGTATTGTACTCTTTCCAAGTGCTTAGTATAGTGTTCTGCAGACAATAAGCACTCAATAAATACCTTTGATTGATTCACTCATTCAAATAAGGTACTGGCTGAATGAAAGTCAATAGTATTATCTGTTGTGCAGGAAAATATGTTAATGAAACAAGCAGAACTGGACTAAGTTACTAAAGTAAGCCCATCAAAGGATAGGGACTGTCTTGTTACTGATTTGTACATTCCAAGCACTTAGTACAGTGCTCTGCACATAGTAAGCACTCAATAAATGCTATTGAATAAAGCTTAATTTAAGGAAAGAGTGGCACAATTTAACTAGGACAAATACACTTTTTAGAGGCTGTTTCAATTTTTATAGTGTTTATCAGGTAAACATCCCTCTAAGAAAAAACAGCAATAAATCTTTAAGAAAAAACTACCAACCAAATGTTAAGTCTGAGAAGCAACTATTTTACTACAAAACTATCATTGAAAGTTGTGTGAATAAAATAAACAGAACTTGTTATGAAAACTTGATGTTCATATTTGAGCTTGTCTAAAATTAAATACCAATAAATCTTTAATGAGGCATGAATGAGTATACCAATCACTTGAGATTTATTGACACATCACTATCCATAGGATAGTGTCTTATTAAAGTATTGCTGCTCCTTCTTTAATAGGCATTATACATTCAGTATTAATAATGAATGAACATTTTTAAGTCATTTCTATTGTTATATTCTGTTCATATTCTTGCAGCAGCATTATTAAAACCGATTTTATAAAACTTACTTCTCAAGATGCATGTGTTTAGGAATCAGCCGAATTGGAAAAAAAAAGTTTCTCTGTGCCTAAAATCCCTAATTTATCATCAATAAATAATTCATTTGGAAGCAGGAAGACACAGATATTTTCTTTAGACTGCTCTCAGCAAAGGTGGGCTAGGAATGAAATACTTATCATTATCCAAGTTAAATGTGTTGCTAATTTTTTGGAAAAACAATAATTACTCAATGTGCACGATTATCTTCTATGAGCTCAATCATTTCAATTTTTAGGCTTTTTTACTTTATTTAGGTTAAGAGAGACTTTGAAATGCATAGATTGTCAAAAATGCACTGGAAGTTTAACTATAATGCATTGAATTTTGTAGAGTGGTTTGATTTTTCCAAAGTACTTTTACACAGTTTATCTCATTTTTTCCTCACACCATCATTATGTGGATGGGAAAGGCGTGAATCATAAATGCAATTTTACAGATGAGGAAATTAAGGAGAAAAGAATAATAATAATAAGGGTATTTGTTAAGCACTTAACTCTGTGCCAAGCACTGTTCTAAGCACTGTGGCAGATACAAGGTAACCAGGTTGTCTCACCAGGGGCTCACAGTCTTAATCTGCATTTTACACATGACATAACTGAGGCACAGAGAAATTAAGTGACTTGCCCAAAGTCATATAGCTCACAAGTGGCAGACTCAGGATTAGAATTCATGATCTCTGACTCCTAAGCCTGGGCTCTTGCCATTAGGCCATGCTGCTTCTTGGCTTGTCCAGGTTACACACTGTCAAAGCTGGAACTAGATCCCAGGTCTTAATCAATTAATAATAATAATAATGTTGGTATTTGTTAAGCGCTTACTATGTGCCGAGCACTGTTCTAAGCGCTGGGGTAGACACAGGGGAATCAGGTTGTCCCACGTGGGGCTCACAGTCTTAATCCCCATTTTACAGATGAGGTAACTGAGGCACCGAGAAGTTAAGTGACTTGCCCAAAGTCACAGAGCTGACAAGTGGTAGAGCCGGGGTTCGAACCCATGACCTCTGACTCCAAAGCCCGTGCTCTTTCCAGTGAGCCACGCTGCTTCTCTGGCATATATTGGTACATGTAAAAGTATTGCACTTATTGTATGTAGAGCATGAACAAAGGACTTGGTAAAGTACAGTCCAATAGAGTAGGTAAACATAATCCCTGCCTACAAGGATTTTTACAGTGGACAGAATCTCCAATTCCTATATTTCATGCTTTTTCAACTATTCCACGCCTCCCTAAAGCATTTGTATTAGCAAACTGATCTTGACTTTCTGCCCTCAGATACATGGGCAAAATATAGGAAGTCCAGTCGTTACTGTTAATGGAATCACTTTCATATTATGTTCATTTGCACTTAGGTTTATCCCACATTAAGCAGGACTGGTATAATTGTTCCCCCAGTTCCATCACTCAAAAAACACTGACCACACGTGATACGAGTTCTTGATTCACCTTAGATAATAAGAAGCTGTAGGAAGTCAACCTGGAATTGGGAAACAGCAACAAGAAGTGATTAGAGAGATAAAATCTGAGAGCAGGTGCTACCACTGACAGCCCTGGAAATGTTTTCACTCTGAGCAGCTGCATTTCAAAGTTTAGGCAGGCAGTAGAAGCTGCGCTTGGCTACAGTTGCTCCTGCCTCTTGTCTTTCTGCACAAGTGTGTGTGGGCCTACGCATGCCTACCTATCTGTGTCTCACAAATGTGACTGTGGTGAAAGGGATTTCATGAGTGTGCAGGTATGGGATGAATATGATTGAGGTGTATGTCTGAGTGACAAAGAACCAAATTTCATCTCCTTCTCTCTCTCTCTCTCGTTATATGTCTCCAACTTTCCCAAGTGCTTAGTACAGTGCTCTGCACACAGTAAGCTCTCAATAAATGCAATTGAATGAATGAATGAACTGTGTCAGATTTTCTGGTTTGTACTTCATTACATATATTTAGACCACTGGCCTTGCCCCAAGAAGTTCTATCCCTTGCATATTTTACTTTTTTCTCCCTTGGAGCTACAGAATTCAAAAATGGTAAGCAACTTGAAGTAATACCTACTGGAAAGAGAAGGGATCTGGGAATCAGGGGACCCTGGGTCCTAATCCCCAATCTGCTATTTGACTGTGGTGTGATTTGGGCAAATCATTTAATTTATCCATGTTTCAGTTTCCTCATCTGTAAAATGGAGATAAAATATCTATTTTCCTTCCTACTTAAAATGTGCGCCCTGTGTGGGTCAGCGACAGTGGCTAGCTGATTATCTTGATTAAGACTATGAGCTCCATGTGGGACAGAGACTGTGACCAACCTGATCTGCTTGAATCCACCCCAGAACTTAGTACAATGCCTGGCACATAGTAAGTGATTAGCAAATACCACAATTATTATTATTGTTATTACTATTATTGTACTTACCTGAGTGCTTAGTATAGGGGTTGGCATGTTGTAATGGCTTAACTAATACTATAATTTTCATTCTAAATACAATTTGTTCATTCATTCAATAGTATTTATTGAGCGCTTACTATGTGCAGAGCACTGTACTAAGCACTTGGAATGTACAAATCAGCAACAGATAGAGACAGTCCCTGCCCATTGATGGGCTTACAGTCTAATCGGGGGAGACAGACAGACAAAAACAATAGCAATAAATAGAATCAAGGGGATGTACATCTCGTTAAAACAATAGCAATAAATAGAATCAATGATGATGATGGTGTTGGCATTTGTTAAGTGCTTACTATGTGCCAAGCACTGTTCTAAGCACTGGGGTAGATACAGGGTAATCAGGTTGTCCCACCTGAGGCTCACAGTCTTCATCCCCATTTTACAAATGAGGGAACTGAGGCACCGAGAAGTTACGTGACTTGCCCACAGTCACACAGCTGACAGGTGGCGGATCAGGGATTAGAACCCATGACTTCTGACTCCTAAGACCGTGATCTTTCCTCTGAGCCACACTGCTTCTCTAGGGGATGTACATCTCATTAACAAAATAAATAGGGTAATAAAAATATATACAAATGAGCGGACAAGCACAGTGCTGGGGGGAGGGGATGGGAGAGTGGGAGGAGCAGAGGGAAAGGGGGGAAAAGGGGGCTTAGCTGAGGGGAGGTGAAGTGGGGAGGGAGCAGAGGGAAAAGGGGAAGCTCAGTCTGGGAAGGCTTCTTGGAGGAGGTGAGCTCTCAGGGCTTTGAAGAGGGGAAGAGAATTAGTTTGGCGGAGGTGAGGAGGGCGGGCATTCCAGGACAGCGGGAGGACGTGGTTCAGGGGTCGATGGTGGGATAGGCGAGAATGGGGGAGCAGAGCGTGCGGGGTGGGCAGTAGAAAGAGAAGAGGTAGGAGGGGGCAAGGTGATGGAGAGCCTTGTAGCCTAGAGTGAGAAGTTTTTGTTTCATGTGCAGGTTTATAGGCAACCATGGGAGGTTTTTAAGAAGGGGAGTGACATGCCCAGAGTGTTTCTGCACGAAGATGATCCAGGGAGAGGAATGAAGAATAGACTGGAGCAGGGAGAGACAGGAGGAAGGGAGATCAGAGAGAAGACTGACACAATCCAGCCGGGATATTATGAGCGTCTGTACCAGTCAGATAGCCGTTTAGGTGGAGAGGAAAGGGCGGATCTTGGCGATATTATAAAGGTGAGACCGGCAGGTCTTGGTGACGGTTTGGATGTGTGGGGTGAATGAGAGAGCCGAGTCAAAGATGACACCAAGGTTGCAGACTTGAGAGACAGGAAGGATGGTCGTACCATCCACAGTGATAGGGAAGTCAGGAAGAGGACAGGGCTTGGGAGGGAAGATAAGGTGTTTGGTTTTGGACATGTTTTGTTTATGAATGGATTTGTGTGTGTGTGTGTGTGTGTGTGTGTGTGTGTGTGTGTATTTTTCTATTCTCCCATTAGTAAGGCCACCACCACCACAGGGGAAAATACAGAAATTCACAAAGCTATTGTCTGGTAGTAGTTCTCCATTACTAGCCGCCAGTCTAGCACTCTCAGGACAGAAGGGGAGGACTCAGTATTCGTCCGTTTGCACTTGTAAGATTAGCCATAATCCATGCTTGTACTTTGTACATTATGCTTTGTGGGCCTTGTCAGTATTCCACCTTCAGACTTGAGTATGAATTCTTTGACTATGATTCATTCATCTCTGTCAATTTGAGGCCATTAAATGGTTAGAAATTTGGAGGCATTCAAATAAATTATTCTTTAAAGCATCTAACAGGAAACTGTGCCAGTGCCTACACAGTGCCAGTTGGATATTTTAGATCCAAAAAAAATCTATTTGTTGGAAGTGTTTTGTTGTTTTTGTTTTAAAAAGAAAAGCTTTGGGAAAGCAGCTTTTATATATTTCTACTTTCTAATTAAACATATTTGCTTTTAGAGAAGCAATGTGGCCTAAAAAGCATGAGTTTGGGAGTCAGAGGACCTCAGTTCTAATCCTGGCTCTGCTACATGTCTGCTGTGTGACCTTGGGCAACTCACTTAACTTCTCTGTGCCTGTTCCAATGTGACCCTGAGGTACCCACCATCTCAAGGTCAAATGCTATCTCGTGACCACTGGAGCCAGTGAGTGGAACTCAGAAGTGTGGGTGGGATACCTCCCCCACAACCCAAACTGCTAGATTGACAGCCCAAACTGGGAATAATAATGTTGGTATTTGTTAAGCGCTTACTATGTGCAGAGCACTGTTCTAAGCACTGGGGTAGATATAGGGTAATGAGGTTGTCCCATGTGAGGCTCACAGTCTTAATCCCCCTTTTACAGATGAAGTAACTGAGGCACAAAGTAGTTAAGTGACTTGCCCACAGTCACACAGCTGACAAGTGGCAGAGCCGGGAGTCGAACCCATGACTTCTGACTCCCAAGCCGGGGCTCCTTCCACTGAGCCACGCTGCTTCTCTATATAGAAGATTCCCCTCGGCCCCCCGCCAATCAAATTAGGTATAATAATGTTGGTATTTGTTAAGCACTTACTATGTGCAGAGCACTGTTCTAAGCACTGGGTAGATACAGGGTAATCAGGTTGTCCCACGTGAGGCTCACAGTTAATCCCCATTTTACAGATGAGGTAACTGAGGCACAGAGAAGTGAAGTGACTTGCCCACAGTCACACAGCTGACAAGTGGCAGAGCCCAGAGTTGAACCTATAACCTCTGACTCCGAAGCCCAGGCTCTTTCCACTGAGTCACGCTGCTTCCCTTTATTGAGGTATGGAGCAGCGGGGAGGGCCGAGACTGGATAAACTGAGGCCAGAAGCTGGAATGGCCTAAGACCACAGGTGATAAACACCTGAGGCCTCTGACCTTTAGTTCACCAGCTGGAGACTTGCAGCAGCCAGCTGAGGGTCACCTCAGCCCAGAGCCTGAGAAAGCCACTCTGCCTGCACCAAGTGAGGAGCCGTGGGCTGGGCAAGGGTCCTGTCCTGCTGAGCCCTCGTGGGGCTGGACAGGTGCTTCGCCATGGCTGTGTAACACAGGAATGGTTTCCTCCCAAGTGGGAAGCATTGGTGGGTGAGTGGGAGGTAGCCGCCTCACCACGTGCGAACAAACCCTAAATCAATTCTGCTTGGGTGGGACCTGGGATTTTGTCGAGAGCGAATAATTTATTCCTCCCGTTAGGAAAGCTCGAATATCATTAAATAATTATATTTCTGCCAAAAGGGAAGTTCAATATGCTGCATCTAAAATAATCAAATAATTCAATTAGCTGTGTCCAAAATAATCAAATAATTCAATTTGCCTTGCGGAGTAAATTTTGTATACAACTCAGGCTTTCTGTCCCCGGTATCCATCTGTCTCTCTCTCTCTGTCTGTCTCTGTCTCTCGCCACATGGATTCCTGAACAAACCCATCCCCGGGTGATGGGTGACAGTGCCTCAGTTTTCTTACCTATAAAATGGGGATTAATAATAATAATAATAATATAATTTAAGTGCTTACTATGTGCAGAGCACTGTTCTAAGCGCTGGGGTAGATACAGGGTACTCAGGTTGGCCCACGTGAGGCCTACAGTTAATCCCCATTTCACAGATGAGGTAACTGAGGCACAGAGAAGTTAAGTGCCTTGCCTGCAGTCACACAGCTGACAAGCAACAGAGGCAGGATTCAAACCCATGACCTCTGAGTCCCAAGCCCGGGCACTTTCCATTGATCAACACTGCTTCTCTTAAGATTGTGAGACTCCTGCGGGACAGGGGTTGGGTCCAACCTAATTATCTTGTTGTATCTACCCCTGTGCTTAGTACTGTGCCTAGTAGATAGTATAAGTGCCTAACAAATACCATTATTATTATTACTACTACTAATAATACCATTATTATTGCAGCATGCCTCAAATTATATGGCAGGTATTTTGGGATATTTATATTTCTTTAATTTAAAAACTATGTTTTATTGAGGGACAGTGTATTGACAAAGAACTATTGGCCTTTTTATTATTTTTGTTGCAATTCTGGTGTGCAGTGCACCCTCTATAGCAATAATGAAATAGTTGAGCCTGTCGGTCTTGCTTTCCAGGTGCAATGTGTGTCGGATAAAACATCTCAACTTTCATTAAACAAATTTTGTTAAATTCAGTAGTAGCTGTAGTGATACTGCCAATTATGTTGCACAAGGCTTCTTCAATATTTTATGGTAGCTAAGTGTAAAATACAGCTCTGTTGTATTTAATGCTAAATATAAATTCATGTCTTTCTATATAATGAGTTTATTATGTTCCCCAGCTTCACAACCCAATCTCCTATCATGAATAAAGTAGTCTAGGAATTTATTTGGATAGGTGATTTTAAGGGTTGAGTTTTTGTTATGCTCTCTAGGATAATAAGCTCTTTGCTAGACTTTAAGGACCTAGAGGAGAAGGATCATATCTACCAATTCTATTATACTGTACTCTCCCAAACACTTAGCACAGTGGTCTGTACATAGTAAGTGCTCAATAAATACCATTTATTGATCAATTTAAGCTATATGTACATGATGATGGGTTCTAAAATCTCAGTCACATCTAGAGAAGGAGATGATATTAATTCACTACTCTACAGCAGCCAAATAGACCCTCAAAGTTTTGGGCATCAATAAGAAAGGTAAAGAAAATCAAATGAAAATGAGTATTCTTCAATCATATAAAATCATAGGGTTCTTCTATGTGGGCATATTTTGTGGGAGCATATGTGAATGGAGGAAATAAATGAATGCCCCTTCCCATATCAGTATAATGCCATATATTTATGTAGGCTTCAAGTACAAAGGAAACATGGTGGCCTAGGGAAGTTTGTTTAGGAAAGTTACTAGAGCTCAATTTTTTGACATATCAATCAAAAAAGCTAGAAGTCTAATGGGAAGAAGCAGAAAGTGCTGCTGCACAAACTGCTCCATCTCAGGTACTGATTATCTGCTGGTATCAGAGACAAATTTGCACAAAAAGAAAATGAGGAGAAGAATGTGTATTTTCTATTAGCTAGTCTTAATGGTGTGGTGTATTTGTGCTTTTGGGAGCCTCTTATTGACTACTAGAGCTCATTTAAATTAAAATTAAAGGTTTGACCACGAAATATTACAGAGGCTGTATTTTTATATTGAAAATTAAAAATGGGTTCTTCTAATTTTGTAACAAAATTCTAGGCAATTATTTTTGTTGCTTTCCTCATGTTCTGTGATATAATTCTCATTGCAGCTCACAATGTGATTTGTGTAAATGACCTGATGAAGTACAGTATGCTTTATAGGTCCCTCATATTCCATCTTGTGCTTTGAAAATGCTATTACAAGTTTAAAATTAATACTAACTCAATTCATTGTTTGAGTGTGATGTGCCAATCAGATTATTATTGACTAGAGGTCAAGCTGACATTTTAGTGGTATTTTATTACTGTCATCCAGATCTGACATAGTTCAAACAATGATTCTAATCTTAGATCTGCCAATTGCTGTTTACCCTTGGGCAAATCTTTCAAATATTCTATACCTCAGTTACAGCATCTATAAATGGGGATTAAATCCTCCTTCTTGCAAATTAGACTGTGAGCCCCATTTGGGACAGCGGGACCTGACTGTCTTGTATTTCCACAGCACTTAGAACGTAGACACATAGTAAATGCCTAACAAATACGACAAAAAAAAAGCAGATAAAGTATTTACTGTACACAGCACATTCACTGGAAGACTGTCACTCAGAATGTGGCACAGTGTCATCAGTGTCCAGACCAAATTAAAGATCTACAGAGTTCTTCTCTATAGCTGGGAGACTTGGATGACACACAGGCACCACATCCAGCTCCTCCACCAACATTACTTATGGGTTATACTTAATACCAAGTGCCTCATGAAAAATGCACCTCAATCAAGTTTCAATTGAAAGGAGAATGAGGAATCACAGACATGGTTGAGGTTGTGGGTTTCTACAGGTAAGGGTACTGGTGTAAGTGGCTAGGATAGGATAGTTCAAAGAGTAGATTGGAAGGAACAATGGATACTTTTGTTTCAGACATGTTAAATTTGAGGTGTCATCAGAATCATTCAAGTGGAAATATCAATCAGTCGATCATACTTATTGAATACTTACTGTATACTGAGTAGTAAGTTGGACAGTGTTTCCTGGGGACAAGAGGAGACTTGGGAAATGCAGGTTAGATGAGCGGTCAGAGATTATAGAGGTAGATTTAGGAATCATCTGAATAGATTTTGTTTTATACTTTAGCTTATTCTCCCAGTACTTTTCTTATTCCTACTGCATTTGTCTTCATATTTGTGTGCTTACTCAAGTACTCAAGTGGTATTTCTTTGCAATTTATATTATATTCCTTCAAAATTTAGGACAAAAAACTTTCTTTTTCATCCTGTATTTCATTTCATTTGACTCTGTTTTGATGAATGCCTCTATTTATAGTATAGCTTTTGTGAGAATCTATCATTATTTATTTTACATGTCCATGGTTCTTCTTATTAATTCTTCCACATCTCCACAATTTTTGACATATTTTTCCCCAAATGCCCTCTCCTCAGGGAGTGGGTGTAGTGGAATTTATCCTTCTCACTGCCCAGCCCTGTGGTCTCATTGTTTTGTCTCTTTATCATCTGTAGAATGTTATTTGTACAGGCTGGTACATATAATATCTTAGTTCTAGACCCACTATACTGTTCATTCAACAAATTGATAAATAGTACTATTAAGCACTTACTCTTTGCAGAGCACTGTATTTAGTACTTAGGATATTACAATAAAATTATTAGGCATGATTGCTGTTTTTAAGGAGATTACAATCTATCAGGAAGACAGATATTAAAATAAATTACAGGCAGGTGAAGCACTGGAATTTAAATGTATTTACATCAGTACTGGTAGCTGAGGGAGGATAAAAACAAAACGCTCATGTGACATGGAAGTAGTGAAGTGTCACTAGAAGGGAAATGATATAGGGATGAGAGAAATTAATGAGAGAAGGCCCCCTAGAAAATATCTAATTTCAGAAGGGCTTTGAAGGTGGCGACACCACTTGTCTGCTAAATATGAAAAGGGAGGGAGTTTCAGGCCTAAAGGGAAGTGAGCAATAGGTCATTGACAAAAGATGAGAATGAGACACAGTAAACAGATTGACTTGAGAGGAGTGAAGGGTGAAAGCTGGGTGCACTAGGAAAGGAGCTGATGATAACTTTAAAGTCAATGAACAGGGGTTTATGTTTAATGTGGAGAGGAATCAGTGACCATTGGAGTCTTTTGAAAAGGGGGGGAGGTGAACAGAATTATGCTCAGAAAAATGATCCAGGCAATAACCTGAAGTATGGACTATAGAAAGGAGATATAGCAGAGAGGAGGTGTGCCAGTTGAGGGATGAATTAGTTGAGGAGGGATATGGCAAAGTGTTTGGATCTGTCAGGTGGCAGTTTGAAGTACAAATTCTGGAGAGGTTGTGAATGAAGAATTAGCAAGATCTAATGATTAACTGAATATAGGTAATGAAAGAGAGAAAGAAGAGTCAAGAATAATCCAAGGTTAAGGGCTTGAGAGAAAATAATACTAATAATAACTGTAGTATTATCACCCCATCCCATTTGGAGACCACAGTCTCAATCTCCATTTTACAGATGAGGTAACTGGAGCTCAGAGAAGTGAAATGACTTGTCCAGGGCCATACAGTAGACAAGTGGCAGAACTGGGAGAGATGGGGAGGATGGTGGCATCAACCATGATGGGAAAATTGGAGAAGTAAAGATTTAGGAGGGAAAGTGAGAAGTTCTATTTTGATGAGAATATGGGGAGTCAGTCATTCCGGATAGCTCTAGACCCTGAGACTTCAAGAAATTAAGAAGCAAGAAGGACAACCAAATCCAGTCCCTCCCCAAAAAGGATAGAGATGAGAAGTCAACCAACCACTCATCAGGATAATAATCAAACTAATCTGGGAGTCTTTTTTTACCTGATTTCCCCTGCAAAGTAAAACCGATCAGCAGCATGGCCTAGATAAAGCATGGGCCTGGGAGTCAGAAGAACTGGATTCTAGTCCCAGGTCTGTCATTTGTCAGGTGTGTGCCCTTGGACAAGTCACTTAACTTCTCTGTGCCTCAGTTACCTCATTTATAAAATGGGAATTAAGATTGAGAGACCCATCTGGGACAGGGACTGTGTCTAACCTGATTACCTTATATCTCTGCCAGCACTTAGAACAATGCCTGGCACATAGTAAGCATTTAACAACCATCATAAACATAACAGGGAGCAAGGCCCTACCTGGGGTTATCAAAAGGAACCTATTTTGATTCTGAGGTATCTATCAGCAATATCTTTGTTCCTGCCAGAGTAGGATTAATTAGTAGAGAGAAAGCTCAGCATTGGTCAGCCCATTGGCCACTGTTTGTATCAGTTAGGTCAGCTTTCAGAACCAATCCTTTCTGGGACAGCACCGTAGAGCTATTAAGTCATATAAGTTGAACTTCTGGAAAGTATTCATTTTTAATCATTTATTTGCCCAATCCAGCTACTAGTCCTTGGATTTTTTAATGCCCTTCCTGCTAAAATAAACTCTATGCCAGCTACATATACAACAAGGTACATGTGTGGAGATTCCAAATTATAGAGAGTGATTGTACACAGCATAACAACATGAGAAAGAGCAGAAGAGACAAAAAGAGGTGAAATTTCCTTTGGCAGGGTCAATATCAATATTAACAGTAATCTTGAGTATTTCTTGCATGTAGGTGTCACCAGTAGATAAGAACTGAGTTGTGAGATCCCGCGTATGCCCATAGGTATGAGCCAGAGGCTAGAGAGAACGAGTTAAGAGACATCTCAGAAGATAAATTGATGCTCCTTTACTGAATCCCACTCACACGCACATTCATTCATTCAATCATATATATTGAGCGCTTACTGTGTGCAGAGCACTGTACTAAGCTTTTGGAAAGTACAATTCGGCAACAAATAAGAGACAATCCCTAACCAACAATGGGCTCACAGTCTAAAACGGGGGGGACAGACAACAAAATAAAACAAGTAGACAGGCATCAATGCCATCAAAATAGATAAATAGAATCATAGATATACACACAGCATTAATAAAATAGAGTAATAATATATACCAATATACACAAGTGCTGTGGAGAGGGGAAAGGGGTGGAGCAGAGGAAAGGGAGGGAAAAGGAGGGCTCAGTTTGGGAAGGCCTCCTGGAGGAGGTGAGCTCTCAGTAGGGCTATGAAGAGGGGAAGAGAGCTAGTTTGGCAGATGTGAGGAGGTAGGGCATTCCAGGACAGAGGTAGAACTTGGGCCAGGGGATGACGGTAGGACAGGCAGGAACGAGACACAGTGAGGTTAGTTGCAGAGGAGTGGAGAGTGCGGGCTGGGCTGAAGAAGGAGAGAAGGGAGTGAGGTAGGAGGGGGCAAGTTGTTGGAGAGCTTTGAAGCCAATAGAAAGGAGTTTTTTCTTGATATGAAGGTTGATAGGCAACCACTGGAGATTATTGAGGAGGGGGCTGAGGTGCCCAGATTATTTCTATAGAAAGATAACCCGGGCAGCAGAGTGAAGTATAGACTGAAGTGGGGAGAGACAGGAGTTTGGGAGATCAGAAAGGATGCTGATGCGGCAACCCGGTCAGGATATGATGAGTCATTGTACTAACAAGGCAGTGGTTTGGATGGAGAGGAAAGAACAGGAGGGTCAGTAGCAATAGTATACAAAAAACCAGGGCCAAGCAACCAGCCTCTCCTAGGTAATCAACAAGGTTAGTAAACTCATTACAACCGGATCTGTACTACTGGGCTCACCTAGATCTGACACACTGTGGTGTGAATATAGTCTGCACCTTACCTGGAAACCTGGGTCAAAGTGCATCCATTTGTTTTATACTCCCCCAAGTGTTTATTACAGTGTTCTGCATGTAGTAAATGCTCAATAAATATGATTGATTGATTCATTTATTCATTACAAAAATGGCCCATAGCTACTTTCATACTCACCCAGGTCAAAGTGCATTCAGCAAACAGGCCTGGAACTACCAGGCTCACCTAAGGCAAAGTGGGTCTACTTCCATACAAACGACAACCAATCAGTGTCCCACCCTCCCTGCAGTGCTGTCACAAAGCAGGCTTCTCACACTCTGGGTAGAGGCTAATGTTAGACCAGCTAACAATAAACTCATCCCACTACAAAGGGCTATTCCCATGTGCCAGTTTTTATGGGGTCTGTGTGGCTGTGCTCCATCTTGTTTTGCTCATTCCAGCAAGTTGAGTGAATACCACTCCTTTATTTTATCTCTTTACCAGCAGTGATGGTCAGGGGTTGCCCAAACACATCTGCTGACTCCAAAAGATATGAAAGTTATGTGATGGAAGTAGTGTGCTCTCTTCAAGCAAATGGCAATTTGTCCAAACAAAATGGAGTCCAGTCTTGTCACAGTAGGGGCACTTTTTTAAGTGCTTAGTACACATAAAGAAGTAAAGAACTATGAGATGATTGAGCTGCTCTCTTGGAGCTTACAAACTAACGGGGAAAACAACATAAATGAAAAAGCAATCAATAATTGAAAGAATGTAGGACGAGACATAATAAATACATATACATTAGTCACTAAATAACAAAAAAATACAGGTTAGTTTATTGAGGTGCTGAAGTGAAGGATGGTGATTCCTCATATACTCTCTTCTTTCTCTCTTTCACTTTCTTGCACTTCAACCTATCCCTCAGGAGTACATTTGAAGTTCTCAATATGGTGGTCCTACTGTATACAATATAGACTGGCCCATGTCCACCTCTGAGCTGGAATGCCCTCCCTCCTCAGATCTGCCAAACAATCATTCTCCCCCACTTCAAAGCCTTACTAAAGACACATCTCCTCCAAGAGGCCTTCCCAGACAAAGCCCCGCTTTTCGTTATCTCCCACTCCTTCTACATCAACCTAACTTGCTCCCTTTGCTCTTCATCCCTCTCCCTGCCCCACAGCACTTATGTCTATATCTGTAATCTTTATTTATATTGATGTCTGTTTATTTGTACTGATGTATGTCTTCCCCTCTCTAGAATGTGAGATCATTTTGGGCAGGGATAGTCATTCTTTATTGCTTTGTTATACTTTCCCAAGTGTTTAGTACAGTGCCCTGCACACAGTAAACACTTAATAAATACGATTGAATGAATGTAGGATTGATGAATTGGTACAAAAGGAATGCTACTTGCAACTACTTTTTGGTTTAAAGTAGTGCAGGATAGTATGCTACCAAGAATAACAGCATGTGAAATAGCACTGTGCAACCATCAATACTTTTCTCTTTACCTGGAGCAGCATTTGCTGAACAGATGTGAAGGGATTTCTGCTTAGGGAGAGAAACCTAGCTGGAAAAATACAAAAGATCAGTTTGCCCATTGGAAAGAGTTTGGTGGAAAGCTTGTTTTAGGGAATCAATAAAAGTAGTTTCTATTTTCTTCAGTCAAGGTCATTATTAATTGATATTTTTCCACAAGGGAATGTTAGGCATCAGACATAGTCATGTAAACAAATATCCCAGGAACAGGCTTTTAACCATTAAACCACATTTTAACCATTTTAACATTTTAACCATTTAATCACACTGAGAAGGAGCATGGCTATTGAGAAGCAGTATGGCTTAGTAGAAAGAGCCTGGGCTTGGGAGTCAGAGGTTATGGGTTCTAATTCCGCTTCTGCCACTTGTCAGCTGTGTGACTTTGGGCAAGTCACTTAACTTCTCTGGGCCTCAGATCCCTCATCTGTAAAATGGGGATGAAGTCTGTGAGTCCTACGAGGGACACCCTGATTACCTTGTATCTACCCCAGCACTTAGAACAGTTCTTTGCACAAAGTAAGTGCTTAACAAATGCTGCTATTATTATTATTAAATGAAACCAACAATTATGTCCAAATAAAAAGTAATTGAAATACACTATTTCTCATATACATTTCTTCAAAAAGTTCTTTCTCACATTCTCATCTTTTAAATAAGGAATTTTAGTGCCCAACCTACTCTGCCAGTGTAAGTGAGAAGGGTGTAGTTTTATGGTGAATTCTGACATTTCTCATAGCCACTCAGATTTTGCAGACCACCCTATACTGATGTAGCTATTTATGACATGAAAAAGAGAGCAATTATCCACAAAGTTCACATCAAGACTTTCACATCAAGACGTTCACATCAAGTTCACATCAAGAAGGAAAGATCTAGGTTTTAGGGCCTAGATTGATGTTGATTCATTCCATCATGGCCATTTATGGAGAGTTTAGTGTGTACAGAGCACTATATTAAGTGTTTGGTAGAGTATAGTATAACAGATTTAGCCTTCCCCATCACCCCTACTCCCTCCCTCTTCTCTATCCCCTTCCCTACCCCACAACACTTGTGTATATTTGTATATATTTATTAGTCTATTTTATTAATGATGTGTATATATCTATAATTCTATTTATTTTGATGCTATTGATGCCTGTCTACTTGTTTTGTATTGTTATCTGTCTTCCCCCTTCTAGACAGTGAGCCTGTTGTTGGGTAGGGATTGTCTCTATATGTTGCTGAATTGTACTTTCCAAGTGCTGAGTGCTCTGCACACAGTAAGCGCTCAATGAATACAATTGAATAAATGAATGAATAGAAGCCTGCAAGAGTTAACAGTTTAGAAGGGAGATTAATTGATCAAATTCATTGATTAAATTATTGCACAGTCTCCATTTCCTTGTGCCTATGTATATTTAGGAATAAGTGCATTCATTTTCTCAGCTATGATCTTTCAGATGATTAGTTTCCCTAATCTGATTTTCCACTCAACATAATTCAGGTAAAAGTGGATGTTTTGATAAATTACCATGTTAGTGGTCTTCACTAACTCAATTAAACTATTCATTTTCAACCTTTCATTTTACTTTATTCAATGAGGACATTGCATTTCACAGATACAGTCTCTAAGCCTCGCTGCATATAAGTGAAATTCAATTTTGAAAACTATCATCACCAAAAAAACTTATTTAGCATCAGTGATGTTTCACACACACAGTACTAGAGATCATGAGGTTTACATACTACTGACAATATTTTTAGTTCTGTGTTATCTTACAATCTAAAAGATCAAAAGTAAAAGCACAAATCTTCAAGCATGTAGATCCATGCCTCTAGACATAAAAATGCTTGCATATGCATAGACACATTTATATACATCTCACTTGATTCATTAACATATATAAAATATATTTCCATGACAAATGGATGAGTATTATCAAATAAAAGGTATATTCAGTATGCAAATAGACTTAGATCATCAGAGACTTTTTTGGAGCAGGAGGTAAGGAAAGTCTGAATGGAGTAGGACATAGGGTAAGTGAAAGATTGTATCAGATTGAAGAGGATGTTAAATTTTTAGTCACACTTTTGGGGCTTGAGTTCAGAAAGTGTTAGGATTAATTTTAGCACTAGTGTTACATGATTAAGACACCAGTTTTTAAGAATAGGCAGCTGTATTTCAAATTTAGGGCCATAACACAACATTCCTAAACCAGGATCATGTCCTCTGGTAGTAAGACCTAGTGATCCTAGTAGTAAGGATCTGTAGTGGTGAGGTACCTGGGAACTATCCCCCAAGAAATCAATCAATCAATCAATCTTATTTATTGACCTCTTAATGTGTTTTAAGCACTGTAATAAATTCCTGGGAGTATTTAATATAACAGAGTTGGTAGACACATGTCCTGTCCACAAGGAGCTTAAAGTCTAGTGGGAGGAGCTTGCAGTCTAATTATGGTAGTTAAGTGCTAATTATGTGTCAAGCACGGTTCTAAGTGCTGGGGTAGAAGATACAGGTTGATCAAGTTGGACACAATCCCCATCTCACATGGGACTCAGAGTCCAAGGAGATGGGGGAACAAGTATTGAGTCCAGATTTTACAGTTGAGGAAACTGAGGCACAGAGAAGTGACTTGTCCAAGGTCATACAGCAGGCATGTGGTAGAGCTGGGATTAGATCCCAGGTCCTCTGACTCCCAAGCCTGGGAGTCCATTAGGCCACGCTGCTTCACAATGGATTTAATTTTTGAATTATGTAGTTTTAATCACTCCATTATTTGTTATTTATTCCTATTTTCTATATGTTTGAACTACCCTGTGAGACCTTGTGAAACAGAGATTATGTCAGGATTTTTTGTTTTTATCTACCCCAGTGCTTAGCACAGAGTCTGGCATAGAGTTATCGGTTTAATAAATGTCATAATTATTTTGATTGTTTGGGTCTATGGTATATGGATTAGGTGTCAATTCAGTCAAATTCACAGATTTTCATCTCTAGCAGTGAATGATCCTCTTTTCTCCTTGCCCATATTTCATATTGTTTAAATGAGATCACTTAGCTGTGCTCCCTATAATGGACCATAGTAACACTGAGCTATGAAATTTTATTGTTAGGTGGTGAACAAGAATCCTACATTTCCCCTCTTACCAGAACCTATATTCCTAATAAGTTCTGCATTATTCCACATTATTTGAAGTTTTGTTTCAATGTGATCTTAGAGTATTTATCCACCTGGCACTTCTTGAACTGACTCCTATTCAATATTCTATATGGTAGGTGCTTGGGTATTCAGTTCTCATCTATCCTTTGTATACATCCTAATCAGAAGAATAGGTCAATCAATCAAAATATAGTTATAGTATTGAACTAGTGCAATCTAAGACTTAATGATTGGTGATACTGTTTGCTGGTCATGCTAATGAAACTAGTAAGGAGACCACACATGGAAACTAAGACTCTAAAAGTCTTCAGTCAATCTATTAGTGATATTTACTGAGTGCTTACTGTGTGGAGAGCCCTGTCTTAGGTGCTTGGAAAAGTCCATCTTGTAATAAGTTGTGCTATATTCTTAGACTTTGAATTAATCAGATAAAAGGTCAGTCCAGCATTCAGCACTTAATATGTGCATGCATTGCTATGGAAGTCTATATTTCTTCTAAGTCCTAATCAATCAATGCTATTTATTCAGAAGACCTTCATATTAAGTGTTTGGGAGAGCATAAGTGAAGCCAAAGCAAAGGCCCTGTCCTCCAGTAAATTGGAACTCGGGGGCTGACCACCCTCTTCATTAAATTCCATTGGAAAGTAATAATAATAATAATGTTGGTATTTGTTAAGTGCTTACTATGTGCCGAGCACCGTTCTAAGCGCTGGGGTAGACACAGGGGAATCAGGTCGTCCCATGTGGGGCTCACAGTCTTCATCCCCATTTTACAGATGAGGTAACTGAGGCACCGAGAAGTGAAGTGACTTGCCCAAAGTCTCTAACTAAGCATAAATACAGGAATAATAATACTAATAATAATGATGAAGGTATTTGTTAAGCACTTACTATGTGCAAAGCACTGTTCTAAGCACTGGGGGAATACAAGGTGATCAGGTTGTCCCACTGGGGCTCACAGTCTTAATCCCCATTTGATAGTTGAGGTAACTGAGGCACAGAGAAGTTCAGTGACTTGTCCAAAGTCACACAGCTGACAAGTGGCAGAGCTGGGATTAGAACCCATGACCTCTGACTCCCAAGCGTGTGCTCTTTCCACTGAGCCACGCTGCTTCGCACAGGGCTCCCAGTCTTAATGGGGACATTTTACAGATGAAGTAACTGAGGCACAGAGAAGTGAAGTGACTTGCCCAAGGTCACAGAGCAGACAAGTGGTGGAGTAGGGATTAGAACCCAGGTTCTCTGACTCCCAGGACCATGCTCTTTCCACTAGGCCATGCTGTTTTTCAGTAATATTTAGCTACCAAAATATATAATCTTTAGTTCTTGCAAAATGATTTTAAAGATATACATACTTCAAGTATGGTGTCATCGTAAATCATGTTCTCCTTTTAAGCTAGAAGGCAAAGTTTAAGGCGAGCACTGTATCTAAAAAATTCATTGAAGTTATAGGGACAGATAACATCATGAACCATTTCCAAAGAATTAAAAGACCAATTTTCAATGTTTTGTTATGAGCATATTGGCATGTTATGCTTCATAATTAGGTCACATGTGAAGCCATACCTGGCATCAAAGATATTTCACCAAGTTGATTAGAAAAGGTACCTTTCGGCCATCTTCTTTTTAAGCTTATCTGAACCTGACACTTGCTGCCATTCCATGCATATTGAGGGACTGAAATATTTTCATTAAAATGTACTTAGTTTTGGCAGTTTGTTTCAAAACCGATCTTGGCTAAAAGGAACACTTTTCTTCTTAAAATCCACCCCTAAATTTGATAGAGTTTATATTCGTATTGTTTGAAAACCCATCTTCTGGGTTTTAATTAAAAAAATTCTTACTGGAAAGGTTTTCCTAATATAAGTAGTGAAAAATTCACAAAGATGGAATGGCAAAAACCTTAGAGAAATATAATTTAGGGCCACATAGAAAGGCCCAACATTTATTTTCAGGTTGTAAAAAATGTACAGAAGAAAGAACACCAACAAAAGAAAGCAACTAGTTATGAATTCAAAATTGCAGACTAAATTGGGAGACATAGCTCACCAAAAAGTTAACCAAGCAAAGTCATTAACTTCATGTAGGGTTTTTTTTCCCGGCAGTAATTTTAAAGAGTAGGAGTGCCTGGATGATAATGAATATGAGATTAATAAATAGGACATACTTTGTTATTCAGTTAGAAATAGGTAGTGAATATATTATTCAATATATAGCTCTAGAACAGATCCCCTCATGTTGAAATTGGATCTTTGCTTAATCATTTACTTTTACAAAACTGAAGATGTAGCTGAGTTGTCCTCCCAAGAATTCTGATAGATACAGATATGGTACTCTGCTATCGACTGGGAGCATGCCTTACGATACCCTTCTCACCTGCAACAGCTGGATGCTTGGCAAATAGAGCCTTGTCAATGCAGCAAAAATGGTCATGAGGAGGTTTCAATTATTTCTCTTTCAGGAGACTTCACCTGGTCTCCTCACTTGATTAATCTTACAACAGTTTTAATCCTGCAAGAGCAGAACAACAGGCTCCTGTGACGTGAATTTTTTGCATTGGCCAAGCTAAAAAAAAAAAAGTGTGTAACACTTCATCCACTACTCTGCTTCCATCCCAAACATATCAGGAGAGTGGCCATGGTGGCAGAAGCCCAAGGTCCCATTTTCAGCTTTGGATTCCGTGAGGTGATAAGGCCCTCAGAGTTGAACAGAGCAGCAAAAGAAAGACAAGGAAAATTTCCATCTTATTTAATCAACTCATCAGTCAATGGAATTTATTAAATGTTTTCTATGTGAAGAGCACTGTGCTAAGCATATGGAAAAGTACAATACAACAGAATTAGCAGATATATGCCATGCCTACAATGAGTTTACAGCCTAGAGGAGGAGACTGGCATTGGTATGAATAATTAAGTAATTTATAATAAATCATTTAAAGAGATGTATATAAGTATTGTGGTGTTGGGTCAAATATCAAAAGTCAAAAAATATCAAAAAATATTTCATTTGTTCCAGACAATTAATTCCCTCCTCAGGCCTCCTGTCCCCCCACTTCCCCCACTCCTTGTCTACAGTGACCTGACCAACTAGTTTAGCAACAAAATTGACACTATCAGGCATGATCTACCTCAAATCTACCCTAGTCCTTTCCAGTCCCTCCCTTCGCCTACCCCTTCTTCAACACTCCCATCTTTCCCAGCACTATCCTCTAGAAGAAATCTCTTGCCTTTTCTAAAATTCACCTTCTCTACCTGTGCATCTAACCCCATTCCTTCGCACCTCTTCTAAACACTTGCCCCCTCTCTTCTTCCCTCCTTAACTGCCATCTTCATCTGTTTTCTCTCTGATGGCTTCTTCCCCACTGCTCTTTAACATGTCTATATCTCCCCTATCCTAAATAAAAAAATAACTTCCCTTGACCCAACGGCTTCTTCCAATTATCGCTCCATCTCCCTCCTACCATTCCTCTCTAAAATCCTTGAGCGAACTGTCCATGCCTCAAGTTCCTCTCTTCCCATTCTCTCCTTGACCCCCTCCAATCTGGCTTTCGTCCCCTTCACTCCACAGAAACCACACTCTCAAAGGTCACCAATGATCTTCTCACCAAATCCAATGGCCTCTACTCCATCCTAATCCATCTCGATCTCTCAGCTGCCTTTGACACTGTTGACCACTTCGTTATCCTGGAAATATTATCCAACCTTGGCTTCACTAACACTGTCCTTTCCTGGTTCTTCCCCTATGTCCCTGGCCTCTCATTCTCAGTCTCTTTCACAGGCTCCTTCTCTGCCTCTCACCCCCTAAATATGGGTGACCTTCTTTTCTCCATCTACATCCACTCCCTTGGAAAACTCACACTGCTTCAACTATCACCTCTATGCTGATGACACCCAAATCTACATCTCCAGCCCTGATCTCTCTGTCTCTCTGCAGTCTCATATTTCCTCCTGCCTTCAAGATATCTCTACTTGGATGTGCTCCCGTCATCTCAAATATAATATGGCTAAACCTGAACTTATCTTCCCACCCAAACCCTGTTCTCCTGCTCATTTTCCCATCACTGTTAACATCACCGCGATCCATCCTGTCTCACAAGCCCATAATCTTGATATTATCCTTTACTCTTCTCTCTCATTCCACCATATATTCAAGCCATCATTAAATCCTGTCAGTTCTATCTTCACAACATTGTCAAAATATGCCCCTTCCTCTCCATCCAGACTGCTACTGGATGCAGCCACTTATCCTGCATAAGTGCATAAGTGCATATCCTGCATAAGCTCTCGACCCCACTTCCCCCTCCAGTTATCGTCCTATCTCCCTACTACCCTTCCTTTCCAAAATCTTAGAACGAGTCGTCTACAATCGATGCCTAGAATTCCTTAACTCCCATTCTCTCCTAGACCCCCTCCAATCTGGCTTCCGTCCCCTCCACTCTACCGAGACTGCTCTCTCTAAGGTCACCCATGACCTCCTTCTTGCCAAATCCAATGGCTCCTACTCCATTCTGATCCTCCTTGACCTCTCTGCTGCCTTTGACACTGTCGACCATCCCCTCCTCCTCCATACCTTATCTCACCTTGGCTTCACGGACTCTGTCCTCTCCTGGTTCTCCTCTTACCTCTCTGGCCGATCATTCTCGGTCTCCTACGCTGGAGCCTCCTCCCCCTCCCATCCTTTAACTGTTGGAGTTCCTCAAGGGTCAGTTCTTGGCCCTCTTCTGTTCTCCATTTACACTCACTCCCTCGGTGAACTCATCCGCTCTCACGGCTTTGACTACCATCTCTACGCAGATGACACGCAGATCTACATCTCCGCCCCTGTCCTCTCCCCCTCCCTTCAGGCTCGCATCTCCTCCTGCCTCCGGGATGTCTCCACCTGGATGTCGGCCCGCCACCTAAAACTCAACATGAGCAAGACTGAGCTCCTCATCTTCCCTCCCAAGCCCGGTCCGCTCCCAGACTTCTCCATCACCGTGGATGGCACGACCATCCTTCCCGTCCCGCAGGCCTGCAATCTCGGTGTCATCCTTGACTCGTCCCTCTCGTTCACCCCACACATCCTATCCGTTACCAAGACCTGCCGGTTTCACCTCTACAATATCGCCAAGATCCGCCCTTTCCTCTCCACCCAAACGGCTACCTCACTATTACGGGCTCTCGTTATATCCCGGCTAGACTACTGTGTCAGCCTTCTCTCTGACCTCCCTTCCTCCTCTCTCGCCCCGCTCCGGTCTATTCTTCACTCGCTGCCCGGCTCATCTTCCTGCAGAAACGATCTGGGCATGTCACTCCCCTTCTTAAACAACTCCAGTGGTTGCCTATCGACCTCCGCTCCAAACAAAAACTCCTCACTCTAGGCTTCAAGGCTCTCCATCACCTTGCCCCTTCCTACCTCTCCTCCCTTCTCTCTTTCTACCGCCCACCCCGCACGCTCCGCTCCTCTGCCGCCCACCTCCTCGCCGTCCCTCGGTCTCGCCTATCCCGCCGTCGACCCCTGGGTCACGTCCTCCCGCGGTCCTGGAACGCCCTCCCTCCTCACCTCCGCCAAACTGATTCTCTTTCCCTCTTCAAAACCTTACTTAAAAATCACCTCCTCCAAGAGGCCTTCCCAGACTGAGCTCCTCTTCCCCTCTACTCCCTCTGCCATCCCCCCTTTACCTCTCCGCAGCTAAAGCCTCATTTTCCCCTTTTCCCTCTGCTCCTCCACCTCTCCCTTCCCATCCCCACAGCACTGTACCCGTCCGCTCAACTGTATATATTTTCGTTACCCTATTTATTTTGTTAATGAATTGTACATCGCCTTGATTCTATTTAGTTGCCATTGTTTTTACGAGATGTTCTTCCCCTTGACGCTGTTTAGTGCCATTGTTCTTGTCTGTCCGTCTCCCCCGATTAGACTGTAAGCCCGTCAAACGGCAGGGACTGTCTCTATCTGTTGCCGACTTGTTCATCCCAAGCGCTTAGTACAGTGCTCTGCACATAGTAAGCGCTCAATAAATACTATTGAATTATCCTCTCCTGCCTTGATTATTATATCAGCCTCCTTGCTAACCTTCCTGCCTCCTGATTCTCCCCATTCCAGTCCATACTCCATTCTGCTGCCCAGATCATTTTCCTTCCAAAACGTTCAGACCATGTTTCCCCACTCCTCAATAAACTCCAGTGCCATCCATCTTCACATCAAACAAAAACTCCTCACCATTGGCTTTAAAACACTCAGTCACCTTGCCCCCTCCTACCTCACCTCCCTACTTTCCTACTACAATCAAGCCCACACACTTCATTCCTCTAATGTTAACCTTCTCACTATACCTTGATTTCATCTATCTTACTATCAACCTCTCATCCACATCCTACTTATGGCCTGGAACACCCTCCCTCCTCATATGAGACAGATTATTGCTCTCCATCACTTCAAAGCCTTATTGCAGGCACATCTCCTTCAAGAAGCCTTCCCTGACTAAACCCTCCTCTCCCCTTCTCCCACTCCCTTCTGCACTGCTCTTACTTGCTCCTTCATTCATCCTTCCTCCCATCCCCACAGCACACACACATCTATCTATCATCTATCTATCTATCTATCTATCTATCTATCTATCTATCTATCTATCTATCTATCTATCTATCTACCTATCTATCTATCCCTGTAATTTATATATTGATCTATTTACATTAATGTCTGAATCCCCCTCTAGACTGTGAGCTCGTTGTGGGCAGGAATGTGCCTATTTGTTGTTATACTGTACTCTCCCAAGCACTTA
This sequence comes from Ornithorhynchus anatinus, assembly GCF_004115215.2. Classification (NCBI taxonomy): domain Eukaryota; kingdom Metazoa; phylum Chordata; class Mammalia; order Monotremata; family Ornithorhynchidae; genus Ornithorhynchus; species Ornithorhynchus anatinus. Next base: position 117,055,389 of record NC_041729.1, read on the forward strand.
GTACAGTGCTTTGCACATATTAAGCACTCATAAATACGATTGAATGAATGAATAAATGAATGAAAAAGTCCAAAGGTCAGAGATCCAAGTGCATAGAAGACACAGAAGGGAGACTAATCCAGGGAAAAGAGGGCTTTATTAGGAGATGTGACCTTAATTGTTCTTTGAAGGTGGAGAGAGTGTGGTGGTCTGGCATATATGGAGGGAGAGGGAGTTCCAGATTAAGAGGGGAGACATGGGAAAAGAGTCATTGGTGAGATAGATGAGAACATGCACAGTGAATAAACTGGAGCCAGAGGAGCTGAGTGTGCAGGCTGGCCTTTAGTAGGAGATTCATGAAGGGAGCGGGATTAAGAAGGATTAAACGGGATTAAAGACAATGGTAAAGAGTTTCTGTTTGATGCAGAGGTAGATGGGTAGCTATTGGAGGTTCTTGCTTTGGAAGACATGGAGTGAATGTTTTTGTTAGATGACCTGTGTAGCAGAATGAAGTATGGATTGCAGTGGGGAGAGATAAGAGGCCGCAAATGCAGTGAGGAGCAAATGCAGTAGTCAAGGCAGGATAGGATAAGTGGTTGGACCAACATGGTAAAAGTTTGGATGGAGAGGAAAGGGTGGATTTTAGCAATGTTGTAGAGGTAAAACCTACCGGATTTGTTGACCGATTGAAAATGTATGCGAAATGAGTCGAGACAATGTGAAGATTGTGAGTTTGTGAGACAGGGAGGATAGTGGTGTTGTCTACAGTGATGGAAAAGGCAGGGGGAGGACAGGATTTGGGTGGGAAGATAAGGAGTTCAGTTTGAGAGATGTTTGTTTTAAGGTGTCAGCAGGACATCCAAGTAGATATGTCTTGAAGGTAAGAGGAAATGAAAGATTGTGGGGAAGGAGAAAAGTTAGGTCTGAAAATGTAGATTTGGGAAATTTACAGATGGTAAATGAAGCCACGGGAGTAAATGAGTTCTCCAAGAGAGTGGGTGTAAAGGAAGAATAGAACGGGACCTAGAACTGACCCCTGAGGGACAGTAGTGTCAGAGTGTGGGAGGCAGAGGAAGAGCCAGCAAAAGAGACAGAGAAGGACCAGTCAGAGAGAAGCATCGTGACTTAGTGAAAAGAGCATAGACTTGGAAATCAAAGGATGTGAGTTCTAATTCCAGTTCTGCCACTTGTCTGCTGTGTGAACTTGGGCAAGCCACTTAACTTCTCTGTGCTTCAGTTACCTCATCTGTAAAATGGGAATTAAGACTGTAAGCCCCACGTAGGACAACCTGATTACCTTGTTTCTACTCCAGTGCTTAGAACAGTGCATGGCACATAGTAAACACTTAACAAATACCATAATTATTTTTTATTAGACTTGTAAAGTCTTTGTGGGCAGGAAATGGAGGGACGGTGGAAGGCAGAGGTGGAACCAGCAAAAAACACATAGAAGGACTGGTCAGAGAGATTAGACTGTAATTGCTGCTTAGAATTCCTTAACTCCAATTCTCTCCTGGACCCCCTCCAATCTGGCTTCCGTCCCCTCCACTCTACCGATACTGCTCTCTCTAAGGTCACCCATGACCTCCTTCTTGACAAATCCAATGGCTCCTACTCCATTCTGATCCTCCTTGACCTCTCAGCTGCCTTTGACACTGTCAATCATCCCCTCCTCCTCCACACCTTATCTCACCTTGGCTTCACGGACTCCATCCTCTCCTGGTTCTCCTCTTATCTCTCTGGCCGGTCATTCTCGGTCTCCTGTGCAGGCGCCTCCTCCCCCTCCCATCCTTTAACTGTTAGAGTTCCTCAAGGGTCAGTTCTTGGCCCTCTTCTGTTCTCCATTTACACTCACTCCCTTGGTGAACTCATTCGCTTTCACGCCTTTGACTACCATCTCTATGCAGATGACACGCAGATCTACATCTCTGCCCCTGTCCTCTCACCTTCCCTTCAGGCTCACATCTCCTCCTGCCTCCAGAATGTCTCCACCTGGATGTCGGCCCGCCACCTAAAACTCAACATGAACAAGACTGAGCTCCTCATCTTCCCTCCCAAGCCCGGTCCTCTCCCAGATTTCCCTATCACCGTGGATGGCACGACCATCCTTCCCATCTCTCAGGCCCGCAGTCTCAGTGTCATCTTTGACTCGTCTCTCTCATTCACCCCACACATCCTATCTGTTACCAAGACCTGCCGCTCTCACCTTTACAATATCACCAAGATCCACCCTTTCCTCTCCACCCAAACGGCTACCTTACTGCTACAGGCTCTTGTTATATCCCGGCTAGACTACTGTGTCAGCCTTCTCTCTGATCTCCCTTCCTCCTCTCTCGCCCCACTCCAGTCTATTCTTCACTCCGCTGCCCGGCTCATCTTCCTGCAGAAACACTCTGGGCATGTCACTCCCCTTCTTAGACGCCTCCAGTGGTTGCCTATCAACCTCCGCTCCAAACAAAAACTCCTCACTCTAGGCTTCAAGGCTCTCCATCACCTTGCCCCTTCCTACCTCTCCTCCCTTCTCTCTTTTCACTGCCCACCCCGCACACTCCGCTCCTCTGCCACCCACCTCCTCACCATCCCTCGGTCTCGCCTATCCCACCATCGACCCCTGGGCCACATCCTCCTGCGGTCCTGGAATGCCCTCCCTCCTCACCTCCGCCAAACTAATTCTCTTCCCCTCTTCAAATCCCTACTTAAAACTGACCTCCTCCAAGAGGCCTTCCCAGATTGAGCTCCCCCCTTTTTCCCTCTGCTTCCTCTACCCCCCTTCACCTCTCCGCAGCTAAACCCTCTTCTCCCCCCTTCCCTTCCCTCTCCTCCTCCCCCTCTCCCATCCCACCCCCTCAGCACTGTACTCGTCCACTTGACTGTATATATCTTTACCACCCTATATATTTTGTTTATTTTGTTTAATGAGATGTACATCACACTGATTCTATCTAGTTGCCACTGTTTTTATGAGATGTTCTTCCCCTTGACTCTATTTATTGCCATTGTTCTTGTCTGCCTGTCTCCCCCGATTAGACTGTAAGCCCGTCAAACGGCAGGGACTGTCTCTAGCTGCTGCCGACTTGTTCATTCCAAGCGCTTAGTACAGTGCTCTGCACGTAGTAAGCGCTCAGTAAATACTATTGAATGAATGAATGAACTGTAAAGTCTTTGTGGGCAGGGAATATGCCTGTTTATTGTTTTACTGTACTCTCCCAAGTGCTTAGTACAGTGCTCTGCCCAGACTATATGCTCAATAAATATGACTGACTGACTAGGAGGAGAACCGAGAGGACAGTGTGACTTCAAGGCCTTCTTCCTTCCTTGACTATCTTCAACTGCTCACTCTGCTGCTGCTCACACATTGCTGCTCAATGGCTTCTCCCCAACTGCTTTCCAACATGCTTATGTATCTCCTATCCTAAAAGAACCCTCTCTTGACCCCAAGGCTCCTTCCTGTTTATCTCCCCATCTCTCTCCTACCATTTCTCTCCAAACTTCTTGAGTAAGTTGTTTACCCCTCTTGTCTTCACTTTCTATCCTCTAATTATCTTAGATTCCTTCCAATGTGGCTTCTACCCACCCTCTTCACTACACACAAACAGACCTGTTTAAGGGAATCAATAACCTTCCCCTCAGCAAATCTGATGGCTTCTATTCCATCCTAATCCTCCTAGACCTCACAGCTGCCTTTGACACTGTAGATCACCAGCTTCTGCTTGTAACTTTATAATAATAATGTTGGTATTTTTTTAAGCTTTTACTATGTGCAGAGCACTGTTCTAAGCACTGGGGTAGATACAGGGTAATCAGGTGGTCCCACGTGAAGCTTACAGTCTTAATCCCCATTTTATAGATGAGGTAACTGAGGCACAGAGAAGTTGAGTGTTTTGACCAAGGTCACACAGCTGACAAGTGGCAGAGCGGGGATTCGAATCCATGACCTCTGACTCCCAAGCCCGTGCTCTTTCCACTGAGCCATGCTGCTTCTCTATTGGAAGGTTATGGAATTGTATGGGAAAGAGACCTGTTGAGGAGGTTGTGGTCAAGTAGAAAAAATTCAGAATTGGTGTGGTTAGATACTGTGCAATTACTGGAGATTATAAAATCAAGTGTGTGCCCAAATTGGTAAGTGTGTGAGATGGGTAACTGGAGTAGAGGAGGAGTCAAAGGAGGTGAACATGGAAGGATCATTGGGGACATCCACATGAATATTGGATCAATTTATGGATGGAGAATGAGAGAAGGAATGTGAGAAAGGGATCAAAATTGTTCAGAAAGTTGGGGTGGGAGGGCGTTGGGGGATGGTAGATGACTATTAATTGGAGTAAGTAGTAAAAGGCAGATGATATAGGCTTCAAAGGAAGGGGAAAAGATGGATGAGGGAGGTGGGATGGTGTGAAAGCAGCATTGGGGAGCAAGAAAGAACACAACACCGCCCTCCACCACTCCCACCACTGGCCGTTTCCCAGTGAGTCTGGGGGAGTGGGAGACTATGAGGTCCCCTCTAGATAGAGAGGAGTGTTGACTATGTCAACTGGGGAGAGCTAGGTTTCAGTGATGGGAATGACCAGCAGGGATTGGGTCAGGAACAGGTAGGTGAGTAATGGAGGGAAGCTTGCCCATAATGGAGTGGGGGCTCCACAGACTCGTCCCCCGACCCTGGTCATCGCCTGCTTATTAACACTATTGTAGTGTGCCTTACTGTAGCATGTTGCTATATTTGCGATCTCGCTTTTTATTGTTTATTGTCATCAGACTTTGAAGTTGATCAGATCGCCCCTTAATCGAGTCTACCCCCGACCCTGATCATCACCCCTTTTATTAACACGACTATATTGTATCATACTGTATCATGTTGCTATATTAGCACTACTGTATTGTATCATATTGCTATATTACCGATTTCGTTTATTACTGTTTATTGTTGTCAGTGCTGCCACCCACCTCTCTGGCCTCGCCATGTCCCTCCTTCCCCCCTCCCCCCTCCCGCCCCTTCCTATCCTCCCCTTCCCCTTCCTCTCTCTCGCTCAGCTCTTTCCCGCTCTCTCCTCTGTCTCCTCCCCCCCTCCTCTCTCCCGCCCTAGAACCCCACTTTACCAGCGCTACCCCTCTTCCCCCTCCCCCTACTCTTCCCCCCACCAAACCCCCTCTTCACCCCCTCCCCCCTTCTCTCTTCCCCACCCATGCCCCCCCATCCCAGTCCTCTTGTCCCACCGCCACCCCTCATCCCCCTCTCCTCGTCCAGGGCCCCGCCACCTCCTTCCCATCCAAACCCTCCCCTCCCCCGCCCTTCCCCCCCTCCTCCCCTTGCACCCACAGCTACTTTCAAGTGTGGCCTCTGGAACCCCCGCTCTATTACAGGCAAGCTACCTTTCATCCATGACCTTTTCCTCTCCCGCTCTCTCCTCCTCCTCGCCCTTTCGGAAACGTGGCTCTCTCCCGAAGACACGGTCTCCGCCGCCGCTCTCTCCGGCGGAGGCCTCTCCTTCTCCCACTCCCCCAGACTCACCGGTAAGGGAGGAGGCGTCGGCTTCCTCCTCTCGCCCCGATGCCGCTTCCGCACTATCCCTCCTCCCCCCTCCCTCTCCTTCCCCTCCTTCGAAGCCCATATCATTCGCCTCTACCACCCACTCCAGTTACTTGTCGCCGTCATCTACCGCCCTCCCGGTCCCACCTCCGACTTCTTCAACCACCTTGACCCCTTTCTCACCTTCCTTCTCTCCTTCTCTCTGCCCACTCTGATCCTTGGAGACTTCAACATCCATACGGATGTACCCGACGACTCCTCTGCCGCCCGCCTGCTATCCCTCCTCGACTCTGCCGACCTCCTCCTCCACCATACCGCGCCCACTCACCGACTCGGTCACACCCTCGATCTCGTCATCTCCTACCGCTGCACTATCTCCTCCCTCACCAACTCTGAAATCCCTCTCTCTGACCATAACCTTCTCACCTGCCTCATCTCTCACACTCCCTCCCCCTGCAAATCTTCGCTACTGCCCCACAGAGACCTCCGCTCTCTCGATCCCATCCGTCTTTCCAATAGCATCTCTCCTCACCTCGCCGCCCTGTCCTCTCTTCCCACTCTCGACGAGCGGGTCTCCGCTCTCAACTCCACCCTCTCTACTCATCTCGACTCTCTCGCCCCCCTTTCCCTCCGCCGCTCTCGCTCCACTAACCCACAGCCCTGGATCACCTCCTCCGTCCGCCTCCTACGCTCCTATGCTCGAGCTGCTGAGCGCTGCTGGCGAAAGTCCAAGCACCAAGCCGACCTCACACACTTCAAATTTATCCTTTCCTGCCTTAACTCTGCCCTCTCCTCCGCCAGGCAAAGCTTCTTCTCCTCCCTCATCGACACCCATGCCCGTCACCCCCGCCGATTGTTCCGGACCTTTAACTCTCTCCTTAGGCCCCCTGTTCCTCCCCCTCCCCCATCTCTCACCCCCAATGATCTGGCCACCTATTTCCTCACGAAAATCAACACGATCAGGTCTGAGCTCCCCAAAGTCACCCCTCCGCCTCTCCCCTCCCCCCCACAAACCCCCTCCCCTACTTTCCCATCCTTCCCTGCAGTATCCTCAGAGGAGATCTCCTCCCTCCTCGCAAGTGCCACCCCCTCCACCTGCACCTCGGACCCCATTCCCTCTCACCTTCTTAAAACCATCGCCCCTGCCCTCCTCCCTTCCTTAACTTCTATTTTTAACCACTCAATCTCGAAGGGCTCCTTCCCCTCTGCCTTCAAACATGCCCAGGTCTCCCCCAGCCTAAAAAAACCCGCTCTTGACACCACTTCCCCCTCCAGTTATCGTCCTATCTCCCTACTACCCTTCCTTTCCAAAATCCTAGAACGAGTCGTCTACAATCGATGCCTAGAATTCCTTAACTCCCATTCTCTCCTAGACCCCCTGCAATCTGGCTTCCGTCCCCTCCACTCTACCGAGACTGCTCTCTCTAAGGTCACCCATGACCTCCTTCTTGCCAAATCCAATGGCTCCTACTCCATTCTGATCCTCCTTGACCTCTCTGCTGCCTTTGACACTGTCGACCATCCCCTCCTCCTCCATACCTTATCTCACCTTGGCTTCACGGACTCTGTCCTCTCCTGGTTCTCCTCTTACCTCTCTGGCCGATCATTCTCGGTCTCCTACGCTGGAGCCTCCTCCCCCTCCCATCCTTTAACTGTTAGAGTTCCTCAAGGGTCAGTTCTTGGCCCTCTTCTGTTCTCCATTTACACTCACTCCCTCGGTGAACTCATCCGCTCTCACGGCTTTGACTACCATCTCTACGCAGATCACACGCAGATCTACATCTCCGCCCCTGTCCTCTCCCCCTCCCTTCAGGCTTGCATCTCCTCCTGCCTCCGGGACGTCTCCACCTGGATGTCGGCCCGCCACCTAAAACTCAACATGAGCAAGACTGAGCTCCTCATCTTCCCTCCCAAACCCGGTCCGCTCCCAGACTTCTCTATCACCATGGATGGCACGACCATCCTTCCCGTCCCGCAGGCCCGCAATCTCGGTGTCATCCTTGACTCGTCCCTCTCGTTCACCCCACACATCCTATCCGTTACCAAGACCTGCCGGTTTCACCTCTACAATATCGCCAAGATCCGCCCTTTCTTCTCCACCCAAACGGCTACCTTACTATTACGGGCTCTCGTTATATCCCGGCTAGACTACTGTGTCAGCCTTTTCTCTGACCTCCCTTCCTCCTCTCTCGCCCCGCTCCGGTCTATTCTTCACTCCGCTGCCCGGCTCATCTTCCTGCAGAAACGATCTGGGCATGTCACTCCCCTTCTTAAACAACTCCAGTGGTTGCCTATCGACCTTCGCTCCAAACAAAAACTCCTCACTCTAGGCTTCAAGGCTCTCCATCACCTTGCCCCTTCCTACCTCTCCTCCCTTCTCTCTTTCTACCGCCCACCCCGCACGCTCCACTCCTCTGCCGCCCACCTCCTCACCGTCCCTCGGTCTCGCCTATCCCGCCGTCGACCCCTGGGCCACGTCCTCCCGTGGTCCTGGAACGCCCTCCCTCCTCACCTCCGCCAAACTGATTCTCTTTCCCTCTTCAAAACCCTACTTAAAAATCACCTCCTCCAAGAGGCGTTCCCAGACTGAGCTCCTCTTCCCCCTCTACTCCCTCTGCCATCCCCCCTTTACCTCTCCGCAGCTAAAGCCTCATTTTCCCCTTTTCCCTCTGCTCCTCCACCTCTCCCTTCCCATCCCCACAGCACTGTACTGGTCCGCTCAACTGTATATATTTTCGTTACCCTATTTATTTTGTTAATGAATTGTACATCGCCTTGATTCTATTTAGTTGCCATTGTTTTTACGAGATGTTCTTCCCCTTGACGCTGTTTAGTGCCACTGTTCTTGTCTGTCCGTCTCCCCCGATTAGACTGTAAGCCCGTCAAATGGCAGGGACTGTCTCTATCTGTTGCCGACTTGTTCATCCCAAGCGCTTAGTACAGTGCTCTGCACATAGTAAGCGCTCAATAAATACTATTGAATGAATGAATGTAACTGAGGCACAGAGAAATTAAGTGACTTTCCCAAAGTCATACAGCTGACAAGTGGTGGATCCAGTATTAGAACCCATGACCTCTGACTCCTAAGCCTGTGCTCTTGCCATTAGGCCATACTGCTTCTTGGCTTGTCCAGGGTTACACACTGTCAAAGTAGGAACTAGAACCCAGGTCTTAATCAATCAATTAATGGCATATATTGGTACATGTAAAAGTATAAGCACTTATTGTAGGTAGAGTATGAACAAAGCACTTGGTAAAGTACAGTACAATACAGTTGGTAAACATAATCCCTGCCTACAAGGATTTTATAGTCGACAGAATCTCCAATTCCTATATTTCATGCTTTTTCAACTATTCCAGACCTCCCTAAAGCATTTGTATTTAGCAAACTGGTCTTTATTGACTTTCTGCCCTCGGATACATGAGCAAAATATAGAAAGTCCAGACATTATTGTTATTGGAATCACTTGCATATTATGTTTATTTGCACTTAGGTTTATCTCACATTAATCAGGACTGGTATAAATTGTTCCCCAGATTCATTCATTCATTTGTATTTATTGAGTGCTAACTGTGTGCAGAGTACAGAACCAGAGAAGCAGCGTGGCTCAGTGGAAAGAGCCTGGGCTTTGGAGTCAGAGGTGATGAGTTCGAATCCCAGCTCTGCCACTTGTCAGCTGTGTGACTGTGGGCAAGTCACTTAACTTCTCTGTGCCTCAGTTCCCTCATCTGTAAAATGGGGATGAAAACTGTGAGCCCCACGTGGGACAACCTGATTCCCCTGTGTCTACCCCAGCGCTTAGAACAGTGCTCTGCACATAGTAAGCGCTTAACAAATACCAACATTATTATTATTATTATCACTTGGGAGAGGGCAACAGAGAAGCAGCGTGACTCAGTGGAAAGAGCCCGGGCTTGGGAGTCAAAGGTCATGGGTTCAAATGCCGGCTCAGCCACTTGTCAGCTGTGTGACTTTGGGCAAGTCACTTAACTTCTCTGTGCCTCAGTTACCCCATCTGTAAAATAGGGATTAAGACTGTGAGCCCCACGTGGACAACCTGATCACCTTGTATCCTCTCCATGCTTAGAAAAGTGCTTTGCAAATAGTAAGCGCTTAACAAATGCCATCATTATTATTTACAGATGAGGTAACTGAGGCCCAGAAAAGTTAAGTGACTTGCCTAAGATCCACAGCAGACAAATGGTGGAGCCGGTATTAGAATCCATGATCCTCTTACTTCCAGGCCTGTGCTCTATCCACTGGGCCATGCTGCTTCCTTGAATAATAATTATGGTATTTTGTTAAGCGCTTACTACATGCCTAGCACTGTTCTAAGCACTGAGGTAGCTTCAAGGTAATCAGCTTGTCCCACATGGGGCTCACAGTCTTAATCCCCATTTAACACATGAGCTAACTGAGGCGCAGAGAAGTCAAGTGGCTTGCCTAAGGTCACACAGCAGACAAGTGCAGAGCCGAGATTAAAACTCAAGTCCTGACTCCCAAACCCGTGCTCTTCCCACCACGCCACACTGCTTCTCTGTTGCCCTCTCCCAAGCGCTCGATTCAGTGTTCTGCACACAGTAGGCACTCAATAAATACAAATGAATCAATCTGTAGAGAAGCAGCGTGGCCCAGTGGAAAGAGCCCGGGCTTGGGAGTCAGAGGTCATGGGTCTAATCCTCTGCACATAGTAAGCGCTTAACAAATACCAATAATATTATTATTAGAGCCAGTGGCCTGTGGCAGGTTCCTCTAATAGCGGGTGACTGGACAGCTCCCGGCAGGGGGGGATTCCACAAGTAGTTTGCTGCCATTAGCGAGTCATTAAAGCGTCTGCAGGAGTGAATGGGCGAGCAGCCCTATGGAGTCCCTAGTTATTGATGGGGGGCTGTTGACATGGTTATCTCCGTAGCCAGTCGCCGTCCTGATTCTTTGGCGGTGTCCGGGTCCCGGTGTGCGGAGGGGTGGGCGATTGGCGATTCCTTCCTCGTGCAGGCCCAAATCCTCAGGGCACAGATGGAGAGAGGAGTGGGGATGAATAATAATAATAACGTCATTTGTTAAGTGCTTACTATATGCAAAGCATTGTTCTAAGCGCTGGGGGAGATACAAGCAGCGTGGCTCAGTGGAAAGAGCACGGGCTTTGGAGTCAGGGCTCATGAGTTTGAATCCCAGATCTGCCACTTGTCAGTTGTGTGACTGTGGGCAAGTCACTTAACTTCTCTGTGCCTCAGTTCCCTCATCTGTAAAATGGAGATTAAGACTGTGAGCCCCACGTGGGACAACCTGATTCCCCTGCGCTTAGAACAGTGCTCTGCACATAGTAAGCGCTTAACAAATAGCAACATTATTTATTATTTATACAAGGTGATCAGGTTGTCCCACGTGGGGCTCACAGTCTTAATAGCCATTTACAGATGAGGCAACTGGGGCCCAGAGAAGCTAACTGAGTCGCCCAAAGTCACACAGCTGACAAGTGATAGAGCCGGGATTAGAGCCCATGACTTCTAACTCCTAAACCCGGACTCTTTCTACTGAGCCACCAAGGGGCTAGCGTCCCCTCCGTCGTCACAGTGCTAGGCCCCCGATGCCTGGGGGCTGCGAGGACGCTGGGGAGCCGGGCTGTCTTTTCCCCGGGCAGTCCCTCCCTCCCTCCTATGGGCAGGACTGGTGGGTGGCGGGGAAGGAGACCACCCTTCACTTCACTTCGTCCTCGGGCACAAAGTGCAGTGGGCAACACTTCTCTGGGGCATGATCCCAGGCCTTTGGGCTAAGGGGAAGAGGAACGGGGAAGGGGCCCTCCCCTTTATTCAGTTTCTGACCTTGGTTTGCCGAGTGGGTGCTTGGGTGGTCGCGGTCCTTCTGTTTGGGAGATCTTGGGTCAATGTGAGGGCTAGTGATTAGGATGGAGTCAAAGCCCTTTGATTTGGCAAGGTCATTAGTGACCTTTTGAGAGGGCAGTTTGATAAGGCAAAAGCCAGCCTGGAGGGGGTCAAGAAGATAATAATAATGTTGGTCTTTGTTAAGCGCTTACTATGTGCAGAGCATTGTTCCAGGCGCTGGGGTAGATACAGGGTAATGAGGTTGTCCCACTTGAGGCTCACAGTTAATCCCCATTTTACAGATGAGGTAACTGAGGCACAGAGAAGTTGAGTGTCTTGCCCAAGGTCACACAGCTGACAAGTGGCAGAGCCGGAATTCGAACCCATGACCTCTGGTTCCCAAAGATAACTGGGGGTGTACTGGACGATTCATTCATTCATTCATTCATTCATTCAACAGTATTTATTGAGCGCTTACTATGTGCAGAGCACTGTACTAAGCGCTTGGAATGTACAAATTGGCAACAGATAGAGACAGTCCCTGTCCTTTAACAGACTTACAGCCTAATCAGGGGAGAGAGGCAGACAAGAACAGTGGCAATAAACAGAGTCAAGGGGAAAAACATCTCATAAAAACAATGGCAAATAAATAGAATCAGGGTGATGCGCATCTCATTAAACAAAATAAATAGGGTGATGAAGATATATACAGTCTATATATACAGTCTATATATACAGTCTATATATACAGTCTATATGTACAGATGAGTACAGTGCTGAGGGGGTGAGTTGGGAAGGGGGAGGAGGAGAGGGAAAGGGGGGGAGAAGAGGGTTTAGCTGCGGAGAGGTGAAGGGTGGAGGTAGAGGCAGCAGAGGGAAAAAGGGGGGAGCTCAGTCTAGGAAGGCCTCTTGGAGGAGGTGAGCTTTAAGTAGGGATTTGAAGAGGGAAGAGAATTAGATTGTCAGAGGTGAGGGAGGGCCGCGGGAGGATGTGGCCCAGGGGTTGACGGCAGGATAGGCGAGACCGAGGGACGGTGAGGAGGTGGGCAGCAGAGGAGCGGAGCCTGCGGGGTGGGCTGTAGAGAGAGAAGGGAGGAGAGGTAGGAAGGGGCAAGGTGATGGAAAGCCTTGAAGCCTACAGTGAGAAGTTTTTGTTTTGTGTGGAGGCTGATAGGCAACCACTGGAGGTTTTTAAGAAGGGGAGTGACATGCCCAGAGCGTTTCTGCAGGAAGATGAGCCGGGCAGCGGAGTGAAGAATAGACTAGAGCAGGGTGAGAGAGGAGGAAGGGAGATCAGAGAGAAGGCTGACACAGTAGTCTAGCCGGGATATTACGAGAGCCTGTAGCAGTAAGGTAGCCATTTGGGTGGAGAGGAAAGGGTGGATCTTGGCGCTATTATAAAGGTGAGACCGGCAGGTCTTGGTAACGGATAGGATGTGTGGGGTGAATGAGAGAGATGAGTCAAGGATGACACCGAGATTGCGGGCCTGAGAGACGGGAAAGATGGTCGTACCATCCATGGTGATAGAGAAATGTGGGAGAGGACCGGGCTTGGGAGGGAAGATGAGGAGCTCAGTTTTGGTCATGTTGAATTTTAGGTGGCGGGTAGACATCCAGGTGGAGACGTCCTGGCAGGAGGAGATGCGAGCCTGAAGGGAGGGGGAGAGGATGGGGCGGAGATGTAGATCTGCGTGTCATCTGCATATAGATGGTAGTCGAAGGCGTGAGAGCGAATAAGTTCACCAAGGGAGTGAGTGTAAATGGAGAACAGAAGAGGGCCAAAAACTGACCCTTGAGGAACTCCAACAGTTAAAGGATGTGAAGGGGAGGAGGTTCCTGCGAAGGAGACAGAGAATGACCGGCCAGAGAGATAAGAGAACCAGGAGAGGACGGAGTCGGTGAAGCCAAGGTGAGATAAGATGCAGAGGAGAAGGGGATGGTCAGCAGTATCAAAGGCAGCTGAGAGGTCAAGGAGGATTAGAATGGAGTAGGAGCCATTAGATTTGGCAAGAAGGAGCCATGACCTTAGAGAGAGGAGTCTCGATAGAGTGGAGGGGACGGAAGCCAGATTGGAGGGGGTCCAGGAGAGGATGGGAGTTAAGGAATTCTAAACAGCGAGTGTAGACGACTCGTTTAGGATTTTGGAGAGGAAGGGTAGTAGGGAGATAGGGCAAAAACTGGAAGGGGAAGTGGGGTCAAGAGAAGGTTTTTTTTAGGATGGGAGAGACATGGGCATGTTTGAAGGCAGAGAGGAAGGAGCCATTGGAGATTTACCATACTGTCTCTGTTCTGTCTCCTTCCCATATTGTACTAGGCAGTTGACCATCCTTTCTCTGTTCTATCTTCTTCCAGTATTGTACTACACATACTGTCTTGGTTTAATCTCCTTCCTGTGGTAGATCAATCAGTTAAATTTGGGTAACGATGTGTCAATTACATTACCTTATGCAGAACACTCCTAAGGACTGGTTCTGATTGAAGGGTGGAGTATGCAACTCAAGAGGATTAGGTGGGATTTTGGGTGTGCACTGGAAGAGTTGCGGTCGAGTGGAATGCATAAATGCTTGCAAATAAAGGTACCAGGTTCGGGATGGTTCGTGGCTGTTGGTCACTCATAGCCCGCCTGGGTAAACGGGTGGCAGCCACTTTCCACCCTTTCCTAGTCTCTCGGCTTGCTCTTTTGAGTCTGTTCATTTCTACACCACGGTCACGAAACCCTCTCATGCGATTGGAAGATCAGAGTCATTTCTCTGACAAAAATACGTAACAGTTTTGGCGACCACGAAGGGACCTTGTGCTCAGGATTGGACAGACTAGGTCGAGAATCTCCGGAAACCAGGTGCCCAAGCACGCTCAAAGGAAAACTGTAAGTAAGTCCGCTTTTAGGGTCCGGACACTCCTTCCTTGAGATCTCTCGAGCCTAATTTGGAGTGCCTGCGGGTTGAGCAGAGAAGCAGCTAGGATTCTCTCTTTCACAGAGAGGGCACTTCTCCAGATTTGGATAAGGGGATCACCCTAGGAGACGTCCTAGGGGACTCTGGGAGACATCCCAGAGGGTCTTTCCTGGTTGAAGGAAAGGGGCTTCCCAGTATAGGGAAGGGTGGTGTCTCATCAGTTTAGGGATGACACCTGTATTCAAAAATTCTCCAATCCTGGCATCAAGATCATTTTCCGTTAAAAAAAAAGAAAAAGGAATGACAAAAAAGCAATTGAGATGGTGCCATGACTCATCGGCAGGGTCTCAATTTTTGGCCAGAAGGGCGTACTTTTGATCCTAAGGCCCTGCAGACTTTACGTGAAATTCTGATCTACTCAAGACCTGATGAGATGTGTTAATTGGTATTGTTATGCAAAATTGCCTGAGGGATTGCCTGCGCCCATGAAAACCCAAGATAAACCCCCCCCTTACCAAAATTAATGCGAACGCGCCAGAGAAGGCAGATGTTGAGCATCCCTTGATAGACCTAAATTGTGGTCAGTCCTCGGCAGTCCCGATAAAACCCCCAGACTGCCCAGCCCACGGACCTTTCTTATATCCACCTCTGCCGGTCTCCCCTCCCCGGCTACTGCCAGTTTATGGAGCCCTTTCCACCCTCTCGACTGGTAACGCCCTTCTAGCCCATTGTAAACTTCAGGCCACGCTTAAATGTGAGGAGGAGGGAATCAGGCTAACTATTGGGAATCTCCTTGGTAAACCGGACCTGCTGAGCCAAAGGAGCCGAGGCTCCCTGATAGCTGTTACTGAAGTCCACGTGGAAACTGATGACCCCATTTTGCTTACTTTGCCACCAAGCCTTTGGAGCTCAGGCCCATCAGACATGGGTTTCCTCCGGGGAACTGAACCGGTTAAGATCTATACCCTGCTCCATACGTTTCCTCCCTGTGTCCGGCAGTATCCTATGTCACCTGAGGGCCGTGCAGGGTTGGACCCAATTATCTCTGAGTTCTTGGAAAACAAAATCCTTGTTGAGTGCAGTTCTCCCTGTAATACTCCAGCATTGCCAGTAGGTAAGCCAGGGAACCCCCCGACTTACCATTTCATATAGGACCTGCAGGTCATTAATGCTTATGTCACACCTATTCATGTGGTCACCCAATACTTCCTGCAAGTGCCTTTAGAGTTGTTTGTTTACAGACTCACCAGAATACCCACTATGGAGCCAGTACCTTGGCTGCCGCAGTTTTACATCACTGGTTTACTCCTGGTATCCATCCTGTAACCAAACGATTGATGTTGGCCTATCCCATCTGCCAGAGCTTTAATGCCAACCGATCCCAGGCCCTTCCCCGGGGTGGCCAAGCCTGGATTTACCACTTCTATGAGGGACTCCAGATAGATTACATTACCCTTCCTAGGTCTGAAGGTACCGCTATATTCTGACCATTGTCGACCACCTTACAGGTTAGTTAGAGGCATTTCTGGCCCGGTACGCAACTGCTGCATTTGTTGCTAAGGTGTTGTTATGGGAGGTTATTCCGCGATTTGGGCCCCCTTCTGTCATTGATTCGGATCAAGGTTCCCATTTTACCGAGTCCATTTTGTCTGAGGTCTATCACTGTCTAGGTATTGAGTGGAACCTGCACACTCCCTACCATCCTCAGAGCTCAGGAAAGTTGAAGGGCTAATCGGGAGTTAAAAACTATGTTAGGGAAATTGTGTATGGAGACACATTTAAAGTGGCCTCAGGTCATCCCCATTGCACTGTTACGATTGTGTTCCCGCCCTCAAGGGGACTTGAAGATCTCCCCATATGAGTTTCTGTTTGGTTGCCCCTCTTCTGCTGGGGAGGTCCCAAGACCGGATCAGTCTATCACTAATGGAAGGTGATGAAACCCTGGCAAAGTACTTAGTCTCCCTGTAGCTGGAATTGAACACCCTCTAGTGAGACACCATCATCTGGTACCCTTAGACGGTCAAGCCAGCGGTCACGGACAGTTCTCCGGGCGAGTGACCTGCAGACAGTGGAACTGACACCACGGAGAATCAACAACCCCACACTCCAATTCCTGCTCTATGTCTCAGATGATCCTCGACTGGATGGACAATCACGTGAGACTCAGGAGGCCTTTGGCCACCATTACTGGAATGATCTGTGATCCTGTGGTGGTTAGCTCACCTAGGAGCAAATGGGGGATTGTACTGGACGATTTACCATACTGTCTCTGTTCTGTCTCCTTCCCATATTGTACTAAGCAATTGACCATCCTGTCTCCATTCTATCTTCTTCCAATATTGTACTAGACATCCTGTCTCTGTTTAATCTCCTTCCTGTGGTAGATCAATCGTTAAATTTGGGTAATGATGTGTCAATTACATTAACTTATACAGACCACTCCTAAGGACTAGTTCTGATTGAAGGGTGGAGTACGGGCAACTCAAGAGGATTGGGTAGGATTTTGGGTGCTCGCTGGAAGAGTTGCGGTCGAGTGGAACGCGGAAATGCTTGCAAATAAAGATAGCGGGGTTGGAACAGCTCTTGGCTGTTTGTCACTCGTAGCCCACCGGGTGAACGGGCGGCAGCCACTTTCCACCCTTGCCTGCTCTCTCGGCTCACTGTCTTGAGTCTATTCATTTCTACACCAAGGTCATGAAACCCTCTCATGCGATTGCGAGATCAGAGTCGTTTCTCTGACAAAACTCCATAACAGAGACAAGGAAGCAGATGCAGTGGGTGCAGACAACTCACTGGAGAAGTTTGAAGGGAATATTAGGAGGAAGATGGGAAAGGATAGAATAAAAGGAAGAGAACTAAAGGAGCGGGACTGGAGACAAAAGCAGTAAGGAAACCAAATATAGTCCCACATGCCCTTTAGAAAATAGAATATGACAATGGGGACAGATTTTAGACTAATACATTTTCATTAAAAATTAGTGCTTTCATCTACTAGCTTTTCAAAATTGCAATGAGAGTAACAATTACAAAATGTTAGAGGTGATAGCAATAATAGTAATAGTAGTAGTAGTTCCAGTAGTAATAAAAGTAACAAATAGTATTTATTGAGCACTTACTATATGACAATAATAATAGTTATGGGATTTGTTAAGTACTTACCATGTGCTAGGCACTCTACTAAGCACTGGCGTGGATATGAACAAATCGAGTTGGACACAGTCCCTTGTCCTATGTGGGATCATAGTCTCAATCGCGATTTTACAGATGAGGTACCTGAGGCACAGAGAAGTTAAGTGAGTTGTCCAAGGTTACACAGCAGGAAAGTGGTGGAACCGGGATTGGAACCTTCTGATCCCCCCACTGACTTCCAGTACTGACAAGCACTCTTCTGAGCACTTGGAAACAATATATAGGTAAGAATTAGACATGGTCCTTGGTCCTCAGGTGAGTATGGGTTGTATGTAGTACTAGCAGTATAATAGGGAGAAGTAGGAGGGATAGAAGTAGTACCATTTACTTGGGTGGTATGCCATAATAGACATTTGGGAATTACAGAATACTCAAATATTCTAATGAAAGTACAAAGGGGAATATAAGGAGATGTAAAAATTAAGCTATGTAAGTAAAAAACAAGTCAAATTCATGTTGTAGCTGTAAAGTGAGTGAGGAAAAATGCATCAGGAGGAATGGAGGAAGGGAAATTTTAAGCTCACCTAGAGCACAGTAAATGCTAGTAAATTATTTTGATTGACTGATTGATTGATTTGCTTCCTTTAGTTCCAAAGCTCCTTGATGTCAGAGATTTTGTCTTTTATGTTGAGGACAATGAGGTATAGACTATTACGTCAATTGAAAAATGTCCCAACTCCCAGGCTTGCAAACCTTTTATAATTTTTTCCAGCCTCTTCAGTTTGGGAGAGTAGAGAGAAGTGGGGAGGGAGATATAGAAAGATATATAGATAGAGAGAGATACCCAACTACCTGAGCCATTCATATTGCAAGTCCTACAGTGCAGTAAAACCAACTGGAGCACAAGCTGCCATGGAAATTCAAGAATTTGAGGCTAATGAGAGCAGCTGGGAGTCAGTGTAAGATTGTCTGACTCAGGCAGTACAATTCCATTTCCAGGAGACTTTCTGTACATTTTTCAAAATTTCTTAGAACAGCCTACGAAATCCAGGACTATATTGATGAAATCAACCCAGCTATGTGCCAATTTTCCATCTATTGATGTTTCCTTTGGAATCATGAGGTTTCTAAACCATTTCTTCAATGAGACATATTTGCTGAATTCATAAGTGAATGAAAATTATGCTTTTGTTTACTGTTCATATTCAAAGGTTCTGACCAGTGATGAAGAGGGGAAAATTCCATGGTTGAGTGAATTCATCCAATGTGCAACAGATATGTGTCCTGAAGTTACCTTCCCATAGATAAGGGGGCATGCAACTAATCCCTATTTGAGCTAAATAACTTCATTTTTTTCTGGTTAAATTGGATCAATTAAATAACCTTATTTTTGAAAGCCAGTCTTAGAGAGCCACATCTGTTTGAAAATCACAGGCTAGACACTTCATTACCACAACGTGTCACACCCACTTATGTCAATATGTCACAGTGCTGAGCAAAATCACAGTATTTAGTTCTACTTTTAAAACTTTGTGTGAGGGAAGAAGATATCTTATTTTTAATCATTTTAATTACTTATCTAGCAAAAAATTCCATTGTTATTTATGACTCATTCCTTCTGCATTCATTTATTAGTGGGTAGTTTAAGAAGGACATTGTCATTTTTATATATCCTCATTTGTATGCACACCTGAATACACACAGGTATATAGATTTATTAGTGATGCTATTGATGGTGAATTTGGTCCATTTGTGTGGTGTGGCTGAAGGAGTCATTATGTCACCTGTAGTTTCTACCCCAGCAATGAAAAAGATTGTTTTCTGTTGAGCTGGTGTATTTGCTGTTTGCCATGGCTTGTGTTTAGGGCCATTTTCACATGTTAAACCTGAACAGGCACATCATCAATAGATTAGCAGTATTTATTGAGTGTTTACTATGTGCAGAGCAGGGTACTTAGCACTTTGGAGAGTGCAGTACAATAGAGTTAGCAGACACATTCCTCCCCACAGTGAGTTTACGGCCTAGAAGTGGAGACAGGCATGCTAATATAAATAAAATAAGGTAGAAATGCAATTGAAAATTTGAAATATTTGCAATGAGATTTTTTTCTAATTTTATATTCAGAACTTGTATAGTAATTTTGAGAGGTGTAAGATTTAAATTGTTAGAGGATGGAACGAATCGGGATTTTTACCATTATATTTTTGACAATTTGATTTAATATTCCTAATATATATTACTTGGATATATATTTTCCCTTTATTTCTGGTATTTTTATTTTATATGCTCCTCATTGGTCTACCTTGCTTCCTGCCACTGATTCCCTCAACTTTTCATTGTTGCCTCTGAATACAAGGGCCAGGAAGGGAAGTCAATAGCTCTGAAGCATTGAGGGGATTAGGGAATAGTTTACTCCAAACTCCAAAAGAATAGTTTACTTTCACACACATTTTTGCAAACTGTTCTGTATGCATCATTATGTCACTCATAGTGACATATGCTTTGCCCCCTCAAACCTTACCTTTCTGCTTTCATAATATAACCTAGCCTGTACACTTCACTCCTCTAATGACAACCTCTGTACTTGCTTGATCTTGTATGTCTCACCACTAACCTCCCCTCCCCATGTCCTGTCTCTGGCCTGGAACACCCTCCAGTCTCCCCATCTTCAAAGATTTATTAAAACACATCTCCAAGAGGCCTTCCCCGACTAAACCCTCATTTCCTCTTTTCCCTCTCCCTCTCTGTCACCCTTGCACTTGGATTTGCACCCTTTATTCACTCCTACTTTAGCCTTCCCCTCTCAGGGTTGCAGCTGAAGAGTTACCAATACTCTACCAGTCTCAGCTACAGGAGAGTCAACAGAGTCATACTCATTACATTCCTAGCTTGGGTAGTGGCTAGCGAGTGGAAGGCAATCTGCTACATGTCAAAACTTATCTGTGCTGGGCAGCAGCAGCATGGGAGAGATTCGAGGGTGGACATTCATGTTTACTGTGTGGAAAGTGATAGTAAACCACTTTCATATGTTTATCAAGAAAACGCTTTGGATACACTACCAGAACGATTGCAGGTGGAGGTGGATGTTCTGGGAGAGATTTGACCGTGGAGTCACTATGGGTCGGAGATAACTCAACAGCATAAGGCAAGACAAAATTTCAACCTCACAGCCCTTATGTACATATCTGTACTTTTTAAATTTATATTGTCTGTCTCCCCCTCGAGATTCTAAGCTAGCTGTGGATAGGAAACGTATCCACCAACTCTGTTACATTGTTCTCTCCAATGTGCTTAATACAGTGCTCTGCATACAGTAAGCACTCAATAAATATGATTGATTGATTGGTCTAATGTCTGGAATCTGCAAGTGCTGTCACTTACCATCTAAGGGACAGAGCTGCATATTTTTCCCCTCTTGGGGCAGCCAAATGCCTATAACCAGCTTTGCTGATGCTGTTTCCAATTTTACCTTTATCTCAAAAGCTTCTAAAAGCATTTACACACCAGGCTATCAATCTGTCAGAGTTCTCTCCCAGTATTTAGCTTTTCTGCTTCAGTTGCACTGTGTTTGGCATACTCTAATGGTTTGGTTATCTAATAGTCATCTATTGCCTCCCACTCACAAATTGTGTTCAGGTGAGGATAGTCCTGATGCTGGTAAGTTGATTTTGTTTCAGACCTTGTGTAATCCTGTTATTGAGCACCTCCAGGATGCAGGGCTCATTGAACTTCTCAAGGCATTGGGTGTCTTTTTTTTTTAAATGCCATTTGGTAAACACTTATTATGTGCCTGTTCTAAGTGCTGGAGATGATACAAGCTAATCATGTTGGACACGGCCAATGCCCAACGAAGGGCTCACAGTCTTAATCCCCATTTTATAAATAAGGTAACAGAGCCACAAAGAAGTTCAGTGGTTAGCCCATGGTCACACAGCAGACATGTGGTGGAGACAGATTAGAAGCCAGATCCTTTGATTCCCAGGCCCATGCTCTTTCCACTAGATCTTGCTGCTTCACAACATCTTCTATGGAGTATTCAGGCTTCAGAACCATATGCTCTTTGGTCCTTCAGTTTAGTATGAAGCTTGATGCTTTTTCATTCTCATTCTATTTCTGGGTGTCTTTCCAAGACATTCTGGCAATCTTGATTGAGTTTTCTTCTTTTTCTTTCAGAGCATCATTGCACAGTGCAAAGCAGTGTGCATAGTCATCAAAGAAGACTGTCAGATCTGTGTGTGTGTATGATTTTCTTGATCCATGATTCTCTTCAGGGATATCACTGATTTATGGTGCTGTGCTTAAATTAATGGAATTTATTGTGCACTTATGTGTAGAGAGGTATACTAAGTGCTTGGGAGAATACAATACAATAAAGTTGGCAGACACATTCCCTATCCACAATGAGTTAAGTCATTTGATATATCTGAAATATAGTCTCACAGTCTTTTCCACAGTGCAGTTCAGTAAACCATTATACATATGATAATATATTTTGTGATGGATCCCAGAGAATAACAACCCACTGATAATATCAAATCGCTGGTGGATAAAAACAAAGTTATCTTATAATTACAAAACTACCAAATTTGTTTTGAGGAAGATATTAGCTCAGTGTTTAAACATCAATTATCCTACAGGCCACTGAAAGGAGATGCAGAAAGAAAATAGAAGAAGCTCAGCTGAGCTTTGGAGAAAATTTATAAATTAGCAAGAACTATCCAAACAACAGAAACATTGTTGTGGGTTGGAAGAAATAGACATTGTTAAAACTAGTAGAGGATTTCTTTTAAAATGTTGATGAAAAGTAACAGTAGAATGTTGAAGACTCTATAAGAGAGATCTGCCTCTAAAAGGGGAACGGTGAGAGTGTTGCCTGTAACAGAAAACCTTCCTCAGTCCTGCTGGAAACAAGATTCAGCAATAAAAAAAATGGTAGGGTAGCTGCCAAGTAACAGGTGAGACGAAGGCATGGTTGCATCCCTGCCGTGTTTGCTGCAGCTGATATCCTGCTCCCAAGGCCATTCTGACTTTTCTGGAGATCGTGGAAGAAATGGTGTTTAAAGTCAGTCATCAGAATGGAAAATAATCATGGTGGAGATAGATGTTCAGTTGGGAAATTGCTTCTTGTAAACCGTGGCATTCCTTACCACCTGCTGATGCACCTCTCTGCTACTAGCTGCTGGTTCTTGCAATTTGCCATGAGGGAACTGAGGCCCAGATAAGTTAATAATAATAATAAATTATGGTATTTGGTAAGCACTTACTATGTGCCAAGCATTTTTTTAAGTGCTGGGGTAGAAGCAGCGTGGCTCAGTGGAAAGAGAACGGGCTTTGGAGTCATAGGTCATGGGTTCGAATCCCGGGTCTGCCACTTGTCAGCTGTGTGACTGTGGGCAAGTCACTTAACTTCTCTGTGCCTCAGTTACCTCATCTGTAAAATGGGGATTAAGAGTGTGAGCCCCACGTGGGACAACCTGATTCCCCTGTGTCTACCCCAGCGCTTAGAACAGTGCTCTGCACATAGTAAGTGCTTAACAAATGTCGGCCCGCCACCTAAAACTCAACATGAGCAAGACTGAGCTCCTCATCTTCCCTCCCAAACCCGGTCCTCTCCCAGACTTCTCTATCACCGTGGATGGCACGACCATCCTTCCCGTCTCTCAGGCCCGCAATCTCGGTGTCATCCTTGACTCGTCCCTCTCGTTCACCCCACACATCCTATCCGTTACCAAGACCTGCCGGTTTCACCTCTACAGTATCGCCAAGATCCGCCCTTTCCTCTCCACCCAAACGGCTACCTTACTGTTACAGCCTCTCGTTATATCCCGGCTAGACTACTGTGTCAGCCTTCTCTCTGACCTCCCTTCCTCCTCTCTCGCCCCACTCCAGTCTATTCTTCACTCCACTGCCCGGCTCATCTTCCTGCAGAAACGATCTGGGCATGTCACTCTCCTTCTTAAACAACTCCAGTGGTTGCCTATCGACCTCCGCTCCAAACAAAAACTCCTCACTCTAGGCTTCAAGGCTCTCCATCACCTTGCCCCTTCCTACCTCTCCTCCCTCCTCTCTTTCTACCACCCACCCCGCACGCTCCGCTCCTCTGCCGCCCACCTCCTCACCATCCCTCGGTCTCGCCTATCCCGCCGTCGACCCCTGGGTCACGTCCTCCCGCGGTCCTGGAACGCCCTCCCTCCTCACCTCCGCCAAACTGATTCTCTTTCCCTCTTCAAAACCCTACTTAAAACTCACCTCCTCCAAGAGGCGTTCCCAGACTGAGCTCCTCTTCTCCCTCTACTCCCTCTGCCATCCCCCCTTTACCTCTCCGCAGCTAAACCCTCTTTTTCACCTTTTCCCTCTGCTCCTCCACCTCTCCCTTCCCATCCCCACAGCACTGTACTCGTCCGCTCAACTGTATATATTTTCGTTACCCTATTTATTTTGTTAATGAATTGTACATCGCCTTGATTCTATTTAGTTGCCATTGTTTTTACGAGATGTTCTTCCCCTTCACTCTATTTATTGCCATTGTTCTTGTCTGTCCGTCTCCCCCGATTAGACTGTAAGCCCGTCAAAGGGCAGGGATTGTCTCTTTCTGTTGCCGACTTGTTCATCCCAAGCGCTTAGTACAGTGCTCTGCATATAGTAAGCGCTCAATAAATACTATTGAATGAATTAATGAACAAATACCAACATTATTATTATTATTACAAGGTAATCAGGTTGGACACTGTCCCTGACCCACATGGGGCTCACAGTGAAGTCAAGTGAAGTTACTTGCCCAAGGTCACAGAGAAGAAAGTAGTGGAGCCAGAATTAGAACCCAGGTTTTCTGACTCTGGGGCCCATGTTCTTTCCACTAAACCACACTATTTCTAAGAAAACTTTGAGATAATACATTTATGGTACCTGAAACTATAAGTAGACTATAGAATTCCCTCTATTTATGATGCTAATTTGAGTACTTGGACTTCTTTTAGAATATGTATTTTTCTCTATTATATTTCAATTTAAATTATATTTATGAGAATCTTTGATCAAATATGAAAACATAGAATTAACTAACTTCGATTTTGTCCCAAATTCATGGCCTACTCATTTTCAGAGCTAAATAGAAGTGAACTATCCTAAATATGAAAAGCCATTTCTCAACCAAAAATAGGAAAAAAAACAGATCAATCCACTGATGACCGTAAACCGGATAAAGCTAAAATGCCTTTGGTTAGAGAACAAATTCAATGTATTTTCTTCTTGGGAACAAAGTGCATTTGTTGGGAACAGTTTGTCATTCCCTGCCTTCTGCTGGACCCATGAAAATAATGACCCAGGATTTCCACAGTGTCCAAGTAATTCCCTTGTAGTGATGTATTTCTCTACAGTTCTTATTCAGTAAAAGGAAATTAAAAAAAGGATACAAATTGTGGTTTGTGGGAAGAGACCTTTTCTTCTCTATTGAACTCTCCCAAGTGCTCAGTATAGTGCTGTGCAGACTAACATTAGCTTATTTCAGCTTTTTTTGTAGTGTGCTGCTATTTTTCTTATCACCTCAAATTGAAAGAAAACAAGCTTTGATATAGTTTGTTGTTTTTCTTTTGAGAACAACTGCTTTCTTAAAATACATTGTCTTGCAGGCCTTAGTTGCTAGGAGCTGATAATGCTGTTTTCTTCTTATTTTAAGTGGTATTTTTTAAATGCTTACTATGTGCTGGACACTGTTCTAAGCGCTGGGGTACATACAAGCTAATCAGGCTGGACACAGACCCTGTCCCACAATCTTCTCATTTTACAGTTGAGGGAACTGAGACCCAGAGAAATAAAGTGATTTACCAAAGGTCACACAGCAGACAGATGTAGAACTGGGAGGAGAACCCATGTCCTTCTGATGCCCAGATCGGGGTATATATCCACTAGGTCATGCTGCTTCTTCTGTGTTCCTTTCACATGATAAGGGAAGATTCATTGAAGTGTTTGTATTCCAAATCGTAGATCTTCACTGAAATTTACTCATTATTAATTATCAGCATGCATCAAAGTGCAATGAATTTTAGAATATTACTGGAAAATTATTTATGAAATGACATGGCTTTGGCATTTGAGAAAATGTGATTGTTTGGTGATTAGAAATAGGATAGGAATGGTCTTTATTGAGTGGAAATAATGGAAATATTAAGGGTGGGAAAAGCATCATTCCCAGTTACCCACCTCTTTTTTTCTCAGAAGCACATGGTCTAGGAAGACTCTGAAGATCTTTTCATTAGATTTGGAATAGAAATTCTGTGGCTATTTCATAGTGCTCTGAATCTACTTGAGCTCCAAATATATTTTCTTGATTTTCAAATAAGAACATTTTTAATTATGATTTATTTAGAATAATAATTTTATCTGTCACATAATAATGATAATAATAATATTTATGGTATCAGTTAAGTACTTGTGATGTGCCAAGCACTGTTCCACATGCTGCAATAGACATAAGATAATCAGATCAGATATAGTCCCTTTACCACATGGTGTTCAAAGTCTAAGTGAGAGGGAGCACAGGTTTTGACTATACATTTTAAAGAGGAAGAAACAGGCACAGAGTAGTTAACTGACTTGCTCAAGTTTACATGTCAGGTTTGTGGTAGAGCTGGGATTAGAACCCAGGTCCCTGGACTCTCATGCTCTTTTGACTAGGCCATAGTGCTTCTTATGTTCCTTACCTTACGAGGTTGCTTGGTGAATGTCATCCTATTCAATAGGTAACATATGCTAGAATTCTGTTCTGCTTTCGGGAATTGCCCCTGATGACTTTTGAACAGGTCTCAACTGTCAACTATACATATTTAATACCCAAGAAACCTAAAATGATTTTAGTATTTCCCTCATTAAACTCACATATTCAATCTGTATACGTATTGTGGCAGTTCTATCTTCACAACATCTCTGAATCAACCCTTTTCTCTCCATCTAGACTGTTACCATGCTGACCCAAGCACTTATCATTGAATGAATGAATTAATGAATATTTATTGAGTGCTTACTGTGTGCAGAGTACTGTATTAATAATAATAATGATGATGGTATTTGTTAAGTGCTTACTAGGTGCCAGGCACTGTACTAAACCCTGGGATCATCATCATCATCCTTGCCTACTGTGCTGTTCCTCCCTTTCCCATTCATCATCCTCCAAATCCTTTTCTTCCTTTTTTCTTTTAGTATAATATTCTCAAGCCTTCTGGTCGAAGCCAGTCCCTGGCATTTTTATTCCTTCTCAGTAGTCCCACTGTGCCCTTCTCAGGATCTCACCTGGAGAGTTTCCAGTACTCTACCAGTCTCAGTTACAGGGGGGAGAGTCAAGCAGAGGCATACCCATTCCATTCCTGGCTTGGGCAGTGACTAGTGAGTGGAAGGCAATCTGCTATAAGCCAAAATTCACCTGTATTTGGCAGCAGCGGTAAGGACATAGACTCATGTTTACTGCATGGAAGAAGACAGCAGTAAACCACTTCTGTATTTTTACAAAAAAGCTCATTGGTTACACTACCACAATGATTGCAGATGGAGGTGGGGTATTCTGGGAGAGAAGTGTCCATGGAGTTGCTATGGATTGGAGATGACTCAGCATAAGACAAGTCCCTTTGTCTTCTGGTGCTGTCTTTGAATATCCACAGCTCTACATATCATTTGGGGTTTTGCTTCCTTGTGTCTTGAAAGTTTCTTTGATCCATCTTGATTGTATTTCCCCAGTTCAAGACACTGTAAAGCTGTTGTGTAGTATCCTGTCTGTCATCCCCTCAGCTTTCTTGTCCAGTGACCATACTATGTGGTAAGCATTGCTTCAGTACTACCCTTCATGACTTCTTTACCTGGACTTTCAATTTATTGATCCATGTTAAGTAATATGTTAATAGGTAGGTGGAATTATTCTCTAAATAAGATATGGCAAGTGGCAAGTCAGGTCTCATAATTATGTAGAAAGATGGGTAATACGGTGGCTCTATAGATCTTCAGTTTGATCTGGATCTTATGTCATATCCATGCCATATTCTAACTGTTAATACAGAATCAATCAATTGTATATTATTGAGCATGTACTAAGTTATGCTAAGCACCATACTAAGCACTTGAGAGAGTACGGCATAACAGAGTTTGTAAACACATTTTCTGCCCACAAGGAGCAATCTAGAGGAAGAGATAGATATTAAAATAAATTAAAATTATTTATATAAGTGCTGTAGGGCTAAATAAAGGGTACAAATCCTATTGTGAGGGTGATGCAGAAGGGAGAGTGAGTAGGGGAAATGATGTTTATTTGGAGAAGGCCTCTTGGAGGAAGTGTAATTTTAATAAGGATTTGAAGGTAGATCTGACAGATATGAAGGGTAAGGGAATCACAGGCAAGATTTCAGAGGCAAGATAGATGAGATTGAGGTGTGATGAGTAGTTTAGAGGAACAAAGTGAAACTGTCATGTTTTAGTAGGAAATCAGCAATGTAAGATAGGAGAGTGCAAAGGGATCAAGTGCTTTGAAGCCTATGGTAAGAAGTTTCTTTTTGATGAGGAAGTGGATGGGCAATGACTGGAGGTCTTTGCAGAGTCACAAAGCATGGACTGAGCTGTTTTTTTTTTTTTAGAAAAATGATCCAGACAGCAAAGTGAATAATGGACTGAAGTAGGGAGAGACAGGAGGTAGGGAGGTGAGTGAGGACCTTGATGTGGTAGGCTGATGTGGTGGTCAAGACAGGATAGGATAACTGCTTAAATTTATGTAGTAGCAGTTTGGATGGGGAGGAAATTGTGGATTTTAGCAATTCCATGAAGGTCAAACCAATAGGATTTGGTGACTATATTTGGTTGAATAGGTGGGTGTTATGAGGCAGATGTTCCCTCTCAGGATCGCATCTGGAGAGTTTCCAGGACTCTACCAGTCTTGGCTACCGGAGGGAGAGTCAAGCAGTGGAATACCCATTCCATTCCTAGCTTGGGCAGTGGCTAGCAAGTGGAAGGCGATCTGCTACAAGACAAAACTCATCTGTGCTAGGCAGCAGCAGTATGGGAGAGAGTCAAGAATGGTTACTCATGTTTACTGTGTGGAAAGAGGCAATGGTAAACGACTTCCATATTTTTACCAAGAAAACAGAATGGATACATTACCAGAATGATTGCAGGTGGAGGTGGGGTGTTCTAGGAGATATGTGTCCATGGAGTCTCTGTGGATCGGAATCTACTCTACAGCATAAGACATGACAAGATGAGGCATGAGGCATGTGAGTCGAGGATAATATCTTGTTTTTGGGCTTGTGAGCCAGGTAGAATGGTGGTGCTGTGTACAGTGATGGGAAACTCAGGGGAACGACAGAGTTTGTATGGGAAGGTGAAGAGTTCTGTTTTGGACATATTAAGTTTGAGGTTTCAGTGGGGCATCCAAGGGAAAGAGCACGGGCTTTGGAGTCAGGGCTCATGAGTTCGAATCCCGGCTCTGCCACTTGTCAGCTGTGTGACTGTGGGCGTCACTTAACTTCTCTGTGCCTCAGTTCCCTCATCTGTAAAATGGGGATTAAGACTGTGAGCCCCACGTGGGACAACCTGATTCCCCTGTGTCTACCCCAGCGCTTAGAACAGTGCTCTGCACATAGTAAGCGCTTAACAAATACCAACATTATTATTATTATTATGAAGACAGGAAGACATACAAGGTTGCATAGAAGGAGAAAGATCAGGACTGGAGATGTAGATTTGGGAATCATCTGCATGGAGATGGCAGTTAAAGCCATGGTAACTAATGAGTTCTCTAAGAGAGTGGGTTTAGATGGAGAATGGGGGGGAGGGGACCGGAACTGAGCCTTGAGGGACTCCTAAGTTAGTGGGTAGAAGGCAGAGGTAGCTTGTGAAAGAGACTGAGAATGAGTGGCCAGAGAGGAGGAGAATCAGAAGAAGACGGTGTCAAGTGGAGCCAAGGTTAAATCATTTTTCTAGGAGAACGGGGTAATCAACAGTATAGAAGGCAACTGAAAGGCTGAGAAGGATTAGGATAAAGTAAAGGCATTTGGAACTGGCAAGGAGATCACTGGTGACTAGAGAGGGCAGTTTCTGTGACACAACTGTAAGGGTTAGGAAAGTGTTTTGTTTTGTATTAGGACAGGGAGTACATGAGTATCTTTGAATGCAGTGGGAAAAAAGCATTTGGAAAGAGAACAGTTGAAGATGGTGGTCTAGAAGTAAGGAAGAGAGAGGGCAAATGTTTCATAAGTGTGAAAGGATGGATCTGGGGATCATATGGAAGGAGCAGATACTATTTGGGAAAGATGAGAGAACTAAAGAAGGGACAAGAGGAGAAGATTTAGGGATCTCATGCCTGATAGTTTCAATTTTCTTAAAAAAAAATCAATAGGAGCAAGAAATGGTAGTAACAGGCTTAAGGAGGCAGTCAAACATCTGAAACAACTGGTGAGGGTGTGAGAGTCAATAAGGATGGAGAAATAATATTGTTAGGGTTAGAAGAGAGCAGAGTTAAACAAGGCAAGGATAATTTGGGTTGGACAAGGTTGGCCTGATATTTGGATTTCTTCCAGCAGTGCTCTGCAGGTCATGCTCAGGAGTGAAGGAAGTAAATTCTTGAGGTTATCCAGGGGTGTGGTTAAATGGTACAAGACTGGCAAAAGGATTGAGGTGTGAGTGAGTTAAGTTCAGTAGAGAACATGGTGTTGAGGACATCAATGTATTAGTCAAGGTATTTTGTGTATGAAGAATAAATTGGGTGTATTGATTTGAGAAAATTGGTGTGCACCAAAAATCGGAGGTCTCTGTCAAGGAAGAGGACAGATTTAATAGAGGGGCTGTGTATGAGAGAAGGCATATGAGGAGGTGTGATCAGAAAGAGGGATTTCAGAGTTGGTGAGGATAGAGATTGTCAGTGACCTAGGTATGATGAGATTGAGGAGGAGTCCAACTTGGTAAGTAGGTGATGTGGGGTGGAGCAGGAGGTCAATTAAGTTGAGGAGTGGTAGTAGGAAGCAGGCAGTGAAAGCTTTAGGAAAATCCACATGGATATTGAAGTTGCCAAGGATCAATATAGGGATAGAAAAAGAAGAACTGGGAGAAAGGATCAAAATGGTTCAGAAAGTTGGAGGTGAGGCCTGATGGGTGGTAGCTGACTTTGACTGGTAACTGGAATGAGTGATAGAGATGAATGATATGGACTTCAAAGGAAGGGGAAAAGAAGGATGAAGAAGGCAGAATAGTGCAAAAACTCTTCAGGGAGCAAGAATGAAGCTCTCCTACTGTTTTCCCAGTGAATCTTAGGGAGTTGGAGAAAATGAAGCTGCCTTTAGTGAGAGGTGCATGGAGATAGTGTCATCTAAGTAGAGCCAGGTTTCAGTGATGGTGAGGTCAGTGTACAGACTAGAAGATACGATTTAAGCCTCATAGCAATTTTGGAATTTCAGGTGCACTCTTGGTCACCACATTTTAAAATGGGTATGGAAGAACTGGACCTGGATCAGAAAAGAGTATCATACATTAAGGGGATAAAAGTTTTTCCCACGGAAAAAGTCAAGTCTTGATTTGGACCATGACCTGGGTCCAACCTGACTAACTCGTATTTACCCCAGAGCTTAGAACCATGCTTGGCACATAATAAGCATTTAACAAATACGATAATAAGTATAGGAGATGACCACAATTGTGTTTAAGGTTTTTTTAATGAAGAAAAGGCTAAGCAGTAAGTTTTCTTTCCATAAGGAGGACTGGTTATGAGGCTATTAATTTATGTTGCCATAGGAGAATAGTTGGCTTTAAAGAATATAGATTCTCAGTGCTAAGGTGTTATTAGAAGAGGTTAAATTGGGAAAGGTTCCTTGGAAAACTTTTCAAAAAGATTAGACAATCATTTGTTCAGTGTGGTTTAGTCATTCACCTTCCTGAAGTCATAGAAGTAAGCCAGGCGACCTCTTGATGTCCCTTCCAGTTCTGATTCTATGATAGATGTCAGTATCATTATTCGAGTTCCATAAAAAAGGAACTTGAGACAGAGAGGTTAAAGCGGCTTTTCTGAGGTCATAGAACCAGAGAGTCATAGAGAATTAGAATTAGAGGAACTAAGATACCTTTTCTTCTCTGCTTGGGGTTTGGCCCTTGTGTCTCATTACTTCTCTGGATAGATAGTTTAGAATTGCTAATCATTTTTCATAAGCAAAAATATCCCTAGAAATTCTGCCTCCATTTCAGTTTCTAGGGTGTACCAAAAATAGCTAAGTTTAATGCACAAAAGCCTAATTATTAGAAATATTATGTGAAATAACCAAAAAGAAAAATTTGGACATAAATGCATATGCTTTCAGATAATAATAGTCTTTGCTGTAAATAATGCCTGAATGTTTGAATGGAAGTCACAAGTAGTAAATTATCAGTCCCTAATTTATTTGAATACTCTGGATTTTTTTGAAGGAATATGGTTTTCTGAATGATAAACGTTTAAGCATTGTTTCAATTTATGTGGCTTAAGCATGGCAAACCAATTGAAAAATCACTTGTAAAAATGGCCTGTATACAAGCTATGATTAATGACTGACTTTTCAAATGGAGACTTCTGAGTTAGCCAAACAGAACAAGCCATTGGACATGCAAGTCGGTTTTCATCATGTTGTTCTTAAATGCATTCAAGTCAATTGTACATTTAAAATAGAGAATGGACCTAGGAGCACGACCTTCTGTCTAAACAAATAAGTATACTTCTAACTGAGTCATGGGAACAGATTGTTCTTTTAAATTAAGTTGATAGATGTGAATGCTCAAGAAACTATGAATTATAGATAAGCACCCTGCTTTAATGTATTACTCTTCATTTCCTAAAATCTAATTTTTGAAGGGTATCATTGACTGAGAAATGTTACTACTCTCGTTCTCAAAATACCATTTGTTTCCAGGTTTGAATAAAATGAATATAATCATGAAAAGTTGTTATTAAAGAGGTGCAAACACTCATAGAAAGTGATCTTTACTTTGGTATCTCAAAATACTAAAGTGATTTGAAGGTATGTGTTGATGACTCAAACTACTTTTTGATTTACTATAACTTTCTGGAAGTTAAAAATTGGTGTAAATAGAATAGAGGGCCTGCTGTATTTATATCTGATACCCTAAAATGTTTATATGAGGAAAAGAAAACATTTATGCTTGCACAAACAGAGGCTGCTAAAGGCTGCTAAAACTGTCTAATTTGAAAATACCATATTTAAACATTGCAATAGAAATATTTTTTCTATCTGTTAATAGTTTAGGTATACAATCGGGTAAATCAGTGAACTAGGGAAGCAAATATTTCAGGGACAGGTAAAAACAAATTATAACAAACTATAACATATTTGTAAGAAATTAAAATTGATTTGAAGAGAATAGTCAGAAGCTATATAGCTATTTTGATATGAGTATCTTTTTTTAAAAAAAAAGGTTCTGTTAATTTGCCTTGTTATAAAGTAAAAGTGAATTTTTAGAAAATCATTCACACTATTCAAATGAGACCACACATTGAAGAAGACATGTATACCATAGAACAAGAATGAAATTGTGTATAATTAACAGCACAAAATCTTTACCCCCTAATATTTGGAAAATTGGCGGAGAGTTTCTGTATGCAATCGAGGCCAATAATTTAGTACAGCACAAAGGAAATAGTACATCATTAGCTTTAGTGGAACTGGCACTTGAATCACACTTCTACAAACAATCCCTATTCTTCACATACCTATTTTTTGTAAAGAAACCCTTAATAATAAGTTGAATATGTCTTCTTTGAAAGTCTTCAACTGAAAAGACAAGGTGCTTAAGGTGTGTGTGGGTTGATGAATAAAGGGTAAAGGGGAATAATAGTTTAAACTGCTTCATGATATTCATCTGCATTACAATGGTAGTAGATTGTGAAGTAGAAAGTGTCCTTTCATCAGTAAATATGGGCTAGATTTGCTTTTCAATAGTTCAATGGTTTCTTTGCATTGGGTCCATTTTCATTCTCTGACCACTGCCACATAGCCAACAATACCCATTATGAGACAGTTGGTAGAAGCAAGGGTGCAGTCTATGGCTATGTACTATAGTATCTCTTTGCTCCCTCTCAACAGTAGACCCAACTATGGCCCCAATTTCACAGTGTGCTGGAAACAATACGGAATTTGGATTTGAGAAGCAGCGTGGCTCAGTGGAAAGAGCACGGGCTTTGGAGTCAGGGCTCATGAGTTTGAATCCCAGCTCTGCCACTTGTCGGCTGTGTGACTGTGGGCAAGTCACTTAACTTCTCTGTGCCTCAGTTCCCTCATCTGTAAAATGGGGATTAAGACTGTGAGCCCCACGTGGGACAATCTGATTCCCCTGTGTCTACCCCAGCGCTTAGAACAGTGCTCGGCACATAGTAAGCACTTAACAAATACCAACATTATTATTTGGAATTGCCAGTTGGTCACTGTGTAGAAGTGGAATGGAAAAGAGTAAAATATGTGCTCACTCAGTTTCATGTTACATAGGTAGGGGATTAATTTATTTCAGAAGGTTCCCTTATTCAAGTCAATCTTGTGACATGGAGATCAAAGGAAGAGAGGCAATAAGAAGAAAGAAATGCTTGCTTCTATTCATCTGCCTGATTTGACTCTGACCCCAAAGAGAGCTTATTGTCCCTGTTATACCCAAATACCTCAATAAGCCAGGAAGAAGAAAATCAAAGTTAATAGTTGTAGTAGTAGTCAAAGCATTTATGGAGTAATCAAAACAGTCTATTAGACATATGGGTAGTAGAGAATAATTAAAGTACACATTGTCTACAAAGGATTTAAAGAATCAGTGTGGCCCAGTGCCTCTAAGTACTCATTTGTAAAAGCTGATAAAAATACCTGTTCTCCCTCCTATTTACATAGTAAGCCTCATGTGAGACAGGAATTATGCCAATCTACATGCTGTATATCTACACCAGCACTTAGTACAGTGCTTGGCACATGGTTAGTACTTAATAAATATTATTATTATTATTAATATTATTGTAGTTAGTATTAGTATCTATTTCACTTTAGTGGCCAACACATCCTTTGTGAAACTGTCCAGTAGGTTAGT
The DNA here is from genome assembly GCF_004115215.2 of Ornithorhynchus anatinus. Lineage (NCBI taxonomy): Eukaryota > Metazoa > Chordata > Mammalia > Monotremata > Ornithorhynchidae > Ornithorhynchus > Ornithorhynchus anatinus. Next base: position 117,089,809 of record NC_041729.1, read on the forward strand.
AGCAAGGTTTGTCTTTTGGTAGGGGCTGTAGGTCCTGCATTGGCCCTGCTCCAATAGATATACAATAGGATCAGTATATGTAGTTTTGGTACAGCACAAAGAAAAAAGTACATCATTAGCTTTAGTGGTACTGGCACTTGAATCACACCTCTACAAACATCTCTCTCTCTCTCTCTCTCTCTTTCCATATATGTATATATACATGTATAGGACAGGGAATGTGGTGTTGTGGATAGAGCACAGGCCTGGGAGTCAGAAGGTCATGGGTTCTAATCCCAGCTCTGCCACTTGTTTGCTATGCCTTAGGCTAATCATTTCACTTCTCTGTGCCTTAGTTATCTCATCTATAAAATAAGGATTGAGACTGTGAGCCCCACATGGGACAGGGATTGTGTTTTACCCAATTTGCTTGTATCTACCCTAGTGCTAAGTACAGTGCCTGGCACATAGTAAGCGCTTAACAAATACCAGAGTTATTATATGACAACTATGTGAAACAGCGTGGTTTAGTGGAAAGAGCCCGGGCTTGGGAGTCAGAGGTTGTGGTTTCTAATTCCGACTCCACCACTTGTCAGCTGTGTGACCTTGGCCAAGTCACTTAACTTCTCTGGGTCTCAGTTACCTCATCTGTAAAATGGGGATTATGACAGTGCGCCCCACGTGGGACAACCTGATCAACTTGTGTGTCCCCCAACACTTAGGACAGTGCTTTGCACATAGTAAGCACTTAACAAATGCCATTATCATCATTATTATTATTACTTAAAGAAAAAAAAGGGCCACTGTTTAACCAACATTGGAAACATTCTTCAATAAAGTTGAAAATCCAATTCCACTCTTTAATTCATGTTACAGCCACATTTTAAGGAACATATTAACATTATTATTATTATTAAATATACATATACATATATATGTGTATGCATTATGTTGCATTGTTACATTGCTAAAGAAACGCCATTTTAAACTAAAGATTATATGTATTTAGAGGAATAGTATCTGTTGGCTATTCTAATGTCTTGCTATCTATGTCCCCTACTGATTTTTATTATCTCCCCCAACCCCACTTCATGTGTACTATTATTCATTCATTTTTCCCTGCAATAAAAAATGGACACCCAAAGGGGTATGCAATTTTGAAGTTTGGAGCTATAACCCCAAAGCCCTCTGCTGCGCTTCTAAACCCATGTTTTATTTCAATGTGCAATTAAAATCACTCTTGGTTATGATACCCAGGATGCATCCTTAAGATCCTCATGTATAATATGCTCATAAATTACACTTCAAAAGACTCTCAGTGCCAATTGGGCTTTTCTGTAATAAATTGGAGCTTCAAAGTTTATATGAGGAGGGAGCATGGCAACAACAATGTTTATTTAGGTGGTCATTATGTATAACTGGTAGGGAATGGGATGAGGAAAGCCAAATATGGAACAAACAAAAGAAAACCATGAACATAGCAGAGATTATGGTTTTGGAGATAGAAACAAGCAGGGACAGATTTTTAGAGAAATAATAGTAACTACTCTGTAATGGAAAGGGGTAATAAGAATTACAGTCTACTTGACTGACTTATTTGAGAATGCAAAATGGAGGTCAAAGAGCTGACATGAAGGAAAGCTATGGAAGGCTCCCAATTTGCCTTCACACTACAATTACCTTAGGCCCAGGCTAATTGTGCTCTATTTTCCATCTATGAATACCACATTTTTCTCTACTTTCACAACACACTGAGAAATTCAGGACATTAAAACTAAGGTACAGCCAAGCAGATTGCTGGCCGTAAATATTAATAAAAACTCACAAATGGTAGAAATTAATCCAAGCACTTATCCTATCCACCTGGATTACTGTATTAGCCTCCTTCCTGACCTACCTTCCTGCTTGCTGTCTCTCCCCACTCCAGTCCATATTTTACTCTGCTTCCTGAATCATTTTTCTACAAAAACATGCAGGTTATGTTTCTCCACTTCTCAAGAACCTCAAGTTGTTGCCCATTGACCTCTGCGTCAAACAGAAACTCCTTATCATTGACTTCAAAACAAATACCTTGCCCTCTCCTACCTCACCCTGCCGTTCTCCTTCTACAACCCAGCCTGTGCACTTCCATTCTCTAATGCCAATGTTCTCACTTGCCTCAATCTCATCTATCTTACTGCTGACCTCTCTCCCAAATACTGCCTCTGGCCTGGAACACCCTTCCTTCCCATATCTGACAGATAATTACTCTCCTCTTCTTCAAAACCTTATTGAATAACATCTTGTCCAAGAGGGCTTTCCTGACTATGGTCTCCTTTCCACTTCTTCCATTCCTTTCTGCATCACCTTGACTTGCTCCCTTTATTCATTCCTCCTCCCAGCCCCAAAGGACTTAAATACATATGTGTAATTTTATTTATTTATATTGTCTGTCTCCCTCACTAGACTGTAAGCTCATTGTGGCAGAAAATGCATCTGTTACATTGTACTCTCCCAAGCACTCAGCAAGGTGCACACAGTAAGCACTCAGTAAATAAGATTGACTGACTCACTGGAAATTGTCAGCTATCTTCGAATAGCAATTAGAAACCATTTAAAGCATTATCCACTACCAGCCATCAAGACCCAGTTAGCATCCAAAACAATGAGCTAAGTAGTTTTGGCTCAATCTTTAAATAAACAGGAGGATACTTTTGTCTGTTTGTTGTATTTTTAAATTTAGGTGAGTTTTCAAGTATCCATAGTTCTCAGATAGTTTCCACTGTTGATCATTTCCAAACTCCTTGGATAAGGAAAGAGATTAATAAAGCAACTGTCAACCATAAGGTTGCTTAAATACAGCTTCAGTCAAGCCATAGTCTTAGAAAAATTTAAGCCTCACCTAATTAATCAGGCAGTCAGTTATAAAGTAAATGCTAAAACACACAAAGCTCTTTTCAAAAAAAATAAAAGTCAGTTCATAGTTGTTAAAAAAAAAATCAGCACTTGGGGGAAATTATTTTTACTATATGTATAATGGCTTTCTGTGGAGAATTCCAGGCTGTTGATCTATGGAAAATTGGAAAAAAGTGGGGTAAAGTTTTTTACAGCATTATGGAAGTTTGGGAGTGTTAAGGAGAATTTTGGAATAGGATGTACAATGAGCTAGTGGGGGTAGAGATTAAAAATGAAGTATGGGTATTCCCTATCTAAACTGTAAACTCACTGTGGGCAGGCAACATTTCTGCTACATCTCTTGTGTTGTACTCTCCCAAGCACTAGTAAAGTGCTCTGCACATAGTAAGTGCTCATTAAATGCCACTGATTGATTGATTGATTGATTGCAACTAGAATAAAGAAACCATCAGTTCCATCTGTTCTGTGTTCACTTTGAAGTAAGGAAAAGAGGAAAAGTATGTTAGAGTTCAAAATATCAACAAAATAAGAGATAAGGAAAAGATACAGGAGATAATTGAATATCTTAGCTACTGGTATATAAATGAGTAGAACATTTAAAATGATAGCATTTAGTGATAAAATAGCATTATTTGATGTTTTGAAGAATATTCTAGAATTAACGCTCAAAATTGTTTTAATAAAATATGTAATGTGGTATTTTGGAAACACATTGGAAAAAAGCATTACTCCTGTAGGAAGGAAAATTTGTGTTGTATTTCATTGCTGGACTTAAGGATTTGGTAAAAATAAAATAATACACATGATAATGTATAACAATTTTTTAGACTATTTCTTCATATCATTCATAAACTATTGACTTCTAATTTTTTCTATAACCCCTTTTCAACATGGAAACATTTGGGTAACAAATTAATTCTAAAAATATTGCAGTAACAAAGAATAGACTTTTGAAATTTGAGGCTTCTCCCCACACTTGACTCATATCACTGTTTTGAATTCTTATCAATCTCCACTCTTTTGTGTTTGTCTTCTGAACATCTATATGAATATATTCTGTTTTGGCACAGGAGAATGAAACCACTAATTTAAGGGTCCCCCATTTCTGTCCTCTATTCCTGCCTTGGAATAGCAGAGCCTCTGAGCATGGGGGGGGCCTAAGGAGAACTCTCTGCCTCTCAGGTTGGACACAGTCCATGTCTCACATGGGACTCACAGTATTGATCCCCATTTTACAGATGAGGTAACTGAGATACAGAGAAGTTAAGTAACATGTGCAAGTTCACACAGCAGACACATTGCAGAGCCAGGATTAGAATGCAAGTTTTATGATAATGCCTTTTCTTGAGATCCATTTCATTATCCTCTGAAAAGTAGCAGTAGGTAAAAAAAATCACAAAAAGCAGATTAAAATATTTTAACCATAAAAATGATCCTAAAATAGTTTGAACCTTACCTATCTTAATTAACTAGCTACCCACTCCTTAATGGACTTGACCTAGATCTGGAACTCATCCATTCATTCCTGTGGAGGGCTGCTATAAAATCAAATCCATGTACCAGTCAACTTGAGGCAGATTCACTAATGATAGACATAATAGAATTAACTTATTCTTTGTCATGGTCATAGCAATATGATAGAAATATATCAGTCAGCCTAGTTAACCATTTTTCTGTCATCTAATATCAGAATTTACCAATATCATTTCATATTTTAAGGAACTATTTGCTAAGAAAAACTATTTGATAAGCCACTTCTGATTAACTCTTAGTTCAGTGCTCTGCACTCAGTGGTGCTCAGTAAAATAACATTGATGGATTTTGGCTTTATGAGTTGGGTAAGATTCTACTTTTCATTTCACCCTAAGTAAATTTATATAGTAGAATTTGAGGGGAAAAAGGAATTAGTCACAGAAATGCTCTTGTCAAACACAACCCCTTACCAGACTTGAGTCAATTGGGCTTATATTTTGGGGGATAAATGTGATAAAAACTAAGGGATACTTTTGAATCTTTATTATATTTGGTTACATAAAAAATTTGCTTTAAAAACACCTTTTTTTTTCCAGAGAGGCATCTATAATGGTTACATTACATTTTGTCTAGTGGGATAATGTCTGGGGTTCATTGCATAAAGAGATTTTGGGATGTAGCTTTATTTTACTATGCTAACTCAAAGCATCTGTAGAACACCCAATTTAAATGAAGAAAACTATTTTCAAGCAGTTACAATTGTGGAAATGTTTAAGCAGAAACAAAGGTGTGTTGAGACTGGAAACACCAAATCAGTGCTTATCCCCTGGGAAAAGTGTCTGCACCTGGGAGACCTGTTTCTTGAAAAGAGTGAATTGACTAATGTTCATAGCCATACAAAGCTTAAACTAATAGGGAAGCTGTTGTCTACAGTTTTTTATTTCTACAGAATGGCTTTATTATGGGGGTCCAGAGGGATCCTTTGCAAGAATAGCATCAGAGAAAAATGTCATTATAGAAAGTCAGTACTATTGTCTGATGGTTACTTGCAGAGATGCAGTTTATGAACTGATATCAACTATAAAATGGAGGTAGGTCATTAATGGATTCTATCACCAAGTCACCCACCTTTCCATAAACATGTGTGTCTATTACTCTTTCCAAAGTGTTTGATCATTTTTTGTAAGCATTTAAGCAAGTGAATTGCTTTTCCCTGTTAAAAAGATGAAGGGAAAAAAATGTTATATCTGTTCAGGGAGCTCTTAGGTGTCAGGGAAAGTGACAAGATTTGTGAGCTGCTACTTTGCTATGGAAGTATATCTGGAACATAAGTAGGTACCCAGTCTCTTGGGCCTTCTAGGCTCCAATAGGTTAGTAAATCATGATATTAAAAGTTTTGTCAGGGTGGACAGCTCGTCTCTGTTCCCACATTGAAATGCAGGGTATTTGCTAGTACCATCATTTTATTAATGGAATGAAATGGACACACATCCCTGCTTTCAAAGAAACAGGATCCTCTTATGTTAGCCCTCCTGGGGAGTATTATCCTTTCCTCTCCCAGAACTACAATATTGTTTATGACTCATTGCATCACTTATATGCCATTTCAAAAAATAATAAAGTAAGAGGCAGAAAATGGAGATGTGCTAAGATGAATTAAATGCTGTTCATTTATTGCTTGGAGTCAATAAATAAAGTCATTCTGGTAGGACTTTGTATTTTGTTGAGTCTATTGGAGATATTAATGCTCTTTTTGATATAGAATGATTTCATAATTCTGCTAGTTTTCCTTTATATGACATAGATTCTTTTCTCATTTTGTTCTTTTTTGTCTACTTATCAGTAAAATACTCCTAATCTATAGCATTAATTGTTTCTTCTTCTTGTTCAACATACTTGGGGCACTAATGTTAGATAATTTAATTACACATCACAGAGTCTGTACTTTCTAAACCCTTGAAATCTCTTTAAATTATGCAACATATAGTAGATGAAATAAAAATGGAAAATTAAGCTTAATTTTAATCAAGTCACTTTGCTGATATAAACATGCTATCATGCTCGATGTGTATAGCAAGGAAGCTCTGACATTTAAATTACAACTTTATAAAACCATCCTTCAAGCAGCCATCTCCTTGAACTCTGAAATAATAAGATAGTCCTTCATATTGCACTATTTAGCACTGACAAGGTGAAACCAGCCTCAGTTGAAATTAGTCAATTCTCTCAAGTATAATAATAGCATGAATTTATAGCATACTTTTATTTTTTCAGAGCACTTTCCCATCAATGATCTCATTTCACTCCCCAACTTGAAGTGAAGAAAACTTTATATTGGAAAATACAGAAAATTTGGAAGTATACAGCTTTTTTGATATGAGATGTTGGCTCAGATTATATAGGGCAAAACATGCCACGACCTCACCCTCTCCCTCTACTTTCAAACATTTTTTTCAGAGAAGAGCAAATAAAACATAGGCCCCAGAACAAGTTCCTCTGACTATGGAAAGTTGTGAGAATAATAATAGTAATAATGTTAGTATTTGTTAAGTGCTTACTATGTGCAGAGCACTGTTCTAAGCTCTGGAGTAGACACAGGGGAATCAGATTGTCCCATTTGGGGCTCACAGTTTTAATCCCCATTTTACAGATGAGGGAACTGAGGCACAGAGAAGTTAAGTGACTTACCCACAGTCACACAGCTGACAAGTGGCAGAGCTGGGATAATGTTTGTTCAGATGGCAGAAAAAGATGCTGCAACTTTTGGTGGGTGGTTACTACATAGGGCTGGCTCACTTAACACCAGTGACAACATCGGCTGTACTTAGGGCAATTTGCTGGGAAGGACTGGGGACAAAGGAAAGGAGAAAAGGAATGAAAACCATGAAGCAGTAAGAATATGTCTCTTGGCTCCTGGCTCATGGAAATTCTATTCTAAAAATGAACATAGTGCTGTGACCTGAAAGGTCATCAAAGTTTAAAAGAAAACGTTCTTTGGGAAATAAATACCACTCAAGTGGATGTTTGCAGGAGGAAACTAAGGTTGAATTGATATTTCAGAGTAGGAAGACATTGCGGTTAAATCTGGATTTTGTTTCTAAGGTCTCTCATGTATAATTTCTACTGCTAGTTTTGGCCTACCTTCTCCAAACTAGAGGACAGTCAAAGAAAATGATGTCATGTCAGAGACACCAGGAGAATGAGGTGAGAATGAGTTGATATATCTGTTGCCAATTTAGGAATCTTGATTTACCCCTGTTAAGAATGACACTGTGACCACTTTCTAAATCATATCACATAATGATAATAATTGTATTTATTAAGTTCACAATATATGCCAAGCCCTATACTAAACACTGGGGTGGAAGAAAGGCACAGAAACAGTCCCTGTGCCATACAAGGCTAAAAATCTTAATAGTAAGAAGAGATGTATTTTGTTCCCATTTAGCATATGAGGAAAGTTAGACAGAGAAAGATTAAATGATTCATTCAAGAGCATACTGCAGGCTTGTTGAAAATATAGGAATAGAATCTGTGGCCAACTGTTATATTGTACTCTCCCAAACACCTAGTAATAATAATAATAATAATGTTGGTATTTGTTAAGCGCTTACTATGTGCCGAGCACTGTTCTAAGCGCTGGGGTAGACATAGGGGAATCAGGTTGTCCCACGTGGGGCTCACAGTCTTGATCCCCATTTTACAGATGAGGGAACTGAGGCACAGAGAAGTTAAGTGATTTGCCCACAGTCACATAGCCGACAAGTGGCAGAGCTGGGATTCGAACTCATGAGCCCTGACTCCAAAGCCCATGCTCTTTCCACTGAGCCATGCTGCTTCTCCAATGCTCTGTGTACAGTGCTCTGCACACAGTAAGTTCTCAAAAATATGATTCATTGATCTAGTATGAGGTTTCCTGATTTCTAGCTCAATTTTTTTTCCACTGGATTAGATTACCTTTATTTTAAAGTACAAAATTAGAGCTTCACTGTCATTTTGAAAATGAAAAGACTTGATAGAGAGGCATTTGACCCCTCCCCATGCCACATCTCCAATCCCTTTTCAAAGTACACATATTTTTCTGTTCCTAGATTCCCACTAAAAGCATGGAAGCAAATTGCCCCAGATATAAACCCCTAAAAATTACAAAGAGAATATGAAAACCAAGACTGTCATTTCAAAGGACATTTTCTCTTCCTCTCTGTTCTGTTTATCTGTTCCTTTTTTTAAATTTGACTCCATTTCTTCACATTTTCATCATCTGTCATATTGCTGATGATCTTTTCTAAACTAGCTCAGAACCAAAACTTGTGCCAGTCAATCACTTGATAGACTGTCTTTTCCTAATTCAAACCACTGTTAAAGGTCCATGTTCATATTCCATAGATAAATGAATGAAAGATGTTTCATCTTTGTGAAAACTTTGAGAAAAATCTGAAAACTATTGATTGAACACTGACTACTACTTGACTTTTTAAAATAGCTCTTTTAATATAGACCTGTCACTTTTCTTTAAAGGTAAATTCTCTAGGGGTATAATAAATATAGCCAAGGTTCACTTGAAGTTCCTTTTAATGTAAGTGTGCATCCAAATCATCAGCCTTGATATTTTAACATGAGTGATATTTAACAAGTTAGTAATATGAGGGTTATAGAATATCTAGTTTTACATTCAGATGGTCTCAGTTTTATAAAGTATTTGAAAATCTGCTTTCACAATTCCTTACTCTCTGATCTGAGGATCTTGTATTTATCCCAGATTGTAGTTCATTACTGGCACATAGCTAAAGCTTAATAAATAATACAATTATTATCATCATTATTATTACTCTGCTACTTTCCTTACCCACTATTGGCTTTGAAACATTTACTTTTTTCTTTTTTATTTTATCTTCATTCCTTACAGTGGATAATTATATGGGGTATATAAAATACAATATTGATGGAGATAATATTTAATTATACACTGTAAAAAAAATGAAGACAAACTAAAAAAGTAGAATTTATATGAGAATTAGCAACTTTATATTCTCCAAAACTCAGATATTTCAGAATGTAAAAGCTGCTGAAGTATTTTACTAAGCAAAATGCGAACACAGTTTTGTATTTGGTTTCTTCATTTCTAATTTTGTATGTTGATTTCTTCATTTTGTGTCACTGTGAAGTAGAATAAAATATATACATATATATTATATGTATATATCCTTTGAGATTCAGTAACTTGATTTGTAACTCATCAAGGAATTAGCAAATGTCTTCAATAATTTTATCCAAAGCATTTTCTTTGCAAACAAAATAAGGTCTACTTAGAGACATTCCAGCAACTGAATTGTAGAACATCTGGTTGCCTGTGGGAGGGTAGCATGTATAAAAGAAGTCTTTAATCATTGTGTATTCCATAATTATCAGATCATTGAATATGTAATGGTGACTGTGCTATTTGGGGTTGTTCTAATATGCTAATACAGGATACAACACAATATACTTTTAAAATAGTCCATATTTGGTAAGTGAGTCAATATTTGGCAAAGAGTGAAACAGCATTTTGGTCAATAAACAATTTTCCTAGGAGAGAAGGACCTTTTTCATTTTCGATATGTGTATTTTGGCATCAAACAGGTGAACATCAGGGATGAATGAACCCAAAGGATTTGAGATGAAACAGAGTACAAATATTTTGTGATAAAATGCACCTGTAAAGTTTTCAGTTTATAGGTTTTAATCACTAAATTCAGGAATCCATGAAGTCTCTTTCCTAGCATGCAAGTATAACGACCAGTGCCACTGACTCCCACACTTAGGAGAGGGAGAAGAAAGTCAGAAGAATCACTCCATGGTGCCCCTCCCTGTGAAGGCTTAGCTAAACTGATCAGCAAAGGGGATGGGTGAGGAAGTAGAAGGACCAGTTTGGTAGAAGAAGGAGACCCTTGGCCTCATGGATGGTGAGTGGAGAGATTTGTAAATGTTCAGACCATTTCCCCTGTACTTAAGAACCTCCAGTGGTTATCTATCCACCTCTGCATAAAACAGAAACTCCTTGCCATCAGAATTAAATCACTCAGTCACCTTGGCCTCTCCTACCTCACCTCACTGTTCTCCTATTATAACCTAGCCTGCATATTTCACTTCTCTAATGCCAACCTACTCACTGTACCTCGAACTCTTCTATATTGCCTCCAACCTCTAGCTCATATCCTGTCACTGGCCTGGAATGCCCTCACTTTTCATATCTGACAGACAATTACTCTCCCCATCTTCAAACCTTATTGAAGGCACATCTCCTCAAAGAAGCCTTCCCTGACTAATCCCTCATTTCCTCTTTTCCCACTCCCTTCTGCACCCCCCTGATTTGAGTCCTTTATTCACCCCACCCTCAGTTGCACAGCACTTATGAATATATCCATAATTTATTTATATTAATCTCCCTTTCTCCCTCTAGACTGTGAGCTTGTTATGGGCAGGGATTCTGTTTACCAACTCTTTGTATTAGAGAAGCAGCATGGGTCCGTGGAAAAAGCACGGGCTTAGGGGTCAGAGGTTGTGGGTTCTAATCCCGACACCGCCACCTGTCAGCTGTTTGACTTTGGGCAAGTCACTTTACTTCTCAGTGCCTCAGCTACCTAATCTGTAAAATGGGGATTAAGACTGTGAGCCTCACGTGGGACAACCTGATTACCCTGTATCTACCCCAGCCCTTAGAACATTGCTCAGCACATAGTAAGTGCTTAACAAATACCAACATTATTACTCTCTGAAGTGCTTAGTAGAGAGCTATATGCACAGTAAGCACTCAATAGCTTCAGTTGATTGATTGGAGAGCAGGATACGAGAGAGCTCTTGCTATGGACCTTGATTGGATACAGGACGTAGGGAGGGATTGGAGAGGATCCTTAGAGGTTTGGAGTCCAGTGGCTAGGACTTTGGAGGAGGCTCCTGCCCCTGAAGGGCTGAAGAACATGAGCCCTATGGCACTTACTGGGAAGTACTGAGGTTCTTGGAAAGGGAATAGTAGATTCAGGGAAAGGTGGTTCTAACTGGATTTGATTTCATTTGATACCTTGTTAAAAATTCATGGAATATTGTTGAACTCTTAGATTTTGGTGTCTCTTGGTAGGGGCTGGAAGAGAAGTTTCAGGAGCTGGACAAACCTGAGGACCTGGATAGTTACAGGCGTGGGAAAGGGTATTTTGTCCATGGGCTTTCTGCAGTGAGCCCCGGCAGTGCTGTGATTGGCTAATCAGAAAGACATCTGGGATTCAACTGTAAAGTGATGACAGCAGGAACATGGGAGCTTAAAATCTGCGTTAGGAGACTGGAGAGATGTACTCTTTAGGACCCAGCAGAGGCTGACTTAACTGATTCTGGGAATCTTTCTGCCTGGATTTAGGGTTGAAAACCCTTAACATTAGAACAAGAAATGAGGTCTTTATGAGGAAAACTGTTCTGAGATAACATCAGATTAGTTTAATACTGCCATTACCAAGATGGCAATAGAAAGGTGAATTGAAGATGGCAGCAATTATTAAAAAAAAACAAACATTTCTTATAGAGAGAAATTTTTTTTTGTCTCCATATAGCTGAAATTTCCTAGTTAATTCCTCAAGTCTCCACTTATCCTAGGCAGATAAAGCCTCTGTCTGTGGTGTAAAATATGGATTTTCTTAAGGAAGATTAGAGCTATTCCATTACATGGACATAATCAGTAATGTCAGATCCTTTTTTTGCCAGAGTAACATTTTTTTGGGGGGGATGACAATTTGCTAGATTATAGTTAAACCTGCTGTTCATCTCTCAAAATTTTCTTGAGGAAAATATCTATGGGGAAGCAGCATAGTATAGTGGATAGATCTTGGGTCTGGGAGTCAGAAGGCCATGGATTATAATCCCAGCTCTGCCACTTGTCTGCTTTATGGCCTTGGGCAAGTCACTTAACTTCCCTGTGCTTCAGTTACCTCATCTATAAAATGGGGATTAAGACTGTGAGCCCCATTTGGGACATGGACTCTGTCCAAGCCGATTTGCTTGCATCCACCCCAGTGCTTAGTACAGTGCCTGGCACATAGTAAGCGCTTGACAAATGGAATTATTATTATTGTTATGAACACATTTTATTCAATTTCTCAAGCATCCTTTCTTCCTCTGATTTGTCTTCCACTTCTATCATGGAAAACAAAACTGGTTTTCACAGTGAATATCATAGTGTTCATCAGTAAATTATCCATGGATATTTACTGAGTGTTCACTTAATAGACAGGAGAAGTCCTTTGTAGACTATTACCTCCTTAATAATAATAATGATAATAATAATGGTATTTGTTTAGTGCTTACTATGTGCCAAGCACTGTTCTAAGATCTGGGGTAGTTACAGGGTAATCAGGTTGTCCCATGTGGGGCTCAAAGTCTTAATTCCCATTTTACAGATGAGGGAACTGAGGCACAGAAAAATTAAGTGACTTCCCCAAGGTCATACAGCAGACAAATGGCAGAGCAGGATTATAACCCATAGCCTTCTGACTCCCAGACCGGCTCTATCTACAACACACTGCTGCTTCCCGGGAGCCGGTACTAGAATCCATGACTTCTGACTCCCAAGCTTGTGCTCTTTCCACTAAGCATGCTGCTTTCCTTGTGGTCAGGGATCACAGTCTTCAATGCTATTATACTGTACTTTTCCAGACATTTGATACAGTGCTCTGTGCATAGTAAGCACTCAATAAATGCCATTCATTGATTAATAAGCTGAATGTTGGGGTTATTATAACAAATGAAGAGGTCCCTGCTCTAGAGAAAGTCTCAATCTAATGGAGAGATTATATATAGGAGATGTGGGTTCTAATCCCGGCTCGGCCACTTGTCTGCTGTGTGACTTTGGGCAAGTCACTTCTTCTTGTGACCTCATCGTTAAATGGGGATGAAGACTGTGAGCCCTCATGGGACTACCCCATTACTTCGTATCCATCCCAGCGCTTAGAATAGTGCTTGGTACATTGTAAGCGCTTAACAAATATCATCATCATCATATAAAGAAAAATTAAACAATGAATAATTTACCTCATTGCTGACACTTTGCCCACACCTTCCTCTGATATAGAAATACCTCTTCCTCCATATACAACCTTCACAGCCCACCTTCAAAACCTTATTAAAATCACATCTCCTCCGAGCAGCCTTCACTGATTAAACCGTCATTTCTCCTACTCCTTTTCCCTTCTGCATTGCTTATGTACTTGGATCTTTACCTTTTAAGCACTTGATATTCACCCTAACTTAAACCCCACAGAACTAAGTAATTTATTTATTAATACAAATCTGGAATTTATTTATTAATATTAATGTCTGTCTCCCCGTATAGACTGTAAATTCCTTATGGGGAGGGAATGTGTTTACCAACTCTGTTATATTGTATTCTACCAAGCACTTAGTAATTAATCAATCAATGGTATTTATTGAGAGCTTTCTATGTGCAGAGCACTGTACTTAACACCTGAAAGCAGTTAGCAAACACATTCCCTGCCTATAGGCAACATAGCCTAGTGGATAAAGCACTGGCATGGGAGTCAGAGGACTTGGGTTCCAATCTCGACTCTGCCAACTGTTAATAATGTTGGTATTTGTTAAGCGCTTACTATGTGCCAAGCACTGTTCTAAGCGCTGGGGTAGACATAGGGGAATCAGGTTGTCCCACGTGGGGCTCATAGTCTTAATCCCCATTTTACAGATGAGGGAACTGAGGCACAGAGAAGTTAAGTGACTTGCCCACAGTCACACAGCCAAGTGGCAGAGCTGGGATTCGAACTCATGAGCCCTGACTCCAAAGCCCATGCTTTTTCCACTGAGCAACTGTTTGCTATCTAACCTTGGGTAAGTCATTTAACTTCTCTGTTTTCCCTCCTATGTAGACTGTGAGCCCCATGAGGTAAAGGGCCTATGTCGATCCTAATTAGCTTAAATCTACCCAGCAGTTAGAACAATGTTTGACACATACTAAGTGCCTTACAAATACCATAAACAGCACTCAATAAATGCCATTAATTGATTGAAAGACATTTCTAAGAAGTATCCAAGAATGAGTAGCAAATAGGAAAATACTGTGGCAAGAACATGTAGTGTTCAGAATATACCTCTCTCCAATTCCTTTTCATCCAAGCTTTTGCAAATACAATGTCAGTTTTATAAAGTTTCTTATCTAGTATTTCACCAACATTGGAAAGCAGCATGGTGTAGTGGATAGAGTCAGAAGTCAAAATTCTGGAAGTAAGAATGGTCACAGATTCTAAACCTGGCTCTGCACTTGTCTGCTGTGTGGCCTTGAGCAAGTCATTTAACTTCTCTGTGCTTCAGTTACCTCATCTGTAAAATGTAGATTAAGACTGTGAGCCCCACGCAGACAGGTACTGTGTCCAACTGGAATTACTTGTATCCATCCCAGTGCTTAGTACAGTGCCTGGCACATAGTACTCACTTAACAAATACCATAATAATTAACATATTAATTATTAATAATTTACATATTAACACATTAATAATTAACATATTAATAATGATAAGTCTGTTCAATTCTCAGCAGCAATTGTGGCCATTGATCTTCATGGGAAATGTTCCCCTCCCAACAGGAGAGTGATTTAGAAACATGATTTAGAATCCAGGACATGATTTAGAAGCAGCAAAGTGTACTGTAATGAGCATGGCCTGGGAATCTGAGGACCTAGGTTCTAACCACCACTCTGCCACTACCCTGCTGCGTAACCTTGGGCAACCACTTACCTTCTCTATGCCTCAGTTTCCTCATCTGCAAAATGGGTATCCAATACCTGTTCTCCCTCCTACTTAGAAAATGAGCCCAATGTGGGACCTAATTATCTTGAGACACAGTAAAAGCTTAGCTAATACCAATTCTTTATTATTCTCCCCAGAGATATTGACAATGCTGATAAAAAATTTATTCTCATGCACCCTTTTCCACCCACAGTAATGCCCATAAGCTTATCCAGGGAGGTCTTAGGCAGCACAGGCTAAACAAAACAATGTGATACCTGCTAATTTGAGGGTCAAGGAATCTTTCCTCTAACCAAAGCTGCATCAATAAGATGACAGGACCAGTCTTCCAAGAGTTTCGGCCCACCAAATGTTTGAACTAAAACATGTCCAACATTCACCTATTCAGTGAATTTTTTATCCATACTAAATCTCTGCTCCTAGCAAGCCAGCGTCTAACAGATTTTATAGGTATTCTTAATTATGAATCTTTACTAGTTCTCCGTATTGTATTGCAAAATAAGGTAATTTACCAGAAAGCTGCTCAAGCTCTATTTTACCAAGGCAGGAATAACTTCTGTCCATGGTTTAAAATTTTATATTTGGCAAGGGAGACTAGAGTATATTCAGTTACATAATTCATGGGAGTTGTAATAAAACTATAAAGTCCTTCTCAGGTAACTGTAAGTTAACTAGAAACGTTGACTAAACATCTGCAATCATTCGCTAAACATGCCAGATAACAGAGCTTTCACTATACTATCTTCTAAGACAGTGTCTAAGAATGAAGTTAAGCTTTTTACTACTGCAGACAGAAAAGCTTCCCAATTGCCACAAGTCTATTGGTTCTTAATAACACTCATCATCCCCATGGGTATAATTGAGACATGAAATTAAGCACAGCTCACATGGCAAGGGCCTGAAAAACAATCAGGCCCAGTCTAATGTAAATCCAGCTAAATGAATAAGAGAAATCGTGGCTATTGCCCCTAAATTCTCTTTCTGTTTAGTTTGGTCTGGCTTAGGTACTGACTGAAAGCAGATGCTTGTTTACTTCAGGAGCAGTTTGATAACAGGAAGGAATGAGAAAGGTTAGGGAAGGGTAGGCAAGGCAGTTTTGGAAAATATCCTTAGAGCTAGTAATTATTATGGTACTTGTTAAGAGCTTACTATGTGCCAAGCACAGTTAATAATGTTGGTATTTGTTAAGCGCTTACTATGTGCTGAGCACTGTTCTAAGCGCTGGGGTAGACACAGGGGAATCAGGTTGTCCCACGTGGGGCTCACAGTCTTAATCCCCATTTTACAGATGAGGGAACTGAGACACCGAGAAGTTAAGTGACTTGCCCAAAGTCACACAGCTGGCAAGTGGCAGAGCCGGGGTTTGAACCCATGACCTCTGACTCCAAAGCCCATGCTCTTTCCAGTGAGCCACGCTGCTTCTCACAGTTCTAAGCACTGGGGTAGATACAAGGTAATTAAGGACACAGTTCCTCTCCCACATTCATTCATTCATTCAAATGTATTTATTGAGTCATTACTGTGTGCAGAGCATTGTGCTAAGTGCTTGGAAAGTACAGTTTGGCAACAGATAGAGACAATCCCTACCCAACAACAGGCTCACAGTCTAGAGCGGGGGAGACAGACAACAAAACAAAGCAAATAGGCATCAGTAGCATCAAAATAAATAAATAGAATTATAGATATATCTACATCCTTAATAAAAAATATAGAATAATAAATATGTACATATATATACAAGTACTATGGGGTGGGAAAGGAAGTAGAGCAGAGGGACGAGAAGGGGCGATAGGGAGGGGAGGAGGAGCAGAGGAAAAGGGGGGTTCAGTCTGGGAAGGCCTCCTGGAGGAGGTGAGCTTTCACAAAGGGCTTTCACTATTAATCCCCATTTTACAGATGTGGGAACTGAGACACAGAGAAATTAAATGACTAGCCCAAGGTCACACAGCAGACATGTGGCAGAGTCAGGATTAGAACCCAGGTCTTTTTGACTTCCAGGCCCATGTTATATCCACTAAGCTATGCTGCTTCTATAGTCTAAGCCTATTAATGATGATCATATAGTCTTACATAATAAACAACATCCAATCACAAAGACTTCAGAACTGGAGATGGTGCAAGGAATTGATTATATTGTCAATAGTTTGTGTAGCACCACTCAGTACTCTATCAATCATAAATAAAGTGTTGAGTGCTTGCTGTGTGCAGAACACTGTCCTAAGCAGTTGGGAGAGTACAATATAACAAAATTAGTGGACAAATTCCCAGTTTACAATAAGCTTAGAGTCTACAGGGGGAGACAGACACTGATATGAATAAATTGCAGTGTTTAAGTGCTGTGGGGATGAGGGAAGGGTGAATAAAGGGTGCAAATCCAAGTTCAAGGGCAACACAGAAGGGATGAGAGAAGAGGAAATGAGGGTTTAGTCAGGGAAGGCCTCTTGAATGAAATGTGATTTTAATAAGACTTTGAAGGTGGAACGAGTGATCATTTGTTTCATATGAAGACAGAGGGCATTCCAGGCCAGAGGCAGGATGTAAGTCCATCAATGGGCAGGGAATGTCTCTATCTGTTGCTGAATTGTACATTCCAAGTGCTTAGTACAGTGCTCTGCACATAGTAAGCGCTCAATAAATACTATTGAATGAATGAATGAATGATGTCAGAGAGAGGTTAGTGGAGAGAAATATGAGATTGAGGTACAGTGAGTAGGTTGGCAATAGAGGAGCAAAGTATGTGGGCTGGGTTGCAGTGGGAAATCAGGAAGGTAAGGTAGGAAAGGGGAAGGTGATTTAGTGCTTTAAAGCCTATGGTAAGGAGCTTTGTTCAGTGCAGGAGTAGGGAAACATGGACTGAATAGTTATGTAGAAAAATGATCAGAGCAGCATATTGAAGTATGGACTGGAGTGGGGACAGAGGCAGGGAAGTCAGCAAGGTGGCTGATGCAGTAATCAAGGTGGGATCGGATAAGTGCTTGAATTAATATGGTAGCAGTTTGGATGGTGAGGAAAGAGAAGATTTTAGCGACCTAAAGGTTAAACTGGCAGGATTTGGTGATAGATTGGATATGTGAGTTGAATGAAAGAGATTAGTTAGGGCTAATACCCAAGTTATGGGCCTGTGAGACAGGGAGAATGGTGGTGCTGTCTAGAGTGATGGGAAAGTCAGGTGAAAGACAGGGTTTGGGTGGGAAGATAAGGAATTCTGCTTTAGACATGTTAAGTTTGAGGTGTAGGCAGGACATCCAAGAAGATGTCCTGAAGGCAGGAGAAGGTGTGAGACTACAGAGAATGAGACAGTTCAGAGCTGGAGATGTAGATTTGGAAATCATCTTCATAGAGATGGTAGTTAAAGCCATAGGAGTGAATTAGTTCTATAAAGGAGTGTGTGTAGATGGAGAATAGAAGGGAGCCCAGAACTGAGCCCTGAGGGACTCCCAAAGTTAGGGGATGGGAGACAGAGGAGTAGCCTGAGAATGAGCAGCCAGAGAGATAGGAGAATCTGGAGAGGACACTAGTAGGGAAGCCAAGGTTTGATAATGTTTCAAGAAGAGAGTGTTGAAAATGTTGAAGGCAGCTGAGAGATTAAGGAAGATTAGGCTGGAGTAAGAACCACTTGATTTGGAAAGAAAGAAATCATTGGTGACCTTTTGAGAGGGCATTTCTGTGGAGTGAAGGGATTAGAAGCCAGATTGGGGGGAGTATAGGTGAAACTTGTAGGGGAGAAAGTGGAGACACCTTGCTCAAAGAGTTTGAAAAGAAATGGTATGAGGGAGATGGGTCAATAACTGGAGGGATCCATGGGGTCAAGGTAAGGTTTTTTGTTTTTTTTTTAGACTAGGAGATGCATGAGCTTGTTTGAAAGCAGTAGGGAAAAATCCATTGAGAGTGAACAGTTGAAGATGGTGGTCAGGGAGGGAAGAGGAAAGGGACAAGTGCTCTGATAAACTGTGAATGGGTGGGCTTGTAGGGCAATCAATCAATAATATTTTTTGAGAGTTTACTGTGTGAGGAGCACTGTACTAAGACTTGGGCGAGAACAATATAACAGAGTTGGTAGACATATTCCCTAACCACAGTGAGCTCATAGTCCAGAGGGGGAGACAGACATTAATATAGATAAATGAATTACAGCTATTTACATGGAGAAGCAGCGTGGCTCAGTGGAAAGAGCACGGGCTTTGGAGTCAGGGCTCATGAGTTCGAATACTGGCTCGGCCACTTGTCGGCTGTGTGACTGTGGGCAAGTCACTTAACTTCTCTGTGCCTCAGTTCCCTCATCTGTAAAATGGGGATTAAGATTGTGAGCCCCACGTGGGACAACCTGATTCCCCTATGTCTACCCCAGCGCTTAGAACAGTGCTCGGCACATAGTAAGCGCTTAACAAATACCAACATTATTACATGAGTGCTTTGGGGAGGAGAGAGGGGTTAATGAAGGGAACAAATCAGGGTCGCTCAGAAGGGAATGGGAAAAGAGGAACTGAGGACTTAGTCAGGGAAGCCTTCTTGGAGGAGATGTACATTCAATAAAGCTTTGAAGGTGGGGAGGGTAATTGTTTGTTAATTATGTCAGAGGCAGGACATGAGTTAAGGGTCAGTGATGAGATAGATGAGATTGAAATACAGTGAGTAAGTTGGCATTGGAGGAGTTGAGTGTATGGGCTGGATTATAATAAGAGAGCAGCAAAGTGAGGTAGAAGGTAGTATCACTGTAGAAAAAATAATCTGGGCATCAGAGTGAAATATGGACTTGAGTTGGGAAAGAGGGGAGGCAGGGAGGCCAGCGATGAGGCTGATACAGAAATTAAGGCAGGATAGGATAAGTGCTTGGATTAATGTGGTAGCAATTTGAATGGAGAGAAAAGGGCAAATATTAGCAATGTTCTGAAGATTGAATCGATAGGATTTTATGATTGAATATGTGGGTTGAATGAGATAGAGAAGTAAAAGATATTGCCAAAGTTACAGGCTTGCGAGACAATAAGGATTGCTGATGCTGTCTACAGTGCAGGTGGAGGAGGGGATTTTTTGAGCAGACAGGATCTGAGAATACTTCTGGGAAAGGTGGGAGAGTTGAAGACGGGCAGGAGGAGGGAGGGATAGAGAAGAGTAGGAGATGACACCTGATGGTTTAGATTTTCTCGATAAAGTACATGGCGAGGTGTTAAGAGATGAGAAAAAGTAAGAGGGTGGGGGTGGGGGTTTGAGGAGGAAACTAAACATCTGAAACAACTGGCAGGACCAATGATTATGGGAGAAAGGATGGAGAAATGCTGCCAAGCAGAGGAGAAGACACAGTTGAAGCATGAAAGGATGAAATGGGGTGGATAAGGTCTGCCTGATATCTGGGTTTTCACCTACAGTGCTCATGCACAGGAGTTAAGAAAGAGGACTGAAGGGATGTTCCAGGGCTGTGAGTTAATGGTACAAGATCAGAGAAGGGATAGGGGAGTGAGTTGAGTTCAGTAGAAAGGGTGGTGTTAAGGGCATCAATTTGGTCTTTTAGCTCCAGCAAACTTCTGGCTATATCATACGCCCACCAAGGAGAGGTGTGGGTCAAACTTTTGATAGGATGAGGGGTATATCAATGTGATGTCATTCAGAAAATCAAACACTTATTGAAGACGCACTGCTTTCTATGTTGTGAATAGTTTCAAAAGAAGTAGAAGCATTGCACAGGATGTGGGGAGAGTATATAAAGAGCAGTCAATCAATCAATCAATGGTATTTATGTGCAGAGCACTGTATTAAGTGCTTGAGAGAGTACAATACAGCAGAATTAGCTGACATATTCCCTGTCCAAAGGAGCTTGCAGTCCAGAGAGAAGAGCAGTATTACTAACTGTTGCATTAAATTCATTTCTCGAACAACCTTTTTCCAGGTCTAAGCCCAGGAAGCATTAGTTCCAGGGTTAAACACTGCCCCAGGTTTGGTCTAGAATAGTTAATTAGAAGAGTCAAATTGATACATTGGCAAGTGGTTCTTCTATTTAAACCCACTCCTCCATCCGAGTCTCTGAGAACTTAGAGCTGTCAATGTGCTCACCACTGTGGGTACAGAGAGAGGTAGAGGCTTCTTTCAGTCTGATGCTCTGTTGTTCATGTTGAAGTTCTGAGAGTCACTGTTCTGTACTAATGCCTTTTCAGGAACCAGCTCTCCTAAGTGCCTCTGAATAGATTCTGTCCTGTCCTGACTACTACCATTCCACTGGGAAAAAGAAAAGCAATTGCAGCATGAGGCCTCCACCAGACCCCAGGAAGACTGGTGGCTACTGCAGTGGTTGCTGTGGCAATGCCTATGTCCTGGAATCTGAGCCCCAAAGAACCTGAAATTCTGCTGCTCTAGTCACATCCCGGCTCCGCCACCTGTCAGCTGTGTGACTTTGGGCAAGTGACTTAACTTCTCTGTACCTCAGTTACCTCATCTGTAAAATGGGGATTAAGATTGTGAGCCTCACGTGGGACAACCTGATGACCCTGTATCTACCCCAGCGCTTAGAACAGTGCTCTGCACATGGTAAGCACTTAACAAATACCAACATTATTATTATCTTCCTACTGATTTTGTTTTCATTTTGTGTATTTGTCTGGGTGATGTTTTAATGTTTCAACATTAGTGATGTGTCTGTCACCAGTCTGTTCTCCCCACTTATATCCTGAGGGACAGAGATCATGTCTAATTCTACTTGTGTATTCTCATCCAGCACGTAGAACAGAACTCTGCACAGAGTAAGCACTTAATAAATGTTATTATTTCCAGTCAATCAATGGAATTTATTATTTGCTTATGGTGTGCAGAGTGTTGTACTGAGCACTTGGGAGAGTATAATACAACAGAGATGGTACACACATTCCCTGCCCACATTATGCTTACAGTAAAAGGGAGAGACAGGCATTAATATAAATAAATACATTTTGATATGTACATAAATGTTAAGGGAGTGAGGGTAGTGTGACTACCAAGTACTAGGGTTACTACTATTATTCTACTACCCCTAAAATAGTCTCTGGTTCCTGGAGGATGTATTGTCACCTTCTTGGTAGCTAAGGTCAGTTGATTCATTGACATTTAGCAGGAATTCTATGGGGATAAAAATGCTGCATCAGCTTTTTGGGCAATGCTGAATAGCTGATATGATTATTAAACTCAAAGTAAACTAGTGTAAACCAGGACAAGACAGTAGTCTGAAAGTATACACGTATCATACTTATGTCACTGAGAATAATTTGGTCACTTGTAAGGTGCTGATATTATGTCAAGAAATGATTTTATCTTATATTCTTTCCAAAAAAAGGATTAGAAATAATACATTATGCCTCAAAAATTTTTATATCTGGTACTCCTAGAAATTTGCATGCAATATTTTACTCATACTGCCCCAGTGCCTTTGAAAATAGTCCTCTACTGCATTTATTAAAATATTAGACTGAAAGCAGTTATTTTTTACAGATAAAATTAA
The DNA here is from genome assembly GCF_004115215.2 of Ornithorhynchus anatinus. Classification (NCBI taxonomy): domain Eukaryota; kingdom Metazoa; phylum Chordata; class Mammalia; order Monotremata; family Ornithorhynchidae; genus Ornithorhynchus; species Ornithorhynchus anatinus. The sequence continues at coordinate 117,112,394 of NC_041729.1, forward strand.
TCCTGGATAGCTTTACTTGGGAAAAACTACTGTTGTTTTATGGTATGCTCTCCTTATTGTACTAAATTTGGTAATACTATTTATTTGGAATGTTGAGATATTATATCTCCAGGGCAATTGTAAAGATTCTTTGTAGGAATTGTATGGCAACATTCCATCAATCAAGATATTTTTCACTAAGACCTTTAGGTAAAGATGGGAAGCAATTTGCCATCTCTTAATGAAGTGACTGCATTTTTCTGGGGTCGAAAGGCTGAGGAAGGTGATGCCAGGAGGCAGCATATACAGGAGTGGACAATGTATATGAATATATATATGCAAACACATCTGCATGCACAGTTTTCACAAACTGGCCTTTATCTTGACCATACACCACCCAAACCAAAGGAGCTCAACTCCATAGCCAACTTGCCCCATCAAATAGTAGTTTTCGCTGTCTCCTTGAAATGTATCTTGGAGGTTTCTCATTTGTCCCCAAACATATAATTGTCAAGGAGGAGCTGCTAGAAGTAGCACAACCTAGTGCAAAGGACATGGGCCTAGGAGTCAGAGGACCTGGATTCTAATCTCCCTTGCCTGCTTTGTGACCCATGTCAGTTAACTTTTCTGTGCTTCAGTTTCCTCATATGTGAAATGGGGATTCAATACGTGTTCTCCCTGCCTCTCAGACTGTAAGCCCGATTAGACTGTAAGCCCGTCAAACAGCAGGGACTTTCTCTATCTGTTGCCAACTTGTTCGTTCCAAGCACTTAATACAGTGCTCTGCACATAGTAAGCGCTCAATAAATACTATTGAATGAATGAATGTGTACAGGAATTGAGTTTCTTCTTGCTTGTATTTACTCCAGTGCTTGGTACATACTAAATACTAGTACTAGTGAAAAAGGGAGATTGTCTCCTCTACCCCCTCCATCCCTGCTGCTGTGTTGCTGCCAGTGGTACCCACTATTACAGTCTGACATCCTGGCCAAAATGGACCCCTAACTGTTCAGACCAGAGACTTTTTAGTGGTGAGATGAACCGCCACCACCAAACCACTCCTGTCTAAAATGAGGTGCTTGCTTTTGTTGTCTAATCCGTCATCGCCCGGACCCTTGGAGCCATTACCTCGTGGGCCCGGGATCTCTGCTCCCCTGAGGGTAAGTCTCAGACCGCCGGGCCCCCTCTTCCCAGCCGAATCGACCACCACATGGACTCGGGAGCTCTCCTCCCAGGCGGTGGTTCCTTGGGCTGCCTGCCCCCCATTTCCAACCTAGCTCTTTAGCAGCCTTTGGGCCACCGACCGCCGACTTTAGCGGCTTATTGGCCGCCGACCGCCGACTCATCCACGCCGAGACCACCCCCCCTCTCCTGGGAAGCTGAGCCTTGTCATCGCCCGGACCCTTGGAGCCATTACCACGTGGTCCCGGGATCTCTGCTCCCCTGAGACGCAGCCTCGGCCCGCCCGGCCCCGATTCCCGACAAGCCCCCCTTTGCCTCCCGCTCGCCGACTCATCTGCGCCTCCTCCGCCTCCCCCGGGGAGCTGAGCCTCGGACCGCCGGGACCCGCACCTGCCTCAGCCTTTCGCAACCTGGACCTCCGCACCCCCGCTTGGCAACTCCGACACTAAGGATCTTCGCCCCCGCAGAGCCCCAGCCACCAGCTCCCAGTCCACCCTCCCCTGCTCGGGCCTGGGGACATTGCGCTCCCCTTCTCGACCCTGGGGACACTGTGCTCCCCTGCTCGGCCCTAGGGACACTGTGTCCCCCTGCTCGGGCCCGGGGACATTGTGCTCCCCAACCACTCCCCCACTCTGCCCAAGGCGGCCATTTTGGGAAGCCCCCACTCTGCCTGAGGCGGCCATTTTGGGAAGGCCTCACTCCCTCTTCCCTCTTGAGGTGATTCATCCCTCCCGCCCCCGCCCCGGGCGACGACGTCCTTGTTCTCACCATGTTACCTTACCTTAGCCGCCGCCTACGGCCGCCACCCACCCCGGACAACCTCAGGGCCCCCCCGCCGCCACAGGGTTATTTGGTCATGAGCTCTGGGACTCTCTCGGCCGCTGGCCGCTTGACTTTGAGTCTGATCGGGTAGGGTCGGCTCGTCCGCCCGACCCTGGTCATCGCCTGCTTATTAACGCTATTGTAGTGTGCCTTACTGTAGCATGTTGCTATATTAGCGATCTCGCTTGTTATTGTTTATTTTCGTCAGACTTGGAATCTGATCAGGTCGCCCCATAATCGAGTCTACCCCCGACCCTGATCATCGCCCCTTTTATTAACACGACTGTATTGTATCATACTGTATCATGTTGCTATATTAGCACTACCGTATTGTATCATACTGTATCATGTTGCTATATTACCGATTTCGTTTATTACTGTTTATTGTTGTCAGTGCTGCCACCCACCTCTCTGGCCTCGCCATGTCCCTCCTCCCCCCTCCCGCCCCTTCCTATCCTCCCGTTCCCCTTCCTCTCTCTCGCTCAGCTCTTTCCCCCTCTCTCCTCTGTCTCCTCCCCCCCTCCCCTCTCCCGCCCTAGAAACCCACTTTACCAGCGCTACCCCTCTTCCCCCTCCCCCTACTCTTCCCCCCACCAAACCCCCTCTTCACCCCCTCCCCCCTTCTCTCTTCCCCACCCATGCCCCATCCCAGTCCTCTTGTCCCACAGCTACGCCTCATCCCCCTCTCCCCGTCCAGGGCCCCGCCACCTCCTTCCCATCCAAACCCTACCCTCCCCCCCCCATCCCCCCCTCCCCCCCTTGCACCCACAGCTACTTTCAAGTGTGGCCTCTGGAACCCCCGCTCTATTACAGGTAAGCTACCTTTCATCCATGACCTTTTCCTCTCGCTCTCTCCTCCTCCTCGCCCTTTCGGAAACGTGGCACTCTCCCGAAGACACGGTCTCCGCCGCCGCTCTCTCCGGCGGAGGCCTCTCCTTCTCCCACTCCCCCAGACTCACCGGTAAGGGAGGAGGCGTCGGCTTCCTCCTCTCGCCCCGATGCCGCTTCCGCACTATCCCTCCTCCCCCCTCCCTCTCCTTCCCCTCCTTCGAAGCCCATATCATTCGCCTCTACCACCCCCTCCAGATACTTGTCGCTGTCATCTACCGCCCTCCCGGTCCCACCTCCGACTTCTTCAACCACCTTGACCCCTTTCTCACCTTCCTTCTCTCCTTCTCTCTGCCCACTCTGATCCTTGGAGACTTCAACATCCATACAGATGTACCCGACGACTCCTCTGCCGCCCGCCTGCTATCCCTCCTCGACTCTGCCGACCTCCTCCTCCACCATACCGCGCCCACTCACTGACTCGGTCACACCCTCGATCTCGTCATCTCCTACCGCTGCACTATCTCCTCCCTCACCAACTCTGAAATCCCTCTCTCTGACCATAACCTTCTCACCTGCCTCATCTCTCACACTCCCTCCCCCTGCAAATCTTCGCTACTGCCCCACAGAGACCTCCGCTCTCTCGATCCCATCCGTCTTTCCAAAAGCATCTCTCCTCACCTTGCCACCCTGTCCTCTCTTCCCACTCTCGACGATCAGGTCTCCGCTCTCAACTCCACCCTCTCTACTCATCTCGACTCTCTCGCCCCCCTTTCCCTCCGCCACTCTCGCTCCACTAACCCACAGCCCTGGATCACCTCCTCCGTCCGCTTCCTACGCTCCTATGCTCGAGCTGCTGAGCGCTGCTGGCGAAAGTCCAAGCACCAAGCCGACCTCACACACTTCAAATTTATCCTTTCCTGCCTTAACTCTGCCCTCTCCTCCGCCAGGCAAAGCTTCTTCTCCTCCCTCATCGACACCCATGCCCGTCACCCCCGCCGATTGTTCCGGACCTTTGACTCTCTCCTTAGGCCCCCTGTTCCTCCCCCTCCCCCATCTCTCACCCCTAATGATCTGGCCACCTATTTCCTCACGAAAATCAACACGATCAGGTCTGAGCTCCCCAAAGTCACCCCTCTGCCTCTACCCTCCCCCCCAACAACCCCCTCCCCTACTTTCCCATCCTTCCCTGCAGTATCCTCAGAGGAGATCTCCTCCCTCCTCGCAAGTGCCACCCCCTCCACCTGCGCCTCGGACCCCATTCCCTCTCACCTTATTAAAACCATCGCCCCTGCCCTCCTACCTTCCTTAACTTCTATTTTTAACCACTCAATCTCCGAGGGTTCCTTCCCCTCTGCCTTTAAACATGCCCACGTCTCCCCCATCCTAAAAAAAAACCCGCTCTTGACCCCACTTCCCCCTCCAGTTATCGCCCTATCTCCCTACTACCCTTCCTTTCCAAAATCCTAGAACGAGTCGTCTACGATCGATGCTTAGAATTCCTTAACTCCCATTCTCTCCTAGACCCCCTCCAATCTGGCTTCCGTCCCCTCCACTCTACCGAGATTGCTCTCTCTAAGGTCACCCATGACCTCCTTCTTGCCAAATCCAATGGCTCCTACTCCATTCTAATCCTCCTTGACCTCTCTGCTGCCTTTGACACTGTCGACCATCCCCTCCTCCTCCATACCTTATCTCACCTTGGCTTCACGGACTCTGTCCTCTCCTGGTTCTCCTCTTACCTCTTTGGCCGGTCATTCTCGGTCTCCTTCGCTGGTGCCTCCTCCCCCTCCCATCCTTTAACTGTTGGAGTTCCTCAAGGGTCAGTTCTTGGCCCTCTTCTGTTCTCCATTTACACTCACTCCCTCAGTGAACTCATTCGCTTTCACGGCTTTGACTACCATCTCTACGCAGATGACACGCAGATCTACATCTCTGCCCCTGTCCTCTCCCCCTCCCTTCAGGCTCGCATCTCCTCCTGCCTCCGGGACGTCTCCACCTGGATGTCGGCCCGCCACCTAAAACTCAACATGAGCAAGACTGAGCTCCTCATCTTCCCTCCCAAACCCGGTCCTCTCCCAGACTTCTCTATCACCGTGGATGGCACGACCATCCTTCCCGTCTCTCAGGCCCGCAATCTCAGTGTCATCCTTGACTCGACCCTCTCGTTCACCCCACACATCCTATCCATTACCAAGACCTGCCGGATTCACCTCTACAATATCGCCAAGATCCGCCCTTTCCTCTCCACCCAAACGGCTACCTTACTGTTACGGGCTCTCGTTATACCCCGGCTAGACTACTGTGTCAGCCTTCTCTCTGACCTCCCTTCCTCCTCTCTCGCCCCGCTCCGGTCTATTCTTCACTCCGCTGCCCGGCTCATCTTCCTGCAGAAACGATCTGGGCATGTCACTCCCCTTCTTAAACAACTCCAGTGGTTGCCTATCAACCCCCGCTCCGAACAAAAACTCCTCACTCTAGGCTTCAAGGCTCTCCATCACCTTGCCCCTTCCTACCTCTCCTCCCTTCTCTCTTTCTACCACCCACCCCGCACACTCCGCTCCTCTGCCGCCCACCTCCTCACCATCCCTCGGTCTCGCCTATCCCGCCGTCGACCCCTGGGTCACGTCCTCCCGCGGTCCTGGAACGCCCTCCCTCCTCACCTCCGCCAAACTGATTCTCTTTCCCTCTTCAAAACCCTACTTAAAACTCACCTCCTCCAAGAGGCGTTCCCAGACTGAGCTCCTCTTGTCCCTCTACTCCCTCTGCCATCCCCCCTTTACCTCTCCGCAGCTAAACCCTCTTTTTCCCCTTTTCCCTCTGCTCCTCCACCTCTCCCTTCCCATCCCCACAGCACTGTACTCGTCCGCTCAACTGTATATATTTTCGTTACCCTATTTATTTTGTTAATGAATTGTACATCGCCTTGATTCTATTTAGTTGCCATTGTTTTTACGAGATGTTCTTCCCCTTGACTCTATTTATTGCCATTGTTCTTGTCTGTCCGTCTCCCCCGATTAGACTGTAAGCCCGTCAAATGGCATGGACTGTCTCTATCTGTTGCCGACTTGTTCATCCCAAGCGCTTAGTACAGTGCTCTGCACATAGTAAGCGCTCAATAAATACTATTGAATGAATGAATTGTCTAATAATAATCACAAAGTCAGTAGAAGTCATACATGTTATGCTCACATGTGTTCCTCTGACACCCCAGGCTCTCCCAATTTATTTTTGACTCAAAGTTAGTGACTTTTAATTTCTCTTACATTTAAGTATTTTTCAACTGGTTTTCAAAATGTCATAGAATCCTAGAATAATTAAACTAGAAAGTACTTTGAAAGATCATCATATCTAGTCCTCTGCCTCTAGTTAAGTGAGATATTACCTTCATAATCATGTTTGTTTTATCTGATTTTCATGTGCTTCAGCTGAATTGGTCCAGGTAAAGTGCTTCTGGGTAAGTGTGGTTCTCCTGCCCTTTGCCTCCTAGTTAATGTAGAGTTTGTTACTTTATTCCCCCTGACTCCATCACTTTCAGTAACTGGCACCTTCTAAATCCTTTTAAATGCCAATACTTGATACAGGGAAAATGAGAATCTTGTTCAATAATAGTGCAACAAAACCCAGGCAAATGGAGTGGATATACAAGGGAAGTCATCTCTCTATGTGTTCTTCTATTTTCATGACACACTGAAACAAATTTTTTGGAATTCCTGGTGCAAAGCACAGTATTTTTGTTTTTTTTTTTAAATATTTTCCTACTTTGTTTCTTATTTCTTTCACTATCTATAAATATCACTTCCTTATTGTGCTTTTCTTGGCTAGACACCCTGTCAGGCATGACTGGTGATGATTCCTCAGCCAGAAAGGCTTGCACCAGTGAAGCCACTTTCCCAGCACTGGTCAGGACTGAAGGGCTTCTCAGGGACTGGTTGTGAATCCATGTAATCTGGGAGAAGTTTGTCCTCACCAGAGTGGTTGCTGTCTTTAGGGGAGATTTGCAGTCAGGTTTGCTGGGAACAGATTTACCACATCTGTTCAGAGATAGAAATGACAACAGATGTTTCCCTGCCTCCTGAAACAACCATCCTTTTCTATGGTATTTGTTAAGCACTTACTATATGCCAGAAACTGTACTAAGGGCTGGGTACATAAAAGCTAGTCTGGTTGGACACAGTCCATGTACCACATTGGGCTCACAATCTTAATTGCCATTTTTCAGGTGAGGAAATTTAGGCACGCAGAAGTGTCAGGTCTTTCTATCCACTAGTCCAAGCTGCTACCCATGCCCTGTTCTCAGCCTTATAATGTCTTCTGGATCTGCCTATCTAACCTATGCAAGAGGTAATTTTCTTATTGTTCTTTGTTTTATTTTTTGGTTCCTTGTGTTTGCTTTTGCACTCTGATGATCGTGTTAATGATGGTTTATAAAATAGAAGAGTGTTCAGTGATGCTTGCTACTGGTGAAGTCTCAGAGATCTTCTATACAGGGAACACAGACTACACCCATTCTCACTGCTGGTAGTTTTGTGATGCAGGTCATTTGATGAGAGACTATGGGTAGCTCAGTGCATATCAACATCACTACTATAGTAGGGTAAGAGTTTCTTATGCTTTAGCATCATTTCTGAGCAATGCCTACCTCAACTCTGAAGGTCCTTTAAAAGGTACACGCCTGTATTTTCGGGATAAAGTGTGCAAAAGATTTACTCTCAGGACCCTTTCTCTCATGGATAGTCTTGTCATCAACAGTGGGTCATCTTTGAACTGAAAGACAGTCCATCACATAATCATGAAGAAGGATATTAGGGAGGGTAGTTATAATGTTCTTTTCTCCAAGTACTGTATGTTGCCCCTGTGAGACAGAACATACAGTTGGATGAACCAATATCCTGACCCAGGATGGCATATCTTAGGTTCTTGTAGAATTGAAAGCAAAAATTATTTTTAACCTTTTTCATGTCATATGATATTCTAATATCATTTTGTTGTTTTTTACATTACAGAATTACATCAGATTCATGCTCAGTTTCTACTAACTATGAAATCAAGTATAAAAAATGGGATAAATCAATCTTAAATAAATCCCTGAGTATTAAGGTGATGGAAGCAATGGAATAAATGAGAAAATCAGAGCATTCATGAGGAAATGCCTTATGGACACCTTTTTAGAAAGGCTTTGAAAAAGAAAAGGAGCATGGTATGGCAAATCTTTGCAGTGAGGGACAGAGTTTATTTCCAAATCCCAACATCTTCTTCTTCACATTCCACAATTTTGCCCTCGACTCATCATCTCATCATTGCAGCATCTTCACAGTTGTTCTTGGTAGAGCTGAAGCTGTACAAACATTCTGACACCAAAATGGAAACAAAAATGGTACTCCACACCTTAGATAGCAAATGCCAGCAAGCCACAACCATTATATACCCATGATATGGAAAGGATTTCCAGTCACGAACTGGTCTTCACTTTAACATACCCTGAAAAAGCTAAACTATAAATAGCAGTATTTTCAAAACTAAACTCAATCCCTTATATTTCCTAAAATCCCACATTTATATTAAGGATTTGTTAACCAAATGGAAGAAAGATAGAGGATTTCAGGATTATTCTAGTTGCTTCAAGCTTCCAACAAGGGGTTTCAGGAAATCAAGTCTGGTGCAGCTTCTTCCAAACCAGACTAGATGCTATTGGAACTCTCTATGATTCAGTCAGGCTAGTTGCTATTGGAATTGTCAGTGATTCATGAAATGGAGATCCACCGCAAGCTTTTGGCAGGCCTGGAGTACACAAAGCCCCCAGCCTGAATGTCTTTTTAAAAGCTCAGTAGAAGCACTGCTGGGAAAACCCTAGAAGAGTGTTGATAGGGCAGCTGCCCTAGACCTTCAGACTCGGGGATCCCATCCTATCTAGTAGTGGGACTTAAGAAAGTTGTTGCTACATGATGTGAGGGGAGGGATCAGGAGCAGTCAATTCCATTCTTTATTCCTTTATTCCTCCCTTTCTCCTAGACTCCCCCTGAACTGACAGAGCCCTCCACTGGGTGAGTTGCCTTTATTCTGCACATTTCTTTAAGAGTTTCCTAGAACTCAGAGCTTTGCTATTAAAGCAGGTGAGGGTAGACATTTCTGTGCTAAGAACTTTTCTGAAGAGTGAGTGTAGGTAAGATGTTCAGCTTTAAGGCAAGCCTTGTTCTGCACAATTAAACTTAGCCCAGAGAAGAATATGAATTGTTAGAAGTTATAAATTTAATATTTCATCTTTCTATCTTATGAGTAAAATTTGAGTTTTAGACATTTACAACATTTTAACCTTAATGCAAGATTGTTGAAAATGATGAGAATGGAAAGCAATTCTTATTAATCTTTCCAAAGGTAAGGGAGTATAATCTACTACTATCAATCTAATAATTATTCATTCAATTCAATAGTATTTATTGAGCGCTTACTATGTGCAGAGCACTGTACTAAGCGCTTGGGATGAACAAGTCGGCAACAGATAGAGACAGTCCCTGCCGTTTGACGGGCTTACAGTCTAATCGGGGGAGACGGACAGACAAGAACAATGGCAATAAACAGCGTCAAGGGGAAGAACATCTCGTAAAAACAATGGCAACTAAATAGAATCAAGGCGATGTACAATTCATTAACAAAATAAATAGGGTAACGAAAATATATACAGTTGAGCGGATGAGTACAGTGCTGTGGGGATGGGAAGGGAGAGGTGGAGGAGCAGAGGGAAAGGGGGAAAAGAGGGTTTAGCTGCGGAGAGGTAAAGGGGGAATGGCAGAGGGAGTAGAGGGGGAAGAGGAGCTCAGTCTGGGAACGCCTCTTGGAGGAGGTGATTTTTAAGTAGGGTTTTGAAGAGGGAAAGAGAATCAGTTTGGCGGAGGTGAGGAGGGAGGGCGTTCCAGGACCGCGGGAGGACGTGACCCAGGGGTCGACGGCGGGATAGGCGAGACCGAGGGACGGTGAGGAGGTGGGCGGCAGAGGAGCGGAGCGTGCGGGGTGGGCGGTAGAAAGAAGGGAGCAGAGGTAGGAAGGGGCAAGGTGATGGAGAGCCTTGAAGCCTAGAGTGAGGAGTTTTTGTTTGGAGCGGAGGTCGATAGGCAACCACTGGAGTTGTTTAAGAAGGGGAGTGACATGCCCAGATCGTTTCTGCAGGAAGATGAGCCGGGCAGCGGAGTGAAGAATAGACCGGAGCGGGGCGAGAGAGGAGGAAGGGAGGTCAGAGAGAAGGCTGACACAGTAGTCTAGCCGGGATATAACGAGAGCCCGTAACAGTAAGGTAGCCGTTTGGGTGGAGAGGAAAGGGCGGATCTTGGCGATATTGTAGAGGTGAAACCGGCAGGTCTTGGTAACGGATAGGATGTGTGGGGTGAACGAGAGGGACGAGTCAAGGATGACACCGAGATTGCGGGCCTGAGAGACGGGAAGGATGGTCATGCCATCCACGGTGATAGAGAAGTCTGGGAGAGGACCGGGTTTGGGAGGGAAGATGAGGAGCTCAGTCTTGCTCATGTTGAGTTTTAGGTGGCGGGCCGACATCCAGGTGGAGACGTCCTGGAGGCAGGAGGAGATGCGAGCCTGAAGGGAGGGGGAGAGGACAGGGGCGGAGATGTAGATCTGCGTGTCATCTGCGTAGAGACGGTAGTCAAAGCCGTGAGAGCGGATGAGTTCACCGAGGGAGTGAGTGTAAATGGAGAACAGAGGAGGGCCAAGAACTGACCCTTGAGGAACTCCAACAGTTAAAGGATGGGAGGGGGAGGAGGCTCCAGCGAAGGAGACTGAGAATGATCGGCCAAAGAGGTAAGAGGAGAACCAGGAGAGGACAGAGTCCATGAAGCCAAGGTGAGATAAGGTATGGATGAGGAGGGGATGGTCGACAGTGTCAAAGGCAGCAGAGAGGTCAAGGAGGATTAGAATGGAGTAGGAGCCATTGGATTTGGCAAGAAGGAGGTCATGGGTGACCTTAGAGAGTATATTACATGACCTCATTCCTAACCCTTATCACCCACCCTAATTAAGAGTAATTCTACTTTTCATCTCTAATAGAGCCAAAAACACCTAGGAATTAAATAGTCTGCTCCTTGACTCCTGGATGAGCAACCATAATGGGTTACGAAGAGGGAGAGTTACAGATATAGAGAGAGAAGGGAGGAATTTTAGATGGTTTATTTTTATCCAGCAAGGAAAAATGTCAATGAGGGCAGCATTCTCCAAGCATCTGTTATCACTGATCCTGCTGTCAATTAGTTTTCTTACTGTTTTATGACATTTGAACCAACACCTAATGAAGTCATCACTGCAGTTAGAGCCATGAAGAGTAGCAAACCTCACATAAGTGATGGTACAATTGCTTATATCTACACGGAAGGAGAAATTTGTCCGCAATAAACTTCAAGTTCTTGTTCTCTGAAATCAAAACTGAAGCTTCTTAAGCCATATAACCCTGAACTAGGAACTAGTCATCCAGAATCCAGTGAAAACTCTGAGAAAACCCAGTAACCATGCTGAGCCAGCCAGGATTAAATCAGTACTACAATTGGATTGTCTAACCACAGAAAATACTAAAGTTAAGATTTGCAATAACTAAAGTTCACTAATGCACAGACCAAGATTGAGGATCTGACTTAATAGGAAACATTCATTCATTCATTCAATAGTATTTATTGAGCGCTTACTATGTGCAGAGCACTGTACTAAGCTCTTGGGATGAACAAGTCGGCAACAGATAGAGACAGTCCCTGCCGTTTGACGGGCTTACAGTCTAATCGGGGGAGACGGACAGACAAGAACAATGGCACTAAACAGCGTCAAGGGGAAGAACATCTCGTAAAAACAATGGCAACTAAATAGAATCAAGGCGATGTACAATTCATTAACAAAATTAATAGGGTAACGAAAATATATACAGTTGAGCGGACGAGTACAGTGCTGTGGGGATGGGAAGGGAGAGGTGGAGGAGCAGAGGGAAAAGGGGAAAATGAGGCTTTAGCTGCGGAGAGGTAAAGGGGGGATGGCAGAGGGAGTAGAGGGGGAAGAGGAGCTCAGTCTGGGAACGCCTCTTGGAGGAGGTGATTTTTAAGTAAGGTTTTGAAGAGGGAAAGAGAATCAGTTTGGCGGAGGTGAGGAGGGAGGGCGTTCCAGGACCGCGGGAGGACGTGACTCAGGGGTCGACGGCGGGATAGGCGAGACCGAGGGACGGTGAGGAGGTGGGCGGCAGAGGAGCGGAGTGTGCGGGGTGGGCGGTAGAAAGAAGGGAGGAGAGGTAGGAAGGGGCAAGGTGATGGAGAGCCTTGAAGCCTAGAGTGAGGAGTTTTTGTTTGGAGCGGAGGTCGATAGGCAACCACTGGAGTTGTTTAAGAAGGGGAGTGACATGCCCAGATCGTTTCTGCAGGAAGATGAGCCGGGCAGCGGAGTGAAGAATAGACCGGAGCGGGGCGAGAGAGGAGGAAGGGAGGTCAGAGAGAAGGCTGACACAGTAGTCTAGCCGGGATATAACGAGAGCCCGTAATAGTAAGGTAGCCGTTTGGGTGGAGAGGAAAGGGCGGATCTTGGCAATATTGTAGAGGTGAAACCGGCAGGTCTTGGTAACGGAAAGGATGTGTGGGGTGAAGGAGAGGGACGAGTCAAGGATGACACCGAGATTGCGGGCCTGCGGGACGGGAAGGATGGTCGTGCCATCCACGGTGATAGAGAAGTCTGGGAGAGGACCGGGTTTGGGAGGGAAGATGAGGAGCTCAGTCTTGCTCATGTTGAGTTTTAGGTGGCGGGCCGACATCCAGGTGGAGACGTCCCGGAGGCAGGAGGAGATGCGAGCCTGAAGGGAGGGGGAGAGGACAGGGGCGGAGATGTAGATCTGCGTGTCATCTGCGTAGAGATGGTAGTCAAAGCCGTGAGAGCGGATGAGTTCACCGAGGGAGTGAGTGTAAATGGAGAACAGAAGAGGGCCAAGAACTGACCAACAGTTGAGGAACTGTTGGTTCTTGAGGAACTCCAACAGTTAAAGGATGGGAGGGGGAGGAGGCTCCAGCGAAGGAGACTGAGAATGATCGGCCAAAGAGGTAAGAGGAGAACCAGGAGAGGACAGAGTCCGTGAAGCCAAGGTGAGATAAGGTATGGAGGAGGAGGGGATGGTCGACAGTGTCAAAGGCAGCAGAGAGGTCAAGGAGGATCAGAATGGAGTAGGAGCCATTGGATTTGGCAAGAAGGAGGTCATGGGTGACCTTAGAGAGAGCAGTCTCGGTAGAGTGGAGGGGACAGAAGCCAGATTGGAGGGGGTCTAGGAGAGAATGGGAGTTAAGGAATTCTAGGCATCGATTGTAGACGACTCGTTCTAAGATTTTGGAAAGGAAGGGTAGTAGGGAGATAGGATGATAACTGGAGGGGGAAGTGGGGTCAAGAGCGGGATTTTTTAGGATGGGGGAGACGTGGGCATGTTTGAAGGCAGAGGGGAAGGAGCCCTTGGAGATTGAGTGGTTAAAAATAGAAGTTAAGGAAGGGAGGAGGGCAGGGGCGATGGTTTTAAGAAGGTGAGAGGGAATGGGGTCCGAGGCGAAGGTGGAGGGGGTGGCACTTGCGAGGAGGGAGGAGATCTCCTCTGAGGATACTGCAGGGAAGGATGGGAAAGTAGGGGAGGGGGTCGGTGGGGGGAAGGGGAGAGGCGGAGGGGTGACTTTGGGGAGCTCAGACCTGATCGTGTTGATTTTCGTGAGGAAATAGGTGGCCAGATCATTATGGGTGAGAGATGGGGGAGGGGGAGGAACAGGGGGCCTAAGGAGAGAGTTAAAGGTCCGGAACAATCGGCGGGGGTGACGGGCATGGGTGTCGATGAGGGAGGAGAAGAAGCTTTGCCTGGCGGAGGAGAGGGCAGAGTTAAGGCAGGAAAGGATAAATTTGAAGTGTGTGAGGTCGGCTTGGTGCTTGGACTTTCGCCAGCAGCGCTCAGCAGCTCGAGCATAGGAGCGTAGGAGGCGGACGGAGGAGGTGATCCAGGGCTGTGGGTTAGTGGAGCGAGAGTGGCGGAGGGAAAGGGGGGCGAGAGAGTCGAGATGAGTAGAGAGGGTGGAGTTGAGAGCGGAGACCCGCTCGTCGAGAGTGGGAAGAGAGGACAGGGCGGCGAGTTGAGGAGAGATGCTATTGGAAAGACGGATGGGATCGAGAGAGCGGAGGTCTCTGTGGGGCAGTAGCGAAGATTTGCAGGGGGAGGGAGTGTGAGAGATGAGGCAGGTGAGAAGGTTATGGTCAGAGAGAGGGATTTCAGAGTTGGTGAGTGAGGAGATAGTGCAGCGGTAGGAGATGACGAGATCGAGGGAAACAGACACTGGGTGCTTTGCTGAGCAGCTTTGATTGGGGTTAAGGGTTGGAAGATGAGGTTTAACCTAAAATAATCCTCAGATTAGCTCATTCTAGATTACTTTTGCACCAGGAATAATTTAAGCATAGAGAAATACTCTATCACAGCATAGAACACAGCATCAAGGGAAGCTCTTACTACCTGTCTTCCTTTCCATATTCCCCTTGGGACAGCTCATCTCCATCCTCTCCTCTTATCAGAGGTGATGCTTTCACACTAAAAGCAGCATGGCCAAGTGAAGAGCAGCATGGGCCTGGGAGTCAGAAGGATCTGGGTTCTAATTCTGCCTTCACCACTTGTCTGCTGTGTGGTCTTGGTCAAATCACTTCACTTCTCTTTGCCTCAGTTACCTTATCTGTAAATGGAGATTAAGACTGTGAAGCCTATGTGGGACAGGGACTGGCCCAACCTGATTAACATGTATCCACCCTAGTGCTTAATACAGTGGCTAACAAATAGCACAGTTATTTTTATTATTAAATTATTATTATTAAAGAGCATGTCTTCTCCCAAAGTGTGCCTATAGCTTCTGGGAAGTGTAGGTTGAACCAATCACTTTGCTAGTGGTGTTTGGGGAGGGTTTGCAGAGATTGGATTATTTCAGGGGGCTTTAAAGAATAAAAATAATTGTGGTATTTGCTAATACTACTATTACTAATAATTGCTATCAATATGGTTTTTGTTAAGTGCTTACTATGTGCCAAGTTCTGGCCTAAGCACTGAGATAGATGCAAGATCATCAGGTCAGTTACAATCCACATGGGGTTCACAGTCTAAGGAAGAGGGAAAACAGATATTGTATCTCCATTTTACAGATGAGGAAACTGAGGCACAGAAAAGTTGTCTGTTGTCTAGGGTTACACAACAGGCATGTGACAGAGCTATAAATAGAACTCTGGTTCTCTGACATGTTGCTGTTCACTTGGCCATGCTGCTTCTCAAACCAATATTTCCTCTCTCTTGGACTGAGAGGCCCATTTGTGACAGGGACTATGTTGGATCTGATGATCTCGTTTCTGAATTAGTCACTTGTATTCACTGAGTGCTTACTATGTGCTCTTGGGAGAGTACAATACATCAGATTTGGTAGACATGTTCACTGCCGACAATGGTTTCTACTCCAGTGTTTATTAAATATTCTCATTTATTATGATTATTATTATTACTACTATTAGAGAAGCAGCGTGGATCAGTGGAAAGAGCACGGGCTTTGGAGTCAGAGGTCATGAGTTCGAATACCGGCTCGGCCACTTGTCAGCTGTGTGACTGTGGGCAAGTCACTTAACTTCTCTGGGCCTCAGTTACCTCATCTGTAAAATGGGGATTAAGACTGTGAGCCCCATGTGGGACAACCTGATTCCCCTATGTCTACCCCAGCGCTTAGAACAGTGCTCGGCACATAGTAAGCGCTTAACAAATACCAACATTATTATTATTATCATTTACACTATTACGTGGTTGTTTGGGAACCAGAGGCATCCCTGTTCTAAATGCTGTTAATGATGAGCTCCCAAACTCATGATAAGGTTTCAGATTACAGAGGAATACAATGCACAGCATAGCATCTGACACTATCTATTGACCTGGACTCTTGGAGCTATTAAACATTTTGGCTGTCTGAGAAATTCATCAGGATCTAAGATTGCTTCATGGTGATATGGCTGATCAGGTCAGAATTAGAAAGTGCCCTTGATCTTACATTCTCTTTGGGAAGAAAATGAACATACATTGCTGTATTAAGAGTGAAAGAAAAATCTTGTGCAAGTCAAAAAATAAATAATAAGTAAATGGATTGATGCATGAGTGTTAAAGTGTACTTGCTCACCTGATAAGGAAGAAGAGGAGGATTAATAAGGGAATGTCTCATGAAGGAGTGATTATTTTAGAATAATTTTGAAAAAAGAGATTTGGACATGGTATTCCAGGCTTGGAAGAAAGTAAAAGTAAAGAGCAAGGGGAAGTTATGAAGCCTTTGAAGGTGCAAAGAATAAGGGGTATGGTATAGGATAGTATAATGAGAAGAAAGTAGATAAATGAAGAAGCCAGCTGCTACAGAGTCATGTACGTGATGGTCAAGTGCTTGGATTTGTATGAGAATATATAGGAAACTACTAAAAGTTTTTGAGGAGAGCAGTAATCTGCTGTAATCAAAGTTTTAAAAAGATAAGTGCTCTTCTCTTCAACATAGGCTGAAGAGGGGCCTGGAGACTAAAGACTAAACTGTGAGACCTTAAGGAGTTATTACACTAATACATGTTGGTGGAGGATAAGAGAATGCGTCAGAGTATTACGGACATCAAAAATGGCTCCAGTTTCTCTTTTAATAATGGTGGTATTTAATAGTGTTAGTATTTGTTAAGCGCTTACTATGTGCAGAGCACTGTTTTAAGCGCTGTTTTAATCAGGATGTCCTACGTGAGGCTCACACTCTTAATCCCCATTTTACAGATGAGGTAACTGAGACACAGAAAAGTTAAGTGACTTGCCCACAGTCACACAGCTGACAAGTGGCAGAGGTGGGATTCGAACCCATGACCTCTGATTCCCAAGCCCGTGCTCTTTCCACTGAGCCACGCTGCTTCTCTAAGCGCTTACTATGTGCCAAACACTGTTCTAAGCACTGGGGGAGATACAGGATAATCAGGTTGTCCCACATGAGGCTCACAGTCTTAATCCCCATTTTCTAGATGAGGTAACTGAGGCACCGAGAAGTTAAGTGACTTGCCCAAAGTTGCACAGCTGACAGGTGGCAGAGCCGGGATTAGGACCCATGACCCCTGACTCCTAAACCCAGGCTCTTTCCACTGAGCCATGCTGCTTCTCAAAAGCATGAAATATTTCTTTTAGAAATATGCTGTTTGGAAATTTGTTTTCTCTAGCTTTTTTTGACACTGGCTAATTATTAACTCTGCAGGAAGAATTAAAATTTAATTTTAATGTCATTGTAAAATGCCATGAGCCGCCTCAGCATGTTATGGTGTTATAAAAGTTTAAATTGTTTTTATAAGTTGGCCACCTGTTCAAAGTGTACACTATGTGCCTTCATCCTTAAAATTTAATAAATTGTGTAGCTTGCAGAGGATTGATAGAGATTGCTCCAGCATGCATTCAACAGCTTGGCAGGTAGGGATTTTTTTGATTGCAAATATTATTCGCATTTTTCAAATACCCTTTATGTAAGGTGCTAACCGGTGACATATTCTAGTAGATATGCCATCTGACACCTGTGAGAAGTGTTACTAAGTGATTGAGATGTCTTAGAAGGAGGTAGACTAAAATTGGAATAATATAAAAATCTGTTAACTTCTGGGCTCTAATTAGCATTTAACACCCGAAACAACAGCAGATAGTGTATACTAAAACACCCCACGTATTTTACCTAATTTTCAGAAATGACATGTTGCAAAGAATTCATTCTACTTTATTGTTTTTCCCCAGAAAGGACTGTGAATGTTTAGTTAAAATATCAAAATAATTGCATCTTCACTTTCAATGAAATTTTATTCCAGTATGTTGCTGATATAAAAGAAAATTGTTATAGTGTCAAGTGAAAGTTTTTTTTAAAGAAATGGATCTGAGTTAGAGCTGACAATTCCCTCCCCCCTCCCAAATGAATAACAAAAACATTAATAGTATAAAAGTTAGACCCTTATTTGTAGCAATTTGATAATTTGAAAAGCTTCTAACTATAATACAACTTTTCAGTTCCAATGTAAACCTTTCTCTTGAAACTCCATCTCTCCCATTGATTTTTTGCAGAAAATATCGACTATCCCAAGCCGATAACTGTTCAATGCTTCTTTACTTGAAATTCTCCAGTAATTAACTGCAAGAAAGGAAATTTTTTAAATCTGCTTGTACTAATGTAGTTGGGATTATTTCACTTCTGACATCTTCCCAAAGTACTCAGTATAGGTTACAAGACATAGCACATAAAAAGAAATGATAACCTGACAAAAGTGTCATCTATCAAAAACTGACAGCATGAATTCATCTATTAAAACCATGACTGAAAATAAAAATGTCTGAAACAAACCAAAAACTATACTTTATCTCTTTTGGGTTTTCCTCCCACTCCTGAAATGAAGTTGTGTAAATAAACCACAAAATTTCATTAGCCACAGTTTTTCACAAGTTTGTGTTCCCTCCCCCAGCAAGTAAAGATAGAGGCATGGAAAATGAACGTAATGTTTTTACTATTCAATCAGAACTCCCAGGTAAATCTATGAAAAATGGGAGCTCCACTCTCCTTTCTCAGCTCCCATCCAGAGGTATTCATGACAATCATAGCTGACCATGCCAATTAAACCCAGGCCTTAAACATGAGATACCTTGTTTCAGATAGACCGCTGCACTGCCTTTGAGTTGTTCACACTGGCTATAGTGAATAAGATCAGTATCGCACCTGCTGCAGAGGAGACTCTTGTATGTGAGAATTCAGGACAAAAGGGAATCAATTCCTAAGGGAGCTAGCCTCATAATATCCATAGCTTACTCTGAGATCTCCCCAGACTGGGCATCTGGTCAAAAATTGGCTGAAGGAATGTACAAATTTTAGTAGCTCCTGGGCTGGCTCTAAAATAGAACTAGTGGTAGCAGGTCTTTACTTAATGCATAGCATGGATATCAATAACATTATAGTTTTTTTTTTAATTGAAGATTGAATCTGTGGCCCTTCTGGCCAAAGTAGAATTTCGGGGTTAATATACACCTCTTACCATGCAGACACAGCCAGTAGCAGTGAATTGTTTGCTGGCAGTTGGAAAACTTAATATTGTTTTCCAAAGTGCCTAACGTACTCCCAGGGACAATCTGCCTCAAAATAGTCTTCATAAAAATATAATCATTGCTGAGAGACCAGAATATCCTGAACGGACAGTTCTTACTGAAATCCTATATTAACGACCCATAGCCTGAAAGAATGTTAGGGAAACTATTTATTTGAAATAATGGAAGTGATTTGGACTTAATTTTTTTAAATTGTGTGTGACAATAGTGTCTAAAATGGTAATCTCAAAAGAGGCCCACTGGTCTCAGAAATATCTCATGAATTCTGCAGAGCCAGTTGAAAACTAACTACAAAAATGCAATTTCCTACTGCTTCACAGATGGTTTTGAAAAGACAAATAAATCCATAGTACAGTATATTAAAAGTGCAGGTGAGATGTTGTGGCAGGCCTGCTCTCCCTCAACTGAAACCAGCTGTATTGAGTGGGCGTTTGGAGGTATAATACAGGATATAGTCATTTAAAGTTGATTTAACTGTCTCCCAACCAGTAGAATAATTTCCTCAGGATTCAAATTATCTTTGACAAAAAAATAGCATATAATTGAGAGTATCATTTTCAGCCATTTCTCCTTATATAATTTTTTCATAGTTATGAGCAGTTAGACATAAGGATCAAGGAATTGACAAAATGAGTTACTACTGTTAAACAAAAAAACTTTGGCATAAGTATACATCGAGGGAAAAGCACAGAACATTGTAAATAAAAATATGTTATTTTGACATTTCTCCTCTTTTGATGATCTGTGGCAAAAGGAGGTGGAGAGAACTAATTAATAATTATATTCACAGATCAAACTACATTTTAGATCATTTTTCTTGCTCACTAACAAACAGTTAACAAAACTGTATGTGGAGTGAGTTCTAACTCTGATTCCTTTCCGTAGTATCACGTATATATATTATATCTATATATAATATATTTGCATATGTACATACTATACTATATATGTACAATATAGTATGCACATATACAATGCATATATATACACACACATACACATACATACATATACATATATACATACACACACACATAATATTAGGGTACGAGGAGGGCCAGATTAATGCAGAGGCTAACCAGCATTTAGTGGTAAGAATGCAGGACTAGAATGAGATTCATCCATTCATTCATTCAATTGTATTTATTGAGCACTTACTGTGTGCAGAGCACTGTACTAAGCACTTGGAAAGTACAATTTGGAAACAGAGACCATCCCTACCCAACTACAGGCTCACAGTCTAGAAGGGATGACTCAGATTCTAATTATAATTCTGTGGTTTGCCAGCTGCATTTCCTCAACCAAGTCCCTGTGCCTCAGTCTCCTCATCTGTAAAATGAGGACTAAAAATCTGTTTTCTTTCCTCTGTAGACCATGAGCCTCTTGGACAGGGACCATTTTCTGATACAGTTACATTTCATCTACTCCAGTGCTTTTAACAGTGTTGTCATGTTAATAAATATCACGGTTACTATTATTCATCCCAGGGCTTTGGGTTGCCTCAGCCGGCCACTAAAATCTTGCCCCCAAACACCTCATTCTTATAGCCAGTGCCTAGGGTATTCTGAATAAACTAGTCATAAAAACATGATTGCTTCAAGGTAGCACCATGTAGGCCTGTCTGGGTTTTAAAGGAGCTGCTTCTCTATAAATTGCATGGAATGGGGAAACAGACTAGAGGAGCCTGCATGTCCACAGAAGTTCAACTGCAATCAATAAATCAATCAGTGGAATTTATTGAACACTTACTATGTGCAGAGCACTATACTAAGCACTTGGAAGAGTAAAATACAATTGAGTATGGGGATTTGGTTGAATGGAAACTCAGAAACCTCAGGGAGCAAAGGTGGTTCATGCATGATCAATTGTTTTTAGGTGTATTTTCTCATCAGGATGTCCCCTGTCAGTGCTGCAGGGTGTCACTATTACCGAGAGGAAGTGGGGAGTCACCCTTATTCCCCCACTTACATCCACACTGCCTCTGCTTCTGGAAGGGCAAGCCATAGGATAAAACAGAGAGGAAATGGAAAAGGGTAGGTAAATCAGGAAACATCACTTGGTCACACTGCCAGGTGTTGGGGTTGGGGGTGTTTCACCTGATTACTATGTGCTCCCCCAGCCCCAACTTCCTCAGATTGGAGCCATGCCGGGGCTGCCAAGGTTGGCCCAAACTCTGTTTCGTGTCTGCCTCCACTCTGCCTGATGCTGATGTGATGACATCCTCGAAGACCTTGTAAGGGAGCCCACCAGAAGGTGTGGGCCCAAGCACAGCTCCAGTTAATGCAGTCCTGGATGGAAGAGTTTTTAGCAGATGTGCTCTTTGGTGGAATTGGAGAATTGGCCTGGAATGCCCTCCCTCCTCAAATCCGTTGGTGATTTACTCTCCCCCCGCCTTCACAGCTTCACTGAAGCAGCATGGCGTAGTGGATAGAGTACTTGCCTGGGAGGCAGAAGATCATCGGTTCTAATACCGGCTCTGCCACTTGTCTTCTGTGTGACCTTGGGCATGTCACTTTACTTCTCGGTGCCTTAGTTACCTCATCTGTAAAATGGGGATTGAAACTTTGAGCTTCCTGTGGGACAGGGACTGGGTCCAACCCAATTTACTTTTCTTCACCCCAGTACTTAGTATCGTGCCTGATGCATAGTAAGCACTTAACAAATTATTATTACATCTCCTCCAAGAGGCTTTACCAGCCTAAGCCCCACATTTCCTCATCTCCCACTCCCTTCTGCATCACCCTGACTTGCTCCCTTTGCTCTCCCTATCCCAGCCCTACAGCACATATGTAATTTTATTGATTGTATTGATGTTTGTGTATTTGTATTGATGTCTGTCTCCTCCCCTCTCGACTGTGAGCTCATTGTGGGCAAGGATTGTCACTGTTTATTGTTTTATTGTACTTTCCCAAGCACATAGTACAGTGCTCTGCACATAGTAAATGCTTAATAAATATGATTGAATGAATGAATGAATGAAAGTACAGAAAATCACAGCAGGGTCCTTAGTTGAATTTTTTATAGCTGTCCTTTTTCAAAAATGATGCTTCTGGTCTTATGTTTCTATCTATATATGAAAGCAGGCCTGAAAAAACTGATGTATTGCCATCACATCCTATCACATTGCTTTCATTTAAGGATAGGTTCTTGCTGAGGTGATGACTTTGGTTTATACAACACCTGCTTCGTAAACCTACCTCATGATATCCCCATGTTTATGAAGCCTATGTTCAAGAAAAAATTCTCCACTGATTCTGCCTATAAGACTGGTCAGTCCACTGCACTGGTTTTCCAACCACATACTGCGATTTCATACTGTTTGACACTCTACTCACATATCTGATATCATTTATTCACCCTCCTATCTTGAATGTGTCCCTTTCATTTTTAGTGATTTATGAAAGAATTTTGAACAAATAGTACTTAGGACTCTGGACATTGCTGTGTTGTGATATTCATCAACATCACAGCAATGGTATAGCCAACACTTATTTTTTATGGTATTTGTTAAATACTTGCTATGTGACAGGCACTGTACTAAGTAAACACTGGGGTAGACATAAGCTAATTAGGTTGGATGTAGCCCATGTCCCACATAAGGCCCACAGTCTTAATCACCATTTTACAGATGAGGTAACTGAAGCCCAGAGAAGTGAAGTGACTTGCCCAAGTCACACAATAGACAAGTAGTAAAGCTGGGATTAGAACCCAGTTCCTTCTGACTCCCAGGCCTGTGCTCTATCCACTAGGACCTGCTGCTCTCAGTAATAAATATAATTGTGGTATTTGATAAGCACTTACTATGTACCAAGCACTGTACGAAGCTCTAGGGTAGATACACGCTAATCAGGTTGCACATAGAGTCCCACATGGGGTAAACAGTCTTAATCCCCATTTTACAGTCGAGATAACTGGCCCACAAAAGAAGTTAAGTGACTTGCCCAAATGGCCTATGATTAATTGTATTTATAGAGTGTTTATAGTAACACCCTCATATATCTTAAAACCTCACTTCATGTAACTCCTTTCCATCCATTTGATCATATTTGCTATTTTCTTCTGGAATCCCTCTAGTATCACTACATTGTTTTTTGAGTGCGGAGATGAAAATAGGACAGAATCCTCAATTGAACGTGACTGGAATAGAGAATAACTTCATGGCTTTTCAATAACATGTGCTTTTTAATTAAGGTGCCCATGTGCTCCAGTGTAGCTGGTATAATTAAGTATTTAATTCTGGCTTTTATATACTCCCCTTAGACTGTGAATTCCATGTGGAACAGGGACTTTGTCCAACTGGAATAATTTGTATCCACCCCAGTGCTTGGCACCTAGTAGGGTTTAATATTATTATTATTATAATAATTACATTGTATTTGAGCTGAAGTTCCTTAGTTGTCCTGTTTTAGTCATGACCAATACATCATGGACTAGTGGAAAGAACACAGCCTTGGGAGTTAGAGGACCTGCACTCCAATCCCAGTTCTGCCACTAGTCTGCTGTGTGACCATGCTCAGGTCTCTCAACTTCTCTGTGCCTTAGTTTTTTCAACGGGAAACTGGAACTTCAATACCTAAACTCCCTTCTACTTTGACTGTGAACCCCAAATAGCTTATTTTGTACCCACCTAGTGCTCAGTACAGTACTTGGCAAATAGGAAGCATTCTATTGAACATCTTTATTATCATGATGTTCTCCTGACACATGAAAAGCTAATTGTGGCACTCTTAAGAGACCTACTTTTTCAGCTGGGGTAACCTGAGGGAAACTGACAGCTTCTTTTTATCTTCTCTTTCTTCAATCTCATTCCTCTTCCCTGCCTCTTCTGCCACCCGTGCTCCTCTTCTGTGTGGTGGTTCTGCATGTTTCCAGAGTGGTGCACTTAAGAAACAAATCATAGTAGCAACAGCCATTGAAGACAGAGCAGTGAGGACAGTAGCAGCAGCAGCAAAGTGTGAAGAAGCAAAGAAAGCATAGGATGATCCTGCCAATGAAATGGCAGCTGGTTGTTTTTTTCAATGGTATTTGACAATAATAATAATTATTATTATTATGGTACTTAAGCACTTACTATGTTAAAAGCACTGTTCTAAGTGCTGGAGTCGATACAAGTTAAGTACTATGTGTCAAGCACTGTACTAAGTGCTAGGGTAGATATAAGCTAATCAGGTTGGACATAGTCCTCCCCCTTACCCTCTTCGCCTCCCTCTTCCTCCCTTCACCTCCCCTCAGTTAAGCCCCCTTTCCCTCTGCCCCCCCCTTCCCCTCCCCTCAGCACTGTGCTCATTTGTATATTTTTTTTACCCTATTTATTTTGTTAATGAGGTGTACATCCCCTTGATTCTATTTATCATGTTTATGTTGTCTTGTTTTTGTCCATCTGTCTCCCCCAATTAGACTGTGAGCCCATCATTGGGCAGGGATTGTCTCTATCTGTTGCCAAATTGTACATTCCAAGCTGTTAGTACAGTGCTGTGCACATAGTAAGTGCTCAGTAAATACGAATGAATGAATGAATGAATGAACGAATGAATGAACATAGTCAATGTCCCACATGGTTCTTACAGTCTTAATTCTCATTTTACAGTTGAGATAACTAAGCCACAAAGAAGTTAACTGATTGCTCAAGGTCACAGAGCAGACAAGTGCCAGATTCAGGATTAGAAGCCAAGTCGCCCTTACTCCCAGGCTCGTACTCTATTCACTAGACCTCCCAGCTTCTTGATATCTATATACCAATGTATTGATCTATTCGATCTATTGATCTTTCACTCTGTTTGTAACACCTAAGTTAGACAATAGCAATTGTGATAATTGTTAAGTTCTTTCTGTGTTGTAAGCACTGTGATAAATGTGGGTTAATCAAAGTGGACACAGTTCCTGCCCCACAAAAGGCTCAAGGTCTAAGTGGGAAGGGCAACAGGTAACGAGTCCACATTTTGGAGATGAGAAAACTGAGGCAAGGAGAATTTAAGTGACTTGCCCAAGGCCACACAGAAGGTAAATGACCGAGCAGGAATTAACCAATCAATCAATTGTATTTATTAACTGCTTACCATGTTCAGAGCACTGTACTCAGTGCTTGGGAGCATACAATGCAACAGTGTAGCAGACACATTCTCTGCCCACAGCAACCTTACAGTCTAGAGGGGAAGACAGGCATTAATAGTAATTGTGGTATTTGTTAACCGCTTACTGTGTGCCAAGTTCTAAGCACTAAGTTCTAAGTTTACCGTTCTAAGCACTGGGGTAGATACAGGGTAATCAGGTTGGACACAGTCCCTGTCCCAAATGGGGCTCACAGTCTTAATCCCCATTTTACAGATGAGGTGACTGAAGCACAGAAAGATGAAGTGACTTGCCCAAGGTCACATAGAAGATTTATGGTAGAGTTGGCATTAGAACCCATGTCCTCTGACTCCCAGGCATCTGCTCTTTAGAAATAAATTACTGATATGTAAATAATTGCTATGGGGCTGTGGGCAGGGTGAGAAAAGGGAGCAAGTCAGGGCAACAATGCAGAAAGGAATGGGAAAAGTGTAAATGAAGGTTATTCAGGGAGGGCCTCTTGGAGAAGAAGGCTTTGAAGGTGGGGAGAGTAAAGGGAGGGCATTCCAGGCCAGAAGAATGAAGTGGGCGAGAGGTCAACAGCAAGATAGATGAAATCAAGGTACAGTGAGTAGGTTGTCATTAGAAAAGTGAAATGTGCAGGCTGGGCTTTAGTAGGAGAGTAATGAAGTATGTTAGGAGGAGGCAAGGTGATTGAGTGCTTTGAAGCCGATGGAGAGAGGTTTTTGTTTGATGCAGAGGTGGATGGGCATCCACTGCAGGAGTGTAGAAACATGTCCTGGACACTTTTGTAGAAAACGATCTGGGCAACAGATTGAACTATGGACTAGAGTGGGGAGAGACAAGAGGCAGGGAAGTCAGTGAGAAGGAATTAGAACACAAATTCCCTGATTCCTAGGCCCCTGTTCTTTCAACTGGGCCATGCTGCATATCAATATAACATCAGAGGCAGTGTGCCTAAAAATCCTTTCTAGCACCCTTGCAGAAGTCTGGAAGAATTGCAGAAAGGGAAAGATGAGTTAAATCACAAATCCTGTGCTGCATTTACTGATACTTCTCAAAAGTTACTGGGCATGATGGAATGTATTTGGTGTCTTGACCAATAATTAATCAATCAATTGCATTTATTGTGCACTTACTGTGCATAGAGCACTGTATTAAATACTTGGGAGAATACAGTGTAACAGAGTTGGTAGAAACTCTGTTATAGGTGGGATGGGGAGTTTTCTCAGAGGGAGCTTGAAGAAGAACCTCATTCTTCCCCTGGTAGAGTTTGCTGCTTCTTATTTGCTCCTGATTAAGACCCACCAGAAGAAGAGTTCAGCTTGGTAAGGTAATTTGTATTTCACTGTGCTTAAAACACATAATGATGCATTTATTAAACTTTTACTATGTGCAAGCACTCTCCTAAGTGCTGGGATAGATACAACATAGTCTAATCACACACAGTCCTTTTCTGTCATGGTGTTCATAGTCGAAGAGAAAGGAAGAACAGATATTTTATCCCATACAGATAAGGAAACAGGTACTGAGAAGTTTTCAAGCAGTAACCCGGACAAGTATCCATATTTTACAATCCTATGCTCTTTCCACTAGTCAATGTTGTCTTCCCTTTTATGACATTTAGGGAATTGTTTAAAAAATTATTGAATAAATATTATTAAAATGTGGTAAAGTGATATGATTTTTCCAAAGTGCCTGAATGTACAATGTATGTATGTATACAGACATAAATATTTTATTAGCTAAAAATGCAATAATCAGCAAGAAAAAGAAGCAAACCATCTATGAGAAGCAGTGTGGTCTAGTGGAAGAGCATGGTCCTGGGACTCAGAAAGATCTGCATTCTAATTCTGGCTTTGCCATGTGTCAGCTTTATGACCTTGGGCAAATCACTTCACTTCTCTGTGCCTCAATTACCTCATCTGTAAAATAGGGATTAAGATTGTGAACCCCATATGTGACAGGGACTGTGTCCAACCTGATTTGCCTGTACCTAACCCAGTGCTTAATACAGTGCCTGGCATGTATTAAGCACATAACAAATATCACTGTTGTTATTATTACTTTTAACCACAGAGGTAAGACTGTCACAATAAGATGGACAAAATTTTACAAAAGACAACCTTGATTATAATGATGCTTATAGGTTAATTTAGATAGTGTGTTTTAAAATGGAGAAACACTATCTTTATATGGATTGGTGGTGTCCTTGGAGCTAGCTAAAGTGGAAGAGAAAATGTTAATGTAATTTCAGACAAATATCTGCATTCCTGTTAGATTCTGACTCACCCCTGGTTATTACCATAATTATATTTTAGGGCATAATGCTGTGTAAATAAAAAGCACTGAATAATTAGCCTGTAAAAGAATAGCTTGAGGTTGGTTAACAGCAGTAGGACAGAACAACATATTAGGCAATTACATAAGTGCCTATGAATCAATGAATCCCAGAATTCTACCTTAAGAAACTGTAGATTCTTTTCATTCAACAGAACATAAAATACATTATAGGCTTGAGATCTTATGAGTCATGTAGGGGTACTCTTCGACCAGTAATAAGATTAAACCTTAAAGCTAAAGATGTAGTACCTTTTTTTACCTTATCTGTCACATATTTTAATGATTAATATTTATTTTATTAAGTATATGAACCAAGTATTTTACAAAGTATACATCATAGGCTCTGTCTATTCCATTACTCCTCTTTTAGACCTACCAGACAGATAAGAAATGACCTGCTTTTAAAGTAATCTATGGAAAATCCCACAAACAGTTTAGATTGTCTACCCCGGGTTTAAACCAGCTCTCATTCTGAGAGATTCTTCCTTAGAGCTAAAATAACTACAAGCCCTACTTAACCCTCTTAACCTTCTCTCCTAGCATAAAATTTATTCTAGGCAGAATTGACCTTTGAGACCATCCACAATTGACTTGTGGGACTAGAGCAAAAGGCCCGAATGTCTCATGTTTATACACAAGAAACGCCTGGTGTTATCCAAGTCACAGATTGATTCAATCCTACCTCCCCCTTTTCAGGGAGTTTGGAGGGATCTCAGAAGTATTGGCTTTTGGCCAATAAGATGAAGAAGGTTAACCTCCCCTGGGGTTGGTGCTGAACTCTGGGAAGATTTGAGGATATGAGTAATAATAATAATTTCGGTATTTGTTAAACACTTACTCTGCACCAAGCACTATTCTAAACACTGGGGTAGATACAGGGTAATCAGATTGTTCCACATGGGGCTTACACTTTTAATCCCCATTTTACAGGTGAGGTAACTGAGGCACAGAGAAGTTGTGACTTGCCCAAGATCACACAGCAGACATGTGGTAGATCCAGGATTAGAATGCACATCCTCTAACTCCCAAACCCATGTTCTTTCCACTAAGCTATGCTGCTTCTCTGCTTTCTGAGGTGAGCAATAGTGGGAATAGGCTTGACTCCCATCTTGGAAGATATAACCAGAGCTATTACATGTGGTAAGATATTTCTGTCTGTCTAGACTACATTAGGGATGAAAAAGAAGTTTACTTTGGTTATATGTGTCATTAATGGATAATTTAATCCTACACTCAGGTTTTCAGAGATTTTTCAAGCAGTTGAGCTTTAAATAACCATTACCTTGCAAGGTAATAGTAAACATCTCCAGTATTCTTTGTTTCTGTGTTCCAAATGTAATATTGTTTATCTTGTCTGGTTGTGGGTACATTTAAGTCAAGGACACCGGAGTCTCTATTGCCTTTTTTTAGAGGTGGCTGGTAGATAGCCTTAATTCCATATCTGCTTGAATCATGAGGTCAATTTTTTTAGAGTTATTTTAATGGCATAGGAAAAGCAGTTCCAAATGCCATCAGAGAGAAAAGTATTACTACTTCAGGTTTTAAAACATGGACACTAATTCTCCTGTTCTCAAATAATGTCTAGCCAGATTTAAGGATTAAAGTCATGTAATATGATATCTTATTCTCTTGAATTCATCCCAGATGTTAACAGTAGTTTTGGAGGAGTGGGGAGA
The DNA here is from genome assembly GCF_004115215.2 of Ornithorhynchus anatinus. NCBI lineage: Eukaryota > Metazoa > Chordata > Mammalia > Monotremata > Ornithorhynchidae > Ornithorhynchus > Ornithorhynchus anatinus. The sequence goes on from NC_041729.1 coordinate 117,141,440, forward strand.
CAGGTGTAGAAGGATTTTTTTTTAAATGCTTTGGGCAGCAGAGAAGTACCTTGGTCTGGTAGATAACCCATGGGCCTAGGAGTCAGAAGGACCTAGGATCTAATTATGACTCTGCCAGTGGTCTGCTGTGTGACCATGGGCAAGTCATTTAATTTCTCTGTGCCTCACTTACCTCATCTGGTAAAATGGGGATTAAGACTTTGAACCCCAGGTGAGACATGGACTGTGTCCAATGAGACTAGCTTTTATCTACTCCAGCGCTTAGTACAATGTCTTTCACATAGTAAGAGTGCTTAACAAATACCATTAAAATAAAAAAAAAAACTGAAGTTGGGACTAGAGAGTGTAGAGAATGGCATCGGGGAAATAACTCCAGAGGCAGAAGCTGTAGTCAAGCCCAAATATGAGAAGTGCCTGGGATGGGTGAATTTTGGGAACCTGGTGGAGAAAAACCCAACAGAATTTGATGATTGACTATGGGGGTTGAAGAGGATAGAGTAAAGGATAATGCCAAGATGGATTTGAGAGATGAGGTGGATAGTGCTATTTTAAACCATGAAGGGATGTTAGGCAGAGGGAAGTTGTGGTGAGCCCACAACAAGCTGCCTTGTTAGTGACTGTTTGTAATCCCATGAACAACAACAAGGAAAAGACATCTGAAGGCAATGATGGGCTGTACCTGAGATAGGTGATTGCTGGCCTGGGGGGTAGGGGCATGGAGGAAGGAGTGGCTTTCTGTTCCTGTTCTACCCAGTAACAGGCCTGGACTAATCAATGACTGCCACATAGAGCTACAGCTACAGCACCTAAGGCAGATAAAAGGTGTTCATTTAGAATCATGAGGAGGCATGCTAAGGCACAAAGGAGGCACACTGATAGGCGCACACACAGAGGAAGTAGCACTGAGGCTGGGAAGCACCTGAAGCAGAAGCAAGAAGGAAGCAGATGAAGAGCAGCAGAAGCAGTAGGAGAGCAGCACTCAAAAGCAGCATAAGACAGCAGCACTTGGAAGCAGAAAGAAGAAGCAAGGGTGGAATGGGCTCCTTTGACCACAGACTGGTATTAGACCCTGGGTGGTAGAGTGTGGGAATGTGTATGTTTCACTCCCTTGCACGTAGGTAAAAAACTTTCCACAATAATCTGGGTGATCAGAGGTGTGGTTGACTGTACTATGTGTCACCGGGGCTCCCCAGGTCCAGGAAAGTATGAACCAGGGGCTCGTGACAGGAAAATGGTAAGTTACTATGTTATTCATGTGAAGATTGCTGCTTTCTGGCTGTTTAATATGCTAACCATACTCTAGCACTGTTCACATTTCTCTTAGCAATATTTCCAAAGTCTCTATTTCAGATTTATATGACTGGGTGACCTGGCAGCAGAAGCCAGTGAAGGCTTCTGCTGCCTCTTCTAGAAGGTCACTATTATGCCCCATTGTTTAAGATTTTGCTTCATTGTGTCAAACAATCAGTGGCATTTTATGAGTTCTTAAAGTGTACACTGTACTAAGCACTTGTTAGAGTAAAATACAATAGTTAGTTGACAAGATCCCTGATCACAAGGAGGAGACACACAGATTTTAAAATAAATGGTAAAATGTAAGGATATGTTGGGCTGGTAGAGTGGAGTAAGTCCAAGGGTGTAGGGTGATGTAGAAGGGAGGACAAATAGAGTAAGTGTGGGTTTATTCACAAAAGACCTCTGATAGATGTTATTTTTAGTAGGACTTTGAAGTTGGGTCTGTTAGATATAAAGGGGAAGGGTAATCCAGGCCAGAGGGAGGACATAGGAAAAGGATTGGTGTCGAGATGGATGAAATCAAGTACAGTGAGTAGATTGATGTTAGAGGAGTGAAGTGTGGGAATTGGATTTTAGTAGATGAGCGAGGTAAGGTAGGAAGGGGAGAACTGATTATAGCTAAAGTGCTCTTATAATAATAATGATGGCATTTGTTAAGCACTTACTATGTGCAAAGCACTGTTCTAAGCACTAAGGAGGATACAAGGTGATCAGGTTGTCCCACGTGGGGCTCTCAGTCTTAATCCTTGTTTTATAGATGAGGTAACAGGCACAGAGAAGTTAAGTGACTTGCTCAAAGTCACACAGCAGACAAAGTAGTAGAGCAGGGATTAGAACCCATGTCCTCTGACTCCTAAGCCCTTGCTCTTTCCACTAAGCATGGTGCTTATGTTCACTATATCTAGGTATCCTATTATGATTCACCATAATTGTTTGGTATTTTGCTCATGTTCTTTTTCAAGTGTAATGTTACGATCTTACAAAATACTACTTTGGTGCCTGAAGTCTGATGGTTTTTCAGGACCTCATTACTTGTGTTCTTGCTCTTGCCACTCACTGTGAGGTACTGCAAGTGCACAGTATTGGTAGAATAACTATAGAACTCAAATCTGCCATATAAGAATGTTGTATTCTACAATTTCCCTGTATACCTTCAGTTTCATCTTTTATTTTGATGACACACACACTTATGAAATTGTGAAAAGATAGACTAATCTTCTGGATTTGGTTTTCTACCTCCTTCTTTGTTTTCCCACCAATAAACATTGAACTAGTCAGTGATAGTAATCAACTCTGTATTGCTAAGATGCATGTCAGTCTATAGATGTTGTGATAAATCTATAGAATGCAACTTGAATATCCACATTTTATGCTCCTGATTCCAAAATATTAACAAAGCAAGTTATATTTTGGTGATGGAAAATTGTAATTGCAGATTTTACTTAATGAACCTAGGTATCATCTAGTGTGGCTCATTTAAGATTTGAATAGAAAGCCATCTGCCTTGAATGATGCAGAGAAATAGACCGTCTCTTAAGGTCTCATCCATTCCTTTGTTTTCATAACCAAAATTCATTTGTCATCAGATGTAGTTTATATATATAATGACATTATGTAGTCCTAGATGTCATTTCCCATTTAAGTTGTACATGGAATCACTCCCCAGTTAAAATATCTTATTTCCTACTGTCAATTCTTAGAGGACAGGAACCAAATCTATTATTTTACTGCATGCTGTCAAGCACCTAGAACTTTCATTCACCCATATTTATTGAGTGCTTATTGTGTGCAGAGCACCGTACTAAGCGCTTGGGGAATTATAACAATAGAGACAATTCCTGGCCAAAAAGAGAACAATATTCTATGCACAGCACTCACACAATACTAAGTGAATGTATGAAAGTCACTGCCTCTCCAGATACCTTTTAAGCCAGCTTTCTAGAAGACTTGCCTAATAAGATGCCTCGTGAAATATCAGTCATATTTATTGACTGCTTACTGTGCTTGGAAGAGTACAATATAACTGAGTTGGTATTTATATTCCTTGCCCACAACAAGCTTACCATCTAGATGGGGAACAGACATTCATATAAACAAATTACACATATGTACACAAGTATTGTGGAGCTGAAGAGGTAAAAATAAAAAAAAGGGTGCAAGGGTGATACAGAAGGGAGTGGGAAATATAGATAGTCATGGGTGTGTATTAGTGAGCTGAAAGAGACCTCAAGATTTTTTTTCTCATCCTGCCCTCATCCCACACATCTCCAGACAGGTAACCCCTCAAGTAAACCTTCCCAGCCTAAACTTTTATAATAATAATAATGTTGGTATTTGTTAAGCGCTTACTATGTGCAGAGCACTTTTCTAAGCGCTGGGGTAGATACAGGGTAATCAGGTTGTCCCACGTGAGGGTCACAGTTAATCCCCATTTTTTACAAATGAGGTAACTGAGGCACAGAGAAGTTAAGTGACTTGCCCACAGTCACACAGCTGACATCCCTCTTACCTTTCCTCCCTACTATCTCCCCATGCAATTAATCCCAAGACCAAATAATTTTGGCTTGCTTCCCATCCCCACCCTGGTAGAATTTATATACATATTCTTATTCTCAGTTGCTTTTCCTACCTGTAATTTATTTTAATGCCTGACTTCCCCATCAACTTTAAGCTCCTAGAGAGGAGGCATTGTTCCTACCAAATGCATTGTACATTTCCAAGTATGTATTACAAAGTAAGCATCAATTAATACAACTGATGGATTGATTTCACGCCACCCCTCTCCAACCTCACCATAATAAAAATAACTGTAATATTTAAGCACTTACTATATACCAGATGTATATATTGGGATGGACACAGTCCCTGTCCCACAGAGGGCTCACAGTCTCAATCCTCATTTTACAGATGAGGTAACTGAGGCACAGAGAAGTTAAGTGACTTGCCCAAGATCACACAGCAAACAAGTGGTGGAGTTGGCATTCAAACTCAGGTCCCTTTGACTTCTAGGCCTGTATTCTATCCATCAAGCCATGCTGCTGTTCCAGAAAAGTCTCTGAAACCCTGTTCCCTTCATCTTCAGCTGTTCTATCCTGCTCACACCTTTTCCTCACCACCACTGAGACCTGACTGTCACTTGTTTTGCTGCTGATCTCTCCTGAGTAAGTCTCACCTTCTCCTACTTCCATCAACTCAAGGAGAGTGGAGTCAGCCTACTCCTGGCCTCCAGTTCTATTTTCATTCTATTTCACCCTTATATCTCTGATTTTCTCTTCCTTTAAATCTCATTTTATGCTCAGTGTCATTGTCAATTCAACTAAGCCCATACTCAGAATGGGGGAAAAGGAAGCCAAGAGAGTCCGTATGTGATGCCTCTCCAGTGGGGAATGTAATTAATCCCTTACATCAGTATTTGTTCCTGAGCTAATTGGGGGAAGGATTGGAGAGGAAGTAGAGGGGGGTGGGGGTGGGGTGGGCAAGGGGATGGACTGGTAGTAAAAGAAGACCTTTGGCCATCTTGGAAGCAGAGGTTGTGAGTCATGTTTGGAAGAGCAGGATCTGGGAAAGCTAGTCCTTAAGACTCTGGATGGACTCAGGGCATAGGGAAGGATCAGAGATTACTCCAGCTCAGGGTTAGAATACTCTGAAAGTTTGGGGTCCAGAGTTAGGACTAAGAAGGAGCAAAGCTGCTTCCCTTTTGGGGGAGAAATGTCACTGAGGTATCCTCACTTCTGAGGGACTTGGGGCAGGATGAAACTGGAACCGCCTATGCTCCAAGAGAAGAGAAAGGATCAGAGGAACGTGAGCCCTGGATCAACTATAGAGCAACCTGTGGGTAGAAGACTTAGGTCTAGGTAAAGGTAGTTTAAACCAGAATTAACTTAATGTTACTGAATCAATAAACTAGAAAACATTCTTGAGATCTCTGATGTTGGTGTCTGCAGTAGGGGATGGAGGAGAAGCTCCTGGTGCTGGGCAGATGTTGCAGACCTGGGAAACTGCAGTAGGGAGAACTTTATCTGTGGGCTTCCAGTAGCCAGCCCTGAAGTGGGTGCCTGATGATCCCCTTGCCTTTTAGAAGACTCCTGGGCTTCAGACATCAGGTGGTGGCAGCGAGAGGGTGCAGGGATTTAGGGTACACTGAGCAGAGAGCCCCCTCTCAATCACACTGGAGAGTTTCCAGTACCCTACCAATCTCAACTACAGGGAGGAGAGTCAAGCAGAGGCCTACCCATTCCATTCTTAGCTTGAATGGTGGCTAGCAAGTGGAAGGCAATCTGCCACAGGTCAAAACTCACCTATGCTGGGCAGCAGAAGCAAGGGAGAGAGTTGAGTGCGGAGATTCAGGTTTAATGCATGGAAGGAGGCAACAGTAAACCACTTCCATATTTTTACCAAGAAAACTCTGTGGATACACTACAAGAATGTTTGGAGATGGAGGTGGGGCACTCTGGGAGAGATGTGTCCATGGCATCGCTATGGGTCGGAGACAACATGACAGCATAAGACACAAGAGAAGAGAGCATCCATACCTGCTTTTTCAATAATGGAAGAACTGGAGGGCTTTAGAACACAGTGGAGGCCGACAGAGATCTGGTTCCTCCTAAAGTGAATCTAGGACTATTTCGGCCAAGCTTTAAGGCTGAGAACCCCCAGTAATATCACCCGCCTCTGCCACCCTTTCTAGCTATTAATCATTGTTATCTCCTACCTTCCTGGTCCCTTCTGCCATTCTGACTGATTCATTGCCCCCACCAGGATGGCCTTAGTGCAAATACCTAGCATTTCATAGGAGAACCCTAGGCATTAAATTGCCAGTCCAGATGTTTCCTGTATCTTTCCCTACTGATCTTGACTGCTCCTTCCTCTAAGTCCATAAGTCTGCTCTTCGGGAGAGACATCACTCCCTCTTGGAAGTCCTGTCCAGCTGGAATGAGAGTGGCAGAAGACTCAGCAGCAGCACATCTTGAAAACGTATCAAACATTTAGAGAGTTGTGGCTTGTGGATTTTGACCAGCCTACCTGAGCAGTAATAACCTGAAACCTGCCCCTTTATTCATAATGTTCTACAACACTCATTCTATTTACTGCTGTCCTGTTTTGCTGACAGATTTCATTTAAAACTGCCTTATGTCTATTAACAACTGTGACTCCCTGGGGGCCAGAAATCCCTGACTAAGTTATCATCGTTCTTAGTTTCATGCTCTGAACATAATAAGCACTTAAATGTAAATGTATTTAAAAAATGAATGGAAGCTGAGAGATGTACATTTAAAAAATGAATGGAAGCTGAGAGATGTCCATTTTTCATGTGGCGGAAACTTTTTCAGATGTTTGAATGAAGAACAGATCCCTCAATATTGGTATGTGCCTGGTAATAGAAACTTAGCTATGGTATCCTGATACCAGCACACTGTTCTACCTGTTAGAATGATTTTTAGGCTTTTTCACACTTTGATAAAATAAAAGTATAATCTAAATTAATAATATAAAATGCAGATAAACAACAAAATTTTGATTTTATTATAAACAATGCTTCCCTACTTTTGCCTTTGAGTGAAAAGTGAATGACATTCCAGGAGTTAGAGAAATTGTCCCCAAGGTATACAAAAGGATCTCCTAGGGACAAAAAAAAAACTTTGCTCCCATGAATATTTTAGACCCAGAGAGAAAACTTGAATCCCAAACTTTTGGCAAACTTTTAGCAGAGAAAAGAGTAGATAAGATCACAACCCTAGGCAATAGCTGCCAAACAGATAGATGCCTGGATGAATCTCTAGAGCAATGCCAGGGGATGCAATTTCCCATAATAAAAATCCTGTCTAGATGACTTCAAGCTGATAGTTTTCAATCATTTTGTGTATCAACCAGGAAAAAAAATATGGGGTAACATTTTACTCTTTTGTTGAATTGAAAACAAGGCTACAAATATTGTGCTCATTAACATGCAGTATCCAAATTATTTTTTAAACAAACAGTTTTTTTCTAAATGCAGACTCAGATAATATCTTGCAAAAATGTCCATTTCCTCTTCCCACGCTTCTCAATACATTATTTAGATTAGGAGGATTATAATACTTGAATCTACTGTAGCAATCCTCTTCTGGAATTTACTACCTTGATTACATCAGATCAGCAATTTTTATCACTTTTAAACGTTTTGATCATATCAAGTTATTCTCCCCTTTCAGTATTCAGTATATTACAGAGCAAAAATATAGTCAATGAGATGGTACTACTTAGATTTCCTTTCTATGTCTAGCTTAGATTTAGTTTAGTGATGGTAGTAACAGTGGAGGCTTATTTAGTTTTCCAAAAACATGTGCCCATTTTCTTCACATTTCAGTATAATTAATAAATTGTATTGAGCACTTATTGTGTGCAGAGCACTGTACTCAGCGCTCAGTAGAGTACAATATAAGATAGTTAACATTTTCCCTGCTCATGGTGAGCTTATTCATTCAATAATATTAATTGAGCACTTACTGTGTGCCGAGCACTGTACTAAGTGCTTGGAAAGTACAATTTGGCAACAGATAGAGATAATCCCTGTCCAACAACAGGCTCTCAGTCTAGAAGAGCTTAGATTTTAGAGAACAGATTAAGTTGTATGGTCTCATAAATAGAACCCAGGACCAAAGTCAGGAGACCTGCGTTCTAATCCTAGTTATGCCACTTGACTGTTGTGTGACCTTAGGTAAGTCACATAATTTATCTGTGCCTAAATTTGCTAATCTGTAAAATGGAGATTACCTGTTCTCTCCCACCCAGTGGCTATGATCCTATGTGGGACTGTAACTGTACCTTTTCTGATTATCCTGTGCCTATACTTGAGTTTAGCACAGAGCTTAGAATATGTTTAACAGATACAATTATTATTACCACTGAAATATATCTAGAGCTTTGTATTTGTAGAATACTCATTTCTCTGCATTACTACTCACCAAGATGAAGTCCTATTCATTAATATGGTAGGAGGCTAGTGGCAGAGATTATTTAAGCCACCTTCATCTGGCAAATATAGACCACTATATTCCCTTTGTACTTTTCCTTGTCCACATGCAGGTGCTTAAAACATATCTTAAGTTACACAGATGGTCTTATTTGAACTCCTAGAAACATAGAAACTGACTAAATTACATGGAAATTTATTCTGAAAAGAATGTATTAGTATTCATTTTTGGCAGAGGTTTGTTGTGCCTTGACTTGAGTCCTATGATTAGTTAGGTTTCTCAGAAATGGGACAAAATGAAAATATATTAAAACCCATATTCAACCCACCAAAATAATTTCCATTTTATTTAAGCTCAGGTCAATCCTTTTTTTTAAATTTCAACCGTCTAAGAAAACATATTCTTATCAGTAGATAGACATAGATCTCTGATATAGCAATAGTGATAATTTTGTAAATTTATGATTCCTTTTGTCATTCTTCTAAGGACTGATAAATAAAATTTTTTTTCTCCCTTCATTCCTCAGAAAAGTGATGGTCCTTTGACTCTCTACAACTGAATAGATTAAGAAATGAAAACAGTCTTTTTCTTTTTACCCTAGAGTACACAACAAAGGTGATTTGATCCTTATATTGGGTGGCCCAAATGGTCATAGAGTAGACATATTTTTGGAAAACAATTTTTCAGAAGAGCATCACACTCAGATTGGCAGAAATTGCACATGAAGCTAAGCTAATCCCTTTAAAACCATTAATGATTATTGCTCCAAATTCATCAGGAAACTCTGAGATTAGGCATGGTCACCTTGTGGACAGGCTGAATTTTACTCCACAGATATGTATTCTTAGCTCTCTATTATATTAAATTAGTTGAGGACTCCCTGACAGTACAGATGGGTAGACAAATAAAGGGTAATGGGCAGGTCACAAGAACCTCCTATTATTTTGCAGAATTCCTAGATCCATGGTTGAAAGTAATATCCTGTTTGAACCAGAATAGTCATGGTGGTAAACAATAGCAAGAGGACACTTCATGGACGATAATTGATCAATCAGTGCTAATAATAATAATAATGGTATTTGATAAGTACTTACTATGTGCCAAGCACTGTTCTAAGTGCTGGGGTAGATACATAGTCTTAATCCCCATTTTACAGATGAGACAACTGAGTCACAGAGAAGTTAAGTGACTTGCCCAGGGTCACCCAGCCGACAAGTGGCAGAGCCAGGATTAGAACCCACAGCCTCTGACTCCCAATCCCATGCTATTTCCATGAAGCCATGCTGCTTCTCAGTACTTAGGGAGTGCTTATTGTGCCTAGTATACTGTACTAAGCACTTGTCAGAGTATAATAGAGTAAGTGGGTATGACTCCTGCTCTCAGGGAGCTTACTTATCTAGTGGAAGTAGGCAATGAGTTAACCCACTACTAGGGCCAGAACCCAGAGAACGCCTACAGATTCCTGGGCTGGACCAGTAGTGTCCCACCCTCAGAGGGCTAGGAATGTCATAGCCACGTTGGCCACACTTCCAACTCCCCACCCTTCTGGCTTCTACCTCAAGTTGCTGAACAAGAGACAGCAAGGACTGAGGGTATGGCTAGGTTTTAAATCTCCTACCCATCACTGGCCCATACAGTTGGCAACATTAAGCAGCGTGGCTTAGTGGAAAGAGCATGGGCTTGAGAGTCAGAGGTCATGGGTTTGAATCCCAGCTCTGCCACGTCCCCTGTGCGACTGTGGGCAAGTCGCTTAACTTCACTGTGCCTCAGTTACCTCATCTGTAAAATGGGGATTAAGATTGTGAGCCTCACTTGGGACAAACTGATTATCCTGTATCTACCACAGTGCTTAGAATAGTGCTCTGCGCATAGTAAGCGCTTAACTAATACCAACTGCCCCATTAACAACAAGAAGCCCACACATGTGATGATAAAAAAGTTTTTATAGCAGAATACCTATTTTGGGACTTTTTATCTTGAAGGTGTTGAGTTCTCTCTGGTTCATTCTAGTTTACTTCCAGCACTCAAAACATATTATTCATTCATTCAATAGTATTTATTGAGCGCTTACTATGTGCACAGCATTGTACAAATTGGTAACAGATAGAGACAGTCCCTGCCCTCTGAAGGGCTTACAGTCTAATCGGGGGAGACGGACAGACAAGAACAATAGCAATAAATATTAATGAATTAATATTAACATTAATTAATATTAATGAGGGCCCCAATTCAACTAGAGGATCTTTTAGTTCTTCCAAGCTGCTTGGTTTGTTTCTGTTCAATTATAGCATTTGTGTTCTTTAGACTATAAACTCTTCAAGAGCAGGGAAAGGACTGTGGTTCTTCTGAATTCTTCCTATAGTCAGTACCATTTCCTTCACATAGGTGCTCAATAAATTATTTTGACTGATCCAGATGCTGTTCTGGGACTTTGGCATTTAACATTATCTTTGAAATACAAGTGAGTTAAGCACCCAGAATCAAATCTTTCTTAGAAAAAATATATATTCCTGATTTAATGCAGTTCAGTAATTTACAATTTATTATGCACGAAGCACACAAGTTGCATAGATAGCATCTTGGGTGCCAGTCAAGTTAGGGTTTGAAATGCAAGTTACCCTCCCACATGCTAATAGCCATTTTGTACCTTTTGAATATCTTTGGGATGCACATGGTCTGGGAGGACAACATTTATTAGGTGATATTTCGTGATTTAAAAGCTTCATCACTGGTAATCTCAACTCCTTTTTTTAGGTATTAAATTCTGTAAAAATGTGAGCATACAGCTTGCAACTGGACAGTTCATTATCCTCCACCCATTTATTCATTTCATATTTTATGTCCTCATAAAACAGGAAGAATTTCTTTGGAATAATGACCTCGCTAAGGTAACATTAAAAAACGGCACTTCATATTGTGAATTGTTGCATACTTTACAGCCCCTTTTCCGCATTTCCTCTTTGCCTTTTCTTTTATTCTTCCTGACATTGTCTAAAATGGAACTTTTCATTGGCTAATGGGTTATTCTAGAGCTTGAAGGAACTTTGAAAGGTCATTTTAGTTCTTCCAGGTGGAACCTTGTCCCTCAGGAAGAAGTTGATAGTTCTGTTCTTTCTGGTTGATTTGGACTAGATTCCAAATCTTCTATGGATTTACTTAGACTTAGTGTAGAACGTGTTCTCAATAGACTTTATCTATGTAAGGATTTTGACATTATAGGGCTTATTCATTGAACCTTGTAATGACAAAACTAAGGTTTTGTTATCATCAAAAGTAAGAGAAGGCTTCATCTATGTATCAAGATATTGCTTTGTAGGCTAAAAACACTGTAGTATTAGTGGCATTTATTGAGTTTGCATTCAAATAGCAGAGATAGACACCAAAATATTTACAAACAGTGGAAACAGGTTAATAAAATTGAATGCTCAATAAATATTATATAGATATGTACTGAAAATAGAAACAAATACCTAAAGGCAAGATATGATGAGGTGAAGTAAGATTTGATGTACTAATCATCAAGGATGGTTTACTTACACTTGCCTAAGCACTTATGCATATAACTGCTAAGTTGTTTATATTGACAACTTTAATTTGTACATATTTTTATGTATCTCTCAATGTGTAAGCTCCTTGTGGGTAGGCAAAGTGACAATTATTCTGAACTCTCAAATGTCTTCTAGAGTGTAGAAACCCCAGTTGCTCAATAAATTAAACAAATACTATCAAAAAGTGTGTATGAAATTACTAGACTATCCTCTTCTATTGCCTGATAAGTATATCAGCAAGATATAGATAAATAAAAATAAAGAATAAGAATCATTAGTTATGTTTTTAACTGTACTCTGTTTAAATGAAAGGAAAATTTGGTATGAGAATCATTATAACTTATATTACTACAAAGCAATATCCCTTACCAATAAGTGGATCATACTGACCATTCTTTCCTTCCATATAGAGAAAGCAGGATAGTGAAGACAGTGGACAACTATGATGACGATGTTGATTGAGCACCTTAAAACTAACTGTTAAGAGTTTCTTCTTGATATAAAGAGGAATGGGTAATTATTGGAGATATTTGAGGAGTTGTGAGAAATGTATGAACTTTTTATTTTTTTAAGAAAAATCACCTGGGAATAAAAGTGAATTATGGGCTGGAAAGAGAAAATATTGGAGTCAGGGAGATCAATGAAGATGATTTGGTAGCTAAGTTGGGACATGACAATTGTCTGTACCAATGTGGTAAATCCGATGATGGAAAGACAAGGGAAGATTCTGAAAATCCTCTGGAGAGAGAGCTCACATTTTGAATATAGGAGTGAAAGAGCAGAAAGAGACAAAGATAATGTCAAGGTTATGGACTGAAGAGACAGGGACAATGGTGTTGCTGTTAACTACATAATAATAATAATGATGATGATTATGGAACTTATGCACCTTACTAAGAGCTGGGTTAGACACAAGATAAGCAGGTTAGAAATAGTACTTATTCCACATTCATTCATTCAGTCATATATATTGAGCACTTACCGTGTGCAGAGCACTGTACTAAGTGCTTGGAAGAGTACAATATAATAATAGACACATTCCCTGCCCTTACCAAGCTTACAGTCTAGTGGGGGAGACAGGCATTAATATAAATAAATTGCTGATATATATAAGTGCTGTGGGGCTGGAAGAGGGGATATTTAAAGGGAGCAAGTCATGGTGATGTGGAAGGGAATGGGAGAAGAAGAAAGGACGGCTTAGTCAGGGAAGGCCTCTTGGAGGAGATGTGCCTTCAATAAGACTTTGAGGGTTGGGGGGGGAGAATCTGTCGATTTGGAGGAGGGAGGGCATTCCAGGCCAGTTGCAGGCTGTGGATGAGGTGTTGTTGGCGAGACAGATGAGATCAAGGTAATAATAATAATAATGATGATGATGACAGTATTTATTAAGCACTTCCTATATGCCAAGCACTGTTCCAAGGGCTGGAGTAGATACAAGGTAATCAGGTTGTCCCATGTGGGGCTCACAGTCTTAATCCCCATTTTACAGATGAGGTAACTGAGGCACAGAGAAGTTAAGTGACTTGCCCAAAGTCACACAGCTGGCAAGTGGTGGAGGAGGTGGGATTAGAACCCACAACATCGGACACCCAAGCCCATGCTCTTTCCACTAAGCCACATTGCTTCTACAGTGAGAAGGTACAGTACAGGTTATCATTAGAGGAGTGAAGTGTGCAGGATGAGCTATAGTAGGAGAGTAGCAAGTGGAGGTAAGAGGGCGCAAGGTGATTGAGTGCTTTAAAGATAATGGTGAGGAGTTTTTGTTTTGTTTTTCAGAGGTGGATGGGTAACTACTGGAGCTTTTTGAGGAGTGGGGAAAAACATCCTGAACGTTTTTGTAGAAAAATGAAGAGTGAACTATGGACTGGAATAGGGAGAAACAGGAGGCTGGGAGGTCAGCAAGGAGGATTATGCAGTAATGAAGTCAGGATAGGGTAAGTGATTGTATTAACATCATAGCAGTTTGGATGGAGAGGAAAGGACAGATTTTAACGATATCGTAAAGATGGGAACGACAGGATTTAGTGATGGATTGACTATGTGTTTGAATGACAGAGAAGGTCAAGGATAACGCTAAGGTAAGGCTTGAGACAGTAAAGACAGTGGTGACATCTACACTGACGGGAAAGTCATGGGGAGGACAGGGTTTAGGTGGGAAGATAAGGAGTTCTGTTAGACATATTAAGCTTAAGGTGACAGGAGGACATCTGAATAGAGATGTTTTGAAAGTTGGAAGAAATGCAGAGAGGGAGATCAAGACTGGGAATGTAGATTTGGGTATCATCCACTTAGAGATGATAGTTGACAACATGTGAGTAAATGAGTTCTCCAAGGGAGTGGATGTAAATGGAGAATACAAGGAAACCCAGAACTAAACCTTGAGGGACCCCCACCGTTAGGAAGTTGGCAGGCAGAGGAGGAGCCTGTGAAAGAGACTGAAAATGAGTGACCAGAAAGATAAGAGGAGAACTTAGAGAGGACAGTGTCAATGAAGTATAGGCTAGATAATATTTCCAGGAGAAGGGGGTGGTGAACAGTGTTCAAGGCAGCTGATAGGTCGAATATGATTGAATAAGGATTAGGATGGAGGAGAGGCCATTGTATCTGGCAAAGAGATAACAGTGCCCTTTGAGAGGTCAGTTTCTGTGGAGTGAAGGGACAGACCCCAAATTGTAGCAGGTCAAGGAGAGAATTGGTCATCTGATAGCCTTGGGCAAATCACTTAACTTCTATGTGATTCTGCTACCTACTCCATAAAACGGGAAATTAAAACTGTGAGCTGGAATAAGAGTAATAACTATATGTGAATTTACTGATGAGGAGCACTGCTGAAGTGATGAAACCATACAAGACAGTCCTACATAGTAATTTTTTTTTGAGACTCAGTGCTGAAGGGATAAAACCATACAAGACCCTCCTAGGTAGTAATGTGTGTGTGTGTGTGTTTTTCTTCCCATTCCTGCATATGTAGGACTCTGGCTTTAACTGACAACTTGTCTCAGGTGGCTTTTTGTTGCTCTCTTCACTTGACAGTGCATTATTATAACCCCATTTTGGATCTTCAGGTTTGTGGAGATTACTCAGAATACAGGTGGAAGGTGAGAGAAGCTCCAAGAGTGGAAAACGCTACAATTTTTTCTGGCAAACTGTTCTCTGCTAATGTCACAGTCTCTAGTGTGGTGGAGCTGCTGGTATGTGCTTTACAACAAGCTGCTAAATGAAACAATCCCAGCTAACAGATTGGTTCTCAGTATTAGGTTGTCTTGTGCTGATTTGAGCCCCAAATTGATTGGTTTCATGAAAAATTATATTTCAAAAGCATGCCTGCCTCATTCAGGTGCAGGAATGGGAAGAGTGTATTCGAATAATCCTTTATAAATCACTGTGCTGCCCTGAACAAAATAGATTTCTCAAACAGCATGATGACTTCTTGAGAAACTTCAAGGAGGCTCCATTCACAAGGGGACAGAAAGTCTCCAAGGAACATGAAAGTCTATTTGGGAAGGGTGATTGGAAGAGCAAACTCCCTGGAAGGTGGCGATTTATAGTATATTATCTAATATTTTTCTTTTCTTTTCCTGCCCTTGCCTGGACATCAAGGCATTTTGCTCACACTCTGTGCCTTTTGGATTAAAAAAGAGAAATTGCTTTAAGTGGGCTTGCTAGGTCATTTAGCTGAGCTACCAGATGGTTGAAAGAGCCTAATGATTGTTCTTAGAAGCACAAAGGAAAAATTTCATTCCAAGACCAAGAATGGAAAACCAATAGTGATAATGAGCTACTACTGTGCTGTATTCCCTCTGTTCTGGCACAATAATAGGACATACAGAAGTAGTCTGAATCTTGCTCTTTGATGAATGTATCTATACTATACATTATTATGTTTTCTTCTCACAGCAACACTTATTATAGTCCATGTATTTACCTAAATTAATATATTGAAGCTTGACATCATAGTTGAGCCTTTACTCCTGAAGGAAGGTCTACAGTTTTTCTTCTCACTTCTTACCAAGAAACACCATGTACACATATGAAGGTATTTGAAACAATCACTGCTTCTTGTCTAATGCCTTGAAGCAGAACCATTTCTATTCATTGAAGATGTTCAGCTGTATATAATATTGAAAAATATTCCAGAATGAAAATCCCCTCATTTTTTGGGGGGGGGGATATTTTGTTTTAGCACACTCAGTACTTTTATTCATTTCAATGAAATAAACTTTAAGTCCTAAAGCATTTACTTAATTCTTAATTTACCTTACAATAGTGATTATTATCAGCCCTAAATTCTGGCCAAAATAGCCCCAAGAGTCACTTTAGGAGTTGCCATGTCCTAAAGCCTTAGAATTCTTCTCTACCCAAAATTGTCACATTGGGAACTGCTATCCCAGGTCTCTGCATCCTTATTGCTGCCACCATTCCTCAAGTGAAGCCTAGTCAGTCTCCTCAAAGGTGAGGAGAGCATTCCAGGACCAGTCTGCTACCCCCTTCCTGGGGCTGCCTATTGAAATCTTGTGGAGAAAGCACTCACTCAAGTAATCAATCGATTGTATTTATTAAGCACTTACTGTTTGCAGAGTATGTACTAAATGCTTGGGAGAGAATAATATAACAGAATTGATAGACATGTTCCCTGCTTACAGTGGTCTCACAATATAAATTAGGAGAGAGACATTAATTGAAATATATAAATTATGGGTATGAACATAAAAGCTGAAGTAGAAGAGAATAAAGGGTGTAAGGGGGAGGCAGAATAAATGTGGTAAAAATGGTAGAAATGGATAAAAGGGGGAAAAAAAAACTGGCCCTCTTTGCCCAGTTTGCCCGGCATGGAAGCCATGCACTGAAACACCTATATAAAAGTTATAGTTTCAATTTTCTCAATAAAGAAGTTAGCCAGGTCATTAGCAACAAGGGATGGGATAGATGGGGGGACAGGATGTTTGAAGAGGGGGTTAAAAGTCTAGAACAACTGCTGAGGGCAAGGGCATGGGTGTCAATAGGATGGAGAAATAATTTGCCAGGAAGAGGAGAGGGCAGAGTTAAAGCATGCAAGGATGAACTAATCTGTGGTTGTATTTTTTGTTGTATAATACAGTCAGGTATTAAATGTTCAAGGTCCTTGCCTCTCTTCCATAATTTCTAAAGAATCCCTAAAAATTATAGTTAGTAGATCTACCTTAGTATCTGCTAATTCCTCAAATATTCTAACTTTTTATCTGTAGCTTTTTGTTTCATATTTTGCTCTTCAATCACAAATGGTGATGGGTCATAAATGATCAATTTTTCTAGTACTCCAATCATTCTTTTTTTCTATCCCTAATAGATTTATCATTATTCCATTTCAAGAGTAACTGATCACTATTAATCTTTTTTGAAAAGAGAGGGGTGAAGCAAACCTTCTGCTTTACAGAGTTCACTGATATCTGCTTTCCTTCCTTAGGCTTTATTTGCTTCTCCACTTTAATAATTATGATATTTGTTAAGCACTTACTGTGTGTCAAGCACTGTTGTAACTGATGGGGTAGATACAAGGTAATCAGTTTGCCCCAAAAGGGGCTCACAGTCTTAATCCCTATTTTATTCATTGATTCCATAGTATTTATTGAGTGCTTACTATGTGCAGAGCACTGTACTAAGCGCTTGGAATGTACAAATTGGCAACAGATAGAGACAGTCCCTGCCCTTTTACGGGCTTACAGTCTAATCGGGGGAGAAAGGCAGACAAGAACAGTGGCAATAAATAGTCAAGGGGAAGAATATCTCATTAAAACAATGGCAAATATAGAATCAGGGTGATGTACATCTCATTAAACAAAATAAATAGGGTGATGAAGATATATGCAGTTGAGTGGACGAGTACAGTGCTGAGGGGGTGGGACGGGAGAGGTGGAGGAGCAGAGGGAAAGGGGGGAGAAGAGGGATAAGCGGCGGGATAAGCGAGACTGATGGACGGTGAGGAGGTGGGTGGCAGAGGAGCGGAGCGTGCGGGGTGGGCAGTAGAAAGAGAGAAGGGAGGAAAGGTAGGAAGGGACAAGGTAATGGAGAGCCTTGAAGCCTAGAGTGAGGAGTTTTTGTTTTGTGTGGAGGTTGATAGGCAACCACTGGAGGTTTTTAAGAAGGGGAGTGGCATGCCCAGAGCGTTTCTGCAGGAAGATGAGCTGGGCAGCGGAGTGAAGAATAGACTGGAGTGGGGCGAGAGAGGAGGAAGGGAGATCAGAGACAAGGCTGACACAGTAGTCTAGCCGGGATATTACGAGAGCCTGTGGCAGTAAGGTAGCCGTTTGGGTGGAGAGGAAAGGGTGGATCTTGGCGATATTATAAAGGTGAGACTGGCAGGTCTTGGTAGCAGATCGGATGTGTGGGGTGAACGAGAGAGCTGAGTCAAAGATGTCACCGAGGTTGCGGGCCTGAGAGATGGGAAGGATGACCATCCACGGTGATAGGGAAGTCTGGGAGAGGACCGGGCTTGGGAGGGAAGATGAGGAGCTCAGTTTTGCTCATGTTGAGTTTTAGGTGGCGGGCAGACATCCAGGCGGAGATGTCCTGAAGGCAGGAGGAGATGCGAGCCTGAAGGGAGGGGGAGAGGACAGGGGCAGAGATGTAGATCTGTGTGTCATCTGCGTAGAGTTGGTAGTTGAAGGCGTGAGAGCAAATGAGTTCACCAAGGGAGTGAGTGTAAATGGAGAACAGAAGAGGGCCAAGAACTGACCCTTGAGGAACTCCAACAGTTAAAGGATGGGAGGGGGAGGAGGCGCCAGCGAAGGAGACCGAGAATGACCGGCCAGAGGGGTAATAGGAGAACCAGGAGAGGACGGAGTCCGTGAAGCCAAGGTGAGATAAGGTATGGAGAAGGGGATGGTGGACAGTGTTAAAGGCAGCTGAGAGGTCAAGGAGGATTAAAATGGAGTAGGAGCCATTGGATTTGGCAAGAAGGAGGTCAAGTGACCTTAGAGAGAGCAGTTTCAGTAGAGTGGAGGGGATGGAAGCCAGATTGGAGGGGGTCCAGGAAAGAATGGGCGTTAAGGAATTCTAAACAGTGAGTGTAGACGACTCGTTCTAGGATTTTGGAAAGGAAGGGTAGTAGGGAGATAGGGCGATAACTGGAAGGGGAAGTGGTGTCGAGAGAGGGCTTTTTTAGGATGGGGGAGACATGGGCATGTTTGAAGGCAGAGGGGAAGGAGCCATTGGAGATTGAGTGGTTAAAGATAGAAGTTAAGGAGGGGAGGAGGGCAGGGGCGATGGTTTTTATAAGGTGAGCGGGAATGGGCTCCAAGGCGCAGGTGGAGGGAGTGGCGCTTGCGAGGAGGGAGAAGATCTTCTCTGAGGATACTGCAGGGAAGGATGGGAAAGTAGGGGAGAGGGTTGGTGGGGGGGAGGGGAAAGAGAGAGGGGTTACTTTGGGGAGCACAGACCTGATTGTGTTGATTTTTGTGATGAAGTAGGTGGCCAGATCATTGGGGGAGAGGGATGGGACAGGGGAAGAACAGGGGGTGTAAGGAAAGAGTTAAAGGTCCGGAACAATTGGCAGGGGTGACGGGCATGGGTGTCGATGAGGGAGGAGAAGTTTTGCCTGGTGGAGGAGAGGGCAGAGTTAAGGCAGGAAAGGATAAATTTGAAATGTATGAGGTTGGCTTGGTGCTTGGACTTTCGCCAGCAGCGCTCGGCAGCTCGAGCATAGGAGCGTAGGAGGTGGACAGAGGAGGTGATCCAGGGCTGTGGGTTAGTTGAGTGAGAGCAGCGGAGGGTAAGGTGGGGCGAGAGAGTTGAGATTAGTAGAGAGGGTGGAGTTGAGAGCGGTGACCCGATCATCGAGAGTGGGAAGTGAGGACGGGGGGCAAGGAGAGATGCTTTTGGAAAGACAGATGGGATCAAGAGAGCAGAGGTCTCTGTGGGGGAGTAGCAAAGATTTGCAGGGGGAGGGAGTATGAGAGATGAGGCAGGTGAGAAGGTTATGGTCTGAGAGAGGGATTTCAGAGTTGGTGAGGGAGGAGGTAGTGCAGCGGTAGGAGATGACGAGATTGAGGGTGTGACCGAGTCGGTGAGTGGGCGCGGTATGGTGGAGCAGGAGGTCGGCAGAGTCGAGGAGGGATCACAGGCGGGCGGCAGAGGAGTCATCGGGTACATCCATGTGGATGTTGAAGTCTCCGAGGATCAGAGTGGGCAGAGAGAAGGAGAGAAGGAAGGTGAGAAACGGGTCTAGGTGGATGAAGAAGTTGCTGGTGGGACCAGGAGAGCGGTAGATGACAGCTACAAGTATCTGGAGGGGGTGGTAGAGGCGAATGATATGGGCTTCAAAGGAGGGGAAGGAGAGGGAAGGGGGAGGAGGGATAGTGCAGAAGCGGCAACGGGGTGAGAGGAGGAAGCCGACGCCTCCTCCCTTACCGGTGAGTCTGGGGGAGTGGGAGAAGGAGAGGCCACCGCTGGAGAGAGCAGTGGAAGAGACCGTGTCTTCAGGAGTGAGCCATGTTTCCGAAAGGGCGAGGAGGAGGAGAGAGCGAGAGGAAAAGGTCATGGATGAAAGGTAGCTTACCTGTAATAGAGCGGGGGTTCCAGAGGCCACACTTGAAAGTAGCTGTGGGTGCAAGGTGGGGGGAGAGCGGGGGGAGGGGAGGGTTTGGATGGGAAGGAGGTGGCGGGGCCCTGGACGGGGAGAGGGGGATGAGGGGTAGCGGTGGGACAGGAGTGGTGGGATGGGGCGTGGGGCGTGGGTGGGGCAGAGGGAAGTGGGGAGGGGGTGAGGAGGGGGTTTGGTAGGGGGGAGAGTAGGGGGAGGGGGAAGAGGAGTAGCGCTGGTAAAGCGGGGTTCTAGGGCGGGGCGAGGAGAGGGAGAGGAGGCAGAGGAGAGAGTGGGAAAGAGCTGGGCGAGAGAGGGGAAGGGGAAGGAGAGGATTGGGAGGGGCAGGAGGGAGGAGGCGGGGGGGAGGGACATGGTGAGGCCAGAGAGGTGGGTGGCAGCACTGACAACAGTAAACAATAACAAGAGAAATTGGTAATATAGCAGCGTGATACAGTATGATACAATAGTGTTAATAAGCGGGCGATGCCCAGGGTCGGGGGTCGACTTGATTAAGGGTCGAACTGATCAAACTCGAAGTCAAGCGGCTAGCGGCAGGGAGAGTCCCGAAGCTCATGACCAAATGTCTGCGAGGTGGTGGCGGGGGCCCTGAGGGTGTCCGGGAGGAGTTGCAGGCATAGGCGGCAGCTAAGGTAAGGTAACACAGTCAGAGCAAGGACATCGTCGCCCAGGACGGGGGTGGGGGTGATCAGTCACCTCACGGGGGAAGAGGGAGTGAGGCCTTCCCAAAATGGCCGCATCAGGTGGAGTGGGGAGGGGGTGGTTGGAGATAACTGAGACACAGACAAGTGAAGTGGCTTGCCCAAGGTCACACAGCAGACAACTCACAGAGCCAGGATTAGAACCCATGTCCTCTGATTTCCAAGCCCGTGCTCCTTCCACTAAGCCACGCTGCTTCTCTTTGTCAAATATAAAGCAAAAATAATATTTTGCTTTGACATTATTTGTCTCTTGCAAGAAGTGCCTCAGTTTTTTCATCTCTTATTCCAACTGAATCATGCTTCAGTTTCCCATTTACCTTTCAAATATTTGAATAGCTCTGAATTTAGTCTAGCTGCCATCTTGCCACCTCCTCTCCAATTTCCATCATATACACTACGATAATCCATAAATTCTTTTGTTTTAAAGGTTGACCAGCCTTTTCATATAAATTTTCTCAAACATTTTCCAATTGTATCCTTATAAATATCTTAAGTTTGTCTATCATTATAATCCTTATACCTATTAACAATTTACTATGTGCTGCGCAGTGTACTAAACTCTGAATTAGCTAAAAGATATGAGGTCAGACACTGTCTGTTCCACATAGGATTCACATTCTGTGGGGAAGGAGAATTGGTATTAAATGCCCATTTTAAAGATAAGGAAACTGAGGCATAATGAAGTTAAGTAACTCTCCCAAGGTCACACAGCAGGCATGCAGCAGAGCTAGAATTAAAACTCAAGTCTCCTGAATCCTAGGCCTATGTTCTTTCCAGAAGACCACACTGCTCTTAATGTTAAAACTGTTTTTCTAATACCATCTTCTTTGTATACTATTTTTGTCTTTGGAGATTTTAGAGATGAAGTCTTTATTATTAACTATTATTGTTAAATGATCTTCAAGGATTGTGAATATATAAGCAATGATGCAGGCTATGGTAACTACATTTTGCAGAACTATGTGAGTGATTAGACCTCATAAACAGGCATACTGTATTTAACATTAGATCATTTTGCAGAGTTAGCACAGCTCTTTTTAAACAAATTTGACTGTGTTTGCGGTCACTTTCCAATATCCATCAGACAAATCCTGCACTCACAATTTCTTAGTTAACAATACAATATTCATAATCATCACTTAAGTTTTATTCTTCAAGAGAACACTTTAAATGAAGCAATAATAGGCATGGAATGAGAAAATGCTGGCCAAAGAGACGGAAAGTCTTTTTGGAAACTGCAAGTAAAATCTGTATTTGTTGTAGCATCAAACTCCTAAGCTAATAATGTTGGTAGTCATCTTACTAAATGAATTCAGGAGTTGGATCATCTTCAGTTTCTGTACAGCTTTCATCAAAATGACAAGATCTATCCCCTAACAGAAAGACAGGATCTGGTGTACAACATCAAAATCAAATCTACCTTCACTGGATTTAAGCCAAAAATTATGAATGTCACCAAAGCAATTTCTCAACAGGGTGCTGATGAAAGGACAGCCTTTTAAATAAGATGAACAAAGGAACTGCTATTGGGATACATTTAGCAATTTATTGTCGAATCATGAGTTCTAAAGGTCATTGTCTCATTTTTGGCTTTTGAATGCTTACTGAATGCAGAGCACTGTAATAAGTGCTGGGGAGAGTATAATATAACAGAGTTGGTAAATACATCACCTGTCTGGAGACAGACATTAATATAAATTATGGATATGTACGTGAATGTTGTGGGGCTGAGAGAGGAATGAATAACATATGCTTTAGCGGGTTTCTCTTAGCTTGTGCACAGGGATATGTCCATAATCAATCAATAGTTCTGAGCATTTACTATGTGCAGAGCACTCTGTTAAGCACTTGGGACAGTACAGTACAACAGAGATGGTAGATATGTACCCTGCTCACAATGAGCTTACAGTCTAGAGGAAGGGAAAGACTTTACTATAAATAATTTATAGATATGTACATAGGTCCTATGGGGCTGAGGGTGGTGTGAAATATCAAATGCTCAAAGAGTATACAGATCCAACCACATAGATGAAGCTGAAGCGAGAAGGACCTGGGGAAAAGAGGGCTTACTTGGGGAAGGTCTCTTGAAGGGTGGCTCAGTGGAAAGAGAACGGGCTTAGAAGTCAGAGGTCATGGGTTCTAATCCCGGCTCCACCACTTGTCTTCTGAGTGACCTTGGGCAAGTCACTTAACTTCTCTGTGCCTCAATGACCTCATCTGTAAAATGGGGATTAAGACTGTGAGCCTCATGTGGAACAACCTGATTACCCTCTATCTACCCCAGCACTTAGAACAGTGCTCAGCACATAGTAAGCACTTAACAAATACCAACATTATTATTATTATTATTACCTTATTAAGGCTTTAAAGATGGGGAAAGTGCTGTTCTGGTATATATGAAGGGGAAAGGATTTCCAGGCCAGAGGGAGGATATGGGAAAGGGGTTGGTGGTGAGATAGAAGAGATTGGGGCACAGTGATGAAGCTGGCACTAGAGGAGCAAAGTGTGCGAGCAAGGCTGTTGTAAGACTTCAGTGAGGGAAGATAGGAAATGGCATCATCATCATCTGGAAACTATCATTTTGTCTTGCTAATATATTCTCTGGAGCATCAAGATTCCATCATATATGTATGCAGAAACATAGGACATGTCATTATCATGTCAGGTCAGTGGGATATCTCTCTCAATTTATAGGGTCCAAAATAGATACCAAAAGAATACTTGGAGAAAAAATATAACAGCTCCCCTCCATGACAACCATCATAATGACTACAATCTAACATCCATTAAATTTCTTTTTAGAACCTATTAGGGATCTATCATCTAATGATTCTAACTAAATCTTAACAAATCTATTAATATATTTTCAGGCTGTAAAACTTCCAGCATTAATGAATCACACATGAATCTTTTGGACAGAACACTTTTAGGGAATTCTCCTCACATGGGGTCTATATCTGGATAGAATTTGACGTAATGTCAGAAAAAATTGAGCAAATACTTGTGATGCCTGATATAGGGCAAGCATACTATAGTGGTATAGTTTCTTTAATATAAGATTCATGAGGAATTCCATTCCATTTTATAAGACAACTGAGTGTAGTTATCCTGTCAGTGTTTCCATTTTTTTAATATGAATAACTTCTTTCATAATCCCATTTCAGTATCGGATAGTCTTTTCTCACAGAGAACTTTTCCTCTTCAGAATGCTGTACTTTATTACCCTCAATATATTTGGGGACAATTGAGTAAAAACAACCTTTCTTTATTCAGGTTACAAAATTCTAGTTTTCAGTCTTTTGTAATAGACTCTATTTTCTAATCATTTAATCCTCTTCATTCCATTACGATGCAAGTTTTCTGAGCTTCTTTGCAGCTGCAGTAGAACACCACCTGATTTCAGGGAAGCAGTAGGAGTTAGCACATGCTACAGGTGTGGTGTAGCATCAGAAATGAAGTGATTCCATTCAAGGAGTAAGGACTTTCAGAGGAGCTCATTGTGGACGGGGAACATGTCTAAACAACTCTGTTGTACTCTACTCTCCCAAATGCTTTTCACACACTTAGTACCTTTGCACACAGTTAGTGCTCATATGCCATTGAAATGGAAGGCTGAAAACAGGCCCCTCAAATAACACCCTCTCTTGGTATCCAAATGAATTACCAGTTTCAGTTTTAGATTAAAAGCAAGTGCAGTGGTCACCAGGGTTCACCATCAGAAGGGGCTACTATGTGGTAGACACAAGGGGGTAGAGGATAAAAATTGCCAGGGAAGGAAGCAGTGAAGGGGACCTAGGTAGGGAGCACAATTGCTCTGAAGCAAAGGGTGGAGCCAGGGGTCCACCTGGAGAAATGCTTAAGATTGGGAGTTTGGGCAGACACTGGGGGACATTCATATGACAACATTAAATTATCCTACATGTCCAATGTAATGTATATAGCATTATATGTGTTTATGGAGAGGCAGGATTTTTTTTTTTAATGCCACTGGAAGGCCAAATGTCTGATGTGGTCCTAGGAATAAATATACTTAGATTACTTCCATTTAAGCTTTAAACATCAAATCCAAGGTTAAAGTTCATCAACAGTGCCTTCTCAAAATACGAGGGTCAACAATCTAATAATACAGAATGTGTGCATAAACATAAAATTATAGAACTTTGACCCACACATGATTTTGATTTTTATTGAATGTGTTTTATTAGCTTAATTCAAATCCAAGTTTGAAATAAATGACTTAAAGTATAACTTAGGTGAGAAAAAATAAGCATCATCTTCAAGTGTACTCTGCAAGATGACAAGGTTGTATTTTTAGCATTAATTTCAGTTTACAGACTGGGACATCAAATACCGTCAGACTTGTTTGCTTGCCTGGAAAGTCAGAACTTGTGTCACTCAATTATAGCTCAGTTGTGGTCCCTTCCTAACACACTGTTTAGGAAAACAAAATAAGGCAATAAAAAAGGAATGGAACAATCCTGCCTTAATTTAAGAACTCTGTCTCCACTCCCTCTCCCCAGGTCACTTTCTCTCTTCTCTTTTATTTGCATATGGTCTTTGATGAAAGTTTACCCTTCAGCTCCTGAGAGTTCAAGAATCTTAACTAATGCTTAGTTTAGATGGTGGGAAATATTATATCTTAGAGAGTGTTGCTAATCATATTAGGTTTAGGGGAAAACATAAGGTGAATCCATTTCTCCTTTGAGATTGAAATTAGCTCTCTGTCATCCCAGATATTTTCCACGTGCTTGCCTGATGTTTCTGATAATACCTACAGTTTTAAAGCCAACCCAATAAATTGTATAGAATTAACTAGATCTTGTTTCTGGCCAGATCTGGTCAGCTCAAGTGAGGAATGGAAAAATTTGTATTTGTTTCCTATAAACATATAATTCAAGTCTCAAATTGGACTGCTTATGTAGAGCAAATCAGCCAAATAATTGGTAGATCCTTTTTTGATTTTCAAATGCAGTTGTATTTAAGAAAAATCTTCCATTTTTTTTATTGTGGTATAAAATAAAGTAGGATGGTTGCTAATAACAAAAGTAAAATGTGAATCCATGATAAATACACAGATAATACATTACAAAAACCGGCACTGCTTCTAGAAGGTATCATAAAAAGAAAAATATTCTGTTTGAAGGAAAAAGAAAGATGTTTGAGATGAATAGAAGAGGTTACTATCTAAATATGATTGTCAACTTGCAAAATAAAACTACAAAAAATCATTTAGATAAGATTACATTAAGATGACCAATCAATCAATGATATTTACTGCATGCAGAGCACTGTACTAAGCACTTTGGAGAGTACGGTAATTACAGCAGAGTTGGTAGGCACATTCCCTGAGCATAAGGAATTTTATAGTCTAGAGGAGATGCTAGTAATAAATTGGATTAAAATGAATGAATTGATGAAAATATCCACCCATGTTTAAACTGCTCACTAACAAATTTTAAAACTTTGTATAGTAGAATTAGTATCAAATGATATCAAAATGAATAAATAGTGTTCTATACCAAAAGGGAAAATAGTCAAAAAGGACAAATGAAAGTTCATTACATTTTAGAATAACAAATCCCACAATAAGCTTATGATGGCCTAGCATAAATCAACTCTACAGTAATGTACAAATGGCCCATAAAGTACTTTTCCATCAACAGACTAATTATTGAAAAAAGTAATTTCACCTCTATTTCACATCTGTAAATACCTCAACAAGTATATTTGAGTATATCCTCAAAAATTGGTACTGCCAGGTTTTAGGACAATCCTAGTAGTCTACTTATTCAGAGGTAGGTAGAAGAATTTTAGCCTTTTCTAATAGGCAAATTGCTAAAAAAAAAAGTCAGGGGCAATAATTCAGAGGGCTGTAAGAACAGGGTGTACCTAAGTTTCCACTGGATATCAGGGTTGAAGGTACAAATATGGACACAGACCATCTGTGTCTCTTGCTTGGTTATGAGACATGGATTGAAGTTGGGCCCAATAATCACCTGATATGTCTGATTATACTATCTTTGCCCTTTTTCAGCAAAGAAAGATATTCCCTGCTAGAGAGCCCAAAATGTACAGAGGAAGAAAAGGCCAGGGTGTACTGTTCCACAGGAATGGGACAGGAAGAAAGATATGTTTTCAACACTTAGAGCATTGGGAAATTATGAAAAGCTTAGACTAACTAGAGCCCTGACTGGAGTGGTGAGAAGAAATGAATTGCTGATTTGATTGTGGTAATTATCATGATTTTAAAAAGAATAGTATCAATTTGCTGATGTTTCTATCTTCTCACACAAGCTTTTAAATTGGAATCCCTTCTGTGGGTCAAGACAGTGTCTGACATCATTCTTGTACTTTCTCCTAGCCCTGCACATATTAAAAGCTTAACAAAAGTCAGAATGATGATTATAATAATGATTAAGTGCTTACTACATGTCAAACACTAAATTAAGTGTTGGGGTAGATAGAAGAAAATCAGGTTGGACACAGTCCCTGTCTCATATGGGGTTAACAGTCAAAGTAGAAGGGAAAACATGTTTTGGATTCCCATTTTACAAATGAGGAAATTGAGGGACAGAGAAGTTGTGACTTGCCTAAGGGCACAAGTAGGCAAATGTTAGATCTGGAATTAGAACTCAGGTTGACTGACTCCAGGATTGTGCACTTTCCACTAGGCCACGCTCCTTCCCAGAACAGCATATAATTATAACAATGGAACTGAGAAAACAGATTCAGTGATTGTCATTATGATAATGATTAAAGATGGATCTTTTAATCCTCATTTTTATTCAAATGAGATTCCTCCTCAATATGGACATATTTTATTTTACACATGATCAAAGTATTGGTTATTTTTATTTTGGTGGGTTTTTTTCCAGTCATAAATATATTTGTTGATGGTAAATTATGTTTCTATTTAAAAAACAATGAATTTTCTATTTAATTTATGTATTTGCATCCAGAAGTCTTGGGGCCTCAAGAAATAGTTAAAAAGCCTAATGAGTAAAAAAAAAATACACTATTTTAGAATGTGTTCAGAATTTTGTCTTCTGACACTTTTCTTTTCCAGTCTTCCTCTTTTTATTTAACTGATTTCTTTGTTTAGTTCTTATGACCCTCACAACTTCCTTTCTCTTTTATCCCTTTCCTCCTTTCTCTGGCTTCTCTCTTCTACAATTACCCCTGAATTATTTGTTCTTCTTTTAATCTCTGGGACTATTTTATAATTTCCCAATAATTATTTTCCTCTACTCTTCTTTCCCATCTTTTTGATCACCTACTTCTCTCCTTGTGTCTCATGCCCGTCCCCTGCCACACCTGTGCTTCCTTTACTACTTGTTTCCCTTTCTCCTCCTCCTTTTCCTGTGTCCCTCCACTACTGTCCTCCTATCGTCCTTGTTACCTCTTTGTGAGCCAATAACTTGGGACAAATAACTCAGTATCTAACCATCTGCCCATTATTCTCAGTCATCCTAGGCAATCCCTAGGAATCTCGTTCCTTCCATTTGGTCCCAATGCTGAGTTGCTAAATAACTGTTTGAATCTGAGCTTCAACTTCTTAGGAGCTTGACTCTGACCAGCTCCCAGTGACTGCTAACAGGTGAACTAAGGTGGTGACACTGTTTCAGTAGATGTTAACATTTAGCCATGATATAACATTTTTTTCCTTATCTATGGAAGATTTGTTTTCCCTTGCCCTTCCTCTTTCTCTATATTTTTACGTATGAGATTGTTTTTGTTCACTTTGATTAAATATAGTTCTTGTGTAGAATAGCATTTTTTTAGACTATAATATACAACTCCATGCCTAACTCGTAAAAATAAAAATGATCATTTTTGTCATTTGTTACTGATTTTAAGATCTACCAAGACCTGAATCTATTTATAACAAATTATGGTTTAATTTTCTACAGAAATCGTAATTTCAATCAGGACCAAATTATAGTGCAATTTAAAAGTCAACTTTTGGAGCATTCAGAGAAACAGATGTTGGGGAGGAACATTTAAAGTTGACTTACAGAGTTCTCCATTTGGCAGCTATGGGATGGATCAAAATGTTCAGCACCTTAACGAATAGTGTCATTTACAATTGCTAGGACCTCTGAGGCTAAAGTTCTCACCATTAACCCAGCTGAAGAATTAGCACAACTTCTTAAGTTGTCTTATCAATCTATGCAAATAACTTTTTATTTCCTCCTGACCTGGACCCAGCTGTCAAGGCAGAGAAGATGTGTATCATGGCTCTGTCCTCCTGGAACCTCCATTTTCACAGTTATGTGGTATAGAATAAAAGGAACTTTTAAGGCAAACATATCCCAGAATCCCCCGTTTAAAGGGCCATGTCCTTTGATTTTTTGATATTTTGGAGACCTATTCTTAGAGCAATAAATCAATAATGATGTATATTTAAAGCTTCTTGAAGAACAGATCCTAAAGGCAAGATATATAATTTTTCTACCTATGGCAATAACCCCACTTGACAAGGTTATGAAAAATTAAACAAAGCAAGAATATATGAGAAGGTGGGTTAGCCTGGTCATGTTAAAAAAAGAACAACTGTTTACCCAATTTCTATTTGGGCAGGGAATGTATCTACCAACTCTGTTATATTGTACTCTCCCAAGTGCTTAGTACAGTGATCTGCACATAGTAAACACTTGAAAAATATGAGTGATTGAAGTAACTTAACTTCTCTGCTACCTTCAAAAAGCTTCCTATTTTACTTCTATCTCATTTTCACACTGGCGTTGTAAGTACACACATTTTTATTCCTTTTGTCTAACCCTCTTTTTATAATAAGAGAATTTTAGGCAGCTAGTAATCATCTATGTAACTCATTAATTTACAATGACTGCACACAATTTGTATAGTCTTTCATGTTACTGCATATTGGTACCCCAGGAACAGTAAGTAGAAAAGCAGAGCCAGCTTTATCTGGAGGGTCCCAAGAACAGATTGAAATGTGATACTCTTAGCTTCTTATCACTACTTATTTCCATTTTAAGTACCATCCACTGGGACATTTATACTCAGCTCAATTAAACAGTGTAACATTTGGTGAAGTCTAAATTCTTCTTTAGGTTCTTCTACTAACTACTTCTATAACTTTGGGCAAGTCAGGAAAACTTGATACTTCACCTTGTACATTTGGAAATACAAATGGAGCATTAAATGACTGTAAAGCACTGGAAGCATTGTGGCCTAGTAGAAAGAGCATGGCTCTAGGAGTCAGAGGACCTAGGTTCTAATCCTGCTCTGCCACATACCTGCTGTGTGACCTAGGGCAAGTCACTTAATTTCTCTATACCTGCATTTCCTCATTTACAAATGGGAATTTAAGTGCTTATTCTCAAGCTGATTATCTTGTACCTACAGTAAGTAGAACATAGCAGTTAACGAATGCCATTTTTATCATTATTATTCATTCATTTAATCGTATTTATTGAGTACTTACTGTGTGCAGGGCACTGTACTAAGTGCTTGAAAAGTACAATTTGGCAAGAAATAGAGACAGTCTCACCCCAACAACGGGCTCACAGTCTAGAAGGGGGGAGACAGACAACCAAACAAACCAGACAGGCATCAATAGTGTCAATATAAATCAATAGAATTATAGATAAATACACATCATTAATAGTAGAATAATAAATATGTATATATATATATACACAAGTGCTGTGGAGCATAGTAGAATAATAAATATGTATATATATACACACAAGTGCTGTGGGGCAGGGAGGGAGGTAGAGCAGAGGGAGGGAGTCAGGGCGATGAGGAGGGGAGGAGGAGCAGAGAAAAAGGGGGGCTCAGTCTGGGAAAGCCTCTTGGAGGAGGTGAGCTCTTAGTAGGGCTTTGAAGAGGAGACAAGAGCTAGTTTGGCAGATGTGAGGAGGGAGGGCTTTCCAGAGGTAGGATGTGGGCCAGGGGTTGATGGTGGGACAGGTGAGAATGAGGCATAGTGAGGAGGTTATCAGCAGAGGAGCAGAGTGTGCAGGCTGGCTGTAGAAGGAGAGAAGGGAGGTGAGGTAAGAAGGGCCAAGGTGATGGAGATCTTTGAAACAAATAGTGAGGAGTTTTTGCTTGATATGAAGGTTGATAGGCACCCATTGGAGATTTTTGGTGGGGGGGTGACATGCCCCATGACCATGTATACTTTTCAAAGATGATTACAATCAAGCAGTGATATTTTTTGAGCACTTAAGGTGTGCAGAGTACTTGAAAGAATTCAATACAACAGATTTGGTAGAAAACATTCCCTTCCCACAAGGACCTTACTGTCTAGATGGAGAGGCAGACATAAAAATTAATCACGGATATGTAGAAAAGTGTTGGGGGACTGAAGGTGGGATGAATATTAAGTGTGTAAAGGGTACAGTGCACAGGCCATACTGAAGGGAGAGGGAGTAGGGGAAATGAGGACTCAGTCAGGGAAGGGCTCTTGGAGGAGGTGTGATTTTAATAAGGCTCTAAAGGTGGGGGAAAAATGGTGATCTGTCATGTATGAAAGCAGAGGAAGTGCCAGGCCCAGGTGATCATCTATATACTTTACTGAACAGTAAAACTTACCTATGGATGCAAGTGTTAAAAAATACTAGAATGCAGTGAGGGAAACATGAGACCCCTTAATAAACTAGGCCTCTGCACTTGAATGAACAGTAAACAAAATTACAAGGCAGAGGAAGCCCCCTAACAAAGCACTTAGTAACCAAGATACTCCTCCACTCACCACCCTACCCTACCCTCCACTCCTACCTAGGATCCTTACAAGTTAGGCCTCAAAGCAAAGAGAAGGGTGGAGAGACTGAAGTCTGAAAGTACTATAAGCAAGATATGATACAGGCAACGGGCTGTATCTCTCATCACAAACGGAGTGAATGAAATGGAGTGAAATGAAATGGTTGGGAACACACGTACATGCTCTGGGACTAAAGATATAGTTTGAAGGACTGACAGACTTTTTTATGTATAACACCTCAGTTCTGATTGTTCATTCAATAGTATTTATTGAGCACTTACTATGTGCAGAGCACTGTACTAAGTGCTTGGAATGTACAATTCAATGATTGTGACTATCTCTCTTTTGAGAGGATACCTGCAATACCTATAGGAATGTAGCTAATGGTCCACATAGTAGAGCTAATGATTTCTGCATCAAATCCGCCTGCATTCAGAGTGATTCTGTGATCCCTGTAAGGAACCCAGGAGCTTCTTCTGGTAGTCTGAGCCCCGTGGGGAAGGGAGGTACTGCAGGTTGGGAACATCAGCTCATTCCCTTTGATGACTGATGTACTGTACTCTCCCAAGTACAGTGTGCAAATGGTAAAAACTCAATAAATATGATTGATAAGTCACAGTTGGTTCCTCCCTGTAGCCATTACAACTTCACTGAGTAAATCAATGGTATTTGAGTGCTTAGTATGTGTAGATTACTATACTAAGCTCTTATGAAAGTATAATGTAATAAAGTTGGTGTATGTGGTCCCTGTCCACAAAGAGTTTACAGGCTACAGAGGAAGCCGGGATGTGAGCCAGGGGTCAGTGGTGGGATAGCTTGAGACTTCTGCAGTTCCCTGAACCACTGAGGGCTACAGCCCAGAGAAAAGCTGCCCAGCCCCTGCCTCACTGGGACTTTGCATTACTCCTGCTCCAGTCTGAGAAGAGTCAAGAGGTACAAGCAAGGTGAGAAATTCTCAATCTTTTGAACTCTGAGAAGGCTGTGGCTGTGGTTTCAGCTTTGACTGTGGCTGTTTGGGTACAGCAGCAAGAAGCCCAAATCTCGGCTTCTCTAACTACACAACTTCATTGCTCTCATTATAGTCATCATTGTCTTTGTCATTAATGATGTTTATCTTTCCTTATGAGACCATCATAAGCCATCTTGCCTACTTTATTCTCAGATTATAATCCCTTTGAAAGTCAGGGAACAGGACTAATTCTCAAATATGCATTTCCCAGCATTTAGTAAGGTGTTTTGAAAAGTGTCTTGTCTTATGGTATCGAGTCATTTCTGACTAATAGCGACTCCATAGACACATTTCTCCTACAGCACCCCACCTCCAGAAGCAGTGATTCCAGTAGTTTATCCATTGAGTTTTCTTGGTAAAAATCTGGAAGTGATTTACCATTGCCTTCTCCTATGCAGTAAACTTGAGACTCCACCTCGACTGTCTCCCATGACACTGCTGTCCAGCATAGTTCAGTTTTGATTTGTAGCAGATTGCTTTCTACTAGCTAATTAATGCCCAAGCTAGGAATGGAATGGATATGACTCTCCTTGACTCTCCTTCTCATAGCCAAGACTGGTAGAGCACTGGAAAATCTCCAGGTGCGATACTGAGAAGGATTGAAAAGAGTAGACACTCAGGAAATATTATTACGATTTCTACAACTACTACTTCAATATAGCCATGTCTTTTCCTCCTTCCACTCCCTTTTCTCCTTGTATTCCCTCATCATCCTCCCTTGTCTCCAAATTATATTTGCATAGATACTCCTTATACTCCACATATACATAAAATACAATATATTAAACACAATTGATATATATAAATGCATATTAAATACAATATATTGTGTTTATATTATAATCTATACATGCATATAAACAAATATATCAATTGTATTTATTGAGCACTTACTGTTCACAGAGAATCAGTGTGGTATAGCTGAAAGAGTATGGGCCTGAGAGTCAGAGAACCTGGGTTCTAACCCCTACACTGCCACATGCCTATTGTGTGATCTTGGGCAAATCACTTAACTTCTCCGTGCCTTAGTTTTCTTACCTGTAAATGGGGATTCAAACCCTGTTCTCTTTCCTACTCAGATTGTGAGTTCCATGTACATCAGGGATGGTGTCAAACATGATTAGCTTGTATCTTCCCCAGTACTAAGAACAATGCTTGGCATATAGTGCTTAACGAGTGCCATAAAATTATATATTCACAGAGAGTGACTTTTATCTGGATGTTCTTGTTGGCAGAGCCTACAACTATTTTCATCATTGCCTCACAATCGTCTTGACAGTCTTGTTCAAAATGAGCCACTCCTTTCCTGATATCACAATTCAACCTACTCTGTCACAGTTATCTCCCAGAGTCACCCATAATGATACCTAGTAAGAAATTGTGCTTTAGGCCATCATAAAAGCATTTTCTATGTCTTTTCCTTTTCCTTTTTTTGTTCTCCATATCAACCCCACTAATCAGAAGGTATTTCAATATTCTTATGCTTATCTATTTTCCTCAAATATCCCAACCAGTGTAACTATGCTGACATAAGCCTAGCTTCAAAGCTACTTGACTAACTTTGTTCCTGCAGCTCATTATTGTATGATATTTTCTTGCCACATGATTTTTGATTAGCCTGCATCAGTGAAGCTGCTGGGTCCCAGGATCCAGATGTGGCATTTTGGGGTGTTCAGGTCTAACTTAACTTACAGAAAGTTGGACATGTGCATGACAGCTGTGTAACCTGCAGTTTGACCTGAACTTTATGCCATATTTCAACAGGCAGTCTCCCCTTAGATAGCTGTCCTTTATTTTTATTTTCCACTTCACTGCTTATCATTGCAGCAAGGGTCAGTGTGACATCTTGGTAACAGAATTCCATGAAGACATTCTGTTCCTTGTTATTAATGATGCTTTTAGGTGCTATTTAAGATTTTATGGTCCAGGCTAAGATACCCTGGGTTTCATATGATTTTTTTCACTTTGATAGTGACTTCGTTCTGCAGCTCCTAGCCACCTGCAAATCTTCTTGGATGTTTGCCCCGAGAGTAAGACCACTGACAAGTTGAAATCCCTCTATAAAATTTCTGGAAAGGTATGTAGCCTGTTGCATTCAATGAGTCTTGTAGAGTTTACTCACATGCAGTCAGGTATTTCCATTATTAAAACAAAGCTGAATACTAGCAGTGCATTCTGTTACCTAATTAGTAAATTCTCAGTGATGAGAGGATCAGCCAAAGATAGGAAAATGAATTAAAAAGATACTATGTAATTTAGGAAACTGAAATTGTTTAGGGCTAAAATGGCAATAACATTCAGTCCAAACTGCAGGATATAAAGAAACTGTAGTGCCTGATCATATCAGATCTCATTGTCTTGCCACCCAAACCCTGTCTTCCCCTGACTTTCCCTTCAATGTAGATGGCACTGCGATCTTTCCTGTTTCACAAGCCCATAACCTTGGTATTATCCTCGACTCATTTTTTCAATCAACCTACATAGTCAATCCATCGCCAAATCCTGTCAGTTCCACTTTCACAATATTGCTAAAATCCACCCTTTCCTCTCCATCCAAACTGCTACCACGTTAATATAATCATTCATCCTATCGCACCTGGATTACTGCATCAGCCTCCTTACTGACCTCCCAGCCTGCTGTCTCTCCCCACTCCAGTTCATACTTCACTCTGCTGCCTGGATCATTTTTCTGTGAAAGTGCTCAGGACATGTCACCTCCCCACACCTCAAAAAACTCCACTAGTAGCCTATCCACCTCCATATCAACCAAAAGCTCCTCACCATTGACTTTAAAAGCACTCCATCACCTTGTTCCCTCCTGCCTCACCTTACTTCTCTCCTTCTAAAACCCAGCCTGCACACTTTGCTCCTCTACTTTTAATCTTTTCACTGTGCCTCAATCTCACCATTGATCCCTAGCCCATATCCTGCCTCTGACCTGGAGTGCCCTCCCTCCTCAAATTCATTCATTCATTCAATTGTATTTATTAAGAGTTTGCTATGTGCAGAACACTGTTCTAAGTGCTTGGAAAGTACAGTACAACAATAACAAGGGACAATCCCTGCCCACAGTGAGCTCAGTCTAGAGGAGGGGAGATAGACATCAGTACAAATAAATAAAATTACATAATTATATGCTGTGGGGCTTGGGAGGAGGGGAGAGCAAAGGGAACAAATTAGGGCAACAGAGAAATGAGTATGAGATGAGGAAAAGTGGGACTTAGTCTGGGAAGGCCTCTTGGAGGAGTTGTGCCTTCATTAAGGCTTTGGAGTGGGGGAGAGTAATTGATGGGTTTGAGGAGGGAGGTTATTCCAGGCCAGTGGTAGGATGTGGGCCAGGGGCCGGTAACAGGAAAGGTGAGATTGAGGTGGAGTGAGAACGTTAGCACCAGAGGAGCCAAGGCTGGGATGTAGGAGAGAAGGGAGGGGAAGTAGGAGTGGGCAAAGTGATGGAGTGCTTTAAAGCCAATGGTGAGTGGTTTTTGTTTGATATAGAGGTGGATAGGCAAACACTGGAGATTTTTGAGGAGAGGGTTGACATGTCCTGAACGTTTCTGTAGAGAGATGATCCGGGCAGCAAAGCGAGGTATAGGCTGGAATGGGGAGAGACAGGAGACTGGGAGGTCAACAAAGAGGCTGATGCAGTAATCTAGGTGAGATAAAATGAGCTACTGTATTATCTTGGTAGGAGTTTGGATGGAGAGGAAAGGGTGGATTTTGGTGATATTGTGAAAGTGGCACTGATAGGATTTGATGATGGACTGAGTATGTAGGTTGAATGATAGAGAGGAGTTAAGTATAATGCCAAGGGTATGGGCTTGTGAGATGAGAAAGATAGTGGTGCCATCTATAGTGATGGGAAAGTGTGGTAGAGGACAGGTTTTAGGTGGGAAGATAAGGAGCTAGGTTTTGGACATGTTTGAGATGACCCAGTAGAGATGTCTTGAAGGCAGGAGGAGATGCAAGCCTGGATAGAGGGAGAGAGATCATGGGAGGGGATGTAGATTTGGGTATCATTTGCAGAGAGATGGTAGTTGAACCATGGGAGTGAATGAGTTCTCCAAGGGAATGAGTGTAAATGAAGAATAGATGGGGATTGAGAACTGAACCTTGAGGGACCCCCATAGTTAGGGTATGGAAGGCAGAGGAGGAGCATGTGAAGGGCACTGAGAATGAATGGCCAGAGAGATACGAGGTGAACCATGAGATGACAGAGTCAGTGAAGCTGAGGTTGGATAAAGTTTCCAGGAAAAGGGGATGGTCCACAGTGTCAAAGGCAGCTGAGGAGGATTAGAATGGAGAGGAAGCCATTGGATTTGTCAGGCATTTGCCTGTGAGAGGGCAGTTACTTTGGGGTGAAGGGGAGGAAAGCCATATTGGAGGGAGTCCAGGAGAGAATTGGAGGGGAATTTGAGATAGAAGATGTAGATGACTTGCTCAAGGAGTTTGGAGATGTTGAGGGAGCTGTGGGGTCGAGGGAGGGAAGAAGCCGTTGGAGAGTGAGTGGTTGAAGATGGCTGTTGGGGAAGGAAGGAGAGAAGGGGGCAAGAGTTCTTATAAGATACTAAGGAATGGGGTATGATGCGCACATGGAGAAGGTGGCATTTGATAGGAGGTAGGAGAACTCCTCTGGAGAATCTACAGGTAAAAAGTGCTCAATAAATACCATTGCTTGATTATAACTAGAATAACAAATCCAGCAGTTCCATCCTTTCCTTGTTCACTTTCAAGTAAGAGGAAGTAAGTCAGGAAAAGAGGAAAAGTATGTTAGATTTCAAAAATCAACAAAGAAAGAGATAAGGAAAAGATACAGGAGATAATTAAATACCTTAGTTACTGGTATTTTCATAGAGTATTTATAAGGTGCAAAGGAATAGGGTTCGATGGATATGTGGAGGAGTGGTATTTGAGAGAAGGTGGGAGATCTTCACTGGAGATTCTGTTGGGTAGGATGGGAAAGTTGAAGCAGGGGCCAGGAGGGGAAGGGATTGAGGAGGAGAGTTTTAGGGAGCTCACACCTGAATTTTCTTAATAAACTAGATGGCCAGGTCACTAGGGGCAAGGGATGGGAGAAGCGGGGCTTCAGGAGGGAGTTAAATGTCTGCAACAACTGGCAAGAGCGATGAGCATGGGTGTCAATAAGGGAAGAGAAATATTTTTGCCGGGCAGAGGGGAGGGCAAGAAAGGATAATCTTGACATGGACAAAGTCAGCCTGATATTTAGATTTTAAGTCAGACAATCAATTACTCTCCCCCAGCCCTTCAAAGTCTTATTGAAGGCACATCTCTTCCGAGGCTTTCCCAGACTAAGCCCCACTTTTCCTCATCTCCCACTCCCTTCTGAGTCACCGTCACTTTATCCCTTTGCTCTTTCCCCCTCCCAGCCCCATAGCATTTATGCACATATCTGTAATTTTATTTATTGATGTCTGTTTTCCCAGTTCTAGACTGTAAGCTCCCTTTGAGCAGGGAATGTCACTGTTTGTCATACTGTACTTTTCCAAGTGGTTCATACAGTGATCTGCACACAGTAAGCACTCAATAAATATAACTGAATAAATGAATTTATAAATAAGAACCAGTGCTTGATTTATAGACTTGAATCCTGAACCAACCACAAATACAATATTGAACTTCCAGAGCAGTTTTTCTCACTGCCTATTTACAACACAATGCCAAATGAGAGGTCTGAATGTCTGAATCATCAGCCAATTAATAGTAGCAGTAAGGGGTGGTAGTAATAGTAGTATTTAAGTCTCTAATGTGTGTAAAGCACTGTTCACAAAGTTTAAAAAAGACAAAATCACACAATGTGTTACTTCACATCTTCCTGAGATAGGTCATAGTTGGAAAACAGATGATGTGAGGTGGCAGTTTCATGAAGGACTAGTATCATTTTGACAGAGCCTATTTTTTCAATTAGTCAGTGGTATTCATAAAGCATTTACTATGTGCAGAGCACTGAACGAAGCACTTGGGAGAGTAGAATGCATCAGGATTGGTAGATAGGTTCTCTGCTCACCGAGAGTTTACAGTTTAATGGGAGAGAGAGAGAGAGAGAGAGAGACATTAAATTATGGATGTAATAATAACAGTAATAATAGTGTTGGCATTTGTTAAGTGCTTACTATGTGCCAAGCACTGTTCTAAGCACTGGGGTAGATACAAGGTAATCAGGTTGTCCCACGTAGAACTCACAGTCTTAATGCCCATTTTACAGATGAGGTAACTGACTCACAGAGAAATTAAGTGACTTGCTCAAGGTCACACAGCCGACAAGCGGTGGAGCCAGGATTAGAACCCATGAC
Organism: Ornithorhynchus anatinus; assembly: GCF_004115215.2. Classification (NCBI taxonomy): domain Eukaryota; kingdom Metazoa; phylum Chordata; class Mammalia; order Monotremata; family Ornithorhynchidae; genus Ornithorhynchus; species Ornithorhynchus anatinus. Next base: position 117,180,565 of record NC_041729.1, read on the forward strand.
CTCTGACTCCCAAGCCCTGGCTCTTTCCAAAGAGCCATGCTGCTTCTCACTATGCAGTTGAGTGGGGTGAATACCAAGTGCTTAAAAGGTACAAATACAAGTCTCTTCCTACAAGGGAGAGAGAGAGGGAGTAGAGAGTTTAGGTCTACCACTTCTTAGCTAACTCCAGAACATGTAGGACAGGAGAGAAGGCAGTGAGGGGTTGAAACAAGGGCTTCAATCTCTGAGGAGAAGCATCAGGGGATGCCAGCCCCATGGGAGTCCAAGCTGTCTGCATGGTGCATGTGCCTGCCCAAAGCCAAGGCAGCCTTCTCCCAAACCCCAACACTGTGGCCACAGCAGCCTGAGTTCTGTTGTGTGTGCACTGGTCCCACTCCAACCTGCATCGTGACCAAGCACTGTTCCCTTCTGATGCCATTCGCCCCATCCCAGAAGAGCTGAAACTCCTTATTCCTTCACGCCCCAAGCCAAAGCAGGCACGTTCCCAGCTGTGTAACACTTTACCCTCTCTCCAGGTGTACTCTCCCAAGTGCTTAGTAAAGTGCTCTGCACACATAAAGTCTTCAATAAATATGATTGATTCATCAAAATGGTGGGCTAGTCAACATACCTCCTTCCCAGAGATCTGTGAGGGAGAAGATAAAGGTTTCACCATCATGGTACTGAGTCCACCCATATAGAATGGGAACTTGGTATGACAAGCTAGATCTAGCTCCTAAGCCAGAGTCCTAACCCCTGATAAAGAGGTCTAATGGTTTCAGGGTTTGTCACATTTGTTTTTTTGTTTTGATTTTTTTTGGTTGTTGAATTATGTTGAATTATTTTGACACATATTTCAACTAGAATCGGACTGGAAGTATTAGGACTCTTCAGACTTGAATGTCAAGTCTGAAAATAAACAAGGAACTTGAATTTTGCAGAAAGACAAATTGGAGTGAAGGCTATGAGGCTCAGATAATATTTTGAAATGGAACCTTCAAGTGCGCCTGTCACAATTAAATTTAGTACCTAAATTTAGATATTAAATAAGAATAAATCCATATACACTAGGATTCAATCTGACACTTCAAAGTGCATTCTATTAATGTCCATATAGTTTCAATAGTATGCTATTCTATGCTTCCCTTTAGCCTATTCAAAAATTATGCATTATCATAGGGAACAATCATTTTTGATATGCTTAAAATTTCCAAGTGATAGAACCTAGGAAAAGAGTTTAAGGAGATGAACATTAATCAAAGATTTTTAATTTTTTTTTAAATAGTGTAGCAATGTACACACAGGCATAGATGCATACACATCTATGCACATCTATGCCTGATAGAATTCTCTTCTCTAGATTGTGTTTGCACTTTGGGTAATATCGTCTCCTAAAATAAAGAATGAGAAAACAGATTTTGATTCTGAGGTGTAGTCACAGTTAGCAAAGGGAATAGCATGCTCTAACCCATTTGCTTTCCTAGAACGAGTCTTAGTCTGAATGAAATAATATTGCACTTTCCAACTATTAAATAAATGGTACAGGAAATAAGCATTACTTTTGTCCTGTATTCCAAAATATCCTCTTTAACCACCTTTGAAATTATTTCACACTCTTTTCTCACCAGAGTTTGCCCTCAAAAAATTTCTGCAAAAAACTATCTATTTTCTTCCTTTATCTTGATTCCTGACTCTTCTGAAGCAATATTCACAACATATTTAATGTCCTTACAGATGTTACGAGCATCAACATAGCATGGCCTGATAATTTTACTCAGTACTATTTGCCTTAGCTAGTTCATTAAAAAAAAAACTCAATTATGCCAAATACTATTATATTATGGTTTGCAAAGCACTATACTAAGGGACTTGTGAAAGGATATATGGGTGGGAACTAGGCACTGCCCCTGTTCCTCAGGCGGCTCAAAATCTAAGAATATAAGCGGGGAAGAGAGAACCAGAGACCAGCATCAGGAATGATGAAACAGTAAAACACTTAACATAAAGTATGAGAACAATTATACAAAATAACAAAAATCAATTAGAGAAACAAAATTTCATGCTGCTCATGGCCTAGAGTCCAAGTCAGACCTGTAGCCATAATAGTAATAGAAATGACAGTAATAATAATAGTAGTTTTGGTTAAGCACTTATTAGGTGTGATGCACTGTTTTAAGTGCTGGGGTAGATACAAGATGATCAGGTTTGACATAGTCCCTGGCCCACAGTGGGCTCACAGTCTATGGAGGAGGAGACTGAAGAACCAAGAAGCCAAGTGACTTGCAGGCAAATGGTAGCGTGATTAGAACTCAGGCCATCGGATTCCCAGACCTGTGATTTCACCCCTTCAAAGCCCTACTGAAAGCTCACCTCCTCCATAAGGCCTTCCTAGACTGAGCCCCCCTTTTCCTCTGCTTTTCCTCCCCTCCTCATGGCCCCAACTCCCTTCCTCTGCTCTAATTATCTGTTGCCAAAGTGTACTTTCCAAGAGCTTAGTACAGTGCTCTGCACACAGTAAGTGCTCAATAAATACGATTGAATAAATGAATACCCCCTTTCCTGCCCCACAGCACTTGCGTATAAAAGTACATATTTATTATTCTATTTATTTTATTAATGGTGTATAAATGTATAATTCTCTTTCATTCATTCAATAGTATTTATTGAGCGCTTACAGAGCACTGTACTAAGTGCTTGGAAAGTACAATTCGGCAACAGATAGAGGCAATCCCTACCCAACAACAGGCTCACAGTCTTTATACTGATGTTATTGATGCCTGTCTACTTGTTTTGTTGTCTCTCTCCCCCTTTCTATACTGTGAGCCCATTGTTGGGTAGGGATTGCCTCTATTTGTTGCCAAAATTGTACTTTCCAAGGACTTAGTACAATGCTTTGCACACAGTAAGCATTCAATAATTACTAATGAATGAATGAATTCAAGCTGTTTCTTCTTCATATATTTAAAGTGTTTATATCTGTTTATATCTTTACTATAGCTTACCCACCCCCACATCCCCCGGCCCTTCTCTCCCCCTCCACAGTAGCAGATCTGGGATCGCTGCCTTAGCAGGAAGGGATGCTGAGTCCTCTGACAAAACTTGAGGCGAGGACCCAGACTCCCATCACTCAAAGAACAGGACAGCAACTCACTTAGGAGTTAATGTTCCCACAGTCCTCCGTCAATAACTAAGGACTTGATAGGGCTGCTCACCCATTCACTCCTGCAGATGCTTTAATGACTCTTTAGTGGCAGCTGTCAATTTTATGATGTTTCCAGTGACAATGTATGGATCTGAAAGCTGGACAGTGAAAAAACAGGATATAAAGAACAATGATTCCTTTGAAATGTGATGTTGGAGAAGATTTTTGTGAATGCCATGGACTGCCCGAAAAACAAACAAACGGATTTTAGAGCAAATTAAACCAAAGTGGTCTTTGGAAGGCCAAATAACTCGATTTAGATTAGCATATTTAGGACATATGATCAGGAGAACTAATTCTCTGGGGAAAGCCCTAATGCCAGGAAAAGTCCAGGGAAAATGTGGAAGAGGCAGACCAGCAGCTAGATGGATAGAGACCATAATAACAATAAGAGAAGAACAGTTAGAACAGTTGAGGATTATGACAGAGGACAGGACATTCTGAAGAAAGTATATCCATGAAGTTGCTATGAATCAGGAAATGACTGAATGACACATAATAATAATAATAATAATGATAGCATTTGTTAAGCACTTACTATGTGCTGAATACTGTTCTAAGTGCTGGGATAGATACAAGGTTATCAGGTTGTCCCATGTGGGGCTCACAGTCTTAATCCCCATTTTACAGATGAGGTAACTGAGGCACAGAGAAGTTAAGTGACTTGACTAAAGTCACACAACTGACAAGTGGCGGAGTTGGGATTAGAACTCACAACCTCTGACTCCCAAGCCCGTGCTCTTTCCATTAAGCCATGCTCCTTCTCTGACACATAATAATAATAATACTAAATGGCAGCTCATAACTTGTGGATTCCCCCCAGCCTGGAGTTGCTGAGGTCACCTACTATGAGAGGAATTTACCACAGGCCACTGAGGCTACAGGTCAGCTGCTGCAACTCAGGACTTTCTTTTTACACCCTAACCCCACTGTATGCCTTCACTCCTCTCCCTCTTGTTTCCCCTCCTCCCAGGACCATTCTTCATCCCCCTCCCCAGAGACCAGCCTTCCTCAGTGTGCTTCCATCCAACCCCTCCCCACCCTTCTCCCCAACTCCATCCCTGTCATCCTGTCCCAGTGCCACCCTTCATCCCCCTTTTCAAGCACTTCATGCACTCCCCATTCAACCCTGAAGTTCTTCTCCTCCAATTCTCTCCTGAGCCTCTCCAATCTGGCTTCCATCCCCTTCGCTCCATAGAATCCACCCTCTCAAAAGTCACCAAAGATCTCTTTCTTGCCAAATCCAATAGCCTATACTCCAGTCTAATCTTCCTCGACCTCTCTGCTGCCTTTGACATTGTCAACCATTCCCTTCCCCTGGAAACATTATCCAATCTCAACTTCACTGACACTGTCCTCTCCTGATTCTCCTCCTATCTCTCTAGCCACTCATTTTCAATCTCTTTCATGGGCTCCTCCTCTGCCTCCCATCCCCTAACCATGGATGTCCCTCAAGGTTCAGTTCTGGGTTCCCTTCTTTTCCTCCTTCTTCACCCACTCCCTTGGAAAACTCATTTACTCACACAGCTTTAACTACCACCTCAATGCTGATGACAGCCAAATGTACATCTACAACCCTCTCCCGCTACAATGTCACATTTCCTGCTGCCTTCAAGACATCTCATCTTCCCACCCTGTTCTCCTGCTTACTTTCCCATCCCTGTTGATGGCACCACCATCCTTCCTACATCACAAGCTTGTAACGTTGGCATTATCTTTGACTCCTCTCTCATTCTAATCCACATATTCAAGCCATCACTAAATCCTGTCAGTTCTACCATCAAAACATCACTAAAATCCACCCCTTGCTCTCTATCCAAACTGTTACCACAATAATGCAAGCACTTATCCTATCCTGCCTTCATTATTCTATCAACCTCCTTGTGACTCCCCCTTCTTCCTGTCTCTGCCCAATCCAGTCCATAACACCATTCTGTTGCCCAGATCATTTTCCTTCAGAAACATTCAGAAACATGCTTCCCCACTCCTCAAGAAACTCAGTGGTTGCCCATCAACTTTCACATCAAACAGAAACTCCTTACCATTGACTTTAAAGCACCTAATCAGCTTGCCCCATCCTACCTCACCTTACTATTCTCCTACTACAACACAGCCCACATACTTCCTTCCTCTCACTGTACCTTGATCTATCTCACCCACAACCTCTTGCCCACATTCTACCTCTGGCCTGGAATGCCCTCCCTCCTCATTTCAGACAGATAATTGCTACCCTCCAGTTCAAGGCCTTCCTACCCTCCAGTTCAAGGCCTTATTGAAGGCACATCTCCTCTGAGAAGCCTTCAGTGACTAAGCCCTCCTCTTCTCTTCACCTCTTCTCTTCTGCATCACCCTGACGTGCTCCCTTCATTCATACTCCCCTCATCTCCACAGTACATATGTATATATTGTTGGGAACCCCACCCCCCTGCTCCATACCAACCAGGACCTTTCTGGACCAGGGGAGCCTCAGTGACACAGAGTAGAGTCAAACCACATCTCTGATCACCAAGGTTACTGTGAAAAGTTTTTTACTTAGTTTTACCAGCATGCAAGGGAGTCACACACACACACACACACACACACACACACACACTCTCACTGACTTACTTCACTCTACTAAGGATCCAATACCAGTTTGTGGTCAAAGGAACCCATTCTGCCAATGCTCCTCTTCTTCTTTCTGCTTCCAAGTGTTGTTGCCTTCTGCATCTCAATATACTTCTACTACTTCCAAATGCCCCCTATGTATGCCTTCAAGTAACCACCTTTTATTTGCCTTAGGCATAGTAGCTTTGGCTGTACATAGTTGTCATTGATTGGTCGAGGCCTATTACTGGGTAGAATAGGGAGAGAAAGACCTGCCTCCCTCCCTGCTCCACCCTCCACAGGCCAGCAGTCACCTGCCTCAGGTAGAGCACACTGGTGATTTTGCAAAGCTTCTTCCTTCTTGTTTGCAGAATCACAAATAATCTCTGGTAAGACAGCTTGTTGTGGGCTTACCATGTACATCTGTATATATTGTCATATTTATATATATTAATGCCTATCTCCCCCTCTAGACCACAGTCACTGTGGGCAGGGAATGTGTCTCCTGTTATACTGTACTCTTCCAATCTCTTAGTACAGTTCTTTGCACAGTAAGCACTCAATAAATATGAATAAATGAATGAATAACTTCTCTTCTAGGTTTGCTTGTCATCCCAGCCCAGGATTTGTTTAGCAGTATATGTTTGCTAAGCTGCATATATTTAGTTTTTTTCTACTGATCATACTATTCCTTTTCCTCTTCCTTAAAAGGAATGAGTTTCTAGCAGCTAGGTTCTGAAGCACACACAACATTGTAAACATGAAGAACTCTTTGCCCTGAGAAAATTTGAAGGATTTGAACAGATGAGGGGAGGATAAAAGCATTCTTCAAAATTCCAAATGCTCTTTACACTGTATCTAGTAAAGCAAAGCTCTGAATTATAATGTCCTTCCCCAGGAGTAGTAGGATTTGTAAAAGCCAGCTAACTCCCCAGGGAACCACTTCTGTTTCCTGTGTTGTTTAATTTGAATGTCTAACTGTACTACATGCTGCTTCTACGTAGATCATCTTCCTGAGCATTGCTCAGCCTACAACTCTCCTCTCTTCAAAACTCTCCATTGGCTCTGTATGTTTCTATGCATGAAACAAGAACTCCTCACTGTTGACTTCAAGGTACTCCATCAACTGGTCCACCTTACTTACCTAGTCTCTTTATCCCCAGTATTCCCCAAGCTGCTGTCATCACTCCTCCCATCCTAATTTCCTCCTAGTTGTTCCTTGCTCTCTTTTCCCCCACCTCTATCTCTCCCTCCAATTGTTTTCCTGCCTTGCTTACCCTGGATTGCAATTTCCACATTAGATGAGAAGCAGCATGGCTCAGTGGAAAGAGCCCGGGCTTGGAAGTCAGAGATCATGGGTTTGAATGCCGGCTCTGCTACTTGTCAGCTGTGGGACTGTGGGCAAGTCACTTCACTTCTCTGTGCCTCAGTGACCTCATCTGGAAAATGGGGATTAAGACTGTGAGCCTCACGTGGGACAACCTGATTAACCTGTACCTACCCAGCACTTAGAACAGTGCTCTGCACATAGTAAACGCTTAACAAATACCAAATACCAACATTATTAGATAGATCAAGAGATGCAGCTTCGTCTATTGGAAATAGCATGGGCCTGGAAGTCGGAGAACTGGTTTCTAATTCCTGCTCTGCCACATGCCTATTGTGTGACTTTGGGTAGGTCTCTTAATTGCTCTATGCCTCAGTTTCCTCATCTGCAAAATGGGAATTCAACACATCTTCTCCCTCCTACTTAGACTGTGACCCCATGGGGTACTTAGAACAGTGCTTGGCAGATAGTAAACACTTAACAAATACCAACATTATTATTATTATTATTTAGTCTGTATCTTGTATCTGTATCTTGTATCTACCCCAGTGCTTAGTTCAGTTCTTGGCATATAGTAAGCACTTCTGAAATACCATTATTATTAATATCATGAGTCTCCCCACATTTAAATCATTCTTAAAACCGTAAAAGCCCCATTAAAACTGTATCTTCTCCAAAGACCTTCACCGACTAAGCCTTTATTTCTCCTATACACCCTAGCCTCTATGTTATCTGTGCACTTGGCTGTACACAAGATTGTGATACTCAAGCCAGCCCCCAACACACTTATGGATATATCCTTAAACTATACTCTTTCCCCTAAATTTATTTTAATGTCCATCTCCATTATACACTGTAAACATCTTGTGGGTAGATAGGGATCATGTCTACTAATTATATTGTATGGTACTTTCCAAAATATGTAATGAATAATAATAATGTTGGTATTTGTTAAGCGCTTACTATGTGCAGAGCACTGTTCTAAGCATTGGGGTAGATACAGTGTAATCAGGTTGTCCCACGTGAGGCTCACAGTTAATCCCCATTTTACAGATGAGGTAACTGAGGCCCAGAGAAGTTAAGTGACTTGCCCACAGTCACACAGCTGACAAGTGGCAGAGCAGGGATTCGAACCCATGACCTCAGACTCCCAAGCCCGGGCTCTTTCCACTGAGCCACGCTGCTTCCCTAGTGTTCTGCACACAGTAAGCCCTCAAATACCTTTGATTAGATTGATTTATTCCTAAAATCCCACCTCTTCAACAAACTTTGTCTAATTAATTTCCCAGAACTCTAAACTATATCATTCTTTTAGCAATCGAGGGAACCTATGTGCTTTTCCCTCTCCTCATGTATATATAATTCATTCGTATTATTTTGACAGTGTTAAAAACACTTTTATATCTGTTACCCCCTTAGAGTGTAAGTTCCTTCTTGGCAAGTAACATATCACTTATTACTGGGTACTTCCCATTAACCGAGTCCAGTGCAGTGCACTCAATACACAATAAATGCTACTACTACAATTACTACTACTAAGATATATGTGAAAATACCAAACTATCCTTTTGTGCCTGCATGCTAGGTATTACAAATCAAGAAGGATCTTTACTACTGTTTTCAATTATATGGTATATCTGCTTATAATGAAAGGAAAATTTGCAATGATCATGATATAGTAACTTCTACAAAGTAATGTTCCCTCAAGACAAGTAGATCATAGTTTCCATTTTCCATTTCCATGAGGAGAAAGCAGTAACTCTATACCCTACTTGATGTCATGAATTAAGCGAGGTAGGGCCAGACTTCTTTTAGGCCTAGTTTCTGACTCTCTTTGGTAACCAGCAAAGCAGCGTGGCTCAGTGGAAAGAGCCCGGGCTTTGGAGTCAGAGGTCATGAGTTCGAATCCCACTCTGTCACTTGTCAGCTGTGTGACTGTGGGCAAGTCACTTCACTTCTCTGTGCCTCAGTTCCCTCATCTGTAAAATGGGGATTAAGACTGTGAGCCCCACGTGGGACAACCTGATTCCCGTGTGTCTACCCCAGCGCTTAGAACAGTGCTCTGCACATAGTAAGCGCTTAACAAATACCAACATTATTATTATTATTATTATTAACCAGCATGTAGCCATTTGCCTTTGCAATGGCTTCACAGAGAATAAGAGAGGAGAAAAAGCATGTTCATCTGGCTATTTGTGTCTTTTCCTTATCTGGGACTTATAGGGGCATCTATCTCTTTTATGATGACAACAACATCAGTCCTTACTGGTGGCAACTAAAGGTATTTATGAATATCATACAACTTTCAAATCAGTTCATTCATAATAGAGATACTTCATTTTAGCGGACGTGCTTGTTGCATAATGGACCAGCTAATTTTTTGATATTCAATTCATTCATTCAATAACATTTATTGAGTGCCTACTATGTGCAGAGCACTGTACTAAGTGCTTGGAATGTACAAATTGGCAACAGATAGAGACAGTCCCTGCCCTTTGACAGACTTACAGTCTAATCGTAGGAGACAGACAGACAAGAACAATGGCAATAAATAAAATCAAGGGGAAGAACATCTCATTAAAACAATAGCAAATAAATAGAATCAGGGTGATGTACATCTCATTAACAAAATAAATAGGGTAATGAAGATATATACAGTTGAGCGGATGAGTACAGTGCTGAGGGGATGGGACGGGAGAGGGGGAGGAGCAGAGGGAAAAGGGGGAGAAGAGGGTTTAGCTGTGGAGAGATGAGGGGGGGTAGAGGGAGCAGAGGGAAAAGGGGAGCTCAGTCTGGGAAGACCTCTTGGAGGAGGTGAGTTTTAAGTATGGTTTTGAAGAGGGGAAGAGAATTAGTTTGGCGGAGGTGAGGAGGGAGGATATTCCAGGACCGTGGGAGGAGGTGACCCAGGGGTCGATGGCGGGATAGGCGAGAACGGGGGACGGTGAGGAGGTGGGCGGCAGAGGAGCGGAGGGTGCGGGGTGGGCAGGAGAAAGAGAGAAGGAGAGGTAGGAAGGGGCAAGGTGATGGAGAGCCTTGAAGCCTAGAGTGAGGAGTTTTTGTTTTGAGCAGAGGTTGATAGGCAACCACTGGAGGTTTTTAAAAAGGGGAGTGACATGCCCAGAGCGTTTTCTGCAGGAAGATGAGCCGGGCAGCAGAGTGAAGAATAGACTGGAGCGGGGCAAGAGAGGAGGAAGGGAGATCAGAGAGAAGGCTGACACAGTAGTCTAGCCAGGATATTACGAGAGCCTGTAGCAGTAAGGTAGCCGTTTGGGTGGAGAGGCAACAGCGGATCTTGGCGATATTATAAAGGTGAGACCGGTCACTCAGTCACCTATGCTCCCTTTGTATTCTTCCATTTTCGGTGACTTTGCTTTCTTCACCAGTTTACAAGCTTCCAAGCTATCTTGGTCCAGGTGCTTAACACCTAATAAACACTTAAAAATATCACTATTATTATTGTTTAGTGTTTTTGTTTCACTTTTCCTTATGTGTCCATCACTAACTCCCTTTCCTCCTAGCACTATTCTTACTTTGTGAGCCACTTGGAGGCCAGGAACTGGATCTAATTTTATCTGTACCTTTTTTGTCCAGTGTTTCACACCATAAACACTCAATAAACAATATTATATGAATGAATTAATTGCATTCATTTATTTGGTCACATCTCTATTTTTAAAATTTGTAGCCTTTTTCTGAATTTTGTTCATTTATGTATACAAGTTATGTTGCTTTTGGCCTCATTAGATTATAATTTTTTAGAGGACACTAGGCTTCTTCATGAGTATTAATGAATGTGTATATCTTTAGTTAAAACATGAGATTTACTGGCCTTAACAATTTCTCTGCAGGAATACCTTCATATGGATGTTTAATAATGAAAGAATCTTTTTATAGGATTCATATTATATGTTACAGAGGTTTAAAATAATTTAAAAAGATGTTCCACCATTTATTGCTCAGACATTTAATAATAATAATAATAATGTTGGTATTTGTTAAGCGCTTACTATGTGCCGAGCACTGTTCTAAGCACTGGGGTAGACATAGGGGAATCAGGTTGTCCCACGTGGGGCTCACAGTCTTAATCCCCATTTTACAGATGAGGGAACTGAGGCACAGAGAAGTTAAGTGACTTGCCCACAGTCACACAGCCGACAAGTGGCAGAGCTGGGATTCAATAAACATCAGGAAGATATAAAGTGTAGTTTGTTGCCCTGCCTCCAGGTTAGGACAATACATTTTAGGAAACCAAATTGTATTCTTCTGTAGAGTCTCCTACATCTTACACCTAAATAATAGTGAGTTATATAGTTATGTCCACAACCCAAAATCCTGCTCTATGCAACATGATCAGGAATGGTGAACTGATTTTTAAGCAGTAGTATTGCAACCCCTCTAAGTATTAATGGAGACAATATAATAAGACATGTAAGTTAAAGAAGAAGTACTGCCTTGCCTGTAAGGAAGGAATAGTTTCCTATTGTTTTTTCCTTTTTTCTCTGAGTGAGAAGCTTTTGGAAATAGCATTTTTTTAAGTTGAAATTGATGTTTTTGGCACAAGTCTGACACTCACAAACAATGCTTTGTAGACATGTTGTCTCCCCGAAAATGGTGGAAGTTGTAACAACAGAGATCTATTATTGTTTCCCCGGCAATCTGCTTTGGATGGTAAACTATCAGAACCCTGGGAGCCTATGCGATTGCTCCAGCTATTCATGGGTTTTGAAGATTCTGAATAGCCAAACCACTCCCGCTGTGCTCTAGGTTCCAGGGACATCTATACCTGTTTCAGAACATTGAAGGTTATTTTTAACCCTGAAGTGAAGGAGGCAGTCTTCTCTTCCATCTACACCAGAAACTATAATTAGTTCCAGGGTATAGCTGAAATTGAAGGAAGCTCAGAAGTTTCAACATCTCAGCAGAAGTAGAAAAGATCCTCAAAAGAAAATGACTGAAGAAAAGAAGAAGCAGTTAGAGTTGGAGGAGAGTTGGAGGAGAGTTGGATGTAAGGGAAGAAGAGAAAAATGGATAAAGAAGGAAAACTGTAAATTAAACTACAGGGGGAAGAAGGTGATGTACCATGGCTGTGAGAGTAGGAGATGATGAGGAGAAATGGAAGAGATTGGAGAGGAAATTGCAGATAGTATTGATGTGGAAATTCAACAGCAGGTGGGGAAGGCTCATGTGAGATGAAGCCATTGAGTGGGGGACTGTGCAAGAGAGTTAAAAAGAGCATCTGACTGGAGCATGCATGCAGTCCTCCTCTAGACTGTAAACTCATTGTGGGTAGGCAATGTGTGTACCAACTTTGTTATACTGTATTCCTCCAATCACTCAGTAATAATAATAATAATGTTGGTATTTGTTAAGCGCTTACTATGTGCAGCGTACTGTTCTAAGCGCTGGGGTAGATACAAGGTAATCAGGTTGTCCCACGTGGGGCTCACAGTCTTCATCCCCATTTTACAGATGAGGTCACTGAGGCACAGAGAAGTGCAGTGACTTGCCCACAGTCACACAGCTGAGAAGTGGTAGAGCCGGGATTCAAACCCATGACCTCTGACTCCCAAGCCCATGCTCTTTCCACTGAGCCACGCTGAAGTAAGTGTTCAAAAAATCTGATTGATTGAATAAAGGGGATAAGAATAAAGATAAGCTGCCTGCATAGACTAGTGGAAAGAATATGGGCCTAGGAGACAGAAGATCTAGGTTCTAATCTAGTACCTTGTGCAACTTACTTAACTTTTTTTTGCCTGTAATGTCAGTGACCATTCTAATTATCTTGCATCTATTCCAGTGCTAGTGCAGTTCTAACACATAGTAAACGCTTTAAAAAAAAAGCACAGTTAAATATTTGGCCTGAGAAAGTACAAAAATCCTTTGTCTAAACCACATTTACAAGTACTACCTGATTTTTTTTCAAATCTATGAGGAGCTGGAAGATTGTTCTTATGAAAACTTCAGTAACAAACTGAGCCAAACAATAGCATCAAGAATGATTAAAGAATGGATGTGTCAAAAAATCTTAGCTCAGAATTAGGTTAGGTTTTTTAAAGAAAAATCAGTACAATCATTTAAAAACAGGTTATTATCACAATTAACTGTTTGAAAAAAATAAATCCATGAGTTACTAAATGGCATAGTACAGAACTGCAGGAAAGGCATCTCCTTTTTGCAAAGATCTGACATAAACCCCTCAATTTGGGAATGCTATCAAATTTGGCCTAACAGTACCATAACATATCCAATTTGTATGGATTAATAACATTAAGGCCAGTTCACCAGGATGATCTGCCCATAAAGAGCACCTCTTTGCCACTTGATAGTAAATATAAACAATTTTAGAATGATGATGCTATATAAATTGACTTTAAAGCACTCAATTAACTTTCTGCAACCTACTTAACCATCCTTCTCTTCTAGTACACCCAAATTCATAATTTTTGTTCTACTTAAACTAACCTACTCACTATGTCTTATTCTTGTCTCATCTGCCATCAATCCTCCTGCTCACACCTCCACTCTCTGTGGAATTCTCTAACCTTTTACATGCTATAGAATATAGTTTCCCCATCTTCAAAACTATTCTGAGATCAGAGATCTTACCCAAGTAATCTCTAATCTTTCCATTTCATTTGTCCCAACTGCCACCTTGGCCCATTTGTATGACCTAAGCACTTCCTACTCACATTGAGAAGCAGTGTGGTCTAGCAAAGACCTGGGAGTCAGAGGTTTTGGGTTATAACCCCAACTCTGCCAGTTGCTTCCTGTGTGACCTTGGGCAAGTTACTTAATTTCTCTGTGCCTCAGTTTCCTCAGCTGTATAAAGGAGATTAAATATCTGTTCTCCCTCCTACCTAGACTGTGGCCTTGTGTGGGACAGGGACTGTGTCCAATCTAATTAACTTGCACTTAGAATTTAGAACCCAGCGCCTAGAACAGTATTTGACACATAGTAAGCACTTGAAGAAATACAATAAAAAACCACCTGGAGCATTTGCATATTTATCTTATACATTTTATTACTCCCTAATCTATAATTTATTGAAATGCTTGTTTTCTCCCACCAGACTGTAAGAACCTGTAGAGCAGGGATCATGTCATCTACCTCTATTATTGTCTCCCAGTCAGCTAATATAATCCTCTGGAGAAGCAGCATGACCTAGTGCAAAGACCATGGGTCTGGAAGGAGGGAATGAACTGGTATGGAATCCCCTTTTTACAGATGAGGAAACTGAGGCCCATAGTAGGTATAAATGAGTTACTGTATGACCTTGGGCAAGTAAGTCATTTATACCTGCTATGGGCTTCAGTTTCTTCATCTGTAAAAAGGGGATTCCATACCTGTTCATTCATTCAATGGTATTTTTGAGCATTTACTATGTGCAAAGCACTGTACTAAGCACTTGGGAGAGTATATATATTGACTATATTTTCTGCCCACCTGTTCTTCCTCATACTTGGACTGTGAGTCCAATATGGAATAAGGACTCTTTCAGACCTGATTATCTTGTTTATACTCCAGCCCTAAGCACAGTGCTTAACAAATACCATAATTATTATTACTCTGCCCACAGTAGGCATGCAATATAGGATACTGATGATGCTGTTACATATATATAAATTGCAATCCCTGAACTACTCCAGAACTACTAGCCTTGAAGAATAGGGACTATGTTCAACGTTATTAGCTTGTTTCTATCTCAGTTGTTAGCAGGGTACCTGACAAATAATGATTTAACAAATACCACAGTTATTACTAAAGCAACATAACAGAAATCATCAGTGCTTGGGGTGGTATGAATATTGGTTCTTCCTTCAGCAGTATGGGTTTCTCAGGCAAATGAGAACACACATTTATGGCTGGGTAGCAGGTAGGCTTCATGAAAGAAACCGGCTAGGTCATGTATCTGGAGGATATGTAAGCTATCAGTCATAACAACTTTCACTCCCAGTGAAGCAGAAATACCTAAGTATCACAATATTTTGGTATTGGTCCATCATGGCATGATGTGCAAAGTAATGATAATAAGAAAATTGATGTAAAAATTAATATCCATGTTTTAGATCTAGAATAGCTCTTTTGGGCTTCCCCTTCACCCTAATATATCTGGACTCTAATCATAAGTCATTCTGGTTGATTTTGTTAGCTGTAGTGGATCAGAACATCATAAACATTACTACTAAAGTAGTGATCAAATGCAAATATAATGTTAAAAGAATGCTTTGAACTGATGTTGGTAGTCTGTGTATAGCAAACAGAGCAAAGAAAATACCCTGCCTTATTTCTTTCAGAGGGGACAGCAATGTAATTTTGAAGAGTATAGTTAACTTTTTCATGCAGTACTTTATACAACCTTCAAACCACCCTTACAAAAAATATTTAAATTGGCATTGATCATTCTAGGGTTAGCAATACAAAACTTAGCAAAGTACCTGATGGGAATGATCTTTGAGATTAAAGAGCTACTTTAAGAACAACTGTAGTAGCTGATTGATCCCATAATGAGTTACACTGACCCACTAGAACAAAGGGCAAGAAGTGAAAATAATAAACCGGTTAAGAGGATTACATTATTTTTACAAAATACTTATGATGTTCTTTTCAAATGGTTTCCCACAAAATAAGCAATGTTCATTAAGAGAATATTGTAAATGGGGATTCATCTGTAAAATGGGGATTAGGATTGTGAGCCCCATATGGCACAGGGACAGTGTCCAACCCAATTGCCATGTATCTCACCAGTGCTTAGTAAAGTGCTTATCACACAGTAAGTGCTTGACAAATACCATTATCATTGCTATTATTATCATTATTTTAAGAACATGTAGCTCAGTGTCATTATGCATAGTGCCTAAATGATGATTATTAATATGGTATATATTAAACCAGATGCTCAGTTCAGGGTAGATATAAAGTTAGATCAGGTACAGTTTCTAGCCCACAGGAGGCTCACAGTCTATTTATGACCATTTTACAGATGAGGAAATTGAAGCCCCAAAAGGTTGAGTTACTTGCACAACATCATAAAGCTGTACAGAGGGAAAGTTAGAGCTAACACCTTGATTGCATAACCCCTAGTTCCTTGTTCTTTATTCTAAATCATTCTGCCTCTGTGTGTTCATGGACAAGGATTCTATCATTATTTATCCCATTCTTCTGGTGTTTTTAATTGAGCAATTTCTAAGGTAGAATTGTAGAGCACATATTTCTTCCCCTCATTTTCTTAGCCAATGAAATTCTGATTTTTAAAAAAATTCATGGTTATCTCAATTAGATTCCTCATCTCTTACTCATCATGTGTTGAATAATCCTGTTCAAAAACTATATATCAGCTGTTAAGAATGAATTTCATCTCTTTAGCCTGTTGGGTTATGTCTAAGTAACTGTGTTCAGTGAAGGAAAAGAAACATCATTTGATTATTAATTTATTCTGAAATAAAATAATATTGCTTTGCTGTTTATTGCATTGAAATTTCATAATTCACCACTGGCTGTGAATAAGTAAAGCCAAGCATTCTCACAATCTTTTATTCAGTCTTTATTGTGAAGAGGCCAATAAACTGATGGAGATAGATTAATGCATTTTTATATGAGGTAATTAGAATAATAATTTGTTTGTTTATTAGAGATTTCAGTTAGATAGCAGATGCTGATAGCAAAGTAGAAAATAGAAAGGGTACACAGTCTAATAACCACAAAATCTCACAATTTATATGATGAGTATTCTGTGTCATGCTAGTTCAAAAGGGAGCTATGTGTTATTTTAAGTAGATTCAACTCTTCTTGTGGAAGAAATAGAGAATTTAAAGGCTAATAGGATCTTTGAGACCATCTAGGTTGTGTCCCCTCTGATTCTTTGGCATGATTACACTTAAACCATGCCAGGAAGTGAGAACCTATCCAAACTTTAAAGACCTTAGTGACCCATTCCAATGTTTAACAACTCTCACTGTCAAGAACTGTTCCCTTATATACCTTTTGCTATGGTTTAAACATATTCCCTCTAGTCCTGTTCTTTGGGAGACAACTAGTCAACATCCTTCTTTTGTAAGAGTCCTTCGTTTTTTCAGAGACAGTTAGAAAGCCATCCCCTAGCTCTCTTTTCCAGGCTGAAGAAGCCCAATTACTTTAACTTTTTATCCCTGGGGCCACTACTGAATTGAGTTGGATCAGTAATTAATTTAAAGCAATGACTACCTCATATTTTAATGGCAGAAGGTGTTTGAAGGAAATAAAAGCTGTGAAAATATCAGGTAACCAGCAGTAATAATGGAGTGCAACATTGGCAACATAGCTGGAATATTAAAACATTGAAGCAACAAAGGTCAGGGCAGCATGGGAGGAGGGGTTTCAGCTTCTCATTTTTTTTCTCTAAATCTTTCCCAGGTGAAAAGAAATGAAGACTTTTTGAGTTTGCAGCTGTGGCATGTTACAACAGAGGTAGTAGAGGTGTTCTTGCCTTCTTTATAAGATTTCTTCCTTTTGCATAATAGAGAAGAAATGATTTAATGTTTTCAGTGATATTGTGAAATACATGCATTGTTCATTACCCACTCTGTAAGGATGTGTAGCTCTTCTGCTTAGTGTGTTTCTGGTAGCACTGCATATCTAAAGGATATATTATGCTGATACATGAAGATCTTTGATCTAAAACCTTTCTTTGGAATGTAAGCTCACTGTGGACAGGGAATATGTCTACCAATTCAGTTATATTGTAGTCTCCCAAATGCTTAGGACAGTGGTCTACACACAGTAAGCACTTAAGAAATATGATTGATTTTCTCTGACAGTATCCATTGCTTAGTATACAGTATCTTGTGTAGATATGCAACTTTTGACCACAATGGTATATATATCCTGCCCTATTAGGTCAAAAACCTAATATATATATATAATATGTAATATATAATATGTAATTTACATATATATATATAATTTATACATATAATAATATGTAATATATATTAGGTTGACCTAATAGGGCAGTTTTGATGTTTTACAAAGTTTCTTGCATTTTCCAGGAGTTTGGAATCTAACAATTTGTGTGTTTTGGAACCATTTCAAAATCCATTGATTTCATTGTTATTGAAAATTCAGAGCAAATTAATTTATTGCCAGTCTAGTACTTGATCATATTGAAGCAGTAATATGATCCTTCATTCATTCAATAGTATTTATTGAGCACTTTCTATAAATAAAAATAAATGGTAGTATTTGTTAAGTGCTTACTATGTGCAAAGCACTGTTCTAAATGCTGGGGGATACAAGATGATCAGGTTGTCCCATGTGGGGCTCACAGTTTTTAATCCCCATTTTACATATGAGGTAACTGAGGCTCAAAAAAGTCAAATGACTTGCCCAAGGTCACAGAGCAGACAAGCAGAAGAACCGGGATTAGAACCCACAACCTCTGACTCCCAAGCCTGGGCACTTTCCACTGAGCAATGCTGCTTCTCTGTGCAGAGTACTGTACTAAGCACTTGGAACATACAATTTGGCAACAGATAGAGACAATCCCTGCCCAATGATGGGCTCACAGTCTAATCGGGGGAGACAGATGGACAAAAAAAGACAACATAATCACGATAAATAGAATCAAGGGGATGTACACCTCATTAACAAAATAAATAAGGTAATAAATATATATGCAAATGAGCACAGTGCTGAGGGGAGGGGAAAGGAGAGGGGGAGGAGCAGAGGGAAAGGGGGCTTAGCTGAGGGGAGGTAAAGTGGGGAAGAGGGAGGAGCAGAGGGTGGAGGGGGAACAGAGGAAGCAGAGGGAAAAGGGTTAGCACAGTCTGGGAAGGCCTCTTGGAGGAGGTGAGCTCTCAGTAGGGGAGGTGAGCTATCAGTAGAACAGACTTCAAGTCTTGCTCTTGAATAATGAGAGTTGCAACAGGGATGCAATTCGTATGGCAATCGTGTTGTTGATTTCTGAGACTGCTTGGGTGCCCTATCAAGTCTATCAACCTCAAGGGCAAAGGGTTGAATTACCCTCTTACATGGATGTGTCTCCCCTTCCCCCTTCCCACCTGCTTCCCCCCAGTCACATGATGCAACCCTAGTGCCCATCATCTCCCGTTCCCTGCCCCCGGAGGATCTACAGTTTCGCTCACTCCAAGTGGCAAGATGAGTCAGTTAATCATTTGTACTGAAATTTTCAGATATTGAGAATTCATTAAACTCTGTCTTATACAAATTATCACTTGTTTTTATCATGAGGAAACTGAGGCAAAAAGAAGGTAAGTGACTTGCTTCTTGCTTCTCTCTCATTATACCCCCATTGCAATCCCACTCTCCCCACCACAGTTTCCCATTTGAAGTGAGTGTTGGTGGAGGAAGGGTGTGGAAGTGTTAGTTTGAGGCCCTCTCCCCACATGAAGTTGAGTCGGACACCCCCAGGGGGTAATGCAATCCGTTGATTGCATTCCTTCCCTGCCTTTTCCAGAAGTCTGACTCAAGTGTTAATTGTGAATAGGGGCACAACCCATAAGTTTAAAAAAAACCTCTCAAAATGATTTCCAAAAATTTTGAGAGAATTAATACATAACAATGATCTTCAATGACAAACCAAATTGTCAAATGACCTACCAGTGGTTGTGTTTCTCTGTAGAACTGGAAGTACTGCAGCTGGTGGGAAAAAAACCATACAGCTGGTGGGAAGAAACTTAAAGCAGTGAAATATTAGCATCCAACATTTCTGGCTATATAGAGAAAAATATATTTCAGGTATTTGGTGGGTGTTCACATCAATTAATTAGTGGAATTTATTGAGTACTTACTATGTATGGAACACTGTACTATGATCTTACAAAAGTATAGTTCAACAGATTTGGTAGACCCATTCCTTGCTCAGTGGGAAGCAGCGTGGCACAGTAGATAGACCACAGGCCTGAGAGTCCCGAAAGTCACAGGTTCAAATCCAGGTTCGGTCAGGTCTGAGCTCCCCAAAGTCACCCCTCTGCCTCTCCCCTCTCCCCCACCAACCCTCTCCCCTACTTTTCCATCCTTCCCTGCAGTATCCTCCGAGGAGATCTCCTCCCTCCTAAGTGCCACACCCTCCACCCGCGCCTCGGACCCCATTCCCTCTCACCTTATTAAAACCATCGCCCCTGCCCTCCTCCCTTCCTTAACTTCTATTTTTAACCACTCAATCTCCAATGGCTCCTTCCCTGCTGCCTTCAAACATGCCCACGTCTCCCCCATCCTAAAAAAAACCCCGCTCTTGACCCCACTTCCCCCTCCAGTTATCGCCCTATCTCCCTACTACCCTTCCTTTCCAAAATCCTAGAACGAGTCATCTACAATCGATGCTTAGAATTCCTTAACTCCCATTCTCTCCTAGACCCCCTCCAATCTGGCTTCCATCCCCTCCACTCTACCGAGACTGCTCTCTCTAAGGTCACCCATGACCTCCTTCTTGCCAAATCCAATGGCTCCTACTCCATTCTGATCCTCCTTGACCTCTCTGCTGCCTTTGACACTGTCGACCATCCTCCACACCTTATCTCACCTTGGCTTCATGGACTCCGTCCTCTTCTGGTTCTCCTCTTATCTCTCTGGCCGATCATTCTCGGTCTCCTTCGCTGGAGCCTCCTCCCCCTCCCATCCTTTAACTGTTGGAGTCATCAAGGGTCAGTTCTTGGCCCTCTTCTGTTCTCCATTTGGTGAACTCATTCGCTCTCACGGCTTCGACTACCATTTCTACACAGATGACACGCAGATCTACATCTCTGCCCCGTCCTCTCCCCCTCCCTTCAGGCTCGCATCTCCTCCTGCCTCCAGGACGTCTCCACCTGGATGTTGGCCCGCCACCTAAAACTCAACATGAGCAAGACTGAGCTCCTCATCTTCGCTCCCAAACCCGGTCCTCTCCCAGACTTCCCTATCACCGTGGATGGCACGACCATCCTTCCCATCTCTCAGGCCCGCAATCTCGGTGTCATCCTTGACTCATCTCTCTCGTTCACCCCACACATCCTATCCGTTACCGAGACCTGCCGGTTTCACCTTTACAATATCGCCAAGATCCATCCTTTCCTCTCCACCCAAACGGCTACCTTACTGCTACGGGCTCTCGTTATATCCCGGCTAGACTACTGTGTCAGCCTTCTCTCTGATCTCCCTTCCTCCTCTGTCGCCCCACTCCAGTCTATTCTTCACTCCGCTGCCCGGCGCATCTTCCTGCAGAAACGATCTGGGAATGTCACTCCCCTTGTTAAACAACTCTAGTGGTTGCCTATCAACCTCTGCTCCAAACAAAAACTCCTCACTCTAGGCTTCAAGGCTCTACATCACCTTGCCCCTTCCTACCTCTCCTCCCTTCTCTCTTTCTACCGCCCACCCCGCACGCCCTGCTCCTCTGCCGCCCACCTCCTCACCGTCCCTCGGTCTCGCCTATCCTGCAGTCGACCCCTGGGCCACGTCCTCCCGTGGTCCTGGAACGCCCTCCCTCCTCACCTCCGCCAAACTAATTCTCTTCCCCTCTTCAAAACCCTACTTAAAACTCACCTCCTCCAAGAGGCCTTCCCAGACTGAGCTCCCCTTCTCCCTCTACTCCCTCTATCACCCCCCTTCACCTCTCCGCAGCTTAACCCTCTTTTCCCCCCATTTCCCTCTGTTCCTCCCCCTCTCCCTTCCCATCCCCTCAGCACTGTACTCGTCTGCTCAACTGTATATATTTTCATTACCCTATTTATTTTGTTAATGAAATGTACATCGCCTTGATTCTATTTAGTTGCCATTGTTTTTACGAGATGTTCTTCCCCTTGACTCTATTTATTGCCATTGTTCTTGTCTGTCTGTCTCCCCCGATTAGACTGTAAGCCCATCAAAGGGCAGGGACCGTCTCTATCTGTTGCCGACTTGTTCATTCCAAGCGCTTAGTACAGTGCTCTGCACATAGTAAGCGCTCAATAAATACTATTGAATGAATGAATAAAACATATTTTCATGACTTGCCCTTTGTCATGACAGCAGATTATCTAAGCAGATAATGTATAGTGAATTGAAGTGGAGTATTCACATACCAGTTGGACAGAAGAACTATTTTAGAATTAGAATTGAGGAGCTTCTCGTAGAGAAGAAAATTTGGTTAGATGATAGATCCAAGAAGAACCAAAGTGGAACCAGGATATTTAGATATGAAATGCAACAGGGGAGTATTCATTCTATGACACACTAATTAAAACCTTGTCATCAGTAATATCATATTTATACTCACAGAATACATATTTATGGATGAAAAATTCTCATTTGCCTAACTCTAAGACTATTAACCTCTAAGATTGGAAATTTGTTCTAAATTTAAATGTTTTTTAGCTTATGCTATGCATAATACCACTTTTAATTTCTGAGGTCCAGAGCCCAAGGGTTATTTATAAAGCTATATTCACCTGATATAATTATCTGGAAGACTACTGTATTATCTAGACAGGTTTATATTTGATTGATTCATTTTAATCTATGTCATTTATTGACCGCTTACTGTGTGCTGACAACTGTACTAAACACTTGGCAGAGTACAAAATGTTGTTTCCCGACATTATTTGACCTTTATGGCTAATAAGGTGCCATTAAGACGAGACAACATGATGTATAGTGTGAAGCCTGTGCACGGGAAAAGTTTGGCTATACTAGCAATACTAGGGTTTGGACACTTTGACACTAAAGCCTATTCATTGTTTAGAAATCCTAATCATTCCTGAATACAAATACATTACTGAACATGAAAAGAGCTCTCAAGGGGACAGTAGGTACAGTATTGGAGAAGCAGCGTGGCTCAGTGGAAAGAGCACGGGCTTTGGAGTCAGAGCTTGTGAGTTCGAATCCCAGCTCTGCCACTTGTCGGCCGTGTGACTGTGGGCAAGTCACTTAACTTCTCTGTGCCTCAGTTCCCTCATCTGTAAAATGGGGATTAAGACTGTGAGCCCCATGTGGGACAACCTGATTCCCCTATGTCTACCCCAGCGCTTAGAACAGTGCTCGGCACATAGTAAGCACTTAACAAATACCAACATTATTATTATTATTATGTATTGTGCCCAATACTGTAGATGTAAATACTGCAGATGTAAATAATAATTGTGATATTTGTTAAGTGCTGACTGTATGCTGAGCACTACTAAAAGCTAGGTAGATTTAAGATAATAAGGTTGGACACAGTTCACAATCTAAGTAGGAACAGTTATTGAATTTCCTCTTTGTGGATGAGGAAACTGAGGCATAGAGATGTTAAGATCACAAAATAGGCAAGTGGCAGTCTTTTGATTCTCAGGCCCTAGTTCTTTCCACTAGGCTACACTGCTTATAAGTTGGTGGCTGGGACGGATTATTTTTCAAAGGTTTCCAAGACAGGGGATTTCCTTTCCATGCTCAAATGGGACTTGTAACACTGCAAAAAGCAACATGAATTTCCTCATTAGCTCAACCAGAATCCTGAATAAAAATTGTTCTGGCTACACTGCAGTGCTGGGCAGTAGGTACCAATATCTTCTTCTTCAAATGCTGTTGTATCATTTCTGATCCATGGACACATCCTCTTCAGAATATCCCATCTTCTTTAATAAAGTTGTTCTGGTATGTGAATCCACAGAGTTTTCTTGATGAAGATATGGAAGTAATTTACCATTGCCTTCTTCCACGCAGTAAAAACCTGAATCTCTGCTGTTGTCTTTGATCAATGTTTTGATCACTTGATCATCCACCTTTGACTCTTTCCCAAGCCACAGTTGCCCATTGATAATATTTGAGTGGGTAAGGAGAAGTTTTGAAGGAATTCAGAGCTACCTATTTCCTCAGAAGAAGCAAAGAATTATATATATTTTGGGAGGGAGTGAAGGGGTAAAGTCAGAGGGGGACAAGTAGTTTGGTGTGGATAGGACACACACCCAGAAGCCAAAGAGCAGAAATAGGAGTTTGAACTACCGTACAGTCATTGTTAACACTCTTAATTGGTTGTTCCATTGAACAAGTGTGACAAGTAAGAGAGGACTAAATGAAGCAAGATTTCCTACAGGAAATAATGTCATTCCCAAGGTCCCCAAAATGACCAAAACAATAACTGTAATGACACTTACAGGATCAACTAGTGATACAAACACATTCCAATGATAAATTCTTATGATTTTATGCAATTATGCAAAATATACATTAAAAAAAATCAATGCCAAAAGCAGAAGCAGCATGGCCTAGGCTTAAAAGCATAGGCCTGGAAGTCAGATGGGCCTGGGTGCTAATCACAGCTCTGCCACTTGTCTGCTGTGCGACCTTGGGCAAGTCACTTAACTTTTCTATGGCTCTGTTACCTCATCGGTAAAATGGGAATGAAGACTGGAAGCCTTATGTGGGACATGGACTGTATCTAACCTGATTATTTTGTATCTACCCCAACACTTAGAACAGTGCCTGGCACATAGTAAGTGCTTAACAAATAGCATTAATTTTTTTTAATAGATTGGTTTCATTCTAACTAAATCCAGGCACTTCTATATATCTAGTTTAATTGCTACACCTTTGTTCCTTTGATATGTGCTAATCAGAACATCCAACTCTGCTTATAAAGCCATCCGAGTGCTGCATGCCTGGCTATATATCACAGTTGCACTATAGCAGAAGGCTATTATTTTACATTACTTGAAATGTGCTTTGAGGTCATGATGCACTATAATATATACACTTGAGGGATAATTATGCAATTTAAAATTTAAAACACAGATATGGTATGTCCAACATACAGGTGTGATAAAATGTCTTCTAGACTGTAAACTCATTGTGGGCAAGGAACGTATCTATCAACTCCATTATATTTTACTTTCCCAAGTGCTTAGTACAGTGATCTGCACACAGTAAGCTCCATATATATGATTGATTGAACTTTTGAGAAACGTAATTGGGCTCTAATATTTGCATTAAAATTCAATTGTTGATCCTGGGGAGAGGCTGAAGCATAGACATAACACCTGTAGTGTCTGTGAATTCACAAACATCTGAATGAACATAGAAAAAATGTGAAACTGGATCGGATCAAAGATGTATTCATCTAGATACTAGACCTTCTACAGTGGTTCCAATAATGACAGAAGGAATAATGTACTTGTTCTCTTTGACATTCACTCATATCGATAGGACTGGACCTTCCAATATGCCTGATCTTTCTCCCATTTTGGATCTCTTGTCATTGTCATCATCAATAGTATTTATAGTGTCTACTCTGTTCAAAGAACTGTTTAAACCTTTAAATAAAGGAGAGTATGATGGATTCTCTGATAATGAACAACTAATAGTAATATTGGTGTGTAGGAAGTGTTTACTTTGTGTCAAGCACTGTAATAAGCGCTACGGTAAATAAAAGATCATCTGGTTGGACACAGCCCCTGTCTCCCATGGGGAATCACAGTTAAAGTAGAAGGGAACAGGTATTCCATTCCCATTTTACAGATGAATAATAATAATTTTTATATTATCACAAAGTGATAATTTGAACAATACTTGACACATAGTAAAAACTTAACAAAGACCACAAAAAACCCTTCATATTGTAGGAGAACCTGGTGTATATGTACTCAAAATAAGCTATAAAGGAAACAGAGATTGCAAAATAGATTCAGAAGACAAAAGGGAAAAGAAATAAGTGATTTTGGATTTTCAGTGCTGAGTGGATACAGGCCAACTGGGTTGGACATAGTCCCTGTCCCACACAGGGCTCACAGTCTTAATCCCTGTTTTACAGCTGAGGTAACTGGGGCCCAGAGGAGTTAAGTGACTTGCCCAAGGCCATACAGCAGATAAGTAGTGGAGCTAGGATTAGAACTCATGACCTTCTGACTTCCAGGTCTATGCACTATCCACTACACCATGAATAAATTAAGGCACAGAGAAGTTAAGGTAATGTAGCAAATTAAGTGGCATAGACTTTGGAACTGAGCCTGAGTTCAGTCCCAAAAGATTAGTGACTAATAACCTTCATGAAGGAATTTATTGAACTTCTCCTGATTAGACCCCTGCTTTTTGTACTCTCTCATCATTGACAGTCATGTTCCCTTTGGGTCAGTTGATACAACAACTGTGTTGGCAGTCAGGGTATGTAGGAAGGTAGGACATTTAAGCAGGTAAATTATGAACAGCACATATAAACTTTATGTACAAAACTTATTTAGAGCCACTGCCAAAGAGTTGATGTACCAATATCACCAAAGGCCAGGAAGTAGTTGTCAGGGTAGCCACTGTGTTCTTCACCACCCATACTAGCCAGCTATTTCAGGTTTGCCTTTGAGCATATCTACCATCTGAGATGCTCTAGATATTTCTTAGGTCTAGAAGCTTTAACTCTGATGGCATAGCCCTGCAGTTATATGGCTATTTCTGACTATTTCACAACACCAGCCATGATGCCATGGGATTTACGATCTGTATATTTTTTGAAATTTTTAATTTTTTGAAATTTTAAGCCTTATTTTGAGTCTTGATATTTCTTCCCACAGAATTCCTGGAGTAATAAATTTTTGATGCTCTCTTTCTACTAAGTAAAGCATTAATTTTGTTTACCAAGAATTTTGTCACTTTAATATTGCCTCCAAGTCCCAATATTGTGGTGAAAAACAATTTTGTCAGCCATGTATTGCCTGCTTTCTTCATGTTCCCATTCTCACCTTGGTCACCCTCCAATCCACACCCATGACCAGTTTGTTGAGCCTACAATAAACTGCCTTTTTAGTGACCAACTGTAATCCTGTGAACAGCAACAAGGAAGAGACTTTGCAAAGCCACTGATGGGCTTCATGGAGACAGGTGATTGTTGGCCTGTGGGGGTGGAGCATGGAGGGAGGCATGGCTTTAACTCCCTGTTCTACCTGGTAACAGGACTGGACCAATCAATGACTGCTATGTAGAGCCACAGCTGTAACACCTAAGGCAGATAAAAGGTTCTTCCCCTTGATGCTGTTTAGTGCCATTATTCTTGTCTGTCCGTCTCCCCCGATTAGACTGTAAGCCCGTCAAACGGCAGGGACTGTCTCTATCTGTTGCCGACTTGTTCATCCCAAGCGCTTAGTACAGTGCTCTGCACATAGTAAGTGCTCAATAAATACTATTGAATGAAAAGGTGGTTGTTTTGAATGTTGAGGGGGCATGCAGTGAAGCAGAGAGAAGCAAGCATTGGTGAAGGAGTGCAGCACTTGCATGCAGCAGCAGCAGCAGTTGGAAGTAGAAAGAAGCATTGGCAGATAGGACTCCTTTGAACACAGACTGGTGTTGGAACCGTTGATTTGTGAAGTGAGTGTATGTATGTTACTCCCTTGCAAGTTGGTAAAACAACTTTTTATAGCAACCTTGGTGATCAGAGGTGTTTCACTTTTACTATATGTCACTTAGGTTCCCCAGGTCCAAAAAGGTCCTGGGTGGTATGAACTGGGGCTTGTGGCAACCAGTTTCCCCTTACTTTCCCCTGATACTTCCTTTTGGCAGACAGGGAGTAGACTTGGCTTCATGCCTCAGCTGCCTGCATAACTTGAATCCCCTTACCTGAAGGGCATTAACTCTCTCTGTTATATCTAGACCACCCAGGTACTTAGTGTTAATCTATGAATAAATGGAATGGACTCCCCTACCAATAAGGACTAACCATAGATGCTCTGACACTTGAAATCCAGGAGACTCTTCTATTGGCATATTTGAGTGGCTCATTCTTCTTCATCAAAGGCATAGTTAGCATAGTATCTGTCAATGGCCTGGCTTGTGCCAACTAGCCTGTATTTTCCCTGCTTCAGTACTGACAAATAAACTTCAAAACTCTCTTAAGCCTGTGCCAGAATACATTGCCTGTTACAAAGGACAGAAAATCCCAAATCACTTATTTTTTTTGCCTTTTGTCTTCTGAATCTATTTTCCAGTCTCTGTTTCTTTTACAGCTTACTGTGAGTATATATGCACTGGGTTCTCCTATAATATGAAGAGTTTTTTGTGGTCTTTAAGTTTTTACTATATGTCAAGTACTGTTCAAAGAACTAGGATAGATACAGTTAATTAGGATAGACATAGTCTCTGTCCCATTTGGAGCACATGGTCTAAGAAGGAGGCCTGGAATACTATTTTACAGTTGAGGAAACTCAGATGCAGAGAAGTTGAATGACTTGCCAAAGGTTACACAGCATTTTAGATGAATCTCATGTTAAATTCAAACTGTAGTACTCTCCCACTTTAACCCCACCCACACACGCCCAAGTAATATGTTGAATAATGTGGCACGTGGAGGCCAAATGGGCTCACTTTTAAGAATGCTTCACAATTTATTAATCATATTCTTGCTTTAGCGGGTGTAGAAAACGGCCTTCATGGAAGATCCTGTGGGCAACCAGGAATCAGATTTTCTCTCCCTGGTGCTCAATCCCAACAACTCATAAAGCTATTCCCCTCTTATGTGATGAAAGTTTGCTTCTTTTATAGGAACTTTAAACAATTAAGGAATGTATTGTTATTAAATGTATTGTCATTTATTATCATGTTATTAAATGTATTGTCATTTATTATCATGTATTGAATTATCATTCAACCCTCCCCTCCAACCATTGACCTCTCCCACTAGTTTTGTAAACTTGGGTATAGGGATTGTATCTAATATATTGTGTACTCTCCCTAGTGCTTAGCATAGTGCTCTAAAAAGCGTAAGTACTCAGTTACCATTGAATGAATATTGGAAAAAAAATTATAGTGGGGAAAAAAGACATCCTAACCTAAACACATTTTTCTCCACCTTTTAATCTACCAGGAATCAATTTGAAAGCTATCTACCAAAAAGACTTAAACCAGATACATACTACATTTAGTAGTAGTAGTAGTAGAATAGTAGTAATGATATTTGAGTTACTTCTGAGTGCATTGTATTATAAGCACTTGGGCAATACAGCAGAAGCACAAGACTTATTTATATTTTGCAAGTATCCATATGGTATCATGAACAATGATATGGAAACTAGAGACCTAGAAGTTCTGCAGAGATATTGTATGAATGGTTAGGATGATGCAGGACTGGGGAGGGATAAAGTTTATAAGACGCCCTGGAGTATTTTGCTCATGTGGAGAGGGAGTTGGTTGGTGTTCATAATTGTTGGTTTTGAAATATGTGAGTGATTGTAATATGCAGTATCTTTTATTAAACTTCCAGAGGTGGTGTTAGGGCTGGGGAAGACTTAAGTGTGTGTGTGTGTGTGTATACATATATATATATATATATATATATAATAATGTTGGTATTTGAGTGCTTACTATGTGCAGAGCACTATTCTAAGCATTGGGGTAGATACAGGGTAATCGGGTTGTCCCACGTGAGGCTCACAGTTAATCCCCATTTTACAAATGAGGTAACTGAGGCACAGAGAAGTTAAGTGACTTGACCACAATCACACAGCTGACAAGTGGCAGAGCTGGGAATTGAACTCATGACCTCTGACTCCCAAACCCGGGGTCTTTCCACTGAGCCACGCTGTATATGAGAAGCAGTGTGGTGTAGTGAAAAGAGTTCAGGTTTGGGAATCAGAAGTCATGGGTTCTAATGTTCTAATCCTGGCTCTGCCACTTATCAGTTGTGTGACTTTGGGCAAGTCACTTAACTTCTCTGTGCCTGTTACCTCACCTGTAAAATGGGGATTAAGATTGTGAGCCCCACATGGGACAATCTGATTAATAATAATAATGTTGGTATTTGTTAAGCGCTTACTATGTGTAGAGCACTGTTCTAAGCGCTGGGGGAGACACGGGGGAATCAGGTTGTCCCACATGGGGCTCACAGTCTTAATCCCCATTTTACAGATGGTGTAACTGAGGCCCAGAGAAGTTAAGTGACTTGCCCACAGTCACACAGCTGACAAGTGGCAGAGCTGGGATTCGAACTCATGACCTCTGACTCCAAAGCCCATGCTCTTTCCACTGAGCCACGCTGATTACCTTGTATCTACTCCAATGCTTAACAGTGCTTGGCACAAAGTAAGTCCTTAACAAATACCATTTATTACTATTATTATTTATCATTATGATACATGTTCACTGAATTGGAGGAATATAACATGCGGTGCTAGACCTTGGACAATCTGAGGTGACATCATTGCTTTTTAGACTATATCCAACAAGCAACTGTGTGTAAATCCTCTTTTAGAAAAGACCTCGTTATTCCTTTCTGTTGCTGATCCTAAGGTATTCATTAAGAATCTAAAATATTGCCATTTTAAAAGACAGGAGAAAAATATTTCCTTAAGTAACTTTTGTGAATGTGAGCTATAGTATTTTCTAATAAAACTAAAAATTCTTTCACTTCACAGACAATTTTTACATTAAATGTTTTGATCATTCTTGAGAATTTACAAATTAACTGAGTTTGGGGAATTGTTAGCATTTTCTTAAAACTAAAAAATCCTGTAATCAGGAAGAAATACTTTGATTTTTCAGGTTTAACTTTTTTACTTAGATGTGAGAAGCAGCATGGTATAGTGGATAGAGCAAGGGCCTGGGAGTCAGAAAGTCAGTGGTTCTATTTCCAAATTCACCACTTGGCTGCTCTGTGACCCTGGGCAAGTCACTTCACTTCTCTTTTCCTCAGTCACCTCATCTGTAAAATGGGGATTGAGATTGTGAGCCCCTCAGGGGACAATGACCTAATTTGCTTGGCACTTCACCCTGGCACACAATAAGTACCTAACAAATGCTATTATTATTATTATATCTTCTTATAGTTATACATATAACAGTAACCATGTGGAAACAGGTTTCATAATCAATTTCTTATCATTGTACTCTTTAATTATCCACAGTCAAATTGTAACAATGCTCAAAACTTTATCCAATAAATGAACTTTCTCCGAGAAGGCAGAAACCATCTTCTATGTAACAGGTGAAACAATGTTCTTCATATTCAAAGATAACTCTGATAATGAGGTTTATTAATGGTATTTGATCAGCACGTACTATGCCTTAAATGCTGTTCTAAGTGCTGGGGTACTTACATGTTTATTCCAACTCCGGCTTGTGTTGCCTTTGCAAACTTGCCGCCACCTCCAAGGCCTCCACCCCATCCACCTCAGGAGGCCGTCGAACCCCTGTGCTAGTCCCAAACCTGATCCCAGACCCCAGTGCAGCCATGAAGGAGGCAGGGGAGCTATAGGTGCTGGACTGGGTGCTGAGCCTGGCCCAGGGCTCTGAGTTGGGCAGTTAGTTTGCAGGCACTGTGTACGGGGACCCTGAATGGGCTCAGCATGACTGAGGATCCCAGAAACCAGTACCAGATGCTGCACAGGATATATAATCAATGCGAGGTGGTCATGGGGAACCTGGCGACTGTCCTGACCTGTTACAGCCTGGACCTGTTCTTCCTGCAGTGATTCCTGGAGGTGACAAGCTATGTGCTCGTGGTCATGAATGAGTTTTCAGAGCTGCTGCTGCCCAACCTGTGGGTGGTGTGGGGCACTCAGCTCTATGAAGGCAATGTCACACCCTTCATCCTGCTCAAAATCAATGGCAGCCATACTGTGCTCCAGCTCCACCTCACCCAGTTTACTGAGATCCTGGCTGGAGGAATTTATATTTAACTCAACAAGAAGCTATGCCATATGGACATCAACTACTGGAAGGACATTGGGTGGGGGCTTCAGGCTGAGATCATGGTTAAAAGCAATGGGCAGAGTTGCCCTCCAAGCCATGAGATGTGCAGTGCTCAGGGCCAGAGAACTGCCAGACCCTGATGAAGACAATCTGTGCTCCCCAGTGTAATGGCCACTGTTTCAACCCACAATTAGTGTGGCTGCCATAATTACTGTGTGGGGGGCTGCACAGAATCTGGGAACTCCACCTCCTTCATACATGTATCAGGTTGCAGTGGTGGTAAGTGTAGGGGAGGTGGGGTGTTGTAGAGAGAAGCAGCATGGTGCTGTGGATAGATCTTGGTTCTTGGAGTCAGCAGGTCATGAGTTCTAATCCCTGCTCTGCCGTTTGCGGTGTGGCCTTGGGCAATTTACTTCACTTTTCTGTGACAGTTACCTCATCTTTAAAATGGAGATTAAGACAGCCCTATATGGGCCAGGGACTGTCAACCCTATTTTCTTGTATCCAATCCAACACTTAAGTACAGTGGCTGGCAGATAGTAAGCAATTAACAAATGCCATTATTATTATGTTAATCATGTCCCACATGGGACTCACAATTTAAGTAGGAAGGAGAATAGACATTTAATTCCCATTTTACAACTGAAGAAACTGAGGCACAGTGAAGTTTAGTGATTTACCCAAGGTCATACAGCAAGCAATTAGCAGAATCAGTTTTAAAACCCAAGTCCTCTGCTTTTTCCATTAGGCTATACATCTGAGTGTATTAGTGGCACTGGTTAAGTGCTTACTATATGTCAAGCTATGTACTAGGTGCTGGAGTAAATGCAGTACTATCAGATTGGACATAGTCCCTGTCACACATGGAACTCACAGTATAAGTAAAAGGAAGAACAGATATTGAACCCCCATTTTAGAGATTAGAAAATTGAGGTATCCAGGAGCTCAGGCAAGTGCAGAACAGGGATTAGAGCCCAGACCCTCTGACTCTCAGGCCCATGCTCATTTTATTAGTCCATTTTATGATTGTTTATAGTAGATGGAGATAGGTCTGCTAGTCATATCATCTTTCTTATGGAAAGATTAATTCCATAATTCCATAATTAATTAATTATCTTAATTTAGAATAGAATTAGAAAAGTCAAATACATCAACAGGAAGAGTTAGGTTTACTACATTTTTTCTGATGAAGTTAGGATTTGAAGCCAGGAAGTGCTGTTTTACCTTAAAAATGGTAGTTCTAGATAGTGACTTTTTTGCTGTAGCTTTTCACAAAAGCCTGTGAAACTTTATTCAAGACAATACAATATTTTGCACCTTCCTTCTTTTCAGAGAAGTGTTAGAATATGTCAGTGGAGTGGACCAGGTTTTGAAATAGGCTTTCTTTCTTATCCATTTTATTTTGTTACTGTTTTACTTTACTTTCCATGGCTTTGTTTTTCCAATATTTATCAGAGCACCTTAACTATTTCACTGACACACTCCCATACTAGTAGGGATTTAAAAATCTTCTGATTTAGGTTGGCATGAAGTTTCTACCTCCTGTTGTCTGAAACATCATTGCCTTAGGATAAGTACAGAACTTCCTTTTCCTTTTAAAAATAGGAAAATGCTCCATTTGTTCCTTACTTTTTTTTCCCTCTTTCCTACATACACTGAGATTAATCTCTGAATTGTTGAAAAAGTAATGGGAAAGGAAAATCATTACTCTTCAGCGGGCAAAGAAATGTCACAGGATATCACTTATGAGTTTCCCTAGTCAACTGGAATTATTTTAAATTTAGGCCCATGCCTCACATAGAGGCTTTACAAGTTTGAAACCCAGGACAGCCAATAAAATTCCAAAATCTGCAACCTTGCAACTGGTAGATGGAAGACTAGTGCCCTCTTAGTGTGGTGTTCTTTCACTTATCCTTAATCTTCTGCTCTTTTTAAATACTTAATAATGATTTTATTTTTCAGAGCACACACTCTACTTGGCTCTTATCTAGATTTACATTTCAGTGTTCAGCACCAGCCTTTACTGGAAAGATACCTTTTCTTGACTAAACTGTGTGTGAATCTAACTATGCATACATGAAAAAGGAGAGGGCAGATTCAGACTCCTTTCACAATCTGCCATCCTAAACTTTTTGTGAGGCTTTCATTAAAACATCCTTTTTCTGGAGGGAAAAAAAGCTCACTTTTAAAGGCTTTTGGGCATATATGGCTCATGGAATTAGTCAAAGAACATTTTATTTTATTTCTGAATATGTAGTAAAAATTTCAGTACAACATAGATGCTGTTCACCTCTTACATTCATCAACTGTACTGTTGCATATAAATCTTATGTTTCAACTATTTGTATAAGAAATCACAACTGGCAGTATAAAAACAACAGACTACAAATCATTAAAAATGAAGTTTTATTAGCAATTTGAACATTATTTGAAGCACAAAACCTATTCTTTCTTTTTTGTCAGCATGCTAAGATAGATTACTTCTTTCTGAAATCTCTTGAAGTCCAGCCATTTGTCTTCTCCCTAGCCATTTGCCTCAAAAATAAAAAAAAAATGCAGCTCTCAGCCCAAGACCTACTACTTCTCTACTACTATATAATAGTGTGCTATCAGTAGCCACAAGTTAAATCCATTCATGAATCATGTGGAGATGCTTCCTAATCACTTAGGTATGCTGCATCATCAAAAATCTCCCAGCCACAAAGTCTGCACATACATTTTCACAGAATGGCTCCTGAAAGCGCCAGTTTCTGATCAAACATTTTCAATCATTTAGCAGTCATCTCTGATCTCTAGTAACCATTATCTTATTCTGGAGCACAATTACAAACATTCCTCTAACTTTGTCTTTCTCTAGAAAGTGATTGAGAAGGTGGTGGCTTTTCAGCTCTCAGAAAACTCAAACACTAATGGTAGTCTGTGTAGATATCATTCTGAGTAGAAGCCTTCACTAACGCTTGTGCTCCATTTGTCAATGCTTTTCAATTGTTTTTAAATTGTTGCTTGCAGGGAATGAAAGTTAACAGGATCCCCAGATTATATTGTGTGTGTGTGTGTGTGTGTGTGTGCACGCGTGACAGAGAGATAGAGAGAGATGCAGGTCTGCAAAGCTTAATATCTTTTTCCCCCCCCCAGGCAGAAGAGTTGGATAACAATGCACCAAACTGATTGGAGCAGATTGGAATTCAGGAAACTAGTTCTAGGACTGAATTTAAAATGAAACTACGGAAGGCTTTTAATGCCTCAGTTTCTCCATTTCTAAAATGGCAATGATCATTTTCAACAAATGTAGTACCATATTCCTAGCCTATAAGTCATTCAGAAGACTGCAAGTTATTTGTGAACATATGTCATTGCACACTCATACCTTTAAGGGATAATTTAATTACATACTCTGTAAGTATGTAATACTAACTGTGGTATTTGTGAAGCACTTACTATGTGCCATTTTTCTAAGCACTGATGTGACTACTAGTAAATTCATTCATTCAATAGTATTTATTGAGCACTTACTATGTGCAGAGCACTGTATTAAGCACTTGGAATGTACAAATCGGCAACAGATACAGTCCCTGCCCTTTGACAGGCTTACAGTCTAATTGGGGGAGACAGGCAGACAAGAACAATGGCAATAAATAGAGTCAAGGGGAAGAACATCTCATGAAAACAATGGCAAATAAATAGAATCAGGGTGATGTACATCTCATTATACAAAATAAATAGGGTGATGAAGATATATACAGTTGAGCGGATGAGTACAGTGCTGAAGGGGTGAGACGGGAGAGGGGGAGGAGGGGAGGGAAAGGGGGGAAAAGAGCGTTTAGCTGCGGAGAGGTGAGGGGGGGTAGAGGGAGCAGAGGGAAAAAAGGGGGGAGCTCAGTCTGGGAAGGCCTCTTGGAGGAGGTGAGCTTTAAGTAGGGATTTGAAGAGGGGAAGAGAATTAGGTTGTCTGAGGTGAGGAGGGAGGGCATTCCAGGACTGTGGGAGGACGTGGCCCAGGGGTCGATGGCGGGATAGACGAGACCAAGGGATGGTGGGGAGCTGGGGGGCAGAGGAGCGGAGCATGCGGGGTGGGCAGTAGAAAGAAGGGAGGAGAGGTAGGAAGGGGCAAGGTGATGGAGAGCCTTGAAACCTAGAGTGAGGAGTTTTTGTTTTGAGTGGAGGTTGATAGGCAACCACTGGAGATTTTTAAAAAGGGGAGTGACATGCCCAGAGCGTTTCTGCAGGAAGATGAGCCAGGCAGCGGAGTGAAGAATAGACTGGAGCGGGGCGAGAGAGTAGGAAGGGAGATCAGAGAGAAGGCTGACACAGTAGTCTAGCCAGGATGTTACGAGAGCCTGTAGCAGTAAGGTAGCCATTTGGATGGAGAGGAAAGGGCAGATCTTGGCGATATTGTAAAGGTGAGACCAGCAGGTCTTGGTAACAGTTCGGATATGTGGGGTGAACGAGAGAGACGAGTCAAAGATTCATTCATTCATTCAATAGTATTTATTGAGCGCTTACTATGTGCAGAGACTGTACTAAGCGCTTGGAATGAACAAGTCGGCAACAGATACAGTCCCTGCCGTTTGACGGGCTTACAGTCTAATCGAGGGAGATGGACAGACAAGAACAATGGCAATAAATAGAGTCAAGGGGAAGAACATCTCGTAAAAACAGTGGCAACTAAATAGAATCAAGGCGATGTACATTTCATTAACAAAATAAATAGGGTAATGGAAATATATACAGTTGAGCAGACGAGTACAGTGCTGAGGGGATGGGAAGGGAGAGGGGGAGGAGCAGAGGGAAAGGGGGAAAAGAGGGTTTAGCTGCGGAGAGGTGAAGGGGGGAGTGGTAGAGGGAGTAGAGGGAGAAGAGGAGCTCAGTCTGGGAAGGCCTCTTGGAGGAGGTGAGTTTTAAGTAGGGTTTTGAAGAGGGGAAGAGAATCAGTTTGGCGGAGGTGAGGAGGGAGGGCGTTCCAGGACCGCGGGAGGACGTGGCCCAGGGGTCGATGGCGGGATAGGCGAGACCGAGGGACAGTGAGGAGGTGGGCGGCGGAGGAGCGGAGCATGTGGGGTGGGCGGTAGAAAGAGAGAAGGGAGGAGAGGTAGGAAGGGGCAAGGTGATGTAGAGCCTTGAAGCCTAGAGTGAGGATGACACCGAGGTTGCGGGCCTGAGAGACGGGAAGGATGGTCTACCATCCACAGTGATAGGGAAGTCTGGGAGAGGAGTGGGCTTGGGAGGGAAGATGAGGAGCTCAGTCTTGCTCATGTTGAGTTTTAGGTGGCGGGCAGACATCCAGGTAGAGACGTCTTGGAGGCAGGAGGAGATGCGAGCCTGAAGGGAGGGGGAGAGGACAGGGGCAGAGATGTAGATCTGCATGTCATCTGCATAGAGATGGTAGTTGAAGCCCTGAGACCCAATGAGTTCACCAAGGGAGCAAGAGCCTGGGCTTGGGAGTCAGAGGTCATGGGTTTGAATCCCGGCTCTGCCGCTTGTCAGCTGTGTGACTGTGGGCAAGTCACTTAACTTCTCTGTGCCTCAGTTACCTCATCTGTAAAATGGGGATTAACTGTGAGCCTCATGTGGGACAACCTGATTACCCTGTATCTGCCCCAGTGCTTAGAACAGTGGTCTGCACATAGTAAGAGCTTAACAAATACCAACATTATTATTAGTAGTAAATTAGTTGGACACAGCTCTTGTCCGACATGGAGCTCACAGTCTTAATCCCCATTTTACAGATGAGATAACTAAGGCTCAGAGAAGTTAAGTGACTTGCCCAGGGTCACACAGTAGGCATGTGGCAGAGTTAGGGTTAGAACCCAGGTCCTTCTGACTCACAAGACCTTGCTCTATCTACTAGACCATGCTGCCTCTCAAGAAAACATGCTGATCCAAGGGACGATGTGCCCACTATTGCTCACTCTATCTTTAACTTAAAATTTAATTTTAACTTGAATTTAACTTAAACTTTGCTCACCTGACCATGTCCCCTCAACCCCCACCCCACACACCAATCAGGCCATCCCTGTATTTCCTTGCCAGCACCCCACTTCTTTTAACCAACCTCCATCAACTCCTCCCCACACTTGGAGCTACCCCTCCCCCAACCCAGCCCCGTTATCCTAATTATCTATTCATGTATTTATTTCTTCATATGAATATCTGCCTTCCCCTTTATACTGTGAGCTTGCTGTGGGCAGGAATTAATTCATTCATTCAATAGTATTTATTGAGCACTTACTATATGCAGAACACTGTACTAACTGCTTGGAATGTACAAATCGGCAACAGATACAGTCCCTGCCCTTTGACGGGCTTACAGTCTAATCGGGGGAGACAGGCAGACAAGAACAATGGCAATAAATAGAGTCAAGGGGAAGAACATCTCATAAAAACAATGGCAACTAAATAGAATCAGGGTGATGTACATCTCATTAAACAAAATAAACAAAATAAATAGGGTGATAAAGATATATACAGTCGAGCGGATGAGTACAGTGCTGATGGGGTGGGACAGGAGAGGGGGAGGAGGAGAGGGAAAGGGGGGAGAAGAGGATTTAGCTGCGGAGAGGTGAAAGGAGGGTAGAGGGAGCAGAGGAATGTGTCCGTTGTTATATTGTAGTCTCCCAATTTCTTAGTACAGTGTTTTGCACACAGTAAGTGCTCAATAAATACGATTGAATGAACAAATGAATGAATCCTGCCCCAGAACTGTTCCTCATCTCCTCCCCTGTGCTGTTCCCGTCCCCTACCCTCTCACCCCCAACCCCGCCACACACAGTCTCAGCCAACTGTGGCCTGTGGAACTCTTTCTACATTATGGGAAAGCTTCCTTTCATCCTTGACCTTATTCCTGACCCAGTCATTGTTACTTCTCACCATCACTGAAAACTTGCTCTCCCCCGCTGCTCTCTCTAAAGGGGGCCTCACCTTCACTCACTCCTTCAGACTCACTGGGAAGGAGAGAGTCAGCTTCCTTCTCTCTCTCTCTCTCTCTCTGTAATGCTGCTTTCACACCATTCCAACTCCCCCATTCCTTTCTTATCCTTCCTTTGAAGTTCATATAGAGAAGCAGCGTGGCTCAGTGGAACGAGCCCAGGCTTGGGACTCAGAGGTCACGGGTTCAAATCCCAAGTCTGCCACTTGTCAGCTGTGTGACTGTGGGCAAGTCACTTAACTTCTCTGTGCCTCAGTTCCCTCATCTGTAAAATGGGGATGAAGACTGTGAGCCTCACGTGGGACAACCTGATTACCCTGTATCTACCCCAGCGCTTAGAACAGTGCTCTGCACATAGTAAGCGATTAACAAATACCAACATTATATCATCTATCCTTCCCACTCACTCAAGATACTAGTCATGGTCATCTACCACCCCATGACACCTCTCCTCCAACTTTTTAAACTGCTTTGATCTCTTTTTCCCATTCTTTCTCTCTGTCTCAATCTCTACATTGATACTTGGGACCTTCAATGTCTATGTGAATGTTCCTGATGACCCTTCCACTGCCTGCTTTCCATCACTCCCCAAGTCCACTGACCTCCTGCTCCAAAGCACCTCGTCCACTCATCAGTATGGACACACTGATGTATGGATAATCAGTATGGACAATCTCTCCCTTCACCAACTCTGAAATCTGTCTATCCAACCCACAACCT
Organism: Ornithorhynchus anatinus; assembly: GCF_004115215.2. Lineage (NCBI taxonomy): Eukaryota > Metazoa > Chordata > Mammalia > Monotremata > Ornithorhynchidae > Ornithorhynchus > Ornithorhynchus anatinus. The sequence goes on from NC_041729.1 coordinate 117,219,896, forward strand.
CCTCACCTGCCTTCTTTCCCACACCACCTCTCCACACAATGCTGTTCTGTTCCTCCACAGAGATCTATGATCATCTGTCCCCATCCACTTTTCTCAAGTTGTCATGCCCCATTTAGAGTCCATATCAAAACTACGTTTCCTTGATGACCAAATGGATGCCCTCAACACCACCCTTTCTACTGAAGTCAACTCACTCGCTCCCCTATTCCTTCATTGATTTTTGAACCTCAGCCCTGGATCACCTCAACTGTCCACTCCCTTCATGCCTGTGCATGAGTTGCAGAGTGCTGTTGGTAGAAATCCAGACCTCAGCCTGACCTTACCCACCTTAGGTTCATCCTTTAATGCTTCAATTCTACCTTCTCCTCTGCCCAGCTAAATTGTTTATCCTTACTGACTCCTATGCCCATTGCCCCCACCAAATGTTAGGTATTCAATTCCCTCCTCAAATCCTCTGTCCTCCTACCTCTCCTATCTCTTGCCGCTAATGACCTGGCCACATCTTAATTGAGATAATTGAAACCATTAGGCATGCGCTCCCTAAAATCTCCCCTGCTTCTCCCCAGTCCATCAGGGCCCTTCATCAACTCTCCCATCTTCCCCAGCAGTATCTCAAAAGGTGATCTGCCTTCTCTCAAAATCTACTAACTCCACCTGCACCTCCTACCCCATCCCTTCATGTCTTATCAAAGCACTTCGCCCATCCCTCTTTCTTCTTTGACAGCCATCTTCAACTGTTTGTTCACCAATGGCTTTTCCCCCACCATTTTCAAAAATTCCCATGTTTTCCCCATCCGAAAAAAATTAAAAACCCCTCCCTTTACCCCATGGCTCCTTCCAGGCATTGCCCCATTTCCCTTCTACCATTCCTTTCCAAATCCCTTGAGCGAGTTGTCTAAACCCGCTGTCTTCAGTTCTTCATCTCCAATTCTCTCCTTGATCCCAGAACCTCCAGCCCGGACTTGGAAGTCAGAGGTCATGGGTTTGAATCCCGGCTCTGCCACTTGTCAGCTGTGTGACTGTGGGCAAGTCAGTTAACTTCTCTGTGCCTCAGTGACCTCATCTGTAAAATGGGGATTAAGACTGTGAGCCTCACGTGGGACAACCTGATTACCCTGTATCTACCTCAGCGCTTAGAACAGTGCTCTGCACATAGTAAGTGCTTAATAAATACCAACATTATTATTATCTGTCTCCACATCAAATAGAAACTCCTTATGCCAGCTTTAAAGCACTCAAGCATCTTGCCCCCTCCTACCTTACCAACTGGCACTCTTTATTCCTCTAATGCCAAACTAACTGTATCTCCATCTCATCTATCTCACCGCTGACTTCTCACCCATGTTATGTCTGGAATGCCCTCCCTCTTCATGTCTGACAGACAGTCACTCTCCCCACCTTCAAAGCCTTATTGAATGCACATATCCTCAAAGAGGCCTTCCCCAACTAGGCCCGCATTTCCTCTTCTCCCACTTGCTTCTGCATTGCTCTTACATTGAATTTACACCCTTTATTCACTGCTTCCTTCAGCCCCACTGGATTTATGAGCACAGTCATAATTTATGCATACCAATGTCTGTCTTCCCCTCTTGACTGTAAGCTAGTGTGGGCAGGAAAAGTGCAAACCAACTGTTCTATGTACTCTCCCAATCACTTAGTACAGTTCTCTGTCCACGGTAAGTTCTCCATGAATATAATTAATTGATTGATTTAACTTTCTCTTCAGGCAATTTTTAAAATCAGTAATTTTCCCTATAAGACTGTCACAAAAGAAAGAACAAGTTGGTTTTTTTTATCCTACTAGTAAACGCTTTTTAGCGGTCAATGAAGTTCAGCTTTAATACCCCTAAGTATTGGATCTTACACTTCCTTTTGAGGCATTTTTACATATAATGGTAGTTGTTACTCTAAGACCACGTATTAGCAAGAAAAAGGATTTTACCTAGGAGTTAAAGAGATGAACTAAGTAAATAAATCTGTCTGCCATTAAATACTGTAAATTATACAAGAACTCAAACTCTGTTCCTTTCTCGTTTTGGCTCTTCATTTTTTATTATCTGGAACAGATCATCTTCTATTTCTTTGCACAGTTGCCATGTTTCACTTGCTATCAGCAAAATTGATAATTGAGACTTTGAAATAGTAATTATAGTATTTGTTAAGCACTTACTATCTTCCAGGCCCTGGATTAAGTGCTGGTGTACAAAGAAGGGGCTGGATCACTATCTCAAAGAGTAATGGAGTACTCTTTAATGGAGTAATTCAAACCCTCACCTCCAGTTTTCCTACTTCTCCTGTACATTTAGTCAGTCTACATTATAAGGCTCTTCTTTGAATATTCTTTCACAATACATCAAGAGTATATATTGAGCACTTACATTGTGCAGAACACTGTACTAAGCACTTGGGGAGTACAATGCAACAGAATTGATAGGCATGTTCCCTGCCCATGAGAGTGTACAAGAGTGCTATAAGATTTAATTACTATCCTCACAGGGGTCATACCAGACCTGCTGCTTCAGGTGCTGGGAGTAAAGGAGAAGATAAATAGAGATGCCTTTCTGAGGGTTTCTGCATTCCTTCCTTAAGTTAGATATTGGAGAGTGTCTGCAGCACCTAGCCTCCATCCTGAGACTCTATCCCAAGTGGCCTCACACCCACCAGGAGCCGTCCTTGTGTTAATCTGGCCCTCCCCATGATATTATCAAATTATGTTCTGGACCCAGTGTAATTTGTGTAACACCACATGCAATGTCTTCACTGGCCATTCTCATGCTTGTTTGTACAGGTAAGGAAATAAGTTTAACCTTGCTCCTAGCAAACTGGGAAATAACAGTGCATGTGCAATGCAGAATTCATGAGCTTCATTTATATGGTAAATTTTCGGGACTAAGATCTAGAAGTGATGCATCTCACAACATCTCCGTGTGTCCCAGTTCTTGAGGTGCCCCATTCACCCAGAATGGACAAGTAGCTCTCTCCTTCCAACAGCCCCACAGGAAGGACTTAATGAATCAATTATGTCTGGATCAGGTTTGTCAGGTCCATTGGTTGCTTACCCTTCTTTTCCCAGCTCTCTTCTGCCACCATTAATTACCTTTCTTTTGTGTTCATGTATATATACTTCTGTCATAAATACATATATATACTTTTGTCTTAATACGTGCTTTCATTACTCATTTTGTCTAAATGTAACTAAGGAATTAGGGAACATCCTTCCAATAACATGAGTCTGTTGGGGCTTTGTATGCTGCATTACTGAATAAATTGCTAATGCAGATGCTCATGCCATCAGAGCCAATTAGTTCCTCAATATGAAACTTGGTAAAAATATAACTCGTCTTATAGGAGAACTGTACATACAGCTTTATTTTCAAAGATATGAGATCCTATCCACATCCCCAAAAGAGCAATATGGGCCTGTGGCTTGGGAATTACAATGTAAGCAAGCAGGGCAGAGAGAATGAATCAGTAGTGGGTATTCTTTACACAGTCCCTTGACACCCATTGCCAGTTTCTCACACCTATTGCCAATTCCTCACACCATCTAAGATGTTCCAACCTGGGAGAGAAGGATAAGGAGAGACTGAAGCATATGGACACAGTTACTTCCATGTGACCAGACCACTAAAGCATTTGCCTGAAACTCATTCCATCCACTCCCAACCTATCTTTGTCTAGTAAGACCAGATGAGAATGTAGAAGTATCAACATACCTTTCCAAATTTTGGAACAAAACTCTGGTTCTTCTTATACAACAGTTGGACTCTGGACTCTCTCAAGCCCTGCTTGAGTTGGGAGGAGCTTGAAGATGGCTCCTTGAGTTACAGTATTTTACTTTAGAACTTGTCAGCTTAATTTTTTCTTTTGTGCCAGTCACCACCTTTCTTCACTCTTTTTAATTTGTTTGATAAGTTATCATTTACCCTCTATAGTACTCCTTTTTTTATTGGCATTTGTTATATGCTTACTCCATGCCAGGTACTGTACTAAGCACTTGGTATATACAAGGTAATCAGGTTGAACACATTAGGTGGGTTACATGAGGAATTGCCACCTGCTTAAGTATGAAGGACCAAGAAATGATTCATCCCCAGAAAATACCTCTTTAATCATTCTCTATAAGGTGAAAGAATTGATTTATTGGACGATCATGGATCGCAACCTCTGAGTGTCATCCACTGAAAGGATCTTACCGATGGGCACATCTGCCAGTCAGGGTTGTGTATTCTCATTTGTTCCCACATACAGGGGTGTGTGTGTGTTTGGCTTGTGGATGGGAGGTGCAATGGTGGCAGCCTCTTAGGCTTTCATGGAAGGCAGCAAACTCCTTAGGATTCCTTCATCACTTCTGAGGTCCCTGGGGAAGCATTGATGTCCCTTCCTCAGGCCTGAAGGTAACAGATTTTCTAACTAGCAGCTGGGTCATGGCTGGGCACTATGGTGGGAGCCAGACAGTCCAGGAGCAGCCTTCCAAGGAGAGAAACTCTGTGGATGTCGTCCCCTAAAGATTCAGATCTACCCAAGAAGGCCGAGCCAGAGCTCCAGGAGGATGGCCTGAGTTTCCCATCAGTCCCACTGGAGGCACCTAAGGGTTCCTTTACACCAACGACCAGAAAGGTGCCTGCAGATAGGGAATGGCTCACATCTGCTGTGTCAACTGCAGAGGCCCTGAGTCCCGTCTCTTCTAGTATTCCAATCTGGACACCAAGGATCTGTCCATGCCCTAATGGTCAGGGGTCTCACGGGGACCAAAGAACTCAGATAGTGGGAAGCAGGGGTGGGAAAGGTGAAAGCCAGTCCCACCTCTCCCCAGACTTAGGAGGGGGAAGAGGAAGCCAGTAGAATAATTTTGTGGTGCTCTGCCCTGAGAAACTGTGAATATTTAGCTAAGCCAATTAGAAGGATTGGGGAGGAAGCAGGTGGGAAGTAGGAGGTAGTTGGAGAAGACAGCCATCTTCATGTGAGAAGTGGTGAGCCATTACCTTGGGAGAGAAGGACACAGGTAAAGCTTATGCTGTGACTGCTAATGGACCCAGGACCCAGGGGAGGGTTTGGAGAAGGTCCTGAAATGGGTGAGGAACCTGGAGGGTCAGGATCCAGAGTTAGGACTCTTGAGAAGTGAGCCTTCTGACCCTGATGGAGAAAGAGGATGCTAACAGACCCTATGTCCTTTGGAGAGGGAGAAGCTGGAACCTAGGTAAGACTGGAAAGGACTCAAAGAACAGGAGTCTTATGATGCTTAAGTTACACTCTCTGCATGTGCTGCTGTGAAATACAAATCATCTGATTTTTACATTTTATAAAAATTCAGATCTTGTTAATATACTACTATACTATTGTATGTATAACTTGTGAATGAAAATTGCTGGCTATTCATTTGAAATCTATCCTATTTTTTTCATGGCTGCATCAGCTATCTCTAGAATTCAGAGCCCTTTCACAATTTCTGCATTAATCCTGTGGTGACTGCTCTTCTATCCTTATTTTTGAGTATTATGGAACACAGAGGTATTATATATAAATCCCTTAAAATGTCTATTTCCATCCTAATTGTAGTGTTGATATTATGCAAATTTTGTTTTGTATATTGTGGAGTTTCTATTTCATAAATTGCCTCAGGTAAGATAGGGCATCAATTACTTGTATGAAATACGAAGATTTTAAGTACAAAATGCCATTAGGTATGCCTAATTATTAACACCTTCTAAGCAAACACTGTACTAATAGGAATAGTGACCTACAGTGTGTTCCAGTGCTTGCTACAGTTAGTTGATCAGTAGCAGTGAGACTGAGTAACAACCTCACATCATGTCAACACCATTTGTCGGGTTCAATCTGTAAGAGAGATCACCAGAGAGACAGATGAGACCCACAGAGGCATACATGCAATAACCTGTTACTTGCTATACTTGGTCTAAGCCCTGCTGAGTTGAATCGCTCCCATGTAAACAGTGATGATTTCAACACTAGAATGTTAGAACATTTTAAAAATTGACCCAGATGATTTGGGGGTTTTTTGTTTGTTTTTTTAAAGCCTCCATTCCATTGTCTGTGCAGTGTTGAGGCAAACAGACTGAATGATTTAAATGGTTATACACACATTACTATTGAATAACAGCATAATTTCTTGTTTTTTCAGTACTTCCTTTTATGATATGAGGGAAAATTTATATCATCACAGGAAATGAGCAGTCACTATAGCTTCCAAGCAATAAAAAATAACAGCCTTGAGGAAGAAATACAGTATCATCCAGTTCTGTCTGCATCTCCATTATTGTTAGTTGGCTGTAATTTGTAGGACAGTTAACAGTTCTTCTTTGAATTTTTATTGTAATTTACCCACGACTGGCCAATGACAAAGAACATCAGTTGTAGTGTATGTAAGAGGGCTAGGTCATAGCCAGTCTTGTGTGTATGATGGTATGCTTTCAAACTCAATAATTAGTTCTTTCAAGGGCAGGGAAGTAAAGAAAGAAATGGCATGAACCAAGAAGTAAAGATGCTGATTGACTACATTTCCCAGAGTCACTGGGGCTTTCTAGAAGTGGTTTGCCTTCTCTTTCAGAGGTAGAAGGTTATATCCACCTATGTGACCAATTGGGGTAGACTAAAGATTTTATAAATGGTTACTCAGAGACAAAGCCTTTCTTTGCTGACTGTTGGCAGTTCTTGTTGCTCTTTGATTGCTGCTTTCTGATCTGCGTTTCCCAGCCAGGAGGAGATTCTCCCTCTATGCTTAACCAATATCTGTGGTAAAATAGGTCAGGGACATAAGGACAGACGTTTGAGATTTGTACATCTACCCCTTTCCCAAGCAAAACTACCAGGCTAAAGATGGACTGACCATGTGCACTAGTGGTCTGGTCCCAAGAACATGGATAAAGACTCTGTATCCTGGTGAGTGCATTTTAAATTTCAGTTTGGCAAATCCACATTTGACTTTCTGCTTGCATTCTTTCCAATTGTAATATTGATTAAACCTTCATTTTTGGGACCGAAGCCTATCTATATCTTATGTCATCCACGCTCACTGGGGCTTTGTAGAGCTAAACTCCAGATATTGGCCAGGCTCCTCATCTCTCCCGCCCCCGCCCCGGGCGACGACGTCCTTGTTCTCACCATGTTACCTTACCTTAGCCGCCGCCTACAGCCGCCACCCACCCCGGACAACCTCAGGGGCCCCCCGCCGCCACAGGGTTATTTGGTCATGAGCTCTGGGACTCTCTCGGCCGCTGGCTGCTTGACTTTGAGTCTGATCGGGTAGGGTCGGCTCGTCCCCCGACCCTGGTCATCGCCTGCTTATTAACACTATTGTAGTGTGCCTTACTGTAGCATGTTGCTATATTTGCGATCTCGCTTTTTATTGTTTATTGTCGTCAGACTTTGAAGTTGATCAGGTCGCCCCTTAATCGAGTCTACCCCCGACCCTGATCATCACCCCTTTTATTAACACGACTATATTGTATCATACTGTATCATGTTGCTATATTAGCACTACTGTATTGTATCATATTGCTATATTACCGATTTCGTTTATTACTGTTTATTGTTGTCAGTGCTGCCACCCACCTCTCTGGCCTCGCCATGTCCCTCCTCCCCCCCTCCCCCCTCCCGCCCCTTCCTATCCTCCCCTTCCCCTTCCTCTCTCTCGCTCAGCTCTTTCCCGCTCTCTCCTCTGTCTCCTCCCCCCCTCCTCTCTCCTGCCCTAGAACCCCACTTTACCAGCGCTACCCCTCTTCCCCCTCCCCCTACTCTTCCCCCCACCAAACCCCCTCTTCACCCCCTCCCCCCTTCTCTCTTCCCCACCCATGCCCCCCCATCCCAGTCCTCTTGTCCCACCGCCACCCCTCATCCCCCTCTCCTCGTCCAGGGCCCCGCCACCTCCTTCCCATCCAAACCCTCCCCTCCCCCCGCCCTTCCCCCCCTCCTCCCCTTGCACCCACAGCTACTTTCAAGTGTGGCCTCTGGAACCCCCGCTCTATTACAGGCAAGCTACCTTTCATCCATGACCTTTTCCTCTCCCGCTCTCTCCTCCTCCTCGCCCTTTCGGAAACGTGGCTCTCTCCCGAAGACACGGTCTCCGCCGCCGCTCTCTCCAGCGGAGGCCTCTCCTTCTCCCACTCCCCCAGACTCACCGGTAAGGGAGGAGGCGTCGGCTTCCTCCTCTCGCCCCGATGCCGCTTCCGCACTATCCCTCCTCCCCCCTCCCTCTCCTTCCCCTCCTTCGAAGCCCATATCATTCGCCTCTACCACCCACTCCAGTTACTTGTCGCCGTCATCTACCGCCCTCCCGGTCCCACCTCCGACTTCTTCAACCACCTTGACCCCTTTCTCACCTTCCTTCTCTCCTTCTCTCTGCCCACTCTGATCCTTGGAGACTTCAACATCCATACGGATGTACCCGACGACTCCTCTGCCGCCCGCCTGCTATCCCTCCTCGACTCTGCCGACCTCCTCCTCCACCACACCACTCACCGACTCGGTCACACCCTCGATCTCGTCATCTCCTACCGCTGCACTATCTCCTCCCTCACCAACTCTGAAATCCCTCTCTCTGACCATAACCTTCTCACCTGCCTCATCTCTCACACTCCCTCCCCCTGCAAATCTTCGCTACTGCCCCACAGAGACCTCCGCTCTCTCGATCCCATCCGTCTTTCCAATAGCATCTCTCCTCACCTTGCCGCCCTGTCCTCTCTTCCCACTCTCGATGATCAGGTCTCCGCTCTCAACTCCACCCTCTCTACTCATCTCGACTCTCTCGCCCCCCTTTCCCTCCGCCGCTCTCGCTCCACTAACCCACAGCCCTGGATCACCTCCTCCGTCTGCCTCCTACGCTCCTATGCTTGAGCTGCTGAGCGCTGCTGGCGAAAGTCCAAGCACCGAGCCGACCTCACACACTTCAAATTTATCCTTTCCTGCCTTAACTCTGCCCTCTCCTCCGCCAGGCAAAGCTTCTTCTCCTCCCTCATCGACATCCATGCCCGTCACCCCCGCCGATTGTTCCGGACCTTTAACTCTCTCCTTAGGCCCCCTGTTCCTCCCCCTCCCCCATCTCTCACCCCAATGATCTGGCCACCTATTTCCTCACGAAAATCAACACGATCAGGTCTGAGCTCCCCAAAGTCACCCCTCCGCCTCTCCCCTTCCCCCCACCGACCCCCTCCCCTACTTTCCCATCCTTCCCTGCAGTATCCTCAGAGGAGATCTCCTCCCTCCTCGCAAGTGCCACCCCCTCCACCTGCGCCTCGGACCCCATTCCCACTCACTTTATAAAAACCATCGCCCCTGCCCTCCTCCCTTCCTTAACTTCTATTTTTAACCACTCACTCTCCAATGGCTCCTTCCCCTCTGCCTTCAAACATGCCCACGTCTCCCCCATCCTAAAAAAAAACCCGCTCTTGACCCCACTTCCCCCTCCAGTTATCGTCCTATCTCCCTACTACCCTTCCTTTCCAAAATCCTAGAACGAGTCATCTACAATCGATGCCTAGAATTCCTTAACTCCCATTCTCTCCTAGACCCCCTCCAATCTGGCTTCCGTCCCCTCCACTCTACCGAGACTGCTCTCTCTAAGGTCACCCATGACCTCCTTCTTGCCAAATCCAACGGCTCCTACTCCATTCTGATCCTCCTTGACCTCTCTGCTGCCTTTGACACTGTCGACCATCCCCTCCTCCTCCATACCTTATCTCACCTTGGCTTCACGGACTCTGTCCTCTCCTGGTTCTCCTCTTACCTCTCTGGCCGATCATTCTCGGTCTCCTACGCTGGAGCCTCCTCCCCCTCCCATCCTTTAACTGTTGGAGTTCCTCAAGGGTCAGTTCTTGGCCCTCTTCTGTTCTCCATTTACACTCACTCCCTCGGTGAACTCATCCGCTCTCATGGCTTTGACTACCATCTCTACGCAGATGACACGCAGATCTACATCTCCGCCCCTGTCCTCTCCCCCTCCCTTCAGGCTCGCATCTCCTCCTGCCTCCGGGACGTCTCCACCTGGATGTCGGCCCGCCACCTAAAACTCAACATGAGCAAGACTGAGCTCCTCATCTTCCCTCCCAAACCCGGTCCGCTCCCAGACTTCTCTATCACCGTGGATGGCACGACCATCCTTCCCGTCCCGCAGGCCCGCAATCTCGTTGTCATCCTTGACTCGTCCCTCTCGTTCACCCCACACATCCTATCCGTTACCAAGACCTGCCAGTTTCACCTCTACAATATCGCCAAGATCCGCCCTTTCCTCTCCACCCAAACGGCTACCTTACTGTTACGGGCTCTCGTTATATCCCGGCTAGACTACTATGTCAGCCTTCTCTCTGACCTCCCTTCCTCCTCTCTCGCCCCGCTCCGGTCTATTCTTCACTCCGCTGCCCGGCTCATCTTCCTGCAGAAACGATCTGGGCATGTCACTCCCCTTCTTAAACAACTCCAGTGGTTGCCTATCGACCTCCGCTCCAAACAAAAACTCCTCACTCTAGGCTTCAAGGCTCTCCATCACCTTGCCCCTTCCTACCTCTCCTCCCTTCTCTCTTTCTACCGCCCACCCCGCACGCTCCGCTCCTCTGCCGCCCACCTCCTCGCCGTCCCTCGGTCTCGCCTATCCCGCCGTCGACCCCTGGGTCACGTCCTCCCGCGGTCCTGGAACGCCCTCCCTCCTCACCTCCGCCAAACTGATTCTCTTTCCCTCTTCAAAACCTTACTTAAAAATCACCTCCTCCAAGAGGCGTTCCCAGACTGAGCTCCTCTTCCCCCTCTACTCCCTCTGCCATCCCCCCTTTACCTCTCCGCAGCTAAAGCCTCATTTTCCCCTTTTCCCTCTGCTCCTCCACCTCTCCCTTCCCATCCCCACAGCACTGTACTTGTCCGCTCAACTGTATATATTTTCGTTACCCTATTTATTTTGTTAATGAATTGTACATCGCCTTGATTCTATTTAGTTGCCATTGTTTTTACGAGATGTTCTTCCCCTTGACGCTGTTTAGTGCCATTGTTCTTGTCTGTCTGTCTCTCCCGATTAGACTGTAAGCCCGTCAAACGGCAGGGACTGTCTCTATCTGTTGCCGACTTGTTCATCCCAAGAGCTTAGTACAGTGCTCTGCACATAGTAAGCGCTCAATAAATACTATTGAATGAATGAATGAACCTTTTCCCCATTGGAATTACTGGAGGAATTATGGGAAGGTAAATATGTTCAGTAGTGCTATTCTTGCCACATGTAAGTCAGCACTTACTCCCAGTACTCCAAAGAATATAGGTCAAATAATGTATCTGTATTATTTTTATTTATTGCTAGGAATGTTCATGTAAAGGATCAATAACCAAATACTCTCATATGTTAGATTTAGAGTTCCCTAGAAAATAGCCACACTATGACTTGATTAGCGCTGATTTGAAATTTGAGGTCCTGGAAGGCGGGCACTGTGTCTTCTGTTTTTATTGTTTTCTTCCAAATATCTTGTTCAGTGTTCTGCTTGAGCAATGCTCAATTAATACTGATACTAGATGATTATGATGGTCATGTCTGTAGTGATGTTGATGAAGAGCCTAATTACTAAAGTCAAAGACCATACCACAGACATCTGTGATCCAAACACTGTAGAAGAAGAATACTATCAATTCCAGTGGACTTTGGAGTATCTGAGAGATGACTATAAAAATAATGATGGGGCTAGAATACTGAAAACTGTGAAAGATCTCAGTAATTCATTCATTCATTCAATTGTATTTATTGAGCACTTACTGTGTACAGAGCACTGTACTAACCACTTGGAAAGTGCAATTCAGCAACAAAGAGAAACAATCCCTGCCCACAATGGGCTCACAGTCTAAAAGGGGTGAGACAGACATCAAAATAAGTAAATAGGCATCAATATAAATAATAAAATTATAGATATATACTTAGCCAATATGGAATTAGGAGACCAAGTTCTGAAAATAGCTGGCCATCTCCTTTGTGGAGTTTCTCTTTGAGGGTTACAGAGGTGTTGGTCTTAGCCCAGCACTTCATACAGTTCTTAACACATAGTAATGCTTGCCAAATACCCACTTATTTAGTCTATGAAGCTATATTACTGTCCAGCATTCATTATTGCTCTGAGGCCTGAACTTATCACAGAGAGTGAATTCGACTTCAGGAGTAGTTTCACCAGAACCACTCATGAACCATACTCAACATCAAAGTGGCAGGACCAGAAAACAATAGTGAAGAAATGAAACTGTGTCTGGTCACCACTCTTAAGTCGATGCTAATTGCTTCCCTGAGGGAAGAGTCATTGATACCCAAGGAGTTATTACATGGTGAACTGGAAGAGGGCACTTGTAAACAATGAGAGCCAAACAAGCAATATGATATAACAGTGATCTGGTGGGCAGTAACAGCATTAGGCCAGTTTGGCAAGAAGCAATCTGGTTAAGAGGTGGGTTGTTGTTTTTTTTTTCTGTGTGTGTGTGTGTTTTAACCAAAGCTTCGTGATTATTTGACTCGTAGAGATAGAAACAAATCAATGAAAGGCATTACAAGGGTTGAATGTGGCAGTGCAGCACAACTCTCTGATTAAATCATTTAAAGGTATTCATTTAGCACATACCATGTACTGAACCTTCTATACAGAATGGATTTATAAGTTATGCAGAAGTCTTTATAGGATATTGATGCCATTATTATCATTATTAATATCATTCTTGGAAACTGAACTGAATCTGTATTTGTAGACAGGAGGACACGTGACAGACAATATGCCCAGTTGGCTAGCTTTCCAAGCAATGAGGTTTTGGCCCAGGTGGTAGAGATAACCCTGGCCCTCCTGATTAGTTGACGAGATATTCCTGAGAAAGAGAACAATGATCAGTTTATATGGTTTCTCCAATGTAGAAACAGGAGGAGAGCTGCCCATGCTACTGAGCCATCTCAGGACCCAGGATGACTACTTCACCATCATCCACTTCTTACAAGGCTATGCATGCAGTCCCAAAACTGTGCAGCTGAAAATAATGACTTCACCTTTAGAGTTCCAATTTCCTGAACTCTCCCCACACAAATTGGCACCCCTGACACAGAATACAAATGTCAGTGATAGCAATAGCATGTACTGAATGCCCACTGGGTGTAATGCATTGTACTAACCACTTAGAAGGACAAAACAAGCAAGTGGCACAGTTACTGCCTGCTAGGCAAACTCTACAGTCCTGAGTTTCTCCTCTAGGCTATAAGCTCAGTGTGCTCAGGTGGTGTGTCCACCAACTCTGTTGTACTGTATTCTCCCAAGTGCTTAGTAAAATGCTCTGCCCAGAGAAAGCACTCAATAAATATCACTGACTGATTGACAAGGTGCTTGTCCTCTAGCTAAGGAGCTTACTTGTTAGTGACTTCGAAAAATTCTTAGGAAAAGGGTGCAGTATGCATCCATTCCTAATGACCTGCTGCCACCTTCTGTGAGCATGGTCATCGCAGGGGAAAGGATTCAGTGGTCCCAGCACCCCCAGGATTTCCTTCTATTTTCTCATTATCACCACCCTTTGCTATTCCCTGCTGTAACTGAGTGGGTCAAGAGGCAGTTGTAATGTCCCAGAAAACCTTTGGGAGCTAATGTATAACTCTTTAAGTTTTTCCCTCTGTGTAGTGTTACTCACAGAGACTTGTGCCCCTGGTCATAATAATAATAATAACAATTATGGTATTTGTTAAGCGCTTACTATGCCAAGCACTGTTCTAAGTGCTGGGGTAGATACAAGATAATCAGATTGTCCCACGGGGGACTCACAGTCTTAATCCCCATTATACAGATGAGGTAACTGAGGCACAGAGAACTTAAGTGACTTGCCCAAATTCAAACAGCTGATAAGTGGTAGAGCTGGGATAAGAATCCATGACCTCTGATTCCCAAGCCCACACTCTTTCCACTTAGCCATGCTGTTTATCTTCTCCACTGATCAACCAAGGACAACGGTGAGAAGCAGCGTGGTGCAGTGGAAAGAGCACGGGCTTTGGAGTCAGGGCTCATGAGTTCGAATCCCAGCTCTGCCATTTGTCAGCTGTGTGACTGTGCGCAAGTCACTTAACTTCTCTGTGCCTCAGTTCCCTCATCTGTAAAATGGGGATTAAGACTGTGAGCCCCACGTGGGACAACCTGATTCCCCTGTGTCTACCCCAGCGCTTAGAACAGTGCTCTGCACATAGTAAGCGCTTAACAAATACCAACATTATTATTATTATTATTAGGTAACTATACTAAAAATTATCATAACACAAATACTTAAAACAGCATTAATCTTATATGATAGGGTCACCTATTACCTACTTTTAAAAAATTGCTACCTTTAGGGAATTACCTATTGATTTAAACCAAGTGCCTCTCTCTGATATTTCCTGGCTGCTCCTCAATCCAAACAGATGGAAGCTCTCAGCATACTTTGACCCATGGACTGAATACCAAAGGGGATTCAAAGTTCCAATCCACTGCTGAAAAATCCACCTTATTTCTTTCCTATTAATATTCTCCTTTCCTTCTTACTTCTCTCCATCCACACCTTAGACCTGCCTGTCCTTTGGATTGATTCATTCTTCTTGGAGAGTAACCAAAGCAACCTAAAAGAACTGCAATCTAGAAGACGGCAACCAAGATCTGTGTCTTTTTGACCTGTAAGGGACTTTTCTACTACCTTCAGCCAGGCCATTACAAAGGTATTTAACTTACTAAAGTTATGTTGCATAAAGATAACCTTCCTAGATATGTTATACTAATAGTGTTCTACTCATGGTATATGAATGACACAAAAGGGTCCAGTAGAAGTTATATTTCCTGTTTTGAAATTGCACATTAGAAAACCAGAAAAAGATTATTTCTCAACATATAGGCACAGTAGAAGGAATTCCTAATTTCAGAAGATGCTGAGTTACCTAAGTGGAAAGCAAAAGAAAAATCCTGGTTTAATCTCTGTTTTTATAGATGAAAGGCTAATAGACAATTCATGTGCCTTCCTGGATTAATTTATATTCTCCAAATTGTTTTTTTCATTTGGAGATTAGTAAATAATTTAAAATCATAGTAAACCAACAATACTTTGAATAGAAAATATTAATCTTGTATTTTTCACTGCTGAAATCATTACACTTTTGTCAACCAAGTTTCAAATGAAATTATCCAAACCCAATATTTATTTCTATGTCTCTGAATTTAGATTTCACCCTGAATACTTCATAGTGCCACTTTTATCTAATTTTCAAAATGCAGTCAGCATTGCAGTCAGATGATCAATTATATTTTATGGCTATAAATTTGATAACTCTCATTGTTGATGTTCAATAACCAAAGTTTTGTTAGGCCTATTTAGCTGGTTTAGAAACTCAGTAGTGAATGTTCAGGTATGTCCAACATTGACTTGTAGGTAGGGAATGTGGGCAGTGACTATGCCTACTAACTCCATCGTTTTATACTTTTCTAAACACTTAATACAATCCTCTACCCACAGCAAATACTCAATGAATACAATTTTTTTGATTGATTTCATGAATGAATTCAAAACTGAGCTAAATTTTCTATATGACTGGATTTTTTCTCCCATAAAACTTCCATAATAGCTCTTGTAATTATAGGAATCCTTTATAAACTGAAAATGCATCACATGTTCATAAAATGGACTTCTGACATCTGGGTCCCATCTGCTAGTTGCTCCCATTTTAAAGGGCTAAACCCAGTGCACGGTAAAGTCATGGGACTTTTGGTTTTTAGGAGGGGATTATGCTTAGGTCTGGTTGTCAGCTACTAAAATGAAAGAACTAACTTCAGTAAATGTGAAGAGAACTGTCTAGCCTCATGCCTCCCTTCCTTCCAGATGGATAATGCTAGGATGGCTCAATATAAATGATCACAATTTTTTGAAAATCAATTCAAGTGCACATGTCTCGCTGGAAATGGCATATCCTCTTCCCCACAAAAAATCAAAATCCTTTATAAATAAGAGTACCAGGATATTTGACATCTGTTCATTAACGTGTCAGCAGTGTAATTTGGTAATACCTTGGGTGCTTGGTTTAATAGCTTTAATTTTTTTTAATGGTATATGTTAAGTATAGAGAAGCAGCGTGGCACAGTGGAAAGAGCACGGGCTTTGGAGTCCGGGCTCATGAGTTCGAATCCCAGCTCTGCCACTTGTTAGCTGTGTGACTGTGGGCAAGTCACTTAACTTCTCTGTGCCTCAGTTCCCTCATCTGTAAAATGGGGATTAAGACTGTGAGCCCCACGTGGGACAACCTGATTCCCCTGTGTTTACCCCAGTGCTTAGAACAGTGCTCTGCACATAGTAAGCACTTAACAAATACCAACTTTATTAAGTGCTTACTCTGTGCCAGGCATTGTACTAAGTGCTGGAATAGATACAAGCTGATCAGGTTGGATACAGTCCATGTCCCACATGGAGCTCATAATTTTAATTCCCATTTTGCAGTTGAGGTAACTGAGGCACAGAGAAGTTAAGCATCTTGCCCAAGGTACACATCAGACAAGTGGCAGTGCTGGGATTAGAACCCAGGTCCTTCTGACTCCTAAACTCATGCTCTACCACTAAGCCATGATCCTTCTCTTTAATTAACTGTGCTCAAGTACAGTAATCAACTGCTTCACCCTGAAGGACAGGGACTGTGTCTAATTCTATTATCCCAGAGCTTAATAAATATTATTACTATTTCTGCTACTTCTACAGGTTCTCAGCCTCAAAATCTTTGTAACTGGATTGAAGTTCTTCCATTGTTTGCAGTGTTTTACTTCTTCCCTTTCAGGAAAAAAATGGAAAGAAAATAGAAATGAGAGGGGATAAAGGAGGAGGAGAAGACGAATAAGGAGGAGGAGGAGTTCCACAGCAGATGGGGCCATTTTGCAGTAATAATAATCATGTTGGTATTTTTTAAGCGCTTACTATGTGCAGAGCAATGTTCTAAGTGCTGGGGTAGATACAGGGTAATCACGTTATCCCACGTGAGGCTAACAGTTAATCCCCATTTTACAGATGAGGTGACTGAGGCACAGAGAAGTTAAGTGACTTGCCCACAGTCACAGAGCTGACAAGTCGTAGAGCCGGGAGTTGAACCCACGACCTCTGACTCCAAGCCCGGGCTCTTTCCACTGAGCCATGCTGCTTCTCTAGTAATGAAACATAATCAGGTGAAATACTTTAAGATAATCCCGTAAGGGAGTGTTTTATTGTACC
This sequence comes from Ornithorhynchus anatinus, assembly GCF_004115215.2. NCBI lineage: Eukaryota > Metazoa > Chordata > Mammalia > Monotremata > Ornithorhynchidae > Ornithorhynchus > Ornithorhynchus anatinus. The sequence continues at coordinate 117,237,101 of NC_041729.1, forward strand.
TCCTGCTCTGTTGTCTACACGGTTTATATTATGAAGTTGCTGGACCTTCCAAACCAGGGCGATGGTGGGCAAAAGGGAGGTGGAACTTTCCATCCGTAGCTAACCTCTACAGGAGAGTCATGGGAGACAGAATCTGTCTGGTGACATGCATTGTGTGTATTGTGGAGATGGCCTGGGGAGTATGCATCCTGCCACTAGACTTTTCCTCTGGAGCTGATTCCTAGAAGCTGGGGCAGCAGTCCATGGCAGAGATGAGCCACTTCGATTTTGCCTCTGTACTTGTAATGGAGCCACTGCTGCCATGTGTTGCGGAGAGAAGAGTAGTTCCACAAGCTGCAGCTACTGTAGGTTTATGCGGGCAATTGTTGCTCTCAGGCCCAAGGGAAGGAAGAGGAGGAAGCTGGAGACCTGCTATTAGTGCTGCTCTGCAACTGGGACATGAGCAAGGGTTAAGTTAGATTGTGTCATATGCCTAGGGTGAGGGGAAAGTGGAGCAGTGTTGGATGGTAGTTCAACCCCTTTTGCTTCAGGATTGGCAGCACTGATACACCATCCAGACAACTTTATAAGCCAACCAAAGTCCTCTGTGAAAATCACACCAGTGTCCCTGACTTGTAGGAGGATGACTAATAAAATGGTAGGTACCATAGGAAAGTATGGAGTGGGAGAAATGGAAGAAATGGCTGGCAGGCATAGCATTAGAGAGTGACTCAGGAACTATATGCAGATTACTATGCTCTAGAGACATATACACAAGATGATGCACTAATGATTAAGAATCATTTTGCACATAGAGCATGTGCTACGTCCTGACAATAAGTCTGAAGAAAACAGCAGCCATTTACCAGCCCAGAATCTTCTACATGACCCAAGGTTTTCACTGGTAATCCAGAACTTGAAACATTTACTAAATTGTGCTACATCAGCAATTTGTTTGATGGGCAGAGTCACTTGACTTCTCTGTGCTTTAGATTCATCACCTGTAAAATGGGGATAACATAGATAAGCAGCATGGCTCAGTGGAAAGAGCCTGGGCTTGGGAGTCAGAGGTCATGGGTTCGAATCCCGGCTCTGCCACTTGTCAGCTGTGTGACTGTGGGCAAGTCATTTAACTTCTCTGTGCCTCAGGTACCTCATCTGTAAAATGGGGATTAAGACTGTGAGCCCCAAGTGGGACAACCTAATTACCCTGTATTTACCCCAGCGCTTAGAACAGTGCTGTGCACATAGTAAGCGCTTAACAAATACCAACATTATTATTACTTATTCTCTCTCCTTCTTAGACTGATAGACTGATAGTCATGAGGGGCAGGGACTGTGTCTGACTTGATTATCTCTCTATCTATCCTACTGCTTAGAATGGTGCTTGGCACATAGAAAGCGCTTAACAATTACCACAATCATTATTATTAAACAGTACAGGAGGTATGTCAGTCATGTTTCAGGTTTTTAAGCCATAGTAATTCACTTAATAGAACCCCTTGGTTAGTAACATAAACTCTGAATATGTAGGAGATAAATAGGTAGATAGATGATAGATGGAGGATGTAGTTCAATGCAGGGTTGAATAAGAAGATTTTCTCTGCTCCAGCACCTGCTATTTCTCACCCTACTTCTCCCTTCACTGGCACTGTACCAGGTCTTTTCACGCACTGCTCCTACAATAAACTCCCCCTAAAGACAAGCCTATATACTGCATCCCTTCTTTTCTTCAAATAATTAAAACTCAGAACCAAATCTTGGCATGGACAGGAGCTAAGGTTGGGTTTCACTGGAAGTAAGGTACATAATCATGTTGTACCAAATACCCACTATATGCTAAATTTGCTTTAATAATTTCAATCAAGTAAGAAATGACTCAAGTAACTGCCTTCCACAATATGCCTCACATAAAAAAAAAGTCCTGTTAGGTCAAACTCCTTTCACTTTTTTTTATGTTAAAACCCAGTTTTACAGCATCATCCATTACTCTTCTACAGATCTGTTCCTCCTGAAAGCTCAATATTATTACTTTACATGAAATAACTGACATGGACTGATGAAAGGCTCAGAGCACAAATATAGTAATTTATAAATAGATTACTAATAGAGGCAGTACATTAGTGGAGCTCACACTCTTAATCTCCACTTTACATATGAGGCAACTGAGGCCCAGAAAAGTGATGTGACTTACCCAAATTCATTCATTCATTCATTCATTCAATAGTATTTATTGAGCGCTTACTATGTGCAGAGCACTGTACTAAGCGCTTGGAAAGAACAAGTTGGTAACAGATAGAGACAGTCCCTGCCATTTGACGGGCTTACAGTCTAATCGGGGGAAACGGACAGACAAGAACGATGGCAATAAATAGAGTCAAGGGGAAGAACATCTCGTAAAAACAATGGCACTAAATAGAATCAAGACAATGTACAATTCATTAACAAAATAAATAGGGTAATGGGAATGCATACAATTGAGCAGACGAGTACAGTGCTGAGGGGATGGGAAGGGAGAGGGGGAGGAGCAGAGGGAAAGGGGGAAAAGAGGGTTTAGCTGCGGAGAGGTGAAGGGGGGGTGGTAGAGGGAGAAGAGGAGCTCAGTCTGGGAAGGCCTCTTGGAGGAGGTGAGTTTTAAGTAGGGTTTTGAAGAGGGGAAGAGAATCAGTTTGGCGGAGGTGAGGAGGGAGGGCGTTCCAGGACCGCGGGAGGACGTGGCCCAGGGGTCGACGGCGGGATAGGCGAGACCGAGGGACGGTGAGGAGGTGGGCGGCAGAGGAGCGGAGCGTGCGGGGTGGATGGTAGAAAGAGAGAAGGGAGGAGAGGTAGGAAGGGGCAAGGTGATGGAGAGCCTTGAAGCCTAGAGTGAGGAGTTTTTGTTTGGAGCGGAGGTCGATAGGCAACCACTGGAGTTGTTTAAGAAGGGGAGTGACATGCCCAGATCGTTTCTGCAGGAAGATGAGCTGGGCAGCGGAGTGAAGAATAGACTGGAGCGGGGCGAGAGAGGAGGAAGGGAGGTCAGAGAGAAGGCTGACACAGTAGTCTAGCTGGGATATAACGAGAGCCTGTAGCAGTAAGGTAGCAGTTTGGGTGGAGAGGAAAGGGCAGATCTTGGCGATATTGTAAAGGTGAAACTGGAAGGTCTTGGTAACGGATAGGATGTGTGGGGTGAACGAGAGAGACGAGTCAAGGATGACACCGAGATCGCGGGCCTGAGAGACGGGAAGGATGGTCGTGCCATCCACGGTGATAGAGAAGTCTGGGAGAGGACCGGGTTTGGGAGGGAAGATGAGGAGCTCAGTCTTGCTCATGTTGAGTTTTAGGTGACGGGCCGACATCCAGGTGGAGACGTCCTGGAGGCAGGAGGAGATGCGAGCCTGAAGGGAGGGGGAGAGGACGGGGCGGAGATGTAGATCTGCGTGTCATCTGCATAGAGATGGTAGTCAAAGTCAAAGTCAAATTCACACAGCAGATACGTGGCAGATTGGGGATTAGAACATAGGTCCTTCTGACTCCCGGGCCTGTGCTCCATCCATTAAACCACACTGCTTCTCTTAATAAGCAGGAAGTACACTGGTCAGCATGGTATCCCACCCACCAACTGGTAAAACTAGGAAGGAGGACACCTGACAAACCTCCTCAGATGGGCTTATCCACCCCAAATGGGCTTCCTTTTCAAATAACCCCAAACAGGCTACCTCTCAAACCAACCCAAAGGGGCTTCCTTTCAGGTTCCCAGGTCAAGCTCCTAGAATACTCGCTCCTCTTAGCTCTAACAAGGAGGTCCGATTGGTCTCTTAGCACCATGCGAGGTCTGACAGAGTGGTCGTCCCCAGCTCAGGGTAGAGACAACTCACCAAATCGGGTGTGATAGAGTTCTAACAAACTAAAAAGAGAGTTTGTGACTATCCCTCCCCAGATATGCCTTGCTACTTCCCGATCTTCTTCCCTTCCATTGCCCATATTTGGTGTGAAAAAGGATTGTGGGACAAGATCTATTGTGATTGTCTCATTTCAGGTCTAATTTTTCAGCCTTAAAGCTCACTCATCCCCTCCAGGTCCGTAGTGCCAGGACCTACGGGTAGTGTTAATGCTTTCCATTGCTCCCTGCCAACCCCTCCAGTGCAAGTGAGCTAAGATCATTAGCCTGGCCAAGGTGTGACTGGGCACAGCAAATTATGTAATTTCTCTGTGCCTCAGTCCCTTCACCTGCAAATGGAGATTTAAAACCTGTTTTCCCTCCTACTTAGATTGTGAGCCTTGATTATCGTGTATCTGATCTAGTGCTTAGAACAGTGTTTGGTACACAGTAAGTGCTTAGGAAATACCACAATTATTATTAGTTGTAATGCAAATTCATATCTTCCTTATCCCAAAAAAATAAAACAAACTTTCTGGGTCCTACTGAAACTTTCAGCTTTAACCCCTCACACCTCAATCCTTTCTTCCTCAAGTGGTTGTTAAACCCATGGCCTCCACTTCCTCTCCTCCTACTCCCTTCTTTATGCCCTACAATTTAAAATATGCCTCTTTTCCTCCACTGAGACTGCTCTCTAATAATAATAATAATAATAATGTTGGTATTTGTTAAGCGCTTACTATGTGCCGAGCACTGTTCTAAGCGCTGGGGTAGACACAGGGGAATCAGGTTGTCCCACATGGGGCTCACAGTCTTAATCCCCATTTTACAGGTGAGGGAACTGAGGCACAGAGAAGTTAAGTGACTTGCCCACAGTCACACAGCTGACAAGTGGCAGAGCTGGGATTCGAACTCATGAGCCCTGACTCCAAAGCCCCTGCTCTTTCCAATGAGCCACGCTGCTTCTCGTAGCCACGCTGCTTCTCTCCAAGGTCACCACTGACTTCTTTTTATCCAAATTTAATGGACTATTATATCCTAATTCTCCTAGCTCCTCAGCTGTCTTTGACACTGTGAACCACTCATTTTTCCTGAAAACACTATAGCATTTAGATTTTTTAAGAAGTTTATCCTGGTTCTTCTCTTACCTCACTTGCCAACCCACTCACCTTCTTTTGCCAGCTCTTCCTCTCCTGCAGCATCACTATCATGGGACGGGAATTTGTCTACCATCTCTGTTACACTGTACTCTTGCAAGTGCTTAGTACTGTAATGTGCATCACAGTAAGCACTCAAATATGATTGAATGTTTGATTGGGCTAGTCCCCCAAGGATTTGATGTGTGTTCCCTTCTCTTCTGAATTTTACACTAATCAGATTATCAAAAAGTTTCCTTCAAGCCACCAAAACAGGTGAACATTAGGCACCTGAAGAATGAAGAATGAATATACTTCCAGCAACACTAGTCAGAGTTGTGAAATAGCCATCAGCCATATGCCAATAGCATGGCCTAGTGGACAGAGCAAAGGTCTGGGAGTCAGAAGGACCTGAGTTCTAATCCTGACTTGTCCACTTGCCTTCACTTCACTTATCTGTGCCTCAGTGTTCCCTTATCTGTAAAATGGAAATTGAGACTGTGAGCCCTGTGTGGGGCAGGGATTGTACCCAAGCTTATTAGCACTTAGAATAGTGCTTGGCACATAGTAAGCACTTAATAAATGCCATTATTATTATTATTATTACTCCAGTGCTTAGACAATGCCTGGCACAATGTAAGTGCTTAACAAATACTGCAATCATTATTATTTTTAAGGAATCAAGCCAACAGTCCTCAATGAACAGGAAGCCATTCACACAACCAACAATCTGTATTGCCAAGACAGAGCTAAAGGCTGTCACAGAGACATTATCTAAGCTTGGATTCACTAACACTATCTTTTCCTGGTTCTTCTCCCTGGCTGCTTCTTCTCAGTTGCTTTCTCTGGCTCCTCTGCATCAATCAATCAATCAATGATTCATTTATTCATTCATATTTATTAAGCACTTACTGTGTGCAGAGCACTGTACTAAGCACTTGAGAGAATACAATATATAATAACCAGACACATTCCCTGCCCACAGTGAGCCTACAGTCTAGAGAGGGAGACAGGCATTAATATAAATAAATGAATTACATATATCTAAATAAATTAAGATATAAATACAATGGTATTCATTGAATACTTATTATGTATAGAGCTCTGTACTAAGCTCTTAGGAGAGTACAGTGCAACAGAATTAGCAGACATGTTCCTTTCCCATAATGAGCTTACAGTCTACACTCCCACCCTCTAACTCTCAATGAAAGTAGTATTGCCTAATCGATAAAGCATGGGTGTGATAGAGGGAACTGGGCTTCAATCCCAGCTCTGTCACTTGCCTGCTGTTTCACCTTGGGCAAATTACTTAACTTCTCTGTGACTCAGTTACCTCTCTGTAAAATGGGGACTAAGATTGTGAGCGCCATGTGGTATATAGTCAGTGTCCAACCTGATTAGCTTGTATCTACCCCAGTGCTTAGTACAGTGCCTGACACATAGTAAAACACAAATACCATAAAAAAAGATCAGTTCTGGGCTCCCTTCTATTTTCCATCTACACCCATTCTCTTGTAGAACTCATTTTTTCTCCCATAGCTTCAACTACCATGCAGACGATTCCCAGATCCATCTGTCCAGCCCTGATTGCTCTCCTTTGCAGTTTCACATTTTCTCCTGCCTTCAATATATCTCCACTTGGATGTCCTACTGACATTTCCAACTTAACTTGTCCAAAACAAAATTCCTCCTCTTCCTACACAAATCAACTCTTCCTACTTTCAAAATATTTCTAGATTCCACCTCTCCCTCTCCATCTAACTGATACTGTGCTAGTCCAAGTACTAATGTTCTCTCTCAATTACTCTATCACCCTCTTCAGTTATCTCCCTGCCTTCTAGCCTTTCCCCTCTCACTTCTTATCCAACAGTTAACTATTCTCTCCATTTTCAAAGCTCTACTAAAATTATATCTCCCCCAGGAAGCCTTCTCACTCTAACAATTTAATTGATCAGTGGTATTTATTGAGTGTTTTCTTTGTGCCGAACACTATCATCTCCCCACCCTATTCTCCTTATCCTCATATCATCTAGACACTTAAGTCCTCAGATATTAATCTCTGTAATACTTCAACATCACAACACTTTTATATATATTCTTATACTTTGTTGCTCCCCTTATCATTTAGTTTAGTGCTTGTTCGCCCAACTAGATTGTAAGCTCTTTGAGAGCAGACATACTGTCAACCAACTCTATTATACTTTCCCATGCATTTATATTTGAAAGATTTAATTGGGTCTCCCCCTTCTACTTAGCCTCACGTAGCCTCACTACATCAACCCACATATATTGCTCCTCTAACACCAACTTCTACCCCAACACTTAGAACAGTGCTTGACACAGAGTAAGTGCTTAACAAATGACATAAGAAGTCGGTGGTATTTGTTGAACAATTACTATGTGCATAGCACTGTGCTAAGCACTTGGGAGAGTACAATATAATTGAGTTGGTAGGCACTAGTACTGCCCCCAAGAAGCTAAAAATCTAGTAGGAGAGGGAGTCATTAAACTGAATTACAGAAAGGGGAAGTGACAGAGTATGAGGATACATGCATAAGTTCTACCAGGCTGGGGGTGCATGAATAACAAAATGTTTAGGGGTTCAGACTCGTGCATACATGATACAGAAGGGAGGGCAAATACAGTGGAGAAAAGAGACCAACTTCTTGATCTCGTCCCTCTCATTGCCAACCCCTTGTTCACACCCTCCCACTGGCCTGGAACTCCCTCCATCTTCAGAACCAATAGACCCCTACTCTTTCCATCTTCAAAGCCTCTCTTATTAGCATAGCTCCTTCAAGAAGACTTCCCTAACTTCTCTTTTCTCCACTGTATTTGTCCTCCCTTCTGTATCATGTATGCACTTGGTAATCAGGTTGTCCCACATGGGGCTCACATTCTTAATCCCCATTTTACAGATGAGGTAACTAAGGCACAGGGAAGTTAAGTGACTTGCTCAAAGTCACACAACTGACAAGTCATGGAGCTGGGATTAGAACCTAAAACCTCTAACTCCCAAGCTTGTGCTCTTTCCACTGAGCCATGCTGCTTCTCAATCAAGTGAGACAAAGTTCCTATCCCACATGGGGATCCCAGTCAAAGTAAAAGGGAGAACAGGTATTCGATCCCTATTTCACAGATGAGGTAACTGAGGCACTGAGAAATTAAGTGACTTACCTAAGGTCACACAGCAGGCAATTGGCAAAGCTAGAATTAGAATCCCGGTCCTTTGACTCCCAGGCTTAGGTTCTTTCTCCTAGGCCATGCTGATTGATTTATGGACTACACAGTAAGCACGTGCTTGATTTATTGATTAAATTTTGACAGCCAAAATCAATGGAAACAGAGAAATGTTTATGACTGCAGTAAAGAACATACTATATCCCAGAAAACTGTAAACCAGTTGGAATAGAGAGACAAGCATGGTACTCTGCTGTTTAGAAGAGGATTTTAGTGAATATGACACTTCCTGGGTTACTCCAGTAAAGCCACAAAATAAACTACAGAGAAACTTTGGATTCCTGAGTTCCTACCTACACTCTAGGAGTTTTTCCCTTGACAATATTGGAGCAGTCCTCAGGAATCCATCACCTAAACCTCCAAATTCACCCCCAAATTATGGTTACCACCACCAGCTTGATTAAATTAGATTCCTCTTCCCAACACCACCCTCCACTGCTATTCCTGGATAGGAAAACATTTCATTCATTCATTCAATTGTATTTATTGAGCGCTTACTGTGTGTGCAGCACTGTACTAAACATGTCCACTCTTTCTTAAATTCTCCAATTCTGTGTCCCTTCTTCAAGTCTGAATCTTTTCCCTGCTAAACACAAAACAATGGGGCTAGAATTTAACTGGTTTTAATGTTTATGACAGAGTGATAAATTCCCTTGGTCCTCGAAACAATATGAAAATGAAAATGTGATTAGAATCACCTGGCATTATGCTTTTCAGCCCCTAAACTATAGTTACAAATGAATTTACATTTTTTCACATAATACAGAATTTGTGTTCTTCCTTTCTAGGGCTCTCTCTCTAATGACCATCCACATCTTCTGGTTACATTTTCCCAGGGAAGTAACCAGTTTTGGGGTTAGTATTTTTTGAGGTCAAACTCACTATCCAAAATCTAATGATTATGTTTTTCTCCCTCATTTTTATACATCTGACTTACTCTCTTGTTGGCTATATTTGCTACTTTTTTCTCAACGGCTCTATCAATTATACTTGAGGAATATGTGTTCCTCCATCTCTTGTTTGACCTGGGTACTCTGGGGTTTAAACTTTGCCTTAAGAAAAAGGCTTCCCAGGATTTATTTTTGTATTGTCTTTGTTAAACACTATTTGTCAGGCACTGAATTATTCACTGGGGGGAAGTTACAAAATAATCAAGTTGGACAGAACCTCTGTCTACAGGGCCCACAGTCATAATATCCATTTTACAGATGAGGTAACTGAGGCAAAGATAAGTTAATTCATGCATTCGTTCAATTGTATCTACTTAGCACTTACCAAGTACTTGGAAATTACAATACAGAAATAAAGAGAGACAATCGCTGCCCACAGTGGGCTCACAGTCTAGAGTGGGGGAGACAGACAGCAATAAACAGGCATCAATATAAATAAAATTATACATATATGGTATCTCTCTGGCTATTCATTCTCGGTCTCCTTCGCGGGCTTCTCCTCCCGCTCCAATCCCCTAGCTGTAAGGGTTCTCCATCTATACTCATTCCCTTGGTGAACTCATCTGCTCCCACGGCTTCAACTGGCTTCAACTATCATCTCTTCGCAGATAACACCAAAATCTACATCTCCTCCCCTGTTCTCTCTCCCTCCCTTCAGGCTTGTATCTCCTCCTGCCTTCAGTACATCTCCACCTGGATGTCTGCCCACCACCTACAACTCAACATGTCCAAGACTGAGCTCCTTGTCTTCCCTCCCAAGCCCTGTCCTCTCTCTGACTTCCCTGTCACTGTGGACGGCACTACCATCCTTCCCGTCTCACAGACCCACAACCTTAGTGTCATCCTTGACTCTGCTTTCTCATTCATCCCACACATCCAATCCATCACCAAAACCTGCTGGTCTCACCTTCACAACATTTCCAAGATCTGCTCTTTCCTCTCCATCCAAACTTATACCTTGCTGGTACAATCTCTCATAATATCCCGACTGGGCTATTGCATCAGCCTCCTTTCTGATATCTCATCCCCTTGTGTCTCCCTGCTTCAGTCTATACTCCACTCAGATGCCCGGATTATCTTTCTGCAGAAACGCTCTGGGCATGTCACACCCCTCCTCAAAAATCTCCAGTGGTTGCCTATCAACCTTCACATGAAGCAAAAACTCTTCACTGTTGGCTTCAAAGCTCTCCAATACCTTGCCCCCTCCTACCTCACTTTCCTTCTCTCCTCCTGCAGCCCAGTCCGCACACTCTGCTCCACTGCTGCTAACCTCCTCACTGTGCCTCATTCCCACCTGTCCCACCGTCGACTCCTGACCCACATCCTACCTCTGACCTGGAATGCCCTCCCCACTCACATCTGCCAAACTAACTCTCTTCCCCTCTGCAAAGCCCTACTGAGAGCTCACCTCCTCCAGGAGGGTCTTCCTAGCTTGAGCCCTCCCTTTCCCTCTGCTCCTCCTTCCCTCCCCATTCCCCCTACTCCCTCCCTCTGCTCTATCTCCTTTCCCTTCCCATAGCACTTCTATATATTTGTACATATTTATTGCTCTATTTATTTTACTAATGATGTGCATTTATCTATGGTTCTATTTATTTTGATGATATTGATGCCTGTCTACTTGTTTTGTTTTTTGGTCTGTCTCCCCCTTCTAGACTGTGAGCCAGTTTTTGGGTAGGGATTGTCTCTATCTGTTGGTGAATTGTACTTTCCAAGTGCTTAGTATAGTGCTCTGCACACAGTAAGCGCTCAATAAATATGATAGAATGAATGAATAGATGTATACATAAGTGCTGTGGGGTTGGGGGGGAGGGGAGGAAGAGCAAAGAGAGTGAGTCAGGGTGGTGTGTAAGGGAGTGGGAGCTGAGGAAAAGTGGGGCTTAGTTTGGGAAGGCCCCTTGGAGGAGGTGTGCCTTTAGTAGGGCTTTGAAGGTGGGGGAGTGATTTTCTGGTGGATTTTAGGAGGGAGGGCATTCCAGGCCAGAGGTAGGATGTGGACCACGGTTGGTGGCGAGACAGAAGAGATCGAGGCACAGAAAGCTAGCACCAGAGAAATGGAATGTGTGGGCTGGGTTGTAGAAGGAGTGAACGGAAGTAAGGTAGGAGGGGGTAAGGTGAACGGAAGTAAGGAGGAGGGCATTAAAGTCAATGGCGAGGAGTTTTTGTTTGATACAGAGGAGGCTAGGCATCCAATGGAGATTTTTGAGGAGGGGGGTGAAATGCCCTGAATGATTCTGTAGAAAAATAATCCGGGCAGCAGAGTGAAGAATGGACTGATATGGGAAGAGTCAGGAGGTTAGGAGGTCAGAAAGGAGGCTGATGCAGTACTCTAAGTGGGATAGGATGCGTGATTGTACTAACGTGGTAGCAGTTTGGATAGAGAGGAAAGGGGAGATCTTGGCGATGTTGCGAAGGTGAGACCAACAGGATTTGGTGACGGATTGGATATGTGAGTTGAATGAGAGAGCGGAGTCAAGGATGACACCAAGTTTGTGAGACAGGAAGGATGGTGGTGCCATCTACAGTGATGGAAAAGTTCAGGAGAGGACAGGAGTTAAGTGACTTGCCCAAAGTCACAGAGCAGACAAGTGGCAGAGCAAGGATTAGAATCCAAGTTCTCTGACTCCCTGCCCCATACTCTTTCCACTAGGCACACTGCTTCTCAGTATATTGTTTCAACATGTCTCCCATTCAACTTAATCCTTTCTAATTGGGATGTACCTTTAACCCTGACACAAGCATAGATGTGTGAGAGAACCTTGCCTTTAACATTGTATTTCTAAACTGTTCTTAATCAATTCCTTCATTTCTCAGATACTTGGATCAAGATCTACAGTTTTACTTTCTCTCTTTCCACATTCCATGTAGGAAATGTTATTTGGGGTGAAATAAACATGAGATACCCCTGTGTTTCAGAGAGCTCTACTATTCATCTTCCCACCAAAATTTATTCTCCCTCCTAATTTTCCTATCTCCGTTAATAGTACCACTATCCTCCTTGTCCCAGGTGGCTTAAATTTAGATGTTATGCACAACTATCCCCACCTTTCAATTCTCACAATTGATCTACTGTCAAGCTTTCTGGTTCTTCCAAAAGGGCATCTTCCTTGTCCTCCCTTTTCTTCCACTTTGGTACAAGCTCTGGTCATATGCACAATGAGATTATTGATTTATCTTCCTTACTGGCTTCCCTCCCTTCAAACTCTCCACTCTCCAGTCTATACTAATAATGTAATAATGTATAATAATACTATATCTGCTACATGGATCATTGTTCTGAAGCATTGCTCAGCACACACATCTCCACTCCTCAAAACCCTCTACTGGCTCCCTCATCAAGTAAAGCCCCTTCACAGTTGGCTCCAAGAATCTACATTGATTCATCTCAACCTTATATATATATATGCACTTTTCGCCACTATTCTCCAACTAGATCTCTTAGTTCTTCCCAAACTAACACTCTACTTGCATTGCTCTATGGTTATTCTGTCTCCATCCCCTCACTTATGCCATTTCCCCAGACAGGAACTCCCTCTCCCTCCCCGAAATCTGAGAGGCCTCACCCCTTCCATATTCACAATCCTCCTTAAAGCCCATCACATACAACATTAATTCCTTGCATCCCAAGCCATATAAACCCACCAACAGTTTTGCATATATGTTTATCCAATTACAAATTCAAATTTTTACTTGATTACTCTGTTTTATGTCTGTCTCCCCCCATTAGAATATAAGCTTCCTGAGGGCAGGAAGCATGTCACTTGCTCATTTGTAGTTTCCCCAGTGCTTATTGCACCTTGGGGGCATCCAATAAATACTACTGCTACTATAAATATAAATAGGGAAAACAATGCCAGCTGCTACAAACAACAAACACTGTAGCCCAACAAACAAAAGTCTTCATAGGTTTATGGTGTGGTCAAGACTAGGATCCCACATTGCTTTATTAGCCATACCACACACCCAGAGAGAAATTTAACTATTGATAGAGTGTTCTTCCAGAACAATGTTTGTGAAATTTTCATTTTTTCCTCTTTGAGATTAAAAAAGAGCCATGCAGCAGTATTCAGAACCTTGGCATACTCAAATCATGGAACTGCTCACATTATTTTATCATTTTATCATGTTAATAAGGTTAAAACTAATTAGGCAATTATTTTTACAGAGGGTATGCAGCAAACTGAATCATGTTACTATGCAAATACCTGCAAACATTGAATCCTGGTTGTTTTACAACTTGCTACTCCAAATTTATCATGAGAATTACCAGTAGGAACCCCATGAACACTTATTCTAACTGTTGCTAATATTTGAATGATCTACTAAATTGAATAGCTATTTAATAATAGCCTGCAATAACATTAATTTAAATCTATATTGCAGCTGCTCAGATTGAGTCATATCAAATTCTTCACAATATCTGCTGAGTTATGTAATAGACACCCATTTCATAAATTAACCAGAGTCCTGACCCAATATCCATCTAAAAAGCTAGTCTTAAACTGTACAAATGTGAAACTAATAATCTGGGGTTTCACCTAGTGAGAATCTTAATGGTAGAAAAACAGTGTGTCAGAGATATAGAGAAATTGAAAACCAAGTGATTTTTCCCCAACCCACCATGACAGAAAGAAATAGAGACATAAAATAATATTGACAATGCATAAAAAAATCTATACATAGGCTTCTCTGATAATTGAACATTTTACCAGAATGAATGAAGATGAGTTGCTTAATTGCTCCAATAAGAATATTCTGAAAATAAACAATTTCTTCAATCAACCAATCTATCAATCATATTTATTGAGCACTTACTTTTTGCCCCACACTGTTCTTTCCCCAAAAAATGAGTCTGTGAAAGCTCTCCTACCCACAATCTTAATCAATATATTCATATGTTCTCAAATTAACAAATATTAAAAGGCCATATAGTAATCATTAAGCTATTGCAAACTGATCAATTTGGAATGACAAAGTGTAAACCATATAAATGAGGTTTCATAATTGCTAGCTAAGCTTTAATTGAAAGCATTTGGGATTGATGTTTTCTCAAAACTACCAATAAAAATAAAAATAACTGAGTCATAGTTCATACATTAAAAGGATGAAAACAAATATTCTCTGCCAGACCAGCAACCAATAAAAGCAGCCCTAGAGCCAGTTGACCATCAAAATGGTATCCTAGCAACATGCAGGAGGCTAGTTACAAGCAGAACTATTAAGTCAAAATTATGCTTTGAGAGCCTGAGCTTCAAGAGACTCAAAATGAACATACAATACATAGTAAAAATGATAAAGGATAAGGAGCAAGAAATCTGATTGAATGGAATATAGGTTAATGAAACACTAGGCAAAGTGAAAAATGGACACAATATTTTTGTCTACATCCAAATTTATTCCACTTTGTCAGAAATCATACAGATTGACACTATTTCCTAAAAATACTGTGCTTTTTCTCTGCATTCTTTTAATATTGAAAAGTAATAGAATTTTCCTAAAAATAAGTCATTTAAAAAACAACAACTTGAAAACAGGACAATTAATAGATTTGGTTAATAATTCTAAAATATGAAAAAAAATCTAGGCATACAGAACTTGCAGACGTTGAAAATAAATTGAACTTTGATAGTAAATGTGTTAATTGTAATGCTGTTGATAAGTTCTGAAAGTTGAGTACTTTCAGTATTTTAGATGCAATATTCTCTGTTCATTGTCTGTTTTATTTCCAGGACATTGATCTATCTGTATCCACAACATTTATCAATGTGTATAGTCATCAATATTGTAAAGAGTCATGTCCTCCAGATGACAAACAAACTTTCCCACAGATTAATTGCTAAAAAAGATTGCATATTCACTTTTGAATAGGCGCAAGCTAAACCAGTAGGGAAACTAAAATTAAAATATCAACAAATTTTGTCTGATAGTATTTATGCAAGCATTTCAGACCCTTTTAAAATGATTTTTTTGGGAGTTTTTTCTATTTAGTTGTTGTTTGGCTCTTCCATGAAGATAATTATTTTTCATGAAAACCATTTACAGATACCTGTCTTATTAACCAGGAAAATTAACTAGGAATTAAATCAATGCCTTTTGCTTTTTTCTGGAACAAATGTCATTCTAAAAGTCACTGTTTTCCTGGTGTAGGACTGAAATGAGCTAAGAATTTCCGAGCAGGGCTGAAATGATCGAAAATTGGCTCTTTCTGACCCATTAATTCCTCAAATCCTGCCTGCCAATTCCAAGCTTCACTTTTGTTTCTCTCCTCCCCTTTCCAACTCTGACCTCAAAATGAAAAGTTGGCCCTTTTGATATTGGGCTACATTCCCAGAACTGCACAGGTGCTACAGCCATAAGCACAGTCACAGAGTCATGACCAGATGAAAAGTGCCAAGGTCCAAAGCAATATCAAACTGGGGATTCCTTAAAGGTCCAATTAGATGGGAGGTATTTGAGACTCAAAAGTTTCCTTATTTCTATGAGCCACCCCAAATGGCTCCAAGCCAAGGAGCTACTTGGAGAAGAAAAGAAAGTGGTGCTTTGGCCTTGAGCCAATACAACTGGAAAGATGGAAGAAAAAAGTTCTGCAAATCATATTCATTTCTGAAAAGTTTAACTCTTAATTGTTTGTGGTGCAGAGCACTTTACTTATGCTAGTTTTATTTACTGAACTACCCGTTGATGGGTAGGGATTGTCTCTATCTGCTGCCAAATTGTATTTTCCAAGCACTTAGTACAGTGCTCTGCACACAGTAAGCACTCAATAAATATGATTGAATGAATGAATGAACGAATGAACTTTGACCAGCATTTGAGATTGTGAAAATTGATCAAAATCACAAAGTGTACTGAGGACATGAGATTGGTAGGGTAATGAAAAATCACAACTTTAGAGTTTTGTGTCTTTAGTTTAGCAGACTGATCTATATTTGCAATTGAAAGAAGAAAAAATCCCAACTAAAAAGGCTCCAAAAATATAGGTGAAAATTGCCTTACAATTTGGTTTCTGAGATCTAAACTGTTCCAATTTTAGCTGTAAAGTTACATCACCTTTTCTGCTAATGAGACCACTGACAGTTGATCCTCCAAGTCATGATTTTTCTTTTGTCTGATGCTTTGAGGAGAACCTCTTCTTCATCTCATCAGATAAGATCTTCTATAGATGCCAGGAAACCATTTTTCCCAGACATGACCCAACCAAACAGACCCATTCATCTTTTGCTGTTTCAGTTCAAAGACTGCTTTTGACTTTTCTCTTGGGTGGATCTCTGCCCTGGGGCACCTGGATTAGAAAAAAACAAGAAGTAAAATTTAGTTGCTATATAATCTGACCACCCCAGGCAGACTGCACAGTTCTGAAGAGCAATTCCTAAGTAGGAAACCAAAGAATGGAATCTGAAAAGGAATGAATATGAAAGGTAAAAAGAGAAGTCAAATAATGGCATCACTTGTGACATAATTCATCCAGTAGGTGCATCAACTGAAACATAATGTCAGTAATAAATTGGTTTTGTTCAAAAATGCAAGGTGCCAGCAATGACCGTTCTGATATGGAGAAAAAAGGGTAGCCCTTGGATTAAGTTTGTGATAAACACCAGCATATTTATTTAGAAAGTATGAATTTTAAAACCTCACATGGCAGGAAACATGCTGAGGAAATAAATAGCAAGGATGCTCTTAAGTATACACCTGTCCTGATGAATCTTGACAGACAACTGTATTATTCTCTGGATTTGCCAGCTCTCTATAAGAAGAAATATTCAAAATAAAATCAACGATAGATTATTCTTATCACTTTCCCCAGAATCTGGTAGGCTACCTGTAGGGGATGGCCTTTGAAATGTGTTTGAGAGGGAGCACTTTTCCTTTTAGCTCCTATAGCTCATTTCAGTTTGTATGCCAACTGCAGAAGTTTCATTTTTATCCCTAACCCTGAGTATCAGGCTCAGTATCAGCAAACAGCCTCAAATCTCTTCTCCCCTGGATATCTACTCCTCTTCCTTCCTTGTGGGAAAGGAATGTGTCCTAAACTCTGTGATTTTGTACCCCTCAAAGTGCTTTGTTCAATAATCTGCACAGAGGAAGCATTCAAGAAATTCCATTGAGTGATTGATTATATTAACTCTTAGCAGGAAATCGACAATTGCAAATTAACAAGGACAGGGAATTACTTAGTGCAGTTGTGATGAGCACTACTACCAACTAAGATGCATGCCATGTCATTATCAGCCCCTCTATCTAACCCTCAACAGAGATGAAGGCGGTGATCTTTTAGGATTCCAAGGGTGATTCACACTTCTCAGCCACAGCCTCTTTCTGTCAAAGCATAGTGAATTGTTAAACAGAGGAAGGAGAGCAGCTATCCTTGTGAAAATAAGACAGATACAGGTAGTTCTGGATGTTTTTAGAAATAATTGATCAATCTATCACATTTATTGAGGGCTTACTAGGTGCAGCACTTGGGAGAGTACAATACAACAAAATTAGCAGATGCATTTCCTGCCCATAACAAGTTAACTGCGTAGAGGGGGAGACAGACAATGTAATTAAATAATTTATATCATATCATTTAAAGATATATACATATGTGCTGTGGGATTGAAGGTGGGGCAAATATCAAATGGCCAGGCATCACACATCCAAATGCACAGACAAAACTGAATGGACAGCAAGCCAGGTATTGTACTTTCACAAGCACTTAGTACATTGCTCTGCACACAGTAAGCACTCATTAATATGTTGAATGAATGAATGAATGAATGAATGAATGAATGAATGAATGAATGAAGAGGGGACTTAAGAGAGAAAGACCTCTTGGAAGGGATATGACCTTAATAACACTTTGAAGGTCTAGTGTATATGAAAGGGGAGAGAGTTCCCACTCCCTTGAAGAAGTCATTTGCTTTCATGGCTTCAACTACCACTTCTATACAGATGATACCAAAATCTACATCTCCAGACCTGATCTCTCTCCCTTCTGCAGTCTCACATTTCCTCCTGTCATTGACACATCTCTTCTTGGACACCCTCCCTTCACCTCAAACTTAATATGTCTAAAACAGACCTTCTTATCTTCCCACCGAAACACTGTCCTCCCCCTAACTTTTCCATCATTGTAGATGGTGTCACCTTCCTTCCTATCTCACAAACCCATAACCTTAACTTCTCTCACTCATTCAACCCACATATTCTACCCATCACTAAATCCTGTCTGTTCAACCTTCTCAAGATTGCTAAAATCAGCCCTTTTCTCTCCATTCAAATTGCTACCACATTAATCCAATCACTTAACCTATCCCAACTTGATTACTTTATCCGCCTCCTTGCTGACCTCCCTGCTTCCTGTCTCTTCCCACTCCAGTCCATAGTTCACTCTGTGACCCAGATCATTTTTCTACAAAAACATTCAGTCCATGTTTCCTCACTCCTCAAGGAACTCCAATGGTTGCCCATCCACCTCTGCATCAAACAAAGACTCCTCACCATTGGCTTTAAATCCCCTTTCCCCTCCTACCTCTCCTCCCTCCTCTCCTATTAAAACTCAGTCCATGAACTTTGCTCTTCTAATGTTAACCTTCTCACTGTACTTCAGTCTCATCTATCTCACCACTGATCTCTCCCTTATATCTTGCCTCTGGCCTGGAATATCTTTCCTGCTGAGATCTCACAGACAATTGCTCTCTGTCCCTTTAGAGCTCTTCTCCGAGAAGCTTTCCCTGATTAAGCCCTCCTTTCCTCCTGTCCATCTTCCTTCTGCATTGCCCTGACTTGCTCCCTTCACTCACCTCCGCTTCCAGCCCCACAGCACTTACATACATATCCCATTGTTGGGCAGGATTTGTCCCAACCTATGCCGAATTGTACATTCCAAGCACTTAGTACAGTGCTTTGCACATAGTAAGGGCTCAGTAATTACGATTGAATGAATAAATAGCTGTACGTATTGGTAATTTATTTATATTAATGTCTTGTCTTCCCCTCTAGACTGTAAGGGCAGGGAACGTATCTGTTTACTATTGTACTTTCCCAAGCATTTAATACAGTGCTCTGTATACAGTACATGGTCAATAAATTTGATTGAATGGATGAATGAATTAATGAATTCCAGGCTAGGGGCAAGATATGGGAAAAGGGTTGGTGGTGATAGTTGAGATTGGGCGATAGTGAATAAACTGGTGGCAGAGAAGCAGAAAATGATGAACAGCACTAAAAATTTTTGTAATGTTCACCCAGTTTTAGTTTTCTAACACATCAGTTTCTACTTTACAACAGTAGTCTCTTCATGGTACTAGTCCTTTACTTCCTAGAATACAGTACTTCATTGGAGGTCAAGGAATTACTGTCAGCAGTGATCCTTAACACTCACACCTGAATGGCAGTTGTGACATATCTCTCCCAGCACCTTACTTTCTACAAAGTTGGCTCTGCAAATACCAATATAATGTTATATTTTAGCCCATTGTAGATGGGATTTAGTCAATCAATCCATCGTACTTATGCAGAGCACTGAACTTGGGTGAGTAAAACACAATTGACTGATGCAATATAACAGCGCTTAGTACAGTGCCTGGCACATAGTAAGGACTTAACAAATGCCAAAATTATTATTATTATTATCATGACATTCCTGAGTTTCCCTCCGGGGCCGGAGTCTTGCCTAGAGATCTTCAAAAATGACTTAACCATCTGCTTCCTTATGACAATCTCCTCCATTGATTCTACTCCCCAGAGCTCCCTAGGCCTCTCCAAGAATGGCCTCTGAGAAAGCCAGCTGTCGGCTTCCCTGAAGGACTTTTCTCAGTGTTTGTGTCCAATTTTGAGGTCTTCCTAGGTATTATACTCTGCTGTATTATGGTCAGTCTTGCTGAAACCCGATCCCCATGGCTTTTATCGTCTTGATGGTGGAGAGGAAACTGCACCCAGGGAAGGAGCTGGTCCAGTACGAAACAAGTAAAAAAAAAAAATTCAAAAAACAACAACAGGTGTGAAGGTCCATGGGTCCAGAAGCAGTAGAGTGAAGGGGGCAGAAAAGTGTGGAAGGTGGGGGATTCACAAGAGTTAAGGGTAAATAATTCTAAAAATGTGACAGATGGAATGGAGGAAGAGCTTAAAGGGGGTTGGCATAGAAAAGCAAGAGAGCCTGGTAGTTGAAAGGGTGACCTGATTGGCAAGTGAATTGCTAAGCTGATCAGCACATCCATTTTTCTTCCAGGGAACTAAAAGTTGGCCATCCTATCACGGAATCTCTTTGAATAAGTATTTCTCCATTAGTGTCAGCTCCTTGTGGGTAGAAAACATGTTACTTCTTTATTCTGTATTTCACAAGTCCCTAATACAGTGCACTGCACCACTGTATTTATACTTAATAAATGTTGCTACTAACCAGTACTATTACCCAGTATAGTGCATTGACATAAATATGTATTTTTCTATTTTTATTTCTTTTTAATGATATTTGTTGGGCACTTCCTATGACTAAGCTCCTTGTGGGCAGAGAATGTGTCTACCAACTCTGTTATTTTGTAGTTCCCCAAGCATGTGATCGATTGATTGCCAAGGACTGTACTAAGTTAAGTGCTGGAGTAGATATAAAATCACTAGGTTGGACATATAGTCCCTGTCCCACATGCGACTCACAGTCTAAGTAGGAAGGAATAGGATTTAATCCCCATTTTCACAAATCAGGTAACTGATACCCAGAGAAATTAATCTACTTGCCCAAGGTCACACCACAAGCAAGGGACAAAGCTAGGATTAGAACACAGGCCCTCTGAATACCAGACCTGTGCTGTTTCCACCAGGCCATGCCACTTCCCAATATATTACTCTTCTATAATTGATTCAGTATACAATTCTGGTTAAATTTCATAAAAATAGGGTGTCTGACCTTGGTTTAAGAATCAATTCCCCATTTATAACATTGTTCTGTTAACATTTTAATTTAAGACACAGATTTCAGGAACCATTTGTGTCGTAAGTCTAATGACTGCCTGTAGGAAGATGACAGGAAGGGCATGGAGTAAAATTGGTTGGGGGAATTTTAATTTGGAAAAAGTGCCTGGTACAATACTATGCAACCAATGGATGTCCAATAAATTCTTTCTGACTGACAGATAATGACCAACTGACTGATCTTTCCTATGTTTTTCCCAATATAAGCAAAATTCCTGTAATGAGAAATTATTTTGCAAATCAGTTTCCGATGTGCAGTGAATGCATCCAAAAAATGAGGGACGAAAGATAGAAGTATAGTCTTAGACTCAGCTAAATGTGAGTCCCTTTTTATAAGTGCTTTATTCTACAGTCTCCTCATCAAATTACTAATGATGCTCGTGTATGCCATTATTTTACTATTTCTTGATTCCAGGAGATAATCGGAGTACTGTGTTGACCTTTCTAAGGCAGTAGATAATTTTACTGCTCCGATTTGTAATATGTTGAGAGAATGTACTGATTCTTAGTGGAGATTACACTTTCCCAGAATAAAGACAATATGTTACTAGGGGACAGGACTTGCTGGAAGCAATGAGGAATTTCCACCCATTTGGAAAGTGAAAGATATTTTCCCCCTTCTTTTCTCTTCCCTCAATTAATTAATCAATAGTATTGTTTGAATACTTTGTGCAAAACATTCTCTAGGCTTCTGAGTACAGTAATTTAGTAGACATGATTCCTGCCCTCAGGAGCTTCCAATCTAGTGGATTAGATAGACAATAAAATGTATTACTCATAAATTGAAGTAACCAGAATATATGAGATATCAGCTTTAGGTGACTTGGAAAGTTATGACTATTCAAGTGCTGAATTGGGGAATATAAAATAGGAAGATTAGAAATGAATCAAGGGAGGCTTCCTGGAGGAGATGTGATTTCAGCAGAGTTTTAACAATAGGATGACCTATGATCTGTTGGATATGAAGGAAGAGATATTTTTAGGCGACAGGAAAGGTGTGAGCTAGAAGCTGGTGGTAAAAGAGATAAGAACAAGGCACAGCAAATGACTTAGCTAGAGAGGATGGAAGAGTGTGAGCTAGCTTGTACTGGGAGAAGCACAGTGGGCAAATAGAAAAATATCTTACAGATTGTGTTAAAACCAACTGTCAGGGAATTTACCTTAACAAAGAGAGGAATGAGTGACCCCTGGAGGTTTTTAAGGAGTGAGGAGACAACCAAAATATTATTTTAGATCTAATAATAGTGGTATTTGTTAAAGGCTTACTATTCATTCACAATAGTATTTATTGAGCGCTTACTATGTGCAGAGCACTGTACTGAGCACTTGGAATGTATAATTTGGCAACAGATAGAGACAATCCCTGCCCAAAGATGGATTTACAGTCTAATTGGGGGAGGCAGATGGACAAAAACAAGACAACATAATCATGATAAACAGAATCAAAGGGATGTAAACCTTATTAACAAAATAAATAGGGTAATAAAAATATGTACAAATGAGCACAGTGCTCATGACCACAGTGCTGAGGGGAGGAGAATGAAGAGGGGGAGGAGCAGAGGGAAAGGGGGCTTAGCTGAGGGGAGGAGAAGGGGGGAAGGCAGAGGGAGCAGAGGGTGGAGGGGGAGCAGAGGGTGGAGGGGAGCAGAGAGGGAGCAGAGGGAGCAGAGGGAAAAGGGGAAGCTCATTCTGGGAAGGCCTCTGGGAGGAGGTGAGCTCCCAGTAAGGCTTTGAAGAGGGGAAGAGAGTTAGTTTGGCAGAGGTGAGGAGGGAAGGCATTCCAAGACAGCAGTAGGATGTGAATCAGAGGTCGACAGCGGGATAGGCATGAATGGGGGACAGTGAGGAGGTGAGTGGCAGAGGAGCGGAGTGTATGAGGTGGGCAGTAGAAAGAGAGAAGGGAGGTGAGGTAGGAGGAGGCAAGGTGACGGAGAGCCTTGAAGTCCAGAGTGAAGAGTTTCTGTTTCGTGTGGAGGTTGATAGGCAACCACTGGAGGTTTTTAAAGAGGGAGGTGACATGCCCAGAGCGTTTCTGCAGGAAGATGATCCGGGCAGCGGAATGAAGAATAGACTGGAGTGTGGAGAGACAGGAAGAAGGGAGATCAGAGAGAAGGCTGACACAATAATCCAGCCAGGATATTATGAGAACGCTGGGATATTTATGTGCTGAGCACTGTAAAGGGTAGTTACAATATAATAAAATGGGACACAGTCTCCATCCCACATGGGGCTCAAGGTCTAAGTAGGGAAGGGAGATCAGAGAGAAGGCTGACACAATAATCCAGCCAGGATATTATGAGAACGCTGGGATATTTATGTGCTGAGCACTGTAAAGGGTAGTTACAATATAATAAAATGGGACACAGTCTCCATCCCACATGGGGCTCAAGGTCTAAGTAGGAGGGAGAACAGATATTTAATCCCCATTAACTCTGGACAACAGAGTGATGTATGGACTAGAGAGGAGAGAGATTGGAGGCAAATAATTGATTAATCACTCAATAGTATCTGTTGAGGGCTTACTCTATGCTGAGCACTGTACTTTTTTAGCTCTTGTAGAGTACAGTAGCTAATAGATACAATCCATGACCTTGAGAAGCTTACAATCTAGGAGGGAAGTTGAACAATAAAATAGGATACAGATAGAGAGGAGCAAGGATGTGATTAAAGTGCTACCAGAGGGAGTACTCTAATGTTTAATGGTGGGAGGAACTCTATGCGTAGGTGAAATTTAGTGCCACTGCCTTAGGGGATAGGGAAATGAGAGGTTATCAGGAGAGGTGGAAGGGAGGAGGAATATAGTGTGGAGAAAATAGGTTAGCCAGGGTAACCCAGGCTTCTGGGTGGAGCTTTGATATTAGTAGGGCTTTGAAGATGAGGAGAATTGAGGGAGGGAGGATGTGAGCAAGGGGTTGACAGAGTGAAAAGAGACTTAAAGACAATTAGGTTGGACAAGCGAAGCATGTGGACTGTCCTCTGCACTCAGTAAGCCCTCGATTCTATTTATTGCTATTGTTTTTGTCTGTCCGTCTCCCCCGATTAGACTGTAAGCCCATGAAAGGGCAGGGACTGTCTCTATCTGTTACCGATTTGTACATTCCAAGCGCTTAGTGCAGTGCTCTGCACATAGTAAGTGCTCAATAAATACTGTTGAATGAATAAGCGCTCAATAAATATGATTGAATGAATGAATGACTGGATTATGATGGGAGCAGAAGTGGCATATAGCAAAGGTATAAAATTTATGCCCTTTCTATAGAAATGATCAAGAAGCATGGACGAAACCAGAGAAACTAACAACATACTGCAACCAAAGAATTAAATCTTCCAGGTAAGAGTGGACTGTGTTGAGCAATATAACCTAGTTTCTACATGAGAACTGAAACTCCAAGCTCCAAAAGCATTGTTGGGGAGAGGGGAAAGAATTCAAATGAAATATAACAGATGCTGAGTGAAACACATATTTTAAGAGTGGTATTTTAGGAGATTAGATCTGTAAAGGTTGCCATGATGTCCAAGCTCTTGCATGGCTGTGAGTCTGAACAGACTACAAATGACACATCAAGGTGACAGCAGAGGTTCACTAGTGTCACCTATGAACCATACCATCAAATGGCATGACAACATTACTAACAACTGACTAAAGCTCAGTGGGTTCACTGGTACTGAAGCAATACTCAGCAATACAGCCCCACCTTACAGGTCATCTGACAAAAAAAGGATGACAACAGTTGCTGTATGGGGAATGGAAAGGGAATACAGAGTGAGGGAACAGTGTACACTGCAGAAAGATGTTGTAAACGGTAGCCTCAAGCAATGTAACAGAACAGTAATAGGCTGTTGTGAGTCCCCTGCAATGGATGGACCAGTCTTGAAGACAACAATCATTAGAAGGATTGCTTTTCTTGAGCATAGGCTTTGCAAATATCAGGACCACAAGGCAGGCTTGAAAACAAAGACAAGTTCCTAATGGACCAAGCCCATAGTACGGGAATCCGTCTTCAATCAGTCAATCAATCATATTTTTTGAGCACTTACTGTGTGGAGAGCATTGTACTAAGTACTTGGGAGAGCACAATATAACAGAGGTAGTAGATATTTTCCCTGTCCACAATAATTACAGTCTAGAGAACAAGCTTACAGACTCTTACGGGCGAACAATGTGGCAGAAGGTGATTGTCCCTGATCAGTCTTTTCAGTCACATTGAAAGTCCATAGAACTTCACCTAAGTCAGGAGCAAAATCTGTTGCAATGAATAACTGTTAGTTTTGTGTGTTCTCTAGGAAATCTATTATATGTGCTCTCTGAACCACTTAGTACAGTGCTCTGCACACAGTAAGTGCACAGGAAATGCCACTGATTGACTGAATGTCTGGAACCCATGTTTTCCCCACATGTTTTGGATAGAATGCTTATGAATACCTTAAACAAACCTCTCATTTTTAGCACTAATGCCCCAAAGCACTATTGATCTAGGTCAATATGTCATTCATCTCTACTCTATATTTACTATATTTTTGTTATATTTCTAACCCTGACAGAACATTTCCTCCAATCCTCTGTTAGTCCTCAATATGATCATAATCTGAGCCAGTGTGGTTAGTGGATATTACAGAGTAGGATTTTTATTCCAGCTTGACCAATAGCCTGCTTTGTGACTTTGGAGAGGTTACCTAAACTCTTTGTGTCTCAGTTTCATCATCTGGGCATCAATCAATCAACTACATTTATTGAATGCTTACTGGGGATGTAGAATTTAATAGAGTTGGTAGAAATGGTCACACAGAGAGTGGGAGGCAGAGAAGGAGTCAGCAAAAAAGCCTGAGGAGTGGCTAGTGAGAGGAAAACCAAAAGAATATAGTGTTAGTGAATTCAACATTAGATAATAGAGTTTGTAGATGTAATCCCTGCTTATGAGGAATTTAAATTCTACATGTGGAGACATACAAAAAATAAATTACAGATAGGGAAAATGGTATAGTAAAAGATATTTATGAAAGTAAATATCTTGACTCTGCCACTTGTCTGCTCTATGACCGTGGGCAGGTTACTTCACTTCTCTGTGCCTCAGTTACCTCATCTGTAAAATGGGGATTGAGACAGTGAGCTCCACGTGGGACAGTAACTATGCCCAAACCAAGTTGTTGTATCCACCCCGACATTTAGTACAGTGCCTGGTTGTGGGTCTGGGATGAGTATCAAAGTGCTAAAGGGAGGAGAAGCAGAATGGCTCAGTGGAAAGAGCACGGGCTTGGGAGTCAGAGGTCATGGGTTCTAATCCCGGCTCCACTGCTTGTCAGCTGTGTGACTTTGGGCAAGTTACTTAACTTCTCTATGCCTCAGTTACCTCATCTGTAAAATGAGGATTAAGACTGTGAGTCCCACGTGGGACAACCTGATCACCTAGTATCCCCCCCAGTGCTTAGAACAGTGCTTCGCAGAGAGTAAGCACTTAATACCACCATTATTATACTGAACTAAATGCATAAGGAAAGGTGGATAGAAGAAATAAGAAATGTCAGGGAAGGCCTCTTGAAGGGTATGTGATTTTTTAAGAGGGTTTTGAAGGTGGAAAGTGACAGAACATTGGAGATGAAAAGGGAAGGAGTTCCAGGGAGAACGTGACTATGGGATCAGTGGCAGTACAGACAAGATCGAGGTGAAAAAAGGAGGTTGGCTTTAGAGGAACAGAGTATGAAGACTGTGTTTTAGCAGAGGTGGAGGGAGAGAGCAGAATGACTGGCTTAAAATCAATGGAAAGGAGTTTCTGTTTGATGCAGAGGTGGTTGGGCAACCACTGGAATTGTTTGAGGAATGGAGAGGTATGGACTGAATGATTTTTCAGAAAAATGATACAGGTGGCGAGTAAAATATGGACTAGAGAGGGAAGAGATAGGACGCAGGGAGGCAAGTGAGGAAGCTAATGCAGTAAAGTGGGAAATAAATGCTTGGATCCATGTGATAACAGTTTGGATGGAGAGGAAAGGGTGGGTTCTATGGATGTTGTGGAAGTATAGAACAGACAGTGCAAAATGACAAATTTAACGTGGGGTTGAATGAGAGATTGTGAAGGATAAATGTCAAGATGACAGGTTGTGGGAAAGGGAGGTTTGTCTCACTGTAGTCTACAGTGAGAGGAAAGTAAGGAAGAGGACAAGGTTTGGGTGGAAAGATGAGGAGTTATGTTTAGGGCATGTTAGGTTAAGGCAGGAGGAAATGCTTGACCACAGAGTAGAGAGATCAGGGGTGGAGAGGAAGAATTTGGGATCATCAGTATAGAGATTGTGGTTGAAGCCATAGGAATGAATGTGTTCTCCAAGGGAGCTGGTGTTGATGGAGAACAGAAGGGGATGCAGAACTGAGTCCTAAGGAACTCACACAGTTAGAGGGTGAGAGTCAGAGAAGGAATTGGCAAAAAAGCCTGAGGAGTGCCTAGTAAGAGAGGAGAAGAACCAAAAGAGAACAGTGTTAGTGAAGCCAATATTTGATAATATTTTCAGGAAAATGGGTGGTGTCAAAGGCAGTGGGAATAAAAATACTAAACTCACAGGGATATTGTGTAGAAGACATAAAACTTACGTGTTAATACTTTGTAAAAAACTATTATAACAAAGCATTATTTCATCAAAGATATTTTGAAAATTTAATTGGTTCTCCTACAATGGGAGAGTTGTCTTTATGATATATGTAATGTTACAGAAAACTCAATTATAATTCTCATACCTTTTCTGACTCCACACATATTATTAAAATGTAACTTGCCAACATCATAAGTTGTGATGAAGCAGACATGTTGTGGGAAGAATGTTCATTCATTCATTCATTCAATAGTATTTATTGAGCGCTTACTATGTGCAGAGCACTATACTAAGCGCTTGGGATGAACAGGTCGGCAACAGATAGAGACAGTCCCTGCCGTTTGACGGGCTTACAGTCTAATCGGGGGAGACGGACAGACAAGAACAATGGCACTAAACAGCGTCAAGGGGAAGAACATCTCGTAAAAACAATGGCGACTAAATAGAATCAAGGCGATGTACAATTCATTAACAAAATAAATAGGGTAACGAAAATATATACAGTTGAGCGGACGAGTACAGTGCTGTGGGGATGGGAAGGGAGAGGTGGAGGAGCAGAGGGAAAAGGGGAAAATGAGGCTTTAGCTGCGGAGAGGTAAAGGGGGGATGGCAGAGGGAGTAGAGGGGGAAGAGGAGCTCAGTCTGGGAAGGCCTCTTGGAGGAGGTGATTTTTAAGTAAGGTTTTGAAGAGGGAAAGAGAATCAGTTTGGCGGAGGTGAGGAGGGAGGGCGTTCCAGGACCGCGGGAGGACGTGACCCAGGGGTCGACGGCGGGATAGGCGAGACCGAGGGACGGTGAGGAGGTGGGCGGCAGAGGAGCGGAGCGTGAGGGGTGGGCGGTAGAAAGAGAGAAGGGAGGAGAAGTAGGAAGGGGCAAGGTGATGGAGAGCCTTGAAGCCTAGAGTGAGGAGTTTTTGTTTGGAGCGGAGGTTGATAGGCAACCACTGGAGTTGTTTAAGAAGGGGAGTGACATGCCCAGATCGTTTCTGCAGGAAGATGAGCCGGGCAGCGGAGTGAAGAATAGACCAGAGCGGGGCGAGAGAGGAGGAAGGGAGGTCAGAGAGAAGGCTGACACAGTAGTCTAGCCGGGATATAACGAGAGCCCGTAATAGTAAGGTAGCCGTTTGGGTGGAGAGGAAAGGGCGGATCTTGGCGATATTGTAGAGGTGAAACCGGCAGGTCTTGGTAACGGATAGGATGTGTGGGGTGAACGAGAGGGACGAGTCAAGGATGACACCGAGATTGCGGGCCTGCGGGACGGGAAGGATGGTCGTGCCATCCACGGTGATGGAGAAGTCTGGGAGCGGACCAGGCTTGGGAGGGAAGATGAGGAGCTCAGTCTTGCTCATGTTGAGTTTTAGGTGGCGGGCCGACATCCAGGTGGAGACGTCCCGGAGGCAGGAGGAGATGCGAGCCTGAAGGGAGGGGGAGAGGACAGGGGCGGAGATGTAGATCTGCGTGTCATCTGCGTAGAGATGGTAGTCAAAGCCGTGAGAGCGGATGAGTTCACCGAGGGAGTGAGTGTAAATGGAGAACAGAAGAGGGCCAAGAACTGACCCTTGAGGAACTCCAACAGTTAAAGGATGGGAGGGGGAGGAGGCTCCAGCGTAGGAGACCGAGAATGATCGGCCAGAGAGGTAAGAGGAGAACCAGGAGAGGACAGAGTCCGTGAAGCCAAGGTGAGATAAGGTATGGAGGAGGAGGGGATGGTCAACAGTGTCAAAGGCAGCAGAGAGAAAAAGCAATATTCTAACAAAAGGAAAAATTGTAAGAATCTCACTACCCTCTATGACTGGTCCTAGCCTTTGCTAAGTACTGCATTAGGATAAGGAAAACTCCCTGGATAAATGCTTCCTAATGAATATAGGAAAGGAGGCATGTATCAAAGTAACAGAATATATGTGTGCACATAATTCAGCTTCAAGTTTTCCCTCGGGGAGCCTCAGCATTTACCAATATTTTTTCCCCCCACTGCTATTTTAATGGACTGAAAAGAAGTCACTAAGCTACCACCTCAGGATGTGGTAAGCCTCTCCTGATGAATTCTTAAGGGATGCTATAGGACAAGGGTACTGTTAACAAGATTTCTGGTTTTAGAATCCTTCAGTGCAGTATATGATGGTCCTTTTGCATTAAAAAAAAATGAAGGGGCTTTTGCTAAAAATTTATAAATTTTAAGTAACTACAATGTGTTTAAAGATTGTTCTCCCAGATGAGGTCAGTGACACAGTGGCAGTATTATCACAAAATGAAATCTAATCACTATCTCATAAGGAACATAGCACTTAGGAACTTAACAGTATGGTGGCCAACAAAATGTGGTATGTATATTTTAAAGTAATCATACCAGTCAAATTAATTTTGTCACAGAACAAATGCCAAATCACTTTTTCTAAGCCATCTGAGCAGATGGGTAATATCTTAGCAACTGAAGAATGTGAGAGGTTATTTTCCTCAAACGTTTCCTATCACTAAACTTCTTTCTGACCTTCAGCTTCAGTGCCTCGGTAGGTTTTATAGGTAGTCCAAAGACAAGACAATTTGTCAGGAGTACATGAAGAGACCAGTTCTGAAAATCTAACTTAGAGCCTGGATTTTCATCTTTGCCTTAATGAACTACCAAAGCAAATCAGGGACTGTAACTTAATTGGCTATATATGGGGAACTGGGGAAACCCAGTATGTGGTTTTAGGGAAGTCATGTCACTAGAAGCATTTCAACCTATTGCTTGAAATATTTCAATATTAATGAAATATTAATGTTTCCTCACTGTGCCTAGAATACTGAAAACTTTAAGTATTATAGCCTGGAATATGGATGGAAATATTTCTAGGAAATTATTTTTTTCCTCAGTCTTTTCTAGGAAGGTAAGTGTGTAGATATTAATTGGCCTGAAAACACAGCTTGACATCCAGAACAAGGTTTACATTTGAAGGTCCCAGATGAAAGTAGGGTCAGAATTGTTCAGAATTCAGAATTTAGAACCTTACTTTCATCCTGTATACCAACACAGCTGGTCTTTTTTCAATGTATTCTTTCTTTTTAGTTTGGAACACTTACTGTCTTTCTGAACTCCCTGAATGAATCACACAACTAAGCTGAGATGCTTTTGCTCTCAAAACTATATGCTTGATATCAGGGACATGAAATTGGTAAGCCTGGATGTCATGATTGTATATATCTATTAGGACTTTCTGAACTTCGGTTAAACGAAAATCTTACATGAGCTCAATATTTACAGGATGGAAATACTAAGGTTCAGTCTGAGTATGAATCACTTATGCTTTTTCTAAGAGACTGTGAAGATAAATCTTTCCATCTACTGAGTGGTTTAGGGAAATATTTTAGTTCAATTTGGATGAAGATTCAAGACTTTCTCAGAGGCTGCTTACTTGAAGTCAGTAAAGATTCAAATGATTAGACTGCATTATGAACTGAATTTGATTGGGCAAGCTAAATTGGCCTAACAATAATAATAGTAGTTTTGTTACGTTTACTATGTGTCAAACACTGTTGTAAGTGTTGGGTAGGTCCAACTGATCAAGTTGGACACAGACCCTGTCCCACATGGGGCTCACAGTCTTATTCCCCATTTTACACATGAGTTAACTGAGACTTATCCAAGATAACACAGCAGTTAAATGGTGGAGCTGGAATTAGAATCCTGTTACTTCTTACTCCCAGTCCCATGTTCTGTTCAATAGGCCATGCTATTTCCCCATATATCCATCTATCCTAAATATCCAAAAGTCAATTTTTTTTAAATTTTAAAGAATGATAACATCTTCAATTGTTTAGATTATTTTAGATTAGAACTTTTTCAGACATTACTAGAAGACGCATGCTAAAAACATTATAAATTTGCTCCAATAGTACCAAGAACTAGAAGATATTATTTCCCTTATGTTTATAGGCAGTATGCAAGAAAAATGAGAATTTGATTTCCCTCCTGTATTATGAGAACATTATTTTAATAGTCATGAATTACTAATTCCTTTTCCCATGAGAAAGAATACTGAACAGTCATTTTCCCAGCCCACATTAAAAGTACATTTCATTTTGAAATGTAATGTGAATTATAAGTGAAAATTTTAAAATGGAGCCGGCACAGATTTATCATGCACCTGGTATTGGCAGGAAGAAATTGGAGGTAGATGACTCAGGTTGAACACATGCCTGTGTTAAAAGGCAAGTTTCCATTCTTGAAATGAGAACAATCCAGGCATATTCTAAAGTGGGGTTTTAAGTTAATTCTGTTTAAGACTGATAAAGTCAATCCTTGTTAAATATATAAGAAGAAGAAAAGAAACTCTTGAGGTTGTTTGAATCTCCCGGCCCCTAAACAAAAGTTATCTAAAAATGTGTTCATTTAAAAGAGCATTTCATTTGTCTGCTTAATGTCTGGGGTGGTTTAATTCACAAATTTGTGGTTTAATTCACAAATTTTGGTTTAGAAATAACAAACTATGACTGCAAAATGACACCTTTCAAAATAATTTGAAGAATTACAAAAATTGGTGATTGAAGGAACATTAAACAAGGGAACTATTGTATACTTGGATTGGTTTTGGCCCTTAATTTGTTGACTCAGAAAATGTTACTAATACTGAAAGTAATAAATTCGATTACAAAATCTCTCATAATTCACATATCTTTCTATAACAAGTGGGTCATCAGAATAAAAGATTGATTTAAAAACGGTCATCAATATTTATTATGTATATATGCATACCATGCATTAAATATTGGCATATTGATACTAATACTAAGTTTATCCAGGTAAATCAAATTCCCTCTCCTCATAAAACTTATCTTTCATGATAGACACCGCCATATACTCAAAACAGAACTGCAACAGAAATTAGATACAATTCACCTATTCCCTCAACAGACTGTTTAAAGACTTGTAGGCTACTTAAAATACCTGATGATAAAGGAAGCTAAAAAATGGGAAAAGAGCAACTCTGTATTACCATGTTAAGCTTGCAAAGGCAATAGACATTCAGTTTGGAATGACATATGGCAGCTTTCCAGATGTTTCCTCTTGTCCTAACCCTTGTTTAGGTCTACGTCTTCATTCAATTGTATTTATTTATTGAACACTTACTGTGTGCACAGCATTGTATTAAGCATTTGGGAAGTACAATTCAGCAAGAGACAATCACTGCCCACAGTGGGCTCACAGTCTAGAGAAGGGAGACAGACATCAAAGCAACTAAACAGGTAATATCTGCAATACAAACACTGCAGTTAAACCTGTAGGTAGAAAAGACAGAACAGAGGAGAACTTTGAGGGACATTTCTTTCACAGTACTCCAGATGAGGGGAGCTTGATGAGAGGGAGAAGACCCAGCACAGAAAACAGAAAAGGAGTGGAGTGACAGATGGGGAGTATGCCTCCAATTCTCTTATTGATCCCCTCCAATGTGGCTTCCACCCTCTTCACTCCACAGAAACTGCCCTCTATAAGGCAGTGATCTCTTTCTTGCCAAATGCAAAGTCCTCTACTCCATCTTAAACCTCCTCGACCTCTCAGCTTACTTTGATGCTGTAGACCACTCCCTTCTCTTGGAAGCATTATGATAATAATAATAATAATGATGGTATTTACTAAGCACTATGTGCCAAGCACTGTTCTAAGTACTAGGGTAGATACATGGCAATCAGGTTGTCCCACATGGGGCTCACAGTCTTAATCCCCATTTTACAGATGAGGCAACTGAGGCCCAGAGAAGTTAAGTGACTTGCCCAAAGTCACACAGCTGACAAGTTGGGGAGCTGGGATTAGAACCCACACATTTTGACTCCCAAGCCCATGCTCCTTCCGCTCAGCCACTCTGCTTCACATTATCTAACCTTGGCTTACTGACACTGTCCTCCCCTGGTTCTTCTATCTCCCTGGTCATTCTTTCTCAGTTTCTTTCACTGGCGCCTCCCCTGTCTCCCACCCTCTAAATATGGGAGTCCACCAAGTCTCAGTTCTGGGTCTCCTTTCAACCTCCATCTCCACTCAGTCACTTGGAGAACTCATTTGCTCTACAAAACATAATCGGTGAAATCTTTTAGGATGATCCTATAATGGGGCATTTTATGGTGCCTCCTGCTTTGGTGTTTATGTAATTTATATTTCAAGGTCACCTGACCTCAAATCAGGGGAAGGGCCTGGGGAAGAAGGAATTGGAACGACTCCTGTCAGAGGCAGAGGGAACAGAGACTCTGTGGGGACATGTGTGTATTAAGGGGATGGGGCTGGCCCACAGAGCATATGCCCTGCTATGAGACCTCTTCCCCAGAACTGATCCCTGAGTCAGAGTCAAAGGAGATGGAGTCTGCTGGGGGCACACTGGATTGTGGGGGTGTGCTGGGGAGTGTACACCCTGCTTCTTGACCTCTTCCTCAAAGTCAAGAGGGGATGGAGTCTGTCTGAAGATATGTATGGATTGTGAAGGTGGTCTGGGGAGTGTACATCCTGTGGCTAGACCACTTCTCCAGAGGTGATTCCCATAATCTGTGGTATAAATCCACAAGTGAGGACTGAACTGCGTCAGTTTTGTTGCCGCAGACTTGTGCTGGGACAATGCCACTCTTAGGGCTCCAGAACAGCAGGTGTTCCATGAGCCACTGTTGTTGCAGACAGGTGCAGGGCCACCGCCATTCTCGGGGCTCCAGGAGGAGAGAGTTTCCATGACCCTCCAACTCCACGGACTCATTCAGGGGCACTGCTGCTCTCAGGGTTGCAGATTTTACTGGTTTTAACTGGTTTTAGCCCATTTTAGAAAAGGGAATAGATTAACTCCTTTTTTCCTCTCCTCCCCTTCTCAACATCTTCTTTCCTTTCTTCCCCTCCTTAACCGATCTATATCCTATTTCTATCTCCTTCCTCTTCTCTACATCTCCCATCAGCCTCAACACTGTAATGTTCAGAAATAGGGAGAGGATGGAGAGGGTAAGGGAAAGAAGAGATTCTCTCTGAATAATAGGACTTGAAACTGTCACTAGCTTTGACTGAGATTTTCTTACACGAATAGTGATATGGGGAGTGAAATGGGGTGCCCATAGTGATACATAGTATTAGAAGCAGAAAACCCAAATCCTGAGATGGCAGTACAAGAGTAAATGCCAACACTCAATAAAGGAGGCACAGTGGTTTTTCAGAAAAATCAAGGGATTGGAGTAAGGAAATTTTGTTATTGGTCCCAGTCTGCTACTCTCAAATTGGGTGATCTTGGTCAAGTCACTTAGCCCTGTTGATTGGATTACTGCTTTCCCTGCATCTAGGACTATGAGCCACTGGTATTGACTCCAATGCTTAGCACAGTATTTGGCATATGTAGGTGCTTTTATGTACCATAATTACTATTATTCTATTGGTACCATAGCTATGGCCATAATTCTAGCAAGAATGCCTGATTCCCTCTTCTCTGATAGCTTTGCAATGCATTGCTGATTCCTGTGCTAGATGACATTTCAAAATTCATTTTAGCTTTATAATTCTAGAATACAAAAAATAAAAATAAAAAAGACAAAAACTCACGTCTTAAAAATAGGCTTGTGGTTCAATACAATACTCAAGGGGCTGGTGAAGCTTTAAGCTTCAGTCAAAGAATCATGCCATCATAGGCACATAGGTGATAATCCTCTCAATGCAATTCTGAGGCATTTGCACCAAAGCCACATTCAGTTTTTATTGCCTCAGCAGCACAGAACAGAGACAAATTGGAAGGCGTTCAGAGAAAAGAAGCAAAAATGACTAAGGAAATAGATCAACTGACATAAGGAAAGATGAAAAGATGAATAGCTTGGCTAAGTGACAACTAACAGGGGAACATTCCAATATTCTAAAACTTGGTTAACAACCAGGGAAGAGAAGGGATTATTTAGTTGGATATTAAGAGCACAAGGAAGAATATAAGAAAAAAATGTTAGTAGAATATCAGTAAAATGTCTTGCCTTAGACTGTCAGAATAAGTAATTATGGTTTTGGTAGTTATTTACAAAGTAGAGTCCATTGGGATTAGAATTTCTGTGGCGAAACCAATTCAGTACCAGACCCCAACATATATTATCTTGGGAAATGGGTCTTCCACCACTGTTGTCCCTAAATAGCTGCAAACTTTGAAGGGAGATAAATTTCAGAAAAGCAATTTCAATATTGAAATAACACAGAAAACCATACACCACTCCTCTTCCATTTTGCTGTCACCCAGGAACAGAGGAATACAAGTCACTTTTATAGGCAACCCAGTTATTCCTTCTATATACGGCCATGAAATGCTGCAGGATTTGATGTTGCATTTCTTACCTAGTACAAGAAGGCTTTTAGTCTGAAAAGTTTTCATTGGACAACTCTCCTTGACACCAAAACCTTAGAAAGTTGGAATTTTGAACTCAATTCTGTTCCACAATACTCGCTGCTTTTTTGGTATTTATGGTGTGAAACACTTTTAAATCTTTAGATTTGATACAAAAGCCTATTTTAATCATATGAGTAATTAGATCAACACGAGCAAATGGTCTGGATTGCTCAGACTAAAAGATAAATTTAGTCTCAATTACTGAAATTATTTTTTACCCTGAAATATACAGATGACTTAGTCCAAAAAAAATAGTAGTTAGTCTCAATAGACAATTGATAATAATGGACTGTCACTGTTTATGTGAGCCCCATGTGTCCAGCCTGATAAATTTTGTGTCTATCCCAATTCTCAGAACAGTGCTTGACACATAGTAAGTGCTTAACAAATACCATTAAAAACAAAATAAAATTGAAGCAAAGTGGAGAGAAGAGAAGGAAAAGTAATTGAGCAGGTCTGATTTATCCCAGGCTAGGTCCCTACACTGATCAAATATATAAGATAATTTTTCAGTGTTCCATTATTTCTGTCTGTGAAGATGGAC
Organism: Ornithorhynchus anatinus; assembly: GCF_004115215.2. NCBI lineage: Eukaryota > Metazoa > Chordata > Mammalia > Monotremata > Ornithorhynchidae > Ornithorhynchus > Ornithorhynchus anatinus. The sequence continues at coordinate 117,273,693 of NC_041729.1, forward strand.
CTTGAGCTGACCCTCTTTGGGGTGAAGCCATGTTGAAGTGACATCTCACCTGACATCCAGAGCCCCTCGCCCTACCTGTGAAGCAAGTACATCTTGCATCCCATTGGACCTCTTCCTATCTCCTACTCCAGCCCATTACACTATCCCAGCAACAGTTTGCATGCAAGCTGCCATCTGAACTTGTGGTCTTTCTCCTGTCACTGTGGTTCCTCTCATGCTGAGGCAGCCAGTAATTGGATCCTCCTGGTGAAACTTAGGCTTTAGAACTTTCTTGTCTCACTACTACCATTCTCAGCACCTCTCCTGCTTAAAGCTCATGCCTCCCGGGACTATTGGAGTCCTGGGGACAGGTTCCATTCAGGGCAGAAGGAGGACTATGAGGGTAAGATCCTTGTGGGCAGGGAATGGGTTGCTTTGTACTTTTCAAAGGCTCAGCAAAGTGCTTTGAACCCAATGGGCACTCACTACCTCTATGACTACTCATCACCATCTTCAAATGCTGTCAAGTCATTTCCGATCCATAGCGACTCTATGGACTCCAGAACGTTCTATCGTCTGCAATTGCTGTTGTCATTCTGGTATGTATATCCACAGTTTTCTAGTAAAAACAAATACCGAAGTGGTTTACCATTCTGCATCGACGACTACTACTATTACTACTACTTATATTACTAATGCTACTACTCTTATTACTACTTAGAGAAGCAGCGTGGCTCAGTGGAAAGAGCCCGGGCTTGGGAGTCAGAGGTCATGGGTTCGAATCCCAGCTCTGCCACTTGTCAGCTGTGTGACTGTGGGCAAGTCACTTAACTTCTCTGTGCCTCAGTGACCTCATCTGTAAAATGAGGATTAAGACTGTGAGCCTCACGTGGGACAACCCGATCACCCTGTATCTCCCCCAGCACTTAGAACAGTGCTCTGCACATAGTAAACGCTTAGCAAATGCCAACATTATTATTACTAGTACTACTTCTCTTACTACTACTACCACACCGCTTCACTACACCTGTCCTGTTTCATTCTAGTTTCATTCTAGAGATGCAAGACAGGAAGGAAGTGGTGTTAGTAAGGTAATTTAAAAAAAGGCACTTGTGGCAGTGGAAATTATGGAACTAAAGAAGCAGCGTGGCTCAGTGGAAAGAGCCCGGGCTTGGGAGTCAGAGGTCATGGGTTCAAATCCCAGCTCTGCCACTTGTCAGCTGTGTGACTGTGGGCAAGTCACTTAACTTCTCTGTGCCTCAGTTCCCTTGTCTGTAAAATGGGGATTAAGACTGTGAGCCCCACGTGGGACAACCTGATTCCCCTGTGTCTACCCCAGCACTTAGAACAGTGCTCTGCACATAGTAAGCGCTTAACAAACACCAACATTAACTAGCCCAGAACATTGAAAGAATATTTTAGGGATAGGGGCAAGTAGCAGACAAGCATGAAAAGTCCCCATGCCTAACCTTCCTTCTCTCGATTCACAAATACATACTGTCCATTCTGCCCTCTCCTCTGAACTCAACTCCCTTGTTGTCCTTTCCTTCCATTATTCTTGTACTAGCTACCTGCAGCACTGGATCACCTCCACAGTATATTTCCTAAACTCTTTTGCACAAGCTTCACCGTAGTGATGGCAGAAATCCAGACACCAGGCACACCTCATCCAATGCACACACATCCTCACCTGTTTTAACTCTGGCCTCTCCTCCACCCAGATACTTCACTATCCTATGCCCACTGTATATGCCAGATGCTCAGACTTTAAACCCCCTCCTCAAACCCCCTGCCTACTTCCTTCAACTCTTGCTCCTGAGGACCTTACCAACCACATCATCCATAAAATTTAAATGATCAGACATGGTATTCCTAAAATCTCCCCTAAATATCTCCATTCCCTCCCTACTGTCCCCTCTTGACTCTTTCATCCTGCCCAGCAGTATCTCAAGATATCTTTCTACTCCTCTCAAAATCTATCACCCCCACCTGCACCTCAAACCCATCCTCTTACACTTAGTTAAAACATTTATTGTCTTCTTTCTTGCCTACCTGACTGCCATCTTCAACTACTCACTTTTAAGTGGCCTTGGCCCACTTCTTTCAAGCCTGCCCATGGATCCCATTGTCCCATGACCCTTCCCAGTTAATGTCGATCTCCCTCCTACCATTCCTCCGAACAACTCAAGGAAGTTTTTTACATACTCTCACCACTTCCTCTCCTCAACCTCCTGACTCTGACTTCTGCCCCTTCAATTCTTGGCAAGTACCCTAAAATGACCTCCTTCTTGCCAAATCTAATGACCTCTACTCCATTCTAATCCTCCTTGACCTTAACACCTCTCTTTCAAACATAAACTTCAAACTATTAGCTTTACGGTACACAATCAGTTCTTCCCCTCTTATCTTTCCTCACTGATTCTTCTCATACTACAATCTAACCAAAACATTTGGCTCCTCTAACTCCAACCTACTCACTGTACCTCAATCTCATCTACCGAACCACCAACTCTTGCCCACAGCTTCTGTCTGGCCTGGAATTGCAAGCCCCTCATAACTGTCAGACCATCACTCTCCCCAACTTCAAAGCTCTACTAAAATCACATTTCCTCCAAAATCCCCATTCACTGATTAGGTCCTCATTTCTCCTATACACCCTCCCTTCTGTAACACTTTTGCCCTTAAGCACTTGATCTTCACCCCACGCACAGTCCCACAGCATTCATATACTTAGCCTTATAGTCTCCCATTTCCCTTAGTAATTCATTTTAATATCTGTAGCCCTCTCTCTCATTCAACCAACACATTCAATCCATCACTAAATCCTGAAGGTTCAATATTCACTACATCACTAAAATCCATTCTTTCCTCTCCACCAAAATGCTACCACGCTAATCGAAGCACTTTTCCTATCCCTCCTTGATTACTGTATCAGCCTCCTTGATGACCTCCCTGCCTCTAATCTCTCCTCACTACAGTCCATACTTCACTCTGTTGCTTGGATCATTTTTCTACAAAATAATTTAGGCCACATTTCTCCACTCCTCAAGGACTTCCAGTGGTTGTTTATCCACCTCCACATCAAACAGAAACGCCTTAACATGGGCTTTAAAGCACTGCCGCCTTGCCCCCTCCTACCTCACCTCGCTACTCTCCTACTATGACCCAGTCACTCCCGTAATGCAAGCCTTCTCACTGTATCTCAATCTCATCTATCTCACCACCAACCTCATGCTTATATCCTGCTTCTGGCCTGGAATACCCTTCTCTTCCTATCTGACAGACTGTTACTATATCCTCTTTAAAAACCTTATCAAAGGCACATCTCCTCCAAGATGCCTTCCCTCACTAAGCCCTCTTTTCCCCCTCTCCTACTACCTTCTGCGTTGCCTTGACCTGCTCCCTTTATTCGTTCCCCTTCCCAGCCCCACAGCACTTACATACATTCATATGTATCTGTACATATTTGTAATTTTATTTATTCATATTAATGTCGGTCTCCCCCGCATGACTGTAAGTTCACTGTGGGCGGGGAATGTGTCTCTTATATCGTTATACTGTACTCTCCCAAGGGTTTGGATGCAGGTGCAGACAAGGATCCCCAGAGTCTATAAGGTCAACCTACAAGGCCAACCTACTTATAATAATTTAAATATAATTTCATGACCCAGACTTGAGAACTGCATTTTACCAAGGTCTCAGTGTTCCTTTGGTTCTGTTAAATTCTATGAATACAGTGTTTGAAATGCTTTCAAATCTGACATTTTAACTGCTGTGATTATCCATCTGTTTATTCATCTGAGGAAAGATGACCCTCATGAGTAAAAGAGCTCTCAATTTTTAATTAGCAATGCATTCTTTTTTGGAATTCACTTTAATCTTAATTACAGTGAAATGTGAAATGTATTGAATATTGACAGATTATGAACTTTTCATGTTTTGATATTACTACATTAAAGTTCTTTTTCCTTTTCTGTAATAATGATGCTGACCTATGCAGCAAAAGAAGAATCAAAATGAATGTGATCAAACATTAAAAGTAAAGAAATTCAATTTTATGGAGAATAAAAGCATATTATAACATGCTCAGCTGTCACATGGCCCTTAGATCTCAGTGTGATTATTATTTTACTGTTTTTTTAAAGGTAACTTAAGACTTGATTCATAATATATTTCCTGCCATAATACCACTTTGCACAGGCATTTGTGATATTCAGAAGAAAGAAAATTGAAGTTGTCATGCTAAACACCATGTCAGAACTTCAATTAACTTGGGAAAATTGAGGGTCAGGTTGACTCCGTCTGTAATTGTTAGCGTACTTTGAATATTTCAGAGAATAACATTTTGGAAGTGTCATTCTGATATTTTATCTAACATATTTCCTTGGAGATTACCTTTTTTCAAAACACTGGGATTTAACTGCATATTAAACATATTTTCATGCTTATTTTGAAAATATGTATTTAAATTACCATTATTTGCCTTGCATAATATATAATAATTCAATTATCAAATAATGTTTTGATGTCACATTTTCCAATAAATATTCTCCTCAGAGCAGGTCTATTTTAATCATGTAAACTAAAATAATGATTTTGGTCTAAAATGCTAAATGGAAGGGAGAACTCATGTTTTGATAAGAATAAAAATAAATGGCATTAATAAGTCATCCAGAACAAAATATTTAAATAATTTTCCCTCATATTCCCTATCTTTAGTCATGATTTTCTCATATTTACTTCAAATTTTACTGAATGTAAATTAATCAAACATTAGTGAGATGATATACTTTGACAGTCATAGTGCTGATATGAAATATGGCAACTCTGGTAAAAAGAAAGCATGTTTTTGGACAGAATTTGAGATCTTTCATTAATGATATGTTTACAATAGCCTATTTGACAACATGTGGAGATTACTTATTTGCTGTCCCCTTAAAATTGGTTTGATTCAGAAATCCAGAATCTAAGTCCATTAATAATCACTTATTGAGCACTTACTCTTTGTAGGTCACTGGACCAAATACTTGAGAGCATACAACATAGTTAGTAGGCATAATCCCTGCCCTCAAGGAGTGCAAAGTTATTACATGATCATTTTTCTGTGTGAAACAAAGTATCTGTAAACATCACATCGTTGTAAATCAGGAGTATTAACTACCAGAATAGCTTACTAAGATAGGTTCTCATTTCCTTTCAAGAGCTTGTTTACCACAGTTTGTAATCTTCTTGTACAATTTAGAAGTTGTATATAGACAGATGGGCTGAAGAAGAATAGTAGTAAAGATATTTATTAAGCATTTACTGTGTGCAGAGCACTGTACTAAATACTGAGGGAGAATAAAGGGGTGGGAATTAGATATGGTTCCTGTCCCACATGGGACTCACATCTTTTCAAAGTCTTTTCCATTAATTTTCATTCCATTCATTCATTCCATTCATTTTCAGACATTTCCACCCTTGTGTTTTGACTTTTAGGAACACATCAATTACCTGAAGCCAATAATAACTTATTTTCATTCCTAGAACCCCCGAGTGCATCACTGCTAAAATCACCATTTCTGTTTGTTTTTTTGTTTCTTTGTTTTTATGGGTTTCTTTGTTTTTAAATGATATTTGTTAAGTCCTTACTTTGTGCCAAGCACCATATTAAGCACTGAGGTAGATACTATATAGTTAGATTGGACACAGTCCATCCTTTTTTTTAAATGGTATTCGTTAAGCACTTACTGTGTGTCAGGCACTGTACTAAGCATTGGATACAAGCTAATAAGGTTGGATATCGCCCTTTCCCACATAAATCTCACAATCTTAGTCCCTATTTTACAGCTGTGGTAACAGAGGCCCAGAGAAGTCTTGCCCAAGGACACACAGCAGGCAAGTGGTGGAGCTGGGAATAAAACCCAGGTCCTTTTGACTTCCTGGCCCATGCATTCTCCACTAGACCATGATGTTTCTTCACTTCACCCAAGATCCTCTCCACTGAAAATCACTTAGTGATTTCATCACTGTCTACATCAGATTATGACTGAATCTATACTAGACAAATGAACATCAGTTTGAGCCTAGTGGGAAGAGCATGGACCTGGGATTCAGAGGACCTGGGTTCTAATCCTGACTCTGCCACTTGTCTGCTGTGTAACCTTGGGCAGTCACTTCACTTCTCTGTGTCTCAGTTATCTCATCTATAAAGTGGAGATTAAGACTGTGAGCCTTATGTGCGACAGGGACTGAGTCCAACCAATTATTTTGTATCTACCCCAACACTTAGTATAGTGCCTGGCACATAGTAAACACTTAAATAATATTTATTATTATTATTAATAAATTTTGAAGGATCCACATATGTCTTAATGGCCGATTCAGTACTCAACTACCAATAAACAATTTGCTAATGTAAATGTTTTGTTGCTCTTCAGGATAGAGTCTCTTTGTATCAAGAATGTCAAATGACTCTCTGTCCTCAGATGTCAGAATCAAGAACTGAATGAAGGAATGACTCTTGTGATAATGGATAATGCAACACTATTCACAACTTCTTGCCACTAACATATGTTCTCACAATTCATATATAAGGAGTTCAAGGCAAATGTTGAAATTATGTAAGGGTTTTTTTTCTCTTTAAGACTACACTACATCCTTGGGTTTGTCCCAGGATACTATTTAGAGCAAGCTGCCCAAACTCTATTGTACTCTGACTGGACTCGGGGAGGTCCCTAAATGGATAACAGTAGAAAACAGAGATAGAATTGGGACCTAGAAAAGTCCTAAATACTGTCATTCCAGAAAGAGGATAAGCTGACATCAAAGTTCCTGAGGTGGGTTCTTAGAAGAGATTAGTGGTAATGACTTAAAAAAAATTAGTCTTGTCATCATGGGATAATTCCTACTAACATTTGTTTGTGGTTTAGTTTGGCCCATGTAGATTTCAATTTAAAAAAAAACAATGTAGACAATGTATAGCTTATAATATACCCACTTAAATATCATCACTTTAATTTACTTCATTTATAAATTAAATTTTCATTTGTAAAATTCAGGTTGAAAGATAGCTTATTTTAATCACTGGGCTAGCCTATGGTTCATTAAAATTGCAACAGGAAAAACTGATCACATTTTCAAGTTCATGAGTAATTGTAACAAAGTGTCAATGGATATGAACTTGTGACCAGTTTTTATCCAGAAAACAGCTACTCCGATGTCATCCATGTTAGCACACCAGTTGCTCCTCTTCCTCCACCCCAACCCCCATAGGGCACTCAAGGGAATAATTGAAAGGGAGCAGGACAGAATAGGGGACAGGAATAGGTATGGGGGGTTTTAATAAATACTCTGCTCTACTCCCCTCCCCACCCCACAGCAATTATGTATATATGTATATATTTATTATTCTATTCATTTTATTAATGATGCATATATATATAATTCTATTTATATTTATATTGATACCTATTTACTTGTGTTGATGTCTCTCTCCTCCCTTCTAGACTGTGAGCTCATTGTTGAGCAGAGATTGTCTCTTATTTGTTTCTGAATTGTACTTTTCAAGCTCTCAGTACAGTTCTCTGCACATAGTAAGTGCTCAATAAATACGATTGAATGAATGAATGAATAATAAAGAGGGGAAGGTTTGGGGGAGGTTTCGTAAAGGCCCCCCCAAAGGATCAGGTTTTGAGGTTTTAGGGGCAGATTCAGGAGAATGGAAACTGGTGAGAGAGGGGAGAGTGGGGCTCAATTAAGAAATACTGTTGCTCCTGTGATGCCTGCTGACTGCCTTGGGAGTTTATGGCTGAAAATTTCAATTATGCTTGGGACTTTGCTTCACTTTTGTCCTCTGATTCACAAATAGATTCTATCCTGAAGATCTTAATTTGAGTACTAACATGAAAAGATCTATGAGTTACAGATATTCTGTTCCTCACTGAATGTACCAAAAGATTGTTCTTTCTTTGATGATGAATTATCCTTTGCAGTACCTATTTCTGATTCTGAATTTGGCTTTGACCTCCTTTTCTTCTCTTTGGGAGAGCCATACCACTTGACTACCACATTCTAACACTGGTCTTTCTTCTAGTTGATTCCAATATTCTACTGCTACTCCATGTCCAGATAAATCCCATATATAGCCATAAAACTGTAGCTGTTAAGGTGTCCAGCTATCATCCATGACCTCAACTGTCCTGAACAGAGCTGGGTTGCTAATGAAATTACCTCAGTAAAGAAGAGCTGACTGTTTTCTAGTGTCTCATAGTGATCAGAGCTTGCCGTTTAATATTAGAGTGGCTCTTGGGAGGCATAATGAAACCCTTATAAAAATTTGAATCAATCACTGTTATTTATTGAGGGCTCACTGGGTGCAGAGCACTGTACTAAGTGCTTGGGAAAGTAAAATGTAACAGTCAGTAAATATGATCCCTGCTCACAAAGAATATTCAGTCCATAAGAGGAGACAGACATTAAAATATAATATAGATATGGGAAATGGCAGAGCATAAGGCTATATACATAAGTGTTGTGGGGCTGGAAGTGAGGAATGAATAGCAAGTGCTTGATGGGTACATATCCAAATGCCTAGATTGCTTATACAGAGCGTGAATAGGGGAAATGAGGGGTGTTCTTGGAGAAGTGATTTTAGGTTGACTGTGAAGATGGAGACAATGCAGGTCTGTTGGATATAAAGGCTAGAAAGAGGTTGTAATTCATGTTCAAATATACTGTCATTTCCTAATTTTCCTAATTCTCGTTAGCTCTACAAATATCATTTTTATGCTGCCATGACCATCTTGATTACATAAATGTCTTTTAACTTAAACAAAGATATAGCTATTTAAGAAAGCCTGCTAATTCTACAGCAGCACAACCTAGTGGAAAGAGCATAGGCCTGGGAGTCATAAGACCTGGGTTCTAATCCCAACTCTGCCATTTGTTTGCTGTGTGACCTTAGGCAACTTCTCATGCCTCAGTTACCTCTTCCATAAAATGAGGATAGAGATTTTGTCCAACCTGATTATCATATATCCATCCCAGCGCTAAAGACAGTGCTCTGTACATAATAAGCACTTAATAAATACCATGCTTGATATATTAACAAGAAACTTTTTTTAAAAAAAAGCACCAAAGAGTCAAGAAAACTTCCACCTGATGGTAATTGGTATAATTTTAATAACACAGCATACATCAGATTCAGTATGTTTTCCGAAGGGATAATGAATCTAACCAAACTGTATCATTCATCTTCTAGTCACTATGTATTTTCTGCTTTGATTTCTTTTTAAAAGTGAGGATATTTCATAAAAATCAATACCTGCTCATGAACTTTCTCAATTGCACTTCTCCAGATGTGTTCACTTCTTTCCCTTCTTTCTTTGAATTGATGCCTGGTAACTCAGATGAAGCCATTATATTATCCTTATGCTTGTCTGATTGGTTGAACATGAACAAAAAATGTGTTCACTAAGTAAACTAAGCCTGAGTTCTTTGATTTAGAAAGAAAGGGCTACATTTTCTCTTTTACACAGTTGGGTTGCAAAAGAGTTTTAAAATCCTACTCATCTCCACCAATATCGTACCACTAACCCACAGCACTGGATCCACAGTATGCCTCCTTTGCTCTTGAGCACGGGCTGAAATCTAGATATCAGGCTGACTTTGTCCATTTCAAGTTTATCTTTGTGTGCTTTAACTCTGCCCTCTCCTCTGCCCAGCAAATGTATTTCTCCATCCTTAATGAGACCCATGCCCACTGCCCTCGCCAGTTGTTCCAGACATTTAACTGCCTCTTCAAGCCCCCTGCCCCCATGCCTCCTCCATCACTAGTCTCTAATGCCCTAGCCACCAACTTTACTAAGAAAATTGAAACTATCACAGGTGATCCCCTTAAAATCTCTGCTGTCCCTCTCCCCTCCTGCCCCTTCTTCAACTCTCCCATCTTTCCCAGCAGGATCTCTAGATGCCTCTAGAAATTTTGCCTTTTCTCAAAATCCATACTCTCTACCTGCACATCTGACCCTATTCTTTTGCACCTTTTCAAAACATTTGCCCCCTGCCTGCTTCTCTCCATAACTGTTATCTTTAAGTGTTTTGCTCTCCAAAGGTTTCTTCCCCACTGCTTTCACATATGCCCATTTCTCCCCTATCCTAAAAGAACCCTTCTTTGACACCAGGGCTCCCTTCAGTTTTCTCCCCACCTACTCCTACATTCCTCTCCAAACTCAAGCGAGTGTCTAGACATACAGTCTCAAGTTCCTCTCCTTCAATTCTCTCCTTGACCCTCTCCATTCTGACTTCTATTTCCTTCACTTCATGGAAATGACTCTCTCAAAGGTCACCAATGATTTTCTTCTTGCCAAAACCAATGGCCTCTACTCCATCCTAATCCTCCTTGATATCGCAGCTGCCTTCAATGCTGTCGACCACCTCCTTTTCATGGAAACATTATCCAACCTTGGCTTCACTGACACTGTCCTCTCCTGACTCTACTCCTATATCCCTGCCTGCTTAGGCTCAGTCTCTTTTGCAACCTCTTCCTCTGCCTTGCTACTAGAGAAGCAGCATGGCTCAGTGGAAAGAGCCTGGGCTGGAGAGTCATGGGTTTGAATCCCAGTTCTGCCACTTGTCAGCTGTGTGACTTTGGGCATGTCACTTCACTTCTCTGAGCCTCAGTTCCCTCATCTGTAAAATGGGGATTAAAACTGTGAGCTTCACGTGGGACAACCTGATCACCTTGTATCCCCCAGCGCTTAGTACAGTGCCTTGCACATAGTAAGCACTTAACAAATAATCCCCCAGTGCTTAGTACAGTGCCTTGCACATAGTAAGCACTTAACAAATACCACCATTATTATTATTATTATTATTATTACTGGTTTTCCTCAAGGTTCAGTTCTCGGTACCCTTCTATTCTCCATCTATGCTCACTCACTTGGAGAACTCGTTCACTCACATAGCTTTGACTACCATCTCAATGCAGATGTTACCCAAATCCAGCCCTGATCTCTTTCTCTCTCTGCAGTTTCGCATCTCCTCCTGCCTTCAAGACATCTCTACTTGGATGTCCTGTCACCTCAAACTCAACATGTCAAAAGCAGATCTTCTTATCTTCCCACCCAAATTCTGTCCTTGACTGACTTTCCCATCACTATAGACAGCACTATCATTCTTCCTGTCTCACAAGCCTGTAACCTAGATATTATCCTTGACTTCTCTCTGTTATTCAATGCACATGTTCAATCCATCAATAAATCCTGTTGGTTCAACCTTTACAACATCGTTAAAATCAGCCCTTTCCTTTCCATCTAAGCTGCTACCATATGAATCCCATCACTTATCCTGACCTGCCTTGATTACCTCCTTGCTGACCTCCCAGCCTCTTGTCTCTTCCCACTCCTGTCCATACTTCACTCTTCTGTCCAAATCATTTTACTACAAAAATGTTCAGGCCAAGTTTCCCCACTCCTCAAGAAACTTGAGTGGTTGTCCATCCACCTCCACATTAAACATAAACTCCTCATCTTTGGCTTTAAAGTACTCAGTCACCTTGCCCTCTCCTACCTCATCTTGCTACTACCCTACTACAACTAACCTTCACACTTTGATCCTCTAATGCTAAGCCTCGTACTGTATCTCAATCTCGTCTAGCTCTCTGTTGACCTCTCACCCACGTCCTACCCCTGACCTGGAACTCCCTCCCTTCTCATTTCTGAAGGACAATTACTCCCTTACATCCTTTAAAACAGTCACATCTCCTCCAAGTGGCCTTCCCTGACTAATTCCTCCTTTCTTCTTCTCCTCATTTCTTCTGCGTTGCCCTTTTATCATCCCCCAACCCAGCCCCACAGCAATTAATATACATAGCTGTAATTTTTTTACTTATATCAATGTCTGTCTCCCCCTCCAGAATCTAAGCTCATTGTGGATAGGCAATGTGTCTGTTTACTGTTATATTGTACTCTCCAAAGCACTTACTTCAGTGCTCTGCACACGATAAATGTTCTAAAAATATGATTGACTGACTCACTGACTGACTAGAAATGGATCAATAAATAGGTGAAGTACATTATTAAATGTAGTAGTGTTTATTAATAAAATGGGATCAGGCAGGAGGAGCAATAAGGTGTGCTATGGAGTGCTTATGGAGCAAGTTGCAATCTACATCAGTAAAGTGAATCTTATGACCTATGCTCTGATATCTCAACCCTATCCTTGATTTACAGGAGTTTAAGGCTATGAGGTGGCTCACAAACATGACAGAGGCATTACTTAAAGTCCTCCTTCTAGCTTTTCTCAGTGACCTTCTTCCAGAATCAAACATTAAGTAGCAGCTAAACTAAGCAGGTAGCCCAAGAGCAGACTGGGTAATGATCCCTCAGGTACATTTATTCTTGTGCAATTTCAGGTTTTAATTAAAAGCATTAAGACCTTAAATTGCCCTTGTTGCATTCCAAGCAGTCATTCTAGATTTCAGAGAGCAAACCTCACTTCGTTCCTAGGCAAAGTTAAGCAGCCATGCCACTGTGCTCTTGAATACTGGTAATGTGCAAATGGTTATCAAAGTAGTCAGAAATGAAATGCATTATAGTAATGGAGGCTACAGATCACAAGCTATTGAAATTGAACATGTTATAGGCTATTAGTTGAGGTTTCTTGTTTGTTAAATTATTCATATTTCAATTTTAACAGGTTTTTTAATGTTATTGGAACCATCTTGCCCTAGGTTTCATGATACAATGAATTAATATACTCAACTTCACCTCTGGAGACTTGGGTTTAAATCTGGCTCAGTTCATAAGTGAAAGGAATTTAACAGTTGCAAATTAGCCCATTTGTCTACATCACTAGACTACAAGCATTTTGGCAATGAAGCAAAATTGGCAACCTACCTTCAGAGGAAGCCCATGACTTACATTTCAGAGATGCTAAACAGCAGGCATCTATTTGGCCAGAGCTATTTGGCTCTTGCCAGTGCTATTAATTTCTCATTTTCATGAGCAGCATTTTTCAAAAAAAATATTGGAAGAAAAAGAAAAATAACTTTATTATTTGTATTTGCCATTTTTTCAAGAAACCGAATAAACACTGAAGTAATATATCTAAGGTAGAAAATAACCAGAAATAGCCAAATAAAGAAGGTGAAACTGTTTCCTTGTGGTAGCTTTGGTTCACTATATCCATATCCAGCAATGACCTCAATTCTCCATTTCACTTTGTGAGAGAAAATTGGATGAAACAAAATACACAGGAAGCTTTCAAAATGAAATGTCTGAAGTTTCAAATGCTTGCTGCCTTTCAAAAAGCTAGGTAAAATCATTGAAATTGTTTTTAACATGTATGTAATATTATATGCTCCCCACTTCAGGAAACCTGTCTATTACAATTAGAAATTCTACAAAGAATAATTTGAATATAGCAATTAAATGAATGAGGAAAGAAATAAACAGACTATAAGGTAAAGAAATATATATCAAAGAAGATTCTATCAGAGCATTCTTTGTTCAAAGAGTAACAGCTATACTCTTGAAGAAGGGTATATTCACTGGGGTAGCAGAGTTGCGTAGTGGTTAAAGCATGGGCTGGGGAGTCAAAAGGTCTCGCACACTTGGCACCTTGAATGTCAGCCTACTCACTGAACCTTGATCTCATCTATCTCACAGCTAACCCATTGCCCACCACCTCCCTCTAACCTGTAACTCCCTCCCCTTTCACATATGATAAACCACCACTCTTCCCACCTACAAAACCTATTAACATCACTTCTCCTCATTTCCCCTAATCCCCCTCCCCGCTGCATCAGCTAGCATTCATACCTATACTTTTTAGGTACTTATTATTTACCTCACCCTTAAGTCAAAGGCACTTACGTACATTACCCATAAATTATTTTAATGTCTGCCTCCTCTTCCAGACTGTAAGTTTTTTGTGGTCAGCGACGTAGCTACCACCTCTCTGGTACTGTACCCTTCCGAGCACTTTGTAGAGTGCTCTGTATGCAGTAAACACTCAATAAATAGCATTGAGTGATTGATTCAATCAGTGATTGATTGGTTAGACCAGCTAACCAGTTTGGTTCTGAACTACTTCATTTGCTCTGCTGAGACTCAATGTTGGATATACAGTAGTGTAAGCATGTAACAGCAATAGTAAAATGTCCATAAGGAACAGAGAATTATGTCTGGAGAGTATCCTTGCTTATGCCCAGATGCAAGCGTAGAACAGGACGGAAACCCTGAAGAAAGGCTTTCTCTAGTATTTATTATAAACTTGACTATTCAGTGGACAATGTTTTTCTATTTTGAATTAATTATGAATGCTTGATGTTTTGTACGGCGTCTAAATGGAAGCCTAGTGGGCATTTATTTTATAAATAATTAAATACACATATTTAAAATAGGTTCTTTATAAAAAAGTAGCTTCTCCAGAACTGAAGGTGAAATTTTGTTAGAAAATTAGACAGTTCTTGAAAAAGACAAAATGGTTATGTTGTTTACATAAAGAGCTTGTTTTAATTAATCATAATTGATTCTCTTTGTAGAGAAGAGATAACAATTGGCTGCATAACATTATCATTCTCCTGTCTTTGACTTTTAGGGTTTTAAAATTTTCAAGTGCCTTCCAAATGCTCTGAAACAGCAGTTAGCACAGATTGGGTTAAGTCTACATAGAAAAACAGTCCCAATAATTAAAACATCAACTTCCAGGCATTTAGAGCTTAAAAAGAGTTCCAAAAAACCATACAGTCTATCTGAGTGTCTATTTTATGAATTGTCTATTCAAAGGAGTGTACTGTGACTGAATTTATTGGAGGCAACAATAATATTAATAAATAATTATGTGGAAGGATGCCAGGGTTCAGTAAGTACAGGAAGTCACAAGACAGAACCCCCAGGACCCAGCTGGGTGAGTTGAGGTGGTAGGAAGAAGGAATGGGCTGGAGATGAAAGACCACGAATAGCTTGGAGTTGGAACTGGATGAAAGTGAGTCAGGTCCTCCACAAAATGGGGTGAGGTGTGGCCTGGCCTGGGGTAGCCCGACCAAGTTGGATCCGGCTCAGGACACCAGTGAAGGGGCCTCAATTATTCTCACTGTGACTCTTGGAGAGGTTCCACACTCATATTCACAAGTCCCTCTCTGCTATTGTTCCAGGTAAAAGAGAACTTGTCTAGGAATCAGGAGGCCTGGGTTCTAGTCCTGATTTTTTGGCAGATGGGACCATGCCACAAGTGGTGAAAGTTTCTGACTGAAGAACCACCAAGGACATTTTGTAAGGTGGAGGCACCCAAAGGGAATCCTGAAAAATAGCTGGCTAGCATGAATTGAAAAAGCCGCAGTGATGACCTAGGCAGCCTCAGGCTGGGTCCTGGTTTGTCCAGCAGGACATTGGCACCACGATGCAGTTACTTTGGTCATAAATGGGTTTAATCCTTTGCTTATAGATATGGATTGCAATATATGCTAGTTTTGGCATAGTGGATAGATCCTAGGCCTGGGAGTCAGAAGTCAAGGGTTCTAATTGTGGCTCCACCACTTGTCTACTGTGTGACCTTGGGCAAGTCGCTTCACTTCTCTGGGCCTCAGTTACCTCATCTGCAAAATGGGGATTGAAACGGTGAGCCCCATGTGGGACAGGGATTGTATCCAACCCAACTTGCTAGTATTCATCCCAGTGCTTAGTACGGTGCCTGGCACATAATAAGCACTTAACAAATACCGCTATTATTATTATTATTATTATCTGCCTGACTACTCTCTTGAAGCAGCCAGTTCCCATCTAGGATGAGATTATAGGGGTAGAGCAGTGTGAACCATTATCACTGCAATCATTTCTTTCATATAGGGTCTTGATCCAGAAACTTCATGACCCAAGCTCATTAAGACAGCTCTACTTCAATATCCTGCTGTGACACTTCAAATTAACCATGTCTAAGACTCAACTCTTAGTCTTCCCACCTAAACCCTGTTCTCCACCTGTATTTCCCATCACTGTAGATAACACCACTACCTTCCTTATCTCACAAGCTTGTAACCTTGGTATTGGCCTCTCTCTCTCTCTCTCTCACATATTCAATCTGTTACCATATGTCATCACAACATTACTAAAATCTGCTTTTTCCTCTCCATCCAAACTGCTACCATGCTGACCCAAACTCTTACAATAATAATAATTGTGGTATTTGTTAAGTGCTTACTATGTGCCAAGCACTGTACTAAGCACTGGGGTGGAAATGAGCAAATCAGGTTGGACACAGTACTGGTCCCACATGGGGCTCACACTCCAATCCCCATTTTACAAAGGAGGTAACTAAGGCCCAAAGAAGTGAAGTGATTTGCCCAAAATTATACAGCAGACAAGTGGCAGAGCTGGAATTAGAACCCATGACCTTCTGATTTCCAGGCCCATGTTCTATCCACAATGCCATGCTACTTCCAAGCATGGGAAAGCATTATCCTATCCTTTCCCTCCTTGAGTACTGCATCTGCCTCTTTGCTGACTTCCCTGCCTCCTGGTCTTCTCCACTCCAGTCTACACTCCAGCAGTTTCACTCTGCTGCTCAGATTATTTTTCTAAAAAGCTTTCAGTGCATGTCTCCCCACTCTTCAAGAACCTCTAATGGATGTCCCTCCACCTCTGCATCCAAAAGAAATTCTTCTTCATCAGCTTTAGAACATGCAATCAGTTAGTTCCATTGTACATCACCCCATTGATCTTCTACTATAACCCAGACTGTAAAGTTCATTCCTCTAATGCCAGCTTATTCATTGTGTCCCATCTCATCTATGTCGCCACTGACCCCTGTCCCACATTCTTCCCCTAGCCTGGAACTTCTTTCCCCTCCATATATGTCAGACCACCACTCTCCCCACTTTCAGAGCATTATTAAGGTCATATTTCCCCCAAGAGGCCCTTCCCAATTAAGCCTTCTTAAAGCTCTCTCCCTTCTGTGTCATCTATGCACTTGGATCAGGGACCTTTGGGCATTTTACATTTGCCCCATTCTCAACCCCACAGCACTTATGTATATATCTTTAGATTATAAATTATAAATCATTTATATTAATATCTATCTTCCCTTCTATACTGTAAGCTCATTGTAACCAGGGAACATTTCTGCTAACTCTATTGCATTATACTCCCCCAAGTGATTACTACAGTGCTCTGAAAATATTAAGTGCTCAGTACATATAATCTTGACAGAAGATACTATTCACAAGCACACAAACTTAGTTGCTTGGGGAAATCATAGAATGAGGTATGCCTGTTTCTCTATTGTAACAGTATTACAAATGCAAAATATAGAAAATGATCCAAGTTGTGAAATTACTTGGCAATATCTGAGATAACTGAGTTTAATGAATATGGAATATGCATTATCTGGATAATTCTAATGTGTAGACACAGTATATCCCATAAATAATTATCAATAATTATAATTATGTATCTTTGGGTTCACAATGCTGAGGGTATGGCATATATACGTCATTCCAATGGCACACTGGCCTCTGTTCAGTCAACTAGAAGTCACTTCAAAGACAGAATTTGAGCTGAGTCATTACACAGCCCTGTGTCACCATCACTTCTCATTTTCTCCTGTCCATCTCTGTGGTCAGAAGCAGTGGAAATTCTGAGAAAGAAATGTGAGATGGAAGAGCCAGGGATTTGAAAATAATAGTGACAGTTGCACTGTGGCTCTGACACATTCTGACCCTTGAAAGAAGTAAACTTGAATCAGATAACTTGATCACATCAATATGGCATGGCAACCAGTTTTTGGAAGGTGATCTTAGATACAGTCTATGGACTGTCCCAGATATAAAAGAAGGCTATCTTTTCCGTTCTGGAGTCTTCTTCAAGCCAGTCAAATGACCAAAAGAAGACAGATTAGGTTGTTGACAGTTTGAATCTTGATACATTGCTCACCATTATAGCTCACAATTATCTTAAAATAGTATTTCTTCTTTTAAAACACAAGTCAGTAGTTTCACTCCCTGGGATATGGTACAGAGATGTCACTATGCCAGTCTGCCCACAGAATGTGACATCCATTTAACAGATCTATGACAGTGCTAAGATAATTTGACCATATTTGATCAATCTTAAACAGTTTTATGCTTTTCAAATCAATATGAACTTAAGAAATTAATGAATTAATGAATTGAAAAATTAATGTGTAATAATGTAATAAATTGATCTTATCAACTTTACAAGTTTATCCCAATTTTCTCTTAAAACTATGTCAATGTTTTGTTTCATCATAAAGTACAAGTTAGAGATCAAGACTAGACATGTCTATTGAATATCATGGGAAGTCTTACTGGTAACCCAGATTGAAGCATTATAAAAAAATAATAAAAGATGTGCTAAATTATACTTCAAACTATTCAGATTTTAAGGCCCGACTGTGAAATTACGATACATAATTTCACAATTATATCATATATGCATAGCTTGAATTTGTTTTTGAAGATGATACTATTGATAGTGAAGACCTTTTTATGGGCATGAGTGTGGTCAAAAAGACGAATGACCAACGGACATTCTCTATTGCAATTTGTGATTGTAAATAAAACTTCTATATGCTGATGCATTTTCCACATGCAGAATAGTCTCTGTTCTTGAACCTTTTATCATTCCAGTCTTTGTGAAGCCTTTACTCAAGGATTTTTCTCCCTTTTCTGAATGCTAGTGCACTGTGGTCCATTGTGGTCTCAGGGCAGCCTGGCAGAAATATTTCCTCTTGAAATGATAGCTCCTTGGGATTCCACTTTTTCTTATTCACACGAAGTAATTCTGCCCTTTCTCTGCTACCCCCGCTCCTGCTGCCGAACCCATCCCTCCTCGGTTCCCAGCCTTGGCTTTCCCATCCTTGCCCTTCCCTGCACTCCAAAAAGTATACATTACTTTAACTGTTTCATTCTTTTTTTTAACAAATCCAACGTTGCTGAACTTCTTCAAAGATCTTACTACTGCTGACATCACTACCACTGGATGGCAGGCCCAGACTTTCAGAACCACAAAGTCAGGAACTGGAACTAAACCAAGATATGGTAAAAGGAGAGCAGGAAGTAGAGGAGGAGAAGGGGTAATGGAAAAAATATCTGGAAGAGGAGGAGGATGCTGAAGGGGCTTCTCCTGCACTTCCAACCACTCATCTTCCACTGCCTTCTTGTCTTTCGGCTCCTATCCCTCCCTAGTTTGAGTCTGATCCTCTGGTTTGACAGCCTCAGAAAGCAGCCACTTCCAACCACAGAGGTAATAATGATCATAATAATGAAGGTAATAATGATAATAATAATAATGATATAATAGTATTTGTTAATAAGAATAATTGTGGTATTTGTTAAGTGCTTACTATTTGCCAAGCACGGTTCTAAGCCCTGGGGTAGATACAAGGTAATCAGGTTGTCCCACGTGGGACTCACATTCTTAATCCCCACTTTATAAATGAGGTAACTGAGGCACTGAGAAGTTATGTGGTTTGTTCAAAGCCCCACAGTTGATAAGTGGCTGAGCCGGGATTAGAACCTATGATCTCTGACTCCCAAGCCCATGCTCTTTCTACTAAGCCATGCTGTTTCTCAAAAGTAGTAACTGAACACTTATGCCAAGTTTTATAAATGTGACAAGCACTGTTCTAAGCTTTGGGGTAGATAAAAACTGATCATGTTGGGCACATTACCAAACGACACTCACAGTCTTAATTTCTGTTTTACAGATGAGGTAACTGAGGCACTGATAAATGAAGTGACTTGTCCAAGGTCACATAGAAGACAAGTAGCAGAGCCAGGATTAGAACCCATGTCCTTCCCAGGCCCATGCTCTACCCACTAGGCCATGCTGCTTCCTCTATGGCCAGGGCAGCAAGAGGCCAGTGGAATCCAGTAGCAAAGCGCTATTAAAAAAATAAAATCAGTCTAAAAAGTAGCATAGAAGGACAAAGTACCAGGGAGACAGGGGGACAAATTCAGTTGGTAAGAATATCTCAGGTTCTGGAAGGGGAGCCCACCTTTCATATTTGTACAGGAAAGGGACTGAGCAGATAAATTCCGTTGTTCTAATGCAACCGGATCTGCTGTGTTGATGAATAGCTTCCTCTGAGCCTTTGTGCTGTTTGGGCCATGGTTCACTATATCTTTAAACTCTTTTTTTCTGCTTTTCTTACTTGTGTGTTACTCTCCTTTCAGTTCACTTCACATCAGTTCAGTTCAGTTCAGTTCACTTTATAATTGCTGCTTTAGGTATCCTTCTCTCCACTATTGCCCAAATGGTTTCTACCAAAGTGGGTATTTTGCTTTTTTTATGGTATTTTATGGTATTTGTTAAGTGTTTTCAATGTGTCAAACACTTTTCTAAGCACTGGGGTAGGTACAAGTTATTTAGGTCAGACGTAGTTCCTGTAATGCATAATGCTCACACTCTAAGTAATAATAATAATGATAATGATGGTATTTGTTAAGTGCTTACTATATGCCAAGCACTGTTCTAGGTACTAGGGTAGATACAAGGTAATCAGGTTGTCCCATGCGGGGCTCACAGTTTTAATCCCCAATTTACAGTTGAGGAAACTGAAGCACAGAGAAGTTAAGTGACTTGCTCAAGTAACTTGTGCAACAGGAAGAGTAGGATTAGAACTCAGGGCCTCTGGTTCACAGGCCCATGATCTTTCCAGTAGGCCACACTGTGAGCAATGTTTCAGTGCTAATGATTTGCCTGCATTCTTGGCCTTTGTTTCTAGTTATTTTGTCATGCCATTTGATGCTGAGAATGATTCACTGGTGAAATTGTAGAAACCACTTCAGAAACTGGATGCATCTTCTGTAGCAGGGCCAGATCTTATAAATGATTGGACACCACTACACTTTTATAAACCTTAAAAATATTATGAAGATTGATGCCTGGATCTTATTATACTCTGTCAATCTGCCAAGAGTCTTGCTGATATTTTTGGTTTTCTTTTATAAGTCTCTGTCTCTCAATGCACTCTTGGATACTGTTCAGAAATTACATTTCCTTGGAAAAGATCAATGACCTTGTAGGCATATGTGCAGCCTGAATATTCTATTAAATATTTTAATAGTCTATTAAAAATGTTACTACAATAATTATAAAATTTACCAACCTAATTTAGCATTACCAATTGAGTTGCTTATCTGAATCAGTGGTTAGGGAGGGACTTATAAGCACCATTTCACCTGTTCTTTGCAAGGACTTAAAACTTCATCCCAAATCCTAAAATGTCATGTTCTGAACTCATCGTGAACACTACTAAAGCTAATGATTTTCTCCTACCCTGGAAAATAAGAAAAATCCATGTTGGCCAGATAAATTCAACAGGACCCTAGAAATCTTTGATTGTTGAATTGATCCAGATTTTTTGGTACTGAATGCGTTGTAGTAATGACATTGAAGTGCCTACTGTGTACCAACCACTGTACTAAGAACTGGGATGCTTAGTGCCCATTGATGAGAATGGAAATAAAGATTACGAATGTTGCAGGCTATTTCTAACATCAATTAAAATGCTGAATAACACGAATTAGGTCTGTGGTGACAGTTTTTTCTATTTATGAGCTCTAAAGCCTTTGAAGCAAAACATCTATTTTTTGATAGACCTTGTAGGGCTATTATTTATCTGTTAGCATGCCACCAAATTATAGAAAACATACCCAGTGAAGGGGATAGGTTGATGATACATCTGTCCTTTGTTCTCAGAGATAACACATGAATAACAATGATCTCTAAAAAATAACCATTAAACAAGACAGGATAAGCCCCCCAAAAATGTAGTCACTCCAGTTGATTACAAAATGGAATCAAAACTGCCCTTGCTTAGGCTGATTCTTTTAATGTTCTTTATTTTCAACCAGAATCAGGACATTTTAATTTGCCACTTCTCTAAGGAGTTATTGGCCTTCTTCACCAAGGTCCAGCCTTTATTAACTCATTTCTGCCAAAATGTTACTCTCATGCTAGCCCATGATTTCCAAAGATGGCTATTGTAGGCAGAGCCATTCTTAAAGTGGGATGAATTGAAGTAATTTACTCAGCCCTCACCCTCACAACCTAGATCTTCCCCTATGTGAGTGACAATCACTCAGTCTGGGACAGATCAACTATCATGGAACTTCCCGGAACAACTCCTTATAAGTTTTTTTAGAAGGGGGGGAGACAGCATACTTCCTCCTTTTGAGGCTAAAGAGAGACACACAGTGATTCCCAAATTTACCTCTCCAGGCCTGACCTTTCTCATTATTATTATATTTGTTAAACACTTACTCCATGTCAAGTAGTGTTCTAAACTGTAGGGCAGATACGAGTTAATCAGATCAGACAGTCCCTGTCCCAAATGGGGCTCACAGCCTAAGAGGGAGGGAGAACAAGCATTGAATCCCATTTTACAGACAATGAAACTGAGACACAGAGAAGCTAAGTGACTTGTCCAAGGTCATACAGCAGGTAAATGGAAGAACCAAAATTAGAACCCAGATCCCCTGACTCTCAGTCCTCTGCTCTTTCCATTAGACCCAACTGCTTCCCATCTATTGAAGCTACTCTTAATCTTAAGATTCAGCTAGTTCCAATCTTTCTTATTATTATATGAAGGCTTCTCCATCCCCAAGAGTTGGTAACGTTACACTGAACCACTTCTCATTCACATCTCTACCACATATTATGAACAAGTAATATCAATTTGAGTTTAGTAGTTTCCCCTCTCCACTCCCCCAAATTATGGTGCTTTAAGACTATGAAGTCAGCACATGACAATTGTTAACTTTGTTGAACTTGTCACTGGAAATTGGGAGTTTTTAATGCCAATTTGAGTTAGCCTACCGTAGACTAGCTTTGTCATAGTTTCCATTTCAAAGTGGAAAGTACAGCAAGTCACTGTATGAAAATTCTAATATAGTGAATAGTTAGGGAATAAATTCAGTACCTAAAGCCCAGATTTGCTTATATATCTGCTGGTGTTTTTGCTACCAAATATGAGAAGCTGAAGTTTTAAGAGAGCAAGCTCCATTGTACTGATCCCTTTAAGGAACAGGACCTGGATGATGAAGGGTGAAGGGGAGGGAGGGTCTCTTCAGTCTCACAATTTCTCCTGTCTTCAGTATATCTCTACCTGGATGTCCTGCTGACACCTCAAAGTAAACAAGTCCATAACACAACTCCTTATTTTCCCACCCAATCCCTGTCCTCCCTTCCTGTCTTTCCCATCACTGGAGACCACTATCCTCCCTATCTCACAAGCCCATAATCTTGGTACTTTTCTCAATTCATCTCTCTCAGAAAAACCATATATTCAATCTGCCACCAAACCTATCTTTTCTACATTCACATCATTAAAATCTAACCTTTTCTTTCCATCCAAATTGTGACAACATTGATCCAACCACTTATCCTATCCTGCCTTAACTACAGCATCTGCTTCTTGCTGACGTCCCTGTCTCCTGTCTCTCTCCTCGCTAGTCCAAACTTCATTCTGCTTTCCATGTCATGTTTTCTAAAGAGACATTCAGTCCATATCAACCGACTCCTCAAGAACCCATCAACCACTGCATCAAACAGAAACTCTATACTATTGGCTTTAAAGCTTGCTGCCTCCTGCCTACCTCACTGATCGTCTGTGGTCCAGCCCACTCACTTTGCTCCTCTAATGTCAACTTGTTCATAATGCCCCAATCTCATCTACTTCACCACCAAAGAGGTGTTTTCCTCAGGTTGACAAGATCAGCTCAAGGAGGGGTTGGTTAACTGGTTTAACTTGTCTCCGGGTACTTTACTGAATCAAGACCATCTACTTATCATGGGTGTGGCACTGTACATAAATGTATATTCACAGACAACAGTTTGTCTCTCTTGTCTTCCTAAAATATGGTAAGCAAATATGAAACCTTGAAACCTGTATTACTGGATTAATGCAAATTTTATAGAAAAAAGTTCATTCATGTGGGAAAGATAATATTTTAATTACTTTAAAAACCAGGAAAATTACTTTGATGAAGAAAACTTCATTCAAATCAAAATACAACAGTGTTTTGTCAAAAAAATGAAGGGCATCACATATATTTACCACTTAAGGCTGAAGTAGATCCATGGAAACCCTGGTTTGGAGGGAGCTGAGGGCAGGGATGATCACTGTCAGTATCACTGATCCATTTTAAGCTTTTGCCAATAAAGCAGGATTAAGAAGCACATGGAAACAAGCTTCGATCATAAGATATTCATTTAACAATCCTGAAAAATAGTAATTCTCATTCGCATTGTCTGCTGCTACCTTGAAAGTGACTGTTAGAATGCAGCAACCCAGAGAGGCCTGTTTTGATCAAGTCTGCTGCATTTCCTTTCAAAGTGAATGAGATAATGTGGCTGCAGAACAGCACCCTTTAATCAGATCAGCAGGTTCCCATTGAAATCGAGTACAATGCAACTGGTAGTTGGCATTTCCCTATAACAGGTACCCTGCCTTCCTTTCGACTTTTAAAAAGGCAAAAATACAGTTATCTTGATGCTAACTCAATCTGGATAGAGACTTCACTAATCCTGGGCAAAACACTCCCCCCAATTTTTTTTTTGTCATTAATCCATGTTTTGAATGGATTAATGAATGGGGCCCTCCTTCCAACAAAAATGTTTGTTGTTGTTCCTGCTGAACACAAAAGCTATATCAGAAAGGCAAGATAATTAACTGCACTAATGCTCTACCACATTTAGGGATTGTAGCCTGGTGAGGTAATTGCTTTGAAAAAGAATCTGAGAGAGAGGATTTTTTATCAGACCTGAGACAAAAAAGAAGCAGTTAAAGTAGCAAAGTCAATCTCCAAATATTCAAAGGAGACACTCATATGTCTTCAAATGCGTCAAGTTGGTTCTGACCCATAATGAGTCCACGGACACACCCTCTTCAGAATGTCCTATCTTCTGACATAAGTTCTTTCTGGTATGTGTATCTACAGAGTACTCTTGGTAAAGATACAGAAGTGGTTTACCATTGCCTTCTTTTGTGCAGTAAAAACTTGAGTCTCTGCCGTTGTCTTTGATCAACGTTTTGATCACTTGATCACCTGCCTTTGACTCTTTCCCATTCTGCTGCTGCCCAGCATGGGTGAATCAACTTTGACTGACACTTCAACTTAGTGTTTTTCATTATGTGTAGCCCTGTATAGCACAGCTCTAAGCTTCATCAGCATACACAAACTCTCCTGCAATAATAAAGCATTGATTCATAGGAGAGACACCTGCTTATACTATACTGTCTCCTCCCTTAAGCATATTTTAGGAGCAGGATGATATTTTTGGAAGTTTGGGAGCAGCTGCATACTTTTACTGTTTTAGAATATAGAAATCAATAAATCATATTTATTGAGTGTTTACTGTGTGCAGAACACTGTACTGACCACCTGTGAGAGTACAATTCAACAGAATTAGCAGACATGTTCCCTACTCTTTGGCTTACAGTCTAGAGGGGGATAAGTGGAAGGAAATAACACCCAATATTCCTGACAGAATTAAGGTTTTAGTGTTGTGAACAGGAGACTAGGAGGCAAAATTGAAAGGTTCAAAAGAAAATCATTGGGAAAAATGTCATAGTTCATTCCTTTTGGTCTTTCTGACTCCTGTTTGCATCAGGCAGAACCATCTGTGGGTCAACTGCCACTATGTTCCCAGGTTTTCTACCTGTCTCTTCTTCTTGTGGTGGAAGGTGATGTTTCTCTTAATAGAAGGAGAATAGACCTGGGAGTCAGAAAACTTGGGTTCTAATCCCGGCCTTGCCATTTGCCTGGTAATAATAATAATGTTGGTATTTGCAACAATAAGGTTGCAAGAGGTAGTAGCATACCTAGTAGAAAGAGCCATAGCTTGGGAGTCAGAGGTCCAGGATTCTAATCCCAGCTCCATCACTTAACTGCTGAGTGACCTTGGACAAGTCACTTAACATCTCTGGGCCTCAGTTTTTTCAACTGCAAAATGGGGGTTCAATACCTGTACTCCTTTCTTAGACTGTGAGCCCCATGTGGGACAAGGATTGTGTCCAATCTGATTATCTTGGAGGATTACTCCACATAGTAGTCACTAACAAATGCCATTAAAAAAAGGTCAAGGAGGATTAGATAGAGTAGAGGCCATTGGGGACTTGAGAGAGGGTCACTTCCATGTAGTTAAATAGGCAGAAGCCAGATTTGAGGGAATCAAGGATAGAATTATATTAGAGGAACTGGAAGTAGGTTTAATAATCATAATAATAATAATGTTGGTATTTGTTAAGTGCTTACTATGTGCAGAGCACTGTTCTAAGCGCTGGGGTAGACACAGGGGAATCAGGTTGTCCCACGTGGGGCTCACAGTCTTAATCCCCATTTTACAGATGAGGTAACTGAGGCACAGACAAATGAAGTGACTTGCCCACAGCCACACAGCTGACAAGTGGCAGAGCTGGGATTCGAACCCCCGATCTCTGACTCCAAAGCCCATGCTTGTTCCACTGAGCCATGCTGCTTCTCTATGTGTGACCTTGGGCAAGTCATTTACCTTCTCAGTGCTTCAGTTTCTTCATCTGTGAAATGGGGTTCAAAATATGTTCTTCCTCCTAGACTGTGATCCCCACATGCAGCAGGTACTGTGATTGACCTGATTGTTTTGTATCTAGCTTAGTACATGGCCTAGTGCTTGGTACATGGTAAACATCTAACAAATATTACCATTACAATTAGGAGGTCTGAGGAGACCTGAGGTCTGGTAATGAGCAAGGGATCGGAGATGGAAGAGTCAAGTGCAAATAGAGTTAGAAGGTAGGCTTATGAAGAGCCAGAAATGTGAGTGGAGATTAGTAGATGAAGAAAATTGAGATGAAAAATGGGGAGAGCTGGTAGAGAACCATGTAGCCCATTGAGAGGCAATTTTGCTGATGTGAAGTTAGAAGAGTAGCTATTGGAGTTTTTTGAGGAGTGGAGCAATGAGTGCTGGGGAAACCTGGGATAGGGAACAGACTGATGAACTAGTATATTATATAGTATATGAGAAGAGTATGAATCAACTTGGTAACTGTTTGGGTAGGGAAAAAGGGGTGAGTATGGGAAATGTTGTGGAGCAGAACTGGAAGGGCTTAAATGAATTTTGAGAGTTAAAAGACTGGGAAAGCCAAGGATGACAGTGACACATGTAATTGAATGCCGAGCCATGTTCCTTGGCCTTTCTTTCCCTCATTCTGCTAAGAAAAAACAGGGCCTTGCTACTCCATTCACAACAATGTACATTGCCTTGATTCTAGCTTAGTTGTCATTGTTTTTACGAGATGTTCTTCCCCTTGACTCTATTTATTGCCATTGTTCTTGTCTGTCCGTCTGTCCGTCTCCCCCGATTAGACTGTAAGCCCATCAAATGGCAGGGACTGTCTCTATCTGTTGCCGACTTGTTCATTCCAAGCGCTTAGTACAGTGCTCTGAACATAGTAAGCGCTCAATAAATACTATTGAATGAATGAATTCCCTGTACATGAGGAGTCATGAGGGATTTGAGCAGTGTATACAGCCTTTACAAATTTTAAAATTTTGAACTCCCTAAGTATAACTGTACTCGACCAGAGCAGAAACAATAAAGAGCAAAAGAGAAATACTTTGGAATGATGAAAAGCAGCAGTCATGAAGATATAAGAGAATGGGAGAAGACCTCTTCCTCTTCCTATATGGTCAGAAAAGGGGAGTTTTTTTTAAATACAGAGATCACATCAGTTCAACTGGCAATGACCTCTTTTAAGAACCATGCAAATGTTTAGACAGGAAATACTCCTAAAATATTCAGACACATCTCAGAAATGCCCCAGGCCCTCCAAAAAGTGACATGAGATGAGGAATTAGGGACAGAACTGAGGAAGATTGTAATATATTCTTGTCTCATGTTTTTGAGTCTTCTCCGACCCATTGCAACTCCATGGACACATCTCTCTCAGAACGCCCCACCTCTATCTGCAATAGTTTTGGTAGTGAATCCATAGAGTTTTGTTGGTAAAATACTGAAGTGGTTTACCATTGCCTTCCTCTGTGCAGTAAACCTGAGTTTCTGCCATCGACTCTCTCCCATGCCGCTACTGCCCAGCACAAGTAAATTCTGACATGTAGCAAATTGCCTTCCACTGGCTAGCCAATGTCCAAGCTAGGAATGGAATAGGTATGCCTCTGCTTGACTCTCCCTCCCATAGCCAAGACTGGCAGAGTACTGAAAACTCTCTAGGTGAAATTCTGAGAGGTGTGTGATATACTGGAGGGGTAAAAAATAGGGACTTGGGAGACAGCATGGCATCTTCCATTCCACTTCATGGATGGAGTGAACCACTGGCCCCATTGTGTGATAGTGTTTCTCTATTGTAGGGCATTACTTCAGACTCCCTGAGATATCACTCATTTTTAGATAGTTATGTTACAGTGCTGGAGCAGGAAAAGAACTATGGCTCTTGTGGGAGTTCTGTTACAGGGACTTTGGACTATTGTTGATAGAGAGAGGTTGTCATCAACAAATATAATTTACTCCACTTCTCCATTACAGTATAAGCTCCTTATAGACTGGAATCATATTTTTTACTCCTTATACCCTTCCTGTTTGCTCACTCCCCACCCTGCAGAAGACAGTAGTGAATAGAGTAGCCATGTGATAAATTCTGTTAATAACTGTTAACATGATAATAAAGCCATAAGACAAGATATCATGGAAAGCAGCCTTTACACTGTTCCTGGAAGTATCATGTTACTATCGTTTGTAGCATTTTACTGGAATGGATGGATCATGGGCCTAGCCCAATAGTGGTTTAACATAGGATCTTATGGTTTTATGATGTTGGAGTGGGTGATGGGCTTAAGAGTACTTTTTTTCTATACAGGAAAGACTTAGGTCTACTTAAAAACAGAAGGAAAGAAAGCAGAACAGTCAAGTTATTAGAAAAAAAAATATTGTATAAAATTAACACATCATATGTTTTCTTTCCATTCCAGAGAGATTTATGCAGTTGGCAGAAAATCTGCCAACAGGAAGTTTGTTTGGGGAATTACCACCATTAATTCATCTCTTTTTGAAATGTAAGTATGCAATAAAGATGAGAAACGTTGTAAAAGTATACCCCATGATACAACCTGGCTAAGTTTCTTGAAAATGAGTTTCCATCGGGAATGGTTGTTTTGCGGTGTATGTTTTTCCTTAGACATGAATGCTATAAATTGAGATCTATTCCAGAGCTCTGGAAAAGTTGTTCAAAATGGTTGTTCTTTCTATATACGCTTTTGTTAAACATATTCCTAAACTATTGTTTAGAATAGTTCATATCATGATATTATAAGATTAAGTAAATGAAGAGTTTTTATGTAATTTATATGTCTTCAGAGGAGACCACAGAAGTAGAAGCTAGTTCTACTTATTGTAGTAGGTTTTTTAAACTACAGTGAAGAATTTATATAAATTGGGATGTTTCTTCTTAAATTGTAGTTGGCCAACTGCTGAATACCTCTGTGCGCCTTAACTCAATTTTGTGATTAAAAAAACTGAACCATGATTCATTCTTCCCATGGGTGAGTTAACATTTTAAAAAATCTTCACAATACTTCTTTCAACACTTTGGAAAAATTACAATAATTTTGAGTAGCATCATAGCCTAGTGAAAAGAGCAAGAGTTTGGGAGTGAGTGGACTTGGGTTCTAATTGTGGCTCCATCACATATCTGCTGTGTAACTTTGGACAAATCACTTTACTTCTCTGTGCCTCAGTTACCTCATCTAGTAAAATGGGGATTAAGACTATGAACCCTAAGTGCCAGAGGGACTGGGTCCAATTTAATTATCTTGTATTTATCCCAGTACTTAGTACAGTGCCTGGCAAATAGCAATGATTGATTCAAATTTCTGTAGGAGTTTCATTATTCCTCCCAAGAGCCACCCTACTTAATATTAAATGGCAAGGTATGATCGCTATGAGGCACTAGAATACAGTCAGCTCATCTTCACTGAGGCATTTTCATTAGCAACCTAGCTCTGTTCAGTACATCTGAGGCCATGGATGCTAGCTGGACACCTTAACAGCTATTGTTCTGTAAATAGATATGGGATTTATCTGGATATGGAGAGCAGAAAAATGGAGTAGCAGCAGATATGTACAGATATGTACATAAGTGCTGAGGGGCTGGGAGTGGGGTTGATTAAAAGGAGCAAGTCAGGGAGTTAGAGAAGTAGCATGGTGTAGTGGACAGAGCATGGGCCTGGGAGTCAGAAGGTCAGAAGCATTTAACAAGTACCATAATTATTATTATTCATTATTATTATTAGGAAGATGCAAATGGAAGTGGGAGATGAGTAAAGGAGGGCTTAGTCAGGGATGGCCTCTTGGAGGGGATGTGCCTTCACTAAGGCTTGGAAGCAGGGGAGAGTAATTGTCTGTTGGATTTGAAGAGGAAAGGCATTCCAGGCCAGAGACAGGATATATGCAAGGGGTTGACGGTGAGATATATGTGATCAAGGAAGAGTGAGAAGGTTAGCATTAGAGGAGTGAAGTGTGTGGGCTCGGTTGTAGTAGGAGAGTAGCAAGTGAGGTAGGAGGGGGAAGGATGATTGAGTTCTGTGAAGCCAGTGGTTAGGAGTTAATGTTTAATATGGGGTGGATGTGCAACCCCTGGAGTTTCTTGAGGAGAGGGGAAACACGGCCTGACTGTTTTTGTAGAAAAATGATCTGGGAAGCAGAGTGAAGCATGGACTGAAGTGGGGAGAGACTGGAGGCTAGGAAGTCAATGAGGAGGCTGATGCAGTAATCCAAACAGGCTAGTATGAGTGATTGTATTAACATGGTAGCAGTTTGGATGGAGAGGAAGGAGCAGATTTTGGCAATGTTGTGAAGGTAGAACTGCCAGGATTTAGTGATGGCTTGAATTATGTGGGTGGAACGAGAGAGAGGATTCAAGGATAATGCCAGGTTTATGGGCTTGTGTGACAAGAAGGATGGTAGTGCCATCAATAGTGACAGGAAAGAGAGTGGGAGAACAGGGTTTGGGTGGGAAGATAAGGAGTTCTGTTTTGGACATATTAGGCTTGAGGTTACAGGAGGACATCTAAGTAGAGTTGACTTGAAGGCAGGAGGAAATGCGAGATTACAGGGAGGGTGCAAGATCAGGCCTGGAGATGTAGATTTGGATATCATCTACATAGATGTGGTAGTTGAAGCCATGGGAGCAAATGAGTTCTCCAAGGGAGTGGGTGTAGATGGAGAATAGAAGGGGACCCAGAAAAGAACCTTGAGTGACCCCCACAGTTAGAGGGTGGGAGGCAGAGGAGAAATCCACAAAGGAGTCTGAGAATGAATGACCAAAGAGAGGAGGAGAACCAGGAGAAGACAGTGTCAGTGATAGTTGGATAATGTTTCCAGAAGGAGGTGGTCAGGAGTATTGAAGGCAGCTGAGAGGTCAAGGAGGATTAGGATGGAGTAAAGCCATTGGATTTGGCAAGAAGGAGATCATTGGTAACCTTTTAGAGGGCAGTTTCTGTGAAGTGAGTGGGATGGAAGCCAGATTGGAGAGGGTCAAGGAGAGAATTGGAGGAGAGGAATTTGAGACAGTGGGTGTAGAAAACTCACTGAAACAGTTTGGAGAGGATTGGTAAGAGGGAGATGGGGTGACAACTGGAGGGAGTCATGGGGTCAAAGGAAGGTTTTATTAGAACAGGGGAGACATGGGCATGTTTCATTCATTCATTCATTCATTCATTCATTCATTCAATAGTATTTATTGAGCACTTACTATGTGCACAGGACTGCACTAAGTGCTTGGAATGTACAATTGGGCAACAGATAGAGACAATCCCTGCCCAATAACGGGCTCACAGTCTAAACAAGGGAGACAGGCAGCAAAACAAAACAAAACAAAAACAAGACAACACCATCAAGATAAATAGAATCAAGGAGATATACACCCCATTAACAAAATTAATAGGGTAATAAATATATACAAATGAGCACAGTGCTGAGGGGAAGGGGGAAGAGCAGAGGTTGGAGGGGAGGGGGATGGGAACAGAGGGTAGGGGGGGCTCAGTGGGGAACGAGCCATTGGAGACCAAACAGTTAAAGATGGCTGTTACGGCACAATGGTAAAACTCATCATTTTCAAAAACTAAGCCCAACAATATAGTAGGAGTAGTATTTATTAAACACGTCTTAGAGAAAAGAGCAAGGGCTTGGGAGACAGAGGATGTGGGTTCTAATCCTGGGTCCGCCATTTGTCTATGTGACCTTGGACAAGTCACTTAACTTCTCTGTGCCTCAGTTTCCTCATCTGTAAAATGGGGATTAAAAACTGTGAGCCCCACGTGGAACAACCTGATTACCTTGTATCTAACCCAGTGCTTAGAACAGTGCTCGACAATAGTAAGCGCATAACAAATATCATCATCATTAAACACTTTCTGTGTGCAGACCACTGTACTAAAAGCTGGGAGATAATTCACAGGAAAAAATTAGAAATGATGCCTTTCCATCAGGTGCTTGTAATCTAAGAGTATTAGTGTGGGAGAAGGGACTGGAGACAGACATCAGAAATGATGAAACAGTGAAATACCATGGACAAATACACAAAATAAAAAAATCAGAAGGGTGTTGTGGTTATAGGAGCAGAATTTCAGGCTTCTCAAAGTTCAGAGTTAAGGGCAACCCTGAAGCTACTGTTCTTCCTGGGGTTGTGTGAAGGCCTTATACTATGGGTGTCCATGGTGACAGCTTTATATCCCTGGCTCAGCAGGCACAGAACATGCAGGGAGCAGGACTTTCAGGTAGCAGGAGGGCAGACAGCAGCTAATCATCCTCATCATCATAATCATCATATTTCTTAAGCACTTACTGTGTCAAGCACTAAGTGCCAGGGTAGGTATAAAATGATCAGGTCAGAGACAGTCCCTGTTCCACATGGAGTTCACAGTCTAAGATGGAGGGAGAAGATTCATTGCTTGACAATAATGAGCGGTAAGGGGGTCACATGCTAATCTACACATATGTATTGGGGATGAGGTAGTTATATCTAAAATGCAAAATGTCTGTCAGGGACATTTTTAAGCAGCTGGATCACAGCCAGTCTTTCGGGTAAGACCAGTGTGCTTTTGAAGAGTTTTATCAAGTTTATCAAGTGGGAAAAAAAAGTAAAACTGTATATGATCCAAGAAGCAAAAGGACTGGGACTTTATGGAATAGTTAATCTCAGTTGCCAGAGATGAATAGCTACAACCATCTCTGGGGCAGAGCTAAATTTTTGTAAGTGATATTCACAGGCCTGACCTCTCTTCGCTGGCTGCTTTCTGTTTTTTGTCTGTCTGCTTCAGTTCCTACCAGGAGGAAATTTGTCCCTGCTTTAAGCTAGCATGTGGTGAATTTGTCTTTATCAACTTAATCAATAATAGAATGAAATGGGCCAGGAATATAAAGAGTTACATTTGGGATCTGGAATTCTACCCATTTCTGAGCAAAAAGAACGTACAATTAAAATTGCACTCCTTATGCCTTTTACCTGAACACAGAGAACATAGGGTAAGGAGCTCTCGAATATTCATAATAATATTGGATTTTAAGTACTTACTATGTGGCAAGTCCTAGGATATATACAAGATAATCAGGTTAGACACAATATTTGTACCACATAAGGCCTCACAGTATAAGTAAGAGGGAGAACAGGTATTTCAACCACATTTTACAAATGTTGAAAATAAGGCTCAAATAGTTAAGTGACTTGCCTGAGTCCACATAATAGGCAAGTGATGGAGTTGGGATTAATAACTTGCTTCCCTGACTCCCAGGCTTCTGCTCTCTTCACTCTCTGTATCACTTTGTTTATATCTGGGTCATCAGTTGTGAATTTCAGTTAGTAAATCTCCATTTTGATTTATTTTGGCATTCTTTGCTCTTGCAAATTAAACATTGACTTGGTCAGTATTCTGTCTTGGATCCTATTTAAGTCATATATACCAGGGATTTAGGACAGCTTCCCCATAGATCTGGGTTATACTCCCACCTACTTTATTCTTTTGGGTGGCCTGTTGTAAGATGGTTGATTATTCGTGTTACTCCCTGTCCAGTGTAATAATAATGTTGGTATTTATTAAGCGCTTACTATGTGCCGAGCACTGTTCTAAGCGCTGGGGGAGACACAGGGGAATCAGGTTGTCCCACGTGGGGCTCACAGTCTTAATCCCCATTTTACAGATGAGGGAACTGAGGCACAGAGAAGTTAAGTGACTTGCCCACAGTCACACAGCCGACAAGTGGCAGAGCTGGGATTCGAACTCATGAGCCCTGACTCCAAAGCCCGTGCTCTTTCCACTGAGCCACGCTGCTTCTCCAAAATCACACAGCTGACAAATGGCCGAGCCGGGATTTAAACCCATGACCTCTGACTCCAAAGCCCGTGCTCTTTCCACTGAGCCACAAGCTGGCCCCAGTTTCATAAACTATGTGAATCAGACATTAGATATTTGAGATCATTAAAGTACCATTTACTTAATTGAAAGAAAAACTGTTACATATATCCAAATAATTAGGCAGAGATTATACATTCTCAGAAGCTGCAGTTTCCTTCTCACTGGGAGTTTCAGGTTTGAAGTCTGGTTTTCCTATGTCGATATTGAAATATTCTGCATGGAGCATTACTTTAGTGAGGTAAATTTAGGAAAGGAGACATTAGTAAAGTAGCTTCTTGAGTCTTAAGAGTAGTTTGAAATAGATACACTCAAGGCATATCTTAGGGAACTGTTATTTCGGCTACCAAGCTGTTTCCCTAGGTTGTCTTCTGTTTCAGTAGCAATCATTTAGTGAACTTTGTTGAGATTTTTAAGGCTTTGGGGTAGGTTCAATGCACCATGAGCCTATACCTTTTATCAAAATGCTTGCTTTCTCTGGTTTTCAATAAATGCATGTTATTAAACATAAAGGTAGCACGTGCTCAGCCAAGAGAAAGTCTCACTGAACGAGCAGGGACATTAAACTTTCTTTTTACCTCTTTCTTTGGATCAAAGAATGAACTTTTAGTCTTTCTGTTTGTTCAAGTGTTGGACTTCTAAATCTGGAAAAGGATCATAATTTTACAGTAATATGAAGTTGATGAAATTCAGACAGTAATCCATTAGAAGTTCAGCTGAAGCATCAAATTCATTTTGATTATAATCCAAAGCAGTTAAAATACAGTTTTCCATAAATAAAATTTAAATACATTAAGTTGCCAAGTCACTTAAGGCCTATTTCTCTGAATGATTTTGAAGGAAAAAAATAGGAACAATAAGCTGAATTTCCCCTGTATTCTACTCATCACCCTCACTTTCTTGAGGAGGTGAGTGAGCTGCCACAATCTGTTGGAAGAAATCTAAATATTTAATCCATGTGGGGAAAATTTGTTTTTCCCTGCACATTAGAATTCTATGGTTTCAAGGTTTAGTGGCATAATAATAATAACAACAATGGCATTTGTTAAATGCTTACTATGTACCAAGCACTGTTCTAAGCACTGGGGGGGATGTGGATACAAGGTAATCAGGTTGCCCCAAACTGGGCTCACAGTCTTAATCCCCATTTTACAGATGAGGTAACTGAGGCACAGAGAAGTTAAATGACTTGCCCAAAGTCACAAAGCTGACAAGTGGTGGAGCAGGGATTAGAACCCACGACTTCTGACTCCCAAGCCTGTGCTCTTTCCACTGAGCCACGCTGCTGAGGGGTCATAACCACTGTGACTCCACAATGGGTGGGCATTTAATGCCAGTAACAACTCTGCCACCATTCCTCCCAGTGAGGTCATAAAGAAGTTACTCTTATCACATTGGCCACTGGGAGGTGAGAGCTCATTCCTCCCCAGACTCAGGCAATTGTGTGCCAAAAAGAAGAATCCAGGAGGAGAGCACTGCAAGAGCATGCTTCCATCTGTCCACAGGACCAATAATCATTAATCTGGTTTGGCAGACATTTGACTGCTGCTCTAATTTTGCCACAGGAAACATAGGGCACACAGAAAGTCTGGGAATGCCTGCCAGTAGCTAAACTTTAGGGGAGTGGTAAGTGGAAGTTTGGAGAAAACAGCAAAGTTAACAGAAAGGACAGAGTGTCAAAATGATCAGTTGTTCCTCAGTCAGCATAGATTTTGGGCTCCAGGACACACA
This sequence comes from Ornithorhynchus anatinus, assembly GCF_004115215.2. NCBI lineage: Eukaryota > Metazoa > Chordata > Mammalia > Monotremata > Ornithorhynchidae > Ornithorhynchus > Ornithorhynchus anatinus. Next base: position 117,309,811 of record NC_041729.1, read on the forward strand.
CACCTAGCCCAATAAACTGACACTTTTAGTTGGGATTCATTCATTCATTCATTAATAGCATTTATTGAGAGCTTACTATGTGCACAGCACTGTACTAAGCACTTGGAATGTACAATTCGGCAACAGATAGAGACAATCCCTGCCCAGTGATGGCCTCACAGTCTTAACGGTGGAGACAGAGAGCAAAGCAAAACAGAACAAAACAAAAACAAGACATCATCAAGATAAATAGAATCAAGGAGATATACACCTTATTGACAAAATAAATAGGGTAATAAATAATACATACAAATGAGCACAATGCTGAGGGGGGCGAAAGGGGGAAGAGCAAAGGGAAAGGGGGAGCTCAATCTGGGAAGGCCTCCTGGAAGAGGTGAGCTCTCAGTAGGGCTTTGAAGAGGGGAAGAGAGTTAGTTTGGTGGAGGAGAGGAGGGAGGACATTCCAGGACAGCGGTAGGATGTGGGCCAGAGGTCGACAGTGGGACAGGTATGAACGGGGGACCATGAGGAGGTGAGCATCAGAGGAGCGGAATGTATGGGGTGGGCAGTAGAAAGAGAGAAGGGAAGTGAGGTAGGAGGGGACAAGGTGATGGAGAGCTTTGAAGCCAAGAGTGAGAAGTTTTTGTTTTGTGCAGAGGTGGATAGGCAACCACTGGAGGTTTTTGAGGAGGGGAGTGACATGCCCAGAGCATTTCTGTAGGAAGATGATCCAGGAAGCAGAATGAAGAATAGACTGGAGTGGGGAGAGACAGGAGGAAGGGAGATCAGAGAGGAGGCTGACACAATAATCCAGCTGGGATATTATGAGAGCTTGTACCAGCAGGATAGTTGTTTGGATGGAGAGGAAAGGGCGGATTTTGGCGATACTGTGAAGGTGAGACTGGCAGGTGTTGGTGACAGATTGGATGTGTGGGGTGAATGAGACAGCTTATTAGGATGCTCACTGGGATCTCAATGGGATGGTAGGTGGGGACCCAGTATCTGTGGGAACAGGAAGTAAGAGCATGGAAGAAAGTTTAACAGATTCTTCTCTTCCTGTTGTGGGTGTGTGTGTGTGTGCATGCATGTGTGCATGCACGTGTGCCTGTTGGTTTTGTCCCTTTATTTCTTCCTCCATTTTCTCAGCTTCCTTTTGTGTTTTTCTTTCTTCTCTTTGTCTTTCTCTGTTGCTTTCCAACTTTTTTAGCACTGCCTTCTGAAGAGGGAGACAAACATTAATATGGGATGGGGGATGAACATTTGAAGAGTGGGGAAACACATCCTGAACGTTTTTGTATAAAAATGATTTGGGCAGCAGAATGAAGTATGGACTGGAATGGAAAGATACAGGAGGCTGGGAAGTCAGGAAGGAGGCTTATACAATAATCAGGGCAGAATAGGATAAATGCTTCGATTCATGCGGTGGCAGTTTGGATGGAAGGAAATGGCAGATTTTAGCAATGTTGCGAAGGTGGAACTGACAGGATTTTGTAATGGATTGAATATGTGTGTTGAATGACAGAGAGGAGTCGAGGATATTGCCAAGGTTATAGACTTGTGAGACAGGAAAGATGGTGCCATCTACAACGATGGGAAAATCAAGGGTAGGACTGTAAGATTGTTGTGGGCAAGGAATATGTCTGTTTATTGTTATATTGTATTCTCAAGTGCTTAGTACAGTGCTCTGCTCAATAAATACTATTGAATGAATTAATTAATGACACCCACTTTCACTCCACATTAAGCTCCCGTGATTATGGCCAATAAATGAATAAGGAGCTTTAGAGTTAGGGGAGAAGTTGGACAGACACCACATTTCTGGTTATATTGTTCTTCATTCATTCATTGGAGGGAGGACGAATGAAGAAGCAAGTCAGGGCTACACAGAAGGAAGTGGGAGCTTAGGAGATGTGCCTTCAAAAAGGCCCTAAAGTGGGAGAGAACAATTACCTGTCTGATATGAGGAGGGAGGGCATTCCAGGCCAGAGGCAGAATGTGGGCGAGAGGTCGGTGGTGAGACAGAAGACATCGAGGAACAGTCAGAAGGTTAGCATTAGATGAATGAAATGCATTGGTTGGGTTGTAGTAGGAGAGTAGCAAGGTGAGATAGGAGGTGCAAGGTGACTAAGTGCTTTAAAGCCAATGGTGAGGGGGTTTTGTTTGATGGAGAGGTGGATGGGCAACCACTGGAGTTTCTTAAGGAGTGGGGAAACATGGTCTGAATGTTTTTGAAGGAAAACGATTCAGGAAGCAGAATGGAGTATGGACTGGGGTGGGGATAGAGGCAGGGAGGTCAGCAAGGAGGCTGATATAATAATAATAATAATAATGTTGGTATTTGTTAAGCGCTTACTATGTGCCGAGCACTGTTCTAAGCGCTGGGGTAGACATAGGGGAATCAGGTTGTCCCACGTGGGGCTCACAGTCTTAATCCCCATTTTACAGATGAGGGAACTGAGGCACAGATAAGTTAAGTGACTCGCCCACAGTCACACAGCCGACAAGTGGCAGAGCTGGGATTCGAACTCATGAGCCCTGACTCCAAAGCCCGTGCTCTTTCCACTGAGCCACGCTGCTTCTCTAGGCAACACAGGATAAGTGCTTGCAATAATGTGGTAGAAGTTTGGACAGAAAGGAAAGAGCAGGTTTTAAAGATGTTTTAAAAGGTAGAACATAGGATTTAGTGATGGCTTTAATATGTGAGTGGAATAAGAGAGAGGAGTCATGGATAGTGCCAAGGTTATGGGCTTAAGAGACAGGAAGAATGGTGGTGCCATCAATAGTGATGGGAAAGTGCGTGGGAGGACAGGTTTTGGGTGGGAACATAAGAAGTTCAGTTTTGCCATGTTAAGCTCGAGGGGACAGGAAGACATCCAAGTAGAGATGACTTGAAGGCAGGAGGAAATGAGAGACTGCAGAGAGGGAGAGAGATAAGGGCTGGAGAGGCAGATTTGGGCATCATCAGCATAGAGGTGATAGTTGAAGCCATGTGAGTGAATGAGTTTCCAAGAGAAAGGGTTTACATGGAGAAAAGAAGGGCACTCAGAACTGAACTTTGAGGGACACCCACAGTTAGGGGATGGGAAGCAGAGGAGGAGCCTGCAAAAGGGAGTGAGAATGAGCAGCCAGAGAAATTGGAGAACCAGGAGAGGACAGTGTCAGTGAAGCCACCCACTCAGTTACCACTCCTCAATTAATCAATCAATCAATCAATAGTATTTATTGAGCACTTAATAGGTGCAGAGCACTGTACTAAATGCTTGGGGGAGTACAATTCAACAGAATTGGCCGATGCATCCTCTTCCCATAAGTTAACAGCCTATTAAACTGTTGTCTTCTTGGAAGCATGGAGGATTTTGGAGCTACATGATCTCACTACAGTTATGAATCCTTGGACCTTTTCCAGAGATAATCCACTTACTAATTTTAATAGAATTCCTGGAATGGAGCCAATTTAACCTTTATCTTCTTGGTGAGACTAAAAGAACACAAAGATCAGGACCCTGGAAACTTCCTCGATGCCTCTGAGGCCTTATGTTCTTTTTCAATATTATGGCCCAATTTTGCTTTGACAGCATAGATGCAGTATTTGGAGGCTTCTTTCTTGTTTGATTTTTCCTCAATCATCTGATTGTGAGAGGAAAGTGGGATTCCTACTACAACCCAGCCCACATCTAGCATGCTCTGAGGCTTCCCTTCCTGTTCCGGCAAATACTATGGATGTGGCATAAAACTACTAGAAAGAATGATTGTTCGTCATTCCACAGTGGCCATCAGGTCACTAGTTCATTACTACCAACCTCAACCATCTCAACCAATTCACATCTGGGTGCTGCCTTCCCGCTAATAATAATAATAATAATAATGTTGGTATTTGTTAAGCGCTTACTATGTGCAGAGCACTGTTCTAAGCGCTGGGGTAGACACAGGGGAATCAGGTTGTCCCACGTGGGGCTCACAGTCTTAATCCCCATTTTACAGATGAGGGAACTGAGGCACAGAGAAGTTAAGTGACTTGCCCACAGTCACACAGCTGACAAGTGGCAGAGCTGGGATTCGAACTCATGAGCCCTGACTCCAAAGCCCGTGCTCTTTCCACTGCGCCACGCACTACACAATGTTTTAGAGAAAAAAACAGAACAATAAAGAGAGGAGTGCTTCACCTCTTGCCTATGTCTACATTTTCTCTCTTTTTTTTTTAAGTTTTCTGGTCTTCAGTTCAGATTTCATATTATCACTAATTATAGCATGCTATTCAGCATGCAATTATGCTGTATGCAAATGGAATATGCTTTACCAATATTTTATGCACTCGGAGTGCCAAGGAAGCTATTTAAGTTATGTGATATGGTTCATATACCAAAAAATTTTAATGGTATCTGAATGCACATTTCCCAGAAATTGGGGATATCCAATGAATTGTATAGGAAGACATTCTTTCTCATTTTTCTCAATATGGTATGGATTTCCAAGATTCAGCATCTTGATTTGTTCCTATATATTATATTGGTTTTGCCTCTGTACTATCCTTTCTTTCTTAGATTGTGAGCTCCGTGGGAAACAGGTTCATTGCTTGATCTAATAGATCATTTAAATAATCTATTTATATTAATGTCTGTTTTCCGTTCTAAGGTTGTAAGCTCATCTTCTAGACTGTCAGCTTATTGTGGGTAGAGAAGGTGTTATATACATTATGTTATGTTATATTGTTACACTGTGTTATATATAACAGCTCAGTTTTCTTGTATTCTCCTGAGCACTTAGTACAGTGCTCTCTCTGCACGCAGTAATATATCAATAAATATAATTGATTGATGATTGGTGATGATGATTCCCAGGAGGAAAAGGTGTTGAGTGAAATATGACAAGAGCAGATATGATTTTTGCTGCTGGCACCTGCACTCCACACATCTCTATCCTCTCACCCCCTCTCTCCCTCTCTCTCTCTCATCATAGCTGTGCACACTCTTTGCCTTAATTTATCTTTATCAATCTTGTCTCTATTTTTCTTTCTTTCTCTATTTTTGTCTTACAGTTTCTCTTCACTCTCTATTTCTCTTCCTCTCAACTCCTTTTTCCTGGCTCCTCCCTACCCCCAAATATTTCTGTTTAATTATATGATTGGCTCTGGGCAATTGAATTGCACAAAGCTTTAATTTTGTTTGACTTGCACATGGAAACACTGTAGAAGGAGCATGGGAAGGGCAATGGAAAGAGCACAGATTTGGAGTCAGAAAACCTGAGTTCTAACCCCGACTCTTCCAATTGATTGCTTGGTAATTGGCAACCTTGGGCAGGTCACTTATGTCACATAAACTAAGGTTAGATTGTTTCAAAGAGAAAACAGTGAACTGCTGAACCAAAAGCTTTCATCAAGGAAGATTAGGATGGAGTGATATCTATTGTATCCATGGAGTGAAGAGACTAACTGGATTGAAGAGAGTCGAGAAGAAAGTTTGAGTAGAAGAAATTGAGATGTTGGGTGTGAACAATCCATTTAAGAAGTTTGTAGAGGAATGGGAGAAGAGATAGCAGGGGATTGCTGAATGGTGCAGTAGAGTCTAGAAAAACATTTTTATCAACCAATCAATGGTATTTATTAAGTGATTACTGTGTGCACAGCACTGCAGTAAGTGCTTGGTAGGACATTACAACACTTGTAGGCACTTTCCCTGTCCATAAAGAGTTTATAGCCCAGAGGGAAAGACAGACATTAAAATAAATTATGGATATGCATATAAGTGCTGTGGTGCTGAAGGTGAAGTGAATATAGGAAGCAGCATGGCCTAATGGAAAGAGAACAAACCTGGGAAACAGAGGATCTAGATTCTAATCCTAGCTTCACTGCTTGCCTACTGGTCAAGTCACTTATGTTCTCTGTGCCTCAGTTTACTCAAATGTAAAATGGGATTCATTACCTTTTCTCCTATTTAGATTGTGAGCCCCATATGGCACAGGGATCGTATCCGACCTGATAAACTCTTACCTATTTCAGTGCTTAGAACAGTGATTGACTTATAGTAAGCACTCAACAAATATTTTTGTTATCATTATTATCATCATTATCAGGTACACATCCAACTTCATAGGTGACAAAGAAGAGAGAGGGAGTAGGGGAAATGAGGACTTAGGAAAGGATTTTTTAAGGAGATGTGATTTTAATAAGGCATTGAAGGTAGGGAGAAACAAGATAGGAGAGACATAGAGGCATTTGAAGGCAGAGAGGAAGGAGCTATCAAAGGCTGAAAAGTTGGAGGTTGAGGTCATCTAGAGAAGAAGAGTGGGAGCAATTTTTTTTTTAAGATGAGATGGAATGAGGTTAGAGTTGCAGGTATGAAAGGCAAATGAAAGGAATGAGAGACTGGGAGAAAGGACGAGAGAGGAATGTGGATATGAGGGAGATTTTGGGGTGATCATACATGCCTACTGACTTCTATTTTTTCAACAAAGCCACTGGGGTGAAAGATAGGGTAGATGGAGGCACTTGAGGGGTCTCAGAAGTGAGCCTAAAGATCTGAAATAATTGGTTGGAGCAATGGGATTGGAAGTCAATGAGGGAGAAATAGTGTTGCTAAGTGGAATGGAGAGCATAATTACAGCAGGTAAGGATGAATTTGTAACGGTCCAAATGGAGACGGTGGAACTGAGGGCATGGACTTGTGCATTAAGAAAGAAAAGGCTGATGAGGGAATCAAAATGGAGCATGGTGTTGTTGGATAAATAATTGGCTGCCTCTTTGGGGATCATGATAGTTTTCCAGAGTGTGGAGAGAAAGCAGGGTTATGAATTGCGGTGGGAGAGTAGGATTTTAGGGACAGTGAGGTTAGAACTTTGTGCAGTGACTGGTGATGATGAGACTAGAATATGCCCAAATTAGTGAGTGGGTGAGGTGTAGGGAAACAAGAGGTTTGGTTGAGTTGAGGAACAGTATGAAACAAGTGACTGGGAAAGATATTAGGAATGTGCACATGGATTTTGAAATCCCCAATGATCTGTTTAGGGAAGGAGAAGGAAAATGAAAAAGGTACTCAGAATATACTCAGAAAATTGGAGGTGTGGCCAGAGGGACATTGGATGACAGCAACTACTAATTCAGTGAGTGAGTGGTTCAGGTGGATGATGTGGGATTCAAAAGAGAAGAAATTGTGGAAAGGAGGAGGGTGTGATGATGTAAAAGTCATATTGGAGGCAAGGAGCAAATCAACTTTTCCTTTTCCCTATGAAATGGGGAAAGCAGTGATTGGTAGGGAACAGATGGAGATTGAAAAGGAGTTTGTTCACAATGGAGTGGGGGGCCTCACAGGTCATACTTAGAATTGTCAGAAGAGAGGCTGGAGAAGGGTTGGAATGAAGGTTGGGGAAAGCATGGATGGGAATGAGCAGCCAGAGCCCATTCCTGCGGCTTGGTGGTTTGGAGAAGCTGTGAGAGAGAAACCCTTAGTAGAGTGCTCTGCATAGACTAGACTTATGAGAATGGTAGGGCATAGGTAGCATGTAACCTAATTTCCGTGGTCAATACTTACCTAGAAATCTTTTCTCATTCATTCATTCAGTAGTATTTATTGAGCGCTTACTATGTGCAGAGCACTGTACTAAGCGCTTGGAATGTACAGTTCGGCAACAGATAGAGACAATCCCTGTCCAATGACGGGCTCGCATATATTATCCCAGCCTTAGTGCCAAGTCATTAAGTTAATATACCACATTATTGTACTTAAATTTTTCTACCCAGAGTGCAGCCAAGTTTTTAATAGTTAATGTATCACAGACGACCCAGTTATAAAATTCATAGTCTGTAGATCAGTGACCTGAATAGACTTTAATGATTCTTTTAGAAATATGATGGACTAACATGAAAATTTTTAAAAGTTTAACAATATGTAATGTTTTACAGAAGGAATAAATATGTAATTAAGGCGGCTTTAAAATGCAGATTTTTTTAACCATGGAACTACTGTGGTCTCCCTTTGCCATGGTCTACTTAGAAAAATTTGACTTCAGAGATCATCAACCAAGTGGTCTTTAAGAGTCCAATTAATTCCTTTATATCCATGTACCTGCCAAGCCCTGTATATCACATTGTGAGATTGACTGGTCCAAAAAATGGCAGCAGAAATGACTTCCCCTTAAAGGTGGCCAGGCATTGAAGACATTTATTTGTTTATGGGGTGGTTTAAATGATGCCCTGCCCTCGAGACAAACCTTCAATCCTTTGATTTGATATTTCTTCCCCTTTTTCCAATCCCCACTTTTATTCATTTTATTCACTTTACCTCTATCATGCTCTGTCAGAAAAGCACCCTACTCATTGTGGAGGAATTACAAAGGTCACCCAAGGTTCATCCTCCAGTTCTGGTCCTCCCACATTTGTAATTTCCTAGAAGAACAACTGCTATATATCTCTGGCTTTGCTCAGCATCCATTCCTCTTGTCCACCACCCCTGGTATCTCTTTATAGATAGCTTTCCTATTTTTGACTATGTTGAAAAATACCCACTTAATGTTGGTATTTGTTAAGCGCTTACTATGTGCAGAGCACTGTTCTAAGCGCTGGGGTAGACACAGGGGAATCAGGTTGTCCCACGTGGGGCTCACAGTCTTAATCCCCATTTTACAGATGAGGGAACTGAGGCACAGAGAAGTTAAGTGACTTGCCCACAGTCACACAGCTGACAAGTGGCAGAGCTGGGATTCGAACTCATGAGCCCTGACTCCAAAGCCCGTGCTCTTTCCACTGCACCACGCCACTGAACATTGGGGAGTAGTGTAGAGGCTAAGGAGATATAATAATAATAATGATGTTGGTATTTGTTAAGCGCTTACTATGTGCTGAGCACTGTTCTAAGCGCTGGGGTAGATACAAGGGAATCAGATAGTCCCACGTGGGGCTCACAGTCTTCATCCCCATTTTACAGTTGAGGTAACTGAGGCACTGAGAAGCCAAGTGATTTGCCCAAAGTCACACAGCTGACAGGTGGCAGAGCTGGGATTAGAACCCGTGGCCTCTGACTCTTAAGCCCGTGCTCTTTCCACTGAGCCATGCTGCTTCTCTGCAAAGCATTCTTCAGTATGCATTCTTGGTTTCAAAGAGCTCACAGTCCAAGAGGGAGACCTGGACATGGACTCGTAAAGATAGGGGATCTGAAGCAAACAGTTGGATTTTTGATCAATTCAGCATCTAAAATGCTAAGGAAAAAATATTTTGCCTTTTTAGACTTTGGTAAAACTTGAAGAGAAAAAGACTGATGAGTAAAGCACAAGGAAAAAGGACATTAGATTAAAAATAGAATGATCACCAAAAATCCCATTGCCCACATCACTCCAACTGCAACTTCCTATCCTGACCCTATTCCTGGAAAATAATAATAATAGTAATCTGGGTTAAGTGTTTACTATGTGCCGTGTACTGTACTTAGCTCTGGAGTAGGTACATGATAATCATGTCAGATATGGTTCCTGTCCGACAGAACTCAAGCATAAGGGGTAGGGAGAACAGATTTCCTTCTTCATGGGGAGTGAATTGCAGTGGGATTGTGTCACCTTGCAGTTTTAAGCCTTCAAAGTTGAATACCCTATCTCTTGGATGCAGAGAAGCAGCTTAATAAGTGATTCTCCCCACACAGAAGTCATCCCTACTACAAAAGTAGGGAACAGCATAAAACATGAGAAAGTGCATCAGAAGTAGCAGCTTGAATCCTCTGGTCATGGCACATGGGTCAATGCCCTCATTCCTACCCAGGATTGAGGGACCTAGAAAAGAACTGACCACTCCAATGTCACCTTTGACCAGCTATCTGACATTACTGGGGCTAAAGATAGGTGCTGAAATGGAGAGTTGAGGTGATAAAGAGTAGGCAAAGTATCTTGTGTGCAAAATGGAAACAAATGTCAGCAGAATTGTAAGTACAACTTGGTGTATTTTCCCATTAATTTTATAGATTTATATTTCTGTGATGTGGAAAAGACCTTATATCCTTAATCATATACTTAATTAAATCCTTAATCAATTTACCTGACATTCACCTCTGTCTCACAATGGGGCTAATGTAATATGACATATATTGATCACCCTTGATCTTAGACAATTCAGTGAGCACACTATGGTAAGTACATAAATATTCCAACACTAAACTGACATTGAAAGTCAGAATTTTTAAAGAATGGTTTTGTGATTGAATTATGCACCATTAGCCTGTGCTATATTATAGTCAGGCTTTGGTGACAGCTCTATTTTTTTCCATGTTAAAAGAAAAAAAAATTCAATTAGAGGTCCAGTTAGGCAGGGAGAAACTACATTTCCCAAGAAGCAAAGAACTTGATTTACTTCATTTTGCAAGGGTTGTCTTAGGTGGAGCCTAGTTCTCCTGGTGTGGCGATGGACAGGATTTTGTTTTGCTTTCTGGTGATGGTGGAGTGTGGTACTTCATCTTTCAGCTTTGGAAACAGGTTCCAAATGGAAGAAAAAATGGCTCTATCACCTAAGATGATGAGACAGTAGATGGTGACAATTTTTTTTTTGTGGCTTAAATCTTAGATCGTAGTTTTAAATCTCTCTTCAAATTTCTCTTCCTACATTCTATTCAGTTGTATCTCTGATTAAAATAGTTATTAGCAAACGTTTATAATCAGAATTTTATAGTTATTCAAATGATTTGGGCATAATTCCCTTTCACACTCTTGCCAGATTTCACATCTCCTTTGAATAACTGCTTCGGTAAAGGGTGTCCCTTTGCTTTTCATGCAGAGTACTTTGGTGAGGTGGGCCCTTTTTCTCAAAATATGTGGGTCTAATACTCTTAGAAAATTCAGTGAACACAACTATAATAAGTACATAAATATTCCAACACTAAACTGACATTGAAAGTCAGAACTCAGTGATTAAATTGTACGAGTGTATCCCAAGAATCAGCCATGTGTACCTCAAAGTAGGGAGGTATCAAGAGTGGCTGCATTGTACTGCACATTTTCACACACACAAAAAATTTTTATTTTGTAAAAGCTATTTGTTAGCTTCTGTTCCTGAACTAGCACTGACATGATGACTGCCCATACAGGTAATAAAAATTGCACTGTAAATCGCTCCCTAAGCCCCTCCTCCTCTGTTTTATTTTCCTCCTCTGCTCCTAGGGGCTTTCCTATTCCACTTTACCTCAAATCCAGCCCTCTCCTATTTCCCCACCATAATGATTCAGTATTTTTTAAGAATATTTTTCATAAACGTTGTTTCCAGAATGAGATTGGCTCTATTTGTTGCTGAATTGTACTTTCCAAGCACTTAGAACAGGGCTCTGCACACAGTAAGCACTCAATAAATATAACTGAATGAATCACCCCAATCCTCCCCACTCCAAAACTCAATCCCAGCGAAGTAGGGGATGCAAAAGGGCAGTGGAGGGGTGGTTCCAATCACAACAGCTCTTCTGCCTATCATGGTCCAATTGTCCCAGCCTCCATTCCCATGGCAGGGGCTATGAAAAAGAGGTAGGACTATAAAGGGGATATTGATACAAGCACTTATTCTATCCCATCTTGATTCTTGCATCTGCCACCTCACTGACTTTCATCTCCTGCTTCTCCTCATTCTAGTCTACACTTCACTCTGCTGACCAGATCATTTTTCTAAAAAAGTGTTCAATCTGCATTTTCCTATTCCTCAAAAATCTCCAGTGCTTGTAAATGTACCTCCACATCAAAGAGAAACTCCTTGTCATTGTCTTTAAAGCACTCAATCAGCTTGCCCTGTCCTATCTTACCTCACTGATTTCCAAATACAATCCAGCACTCTCATTCATTAATTCAATCTGGGAGAAACTGCAGTAGCATCTAAGATTTAAAGTAGAATGCAGTAAACTCTACTGCAGTACCTATTCTTAAGTGTCTGTATTTGAAAAATTGGAGTTAGGATTGTAGGCCTACATAAAGCATTTCACGGTAATCACTACTGAAGTCTAAGGATTGATATCACAGCAATATTAATTCACTAGGTAAATTCAAATATGTATAAAATAAATAGGGTTTTAGTTCCTAAAAAAGGAGAGTCATGTCCTGTAATTTTAAAGCTAGCCTTCAGACATGACAGACACATTTTTTATCCCATATTCTTTATTATCCTTTATTATTATGAAATTATTGTGACAAACCACTTTAATATAATAAGCTAAGGAGAGAAACAGAAGCAATATGAACCTTTAATTTTGCTACTCATTTATACAACTCATGAGTATAGGTGAATTTAACAAATTACATAATGAGTCAGAACCTAGAAGATGAGTAAATGATTTCCTGAGTGTACTTTGGGAATATATTAATTATTATAGGACTGTAGGCTCTCATTTGATGCTTTGGGGGAGTAATTTGCCAACCTGAACCCTAATATCCTGAAAGCTATTAATTCTAGAGAACAACATTTACGCATTTCTATGTGTGTGAGTATGTGCTTACAGTCTGAATGGAGAAAAAGACACACAAAAAAATGTTCATCGGAAGTTTGCCATAGAAATGGCTAAGAATATGGATTAGTGAGAGAGAGAATATTAGATTTTCTATGAATTTAGAAATAACTGAATAATTCTCAATGTAGTGTGGTATTTTGATCATATCTTGATTTTTGAAGCACCAATCCCCTTTGTCCTCTACTTCCCTTCCTTTGAACTAAATTTGACCCAGTGTGCTATTGTGATCCCGACTTACAATGTTATGTTTGGCACACCAGTAGTGTTAATATAATTGTTTCTTCTTGCCTAATTGTCCCATACATTAACCTTTCCCCTCAGTAGTGTTTTAAAATTCTGGAGTAGAGGAGAGAAATAAGGAAAATAGGAGTAAGAATTTCTGTGGAGAAGTTAGAGGAGACTATTAAAATGAAGTTGGAAGGAGAAATATCAAGAGAGGGAAGATGGGACAAAATGAAATGGGAGAGAGGGGGAAAGAGAAGTAGAGAAGAGGAGGAAGAGGTGTGAATAAGGTAAATGGAGCTGAGGGACAAGAGGCAGAAAAGGGATATAAATACAGTAGATGGGGAAATGAAGGGGAAGAGTGACAGATGGAGGAGAGAAATGACAAGAAGGAGAGATAGAGACAGGAGGATGAAGAGAAAAACAAGAAAGAAGAAAGATAGGGATGAAGCAGAAAGGTCAGAAGAGGTAAGACAGACTTGAGAAAGAGGGGAGATGAGAAAATTGAGGAACTCTATCCTCTGCAGGGTCATTTCCTCCTATGTTGAGGATGTTGCCTGTCCAGCTGGCACTTCAATCTTAACATGTCCAAAAACGAACTCCTCATTTTCCCATTAAATCCTCTCCTCTCCCTATATTTCCCATCACTGTGGAAAACACCACTTTCCTATCTCTTGTCTTATGCTATAAAGTCATCTCCGACCCATAGCAACTCCATAGACCCATATCTCCCAGAATACCTCACTCTCCATCTGCAATCGTTCTGGAAGTGTATTCATAGAGTTTTGTTGGTTAAAAATATGGAAGTAGTTAACCATTTCCTGCTTCCATGCAGTAAACTTGTTTCCACCTTTGACTCTCTCCCATGCTGTGCTGCACAGCACACGTGAGTTTTGACTCAAAGCAGATTGCCTTCCATTCACCAGCCACTGCCCCAGCTAGAAATTGAATGGGTATGCCTCTGCTTGACTCTCCCTCCCACAGCTGAGACTGGTAGAGTAATGGAAACTCTCCAGATGTGATTCTGAGATGATTTTCCTGTCTCACAAGCCTTTAAACTTGAATTAGCTGTTTCTTTTAATCCACATATTCAGTCAGTCAACAGATCCTGTTTTTTCTTGTTGACTATCCCACTTGTGGGTGAAAATCAAAAGGGGGCAACAGGATTACGTGGTTCCCTAGAGTCTGAGGATCGGACAGGTTGGGTTAATCTGATAACCAGGCAGAAGGAATGAGACAACTATTTTTCTACTACTGAAGCAAAAGTCAGGCCTGGTGTTTCACAAATCCCCTGCTGACAGGAGTCAGGGGACATATCTGTATAGAACAAATGTCCATTCTTGCTGGCACTCCTATAGCAGGTTTCAAATCAGTCCCACCCCAAATTCTGTTGTTCATAATCCAAAAACTATCTTCAAAAAGCATAGAGACAGGCCAGTTTCAGAAGACTGTAAGCTCCTTGTGGGCAAGGAATGTGACTACCAACTGTGTTGTACTCTCCCAGGTAATTAACATAGTGCTCTGCACACAGTAAGCACTCGATAGGTACCATCACATGATGGATTGATAGTTCTTCACAACATTTCTAGAATACATCCTTTCTTCTCAATCCAAACTGGTCCAAGTACTTGTAACATCCTGTCAACTATTATATCGGCCTCCTTGGTGATGTCCGTGCCTCAGGTTCCTCATTCTCCAGTCCATACTTCACTCTGCTGTCTAATTCATTTTTCTAAAACAAATCATTCCAGTTGTCGCTCTTTGATTTCCACATAAAAGAAACTCCTCACCATTGGCTTTAAGGCACTCAATCAATGCCCTCTTTCCTTCCTAACATTGCTCATCTTTTTTTGTGGGGGGGTGGTATTTGTTAAAGTGCTTACTATGTGTCAGGCATGGTGCTAAGTGCTGAGGTTAATTAGCTAATTAGTTTGGACGCAGTCCCTGTTACACATGGGGCTCACGGATGGGAGAATAGAAAAATGGAATTTGGAAACAAGAAGAGGTGACAAGGGATGAGAGCTAGTAAAATACGAGATGAGGAGGCAAAAGGAAAGTGAAAACTTCTTAAGGGAAGAAATACAGTAGAGTGTCCTGTATGAAGTTGGTGCTCAATAAATGCTACTACTACTACTATTACTTTCAATCAAACAGTCTATCAGAGGTATATGAAAGCAGCGTGGCTTAGTGGAAAGAACACGGGCTTAGGAGTCAGGGGTCGTGGGTTCTAATCCTGGCTCTGCCACGTATGAGCTGTGTGACTTTGAGCAAATCACTTAACTGCTCTGTGCCTAAGTTACCTCATCTATATAATGGGGATGAAGACTGTGCGCCCTACATGGGACAACCTGATAACCCTATAGCCAGTGCTTAGAACAGTGCATGGCACAAAGTAAGTGCTTAACAAATACCATCATTATAATCATTATTGGAGGCAGGCAATTTTAATCTGTACCATGCCTGCAGCTGAAACCAGTGTGTTCTGTTCTAAACCATGGCCCATATTTCCCTACTACCAGGACATCCCCATCATTTTCTGCCTTCTGCCATGCTTCCTGGGAATGAATGGGAGGAATAAGCTAATTTGGCAACATTTAATTTTTTTATTAGTAGTAGTAATAATAATAATAATGGCATTTATTAAGAGCTTATTATTTTCCAGACTCTGAATTAAGTGCTAGGGTAGATTCAAAATAATAAGGTGGGACACAGTCTCTGTCACACATGGGGCTCACGGTCTTAATCCCCGTTTAACAGATGAGGAAACAGAGGCATAGAGAAGTCAAGGCCACACAACAGACAAGTGGAGAAGCTGGGATTAAACCTCATGTTCTCTGACTCCCAGGCACATGCTCTTTCCACTAGGCCAGGAGGCATTGGAGTTTGGACCAAGGACAGCCTTGCTTGGAACACTATGGAGTTTTAGGACTATCCCATTCCAACATTATTGTTGTTATTAATTTTGCTAATAATACTCTGCTCTTCTTTCCTGGTGTGTCTGTCCTCTCCTCCTTCACTCCTCTAGATTGGGAGCTCCCTATGGATGAAGCAAGAAATCTTAATTAATGTCCACTGTATTCCTTCCTTCCACTTTCCACTACCCACATTATAAGGATTACAAGGAATTATACATTAATAATAATAATAATAATTGTGGTATTTGTTAAGTGCTTACTATGTGCCAAGCACTGTTCTAAACACTGGAGTAGGTACAAGGTAATCAGGTTGTTTCATGTGGGGCTCACAGTATTAATCCCCATTTTACAGATGAGGTCACTGAGGCACAGAGAAGCAGCATGGCTTAGTGGCAAGAGCACAGGCTTGGGAGTTAGAGGTCATGGGTTCTAATCCCAGCTCCACCACTTATCAGCTGTGTGACTTTGGGAAAGTCACTTACTTCTCTGTGCCTCAGTGACCTCATCTGTAAATTGGTGATTAAGACTGAGAGCCCCACATAGGACAACCTGATTACCTTGTATCTACCCCAGCGCTTAGAAAATTGCTTGGCACATAGTAAGCGCTTAACAAATACCATCATTATTATTATTATTATTAAGTAGCTTGCCCAAGGTCACAAAGCAGACAGGTGGCAGAGCCGGAATTAGAACCCATGTCCTCTGACACCCAAGCCCGGGCTCTTGCCACTAAAGCCATGCTACATCTCTAAATTATAATTATGGTATTTGTTAAGCACTTACTATGTGTCAAGCACTATTCTAAGCACCGGGGTGGATACAGGGTAATCAGTTTGTCCCAAGGGGCGCACACTTTTAATCCCCATTTTACAAATGAGATAACTGAGGCACAGAGAACTTAAGTGACTTGTCCATTGCATGTGCTTCAAAAATGTCATCACTACTATTACTGCTACTAGAAAACTCTGTCTGCCCCCAACAGGTTCTGTCCAGACATCACCTAAACACAGACTTAACACAGGTTTTGAGAAATCATAATAATAGTTTTGGTATTTGTTAAGCGCTTACTATGTGCAGAGCACTGTTCTAAGCACTGGGGTAGATAAAGGGTCATCAGGTTGTCCCACATGAGGCTCACAGTCTTCATCCCCATTTTCCAGATGGGGTAACTGAGGCACAGAGAAGTGAAGTGACTTGCCCACAGTCACAAAGCTGCCAAGTGGCAGAGCCGGGATTCGAACCCATGACTTCTGACTCCCAAGCCTGGGCTCTCTCCACTGAGCCACGCTGCTGACAAAATTTTGTTGATCTATTTTCCAATATTTGATTTTAGGTATTTCACTTTTAATGATTTACTACAGATATTACAATTTACATTAAAAGAGTACACTTCAACCTGACACGATGCTGCCACCACACTCTGCTGTGCTAGCCTTTTTATTCTGTTTTCTATTTCCTTGTTTATCATTGGTTAGCATGATGCCTAGAGAGCAGAATTCTGTCACTGCTTTTAGCTCTGTATTACCAATAAAATTTTGAGTTGTGTGTATAGCTGGGGCAGACTGATAGATTACTTCACTTTTCTTCAGACTTACTCTCATGCTGTAGCACATGGTTGATTCAGTGACACTGTATACAGTTAGTGTTTCCAGGAGTAGAGTTGATGTTTGAAGTCCGTTAAGATAAAAGTTTTCCAGGGGTGTGAAAGCATATTCTAACTTCTGCGTATTCTAACTCCAAGTCTTCTGTTGCATCCCCCATCATGGATCAATAAGATAAGTGGAACTATGCTTTGTCTGAATTTTCGAAGGTTTTTTTTTTTTAATGGTATTTGTTAAGAGCTTATTATGTGCCAGGTATTGTTCTAAGCACTGGGGTATTTACAGGCTAATCAGGTTAGATACCATCCCTGTCCCAAATGGGACTCACAATCTTAACTTACATTTTACAAATGAGACACAGGGAACTTAACTGACTTGCCCAAGGTCATACAGCAGACGAGTAGCGGAGCCAGGATTAGATCCCAAGTCCTTCTGACTCCAGACACATGCTCTGTCCACTAGGCCATGCTGCTGAGAATTGGAGTGTGTTTACAGTGTTTCTTGTTTGTTTATCTTTGTTCCCCAAATGACAGGAAAACTTTAAAAGTGCTATATAGCATGCTTTCCAATGGATCCAAAACCTAAGCAAAATTAGAAGGAAAATGTTAACAGTGAAATATCATTATTAATGAAAAATATCCTGCTGAACATGTTCAATCAAAACCTGCCAGGGTTTTCACAGCTGGGTCTAATGAAATTACATCCCTAGATGCTCTCATTTTGGAGACCAGTAGAATCATATTATAACCAAATAACTTTAGAATCAAATCAGCATGTCCTAAAGAAATATTCTAAAGGAAGCATTAGCTTTTTGGATTTATAAAAAAGGCAACCTGGCATATTCAAAAATTCATGAATCCAGGAAATTTTGTCAAAGTTTTTATGTATCCAGGAGTGTCCTTGAACATTTTAAAATTAATAATTATGGAATTTGTTCAGCACTTACTATGTGCCAAACCCTGGTCTAAGTGCTGGGGTACATACAAGGTAGTGAAGTTGGACACAGTCCCTGTCCCACATGGGGATCACAGTCTTAGTCCCCATTTCACAGGTGAGGTATTCATTCAATAGTATTTATTGAGCACTTACTATGTGCAGAGCACTGTACTAAGTGCTTGGAATGTACAAATCAATAATAATGTTGGTATTTATTTAGCGCTTAACTATGTGCAGAGCACTGTTCTAAGCGCTGGAGTAGATACGGGGTAATCAGGTTGTCCCACGTGAGGCTCACAGTCTTAATCCCCATTTTACAGATGAGGTAACTGAGGCACAGAGAAGTTAAGTGACTTGCCCACAGTCACATAGCAGACAAGTGGCAGAGCCGGGATTCAAACCCATGACCTCTGACTCCCAAGCCCGGGCTCTTTCCACTGAGCCATGCTGCTTCTCAAAAGACATATTTCCCTGACCGGGAATCGAGCCCGGGCTGCGGCGGTGAGAGCACCAAATCCTAACCACTAGACTACGAGAAGTTAAGTGACTTGCTCAAGGTCACAGAGCAGACAGTGGCGGTGACAGAATTAGAATCTACTTCTGACTCCCAAGCCCATGTCCTTGCCACCAGGCGACACTGCTTCTATTAGCACATGAATTTTTCATTGAAAATATATGACTTTTGAAAAATAAATCAAAATCATCTTTGTATTACCTCAATTTAATAGGAAAAAGTAAAAACTAAAATTTCTCCCACATCACATCATAACGAGAAGAATATTGAAATTTTCTAAATGCTGTTGGTTTCTCTTTTGTCTCCCTTGCTTTCTTGTTTTTCTTAATTACTTTTTAAAGGGAGTAAAATTAAATGCAGTACAATCAATGTAATATTAAGATGGCATGTCAAAAAATCTCACCAGGTTTTACATTTTTTCCTAGTAACTAACTTTTTTATTATAATATATAGGAGGGAGTACATGTACCTAACTAGTCTAATATCAATTTTCCCATAGAGATACAGAATATTGAAATGTAAGTTTCTGGCATTTTAAGTGATTTATTAATATTTAAAAAGAAATACTGCTTCACATAGTTCTTTTCTGTCACCAAAATACTTTGCTGCATTTTCCAGCTACTCTGAACACCTTGTGAAAAGAAAGGGTGGTTGAAGAGGCTCTTAGTTTAGACAAATGGCCTACAAGTCAGGCTAAGGACGTTATTGGTCAGGATCAACAGCCTTTATGATTTCCTGTAGAATTAGGACAGATTCCAGGAAGTAGCCCCAAACACCTACTTAGGACAAGGAAGTAGAGAGAAATAGATTAGCTTTCCCACCAGAATACCTAGCTAAAAACCTCAAGGGGCAATGGTATCACATGGTTCAGGGCTGGAGAATTACTAGTGTCAGCCATTTCCAGGCAACCACATACCTTTTATATTACTTCCTTTGATGACTTCTGAACCCATTTCCTAACTAGATTGTTCATTCATTCAATTAATTGTATTTATTGAGCGCTTACTGTGTACAAAACACTGAACTAAGCTGATGGGAGAGTACAATACAACAAGAAGGAAACACATTTCTCTGCCCACAACCACCTTACAGTCTACAGGTGGAGACAGACATTAAATAAATAAATTACAGATTACTGCTAAGGGGCTGGGAGGAGGGATGAATAATAATATTAATTGTGGTATTTGTTGAGTGCATACTATGTGCCAGACACTGTACTAAGCACTGGGATAGATAAAAGCAAATTGGGTTGAACACAATCCCTATCCCACGTGGGGCTCACAGTCTCATTCCCCATTTTTATAGATGAGGTAACTGAGGCATAGAGAAGTCAAGTGACTTGCCTAAGGTCACATAGCAGACAAGTGGTGGAGCTTGGATTGGAACCCATGACCTTCTGACTCCCAGGCCTGTGCTACACCATGCTTCTTCTCTAATAAAGGGAGCAAGTCAGAGTGATGCAGAAAGAGTGGGAGGCGAGAAAAGGAGGGCTTCCAGAAGGCCTCTTAGAGAAGATGTACTTTCCATAAGGCTTTGAAGGTAGGGAGAATAACTGTCAGATTTCAGGAGGGAGGGCATTCCAAGCCAGTGAAGGACATGGGCAAGGGATTGGAGGTGAGATAGACAAGATCAAGGCACAGTGAGAAGATTAGCATTAGCGGAACAAAGTGTATAGCCTTTCTGTAGGAGAGTAGTAGGAGAATAGCCAAGTAAGGTAGGAGGGAGCAAGGTAATTGAGTGCTTTGAAGTCCAGGGTGAGGAGTTTTTGTTTGATGCGGAGGTGGATGGGCAAACACTGGAGTTTCTTGAGGAGTGGAAAAACATGCCCTAAAATTTATATATAAAAATGATCTGGGCAGCAGAGTGAATTAGGGATTGGAGTGCTTAAATGGAATTTATAACAATGAATGGGATGGTGCTTTCTCATCCTCTATGACATTCTTAAGAGAGCCCGCATTTTCAGCATTCACACAAATCACAATAGACTTTCGTATTCTAAATTGATCCTATTGAATGTAATACAAGTGTTTCATGAAAGGATCTATGTGTGACCTGTAAGTAACCAACCAGTGTGTATAAGAAGACTTAACTTATCTATTGACACGTTGGTAAATCTGCCACTTGCAAATCTTTACAGTCTATTTTCAAATATGTCTTTTTCTAACTTGCTGCTGTCCTGAAAGTAACCCCTCTATTAGTTGTCTCTGAAGTTTTCAGGTCTCGTAGTCTTCTGCCGCCTCCTATACTTATCCTTTACAATAGAGAATATGCAAATATCATATCTGTTATTAGATATATGACCTACGTTTGGTTTGAAGTCATGTGGTAATACAGAGAAGGTACAATTAACTATTGTTAATTAACTAAAACTAGAAGGATTTTGAATAAAATCCAATTGGAAATGGAGATAATTGCTCAGGTAGTTCCAGCATTCATTTTGAAGAAGTAGGTTACTGTATCATCTTTGAGGTGCTGTGGCTTTTCCTTAGTTATGTATATACTAAGAGATGGTCTAAGTGTTGTTTCCTCCGTAATTGTAGATTTCTTTCAGATGATTATCAGATCCAAGGTGTTTTCGTGATCATGATTATGGCAGTGAGATCCTCAAAAGTTGGAGCTAAAACGATCCATTCACATTTGACTGGTTCTGTAATCTTCTAATGGTCCCATTCTAAGGTACAGAAGGGGGTTCCATGAATCACTGAAATGTCTCCATAGGATGTTTAATGTTTAATGTTAATGTTAATGCCTCACTCTTCACAACTGGAAAATTGCAATGCAAAGAAGAAGATCATTTTAAAAAGGCCTACTTCTACTAATAATAATAATGACATTTGTTAGGCACTTACTATGTGCCTAACACAGTCGTTTGGACTGTGAGCCCATCATTGGGCGCGGATTGTCTCTCTCTGTTGCCAAATTGTACATTCCAAGTGCTTAGTACAGTGCTCTGCACATAGTAAGTGCTCAATAAATACTATTGAATGAATGAATGTGCCAGGCACTATATAAATGCTGAGGTGCATACAAGCATATAGGAGTGGACACAGTCCCTGTCCCACGTGGGACTCACAGTCTCAATCCCCATTTTACAGATGAGGTAACTGAGGCACAGAGAACCAAAGTGAAGACTCAGGGAGCAGGTTTTCTCAATATACAGTTGTCCTTTATCATAGATAACTCTATTGGCAGGAAGATCTTATCCAAGGAAGTACGAGAGTCTGTAAAGAGGGGTGAGGAATATTCCACCATCAGCAGAACATGAGCTTGAGTTATTTTCTCATTGATCATGGTTGTTTATACTGGGCACTTATATGAGTGGACCAAGCCCCAGTAGACAGAACCAGGAATTGTGAGATGGATAACCTGGGTTAGGAGGCTATTGTCCAAGGAACAAACATCTCTACTCAACTTCTGCAGCAACCAGCACTGCTGGTGCTGCATCTTTATTTTATGCCATTTTGCTATTTGTTAGGTGCTTACTATGTGCCAAGGACTTTACTAAACTCTGAGGAAGATATAATACAATCAGACAAGACACAGCCTCTGTAACTCTGCAGTCCTGGAGTCCACAGTCTGAGAGGTAGGGAAAATTGGTATTTCATCTCATTTTATAAATAAGGAAACTCAAGCACAGAGGGATCATCAGAAACTTCCTTTCAAATTCACATATCAGGTACTCCTCTTCCTCTTCTTCCTCTCCTACTCCTTCTTCTTAAGTTCCCAGAGGCAGCACACAAGTGTTAGGAACATGCAGTTGGAGAAGACTGACTAGAAATTGTGGGAGAAGTGAAATAATTCCGATAGGCATGAAGGGAGAAGTGAGTGAAACTCAAAAGGGGGCAATGCGATTACTGAAAAGTATTGCCCTAGAATCTGGGGATCAATCAGGTGGGCGTTAACCTGATCACCAACAGAGGAATAAGACAACAGTTTTACTTCTGCTGAAGCAAAAGTCAGGCCTGGTTTCTCACAAAATCACCTGCTAAAAGAGTGCTGAAGAGGGGACATATCTGCATAGAGCAAAAGTCCATTCTTGCTGGCATTCCTGTACCAGGTTTCAATCAGCACTGCCCAAGCTTAAGTTGTTTAAAGCTCAAACACCATCATTCAAACAGCATAGAAATTGATCTCTCAGGCCAGCTTCAGAACACCATTAGCTCTTTCTGGGCAGGAGTCATGTCTACCAAGTCTACTGTATTGTACTTTCCCAAATGCAGAACATAGTGTCCTTCACAAAGTAAGCACTCAATAAATTCTTCTGTTTGTTTCATTGATTCTTGGATTGAATTCATTGAATCCATATTTTAGCTGTATCCCTTCTGCACCTGTCCTGCTGAAAACAAACAAAAAAAACCCCCATAAAGTATACAGCACAAAGTAAAAGAGCAACTCTAGCTCGATCTTAAAATTTGTTGGTATTCCACTCATCAGCTTTGAATTTTAAGACTCCACACAAGAAGGCACTATTAGCAAATACCTAGTTAATGGGCAGAGTCTTTGCTGAATAACTAATGCTAAGTCTTTAGAAGACATCTGCCCAATATTGTTTACTGCTGCATTAACATTGTGTACTTATACAAGAATGGAGTTTAAAAAATCCATCTAAACCTGGCAGTATTAACCAAATCCCATTGAGGAAAGACTACCAGCTGGGCAATTTGACTCTGGAGAATAGGTTTGAGGACTTCTGATTAGAAATAGGTCATAAAAATGGCAAAAGATCCTGTTTGGTAAATAAGTAGGCTAGCTGTAACTGAAGATAATTCCAGTGAAAAGTATAGTGGCTAGTAGACCAGATCTTATGTAGTACCAGTGAAAATGAGGAGATATGTGGTCTTTTGTATATGGGGCTGGGTGAGAAAATCCCAATCTCAGCAAGCAGTCTGGCACTATAGGCTGGCACTTGGATTTGCACTCTTTATTTGACCCACCCTCACCTCCATGGCAGTAATGTACATATCAATAATTTATTTATGTTAATGTCTGTCTCCCCCTCTAGAGTGCAAGCTCCTTTTGAGCAGGGTACATGTGTATCAACTCTGTTATACTGTAATCTACCAGTCACTTAGTACAGTAGCATGCACACAGTAATTGCTCAATAAATATGATTAATTGATTGATATAGATTGTAGCTACTAATGATGATGGAGGAAAAGAATATCAACTGGTTGGAGTACACATAGTTACCCTAATTTTTAAAATCTGAATGAAAGAAGATACCATGAAAACATAAAGAAGCAGCGTGGCTTAGTGGAAAGAGCACGGGTTTGGGAGTCAGAGGTCGTGAGTTCTAATCCAGGCTCTGCCACCTGTCAGCTGTGTGACTTTGGGCAAGTCACTTAACTTTTCTGCGCCTCAGTTAACTCATCTGTAAAATGGGGATTAAGACTGGGAACCCCATGTGGGACAACCTGATAACTTTGTATCTCCCCCGGCGCTTAGAACAGTGTTTGGCACATTGTAAGCGCTTAGCAAATACCAAGATTATTATTACGAGTGTTGAAGAAAATCAATTAAAACAAAACTACAGGATTGATTTCACAAACCACATTATAGATGGCGTCACTTTGCCTTCCTTTCCATAAATAATGACCAGGGATCAAGAATGTGATGGAGCAACAAAGCATCACATTCTGATTCATATTAGATGGTAAAGCCGTACCTAACATTCTGTGTTTTCAAACCCTTTCAAACAAGCCTGACTGGAGAACTTCAGGAAAGGAAACCCAAACTACAGAGTCCACAATCAATCAATCATTGGCATTTTTTGGGTGCTTACTATGTGTAGAGCACTGTGCTTGGAAGAGTACAATACAAGAAAGTTAGCAGACATGTTCCTTGACCATAATGAGCTTACAGTCTAGAGGGTGAGAAAGACATTAATATGAATAAATAATTTATAATTTAAAGATCTGTATATAAGTGATGTGGGGTTTGGGTGGTGTGGTTTTACATTCTTTACATCTCAGCATCGGTATATTGTGCTAGGTTTTCCAATTTGTAATATTGATTAAATATTGACTTTGGCCATTATTCTTTTTGGGAGATTAGTTCAGTCATGAATCATGGAACCTTCAAAGAATTATCAACATTATCCCGACTACAATTCCTAATGCCATATCTTCCTGGGATTACTCTGAGTACAGGATAGTTAACATTAGTTCTTGTTACACAGTTTAACAGCCCCACTGCTGATCTCATGAACCAGAAACTTTATTAGCTATCCGTAGTAATTAAGATCTTGAAGGTCAACCTATTTTGTGTATTCTTTTTCTCTGAGATCTTGTGGCATACCTCAGTGGTCCTTATGTTTATGATGCAAGTGTTCAAGCATGGTGTTCCCTCTGTGTTTGAAGATTTTATCAGGTAAGCCTTCATTCCTGGATGCTTTTCCCATTTTTTCATGGCACTTACTGCCTTACTAAGAGCCAAGTCTTTAAAAATTGGGAGGTTTCTTATATTTTTGTGAAGACTCATCTTCAATAGAGAAAAGTGTGATAAGAAAGATAGCTCCTCCGTTTCTTTTTGATTTTGGTTTATGCTTTTGTGTTTGTGTGAATGTGTGGGTAGGCATTATAGTCCTCTTGCATCACTTCAACTAATGCCAGGGGATCCCTTTAAATTTAAAGATTATTTTCCATTTTTTAAACCTTCTACAATATCTTACTTATGAAAACTGACATGATTTATAATGAGAGTAATTATTCATTACAAGAAAGATATCACATACTTTCATAAATCATTGGGGTAAATGATTTCATGACAAATTCCTTTTCCTAAAGAGTCTTTTTGGGGATCATTAATGTAGATTCTCCTGTAACAATTTCCTCTTACACAGGATCACTTACTTCTTCATTAGTTTCATGTGCTTATTGGCACTCGTTCTTTTATAAAGTCTAAAATGGTCAAAAAAAACTGCTAGACCAAAGAAAAGAAATGCTACTTTTAGATTATTATCATGCCTTTCATAATGCAGACACACACAAAAAAACTGCTAGACCAAAGAAAATAAATGCTACTGTTAGATTATTATCATGCTCTTCATAATGCATACACCCTTGGGACATGTTATTTTAAGAATTCAGTGGGCCTCACATTTGGTTTCCCTACAATGTTTGCAGGGCACATGGCTGCAAGATGGTATTCATTCATGACTACAAAAATCCAGAAATATCCTCCAGGAGACACCATTTGGAGATGATTTAGGGGTGTGGCAGTGTCTACACAATCCTGGTAATTTTGTCCCCTATTAACTTCTGGGTATCTCTCAGTGCCAGCTACCATAGGTACCCAGGGAGTGATCCTTGTCTCAAATAAAGCAAAAACCCAAGTTTCTGTAATCTAATGTTAGTTCCACTATTTCTGAAAATCTTCAAAAATGAGGAAACAGATCTTAGTAACTTGTATTGGACATTTGAACTGGAGCAGCAGAATCTTTGTGAAACATTTCAATATTTTTTTCCAGCAATTAACTTGGTTGCTTCTATTAGCAATTAGTTTATGCTAATTAGCAGAGCCTGGAGAATGTTAAAACATTATATCTGCCTTCAGAAACTTTGCATTCTCTTAATGTAAAGGCATTTAGCCATCAATGACATTTTATGAATCTATAGTATTTTATATTTCAAGTTAGGTAATAAAGAAACTATGAGAGCTTCTATTTTAAGGGATTGATGGAATATCAGATTATACATTACTGAATCTTCATTTCTCATCATGGTTTTCTCATAGGCATGTCTTGTAAGGCCAAGGTACAAAGAAATATTTTTAAAGCTTACCTTTCACATTTCTTTAATACTTAAATAAAAATGACATTTTAAAATTCCATATCTCTACATGAAGAAAAAACAGCTCTGTCACTGAATAAGTCCTATGGCTTTTATGATAATTTTAAATGATCCTTTTCATTTTTGATTTTTATTCAGTTACTATTGCCAAATCTCATTTTGGACAAAACAATTATATTTCACAGCTATCAGGTGTCAGGACTGTCAGAATAGACATCTTGTTTAACTGTGAGGAAAACATCGAAGTGTAAGGAATTAGTATGATTGCAAGATGAAAATGAACAGAAATTGATATATGATAGTTGACTTAGACTTTTCAGTGGGACAGTGGAAGCAGCCACAAGTCACCTTATTTCTCCATCAGATATTGATTCAGCCTGCTAAAGGATTATTAAAGTTACACCGACTGATATTAATGAATAAATTGCCTGGACTTGGGGAAGGATATGTGTGCATCTGTATGTCTGTGTACGTGGCATGTGTATGAAAGTGTGCATAGATGTCATTTTATGGATAAAATGGAAACCATCTGGAATGATCTTAAAATCTCCCATATCCTGCCCCTCTATGACTCTTGCACCTTCCCATAGTATTTCAAGAGGAGATGACCCACCTCCTCTCAAATTCTACCCTCTTGACCTGTGAATCCAATCCCTTCTCACCTCCCTTACCTTGATCTTAAACTGTTTACTTTTCAAGGGCACCTTCAGCGAGACCTAGTGAGAAGAGCATGGGCCTGAGAGTCAGAAGACCTGGGTTCTAATCCCTGGCTTTGCAAATTATTTAACTTCTCTGTGCTACAGTTACTTCATCTGTAAATGGAGATTAAATCCTTCTTACTCTTACTTAGACTGTGAACTGTGGTGAGTGCACAACCCAAGTTACCTTATTAATGACTGTTTGTGATTCCGTGAACTACAAAAAGGAAGAGACTTTGCAAAGGCACTGATGTGCTCCACCTGAGGGAGGTGAATATTGGCCTGTGGGGGGTGGACCATGGAGGGAGGCAGGGCTTTCTCTCCCTGTTCTACCCAGGAATGGGCCTTGGCCAATCAATGACTGCTGTGTAGAGCCACAGCTGCCATGCCTAAGGCAGATAAAAGGCTGTTGCTTTGAGGTACACCTGGGGGTATTAGGAGTAGAGGTATTTAGATAGAGGTGTGTTAAAATGCAGAGAGAAGCAAGCATTGAATTAGTTGGGGAGCAGTACTTGAAAGTAGCAGCACTTGGGATGAGAATGAAGAAGCATTGGCAAAAGAGACTCCTTTAACCACAGACTGGTATTGGATCCTTGGGTGGTGGAGTGGGTGAATGTGTGTGTGTGTCACTTCCTTGCATGTTGGTAAAACTAAGTAAAAAGCTTTCACATTAACTTTGGTGATCAGAGGTGTGGTTTGAATTCTACCATGTTTCACTGAGGTTCTCCTAGGCCAGGTAGGTCCTGGTTGAGATGAACTGGGGGCTTGTGGCATGAGCCCCATTTGGGACCATGCCTGTGTTCAACCTTGTTAACCTGTACCTATTTCAGCAATTAGAATAATGGCACAAAGTAATTGCTTAACAAGTACTATTATTATTATTATTATACTACTGTTTCAAACATGTTCATGTAACCCCTATTCTACAAATATACCCAAAAACCTGTTAACCCTATAGTTTCCTCCAGTAATCACCAATTGGCCTCCTCATATTCCTTCTCAAAACTTGAGAAGCAGTGTGGCTCAGTGGAAAGAGCATGGGCTTGGGAGCCAGTGGTCATGGGTTTGAATCCTGGCTCTGCCACCTGTCAGATGTGTGACTGTGGGCAAGTCACTTTACTTCTCTGTGCCTCAGTTCCCTCATCTGTAAAATGGGGATGAAGACTGTGAGCCTCATGTGGGACAACCTGATTACCCTGTATCTACCCCAGTGCTTAGAACAGTGCTCTGCACATAGTAAGTGCTTAAATACCAACATTATTATTATTATTGTTGAATGAATTATTTACACCTGCTGCTTCTGTTCCTCCAGTTATTTCCTTGACCTCTTCCAATCTGACTTTACCCCTTCACTCCACAGAAAGTGTCCTCTTTGACCTCTCAGCTGTCTTTGACACTGTGGACAGTCCCCTTCTCCTGGAAACATTACTTAACCTTGGCTTCATTGTACCTGGTTATAGTCCTATTTCTTTGGTTTCTCCTTCTCAATTTTTTTTTTTGCAGGCTCCTTTACTGCCTTCCACCCTCTAACTGTGGAAGTCCCTCAAGCCTCAGTTCCATTCCCATTGGACTCTATGTCTGCAACCATTCCTTGGAGGGGTCATTCACTTCTAAAGTTTCACCTACCATCTCTATGCTGATAAATTCCAAATCTACTTCTCTAACCCAGACACCTCTCCTCTCTGCAGTCTTGTATTTCCTCCTGTCTTCATGACATCTCCAGTTGGATGTCCAACTGATACCTCAAATTTAATATGTCAAAAATAAAACTCTTCATCTTCCCACCCAAATCCTTTCCTCCTGTATTTCCTATCACCACAGACAACACTAACATCCTCCCAGTTACACAAGTCCATAACCTTAATATTATCGTCGACTCATCTCTCTCATTCAACTCACATATTCAATCTACCACCAAATCTGGTTGCTCTTACCTTCATAATCAATCACTGAGTGCATATTGTGGGCAGAGAACTGCACTAAACACTGGGAGAGTTCAATATAACAGAATTGGTTGACACATTCCCTGCTCACAATAAGCATACATTATGGTGGAAAGAGACTTTAATGTAAATAAGTAAATTATGGATATTTACATAACTATTTGGGGGCTGAGGGTGGAGTAAATAATGTTGGTATTTGTTAAGCGCTTACTATGTGCAGAGCACTGTTCTAAGTGCTGGGGTAGATATAGGGTAATCAGGTTTTCCCTCGTGAGGCTCATAGTCTTAATCCCCATTTTACAGATGAGGCAACTGAAGCACAGAGAAGTTGTGACTTGCCCACAGTCCAACAGCTGACAAGTGGCAAAGCCAGGATTCGAACCAATGACCCCTGGCTCTGAAGCCCACGCTCTTTCCATTGAGCCACAAAGGAGCAAATCCAAGTGCAGGGATGGGAAGCTATCCCAGAGGCGATGTGCCGTCAATAAGTATTTGAAGGTGTGAGTGATAGTTGGATATGAAGAGGGAGGGTGTTCCAGGCCAGAGGCAGGATGTGGGTGAGAGGTCAGCAGCAAGATAGGTGAGACTGAGGTACAGTGAGTAGGTTGGCATTAGAGGATGGAAGTGTGTGGGGGTGGGTTTTTTTGTTGCTTATGGTATTGTTCAGCGCTTCCTATGTGCCCAGCACTATACCAAGTACTGGAGGAAGATATAAGCTAATAAGAACACATGGACTGTGGGCTCACAGTATTAATCCCCACTTTACAAATGAGGTAACTGAAGCACAGAGAAGCAGCATGGCCCAGTGTAAAGAACACGGGCTTGGGAGTCAGAGGATGTGGCTTCTAATCCTGGCTCTGCAACTTGTCTGCTGTGTGATCTTGGGTGAGTCACTTAACTTCTCTGTGCCTCAGTTACTCCATCTATAAAATGGGGATTAAGACTCTGAGCCCTATGTGGGACAATCTGATTACCTTGTATCTGCCCCAGTATTTAGAACAGTGCTTGGCACATAGTAAACACATAAATACCAATATTATTATTATTGTTATTGACTTGCCTAAGGTCACACAGCAGACAAGAGGTGAAGCCAGGATTAGAACCCAGGTGGTTCTGATTCCCAGGCCTGTGATCTATCCACTATGCCATGCTACTTCTCACTGCTGCTGAGTTGTAGTAGAAGAGCGGTAAGGTAGGAGGGGGCAAGGTAATTGAGTGCTTTCATAGTGTCTCTAAAATCCACCCTTTCCTCTCCCTTCATACCGCTGCTGTGCTGATGAAAGCTTATACTCAGAAGCAATCAATTAGTCAGTAAGTAGTGTTGAATAAGCAACTACTGAATACAGAACATTGGACTAATAATTTGGAAGACTATACAAGAGGTAAATTATGATCCCTTCCTTTCCTGCCCTCAAATGTCTTACACTCTAACATTTCTTATGTTTATGCTTCAGTTTCCTCAACTGTAAAATGGGGATTCAATACCTGTTTTCCCTCCTACTTAAGACTGTGAGCCCCCATGTGTGACAGAGACTTTGTTCAACCTAATTAACTTCTACATATCACAGTGCTTAGGACATTGGCAGATAGTAAGTGCTTTACAAATACCATAAAAGAAACAAAACTCGTTCAATGTAAAAGACACCTGAACTGTAGTACTAGTTCTGGATTAATAATTTTATTATGAAACACTGTCTTCAGGGCACTCCATTATGCACTGGACAAGAATACACAGGTGCGAATTAGACATGGCCCCTATCCCTCAGGGGACTTATTGTCTAAACACTGTATTCAAGGAGTGATGCAAAGAAGATGCTTTCATCCTGATGAGGTGAAAAATTATCCAGAGGATTCAAACTATCCTGACATAGTAGTCCACATTTTTGTTGTGTCTTATAGTATTGCTGAACAAGAACAGACCTATTACATAGGTCAGAAAGTATCAGAAAAGCCTCCTCCAATTCTTACAGAGCTAGCCATATCATTATGGAGAAGTAAGCACTCAGGACACAGCATAGAAATACTGAAGAAAGCCATGGAGCACAGGGTTTTGATGACATTACAAATTGCTCTTACATCATTCTCCAGGTGAAAATAAAAGAACGATGATAAGCAGTAGCAGAAACCAGAGGTCTATAAAATTCAAATTAAAATAGAAATGAGCCATAAAATGTGTGTGGTACAGATCAAGGTAGAGGAAATAGAAATGAAACATTACATTATAGCTAGGAAAAAATACTCTTAAATTCTACAGGTGCAAATGTAGATGTTTGAAAGAGCACATGTAAACATTTGTATCAATAGGAAAAAAGAAAAATGGAATCTTCCAAAACATATGCAAATGTATAGCATGGAGTACATAACTGCTTTCAATCAAAAATTGAAGCACCTGGAAATGTCTTTTTTGTCTTATGCTGTCAAGTAGTTTCCAACGCACAGCGACTCCATAGACACATCTGTCCCGGAACACCCCACCTCCATCTGCAATCGATCTGGTAGTGTATTTATAGAGTTTTCTTGGTAAAAAATATGGAAGTGGTTACCTTGCAGTAAATTTGAGTAAAATTGAGTGTAGCAGATTGCCTTCCACTTGCTAGTCACTGCCCAAGCTAGGAATGGAATAAGTATGCCTCTGCTTGACTCTCTGTCCCATAGCCGAGACTGGTCGCATACTGGAAACTCTCTAGGTTCACTCCTGAGAGGGGACTAGAAATGTAGCAGTTGTTTAATGTACATTTAAATGGGTTTGCTTACACTAAATAGTGAGATCTGTCATTTAGGCAAAGGATAAAATTAAGGTTGATAAAAAGTAGATATTAAAAGTTTAAACTAAGGAATTATTATAAAGAATTGACCAATAGTTATAGAAGAGATTTAGAAGTAAATCTTGATTTGTTCATTCAGAAGTACTCACTGAACATTTTCTGGGTGCAGAGCACTGTCCTAAGTGTTGAGAAAGATTATAATTAAGAAAAAATTTGATTTGATCCCCAGCCTTCACAGGATCTCACAGTCCAAGAATAAAAGTGGGGGGAGCAACGGACACGCACGTAAAGATTGAAGAAACTAAATAACATAAGAAAACAACAAACTGAGAGCTAAAGGTTACAGATAAAGGAGCCATTTCAGGCTGCTTATCGCTGGGCCAGGCCAGGTCTGCCTCCACTAGTCACAACTGACAATCTTTCTCATGTTCCAAATGTTGTATGAAATTCAACAGGTTTCACTTGGGCAGGGCAGTCCCTGCTTGTGGGCAGAGGGAAAGGAAGGGTCCAGGGTCTTTTTGCAGGAACTCAGGCTCTACCAGGCCACAGGGCTCTGATGATGACAGAACAATTGAGATTATGCAGTCTAGCAGCTTCTCTGGTTCCCACCCAGAGAGGGTAGCCCTCACCTGGATAGTGGAGAGAGATGGGGCAGTCAATAGGACATTTTAGTCTTTAGAGGCTATGATGATGGAACAGCAATAATGTTGATGATGGAAAGGTAAAAAGCATTTGACATAAGTGAAGTAGTATCAATAATATCAAAAGACATCCAGAATAAGAGGTAAATAACAAAGACTTGACAGTCATAATCCACTGTCAAAGAAAGGCCACATCATTTAAAATGTTTTTAGTTTTGTTTTCAAATATGAGATTTTAAATTCAGAGAACTTATCAAGGGCATAGTGAGTCATCTGCAGGGAAAGGGTTAATGAAGATGTGCACATATTTGATAAAATAAATTGTCACGCTGATAGAGAAAAATACCAGTGCTTCCCTAGAAGCTGCTGGATTTACAGAATAAAATTCTTCTTGGAGTTTTCTTTTTCAGGGCCACTGTGAAATCACCTCATCCAGATAATGAAAGGGTCTTTTGCATTTCAAAGTAGTATGCTACATGATTAATATTATTAAGCACCTAATATGGGCAGATTAACAAAATGCTTAATTTAGAATGTTATGGTGTGAGAACCTACCCCTCACCTTTCCCAAATGATGGATATGTGCACCCCTCCTAATCACTCCTGTGATTAAAAGTCTTCTCTGAATAAGCCCTCATTTCCCCTTCCCTCTCCCTTCTGTGCTGCCCTTGCATTGGATTTGTACCCACTGTTCACCCCATCCTCAGCCCTGCAGCATTTATGTATATGTAAGTAATTTATTTTAATGTATGTCTCCCTCTATAGACTCTAAGCTCATTTTGGGATGGGAATGTGTCTACCAATTCTGTTGTACTTTACCAAGTGCTTAGAGAAGTGCTGTGCACATAGTAAGTGCTTAATAAGCATGATGATTAATTGATTGTGAGTTCCAGACATCAGGGAACAGACAGGCAAAGAACAAGAAGTTAGTGTAGAGAGAGACCAGAATGAGTCAAAAAGAGAAAAGACATCTGGTCAAAATAGTACCATAAATGAGAAGCCTTGAAACAAAAAAGTATATTTTCAAGTTTTCCAGAACAATTAGGTAGGCAGCTTCCATTTGGTGGTATGCCAACACTGTAGCCAGGTTTGGTAAGGCTGTCTGTCTGTAGCTCAAGAATAAGGCAAAACAAAACAAGAATATGGGTTGTTCTTTCTGGAGTATTTCAAATTTTAGGACCAGGATCATGGGTTGGAAAAGCAAGGGTTTGGGGAGGGGAGTAGGGGTGCTGAAACAAGGTTTTGGTGATTTCTTAGGATGATGCAGTCGATTTTTATGGTAACACTCTCCTTGAGACTTTCCCTGAGCCATTGCTAACTCAACACAGCTGGTTTGTCCTTGCAGGCTGAGGACTGTATGCTACTGAGAGAGACAGAGAAACCCTCCTGGGTAGCTCAATCAATCGTATTTATTGAGTGCTTACCGTGTGCAGGGCACTCTAATAAGCCTTGGGAGAGTACAAACAACAAGGCTTCTTCTACGCTGTGTTCATTCTTAATATCATGGTAGCAAGATCATTACATTTAAAGGGACCTAGAGCCTAGCCCTCAAAATCCCAGGGTCTCCCTCCAAGTCCCTTTTCCTCCATGCATAACACAAAGAAAAGTAACACTAGATTTTATTTTTTAAGTGGTATTTGTTAAGTGATTACTAAGTGCTGGGGTCGAGAAATAAGCTATTTGGGTTGGACACAGTCCAAGTCCTACATCACAGTCCAAGTCCCCATCACAGTCTTAATTCCTATTTTACAGATGAGGTAACTGAGGCAAAGAGAAGATAAGTGACTTGCCCAAGGTCACACAACAAACAAGTGGCAGCTGGGATTAGAACACAGCTCCTCTGATGCCCAGGCTCTTTCCAATAGACAGTGTCATTTCTCTCTTGTTAAGGAGTCCAGAGAAGTGTTAAACACAGCCTTTGCTTGCAAAGAAATAACAGTCAAATGGGAAAGATAAGTCTACATCAGACGTAGAACACGTAATAGTTAAGTGTATATGAGCAAAGATAAGAATGACAAACACAAGTGAAAATAAATTGTTGCTGTTCCACTACTAATATAACTGGCTTTTTTAGAAATACAGTTATAGGCTTATCCTTTCAAAATTGGAAATTCATTTGAGAAATGTGTTTTACTTTAAATACACTCTCTTATAAATCCAAATCTTACCCATTCTTGTTGGTTTAATGGGTCAGTACTTAGTGAAAAGGAGTCAAAAGTCCATTTGACAGTTCAGAATCTCTCCTGTTACTTTCTCACACAATTATCTTAAAACTCAAATGTGAATTTTAAAATATTCAACAACAAGGCTTGTAAACTATCAGTTTCACAGATAGATGAAATGTCATCGAGCTAATTCCCCTCCATGAACTGAGGTCTATGGAGAACCTAGGAAACTAAGGTTTGATTATGAAAAATATTAGTTCAGTAAATTCAATATTTTTTTACTTGCACAAGTTTGCCTTTCTTTTCCTTGTTTTATTTTGTCCTATCACACTAAGGCATTGTAGGAAGATCAGATTGTACAGAGTTGTTCAGATTTCTCTAATACCCATGCACAATGGTGTCAGTTAAGGAAGGAATGACAAGTCTGAACTCTGAATTTCCTGTCTTTTGTGAATTTAAGTCAGACCTTTATCTATAATTATTCTTATTATAATTTGTTAAAGTCTGATCATAGAAATATTAATAAATAGGGCTTAGATCATCTATGTGAGGCTTATGAAAAACTTCTACTTCAGATAGGCTCCTCATAAATATTCATTTTAAATGTAAGAATAAAAACTTCCATTTTATGGTTTCTTTGAATGAGTTAAGCATTAGGTAAAATAGTAAGAGTTTTAAATTGCACGATTTCTATAAGTCAGAGAAAACATTGTCAGTAAACCCTTTGAAATAACTACGCACTGCCCAAGTGTTACAACCAAAATAGATACATATAGTTTCCTCAGTCATTGTCCTACCATTGTTTATGGTGTTTGACTTCCATAAGACTTTTTTGTAATTCTAAAATTATTTTGCTATTCTTTGCAAACTAAAAGACTATTCCAGTCTTGCAAATAGTTTTAAAAAATAGCTTCACAAAAATTTTCTTTACAAAACCTGCAGTTATCCTTCATTATTTAATAAATGTCTCATTTAAAATACTTCCCCCAGTACTGGGGTAATATATCTATCATATTTCTAGTACTTTCCAGAGTAAACACAAACAACTGTGGTAAGCAATTGTGTACTCCAGTAACTTTAGAAATAATTGTGCTCAAAAATGCACTTTTGCAATTTAGTTTAGATTCTCCCCTTACACTAGCTTTACAGTTAATCAGTATTTATTGAGGGCTTACTGTGTGTAAAAAACTGACCTAAGCTCATAGGAGAGTACACTACAATACATTTCCCTCAAGTCTACAGTGGGAGACAAACATTAAAATGAATTACATATAGGAAAATGGCAGACCATAAGGATACATAAGTGCTGTGGGGCTGGGGGTGAGGCGAATATCAAATCAGTAAGTCAATTGTACTTACTGAGTGCTAACTGTGTGGAGAGCACTGTACTGAGTGTTTGGAGAGTACAATATAACAATAAACAGATGCATTCCCTGACAACAATGAGCACAGGGGGAGAATTACAGTCTACAGACTTAACAACAACTCTACAGGGGAGAATTACAGTCTACAGACTTAAGGGGTACAGATCCAGATGCATAGGTAACACAGAGCTGAAGGCAAAGAAGAGATACTGAAGGCTTAATCAGTGGAGGCCTCTTGGTGGAGGGCCTTGAAGGTGGGAAGAGTGCAAGTCTGTTAGATAAGAAGGGGTAGGGAGTTGCAGATAAGAGAAAAGATGGGGGCAAGTGGTTGGCCATAAGACAGAAGAGATTGAGGTAGAGAGAGTTGTTTGGCATTAGAGGAGTGAAGCATGCATGTTGTAAGAAAACAGTGAGGTATAAGGTAGGAGGAGGAGACCTAACTGACTGTCTTAAAGTTCATGGTAAGGAGTTCCTGTTTGATGAGTTGATGGATGGGCCACCACTGGAGAATTTTGAGGAATGTAGAGACATGAATGGAATGTTTTTTTTAGAAAAATGATCTGGGCATCCCAATGAAATAAGGACTGGAGAGAGGGGAGACAAGAGGTAAGGAAGTTAGTGAGGAGGGTAATGCAGTAGTCAAGGAGAAATAGGATAAGTGCTTAGATAAACATGGTAGCAGTGGTAGATAGCCCCTGAAGAAGCCTAACAATGTTTCCAAGTAAAGGCTTGGTTCACAGGGTTGAAGGTTGCAAGAGGTAGTAGCATACCTAGTAGAAAGAGCCATAGCTTGGGAGTCAGAGGTCCAGGATTCTAATCCCAGCTCCATCACTTAACTGCTGAGTGACCTTGGACAAGTCACTTAACATCTCTGGGCCTCAGTTTTTTCAACTGCAAAATGGGGGTTCAATACCTGTACTCCTTTCTTAGACTGTGAGCCCCATGTGGGACAAGGATTGTGTCCAATCTGATTATCTTGGAGGATTACTCCACATAGTAGTCACTAACAAATGCCATTAAAAAAAGGTCAAGGAGGATTAGATAGAGTAGAGGCCATTGGGGACTTGAGAGAGGGTCACTTCCATGTAGTTAAATAGGCAGAAGCCAGATTTGAGGGAATCAAGGATAGAATTAGATTAGAGGAACTGGAAGTAGGTTTAATAATCATAATAATAATGTTGGTATTTGTTAAGTGCTTACTATGTGCAGAGCACTGTTCTAAGCACTGGGGTAGACACAGGGGAATCAGGTTGTCCCACGTGGGGCTCACAGTCTTAATCCCCATTTTACAGATGAGGTAACTGAGGCCCAGAGAAGTTAAGTGACTTGCCCACAGTCACACAGCTGACAAGTGGCAGAGCCAGAATTCGAACCCATGACCTCTGACTCCAAAGCCCGGGCTCTTTCCACTGAGCCACGCTGCTTCTCAGTTTGGAGAAGAATGATAAGAGGGAGTTTGGGTGATAACTGGAGGGAGCCATGAGGGCAAGGGGGGTAGATTTTAGGAGCATGAGCATGTTTAACAACTTCGAGCAACACAAGCTCATTAATTTGAGTTTAAATACCAATCAATCGTATTTATTGAGTGCCTGCTATATCATCATCATTAATGGTATTTACCGAGCTCCTGCTATATGTAGAGTAGCCCTGATATTGGTTCAGTGAAAAGTTTATCATTCAGGAAAGCAGGAAAGCTGGATTCTAGTCCCAATTCGGCCTGCTGGAAAAAGATTCTTGAAAAAGATTCACGGTAAAGATTCTGACTAAAGAACCACTAAAGAACATTCTAAAACATGCAAATACCCTTAAATAAGAATGTATGAAACATGAAAAATGGCTAATGAACAGGAACAGCCCAGCAGCTACTGGAGTACCAAATCCCAGATTGTGGGTGTTAAGGAACTGCATCAACCCTGGCTTACAATCATTCAAGCCATAATTGGGAGCTCCCCTCAAAAATCCTCTTAAAGTGCTTTGGAATGTTCTGCACCTCTTATCCACCCACTGAACCCCAACAGGAACACAACTGGAAGCTTGTGAGTGTTGCGGCACAGACCGCTAACACCATGAGTGATTCTGTGCAAAGTGTTTTGTTCCTGAAGTTGCATAACCCAGACTCATCTGTCATCCCTGAAGGTAGACACCATTCATCATTATCCGCAGAGTGAGTCTGAAGAGAGCAGTTGAGTAAGAGACATGGTCCCTGCTCTCAAGGATCTTCTAGTCTAACAGGAGATACTGACAGATGACAGCCTTCAAAATAAGGAAAATAAGGGACTGAGCCTAAATCCCTGCTCTCAATTCAAATTTCCTTACCATTTTCCATCTGTACCTAATAATGTTGGTATTTGTTAAGCGCTTACTA
The DNA here is from genome assembly GCF_004115215.2 of Ornithorhynchus anatinus. Classification (NCBI taxonomy): domain Eukaryota; kingdom Metazoa; phylum Chordata; class Mammalia; order Monotremata; family Ornithorhynchidae; genus Ornithorhynchus; species Ornithorhynchus anatinus. The sequence goes on from NC_041729.1 coordinate 117,348,161, forward strand.
TGTGCCGAGCACTGTTCTAAGCGCTGGGGTAGACATAGGGGAATCAGGTTGTCCCACGTGGGGCTCACAGTCTTAATCCCCATTTTACAGATGAGGGAACTGAGGCACAGAGAAGTTAAGTGACTTGCCCACAGTCACACAGCCGACAAGTGGCAGAGCTGGGATTCGAACTCATGAGCCCTGACTCCAAAGCCCGTGCTCTTTCCACTGAGCCATGCTGTTACCTATTTCTCCCAGCCACACAACCAAATGGACATACTCTGGATCTCCTAAATTAATACTTCCTTTGTTAAAATACCTTGTATTACTAATTTTTTTCTTGCTTCCTTATTACAACTTTTATAAAATTACTTTTCAAAAACAAATCTTCCCTGCTTCTACATACTAACTTTTTAGGCAATATCCCCTGTCCTGTGCACTTACCCTGTAATGATTTATTTTTACATATTTAAATTCTCCCTAGACAATTTGGTTCATCACATGTCAACAAGTATGCAAATAGGTTACCACTCAGTCGGCACTTAATAAAAAGATAAGCAATTTTAAATACAGTGTTCTAAAAACGTGAAAAATTCACTACTAGGTTTGGGAATTAGGATGGAGGCAGGTGGATCTGTTATTTAGCTACTTCAGAAACACCTTTTTCTCTCCTTAATCCACCCTTTAAGGATGGGTCTCATTACCCATCTGTGCTAATCTACTTTCCTACTGATAGCCAACTAAATTTCAATATTCTCTTAATTTTAAAACAATTCCAATTCTGAAGATAAATAGTTCCACAATAGTGAAAAACACCACCCTCTAAAAAAAGATTTTATATTTACCTGATTTGCAAAACTGTAGAACATCTAAGTGCAAACTATAAAATATTGTTGCACATTTCTGAGTTTTTATAGTGTGATTTTAAACTCTGGGAAGATTGCCAGGTTCAGTCAGAAGAAGAACCCAGCATTTTCTCATCACTAATAACAATAACCTGAAGTCACATTGAAGATTGTAAGGTCAATTTTTCTCTTAAATTGAAAAAAGAAAATAAGAGAACAGATGCAGGTAGTTAGTTTTGTATTTATAAATTGTAGTGATCTTGGTGACACTATATTTTTTCCAATTTCAGTGCTTTTGAGATGTTTATATTGAGCCTACATACTAACTAAATACAAATTTAAGAGTGTATTTTTGAGGCTTGTATTATAATTAACAGATTACATAAAGTACATTTAAAATAGATTCTCTTTTTACTGAAGTAGGACAGATATGTTTACCAGCTGGAATATAGTTACCCAGGCATCTTTTGGATTGATTATATTTAAATATTTTCAGTTATCTAAGGACACAAAATCTAGTAGCCCTTGTACCCACAAGGGCTGAAAACAGCAAATTGGAAATTATATGCATTATTTGGATGGTAGTCTGTACAAAATGTTTAAATTTTATTTTTTAAATAATGCAACATGTACTCTGCCAAAGGGAAGAAACAGATTTAAAAAGTAATATGCAACTGAAAATATGCATAACAAATGTTTATCTCTGAAATCATTTGCTAAAGTGTGGTCAATTTTTACTAGGGAGATAGTTTTAAATGCACAGATGTTCCTGGAATCTGATAAAATGTATAAGTAAAATGTTTTATTTTTTGACAGATGCTAACGACCCTCAGAGGCAGAGAAAACAGTGTCTCATCTTTTGCTTGATTAATACCAACAAATAAAATGTTAATATATAAACTGTTAAGAGTCTAAAACTTTACCTAGCCAAGAACTGGCATAGAGATCCACATTGTGTCCACAGAAATAACCCCACTGCAAATTTTTCTTGGTGTCCTTTGGTTCCCCATCATATCTCACAGATGGACGTATTCACAGACATATTTTCCAAATGCACTCCCAAATGTGAACTACATAAAACACATTTTAGCCTCATTTGCTGCATGTGTCGAATATACTACATATATAGAAATGAGAACCAACAGAGATTATCGAAGTCTTTACAGCTTGGGGATTTCCTCCTCTCTGATGAGCCTAAGAATAAGAGCATTCATGTTAGCAGTTCACCCGAGGGTTCCCATCAAGCATCTGACCAGAAACATGGATAACTGGGGATGTGGAATGTTACTCCATCTATTAATCAGCACTCCATAAGAGAGAGAAAGAAGGCTATAGTGAATCAACATGTCTTTGTGCCTGAAACAGATGTTCTTTTATGTTGGTGATTTAATAACATGAAGTCTTTCACCAGTTTGGGAAGGGCTTTAACTTTATTGATGACACCACCTGCATAGAATCTTTTCATCTATCCCACTAATATCTGAAAAAAAAGCCTTCAAAGATTTTAAAACAGTGATTTTAAGTATGTCTCTTAAATTGCCTTTTGTACATTCACTTACTCTGCCTAAAATATTCACTAACAAATATTTCTCAGACATTATCATCAGAAAGTACAGTATGAACCATTTTTTATATGCCCAGGCTATTAGCTTCCTGGAAGATAGTTAAAGAAAATCACCTGAAGCATCAAAAATTGAATAACAAATATTTGATACATAGCACTTAACTACATATCCATAGTACATATTAGTACCCCCACCTAGACTGTAAACTTATTGAGGGCTGGGAACATGTCTACCAATGCTGTTATACTGTTCTCTCCCAGTTGCTTAGTACAGAGCTCTGATTATTTCTGAGGAAAAAGAAGTACTCTAATAGAACTGTGTGAATATAATAAGTAGCTTAAACTAAAAGAAAGTAATATGACTCAAATGAAGATCAAAAGTAACCATTTCTTTTTTCTGAAGCTGGAACTGAACATAAACAGTTGAAGTACTCTAGCTCAAATTTGCTGCATAGGGACAATTTTGATCAATGAAGGTGATCTTATTTCAGTGACAGAGAAATAGAAATGAGACAGTTTATATGAAGAGTTTATTCCTTTACCACTTGCTTTCCTTCTAGTTTTATTTTGATAAGTCACTTTGCAGTGCAGGATCCATATTTTCAATTAGACATCTCCCTAATTATATGGAAAAACTCAGCAAATGGAAGTCCAATTCTATACATATTTAAATATTGACTTTTTTCATATACATAAGCTGTGATGCTTAGTAATGAGTGTACTTTGGAAATTAAAAAAGTATAATTTGATTTGTTTCCATTTTTAAATGTTAATCAGTTAATTATGTGACTATGAAATTAACTAGTTTCAGTCATATTTATTGAAGGCACTACTATACTTAATAATTTAATTCATCTGTTCATTGATCCATTTCTAGTCAGTGAGTCAGTCATATTTTTTGAACACTGTGTGCAGAGCACTGTACTAAGTGCTTTGGAGAGTACAATATAACAAACAGACACATTCCCTGCCCACAACGAGCTTAAAGTCTAGGGGGTGCAGAGGAGAGACAGGCATTAAGATAAATAATTGCAGATATGTTCATTAGTGCTGTTGGGCTGGGAGAGGGGAAAAATAAAGGAAGCAGGTCAGGGCACTGCAGAAGGAGTAGAAGAAGAGGAAAGAGGGGCTTAGTCAGAGAAGGCCTCTTGGAGGAGATGTGCCTTCAATAAGGCTTTGAAGTGGGGGAGTGCATTTGACTGTCAGATTTGGGAAGGGAGGATGTTCAAGGCCAGAGCCAGGATGTGGGTGAGGGTTAGTGGCAAGATAGATGAGATCGAGGCACAGCAATATGGTTAACATAAAGGGAGTGAAATGTGTGGGCTGGATTGTAGTAGGAGAGTGGTGAGGCACAGGGGGTAAGGTGATTGAGTGCTTTGAAGTCAATAGTGAGTTTTTGTTTGATGCAGAGGTGGATGGGCAACCACTGGAGTATTTTGAGTAATGGGCTGACATGCCCTGAATATTCTGTAGAAAAATGATCCAGGCAGCAGAGTGAAGTATGGACTAGAATGGGAAGAGAAAAGGAGGTGGGAGGTCAGCAAAATGGCTGATGCAGTAATCCAGGAGGGAAAGGATATGTATTAACCTGGTAGCAGTTTGAATGGAGAGGAAAGGGTGTATTTTAGCAGCATTGTGAAGGTGGGACTGATAGGATTTAGTGATAGATTGATGTGGGTTGGGATGTGGATTTAGTGATGTGGGTTGAATGAGAGAAAGAAACTGATATCACCAAGGTTATGGGCTTGGGAGACAGGAAGGATTGTGGCTCCATCTACAGTGATAAGAAAGTTAAGGGGGAGAACAGGGTATGGGTGGGAAGATTCTGTTGGGTAGGAGTTTTGTTTTGGACATGTTAAGCTTGAGATGATGGGAGAACATCAAAATAGAGATGTCTTAAAGGTAAGAGGAAATGTGAGACTGCAGAGAGGGAGAGAAATCAAGACTGGAGATGTAGATTTGGGTATCTTCCACATAGAGGTGGTAGCTGAAGTCGTGGGAGTGAATGAGTTCTCCAAATGAGTGGGCATATATGGAGAATAGAAGGGGACCCAGGACTTAACCTTGAGGTACTACACCCATAGAGGATGGGAGGCAGAGGAGGAGCCCATGAAAGAGACTCAGACTGAGCAGAGAGGAGCAGAACCAGAAGATGACAGTGTCAGGTATCCATCACTAAATCCTTTGGTCCCTTCTGTGGTACCACTTAGTGGGAAAGACAGAAGTAAAAGAATTACAGGTAGGGGAAAGTAACGGAGTTGCAAGATATATGTGTAGGAAAGTGGTGGAGTGAGTACCTAACTGGTTAGAAGGTGAAGACTTGAGTGCCCATGTCTCCCCTACTGTAAAAAAAACCAAAAACCTCCCTTTACCCCACAGCTCCTAGTTATTGTCCCTTTTCTCTCTTACCATTACTCTCCAAACTCCTTAAGTCACCCCACTGTCTCAAATCCCTCTCCTCTAATTCTGTCCTTGCCTCCCTCCAATCTGGTTTCTGTACTCTTCACTCCACAGGAACCATCCTTTCAAAGGTCACCAAAGAACTCCTTGACAAATCCAATGGCCTCTATTCCATCCTAATCCTCCTTGGCCTCTCAGCTGCCCTCATTAACACTGCCCTCCCCTGGTTCTCCTCTAATCTCTTTGGTTGTTCATTTTCAGCCTCCCTTCCTGGCTCCTCCTCTGCCTCCACCCCCTAAATGTGGGAGTCCTTCAAGGTTCAGTTCTGGGTCCCTTTGTATTCTCCATGTACACTCAGGCCCTTGGAGAACTCATTTGCTCCCAAGGCTTCAACTACCATCTCTATGTTGATGATACCCAAATCTACATCTCCAGCCCTGATCCCTCTCCCTCTCTCCAGTCTCGCATTTCCTCTTGCCTTCAAGACATTTCTACTTGGATGTCCTCCTGTCACCTCAAATTTAACATGTCCAAAACAGAGCTCCTTATCTTCCCATCCAAACCATGTTCTCCCCCGACTTTCCCATCACTGTAGATGGCACCACCATCCTTCCTGTTTCACAAGCCTTAACCTTGGCATTATCCTTGACTTCTCTCCATCATTCAACCCACGAATTCAATCCACCACTAAATCCTTTGATCCCTCCTTCACAGCATAGCTAAATCTGTCCTTACCTCTCCATTCAGACTGCTACCATGTTAATATAATCACCCATCATATCCCAACTGAATTATTGCATCAGCCTCATTGCTGACCTCCCTGCCTCCTATCTCTCCCCACTCCAGTCCATACTTCACTCTGATGCCCAGATCATTTTTCTACAGAAACATTCAGGTCATGTCACCCTGCCCCTCAAAAACTCCAGTGGTTGCCCATCCACCTCTGCATCAAACCAAAACTCAACATTAGCTTTAAAGCCTTCTACCACTTTGCCCCACCTTGCCCTCTCTACCTCATCTCGCTTCTATCCTTCTACAACTCAGCCTGCAAACTTTGCTCAGTGTTAACCTTCTCACTGTGCCTCGATTTCACCTATCTTGCTGCTGACGCCTAGCCAATTTCTTGCCTCTGGCCTGGAATGTTCTCTTTCTTCAAATCTGACAATTACTCTCCCCTCCCCTTTCAAAACCTTATTGAAGGCACATCTCCCCCAAGAGGCCTTCCCAGACTGTTTCACCTTTCCTAATCTCCCACCCCCTTCTGTGTCACCCTGACTTGCTCCCTTTGCTCTTTCTCCTCCCAGCCCATAGCGTGCACGTGTGTGCGCGCGCACACACATATCTGTAATTTTACTTATTTGTACTGATGTCTATCTCCCCCCATATAGACTGTAAACTCATTGTGGGCAGAGAATGTGTCTGTTTAACGTTGTATTCTCCCAAGCTTTTAGTACAGTGCTCTGAACACAGTAAGTGTTCAATAAATATGATTGAATAAATGAACAAATGAATGCACAGTTGACTCAGCAGATGGGGAAAATAGGATGGGATGGTAAGAGATTAGTCAGGGAATATCTCCTGGAGGAGATGTAATTTTAAAGGGTTTTGAATATAGGGGTGATAGTGGCCTGAAAACCCTCCCTCAACCGCCACAGCCCCCTCTAGTTATCACCCCATCTCCCTCCTACCCTTCCTCTCCAAACTCCTTAAGTGAGTTGTCTACACTCACTGCTTCAAATTCCTCTCCTCCAACTCTCTCTTGGATCTCCTCCAATCTGGCTTCCACCCCCTTCACTCCACTGAAACCTCCCTCTTAAAGGTCTCCAATGACCTCCTTATGGCCAAATCCTCAGCTCTCAGCTGCCTTTGACATTGTGGATCTTATCCTCAATACATGATCCAACCTTGGCTTCACTGACTCTGCCCTCTCCTGGTTCTCCTCTTATCTCTCTGGCAGTTCATCTCGGCCTCCTTTGCAGGCTTCTCCTCCCTCTCCCATCCCCCAACTTTAGGGGTCCCTCAAGGTTCAGTTCTTGGTCCTCTTCTATTCTCCATGTACACTCACTCCCTTGGAGAACTCATTCACTCCCATGGTTTCAACTATCATCTCTATGCAGATGTCACCCAAATCTATATCTCCTCCCCTGTTTTCTCACCCTCCTTCCTGGCTCGCATCCCCTCCTGCCTCTAGGACATCTCTACTTGCCTCTTCAAACTAAACATGTCCAAGACAGCTTCTTATCTTTCCTCCCAAACCCTGTCTTCTCCTGAGCTTTCCCATCACTGTAAGTGGCACAACCATCCTTCCCATCTCACAAGCCTGCAACCTTGGTGTCATCCTTGACTCCACTCTCTCATTCATTCCACATATCCAATCTATCACCAAATCCTGCCGGTTTCACCTTTACAAAATCACCAAGATCCGCCCTTTCTTCTCCATCCAAAACACTATCACTTCAGTACAATCACTCATCCTATCCCAACTGGATTATTGCATCAGCCTCCTTTCTGACCTACCAACCACCTGCCTCTCCCCACTTCAGTCTTTACTTCACTCCTCTGCCTGGATTATCTTTTTACAAAAATTTTCAGGGCATCTCACCCCCCTCCTGAAAAATCTCCAGTGATCAACCTCTGTATCAAACAAAAACTCCTCATATTTGGCTTTAAAGATCTCCATCATCTTGCCCCTTCTTAAGTCATCTCCCTTCTCTCCTTCTACATCCCAGCCCACACACTCCACTCCTCTGGTGCTATTCTTCTCACTATGACTCAATCTCACCTGTCTCACTGCTGCCCCCTGGCCCATGTCCTACCTCTGGCCTGGAATGCCCTCCTTCCTCAATTTTGCCAATCACTCTTCCCCCCATTCATTCTGAAGGTGCATCTCCTCCAAGAGACTTTCCCAGACTAAGTCCCCTTTTCCTTAGCTCCCCCGCTCTTCCACATCACCTCAACTCGCTTCCTCTTTCCCCTCTCCTCCTGCCCCTCAGCACTTATATACATATGTATATATCTATAATTCTATTTATATTGATGCTTGTTTACTTGTTTTGATGTCTGTTTCCCCACCTCTAGACTGTAAGTCCATTGTGGGCAGGGATTGTTTCTCTTTATTGCTGTATCATACTTTCCAAGCGCTTAATACAATGTTCTGTATATAGTAAGTGCTCAATAAATACGACTGAATGAATGAAAGAGAAGTCCAGGCAAGAAGGAGGAAAATAAGGGATTAGTGGCAAGAAATAATAGGCTAAGACACAGTCAGTAGCTTGGCATTAGAGGAGTGAAATGGGAAGGCAGAATTGTAGTGTGAGAGAATTAAGGATTAACTGCCTTAAAGCTCAAACAAGGTAGAAAACAACAAACCTGATAATACAAAGCACAAATGTGACTTAGCTGATGGACTGATTGCTTTGTATAAGTAGGAAGAAGTAAGAAAAGTCATTTCAACACCAGAGAACCCACCTGTACATCTTGCTTGTTTCTAAGAAGCATGTTTGCTTCTTCTGTATGACATTTCTCTTTCTGTAGGTTAGATGGATCAAGTGCTACCTGAAAGCTTGACCCCTGATGGCAAAAGTGACCATTCCTAACAGGTCGGGGCAGTTTTCCATCAAGACACCACATAATGAATTACCGTGAAGGAGATCAGTTTACATCACCAAAGATTCTCTTACTCCCCCTCCTTTTTTTTTTTTAACAATGAGATGAGTAACCTTTATATAACAATTGGTATGGTATGAATACATTTCCTAAAAATTGTGTTTTGTGATGATGGTGAAAGCAGTATTTAAACACACATTTGCTATTGATCATACTAATATGTTACTCGATTGCTATGATGAGTCTTCAAAAAATCCCAGCTAAGTGATTTTTTGTTTTTAATGTAACAATATTCCTTAATGAATTTTTTCTTCCTTAATGTGGCTATTACTGACCCATCCTGTCCTTCAGATGCTCCAGTGAATTTCGAGTATGCCTTGCTTCAAATATGAGCAATGAGATAGTTGTGTCTTACTGCCTTAGATGTAAGCTACAATTAGACTAGTTTAAGTTGAGCCCGAGGTAGCTGTAACTCCACTTCCTCCTTTCCCTCCACAGCTCAGGAGCCCCTTCTCTAGTCCCCCAGAAATGTAAGCCAAACCCTCCAGTGCTTGAGGTTGGAGACTTTATGTTAACATAATAATAATAATAATAATTATGGTATTTAAGTGCTTACTATGTGCCAGCACTGTACTAAGCATGGGGTAGATACAAGCAAATCGGGTTGGATAGAGTACATGTCCCACACAGGGCTCACAGTCTTAACTCCCATTTTGCAGATGAGGGAACTGAGGCCCAGAGAAGTGAAGTGACTTGCCCCAAATCACATAGCAGACAAGTGACTGAGCCAGGATTAGAGCCCACGACCTTCTGACTCCCTGGCCTGTGCTTTATCCACTAGGACATGCTTCTTCTCTAATGTAATGTAAGGGGTAGTGGTAAATGTCAGTGATGCATGGAGGTCAGAAAGACCGGGCCACAGCAGTGATCAAAACAGAAATTGGCTGAGATTATTCTTCCAAAAATGGCTTCTCCCTGACAATTCCATGGAATCACCAGGCTTGCTGAAGCGGTAGAGCTTACTCTACCTCTGCCACCACCCACACTGCCTTGGATTGAGGCCCACTAAGGGCAGCACCCACAGCACTTGCTCCAGTCACACTATCCCACTTACAGCTCTGGCTAATCCTTTTTCTAATAACAATGTTGCCCTTACTACCGCTCCCTAGAGAAGCGTAGTGCAGAAAACACCTCAACAGCAGCTTATTCCAGTCGAAAAGCCGTTATTCCTACTCCCCTGTACGTCCCAGCATATGATCACGCTGAGAAGCAATGTGGCCTAGTAGAAAGAGCATGGGCCCGGGAGTCAGAGGACCTGGGTTCTAATTCTGGCTCTGACACTTCTCTGCTGTGTGTCCTTGGGAAAGTCACTTCACTTCTGCCTCATTTTCCTCCTCTGTAAAATGGGGATTAAGACTGTGAGTTCTATGCGGGACAGGGATTTTGTCCCACATGATTATCTTGTATCTATCCCAGCACTTAGTACACTGGCACTTAACAAATACCACAATTACTTTGTCCACGGGTCTGCTGTTGAGCACATGTTGCCTACAAAATTGGCCTTCTATCACTTTTGTCCATTTGCCTTACCCCTCTGCTGGACAGTTTTTCATCCATGTTCTTCCATTGGTTGCTAGGCTATTAGTCATCCAATCAGGGGTCATTTCTATCAGCATCTGCTCTTCCTGGTGGGGCACAATGGGATTCACGGTGCTAGGTTCCCTGCTAATCACATGGCCAGAGTCCAGGGTTGGAGCACTGGGCAGAGGTGAAGTGCTGGGGTCACACGTGGTGGCACCGCCATCCACCCTTAGGCCCACATTCCTGTACCAAGATACTTCTGCCCCACCCTGTCACAGCAGCCTGAGATCACAGTGTGATATGCCAACCCTTCCTCATTCCTACTTGCACCCCAGACTTACTGCTGTCTATCAACACCACTTGCTAGCATCACAGGAACCCCAAAACACTCCACTCCTCCCCACCAGCCACTGTGGGCATGTTCCTAGTCAGGATCCTGGGCTCTTCCCAGCAACATTACCAGCACAGCTCAGGTGGGTGGTCCTCACTGCCCTCAATATTGGGTAGGGTGGCACAGTGTGCCCCAGTAGAATCGATCTGCCTGGGTAACACTCTTAAAACTGAACAGTGGGCTGGATGCACCACTGATCTAACCCAGTGAAGGTGCTTTGATTTAAAAACACCCAGATGGTATTTAAGAAATCCTGGGTTCAAAATATTACCCTGCTGTGGAAATGTGTTCCAAGGTTTGTAATAATGGAAAAAAAATGAATTTGACATTCATGTGATTCCAAATTATTCTCTAGTGCAAATCATGACCCAATTCAATCCTTAACCTTTATTTTCAGAAGAAAAATATCCCAAATATAAGTGTATTTCAATTATATTTAAGTTTATCTAGCCACAATTGCCAGTGTAATTCTGATAAAAAGTAGACTCTTTACATTTTCCTGAGATAAAATGTATCCACCTCAGTAATTGTCCATAGGAATAACTATCAGTATATTTAAGGGAAAAAAAGGTGACATTTTCACTAATTACTTGAAAATGAAAAAATATTCTCAATAAAAGATTCATGTAAATCTGTAATTGGCATTTCCCAGTGTATACTGTTATGTTTCGATTTAGTCAGGACAATAGTTTCAGCAGAAGAACTAGACCAAATGAATCCTGACTGAAAATCTGATTACCAGAAGGCCTCATACTGTTATCAGACCTCACCTACCTTCTCCTTTCATCTTGTTGCAATGCCCAATTTATCCTATTATTTACTCTGTGTGATGTCTTGTAACCACGGCTTTGATATTATAATACATTTCTTGAGAATGATGGGCCTTAAATTAATTTTACTTTTACAAAGAAGAAACTGCAAACAAGGACAACTGTTTTCAATAATTTTATTTACAAGTAGCTAATATGCAATTTGTTGCTTGTCAAAACAGTGGAAATTATGTTGCTGTTTCATGTTAAATATAATTAGGCAATATTTTCAGTATGGATATGTGGGCCGAGGAGGTGTCTTGTATTTGTTATCAGCCTTGCCACTTGGGGATTTTGCCGATATCTGTACTCTCTGCAAATGTGAAAGGTCAAATGAATGGGCCACATCTTCCCTTTAAAAATATCCAAATAAACCCAATTTAGAATACTTTCCTCTTTTGGAGAACATTGCTCTCTCTATATATAAAGTAATATAACAAACAACATATGTATAAAAAAATCATTTGTAATCTATGACTACCTGATTGACTGTGTCACCTTTACTAATCTGTGTACTATTAATAATGTTAATAATTTCACTGTATTTCCAGAGCTTCAAAAATATTTTTTTCTAAAACATTATTCATAATTTAGTAGCAATATTTTATTCCAAATCAAGTCAACTATACTTTTTTTTAAGTCTGTATCCTTTAGGATAGGATTGAGGGAGTATAATGCAACAATAAACAGACACATACTCTGCCAACAATGAGCTGCTGCCCTCTTATTTCACTGAGGTTCTTGGTAGGTATTTAGACTCAGCGTTTAGACATAGGAGTATTATGGGAAAATCTTTTTCTTTCCTCCTTCTACCTCACAATCACCAGATACTGAAGCATGAGCTTGAGACATAGAAGCTCAAAGGTGGGATATTCCCAGGATGCCAAAAGACTATAGGACACTCATTCCTTATGGGTTTCTCTCACTATATGCGTAACTCCATCTCAGCTCCTCTCAATTTCTGTTATCTGTCCATTTTATTTGCCTATGTATATAGACAAAACCTATAAGGCTCCAATACTCAATGCCCATCCTGTAATAAATATCAAGAAATGCATTATGTATTAAGTAATGCATAAATAATAATTATTATAATATTTTAAGGGTTTTCTATGTACCAAGCACTGTATTAAGTTCTGGGGTAGATATGTTAGCCAGTTCAGACAAAGTCCTGTCCCACATGGAACTAAGAGAAGCACCATGACATAGAGCATGGGCTGGGGAGTCAGAAGGACATGGATTCTAATCTTGGCTTTGCCACTTGTCTGCTGTGACCTTGGGCAAATCACTTCACTTCTCTGTGCCTCAGGTACCTCATCTGTAAAATGGGGTTAAGAATGTGAGCCTCATGTACGACATGGACTGTGTCCAACCTTCTATCTACCTCAGTGGTTAGTACATTGCCTGACATAAAGCAAGCACTTAATAAATACCATAAAAAAGCCAACATCTGGAGGAGAGGAAGAACAGATATTAAATCACCATTATACAGAGAAAACTGAAGCATAGAAAATTTAAGTAACTTATCTAAGGTTATACAGCAGGTAAGTGACAAAGCCAGGATTAAGACCTTAGTACAGTGCTTTGCACATAGTGTCAAATAAAGTCAATAAATATGATTGATTAGAACTGAAGTTCTCTGACTCCCAGACCTGAACTCTTTTCACTGGACCATGCTGTGTCTTTGAATTGTTCCCATATTAACCTATAGGATTCCAAAGCCATTTGCTTCTCTAGAACCAACCTACTCACCAAGCCTTCCTTTCACTTCTCTCGCCATCCACTTCTTTTTCACATGCTCCCTCTGCCTGTAATTTCTTCTCTGTTCTCACCTGGAAGATCACTACTCTCCAAATCTTCAAAGCCCTCACAATTCCTCCAGGAGGCCTTCCCTTATTTGACTCTCATTATGGAACCCTTACTTCCTCACTACAGCCACTTTGGCACCTCTGCATCACTTATTCATTCAGTCGTATTTATTGAGCATTTACTGTGTGCAAAGCACTGTTCTAAGCACTTGGAAAGTACAATTCAGCAACAGAGACAATCCCTGCCCACAGCAGGCTCATAGTCGGGTACTCACTCCCCAAAACACATATGGGCATATTTATAACTCTGTTGCTTTTCCCTGCCTTAAATTTAGTTTTTTAGTACCTGTTTCCCCTGCTACATTGTAAATTTCTTGAGAGTAAGGATTGTGTCTGCTAACTCAACTGTACTGTACTCTCTCCCAATGCACAAGAGTAAACATCCACAAACTACATACTGAATGACTGAGCAGTTTCATCAGCATTACCTATGAGACACAGCTAATATCAAATGGCACTTCTAGATCACCAAGAGTTAGATTTTATGGTACAGCCCATTCACCGGAAAATAAAAGAAAGAGATCCTGGTTTGGTGAGGGCTCACCATACAGCTCCTAGTATTAGCAGATACACTCCCTGCCCATAATGAGGGGAAGAGAGACATTAAAGTAAAAAAATTCAATGTTTTATAATACATAATTTTAAAATATGTATATGAATACTGTGGGGTTGAGGGTGGGGTGAATATCAACTGTCCAAAGGTAAAAGATCCAAGTGCATAGATGATGCAAAAGGGAGAGTGAACTGGGAAAGGGAAAGACCTCTTGGACTTTGAGGTCTACCAACTCTATTAGCAGTAAGTGCTCAATAAATAAAATGATTAATTGATTGATGGTTAGTCAATGGAGATTCTTGAGGAGTGGAGAGACATGGATTGACCTTTTTTCAGAAAAATGATCCATGCATAAGAGTGAAGGATGGACTGGAATGGGGAGAGAAAAGAGGCCAAAAGGTTAGTAAGGAGACTGATGTAGTAGTCAAAATGGTATAGTATAAGTGCTTGGATCTGTGTGGCAGCAGTTTGATTGGAGAGGATAGGGTGGATTTTTGCAATGTTTTGAAGGTAGAACTGACAGATCTGGTGACAGATTGAATAGGGGATGGACTAAGAGAGATGAGTTATGGACAATACCAAGGCTATGGGCTTGTAAGATGATGAGGATAGTGGTGCTGTCTACAGTGATGGAAAAGACAGGAAGAGGACAGGATTTGGGTTGGAAGATCAGGAGTTCAGTTTTGGTGTCCGCAGGAATCCAGGTAGAGATGTCATGAAGGCAGGAGAAAATACAAGATTGCAGGGAAGGAGAGAGGTCGGGCTGGAGATGTAGATTTGGGAATCATCTGTTTAGGGATGGTAGTTGAAGCAATGGGAGCGAATGAGTTCTCCAAGGGAGTGGGTGTAGGTGGAAAATACAGAGGAACACAGAATTGAACCTTGGGGGACACCCACACCCTATTTATTTGCTGTCCCATCTGCATCACCTATCCTCTAAGCTTTTTGATACTCACCCCCACCCACATTAACAGCATCTATACTCTGCTGCTTCCTCTACCTGTAATTCATTTTAATATATATCTCCCAGTAAATTAAGCTTCCTCTGGGCAGGTATCATGTCTACCAACTTTACTGTACTCTTCCAAGTGCTTATTACATTGTCCTGTACAAATAAGCACTCAGTAAATACCACTGATGATTAATTGACTATTACTTCCAACAAGTATCTGTCTCCTCTGCTAGGCTATAAATTCCGCGAGGGCTGAGACCATGCATAATATAAAATTAGTGTTTAATTCATTCATCCATTGAATTGTATTTATGGAGTGCTTACTGTGTGCAGAGCACTGTACTAAGCACTTTGAAAGTACAATTCAGCAATAGAGACAATCCCTGCCCACAGTGGACTTACAGTCCTGAAGATGGGCTTACAGTCTAGAATATACAGTATTCTGCACATAGTAAGCATTCATTAAATGCTACTGTTTGATTGACTAATTGACTCCTGTTGACAGCCTTGTCACCTGAGCAAATCTTATTTTATTCTAGCCACTTGAGATGTGTTTAACATGAAAAACACCCTGAATTCTATACCTAGGAATAAAGAAAATAATTTTATGTTTCATTGTAATGTATTTTTAAGATTTAAATTGAATCCTATTGATTTACTGAATTTGGAAAAATCTAAAAATGCCTTAAAAGTTAAATTAAGACTGAACATGAATTACTGGCCCAACTGTCAGTTTTATTTCATAAAAGCCACCATTTGATAGAATCTTATTCAGTGGAGTGGTAATAATTTGTTGGATTATTATAGTGGATTTCCCTCAAAGAGAACAAAGTACACAGAGCCAGAGTGCATGGGAATATGTGGGAGATATTAATAGGCATATGACAGTTGAGGACAGCAAGGTAACCTGTGCTTTATATTTTGATTGGTCACCCATTTATGGGTGAACATATTGTCTTCACAGTTTTAAAAAGGTATGGAGAAACTAAAAAAGTCCTTAAGAAGAATAATAAAAATTACGAAAGGAATGAAAAATAGGCTTATGAGAAAGTGCTATTAGGAAATGGAGATGTTTGAACTAGACAATAAAATGCAATAATAATGTTGGTATTTGTTAAGCGCTTACTATGTGCCGAGCACTGTTCTAAGCACTGGGGTAGACACAGGGGAATCAGGATGTCCCACGTGGGGCTCACAGTCTTAATCCCCATTTTACAGATGAGATAACTGAGGCACAGAGAAGTTAAGTGACTTGCCCACAGTCACACAGCTGACAAGTGGCAGAGCTGGAATTTGAACTCATGACCTCTGACTCCAAAGCCCATGCTCTTTCCACTGAGCCACGCTGCTTCTCTAAGCGTGGGGTGACGTACTATCTATAAGTATAAGCATTATTGACAAGGATAAGAGTGAGTCATTTTTCATGTTCACAAAGATTATGTCAGGAGGAAATTTTTGTTTTTTTCAGAATGGGGAAGATGCCTGAATATTTGAAGGAAAAGCAGAAACAGAAGAGAATTTAGAGGTTGGTAAAAGCTGTAAGAGAATAGAAAAGGATAAGGTCAGACATTCTTAAGAGGTGAGAGGGGAATGGGATTCAAGGTGGAGGTACATTTCCAAATGTAGGCAGAATATTTCCTCTGATTATAAGTGATTCTGAATAATTCACTGCAGGATTCTAAGGAAATTCCCTAATTTGTCCCACCTGCCTCAGGACACTAACAGTATGCTCACCTATCTCATGCAGATTTTACCCATTTTTTCTCCAGCCTGCAGTGATAGAGTATTCACAGAAAAATTCACAGTAAAATAAGGTGAAAGAATGCATTTCCCAAAGCATCCTTTTTACTCCCCTATATACAATGTATGAATCTGAGTGAATACTTACACAAAGTAATAAAATTTTCTTTATGGAAAACAAGAGCCATCAACAACATCTGTCCGAACTGTCAATATCACTGTACATGCGGCCATGCCCTGATGGTAATAAATACATATTATCTGATTAGTGCCTGAATATATGTAGCTATTAAAACTTCCCCATCACTGCATTTTGAAATATTTGGAGCAAATGCTTTTGGTATATAGTTTTTCATTAAGGATATCTCAAGTTGTGCTTTACCCCATCCTTAATTATTCCCCATGCTCCCCTATTTTTGATCAGTCCATCTTACATCATCATAATAGTGGTTTGGAAAATTGCTTATTCGTAAAAGACTGCAGAATGAAATAGTTTATAGAAATAAGTTGCCAATCTAGATATAAGTAAAAAAAAAAAAACCTCTTTTTTCATGAAGACAGTAATTAGAAAACTACAACATCCTTAATAGGCTATAATCCTTTCCAAGCCTGTGTTATTTCTGTGTCATTTAGAAGAACTCCAATTAACCTGACAACAGTTTATCCCTGCGTGATACTATAATAGGCAATGATGATAACATTCAAGAGTTCTAACTCATTGACAAGATGCCAAAGCATGATGTGCTGCTGTTTAAATATGAGGCATTTCAAAGACAAAGTAGAGACAGAGGTCAAGGATTAAAACGAATTAAGTAAACAAAGGTTTGGAAGAATCAATAAACAGGAGCACAGATTCATCAGGTTCTCTTTAGATAGTCTACTGAGCCTCACAGTATTTATGTCCAACTTTGTGGAGAAACAAAATTGAACTTAGAGATCAACTCAGTCAAACTCTATGGAAAAAATTTAAATAAAAGAAAGAATAACATTATTTTTCACTTCTTTAAAAGCCCTAGCACAGGCTGATCTTGTCTTAGGTTCTTAATTCACATATATAAACTATATTGTGCTTCAGGGCTCGAAAATGATTTTGATAATGGTAAGGTGTTTTCTGTGTGGGCAATTGTTACTAAGACCAAAATCCCTTTCACCTACTATCAGTAATGGAAGTAAGAAAGAATCATTTGAAATGCATCAGCCAAAAAACCATAAATTCCAGTCTGCATGTTCCCGCATGAATGATTTCAAATGTGGCTATTTATTTTTTAACCTTTCCAAGCTTCCTGGATGAGGGATTCCATGGCTATCGCTAACTAGTCTGTGTGACAAGGACCAGACTTAGCCCTGAAGGGGTACAGGCACTGGGCCTGAACTGCAGATGGGCCAGGAGCCAGACAGTTACCAGCAGTGCAGTCTGTTTCCACAGTGAGCCAGGAACAGGGAAGAACACCAGAGCTACTCTGGGAAGTGACAGGGAGGTAAAGCCAGCCATGATCCCACTGCTTCAAC
The DNA here is from genome assembly GCF_004115215.2 of Ornithorhynchus anatinus. NCBI lineage: Eukaryota > Metazoa > Chordata > Mammalia > Monotremata > Ornithorhynchidae > Ornithorhynchus > Ornithorhynchus anatinus. The sequence goes on from NC_041729.1 coordinate 117,365,958, forward strand.
TTTTTCAGGCAGCAGAACAGGGCCTATGGCTGCTCAACTGCCCCTGGGCTCCCCAAATTCTCACCGACTTCAGCTGAGCTAGAGTAGCTCCCACTGCCATTGCCACCATACTTCTAAATGCCTTGCCTCATCCATATTTCCAATTTTCCTCTTGCAACACCTGGTATTGGAACAACCAGTCATTTAACACCCCCGTTGCCACTTTAAATGTCTCAACTCTCTCCCTCCATTCCGTAAGTGTTTATTTTTACTTCCCCTCCTGTGCAATATGGGTAAAAAGGCAATTTCTTGCTGTTCTGTTACATCTGCTACTTACAGTGCCTGAAGCCATTTTTCAATTCTGTCATTTGGTGACCCAATCTTATTAATGCCTCTACTTTAAGAGAGGCACTACATTACTGTGGTCAAGTGCCAAGCTGGTCTGCCTGCTACTAATGTTTCTGCAGTTGGACTATTGGCATGAGCATGGTCTTGGAAATCAAGAGACCTGGACTGTAGTCTCGGTTCAGCAAGTTAGGAATTGCCTGCTATTACTATGCCATCTATAGTAAAAGTAAAACATAACAAAATATGGACAGGCCCATGGACATACTGACAAATATAGATTGTAAGCTTGTTGTGGGCAGGAAGCAGAGAAGCAGCATGGCTCAGTGGAAAGAGCCCGGGCTTTGGAGTCAGAGGTCATGAGTTCAAATACCGGCTCTGCCACTTGCCAGCTGTGTGACTGTGGGCAAGTCGCTTAACTTCTCTGTGCCTCAGTTACCTCATCTGTAAAATGGAGATGAAGTCTGTGAGCCCCACGTGGGACAACCTGATTCCCCTGTGTCTACCCCAGCGCTTAGAACAGTGCTCTGCACATAGTAAGTGCTTAACAAATACCATCATTATTATTATTATTATTAAGCACGTCTACCAACTCTGTTATATTGTTCTAGTGTACTCTCCCAAGCACTTACTACAGTGGTCTGCACACAGTAAGCACTCAATAAATATGGTTGATTGATTGATGGATTGACAAATAACTGTCTGAAGTAGGCAGTGAAGACTGCAGCAGGTATCAAGGCACCATTAGCTGACTCATGGTGCTGTGACTATACTGCAGTTGATTCAGTGATTAGTAGGAAATGCACATAACTGCCCAATGCATGAGCTCTGCAATGTGCTGCACTCTTGCTTCACCTGTTCACTTGGACTCCATTTCCCAGCAGGAACATGTATGGTAGCGAATGTGACTGATTCTGCACAAATCACTAGTATAACAATCAAGCAATCAATGGTATTATTAAGCACGTACCATGTAAAGATCAGAGTATTAAGCGCTTGGGAAAATACAATACAGTGGAGTAGGTAGACATGATCCCTGACTACAAGGAGCCTACAGTCTAAAGGGAGGGATGGATTTTTATATAAATTAGAGAATAAATTAAGAATAATTATATTTCTGATATACTGGATTTGGAACAGGTCAAGGATGAAGGAAAGCTTCCCCATGATGGGGCGGGGGTTCCACAGGCTACACGTGATTGAGGCTGTGAGGCTGGGATTTGGGTGGAGGAGATGGTGTGAGGTGTGGGGAGGGGCTGGATGGGAGTGAGTTGAAGGGGGCTGGCTCAGGGAGAGGGGCATGAGGGGTGGCACTGCGACAGAATTACAGGGGGCAGGGGGGGAGGATGGCAAAAGGGATGGGGAGGGGTTGGTGGCAGAGGAGGTGGGGGAGGTGTGGTGAGAGGAGAGAACTGGGATGGATTGACTGTAGGGGGGTGGAATTGAAGCATCATGGTGGGGTTGGTGAAGTTAAAGCATTATAGTTGAGGTAAAAGACAGCAATAAGTGCTTAATCAGGTGATACCCTGAGGAGATGGTTGGATTGTCCTTGGGTCTCTAAGAGTGAAGAGGCCAATGATTACGAGAAAACAGTCCATACTTCACTTTACTGCACATATTATTTTTCTAAAAAAAAAATTAAGTCGATGTATCACCACTCCTCAAGACCCCTGATGGTTGCCCATCCACCTCCAAATCAAACAGCAACTCCTTACCGTTGGCTTTAAGCATTCAGTCTCCTTGCCCCCTCCTACCTTGCCTCATTGATCTCGCATACTTCAGTCAATTGTATCTATTGAGTGCTTCCTGGATACAGAGCCCATAATGACTTTACAGTCTAGATGGGGAAACAGACATTAATATAAATAATAATAAATGGTACTTGTTAAGTACTTACTATGTGCCAAGCACTGTTCTAAGCGCTGGAGTAGATAGAAGTCAATCAGGTTAGACAAAGTCCCAGTGCCACATGGGGCTCACATTCTTATTCCTCATTCTACGGATGAGATAACTGAGGCCCAAAGAAATTAAGTGATTTGCCCAGGGTCACAAAGCAGACATGTGAAAGAGCCAGGATTATAATCCAGGTCCTTCCAACTCCCAGGACTGTGCTCTATCCACAAAGCCATGCTGCTTCCCTAATAAATTAATGTATGTAAAAAGTGCTGGAAGGGGTGATGAATAAGTCAGGGTGACACAGAAGGGAGCTGAAGAAAGGGAAAAGAGGGCTTAGAGAAGGCCTCCTGGATGAGATGTGCCTTCAATAAGGCTTTGTTGGGCGGGGGGAGAGTTATTATCTGTCGGATATGAAGAGGGAGGGTGTTCTTGGCTAGAGGCAAGATGGGAGGTCAGTGGTGAGAGAGATGAGATCTAGGCACAGTGAGATGGTTAGCATTAGAGAAGCGAAATATCTGGGCTGGGCTGTAGTTAGGAGAGTAGTGAGGTGAGGTAGGAAGGGGCAAGGTGATTGAATGCTTTAAAACCAATATTTGATGCAGAGGTTGATGGGTATCCACTGGAAGTTCTTGCAAAGTGGGGAAACATGGCATGAATGTTTTTGTAGAAAAATGATCCGGACATCAGAATGAAATATGGGCTGGAGTGGCGAGAGACAGAAGGCTAGGAGGTCAGCAAGGAGGTTGATACAGTAAGCAAGGTGGAATAGGATAAGTGATTGGATTAATAGAGCTTCTCTAGCTCAGGTTTACTCATTATTTATTCATCTTTCTTGCTGACAACCTCCTTCCCATGGCTTCTTCCTAGCCTGGAACTCCCTCCCCCTCAATATTTGACAGACCACCACTCTCCCCTCTCTAAAGCATTATTAAGGTCTCATTTCTTCTAGATCTTTCCAGATTAAGCTCTATTCTAAACAGCTCCCTCTCCCTTTTACTTGTCTATGCACTTGGATCTGTGATATTTGGGTAGTTGATATTCACCCCATCCTCAGCTCCATAGCATTTATGTACATATTTTAAATAATATATTATCATATAATATATAATAATTAGTATAATATAAAATATATAATACACTATAAATTATTCATTTGTATCAATTTGTTATATATTATATAATCTATATGTATATAGTATAAATATATGAATAAATAAATACAACTAATATATAATATATTTATTATAATATAATAAATTATATGAATTTCTGTATTCCCCTCTACACTCTAAGCAACTTGTGGGCAACTGGCAACTCTGTTGTTGTTGTACTGGTGTACTCTCCCCAGCACTTAATACAATGATCTGCATACAATAAGAGCTCAGTAAATACCACTGATTAATTGATAATGAAACACAACCTTAGTCATTGTGAAATAGCAGTAGACTGAGGAGGAGACAACTAAACTGGGTAGACCAATGTGGTATATAGTATTCATGAAAGGCATCATTCTCCTTGATCAAAATCTTTGATAAAGTTAATAATAATAATAATAATAATAATAATAATGTTGGTATTTGTTAAGCGCTTACTATGTGCCGAGCACTGTTCTAAGCGCTGGGGTAGACATAGGGGAATCAGGTTGTCCCACGTGGGGCTCACAGTCTTGATCCCCATTTTACAGATGAGGGAACTGAGGCACAGAGAAGTTAAGTGACTTGCCCACAGTCACACAGCCGATAAGTGGCAGAGCTGGGATTCGAACTCATGAGCCCTGACTCCAAAGCCCATGCTCTTTCCACTGAGCCACGCTGCTTCTCCAGGTTGATGAGATACCTGTATCGGGGCCATGACTGCGGGAGGTGGATGCACCGGTGGGAGGTAGGACGGTGGGGAAGGGCTAAGACAAGTGAGGGGGCAATGGGCAACTGAGGATATAGTCCAGGTGGCTGGGGAGAACTGCACCCAAGAATAGACATTTTAGGGGTGGCTAGTGCTTCGGGAACACTGCCAGGATTTTCTCTTGTTCCCGCCTCAGCCCATAAATACCAATAACACATATCCCCGGCACGAGAGACGCATAGGATCTCCCGGAGTCTTTTGAGAATTTGAGGATCAAACGAACCTCCTTCAGGCCAGATATAATGGCCGGTTTGATCTTGAAACTGGGTCCATACTTTATGACACTGCAAGAATTTTTTTTTTCGTCATTCCTTTTTGTACCGGAAGGACACCCTCATCCCACAACTTCTGCAATTTAGTTAAACACTCATTAGGCTTACTGTGACCTGACCCCATACTGATCAACGGTCCCGCCTAAATGATTAGGATCCTGGGATGTCTCCCAGACCCTACCCTGGGACGTCTCCCAGACCCTGGGACGTCTCCCAGACCCAGACCCAAGTTCAGGATACTAAGTGACAGTTTCAAATAACAGAAAGAGTCTTTAGAAATGACAAATCCATTAGTCACTTGGAATCTATTTTAAAATGCAAATAATCCTGCAAGTTGGGTTGGTCCCATGTCATTGGTATGCATGAATTGGATCTTACTATCAGTAGTGTCATCTTCATGAATACTGGATACCAGCAACGTCATTACTCTTCCCTGCATGAAAAGCATATTAGAAACATATAGGAAGGAAGCTTACATGTACGGCTAGTTGTGGGGTCAACATACAGTATCCCAAGCCCCTGTGTGGTGATCCCACATATGGCTTCTCAACTAGGGTGTAGAAATGAGGAATTCTTATCTTTCCTGATGATGATTATCCTTTCTGACAACCAGTCTATCACAACAGTGATGCTTATGAGAAACAGTGTGGCTCAGTGGCAAGAGCCTGGGCTTGGGAGTCAGGGGTCATGGGTTCGAATTCCGCTTCTGCCACTTGTCAGCTGTGTGACTGTGGGCAAGTCACTTAACTTCTCTGAGCCTCAGTTCCCTCATCTGTAAAATGGGGGTTAACTGTGAGCCTCACGTGGGACAATCTGATGACCCTGTACCTACCCCAGCGCTTAGAACAATGCTCTGCACATAGTAAGTGCTTAACAAATACCAACATTATTATTATATGAGCCTACTCTTTTCTCCACATAGGAGAAGGGCAAACAGATACGTCTTGTGATTTGGAATTAGGTACTGCAGTTTGATTGTTTTAACAGGGCTGAGACGAGTAGTACATGAAACAGAATCCCTAACCCCAATGATGAAAATGCCGATCTCTCCACCCCTTAATAATGATGGTATTTATTAAAGACATACTACAAGCCATGCATTGGGAAGAAAGCAGCTATTTTAATCTCCATTTTAATGTTGAGGAAAGTAATTCCCAGAGGGTTTAAGTTACTTGTCCAAGGTCATTCAGTGGGCAAGTGGCACAGCCAGGATTAGAAGCTATGTTAGCAGCTATGGGGAACATTAACCCCACTGTTGGTCCAGTGGAAAGAGCCATGATCAGATAGTAATAATAATAAATACAGTGGCTAGATACAAGATAATCAGGTTGGACACAGTCCATATCACAGTCTAAGTAGGAGAGAGAACAGGTATTGAATCCCCATTTCACAGATGAGGAAACTAAAGCATAGAGAAGCTAAATGATTTGCTCAAGGTCTCACAGCAGGTGGCAAGTGGCAGAGCCAGTATTAGAACCCAGGTCATCTGACTCCTGGGCCCATGCTTTTTCCACTACATAACATTGCAGGTAATAAGGAGACCTGGGTTCTAGACCTGGTTCTGCCTTTACCTAGTTAATATGGGGAAAAAATAGAACATGGAATTTGTGCCTTTTCATTCATGGTATTTTGTGGCCCAGCAGGAACACAACAGGAACAAGGCAAGTAAGGCCCTTGAAGGCTCTAGCACTATGATAAATTCTTCTGAGGTTCGAAGGAGGCTGATCCATTGTTCCTGGCAGGAGACTCCATCACCATCCCATTGACCAAACATTAGGATCTCTGGTGCTTCTTATACCCCTGCCTCTTTATTTAAGAGACTGCTTGACACTGTGGCCAAAGAGAGATTTTTTTCATCCCTCTGAGAGTTTCTTTGTTTTCTGATTTCCCAAAGTCAGCAAAACCTGTCTGTTTCGTTTTCAGAAGCAATGTCATGTGGCTTAATGTTATATATGTTGGATTGAATTTCCGGTGTATAAGAAAATTAATTTAATAGCCTACTCTTAAGAAGAAAATGTCATGCTCTTTGTTTTAACTTTAGAGCGAGTAAGCTTTTCATGGTATTTGTTAAGCACTTACTGTCACACATTGTTCCAAACTCTGGGGTAGATACAAGTGAATTAGTTTGGACATAGTCCTTATCCCACATGGGGCTCACAGTCTAGATAGGAGGGAGAACAAGAGAACTGATGGATGGAGAAGTTAAGTGACTTGTCCAAGCTCACATAGCAAGCATTTGGCAGAGCCGGCATTAGAATCTAGTTCCTATGAATCCTAGGACCATGATATTTCCACCAGGCCACACTGCTTCTCCCATTGGAGCCATTAATAATGATGATGCAACTATTTTTCACAATCCTGTAATCTTAGATATGTGATTTTTAAGCATTGGGAAAAATTGAAGAAGGAAAATTATTCAAATAATAAAAAATTAAACTGGTAGGTCACAAATTTCTCCTAAAATGTGTTTGCATTCTTAAGTGATATTTTAAGGGCCCTCCTAGAGAGTTAGAAATGTCACTACCATTGGAGACATGCCACATCACAACAGGGCTGTCATCTTTTCTTACATCATAATTTTTATGTGATGCATTTTTTTCTTGACATTCTTGAACATTTTGTCATGCAAGCCTGAGAAATGTGCAGAAGCCTGTATATGGAGCGAAAGCTGTATCCACCCACTGTAACTTTTCATTTATTACATAATTGTCTATCAGGCTGTCATCTCACAGGTGCACTCAAACTTTAAAATTTCCCTGTTCTTTAGTTTTTAATGCAAGAAAAATATATTATGCAAGCTGAGGAAATGGCAGCCCAAGAGGTAAATGCTGCTAAATGTCACTTGACAATACCACACAAGCATGCAAATACAAAGGTTGTGAATTCCTACTGAGTGACAATAGTCATGCTAACTTCAAATAGGAGCAGCGCAAAGCCCATAACTCAGAATGATTTCTGGAAATCACATTTGCCAAAAGAACAAAAGCAGGAAATGTGATGTTTTTTCTTTAACTCCTTTAGGCACTTTTACTTGCTGATTCCTGATAATGTACACCAAAATGTCATAGAATACTTAGCTATTCCTTGATGATTCAGATATAATTAAAAGTTATTTATGCAAAATGCACACTTAATTGCTAAAAACGAAATAATTAGCTGTTAGAAAATTTACAAATCAATGTGAAGGATCCAGCCAGTGAACAGAGCCTTTTAGCTATGGCAGAGCACCAGCAATCCTTTTCAATCCTTCATTTTTGCAATACCATGAGAGCTAGAGTTAGCTAAAGTTGGCAACACAGAAGTCTGAAATTAACAGATTACAAATGCAGATAACTAATTTAGAACTGTGTCAAGAAAACAGGCAGTTTCTGCCCAACCCCACTTCCCACTTTCAACCCCAACCCCAATTCCAACCCCAATGTCAGTGAGGTAAGGGAGAAGGGGGAAAGCTAACTGAATGTATTAAAGTCCATGAAGTTTCTGTTTGATGTGGTGATGGATGGCAACTACTGGAGGTTTCTGAGGAAAGGGGAGACATGAACTGATTAAAAAAAAAATTTATTTTAGAAAGATGATTTAGGCAGAGTACAAAATGAAGTATGAACTGTAGTAGGGAGAAACACGAGGTAGGGGAATCAGTCAGGAGGCTGAGGCAGTGTCAAGGAAAGATATAAGTGCTTGGATCAGCATGGAAGAAGTTTAGAGGGAGAGGAAGGAGTGGATTCTAAAGGTATTGTGAAGATTGACTGGATTTGATAGGAGAACTGTGTCTCATATTCAGTTAAGTTATTCTTATACATCTTTATAACTGAAAAGACCAGTGTCTGACCAACATTCATAACCACATTACTCCATGGAGTTTGAGACTACAGTGACTACTAATAATGATCTCAGTTTCTTGGTAAACATGCCAAATTGCTCAGAAGTAGCCATCTAATCTCTAATTGTTGCAATACAAGTTATTCAACTACTATTAATTTTCAATGCTTCACAGCAGGGCCATGGTTTTTGAACTTAAGCTTGTGAGTCACTTTAATGTTTCTGCTCTTTCAATGCTTGCGCTCAACTCATATATCAACTCCCCAAATAGCCACACAGCAGCTGCTTTGGAATCTTTCTGTACCTGGCTGGAAAAAGGTTTGTTATTTCATTAAGGATCATTTCTCTACTGTGATCTAGAACCACATTGTCTTTAAATCACAGTTGCTGTTTACATATATGTTATGAGACAATCTGATTACCTTGCATCTATCCCAGCATTTAGAACAGTGCTTGGCACATAATAAGCTTAACGAATACCATCATCATCATTTAAAATGCTTATGTTTCTGCAGCTTAGTGTGGTGAAAGGGGATAAGGAATGGTGGTCATTAGACCTGGGTTCTGATCCCAGTTCTGACGCTGGCCTTCTGTGTGATCTTAGGTCAGTCACTTAACCTCTCTGTGCCTTAGTCCGCATCTGTAAAATGCAGTAGTAATATATTCCTCAGCATGGGAGACAGTCAAGGGCAGAGACTCAGGTTTAATAATAATAATGGCATTTATTAAGTGCTTTCTATGTGCAAAGAATTGTTCTAAGCACTGGAGGGATACAAGGTGATCAGGTTGTCCCATGTGGGACTCACAGTCTCAATACCCATTTTGCACGAGGTAACTGAGGCACAAAGAAGTTAAGTGATTTGCCCAAAGTCACATAGCAGACAAGCGGAAGAGCAGGTATTAGAACTCATGAACTATGACTCCCAAGTCCGTGCTCCTTCCACTGAGCCACGCTGCTTACTGCATGGAAGGAGACAACAGTAAACCATTTCTGTATTTTTACCAAGAAAACTATGGATATACTACCAGAACAACGGCAAATGGAGGTGGAGCATTCTAGGAGAGATGGGCCCATGGTGTCGCTATGGGTCGGAGATGACTCAACAGAATAAGACAATATTTGGCTCTTCTTTTCTCATGGGAATGTCTTGAGCAAAGCATGAAATAATTGATGTGAAAGCACTTTGTAAAGATGAAAGTGCTCTACAAATTCAAGTATCATTAAAAGTATTGCTAAATGGGATAAAATGATCTCCCCAGATATTGTAATGTATGTGATGACTTCTATTGGGGAATCATGGAATGCCTCCCCCAGACCCTCTTCTGCCTAGCTCCACTGTTCACAGAGGGGAGGTCTGAAAGAAAAGGTATTCACCTGACCCAGCAGGAGAAAAATCCCACTGCCTACAATTTAAAAGTCACCTGTCCAAGCTTTTAAATTTGGGAAAATTGTGCTAGTTTGTCTGCAGATAGTAGTAACAGTATTATCAAGCATCTACTGTGCACAAAACAGTGTAGTAAGTATTGAGGAGAAATCTACATATGAGAATTAGAAACGGCTCCTGTACCCAAGGTTCTCCCAATATGAGTATAATGAGGGGAGGCTTGCTGGTGAACACATAAGAAAGGATGAAATGAGAAAAATACCGAAAGAACTAAAACATGAGGACATGGATAAATACAAGAGGAGGAATAAGGTACTACAGGCTGAGGTACATATTTGGCTGCTTAAGTCCAGCGTTCGAAACAGTCACAGCCACAGTGATAGCAACAGCCTAAAGTGTCCTGCAATTCCTCACTTTGACCGGGGGGGCAGGGGCAAGGCTGGAGATCTCTGGGAAGAAGGGACTCCATCTTAAGTTACTTCAGCAGGTGGAAGGGTGGCTGAGAAGAATCAGAGGAAGACTGCACCTCAAAGCAGCTCCAGCCCCTGGCTGTGGCTTGACTTTGCAACCCTATGTTGTTTGGGCATGGCTCCGGCTCTGCCACAGCCTCCCTGCCCTCTTCACTCACAGATCCCCACCACTAAACTCCCAGTCAAACACAGCCCAGGGACACAGCAGCAAATACACTGTGTCAGTCAGCTGCCATCTCCTCTGGCCCTGGTATGGCTGATTCTTAAAAGGGACAAGGGGTGGATAAATACAGAGCAGCAGAAGGAAGAGGGAAGGAAAATTGATAGTAACCCCCTCTGGGCTTTGCCTGCATCTTCCCAGGAGATGGGATATGTCTGCAACCTGCTTACCTGAACAGGGTGGGGAAGGATTAAGCAGCAGTAGCATATAGGAAGGCTCTCTCACTGCTGGGTTGATGAGGTGGGCAGGCCATGCCAGGAGAGCAACCTGGATGTCTTGGGAGGTGCTGGGTGTCAAATATGACTTTGGGGTCCCCACTGCCTCTCCATTCTGGGTCCTGGATTTACATAATCTGTCAGTGTCAGGAGGGGGTGGTCCTAGAGATTTTCTTGACCTGGAAAGGTAGGGTTTGGGGATGATCCTGGCAGATGTGATTTTTGGTCTCAGGCACTGGCCAAAATCAACAGTCAAGGTTTCTCATTCACTTGCTCACCTGCTTTTGCTTATTCTCCCTCATTTATTAATCAAAGAAATTTACTGAGAACTTACTGTGTGCAGAACACTGTACTAAACAGTTGGGAGAGTACCATTCAAAAGAGTTGGTAGACATGACCTCTGCCTTCAAGGAGCTTAGAGTCTCGAAAAGAAGACAGATATTAAAATAGATTATGGATGGGGGAAATAATGAAATATAAGTATATTAACATATGTACTGTGGGGCTGTGGGGAGAATCAAAGTGTTTAAGGGATACAGACCCAAGTGCACAGGTAATGCAGAAGGAAGGAAGAAAAGGGTAGGGAAATGACAGATTAGTCAGGGAAGGCTTCTAGGAAGAGATATGCTCTCCTCTCTCCTGCCATTCTGACCCTTCCAGAAATACTGCTCAACCATGAGTGGAGATTTTGTCAAGGGAAAGAAAAGACTGAAAGAAAAGAGAGCATACACGTGATACAGGGTGGCTGAGTTCACCAATGTGAGAAAATAAGGAATATAAGCACAAAAGGGTAGCTCCTGTCCGACTGAAGCAGGAGGTGGTGATGGAGAGGTGTGGCATGGTCCACTGGCAAGTCAATCAATCAATCACATTTATTGAGTACTTAGCCTATGCAGAACACTATACTAAGCACTTGGGAGAGTAATAATAATTGTGGTATTCGTTAAGTGCTTACTATATACCAGGCACTGTTCTAAGTGCTGGTGTGGATACAAGCAAATTGGTTTGGACTTAGTCTCTGTTCCACATGGGACTCACAGTCTTAATCCCTATTTTACAGATGAGGTAACTGAGGCCCAGAGAAGTGATGTGACTTCTCCAAGGTCATAAAGCAGGCAAGTGGTGGAGAGTGCAACATAATAGAGTTGGTAGATCTATTCCATGCCCACAAGGAGTTTACATTAATAAATAAATTATGGATATATACGTAAGTGCTGTGGGGCTGAGAGTGGGGGAAGCAAAGGGTACAAATTCAAGTGCAAGGGAATGTCCCAATTGGGGCCCAATAAAATAGGTTAGTCTGGTGCTGATTCTTTCCAGGTGATAACTTCACATTAGGTGATGGTATATCTCTCTGACCCCCAAGTCAATCTGTTCCCTCTAGACTATAAGCTTGTTGTGGGCACGGAATGTTTCTGTTAGATTCTTATACTGTACTCTCCCAAGAGCATAATATGGTGCTCTGCACAGAGTAAACACTCAATAAATACAACCGATTGATTGATTTCCTCTTATGACTGTTCCAGTACCTATGAGCTAAGCTTGTCCCTCTCACCTAAGCCAGAGAAAGTCGAGATCTTTCACTACTATTGCCATAAAGGTAAAGTTAATTTCCCTGTAGAGAAAGAAATTAATTTCACCATAAAATTATTTGGAATCTTAATATTTGTTTGATTTAAAATTATAAATGAATTCCTCCTAGAGAATTAAAAGTTGAAGGTCAGGTCATATTTCAGTAGGAAGGTAATTTTCCATGGGTTTTCAATGTCTCCAGATTTATGAGTCTGATACCATGCATCAGTGTCAGAATCATTCAGGGATTCTTGATATGTAGATATGTCACAGGCTTCTCAGGAGGATTTTGGGGACCAAGTCATTCCTTCATGATAAATGAGGACTACAATCCTAAAGTGCTCCGAGAAGTGAGTATTTAGTGGATTATAAAACAGGCCATATTAACAATAACTACAACTCCATACCGAAGTCACGATCATTGTAATGCATGCATTTTGAACTCTACCTTATATTAAGAACGTTTCATTTCTAAGTCACATTTCTGTTGAAAAGACTCACACTAATCTTATTCTCACACCACTAACCCACAGCCCTGGATCGTCTCCATAGTCTTTTTCCTTAGTACTTGTGCAAGAGCCATGGAGCAATGCTGGCAGATATCTAGACACCAGTCCAACCTCTTTCACTTCAGGTTTGTCCTTATATAGTTTAATACTGACCTCTCCTTTGCCTGGAAAAATTATTTCTCCATCCTTATTAACACTCATGCCTATTACCCTCGCCAGTTGTTTCATATGTTTAACTCCTTCCTCAAACCCCCTATCTCCCAGCCTCCCTCGATCTCTTGCTTTTGATGACCTGGCCACCTACTTTACTGAAAAAATCAAAACTATCAGGCATGATCTCTCTAAAATCTTCCCTGCTGCCCCCCCCACCCAATCCCTCCCTCCTCCTGCCTCTCCTTCAACTCTCCCATCTTTCCCAGTAGTATTTTAAGAGCAGATATTCTGCCTTCTCTCAAAATCCACCTCCTCTACCTGCATATCAAACCCCATCCTTCACACCTTATCAAAACACTGACCCTCTCCCATCTTCCTTCACTAACCACCATCTTCAACTGTTCACTCTCCAATAGCTTCTTTCCCACTGCTTTCAAACATGTCTAAGCTTCTTTAATCCTAAAAAAAACCTCTCGACTCCACACTTATCACTCCACTTATTACACCAACTCTCTCCTACCATTCCTCTCCAAACTCCTTGGGCGAGTTGTCTACACCTGCTGACTCAAAATCCTCTCCTCCAATTCTCTCCTTGACCCCCCTCCAATCTGGCTTCTATCCCCTTCAATCCACACAAACTATCCTCTTAAAGGACACAAATGATCGCCTTCTTGCCAAATCTAATGGCCTCTATTCCATCATAATCCTCCTTGACCTCTCAGCTGCCTTCAACACTGTCAACCACCCCCTTCTCTTGGAAATGTTATCTAACCTCAGCTTTACTGATACTGTCTTTCTCGTAGTTTTCCCCCTATTTCTCTGGCCACTCATTCTCAGTCTGTTTTGTGGGCTCCTCCTCTGTCTCCCACCTGCTAATTGTGGGTGCCCCTCAAGGTTCTGTTCTGGGTATCTTTCTATTCTCCATCTACACCCAGTCCCTTGGAGAACTCATTCACTCCCAAAGTTACATCTCCAGCCAAGATCTCTCTCCATCTCTTCAGTCTCACATTTTCTCCTGCCTTCACGATATCTCTACTTAGATGTCCTGCCATCACCTCAAACTTAACATATGCAAAACAGAACTCTTCATCTTCCCACACAAACTCTGTCGTATCCCTGATTTTCCCATCACTGCAGTCAGCACCGCTATTCTTCCTGTCTCACAAGCCATAACCTTGATTCCTCTCATTAGACCCACAGATTCAATCTTTCACTAAATCCTATCTGTTCAACCTTCACGGCATCACTAAAATCTGTCCCTCTCCATCCAAACTGCTGCCATGTTAATCCAAGTATTTATCCTATCCCATCTCGATTACTGTTTCAGCCTCCTTGCTGACTTCCCTGCCTCTTGTCCCTCCCCAATTCAGTCCATATTTCACTCTGCTGCCTGGATCATTTTTTCTACAAAACCATTGAGTCCATGATTTCCCCAATCCTCAAGAATTTCCAGTGGTTGCCTATCACCTTAACCCTTCTATCTTGCTTCTCTCCTCCTTCATCCTAGCCAGCACATTTCACTCCTCTAATGCCAACCTATTCACGTACTTCAGTCTCATCTATCTTGCCACCAACCTATTGCCCATATTCTGCCTCTGGCCTGGAATGCTTTTGTTCTTTACTTCTGACAATTATTCTAACTTCAAAGTCTTATTGAAGGCACATCCTCTCCAAGAGGCCTTCCCAGACAAATTCCTCCTTTACTAGTCTCCCATTCCCTTCTGTGTCACCCTGACTTGCTCCCTTCTTCTTCCCTCTTCCCAGCCCCATAGCACTTATGTACATATCCCTAATTTATTTATTCATATCATGTCTGTCTCGCCCTCTAGATTGTAAGCTCACTTGGACATGGAATGTGTTAAATTGTTGTACTGTATTCTACCTAGTGCTTAGTAGAGAGCTCAGCACACAGTAAGAGCTCAATAAATATGACTGATTCATTGATTAGTTTTCATTGAGTAGATAAATTATAGGAAGAAAGAATTGAAGAAAACTTGGGGTAGACTAATATGCTGAGGGAACAAAACCCAAAAGGAAAGAAAAATAATGTTCCTTTGTGCTAATTTAGTTAAATGAAAACTATAATATTGTGTAAGTAAATGAAAAACTAGGAATAAGTGCTAAGAATCTTTGGTAAGATAGTATTTACTTAATGCTTGGAAAGGTTTACTGTGCTATTTAGCAACTGACAATTTTAAAGGAATGATCTTTTCAAAGGATTGATGACAAAGAGCAGCAGTATATTAAGAGGACAATTATGAATAGATTAATCTATTAATCGATGTCATTTATAGATAACTTACTGTGTCCAGAGCACTGTACTTAGTGCTTGGGGGAATACAATATAAGAGAGTTGGTATGTTCATTCTCTGCCCACCAGAATCTTAAAGACAAGAGTAATATAACTTTACCACAAAAGTAATATAACTTTACCACACACTTGAAGTAGTTCTATTTCTTGAATTAGTTCTATTTTCGTGAAATTTAAATTGTTTTCAATTAATAGTGTCATAAATCTGGGAGCATATGTTTACCTTCTTTAGGGTAAGTGTCTTGCATGAATGTTGTTAAGAACTGATTAGACTGTAAGCCCGTCGATGGGCAGGGATTGTCTCTATCCTTAGTACAGTAGTCCGCACATAGTAAGCGCTCAAGAAATACTATTGAATGAATGAATGAATGAATGAATGAATGAATGAATAAGGTCATAAGCAAATCTAACAATTGAATATTTTTAAAACTAACAGAAAATGAATATGGTGAAGGACTAATTATAATATTATTTATGGTACCCCAGAGATAAACAAAGTGAACATGGAAACTATCAGTGCATTTCACGGTTTTCTGCAGCTGGCAAGATTGTAGCCAGAAGCTTTCCAGCTATGTTACTAAGGGATATAGTCAACCATGCACTCTCTGATCAAAATGTGGTCATAAACTAAAAGGCAGCAATACTCAATGGTATTTTTTGAGTGCTTACTATGTGCAAAACACTGTTCTAAGTACTCAAAGCACATCTAGGATGAGAAGAAACATAACCTACTGGAGAAAGCACTGGTTTAGATAGGAGTCACAGGACCTGGGTTCTAATCTCAGCTCTGCCACATGTCTTCTCTGCACCTTGGTTACCTCATCTGTAAAATGGGGATTAAGACTGTGAGCCCCATGTGGAATATGGACAGTGTCCAACCTGATAACTGGATATCTATCCCAGTGCTTAATACAGTAAATGGAACATAGTAAGTGCTTAACAGATCTAATTTAAAAAATATGGCATCCATGATATTGTCAAAGTCTGAGTCATAAATAAAATTTACTACTATTTCTTTAAAGAATTTCAGTTTTGTTTCCATATTAGTGCCACATAGATACTATATCGTGTTTTTCTGCCTTTCAAAGGCTACCCAACATTCTTGATTGGTTTTCTATATTTTTGCCTACCCTTGCATCATCGAACAGTGTACTGTCTGAATAGAAGAATTGAGTTTCACAGTGTGAAAAAGACTGAAGGGATGCATGCATATAGATAAGATTTCAGAATATAATCTTCAAAAATGAATCTCCATTATTACAAAGAGATGGCACATTTATATAATAGCATCTAATGTTTTTATTACATTGCCAGCTAAAATTTAACATTCAATAAAAAAGAAGAAAGGAAGAGAGCAAAAGGAGTGAGAGTGAGAAAGGGAGTGATAGGGAAAAAGGGAGAGAGCGACAGAGAATTAGTTTTTTTTAATAGGATTAAATTGGGTACTTTGTCCATTATTTATATATTCATACCACAAGAAGAATGATAGGTTTAATATATGACACAGTTAGAACTGTCCTATATACAATACTATACATACTCTATATGTTTAGAGACCAAAACAAAGGACACCATTACAAATTCTTGGAAAAAGGCTTTTTTCCACTGGAAATATATTTGAACAGCTCACCAATAAAAATGAACCATTCACATCCAAGGAAGTCTGTTCTCAAAAGGGCTGAAGGAAATCATTTTTATGCATGAGCAATACCAATAACTCAAGAATCCAGACTTTATCTGTTGTTTCACTTAAATGCTTCTTCCTATAAATCCTCTGTTACAAAGGAAAAATCATTTTTGGTTCTCCTTATGTATTTATATGCCTGTAATCAATTGCTTATAAGCACTGCTCTTAATTTTAATTATTTAATGGTATTTTTTAAGAGCTTACTATGTGCCAGGCATAGCACTAAGCACTGGGGTAGATACAAGCTAATAAGGTTGGACACAGTCCATCTCCCACATGCGACTCGGGGGTCTTAATTCCCATTTTGCAGATGAGGTAATATAGAAGTAAAGTAAAGTGACTTGCCCATGGTCACAGGGCAAACAAATAGTGGAACTGAGATTAGAACCCAGGTCTTCTGACTCCCAGACCCATGCTTTAACCACTAGGACACACTGTTTCGCTGTGTGGTTCCAATAAACCCTGCTTACCTGTGTATATTGTTGCAAGTTCCTCCACTAGACTGTAACATTATGTATAGGAATCATGTCTACCAACTCTATTGTATTCTCCCTTAACTTAACTCTGCACTTAACTCTGCACACAATCTAGCACTCAAATTAATAATAATAATAATAATAATAATGTTGGTATTTGTTAAGCACTTGCTATGTGCACAGCACTGTTCTAAGCGCTGGGGTAGATACAGGGTAATCAGGTTGCCCCACGTGAGGCTCACAGTTAATCCCCATTTTACAGATGAAGTAACTGAGACACAGAGAAGTTAAAGGACTTGCCCACAGTCACACAGCTGACAAGTGGCAGAGTCGGGATACTATTAATTGATTAACGGATTCTACTAAAACCCAGCAAATGCAACCATTTCTACTGAATTACCACTTTGAATTCTCCTGTTAGTTTATTTTGTGGACCCTAAATGTAATTACGAACAAACATTTCACTTTAGCAAATTTTGTAGTTTGCTTTTTGCTTAAATTGTCAAGCCACAAATATTTCACTTGAGTCCTTGAATGCCCTTGCAAGTTGTTTTTTGCATAAAATTTCAAGTCCAAATTCCAAATCCTTTCATTTCCTCTGGTCTTTGAGTGAAAAGCATGTTTTGGTTTTATATTTTTCTTTATGTGCCTAAGTTTACTTCAAGTCAAACACATTTCAGAAGAAAGACACTACAATGACTTTAATATGCCTATTTAAGCATCTCACTGACTGTTTTGGGGCGAAGGAATGAGATAGTCATGTTCCTGTACTGCTTTGAGAAAAAAAATTATCACCAATATTACAAATTGTAAACAATTTCTAGATCAGGTTATTTTTATTAATCCACACTGCATTGTGTTTAAAAGCAGCACAGTCTAGTGGATAACACAGGGGTCTAGGAGTCAAAAGGACCTGGGTTCCAATCCCAGTTCCACCACTATGCGGTGTAATCGTGGCCACGTAACTTTTTTCCTTTCTGCCTTATTTATGTTATCTGTAAAATGGGGATTGAGACTGTGAGCCCTATGTGGGATAGGGACTGTGTCCAACCTGATTAGGATGCCTCTACCCTAGCATTAGTACAGTGCCTGGCACATAGTAAGTGCTTAACAAATACCATTAAAAAAAAAGTCTAGAATGGAAATACCTTATCATGGTAATATTTATGAGTAAATCTATTAGACAAGCAGTGGGGGGTTCACCCACACATTATTCCCCTTGGTCACTCCAAATGTACACTACAATGTAATAACTGCGATAATAATTGTGATATTGTTAAATGCTGGGATTAGAACCTACATTTAGAACCCCTCTTGACTGTAAGCTCACTGTGGGCAAGCAATGCATTTGCTTATTGTTATACTGTACTCTACCAAGTGCTCAGTACAGTGTTCTACACACCGTAAGCACTCAATAAATACAACTGAATGAATGTCCTTCTGATTCCCAGGCCCCTGGTCTTCCAATATACACTAGAAGATGTACACTTCTAGAAGTCAAAGGATTTTGATATACTAAGTCCAATTTCAGCCATCTTAGTAAGTGAGGGAAGTTATGCTATACAATATCTAATGTGACAAGCTATAGCTCCAAAGAAGGTTCTTTTGTGTGCTTGTGTTTGTTTTTTTTTTATTTAACCTCTGGACTGTTAAGGTATGTAAGGTCCTTATATGTAAGGTCCTTGTGAACAAGGGAACAGGTCTACCAACTCTATTATATTCACTCAATAGTATTTATTGAGCACTTACTATGTGCAGAGCACTGTACTAAGCACTTGGAATGTACAATTCGGCAACAGATAGAGACAATCCCTGCCCATTGATGGGCTTATAGTCTAATTGGGCGAGACAGACAGACAAAAACAATACCAATAAATAGAATCAAGGGGATGTACATCTCATTAACAAAATAAATAGGCTAATAAAAATATATACAAATGAGCGGACGAACACAGTGCTGAGGGGAGGGGGAGGGGGGAGGAACAGAGGGAAAGGGGGGGAAAAGGGGACTTAGCTGAGGGGAGGTGAAGGGGGAGTCAGAGAGGCAGCAGAGGGAAAAGGGGAAGCTCAGTCTGGGAAGGCCTCTTGGAGGAGGTGAGCTCTCAGTAGGGCTTTGAAAAGGGGAAGAGAGTTAGTTTGGCAGAGGTGAGGAGGGAGGGCATTCCAGGACAGCGGGAGGACGTGGCCCAGGGGTCAACGGCGGAATAGGCGAGAACAGGGGACGGTGAGGAGGTGGGCGGCAGAGGAGCCGAGCCTATGGGGTGGGCAGTAGAAAGAGAGAAGGGAGGAGAATTAGGAGGGGGGCAAGGTGATGGAGAGCCTTGAAGCCTAGAGTGAGAAGTTTTTGTTTCATGCGGAGGTTGATAGGCAACCACTGGAGGTTTTTAAGAAGGGGAGTGACATGCCCAGAGCGTTTCTGCAGGAAGATGAGCCGGGCAGCACAATGAAGAATACACTGGAGCGGGGAGAGACAGGAGGAAGGGAGATCAGAGAGAAGGCTGACACAAAAATCCAGCCAGGTTATTATGAGAGCCTGTACCAGTCAGATAGTCATTTGGGTGGAGAGGAAAGGGCGGATCTTGGCAATATTACAAAGGTGAGACTGGCAGGTCTTGGTGATGGACTGGATGTGTGGGGTGAATGAGAGAGCCGAGTCAAGGATGTCACCAAGGTTGCGGGCTGGAGAGATGGGAAAGATGGTTGTACCATCCACAGTGATAGGGAAGTCAGGAAAAGGACAGGGCTTGGGAGGGAAGATGAGGAGCTCAGTTTTGGATATGTTGAGTTTTAGGTGGCGGGCAGACATCCAGGTAGAGACGTCCTGGAGGCAGGAGGAGATACGAGTCTGCAGGGAAGGGGAGAGGACGGGCAGAGATGTAGAATTGAGTGTCATCTGCATAGTTGATAGTTGAAGCCATGAGAGCGAATGAGTTCACCAAGGGAGTGAGTGTAGATGGAGAACAGAAGAGGGCCAAGAACTGACCCTTGAGGAACCCCTACAGTTAGAGGATGCAAGGGGGAGAAGGAGCCCGAAAAGGAGACTGAGAATGAACGGCCAGAAAGATAAGAGGAGAACCAGCAGAGGATGGAGTCCGTGAAGCCAAAGTGAGATAAGGTGTGGAGGAGAAGGCGATGGTCTACAGTGTCAAAGGCAGCCTAGAGGTCAAGGAGGATTAGGATAGAGTAGGAGCCATTGGATTTGGCAAGAAGGAGGTCATGGGTGACCTTTGACAGAGCAGTCTCGGTAGAGTGGAGGGGATGGAAGCCAGATTGGAGGGGGTCTAGGAGAGAATTGGAGTTAAGGAATTCTAGGCAGCGAGTGTAAACGACTCGTTCGAGGACCTTGGAAAGGAAGGGTAGTAGGGAGATAGGGCTATAACTGGAAGGGGAAGTGGGGTCGAGAGAGGGTGTTTTTAGGATGGGGGAGACATGGGTATGTTTGAAGGCAGAGGGGAAGAAGCCGTTGGAGAGTGAGTGGTTAAAGATAGAAGTTAAGGAGGGGAGGAGGGAAGGGGCTACGGTTTTTATAAGGTGAGCAGGAATGGGGTCCAAAGCACAGGTGGAGTGGGTGGCACTTGCGAGGAGGGAGGAGATCTCTTCTGAGGATACTGAAGGGAAAGAAGGGAAAGTAGGGGAGAGGGTTTGTGTGCAGGGGAAGACAGAAGGGGGAGGGGTGACTTTGGGGAGCTCAGACCTGATTTTGTTAATATTCGTGATGAAGTAGGTGGCCAGATTGTTGGGGGTGAGGGATGGGGGAGGGGGAGGAACAGGGGGCCTGAGGAGAGAATTAAAGGTCCGGAACAATTGGCAGGGGTGACGGGCATGGGTGTCAGTGAGGGAAGAAAAGTAGTTTTGCCTGGAGGAGGAGAGGGCAGAGTGAAGGCAGGAAAGAATAAAGTTGAAATGGATAAGGTAATTAGGTAATCTCCCACAGTTAGCATATACTAAGCACTCAGTAAATACAATTGATTGATCTAACCTGACAGAATCCTATTTATAATTTAGAGATTTAGAACTAGGAAGCCCGCAGAGAATCTGTTTACTTGCAGGTACAGAAACATCTTATTGAAAAATATAGACTATTATCAACAGTAACCATAAGATGCTGGAATTTTAATATTGTAGGTGCATTTTCCGAGAACTCTATGAAGTACTGTGAATTTTAAAAAATCATTATTTCTCTTCCCTTCCAAAGTTCCCCACCACTGTAATTTTAATTGATTATCAATTAATCAATAAATCAAGTGTTTAGTATAGTGTAAGCTCATTTGGGGCAAGGAACATGTCTGATAATTCTGTTGTACTGTACTCTCCTATGCATTTAGTAGTGGTCTGCACATAGTAAGCACTCAATAGATATGATTGATTGCCTAGATCTTAGTTCTCTAAATGCCTCCCCCACCCAAGTTCCTGCCACTAGATTTTTTATTGTACTTTGACTTAGCAGTATTTTCCCAATTTTTTTGTAGCCTCTATTGATAGAACACTTGGAATGACTTTGTGAAGTTGACAATTTTACTTCTTCTGGCTCGAAAACCCCAATTTCCCTGTTTTTTCCAGATTTCTTTTTTGTATTTCCTATTCTTCCCAGACTGTCAGGAGGATACTTTCACCTGGAAGAAAATGTAACCATGTTCTCATTCAATGAAAGGGCAAACTCTTAGGGTAAATGCATTAAAAGAGCTAGAGTATTAGGAAGTATGGCTTAGTGGATAGAGCACCATCCTGGAATTCAGAAGGACCTGGGTTCTAATCCCAGTTCTGCCACTTGTCTACTGAGTGGCTTTGGGCAGGCTACTTCACTTCCCCATGCCTCAGTTACCTCATCTGTAAAATGAGGATGAAGACTGTGCCCGACCTGATTTGCTTATATCCATGCCAGCACTTAGGAAGTGCTTAACAAATACCATAATTATAATTATGAAAACACTTATTCAAGAGAGCAGTCCTCAGGTATCGTACTGCTCCAGGTAAGGCCTTGGTGACGAACCTACCACAAGATTTCCAACATTAAAAGTTGCTTGGGGAGGGGAGTGGAGAGGAATTGAGAAGATGAACCAGCAGTTGTCCGAAGGAAGTGGAAGGTAGATCTATCCAACCCTGGGAATTTTAGCACCACCCAATGGTGTGGAGGCTTTATATCCCCCAGCTTCTGCCCACATTCCATTAATGTGAAGGATGGAGTTTGGTTCTTCCATGTTTGGTGAGAGGAAGGAGGCCACTCTACACATCTGATGGCTCCATGAGCCCCTGGTGAGTCTCTAACAATCAACTGATCACTTAATGTTATTTACTGAATTTTTATTCTGTGCATTATAATAAATAAGCACTTGGGAGGGGACAATAGAGGAAGCAGGCATTGAGTACATAAATACTTGGAGGATGGGACTAAGTGCATGGGTGGGGCAGTTAGAAAGGTAAAACAGGATGGAGGAGTGATGATCTAGGGATGACTTCCTGGAGGAGATGTGATTTTAGGAGAGTTTTGAAGATGGGGAGGGTGGTTGTCTGTCAAAGGAAGGGAGGCAGGAAGGCATGCATGAGCAAGGGGTTGGTGGCAGGAGAGAAGAGAGTATGACACAGAGAGTAAGTTAGTATTAGAGAAGTGAAGGGTGTTGTCTGGGTTATAGTAGGAGAGGAACGAAGATAGAGGGAGTGCCTTAAAGCCAATGATGAAGAATTTCTACTTGATGCAGAGATGGATGAACGTACGTGGGGAGACATGAACAGAACAAGTTTTAGAAAAATGATGCATACAGGGGAGTGGCGGGGTATGGACTGGAGCGGGGAGTCCCTGGAGACAAGGAGACTGATGCAGTAGTTAAAGGAGAATACAATAAGGGCTTGAACCAGTGTGGCAACAGCCACTCTAGATCAGCTTTGAGTTCTCTGATTGTACTGTGATCCTACATACAAGGAGGGTTACATCATTTTACTACTTCAAGGCTATGTTATTTTAATAGTATTTCTTAAACACATACTTTATGCCAGGCACTATGTAAGCACTAGGGTAATAATAATAATAATAATAATGTTGGTATTTGTTAAGCGCTTACTAGGTGCCGAGCACTGTTCTAAGCGCTGGGGTAGACACAGGGGAATCAGGTTGTCCCACGTGGGGCTCACAGTCTTAATCCCCATTTTACAGATGAGGGAACTGAGGCACAGAGAAGTTAAGTGACTTGCCCAAAGTCACACAGCAGACAAGTGGCCGAGCCGGGATTCGAACCCATGAACTCTGACTCCAAAGCCCGTGCTCTTTCCACTGAGCCACGCTGCTTCTCTAGCGTAGGGTAGCGTAGCGTAGCGTAGCGTAGGGTAGCGTAGGGTAGCGTAGGGTAGATACAAACTAATCAGGTTGGACATATTTCATGTCCCACATAGGGCTGTCTTAATCCCCATTTTACAGAGGAGGTAACTGAGGCACAGAGAAGTAAAGTGACTTGCCCAAGGTCACACAACAGAAAAGTAGAGGAGCTAGGATTAGAATTCAGGACTTCTGACTCCCTTGCCTGTGTTCTTTTCATTAGACCATGCTGCTTTTCTCTGTCTTTAGAGATTTCTATATGTTTGGCTTGGTCTCAATTCTCCAACTCCTTAGACTCTGCTGCCAGAAGTATTTTCATGTTGAAAGAATCATGATCAAGATCTTTTTCCCATCAATCAATAAAGCTCACAACAGTCTGAGATTCTGGAATATCAATACCTTATTGACAGTTTTACTAGCACATGTGCAAACGCTTCACCATACTTATGGCCTGAAAACATAAACAATGTCACACTGCAGTGCAGCTCTAAGCTAACCTTGATGAGCAGGGATGAACAGCTCAAAGATTAGAAAGCATTTTTCTCCCATTTTACAAATGGATAAAATGGATGAGGAACCCCAAATTCACATAGGTAGATTTGTTATTAAGAATGGGTTCCACAAATCCTTGCAAATATTACTTCCTAATGAAGTGATGGCTACAGCATTCTACTTTTCTGTATTTGCACAGCTAGTCTGCCCTCCTTACCCCCACACTACTCTCTGGAGTCATTAGTGTTTTTCGTATCAATGCTAACACCAACTTCACATAGGCCACCAATGTCCTCCACCTTCAAAATCAACAAACAGGAGTCATTACATAATAATGTTGGTATTTGTTAAGCGCTTACTATGTGCAGACCACTGTTCTAAGCGCTGGGGTAGATACAGGGTAATCAGGTTGTCCCACGTGAGGCTCACAGTTAATCCTCATTTTACAGATGAGGTAACTGAGGCACAGAGAAGTTAAGTGACTTGCCCACAGTCACACAGCTGACAAGTGGCGGAGCCGGGATTCGAGCCCATAACCTCTGACTCCCAAGCCCGGGCTCTTTCCACTGAGTCACGCTGCTTCTCTACTGTGTACTATGTGTTAAGTACAGCTGAGTAAGAGACACAGTCTTTCCCCATAAGGAGTTTATAATCAATTTAAATAACTTTTTTTTGAGAATTAAAATAGTCTAGTGGAGTAACCAAAGGCCTGGGAATCAGAAAATTTGGGTCCTAATCCTAATCCTACTTGCCTACTGCGTGACCTTAGGCAAATCATGTAACTTCTCTATGTCTGTTTCCTCATCTGTAAAATGGTAATTCAACATCTCTTCGCCCTCCTACTTAGAGTGTGAGTCCAGTGAAAGACAGGGACTGCATCTGACCTCATTACCCTGTTTACTATAGTGTACGTAATAAGTGTTTAACAAATACCATTATTATTATAATGGGTCTAGGTGAAGGTACAGAGATGAAGATCCAGCTTCTGCCCATGTTCCACTCATGGGGAAGTTAGAGTTTGGCTCTTCCATGTTTGGTGAGTAAAAAAATTTAATTGGCCTCATCCTTAAAAAAGCCCAATTTAATTGCATTCATACCTTTGCTAGAAGGAGAATCAACTTAAGCAATATTAATATTCATTATGGCTGAATGAGTATGGTATACTTTGGTATACTTTTTTACTCAAATATGCTCAAATATGAATCATAGCTCCAAATGATTTTGAAATAGGATTTCAACCTACATTAATTTATTTCAGTAGTCAAAAGGTGTTTACTACACAGTCAGGCATCAATAATGGGTATCATCAAAAAGGGAGAAGTTAGTTGATCATTTGAACCTACTTTATGTTATTGCAGTTTTAGCTTGAATTCTATCAGTTGGGTGCAGTGAGATGATAATGTATTACAAAACCTGTAAACAATAAGTAACTAAATTCTGAGAAATGACAAGTAAAATGATGAATATGTAAAGTTAGACCTTGCATAGAAGGTGGTAGCATAAACAAGTGGTTGATTTCTCAAAGAAATGTCATTTCAGTGAGTAAGAACTTCATCTGCTCAAATTCACAATATTCGTATTAGTAAATCTGCCTGGGAAGAATGGTACTTCCAAAATTTCTTAATTAGCACCCTGTCCTTTCTAGCCTAGCTCTCTCCACCAGACCCATGAATTTCCCTCTCCATACCCCAGTGTGACCTTCCTTCCTCTGTTCTGGATCTGTTGAAAAATCTGTTTTTTTACACCCCCAGGAGTGGCTGCCACTGCTGCCACCACTGCAGTTACCCCATAATAATAATAATAAAAATGACAGCATTTGTTTAGCGCTTACTATGTGCAAAGTACTGTTCTAAGTGCTAGGGTAGTACAAGGTAATTAGGGGGTCCCACATAGGCCTCCCAGACTTCATCCCCATTTTACAGATGAGGGAACTGAGGCCCAGAGAAGTTAAGTGACTTACCCAAAGTCACACAGCTGACAAGTGGCAGAATCAGGATTAGAACCCATGACCTCTGACTCCCAGCCCCGGGCTCTTTCCACTAAACCATGCTGCTTCCCCATCCATTTGTACCTGGCAGTCTCAGCCAAGGGTACAAAGTTGGACCTGAAGCTGAACAGTCTGGGCAGAGGGAAAGAGGACAGAGAAAGATTACAGCTTGAAGAGCATGACACTGAGGGAGAAGGGTACTTGGAAGAGAAGAACTGAAGCTCTTTCCCATTCTCCCCAACTTTTTCATTGTCACAACAGCTAAGCATCTTAGGTGAGCTGCTGTGAAACGGGTGCCACAGTGAGTCTGGTTCAACGAACTCATACTCAGGGCCACTGTGCTTACCTATTACAGTAGTGGGTGGGAAGACAGCAGTACTGAACTAGGAAAGTATGCAATGACTCCGAATCACTAGAAGCAGCGTGGCTTAGTGGAAAGAACAAAGGCTTGGGAGTCAGAGGATGTGGGTTCTAATCCAGGCTCTGCCACTCGTCTGCTGTGTGACCTTGGGCAAATCACTTCTCTATGCCTCCGTTGCTTCATCTATAAAATGGGGATTAAAAGTGTGAGCCCCACGTGGGACAACCTGATTAGGCTGTATCTACCCCAGCACTTAGAAGAGTGTTTGGCATATAGTAAGCGCTTAACAAATACCATAATTATTAACATTATTATCAGTTGTCCTCACAAGCTCTGTGACGGATGGTGTAAGTAGACTTGGTCCAGGCCCACAGCCTGATAAGAAGATGCTAAATTCATTCATTCATTCATTCATTCAATTGTACCTGAGCACTTACTGTGTGCAGAGCACTGTATTAAGCACTTGGAAAAGTACAATACAACAAGAAACAATCACATTCCTTGCCCACAACAAGTTTACAATCTGGTGGGGCGGGGAGAGATAGACAGAGGAATGTTTCTTTTTCTTGCTATACTGTAATCTCCCAAGTGCTTAGTACAGTACTTTGCACACAGTAAGTATTCAATAAATATGATTGAATGAATGAATAAATCAGTGCAAACAAATAAAACTACAGATAGGTACATAAGTGCTGTGGGGCTGGAAGAGAGGAAGAGCAAAGGCAGCAAGTCAGGATGATGCAGAAGGGAGTGGAAGATAAGGAAAAGTGGGACATAAATGATGGATAAGAACAGGAGGAGGACGAGAGTGAGAGTTCAGCAGGGAGGATAAAGTAGTTACCTTTAGTGTTTAGTATTCTGGGAGAATAAAACAGAATGCAATAGAAATAAAAAACATAAATTTCAAGCATGCTCTCAACCTTCCTTTCCCATTCCGTTTCTTGTTCAACATTCTCCACTGTCAGTTCAAGAGTTCAGTGGCAGTAAAATGGTGAATAGAGAATGAATACCCATCAGATTCACATCGTTTATCTTAAAATTAATTCTCTTAATAGAGAAGCAGCTTGGCTCAGTGGAAAGAGCCTGGGCTTGGGAGTCAGAGGTCATGGGTTCGAATTCCGGCTCTGCCACTTGTCAGCTGTGTGACTCTGGGCAAGTCACTTCATTTCTCTGTTCCTCAGTTACCTCATCTGTAAAATGGGGATTAATTTGAGCCTCACATGGGACAACCTAATTACCCTGTGTCTACCCCAGAGCTTAGAACAGTGCTCTGCACATAGTAAGCGCTTAACAAATGCCAACATTATTATTGTAGTATAATAATAAGTATATTGTAGTTCATATTTTAATCTTTAGCAACACCCATCTGTCTCTTGAGTCAATGGTAGTTATAGGGCTTGAGGCATTTATAGTGGACATCTAACAGTAATTATGGTATTTGTTAAGCACTTACTATATGCCAGGCACTTAAGCACTGGGGTGGATACAAGAAAATTGGGTTGGACACAGCCCCTGTCCCACATAGGGCTCACATTCAAAATCCCCATTTTATAGATGAGGTAACTGAGGCACAGAGAAGTAAGGTGACTTACCCATGGTCACGTGGCAAACAAGTGGTGGAGCAGGGATTAGAACCCATGACCTTCTGACTTCCATGCCTGTGCTCTATCCATTACAACATGCTGCTTCTCAGGTCTAAGGTCTTAGACATTTTACTGGTCATTTCTCAATATTTTGTTACCTATTGTTTAAAGGTTTTGTAATAAATTCCCAACTCACTGCACCCAGACTCTGATAGCATTCAAGGTAAAACTGCAACTAACATGAAGTAGGGTCATATCGACAATTAATTTCCCCATTTTTGATGATATCCATTATTGATGCCTGACTGCATAGTAAATACCTTTAGACTACTGAAATACATTAATATAGGTTGAATTCCTATTTGAAAATCATTCTGAGCTATGATACATATTTGAGCATACTTGAGTAAAAAAAGTTAATTGGCCTCATCCCTACAAAAGACCACTTTGATTATGTTCAAACTTTTGCTAGAAGGAGAATCAACTGAAGCAATATTAATATTCATTAGCCAGAGTGAGTAAATTACTGATTGAATGATTGATTGATTACTTTATGGTTAATCTATTCATTAATGTGAGAAGAATTAACTCTTCTACTGATAGAATAACTTTGTCAGGCACAAATCCTAGATTAGAGAGTGAAATATTTTATCAAACATATTTCATTGTTTTTGATTGTTATTCACTAGAATAATGGATATGATCACTCTACACATTTTTACAAAATGCATACATCAAAGGAAAGTTTCAAGGCAAGGAGACAATAGCTCCTCCACTAGATTGTAAAATCTCTGCGGGCTGGGTTCATGTCTACCAACTCAACTGTATTGTACTCTCCCAAGTGCTTAGAACAGTATTCTACACACAATAAATGCTCAATAAATACCACTGATAACTTGATTGAATATATATAGGACATACCAATGTCAAGATTACTGAATATGTCATGACATACCAGTGACAAGTTGGGGACTACCAAAGCAATGTTTCAAGAAAACTAAAAGAGATTCCCTCTTAGTTAAAACAATTTTCCCTCATATAACGATTTAATCAATCACTTATGTCCATAAATTAATCGATCAATCCCTCATATTTACTGAGGGCTTACTGCAGAGTTCTGTACCAAGCACATGGGAGAGTACATTACAACAGATTTTGTAGGCACATTGCCTGCCCACCAAAGCTCACAGTTTAGAGGGTGAGACAGACATTAATACGAATAAATACACTACAGATATGTACATAAGTGCTGTGGGGCTAGGGGGGAGGGTGAATAAAGGGAATAAGACAGGACAATACAGAAAGTAGTGGAAAACGAAGAAATGAGGGTTTAGTCGGGGAAGGCTTCTTGGAGATGTGCCTTCAGTAAGTCTTTGAAGGTGGAGAGAAAAAATGTCAGTCGGTTATAAATCGGGAGGGTTTCCAGGCCAGAGGCAGGATGTGGGAGAGGGATCTGTGGCAAGATAGATGAGATGGAGGAATAGTGAGTAGGTTGACATAAGAGGACCTAAATGTGTGGGTTGGGTTGTAATAGGAGAGCAGTGAGATGAGGAAGGAGGAGGCAAGTGGATTTAGCGTTTTAAAGCTGATGGTAAGGAGTTTCTATTTTATGTAAAGGTGGATGAGCAACCACTGGAGGTTCTTCAGGAGTGGAGAAACATGGATGGAACTCTTTTGTAGAAAAATGACCTGGGCAGCAGAATGGAGTTATGGACTGGAGTGGGGAGAGACAGGAGGCAGGGAAGTCAGCAAGGAGACTGATACAGTAATCAGTGCAGGATAAGTGCTTGGATTAACGTGTAGCAGTTTGAATGGAGAGGAAAGGATGGATTTTAATGATGCTGTGAAGAACTGTAAATTGTTTATATTAACATATGTCTCCTCCTCTGGACTGTAAACTCACTGTGAACAGATGTGTCCACCAACTTTGTCATATTATACTCTCCCAAATACTTAGCACAGTGCTCTGTTCAAAGTAAGTACACAGTAAATACCATCAATTGATCATCATGTTATTACATGTAAAGGTGTCTTCAATTTATGACTCTGAGTTCTGACTGACAATACTTCCAAAACTTTTTAATTAATTCCCTGCTTTGGCTTTAAATCAGGTCTGACTCAATGAATGACACTAATTTCTTGTATGGAACGAGCTCAGATAACTGCCTACAGTTGTTCATGCCTCACCAGACATGTCGATCCTCTTGGTGACTCCATACCGTTTCTCTCCCATCCCTCTCCTTTATACCTCCTGTCTCTCCCTCTTTAGCCGCAACCCATCTGAAACTTACCTCTCCTTTTCCTCACAAATTATTCTTCCATTTATTAGCTCCCATGTGCCTTTTTCCACATCCTTCTCCTACCCACTGTCATTTTTTAAGGACACAGTCTAAATCACATCTTCTTCAGGAAGTCTTCCTTGATTAATTTCTCTCCCCACAATTAACTATATCATCATCAGCAGCAGCAGCAGCATTAATTGAGTGCTTACTGTGTGCGGAGAATTGTACTAAGCTCTTGGGAGACTACAATACCAAAAAATTGGTAGACACGTTCCCCACCCACAAGAAGCTTACAGTTTGGAGAGGAGACAGATATAAATTTAAATAAGTAATTTATAATATATAATTTATAGACATGTATACGACTGCTGTGGGGAAGAAGGTGGGATGAATAACATGCGCCGAAGGTCACCCATCCAAATGTATAAATGATAAAGGGAGAGGGAGCCAGAGAAAAGTGGGCTTAGCTGGGAAAGGCCTCTTGAAAAAAATGTGACCTTAAAAAGGTTTTGAAGGTGGAAGAGTGGTGGTCAAGCATTTTTGGAGGGAGAAAGTTCCAGGCTAGAAGGAGGATGTGGAAAAGTTGTCAGCAGTGAGATAAAGGAGACTGGGGCACAGTGAGGAAGCTGGTGCTAGGAGCGGGAAGTATATGGGCTGGGTTATAGTAGGATATAGGTGAGTAAAGTAGGAGCGGCGAGCTGCTGGAGCACTTTAAAGTAAATGATAAGGAGTTTCTGTTCGATGAAGAGGTGGACGAGCAACTACTGGATGGTCTTAAGCAATGGAGAAACATGTACTCAACAGTTTTGTAGAAAAATGATCTGGTCAGCAGAGTGAAGTAAGGACTAGAGAGGGGAGAGACATGCTATAGGGAGGTCAGCAAGCAGACAGATGCAGTAATTAAGGCAGGATACCCTTGATGTTCATTAGGGGCAGGGAATGTGTCTGCTGATTCTGTTGTATTGAACTCTCCCAAGCACTTAGTACAGTGTTCTTCACATAGAAGCGCTCAATAAATACGATTAACTGATACCCAACTACTGTTTCTGCACTACTGCTCCAAACATGCAATTGTGAGAACTAGCATAGCCCAGAGGGAAGAGCACAGGTTTGAGTGTGAGGGTTGAAATGGACCTGGGTTCTAATTCTGGCTCTGCCTAGTGTGTGACCTTGGACAAGTCATTTAATCAATTAATAAATGGTAATTATTAAGCACTCGCTCTGTGCAGGGCGCTTTACTAAGTGTTTGATAGAATACAATACAGTAGAACTGGTAGAAATGAACTCTGCCCTCCCTTAAGGAGCATCCGGACTACATGAGGAGATGCACTAAACCTATAAAAGTGGCAATAATAATAATGTTGGTATTTGTTTGGCGCTTACTATGTGCAGAGCACTGTTCTAAGTGCTGGGGTAGATAGAGGGTAATCAGGTTATCCCACGTGAGGCTCACAATTAATCCCCATTTTACAGATGAGGTAACTGAGACACAGAGAAGTTAAGTGACTTGCCCAGAGTCATACAGCTGACAAGTGGCAGAGCCGGGAGTCAATGGCAGAGCCGGGAGTCAGAGCCGGGAGCTGGTATGGGACTGGAGGTGAAATGAGTACTTATGGGGTCCAGATCCAAGTGAATAGTGACATAAAGGAGAGGGTGAATAGGATAGAGAAATGAGCATTTAGTCAGGGAAGGCCTCTTGGAGAAGGTATGATGAAGTACAGTTTTGAAGATGAGAGAGTGGTGCTCTATCGGATATAATAATAATAAAATAATGTTGGTATTTGTTAAGCGCTTACTATGTGCAGAGCACTGTTCTAAGCGCTGGGGTAGACACAGGGGAATCAGGTTGTCCCACGTGGGGCTCACAGTCTTAATCCCCATTTTACAGATGAGGGAACTGAGGCACAGAGAAGTTAAGTGACTTGCCCACAGTCACACAGCTGACAAGTGGCAGAGCTGGGATTCGAACTCATGAGCCCTGACTCCAAAGTCCATGCTCTTTCCACTGCGCCACGCTGCTTCTCTGGATATGAAGCGGGAGAGAGTTACAGACCAGGAGAAGGATGTGGGCAAGAGGTTGATAGTGAGACAGTTGAGATCTAGATACTATGAGTAGGTTGGCATTAGAGGGGTGCTGGGTTGTAGTAGGAGTTCGCTGAGGTAAGGTAGGAGAGGAAGAGCTGACTGAGTGCTTTAGAGCCTATTTTAGGAGTTTCTGTTTGATGTGCAGATGAATAGGCAACCATTGGAGGTTTCTGAGAAGTGGGGAGACATATACTGAATAGAGGAGCAGCATGGCATAGTAGATAGAGCACAGGCCTGGGAGTCAGAAGATCGTGGGTTCTGAACCTGGCTCTACCACTTGCTTGTTGTGTGACCTTGCACAAGTCACTTCACTTTTCTGTGCCTCAGCTACCTCATCTGTAAAATGGGGATTGAAACAGTAAGCCCTATGTGGGACAGGGACTGTGGACTATGTCCATCCTGATTTGCTTGTATCCACCCTACAGCTTAGTACAGTGCCTGGCAGAATGTGGGTAGCAGAATGAAGAGGAGAGAGATATGAAGCTGAAGAGTAGTCAAGGGATCAGCATCATAGCAGTTTGGGTGGAAAGGGAGGGATGGATTCTTGAAATGTTGTGAAGGTAGAACTGACAGAATTTAATAACAGATTGAATAAGTGGTTTGAAAGTAGAGGTCAAGGCTTGTAACAGGGAGGGAGGTTGTCTACAGTGATGGGAAAAGCATTGGCAGGAAGGACAGTGTTTGGGTAGGAAGATGAGAAGTTCTGTTTGTGTTAGTGATATCCAAGTAGAGATGTCATGAAGGCAGGAGGAAATGCAAAGTCACTTCATTTTTCTGTTCCTCTTTCCTCATTTGTAAAATAAATATTCAATAACTGTTGTCCCTCCGATTTAGACTGAAATCCTGATGTAGTACAGACCTAATTTTCTTGTAGCCCAGCCTCAGTGAATATACATAAAACAGTAGGTGCTTATTCTGTGTCCAGCACTGTTGAGCGTGGATTAGTGGAAAGAGCACTGATTTTCTGACCTGATTTTCTTGTAGCCCAGCCTCAATGAATATACATAAAACAGTAGGTGCTTACTCTGTGTCCAGCACTGTTGAGCATGGATTAGTGGAAAGAGAACGGGCTTGGGAGTCAGAGGATATGGGTTCTAATCCTGATTCTGCCACTTGTCTGCTGTGTGACCTTGGGCAAGCCACATAACTTCTCTGAGCCTCAGTTACCTCAAACATGGGAATTAAAAGTGGGAGCTCCACATGGGACAACCTGATTACCCTGTTTCTACTACAGCACTTAGAAGAGTCCTTGGCAAATAATAAACACTTAACAAATACCACAATTATTATTATTAAGCTCTGGTTACAAGTTATGTCAGACACAGTCCCTGTCCCACATGGGGCTCACAATCTAATTAGGAGGGAGAACAGGAATATATGTATATACATATATATACATACACACACACACACACATATATATATATATGTATATTTTCACTTCTCCTTTATTCTATCCATAAATTATTTCAGGGTTTGTCTCCACTGCTTGATTGTAAGCTTCTGAGGGCTGGGATCATGTCTTTTAATTTTATTGTATTTTCCTATGTACTTAGTATGGCGCTCTTCATAAATAATGCTGATTGACTGACTGATTGTACCCAGTCCTTTTCCCTTCCTCAACTGCATCTTTCCCCTCCCACAGGGGCAGCCACTGCTGCAGGGGACAGTTTGGATTTGCCAGCATTAGGAGTGGAGAGGAGGGAGTATGGGAGGGGCTTTGATTGCCATCTTTTCCTTCCACTCTCGCAACCACAGTCACAGGGACCCAAATGACAGGGGTATGGGAGGAGGAAGCCTGGAAGTAGAACAGCTCAATCCTGCTGTTCTACAGCCACCAGGTTGACCACACCTTTAAAATCATGCTATACCTTACTTTACTTTTCTTTATTGTCATTTGTAAGCACTTACTATATTCCAGGCACTATACTAAGAGCAGCTGGTGAACTCTTTGTGCCTTTCAATTTGTTTTCTCCATTAGGGTCCTTTTTCTTCTCCTGGCTTACCTGAATGCAGGTCAGGACAAGGCATAATCAGTAATATGTGTTGAAGTAGTACTTGTACGCTACTAGACAAGCTCTAGGATTACACTTATGGTGTCTGTAACAGATATTCCTCTCCCACGTTGTGGTGGAAAATATTCACAGATAAAATCTTGTGCTTTCCCTTAGGAATGGGTACAGATCATGCTTCCTTTCTTCTCCTCTTCTCGCTCCCTCCTTCCCTCCTAATCTACCTAATAAAAAAACTTCTTAAATTGGTGTCTTTCATGCTCACAGATCGATGTTCAGCATTTATGATTTCTGCTAATTATTTTTGGCAAGAGAACAGCTTAAAGCATAATTCAAATTCCAACTTTCCTGGATTCACGCTGCTCTAAAATCACATCAGTACTTTTAGTAAGGGGATTGGAGATCATTCACTTTGAAAAGAACAAATTTGAGATTCAGAGAAAAATGCATTTTGTCTGCAGCATTGGTATTCAGTGTTTGGGTCTCTTGTACTCTGTGATATCATGACCTTCTTATTTCCTATTGACCATATGAATTGCATTTAGTAGAGCACAATCTGTCTTAATGTGAATTTACTAAATAACATAATTATCCCTTGTAAATACTTTTTCTGTTCCTTAAACTGCACTTGAAGATTTACACTTAAAAGCAATATGAATATGCCCTTGGAAAGGATTCAGTAACTAGACCTCAGTAAATATTACCTAAACTATAATTGTTTGCATTAGTATGGGAAACGAGTAAAGCCTGAAGAATATGAATTAAATGTTCTAGAAGAAATGGAAAAGGTTAAAATTCATCATTTTAACTGATAGGCTTTCTTTAGAATGTAACTGATGTGAAGAATATCAAATAAAATCTTAATGTTGTAGTCTTTCTAAATGTATTTTTCTCAAAATCAACTCTCTTCAATAGTAAACCCTATTCTTCTACTAATTATAGAACATACATTATTTCTCTGTACTTATTAGTGTGTTTAAAATCACTGGTCTGCACATGTTTAACACCTTTATAGTCATTTAAAACAAGATCAGAAAGCTAGTTTGCATTTATGATGTTGTAATTTTAACCCTTTTATTCTTAATGCTGTAAATCATACTTTTACAGTGGACTGAATTTCACCTTGCATGAGCAGAGTTTGTAATTAGAATTGCATTCCTCCCAAGGGTACTTTGAGCAAGCAAATATAGAGTACTACTAGTATAGAGTCAGACTAAGCAGAATCCATATTATATCTTCTATTTATCCTTCTGACTCCTGCTGTTTTCAGCTGTTGGGGAGAAAAGTAAGAGAAAGAGTCAAGGTCAGCAAGTTTCTTCCCATTTTCTCTTCCCTTCATCAGTCAAAAACCAAATCTTGTGAAAAAGCTAAATAAATGACTGGAATTTTCTGATGACCAAGGTATAAAATTGGTGAGAGCGCCAGGTTCATTTAATGACAAGAGAAGTAAAGTGAAAGCAAATGAAGAAGGTGGAAATTAATAGGAATAATGTCTAAGAAGAAGCAGAGGGTAGGAAGGAGCAGAGGGTATAGCCATTTACTTAGGGACGGAAGGACTTAGTGAAAGTAGGGGACATTGAGGACAGAAAGAAGGTGATGAGAATAAAGGGATTTGGTAAAGAAACTAAGCCAGTCTAGAGAATTCAAGTTGCTTTGGAGGAAATCAGCAGAGATAAAAGGAGTTAGTTGACAGGTAAGCAATGGGGCAATCAGAGGTATTTTGCCATTCAATTCTGGTGGTTTAATTCAATGGAAAGCTTCTAGCAAGTTCAGGGAAGAAAGGGAGCAATCTAAATCAAACACAATCAAACATTTTATAGTTTAAATTTCCCATTTTCTACTTTTCCATCATTTACATGTACATATTCCATTTGAACTGGGCACAGAACTCACATATGGAAGCAGTGTGCCTCAGTGGAAAGAGCCCGAGCTTGGGAGTCAGAGGTCATGGGTTCTAATCCCAGCTCCACCGCTTGTCAGCTGTGTGACTTTGGGCAACTCACTTAACTTCTCTGTGCCCCCGTTACCTCATCTGTAAAAAATGGAGATTAAGACTGTGAGCCCCATGTGGGACAACCTGATCACCTTGTATCTACTCCAGTACTTAGAACAGTGCCTTGCACATAGTAAGCGCTTAACAAATGATATCATTAATTAATTAATATGGTGTGATCCTTGTAAGGCTACAAAAGTCTTAATGATTCCCATGGGAAACAGTGTGACCTAGTGGAAAGAGCAGAGGCCAGGAGTCAGGAGACCTGGGTTCTAATACCGGTCCATCCATGCGTCTGTGCTGTGACCTCAGCAAGTCACTCTCCTTCAGTGTCTTCCTCTTTAAAAATGGAGACAAAGTATCTGTTCTCCCTCCTCCTTACACTGTGATCCCAAATGATCTCCTAACTGACGCCTGCTAATTGCCTGATCTGTTTATATTGTATCTAACCCAGCACATACCACTATTATTTTTATTACCCTTTTGGGGCTCTGTTAAGTCACAGAGACATAGGACCTTCAGTTTGATACTGTTAGTGCAGGGAGGTTTAAAAATAGAACAATTTTTATTGTTCTCATTTACTACAGGGGGGTTCGGAAGCCAAATGAATGAACTAAGTTGCCTCCAGTGTTCATTGCTAGCTGTGTGATTTTGGGTGGCATGAATGCCTACGCAATTTTCTGAACAGCCATGAAAGATATTCAACACTGATGGTGCAGCATCCTGAAGTTAGGGTATTATCTTATTTATCAAGTCATAGAGATAGAAGAGTACAACTTAACTTTGCCTCAGTTTTCTCATCTCTAAAAATGGAGACTAAATCCTATTCTTTCCTACTTACACTGTGAACCCATGTGGGACGGACATTGTGTCCAACTGATTATCTTGGTACAGTGCTTGGCACATAGTGAGGGCTTAACTAATACTACTGTAAAAGTCCAAGAGTTCAAGATCATCTATTTCAAATGTAAGACTAATAAACTGCTGTTCCTGCCACTGAATATCATCTTCTCTTGATCAGTACCCTGTGGACATCATAAACACTGTCCTCCTTATTCTGACTGGGAAGGAATAGCTGCTGACCTGTACCACTGGGTCTGGTTCCATGTCCATGGCTTTCAAGAAAGAAGAGCTGCTTCTTATTACATCCAGTCCCTTTCTGTGAACTATGAATCTCCTGCTTCGTCATTGCGATGCTTTAACATTGAAATTTACATATAAAAAAATTAAATGAAAAAGACTTTGCTAAAATAAATCAGTCACAAAGAACATCTGTTTTATTTTAATTTGGGATTCATTTGTCATGGTGGTTATTGTTAGTAGTAATGATGATGATGATAATCTGAAACATGGAGAAGCAGCATCCTAGCAGATATAGCATGGGTCTGAGAGAAAGACCCGAGTCCTAACTCTGGCTCTGCCACTTATCTGCTGTGTGACCATGGGCAAGTCATTTAACTTCTCTTTGTCTCAGTTACCTCATATGTAAAATGGGATTAATACTATAAACTCCATGTGTGATGTGGACTATGTCCAACCAGATTAGCTTTTAATAAACCCCTACAATCAATACAGTGCCTGACACATAATAAGTTCTTAACCAATACCATAAAGAAAAAGAGAGAGAGAATTTTAGTTTAATTCCAAACAAATAATAATAAATGTAGTATTTGTTAAGTGCTTACTATGTGGCCAGCACTGTATTAAACACCGAGTAGATATCTAGGGTTCCCAGTCTAAGGGGGAAAAGAATAAATATTTGATCCCCATTTTACAGATGAGGAAATTGAGGTATAGGAAATACCAGTCTACTCAATTTAGCTTGATTTTGTTTATCTGGCTGTCAACGCCTTGCCCACACCTCCCTCTGGCATGGAACTCCGATCCCCTTCATCTGACAGATCACCGCTCTCCCCCGCTTCACAGACTTCCTAACATTAGATCTCCTCCAAGGGGACTTTCCCAACTAATCCCTCATTTGCACTACTCCCTTCTCCCCTTCTACAATACCCTTGTGCTTGGATTTGTACCTTTTAAGCACTTAATATTTATTCCACCCTTAGGCCCACAGCACGTATGTCCATATAATTGATTTTAATGTCTGTCTTCTTCTCTAGACTGTAAGCTATTGATTTTAATGTCTGCCTTGTCCTCTAGACTGTAAGCTCCATGTTGGCAGGGTTGGTCTACCAACCTCTCTACTACTAAGTTAAGTGATCAATGAATACCCCTGATTGAATGCAACACAACCAAGGTTACACACCAGACAAGGGGCAGAAGGGGGATTAAAATCCAAATCCTGGGACTCCCAGGCTTGCATTCTTTCCACTAGGTCATGCTGGTTTTGGGTTTTAACAATTAAACAATGTAAAGCAGCACGGCTCAGTGGAAAGAGCATGGGCTTGGGAGTCAGAGGTCATGGGTTCGAATCCCAGCTCCACCACTTGTCAGCTGTGTGACTGTGGGCAAGTCACTTAACTTCTCTGTGCCTCAGTTACCTCATCCGGAAAATGGGGATTAAGACTGTGACCCCTACGTGGGACAACCTGATTCCCTTGTGTCTACCCCAGCACTTAGAACAGTGCTCTGCACATAGTAAGCGCTTAACAAATACCAACATTATTATTCCCATTTTATTCAGTGTATTACTTTATATGGCTTTTAATTTATAGCACGTGGAAGCACTGCTAAGAACATGTTTTTAAATGACTGTCTAATACATAATTTGCTTATATAACTGAATCATAAGATATAAGTAATCAGAACAGTTAGGTTTCTAGCGTGCCCTTCAAAGAGACAACTATGTATTTCTGAGGTTAACAATTATACTTTCTCATTTTCTTTCTTTCTGTATTTTTTTTCAGATAAGCAATTTCCCTGTCATTGCATCCACTCTAATATGAATACCCAGAGTGTGATTTAGTGCAAATCACAGAAGGATGACCAGCAAACATTGCTGCCATCACTTGCCCCTGAATTTAGGAGCTTTCAAACAAGAGTACTGTTAAGTTTCCCTACTTTGTATGGTTCAACAAATTAAAATATTACTTGAAGTTTTAGATTAGTTTTTGTTTCAAAACTGTTTTTGATTAATGGCCTCTGTTAACAGCAATAGCTTTAAGGTCCCCAAGGGGTTATTCCGTCAGTTAAAACTCTATATTCATCTCACGCCAGCTATTTAGCCTCCTGAAAGTTTTGTTGAGCTTTGATGGAACACCTTATCAATCATTACAATTAAGAACTTTCAGGCTGCCCATCCAAAACAACTGGGTTGACATGCCATCTGTTATTTTGCTTTTTAAAACCCACTAGTCTGTTTATATAAGGCACCCATTAAACATTTGAAATGATGTTCGTTTATAAGGTGTTTGATGGACTGATGAAGACAAGTTTTTATTTTAATTATTAACAATTTCTGTTGTGCGATAAAATTTCTGCAGTGCTCAGGGCCCTTTATAAATCAAAAGGAATCCAACTAAAACAGTAATTAATGTCAAATGACTAGTCACAAAAGGCTCTATTTAATTGAAAAGTTATAATCTTTGATTAAACCTCATCACCCATCCTCCTGATTGCAAACTGTTGTTTGAAAAGTATTTAAATACATAGTCAATTGTCTCTCCTAATTGACACCTGCTAATTGCCTAAATGAAAAATGACTAGAGTTTTTTAAAAAAACTTGCAAACCGTATTTAAGTCATTTTATATAGATTGCTTTTTTCTTCATGTTGTCAAATTGCTGTGCAGGCTGGTGAAACAAGTTTTCTTTTTCATAATTTCAACTTCTACTGGACTCAGAGTTTCATATTTTATCAGAGTGTTAAATGTAGTTTACGTCTGTTGAATTTCGAAAACAATTCATTCTTGCATTAAAAAACCAGATGCAGTCCTGAATATGCTCACCTACATTACACAGTGGAAAGAAAGTCTTTGGCATATAAGGAAGGCTGCTAAATGCAATATTCTCCATTGTTCTTGATAGCAAGAACTCTAATACCACAAGTAATTAAACAGAATTCACAATAGGTGAACTCTCTGCATATTTCACTGGCATACCTCATGTTTTATATAACAGGTTGTTTTTTAACTCACATCTCAGCAATAATTTCTCAATTTACAAAGCATGGTAATTTTAAAATATTACTTCTAGCTTCCCATTCTTCAGTTTCCATAAGATGGTTGGATCACAAACCAACCAATTTAGTGAACAGACTCTAAATCTCCTGTTCTTGTCCCTCAAATGAAAAATGTATTCTGTAATCTGAAAAGCAATTAATGCAATTCACTTTTATGCTTACTACTGATTCCTACATATCAGAAGAAGTTTTTAAAGGCAACTGCTTTCAGTTTCATTCCAAAAATAGATATAAAGTAGAAGAGTAAAAGCTTTTAATAGCAAATACTGCTTTTAATGAAAATTTTGTGTATAGTACATTCTTTTTCAATCTGACATAGAACTAACCATATAAAAATAATAAAAACTGCAAGAGCCTCTATACACTGTAAACTCCTTGTGGACAGGGCTCATAACTACCCAACTCTATTGTACTGTACTTTCCCAAGCACTTTGTATAGTGCTCTGCACACGGTAAGCATTCCATAAATACCATTAATTGAGACCAAGCCAAGCATATAGAAGACCTCTAAAGACAGAGAAAAGCAGCATGGTCTAGTGAAAAGAACACAGGAAAGTATGTCAAAGGTTCTGGGTTCTAATTCCAGCTCCTCCACCTGTCTGCTGTGAGACCCTGGGCAAATCACTTACCTTCTCTGTGTCTCAGTTG
Source organism: Ornithorhynchus anatinus (assembly GCF_004115215.2). Lineage (NCBI taxonomy): Eukaryota > Metazoa > Chordata > Mammalia > Monotremata > Ornithorhynchidae > Ornithorhynchus > Ornithorhynchus anatinus. The sequence continues at coordinate 117,407,055 of NC_041729.1, forward strand.
CCTCATATGTACTATGGAGATTAAGACTGGGAGCCCCATGTAGGATGGAGACTTTGTCCAACCTGATTATCTTGTACCTACCCTAGCACTTAGTACAGTGCCTGCTTTAGTAAGTGCTTAAAAATACCATTAAAAAAAGTGGATTGAATATGTGGGTTGAATGAAAGAGATAATTTGAGGATAATGCCAAGGTTATGGTTTTGTGAGATAGGGAGGATAGTGCTGTTGTTGTCTACAGTAATGGGAAAAAAGGGGAAAGACAGGGTTTGAGTGAGAAGATGAGAAGTTCTGCTTTAGACCTGCTAAATTTGAGGAGTCACTGGGACATCCAAATAGGGATGACCTGAAGGCAGGAGGTAATATGAGACTTCAGAGAAGGAGAGAGGTCAGGATTGGAGAGGTAAATTTGGGAATTATAATAATAATGATGGTATTTGTTAAGCACTTACTATGTTTCATACACTGTTCTAAGTGCTGGAGTAGATACAAACTAATCAGGATGGCACCGTCCATGTCATACATAGGGCTCACAGTCTTAACTCCCATTTTACAGATGAGACTGAGGCTTAGAGAAGTTAAGTGACTTTCCCAAGGTCACACAGCAGACAAATGGTGGGGTCAGGATTAGAACCCAGATCCTTCTGACTCCCAGGCCCATGCTTGCACAGAGATGGCAGCTGAAACCAAGGGAGCAAATAATGAGATTATTCCAAATATGTTCTAGGGACTAAGTACATTAATTCTAGGAATCTTTATCATATGCATATCTTACTACTAAAGCAGCATGGCTTAGTGGAAAGACCACGGGTTTGGGAATCAAAGGTCGTGGTTTTTAATCCCATCTCCATCACTTGTCTGCTGTATGACTTCTTTGTGCCTCAGTTACCTCATCTGTAAAATGGGGATGAAGACTCTGAGCCCCACGAGGGACAACCTGATAACTTTGTATCTACCCCATGCTTAGAACAGTGCTTGGCATGTAGTAAGTGCTTAACAAATACTATCATTATTATTTAATGTACATATCCACTTCTCCTTCTTTGTCCTCTCAATAAATTATTTCAGTGTCATTCCTGCTAGAATGTAAGTGCTCTGAAGGTGGAGACCATTTTTATCAGTCAATCAATGGTATTTATTGAGCACTTAGTATATGCAAAGCACTGTACTAAGAGCTTGGGAGAATACAACAGAGTTAGCAGGCATGTTCCCTGCCCATCCAGAGCTTACATTCTAGAGGGAGAGATGCCCACTAATTCTATTGTATCTTCTAGACACTCATAATAAATGCTCAATAAATAATTTTTCCTTCAGAGGCTATACTTTATGTAGGTTACAATATTACTCAGAGAGAAACATAGCATGGATACTCATTTTAGTGTACCAGCTGCTTTGCTTTCTAGTATATCACCAATATTTAGTTCAATTTAATGATGGAAATACCTTATTTCAAATAACATTCATAATACACCTCAAGAGCCCACACTTTCATACACATATCTCTAAGCCGCATTGGTGTAATATTTCATCTTAACAATGAAATACATGTGTCTATTTTTAAGGAATAGAAGACATCATTTCAACAGGAGTCTGATCTTTACTCAGAATGTATTATTAATTACTGCACTGTTGTAAAGTAAGAATATATAGAGTCAAACAAAACTTGCGAATAAATCAAGACTGATTCTCCACATCTCATTGGAAGCCTCCCCAAATGTCTTTTATAATAAGCAGGATGTCAATCTTGCTATTTAGTGAATTCCTTAAAGATTGGGGTTCATAAGGCCAGTGGAGTGGGCAGATTAAATCCTTTCAGCATCATTTTAGCCGGAACTAGCAAAGTGGGGACGGGAAAAGCAAGGAGGGTCAGACCTTCCTCTTGTTTCCCCTGTATCTCCCCCTGACCTACTGCCTCTCTCCTCATCCCCTCATTTTGCTGCATCTCTCCATATGTCCCACCTGTACTAGCCCTCCACCACTGGATGATAGGATTTCCCTCATTTTTTGACATATCTCTCTCTTTCTCCTCAACTCCCCTCATATCCCCTCATCTCCCACTCTTCTCCCATTCCCTGCCTGGACCCAATTGAACTACAGAGTTTTTACTAAGCACATTTTAAAACAAAAACTTGATCTTGTTTTCTTCAGGGATTCTAGGGCATTTCAAATTATGAACCATGAAATTCCCAGCAAATGCCAGCCTCCATCGCTGAAGCCACAGTGGTCACCACAAATTCATTCATTCAATAGTATTTACTGAGTGCTTACTATGTGCACAGCACTGTACTGTGCACTTGGAATGTACAGTTCACCGCAGGTCACCCCGTGTTACCACCCTGGAAGTGAGCTCTAAATCCTAATGGTGCTGGGACCCAATTGGGTGCAAGGGACCCTTGAGTTAAGCAGGGGAGAAAGAGGGAAGGCTACCAACCTGCAGCCCTGAATTACTTCCACAGCATGCACTGTCCTGCTCATGTTCATGAGCTGCAAAACACTGTTGGTTGAAATTGAGACATCAGGCCTATATCAGCCATCTCTATTTCATCCTTACCTGCTTTAATTCTATCATCTCCTCCACCTGGCAACAATACTTCCCTATTCCCAAGCTCAATTCTCACAAGAGCTATTTCAGACTTTTTAACTCCCTCCTACCTCCTGTCCCCTTGCACTTTCCCATCTCTTGCCCCAATGACCTGGCCATATACTTGGTCAATAAAATTGAAATCATTAGCTGTGGCCTCCCTAAAATCTTCCCTGCTTCCCTATATTGCCTTCCTCTAACCCCCTCTTCGACTTTCCCATCCATCCCAATAGTATCTCAAGAGAAGATCTCCTGCTTCCTCTCAAACTGTATTCCCTCCACCTGGGCTTCTAACCCCATCCCTTCCTACCTTATCAAACCAATTGTCCCCTCCTTGCTTTCCTCCCTCACTGCCATCTTCAGTTGCTCATTTTCCAGTGTCTCCTTCCCATACAATAAGCTCACTGTGGGCGGGAAACGTTGTCTACCAACTCTGCTATAACATACTCTCCCAAGTGTTTAGTACAGTGCTCTGTTCTCAGTAAGCTCTCAATAAATATGATTGATTCATTGATTCCCCACTGCTTTCAAGTGTTCCCAGATGTCCCCTATTCAAAAAATTCCCCAAAACACCCCCCATGACCCTACAGCACTCTCCAATCATTGTCCTATTTCCTTCCTACAACTGCTTTCCAAACTCCTTGAGTGAGTTGTCTACAGTCATTGCCTTCACTCTACCCCCTGCCATATATCATCAGCTCCCTTCACTGCGTGAAACCTTGACATCTCTGGCACTCTTCTCTTATGGTTCTCCTGCTAGCTATCTGACGGATCCTTCTAAGTCTATTTCTCAGGCTCCTCCCTTATCTGCCACCCTCTAAATGAGGCAGTCCCTCAAAGATCAACCCTGGATCCCTTCTATTTTCCATATACAACCATTCTCTTGGATAACTCATTCACTTCCATGGCTTCAACTGCCATCTCTACGTAGATGATTCCCAAATTTATTTCTCCAACCCTGACCTTCATCCTTCTCTGCAGTTTTGTGTTTCCTCTTGACTTCAGGACATCTCTGCCTAGATGTCCTGCCAACTGCTCAAACTAACAAAGGGGAACAATTTATTCTCCAGACCCAAACTCTGTCCGCCCCCTGAGTCTCCTATCACTGTAGGCAGCACTGCTATCCTCTCTGTCTCACAAGCCCATAACCTTAGCATCATCCTCAACTCATCTCTCTCATTCAACCCACTTATTTAATCTATTCCTAAATGCTGTCAGTCTACCTTCACAACATCAACTCATCATCAACATATTTTAATTATGTTATTTGTTAAGGGTTTACTATATGTCAAGCATTGCTACGAACTCTGAGGTAGATTCAAGTTAATTAGGTTGGACACAGCCTTTATCCCACATGGGGCTCACCATCTAAGTGGGAAGGAAAACATCTCAAGAATCCACCCTTTCCCATACATCCATATGGCTCCATGCTGATCTAAGCACTCATCAATTTCTGCCTTGGCTACCATTTCCAACTCCTTACTGATCTCCCCAGATCCTGTCTCTCCCCTCTCCAGTTCATACTTCACTCTGCTGGCTAGATCATTTTTCTTAAAATCCATTCAGCCCAAATCGCCCCTCTCCTCAAAAACCTCCAATCGTTGCCCATCTACCTCTGCATCAAACAGGAACTCTGTACCATCAGCTATAAGGCACTCAATCAGCTCTCTTCATCCTGCCTAACCTTGCTGATCCCTACCTGCATGCTCACTTGTCTAATTCCACTGTAGTTTAATCTCATCCATTTCACTTGAGACCATTGCCCATAACCTACCGCAGGCCTGTAACTCTATCCTTCTTTGTATTCAACAGTCTATTACTCTTCCTACCTTCCAAACTCTCCTAAAATTACATCTCCTTCAAGAGACCTCCCCAGACTAAACCTTTTATTTTCTCATCTGCCCTCTCCTCAAAGTCGACTATGCTTTGATACTTTGATACTTACCCAGCCCCACAGTGCTTGTGTAAATATTCTGATACTTTACTATTTCCCCTTATCCATAATCTATTTAATATTTGTCTCCCCCTGTAGATTGTAAGGTTCTTGTTGTCAGGGATCGTGTGTACCAACTCTGTTGTATTGTACTTTTCCAAGAGTACAGAGTTCTGCACAAAATAAGCACTCAGTAAATACCACTGCCGGATTGACTAACTTCTCTAAATTATTGGAAATTTCATATTTATGGCACATTTAAAATAATATGGAAATCAGTCCTCAATGTTTTCAATGTGAAATATGAGTGTTTTATTGAGTAAAATATATTTGATAATCAACACTTTTAATAATAAACATTAAAATATTGAACCTCCAATTTTCAGTCAAATCAGTTATTGAACCATAATTTTAACCTTAAGACAATTTTAGCCTCACCATATTCCCTATCCTAATGTTAATATAAATCCTAACTCTTGCCCCAGCTCTAATTTTGTCCTTAGCCCTACCCTTTGCTAGGACTTGATGATCGATATGATTTTCCATGATTTGTTGGTGGATAGATTCTAAGTTCAAGGCTCGCTTTGAATTTAACAGAAATTGATTTAGTGTCTTAAGCTCAATTTTTAAGACCAGCACATATTTCAATTCTATCATCCAGAATTGGATCCGAATTGTATTCATTGCTCTAAATTAATAAGACTGAATTACTCCTGAATTAACAGGGAAGAGGAGATATCTTTATGTAAGCAGCATTTTAATAGCTTGGAGAACAAGTAATATGAATATGTTATGAATCTGCATTACAATTATAGAATCTATAACAGATGATAATTTATAATTGTTCCAAACCTTTTCTATAAAATGGTTTCATAATTCCATGCAGGGATTTTAAATCTAGTTTAAAAAGCTGGGTTTTAACTTTGATAACCCTTTCAAAATTAATAAAACAAATTTGTCCCCAGGGAGAAAAAAAACATACATTTTCGTATGTGGTCCCTGCTTATCATATCTTCATGTATGTAAATAATCATCTTATTTGCATATAAACTTCTCAGAAGTCATAGAATGTTTACACAGTATTATAGATGCTAAAGATTACATTAAACTCATTGATCAATCAATCAATTATATTTATTGGGAATGCTATACTAAGTGCTTAGGAGAGCACAATACAACAGAATTAGCAGATACATTCCCTGCCCGCAACAACATTACAGTCTTGATGAAACTAAACTTGGGTGGGATAGAATTCAAAGTGAATTTTTCAAAGAGAAAGACTAAAAATACAAGGGAATTAAAAAAGAAAAATTCAGGGAAATGAACTCAGGGAAGAAAATTCAATGAATACACATCGCAAAGAATAATACCAAAAAATAGTAGGGTGTAAACTGCAGCTTTAAATTGCCAATATTGTTACACAGCTCAGGGTCGATCTGTTCTAAATTGAGTCACTCGCCATCTGATCACAGTGATCTCCAGAAACTCCTGTAACTCCTTTTATCTCTTACCCCTGCTTCTCAGGGACAGAGGAATGAAGATAAATAATTGATTTTATTAATGCTTAGACTATTAATGATTTAAACATTGACCATTTGCTGGTTAATTTTTTAATATAGTTCATCTCTGATGATTATGAGATACTCATTCTTTGACTTCATCCTCAACCCTAAACTATGTAAGTAGGCAGCTCCAGGCTCTGGGAAGAGCAAACATGACAGTACTCTGAAAAGCAGAGTGGAAAGAGCATGGTCCTGGGAGTCAGAAGAACTGGGTTTTAATCCTGGTTCCATTACTTGCCTGTTGTGTGATCTTGGGTAAGTCACTTAACTTCTCTGTGCCTCACTTTCCTCACCTACAAAATGGGGATTCAAAGTCTGTTCTCCCTTCTACTTAGACTGTGGGCCCTGATTACCCTGTATCCTTCTCAGTGCTTAGAACAGTGCTTTGCATATAGTAAACACTTAAGAAATACCAGAATTTTTTTTTTTTTTTAACCAGGAACAGCTTTTGTATTTATGTAGTGTGGTTAGGACTGTCAGGACTTTTTTCAGCCATACAGGCATCCAAAGGTGAATTTTACCATGTGTGATGTCATTTTCAATTATGTCTGAATATAGCTCTATACAGACATAAATCTCCAAATTATTTTTGCAGTTATTTTGGTAGCACTCTTCATGTTTCAAACGGAATACTAACCGCCTTGGGACCAAGAGCTAGAGAAAGTACCCTACTGTCTGTACATTTGCAGGCCTTTTCAACACTACACCCGCACATACAATATTTAAAAAATACAATCAGCAGTATCAACTTTAAGCATGAAGAGCAGCTCTGTCTTTCTTATTCTCTCTCTCTCCCTCTTTCTCTCTCTCTCTGTCAATCTCTTTCTATCTCTGTTTATCTCTTCTCCTCTTTCCTACTGCATATATACATATTTGTTATATTAGCTTTTAAAGGGTTTGTTATCTACAAGAATAACTGCCTCTTGAATACCTCACCGGGCATCTAAGTACACAGTTCAATTTAAATACCATAAACGCCTAGTTAACATCAAAGGGGAGACTGCATTATGTTAACTAACCATTTGAATTATGATTTCTAAATCAAAACACAGTACCGTTTTTAAATTTAGTAAAGAGTTGTTTCCCCAGAAACTAGAATCCAAATAAAAAACATTAAATAACAAAGATATTTTCTATATAGAAATAAATCAATCATGTAGAAACCTAGTAATCCCTATGCACTTTTTACAATGCAAGGCCTATATCCATAACTACCGAACAAATGAATATAATTTTCATAAAAACTGCCCTTTCAAAAGTGTTCCTTTTTTAGGTTTATCTGCACATATGTCAATATTTTCCAAAGAAAACATGTTGTAGACAGTAGTTCACTGCTACTAATTGGTATATGTTTTTCTTTAAAAAGTGAAAACCCTAACCTTTCCCTTGACAGATGTTTGGGTAAAATGCCAGAGAACATTTGAGAGCTTATCTGTGCTCTTTGCAGTTATGCCTATGCCATAGCATAGGCATATACAAATGTAGATGTTCATGAAAACAAAACTTTGGCCTAATTTGTTGGTTTTGAGTAAACACTTTAATCAGTTCAAAGTGATTTAAAACTGTTTAAAAGTGTTAAATTATTCCAAACTGAAGATCCATATATCTATACACAAAAAAAGCATTTCATAGCGAAAGCCATCAAAATTAAGGTACAGATTGCAGAGTGTATTAGGAATTATAAGTGAATCCAGGAATTGTCTCTTCTGGCACAATATGTATTAAAAGAGGATCACTCTGTGGGCAGGAAATATGTCTGCCAACTCAATTATATTGTACTCTCCCAGGTGCTTAGTACATTGCTCACTCAATAAATATGATTGATATATATGCACCCAATAAATACAATTGATAAATTATGGATATGTCCATAAATGCTGAGGGGCTGAGGCTAGGGTGTTTTGGCCATTAGTTTGCTTTTTTTAAGCTAGTTCATTTTTTAATTAAATTGTCTGGCACAGTGGTTTATCTCTCCCAAATTACCTGAATTACTTGCCTGTTCATTTCTTGTTTGGAGGCTCTGTAGTAGAGCTACCCTATTTGCAGTTTTGTAGAACTATTCTCAGACAAATAGACAAATCTTATTTGCCTAAGTTACTGCAGAGCAAAGTCAACTTTACCGCCCTCCCTTTCCGTACCTTCTTTCTGACCCTACCATGTTTGTCATATCAAGAAGCCCTTCACCTCCAACTAAAATCCTGTCCATATTTCAAAAGTATGAAGGAGGGAAAGACCTCTAGTTTGCAATAGGTTTGTTGCCCATAGACCTGAATAATGAAATAAATAAGCTTCAGATTAGTGAACTTTAAATTTCCCCTGATTCTCACAAGTGTTGCGACAGTTCTTTATTGACATATTAAACACCAAAAAAGGAAGAGGTAGCCTAATAATGCAGCATCTTATTTGTAGGGCCAGCTTATTGTGCAGATGTGACTGACACACCAACAAGTAGTACCTTCTACTGTGTCCAGACCTGTCTTGTGGGATGTGAATTTCTAGATGCCTCTGCTAAGGGATAACTATTCTTCCTGATTATTGCACTCTAAGCTGACCTGTCCTAAACTGTTGCTTTCCACTAATTTTGCTCTTTGGCCATGTTCTTTCAGATTGTGTTTCAATAATTATGTCTTTAAAATGTTTATTTCTACCTGCCCTACTTGCATGGCTCTCATTTCAGACATGGCAAAGAAAGTACCAGTTCTTTTAACAAATCCAGTGTTGATTTACTTACTTTCTAAATCGTCATGTGCTTCAGAAATAGTTTTTTTACAAATGACATACAGAATGGATGATACCCGAATACCAAACATAAAGCCTTTTCATATTTTTTCTTGTAGGTTGGGACTTTTGGGTGGGGAAACATGTGTTGACCGATCCTGTGGGCAGGAAATGTGTCTGTCATCTTGCTATATTGTATTCTCTTAAGTGTTCAGTACAGTCCTGTGCACACAGTAAGTGCTCAGTAAGTACATTTAACTGACTTCCCAATGATAATAATAATAATAGTGGTATTTGTTAAACACTTACTATGTGCCAAGCGCTGCTTTAAGCTCTGGGGTAGATACAAGGCAATCAGGTTGGATCCAGTCCCTGTCTCACACGGGACTCACTGTCTTTAATCCCCCTTTTACAGATGAGAGAACTGAGGCCCAGAAAAGTTAAGTGACTTATTTGTCCAAGGTCACAAGGTAGGCACGTGGCGGAGCGGGGATTAGATACCTGTTGTCAGACTCCCAGGCCTGTGCTGTTTCCTCTAGGCCACGATGGGAATCATGCCAGGCATGTGGAGTAACAAAATGACATCCTATAGAAGTTTGCCTGTACCTACAGTCATTCCCTTGGTGGGGGAGTACTGATTCTCTCCCCCTCAACAGCTGATTCCTTCTACCTTGCCCTTCCAGAGCCATCGTGGAGCTCATCCCAAGATTCAAACACAGGTGAGAGCAGCCTGCTCCGAGGCTGCACCCTGCCTGTTTGTCACATTGACAAAATTCTGGAATTGCAAGTTCCTATGCAATTTTTACATTCACAGTAATATAACTCCTGGTCTCTAAAATCCTGATAGTGACTGAGGAACACATCCTGATCCTGGTTATTCTAGCACATTTTCTAAAATGCAGTTTCTGTAGTTTGGATAGATGTCTATACACTAATTGTGTATACTACATCGAAAACACAATTACTTTATTTTCTCATGAAAATTAAATGTATAAATTGGATGCATAGATCATAGTAGTATTACAAAACACTCCTTTTAAAAGAAGTTTTATTCTCTGTATCTGGTTTCATATACAGATACATATAACACATGGGGGTTGGGGGTTGGGGGCAGGGGGGAGAGAAAGAAAGAGACTGAGCTTCCCCTAGTGTTTAAAGGATCAGAAGATAACACTACTAATGGTGAGGTATGGTTCATGTGCATTAGTGTGGCTGTAAAGATTCATGTCCAAACACAATGCATTCTGTACTGTGTTCCCTGAATGACAGTCGTTTGCCACACTGATATAATTGCTAGTAGTAGCACTAGATGACGTTTTCAGAAATGCCATGTAGAATCACAATTTTCCTGAAGACTCTGCATAATGAGAAGCACCCTGATTACTGATAATAAATGTCGTTCAAAAGCAACCTTCTAAAACTGAGCCTTCATATGTGTAACTATCTATTCTCTGTTTTTATGAGGGCTACTGAATTTGTTGTCTCACCAATCTTATTCTCATATACAAAATCCCACATTTCCATATGTCAGTGAGAAAAGAAACATTTGGCACAGTATGCTACACTGGCCGCCTGGAAAAATTGTGAAGAACTAAGTATCATGGTTTAGGTATTACAAATCTTATCCTAATGAAGTGTTCTATTTATTTCATTGTATTATCTTAATATATCTATTATTGTGTTTGCAAATTGTGGATAGCATTTTTGCAAGATCAGCCAACTGTTTTATGATTTCCAAAGTAGATGAAAAACCTAATGTGAAATCCATACTCACGAATATTATTGAAGCCCAAATCATACAAGAATGACAGAAAGTATATTTTTGATCATATGTCACTTTTATTTGACAAATTAAAAGTTCTACACAACTCTGAGTCATCTAACTATCTTATTAGTAAGGTAATAAATAAGCTTTAAAATCTATTTCCTTTCATTGGCACGTGCCATTTCTTGTGTAGTACACTACCATTTTAATAGTTTTCAGCTACCAATGGACTGTGATAGCTGTAGGAAAAGATGTAAAAACAATGTGTTTATCTGAAAAGGGGGGAATTGGATATGCAATTTCCTAAGACAGATGTGGTTTCTGATCCTGAAAGATACTAATAGTAATGAGAGTAACCCAGTGAATTTCTATGGCACCAATTTCCTTGGGGGAGGTGGGGAGGGGGGAATTCTCTGTACTTACTCATTTATCATCATGATAAATAAGGATAAATTCTCATGAGGTCGTTAGATGATGTAATAGGCACATCGACTCTTGTGCATACTACTGGACATAGCTTTTTATATGCCAGAATGGCTATCCTGTGGCTTTGGCTTTACTGGGAACAAAGCCTCTCAGTGACACAGCTCTTTCAAACATTGAGCCAGGTCATCATTGCAATGACTCTGAGGGAAGAGTGCCACCTACTGAATCACATTTCCTGGGTGTACCTCTTAGTTCTTAACTTTAGTAATGGCCAACCTTGTTTACCTGAGAAAAGACCACAGAAGAGCCACACTGAGCTGAGCATGATTTCTTCTGTATTGTCACAATTGTCAGCTTCAACAGTTTGAGGATCCGCAAATATAATCCTAAGAATTAAATGTGCCTGAAACCCGCCTACTTACTTTTTTTGGCAATACAATGATTAGAAATAAATGCAATATTAAATACACTTACTTTCCGACCAGACACAAGCCCTGCAAATGCATGGCTGAATGCTATAAAATAGCCCACAAGGGGGAGGTAGAGTGTAACTTGTTGCTGGGCAATTTGTCAGCCAGTCAATCGTATGTACTGAGCGTTTTACCGTGTGCATTTGTGTTTAGGAACACGGAGCTGCATCGTTGTCTGGGCTGAAATTTCCCAGCAAAATTTGTAAAGCTCAAGATTCCATTCAGACTTTCTCTCTCTCTCCTTCTCTCTCTCTCAATCTGTCTCTCTATATCTCCTCCACACATTGCTTTTAGCCATGACATTGCCCTGCAGATTATTTCAAATCCTGATTTCAATAAGAAAAGCAAAATACATTTATATTTGGAAATAGGTGCACAGAATAGGCTGATCACAGTACTTCATACTTGAAATTACACTGATTGAGCTTTGTTTTGGGAGGTAGATGAAAGGAAGGTGTCCTTCAACATTGACATTTAAGTGGTAAGTTAATTTTTACAGGGTTTGTTGACTTCCTTAATCATAATTATGCCCGGCATTAAGTACAACGCTCTGAGGCTTGGGTGCTTGTCCTCGTAATAGTGGGGAGAAGGTAGCAAGCTAAGAATAGCGTCCCTTTAGAACCTTGGAATATGGAATTGGTGGAACAGGATTTTGGAAGCGGTGTGGCTTAGTAACTAAAACACAGGCCTGGGAGGCAGAAAACCTGGGTTCTATTCCCAGCTCTGCCATTAGCCTGCTGTGTGATCTTGGGCAAGACACTTAAAGTGCCCATGCCTCAGTTTCCTCAACTGTTCTCCCTCCTACTTGACTGTGAGCTCTATGTGAGACAGGGCCTGCATCTGGCCTGATTAATGTGTATCTATTCCCGCTCCTTTTTGTTTTGTTCTGTTGTCTGTCTCCCCCGTTTAGACTGTGAGCCCGTTGTTGGGCAGGGATTGTCTCCATCTGTTGCCGAACTGTACATTCCAAATGCTTAGTACAGTGCTCTGCACAGAGCAAGCGTTCAATAAATACGACTGAATGAGTGAATGAATGAATTGACAGAAATACTATAAAAAGAAATGGGTAGGCTGATTTGATGGATTTGATGTGCAAGAGAAAAAAAAAAACGAAAACTGGATTTCCGGCCCCCCCCCCCCGCCGCACATGACCATACTTCCAGACGGTCCTGTCATTTTATAATTTAATTGCATATGATGGTTGTATTATGGCAACTGGTCATCCAAGTAGTCTTTATGGATTGACATCCATTTAAAAAATAAAACACTGAATAAGCTGCCATCAGGTGGAAGTAAAAATCAACAATCCCCATAGTTTTCTCAATTTTTGTCCACATCCAAACATAATAAAGCCATGGTATAGTATGTCAGACCTATGATCCACCTAGCTCGATATTCCTTCCCTGTAATGACACCAAAGATACTTTTAATTAACAGGCAATGGCTCCCCTCTTTGACACCCAATGTATGGTTTGGTATATCCCTTCCAACACTGTTAATTTTCCCATCAAACAACTTACCCTGGAATTATTATCAGTACTTAAACAGAAAAGGAACCGAGTTATATATTAAAAATAACTGGCATCAAATAACCTTTAACTGGAAAAACATTGTTTTTCCAATGAGCTTGTAAACAAAACAAAGCTAATTTGTGAAGTATATTTTTATGCTGCTAATATACCCGTGGGACTACTGGTAAAAAAATGAAAATATATATAAAATGAAGACACTTCCTAGCTCAAGATACTTCCCAACAATCATTGGTCAGATAGCAAAACAGCATAACGTACTTACAAGGAACATATTAAAAATTATGCTTTCACCTACAGCTCTTCATTTTAGTGTCTGGAGGTGGTGATAATAATTGCGTTATTTAATTTAATATCCTACGTTAAAAACAGACATTACTTGCTCTTTAAAGGAAAAAAAATCAACTAGCAAGGAGTTTAAGTTAGTCTTGAAATTCTCCTTAGACAAACAGGCGATGTTACTAACAAAACTGTTTTCAAGGGGAAGGAAGTACGCTTTTAAACGTTCTAAGAAATGTCCCTTTCTTTTCCCTTTCGTCTCATTTTTCTTTATCCCCTTCCTTCTCCTCTCTTACTTTATATACTGTATGTTTATGATGAGAAAATTACAGTACTTTTGTTTGCTCAAAAGCATAATTTCAGTGAAACGTGTGCTAAGTCCTTAAAGTGTTAACGAATAACAATATCACCCACACGTTTTTAAGGGGGTAAAAAGTGTAGATAATGTGTGAACTGGTTAAGACTTCAATAATGATCACCTAAATTCGAATTAGGTAGCATACCAACAGAAGCTATCAGAAAAAAAAATACCTCAAAGGAAAATAAAAGATTTGGTTTGAATAGCTGGAGATGTCAAGAGAAAGAAATGCATCTCCTCCTTGAACGACAGCGAAAGTACAAGGCCTTCTGTTAAAACTGGGGGGTGGGGTGTGGGGGAGAGAGAAGAGGAGGATGGAGGAAAGGTCCTGTATTTCATCCTCAGCTACAAAAATGGTCATAAATAGCAAATACACCCTTCATAAATATGTCATACGTTCTTCAACTTGCCTCAATTCATTCAGTAGATGCCCCCTTCAATCATAATACCTGTTCAGTGCACTAGAGGGAGTCAGAATATAACCGCAAAGAGAGGGGTTTTTTGGTGTGGTGTTTTTGTTTTTTTAAAACTCTGTAACGGGACACGTGCCTCATACATCCTGTGGGATTTGCCGTCTCCGGACTAGTGTAATATATCAGGGTTATTTCAGTCACCTACCTACCTTGGGTATGTGGTAAGACACAGAGCTCATGGGAGAGGCTGTAAATAGGAATTACCTGTTGTTGTTTTTTTTTGAGCATACGATTTTTTTTATAATAGTTTTTTCTTTAAGAACAATGAGTTTTACTACCCACTCCTCACAGTCTAAAACTTAACTGATTCTTCAAATCACACAGGCACGTTTTACGTGGATGGGAGTGGATGCATTCCCACAAGTGCATTGGAATGCTTGCTTCACGTTGCAAACCACTTAAGTCTTCCATAGACCGATACAGTTGTTTTTTGTGTGTTTTTTTTTTAAAAAACAACAACAACCGAGCATTGGTTTCCCAATGATTAGCAGCAGGGCCGTTCTGAATACCAAAAAGGTCTTAGCATTTGAGATCTGTCTGAAAGAGCTGTGATTTGAATGAACAGAACAGGAGAAACTCTAAACTGACTAACACTGTATTTATAGAAACAGGAAACCCAGGCTGAATAACTAGGGTCACGCTGGTTCGGGGGAAGCAACAACTCCTTTTACCTGAATCCTTAAGATACCACTTCTAGAATCATTTTCAGAATTTTCTTGCAATGGCTCTAGATGTGATTCTTTGTATGTTCAATGACTCATGTTACGTCCTTGTATAATCTTCATTACCGGTTTATAAATGGAAGCTAAACTCTAGGAATAGAAACCAACACTTCAGTCATCAAAACACTCACCTTTTTTTTTTCCCAATATTTCAGTTTCCTTTGTGGTCTAATCCTTTTTCCAGGGAGACACCGAATCCCCAACGCAGAAGTTTCGAAGAAGGCTTTGGAGAGCGTCGATCCCTTCCTTTTGCTTCAGCACCAAATGCGAATGCAAATGGAACTTGTCAAAAAAAAAAAGCCAACTTTAAAAAATTTCTGTTCTAGACCTCTAGTAGAAGACACCTCCAGTGAAATCTCCTTTTTCTTTTTTAATTTTGCAGAACATAATGCGGTGAAACATAGGGGAAACTGCAGGCTTTTGGCCAAATATTATTTAGTCCTCCTAAAATGCAGCTTTAGATTATGTTGGGAAACTTTTTCACTGAAGTTGAGCAGAGGGGCAAAGATATTTTTAAAAACACCTTCCAAAAAAAAAAAAAGGCCCAGGCTAAAATGGGAGCGACAGAGGGGCGTTGGCCCTTGAACGTTTTAAACATTTCATGGAGTGGGCTTTGTACTGGTCATGTGTGTCCCTTTAAAGGAAAGAGGCATTTTTAAATTCGGGTGTGATGGCTAATCCATCACGGTAGTTCTACTTTTAAAAATCTTAAATGATTCTGTAATCAAATCAAATGTGTTTCCTTGCATAGATACCTGTAGACAGCCTCAGGTCCCCGAGATTTGAGAAAGTTGCCCCTCGTTTTCTGTGGCACTCTCGAAACGTACATGATTGACTCACACTCACGCACTCACACATGCAGATACGCAAATACACACACACACACACACACTCACACCCTCAGAGCTGCATCGGAGGCAGATCGTTCCGTACTGAGGAGACATCTGAACTGCGCATAAGGAGCTGTGAAGTCCAGATCTACCTATCAGGATCCGGAATGTGCTGCATCGATTCAAACCTCACAAGGGTTCGGTCTCCTGTCTACGTGACCCAGGGAAAATTAAATTGCCATCTAACTTTTTCCCCTCATCCAGCAGTGGCAGCCCAGAGAGAAAGCTCTCTCTATCATATATTTTTTTTTTAAAAAAAAAAAGGCCGAGGAGACGCTGCAGGATAGAAACGAGGCGCGGCCGTTTACAAGCCCTTCTCACATTGTTAGTCTCCAATCTAACTGATCTAATCAATGACACCAAAGCCTTGGGGATTCTAACCCCGCCTCATCAGGCCCTGCCGCGGCTTTTCATTGGAGGCCGCTGTCGGAGGCAGGGTCCCGTTCTTCGCGGTGATTGGCTGGCAGGGAATCAGTATCAATGTTTAAGCAGCGGCGTGAGGTGAATAGAGTCAGTCAGCAAGAGGCACTGGGTGGGAGAGAGCGGAGGGGCCGGCAGCCCCGCCGATGCAGCCGCGGCAGCGGGGAGATTCGCGGAAAGCTCTTCCAACTGTTGAATTCTGCTCTTTTCCTTCGCTTTGCCGTCCTCCACTGACCTCCGGCCGGTTTGGGGGATGGATTTATTCTCTCGGAAAACGGCACGTCCTTTGCCTACTGCCGGCCGATCGTGGGGGATGCCGGTTTGAAAGAGGCCACCCGTCTCAGAGAGGGAGGAACAAATACCCCTCTACAACAGATTGCCGAATTAATTATGCACACTGGGTCTGGACTTTGTGAATAGAGGACATTAGAGAGAGATTGAAAAAAAAAACCCAGAACAAAGATTCGGGACTAAGAGGTGAAATTTTGGAGTCCTATTTTTTTTTTTCGCTTTCCCTTAAGATCAAACAAATCTCGGGGTGTCATGCGTAGCGCCGAAGATTAAAAAAAAAAAATCCCACCCAGCAAAGCAGACGCCTCCTCGGTGGCTGTGGATAACAACCTTGTTTTCCTGATTCTCAGTCTCCAGGAGAAAGAGGTATAGTAAAAAGTGCAGCTGGATTCGACCACCCCCTCCCCATCTTTTTTTTTTTCCTTTTTTTCCTTCGAAACGTGAATCTGATTTTTCCTTCTAGAGTGAGTCAGAGAAGCGTTAGGAAGAAGCTGCAACTAATGTGTGTGAAGGGAGGAACATGAGGCGATAGTGAATGTGATTTGTTCCGCTGGATCTGACTCATCGAGCAGATTGGAACACCTGCATTTCTGGATGTGTCATTCACTTATTTCAGGCTGTTTTAAGAACCTGAAATCTCCCCCTCCCCCCCCCCCAAAAAAAAGACAGTATATGCTTATACCTAATATTCACTCGGAAGGTAAATCATCCGGGGTGAACGCATCAGGCTTGGCTGCTAGGACTGCTTCTACTCCCCTTACCAAGATGTTAGCAAGACTGCTTGAGCTGGAGACTGCAGAAGGCATCACACCAAACATTAATTTATATTTCTTTCATCCATCCCACTCCTACCCCCCCCAAAAAAGATCCCATTCTTTCATCGCTTAAAATATTTCCCACTTTTATTCATCGCCGAGGTTTTCCTTTCTCAATGAAGAGGACTGGGAGGCAGTGCCATTGGAAGGAGATGCTGAATAGAAAGAAAAAAGAGGCACTTGACAGCGGAGCCTTGTGAATGCAAGGACTGTTTTCCCTTTTAGCAAGAGGCAGGGAGAGTGTGGTGTGTCTGTGTGTGAGTACTGTCGATTTTTTTACCCCGTTTTCTCTTTTTATTTTTCGCCTTAAAGAAATCTGAGCATTCAGCCATGGGTTGCCTGTTGATTTTCCTTTCTGCTGGGGAGAAAAGCAAACTGGAATTAAACTGTATGGAGAAAAGTGCTGAGGATGGGGTGGTGGCGGCGGCTACTGGCCTGTTTTAAAGAAACCCGAGAGTGTGCGACCGATTGAACGCAGACCGTGTGAGGGTTAATGTGTATGTTTATGGGGGGGGGGTGGGGTTTGTGTGTGTGTGTGTGTGTGAGCGCGCGCCTGTGTGTGTGTGTGGTATGTGCCGTGTGCCTGCCTGAGGTGATTTGAGAGGAAATTATTGTTTCTCTTTTGCCCAGACTGACGATCAGATTGTGGGTTTCCTCGTTTCGGGGCGCATTTTCCAGAGAGGAGAGGGCGGCAGCTGAGAGGGTGGAAACTGCAAATCCGGACACTGGTTCTTTGCGCTGCATCTCCTCCCCCCCCCCCCCCCCCAATTAGGTGGCTTGGAAAGGGAGGGAAAAAACCGATGGCAGCGAGCAGCAGTTCGCCTCAGCCGCAAGCAGTGCAAGATTAGATCTCTAAAATGCAGCAAAACAGTCGCTGAAAATGGGCAACCTGGCGCGGTGCAATCAGACATTTCCCCTGTAGACAGGGAGAGCTCCCCGGAATACATCCGCGGCTCTGTCTCTTGCCCGTCCCCATCCATCTCAGCCCAGGAGATGAGTAACAAGTAAGGATTTCACTTTAGAAGGCTGCTTAGAGACACACCTCCCCCACGCCACCCAGCCTCCCCGCCCTCCCTCCCCTCTATTTTTAATAGTATTTCGGAGACGGCGTGTGCGAGTAGGTTTCCAGCACACTGGTGGGGCAGAGAGCCGTCTGCGGATTAAGGGGGAAGGAAGGAAAAACCCCCAACCCATTATCCTCCCACCCCGAGAGGATTTTCTTCTTATCCGTCTCCGCATCGCTGAAGTTTGTGCCGTCCGAAGTGGCGGGGATTTTCCCCTCTCTCTCTCTCTGCCTGTCCATCCGTCTAGACGGGGGAGACCAGCTAGCCAGCTCTCGGCCGTGTTTCGCCCCCGCGACCCCAGCCCCCCGCCCCGCTTCTGCAGCTGCTTTCTCGTTCGGCGCTCGACCTGTGGGCTACGGTCCATTTGCTGCTTCTCTCCCTGTGCAGATGCTGAAGAAGATCAACAGGTTCGCGGAACTTGGAGCGAGATAAGAAGGGCGGAAAGGAGGCGGCGGCTCGAGAGAGGCGGACGGCGTCTCCTCCCCCGGCTCCGTTTACACGCACACACACACACACAGACCCCGAGACCCAGAGAGACAGGGCGAGGCAGAGGCGCGCCAGCCATCGAGCTCGGCCTTGGGCGGGGGCTGCCGGCAGGACCTCCCGCCCCGACCCCTCGGGCCGGCGGCTGTCGAGGTCGCCTCGGAGCCGGGCCAGGGCCAGGGCCAGGGCCAAGGGCCGCCGACTGTGCCGCGCTCGCCTCGGCGCCGCCCCTGCCCCTGCCCCGGCGGTTGCGGCTGCCCCGGCTCCCGCCCCCGCTCCGGCTCCCGCCCCGGCTCCCGCCCCCGCTCCCGGCTCCCGCCCCCAGCCCGGCCGCCCGGGATGTACCTGTGGCTCGGCTGCTGCTTCCTCCTGTGGGCCCCGGCCCTGCCGCTGAAGAACCTCAACTACTCGGTGCCCGAGGAGCAGGGGGCGGGCACGGTGATCGGCGACATCGGGCGGGACGCGCGCCTGCAGGCCGGCTCTCCGGCCCCGGAGCGGGGGACCGGGTCGGGCGGCGGGCCGGGGCGCGGGCGGCCGGGCAGCTACCGCGTCCTGGAGAACTCGGCCCCGCACCTGCTGGACGTGGACGGCGAGAGCGGGCTGCTGTACACCAAGCAGCGCATCGACCGCGAGGCCCTGTGCCGCCACAGCGCCAAGTGCCAGCTGTCCCTGGAGGTCTTCGCCCACGACCAGGAGATCTGCATGATCAAGGTGGAGGTCCAGGACGTCAACGACAACGCGCCCGCCTTCCCCGCCGACCAGATGGACGTGGACATCTCGGAGAACGCGGCCCCGGGCACCCGCTTCCCGCTGACCGGCGCCCGCGACCCCGACGCGGGGGCCAACGGGCTGCGCACCTACCTGCTGAGCCGCGACGACCACGGCCTCTTCGCCCTGGACGTCAAGGCCCGCGGCGACGGCTCCAAGTTCCCGGAGCTGGTGGTGCAGAAGGCGCTGGACCGCGAGGAGCAGAGCCACCACACGCTGGAGCTGACGGCCCTGGACGGCGGGGACCCGCCGCGCTCGGCCACGGTGCGGGTGGACGTCAAGGTGGTGGACTCCAACGACAACAGCCCCGTCTTCGAGGCGCCCTCCTACCTGGTGGAGCTGCCGGAGAACGCGCCCCTGGGCACCGTGGTCATCGACCTCAACGCCACCGACGCCGACGAGGGCGCCAACGGCCAGGTGCTCTACTCGTTCGGCGGCACGGCGCCCGAGCGGGTGCGGGACCTCTTCTCCATCGACCCGCAGAGCGGGCTCATCCGCGTCAAGGGCGGGCTGGACTTCGAGGAGAGCGGGCTGCTGGAGATCGACGTGCAGGCGCGGGACCTGGGGCCCAACCCCATCCCGGCGCACTGCAAGGTGGCCGTGCGGCTCATCGACCGCAACGACAACGCGCCGTCCATCGGCTTCGTGTCGGTGCGCCAAGGGGCGCTGAGCGAGGCCGCCCCGCCGGGCACCGTCATCGCCCTGGTGCGGGTGACGGACCGCGACTCGGGCCGCAACGGGCAGCTGCAGTGCCGCGTCCTGGGAGGCGGAGGCGGAGGCGGAGGCGGAGGAGCAGGCGGAGGAGGAGGAGCAGCAGCAGGCGGAGCGGGAGCGGGAGCGGGAGGAGGAGGAGGAGGAGGCCTGGGCCCGGGCCTGGGCCTAGGACCCGGCGGCCCCGGCGGCGGCAGCGGCGGCGTCCCCTTCAAGCTGGAGGAGAACTACGACAACTTTTACACCGTGGTGACCGACCGGCCCCTCGACCGCGAGGCCCAGGACGAGTACAACGTGACCATCGTGGCCCGCGACGGCGGCTCGCCCCCGCTCAACTCCACCAAGTCCTTCGCCGTGAAGATCCTCGACGAGAACGACAACCCGCCGCGCTTCACCAAGGGCCTCTACGTGCTGCAGGTCCACGAGAACAACATCCCCGGCGAGTACCTGGGCTCCGTGCTGGCGCAGGACCCCGACCTGGGCCAGAACGGCACGGTGTCCTACTCCATCCTGCCGTCGCGGGTGGGCGACGTGTCCATCTACACCTACGTGTCCGTCAACCCCACCAACGGCGCCATCTACGCGCTGCGCTCCTTCAACTACGAGCAGACGCGGGCCTTCGAGTTCAAGGTGCTGGCGCAGGACTCGGGCGCCCCGGCGCACCTGGAGAGCAACGCCACGGTGCGGGTGTCGGTGCTGGACGTCAACGACAACGCGCCGGTCATCGTGCTGCCCGCCCTGCAGAACGACACGGCCGAGCTGCAGGTGCCGCGCGGGGCGGGCCCGGGCTACCTGGTGGGCACGGTAAGGGCCCTGGACAGCGACGCGGGCGAGAGCGGCCGGCTGACCTACGAGATCGTCGACGGCAACGACGGCGGCCTGTTCGACCTGGACGCGGCCAGCGGGGAGCTCCGCGCCCTGGGCCCCTTCTGGGGCGGCGCCGGGGCCGGGCCGGGGGCCGGGGCCGGGCCCGGGGCCGGGGCCGAGCCCGTGGAGCTGGTCGTCCGGGTCAGCGACCACGGCCGGCCCGCCCTGTCGGCCGTCGCCCGCCTGCTGGTCCGCAATGCCGCCGCCGCCGCCGCCTCCGCCTCCGCCGCCGCCGGGGCCTCGCCCGCCGAGGGGGTGCCCCGCGGGCCCGGCCCGGCCCGCCGCTGGGACGTGTCCCTGCCGCTCATCGCCACGCTGGGCGCCGTCTCCCTGCTGCTCCTCGCCGCCATGGTCACCATCGCCGTCCGCTGCCGCCGCCAGAACAAGGAGATCCGCACCTACAACTGCCGCGTGGCCGAGTACGGGCACCCGCAGCTCGGGGGCGGCGGCGGCGGCGGGGCCGGCGGGGGCGGCGGCGGGGCCGGCGGCGGGGGCGGCGGGGCCGGCGGCAGGGGCAAGAAGAAGAAGCTCAGCAAGAACGACATCATGCTGGTGCCCAGCGAGGGGGAGGAGCGCCACGCCGTCAACGTCATGAACGTGGTCAGCGGGCCCTCCCTGCCCGCCTCGCCCATCTACTTCGACTACCAGACCCGCCTGCCCCTCAGCTCGCCCAGGTCCGAGCTCATGTACCTCAAGCCCGCCTCCAACAGCCTCACCGTCCCGCAGGGCCACGGCCTGGGCGGAGGGGGCGGGGGCGGCTGCCACGCCGCCTTCCCCGGCCAGGGGCCCAACGCCAACGACACCCCCGCCGCCAGGATGTCCATCATTCAGGTAGGGCGGTGGGAGCGACACCCCCACACCGGCGGGGGTGGGGTGGGGTGGGGGGGGACCCGAGGGACCCGACGGACGGAGGGAGGGAGGGAGAGAGGGAGGGAGGAAGGAAGGCCCGCCTGGCCTGGCCCGTCCTGGCCTGGCCCGTCCTGGCCTGGCCGGTCCTGCTCTGGCCCGTCCTGGCCTGGCCGGTCCTGCTCTGGCCCGTCCTGGCCCGTCCTTGCCCGTCCTGGCCGGTCCTGACCTCGGCCGGTGACCCCGCTTTCGCTCCCCGGTCAGGGCCCGGACTGCCTCCAAGCAACTCGCTCGCTTCCTCCCTCATCCCAAAGCTTCACACCTTTGACAGATCCCCGAATTCATCTGCTGTGTATGTGTGTGTGTGTGTGTGGCTGGGTTCTTTTCTCTTCAGCCAATGAGGGCGGGTTAGACTCTTCCCCCTTTGAAGGCCACCAGGAGGGAAACAGACGGCAAGTGCGCTGCAAGATTTAGAAGTTCTCGTGAAGCCCAAAAAACCCAAACAACGCCCCCCCACCCCCAAAAAGGAAACTAACCAAAGACCCGTCAGACCTCCCGTAATAATAATAATAATAATGTTGGTGTTTGTTAAGCGCCTACTCTGTGCAGAGCACTGTGCTAAGCGCTGGGGCCGATACAGGGTCATCAGGTTGTCCTACGTTAGACTCACAGTCTTAATCCCCATTTTACAGATGAGGTAACTGAGGCACAGGGAAGTTGAGTGACTTGCCCACAGTGGTTTTCACGGAGAGGACTAGGCGCTCTTTTGTCAAAGGACGTTTAAAAAGAAAAAAGAAAAACCCCACACGTGGATCGAATGTCATCAACAGTTGGAGCTGAGAGAGAAACCCTGAGGACAGTTTAGTCTCCCTCTCTCCACACAGCTGTACAGTCCACGCTCTTAATACGGTGCTCTGCACATAGTAAGCGCTCAGGAAATACGATTGAATGAATGAGTGAAGCGACTCGCAAAAGTTCGGGTGAATCCCGGCCGACTCTAGGTGACGACTCTCAGCCGAAGCGAAATGGGCTGTTTTTGTCTGGGCCCGTGCTGGGCTTTTCCGAGTCAGGGAGTGGGTGGGCATCGGCAGGGGCAGAGACCCATTTTCCATGCCCCGGTCATGGAATGCACTGGAAGGGCTTGCGCGCTAAGTGCTTCATGGTCCAAAAGGAAAATCGGAGTCCACGGATGCTAACATCTGCCATATTTTCATCCCGGGCCACGTTGTTGAAGTTTGCAGCCCGCTTTAAGAGGTAGAGAGAATTGAAGCTTAGAGCAAATGGCGAGCGTCCGATAGAGACAGAATTCCAAACGTTGATGGTGCTCACTATAGTGCTCTGTGCACACTGAGCGCTCAGTCAGTACGATCGCCCGTTGACCCAGCGGAGGCGGGTAGCTTGGTCACTTCAGGAAATCGGTCCCTCTTGGAGGTCCCCGTTTCCCAACCTTCATAGGTTGGGTCTCAGACATAATTTTCTTTTCCGCATCGGGTCAGTTTGTCGTTTCCAGTTGGTTCAGGTGAGCCATAGATGGTATGGGGAAAAGCGACCTTACAAAAGGGGTCACTTCCAGAAGGTGCTTAGGTTAGGACCAAGCGAAAAGACTTTGATGTAGAATTCATGCTTAAAAAGATGAGCCCTTTTTAATGCACTTTTTCGAAAAGCTTCCTCTTAAATTGCATCGATCAAAGAAGTTAACTTCTTTGGCAAGTGACAAGTGTAACAAGGACTCCAAACTTTTCCTCCCACCCTGTAATGTCTGCCTAAATGAACTTAATCCTTGCGCCGAGGCTACTGAAGGGTAACTCATCAACTGTAATTTTAAAGCCCAGTGGTTTCAAGTCACTTTTGCAGTGTTTATGTGATGACATCAATTGTGATTTTTTTTTTAAGATCTGCCTAAAGGAAGATGAGGAAATTCATTCATTCGTTCAGTCATATTTATCGAGCACTTCCTCTGTGCTAGAAGCACCTTCCTAAGCACCTCCTCCCTTAAAAATGTATTTAGTGGTTTCTGTGATGACAACAGAAGTTTAGTTTATGATACGATCTGTCTAGAGAGGTACCTAGACACTCTGCTTATATAAGCTAGGCAGCTGATCTCTCTAGACAGACCATATCACCTTGCTTAGAGGCAAGGTGTACATACAGGCTTTCAAATATTTAGCCATGACAATTTGCAAGGTTCCACAGTGGGGCTAATGCCGCGGCCTTTAGTCTCAAACTCTCTTCCTTTAAATTCCTGTTTAGATACGAGCGAAAAATGAAGTACAACAGTAGAAACCAGAACAAACCAGCATCCTGCTTCATTTGTCCCATTACTTAGGCTCTGAGTTAAAGGACAGAAGGCTTAGGGGAGCAGCCGCAGAGTCTTGTTTGGGACTGACCGGCAGAGAGTTTGGTTAAACTTTTTGATTGTTTGTTTTTCCCCCTCAAAATCACCAATCATTAAGATTTTCCCCCTCAAAATCACCAGTCATTAAAATTGCGAATCTAGTTTCTCTGCTTAGAGAGATAAAAAGTATATTGCTGTGAAGTCTCCTTGAATCTCTGTTTCCACGGTAAATGAAATCTGGAAGATAAATGCATATATTTAAGCTTCTCTTTAAATTTAATCAGGGTAAATGCAGAGCTACGGTGAGAAATCCGTAAATAAACCTCACGCTCTAACAAAATAACCCGAGGAAGTTTAGCACGTATTAAGAGTTGATTTAGAGGAGGTGAGTTGTGTCATTTTCTTATCATGGAGTTTAGAAAAAGGATGCGGATTTTACAGTTATGAAGACATTCAGAGCAAGAAATGTGGAACTTTTTGTGCTAATGGGATAAATGCAGGTATTGAATCTAGCTATGAAGAATCAAATTTAGCGATGCATCAATGAGATAAGACACTGTCACCATCTCTGTTAAGACCTGTTGGAGTTCATCCAATTACTTTAAGGTCACGAAAACAAATGTAGGTAAACAGATGCAAATAATCAGCACTGTATCCTTCCTATGAAATTTCTCACAAGTGTGTGACTTAAATGGGAAACAGATGTAAGGAAATTAGTTTAAAAAGCCCTACTAAAGTTAATGCTGAGACCAATCCGTAGTCTGAGCTACATTCACATCTGAGATCCTTGTAATTATGTAAAGAGAGAAGGTGGAAAGGTTAGCTTTTATGATGGCTAGCTGAGGGCATGGTAGGCAAGGAAGTTGCTGAATCTGTGGAGATAATTTTAAAAATGGAAAGGCAAGCTCGGGGCTCTTGAGTTTCTATGCTAGAGCTAGGATTCCAGGAACCTGACATTTAAAATAGAACACAGATTATTTCAAAGACAGGTAGACATTTGCCGCTCCTCCTCCTCACAGAATTATTGTGTCTCAGAGCAACTTCTCCATTTGCCCCATACTTTTGAAAGCTGTAGTGCTTCAGCCTTCAGGGTTGTTGTTTTGTGTTTTTTTTCCAGCAAGTGTAGTGTGCCCTCAGAGAAGGAAATATGCTTGTGACGACAGTATGAAGTAAATATATATAAAAGCAAAAACGTATTCTACTTCAGCATTTAAAACTTTAATAACTCACACTGATTGGCTCTTGGGTCTTTCCTGCAGGGACAGAGCATCTCCTCATGTGTGTTGAAGGTCTTCAATCAATCAGTGGCATTCATTGAGGGCTGACTGTGTGCAGGGTGCTGTCCTAATGACTTTTCTAAGGCCTTCTGCACAAAATACGGGGAATCGTGTGGCATTCCACTGGGGTACTCATAAATCTTCTTCCCTTTTAAGAAATGGCTTTGTGATGGTAGATGGTTACAGGGTGAGGCTCTGATTATGCAGGTCGTTGATAGTTGCAAATTATAATCTTGCGATTTTCGCGGTGCTCTGGTTAGGTGGGAATAGGACCCTTTTGAAAAGCACCAGTTGATGGAGTCACTGTCAGTTTGTAAGGCTAATGGGGGCTTGCCTGGGCTCTGAGACTCGCGGAGGCTTTGAGTTTTCACTGCTACTGACCCATCGCTGCTGCAGCATTCCTAATATTTCCATCTTTGACCTGTCACAATGGTTTCCTGCCACAGATTCAGACCACAATGCCCCTACAGGTCACCTGCAGTGGCTTCATTCTTGAGCAATCTCTAAACGTTTTCAGAAATAAACAATGTGCACGTTGGGGCTGTTTCTGATCTGGTTGATGAAATTCTACTGTATTGTCTCAAGGATTTAGTACAGTGTTATGCATATAGTCAGAGCATCGTGTATGCAGTTGATTTTCCTCTAGGCACTAACTCACACGTGCACAGAACTTCATATAAAATGTCATCACAACTGAAATGTTGCTTTTAGGTATGGTATTTTCTTTTGGGAGGTTTGCGAAAAGGGGAATGGAAAATACCTCCCGTGCAGTCTGATGAGAGGTTTATCTAATACAGTACTACAGTCCAAGGGCGTCAGCACAAGTGACCCAAAGTTATTTGGGATGCTAGTGAACTGATATTGAAAAATGAAGTCAAGAAGAAGAAAGCCGGCTTAATTTAAATCCCCCTCGGCCACAGAAGTACTTGGAGCTCTTTGGAGGAAAAGCATCAGATACATTCACCTGAGGGCATTCACATTCTAATAATTGCTTCAGCGGTGAATTTTTTTTCCTCCACTTGATCCCGAGACTTGTTTACAGCAAGTGTTTGTTTAATTAAATTCAGCACAATTGAAATAGGGAATTGATAAAGTGTGGGAATAAAAATACTTGAAAAATTAAAAACATATGTGTCTAAATTTCACTTCTAAACATGCTACTTGATAGATGACTGTTGGTATGACAGACTTCTTTTTTTAAATTAACTGCAGAATCCTCATGTGTAAGATACCTGGGCGACATTTTGCCTGCTGACCTCTGTTAACCCCCAATGATAATTCGTCAATGTTTCTAATAAAAGAAGAAATGCTCTTTGAATTTGACTTCATTGTATAGCACTTCAGTCCGTTCCATTACATTCATTCATTTATTCAATTGTATTTATTGAGTGCTTACTCTGTGCAGAGCACTGTACTGAGCACTTGGAAAGCCCAATACAGCAATAAAGAGAGTCCCTGCTCACAATGGGCTAATGTGTAAGTTCACTCTTGGCAATGAGAATTCAATATAAAATATTTGTTACTGAATGGAAAGGGCTTCAGGCTCTGCAAAGATACTTTTCAATATTTGCTAAACAGCAGATTACTCGCTGCCATCATAAAAGTCTCAAAGAGTTTTCACTCTTTTACCAGATATTTGGCAACAGTCTTTTTTGCGTTTCATGTCTACAAAATAAGCCATGCTATACTTTAGTTACTGCCATTAAAAAATTATATAGTTACCTGAGATCTATTTTTTTTTGTATTACAACTGAATATAAAAGTAGCATCCAGTCACAAAAACAATTTAGAGAATCTTAACATTGATGAAACTTGTAATGTATTAGTTGAACTGCTGCCCAGTTCAACTAATGGTAGAATGGTACTATGGTATTATGGTAGAGTTTTGAAGCTTTTATTTTTAGAGAAAAGAAAACTTTGCATTGATTTGTTGACAGATGACAAACCTTCGTCCATTCTCATGCTTTGACCATTTCAGTCTTACCATAACAGGAAGCCTGGAATTTAAAAAATTTTTTTTTTTTTTAAAGAAAAAACATTTGGGGACTCTATATTTGGGGGCATTTAAAAAGTTACTTATTTCTGGACTAGCTAGAGAATTGTCAAATAAGTTAAATCTGCTTTATTATGGAATCCCAGGTAGTGCCTGGAAACGTACAGTAAAATCAGTCAAATGTGTTAAGTGCTTACTGTGTGCAGAGCACTCTACTAAGTGCTCGGCAGAGTACAGTAAAATAAAGTTTGTAGATCTGTTCCTTGCTCACAACAAGCTAACAAAATTCTCAAGAAGAGATGCGTGTGTGTTTGTGTCGTTTTCTTTGAAGAACTCTTTGGGAATGATACTAATTAAGGGAGGTTCGGCTCAAGGAAGGGATAAAGTTCTAGACTTGGGCTCCTGCCAATTAGGAGATAGAACTTCGTTCCTTAGAAGGGTTTACAACTTCTTCAATACACTCAATAGTAGGTAAATTCTTACAAATGCGCTTGTTAATTATGATGTTAGTTATTGCATTATAATGCATTCCCTGCTGTAATAGTGTTGTTTAATAAACCCCACAGGGTGCTGCCTACAAGTCATATTTTACCAAGGTCACAAGGGAAATGTTATTTTTTTTTCCTGTTGAATTCCTTCAACCATTGGCCTTACTTATGACCGGTTAGCATAAAAGATGAGTTTGGCCTGTCATTTTGGAAGATAGATGTCTTGTTTTCTCTCATTTAAAGTTCATCAGTCCTACACTGATCTGCTGTCAGTCTACTTTAGTAAAGGTGATATGGATAAGTGTCTCCTTCAGCTGAATGCTGCATTTTACAGTTAGTCGTAGCTCTTACCGGTGGCTTTGACATTAATCAGTCGCTGGCCTCTGGTTACTGAAAATACATTGTCTTTAACAGAGAAGTTCTTCTTAATTACAGCAGCATTACATGTTGCAACTAAACAGACGATTTTCCTCAGCTTGCCCAGCGAGAGTCTCAAATCCGGTAACGTCAAGGTAAAAGCAAGGGATTGTTCCAAAATGAAAATACATAATTCCATCTCTGTGGGTGGCATCACTTACTGGTGCATTCTCATTTCTTTCAGTCATAGATGTGTGAAATTAATTTCAGACAGTGTTTCAAAAAATCATTGCTCTATATGTGACACACTTAGAATTGCCTTTTCTAGTCCTAGTGACACTCTGATTACTAGTATTTGCAGTCCTTGCCCTGGATGCCTTCCAGGCAGTTTTATTGTATTGAAATGACTCTTAGAGTTCATTGAGTATCAAGCATAACATTGCTGACTATGACTGGCACGTTTGCATATAATTATTCAAAAAAAATCAGGCAGTTAAACTGCATAATTGTGGGAAAAGGAATCATAACAATAAAAGACCATTTAAGTTAACAAGCTTTGTGATCAAAGGATAAATACAGGTTGGATAAATGAGTTTCTGGTTGTAACTAATCTACATAAATAAGCTGGTCTGATTAGAGGGAAAGGAATACATTAAAATAATTTATAAAAGTATTCAAAGCAGTTTTCATCATTTTTCATTTTATTATGATTTTTCCCCCTGCGATTGTGATCCTTCTATTTAAGAGAGTGTGAAAGTGTTCTTTGGGCTTTTTTGTTGCTAATTAGTACCTTTGACAATAAAGCAAAATATAAAATAAAATGAAAGGTAAATAAAAGTTTCATACCACTGAGTTTTGGAAGACGTTAGGGTGTATTAAATACACTTATCAGCTGTACATTTTCAGTGTATTTTTGATTGAGGTTAAATTAAAAATAGTGAAGAGACTAAATTGTATTTGCTGAAAAGAGCTATTCTAGTATTTGAAAGTAGAAACGTTAAGAATCAACTTCAAGTCCTCAACTCTGTCCACTCTTCGCTTTCTTTTGAGATACATCCCATTTTTAACATCCTAGGGGTGTACCTCTGACAATAGGTTTATAAAAAGTAAAGAATGACCTCCTCATAATTTTGAAATAATTAAATGTGCACTTGATCATTTCTGTGTATTTTTCTAAATTGCCATCATGGGGATAACGATTTTCAGTTTTTAAACGAACATTTCTTCTTTTTTTATAACAGCTATGTGGTTTCTGTTACTTTTCTTCAGTTTGTCTAGATGTATTTCAAAAGGATGATTGAAACACGGCATAGTCAGTTTATTTTCTTATAGTATTTTTTATCTGAATCATGACTGATAGCTAAGAAGCCATTCCTAAATAGTTTCATTTCGACTAGCTAGTCAATAAAACATCCCTTGTATACAGTGTATAGAATGTATTAATACCTGTACATTGTATTAAATGTATACAGTTAGGAAAGGTCCTGAATTTCAATATTTTAATTCTCTAAAAGAAGAAAGCAGGCCATTTAGAAAAAACTAGGATTGTCAAAGAGAAGAAATATTTGTTTTCTAAATTAATGCTAAATTAACTCAACCTGTTGAATTCCTGAGGAAAGCCATTGGCATTCTAACCTTATTCAGATCAGGTCAATTTATATCCCAGTTTAAAACTGTCCTTATTCTGAACAGTTCTGTTTCTTTCCACCAGTGCCTCCCTCCAAATCATTCGATCTTTGCCAGAGATGTTAATTTCATTGTGTTTCTAACTGCATCCTGTAATAGCCTTAGAAATAATTGAATATTTGTTAGTTTATGCTGTTTTGAAAAACACTTGCGTAATTTGATATGCAGATTTGGATATCACAAAAACAATCCTGCTTTGGTTATCATGAACAAGATTATCCCGCATCAGATGTTAAACTCTCCAGTGTGTCTACCCTTTACTGTCCTGTTATTGTAGAGCCAATGATAATAAAATGTAGTGTAATTTAAAATACACTGTAAATAATTACATAAAAACAGTTTTTAAAATTTATATCTAGAAATATTAGAAATTGTTTACATATCTAAAATATCCATAGGCCAAATAAATAAAATGGAAGAGAAGCAGTTTTGTTTTTGTTTTTTAGATGTCTACAACTCAAATGTGAATGGGCTGCTACTTAAAAGTGCACTTTTATTGTA
This sequence comes from Ornithorhynchus anatinus, assembly GCF_004115215.2. NCBI lineage: Eukaryota > Metazoa > Chordata > Mammalia > Monotremata > Ornithorhynchidae > Ornithorhynchus > Ornithorhynchus anatinus. Next base: position 117,437,660 of record NC_041729.1, read on the forward strand.
GTTCTTTGCATACATTATCGACCTAAAGAGACCCTCTAAACCACATACCCCTTTGCATTCATGAAGATACAGGTCACTACTTAAATGGGTGAAAACTGTTTGTTTATTTATTAATTATTCTCTATAGGTCCAGACTTGTCTTTGGTCTGCTTTTAAAATTTTGCTACAGTTTGGTTTTAGAACTAGTAAAGTATCTTAGACATTACTGATTTTTATTAATTCGTGTTTTGGTCGCTGGTATTAACCCTGAACATTATTGTAATATAAAGTGTATTGTATGGTGAACCACGGCATTAAGTGCTTATGCATGCATTTAAGTGTACGTACAGTATACGTTCTGTATTTCAAACTGATTGTCATGATCCTTCACAGCCTGATAATTTCACCACGTATCGAATCCCAGCTCTGCCACTTGTTAGCTGTGTGACTGTGGGCAAGTCACCTAACTTCTCTGTGCCTCAGTTCCCTCATCTGTAAAATGGGGATCAACTGTGAGTCTCATGTGGGACAACCTGATTACCCTGTATCTACCCCAGCGCTTAGAACAGTGCTCTGCACATAGTAAGCGCTTAACAAATAACAACATTATCATTATTATTATTATTTTTAAAGTACCTTCCATTTTGAATTTTGGCAGTTGCAATTGTATCAATTATCAGCTAAATTTCCATATCCTGATCTTTTCAATAAGGATGTTGTTTAGGCTTGGCCGGAGTTAAAGGAGGAAATAGAAATGTTTCCTATAAAATAATGTTATAAAACGTTAAGAATTTTAACGTGCAAAACCTACATTAAATAGGGGTTATTCCTGGCACCTATTATTGTTTGCAATAATATTAGATAAGCAGATATCAGTTAATGAGTGAATAAACTCATATTGAGAAGCTGGAGAAGAATATTTAAAGGAAATTTATTTTGTTCAGATTTGAATTTTGGAGAGTATTTTATAATCAAGACAATTACGCAGTCATTTGGGTTAGAATGCATGCCCAGTTCCCCATCTCTAAAAACCCAATTTGTTACCACCTGTGGCTATTTCTATTAAAAAAAAAAAACAGAAACATAATTACTATGAGTCTCAGCAGTCGAAGAGTAAATTTTTGCAATTACAATTCCTCCCTTGGGCAGATGTGTGAAAATGGTAGATTAATTCCTGCCAGGATCTGCCGGTTCCTTGTGCAGATTTGGGGTTTTTAGTAATTTGGTGTAGCCTATTCGTTATACTGGCATGGTTTACTATGTAGCAGGTTTGCAAGTGTCTCTACAGTCAATCCACAGAAACAAAGCCACAAACCAGTCTTATGAAATCTTTGGTATATTGTCTCAGCTAAAGAGCAGATGGTTTTTTTTTTTTATATCTTCCTCCCATTGTAGCCTTTGGATTTAAAGTAAAAGTTAGACTGGTCCATTTGCCATTTTGCCAGGGTAGCAAATGGTGCAGCAGTTTGCTAACTCTTAATCTTTGGATATAGAAAAGCCCCAACACACTTCAGAAGCATATGATAGAGTGGCATATTTGGCATCTGGGCATGTCCCCTTCTAGGCTGTAAACTCATCGTGGGCAGGAGACGTTTCTACCAACTCTGTTGTATTGTACTCTTCCCAGCCCTTAGCACAGTGCTCTGCACACAGTAAGTGCTTAATAAAGTGCTTAATTGATCGATTCCATTCTTTTTGTCATTTCTAAAAATATATGTATGTATATAATCTGAAGGGGAAAAAAACTTTCTATATATATGAGGATTTTAATCAAACACTGACTTGGTTAAAAAAAAATCAACTGTTACTTTTCCATTTCTGAAATGGGTTTCCTAAGTGCAGGAAAGGCAGAAATGATATTTTAAAGGCAGAACAAAGTATCATCTCAAACAGAATGGTGCAGCAGTAGAATTTCAGGAGCTGATGGTACCAGGTAGGTTAGCCCTGGCATACAGCAAAGCAGAAAAAATAGTTTTCCTTAAAAGCATTAGGAAAATCACAAACCTGAATACAAGTTGGAAAGTGTCACCTGTTAGTGTTTTCTGTCACATCTGCACTACTAGTTAGCATCAAACAATCAATCCGTCAATTGTATTTGTTGTGTCCTGACTGTGGGTAGGGCACTGAACTAAATTCTTGGAAGAGTACAATATAACAGATATGGTAGACACGTTCCCTCCCCACAAGGAGTTTACAGTTTAGAGGCGAAGATGAAATAGTGGATGTGACAGTACTTCTGAAAAAATTTTTTTAAAAAGTTAAATCTAAAGTATTACTATTTCTTTTATTATCCACTATCATTTGTAAACATGTAAGGCAACTACACTTATGTAATGAAGTCACAATTTCAGTTTTTTCATGGAACAGGTTACTACTTGATATGCTTCTTTGGTTTACATTTCAGTCGGGTTTCCCTGGGTAGCTTCAGGGAAGCTATTTAATTGTATCACAGATTAATTTAAATGGAAGCCTAGAAAATCTCAGGCTATGTATTTTTTTCCTTGTTGATTGTGGGAAGACAGAATCATTAAGCTGTAAGCCTGTCAATGGGCAGGGATTGTCTCTATCTGTTGCCGAATTGTACATTCCAAGCGCTTAGTAGTGCTCTGCACACAGTAAGTGCTCAATAAATACTGTTGAATGAATTAAGCAAAGCCTGGAAGAAATGGTGACCATAACATGTCATCAAGAAGTGATTCACCCAAGGCACTCATTGCAAATGAGAACCCTCTTACTATTGGGTGTTTTATCCTGTGCAGTCCGTCAGTAGTGTTTTTTAAGTGCTTACTCAATGTAGAGCCCTGTACTCAGCATTTGAGGGAGTACAGTGCAACAACATACAGCATACAATAGAGACGTAGCTATCAACGCAGATATAAATACTTCTCCCCAGGAGAGCCTGTCATTGTGGACCTTGTCGTCATCATTATCATCATCATCATCTGAAAGCACTCGGTATGTAACTCAGTATGTTCCAGGAGCTGAACAAAGTGAAATACAGTTATTTATAAATTGCCTTCTGTATGTCTTTAGTCTAAAAAAAGCATGAGTTTTGGATTAGGGCTTTCATGGTTTGAAATAATAAAAAAAAAACGGTGTAGCCGAACACCCTCCCTCTCCTATCAACTAGGAATAATTCCCTGCACTGTGAGGTGGTTGTGGGCAGGGAATATGTCTGATGTTATATTGTACTTTCCCAAGAGCTTAGTACAGTGCTTTGCACACAGTAAGTGCTCAATACATATGATTATTATTATTAATAAATAAACAATTTATTCTGATTCGTACATGACAAATGATCCTGTAGTAGGATTTTGTATTGAACCTTTTTGTGCTCTAGTCTTCAAATGTGGGAGTATTAAGAAAAAAATATTAAATGAAATTATGCCGGACAGGCATACTTTTTTTTTCTGTGTCTGCTTATTGTAAAAGTAGTATTTTGCAAGTTCCTTACTGTTTATTATTTGGAAAATGTATTGAGAAAGGTGTAAACTGAAATGATGGTAAATTTGGAGAAGCAGGGTGCCCTTGTGGAAAGATCATGGACCAATGAATCAGAAGGATCTAGGTTCTAATCCCGGCTCCACCACTTGTCTGCTATGTGACCTTGGGTAAGTCATTTAACTTTCCCATGTCTCAGTTACATTACCTGTACAATGTGAATAAAGACTGTAAGCCCCATGCCGGAGATTGATGGTGTCCAACCTGATAAGCGCTTAACAAATACCATTAAAAAAAAAAAGGGCAGTCAAAACTTTGCTTAAATTTTAAAAAATATATATGTAACTAATTCTTAAAATACAAATATATTCAATTATAAATATTATAGCACCAAAAAGACAAAAATCTTCTATCCAAGTATGACTGTGATTATTAAGTTTTTTAATAAGGTACGTTGTTACATTTGAAACCCCAAATCCCTTCATTTGCTATACAAAGGCAATATTTATAGAAGACTTTACTAGATGCTTTCCGCACTGTCAAAGATGATCACATGGAAGATTTCAGATATTTCTTTTCTCTTCAGTGTAATTATACGAGATAGCTTGCTCTAGTTGATGGTGTTACATGTATGCCTCTGTGGCGGTAAACCCACTTTAGTTATGTTCCTATCCTCACCTTATAAACTACCTATATAACTTTGGACCTTCCTTTCTTTTGGAACTTGAACATACAGGGGAGAGATGTGGATTTGGGAAAGGAAAGAAAATCTGATCTTTTACAGGCAAATAATATAACTTTTACAAACATAAAATGGAAGTAGAACTGCCCAGTGAAGAAAGTGTTGAACTTTCAACTTCTTTCCAAACATAAGAATGTAACAAATGCTATTACCTAGTCAGACGAATAACTTAGCTTTTCCCTGCTACATGGTTAACTTTCTTTCTTGTGCATAGTGCAGCCTGCTAATCTATGTATATGCTGCAGTTACCTGAAAACTCTGAAAAGTACGTTTTTGATCAGATCCTATTTACCCTAATTCCTATCATAAATAGGAAATTACATTTTGAAACAGTATGCTCATATGTTGTTTCTTCTAGTTAGTTTAAGAGTGAACCTCAATACTGCTGCTGCCTTGGGAATTCCAGAAGCTGGATGCTAGCAGCTTCACATCACCCCCGCACCCCTCCAGGCTACCTATACTCTGGAAACTGCCTTGAAGTATCTCAGCATGACTAAAAGAGTAACTGGGTTTAGGGATGGAAAAGACCAGGATTATGTTTGTTAGTTTAATACAAATTTTCCTAATATAGATCCTGGGGCAAGGTCTGAGGAGGTGCTAGTTTATGCCTAGTGGATCCAGCATTGGCTTTTGTCAGGATAACTGGGACTTAGTCCCATCTCTGCCACAGATTTGCTATGAATTCCAGAAGCTGGATGGTAGCAGCTTCACATCACCCCCGCACCCCTCCAGGCTACCTATACTCTGGAAACTGCCTTGAAGTATCTCAGCATGACTAAAAGAGTAACTGGGTTTAGGGATGGAAAAGACCAGGATTATGTTTGTTAGTTTAATACAAATTTTCCTAATGTAGATCCTGGGGCAAGGTCTGAGGAGGTGCTAGTTTATGCCTAGTGGATCCAGCATTGGCTTTTGTCAGGATAACTGGGACTTAGTCCCATCTCTGCCACAGATTTGCTATGATGTTGAAAAGACATTTCATTTCTCCTGGCTCCCAGTTTCCCATCCGTAAATGGGGACTATAATGCTTCACTCAGGGTTCTAGAGGTAAGGTGACCAAATTCTTGTGAAGGATTTGGACATTTTTTTCTAAAATAGCTACAAAAACATAATCGCTAATTACATAATATTCTCTTGGAAGTTGTTTATGCCAAGGATCAGGTTTGCCTTGATGAGATTATGATCCATGTTTTCATTTTGGTTAGAAGAGGTTTTTCAGAAAATCACATCCTAGTCTCACACCGTCACAAGACTGGTTGTTAAATCTTTGAGCATGACTACTGAAATATGTTAAAAAGGTTCTAGTTAGGTACCCAGCTCTGCTTCCATCTGTTAATGATTGGAAAGAAGTTAGACAAGAATATTTAAGTCCTATACTGATACTGATACGTTTACAATATACTTTAGTAATCTGGATCATGTAATGCCGATATCACATATGACATCTTGTGAAGAAAGCTGATAGTGGTGTCATTTGTGAACTACTGGGAAATTTCATCGCTGAAGAAGAGTCTGTGCATTCCCTGCCTGTATGTAGAGCTTAGTGTGGATAGTCTATCAAAGCAGATTTTTGCCATTCTTCATAGTTCTAATTGCAATCGTGGTAGCCTCATTTTATTTTATTTTTTTTTTTTGGTATTTGTTAAGCATTTACTTACTATGTGCCAACACTGTCCTATGTGCTAAAATAGATACAAACTAATCACGTTGAACATAGCCCCTGTTGTCCAAATAAAGTTCACAGTTACAGACCAGGTAAATGAGGCACAGAGAAGTTCAAAGACCCTTCCAACATGACACAGCAGACAAGTGGTGGAGCCAGGATTAGAACCTAGGGACAGTGACTCCCAGGCTTGTGCTCTTTCCCCTAGGCCATTCTATTTCTCTAATGTTGTAGCAAAAACCATTTATCAATATTAATATATGCTTTACAAAGAAATACATTTACTTTATAAGTCATTTTTTCTAAGTAAAGAACATTCACCTCTGACTTTACAGACTCTGAGAAATTGTGACTACCAAATCTATGTTATTGTACTCCCCCAAGTGCTTAGTACAGTGCTCTGAACAAAATCACTCAAGAAGTACCATTGATCGATTGACTGATTAGGATCTTCTTCTTCTTATGCTTTCTACTACCACAAAGTCTAGTTATTCAAAGTGGGAACCATAATATATAATAATAATAATAATAATACTGGTATTAGTTAAGAGCTTACTGTGTGCAAAGCACTGTTCTAAGCGCTAGGGGGATACAAGGTGATCAGGTTGTCCCATGTGGGGCTCACAGTCTTAATCTCCATATGACAGATGAGGAAACTGAGGCACAGAGAAATCAAGTGACTTGCCCAGAGTCACACAGCTGACAAGTGGTGGAGCGGGGATTAGAACCCATGACCTCTGACTCCTAAGCCTGGGCTCTTTCCACTGAGCCACGCTGCTTCTCCGATATTAACTATTAACAATGCTTAACAAGTACCACAAAGAAAATAAAATAAAATGAGGCTACCACGATTGCAATTAGAACTACAAAGAAGGGCAAAACTGCTTTGATAGACTATCCACTCTAAGCTCTGCGTACAGGCAGGAAATGCACAGGCTCTTCTTCAGTGATGAAATTTCCCAGTATATGTGACAGGCATCAATTTTCTCAGAAAACAGAATCTTTGTCCATATTTGGTCAGTGTACTGGAGATTCATTCATTCAGTCGAATTTATTAAGCACTTACTCTGTGCAGAGCACTACACTAATACTAATAATAATGATGGTATTTGTTAAGCGCTTACTAAGTGCCAAGCACTGTTCTAAGAGCTGGGGTAGATGCAAGGTAATCAGGTTGTTCCATGTGGAGCTCACTGTCTCAATCCCCATTTTACAGATGAGGTAACTGAGGCACAAAGAAGTTAACTGACTGGTCTGAAGTCACACAGCTGATAAGCGGCAGAGCTGGGATTAGCACTCACAACCTCTGACTCCCAAGCCCACACTCTTTGCACTACGCCATGCTGCTACTAAGTGCTTGGGAAGTACAATACATCAACAAACAGAGACAATCCTTGCCCACAACTGGCGTACAGTCTAGAAGGGGAGAGACAGACATCAAAACAAATATACAGGCATCAGTAGCATCAGTATAAATAAACAGAATTATAGATATATACATATCATTAATAAAAATAGAATTATATATATGTACATACATCCACAAGTGCGGGGAGGCGGGGAGGGGGGGTAGAGCAAAGGGAGTGAGTCGGGGCAATGGGGAGGGGAGGAGGGGAAAGAGGAAAAGGGGGATTTATCTTGATATGTGATCATTTCCTTGTGTGTCTTGAGCTTGCTTTAATTTTAAAAGAAAATCTCTGCGCAGGGAAGATTTGACAGTAGGAGGGCCACTGATGGCCTTTGTAGATGCTGCATACATAAAGTTGTGTGACATTACATGCATGTTGGTGGACATAAATGATAAAGTAATGATCTCTTATGCACCATTTTGCAGAACTCAATGTAAGACCACCCAAACCCAAAACTTTTTTTCTGGCAGAATCCCTGACCCTGCACATTCACTCCAGAGCCTCGTATGTGCTCTCCAAGGTTCCTCCTGTCAACGTGGATGTTGCTTTTGAGGTGTGTAGGAAGGTCGGGTGTGTAAAATAAAAATAAAAAACATGAAGGGGTTGGATCTTGCATCCACATCAGATAGTGAGCACACCAGATGGAAACCAGATGATCCAGTAAGAAAACAAATGTGTGGTCTTCCTGTGTGTGCCATGAGAAGCAAAGGATTATTGACATTTGAAATGGGGGATTGTGTTAATAATAATGATGGTATTTGTTAAGCGCTTACTATGGGTCGTATACTGTTCTAAGCACTGGGGTAGATACAAGGTAATCAGGTTGTCCCATGTGGGGCTCACAGTCTTAATCCCCATTTTGTAGATGAGGGAACTGAGACACAGAGAAGTTAAGTGACTTGCCCAAAGTCACACAGCTGACGAGTGACAGAGTCAGAATTAGAACCCGTGACCTCAGACTTCCAAGCCCGGGCTCTTGTCGCAACCTAATGATCTTGTTCCTATCCCAGCGCTTAGTAAAGTGTCTAGCACATAGTAAGCTTTTAACAGATACCCTAAGGAATAAATAAAAAAACTGGGTTAAAGACTTGGAATATGATGTCATCTGGTGTCATTTTGAAAAAATCTCTTCCATCGGCTTTTCTGCAATGTAAGGCCGAATTCATTTTTATCAAACTTTTTACTTGTTCTGAGAAGCAGTGCAGACACAAACATTGTAGCTTTAGAATGAAGAATAATCATAAAAGACCAAGTTTTCAAATTAAAAAATCAAAGTAATTAATTTAAAGAAAAGGCTTAATTTATGAAAATATACATTATATCAATATTTCACTTTCCAGTCCTAGGTTTGTTTAATTTTCATTTTCTTTATAGTATAGTTTATAATCAGCCTCTCATTTAATTTTTCCTTTTAACTCTTTCATATTTTTAGTATCCACTATATAATTAGAGAAAGCACACATTTAAGCAAGCAAAAAAAATATGTAATGCTACAAAAATGTGGTATATGTGTGTATATGAAAGGCAAGAATTTGTGGTAAAATATACCAAGGCAATATGATATGAATAATGGAAGTGCATGTATTATTCCAGTCAGTCAATTGCAGTAAATAATATACTATCTTGTTAGTAGTACTAAAGTAGAATCAACACGGTGAGAAATATAGATAAAAGGCACATTAAAGTATTTCCAGTTCAATCATTAGGTTTCACTGCATCCATCTGCTACCAGAGAGTATAATTGGAAATTTAGCTCATTGACCTTTAGCTGTTATTTTGGACCATAGTGTGAAAACCCACATTTCAAGTTAGACTCATGGAGATAATGAGGTGGACGTCTCCACCTGGATGTCGGCCCGCCACCTAAAACTCAACATGAGCAAGACTGAGCTCCTCATCTTCCCTCCCAAACCCGGTCCTCTCCCAGACTTCTCTATCACCGTGGATGGCACGACCATCCTTCCCATCCCGCAGGCCCGCAATCTCGGTGTCATCCTTGACTCGTCCCTCTCGTTCACCCCACACATCCTATCCGTTACCAAGACCTGCCGGTTTCACCTCTACAATATCGCCAAGATCTGCCCTTTCCTCTCCACCCAAACGGCTACCTTACTGCTACGGGCTCTCGTTATATCCCGGCTAGACTACTGTGTCGGCCTTCTCTCTGACCTCCCTTCCTCCTCTCTCGCCCCGCTCCGGTCTATTCTTCACTCCGCTGCCCGGCTCATCTTCCTGCAGAAACGATCTGGGCATGTCACTCCCCTTCTTAAACAACTCCAGTGGTTGCCTATCGACTTCCGCTCCAAACAAAAACTCCTCACTCTAGGCTTCAAGGCTCTCCATCACCTTGTCCCTTCCTACCTCTCCTCCCTTCTCTCTTTCTACCACCCACCCCGCACGCTCCACTCCTCCGCCGCCCACCTCCTCACCGTCCCTCGGTCTCGCCTATCCCGCCGTCGACCCCTGGGTCATGTCCTCCCGCGGTCCTGGAACGCCCTCCCTCCTCACCTCCGCCAAACTGATTCTCTTTCCCTCTTCAAAACCTTACTTAAAAATCACCTCCTCCAAGAGGCGTTCCCAGACTGAGCTCCTCTTCCCCCTCTACTCCCTCTGCCATCCCCCCTTTACCTCTCCGCAGCTAAAGCCTCATTTTCCCCTTTTCCCTCTGCTCCTCCACCTCTCCCTTCCCATCCCCACAGCACTGTACTCGTCCGCTCAACTGTATATATTTTCGTTACCCTATTTATTTTGTTAATGAATTGTACATCGCCTCGATTCTATTTAGTTGCCATTGTTTTTACGAGATGTTCTTCCCCTTGACGCTGTTTAGTGCCATTGTTCTTGTCTGTCCATCTCCCCCGATTAGACTGTAAGCCCGTCAAACGGCAGGGACTGTCTCTATCTGTTGCCGACTTGTTCATCCCAAGCGCTTAGTACAGTGCTCTGCACATAGTAAGCGCTCAATAAATACTATTGAATGAATGAATAATTTGATTAGAGCAATTCCCAGTCAATTTTTAACACAATTTTTTTGGGGGTGGGGGGCAATTTTTTTTCCTATAATCAGGTTTAATGAACTGTTGGATAGTGTACTAATCCAATCCAAGTAGTTATTTAATACTGAATGTGGTTAAAAGCAACTAATGTTCAACTTCATTAAGGCTTCTATTAACTAGAAGAATTGCTGAACTTTTTAGTGTTATTTTATGCATGAACTACTCCCTCATCAATTATTTTCAGGAGTCCGTATTACACTAAAATTATACTTACAAGTTCCAATTAAACCAGGATTATTCAGCATGACATAGGATTTTAATAAACCCAGAAATTATGGAGCACTCAGGTATTCACCTCAAATACACATCTAACTTTCCTTTTTTTTTTTCCCTTTCTAGCACAGATGTTATCTCACACAGGTGGGATAGCTATGACACATCCCCCCAGTGCTACTTCAACACATGGGGAGAGAGTCTTGTAAAATTACAGGATTACTCAGATAGAGGAGGAAGCGTATTGTGATAAGTGAACATGATTTAATGTCCTCTCAGTGTTGATCTGCTGTTCTTTGTCTAAAGTTCATGTAATGGAAAAACGTGTTTAGGCAGGTTTTCTTTTGCCTGTGGAATCACATTTCGGACACATTTTTATGGCAAAGAGCCATAAGTATGCGACATAACCTTATAATCCCATTTTACAGCTTTTCCAAGTGCCAGAAGCCCCATAAATAGGAGGCCAATTATATTGCCAGCAAAATCCTATTAATAGGATTCAAATCTGCCTTATTGACAAGCCAGTGTGATTAATATGATCCACTATGTTAACCTGATGGAAGAACTGCAACGATGGAATTTATCTATGGCTTAACTAACAAGAAAACTCTTTCAGAGTTTTTTTTTTTAAAAGTGGCTTTCATTGACACAATAGTGTCATTAAGTACATATCTCTTTTGAATTATATAAATATAATAGATACTACAGTTTAACAGGCTCAAGTTAATCCATCAGCTTGATTATTCATACTTTCATCTTAACATTGGAATGTCACTTAAAGCCTACTCATCTGATCTTAAACATTTTTCAGTAAGTGATCAATAAATGCCACTGATTGATTGATTTCAGCATCAGTATCAACTCCAGGGTTCACTGGCATGTCATATGTGAAATGTGGGACAGGGACTGTGTTCAACCTAATGATCTTGTACCTACCCCAGCACTTAGTACAGAGTCTGACACATAGTAGCACTTAACAAGTATCACAAAAATTGCATATATTTTAATGTGCACATCAGTTATTTTTTTAAAATGAATAGAATTATTCCAATGTAATGTGTCAGGATTTTAATCACAATTCTTTATTGACTCTGCAGTAATAGAGGCAGAACTTTTATTGGGAAGCAGCCTGGCTCAGTGGAAAAGAGCCTGGGCTTCGGAGTCAGAGGTCATGAGTTAGACTCCCGGCTCTGCCACTTGTCAGCTGTGTGACTGTGGGCAAGTCACTTAAGTTCTCTGTGCCTCAGTTCCCTCATCTGTAAAATGGGGATTAACTGTGAGCCTCACCTGATTACCCTGTATCTCCCCCAGCGCTTAGAACAGTGCTTGGCACATAGTAAGCGCTTAACAAATACCAACATTATTATTCCACTTTTGGTTGAGTATAGCATACAGGATTGCATGTTTCTTTTTGTGATGGTCTGCTTGCTCACCAGAAGTAGTGTAGTGTATCCAAAAATCTAATTAAAATAAGCAAAATCTATTTTTCATACTCTGCATACATTTATGGGAAGTGCTTTATTATTTACACTATTTAAATTCATTTTAGGAAAAAAAGGCTTGGAATCCCATGGCCGGAGCAAAGACTACCACAATATGTCAGACAAGTTGATTTCTCCATTATGAATTGGTTGAAAGAGGCAGGGTACTTCACTGATTGCAGCCATTGCCTTCTACCTTCCCTTTGTTCCTCAGCTTCTTTAGAGAAGATTTTATGTTCTACTAGTTAATTGTTTAACATGCCTTTCATGCATAGGAATATGTGAGAAAAAAGTAGACTGAAGATTTAGGTAAGAATCATTCAGAAAGGGTCTAGATGTAAGAGGTGAGCCTTTGGATAGTAGATTTTGAGGACACAGTAAATCTTCTAGAGATAAAATACTTCTCTAAGTAATCCCTGCCCCTTTTCTATGGTTTATTGCCAATGTCGCTCACGGTCCCTCACCCACATTCTGCCTCTGGCCTGGAACTCACTCCTTCATATCAAACAGACTATCCTTCTCCCACCTTCAAAGCCTCCAACCACTTAGTATAGTGCCTTGTACCCAGTAAGTGCTCAGTTCATACAGTGATTGATTGATTGAAATCACACCTCTTCCAAGACCCCTTCCTCAGCTAAACCCTCATTTCCCCTAATCCCTCTCCCTTTTTCTTGGATTTATACCTTTTATTTACGCACCCTAGGCACCACAACACTTAGGTGCGTATCCATAATTTATTTTAATGTCTGTCTCCCCCTCTAGACTATAAATGCCATTTGGGCAGTGAACGTTTAGCAACTTTTTAAATTGTGCTTCCAAAGCACTTAGTAATGCACTCTGCATGCAGTAAATGCTCAATAAATATGATTGATTGATGGTTGGGAACATTTAACTTGGATATTATATCTGCTTTTTTATGGTATTTGTTAAGCACATACTGTGTGCCAGGCACTGTACTAAGTGCTGGGGTAGATACAAGCTAATCATGTTGGACACAGTCTTGGTCTCACATGGGGCTCCCAGTCTTAATTCCCATTTTACATATGCGGTAGTTGAGGCACAGAGAAGTTAAATGATTTGCCCAAGGTCTCACACCAGACAAGTGGCAGAGCTGGGATTAGAACACAGGTCCTTGTGACTCTCAGAACTCTTTACACTAGGCTACACTGCTTCTCTGATTCCAAAAAAGAACATTTTTTCTTCTCTTAATTCTTTTCATAACTCTTTCTAGACTCTTTTTCTCTAGAGAAAGCTTTTTTTTCTTTTAATTCTACTGAATTCCAGAGAGGATTTTGTACTCTTAGGAACAGTGCTTCAGTTGATTTCAGATGATGTACAGATCTCAGATCTTCACAAAACTATCTTGTTATAAGTATTCCAAGAAAGAAACTGCGTTAGGATCCCACAGATAATTGTGATTGGGTTGTCATTTTATAAAGTTATGAAATCCTATTAGACCATCAAAGATTAGGAGCACGTTTTGGTAACCTTCCATGATCTATTTATATGACAGTGTACCTATTAATGCCAAGGGTGTGCCAAGGATCATGGGAAAGACATTGGCTAAGTTTTTTTGTTGCTTTTTTTTTTTTTTTTAGAAACATTGCATCTGCTCACAACCTAGGAAACCCTTTAGAAACTTTTGGAACTGCCAGAGCTATCAGAACTGAAACCAGAGTTGCGTTTCCAGCTAAGAGGACCCAATACACATGCAATAAAATTAATTCATTCAAAATTCTTTAACTAAGAATATTCTGGGTGTAGAACACTGATCTAAATTGTAGGCAAATTTCAAGTAACTCTGAATCACTTTTTATGGTATTTCTTAAGCACTTACTATGTGCCAGGCACTGTATTAAGCACCAAACTCCTATTAAGGTTTTGCTTAGTATAAAGCCTTACATTAAATCAAGCAATGCTGGCAAAAGGGCAAAGACATTGACTTAAGCAAGGTCCTTGATTTACAGAGGGCTCATAGTTTAAAATATGGGGACAAGGAGGGACAGTGAAAGGAAGAACCAGGGAAATTTGCTAAAGCAAAAAATAATAAAAGCACCAGTTCATTATTGTTGGGCATCTCAGGCTTCAACCTCACTTCTTGTAGGCTTGGTGTGTGTATAAACAGTTTTAACCTTTCTAATGTTCTGATAGTTGAGTGTATGCTTTTTCTACCCCACCCATTCATGACAGGTGTTTCTTCTGATGATGGTAAGGGAATAGTGCCACATTTGCAGGAACATCCCAGTTGCAATGGTGGGGAGTTCCAGGCAACATGGTTGCGGTCTCCCAGGTGGGATGGGCAATCAACTTCATAGTTTGTGCATGTAAAGATGGCTTCTTGCTGCATTCATTATGCACAGTGCTTAGATGTTGTTTCATTTTCATTTAGGGATTTAGGCTAGGATACCTGACAATGCCCAGTTTTGCTTGCTTAAATATCATGGTATTTCATAGTATTTGTTAACATGCACATAGTAAGCACTTGTCTTATGCTGTCAAGTCTTCTCCGACCGATAGCAACACAATGGACGTACTAAGCACTGGGATAGATACAAGCTAATCAGACTGGACATAGTTCATGTCCCACATGGAGCCCATAATCGTAATCCTAACCTCATTGACAGATGAGATAACTCAGGCACAGAGAAGTTAAGTGATTTGGCAAGGTTACCCTGGAGACAAGTGGCAGATCTGGGATTAGAACCCAGGTCATTCTGACTCCCAGGCCTGTGTTTTTTCCACTAGACAACACTGCTTCTCAAGATGAAGTCAATGAAATCCTTGCCCCCAACAGCAGAAACCGGTTCATCGGTGAAAGTCTACAGGGTGCCTACCGACCTACCTTCTGCCCCCTGTTTGTAAAACCCCAGGGAGTTTGAGCAGTGCCCAAGTCCCTTTATGGGTAGTGAAAGAGAAGCCCCTGGGCATATTCACTTTCCAAATACTTGGCTACCCATCAAAGAATACAGGCAAGATTAGTGCCCCTAGGCCAACCTGTGAGGCCTGAGAGAGACAACCAAGGGATCCGACTGATGGCTAAGCATGCTGCTCATGGTGGGAATGGAGGTAGCTTGGATCAAGTTTACCACATTAAGGCGTGACCAGTATTGAGGCTTAAATTTTGGAGAAATTTCCACTTTCCAGAGAAACCACTGAGATTAAAAGGAACCTGGACAATTCATGGGATTCTGGGAGCTGCAGTCTTTATCCTGTTGTACCAGGTTAGCACCAAACTCAAGATGAGGAAAATGAAAATTTACTCCCTTTAAGATAAATTAGAAGACTATTATTGAAGATGAAAATTTTCTATACAGAGTTTTCCCAGGGTAGAAGTTCTGTGGAGAAAATTTGCCAGTAAAATAAAGAAATCACAACTTGGCAACACACCTCATGTGAGATAGTTTCAGACACCAAGTGTGATTGAAATGACCAAGGTAATACTAATCACTGTGGCATTTGCCAAACAATGTAGTAGATATAAGATAATAAGGTAGGACACAGTCCCTGGCTCCCATGGAGTCATAGTTTAAGTAGGAGGGAAAACAGTTATTGAATTTCCACTTTGTAACTAAAGAAATTGAGGCACAGAGAAGTGAAGTGACTTGCCTAGGTCCTACAGCAGGCAAGGGATTGATCAGGATTAGACCTCAGATCCTCTGACTCCCAGACCCATGTTCTTTCCACTAGGCAGTGCTGCCTTGCATGTGGGAATAGACAATCACCTTGATATTATGAGCATGTAAAGCACTCTGCACACAGCAAGTGCTCAGTAAATACGATAGAATGAATGAATGGCTTCTTGCTGCATTCATAATGTACAGTGCTTAGATGAGTTTTCATTTTTCAGGAGTTGACATTTAGCCTTCTACTCTGAAATTCATTGGTTCTATTATTGGTCCAACACACAGTGTCCTTAATAGCAGCATGCATATGAGCATCCTTCAGGTCATGCCATTAGGGATTTGACTGTGATAAGGTGACTGCTTAACATTTGGGTGGTCTGCTATTTCAGTCTCTCATTCAATTAGCAAAATACTGTGTAGGTGAATATAAGTTTTTTTGGCACATTTCCTGAGTCAAGATAGTCCCATATTTTGTTTCTTAAATCTTGTAAGGTTCCCAGCCATATCATTTTCTTACATTTCAGGATCACTGCTTACTGCCTGTCAGTTGGCTGTGACAGTCACTTTGACAAATATTGGCCTTGGTGAATATTTTCATGCATCTTTATAGAATCTTTCTTCATCCTCACTGGTGACAATTGCAGGAAAGTCCAGTGCACAGGTGATAGTAGCAGAGTGCTTCCTTATATTTGAAAGGCATAGGGGTCATTAGATGCACACTAATAGCTCTGGAAAGCTGTGGAAGGTTTAAGACAAGTGATTTTTCAGATGCCGAAATATTTGCTTTTATTCAAAGGAGAGAACACCTACATAAAAGAAGGTGCATTAAGATCCTGTTTTTCTGAGAGTCATCTTTCATAGGAAAATCCTGCCTTATCCAGTACTGTAATATTTTCTTCAAAGAGCCTTTACATGAAACTAGAGTTGTTCTCCTTAATGACGATTGCTGTTCTCATCACCATGGATAAATGGATCCTGAAAATGGATAAAGCAGTTGTCATTTTCTTTGAGAGGGTTAGATTTCTCTTGCTTTTCCTTTTGATCCTGAAAGTTAAGGTCCTCCAGTCATCTTATTCTTGTAACCTTAGTTGAATGAGGCAGCAGTTTTTGAAGACACACTTTCTAACCATTTGGTTCATGGCTGTACATTCAGCTAGTTCAGTGTCATTTTGACTGTCATGAGGCAGTCAACATTAACCAACTAAGGAAATCAGGAATTGTGAGGTGGAAAAGTCAAATAAATGATCTTATTTATGGTCAAATTGGGAAGAGGGAAGAACTATTTTTTCAGTGACACGTATTGATTGGCATTTCCAAATGCATAGTGCAGTGTTCTGCATGCAGAAAGTAGTAAAATTTTGCATGACAGTGAAGTCCTGCAAATTGCACCTTAGGTGAAATGTTGTAAGTCAGAACCAGTTTCTTTGTATGAAAAGTATGGCAAACGGGATTTGTTTCTGAATGAAGGTCCGTTGGCCTGTCTTGACCAAAATCATCCAGAATTATATATCAATCAATTATAGGTTAGTAATCTAGATACATTGACATATTCATATTGAGTCATAGAGGTTCATTGTAAATAAAATGGACATATCAACTTTACCTGGCAACTTCACTAGCTGATCAGTCAATCCCCTATTCCCCACCTCCCCTTTACCTCTCTGGCTCCACCTATTACTGCTCATTAAACTTTTCTTTTGCAGATTGGGACCATGAAAGCAAATGGCTAAACAGATACTGGAAATATGTCTTTGTTGCAGACAATGGGACATTAAAAGCCTGTCCCCCAAGTATACCCCTGGGACAATCTTGATACAATCCACTGTATTTTTCAAGTGTCTAAGTGTATTTTGTCTTTTTGTTTGTAGGTGTTCCCATGGCAGTTCTCAGGTTCCCTGTAGTTTTTGTTAAGGGGCTGAATAAAAAAAAATGCTGCAAATTGTAAAAAACCATTTCAAACTATATTTAAACAGTTTCTACCTTCTTTGTAAACATGTCGTGTTCTGTGAGGTTAGAATGTCAGGCTAGTAACAATAATTATCGTATTTCTAAATTTGTTTTACATTACTTTTTTCCCTTTTGAAAATATATAAGATGTCAATTTAAGGGCTTCCATTATTAATTTATATTGGTTCTAGTTGCTAGTTTCTCCCAAGCATGTGGTACAGTGTTCTGCACACAATAAGCAGTCAATAAATACCATTGATTGATTTATGCTGGGTTGAAACCTTTGTTATTCATAGGTTTGAACAAAAGAAATTCCTTTTCAGTCTCATGTTGATTCTTTTCAGATGAGGTTTGGGTATCTATATTTATACTTCTCAGTATGCAATTCTAAAATCCTTCTGAAGGAACTTTTTTTAAGGTTACTCTCATGCTTTTCATCATGAAAATTTGCACTGTGTTACTGTAAACAGTTTATAACAAATCAACCCTATTGTCTGTTGCTTCATAACTAAATTTAGCAAAATACAGGCATACCGTCTTGTAAAATGGTTGCTGTAATGTAACATCATTCATTTTGCTATAGCAGGAAAAAAATAGAATTTAGTCTTCAAGAAAAGGACTAGGAGATTCTTGAATTAACTATTCAGTGACAGACTGAGAAGAATAGATATTTAATTTTAGTAGACATTTAATTTTATACTAATGTTTAATTAAAAACCCAGTAAAGTGATTTCATTTTATTTTAATTTCAGGTATGAACTCTTACATAAAATAAACCTGCGTGGAATCATACATTTTAATAGTGTGATCATTACTCTTGTAATTCAAAGGAAAATAATTAATAAGAGCCTAATTTTCATAAATAGAATAAATATATAATTCTTAGATTTGGGAATACAATTTCCTCCATGGCAGTTATTTCAAGGACACCACTCAATTCTTTCTGGGAACAACTTATCAAAGAACAGTATTTTTATTCAGTGTCTTCCAGCATATGGAAATTGTGCTCTTAAGCTTATCTTTTATTCTTTTGGACAACACAGATGCTCATCATGACATATCTTATTTGAAAACTGTGATATTTTCTCAAAATATTGTGAAGGTGATAAAGGCTCATGAACCCATTGGCTGACTAACTTTATCGATAAAAAGTAGAAGACTAGTATATCCTACACAAGAGAAAGCTAACCTGTTTCAACTTCTTTTGTTTGATTTATTTATTCCAGAGCATTGAATAAAGCTTTGGGAAAAATTCCTCTTCCCAGAGCTTTTTTTTTTTTTCACAGATCATCCTCTCCAAAAGAATGAATAAACAAATGTGTCTTGTTATTTTCAGTTTTTTTTTTTTTAAAACCTCAAAACCAAACAAAAATGAAACAAAACAAAAACAAAATGAAGAAAAAAAACAATACATATCTTGGTTAAAGCAGGTTGAGGGATTAGAGACCATTCTTCTGGTAACATGAGCCATTTGGGTTCACTGAGTTGCACTATTGAAAAGACTTGTGTGGGCACAACCTCAGAAATAGTAACAATAATAATAATGACTTTTTAAAGCATTTAATCTCTTTGTGGGTAGGATGTGTTTACCACTCTGTTATATGGTACTCTCCCAAGCACTTACTATGGTGCTCTGCACATAGTAAGTGCTCAATGCGTACAGTTGATTGATTGATAGATATACCAATCACTGTATATCATAATCATATGTAATCATAATCAGTTTGAGCACAGTCCCTGTCTCACATGGTGCTCACAGTGTAAGTAGAGGCTAGAACATTTATTTAAACCCCATTTTACAGATGAATAAACTGAAGCACAAAGAATTAAGGGACTTGACCAAGGTCAAACAGCAGGTATAGAGTACAGCCAATAAGAACTCAGGTCATCTGACTCTGTGCTCTTTCCACTAAGCAACATCAATTCTCAGAATTGTTGAGCCCTAGACTGTGTGCTTTTCTTAACATAAAGGTTGACGAAAGTGCAACTGTAAGAAGACTGGGTGTATAGTAAAATGCGGAAAGCTTACAAGATATGGGACCCAGAGCATATAACAGAACTATTGTTGATTTATTAGTGAAGACATTGGACTTGTAAAGCAGTATGGCTTAGTGGATAGAGTATGGGCTTGGGAGTCAGAAGGACCTGGATTCTAATCCATGCTCTGCCACTTGTCTGATGTGTTACTTTAGCAAGTTACTTAACTTCTCTGGACCTCAGTTACCTCATTTGTACAATGGAAATTAAGAGTGTGACGCCTTGTGGGAAAGGGACTGTGTACAACCTTTCTAACATGTACCTACTCCAGTGTTACCTACTGGTAACACCATTAAGGTTCAGGGTCTTGAAATGTCTCTCATACAACTGTTGCATTCTGATCAATTATTACAAGTAGTCAAGTTTTATGAGATAAATGAAATGCATTTTATTAGCCAGACCCAATCAATTTATTGGATGGGATAGGGGAGACATACCATTACCAAGAGCAAAGCCTAAAACAGAACCCTTCACTCTTGCATGTCTAAAGTGGTTAAAGGGTTCCTAATTGGAGAATAGGAGTAATGAGTATAGAGATGAGGAGGACACGGTAAGAAGTATTGGATAATAAAGAGAATGAATTGCAAGTCAGGTTAATGGACGAATTGGGAAAAAGAGTAGTAATAGTAGTAATTATAGTGTTAAGTGCATACTTTGCCTAGAGCATCGTACAAAATACACAGGTGGAAATTAAACATGGTCTCTGTCCCTCATGAGACTCACAATCTAAAAGTCCAAGCAGAGAGAAAGGATTGGAGACAGAGTCACAAGAGTGATGAAACATTAAAACACAATACAAGCAAATAGACAAAATTGGCTCAAAATCTAGTTAGTGATGGAGGAGTCTGAGAGCATGTAGGAGCAAGCCAGGAGCAGGGACCTTCAGTGGGGGCAGTAAATGCGAGCAAATACCATAATGCTTTTCTTGGAGGCAAAAAAGCATGCAGGAGAAGCTTTTATTCCTAACCCACTGTGCACGGAGCATGTGGAGAGCAGGGGCCCTTGGTGGTTGAAGGGAAAGACTTTGGTTACCATCGTGCTTTTCTTGGCAGTAATGGAAGAGTGAGGAACAATGAGACAGAGTGGAGCAGAAGAAAATGCAAAGGGATGAATCGAAGGACAATGGGAAAAGGAGTGAAGGAGTGAAATAGAGAAAGAGTATAAGATCAGGAGAGGATGGAGAAAGGAGGAAGAGGAGGAAGAAAGGAGGAAGAAGGGAAGAAGAAAGTGTCAGGAGAGAAGGGATAAAGGGCTGGCAAAGAAGAAGGGGGAGAAAGGGAAAATAGTTCATTGTGTGGAACAAAGGGTTTTGGCATGTTAAAGCTGTGGGGTGGGGGTAAAGAATAAAAAGGAATGCATAGAAGGATAAGATGAATATAAGGATAAAGAGAGGAAAGATTTTACTCTTTTTGCTCATCTTACATGCCTTTCAATTCACTTAAATTCTTCCGTCTTCCTTTGGGAGTCCCCACCCCTGATGGCTCTCAGACTCAGCCCTGATTATTGCCCCATATATTCAAAAGGTATATTGATGGCTACAAATACTTCTTGCGCAATTCAGCTGTTTTCTGCAGTAAGCCAGTTGAGGAGGGAGGAAGGTATGGGCTCACTTCAAGATATGACTCCAGCCATATGGTGTGTGCATGAACTCTTTCAATCAGTTAATTAATGGGAAACAGCATAACCTAGTGGAAAAAGCGGGGGCCTGGAGATCAGAGATCTGGGTTCTAATTCCGGTTCTGCCACTTGAGTGCTGTGTGACCTTGGACAATCACTTCTTTGTGCGTCAATAACCTCATTTGTAAAATGGGAATTAAGACTGGGAGCCCCATAGGGGATTAGACTGTGTCCAATCTGATGATCTTGTACAGTGCCTGGCACATAGTAAGCATTTACAAATAAATAATACTATTAAAATAAAAAAGTGATATTTACTGAACATTTATTGTGTCCAGAGCTTTTTTCTAAGCCCCTCAAGAGAGGAAGAGCAGTAAAGAATGTAGGGCCTTTCCCTCTAGGAATTTACCTTATAATTGGGGAGACAGGTACAAAATTACTTAGTTTAGAGAAAAAATAAAATATAAATATGGATGCGAGTGAAACAGTTTTTAGTACAGTATATATGTGTACAGTATATATGTGACATATATGAATATATGTCAGTGTGTACATAAGTGCTATGGGTCACTGTGTATATGTGCTGAGTATGTTTGTGTGAGTATGTATGTCTTGAGGAGAAGAAAGTCAGTCAGGGAAATAAAAGGATGGGGGATTTCAGAGGGACTTTGGAGATAGGGAAGGCTGTGGTTGATCTATCTTCTCATTCTACGTTACTTTCTCCTCTGTTGTAGGAGTGAGGGCCATGTGCATGTCAGTGCCATTTTTGAATGTCACTGACCTTTGGTATATTTTCATATCTGGTATCATGCCGAAAACCGAACCTGGAAGTTACTGGATTCAAAAAGGAAATCCTTCCTCTCAAAATTCCTAAACCAAAGAGAAAAGCAGACTGCTAAAGATAACTCTGCTGGCATCTGGAATGATTATGATTGGACAGTACTGATGAAAGTAATAGTATTATCTGATGTCAAACTAAGGGTCCTTAGATTGCTTGTGTATTCGTGTTCACAGATCATGCCCCTGATGGAGAGAAGTCAGATTTTTTAGCAGTCTTTGTTAGTGTGGCTAATTAAATTAATCCACAGAAAGATCTTGACTGTGTGAATTGTGTTCAAAGAAATGACTCCTATATTTGCTGTTTCTAAGATGACAAATTTTATGAAAAAGAAAATGGATATGAAGGCTTTACTTCTTGAGTTTAATGTAAACTATAACTTTTATTATTTATTTGCTAGTGTAGTTTAGCTAATGGAATTTATTATATGGATTTTTATGATATATATATATATATATGCACTAAATTTGATGTATGGTATTTTAAAATGACTTTATCTGAACTTGCAAATAATAGTAAACAGAGTGAGCTCACAAATGGATACTGATTTGTATTTTAATATAAAAATAAATATTGACATTTATGCATATTTGTAAGCATAGCTTGTTTATAAAGATACTTATTAGATATCAAACTCATTTGCTTGCACATTTTAATCTCTACTAGTCAGAGGAACATGCTTATGATAGTAGTGAGATGCCTAAAATGGTAAAAGTAGGAATATTTACTATGAAATATGTGGCAGAAATTAGAAAGATAAAGTTAAAAATACTCCTATGACTCTGATATGCATTTGGCTTTGAATATGAGACTCCATTCTTGAGTATAAATGTCTTTAAGAATAACTTGGACACATTTTCCATGAAAAAGTCAGTGGTGCATCTTTTTGGATCCCCTGCCAATCAGATAAAATACCTTGGACTGTTTTGTCTCCAGATTATAAGTTTGTCTTTAGACTGTGAACTCACCTCTAGGCTAAGCTCACTGAAGACAATGAATCCATCTACCAATGCTTTTGTATTGTGCTCTCCCAAGTGTAAGTAGAGTGCTTTGCACACAGAAATGCTCAGTAATTACCGTTGATTGATTCACTGATTATGACCTCCAGAAAATGTGCTTAAGCTGTTTTTGAAGTAGTTATGATGGCTTGTATTGAGTCTTCCCTGGTGCCCTTGTGCCCAGTAGAATGCATTGTGCAGTGACTGGTGGGAAGAACAGGTGCAGTCTTTAGTCTCTGAGACCTCAACTGCAGGAGAAACCACTCTAAGCCATTAATCAGTATATGATACTCACTTTGGCTTAGTAAGGGGGATTCTTTACCACTTTATTGTGAAAACTAAGACAAAATGAAAAAAACACCAAATAACAACAACAGCAACAAAAGCAACTCCTTTGCTCAAACACCTTCAAGTATCACCTATATGCTGATGGCACCCAAATCTATATTTCCAGCCCTGATTTCTCTACCTCTCTCCTTTCTCTCATTTCCTCCTGCCTTCAAGACTTCTATACTTGGATGCCCTCCTGTCACTTCAAATTTAATATGTCTAAAACTGAACTTTTTATCTTCCTACTCGAACCCTGTCCTCCTGCTCACTTTCCCGTCACTGTTGATGACCACCATCCTTCCTGTCTCACAAGCCAATAACCTTTTGCATTATCCTTGAATCCTCTCCCTTGTTTAACCCGCATTTTCAAGCCATCACTAAATCCTGTCAGTTCTACCTTCATAACATCGTCAGAATCTTCCCCTTCCACTCCATCCAAACTGCTATTACATTAATGTAAGCACTAATCCTATGCTGCTGTGATTTTTGTATCAACTTCCTTGCTAATTTCCTTGCCTCCTGTCTCTCCCCACTCTAGGCCATATTCCATTCTGCTGACTAGATCATTTTCCTTCAAAAATGTTCAGACCATGTTTCCCCACTCTCCAAGGCTCAGTGGAGAGAGCATGGGATTGGAAGTCCGAGGTCACGGGTTCGAATCCAGGCTCTGCCACTTAGCTGTGTGACTGTGGGCAAGTCACTTAACTTCTCTGTGCCTCAGTTACCTCATCTGTAAAATGGGGATTAAGCCTGTGAGCCTCATGTGGGACAACCTAATTACCTTGTATACCCCAGTGCTTAGAACAGTGCTCTGCACATAGTAAGTGCTTAATAAATACCAACATTATCATTATTATTATTATTATTCAGTGTTTCCCCATCTGCCTCCATCCACATCAAACAAAAACTCCTCATTATTAGCTTTAAAGCACTTAGCCACCTTGCCCCCGCCCCCCCCGACCTCACCTCACTACTCGCCTACTACAAACCAGCCCACACACTTTGTTCCTCTAATGTTAACCTTCTCACTCTACCTCGATCTCATCCATCTCACTGCCAACCTCTCGCCCACATCCTATCTCTAGCTTGGAACTCCCTGCCTTCTCACTTCAGAGAGATAATTGCTCTCCCCCAACTTGAAAGCCTCAACTTCAAAACACATCTCCTCCAAGAAGCCTTCCCTAATTAAGCCCTCCTCTCCTCTGCTCCCACTCCCTCTGAATTGCCCTGACTTGCTCCCTTCATTCATCCTCTCTCCCATCCCCACAGCACATATATCTGTAATTTATTAATTAATTTATTTATATAAATGTCAGTCACACCCTCTGGACTGTGAGCTCATTGTGGGCAGGAAATGTGTCTGTTTGTTGTTATATTGTACTCTCTCAAGTGCTTAGTACACTAAGTGCTCAATAAATACAGTTGAATAAATGAATGAAGGGGCAAACCACAATTGCTTTCTTCACAACTAGACAGACCGGAGTCAGAAAATAGCAGGTGTATCAGAGCAGGGCATTTGCAGTCAAGAACGGTTAATCAGGGGGGCAGATTAGAGGCATCAGAATTCATTTCTAGGCAGATTTAAAGGCCTGATTCCAGCATTTTTCTGACAGCAAAACCGTTCTCCTGTCAGATTCTGCTTTGAGGAGGAAAGACTTCTCTGTAACAAGGTTTACGCAGATCCTGTTTCTGTTAACTATCCTTCAGCGGGCTGTTGAACCTCAACCAGAGATTTTATACTCTTTTATAAAACATTGTATGGGATATAAACATTTTGTTTCATTATTAGGAGAGGTATTACAATATTAGAGCATTATTATTAGTTGGCTAGCATTTTATTTCCATTTTGCAAAGTATTTTGCAACAGTTTTAATTAGCTGTATTTCTAATACTGTTACATCCAGAAAGATATGAGTATCCTACTAGTGACCTAAAGGACACGACCACAGATCTGAAATGGATTATCTCGTGGTCTGTGATTGTGGAAAAATTACTTCCTTCTCTGTGAACAGTAATCCTGCACTACTGCTTAAGCTGTTAAGAAGTATGCTTATTACAGAGTAATTAGGAGGGTCTTCAAACTACTCTACTCAGTGCAGTGTGAAATTTAATTATAATTCATTTTATTTTACAGTATTTTGAAGTTTTCAAAATTCAGCTAAGTGGGTTAGGTATAATGAGATGTTGTAAACTCCCCAAATAACTGCTACGTTCAAATTTGGCTCTATGTAGCTGATCTTAGCCATTTTTCATAACCAGCCATTCTTTAATTCACTGCTGCCCAACAGGCACATAAATGAGGCAACAGGAAATGTGGCTTAGTAAAGTGGCCTAGTACAGAGCACTTCCCACAGTGAGCGCTCAAAGATGTCATTAATTGCTTTAACTAAATGGCAGTGTGGTCTAGTGGAAAGAACGTGGGGCTGGAAGTCAGAAAACTTAAGAGTAGTCCCCAGCTTTGCCACTTGCCTGCTGTCTGACCTAGTATAAATCACTTAACATTCTCTGTGTCCCAGTTTCTTCAAATGTAAAATGAGAATAAAACAGTTCTTCCCTTTTAGACTATGTGTCCATTGTGGGGCAGGCACTGTGTCCAGCCTCATTATTTTATATCTAACCTAGCACTTTGTATGGCGTTGGGTACACAGTAAGCACTCAATATCTCTGAACAAGTCAAAAGTAGATGCACTTTTAGGTACACTGGTGATGTCTGTCATCAAGAACCCCACATAAGCCTCGACCTAAGCTTTCTAGGCAGAAAACCTGGGCAAAAGAATTGATTTCAAGTATTGGTGTTTCTGCAGCATCACTCACTCTCTCCTCCCTGCCAAACATGTTCCCAGTGGGGCATGGAGTAAAATGAGCATATAGGCACATTAAGCTCATACTAGAATTAGATTTATAGATTCTGTAGATATAAAATTGTCTAAAGAAAAATGTAATGCCATATCATTGGGAATGAATTTCAATATTCTAAACATAATTTGTGCAAGTTGATTTTTCTTCTTATTAAATTTTTCTCTAAAACCCTTGACTAAGGTTCTTGGAAAAGATCTTGCTTCTAAACATTACCTATTAGCAATATTAAACTCGGATGACCTTATTTTAATTACAGTTTACAAAGGGAAGCAAGATGGTTTAACTGCTGAAGAAAACAAAGCATTTTCTAGAGATGTCTTTTGTTCTTTAGTTTTGTTTTGTTTAGTTTTGTTTCAAGTTATTGCTATATTTAATTTTTCTGTATTTAGGAATTGATAGAGAGAAGATACATAATTTTCAAAATAATAAAGTACTATGGAAATCATTTAATGAAACAAAAATATATATACATAAATATTGTGTATTTGCCTCTTCACAACATGAAAATGACATTTCTGATATCAAGGTGCTCTAATGTGATTAAATAGTTCCTTTTATATCTAATGCATATAAGCACGTCAAAATAATTCCAAATATATAATGTTAGCAGTCTATAAGTTTTGTGTTATTTGGTGTGGTAAAATTGGAAAGAGAAAAAAGCCTAAAATGCATCCAGAAAAGCTTTTGATTGAAATAATGCTATTACAACTTAAATTTGGTTTCAGTCGTCATTATAAAGAAACAGAATAGCTCAGCTAGATTTCATTTGAATGGTGAATAATCTCCTTAATTTTCACATTAATTCCTTTAATATTTACATACTTTCCTCCTGTTCATCTGCCTACTCTAGTCCTACCATATGCATTACACGGCCAAATTTCCAGGGGACTTTAAACCAGAAAGAAGACAGAAACCCTGAAGATAGAACAGAGAGGAGGAAGTAGAGAGAGATTATGAAGAATGGAAAGAGAGTCCAGGGTTGACAGAGTCTTCTAAATTTTTGGAAAATAATTGCCTATGTAGAAAATTCTCAACAGTGCTCCTAACCATGATGTTGCCAAGACTGAGAAAATCTGGCCCTGTGCTAGAAGGAATATCCCACCACCTTGACCATCGCTTTTTAATAACCTAATCCCAGTCATGATTATTAGGTAGGAATTAGTCTGATCCCTGTATGACAAATGAACTATTGATGGGGAAAAATCAGGGAATTGGAGCTGATAATCTGGTAGATGGGGGCAAAGCAGAATATCTCCATAGAAAGACTACCCTGCCCCCAAAATATCAGTCACATAGTACAGTTCTGGGAGAGAGAAGTAGGTGCAAATGAAGAGGAGCCTCCCATGCTTCTTGATTTAATGCATATATGTCCTAGTTGAATGTTAAATTGGCCACTGATTTGGGCAGTTTCAAACTACTCGATCTACATTACTGATGTTACTGTCCCTCATATTTCAATTTCACTGGTTACCCTTCCTCAGTTATCTAAATAACATATCAAATCTTAATAATGGCTAATGCTGAAAACCTTTTAGCCCATCAAAGCCTTCAGAGCTTCCAGAAAACTTTGTCCAATTAAGTATTTCTTGTTGAAAAAAAAAAAGCAGTTGCAGTTCAACTTTTCATTGAAAACAAATTTCTAGGAAAAACTATCATGGAACACCAAGATCCAGTGATTCGTATAAGCATTTTTTGTTTCTGTGATCACAGAACATAACTCATTTTTCTCTTTTTTTGTATTTATTACTCAAATTTGGTAGTGTATCAACACATTTTACTTTTAATATGAGATAAGAATTATAATATTGGTTCTAAGAATTAGGGTGTAAATCTTGTCTTATGCTATCGAGTCATTGGCGATCCATAGTGAAATCATGGACACACTTCCCCTAGAACGCCCCATCTCCATCTGTAATTGTTCTAGTAGTGTAGCCATAGAGTTTATGTATGTTTAAAATAATGATTTAAAAGTTAACCGTTTCTTCTTGAGATTGTATACCTTATAAAATTAGATTTTGGGAAGGAGAGTATGGCAATCTAAAATCGTTAACATTAAATTTGAATTACTGTGTAGCAATTTAAGAAGTCTTATAGCCTTATCCATTTACAATTCTTATAAAGTCAGAATTTTGAGCATGTTGAAGGAATCCTCTGTGGAAAATGATAGACGAGGCTCGTCCTCTTATTTTTGAGGACTGGAAATCGACACAGGGAATGGATTGTGGGCAGGGAATGTGTCTGTTATTAGATTGTACTCTCCCAAGCGTTTAGTGCAGTGCTCTGAATGCAGTAATCATTCAATAAATATGATTGATTGATTAATTGATAGCAGTGGGTAGTGTAGCCTGAACACTCTCTTCACTTTCTTCCCTTCCTGCTATGCCCCTGATGATGACTAGAAGGCATCAAACAAGTGGGCCATCAGGACTGCAGCACATTGGGAGGCACATGCAAGATTTCCATTAGCAGAACCCATTTCCAATCTGACTGACTGCGGCTTTGTGCCGTAGCTCTTTTCTAGGCCTGTCAGCCACCAGCAACTCTGATCTTTGCCATGCACATTTGCCAGCTATTATTTAAGATTTCTCCTGAGCCTGTTTATCCTGCATGAAATCCTATCTGATTCTTTATTTGAAAACCACCCCAGATGACATAGCCCCAGCAGACATTGCTGCACTCTCTTCTTTGAAATGGTTAGGAAATGGTATTGTGCAGGTATCAGTATTAGAGTTAATAGTCTCAAGTACTGGGTGTAGTGCACTGCACTAGGAGTTGGAAAACTGTACGTTTATAGACATATACATAGAAATAAATAAAAGCATTATTTAATGGGTGCAGATGTTATGGAATTTCTGTTACTGCCTTCCCACCTCCATCCTTTCATGTTGATGGTATCCAACACTCTGTAAAGTATTATCTGTGTAAGCTCAAGTTATTTGACCAAATACCGTAAACTAGACATGGTTCTTATAGTAGTTGCAGATTGAGATCATTATTCTATATAAGTTAAAAAGCAGTACAGGGAAGGCTAGAGGGGACAGTAAAGATGATGCTTGTATTATTTTGAAGCTACCTAATAATTTTTTCTTTAAAAAAATGTTTGAGTAAAAAACTCTATCCTTTGGTCTTTCAGTTTTAGTCCCCTGTTCATTTAGAGTTTCTAGGACATTATTGCCCTGGAACTTCTCATTGGCCATAGTTGGAATATTTTTCAACCTTCACCACAGATACCTACCAAACTAATATCTCTCGAGAGCCTACCCAGTTCATGTTCCGTGGAACCCTTCAACTGCATGTGATAATTCTGATAGTTCTTGTCCAACCCCTTCCTTTCAACTTAGTTGCAAACATAGAATGTATGAGATCATTTATTAAAACCTGATTTCAAATTACTCATCAACATGTTCTTACTGTTAGGGTTCAACTTATAGCCTCATTTTTCTAACAATGACTTGGACAGAGTAGACAAAATAGCATTTATGGGAACAATTCAGTATAGCAGATTCTTTTGTTTGTTGGATTGTACGTTTCAAAATTCAGGAGACCATGACTCACAAAAAGTTTTACTTGGTATTGGGTACTAAACTTCCTCTTACTGGGAATTTAAGCAAACCCTGAGAAGCTTGTATTTTTCCACTTTGCAGTTAAAGTCTCTGAAATTTGAAATCAGTGTAATATGCAAATGAAAAATGTCAGAAGAAACAATTGTTAGTGCAAAGGGGTCCAAATGATGAAAATAATCATAATAATCATAATGAACAGTCCTCATTTCCTTCCATTCTATTTTTCACATCTCCCATGGACAATGAAATAGGGGAAGGGGGTAAAAAGGCCTAATATTTTAAAATTAGTTATTTATGAAATACTGTGCAGATCTTTTCCTTCATTAAGTGTCTCTGTGTTACTTATACACTTTGTTGGATAATCTTGTAAAACCTGTAGTTTCTCCAAAGTGCAATGGATTGATTTGAAGAGAATTAGCAAACAAGAGAACCTTTGTCACTAGGTCAGCTGCAGGGAGAAATGGCATGTATGAATGTACAGTAGTCTCTGTGAAAGATCTAGTCTCTTTCTCCCCAAAAGCTCCTAATTGAAGATACAAGGAGAGTTCAGTCTTTTTTGGCAACTTTCCAAATCAGTCTGTATGCCATAAAAAGTACTGGTTCTATAATTTGTTCACTTGCAAGGTCACAAATACTTAAGACATGACGTGCATTCCCCCTTTTAAACATTCGAACTCCCCATATATTTTAGAAGTGTTTGCCTTCCAGAATTTTGTATTTTATTGTTTGGATGCAATTTCTGAACTTGAGATGTGTCTACTAATGAGGATGAAAATCAAGTATAACACTCATATTGAACCATATGTGTAGATCTTGCCTTGAATAATGGCAGAATTAGAAGGAAAGTCTGAGGAAAGATCACTCTAAACTGTTTTCTTTCATTCAAGCACAACTTGGTTTATGTCCTTAAATAGTATTTCAGCAATGAGGATGTCAGGATCCTGGCAGATGATGTATTTATGATTAGAAATGAGTATTATTAAATAATTCACTTTTTTAATATGCCAAATTAGGTCACTTTTTCCCCTCCTCCACAAATATCCAATCTTAATATCTAACTAATGAAACAACATAAGCAGTGTCATCCATCAGTTACTAACAGAGAATGCCAGTTATGACAGCCTCATTGTTTACTTTAGCAGGTAATTTGTGGACTGGAATCATTTAATTGTTCTGAGTACATAATTACATGCCAGGATTTTCCGATTTAATTAAAATGTACAAATCTGAAGATTAAGGGAATTTTTGAATTATTAATCATTTCTCCACTAGGAAATCTTGTTGCTCTGCAGGAGATTTGTCCAATGTACAACTATACGTATTTTTTTCCTTCTCTTTCACAGACAGACAATTTTCCCGCAGAGCCCAATTACATGGGCAGCAGGCAGCAGTTTGTTCAAAGGTAAGGCCTATTAAATAACTTTCTCAGCTTCCCCATTTGCATTCGTGTCAAAATTGCTTTGCTAGTATTACAGTTCAGATTGAAGGCAATAAAGAAACCACTCTCTTTTCTTTTTTGTCTCATATGTATTTCAGTAGCTCCACATTCAAGGACCCAGAAAGGGCTAGTTTGAGGGACAGCGGACATGGGGACAGCGATCAGGCTGACAGTGACCAAGACACTAACAAAGGCTCCTGCTGTGACATGTCTGTTAGGGAGGCGCTCAAGATGAAAACTGCTTCAACTAAAAGCCAACCACTCGAACAAGGTGAGTCAAATCTCCAGTTCCTACAAGTGTAAGGCATGATTAAAGACTTATAAGTATTGCAGTTGCAGTGGCTAGCAATTGTAAAGCCATTGGTGGTATATCGAAGGAAATAGCAAATCTTGCAGATGTTCCTGAACAGTACCCACTGCTCCATGCCTCTCTAAATAACATTATGAAGCTAAACAGTAGTAATCATACTCATTTATCTTCTTAGGGAGTATGTCTTCCAAATAAGCACTTTTCCTAAATAATCAGTTTTACCTTATCTCCAATGAGCATTTCTAGACGTGTGTCATATGTTGTCTTTATGTCAGCATATTTATAGAATATCCTAATTAAATAGTTTTGAAATCAAGACTTTTTTTAGTATTGTTGACCCTAACACTGCAGGAATCCAGCATTGCATCCTCAAGACCTTCAGAGGGGAGAGCACCTGTTCTAGCTGGAATACTTGGTTAGTGCTCCTATTCTGCTGTGCAGTTTCTTAATTGTGACTCTGAGTGTGCAGTGTCAGGATGATGTGTGGAATCACAGGAATGACTTCCGTGCCCAGTGCTGAATCACCACCAGAATAGTCCAGCCAACTGTCCCCTGAACGATCCCAAGTGCCAGTGGGGAGATACCTGCAACAGATACTTCCTCATGTTCCTGTCCATGGCACAGTGGAGACATATGGTTCTCCACTTGTGAAGGGCTGTGTCCCATCCTTTGTCAGAAATACCATAAATACCTTGTTTTCCCTTCTTCCAAGATAAGAAAGTTCAGCTGAAATCAGAGGAATACAGGACTTATTTAGCGATGAGGAGGAATAATTGCAAGAGATTTTGGCTGCATTGTTCAATGTATGTTGTGGACATCGGCTTAAATGTTAATATTAGGAAGGCCAAGCATTGATTTAGCCTGATATTCAGCACAGTAATTTCATTTATATACAAAGAAGAACAAATGTTTACAACTTCCATAAAATATTGATTAATACCCTAGCATTGTTTTATAAGCAGACCTTATGAAAATTGAGCATGATCCTTTTTCTAAAGAATGTCTCTAGAGGGGACTCTACTTATTTTGATAACTTCTACTTTAAAGAAACTTTGCATTTCCTTATTAGTCCAGCCAAACAGAATTCAGAGAGCACTATGGGGATTAGTTGGCCACTTGAATATTTTTAGACATATGAAAAGGTAAGATTATGTTAATTTGATTGTGGATTTGTGAAGCTGGTAGTGGCAAAAATATGTAATAAAATGGGTCTCATGGTGTTTAAGAATGTTTAAAAATTGATTAATTAATCTTAATGAGAGGCTATATTTATAATTAAGTAGAAATTAATAATGAACCATTTTATTAATTACTGATTAATTTGGAACTGTATTTTTCCCTACAGTACAGTCTGATCTGAAGCATATTCATCAGCAAATACATGCTCTAGTTCATTTTTCTGATCATGTTGAGATTGCAGTATAATTTTTGCTGCGTAGAGCATTTAACATGCTGTAGTGTAATTATTCCATAAGTATTTGAGACTTGACCTCCCATAAGGCCTTTTTTTGAAAGTAATAAATTCCAGAATGATTACATTTTTATGACCTTTTACCATGGTAACTATGTGCTTATATTTGGACATTGATCTTTATAAAGGTGCAGATTTCAACCTTGTTTTATTTTTAAAAAGCTATTTGAACACTGATCAAAGTTTTTTAGTTCTTGCACAGGTAACTAAGAACAACATCTGCAGATGTTTATATGGAAAACGATCCCAGGGACTGAAGTAGGTTATGGGTTGGGCCACGTGAAATGATTGGATTTTTGTAAAAGATTAAATTGGTAGAATTTGAACATATGTGCACAGACTGAATCAAGACGGGATATATTTTCCAGTAAACAATGAAAAAAAATAACTAGCAAGCAGATTCTGGTTTTAAAGCTTATATTTGTAAAATTGCATAGAGTTAGTCAAAGGTTTGCATTCGTCATCACATCTGGTTGAGGAGCCTATTCATCACAAAGCAACTCATGCAAACAGTTCACGTTAATTCTTCTCCAAACATAAATTGAACTGTAGCTATAAAGAGATGGACAAGCAAAAAATACACTATGAGGGTGGAAAAGGAAAGTATGTAATTTTGAGCTAGAAAACTAAAAAACTGCCTCTCAAATTATGCTGCAAAGAATCAGTCAGAAAATCAATAGTATTTATTGAGCTTCTGTGTACAAAGTGCTGTACTAAACTCGTGAGTACATACCTGATTCCTGCCTGCCCTCAAGGAGTTTTCAATTGAAGAAATAATAATAGCCATCATTTTTGGTGATCTTGACAAACAATTACTGGTGACTGGACAGATAGCTGAGCACTTTATCCCAGCTAAGGCTGAAATATATGTCACATTTATTCATTTAAAAACATTTCCTTACAGGCAAGAAATGTGTCTTGTGTTTCTGTTCTACTTTGTAGTACTTAATAATAATCATAATAAGATATATTGCAATGTGTCAAGCACTGTTCTAAGCACTGGGGTAGATACAAATTAATCGGATCAGACCCAGATCGGGCCACAGCACTTATGTACATCACAGCAGTTATGATATACATACCTGTAATTTATTAATTTATATTTATATTAATGTCTCTCTCCCCCCTCTAGCCTGTAAACTCACTGTAGGCAGGGAATGTATCTATTTATTGTTATACTGTACTCTCCCAAGCACTTAGTACAGTGCTTTGCACACAGTAAGTGCTCAATAAATACAATTGAATGAATGAATTCATGAGAGTAGGAAGGAGAACAGGTATTGAATCCCCATTTTATAGTTAAGAAAACAGGCACAGAAAAGTGAAGTGACTTGCCCAAGGTCACACAGCCAGCAAGTGGCAGAGCTGGAATTAGAACCATACTCTTTCATCTAGGCTGTACTGCTTCCCAGTACCATGCATCGCATTCACAAGGCACTCAGGAAATACCACTACTTTAAAGGTTATTATAGAGGCCTACCTACAAGTGTTGTGTCAAATTTAATGAATAGAGTAGAAGAAAATGTGTTTTGGGGTTCCTTAGACTTGGTTGCTGATGGAAAATATATGTGGAATGTAGGGTGGAGATAGCATACCAAGTAAATATGTTATTGAAGGAAAATTGAATCTGAAGGAAAAATGTATAAATGATTTGTTTCATTGTGCCAATATATGAGAAAAATCAGAAAACCAGTGAAAGATCTTTTATTAAAACTAGAAAAGTGACCTCTATAGCAAGTGTTACTTATACACTTTACTCTGTCCAAATCTTCCCTGACCTTTTGCCTACCTTAGATACTGGGGACCATTCTCTTCTCCTGGAATCATTATCTAACCTTGTCTTCTCCTACACTGCTCTCCTCTGCCTCTCTACTGATCTTTTTTAGTCCCTTTTACTGACTCTTGCTTTGTTTCCCACCTCCTGTCCGGGGGGTTGGTTCTTTAAGACTCAAGGCTGAGTCCCTGTCTATTTTCACACCCTTGGAGAACTCATCCAACTCTGATGTCTTCAAGTACCATTTCTGTATGGACGACTACAAAATGTAGCTCACTAGCCCTGACCTCTCTTTTTCTGTAGTCTCTCACAGATGTCTACCTCCAGGTCTTCTCAATTTGGATATCCTGCCAGCATCTCATGCTTAACATATCCTCATCTTCCCTTCTAAGTCTTTTCCTTCAGCTAACTCTCCCATTGCCTTTGACAACATCACTGTCCTTTCCATTTCTGAAGCTTGCAATTTTGGCATTATATCCTTGACTCCCTCTCTTTCAATACTCATATTTAGTCTGTCACAAAATCCTGTTGCCTCATCTTCCACATTTCCAAAATCTGCCACACCCTCTTCTACTGAACAACTAACCCAGGCACTTTCCAGCTTGAATACACAGTAGTCTTCTTGTTGATCTGCTAGCTTCACTTCATCAGTTCATACTTCACTCTGACCAAATCATTTTTCTATAGTTTTGTTTACCCACATCTTCCCAGTCCTAAAAAGGACCTCCATCTCTGCACCAAGGAGAAATTCCTAACCACTCCATCAACTCTCTCTCACTTTCTCTCTCTCTCTCTCACTTTCTCTCTCTCTCTCTCCCCCCCCTCCTAAAAATTCAGTTTCTTTTCCTATTATTTGCATTCTGGGTTTCTCTCAAAATCATTTACTTCCTGTCCTTAGAGTCCCCCTATTCTTTCACATCCACCAGACAGACCACTTCTCTCTCCACCTTCAAGGATTTTCTAAAATGATATTGCCTACAAGAAGCCTTCGTGATTAAACTTTCTTTCCCACTTCATTAAGGCCTCCTACTTGCAATTTGAGCACTTCCTCATCACTAAACACCTGGTCACTCACTCCACTCACTCACTCACTCCACTCCACTCAAAGTGCACTTATACCTTTCCATATATTCTCTGTTGCTTACCTTTATCTGTAATTTATTTTAGTGTCTGCTTCCCCCACTATATTGTAAACTGACTGTGGTTTGTTAATAATAATTATGGTGATATTTGCGAAGCACTTATTTTGTACGGAGTACTGTACTAAGTACTGTTGTAGATACAAGATAATCAGGTTCCACATGGGGCTCACAGTCTAAGTAGGAGGGGAAAAAAGGTATTGAATTCTCTGTTTTGCAGATGAGGGAACTAAGGCACAGAAAAGTTAAGTGACTTGGCCAAGGTCACCCAACTGGTACATGCGGGAACCAGTATTAGAACATAGGTCATCTGACACCCAATCCCATGCTGATTTCAATAGGTCACACGGCTTCCCTGTCTACCAAATCTGTTGTACTCTCCCAAGTATTTATTACAATTCTTAAACAGATAAACCCTAAATAAAGACTACTGATTGATTAACATGTTGCTAATACCTTAGGTCCATGAAAAATGAATGAATTGTTCAAGCTCTGTAGCTATAACTTTCTTTCACCCATCATTATTCAGAATTTTCCCCATTCTCCTCCAGACCCTTCTCATTTTCCTTACCAATGTTATTTCCTCTACTTCTATATTTATTTATTTTTGGTTTTCTTTAAGCACTTACTGTGTGCCAGCCACTGTTCTAAATGCTGGGGCAGATACAAGCTAATCAGGTAAGACACTGTCCATGTCCCACATGGGGTTCACAATCTTAATCCCCATTTTATGATCATGTAATTGAGGTACAGAGAAGTTAAATGACTTATCCAAGGTCACATAGCAGACAAATGGTGAACGCGGGATTAGAACCTAGGTACTTCTGACTCCCAGGCCTGTGCTCTCTCCAATAGGCCACAGTGCTTTTTTCTATCTTTCTATTCCTTAGACCCTTTTTTTGTTCTGTAACAGTTCTTATCTTTCTTTCTTATTACTGTTGTTCCTACATTTCTGTTGACTTGTCTGGCTTTAAATTCCTGGTTATCACTAATAAACACCTCTCACACCCAACATGACCCTCGGAAGCACAATATTCTTTTTTGTAAGACTTAATCAAAATAGTTGAGGTTTTGATCTTTCATTTGGCTCACAACAGTGTAACTTTAACTGTCTTAAGAATATTTTTAGAATTTGATCTTCTACCTAACAAAAGTCTCTAGAAAGTCTTTGCTTTAGGTTACTGGTGAATATTTTTTCTCCTCTTGGCAAGATTTCAATATTTTCTCCCTAAAATTAATCGTGCTTAATTAATACTTGAATAACAAATTTGCATATTTTATAAATTTTGACTTTTAGCTCAGTCATTTATTAAGCTTCTAAATTTTTACAGAATTGTAATGTGGATGGTGAAGCCAAATGAGAGAAATTCTAAGGCACAGTTTTTGTTGAATCTTTCCCTAAAATGATTGCTGTATAAATAATAGTTATTAAAATGCTTATCCCAATTCCTTGTGTTACTGTAATCCCCCTGCTTTTCTTGATGATGGACATGTGGCCCAAACTGGGATTTCATATTGTCTCCTGGATTATGTGTTTTAGAGACCTCCTGTGCACTAAAATGGTGGTACCCAGACTGTCCACTTGCAGTATTAATAGTTTTTATCTCTGTAAGCTCAGAAGAGGTCATACATTTCTCATCTCTTTAGTCCCAGATCCCAAAACAGAGTAGGAATCAAGTGGTTTGTGGGGGCTTTCCTAACTCCAGTAATTTAGTGAAGAATCAAGGAATGCCTTTTTGTACTCCTTTCTTCTCTTCTTTTTCTTATCCTCACCCTCTGCCTTACTGCATTGATGGGAATTACAAGAGAAGTATTTTTTCATGTTCTCTAGGAAGAAAAGGAAAAATATCAAGTGTCAAATAAGCATATAACATGTGTATATAAATGCAAAAAACACAATAATTAATGATATTCAGGTTGCAACAAAATAGTGAGGGTTTTAATAAAAATTTAGAAAGCTGGGAAGGACTCCAAGAACACAAGGTGGTATTTAGAGGGAGAAGTCACCATCAGATATGGAGAATTCAGATGGGGTGATTGGAATCTGGATTTACTGGCATTTTTCTGTTCCTCAGAGTCTTCCAATTTAGATGTTTACAGTTTTATTGAATTGTTTCTTAATTACTGTCATTCATTTAGGCATTTTTGCAGTCTTCCTTGCTATTCTGATTTACTTGCAAATAGTAAACCATTAAGACAGATGACAAGGAGAATGACCAATCATACTGTTTCACCAAGCATCTTTTTTGCCTCCTTCAAAGGCAGAGAACTGTGTAGGATGGAACATTGGCTCAATCCAGTATAGCATTTTTATTCTTATGGTCAAAATGTTTGATAAAATGGGCTTCCAATCAGCCATTACTATTTATTGTCCAGGTGTAGCTTCCTTGCTCATTTCTCCAGATTTAACATTTCTTGAAAGGAGTTGGATGAAGACCAGCTTATTATATCAATCAGACCTAATGGTTGGGGATGAGTGGGGTGAAGACCTGTAACCTGTGAATTGAAAAGGCAACTCTTCTGCTTGGTGCTAATTCTGTCAGATTGTTGACCTCACACTTTCATTTGAAAGGGAATCATTTCATTTGAAATGTACATAGCCGTATGAAACCTCTCACAATTAGTTCTCCTCTGTGATGACCTTAGGAATTTGGAATTCTACATGACTGATTGGAATCAATCAATCAACCAATAGTATTGAGCTCTTACTGAGTCCAGAGCACTTGGGAGAATACTATAGAGTTGGTAGACATGTCCTTGACCCCCACAAGTTATGGGTAGGAGGGACAGTGATTTTAATATACATAGATGTTACAGATATGTGTGTGGTATGGGGATGAGGATGGAGTGAATACAAATTCCCAAAGGGTACAGTTCAAAATGCATAGGTGACACAGAAGGAAGAGGGAGTGGGGAAAAGAAGGCTTAATTGGGAAAGCCCTCTTGGTGGAGACGTGACCTTAATAAGGCTTTGAAGGTGGGGAGAGCGGTAGTCTGTCATATATAGAGAGGTAGGGACTTCTAGATCAGAAGGAGGACATGAGAAAAGGGTTGGTGGCAAGATAGATGGAGCCTCAGTGAGCAAAATGGCACTAAGGAGTGAAGTGTGTGGGCTGAGTTGTACCTTTCCCCCTTGTTACAAAACAATAACAGAGCAGTGTAATAAGCCCTGGAAGAGTATGAAGAGTGCTTAGAGAAACAGTGTGGCTTAGTTGAAAGAGCATGGGTTTGGGAGTCAGAGGTTATGAGTTCTAATCCCGTCAGCTGTGTGACTTCGGGCAAGTCACTTCATTTCTCTGTGCCTCAGTTCTCTCATCTGTAAAATGGGGATTAAAATGTGACCTTCACATGGGACAACCTAATTACCCTGTATCTACCCTAGCGCTTAGATCAGTGCTTGGCACAGAGTGAGCACTTAACAAATGCCACCATTATTATTATTATTGTTACAATAGAGTCGGTAGATGTAATCCGTGCCCTCATAGAGTTACAATCTAGCAGGAGAGACAGACACTAAAGAGGATTATAGATAGGGGAAAGTAATAGCGTGTAAAGGTATATGCATACATGTTATTGGGACTACATAAAGTAAGAGGACAGAGAACAATTTATAGAGCACAGCTCCTGTTCTTGAAATCTCGTAGTGAGATCTCTCCCCACACATACTACCACCAGGAGCAAACCTCAAAACCTATGGAGTTTTAGGAAGTTGTACTAGGGACCTGAACCTGCAGGCACTCACAATCCAGTTGTATGTTGAGACCTCTCAGAATAAGGAACTGGAATGTGCAGTTCTTGAGGACATAGGACTTCACCATGATCTTCCCAACTTTTCCTCATCTTCACAATACTGTTATTCTCTATCACTGATGCCCCAATCCCCTGGAATACACCACTTCATCTCACTTCTATCCAACCTCACAATGCCACCTCGACCAACCTTTCCCTACAGACCTGTCTGAATGAAGCCAGTGGAACCCCTGTTCTACCAAGAGCAAATTCCATCTTCAGGCAGATTATTTTCCCCCTTGCTGTCACCAAGACTTGGTTTTCAAGAAATGACACTGTCTCACCTGCTATTCTTTGCAGAGCAAGCCTCACCTCTCCCACTCCTCACTGTTCCTCCCTACAATGCCACTTTTGCACCAACCCATCTGCTTGTATCACCTTCTCTTCCTGTTAAATCCACAACCTCTTTCTCTTTTTCCCTCTAAAATTGTTAGTTGCTAGATATATTGTCCCTCTAGTCCCACCTCCGGTTTTCTCTTCTCCTCCCCTACTCTGATTTTCAGGGACTTCAAAGTTCATGTGAACATTTCTGATGACCCTCAATGCCCAGTTCCTCTAACTCCCCATCTCCACTGTACGGACCCATCTTGCTCCATCCAGCCTCATCCATTCACCAGTCAGTCAGTTGTATTTATTGAACGTCTACTGTCTACAGAGCAGTGTACTTAGCTTTTGTGAAAGTACAGTATAACAATATAATAGACACATTCCCTGCCCACAGTTTGGACACACACTGGATCGTATCATCACTGATCATTATGCCATCTCAGTCTCACCAACTCTGAATTACTGCTTTCTAATCCCCTGCTAACGTGACTTCTTTTCGACTTTCTCTTTTCTGCAAAATGGTCCTCTCTAGACCTTCAGCTCTGTCCTCTCCACTGAACTCAGCATCTTGGAAGCCTTGTCCCCTGGTCAGTTTCTCACCACCAGCCAGGGATTACCTCAATAATGCACTTCTTCCCATTTTGCACTACTTCCATGGAGCACTCTTGGAAGAAATCCAGATCTCATGCCAATTTTGGCCACTTTAGCGTTGTCTTTACTTACTGTAACTCTGCCTTCTCTTCTGCTCATATATACTACCTCTCCTCCCCCACTGACTCACATTTTCATCTGACTGCACCAATTATACCAAATATTTAAGTCCTTAAGCCCTCAGTGATCCCACCTTCTCAATATCTGGTCTGTGATGACATTGTGAAGTCGTTCACTGGGAAAATTTAAACTATCAAGCATGAGCTCCACCAAATCTATTCACCAACCCAGCTCCCTCACACCCTCTTTATCTTCACTTTTCTACCACCAAACCACATTTTGCACTGTGTCTATCAAGCCAGCATACTCATTGTGCTTCATTCTCTACACCCATCAGTAAACTTCTCCCTTCAACTCCAGCAGATTTCTGCTTTCCCCATTTTCAAGGCTCTTCTTAAAGCACACCTCCAGTAATGGCCTTCTTTAATTAATTTCCCATCTCTCCACACTCAACTTCCCCAACTGCTACATCAGAATTTCCAACTTAAGCATTTGTGTACACATATCTCACCCCAGCACTTATATATATAATCACACACACACACACTATTACTTCTTCCTGCCTTTAATTTGTTTTAGTGTCTGCCTCCTTGCTAGATTTTAAGCTCTTGAAGGCAGTGTTTCTGTTTGCTAATTCTATTGTGTGTTCCCAAGCATTTAGTGTACACAGTTGTCACTCAACTAATCAATCAGTTTTATTTTTTGAGTGATTTCTGTGTTCAGAGCACTGTACTAACTAAGCATTTGGGAGAGAACAGTACAACAGAGGTGTTAGACATGTCCTCTGATTACAAGGAGCTTACAGTCTAGAATGGGATACATGTAATAAATATATAGATGAATTGATTCTGGAGGATATCAATACATCGCTGGTATTTATGTTAAAAACAGAACTCATCTTCCCATACAAAACCTGTCCTACACATGTCTTTCCCCTCTGTGGACAACACTACTATCCTCTATGCTTCCTAAGTCCATAACCATGGCATTATCCTCAACTCATCGCTCTCATTCACCCTATATATTCAATCTGCCACCAGCATCGCTAAAATCTGTTATTCAATCTCCATCCAAACTGCTATAAGGCTGATCCAAGCACTTACTCTATCCTGCCTTGACTACTGCATAAACCTCTTCATTGACCTCCCTGCCTGCTGTCTCTCTGTACTCCAGTGCATACTTCAGTCTGCTGTCCAGATTATTTTTCTAAAACAATGTTCAGTGCATGTCTCCCCATTTCTTAAGAACCTCCAGTAGTTACTCATCCACCTCTACATCAAACAGAAACTCCTTACCATCGGCTTTAAAACACTTGGTCAGTTTGCCCCCTCCTACCTTGGGTCACTGATTTCCTCCAGCAATCCAGTCTGCCCACTTTGCTCCTCTAACACAAATTTACTCACTATACCTTGATCAATCAATGAGTCTTATTCATTAAGTACTTAATGTGTGCAGAGCACTGAACTAAATGCCTGGGAGGGTATAATAGAGCATAGTTGGTAGGCCTGTTTGCTGTCCAATCAATCAATCATATTTATTGAGTACTTTGTGCAGAACTTTGTGCAGTTCTCCCTTGGTGAACTCATTCGCTCTCACGGCTTCAACTATCATCTCTATGCAGATGACATACAAGTCTACGTCTCTGCCCCTGTTCTCTCCCCATCCCTTCAGGCTCGTATCTCCTCCTGCCTCCAGGACGTCTCTACCTGGACGTCTGCCCGCCGCCTAAAACTCAACATGTCCAAAACTGAACTCCTTATCTTCCCTCCCAAGCCCTGTCCTCTTCCTGACTTGCCTATCACTGTGGATGGTACGACCATCCTTCCCGTCTCTCAAGCCCGCAACCTCGGTGTCATCTTTGACTCGACTCTCTCATTCACCCCACACATCCAATCCGTCACCAAGACCTGCCGGTCTCACCTTTATAATATCTCCAAGATCCACCCTTTCCTCTCCACCCAAATGGCTATCTTACTGGTACAAGCTCTCATAATATCCCGGCTGGATTATTGTGTCAGCCTTCTCTCTGATCTCCCTTCCTTCTCTCTCTTCCTGCTCCAGTCTATTCTTCATTGCACTGCCCGGCTCATCTTTCTGCAGAAACGCTCTGGGCATATCACTACCCTTTTTAAAAACCTCCAGTGGTTGCCTATCAACCTCTGCACGAAACAGAAACTTCTCACTCTAGGCTTTAAGGCTCTCCATCACCTTGCCCCCTCC
Organism: Ornithorhynchus anatinus; assembly: GCF_004115215.2. Lineage (NCBI taxonomy): Eukaryota > Metazoa > Chordata > Mammalia > Monotremata > Ornithorhynchidae > Ornithorhynchus > Ornithorhynchus anatinus. The sequence goes on from NC_041729.1 coordinate 117,480,635, forward strand.
TATCTCTCCTCCCTTCTCTCTTTCTACTGCCCACCCCGCACATTCCGCTCCTCTGCCGCCCACCTCCTCACCGTCCCCCGTTCTCTCCTATCCCGCCATCAACCCCTGGGCCACGTGCTCCCTCTGTCCTGGAATGCCCTCCCTCCTCACCTCCGCCAAACTAATTCTCTTCCCATCTTCAAAGCCCTACTGAGAGCTCACCTCCTCCAAGAAGCCTTTCCAGACTGAGCTTCCCCTTTTCCCTCTGCTGCCTCTCTACGCCCCCCTTCACCTCCCCTCAGCTAAGCCCCTTTTCACCCTCTTTCCCTCTGCTCCTCCCCCTCTCCCTTCCCCTCCCCTCAGCACTGTGCTCATCCGCTCATTTGTATATATTTTTATTACCCTATTTATTTTGTTAATGAGATGTACATCCCCTTGATTCTATTTATTGCTATTGTTTTTGTCTGTCTGTCTCCCCCGATTAGACTGTAAGCCCGTCAATGGGCAGGGACTGTCTCTATCTGTTGCCAATTTGTACATTTCAAGCGCTTAGTACAGTGCTCTGCACATAGTAAGCGCTCAATAAATACTATTGAATGAATGAATGAATAATAATAATAATAATAATGTTGGTATTTGTTAAGCGCTTACTATGTGCCGAGCACTGTTCTAAGCGCTGGGGTAGACACAGGGGAATCAGGTTGTCCCACGTGGGGCTCACAGTCTTCATCCCCATTTTACAGATGAGGGAACTGAGGCACAGAGAAGTTAAGTGACTTGCCCACAGTCACACAGTCGACAAGTGGCAGAGCTGGGATTCGAACTCATGAGCCATGACTCTAAAGCCCTTGCTCTTTCCACTGAGCCACTTTACTAAATATCTAGGAGACTAGAATATAACAATGTATCCGAGTTGGTAAACACACAAGGACCTTATCTCATCTGCCCTGCCACCAACCCTTTGCCCATAATCCGCCTCTGGTCTGGAGTTCCCTCCCTCTTCATGCATGTCACACCACCACTCTCTCAACCTTCATAGCCTTATTAAAATAGCATCATCTCCAAGAAGCCTTCCCTGATGAAGTCCTCTTTTTCACTACTCGTTTTCCCTTATTTTAGCATAACCCTTGAAACACTTGATATTCACCTTTCCCTCAGCCCCACAGCTTCAGCTTATAATTTACTTTATTATCTGTACACTCTTCTAGACTGTAACCACCTTGTTACAATCTCTTGTATTGTCTTCTCCCAAACTCCTGGTACAGTGCTCAGTAGATAGTAAGTCCTCAATCAGTAAATTGATAGTTATGGAGCACTTACTATGTACAGGTTATTTTATAAGCTCTTAGAACAATACCGTAGAGTCGTCACACGTGATCTCTGCCTCATGTGGTTTACAGTCTAGTGAGGAAAACACATTAAAATAGATTACAAGTAGGGAAAGAGTGTTTTGGAGGTAAGTTTGAAGTGAGTATCAAAGGGCTTAGAGGGTTTGGACTCAAGTGTATAGGTAATTCAGAAGAATGGGGAGAAAAATTAGAAAAAGCTTTTTTGTGGAATTATGATTTTGACAGGGTTTGAAGATGAGAAGGCTAACTGTCTCAGATATGAAGGGAGGGGGAATTTCATTACGTTAAGGGCAGCAGAAAGACGTTATTTCAGAAAGGCTTATTGGAAAAAGTTCAATAGGATTAGTATACGTTTCTTTTCTACCCTAAACCTAAGTCCTAGGCAAGTTACTGAGCCATTCTGCTTAGGAACGGGCCCCTACAAAAGGAGTAGGGGCTATAAAAGCTAAACAAAAATTACCTGTTTCATCAGACTGAATACTGAAGTCACCACAAGACTGTAATAATAATAATAATTTCATTTAAGTGCTTACTATGTGTCAAGTACTGTATTACGTACTGTGGTAGATACAAGATAATCAAGTTCCACATGGGACTCACAGTCTAAGTAGGAGGGAGAACAGGTTTTGAATCCCCATTTTGCAGATGAGGGAACTGAGACACGGAAGTTAAACGACTTGCCCAAGGACACACAGCAGTTCTATGGCGGAGCAGGTCCTTTGAGCCTCAAGCCCATGTTCTTTCCACTAGACCACACTGCTTCTAGCTAGATAGCACCTGAAAACAGTAATACAGTGGGTCAGTTACATAGAGGAGATCTTACTTTTAGAGCATCATATTAGAAAATGTGTTTTAGTGGAAAGAGCACCAGTCTGGGATTAAAGAGATCTGGATTATAATCAGATTTTGGCCTTTGCTTTCTGTGTGACATTAGGCAAGTCACTTTCTTTGTGACTAAGTGATCTTAGCTGTAAATAGGTGCATAATATACCTGTTCTTTCTCATCCTTCTACTGTGCACCCCTTGTAGGACAGGGACTGTGTCTGATTTACTTACATTGTATGAATCCAAGAGTTTAGTTCAGTGCTTGGCACACAGTAAGTACAACTCTTATTATGATTAAAAGGCAATCTTATGGAAAAAAACCTTCTTTAGCCATAACTTCAGCATAGTGTTTTTCATCCCCTGAATTGAAGTAATAAGGCCAAAGAACAATTCAATCATCTCCTCTGGGTGTCACCAGATTATGTTGTTATTGCTATCCTATATTAAGTGGTAACTGATCTAATTCTTATTTACCTCGCCAACCTCACCATGACCCTACAATTCCCCCACTTCCCCACCCACCCTGCCACCCAACTCCCCCTCCTCCCTTCGCACTGCTTCCATCCCTCCTTCCAGCCCCGCCCTTGGAATCCCTCTGTTCCAGCGACACCCCTCATCTCCCCTCCACCGCCCCATATGGGTAGCTTCATCTCGGTCCCATTCAACCCCTCCCCGCCTCTTCTCCCTGCCCCATCCCTCCCCTCCCTATCCCTGTCTAATCCCGGCTCAGCCGTTTGTCAGCTGTGTGACTTTGGGAAAATCACTTAACTTCTTGGTGCCTCAGTGACTTCATCTGTAAAATGGGGATTAAGAGTGTGAGCACCACATGGGGCAACCTGATCACCTTGTATCCCCCCCGTGCTTAGAATAGTGCTTTGCACCTAGTAAGCGCTTAACAAATACCATCATTATTATTATAGATGTACCTGATGCCCCCTCTGCCACCTGCCTCTGTCACTCCTCAACTCCTCTGACCTCCTGTTCCACCCCACTGCCCAAAAACCTGGACACACACTTGATCTTATCATCTATAACCACTGCACAATCTCCACCCTCACCCACTCTGAAATCCCTCTCTCTGACCTCAACCTGCACACTTGCCTCCTACTCCCTGTAAATCTGTGCTATGTCCCCACAGAGACTTCTGCTCTCTCAACTCCATCCATCTCTGTCAGCACATCATACCCCACCTAGCCTCCATGCCCAGTCTACCCATTGTTGATGACCAAAGAGATGTTCTCAACACCACCCTCTATACTGAACTCAACTTATTCACTCCCTTATTCCTTCATCACTCTCGTACCACTAACCCAAAGTCCTGGATCACCTGCACTGCCTGCCTCCTTCACTCTTGTGCTGAAGCTGCATAACGCTGCTGGTGGAAATCTAAATATCAGACCAACCTTGTCCACTTCAAGTTTATCCTTTCTTGCTTTAACTCTGCTCTCTCATCTCCCCAGCAAAACTATTTCTCTTCCCTAATTGATACCCATGCCCATCACCCTCTCCAGTTGTTCCAGACATTTAACTACCTCCTCAGGCCCCCTGTCCCCCTGCCTCACCCATCCCTTGCCCCCAGTGATCTGCCATCTAATTTATTAAGGATATTAACACCACCAGGTTTGGGGTCCCTAAAATCACCTCTCCCCTTCTTAATCCCCTGTTCTCCCAGCCCCCTCGTCAACTTTCCCATCCTTTCCTGCAGTATCTCCAAGGAAGATCTCCTGCCTCCTCTCAAATGCCACTGCCTCCACATATGCATCAGACTCATTTCTTCACACCTTATAAAAAACTCTCACCTGATCCCTCCTTAATAGCCATCTTCAACCGTTCACTCTCAATGACTTCTTCCCCACTGCCTTCAAACATGCCCATGTCTCCCCCATCCTAAAAAAAAAATAACCCTCCCTTGACCCCAGAGGTCCCTCAAGTTATAGCCCCATTTCTGTCCTAACTTTCCTCTCCAAAACTCTTGAGCATGTAGTTTACACCAGCTGTCTCAAATTCCTCTCCAACTCTCTCCTGTACCCCCTCCAGTCTAGCTTTCGTCCTCTTCACTCCACTGAAACCACCCTCTCAAAGGTCACCAGTGATCACCTTCCTGCCAAATCCAATAGCTCCTACTACATCCTAATCCTCCTAGACCTCTCAGTTGCCTTTGACACTTTGGATCACCCACTTCTACTGGGTATTTGGTATTTGTTAAGTGCTTATTATGTGCCAAGCACTGTTGGTTTCACTAACTTGTTCCTCTCCTGTTTCTCCTCTTATCTCTCTGGCCATTCATGCTCAGTCTCCTTCACAGAGTCCTCCTCTGCCTTCCACCCCCTAACTGTGGGGATCTTTCAAGGTTCAGTTCTCGACCTCCTTCTATTTTCCATCTAAGCTCATTCCCTTGGAGAGCTCATTTGGTCTCACAGCTTCAACTACCATCTCTACGTGGATGATACCCAAAACTACATCTCCTTCCCGATCTGTCTCCCTCTGTCCAGGCTCGCATCTCCTCCTGCCTTCAAAACATCTGTACTTGGATGTCTTCCCATCATCTCAAGCTTAACATGTCCAAAACAGAGCTCCTTATTTTCTCACACACAAACCCTGACCTCACTTGGGACTTTCCAATCACTGTAGATGGCACCACCATCTTTGCCATCTCACAAGCCTGTAACCTTGGCATTATCCTTGACTCCTCTTTCTCATTCAACCCACATAGCCAATCCATCACCAAATCTTGTTGGTCTCCCCTTTACAACATCACCAACATCTGCCCTTTCCTCTTCATCCAAACCGCTACCTTGTTAATACAGTCACTCATCCTACCCTGACTAGATTACTTCAACAGCCTCCTTTCTGACTTCCCAACCTCCTGCCTCTCCCCACTCCAATCCATACTTCACTCCACTGCCCGGATTATCTTTTTACACAGACATTCAGGGCATGTCACCCTCCTCCTCAAAAATCTCCAATGGTTGCCTCTCCACCTCCATACCAAACAAAAACACCTCACCTTTGGCTTTAAAGCCTTCCCCCTCCTTTCTCACCTCCTTTCTCTCCTTGTACAATCCAGCCCGCACACTTCACTTTGGTGGTAGCCTTCCCGCTGTGCTTCGATCTGTCCTGTCTCACTGCCAAACCCTGGCCCATGCCCTACCTCTAGCCTGGAACTTCCTCCCTCCTCAAAACCACCAGACAATTGCTCTCCCCCTCTTCAAAGCCTTACTGAAGGCACATCTCCTCCAAGAGACCTGCCCAGACTAAGCTCCACTTTTCCTTATCTCCCACTCCTTTCTGTGTCACCCTGCCTTGCTCCCTTTGCTCTTCCCTTCTCTCCACAGCACTTATGTATATATCTGTAATTTTATTTATCTATATTGTTGTCTGTTTACTTGTATTGATGTGTGTCACCCCACTTTAGACTGTGAACTCGTTGTGGGCAGGGATGGTCTCTCTTTATTGCTGTATGTACTTTCCTAAGAGCTTAGTATAGTATAGTACACACACTTATTGAGTACGTGCTCAATAAATACAGCTGAAAGAATGAAGTTCCAGTTCCTAATCTCCCTATATAACCTTCTTAAAGAGTCAAACAGATTACATTAGCAGTGGTGAGGAACAGATAGAAGAATATAATTCTTTTAACCTTTCCTTATGTTTGTCCAGTGTAGGCATGGCCACTAATTAAGCAATCCTTAATTCATTGCAAAATTGCACTCTAGCCAGAATGCAATCTTTTTAGGAGAGAGACTAATCAGGCTTAAACTAATCGTTATTAAGGATCTAAAGCAAAGACTTTCTTAAAATAGGAGTTTCAGTTAGAAAATTCAAAATACATTCTAAGATTGAAAATGTCAATCTGCCTACATAAAGTAAAAACTAACCGCCTTTTCAGTGTAACCTTTTCAGTCTTGCAGTATGCTCAGTTAAAGAACTACTGTACTTCATTCAAGAGGTTACATTATTTCAACCTCCTGCCTTCACTACAAAAATTTTTGAAGCTTAATTAACATTTGTAAAGTGATTTATGATTGTGTTAAAGTGCTATGTCTGAGTTACTAAGTTGTAAAATGCTGAGCACCTATAAGAATACTGGAACATAGCACTATATTAGATACTTGTAAATGTACAACAAAAGCAAAATGCTTGTAGAATTTGTACAGTCTGTGTTAAATGTGTCAAATATAAAATATATGAAGGCATGATGCATTACTGAAATGATAAAAACAAAAATGAACAATTAAATACTTGAATAAATACAGGATAAGATTTTTTTCACCTTATTGTTTGGGTTGACATGATTGGGAAGATGGGTGGGTGATGCCTTTTGGAGGTGATAGTACTTTAAGATAATGTTTAAAGGGGTGAAAGACATGGTTTGACAGATTTGAGTGAGAAAGGAGAAGGCATGAGCAAAAGATTGGATGAAAGAATCACAGGTGATTTGGAAGAGAAGTGTGTGGCTAGTATGGAAGAAGAAAAGAAAATAAATAAGGAAGAAGGAAACTGCTGGTTGGAAGGTCTTGAAGCCAGCAGTTGGGAGTTTGAGAAGAGGTTGATGAGGTTAAAGCCTTCAGTTTTCAATAGTAACTGCCACAGAGTAGGTTCTTTTTTTTGACTTAAGTTAGCTGGTGATACAATCCTGTTTTCCATTTGAATTAACGTAATGCACTTCTTTCAGTAATTGTGATCTTGTCACTACAAAATGGAGTGTGGCTGACTAATTTATGCCATGCATGACAAGAGACAGTCTTTAAATTACAACCTTTGTTGTTCAGATTCTTCCAGATCAAACAATGATTTACAATTGCCCTCCAATTCTACCTCTGATTGTTTTCTCCAGGCAAGATCTAGTTGGTGGGCACAACTGTCTGTTGAGTCCCCAGTGCCAGTGATGCCGCACTGGGAGAGGAGGGGAGGGTTTGAAGGTGAATGGAGAATTTCTGAGCTGAGTCACTCCTGGAACCTAGGAACTCTTTCTATAATAAAAGTGAAACTCTGGGGAAAGCGATATCAGAAAGAAACTTTTAACATGATAAGTTCATTGATACTGAAATATTTGTGTTATTATGTACATGCATGTTGCCCCAGGGACAAACTCACTTTTGTACCATCACTATACAAAGAATCCCACTACAGGGTTGCAGTGAGCTCTTGTAGTTGGTAGGGCACAAATTGCATTTGAAACAAATACAAAGAGTTACAGTTTTAGAACTGGATTTGGATTCTTTTTTCCTGAAATACTGCTCCTTCCCCCAAACAAAATGAGCTCTACAGGGCTAGAGCTGATAGAGTCTATTGGGAATTCCTCACTGGATTCAGCATTGTATTGCCACTGAGCAAGGGGTGTAGAATCCCTGGCACTGCAGTCTTTTGCAGCCATTAATGCATTGCATCCTTTTAACAGTTCACATAAACTAATCTGTAACACACACCCTACTTTAATATTAGCAGAACAGTACATAGGTTTTGCCATGGGAAAAATAATTTTATGCCATGGATTAATAAAAGGCAAGGATGAGGAGATAAGTTGAAGATGGTGATGAAAAAAGTAAGGCAGCTCTGAAATGCCCCAAATCTCTTCCACTTACAGTGTATGTTACTTCACTATAATACCAATTTTGAACACTGAGAATGGGTATATATAGCATATATACACTAGGAGTTAGGCATGAAATTTAGAATCTGTTGTTAAGCACTGTTCTCTATATATTATTTTTAGTTTATAATGATTAGAAATCTTTTTAACTAATATGTAAGGAGATTAGGTGCCAATCCCTTTATCCATACTGTTAGTGCTTCTGGTTTCTTAAACCCTAGACAACTGGGAAATCCTTTAGACTGATAGGCTGAATGAGAATTCTGTTAGGATTAAGATGTAATGCATTCTTTGCCTTAAAGCAAGGGATGAAACTTAAGTGTAGCACTAGGAAGTGCTTAGGTAAACCACAATTCAGTTTGAAACTACTTATGTAATAACTGGGATTGCTATTTATAACAGAGAACCCCCCTTTCATCTCACTATTGGTAGTTAAACGTCGAGAACAAGCAGAGCTGCCACATTCCTATGACTTTTGAAATTGATTGAAAACCTAGGGAGTACAAATTTATCAAAGTTTTATGTGAAAAGTATCCATTTGTGTGTCACGAGTATTTTATGTCAGATCGGGTGTAATATGTTTATTAAGTACTAGGAAAAGAGAGTCAACAACATGATAATTATTTGCTGATTATTTCACCTTTTGTAAGCAAGTTGTATTATATAGCATTTGTGAAAATATTTTTGAATATTAGGCTTCACACTCAAACGTAATGAGTTTATTCAAGATTCCAGTGTTTCATAGTGTTTTAGGCCACTACAAAGATTACTTGGGTAATAAATTCAGTGGAAATGGTAAATATCACCACAGAAGAATTTGTCTATATAGACAGAGCCTTATTGGAATTGTCAATGGTTCTAAAAACCACTAAACTGGACAGCGTGCATTGTGTATATTATTAGCTGCTCAGTTGGCACCTACTAGCAATTCTGCTGTTGATGAATAAATATTTTGGCAACATAGAAAATAACTTAGAGAGCAGTGTTTTGAAACTTTACATTAATCCATTGGATGTATAAAATACTGCAAAAGTGATTTTTTTCATTTATTTCAGTCAAGATACTGTTTTTTTTGTTTGTTTTTTCCTAAATGCATGAAGATTCTGTACTCTCTTCTCATAGTTGGGTGGACAATCAAGGAGAGTGCAAATTACAGCTCTCCTTGTTTTTTATGAGACATTGTGATTCTTCTAAGACTACTCCCAGGAGGGAATTCCATGAGGAATGTCCCCAAAAAGCAACCTAACCTTACCAAAAAAGGCATAGAAAGCCATGCCCTCTCCCAGAGTTCTCTATTACCCGGGAATAGTCAACTACAATTTGTTGCTGTCCAGCTGAAGATTATCAGGAACACTTTGAGAGGTGTGCAGAAATGTCTGAAATGGTATACCCTGCTAAAGGATCATCTGGAAAACAATACCCGTTACAGACCATTACATTGAATTAGAACCCTTCAAATTAAACATCTATAAAAGGTAAATCATGGCATAATGGATATATTGATGATAACAATGTGTGTATTTTGAACTGGTTTTGGCAGGTTATAACTAAGGGTGTAAGCCAAAACACTAACCTGTCTTTTCAATGAATGAAAATTTTCCCTGATTGAAATTGACTAAAAAGATATCCAATTGGTAGAAATCAATAGGAGCCCAATAACAAGTGGAAAGGAGATTAATATTTCCAGCAGGAATAAAAGGACAATGCTATTTCAAGTTGAGTATGTATGGATTTCACAGAACTAAAAAAAGTAATTAATTTTTACTGACAGTGTGATTTGTAAGTGAATGGTATAATAGTTGGTTTGGGATGCCCAAATAGAAGAAGACTACCTAAATAATTCAAGAAGAAAAGGATTGATTTATTAGAAAAAGACAAAAGAAGTAAATGTGACTATGAGATATCTGAGAGGAAAGAATATATAACCACGAAACATGAATTAAATTGAACTAATGAGAAAGGTCACCTAACCAGAAAGGGGTTAGAATAAAAAAGCCTTGTAGTACTTTTATTATAGATCCTTTTCCTATAAAACTCCCCCCCTAGACTGTAAACCTATTATGGGAAGTAAACATGTCTAATAATTCCATTGTATGGTACTTTCCCAAGCTCTTACTACGGTGCTGTGCACATAGTAAGTGCTCAATAGATACCATTTATTGACTGATTGATAAAATATTCTCAAAATGAAAAAGGGTCACTTAACTGAACACCTGTTGCACGAGTGAAACTTTTCTAGGCTCTAGGAAATTTCAAAGAGTTGCCCTTATATTAGGAAGATTCAAGAAGCAGACATATTTCAATTATTTTTCCTGGACGATAACTTTCCATTTCTCTTAACCTATGATCCCCTGCGGGACAGGGACAATGCCGTATTTGATTTATCTTGTACCTACCACAAGTGCTTGATACATAGTAAGTACTGAATAAACAAAAACTCCTCACTCTAGTAGGCTTCAAGGCTCTCCATCACCTTGCCCCTTCCTACCTCTCCTCCCTTCTCTCTTTCTACCGCCCACCCCGCACGCTCCGCTCCTCTGCTGCCCACCTCCTCACCGTCCCTCGGTCTCGCCTATCCCGCCGTCGACCCCTGGGTCACGTCCTCCCGCGGTCCTGGAACGCCCTCCCTCCTCACCTCCCCAAACTGATTCTCTTCCCCTCTTCAAAACCCTACTTAAAACTCACCTCCTCCAAGAGGCCTTCCCAGACTGAGCTCCTCTTCTCCCTCTACTCCCTCTACCACCCCCCCTTCACCTCTGCGCAGCTAAACCCTCTTTTCCCCCTTTCCCTCTGCTCCTCCCCCTCTCCCTTCCCATCCCCTCAGCACTGTACTCGTCCGCTCAACTGTATATATTTTCATTACCCTATTTATTTTGTTAATGAAATGTACATCGCCTTGATTCTGTTTAGTTGCCATTGTTTTTACGAGATGTTCTTCCCCTCGACTCTATTTATTGCCACCGTTCTTGTCTGTCTGTCTCCCCCGATTAGAGTGTAAGCCCGTCAAACGGCAGGGACTGTCTCTATTTGTTGCTGACTTGTTCATTCCAAGCGCTTAGTACAGTGCTCTGCACATAGCGCTCAATAAATACTATTGAATGAATGAATAGATGCCGTCATTAATATTTTTCAAATCTCTCTGAGGAGAATAAGACTTAAATGGCTTGACGGTAAATGGGAGCAGCACAGACCTGAGGCCAGCAAGTTCAAACACTAAAGCAAATGAGGCAGTTGCCCCAGGGAGCATTATCTGAGGCTAGAGGGAGCTAAAAATGGAAAGGCATCAGCCCTAGAAGCTCTTGTGAAGGGAAATTCAGTGCCTTTGGAACAAAGGAGGATCGGTCAGGCAGGGTCCCCTAAGAAAAGCTCTAGATATGAGCTCTTTTTTCCTCTCCATCCAAACTGCTACCATGTTAATCCAAGCACTATCCTATCCTATCCCTCCTTGGTTACTGCATCAGCCTCCCTGCCTCTTTTCTCTCCCCATGCCAGTCCATACTTCAAATCATTTTCCTACAAAATCACTCAATCCATGGTTTCCCCAATCCTCAAGAACCTCCAGTGGTTGCCTATCCATCCCCACATCAAACAGAAACCCCTTACTATAGGCTTTAAAGCACTGTCACCTTGCCACTTTTCCCTTATTTTTCTGCTCTTCTACAACAACTCAGTCCTCACACCTCGCCCCTCTAATTCCAATCTATTCATTATACCTCGATCTCTGTCTCGCCACCGATCCCTCACCTCTGTCTTGCCTCTGGCCTGCAACTCCCTCCCTCTTTATATCGACAGACGATCACTCTCCCTACCTACAAAACCTTATTAAAAGCACATCTCCTCCAAGAGATCTTCCCAGACTAAGCCCTCATTTATTCTTCTTCCACTCCTTTTTACATCTTCCTTGCACTTGGATTTGTAGTCTTTATTCACCCCTCCCTTAGCCCTATAGCACTTATGTATATATCCATAATTTATTTATATTAAATTCTGTTTTTCCCTCTAGATTATTATAGGCAGGGATCATGTCGTCCAACTCCATAGTATTGTATTCTCCCAAGCACTTAGTACATTGCTCTGCTCATAGAAAGCTCTCAATAACTACGATTGATTGATTTCCATAGGGCATCGTTATGTTGTGCTACATGTCATAGTCTATTGTAATGAATACACAGAATAGGAGGGAGTGGTACATATTTCCCACCTTTATCCAATCAGAGCCACCTATGAACCCATAGAAGTCATGCAGCAAAGCCTAGTGGATAGAGCACAGGAATGAGAGTTAGGAGACCTGTGTTCTAATCCCAGCTCCACCATTTGCTTGCTTTGAGACATTGGGAAAGTCTTTATGCCTCAGCTTCCATATGTGGGGTTTAAATACATGTGTCCCTTCTTCTTTGACTGTGAGCCCTATGTTGTCAGACCTGATTGTCCTATATGTACCCCAGCACTTAGCTCAGTGCCTGGTAAACAGTCACCTATAAAACTAATGACTTTGGAGTACTCTCCCATTCATCAAGGACAGCAGTTATAATGACTCGCTAAAGCTAACGCAGTTTAGGTTTTGCAGATTCGCCCCAGCTGGAAGCTGCTGACTCACCACGTACTGATGAACCTGCATTGGCCACTGGGCTCTATTGCTACTGCTCTGGACTTCTTTTCTCTTATGCCTAGACCGCCCTACCCCCTACCCACCATTTGCTCTCAATCCCCTCCCTCTGATTCCCCCCCGGCCCCATCCCATGTCCAACACCCCATTTTTATGATACTTGTCAAGCACTTACTGTGTTTTAAATTAATCAGATTATCAGGTTGCACATAGTCCTTGTCCCACATGGGGCTCACTATTCATTATTATTATTATTATTGTGGTTTTTGTTAAGCGCTTACTATGTGCCAGGCACTGTACTAAGCGCTGGGGTGGATACAGGAAAATCGAGGTGTACATAGTCCCTGTCCCACATGCGGCTCACAGTCTCAATCCCCATTTTACAGATGAGGTAACTGAGACACAGAGAAGTGAAGTGACTTGCCCAAGGTCGTACAGCCAACAAGTAGCAGAGCCGGGATTAGAACCCATGACCTCCTATCTACCAGGCCCGTGCTCTTTCCACTATGCCATGCAGCTTAAGTAGGAGGGAATATTATTTAATTTCCATTTTATATATGAGGTATCTGAGGCACAGAAAAATTAAGTGACTTGCACAAGGTCACACTGCAGACATGTGGCAGAGCCTGAATTAGAACCCAGGTCCTCTGACTCCCAAGCTCACGCTCTTTCCAATAAGCAACACTGCTTCTGATCCCTTCCTCATCCCCCATCCCACAGACCAGCCCTCCTTAACTCAGTCCCATCCAACTCCTTCCCCACCTTGCACTGCCCCCACGCCTTGCGCCGCCTGCACCCCTTTCCCTTTCTTCTCTCCCCTGCTCCATCCCTCCTATTCTGTCTCAGTGCCGCCTCTCATTACCCTCCCCCTGCACTGTACCCTACCATCTCAATTCCATTCAACCCTTTACTACACCTCACACTATCCTCTCCCTTAACACCGTTATACCCTTCCCACAACCTCAACCAAGTACTGCCTAAGAAACCCCTGTTCCATCATGGGAAAGCTGCCTTTCATCACTGACCCGATCCTGATGCAGTTTTTGCTCCTCTTCGGTATCACTGAAACCTGGTTCTCCCCAAGTGACATAGTCTCCCCTGCTGCTCCCTCTACAAGGTCTTCATTTCCTCGCACTCTCCAAAACTTACTAGGAAGGGGGAAGAAGTCCACTTCCTTCTCATTCGCACATGTTGCTTTCGTACAATCCCACTTTTCTTTTTTAATGATATTTGTTAAGCATTGTTAAATGTTTCCTTTTTACCAGGCACTGTACTGAGTGCTCTGGTAGATACAAACTAACCAAGTTGAAAAAAGTCCATGTCCCACATAGGGATCACAGTCTTGATCCCAATTTTATATGAGGGAACTGAGGCACAGTGAAGTTTAAGTTCATTCAGTCGTATTTATTGAGCACTTACTGTGTGCAGATCACAGTACAAAGTGCTTGGAAAGTAAAATACAGCAAATAAAGAGTAACAATCCCTGTCACAGTGGGCTCACACTCTTTGGGGCGGGGGAAGACAGACATCAATACAAGTAAACATGCATCAAGATAAAGAGAATTATAGGTATGTAGATATAAGCACTTAATATATAGTGCTCTGCACACTGTAAGTGCTCAATAAATACGATTGAATGTATATACATAAGTGCTGTGTAGCTATTACAATTATTATTATTGGTTCACAAGTGCTAAGGATGGGGCCAAGTCACCAGACACTAAGGTTGGTTTGTCTGGTGAGTGTCTTCCCAAGTCTCGCCACAGTTTGCAGCTGAAAACCAACGAAGAACCCAGGGACTGGATAGAGAGTTTACCAATCAGGAAAGCACAGGTAACAGTTGACCCTGCCTGGCATCACCCTGGGGGGTGAGAGGTGGGAGGGGGAGCCGAAGCAAAACAGAGACCCTAAGATCAGAAGGATCTTTCACCCCCTCCCCTCCTCTCTCCCCCCACCCTCTGCTTCTCCCCCATCTGTCCCCTCAGCACTGTGGTCATTTGTATATATTATTTTTTACCCTATTTATTTTGTTAATGAGGTATACATCCCTTGATTCTGTTTATCTTGATGATGTTGTCTTGTTTTTGTTTTGTTCTGTTTTGCTTTGCTGTCTCTCTCCCCCGTTTAGACTGTGAGCCCGTCATTGCGCAGGAATTGTCTCTATCTGTTGCCAAATTGTACATTCCAAGCACTTAGTACAGTGCTCTGCACATAGTAAGCGCTCAATAAATACTATTGAGTGAATGACTCCCCATCACCAGCCCTGCTGCCATTTTCTGACCCTTGTCACAAGGCAGTCTGGGCGTCCTGGGTCCTGGTGTGACTTGCTCAAGGTCATATAGCAAGCAAATGGCAAAGCCAGGATTAGAATACAGGTCATTCTGAGTCCCACGCCTATGCTCTAACCACTAGACAGTGCCACTTCCAAATCCCCCATCCTTCTCATTCCCTTTCTTTGAAGATCATGTCATCCATGTCACAGTCACAATTACTAATCACAGTCATCAACTGCCCCCCAGGATGCTCCTCCAAATTATGAACCTTTTTGATCGCTTTCTCGCATTCCTTCTCTCTGCAAATATGTCCTGATTCTCCACAGACACTTCCTTTCTTTTCACTTCCTGTACAGCCATTCTACCCCATTTGGCCTCCACACCCAAACTACCTACTTCTGATGCCCAAATTGACATTTTCCAAAACACCCTCTCCACTGAATTCCACTCCTTTGCTCCCCTGTCCCTCCACTGATTTTGTGACACTAACCCGCAACCCTGGATCATCTCCACAGTATACTTCCTCCTCCCCTGTGCCCTAGCTGAAGAATGTTTTTGACAGAAATCCAGATATCTCTTTCACTTTGTCCGGGTTAAATTCATTCTTATCTGTTTCAATCAGCCCTTTTCTCTGCTGATGGTACCAATCAGTCATATTTATTGAGGCTTGCTGCGTGCAGTTCACTGTACTAAGCACTTTGGAAGATACAATATAACAATATGCCCACAGTGTGCTTTCTTCCTAATTCACTCTCATACCCATTGTCCCCAACAGCTGATGTAGACATTTAACTACCTCCTTAAACCTCCTGTACCCCCACCATCTCTTTCCCCAATGACCTGGTCACATACTTCATCAGCAAAATTGAAACCATCAGACATGATTTCCCTAAAATCCCGCCGATCCTCTCTAAATCCCCCTCCACCTCTTCTACCCTCTTGACTCTCCCTATATTCCCTGTAGTAACTCAAGAAGAGATCTCTCACCTCCTCCTTAAATCTACCCCTTCCACCTTGTCTTTTGAGTCCATCCCTTATTCATTTTTAAAACGCTTTCCCCTATTGCTGTCCCTTCTTGACAGTCATCTTCAACTGTTGACTTTCCAATGGCCTCTTTTCACTATTTTCAAACATGCTTAGGTGCCCCCATCCTAAAAAAACCCTTTCTTGACCCCATAGCTCCCTTCAGTTGTTGCCCCATCTCCTTTCTCCTGTTCCCCTCCAAGCTTCTTGAGAAAGTTGTTTACACACACTGTCTCCACTTCCTCTCTTCCACTTCTCTCCTTGAACCCCTCCAATCTGGATTCTACCCCCTTTATTCCATGGACACTGCCCTCTCTAAGGAAACCACCTGACTTTCTTCTCACCAAATCAGATGCCCTTTACTCTATCCTTATCCTCCTACATCCTTCAGCTGCATTGTACACTGTAGACCTCCCCCTTTTCCTTGAAACTTTATCCAAACTTAGCTTCACTGACACTGTTCTCTCTTGGTTCTCCACCTAGCTCTCTGACTGGTCCTTCTCTTTTTCTTCCTTCCAAATGTGGATGTGCCCTCAATTCCCTACATCCATTCTCAACCCAAGACCGCAGCCCCTGAAAGTCCTGTGTTCTTAGTAGCCAATGTCCAGCAGTTCATCTTAGAATAAAAGGGTTTCTCTCCAGTTCCATTAGAAATAATTAGAATAATTATTCTAGAATAATTTCCTAAAATAATTTCTTAATAACAATAATTGTGGTATGTAAGCATAATCAAAGCACTGTACCAAGCGCTGGGGTAGATACAGGTTAATCAGGTCAGACACAATCCCTAAGGGAGAAAAAGTATTTAACACCTATTTTACACATGAGAAAATTGAAGCAGAGAATATTTAAGTGACTAGCCTAAAGTCACAGCAGGCAAGTGGCAGAGCTGGCAGTAGAACTCAGGTTGTCTGACTCCTCGGCCCCTGCTTTTTCCACTCGATTGGCTTCCATCCAGGCCAAAACAGGTCAGGCCAATAGGCACATGCTTGACTTCTCATAGGGTAAAAAGCAATATTATTAGGATATTTAAAACTAGGTTGGATAGAACCCAAGAGGATAGAAAACACATTCCATGGTGGGGACAGATGTCGATTTGGTTTTATCCGCACCTAGTTCTCCTTTTTAAAATACGATTTTATATCTGGAGCTGTGAAGGGTATATTTATTTTTTACTTACTCTTAGCCTATCTATTTTTTAACATGATGAACATTCCCAAAT
Source organism: Ornithorhynchus anatinus (assembly GCF_004115215.2). Classification (NCBI taxonomy): domain Eukaryota; kingdom Metazoa; phylum Chordata; class Mammalia; order Monotremata; family Ornithorhynchidae; genus Ornithorhynchus; species Ornithorhynchus anatinus. Next base: position 117,497,505 of record NC_041729.1, read on the forward strand.
CACCTTAGATATGGATGAAAACTATAACAGGACCCTAGGGACTTGTCCTTGAAATCATGAAATATCAAAGTATTTTTAAATACTACATTTTTGAGACCCTCCCCAGAGAAAAGAACTGGGAAAAGTATAGGATTGTTAGTTGGAGGTGTGTCAGAAGTACGTCTTTAGTGCATAGTTGTCTTCTTGTTTTTTTAAAAATTATGGCAAAAGTGAGAGCAATTCAGATAAAGTTAACTGATAGAACAGTGTTGTTCCATGGATTCCAAAGATCATTTTTCACTGAATATAGTTTTTTGTCATTTGCTTTCTATAGTTACAGTGCATTAGTCTTTTTAATAATATCTAAGATTATTCTTTAGGATGATTTACGGTTGATTAAATATGACTTTTAAGTATTTATTAAAACAAAAACCACTAGTCTAATCACCTTTACCATGGTGGATACACCATGAGCTAGAATATCCAGTCTTCACCAGGATTATGGTATATATCCTTCGTTTCTCTCTTCAAGGAGTTTGACCGTACTCCTTTTTTCTGCACATATATACACAGTTGTATACCTGCCAGCAGACTTAATGTCACATGCTCACCTTCACCAATACATTCCCCGAATTCCTCTCGTTCACCCCACACATCCTATCCGTTACCAAGACCTGCCGGTTTCACCTCTACAATATCGCCAAGATCCGCCCTTTCCTCTCCACCCAAACGGCTACCTTACTGTTACGGGCTCTCGTTATATCCCGGCTAGACTACTATGTCAGCCTTCTCTCTGACCTCCCTTCCTCCTCTCTCGCCCCGCTCCGGTCTATTCTTCACTCCGCTGCCCGGCTCATCTTCCTGCAGAAACGATCTGGGCATGTCACTCCCCTTCTTAAACAACTCCAGTGGTTGCCTATCGACCTCCGCTCCAAACAAAAACTCCTCACTCTAGGCTTCAAGGCTCTCCATCACCTTGCCCCTTCCTACCTCTCCTCCCTTCTCTCTTTCTACCGCCCACCCCGCACGCTCCGCTCCTCTGCCGCCCACCTCCTCGCCGTCCCTCGGTCTCGCCTATCCCGCCGTCGACCCCTGGGTCACGTCCTCCCGCGGTCCTGGAACGCCCTCCCTCCTCACCTCCGCCAAACTGATTCTCTTTCCCTCTTCAAAACCTTACTTAAAAATCACCTCCTCCAAGAGGCGTTCCCAGACTGAGCTCCTCTTCCCCCTCTACTCCCTCTGCCATCCCCCCTTTACCTCTCCGCAGCTAAAGCCTCATTTTCCCCTTTTCCCTCTGCTCCTCCACCTCTCCCTTCCCATCCCCACAGCACTGTACCCGTCCGCTCAACTGTATATATTTTCGTTACCCTATTTATTTTGTTAATGAATTGTACATCGCCTTGATTCTATTTAGTTGCCATTGTTTTTATGAGATGTTCTTCCCCTTGACGCTGTTTAGTGCCATTGTTCTTGTCTGTCCGTCTCCCCCGATTAGACTGTAAGCCCGTCAAACGGCAGGGACTGTCTCTATCTGTTGCCGACTTGTTCATCCCAAGCGCTTAGTACAGTGCTCTGCACATAGTAAGCGCTCAATAAATACTATTGAATGAATGAACGAATTGCTTACTTACCACCACATATACCCAGATGCATGCACCAACATAAACTCTAAACCAAGATAAATACACACCTGTCTTCTTGTGTTGGAGTTCTGATTCATTCCTGAAGCTAATTTAATGAGGAATTTATATCCCTTCCTGTCTGTCTCCTGCTACTACTTCTCTGAGGCCACTATCTCCATGTATAAAATGCAGAACTTGCATTTCTTAGTGCAATAGTTTGCTTCTGGAAATAATCTGGCCTGAGAGATTAATACTGCTGAGAAAGGAAGGGTATGGAAAGGAGGAAGGAGAATGGCTTGCAAAGGTTTATGTCAGCTGAGAAGCCCCACACCCTGTTTGTAGAATTGGGTATAATATGTTGCGAAGCATCCTCATTTGAAAAATTCGTATGCGCATATTATTTTGCTATCTCATTAATGGTGTGCATTTGCAAAATGCTGATTATGGTTTTATTTATTATTATTATTATTGCATTTGTTAAGCACTTACTATGTGCCAAGCACTGTTCTAAATACTTTGCAATCTGGTATCTCTGTTTTTTTCCATCAGGAAAGGGCTAAGGACTATCAGAGTGATAAAAGACTCTGCCATGTGCTATATTGAATGAAGTAACACACAGATCCCTGTTTTTCACTGAAATGACTATTCTGTTCATCAGAATATTAATATTCAAAAATACCGGCTTTAATAGTTGATAGTAATATTTAAGGAATTAGATGTATGCTATGTGACAGATGCTAGGATCTGATCTAACGACATAGTCTTACAGTCTAAGGGGACAACAAGCTGATATTTAATCCCAGTTTTACAGATAAGTAAACTGATACACAGATAATTCATGTGACTTGCTCAGTATCACACAGCAGTCAAGTGACAGAGCCGGGATTAAAATCTGTGCCTCCTGGCTCACTCTTCTATGTTCAGGCCACTAGGCCATGCTACTTGTCAGTGTGTAAACTGAAATTGTAAACAAGAACCGTAAAAGTCAGGTAATCAGTAGGATGGTCCTGTTCCACTGTTTCCAATCACAGGACTTGATGTGTTCAAATCTGGTTGTTGGTTGGCTGTTCTTCCTGAGAGGTCCACGTAAGAAGTAATATAATATGGCAACCTGAAACGTCTTTTTCTTTAAAGACAAGTTGTAGAATGGGTGTTTTTATTTTTTCTTCCAATCTCTTCTTGGTTCAGATAATTGAATAGTTCAATTAATAGATCAATAATAATAAATGGCATTTATGAATTTATTGAGCAGAGCACCATACTGTTTAGGAAAATACAATACAACAAGGTTGGTACACACGTTCTGTGCCCACAAGGAGCTTTACAATCTAGAGATTTCAAGTGTTTACAGGGTACATACAGAGGTACATAGGTAACAGCCGAAGGAGAAAATGAGGGCTTATTCAGGGAAGGCCTTTTGGAGGAGGTGTGAGTTTAGTACACTGTAAAGGGAGAAAGAGTGGTGTCAGATATGAAGGGGGAGGGAGTTCCAGGCCAGTAGGGCAATGGTGAGTGTCAGTGGTGAGATGAACGAGATTGAGTTACACTGAGTAGGTTGGCATTAACAATGCAATATTTTCATAATAGGTTTTCTTTTTATCTTTTTATAATAATCATAATAATGGTATTTGTTAAGCACTTGCTATGTGGCAAGCACTGTTCTAAGTACTGGGGTAAATATAAGATAATCAGGTTGTCCCATGTGGGGTTCACAGTCTTAATCCCCATTTTACAGTTGAGGTAACTGAGGCACAGAGAAGTTAAGTGACTTGACCAAAGTCACACAGCTGATAAGTGGCGGAGCCGGAATTATCATGTCCTCTGAATCCCAAGCCCAGGCTCGTTCCACTAAGCCACGCTGCTTCTTTTTTGATCTGAGATTCTCCAGAGGAGTAAAGATCTGGAGAAAATATATGTGATTTGCTCATTATTTGTATTTATTTTGTTAATGGTATTGGTTGGCTGGCAAAGCATTTTCAGATCTTTTTATTATGAACTGCTCTTTAGATTTGTCAGTGTGAGGTAGATTCGGTGATCTTAGTTCAATTCACAAAATATTTGAAATATATTTAGACAGAATTTGAAACTAATTGTAAATATAATTCCATTATACCAGTATCATACATTAACCACTTCATTTCAAACTTGTAACTGATTAAAAAATACCTTTGTCAGACAGTTACGTCTAGCCATATGAGAAAAATGAAACAGAAAACTTCAGCTAGTATGAAGTCCAAAAATGTCTAGAGAAGAGTGATGATTCAATCTTTGAATACCAGTTCCACATACCCATATACCAACAAAGCCCCCTTCAAAGTTTTATTCAAGACTTCCCTGAGGTCTTCCCTGACTATGCCCTCCTTTCCTCTTCCTCTGCCTTCTGTGTCACCCTGACTTGCTCCCTTAATTCATCCCCCCTTCGCAGCCCTATAGAATGTATGTACATATCTATAATTTATTTATATTAATGTTTGTCTCACCCTCTAAGCTATAAGCTTATTGTGGGCAGGTAATATTTTTTTTATTATTGTATTGTACTCTCCCAATTGTTTACTTAGTACTCTGCACACAATAAGCGTTCAGTAATTGTGATTGAATGAATAAATATGATTGAATGAATACCAGTTGGTGACCTTTGGGCATTTGGTATTCACCTCAACTTTCACCCCACAGCACTTCTATACATACCTATAAATTGTATATTGTAATCTAGTATTTATATTAATGCCCGTCTCTCCCTATAGACTGTAAGGTCCTTGTAGGCGGGAAGCATGTCCACCAAATACGTTGTATTCTGCTTTCCAGGTGCTTAGTACATTGCTGTGCCCAAGTGCACTCTCAATGGATACCATTGATTGATTGTTTCTGTTGGTAAATTAGATAGTTTTAGAAGTTGTCGTATATCTGAAGCAGATTCTAAGGTGGAGAGAATTTATTCATATGTGTGATTTGGCTAAACAGACCCTACTCTGATGAGGAAATGAAAGATGATCCAGTGCTGTTTTTCTGCAGAAGAAAGAGGCAGCTTCAAACAGCTTAAATTTCTAGGGGAATGACACTCTGTGACCGGGAAAGTAGTGCTGTTTGTCCCATTGAAAAGAACATGACCATGTGAATCAGGAGATCAGGGTTTCCATTCCAGCTGCACAGATAGGGGATACCTGCTGGGGTTATGTTATCAGTGTTGAAACTTACTGTCCAAATAACCTAGATCCAGCAGGTAAAGCAGATCAAAGCAGGAATCTTGGAAAACAACTCATTTATGTGGCCTGTGGAAACTTCACCCGCTAACCAAGGCAAACCTCTGTTGGGCTAAGACCAGTGGCACAGAGCATCAGCACTGTGCTGTGGCCAATTCGCCATAAATGGTTCCTGCACTTAAAGACAATCTTTACAGTTCCAACTGGGTGGGACAAAAGCGTTATTGCTATTGCATAAACTACTCTTTTTTGTGGTTTTTTTTATGGTATTTGTTAAGTGCTTATTGTGTGCTGGGTACTGTACTGAGCACTGGGGTAGATACCAGATAGGTTGGACATAGTCCATGTCAGTGTCCACAGGCACATACAGCTCACAGTCAATCCCATTTTACAGGTGAACAGAGGCACAGAGAAGTTAAGTGACTTGCCCAAGGTCAAAGAGCAGACAAGTGGCAGAACCAGAATTAGAATCTAGGTCCTTTTGACTCCCAGGCCCATGCTCTATCCAATAGGCCATGCTGCTCCTCTAAATTAAATCTGTATAATTAATTGTTTCATGCAGATCACCAGTCCAGAAATCTCAGGATTGAGGCTTTTCTGTTGCTCTCAGTGGGGGATTCTGTTGTGTCCAGGGGCATAGTCACAACTTCTGTACATAGGGTTCCCAAGCTTATAATAATAATAATAATAATAATAATGTTGGTATTTGTTAAGCTCTTACTATGTGCAGAGCACTGTTCTAAGCGCTGGGGTAGACACAGGGGAATCAGGTTGTCCCACGTGGGGCTCACAGTCTTAATCCCCATTTTACAGATAAGGTAACTGAGGCGCAGAGAAGTTAAGTGACTTGCCCACAGTCACATAGCTGACAAGTGGCAGAGCCAGGATTCGAACCCATGACCCCTGACTCCAAATTTTATGTTTGTAGGTGGGTTCTGGGAGGCATGTCTACAAGTACCTCAAGCCCATAAATCAACTTCAGAACTTCTGATCCACGCAGTCAGTCCTCCCTGAAGATCCTTGTGTTAGTAGTGAGCAGGACTCTGAACTAGACAACTGTTTTCAAGCAGCATAGTCATCAATGGACCCACCATAGAAAATTTCCAGAAGAATTCAAGACAGTATACAATCCTATTTTTGGTAAAGAATTTAATTGTTATTCATTTATAAGTTTATTAGCTGAGTTTTGAACCTAAGTTTAAATCTTTGGAATTAAATTGGTATCTGTGGCTCCTTAAGGGCATATTGGTTAATGAAATCAGCATATATTTTAAAACTATCTGAAATTGTACAGAACCAAAAGGAGCAATACCTTTAACTGACATACAGTTTAGATGAGGTTTTCTATAAGTGGTTGACTTTACTGTTTCATTACACTAGGTATTTATGTGTAGTGCACTTATCAAAGTCTCTAAATTCATTTACTTAAAAATCCTATCAATTCCTCTTATATCTCGACAGGAATTCAAAGACATGCAAAGGATGAGGGTGAAAATACATTTCTAAGTGGATTGCTTTTCGTTTTGCATAACTATTAAATGGAAATGTAGAAAGACTTATTCTCATCAAGCAGAATTCAATTGATGTACTCTCTTCCCCTTGTCCACCCATTTCATGTTGGCACTCTTCAACTTGTTTTATTCCCTTTACTCACGTTTGTCATCCTTAAGCACAAAAGAGGTATATCGTTGGATATATTGCTTCATGGAAATGTACACTGGGTTACTCAATAAAGAAAGAAAGGTCAATTGAGTCTTTCCCATGTGCTTAACTGTATTAATCACTTTACTCTCTTGTGGAGAAATATCCATAGATTCAGTAAGGTAGTTACACTAATTAAATACCAACTGATTTCTTAAACATTTACTTTTCTCAAGTTTACTTCATGAATTGTATGCTTCCATTGAAGTATGAATTGCTAATAAAGTTTTTTATCATTAATTGACTTGAAATAATTCCCAAGCATATTAAATATAACTCCCACTTTAATAAGATTTAACACATGTTCAGTAAACATCACCTTACTTTCAAACCCGTTTTCATTAATTCAGTTGGTATAGAAGTTGTTTTAAATTATTTAAACTGAGCATCATTTTATGGGTCTTTGCTTTCAGTAGAGTCACAGCGTTTCTTGTCATCTTAACAGGAGTTGCAGTTTGCTTCTCTCATTAATAATAGGCGTTTTCATTTTATTTCTGTGAAAAACTGTTCCATCCTATAATGGTACTCAGTAGTCATTTCTGCACTAGTTGAGAAATACAGAATCTGGCAAAATACTATTACAATACATTTTAAAAGTAGTTTCTCTTTTTTCCCTGAAGCTTCAGTGCACACCCACTTCCTTATCATAACCCCTTATCATAGCTAATACTCTGTGGCTTTACCCGACTCTCAGCCCCACAGTAAATACCCACAATCTATTATTTATAGTAATTTCTCTCTCCCCTTCTAGACTATAAATTCATTGTGGGCAGAGCACAGGTATACCGACTCTGTTTTATTGTACTCTCCCAAGCACTTACTATTAATTAATTTACTGATTGATGAAAGGAAGGTAAAGTGTGGCCTGGTACAGAGAGCATGTATCTTGGGGGTCAGGAGACCTTCAGCAAGTCACAACTTCTTTGGGCCTTAGTTTTCTCACTTGTAAAATGGGGATTAAATATCTGTTTACCTCTTAGACTGTGAGCCCCATGTAGCATAGAAACTGTGCCTGACCTTATATCTACCTTAGCATTTAGCACTGTGATTGCACATAGTAATTAAGAACAAATGCTCCAAGTACTTCAATTCAGGAGTAACCTGAGATATATTTTCTTCTCTTTTGCCCGTGTTAGCCACAGATTCTTTTCCTTCAGTGCTAGCTTGTGCCCCTCATAGAGATAGCCATCTTTCTATTTTCTGCCTCAATATGGTTGTTGATTTTTAAATTATAATTTTTATTATTATGGAACACCTAAAATCCATCTCCCACTCCCTTCTGCATCACCTTGACTTGCTCCTTTTGCTTCCTGCCGCCCCCAGCCGCACAACACTTAGGTATATAGCTGTAATTTCATTTATTTCTATTGTCTGTTCATTTCTGTTGATGTCTGTCTCCTCCCTCTAGACTATGAGCTCATTGTGAGCAGGGATTGTCACTGTTTATTGTTGTATTGTACTTTCCCAAACACTTAGTACAGTGCTCTGCACACAGTAAGTACTTAATCAATGAATGAATCAAATGGATATAGTATGTGATTTTAGAAGTATTGTGACTGGAAATATCGGTCATAAGTTGAGGACATAAATTGTAAAGTTTACAGATAAAAATCCTTGGTGTGCCTAACAGATGCTTAAAAATACAGATAACCTCATAATTTTTGTCATATTTTTGATTTACATTGTTATTTCCCCTTATCATCAGCTTCTGGTTCCTGACATGTAGTTTAGGTTTTTTTTCTGGTATTTAGTTTGCTATGGTGTCAAGAGTTTGGTTTTTGAAAGTGATATAGTAAAACCTTTACTCCACTATAGTTCATATTTATAATTGTATTTTTAAGCATTTTGCAGCATCAAACACTATGTTGAAACATCTTTAACTAGAGACTATATACTTCAGTTCTTACTATGCAGTAGTTCAGACCCTTACCATATTATGGTGTGCACTCTAGCTATCCTGGCATGTAAGAGAATAAATAGTGCTGATAAAATATTTGACTGCCAGAGTACAGTTGAATGTTCTGTGTCTGGCAGAGGAGACGGATGTGTGTGATTAATAATGTTGGTATTTGTTAAGCGCTTACTATGTGCCGAGCACTGTTCTAAGCGCTGGGGTAGACACAGGGGAATCAGGTTGTCCCACGTGGGGCTCACAGTCTTAATCCCCATTTTACAGATGAGGGAACTGAGGCACAGAGAAGTTAAGTGACTTGCCCGATAAACAGTGATGTCATTGTTGCACTTTTTCAGTTATTTCCTCAGTTGTTTTTTTCAGATACTACTATCCACTGTATCCATTATGTTGAGGATAAAATTAGAGCTTATGTACATGTTGCTTCCCCTTCCAGTGTTAAGTATGTCTATGTTGGAAGACACAATCATCTATTAAGAGACATAGAACACTTCTTGAATATGTGGATTAAGATTATGTCTCAGAGAAATGTCTGTGAGTTTTTATAAATCCTTTAATTATATGACCATCTAAACCTTTTGGAAGTTCCCTAATTTCAGGAATAACAGGGTTGCCTAGTGGGTAAGCATGGGCCTGGGAGTCAAAGGACCTGGGTTCTAATCTAGGCTCTGCCACTAGTCTGCTCTGTGAATTTGGACAAGTCACTTCACTTTTCTGTACCTCAGTTACTTCATCTGTAAAATAGGGATTAAGATTATGAGCCCCATGTGGAACATGGACTGTGTCCAACCTGATTACCTTGTATCTACCCCAGTGCTTAGAACATTGCTTTGGAAGTTCCCTAATTTCAGGAATAACAGGGTTGCCTAGTGGGTAAGCATGGGCCTGGGAGTCAAAGGACCTGGGTTCTAATCTAGGCTCTGCCACTAGTCTGCTCTGTGAATTTGGACAAGTCACTTCACTTTTCTGTACCTCAGTTACTTCATCTGTAAAATAGGGATTAAGATTATGAGCCCCATGTGGAACATGGACTGTGTCCAACCTGATTACCTTGTATCTACCCCAGTGCTTAGAACATTGCCTGGAACATAGTAAGCACATAACAAATGCCATAAAAAAATAAGGTCCATGGAGAGATGCTGAATGATTTCAGACTGGCTCTATCTTAGCAGTAGTAAAGTACTGTCTAGATAGTAAAGTTAGTTAGTAAAGTGCTGTCATGCAACAGAACAAAGTAATGTCGCATGGCTACCATTCTGTGTAAGACTGCTTGTTTTACCCAAAATAGGCCTGAAACTAAAGTACTTCTCTGGGAAACCATGACTTTCCCAATGGCATCAGGGCTTTTGTGTTCCCTTCCCAGATCTTTATGAAGTTTGATATAAGAATTGAGCCTGGAACCTGGAAGCAGGGGCATGGAGAAGACAGGCTTAGTGCCAGAAAATTTTAAATGATCATAAAGGCACCCTGGACTATATCAGAACCAGACAGGCCAGATGTGTTACCAACTCTGTTGTATTGTACTCTTCCAAGTGCTCTGTTCACAGAAAGCACTCAGTAAATGTCATGGATTGACTGATGAAAACTGGACTGCCAAGATGTTTAGTAGTAAAAAAAAATGTAAAATGGTATTTTACAGTCCTTAGAACAGTGCTATGAACAAAGAAAGCTCTAAAAATATTATTACTCGTACTATGACTAATACTAATACTAAAAGTAGAATTATTGCTAATGAGTTAATTGGTATTACCGGTGAAGAGGAGTAAGGAAAAAAGTGGAACAGGTGTCAATGCAAATGCATTTACAGATTCAAACTTGTTCTTTGCTTACAATACTAATTTATAAAAGTTGGACAGTGTGTTGAGGTTGGAGCACAGCAGAATCTCAATGGATGGGCCTGAGAAAGAGAAAAATCTAGAAGATTGTATGTTCATATGTAAAAGGATGCTGCTTCAACTTTGGGGAGATCAGGGTTGCCAAAAGGAGTGTAACAAGCAAGGGATGTTTGGGGACACCAAAACAGGGTGTGGGCTGCAAAGCTGTCTCCAGATGATTGGTCAACATCAAGGTTTGATTCCAAGCTAGTTGAACTCACTGAAAAGAAAAATTAGTAAACAGAGAAAAATGAATGTAGGTGAGATTGCCTAATTTTGGAAATAGTTGGCATTAGTTACCAAAGGAAATATTTCTCTCAAAAAATGAAGAAGTATGTTCTGTCTTTCAGTGCTGAAGAATACAACTTTATCTGTATCATATGTGGAAAAGCAGTGAGGGATTTTAGGGTAAGCCAATGCTCCTTTTCCTAGCCCAGACCCTCTTGTACTTAAGGACACTTAAGGGTACTTATTGGCGGGACCTAGTGGAAAGGACACAGGACTGGAGTCAGAAGACCTGAATTCTAATTCTAGCCCTGCCAAGTGCTTTCTCTGTGACCTTGGGCAAGTAAATGAACTTCTCTGCCCCCCAGTTTTCTCATCTGTAAAATAAAGATTAAATATGTATACCTCCATATCTCTTAGACTATGAATTCCCTATTTCCAATATATGTATCCAGGGTATAGGCTAATCTCCTTTTCTTAATTGAGACTGTGATCTATCCTTTCATATTTATGTATCTCATATTTTTATGAAATCAAAAACAGCTTAGTTATAAAAATATCAGTAATCTTCACTCATTTTTATATTTGAGTGAGCCTTTGCATATATACTATGAGTCAAAAGTCCCAAGTTGCTGGTCATAGTAGACATGTTTTATTTATTCAGATGATTTCCTGCATATAAATACAAACATTTCTCAGATATATTAGGCTTTGTTAAGGTCACAAAGGTCTCTTTATTTGTGCAAAGTCTTGTATTGCTACCTGAGGGATGTTTAGGCTATCTAATGAATATGTAGAATTGAAAATTCACAATCACAAACATTTATTGAACACTTAGAGTGTGTAAAGCACCATATTAAAACTAAGAAGTAAGTTAATAGGTTGAAGACAGCCAAATAGAGGAAAGTACTGGGAAAAAAAATCATATAGTCTGCCAGTCAGGTACAATTTTCAGTATAATAGTCTAATTAATTTCTGTTATTGACTGTGTTTATGCATTTATTTGACAGTCTAAGTATAAAATCTTAAAAACCATGATCCCTTAGCATTTTTAATGCAGGAAACATATTTTGAATGAATACTTCTTTTAACCATTTTACAATTCATTTAAAAATTGTATTGTACCATCTAAAGGAAGTTTGTAATATAGCTGCTTCCTACTTACCAAATCTAATGTGAACTGAGGTGTTCCATATAATTTTTTTTGAATAAAAGGTTTTTTTAAATGAGATTTCCATTAATGCCTCAAAATTCCTATATAACCTTCCAGAAGAAGACAAGGGCCATTTACTACATTCTTCTGAAAATAGGAATGAAAACCTGCCAATTGTGCAAACCAAAAGCACTGTTGAATGTAAGAAGTGTGGAAACAAATACTTGCATATTTTTTTGTAGAGCACTGTTAGATTGTCCTTTCAAGTTATACCTATCAATAGGTAGATTTTTTTTTTAACTGGAATCTAATTTTCTTAATTGCCCTAAGGATACCTTACATATTTTCTAGCTGTTGTTGGGGAGATGTGAATCTAATATATTTTGTTGCTGTTCAGTATTGTCAGACTCAAAAAAATTGAATTTGCTAGTAAAGAGAACTAACTTTCCTTAAGAATTTGTATTTTATAATTTGTCCTGGTGACTGTATTTTTATTAGTGGTGGAATTGTCTAACCAACTGATAGTGGGTGTCCAAGGATGCTGATGTATCCTTGCTCAACTGTATATATTTTCATTACCCTATTTATTTTGTCAATGAAATGTACATCGCCTTGATTCTATTTATTTGCTATTGTTTTAATGAGATGTTTATCCCCTTGATTCTATTATGGCTATTGTTCTTGTCTGTCCATCTCCCCTGTTTAGACTGTAAGCCCGTCAAGGGGCAAGGGACTGTCTCTATCTGTTACTGATTTGTACATTCCAAGCGCTTAGTACCATACTCTGCGCATAGTAAGCGCTCAATAAATACTATTGAATGAATGAATGAATGTATTACCACCCTCATATCATTCTTCACCTGCTTTGACTTGAAACCCTCCAGGAACTCCCAGACCCCCAGGATGGAAATGTCTAAATATGTATGACTACGTGCTGAACTGGTGATACAGCTCTCCAAAGCGTTAGTTTCAAATGCATAATGCAGTCCCCTCTAACAGATTGATACTTAACATTAGGTTCATCCTAAGAAAATTCAATACTGAGACCTTACAAAATTACATCCCTCATTTAGTTTACATTATAAATTATATAGTTAAATTTTCATAAATGTATGCAACCACTTAGTTACAGAATGGCACTGCATGATCATCGGTAGATCATCTTTTTTATGGTATTTTTAAGCACTTACTATTTGCCAGGCACTATACTAAGCCCTGGGGTTAGATACAACCTAGTGAGGTTGGAAACCGTTCATGTCCCACATGGGGCTCGCAATCATAATCCTCATTTTACATATAAGGTAACTGATGCACAAAGAAGTTAAGTGACTTACCCAAGGCCAACAACAGACAAGTGGCAGAGCCAGGATTAGAACACAAGTTCTTCTGACCCCCAGGTCTGTGTGCTCTATCGACTAGGCCATGCTGCTTTTCTAAGTCCCAAGTTTTAACCATTTACAAATAAAAATACATCTTCTGCATGATGTGTGGTGGAAATAGAGAGAATAGAGAGGAATAGAGAATGAGAGGAAATAGAGAAGCAGCGTGGCTCAGTGGAAAAAGCATGGGCTTTGGAGTCAGGGCTCATGAGTTCGAATCCCAGCTCTGCCACTTGTCAGCTGTGTGACTGTGGGCAAGTCACTTAACTTCTCTGTGCCTCAGTTCCCTCATCTGTAAAATGGGGATTAAGACTGTGAGCCCCACATGGGACAACCTGACTCCCCTGTGTCCACCCCAGCACTTAGAACAGTGCTCTGCACATAGTAAGCGCTTAACAAACACCAACATTATTATTATTATTATTACATTCCGCTCCTCTGCCGCCCACCTCCTCACCGTCCCCCGTTCTCTCCTATCCCGCCGTCAACCCCTGGGCCACATCCTCCCTCTGCCCTGGAATGCCCTCCCTCCTCACCTCCGCCAAACTAACTCTCTTCCCCTCTTCAAAGCCCTACTGAGAGCTCACCTTCTCCAAGAGGCCTTCCCAGACTGAGCTTCCCCTTTTCCTACTGCTTCCTCTGCTGCCTCTCTGCCCCCTCCTTTACCTCCCCTCAGCTAAGCCCCTTTTCCCCCCCTTCCCTCTGCTCCTCCCCCCTCCTTTCCCCTCCCCTCAGCACTGTGCTCATCTGCTCATTTGTATATATTTTTATTACCCTATTTATTTTGTTAGTGAGATGTACATCACCTTGATTCTATTCATTGCTATTGTTTTAATGAGATGTACATCCCCTTGATTCTATTTATTGCTATTGTTTTTGTCTGTCTCCCCCGATTAGACTGTAAGCCCGTCAGTGGACAGGTACTGTCTCTAACTGTTGCCGATTTGTACATTCCAAGCACTTAGTACAGTGCTCTGCACATAGTAAGCGCTCAATAAATACTATTGAATGAATGAATATCTAAACTTTGCATCACATGGACCAGTGGGCTGACATAGCTCTTTGTATGCTTACATATGCTTTGTATGCTTACATAGCTTACAAATCCTCTTTGTAAGAAATAGTTCATTCATTCATTCAATAGTATTTATTGAGCGCTTACTATATGCAGAGCACTGTACTAAGCGCTTGGAATGTACAAATCGGCAACAGATACAGTCCCTGCCCTTTGATGGGCTTACAGTCTAATTGTGGGAGACAGGCAGACAAGAACAATGGCAAGTTTACCTTTTAAGATATCTGCATTAATAGAATTCTGACATTCTGGGCAAAACCATATGAAATATGGACATTCAGGGGCATATTAAAAGAAGCAGAGATCACTGTCTCCTTTGATTTATCAGTGATATTTATTAAGAACTTACTGTGTGCAGAGCACTGTACTAAGTGCTTTGGAAAGTACAGTGCAATAGAGTGTATAGAAGTCTACATTTTTAAAAAGTATCATTTTACGTTAATGGTGTAAATAATAACTAAATAATATAGTAATTATGAGATACAGTTTCAACATGGAGTAAAAGAGCACAAGACTGGGGGTCAGAAGACCTGGGTTCTTATGTGGATACACCACGTCATGACCAAGTCACTTAACATGCAACTCACTTAACATCTCTATTTATCAGTCTTGCTAAATAATATGAGTGTTTTTATTTTTAAAAATCTGATTTCATGTCTTTTAAAATGCTTAGAAGTAGCTTGCCTAGTGAAGCAGCATGGGTCAGTGGAAAGAGCCAGGTCTTGGGAGTCAGAGGTCATGGGTTCTAATCCCAGCTCTGCTGCTTGCCAGCTGTGTGACTTTGGGCAAGAAACTTAACTTCTCTCTGCCTCAGTTACCTCATCTGTAAAATGGGGATTAAAACTGTGAGCCCTACATGGGACATCCTAATCAGTTTTTCTCCTGCCAGCGCTTAGAACAGTGCTTTGCACATAGTAAGTGCTTAATAAATACCAAAATTATTATTATTAGTGGATAGAGAAAAGGCCTGCAAGTCAGAAGTACCTGGGTTAAAATTCTGTCTCTGCCGTTTGCCTATTGTAAAACCTTGGGTAAGTCACTTTACTTCTCTGTGCCTCAGGATTAAGACTGTGAGCTGCATGTGGCTACAACCTGATTAGCTTGTATCTACCCATCCCAGGGCTTACTACAGTGCCTGGCACATAGTAAGCACTTAGCAAATACCATTAAAACAATTGGGAGATTCTGTGGAGTTAAAAGACATATGGTGTTATACAAACACTAAAGTAAAGTGATATGACACCTAGCTGCGTAAATTAATCACCTTTTTGAGATCAGCATTTAATTTATTTTTAGATTTCAGATTTTTAAATTTTTTAATAAAGTGAAAAAATCAGAGCCACTCTATCATACTATTAAAACGTGATGTATATAGGATTGTGAATTTCCAGGTTTAATTCAATGTATTTATTTTTTTCTTCATTCTTTGAAAACTGAATATGTACAACACTACCAGATGTGTTTCACCAGGAATTTAAATATGTATGGCAAATTGTATGTGCCCAAGGAGTTGCCCTAATATAAAGTTCCTATGACTCCCACAAACATACACGTCATCATTTTATATTTTATACATCCCTCAGGTTTCTGCAAAATAAGATTAAATTCAGATCCATTGCTACTCCAGATTTTGTATGGTGGCATCCAGGGGAGCAAATAGTATTATTTAACCTACATTAGAAGTGAAGGTTAAAAAATAATTTCCCTTGCTAAATCATTTAGAATTGAGAGAGTAAGTCCTTAGATTGTGAGCTCTGTGTGGTTCATGACTGTGTCTTATCTGTTTATCTGGCTAGTGCTTAACCCCGTGCTTTGGCACATACTAAGCAATTAACAAATATCACAGTTATTATTATCAAAGCTAGAGTCAAATTTTCTCTGTATTAAAATATCTGAAAATGTATATTGTATGTATTTAGTGTGCCACACTTAAAAATGAAATTGGTAACTGAGTAGCTAAATCTGTTATTAATGAGAAATAGATAAAATAGTTTTTTGTGTGAGTTATTGATTTTCGGTGAAATCACTAGGATATAGAGAACATGAAAAAAAATTGACTTTGTTGTTGGTAGTGATTGTCAGATATATAACCCGTATAACATGTCCTGCCATTTATTCCACTCACCACAATTGAGAGGGAATGCAGTCATATCCAGGTGGCAGAGTTTACCAGAGATTGTGGTTTTAAAGAAAGCAAGGCAGTAAAACTCCAATATGGAACACAATGATCACTTCTAAAATCAAATCAATAATTCAGAGACATTTTATTCAGCTGCTTTTAATTAGGAGCAACTATTTCTGCAAATGTATTTGCATAAATCTCTTCCATGAAGTTTATCAAATGTATTTCAAAATGAAAATTAGACTGTTGCAAAGTGAGGCTTTATGTGACAGCAAAGTTTCATATATAAATGTTACATCTTGTAGAAGCACATTTAATCTGATACTTCAGTAAAATCGGTAATGACTTTCTTCTGAAACTATAACCCATTTCCATTATAGCAGTTTCCCTTGCTATAACTAGTTCAAAAAATTCAACTTTACCCAGTATATTCAAAGAAGTATTTTTCACTTAGCAAACTTTATGAAAATATACCAATTTGTGATGACAAAAATCTTTTAAAATAGATTTAAAATATTTTGAAATGCAAAATTCTAGGATTGTTAAAAGTAGAGTTTTGCAGGCCAAAATAGATGCATCAATAGACTTTATTTGTTAAGTTATTTAAAATTATAAAGTAATAGAAGAATTTACATGTATTATTTTATAAATTACTCTGAATAAAGGGCAGTAGTACTTCTCATTTCTAAATAATAAAAATTATAGTATTTGTTAAGCATTTACTATTTGCAAGACACTGTACTAAGTGCTGGGGTGAATACAAGGAAGTTGCACCTGAGGTAATAAAATGTGGTTTCCAACAGATGTATGGCTAGAAACTCACACAGTTGAAGAGTGTTTTTACTTTTATCAGCAGAAAACCTGATGTAAGTTTTTTACCCTTTTATTAGAAAAAAAAGTCAAATATGAAGCTGGGCATTATTTCCATCTACTTAAATTCCTCCCACAATCTCATTTGATTGACATTCTCAACAAGTCATTAATTGCCCACTATACTTGTTATAAGTGAATGTTGAATTTTTTTTAAGGATTTCAAATAAAAATTTTGAAGAAATTGTTGAATTAGATTCAATTGCTTGTTTTTTTCCACCATTCATGAAGACAGCTTCTACATCAGTGAAAATACAGCTCGTTTTTCTGTTGCTCCATTCTCCTTTGGTTTGAGAAGAATAAATTTGTTTTCATTACATGGATAGCTATGTGCTATTTAGTTAGGTATTATACCCCTTACCGTATAGAACCTCCTGGCAATTCAAAGTTGTTTTATTTATTCATGAAATAAAATTGTTTTTATGCAGATTAGCAGTGTTTCAGAACAATGATTTAGCAGCTTTCATGCCTGATTACTCTATGTAGAAATCTAAGGTGACTGTTCCCCTGCCCACTTCCTGAAGCCCTGTAGGTTGATTTATTATTATTTTTTAAAAATCTCTCACCTTTTTAAGGCATTTAAACATAAATTAATATCTGTGTAAGAAGCTAAGAAATATAGATTGGAAAATATGCAAAATAAGAAAAATATCTAATGATACCACTAAATTTATAGTCTCATAAAATACAGGCCAAAAGGGTTTTACATCTATTCAGTCAGGTTAAAAAAAATTTCTTCTCTGCTGAGTAATTGCCTTATATATATTCTTATTACAGTAGAATTTCCCCCAAGAAATATGATGTTTTGACATCCATCCTCTAATGCCGCTTTGTGCTTCTTTCCTCCTACTTAGACTGTGAGCACCTTATTGGACAACTATTGTGTCCAACCTGATTAACTCATATCTACCCCAGTGCTTGACACATAGTAAATTCTTAAATAATAATAATACATAAAATAATAGTTAAATATTATTATTAGTAGTAGTTTTAGAATTGTTCCAATAATCTGCAAGGTGTAGGCTACTATAGTCAGGATACTAGATCTAGTGTCTCATGGCAATATGGAGCTTGGGAAATCCAGACCTGTGGCCTCTGGATACTTCTCATGGAGTGGAGTGCACGAAATAATATGGTGACACTACAGAATTTAGGGCAGAATTGAGATCAGTGCAGACCAGTATCCAGTCCTATTTTAAGGCACTGTTGAGCGATGTTTTTATCACTTATTAGCCCTGAAATAAACCCTACACAAGTTTATATATTCCTATTTCCCATTACACAGGGGAAACATAAAATGGATGGATATTAATTACAAAGATTGGTTTATTTTGCCTGGCTATTAAAAGAGAAAGAATGGCCCGCAGGATGGGGTCTCATTTACTTGTCTTTCCATACAAAAACTCAATAGAGTTAGTCAGTTTACATCAGCCTTTCACATAGGCTTGCATATTATCTCATCCCATTAAGTATTTTGAGTTTTTCCACACTTAATGATAAGGCATCAGAGAACAATGAAAATCCAGATTATAATTTATAATTTTTTAATTAAAATTTTCACTTCTCCCTGTTGTTTGTTTCTTTCCAGATATCTAGGTCAGTGAGCTTTCTCAAATTTGCAAGAATGACTTTATTTCCTTATATGAAATAAACATGGGGTAAGGATTACTGTTCCCATTTTAGAATGGAGAAACAGGTATGCAAAGTGCCTTGTCTGATCTCTCATGGAATACAGGGGTGCCACCAGATGTCTCCCATAATCTGCATCTGTGAACTAAGAAATGAATAGATCACAACTATAATTCATTTTAATTTGAAAATGAATTTTATTAACCCCTCCTAAATAACAAGTGCCCTTTAGTGAGGAAGTGCAGATTCAGAAGTGGATTTATACACATTATGTGTAAATTGGGAACATAATTAAAAACTGCCAAACTGCCCCTCATAGCTTCATCCTTAAAACCAGCTGCTAATTAGTTGGTCTTCCTTTTGAATAGCATCTCTTACTTTTGTATACATTCTCAAATAAATGACATATAGCCATCCCTTTGAGTTTTGCACCTTGGCTATGTTCAGAATAAGCAGTGGCTTAGTGGAAAGAGCACGGGCTTGGGAGTCAGAGGACATGATTTCTAATCCCGGCTCCATCACTAGTCTGCTGTGTGCCCTTGGGCAAGTCACTTAACTTATCTGTGCCTCAGTTACTTCACCTGTAAAATGGGGATTAAAAGTGTGAGCCCCACATGGAACAACCTGATTACCCTATATATACCCCAGTGCTTAGAACAGTGCTTGGCACTTAACAAATGCCATCATTATTATTATTATTAACAAAAATGAACTAGCCTTTTTAGGTCAATTTTGGGAAGAAAAATTGTTTTTTATAATTAGACAAAGCAGTATTCTCTATTTCACCATTATTTACTCTGTTGTAAGAAGAGCTCAGTCTTGATGACTATTTAGCATACCACACAGATTTAAAGTATTAAAAAAATGGAAGATTTATTAGACTAGGTTTTCCTTTGATTGTTTTTTACCCCAAATAATTTTTATCTGTGAAACTGCTGCATAATTTAGATATGTATTAATATAATACATGCATTTTATTTGTAACATTTAATGTTGTCGTGAGCTCCCAGTTCGTAACAACCAGGACCTTCCTGGACCGGTGGAGCCTCGATGATACATAGTACAGTCAAACCTAGGTTACCTTGGAATGTTTTTTTAATTAGTTTTACCAATGTGCAAGGGAGTGACACATACACACTTTAACTCCAACCACCAAGGGCCCAGTACTAGTCTGTGGTCAAAGGAACTTGTTATGCCAATGCAGATGTAGTGTTTGCTGCTTTCGTATTTTTTTTTTAATTTACTCTTGCATTCACCTTTTATATACTGCTGTTTTCCTTGATATTTCATTTGACTTTGAAGACTTTCCCTATTTTTTCATTGTTTTATTCAGAGTTCTATCTTTAATCTTTTAGATTGTGAGTCTGTTGTTAGGCAGCGATTGTCTCTATCTGTTGCCCAATTGTACATTCCAAGTGCTTATTTCATTGCTCTGCAGACAGTATGCGCTCAGTAAATATGATTGAATGAATGAATGAATGAATCTTCTTTCCTCTCCCCGTGTAGACTGTAAGCTTGTTATGGTCAGGGAACACCTCTGCTAATTCTGTTGTATTGTACTCTCCCAAACCCTCAGTACAGTGCTTTGCACATAGTAAGTGCTCAATAAATGTGATTGATTGAATGATTCCTTTACCCATTGTTCTACATGCAGATTCCCACTTTTTTTGCAAATTCATTTGTTCATTCAGTTGTATTTATTGAGTTCTTACTTCTTTTGAGTAGCAAAGAACTGTTCTAAGTGCTTGGGAGAGTAAAATATAACAATAAACAGAAACATTCTCTGCCCACAACAAGTGATTAATATGCTTGCTCTCTGGAAAGTACAATTCTAGGTTGTCAATGAGTAACTGTGCAGAAGCTGAAAAAAAATGAGACAAAAACCTGGACTGATAAAGTAGTGATAATTGCTTGATAAAGTAGTGATAATAAGCTTATTGATGCTTGACTACTTGTTTTGTTTTGCTGTCTGCCTCCCCTTTTTAGACTGTGAGCCCACTGTTGGGCAAGAATTGTCTCTATCTGTTGCCGAATTGTACATTCCAAGTGCTTAATACAGTGCTCTGCATACAGTAAGCGCTCACTAAGTGCGATTGAGTGAATTGAATGAATGAATGATAAAGTATATTTTACCACAGTAAACCAGGATACTGTGGTCTTTATTAAGTAGTATTAATAGTAATAATAATAGTAATAATTGTAGTTAGTATTTGTTAGGTGCTTAGTATTCATTCATTCATTCAATAGTGTTTATTGAGCGCTTCCTATATGCAGAGCACTGTACTAAGCGCTTGGAATGTACAAATCGGAGTATATGCCTAGCACTATACTGAGTGGTGGGGTAATCATGTCAGTCACAGTCTCTGTCCTACATGGGACTCACAGTACAAGTAGGAGGGAGAACAGGCATTTGATTACCCTTTTATAGATAAGAAAACTAAAACATTGCCCAGGCTCACACAACAGGCAAGTGGTAGAGCTGGGATTAGAACCTGGGTCCTCTGACTCTCAGGCCTTTACTCTTTGCAATTGTAGTCTTGTAGTTTATATGAAGTGCATATTTTATGCAGAGCACTGTATTAAGTGTTGGGAAAAAGTATAAAAGTGGATACTAGGCACAGTCACTCTTCCTTGAGCACTAGCCATCTGTGAATAGTGGTGTGAAAGAGAGGGGACTTGAGACATATACATAAGGAACAATGAACAATAAAATATTAAAACAGCATAAGAGAGAAGACCAAATACACAACACACAAAGTAAAAAATAAACTCAGTAGCATACCCAAAGCCAAACCAACAACGGGTACCACAGCCACTAGCCTTGCTGAGGTTTTAAGGAGGTCTCCTGCTGTAGGTGCTGGTCTCTTTTTCACTGAGTGGTGTAAGGCAGGAAGGGATGGGTCTCTTTGAAGATGTGGAGGGGAGGTGGGACTGGTTCCCACTCTTTGAAGGTGTGGAGGAGAGGTAGGACTGGTTCCCAGATCTGCAGTATGGCTGGCCACAGAACGTGAAAGAGTTCTTCAGCCCTGCTGGAGGGGGCAGAGAGTGTGAAGGGAGGAAGAGGCTGCAATTACCAGATGTTTCGCTTGTCTAGAAGTGAAGAGGCTCTGAAGAGGCACAGCAGTGGCTTTTTATACCCAGCCCCGCTCTATCAGAGCAGGCTGGGGACAGGCAGAGAATTCTTCAACTAAGGTAGGAGGGCCAACAGTGTACAGCACATGCATTTTGCTCAACCACAATGGTAGAGAGTGGCTAAGGAAGCACATCAGCGGATTTTATATCCAGGATGCACAGAGCATGGCAGAGGTAGGCAGATAGTTCCTTAACTGCACACACTTAGGACATGCAAGACACACGCATTTTGCCTCAGCTGCGATGGAAGAGAGGTGCTTCCCAAGTGCCAAGCACTGTGTAAGTACTTGAGTAGATACAGGATAAACACGTCGGACACAGTTCTGTCACACATTGGAGGGATAACAGTTAATAAATCTCCATTTTATAGATTAAGAAATTGAGACACAGAAAAGTTGTGACAAGCCTGCAGTGACCTAGCAGGCAGGTTGGCAGAGCCAGAATTATATCTCAGATCCTCTACTTTCAGCTTTTTGTTCTTTCCAGTAGGCCACGCAATTTGTCAGTGTTTAAGATGGAGAAAAAAATATTGTATTTTTTAAAAGTAGGGTCCTCCCATGCTTTACCACAGTTGAAATTTTTGAAAATCTTGGTGTGTGACACAGATGACTAGGAGTGAAATGGAAAGTTCCCTTTCCTAGCAATTTCTCCTTCAGGATTTGCTGCCATCTGCCTTAAACACATCTGAAAGGAGCTTGCTGTAAAGGGGCTGAGCAAGAAACCCTAAGAAATTCTACTGCTCTCTGCTGCAGATGTAGTGATTCTCTGCAGAGGTGGTCTTTCCTTGGAAAATAAGGGAGGATGTCATGGACTGTTGTTTTCCCCTTGGCAGTTCCAAGAGTGCTTAGTAGCTGGGATGACCAAGTGTCTGGTTTCATTCTGGGCACACCATCTAAGATCAAACATAATCAGTGTAGTTTCATAAAGGTAGTGTAATGCAATAAAGTTTAGTAAATACTCTTGATTGATTCATTGATTGTTTCTTAAAATGGTGGCTGGCACAACATCCCTTTACACTATGTAATTTTGGCAGAATGTGTGACATCACAGGCATCTCCCAGTCCGGCATTCAGAAAGGCTGCCAGTGGCCAGTCTAGCTGAAGCACCCTCATGTACTCCAGATTCGTGAATAAAAACATTTAGGCCTGTAAAAGCTGATTATTATTGTTACTACTACTACTACTAATAATAGTAGTTGTGGCATTTGTTAAGCCCTTACTCTGTGCCAGACACTGTACTTAGCATTGGAGTAAAAATATAAGGTAATCAGAATGAACACAGTTTATGTCCCGTATGGGCCTCATTTTACAGATGAGGTAATTGAGGGATAGAGAAGCTACATGACTTCCCCAGACTTTCACAGCAGATAAGTGGTGGAGCTGGTGTTAGAATCCAGGTCCTTCTAACTCCCAGGCCCATGCTCTGTCTACTAGGCTACAATGCTTGATCTGAGATTGAGGCTATCCTCAAATCACCAATAATATCACTTTCAGAATTAAAAAGGTTATTCTGATTATCTTGTCCCTCAAAAGAAAGATTTACTGCATGAATAAAATTTCGCTGCATAGCTTCTGCCCTGAAGCCTAGTGGCACTTAAAGAATTCTCTACTGGTTCCCTTTTATGTTTTTGAACTAAGGAAAATGTTATATAAAGAATCCAACCAAACAGCCTTCTAAATTTTAATTCCTGCCCTGTCATAAGAACACATTTGCCAAGCAGAGTGGAAGAATGGTGTGAAGAGCCCTATCATTGCTTTATATTTTTGCTTAAAGTGTTGTTGAGCACTACAGTTAGAATAGCACTACTTTATTATAAATCAGTCAATCAGTGTTATCTCTTGAGCACTTCCTACGTGCAGACCACTGTACTAAGCACTTGGGAGAGTACAATGCAAAAGAATTAGCAGACATACCTTGCTAATAAGCTTACAGTTTGGAGGGGGATATATGCATTAATATGAATAAATAATTGTAATATGTAATTTAAAGCTATATCCATAAGTATTGTGGGTTGGGGGTTGTGGAGGTTGTGTTACACAATTGTAGACTGTTTATTCATTCTAGGATGTTCAAATGAGATTTGCTCCTTCCTGAATAATAGCAACGGTTATTAATTTTTTGCCCTTTTTGAATACACTGGGGAATGTATTGTTTGATGGTTTATATCCTAAGAAAGTTTTCCTGATTTCATTCCTGAAATCTGAGAAGTCTAGGTGATTTAATCACCACCTGGAATGTACCCATTAGGATGCCATTTTATTTTGACATTCAGACATTCGAATGAAAGGGTTCATTCTTTTTCTTTCCCTAACCCATTGCCAAGGATAATGATTATTACAGGAGGCTTATTATGTTCTCATAATTTTTTTGTAGGCATTGCATAGTCAACCAAGAAAATGTTCTAATATGCAACATAATTATATGAAGGAAATATAATATACGCATGCCTTTCTTCTCTTGAGTGATAATTTTAACAATAAGGAGCACTAAAGATATCTAAATGCATTTTTTTCTGGTCAACATAGTGAGTAATGGGCTAAATGTCAGGAAAAATTAACTTAAATGGCTGGATAATTTCCTATAGAAAAGTCTAGGTTCACTGAATAGAACTCCCACTAAGAAAAATAGAAACCTAAGACGTGTGCATAGTGCTTGTAAGAGGTTATTTGAAGCTGAAGAAGGTGAGATAATTTGCTGCATTAGAGTATGGTATGCAGCACTTTTTCATTCAAAGAAACTCAGAATTGACAGAAAGCTTCTATCATTACATTATCCCAGGTGAATAGAATACTGTCTTGTATTTACATTCAAGACGTTTTTTCATTCTTTTATATGCTGTTGGATTCAATAACCTTACTCCAATTTATAATCTGGATGGATCAGTCTCGAGACCCTACATTTTCTAAGCATCCATGCAAGCTCAATTAGTGATAATATATGACTTGTAATACTATGCCTTGTTATCATCTTTCAATCTTTGTAGTTAGATCCAAGGTTTGCCAGATAGAGAGTTTATTTCAGTTCATTTTAACATTTTTTAGCATTTTCAGGTCAGCTTTCCTTTATACAAAACATCTTTTTTTCGAAGTTTTTTGAGGTTTGGATTTTGGGGGTTTTATTGTTTTGTTTTGTTTTCACTCTAGTTAAGAATGCCATTGAACAATTTTGGATATTGGCTACATGATGACAATTGGCACAAAGACGATAAAGGGAGTTACCTTGTTTGTTTTTAAAAAATCTGAGCATTAGAGTACATTTTAACGAAGTGAAATTTGATAATCCAAATATATATATTCAAGTAAATATTGCAAATAATCATGGTTAATTTCACAATTCACAATTTCACAAGCCTCACATAACGTATCAAGGAAAATATTTTTCAAATATTTTCATTCATTTAAAAATTCCGTAATTATTATTATTTCATTCATTTTAAAAATCAAATTAATCCCAATTATATATTCAGAAAATAATATTTTAAATTTCAGATGTCTTTCAAAGAAACGCAATGTAGAATAAACGATAGACCTCTTCTAGGTTTAATATTTGTTATGCAAATATTAAATATATTATTTTAGGAGTGGCCAAGCTTCATGAACTGAGTTCTGCAAGCTATAGGTAGAATATGTCCGAAAGCTGCAGGTCCCCCCAAAATTCCTTTAGCCAGAACGGCAGCCTGCTAGTCCATGGAGGGAGTGGTATTGGCCAGCAAGTATTCCTGGAAGGTGGAGGGTCATGACAAGTGGCAGAGTAGCCTGCTTTCTGGTGTGTTTAGTTGGTGCTGGGCTATGCTGGAAGAGGACCTAGGATGGGGTCAGGTGCTGCACCACTCCCCAGACAGAGTTATGTGGGCAGGAAGTGTGCCATCACCGAAACCCACAGCAAAACAATAAATGATAAAGCAACTGTGCACAAGCCATCCAAATAGTGAAGAAGAGCCACAATTTGGCCACTTCTGTACCATATGCTGTTTTTTATTATCTCGTTAGTTCTGACAGAGTCTATTAGTTCGAAATATTTTTTGTTTTATTTTTTCCCCATCAGTTAGCCATCCATTCAGAACTACTGCCTTTGCTGCAATATTAATGAAATAATAGTTATCAATAAGGAAACCTAGGAATTATAACATTGAAAAAAGACAAAGATTTGCTTATTTTTTCCGAGGAGCATAAAGTCCATTTAATTTAAAAGTATGGCGTCTTTTCCTTTGATAAGATAATTGCCAATTACAGAACTCTCCATACTATAGTAGACCATTCAAAAAAATTCTAAAATCAGCATTTTGTGTAATAACTTGTCAGGAAACATGGGAAGAACTCACCAAGGGGTTCCTTCATGCTGCATATCAAAATGTGATCACATAAAAACAAACCTACTATAAATGAATTGTAAGTCCTGTCAGTCTTGGGAGTATAAATTTAAAGAGTTATCAGTATGCAACTCTGTGGTGCAAACAGTATAAATTATTTCACATGATTTGAATCCATCTTGAATAAAATCAAATTCACTGCCTGATCTTAGTCGAGATATTTACTTAAACCTTGTAGTCCATAGCTTCTAAATTTCCTCGCTAAGTTCTTATCATCCCCTGCCATACTTGTATCCTTTAAAGTTTCTCATGAGAAAGATGAGATCTAGCATTATCTTTCTAGTCTAATTTTTTTAGTTTTGTGTCTACTTTTAAAATGTATTTAATGGAGAGATTAGGTTTATATGTACTTTATGATTAATTATTTATAAAAATCCAGCATATATCCAATTTTAATATATTGTAATATTCTAATTGGAATTAGAACTTCTAATATGCTTTTATATTTGTATATTTGAAAATGGGAAGAACTGGGCATCATTCAGCCCAAGCTGTGATGTGTAAAGGTAATGTGAGATTCAGTGCATTGTTTGAAATGATTTGGGCAACTATTAATAGGGCAATGTTATTGAAAGCTAATTATCAAATGTTGTTTATTAAATGATAAAACTCCTTAATGAGCATTGGTTTGCAAAGAAGCCTGACTTCTTACAAGTGACAGCGTTCTTAGGAAGAAGATTGCATTTTAGATTACTGGAGAATTTGGAGCCTTAAACTGAATTCCTTTAATGAGAGCCACTACACCCTTTGAGATAATAATTTGAATTTGGTAACTCAATTTGGATAACTAAAAAAATATTCAACATTTTATTCTGTCTTCAGTGTACCGGGTGTCACAATAAGCATGTGCCAATGTTAGGCTTGTTTTCAGGTGTTTCCATCTGTTATGGGAGTGCACTTTAAGAATAGAGAAAAACATGCACAAATTAAACAAGAAGTCAAAGAAAAAAATATGAAAGAAACATCTGCAGGGCAACAGTGCGAAAAATGTTTAAGCTGCCTGTTATTAACTACTCAACCTGTTTTATGCTGAAATTCTGCATAATTACATTGCAAGAAGAGGGAAACAACAGATGTTGAATAAATATTGAAAATAAGAAAATGAGACTTTTAAAAAATAGAGATATAGTTGCTCTCAGCTAGGCATTATTTTTGGCAAGACTTTTCAGCAGCAATCTATTTCTCAGATTCATTGCCCATTTCAACAGAATTAATGTAAAGTGGCTTTTTTAAAGTCTCATCAGTTGAACATTTATGCAGCACCAATAATTCCCAAGTTAGTCTGTCTGAAAGCAGCTGAAACTTTCCCCAAGCAGTTTCATAAAGCTTCTTAAATGAGTATGATAGCAGGTTAACAAAACTGCAAGTTTTGTGAAATAGCATTTTTCCTGCTAGTTTGTGTAAGTAAATCAGCAAGGTCATTGATATCTAAGTTATTGTGCAAAGATTGGAATAATAAATACTGTGTTATCTAGGCACATTCAGAATAAATTCTATTGAACTGTAATTTCATTTTTATTAGAAATTATCTTCAGTACTTGGTTCTAGCCATTTTAAATTTCAGTGGCACGCTTTTTCTTTTTCATTCCTTGGGAAGCAGCAGCGCCTAGTGGAAACAGCATAGACCTGGGTATCAGTGGACCTGGATTCTAATCCTGTCTAGAACAGTGTTTGGCACATAGTAAGTGCTTAACAAAAAACATTATTATTATTATTATGATGATTACCTGCTGTGTGACCTTGGGCAATTAACTTCAAAGTTCCTCAGTTCCCTTATCTGCAAAATGGAGATTAAATACTTGTTCTCCTTGCTACATAAAATGTGAACCCCATAAAGGATCTGATTATCTTCTATTTACCCCAGCACTTAGTTCAGTGCTTGGCATGTAGTAAATGCTTTGCAGTTATTAATGTTCATTTCTTGCTACTGGGGATGAATATATTTGCATATTATTTTTACAGTAAATTTCAGGGTGACCAAATGGGACTTTTGGAGTGGGTCTCATTGGAGAAGCAGCATGGAGTAGTGGATAGATCATGGGCCTGGGAGTCAGAAGGTCATGGGTTCTAATCCTGGCCCTGCCCCTTGTCTGCTTTGTGACCTTGGGCAAATCACTTCATTTTTCTGTGCCTCAGTTACCTCATCTGTAAAATGGGGATTGAAACTGTGAGCCCCACATGGGAAAGGAAGTGGGTCCAACTGATTTGCTTGTATCTACCCCAGTGCTTAGTACAGTGCCTGGAACATAGTAAGTGCTGAACAAATACCATTGTTATTATTATCTTATTTGGATTATATGTTGCACTTACCTCAGGCCAAGAAAATAGTTATTCAGATTCCAAGGCTGCAGATTATCCCATTCTTTGAGGATATCATTTGTTATATTTTGGGGGCTAGTCATTTTATAAAGAGGGATTCAGAATTCAAATAAAACCAATTCCCAGCTTGATTTTGTGTGCTTAACTGAAAATATTTTACTTTTAAGCATTCCCAACTCTGCTTTCCTTTACTATCCTTACCCTGACACACCATCACTAGTAACTTCAGTCTGTCAAATTGCTTCTTCCAGGTGAGCAAATCCTTCATCTGCTAGCTGTCTTCTCCTGTGATTAGAATTTTCCTTGTCAGATGATGAAGCACTTAGTTTTTCTATGGCCTTTGGTCAGATTTTGCAAGATGTATTATTTCCTTATAAGCTTTCCTTACTATAAAAAAAAAGACTGAAAATACATTTTGTATTATAAAAGCAAAGGACCAAAATTCAAGATAAATATTCAAAATTAAATCACTTTTTTCAACGATGCAATGTTGAGTAGAGGAGGAATTTTGAGATCCAAAA
Organism: Ornithorhynchus anatinus; assembly: GCF_004115215.2. Lineage (NCBI taxonomy): Eukaryota > Metazoa > Chordata > Mammalia > Monotremata > Ornithorhynchidae > Ornithorhynchus > Ornithorhynchus anatinus. The sequence continues at coordinate 117,526,587 of NC_041729.1, forward strand.
CAAATTCAATTATATGTAATGGTGTGTGCACTTTAGGAAAGCATTTACTGCACATTTTCTAAGTCATTAATTGGGAGTGAGTAGTAGTAGTTCAGCACTTACCACATTTAGTATTGTAAGCCTTATTGTAGTATTGTAAGTAATATTGTTGCACCATGAATCTTATAGGAATCTCATGGTGCAACAATACTAGCAGTTGGATAGATCTGTATATGGAGTCAGAAAACATCTTTCTTGAGATTCACTTTTGTCAGTGATAATTACAAAACTGATTCATGAGAGGTGGGGTGTTGATTTTCTGCTTTAAGTAACAATGAGGAACAGGTTTGCCTACATTACACCCTGAAGTTCAGTGGTTAACTGAAAAGATGGATGGACTTTATACTCGAAAATTGAACACCTGAATTTTCTTGGTTTTCAAAGATTATATTAATAATTCGTGAGTCAACCAATATGATTATGAAATATGATTACATTTCTTGAGTGCCTACTATGAGCAGAGCACTGTCTAAGCACATGGGAGAGTACAATATAGTGGAAAATTCCCTGACTACAGTCTAACGAGGGAGACAGACATTAATATAAATAAACAAATTACAGATATATATGTAAATTGCTTTGGGGCTGAGTGGAGAGATAATAATAATAATAATAATAATGTTGGTATTTGTTAAGCGCTTACTATGTGCCAAGCACTGTTCTAAGCGCTGGGGTAGACACAGGGGAATTGTCCCACGTGGGGCTCACAGTCTTAATCCCCATTTTACAGATGAGGTAACTGAGGCACAGAGAAGTTAAGTGACTTGCCCACAGTCACACAGCTGACAAGTGGCAGAGCCAGGATTCGAACCCATGACCTCCGACTCCAAAGCCCGTGCTCTTTCCACTGAGCCACGCTGAAATGAATAAAGGGAGTAAGTCAGGGTGACACAGAAGAGAGTTGAAGAAAAAAAAATAGGGCTTAGTCAGGGAAGGCCTCTTGGAGGAGATTATGCCTTCAATAAAGCTTTGAAGGTGGGGAGAGTATCTGTCTGTTGTATATAATGAGCGAGGATGTTCCAGGCCAGAAGCAGAACGTGCATGGGCAAGAGGTTGGTAGCAAGGTAGAGGAGATTGAGGCACAGTGAGAAGATTGGAATTAGAGGAAATGGTGTGTGGGCTGGGGTGTAGTAAGAGAGTAGCAAAGTGGGGTCAGAGGGAGCAAGGTGATTGAGTGCTTAAAAGCCAATGGTGAGGAGTTTCTCTTTGATGTGGAGGTGGATAAGCTCCTGGAAGTTCTTGAGGAGTGGGGAAACATGGCCTGAGCATTTTTGTAGAAAAATGATCCGGCAGCAGAGTGAAGTGTGCACTGGAGTCGGGAGAGACAGGAGGCTGTGAAGACAGCAATGAGGCTAATATAATAATCAAGGCAAGATAGTATAAATGATTGGATTAATGTGAGAGCAATTTGGAAGAGAGGAAAGGGTGGATTTTAGCAATGTTATGAAAATCAAACTGAGGATTTAGTGATAGATTGAATTTGTGGGTTGAATGAGAAAGAGGAGTCAAGGATAATGCCAATATTATGGGCTTATAAGTCAGGAAGGATGATCGTGCCATCCTTACAATGATGGGAAAGTTAGAAGGACAGGGTTTTTGGTAGGTAGATAAGGAGTTTTGTTTTAGACATGTTTTGTTTGAGGTTATGGGAAGACATCCAAGTTGAGATTTCATGAAGGCAGGAGGAAATGTGAGAGTGAGGAGAGGTAGAGAAATTGGGCTGGAGATCTAGGTTTGGGTATCATCTGCATAGAGATGGTAGTTGAAGCCATGTGGGCTAATGAGTTCTCCAAGGGAGTGGGTTTAGATGGAGAATAGAAGGGGACCCAGAACTGAACATTTAGGGATACCCACAGTTAGGGGGTGAGAAGGTGAGAGGAGCCTGCAAAAGAGACTGAGTGGCCAGAGACATGGGAAAGAAAACCAGGAGAGGACAGTGTCAGGAAAGCCGAGGTTGGAGAACTTTTACAGGAGAAGGGAGTCATCTATAGTCATCTCAACAAAGGCAGTTGAGAGGTCAAGGAGGATTAGGATGGGTAGAGGTTGGATGAATATAAGGCACTTAGTTAAAGTGTATTTCTTAAAAGCATTCCTCCTACAAATCATGGTAGTTATCTTCCTGCACACCCTCATGTTGTCGGAAAAAAACATTCTAATGTGTCAGCAGTTTCAGTGGGAAATAGAGTTTGAGTGAAGATGATCAAAAAGCAATTGAAATAGTGCATGACTTCTAATACAGTGGGTAAAAATTCAAGTATTGTACTTTTGTGATTTGTGTTTTGGACACATCAGTCAATATTTAGTGAGTGTCTAATTTGTTCAGAGCCCTGTATTAAGCACTTGGGAGGTTATTGTCATTATTATTATTATTATTATTCTTGTTATTCTGGTTGTTTAGGGCTTGTCAAGGACTATTCTAAGCACTGGAAGAATTCCTGGAAGACCCACCTCAAATTAAAATCCATTCACAACCATTGTATGTTTTTCCTCATTTTTTCATCGTATCCTGTCTAGGCTATGTTCTAATGATTGTACTTTCAAACCATATTTTTCCACCACTAGGTAGAAAAGCAGTTTTCACTTAGCACATTTCTGTACAAATTTAAGAGTATGCTTTGACAGAGAATAAATTGATTCATATGATTGATTGTAGGTGATATTTTTTTAACAGCCAACAATTTCAACCCTTTGTTTCACCTTTTCAATTTTGCTTCCTATTGTTGTGCTTTTTGGCTGTAGCGAGGTGAGTTTTTCTATGAAAAATAATAACTGTTGTTCTGCAAATGAGTCATTTACTAATCAGATTGGTAGATAAACTTTCTGATTAGTTTGATGTTCATCTTCCCATATCTTTAACAGCTTCTTGACCTTTGTAGTCAGGTAATATCTGAGCAGGTAAAACTATTTTTAATCAGACAGTGAAGGACATCTTGGAAATATTTGCCTCGTGCAAACCTAACCTCAGTTCATTATTTGTTGGTAATTGTTGCCCTTATCCAGATTACAATGTTTGAAACCTTATCTTTTCTTTCCTCCTATGTGTTTACATTTTGTGGAAGCCAATTCTCTGACACACTTGAGAAAATTTGAGAGAGCACTTCAATTTCTGTAATTAAAGAAAAAAGGCAGTGGTTATATTCAGTATTTGAAAGAAAGGTTGAATATATCAAATATTTTAAAATACTTGTCCACTATATTAGCACTCCAATATCCAAATCCTATATTAATGGATTTGGAAAATGCATATGATAGCACATTGATAGATGATGAGTACCTTGCACAAACCTCAAAGAAACTACTTTTTTGGGTAGCCACATTCTAATTGTCTCATGAGCATGTTTTGAGGCATTGGGATTATTTGTTACATCAATACTGTATTGATGGTAGGTGAATAGCTAAACAGTTTGAACAAAATCAAAATAATTTTGATTGGGTCTGCCACATTTTGAAACAAAAGCAAAGGATAATATTAATCAGTGTTTTGGGTTGGAGTTTAATATTTTGTCCTAAAAGTGCCAGGTGGGATTAGTAAAGGAAAGGCTTTTCTCTGTGTCTTCTGATTGGTCCACAATTAACCGCTGAAATGCTATGGTATACTACTTTAATCCCCACCTTACCAACCTGAGAGTGGCATGTTAGGCCCCTGAAGGGATGATTTCTTGTGTCTGCTTTGTGATCAGTCTTCCAAATTGTCAACTGATTTGTGAACAGGGCTGGCATTAGAAAGTGAACACTGTAAATGGTCATCTCAGGATACCTCACAGCAGGGGAGATGGCTCAGCTCCTGATACAACCAAGGTAGGGATCATTGGGAACGTTCCAAATGATCCCCAATATGGAGTCCTCATCAAGATGGCCACCAGGCCTGCACAGGACCCCCTGACACCCCATGATGTTGCCTTCAGTTCAGTTCAATTGTATTTATTGAGCGTTTACTGTATGCAGAGCACTGTACTAAGTGCTTGGAAAGTATAGTTCAGCAACAAATAGAGACAATCCCTGCCCAACAATGGACTAACAACCTAATGGCAGTAAGCAGTGTTTCATTTTTCAGGAATCCTCCCTTCCTCTTCACACCTTCTCCTGTCAGCCTAATGCGTCTCTCCACGATAATGTTTGTTGGGTTTTAAAATGTTTTTATTTCAATGCCACAAATTATGAGAGAAGTACAGTTAAATGGCACAGGACTGCGGAAGTGATTAGTGGCAGGAGGAGAAGGAAAAGGCAGTGGGATTGGATGGGCAGAAGGGAGAGGGAGTGAGCCAAGGCCCAGCAAAGCAGTCAGGGATTGTGGTGAGTGAAGAAGAAGTGCAGGCAGTCTCAGTCTCATTTCCAGCCGCAGACCCTGGCCCTTGACTACATTTAAAGGTGTGGCAACTCATCTCTCTGTGCTGAGTGTCCACAGCAATAATTGTTGAATACTGTAACCACCTTGTAGGCAGGGGATGTGTCTACCAACTCTGTTATATTGGAATCTCCCCATTGCTTAATTCAGTGGTCTCACACAGTAAAAACTCAATAAATACAATTGAGAGATTGGTTAAGCACTTATTATGTGCCAAGATCTGTACTAAGCACTGGGTAGATACAAGAAGGCAGGATAGACGTAGTCTGTGTCCCACAAGAGCCTCACAGTCTAAGTAAGGGGAAAAATGTTGAATTCCCATTTTACAGATGAGGAAATTAAGACACTGAGAAAGTAAATGCCTTCCCCTGGCTCACACAGCAGGGAAGATTGGTTGGATTAGATAGAACCAAGGTGCTTTGACTTCCAATCCCATGCCATATCTTCTAGGCCACGGGTTGCTCCAGGAAGAACCCAGTGGGCGAGTGGAGTCACACTGTGTATTGCAAATCTGAGTGGCCAGAGAGGTCCTTCTCTCCAGGGTGAATACCAGGCCCTGTGAACATGTGTGGAGTGGAGTAGCCAGCAGTAGAGCATGACACTATCTATTCCCCAGCATCACTATTGCCACTCCCTGGAGAGTGCCTGCTTCAACTTCCTGCCAACCCCCAGGATCTTGCCTGACTTACCCTCTCCTTCCAGGGCCCAGTGAGTAGACTAGGACTTGAGCTAATGGGCCCAGGGAGTGTTTCCTTCTTTGTTGCATTGGCGATCCATTGTGATAATGTCACACAGTGGGTGCCAAATGGCATTATCAGGTAAAGTAAGGTAGGCCCAACAATAGGATTCTTGTTGCACAACACTTGTTGTCCTGTATTTGAGTATGTTGGCAGCTATGCAGTGCTCCCCTTGATTACTTGACCAACTCTGAGGGTTTCTGGAGTTCACCCAGTTTGGCATTGAGATGAACTGGGATGGAAAAGAAAAGTATGTTCATCCTGAAATACCAGGGTGCTTAGGACAGGCTCAGTGGAAAGGTATATTTACACAACTGATCGACTAAAGTTGTTGCTGGATGTTATATTTTCCCTGTACAAAATTTTGGTTAAACTGGAAATTTCTATTGGAGAAAGTATGACACTTTCCTAGTATACCCCTACTATAAATGTTTCCTTTTTGGATGGATTGTTCAATATGACTTTTATAACTTTGATCTTCTATAACTATGATTTTGTATTCTGTGACTCTTGTAAATATTTTGTGCTTGCTTGTTCTTTATATTTGACAAGAATTGGAAAATTTTTCACAAGAATAAAAATTTAATTGGAATAGATTGTTGTATAGAAAGTGAATTTCCATTATAATATATCACCAATTTTTCTCTATTTAACATCCATTCATAAAACACACACACACACAGAAAACACACACAGCAAAGAAAACACACAGCACACAGACATCTGTAATTAACAGTGGCCATTTATCAAAGTCATATACTGAGGTACAGGGAAATGTGTTTGAACACAAGGAAAAACAGGATCTCTTTTGAAAGGTAGATTGAGTCTTTTTTTTAACCACTTTTTTTAGAATACTTTGTTCTTAAGCTAGAATGGCATTAACCGACACTTCCATATACTTGTATATGCTCATATGCTTGTCAATATGAAAAATATTCCTAAGTGTTTTTGAAACCCTTCCTTTTCCATTTGAAAAACAGTCTCATCATTTTGGAAGTCTTTGTTTTATGTTTTCTTTTTTTTTTAAAGGGACAGTAACATTATTGTGAGGCTAAAAATCAAAATATAAATCTTTTCCTTTCAGGATTTGTGGACTTTTCCTTTGGGATATTCATTACCCTCCACAAACAAATGTGAAGCTTTTAAAAATACAGAATTTGAATTAGTATGTAAAAATAAATCAATATAAACACATCCCAGAGTGTAGTAAGCCTATAGTGTTTGCGATAAACTTGTATCTACTATTTTTGCTTATTTACTCACAGTTTGGGAAAAACAGTTATCAAAAGCATAGTAAGATGACTCCTAGCATTATTGTTCATCAGTTACTAATCATAGTAGTAGTAGTAGTAATAATGGTGTCTATGGAACACTGCTAGCTATTTGGCAAGATACAACAGAAAGAGGAGACACACTTCCAGCCCACAAGGAATTCATAGTCTAATGGCAGAGTCCTAAAAAAATTTAAAAACAGAGTAATCAGAATAAATAATTGGATGTAAAATTAAGGAGACACATATGTCTGTGTTCCAAGGGAGAAAATAGCTAAATATGTAGGACTAGAGAAGATGAGACTGGTCGTTGACTGGGGAAGGCTGCTTGAAGGGGGTGTGAGTTTAGTAAGGATTTGACATTCTAATACAATAAGATTCTAATCACAATATTCATACTAAAGACATTCCCTGCGAAAACTTTACAGTAAGTAAATATTTGTAGGGACTATTTTGAATGAATATGTTCTTTTGTTTTTGAATTATTTTTTGAGGGAACTTTGAATTTCATTAGTTCAGACTGATGTCATAGCAAAGAACAACGCAGGTGGACATGGCAAGTTATTGTGTGTCATTCGATACATTTAAAAACAGTGTGAAAGTGAGTTCTGTGAGTGCAAGCACCTCAGACAGGAAAGTAATCTTATTACACCAATTATTCATTCATTCAATAGTATTTATTGAGCACTTACTATGTGCAGAGCACTGTACTAAGTGCTTGGAATGTACAATTCGGATACTGATGGGAAAGATGGGAAAGTAGGGGAGAGGGTTGAGAGCAGGGGGATGGAGAAGGGGAGGGGTGACTTTGGGTATCTCAGACCTGATGGTGTTAATTTTCATAATGAAGTAGGTGGCCAGATTATTGAGGGTGAGGGATGGAGGAGGGGGAGGAATAGGGGGCCTGTCCCAAGGTGACCCTTGGGTACCGACCATCTCAAGGTCAAATGCTATCTCGTGACCTCCTGAGCCAGCAGGCGGAACTTGGGAGTGAGGGTGGGACATCGCTCCCACAACTGAAACTGCCAGATTAACAGCCCAAGCCGGGAATACAGAAGGTGCCCCTCGCCCCCGTGCCAATCAAATTAGGAATGGAGGAGGCGGGAGGGCACAGATTGGATAAACTGAGGCTGGAAGCTGGAATGGCCTAAGGGCACAGGTGATAAATACCTGCCGCCTCTATCCTTCTGTGCAGAGGAACTGGACTTGCAGCAGCCGGCTGCCGGTCGCCTCTGTCCAGAGTGTGAGAAGGCCTCTCTGCTTGCACCAAGTGACGAGCCGTGGGATAAGTGAGTGTCCCGTCCTGCTGAGTGCTCATGAGGTTGGAAGCCAGATTCATCACCATGGGTATGTAACGTTTAAATGGATTTGATGTCTAAGTGGGTGCCTCCCCAGTGGGCTGTGAACATGGTGGGAGCTAGCCACCTTATTATATATTGGCATATACATTTACTGTGCTGTGTAATTAATATATGGATAACAGAATGTGACAGTTCGTGTCCCTGGCATTTTGACTACTATTCTGAAAAATTAATTTGCTCACTACCACATAGTTTGTTGCTGTTCTAAAGGTAGAGATAGCATAGACTATGTATTTTCAAATGGTAGTTTTTTTCTAAAGATTGAGTGGGTGTACATTTATCAATTGCTTTTTCTGGAAGACATCATTTAAAAGTCAGGTCATAATAAGGGTTAGTAATAGTTTGAATTCCATTTGTCAACTACAGGTATTAGATAAATGGGAAATTAAAACAATGTCAGGAGTAGGAATGATGATGATGATGATGAGGACAAGAAGTAGTAGCAGCATGGCTTAGGGAGAATAATAATGTTGGTATTTGTTAAGCGCTTACTATGTGCAGAGCATTGTTCTAAGCGCTGGGGTAGACACAGGGGAATCAGGTTGTCCCACGTGGGGCTCACAGTCTTCATCCCCATTTTACAGGTGAGGGAACTGAGGCACAGAGAAGTTAAGTGACTTGCCCACAGTCACACAGCTGACAAGTGGCAGAGCTGGGATTCGAACTCATGACCTCTGACTCCAAAGCCCGGGCTCTTTCCACTGAGCCATGCTGCTTCTGAGAAGCTGCTGAGAAGCAGCATGGCCTTGTGGAAAGGGCATGGGCCTTAGAGTCAGAAGACCTGCTTTTCCTTCAAGATTTTGTAAACTTCAATTATGTCTTTAAGCCAGATTTTTTCAGGTGAAAGAGTCCTAATCTTTTCAGTTTCATACTCCATTCCCCTAATAGCCGTTTCCCACTTTCTGCAGTTTTATTTTTCCAGTTCTATTTTGTCAGTCCTAAAATAAGTTGATTAACATTTCACACAGTATTTCAAGTGAAGATGTTTTACAGGTGTTTTATACCTTGTAGTGTCTTTGAACTTGCCACTTTCAAGTTTTACTGGATGAACCTAGATATGGAGTTGTGAACTTTGGTAAATAATGTGTTGTTCACCCTGTCCACACACTTCATTATTATGTGATTTCAATCATTTCCCCTCTTGGCCTTTGTCCTGAAGAGTTCTAATCTTTTCAGCCCCATTCTTGTGTGGAAGCTCCTCCATCACTCTGATCATTTTCATTGCCCTTCTCTGTACCTTTTCCAGCTCCATGATGTCCTTCCTAAGATGAGACAACCAGAACTGCACGCAATATTACAGGTGCGGACCTACCATGGTTTTTTATAGTGGAAAACTGTGCTTTCTGTTTTATTTTCTATACTTTTCACGATGATGACACACATTTGAATTACTTGATTGACTGCCTCCATTAATTGGATCAATGATTTGAAGAACAATGACTCTCCCATACCTTTCCAGAGTCATGACTGAGAGCTCAAAGCAGCTAACCATATGGTTATAGTGTGGATTACTTTTCCTTAGAGAGAATATCTTGCAGTTTAGGGAAGCAGCATGACCTAATGGAAAGAGCACGGGCCTGAGAGTCAGAAGACCTGAGTTGTAGTCCCAGCACCTCTACTTACTTGCTGCATGACCTTGGGCAAGTCTCTTAACTTATCTGTGCTTCAGTTTCCTCAACTGTCCTCTCTCCTTCATAGACTGTGAACCCAACTGTGGGACAGCAACAGTGTCTGATCTGATTAACTTGCATCTACCCCAGCGCTTAGAATAGTGTTTGACACATAGGAAGCGCTTAACAAATATTAACAGTGAAGTACATGTTACTTTTTACCCACTTTATCAATTCTATGTTTTCCTGAGGTTTATTCCACCATTTCACCACTTAGTACACTTTGGCACTTAAAAATCTTGCAGATTTTGCTGTGCAACCATTTGATCATTTATGAAAATATTACTACATATTAATGGCAGATTTCCCAAAAGGTTTCTAAGGCTCCAGGCTCAAGTAGAAAATTTTATGGGCATGACTTTTTTTAGAAAAATGTAATTTTATGTTATTATTACTATTAACTGTAGATCGATAGCTGTGCATATTGCTCATCTTTAAGTTATGTCCAAGATAATATTTGAGAGTTTTGTAATTCAGTAAATAATAAGACAGAACTCTTTTTATGCCTTGGTAACCTAGTAGCAAAGTCACCAATAAAATGATATAGTTGCATATAAAACTTGTTTTGTTTCATAACTAGAATAAAATGTCTGAATAGAATGTTAGTAAAAGGTGCATTGTGATGAAAGTCTTGTCATTTAGTTCATTACACCATTAATTACTTATCCTGAATGAGAAATGAAGTATTGTATATACTTCAAAATAAGTTATAATGTGATAAACACATTTTTATGAATGTGTATATAAATTATTTTATAATAATTTCATATTTTATATTGGTTAATTAAGGAGAAGGTATGAGCTTTGGGTCTATAAGTAGAAAAATGATAAATTCAGATCTGTTTGTATTTCTGCATACAAAAATTTGGCTGTCTACCCATAAGCATTTTTTTTAAATCATACTGGTTTTCTATAACAAAATGTACCCCAAGTCATACAGTTACTCATTTTTTTTCCAAAGCTTTTCAGGCGAAATCATGTCAAAATTATTTAGACTGTAAGCTCAGTGTGGGCAGGGAAATTATCCACCAACTTTTTTGTACTCTCCCATGTCCTTGGAACAGTGCTCTGCACCTAGTAAGTGCTCAATCAATGCCACTGATGATAAAAAATCCTTATGAAAATTAAATTCCATATTTATTTGCATAATTACTCCATTTCACTATTTGAGGAAATGAAAGATTATTTTTTGCACAACATAATTGTAACAATGATAGTGGCATGGGCCAGAGGAACAGAAGGACTTCTCCTTAGGCTAGGAATGTGATAATTTCACCAAGCCAGGGAATGGGGATTCTTTGAAATTGGTGTATATCAGTATAGAAAATAGGTATGAGTCAGAGAAAATCATGCAGCACAGGCGAACTCCTCTGGGAGGGATATTTCTTCTTTGAAATGGAATCTCTCCTGGTTAAGAAGAGGGAAAGGGCCAGAATGTGGTAATGCACCACAGACAGGCTCACATCAAGAGATGGGGAGTTTCTTCTTTGAAATGGAAGAGTGCCCTTAATCCACTGGCTGATTTTAATTCATTAGAGTGCCATTAATTCATTGGGTGCCTGTTGTATACAGGATTCCATGAGAGATTTTGCTCTATGAAAGATTATTCATGCAAAATTCCTGAATGATATGATAAATGGGAGTTTTATAATGGCTACTGATTGATCAGCTCATGTTTTAAATTATTAGATCACCAAACCTTTTAGAGGGGACGGCTCCGGGGAAGAGGGAGGTGGAACTTTCTGTGAAGCTCCGTAGGGAGAAAGGCACTCATTCATGGGAAATGCACCAGGAATGTGAGTGCTCCCAGTTTTCTCTGAAAATGAATTGTGTGTGGGTGAATGTGGAGCTGACCCCAGCAACCAGGGGCGGGGGGCACCAGTCGGTGCCACTGCATCCAGGGATCTCAAGCCATGCTGCTGTTAGGGTCTGTGGGTGAAGTCCTTTTCCCTCCCCTCAGAGCAAGGAAGCCATGTGAAGAGAAGCAGCGTGGCCTAGTGTAAAGTGCTCAGGCATGGGAGTCCGAGGACCTGCGACCTAATCCTAGCTCTGTCGTTTGTCAGCTGTATGACTTCAGGCAAGTCACTCAACTTCTCTGAGCCTCAATTTCCTTATCTGTAATATCTGTAAAATAGTACCTGTTCTTCATCCTACTTAGACTGTGGGTGTTATTTGGGACCTGCTTAGCTTTTATCTTCACCATCACTTAGAACAGTGCTAGATACATACATAGCAAGCACTTAACAAATTCCATAGTATTAATAATAATACTAACTGAAGTGACTCTTTCGGGAGGTTCCTGTGGCCAGAGGTTCATCTCCCCACTTGTCAACTCAGAGCAGGGAAAGCAGGAAAGCACCTACAGTTCCTCGCTGCACCCTCGGTGAGGTACCCTCTGTCCCAGCCATGGGGCAGGAAGAGAAAATGAAGTGAGAAGCTTCATGTTTGTTTTCTTCTTATTTAAGAAACTGACAAAAATAAATCCTCCAGGGCCTCTGCAGTCTGAGGCGGGGGAGATCCCCAAACTGGGATACCACCGCAGCCACTGCCTGACCCAGCAAGGCCATGCACTGGGGGTGTGCACTTGACAGGTTTCAGATTGTGTCATATAATTGGCAGGAGTGTTGGCACCATGTTGTGTCATAATTCAGTCCCTTCTGGTAAAGATTGGTAGATTTGATAGGAGGGCTAGACAAATTTATCAACCAACCAATCCGAAATCACCCTGTCATGGATCTTTATGAAGCATTTGGAAGTGTCCAGTAGTAGAATCCCAAGTGTCATTTTACCTTTCTTTTCCTTCCCCATACCTTGTTTCTCTTCTCTTTTTTTCTCCTGCATTCTGTTTTGCTGGATTTATTACTTCTGTGATTTTGTGTAATAGCCTGACCCTTGTTTTAATATTACAAAAATTATGCAATTATGCAAATAAGTACAATATGTTTTTCCATTAATTTACTTCCCTTTACCAATATGCTTACTGATCCCTTCAAAATATTTCAGCAGATTAGTATCCCAAGTACTGGGGTAATTAGATCCCACATGGAGCTTGCAGTATAAGTAGGAGGGAGAACAGGTATTAATCAGGTGTCTTTTTTTAGAAATCATTCATTAATTAATTCAAGTGTATTTATTGAGCACCTAATGCATACAGAGCACTGTACTAAGCACTTGGAAAGTACATTTCAGCAACAAATAGAGAAAAGCCCTACCCAACAATGGGCTCACAGTCTAGAAGAAATGTCAGATTATGTTTCAGTAGGGCTCACTAATCCTAAACTTTATTTTAGATTCTGTCACTTTTTTCAGGAGTAGAAGTGACCCATTCTATAATTCCTAAATTCACTTCTTGAACCTTTTTGACAGATTATAATCTTCGTTTATACAGTCTAAGTACCCCTCAAAGGGCTCACAATAATCACAGATAAAGAATTCACTGAGTCTCTAGTCAGCCTTCTCCCTCTGATAAATTAGGGGGAAAAAAGGTAGGGGAATTAGCTTAGGTATTCCATTAAAGGTACTCTGAAAACTTATTTATCCACCTCTGTTGCATAGTAAGCATTTAAAAAATATCATTCAACAACAGCCCATAATTTCCTTCTTGTACTTAATCTGCCTCAACTTTATCCCTAAGTAGAATAAATTATCAATTTTTAAAATATTACTTTATCCCTCTAATGACATATTTCACTATGCTGGTTGCCCATGAGTGATTTCTTTTACTCACTAGAGGATGATAATTTATTTGGTATTTTAAACAGTCCTCAGATTTCAATCAATCAATAATGTTAAATGAGCATTTACTGTAGTGTAGTAGTAGTAGTAGAAGCCACTTCTAATGGAAAGAGTTAGCCTGGAAGTTAGTTCATCTGTGTTCTAATCCCAACTCTGCCTCTTTCCTGCTGTGTGACATTGGGCAAGTAAGTCATTTAGCCTCATCTTTAAATTGAGGATTAAACAATGTTTCTCCCTCCTACTCATACCCTGAGCTCCATATGAGACAGGGACTATCTTGTATCTGCCCAGTGCTCAGTAATAGTAATTGTGGCATTTGTTAAGTGTATGCACTGTACTAAGCTCTGAGATAGATACAAGATAATTAAGTACCACATGGGCTCACATTCTAAGTAGGGTGGAGAAGAGGTATTGAACCTCCATTTTGCCACAGAGGTAACTGAGGCACGGAGAAGTTAAGTGACTTGTCTGAGGTTACCCAGCAGGTCAGTGGTGAAACTGAGATTAGAATCCAGGTCCTCAGACTCCCAGGCTCATGATCTTTCCACCAGGCTATCCTGCTTCTAGTACAGTGCTTTGCATATTATAAATGCCTAAGGAATTTTGCACTACCATACTTAATAGTAGAAGTAGTAATGTTGAATTCAATTAACTTTCCTAAGTGCTTTAGAAAAGTACAGCAAAAGCACAAAAATCCATTTCCATTCATGGTGCTTATGCTCTAGCTGGGGAGACAGAGTTGTTGGGTTGGTGTGGCTTGGAGTGTTGGGAATTTATCTGAAAGTCTTGTTGGTTGGAGAAACTGGGATTTTAAGAGGGCATTGAAAGTATCAAGGGTTGAGGTATGGAGGAGGGTTTTAGAGGGAAGGGTGTTCCAGGGCACATCACTAAGGTCTAGTCACCCTACCAAATGCTCGAGAGAGAACACTAGAAGCAAAAGTGTTAGTCCCTGTCTCAGTCAATCATTCACAATTATTGACTGCTTACTGTGTGCAGAGCACACAAAACTGAGTGCTTTGGAGAGTACAATATCACATTATAAAAGACACATTCCCTGCCCCCAACGAACTTACAGTACAAAGGGTTTAACAGTCTGATAGATTATAATTGTGTTCAATTTTTAGCTACTACCACTTTTTATAACCAAGGGTATCAGAGATCCTTTTTCTAAAATACAGTTTCCTCATGTTGGGTTTTTTTGACCTTCCCTCCCTGATTTTATTATACTGTGATCGTTGTTTCAAAGAGGCTTTTCCATTGTGATCTTTCTGCATAAAGTTTTGTTCCATTTTTTAGAATTGATTTCAGGACAATATTTTCTTTATGGGTTCTAACCCTAGTTGTCAGGAAGAATGGAGAAAACAAAATTTTGATTGGAAGAAATGTGTATTTTTGGACCCAAAAGGAATTTATTTTAACCGAAGCCCCCCCTTACTTTTTACTGTGCTTTGTGACATTAAAACAATTTATGTGGGGATACTTGAAATCTTACAATGTAACCCCTAGTTTTGCAGTTTTCTCAATACTGCCTAACATATAACTGCTGTACTATTGTGGCTTTAGTATGTACTTTTACAGTAACTCCTCTTATCTGAAAACGTTTTGTATTTTCAGGCTAAATTTGCTGTCTGTATTGTAACCAAGATACAGTATATACCCTTTAAGTGTTTCCCATTCCTCTCTTTTGCATTTATTTAAATTATGGCTGTACGTCTCAGGTTTCTTCACCCTACCACCCCCAAATATCAAAAATGATATTTATATCAAGGTTTCTTGCAATTAGTTATTGTATAATTAATTAATTATTGTATTGTCTGGCTTCAGCCGTTAGAGTAGAAATACTTATAGAGAAGCAGCATGACTCAATGGAAAGAGCCTGGGCTTGGGAGTCAGAGGTCATGGGTTCTAATCCCCGCTCCGCCACTTGTCAGCTCTGTGACCTTGGTAAATCACTTAACTTCTCTGGGCCTCAGTTCCCTCATCTATAAAATGGGGATGAAGACTGTGAGCCCCACATGGGGCACCCTCATTCCCTTGTGTCTACCCCAGCACTTAGAACAGTGCTAAGCACATAGTAAGCGCTTAATAAATAACATTATTATTATCATTATTATTACACACACACAGAAATATGTTTATGGATACATACACTCTGTGTGTGTGTGTGTGTGTGTGTGCGCGCGTGCGCGCTTCCCTTTTCCCCCAAGATTGCCACTTTTCCTTTCTTATGGTTTATTGAATAGTCTAAATTTCCCTTTTTATTCTCTTGTGTTTTACTGACTTCCCACCAAATCTACCAGCATTTCCATGTCCTAAAGTCTTCAAACCTTATCTGAATTAGAGATTATGTCAGTCTGGTTCTCGTATTTTTTCACTCTTTGGCCTTATCCCAGTTTTAAAGTCTGTTATCTTTTAACTTTTTAATGCCAGAATCCTAAGATTATTTTAGTCCAAATGGAACTCATTTTTCATGTAACACTTCAACTTCCTACAGAAGTTGCCCACCTCCTAATGTATTTAACCACTTCATCTTCTTTCTTCAAGGAACACATTTGTAGTCTTCTGGCTATGTGTTCTCTGTACTGGGTACACATATACTGTATACACATTGGGTCCCCAGACACAATTATTCATATATTTTGGCCCTTTGTACAATTAAATGTATAGCTCCATAACCTTTAGTGAGCTTTACTCTTTAACATGAAGCTAGAATCATAGTTTGTAGTTAGGTAAGGTTACCTAAGAACAAGGCTAGCTTTAGATGGCTTCACCAGGCCTAGAATTTACCAGGCCAACTTTACCTAAGGTTGTTAGTTCATTTATTGCTTGCTGACTCTTTGTAGATCACAAATAACAAAATGGGAATAATTATAGTGTCAACTTGCAAATTACTGTAATCTTATTTCCTTGTAGAATAACACCAAATATGAATATTTTAGTATTAGGGAAATTTTTGCAGGGGTGAGTTTTAAAGGAATATAGACCATTCCATATGGAAGAGGCATGTTATTGATCAGTACCATGAGCTCTCTTTGAAGTCAGTAAAAATTTATCATTCAGATCATATCTGCAAGCCATGGAATAAGATCAAATACCAGTTGAGCAGTTATATATATACTTTTGATGTTTCAGTCCATTTATTCCTAGATAGTACTTTAATTTTTGACTTTACTTGGGGGTACATATTTTGCCTTCTAAATATAGCATATTACCTGCTTTAAAACAACTAAGAACGAAGATGTGAGTTTTCTAACCTAGTCTTAATGTTCTCGTTGTCTTCATGGTTTTAATGCTAATTGTTTATTAGCACAGTCTACACATGAATATTTTATGCCTGATAATACACATTTCCAGAATTTAATCCGCACACACACCCATAGGATATATACAGAGCACAGTTATGAATAGTCAATACTAGGTCTCATGATGTTCCTTAAAACACATAAGTCCAACAATTAAGTAGAAAAGAAATATTTTCTTTTTAATCATGTAGTGTCCAAAAATACCAAACCTTATGTAGTGCAGGCACTACTGCCAAGTTTATCTGCTGATAACTAGTTTGTCAAGTAATACGTATCTGCGTAATTTAATTTTAAGGGAATTGACAATTTTAGATCCCTCCACAGTAGATTTTCCCATAAAACTCAGAAATAGGAAATACTATTAAAAAGGATATCATTTAAACCATTCTTTAAAAAAAATATTTTCTGAAATTTCCAAGTCCTATTGGCTGGCACCAATTATGAAATATGATGTTAGTGGTGGCTCCTGTTGGAAATACTGACAATCATCAGGCCCGAAAACCAGTGAAAGGAATTGATTATAGTGATCAATATATGTGCAGGGTCATCAACACTTCATCATCTCCTACCATCTTATTCTCTATAGGGCTTAGAGTGCACTGACTAAGTAGAAGGTTATGAGTGCAGTATACTGCAAAGTATATGCTCTGGTTTGTTGGGTTTTTTTAAGTTGTTCTTTATGTGTAGGATCTATTTACTGCCCAGAATGAACACAACGTAGTAGGAATGCTGTGACATAATACTGATATATTTATCATGGTTGCCACTGCAGTCTTATTTCACCCACATTTGCCAGCATTTTTTTTAGGATCACTGCTGGGTCTGTGCACCTCACAGGTCACTTTTGGCAGTGGTGGCACAGTTTCTAGCAGGCATTAGTAATCTATTTGTGCTGCCCAGTTCTAGAACCCAGATCTTATTCCTGGAGCCAAACTTTTTTCACTAGACCAAGAGTGGTGCTATGGAATATAAGGATAAAGCAGTTTCTTGTGCATCGACTATAAAAGAATAATAGTAATAGTAATAATTATACTACTACTATGGCTACTAGGACCACTAGAACCGGAACAAATGATGTGAATTAAAAATATATATGTTAATTGAGGATTTTATTCTGGTACAAAGAAATGTACATCCTAAAATCAAAACATAAAAGCAGAGATATATAGCCTCCTACTTACAAGCACTTGATCTAAACAGGCATATTTTATGGACTTACCAGGGATTGAAGCCTTTCTTCTCGCTAGTTCTGAATTTTAGAAATTATCTAGCTGTGATACTTGCCAAAAATGCAAAACATTTTTTGTAACTAAAATGCACCATTGCTGGAGACTGCTCTGCACATAATAAGTGCTCAATAAATACTACTGAATGAATATTAGATTTGATTTTGTCAAATAAAAGGTCACATTACTTTTTACAATAAGCATTTGTTAATTAGCTATGTCAAAGTGGCAATATCAGAAAGGATAATACATTCTAGGAGAAAAGAAGAAGCCATATGATGGAATGTGATTCTTAAAATTATCTGATCATCATTTACCAAAATTTGTAATAGCAGTTGTTTAAACATTAGTTTGATTTCAATAGTATCTCAACTGTAAATGAACATGGTACTTTTTACTTTGTCCAGAGCATCACTACAATCTGAAACATTCCCTGAAAGTATACAGTTTCCCTGAACAATGACTGCAAATTTTGGAGACAGTTTGAAGCTGAAGCTGCCTCTGTTTTTTAATGAATGTTATGTCCCAAAAATATCCTTCATAGTTCTCCAGTACCTTCATCCTCCTATGCCCACATTTATCAATTAATCATATTATTTATGGAGCCCTTACTGGGAGCAGAGCTCTGTACTGACTGCTTGGAGAGTACCGTACAAAAAGTTGGCAGACATTCCCTAGACACAAATATCTTAAAATCTAGAGAGAGAGACAGACGTTAATATGAATAAATTATGGATTCATGCATAAGTGGTGTGGGGCTGTGGGTGGGGTGAATATCAAGTGTTCAAATCTAAGTACATCTGCTCTGTCATCCTTAGCAACAGCTTCTCAATAGGTCTCCTACCTCCTTTTGAAATCTACCTGCTCCACCTACACTGACCTCATCACTTTTCACAGGCTTACCTTTCTGACCACCATCTTTAACAGCTCATTTTCCAGTAGTTCTTTCCCCTATGCTTTCAAAAATGTCCATGTATTTCCTATCCCAAAAAACCCTTCCTTGACCCCATTTCCATCTCTCTTTCCAAACTGCTCAAACTAGTTGCTTACACCCACTACCTCCACTTCCATCCTCTGCTTCTCACCTCGACCCTCTAGAACCTGGATTCCTCTCTCTCCCCCACCCCCCATCTCCACTGAAACTGCTCTCTGTGAGGTTCTGTGGAGTGGTGTTAATCCAAGCACTTATCCTATTCCACCTTGATTACTGTACCAGTGTAGTTGCTGACCTCCCTGCCTCCTGTTTCTCCCCACTCCAGTCCATACTTCCCTTTGCTGCCTGGATCATTTTTCTACAAAAAAGTTCAGTCCATGTATTCCCCACTCAAGAACCTCTAGTTGTTGCCCATCCACCTCCACATCAAACAGAAACATCTTACCATCAACTTTAAAGTGCTCAATCATCTTGCCCCTCATGCCTCACCTCACTAATCTCCTACTACGACCCAGCCCACACACTTTGCTCCTCTAATGCCACCCTACTCACTGTAACTCGATCACATCTAACTCACTGTCAACTTCTTGCCCTCTCATTCCTCTGGCCTGGAATGCCGTCCCTCTTCAAATCTGAGAGACATTATTCTCACCATCTTATTGAGGGTACATCACCTAAACCCTCCTCTGCATTCCCCCGATTTATTCCTTTTATGCATTCCCCCATCCCAGCCACACAGCACTTTTGTACTTATCTGTAATTTATGTATTTATGTTAAAGTCTGTTTCCCCCTCTAGACTGTAAGCTCATTGTTTCAGATAATGTGTCTGTTGTATTGTTAAACTGTACTGTCACAAGCACATAGTATAATGCTCTACACACAGTAAATGCTCAATAAATAGGAATGATTGATTGATATCCTTTACAAACCCTATGAAGTTGTGTTTAGGAAAATTAATTTCAATGCTAGAATACAGACTTCACTCCAAGTCTTATTTGTGTCTTCTATAAGACTAGTCCTTAAGTAAAACTAATGGTATTGTTTATGCAATAAGATATGGGGAGTCAAGGTATAGAGTAGTGCTGTAGATTTTAGTTCAGCATGGAATTTCATGCCATGTCATCACTATACTCTGTTTCAGTCCTCTGAGAATGCAGCTCATTTGTGTTTGAATGACCAATGAGAAAGAATAATTTGTGTGTTCACTCATTCCCAGTTATTTTATCAAAGTGCTTATCGCCTTAACAAGGGCTTTGTCTTGTCATGTTTAATATAATTAGCTATGCTAAAGAACAGAGGGTGAGAAACTATGTGGTAGTTAATACATCTGGGTAAAACTGCAGATTGCAAAACAACTTTCAATTTCATTTGACTGGAAAATAATTATCTGTATGAGATAGTTATATCCCACACAGAATATCAACATAAGAAAATGCATCATTATAATGAAAACATAATGAATAATAAAAAATTAAAAAACACTTCTAAGATTTTATTTATCAAAAATTAACATATGGAAAGCTTACCTGATTAAAATTTCAAGTAAAAATATAGAATCCTGTGGTTTTGGGGAGTTATATAAAAAACTCAATATTCAGTATTCTTAAAGTTTCTGAATATGGCTATAGACATAGTTTATTAGTAATTCTTAAAATCTAATATGTATGTATAATGTTAAGGGTGGAAGGAGCACAGTAACTAATATTAATTCATTAATATAATAAAATATGTAAATATTTAAAAATGAAAATGAATCTGAAATCTATTAAAGTTGACCAGGGTGAGACTAGTGATCAATTTGTGACCTAAGGTGAAAAGAAAGTCCCCTCCATTTCCCCCAACCCTCACCAAAATAAAACCTTCTGGATGCAGCATGTTATAGTAGTCAGAGCGTGAGCCTGGGAGTCAGAAAGTCATGGGTTCTAATCCCAGCCCTGACACTTGTCTGCTCTGTGACCTTGGCCAAGTCACTTCACTTCTCTGGGCCTCAGTTACTTCATCTGTAAAATGGGGATTGAGACTGTGACCCCTTATGGCACAGGGACTGCGTCCAACCCTATCTGCTTGTATCCACCCCAGCACTTAGTGTACTAAGTAACTATGCTTGGCACATAGTTAAGGGCTATGTGGTTAAATACTACAGAATGAATAGTGCAAATCATATGTAGGATTTTAACAACACATCTTTCAATCACGTGGAAGATATTTCCTTTAAAATACAATTAGCTTTGAGGAACCTTTCTGAAAGTCTCTCAAGTGATATCTGACCTTATTTATCTAGTTTTCTACTTCCTTGTCTATCAGTGATTGTTGAATCATTGATTGATGTGCTGCCTAGGTAACATAATTCTGTGATAGCATTTTGTTATGCTTTGTCAATATTTATATTTAGTTGTAAGTATGAATTCCAGAAGTGTTAGCTTGAGTCCTCTGTGCATGTTATGTTGTAGTTAATGAGATGCCAGTGCTTTGGTGAGGGTCCAATATATTTTTTTGTTTGTTTGCTAAATAGGCAGAAGATAGTGTTTGAGGTCACAAGATAGTGTTTGGCACATTCACTCAGGAAGAGTAGGCCCTTGCGGTTGAGTTTATAAAAAGACCCAAAGCCTGCCTTCCAGGATTAAGGAATAATTAACAACTCTAACGTTAAAATTGCCCGTTATAATTAGTTTCTCTGATGTTATCTTTCCTGCAGTGAGTTTATCCAAATCTTTGTAGAAATATTATTTTTCATCATCATCGTTTGTCATTGTGGGAGCATATGCATTGATGATGATGGCAGAGTTTGTCAGTTTTCAGTGCACATGTATGATCAGTTATGCAGTGCTCTGCACATAGTAAGTGCTCAATAAATACTATTGAATGAATGAATATACTTTGGGGAGATTTGAATAGCCCAGTATTAGTTAATGATTGCAAATCCAGCCATGATAGTTGACTTTGGGAAAGGTCTCTCCCAAAGACGTGATATCCAGTGCCTATTGATGATAAAATTCAGTAGATAAAATGTCATTCATCTGAAATGTGATTAATTCCTCCTGTCACATTTCATCTAGCTTTTGTCCAAGCCTGATTAAGTGCAGTTTATTAAAACAATTATGAAAGCAAATCAAGAGCTCATGTGCAAGGCAAGTGTTCATATGGATAGCTCTTTTCTCTACCTGATTGTTAAATACAGCTTATTAAATCACTTCTGAAGACATGAAGTGATCATACGGATAGTATGAATCCTTATATTCATGATTGGAAGCGCATCTCCTCCAAAAGGCCTTCCCTGACTAAGCCCTTGTCCCCCACTCCCTTCTGAATCACCCTTGCACTTGAATTTACACCCTTGATTCATCCCTCCATCAGCCCCACAGCAATTATGTACATATATGTCATTTATTTGTTTATATTAATATGTGTTTCACCCATTAGATTATAAACTCTTTGTGATCAGGGAATATGTCTACCAACTCTGTTATATTGTATTCTCCCAAGCACTTAGTTCTTACACAGTTGTAAGCCTGAGTTATTTTCTTCCTTTAGGAGGACAGTTAGGCAGATTTTAGGCTTGGGTTTTGTGGAAAGGAAGTGAATAGTATATAACCAACACCAAATAAGGTTAGGTTTTAATAAATTGGGTTTGCTCCGTTCTTATTTTTAAATGACGTTTCAGAATTTTGTAAAAATTGGCATCTATAGAAATATAATATTGGCATTATTGGCAATTTCTATTAGAAATTTCTAATTCTTGCTAAAATTGCCAGTTAAGCTGCTTGAAGACCAAAGCACAGAGATTTGAATAACGTGGGATTTCTTGTATTCATGTTGTTACCTTTTTATATGGTTATTACTACAACATCAAAGCCACCACAAAAATTGCCCTAAAGTTACCAATACCTTCCTTGCCAAATCCAACCCTACCCCATCCTAACCCCCTTCCACCTCTCAGCTGCCTTTGACACTGTGAACCACCCTATTTTCCAGTGAATATTATTTAACTTTGGCTTCACTGACATTGTCACTTCCTGCCTTTCCTCCTTTCTGGCCACTCATTCTCATTTTCTTTAGCGGGTTCCTACTCAGCCTCCTACCCCCCTAAGTCTGGGAGTCCCTCAAGGCTCAGTTCTGGGTCCCCTTCTATTCTCCATCTACATTCACTACAATTGGAGAACTCATTCACTCCTATGGTTACATCTACCATCTGTAAGTGTATGATTCTCAAATCTACCTCTTCAGTCCTGTCTTCTTTCCTTCTCTTAGGCTCATATTTTCTCCTGCCTTTAGGACATCTCTTCATGGATGTTCCACTAACACCTCAAGCTTAAAGTGTCCAACACGTAACTCCTTCTTTTTCCACCTAAACCCAGTCGGACCCATTTCTTTCCCATCACTGGAGACACATCACTATCCTTCCTATATCCCAAGCCTGTAACTTGGCATTATCCTCAACCCATCTCTTCATTCAACTCACATATTAATTCTGTCATTAAATCTTGTTGATTCTTTCTGTCTTAATAATGGCTAAAACCCGCTCTTTCATATCTATCCAAATTGTTACTGAGCTGACCCAAGCACTAATTTTATCGTGCCTTGACTAATGCACCAGCCTCTTCGTTGATCTCCCTGCCTCTTATTTCTCCCCACTACAGTACTTACTTCATTCTGCTGCCCACAGCATTTTTCTAAAAAAAGAAAAATTCAGTCTATATTACCACACTTCTCAAGAACTTTTAAAGGTTGTCATCCATCTCTACATGAAACAGAAACTCTTTTCTCTTGTCTTTAAAAAACTTGAATCACCTCACCCCTACCTTACCTAGCAACCCAGCCTACTGACTCTGTCGCCTCAAAGCCAGCCTCAATCTCATACCTTGTACCTCAGTCTCGTCTGTTTTATGGCTGACCTCTTGCATGTGCCCTGTGTCTGGCCTGGGACTCCCTCCCCCCTCGGATCAGTAAATCAGTCAATCAGTGGTATTTACTATGTTCTGAGCACTGTTCTAAAACTTGGGAGAGTACAATACAGCAGAATTAATAGATACATTCCTCACCCATAACGAATATGCAGTCTCTAGAGGGGGAGACAGGCCACTCTCCCCACCTTCAAAGACTTAAAATCATATCTCCTCCAAGAGACCTTTCCTAATGATCCCTCATCTCCCCTTCTCTCTCCTCTTCTGTATCAGCTATGCACTTGGATCTGTACACTTTC
Organism: Ornithorhynchus anatinus; assembly: GCF_004115215.2. Classification (NCBI taxonomy): domain Eukaryota; kingdom Metazoa; phylum Chordata; class Mammalia; order Monotremata; family Ornithorhynchidae; genus Ornithorhynchus; species Ornithorhynchus anatinus. The sequence goes on from NC_041729.1 coordinate 117,550,408, forward strand.
AATACTTTAAGCACCTCACACTCTGCCTTTTGGCAATTAGGCACATATTCATAATTTATTTTAAATATCTGTCTTCCTATGTAGACTGTAAGCTCCTTATGGCCAAAGAATGTGTCTACCAAATCTGATCTACACACAGTAAGCACTCAGTAAATATCATTGATATTAAAAGCAAACTATTTCAAGTGATCTGCTGGTCTAGAAGCCTGGACCTGCCATTGTTGCCTGGCATGTGGCATATCATCTGAGATCTATCACTTAGTATTCTATTAATCTATGAAACAACTGAGTGGGCCATAGAGATGAGCGACTTGTTCCTGCTTTGCTAGACATCTAATTAGATGCTGTGAAAGCTTGTGTTGGTGATGAAGGGGAATTGGAAATCTAAAAGAAAAATGTGAAGAGAAAAAAAGTGAACTTTTTATTTGGACTTTCTGTAATATTTCTACTTGAAAACAATTCTGATTTTAAGATACAGATGTCAGTGTTAAGAGGAAATGCTCTATTTAAAGCTATTCACAAAACAAAAATTAAACTGTTTTTGTTGATAACCTCATGAAACAGAGAAGATATTCCTCCAGATCTTGTCGTACAGTAGCACAGCAACAAAACTTTCGAACTTCTGCACTGATGCCTGCTGATGCCTGCTCCATTTTTGTTAATAGCCAAGAAAGAAATACAGTGTTAACATCTGCCCATCAGAACAATTAAGTTTTTTTTTATAATGTCAGGTCCCTGATACATATTTGAAGTTGTTAGCTAAAAGCATATGCATGATTCCCGATATACAAATATGTGGATTCCCTTAGCACAAGATTATTGTGAAGCTAAGGGGAAGGAAGGTTTTTATGCTTTTTAACACTTACCCTTGATAGTAACAAGTTTCATCTTTCATCCATCAGTGCAGTGCACTGAGTAGTGATCCTAGCGATTACGTTAAACTGCTGATTTGTATCTTTTTGATAACTAGTACACTAGTACACCAGAGAGCTAAGGAGGAACTAATGCAAGAGACTTGAACTGAAACATTAATACTGTTTACCAAAGCATACTAAAAATAATTTATGCATAACTTCAATTTATACAACTCTTTGTTTAACATTGTTCTGTACTCTCTCAAGTGCTAAGTAGTGTTCTGCATATTGTAAGCACTTAATAAATGCTACTGTAAGAGCATGGACTTGGGAGTCAGAGGTCATGGGTTTGTATCGCGGATCTGCCACTTCTCAGCTGTGTGACTGTGGGCAAGTCACTTAACTTCTCTGTGCCTCAGTTACCTCATCTGTAAAATGGGGATTAACTGTGAGTCTCACGTGGGACAACCTGATTACCCTGTATTTACCCCAGTGCTTAGAACAGTGCTCTGCACATAGTAAGTGCTTAACAAATACCAACATCATTATTATTATTATTATTATCTTCAGACTAGAAATAGAATAACTGGTCTCTAAATGGACTTCACAGAAACAGATACATGCCGGTATTCCAGTATAGCATTTACTGCGTTTAGTACACTATTAAAAACACTTTAATTTTGCACTTTGAAGTCATAGCAGATTTAATTGCAATGTCTGTATTTTCCAGACAGCAAATTAGAACAAGGTTAGCCTCTCTAAGAAGCAGACCAAAAAGTAAATAAATGGAAAGACAAGATACCAAGAGAACAAGACACTATCACAGAGAAAGACAAGATGGAGACATAGAAAGGAAGATTGAGATGGAAAAAGAAGTAAACTCTACAGATGGAGAGAGTGAAAGAGACAAAGAAGAACAGAGATATAGGGACCAAAACAGAGACAGACCTTGGACAAAAGAAAGAATGGATATGCAGGAGTTATAGACACACACTTTTTCACATATAAACATAGATGGAATCTCTTAACTTCTCATTTTACCATTCCCTCCCTCTGTTCATTGCCACCAATGTCCCTTATATTTTCACTGTCTTCCAATGTCACTATTACTACTCCTGCTGCTGCTAATACTGCTGCAGCCATTGTAAGCCATGGCTTACCCCCCTACAGGTTGATGGGAAGATCAGATGGGAAGGAGACAAAGGAGAAGAAGGAGGAGTAGAAAGGGGAAAAGTAGCTTCAGTAACGTACAGCTGTGATGCATTCATTTCAGTTACCAGAGTGTTTCCCCCATTGGTATTCCAGAAAAAAGAAAAAAAAGAAGGGACTTCAAGTAAATTTTGGATGGCAAGTCAAGACTCTAAGATTTATGTTTGTCTTACTGGATTATGAATCTTGAATAATGGTAGAATGGACTCTGCTCCCATTTGCCTTGAAGCACTAGTACAATGCAATGCAGTCAGTGGGTACTCAGTAAACGGTGTTAGAACTACTAACACCTTGGGTGGACTTATCCCCAATGTAAATAGGTAAATCTGTCCTTTTTATGCTTCTATTCCTTTTAAAGTAGTTTTGACACAATGGTCATATTCAGATGGGGGAATATATTTCATTAAACTTTAAATATTGATTTCTGACCAAATCTTTACAGTGTAAATTATTTAATCCCTGATGTCAAATTAAAATTTACTGGGGTGGAGTTACAAAAACAAAAATTACTTTCGTGAAGCTCATACCAGTTTCTTTGTCCTGGGAACTCTGATGGAGAGATAACATGGGCTTTTTCTAATCTTGTCACCCTGCTATCATGGTTAAGTCACATGGTGGTCCTAAAGCTCCAGCTGACAGGCAGCAGTGTGAAAGCAGACATTCAGAGAATCCCAAAATTCCTGCCCAGAAATTGGCAATGAGACTAGCAACCTGGGGGTGATTGAGAAGTCATACCCAAACTCAGAATTTAGCAACCAAAAATTCATGTCTACCTGGAATCTAACAGAAGGTGGTCTACAGGAATGCAGCATTGTCAGTGAAAAATCTATTGCAAATCCCTTTAGTTTGATTTATCCCATTAAAAAAAATTGGAAATTTTCCTTTTGAAACAAATGTTACTTTTGTCTGTGCACTAAAACACTAAAGTATTCTGAAATGGGAATGATTTTAGGCAAATCAGAGGAATATGTACAAAGAAAGATTAATGACAGTACAGTTTGCTTTCGTTGCCAAGCTAAGATACTTAGTTTCTTAGTCTAGCAGAAGAACATCTTTAAAAGGGAAAGTCAATGTGAATATAAAGATTGCTGACACTTCTACTTAAGAACTGTTAATGTGTATGGAACTGTTTGAATACACTCAGATTTATCAGAATATGCTTCCACTATGTTTTAGCTATAATGCAACAGCAGGATTAGGGTTTGTTCTTCTAACAACATTCTGAATAAAGCATGATGTGATATTGGAAGAAAAGATTGAACATGCTTTTAATATGACATGTATTACCACATGTTTTAAGAAGCAGTGTGGTCTAGCAGAAAGAGTGTGAGAGTCACAGGGTCTCGGTTCTAATTCTGTCTCTGCCCTGTGTATGCTCTGTGACCTTGGGCAAGTCACTTAACTTCTCTGGGACTTAGTTACCTGATATGTAAAATGATGATTAAATCCTACTCCCCACTTCAGGGATAGCGACTGTGTCCAACCTGATTAACTTGTATCTACCTAACCACTTACTACAGTGCTTGGCACATAATAACGCTTAATATTAATAATAATAATAGCAATGATAATTGCAGTACTAGTTTCTCTAATTGTATTATACTCTCCCAAGAGCTGAGTTCAGGCCTCTTTACATAGTAAGCATTCAATACATACCAGTGATTTACTGATTGCAAGATTCTGCCAGAGGAAATCCCTGTATTTTAGGAGAGCTTGTTTTATCTATTTACATCAGAATCATTGGATTCAATTCAAAATCAAACTATAATTATCTCAGGACAGTGGTTAAATTTTCTGATCAGAAATATTTCATAACCCTAACATTTAGGGTGTTAGAGAAAATGTTTATTTACCTTTTTCCAAAAGACTCTTTATGGTAAATAGACCTTGTAATGCTAATATTTTTTTAGTAACTCATTTGAAGTGTTCAAATGAAACTACAAGTTTCAAATACATATTAAAACTTTTTCTTATCAGTTAGTCTGTTTATTGCGTACTTACTGTATTATGATCACTGTACTAAGTGCTTAGGAGAATAGAGTATAAAAGAGTCGATTCATTCAGTCATATTTATTGAGCACTTACTGTGTGCAGAGTACTCTACTAAGCCTTTGGAAAGTACAAGAGTTGATAGATGCTATCCCTGACCACAAGGAGCTTACAGTCTACTTGGGGAGATTACAGATAGGGGAGATGTTTCAGGAGACACTATGTGTATATTTGAAATGAGGATACTTGAGTCCTGGCCTAAGAGAAAGAATATGGGCCTAGGAGCCAGAAGGCTTGGATTCTAATCCTTGGATGCCACTTACATGCCATGTGACCTCGCTCAAGTCCCGACTTATCTGTGTCTGAGATTCCTCATCTGTAAAATAAGGATTAAGTTCTGCTGCCTCTTCTTAGACTGTAAGCCCTATATTGGACAGGGACTGTGTCTAGCTTGATTTATTTTATATCTGCCTAGTGCTTAGTACAATTTTGGCACCTAGTAAGTGCTTAGCAAATATCATTATTATCAGTTTGGTTGTATATTCAAGTAGAATTATATCTAGAGTGTGCATCTGATTTGGGTTTCAATCTGTAATATTTCTATGATGATTCAAAAATAGCTTAAAATATTTATTTTAATTTAAATCTGTAAAAACTGATTTTTCATTTTGGTAGACTTATAGAACATTTATAGCCTTTCACAGGAAATGTGTTAAAGACAAAAAAGGGATCACCATGCTCTTGACAAAAATAAATTTGCCAATTACTCGAAAAGTCTCAAATTTCATCTTCAGATAATAATCAGGTATAGTTCTGTTACTAACCCAACACTTGTCTAGCCCAGCTTCTGTATTTTAGACAGTATATTTAATGAATCAGAGTGAGAAAGCAGCTAAAGAGATATATGATTTTTCACTCACATATAAACAGTTCCATACAAATTACTTTAGAAGCATGCAAAGTCACTTATGGAATAGCAAAAACAGTTAAGTACTTAAAATACTGCATTGACTGTAGTTCTCCTGCATACTGTGGTGAATGATAATGACCTTTCTCAGCCTAGAGAAGTGGTCCCTAGGAGGTATGAGAATTCTAGGGAGCAACAAGCAAAGCTGATGTTGATTTCAGAATTGAGAAATCTGCAAATGAGGTTTTTCATTCCTGGAGAATCCCCTTAAAAATTGCTTGCCCCAACAGAATAATATGGTTTTAAATAAAGAAATGTGAAGAATCAAGAAGAAAAAAATATATTGTTCAGATTTGCCTTGTGTGTGTATAAAGCTAAATCTATAACATTAGCTGGCAGGGATTTAAATGATACATGAGCTGAGTGCTAAAGTGGCCCCATTGCGATTATGCAGCCACATTGTATTTGTATGATTAGGTGTGTGAGATTTTTAAAAAACAATTTTGTTTGTAGTTTAAATATCTAGAAGCAAATGTAAATAGACTAGTCCCCTAACTCTTCTACATGAGTTTGGGGACAACTGGCTGCATTCAGTCTGTAGAAAGATGTCTCTGCAAAATCATATGGGGATGGAGAAGCTTCCCTGTATTATTTGACTGACCAGTGACACTAAATGAAATATCTCTCTAATTGTTGTATTTTTCATTGGATTAGAAACAAGGAAATACGGACAAGAACTGATTTATTCCATTTTCTTTGAAGACACTTCAATCAGACAGGAAAAGAAAAAAGTAGTAAAAGTTAAGTTTGGATATTGTAGTAGACTTAGAACATTTTAGAAGAAGAAGCCCCTTTCGTTTTGAGTGTATTAGAATAGATACCCCCACAAAATGCACCTTCCCTTCTTGGAATTTCTTCTTGCAGTTAGGACTGACTACCTTCAAAGAGAGGATCACTCATCAATTACAGCTGTGCTTTTGCAATGCAGTTGCTGCAGCAAAATAATGTAAGTGCATGTTTCAAATTAGGGGTGACATCTGGAAACATAGCAACCACAAAGCAAATTCATACACTGACACTTCTACATTTCGTCACTCATTTCACATCTGGGAGACCTACAATGAGTTTAATCAGTGACACTGAACCTGAGTTGGGAATAGAACACCAAAGATATTTATCCTAAATTATTCCACGTTGTTTGACTGTAATTCTACTTCCCAGGGTCTTTCAGTTTTGTTTTTATTTCCATATTTCTAGTCTAGATCAGTAGTACCTTCTAGATAGGCACAGAAAGAAAGGAAATAAATAATGGGCTGACATACCTATAAAGATTTCTTCTCCCTAAATTACCTAAAGAAAGTTTAATTGTTTAAAGAAATTTTAATTGTTTAATTTTAGATCTCTAGAGTGTGAGAAACACCTCCAAGCAACTGTTGTTCAGTGTATGCATTCAAATTGTTAAGGTTTATTTTCAGTGGGAGGTAGAAAAAGGCAAAGGCCCAAAGATAAATGTGCATATCACCTTGTCAGCATACTTTGCCATTAATTAAACTTCTCTTATGCATTTGTGATTGGATGAAAATATTTGTCTATTTAATCGTTATAACTTTAAATTGATGCTTCTTTCTGACTGAATACAGATTTGACCCCTAAAAAAAGTAATGCACTTTGCATTCATACTATTTTCTTCTAGTAAAATATGATATATTTTCTTTGCTGAATGTGACATGAAAAAGTGAAGAAAAAAGCTAAAGATTTTAAGCTCTGTAATTTGGTGGTAGCTGATATAATGCTGATGACCTAAACTTTGAGAATAACTTCAAATAATAATTATGGTACTTGTTAAGTGCTTACTATGTGCCAAGCACTGTTCTAAGCCCTGGGGTAGATACAAGATAATTATCTTGCCCCACATGGGGCTCACAGTCTTAGTCACCATTTTATAGATGAGGTAACTGAGGCATAGCGAAGTTAAGTGGCTTGCCCAAGGTCATACAGCAGACAAGTGGCGGAGCAGGGATTAGAACCCATGTTTTCTGACTCCCAATCCCGTGCTATTTCCACTAAGCCACATTGCTTCTCTGCTCGGAGAAGCAGCGTGGCTCAGTGGAAAGAGCACGGGCTTTGGAGTCAGGGCTCATGAGTTCGAATCCCAGCTCTGCCACTTGTCGGCTGTGTGACTGTGGGCAAGTCACTTAACTTCTCTGTGCCTCAGTTCCCTCATCTGTAAAATAGGGATTAAGACTGTGAGCCCCACGTGGGACAACCTGATTCCCCTATGTCTACCCCAGCGTTTAGAACAGTGCTCAGCACATAGTAAGCGCTTAACAAATACCAACATTATTAAATAATGATGGTGTTTGCTAAGCGCTTAAGATGTGCCAAGCACTGATCTAATAGTTGGAGAAGATACAAGGTATAAAGGTTGTCCCATGTGAAGTTCACAGTCTTAATTCCCAATTTACAGATGAGGTAACTGAGGCACAGAAGTTAAGTGACTTGGCCAAAGTCACACAGTTGACAAGTGGGGGAAGCAGAATTAGAACCCATGACCTCTGACTCCCAAGCCTGTGCCCTTTCCACTAAGCCTTGTAATTTAGATATCAATCAGAGGCATTTATTTAGCACTTTCTCGGTGCTGAGCAGTGTACTAGGCACTAAGGAGAGAACAGTTGAGTTGGTAGAAATGTTCCCTGCCTGCAAGGCTCTCATAGTCTAGAGGGACCAAGTTTGTTAATTTAGATATACTGCTCATCCTCTAAACCCACCTAATTCCACATCTTCTAACAAGACTTTCCTGGTTAATTTTTAGTACCTTAAGTCTTAACAACCCTTCATCTACTTCTTGAATTTATTGTGTATTTATTCATTCTCTTCCTCAGCACTTCTGATTATATATATATTCATTTAAACATTCATTTTTATTCTGATTATACCACATAGGTCTATGTCTTTCTCCTCCATTAGAATGTAAATTCCCTTTGGGCAGAGACCATACATTGTGCTTCTGTTAAAATCCCCAAGGGTTTTCTTAGTGCAGTGCATTGTTTTCAGTAGGCACTGACTAAATACCTTTCTTTCTACTACCACCCAGTCAGTCAATCAATCATACTTTTGGAGCACTTACTGTACTAAAGTGCTTGGGAGAGTACCAAGTAACAGAGTTGGTAGACATGTACCCTGCCCACAATGATCATGCAGTCTAGAGGGATACTAATATTGAATTTAATTTCCATTTCTGACTTTGTGAAGAGTAAAAATAGATAAGATAAAAATGACATACATGTCTTTATCAATAAGATAAGCACACACACCATATATTTTCAATATATCATATTATATATGTATACCTAAAAGAGTATATATTTACTTTGAGAGAGACAGAGACAGAGCTATAAATTTCTTTTCAGTTCAACCACTTGAGGGAAACAAATAAGCAGCTATCTGCCAGGCATTTACTTTGCTTAGCCCCATGCATATCAACAGGTATTGTGGTTTTGCCTTCATAAAATAAATGAAAGTGAAGATTTGGCCTTCAACCACTTGATGTGATTGATGTAGATATACAAACCTAACCATTCATTCTAAAAAGTTCATTTGGGGATTTTCCACTTTGGGTATTTATGTGGATTCAGTTAACCAGTTGATTATCAATTTCATTTATCAAGGTGGACCTTCATTTTGTGCTGCATGGAGTTGCCTCAATTTCTTAAATGCTCTCTTTTCCAGCTCCTGCTGTAGGTCCAAATCAACCAATCAATCAGTAGTATTTATTTAGTCCTGACTGTGTGCAGAACACTATATTAAGCACTTGAGAAAGTACAATAAAACATATTTGGTAGTCACAATCCTTGACCACAAGGAACTTATAGTTAGCTCAGTTAGCTGACCTCCAGGTGGATAGACAATGAATAACTTCCCTGCCTAGAAATACAAAATTTCACATAATTGCTCCGTGTGTGTATGTTTATCTTGAGCTTTCATTTTCAGATAGGACAAATGCATATTATTTATTACTTAGTTCATTATTGATTCACACAATCTATGACAAACACAGTTTTTGTTACTACAGCAAGCTGGATCAGCAAAAAGTATTAATAGATCAAGAAGCATTTGGTTAAAATCTTAGCTAAATTCAAATTGGGTACTAAAGGGAAACTCAGGAATGGATTGATAAAAGTTAATGATATTAGGTGCTGCAACACTAAACCATTATTAAACGTCAAGGATAGCATATATCACACTATCTTCCTAAGCAGTTTATTTCCATCATCAGACACAGAATTCTGGACTTGATAGGCTATTGATCTGACTCACTACTTGCATTTCCTATATTCTTAGAAACTCTAGAACTGTGGATATAGGGCCATACTTCTCAAAAAGGTATAGTACCAGGTCACAAAGTCAGTGGGCATATAAATTGATGACTGCCAGGCTGAAGTCAGGGACTATGTCAGATATGTATCAAATGACATTCTAATGCGAATACTGCTACTCTGCCAGATGAACTGGAGAAAAAGATTCAACAATGGAAATACATTAAAAAGAGATCTTAATGCCAGAAGGATGCATAGGTGCAAAACTGTCCCATAGTAGGAGGGAATAGGATTTATTCTCCATTTTCCTGATGAGGGAACTGATGCACAGAGAAGTTATGTGACTTGCCCAAGGTCATACAGCAGACTCAGCAGACAGGTGCAGAGCCAGAATTAGAATCAAGCCCTCTGAATCTAGGGCCATGTTCTTTCCACTAGGTCACTGCTTCCCTGATGTTCAAAACCAAGGCTCTTTGTTATTCCTGACAAAAGATGCTATCATCATTGTACTATTTCAGTATTTTCTACTATGGTAATCAATCAATCAATCAGTGTACTAATCTGACTACTGCATTTCCTATATTCTTAGAAACTTGAGAAATGCAAGTAAAGGGTCATACTTCACAAAAAGGTTTACCTATATAGTACCAGGTCACAAAGTCAACGGGCATATGAACTGATGTCTGTTACTACTTTTTGAGTAACATCCTACATGAAGGGAATGATACCACTTTTACCCTGTATCCCATTCAAGACCTAGAAAGTTAAGTTAAAGCTGTTGCCTACAGGTGACTGCATAAAGGAATATTCTTGCATATTTTAACATTTAATCTTTTAAAACTCCATTTTATTTGGATACTCAGTATTCTTCTAGGCAAAACAGATAAATAAAACTTCCTACTGAAAGCATTATTATTTGCAATTGTAACATGATTTGTCATTCATTCCAAATCATATGTTTTGAACAAATCTATTTGTCCATTTGTATCAAATACAAAAAGCCAAAGTGAAGAAAACAGATTACATCACTCCTAGACGTACCCAATGAAAAAATGTTGTGTGCTTTTTGACTAGCTTATTTAGAATGGCTTTTGATAGAATATTTCATTTTTCCATTCTCAGAGGAAGAGTAGGCATTTTAAGAAACATTTTATTTTATGATTGTCACCCGAAATAACAATTACCAACCAAATGGAGGTGATAAATGAAAAACTAACTTAAAAGGATTTTTATGAAAATATGAGACCTTCACTTCCTTGATAGATATTTTTGAAAATTAATCCTGATAATGCCCTTTGAGTTTCCAAAGTTATGTTCATCATTTCCTTAGGATGTGTTTTACAGAATAAAGACCCACAGATTTCTGCAGAATTTTAATTTACAATGCAGTTCTATTTTGCTGAAAATTATTCTCATGCTTTTTACTTTCTTTGAGTTATGAGGCTACTTCAATAGGTGGAGAATAGAGGTAAAATAAAACCATCCTCTCAACCCATCTGAATACTTGAATTATTATTTTCTTTTTTTTTTTTTTTTAACTTAGAGGCCTGAGGTCCAGCAAGCCCACTGAGAGCTGCTAGTAACCTCTGTATGAGTTTAAAGGAAACCCTAATTATTGGATTTGTTGTTTTCTCATTTGTTTTCCAGAACAAGAAGAGTGTGTTAATTGCACAGATGAATGCCGAGTGCTTGGTCATTCTGACAGGTGTTGGATGCCACAGTTTCCTAACGCCAATCAGGCCGAAAATGCAGACTACCGCACAAATCTCTTTGTACCCACAGTTGAAGCTAATGTTGAGACTGAGACTTATGAAACTGTGAATCCCACTGGGAAAAAGACTTTTTGTACATTTGGAAAAGACAAGCGAGAGCACACTATTCTCATTGCCAATGTTAAACCTTATTTAAAAGCCAAACGTGCCCTGAGTCCTCTCCTCCAAGAGGTTCCCTCAGCATCAAGCAGCCCAACCAAGACATGCATTGAGCCTTGCACCTCAACAAAAGGACCACTGGATGGTTGTGAAGCAAAATCGGGAGCTCTGGTCGAACCCAGCAGCCAGTACCTGTCCACTGACAGTCAGTACCTATCGCCTAATAAACAGTCGAGAGACACTCCATTCATCGCGTCGGATCAGATGGCCAGGGTCTTTGCAGATGTACATTCCCGAGTGAGCCGAGACTCCAGTGAAATGGACTCTGTTCTTGAACAGTTAGACCATTCAAGCCGGGATGTAGGCAGAGAGTCAGTGGATGCAGAGGAAGTTGTGAGAGAAATTGATAAGCTTCTACAGGACTGCCGGGGCAGTGACCCTGTGGCTGTGAGAAAATGAAAAAACAAAAGAAAAAAAGGGAAGCATTGGCATTTCCTTGCCTCTTCTGCTGATTTAGAAACACTCTCCCCTGATTATAACAGTTTGACAGGGATGAAGGAAGACCAATGCTGCTTTAAGGCTTTTAGTGAACATCTGAAGTGCCCACAAGTATGTTCTTTTCACTGCTGTTTCTTTTTCACAAATAACACTGATTTCGTTTTGGCCAAACTTACTAGGACAGAGTCAAATACACCCTAACAATAGAGGGAGAGAAAGAAACATGTTGACCTTCTGACAATCTGTTAGGAAAATAAAGGAAGGAAGAATGGAAGTACTTCTGATCATTGCTAAGACTGTCCTTGCTGGTTATTGCTGACAACTGTTTACCTACAAACCCCTTGAAAAGCAGGGTTGACAAATTCTGGTCTGTGGTGGATTTCCAAAAGTCATCACAGGCTTCTACTGAAAGTCCTGAAAAGATCTTGCAGTAGTCCAAGCTACACCAAACATTAGCATGCATTTGTGGTAAACATTTCTGTATAAAGTTCTCTGCCGTACATTCACCTACAAACATTCCAGACCACTATTCAAGAACACATATCCTAGTCATTAGTGGCAGCCTTCATGTCATAGAAAAGTTAAATGTAAAATGATATAGTCCATTTTGTCCTGCACACACAACCTAATTCATTTCATAAAAGAGAAGAATAAAAGTTTTAATGCCTATTTAGCATTTTAGTGTCCAACAAAGGTTTAAATAATTATAATATGTTTTTAACCTTGAAGTTTAACAAGTCGCTCAAAGATAGTTACCACTGAAAGGTAATACCCAGAATGAATTAACTTGATTATTAACACTTTCTTATTCATTTGTGGACACTAAAATAGCTCAGGAAAGTGAAAATATCCTAGACATACACAAATCATATGATCATTTAAATGTGCAAATGTAAGAAGATTCAATGTGTTTACATCAAATGACATATTTTTATTGATTTATTGCAGATTCAGTGCATATGAGCCAAATTGTTGAGTGTATAAGAGCTATATTGTGTATTTTATTAAATTAATATATAGTTGTGTTGCAAAAATATTTGGGCTTATATTGTAAATGGCAAGTGTTGCCTCAGTAGCTGTCGAACTCTATGAGTTTTGTTTTTTCCTGCTTCCTTTTCCCAATGGAGTGTGGGAAGCAGTGCCTCAGAGCAAAGTCTCTTGTTTAATGTATGGTCTACCAAGTACTACAGTACATAAATCTGTTCAAAATGTGTTTGAGTGAGCTGGTGGAACTACCTGAATGGTCAAGATCTGTTACCATCAGTTAAGGTTATGTGCAAGTCCTTCTTGAAGCTTTGATGACAAAACCCATCTAGATAACAAAATGTTATACTTTAACCAAACCCAGAAACCTCCTTGATTTTGTCAAGAAGTATGCAGATTCATTTGATATGTATCACACACTTTTTAACTTAATGAAACATCTTTATAGTTCAAGGTAATAACCTATTTTGTTTAGAAAGCATGAAATTGTTTCAGTCCCAGGATGGGGGCGCCTTGGGTTTATCTATGGTTCCCTCAATGTCTTATGTTGCTTACACCATTTTTTTTCCTGATTAGTAGTATATGTTATTTGAAATGTTAGTTTGCCTACTTTTTCTTGGACTTGTTTAAAAAGAACCATTTTCTTCTTTCTTCCAACTTTCACAGTGGCTTTTTGCCATTTAAAAAAATTCACGTTCAGAAATAGCAAAAATAATAATAGCACATGCATAAGAAATGGCAAAGAGAAAATCCTTTGCTTAATATTTTTCCTGAGTGTTATAAATACCTGGCATTTATCAGCACCAGTATCACACTCGGGAAATATGGTGCTCAGTTAGATTAAGGCTGTTTGTACACCAGTACAGCAAAGTGCAGTATTTACAACTGTTGGAGAATATTGTGCCTTCCATATTGGCCACTGTGTTTGTGTAGAAATGGTGTATACATATATATACATATATATGTATATGTGTGTATATACACATACGCACATACACACTTACATGCACACCTACAGAGAGTGAACTGAATTCAGTTTTTCAATTTCAAACCTCAGAGAGCTCAAATTCAAGATAAATTTTGAATTTCACCTCATTGCAAAACTGCATTTAAAACAATCATCAGATCTCATCAACCTTCCAATCTTACAGTGAACTGTTTTTTTTATTCTTGGTAACAAATCTTCCAAAGCAATGTTCTCAGTTTTTGTGTTTAAAATTTTAAATTAAAAAAAGGAACTTGTACACAGTGAACCTACCTACTCTCCATATTTTGGACAATTTATGTAACTGAAATGTGTTGTCTCTGTTCTACAATGTTATTTTGCCAGGAGACTACAGGTTGATTTAGCTTGATAGCTGAAATTTGATGGAAGAGTGGTTCTCAGTGAGTTTCCTAAGAATTATCTCTCTCTCATTAATCACCAATATCCACTCTGTAAAAGCTAAGGCAGTGATGAGTACTTAAAATCAACTGAGAGTATAAAGCTTCTTCTTATAACATCCTTATAAGATGTTAATAAGGATATCTTATTAACATTTGTCCATTAAACATGGAGTAACCAGTTATACAATTCATCACATATGTCTGAAGACATTAGAAGAAAAATTTAAAATTGGTTGTACCAATGTAAGAGGAATTTAACTTATGGCTCTCTGTCACTGGTGATTTACTAGCTTTAGCCGTTTAACACATCTGTATTTAGTAGTGATTATTTATTTACCAGTCCACGGTAATTAGGTATTCATGACTCATTTTTTCTAGCTGAGTTGAGGGAATCTTGCTTTTGTTCATTGGCTGGTATGTGCCTTTCTTTGAGACCTCTAACACTTTGCTTCTGAGGAAGCCTACTGCAATTGTCAGCTTCACAGTTTAAAGAACATCCTACTACTATAGTGATCTGTGATTAGTGAAATTTGAAAGGATTTCATCCTAATTGGTAACATGAACTGTAGAGGAATTGAGACATGTGGAAAAGATATCTCATATCCTCCAAAAGGCCCCAGATAAATTCCAGTAATTGAATTTTTTTGGATGTTTTTAGGCATCATGTACTTAAATCAAGGATAATAACATTTCATGGAATGGAAAATAAATTTTCTGTAGATGTTACTAAATAATTTAATTCAGGAGGGGAACGTAAAAGATAAATCCAAAAAATTGTTTCCTATAATATTCACACACAAAAGCAAATACTGAAGTGGCAAATCCTGCAATTTCAAAGAATGCCTTCCTACTTTTTCCTTATGTGACTCACTCGTCCTTAATATATGTAGTGAAGTTTACTCTTCACACCATAAATGAACTCAATTTGCAGTCAGACCAAAAATTGACTTGTCTTGGTTTCCTCAATTAGCACAGACCTTCATAACTATGACTTGCCATTAGAGCTTGTAAAAAGGGCCCACAGACTATGACCATAAAACAATCATGTGATTACTAGTAATGAGGTTAGATGCTTTATTAGAACCAGTTTTAAAGCTGTTTACTGCCTAATGGAACTGAAGTTGCTGGGGACAACAAGTAGTCTGAAGCCTGGCATAATATAAACCCACTCATTATTGTCTGATTAAATTATTTTGACAACAGACAGCATTTATCAGAACATGGATTCAAATGAGAGTTTTGGCTATCAAGACTTGTTGATTTGAAATATAATTGAATGAAACCTGATTAAAGTCTTGGCTTTCCTGGCCCCATTGTTTCACAGGTTGGCAATTCACATTTATCAGCCCCATTACCCAATAAAAGTTCTAAGCTGCACCAAGTGATTGGTGAACAATGACAACAACAACAAAAGCAGCATACATTGTATGGATTTTCTCAACCGCTATTGTTTAATGGCTGTGTTTAATGTGACCTATCTGGAAAATGAGGACTACAAATAAAAAGCAATTACTAATAGTAGTGTTTCCTGCTCTTGCATTCATTAAATAGAAGAAATGTGTATATCTACTTCATACCACAGGCTACCTAAAGGAATACACTGGAAAAGAAAATTTTGAGGAGGCAACTGTTAAAGCTAGTTATCAGTTTCAAAAAGAATACAATTTCTGCTTTATAAATAATTCATTTTCTTAATAGGAGATGATTCCACCAGTTGAGTAGGTTTTACTCTCTAGTGGTTGCTATGCTGATGAACTACAAGGGTAGCTTCTGGAACAGATGGTCATCATAGTATCTTAAATGAGAGGACCAAAATAATTGTTCGTTTCTTGGATTATATTAAGTAATATCTAGAAGTGGTTCCTATTTGCCAAAACTATGCTGAGTAGATACAAGATAATCAGATGAGCTATCAGCTCTTTTCTCTCTGGGCTCACAGTCTAAAAGGTGGAAATAAAAGTGAACTTTTCCACCTTGTACAGATGAAGTACTGAGGCACAAAGACGTTATTTTTCTATGGTTTCACAACAGACAAGTGAGAGATCTAGTGCTAGACCCAAGTATCCTGGCCACAAGACCTGTGCTCTTCCCACTAAGTATCACTGCCTTCAGAAGAAAGTTCATAGTTGTGAACAGCGAATAAGTAGAAAAGCCTTCCTCAAGGAATAGAATGTGAAAGAACTGTACTTCAGCCTATGTGTTTGGGGTAGTATGCCAGTGAGACATTTGGGTAAGAACTGAAGGTGAGAAAGGTGTAGGAGGGAAAGAGTTGCACAGGGGGAGAGTATAGTTTTAAATTTCATCACTTATGAATGTAGTTAGAATTCTTGGTTAGATATATAAAGATGAATTTGTCAAACCCACAGTAAAGGGAATTTCCTAAGGTAATTTGTGTTCTGAAATATCTTTTATGAGTTTGTCAGGTTAAATATTTTTTACTAACAAATAACTAAGAATTTATCTCTACTAGAATATTTGAATTTTTCATCTGTGTTTCTGTTCTAGTAATTGTGAACTCATCATCCAATTGTTCAACATGTGTGGAGCAAAAGGCAAAAAGGTAATCCAAAGAGTAGGCATCATCCAGAGAGAATAGAAAGCACCACCAGAAGCATAATAATTGTGGTATTTGTTAAACACTTATTATGTACCAGGCACTGTACCTTAGTGGATACAAGTACAGTGGGCAAGTAAGCACTGGGGTGGATACAAGTAATCGGGTTGGACACAGTCCCTGGCCCACATGGGGCTCATAGACTTAATCCCCATTTTATAGGTGAGGGAACTGAGGCACAAAGAAGTGAGGTGACTTGTTCAAGGTCACAGAGCTAAGTAGTGGAGCCGGGATTAGAACTCATGATCTTCTGACTCCCAGATCCATGTTATAGCCACCACATCATGCTGTGCTTTGCAACTACATAAAACCATGCTATGTCCACACATGAACTACTGCAGGCAGTTCTGATTGTTTTACATCAAGAAAACCATTATAGAGCTAAAGTTTTTTTTCTGTCCAACACCTCTGACAAGTCAAATTCTCCATATCTCAGTTTAGTTATCTGTAAAATGAGTATTCAATACCTATACATCCTTCCTTTTAGACTGTGTAACTTATGTCGGAGAGAGACTGTCAAACCTGATTAACTTGTATCACCCCATGATCATCTACCATCTACCTTAGTACCACCTCCCGTGGCTCAGTGGAAAGAGCATGGGCTTTGGAGTCAGAGGTCATGGGTTCGAATCCTGGATCGGCCACTTGTCGGCTGTGTGACTTTGGGCAAGTCACTTAACTTCTCGGTGCCTCAGTTACCTCATCTGTAAAATGGGGATTAAGACTGTGAGCCCCACGTGGGACAACCTGATTCCCCTGTGTCTACCCCAGCGCTTAGAACAGTGCTCGGCACATAGTAAGCGCTTAACAAATACCAACATTAATTAATTAACTTTTTGAATCATTTTGATCCCTTTTTCAAATTCCTTCCCTCTCTTTTTCCATCTCTATATCGATCCTTGAGGACTTCAATATCCACATAAATGTTCAGGGTGAACCTTCCTCCAACCACTTTCCATCACCTCACAATTCCACAGACCTCCTGTTCCACCCTAGCTAGGCCACTCACCAACTTGGACACACACTGGATCTCATCATCTCCAGTCACTGTACAATCTCTACCTTCACCAACTCTAAAATCACTCTACCTGACCACAAATTCCTCAACTGCCTCATCTCCCACACACCTCCTCCCCACATATCTGTCCTGCTTCCCAAAAGAGACCTCTGATCTCCTGATCCTCTCGAATCACCTCATCACCATGCCCCATTTAGTCTCCCAACCCAAACTACCTTCTCTTGGTGCCCAAATTGACACCCTCAACACCACCCTCTCTACTGAACTCAATTCACTATCTCCTTTACCCCTTCAGTGACCTCATACCACTAACCCACATCCGTGGATCAACTCCACAGTCCTCTTCCTTTGCTCCTGTTAATGAGTCACAGAGCATTGCTGGCAGAAATCTAGATATAAGGATGAGCTCATCAACCTCATGTGCTTTCACTCTGTCTTCTCTTTCGGGCAAAATTATTTCTCAATCGTTATTGACACACACGTCCACTGTCCTCACCAATTGTTTCAGACATTTTTCTTCAAAACTCCTGTTCCCCCAACTTCCCCATCACTTGCCCCTAATGACTTGGTCACCTACTTCACTGAGAAAATTGAAATCATTAGGCATTATCTCCTTAAAATCTCCCCTGCTCCTTTCCAGTCCCTCCCTCCTCCTGCCCCTTCTTCAACTCTCCCATCTTTCCCAACAGTACCTCAAGAGGGGATCTCCTCCTTCTCTCCAACTCCACCCCTCCACCTGTGTATCTGAACCCACCCTTTGCACTTTAGCAAAGAACTTGCCCCCATCTTTTTTCATTACCAGACTGCCATCTTCAGCTACTTGCTCTCCAATGACTTTTCCTCATTATTTTCACAAATATTTATGTCTCTCTTATCCTAAGAAACCCCTCCATTGACCCCATGGCTCCCTTTAATTATTAACCTATCTCCCTCCTACCATTCCTTGACTAACTCCTTGTGTGAGTTATCTACACCCACTGTTTCCAGTTCCTCTTCTCCAGTTGTCTCCTTGACCCTCCCGTCTGGCTTCCATCACCTCAGTCCACTGACACCTCCCTCTCAAAGGTCCCAAATGATCTCTTCCTTCCAAATCCAATGACCTCCACTCCATCCTAATCAGCCTCAACCTCTCAGCTTTCCTTCAACACCATCAACATCCCCTTTCCCTGGAAACATTATCTCCTGGTTCTCTTCCTATCTTTCTGGCTGCTAATTCTCAGTCTCTTTTGCGGGCTCCTCCTCTACCTCCCACCCTCTAATATGGGTGTCCCTCAAGGTTCAGTTCTGTGTCCCTTTCTATTCTCCATCTACAACTGCTCCCTTGGAGAACTCATTCTCTCCCAAATCTACATTTCCAGACCTGATCTCTCTCCCTCTCTGCAGTCTAGCATTTTCTCCTGCCTTCAGGACATCTCTAGGTGGATATCCCTCTGTCACCTCAAAAATGAACAAAACAGAATTACTTATCTTCCCACCCAAACCCTGTCCATCCCCTGACTTTCTTGTCATTGTATACAGCATTACCATCCTTCCTGCCTCACTATCCAGTAACCTTGGTGTTATCCTTGACTCATCTCTTCATTCAACCCACATATTCAATCTATCACTAAATCTTATCAGTTCAACCTTCAAACATTACTATAATCCATCCTTTCCTCTCCATCGAAATTGCTACTACTTTAATCCAAGCACTTGTCCTATCCCACCTTGACTACTTTATCACACCACTCACACCAGTCCATACTTCACTTCTTTATGCAGATCATACTTATACAAAACATTCAGTTCATGATTCCTCACTCCTCAAGAACCTTCAGTGGATGCCCATTCACCTCTGCAACAAACAGAAACCTCTTTAAAGCACTCAGTGATGCTCCCTCCTACCTTACCTTGCTGCTTGCTGCTGTCCTAATACAACCCAACACATACACTTCACTCACCTACTGCCAACCTTACTTTATTTTTATTTTTAATTTTGTCTATCTTACCAAAAGCCCCTCTCCCACATCCTGCCTCTGTTCTGGAATGCCTTCTCTCTTCATATCCGACAGGCAATCACTGACCCTACCTTCAAAACCTTATTATTAAGGGCACATCTCCTCCAAGAGGCCTTCCCTAAGTCCTCATTTCCTCTTCTCTCACTCCCTTCTGTGTTGCCTTGAATCTGCTCCCTTCATTCATCCCTTCTTCAGCCCCAAAGCAGTTACAAACATCTCTGTAATTCATCTATTAATATTATGTTCGTCTCCCCTTCTATATTGTGAAGGGAATATATCACCAACTTTGTTATATTGTACTGTACCAAGTGCTTAGTAGATTGCTCTGCACAAGTAAGTGCTTTATAAATACAATCGATAGATTGATTGAGTCCAGCCCTTAGTGCAGTGCTTACTTAGAGAAAGCACTTGTTATTATCAAATGGTTAAATAGTATTATCATTATTGTTATTATAGTTATTATTTGGTCTAGGGACTCCACATTTCTTAATTATCTTGTGTCTACTCCAGCAATCCGAAAGGGTTTGGCATATAGTAAGTACTGATAAAATACTACAACTTTTATTAATACCACTACCTTCCCTATCTCACAAGCTCTCAACCTTGGGAATTATCCTTCAACACACACATTATCTCCAGAATCCACCTCTTCCTCTCCATACAAACTGCATGGAGACAAGAACCTGTTATAGCCTGTCATGGTTACTGCATCTGGCTCCGCACTGTATTTTATTCTGCTCCCCCAAGTCAGATTTCTAAAAAGAAATGTTCTGTGCCGGCCTAACCACTCTTCTAACCACTAACCACATGTCTAAAACTGAGTTCCTTATCTTCCATCCCAAATCCTGTCCTCTCCCTGACTTCCCTGTCACTGTGAAGAGCACGGCCATCCTTCCCATTTCACAGGCCTGGAACCTTGGTGTCATCCCTGACTCAGCTCTCTCATTCACCTCACACATCCAATCACCAACACCTGCCGGTCTCACCTTTACAATATCGCCTAGATCCACCCTTTCGTCTCCATCCAAACAGGTATCGTGCTGGTACAAGCTCTCATAATATCCCGACTGGATTATTGTGTCAGCCTTCTCCCTGATCTCCCTTCCTCCTGTCTCTCCCCACTCCAGTCTATTCTTCATTCCGCTGCCCAGATCATCTTCCTACAGAAACACTATGGGCATGTCACTCCCCTCCTCAAAAACCAAACGCTATGGGCATGTCACTCCCCTCCTCAAAAACCTCCAGTGGTTGCCTATTAACTTTCGCACGAAACAAAAACTCTTCACTCTTGGCTTCAAGGCTCTCCATTACCATGCCCCGTCTTACCTCACCTCCCTTCTTTCTTTCTTCTGGTCACCCCGTACACTCCGCTCCTCTGCCGCTCACCTCCTCACTGTCCCCCGTTCACACCTATCCTGCCATCGACCCCTGGCCCACATCCTACCACTGTCCTGGAATGCCCTCCCTCCTCACCTCCACCAAACTAACTCTCTTCCCCTCTTCAAAGCCCTACTGAGAGCTCACCTCCTCCAAGGGGCCTTCCCAGACTGAACCCCCCCTTCCCTCTGCTCCCCCCTCCATTCCCCCCCTCCCTCTGCTCCTCTCCCTTCCTCCTTCCCCTTCCCTTAGCACTGTGCTCATTTGTATATATTATTACCCTATTTTGTTAATGACATGTACATACCCTTGATTCTATTTATCTTGATAATGTTTTCTTTTTATTTTGTTCTGTTTTGCTCTGCTGTCTGTCTCCCCTGCTTAGATTGTGAGCCCGTCATTGGGCAGGCATTGTCTCTATCTGCTACCGAAGTGTACAATCCAAGCGCTTAGTAGAGTGCTCTGCATATAGTAAGCACTCAATAAATACTATTGAATGAATGAACTCTCAAAAAACACATAAGTGGAGGCCATATATCTCCACATCAAATAGAAACTCAAATAGAATAGAAATAGAATAGAATAGAAAATCAAATAGAATATGTAATTGATTTTAAGACACTCTATCAACTCTCTCACCACTCTTATTCTTGCATCATCCCTACTATAACCCACCCCAAACACTTCATTTCCTAATACCAACCTATTCACTGTGCCTAGCTCTTTTCTCTCTCATCGTTGATCCCTATCTTCAAAGGTGTACTAAAATCATGCATTCTCCAAGAAGCCTTCTATGTCTAATATCTTTTATCTGCCCACTCTATTTTCTCTCCCTTTAGCGTCCCTTATGCATTTGAGTTCATAACTCACCTTACCACCAAAGCACTTAGCAAATATCCTTATATTCTGTTGCTTCCCCATCTGTAATTTATTTTAATGAACATCTCCCCTAAAAGATTGTAAGCTCTTTGAAGACAGGGATCATCTCCACCCACTTTATTTTATTCTCCCAAAATTCCTAGTTCAGGACTTTGCACACAGTATAAATATGTAGTTGTCTTTTATATTTGAAAAAGACACCACTGACAGTGAAGTTCATCTGAGAGTGGGATCCATAGTCCTGGCCACATTAGCCCACACTAAAATAATACCCCTTCTTGTGTTATTTGATTTAATATTTGCATCACTTTGTGCTAGTTTGTGGTTTGCTTTTTTCTCAGAACTATTCTCTTTTTGATACCAGTGTGCCATGTAGGTCTGTTCTCAGCAACTGACACCCAGTTTTCATTTGGATGGTAGCATTTTTTTTTTGTTTTTTCTTGTACTTAAAATTCTTCCTCTGTCCTCCTTGCTTTTGGTTTCTTAAATTTAGCTCTGTTTACAGCAGTTACTTGAATATCCTAGTGTGGTTCATTCTCTCTACATGGTGCATCCAGTGTAGCTGTGTTAAGGTAAGCATAGCTTTGATGCTAGGAAACTGACTACATTCCAGAACTTCATTTTCCATGACCTTGTATTGCCATTTGAATTGAATATGGCCCATAATTGATACTGGTGGAACTGCTCAAGGAGCTGGATGTAGCACTTGTATGGTCTAGGAGTGACTGCTATAGAGAAAGTTGGACAACACTGCGGCTCAGTAGTTTGGTCCTGAGCCTGATGTCATGCTGCTTCTACCCTCTTTATGACAGTTTTCCAAAGGATGTGCTGGCCTTCTTGGCTCTTTTTTATGTTCCCTGTCTATCATTGCATCATTGATCTTCACACAGTAAGTGCTCAATAAATACCATTGATTGATTGAAGATGTGGAAAAAGACAAAATAGATGATTAGGAGTATTGAAGACTCTGTATAATAGGCTGAAAAGATTCATTTATACATTCATTCAATGTATTGTATTTATTGAGCACTTACCTAGTCCAAAGCATAGTATTAAGTGCTTGGGAGAGTATAGTATAACAATAAACAGACACATTCCCTGCCCACAGCAAGTTCATAGACTAGAGATAGAGTGATAGAGGACAATGAATAAAATAGCCATGACTAAATCATAACACCAAGGCTAAATGACTTTTCAGGAATTATTATTCCCCCCAAAATACTAATTCATTAATATCATATAAGGAACTAACTATAATTACTTAAGGCATGCTGGTTCCTATAAACATATAGTAACTGTGAGTTTGAAAGTTATGATTCATTTCTACTTAATTCTCCTCCCCAAAGACTGATCCATACTTCAACACAATGGAGTCTGAGCAATGATTTTTTTTTTACCAGAGAACCAGCCAGAGTGTCTTGTGTTATAGATAAGTGCGGGAGGAATACTGAAAATAGCTGGAGGATGAAAACCTCAGCAGCTACCAAGTGTTCTTCAATCAAGAGAGATGAAAGTTAAAAGAGGGCATCATTGAAACTTACAAACTCTGAATTTAGAAACCTAGAACTGTTGTTCATCAAATCATTTCTCATCAAATAGAGGTAGCAACCACTGAGGCCTGGATATGATAGCCAATATGAGAAAGCACTTTTTCATACAACAAATGATAAACATAAAATCTCTTACCACAGGAAGATGTTCAGGCCAGAAACTTCAGCAGATTTAAGAATGGTTTGGATAATTCACAGATGAGGATTCATATCATGTTACTGGTGGGAAAAATGAGGATATGGTGTAAATGTTATGGGAGCTGAGAGTACATCTCTAAATATTACAAAGGTTTTACAGGATAATAACTTCACAACGTAGCCATTTTCAGAAAAAGTATATCAAGCTGAATTGAATGACGGTCTGACTCAGGTATGGTCTTATCTCATTATTTAGGCCTTCATCCCATTGATTTTATTTAATTTAAGCTTATCACACTCATATATGCCATACTGCCTTAAACAGTTAAAAGTCAAAAGAAAAAAATCCCTATTTCAATGTGATCACTCAGTCAATCAATAGTATTTATTGAGCATCCACTGCTTGCAAAACACTGTACTAAGTGCTTGAGAGAATACAGTAGAATTATTAAATATCCCAGCCCTCATGGAATTCACAATCCAGGTGGAGAGATATACTAAAGTAATTGCAGAAAGAAGAAAGTAATCAAGTATATAAGATATGTTCAAAAGTGGTATGGGAAGTTGTGAGTAGTTAAGTGGCATGAATGAATTAAGGTGGGAGGGATATAAGCTAGAGTAATTAGAAATTCACTGCAAGCAGCCACCTGAAGGAGATATTATTTCAAAAGGGCTTTGAAAATGAGGAGAGTTATAGTCTCTCAAATATTACGGGGAAGGGAGTTATTGGCAAGGGATAAGGGAATTATTGGCAAGGGATATGGTGTGAACAAGCATTGGCGAAAGGAGAGGAAAATGTGGACCAGTGAGTAGGCTAGCTTGAAAGGAATCTGGTATAGATGTTGAGGGAGAGAGAGGAGATGATATGAAAGCTGATGGTCAGAAATTTCTACTTAATAGAGAGACAAATGGGGAACCATTCAAGATTTCTTTAGGCATGAGGAGAGGTGTGCATAATATTGTTTTAGAAAAATTGAACTTGGCAACAGGAGATGTGCATAATTTTTTTTAGGAAAAAAATGAACTTGGCAACAAAGTGAAGTATGGTCTAGAAAGGGGAGATTATGGAGTCAAGAAAATCAGTGAGGAGGCTGATGCAATAATCAAGCCAGATATGACTAGTCCTTGGACCACTCTAATGGCTATTTGAGGAAAATCTTGAAATGTTGTGGAGGATGAATCAACACTACTGGCAACAGACTGAATATGTGAGTTGAAAGAGGAGTCAAGATTATAGACTTGAGATGGGAAGTATACTAGTATTTTTTTTTTGTATCATGATGGCAGAGTTTGAGATAGAGTTGCCGGCATGTCATCCATGTAGCTCAAGGGTTGCAAAACTTGATAAAGAATAATTATGCCCATAAATACCTCTGTCAGGTTTGTTACTATTGCAGAAAGACAGTAATTTATATTGTAGTAATAGTAGTTATTACTATGTTATTTTGTGCAGATCAATCAACCACTCCATCAATTATATTTGTGTGCAGAGCGCTGTACTAAGTGCTTGTCAGTCAATCATATTTATTGAGCTCTTACCATGTGAATAGCACTATACTAAGCACTTGAGAGAGTACAGTGTAACAATAAATAGATTCCCTGCTCACAGGAGCTTACAGTACAATACAATTTCAGCCCATAAGGAACTTAAAGTCTAGAAGAGTCAGACAATGAAATAAATTACAAATATGTACATAAGTGCTGATGGGGAAAGGGTGAGGTGACTATCAAGTAATTTAAAGGTACATGAATCCAAGTGCATAGAGGAAGTAGGTCAAGTGAGGGCCTAGTTGGGGAAAACCTCTTGGAGGAGATGTGATTTTAATAAGGCTTTGAAAGTAGGGAGAGTGATAATCTTTTGGATATGAATGGCAGGAAGTTCCAGGCCAGAGAGGATGAGGGCAAGGTGCCATTGCCAGTGCTAGAAGAAATCAAGGTACAGCAAGGAGGTTGGTGTAAGAGGACTGAAGTGATCATGCTGGGTATTTCTGTTCTGAGCTATGAGAGCTATTACCCAAGTGGGAATTAGACACAGTCCATGTAGCTTGGGAGGCTCACAATTTAGGATAAACTTTCTGTAGAATATAGAACCTTTTTTTTCAGATGATTTTAGATATAGAAAGAGGCTTATGAATTGACTAAAGTATTTTTACATATATTCAATAACTCAACTAATCATATTCTCTATCATTTATTTATTCATGAGATAACCATCCTTGTTTTATCCTCTACGTAAGTGAGTTATGAAAGAAGCCAAAAGTATATTTCTTCACATAGTAACCTGTCCCTAAGGCTGAATTTTCCTGACAGTAATAAGGAAGAGTCCTCGATAGAAGATGTGCAATCAGAATTCTTAAAGGTCAGAAGTGGATCAAAAGTGCACACATAGATTTAGAAGTTAATGAACTATTTTTAACATTTGAAAGATATTCTCTCCAGTATGCTTGCAACATGTTTCACAAACGGAAAAATATCACCTCTTCATTTTTGGGATTACTTGTAAAATGGGTACTCTTTTCCTTGGATGGAAGTTATTGTTTCCTATTTTTCTCATGTTATCAATTTTAAATGTTATTCATTTTTTTCTCTACATAAAGTAGCAAATTTTTTTTTTCTTTCAGAAGGACCAATTTTGTGCCTTTGGAATGGAGGTGCATTTTGAATGAGTCTAACAACTTTTTACTTATCAATTATATTTACTTTACTTTCCAAAATTATAGCCATTATACCACATACACAAATTTGATCCTTAATTCACAGTTCTTATTCATTTAAAATTGTAAATTAGAGGAAGAAAATAATTTGGTTACCAAGTCAATTTTGAAGCTTATTGGCAGAATAATTCTGAGAAACTTGCTCTAGAATATTTGACAAAGGAATCAACTATAGTGGCTATAAAACTATGTTTCATTGAAGTAGTATTAATTTAATTATCTTGAAAAATCAAGGAAAGCAGAACCAATTCCGTATATCCATAGACATATTTCATACCCCCACAGGATGCTGTATTTTAATTACTTGTTAAAACTGACTAGACTCTGTGCTGTTTACTTGAAAATAGTTGTTCCTTTACTAAATATTTTTAAAGTAATCCTGTCAGATGTAAGAAAAACCAGCATATGAAAATATAAGATGATAGTCCAATTTTGTACAAACATCTAAAAGTCTGTTATTAAAGAATTGTTTTTGTTAGAAACCTGTAAATTTCAGGAAGGTTAGATGGCTTGACCAAAGTAACTGGTAAAGCTGAGATTAAAATTAATTAATATGACAATCCTAAAATAGTTCAAGTTTTTTTTTTCCAAGTGCATATCAGAGACATGGCTTTAGAAAGCGAGGTTATACCCTCTTAATTTGTATTTTTAAAGAAATTTGAGCAGGACTTGGCAAGCACTTAACTTTATAATGCACACCTTTGAAGTTGGGGGAAATTTAATACTAGTTGTCAAAGCAAAGAAGAGGCATTACTCAATTTATTGGACTTTAGAACACTTCAGGAGAAAAATTGTCCTATTATTTTTCTCCATTTCATATCCCATTCTTACTCTCTCTGTCGTGGCAACAAAACCATTTTTAGTGCTGTGCCTAGGATGGGAAGTCTAACAGATTAAAGACAGGAAGTGGTAAAGTTGCTAATGGAGATAAGTTGCTGAGTCTTAAAAAAGCATACAAATCAAGATTATACCAGTCTTGGAAATGAAAAATATTTACGTATACTATTTTTAAAATTTTCATTTCAGTACCTGGATAAATCTG
This sequence comes from Ornithorhynchus anatinus, assembly GCF_004115215.2. Lineage (NCBI taxonomy): Eukaryota > Metazoa > Chordata > Mammalia > Monotremata > Ornithorhynchidae > Ornithorhynchus > Ornithorhynchus anatinus. The sequence goes on from NC_041729.1 coordinate 117,577,751, forward strand.
GTAAAGTGTGCTCTTCACTAAAAATATGAAAAGAGGGAATAGACTTAATTTCCAGAATTAAAGAGATTTAAAAAATCTGTAACTCCAACTGGTCAGATAATAATAGTAAAAATAATACTTGCTAAACACTTACTATGTGCCAAGCACTGTCCTAAGTGCTGGGGTAGTACAAGTTAATCAGGTTGGATACAGTCCCTCTCTCACAGTAGCTCACACTCTTGTCTTGTCTTATGGTGTCAAGTCATCTCTGACCCATAGCGACGCCATGGACATATCTCTCCCAGAATGCCCCACCTCCATCTGCAATCGTTCTGGTAGTGGATCCATAAAATTGTCTTGGTAAAAATATGGAAATGATTTATTATTGCCTCCTTCCAAGCAGTAAACTTGACTCTCCACCCTTGACTCTCTCCCCTGCCACTGCTGCCCAGCATGGGTGAGTTTTGACTTGTAGCACATTGCCTTACACTTGTTAGCCACTGCCCAAGTTAGGAATGGAATGGATATGCCTCTGCTTCCCTTGGTCGAGACTGGCAGAGTACTGGAAACCCTCCAGGTGCGACCCTGAGAGGGATCATGCTCTTAATCCCCATTTTTTACAGATGAGATAACTAAAGCAGAGAGAAAGTTAAGTGATTGCCCAAGGTCTCACAGCAGATGTGTGGCAGAGCAAGGATTAGAACCCATGACCTTCTGACTCCCAGGCTCATGCTCTATCCGGTACGCCAGTGATCTGTGATCACCACATAATTTTCATTGTTGTCCTATTGCTGTCCATTCTAAGCAAAGGAGAGAAACAAAACATCCCCAGCTATTGTGTCATTGCAGCAGAGGTAAACTCTTTTCATGTACATAATGTGAATGGGTCTGCTGGTCACATATTGGACTTTATCAGCTACACCAATACACTATATATTATACACTATACACTATACTATACACTATATACAATAGTCTATAGCTCCATTTTTTGAAGCACATAGGCACAAACACAGACCTCTATGTACAAATCTTGTACACATACACATATAATTCTATCCTTCATGCTAGACAATTAATTGGCTATGATCAGTAAGCCTGAATAACTTGGGAATAATTCACAATTTAGCAACAATGAATAGCAAATTTCAGTAATTTCACAGGTCCTAAAGCTCTAATTGACATACCATGTCTTGAATGCATTTTTTTGCTATAGAAGCCTCTTCAACCTTTATCTTTTTCGATTTTCTTCCAGAATTTCTGTACATGCACTCTCTATCATGTTTTTTAATTTCATAATTGTTCTTCACATATAGCTATGAACATAATTCCTGCATAAATTGATGTTTTATGCATCTCCTTACCACTTTAAAAATTCCTATATCCAATTTTAAATAAACAAGATTTCTGTCTCTTTTGGGAAGGTTAATATAGATTCCTTCTGAAGTCACATTAGCCTATTATGATGCAATTGGGCTTATATAACCTGATGAAAGTCAGCTAGAATCCTCACAATCTAATGGCATTTTATCTGTTTTAAGTATAAATGATCCAGTTGTATTTTGAGAGTCTAAGATAATTTGGGTAATTTCAGTTTTTCTCTATGCAGTCTTCCCCAAACACTATTCCCATGAATTCTACCTGCATACATGCTTTACATCAATTTCCTTCACTTTAATAATACTCTTAGCAAGTTTCTTCTGATATGACATTATGGAGAGGGAAGAGAAAAGGCAAAACAGATGCTCCGGAGATGGGAGTGTCTAACAACCCTACTAAAGACTGACACCCCAGGGACGTGAATGAGCATTTTCAGAGCATTTTCAAGAGAGGTGTGGGGTGGATAGAGGGCATGTGAATTAAACTCTCCGAGTTGAAGAGTTTTTCTGGAGGCTAGCCAAGCTTAATGTGAAATCAGGAATGCAAACCTGAAAGAGCTCTGTTGATAACTGGTGATTTTTTTCTGTCCAAGGTGCCATTCACAGCACCTTGCGCCTGGATATGTTCCAAATGTCCAGAAGCGATGACAAATTTGAGAGCTGTGTAACCACCAGGGGCTGCTGCAGAATCTTGAATCTGGTATTTCTCAGCTCCAACAGTATTCATTCATTCAATAGTATTTATTGAGCGCTTACTATGTGCAGAGCACTGTACTAAGCGCTTGGAATGAACAAGTCGGCAACAGATAGAGACAGTCCCTGCATGAACATGTATTCATGCATGTCTCAACTAACGTGTTCTTTTTCCTGATGCATTGATCACTTAGATTAAAATATGGAAGATTAACAAGTGTTAGAGGACCAAAGAAGAAGAAAAGAATTGTTTTCTCTTGACATGGGTGTAGTTGTAAGGCAGTTAAAATTTCACGTTTCTAGATTTTGCACCTTAAGTGACACTGGTTAAATAACAGTAATAGCCAGCTTACAGTACCAGTGACTAGCTTACAATGGCAAAATAAAGAACATGCACACTTCAAGTATCATATAAATATTAATCCTAATCACCAGCTCACACTGAGGATTTTATTTGGCATAACATGCACTAATATGCAACAATTATGTAGAGATGAAAGTTATTGTAAACAATAATTAATAAAGTGTGTTACCAGGGGGCTAGAAGCACTTTGCTCAGCATCCAGTGCTTTAAAGACTACATCAAAGTGGCAGTAAGTGTGTACCAGGTTGAGTAAAGCATCAGCAGCCCTAGGTTGTTCTTCCAATGTTGACTCACATTACCATCTCCAACATGTGTTGAAAAGTTGTTGGATTTTATTTGTACTCAAATCTTGCTATATAAAAAACAATATAATTGCTGATTTACCACCGCTGTTCAATCTAATTTACTTCTTAATAGTCCATTTGCATAGTGGAATTTGCATTTGATTTCACAGAGATTGTTATGACTCCACCTGCCCTACTTTTGATAATACAACAGAACAGGGAGAATAAATAGAATCAACAAAAGAAAAAAAGAAACACTTTATAAGCACCAAAAAAAAACCACCCCAAAAAATGTTTCCTTTAGAAATGGCTAATGTGCCAGATGAAAAAAAATGTGATTAAGGTACTAAATCCTGTATACTTGCCATTCAGTTTCTAGAAACCACCAAGACCTTTAGAAGACCTTATTCATTTTCAGAAAAATGAAAGCCAAGTGAGATGATATATATAGAGCTAGCAAATTTTTATCACACTTTAACATAATGCCAAGTGATAAATCTGATTGGTCTGCATCAGATCCAGTCCCAGAAAGCACAACCAGGTATTACTCTCTGTTTACCATTAAGTGAGCCAAAAACTGGAAATTCAAAGTATTGTTTTCTATAGGTTGAGAGTTTTGCATCATTCATTTATTTTCTCCAAGAGGGTCCAAATTTGGAGGTGATAGCTGTCATTTTTAAGATTGTCATTACTGTAATTTGGAAAGTTTCCTACCTTAAGTCTGGGTCTCTGGTGTTCTGAAGGAGTACTGACAGGTACAGTTTTTAGCAGCTTCAATCATTTGAACTAAATGTATACATGTCTGTCAATTACACTACAGATATATTGGCAAAGAATAATATTTAAAATGAGAGAAAACATTTTTTGGATTTTTGTGAAATTATTGCTTTTCCAAAAGAAGAAAATATATTTGAATGTTTGCCATCTAAAGCAACACCTCAGATATTAAAATAAAACTACATTTTCACAGAAACAATTATCTTATAACAGTCTTAGAGTCTTTGCAAAAACATTGTTAAAATTATGACACATGAAATTATGTGATTTTCATATTCTCTGCTCTTTACATGTACATGTTCATGTTTACATGTTTTTGTAAAGAGTAGCACATGATATGAAAATCACATAATTAAAGCTAACTCCTTTGGTTGTGCCAAAATCCTTTGACAAATTAAACACAAGTTTCTTTCTTAAGCCAGTATTATATGAATATTGTCCCTGCTGCCCACAAATTGCTCCTTATGAAATCCCCTCTAGATTGTAAGCTCCCCCTCTAGACTGTAAGCTCCCCCTCTAGATAACAACTCTGTTATACTGTAGAGTGCTCTGAATACAGTAAGCACTAAATAAATATGATTGATTATTCCTTGAGACAAGATATTTAGCAACTGATAATGTGGACTTCCTCCCCTCATGCACAAGTTTATGCACAAATCTTGTTCTGCATGTTTTTTTAGGTTTCATCCAGTTTATGTTGGAGCCAATTTTCCATGGATTAATAGCCAACATTTCTCACCTGACAATGCCGAGTAAATCAATAAAGGGATTCTCTCTTTTTGATTGAGTACCTCTGAGGTCTTCAATGTGACTGTCACTACCACATGAAAGGAAATACTGTCATGGTCAGATGCTATTCTGTAAAATAACATAAGTGGCAGCTGGCACCATACAGCTCTGTTATAATGAAAACATGAGGTGGCTGCCATTACACAGTCCTGCACTAATGAGAACAGTAGGAGACTAGCATTACAATGGTCTAATGAAAACAGGAAATGGCTGGCTTTAGATTAGTATAATAAAAACCGGAGGTGGTTGATATTTTACTGGTACAATGAATAAATTAAGAGTTATCTGGCTCTACCAATCTCATCTACATTAAATATGACACCAGGGCACATGGTGCAGTCCTGGACCACTCTAAGTCAAGCTAATGGTGAAAGAAAGAGCTTTTCTGTTCTCATCAGTTTCAGTTTATTCAGTTTCAATTTTTGTTTCCCTTAGGCGAATAATAGAGAGATAGAAAATAATAGCATTACTTTCACTGAGATGTTTCTTTTTCCAAAAAGGCAGTAAAATTCCTGACATCTAACCTGTTAGAATTGAAGGTTAAAGAAGCTTAGCTCTAATGAAATATGATACAACAAGTGTTTCTAATTTGTTTTTCTGCTTTCATTTTGCTTTTCTGGTTAAGTATCCAATGGTGTCTAAATATTTGGAGCATCACAAGAAGTGAACAGAAAGGGACAGGGGGGAAAAAGTAAAGAAATGCTGAGAATAAAAAGGATGTTAGGCACAAAATCAATCATTCAGCTAAATGGGATTTTTCTCTGAACAAAAAGGTCAGGATTTCTTGTGCCTTGCTTTTCAAGCTAGCCAAGCTAAGGGTTTCCCCTCCCCCCAACACCCCGATTATTACTGTAGAAGGGGTGTCTTGTGTGCAGCCCACATAATACATATATGAGTCATCTATTTTATTGGATCTTTTACAGCCATCTGAATCTGATTCCTACCATCCTAATCTGGGACTTCACTAGGGAGTTCATATAGTTCAAGGGCAGAAGATTAAGATAGTGCATCAATCCTCTGCACCTCTCAGTTGTTCCAGTCCTCATTTCTCATTTCTATTATCAACCACATCTTTTTGGCTATCCTCCATCTGACCTGATAGATGAGAACAATCCAGAAAATGGCCTTAGATTAACTTCCAAAACAAGAGTTAGTATTCTGGAGAGTTCCAAGAGAAAATGGAATGCTTTCTGCAGCCCCACATTTGTTGTGAATTCTGCCCTCCTTTCTCAGACAAGAAAATCATTCCAATCAAGTACCACTAAGTAAAATAGCAAAATGATGCAAATCAAGTAGTGATATAAATAATCAAATCAAACTTTCTAATTCTTGTGTTTTCATATGCTGACACTGTTATTTCTCATAACCCGCAGTTCACACATAGTGTGTTGTTTTAAAATTCTGTAGAATTATCTTGGAGAATAAAATATTTGTGCTTTCATGATATCTCCATTTAACTTATTTTATTTTGCACAAAAAATGATCATGATTTTATCATGATTCTCAAAATTCCTCCCGTACTGTTTCTGTACCTTGAATCAAAGGCACCTAAATGTCTTTTGTGTGTGTAATAGGCAGTGGGTGGGGAGTTAAGAAAAATTAATCATCTACTTTCTTCTAAACATTTTTAACAAGGCTTTGAACTTTTTACAAGTTCATGAAGGCTCATAAAAAGCGTAATACTTCATGTTTTTCTGGACTAAATCTAATTCTGATGCTCTGAACACTGATCTTAGTATGTGTTTCAAAAAAAAAAAAATCTGGATTTTGCTTATGGAAGCACAGGCATAATGGGGATGAGAGAACATGTGTGTTGTGAACTCTAGATTAGACTTTTGACCTTAGCCACCACCTCTGCTATTCCAGGAACTCCCTGACCCTTTCTTAATATTCTGTTGGGATTTGCCAATTCTGGATATCAAAATTGCAACTCTTAATTTCCCTTCCTATATTCTTTAATGAGTAGGTTCTCTTCAAATTATAGGACTTGTCAAACCATAAAAGTGATGGTCAAAATGAAATATGTAATATAGAAGCACTCAATATGGACCATCTGAGTAGGAAAGTGAGAGAAGGTCTTGCATGTAGAGCTTAATCAGTGGATTTAATCAGTGGATCAGTGAATTTCTTCCTGCTTCTAGACTGTCAGCCCGCTGTGGGCAGGGATTGTCTTGGGATTGTCTCTATTTGGTACTGAATTGTACTTTCCAAGCACTCAGTACAGTGTTCTGCAACAGTAAGTGCTCAATAAATAAGATTGAATGAATAAATTTATCGAGCCCTGTGTGCACAGTTAATCACAAAAAATGCAGTTTAACATCTTACCCCTAACCAATATATTTTTTCCAAATGCATATGTATGTAGTATGTAGGTATTCAAATATAGAAAATTAATTGTTCTTTGTTTTTGAATACAATACTACCAATAAAAAGAACAAGCCATGTCTAAAGTTGTGACAAAAATGACCGATTCATGACTGTCAGTCACTTCCTATTATGTGCACAATAATACTTCTTATAATTTTTAAGTCTTTATTAAGGGCTATATATTATTTTAAGTGCTGGGTAGGTTCAAGATTTTCAGGTCAGATACAGTCTCCTGCATGGTGCTCATGGTCTCAGGGGGGAAACTGAGGCACAGAGTTAAGGGAGAAGGCAAAAGGTGGAACTGGAGTTGAAATCCAGATCTCCGACTCCCAAGACCATGTTCTTTCCACTAGGCTACACTGATACTGGATTCATTGTACATAGTCCCTACAGACCCTGACTCTTTTCAAGAATTCATCTTGGTACCTCGATTTTCACAAAGCCTCCCCAGAGGTCACCAACCCTTCTCTTAATTGGTGGTTTGCTGGGCCAGTCTGTCAGCTATGGTGGCCTCTCATTAGTTCATATCCATTTGCCCTGATAAATGAGACTTTATATGTTATCCACATGGCCAGCCCTTATGAACTACTTGAAGACATAAAAACTGTAGGCAGTAAGTTTGCTTGACTGGTCTCATCATTTTGTAAGCAGTATTTTTCATTAGCCAACTTTGTAGGAAAATGGCACTTTGCCCTATTTTCAAACTAACAAATTGTGTCAGGTTGGCATCTTTATTGCATTATTAAATACATCAGTCAATACCACCTGGTGTAATTGAGCTCTATTATGTGATTCAGATAGTTGTTAAAACCATGGATTTTTCAAAGTCAAATCAACAAGCAGAAAGGAAGATTGTTTTAATGGAATTTTAGATAAATATGCATTGCCACAGCAACTATTCCTGATTTAAGATAATAATTGACCTTTCCTCAGATAAAGCTCAAAATCATTTATAATTGGGTTGTACTGAAAGTACTGCATTAAGCATTTGATTATACTTGATTTCAGCTTTGTGCAAAATATGAAACCCAGCACCTGGCAATTACAAGGAGATCACAAATGAATATAATAGTCTGAAGTTGTATAGAGAGCATGGAGAAAATCACCCAAATAGGTAGAAAAGGCCCTTTACATAACATAAAATAACTTATGTTCTTCAAATTTTCTAGGAAAAAGGAAAATGCCCCATAGAAATGCTAAAATTAGTTCCCCATGAATGACATAATTGTAGTTTAAATAATAAAGAAGGTGATGTTTGGGGAAATGTGATTTAGAAGCCCAAAGCCAATGTTTTGCATCGCTTAGTTGCATTAGCTACATCTCTTCACTGAACAAGATACATATCTGGACTTTCTTAATAAACAGTTTAAGCACACATCCCTTTAAAGTAGAAAAATCTGATTAAATTATATTTATGAAGTGAACATTAAGGATTTTGAAGAATCTTAAAATAACTCAATAATGAGTAACAAATCTCTGATAATTATGAACTCTTGGAAGAAAAGAAAGGAATAAATGCAAAATGGGCTGAGAAAGGGAGAGAGAGAAAGGGAGAGAGAAGAAAAGAGAGTGTGTATGTTCTGAACATGATGTGGATAACAGTGAGATTTTTTTTAACCATAAAAGCAAGTGTTGCTGCATTATGTTCCCAATGCTTTTGGACATATAAATCCCAAACTCTTGAAGTCTAGCCATATTTGCTAGCCACAGGCCCAGGAACTGAGCTTCTCTATAGTGAATGCATTACAATTACCTTGGGTGAAATAGTTCAAACTAAACTACACAGTATTGGGCCTTGAGCTGATAAATCACAACTCAGGAAGTTGATTTTTGAGTCAGTACCAAGTGTTCCTTTGAATAATCAGTCCAGTATTTTATAGTAGCCAAAAAGCCCACGACTTCCTAGGCTTCATGAGGAAAAGGGAGTAAACAACACAAAAGGCACAATTTTGAATCTCTTAAAAACTATTGTGAAATCATAATGGCAAACTAGGCTATTGCTTGTGATGCTATTTGGCTAGGGGTACTCTTCCACGTTTTCGACTTCAGAACTTGCCGAGGATAGAGACTCCTTCCACCCTACTCCTTTTGCTTAGGTCACCAAAATGTGCATCTATAAATGTGCTTTGTGGGAAATTCTTGTTACTTAACCTTAGAGGAAAGCTGAGGGAAAGGCATTGATTGGGTGATAAAGACATTTTTGAAAGAGGATAGATTTTAAAGGTGAAGTAAAACTATTTTGAAAAAAAATTAAAAAAGGTAACGTTCACTAAATTCACAGAGGTGTTGATCTTTTGCCCAATAGATTTCTGAAGGGCCCCCCCAACAGGTAATTTGTAGTCATCACATGACACTCTTTAATCAATCAAGTAATCAGTGGTATTTTTTGAACATTTACGGGGGTACAAAGCACTGTACTAAGCAGCGTGAGTTAGTGGAAAGAACACAGTCTTGGGAGTCAGAGATCGAGGGTTCTAATTCCGGCTTCACCACTTATCAGCTTTGTGACTTTGGGCAAGTTACTTAACCTCTCTGTGCTTCAGTTACCTCATCTATAAAATGGGGATTAAGACTGTGAATCCCACGTGGGACAATTTGACTACCTTGTATCTACCCTGGCACTTTAGAACAGTGTTTTGCACGTAGTAAGCACTTAACAAATACCATCATCATTATTATGGGAGTGTGCTATGCTAGGAGGCTTCCTTCCTGATAAGAAGCTCTCTTTAACACCTCCTTTTTAAAATGGTACTTTTAAAGCACTTCTATGTGCCAGGCACTTTACTAAGTGCTGGGGTTGATACAAGCTAATCAGGTTAGACAAAGTCCCTGTCCCACTTTGGGTTCACAATCTTAAGCTCCATTTTACAGATGAGGGAATTGAGGCCCCAAATAAATTAAGTGACGTGCCGCAGATCATACTGCAGACAAGTCAAGAAGCTGGGGTTAGAACCAGGTCCTTCTGACTCCCAGATTCATGTTCTTTCCACTAGGTCACGCTGCTTCTTCCTTATGAAAGAATCAGGCAATAAATCGTATTTGTTGAAAGCTTACTATGTGCAGAGAAGCATACTAAGTGCTTAAGTGCTTGGTAGAGTACAATATAATAGAAATAGTAGATATGCTCGATGCCCACAACAAGCTTACATCTAGAAGGGAAGACAGACATTAATATGAATAAATGAATTAATTACAGATTTGTACATAGGTGCTGTAGGACTGAGGGGAGGATGAATAAAGGGAACAAATCCAAGTGCAAGAGCACAGAAGGGAGGGGGTGAAGAGGAAATGAGGGCTTAGTCAGGGAAGGCCTTTTTGAAGGGAATGCGCTTTTAATAAAACTGATTGTCTGTCAGACATGAACAGGGAGGTCATTCCAGGACAGAGGCAGAATTTTAATATAGCTTTACTGAATAAGATGTTAGAATGATTAACACACTCACTTTTTTTTATAAGTAGAAATAAAAGAATCAAATTGTGTTAGAGTACTTCATTCCAGATCGATAAACAGATTTGAATGAATGAATTTCTGAATTCATTCAGATTTGAATGAATGTTCTGCCTGAATGTTCTAAAAACCCTCTAGTCTGTAAGTTCCTTTGTCTGTAGTGAAGATCCTTCTGAATTCTACAGTAGTGCTGCATCAGTGTGAAGTATTGAGTAAAGTTTATTTTTTCTGGTCGTAGTAAGCCCACCACTTGAGCTCTTCAAACCTGGTCCCCTGTCCCTCCTCCCCTCCCCATTACCCCTACTCCCTCTCTCTGCTCTACCCCCTTCCCCTCCCCACAGCACTTGGTATATTTGTATATATTATTTCTCTATTTTACTAATGATGTGTATATAACTATGATTCTATTTATCTATTTTGATGGTTTTGATGCCTGTCTACTTGTTTTGCTGTCTGTCTACCCCTTTTAGACTGTGAGCCCGTTGTGGGGCAGGGATTGTCTCTATCTGTTGCCAAAATGTACATTCCAAGTGCTTAGTACAGGGTTCTGCACACAGTAAGCACTCAATAAATATGATTGAAACAATGAATGAATGAATTTTACAGATGAGGGAACTGGGGCACAGAGAAGTTAAGTGACTTGCCCAAAATCACACAGCAGACAAATGGTGGAGGATTAAAATCCAGGTCTTTCTGACTTCCAGGCTTGTGCTCTATCCACTAGGCAATGCTCCTTCTCAGCATGTTATATGTTACTAAAGTTCCCAACTGAGCTTTAATAAATCTCATGAAAATTATTTTAATCTTGTTGAGGTGTGCCATAACTAAATCATTATTAGTGGAAACACTTATACTAAGGATTGTTTTGTATTTACATTATTTTTCATGGCCTATATTTTTAAATGTTTTGTATGAATACATTTCATATCTAAACCCCTAAAATGTTAAGGAAAAAGTGAAAGTTCTGCATTTTATTTTAGTTGTAAAATTTACTAGCTTGTAAATTGTAGAAAGAGAACTTGCAGGTCTTCTGAGAGGCATGCAAATATTTCAAAATGCAAAGAGGAAATGGAAATCAAATTCATCAGTGTAGTTAATTAAAATGTTAATCTAATTGTATAGCTAATTTAGAGAAAGTGTTTTTGAGAATCTCCCAGGTATTCTATCTGGGCAGTTAAATCACCCATGATAAGGACAAATGCTATGAATACAAATGACTGATGATGCACCAACACTCCTGGGCCCAGTAAATAAAGGACCCTGTTCAAGGGCAGGGAACAATCATAGGTGGGAAACATACTCTGTTTTGTCCAAAGGGGAGAATAATCTGCCCTGCCATTCAGCTGTGTTCCAATCATTGTTACCTCTTGGAAACTGGCAGGAACTTGCTAATGATATGGATTTCTGACTGGCTTGACTGTTCACTTACAGGTAGCTCAGTTTTGGATTATGAGGAAAGGGTTTTAGTGACATTTTATGTGATGAGCTTGTCTTGAGGTAACCCTTAAGATCCAGTTGTAGATGTACCTAGAATTCTGGGTATGGAATTTGGAAGGCCAGAGCATGATTCCTCACACTCCTACCTCTTTCTTTGGGATGATAGTAGCAAAAGATGTTCTCAAGCCTTACCAATTTCAGTTACACTTCTTTATTAATAATAATAATAATATGGTGTTTGTTAAGTACTTACTCTGTGCCAAACATGGTATTGCAGTGTGGCTCAGTGGAAAGAGCACGGGCTTAGGAGTCAGGAGTCATGGGCTCTAATCCCGGCTCTGCCACCTGTCAGCTGTGTGACTTTGGGCAAATCACTTAACTTCTTGGTGCCTCAGTTACCTCATCTGTAAAATAGGGATTAAGACTGTGAGCCTCAAGTGGGACAACCTGATTACCCTGGATCTACCACAGAGCTTAGAACAGTGCTCGGCACATAATAAGCACTTAACAAATAATAATGTTGGTATTTAAGCACTTACTATGTGTCGAGCACTGTTCTAAGCGCTGGGGTATACAGGGTCATCAGGTTGCCCCATGTGAGGCTCACAGTCTTCATCCCCATTTTCCAGATGAGGGAACTGAGCCCCAGAGAAGTGAAGTGACTTGCCCACATCACCCAGCTGACAAGTGACAGAGGCAGGATTCGAACCCATGACCTCTGCCTCCCAAGCCCGGGCTCTTGCCACTGAGCCACACTGCATTATTATTATTGTTATTATTATTGAGCTCTGGGGTAGATTCAAGGTAAATCAAGTTCAGAGCGGGGCTCGGAGTTTAAGTAGGAAGAAAACAGGTATTGAGTCCCCATTTTGCAGATGAGGGAACTGAAGTGCAGAGAAATTTATTGACTTGCCTAAGGTAACCCAGTAGGTAAGTGGCAGAAACAGGATTAGAACCCAGGTCCTCTGACTCCCCGAACTGTGCTTTTTCCACTAGGCCATGCTGATTCCTGTCCTTCTTCTGTCCTATCTTTCTGTCTTCTACTTCTGAAGGGAGCCACATCAACAGGAGAATAATTGTCATCTTAATCATAACTATAATGAACATTTATTAAGTACCAACTTTATTTTGGGTAAATTACAGAAAAGGTCATCATATATTAGCAGCTATATGAGAGTTGAACTTGCTACAGTTGCCATATTTTACTTCTAGAGTAGTTTAAGTAATGCCACCTTCATGACTAACATCAAGTGACTGGACAGAATTACAAATACAAGGCCATGAGATGCAGTTAAATCTACGGACATGCTCATTTTACTACACAATTGCTGCCAGGCTATGTGAGATGAATGGGTTATAGTGGGATACCAATACCCAAATAGGTCTATATGTTGAAATCGTATTGCCACAATGATAGAAGAAATATTTTTGATACAACATTGAATCCACACAATGTTGCATGGCAGTGGAAAGAAAGCTGGGGAGACCATAGGAGAAAAGAGAACAGGCTGTTCACTCTGGTGAATAGAAATCAGAAATAAGTGATTCTTAGAACAGAACCTGTAGAAAGATTGTGACATATAGGAAAAAAAATAATTCCAGTTACAGTGGTATTAGATACAATAGTGTAGTTCACATGGTATTTATTAAGTGAATACTATGAGCCAGGAACTATATTAATCACTAGGGTAGGTACAGTGTAATTGGCTTGGTCACAGTCCCTGTCCTCTCTAGACTGTAAGCTCATCCCCTTAAGAGTATAAGTTTGTTATGGGCAGGGAATGTGTCTGTTTACTGTTATATTGTACTCTCCCAAGTACAATGCTTTTCACACAGTAAGCTCCCAATAAATTGGTCATAGTAGTAGTAATAGTGTTTACTAAGTTCTTATTGAGTCCAGAGGATTAAACTAAATGCTAAGAAAAAATATACAGATGAAAATTAATCATAGTCCCTAGCCCTTCAGGGACTCCTAATTGAAGAATAAGATAAGGAAGATTAAGTAGGCATAATGAAATAATATGAATAAAAAATAACATAACAGAAAACATGAAAATACAGAATCCAACGTGTATGGTGCTAAAGGGGACCTTCTGGGGCCCTAAAAAATGACAAAAGATGCACACTGCCCCTGTTTAAGTATCTTGTGCTCACATACACAACGGATGTCAGGAGTAGGGTCCCTGGGTGTCACAATGGGAAAGCAGTAATAATAATAACAATAATGATGGTATTTGTTAAGTGCTCATTATGTGCTAAGCACTGTTCTAAGCTCTGGGTATATACAAGTTAATCAGGTTGTCCCACATGGGGCTTACAGTCTTAGTCCCCACTTTACAGATGAGGTAACTAAGGTAGAGAGAAGTCAAGTGATTTGCCCAAAGTTACACAGCTGATAAGTAGCAGAGCTAGGATTAGAACCTACAACCTCTGATTCCCAAGACCGTGCTCTTTCCACTAAGCCAAGGTATTCCTGGTGGTCCTGCATGTAAAAAAAACTCTGTGTGTCATTCACAATGTACTGCAAGTCTATCTGTCTCTCTGCTTGTTGTCCCCTGTGTCCTAGCTAGATCATAACTGATAGGAACTAGAGAATGTGAATGGGGCCTTCAGACTGTAAGCTCTTTGTGGGTGGGAACTGTGTCTAATCAACTCACCTAAGTGCTTAGTACAGTCCTATGCAAACAATAAGCCTTCAATAACTATAATTGATTGACATGCTGTGCAATCAATCATATTTCTGGAGCACTTACTGTATACAGAGCACTATGTTAAGTGCTTGGGAGAGTACAGCACAACAATATAACAGACATTCCCTACCCACAATGAGTTTATAATCTAGAGGGGAAGACAGACATTAATGTAAATAAATTATGGATATATACAGAGGGGCTGTGGGACTGGCAGGAGTGGGGAGTAGTGAATAGAGGGAGCATGTCAGGGTGATGCAGTAGATATTGGGAAAAGAGGAAATGAGGGCTTAGACAGGAAAGACCTCTTGGAGGAAATATGCCTTTAATAGGCTTTGAAGTTGTGGAGAGTAATTGCCTTTCAGATGAAAAAGGAGGATGTGGGTAAAAGGTTGATAGCATGATAGACAAGAATGAGGTACAGTGAGTAGGTTAGCATTAGAGAACCAGAATGTGTGGGCTGGATTGTAGTAGGAAAGTGAGGTAGAAAGGGTGATGAGAAGGTGAATGGGCCACCACTGGAGGTTCTTGGAGGGTGGGAAAACATGGATTGAATGTTTTGTAGAAGTATGATCTGGGTAAAGGAGTGAAGTATGGACTGGTGTTGGGAAGATACAGGAGGCAGGGAATTTGGCATGGAGACTGATACAGTAACCAGGGTGGCATAGAATAAGTGGTTGGATTAATGTGGTAGCAGTTTGGATGGAGAGGAAAGGGTAGATTTTAGCAATTTTGTGAAGGTTGAACTGACAGAATTTAGTGATAAATTGAATATAAGAGATTAATGAGAGAGAGGAGTGAAGGATAACACCAAGGTTATAGACTTGTAAGATGGGAAGGATGGTGGTGTTATCTACAGTGATGGGGAAGTCAGGGAGAGGACATCGTTTGGGTGGGAAGATAAGAAGCTCTGTTTTTCATTCATTCAATCATATTTATTGAATGCTTACTGTGTGCGGAGCACTGTATTAAATGCTTGGAAAGTGCAATTCAGGAATGAAGAAAGACAATCCCTGCCGGGCTTATAGTCTAGAAGGTGGGAGAGAGACAGCAAAACAACTAAACAGTCATCAATATAAATAGAATTATAGTTATACACATATATACATAGGTTCTGTGGGGTGAGGAAAAGAGGGGAAGAGCAAAGGGAGCGAGTTGTGATGTGGAGGGAAGGGGAAGCTGAAGAAAAGGGGAGGCCTCCTGAAGGAGGTGAGCCTTCAGTACGGCTTTGAAGGGGGGGGGGGGAAGAGTGATTGGTGGATTTGTGGAGGAAGGGCTTTTGTAGAGGGAGGGAGGGAGGACGTGGGCCAGGGGTCAACAGTGGGACAGGCAAGATCAACACACAATGAGAAGGTTAGCACCAGAGGAGCAGAGTATGTGGTCTGGGATGCAGAAGGAGAGAAGGGAGGTGAGGTAAGAAGAGGCAAGGTGATGGAGAGCTTTGAAGCCAATAGGTTGATAGGCCACCACTGGAAATTTTGGAGAAGGGGTTTGACATGCTCTGAATATTTCTGTAGAAAGATAATCCAGGCAGCAGAGTGAAGTAGGGACTGAAGTGGGGAGAGGCAGGAGGTTGGGAAGTCAGAAGGGATGCTGATGCAGGAATCCAGTCAGGATAGGATGAGTCATTGTACTAACATGGGAGCAGTTTGTATGGAGAGGAAAGGGTGGATCTTGGCGATGTTGTGAAGGTGAGACCTTCAGTATTTGGTGATGGATTGGATATGTGTGGTGAATTCATTCATTCATTTGTATTTATTGAGCACTTACTGTGTGCAGAGCACTGTACTAAGTACTTGGAAAGTACAATTCAGCAACAAATAGAGACTCTCCCTACCCAACAAAGAGCTCACAGGAATGAGTGAAGACAAGGATGACACCACAGTTGCAGACTTGTGAGATCGAAAGGATGGTTGTGCCATCCACAGTGACAAGAAAGTTCAGGAAAAGACAGGGTTTGGGAGGGAAGATAAGGAGCTCTGTCTTAGACATGATGAGTTTTAGGTGGCAGGAGGACATACAAGTAGAGATGTTCTGAAGGCAGGAGGAGATGTGAACCTGGGGGGAGGGAGAGAGAACAGAAGAGGAGATATAAATTTGGGTGTCATCTGCGTAGAGATGATAGTTGAAACCATGAGAGTGAATGAGGTCTCTAAGGGAGTGAATGTAGATGGAGAATAGAAGGGGACCAAGAACTGACCCTTGATGAACCCTACAGTTAGGGGGTGGGAGGGGAAGGAGGAGCCCATGAAGGAGACTGAGAAGTAATGACCAGAGAGGTAAGAGGACGGAGAGAAGAGGATGGAGTCAGTGGCTAGAGAGATAAGAGGAGAACCAGGAGAAGATGGAGTCAGTGAAGTCAAGGTTGAATAACATAGTGAAGAGAAGGAGATGATCCACAATGTCAAAGGCAGTTGAGAGGTCGAGGAGGATTAGGATGGAGTAGGAGCCATTGGTCATTAGTGACCTTTGGAGAGGGCGGTTTCAGTGAAATAGAGGGGGCAGAAACCAGATTGGAGAGGGTCCAGGAGAGACTTGGAAGACAGGAATTCAAGGCAGCGAGTGTAGACGACTCACTCAAGGAGTATAGAAAGGAAAGGTAGGAGGGAGATGGAGTGATAACTCGAGGGGGCCGTGGAGTCACACGAGGGTTTTTTTAGGATGGGGGAGACATGGGCATTTTTGAAGGCAGTGGGAAAGAAGCCATTGGAGAGTGAGCGGTTGAAGATGGTAGTTAAGGAGGAATGGAGGGAAGGGGTGAGAGTTTTTATAAGGTGCGAAGGAATGGGTTCTGATGTACATGTGGAGGAGGTAGCACTTGAGAGGTGTCAGGTGATCTCTGAGGATACTCCTGGGAAGGGGGGAAAGTTGAAAAAGGGGACTTAGAGGAGGGGGGATGGAGGAAGGGGAGGGGTGATTTTGGGGGAGCTCAGACCTGGTGTTGATTTTCTTAATGAAGTAATAATAATAATAATAATAATGTTGGCATTTGTTAAGTGCTTATTATGTGCCAAGGACTGTTCTAAGTGCTGGGGTCAATACAAGGTAATCAGGTTGTCCCACATAGGGCTCACAGTCTTCATCCCCATTTTACAGATGAGGGAACTGAGGCACAGAGAAGTGAAGTGACTTGCCCAAGGTCACACAGCTGGTAAGCGGCAGAGCTGGGATTAGAACCCATGACCTCTGACTCCCAAGCCCGTGCTATTTCCACTGAGGCACACTGCTTCTCTAATAATGTTGGTATTTGTTAAGTGCTTACTATGTGCAGAGCACTGTTCTAAGTGCTGGAGTAGATACAGGGTAATCAGGTTGTCCCACATGAGTCTCACAGTCTTAATCCCCATTTTACAGATGAGGGAACTGAGGCCCAGAGAAGTGAAGTGACTTGCCCACAGTCACACAGCTGACAAGTGGCAGAGCCGGGATTCCAACCCATGACCTCTGGCCAGATCACTGGGGGCAAGAGATGGCGGGGCCTGGGGGCAGGGACAGGGGGCCTGAGAAGGGAGTTAAATGTCCGGAAAAACTGATAAGGGTGATGGGCATGGGTGTCAATAAGAGACATATTTTGGACATGTTAAGTTTGAGGTAATAGCAGAACATTCAAGTAGAGATATATTGATGGCAGGAGGAAACGTGAGACTGCTTATAGGGAGAGAGATCAGGCTGGAGATGTAGATTTGGGTATCATCTGCATAGTGGTAGTAGTTGAAGCCATATGAGCAAATGAGTCCTCCAAGGGACCAGATATCAGGGGACCCAGAACTGAACCTTCAGGGACACCCAGAGTTAGGGTGAGAGGCAGAGTAGGAGCCTGTTAAATACACCGTGAATGAGCCACCAGAGAGATAGGAGGAGAACCGGGAGAGGGTGTTGTCAGTGAAGCTGAGATTGGATAATGTTTCCAGGATAAGGGGGTATTTGAAAGTGTCAAAGTCAAGGAGGATTAAGATGAAATAGAGGCCATTAGATTTGGAAAGAAGATGACCTTTGAGAGAGCAGTTTCCGTGGAGTGAAGGGGACAGAAGCCGGATTGGAAGGGGTCAAGGAGAGAATGGGGGAGAGGAACTTGAGACAGCAGGCATAAACAGCTCTCTCAAAGAGCTTGGAGAGGAATGGTTGGAGGGAAATGGGGCAATAACTGGAGGGACTTGTAAGCCCGTCAAACGGCAGGGACTGTCTCTATCTGTTGCCGACTTGTTCATCCCAAGTGCTTAGTACAGTGCTCTGCACATAGTAAGCGCTCAATAAATACTATTGAATGAATGAATGAATGGGGTCAAGAGAGGGTATATTTAGGACAGGGGAAACATGGATGTGTTTGAAAACAGTGGGAAAGAAGCCCCTGGAGGGCAATCAGTTAAAGATGGCAGTTAGGGGAGAAGAAGGGAGGGGGCATGTGTTTTGATAAGGAGTGAAGGAATGGGGTCAGTTGCACAGATGGAGAGGGTGGATTTTGAGAAAAGGCAGAAGATCTCCTCTTGAGATACTGCTGGAAAAGATGGGAGAGTGGAAGGGGCAGGAGTGGGGAAGCTCTTGGGAGAGGCAGGGGAGATTTTAGGGATATTATGCCCGATTGTGTCAATTTTCTTAATAAAGTAGGTGGCCAGATCATTAGGGGCAAGGGATGGGGGAGGTGGGAGGACAGGGGTTTGAGTCAAACGACTGGAACAACTGGTGAGAAAGATGGGCATAGGTGTCAATAAGGATGGAGAAATAATTTTGCCAGGAAGAGGAGACAGCAGAGTGAAAGCACACAAGGATAAACATGAAGTGGATGAAGTCGGCCTGATATCTAGATATCTGCTAGCAGCGCTGTGCAGCTTATGAACAGGAGCGATGGTGGAGGACTGTGGAGGTGATCAATGGCTGTGAGGTAGTGGTAGGCGATCCATGAAGAGATAGGGAGTGAGTGAATTGAGTTCAGTTGAGAGGGCTTTGGGTTTGTGAGCACTCTACTAGATATCTAGAAGACAATAATTCATTGCAATATGTAGACACATTTCTTGCCCACGAAAAGTTCACAGTCTAGAGGGGAAGACAAATATTAAAATAATTTTGTGATAGGGCAGAATGGGAGAGTATTGAAAGATATGTACAAAAGTGCTGTGGGGCTGGGAGCTGGGTGAGGACCAAGTGTTTAAGGGGTCATATTCAGGGCACAGTTAACATAGAAGGGAGAGTGAGTAGGAGAAATGAAGGCCTAAACAGGGAAGACCTCTTGGAGGAGGAATGATTTTAATAGGGCCTTGAAGACTGGGAGAGAGTGGTCTGTCAATTATGAAGGGAGAGCGAGTTCCAAGTCAGAGGGAATTTGTGGGAAGACCATTAGTGTCAATAATGAGGAGTACAGGGAGTAGGTTGGCTTTGAGGAGTGAAGTGTGTGAACTGAGTTGTAATAGGAGATCAGTGAGGTAAGGTAGGTGGGAGAGAGCCGAATGAGTGTCTTAAAGCAAATAGTAAGGAGTTTCTGATTGATGCAGAGGTGAATGGGCTACCATTAGAGGTTTTTGAGGAGTGGGGAGATATGGAGTAAATATTTTTTAGGAAAAGATCTGGGCAGCGAGGGGTGAGCATGTTCCATAGGAAAAGTAAAAGGGTAAGATTGCTACAATGTTTCAGAAACAAGATCACAACAGAGGAAGGGGCTTTCTTCACTGAGTTATGCTTGCTCTGGGGTAGGAAGATGATAAGAATCAGAAATAACAGCAAGGCAGGCTGCCTGATATTTAAACTCCAGGACAAGAAGAAGAAAAGTGAGATGGGGTCAATTTGTTGAGGGTCCCTAATATTCAGCACTTGGGAAAATGCAACAGATGTAAAAGAAAGTCTAAAATGACATCTTTAAAGCACAGAATTATCTTCCCCTTCCTTCCTTACCTTGCTGCTTTCCTACTACAACCTAGCTCATATATTTTGTTCCTCTAATGCCAGTGTACTTACTGTACCTCAATCTTGTCCATCTCACCACCTACCTCTGGCCAGATCCTGCGAATGTCCAAGACCTTCCTCCCTCTTTATATCTGATTGACAATCACTTTATCCACCTTCAAAATCTTATTTAAAAGAACATCTTCTCCAAGACCCCTTCCCTGACTAAGCCTTCATTTCCTTTTCTCATATTCCCTTCGGTGTCTCCTTTGCATTTGGATTTGCACCCTTTATTCATCCTCCACCCCATATCATAAGAGCAATTATGTATATATTGATAATTTATGAATTTTTATGAATTTTTATCTCCTCCAGACTATCAGATCATGTGGGAAGGGAACATGTCTGACAACTCTGTTATATTTGGGAAGGGAACATGTCTGTCAACTCTGTCATATTATACTCTCCCAAGCACTTAGTACAGCCCTCTGCACACAGTCAGCACTCAATAAATATGATTGATAGACTGATATTTCCTTTCTTCTCCTTGTCCCCTCTTCCTTTGTCCCTCCTTATTTTCATCCTGCTCCACTTATTTCTGGCCAGCACTCATCTATGACATCACATTATAACTCCTCCCCTGATTTTGTGTTTGCAAAAGGTGAGATGATTATGTGAAATAATATGATGGTTCAGTTGGTAAATCTACAAAGGATAGAGTAGAATCTGGATGGGAAAAGGGAAAACAAAGGAGTGGAATATATAGCACATCTTTCTCTATTCACTCCTTCCCCAGCAACCGCACACAAGCGGGCACTGCTTAAGGCCTGTCATTCAAACAGTAAAATAGTAAAACTATTTAAACATATTTAATAGCTGATATGTGATAAAACCAAGCCAATATCAGAAAATCCATAGAAATTCCATGAATAAAAATTCATTTGGACCTCTGAAGATGTAAGATAACACCTGATTTTAAAAGAAAAGCTTCGGGAATAAGGATAGTTCATATTCTACCTACGCAATAAGACTCATAGTGATATTATAAATATTTCAGTGCTAATATGACTCTGTTCAGCATTTTGTAGAATCGATTTCATTTTCTTCCGCTTTTGGAGTTAGCACCAATTGCCAGAATTTCCACCTCACAAACAAAAACGGGACAATCCCTAGCAATATTTCAGATGATGTTATTCATGAGCAGCTAGAAATGGAATCTTCCCTGTTAATGTCATTATTTGCATAGCAATTAGTATTCCAGACCATTGACAGGAAGAAGGCAGGAGAAAAAGTAACATGGTATTTTATCTAATCAGGCAACAATCAATGTCAAAAGCCATATGCTGAAAACCAACTTTTTAATTATAGTTTACTTCCATATGGTATATTATAGTGAAGAGTCTTATCAGACAAAAACTTTCAATTAAAAAGAGCAAAGATTTGCACTGCAGACAAAGCTATTCTTTAACACTGCAATGTAAAGTAGGTTTGTGTTTTGCCAGGGGCTTGGGTCCTGGATCCTACAAATCCTACAAAATAGCAATGACTTTTACTGAGGAAGGGGTGATTGCATGATAAGAGTTAGATTAGGTCAGTGTGGTTATTTCAGACTGGCTTTGCTTTACCAGACAAGCAATTTCACAAAATACATTTGCTTTTGTTTTTATTTGTAAAAAAATGACATCCAGTTGAAATCTTCACACAGAGAATATAACTATCACATTTCTTAAGGAAATGGTTAAAAGGAGTAGGCTCAGCATGGTTCCCACACGCACTCATAGAAAAATACATCCACAGATCTATAAATGACAACAGACTGTTATTGGATACTATATTTGTATGCTTCCTGCCAGTGAAACTAGAGCTACTAAAGCAAGGAAAGATCTCAAATTAGTTTAGGGAATTCAAACTTTCCTCAAGGTACTTCTATTCTTCTTTGGGATTTAAGAGTGTGGTTTTGATATAGAAAGTTGGAAAAAAGATGGAAAATGCCAAAGCCATAAATTGAAAAATACAATCTCATATCTAATTTAGAAGGTTTGGCAACTATGGGATACATTGATTTTATAGTTATTCTCTTCCCTCTTTTGTAAAGTTTAAAAGGCATAGAGTACTGTAAACGATAACACAAATACTTCTGTTTCTCTTATGTGGACACACTCTGCTTTTTGGACATCCTTTTACTGTCAATACTTACATCTGTTGTTTAAAAAGCTATTCGTGGTGCAATTGCTTTTTAAATGCAAATCCATATGTGTGATCTCTAGAGAAACTGGTAAATTTCACCAAATGGGCACTCCTAAATTGCATGCCATCTGCAGCTAGTGAAGAGAGGACTAAACCCGCTCAGCTGTGATTTGAACCAATGCTTCCATCATTTTGACTGGCCCAAGGGAAATCAGCAGCTTTTGGCATGAACTTTTCCAACCCCAACACGTTATTATGGGCTGCTTGATTTTCACTGGCTAAGAGAAGAATGTGTTTTAGCCACATTTTTAGTACTTTTTTTTTCCCAGTTTTTGTCTTTCTGTGAACTGTTATTGGCAAAATAGTCTTTAAGGTTTCAAAATGGGTGGAGATAGTGATGATCTGGATAGAGTGGTTTCAACAACTGTAAAAAGCCCAAACATGCAAGCCTTTCGGATTATACCAACATATTGCCTAAATATGGAATTACTACATTACACAGCCAAGGCTAAAGGACTAAGTGACTACAGACGAGTTTGAAGAAACAGCTCAAATCTACACTGTCACTCACTGTTTTGATGAAAACCCGAAACAAATACTCACATCCACTCAGTTTACAAAGGTAATACTCTTGCATTCACTCATTGCAAGAAGACTTGCTAGACTCCAACTTCCTCCACAGCTGTGATCTTGTCCAAAATAGTAATAATTGTGGCACTTAACTGTTTACTATGTGGCATACTGGGTAGTTTACTATGTATGGTAGACAGAAGAGGAACAAGTCTGACACACTCAAATTTGAAAAATTAATAGTATTTAATGAGTGCTTCCTGTATGCAGAGTACTGTATTAAGCACTTGGGAGAATACAATGCATGATCATGCCCAGAAGGAGCTTACAGACTAGAGGGCGTGACATGTATTAAAGTAAATTACAGATGGATATGCATATATGTGCTGTGGGGGTGTGGTGAAAATCAAAGTGCTTAAAAGGTACAGACCTAAGTGCATGTGCAACCCAGAAGGGAGGACAGATAGGGCAAATGAAGTACTTTGAAGGGATCATGTAACGACTGGTTGGTAACTTCCTTCTTTTTTTATGGTATTATTAAATGCTTACTATGTGCCTGCCAGGCATTGTACAGGGGTGAGTGATAGGTACATGTTAATCAGGTTGGACAAAGTCAGGAAGGCCTGCTTCTTGGAGATGTGATTTTTAGTAGGGCTTTGAAGGTGGGAAGAGAATTGTTTTGCCAAATACAAATGGAAGGGAATTCCAGACCAAAGGGAAGATGGGAGCAAGGGTTTGGTAGTAAGAAAAATGATATTGAGATTGAAGTACAGTGAATAGGTTGGCATTGGAAGAGTGAAGTGTGTGGGTTGGGTTGTGGTTGGAGATCAGAGAGGGAGAGTTGATTCAGTACAGGTGGCAAGGAGTTTGTTTGATTTGAGAAGCAGCGTGGTTCAGTGGAACGAGCCCGGGCTTGGGAGTCAGAGGTCATGAGTTTGATTCCCAGCCTTGCCACTTGTCAGCTGTGTGACTGTGGGCAAGTCACTTAACTTCTCTGTGCCTCAGTTACCTCTTCTGTCAAATGGGGATTAACTGTGAGCCTCATGTGGGACAACCTGATTACCCTGTATCTACCCCAGCATTTAGAGCAGTGCTCTGCACATAGTAAGCGCTTAAATACTAACATTATTATTATTTGGAAATGAATGGGCAGCCACTGGAAATTTTTGAGAAGATGGGAGATGAGGACCAAACAGTTTTGAAGAAAAAAATGATCTGGACAGTGGAAAGAAGGACAGAGGAGAGGAGAGACAGAAGGCAGGGAGGTCATAAAGTAGGCTGATACAGTAGGGAAAGCCTTGTCATTTCTTAAGTCATCAAGTTGTTTCTCGAAACATAGCGACGCCATGGACACATCTCCCAAAACACCCTACCTCCATTTGCAATCGTTCTGGTAGTGTAGCCATCAAGTTTTCTTGGTAAAAATACCGAAGTGGTTTACCATTCATTGCCTCCTTCCACACAATAAACTTGGGTCTCGACCCTCAACTCTCTCCTATGCTGCTGCTGCCCAGCACAGGTGACTTTTGACTTGTAGTAGATTGCCTTTCACTCACTAGCCACTGCCCAAGTTAGGAATGGAAATGCCTCTGCTGGAGTCTACCTCTAGTGGTCAAGAGTGGTAGACTACTGGAAACTCTCCAGGTGCAACCCTGACCTGCCCACTTTGGATTCAAGTTTAAGAGAAAAGGAGAGCAAGCATTGAATCCTCATTTTACAAATAAGAAGTTTGATGCACAGAGAAGTAACTTGCCTAGGACACAAAACAGGTAAATGGAAGTCTCAGAATTAGGCCCCAAGTCCTCTGACTCCCCAGATCTTTCCACTAAGCCATTTGGCCTTTCAAAGGTTGGATAGTTTTACTCTTTGACAAAACCAAGATTTATCTTCATAAAATGCATTGTCTTAAAATGATAGAACTGTTCAAATTAGGCAATACACCAGGATTAGTAACTGTTGTGCTACCTTTGTGTGAAAACCAATGCACAATTCAAGTGAGCTTTCAATTTACCAGGATTTCAAAATTTGGGTCACCATCTAAAAACATTGCAGCTTAATTAGCAGTGCAGTTTAATGGTTGGAGCATGGGCTTGGAGCCAGAATGATGTGGGTTCTAATCCTGAAACTTGTCTGCTCTGTGACCCTGGCTGAGACACGTCCCTATGTGCCTCAGTTACCGCATCTGTGTAATGGGAATCAAGACTCTGAGCCCCAGGTGGAAATGGACAGGTATCCCACCTGATACCTACCCTTTCCCTCAGTAGAGTGCTTGGAAGACACATAGTAAGCATTTAACAATTCCATAAAAAAAAAAAAGATGTTCCCAACCAGTCATTGCATGATCCCTTTATCATGCTTCAAAACACTGTAGTGGTGGCAATTCCAGCTCCTGATCTTTACTTCTGAAACCTGCTTCTGCTTTACACTTCTACTATAAAGCAGAAGTATGTGTGCAGACTGTTTGGGGATTGGATAGGGCTACCAGACAGGAAAAACTGTTTGAGGGTGCCTTGTGGCACATAACAGAAGAGATATTTCAGGTGAAACTTCAGATGGCAAAGAAACAGTTTCTTAAAAAGATTAAAATCCCCAGAGTTTGGAGATAATAATCATGTGATGTTTGGCTGGACCTGAAGGTACTGCCCAGAAGATGGGCCAGTTCAATTTTTCTGGACAAGTCAGGCTAGAGCAAATGGCTTAGTGGAAAAGAGCCTGGGCTTTGGAGTCAGAGGTCATGAGTTTGACTCCCCACTCTGCCACTTGTCAGCTGTGTGACTGTGGGCAAGTCACTTAACTTCTCTGTGCCTCAGTTCCCTCATCTGTAAAATGGGGATTAAGACTGTGAGCCTCAAGTGGGACAACCTGATTACCCTGTATCTCCCCCAGCACTTAGAACAGTGCTCGGCACATAGTAAGCACTTAACAAATACCAACATTATTATTATTATTATTACTTGAACTTAGCTAGTGTTAAGAAAAATATCTTGCCTTTTCAATCCTGCATAGTTGGAATTTTAAGCAGCATACTTGGTGGTCATTTAATGTTTTTACTTATCAATCCTACATAATAAGCCAAACCTGGTTAAAGCAATTAATCATATTAATGAGCACTTACCATGCGCAGAGCACCATACAAGCACTTCGGAGAGTTAAATAAAATAGTAGATCCTTTCCCTCCCACAAAGAGCTTAGAGCCTAAAGCTCAGCAGAAAGCTTATTTTGTTAGCACCTGATGCCTGAATTATATGGGTCAGAGGCTCACAGCTCCCATAATACTTTGGGTATGAGACCCAATCAGGCAGCCCAACAGAGCTTCTAAATTTTAGGTAGAGAAGTAGGGCTTTTTCCTTAACTGCTGAGTAACTCACCAGTTGTCCTGCATTATTCAGGAACCTATGAGTATGTATCTACAGAGTTTTGATTATCAAGAGAAGTTTACTTTGTTTTTGATAGCCTGCATATATTCAAGTGTGTTTAAGTAATGAGTGTACAAACTTTGGCTCTGGTTTAGTTTTTCTCTTTTCCTCTCACTGAGTATTTAACTAAACTTCTGTGTTAGATTCTGAATGTCTGATAGCACTATTTCTTTTTCTCCGATTTATAGGGTTAGACCAATCTTTACTAAATGCCACATGGACAGCATTCTTGTGTCTTGGAAAACTGATCTGTGATACCTTGAAGAATTTGCAATCTAAATGATAGCTGGATAATTCATATTTTTGATGCACCTAATGTCAGTTCAGCAAGAAAAGTGGCACATTAAAAATATTAAATTGTTATACCTTTTATGAGTCATTAAAACATCTGTAACACACTGTGATTGGTAATCATTATGATGTGGATTCAGGTTTACTAATTGAAATCTGTTGCTGTTTTGGAAACTGGCTCTTTGTACTCTGATTTTCCAAGGGCAGCTGCAATCCCTCTCCTGACTGTGGCATGCCATAAAGACCTATTTGCTGCCTATTGCTCCCTCGTAATATGCTGCTATGCTGCATTGTATGAGACTCTGATTCACTATCAATCCATCATAGTCTCTGAAACACTAGTTCTGCTCTCTCTATATGCATATGCCCTATTCCAGTTCACTATAGCATCAGGAACAGATTAAGATTTTCATGGGCCTGGTAGCTATTCAATCCTGGGGCCTCACCAAAATACATTATGTCATGTCAGTCTATGTATGCCATACCCCTAGTGGTAGTAGTAGTAGAATTAAGGGACTTGGGAAGATCTGACTCAGACCTTATCCTTAAGAGCATCCAAATTGACAGACGTATAGATAGGAACAAGGTATGTGTACTCATCTTCTGAAGTAGCATAGGTTTGGGTGCAAATCTGAGCCACAGCCAGGGTCCTGCCTTAGCCAAGGACTCAGGGCTGCATCTCCTAAAGCTCCCTAAATTCACCTGATTTCATATACAACAACTGTCAAGTTATAGAACAACCTGTGCATTTCTTTCATAGCCAAGATAATATGATGCAATAATTGCCTCACTGCCAGTAAGCTGACTGTGTTCTAAGACCTTCTTGTTAGTAATCCTGTCCTGGAATTTGTGGTTGGGTACATTTCATAGGTGATGCTGATTTAACTGTCTGGGAGGTGGTTGTGCTTTCTGTCATATGTCCTGATATTACAGTAATGAGGGATATTGAACTCTACTACACTTTGTAAACATTCAGTTCATTATGGTTTGGGGTTATTGCCAAACTCTAAATACCCCAATAGCCTTTCTGGCCTTCTTGATTTAATATGTATTTTCTGATCTATGCATTATATATAATCCAGTTAGGTAAAATAATTAAATAGTTGCCTTAAGTTCTGCATTGATGTTTTTCTTCAGATGTTATTTTTGGTTCACAGTACTGTGCAGAAAATGTGAAGTGATTCATAATCATCGACATAGCTGGTATGCCTCTAAAAGCAAAGTCATGAGCAGTTTGTCAATTACTTGTAGCAGAGTAATAATAATTGTAGTATTTGTGAACTGTTGACTTTGTACTAAGCCCTGGGGTAGATGCGAGATAATCATGTTAGACTGCATCTCCATCCTACATGGGGCTCATAACCTAAGTAGGAGGGAGGGCAGGCATTGAATTTCCATTTTTCAAATGAGGAATGAAGCACAGAGAAGTGACTTGCCCTAGGTCACTCAGCAGGTAAGTGTTACAGCTGGGATTAGAAGCCCAGGTTGCCTGACTCCTAGACCCGTGTTCTTTTCTCCAATCCATGTTACTTCCTTGTTTATGTTCATTCATCAGATGGAATTAGTGGAGCATCTAGTGCAAAGCTCTAAACATAGATAAGGATTGTAATTCAGATAGAATTCCTGGCCCACAATCTAAGGACAATGAGTTAAAAGTTGAGGTGTGTTTAGCAATGGAAATAAATAAGGAAAAATTGAAATGATAAAAACAGCAAAACAACATCAAAAAAGGAGATGGGGCTAGAAAAATTACTTGAGGGATCTAATTCTAATTTTGACCTGCAGGTCTTATCACCTCCTCAAGCAGGGATGTATATAATAACTTACAGGGCTGTGCTTCTACATAGTTCTGCTCTACTAGGATAGAGATGGAGAAAAGCTCACATGGTCACCTTCGACTCTAGCTTAACACTGTGAAGATGCCTAAAATCTTGATGAACTGTATAGGACAGCCAAGTCTGTTCAATGGCTATTGGAGGCCAGGTTTGTAGGAAATATTAGCAATGGCATTTATTAAGCATTTGCTTTTTTGCATAGCACATACTAAGTGCTGGAGAAAAAATACACAGGTGAAAATTAAACATAGATCCTAGAATTCAAGGTTTTCTTATAAGAAATGGAAAAGGGGAAAGGCAGTAGACAAATAAGGAAGGATAAAGCAATAAAAACACAAATACAAGAGCAATGATACATTCAACAAGGGGGATAGGTTTGTGGCTGGAGAGGAAGAGTTTTGGGACCGTGGATGCTCAGATTCCAAAAGCCATAGCTGCTGGCACTATCATGGCAATGACCACAATCTTCCCAATGTTCAGAAAGTTGAGTAGGCCTCTCATGGCCCTTGATCCTCACCGTCCCACCTGAAGAAGGGCTAGCCGATGAACATTCTGGTGGAGGGGAGGCAGGGGTGACTCTTTCTTTCATGTAGCATGTATGCCCCAGTGATCTTTTGGAAAAGGATAGATTGGAGATGCAGTGTGGCTTATTGGAAAGAGCACAGGCTTGGGAGCCCCAGGCCATGGGTTCTAATCCCGGCTCTACCACTTGTCTGCTGTGTGACCTAGGACAAGTCAACTTCACTTCTCTGTGCCTCAGTGACCTCATCTGTAAAATGGGGATTAAGACTGTGAGCCCTACGCGGGGCAACCTCATTACCTTGTATCTACCCCAACACTTAGTACAGTGCTTGGCACATAGTATCACTTAACAAATACCATCATTATTATTAGTATTATTACTTAAAGTCATCATCCACATGTTAGTTTGATTATAAAGGCAAACAAGAGTGATAAACAGTAAATATGCCATTGTTTGGTTTTCTTATATCTGAGATCTCCTTTTATGACAAAAAATTTTTCAGGTAGTTTGTATTAGCTCACTCTGTCCAAAACCAGGCGGAATCTTTTGGGAATATTTAAGCCCATGCTTCACCGATAATGACTCTTTTGGACTCTAGAAAATCCACATAAACAAGTTTTTCGACAGTGCTTCACTTGGCTCAGGAGAGTCTTTAAATGCTTCCACCTCATCCATTGTTTAACCTAATAGGGAGTGGGAGGAGGAGGGAAAGCATTTGCAATCAAAGGAAGCTGAAAAGAGCTGGGAGACACTATACCAAATGATTCTTCCAGTTGCTCCAGTCTCAATTCTCCTGGTACCCTGGAGGACTGGATCTTTGCCCATGAGATGCCAGGACTCATGCAAAAATGGATTGCCTGCTTCTTCCCCATTTGAAAGAGCCAAGTACCTGTCTAAGTGACTTATTCAAAATATGTTCTTTGTATCTTAAACATTGCTCACTTTGCTGTGTGAAGAGTGCCAAGAACTTTGTATTGATTTAAAAATTTTTTTTCCACTCTGTCCTTCAAGACTAATGTTAAGTCCATCACAGTTTTGCCCTATTAACTTTATTTGTTATATCTACATAGAAATATATCCTTTGATGTTTAAGATATGTGGCTGATTATTCACTGTGCCTACTAACAGCTATTTTGATGTTTTTTAGTTACACGGATTTCATAGGAAATTCAGAATAGTAATTTTTAATTCATTCTCATGGAAACTAAAACCCTTAAAAAACACCTCTGAAGAAAATGAAACATATTGATGTTGATTGTTCTTGGGCCTGATATTGCATATTTCCAAATGTTAAACTACTGGCTATTGTTTCTAAGAAATTGTAGTATAATAATGATAATAAAGGTTCTTGTTAAGCACTATGTGCCAAGCAAAGTTCTAAGGGCTAGAGTAGTTATGAGGCAATCAGATTGGACTCAGTCCTGTCCCACATGGGGCTTACAGGATTAATCCCCATTTTACAGATGAGGGAACTGAGGCCCAGAGAAGTTAAATGATTTGTCCAAGGTCACACAGCAGACATATGGTAGAATGGGATTAGAATCCAGGTCCTGCTGACTCCCAGGCCTGTACTCTATCCACTAAGCCACATCATCTTAACTCAAACTATTCCTTGTATATTTGGGTCTGACTAGTTGGATATGCTATCTTTACCAAATTCCTAGTATTAATAATAACAATGGTATTTGTTAAGCACTTACTGTGTGCCAGGCACTGTACTAAGCCCTGGGGTTGATACAAACAAATCTAGTTAAAGTCCCTGTCCCATGTGGGGCTTATATTTCCAATCCCCATTTTCCGGATGAGGTCACTGAGGCATAGAGAAGTGAACTGACTAGCCCAAGGTCACATAGCAGACAAGTTGTGGAACTGGGTTTGGAATTTATTACCTTCTGGCTCCCAGTCCCATGCTGTATCCGCTACGCCATACTGCTTCTCCATGCTGCTTCTCATCGAGTGTTTTTCGAACACCTGTGGATCTATAGCTTTATGCCTGTTCCATGCATATACTTCTGACCTATTTTAGTAGATATTCTCAAAAAAAGGGATTAAAAATTGCTTGTAGATAGTAAAATATATTACTTATCTGACTTTTGTGAAAGTGAGCATTGGTCATTATCCAGGGAATATGGGCTTTGTAATCTTTTTTTGGCCTGAAAAATACAAATTGGGTGCTCTCATTCTCAAATTGTTCAATTCTCAGCTTTAACTGGGCTAAATATTCCTGGATTTGTGGTATATTTTAAATTGCAAATAGGTGCTAAACTTCAAGGCTCAAAAGTTAAAATTTAGCCTAATGGATATTCTTTGCTGCCATTCATGTCGGCCTTCGGTCTTCAATGTGAAAGAGCATTATTATTTGGACTCTGAAGCCCACTGATGTACTAAAATAAAGAATACTCTGTAATAGGTGTTAATAGACCCATAAGATTGTCTTCTCTTTATGTTTTTGTGGGGTTCATCAGTTTGGGGAGGAGAAACGAGTGAGGATGTTTTCCCTCTGGTTTTCTGCCTAACTCCCTCAGAATTTGGTTATAAGTAGAAAAAAGAAATCCCTGACTTTTCAGAGGAGATAGGGAGGACAAAAATATATCAAAATATATCAAGAAGAATAATTTAATATCTCTTCTCTCTTCCCCCCCTTCTCTATCTCTCTCCCTTTCTGTCCTCTCTCTGTCTCCTCTCTTTCCCCTTTCATCTCTCTCTCTCCTTTCTGATTTGTTATTTCACCTGGAGCCATTTTGGGTAAAATATATGCACACAATATGAAGTGGAAAATAAAAAAATACATATAACCTATATTTGTCTCAATGCTTATGACACTTTGAATAAGGCTCTTCCTGGGAGACAAGTTCCTTTAGAGTCTCCTCAGCCTAGGGTCAGAAGAAATAATTCTTAAATTCTCATCTGAATTGAAACTAGATGATTACATTGAATATAGCTTTATTTTCTTAGGGACCCAGCACATGGATGACACTACTAAGCTGATTGTCTATTTCTGGGGTCTTACAAGCTTTGTAAAACATTACAATTCACAGGTAGTACTACATAAGGTAAAAATAGCCTTAGGGCTTTATATTTTCCTTTCTCCGTCTTAGACTCTGAGCCCCATGTAGGACAGGGACTTGTGTCCAAGCTAATCTACTCAAGTACTCAAGTGCAAGGAAAATAATAAGCACTACTTTCAGGACATCTCTACTTGGAAATCCCACTGACACCTCAAATGGAACATATCCAAAACAGAATTCCTCATCTTCCCACCCAAACCTTTTCCTTTCCCTGACTTTTCTGATCACTGTAGACAATGCCACCATCCTCCCTGTCTCTCAAGCCCATATCCTTGGCATTATCCTCAACTCAATTTTCCGTTCAACCCACATATTCAATCCATCACTAAATCCTGTTGGTCCCACCTTCTCAATATAGCTAAAATCTACGGGCTTGGGAGTCAAAGGTTGTGAGTTCTTTCTATTCCCGAGTCTGCCTTGTGTCAGCTGTGTGACTTTGGGCAAGTCACTAAACTTATCTGTGCCTAAGTTACCTCATCTGTAAAATGGGGATTACGACTGTGAGCTCTCCATGGGACAACCTGATCACCTTGTATTCTCCCCAGCACTTAGAACAGTGCTTCGCACATAGTAAGCACTTAATTGCCATCATTATTATTATTATTACTCTTTCCTCTCCATCTGTACTACTACCATGACGTTAACATAAGCACTTATTCCACCTTGATTACTGCATCAGCTTCCTTGATGACCTATCTGGCTCCTGTCTCTCCCTACTTTAGTCCATACTTCACTCTGCTTGCTGGATCATTTCCTTATGAAACTGTTCAGTTCACATCTCCCCATTCTTCAAGAGCCTCCAGAAGTTGCCCTTCCACCTGCACATCAAACAGAAAGTTCTCACTTATTGGCTTTAAAGTACTCAATCATCTTGCCCCGCCTACCTTGTTTCACTGATCTTCTACTATAAACTATCCCCCACACTTCTCTCCTTTAATGCCAACCTACTCCACCTTGGTCTCATCTAGCTCTCCTTACCCACATCCTGCCTCTGGCCTGAAATACCCTTCCCATTCATATCTGTCAGATGGTCACTCTTACCACTTTCAAAGCCTTATTGAAATAACATCTGCTCGCAGAGTCTTTCCCCAACTAGGCCCTCATTTACTCTTCTCTAACTCCTTTCTGAATCACCCTTGAAACTTGTATGTGCAGCCTTTATTCATCCACCTTCAGCCTCACAACACTCCTGTATTTATCCATAATTTATATTAATATCTATACCATAAGTTTCTGGTGGGCAGGGGATGTGCCTATCAACTCTGTTACATGTAATACTGGAGATGATATTGGAGATGATATTGAGGCATTGAGGCATAGTGAGTAGACTAGTATTAGAGAAGTGAAGTGTGCAGACAGGGTTGCAGGGGGAGACGAATGAGGATAGATAGTGGAGAGAGAGCTGATTGCGTGCCTTCAAACTGGTACTCAATAATACTATAGACCAACTGACAGTTACCTTGAGAGCTACCTTGGGAATTGTTGCAGTATTTGCTACCCATATTAATCAGCTATTTTCAGAATTCAGGATTCCTTGTGAGCCAATGCACACAAGAAATGCTTTTTGATAAAGCTTTGGTCCAAAAACTTCACTAATGATGGCATAGTACCCACCAGAATTTCCTCCCAAACCCACCCAATAACATGGGATGCTAAATGCTTGAAAAAGATCACAAAAGCCAAGGATGAGGTGCCTTAAAGGGGCTGACAAAAATATATCAGAAAGGGGCTTGGATGGCAGAATAAAATAGCTGAATTCTTAAAATATGAATGGACAATTATACATGCATTTCTGATGTAGCTCATTTTTACTGTATTCTTACTAAAATGTTGTCATTGTGGGGCAACTTTGGAATGCTCTTCCAAAAGAGCAAACCTATTTGATTATAACATGATGTTGTGCTGGAAGAAATTATTGGGCAATATGAAAATGTGCTCAACTGTATTTTTCTTAGTGAAAAATTTTCCAAAAATCCAGCTTCTTATATTATTGAGGAATGAGGATATACATAAGTGCTGAGGTTGAATTAAAGTACTTAAATGTCATCAGAGATTGTTGGCCACTGGCTTTTAGTCAGTTTTCTATGAAAGAACATTCCTTTTAATCCCTTATTATTTACAAATATAATGTCTTCAATTTTCTGCTATTCTCATGGTCATTGACTCCTTAAGAGAACATCAGCAGATTAGTGAGGCATAATTTCCCCTAACAGAAATCAAGCTACCTTTCCCCCAGCAGGTTATGTTTGCTTAGGTGCTTACTGATCCTAAACGTAATTAAGGCTTCTACCAGTTTGCCAGGTATAGAAGTAAGGTTGACTACCTTATAATTAGCAGAGTTCACTCTGGAGCCCACTTATGGGTGGAGAAATCCACCAATGGTAATTCTCCTTTCACTGTAAGCAGATGTTTGCAATGACAAGTTTTGCACTCTTTCCAGCAGTTCTGCATTTTCCCCTTAGAATTTCTCCAGAAGTCTTGGGTGGAGGCCATCTGGTCCTGGGGCTTTGTTTTCATCACTTTCATCTTTGTGGTCAAAAATATCCCAGGTGGTTACTAAAATTTGGTCCATTTCTATGTGGGTTTCCCTCTTAGTATCTTAGTGAAAAAATTAAGTCTTGCAGCATCTTCTTTTTATCCCTGAGAACTTCTTTAGACCCAGATCATCAAATGTTCCATCCAGTAGTGAATGAGATGTTCTATACATTCCCCAAACTTGCCTCTCTTGATTGCTGTATTGTACTTTCCAAGTGCTTAGTACAATGCTCTGCACACAGTAAGTGCTCAATAAATACAATTGAGTGAATTATTGAATGAATATAATAAGTGGGAAAGAACTTGGTTGCAGCCAAAAAGATTTAGATAAATAATTGGGAAGAATTATTACCAAAGTTGGTAGAGGTCTCTGTTTCAGATAATTTTGTTCAGGTCCTGCATATAAGCAGGGGAAGTCACTATAATTTTATTATTTAAAATAATAATGATAATAACTTCAGTATTTGTTAAGCACTTACTATATGTTAGGCACTGTACTAAGTGCTGGGGTAGTTACAAGGTAATCAGGTTGGACTCAGTCCCTTTCCCATATGGAGTTGACAGTAATAATCTCCATTTAGCAGATGAGGTAACCAAGGCAAGGAGAAGTTAAGTGACATACCCAAGGTCATATAGCAGATGAGTGGCAGAGCTAGGATTAGATACAGGTCCTTCTGAGTGCCAACCCCATGCTCTATCCACCAGACCATGCTGCTTCTCATAGATACCCATAACAGAGGACTTTTACAGCTTAGCTGGGAACCCTAGAGATGTGCATGAAAATAAGGGTGCTCCACAATCAGATTTTAACTGTGAAGTTGAAGGCAGAATGATCTCCTGGATTAAGGATTTTCAAACTTGTTTTGGTTTGGGACTATGTTTTAAGTGAAGCATAAACTCTGTGGACCCATACCCCATAGGGGTTCACTAGCTTATTGTTCATGAAGCACACCAAGGCCAGGAGGTCTTTCTTCACAGTGATGCTACTCACTTCTGATTCTGGAGACCTCTACCTTTGGGGTTCAATCTCTGCTTCATATTATTGATCTTTCCCAGGATTCCCATCAGCCTAACCTCATCCTCTGTCACATAATCATTCTTCTGCATTCTATCCTCCTTTGGTTACCTAATCTTTCTCCACTTACTCTTAGAGAAGCAGCGTGGCTCAGTGGAAAGAGCATAGGCTTGGGAGTCAGAGGTAATGAGTTCGAATCCCAGCCTTGCCACTTGTCAGCTGTGTGACTGTGGCACTTCTCTGTGCCTCAGTTACCTCATCTGTCAAATGGGGATTAACTGTGAGCCTCACGAGGGACAACCTGATTACCCTGTATCTACCCCAGCTCTTAGAAAAGTGCTCTGCACATAGTAAGTGCTTAACAAATACCAAATACCAAAATTATTATTATGATAACCACATTACCAGCCTTCCTTCCCTCTAGACTGTAAGCTCATTGTGAGCAGTGACCTATCTACCAACCCTGTCATATTGTACTTTCCCAAGAGCTTACTACAATTCAGTACACACAGTAAATGTTTCATAAATCCAATGAGTGAATTTTTTGGCACTTCTTCCACATCACAATAGGCATGCTTTCCACATTGTCAATGCTGTGTCAGGAGGCTGATTTGTTTTATGCCTGCTTTTTATGATCACCCTAGTGATTCGCCACATAAAGTGAACCAGCCTTTTGATTTAGTAGCAGTGAATACAGACAGATTACCTAACTCTATATTTAAGTGAATTGGTTACTGAATTATATTTTGGAAACTGGAGAATTAGTGGCTGCTGGTTTTGTTCTAGGCTGTTTGCGTTTCTTTCCAAATATTCTAGCCTGGGTCAAAGGTAGGTTTACCAGTCATCTAGTTTTATATCAAATAGTCATATTTCAGCTGATCTGCCTCATTTCTAGTTCACATGTGGGACAGAACTGCTGTGTGACTGGGTAACCTCTGACTTTATAAAACACTCCATCACCTTGCTCCCTCCAACCTTACCTCTTTGATTTCCTACTTCAACCCAGCCCACACACTTCACTCGTCTACTGCCAATATTTTAACTGTACTTCCATCTCACCTATAGTGCCATTGACACACTTCACATTCTGCCTCAGACCTGGAACTCCCACCCCCTTCACTTCTGATGGAAGATCACTCTCCCCACTTCAAAATTTTTTTTAAGCATTTAGTATGTGACAGATATTGCACTAAGTGCTGGGGTATATATAAATTAATCCAGTTGGACACAATCCCAGTCTCACACAAGGCTCACATTCTTAATCTCCATTTTACAAATAAAGGTAACTAAGACACAAAGACGTGGAGTGACTTACCCAGTGTCACACTGCAGATACGTGGCAGAGCAGAGATTACAACCCAGGTCCTTCTGACTCCCAGGCTCATACTCTATCCACTAGGACATGCTGCTTTTCTTATTAAAAACACACCTCTTCCAAGAGGCCATCCCCAACTAAGCCCTCATTTCCTGTTCTCACACTCCCTTCTGCAACACCCTTGAGCTTGGATTTGAAGACTTTATTCACTTCACCCATAGTCTCACAGCACTTACTTTTTGTCCATAATTTATTCATATCACTATCGTCTACACACCTAGATTGTACATGTGGGCAGGGAATGTGCCTTTGAACTCTATTATATTGTACTCAAGTCCTTAGTTCAATACTCTGCACACACTAAATTCTCAATAAATGTGACTGATTAATTTGATATGTACATAAGTGTTATTGGTGGATGGAGTGGGTATCCAAATGCTTAGGTGACAGAAATATTGAAATGGCCATAGAGGTAAGGAGATGAGAGAGTAATTATGGAAAGCCTTCTGTAGGAGATGTGATTTCAGAAGGGCTTTGAATTTGTAGAGCAGAGGTCTACCTGACCTGAAGGGACAGGGAGTTCCAGGCAAGAGGGAGGCCATGAGTGATAGGTCAATAACAAGAGAGATGAGTGAGTCAGAGTGAAAAGGCAGGCTTGAGAAGAGTGAAGCATGTGAGTTGTGGTGTAGTTGAAGAGAATAAATAGGATGGTTTGGGGGAGAGACAGTTTGATTAAATGCCTAAAGACCAAATGGTTAGGAGTTTCTAACCACTGAGTAGGGCAACCACAGGAGATTTTGATGAGTGGGGAGAATTTCACAAAATGATGCTTTATAAAAGTGATCCAGGCAGCAGAATGAAGTAGAGTGTAGGTGGTGACTCTTTGGAGACACCCTCTCCAGTGGACACAGGTGATGAAGTACTCTTGCTCCTCATCACCCACTGGAGAGCCCTTCATCAAATGCTACAAGACTTATTTTTCTGATCTAAGAACTACTTCCATTTTTCCAGGATTAACCTAATCAAGAGAAATTAGTTTAGGTAGAGAAAGTCTGTCTTTCTCATACACCAGGATGAGTAAGTACCTTGTCTGTCCCTTCTTTGTGTGGGACACCTCTGAAGAGCACCTCATAGTGGGATACTTCTCCCATCTCCAAGTGAGAGAAGTTTGCATACAGTATTTGGTCTATATGGGGTTACTGCTGCTCTCTTGTTTGTGGTGTCACCTGCAATCTCTTCGGCAAACTCTCCTCAACTTGCAGAGTGTCAGAAATAAGGACAGAGGGACTGATATGGAAAGAAAAGAACTGTCCTTTAATTTTGAAGCCAATGACTAATTGTGATCCATCCCATGCCTTTTAAGATGGTTGAAAATCTGATGGGCAACCAATCAATGGTATATATTATGTCTGCTATATTGTTCTGTTCTACTCTCCCAAGTGCTTATAATAATAATAATAATAATGTTGGTATTTGTTAAGCGCTTACTATGTGCTGTTACACTGTTACACTATACACTGTTCTAAGCGCTGGGGTAGACACAGGGGAATCAGGTTGTCCCACGTGGGGCTGACAGTCTTCATCCCCATTTTACAGATGAGGGAACTGAGGCACGGAGAAGTTAAGTGATTTGCCCACAGTCACACAGCTGACAAGTGGCAGAGCTGGGATCCGAACTCATGACCTCTGACTCCAAAGCCCATGCTCTTTCCACTGAGCCATGCTGCTTCTACAGTACCCAATAAAGAGTAAGCACTTAATAAATACAATTGATTGAGTGCAGACCACTGACTTAAGCATTTGGGAGAGTACAGTACATCAGAGTTGATAGACACGATCCCTTTCCACAACTCGTCTCACCTTCAGAACATCATTAAGATCCACCCTTTGCTCTCCATCCAAACCGCTACCTTGTTAGTACAATCACTCATCATATCCCAACTGGATTATTGCATCAGCATCCTTTCTGATCTCTCAACCTCCTGTTGCTCCCCAATTCAGTCTGTGCTTCACATTGCTGCCCAGATTATCTTTCTACAACAACACTCTGGGCATGTCAGCCCCTCCTCAATAATCTTCAGTGGTTGCCCATCAGCCTTCATATCAAGCAAAAAACCCTCACTATAGGCTTCAAAGCTCTCCATCACCTTGCCCCTTACCTTTCCTCCTTTCTCTCCTTCTACAGCCCCACCCACACACTCCGCTCCTCTGCCGCTAACCTCCTCACTGTGCCTCGTTCTTGCCTGTCCCGCTGTCAACCCCTGGCCCACATCCTACCTCTGGCCTGTAATGCCCACCCTCCTCGCTTCTGCCAAACTAGCACCCTTCCCCCCTTCAAAGCCCTACTGAAAGCTCACCTCCTCCAGGAGGCCTTCCCAGACTAAGCCCCCTTTTTCCTCTTTTCCTCCTCCCCTCCCCATCACCCCTTCTCCCTCCCTCTACTCTAGCCCCTTCTCTGCCCCATAGCACTTGTGTACATATGTACATATTCATTATTCCATTTATTTTATTGTGTATATACCTATAATTCTATTTATTTATATTGACGCTATTGATGCCTGTCTACTTGTTTCGATTTATTATCTGTCTGCCCCTTCTAGACTGTAAATTCATTGTTGGGTAGGGATTGTCTCTATTTGTTGTCAAATTGTACTTTCCAATCGCTTAGTACAGTTCTCTGCATACAGTAAGCACTCAATAAATATGATTGAATGAATGATTGAATGTTGTTTGACAGTATATCTAAGTCTGTACTGTAATAATGAATTTCTCCCATAAAGGGCTTATCACTGTGGTGAGCCCACAACAAGGTGCCTTGTTAGTGACTGTATTCACAAGATCACAAAGGGAGACCACTGATGTGCTCTTATTTAGGCAGGTGATTGTGGTATATGGGGGGCAGAGCATGGAGGGAGGTGTGGCTTTCTCTCCCTGTCCTACCTGGTAATGGATCAATGACTGCTATGTAGGGCCACAGCTGCAACACCTAATCCACATAAAAGGCGGCTGTAGGGACACCTGAAGGCACCAAAGATGCACACAGAGGAACAGAAGCATGCAGAGAAAAAAGCACGCAGAAAGCTATAGGAAAGCAGCATTCAGAAGCAGCAGAAGGCAGCAGCATTTGGAAGTAGAAAGAAGAAGCATTGGTAGATTGGGCTCCTTTGACCACAGACTGGTTATGGACCCTTGGGTGGTGGAGTAAGTGAGTGTATGTATCACTTCCTTGCACATTGGTAAAACCAAGTAAAAAACTTTCCACAGTAAGCTTGATGATCAGAGGTGTAGTTTTGAACTCTGTGTCACTGAGGTTTCCCTGGTCCAGGAGGGTCCTGGTTGGTATGAACTAGGCTCACGACATTCACTTTGGAACCCACCACTTGGTATCTATATCTTAATGAAGCTTCTGCTCAAGGAGAGCCATCTAACAGCCTAGTCTACCCACTACACTTATTTCTCACTGCTTCACTAGGTTTGTAAATCATCTATTCTAGAGAAGCAGTGTGACTTAGTGGAAAGAGCATGGGCTTGGGAGTCAGAAGTCATGGGTTCTAATCCCAGATCTGCCACTTATCAGCTATGTGACTTCAGGCAAATCACTTCTCTTCTCTGTGCCTCAGTTATCTCACCTGTAAAATGGGGATAAAGACTGTGAGCCCCACGTGGGACAACCTGATTACCTTGTATCTACGCCCAGAGTTTAGAACAGTGCTTGGGGCATAGTAAGTGCTTAACAAATACCATCATTGAGAGGCAGCACGGTTTAGTGGAAAGAGCCTGGGCTTGGGAATCAGAGGTCATGGGCTCTAATCCCAGCCCCGTCGTTTGTCAACTGTGTGACCTTGAGCACGCCATTTCACTTCTCTGTGCCTCAGTTACCTCTTCTGTAAAATGGGGTTGAAGACTGTGAGCCCTATGTGGGACAAACCGATGACTTTGTATCTACCCCAATGCTTAGAACGTGCTTGGCACATAATAAGCACTTAAACAATACCAAATTATTATTATTATCTATTCTGCTTCCTAGTCTGTATCTACCTGTTTCAATTCACTATTCAGGAATTCACTGAATATTCTATTATTCTCCATTTTCATTGTTTGTTCTACCCACCAGAGTAGATAATGAGATATTATTTCAGTACTGGTTTGACAATTCTGGTTCAGAACTTCATTATTCATATTATTCTGCAATTTGGCATTGACATTGGTTTGTAGTCAGCAGATGAAATTGGAAGTGTCTTCTGATATAAGGTTGTTTCAATCAATCAGTCAATCACTAGTTTTACTTTGTCCTTCCTGTGGGCCTTGCAGTGAACTAGGTGCTTGGAAGAGTAGAACATACTAGTTGATATGTACTTTTCCATCCCACAAGAAGCTTACAGCCTAGAAGGAGAGACAGTGAGGAGGTTGGCATAAGAGGAGAGAACTATGCAGGCAGAGTCATAGTAGGAAATCAGTATAGTAAGGTAAGACTGGTAAAGCTTATAGCCTTATAGTCTTATAGTCTTATAGCCTATGGTAAGGAATTTCTCTTTGATGAAGTGATGTAAGAACAGCCATAGTAGGTTTTTGAGGTGTGGGGACATGGACTATATGATCTGAGTTATATAGCAGGTTTGAATTCACACACACACTTTCAATTTGGGATGGGGTTTGATGCCTTGTTGTCACTGACATCTGTCTTGCAGTCTATCAAAAGCCACAACTTTTTTTTAAATTCTATTTTCAATTTCTTTGCCCTTGTAGATTCAGGAAGAAACATTGGTATGCTCCTTCTGGGGTCCTCTACTTGAGCTGGAAGGAGGAAATATCTAAAAATACCAGTGAAACAGCATGATACAACTGATCACTGCTAAAAATTCTAATCCAGACCATATCCCCCTGTCATCTTCATCCATGGTGACATCATTCTTTGGGGTTTGTTGAACTATTCATGACATTATGTACATCAAACTTTCTGAGTTCTAATTACAGTTCGATTAACTTACTTACAAAACTAATTGGCGAGCTGTCAAAGGAACATTTTGCTCTGTAGTGGTGACCAGGGATGGAGTCTCAATTTGAGAATTCTGTAAAATTCAATAGTATTTATTGAGCGCTTACTATGTGCAGAGCACTGTACTAAGCGCTTGGGATGAACAAATCGGCAACAGATAGAGACAGTCCCTGCCGTTTGACGGGCTTACAGTCTAATCGGGGGAGACGGACAGACAAGAACAATGGCAATAAACAGCGTCAAGGGGAAGAACATCTCATAAAAACAATGGCAACTAAATAGAATCAAGGCGATGTACAATTCATTAACAAAATAAATAGGGTAACGAAAATATATACAGTTGAGCGGACGGGTACAGTGCTGTGGGGATGGGAAGGGAGAGGTGGAGGAGCAGAGGGAAAAGGGGAAAATGAGGCTTTAGCTGCGGAGAGGTAAAGGGGGGATGGCAGAGGGAGTAGAGGGGGAAGAGGAGCTCAGTCTGGGAAGGCCTCTTGGAGGAGGTGATTTTTAAGTAAGGTTTTGAAGAGGGAAAGAGAATCAGTTTGGCGGAGGTGAGGAGGGAGGGCGTTCCAGGACCGCGGGAGGACGTGACCCAGGGGTCGACGGCGGGATAGGCGAGACCGAGGGACGGCGAGGAGGTGGGCGGCAGAGGAGCGGAGCGTGCGGGGTGGGCGGTAGAAAGAGAGAAGGGAGGAGAGGTAGGAAGGGGCAAGGTGATGGAGAGCCTTGAAGCCTAGAGTGAGGAGTTTTTGTTTGGAGCGGAGGTCGATAGGCAACCACTGGAGTTGTTTAAGAAGGGGAGTGACATGCCCAGATCGTTTCTGCAGGAAGATGAGCCGGGCAGCGGAGTGAAGAATAGACCGGAGCGGGGCGAGAGAGGAGGAAGGGAGGTCAGAGAGAAGGCTGACACAGTAGTCTTGCCGGGATATAACGAGAGCCCGTAATAGTAAGGTAGCCGTTTGGGTGGAGAGGAAAGGGCGGATCTTGGCGATATTGTAGAGGTGAAACCGGCAGGTCTTGGTAACGGATAGGATGTGTGGGGTGAACGAGAGGGACGAGTCAAGGATGACACAGAGATTGCGGGCCTGCGGGACGGGAAGGATGGTCGTGCCATCCACGG
Organism: Ornithorhynchus anatinus; assembly: GCF_004115215.2. NCBI lineage: Eukaryota > Metazoa > Chordata > Mammalia > Monotremata > Ornithorhynchidae > Ornithorhynchus > Ornithorhynchus anatinus. The sequence goes on from NC_041729.1 coordinate 117,620,703, forward strand.
TGATAGAGAAGTCTGGGAGCGGACCGGGTTTGGGAGGGAAGATGAGGAGCTCAGTCTTGCTCATGTTGAGTTTTAGGTGGCGGGCCGACATCCAGGTGGAGACGTCCCGGAGGCAGGAGGAGATGCGAGCCTGAAGGGAGGGGGAGAGGACAGGGGCGGAGATGTAGATCTGCGTGTCATCTGCGTAGAGATGGTAGTCAAAGCCGTGAGAGCGGATGAGTTCACCGAGGGAGTGAGTGTAAATGGAGAACAGAAGAGGGCCAAGAACTGACCCTTGAGGAACTCCAACAGTTAAAGGATGGGAGGGGGAGGAGGCTCCAGCGTAGGAGACCGAGAATGATCGGCCAGAGAGGTAAGAGGAGAACCAGGAGAGGACAGAGTCCGTGAAGCCAAGGTGAGATAAGGTATGGAGGAGGAGGGGATGGTCGACAGTGTCAAAGGCAGCAGAGAGGTCAAGGAGGATCAGAATGGAGTAGGAGCCATTGGATTTGGCAAGAAGGAGGTCATGGGTGACCTTAGAGAGAGCAGTCTCGGTAGAGTGGAGGGGACGGAAGCCAGATTGGAGGGGGTCTAGGAGAGAATGGGAGTTAAGGAATTCTAGGCATCGATTGTAGACGACTCGTTCTAAGATTTTGGAAAGGAAGGGTAGTAGGGAGATAGGATGATAACTGGAGGGGGAAGTGGGGTCAAGAGCGGGTTTTTTTAGGATGGGGGAGACGTGGGCGTGTTTGAAGGCAGAGGGGAAGGAGCCCTTGGAGATTGAGTGGTTAAAAATAGAAGTTAAGGAAGGGAGGAGGGCAGGGGCGATGGTTTTAAGAAGGTGAGAGGGAATGGGGTCCGAGGCGCAGGTGGAGGGGGTGGCACTTGCGAGGAGGGAGGAGATCTCCTCTGAGGATACTGCAGGGAAGGATGGGAAAGTAGGGGAGGGGGTTGTTGGGGGGGAGGGGAGAGGCGGAGGGGTGACTTTGGGGAGCTCAGACCTGATCGTGTTGATTTTCGTGAGGAAATAGGTGGCCAGATCATTAGGGGTGAGAGATGGGGGAGGGTGTAAAAGTCTTGAGCTTCTTGCCTGAGGCCTGATTTAAAAAAAAAAAGATGTGATATGAGTTAGGTTGTTATATGCAGCAGATTCAGAGGGAGTAGAACTCTGGAACATCACCAGTGGACAGCTGTTATGTTATTACTCAAATTTATATTTCAGCAAATGGCCAGAAGTACTCTTTACCACCAGGTTACTTCCACAACAGTGATCATTTTCTTATTAACAATTTCCAGGTGTGGAAGAAATCCAGAAGAATGAATTTCTGGGCATAGAAATCAATTCAGAACTGTGGGATGTGGACAGTTTCTAAAGGACAGAAATATTAATTGTATAGGATCTCCCATTTATTATCTTTAGGTCAACAGGGAAACAGAACAATTTAACATGAACCCGGAAAGACCGTTTGCAAACTGCTGACCTAGAAAGAAACCCTAGAAGTCATTTACCATAGATTTCTCAAAGAAATACCTAACATTCTTTCATTCTGAACTGGCTATCAATCCCATGTCAGATCCAATTCAAGCTTTTGATTCTCATCTCTAGGCTCTGAATGAGATAGATAATTCCTCCGATATTTGGTGCCTATTACTACACTCTAATCCTTAGACACTGTGCCCTTCCTGAAAATATCTTCTCAAATGGCGAATATAAGGAAAAGGTTTTCTTAGATTTTTTTTCTCATGTTAAGCTTACATCAGAATTTATTCTCAATCATAAACTAAAATTGAAAGTCAAAGAAAACAACAATCTTGTAAATTCTAGAAGTGCTGAAATTGTTAAGCCTTCAAATGTTCTGTGTAACCAGCAAAATTTGCAATAAATCACCTTTATTCAGTTACTGACAACCTCTCCCTGATCACCCTCTCCACCGCTTTTGAAAGATCCTCCAATTATACTAGTTAATTAGAGAAGCTTCATGGCCTAGTAGAAAGAGTACGGGCTTGGAAGTCAAAGGACTCAGGTTCTAATTCCAGCTCTGCTGCTTACCTGCTCGATCTTGGAGCAAGCCACTGAACTTATTTGAGAAGCAGCATTGCCTAGTGGATGGAGCACTAGCCTAGGAGTCAGAGGACCTGTGTTCTAATCTTGGCTCTGCCACTTGTCTGCTCTGTGTCCTTGGGGAAGTCATTAAGCTTCTCTGGGCCTCAGTTATCTCATTTGTAAAATGTGAGCCCTCTGTGGAAGAGGGACTCTGTCCAACCTGATTAACTTGTATCTACTCCACTGCTTAGTGCAGTGCCTGTCACTTTGTGAGCACTTAACAAATGTGATACAAAAATAACAAAACAGTTGATAAAGCAGTCACTGAGTTTCATTATCAATCAGTGGTGTTTCTTGAGCACTTACTGTGAGCAGACCACTGTACTAAGATCTAGGGAAAGCATTCATTCAATTCATTCAATGGTTTATTGAGTGCTTACTTCGTGCAGAGCACTGTACTAAGCACTTGGGAAAGTACAAGACAGCAATAAAGAGAGAAAATCCCTGCCCACAATGAGTTCACAGTCTAGAGGAAAGTACAATATAACAGAGTGGTAGATCTGATCCCTGCCACCCAGCAGTTTGTCTAGAAGGGGAGATCGATATTAAATTATAGATGTGTATATAAATTCTGAAGGTGCGTTGAATATCAAGTGCTTAAAGAAACATCTCTTTGTGGCAGCCAGGTTTCTTCTTCCAAAAAGATGGCAGTAATTATGTCTTAGAGTAATTTCATGATAAAAATGATGTCATCTGCAAACATATTTCTTCATACATACACTTAAAATCTTATTTAAACCCTTGTTACCACTCACGTAGGTTTAACTAAGTTACTTATTTTAGTCCCACTATTTTGACTCCCATATGTAAGCAATTTGTAAGCAACTTGCCATTTCATTATTTCACACTTTGCAAGCATCTAATTAATAATAATAATAATGTTGGTATTTGTTAAGCATTTACTATGTGCAGAGCACTGTTCTAAGCACTGGGGGAGATACAGGGTCATCAGGTTGTCCCATGTGAGGCTCACAGTCTTAATCCCCATTTTACAGATGAGGTAACTGAGGCACAGAGAAGTTAAGTGACTTGTCCACAGTCACACAGCTGACATGTGGCAGAGCCAGGATTCAAACCCATGAATTACACACCAAATAGGTGTTCAATAATGCCACTGCTGCTATTACTACTTCATTCCCTGTTGCACATGGGACTCATAGTACTAATCCCCATTTTACAGATGAAGTAACTGAGGCAAAGAGAAATAAAGTGACTTGCCCAAGGTCACCCAGCAGACAATTGGTGGAGCCAGGATTAAAATCCTGACCTTCTGGCTCCCAGGCTTGTGCTATATCCACTATGCCAAGCTACTTCTGGACTGGAGTGGGGAGAGGTAGGAGGTTCAGAGGTCAGCGAGGAGGCTGATGCAGTAATCTAGATGGGATAGGATGAATGATTATATTAATGTGGTAGCAGTTTGTATGGCATGGAGTAAGAGGAGTCAAGGGTGACACCAAGGTATGGGTATGTGAGATGGGAAGTATATTGGTGTCATCTCCAGTGACGGAAAAGTCTGGGAGAGGACAAGAGTTTGGGTGGGAAGATAAGGAGCTCTGTTTGGACATGTTAAGTTTGAGATGACAGGAGAGACATCCAGGTAGAAATGTCTTGAAGGCAGGAGGAGATATAAGCGTGGAGAGAAGGAGAGGGATCAGGGGAGGACACATAGATTTGGGTGTCATTCGCATAGATATAGTAATTGAAGACATGGGAGTGAATGACTTCTCCAAGGGAATGAGTGTAGATGGAGAATAGAAGGGGACCAACAACTGAACCTTGAGGAACCTCCACAGTTAGGGGATGGGAGGCAGAGGACGAACCTGCAAAGGAAACTGAGAATGAATGGCCAGAGAGATGAGGAGAACCAGGGAAGGACAGAGTTAGTGAAGCCAAGGTTGGATAATGTTTTTGGGAAAAGGAGGTGGTCCACAGTGTCAAAGGCATCTGAGAAGTCAAGGAGGATTAGGATGGAGTAGAGGTCATAGAATTGGGCAAGAAAAAAGATCATTGGTGGCCTTTGAGAGGGTGGTTTCAGTGGAGTGAAGGGGATGGAAGCCAGATTGGAGGGGGTCCAGGAGAAAATTGGAGAAGAGAAATTTGAGACAGCGTGTGTGGACAACTTGGTCAAGAAGTTTGGAGAGGAATGGTAGAAGGGAGATGGGACAATAAATGGGTCAAGGGAGGATTTTTTAAGGATGGGAGACATGGGGTTGTTTGAAGGAAGAAGAAGCCCTTGGAAGAAGGGCTTGGGGAAGAAGCCCTTGGAGAGTAAATGGTTGAAGATGGCTGAAGGGAGGGATGGGGCGAGAGTTTTTATAAGGTGCGGACTAGGGTCCGATGTGCATGTGGAGGGGGTGTGGTATTTGAGAGGAGGCAGGAGATCTCCTCTGGAGATACTGCTGGGAAGGATGGGAAAGTTGAAGAGGGGGTCGGGAAAGGGAGGGACTGGGGAGGACTGATTTTAGGGAGCTCACACCTGATGGTGTTAATTTTCTTAATAAATTAGATGGCCAGAGGCCTGAGGAGGAAATTAAATGTCAGAAACAACTAGTGAGGGTGATGGGCATGGGTGTCAATAAGGGAAGAGAAATATTTTTTGCCAGGCAGAGCAGAGGGAAGAGTCAAAGCAAGAAAGAATAAATTTGAAGTGGACAAGGTTGGCCTGATATTTAGATTTCTGTCAGCAGCATTCTGTGGTTCGAGCACAAGAGTGTAGGGGGCAGACACTGCAAGTGATCCAGGGCTGTGGGTTAGTGGTATGAGAGCAATAAAGGAATAAATAGGGGACCGAGTGAGTTGAGTTCAGTAGAGAGGGTGATATTGAGAACATCTATTTGGTCAACAGGAGTGGGTAGCTTGGGTATGGAGGCTAAGTGGGGCATGATGAGTTGAGAGAGTTGGATGGGGTTAAGAGATTGGAAGTCTCTGTGGGGGAATAGCACAGATTTATGGGGAGAAGCAGTGTGAGAGAAGAGGCAAGTTAGAAGCCTGTGGTGTGGAGTGTTTATAGATAATGAGATTTAGTGTGTGCCCAAATTGGTGAGTGGAGAAGGTGGGGTGGAGAAGGAGCTTGGCAGAGTTTGAGGAGTGATAGGTGGGCGGCAGAGGAGTCATCAGGAACATCTATGTGGATACTGAAGTCTCCAAGGATCAAAATGGGAATGGAGAAAGGGAGAAGGATCATATAAAGGGCTCAAAATGGTTAAAGAAGTTGGAGGTGGGACCTGGGAGGCGGTAGATGACAGCTACTAGAATCTAGAAGGGGTGGTAGAGGCAGATGATACGGGCTTCAAAGGAGGGGAAAGACAGGGAAGGGGGTGGTGGGATGATGCGAAAGTGGCATTGGGGTGCAAGAAGGAAGCTGACACCTCATTCTTTCCCAGTGGGTCTGGGAGTGGGAGAAGCAGAGGCCCCTTCTGGAGAGAGCAACAGGGGAGACTATGTCATCCGGGGAGAGCGATTTTTCAGTGATGGTGAGGAGGAGGAGTGACCGAGACAGAAACAGGTCAAGGATTCATTCATTCATTCAATAGTATTTATTGAGCGCTTACTATGTGCAGAGCACTGTACTAAGCGCTTGGGATGAACAAGTCGGCAACAGATAGAGACAGTCCCTGCCATTTGACGGGCTTACAGTCTAATCGGGGGAGACGGACAGACAAGAACAATGGCACTAAACAGCGTCAAGGGGAAGAACATCTCGTAAAAACAATGGCGACTAAATAGAATCAAGGCGATGTACAATTCATTAACAAAATAAATAGGGTAACGAAAATATATACAGTTGAGCGGACGAGTACAGTGCTGTGGGGATGGGAAGGGAGAGGTGGAGGAGCAGAGGGAAAAGGGGAAAATGAGGCTTTAGCTGCGGAGAGGTAAAGGGGGGATGGCAGAGGGAGTAGAGGGGGAAGAGGAGCTCAGTCTGGGAAGGCCTCTTGGAGGAGGTGATTTTTAAGTAAGGTTTTGAAGAGGGAAAGAGAATCAGTTTGGCGGAGGTGAGGAGGGAGGGCGTTCCAGGACCGCGGGAGGACGTGACCCAGGGGTCGACGGCGGGATAGGCGAGACCGAGGGACGGCGAGGAGGTGGGCGGCAGAGGAGCGGAGCGTGCGGGGTGGGCGGTAGAAAGAGAGAAGGGAGGAGAGGTAGGAAGGGGCAAGGTGATGGAGAGCCTTGAAGCCTAGAGTGAGGAGTTTTTGTTTGGAGCGGAGGTCGATAGGCAACCACTGGAGTTGTTTAAGAAGGGGAGTGACATGCCCAGATCGTTTCTGCAGGAAGATGAGCCGGGCAGCGGAGTGAAGAATAGACCGGAGCGGGGCGAGAGAGGAGGAAGGGAGGTCAGAGAGAAGGCTGACACAGTAGTCTAGCCGGGATATAACGAGAGCCCGTAATAGTAAGGTAGCCGTTTGGGTGGAGAGGAAAGGGCGGATCTTGGCGATATTGTAGAGGTGAAACCGGCAGGTCTTGGTAACGGATAGGATGTGTGGGGTGAACGAGAGGGACGAGTCAAGGATGACACAGAGATTGCGGGCCTGCGGGACGGGAAGGATGGTCGTGCCATCCACGGTGATGGAGAAGGCTGGGAGCGGACCGGGCTTGGGAGGGAAGATGAGGAGCTCAGTCTTGCTCATGTTGAGTTTTAGGTGGCGGGCCGACATCCAGGTGGAGACGTCCCGGAGGCAGGAGGAGATGCGAGCCTGAAGGGAGGGGGAGAGGACAGGGGCGGAGATGTAGATCTGCGTGTCATCTGCGTAGAGATGGTAGTCAAAGCCGTGAGAGCGGATGAGTTCACCGAGGGAGTGAGTGTAAATGGAGAACAGAAGAGGGCCAAGAACTGACCCTTGAGGAACTCCAACAGTTAAAGGATGGGAGGGGGAGGAGGCTCCAGCGTAGGAGACTGAGAATGATCGGCCAGAGAGGTAAGAGGAGAACCAGGAGAGGACAGAGTCCGTGAAGCCAAGGTGAGATAAGGTATGGAGGAGGAGGGGATGGTCGACAGTGTCAAAGGCAGCAGAGAGGTCAAGGAGGATCAGAATGGAGTAGGAGCCATTGGATTTGGCAAGAAGGAGGTCATGGGTGACCTTAGAGAGAGCAGTCTCGGTAGAGTGGAGGGGACGGAAGCCAGATTGGAGGGGGTCTAGGAGAGAATGGGAGTTAAGGAATTCTAGGCATCGATTGTAGACGACTCGTTCTAAGATTTTGGAAAGGAAGGGTAGTAGGGAGATAGGACGATAACTGGAGGGGGAAGTGGGGTCAAGAGCGGGTTTTTTTTAGGATGGGGGAGACGTGGGCATGTTTGAAGGCAGAGGGGAAGGAGCCCTTGGAGATTGAGTGGTTAAAAATAGAAGTTAAGGAAGGGAGGAGGGCAGGGGCTATGGTTTTAAGAAGGTGAGAGGGAATGGGGTCCGAGGCGCAGGTGGAGGGGGTGGCACTTGCGAGGAGGGAGGAGATCTCCTCTGAGGATACTGCAGGGAAGGATGGGAAAGTAGGGGAGGGGGTTGTTGGGGGGGAGGGGAGAGGCGGAGGGGTGACTTTGGGGAGCTCAGACCTGATTGTGTTGATTTTCGTGAGGAAATAGGTGGCCAGATCATTAGGGGTGAGAGATGGGGGAGGGGGAGGAACAGGGGGCCTAAGGAGAGAGTTAAAGGTCCGGAACAATCGGCCGGGGTGACGGGCATGGGTGTCGATGAGGGAGGAGAAGAAGCTTTGCCTGGCGGAGGAGAGGGCAGAGTTAAGGCAGGAAAGGATATATTTGAAGTGTGTGAGGTCGGCTTGGTGCTTGGACTTTCGCCAGCAGCGCTCAGCAGCTCGAGCATAGGAGCGTAGGAGGCGGACGGAGGAGGTGATCCAGGGCTGTGGGTTAGTGGAGCGAGAGCGGCGGAGGGAAAGGGGGGCGAGAGAGTCGAGATGAGTAGAGAAGGTGGAGTTGAGAGCGGAGACCTGATTGTCGAGAGTGGGAAGAGAGGACAGGGCGGCAAGGTGAGGCGAGATGCTATTGGAAAGACGGATGGGATCAAGAGAGCGGAGGTCTCTGTGGGGCAGTAGCGAAGATTTGCAGGGGGAGGGAGTGTGAGAGATGAGGCAGGTGAGAAGGTTATGGTCAGAGAGAGGGATTTCAGAGTTGGTGAGGGAGGAGATAGTGCAGCGGTAGGAGATGACGAGATCGAGGGTGTGACCGAGTCGGTGAGTGGGCGCGGTATGGTGGAGGAGGAGGTCGGCAGAGTCGAGGAGGGATAGCAGGCAGGCGGCAGAGGAGTCGTCGGGTACATCCGTATGGATGTTGAAGTCTCCAAGGATCAGAGTGGGCAGAGAGAAGGAGAGAAGGAAGGTGAGAAAGGGGTCAAGGTGGTTGAAGAAGTCGGAGGTGGGACCGGGAGGGCGGTAGATGACGGCGACAAGTAACTGGAGTGGGTGGTAGAGGCGAATGATATGGGCTTCGAAGGAGGGGAAGGAGAGGGAGGGGGGAGGAGGGATAGTGCGGAAGCGGCATCGGGGCGAGAGGAGGAAGCCGACGCCTCCTCCCTTACCGGTGAGTCTGGGGGAGTGGGAGAAGGAGAGGCCTCCGCTGGAGAGAGCGGCGGCGGAGACCGTGCTTCGGGAGAGAGCCACGTTTCCGAAAGGGCGAGGAGGAGGAGAGAGCGGGAGAGGAAAAGGTCATGGATGAAAGGTAGCTTGCCTGTAATAGAGCGGGGGTTCCAGAGGCCACACTTGAAAGTAGCTGTGGGTGCAAGGGGAGGGGGGGGGAAGGGCGGGGGGAGGGGAGGGTTTGGATGGGAAGGAGGTGGCGGGGCCCTGGACGAGGAGAGGGGGATGAGGGGTGGCGGTGGGACAAGAGGACTGGGATGGGGGATGGGTGGGGAAGAGAGAAGGGGGGAGGGGGTGAAGAGGGGGTTTGGTGGGGGGAAGAGTAGGGGGAGGGGGAAGAGGGGTAGCGCTGGTAAAGTGGGGTTCTAGGGTGGGAGAGAGGAGGGGGGGAGGAGACAGAGGAGAGAGCGGGAAAGAGCTGAGCGAGAGAGGGGAAGGGGAAGGGGAGGATAGGAAGGGGCGGGGGGGGGGGGAGGAGGGACATGGCGAGGACAGAGAGGTGGGTGGCAGCACTGACAACAATAAACAGTAATAAACGAAATCGGTAATATAGCAACATGATACAATATGATACAATACAGTGGTGCTAATATAGCAACATGATACAGTATGATACAATATAGTCGTGTTAATAAAAGGGGTGATGATCAGGGTCGGGGGTAGACTCGATTAAGGGGTGACCTGATCAAATTCAAAGTCTGACGACAATAAACAATAAAAAGCGAGATCACAAATATAGCAACATGCTACAGTAAGGCACACTACAGTAGTATGGATGAAGGGGAGCTTCTCCATGATAGAGCAGGGGTTCTGTAGGCCACACTTGGCAGCAGCTGTGGAGGGGGTAGAGGAAGGGGGGTGGTGTGGAGGGTTTGGATGGGAGTGAGATGATGGGGACCGGCATCGGGGGAGGGGGAGGAGGGATGATGCAGGAGAGGAGGACAGGATGGGGTGAGGACGGGGAGGAGGGGGTGGATGGGAGCTAGTTAATGTGGGCCAGCATGGGGGGCAGGGGGACGAGGGGTGGCGCTGGGACAGAGGGATTCCAGGGAAGCGGCTGGGGGGACGAATGGGGGCAGAGAGAAAAGAGGGGGGAGTTGGGTGACAGAGGGGGTGGGGGAGATGAGGACAGGAATGGGCAGACCTGGGGGCGGCAGGGAGATTGCAGGGTCATGGTGAGGATGGCGAGGTAAATGACAGCAATTAGATCAATTACTACTTAATATTTGACAGCAAAAACAACTTAATCCCATGATACCCAAAGGAGATGTAGAATACTATTTACTAATAAATGAAAGATGTAGTTTATACATACTGTCTTTCAGCTTTAGATGATGAGCCATCTTGTGATTTGAACAACATTTTAAATAGATTGTCTACATTGCCCCCTCAAATTTGGATGTACTGCCATGGCCAGTACACAGTAACTTCTATGGCTACAATGATCCTTGCGTCCCATCTCTTTTGGCTATCTGGGCAAAATAATAACAATAATGATGATAATTAGGGCACTTGTTAAGTGTTTGCTATTTGCCAAGCCCGTACTAAGTGGGGCATTCTATTATCCTTTACTGCTCTCATACCACTAACCCACAGCCCTGGATCACCTGCAGTGTCTGCTCCCTACACTCTTGTACTCGAACCACAGAATGCTGCTGGCAGAAATCTAAATAATAGGCCAAACTTGTCCACTTCAAATTTATTCTTTCTTGCTTTAACTCTTCACCCACTGAGGCAGATACAATCAGATAGAGTTGCTGACTTTTATAAGGATCATAGTCTCAGTGGAAGGACAATAGGTAATTAATAACCATTTTAGACTTCTAAACGCTGAACTCTTTGTGGGAAAGGTTAGTGTCTACCTATTCTATTGCATTGCACTTTCCCATGCACACAGTAAGTTCTCTAAAAATACTATTGATTTTACAGATGGGAATACTGAGGGACAGAGGATATGAATAACTTACCCAAGGTCACACAACAGTTAAGTGATGGAGCTGGGATTCGAACCCAGGTCTCCAGATTCCCAATCATGTGTCTTTCCATTAGGCTATGATGCATCCCAAAAACTACTTGTGAAAAATTGAAATTTCAGCATTTCTGCAGGTCATTTGAACTTGAGTTTCAAAATATATGATTGTCAGCCAATATGGTTGGATGATCACTTAATTGTATAAACTTGGCATAAAGGAAATAAGTATGTAAAAATATCCAATATCAAATATTTTGTGTTACCCGAGCATGAGCCTCAGAGTACTCCTGGTGGAAATCTAGATATCAGGCTAGCCTAGTTCCACCTCAAATTCATTCTTGCATGCTTTAACTCATTCAATTCATTCAAGTGTATTTATTGAGCACTTACTGTGTGCAGAGCACTGTACTAAGCACTTGGGAGAGTATAATACAACAATAAACATACACTTTCCCTGCCCACAATTAGCTTACAATCTACAACTTACAGACCCAATCATTTCTTTCATTAAGTCAGATACTGTCAACTCAAAATTATCAGGACTTAAAATTGATTAAAGTAAGAGCCGGACTTCAGAAAGAATATGCTAAAATTTAGAACTTTACAACACATGACACAAATATTTTTTATAGGAGATTCCTTTACCAAAAACCACATTTTAAATGTGGCTACAGCAGACTGGAAGATCAGTCTAAAAGTAGAGCTCCAAAATTGTTACAAATTAAAGAGTGTCAATTTAAGGGTAAAAACTATGCCTGTGCCCTCTAATATATGTATATATATATATATATATATATATATACATGCTATACTGTGCCCTCTTCCCAGCAAAATTATTTCTCCTTCCATATCGACACCCATGCCCATTGCCATCATCAGTTGTTCCAAACAGTGAACTCCCTCCTCAAGCCTCCTGTCCTTCCTGCCTCTTCCTAATGACCTGGCTAACTACTTTATTGAAAATATTGAAACTCTCAGGCATGATCTGCCTAAAATCTCCCATGCTCTTCTCCAGTCCCTCCCTCTCCCTGCCCCTTCTTTCTTCAACTCCATCATCCCTCTCAGCAGTATCATGAGAGGAGATTTCAAATTCCACCCCCTCCACCTGCTCATTTGACCCCATCCTTTCACACATTATCAAAACACTTGCCCATTCTTTTCTTCCATCCCTGACCTCTATCTTCAACTGTTCACTCTTCAGTGGCTTCTGCCCTACTGCTTTCAAATATGCTCATGTCTCCCCTATTCTAAAAAAACCTCCCTTGACCTCATGACTCCCTCCAGCTATCATCCCTTCTCCCTCTTACCATTCCTCTTCCAAACTTCCACTGTCTCAAGTTTCTGTTCTCCAATTTTCTCCTTGATCCCTTCCGATCTGGCTTTTATCCCCTTCACGCCACAGAAACAATCTTCTCAAAGGTCACAAATGATCTCCTCCTTGCCATCCTATTCCATCCTAACCTTTTAGACCTCTCAGCTGCCTTTTACACTGTTGACCAGTCCGATCTCCTGGATACATTATCCAACCTCTGCTTCCTTGACACTGTCCTCTCCTGGTTCTCCTCTTGTCTCTCTTGCTGATCATTCTCAATCTCTTTTGAAGGCTAATCCTCTACCTCCCAGCCCCTAAATGTGGGCATCCCTCAAGGTTCAATTCTAGCTCCCCTTTTATTCACCATCTACACTCACTCCCCTGCAGAACTGAATTGGTCACGTGGCTTCAACTACCAATGCAAATGATACCCAAATTTACACCTCCAGCCATGATCTCCCTTCCTTTCTGTAGTCTCACATTTCCTCCTGCTTTCAAGACATCTGTATTTGCATGTCTAACATTACCTCAAACTAAATATGTACAAAACTCATCTTCCTACCTAAACCCTGCACTTCCCTTCTTGTTCCCATCCCTGTAGACTGCACCACCATTCTTCCTGTGTCACAAGCCTGTGACCTTGGCATTATCCTTGACCACTGTTTTGCAATCAACCCACATATTCAATCTATCACTAAATCCTTTTGGTTCAACCTTCACAACATTGCTAAAATCCTCCCTTTCCTCTCCATGAAAACTGCTACCAAGTTAATCCAAGGCCTTATCTTATCCCACCTTGACTACTGTGGCTACCTTGATAACCTCCCAGCCTACTGTCTTTCCCCACTTCAGTTCATATGTCACTCTGTCACCTGGATCAGTTTTCCATAAAAACATTCAGGACATGTTTCTCTACTCCTCAAGAACCTTCAGTGGTCGCCTATCCACCTCCACATCAAAGAAAAACTTTTTTGCATTGGCTTTAAAGCACTCAAACACCTTAACTCTCCTACCTCACCTCACTACTCTCTTATTACACACTTTATTCCTCTAGTGCTAACCTTCTCACTGTGCCTTGATCATAATTATCTCACCACCAACCCCTTGCCCATCTCCTGCCTCTGACCTGAAATCCGCTCCCTTGTCATATCTGATAAACAATTCCTTTAACAATAAGTTAAAAGACTTACTGAAGGCACATCTCCTCCACGAGGCCTTCCCTGACTAAGCCCTCCTCTTCTTATCACCCACTCTCTTCTGCATCACCCTGACTTGCTCCCTTTATTCCTCTTTCCTCCTAACCCAACAGCACACATATATATATCTGTACTTTATGTATATTAATATCCATCTCCCCCTCTAAACTGTGAGCTTGTTGTGGGCAGGGAATGTGTCTGTTTATTGCTGTATTGTACTCTCCCAAACACTTAGTACAGTGCTTTGCACAAAGTAAGTGCTCAATAAATATGATTGAATGGATGAATGAACCCACTGGACCTAACAGCACTTGTGTACCTGTACATAATTAATTTATATTAATGTCTGTCTCCCCCTCTAGACTGTAAGCTCCTTGTGGGCAGGGAATTTGGTCGGTTAAATTGTTGTGTTTTATTCTTTCAAATGCTTAGTACGCAGCACACAGTAAGCACTCAATAAATACGATGGATTGATTGATTGATTGATTACCTAGACTGGGAGCCCCATGCAGAAAAAAGATTGTGACCAACCTGATAATCTTGTATCTACTCCAGCACTTGGGACACTGCTTGCCACGTAGTTAGTACTTACCAAATACCCTTGTACCCTTATAATTATTACTATTATTTTATTTACATTTTGTAATGATTATTTAACACTGATTTGTGTCTACAGAAACACTTAAAATTCCAGTGCTTCTTACACAAGTGTATCGATGGTTTATCAAAATGGAATGATATTTGTCAATATTTTAGTTCAGGATCTGTTTATCTGTGAATATGTATAGGCAACCACTGTAGTAGTTAACTGAAGCAAATACAGCATTCTTTTTAGGAATCCTTTTCATTTCTTTTACCATAATGATCTTTCAGGTAAAAAAGTGGCCTGAAATGAAAAATGGAGCAACACTTTCTATGTGGCATCCTTCAGTGAAAGAATCACAATGTGCTTTAACAAATAAAAAAATAATGGTTTCTTAACATCACTCTTTTGCCTCATTATTTTCAGTTTGGGGCTATATTAGTTCTTCTACACTATCACTTACACAAGACCTAGTCTGCTATGCAACTTGCTTTCTAGTTACAACTGGGTAAATTGCCAGACCTAAACTGTTATGTTATCTAATGCAGTGATCTGGCTGGCTCTTGTTAGGAAAGAAGAAGGCAGATAGGCTAATTGGGCAATTAAAATTAAGGATCATGTAGCACAAAGAGACTTCTTACATTAGAATAACCTCAACACAAAAGAAGTATTGTTTATTCAATATTAAAATGTGTCGCTCTTAAATGTAAACTAGACATCAGATGACTAAGGGTGGAGGTGAGGACAAATTTAGTCTCATTCAGAAAAAAAAGAATAGTCACATAATGGTGACTATTGAGAAGTTTGAAGGTTGTTGTTATTTTTTCCTTTTGCAAATATGATGTCTGTTGTCTGCCATGACTTTTTGGCAGCTGCTATAAAAGGGATATAGGAAATGACAAAATCAAAAGCAGTTCCCAGCCACTGAGTAGATTAATCTATTCTCATGGGAATATGTAGAGATCGATTATCATCTCCAGTCCTCTAAAGCAATTACTCCTTTTCTGCAGCCTATAATTTGAGCCTGTTTTAGGGGCCTATTATCCAAAAACATTGTGCATATATTTTTTATTCACCTCTTGGCCCTACTTAGAATTACTGCTTTTGAATTTGCTCCCACCTATTAACAATCTCTGCCTCAGTTTTATTTCCTTTAGCTGACCTTTACAGAGGAGAAGATCTTTCAGGATTAATTTATGCCACAACTTGGTACATACTCAAGTTGGGCTCTTGGAGGCTGAGTCTCAGGGCATTTAGGATATTATCAATCAATCAATCAATCAGTGACATTTATTGTGTGCAGAGCACTTAACTAAATACTTGGGAGAGTACAATGCAACAGAGTTGGTAGGCATGTTCCCTACTCACAATGAGCTTACAGTCTAGAGGAGAAGACAGGTAAATAAATTAATTACAAATATGCTTAAAGGTTCTGTGTAGCTAAGGGTGGGGTGAATACCAAGTGCTTAAAGGTCACAGACCTAAGTACACAGATGACACCGAAGAGAAAGTGCACTGGGGAAGAGGGCTTAAATGGAGAAGGCCTCCTGGAGGAGATGTAACCTTGATAAGTTGTTGAATATATGGGGAGAGCGGTAGTCTGGTTTATATGGAGGGGAAGGTACGACCATCCTTCCCGTCTCTCGGGCCCGCAACCTCAGTGTCATCTTTGACTCGTCTCTCTCGTTCACCCCACACATCCGATCCGTTACCAAGACCTGCCGGTCTCACCTTTACAATATCGCCAAGATCCGCCCTTTTCTCTCCACCCGAACGGCTACCTTACTGCTACAGGCTCTCGTTATATCCCGGCTAGACTTCTGTGTCAGCCTTCTCTCTCATCTCCCTTCCTCCTCTCTTGCCCCGCTCCAGTCTATTCTTCACTCCGCTGCCCGCCTCATCTTCCTGCAAAAACGTTCTGGGCATGTCACTCCCCTTCTTAAACACCTCCAGTGGTTGCCTATCAACCTCCGCTCAAAACAAAAGCTCCTCACTCTAGGCTTCAAGGCTGTCCATCACCTTGCCCCTTCCTACCTCTCCTCCCTTCTCTCTTTCTACTGCCCACCCCGCACGCTCCGCTCCTCCCTCCTCACCTCCGTCAATCTAATTCTCTTCCCCTCTTCAAATCCCTACACCTCCTCCAAGAGCCCTTTCCAGACTGAGCTCCCCCCTTTTTCCCTCTGCTCCCTCTACCCCCCCCCTTCACCTCTCCGCAGCTAAACCCTCTTCTCCCACCTTTCTCTCTCCTCCTCCCCCTCTCCCTCCCGTCCGACCCCCTCAGCACTGTACTCGTCCGCTCAACTGTATATGTCTTCATCACCCTATTTATTTTGTTTATTTTATTTAATGCGATGTACATCACCCTGATTCTATTTATTTGCCATTGTTTTTATGAGATGTTCTTCTCCTTGACTCTATTTATTGCCATTGTTCTTGTCTGCCTGTCTCCGCCGATTAGACTGTAAGCCCATCAAAAGGCAGGCACTGTCTCTATCTGTTGCCTATTTGTACATTCCAAGCACTTAGTACAGTGCTCTGCACATAGTAAGCTCTCAATAAATACTATTGAATGAATGAATGAATGAATGAATGAATGAATGAATGAATGAATGAAGGGAGTTTCAGGCCAGAGGAAGAATGTGGGAAAGGAGTAAGGTGGCAAGATAGGTGAGATTGGGGCATAATGAGCAAACTGTGTGGGTTCGGTTATAGTAGAAGATCGGTGAGGCATCATAAAGGGGTGAGCTGTTTGAATATTTTACAACCAATGATAAGAAGTTTCTAATAATGTGGAGGTAGATGGGCAACCACTGGAGGTTCTTGAGTACTGGGGAAAAATGGACAGAATTTTTTTTTTTTTTTGAAAAGTGATCCAGGTAGTGGAATGAAGTATGGGCTGGAGAGATAAGAGGAAGGACAGTCAGGGAGGAAGCAGATAAAGTCCAGTAGTCAAGGCGGGATAAGATAAGTGCTTGGCTCAGCATAGTAGCAGTTTGAATGAAGACAAAAGGGTGGATTAGCAATGTTGTGAAGGTAGAAGCAACAGGATTTGGTGACAAATTGAACATGTGGGTTGTATGAGAGAGATTAGTAGATGGTAATAACAAGGCTATGAGCTCGTGAGATAGGGAGGATAGTGATATTGTCTACAGTGCTGTGAAAGGCAGGATAGGATACATGACTGCACACCCAAACAATATAGCAAGCATTTTCCAAGGACAAATTGCTCTCACTGATGTGTCTGTTCACTCTTCCAGGAAACTGGAAGTAGAGAAACATCAGACTAATTGCTACTCCTCAGACCCCATTCAGACTCTTGTTGGAAGAGATTTATTTTGGTGAGAGAGACTGAGCCAACTCTCAAAAATATATTCAAAGTGAAAATAGAAAACTTCAAAGGGGGAAAACGTCTGTGAGGTAAGAGTGGAGGACAGCTGCTTGGTTTTCAAAAGGGGAAAACAAAGACTTTGGAAATGACTACCCTTATACAGAGAAAGATAAGGGAAAAACCCTAAATTTATTTTAGTATTTAGCCTAGAAAAGAGGTGCCTAGAAGACTGATGCTGAGGAATATGGGTGAAACTTTATTTAGAGACATTGTATTTCTGAGTGCCAACCCGTGGGGTCAAAGTTTTATCTTCATGCTGAAGATAAGAAACTGCATTGTAAGTCTTTTAATCAATCAATAATATTTATTAAGCTTTCATTGTGTGCCAAGCACTGTACTAAGTGCTTGTGAGAGTGCAATGCAACAGACCTAGTAGACTCCCATATTTCAGCTTGTCAAGTTAGTGGCCAGAATTTCTAGCCACTACGTCAAAATGAATTCCTCTCAACCTATGTCATCATTTCAAAGCCTATCACTCTAATTCACTTTCACATTCAATCTGTCTCTGAATTCTGCTAAATATTTTACTTGTGATTATCATCATCCAGATAAGGTAAGCAGCATGGCCCAGTGGGTAGAACATGGGCCTGGGAGTCAGAAGAACTTGGGTTCTAATACCAGCTCGGTCATTTGTCTGCTGTATGACTCTTTAAAAGTCACTCAACTTCTCTGGGCCTCAGTTACCTCATCTATAAAATTGGGATAAAGGCAGTGAGCACCATGTGGAACATGGACTGTGTCCAAAATTATTAGCTTGTGTCTACTCCAGAACTTAGTACAGTGCCTGGCACATAGTAAACACTTAACTAGATAGAGAAGCAGCATGGCCTAAAGGATAGAGCGCGGACCTAGAATTCAAAAGGTCAGGGGTTTTAATCCTGACTCTGCCACTTGACTGATAATAATAATGATAATGATGGCATTTGTTAAGTGCTTACTACGTGCAAAGCACTGTTCTAAGTGCTGGGGAGGATACAAAGTGGGGCTCACAGTCTTAATCCCCATTCTACAGATGAGGGAACTGAGACCCAGAGAAATGACTTGCCCAAAGCCCATGCTCTTTCCACTGAGCCATGCTGCTCCACAAGACCTTGCGCAATTTTTTTGTTTTTTGTTTTTTTGGGGGGGTATTTGTTAAGTGCTTACTATGTGCCAAGTCATTTCATGCTCTGGACCTCAGTTAACCCATCTGTTAAATGGGGATTAAGACTGTAAGCCCAATATGGGACAGGGACTGCATCCAACTGAATTGCCTTGTTTTTCTCCAGCTCTTAGAACAGTGCCTGGCACATAGAAAGTGCTAGACAAATACCACTGTTAAATGCTATTAAAAAAAGTTCCCACTATCCCCGAGTTGAAACTATAGTACTGATTGGTTTCTGAGCTCCAGACACTTGTCCACTTCAGACTACCTTATATAGAGCTACAGGCTCCATTTTTCCAAAATGCCAAAGGCCCTCATCCCTCCACTCAAAAATACCTATTAGAAAACCATTAGTTCTTATAGAGTTCAAACACTAGCTATTTATTTCTAAGTTTTCCATTCTGTAGGCAGTCCCTAGCTTAACCCAAACTGTCCCTAGCACTGAACTTTGGTTCTAAGAGAAGCTACAAACCTATAAAGAGATATGGGCATCGTGATACGAAGAAAGAGCAAAAGGTTTAGATCCAGATACAGCTTGGATCCCATATCAGACAGAACTTGTATAATTGGAAATAGGCTCCAAAAACATTTCTGTCAATAAATCACTAGTGCGAACACAACAGGACTGAAGAGCTGTAGAAGGGAGAGTTTAAGAATGGCGTGGCAGTAAGGATTAAAGTATTAGAGGCAGTTTGTTTATTGTGGAGCATAAAAGAGAGGAGGATTCAAAGCAAAATTGTAATGGAAGAATGGGCTAGAAAGGCTGTGCCTTCATTGAGGAGCACTCCTGATCCCTGTATATAAAAGCATTGAAGAAATAAAGGTGTTACTGCTTAAAACTTACTTCTCTCCTTAGATAATTATGGCAAATTTGGGGGATTAGCAAAAAGAAAAAGAAGCCTATGCCACCAAGGTGCAGGTGTTTTATAAATACATAGATAGCTAATCCCTCTGTTCATGATGTATCATTTGGATTAGTTGATTCATTCCCATTATACAACCTTCCTAAATACTTTTTTAACTCCTTTATGTCAGAAGTTTCCATCACTTCCTAATTACTTTTCTCAGCAAGAAATACTTGGCACAGTATCTTCTGCTTTTACCCTTCCCTTTTTTTTCAGTACTGATATTTTCTTTATTGATATTTAGACACCAAAATTTAATTATGAGAACAGGAGTGACTACAGTAGGCAGGAGTTTAAAGGGCCTAAAGGGAAGAGGGACAATTTATGAGAGCAAATGGAAAAGATTTCAAGAGTGAGGATATTAGATGGAAAAGAGGGGAAGGGAGGATATAGGAGGGAACGGAAGGGGAATAAAATGCAAGGTAAGTGAAAGGAGGAAGAAAGTGGAAGGTAAGAGATAAATCAATTTATCATTGAGCATTTACCGTGTGAATTGAACTTTAACTGGAGAATAAACATCTTTGGCTTTCATTGCTCATTCTCAAGTCCCTAGCTCAGTGCTCTGCAAATAGTAGGTGCTTAATAAATATTATTAAATGATTAAATGAACTTGTTCTTCCTGTCCTCTAGCCTTCTCATACTCTTCTTTTACTAACACCACTATTGCTTTACTCTTTCTTCCCAGGTTTCAGACACAGGATAGGAGTTCCAATCATCTTCAGCCCTGGAGCCATCCAAAACCAATCACTACAGGGGCTATTTAAGTTCCATGAGGTCTGTAAGTTTGGTGCCCCCTTCTTGGCTGTCATAGCCAGCATCTGTCCACTGAAGCTGTCATTAGCAGAGGGACAGCATTTCTGGATCAGCCTAGCTGGACCGGCTGAGTTGAAGCCACTGCTGTCCAAAGAATTGTGTGAGCAAAGCTAAGAATTTCACCTCTCAGTGTCAACTACATGCTAAATCAGTCACACCATGGAGTTTGAATTCTTTCACAGTCATGTGGATACATGCACACACAAACACACACACACACACGCCACACACGCTTCAGCTGTGATGATTACGCCTATGAAGGTGAAAGCAAGTATGGTAGATAAAACCTGTGTGTTACTGTTAATCCCATATGTACTGTGGGCAGAATTCAATCATTATGCTTTTTAGCATGCCAAGCTGATCTTTTTCCATCGTTATCTCCAATCTGTCTAGAGTTATACCACATCCTTTGAGGTTTTGCTTTGTTGTGCCTTCCAATTATTTCCTCTGTACACCCTGTTTACTATACCCTATTTCAGCTCACCCTAGTTCAGATATTGCTGCCCACTCTCCACACATAACAGGCCCAGAAAAAATGTAATGTAATAAACATTGTTTCAAGACTTCCTAATATTCCAAGACCTCAGTATTTGGCATCCTTTCTCGCTATTTGATAGCAAGCACTGACTGAAGGCAGCATTTATAGAACAGCTTTCAAAGTCAAATGTGAAAGGTCCAGTTCTTATCCTCGGTTTTCTTCTGGCCAAAGTAACTGGGTTTACTTGTTTCCAGCCAAATGATTCCAGCAAGTGCATGCTCTCATCCATCTATGGGTGGAATTCCTGAACTCTGTATTTTCTCAAGATCTGTCCTGCCTTTGCTGGGAACCCTGGAAGATGAAGATAGTAGGGTTGTAGGCCCCACCAGTGACAGCAGAAGCTAAGGCCTCTCTACTGTTCTGAAGCACATGAACTCTTTTGGGGCCCCTGCCTTCAAGAAGGATGGAAGCCAACCCCATGGGCTTCATAGCCATGATCAGAGAGAGGGACACAGTTAACTTCACACCCTGATAGCTGGATTTACTGTGATGTCTGCCCTACATCTGCAACAAACTGGTTGCTTATGTATTAAAGTTTACAAGGTTAGTGAATGTAGTTTATATTGTTTTGTGTTCTGCCGGGACCATGTTTTTAAAGACCATTTAGGTGGGTGTAGGTATTGGCTTCCCGTTTTTCTCAGCAAGAACAGTTCCTGTTTAAAAAGCATTTTTTAATCCCACATAGATTGTGTTTTTAATTTTTTCTCCTGCCTGTGGAAAAATGTGACCAGGCTGTGTGTGCATTATTTCCATCTCCCTTAGATTCTCTGTGCTTTCCACCTGCTCTATTTGGAGTTACCAACCCTTGGGTTTTTCTTTTGTCTGTCCTGATTGCACCTGCAAAGGGTACACTTCAACAACTTTCTGCAGAAACACTCCGGACACATCACTCCCCACCTCAAAAATCTCCAGGGTTTGCCTATCAACCTTCACATGAAGCAAAAACTCCTCACCTTTGGCTTCAAAGCTCTCCATCACCTTTCCCCCTCCTACCTCACTTCCCTTCTCTCTTCCTACAGCCCAGCCCTGACACTGCACTTCTCTGCCACTAACCTCTCCACTGTGCCTCGTTCCCACCTGTCCTGCCGTCAACTCCTGGCCCACATCCTACCTCTGACCTGGAATGCCCTGCCTCCTCACATCTGCCAAACTAACTCTCTTCCCTTCTTCAAAGCCCTACTGAGAGCTCATCTCTTCCAGGAGGCCTTCCCAACTAAGCCCTCCCTTTCCCTCTGCTCCTCCTCCTCTCCCCATTGCCCCGACTCCCTCCCTCTGCTCTATCCCCTTCTCCTCCCCACAGCACTTGTATATATTTGTACATATTTATCGCTCTATTTATTTTATTAATGATGTGCATTTATCTATGGTTCTATTTATCTAGTTTGATGGTAGTGATGCCTGTCTACTTGTTTTGTTTTGTTGTCTGTCTCCCCCTTCTAGACTGTGAGCCTGTTGTTGGGTAGGGATTATATCTATCTGTTGCCGAATTGTACTTTCCAAGTGTTTAGTACAGTGCTCTTTACACAGTAAGTGCTCAATAAATATGATTGAATGAATGAATGAAGTTAGCATCTCTCAGAAAGAAGAGCTAGTATGGAAGGAAAGGATGGCAGTATGTCAATGGGTTTATTAGATTATCACTGCAACATTTCTCTGTGGTCTGACTGTTTGCTCATTTTCCTTCTCCCTGTTGGCTGATGTTCTCTTTGTGTGTGGAGATATTTTTGTATTTTTTAAGGTTGCAGTTGATGGATGAATTTTCCAAATTTGAAGCTCATTAAAATGACAATTAAGGTCAAAGTTACATCCCTGTGTTATTAATTATATATAAATATGTATCATTCTTTCCAGAACTGAGCACCTGATTTTTGTTATCCTGAAGTATGAAAGTTACTTATAAATAGTTTGAAATTAAATGAGATACTGGATTCTGCTTAATGCCGGATCACTCCTTCACACCTTGTAGGCACTAGGCCACCACTGATCGAGACAAATCTACTCATTTGTTGTTACTCTAAATGCACAACAATAGCATACCGTCCTGGAGATTTCATTTGTATCACAATCAGCTCTCTTTTCCTGTCCTTTCTTTGTAAATAAGTTCATAATAATAGCATTTGTAGATCACATCATTGTTCCCTGCATTCTTTCCCCAGCTGTACCAGCAAAGAATGCTTTGAGTGGCAGTGTGTTGGCTCCCCTTCTTCCAATTAATCCTTATGATTCCATCGATCAATCAGTGATATTTATCGAGCATTTTTATTACTGTAATAATAATAATAATAATGTTGGTATTTGTTAAGCGCTTACTATGTGCCAAGCACTGTTCTAAGCACTGGGGTAGACATAGGGGAATCAGGTTGTCCCACGTGGGGCTCACAGTCTTGATCCCCATTTTACAGATGAGGGAACTGAGACACAGAGAAGTTAAGTGACTTGCCCACAGTCACACAGCCGACAAGTGGCAGAGCTGGGATTCGAACTCATGAGCCCTGACTCCAAAGCCCATGCTCTATCTACTGAGCCACACTGCTTCCCCACATGATTCAACAGCACTGGTAGATGTGATCCCTCCATAAGGAGCTTACAGTTCTTAGGGGGTCACAGACATTAAGCTAAATTTTCAATAGGAAAAATAATGGGGTATAGGGACATATATGTAAATAAGTATTGTGAGGCTGGATTATACAAAGTGCTTAAGGTGTACACAGGCAATGCATAATCGATGTTTTGAACTACCATTAAATTTCAGTGGTTGCCACTTGTCTTGATGTAGGATTTTGTGAACAACAATACAGTGTCTTCCTGCCTCATAGTTTTGTAATCTTCAATCATATGTGTTCTCTCTTCCTTAACTTTCCTAGGTTAAAATATTTTAAATCTATCATCATCTGTAAATTGCTCAGAATTCCTGGTCACCTTAATTGTCCTCTTTACTTTCTCTATAATATCATTCTTAGGGTGGGGCAACCAGAACTTCCCACAGTACTTCCCTTCTAAAGGCAGTGTGGCTTCAGAGGGTGTCAGAACTGTGTTTTTGGAATTGTTTGCATTTCCTTCACAGTGATGCAAGAGACTGTTAACAGTAACTGCAAGTTCTCCTTCCTGAGTCGTGGTATAGTAATCCTTCCAGGTAGCCTTTGTGTCTATAACATGTCTGTAGAAGAAATGTTTCTTCCACTACTCAGATGCAAAACAACTTAGGGCATGGTTGTAACCAGGCACTACTGCCCCAGAAGGAGACTAACCTCATGGTCTATATGTATGAGATTAGGAATGGACAAAATTAAGAAAGTAAGTACCAGAACACAGTTACTTTATGCCGGCCTGGTAGAAGCATTGTTGTTGTATCTTTATCTATTATGTATGTATATCCTTGATATGTATACACACAGAAGAATTTGTATTTGATGATGACACTCCTGTTGTTGAGATTTCATTTCCTGAGTAGATAGTGGGAAGTGGGGAAAAAAAAATTTTCCATGGTTCACACTTAAAAAGATAGGGATTCCCTTATCTAATATGTTCATAAACAGGACTGCTCATTTAACTAGAGTTCAGACAAAAAAAGCTGTTGCTATCAGATATAGGCACCAACATTTAACTGCTTTCCAAAGCAGAATTTTAGCCTAGGGTTGAGGGAAGAAGTGGCAAGTAGTGTCCTCCAGAGAATGAGATATGCACTTGATTTATTTTTACAGTACTGGTGAAAGGTTCTCCTGAGCCATCTGGATTCTCTCAGCCCTTTCTCAAATAGCCAATGCAGTGCTAGGGAAGGTGGCTGACAGGGATCACAAAATGTAGTCTGTGACTGCTGAATAGAAAAGCTTTATAAGGCCCAAAGCAGGAAATCATGCTATGCTTTTGCCTCTTTCATAAGAAACAGGAGTGAAGCTGCCTACTTTGGTAAGATGACTCTTTCACTTTGCCCTTCTTACATATGGCTAGGTCACCACATTGCTGTAGGTAGTGGACCTCTAGGTAGCCCTCAAAATTCTCCAGTGGTTGTCTATCCAGCTCTGTATCAAACAAAACTCCTCACCATTGACTTTAAAGCACTCCATCACCTTGGCCCCTCCTACCTCTCTTCTCTACTTCTACCACCAGCCTGCATACTTTGCTCCTCTGGCACTAACCTTCTCAGTGTAACTCCATCTCAGCTATCTCGCTCCTGACCCCTGGACCCCATCCTACCTCTGTCCTGGAACACCCTCCTTTCTCAATCCCAACAGAAAATTAGTCTCCCCGACTTCAAAGCCTTTTTGAAGGCACATTTCCTCCAAGAGGCCTTCCCAGACTAAGCCCCACTTTTCTCACCTCCCACTCTCCTGTGCGTTGCCCTGACTTGCTCCCTTTGCTCTGCCCCACCATTTCCCAGCCCCACAACACTAATGTATATATCTATAATTTTATTTATTTGTATTGATGTCTGTCTCCCCTCCTCTCTAGATTGTGAATTCTTTGTGGGCAGGGATTGTTACTGTTTATTGTTGTAGTGTACTTTTCCAAGTGCTCAGTACTGTGCTCTGTATGCAGTAAGTGCTTAATAAATGATTGAATGAATAAATTAGTGGACAAAGATGCGGTTTCATCCCATCTCACTGTTGTTTGATGGCTAAGGAAAATCCCTCCGTTTCTTTATTTGTTTTTGCAATGACCTATTAATGGATAGTGTTTGAATAACCAAGCAGGGACCTAATGCCACAGAGACTGTTGTACAGAGACTGTTGCACATTAGATGACCATGAAGGGGAAAAATCTCTGGACATTTCAGAGGGTGGATATTTCAAAGCTTGGCAGTTGAAAGGGGGAGGGGGATGGAGAGAAGAGATCAAACCAGAGGGAAAAAGGGAAAAAAACCCATTAATAGATCACTGTAAAAATGAATCAAGAAATGGAGGGGCTTTGTATAGCCACCAAGCAATAGAGAGAGTGGCTGCTACAGCATCTGAGTCCACTACCTAGGCTTACGTGATGACCTAGTCACATAAAGCAGCGTGGGTCAGTGGAAATAGCACGGTCTTAGGAGTCGGAGATCATGGTTTCTAATCTTGCATCCGTCACCTGTCAGCTGTGTGACTTTGGGCAAGTCACCTAACTTCTCACTGTCTCAGTCACCTCATCTGTAAAATGGAGATTAAGACTGTGAGCCTCACATGGGACAACTGATTACCCTGTTTTTACCCCAGTGCTTAGAACAGTGCTTGGCACATAGTAAGCGCTTAACAAATACCAACATTATTATTATAAAAGAAGGTCAGAGTGGAAGAGTTCTCTTTCCTTAACATCTAAGGGAGCCCTTCCATCTGCTCTCCCAAACACGAGCAATTAAACTAAAGGTATCTAATAGTTAACATCAGTACTTTTTCCCATAGAGGTTTTGGGAGGGGAGAAGTTTTGTTATTGTTGGTTTTTTATGGTATTTGTTAAGTGCCTGCTATGTGCCATGCACTGTTCTAAGTCCTGGAGTAGCTACAAGCTAATCAGGTCCATGTCCCCAGTCTTAATCCCATTTTACAGATGAAGTAATCAAGGCTCAAAGAAGTTAAGTGACTCACTCAAGATCACACAGCAGAAAAGTGGCAGAGCCAGCACTATAGCCCAGGTCCTTCTTAATCCCAGGCTCTGTCCACTAGGCCAGCTATGGGTACAGTCTCTTGTCTCTCATACAGGCTCTCTTTCTCTATCTCTCAAGCAATCCTTCATATAATTTCCCTCCCTCTTTCCTCTCATATAGGACATATGACCCTTCAGAAGCATTCACTGGGTTCTGAGAGTCTCAAATTTCCCTTTGAATTGTTGATCATAAGTGCAATTGGCTCCTATTTGTCCACTTCTTCCTAACTCTTGACAACATCAGCCCAAATTCATCTAATTGAAATTAAGCATCACATTTGCCTTTTGCAAATTTAAGCATGTAATGTGGGGAAAATACATTTCAATACAGCTGTTATTCATTTTTGCCTATATTGAAGAATGATTCCTACCACTTCCTGTACTGACTGCTCTGCTTACCTCAAAGCCCTATTTTCTGCTTTTTTTAAAAAAGTAGAACTATACTGTAGATTCATCGTGTATGGTTTAATTCCTCATATCATTCATTACAAATAAATAGAACAACCAGGTTTTTAGGGGTTGACCCTGGGTGAAGGAACTAAAGGGGGCAATATCAAGTTGGCAACTTGAACCTCAAGAAAAATCACAGGGTCATGTTCCTTAGCTGCAACAGAAATCACAAGGAGTCCTTTTCCCTGACAACTTTACTAGTCATTTCCTCTTCCTTTCTCCATGCTGAACCTACTCCTAATGCAATTGACCACCAAACATCTCAACCCAGCTCTACTGTGAATTTTAATATTGGTCATTAGAGGACAGACATGCTTCAATAAGAACATCCCCTCTAGACTAAGATCGTTGTGGACAGGGAATTTATCTATTTATTATTGTATTGCACTCTCCCAAGTGCAGAGTACAGTGTTCTGCACACAGCTAGTGCTCAATAAATATGATTGGATGAACATAGCAAATTATATCTCCTCCCCTGTTCTCTCTCCCTCTCTCGAGGCTTGTATCTCCTGCCTTCAGGACATCTCCACCTGGGTGTTTGCCTAAACACTTAAAACTCAACATGTCCAAGACTCAGCACCTTATCTTCCCTCCCAAACCCTGTCCTCTCCCTGACTTTCCCGTCATTGTGGACGGCATTACCATCTTTCCTGTCTCACAAGCCCGCAACCCTGGTGTCAACCTTGACCCCTCTCTCTCATATACAATCCTACTCCAAAACCTGCCAATCTCACTTTCACAACTTCACCAAGATCTGCCCTTTCCTCTCCACCCATACTGCTACCTTGTTAGGACAATCACTCATTATATCCTGACTGGATTACTACTTCAACCTTCTTTCTGCCCTACCAACATCCTGTCTCTCCCCACTTCACTCTATACTTCACCCTGCTGCCCGGATTATCTTTCTACAGAAATGGTCTGGGCATGTCTGGGCATGTCATGTCCCTTCTCAATAATCTCCATTGGTTGCCTTTCAACCTTCCTATCAAGGAAAACTCCTCACTATTGCATTCAAAGCTCTCCATCACTTTGTCCCTTGCCTCCTCCTACCTCACCTCCCTTCTCTCCTTATATAGCCCAGCCCGCACACTCCACTCCTCTGCCACCAACTTCCTCACTGTGTCTCGTTCTTGGCTGTCCTGCCGTCAACTCCTGGCCCATATCCTACCTCTGGCCTGGAATGCCAACTCCTCACATCTGTCAAACTAGCAGCCTTTGTCCCTTCCAAGCCCTACTGAAAGCTCACCTTTTCCAGGAGGCTTTCCCAGACTGAGCCCCCCCTTTCCTCTGCTCCTCCTCCCTTGCCCATCACCCCTACTCCCTCCCTCTGCTCTACCCCTCTCCCAGCTCCACAACACTTGTGTCTATATGTACACATTTATTATTTTATTAGTCTATTTTATTAATGTTATGTATATATCTATAATTCTATTTATTTATATTGACAAGTCTATTTTTCATTCCACTGCATGGATTATCTTTCCACAGAAATGCTCTGGGTATGCCACTCCCCTCCTCAAAAATCTCCACTGGTTGCCTATTAACCTTCACATGAAATGAAAACTCCTCACTCTTGGCTTATAAGCGCTCCATCACCTGCCCCCCTTTTCATTCATTCATTCAATAGTATTTATTGAGCGCTTACTATGTGCAGAGCACTGTACTGAGTGCTTGGAATCAACAAGTCGGCAACAGATAGAGACAGGCCCTGCCGTTTGACGGGTTTACAGTCTAATCGGGGGAGACGGACAGACAAGAACAATGGCAATAAATAGAGTCAAGGGGAAGAACATCTCGTAAAAACAATGGCAACTAAATAGAATCAAGGCAATGTACAATTCATTAACAAAATAAATAGGGTAATGGAAATATATACAGTTGAGCGGATGAGTACAGTGCTGAGGGGATGGGAAGGTAGAGGGGGAGGAGCAGAGGGAAAGGAGGAAAAGAGGATTTAGCTGCGGAGAGGTGAAGGGGGGGTGGTAGAGGGAGTAGAGGGAGAAGAGGAGCTGAGTCTGGGAAGGCCTCTTGGAGGAGGTTTTGAAGAGGGGAAGAGAATCAGTTTGGCAGAGGTGAGGAGGGAAGGCGTTCCAGGACCGCGGGAGGACGTGGCCCAGGGGTCGACGGTGGGACGAGACCGAGGGATGGTGAGGAGGTGGGCGGCGGAGGAGCGGAGCGTGCGGGGTGGGCAGTAGAAAGAGAGAAGGGAGGAGAGGTAGGAAGGGGCAAGGTGATGGAGAGCCATGAAGCCTAGAGTGAGGAGTTTTTGTCTGGAGCGGAGGTTGATAGGCAACCACTGGAGTTGTCTAAGAAGGGGAGTGACATGCCCAGATCGTTTCTGCAGGAAGATGAGCCGGGCAGCGGAGTGAAGAATAGACTGGAGCGGGGCGAGAGAGGAGGAAGGGAGGTCAGAGAGAAGGCTGACACAGTAGTCTAGCCGGGATATAACGAGAGCCTGTAGCAGTAAGGTAGCCGTTTGGGTGGAGAGGAAAGGGCGGATCTTGGCGATATTGTAAAGGTGAAACTGGCAGGTCTTGGTAATGGATAGGATGTGTGGGGTGAACGAAAGAGACGAGCCAAGGATGACACCGAGATTGCGGGCCTGAGAGACGGGAAGGATGGTCGTGCCATCCATGGTGATAGAGAAGTCTGGGAGAGGACCGGGTTTGGGAGGGAAGATGAGGAGCTCAGTCTTGTTCATGTTGAGTTTTAGGTGGCGGGTCGACATCCAGGTGGAGACGTCCCGGAGGCAGGAGGAGATGCGAGCCTGAAGGGAGGGGGAGAGGACAGGGGCGGAGATGTAGATCTGCATGTCATCTGCATAGAGATGGTAGTCAAAGCCGTGAGAGCGAATGAGTTCACCGAGGGAGTGAGTATAAATGGAGAACAGAAGAGGGCCAAGAACTGACCTTTGAGGAACTCCAACAGTTAAAGGATGGGAGGGGGAGGAGGCGCCAGCGAAGGAGACCGAGAATGACCAGCCAGAGAGGTAAGAGGAGAACCAGGAGAGGACGGAGTCCGTGAAGCCAAGGTGAGATAAGGTATGGAGGAGGAGGGGATGGTCGACAGTGTCAAAGGCAGCAGAGAGGTCAAGGAGGATCAGAATGGAGTAGGAGCCATTGGATTTGGTAAGAAGGAGGTCATGGGTTACCTTAGAGAGGGCAGTCTCGGTAGAGTGGAGGGGAAGGAAGCCAGATTGGAGGGGATCTAGGAGAGAATGGGAGTTAAGGAATTCTAAGCATCGATTGTAGACGACTCGTTGTAGGATTCTACCTCACCTCCCTTTTCTCTTTCTACTGCCCACCCCGTACACTCCGCTCCTCTGCTGCTAACCTCCTCATGGTCCCTCATTCTCACCTGTCCCATCATCGACCCCTGGCCCACATCCATCCTACCACTGACCTGGAATCCCTCCGTCCTCACATCCGCCAAACTAACTCTCTTCCCCTCTTCAAAGCCCTATTGAGAGCTCACCTCCTCCAGGAGGCCTTCCCAGACTAAGCCCTCCCTTTCCCTCTGCTCCTCCTCCCCTCCCCATTACCCCTACTTCCTCCCTCTGCTCTTCCCCCTTCCCCTCCCCACAGCACTTATATATATTTGTACATATTTATTGCTCTATTTATTTTATTGCTGATGTGCATTTATCTATGGTTCTATTTGTCTAGTTTGATGGTAGTGATGCCTGACTACTTGTTTTGTTTTGTTGTCTGTCTCCCCCATTTAGACTGTAAGCCCATTGTTGTAAAGGGTTGTCTCTATCTGTTGCTGAGCTGTACATTCCAAGTGCTAAGTACAGTGCTTTGCACATAGTAAGTGCTCAGTAAATACAATTGAATGAATGCCTTTCTATTGTTTTTTTGTTGTTGTTGTTGTTGTCTGTCTTCCCCCTTCTAGACTGTAAGCCCGTTGTTGGGTAAGGATTGTCTTTGCTGCCGAACTGTACTTTTCAAGTGCTTAATACAGTGCTCTGCATTAATTGTGTGTGCTCAATATGATTGAATTAGATCCTTTGGATCAGACAATATCATGAAAAGGCTAAATTCTAGCAACTCTTTGCCTTCAATTCTCCCAAATTAACATGCTATAACCAAAATCCTTTAAGAAATATTTGCATATTGAAAAGTTTCTCAGGAGAAAGGCTCAACAGTCTTAAACAACATGATCTAGCAAAAAAGCACAGCCCCATGAGTCAGAGGATCTGAGTTCCAATCCAAGCACTGTCGTAGGATGTTCAGTAATGAACCTGCTTTTTAGAAGTTTGATGCAACCCCAAGAAATATAAATACTATATATCTGCTTGCTCTGTGTGTGTGTGCATGTGTGTATTCATACATATATATATATATATATGTATATATATCTATAGTTTGTCTCCTTAGATATTTCAGATTTGGGAAAGATCTAAATATGTGCAAACTCAATTTTTCCCCTGGCTTTCCTTGTTCCCCCCACTTGTTTTTCTCCTCTGCCTTTCTTTTCAAAAGCCTCTACCTGTCCCCTTACTCCAGTTGTCTTCGTCTTTTATCTTGAATTTCCAAAAGCACAGCAAGGCGGATGTATTCTTGCTACATTTGTTTTGTCTTCCTTGTTGAATCAACGAAACAGGATTAAGCTCCTGAAGTGGGGGAAAAGCCTGCAATATGTACTACCTGAGAGAATTAATGAAGGCTCATGAAGCCATTTGAGAACTTCAGGGATCAAGCATGAAATGGAAACATCTGATATTTTGAGTATCTGTATTTGCACACAACTGTGTATCTGCATTGTCACAAATACCCGGTTCTTACCAACCAGGACATTCCTGGATTGGGGAGCCTCGGTGACAAGTAGTAGAAATCAAACCACACCTCTGATCACCAAAGTTATTGTGGAAAGTTTTTTACTTAGTTTTACCAGTGTGTAAGGGAGTGACACATACACACACACTCACTCCACTCCCCCAAAGGTCCAATACCAGTCTGCGGTCAAAGGAGCCCATTTTGCCAATGTTTCTTCTTTCTGCTTCCAAGTGCTGCTGCCTTCTGCTACTTCTGGTGCTCCACTACTTACTTCTCTCTGAGCCACAGCGTGCTCCTATGCTGCTTCATTGCATGACCCCACCTTCATGCCCTTTGGGCAGCCCTCATGATTCAAAACGACTGCCTTTTATCTGTCTTAGGCATCACAGCTGTAGTTTTATATGGTCATTGATTGGTTCAGGGCCATTTCTGGATAGAACAGGGAGAGAAAGCCATGTCTCTCTCCATGCTTCATCCCCACAAATCAGCAATCACCTGTCTCAGGTAGAGCCATCAGTGCCTTGGCAAGTGTCTTCCTTCTTGTTTCTTGAATCTTGACCAGGATTCCAGAAGCCTGAACACCTGGTACAAAATTAATTGGTGACATAGCACTCTTTGGAGAGCAGCATGGCAGAAGGTTTTGATAGTTGAATTGCTCCTATGTGTCTATTACTTTTAATTAACATTACAAAATGTTCAGCCTTGAGCTTAGTTGCTACTTGGTCATCCATTTTGGAAACAAATACCTCCATGCATTTTACTTGGGAAACAGAAGTTCAACTCTTTGTCAGTAAAATCAGTCAATCATATTTACTGAGCACTTACTATGTGCAGAGTATTGTACTGGGGATTGAAACTGTGAGTCCCACATGGGACAGGGACTGTGTCCAACCTGATCTGCTTGTATCCACTCCAGCACTTAGTACAGTGCCTGGCACATAGTTAAGTGCTTAACAAATACCATAATTATCATTATTATTATTATTATCATTACAATAGCACAGGATTAGCGGACATGTTCCCTACCCATAATGAGCTTACTGTCTAGAGGATGAGCTTAGAGTGTGGAGGAATCTGGAATGATCAAACCTTAATCCACAGACAATGTTCAGTGTGAGAAAGGGGGCAAGGAGAGAAGAGATATTTCTTTGAAGCCAGTAAGGAATTTTGCTGATGTTACACCTTGGGAAAGATATCCAGGCTTCTTGAATCCTGGCAAAAGAAAGGGCAAGTACAAGTCAAATCTGCTTTTGAACTGATCAGTATACATACAAGGTGTTGGATTCTTTCATTTTGAGTATTCAAAAGAGAGAAGAAAGGAATTTAGTGTTTTAGGTGAATGAGTAGGTTTCAGGATTACTAATCTATTCTTTCCTTCTTTCTTTTTGTTTTCAGGACTTGAACTGATGTAACACTGCTATTGTTACCTTTTAGACATCCTTGAAAAATGAATTTTCAACCATCAAGATCTTACAATTAATTACAGACATTCCAAACTATAACATTTAGCATAAAAGACTGAAGTGGTTACTCTAATTTCAAGCCTAAGTAGAATATAAAATGTCATGTCTGGAAAAGGATGACTGAGAGACCATCAAAGTCATCCTCATTTGAACCTTCAATAACATTATTAATAGTCAGATATAGTGTAACATTAATAGCCGCATATCACCATGTTGGGCTTCACAGATAGAAGGTCTGGTCAAGTAAAAACAATCACCATCTGGTTATTCTCATTCTTATACATATATACCTCATTTATCTAACACAGAAATGTACAGATAATGAAGACTGTTAAAACTGATATAGTGTTCTATTTAGTAGTTTGTCAATTTACAATCCATTTTATAAGTAGCTTTGTCTGAGCCTTCCTAGTGTTCAGAGAATCACAAGACCTAGCATAGACTCCTGAAATT
Organism: Ornithorhynchus anatinus; assembly: GCF_004115215.2. Taxonomy (NCBI): domain Eukaryota; kingdom Metazoa; phylum Chordata; class Mammalia; order Monotremata; family Ornithorhynchidae; genus Ornithorhynchus; species Ornithorhynchus anatinus. Next base: position 117,653,982 of record NC_041729.1, read on the forward strand.
ATACTGTAAGTTAGTCACATTAGAAAAAACAGAATACATGTTTTGAAATTGCAAAATATTTTCTTTGGTTAAGCAATATTGTTAGTTTCTAGTAGGCAAGACAGCCCTACTGTTCATTCTATGAAATGGGTATGCCAATCACGAGGTCAGGGCTTTAGACCTAGTTCTGCCTTTTTCTGCTATAATCCATCAGTGGCATCAATTTGTGACCAAAGGACCAGTAGAATGTTCCATGAGGTGAACCTACTCAGTGGGGGTTCTGAAGAACACATGTTTAACATGGGCAGCAAACACTACCATAGTGACTAAGACTGCTGGGTACTAAGTACAATAGCTGTACTAAGCTATGGTAACTTGGGCCATAAAAGGGGTTTGAGTATTAAAAAAACCCTTTTGTGAGCATTTCACAGGGTGCTGCATCCTTGCCCACTGGTTTATTACATTCCTTGCCCCAGTGGTAATGTGACTGTTAGGGTTTGGGAGAGTGTGAATGGTACTACAACCCCTAGCACTGTAATAAATTCCTAAACTGCAGACTCTTCTTCTAGATTGTAGACTCCTCCTTTGGACTGTAAATTCCTTTTGAGCAGGAATTGGGTCTACCAACTCTACTATATTCAACACCCCCCCCCAAAAAAAAACCAAAAAACATTTGGAACAGTACTCTGCACACCGTTAAGGCTCAATGAATGCCATAGATTTCTTGATTGCTTTGATTTGCACAGATTTCCAATTCTGAAGACTCAAGACAAAGACATATACATTGTTCACAATGACAGACACCATCATTAGGCAGCTTGGTTTGGAGGAAGAATTCTGAGATGGAGAGAAAAAATATGGACCTTATTTTTAAGGATACTAGAGAAATATATTTGTAAGAAATATCTTATTTCTACTAAGCACTAGAAATATTGGAGAAACCATGGTACAATAATAATATTAAAGCACTGTTCTAAGCACTTGGGGGATACAAGGTGATCATGTTGTCCCATGTGGGGCTCTCAGGTTTAATCCCCATTTTACAGATGAGGTAACTGAGGCACAGAGAAGTTAAGTGACTTGCCCAAAGTTACACAGCTGGAAAGCGGCGGAGCTGGGATTAGAACCTATTACCTCTGATTCCCAAGCCTGGGTTCTTTCCAGTGAGTCATGGCCTGGAAGTCAGAAGGTCATGAGTTCTAATCCTGATCCGCCATGTGCGTGACCTCAGACACGTCACTTCACTTCTCTGTGCCTCAGTTACCTCATCTGTAAAATGGGGATTGAGACTAAGAACCCCATTTGGAACAGGGACTGTGTTCAACCCAATTTTCTTATATCTAACCCAGTGCTTAGTACAATGCCTGACATATAGTAAGTGCTTAACAAATGCTATAATTATGTTTATCATTGTCATTATTATTATTGATAAAGTTGTGTCCAAGGATGTTACTAACTCTCACCAAATAGAATAAAGTCAGACATTTTCTAACAGAATAAAAATGATGCACCTTGTGTTTCAGTTTTGCAGGTGTGAATGATTTTATGTAGTAATTTAGTGTATTGTAGTAGGTCTCCATCCTTACACAAATTGAAGAATGCAATTTAAGGTATTCAGTTCATGATAGAATGTAATCAACATGTGTCACTGAGGTAATATTCACAAAATGATTTCCTGCTAAATATCCTGAAGAGCAAAAATATAAAATCTGAAATCTCACTTTTATAGTCCATTCTCAGAGCCTATCATAGGGAAGATGGTTAAGACTGTTCATATTGCTATATTGGATATACCAAACAATTTTATTTTTCAAGGAAAGCATCATTTGTCATCATTTTTGGGGAATGAATCACCTTACAACTCTTATGTATTTGTTTATCAGGAGATGGTTTAATGGGCTTATGGGTGCAGTCAATTGCCTCTGTAACATTAGAAAAATCTAGCAATCCAAATAAATCATTTTCATGTGTTGCAGGTGCTACCTATTAGGAAGAAAGATGTACTTTGATGTTCTTTTAATTAAAGTTTCAGTTATTTCAGTTAGCATTCGGCAAGAAGAACTGAATTAAAATTTTCTTTGTCGGCTTATGAAGACCAAAGAAACACCCCTGTACTTTAGTGCTGTCTAGTAGTACTAGTAGTAGTAAATAATAGTAAATAGAACCTGCTCTGAGCAGAGCGATATTATAAGCACAAGGAAAAAAAAATATAACGTTTGTGGTTAGACATGGTCTGCCTTCTTTGTGGCTCACAATCAGAAAATAAGGACATTAATTAATAATTGTGGTATTTTCTAAGTGCTTATATATGTCAAGCACTGGTCATACAAGGTAATGTGGTCTGACATAGTCTCTGTGCCACACACAGTCTTAGTAGAAAGGAGAACAGAGTGTTCAAGAAACAAAGTCTAGAGCTGAGAAAGAAAGTCCAGAGTGCATAAAAGAAAGACTTCAGTCTAACAACTCCAGTGTTAAATCTCTGGGGGCCTCTGGGCACTGATGCCCCAGTCAACAGAACCTACCTCTCGGTGTATAAAACAAGTCAATGGACTTGCATGACGTTTGGTTGGATTCCAACTTCCAAGGCCACAATGGACTCTGGAAACTTAAAAAAAAGAACATGGATTCCTTGAGACCACAATCCACAGGAACATAGCTATCCAGTCCAGAAAAATTTTCCCATTGCCAATTTTGAAATTACAATAAATCTGGAAGTTGGTATTGATGTTTGGTAAAAATCCTCCAACTATGCAGGTTTAGAGCAACATTGATTGGGTACTGAAAGAAAGAAAACATGAACCAGCCAAAAAATGAGAGGGAAAAATTAAAAAGTTTTTGCATAGATTTCAGGATCCTGTTTTTAGCATTCTTTATGTCAACACCAGTCTACTTTATTTTCCCACTGATTTTTGAAGGAACAAAGTAATTCTCTACTCATACCTCATTTTCAAGTTTAGGGATACTAATTGATTCCCTCTATTGAAACTTTGTCACATCAAGATACAGCTTCGTAAACATATTTTTCTGAAAAACCTTAATGTGAAATCATTCAGTCATTTATTTTTTAATTGCTTACTGTGCGCAGAGCACTGCACTAAGCACTTAAGAGAGTACAGTGTAACAATAAACAGACACATTCCCTGCCCAAAATGAGAAAGACTGTATTCATCACTCAACCCACTGATTTTTTCTTTCTACCTTACTTTTGGGGGCATAACTTTTTTGATATTTCTTTCAGTCACTAGGATCAGGCTATCAGGCTATGGCTCTGTGGAATAGGATTTTCAGTTTGTGCTAAATTCAGATCTCAAGCCTTTTCAGGACCTGACATAATTTGTAGAATTTATTGAATGCTTACTCTGTGTAGAACATTTTACTAAGTGCTTGGAAGAGAGTATTAGACATGATTCCTGTCTCCAAGAACCTTACAATCTAGTGGAGGAATTTATGGGATTCTGAGGGCTATTAACCCTAATAGTCTTTATTCCCCTATCCCTCCACACTTTCAAGATTGCTGAGAAGGAAAGAGAAAACGCTTGGAGAAGTAACATGCCTAGTAGATAGGCCATGGACCTGGTGGTCAAAAGGACCGAGATTCTAATCCTGGCTCCACCTCTTATCTGCTGTGTGACCTTGGGTCAGTCACTCAACTTCTCTGTGCTGTAAAATGGGGTTTAAGACCATGAGCCTTATGTGAGACAGGGACCGAGTCCAACCTTATTGTCTCGGATCTACCGCAGCATTTAGTACTATGTCTAGCACATAATAAACACTTTACAAATGCTACAATTATAATTATTATTATTGTTCTAATATCCACGTATTTATAAACAGCTATAGTGCCAGTGCCCATTCCAAAATACTAATCTCTGTCTTCAATGACTAAAATGAAACAAACACATTTTGTATTTGGATCATCTGTCAGCACCATTTTAGGAATAATAGAAAAGCAACCCATTCCAGAAAAAAAAAAGTTTATTATTTTGTATTACTGCAGGAAATTGGAGGATAAGCAATCAAGTTTCATTTGGTTGGGAGATGAGAAACTAAGACAATCTATTTTCTTGACTGTATCACTGGAATTTATGAATAGTTGGAGGCTAGTTGTCACCCCCCTGTTCTTTCCCTATGACTTCCCACAGGATATGCATCTAACAGTTCAAATTTCATTCTTTTCGAGTAATGTCCTCTTCTTGAGTTGACTTTTCATAAACCTTTCCCCGTTACTGATCACTTTCCAAGATCTTTTCCATGACAGGTCTCTGTTTCATCTTTATTCATCCACCACCCTCTGAGCAAATGGTTGGTATATTAAACATCCTACAAAGATTTCTAAAGTCATTTCAGCACTTCTGATGAATTTAGATAAACTGTTTTCAAGTATCTGGACTAGAAATAGTTCAAAATACAGGTGGCTTAGTTTCACTCCTGCAGGATCTAGTAAAGAAGCAGGGATAAGCCAACCCAGGTGTAGGAGATTGGGTTTGATGACTAAAGGACCAAAGATTCAGGAGAAATAAGAAGGTTTTTTTAAATGTCAAAAAAGTTGATGTGCATGCCTGGAATGTGGTTATACCCTACTCATCTGCTGAGAAGCTTTCCACCCCTTCTAAATTATAATTTAAATATTTAAAAATAATGATAGAGCTTTAAAAGTTAGAAATAGTAATAATAATAATAATAATTTTGGTATTTGTTAAGTGCTCACTATGTGCCGAGCACTGTTCTAAGCCCTGGGGTAGACATAGGGGAATCAGGATGTCCCACGTGGGGCTCATAGTCAATCCCCATTTTCCAGATGAGGTAACTGAGGCACAGAGAAGTGAAGTGACTTGCCCACAGTCACACAGCTGCAAGTGACAGAGCTGGGATTCGAACTCATGACCTCTGACTCCAAAGCCCGTGCTCTTTCCACTGAGCCACGCTACTTCTCTAAATAGGTGAGTACAAAAGACAAAACTCGTTTCTTTTCTTTTTTTTTACATTTCATTCATGCTCAACATCTTAGTTAAGAACGTAGGAAATGTGATACAAAATGAAGTAATTAGTGAATATTCATGTTTTTCTTTTTGCATGTCTTGAAAACTTTTCAATTTTTAAAGAGACTTTGGCAGATTATTTTTCACAATGCAATGAAACACTCAACTTCTTGATATTTTTTTTAGGAATTCCGAATGTTAAGTGTTTATTATTCCCTATTCTGAGCCCTTTGGTATAAATTGGCATACCAAATATCCTAATTTATCTGAGACAATCCTGGGATTTTGTTGACTATTCTTGGAAATTAAAAAAAATTTCCTGTCTTAGAATAATACAAACTATTAAATAACAGAGAAACCAACAGCTCTTGATAACTTTAAGTATTTCTATTTCCTGCTCAGGAGTTGAGCATGCTCAGTTTTGAACCCACTGCCTTTTGAAGCTTGAAATGTGAACATCCCACAATGCTGGAGGATATTTTCAAATCACACTCCTCTCACTGTTGCCAACAGAATCTGGAAATACACAATGTTGGGGTAGTAGTCCAAATGTATTATTTTCAACAAAACAGGTTTGTCATGAAGAAGCTGATTGGGTTCAAGAACACAGTCAGGAAGAACTCTTCATCTCGGATGCTTCAGTCCAGCTTGAAGAAACTCCTGGGAGACTTATTGTAGAAGATGGGATGAGTGATGAGGCCATATGTCCACTGAGACAGTACAGTGTGGTCTAATGGATAGAGCACGGCTCTGGAAGTCAGAAGGTCATAGGTTCTAATCCTGGCTCTGCTACTTGTCTGCTTGTGACCTTGGGCAAGTCACTTTACTTCTCTGTGCCACAGTTATCTCATCTGTAAAATGGGGATCTGTGAGCCATTCATTCATTCAATCATATTTATTGAGCACTTAGTGTGTGCAGAGCACTATACTAAGCACTTGGAAAGTACAATTCAGCAACAAAGAGAGACAATTCCTGCCCACAATGGGCTCACAGTCTAGAAGAGGGGAGACAGACATCAGGCATCCTTAGCATCAATATAAAGAAGTAGAATTATAGATATATACACATAAAAACAAGTCAACAGGCATTAATATAAATAAATAGAATTATATATAAGTATATATACACAAGTGTTGTGGGGCGGGGAGGGAGGGTAGAGCAAAGGGAGCAAGTTGGGGCAATGGGGAGGGGAGGGGGAGTTGAGGAAAAGGGGGGCTTAGTCTGTCTGGGAAGGCCTCCTGAAGGAGTGAGTCTTCAGTAGGGTTTTGAGGGGGGAAGTGGACTGTGTCCAACTCAATTTGCTTTTATCCTCCCCAGCTTTTAGTATACTACCTGGCACATAGTAAGCACTTAACAAAAACCATTATTATTGTGCATGAAGTCATGCTGGTGTCTGGCTGGGTGGAGATGGGGATCTTCCTGGTCACCTAAATGCCCACACATAGACTTTCAGGTCTCACAGAGCTGCATATGGATCGATATATATGACTGAGTGGTGGTAGGCCACTGCATAACCTGATCCATGGGAATCCCATGTTCCAAAGCAAACTGCTTGTTGAGACACTCAGTTTAGCCAGGATGGAGCCATTATGGAAAAGATGTTACGATGCATGGCTCCACATGTAAGAGAACCACCCAGTCTCCTTCTAATGCTGCAGCAGCATGCTATCTCCAGCATTTGCCTCCTCTGTTCCTGTGTGGTAGGACTTTCCTAAGAAGCCCAAGTTGAAGATGCTGCTAGGCCTCAACATCATCCACCTTTATATGGGTACCTTCATTTGCTTACAAATATGTCTTCAGTATCCACAAGCGGGTAGCTGTTAAGGGTGAGGCAGTGCCATCACTGGTGTGGTAGGCAACAATGTCCATCAAGATGAGCCTTTGCAGCCAAAGTCAGTCCATGGCAAAAATACTGTATGCCATCATGAAGCCCCAGATCTTGTAACAAAGTTGCAAGCTGGCATGACAGGGTACAGGGCTGGGAGAAAGAGTGGAAGGTGGGAGAAAGAAAGGAGGGGCAGGGAGTGGTATTTTCTCTTGGGGGAGGCGAGTGTGGAAGAGCTTCTCAGAAGACAGTTGGGGCAGTGCAGAGAGCAACAAGGAGAGGCCAATCAGGTCTCATTCATTCATTTAATCAGTTGCATTTATTGAACTCTTACTGTGTGCAGAGCACTGTACTAGGTGCTTGGGAAAGAACAATGCAACAATAAACAGACACATTCTCTTCCTACAGTGAGCTCAACGTGGTCCCCTAGCTCATTGTTCCAGGCTCTTTCCAGCTCCTTCTGTCAACAGCTGAGCTCACATAGGGATCTGAGCGCAGCACAGCTCATTTGCCCGGACTCCCCACAGAGTCCACAGGGAGCCCTACCAACTTTTCTGTTTGGTAGTCTGGGAGGAGACAGCAGCAAGGTCTAATAGAATGGGTGCCCCCATAGGGAATGAGTGGGCTGGGTGGGGTCCCTTTGATCCCCAGGCTCCACTGGGTTGCTCAGCTCCCCAGTCTTTGACTTCCAGGCCATGCCACAGCAGCTCCATCATCTCCCAGGATTTCTCTGTGGCGGCCAGGCCAGAGCCCAGAGGAGAGATTGCTGTTCCCTAGACAATAAACTGTCAAGGAGTCATGTTGGATGGTAGGAGGTTGTAACTGAGTGAATTAAAATCATGTATTTGACTTTGGAAAGAGCTGGCATCTGAGGCAAATTTTAAGATCCCAAATCTTATTGTAATGTCGGGACATAGTAAGCAAATAGAGGGGTAGGAGGGAAACAGGAATCCGCCCTTTCCTCTCCACCCAAACGGCTACCTTACTATTACGGGCTCTCGTTATATCCCGGCTAGACTACTGTGTCAGCCTTCTCTCTGACCTCCCTTCCTCCTCTCTCGCCCCGCTCCGGTCTATTCTTCACTCCGCTGCCCGGCTCATCTTCCTGCAGAAACGATCTGGGCATGTCACTCTCCTTCTTAAACAACTCCAGTGGTTGCCTATCGACCTCCGCTCCAAACAAAAACTCCTCACTCTAGGCTTCAAGGCTCTCCATCACCTTGCCCCTTCCTACCTCTCCTCCCTTCTCTCTTTCTACCGCCCACCCCGCACGCTCCACTCCTCTGCCGCCCACCTCCTCACCGTCCCTCGGTCTCGCCTATCCCGCCGTCGACCCCTGGGTCACGTCCTCCCGCGGTCCTGGAACGCCCTCCCTCCTCACCTCCGCCAAACTGATTCTCTTTCCCTCTTCAAAACCTTACTTAAAAATCACCTCCTCCAAGAGGCGTTCCCAGACTGAGCTCCTCTTCCCCCTCTACTCCCTCTGCCATCCCCCCTTTACCTCTCCGCAGCTAAAACCTCATTTTCCCCTTTTCCCTCTGCTCCTCCACCTCTCCCTTCCCATCCCCACAGCACTGTACTCGTCCGCTCAACTGTATATATTTTCGTTACCCTATTTATTTTGTTAATGAATTGTACATCGCCTTGATTCTATTTAGTTGCCATTGTTTTTACGAGATGTTCTTCCCCTTGACGTTGTTTAGTGCCATTGTTCTTGTCTGTCCGTCTCCCCCGATTAGACTGTAAGCCCGTCAAACGGCAGGGACTGTATCTGTTGCCGACTTGTTCATCCCAAGCGCTTAGTACAGTGCTCTGCACATAGTAAGCGCTCAATAAATACTATTGAATGAATAAATAAATACTATTGAATGATTTTTAGTGTCTATTTCTGCAGTAGTTCCAAAACTTAGGGACTGATATACAGAACAACTGTAGTTCAGGGGCCCCCTTAATATTAGCCAAGCTGCCCCAATTATAGTTTGTACAATTTCTACCTTAAACCCACCCCCAACTCACATTATCTTCCCTTTACCCCAATTGTTATTGTCAACCTCTTTGAAACCATTCAAGACCTGACCAGCCACACACCTATTTTCAAATGACAAAGTGTTCTATAGATTTTAAAATGGTAGCAAACAGATAGGACATCATTTGCAAGAAGGCTTCAACAGGAGGCTTAACCAGGATGAAACAGGAAAAAAAAATCGGGCCGAAGAGGCTGGTACATAGACATTCCAAAGTGAATGATGGAGAGTTTTTTTTTGCTTTTCCACTATGATTTATCCAGGATTTGTTATGTTTTTTTTTTGGAGTGGTCAACAATTGTAAGTTGTTGATTAATTTACTTAAGTTGGTTTAGTAGGTGATTTGTTGACTGTCTGCTAGCATGACACAATAACAACAAAGACATACATGCAACAAAGGAAACGAAGAGAGAAGAATCGAGCATTTTTAAATCCTCATAGCAGAATGTTGCAGACATTTTGCACATTTCAAGTGTTTTTGAGAAGCGACAGCTAATTATAGTAGGAAAAAATTATTATGTCGGGGGTATTGAATCAGTTCTTGTCATTTTTCTCTTAATTTACTACATTCTAGATTAGTTCTGCCTTTCTATAATTATAATTACAATAATTATTTTTGTCTAATTACACTGAAGTCTGTGCTGCGCTTGGCAGTTGAGAGGCTTTTAGATGGCTACATTTTTTTTGGGTGGGGAAAAAGAAAACCCCTTCTAATATAAATTTTCTGGGATTATATTGAAAATACAGTAGAAACTAAAAGATATTCTGAACTGCCTCTCTGCCCCATTACACCAAGTACTGCACTGAAAGCCTATTATAATGATCATTTAACACCTGTATCACTGATTTTTTGCTAGTGTGACCTGAAATCAGAGTTAGCAATCACCATAGCAGTTATAATTTTGATTATATTTTAATATATAATAACATTCTGTGTGAAGGGGCTAGATCACAGTATGTGGAAAATCCTCACTAACCAGTGATTGCAGTAATGGATTCAATTGTTTCTGGTGGCAAGTGCTATCCCTTTTATAGTCCCTGAATGATAACTGAACTTGACTTGGCTGAGAATCACATCAAAATAAGATGCTCTGTCACTTAGTGCTATGTGCTCCACATAAGTCTCCACTGCAGCATAATTTAGGCTCATGATTACAAAAATGTAAAAAGCCTAGTCTCCACAGTAAGTCCTATAGACATGGAGGTCGTGGGGGTCACAACTTCTGCTCACCCTCCATTTCAGTAGTTATATTACTTCACTTTTACAACTAACATGAAAAACATATTTATTCTGCAGGTGGCACTCCTGACTAACTTGATTTAGAAGGGCAGCAGTTATTACCAATTAATATTCACAATCAATCAAAAGTATTTAATGCAAGCCTATTGTGGGCAGAGCACTATACTAAACTCTGGAAGGGTACAAGAGGTAGTTATTGTCCCTGCCCAACCTGCAGTCTCATATAGGAGGAAAATACTAAAATGAAAAAATTGACAGGATAGTTGTGAACTGGGAAAATTTATAATATTAATATATGATCACGTTTTGAAAGGACTTTACATAAGGGAGGAGTTTTAATCTGTTAGATATGAGAAAACAGAGAGTTCCAGGTTGGGGAGAGGGGTTGCCCATGAAGATGGTAGCAGTAGTTGAGAATAAGAACAGAGGATAGGTTAGCTTGTGAGGAATGAAGAGTGTGAGCTGTAGAGTACTATTCATTCATTCATTCATTCATTCATTCATATTTATTGAGCACTTACTGTGTGCAGAGCACTGTACTAAGTGCTTGGGAGAATACAATACAACAGTGATCAGACACAATCCGTGCCCACAATAATCTTACAGTCTAGAGATTAGTAGCAGTAGAAGACTGGATTAAGTACCTTAGAGCCAGTGATGAGGAGATTTTCATTTATCTAGAGATAGATGGGCAACTATAGGAGGTTTTTGAGGAGTAGGGAAGAGGTGTTCTGAATTTTTAAGGCAAATGATCAGGGTATAGAATGGAATGGAAAGGGGAGAAACTTGAGTCAAGAAAGTCATCTAGGAGTTCACTCACCTTCACTGGTGGCTGATTTAAAGTAGTTGGGAGTTCTGCAGTTTACTGAGCTGAGAGTGCCTTTGCTTTGGTCTCTCATTTTTACTTGTCTATTGAAAGTCATTTGTTTCTATTTGTAAATTTTCATTGTGATTTGTTTCACACCTTACTTGTTTTCTATGCTAGATATGAATCAGGGCTTAAGTGGTTGTCTCTATTAGGCAGATGGCAAGGACATTTGTAGGCCTTCTGACCTAGTTAAGATGGCCAGCACTTGAGAAGCATGGACTAGTGGAAAGAGCATAGGCTGGGAGTCAGAGGTCCTATGTTCTAATCCCAGTTCCACCACTTGCCAACTGAGTGCCTTTTGGCAAGTCACTTCACTTCTCAGTGCCTCAGTTTCCATATCTACAAAATTGGGATTAAATATGGCTTCTCCCCCACTACTTAGATTGTGAGCCCCATATGGGTTAGACAATATGTCCAACTTGATTAGCTGGTACATATCCCTGCATTTAATACAGTACTTGGCATATAGTAAGTGCTTACCAAATTCTGCAGATGTTATTATTACTGAGGCACCAGTAAATGACTATAAAAAAATTGCTAACACAAATGTGCAGTTTTTTATGACTCTTATGAGGCTGCCCATGTATGGCAGCTACTTTGGTTAATTTTTCACTATTCTACTTTTACCTTACCGTTCCTCCTGAAGCCCCTGGTGATAAGAATGTTGCTGCCATAAGGTTTATACATTGTTTTGGTTTTAACATCCAGGTCTTCTTTAATTGCTGTTGAATCATTTCTCATCCAATTGTAACCCTATGGACATACCCTCTCAGTACATCCATCTTCTTCCACAAAGTCCTGCTGATATGTGTAGCCCTGGAGTTTTCCTGGTAAAGATATGGAAGTGATTTACCACTGCCTTCTTCCACACAGTAAAAAACTTGAGTCTCTGCCATTGACTTTGATCAACCTTTGGATGACTTGACTCTTTCCCATGCCACCACTGCCCAGCACAGGTGAATCAACTTTGTCTGATGCTTCAGCTTAAACCTTTCCATATGGGTAATTCTACATGGCATAGGTCTAAGCTTCATTATTCATTCATTCATTCAATCATATTTATTGAGTGCTTACTGCGTTCAGAGCACTGTACAAAGCACTTGGGAAGTAGAATTCAGCTAGAAACATAGAAAATCCCTGCCCACATAGGCTCATAGTCATTACCATGTGCAAGCTCTTCTGCCACGATAAGGCAGTGATTCATAGGAATCCAGGTGGGGGACGTTAAAGGCTGTGGAAGCAGATGGTGAAGGATGGAGCAGTGGAGTGGACGAATGAGTGGAAGGCAGAAGAAACAGGGGTAAGTGCCAATGAGTGTGGGGAGCATGAAACACAAACTCCTCACTCTTGGCTTCAAAACTCTCTGTCACCTTGCCCCCTCCTACCTCTCCTCCCTTCTCTCCTTCTACAGCCCAACCCATACACTCCACTCCATTGTGCCTCATTCGCTCCTGTCCCGCCATCGACACCTGGCCCACATCCAACCTCTGACCTGGAATGCTCTCCCTCCTCACATCCACCAAACTAACTCTCTTCCCCTATTCAAAGCCTTACTGAAAAGCTCACCTCCTCCAGGAGGCCTTCCCAGGCTGAGCTGTCCCTTTTCCTCTGCTCCTCCTCCTCTCCCCATTCCTCCACTCCCTCCCTCTGCTCTACCCCATTCCCTTCCCCACAGCACTTATGTATATTTGTATATATTATTTATACTCTATTTCCTTAATTATATATATATATATATATGATTGTATTTATCTATTTTGATGGTATTGATGCCTGACTACTTGTTTTGTTTTGCTGTCTGTCTCCCCCTTTAAGACTGTGAGCCCATTGCTGTGCAGGGATTGTTCTATCTCTTGCCAAATAGTACATTCCAAGTGCTTAGTAGAGTGCTCTGCACACAGTAGGTGCTCAATAAATAAGATTGAATAAATGTTCTGTTGAACTTGAAAGGGGATTATGCACTCTGGTGGGAGCCCCATCTCTGTTCATCTGGTTGCAATGTGGGAGGCCAGAGGTGAGTACATTTGCAGTATCCTAGTCAAGAGGTAGATCAAACAATCAATCAATCAATGATATTTATTGAGCACTTACTATGTGTAGAGCATTCTATTGAGTGCTTGGGAGAGTACAATACAGCATAATTAGCAGACCCCTTCCCTTCCCATAAGAAGCTGGGAGATGCGTACTGCAGAAGCTGTTGTCCAAAGGGCCCTAGGGTTGTGCCTTGTGAGCCTGGTAATCCAGAACAGCTCTCCATCCAGGTGTGAGTGATGGACCAAGTCAGGGACCATGGAGTGTGGAGCTGAGTGGTGGGAGGAGGGGAAGCAACTAACTTCACAACCAGTTACAACTCCCAGACCATGATGGTGGTGGAAACTTGTGCATGCCACTCTCCCCCATCACTGTCCTACAGGTTTTTAAGTGCTATAGAATTGCTAATTTCCCTGACCATGTGCTTCCCCATTGTGGCTACGGAAGACAGGTTGGGGAGCATAATTACCCAGGTCACCATGAATGATCATTCCCATCATTCATTCATTCACTCAATCATATTTATTGAACACTTACTGTGTGCAAGGCACTATACTAAGCACTTAGGAGAGCACAATATAACAATAAACACATTCCCTGTCCACAGTGAGCTTAAGGTCTAGAGGTGGGGAGACAGACATTAATATAAAAAAGTTATTACAGTTATATATAAATAAGTGCTTTGGGGCTGGGAGGGGGAAGAGCAAGGGAGCAAGTCAGAGTGATGCAGAAGAGAAAGGGAGAAGAGGAAAGGGGGGATTAGTCAGGGAAGGGCTTTTGGAGGAGATGTGTCTTCAATAGGGCTTTAAAGTGGGGGAGAGTAATAGTACGGCAGATTTGAGAAGGGAGGGTGTTGCAGTCCAGAGGCAGGACACGGGCAAGGGGTCGGTGGTGAAATAATCAAATTCGAGGCACAGTGAGAAGGTTAGCATTAGAGGAGTGAACTGTGTGTGCTGGGTTGTAGTAGGAGACTAGCAAATTGAGGTAGGAGGGGTCAAAGTAATGAGAGCTTTAAAGCCAATGGTGAGGAGTTTTTGTTTGATATGGAGATGGATAGGCAACCACTGAAGTTTTTTGAGGAGTAGGGAGACATGTCCCCCAGCTACAAGACTCTTGGCCCAGAGTCTCTCTGCCCTGCCTGCTACTGAACCCAGGACACCTGCTATTTGGGCCCTCCTGGGAGCATATGGTAAAGCCACAGTAGCCACATGCAGGATCTGGGCCATATCTCCCCCTTAATATCACTCCTACTGCCTACTGAAATAGGCTCTGAAGATCTTGGTTTAATTCTTTTTTTTAATAAATTGTGTTGGATTCACCAATTTCATCCCTTTTATCCTCTACCCAGTTATGACCACACCCAGTAGGGATGGTTTCCTGAACCCTGGGCCTGGGGCTGGAGTGTTTTGTGTCACCCTTCATATGACCTGGGACACAGAAAATAATAATAATAATAATAATAATAATAATAATGGTATTTGCTAAGTGCTTACTATGTGCCAAGAACTGTACTAAGTAATCAGGTTATCCCATGTGGGACTCACAGTCATAATCCTCATTTTACAGATGAGGTAACTGAGGCAACAGAGAAGTTAAGTGACTTGCCCAAAGTCACATAGCTGATAAGTGGCAGAGTTGGGATTAGAACACAAGACCTCTGACTCCCAAGTGCTCTTTTCACTAAGCCACACCACTTTTCTCAGATGAAGTAAAACTTGGCTATTAGATGATGTCATCATCATGATGTCAACACTGAGCCCCCCCAGCAGAGCAGCAGTGGAAACAGAAGAGGATGGCAGGTGGTCTTAATTTACTGAACACGCCCAAACACAGCCAGACAGCTTTCCTTTTGTTTAGGGAGTTTCTTGGGGGGGAACCAGAGTCAGGAACACACCTCCACACTGCAGAAATTGAGTCTGTGCTTTTCTGTCTCACTATGACCAAGTGGCATTTCCTGGCTTGTCTCTCTCCTCCCTTAATCCTCACAGTGCTTTGCCCATGACTTGCTCCCCAAGAGGGGAGGCAGAAAGTGAAGACTGAGGGAGTAAGATAAAAGAAAAGGAGCTTTCATATAGGGTAGTACTGCCCCAAAGTGCAGCGCCCTGATGAGGAAATATGCACACATAATCAGGATGCAGGCATGTATATGCACACACACGTGGATACACACAAAGCACATACATGAAACACCTCTGTCCTGGTGTGGCAGATGCAGTATTTTACCACCAGGAGGGAAGACTGAGGTCAAGGGGGAAAAATGGACTTTAATAATAATAATAATTATGGTATTTGTTAAATGCTTACTATGTGCCTGTCTCTGTACTAAGAGCTGGGGTGGATACAAGCTAATTGGGTTGAACACAGTCCCTGTCCCACAAGGGGCTCACAGCTTCAGTCTCCATTTTACAGATAAGGTAACTGAGGTACTAAGAAGTTAAATGCCCAAGATGACAGCAGAAAAGTGGCAGAGCTTGCCCTTGTAGCTAGAGTCAGCAAGGAGCCACTCTGGGAGGTGTCAGATGGCAGCTGCTGTGCTAGAGAAGCAGCGTGGCTCAGTGGAAAGAGCCCGGGTTTGGGAGTCAGAAGTCATGGGTTCCACTCCCGGCTCTGCCGCTTGTCAGCTGTGTGACTGTGGGCAAGTCACAACTTCTCTGTGCCTCAGTTCCCTCATCTGTAAAATGGGGATTAACTGTGAGCCTCACGTGGGGCCACCTGATTACCCTGTATCTCCCCCAGCACTTAGAACAGTGCCCTGCACATAGTAAGCGCTTAACAAATAACAACATTATTATTATTATTATGGGTTCGAATTCTGCTCTGCCACTTAGCTGTGTGGCTGTGGGCAAGTCACTTAACTTCTCTGTGCCTCAGTTACCTCCTCTGTAAAATGGGGATGAAGACTGTGAGCCTCACGTGAGACAACCTGATTTCATCACTAGCAGCTGATGAAATAGTGAAGGGCTTGACAGGGAACATGTCTACCAACTCTGTTATGTTGTAATCAATCAGTGGTATTTAGTGAGTGCTTACTATGTGCAGATCACTGTACTGATCACTTAGGAGAGTACAATACACATTCTCTCCCCATACAAGCTTATAGTCTATATTGTAGCCATAGAAGCAGTGTGGCTTAGTGGAAAGAGCATGGGCTGGGGAGTCAGAGGATGTGGGTTCTAATGCCGGCTCTACCACTTGTCTGCTGTGTGGCCTTGGGCAAGCCACTTATCTTCCCCGTGCCTCAGTTACCTCATCTGTAAAATGGGGATTAAGACTGTGAGCCCCATGTTGGACAACCTGATTACTGTAACTAATCCAGCGCTTAGAACAGTGCTTGGCACATAGTAATTGCTTACTCTAATTGCTTAACAAATACCATCATTATTATTACTGCATTTTCCCAAGCACTCTGCACAGAGTAAGAGCTCAATAAATGTGATGATTGATTGATTGACTGTTAATTTGGGGCACTGGATAATGTAAATAGAGCCTGGGAGTTGGAAGGTGCTTGGTCCTTGAGGTGCAGGTTAGCAGTGTCTCACACAGTCACTCCCACCTAGCCTATGCTGCACAGAGGGAGGCTTGTGCACTGTTTGTTGTGAGGGGTATTTCCTGCCATCTTAGCAGTGGTTTCTGGGAGTAGCAGAGGGGCTGGCCCTCCTCTTCCTTGAGTCCAAAGTTCAGAACTTGTGGGTTCATTGATGACTAAGCCCAGAAGTGGGTTATGTTGTGTTGCTGGTAGCATTAACCCAGCAACACAGGACCACCATTGCTAAAGCCTTAGAAATGCCTTTCCTTTTCTGGTCTTCCAGGCGTACACCTGTTCCATCCTACTAGAGCCCAGAGGTCATCCAGGTATTGCCAGATAAAGTGATCCATCTACCAGAGTGCATAGCACACTGTGATACTATCAAATGTGCCACAGATTGTTGCAGGTCATGTGAAGGGGTGCTGGGCTCTCATCTCAGAACACATGCCACCTTGAGCCCACCACTGGCACATATAGTTCTCTCTATAAAATGTACACATACAGTGTGCAAAGCAGAAGATAATTGAAGTAGACTGTCTAGTGTCTAAAGATTGTAAACTAATGTGGGCAGGAATCATGTCTCCCAACTCTGCATGCAATAGCTGCTCAAAGTACTGTTGATTAAATGATGGATGGTGTGCAGTACATGCATAAACTTTCCTCCTCAAGAAAGCAGTACTCCTAATTTGACACATTACAGTATTTCTGTAAGATTCAGAAGTTTGAAGTTGCACCACAAGAATGGTTTGGCTACAAAGATATAGACTTAATTCTCTAGTGATAATTGTTCACCTCCTAATAGTGTTAGTTGTTTTGGTATTGGTATACTTTAATCCTCTTTAGTCTAAATCTTTTTCATCTTTCTGGTGAATGCATATTGCATATGCACTATTTTACTTACCAGAAGACTCTATGTCACTCTTACATGAATTTAAACACCTAGCCCCATGTTCATCAACAATGCAGATGACTATGTTTTTCAATTTAAATTAAAGTGAGGTCTCCACTTCTTTTTTCATATATATTCTTATTCATGAGGGATCTTTCCAGGTTACACCTTTCACCATTAGAAGACATTTAGCTCTATCAGGAAGGAGGGGAGTCTGAGGATTTGCTTTACCAACTAGAGTAATAGACTAGAAGACTGTATTTCTAAAAGAAATAGCATGTGGTAATCGCTTTCTTCTAAGGGCTACCCTTTTGTAAATAAGTACAGAATATCCCATTGATAGCTTCTAGATGATATGACATTCTTTGTGAAGCTTTAGGTTTTGTTTTGTCTAGGAGTCTATCCAAAAGAAAAAAAAAACTCTTCGCTGTGTCTTTCATTGCAGAACTTCCCGCTGTGATTTACAATGAGACAGTGCCAGGGCTCAGTGTTGTGGGATATGTCAGAGCAAGGAAAATAGTATTTAAGCATAGATTTAAATCTCAGTTAGCACTACTACCAGGCAAAATTGGAATGGATGCTTCAGTACTGAGGAATTCAACAGATAAAGGTTCCCAAGCTAGTAGTCCAATGCACTGGGAAAATCCTATAGCAAAAAAAATTTTATTTTTATTATTTTTAAAAATTTTTTAAATTCAGTGATATTTAAGTGCTTACTATGTATAAAACTAGGATTACTATGTTCCAAGCACTGGGATATATACAAATAAATACACTGGACATAGATCCTGTCCCACATGGCCCTCACAGTCTAATTAGTACAATTGAATGAATGAATTAATAAATGGGCAGGGAAAGTGTCTTATATATTGTTATACTGTAGTCTCCCAAGTGCTTAGTTTAGTGCTCTGCAAACAGTAAGCACTCAATATGATTGATTAACTATGTTAATGAAGTATAACAGAAATCAACACAATTGATGGAAGACTTTATTTTAGGTTTTGGGGGTTACTATTTTTAACATATTTTTTGCAGCCTTTGATAAATAAAGGGGTGAAAACAAAATACCATCTGGGTACCATTCCAAAACCCTTTCTCTCTAACTGTATATGATAATAATAATAATTGTGGTATTTATTAACCCCTTACTGTGTGCCAGGCACTATACTAAGCGTGGATAAAGCAAAATGAGTTGGACATAGTCCCTGTCCTTCGTGAGGCTCACAGTCTCAGTCCCCATTTTACAGATGAGGTAACTGAGGCCCAGAGAAGTGAAGGCACTTGCCCAAAGTCACACAGCAGAGAGCTGGCGGAACTGGGATTAGAACCTATGACTTGCTGACTCCCAGACTCATGCTCTATCCACTATTCCATGCTGCTTCTCCTCTTCTCCTTCCTTCTTAGACTGTGAGGCCCATGTGGGACAGTATCTGAGTCCAACCTAATTCATTTGTATCTGCCTCATTGCTTCTGGTCCAACTCTTACCTGGACCAGATGGCCTGACTGCTGGTCTGACAGTGAGTGCCCATGCCCAGAGATCGCTCCTTGCCGCACAAGGAATTCTTACAAATATTGGCAAAAATTAAAATTTTGGTGGAGAAAACTGAAACAGTTTTATAATTATTTTTTAAAAATATACTTGATGGGAACTAAGAAGTTGGGAAATGTTTTTTTGTAATCATCTTACTGTTTTCTCACATCTTTTCTGTTTTTTGGGTATTAAAATGAAAATCGCCTGCAGCAGACATTTATTCTAATGTACTCTAGAAGTCGATTTGTTTTGCCTCACATTCCACCCCAGTCAAGGCTGGTTAATATTATATATTGTTTTCGTGTCTTCCAGCCTCTACTGCCAGACATTGGGGGGTGTCTGTATTATCAGTTTGAAGGTCTGGACCAAAGTAGAAGTGATCCAAAGGACCTTAAAACTCCTGATCAAGGGCTTTAATATTCTCCTGCAACTTTCTACTTCTCTCTCCTAGCTATCTGGTTCTCTTTACCTGTTCCTACCAACCAGACTTCCTCATGCACTTCACCCTCACTTTTTCTACCTCCAATCTCCGTGTCATGCCTTCCCATGTGTGGAACTCTATTCCCTTAGACTTGATCCATGTAAGTGCTCACCAATGGACTCTGCTTTTATTTTTATCCTCCTTGATTTTCCATCTGCTTTAACATTGTGAACTACCTTCCTTCTTGAACCATCAAGCCTCTCTTACCTCAGTGACAGCCACTGATCTGTTTTATGCCCTAGCTCTTCTTGCCACTTTCATCTGCTAAATTGGCGGCCTACAAGCCTATGAACTGGTCTACTTTTTGTCCTGCTCTACACTCACTTTTTCAGGAAGTTCATCACCTTATATGATGGGCTTAAGATATATCTATGTGGATGACAACAAAATATATCTTCCCAGAACTGACCTTTCACCTAACCTACAATCCTAACTCTCTTCTTGCCTTCAGGATATCTGCACTTGGGTGTTTCCACTGTCCTAAAATTCACAGCGTATCTAAAACTGAGCTACTCTTCATCCTTCCTAAACCCAATTTTTCTCCTATGCTTCCTAATGATGCCACCACATCTGGAACTAGAACCTTACATCCCTAGTGTCTTTCTCCACTCTTTCAGCTCTTAAATCCATCTACTACTAAATTTAACCAATTCTTCTGTATATTTTTTTTAATCTCTTCCTTCCTCTTCACTCAAACTGCTACCACCCTGTTCCAAGATGGACTATCATATAAACCCACTTTGGTGGTCTCCCTATTTCCAGACTTTTCTAATTTCTGCAACAATTTATGTTCCCATTCTCATTCCTTCCAATCTACATACTACGCCTGCTGCACAGATAATAATAATAGTGAAAATGATGGCATTTCTTAAGCTCTCACTTTGTGCCGAGCACTGTTCTAAGCACTGGAATAGATACAAAGTAATCGGTTGTCCCATATGGGGCTTACAATCTTAATTCCCATTTTACAGATGAGGTAACTGAGGCATAGAGAAGTTAAGTGACTTGCCCAAGATCTCACAGCAGACAATTGGTGGAGCTGGGATTAGAACTCTTTGGGCTTTAATATTTAAGAGGGAAAGGAGTTTGAGAGTCGAAGAAGTGTGTGAGGGGAAGGAGACCAGAAAGTCAAGAGAGAGGCACAATTGGAAAGCTAGCTTATTAGTAACAATGAGAGTTGCTGGCAAATAACAGGTGAAGAGTGCCAATATTCAAGGCCTGGAGAGTTGATAGATGTCCCCAAATTCAAAAAAAGAATAATTCTTGTTGTATGTCTCAAATCTACTTCTCAGAAACCTCCACTGTCTTCCAATTTATTGAAAAAAGTAAACAATCATGATTGAATGATTTTTTTAAAATTCAGATCATGGGTTCTAATCCTTACTTCACCACTTGTCTGCTGTGTGACCTTGGGCAAGTTACTGTCTAAACACCAGGATATAGACAAGGTAATCAGGTTTGACACAGTCCCTGTCCCGCATAGGGACAGTCCTAAATCACATATTATAGATGAAATAACTGAGGTATAGAGAGGTTATAGAGAGTTTAAGTGACCTGCCCGAGATCTCACAACAGAAAAGTGGTGGAGCCGGGATCATAAACCAGATGCTTCAACTCCATTAGGCCATGCTGCTTCCCAAATGTATTTATTTATTTGTCAATCAACATTCTTTTTCCACTTAACTGGAAATGTTTGGTCTTGACTCCCTCATTGTATTGTAAACCTCATGAGGGTAGGATTGTATTGTACTAAAATCAGTTACATAAAGGTATAAGAAGAAAAAGAGGACATAAACCTAAGTAATATCTACAAAAATGTGTTTCTAGTGGTTGCAGGTACTTAAGTGTGTAACTGATGTACAAGTACTGAATAGGCAGCAAGGAGGATATGGGAGATGAGAAATGTTTTGCTGAACAGGATGTAGGGTGATAATGAAACTAAGAGATTGAAAATTATTTGGGGACAGTCTCTTGGAAGAAATGTAATTTTAGGAGGGTTTTGAAAATGGGAAGAGTTTTGATCTATTAAATTTGAAAGTGTAAAGAGCTCTAAAATGGGGAAGGGCATGGTGGAAAGCTAGAACCAGACCTCTAGGAAAGGGAAGGGAAGGAAAAGATAAATAAAACTACATGTCCCAGGAAACTAAAGAATTCATTCCTTATATTTTCCAAAGGCCATGCATTCTCTGGGAGGAGTTTGCCTTCATTATCAAGAGGAATCCTCAGCCACCATTGGTTTGTGACTAAGTCTTTTTCAGTGGGTTCTTTTGTTTTCTTTGCCAGCCTGTCTTGGACCTTCTCAGGAAGTGACCTAGTCTCCTTGTTTTGCTCTCTGCCTAAGCAACTGCCATAATAAGGATTTATTTTTGATATTAAATATTTCATCCCTTCAATGAGTAAAGTTTTTTTTTTCAAATTAGGAGATGGTGGAAAATTATGGGAGATTGAGAACCATAGTACTCTACTAACTTCTTTTGACAGTAGCTTTCTTTAATTTCCTCTTTTTAACTTGTTTATTCTTTTCCCTCTGAGCTCCAATATTGTAAATATAGAAAGAAATAAAGCAATCATTTTTTTCTAATCATGTTTGAAAATTTATTGGCAATGGTGTCATGCATATCAGGAATACTGAGTATAGCTTCCTCTGCCATTTTCCTTTAGGACTTTTGCTGCAGTTTTCTTTCTCAATAAAATTCATGACCTTCTCATATTTTGTATTTCTAGTGTGTTCTTCCTTCCCTTCTGCTATAGAGATATCCTTAATTGATTTAAAAACTCTGCCCATAATTAATTATATAAATTGCATAATCTGAAACACCTAATTGGGAAATGACCAGTTGGTTTTTTTGAAAGTCTCTCATAAAATGCTTCTACTAACTCTATTGTATTGTACTCTCCCAAACAGTATTGTGCTCTGTACATAGTAAGTACTCAATAAACACGATTGATCTAAACCTAGAATACTGGATGAGCCAAGAAAGTAAATCATTCACTTTTTACATTTTAAAAATGAATCACACTTGGACTTGGACACTGTATACAAGATACATCTACTACTATCAATTTAACAAGAAAAGATCAGTTTCGTCATTAGAGAATAGAATGTATTTGATTTGTGATCTCAGGCTTTGTGTAATCATTTCTGACTTCTTTGTGGCCCAGTTTTTTCCTAAAAGAGTGTGAGCACTTCTAGGTTTTCCTGGGCCACAAAGGATACCATCCTTGCTTTTGAGACCTTTTTTTTCCTCCCCTGGAAAATTACTGTGGCAGATCTGTTCATTCATTCATTCAATCGTATTTATTGAGTGCTTACTGTGTGCAGAGCACTGTACCAAGTGCTTGGAAAATGCAATTAGGCAACAGATAGAGACAATCACTACCCAACAACGGGCTCACAGTCTAGAACATTCTGGCTGGATTTACTGTAGATTGTAAACTTCCTTATTTGACTAGATATGCTTCCAAAAGTTGATTTAAAAGTTTAGGTGTAGAAGTTGGGGAACAAATTAGAGATCCTGCCTGCTTGTTTACTTGTTTGTCTCATATACAGTATGGATTTGGCACTAGTCAATTTTATAGCTGATACTTTCATTTTTAATGGTATATATTGAGTATTTACTATGTGCAGAGCACTGTACTAAGCACTTGGGAGAGTACAATGCAACAGATTTAGATTATAAGTTCCCTGCTTATGAAAAGCTTGCAATCCAAAGATGAGCCTCCCCCACTACCTTCCTCTCACTAAATTCTGTGGCCTAGACAACTAAGGAAACACAATAGCTCCAGACGAAATGGAAGTCAGAAAAATGTTCTGCATACTTCCAGGAACGGTGTATGTGGCCTTATCCTGTTATGCTGAATGGCCTGTACCCTAGTAACACATGTGCCTATGTATTTCAGTGTCTGGTATTTTTGAGTGCCAATCAAAAGTAGAGGAGAATCTTCCAGGAAAATCTTCATATCTGGGTATTAATTTTTCCAAATTATAGTACTGTTCATACTGATCAGTTCATACTGATCATATCTCTGCAAATATCACCACAGAAGACAAATATTAGTTTGACTATATCACACCAAATACCTATATTTTAAATAGAAAATAGTGCCTTCAGTAGTGGTCAATGCTTAGAACAGTGCTTGGCACATAGTAAGCACTTAAATGCCATAATTATTATTACCTTAATGGATAAACTGGTGTGGAGAGTTTGCAAAGTGATATAAACTTTGCAGTTGTAAGTGAGGTTGTTCTCAATTCTATGATTACCTGAGGTTCTAGTAAGATATTTTTCTAGTAATTGGCTGCAATGATCCACTTGAAAGAAACAGCAGTCACTTCAGCTACCAAACTTCCTGTCATTTTAAGAGAAAAATTAGAGCATGAGACTAATCCCCATTTGGCCACAGGCCCACTAAGTGACCTTGGGTAAGTTGCTTAACATCTCTGCACCTCAGCTTCCTCATCTATAAAATAGGTACAAGAAACCTGCTTTTCCTATCTTTGATTTGTGAGCCCTTTGTGATTCAGGGGCAGGTCTGATCTGATTATCTTGTATCTATCCCATTGTTTATCACAGTACTGGGCTTATAGTAAGTGTTTATTAATTGCTATTTTTAGCAGGTGTAGAAATGGTAATTTCTTTTCCATTCCACTCTTTTGTCGCTTTGTAATGCTGCCTTTCTGACATCGAGCCCTATCCAAATCCTCTAGTTCTCATGTGGGAAGATTCATGATCTTTATGGCAACTCAGAATCTGTGAAACATTCCCATAATTTTATAGTATATTATCTATAAGTTACTCATTCCTTCTTTACCTTTATTTTTACCTTCCCTCCACTTAAATTAATATGTCTTCAAGGTTTCTTACTTTCACACTTTACTTCCTTTTCATGTAACCTGTCTCAAAAACATTGTTTCCTTTCTCATCCACCCTTTTCCCAAGCACCTGCTAAGGGTTCATATGCATCCAGAGGGTTATCACCTAGCACACCCCCCCAAGTCTTCAGTAAAACCAGTGGGGTTGAATGGAGTCTTCCAATTTGGAAGACACATGACATCTGCCCTAATGGTTATCTATGCCCTAATGTTTCTGCTTTGCCCTCTATACCCCATCTTCCTCCAAAGAAGCACAATATGGAATCTGTTTTATATCTGTGAAGTTATTCAAATAACACTTGAATTCAATGGTATTTATGACCTGTGATAACTGCCTGTAGAAAATAATCCCAAATGCTTAGCTACCTGGTTTGTTTTAAAACATGAACTTTCATGTTTCAGTTGATGCCTCCTTGTTCTGTATAGAGAAATTTGATGAGAAATCAACTGAGAGAGAAATTTGATGAGAAATCAATTGATGAGAAATCAATCAATCAGTATTTACTGAGTATTTTAAAGAGTGCAGACCTATGTAGTAAGGGCTTGATAGAGTACAATACAATAGAGTAGGTAGACATAATCATTGCTCACAAGGAGATTGTAGTCTAGAGGAAAGGAGATACTTCTCGGAGAGAAATGCAACTCTTTATGTAGCAATTCACAAGTTGTGTCTGGTACGCTTTTTTCATATGGGAATTACATCCATAATCTAAATGTTCATTGGAAATGAGATATTGCACATTATTGTTAGGAATTCCACAGCATGAGGGTAGAAAGGGAGCGAGACCACAGAGCAAGCTGAGTCAAAATGGCTGGCAGCAACATTGTAGGGAATAAGACTAGAAAGATATGATTTGGACTATAGTTCATAGATGCTTTTAGAACATTCTGGAGGAGACTGGCTATTATTATTAATAATAATATTAATATTATTAATATTATTATTAATAATAATTGTACTATGTGCCAAGCACTGGGGTTACAAGTTAAATCAAGTTCATGTCCCATATAGGGCTCACACTCTTAATCCCCATTTTACAGATGAAGTAAAAGAGAAGTGAAGTGACTTGACCAAGGTCACACAGCTGACAAGTAGCAGAGCTGGGATTAGAACCCAGGTGGGTTCATAGAGGTGTGGCTGAATTATCCTCAGGGATAAATGGGAGAGGAGAATCAATTTGGGACTTCCTGTAATGTGCTCTGCATGATGGACTTCTCTTTTGAAGAAGAGATTTTAAGTGGCAAAGCATTTATCTTGGCTTAAGCTACATTTGGAGCTATAGTGAGAGTGAATTTGGGAGATTGTTTTAGACTAAAACCTTTTTCCATCCATTTCCCCAAGTAAAGTCTTCAGCCAGCTGCATGTCTGAAACATTTGGAGTCAAATTTCCATTAATCAAATCACTAAGCTCAGATCAGATCATTCTATCAAGTTTCATCAATGCTCTCATGCTGTTTTAATTCAATTGATCTCTTTACAATTAGTTTATCACTATGATATCAATTACACTGTGCATTAATAACAATTTGATCTATTTCCTTTCATCTGTTCAAAAAAACCAATTTTGATAAGGGGATATAATAACTTCCTCGGTAAGAGTTAGAAACCTGGCAAACCCCACTCTCATCATGCTTCCTCCCCATTCCTCTGCTCATGCCATCTTGCACCTCCATCCCTCTTTTATATTTTCCCCACCCCATTCATAGGTCTCGAAGTTTTTCCTTTTTCCAGTAGCTCTTGCAAGCTACCCATCTGCAATCCTACATTCTTCTCTTCTCTCTTCTAAGTAGAAGTAGTAATATCTATTTTATGTGCCCTCAGAGCAGAAGACTGTTCTAGGTATATGAGAATTACAGAATGATCAAGCCACACATTCCCTATCCACAAGGAGCTTACTCCCTCCTAGGACAGATAACATGAAAATACATAACTATTTACATTAGCTAAAGTCTCAAGCCAACTTAATGCCCAGTCTTAACCAAATTTCTAGATGATTGGGATCATAATTACTAACATTTTTGTACTCTTCAGGCTTGGCACAAAATAAATGTTCAATAAATGCTATTTATCAATCGACTGACCATGCCTGTCATAGGTAGAACATCTTACAAGGTGTGCCCCAAACATCACTTCCCTAACCTCGTCCGCTCAACTGTATATATTTTCGTTACCCTATTTATTTTGTTAATGAATTGTACATCGCCTTGATTCTATTTAGTTGCCATTGTTTTTACGAGATGTTCTTCCCCTTGACGCTGTTTAGTGCCATTGTTCTTGTCTGTCCGTCTCCCCCGATTAGACTGTAAGCCCGTCAAACGGCAGGGACTGTCTCTATCTGTTGCCGACTTGTTCATCCCAAGCGCTTAGTACAGTGCTCTGCACATAGTAAGCGCTCAATAAATACTATTGAATGAATGAATGAATAACCAAAGTGGACAAAAATCACAAATTTAAAATTTACTAAAATTAGGTGACAACACTTTTTGAAGGCTTCCTCTGCCTAATATGGCATTTTAGTTTAAAAAGTATTTCTTATATTTTAGTAACAGCAGCCTGGTGAAAATTATTTCAAGTAAAGCCTGTCCTCTATGTGTGTATACACACACACACACACACACACACACACACACACACACACACACACTTATCCTTCTCTAGACTGTAAGCTCATTGTGGGCAGGGAATATCTGTTATTTTGTTATAGTATACTCTCCCAAGAGCTTTTCACAATGCTCTGCATACAGTAAGTGTTCAATAAATATGATTGGCTAGCTGACTGAATTCCTGACTTATCGATCAGTAGCATTTATTGAAGGCTTATTGGGTGCAGAGCGTTTCATTGTACTAAGTGCTTGGACAGTACAATATAACAGGCGTACAATGAAAGTTGATGGCAGGGAGTTTCTGTTTGATGTGGAGGTGGATGGTCCCTCACTGGATGATTTTGATGAGTGGAAAGTCATGAACTGAATCCTTTTAAGAAAAATGATCCAGGCAGCAGAGTAAAGTATGGACTGACGTGGGGCAAGATAGTAAGCAGGAAAGTCAGCGAAGAGGCTGATGCAGTAGTCAAGGTGGGATGTGATAAGTGCATAGATGAGTTTTAGAAGCAGTTTGGTTGACAGGAAAGAGAGGAGTTCATGATCACATAAGGGTAGAATCAACAGAATTTGGTCATTGGCTGAATATGTGGGTTGAATGAAAGAGATAAGTCAAGGATAATACTAAGATTGTGGGCTTGTGGTACAGGGAATATAGTGGTGTCATCTTCAGTGATCATAGGCAGGACAGAGTTTGGGTGGGAAGGTGAAGAGTTCTATTTTGGATATTCATTCATTTAGTAGTATTTATTGAGCACTTACTATGTGCAGAGCACTGTACTAAGCACTTGGAATGTACAAATCAGCAACAGATAGAGACAGTCCCTGCCCATTGATGGGCTTACAGTCTAATCGGGGGTGACAGACAAAAACAATAGCAATAAATAGAATCAAGGGGATGTACATCTCATTAACAAAATAAATAGGGTAATAAAAAATATATACAATTGAGTGGACGAGCACAGTGCTGAGGGGAGGAGAAGGGAGAGGGGGAGGAGCAGAGGGAAAGTGGGGGGAAAAGGGGGCTTAGCTGAGGGGAGGTGAAGGGGGGGACATATTAAATTTGAAGTGTTGGTGGCTCATCTGAGAAGAGATGACCTGAATGCAGGAGAAAATGCAAGCGTATAGAGGGAGAGGTCAAGGTTGGAGAGGTAAATTTGGGAAGGCCGTTATACTGATTTGAGTCTTTCATCCCTTCTTGTGTCCAGAAAGACAGCCTCTCTCATCCCAAATTAAATGCATGTAAAACTAACAGAAAATCTGCTGGGACCCTCTTGCTCAGTTGGATTATCAGTGCTTCCCTGTTTAATGCTCATAATACCATATGAGAATTACCAAAATATAGTCCACTTTTTCATCAGTTGCATACTGTCCTAGAGTAGGGATTTTGTGATTGGGTGGTATATTGTTCATGATTGTTCACACTTGGAAGCCGGGCATATAGTTAATGTGTTTTACCAGCAGAAGTGATGAGTTGCACTGAACCATCCACACTATCACTGCAAGGAACCAATGGCAAGGGGTGATCGAAGGTTTACAGGGCAAGTAGATGCAGGCTGTGGGACAGAAATTTCCTCTGACCTCTCCTCAGTGACCATGCTGTGCCCTCCTGTGGTTCTAAGTTTTCATAATGTACCTTATGTACATTAGCTGTAATAATAGTTGGAGTCATTAAAAGATTGGTAATGGACATTTATTACCAACATAGTGGTAGTTTTTTTAGCGTGATTGAAATGAACAATATTTGATGTAAGCTAAAGAAAATCAAATGAAAACAATAAGCGAATTGCTCTTTCTTGACAAAAAAAATCCCAGGGAAATGATACCCACTTAAGTGACCAGCTCCACTCCCTCTAAGTAATATTAATATTGATAATAACAATATTTGCTAAATGCTATGTGCCAAGTGCTGTATTAAGCATTGTGGTAGATAGATACAGGACAATTAGTTCCCAAACGGGGGTCACAGTCGAAATTAGAGGGTTAACAGGGATTGAATCCTCATTTTGCAGATGAAGGAACTGAGGAACAGAGAAGTTAAGTGACTTGCCTAAGGTCACACAGCATGGCACAGTGGATAGAGCCTGGGCCTGGGAGTCAGAAGGTCACGGGTTCTAATCCTGACCCTGCCATTTATCTGCTGTGTGATCTTGGGCAAGTTACTATACTTCTCTGTGCCTCATTTACTTCATCTGTAAAATGGAGACTGAGACTATGAGCCCCATGTGGGACAAGGATTGTGTCCAGCCCAATTTGCTTGTATACACCCCAATGCTTAGTACAGTGCCTGGCACTTAGTAAGTACTTAGTAAATACAACAATCGTTATTATTATTAAGTGGTGGAGTTAGGATTAGAATCCACCTTCCCTTTCTCCACAGGCTGCGCCCTTTCCATTAGACTACACTATGATATGTAGACTCCCATTCAGAAACTGTTTGAAGGAAACTAAACTCCATTTTATTCTACTCTTTGAAGTGAAAATAGGATCTCTGAAAGATGGCTGTGATAAGCTTTCTCATGAAGATTTGGTCTCGCTTTTTAGCATAGAGTAGGGGTTATTCTCCAGTTCTCACTGAAATTACTTCTATAAAACAAATATTTTACACCTCCAGAAGAAGAACCTTTCATTTAAACATGCTCCATTATTCTTCAGTGTTTTAAGAGAAAGCTTAGGCAGGTCTATTAAAAGATACTTCTATGATAACCTCAAACTCAGCAGTAATTTCTTCACTACTACACGTTGCACAATTTAAATAAATGTCATTTCTTCAAGCCAGTAGCTAATTCTGATCCCAAATGCATAAAATAGGTACTTTAAATAATTTTGCCATTGAAAATCAATAATTTGTTCAGTTGTTATGGGCACAGTATGTGACATAAAAATTGAATAAAATTTGCATTACATTTTCTTCAAGGACTGTTTAAGGAGGCACACAGTACAGAATCTTTCCCTGTCCTCCTGGTCTTCCATGAAAGACCTGAAAAGTTTGAATCATTCACAAACCAGTTCTTATAGAATCTACATAACATATATAGTTGGTTTGTTGTAAAAAAGACAACATAGGGAACAATATTATTTTGCAGAATACATATTGTTTGTGAAAATAAGCAAACAAAAGCTCTGTAGCTAGGGAGATTAAGCTATAATTGTTTCTTTTATATTTTTCATTCTTTAGTATAATATTTTGATCCTTTTGAATGTTCTACAAGGGAGGTTATATAGGATTATTGTTAGGTTTCGAAAGCTCCATTGAGAGAGTATAATTAAGAATGAATAGGAGAGGCTAAATCTAGAAACCAGTTTTTTTTATTGAGTTGTGTGGTATTAAGGTTAAAAGCTCACCGACTCAAAAGCTAAATAGTCTCATTAGCTTTTGAGCTTCAGATTACATACAGACCATGTCTGCATAGAGTAAGACTGTTTTTGAAGATAATTTTTCAATAAAAAAATCCATTTGAAGCCCATAATGCCTGCAGCAAGTATAATACTAAAGTCCAATTTAGTGATAGTGGAAATTGTGATGCATAGACAAAACAAGCATTAAGAGTCATTTGTCATTAGGCCTCCTCCTTGGGGCCTACTTCAGGCATACTGATGGCTGCCTGAATCTCACAGAATCCTTTGGCTTTTCCAAGATCCCGCCTTGTCCTTTCATCTTACTGCCACCCTAATGCCCTGGACTGCAGACAGACTAAGAAAAGTGGAAAGGGTGAAAGAAAAGCTAGCCCCTGTTAGACTGAAAGTTTCCTGTGGGCAAGAAACATGTATACCACCTCTGTTATATTGTGCTTAGGAAAGTGCTCTGCACACAGTAAACACTCAATAAATACAATTGATTGATTGATTATCCTATCCTTTCTATACCAATGTGAAGAAATGCACAATGATGCAATCTCCAGTCAAATAAGATGGATGAAAAACCACATTATTTAGGTAAGAAGTTGTAAAGGAAACACATACTGAAGAATAGAGCATTTATACATCTGAATAGAAACACTAGCTCTCTACAGCCTATCTCCTGGGGCCCCTGGTACGTGAGCTGGAACTGAAGCTTCCCAACCTCAGGCAGGTTTAGAGTTGGGTGAATGGGCAAGAATCAATCAATCAATCAATGGTATTTTTTGAGTGCTTATTGTGTGCAAAGCACTCTACTAAGTGCTGGGGAGAGTATAATAAAGCAGAATTAGCAGACATTTTCCCTGGCCATAATGAGCTTCTGCTCTAGACAGGGAGGCAGACATTAATTTGAATGAAGTGAATTTATTCATTAATAGGAATTAATAATAGTAGAAACAATAATAATAATAACTTTGAAATATTGAAAAATAGTTACCATTTCAAATTTTGACTTTAGTACTGAAGGATCAGTTCCACTTTCACCACACATCGCACCCAAATCTCCCAACAAAGAACTAATTTCCGTGTACATATGGGTGAGAAATATAATCCTCAGCATCATTATAATTGGACTTAAGGATCAATATGATCCTTAATGATAAGAACTATTGTCTTTACTGCTAATGTTGCTTTTCCTAAGGCACTTTTCTAGTAAAAATTATTAATTTTCTCTCTCCCTGAGGCTCTGAGTTCATCATCTAAACTGTGTGTTCATTGTGGACAGGGAGTATATCAACCAACTCTGTTATTTTGTACTCCCTCAAGCACTTAGTACAGAGCTCTGCACACAGTAACACTTAAGAAATATAACTGATGAACAGTTTTTCTAATGATATCATTTTCTGCCTCAAAGTTAGGCCAAGATTTGAAGGCAGCTCAGAATGTGTACTCTTAGTTAACCTCAGTGGAGAATATTGACCCTGTTTCTCTTATACTCTATACAAAACACACCCAGTAAGAAAGAGCGTCTCCTCTTCAGTATGCTAAAGAAGGAAAATAATTGACATACCTGTTTCTCAGTCCTATTTAGACTATAAGCCATATGTGGGAATTTATTATCTTGTATCTACACCAGTGTTTAGTATACTGCTTGACACATAGTAAATGCTTAACAAATACCACAATTCCTGTAATATTATTATTATCATTATACGGCATTGACCTCAGATGTCCTACTTCTTTAGACAGAGTGTCAAAAAAAAGAAGAAATGCAAAATTTTCCATTAGGTAAAAACTTTCCTAAAGAGTTTACATTTAAAAAAAATCTACCTACTTCTAGGAATTTTATGTGTCCCTATATAATTCTCATTGCATCAATCAGCAAATACAATTTATTCTTACTAAGGTACATAATATTTGTCAGCCTCATGATTCAGGATATTTCTCTTTTTAGGATTTTATTTATTTTACTTTAATTTAAATTTTCTAGTATCTTTTATTTATTTTCTTTACTGTCAAAATCAAAATAGATACTATTTTGCATTTTTGAAGCAGAGAATTTCAGCAATTCATGGCAATATTGATAAGAAGATCTTCTGGTTTCTTCCCTGAGATCAGGGAAGCAGCATGTCCTAGTGCACAGAGCATGGGCCTGGGAGTCAGAAGGTCATGGTTTCTAATCCTGACTCTGCCTCTTGTCTGCTGTGTGACCTTGGGCAAGTCACTTAACTTCTCTGGACCTCAGTTCCCTCAACTGTAAAATGGAAATTAAGATTGTGAGCCCTATGTGGGACAGGTACTGTGTCCATCCTGATAAGGTTGTATCTACCCCAGTGCTTAGAACAGTACCTGGAACGTAGTAAGCACTTAACAAATATCATCATCATTATTATTATAAAATTCTAGTTGTCTAAGATTTCCACAGACATTATTTCATTAGTTCTCATAACATGAGAGTGTGGTAAGGAAAGAACATATACCACTTTCTTCACTGTCCATTAAGTGGCAACCCAAAGTCACTGTGAATCAAAAAGAAATGCAGATAGTCTGAGTTTCCTCTGACTCCACTGTAACTAGTTCAAGTTACTCAAAGATATTCAACATACTTTTAGGTCTCCTTTTTTTGTGTGAAGAATTTTAGTTGGTGAAGTGGTTCTATTCCTATTAGAACTGTTGTATAATGGAATGGAATTACAAGCACATTAACGATATCAAATTAGGATTAAACCTTATAGAGGCTAAGCAAATTCAGACTTCTGCCTGAATTCCACTTTCCATAAACCACCATTTTTATATTTGAGGAAACCTTGATGAGTTCATGATGGGGGTATTTAGTTGTAACATAAGAGGTATTTGGCTAGTTTATACATTTGTCCAGTTGTCCTAC
Source organism: Ornithorhynchus anatinus (assembly GCF_004115215.2). Lineage (NCBI taxonomy): Eukaryota > Metazoa > Chordata > Mammalia > Monotremata > Ornithorhynchidae > Ornithorhynchus > Ornithorhynchus anatinus. The sequence continues at coordinate 117,687,057 of NC_041729.1, forward strand.
CAATCCCTAGCAACAGGGTAGAACTAAAATGCAATGTGGCAGCGCCTTCCCCTAGCAGTCATATAATGCAATCTGACAACTGGGAGGACTGGTAATGGCCTCACCGCCCTCTGATCTGGGGCCGCTCATGCCTCAGACCACTGCTGGCCCCTGGGATCTTATATTATTTTGCCAGGTTTTTAAATGAAAAGTCTACTTATGTGCTTTTCCGATTTCCCTGCCTTAGAGTAATGGAGAGGTGGATCTTTAGCAGCATAAATCCTCCTGAGAAGCTATGTCAGAGTTGCTTTGTTTGGCACCACTTTTCTGCTTTGAGTAGAGAGAAAAGGGTTTTCACACTCCAGAGCACAGAGCACACAGAGCACACTCCAGAGCACACTCCAGAGCAAGTTGGGGCAATGAACCACCTCCCATCCCCCTGCCAGCGCGGTTTCTCTTTCCCCTGGCGCAGGTGGTGGTGGCAGTAGCAGAGGCAGTAGGTCTCCATGCTCCACTGGGAAAACCCAGCCTAGTTTTGCTCTCCTCCTGCAGTCTCAACTGCGGCAGTGGTGGTCGTGACAGTAGCAGCAGCATCAGCTCTCCATGACCAGGCTAGGAGAACCCCAGCTGCAGCAGCCCAGATTGGGGGTCCCTCCTGCCCCTGCCACTGAGTTCTACTCCAAGTTCACCCATCCACTCTTCAGCTTTGGAGGAGACTTCATGCTTGCTTCCCCAGTGGACAGACTGCAAGCCCATGGTTGTCCTGGATTCTGTCCCCTCGAAGAACTTCCCTCCCTTTTCCCCAGCACCTACCCCTGCTTGGAAGAACGAGTGACTTATGTGAAAGGATCAATCACTAATCATTAAAAAGCACTATTTTCCTAAATAACATTTCAGAGAACAAAATGCACCAACCCACTGTGGAACCACCCTGACCACAAGAATGATCTATTCAATTTTTTTGTTGTTCAACCTTACTAATGTATTTCCACACTCAGGTAAAGATTTCACTAAAAAATTATAATCTTTCAATGTGATTTGTTTTTCTGAAGAAAAAGCCTTTATTGTCTTGAAAATGTGGCATATTCTTATTAATGGCAATGAAGAAAATTTATTATTGTCCAGTGTGATTAGTGGGCACTGGATTGATGGTTTTTATGTGAGATGTTCAGAACAGTGACACCAATCACTTACAGTGACACCAGCATGCTTCAGTGGAAAGAGCCCGGGCTTGGGAGTCAGAGGTCATGAGTTTGAATCCCGCCTCTGCCACTTGTCAGCTGTGTGACTGTGGGCAAGTCACTTAACTTCTCTGTGCCTCAGTTCCCTCATCTGTAAAATGGGGATTAACTGTGAGCCTCACGAGGGACAACCTGATTACCCTGTATCTACCCCAGCTCTTAGAAAAGTGCTCTGCACATAGTAAGCGCTTAACAAATACCAACATTATTATTATTATGATGATGATCTTAAAGCCCTAGATTTAGCTACTTTAAACAAAATTCAGAATTCCTATCATTGATACAGATCAACCGAAGATTCAGTTTTACTTCTACTTATCCTTATAACAGTAAGATCAGCTAAACATTTCTTCTTAATAGATCTCCATCATTTAGTTTTTTTCTCCTGTTACACTGGCAATTTTCTCACTCTGAAATCATCTGAGATATATTTTTCAATTCTCCTAGTGCTTAGGTAATTTTCTTTTACAGAATATTTTAGCATTATATTTTGTCAATGACTTCAGGAACTTTGTAGTAAAAAGTATATGCATAAAATTTCCAACAGTATATGAAAACATGGGAAGAGCGAGACCTAGTGGCAACACAGATCTGGGAGCCAGAAGACCTGGCCTCCACCACTTGCCTACTGTGTGACCCTGGGCAAGTCACTTAACTTTTCTGTTTTTCAGTTTCCTCAACGGCAAAGTGGGGATTCAATACCCGACCCCACAGGAGACAGGGACTATATTTGGCTTGATTAACTTATACCTACCCCAGTACTTAGAACAGTGGTTGACACATGTAAGGTCTTAAATACAATTAAGAAAAAAAGATTCAGAATATTAAGGACTTTTAAGTAAAAAGAATTTTAAATGAACAAAGATGTTAATCAGATAGACAACAAAATTTAGGAGACATAATTTAGGAGTTTAATTGGTTTTGCCCATGAGTGGTTTGCTTTTCCATAACCTTTGTTTGCAGGTAGGACTGGAACTTTGATCATTCATTCAATAAATATTGGAATTTTGAAATGTGAGTTACCTTTGAAGTATTGGCATTAACTTTGACTATCATTGACTATCCCAGGACCTCTGTTTCCCAGGCCCATGCTCTTTCTACTATGCTACATATGAGTTGTCCTTTCAATTTAAAGATTCATTTGCCTACTATAAAGTTGGTGCAACATAATATTTCATCACTTCTGGTGAAGATTCTACATATGATATTTTACCGCTTTTGGTAAGGAATCAACACACTGCAGATAATCATATTTTGACTGATAGTGATTAACATTCAGAAGTACAACTGTTTCTTTCTAAAGAATGAAATGCTGGCATTCAAAATGAGCAGAAATAAATTATTGTAATTGTAGATATTCATAGAATCTAGCAGAACATATTAGGTAGAAACTAAAGTAGAAAAACTGAAATTATTTGTGCTTATTTATGATTTTAGTGGGATTTCTATTGCTGGATTTTTATAATGTTTGTGTAGTTATTACAGTTATAAGCGGTATACCTTATATAGGTCCCTTCTCATAGTCGCATCTGGAGAGTTTTGAGTACTCTCCCAATCTTGGCTAGTGGAGGGAGAGTCAAACAGAGGAGTACCCATTCCATTCCTAGGTTGGGCAGTGGCTAGCAAGTGGAAGGCAATCTGCTACAAGCCACCCTGCCTGCTTTATGGTCTATGAAGTCAGCAAGGGGAGGAGATGTGGGGGAAGCTGAGTGTGGTGGCAGGGGCCAGGCCTGTAGAAGCAGCGTGGCTCAGTGAAAAGAGCCCGGGCTTGGGAGTCAGAGGTCATGAGTTCGAATTCCGACTCTGCCACTTGTCAGCTGTGTTACTGTGGGCAATTCACTTAACTTCTGTGCCTCAGTTACCTCATCTGTAAAATGGGGACTAACTGAGCCTCACGTGGGACAACCTGATTCCCCTGTGTCTACCCCAGCGCTTAGAACAGTGCTCTGCACATAGTAAGCAGTTAACAAACACCAAAATTATTATTAAAACTACTTGGAAGAGGGTGAGCCCAGGTAGCAACTGAGAGGTGCTCTTTTAACCTCTTTTATGTGGATTTTAATAAGGCAACTATAAACAGTAAATCCTATACATACTCACACATGCACACACACACAGGTATACATATGCACACACTCATCCACTGGGTGTGAAAGAAACGTTTGCCCTTGATCGGGGGATATCTGTGGGACATTCCCCCTGAAGCCTGGCCCAGGCTCTCATTCAACTTTACATGACAGACAGTTAGACCCAGGTTTCAGCCAGGAAGAACTTGAACCAGGGGACTACCTGAGAATGTATGCAGAGTGATAGCTGCTCCCAGTCCCCAGCAGGGATGAGCAATAGATGCAAGATCTGCCACCGTTTATTCCCCTCCACACCATTCCCTGGCCAATCCTGCCCCTGGGAACCAATCAGAGGATGCCACCCTTGAAACTAACCCTTTCAACTGGTGGAATATGATCAAAGAATGACCACCAGAGATAAATCATTTCTTAGGTCCTCTGGAAATCAGCAGAGATTTACAATATAACCACCCTTAGCACTTACGTGTATATCAGTTTAAATGCTGCAATTATCTATTCACTTCTATATTCAGACTTTGGCAGCCAGGGAGGTGCCATTGGCAGAGATCCCAGTGTCCAGTAAGGAGCACTGGCAGAGTGCAGGGGAGTTGAACACAGGGGTGATGGACCCCTATCACTTGCTAGATTTCGGCCGAGGTGCTGCTCACCTACCCTGATAGCAGGCAGGGGGAAAAGAAAGGAATAAGGGCTAAGGATGTGTGGTTTTTTGAGAATTTTATCTCAACCCAGTCTGTGACCTTGAAGCAGCAGAGAGATGTCCACCAAAACATGCTGAGCAGTATCAGGAGTAACATAGCCTACCAGGAGTGAACGGATATTGAGTTTCTAGCTGGAGGCCAGAGGGAACAGTAGGACATAAACTCAGAGAAGCTGTAAGGAGGAGGGGTGAGCACAACTGATGCCTAGAGTATGTCTAATGCTGATCTTTCTAATTCCTTGGGAACCCCACCACAGGCCGTGGGGACATCCACAGGATCAGCAGACTGGGCTGAGAGCAGGGTGACAGATACTGCTGATTCCTAGCAGCTGTTCTCCTAGAGGAAAGACAAGGTGCAAATCCTGCCAGCAGCAGTGAAAACTCTCAGGTGTAAGAGGGATTGTCCCTCACCAAATGGGAGATCAACCTTCACTTTCAGTGTTATGTCTGAGTTTGTTGAAGGGGAGAGAAATTTTTGCTCCTTTAATATGTATATAAAATACCTGCTTGCCTGAATGAATAAAGTTATATTTGAATTTGTCAATTTGTAAAGTTTTGTGATGGTATTGCTATCATGGTATGGTTTCTTTCCTTACATAAAGAAAAACATGGTATTTATTCATCTTCCAGGCCTGCTGTGTCAAATCAAATACTCTTTGAGGAAAATATACTATATTGAAATGTTCTGAATTAGAAATAATACACATACATTAGAGATTAATAGCTTTGTGAAAGGGTCCTTGTAAAATCCTTACGTGTGCAAAATAACTAGCCCTTCTATGTTTTCTATGCCTCTCTCTCTGCCATATGCCATATCACATATCCACAGACATGTAAATACATGCAAACATACCACGTATAGCTCATCCCAGCAGAGAGGTCTCTTTAAAGTCACCGAAAAAGTCTACATTTTTAATAGTTGTTCAAGATTGGGGAAAACAACTAAAAAGCTGACCCTCTAGTATTTTATTTACTAAAGCATTTACATTGATAATATTTTAAAATTTCATTGTACTTCCTGAAGGATTTTCCATTCTGAAATACTTTAGTCACAGCAGTGTCTCTTTTTAGGTTAACTTTTCTATTATGATTAATAGTTAATTTTCCATTCAGGGATGCTTCAAGGTGAAGTGACCACTTCCTTAATGCTTTCCATAATATCTCTCTAAGCATTATCTACATATTTGGGATGAATCTATTATTTTTATAGCGGGACATTCTTTTCAGGTGTTGGTTTATCTTTGTGCTGTGGTATTAAAAAATGAATTTATTTTGAGGTATAGAGAATTTTGCCTATTTTTCTGGGTGAACAAGTTCCTCAGGAAGAAATATTTTCCTCTGTGGATGGAGGATATGCTACTGATTCTTCTAGGGAGCCAAATTCCCTGAGATGGCCAAATTCCCTTAGATGACTACCTCAGCTCCTTCCCACCAGTAATGTTATCCCTATCTGATGGTCCCTGCAGATTTAATGTCACACTGCTGAAACAGAGTTCAAGCTAAGCTTTGTGACTTCTTGTGTTTTGTTGTCTGTCTCCCCCTTCTAGACTGTGTGCCACGTTGTTGGTTAAGGATTGTTTCTATCCGTTGCTAAATTGGTGTTGTTGTCAGGATTCAGAAATGTGACTGTTGGCTTTTCCTTCTTAGTGAAGACCAGTTCTACTGGCTCCCGGACTTAGTAGAAGTATGAGAAAGCTAGAAGGGCCTCTCCTTGAAGGGTAAATTGAACCAGTCAGATTGGGGTGGAAACAGAGGGGTCAAGATGAGGAAGAAAAAGAAGACCCTCAGCCATCTTGAAGTGAGGGGAAGTGAGCAGTGTGCCTGGGAGATCAGGATCCAGGGCAGTCTAGTGCTGCTCCTTAACATTTACTTTTAAGCACTTAATCACCTTGTCCCCTTTCACCTTACCTAGTGATTTCCTTCTATACCCCAGCTCACTCACTTCACTCCTTTAATGCCAACCTACTCACTCTACCTAGATTTCATCTATGTCACCACTGACCCTTGCTCGCTCTGTCCTGCTCTGGCCTGGTTCTCCTTCCTTCATATCCAAAGGGCATCACTCTTTCCACCTTCAAGCCTAATTATTCCCCCTCAAGACTGTAAGCTTGTGGTGATCAAGGAACATATATGTCAACTAGAGAAGCAGCGTGGCTCAGTGGAAAGAGCCCGGGCTTTGGAGTCAGAGGTCATGAGTTCAAATCCCGGCTCTGCCACTTGCCAGCTGTGTGACTGTGGGCAAGTCGCTTCACTTCTCTGTGCCTCAGTTACCTCATCTGTAAAATGGGGATGAAGTCTGTGAGCCCCACGTGGGACAACCTGATTCCCCTGTGTCTACCCCAGCGTTTAGAACAGTGCTCTGCACATAGTAAGCGCTTAACAAATACCATCATTATTAACTCTGTTTTATTGTACTCTCCAAAAACACTTAGGACAGTGCTCAGCACTTGGTAAGGGCTAAGTAAATATCACTGATTTATTGAATGATTACTAAAATCACATCTCCTCTAAGAGAGCTTCCTTTATTTCACCTACTCCCATTCCCTTTTTTGCTGCCCTTACATTTGGTTTTGTACCCTCAATTCACCCGAGCCTCAGCCTCATGGTCCTTCTGTACAAATATGTAGATTATTTTAATGTCTGTCCCTCTAGATTATAAGATCCTTATGGGTAGAGAACGTAATTTGTCTTATTTTGTTGAGTTGTCTCCGACCCATAGCAGTACCATGGACACATCTCTCCCTGAATGTCCCACCTCCAACTGCCATCGTTCTGGTAGTGGATCCATAGAGTTTTCTTGGTAAAAATACTAAAGTGGTTTACCACTGCCTCCTTCCACGTGGTAAACTTGAGTCTCCGCCCTTGACTCTCTTCCATGTCGCTGCTGCCCAGTGCAGGGGAGTACTGACTTGTAGCAGATTACCTTTCACTCAGTAGCCACTGCCCAAGGTAGGGCATGTCTCTGCTTGACTCTCCCTCCTGTCGTCGAGACTGGCAGAATTTTGGAAACTCTCCAGGTGTGACCCTGAGAGGATAGGGAACATGTCTACGAACTCTGCTCACATGTTATATTTCCCCAAGTGCTTAAAACAGTGCTCTGTGCACAGTAAATGCTCAATTAATACGATTGATTGACTGATTGAAATACACAGGCCAAAGCAGCCCTTTTCAACTTGTAGTTCATCTACAATTCTGCAATTTCCTTGCCAGCCTTACTCCTGATTTTTGGAAAGCCTCTGAAAGCATATCACTCCCCAGCCCTTCCTCTCCATCTAATAATGTTTTATGAAGGATGGCTGCACATATGTGGGATAGTGGAATTAACCAATGAATGCTTCTTGGAAGAGGTGAGTTGTCAGGATGGTTTTGAAGAATGGTCTGGTTGAATTGGAAGCAGGGTGGAGAATTCCAAGTTGGTTATAGGGCATCATCACAGAGCTAGAGATGAGGAGAATCAAGAGCAAAGCACAATAAGATGGAGAGTTATGAGGAGTGAAGGACATGGTGGGAGATAGAAGATATATGAGACAGATTTCTGATGGAGAGCCTTGAAGCCAGTGGCTTCAGTGGTTCCGCTTGATGCATGGGGATAGCCATTTGCGATATTTGAGAAATTGAAGGCATACTCCCAAAACAATCTTGAGGAAATTACCAAAGCCACAGAATATACTATGGTGAAGGAAGGGTTGGAGAAACCTGTTATAGAATCATGGGACAAACTCTGTTCCTACTTAAAAAAAATATTAGTAATAATAATGGCTGCTGGTTAATTCCTTCCCAAAATATTTGTTTGCAATGATGCCTGCTTGGAAAAAAATGTAACCTTTATCGTATCTAAAAAAATTATTATTGATCATGAAGCCTTTTTAAATCTTATTTTTCAGCCAGATGTTCTCCTGTGAGATGAATTTAGAAAACTTAAAGTTAAAGGAACATGTCTTACAAACCACTTTTAAAAATTCATCAAGGCAAAAATACATACTTAGCTAGGTTAAAGATTTGCCCCTAAGCTGAGGCCTGGGAGTTAATGTTTTTATGGCTAAGGTTCTGTTTCTTACTGTAACAGAGGGTAGAATATTACTTTCAGGAATTTAGTAAACACATTTCTAGGAAAACCACTTATTGAGTGAATGAAATAGGCCCAAGTTAAAAAGAATATACCCTTTTTAAAAAATTATGCTATCAAAATCTGTTTCTAAAACAAGGAATAATGAGCAACAAATTAGCAAACATAAGGAAATTTCTCATTATGTCTGCTGCTCTGTTTGCAATTGTAATACGAGTCATTTGTCCCATTATAAAGGAGTGTGTGAGCACTGTAAAGTTTCTATCAATAGTAAGACAGAGACCTTGCTATTTGTGCAATTTGTGTACCAGGACCATGTTTATTCCCACCCATGTTTTCTTTCCCAGTGCTTAGTACAGTGCCCTGCACACAGTAAGTACTTGATAATAACTAATAATAATGTGGCATTTGTTAAGCGCTTACTATGTGCAGAGCACTGTTCTAAGCACTGGGGGAGTTACAGGGTAATCAGGTTGTCCCACGTGAGACTCACAGTCTTCATCCCCATTTTCCAGATGAAGTAACTGAGGCACAGAGAAGTGAAGTGACTTGCCCACAGTCACACAGGTGACAAGTGGCAGAGCCTGGATTCGAACCCATGACCTCTGACTCCGAAGCCCGGGCTTTTTCCACTGAGCCACGCTGCTCCTCAAACTATTGCTACTACTTACAAAATAATGGACTGTTCTCCAATTTAAAATGCTGCTTAAATATTCCTAGATGTATTTTGAAATGGCTGATTATCAAATCATATCCCTGATATCTTTATTATGAGTCAAGCATATGTATTGAGTGGTTACCATGTCCAGAGCATTGTGCTAAATTCTTGGAAGAGTACACTATAACAGTTCCCTGAACGCAAGGATGATACTTTTTAGAAATAGAGGCATAATCCTATGTAATGCTGCTTGAAAATGTGTGTGTGTTATAAATCATTGTATTGTGTGCAACATTTTACTATAGACTTATATGTCATTTCTCAGTTTTCTGTCTTAGAACCAACCCCAATGTGAGAATTGAGCCCTTACAGGTAATTAATTGAAAGCAACATCTTTGATCACCCATTGGCTTCCCCAGCAGAAAAAGAGTATGGGTCTTGAGTTCTAGATTCCATCTGAAACAGCCTCTGGCGTCATTTTCAGAGTACCAGGACCAGGTGGGTTTCAGCTGTGCTCTAAAGGCTTCCAGTTTTCTTGGTCTTCCACCACAGGTGTTGTGGCATTCTACTCACTGCTCTCCACATTCCTCCACTCCTCTTGCTGTCACTACTCTGTGGCTGAATCCTAAGCCTTTTTCCAAGGGCATAGAGATAATCACGGATCAGTCTACCACACCCTTCCTGGAGCTGGGTTCAGGAAACTCACGGACAAAGCACTAATGTGTCTTCCCAGCCCCGCCCACAGGGAGACATCAAGATCTGGGATTTCTCAATATTTAATATGTTCTTAAAAAGGTAACAAACCAAACAAATCCACTTTAAACTACCTTTCCCTCGATCTACTACCTCCTCCACCAGGACCCTCTGAAATTCCATGTATGCATCCTGGGACAAAGTTCTTCTCTCCTTCAGGACTAGAAGGCTTGCTTCTCCAGGGTCCTGGTCTCTGGACTGCGAACCCCCAGGGTTCCTCTTCACTTTGTCCCTGTGCTCAGTATCCATCCAGGGTTGACAGTCAATCAGCCATATTTATTTAGCATTTAATGTGTGCAGAACGCTAAACTAAGAGCTTAGGAGAGTCTAATATGGTAAACCTGTTTTCTGCTCACAAGGAACTTATAGTCTAGAAGGGGAGACAGACATTAAAATAATTTAGAGATGTGTACATAAGTGCTGTGGGGCTGAGGGTAGGGTGCATAAAGGGTACAAATCTAAGTGCAGGGTCAAAAGAGAATGTAGAGGGGGAAGGGGAAAAGAGAACTTGGGGAAGATGTGATTTTAATAAGACTATAAAAGATAGGGAGTGTGATGGATGTTCTGGTGGATATGAAGGGGAGTGAGTTTCAGGCCAGAGGAAGGATGTGGATGACAGTCAGTGGCAAGATAAATAAGATTGAAGTACAGTCAGTAGGTTGGGACTAGAGGAGCAAGGTCAGCATGCTAATCCTCCTTGACCTCTCTGCTGCCTTTGACACTGTCGACCATCCCCTCCTCCTCCATACCTTATCTCACCTTGGCTTCAACGGACTCCGTCCTCTCCTGGTTCTCCTCTTACCTCTCTGGCTGGTCATTCTCGGTCTCCTTTGCTGGCGCCTCCTACCCCTCCCATCCTTTAACTGTTGGAGTTCCTCAACGGTCAGTTCTTGGCCCTCTTCTGTTCTCCATTTACACTCACTCCCTTGGTGAACTCATTCGCTCTCACGGCTTTGACTACCATCTCTATGCAGATGACATGCAGATCTACATCTCTGCCCCTGTCCTCTCCCCCTCCCTTCAGGCTCGCATCTCCTCCTGCCTCCAGGACGTCTCCACCTGGATGTCGGCCCGCCACCTAAAACTCAACATGAGCAAGACTGAGCTCCTCATCTTCCCTCCCAAACCCGGTCCTCTCCCAGACTTCTCTAATCACCGTGGATGGCACAACCATCCTTCCCGTCTCTCAGGCCCGCAATCTCGGTGTCATCCTTGACTCATCTCTCTCGTTCACCCAACACATCCTATCCGTTACCAAGACCTGCCGGTTTCACTTTTACAATATCGCCAAGATCCACCCTTTCCTCTCCACCCAAACGGCTACCTTACTGCTACAGGCTCTTGTTATATCCCGGCTAGACTACTGTGTCAGCCTTCTCTCTGACCTCCCTTCCTCCTCTCTCGCCCCGCTCCGGTCTATTCTTCACTCCGCTGCCCGGCTCATCTTCCTGCAGAAACGATCTGGGCATGTCACTCCCCTTCTTAAACAACTCCAGTGGTTGCCTATCAACCTCCGCTCCAAACAAAAACTCCTCACTCTAGGCTTCAAGGCTCTACATCACCTTGCCCCTTCCTATCTCTCCTCCCTTCTCTCTTTCTACCGCCCACCCCACACGCTCCGCTCCTCTGCCGCCCACCTCCTCACTGTCCCTCGGTCTCGCCTATCCCACCGTCGACCCCTGGGCCATGTCCTCCCGTGGTTCTGGAACGCCCTCCCTCCTCACCTCCACCAAATTGATTCTCTTCCCCTCTTCAAAACCCTACTTAAAACTCACCTCCTCCAAGAGGCCTTCCCAGACTGAGCTCCTCTTCTCCCTCTACTCCCTCTTCTACCCCCCCTTCACCTCTCCACAGCTTAACCCTCTTTTCCCCCCATTTCCCTCTGCCTCTCCCCCTCTCCCTTCCCATCCCCTCAGCACTGTACTCATCCACTCAACTGTATATATTTCCATTACCCTATTTATTTTGTTAATGAAATGTACATCACTTTGATTCTATTTAGTTGCCATTGATCTTGTCTGTCTGTCTCCCCCGATTAGACTGTAAGCCCGTCAAACGTCAGGGACTGTCTCTATCTGTTGCCGACTTGTTCATTCCAAGTGCTTAGTACAGTGATCTGCACATAGTAAGCACTCAATAAATACTATTGAATGAATGCTAGGTTGTAGCAGGAAATCAAAATCAAATATAGAGGAAACAGGTAGCAGAAACTTATTTAATAAAACATTTGGCTAGACCAAATTTTAATCAAACCTGTAAGGAGATTCCACTCAATGTTTCTGAAAAAAATTTGACACAGGAGATGCTCAGATTAATGAACATACTCTGATAATGAGAATCAGTAAGGCATTGTGGAAAGAACACGGACCTGGGAGTCAGGAGGAGGCTCCTGTTCTAGACTCAGATCTGCTGCTGCCACTGTCCTGCTCTGTGAACTTCCCTGTGACTTCCCTGTGCTTTAGGTTTCTCATCTGTAAAATGGGGATAAGATACCAGCGTGGCTCAGTGGAAAGAGCCTGAGCTTTGGAGTCAGAGGTCATGAGTTCGAATCCCGGCTTTGCCACTTGTCAGCTGTGTGACTGTGGGCAAGTCACTTCACTTCTGTGTGCCTCAGTTGCCTCATCTGTCAAATGGGGATTAAGACTGTGAGCCCCACGTGGGACATCCTGATTCCCCAGTGTCTCCCCCAGCACTTAGAACAGTGCTGTGCACATAGTAAGCGCTTAACAAATACCAACATTATTATTATTATTACAAAGAGATAAAAATCTTCTAACTGGCTGTCAATGACTCCTGCTTGGTTAGTTTTTTCTGACATACATTTTTAACTATTTAATTTATATTTAATTCTGTAATACTAAACAAAGCCAGTGAAGAACAAGAAAGTCTCAGACAATCCAGTGCCATTTAGAAACTCTTGTATTTTATTCAGCTATTGTTACAAAACCATCAGGGCTCTACCTTATTTAGAATGTTTTGTCACTGACAAGATCTACATTAGCAAGTTGTATAATCCAAACCAACATCATACTTTCGTATCAATTTTCTGATATTTCATACCAAAAAAAAAGATCTTCAAGGCTCTCCATAAAGTTTTATTCAGGTGGGTTGAGGTCAAAAGTTATTAATGGTCAACCTCCAACAGATACAGCTAGAAATAGAATGATTTAATTAATCCTGTTTCCAAGAGTCAGGCTTAAAAATCACAATTGCTTGGTTCATAACCCTTTCAAATTCAACACCTATGGATGTTCTGGGCAAATAGAGTGAACAAAGGTAAGGGAGTAAATCAAGTAATAAACATTAATCAAAATTTATTCAAGGAATTTTACTATCGTTTTTTCTGTCTTTTCTCTTGGGGGGCGGTCGAAGGTTTCCAAGAAATGCCCACTTTGTTCCTGATCTGCATTTAGATCAGAGGCCAGCTTCATATAGTGGCTGTAATATCAGTTCAACCTTGTAAAATTCCTTAGACATTCAGTACCTTTCTCACCCTCCAGTAGCATCCGGATGAATGTGGAAAAGTTAGAAGTTTAAGTGTCCAGCCCATACAGATACAGCAAAGAGCTGTATGCCACACCCTGCCTACCCTCCAAACTGTTTTAGGCTTGGGGCTTTTGTTTGAATAAACTTTGGATGATATCATAGAAACAATGTGGGGGTAGTGAATTTCCCTCTGCCTCAGTTTGGCCAAATGTCTTCAGCTGGTCCTGACTTACAAAAAGAACAGTATACAGAAGTGTTCTGTCCTCTTGCAAATCTGCACGTATAAATACAAGTAAATGTGCATTCACCATGTGCACAGCTCATGAAGTGATGAGAACAAAATGATAGTTTCACAATAAGGAGCTCATGCATTTCAAATTGCTCATCACCTAGGCTTGAAATAAGTCCATGTTCCTCCTCCTCTTGGTTAACACTGTTGCTCAGTGGTACCAGCAAGAAGACTGACAGCTTGAGATGGTATTTACAAAGTCCTACATCATGTTATTTCTGGTAAAGCATGTTTTTTCTAATTGGTATGATTAAATAAAATAAATTATTTCATCCTTCTCACCCTGCATCTGGTTTCATAGCAAAACAAAACTATGTGTTAGGTTCTATTTTCATTCTTAGTTTTCTTACTCTGTAAATTTTTCATCTTCTACATAAAACTTTTAAGTTTTCTGGGGGTTAGGCTCCCTATTATGTCCCTCATTAGGCTTTGAGAAATTGATAATTTTCCTTTCTGCCTAGCTGATTTTCTCTGCCCTGACTTCCTTATTGGTTTCAAAAGGAACAATGTACATAGAGAAGCTAAGAAGAGTAGTTGAAAATCAAAATTTCTCATTTTCAATAGATTTGATTGTGGTATTGAGCATCAATTTCTCAACGAACCTCATTGAACATTTCTTTTTTTAAAAGAATTTCCAGGCATGAATCTGATGTCTTGAAGCAGGAATGCATGTGATCTCTGATCCTTCATAGATATCTATATTCTCATTACTCTTCCCTTTCAATTGTGCACCATATATTTAAGGCATATTTGAACTTTTTAAAACCACAGGTACACAAATATCTTTTCTGTAACTGAGAAAGGGGATTGAATCAGCTAATCACATGTCTGAAAAAACAATGATTGTTCCTTCTGAAAACTGAGAGAAATTCTGACAGCATATTTTATAGGCTTTCAGATCACTCTTTGCCAAACAAGCCAAGTCTTTAATCTGTTATTTGGTTTCAAAGTGCCTTTTTATCCATTATTCACTTTGAAATCCAACCTTTGTTTGGGTATTCAACTTAACTACATATTCTAAACCTACACATGGAAGAAATGGGAAAAAAGGTGTCCTGTGAGAATATAACAGAAAGCACAATGCATATAGATTATTAACCTTTAGAGGGACAGGGTACATGTCTAACTTTCACCTGTACAGTTTTACCCAGTGCCTAGTACAGTGCTGTACATACAGTGAATGCTTAATAGTAGGTAGTAGCATTACAATGCTACTTACCTAACCTCAAACTGCACATCCCTCCAAATGTACATTATTTGCTGTACTTAAGTGAATGACTTTCTGTTTTGGCTAAACTCTTATTTACCCACCTATATTTAAATAAATGCATTTGCAGTATTTACAGAATGGTATTTCCTATCTACATTTAAATAAACTTTCACTTCAAAGATTTTGGAGGTTACGGAACATTCTGCTGCATTAAAGCTCCAATTGAAATCAAGAAAAAAATAAAGTTAAGAAGGTGTCATAATTTTTCAAGTATCTCCCTCTTTACTTTGAAATGAAATCTGGGGTTTTTTTGGGAGTGAATAAACCAGCTGAACAATATTTAGGCAAATTCTTGGTAGCCCTCTGGTCCATGGTGTTTTGATATTGCAATCAGTGCGTCCTCACTACTGCATTAAACAAAAACTGGAAAATTTATTGGGAATGGTTGTGCACTTCATTTGGTTTAAATTTGATAATGGATTCTGAATTAGGGGTAATTTAAGAGCATTATTACTAACTGAAACAAATTGGCTTTAATCGATCCATGACATTAGAGAGAGAACATACCAAGTTTTGAAAAGAAATTACTGGAAACAAATTTTCTTCTTGATTTAGAGTACACATTCCCTTCATCTGTAGTTAAACCTATAGTCAGTGAATATTTTTAATGATATTTATTGTCTTTAATGGTATAGCATGTTGTAGCACCGCACCATGACTACACATAAAGTTATTTTTTTCAAAGATGGGGAAAACTGAGAAAAAATATGCTTGTTGCTGCCAAGAAAAACAATAGAATAATGTTAGGGCATCATTTCATTACTCAGCTAACTTCCCCCTACTTTTATTGGTGTGTTGAGCATGTTTATTAGTGCAACTGACATGCAAAATTGGTCTCATGAAGACAGTCCATTGAGATCTGGCTCTTCTGTGTCCTGGGTCACCTGTCCTGAGTCTTAGATGATGGACAGGAATTTCTACAGTCACTGAGACTAGTTATTAGTACTTTCTTATAGGACCTTATTTGCATCCTTTTCCCTTCTCCTCAATCTAGCACAAGAGCAAATATTGATATTGTATGTCTTATTCCAGGAGGAAGTTAGAAGTCATGAATGGCATAGTGATCCTGATGAGACTGTGGGAAGAGATGTTTTCTCCATTTTATTAACTAAGAAATTGAGTATTAAAAAAAGGCCAAAAACAACATTTGCTTAATTCATATAGTGTCTGTCCTTAAGGCGATATACTGAACTGGAGAGTTGAGCAATGACCCAGTGACTGTTTAATTTGGTATAATTGGATAATTAAGACTTAATAACATTTCCTCAACAGTTAGTCTGCAGAGGGCGAAACTAATGCTCATTTAAAATAAACCCAAGACATGTTCATATTATTCACTGGGCGCAACAGAAGCAGGCTCATTTTCATTCAAAAAAGGAATATTTACAATAAGATCTTTTTGTGAATATAAAGCTGTTCTTTATATTGAAAATGATGCTACTGTAAATTCATGTATGTGAATATTACTGAAAAGATACATGCTGGTTCTATACACCCTCCTGCATTGTTCACAGTCAGGGATAGAAAGGTAATAGTAGTAGTATAGTATTTATTGCTGAGTGAGTGAAATTTACATGGAAATTTTAAAATAGAGAAATGACATGATAAGGACATAAGGAGCTTACACTCTAATGTGGGAGTCAGACATAAAAGTATGTTCTGAGTAATAAAAGTAAAGAGGTTAGAATAGGTACAAGTAATAGTAGTTAAGTACTGGAGATTGCATATGGATTTGTGCAACTTGGGGTGCAGGAAACTAAACGGGAAAGACTTGGAGGAGGTGGGACTTTCAAAGGGCATTGAATGTGGGGAATGCTTTAGTCTGTTGGATTTGTGGGGAAGGTAGTTCCTAGCTGGGGGAGGTTACAAAGGTGAGAGGATAGAAGGGACAAAGGTAGAAGATGTGAGAGCATGGTGCATCTAGAAGTTAGATTGACAGAAGAGAGTAAGCTGAGGAGTTGCAGATGAAAAGAGCATCTCTGTGGGATGGAGCTAGGTGGTTCTGAGCACTAAAGCCAAGTGTGATGAGTTTTTCTTTGTTGCAGAGGCATATGGGTTGCTGATACGGCTTTTGATGAGTGAAAATATGTGGATTGAATGATGCTCCAAAAAGATAATCTTTACAGCAGTGTTTACTGTAATTGGAATGGGCAGAGGTTGGAGTCAGGGAGACCAGCAAGAAGGATGTTGAAATGGTGTAGCAATAATATCACTAGAACTCAAACAAGAATCACAGTTGTTTGAATGAGTTAAATGAGGGAGATCCAGGAGATAGGTAGAAAGAACTAATGCCAATGAGCAATAGATCTCATGCCAATCTGCTCTCTATTTTTTTGTGGTATTTCTTTAGCACTCACTATATCCCAGGGACTGAACTAAGCACTGGGGTAGCTTTCAGCTAGTCGGGCTGGACACAGTTCATGTCCCTCATAGGTCTCACAATCCTAATCCTCCTTTTATAGATAAGGAAACTAAGAAACAGAGAAGTTAAGTGACTTGCTGAAGGTAACACAGCAGACAAAGCAGCATGGTGTAGTGGATAAAGCATGGGCCTGGGAGTCAGAAAGTCACGGTTCTAATCCCGGCTCTATCACTTGTCTGCTGTGTGATCTTGGACAAGTCACTTCACCTCTCTTTGCCTCAGTAATGTCATCTTGTAAAATTGGGATAGAGATTGTGAGCCTCATGTGGGACAGGGACTGTGTCTAGCCAGATTTGCTTGTAACGACCCAGTACTTAATATAGGGCACATAGTAAGCACTTAACAAATGCCATAATTATTATCATTATCATTAATAGTATTATCAGTATTATTAAATGGCAGAGGTGGGATTAAAACCCAGGTCCTTTGGGCTCCCAGGCCTGTGTTCTATCCACCAGGCCATCATGCATCTCTCCCATACCTCGATCTTGTGTCTCCCACTGCTAACCCCTTGCCACATCTTCCCTTTGGCCTGGACCTCCTTCCGCCTTCATAACCAATAGTCCATTGCTTTTTGCAACTTCTAAATCATATTTCTTCCAAGAGGCCTTCCCAGACTAAGCCCCAATTTTCCCTACCCCTTCCTCTGTATCACCTGTGCACTTGTATGTGTATCCCTTAAGTACTTTGATAATCCTCCCAACCCTACAGCACTCTGTGCATGACTTACCCTCTACTATTTCCCCTATATAACCCTGATGTTTTCCTCAACTTACCTCTTTCATACAACCCACATATTCAATATTTTACCAAATCCTGTCACTTCTACTTTCACAATATTGCTAAAATCCACCCTTTCCTTTCCATTTAAACTGCTACTGTGCTGATACCTATCTTATCCTGCCTTGACTTCTGCATCTGCCTCCTTGCTGACCTGCTTTCCTCATGTCTCTCCCCATTCCAGTTCATATTTTACTCTGCTGCCTAGATCATTCTTCTACAGAAATATTCAGCTCACATCTCCTCAAGAACCTCCAGTGGTTGCCCATCCATGTTCACATCAAATGGAAATGCCTTACCATGGGCTTTAAGGTATTCATTCATTCATTCAATCAAGCATATTTATTGAGTGCTTACTATGTGCAGAGCACTGTACTAAGTGCTTGGAATGTACAATTCGGCAACGGGTAGAGACAATCCCTGCCCAACAACGGACTTACAGTCTAAACGGGGAAGACTGTCAACAAAACAAAACAAGTAGTCTGGCGTCAATGTCATCAAGATAAATAGAATGATAAATATACACATCATTAACAAAATAAATAGAGTAATAAATAATATATATAAATATGCACAAGTGCTGTGGGGAGGGAAGGGGAAGAGCAGAGGGAGGGAGTAGGGGGAATGGGGAAGGGAGGAGGAGCAGAGGGAAAGTGAAAGCTCAGTCTGGGAAGGCCTACTGGAGGAAGTGAACTCTCAGTAGGGCTTTGTAGAGGGGAAGAGAGTTAGTTTGGCGGTTGTAAGGAAGGACTCAATCAGCTTAACCCTTCCTACCTCTACGTCACTATAGCCCATTCCACGCACTTTGGTCCTCTAGAGCCTGCTTGCTCACTCCCAATCTTGTCTCTCTTGCCACTGACCCCTTTCCCATACCTTTGGCCTCCCTCTCCCTCCAAATATTCCCCAACTTTAAAGCTTTGCTGAAGTCACATCTCCTCAAAGAGGCCTTTACCATTTAAGCCCTCTTTTTTCCAGCTCTCTTTCCCTTCTACTTTGTCTATGCACTTGGATCTGTGAGCTTTGGGTATTTGGTAATAGTCCCCTCTCAACCCCACAGCACTCATATGCATATTAATAAATAAATTTCCACCATCTCTGTTGAATTGTACTCTACCAAGTGCTTGGTTCATTGCTCTGCAGGTAGTAAAGCCTCAATAAATATCATTGATTAATTGATTGTACATACCTTTTTCTTTACACTTTCCCCTATATGTAATTGATTTTAATGTCTGTCTCCCCTGTACACTGTTAGCTTCTTGTGAGGAGGGATCATGTCTACCATGATCCTTTTGGAGTACACAATACAGGTGCAAACTCTCTAAGCTTTGTCTAATTGCACTGTAGACATTCCTGGGCATCCCTATATGATTTCCCTTCACTCTGTTAAAGTGATTAATTTATGGCACAGTATAAGCTTCATCCTTTAATTTATTCCTGCTGGCAGCATATCCTTGGAAGATGGTAGTTGGGGAGCTGAAGCTTTATTAAATAATGATAATATTTAAAATAACTGTGGTATTTGTTAAGGATTTACTATGTGCAGGGCACTGCACTAAGCGCTAGGGCAGATACAAGCAAATCAGATTAGACACAGTCCCTGTCCACAAGGGGAACACAGTTTCAATCCCCACTTGAAAGATGAGGGAACAGAGGCACAGAAAAGTGAGGTGATTTGTCCATGGTCACAAAGCAGACACATGGTAGATCCAGGATTAGAACCCAGGGCCTTCTGATTTCCCAGCCTGTGATAGTCAGACCATAGTGAGACCCAGACACTGAAAGACAGCGAGAAAGTTTCTGAAAAGTCAAAATCAGCATTATTGCCCTTCTCTAGCACTGTTGGCCCTGCTGCCTCAGTGTCTCTGCAAGGCTTTGGAATGGTCAGAGGGACAGAGTAGAAGGCAATACCAGAAGGGGTAAAAACTGGGCTCACCAATGTTGAACATTTATTTTTCCATTTACTTTTAAGTAAAAGGAAAGGAAACACAAAATGGCAGCTCTTTGCCTCCCTTCCCTCCCCTCCCACATCCCTGGTGTTCCTTCCTCCCCAGATTCACAGTAAGTCCCACCTCTCTCTTCCCCGGCTCTGACCTCTGCTCAGAAGAACAAGTAGCTTAGGCAATACGAACTGTGAAACAGATTGCTCTGAATAATAAAAACAGCAAGCACTTGTAATATCTTGAATAATTTTGCCTGAATAACATGCTGTAGCTGAAAATGTGCTGTCCTAGTGTAGAAGCCCCTATTATTTTGTGCTTTGCCAAATGCTTAGTTTAATGCTCTTCATACAGTTACTCTCAATAAATACCACTCACTGATTGATTTAATCTGAGAATTGACAAACCATGAGTAGTCTAGGTTAATGGCAAGGTCACAGGCTTCTGGAGCAGAGTTTTGTTGGGTTCCATCAGCTTTCTCCATTTTACATCGTAACCCTGTTCACCTCCTACTCTCAAGCTTGCAATCTTCACTCTTCTCAAATTCAACCTCTAACTGTACCCAGCTCATCTCTCACTTGGTGCCAATCCTCTTCCTGACCCTCTGGGATCCCAAATCAGATGGCAATTAATTCCTGACAATTTAAACATTCCAAATCACATCAGCCCACACCTTAAGAAGTTATGTATTTATTTATACTCATCCTAGGAATTTGCATGTATGCATACATTTAATTATACAAAGAGCTCCTTGTGGGAAGGGAATGTGTCTATCAAAACAGTTGTGTTGTACTCCGCCAACCACTTACGACAGAGTTATGCATACAGTAAGCACTTAATAAATACCATTGATTGGATTCTTTATTCTATTAGATTCTCAATAAATATTTTGTGTCTGCCTCCCCTTTTAGATTTAAACTTCTTTTAAGTAGGGAGCTTGTCTCATGCAAACTTCTGTTGTGCTTTTCTGAGTGTCCAGTACAGTGTACTGTATTTAGTAAGCTCAATAATAATTATGATGATGATAATGATAGTATTGTTTGGTGTGTTGCTAACACTGGGCTGAGTGCTGAAATTGATACAAGATAGATCAGACATAGTCCTTGTCCCACACAATATACACAGTCTAAGGAGAGAAAGAAAGCAGGTATTGTAATTCCCATTTTGAAGATGAGGAACCCAAGAAACAAAGAGGTGAAGTGAGTTGTCTAAGGTTGCAGTTAACAGAACTAGGATTAGAAACCACTTCTCCTATTTCAAGTTCTAACTGTTTCCTATGGGCTGGTCCCAACCCAATAAGACACCACCATCAACATCAACACCATTACTGGCACTAATAACTCAATCAGTGATCTGTGAAAAGGAAGCATATGTATTACTACATTGGCACTGACATAGATTCACAGGTGCCAGGCACACCCTGAATGCTGTAGCTTTAGGATTTCAACTTCACTTTAACTGCAGCAGTTAATGTTGTTTCAGAATCACTAATATACGAAATGCCCTCCAAGGAACATTGCAGAAACTCCTCTCTGGCTGGTATTGGATAATGTAGAACTCTCCACCAACTGTTGAGGAGTCTTCCCATGCAAGAGAACCCAACTGGCAGCACCCTATGGAAGCCCCTATTACCATCACAGTTTAAAGGGAATATTTGAATTATATTTGTCCGATGAATGAAGTGCCAGATTTTAGTTTCCTGTTCAATTGTATCTTCAAATATAACTTCTGTTTGGGTTATAAATCATCTTTTCACAAAAATGTTCAGGACATGTCATCCCCCTCCTCAGAAATCTTCATTGGTTGGCTCTCCACCTCTGTATCAAACAAAAATTCCTCATCACTGACTAAAGCACTCCATCACCTTGCCCCCTTCTTCCTCGCCTTTGCTTGTCTCCTTCTACAACCCATCATGCATACTTCGCTCCTCTAGTGCTAACCTTCTCACTGTGCCCAATCTCTACTATCTCGCTGCTGACCCTGGCCCACGTCCTGCCTCTGGCCTGTAATGCCCTCCCTCCTCAAATCCGACAGATAATTACTCTCCCCCCTTCAAAGACTTATTGAAAGCACATCTCCTCCAAGAGGCCTTCCCAGCTTAAGCATCAGTTTTCCTCATATTCCATTCCCTTCTGCGTTGCCCTAACTTGCTCCCTTTGCTGTTCTACCCCTAGCCCAGCCCCGTAGCACTTATGTATGTATCTGTAATTTTATTTATTTGTATTGATGTCTGTCTCCCCCCTTCTAGACCGTGAGCTCACTGTGGGCAGGGTATGTCACAGTTTGTTGTTGTATTGTACTTTCCCAAGTGCTTAGTACAGTGCATGCACATAGTAAGCGCTTTAATAAATATGATTGGATAAATGGATGAATGAATGCTCAGCACTGCTGCTCTAGGTTTATTATTTGCTCTCATTTATGATCTACTGAAATAAAAATTGCTCTGGTATGATCTGTTGTTTCCTTACTAGATAATATATCAAGAACCACTAACAAGAGATCTCTTGTTTTACTTTATTCCTTTACTATTCCTTTTTTGCTACTTACTAATTAATAGTAATAGTATTTACTATTACTTTACTATTACTTTATTCCTGATGATGCCACTAGGGAAGAAGC
This sequence comes from Ornithorhynchus anatinus, assembly GCF_004115215.2. NCBI lineage: Eukaryota > Metazoa > Chordata > Mammalia > Monotremata > Ornithorhynchidae > Ornithorhynchus > Ornithorhynchus anatinus. Next base: position 117,709,341 of record NC_041729.1, read on the forward strand.
ATGGCCTGGTGAAAAGAGCAAGAGCCTGAGAGTCAGAGCCTTCATCAGATCACATGACTACACCTTAGTTTCCTCATCCTTAAAAATGGGAATTAAATACCTCATCTCCCTCCCCTTTAGACTGTGAGCTCTATGTGGGAGAGTGACAATGACCTACCTGATCATCTTGTATCTACCACAATATTTAGTACAGAGCTTGACATCTTGTAAGCACTTACAATATTACTAATCTTGTAATTAGTAATTAGTAATTAAGATTAGTAACTATCATTACTAATATAAATGTATCTTTTTGTGTTGACACTTAATTTTTTCACAGTTGTGAGGTAATAATAATATTGCCAAGCAATAGTTCTTCCTGTGGTTCTCTTCATAACATCAATTTGTTAAGGCTTTTGTTACTTCAGAACAACTCATAGTGGCCACAAATAAAAGGACAGAACTGTCCTTAGTGCAGTCAGTGCTTATACCAGAGGAGCTCAATAAATGCTGCTGGTATTAATGATGATGTTGAGATAGGAGTGACTAGAAAAGCCTTGTGTAGAGTCTTAATGTGGATTATTGATGGAATTTTAATCAGGCAGTTGTATTCCAGTATTTATGGAATCAGTTCTGAGGGGAGAATAGTGGTAATTAGATCCTACATTGCACAGGGCAATCTCCACTGACAGATATTATCTGTTTACTGTGCACTTGGCAGAGTCTAACTGAGATGGTTATTTGCACAGGAAAAATTATCTGAAAGAGAAACGTCATGTTTTCTGACTTTATTATTCACAGAATTGCTTCAACTTTGTGTAGCCAAAAGTCTAATTTATTCTTACATGTTTATCATGGGAAATTATTTTATATCTACTTTAGGTTGAATCGTAGGTCTCATTTCCACTAAGCTCTAGTTTACATTTACTGCATGCTCCCCTTATTGATTCATTCAACCTAGTATTTTGCCAGAAACAAAACATTTGAAAAATAGATTGACCTTTCTCTAAAGACAAATGCTGCCAGGTTTTGCTCAGTCGTAGAAACATCAATATCTTTTTATTCTCCCAATTTTTCATTATTACTTGACAAGCTCATAATTAATCATGCATATGTCTTTTCAGGTTATTTATTTGTATGCATTTTCAAATAATTGTGATTTCCATAAAATTGATAGTCTAGACCCCTGTGAATGGGTTAGTCATGCCTGAATGCCATGCAGACACTTTTGAAAGTGCCATCATCATTTCTGGAGACTGGATACAATTTAGTAACTTGCTTGAACCAGGAATTAATGGAGTGAATGTGCCTCCAAAATTGTCCAACTTACAGTAAAGGCAAAACTTATTCAACTGGAATGATCATTTATTCTTTTTTAGATGCCTTCTCCTGAAAGTTCTCTTTCAATTTCCAAGCTTGCTAACAAGATCTCATTTGTAGAGCTATCGTTTTATCCATTTTCAGGTTCACATATTGATTGCCATCATTAATGTCACTGAGATGTAAAAAATATGGGCTTTTAATTGTTGGAACCATTAATTTTTCCTTTTCTCCACTCTCAATGCTGACCTTCATTGATTAATAGTTAGTGGGATGGCATATCAGTGAGAAAACCTGGTCTGAAGCATCAGAATGAATGATAAAAGGAAACAGATCCTGAAGAATGTTCTCTGTGATATCTTATTGTGCAGATATATCTGAGGTTCCAGAATAGGGGTGTTAGAAGGAGACAATCAAATTTTTCTTTCATTTTTGCAGTCCTATAGAAATCAAAAGATGGAGCTTAAATGTGAGTGTAAGAACTGTTACTGAACAAAGAAACACATTCTGCAAGTTTCAAAGTGTTTGTGTTCAATTTGCCATATATATTATATATATAATGTATATGGGAAATAACACACACACACATATATATACATATGCATATATATGTATATATATGTGCGTGTGTTCTCATGCTGAGGAAGATGCTGTGATTCTGAAATATGAGCTTTGGAAAGCAGAAACTGAATTATGTGGAAATAATTGGGTTGGTTTTTCTACCAGGCAGTAGTTTGAAGACCTAATCCTACTTTTTCTACTAATAATGCAAATTAATCAGGTTAGAAATTAATTTACAAGGAAGAATCTAGTGGTATATTCAGAAACAGAGAAAAGGGGCTTTTGAAAAGAATCCTAACAGAATCACAGTTCTAAAAAATATGTTCATTTAGTGACCTTCTCCATTCACATCAGAACAGCTGCCCAGATTCTTAGCATCTTAACAGAGAAACAAAGCCTCACCCCTCTCCCTTTTCTCCAGAGAACATGAAAGCCCGTTTGTCTCTAAATCACTATTAAAATTGTCCTGTGGAAAATTAAAAGTCTTATGCTTTTTACCAGAGGAGCATGACAGGTAGGCATTATGAGTTCCAGAGACTGCATACAAGTTCCATAAACAAAAATGCATTACTCTTGCATGTGACAGATCCTGTCAAGGAGAAAACAGTTTACTATATTCTTGTCATACCCCAGCCTTGCACCAAAGACCCTGTTTTAAAAGTCCATCCATACCTGATTTCTAAAAGCATTAAGAAAGTTGCTTGCACTTTAATTCATTTTAAGGGAGTAGCCCTGGAAGACTGTATGAAAAGACATGATTGCAAACACCTGCAAGTTGAATCCCTTCTTAATTTCTTTTTGCTTCTGCTTTCTCCTATGGTAAAGAAAAAACTTGATCTGAAATCCATTGTAACTGTATCACATTTTCTTATTATTTTGCACATTTCCATTTCTAATACAGTGTTTGCCCAAAGAGATCATTCTCTCTCCTACTCTGAGAGCTAGACTTGTACCACGGTAACAAAAGTCTGTTGCCTCCGTAAGGTCTGGATTCTTGAAGTAATTACATTATGTTAGGATACAGTTGCTGCTGTCTGCAAAAACCTTTGAGCATACACATTCTGGCAGTATTCTATCCTTTTACAGAAGAGGAAATTATTGTAGTGACACACCTTCCTCCATACAATACAACTGAGATTATATGATTTGATGTAAGGCTTTGTGCTTAGTCTATCTGCTTATGTCTGTTCTTCAGCCAGAAGCAGTTGGAGCAGTACCTTTGTCACATTAGATGTACATTGGAACAAAGTTTCCTCTGGATTAGCTGTCTCAAATTTCAGATTACAAGTAAAACTTCCATTTTAAACTATATTTTTTTTTGGCTCCCAGCAGGATCCTGCTCTATTTCTGACACTATACATTTGAGTTCTACATTAGATACTATTCTGTATCTTTCATGCCACATGACCTCTGAGTCAGATGAACCTTCTATTTTTTATTGCTGAGACTGTGTGCTGTGCAAAAATAACTCTCTCGAGCTGATTAACATTCCAAGAGTGAATTTTGCTTTTAATCATAAACTCTAGGGATGGAAGGCCTACTCATTCATCTTCCCATTTTCCCTGCCAGGATAAGATATTTACTTTTATGGTATTTATTCAGTTACAAAAACTATTCATTTTCTAAAGGTATGGGAGATTACCCATTAATGTGGAATTTGGAATTAAGCCTATTTACAAAAATAGATTTTAAAATGAAGGATCTCAAAAGAATAGGTGAATTGGCTAAAGAATAGAAAAAAAGACACATCTTTCAAGATTTAACACATATATGAAATAAAACCTGATACAGAGGAAAAAAACACAACAGTTTCTTGTGACTGTATGGAAAACATCATTGATTCAATTCAGGAAATATTCTGTATTGTAGCTGAACATCAGAGAGTAGTGCCTTATATTATGAAATTGCTACAAATCAGAATAAGTCTGAGATAATGATAAATTTGACAGGTAATGTCAAAGCAATTCATAGGAGACCTTGCTGCTTGGGCTATTGAAAGGTTGGACGTTGATTCAGAATTACATTGCAAAATGAAAAATTCTGCCTTTGTGGTGACTGGTTTTACATCCTCCTTGTTTTGGGCATACATATTTACAAATACCAAATTATTAATCTGAAAGAATACCCTTAAATTCTTATTCTGAGGCCAGAATCATAGTTGCCATTGAGATACATAGCTGTATAATATACAGTACCTTATGGAACATACACTGTTTCAGGATGAGAGGTGGAAGAGAAGCCACTGAGTGACACTAAGAAAGAGCTGTCAATGAGGTAAAAGCAGAATAAGGTGAGGAGCTTGACACAGCAAAGCCAAAGACTGAACGTATTTCAAGGAAGAAGGAATAGTTCACAGTGTCTACAGCAGCAGAGAAATCAAGGCGAAAAAGGACAGAGTAGCACTAGTTCGATTTGTTTTCATAAACAGCCCTCTAAACTCTAAACTGTTTAAGAGCAGGGAGCAAATCTACCAACTCTGTTGGATTGTAGTCTCCCACAATGCTCTGCACCCAGTAATTATGCACTAAATGCCACTGATCAAAAAAGTCATTTGTGACCTTGGAGAATTAGGTCCTTCCTTGGAGAGGAAGGGAAGGCAGTGGATTTTTTTCAATCCATTCAAGGGATTTGGCCAATGAGACAATAATAATAATAATGGTATTTGTTAAGTGTTTCCAAGGTGCCAGGCACTATTCTAATTGCATGGGTGATTAGAAGCAAATCAAGTTGTACAGTGTCCATGTCTCTTGTGCAGCTCACAGTCTCAATATCCATTTTACAGATGCAGTAACTGAGGCACAGAGAAGTGAAGTGACTTGCCCAAGGTCACACAGCAGACAAGTGGTGGAGCTGGGATTAGAACCCATGACCTTCTGACTCACAGTCCCGTTCTCTATCCACTATGCCATGCTCCTTCTAATAGTTGGAGGGAGAACATTTCCTTCTCCTGGAAATGTTATTTAAATTTGGCTTCACTTACTCTCTCCTATCCTGGTTCTCATCTTACCTATCTGGCCATTCATTCTCAGTATCTCTCGTGGGCTCCTCCTCTGATTCTCACTCCCTAACTGTGGGGCTCCCTCAAAGTTCAGTCTGGGTCCCCTACTATTCTCTATCTACATCCACTCCCTTGAAGATCTCAGATTTCTCTCCCTTTCTGCAGTCTCGCAAATCCTCTTGCCTTCAAGACCTCTACTAGTTGTCCTCCCATCACCTCGCTATACCCAGTGCTTAGTACAGTGCACTGCACACAGTAAACATACATCTCTGCCCCTGTCCTCTCCCCTTCCCTTCAGGCTCACATCTCCTCCTGCCTCCAGGATGTCTCCACCTGGATGTCTGCCCGCCACCTAAAACTCAACATGAGCAAGACTGAGCTCCTCATCTTCCCTCCCAAACTCGGTCCTCTCCCAGACTTCTCTATCACCGTTGATGGCATGACCATCCTTCCCGTCTCTCAGGCCCGCAATCTCGGTATCATCCTTGACTCGTCTCTCTCGTTCACCCCACACATCCTATCCGTTACCAAGACCTGCCGGTTTCACCTCTACAATATCACCAAGATCCGCCCTTTCCTCTCCACCCAAACAGCTACCTTACTGTTACGGGCTCTCGTTATATCCCGGCTAGACTACTGTGTCAGCCTTCTCTCTGACCTCCCTTCCTCCTCTCTCGCCCCGCTCCAGTCTATTCTTCACTCCGCTGCCCGGCTCATCTTCCTGCAGAAACGATCTGGGCATGTCACTCCCCTTCTTAAACAACTCCAGTGGTTGCCTATCAACCTCCGCTCCAAACAAAAACTCCTCACTCTAGGCTTCAAGGCTCTACATCACCTTGCCACTTCCTACCTCTCCTCCCTTCTCTCTTTCTACCACCCACCCCGCACACTCCGCTCCTCTGCCGCCCACCTCCTCACTGTCTCTCAGTCTCGCCTATCCCACCGCCAACCCCTGGGCCACGTCCTCCCGCGGTCCTGGAACGCCCCCCCTCCTCACCTCCACCAAACTGATTCTCTTCCCCTCTTCAAAACCCTACTTAAAACTCACCTCCTCCAAGAGGCCTTCCCAGACTGAGCTCCTCTTCTCCCTCTACTCCCTCTGCCACCCCCCTTTACCTCTCCGCAGCTAAACCCCCTTTTTCCCCTTTTCCCTCTGCTCCTCCACCTCTCCCTTCCCATCCCCACAGCACTGTACTCGTCTGCTCAACTGTATATATTTTCATTACCCTATTTATTTTGTTAATGAATTGTACATCGCCTTGATTCTATTTAGTTGCCATTGTTTTTACGAGATGTTCTTCCCCTTGACTCTATTTATTGCCATTGTTCTTGTCTGTCCATCTCCCCCAATTAGACTGTAAGCCCGTCAAACGGCAGGGACTGTCTCTATCTATTGCCGACTTGTTCATCCCAAGCGCTTAGTACAGTGCTCTGCACATAGTAAGCGCTCAATAAATACTATTGAATGAATGAATGAATAAACATGCAATAAATATTTTTTTTTATTGAACAATTACTGTGTGTAGAGCTCTATACTAAGTGTTGGAAGAGAACAATATAACATAGTTGGTAGACATGTTCCTTCCCACAGTCAAGCAATCAATCTGTCATACTTGCTGAGTGCTTACTGTGCAAAGCAGCATATTAAGTGCTTGGGAGAGTACAACAAAACAATGAAACAGACGCATTCCTTCCCCACAATGAACTTACAGTCTAGTCGGGGAGAAAGACACAATATAAACAAATAAATTACAGCTATTCACTCATTCAATGGTATTTATTGAGCACTTACTATGTACAAAGCACTGTACTAAGCACATGGGAGAATTCAATTTAGCAATTGACACTTTCCTTGCCCACTTTGAGTTTACAGTCTATTCTAGAAGCAGAAGGGAGTGGGAAAAGAGGAAATGAGGGATTAGTCAGAGAAAGCCTTTTGGAGGAGTTGTGCCTTCAATGAAGCTTTGAAGGTGGGGAGAATAATTGTCTGTCAAGTACTTAAAGGGAGGGCATTCCAAGCCAAAGGCAAAATCTGGGGGAGAGGTCAGCAGTGAGAGAGACGGGTTTGAGGTACAGTGAGTAGGTTAACATTAAAGGAGTGAGGTATGAGGGCTAGGCTGTAGTAGAAGAGCAGTGAGGTGCGATAGGTGATTGAGTTTTTTAAAGACGATGGTAAGGAGTTTCTATTTGATGCAGAGGTAGGTGGTCAACCACTGGAGGTTCTTGAGGAGTGGGGAAGCAGACTGAACGTTTTTGTTAAAAAAGGATCTGGGCTTCAGAGTGAAGTATGGACTGGAGTGGAGAGAGACAGGAGGCAGGCAGGTCAGCTGAGAACTGGTGTAGTAATCAAGGTGGGATATGATAAATGCTTGGATTAAAGTGGTAGTAGTTTGGAGGGAGAAGAAAGGATAGATTTTAGCGATGCTGTGAAGGTTGAACCAATAGGATTTAGTGAGATTGAACCTGTTGGCTGAATGAGAGAGAGGAGTCAAGCATAGCCCCAAGGTTACAGGCTGGTAAGACAGGAAGGATGGTGGAGCTGTCTAAAGTGATGGGAAAATGAGATGGAGAACAAGATTTGGGTGAGAAGATAAGGAGTTTTGTTATGGACATATTAAGTTTGAGGTGATGGCAGAACATTCAAATAGAGCTGCCTTAAAGGCAGGAGGAAATGAGAGCCTGTAGATGAAGTGAGAGAGATCGATCTGGAGATGTAGATTTAGGAATCATCCACATAGAGGTGGTTGATGAAATGATGGGAAAGAATTAGTTCTTCAAGGGAGCGGTTGTAGATGGAGAGTAGAGGGGGACCTAGAATTGGACTTTCTGGGCACCCATAGTTAGGGCATGGGAGGTAGAGGAAGAGCCAGTAAAAGAGAATTAGAATGAGCAACCAGAGATGGAAGAGGAGAACCCAGAGACAGCAGTATCAGTGAAGTCAAAGTTGGATAATGTTTCTAGGAAAAGAGGGTGGTTGACAGTGTCAAAGGCATCTGAGAGGTTGAGGAGGATTAAGATGGAATAGAGGCCACTGAATGTGGCAAGATCATCTAATAATAATAATAATGTTGGTATTTGTTAAGCGCTTACTATGTGCAGAACACTGTTCTAAGCGCTGGGGTAAACACAGGGGAATCAGGTTGTCCCACGTGGGGCTCACAGTCTTAATCCCCATTTTACAGATGAGGGAACTGAGGCACAGAGAAGTTAAGTGACTTGCCCACAGTCACACAGCTGACAAGTGGCAGAGCTGGGATTCGAACTCACGAGCCCTGACTCCAAAGCCCATGCTCTTTCCACTGCGCCACGCTGCTTCCCTGTGACCTTTGAAAAGGCAGTTTCTATGGAGTGAAGGGATCAGAAACCAGATTGGGGGGGATCAAGGAGAGAATGGAAGAGGAACTTGAGAAAGCAGGTGTGAACAACTTGCTCAAAGAGTTTGAGTAGGAATGATGGAGAGAGATGCAATGATAATTGGAGGCAGCCGTAGGATCAAGGGAAGGATTTTTTAGCATGGGGAGATGTGGGTTTTTTTGAAAACAGTGAGGAAGAAGCCATTGGAGAGTGAACAGTCTCACAGTCAGGGAGGGAAGAAGGAGGGGGGAAAGTGTTGTGATAAAGTGCGAAGAGATGGGGTCAGATGCACAGGTGGAGAGGAGGTAGGAGGCAGGAGATCTTCTCTTGAGATAGTTGAAGAAGGGGCAGGATAAGGGAGGGACTGGAGAGGAGTAGGGGAGTTTTAGAGTGAGAGTTTCAATTTCATCAACAAAGTAGGTAACCAGGTCATAACTGGCTAGGGATAGGGGAGGCGGAGGGACAGGGAGTTTGAGGAGGAAATTAAACATATGGAACAATAGGCGAGGGCAATCCAAATACAGTAATCCAAATACAGTCCAAGAAATTCAAGAGTATATGGAAAGCAGCATGTTCTAGGGAAAAGACCATAGGATTGGGAATGAGAGTACCTGAATTCTAAGCCCAGCTCTGCCACTTCCCTGTGTGGCTCAGTGGAAAGAGCCTGGGCTTGCAAGTCAGAGGTCATGGGTTCGACTCCCAGCTCTGCCACTTCTCAGCTGTGTGACTGTGGGCAAGTCACTTAACTTCTCTGTGCCTCAGTTACCTCATCTGTAAAATGGAGATTAACTGTGAGCCTCACATGGGACAGCCTGATGACCCTGTATCTCCCCCAGTGCTTAGAACAGGGCTCTCCACATAGTAAGCGCTTAACAAATACCAACATTATTATTGTTATTGTATGATCTTGGACAAGTCCGTATGTTTCAGTTTCCTCAACTGTAAAATGGGAACAAAATACCTGTCTCCCTCCTACGTATACTGTGAGGCCCATGTGTTACAGGGACTCTGTCCAATGTGATTAATTGTATCTACCTTAGTGCTTAGAGCAGCTTAAATACTTGGAAGAGTACAATACAGCAGAGTTAGTAGATATGTTCCTTACCTATAAAGAATTTAAAGTCTAGAGCAAGAGATATGCATTAATATAAATGAACAATAATAATAATAATTATGGTATTTGTTAAGCACTTACTATGTGGCAAACACTGTTCTAAGCACTGATATAGGTTGTCCCACGTGGGGCTCACAGTCTTAATACCCATTTTACAAATGAGGTAACTGAGGCACAGAGAAGTTAAGTGACCTGCCCAAAGTCACACTGCTGACAAGTGGCAGAGCAAGAATTAGGGCCCATAATCTCTGACTCCCAGGCCCATGGTCTTTCCAGTAGGCAATACTGCTTCTCTAACAAATAAATTACAGATATATACATAGTCCTATGGGGCTGAGAATGGGGTGACAATCAAGGAAAAGGGTATAAATTTGAGGGTGGATTATATGACCTCTTTCTTAATTATATTTCTGTTTTTTTTTTCTTTTTGGTCATATCATCTAAATACTTTTTACTTAGCTTTCCTTATTCATAGTTTTTGTAATGCCACAGTAAGTCCCAGGATAGAATGGAAAATGCTAGAGTAAATCCTGGTCTAAGTTTATATACACAAAAAAGATGAATATGAATACAAGTCAAATGAGAGTAACACAGTTAACCAGTGGAAAACAATCAGGTCAATTTTACCACATGAACATCATTCATATTAACATAGAAAAGGGATGCAAGGCAATTAACAATTTCCATATAATCTTGATGAGAGAAAGCATACAATAGGGAAACCATTACTAACGAAGTTATGTTCTAAAAAAGCATTCCTCTAAGGAATTTCCTTTGGAAATAATATTTATGTACAGTTTAGTGGAGGTGAGCATTGAATGCTATCTCAATTGCAAATTTAGCAAACTCTCTAGAGGAAAAGGCACGCAGCCTGTTTGCCTGAACTGTTGTGGGTGTTTTATAATACCAGTGAAAAGCAATATAAAAATAGAGACCACGTGACATCTTTATTTTGCTAGATGGGAAAGTTGCTAATTTTTCTCAAAAGTCAATGAAATGGAAATTTGCATTTTAATTCCAAGTTGGCAGTGACAAAGACCTGAATTAAAATAGCAGGGTTTTTATACATAGCAGTTCCATATTGCCCATCACAGTCCAATCATAGTACGTGGGTGGTGTCTGCAAGATCTGCTGATGCCTGTTCTGCTGGAAGATTAGACTTCATCAAATTTGAAGACTCGTTAAGAGGGCGCACAAGAGTGGCACTATGTGCTGGTTATGCTGACTTCAGGTAATGTAACAATTTTACTCTTCTTAGGCAGTCTTTTGAAAATCAGAGGTGCCCATCAGTAGATGATTAGCTATTTTGAAAGAAAAATTGCCACAAGCAATAATGCACCTGGGATGGTTTATGCAGGTCCTCTGAGATGTAGCTTGTCCTAGTGGAAAGAACCTGGGCCTCGTTCACCCCACACATCCTATCCATTACCAAGACCTGCCGGTTTCACCTTTACAATATCGCCAAGATCCGCCCTTTCCTCCCCACCCAAACGGCTACCTTACTGCTATGGGCTCTCGTTATATCCCGGCTAGACTACTGTGTCAGCCTTCTCTCTGATCTCCCTTCCTCCTCTCTCGCCCCGCTCCAGTCTATTCTTCACTCCGCTGCCCGGCTCATCTTCCTGCAGAAACAATCTGGGCATGTCACTCCCCTTCTTAAACACCTCCAGTGGTTGCCTATCAACCTCCGCTCCGAACAAAAACTCCTCACTCTAGGCTTCAAGGCTCTACATCACCTTGCCCCTTCCTACCTTTCCTCCCTTCTCTCTTTCTACCACCCACCCCGCAGGCTCCGCTCCTCTGCCACCCACCTCCTCACCGGCCCTCGGTCTCGCCTATCCCGCCGTCGACCCCTGGGCCAGGTCCTCCTGCAGTCCTGGAATGCCCTCCCTCCTCACCTCCACCAGGCTAATTCTCTTCCCCTCTTCAAATCCCTACTTAAAACTCACCTCCTCCAAGAGGCCTTCCCAGACTGAGTTCCCCTTCTTCCTCTACTCCCTCTAGCAGCCCCCTTCACCTCTCCACAGCTTAAGCCTCTTTTCCCCCCATTTCCCTCCGCTCCTCCCCCTCTCCCTTCCCATCCCCTCAGCACTGTACTCGTCTGCTCAACTGTATATATTTTCATTACCCTATTTATTTTGTTAATGAAATGTACATCGCCTTGATTCTATTTAGTTGCCATTGTTTTTACGAGATGTTCTTCCCCTCGACTCTATTTATTGCCATTGTTCTTGTCTGTCTGTCTCCCTCGATTAGACTGTAAGCCCGTCAAACGGCAGGGACTGTCTCTATCTGTTGCTGACTTGTTCATTTCAAGCGCTTAGTACAGTGCTCTGCACATCGTAAGCGCTCAATAAATACTATTGAATGAATGAATGAATGGGCCTGGGAGAAGTCAGAGGACATGGTTCTATTCCCAACTCTGCCACTTGCCAGCTACATGACCTGGGGTAAATCACTTTATTTCTCTGGACCTCAGTTCTCTTGTTTGCAAAATGTCATTTCATTACCTGTTCTTCACCTTATTGAGCCTCTTATGGAACCTGATTATATTGTATCTATCCCAATGTAGTACATAGTAAGTGCTTGACACATAGTAAATGCTTATCAAAGGTTTTTTATTATTATTATTATCATTAATTTCAACCAGTGATATCAGCCACTGGACAGTTGACAGAATGTAACAATCCAGTAGATTACTGTGGCTGTGCACTTACACTGATTACAAAAATGGAACAAATTGTAAATTGTGAATTTGATAGATTAAAATTCCTTTTTCAATCTCCAGAATAATCTGGAGATTATTTTGGCAGAATAATCCATAATTTGAAGTCATCCAGAAGGGAAACGCCATATTGGGCATACCTGCTCATTTTAAAAATTCACTTTGGACAGCCACATGTAGTCCTTTTTTGGTCATGTGTGCATAATAACAATAATAATAATTATTATAATAATAGTAGTATTTGTTAAGCACTTACTTTGTGCTAAACACTGCACTAAGTTTTGGGGTAGACACAAGGTAATCAGGTTGGACACAGTCCCTGACCCACATGGGGCTCACAATCCTAATCCCCATTTTACAGATGAGGGAACTGAGGCACCCCCTCTCAGGGTTGCACCTGGAGAGTTTCCAGTACTCTACCAGTCTCAACTATGGGAGGGAGAGTCAAGCAGAATCATACCTATTTCATTCCTGGCTTGGCAGTGGTTAGCAAATGGAAGGCAATCTGCTACAAGTTAAAACTCACTTATACTGGACAGCAGAAGCATGGGAGAGAGTCTAGGGTAGAGATTCAAGTTTACTGCACAGAAGGAGGCAATGGTAAACCATTTCTGTATTTTTACTAAGAAAACTCTATGGATTCACTGCCAGAATGATTGCAGATGGAGGTGGGACATTCTGGGCGAGATGTGTCCATGACATCGCTATGTGTTGAAGATGACTAGACATCTTAAGACAACAACAACAACAACTGAGGCACAGAGAACTTAAGTGACTTGCCCAAGGTGATACAAAAGATAAGTGGCAGAGCCAGAATCAGAACCCAGGTCCTTCTGTCTTCCAGGCTCATATCCACTAGGCCATGTTGCATAGCTAAGTTGGTAAGTGGTCTAAAATAAATGTTATCTGAAAGTAATCTTGAAAGCAAATTAAAATGATCAAAAAGCCTATTGTGGAGAAAGTATTGGTTGACACCAAGGGACTTGGATAGCCCTTTGGGTGAAAGATTCCCAGTGCTGTATGTAACTGTCTTCAGCCCTATGATATTGTCAGCCTTTCACCCCAGATACAAGTGAAAATAGTCTCCGATAGACTTGACCACATAAAGGATTAGTTTTTCCCTGGCACAAAGCTATTTGCTCCAGATTTACTGATGGAAGTACTGAATTTAACAATAAAGCAGGCAATCACCACATCATTCATAACAATTTGTATCTATAGGGATTAGAAAAGAATTACACATCATTGCCCTCTAAAACCCTGATTTCTTATCCTTTCGACTCCCACTAAAGCACCTAAGTTTTGTCTTGAGAAGATTTGTCTATAGAGAAGTGAACTGTGGTAGAATTTCATGTTACTGTGATCTTACTACTTTTACAAGATGTATTACATGACAGATACTAGTACATTTTGAAATGAAATCATCAATAATTAAAACTAAACCATGGTTTTCTTAATAGTTTAACAGCATAACTTGCCTGGGTCTGCATTTTATTATAACTGCTCTCTTTCTGAAACTTGATCCCTGGTTCTGTAGAACCCTATAAGTAGTACTGATTAGTGAAGTACTTATGTGCTTGGTAGTGTTAAGACACCCTGCAAGTCATGAGTTTCAGAAAAACATGCCTATGCTGTAGGCTTATGCCCCATACCCTTCTACATCAGGATATGAATAGATGGTGTAAAAAGACCAGCTTTCCTCTGACATACTTACCTTAAAGAGTACTCTGGATGGAGCACAGGCGTAGGAGTCACTTGTCTGCTCTGTGACCTTGGGTGTCACTTAACTCGTCTGTGCCTTTGTTACATTATCTATAAAATGGGGATTAAGACTGTGAGCCCCATGTGGGATATGGACTGTGTCCAAACTGATTAGCTTGTATCTACCTCAATGCTTAGTACATTGACTGGACTATAGTAAACGCTTAACTAATAACATTTTAAAAAAAAGTCCATGAGTGAGGGAACCTGACCCTTTTTCAATTGTTTTTCTTAAACTCTTACCTTGTACCAGGCAAGCTAATATGTTTGGACACAGTCCATGTCCCATGTGGGGCTCACAGTCTTAGAGAGTGACTATTATGAGTACTTAGAGAAGAAATAACAAGATAGATTCATTCTCTTTATTTGATTAACTCTCCATTGTTTGTTTCCTGAAGGATGACTCCGTTGATAAGGTGTTATCAGAGTCGGTGAGCATGGCTGGTCAGACTGATTCCATCATATAAAGACTGTGTGATGTAAAGGTTGCTCCTTGCTGCACTGTTGGTTTTCATTACCACAGTTCCTTGGGTCTCCTTTGTTTCCCCTTTACCCACAATCGTCTTAAAAACTTTGATAATTATAATAATAATGATAATTCTTGTATTTGTTAAGCACTTACTGTGTACTGGCCACTGTACTAAGCACTCAGGTATATAAAAGCAGATCAGTTTGGACACAGTCCCTGTCCCACATGGGAGTAGAAGTCTTAATCCCCATTTTACAGGTGTTCCAATAAAGTCACCTCCATGTCTCATTGTTGAATGCCAAGCAGGACAGTCTTCTGCCCTGTTAAATATGTCCATGACAAAAATAAGTTCATTGTGGTTTTCCTTCACGATGGCTATTTTTTATTTTATTTAACTTATAATAAACTTATTATTCTGCAAAACTATCTAAGCACTGAAAAAAGGGACAAGGAGAATATTTAAGATCTGATCTTAGGGACAGAAGAGACTCCAATTTGAAAGGGAAAGGAAAATTATGGGAACAAAGGTAAAGAGCTCAGTGGGGTTAATTAGGAAAAGAAGAAAAAAATCCAGTGACAGTACTACGAATGAAAATAGCAAGGAAAGGATATCTCATGTGTGATGACTGGTAGAGAAGGAGAAAAAAGGACAAAACTGCTTCAGGAATTTTTTCACAGCTACATGTCTGCTTCATGTCTCTTCTCCAACAGCCCCTAAAGGTTGGTCAGCATTGTTGGGGTCCATTTCAACCTTATCAAATATAAAACATAATAATAATGATGATGGTGAATGATGGTGATCATAGTGATCAACATCATGATGATGAATCACTCATCCTATCCCAACTGGATTACTGCATTAACCTCCTTTCTGATCTCCCAACCTCGTGTCTCTCCCCAGTTCAGGCCATACGTCACTCTGCTTTCCAAATTATCTTTCTACAGAAATGTTCTGGGCATGTCACCCCACACACCCCTCAAAAATCTCCAATGGTTGCCTATCAACCTCCATATCAAGCAAAAACTCCTCAATATTGGCTTTAAAGCTCTCCATCACCTTGCCACCTCTTACCTCACCTCCCTATCTCCTTCTACATCCCAGCCTGCACACTTTGCTACTTTGGTGCTAACCTCCTCACTGTGCCTCCTTCTTGCCTGTCCCATTATTGACTCCTGGCCTACATCCTACTCTGACCTAGAATGCCTTCCCTCCTCAAATCCACCAATCACACTTTGCACCCTTCAAAGCCCTTCTGAAGGCTTTCCTCCTCCAAGAGGCCTTCCCAGACTATGCCCCTCTTTTCCTTAGCTCCCCCTCCACTCTATGTCATCCTGACTCACTCCCTTTGCTCTACCTCCCCTCCCCCCAGCAGCACTTGTGTATATATGTACATATCTATAATTCTATTTATATTGATGCCTGTTTACTTGTTTTGATTCTGTCTCCCCCCTTCTAGACTGTAAGCCTGGTGTGGGCAGAGATTGTCTATCTTTATTGCTGAATTATCCTTTCCAAGTGCTTAGTACAGTGCTTTGCACACAATAAGCACTCAGTAACTATGATTAAATGAATGAATGATGATCATGATGGTGATGGATTTCTTTCATCGGAATGACATATGAGCATTAGTTCTGAGACAACCACATTTAGAACCTGGGTTAAAGGAATTGAGGTCAGTGTTGGTGGCTTGAGCAGAACCACTTGTCCTCTTCATTCCTGCCAATGCTGGTCCTTTGGGTTTGTGAAATACAACAAGTGAGTAAGTTGTTAGGGGTTTGGTATATTGTTATACGTATACAAGAATTACACATGCAAAACACAGGCAAAATAGCCAAATTGTCCTCAGTATACTTTCCACGCTATGATATAGCTTCATGGATCAGTGGAAAGTTGCCAGAATAACTATTTCAATAGTCACAGCAATCTTTGCTGCCCAAGTTAGCTAGCTAATTTCAGAATTCCTGCTGAGACTGTCCACTGAGTGAAATTCCCTTGGTGGTTCTTTGGTCAGAAATTTTTGCCATGGGTGGAATAGTCTCAGCTGACATTCTTGGACTTCTATTTTACCCCTCCACTGTGGTGAGGTTGGACTTCTAGAGGTTGGACTTTGTGGGGACCTTGTAGGTTGAGACTTTGTGGGAATATTGGAAATAAATGATAATATAACTGATAAAAACAAAAAAAAAATTGGCAGGAAAAGTGAAACTACATTAGTGCTAAAAGGAGTAGTTTGGGATCTTTTCAGCTTAATCCCATTGTTGCTCAAGTACTGTCATCCCTGGAGTGCAAGGAGTGGCAGTCACAGTTCAGCAGAGCCATCCTAAGTGAGCATGGGAGCCATCTCTCATCACTCAACATCCCTTTCCAGAATCCTTAAGCAAGTTTTCTACAACCACTGCCTCCACTTCCTCTTCAACAAATCTCTCCTTGATCCCCTTCAATGTGGCTCTACCCCCTCTACTCCACAGAAACTGCCCTCTCAAAGGTCACCGATGACCTTCTTCTTGCCAAATCCAACAGCTTCTAATCCGTCCTAATCCTTTTTGACTTCTCAGCTGCCTCTGACACTGGGGATGACCCTTCTTCTCTTGAAAACATCATCTAACTTTGGAAACATTAACCTTGGCTAAAATTACACTGACCTCTCTTGGTTCTCCTCCTAACACTTGGACAGTTCCTTCTCTAGTATTTTTTATCATTCCTCCTCTGCTTCCCACCATCTCTAACTGTGGGAGCCCCTTTAGGCTCAGTTGTGGGTCCTCTTCTATTCTCCATCTTATACCCACTCCTTCAGAGAACTCATTCACTCTTACATCTTCAACTAATATCTGTATACTGATGATTCCCAAATCTACTTATGTCCTTCACTGCAGCCTCATATTTTCTCCTGCCTTCAGGACATGCCTACTTGGTTGTCCTACCAATACCCCAAACTTAAACATGTCTAAAGCATAACTTTTCATCTTTCCATCCAAACCCTGTCCTCCCATGATTTTACCACCTCCATAGTTGGTGCCACCATCTTCCCTACCTTGCAAGCCCCTAACCTCGACATTATCATCTACTCATCTCTCTCGATCAACCTACGTATTCATTCTGTCACCAAATCATCTTAGTTCAACCTTCACCACATCACTAAATCCACCCTTTCCTCTCCATCCAGACTGTTACCCCATTAATCCAAGCACTTATCCTATCCTTCTAGACTGTAAGATCTTTTGGGGTAGGGACTGTGTCCACAGATGCTGTTGTATTGTACTCTCCCAAGCATTTAGTACAGTGTTCTGCACATAGCAAGTGCTCAATAAATGCCATTGATTAATTGATTGATTGATTGATCCTGCATTGACTACTACATTACCCTGTCTGCTGATCTCCCTGCTTCCATCTCTACCCACTTCAGTCCATATTTCACCCTGCTGCTCAGATCATTTTTCTAAAAAAAGTTGAAACCATGTTTCCCCATTTCACAAGAACCTCCAGTGGATGCCCATCCAACTCTGTATCAGATAGAAACTCCTGACCTTTGCCTTTAAATGATTCAATCACCTTGCCCCCTTCTATCTTACCTAAGATCCTGGTACAACCCAACCCATTCACTTCACTCCTATAACTCCAACCTACTCACTGTACCTCAATCTCATCTATCTCAGGGCCAACCTCTTGCCCACATCTTCCCTCTGGTCTAAAACCCTCTCCACCTCCATATACAACAGACCATCATCATTCACCTCACTTTCAAAATCCTTATTCAAATTGCATGTTCTCCAAGAGGCCTTCCCAACTCATATATACTCCTTTTCTGTTCTATGTCACCTTTGCTCTTGGATTACCTTTGACAAATATTTTTCAAATTGAAGATATCCTTGTTGTTATCCATAAATCTGAGACCCAATTGTTATAATTTCTCAGTCAAGAAGTGTCCTAGATTAATCATTCTGCCTCTTCCCTGGGAGTTCTCGGGTCCTTTCCTGGTTTATTGCTGACTGTAGAAAGTGTCACTGAAAAAATTTTGGGACACTAGAGGAAGAAGTATGAGTGAGATCCAATCCTAACAAATATCTTATTTCCAAATGAGGGCTCTTCATCAATACCCATACTCTCTTTCCCAAAAGGGGAAAAGAAAAAGCATCATTAAAAACATGGTGCATTATAGAGCAAGTTAGACTGAGAGACTGCTTTCACATGAGCATTTAAAAGGTTCTTTTCATATTCTGAGATTTCTCATAAGGTTCTCCATTCTCTTTCACAGCTGTTCTTTTATCATTTTTACCCTGGCAGAGTAAATGGCCTCTTAGTCAGGAACCATTACAAACCTCCTCTGAATAAAGAGAACACTTCACCTTGGGATTCCTGAGATTATTTCTCTTACTATCTATATTGCAGTGTTACCCGTCTTTTTTTCACTTTCCTCCTTTTCATATTGATTGATTCAAGAGGTGAGTTTTCATTTTTTTTCATTTCTTTCTGTTGACTGATATTTTTTTTTGGTGAAATCATTTTCCATTTTCTTCAGGAAATCATTTTAGTTTGAAAAGCTCTACTCCAGCCACTTGAAGAGCTTCTCTAGTGTTCTTGCAAGGATTGTGGTTTACAGAATATTGCTAGGTTTTTGAAATTTTAAGGTGATGCTTACTTGGGTGCTTAGGATGCCTAAGATTTCCTTTTATGAGTGATAAATTTCAGATGTTGGTTGGGGTAGGTCAGTACTTGATTTCATAATGATAAATACATGAAGAAACAGCTTCATAAGTTTTATTATGCTGAACCACCTCTTTCCATACTACAAACCTTACAACTCACTAGGCTTTTATAAAATTTTGCAGACACAACAAAAAACTGCTGGAAATATCTGTAAATATGGCATTCAAATAATTGCCATGTGAACAGGACCCATATCATCAAATCATTTGCCATTTCATGGGAACTTGTCCTTTCTACATTTTATTATTCATTTATGATAGCTATTATAAGACTTTCAATTTCTATCCTACTCTCCTGAGGAATATTTATGACCATTATAGGGCTCTGATGAGAAGACCCAAAGATAGTTATTGCAGAAATCCTGTGAAATGCTACATTACTGCAGAGATGTACTGGTTGTAAATATCTCAGGTTGTTTCAAAGTCCCTCTTGATGAAGATTAAAAAGGCAGGCCACTTCTGGTGAGGTTCCCTTCTGTCCCCAGAGAGTCAGGTAATTTTTGATGAGAACTCTAGTGTTCATAGATCACTGTAGGCCTGAAAATGAATGCTTTTGGGAAGGGTTGCCAGAAGGAAATAAGGGGAGGTTTCAGAATATATTTGCAAACAGATTTCAGAACATAATTTGTTGCTCTATTAGAAATTTGTTTCATGATGTGAAAACTGCAAGTGAAAAAGAAACAGGAATGCAGAAAGAATTTCAAACAAAAGGAACATTTTAGCTTTGTTTGAGAAATCCCAGACTCCAAACCTCGATAGTTTACCAGAGACATGTTAATTCTTTTCTGTTAGGGCACTGTTTAGCACATTTCTAGCCACAGAATTATATTTGGGGTGGGGTGGGAGGAGTGCTATCTCCAGTAGAAGTAAAAAAAAAGAAAGCACAATTTCTATCCAAATAATTTTCATGTCAAGTGAAAGGTGCTGTTTTATAAAATGATAAATATAGGACTTCAGAGAATTTCCATTCAAGTTAATAATTGTCATGTTATATATGTGTATATATATTTATATATGTGTATATATTAATGATGGTGTGTTTGTTAAGTATTTATTATGTGTTAAGCACTGCTCAAGTGCTGGGGTAGGTACAAGTTAATCACATTAGTTGCAGTCACTGTCCCAAGTTCTAATTAAGAGGGAGAACAGATATTAAATGTTCATTTCACAGATGAGGGAACTGAGGCATAGAAAAGTAAAGTGGCTTCCCTTGTCAAAAAGCAGACAAATGACAGAACCAGGATTGGAACCCATGTCCTCTGACTCAAAGCATCTGCTCTTGCCACTAAGCCATGCTGTTTGTCTAGCCACACTGAGCTGGCTTTAAAACCTACTTCCACTGACTCCCAGGCCTGTGTTTTTGCTACAAAGCCATGCTGCTTCTCAGGGGGGCTTAGTTGAATGATGCAACAAGAGCCTGGAATTTAAGTGTTAAATATATTTACACTCTTCAGCAAACCTGCCAAAGCAGGAGACACTTAGCATCATCCAAAGTCCTGGAGATGGTCACTTCAGAATGCTGAACATAGATAGCTGCATTATAGAGGCACCCACCAATGACATGTCAATGATTCTAAACTTTTCAACCAGGATGTCCAAATTAACAATAATTCCAAAGAAAACTAGGGCAGCTATGAAAGTAATCAAAACTTTATATTGGCAGCTATGTTGAATACAGTCACAAAATAATTCAACCAACAAAAGATCAGGATGCAGAAATCAAATCGAGTAGGCTAGCATATCCTTTGGGAAAAGGTAAAACGAGTGTGGCAGCAATGTGGCATTATGCTCCAAACTCAAAAGTCAGCAGAGCTCCATGACTGTCTAATCGAATAGCCATATACATTATTCCCAACTCCAGTGGTTCCATCAGCATCATTCATGGGATATACATAACATCAAATGGTAAGGTAGGATCACAACCAGTGAAGTTCTATACTAAAAAAAGTCTCCCAGAAATAAAACTGTGGTTATGGGGAAATGCGAGAGGAGAATGGACAATAGTAGGATAACCAAAACGAGAAGCATCCTGGCCTAATAGAAAGTGCATAGGCCTAGGAGTCAGAGGAACTGGATTCTAATCCTGCCTTCACCATTTGTCTGGTATGTAACCTTATGAAAGTCACTTAACTTCTTTGTGCCTCTGTTCTCTCATCTGCAAAATGGGGATTCAATACCTATTCTCCCTCCTATTTAGACTGTGAGCCCATGCAGGACCTGATTATCTTGTACCTACCCCAGAGCTTGTTAGGAATTTAGTAAACCCATAACAAATACAGTGACAACAACAACAAAAAAGCACCCATTATATGATGGACTGAAATTGGGAATTCAAAATCAATGAGGACAGGAAAAACATTCAAGAACAGATTTAAACAATACATCAGCAATATTATATCTCTGCTGAAAACCGGTAGTCAGTTGCTATAGACTAACCAGCACAGAACACTGAAATCACTAAAAGAATGGTTCTCTTATGGTTCATAGGGGATTAAAACTGTGAGCCCTATGTGGGACAGCCTGATTACTTTGTACCCCCCCCCAGTGCTTAGAACAGTGCTTGGCACATAGTAAGTGCTTAACAAATGCCATTATCATTATTATTATTATTATAAAACCAGGGAGTTAAAAAGAAAACAATGACAGGCACTATAAATGCCAAAAGTGACAGGAAGAAACAGACTCTTTGTGTGCACAGTGTGGACAGACCGTAAATCAAATTTTTCAGCCATATATACACTCAGAAGTTAAGCAAGTTGCTTAACTTCTCCATCTCAGTTGACTCATCTATAGATGTGTATCAAAGCCTGATGCCAGATAAACAATTCCTATCCCCCACGTGGGACTCATGGACTACTCTTTCCCCCTTGGACTGTGAGTCCCACGTGGGAGGCAGGGACTGTTTATCTTGAACTATCCCATCTTGGCACATATTATGTGCTTAAGAATACCACCATTATGATTATTAGGCTGCAAACTACAAGTTGTCTAGATTTAGCACACTGCACACACTGGATTTGTCACCTGGTGAGGAGGAATGACTGAGTCAGGGCAGCCCAGGCCTGACATGTATATATGTATGTTGGGATTTGTTAAGCGCTTACTATGTGCCGAGCACTGTTCTAAGCGCTGGGGTAGACACAGGGGAATCAGGATGTGCCACGTGGGGCTCACAGTCTTAATCCCCATTTTACAGATGAGGTAACTGAGGCACAGAGAAGTTAAGTCAGGGCTCATGAGTTCGAATCCCAGCTCTGCCACTTGTCAGCTGTGTGACTGTGGGCAAGTCACTTAACTTCTCTGTGCCTCAGTTCCCTCATCTGTAAAATGGGGATTAAGATTGTGAGCCCGACGAGGGACAACCTGATTCCCCTCTGTTTACCCCAGCGCTTAGAACAGTGCTCGGCACATAGTAAGCGCTTAACAAATACCAACATTATTATTATTATTAAGTGACTTGCCCACAGTCACACAGCTGACAAGTGGCAGAGCTGGGATTCGAACTCATGACCTCTGACTCCAAAGCCCGTGGTCTTTCCACTGAGCTACGCTGCTTCTTCTTGTCCAATCATACTGTCAAGAGGATGCTTCAGAATCTGAATGAGCTTACATAGCATCAAAACAAAGTAAAAGTTGGCCATTATATCACGAAACCTCTCAAACTCAATGTATATTTAAATAGCTTTATTATTTATAATGGACAAGCCACTTCTACTTTAGTAGAAGTAGAATGAGCAAAGTGCAAGTCCTCATTCATGGTGACTCCACTAAGAGACTGTAACTTTCTTTTTCAGTCTCTCCCATTCTGACCTGTGCCACCCTCTTTTCACTGCCATGTGGTTTTTGATATTGTTTTCCCAAGTCCCACTGGTTCCTGTGTTCATTCAATTCAATAGTATTTATTGAGCGCTTACTATGTGCAGAGCACTGTACTAAGCGCTTGGGATGAACAAGTCGGCAACAGATAGAGACAGTCCCTGCCGTTTGACGGGCTTACAGTCTAATCGGGGGAGATGGACAGACAAGAACAATGGCACTAAACAGCGTCAAGGGGAAGAACATCTCTTAAAAACAATGGCAACTAAATAGAATCAAGGCGATGTACAATTCATTAACAAAATAAATAGGGTAACGAAAATATATACAGTTGAGCGGACGAGTTCAGTGCTGTGGGGATGGGAAGGGAGAGGTGGAGGAGCAGAGGGAAAAGGGGAAAATGAGGCTTTAGCTGCGGAGAGGTAAAGGGGGGGTGGCAGAGGGAGTAGAGGGGGAAGAGGAGCTCAGTCTGGGAAGGCCTCTTGGAGGAGGTGATTTTTAAGTAAGGTTTTGAAGAGGGAAAGAGAATCAGTTTGGCGGAGGTGAGGAGGGAGGGCGTTCCAGGACCGCGGGAGGACGTGGCCCAGGGGTCGACGGTGGGATAGGCGAGACCGAGGGACGGTGAGGAGGTGGGCGGCGGAGGAGCGGAGCGTGCGGGGTGGGTGGTAGAAAGAGAGAAGGGAGGAGAGGTAGGAAGGGGCAAGGTGATGGAGAGCCTTGAAGCCTAGAGTGAGGAGTTTTTGTTTGGAGCGGAGGTCGATAGGCAACCACTGGAGTTGTTTAAGAAGGGGAGTGACATGTCCAGATCATTTCTGCAGGAAGATGAGCCGGGCAGCGGAGTGAAGAATAGACCGGAGCGGGGCGAGAGAGGAGGAAGGGAGGTCAGAGAGAAGGCTGACACAGTAGTCTAGCCGGGATATAACGAGAGCCCGTAATAGTAAGGTAGCCGTTTGGGTGGAGAGGAAAGGGCGGTCCCCTACCACTGTACATGGCCCTTAATCATCTCTTCTCATACCTCCAGTCCCCGAATCCTGTGTTCGCGCTTGTGTATTTTACTTTATTACTCACCCAGAGTCAGTTTTTGTTATTTTTTTCACTTTGATTCATCAATCATCATTCAGTGGTATTCACTTTGTGTTTTCAGCGTACAGAGCACTTCTACTAAATGCTTGGTTGAATATAGTAAGATAGATAAAATAATCTCTGCCTTCAAAGAGAAGGAGCAGTGTGACCTAATTGAAAGAGCATAGGCCTGGGACTCAGAAAACCTGAGTTCTAATCCTTGGCCCCGTCAAGTGCCAGCCATGTGACCTTCTCTGTGCCTCAGTTCCTCATCTGTAAAATGGGGGTTGATTGCTCAGTGCAATAACTGGCACAGAATAAGCACTTAAATACCATTAAGAAAAAAGAAAACAGACAAACCTAAAACATGGAGCTAAATTCAAAAAACAGAGCTGGCTGAAAGAAAGGAATAGGAACTATGGTGGGCCCACAGGGATTAGGAAAAAGATAGCCCATAGTATGGAATGAGAGAGATCACAGGATTTTTGGGGAAAAAGTTTGTGAAATGGTGGGAAAATCACACTTGTCACTGTGGATGGCACGACCCTCCTTCCCATCTCATAGGCCCGCAACCTTGGTGTCATCCTTGACTCAGCTCTCTCATTCACCCCACACATCCAATCTGTCACCAACACCTGCCAGTCTCACCTTTACAATATCGCCAAGATCCACCCTTACTTCTCTATACAAATGGCTACTGTGCTGGTATAAGCTCGCATAATATCCCAACTGGATTATTGTGTCAGCCTTCTCTCTAATCTTCTTTCCTCCTGTCTCTCTCTGCTCCAGTCTATTCTTCATTCCGCTGCCTGGATCATCTTTCTGCAGAAACACTCTGGGCATGTCACTCCCTTCCTTAAAAATGTCCAGTGGTTGCCTATCAACCTCCATATGAAACAAAAACTCCTCACTCTTGGCTTCAAGGCTCTCCATCACCTTGCCCCCTCCTACCTCATCTCCCTTCTCTCTTTCTACTGCCCATCCTGTACACTCTGCTCCTCTGCCGCTCACCTCCTCACTGTCCCCCGTTCACGCCTGTCCCGCCGTTGACCCCTGGCCCACGTCCTACACTGTCCTGGAATGCCCTCCCTCCTCACCTCTGCCAAACTCTCATCCCCTCTTCAAAGCCCTAGTGAGAGCTCACCTCCTCCAAGAGGCCTTCCCAGACTGAGCCCCCCTTACCCTCTGCTTCCCCTGCCCTACCCCCCAACCCTGTGCTCCTCCCCCTCCCCCTCCTCTCAACACTGTGCTCATTTATATATATTATTACCCCATTTATTTTGTTAATGAGGTGTACATCCCCTTGATTCTATTTATCTTGATGATGTTGTCTTGTGTTTGTTTAGTTCTGTTTTGCTTTGCTGTCTTCCCCGTTTAGACTGTGAGTCCGTCATTGGCCAGGGATTGTCTCTATTTGTTGCCGAATTGTACATTTCAAGCGCTTATTACAGTGGTCTGCACATAGTAAATGCTCAGTAGATACTATTGAATGAATTAATGAATGAATATGAATCCCCATTGCATTTTTATATAAAGATTTCTCCACTGTTCAGCAAATGTTCCTTTATTTCCACAATACTGTTTTTGCATCTCCTCAATTGGCACATCATCTTGTGCCTCAAATCTTTTCATTCTAAGAAATCCAGATCAAACCCCTTAATATGCCCTGCTTAGGAAATAAAAAGGCATAGTAAGACACATCCACATCTAAAGGAAAGGAGAGTGTCTATGAGTTAAGGGAACTGATTTCGATCACAGCTCTGTCAATGACCAAATGTGTGATCCTCAGACTAGTCACCTACCATTCTAGACCTCAGTTGCCTCATCTATACACTGACTATAATAACTTGCTCTCCCTGTATCACAGAAATGTTAAAATCCAATTACATAATGAATGTGAAAATATTATGAAAAATAATTATAAAGTTCTGTGGTGTTGTCTACTGAATAAAGCACGGGCCTTGGAGCCAGAGAACCTGGTTTCTAATCTTGTCTGTACCACTTGCTGTGTGACTTGGGCAAGTCATTTCACTGCTCAGTGCCTTAGTTTCCTTAGCTGCCAAACATATATATAATGGTAATTTGGTAAAGGCTTACCATGTGTCAAGCACTATTCTAAGTACTGGGGTAGATACAAGCTAGTCATATTGGACACAGTCCCTGTTCCACATGGGGCTTATAGTCTTAATCCCCATTTTATAGATGAAGTAACTGTGGCAACCTTAGAACCTAGGTCCTTCTGACTACCAGGCCTATGCTCTATCCACTAGGTTATACTCAATGTCTGTCTTCCTTCTTGGACTCTGAGGCCATGTGGGTCTGGGACTGTGTCTGATCTGATTAACTTTTCATTCATTCATTCAATCAATCACATTTATTGAGTGCTTACTGTGTGCAGAGCACTCTACTAAGCGCTTGGAGAGTACAATTCAGCAACAAATAGAGACAATCCCTAATCAACAATGGGCTCATAGTCTAGAAGGGGGAGACAGACAACAAAACAAAACAAGTAGACAGGCATCACAACCATCAAAATAAATAGAACCATAGATGAATGCACATCATTAATAAAATAGAGCAATACATATGTACAAATATATACAAGTGCTGTGGGGTTAGAGCAGAGGGAGGGGGTGGGGCAATGGGGAGGGGAGGAGGACCAGAAGGAAAGGGAGGGCTCAGCTTATATATATTTACCCCAGTGTTTAGAACAGTGCTTGGCTCAGTAAGCTTTTAACAAATGCCACTGAAAAAAGATATTGTTCTTTTTAAAGTGACCTTTATACACATGGAGAAACATTCAAACGCATTTGACTCTATCCTACTACTGATTTCACAGTACACTAACAAGAGTTTCTAGAATTCTGGCAATTGAATGCATCAAATACTGTCTTTTTGGGGGTCAAAACTAATGTATTTTCTCTAGAATGGTCATTGTAAGCCTTTTCAAAGACAGATCATGCAGAAGCTTTTCATTTTAGCTCAGAACCAGCAAAATGTTCATTGGTCAAGTATCCTGCAGCTTGGGTCAGCTTTCTTAGCTTAACAGCTACCTCTAAATCAGCTTGCTGCAAGATGAAATAGCTTGGGATCCAATTAATTGAAAAAAAGAAAACTGCAGCAAATGCCTTTGGGAGAGATTAACGAAACTAGATATGCTTTGATTGCAGATTGTTGTAGACGGTTCTTGCCAAATGCAGTTGGCTACACAGGAAGTATAGCATATTGTCCAAGCAGCAGGACCTGTGGAGAATGTGGACATTCCAGTAAAATGGGCAGGAGCAGATGCGATTTCATCTAGATGCACAACTGTGGTTTTATAAAATACAGAGAAGTCAGTATCCTGCCAGGAAGTAGAAACAAGCCAAGGATGTTACAAATTAAATCACTTTACTAGGTGGCAGAAGTCCTTTCCTGAAGCCACTCTATGTGATTCTCAGTAGGATTCCTGGCCACTCATCAAAACTCAGTCACAATTTTCTTGGACTTCATAATTATGTTTGCAAAGAGTATTTGGATTGAATCGCAGTTTTCCTGTTTCTAGGACATATGGCTAAAATCTTTACATACAAGTTTACCTTCTTCCTGCAGTCACCCTTCTTTAACAGTAGCCGTTTGACCTTGCCCAAGATGAATCACCTGAACATAGGGAATTTTTTTAATCTTTGAAATGTAGGATTCACATTTATCAGATTTGAATAAGCCTCTTGCCCTCACATTTAAAGGTATAAAATCCATAAGCACAGATAGTGCCTTGATTGGATGTACTGAGTTTACAGGTAACAGTAGGAAGAGTTAATAAGTGTTATAATTGTCTTACAGTTATAACATGAACTAGCAGCAAGGCACAGCTATCAACCAACTGTGAGACAAGTAAAGAGGTGTAAATTAGATAAACAGATAAAGGCTGATAGGAAAGCAGACAGAGGAAATAAAATCAATGCTATTTATTGAGAGTTTACCAGGTACACAGCTTAGGGTGTACACAAAGCACTGTGCTAATCATTTGGAAGAGTGCAGGGTAATAGAATTAAAAGTCATGACCCCAGCTCTCAAGGAGCTCACAACCTAATGGGAAGGCAGACATTAAAATAAAATATGAATGGAAAAAACAGCAGATTAAATGCTGCTGGGGGGCTGCTGTCTGTGGGTCTGAGGGTAGGTTGAGTATCAAATTTCATAAGTGTTCCAGATGGAGCTGCGTGGGTGACACAGGAGGGAGAGCAATTATTGTGGGCAAATGAGGAATTTGTCATTGGAGAAGATACATTAGTAGAGCTTTGAAGATGGGGAGAGTGGTTGTATGACAGATATGAAATGGGAGGGAGTTCCAAGCTGGAGGGAGAATGTGAGCAAGGGATCAATATAGAGAGAGATGAGATTAATGAGATTAATGTAGTGTGAGCATGCTGGTATTAGAGCACATACGTGTGTGGTCTGGGTTATACCATGAGATTATTGAGGTTAGGTAGGAAGGTGAGAGTTGATTGAGTGCCCTAGAGTGGGTGATAGTTTCTGTTTGATGTTAAAATGGATGGGCAACTACTGGAAGTTTTTGATAAGTGGAGAAACACCTTTTTAGAAGTTATCCAGGAAGCAAGAGTGAAGAGTGGTCTGGAAGGGGGAGAATCTGGAGGAAGGGAGATCAGCAAGGAGGCTGATTCAGTAGTTGTGGTGGTATATAAGTGCTTGGACCAGCATCATAGCAACTGGGCAGGGAATGTATCTGCTAATTCTGTTGCATGGTATCTCCCAAGTGCTTAGGACAGTGCTGTGCACATAGTAAGTGATCAATAAATACCATTAACTGATTGATTGAGAAAAAGGGGAAGATAGAGATATTGTGAAGGAGCAACCAATAGCATTTAGTGACAGCGACAGGCTGAGTATGCGGGTAGAATGAGAGTAATGAAATACATATCAATATTAATTCATTCATCATTTAGTCATATTAATCAAGAGTTTACTGTGTACAGAGCACTGTAGTAAGCACTTGAGAAAGTGGTGATTTGTGTGTGTGAATGTATATTTAGATGTACTTGAGAGAGAAAGAGGAGAGAGGGAATCCATGAAGCCATGTCCCAAACCTATAGCCAACTGTTGCATGAGATCATTTTCAAGCTAATCACTGTTTGGATAGTGTTGATGCCTCCCTTTCTCTTTTTCCCGCTTCCTCACTGCCCCAAACCACTACACACCATCATCTTTTGGACTACTTCATTATATCATTTGGAACCTTAGTTTGAACTTGATAAATTTTTGAATATTAATATAGTTAAGGCACTTGATTCGTCACCTGAACTGTCATTTAGTGATAATCCCTTTGAAATAAATAGGTGGACTGGGTTTACCAGCAGATTTTTTTTAGCAACAAATTAATCTCTTTCCCAAATGCTTATCTTCTTCCAGCCATAGAAGTCATGACTATGCAGTTACACAGCATTCTCTAAATAAAACTTCAGACAAGGCTACCACCAATTATATTGGCTCTACAGACTTGCCTAATGGCTTTTACTACTCATTAGGGACTTCACAATTTTAAACAGATGCTTTTGATTTGTCATCAGCCTCAAAATGTTCCCAACAATAATGATTCCTGTGTTAGGCAATGTCCCCGGGGTGACAATAAGTTTGGAGGATGGCATGCAATTGGTTTCTCTTAGGCTGGCTGGGCTACATGCTGCAATATTTCAGGCTCACAGCCTCATATTAAATGAAATCAAAAGACAGTTTGCCCAGCTGCAAAATGATTTTCTGGGGACATCTGATTTCAGCAGCTGGTGCTCAACCCCCTCAATTTGATACCTAAAGTATTCATGGTCTATATTGGCTAGGTACAAGATTCTAGTTATGTGGAATAAAGTAGTACTATGAACTACTGTGTATTATGTACTATGTATAGCACTTAGTACTATGCTCTGTACTCAGTCAGTACTCAATAATATGATTGATTGATTGACTGACATGAAGAATTGTCATTTGAAGCCTTGGGTTCCAAGGTGCAGTGAGTGGTGCTTAGGAGTTGAGATGCAGGGACAGCGGGAAACTGAGATGAGTCTGAAAAATTGAAGTTCATAGCACGATTTCATGAAATTGACAGTCGATAAATGTTGTAAAGAAATGAGTTCGTAATTTTGAATTGTGTTCCAATTGGTATGCAGTCAGTACACATCACTTTTAAACATGCTTCCATTATTTTCTTTTCAGAGTTTTATATTTATGTGTGTGTTTGTTCTGTGAAGAATAAAGGACATAAAAGAGACAAACTACATATATAGTTTGGGGGGGGGCGGTAAGAAAGCAGTGTGGCTCTGTGGAAAGAGCCTGGGCTCTGCCACTTGTCAGCTGTGTGACTGTGGGCAAGTCACTTAACTTCTCTGTGCCTCATTTACCTCATCTGTAAAAATGAGGATTAACTGTGAGCCTCATGTGGGACAATCTAAATACCCTGTATCTACCCCAGCACTTAGAACAGTGCTCTGCACATAGTAAGCGCTTAACAAAAACCAACACTAAGATATACGTATAAATACATATATATATATATTTATATATTAATACACAGAAAGAACCATGCCTTGGAATCTAAGTCACTAATATTATTATCCATGTGGTTGAGTACTACTAGAAAGTCTGATCCAAATTTCATGCAATATCTTCAATTTTCAGCTGTAGCACCTACTCTGTTCTTGTTTCTGTTGTCTACTTCACAATTAGTAAAGTGGCTTTGTTCAAAAGAAGAGCTTCTTTCTGTTGTAGGTCTCTCTCACTGTCACTGTTTTTACTGCACCAGTCAGGGTGGATGCAGTCCATGTCCCATAAGGGGCTAACAGTCTTAATGCTGTTAATGGATGCTTAGTCCAATAGCATCTCGCCTCACCTTGCCGCCCTGTCCTCTCTTCCCACTCTCGACGATCAGGTCTCCGCTCTCAACTCCACCCTCTCTACTCATCTCGACTCTCTCGCCCCCCTTTCCCTCCGCCGCTCTTGCTCCACTAACCCACAGCCCTGGATCACCTCCTCCGTCCGCCTCCTACGCTCCTATGCTCGAGCTGCTGAGCGCTGCTGGCGAAAGTCCAAGCACCAAGCCGACCTCACACACTTCAAATTTATCCTTTCCTGCCTTAACTCTGCCCTCTCCTCCGCCAGGCAAAGCTTCTTCTCCTCCCTCATCGACACCCATGCCCGTCACCCCCGCCGATTGTTCCGGACCTTTAACTCTCTCCTTAGGCCCCCTGTTCCTCCCCCTCCCCCATCTCTCACCCCTAATGATCTGGCCACCTATTTCCTCACGAAAATCAACACGATCAGGTCTGAGCTCCCCAAAGTCACCCCTCCGCCTCTCCCCTCCCCCCCAACAACCCCCTCCCCTACTTTCCCATCCTTCCCTGCAGTAT
The DNA here is from genome assembly GCF_004115215.2 of Ornithorhynchus anatinus. Taxonomy (NCBI): domain Eukaryota; kingdom Metazoa; phylum Chordata; class Mammalia; order Monotremata; family Ornithorhynchidae; genus Ornithorhynchus; species Ornithorhynchus anatinus. The sequence goes on from NC_041729.1 coordinate 117,740,601, forward strand.
CCTCAGAGGAGATCTCCTCCCTCCTCGCAAGCGCCACCCCCTCCACCTGCGCCTCGGACCCCATTCCCTCTCACCTTCTTAAAACCATCGCCCCTGCCCTCCTCCCTTCCTTAACTTCTATTTTTAACCACTCAATCTCCAAGGGCTCCTTCCCCTCTGCCTTCAAACACGCCCACGTCTCCCCCATCCTAAAAAAACCCGCTCTTGACCCCACTTCCCCCTCCAGTTATCGTCCTATCTCCCTACTACCCTTCCTTTCCAAAATCTTAGAACGAGTCGTCTACAATCGATGCCTAGAATTCCTTAACTCCCATTCTCTCCTAGACCCCCTCCAATCTGGCTTCCGTCCCCTCCACTCTACCGAGACTGCTCTCTCTAAGGTCACCCATGACCTCCTTCTTGCCAAATCCAATGGCTCCTACTCCATTCTGATCCTCCTTGACCTCTCTGCTGCCTTTGACACTGTCGACCATCCCCTCCTCCTCCATACCTTATCTCACCTTGGCTTCACGGACTCTGTCCTCTCCTGGTTCTCCTCTTACCTCTCTGGCCGATCATTCTCGGTCTCCTACGCTGGAGCCTCCTCCCCCTCCCATCCTTTAACTGTTGGAGTTCCTCAAGGGTCAGTTCTTGGCCCTCTTCTGTTCTCCATTTACACTCACTCCCTCGGTGAACTCATCCTCTCTCACGGCTTTGACTACCATCTCTACGCAGATGACACGCAGATCTACATCTCCGCCCCTGTCCTCTCCCCCTCCCTTCAGGCTCGCATCTCCTCCTGCCTCCGGGACGTCTCCACCTGGATGTCGGCCCGCCACCTAAAACTCAACATGAGCAAGATTGAGCTCCTCATCTTCCCTCCCAAGCCCGGTCCGCTCCCAGACTTCTCCATCACCGTGGATGGCACGACCATCCTTCCCGTCCTGCAGGCTCGCAATCTCGGTGTCATCCTTGACTCGTCCCTCTCGTTCATCCCACACATCCTATCCGTTACCAAGACCTGCCGGTTTCACCTCTACAATATCGCCAAGATCCGCCCTTTCCTCTCCACCCAAACGGCTACCTTACTATTACGGGCTCTCGTTATATCCCGGCTAGACTACTGTGTCAGCCTTCTCTCTGACCTCCCTTCCTCCTCTCTCGCCCCGCTCCGGTCTATTCTTCACTCCGCTGCCCGGCTCATCTTCCTGCAGAAACGATCTGGGCATGTCACTCCCCTTCTTAAACAACTCCAGTGGTTGCCTATCGACCTCCGCTCCAAACAAAAACTCCTCACTCTAGGCTTCAAGGCTCTCCATCACCTTGCCCCTTCCTACCTCTCCTCCCTTCTCTCTTTCTACCGCCCACCCCGCACGCTCCACTCCTCTGCCGCCCACCTCCTCGCCGTCCCTCGGTCTCGCCTATCCCGCCGTCGACCCCTGGGTCACGTCCTCCCGCGGTCCTGGAACGCCCTCCCTCCTCACCTCCGCCAAACTGATTCTCTTTCCCTCTTCAAAACCTTACTTAAAAATCACCTCCTCCAAGAGGCGTTCCCAGACTGAGCTCCTCTTCCCCCTCTACTCCCTCTGCCATCCCCCCTTTACGTCTCCGCAGCTAAAGCCTCATTTTCCCCTTTTCCTTCTGCTCCTCCACCTCTCCCTTCCCATCCCCACAGCACTGTACTCGTCCGCTCAACTGTATATATTTTCGTTACCCTATTTATTTTGTTAATGAATTGTACATCGCCTTGATTCTATTTAGTTGCCATTGTTTTTATGAGATGTTCTTCCCCTTGACGCTGTTTAGTGCCATTGTTCTTGTCTGTCCGTCTCCCCCGATTAGACTGTAAGCCCGTCAAACGGCAGGGACTGTCTCTATCTGTTGCCGACTTGTTCATCCCAAGCGCTTAGTACAGTGCTCTGCACATAGTAAGCGCTCAATAAATACTATTGAATGCTCACTTTATAGAACTGAGGCACAGAGAAGTGAAGTGATTTGCCCAAGGTCACAGAGCAGCAAAAAAGTGGTGAAGTTGGCATTTGAACCCAGGTACTTCCTTGTTTTCAATCTACAGACATAAAAAACAAAGCAAAACAGAGCTCCTTAAAGTTTCCTCTGTTTGTATTGGCCATAAATCTCAACTTTAGGTACAAAAGATGCTTTAGCAACATCATCATTACTGTGATCATCACTATTTATTGGACAATGTCTCTCTGTAATGTAGTTTTTTAAGTGCTAGGAAGCATACAATGAAAACAGAAGACACTACCCAGTCTTAATGGAGCTTACAATATTGTTCATTCATTCATTCAATCATATTTATTGAGTGCTTATTGAGTGCAGAACACTGTACTAGTCACTTGGAAAGTACAACTCAGAAACAAATAGGGACAATCCCTATCCAACAACGGGCTCATAGTCTAGAAGGCCTGGCCTCTACTTCTTTCCACCCACTAACTCTAGTTGCCCCTCAAGACTCCTATGGCTTCAACTACTCTATGTAGATGACTCCCAGATCCATCTCATTATCCCTGACCTCACTCCTTCTGGGCAATTTCCCATATCTCCTGATTCCACGACAGTTGAACCATGTCCCACTGACACCTTAGCTCAACATGTCCAAAATTGTTTCTCCTTATCTTCTCCCCCAAATCCTCCTTTCTCCCCTACCTTTTCCCATCACTGTGAACAAAACCACCATAATCATTGTCTCTGAAACCCATTATCCTTGCTTCTTCCTTGTTTTTCAAACACCATATTCAGGTCTGTCACCAAAACTATCCTCTATATTATTTGCAGGTTCCATCTCTTCCCCTCCTCCCCAGTGGCCACCCTTCTTGTCCTATCATTTGTCATAACCTGGCTTGACTACTGCATTAGCCTTCTCACTGGTCCCCCTGCTTCTGGTCTTTCCCTTCTCTAGTCCATACTTAGGCCTCTTGGAGAAGATTTAATTTTAATAAGCCTTTGAAAATAGATGAGTAGTGATCTGTTATATATGGAGGGAGAAGGACTTCCAGGCTAGAGGGAGGATGTGGGCAAGAGGTCAGTACTGAGATAGAAAAGACTGAGGAAGATTGGCATTAGAGGAATTGAGTGAGTGGACTGGAACATAATAGGAAATCATAAAGGTGAGATAGGAGAGTTCAACTATCATGGAATCAGGAGATATAGGAAACTGCCCAGAGGAGTGAGGTCAGGGATATTGAGATGGATCTGGGAGTCATCTACATAGAGGAGTAGTAGAAGCCATAGGAGTCTTGAGGGGCAGCTGGAGTCAGTGGGTGTAAAGAAGTAGAGGCCAAGCCTTCTAGACTGTAAGCCCGTTGTTGGGATTGTCCCTATTTTTTGCTGAGTTGTACTTTCCAAGCACTTAGTACAGTGCTCTGCACTCAGTAAGTGCTCAATAAACACGATTGAATGAATGAATGAATGATTTAGTGCTTGAAATCCAATGGTAAGGAGTTCCTGTTTGATGCAGAGATGGATGGGCAACCACTGGAGATTCTCGAAAAATGGGGGAACATGGATCAAGTTTTGTTTTTTTTTAAAGTGAAATGATTTGGACTGCAGAATGTAGTATGGACTGTAATAGAGAAAGGCAAGAAACAGGAGGTCAGAAGGGTGACTGATGCAGTAGTCAAGGTGGGATAGAATAAGTGCTTAGATAAGTGTAATAGTACTTTGGATGTAGAGAATAGTTGGATTTTAGCGATGTTGTGAAAGTAGAACTGATAGGGTTTGGTAATGCTGAATATGTGGGTTGAATGAGACAGATGAGTCAAGGATAACACCAAGATTATGACCTTAGGAGACAGGGAGGATGGTGGTGCTATCTACAGTGATAGGAAAGTCAGGGGAAAGACAAGGTTTGGGTGGGAAGATAAAGAGTTCTGCTTTGGAAATGTTTTGTTTGAGGTGTAAACGGGTCATCCAAGTAGAGATGTCCTGAAGGTAGGAGAAAATACTAAACTATAGAGAAGGACAAAGGTCAAGGCTGGAGAGGTTCATTTGGGAATCACCTATATAAAGATGCTAGTTGAAGGTATGGGAGCAAATTATTTGCCAACAGTACATATAGTAAAAAGAAGGGACCCCATAAATGAGACCTGAGGGACTCCCACAGTTAACGAGTAAGAGAAATAACTGTGAAATCAACTGAGAAGAAATAATCAGAAAAATAGAAGAATCAGAAGAGGACAGTGAGTAACGCCATGTTCAGATAACGTTTCCAGGAAGAGGGGTTGGTCCACAGTGTCAAAGGCAGCTGAGCAGTCAAGGAGGATTAAGATGGTGTAGAGGCCATTGGATTTGGCAAAATGGAAATCATAGGTGAACTTTGAGAGGGCAGTTTCTTTGGAGACTGTTAGCTCACTGTGAGCAGGAAACATGTCTACAAACTCTGTTATACTGTATGCCCCTAAGTAGTTAGTAAGTGCTCTGCACCGAGTAACCACTCAATAAAATGAGTGATTGATTGATTGGACGGATTGGAAGCAAAATTGGAGGAGTGTCAAGGAAAGTATTATTTGAGAGGAAGTGGAGGCAGTGTGGGTAGACAACTCACATTAGGAGTTTGGAGAGGGATGAATGGTAGGAGGGATATGGAGAAATGGGTCATATTATCAACAAAAACTGTAGTAAGCACTTGGCAAAATTAGCTTGAATTAGTATCAATCAATCAATTGTATTTATTGAGCACTTAACGTGTGCAGAGTACTATAATAAGAGCCTGGGAGAATACAATATAATGGAGTTGGTAGACATACTCCCTTCTCCCAAAGAGCTTACAGTTTATAGGGGGAAATAGACATTAATATAAATGAATGAAGTAATGATAATTTCATAGGTGCTGAGGGGCTGAAGTGGATGGCAACCACTAGAGGTTCTTGAGGAGTGGGCAAACATGGACTCCACTGTTTTAGAAAAATGAACTGGATGGCAGTGTGAATTAGAACTGAAGTGGAGAGAGACAGCAAGGAAGGAGGTTCACAAGAAGACTTTTGGGATAGGATAAGTGCTTGGATTAAAGTGGTAGCAGTTTGGATGGAGAGGAATCAGTGGGTTTTAGTGATGTTGTGAAGGTTGAACCAGCAGGATTTGGTGACATATTGGTTATGTGGATTGAGTGACAGAGATGAGTCAAATATAATGCCAAGACTGTGAGCTTGTGAGAAAAGGAGGATGATTCCATCTACAGTGATGGGAAAGTCAAGGGAAGGGCAGGGTTTGGGTGGGGAAAATAAGGTGTTCTGTGTTTCAGCAGTTGTGTAACTAGCAAACATCATCCGTGCCTTCAAGGAATTTACCTTATAGTGGGGAAGTAGACATTAAAATAAAGTATGGCTAAAAGAAGAAATAGAATAAGAAAAAGTAGAGAAACAGCATAGCAACAGCATAGTGTAGTGGATAGAGCTTAGGTCTGGGAGTAAGAAGGTTTTGGGTTCTAATCCTGGCTCCACATGTCTGCTGTGTGACCTTGGGCAAGTCACTTTACTTCTCTGGGGCTCAGTTATGTCATCTATATAATGGGGATTGAGACTGTGAGCCTCACAAGGGCCTGGACTGTGTTCAACCTGGTTTGTTTGTATCCATCCCAGCACTTATTACAGTGCCTGGCACAGAATAAGTTCTTAACAAATTCCATTATTAGTATTATTAGTATTATTTTAAGGACATGGTGTAGGGATGGGGGTCAAACGAGTAACAAAGTCCTTAAGAAATATGGACCTAAAATCATAAGCAATGCAGAAGGGAAGGAAAATAGGATATGGAGGTGAGAGGCTAGTCACAGAGGCTTCTTAGAGGAGGTATTAATGAAAATGGGGAGTACAGTTATCGTTAGAGAAAGGAATTTCAAGCAGGAGGGAGGATATGAACAACCTTGATCAAATTGACCAGCATAGCCCTATCCCATAACTCCTCAAACAAAACTCCTCACCATAGGCTTTAAAGCACTCAGTCACCTTGCCCCCTCCTACCTCACTTTACTACTCTCCTACTACAACCCAGCCCTCAAACTTCACTCTTCTAATGCTGACCTTATGACTGTTCCTCAATCTCATATACCTAGCTGCTGACCCACATCCTCCCTCTGGCCTGAAATGCCCTCCCTCCTCAATTCCAACAGACATATACTCTCCCAGCCTTCAAAGCCTTATTGAAGGGACAACTCCTCCAAGAGCCCTTCCTAAGCTCCCCTTTCCTCTTCTCCTACTGCCTTCTGCAATTTCCTGATTTACTCCCTTTATTTAGCCTCCCCTCCCAGCCCCAAAACACCTATGTACATATCTGTAATTTATGAATTTATACTAATGTCTGTCTCCCCTCTAGACTGTAAGTTCGTTGTGGGCAGGAGATGTGTCTGTTTACTCTAATATTGTACTCTCCCAAATGCTTAGTACAGTGCTCTGCACACAGTAAGTTCTCAATAAAATATGATTGAATGAATGAATGAATGAGCACCTAAGATATGGAAAAGCGGTATAGAAATTTTCACATTTGCTCTGTTCACTGCTCTTTTGGTAATACTACAAACACAATTTCCTCTATGCTGGATTTTCAAGGGACTTTTTTTTAGGAAAGGGGAGATATGGACATGTTTGAAAGCAGTGGGGAAGAAGCCATTAGAGAGCAAATAGTTGAAGATGGCTGTTAGGGAGGGAGGAAAGGAGGAAGCAAGTGTTTTGATAAGCTGTGAAGGAATGGGGTCAGATGCACAGGTGGAGGGGGTGACTTTTGAGAGGAGGCAGGAGATCTCCTTTAGAGATATTTCTGAGCAGAATGGAAGAGTTGAAGAGGGGGCTAAAAGCAGGAGGAACTGAAGAGGGGCAGGGGTGGTTTTAGGGACATCACACCTAATGGTGTAAATTTTCTAACCATTCATATTTTTTGAGCACTTACTGTGTGCAAAGCACTGAACAGTGGCCAGGTCAATGGGGGCAACAGATGGGGGAGGCAGGTGGACAGTGGACCTGAGGAGGGAGTTTAATGTCTGGAACAACTGGCAAGGGCGATATGCATGGGTATCAATAAGGGTGGAGAAATAGTTTTCCCGAGCAGAAGAGAGGGCAGAGTTAAAGTATGCAAGGATAAATTGCAAAGGATAAGTGGACAAAATTGACCAGATATTTAGATTTCTGCCAGCAGGGCTCTGTGGTGCAAGCACGAGAGTGAAGGAGGCAGACTCTGCAGGTGATTCAGGGCTGTGGGTTAGTGGTATGAGATCAATGAAGAGATAGGGATAAAGTGAGTTTAGTTCAGTAGAGAGGGTGATGTTGAGAAAATATGTTTGATCATAAGGAAGGGTAGTTTGGGTATGAGGCTAAATGGGGCATGATAAGTTTAGAAAATTGAGTAGGGTCTGAAAATCTGAAAAATGTGAGGTGTTAGCACAGATTTATGGAGAGGAGGCATGTGGGAGAGGATACAAGTGAGGAGGTTGAGGGATTTCAGAATTGGTGAGGGAAGAGATGCATTTGTCTATATATTCATTCATTCATTCATTCAATCAATGAATCAATCATATTTATTGAGTGCTTACTGTATACAGAGCACTGTACTAAGTGCTTGGGAAGTACAAGCACAAATAGAAACAATCCCTGCCCACAATGGGCTCACAGTCTAGAATGGGGGAGACAGACATCAAAACACATAAAAGACATCAGTAACATCATTATAAGTGAATAGAATTATAGATATATACACATCATTAATAAAAATAGAATTATAATTACAATTATGTATACACAAGTGCTGTGGGGCAGGGAAGAGGGTAGAGCAAAGGGAGCGAGTTGGGGTAATGGGGAGGGGAACAGAAGAAAAGGAGGGCTTAGTCTGGGAAGGCCTGCTGGAGGAAGTGAGCTTTCAGTAGGGCTTTGAAGCAGGAAAGTATGCTAGTTTGGCAGATTTGAGGAGGAAAGGCATTCCAGGCCAGGGGTAGGACGTGGGCCAGGGGTTGACGGCGGGACAGGTGAAAACGAGGCACAGTAAGAAAGTTATCGCCAAAGAAGTGGAGTATGCAGGCTGGGATGTAGATAGAGAGAAGGGAAGTGAGGTAAGGAGCAAAGTGATGGAGAGCTTTGAAGCCAATAGTGAGGAGATCTTGCACCTTGAACAGTTTGATAGTCATCCTAACCCCACAGCACTTATGTACATAGTCTTATACTCTACTATTCCCCTCTCTGCAAATTATTTTGATGTCTGCATCCTGCAAGCTCTTTGTGAGCAGGGCTCATGCCTATCAACTCTATTGTATCGTACTTTACCAAGCACTTAGTGCAGAAGTGAACTCTAAACAGAGTAAGTGCTCAATAAATTCTCTTGATGGACTGACTGATTGTTTGACTACCCTCAGCACCACCAAGGAGACCCCATCCTGTCCTGCTTTCCCATCCCCCAAAGCTGACAGAACAACACCTGCAACATCAGGTCTGCAGCAGTGACTCCTGAGGCTATGGTTTACCATAGACTCTGAATCACAAGAAGCCTTAAATACTGCTGTTCTGGCCATAGCTCCCTATTGACATGAGCTTTTATTATGTGTTGTGTATTTTAATGTTTTTTTTGTTTCGTTGGTCCCAGTGTATCTTTCTCCTGTCCTCTCTTTCATCTATTCATAGATGTGAGCCCCTTGAGGCACATAATCAGTTTTCAATTCCCACCTGTGTTCTATTTACCCCTGCTTAGTACAATGTTTTGCACTCAGGAAGCCTTAATGAATCCATTACTACTTCTACTACAGACAATACCACTACTTCCCAGGGCAATCCTAAAACTTTTCTGGACCAACAGGGCATGCCAGATTCAGGGAAATCTCTCCCAGTCCTGCACACAGTCATGTAGAGGGGAGGGTCAACCCCTTCCCCTATATCGATCCCGATAAACCTGCAGATGGCACTTGTTTGAAATTGCCATTTTCCTTCTAACGTACAGGTATGAGAAGACTTAGCATGCCTAAGAAGAGACTAGATTAAAAATGAAGTGTTAGGTAAGTTAAAACTGCAAGAGAGAAAAAAGTGATTTCCCAGTTAAAGTCCCTCAATTCTGAAAGCATTAGAAATGCAACTGTAAATGTTAGGAGGATATCTTTTGCAAGCAACACAATTGTTTGATATCATTACATTCCGATTTTAAAATAACCACTATTAATATTTAATGATACTAACTGTAACAATAATACTGCATTTTGTTTTGTTTTGTTAACATGATGCTGTTATTTCACCATTTCCTGACAAGCAAGAAACCTGAAAGGAAAAATGAGTATTACTCCAGTGGAGTTCATATGGAGTTCACTATGAGATACCACATCCTTCTGAAGATACAGGGCTGGCACTTGAAGCCACTTGGGAACCTCTGCTATGCAAGCTGATATGAAAAAGTTTATAACCATTTTCTTTTTCATGCCCTGCCCCTAGCCATTCTATTTGTCGAGGCCTGTGATCAGATTACAGAAAGATTACTTTAACCTACATTTAATCTAAACTAAACAGGTAACAGAAGTCATGTTTTGAAATTCAATTTCACTGCCTTTCAAGAACCGGTTAAGAAGCAGGATGGTTTTTTTTTGGAATATTAAGTGTTGCTGAACAACACAAACTTGTTTCCATTGGAGTTTATATTATTAGAAGTAAATCGAACTTGTCTCTTCATTTCTAGGGAATACTTGATATGACATTTTCTCTACAGATAATAATATGTTGGGCAAGATGTCAGGATGCCATTATGGGATAATAATAATAATAATCTTGGTATTTGTTAAGCGCTTACTATGTGCAGAGCACTGTTCTAAGCGCTGGGGCAGATACAAGGTAATCAGGTTGACCCACGTGAGGCTCACAGTCTTAGTTCCTATTTTACAGATGAGGTAACTGAGGCACAGAGAAGGTAATGACTTGCCCACAGTCATACAGCTGACAAGTGGCAGAGCCGGAATTTGAACCAAGAACCTCTGACTCCTAGGCCTGGGCTATTTTCATTAAGCCACGCTGCTAAGATCCCCAGGGCAACATACTTCTATGGAGGATTTCAAATAAGACTTAGGTATTTTTCAACCTTATCACACTTAGTCTTTATTAATAAAATTCTGACTAAAAACCATTCTTTTCCATTAATGTTTTCATTGGTCTTTAAAGCTAGTAATATTATAATATTTTGACATCTCATCTTTATGAAGTATTTACAGTTGAGCCTATTTGGTCCATTCTTTATTAGTTTCAACCTTCATTAGCATTTAGGTGGTTTCACCCTTCTTCCCTTATGAAGCAATGGATAAAAGACTTGATGATGGCAAAGGGTTTTTTTTTCAATAATAATAATAATAATAATAATGATGTTGGTATTTGTTAAGCGCTTACTATGTGCAGAGCACTGTTCTAAGCGCTGGGGTAGACACAGGGGGATCAGGTTGTCCCACGTGGGCTCACAGTCTTAATCCCCATTTTACAGATTAGGGAACTGAGGCACAGAGAAGTTAAGTGACTTGCCCACAGTCACACAGCTGACAAGTGGCAGAGCTGGGATTCGATGTGCATGAGCCACTTTACTTGTATAGATGACATATATCACCTTTAATTTGATTTGCACATCATTTAGCCATTACATAAAGCACTCTTTACTCTGTATTAAGGACTGGAAAATGCTTTATGCTCCTTTAAGGAACCAAAAATTTCACTTAAGGTTAAAAAGCTCTTATATCTTCCACAAAACATCCAAAAATTCAAAGTATCTTTTAAATGCTAATGTAATATAATCTCCAGGAAAAATAAATAAAAAAACTTTACTTCTTTTTTAAAAAAGACATATGTAACAATTCAATAGGTGTGTGAGATTTTGATTTTAAAATGAACAATCTACTCCATTTCAGATCTGAAAAAATCTAGTTTCTTTCCATAGAGGAAGTAACTAGAGCAAAATGTTAATAAAAATTAATTAATTACACAAAGAAATGTATCTTTCCAGTTCAATTCCATTTCCTTTGTTTCACAGGAAGAAGGGTAATTAATCTTTCCCTTTAAAAAGTACACAAAAGCTCTTTTTAGTGTGGGGAGGGACTGTTGTCATTTAAATTTTTAATTAGGCTCCTTGTATTTACTTTCTCACCTCCATGATTTTTCTGTTTAGTTTGTGGCAGCCAGTACAAGCTATTTCTTGAGAGTGTAGAAAATTAACATTGTTATGTGGGTCCACTGACAGAAGAAGCACTCATGCAAAGCAAGATGAATGAGATGTCAGCTGTCCCTATCATGGGATCTCCATTTAGTGACCCAGATGAGAACTGATATAACTTGTCATAGAGGCAAGACAGGTCCAGATATGGCTTTAAATGGGGCTCCAAATCTCATATAGTTTTGAAGTTACTGCTAGAGCACAAAATTTGTCATAAAAGACTTGTCAGTTCAGGGTTCATTAAGGTAAAGGATGATAGTGCTTTATCTGGACACTATTGAGTCCTCCAGTGGCAGGCCTGATCTCTAGTTACAGTAGTGTCATTTTGTTTGTTTTTTTAAGTTCCCTACCAATGCTTTTCAGTAGTTTTTCTGCAGTTTTCAATCTCAGCAAAAAAAAAGTGCTTCTGCAGATGTACATGTGTTTATTTTCCTCATTTGTCTTTTCTGCACATTCGTTTAAATTTGGAGGTGTTTATGATTTCAATTATCTGTCTCTTTAGATTGGAGGTGAGGTTCGAAATCTCAGGAGGCTGAATTGAAATTCTTAAGGTTTTTAATCACTTGCATTGTGAACTGTAACACTAGAAATTTTATGACTGTTTCAGAATTTTCTTTTATTTGGATAGAGAAATAAAGGTGCCCATGACCACAAGATTCTTGTTTAATTCCAAGCAACATCTTATAAATCTTAAGAGACCTAGTTCTCAAGTATTCATTCATTCAATAGTATTTATTGAGCGCTTACTATGTGCAGAGCACTGTACTAAGCGCTTGGGATGAACAAGTCGGCAACAGATAGAGACAGTCCCTGCCGTTTGACGGGCTTACAGTCTAATCGGGGGAGACGGACAAGAACAATGGCACTAAACAGCGTCAAGGGGAAGAACATCTCGTAAAAACAATGGCAACTAAATAGAATCAAGGCGATGTACAATTCATTAACAAAATAAATAGGGTAATGAAAATATATACAGTTGAGCGGACGAGTACAGTGCTGTGGGGATGGGAAGGGAGAGGTGGAGGAGCAGAGGGAAAAGGGGAAAATGAGGCTTTAGCTGCGGAGAGGTAAAGGGGGGATGGCAGAGGGAGTAGAGGGGGAAAAGGAGCTCAGTCTGGGAAGGCCTCTTGGAGGAGGTGATTTTTAAGTAAGGTTTTGAAGAGGGAAAGAGAATCAGTTTGGCGGAGGTGAGGAGGGAGGGCGTTCCAGGACCGCGGGAGGACGTGACCCAGGGGTCGACGGCGGGATAGGCGAGACCGAGGGACGGTGAGGAGGTGGGCGGCAGAGGAGCGGAGCATGCGGGGTGGGCGGTAGAAAGAGAGAAGGGAGGAGAGGTAGGAAGGGGCAAGGTGATGGAGAGCCTTGAAGCCTAGAGTGAGGAGTTTTTGTTTGGAGCGGAGGTCGATAGGCAACCACTGGAGTTGTTTAAATGCATTTCCAATTTACAGTTCAAATATTCTGAATTTTGAGTTGGGATGTCATAATATTAAGAGATAATAACTTCAGTACATTAGATGTTATATCAATCTAATGTACTGAAGTTACTTCTTAACATTTCTTAATTTCTTCTAAGGAAGAAATTCTTCTAAGAATTTAAATTCTTCTAAGGAATTAAAAAACAATCACTTAATCCCCCTAAAAGCCAACAATAATAGTTGTGTTACTTGTTTTAAGAGTTACTATGTTCTAAGCACTACTTCCTGCAGTGTCTCTACTTTTTTCTCAGGATCCCAATATTTGCAAATTATTTTGTCTCTTTGTCTCCCCAGTTAGATTGTATCAGCAAGTGGTATTCATTGAGTACTTACTGTGTGCTAAGCATTGTATTTAGGCCCAAGTGGGAAAAAACAAACAAAACACAATACAATTTGTGGTGAGCGACAACAAGCTGCCTTATTAGTGACTGTTTGTGATCCCGAGAACACAAGAAAGAGACTGGCAAAGCCACTGATAGACTCTATTTGAGGGCAGGTGATTGGCCTGTGGGGGTGGAGCATTGAGGGAGGTGTGACCTTCTCTCCCTGTTCTACCCAGTAATAGGCCTGGACCAATCAATGACTGCTACATAGAGCCACAGTTGTGACCCCTAAGGCATCTAAAAGGTGGTTGCTTTGAATCACGAGAGCTCAGTACAGAGGCACACAAAGGGGATGCAGAGAAGCAGCACAGAGGCATGCTGAAGCCTAACACAGAGGGAAGCACCTGGAGCAGCAGCAACAGTAGGAGAGAAGCACTTGGAAGCAGCCAAAGGCAACAGTATTTAGAAAAAAGAAGAAGCATTGACAAACGGACTCCCTTAATCAGCAGACTAGTATTGTTCCCCTGATGGACTGGAGTGAATGAGTGAGTATGGGTATGTGCCACTCCCTTGCACATTGGTAGAACTAAGTAAAAAACTTTCCACAGTGACCTTGGTGATCAGAGGTGTGGTTTGATTGTACTACGAGTTTCCTCCTGGTTGGAATGAGTCGGTGGAGGGCTCATGACACATTTTAGTTGTTAAGCATGTTCATTGTTCACAAGGAGTTCACAGTCTAGAAAGACATTAAAATACATTTTTTATAAGGGAATGAGAGAGTATAGGAATATGTGCCTAAGTGTTGTGGTGTTCACGTTGGAGCAAATATCAAGTTCTTCAGGCCATTAAAGGGAGGATGAATGGTTGAAATGAAGCCCTAGTCAGGGAAGACATCTTGGAGATAGTGTGATTTTAATAGGACCTCAGAGAGGTGGATGGAGATTGTCTGTCAGGTATTAGGGGAAAGTGAATTTCAGGCTGGGGAGAGGATGAGGGCAAGGGATCAGGGTTTAGACAGGTGAGATTAAAGTATGTGAGTAGGTTGGTATAAGAGGAACAAGCCTGCAGGTAGACTAGGTTTCTTGTAGGCAGGAAATATGCATCTTGCATATTTTGTTTTCCCTGAAGCAATTAAAACTCTGCTCACACCCTTTAGATGCTTAATAAATATCATTAATTAATTGCTTGATTGTCTGTAGTGCTGCTTCAGTTGTGGTGAGTTGACTGTGTTCCAATTTTATTTGGTAATCATGTCCTTGTCATGTGATGTTTAGTGATGCTTGTGAAGCTATTCAAGGAGCTGGTTATGTCTTTTATACTATTTTCTTCTGGTCTCATTATGTAGAAAGGTGGGTGCCAAACCATGCACTGTATTCTCAGATGTAGATTCAAATTTTGTGGCACTGGATAATGACCCACATGACCTCTTTCTTGTCAAGGTCTCTGAAGCTAGCCCTGTCCCTTCCATGTCCCTCTCCCTCCAAGGCTCCCAAGGCTTTTGATTTTCTTACTCCAGCTATTTATAACCACAAACCCATCTTTCCATAATTTATTCTTCTGTGTCCCACTGGGGACCTTCCTAACCCTTCCACCCACCTGCACCATCCCAGAAGCTTTCAAAGCTAGTAGTCCTCAACTTTCATGGCTGCAGAAACAGGGACTAAGTTCAGACCAGGAGATTCAGCTGGAAGAATGAAGAAGGAAATGAAGTGAGGGAAATGAAGAAAGAACAGTCTATGTTTGTTCCATGCTTCTTCCTCTTTCTCTTCCTCTTTTCTGCTGTCATCTGCTCTCTCCCCCTCTTTCTGATCAGGTCCCACCCTTGGGCTTTGCAGAGCATTGGAATGAGAGGACCCCTGGCTGTAGAAAAAGTTGGGATAGGGATTGTGTAGGAAGCGTATGGAGAAGACAGGACCCAGGAGCTTAAGATCCTCCAGGGTAGGAATCATCATGTCAACTAATATTATTACACTCTCTCAGCCTCCAAATACGGAGCTCTGCATACAGTAGACACTCAAGAAACATTATTAAACTGTGACATACAAGTCCATTGGCCGCCAAAATACTTGTGTTGATAGGAGGAAGCCAGGAGAGTCACTTCATGGTGCCCTGCCCTGAGAGAATTGTAAATATTTAACCAAGCCAATCAGAAAAGAAGGACTGGGGAGGAAGTAAGGGGCCAGGTAATTGGGGAGAAAAATCCTAATCCATTTTAAGGTGAGAGGTTGCAAGCTGTGCACCTGGGAGAGCAGCACATGGACTAAGCTCATGCAATAGCCCTCTATGGACCCAGGGCGCAAGGAAGGATTGGAAATAATCCCAGAAGAGAGTTGAGAATATCCTGAAAGTTCAGGGTCCAGAGTTAGGACTCTGAAGGAGAGAGACTACTGTCCCTAATAGGAAGTAAGGATACTAAGACACTGTTCATCTGAAGGCCTTAGAGAGGGTAAAATTGGAACCTGGGATGCCCTGAAAAAAGTGGAGAAAGGACCAACTGAATCTAAGCCTTTGGGACACCTACAGGAAAGTACAGAGGTTCCGGGAGTGACTCTCCTGGCTGCTCGCCTAAGAATACAGCTTGCAACCACTTGCATTAAGATGGCTGAGGATCTTTCTCTCCATCTAACTGACCACCTAGTTTCTCCCAATATTTCTTTTTCTAAATGGCTCAGATTAGCGTTTACACTTCCTTCAGGGAAGGGCACCCTCCTCTTGTGGGCAAGGACCAGGTTTACCAACTATATTGTACTATACTCTATCAGTGCTCTGCCCCAATAAGCAATTGGGTCATGAGTCAGAAGTCATGAGTTCTAATCCAACCTTGCCACTTGTCAGCTGTGTGACTTTGGGCAAGGCACTTAATATCTCTGTGCCTCAGTTACCTCAACTGTAAAATGGGGATTAAGACTGTGAGCCCCATGTGGGACAAACTGATTGCCTTGTATCTACCCCTGCTTAGAACAGTGTTTGGCACATGGGAAGTCATTATTATTAAATACCATTATTATTAAATACCTTGATTGATTGATTGAGATAGGCCTGAGTAGGAAGGGAAAAAATCAGGGAGAGAAAAAACTCAGTAAAATGAGCTGATAAGGACAATTATGGAAATATTGAAAGGGTAGGGGATAGATAGGAAAAAAAAATTGTTAACTTGGTGGTGAAAAAGGAAGACAACTTCAGAAAGAGATAATCAATCTGAATCTTGAAGTGTTTACCTTGGAAATAGTTGAGTTTCAAATACTAAAGGTACATGCCCACAAAAAAAGCCCAGGGGATGAATGTGGTCAAGATGAGGAAACAATAGGACAGTCTGAGTTAAAATTTTACCTTACTACCAAAGTGCTGAGATTATTGTGCTGTAACAAGAGTAACTTATTTTTATGTTTATGGCTGACAAGCTAATTTATGCCCTCTGAATCTAAATGTAAAGCTGGGGTGAAGCCTGAAATGAAACAAGATGGTGAGAAAGAAAAAATGTCTCAAATGGAACACTACCATCCTTCCGGGTAAAGGCCACTATCTTGCTATTTCAATGGTGACTGTCAATCAGTTGGCAAATTAAGTACTTTCTCCCAGCCCTTGATGATCTATCACTGCCGGAAGAACAAAGGGGCTATCTTAGATACCGCTACGATCAGTGAGAAGCTGCTCTATGATTTTTGTGAATACTGAAGTGTAGAGTGTAGTGTGGCTTTGAATATAGCAGGTCACTGGGAACTCACTTTGAAAATGTAACTAATGAGGCATGTCCCCTTTTCTGAGTAAGAAATGAATTGAGTTAGTCACTTTCAAAATGATGTCCTTTCACATGAAGTCATGTAAGATTTCATCTCTCAACTACCTGAAATTACTCACTGTACTATTTCTCATTTTTGACCCTAATTCAATAATAAAGACTAAAGACTTAAATCGTGCCTTGGAGACTTTGAATTTAAGGATCCTCTATTAAAAAATTCCCCTTTCCAGGGTAAATTTCTGTGGTCTCCTTGAAAAGTATACACTGTATATAGCATGTCTATATTAATGGCCAAAAAAGCTATTCATATTGAAATCCTTAAAACCCATTATGTTGTAGAAGCTTTTATCTCCATATTTGATCTATCACTGTAAGAATTTGATATATCAAGCTAAAAATGAAAGAATAGGAATTTGACTATGCCTTTAATGGTATTTTTAAAAATATGATCATAATGATTTTTCAGTTTCCTGTTCCATTTAAAAATAAATAATAAAAGGAATAAAATTATCAATTAGGCTGAGGTTTCAAAGTAGATTTCTATTGTCTTCTCTTGGAAGTTACCCTATCAGAAGAAAATGATCAAAACGAGGCTATTTCTAAAACTGCAGAAATCTCTGAGTAGGAATCCTAGTTGTAGTTTAGCCGGATCAGATGAGTAAATGAGCACTGAGCAACTAAAAGTGGTGTTTGGGTGATTAGGTAGGAGGTCTGAAATCAAAGGAGGCCTTTTTAATTAATTTTTCTACTCCCTTTGTCATATCCCCAGTGACTACTTAGTCTTCCTGTGCCAATTATGTAATATTCACTCGTAGCACATCTGTACATGTTGCCTTGCTCATCTACATTTGTTTTGCATTCTCTTCTTCCTGAAAATAATTTTGTTTCTGTCTCACTAGCTAGATCGTAAGCACCTTGAGGAATGGATTGTAGTCATAGTAGTAGTTGATGTAATACTTAGTGAATGCTCACTGGGTCCATTACAATGTAGTATATTGTACTGCTTGAGTAATTCTAACCAGAGTGGTGGTATGTTTCCTGTCTATCAGGAGTTTATATTCTAAGGTTAGCGACATACATGAAAATATTTAGAAATAGAACAGTAAATATAATTAACTGTACAATTAAAAAATAGTATAAATAATAGTACTAGTAACAGTAGCAGCTTTAGGAGTAGTAATAAATGCTACTAGTAACAGTAGAATTTATTCAGTGCTCACTTGGGCAGCATTGAATAAGAAGTGACCTGCCATAGCCTCAGTGAATTTTCATTCTAACCGGAAGGCACCTATATAAGTATTTACAATTCATGCCACCAGAATACATTATAATATAATACACACACAAGCCTAAGTAGGATGGAAACAAGTTTTAAAGTACTAGAATTGGCTCAAGGTATTAAATGGCTCAGGAAGTGGGGAAATCAATTTAGGAAAGCTTGTTGGAAGAGGGATGATTTTAGGAGGGATTTGAAGGTGGGGAGAGCTAAGAACTTCATTCATTCAATCCTATTAATGGAGCACTTACTGTATGCAGACAACTTCTCTTGTGAGAGGGGTAGGAATTCCAAATCATGGAAATAGCATGAGCAAGGGAGCTATATGGGAAAGTTGAGAGCAATGAAGCATATATGCAAAAATGCTGATGATGGGGATAAATACTGCTGTAGAATTAGTATGGTTTGAGGATTCATTCAATCATGTTTATTGAGTGCTTACTTTGTGCAGAGCACTGTATTAAGCACTTGGAATCTACAATTCAGCAACAGATAGAGACAATCCCTGCTCAAAAACGGGATCATAGTCTAAAGGTCTGGGGGGTTTGTTGTAGGTGGTGATTTTTGAAGAAGGTATTGAATGACGAAAGATATGTGGTCTGTCAAATTTGGGGAGAAGGTTCCAGGCCATGGATCAAGTCTTCTAACTTTATTTAACTTTCCTAAGTGCTTGGTATGCTATCCTGCTCACAATGGATCCTCCATAAATACTACTGGCTGATTGAATGAGAGGTGATGAATCAATCCCAATTTTCCAAAATCATGGTTCCTAACTTTCTATAATGTAACAGATTTTTCATAGCTACCCAATATATGTGGGTTTGGGGGGCAGAAAAGGGGGAAGAGTTGGGGGAGAGAAAGTAGCAGGAGAGAGAGTAACTTTTGCACGAATTGGTGGAGAGGAATTGCTTCCCGTATTTCTAGGGCCATAGTTCCCCAGAGGCAGGGTATGTTAAATTGATGCACCTACCTTACAGAACCCAATGGGGAGAATTTACATTCCTTCAAGGCAAGAAGCATGTTTACCAACTGAATTTTTTTCTCTCCCAAGTGCTTAGAAGATTGTTTTGCATACAGTAGATTGTAAGTTCCTTAAATACAAAACTACTGCATTACTAAGTAGTTTTGCTCCTTTACCAGCCTTCCCTCTCTTACCAACCAATGTATTTATTGAGTACTTACTGTGTACAAAGCAATGACTCTTTACTGGTGATTTCCTCAGACCTCACACACACTCACCAAGTGAGGTTGTTCCCCGGGGACTTCAATTCCATGTTCTCCTCTCTCTTACATGTATGCTACCTTAGAGGACACTTTCTCCCGCACTGTTACCAAGAATTACATATTGGCTATTCCCTTACCAGATGGGAGGAAAGTGACTGGGGGATGGGGAGACTGGATTAGAAAGTATTAGAAGAGGTGTGTTGAGTCACAAGACTGAATGAAACAAAATATAATAAAGACTAATTTTCCACTTCAGTTGAATAGATTCAGATCTTCAGTCAGAGAACTTAGAACCTTCCTGTGAGAAGGCCAAATCAGACTGTGATCAAATACCAAATCAGAAACAGCAATAACTCTTGGAATGTTCATTCCTGTCAGCTATCTACAATCCTTGCCTTTCATAGTCTATTTCCTGCAAAAAGCTATTACCGGAAAACCACTTTGTTCCTTAGTGGTACTTGTGTAATCAGAGGTGGTTTAACCTCTCCCTTAAGGTTATTCACCAGACATTTACTGCCTGGGGAGTCACAATTCATTTTTCACTAGTCCATCCTGCCATTAAGTCAAAACCTTGACCTGGAAGTATCTCTTCTAGGAGAGGAGAGGCAGTTCATCTTCCACATCTTTCAGTCATTGATTTCTTTGCTATTAACTGCCCAGAGGAAGCTCAAAGAATCTAAAAAGGAAGCTACAATTCAACTTAAACTTCTTGGACTACTCAGTTATTGCACATTCTGTCATTACTGCTCTATATGTGTCTGTGCAGACCATGACCAATGTTAGTTTGGAAGAAAAAATTACTGAATGCAAATTTTAATGGAGTATGTGTAAAAAATATTGCTGTAAAAATGAGAAGTTTGCATTTTTGTTTTTTTCTTTTAGTTTAGATTTGATATGTGTGTGTGTATAGATATATATATATATGGAGACAGAGAGAGAGAGAGAGAGTGAGTGAGAGAGCTTATAGTCTAGAGAGGGGACAGTCATTAACATAAAATATAACATAATATAGTATTATAATAATACAATATAATATAATAAATAAATAATATATATATGCTGGGGGCTGAGAGTGGAGTATGGGGCTGAGGGTAAGGTAAATTCCAAGGGACCATAAGGTAGAGATTCAAGAGCATAGAAGATGCAGAAAGGAGAGGAAGTCAAGGAAAGAGGGCTTAGTTGGGGAAGGTTTATTCATAAATTAGGCTTTGAAGGTGGAAAGAGTGGTGGTGTGGCACATATAAAGGGGGAGGGAGTTCCAGACCAGAGGAAGGATGTGAAAAAGGGGTGAGGAGGTGTGTGAGATTGGCACACAGTGAGCAAGCTTAAGATAGAGAAGTAAAGAGTGCGAGTTGGGCTGTAGGTAATATCAGTGAGGTAAGGTACGAAAGGGCAAGCTGATTGAATGTTTTAAGCCTGATGGTAAAGATGAGGAGACAGAAGTTCTTGAGAAGTTTGGAGATGTGGACCTAATGTTTTTTTTTTTAATTATCCAGGCAGCACAGTCAAGTGTGGACTGGACTGGGGAGAGACAAGAGGCAGGGAGATCAGCAAAGAGGCAGGTGCAGTAGTTAAGGCAGGAAAGGATAAATCCTTATCAGCTTATCAGCATAGTAGCAGTTTGGTGACAGACTGAATATGTGGGGTTTCTTGAGAGAGAGGAGTTGAGAGTAGTTCTAAGGATACAGACTTGTGAATTAGGAAAAATCATTGTGGTGTATATATCTGTAATTTATTTATTTAGTAATCTATTTACTTATTTGTTTATATCAATGTCTGTTTCCCCAACTAGACTCTGAGCTTGTTGTGGGCATCAATGTGTCTTTTACTATATTGTACTCTCCCAAGTGCTTAGTACAGTGCTTTGCATGTAGTAAACACTCAATAAATACAATTGAATGAATGAATGAATAATAGGAAAGTAGGGAGCCGGACAGGAAGATGGGGGGTTCTGTTTTGGACATGTCACATTTGAACTGTCAGGAGGACTTCCAGGTACAGACATCCTGAAGGCAAGAGCAAATGTAAAACTGCAGAGAAGAGAAGAGGTCAGGGCTGGGGAGGTAAATTTGGTAATCATCTGCATAAGAATCCAAACACATTTTAAAAAAAATAACTTGTCTCCTCACCATTCTCATCCCTTACTTTCCCTGCTTCCCCCATGCAGGTTCCCTTACCTTCTACATCCACTATCTGCAGTTAATAGTGTTCCTCATTTCTGCCACCCACCATGCCAGTCCTGTACCTCTTATCTACCCAAACACTTAGCACAGTGTCTGGCACATAGTAAGTGCTTAATAATGCCACAATAATAATAATAATAATAATTATTGTTATTATTATGATTATCATTATTCTATGCCCCACCCACTGCAGTGCCTGTGGTCGAGGGCTAACTGCTTTCCAGGATCCCACTGATGGTACCCTTATCTTAACATTTGATATAGAATTGTTCTCACTAAACATGTAAGAAGAATGGTTGAAAGTGGTATTCCTAAATAGCTGTTACATTTTTAACAGGAAATTATCTTTTTCACTGATTTGTGTAAAACCACAGTTCTAAGATAACTGTGTACAAACTTTCAATCATGCAATCATATGCTGGTTATTGGACTAGGCTGAAGATAACTGATGACTACTGGAACAGTCTGTAGACTGTGAGCTCATCTTTAGACTGTAAACCTGTGTGGGCAGGGAATGACTTGCTCCTTTTGCTCTTCCTCCCTCCCCACCCCACAGCAGTTATGTATATCTGTAATTTTATTTATATTGATACTGATGTTTACTTGTATTGGTGTCCGTCTCTCCCCTTCTAGACTGTGAGTTTGTTGTGGGCAGGGATTGTCTCTGTGGTTGTATTCTATTTTCCCAAGCACTTAGTACAGTGCTCTGCACTCAGTAAACACTCAATTAATATGGTTAAATGAATGGCTACCCATCAGAATGCATGCAGAAGGCATTCAATCAACTTTCCCACTCCTACTTTACTTCACTGGTCTCCTACTAAAATCCAATTTTCACAATTTACTCCTCTAACTTAGTCTCTGAACCTCTATCTGAACTATTCTTCCACTGACCTCTTGCCCATGTCCTCCCTCAGATCTGACAGTCTGCTACACTCCAAACCTTCAAAACCCTCTGAAAATCGTATCTCCTCTAAGTGGCCTTACCTGCCTAAGTCTTCCTGTCCTCTCACTGCCCTCCCCTCTTTATCCACTGTGCACTTGCTGTGTACCCCTTAGTTTGATACTCATGCCAGACCCAAAGCACTTATTTCTCTTCTCTGTAGTTTATTTTAATGTCTTTGTTCCCCTTCTTCTGTATAAACTTCTCCTGTAGACTGTAAACACCCTGTGATCAGGGATCATGTCTACTAATTATGTTGTAATAATAATAATAATAATATTAATGGTATTTGTTAAGTGCTTACTATGTTCCAGGCATTGGGTGCTGGGTGGATTCAAGCAAATCAGGTAGGACACAGTCCATGTCTCACGTGGGGCCCACAGGCTCAATCCCCATTTTACAGATGAGGTAACTGAAGCACAGAGAAGTAAAGGGACTTTCCCAAGGTCACACAGAAGTCTACACTCGCTGCCTAGAATTCCTTAACTCCAATTCTCTCCAGGACCCCCTCCAATCTGTCTTCCGTCCCCTCCACTCTACCGAGACTGCTCTCTCAAAGGTCACCCATGACCTCCTTCTTGCCAAATCCAATGGCTCCTACTCTATCCTAATCCTCCTTGACCTCTCAGCTGCCTTTGATGCTGTAGACCATCCCCTCTCCTCCACACCTTATCTCACCTTGGCTTCACTGACTCCGTCCTCTCCTGGTTCTCCTCTTATCTTTCTGGCCGTTCATTCTCAGTCTCCTTCGCAGGCTCCTCCTCCCGCTCCCATCCTCTAACTGTTGGCCCTCTTCTGTTGTCCATTTACACTCACTCCCTTGGTGAACTCATTTGCTCTCATGGCTTCAATTATCATTTCTATGCAGATGACACAGATCTACATCTCTGCCCCTGTCCTCTCCCCCTCCCTTCAGGCTCGTATCTCCTCCTGCCTCCAGGACGTCTCTACCTGGACATCTACCCACCACCTAAAACTCAACATGTCCAAAAGTGAGCTCCTTATCTCCCCTCCCAAGCTCTGTCCTCTTCCTGACTTCCCGATCACTATGGATGGTACGAACATCCTTCCCATCTCTCAAGCCCGCAACCTCGGTGTCATCTTTGACTCGGCTCTCTAATTCACCCCACACATCCAATCCATCACCAAGACCTGCCGGTCTCACCTTTACAATATTGCCAAGATCCGCCCTTTCCTCTCCACCCAAACAGCTATCTTACTGGTACAGGCTCTCATAATATCCCGGCTGGATTATTGTGTCAGCCTTCTCTGTGATCTCCCTTCCTCCTGTCTCTCCCCGCTCCAGTCTATTCTTCATTCCGCTGCCCGGCTCATCTTCCTGCAGAAACGCTCTGGGCATCTCACTCCCCTTCTTAAAAACCTCCATTGGTTGCCTATCAACCTCCGCATGAAACAAAAACGTCTCACTCTAGGCTACAAGGCTCTCCATCACCTAGCCCCCTCCTACCTCACCTCCTTTCTTTCTTTCTACTGCCCACCCTGCACGCTCCGCTCCTCTGCCGCCCACCTCCTCACCGTCCCCCATTCTCGCCTATCCTGCCGTCGACCCCTGGGCCACCTGCTCCCGCGGTCCTGGAATGCCGTCCCTCTTCACCTCCGCCAAACTTATTCTCTTCCCCTCTTCAAAGCCCTAATGAGAGCTCACCTCCTCCAAAAGGCCTTCCCAGACTGAGCTTCCCCTTTTCCCTCTGCTCCCTCTGCTGCCTCTCTGCCCCCCCCCCTTCACCTTCCCTCAGCTAGGCCCCTTTATCCCTCACTTTCCCTCTGCTCCTCCCCCTCTCCCTTCCCCTCCCCTCAGCACTGTGCTCGTCCGCTCATTTGTATATATTTTTATTACCCTATTTATTTTTGTTAATGAGATGTACATCCCCTTGATTCTATTTATTGTTATTGTTTTTAATCTGTCTGTCTCCCCCGATTAGACTGTAAGCCCGTCAATGGGCAGGGATTGTCTCTATCTGTTGCCCAATTGTACATTCCACGCGCTTAGTACAGTGCTCTGCACATAGTAAGTGCTCAATAAATACTACTGAATGAATGAATATGGCAGAGCCGGGATTAGAACCCATGACCTTCTGACTCCCAGGCCCGTGCTCTATCCTATAGGGCTCTACACATAACAACTGTTCAACTAATACCATAGATTGTCCAAGTGATCCTAGTAGGTAGGGGTCACATCTACTAACTCTATCATACTGAAGCAGCAAAGCATCATGGCTTAGTGGCAAAAACACGGGCTTGGGAGTCAGAGGTAATGGGTCTGAATTCCGGCTCGTCCACTTGTCAGCTGTGTGACCTTGGGCAAGTCACTTAACCTTTCTGAACCTCATTTACCTCATCTGTAAAATGGAGATTGAGACTGTGAGCCCCATGTGGGACAACTTGATTACCTTGTACTTACCCCAACTTAGAACAGTGCTTGATACATAGTAAGTGCTTAACAAATACCATAAATATTATTATATTGTACTTTCCCAGCACTTAGTACAGTGCTCTGCATCTGACCGTGTAACTGGACTCCAGACATTTCCCAGTAGTCCACTGAGGTGGCAGAGAGGTTAAATGATATGATTGGGAGCTGGAAAAACCCCATAATTCACCTGTTACTTACACCTCAGGAGTTGAGTTCTGGGATCAGAATGTACAGAACATGATTTTTGCATAAATATATCCCTAATTTCTAGCTCTCACCACACAAATATTTTTTCAGTCAGGTATTAAATTTTCTTTGTGTGTATTCTGAGCAGAAATGATTGACAGGAAAAAAAATTCTGTCAAAAATGTATTTGTCCCAGGAAAGCATAGCCATTATCTGTAGCGTAGTGAATAGATCATGGGCCTGAGAGTCAGGATGACCTGGGTTCTAATCCTGACTTGTCTACTGTCTGACCTTGGGAAAGTGACTTAACTTCTTTCTGCCTCAGTTCCCTCATCTGTAAAGTTGGGATTAAGAGCACGAGCCCCATTTGGGACAGGCACTGTGTCCAACCTGATTAGCTTGTATTCATTCATTCATTCATTCATTCATTCATTCATTCATTCATTCATTCATCCATTCATTCATTCATATTTATTGAGCACTTAGCGTATGCAGAGCATTGTACTAAGTGCTTGGAAAGAACAATGCAGCAATAAAGAGAGACATTCCCTGCTCATAACAGGGTCACAGTCTAGTCAGAGGGTGGGGGCAGGGGGTGGGGGGGACAGATATCAAAGCAAGTAAACAGGCATCAATATAAATAAGTAAAATTATAAGTAGAATTATATTATAAGTAGCTTTTATTTACCCTAGTGTTTGACACATGTGCTTAAGTGCTTAAGTACTTAAGAGATGCCATCTTCATCATCATCATCAACACCCTTTGAGCTGTATGTACAGTGAAAGCTATACTCTTCCACACTTTCTTTGGAGTTAGTGAGCTGTTCTACGTTAGACTAATAGGGAACGATCTTTATTGGCAGCATTTTCAAAACTCATTTTGAGATCTAATCAGTCCAAATTATTAACAGACCACAATGTCAGATTGAAAGTGATTATTTATAGCCCAAAGTTTTACAGTGGTCACCAATACTAAGTAATTTAGCCTTTAGGAACAAGTTACAGTTTTCTAGTCATCTTCTAAATTTCTTAAAATATGATGTCTGCATAACCTAGCATATTATGCAGGGATTCACAAATGCGTAAATAGCCATTTGCTACTTGTATTTCCTTTCAGTGCGCTACTTAGCCTCTCCCTGGCTTCTTATGCTTTGCCCCTACTTTGCTGTGAATTCAGGGGAGCATGTCTGAACTTAATTACATACTGAGGTCAAATGTGTTTTAGTGCTCTTTGAAGATTATGATAATGATATGTCAATTCCTGGATCTGTTCCAATATATGGAAGCTGCCTGTCCTCTTTGGACCTAAGCAGAAGGGAACAATTTTGCTTCCACTCTACAATACCCATGCAACCCAGAGGGCCGCTGACTGTACAATGGGGTAAGGATGAAGCATTGTGAAAAACTTATGGTACTTGTTAAATCTTTACTATGTGTCAATCACTGTTCTAAATATTGGGTTGGATACAAATTAAACAGGTTGGTCATAGTCCCTTTCCCACATGGGGCTCACTTACATTTTACAGATATTCAACTGAGGCACAGAGAAGTTATGTGACTTGCCCAAAATCATACAGCAGACATGAGCAAAGTCAGAATTAGAACCCAGGTCCTTCTGACTCCCAAGCCCATGATCTATCCACTACCTGCTACTCAAAATTTAGTTACCATATACCCTTAAGTCCCAATGCACTGTACATTGTATGGCACTTGGTAGGTGCTCAATAAATACTAATTACTATAATTACTACTACCACTACTATTACTGCTATAGCCTTTAAGTTTCCCTAACTGAAAGGGCTTCACAGAGGCATCTAGGGGTCAGCCATAGAAGAACTGATATTTTTGGGTCTTTTTTTTATGTTTATTATTATTACATAGCTCTGAACTGACTAGCCCAGAAAATTCAGAGTTAACCCTTTGGAAAAAGTCATTAACAGCACTCATTATGGCTAACAAAATTTAATAGAGTAAAATTGCTACTACTTCTGTCTAGATTTGTTATGCTCTGAAGTGTCAGAATATCTTCTCTTCTGTACCTTCTTCTGTGTCATGCCACTTCAGATTCCAGTTGAAAGGATGGTAGTCACTTCAGAAATCACATACTTTTAATGTATAGCTTAGTTCTGATGGTTTTTAAAGTTTGATTTTATATTTATAATATTTCCATCAATTAGAACTCAGCATTTCCAGACTCCAAATGCAGGGGAAGTGACCTATAAGGCTACTGTGGAAATGATTTGTTGGAGCTCAAAATGGCATTCAGGAGGACAAATTTTAATAATATCATAAATAAATTTTAACTTGGTTGCTTTTGAAATACTTTGATTATGAGTACCAGAGGCTTCAGATCTTTTCAGGAGTGTAAAATGAGGTCCTGTCTTCTTTAATTTAATCATATTGTTCACAACCCATAAACAAGTTGCTTTAATCCTCTTTGAATTAGGGAATCTAGATGATAATAGAGGGTATTTTAAGGGAGGAAAAGTGGATATATTCACTCTTAATTCTTTCCTGAATCCCCTAATCAACCTGACACTTAAAAGTATTAAAGAGTTATGTGGACATTTATATCTTTAAAAAACCCAATTTTAAACATTATGCACTGAAAAGAATGAACAACTCTTTTTCTGACCAATATTGAAGAACTCATTACTTAATTTACCTAGTGGATACAATTAACTCATTCACCAAAATAGCAGTAACTCAGTCTAGGAGATCTGAGAGATATATGTTAACACCAATGACAAATCTTTGGGGAATATTTATAAATGATAGTTGGCATCAAAAATGATGTGCTTTTTATTCCTGTTGAATAAAGATATTTATGAAACTTGGAGCATTTGAGCTGAATATATAAAAAGATAGCATACAAATAACCTTTACTGACATGAATATGCTTTTTAATGATTGTGCCGAAAATGAAGTAAAAGTGTTGTTTTAAAGGCCATGATATCAAAAGTAGATTTTTTTTTAAATCACGACTTTAGAACTTGTTCCTATGTGTCTATCTCATTTAGAGTTTATTCCATTTGCATTTTTCATAACACAATATTTTAAATGCCTGTCATCACTGGCACTGATAAAATGTCAAAAGTACCAGAAATGTATCTGAGAAATTCACCATGCAGTAGAAGAGAATAGTCATAAAGCTTGGGAAATGTTAGAATAACATAGACACAGTTTTATTGTGGTCTACCCATGCAAATTATTGGCTATATAAGTCCAAAAAGTATATTTTAGTCTGAATTTTTAAATATTTCAGCCAAAATAAATTCAAAAAATAAATCCACTCCCCTGAAGCATATAAATACTTAGGACCAGTTTAGATTTTAGGACTGTGAATTATCTGGGAACTTTTAAGCTACTGCTTCAGGGCTCAGTGTTGTATGGAAAATTCTGAATTCCACAATAGTGAATTTCAAGATAACAAAAGGATTATTCAGTGGAATATTTTTATTCAGGTTTATATTACACTAAATATTAAAGTTTACAGTTACATTAAGGTAAGCATCCAAGTCTGCCTACTCAAGGAAAGGAGAAATGAAGGATCAAAAAATAAATAGACAGGAATGGATGGAGGAAGGGAAAATGAAAAAGATCACTAAGTATTAGAAAAGAAATGAATAATGTGAACAATGAGGCTGGGATTTAAAAAAAAGAACAACAAGAACAAAAGAAAAGAGCTTAACAATTGGTGATTGTACTTTTAAGATAAGCAACTGAGTAGCTTGAATTTCTTTAGACAAAAGGATTCCAGAATTGAAACAGCCTATTTAAGGCAGAAGTACAATCAATTGAAGTGGGAACTGATTCATTGGGATTTTTTTATATATCTTATGGATCACCACTTATACTTGAAAACTGAAGAGTAGGTGCCCTAGCTAATTTTTCTCTTTCCTCAAAGTGTGCTGCATCACTTCCCTCTTCAACTGATTGTACTTTTGCCTTGATAAAAAGATCTAGTCCCTGATTTCATGATTTGTTCTGTCTGATTCAGATGACTAATATAGTGCTCCCAAAGCTTCAGTGAAACTTTTCTACTTAAAGGGAAAGAAAGAAAAACCATCTAATAGTCTTAATATTTTCTGTTCTAGTATTCTAATCTTTCCCAGTGAACATTTGGTTATTTAAAAAAACTATAAACCCAAAAAATATAGTTCTGACCTGGAGCTCAAGTCATAAAAGTCAGGCTGAGAAAGTAGAGTGAGGTCCTGTGTATTAGTTTGTCATTAAAAAGTCTTCCAATTCCTCAATATTTTCTTCTTTTAGTTAGCAGTGAGCAGGGAAGATGCTAAAAATAACCAGCCAAAACATGGCCAGCTAGAAATCTGTGGTGGGACTGTTTGTCAACTTGTTCATTCCAGTTTCCTTGGAAATAAATTAAATTTGGTAATGTGCTAATTAATTAGAAAAAAAATTGTCCTACCGTACCAATGTGCTACATCTATGTAGTATCAGGGCTGCAACCTCCAATACTTAGCACTGTTCTAGGTAGGGAGAAACTTGTTTTGTCTTACATCGTCAAGTCGCCTCCAACCCTTAGCAATGCCATGGACACATCTCTCCCAGACTGCCCCACCTCTATCTGCAATAGTTCTGGTAGTGTATCCTTAGAGTTCTCTTGGTAAAAATACGTAAGTGGTTTACCATTGCCTCCTTCTGCACAGTAAACCTGAGTCTCTGCCCTCAACTCTCTCCCATGCCAGGTAAATTTTAACTTGTAGCAGATTGCCTTCCATTCGCTAGCCACTGACCAAGCTAGGAATGGAATGGATATGTCTTTGTTTGACTTTCCCTCCCATAGCTGAGACTGGTAGAGTATTGAAAACTCTGCAGGTGCAATTCTGAGAGAAGAGGGGAGCAGCTAGCATTTCTATATTAAACCTTCATTTCCAGGAGGTTAGATTCCCTCCACCCCCAAGCCTGTAAAGAGTATTTAATGTTTAATATTTAATAGGCAAATATTTCCTCAGGAGACCAGGATCGCCTACTATAAACTTTGGGGTGAAAAATTAATGCTGTGGTCTCAAGCTGTCGTGACAATTGTAATTATCAAATGCCATGGAGTCATTTCCTATTCATGGCGACTCTATGGTTATATTTTCTCCAGAACGTCCTATCTTCTACCATGATCTGTAACCTTGCTAACAGTTCTTCCCTTGTTGTTGTTTTGGTTTCTATCCTTCTAGCTGCTGGTCTGCTAATTCCATATTTTCCCTGGATTTTCCCTAGCATTAGTGTCTTCTCCAGAGAATTAGTCCTCTTGATGATGTGTCCAAAATATCCTAATCTAAGTTGAGTCATTTGGCCTTCCAAAGATGATCTTAGCTTAATTTGCTCTGAAACCCAATTGTTTGTTTTTGGGGCAGTCTATATACTTGCAAAAGCCTTCTCCAAAACCCATTTCAAAAGAACTGATGCTCTTTTTATCCTGTTTTTTCACTCTCCAGAATTCAGATCCATATATTGTCACTTGAAATGCCATTGAATTGACAATTTGTATTTTTGTGGCAATTGTTACATCAACACATTTCATGATTTTTCCAGGGACTCAGAGCAGATTTTCCCAACATTAATCTTGGGTATATTTCTTGACTACTACTTACTTTATTATTGATTATGTATTCCTGGAAAGAAAAACTACCAGCTATTTCAATCTTCTCTCCATCCCCTATAAACGTGTTAAAACTTCCATTGCCATGATCTTTGTTTGCTTGACATTCAAATGCAACAATACCACAGTTAAAATACCAGTTCTCCTCTGATCTAATCCCTACTTTGGCCTAATTTCTTCTAAGGGGAAGGTCTCATGAAGTGACAGGATCAGAATGCTATGTTTTCTTCTCACAGCCCTGGAATGAAGGAGATCACACAGCTTCCTTTTTAAATCCAATATTAGTATTTAACAAAAGTAAAATGCATTTTTATTTCTTTGTTTCCATTTAAACTCTTCCTACTCTAGCTTCAGTGAAGATGGACAATCTCTTTGTAATAACCCTTTATATGCTCAAAGACTACTATTGTCACGCTTGGAGTGCTCTGCTTCAGGATAAATATTCCTAACTTCTTCAACTTTTCCTTAGAGAGCCTTATTGTCTGGCCTCTGAATCATTTTCATTGCTTTTCTCTGGGGATTTTCCTTTTATTATCCACTTGCAGTCAGTTAACAAATCTTAGATCCTATTCAGGTTCTCACGTCACATTTTCTATTAGAGCTTTTAAACAGATTATACTTGACTAGGAACACAGAAATCACTAACCAGAATTTTGGGATTATTACCATAACCTCTTGTTCTTGTTATTATTCAGTATATATATATCAAATTTATATTCTCATAGGGCTTTAGAATCATCAACAAGCCACCTCCTTTACTGACAAAGTGTGGCATTTGCAGTCACTAATGTAAAAACAGAGGAATAATTCATTCAGGAGATATCTATTCTCCATACTATTTACACTAACTTTTTGTTTACTATCCAAAAGACTAGATATTTGCTCTCAGTAGCTCTGGAGGGATACCTTAGAATGCAAATCTGCCTCATTGTTGAACTTTATCTTCTGTGATTCTTTCACCTTTGTTCATTCACTCAGCATCTGAATCCCACTGAGCTCTATCTCCTTTTTCCCAGTCTGTTGCTTCTTCACTTCAGTGGGTTTCCCAAAGCTGTAGGTGATGGAGTAAAATACTGTGAGGTGATAACAAAATTCAGTCAAATGTAATAAATATGAAAAGGAAGATTATTCCTTGAAACAAATCAGATGTAAAATCAGACAATAAGAAGATTAACTGTGGGTTCTTAACATTGTATAAGAACAGATGGAAGCATTTGCCTTTGCAATAGGCTTGAAACAAGGGAGGAAATAATAATGCCTTTAATATGTCTCTATATTTATTTGTGTTACCAGTTTTATTGCTGATGGCTTAGGGATAAAATGCCTCTGAGCCAATATTACCTCTTAGCATTTATATAAAGGACAAACTATCTGCAAATCTGAAGGGTTTTGGATTTTATGGACAGCTGAAGTTTAGCAATGATTCTTATTTACTTCTATCTTTTTCAATTTAGTTTAGGTTCGTGCCCATGCTGAGTGTGTGTCACAAGAAAAAAAAATAAGGTTTGAGCTTTTCCTATTTCCAAGCATCAATTGTAACTTCTTGGATATGGAGGAGAAGGAGCCTTCTAAAAGTCTACTTTCAGCTTGGTTTCCACCAGCTCAAGTTTCTCCAAACCCTTCAAAATATCATCCTGAACCCCAAATCTGGATCCTCTAATTTAGAAAAGACCACAACCTATCAGTTTGTAAAAGTTATTTTCACTCCTTTAAATTTTCAGTAAAAACTAAGTAGTTTTTAGTTTAATTTAGTAATAGTTTCTTTACACTCCTAGTTGGTTGCTATTGGCTACATCTAACTACCAAAATTAAAGTCAGCCCAAGTATTTATTTCTTTTCTTATGTACTAAGAACTTCCTGGAATTGACTGCCCTATACTTCGGCACAGTGACTGGTTCTGTTAATGCAGCGGTGCATGAAAGAAGCACAAAAGACAAATTGAAAAGGATGTGTTTGGAGTCACATTTATGAAAAAGGCATGAGAACTCAAGTGAAAAAATAGGAAAGCTTCATAAGAAAGAACATTTCCCTTCTCAACATTCACTAGAATTTGTGTCAGGACAAATTAAACCTAGTCTACACTACACTTTTGAAAATAACCAGGGGGTTAGAATTCAATGATAGTCTTGTGAAGGCTAATGGATATCTCTGAGATAATTTTATTGTAGATAAATAAGATTCTAACTGAGGTTCCAAAATCAATATTCTTCTAAGGAGATCAAAGATTAACTTTCAAACTAAAAAGCATCTGCAAATATTCTTGGGGAAAAAACATATTTTGGGTATTCCAAATACCCATAATGCAACACATATTTAAATGTGTTGAAAATGGTTCATTTTTTCAGTTATATTTATTGAGTGCTTACTGTGTGCAGAGCACTGTACTAAGCACTTGGGAAAGTTAGGAGGAGTGTTCTCCATGAGGAAGATTAAATAGAATGAAAAGGAAATTGAAAGCTAGTCAACTATAGAGAGTTAAAAATAAGCACAGAGCAATAGGGACAATAAGAGAAAGGCAGGATGCAATCAGTTAATTTATTGAGCACTTACTTGTGTGCAGAGCACTGTAATGAGTGCTTGGAGGGGTGCAATATGACAATATAGCCAAGTTGGTAGACATACTCCTTGACACATATATGTGTATCAGCACCCTGACCCAAAATGACAAATACTCATTGTGGTGATCCTGCGGGAGCCATTTTGTTAGCTAAGAATCCATTATGTAAGGGACTGTTTTTGATCCTGTTAATAACATTGAGGAAGGAATTCAAGAAGGATCTAGCCTGTTCTTCAGGGCAGATGTTTGGAAAAAAACAGATCGTGAGTCGGGCACTGAGGAAGAAGTAGCTTCCCCTCCATGCTTCACCCAGTTAATGGGCTGGGAGCAAATCAACAACCACCACAATGTCCAAAGCAGCAAACCCACAACCATCACAAATGCCCGAGGCAG
The DNA here is from genome assembly GCF_004115215.2 of Ornithorhynchus anatinus. Lineage (NCBI taxonomy): Eukaryota > Metazoa > Chordata > Mammalia > Monotremata > Ornithorhynchidae > Ornithorhynchus > Ornithorhynchus anatinus. The sequence goes on from NC_041729.1 coordinate 117,774,096, forward strand.
AGAATCAGGAAACTCTGCGATTCTGGAGGCAGAGGCAGATAAAAGGCAGTCACTTTGAGTTGCGGCCCCTGGCCTCCCCTGCTACTACCACCACTGCCTTACTGCCACCGTCACCAGAGCGAGTCATCACCACGAACAAGCGCAGCCACAGTGAACCAGCTAAAGCTCACACTAGTAGCGCACGCTGCTGCTCAAGGACATCACAAACTAGTGCAGCCTCCACGAACAAGCTAAAGCTTGTGCTGAGAGTACGTGCTACCACTTAGGGCCATCATGAACCAACAGAGCCTCCACGAACTGTGAATTGCTAAGACTCACATCGTGTTTTCACACCTCTGTCCACAGCCAGACTCCTCAGATTCCTTTGATGAAGGATCACTTCCATGAACTTTGGTGCAAACTGTTAGATGGGTAGCAATGTCTGTTGCATATGTGTGTTTCCCTATGTAATTAGGCCAAGAATTAAATAAAGGTCTCCCCTATACATAATAGTGGTTTAATTTATTTTGAATCTTTCACAGAATGGCTGGACTAGGAAATTCCTGGTCATTGCTTCTGACTAGGATCTGTCTCAGATGACCTGGACCCGTTAGGATGCTCCCGACCATTGAGGTTGGTTAGGATAGTAGGCTTTCCCAGTTCAGAAGGAGGGGCTGGTTTGGAACACATAAAGCAGGGCCCAGGGCTTATGGCATAAATTGGTTACAAGAAAAGTTTTAATTTAGGGCTTGTCTTGAGTGCCTGAGAGTAGGGGAAGGAGAATTTGCAGATGAGCTCATGACACTCATCTAGAGTACCCCTTATCACCCAGTTACCACTGTTCCTTCCATCATGAAGTCCCTGATGCTACTACCTGGGTTGCAACAGTACATGCAAGCATTATCATTGTTTGAGCAATAGACAAAGAGGACTCTCCTTGCTTCTTGTCCCCAGGACTTCTTTTAAAAATATGCTGCCTCAGCTTCAGTTAGTCCAGGGAGGATGTGGATAGTAGTTAAAACAAAGAGATTCTAATCACCACTTGGAGTTCTCTACCTCCAGGAGGATTTGTTGATTCCTTGATTTGGAGAGGTCATTAAGTTGATAGTGAATAAAAAGGGGAAAACTGTGCTTGATGTTCAAGGTGTGTAAAGTTGGCACTTATGTGACAGCTGTGTGGCTGGGTACTGTTTACTCATCTGGGTGCCCCCCACAAATACCTTCACCTGTTGCTAGACTATAAATTCCTTCTGGGCAGGGAACATGTCTCCCAACTCTGGTATATTGTATTGTCCCAAGTGCTCTTGAGTGCTCTTCATATAGCAAGCACTCAATAAATTCTACTGAATAATCGATTGTTACTATCAGTGCAGGGAAGATGGGGTATTCCCTATTCCCTGCCCTATCCTGCCCCTCAGTTGGCTTTGCTTTTAGAAAGAGCACACCACCAAGCAAAGCATGGAGAGGGGGGTGGGGAGGAAAATCACACTTTAATGAATGAATTAATTGATTAAAATGTCACCTGGTTACTTTGGGAGTCCTGCTGACTCTGACTTTCTCTTTCTTCTTTCCTTTCTTCCCACCCTCCCATCTAGACAAGAGGCCTCCTGGCCCCAGCTGCCAGTGTCACCCACAGCCCTCCTAAATCTCTGCCACCACTCTGAATGGTGATGGTATAAAGGTGTTACTGAGAGCCCGGGGGGATCGAGGAGCACTAGGCAGACCAATCCAGGGCCTATATGTTTCTTAATACGGCCCTGCCCTTCACTGTTTGCTGCCACCATAACCACTCCTCTGGGACATAGGCTGCAATCTCCTATGGAGCAGGCTACAACAATCAAAGCCATCATCATAATATGATAATAATAATTATGGTACTTGTTAGGGGTTTATTGTTTGCCAAGCACTTTCTAAGCACTGGGGTAGATGCATGTCATTCAAGTTGGATACAGTCCCTGTGCCACATGGCTCTCACTCTTAATCCCCATTTTAGAGATGAAGTAACTGAGGCCCATAGAAATTAAGTGACTTGCGCAAGATCACAGAGCAAACGTGGTGGAACTGAGACTAGAACCCAAATCCTTCTGACTTCCAGACCCCCGTGCTCTATCCACTAATGCCTGCCACCATGAAGAATAGTGGGAACTGAATGGGTTCCTTTAGGCTACCATTCTGAAGGTGCAATGTAGAATAAAGTCTCATGGCTGTCCTACTTACATTGATAGGTTTGGTCATTTTAAAATAGAATATGTTGGCTGATGGTTTTATTTCTACTATCATTTTGGGGTTTTAGTTTCCTTGTTTGAACATTTATGAAAAGGGTTAGCATTAGTGCACGTTATCCACCAGCAGCACTAATAATTATAGTATTTGTTAAGCACTAAGTGCCAGTCACTGTACTAAATGCTGGGGTAGGAATAATCATTAATGCAAGCACTTATCTCATCTCCCCTTGATGACTGTATCAGCTTTCTTGCTGACTTCCCTGCCTCCTGTCTCTTTCTACTCCAGTCTATACCCCATTCTGCTGCCCAAATCAGTTTCCTTCAAAAATGCTCAGACCATGTTTCCCCACCCCTCAAGAAACTCCAGTGGTTGGCCATCCACCTCCACATCAAACAAAAGCTCCTCACCATTGGCTGTTTAGCACTTAACCACCTTGCCCCCTCCTACCTCACCTTGCTGCTCTCCTACTACAACCTAGCCCACACACTTTGTTCCTCTGGTGCTAACCTTCTCACTCTACCTCGATCTCATCTATCTGACCTCTCGCCCATAGTCTACCTCTGGCCTGGAACATCCATATAACCATAATTATAATATAATGATTCATATGTAATGAATACAATTATATAATGTTATATAATAATACCTCATATAATAATAATTATAGTTAGTATTTGTTAAGCGCTTATTATGTGCTGGGCACTATACTAAGCGCTGGGTAGATACAGGGTCATCAGATTATCCCACATGGGGTTCACGTTTTTTAACCCCCATTTTTACAGATGAGGTAACTGAGGCACAGAGAAGTTAAGTGACTTGCCCAAGGTGACACAGCAGACAAGGGACAGAGCCGGGATTAGAACCTACAACCTCTGATTCCCAAGCCCGTACTCTTTCCACTAAGCCACACTGCTCAGATTGTTGCTCTCCCTCATTTCAAAGCCTTCCTCCAGGAAGTCTTCCCTAACTGAGCCTTCCACTTCTCTTCTTTCTCTCCCTTCTGCATCTCTTATACTTGCTCCTTCATTCATCCTCTCTCCTTTCCACATGATACATATGTATATATCTGTATGTATCTGTAATTTATTTATCTATTTATTTATTTTAATGTCTGTCTCTCCATTTAGACTGTGAGCTCATTGTGGGCAGGAAATGTGTCTTACGTTATACTGTACTCTCTCAAGTGCTTAGAACAGTGCTTTGCACACAGTAAAGCATTCAGTAAATACAGTTAATAATAATAATAATAACACAATAAATTGGGTTGGCCATAGTACCTGTCCCATGTGGGGCTCACAGTTTCGATCCCCATTTTACAGATGAGGTAACTGAGGTATGGAGAGTATAGTGACTTGCCTAAGATCACACAGCAGACAGTGGTGGAGAAGAGAGTTGAACCCATGACCTTCTGACTTCCAGGCCCTTGCTGTATCTACTATGCTATGCTGATTCTTTTATCATTCTAATAACCCTCTAGACTGTTAGCTCACTGTGGGCAGGCATTGTGTCTACCAACTCTGTTATATTATCTCCCAAGTGCTTAGTATAGTGCTGCATACACCCTAAGTGCTCAACAACTGTGATTAATTGATTGATTGAAATAATACACAATGGAGGGGAAAATGGCAATTTGGTGAAATAGATTTCTATAAAATTACAACTTGATTAAAAAACTGCAAAATATATTAATGTCTTTGGAATTATTATTTTTAAAGGTTCCTAAGTAAAAACCTCAAAGCATTCCAGAAAAATCACCAGACTCATAATTAAACATTAGCTTAGCATTTTTTCAGTAGTACATTTGAGGAACATTAAAAAAGTGACTGAGGTGCCGCAAAGTCTGAATTGAAGTTGCAACTTATTCTGTCCTTTCTCTGATCCTCTCTCTGAAGTAGAACCAATCAATCAATCAATCATATTTATTAAGCACTTACTATGTGTAGAGGACAGTACCACTTAGGCCATTTACTGTTCCTGTCCCAGATGGGGCTTGCAGTATAAATACTTATAACACCTTCCAGCCCTACTTATATTTTCAAGAACATTGGAGTTAGTGCCTAAAATATTTGGCATTATTTTAAGTAATTTTCTTTTGCTATGCATCTTGTCACTTTCCTATATTCAGGATATGAAGGGATCATACAGGTAAGCAATGAAAGCAGCCACTTGATGTCAATAATTAATAGGAAAATGGCTAACCACGTCTTATATAGAGACTTTTCATTGAAATGTTGACATTTTATCTGCTATTTACGTCCTTTCAGTCTATGGAGAGATTTAATCATCTACTTTGGAAAAATAAATTGTCATTAAATAAATATAAACTTCATAAAATGCAAGCTATTGAAGTGCCTACTAATAATGGTGGGCAATTCCTCATATTAAGAATGAGAGTAATATGGTAATCCTTCAGCATGTGAATTTTATGACTTTTAAAGCCAGAGAAAGTGGTGAAGAGGTAGGGATCAGGAAGGGTGGGAAGTACAAGGAGTACAAGTAGCATGAAAGAAAAGGAAATGGGCATTTCTGGGGACTCATTTTCATTATTAAGAGCATTATTAAAAACCTTTATTTGTAGAGTACAGTGCTAGGCTTATGGGAATAAAACTAAAAGAACTAACTACCTAACCTATGCTGTTAGGGAATTTGCATTAATTTATATGTCATTTCCAGTTTTGTTTTGCTTTTTTTTCCCCCAGACATATGGAAATAAAACTTTCCTGCAGTATTTTCTCCAGTGCTGCCCTATTTGAAACAGTTTATGTTCTTTCCTAAATCCCTAACTTTTTACTAAAAATGATTTAGACACTGGGGAAATCTGGTGAAATGATTATCTTGTGCTTTGGGGACTGTATTCTGCTTTGAAAATTTGGTTTTGTTGTGAGCAGCATGGCTTAGTGGTAAAAGTATGGGCTTGGAAGTCAGAGGTTGTTGGTTCTAATTCTGCCTCTGCCACTTGTAAGCTGTGTGACTTTGGGTAAGTCACTTAACTTCTCTGGACCTCAGTTACTTCATCTGTAAAATGGGGATTAAGACTGTGAGCCCCATGTGGAACAACCTGATGATCTTGTATCTACCCCAGCACTTGGAACAGTGCTTAGCACATAGTAAGTGCTTAACAAATACCAACATTATTCTTATTATTAAAATATTTGGCAAAATACATTTTCTTATTCTTGTAGAATTGTTCATTAATATTGGTGATTTGTTAGAATTCAACACATTAAATTGGATAATTGGGAAAAAAATCAATCATTCAATCAAACAATCAATCAATGGCATTTATTTAGTGTTTACTGTGGTATAAATTTCTGTACCTGAGAGAGTATGGTATAATGGAGCCCACAAGTAGCTTACAGTCTAGAAGGGGAAACAGGTATTGATATAAATGGATAGAATTTCTTGTAATCTAAATCTAATTCTCCATAAGATTTTTTTAATTTACAGCAAGACCAGTTATATATCAGGCATAGATGTTTATCAGATCTAAATTTAATGTCTGAAGAAGAGCTGTTTTAGACCACATTGTTTTTTGAAAGAAATATTACATTCTTTCTGCTCCAATAAGACTATAGAATTATCAGTCTCTTAAGATTAAACAATTGAATACTATGATACACTGTAAAATAAGTCTTCTAAAGGAAAATCTCAGCAAACAAGTTTATAAGCATTGGTGTATTGGACATAAATGTTAATATTATAATAACATTCATGTGATAAAAATGGGCATCTTTATGGTACCATTATATATTGTTTAATAGTAGCTTTCCTAATGTGCTTTGCAGGCCAAAATTCTTAGCTTTGAAATCTTCTTAACTATATAATCATTAACCCCTTTCACAGCCCCAGGACATAAAAGTAAAGCAAAAAAAGGGGCTCATTTAGTTTTATATCCCATCCATTTACTAGAAAACAAAATCAGTGGCTTTTAAAGCACAGAAAAAAAAGTACTTACACAGGAGAAGCTAAATAAAAATACTGTAATAATTAAAAACAATTATCGTTAAGAAAATGAGTCATGTCATTATGCTATAATTTTGACATTTCATGTATTATTTTGCTTAGCATGCAATTAAGGGGAAAGGCATGCTGAACTGAAAGTGCAGTGAAATGGAATTATTTACAGAATTCCTGATGAGAGTTTGAAAAAGTTAAGAGCACTTTTTTTTCCTTTGGCAATCCTGTTTAGCAATCTTTCTGTAATTTGTGCTTTCTGCTTGGATGGTCATCATTTTGTAGTTCTTCAGAAACTTCAATAGAGGTAGCTGGTGGTTTCTAAAAGTGGAGCAAGTTGTGATAATCTATTATAGAATAAATAAAATCTGAGTTGGAAATGATCTTTTGGACACAAAGGGGCATCAAGAAGAAAGGGAAAAATTGAGGTGCAGAGAGCAGAGGGCATCTATGGCCTTTATATTGGAGGAACTTTGTCCCAAATGTTAAATACTGTAGACAATTTAATGGGATAGTTCACATATAAATTGTATAGCAAATGATGTTTTAAAATTACAAAAGAAAAAAAGCCTTTGAGATTAATTGGAAAGGGGCAAATTATTTGTTTAAATGGCAACTATTACTTCTCATGGCATGCCTGGTAAAGATTATGGTATTTGTTAAATAATAATGATGTCATTTGTTAAGCACTTACTATGTGCCAAGCACTGTTCTAAGCATTGGGGTAGATACAAGGTTATCAAGTTGTCCCACGTGGGGCTCACAGTCTTTATCCAAGGTTACTTTCTCCAAGGAACATTCCCACTTACAATATCTGCAACTCATCTTTCTCCATAGATACACTGTTGCCTATTTATCCAAACTATCAAGAAGGCTAACAGTCAGTGGGTAGATTTGGAGCATTTATAGGTCACTGCACTAACCGCCTTGGCAAATAAAGTACCATAGAGTTGGTACCTGTGAACCCTGCCCACAAGGAGCTTGCCATCTTCAAGGAAAGATAGACATTAAAATAAATTACAGATAGGGAAAGTGGCAGAGTGTAAGGATATGGGTATAAGTGGTATGGGGCTGGAGTGTGGGTCAGAATAAAAGTGCTTTAGAGTTACAGATATGAATGCATAGTCAAAGAGGAGGAGAGAGAGAGATATGGGGAAATGAGGATTTAGTCACGAAAGGTCTTCTGGATGAGATGTGATTATAGGAGGGTTTTGAAGGTGGGGATTGTGGTGAAGCTCTTAGAACAATGCTTTGCACATAATCAGCTCTTAACAAATACCATTATTATTATTGTTTGTTGTTGGATATTACAGATATGATATGATGTGATATGAATGATATGCTATATGGCAGATATTTGACATTATGGGACACTGTCCTCTCCTGGTTATCCTTCTATCTCTCTGGCTGCTCATTCTCAGTTACTTTAATGGACTTCTCTTCTGCCTCCCACCCCCTAACTGGATGAGTCACTTAAGGTTCAGGTCCCCTTCTGTTCTTCATCTACACCAACTCCCTTGGAGAACACATTTGCTCACAGAGCTTCAACTACCACCTATATGCCGATGACACCCAAATCTACATCTCCAGCCCTGATCTTTATCCCTCTCTTCATTCTCACCTTTCCCCTTGCCTCTACTCTACATCTCTTCTCAGATGGCCTCTGTTACCTCAAACTTAACATGTCCAAAACAGAACTTCTTATCTTCCCACCCAAACCCTGTCCTCTCCCTGACTTTCCCATCACTATAGATTATACCATTTTTCTTTCTGTCTCACAAGCCCGTAACCTTGGCATTATCCTCGACTTCTGGCTTTCATTAAACTGACATATTCAATCCATCACTAAATCCTGTCAATTGAACCTTCTCAATATTGCTAAAATCCACATTCATTCATTCAATTGTACTTATTGAGCATTTACTGTGTGCAGAGTAATGTACTAAGCACTTGGAAAGTACAATCTGCACTTTCATCTCCTTCCAAACTGCTATCACATTAATACAATCACATATCCTATCCCGCCTCGATTACTCTAACAGCCTCCTTGCTGACTTCCCAGCCTCCTATTTTTCCCTACTCCAATCCATACTCCACTCTGCTGCTTGGATCACTTTTTTTCATAAATGTTCAGGCCACGTTTCCCCAATCCTCAAGAACTTCAGTGGTCCAACTCCACTTCAAACAAACTCCTCACCATTGGCTTAAAAGTACTCAATCACTGTGCTCCCTCCCACCTCACCTCACTACTCTTCTGTTACAACCCAGCCAGCACATTTTGCACCTGCAGTGTTAACCTTCTCACTCTACCTCAGTCTCATCTACCTTACCGCTGACCTCCCGCCCTTATCCTGCCACTGGCCTGGAATACTCTCCTTCCTCTTATCTCTCAGACAATTACTCTTCCCCTTCAAGCCTTATTAAAGGTACATCTCCTTCAAGAGTCCTTCCCTGACTAAGCCCTCTTTCCTTTTCTTCAGCTCCCTTTTGCTTCATCCTGGCTTGCTCCCTTTATTCATTCTCCCTCCCAGCCCCAGTGCACTTATGTACATATATGTAAGTTATTTATGGAATAGTGGATAGAGCAGGGCCTGGGAGTCAGAGGATTGTGGGTTAAAATCCTGACTCTGCTTGTCTGCTATGTGACCTTGGGTAAGTCACTTCACTTCTCTGTGACTCAGTTACCTTATCTGTAATATAATAATAATAATAATGTTGGTATTTGTTAAGCACTTACTATGTGCCAAGCACTGTTCTAAGCGCTGGGGTAGACATAGGGGAATCAGGTTGTCCCACGTGGGGCTCACAGTCTTAATCCCCATTTTACAGATGAGGGAACTGAGGCACAGAGAAGTTAAGTGACTTGCCCACAGTCACACAGCCGACAAGTGGCAGAGCTGGGATTCGAACTCATGAGCCCTGACTCCAAAGCCCGTGCTCTTTCCACTGAGCCAGGCTGCTTCTCCGTGGCTTCTGCTTCTGCTTCTGCTTCTGCTTCTGAAGCAGCTTCTGCTGCTTCAATATGCATGTTGAGATTGTGAACCCCATGTGGGACAAGGATCATGTCCAACCTGATTTGCTTATATCCATCCCAGCACTTAGTACAGTGCATGGCACAGAATAAATGCTTAAAAAATACCACAATAATAATAACTATTATTATTATTATTAATGTCCATCTCCCCTATAGACTGTAAGCTCACTGTAGGGAGGGACTGTGTCTATTATATTGGTATACTATATTCTCCCAAGCACTCAATACGGTGCTCTGTACATAATAAGCACTCAATAAATACAGTTGACTGACTAATAATAATAATAATGTTGGTATTTGTTAAGCACTTACTATGTGCGGAGCACAGTTGTAAGTGCTGGGGTAAATGCAGGGTTATCAGAATGTCCCACATGAGGCTCACAGTCTTAATTCCCATTTTACAGATGAGGCACAGAGAAGTTAAGTGACTTGCCCACAGTCACACAGCTGACAAGTGGCAGAATGGGATTCAATCCCATGACTCCCAAGCCCGGACTCTTTCCACTGAGCCATGCTTAAAAAAAATAAATATGAAGTTAGGAGGGAGATACAGGCCAGAGGGAGGGAGGGCATGGGTGAGGAGTCAACGGAGGAGTGGACAAGACAAAGATAGAGAAAGTCAGTTGGCATAGAGAAGCAAAATGTGTAGGTTCGGTTGTAGTAGGATATCAGTGAAGTAAGGTAGGAGAGGGAGAGTTTATTGAGTGTCTCCAATCAATCATTCAATCAATAGTATTTCTTGACTGTTAACTATGTGCAGAGCACTATACTAAGAAGTGCTTAAGGTACAACAGAATTAATGGACCCATTCCCTACACATTCCCTGCAAACGTCAATCATAAGGAGTTTTTCTCTGATGTGGACATGAATGGGCAATCATTGGAGGTTTGTGAAGAATGGAGAGACATGGGCTGAGGATTTTTTCAGAACAATGATCCTGACAGAAGAGTGAAGTGTGGTACTAAAGAGGGAAAAGGTAGGAGCTAGGGATATCATCAAGGAGACTGCTGCAGTAATCAAGGTGGGGGTATGATAAATGCATGGATCAGTATGGTAGCAGTTTTGATGGAGAAGAAAGGTGGATTTTAGAGATGTGAAGGTAGAACTGTCAGGATTTGGTCACAGTTTTAATATGTTGCTTGAGTGACAGTGATATGTCAAATATATTGCTAAGGCTATGAGCTTGTAAGAGAACAAAGGTGATGTCTACAGTGATAGGAAATTCAGTGGGAAGGCAGAGGTTTAGATGGGATGATGAGGTGTTCCATTTTGGACTTGTTAAGTTTGAGATGTCAGTGGAGTAGAGATGGTCTGAAGGTAGTAGGAAAAGTGAGACTGCAGAGAAGGTGAGGGGTCAGGGCTGGTGAGCTAGATTTGAAAATCATCTGTGTGGATGGTAGTTAAAACCTTGGGAGTGAATGAGTTCTGCAAGGTAGTTTGTGTAAATGGGGACCCAGAACTGAGCCTTGAGAAAGGCCACAATGAGGACAATAGAGGTAGAGAGAAGCTAGTGACAGTGACTAAGAAGGAGTGGCCAGAGAGATAGGAGAACCAGAAGAGAAAAGTGTCATTGAAGGCAAGGTTATTTCCAGGAGAAGGAGATCATCCAAAGTGTCAAAGGCAGCAGCAGAAAGATCAGAGTCAGTCATTCGATCAGTCAGTCATATTTATTGAGTTGCTTACTGTGTTCAGAGCACTGTATTAAATGATTGGGAGAGTACAATAGAGGCTACTGGATTTGGCAAGAATGAGGTCATTGGTGACTTTAGAAAGGCAGCTTCTGTGGAATGAAGGGGTTGGAAACCTTATTGCAGGAGGCTAATTAGAGAGTTGGGGGAGGGGAAGTGGAGGCATTAAGTGTAGACAACTCACTCAAACAATTTAGAATGGATTGGTAGAAAGAAGATGTTATAACTTGAAGGAACTATGAGCTCAAAGGAGGGTTAATTTAGAATAGAAGCTACATGGGCATGTTTGAAAACAGTGGGGAAGGAGCTATTCAAGAGTAAGTGGTAGAAACCTGAATTCAAGGAGCGAAGAAAGGAGCAAATGTTTTGATAGAGTTCAGTAATCTTCACTCAGCTCTAAAACAGCTCTGCACTTCCATTTTGCAATACCTGGTTTAATTGTCTTACTATAGAGTTTTCAGTATTTGTCCCATTATTGACAATGGACTCTAAGAACTCCAGTAAATTAACAACTAATAGTTTGCTTAGAAGCCTTAAATTGATATTTTTTAATTGGTATTTTTTAAGTGCTTACTATGTGCCAGGCACTATGCTAAGCACCTGGGTGGACTTAAGGTTGTCAAGTTGGACACAGTCCCTGTGCCACTTGGGGCTTCCAGTCTTAAATCCTTTTAATAGATGGGGTAACTGAAACCTAGAGAAGTTAAGTGACTTGCCCAAGGTCACACAACAGAAAACTGGTGAAGCCAGGATTAGACCTCAGGTCCTTCTGACTCGCAGGACCATGCTCTATCCACTAGGCCAGGCTGTTTCTGTAATGTCTGAGTTGTCTTCCCTCTGAGCTTTATAACAGTCATACAGAAAAGACTGCAGAAACTTTCCCTGGCCACAAGTGCAAAGCCATCAAAGATCACCTTCTTGAGAGGTAAATGAACTAAGCTACACCATTTCATGCTGCTTAGCTGGAGGACTTTTGTAAAATTCCAGTCATTCTTTGAGCATGGGCTACCAAATTTAATCCTAGAGTCTTAATTGTGAGCAGCTTATTCTCATTCATTCAATCGTATTCATTGAGCACTTACTGTGTGCAGAACACTGTACTAAGTACTTGGGAGAGTACAATATGACAGTAAACACACATATTCCCTGCTGACATTGAGTTTAGGGTTGGAGAATGGAATAAGCTTGGACTGGAATAAGCAGTTAATAAGTCCCTTTATTGTTATTTCAATCATTCATTCATTAATTCAATAGTATTTATTGAGCGCTTACTATGTGCAGAGCACTGTACTAAGCACTTGGAATGAACAAGTCGGCAACAGATAGAGACAAATCTAAAAATCCTCTCCAAAAATATACTTGCCAATGGACACTCGATAATTATTTTAATCTGAAAAGAAGAAATCTGGCAGCTACCCTTAAGCCATCGATCAATTAATGGTATTTAATGAATGCTTACTGTATGCAGAGCACTGAACTAAGCACTTGGAAGACTCCAGTGCAGAGATTCTAACAGGGGGAGGAATTATGCAATTGACTTTGTGACTACTCCACCAACTGGATGATTTTTGTTTTAATAATAATAATGTTGGTATTTGTTAAGCGCTTACTATGTGCAGAGCACTGTTCTAAGTGCTGGGGTAGACACAGGGGAATCAGGTTGTCCCACGTGGGGCTCACAGTATTAATCCCCATTTTACAGATGAGGTAACTGAGGCACGGAGAAGTGAAGTGACTTGCCCACAGTCACACAGCTGACAAGTGGCAGAGCGGGGCTTCGAACCCATGACCTCTGACTCCAAAGCCCGTGCTCTTTCCACTGAGCCACGGTTTTGCTTTGCTTTGTTTGATCAGCTGATGTGGAGATATGCTCAGAGATTATGCTTTCATAATGATGAACTTGCAAAAAAATTCATTCATTCATTCAATAGTATTTATTGAGCGCTTACTATGTGCAGAGCACTGTACTAAGCGCTTGGGATGAACAAGTCGGCAACAGATAGAGACAGTCCCTGCCATTTGACGGGCTTACAGTCTAATCGGGGGAGACGGACAGACAAGAACAATGGCAATAAATAGAGTCAAGGGGAAGAACATCTCGTAAAAACAATGGCAACTAAATAGAATTGAGGCGATGTACAATTCATTAACAAAATAAATAGGGTAACGAAAATATATACAGTTGAGCGGACGAGTACAGTGCTGTGGGGATGGGAAGGGAGAGGTGGAGGAGCAGAGAGAAAAGGGGAAAAAGAGGGTTAAGCTGCGGAGAGGTAAAGGGGGGATGGCAGAGGGAGTAGAGGGAGAAGAGGAGCTCAGTCTGGGAAGGCCTCTTGGAGGAGGTGAGTTTTAAGTAGGGTTTTGAAGAGGGAAAGAGAATCAAGTATACATTTATTTTTTTATTTCATCCTGATTCTTCTAATTCTTTTTTTCTTGTTATATTTTTTATTCATTTTGCAAGATATTAAATATTGTAAGAAATTTTCTAACTTTGTCTTTTCTTAACCAAGATATAGTTGTCCAGTTATTTTATCTTGCAGACTAAATGATCACTGAAAAAATAAAACAAAACAATAAAAGCATGCAATCAGCAAACAGAAACCACGTATGGCTAACTGAAAAGACTATGTCAGAATGAATTTCAGTTGGAAAAACTTAGTTATTCTATTATTAGTCTTTTCCCTCTCCACTTTCAAGATGGGAGCTGCCACTTCAATAGCCCCACCACACTCACACACTTATAAACACACTCAGATGGCAGGTAGTGGAGTGAAGTAAGAACTGCAAGAGAAGGTTGGGGAAGAACAGGGAGCATTGCAGCCTACCACCATGGCCAGTGTCTCTAGTAAGCTAGAAATTCCTAATGGGCAGTCCATGGGGGAATGGCACCAAGGTGGGTTCAATTAGCTATTCTGCCACTGCTCCATAAACTCCTTATGGGCAGGGGAGGTGTCTGCTAATTGTACTGTGTTGTACTCTCCCAAGGGCTTAGTACAGTGACTTAACACATAAAGAATGTTCTATAAACACCATTCATTAATTGATTGCCTTTAGACTGTAAGCTCCTTGTGGGCAGGAATGTGTCTACCAGCTCTATTGTACTATGAGCTGCCAAACTCTTAGTGGAGTGCTCTAAACACAGTAAGCACTTAGTGAATACCACTGATAGATTAATGGCTGTTCTGTTTTATGCTCAAGGCAACTGTGATGGCAAATTAGCAAATCTCTGAGAGTCTAAGTACCTGAGTGCATGAATGAATGTGGGCTGTGTGTGAGTGAGAGATAAGAGGGTTACCTCTACTTCCTATTCACTCATTCAATAGTATTTATTGAGCGCTTACTATGTGCAGAGCACTGTACTAAGCGCTTGGGATGAACAAGTCGGCAACAGATAGAGACAGTCCCTGCCGTTTGACGGGCTTACAGTCTAATCGGGGGAGACAGACAGACAAGAACAATGGCAATAAACAGAGTAAAGGGGAAGAACATCTCGTAAAAACAATGGCAACTAAATAGAATCAAGGCGATGTACATTTCATTAACAAAATAAATAGGGTAATGAAAATATATACAGTTGAGCAGATGAGTACAGTGCTGAGGGGATGGGAAGGGAGAGGGGGAGGAGCAGAGGGAAATGGGGGGAAAAGAGGGTTAAGCTGCGGAGAGGTGAAGGGGGGATGGTAGAGGGAGTAGAGGGAGAAGGGGAGCTCAGTCTGGGAAGGCTTCTTGGAGGAGGTGAGTTTTAAGTAGGGTTTTGAAGAGGGGAAGAGAATTAGTTTGGCGGAGGTGAGGAGGGAGGGCATTCCAGAACCGCGGGAGGACATGGCCCAGGGGTCGACGGCGGGATAGGCGAGACTGAGGGACGGTGAGGAGGTGGGCGGCAGAGGAGTGGAGCGTGCGGGGTGGGCAGTAGAAAGAGAGAAGGGAGGAGAGGTAGGAAGGGGCAAGGTGATGTAGAGCCTTGAAGCCTAGAGTGAGAAGCTTTTGTTTGGAGCAGAGGTTGATAGGCAACCACTGGAGGTGTATAAGAAGAGGAGTGACATGCTCAGATCGTTTCTGCAGGAAGATGAGCCGGGCAGCGGAGTGAAGAATAGACTGGAGCGGGGCAAGAGAGGAGGAAGGGAGGTCAGAGAGAAGGCTGACACAGTAGTCTAGCCGGGATATAACAAGAGCCTGTAGCAGTAAGGTAGCCATTTGGGTGGAGAGGAAAGGGCGGATCTTGGCGATATTGTAAAAGTGAAACCGGCAGGTCTTGGTAACGGATAGGATGTGTGGGGTGAACGAGAGAGATTAATCTGGGCAGCAGAGTGAAGTATAGACTGAAGTGGGGAGAGACACGAGGTTGGGAGATCAGAAAAGAGGCTGATGCAGTAATCCAGTCAGGATATGATGAGTGATAACAAGGTAGTGGTTTGGATGGAGTGCAGATCTTGGGGATGTGAAGGTTAGACCAGAAGGTTTTGGTGATGGATTGGTTATGTGGGGTGAATGTGAGAGCTGAGTCAAGGATTCATTCATTCATTCATTCAATAGTATTTATTGAGCGCCTACTATGTGCAGAGCACTGTACTAAGCGCTTGGATTGAACAAGTCGGCAACAGATAGTGACAGTCCCTGCCGTTTGACGGGCTTACAGTCTAACTGGGGGAGACGGACAGACAAGAACAATGGCAATAAATAGAGTCAAGGGGAAGAACATCTCGTAAAAACAATGGCAACTAAATAGAATCAAGGCAATGTACAATTCATTAACAAAATAAATAGGGTAATGGAAATATATACAGTTGAGCGGACGAGTACAGTGCTGTGGGGATGGGAAGGGAGAGGTGGAGGAGCAGAGGGAAAGGGGGAAAAGAGGGTTTAGCTGCGGAGAGGTAAAGGGGGGGTGGCAGAGGGAGTAGAGGGAGAAGAGGAGCTCAGTCTGGGAAGGCCTCTTGGAGGAGGTGAGTTTTAAGTAGGGTTTTGAAGAGGGAAAGAGAATCAGTTTGGCGGAGGTGAGGAGGGAGGGCGTTCCAGGACCGCGGGAGGAAGTGGCCCAGGGGTTGACGGCGGGAAAGGCGAGACCGAGGGACGGTGAGCAGGTGGGCGGTAGAGGAGCGGAGCGTGCGGGGTGGGTGGTAGAAAGAGAGAAGGGAGGAGAGGTAGGAAGGGGCAAGGTGATGGAGAGCCTTGAAGCCTAGAGTGAGGAGTTTTTTTTTGGAGCGGAGGTCGATAGGCAACCACTGGAGTTGTTTAAGAAGGGGAGTGACATGCCCAGATCGTTTCTGCAGGAAGATGAGCCGGGCAGCGGAGTGAAGAATAGACTGGAGCGGGGCAAGAGAGGAGGAAGGGAGGTCAGAGAGAAGGCTGACACAGTAGTCTAGCCTGATATAACGAGAGCCTGTAGCAGTAAGGTAGCCGTTTGGGTGGAGAGGAAAGGGCGGATCTTGGCGATACTGTAAAGGTGAAACCGGCAGGTCTTGGTAACGGATAGGATGTGTGGGGTGAACGAGAGAGACGAGTCAAGGATGACACCGAGATTGCGGGCCTGAGAGATGGGAAGGATGGTCGTGCCATCCACGGTGATAGAGAAGTCTGGGAGAGGACCGGGTTTGGGAGCGAAGATGAGGAGCTCAGTCTTGCTCATGTTGAGTTTTAGGTGGCGGGCAGACATCCAGGTGGAGACATCCTGGAGGCAGGAGGAGATGCGAGCCTGAAGGGAGGGGGAGAGGACAGGGGCAGAGATGTAGATCTGCATGTCATCTGCGTAGAGATGGTAGTCCAAGCCATGAGAGCGAATGAGTTCACCAAGAGAGTGAGTGTAAATGGAGAACAGAAGAGGGCCAAAAACTGACCCTTGAGGAACTCCAACAGTTAAAGGATGGGAGGGGGAGGAGCCGCCTGCGAAGGAGACCGAGAATGACCGGCCAGAGAGATAAGAGGAGAACCAGGAGAGGACGGAGTGAAGCCAAGGTGAGATAAGGTATGGAGGAGGAGGGGATGGTCTACAGTGTCAAAGGCAGCAGAGAGGTCAAAGAGGATTAGAATGGAGTAGGAGCCATTGGATTTGGCAAGAAGGAGGTCATGGGTGACCTTAGAGAGAGCAGTCTCGGTAGAGTGGAGGGGACGGAAGCCAGATTGGAGGGGGTCCAGGAGACAATGGGAGTTAAGGAATTCTAAGCAGCGATTGTAGATGACTCGTTCTAGGATTTTGGAAAGGAAGGGTAGTAGGGAGATAGGGCGATAACTGGAGGGGGAAGTGGTGTCAAGAGCGGGTTTTTTTAGGATGGGGGAGACGTGGGCATGTTTGAAGGCAGAGAGGAAGGAGCCATTGGAGATTGAGTGGTTAAAAATAGAAGTTAAGGAAGGGAGGAGGGCAGGGGCGATGGTTTTAATAAGGTGAGAGGGAATGGGGTCCGAGGAGCAGGTGGAGGGGGTGGCACTTGTGAGGAGGGAGGAGATCTCCTCTGAGGATACTGCAGGGAAGGATGGAAAAGTAGGGGAGAGGGTTGGTGGCGGGGAGGGGAGAGGCGGAGGGGTGACTTTGGGGAGCTCAGACCTGATTGTGTTGATTTTTGTGATGAAGTAGGTGGCCAGATCATTGGGGGTGAGAGATGGGGGAGGGGGAGGAACGGGGGCCTAAAGAGAGAGTTAAAGGTCCTGAACAATTGGCGGGGGTGACGGGCAAGGGTGTCGATGAGGGAGGAGAAGTTTTGCCTGGCGGAGGAGAGGGCAGAGTTAAGGCAGAAAACGATCCCCTCCTTCTGTCTCTGCTTCTGTCTGCCACTATCCATTTCTCTAATGTCCTTTTACTTATTTCTTTCCATCACTTCTAAAAGCATGGGTCTCTAAATCCATAAATCAATAAATGGCATTTATTGAACCCTTACTATGTTCTGAACACTGTATTGTTAAGTGCTCCCGAAAATACAAACAGAACAGCAGTGAGTCAAAATGTTTATTAAGCACCTACTGCATGTAGAGCATTGTACTAGGATTTTTGAGAAGTACAATAGAGGAATAAAGAAGTATCAATCTCTGTTCATGAGCAGTTTTCAATGGAACAGGGAAGACAGAAACAAAATCATTTGCAGTGATGAAAAGAAATGCTTACATATGTACTCAAGTGCTACTGGAGGCTGAGAGTTTACAAATGCTAAGTGGGAAAAAAGTTCTGAGATGATAGAGTATGTCACCTGGGGAGAAGAAAAAGTAAACAGGTAAAGTTTTTTGGATGAGATGGGGTTTCAGAAACTGAAGTCATGTGGATATGAAGAAGAAGGGTGTTTGCAGAAAGAAGCAAGGTGTTAACCTTGGGTCAGAGGCAGCAGAGGCTACTAATTAATATCATTTGAATGTAATGATAATGTATGCTGTTTCTTTATCTGTTTTTGGAGCTATTTATGAGGCAGAAGAAACCATGTGCATCAAACTCCATACAAGCAGCTGAGTAAAGGGTGGAGACTGAGAGGTCAGGGAGGTGAACGAGGAGGTTGATGCAATAGTCAAGTCAGGCTATGGCAGTTGCTTGGATTAGAAGTGTAGCCGTTTGGGTGGAGAGGAAAGAGTAGATTCTTGGGATGATGTGAAGATAGAATCCACAAGATATGGAGATAGGCTAATATGTGGCTTGAAACAGGGAGAAACACCTGGAATAATAGCAAATAATTGTGTATGTCAGCCAGGAAGGATGGTGGTATTGGCAACAGTGATGGGAAAGTCCCAGGAAAGATGAGAAATAGGTGGGAAGATGAGAAATTGAACTTAGGATATATGTAAGTAGGATATCCAAGATATACTGAAGGCAAAAGTAAATGTGTGATTGTGGGAAGGAGAGTTGAGGTCTTGAGAGTAGATTTGGGGAACCAGGAAAGGCCTCACACTGTTAATTCACAAGCGGTGAGGCAGCTGCTACTGCTGACAGATAGACTCAGATCAATTCTGTGTTCTGCCCTTTGAACTTTTTCCAACCTTTGGATGACACAGCATCCATGACACCTCCAATTGCTCTTCCCTATTCCTTGACTCTTCATATTAGATGCAAGATTTATGAGTCATTGTATGCTCTCCTTGGTGGCCACACTGGGGCATCATTTTATGTAATCTTTCTAGTGCACAGGGAGAAACAAAAAACAGAAAAGTTTCTCATCTTCCCACCTATTTCTCATCTTTCCTGGGACTTTCCCATCACTGTTGCCAATACCACCATCCTTCCTGGCTGACATACACAATTATTTGCTATTATTCCAGATGTTTCCCCGTTTCTTTCTGTTTCTAGTGAGTTCTCCCAAAGGCTAGATTTACACAAGTGTCACTTGTAGCAATCTGCACCCCTGGAGGTTCCCTTTATAATAATAATAATGGCATTTGTTAAGTGCTTACTATGTGCCAAGCACTGTTCTAAGTGCTGGGGCACATACAAGGTAATCAGGTTGTCCCACATGGGGCTCAACAATCATAATCCCCATTTTACAAATGAGGTAACTGAGTCACAGAGAAGTTGAGTGGCTTGCCCAAAGTCATACAGCTGACAAGTGGTGGAGGCGGGATTAATAATAATAATAATAATGTTGGTATTTGTTAAGCACTTACTATGTGCAGAGCACTGTTCTAAGCGCTGGGATAGACAGGGGAATCAGGTTGTCCCACGTGGGGCTCACAGTCTTCATCCTCATTTTACAGATGAGGGAACTGAGGCACAGAGAAGTGAAGTAACTTGCCCACAGTCACATAGCTGAAAAGTGGCAGAGCTGGGATAGAACCCATGACCTCTGACTCCCAAGCTCATGCTCTTTCCATTAAGCCATACTGCTTCTCTATAATATTCTTATTCATTGTTCTTTATCTTTTTCATTATAATATCTTTATCTTATTGTTGCCCACCAGTTAACATTCTTAGGCCTCCTATCTGCCTCTGTCTCCTCTATTTTGGTTAGCTGCACCTCCATATTCTGGTTATCCAAGGAGTTCACTCTTTTGATTGGCTCCCCGTTTCTCACTTCATTTTTTAACTCTATTAGTTCTGCCAAACCCTACTTTCCTTTCCAACAATTGTGTCTATCATCTCTATTGTGTTTTTCTCTCCCAAGCACTTAGTACAGTGTTTAGCGAACAATAAGCACTCAATAAACACCATTGATTTATTTCCTGAACTTCACAGTCAACAGGCATTGCTCAGGAGAACCACCATATACAGGGACAATGGGACAACTTTTGGCCATTGTCTTCATGTGATTATTCCAGGGTATGGAGTCCACAAGGGATTATCCTGAGAAGAGGTGGAAAAGGAGAGGAAAAGGAGCAAGGAGAGGGAGATAGGATAGGTGGGGAAGACTTTATTGAATCTATGGGAATTCTCTTAACTGAAAGCAGCAAGATTGAATATGGCATAATTTTTATAAAAAGCTGTTAGAAATAAAATTAATTTCATTCCTATTATATATCGCATTTATTATTTAAACAACATAGTTGGTGAATATAATTCATATTATACCCTGTAGCCATGGACTTCATAGAACTTCACAACTGATTTAGAATTAAAAATTATCTTAAATTCAAGTGCAAAAAATGGTATGTATAAAACCCAAGTTTTGCAAGTTTGCTTAATCAAAAGTCATTGAAGTGCTTCTTTTTTAGTGTGTCACACAACCTCAGTGATGTTTTTCATTTTTGTTTAATTTATTCTTCTGCATTTCATTATAGCTTTTTTGTGGATTTCTGTGTTAGTATGTTTGCCATAATAATAAAGGAAATTGGAAAAACAGCCATAAGTGAAAATATTTCTCAAATGGCTTTATAATCCAATACATTTTACACTGCTTGATTTATATATTTGTTTATTATGTTGAAATTTGTACTTGTGTTTTTAAATGATCACTCATGTCCCACATTTTATTTCCAAAATGTAATTTTGTGTTCTCACTCAAGCTTAATACCAATCTTCTATTTTGCTTATTGAAATATCTCAGGCCTCCCTTTATGATATAGAGAAGCAGCGTGGCTCAGTGGAAAGAGCACGGGCTTTGGAGTGAGAGGTCATGGGTTCGAATGCCTGTCCTGCCACTTGTCAGCTGTGTGACTGTGGGCAATTCACTTAACTTTTCTGTGCCTCAGTTCCCTCTTCTGTAAAATGGGGATTAAAACTGTGAGCCCCACGTGGGGCATCCTGATCAGCTTGTATCCTCACAGTGCTTAGAACAGTGCTTTGCACATAGTAAGTGCTTAACAAATACCACCATTTTTTAAAATTATAGTGTAGTTTCTCAAGTGCTTAATTCATTCATTCATTCATTCATTCATTCATTCAATAGTGTTTATTGAGCGCTTATTATGTGCAGAGCATTGTACTAAGCGCTTGGGATGAACAAGTCGGCAACAGATAGAGACAGTCCCTGCCGTTTGACGGGCTTACAGTCTAATCGGGGGAGATGGACAGACAAGAACAATGGCAATAAATAGAGTCAAGGGGAAGAACATCTCGTAAAAACAATGGCAACTAAATAGAATCAAGGCAATGTACAATTCATTAACAAAATAAATAGGGTAATGAAAATATATACAGTTGAGCGGACGAGTACAGTGCTGTGGGGATGGGAAGGGAGAGGTGGAGGAGCAGAGGGAAAAGGGGAAAAAGAGGGTTTAGCTGCGGAGAGGTAAAGGTGGGGTGGCAGAGGGAGTAGAGGGAGAAGAGGAGCTCAGTCTGGGAAGGCCTCTTGGAGGAGGTGAGTTTTAAGTAGGGTTTTGAAGAGGGAAAGAGAATCAGTTTGGTGGAGGTGAGGAGGGAGGGCGTTCCAGGACCACGGGAGGACATGACCCAGGGGTCAACGGCGGGATAGGCGAGACCGAGGGACGGTGAGGAGGTGGGCGGCAGAGGAGCGGAGCGTGCGGGGTGGGTGGTAGAAAGAGAGAAGGGAGGAGAGGTAGGAAGGGGCAAGGTGATGGAGAGCCTCGAAGCCTAGAGTGAGGAGTTTTTGTTTGGAGCGGAGGTCGATAGGCAACCACTGGAGTTGTTTAAGAAGGGGAGTGACATGCCCAGATCGTTTCTGCAGGAAGATGAGCCGGGCAGCGGAGTGAAGAATAGACCGGAGCGGGGCGAGAGAGGAGGAAGGGAGGTCAGAGAGAAGGCTGACACAGTAGTCTAGCCGGGATATAACGAGAGCCCGTAACAGTAAGGTAGCCATTTGGGTGGAGAGGAAAGGGCAGATCTTGGCGATATTGTAGAGGTGAAACCGGCAGATCTTGGTAACGGATAGGATGTGTGGGGTGAACGAGAGAGACGAGTCAAGGATGACACCGAGATTGCGGACCTGAGAGACAGGAAGGATGGTCGTGCCATCCACGGTGATAGAGAAGTCTGGGAGAGGACCGGGTTTGGGAGGGAAGATGAGGAGATCAGTCTTGCTCATGTTGAGTTTTAGGTGGCGGGCCGACATCCAGGTGGAGACGTCCTGGAGGCAGGAAGAGATGCAAGCCTGAAGGGAGGGGGAGAGGACGGGGCGGAGATGTAGATCTGTGTGTCATCTGTGTAGAGATGGTAGTCAAAGCCGTGAGAGCGAATGAGTTCGCCGAGGGAGTGAGTGTAAATGGAGAACAGAAGAGGGCTTAATGCAGTGCTCTGTACAAGTAAGTGCTTTATCATTCATTGATTGATTAATCGATATCAATTTTCATTTAAATGTGAGTTTCTGATGAACTACCAGTGTCTAAAAGGAATTATCACATCAATTGTATCTTGCTTTACTGAAATAAGATGCCTCTCCTTGTTTTAGAGGATGCACCTAAGAATTTATGGTTTAGTAAACATAGATGATTAGAAAAAGATCACCAACTTCATTGTAAGGCTAGGCGTGTCTTGGGGACAAGAAAGACTGAATTTTGCAGGGATTGGCTGATGTTTCCCACCCTTCTTTACAGAAATGAATCATTAATAATCTCTTTTCTGGAGTATGGTCTATGCTGATACATTATATAGGGGGTACAACCTAGAGAAGCAGCGTGGCTCAGTGGAAAGAGCATGGGCTTTGGAGTCAGAGGTCATGGGTTCGAATCCCCGCTCTGCCACTTGTCAGCTGTGTGACTGTGGGCAAGTCACTTAACTTCTCTGTGCCTCAGTTACCTCATCTGTAAAATGGGGATTAAGACTGTGAGCCCCACGTTGGACAACCTGATTCCCTTGTGTCTACCCCAGCGCTTAGAACATTGCTCTGCACATAGTAAGCGCTTAACAAATACCAACATTATTATTATTATTATTATTAATCAGTAACTTGTATTTGCTTCATCTTTTAATCTATGAATATAGAAAAGTGTCTGCTTGCAAAATGGTTCGTCTAAACATTAGTGCTTTCTAAGCATTTCTTAAATTATCTACTATGCTCAACTTTGATATGAACATTTTATCATACCAGACCCTGCCAGACCCTAGGGTATCAGAGGCAAGGAAGTAATGCCCCAGTGTGCTGATGTAAGGATAGAACAATAGTAAATTGGTAATTCATAATTATTGAGCTCTTACCTTATGTAGAGCACTGTACTAAGTGCTTGGGAGGGTACAGTATAACAATATAACAGACATTCCATGACCACAATGAGCTTACATTCTACAGGGGAGCTAGACATTAATATAAATGTATAAATTACAGATATAGTAATAATGATAGTATTTGTTAAGCACTTACTCTGTGGCAAGCACTGTTCAGATATGTATATAAGTGCTGTGGGCCTGGGAGAGGGGATGAATAAAAGGAGTAAGTCAGGGTGATGCAGAAGGAAGTTGAAGAAAATGAAAAGAGGACTTAGGGAAGGCCTCTTGGAGGAGATGTGCCTTCAGTAAGGCTTTGAAGATGGGAGAGTAATTTTCTGATGTATATGAGGAGTGAGGGCATTCCAGGCCAGAGGCAGCACGTGGGCGAGAGGTTGGCAGTGAGATAGATGAGATTGAGGTACAATGACAAGGTTAACATTAGAGAACTAAAATGTGTGGTCTGTGTTGTTATAGGGGAGTAGTGAGGTTAGATAGGAGGGGGCAAGGTGATTGACTGTTTTAAAGACAATTGTGAGGATTTTCTGTTTCATGCACAGGTTAGATGGGCAACCTTTGGTAGTTCTTGAGGAGTGGGGAAATGTGTCTCAAATATTTTTGTAGAAAAATGATCTGGGCAGCAGAGCCAAGTATGGACTATAGTGGGGTTAGACAAGAGGGAGTTAGGGTTAGCCTGGGAGGTCAGCAGGGATAATGATACAGTAATCAACAAAACAATAACATTGTCACAAATATCTCCCAGAGTGGCTCTGCCCCAGCACCACTTCCAGAGGAGTTCCAGGGAGGACCCAAGATTTACTCTTATGTAAGGGTAGAAGCAATGTGACAATGAATAGAGCATGGCCCTGGGAGTCAGAAGGACCTGGGTGCTAATCTTGGCTACCTCCTCTTGACTGCTGTGTGATCTTGGGCAAGTCACTTCACTTCTCTGTGCTTCATTTCCTTCATCTGTTAAATGGGGATTAAGACTATGACCCCCATGTGGGACATAGATTGTATCCAACCTGACTAGCTTGTTGCAAGCAGGAAACATGTCTATCAACTCTGTCATATTGTTTTATTGTACTCTTTCAAGCACTTAGTACAGTGCTCTGCACACAGTAAGTGCTCAATAAATATGATTGATTGATTGGTTACACCTAACTGAAGTTCACCTATCAATTCCCACCCAACTAACACAGATTCATGTAAAAAATGGCTAAAAATTTTCCTCACCACCTAGAACTTTTTAAACCTTGTTTCCATAGTAGGTCAACCAGTGTCCCAGGAGCGCTTATGAACTTGTAATTGTCCTTTAGCACATATCTTGTCCTGACATACTTGTGGTACTACCTATTGTATTCATGAAACTCTTCTATTTCTAAATGATTTATGTCTGCCTGTCTCCTCCATTAGATTGTAAACTATAAAGGAGACAGGACTATGTCTTCTACTTCAGTGTACTCTCTCTGGAACATAGTCCAGTGCTCTGCAGGCATTGTTGCTCTGTAAATATTAGTAATCAATCCACATATGAATATCTATAGAGTCATGAATAGTAATATTCCTAATATGTAAGTGTTTATTACAATTGGACTGAATTCACAGAACAATCAACTTGATACAAAATATGCTGTATTCCCAGAACTAGTCAAAAAGGTCAGAATTAACTAGTATACCACATTTTAGGCCAGAGAGCATAAGTAAAGCCCTGGGGATATTACCCTGAAACAGTAATCCTTGCTCAAGCCATCAATCAATGATTTTTATTGAGTGCTTATTGTGTGCAGGGAACTGTACAAAACACTTGGAGCACTGTACGTTAACCTATCTTAAAGTAATTTACCTAAAGAGAAGCAGTGTAGCCTACTGTGAAGAGCACAGGCCTGGGAGTCAGAGGATCTGAGTTCTAATACTGGATCTGCCACTTGATTGCCATGTAACCTTGTACAAATCACTTAACTTCTCTTAACTAAACTAACTGCCATCTTCAACTGTTTTTTCTCTAATAACTTTTTCTCCACTGCTTTCAAGCATGCTTCTGTTTCCAGTATCCTGAAAAAACCTAACCTTGAACCCACAGCTCCATCTGGTAATCATCCCATCTCTCTCCTATCATTCCTCTCCAAACTCCTTGAACGAGTTGTCTACACCCACTGTCACAAATTCCTCTTTTCCAGTTCTCTCCTTGACCCCCTCCAATATGTCTTCCATCCTCTTCCTTCCTCAGAATTCACTCTTTCAAAGTTCACAAATGATTTCTTCTTGCCAAATCAGATGTCCTCTACTTCATCCTAATCTTCCTCAAACTCTTAGCTGTCCTCAACACTGTCTATGAACCCTTTCTCCTGGAAACATTATCCAACCTCGGTTTCACTGCCACTGTCCTCTCCTGGTTCTCCTTGTAACTCACTGACTGCTCATTCTCAATCAATTTTGTTGACCACCCCCTTTGTAGGACTCCCTCATGGTTCAGTTCTGGGTCCCCTTCTATTCTCCATCTACACCCACTTCCTGGGGGAACTCGTTCACTCCCACCCCTCATTAACTCCCACCCCTCCACCTGGGCATCTGAGCCTTTTCCTTCACACCTTATCAAAACATTTGCTCCCTCCCATCCTCACTTCCTAACTGGCTTCTTCAACTGTTCTCTCTCCAGTGACATCTTCCCCACTGCTTTCAAACATGCCATGTCTACCCTATCCTAAAAAAACCCTCCCTTGATCCCACAAATCCCTCCAGTAATTGCCCCATTTGCTTCCTACCATTCCTTTCCAAACTCCTTGAGCGAGTCATCTAAATCTGCTGCCTTAAATTCCTCCACTCCAGTTCTCTCTTTAACTCTCTCCATTCTGGCTTCCTTCCCCTTCAGGCCACAGAAATGGTCCTTTCACAGGTCACCAATGATCTTACAAATCCAATGGCCTCTACTCCATCGTAATCATCCTTGTCCTCGCAGTTGCCTTTAACTCCGCTGACCATCCCCTTCTCCTGGAAAAATGATCCAACCTCTTATCTATTCTTTTTCATGGGCTCCTCCTCTGCCTCCAATGCTCTAATTGTGGGTGTTCCTCAAGGTTTAGTCTGGGTCCCCTTCTATTCTCCATCTACAACCACAACCTTGGAGAACTCATTCACTCACATGGCTTCAACTATCACCTCTATGTGGATGATACCCCAATCTACGTCTCCAGCCCTGATCTCTCTCCTTCTCTGCAGTCTCACATTTCCTCCTGCCTTCAGAACACATCTACTTGGATGTCTTTCCATTACCTCAAGCTTAACATGTCTAAAACAGAACTTCTTATCTTCCCACCCAAACCCTGTTCTCCCTTTGACTTTCCCATCACTATTATGTGAAGCACCACCATCTTTCCTGTCTCACAAGCCCGTAACCTTAGCATTATCCTATATGCCTCTCTCATTCAACCTACATATTCCATCCATAACTAAATCCCTTTAGTTCAATCTCCAAAACATTGCTAAAATCCACCCTTTCCTCTCCATCCAAACTGCTACCATGATAATATAATTACCTATACTATCTTGCCTTGATTACTTGTATGAGCCTTCTTGATCACCTCCCAGCCTCCTGTCTCTTCCCACTTCAATCCATACTTCTCTCTTTTGCCTGTATTATTTTTCTACAGAAATGCTCAGGCCATGTTTCCCCACTCTGCAAGAAACTCCAATAGTTGGCCATCTACCTGTGCATCAAAAAGAAACTCACCTCCACTGGCTCTAAAGCACTCAATCACCTTGCCCCCTCCTATCTTACCTCACTACTCTCCTACTACAACCCAGCCCTCACACTTGGCTCCTCTAATGCTAACCTTCTAACTGTTCCTCAGTCTAATCTGTCTACCCACAGATTTCTCACTCATGCCCTGCCTCTGGCCTGGAATGCCTTCCCTCATATCTAATATCAAATCCTTCAAATTCCAAATATCTAATCCATCACCAAAGCCTGCTGATCTCACCTTCGCAACATTGCCAAGATCTGTCCTTTCCTCTCCATACAAACTGCTACCATATTAGTACAATCACACATCCTATCCTAACAGTATTACTGCATCAGCCTCCTTTCTGACCTCCCAACCTCCTGACTCTCCCCATTTCAGTCCTTGTTTCACTCTGCTGACAGGATTATCTTTCTACAGAAACTTTCTGGGCGTGTCATCCCCCTCCTCAAAAATCTCCAGTGCTGCCTGGAGGAGGAGCCCAGGAAGGAAATTGAGAATGAACAACCCTAGAGATAAGAGGAGAATTGGGAGAGGATGGAGTCAGTGAAGCCAAGGTTGGATAATGTGTTGAGGAGAAGGGGATGGTTCACAGTGTCAAAGACAGCTGAGAGGTCGAGGAGGAGCCACTGGATTACCTTTCTACAGAAATGTTCTGGGCATTTCCACTTTTTAGACTGTGATCCAGTTGTTGGGCAGGGATTGTCTCTATCCATTGACAAATTGTACATTCCAAGCGCTTAGTAGAGTGCTCTGCTCACAGTAAGTTCTCAGTAAATACGATTGAATGAATGAATGAATGTCACCCCCCTCCTCAAAAATCTCCAGTGGTTGCCTAGCAACCTCCATATCAAGTAAAAATCCATCACTATTGGCTTCAAAGCCCTCCATCAACTTGCTTTCTCTTACCTCACCTCCCTTCTCTCCTTCTACATCCCACCCTGTACACTCTGCTCCTCTGGTGCTAACCTTCTTAGTGTGCCTCATTCTCTCCTGTTCTGCCTCTGACCCCTGGCCCCTGTCCTCCCTCTGGCCTGGAACACCCTCCATCCGCAAATCTGCCAAACAATCACACTTCCCCTCTTTGAAGTCCTAATCAAGGCTCACCTCTCCCAGGAGGCCTTTCCAAACTAAGCCCCCTTTTTCCTCAGCTCCCCCTCCCCTCTGCATTGCGCTGACTTACTCCCTTTGCTCTATCCCCACTTCCCACCCCACAGAACTTGTGTATATATATACATATCTATAATTCTACTTATTTATATTGATGCCTGTTTACTTGTTTTGATGTCTGTCTCCCCTCTTCTAGACTGTAAACCCATTGTGGGCTGGGATTGTCTTTATTGCTGAATTGTACTTTCATAGCACTTAGTACAGTGCTCTGCACACAGTAAGTGCTCAATAAATATGAATGAATGAATGAAAACTCTGACAGAGAATTGCTCTCTCTGCCCCTTCAAAGCAGCAAGGTGTAGTGGATAGAGCACTGTCCTGAGGGTCAGATGGACATGGGTTCTAATTCTGTCTCCATAACTTGTATGCTGTGTAGCCTTGGGCAAGTCTCTTCACTTCTCCATGCCTCAGTTACTTCATTTGTAAAATGAGGATTAAGACTGTGAGACAGGTGGGACAGGGACTGTATCCAACCTAATTTTTTTGTATCCACTCCAGCATTACTACAGTGCCTGGCACATAGTAAGCACTTAACAAATACCAGAGTAAGTATTATCATTGTTATTATTATAGAAGGCACATCTCCTCCAAGAAATTTTCTTTCATAAACCCTCCTTTCCTCTTCTCTAAATCCCTTCTGCATCACCCTGACTTGCTCCCTTTATTCATTCCCCCTCCCAGCCCCACAGCACTTATGTACATATCTATAATTTATTTATTTACATCAATGCCTGTCTCCCACTCTAGACTGTAAGCTCATTTTGGGCAGGGAATGTGTCTGTTTATTGTTGTATTGTGCTCTCCCAAGTGCTTAGTACAATACTCTGCACACCGTAAGCACTCAATAAATACGATTGACTGACCAACATTGTCTTCATCTCATCTCTCTCATTCAACCCACATATTCAATCTGTCCCTAAATCCTGTCGTTTCAATCTTCACAACATCGCTGAAATCATCCCTTTCTTGTCCATCCAAACTGCTACATTAACCCAAGTACTTATCCTATCACACCTTGATTATTGTATCAACCTCCTTGCTGACCTCCCTGCCTCATGTCCCTCCCAACTCCAGTCCGTACTTCACTGTGCTGCCTGGGTTGTTTTTCTACAAAAACATTCAGTCCATGTTTTCCCACTGCTCAAGAACCTCCAATGGTTGCCCGTCTTACCTCCACATCAAACAGAAGTTCCTTACCCATTGGAGCTTTAAGTGGTTCATTCATGTTGCCCCCTCCTACTTTGTCTCACTGCTCTCCTACTACAACCCAGCCAACACACTACACTCCTCTAATGCCAACCTGCTAACTGTACCTCGATCTTATCTATCTCACACCAACCTCTTTCCTACATCTTGATCTGGCCTGAAACACCCTCCCTCTTCACATCTGACAGACATTTACTCTTCTCTCCTTTAAAGCCATACTCAAAACACATCTCCTCCAAGAGGCTTTCCATGATTAAGCAGTCCTTTCCTCTTTTCCTACTCCCTTCTGTGTCTCCCTTGCATTCAGTCTTCCTTGATTCACCCCTCCATCGGTACCACAGCACTTATGTACATGTCCATAATTTATTTATTTATATTAATATCCGTCTCCCTCTCTGTCACCTCATTGTCAGCAGGGAGCATTTCTACCAACTCTGTTATGTTGTTATATTATACTCTCCCAAGAGTTTATTATAGTGCTCTATACAAAGGAAGTGCTCAGTAAATATGATTAACTTATTGATTGATTGATTTTCTGTTCTTCAGTTCTGTCATCTGCAAAATAGGGATTCAATATCTATTCTCCCTACTTGGACTGTGAGGCCCATGTGGTACCCAATTTTCTAGTATCTACCCAGAGCTTAATACAGTGCTTGGTACATAGTAAGTGTTTAACAAATACTATAATAATTCAATGTTATTGCCTTCAGCCTGGTAACAAAAGTGCAAGCTTTTGGATGGCAAGAGCAGAAGAAGCTTGGCCTAGTAGATATAGCAAACACACCTGAAAGTCAGAAGGACCTCGTTTCTAATCCCAACTCCATCATTGCTCTGCTTTGGGACCTTGGGCATATCACTTCACTTCTCTTTGCCTCAGTTACCTCTTCTGTAAAATGGAGATTGAGACTGTGAACGCTATGTGGGAGAGGAAGTGTGTTCAACCTATCTTGTATATTCCTGAGCGCCTAAAACACTGCCTGACACATAATAAGTGCTTAACAAATGCCATAGAAAAGGAGAGAAAGGTATAAAATCAGTGGCACATTTTGGCATGTGAGAAGACAGTTAGAAACTTTTTGGGACAAAGAATATCTGTAGCAATAGCTTGCAAACACAATGTGCTCTCTTTTATGACCAAGACTGCTCTCCAAAATTGTAGCAATAATTGGCAATTAGCAGCAATTTATGAAAATGTCTATCCAGCACTTGAAACCAAATGACTCAGAAGCCTCAATTTATGTAAGTTTAAAATTGGTATATGGAAGATCTATGTACTGAATAGAGGACTGTAGCCATTGTTAGTACATGTTTGGAATAAAATGCCAAAATATCAAGAATAGGAGAAACCAAATATGCTAGTGAATATAGGCAATAATTATTTTGACCCAGAATAATTGAGATTGAATTTACCTATCAAATTTGTTTACTATCTAGCATACTAGTTTTCTTATGCATTCATTTAATCATATTTATTGAGCACTAACAGACATATTTCCTGCCCTCAATGAGCTTGGTTATATAAAATGATATATTGCTTAATTCTCATTTATAGCATTTCTTCCATGTCAACATCCTGTCATTCCTCTGATTTTTGATGTTTTTATTATTATTCCTATTCATTCTACTATTCCGTATGTGTCATTAATACTTTTTTTTTTATCAATCTTGATGGTGCTTTTATCTTTCCTGTGGCTGGTCAGACTCTTTGTCCTTGTTCTACTTCTAGGTCAGATGAAGAAGAGGATTCAGTTGTTCATTCATTCATTCATTCATTCATTCATTCATTCAATCGTATTCATAGAGCGCTTACTGTGTGCAGAACACTGGTCTAAGCATTTGGAATGTACAATTTGGCAACAGATAGAGACGATCCCTGACCAACAATGGGCTCACAGTATAAAAGGGGGAGACAGCAAAACAAAACAAGTATCATTACCATCAAGATAGATGAATAGAATCATAGACCTATACATATTAATAAAATAAATAGAGTAATAAATAATATATACAAATATACACAAGTGCTGTGAGGAGGAGAAGGGGGTAGAGCAGAGGGAGGGAGTAGGGGGAGTGGGGAGGAAGGGCAGAGGGAAAGGTAGGGCTCAGTCTGGGAAGGCCTCTTGGAGGAGATGAGGTCTTAGTGATCTGACCAAGGTCTGAAGTTATTTTGCTGTCCTATTGAGTGTAGCAATTTGGAAGGGTGTCTGAAGGTCTTGTCAGCTATGCAACATATGTTGCTTTTACTCTTCTCAACTGTGTGACTTTAGCACCAATCTTTCTTGTTGTATCCTTCCTCTATATTAGAAATAATTCCTCAAACTAACCTTGCCACTTGATTTTAACAAAGGGACATCATTGGCTGTCTCATAAAAATGCCATATTTGTTTTTTGCTTCTGAGTCATTTTCATCCTTCTGGTGGTTTGATTTTCTCCCCAGCTCAGCTACCATCAGTGATAAGTAAATCAGCTGTGCTAGGAACCATGCATCATCCAGGGGTAAGTTAATAATACTTTACACAAGTCTTGCCTATTGTCAAACACTTTCTTCATCAAATTCCTAACTGCCTGGATCGATCTTCCCACTAATCCTTTGATGAATAATTAGGGTTAGATGAAGTGTGACAGAAGGCCCAATTTCTGGCAACTTGTTCTATCTGTGAACTTGAAAATTGCAGGCCTTTGTTCCTTAGGATTTCATTGTGAATTAAATAGTGCACACACTGCTTTCAGTCTGTCAGTGATTTGTTGGATGTTCTTTGCAGTATACTAATTTCAGGATTCCCAAGAATAATACTCTGTGACAATCAAATATGTCTTTGAGTTCCAAGTGAATGAGTCATGGCCTGTTCCCTCATATCCCCTTGGGAAATGGCATGAAGTTTGAGCACACTGCTAATGTAGTTGAAATTTCCAGCAGGTGGATCTGTGTGCAACATATCATATCCCAACACACTTACTTTTTTTCCATTTTTGAATTCCAAGGATTGGCAGTAGAAAGAGAAAAGGGAGGTGAGGTAGGAGGGGGCAAGGTGATGGAGAGCCTTGAAGCCCCGAGTGAGGAGTTTTTGTTTCATGTGGAGTTTGCTATGCAACCACTAGAGGTTTTTAAGGTCAGGGGAGTGACATGCCCAGAGTGTTTCTGCAGGAAGATGATCCGGGCAGCGGAATGAAGAATAGACTGGAGCAGGCTGGAGAAGGCTGACACAATAATCCTTCTATTTTGAATTTATAAGATCTTTTCAATAGGAAACGATGCTCTATTAGGACTATGTAATTTTACATAGTCAAAACCTCAGATAGCTTCTCTGTGGAGATCATCACACTAGGTAGCTTGTAAAGTTTATTGTTCACCATGGTATTCATTATTCTAGATAGTCTTTTGCATGCATGAGATTACTTGCCCCCACAAAATAATGTTGTAAATTAGTTATCATTCTGTAAACCCTCCTGTATATTAATATTTTCCCTGTGTAGAGGGAACATGAATACAAACTCTGTTGTAATTGATTACCCAAGTGCTTCACACAGTAAGTGTTAAAGACCATTGATTTATTGATTTGTTGATTAATTGATGCAGTGTGAAAGATATGATCCCTCTCTAGACTGTGAGCTCATTGTAAGCTCGTCTGTTTATTGTTGTATTATACTTTACTTAAAGCTTAGCACTGTGCTCTGCACACAGTAAGCACTCAATAGATACAATTGAATTGAATGAATGAATTAATGCCTTTTCTGGTAATTTTTGCATTGTTAAATCACTCACTGGAAAAAAATGGCAGCTTTCAAACTGTGGGCATCTGATTTCTACCCCTCAGTTCATCAAGATAATCTTGTTGATTTAATCATTCATTCATTCAATAGTATTCATTGAGTGCTTACTATGTGCAGAGCACTGTACTAAGTGCTTGGAATGTATAATTAGGCAACAGATAGAGACAATCCCTGACTAGTGATGGGAGAGAGCAGAGCAAAACAGAACAAAACAAAAACAAGACAACATTATCATGATAAATAGAATCAAAGGGATGTACACCTCATTAACAAAATAAATAAGGTAATAAATAATGTATACAAATGAGCACAGTGCTGCGGGGAGGGGAAGGGGGAAGGGAGAGGAGCAGAGGGTGGAGGGGGAGCAGAGGGAAAATGGGGCACAGTCTGGGAAGGCCTCTTGGAAGAGGTGAGCTCTCAGTTGGGCTTTGAAGAGGGGAAGAGAGTTAGTTTGGTGGACATGAGGAGGAAGGGCATTCCAGGACAGTGGTAGGACGTGGGCCAGGGTTTGACGGTGGGACAGGCGTGAATGGGGGACAGTGATGAGGTGAGCAGCAGAGGAGCGGAGTGTATGGGGTGGGCAGTAGAAAGAGAAAAGGGAGGTGAGGTAGGAGGGGGCAAGGTGATGGAGAGCCTTGAAGCCCAGAGTGAGGAGCTTTTGTTTCATGTGGAGTTTGATATAATAATAATGTTGGCATTTGTTAAGCGCTTACTATGTGCCAAGCACTGTTCTAAGCACTGGGGTAGATACAGGGTAATGAGATTGTCCCACGTGAGGCTCACAGGTAATCCCATTTTACAGATGAGGTAACTGAGGCACAGAGAAGTTAAGTGACTTGCCCACAGTCACACAGCTGACAAGTTTTATGCAACCACTAGAGGTTTTTAAGGTCAGGGGAGTGACATGCCCAGAGTGTTTCTGCAGGAAGATGATCCGGGCAGCGGAATGAAGAATAGACTGGAGCGGGGAGAGACAGGAGGAAGGGAGATCAGAGAGAAGGCTGACACAATAATCCAGTCGGGATATTATGAGAGCTTGTACCAACATGACAGCAGTTTGGATGGAGAAGAAAGGGCGGATCTTGGTGATATTGTAAAGGTGAGACTGGCAGGTGTTGGTGATGGATTGGATGTGTGGGGTGAATGAGAGAGCTGAGTCAAAGATGACACCAAGGTTGCGGGCCTATGAGACAGGAAGGATCGTTGTGTCATCCACAATGACAGAGAAGTCAGGAAGAGGACAGGGTTTGGGATGGAAGATAAGGAGCTCAGTTTTAGATATGTTGAGTTTTAGGTGGCTGGCAGACAACCAGGTGGAGACGTCCTGGAGGCAGAAGGAGATATAAGCCTGGAGGGAGGAGGAGAGAACAGGGAGGAGATGCAGATTTGGATGTCACCTGCATAGAGATGATAGTTGAAGCCATGGGAGCGAATGAGTTCACCAAGGGAGTGAGTATAGATGGAGAACAGAAGAGAGCCCAGAACTGACCCTTGAGGAACCCCTACAGTTAGTGAATGGGAGGGGGAGGAGGAACCTGTGAAGGAGACTGAGAATGAACGGCCAGAAAGATAAGAGGAGAACCAGGAGAGGACGGAGTCCATTAAGCCAAGGTGAGATAAGGTGTGGAGAAGAAGGGGATGGTCGACAGTGTCAAAGGCAGCTGAGGGGTCAAGGAGGATTAGGATAGAGTAGGAGCCATTGGATTTGGCAAGAAGGAGGTCATGGGCGACCTTAGAGAGAGCAGTCTCGGTAGAGTAGAGGGGATGGAAGCCATATTGGAGGGGGTCCAGGAGAGAATGGGAGTTAAGGAATTCTAAGCAGTGAGTGTAGACGACTCATTCTAGGATTTTGGAACAGAAGGGTAGTAGGGAAATAGGGCGATAACTGGAAGGGGAAGTGGGGTCGAGAGAGGGTTTTTTTAGGATGGGGGAGACATGGGATGTTTGAAGGCAGAGGGGAAGAAGCCACTGGAGAGTGAGTGGTTAAAGTGGTTAATCAGGGTCATCAAGGCGGTGTGATGTCTGAAGTCATTTTTATTTTTTCAGTAAAGCTGTGGAACTTTAAGCCAATAATTTTATCAGCTATTTCTTTTAGCTACACCAAGACATTTCCCATTTTTCATTCTATATTTCAGTTTTCCTTTCATTGCTTAAGCAGAAATGCACATGTCCTACAAATGTCACTCTTACCATACACACATTTCTATTTAATGTCAACTTTTTAAATTATTTCTTAAATTTTCAATCATAAATTTGGAATGTATCCAGATGATAATTTCCAGAGATGTTCACCTTAGGATATGTTCAGTGATCCAAATATCATATCTATCATATACTCAGGACATGAGCCAGCACATTGCACATTGTCTTGTCATGCTGTCGAGTTGTATCCAACCCATAGCGATGCCATGGACATATAATAATATTGGTATTTGTTAAGCGCTTACAATGTACAGAGCGCTGTTCTAAGTGCTGGGGTAGATACAGGGTAATCAGGTTGTCCCAAGTGAGGCTCACAGTTAATCCCCATTTTACAGATGAGGTAACTGAGGCACAGAGAAGTTAAGTGACTTGCCCACAGTCACACAGCTGACAAGTGACAGAGCCGGGAGTCGAACTCATGACCTCTGTAGTATTTATTGAGCACTTACTAAGCAGCGTGGCTCAGTGGAAAGAGCCCGGGCTTTGGAGTCAGAGGTCATGGGTTCGAATCCAGGCTCGGCCACTTGTCAGCTGTGTGACTTTGGGCAAGTCACTTAACTTCTCGGTGCCTCGGTTACCTCATCTTTAAAATGGGGATTAAGACTGTGAGCCCCACGTGGCACAACCTGATTCCCCTGTGTCTACCCCAGCGCTTAGAACAGTGCTGGGCACATAGTAAGCGCTTAACAAATACCAACATTATTATTATTACTAAGTTCTTGGAATGTACAATTCGGCAACCGATAGAGACAATCCCTGCCCAATCTCTCCCAGAATGCCCCTCTTCCATCTGCATTTGTTCTGGTAGTATATGCATAAAGTTTTCTTGGTAAAAATACAGAAGTGGTTTACCACTGTTTCCTTCCTTGCAGTAAACTTGAGTCTCCACCACTGACTGTCTCCCATGCCCCTGCTGCCCAGCCCAAGTGAGTTTTGATTTATAGCCAATTACCTTCTACCCAAGGTAATCACTGCCCAAGCTATGAGAGAAGCAGCGTGGCCTAGTGGCAAGAGCCCAAGTTTGGGAGTCAGAGGACTTGGGTTCTAATCCTGCCTCCCCCACTTTTCTGCTGTGTGATTTGGGCAAGACACTTAACTTCTCTGTGCCTCGGTTAACCTCATCTGTAAAATGGGGATTAAGACTGTGAGCCCCATGTGGGACAACCTGATTACTTTGTATCTACCTCAGCACTTAGAACAGTACTAGGCACAACATAGTAAGCACTTAATACCAACATTATTATTATTATATGCCTCTGCTTGACTTTTCTCCCATAGTCGAAACTGTTAGAGTACTAGAAACTCTCCAGGTATGATCCTGGGAAGGGGCCAAAGGGTAACCTTAGTTTTCTCTTTGGGATCTTACGTAATTTTAAAAATTCATCATTTAGTTTGTTTTATGTAGAAGACTGAAAACTTCAGCTTTTTTTTTTTTAATTGACATGTTACCTATTTAGTAGTAGTAGTATTAAGCAGTTACTGCATGCAGAGCCCTGTATTGAAGAATGGGAGAGAATATACAGTTGGGATTTAGCTAAGGTCCATTTCCCTTTTTGGGGGGAATGTGGGAGAGAGACAGTTTGACAGAGAAGCAGCGTGGTGTAGTGGATAGAGCAAAGGGCTGGATGTCAGAAAGTTATGGGTTCTAATCCAGGTTCTGCCACTTGTCTGCTTTGTGACCTTGGGCAAGTCACCTCAGCAAGTCACCTCACTTCTCTGTGCCTCAGTTATCTCATCTGTAAAATGGGGATCAAGACTGTGAGCCCCTCGTGGGACAACCTGATCACCTTGTATCCCCCTCAGTGCTTAGAACAGTGCTTTGCACATAGTAAGTGCTTAACAAATGTCGTTATTATTACTATTATTCTCTGGGCCTCAGTTTCCTCATCTGCAAAATGGGAGTTGAGACTGTGAGTCCCTCGTGGGATACGGACTGTGCCCAACCCAATTTGCTTGTATTCACCCTAGAACTTAGTCCAGTGTCTGGAACATAGTGAATGCTTAACAGACACCATAACTATTATCACTATTATTGACAGTTTTTAACATTTCCCTAGTCATTATTGATATCTCTAGCTAAGAGATTTCTCTCCACTCATTCTACAGGTTCCTGGATTTTTTCGATTACCTTACTGCAAGGGTGTATAGACTTTCATCATTTATCAGATCATGGATTCAACTGGGTAACATTAGCTTTTAAATAAATCCTGTGGTCAGCACATCCTTATAAATTCAG
This sequence comes from Ornithorhynchus anatinus, assembly GCF_004115215.2. Lineage (NCBI taxonomy): Eukaryota > Metazoa > Chordata > Mammalia > Monotremata > Ornithorhynchidae > Ornithorhynchus > Ornithorhynchus anatinus. The sequence continues at coordinate 117,811,801 of NC_041729.1, forward strand.
CTTTCACTTAACCAGATTAAACTTTTCACATACTGACCAACTCAAATTTGTAATCAATTTCCTTAGATAATATAAGAATAGTGCTTTGATAATGAGTTTTTGTACATTTGATGTTAGGCACAAGTATTTGGGTTGAAGTCATGCTGTACTTTTCACGCTGTTGAATGGTAATCACTAGAGATTTAAAATTTTGGAAGCAAAGCGGCAAAACTGCAGGTTAGATTGCATAATATATCATTGCAAATGACCATTGTACCAGAAAATGACTAAATCACTAGTGTAATCCTAATCTATAAAAGAGATTTAAGAGGTGATCCTAAACATTTTAGAGAGATGATAATAATTATAATTGTGATATTTGTTAAGTGCTGTGTGCCAGACACTGTACTAAGCACTGGGATGGATACAAGCAAATCAGGTTAGACACAGTCCCTATCCTACGTGGGGCTCACGGTCTCAACCCCCATTTTACAGATGAGGTACCTGAGTCCCAGAGAAGTGAAGTGACTTACCCAAGGTCACACAGCAGGCAGGTGGCAGAGCCTGCATTAGAACCCATGACCTTCTGACTCCTAAGCCTGTGCTGTATCCTCTATGCCATGCTGCTTCTCACACCACACTGCGTCTCGTGAGGCTCACATCTATACATACATCAATAAAAATATCTTGAAATTGTTATTAACTTTTATTTTAAAATGCTGGTCGAATAGGCTGTAGCTGCTAAAATGGCCAACTGAATGCTGGGCATTATACATAAGAAAATGGAAAAAAAAAAAGAAAGGCAGAATTATGCCACTGTTGTATGCCTGCATCTAGAATCAAGGTACAGAGAAGGACACACCAGTTAATAAGGAAAATCCCCTTCAAGATTGTAAATTCCTTATGGGGAAAGGTAGTGTTTTCTTTTGTACTCTCCCAAATACCCACTATGGTTCTCAGAACAGCGTTAGTGCTCAAGATTGATTAATGAAGAAGCTTTCAAATTGAAAAAGTTGAGTTCCTTAACCATGACAGACTAGAAAACAAATATGAGTGATTTCTACAAAATCATGAAGTGTGAGGACCCAAACTGTGGTTCACCAAATCCCACAACTCCAGGTCAAAGGGACACCTATTGAAGCTTAAAAATGCTTGGTTCACAACAAACAGAAAGAAACAAATATTCATGCAACAGGGAGTAAGCATGAGGAATGTATTCTTTAAGTAGCTCAGAAGGTTTGGGCCAATGAAATTTTAGAGAAAGTTAGATATCTAGAAGGGAGAATCTATTGATATTTAAGTTCCATCAAAAACATTAGAATCTACACCAAGTAAACCATCTAAACATTCTGTTGCTACCTTGGGAGACAGATAACTGGGATGGATAAACCATGAGTTTGATTTAGTATTAGCATTTTTTTTAGGTACTTGAATCCTTATTAAGTGACTTGTTTGGTATTATTGTGATTTTATTAGTAACAACAAAAATAATAGTACATATTTGCTAAGCACTCACTGTGTGCCAGGCATTATTCTAAGTACCAAGGTTCACATTCTAAGGGAAGGAGAACAAGTAGTTACCCTCCATTTTACAGATAAGAGGTGTGAGCCACAGAGAAGTCAAGTGATTTACCAAAATTTTGCAGAGCTGGGATTAAAATGCAAAATGAAATATATTTAGCTGCCTAACCTGAGCCTTCATAATTTCTCCTGCCCTGAAAATCTAGAGAACTTTATCTAAACATTATGTCCCCTTTACACAGAGATTCATTCTTCATGCAAATCTGTTATCCCATAGATTCTGGTCTTGATCTGGTCTACCATCAGTTTATCTGTTTAGTTCTCTAAAGTAAATTTTTTTTCCATTTTCATCTCATTCTTTCAAACATGAATTATTTGGGCTTTCCAAATGTTTCTTTTCAGGGTCCAATATATAAATATATTAATATTCCTTTATTTCCATATTTCACTTTTGCATAATTGTTGAAAATCTTCAATGCCATTTCCCTTATAAAAGATAAACAGATCATTTTACTTTCTTATGCATGACTTCGCCCCAAATTGTTACTAATTAAAGTCCAAAGTCCAGTAAGAAATGTCTTCAGTTTTCAGTAAGATACTCTAATTTTTTTAATTCTGATTTGTTTTACCCCATTCATATATATTTTTATTTAGAAATATTATTCGTTTAGTTATACACACAGACATACACATCTATGAACATATTTGAGATTTTCAGTATGTGCTAAGTGTGAGTTGTATCTGCATTAAAGTTCAATGACCAAAATTTGGCACACACACTAAAAAAATGAAGACTGTCTCTCTCTACCCTCTCTCTTTGTCTAAAAAAGCAAAAGAACAGAGCTGCTGGCATTTTAATGGTTTTGCAAGCACTGCTGAAATCATTACTTCTCAATAAAAAATGCTAAATGGCCACCTTTTTCAACCTTTTCAACCATTTATCATTGAAAAGCAGAGTATAATGGATGACAGCTGTTTCTGTTATGCCACAGATTTAGTTATGTTCCCTAAGTGAGCATTTTGGTTCACCAGCACTCTTTTTTCATTGTGTTGTAGGGTTTTTTTGTAAATCCATAATTATGCAACCAAATTAATCCTTCAAAACATGAACATCTATTTTAATACAAGTTAAGAAGTACATTTTATGATCATTTACAATTTTTCCTTTGTATATTTTTATTTATTGTCCCTTTTCCTGTTTTTTCACTTCCAGCCCTTTACTCCTTCCAGATTTTCAATTCACACATGAAACTTCCAGATAACCAATCTGTCTCACCAGTAATCCAGCCCACCTCAACACCATCCTTTATCTCTATCCTGAAATGGCTCATTCCATTGCTGTGGAAAGGACGAATGGGGCTGCAGCATGCCGCCTCTTCAAACTGTAGAATCAATCAGTACTATTAAATTCTTATTAATCCCTTACTGTGTGCAGAGCACTGTACTGAGCACCTAGGAGAGAACAATACTGTGAGTTGCCAGGGATGCACACCTCTAAACCCCAGTGCAAGCCCCTAAACCCCAGATGAAAGAGCTCCAGGATTAATTAGGAGCTCCTGAACAATACTTCGCTTCCTCTAGGCCCTAAATCCCTCCCTCTTTACTGTTCTTCTAATGCAGGTTTGGAGTCGTCCTCATAAGTGAACCTCACCTCCTTCCAACCAGTTGCTTGTGAAGAAAGCTCTACCTTTTGCACATTAGGTTTTCTTCTAGGTCTGTGAGTCTCCCTAATTCTGTGAAACTCCCTAGCCATTAATTCCTACCTCAAGCAAACACCAATCTAATCCAGTTCAAACTGTCTTTCCCTGGATCTTTTACCCCCTGGACCTTCTATCTCAGTTCCACCACCTGCCTCCTGTGTGATCAGTGTTACTTAACTTCTCTTTACCTCAGTCTCCTCAAGTGCAAAATGGGGATTCAATATCTGTTCTTTCTCCTATTTAGACAGTAAGTATACTGATTAACTTGTATCAGAAGAGTGCTTGACACATAGTAAGTGCTTAAGAAATACCATAAAAACTAAATGCCACAAAAACAAAACTTCCAGTGGTTCCCATTCTTTTTGACATGAAACAGAAACTGATGAAAATTGGCTTAAAGATACTTCATCAGCTATCTATAATTTTTTCTTGTTGCTTCTTCACTACACAATAGCTCTCTTTCTTTGTTCCTTCCTCTCAGGCCTTCCTAATTACTGTGGCTCTTATTTACACTCTCCTGCACTCCCTTACTCCTGGAACTCCCTTCACCTTCTCATCCAGCAGATCACCGCTCTCCATAACTTTAAAGCCCTATGGAGATTCTTTTTTCTCCAGGAAGTCTTCCTTGATTTATTCACATCTCTCATCTTCCCACCTTATTTCCCCACAACCAACACATTAACCTTTCCACATGACTCTCATGGAATGGATATGGATATGGATAAGGGTGAGGATGGATTTTGGGGACCATAAAGAGAGATCCTACAAGCTCATAAGGTAATTAATGATGTCCTCGTGAGTCAAAGAGGGAGTATGTGGGACACTGAGAAATTCAAAAAGTAGTTAAATATCTGGAATAATTGAGAAGCAGCCTGATAGAGAGGCAGCATGGCTCAATGGAAAGAGCCCGGGCTTGGGAGTCAGAGGTCATGGGTTTGAATCCTGGCTCTGCCACTTGTCAGCTGTGTGACTTTGGGCAAGTCACTTAACTTCTTGGTGCCTCAGTTACCTCATCTGTAAAATGGGGATTATGACTGGGAGCCCCATGTGGGACAACCTGATTACCCTATGTCTATCCCAGCGCTTAGAACAGTGCTTGGCACGTAGTAAGCGCTTAACAAATACCAACATTTTTTTTTATTTTTTTACCAAGAAAACTCTGGATACACACCCCAGAATGAAGAAGATAGGATGTTCATGAGAGAATATGTCCATAGAGTCACTACTCATTTAATCGTATTTATTGAATGATTACTGTGTGCAGAACACTGTACACAATACAACAATCAACTTTCACATTCCCTATGAATTGGAAACAACTCAACAGCATCTGAAGAAGAAGATGGCCTAGTGGAAAGAGCCAGGCCCTGGAAGTCAGAAGACTGGCTTCCAATCCCTTCTCTTCCACTTGTCTGCTATATAACCTTGGTCAAGTCACTTTACTTCTCAGTGCCTCAGTAACTTCATCTGTGAAATGGGGATTAAAAATGTGAACCCCACGTGGGACATGGATTGTGTCCAATATGATTAGCTTATATCTAATGAGAACCACTGTGGCTTAGTGGAAAGAGCCCAGGCTTGGGAGTCAGAGGTCATGGGTTCTAATCCTGCTCTGCCACTTGTCAGCTGTATGACTTTGGGCAAGTCACTTGACTTCTCTGTGCCTCAGTTACCTCATCTGTACAATGGGGATTAAGACTGTGAGCCCCACGTGGAACAACCTGATGACCTTGTATCTACCCCAGTGCTTAGAACAATGTTTGGCACATAGTAAGTACTTAACAAATACCAACATTACTATTATTATTACCCTAGAGCTTAGTACAATGCTTGGCACATAATAAGAGCTTAACAAATACCATTATAAAAATTGCAAAAAAAAGTATATACTTCATTCTCTGAATCAGGGCTTCTTTCCTTCTACAACCCAGCCAGCATACTTCACTCTTCTAATGCTAACTTTCTCACTGTGCCCCGATCTTGCCTGTCTTGCCACTGACCCCTGGCCTATATCCTGCCACTGGCTTGGAGCGCCTTCATTCCTCAAATCCAACAGCAAACTCGCTCCACCTTCAAAGCCTTATTGAAAGCACATCTCCTCCAAGAGGCTTTCCAAGGCGAAGCCCCACTTTTTCTCATCTCCTACTCCCTTCTGCATCACCCTGACTTGCTTCCTTTGCTCTTCACTCTCTCTACCCTTAGCCCCATTGCACTTATGCATATATCTGTATTTTATTTATTTGTGTTGATGTTTGTCTCCCCTCCTCTAGACTGTGAGCTCATTGTGGGCAGGGAATGTCACTGTTTGTTGTATTTTCCCAATGCTTAGTACAGTGCTCTGCCCACAGTAAGTACTTAATAAATACAATTGAATGAATGAATGAATGGAAAAATTAGGAAAATTGTGGGGAATAGCCAGGCATTTTCCTTCCATTAGAAATTTCTGAAAACCTAAGCCTTAGCATAAAGTTATTACTGCCATAAACCTGTTGTGTGATCTTTAGAAAGTCACCTAATTTCTTGGTGCCTCTGTTTCCTTGTCTATAAAAATTAGAGATAAGATCCCTGTTATCCCTTCCCCTTTGATTGTGAGTATCTTGTGGGACAAGAATCCACGTAATACAATGATCAGTGTAGTGTTTGGCACATAGTAAGGATTTAACAAATACTACAGTAAAGAATAACTATTACATTAATAATATTAAGTAATTTTAATTATTACATATGATTATATTAATTATGTTAATAATGGCTGTATTGTGCCCATTTTAAATAGAAAAGTACTCCTCATTATCCATTACAAATTGTTTCTCATTCAGCAATCTTTACAACTCCCTAGCACTGTACCTATACTCCACTGTCATTCTCTTCTCAGCTTTCCAAAAGCTGAAAATAAATAAATGTTTTGGATGCATACTCAGTATCGGTGTGCATTTGAGTGTAGTTTCAGAGTGAAGAATCTTGAATATCCTCAGACTTCACCTTGCAGACCTACTACTTGCCATGCTTGTACTTCACTTGTTCAATATGCTACAACACAGTTTCTGATAAGCATCCTTTTTGTGAAGGTCATGAAAAACTGCAAAATGTTCACAGTGTACTACATGCTTTTCTGAAACTAAGTTTTTGATCTTGTGTTGGCTACTAGAATAGTGCTTGGCACATAGTAAGCACTTCACAAATGCCACAGTTATTATATACAGATCAGATAGTGAGCATTAAAATGAAGAGTAAAAGAATAGCTGAACTGAAAAATCATGGAATGGGGTTTGTGAAAATTCTTTGTAGGGAAATATGCTTTCGTTGGATGTGGCTGCTGCTTTGGACTTGAGCTGAGGGTAACTAAGGATCACCTATCCATCTTTTCATCCTCTACTTTCTCCTATCTGTGAATTATTTTGTCTCCATATAAGAGACAAAATATCTTCTAACACAAATGTAAATCTCCAAGGACCATGTACTTTCCTAAGTAGTGCTTTGTACATGGTGAGTGCTCAAAAATGCCAAAATATTTTTCACTGAACAGCTGCTGATATTCAGCATCTTGTAGAAGCATGTTTGGCCACTGGAAGATAGATGAATTTGTTTTGATAGGTCTGCCTTGATGGTGTTGTGAAGTTTTGATAGGAGTTTTAATTCTTGAGGTGTTTAGCATTCACTCATCAGCATGTTCCTTTTAGATACATTGATTTTATTTAGACAATTCAGTGCTTGACACCAAACACAGAGGTGGAAATATCAACATCCTTTAGGTCCCTTGTTAAGACATGATGTAGTATTATTCAGTGAGCTGAACTTTGAGGCTGGTAATTACAAACTGATGCTTAGTACATCCACTGAGAAGGAGTAGAACATTGTGATTGAGAATTACAAAACCTCATGTTCCATGCTTCAGATTTCCATATGCCAAAAATTGATAATACTTTGATAAGGCGCTTTAGATTCTTATAAAATTTTTCTTTCTCCTCAAAGGAATGATTGATCAGGCCCATGAACATGCCTGCATGAGACTTCATCATTAGTACCATGGATTTATACCTTGAAGAATAGATTTATGTAAATATAACCCTTAAACCTGTTTCTGCATCTGATAAAAATATTTACATGGAGGTGTGTGTATGAGCATGACTATATGCCTGGTTATATCTGCCAATCAACTGTAGTTATTGGATACCTACTATGCACAAAGTAGTTCTAAGCACAATGTATGGTCCTAAATGTTTAGAAGAGTTTAGCAGAATCAAGTCACTTGACCACTGTCATCAGGAAGCTTACAATGAAATAGGATAAAAAGCGCAAAAAACAATATATAGAGGAAGCAGCATGATCTTCTGGAACGAGCACAGACATGGAAGTCAGAAGACGTGGTTTCTAGTTCCAGGTCTGCCTCATGCCATTCATTCATTCAATCGTATTTATCGAGTGCTTACTGGGTGCAGAGTACTGTTCTGAAGACTTGGGAGAGTACAATACAACAACCGAGAATACAATACAACAAGCCGACACATTCCCTGCCCACAATGAACTTACAGTCTAAATATGGGGGAGACTCGTCAATACAAATAAATAAATTACAGATATGTATATCAGTGCTGTGGGGCTAGGGGTTGGGGAGGAGAAAAAGGGAGTAAGTCAGGGGGATGCAGAATGGACTGGAAGAAGAGGAAAGGGATTGCTTAGTCTGGGAAGGCCTCTTGCCTTCAGTAAGACTTTGAAGGAGGGGATAGTATTGGTTTGTCGGGTTTGAGAAGGAAGGGTGTTCCAGACCAGAGGCAGGACATGGGCTAGGGATTGGTGGTGAGATAGGTGAGATCGAGGAACAGTGAGAAGGTTAACTCTAAGGAAGCAAAGTTTGCAGACTGGGTTGTAAAAAGAGAGTAATGAGGTGAGATAGGAGGGGGCAAGATGGTGGAGAGCTTTAACGCTAATGGTGAGGTGTTTTTGTTTGATGAGGAGGTGGAAGAGCACATGTCCTGAATCTTTTTGTAGAAAAACGATCCGGGCAGCAGAGTGAAGTATGGACTGGAGTGGGGAGAGACAGGAGTCTAGGATGTCAGCAAGGAAGCTGACCCAGTAATCCAGGAGGGATAGGATGAGAACTAAATGGTAGCAGTTTGGATGGAAAGGAAAGGGAAGATTTTAGAGATGTTGAGAAGGTGGGATCGATAAGATTTAGTGATGTGTGTGCTATGTGACTTTGGGCAAGTCACTTAACTTCTCTGTGCCCCAGTTATCTCATCTTTAAAATGGATATTAAGACTGTGAGCCCCATGCGGAACAGGGACTATGTCCAATCTGATTACCTTGTATTAACTCCAATGCTTAGAATAGTGCTTGTCACTTAGTAAGCACTTCACAAATGCCACAATTATATACAGATAGTGAGCATTAAAAAGAAGAGTAAGAAAATAGTTAAACTGAAAAAGCATGTTTGTGAACATTCTTTGGAGGGAAGTATGCTTTGGTTGGATGTGGCTGCTGCTTTGGACTGGATCTGAGGGGACTACGGATACTACAGTGGCAGTAGTCTTATAATGGAAATCTTTTCCACTTGATTTTCTAGTCTTTCTTCCCCTCTCCCCCAGTATAAATTGCTGAGTGCAGAGTGGACAGATCCAGATGAGAAATTGTCAGTGTAGACAGCAAGAGGATTGAAACAGGGTTGCTTGAATTAATCAATCTACAGTATTTATTTAGCACCTCCTATGTGAAAAGCACTGTATTAAGTGCATTAAAGAGTGCAAAACAGTACAGTAATACTTAAGTATTGTTTAGAGTCAAACAGGGAAAACCGACACTGAAGCAATTTACAGGTAGGGGAAAAAGTAAAGTGGTTAGGTAGGTGAGTGAGCGTTCAAAAATGTCAAATGTACAAATATGTGCAATAATGCTATATGTGGTTGTGAATATATAAATGGTCCTTGGTGAAAAGTACAGCTAAGATAACTGAGACAATAAAATTAGGGGTGGAGGAAGAGAAATTAATCCAGGAAGATCTCTGGGAGGAGATTAGATTTCAGAAGGCCTTCTTTGAAGATATTGAGAACTGGGTAGGGCTGTGAATTTGGCTTTTTGAAGAGGAGGGATTTCCAGGCAAGAAGAAGAGTTAGCAAGGTATTGGAGTAAGGGTTATGTTAGCTTGAGTTGAGTAAAGAGTGAGAGTTGGGGTGTAATAGGAGAAGAGAGTGGATATATGAAACAAAGCTGAGAGAGTGCTTTGAAACCAATAAATGGTCTAGAGGTTCTGATTGATATGGAGAGGAATGAGTATTCATTCATTTGCTAATTCAGTCTTATTTATTGAGTGCTTACTGTGTGCAATCCGTTGTTTGTTTTAAAGCAGTGGGACACCATGAGCAGAACAACATTTTAGGAAAATGTTCCAAACAGAAGAATGAAGTAAGGACTGGATTCAGGGGAAGAACAGTGAAAAATGTGATATTCTTTCATTCATCCAAACGTATTTATTGAGTGCTTACTGTGTGCAAAGAACTGTATTAAGCACTTGGGTGAGGACAATACAACAAAAAATAGACACATTCCCCACCCAAAATGAGTGTACAGTCTAGCGGGGGAGACAGACATCAATATAAATGAATACTTTACAGGTAGTACATAAATGTTTTAGGGCTGGGAGTTGGGGAGATGAGTGAAGGGAGCAAGTCAGAACGTTGCATAAGGAAGAGGGAGAAGAGGAAAGGAGGGCTTAGCCAGGGAAGGCCTCCTGGAGGAGATTGCCTTCAGTAAGGCTTTGAAAGAGGAGAGAGCAATTGTCTGTTGTATATTAGAAGGTAGGGCATTCCAGGCCAGAGGTAGGACATGGGTGAGAAATTGGCGGTAAAATAGATAAGGATGATGATCCTTATCTAATTGTATTAATTAATTAATTAATTGATTAATTGTATTTATTGAGTAAGCACTCATCTCCCCAACTCCCAGCCCTAAAACATTTATGTACTACCTGTGAAGTATTCATTTATATTGATGTCTGTCTCCCCCGCTAGACTATACACTCATTTTGGGTGGGGAATGTGTCTATTTTTTGTTGTATTGTCCTCACCCAAGTGCTTAATACAGTGATTTGCACACAGTAAGCACACTCAATAAATACTATGTGCAGAGCACTGTACTAAGCATTTGGGAGAGTACAATACAATAGAATCAGCAGACATGTTCCCTGCCAATAGGAGCTTAGAGTCCAGAGGGCATTTACTAAATGCTTATTATATAACAAGACTGGGGTAAATGCAAGACAACCAGGTCAGGTGTACTTTCTGTGTAAAAGCAGGAAGAGCAGATATCGTATGCTCAGTTTACAGATGAAGAAGCTGAAGCATAGAGAAGTTAAGTGACTTGTCTGAGGTCACAAAGCAGGCAAGTGGCAGAACTGAAACTAGAACTTGGACCTTCCTTACTTCCAATATATTGTTCTTTTAACTTATGCGTATTACAAAATAGAGGTACAATATATATTCTCCTTCCCTCTTTAGACAATATATCCTACAGTGTTTAGCACAGTGCTTTCCACATAGTGGATGATGAAAAATTACCACCTTCATTTCAGAGGTGAAGAGAGTGTGCTGTAGTGGCTAAAAATGCTAAAATAAACAGCTGTTTGAGACTGCAACTTGGTTCACACAAGTGGTTCAGAATTCTATTGCCCTCTGTACAGAGACTCTGATCCATAATTTGGGGATTTAAGCAATGGTAGAAAGTCTATTGAATAACTGATATACCATATGTCCCTAAGTTTTCAGGAGCAGTAGATATATGAGGGGTATTGGGAAATGTATGTAGTATTCAGAACAATTTTTTTCCTTTTGATACAGTATGTATTTGATTGACCTTTGAGAAAATCCCCCCTTTTATAAAGATATCCTGTCCATTTTAATTGAGAGTAAATATCAACACATGATTTCTAAAAAATGTCAACTGTATTGACTGGTAACTGAAGCAGTTCACTGAGTACTGGGGTAAAGACAAGACAAATCAGACACAATTCCTGTCCCACAGGGGCAGGTGATGGAGAACAGACACATAGGAAAGAGAAATAAATTATGGGCAATTAATTTGGATCATTTTAAAAAATTAAATAATAAAATATAAAGAGCAAAGATTCAAGAACATACAACTTTTGGTGGGGAGGTCTTGAAAATCTTTGCCACTCTAGTCACATTCTACCAGTTTAGAGAGGTTTGAAATTCTGCAGATGCCTTGTATTCTATTACAGTAGAAATCTGCACCATGTTGTTTGGGGTGGGGAACTCACCTCTGGACAGGGGAAGCCCCAGGAAGACCCTGCATACTGATTACAGAAAGGCATCAGCTAACAAGAAGTTTAGTAAAAATGGAATGAAACCCTAATTATTTCATAGCTGTAATTCTTATCTAAAATGATATTTTGTTTTCATAGCATTAAGTATTCATTCATTCATTAATTCCATTTATTTAACACTTACTGTGTGCTAAGCACTGTACTAAGCAATTAGGAGAGTTCAATGCAATAGAATCAGCTGACACATTCCCTGCTCACAATGAGCCTACAGTTTAGAGACAAGCTTAGACAGACATTAAGAAAAGCTGCATGGCCAAGTGGAAAGAACACAGGTTTGGGGGTCAGTGGACATGGTTTCTAAATTTGACTTTACCAAGTGCTTGCTAGTTGGCCTTGGGCAAGTCACTTAACTTCTCTTGCCTCAGTGTTCTCCTCTGTAAAATGGGGATTAAGTCCTTCTGTGAATATCATGTGGAACAGGGACTGTATACAACCTGATAAACTGGTATCTATCCCAGTGCTTAGAACAGTGTTTAACAAATAGTAAGCACTAAACACTTAACAAATACCAATAAAAATAAAAGTTACTTGCCCAATGTCACACAGCAAGCAATTGGAAGAGCCAGGATTAGAACCCAGATCCTTTGACTCTCAGACCCATGCTCTTTCGACTAGGCTACACTGCTTCCCACTTTTTCCTTCCCTCTCTAAATCTACTTTTCCCCACTCCCACATCACATATTCATCCTATGTCTGATCTTCTGCATTTGTGCATTTGTGCACACTATCTAGTGAGCCAGGATTTGTGATTGTTCTTGGCAGCTAGGCTTTGAGGTTGTGACTCAGAATTTAACTAGACTGATACTGTGATATAGATGTAATGATGGGCATGGGAGTCAGAGGGTCATGGATTCTAATCCTGGCTCCACCACTTGTCTGATGTGTGACTTTGGGCAAATCACTTCACTTCTCTGTGCCTCAGTGACCTCATCTGTAAAATAAGGATCCTGACTGTGAGCCCTACATGGGACAGGTACTGTTTCTAACACAATTTGCTTGTAACCACCCCAGTGCTTAGTACAGTAGCCTGTCACATAATAAGTGCTTAACAAATGCCATTTTTATTATTATTACTTTGTGTATGTTTCTATAGTTACACTGTGTTTATTCAATGAACACCTCTCAATTTTTACATAGCATTAGTAAATATTGCTTTTCAGTTAACAAAATGCAAATCACTCCAAGAAATTTTCACAATTATGCTTCTTATGCCTTCTCACCAAGAGCTTAATTTTGTGGAAGATTCCTCAGTCTTGTTTAATATTGCTATCATATGTACAAAATTCAGAATCTTTTTGGAGACTTGGTTTGCGCTACCATTTGGAAGAGTGAAGCTAAATTTCCCAATTTTTAAAATGTTACTCAAAAATGAATAGAATTTTTCAATTCCTACTATGAGCAGAACACTTCATTAAGTGCTCGGCTTAAGACTCAAGTCTCAAATGCTTATAAAGATCCAAATTTTAGAAATTTAGAAAGTAGTGAAGGGAATATTTTGTAAACAAAAAATGATTCTCATTCTTCCAAACTGAAACCTTAAAGGGGAAGTTTTACCATTCAGCATATACATAATGGTTTGCTATGCAAAAGTGTACCCTCTCCTTTCCCTAAATATGGTCTAATATGATTATTCTGTAGTGTATTTTAAATTATCTGTGAAGACTACTGTAAACATCTAATAATAATAATAATAATAATGATAGTGGTATTTGTCAAGTGCTAAACTATGTGCCAAGCACTGTACAAAGCATTAGACACTGTACTAATAATGATGGTATTTGTTAAGTGCTTTCTGTGTGTCAAGTACTGTACTAAGCACTGGGATCTGTAGAAGATTATCAGGTTGGGCAGTTCATGTCTCCCATGAGACTCATATTCTAAGCAGGAGGAAGAACAAATATTGATAGTTATTATCCATTGAGAATATTAAATGCAGAAACTGTGGAATATGTTATACTGACTTGAAGCATCTAAAAAGAGATTTTGAAAAATTGAAAGGATTCTGTTCTCCTGCTCTTTGAAAACTGGTAAATTCTTATATCACTGTTTCTACATTCTACCAAAAAATTATTTTTTGTTACCTGTTAGTCCTTTCACATAGTACTTTCATCTGGGATTTGACAAATATGTGATTAATCTCATTTTTATTACTCTATGTACAAACCAGTTGACCTTTACTTGAGGTTTGAAGATCTAAATTAGAATTTTTTATTATTATTATGAAATATGCACTGACTAGGAACAGAGGTAGAAATTTGGGCTCAGTGGTCCTGGGTCTAATCCTGGTTTTGCCACTTGCCTGCTATGTGATCTAGGACAAGTCACTTAACTTTCTTTTACCTCAATTTCCTCATCTGTAAACTGGAGAGAAATTATCTATTGTCTCTCCTCCTTAGACTGTAAGTCCTGAATGGGACAGAGACTGCATTTAAACAGATTATCTTGTATCTACACCAATGCTTAAATGCTTGTCAGTAAGTGCTTAACAATTATTGTTATTATTATTACTACTACTAATAATAAGCCATCACACCCCATATTTCCTGTTTCAGTAATCATTCTGGAAACTACTCTACTGATACCTCTTTTATCCTAGATTATACAGTGAAATATACTCACCTATGGCCTAAACATGACAAACCTGAGAGCAGAATTTTTAAAGAAGATATCTGCATGCATCTTAATAGCCCTATTATTACAGAGAATTAGGATAATCTGGTTCTGTAATAAATTAGTGTATCCAAAATCATTTGAACCAGTCCAATTTCAGATAACCGTTTTCTTTTTTTGTACTTCTTAGAGGTAAAGAGCTCTATTTCTGGTACAGAAATGGACTTCAAGGAGTGGATCCCAGGGCTTCAATCTAGAAGAAAAAATTACCTTTCTTATTACCCTAGTCCCAGGCTCTAGAGACATATGTGCTTTGCTTTGTTTTGTTTTTTGCCAGCCTCTACTCAGTCTTAATCTGTGGAGAAAGAAGAATATTCAGTCAATTTTTGCCTTGCTAGAAGAGTTTCATAAATTTCAGATATTTGGAAAAATATATCTGATTTTTGACATATTAGAGATGTCATAGAATTTATGGTTATTCTCTACACAATAAAACATAAATGACAAGCCAAAATAAACAATGAGAGGTGGCATGGCCAAGTAGAAAACAACAGAACTGGAATTCAGATACCCCGGTTCTAATATTTGCCTGTTGTGTGACCTTAGGAAAGTCATTTAATTCATCTTTGCCTTAACTTCCTTACCTACCAAATGGGGATTAAATATCTGTTCCCTTTCTTCCTTATCCTGACAATCCTATGTGGGAAAGGGGATGTATCCAATCTAAAATTACTTGTGTTTAGCAGAGTGTTTGGCACATAGTTAAAACTTAACATACACAGCAATTATTAGCATTATTGGCATATTTTTACCATTAAATTAGATGCTAAAATGAATCCATTGTAGCCATGTTGAAATTCAACCTACTGGTTGAAGCTTTACATTCCATATTATAATTTATTTTAATGTCAGTTTCCCCCATTAGACTGTAATGTACTCTGTATATACCCTATTGTGTATACTCTCTTAAGCACTCAATACTCAGTGCTAAGAACAGTGCTTGGAACATAGTAAGCACCTAACAAATACCATAACAAATCTGCTCAAAATAAGTGTTCAATAAATACCATTGATTGATTAACTGATTATGGCAGGGGCAGTATTAGTGACAGAGGTGTGTTTGTGTGTGTGTGTGTGTGTTTGTGTACATGGATGTTTATGTAATTCATTACATTCAGATATTCTGGTGTACTTGAGCGTGATCTTTAACCCGGAGAAGTCCAAGCCCATTAACCCATTGCCAGCATTTTGGCTTCATAAAATCCAAGGAACTCCAAAAAAACTTCAAAATATTCCAGCCATCCACTATTCAGGAGTCTGGTGAGACCTCCCATGAAATATTGCCCTCTCCCTACTATCCTCCCAAGTTTGAATAGCCTGCCTGGTTTTCTTTTCTCTGCACAGTTAGGGCTAATGTGATTAGTGGAAGAGAGAGAAGCTTAGAGAAGGAGAGGAAGGAGAACATGGAGACTCCTCTAGATTATAAGATCCCTTGAGAGTGTTAACTTATTGTGGGCATGGAATGTGTCTACCAGCTCTGTTGTACTGTACTCTCCCAAGTGCTTACTACAGTGTTCTTCACATAGTAAGTGCAACATGTCCAAGACTGAACTCTTTATCTTCCCTACCAAACCCTGTCCTCTCCCTGACTTTCCTGTCACTGTGGATGGCACTAACATCCTTCCTGTCTCACAAGCTGGCAACCTTGGTGTCATCCTTGACTCTGCTCTCTCATTCACCCCAGATATATAATACATCACTAAAATAATCCCAACTCTGCCACTTGTCAGCTGTGTGACTGTGGGCAAGTCACTTAACTTCTCTGTGCCTCAGTTACCTCATCTGTAAAATGGGGATTAACTGTGAGCCTCATGTGGGACAAGCTGATTACCCTATATCTACCCCAGTGCTTAGAACAGTGCTCTGCACACAGTAAGCGCTTAACAAATACCAACATTATTATTATTATTGACCTGCCAGTCTCACCTTCATAACATTGCCAAGATCCGCCCTTTCCTCTCCATCCAAACCACTACCTTGTTAGTAAAATCACTCATCATATCCCGACTGGATTACTGCAACAGCATCCTTTCTGATCTCCCAACCTTATGTCTCTCCCCACTCCAGTCCATACTTCACTCTGCTGTCTGTATTATCTTTTTATAGAAATGTTCTGGGCATGTCATGCCTCCCCTCCCCGCCAAAATCTCCAATGGTTGCCTATCAACTTCCGCGAAGCAAAAACTCCTCACTATTGGCTTCAAAGCTCTCCATCACCTTGCCCCCTCATACCTCACCTCCCTTCTCTCCTTCTACAGCCCAGCCCCCACACTCAACTCTTCTGCTGCTGACCTCCTGTCTCGCTGTCGACCCCTGGCCCACGTCCTACCTCTGGCCTGGAATGCCCTCACTTCTCACATCCACCAAACTAGCTCTCTTCTTCCCTTCAAAGCCCTATTAAGAGCTCACCTCCTCCAGGAAGCCTTCCAAGACTGAACACCCATTTTCTCTGCTCCTCCTCTCCTCCCCATCATGTAATTAATTTAATTTATAATTTTTTGCATAATTATTACATAATTTATTTTAGTATCTATCTCCCCTATCCAGATTGTTAGCTATATGGGTAGGGTTCATGTCTACTAACTTCTTTGTATTTCCAAGCACAGACTAAGCACATCATAAATGCAACTGATTGATTTATTATCAGGCCATATTTATTATCAGGCCATGAAATAAACAAATAACTTTCCGTAAATGTGAATTATTCAATGTATTTAATTTGGGAGGGTTGGAAGAGAACTGGACTCTATTACAGAAACTTTCCCTAGTGGTCCTGGAAGCCAAAGGGCAAATCTCACAAGAGCCCTTATTAGAACCACTTCAGGCCAAATGTTCTGGCTTTAGCTACCACTGTGACCTTCCAGAATTATTTATTTTAGGGAATAGGGGAATGTTAGGGTCTATGAGGAGCAGAGAGTTTCCTAAGAAATGAAATCATACCACAATGTTCTGCCATTCCTTCCTTCATTCATTCATTCAATAGTATTTATTGAGCGCTTACTATGTGCAGAGCACTGTACTAAGCGCTTGGAATGTACAAGTCGGCAACAGATAGAGACAGTCCCTGCCCTTTGACGGACTTAGTCTAATTGGGGGAGACAGGCAGACAAGAACAATGGCAATAAATAGAGTCAAGGGGAAGAACATCTCATAAAAACAATGGCAAATAAATAGAATCAGGGTGATGTACATCTCATTAAACAAAATAAATAGGGTGATAAAGATATATACAGTTGAGCAGACGAGTACAGTGCTGAGGGGGTGGGACAGGAGAGGGAAAGGGGGGAGAAGAGGGTTTAGCTGCGGAGAGGTGAAGGAGGGGTAGAGGGAGCAGAGGGAAAAAAGGGGGAGCTCAGTTTGGGAAGGCTTCTTGGAGGAGGTGAGCTTTAAGTAGGGATTTGAGGAGGGGAAGAGAATTAGATTGTCGGAGGTGAGGAGGGAGTGCATTCCAGGACCATGGGAGGATGTGGCCCAGGGGTCAAAGGTGGGATAGGCGAGACTGAGGGATGGTGAGGAGGTGGGCAGCAGAGGAGCGGAGTGTGCAGGGTGGGCAGTAGAAAGAGAGAAGAGAGAAGAGGTAGGAAAGGGTAAGGTGATGGAGAGCCTTGAAGCCTAGAGTGAGGAGTTTTTGTTTGGAGCAGAGGTTGATAGGCAACCACTGGAGGTGTTTAAGAAGGGGAGTGACATGCCCAGATCGTTTCTGCAGGAAGATGAGCCGGGCAGCGGAGTGAAGAACAGACTGGAGCGGGGCGAGAGAGGAGGAAGGGAAATCAGAGAGAAGGCTGATACAGTAGTCTAGCCGGGATATAATAAGAGCCTGTAGCAATAAGGTAGCCGTTTGGGTGGAGAGGAAAGGGCGGATCTTGGCGATATTGTAAAAGTGAGACCGGCAGGTTTTGGTAATGATCGGATGTGTGGGGTGAATGAGGGAGACGAGTCAAAGATGACACCGAGGTTGCGGGCCTGAGAGATGGGAAGGATGGTCGTACCATCCACGGTGATAGAGAAGTCTGGGAGAGGACCGGGCTTGGGAGAAAAGATGAGGAGCTCAGTCTTGTTCATGTTGAGTTTTAGGTGGCGGGCAGACATCCAGGTGGAAACATCCTGGAGGCAGGAGGAGATGCGAGCCTGAAGCGAGGGGGAGAGGACAGGGGCAGAGATGTAGATCTGCATGTCATCTGCTTAGAGATGGTAGTCAAAGCTGTGAGAGTGAATGAGTTCACCAAGGGAATGAGTGTAAATGGAGAACAGAAGAGGGCCAAGAACTGACCCTTGAGGAACTCCAACAGTTAAAGTCACATATGCATAATGTCTGAATGGCTGGGTGTGAATAATGGGGAATGCAATTCATTTACAGAGTGCTCCCACAAGCTCTATCATTGCACATTAATCAGTTAATTGACTGTTGCATAGCAGGCACTTTAGATACAGGGGCCAGCTTAGAATGATGTTGGTATTTGTTAAGCACTTACTATGTGCAGAGCACTGTTCTAAGCGCTGGGGTAGATACAAGGTAATCAGGTTGTCCCAAGTGAGGCTCATAGTTAATCCCCATTTTACAGATGAGGTAACTGAGGCACAGAGAAGTTGTGACTTGCCCACAGTCACACAGCTGACAAGCGGCAGAGCCGGGATTCGAACCCATGACCTCTGACTCCCAAGCCCGGGCTCTTTTCACTGAGCCACGCTGCTTCCCAATGTTTACAAACAGCAGACATCTTGGGAGAGTGAAGAGGTGAGAAGTTACTGTCAGAATCCAGTGCTGGAATTACCCTTAACTCAAGGGCCAGAATTAAGTCATTCATTCAATCATATTTATTGAGCATTTACTTTGTGCAGAGCACTGTACTAAGTGCTTGAGTTAAATCCCTTGGTTATCCGACTCTCACTGGAAGCAAGGGAAGACAGTTAGAAAAGACTTTAATACTGGAGCAAGAGATACAATATCTTTTAAGAATATGGATTTTAGAGGCCTAGTACTCAGCTCATATTCAGCTCTGAACAACCACGAGGAGTTGAGTAACAGTGTAAAACTTGGGTGACTTTATGAAATAGAGCTCCAGGGCAGTGAGAAAGTCAGCACTAGCTGTGACTCATCATGGTATCATCAGGTCATAACATTATAGCACTATTTTGAACACATGTAATACAGCTGGAGGTATTTTTTGTTTAACTGTTTCTCTCTTGGTTACCTGCTGTATGAACATTTTAGCATTAAGAAAAAATAATCTGGGTGTGGGGGACAGTGGTTAGTACATCTTTTTCTCCTTTGAAATTGAGTGGGTCGACTTACAACTGATATTGTTGTATTTGAATATCATCATTATATTAGGGCCAGCAAACCTGTCATTGTTTGTACAGTTTGGTCAAGAAAGAGCCAATAATCTCATGTTTGAAAGAAAGTACAACATAACTTGAAATTGCAAGTCACAGCAGCAAAGTAAATATTATGAGATACATATTGTGACTAAGCAACAGGATTGGAATCTGTGTATTTATTCCTCTAGGAGCCAGCAAGTACCAAAATATAGTGTTACTTTTTGCTACATTCAACTAGATATGTTTCTGCACAGTCAAAAGCTCATATGCTCCCTTGCACAGCAGACACTGTGTGTTGCCCAATCTGGAATTTCATACATTTTGGTAATAATAGTAATAATAAAAATAGTGGCATTTGTTAAGTGCATATTATGTGTCAGATGTACTAAGCACTGGGCCACCCCAGATAGAAGCAAATCAGGTTGGTCACAGTATCTATCCCACCCGGGGCTCACAATCTCAATTCCCATTTTACAAATGAGGCAACGGAGGCACAGAAATGGGGTGACTTGCCAAGGTCACACAGCAGACAAGTGACAGAGCCAGAATTAAAACCTATGACCCTCTGACTCCCAGGCCCATGGTTTATCCACTACACCATGTTGCTTCTCACACTTAATGGCATGTACAAGAGTTTGGGGCATAGTATGAAGTACATAATTGAATAAACCACTTTTGGTTTTTCCTCTCCTGGTGACACTTGACCACTACAGCCACTGTTATAGTTTACCCATTGACTGCCCAGGTCATCATCGTCAGAAATTTATCTTAGTTCAAACCCTTCACTATATAGGTATTCGACACTGAATATGTGCTAGATAGGTCACTCATATCTAAACGTAATTCTCTATATAGTAGTGTTACTTAAGCACTTACTATGTGCCAGGCACTGTACTAAGTGCTGGGGGGGTAATAAGCATTTTGAGCTGGATACAGTCTCTGACCTACATGGGGCTCACAGTCTAATCCCCATTCTATAGATTTGGGAAGTAAAGCACAGAGAAGTGAAGTGACTTGCCCCAGGTCTCATGGCAGATGAGTGGTGGACCTGGGATTAGAAGTCATGCCCTTCTGACTCCCAGGCCCATGATCTACCCACTAGGCCATGCTGCTTCTCAAATTCTAATCTACATATTGAGTATTTTTATACCTCCTTTGTTTTACTTATGCAACTTTATATTCTTCTTGAGGTAAATAGATCACAGCTCTTTGAGGATTTGTACTGTGCCATTTAAAATTTGTGTCAGGCCTAAACACATCAAAAATGTATAAACACTCTCTGTATAATTACATGAAGCCTCCTCAGCTTTGCTAAACACTTGAAAATATTTCATATGCACAGCCCTCGCCAATACAGAATGTACCCTAGCCAAAAAGAGCAAACAAGGGAAGAAACAAGAAATGGATAGTCTCCCCGGTCACAGAAAGACAGACTAGAGAGTGAGAAGGTACAGTAGCGATATGAATATTAATATAGAAAATGGACAGGAAAGTGATTTGGTTAGTTTATGGGAATTTTGCATCTCAGAAAGATGCGGACAGAAATAGGAATAAAATTAGATAATCAGAAAGACAGAAGGAAAGAGAAAACAGACAGTAATAGATGCAGAGATTCAAACTGAAAATGAAGTGCAGATCAAGGGATACAGAGGCACAGAGAGAAAGACAGAGATAAACAAAGTCAGCAGAGACAACAAAACACAAAGAGATGCATCTAGAACGTCAGAGAAACAGAGAGATAAGAAAACTAGAACTGACACAGGGAGTCAGACACACACTATAACCCAGAAATTCTGTAGCAAAGATCAAAACAGTACTGTTTTGCCTGTTTAGCATGCCATAGAGCAAAATGTGCCAATCTACTGTGGAACTGTCCATGTGCTGCAGGGAGTCACTAAAGCTGGAAGAAGGGGAAATCTCCCCTGATACCTTTCTTCCTTCTCCAGGGCCCTGCCCTACAGCAGCTTTCATCTTTGAGTGCTAAGTAGAGCCAAAAATGTCAGTCCTTTCACCTCCACTTGTCTATCACCACCAAGAAAAGCACTGTGGTCACCATCACCTTTCACTTTCCACCGAGGGTCCTGGCATCCTCTGAGAGCACAGCGCTGGGCATAAAAGATGCTTCAGCTTGCTTTCATTGCTTTTGACTGAGGCATCCATGAAACTATTGCATTCTCTCCCATCACCAAGTCTCTCAGCTCATGACTCTCTCTTTATGTGCTGAGCCGTGGATAAAAGCTGCTCATGTGCGCACTGAGATCCCTCCAGTACTACCTTGACTTTAAGTTTATTTTATGTATTTGTGTGAGTTGTGTTTTAATCTCTCATGGGTGTCTCCAATTCCTTTTCCCCACTTAAACACTAAGATCATTAGCCTATGAAGGACAGGGACCGTGTCTAATTCCCAGCTGTGCATTCTCTCCAGGGTATAGTGCAATGCTAAATGGATACTATTACTACTAATACTACTATCAATCAATCAGTGTATTTATTGAGCACTTACTGTGTGCAGAGCACTGTACTAATCACTTGGAAGAGTACACTGCAACAGATTTAGCAGACAAGTTCCCTGCCTATTATGAGTCCTATCTCCCTACTACCCTTCCTTTCCAAAATCCTAGAACGAGTCTACAATCGATGCCTAGAATTCCTTAACTCCCATTCTCTCCTAGACCCCCTCCAATCTGGCTTCCGTCCCCTCCACTCTACCGAGACTGCTCTCTCTAAGGTCACCCATGACCTCCTTCTTGCCAAATCCAATGGCTCCTACTCCATTCTGATCCTCCTTGACCTCTCTGCTGCCTTTGACACTGTGGACCAGCCCCTCCTCCTCCATACCTTATCTCACCTTGGCTTCACGGACTCTGTCCTCTCCTGGTTCTCCTCTTACCTCTCTGGCTGATCATTCTCGGTCTCCTACGCTGGAGTCTCCTCCCCCTCCCATCCTTTAACTGTTGGAGTTCCTCAAGGGTCAGTTCTTGGCCCTCTTCTGTTCTCCATTTACACTCACTCCCTCGGTGAACTCATCCGCTCTCACGGCTTTGACTACCATCTCTACGCAGATGACACGCAGATCTACATCTCCGCCCCTGTCCTCTCCCCCTCCCTTCAGGCTCGCATCTCCTCCTGCCTCCGGGACGTCTCCACCTGGATGTCGGCCCGCCACCTAAAACTCAACATGAGCAAGACTGAGCTCCTCATCTTCCCTCCCAAACCCGGTCCTCTCCCAGACTTCTCTATCACCGTGGATGGCACGACCATCCTTCCCGTCCCGCAGGCCCGCAATCTCAGTGTCATCCTTGACTCGTCCCTTTCGTTCACCCCACACATCCTATCCGTTACCAAGACCTGCCGGTTTCACCTCTACAATATCGCCAAGATCCGCCCTTTCCTCTCCACCCAAACGGCTACCTTACTATTACGGGCTCTCGTTATATCAGGCTAGACTACTGTGTCAGCCTTCTCTCTGACCTCCCTTCCTCCTCTCTCGCCCCGCTCCGGTCTATTCTTCACTCCGCTGCCCGGCTCATCTTCCTGCAGAAACGATCTGGGCATGTCACTCCCCTTCTTAAACAACTCCAGTGGTTGCCTATCGACCTCCGCTCCAAACAAAAACTCCTCACTCTAGGCTTCGAGGCTCTCCATCACCTTGCCCCTTCCTACCTCTCCTCCCTTCTCTCTTTCTACCACCCACCCCGCACGCTCCGCTCCTCTGCCGCCCACCTCCTCACCGTCCCTCGGTCTCGCCTATCCCGCCGTCGACCCCTGGGTCATGTCCTCCCGTGGTCCTGGAACGCCCTCCCTCCTCACCTCCACCAAACTGATTCTCTTTCCCTCTTCAAAACCCTACTTAAAAATCACCTCCTCCAAGAGGCGTTCCCAGACTGAGCTCCTCATCCCCCTCTACTCCCTCTGCCATCCCCCCTTTACCTCTCCGCAGCTAAAGCCTCATTTTCCCCTTTTCCCTCTGCTCCTCCACCTCTCCCTTCCCATCCCCACAGCACTGTACTTGTCCGCTCAACTGTATATATTTTCGTTACCCTATTTATTTTGTTAATGAATTGTACATCGCCTTGATTCTATTTAGTTGCCATTGTTTTTACGAGATGTTCTTCCCCTTGACGCTGTTTAGTGCCATTGTTCTTGTCTGTCCGTCTCCCCCGATTAGACTGTAAGCCCGTCAAACGGCAGGGACCGTCTCTATCTGTTGCCGACTTGTTCATCCCAAGCGCTTAGTACAGTGCTCTGCACATAGTAAGCGCTCAATAAATACTATTGAATGAATGAATGAATGAATGAATGAGCTTACAGTCTAGAGGGGGTGATAGACATTAATATGAATAAATAATTTATAATTTAAAGATATATATGTAAATGCTTGAGATTGGGGTTGGGGTGAATACTAAATGTCCAAGGTCACAGATCCAAGTGCATAGATTACACAGAAGGGAGAGCAAGCTGGGAAAAAGAGGGCTTAATTGGGAAAGGCCTGTTGGAGATGTGATCTTAATAATGCTTTGAAGGTGGAGAGAGTAGAGTGGAGAGAATGGTGGTCTGACATATAGAAGGGGGGATGGAATTTCAGGCTAGTGAGAGGACAGAAGGTACTTGGTTCTAATCCCAGCTCTGCCACTTTTCTCATATATGACCTTGAGCAACTCATTTAACTTCTCTGTGCCTCAGTTACATCATCTGTAAAATGGGGATTAAGAATGTGAGCCCGACGTGGGACAAGGACTGCTTCCTGATAGCCATGTATCTACCCCAGTGCTTGTTACAGAGGGTGGTACTTTGTAAGCGCTTAAAAAATACCATACATGTTACTAGTTTCCAGGATGTTTTGGAAAGTAGTGTGAAAAGCTCCTCGGGGTGGAGCAAAGTTTTGTGAGGGGTGCGGGGGTGAGAGGAAAAAAACTTAGCCCTCTCTGGTTGGTATCTGAGCAGGAGATAGGCATCTGAGACTTCTGTCAGAGACCTTAGGTCTGATCCATTGCATATGGCAAATTTTGCAATTTCTCTCTCCAAGTACATCTAGGATCAAAAGAAAGGTTAGTGTGGGCAAACTTGGTTATAGACATCGTTGGTACATAATCACCAAAAGCACCATTTCTCAAAATTATTTCAAGCAGCTCAATTCCAAGCCCACATGGCGAGTGGATTAGGATTGATCGCCAAGAGAATGGTTTGTTAATCCGAACTAAAGGCCTTCAGTAGCTGTACATGGTGAACCAAACACTCAATACTCTGTTCTGGTTTTTCTCTAGTCAGTTACAAATTAATTCTTATTTGTTTCTCTTACCTTGTGGGAGCAGCTCAGACATGGCTTCCGAGGTTTATACAACCTTATTTAGAAGTAGCTGATAGGTGTCAAATCCATAACTGCCTTGAATAATGTCAGTATCTGTCATCCCTAAATAAACCTCTTATCTCTAGTTTGATATTGTACAGCAAACAACTTCTGGTTCCATAGAGGTGGAGCATGGGAAGGGAGATAGGGGACAGGAGTGCCATAAAACACCACTTGATCACAGTAGAAGTCCTTTCCACTGCTACTCCCTCCCACAGGGATCCCAACTGAACAAAAGTACCTCTGGCCCAAATGCCTGGCTGGATGTATATGGGAAACATTTTATGATAATGATGACAAAAATGGTACTTGTTAAGAGCTTACTATGTGCCAAGCACTGTATCAAGCACTGGGGTAGATACAAAATGATCACATTGGACACATTCCCTGCCCTCCTTGAGCTTACAGTCTAAGTGGAAGGGGATCCAGGTTTTGGATTTTCATTTCAATCAATCAATCATCAATCAGTCAATAGGATTTACTGAGTGCTTACTATGTGCAGAGAGCACTGTACTAAGCACTGGGGAGAATACAACAGATGTAGCAGGCATGTTTCCTGCCCACAAGGAGTTTACAGTAAAGAGGAAAAGACAGACATTATGAAACCACTCTGGAAGCAGGTAGACTTGATGGAAAGAGCATAGTCTGGGAGTAAGAAGGTCTGAGAGTCAGGAGTCCTGAATTCTAATCCAGCGTGGCTCAGTAGAAAGAGCACGGGATTTAGAGTCAGGGCTCATGAGTTCGAATCCCAGCTCTGCCACTTGTCGGCTGTGTGACTGTGGGCAAGTCAGCGTGGCTCAGTGGAAAGAGCATGGGCTTTGGAGTCAGAGGTCATGGGTTCGAATCCCCGCTCTGCCACTTGTCAGCTGTGTGACTGTGGGCAAGTCACTTAACTTCTCTGTGCCTCAGTTACCTCATCTGTAAAATGGGGATTAAGACTGTGAGCCCCACGTTGGACAACCTGATTCCCTTGTGTCTACCCCAGCACTTAGAACATTGCTCTGCACATAGTAAGCGCTTAACAAATACCAACATTATTATTATTATTATTAAGTCACTTAACTTCTCTGTGCCTCAGTTCCCTCATCTGTAAAATGGGGATTAAGACTGTGAGCCCCACGTGGGACAACCTGATTCCCCTATGTCTACCCCAGCGCTTAGAACAGTGCTCGACACATAGTAAGCGCTTAACAAATACCAACATTAATCCCAGCTCAGACACTTGTCTCCTAGTTGATCTTTGATAAATCTTAACTTCTCTGTGCCTCAGTTTCCTCACCTGTAAAATGGGGAATCGAGACCTGCTCTCACTCCGACTTAGACTGTGAGCCCCATTTGGGACAAGGCCTGTGCCTGAAAATGTTTTATCTACTCCAGTGCTTATTAATAATAATAATAATAATAATAATGTTGGTATTTGTTAAGCACTTACTATGTGCAGAATACTGTTGTAAGTGCTGGGGGAGATACAGGGTAATCAGGTTATCCCACGTGAGGCTCACAGTCTTAATCCCCATTTTACTGATGAGGGAACTGAGGCATAGAGAAGTTAAGTGACTTGCCCACAGTCACACAGCTGACAAGGGGCTGAGCCGGGATTCAAATCCATGACCTCTGACTCCCAAGCCTGGTCTCTTTCCACTGAGCCACACTGCTTCTTGGAACATATAAAGAATATAATGAATAAAACCCCCTTCTCATTCACCTCACATATCCAGTCTGGCACCAAATCCTGCCAGTCTCACCTTCACAAAATCGCCAAGATCCGCTCTTTCCTTTCGTTCCAAACCGCTACCACATTAGTACAATCACTCATCCTATCCTGACTGGATTACTGCATCAGCCTCATTTTTGACCTCCCAACCAATTGCCCTTCCCACTTCAGTCCATACTTCACTCTGATGCCCAGATTATCTTTCTACAAAAAAGTTCTGGGCATGTCACCCACCTCCTCAAAAATCTTCAGTTGTTGTCTGTCAATTTATCAAACAAAAAACTCCTCACTATTGGTTTGAAAGCTCTCCATCACCTAGCTCCTTCTTACCTCACCTCCCTTCTCTCCTTCTACATCTCACAACTCACATTTCACTCTTATGGTGCTAACCTGCTCACTGTGCCTCAATCTCACTTGTCCCACCTTTGACCCCTGGCCCATGTCCTACCTCTGGCCTGGAACACCCTCCCTCCTCAAATTCTCCCAACAATCACTCTTCCGTCTTTCAAAGCCCTACAGAAGGCGCACCTCCTCCAAGAGGTCTTCCCAACTAAGCTCCCCTTTTCCTCAGCTCCCCTTCCTTTCCAAATCATCTGGACTCATTCCCTTTACTCTTCCCCCCTACCACCCCATAGCACTTATGTATATATGTATTCTATAAATAATTCTATTTATTTACATTGATGCCTGTTTACTTGTTTTGATGTATAGCTACCTATAATTCTATTTATTTACACTGATGCCTGTTTATTCATTTTGATGTCTGTCTCCCCTTCTAGACTGTAAGCCCAGTGTGGACAGGTATTGTCTCTCTTTATTGCTGAATTGTGCTTTCCAAGCGCTTAATACAGTGCTCTGCAAACGATAAGCGCTCAATAAATACTACAATGAATGAATGCCACGTTATCATTATTATTATTTATAAATGTAAGGTTTGTTCAACTGTTTGTTAATTTTTAATTATCTAATTTAACACTAATAACCTGCATTAGTTCTACAGCTTCAGACTTTCCTAGTTTGCTACTGCACTAGTTGGAAAGAACTTCACAAGGCAAGGCTATTTATTGATACACTGTATTAAGGATTTGTCAGTGACAATGAAAATATTGCACTACAAAATGCCTAGATCTGCCTCAGATGTTTAAATAATGGTAGTGATGAATCTGCCACAAGTTTTAAAGGTTGCAGTAAGATTTAAATGATACTAAAGTATAGCAATATATTTTAAAATATACCATTGTGTTGGGTATGCAGAGAGTTGATCAACTGGATTATTGGCTTAACATCTAGGTAATTTGTAGTGGTGTCTGAGCATATCAATTCAGTGATGCCATTTACATAGTACAGTTTCATCTCGAGTAGGATTTGGTGGTTCCTAACGTTTTGGATTACAAGTCAGTAATGTCCAGACCCAGGAATTCATGTAGACATGTAGGCAAGAAGTAGATGTGTTTGCAAAGAGCAGTTACAATAGGCATGGGTATGACCATTCAATTTCTTTCACGGCATATTTAGAAAAGAAAATTAGATAGAAATAGAGGAAATTATTTCAACTAAAAATGCCTATGTGGAAACAACTCAATGTAATATCAGAAAAATAGGTTTTTGTAAGTATACCATGTTGGTTATCATATGAGCACAACAGTACACATTTAATGAACTTGAGTTTTTTAGGTACACAACCCCTCTATGACACATCTGAACATCATTACTACCCTTTCTGGAATGAAAGTTAATGCAAATGCCAAAGGAAAATTCAATTTCTTGACCCAAATGATAAATTCCTACAGGTCCTGAATTCACCAAATAATTGCCCTTCTGTTGTCTGCAGCTTTTAAATGCACACAGTGAACTATCCACTAGCCTGCTGAAAGCCTAGCATCAGGTCTCTGGGTGTCACTCCCTGGAGGCCTGAAACTAAAATAGTCAGATGGTAAACTTTAGGGAGGATTTTCATGCACTTGGGTTCTCTCACATGACCCACAAATACTAAAGTAAGCCCACTTACTCCTCTCAAGTAAGCCTACTTACCCCTCTCTCCTTCAGGGATAGGTGATAAGAACGTACCCTGTCACTGCTGCTACCATTCCCTCCCAGAAGGAAATTAACCTGAGCCACCAGGCATTTAAAATCGCTGCTGCAGCCAGTGCACAGGTATGCCCATTGTCCCCATCAGGTGTTTCAGATATTCAACTCCCTGCTTAAGCCCCCTGTCCTCCTGCCTCCCCCATCTTTTACCCCTAATGACCAATATGGCCATGTACCTTATTGAGAAAATTGAAACCATCTCTGCCCTCTTCTCTGCCCGGAAAAGTTATTTCTCCACCCTTATTGACATCCATCCCCATCACCCTCTCCAGTTGTTCTAGACATCTTACTCACTTCTCAGGCACCCTGTCTCCCCTGCCTCTCCCTTCCCTTTTCCCCCAGTGACATGGCCACCTACTTTATTAAGAAAATTGACACTATCAGGCGTGATCTCTCTAACCTCTCGCCTGTCCCTCCTCAGTCCCTTTTCCCCACTCCTCAAGAAACTCCAGTGGTTGCCCTTCCACTTCTACATCAAACAGTAATTTCTCACCATTGGATCTAAAGCACTCAATCACCTTGCCCCCTCCTACCTCAACTTCACTGATCTACTACAACCCAGCCCACACACTTTACCCCTCTAATGCTAACCTTCTCAATGTACCTCGATCTCAGCTATCTCGCTGTCTACCTCTCCCCCATGTCTTCCCTCTGGCCTGGAATGCCCTCCCTCCTCAAATGAAACTGGTAATTAATGCCCCTCTATGACTGCTGTCTTTAAATACTAAGCCTCCATTGGCTTCCCCCCCGTTTTCAAACATGCTTATGCCTCCCCTATCCTAAAATAACCCTTCCTTAATCGCACTGTTCCTTCCAGTTATCATCTCATCTCCCCCATACCATTCCTCTCGAAACTCCTTGAGTGAGTTGTCTACATCTGCTGTCTCCACTTCCTCCCCTCCAATATGACTTCCACCCCGTTCACTCCACAGAAACTGCCCTTTCAAAGGTCATAAATGATCTCCTTCTTCCCAAATCTAACTGCCTCTACTCCATGCTAATCCTCCTCAACCTTTCAGATGCCTTTGACACTTAATCACCCCATCTTGACTTGACGAACACTGTCCTCTTCTGGTTCTCCACTTATCTCTCAGACTGCTCCTTCTTAGTCCTTCTTAGTTGGCAGATTTCACCTTGCCTCTCACTCCCCAATGGTGGGAGACCCTCAAGGCTCAGTTCTTGTCCCCCTTCTATTCTTTATCTATACACACTCCCTTGAAGAACTCATTCACTCCCATGGCCTCAACAACCATCTCCAAGTGGATGATTCCCAGATCTGTATCTCCTATCCTCATTTCCTTTCTTCTCTTCAGTCTCACATTTATTCCTGTATTCATGACATCACTACTGGATGTTCTGCTGACACCTTAGAGAAGCAGCATGGCTCAGTGGAAAGAGCACGGGCTGGGGAGTCAGAGATCATGGGTTCAAATCCCAGTTCTGCTGCTTGTCAGCTGTGTGACTTTGGGCAAGTCACTTCACTTCTCTGGGCCTCAGTTACCTCATTGATAAAATGGGCATTAAGACTGTGAACCCCACGTGGGACAACCTGATCACCTTGTATCGTCCCCAGAACTTAAAACAGTACTTGGCATATAGTAAACACTTAACAAATGTCATCATCTCATCATCATCAGGTGCAAAGCAGACTTCTTATCTTCCTGCCAAAACCCTGTCCTCCCTGTCACTTTCTGATCACTGTAGACAGCACCACTATCCTCCCTGTCTGACAAGCCTTTAACCTTGGAGTTATCTTCATTCAACCCATATACTCTGTCACCAACTACTGTCAGTTCAACCTTCACAACTTCACTAAAATCCTCCCTTTTCTCACCATCCAAAGTGCTACAATGTTAATATAAATATTTATCCTACCCCTCCTTGATTATTGTTTCAACCTCCCCGCCGACCTTCCTACCTCCTTTCTCTCCCCGGTCCAGTCTATATTTCACTCTGCTGCCTGGATCATTTTCCTACAAAAATGTTCAGGCCATGTTTCCCCACTTCTCAAGAGCCTCCAGTGATTGTCTATCCACCTCCATATCAAATAGAAACTCCTTACCTTCATCTTTAAAGCACTCAATCACCTTGCCCCCTCCTACTTTACAACGCTGATTTCCTAACACAGCCCAGCCCAGACGCTTCACTCCTCTAAGCTAACCTATGCACTGTTCCTCGTTCTCATCTATCTCACTGCTGGCCTCTCGCCCACATCCTGCCTGTGTCCTGCAATGTCCTCCCTCTTCATATCTGACAGATGATCAGTCTCCCAACTTCAAAGCTTACTGAAGGCTCATTCCCTCCAAGAGCCATTTCCCAACTAGGTCATCATTTCCTCTTCTCCCACTCCCTTCTGTCACCCTTGCCCTTGGATTTTCACCCTTTATTCAGCTGTCCTTCAGTCCCATAGCACTTATGTATATATCCATAATTTATTTATTTATACTGATGTCTGTTTCCCTCTCTAGACTGTAAGCTCATTGTGGGCAGAAAATGCATCTACCAATTCCATTATATTGTACTTTTCCAAGCACTTGCTATAGTGCTCTGCACACAGTAGGTGCTCAATAGATATGATTGATTGATTGATTATTTGATTTCCCAGGGTGGATGGAGAGGGAGCCCAGTCTCCAGATAGACCAGTAAAAGACAGTGAGAACTCCAAAGGAGCCC
The DNA here is from genome assembly GCF_004115215.2 of Ornithorhynchus anatinus. NCBI lineage: Eukaryota > Metazoa > Chordata > Mammalia > Monotremata > Ornithorhynchidae > Ornithorhynchus > Ornithorhynchus anatinus. Next base: position 117,843,147 of record NC_041729.1, read on the forward strand.
AGCCATCTTTCCACCTGCTCCATCCTGAATTATGTCCATCCCCTCAGCAATCTGCTTAGAGCCATGCTATCTTGCTTCTGGAGCAGATAATCACAGCTAATGATGACTGGTTGCCTAACACACTGACGACCATGTCCAGAGCCAGAGTTACATTACAACCAAGCCCCTTCCTTTACATATAAAACTATGATAGCATCTAATCAAATGAGAGGCATCTCTGGAAACTCTGGTATAGGGTCCCAGTTAGACCCTGTACTATACCAAGACTCTATACCATAGTGCCACTCCCCATCCACAGTCCCAGATGGGGTACAATTGGTGCCAAATGACAAAAAAAAAGATCACTTTGAAATAATTCATCCCACAAGACACACCAGGATTTATTGTTTTACCAGAGTTGCCTCCTGGATGGTACTGGCTTACTTTTACCTCATTTGTCACCACAATTGAATTTTCTGAACTGCTGAGGCTGGACACCAATGGAAGATGAAGAAAGTGAAGGATATTGGTGACCCAGCATCATTACAGGACAAGGAGAAGTTGAATTATCTCTCCACTCTTGCTACTTCATTACCTTTCCACCTCATTTATTCTCTCCCCTCTCTTTCCCCTTCTCCTATTCTTTATGTTTGGCTCAGTGGAAAGAGCATGGGCTTGGGAGTCAGAGGTCAGGGGTTCGAATCCTGGATCTGCCACTTGTCAGCTGTGTGACTTTGGGCAAGTAACTTAACTTCTCTGTGCCTCAGTTCCCTCATCTGTAAAATGGGGATTAAGACTGTGAACCCCACGTGGGACAACCTGATATCCTTGTGTCCCCTCCAGCACTTAGAACAGTGCTTTGCACATAGTAAGCACTTAACAAATGCCCACATTATTATTATTATTATGTTTCATTTCCTTTTTCCCCTTCCCCCTCTCTCCATTCTTATTCTTTTCTCATTTCTATCTGTTACTTTTTTCCTTCCTCCACCTGCTTTATGTCCTTCCTTTTGGAAAATCCACTTATGTCCTGCCTAAAGCCATCAGAGCATCTTTGACTATTCAAACCAATTCAAAGTCTGGGTTGAGTTAGAAGTGATCTGGAAGATCTTCCTGGGCTCATAGCCATTCCTGAAGAGCCTGCCACAGTCAGAGACACATCCAAAGTGCAGGGTACTCCAATCCTCAACAGTGAAGCCTTTCCAGCATCCTCCAAGAATTTCAGTGGGTTCTCCAGGGCCTTAGAGTCTAGGCACTCCTTAGCTGAGCAAAATTCCAAGGTTTTAATTTCTTCTTTATCTAGTAAAGTAGATTAAATCTGGTAACAGATTTCAGAAAAACTTTATGGCGTTTTGTTTTACCAATCCAGTCTTTCAACCATTTGTGTAAAGAAATATATCTGTAGATTTAATACTGACAGAAGTTCCCAAATTTGTCAACAAAGAACCTTAATTTATAAAAACTTAGGTCACAATATCAGAATAGCTCATTATCATTTGTTTTGAATTTTCTTTTGTCTGTAGGAAATCATGTAAGTGCCATCAAAGAACTGGAATTTTAAATGGAACAATGTTTTCATATACTTCAGTTATCCAATTGTCTTGTGAGGAAAGATTATCTGTTATTAGTGTTTACAAGCACACTCATTTATCATGTGATTCTGTCATAGAAAACCTTCCAATAGAGATACTCTGTCCTATGTTATGAGAATTATTTTCCTAAAGGATTGCAAAATCAACATATTGTTTACTTGGAAAACAAAACTAGGAATAATTGATGGTGTGTCACCAGCTTTGAAAACAAACAAGAAAATAAAACAAGTATTAGAAAACAGAAAGAGGCAAAGAGGCAAAGATTATTACTCTATTTAAAGACTCTTTACCCAGATTATTATGTGAAGCAATGAAAGAGAAGTTAAATTTTAAGAAGGCAAAATTGGTAATAGAGTGTCAAATATGGAAACTATCTTGTAAAGCAGGCTTTTGAAAAATTATCTTTAATGCACTGGAAAATCTTGATTGTGGAAAATTTTGTTTTGAAATTCCCCACATTGTGAATATTTCCAAATGAAATAGCTATTGATTAAATTATGTTTTCCATTTTTGTTATTAACTATTATTTTTTCCTTTTAATTATATTCCATATTGGTATGTTGAGCCTTCTGTCTTTCCTGGGTACGGAAATGCATTCTTAAATTCCTAATGCCCTGGGGAAAAAAATCATATTAACTTTTTCATTATTCCAGTTTTCATCAAGGAAGTCCTTGTTTATCATCAAGAATCTAGCAATCCTCCATTCCTCTTTCCAGATCATATTTCAGTTTTCTGAATGTTTGATTATTTGTTAATATACCCAAGAACTTATATAGAAGTTTTTGCATCTTCCTAACTCCATCTGTTCCAGTTTCTGCCAAGTTTGGCAGGGGTTTTAATACTAAATTTAGTTAACAGAAAATCATTAATACATCATCATACTAATGAAATTTTGATAACTAGGTCTTTATAAGGAAATACTTGATTCCACATATTACTTTCAGATATCCTATTGTATGCCAGTTAATTCTCATAGCTGTAGGAAAGGTCACATTTCTACTAGTGAACTTGTTTCACTCCAAGGGTGTAGCTATGTAGCCCTTCGAAATAGAGAGAAAACCAATTTCTTTGTGCTTCCTTCCTGAGTGAGTAACTATAGCAGCGATTTACTTGTTTCAGTCACAGACTCACTGAGCTGGTGAGAATTATCTGTGTTGGGTACACTATGGAGATGCAATTTGCGTAAGAGGCATTTGATTGGATTCTGGATGTCCCTGGGAGCCCTAACTGACCTACCAACCCTTGGTATAAGGGGTTGAATTATGACCTGGCTAATGAGCCACAGCCCCTATCACTAACATCTATGATACAATCTAAGGCTAGCCAGCCTCATCTCCAGAAACAGTCATATGACACAATCAGTGTTTCTCTTTATTGCTGTATTGTACTTTCCCAAGCACTTAGTACAGTGTTCGGCACCCAGTAAGCACTCAATAAAAATGATTGAATGAATGGATGTCTTTGATAAACCTTAATGTAATCATCACATGGAAGCAGGGATGAGAGGCAGCCTCAGATTGTCCTAGTTTACTTCTTGCTTAGTTCCTCTGTCTGTCTGTTCAGAGGCCACACCTCCTGGCTGCTGCAGGAAGGGTGAAGTGGAGCAGGAGCGGGGTCATGGAAAGTCCCAAATCCTCCTCCCCAGTGCCCCTTGTCAAGGCCAGTAGTTACATAATTTATCAAGATAATCAATCTGCAGCTCTTTATGAGCTTGTTTATGAACCCATTTTGAAGGACTTCATCTAACATGTCATTCAGAAAACACTAAGGCATGTCTGGTCATTATAGGCTCAAGGTGCTTCTTGGAGAGTGAATGAATTTGGTAGGATGACTAAAATTCGGTAAAATCTCTAAGCTTGGAGCAGTAACAGGATTGATCCTAACCTACCTTGCAACCCTTTAATTGATGTACATTTTCTGATTATCAGGACAGGCTTTTCCCTCCATTCCTGAGCAGGATCCAGAAGTGGAGCTCATTATGCTTTAGCATATCTTTTAAGCCTATGAAAATCAATTGCCCCCTAAAGTCTGTAAACACCTTATGGGAAGGAAATGTGTCTACTAACTTTGTTGTATTCAGCTCTCCCAAGTGCTTAGAACAGTGCTCTGCACAAAATAAGCACTCAACAAATAGTGTTGATTTACTGGATTTTATTATTCTAATTAGAAAATATTTTGTTTGTATATAACTTGGTATATTCTCTGGCTAATGGCCAGAAAGGTAAAACTTCTGCTGAGCCATTGTTTTTTCCTGCATAACATCTAAGTATCAACATTCTGAACTGAGCTTCATAAAAATATATCACATTGCAGAGTCATAATTGTAATTATAGTTTAGCATTATTATAGGGGAGAAAGCAGTCAGATTCTAATCCAATATAAGGTCAAGTACTGAAGCTCACTTTCTGGAACAATTCCATTCAAACCAATTTGTCTCTTTCTCACCAGAAAAATCTGAGGATCATTATCCAGACTGTAAAAATCATTAGAGAATGAGAATTTGATCATTCAAAAATAAAAATGAGAACTTAGCTTCACAAACTATGAAACTACACTAGTTTCGAGTTCTAAAGGAAAAAAATGAAAGATTTTCTCATTTCCACTGAACTGAAGTAATTTAAAAAGCTTATGAAGAATGGGATATGGTCTTCTGAAGCACACTTTTCTTTGGATACATAGTCTTTAGGTAAGTGGTGGTGTTTTACGTTTCTACTCCAAATATTAACCTGGTCCCCAAAAGATACTTCAGATGCAGGAACTAAACCTTCCCCCACTGTTTCCATATACTATTTAATTTCTAGCTTACATACTAATTCCCACCTGAGTACTCTTTCCCAACACTTAATGCGGTACTCTGCACAGTGAACACTTAATAATACTACTACACTAGATGGGATCCTATGAAAGGCTTATATTATTTATTAATTATGGATTCAATTGATGGGAAGGAACCACATGAGAGAAAGTTAAAAATAGTAGTGAGAAAGGGTACATAACTGGGGAAAAAATGATTTTCAAAAGACAAGAGTGGTTAGGGTCTAGGGTACAGGTGGAAGGATTGGATTTCAAGAACCTACAGGAGAAAGCTTTCTGGGTAATAACTGGGAGCTCTTAAAAGAAGAAGGCACATGTAGTTTTCATAATCAATCTTTACTGAAAAATTTCTATCAATCAGTGGTATGACCTCTATATGCAGAGCCCTGTTTTAGGTGTTTAGAAACATAGACTGTAAGTAGAAGGTATGGCTCTAGCCTTTGTTGAGCTACCAAGGTGGAAAAGAAGGTCTGAAGACAAGTTCACTGCTTTTAGCTTGATTTTGTAGATGGAATCATTTATAAGGTTAGGGAAACTAGGGAGGTAGAAGGTAAAGATTAGAAGATGGAATGAAAGAAGAAAGCAGCATATGGGGCTTGGAGTCAGGAAGTCAAAATGAGGAGCAGTGTGGCTTAGTGGAAAGAGCATGGGCTTGGGAGTCAGAGGTCATGGGTTCTAATTCTGATTCCACCACTTAGCTGTGTGACTTTGGACAAGCCACTTGACTTCTCTGTGCCTTAGTAACCTCATCTGTAAAATGGGGATTATGACTGTGAGTCCCACGTGACACAACCTGATTTCCTTGTATCTATGCCAGTGCTTAGAACAGTGCTTGGCACTTAGCAATTGTTAGTAATTTGTTAGTAATAACTAACAAATACCATCATCATTATTATTATCATTAAAATTGTAGTATTATCTAATTGTTTTACTAGTGAAAAGACTGAGGAGAAAATAGATAATAACAAAGGTTAGGGTTTTTTTATTTGTCATTACTCAAGCTCATTCAGCCACAGGAGCTCATGAGGAAAGTGTGGCTTATTGGAAAGACCACAGAACTGGAAGCCAGAAAACCCAGATTCTAGGTCCACCTCTGCCCCTTGCCCACTGTGTGTCCTTGGACAAATCACTCAAACTCCCTGAACTTCAGATCCTTATCTCAGTTGTATTTATTGAATGCTTACTGTTTACAGATTACTATACAAAGTGCTGTGAGAGTACAATACAACAATAATCAGGCACATTCTCTGCCCACAATGAGCTCAGATTAGAGGTGGGGAGACAGACATCAGTACATATAAATAAATTACAGATATGTACATAGGCATAGGCATAGGCTGTGGGGCTGGGAGGGGGAATGAATAAAGAGAGTAAGTCAGGGTGATGCAGAAAGAAGTGGGCAAAGAAGAATAATAATAATGTTGGCATTTGTTCATTCATTCATTCATTCATTCAATAGTATTTATTGAGTGCTTACTATGTGCAGAGCACTGAACTAAGCACTTGGAATGTACAAATCAGCAACAGATAGATGCAGTCCCTGCCCATTGACGGGCTTACAGTCTAATCGGGGGAGACAGACAGACAAAAACAATAGCAATAAATAGAATCAAGGGGATGTACATCTCATTAAAACAATAGCAATAAATAGAATCAAGGTGATGTACATCTCAGTAACAAATAAATAGGCTAATAAAAATATATTCAAATGAGTGGTGGACAGTACTGAGAGGAGGGGAAGGGAGAGGGGGAGGAGCAGAGGGAAAGGGGGGCAAATAGGGCATAGCTGAGGGGAGGTGGTGGGGGGGTAAAGGGGCAGCAGACGGAGCAGAGGGAAAAGGGGAAGCTCAGTATGGGAAGGCCTCTTGGAGGAGGTGAGCTCTAAGTAGGGCTTTGAAGAGGGGAAAATAATTAGTTTGGCGGAGGTGAGGAGGGAGGGCATTCCAGGACGGTGGGAGGACATGGCCCAGGGGTCGATGGCGGGATAGGCGAGAACGGTGGACAGTGAGGAGGTGGGCAGCAGAGGAGCGGAGTGTATGGGGTGGGCAGTAGAAAGAGAGAAGGAAGGAGAGGTAGGAGGGGGCAAGGTGATGGAGAGCCTTGAAGCCTAGAGTGAGACGTTTTTGTTTCGTGTGGAGGTTGATAGGTAACCACTGGAGGTTTTTAAGAAGGGGAGTGACATGCCCAGAGCGTTTCTACAGGAAGATGAGCCGGGCAGTGGACTGAAGAATAGACTGGAGCAGGGAGAGACAGGAGGAAGGGAGATCAGAGAGAAGGCTGACACAATAATCCAGCCGGGATATTATGAGAGCCTGTACCAGTAAGATAGCTGTTTGGGTGGAGAGGAAAGGGCGGATCTTGGCGATATTATAAAGGTGAGGCCGACAGATTTTAGTGATGGATTGGATGTGTGGGGTGAATGAGAGAACCGAGTCAAAGACGACACCAAGGTTGCGGGTTTGAGAGGCAGGAAGTATGGTCATACCATCCACAGTGATAGGGAAGTCAGGAAGAGGACAGGGGTTGGGAGGGAATATAAGGAGCTCAATTTTGGACATGTTGAGTTTTAGGTGGCGGGCAGACATCCAGGTAGAGTCGTCTTGGAGGCAGGAGGAGATACGAGCCTGAAGGGAGAGGGAGAGGACGGGGCAGAGATGTAGATCTGCATGTCATCTGCATAGAGATGATAGTTGAAACCGTGAGAGCAAATTAAAGGTCCGGAACAATTGGCGGGGGTGACAGGCATGGGTGTTAATGAGGGAAGAAAAGAAGTTTTGCCTGGTGGAGGAGAGGGCAGAGTTAAGGCAGGAGGCAGAGTTAAGGCAGGAGTTAAGTGCTTACTATGTGCTGAGCAAAGTTCTAAGTGCTGAGGTAGATACAGGGTAATCAGGTTGTCCTACGTGAGGCTCACAGTCTTAATCTCCATTTTACAGATGAGGTAACTGAGGCACCGAGAAGTTAAGTGACTTGCCCAAAGTCACATAGCTGACAGGTGGCGTAACAGGATTAGAACCCTTTCAATTTCACTTTCAATAGTATTTATTGAGCGCTTACTATGTGCAGAGCACTGTACTAAGCGCTTGGAATGAACAAGTCGGCAACAAATAGAGTCAGTCCCTGCCGTTTGACGGGCTTACAGTCTAATCGGGGGAGACGGACAGACGAGAACAATGGCAATAAATAGAGTCAAGGGGAAGAACATCTCGTAAAAACAATGGCAACTAAATAGAATCAAGGCAATGTACAATTCATAACCCATGACCTCTGACTCCTAAACTCATGCTCTTTCCAATGAGCAATGCTGCTTCTCTAAGAAAGGAGGGTTTAGTTAGGGAAGTCTTGAAATAGATGTGCTTTCAATAAGATTTTGAAAGGTGGAAGAGTAATTTTGCCTGTCAGATTTGAGGAGGGAGGCCAGAGGCAGAATGTGAATGAGGGATCAGAGGGGAGATCAAGGTACAGTGAGAAAGCTGGCATTAGAGGAGCAAAGTGTGCAATCTGGGTTATAATAGGAGAATACCCAGGTGAGGTAGGAATGGGCAGGTGATTGGGTACTTTAAAGATAATGTTGCAGAATTTTTGTTTGATGTGGAGGTGGATGGGCAACCACTGGAGTTTTTTGAGGATAGGGCTTGAACTTTACATAGGAAAATGATCTGTGTAGCAGAGTAAAGTATGGACTGGAGTGGGAAGAGACAGGAACCAGCAAGAAGGCTGGTAAGTAATCAAGGTGAAATAGGATAAATGATTGTATTAATGTGGTAGCAGTTTGGATGGAGAGGACAGGTGAAGGTGGAACCAACATGATTTAGTAATGGATTAACTATGTGGGTTGAATGAGAGAGAGAAATCAAGGACAACACCAGGGTTCTGGGCTTGTGAGATAGGAACAATGGTGGTGCCATATACAGTGAAGGGAAAGTCAGAGGGAAGGAAAGGTTTGGGAAGGAAGATAAGAAATTCCGTCTTGGACATGTTAAGCTTGAAGTGATGGGAGGTCATCCAAGTAAAGATGTCTTGAAAGCAGGAGGAAATGCGAGACTGCAGAAAGGGAGAAAGATTAGGGCTGGAGATGTAGAATTTAGTGTCATCTGCATAGAAGTGGTAATGGAAGTTAGGGGAATGAATGCATTCTCCAAGGGAGGAGGTGTAGATGGAGAATAGAAGGAGACCTGAACCTTAAGGAACTCGCACAGTTAGGAGGCAGGAGGCAGAAGAGGAGTCTGCAAAGGAAACTGAGAAAGAATTGCCCGAGGAGACAGATGAGACAGAGGAGAACCAAGAGAGGACAGAGTCAGTGAAGCTAAAGTTGGATAATATTTCCGGAGAAGGGGGTGGTCGACAGTGTCGAGGGCAGCTGAGAAGTTAAGGAGGATTAGGATAGAGTAGAGGCTGTTGGATTAAGGAGGAAGTAGATAATTGGTGATTTATTGGTGAAAGAAATTCACAGACAGACATTAATATAAATAAATAAATTAGATATCTTCATAAGTCCTGTGGGGCTGAGGGAGGGGTGAATAAAGGGAGCAAGTCACAGTGACACAGAGGGATTGTTGGTTATCATGAGAACACTGAGGCACAAAGAAGTTAAAGTGGTTAGCCCAAGGTCACACAGCAGGTAAACTGTGGGGCTAGGATTAGAACCCAGGTGCCCTGAATCTCAGACCCATACTCCATATATAGTAAATCAATTCTCTATGTATCATCAGTGTTTAGCTGAGTGAACAAAGAAAGGTACATTTTCCTGCAGATTGCCTCAACTTAGTCAATCTGGTCCAGTTTCCTGTCTCCAGTGAGATGAATGATAAAACTATCCTCTTGTTTACAAGGTATCAATCAATAACATTTATCAAGTGTGTGTTTACAATCTTTGAAGCATGGAACTAAGCACTGGCAAGAGAATATAGAGACACTAATTCAAACATAGTCCCTAGCTCACAAAGGAAGAGATGAGAGATATGGAGGGAATGTGCAACAATTTTTTTTTAAAAAGTAATAAATAAGAGTTTATTATTTACCTCTTTGGGCTTCTCACCTCTCTAGTGTACAGTACCCATTTCACCTTTGTGTTAACTTTGAATTAGTTTCTTTGTGTTAACTTTAGAATCAACCTAGCAGGGGCTGTGATAACTCCATTTCACTTGGGTTCTAGTTCTGGCCACAGGCACTTACCTAGAGTGTGACCTTGTGCATGTCACTTCATTTCTCATGGGCTCAGTTAATTTATCAGCAAAATGGAGATTATATACCTGTTCCTATCCTCCCTTAGACCATGAACCTCATTTGGGAGCCAGATTGTGTCCAGCCTAATCATTTGGTATCTACACCAGTGCTTAGAACAGTGCTTCTCACATAGTAAACCCTCAACAAATGCCATCATCATCATTTTAATTATTTTTATTGTTAACTTTAAGATTATTAGCCTTCTTCCTGACCCTTTCCCTTAGTGCCCCTGTCATACCAAACAGGACTTTCCTGGACCAGGAGAGCCTCAGTGACAAGTAGCAGAGTCAGACCACACCATCAACCACTGTGGAAAACTTTTTTCACTTAGTTTTACCAACATGCAAGGAAGAGACACATATATACTCTCACTCATTCCACTCCACCAAGGGTTTGGTACCAGTCTGCTGGACAAGATAGCCCATTCTGTCCATTTGTCCATCCCACAGTAGAAAGCTGGAAGGGATTCCTGGAGATACGGACTGCTGACGCTGCAAGCCTCCTCCACAAGCCACTTTCTCCAAATGCTGCTCCCCTCCAAACATTACTTCTCCTACTACCTTTGAGTGCTGCTCTCTCCTGCCGCTCCTGCTCCTCTTCTGCCTTGCTTCTCTATGTGTGCTTCCTTCCTTCCTGAATGTTTGCTTCTGAGTGCTTTCTTGCAATTCATAGTGACCTCCTTTTATCTGCCTTAGGCTGGCAACTGTGGCTCTACATGGCTGTCATTGATTGGTCCAGGATCGTTACCAGGTAGAGCAGGGAGACAAGGCCACGTCTCCTCCCATGCTGTGTCCCCACGGGCCAGCAACTACCTGGCCTCAAGTAAAGTCCATCAGTGCCTTCGCAAGTCTCATCCTTGTTGTTTGTGGAATCAAAAAGAGTCACTAATAAGGCAGCTTGTTTTGGGCTCACCACAGCCCCCAGGATTAATAGCAGGAAAAGCAGATGGGGAGGTTACTTGCTTTCTCTTCAGCAAACATTGCTACTGATGCTGCTGCCTTTATTGTCACCATTACTTCTCCTGCCTTTATACTGTGGGTGAAGAGGTTGGCAGGGGTAAGTAATGTAAGAGTTCACCCCTAGTGGCAGGGCTTTGGCAAGAGCCGATTAGAATATTAGCCTGCAGGGATTGTCTCTATCTGTTGCTGAATTGTACATTCCAAGCGCTTAGTACAGTGCTCTGCACATAGTAAGCACTCAATAAATACTATTAAATGAATGAATGAATGAATGAATGAAAGAGCACAATTTACAATGTATGAAATTATCCATCTGTAATTTTTTTATGGTATTTGTGTCAGGAACTACTATGTGCCAGGAACTGTACGGAGCATTGAGGTAGATACAAGATAATCAAGTTGGACACAGTCCATGTCCCACGTGGGGATCAGAGTAATAATACCCATTTTATAGATGAGATAACTGAGGCACAAAGAAATTAAGTGACTTGACCAAGGTCATGTGGCAGAAAATTAGCCGTTATGGGATTTTAACTCAGGCCCTTCTGACTCCCAGGCCCATGCTACACCCACTAGGCCATGCTGCTTCTCTGTAATTCATTTTATTATCTGTTTCCCCTTCTAGTAAACTCTCTGTGGGCATGGAATGAGTCTGCCAACTCTATTATATAGTACCACTCCAAGTGCTTAGTACAGTGCTTTTTACAATGTGAGTTCTCAATAAATAGGGAGAAGTAGCATGGCTTAGTGGATAGAGCATTGGCCTGGGAGTCAATAAATTCCTGGCTTTTAATCCCATGTCTGCCACATGTCTGCTGTGTGACCTCAGGCAAGTCACTTATCTTCTCTCTGCCTCAGTTACCTCATCTGTAAAAAGGGGATAAGAGTGTGAGTTCCATATAGGACAGGGACTGTGTCCAAACTGATTAACTTGTACCTACCCCACCACTTAGAACAGTGCTTCATTCATTCAATAGTACTTATTGAGTGCTTACTTTGTGCAGCACACTATACTAAACACTTGGGAGAATACAATACAACAATAAACAGACAAATTCCCTGCCCGTCAGTTTACTGTCTAGAGGATTTTCATGCTTTCCATTCAGGTGAGTTTGGCCTACAGTGAGGCCTAAATATTTCTAAAACCAGCCTTTGAGAACATATCGCTTCCAGCTAATTTATGTTTCAATTATATGATTTGACATTATCCTCTCTCAAAATTGATTGAAGCATAAAAAAAATTTCCAAGCTAACCGTCCTCAGCAATCTTTGGAAGGAGAGTCTTTGTTTATCATTTGCACAGTTACATGTGTACCTGTCGGCTTCCTTCTTGCACCCCAATGCCGCTTCTGCACTATTACCCCTCCAAATAATATTGAAGCCCATATTATTCACCTCTACCACCCTCTCCAGATTCTTGTAGCTGTCATCTACCCCTCCGCCCCCAGTTCCACCTCCAACTTCTTTAACCACCTTGACCCCTTTCTCACCTTCCTACTTTCCTTCTCCCTGCCCACTCTGATCCTCAGAGACTTCAACATCCACAGGGATGTACCCAGTGACTCCTCTGCCGCCCACCTGCTATCTGCCATCTGCCCGCCCGCCTGCTTCTTGACTCTGCCAAATTCTTGCTCCACGACACCTCGCCCACTCACCAACTTGGTCACACCCTCAATCTCATCATCTCTCACTGCTGCACTATTTCCACCCTCACCAACTCTGAAATCCCTCTCTCTGACCATAACCTTCTCACCTGCCTCCTCTCTCACACTCCCTCCCCCTGCAAATCTGTATTACTATCCCACAGAGATCTCCGCTTTCTTTACCCCATCCGTCTCTCCCAAAGCATCACACCCCATCTTGCCTCCCTATCCTCTCTTCCCAATCTTGATGATCAGATTACTGCTCTCAACTCCACCCTCTCTACTAAACTCAACTCGCTCGCTCCCCTTTCCCTCCGCTGCTCTCGCTCCACTAACCCGCAACACTGTATCTCTGCCCCTGCCTGCCTCCTTCGCTCTTATGCTCGAGCTGCTGAGCGCTGCTGATGAAAGTCTAAGTACCAAGCCAACCCTATTCAATTCAAATTTATCCTTTCCTGCCTTAACTCTGCCCTCTCCTCTGCCAGGCAGAACTGTTTTTCTTCCCTCATTGACGTCCATGCCCATCACCCCCGTCAATTGTTCTGGAATTTTAACTCTTTCCTCAGGCCCCCTATTGCTCCCCCTCCCCCATCTCTCATCCCCAACGATCTAAGCTCCCCAAAGACACTCTTCCCCCTTTCCCATCCCCCTCGCTCCCAACCCTCTCCCCTAATTTCCCATCCTTCCCTGCAGTATCCTCAGAGGAGATATCCTCCCTCCTCGCAAGTGCCACCCCCTCCACCTGTGCTTCGGACTCCATTCCCACTCACCTTTGAAATTATCATCCCCTCCCACTATCATCCCCTCCCTCCTCCCCTCCTTAACTTCTATCTTTAACCACTCACTCTCCAACGGCTTCTTACCCTCTGCTTTCAAACATGCCCATGTCTCCCCCATCCTAAAAAAACCCTCTCTTGTCCCCACTTCCCCTTCCAGTTATCATTCTATCTCCCTCCTACTCTTCCTTTCCAGACTCCTAGAACAAGTCATCTAAACTCACTGCCTTGATTTCTTCAACTACCACTCTCTTCTTGACCCCCTCTTATCTGGTTTCCGTCCTCTCCACTCCACCGAAACTGCCCTCTCAAAGGTCACCAATGAACCTCCTTGATCTCTCAGCTGCCTTTGACACTGTCCAACATCCCCTTCTCCTCCATACTTTATCTCACCTTGGCTTCACGGACTCCATCCTCTCCTGGTTCTCCTCTTATCTTTCTGGCTGTTCATTCTCAGTCGCCTATGCGGGCTCCTCCTCCCCCTCCCATCCACTCACTGTAGGGGTTCATCAAGGGTCAGTTCTTGGCCTCCTGTTTTCCATTTATACTCACTCTTATAGCTCCAACTATCATCTCTACCCAGATGACACCCAAATCTACATCTCCTCCCCTGTTCTCTCCCCCTCCCTTCAGGCTTGTATCTCCTCTTGCCTCCAGTATGTCTCCACCTGGATGTCTGCCCACTACCTAAAACTCAAAATGCCTAAAACTGAGCTCCTAATCTTCCCTCCCAAACCCAGTCCTCTCTCTGACTTCCCTGTCACTGTGAACGGCACTACCATCCTTCCCATCTCACAGGCCTGCAACCTTGGTGTCGTCCTTGACTCTGCTCTCTCATTAACTCCACACATCCAATCTGTCACCAACACCTGCCAGTCTCATTTTCACAATATTGGAAAGACCCTCCCTTTCCTTGCCATCCAAACTGCTACCGTCCTGGTACAAGCTCTCATAATATCCTGACAGGATTATTGTGTTCATCTCCTCTCTGATTTCCCTTCCTCCTGTCTCTCCCAACTCCAGTCTATTCTTTGTTCTGCTGCCCGGATCATCCTCCTACAGAAAATCTCCGGACATGTCACTCCCCTCCTCATAAACCTCTAGTGGTGGCCTGTCAACCTTCACACAAAACAAAAGCTCCTCGCTCTTGGCTTCAAAGCTCTCCATCACCTTGCTCCATCCTACCTCACCTTCCTTCTCTCTTTCTACTGCCCACCCTGTACACTCTGCTCCTCTGCCACTCACCTCCTCACGGTCCCCCATTTGCGCCTATCCCATAGTCGACCCCTGGCCCACATCCTACCGCTCCTGGCCCTCCCTCCTCACATCTGCCAAACTAACTCTCTTCCCCTATTCAAAGCCCTATTGAGAGCTCACCTCCTCCAGGAGGCCTTCCCAGACTGAGCCCCCCTTTGCCTCTGCTCCTTCTCTCCTCTCCATTCCCCCCCTCCCACCCTCTGCTCTTCCCCCTTCACATCCCCTTAGCACTGTGCATATTTTTATATATTATTACCCTATTCATTTTGTTAATCACGTGTATATCTCTGTGATTCTATTTATCTTGATGATGTTGTTTTGTTCTGTTTTGTTGTGTTTTGCTTTGCTGTCTGCTTCCCCCATTTAGACTGTGAGCCTGTTATTGGACAGAGATTGTCTTTATCTGTTGCCAAATTGTACATTCCAAGCGCTTAATACAGTGCTCTGCACGTAGTAAACGCTCAATAAATACTATTGAATGAATGAATGAATGAATAATTTGGATTTTCAAAACCTGGGTTACTGTATGAATATGTCGATCATTGTTTCATATTCATTTCTTTTCACAGTCGTGCAACTAATTAGATTGTTCCTCAGTTTAAAATGATGATTTAAAGTTTCCTGAAGGGAGAGGGTAAGGATAGTGAAAAATTATAGCCTTTTAGCTCAATTTAGCTAATCAAAGGATCACAGCTGCATTTTTCAGTTTCCTGTTAATACAAATCTAATTTACCTGCCAAATATTTAGGTATCTATGCAATGTCCATGATCATCTGTTTCCTTCTCCCAGAAGCCCCCAAAATTTGAATCTCCTCAAGATTCTCTGCTGTTTCCTCAATTTGACACTACTTTTCAGGCACTAAGGTTGCCCTGAGATACTCAGTATCATGGTGCTTTATTTCCCTTCCTCTTCATTTCCTGTCTGTCTCAATAGTCAGTCTTAATTTCCAACTAATTTTTCAGTGTATCGGTGCCAAGTTCTTTTGTATAAAATAAGATTCCAGAAAATGCCTCAGAGTGGGAGAAAGTAATGAATACATTAATAGGGTTTATGGTACATTAATATTTCAAGGATTCTTTATGTGTATATGTTTTATTTTAATGCATTTATAAATATATCAACCAGATCGAAGTGGATATCATATTTATCTTCATGATTTGGCATGACCTCATCACAGTCATTGGGTATGTAGTCACAAGAGGAAAATGAATGTTATTCTATCAAATACAGATAAAAATAAACATTTTCAACAAGTTTATTGCATGTGAGATTCAATACCCAAGCCCCAATTTAAAACTGTCTTAAGATATTATGTTCACTAACTGTGGTGCAGTGTGCTTAATTCATATTGTACCTAGGGAAATATGGAGAGCAAAAAGAAAAGTTGAGGGGTAATAGAATGCTAGAAATGTAGATAGTTTGGAAATATTCATAGGCATTGTGGGAATATTTTACTTTTTCTCTGTGAAATCACTGTTCAGAATTGTGAGCATTTAAAATCTTACATTTATCTTAGCAGCTACTTTAGAACTTTGGTTGCCACTCATATGATCTGTAGTGATTTACTGCTTCAGGGAAGAATACTACAAAATTCTAAAGTCTATCAGTATGTATATACTTTTATCTAATTCTACATGTGGGAATGGGAGTAGGAAAAGCATTGTGCAGATAGCATAATTTAATAGTTATACAATAATATCAAATGAACTGATTACAAAAGCCCACTTTATCATCCTGAATTATCCAGTTAATAATAATAATAATAATAATTCTGGTAAGCATTTACCATGTGTCAGACACTGTTCTAAGATTTGATCACAGTGCAATTAGAAGAGAGTGGGTAGCTAATATTTTCACTCCAGATGAGTTTGATTGATCCTGTAGATACCTTTATACTTGGGGCCTTAGGACAGTGATGCATTCTTTCTCTTCTTAGGAGTCTGTTTGTTTGACTAGCATATCTGTTCCCTGAGATCCAATGGACCCAACTCCAGAATAAGTATTAGTAGCAAGATATCATACCAAGCGTGCATCACAAGTCAATTTATTATCTCTGGTGGAACTGCTAGCATTTCTGAAAGTGTCTCTGGGACTGTGTTATCGCTGCAGTAAATACTATTAATTGAATATGAATTCATCCTCAAAACAGCCTTCACACATATCATTATCAAAAGGTAAAGGAATCAGGATGTTGGCATCACCAAGAAACAAAATTTCATAGATCAATCACTCAACCGTATTTATTAATCACTTACTGTGTGCAGAGCACAGTACTAAGCATATGGGAAAGTATAATGTAATAGTATAACGGATACATTCCCTACCCAAAGTGAGAAACTGAGGTACAAAGATGTTAGGTAACTTGCCCAAAGTGACCCTGCAGGCAATGGAAGAGACAAGATTATAACCTATGTCCTCTGAATCCCAGGCCCAAGCTTTTTCCATTAAACTACATTGCTTCTTTATCAGGAAAACCTCTTTGGCAAACTGGAAAAAAGAGGAGTTCTAAAGACTTGTAAAAGCTGTTGCTAAGGGTATAAAATCTCAGGGCTTTGTGCAAAGCTGCACGTCTGACAGAATATTCCGGGGAGGTCTATCAAGGCCAGTGGGATTCGCTAATAAAGAGGATTTGTTGTGAGATGTGATTTAGGTGTGTGGTCCCTTCCGTAATTGTTTCCTAGTTAGTCAGTCTCTAGTTACCCCAGCAGGTCAGTGATAAAAGTCTCATCCTTGAGAGTACTGTTATTCATGCCGTCCTTTCTGAATTCTGCATTTTGCCCTGTGGTCATTTAAGGACTGACCTGAAAGCATATGGGTGACCTTGAGAGCCAGAATTGCAAGAAGACGGAGAGATGTCTAGTTCTTACGGCTGCATACATACATTGCTAATGGAGGCAGAAATAGGATCCACTTGATAAGGAAGAGTAATCTGTCAGCAAAACAAGTTTCATTGTACTAGAAACCTCAGGTTCTTTCCTGCCAAGGTGCAGGAAAGAGGGTGCTGCAGGATGGCTCCAAAAGTTACATACACCAATTTGTTTCATTGCACTGTCATCGAGAGTTCTCATGCCTGTGTCTTTCCTGTTCTTCCTCCCTGTACCTCAAACTCTCACCTGTCTCTCCATGCATCCCCTCTCCCTCTGTTATTTATATGTTTTCTGCACCAATATTTTTAGATAGCTTTAAAGCTGCTGATCCCATCAGGATCCTTGATACTCCTACCCTGTCTGTATCTACTGCCATGTCCTATTCCCTATTCCCATGTCCTATTCTTCCCTGGAGAATCTTGTCTTTCCCCTTTAAACTGTATGCTCCCTTTGGGCAGGCAACATGTATTGTTTAGTGCACTGCTCTCCCCACAGTAAGCACTCAATAATTACCAGCGATTGACTCATTTTGGAGCTACAAGTTTGGGGAGGTGGAGCTTAACTATGGGGTAAATAGGACAGAAAATAAAGAAGATGGAGCATGAAAAAGGTAACAAAAATAACAACTGTACATTTGTTAAGTGATATATGTCAAGTATTGGGTTAAGAGCTGGAATAGATAGAAGATAATTAGGCTGGTTATAGTCCCTGTCCTACATGGAGCTCACAGTTTAATTAGTGCTGGGGATCCTTTCAGAACTTCTTCCTTCCCATTGCACCTCCTCTTCCACTACCACCACTGCCTTCTATTGTAATTCCATGCTAGCCCTGGGTTTTATTACTTCAGAAGGAGATTGCCAGATGAGGAAGTGGATGGGATGGATGGAGGCTTTGATAGTAGCAAGAGGTGTGGTGTTCCACCAGGTGTTTATTGGACCTCTAGAAAATTTGGGATGATAGAGTTTGGGGTGTGGGAAGGGGACCAGTAAAAAGGCAGAGCTAGGAAGACATCATTCATTCATTCACTCTAGAGCTATTTCCCTGGATATATTCCAAAAACAGATAAGAACATTCACTTTGAGAAGAAATGATTTCTTTTGTGCTGCTGTTGATCCATAGAAGATGCTACCAATAGAAGCATATAACTGAGAATTGAGTAAGGACATAATATCTGAAATTAAGGGGCTTGGTAATATAAGGCCAAACAAAATTAGATATTTAAAATTAGAAATATTGATGATTCCTAGTCTCCAGACATGTCAGAGCTAATGGGGTGAGCCATCTATGAATACTGTGTAGTGAAAATAAGAAAGAATAAAATAATTTTTAAAAGAAGCTGCAAAAACTGGGGTAAAGAATCATACATCACAGGGAGGATGAAGAGAGAGAATGATTAAGCCGAAGTTTATAATATTTCCATCGTAAGAGAAAATCCTTGCATCAAGAAGAAATTATCAATCATGGATGTATCAATTCAAGCATTGAAGATGGGTATATTTTATTTTTAGTCATATTCTATTTTATTCATTTAAAAGTGGAATAAGTTCATATCTTTATGCCTATCCCTTGATCCTATTCTAAATAGATAAAAATAGAGTTTAAGCTATCTAACTTCCTTCATCTCGCTGTCCTATCCAGTGATAACACTGTGATTTATGTAATTGCTATTGTTTACAGATGATCATTTACCATCAGTTGTATTTCTTTCATTCAATCATTAATTCATTCAATAATATTTATTGAGCACTTACTGTTTACAGAGAACTGTCCTAAACCCTTTGAAGAGCATAATACTACAACAGACATGTTCCCTGCCCACAACTAGCTTATAGTCAGAGGGGAGGAGACAGATATTAGCATAAATAAACAAAATTACAGATACGTACATAAGTGCTGTGGGGCAAGGAGGGGGAAAAACAAAGGGAGCAAGTCAGGGTGATGCAGAAGGAAGTGGGGGAAGAGGAAAGGTGGGACTTTGTTTGGGAAGGCCTCCTGTAGAAGTAATGCCTTCAATAAGGTCTTGAAGTGGGGGGAGAGTAATTTTCTGTTGGATTTGAGGAGGGAGGGCATTCCAGGCAAGAAGCAGGATGTGGGCTAGGGAACGGTGGCGAGGTAGGTAAGATGGAGGCACAGTGAGGCAGGTAGCACTAGAGGAGTGAAGTGTGTGGGCTGGGATGTAAAAGGAGAGTAGTGAGGTGAGGTAGGAGAGGGCAAAGTGGTGGAGTACTCTAAAGCCAGTGGAGAGGAATCTTTGTTTGATGCAGAGGTGGATGGGCAACCACTGGAGTTTTTTGAGGAATAGGGTGACACATTCTAAACTTTTCTGTGGAAAAATTATCCAGGCAGCAAAGTGAAGTATGCACTGGAGTGGGAGAGACAGGAGGCTTGGAGGTCAGCAAGGAAGCTGATGCAGTAATCCAGGAGGGATAGGATGAGTGGCAGCAGTTTGGGTGGAGAGGAAAGGACAGATATTAGCGATGTTGTGAAGGTGGGACCGACCAGATTTAGTGAGGGATTGCATATGTGGGTTGAATAAGAGAGCAGAGTCAAGGATAATACCAAGATCATGGTCTTTTGAGAAAGGAAGGATGGTGGTGCTGTCTACAGTGATGGGAAAGCTTGGGAGAGGGAAAATACGGAGTTCTGTTTTGTACATGCTAAGCTTGAGGTGACAGGAAGACATCCAAGCAGAGATGTCTTGAAGACAAGATGAAATGGAAGACTGCAGAGAGAGATATAGATCAGGGCTGGAGATATAGATTTGGGTGTCATCCACATAGAGGTGGTAGTTGAAGCCACGGGAGCAAATAAGTCCTCCAAGGGAGTGGGTGTAGATGGAGAATAGAATAGTACTTACTGAATGCTTATCTTTTACAGAGCACTGTACTAAGCTCTTGGAAGAGCACAATGCAACAGAGTAGGTAGACCCATTTCCTGTCTACAACAAGTTTACAGTCTAGAGAGATTTACCTGATAGCCTGATTTGAGGTTCATCATACTGTTGCCCATCTTCTTAGAGACAAAAAATGGAGATGGTAGAAATAAAAGTTAAGAACATCTCATAGAAATGCAAAAGTGTAGTATGTCAAAGCAGGGTGGCCTAGTGGAAGGAGCACAGACCTGGGTTTTAATTTTACCTCTGCCATTTGCCTGATGTGTAACGTTGAGCAAATCATTTCACTTCTCCAGACTTCAGTTACCTCATCAAGCAATTTTTGAGTGATTACTGTGTGCAGACCACTGTTCTAAGTGCTTGGGATAGTACAATATAGTAGCCACATTATCTGCCCACAATAATTTTACAGTCTAGATGGGGACTATTTAATCCCATTTAATCTGTCAAATGGGATTAAATCCTACTCCCTCCTACTTAGACTGTGAACGACAGGGACTGTGTACAATATGATTATCTTGGATCAAGCCCAGTGCTTGGTATAGTGTAAGTGCTTAACAAGTACCTTAATTATTTGTGGTTCTCTGTGATTAGGTTGTAGCTGTGCTCCACCTGTCCCTCTGAAAATACTTGCTCCATCCCTTTTTCCCTTCTTGACTGCCATCTTCAAACTTTATACTTTTCAACGGCTTCCTCCCCAGTACATACTTTCAAACATTTATGCATCACTGAATTGTCCTTTGACTCCAACTGTCCATCCAGGTATTGCCCCATCTCCTTCCTGCCATTTATCTCCAAACTTCTTGAGAGAGGTAGCCATACCGGCTGTTTCCACTTCCTCTCCTCCAGTTCTTTCCTAGGTCCCCTCCAATATGGCTTCTTCCAGGTTCATGCCACAGAAACAGCTTTCTTTAAGGTAAGAGAAGCAGTATGGTCTAGTGGATAGAGCATGGGCCTGTGAGTCAGAAGGACTTGGGTTCTAGTTCTGGCTCTGCCATCTTGTCTAATATGTGATCTTGGGCAAATCACTTAACTTATCTGTGCTTATTTCATCTGTAAAATGAGGACTAAGACTACTAGCCCCAAGTGGAACATGGACTGTAACCAACCTGATTATCTTGTATCTACCCCAGTACTCAGAACAGTGCCAATCACAGAGTAAGCACTTAACTTAGAAATATGACCTTCTTCTCACCAAATTTGATGGCCTTTACTTCAATATAATCCTTCTAGACCTCTCAGATGGCTTTGACACTGAGGATCACCCCCTTCTCCTTGAAACTTTAGTAAACTTTGACTTCACTGACACTGTCCTCTCTTGGTTCTCCTGTTACCTCTCTGACCTCTCCTCAATTTTATTTGGCTGGCTCTTCCTCTGCCTCCCACCCTTTGACGGATCAGATCAAGGTCCCCTTCTATTCTCCATCTATACTGACTCCTTTGGAGAATTCATTCATTCTCTACTTGGCTTCATCTTTCTATTGATAATTCCCAAATTTACATCTCCAGCCCTGACCTCTCTTCGCTGAAATTTTGTATTTCCTCCTGACTTCAAGACATCTCTACCTGCATTTCCTGCCAACGCCTCACACTAAACATGTCCAAAATTGAACTCCTGCTCTCCTCCTCTCTTTACCATCACTATAGACAATACCACTACCTTTCCTAACTCCCAAGACCCAAACCTTGGCATTGTCCTCGACTCATTTCCCTCATTCCATCTACTTATTCAATCTGTCACCAAATCCTGTTGGCTCTTCCTTCACAACATTGCTAAAATCCATTCTTTCTTCTCCATTCAAACTAGTACCATGCTGATCCAAGCACTTATCTATCCCACCTTGACTTCTGCATCTGCCTCCTTACTGACCCCCTTGCCTCCTATCTCCCCCACTCCAGTCAATTCCTCACTCTTCTTCATGGATCATTTTTTAACAAAACATTCAATCCATGTCTCCCCACTCCTCAAACCCTCCAATGGCTGCCTATCCACCTCGGAAACAAATAGAAACTCTTTACCATTGGCTTTAAAGCATTCAATCAGCTTGCCCCATACTACTTCACCTCACTCATCTCTTACTATAGGCTAGCTCATCCACTCCATTACTTCAGTTCCAGCTTACTCACTGTGCCCCGATCTTATCTATCTTGCTGCAGTCCCCTTTTCCATATCCTTTTCCTAGCCTGGAACTCCCTTCCCATCCATAAACACCAGACCGCCCCTCACCTTCAAAGTATTCTTAAGGTCATCTTCTCCAACAGGATTTCCTGATTGAGCCTTCATTTTCCTCAGCTTACTCTCTCTTCTCTTCGTTGTCTATGCATTCGAATCTGTGACCCCAACCCCACAGCACTTATATACATATCCTTGAATTATACATTATACATTATTCATTTATGTATAGTAATGTCTGTCTCCCCGTCTAGACTAATACAATCCTATCCCACCTAGATTAATGCATCAGCCTCCTTGCTGATTTCCCAGCCTCCTGTCTTTCCCCACTCCGGTCCATGCTTCACTTGGCTGCCTGGATCATTTTCTACAAAAATATTCAGAACGTGTCACTCCATTCCTAAAAAAACTCCGCTGGCTGCCCATTTACCTCTTTATCAAACAAAAACTCATCACCATTGGCTTTAAAGGACTCCACTACCTTGCCCCCTCCTACCTCACCTCATTACTCTCCTTTTACATCCCAGCCCACACACTTCACTCCTCTAGTGCTATCCATCTCATTGTGCCTTGATTTTATCTATCTCTCTGCTGACCCCTAGTTTACATCTTGCCTCTCACCTGGAATGCCCTCCCTCCTCAAATCTGACAGATAATTACTCTTGCTGCCTTCAAAGCCTTATTTAAGGCATGTGTCCTCCAAGAGGCCTTCCCAGAATAAGTCCCCTCTTTCCTCTTCTCCCAGTCCCTTCTGCGTCACCCTGACTTGCTCCTTTTGTTTTTCCCCCATCCTAGTCCATCAGCACTTATGTATGATATCTGTAATTTATTTATTTGTATTGATGTCTGTCTCCCCGACTCTAGATTGTAAGCTCGTGTGCAGGGAATGTATCTGTTTATTGTTGTATTGTACTCTCCCAAGTGCTTAATACAGTGTTCTGTGCACAGTAAATACTCAATAAATGCCATTGAAAGAATGAATGAATCTATGGACTCATTATGGTCAGGGAATGTGTTCACTAATTCTGTTGTATTGTACTCTTCCAACCACTTTGCATGATGCTCTGCACATAGCAAGTGCTCAATAATTACAAATGATTGATTAATTAATTGATTAATAAAGGTGGGACATGAGTTACAGCTCTACTCATATAATTCAGCATCTATGAGATTCATTCTTGAATGGTATTATTTCCAATTACTGCTGACTTGTCAATTCTCTCCCCCCTCTTTTCTGGTATTGCCCTGCTCATATCCTGTTTTTCCCTGGTTCAGATTTGTAACTCCTTCCCAATTCCCCACTCTATTTATCCTATGTCACCTTGTATTCCTTCCTATAATCTGAAGTGTTAGGAAACAATGTCAGCACATTATCGTCAATATTAACATCACAAATCACCAGTAAATATATTCAATAGAATCGATCCTAGCTCAGGTTCCTCTTGATATTTAACCACTCATAATTCCTGCTCTGAATGTGACTTTTAAGAAAAGTAAATTCTGGAGAGGGATGCAGCTAGCACAAAGCCTAAGAAATAAATAAGTAAAAATAAATTGAACTATGTTAGGGAAAAGAGAAGGTTCCAGGGAAAAATCACAGATTACTGTTAAAGATTTGAATCATTTTTTATTTTTGTGTCTACAAATTTTCAAAGTGAACAGCTGACCAGCAACAACTCCTACTTGGGATGGAAGTCTGGAAAGCCAAACCTGAAAATGTGAAGAAACAGTTGAAAGTAGTTGTAAAAAAATGAACTGGTTGTATATAATATAGCACAGCTTTATGGTACGCATCTAAGCACATTTAAGAAATAGGAGGTTGTTATCATGCCCAATATTAAGTATGTATGAAAGGCACTGTTGCCTGGTACTGCTCATTTGAAGGGGTCATAACTGAGTAGCAAATTGGCTTTCTTGTCAACTAACAGGAAGATATTTTCTCCAAATCCTTCTTTTTCCCTAATATAATCAAATTTACTTTTCCTTAATTTTTATGCCTTGTGCTAATTACATTTCCTTTCTAGCGTTAGCTTTCATAATACTTTCCTGAATCAATGTACTCCTTCTTTATATTCTCCTCTAGTGTTCTGGCCTAATTTCTATATTATGAAGCTTTCTCTTTGCCCTGCACTTTGTCCTTGAGATATCACCAGTGTTCTTGGTTTAACCAATTTGATAAGTTATTAGAGGAAACATTTAGGCATGCTAGAAGGAACACCTCTAACCTTGCAGTTAGAGGTAAAGGAGCAAAACCATCAAACCATTCTTTCAGCATTACCTTTGGTGCCATTGTGGGAGATTGGACCCCTGGCTTCATTGACCATGGTGTTCTTATTTCTCAAATGTCCTTTGCTCCATTGTTGTATTTAAATTCAGTATTTTATTGGTTTTATACTATAATAAAACAAGCACAGTCACAATATTCTAGTAACGTTGCTTGTAATGATGTAATGGCATAGCATTTGTCCAAGTTCCAAACATCTCTAGCTTACAGTTACACACCAACTATAGGCTATGTAATTGATTTCTTTTTCCAGAAGCAGTGAGGGGTTTCACTGACCATTCTCACTCTACCTAGTACTCCAGTGGTCTAATTCATTCTATAGTATTTATTGAGTGTTTACTATGGGCAGAGCACTGTACTAAGCACTTGGAATGTACAAATCAGCAACAGATAGAGACAGTCCCTGCCCATTGATGGGTTTACAGTCTAATGGCCTATCTCATGTGATGAATGAATAATCAGTCAATAGTATTTATTGAACACCAGCTGAACATGAAGCATCCTACTAGAAATATGGGAGCATATAATAGAAAGAAAATATATACATATGAATAACATATGAATATATATATTCATATTTAGGTATATGATTTCTGCTCTCAAAGACCTAAGAACTTGTTAGGGCAGATACTCAGTAAATATATTACAAATAGGTCCTTCATGGGAAGCAGTTGGTCCAGTGGATAGAGCATGGGCCTGGGAGTCTGAGGACCTAGGTTCTAACCCTGATTTTCTCTCAAATGCCTGTTGTGTGACCTTGGGCAAATCATTTAACTTGTCTTTGTTTCAGTTTACTCAGTTATAAAATGGAAATTGAATGCCTGTTCAGAAACTATGTTCAATCTGATCATTTTGTATCAATCCCAGAGTTTAGTACAGTGATGAGCACATAGAAAAGCTGTATTATTATTAATTATTAACATTATTCCTAGGAGGAAGTAATAGAGTATAAAAATATGTGACTATAAATGTTTCATCAGGGTATGAGTCCCCAAGTAGAAGTGGCACAGAAGTGTTGAAATAGTAGCTGGGACTAAATAAAGTAAGGAAATTGGAGATCAATTGGGGAGGCTTCCTGAAAGAGATTTGATTTCAAAAGGACTTCGAAGAGGGGGAGATCAGTGTCAGAGATGAAGGAAGAGGGAGGTCTAAGTAGGGTGGAGGATATGAGTAGCAACAGTTAAGTAGCAAAGGTAAATGAAGCACATTGAGTAGGTTAGCATTAGGCTAGCCGTAGAAGATCCCAAATGAGTCTGGGGTGTAGTTGGAGAAAAGACTGGTTAAATAGAAAGGAAAGAGCTGTTTGAATCATCTGATAATAATAGTAATAATAATTACCATTATTATTATGGTATTTGTTAAGCGGTTACTATGTGCCAGGCACCATACTAAGTGCTGGCAGGATACAAGCAAATCAGGTTAGGACACAATCCCTGTCCACTGTAGGACTCACAGTCTCAATACCCATTTTACAGAGGAGGAACCTAAGGTACAGAGGAGTGAATTGACTTGCCTGAGGTCACACAGTAGACAAGTAGTGGAGCTGGAATTAGGACCCAAGACCTTCTGACTCCCAGGCCTGTGTTCTCTATCCACTATACTATGCTGCTTCTAAAACCATTGATCAGAAATATATGCTTGGTATGAATAGGAATGAGTAATTACTGTAGGTTTTTGAAGAGTGGGGATACTTATATAAGAAAACTAAAACTTGAGTTTTAGAAAACTAATTCAGCCATTAGATGAAGTATTATTGGAGAGGTGTAAACTCCTTGTGGGGATGGAATGTACCTACCAACTCTTTGGTATTATACTCTTCCAAGTGCTTTGTACAGGACTCTTCATGCGGTAAGCACAATAAATGCCAGTTATTAATTGACTGAGGTAGGAGAATATATGGAAGGAGATCAGTGAGGAGGCTGTTGTAGTAATTAAGCTAGAGTATTACAAATGCTTGGTCTAATACAGTCCCTTTTTGATGTAGAGCAAGAAATGACAAGATTTGGTGACATTGTAGAAATGCTTTCTAGGGATGTAGTTTCAGAGCAGAGTATCTCTAAGCATATGCTGTGCTCTTTTCTTCATTATATTCCTTTGTTGAACATCCTTCTGAATAAATTATTGAGAATTGCACAAATCAAGTTCTAAGTTTTCATATACTGATTGATTTGTCACATCTAGGACTGTGACCTAGACATCATTCATCTTTTGAAGCATTTTGGA
Organism: Ornithorhynchus anatinus; assembly: GCF_004115215.2. Classification (NCBI taxonomy): domain Eukaryota; kingdom Metazoa; phylum Chordata; class Mammalia; order Monotremata; family Ornithorhynchidae; genus Ornithorhynchus; species Ornithorhynchus anatinus. The sequence goes on from NC_041729.1 coordinate 117,869,831, forward strand.
AAGTTTGTGTCTCGTGAGATGCTTGTGAAAATCGTTCTTTGTCTTCTGTCATTTGGTTAAATTCCCATTTTAGCAATGACTCTTAGTAGGGAAAGATAAAATGCATTTTTTTCCTAAAACTAAGCTTTTGTGAATGATGATATTATCAACCAAAATCAATGTAGGTAATCAAATAATTTCACCCTAAACAGCACAATGAATTGAGCCATTTTTAAAAGGGTGGTTGTTAAATACTTGTTTGTGTCAAACATTGTTCTAAGTGCTGGGGTAAATACAAGTTAATCCAGCTGGATATAGTCCCTATACCACATGGGGCTGACAGTCTAAGTAGGACAGAGAACAAGTATTGATTCTACATTTTGCAGTTGAGGAAACTGACACAGAAGAGTTAAGTGATTTGCACAAGGTCACAAGTAGGCAAGTGGAAGAGTCGAGAATTAGAACCCAGGTCCTCCATCTCCCAGGCCCATGTGTTGTCGACTAGGCCATGCTGTTGCCAAATTGAAATATATCTCTTTCCAAAACTCTAAGCAACCACTATAACTTATGTTTGTCACCCATTGAGATTAGGTTCCTGAAATTTCTTGTAGCTGGAAAAACCATGGTTGGTTGGTAAGCCCATTGGCTTACAGGGTTAGAGGGATCAGTTCTGTTATCTTCACTTTTCTTAAAGGTTCTCATTGTGGACTTGACACTATAGTTTTCTACCAATTACCACACTCTCCACAAATTAGATGTTCTAAAACTTGACTTTCTTTTCCAAGGGCCTTCTTTCTTCATAGATTTCTCACTAGTATTCTGGTTAGAGACTTGATTTAGGACAATGAAATCAGAAGAAAAGTGTGGATCACTGCAACAGAATCTTAATGGCTTTAAGCAAAACACAGAAGTGGAAATGAAGGGTTGGACAGTTTAAAGTGGAAAACAGCAAGCTGTTTGCTAAGTGATGTAAGCAATGGTTACACAAAACTGGAGTACAGTGGTAAGCATGATGGTATAGAGAGCATTAAGTGTGGATACTTAAACCTGTGTTTGTTAGAGAAGATCTGTACTCACTTCAGTGACCTTCGTTTTGAAGAATGTTTACATGTTTTTGTTTGTCATATTTTTGCTTTTTCTAGTGATTAACATTTCTATGTATACGAGAAATTCATAGAGATAATGATTAAGAATAATAATCATGGTATACATCATAGAAATATATATATATGTTAATATTTATCCCACATCTGCTGCATATACCTTGAAGCTTGCCCTTATTAGTGTCCAGCTATCTGAAGACTCCTTTTGAACTGAACTAATTTTCTGGCACATTTTCTTTTTTTTTTTTTACTTTCCACATTTCCATGTTTTCTGTATTTCTATTATCAAGAATCCTTAAAAGAGTGGAAATTTGGTCAGAAAAAGAATGAGTCCAGCTATTTTATGGAATATGTTAAAAAAGTCATGCTGAAATTACTTGCACATATTTTGTAGTATTTGTTAACAATAATAATGTTGGTATTTGTTAAGCGCTTACTATATGCCAAACATTGTTCTAAGCAATGGGGGAGATACAGGGTAATCAGGTGTCCCTCGTGGGGCTCACAATCTTTATCCCCATTTTACAGATGAGGAAACTGAGGCACCAAGAAGTTAAGTGACTTGCCCAAAATCACACAGCTGACAGGTGGTGGAGCTGGGATTAGAACCCATGACCTTTGACTCCTAAACCCATGCTCTTTCCACTGAGCCATGCTGCTTCTCATGATGTGCTAGGCACTATATACTAAGCACTGAGGTAGATACAAGCTAGTAAATTGGACACAATCCCTGTCCCATACAGGGTTTACAATCTTAGTCCCTGTTTTTCTGTTGAGGTAACTGAGGGACATATAAATTAAATAACTTGCCAAGGGTGAGAGCTGGGATTAGAACTCAGATCCTTATGACTCCTAAATCCATGCTCTATCAACTAGGCCATGCTGCTTCTCAAGAGCAGTATGAGATTCTTCAAGATATGTATATTTTACTATCTTTCAAAGTAGATTAGAACTTCAAATGTGCAAAACAAATATCAAAATTATTTTATGAATTTATAAAGGACCTTAGAAAGATTCCATGATTTCCTATCATATAAATAAAATGCAACAGGATTTTACCTTAATTTATGAATACCAAATTTCCCTTCATATAGTATGTTTATGATACAATTTGTTGGTATCTTCAACAAGGAAAATACAAATCTACTTCAGTAAAATAAAAAATGTTAGAAGGCCTCTCTGTTGTCAAAATAATGTATTATATGTAAAAACAGAAAAATGATTTCTTAATACCCCTTTTAAATCCTCCATATTTATCATGAAAGAGTTACATCTACGTACTAATTGTGTTTTTACCACCTTGTAGCTGTAGAGGTTAGCTTCAGTACTTGACAGATTTCCATAACTACTTATGAAGCAGATAATGTAAAAATAACCAAAGGAAAATATAAAATAACCCAAGTTCAACAAAATAAAATGTCATATTAACTCTATTTTTCTTCCATAGACTGATAAACACAATCAATGCTTCTTGACTGCAAGAAAGCATTTTGATGCAGTCCAGATATCACACATAAAAATATAAACATATTGATCAACATAGATAGTTAAAATAATAAATTCAATTATGAGGCACCAAATAGTTTCTCAGAGTAGGACCCTATTTTCTGCATCATCTTTTGGAGCCTTTTTAAGCAAAATTGACAGCCAAATTTAAAGTCAGAGGACTTTAAATATCGGGTTACCAAAAAGGAATGGAGATGCCCTTTTAAAAGAGTGAATGATTCTCAAAGTGCGGACTAAGAATTCATATTAATAATTATACACTTTTACAATACAATTAGTAGCGGTAGTATTAGAAGTATTTATTAAGCATTTACGTTGCACAGTACTGTACTAAGCACTGGAAAAGAATACACTGGTGGGAATTAGATATGAAGCCTGTCCTTCAAGGAAAGGAGATGTAGATTTGGGTATCATCCATGTAAAGATGATAGCTGAAGCCGAGGGAGCGAATGAGTTCACCAAGGGAGTGAGTACAATGGAGAACAGAAGGGGACCCAGAACTGACCCTTGAGGAACCCCCACAGTTAGGCAATGGGAGGGGGAGGGGGAGCATGTGAAGGAGACTGAGAATGAATGGCCAGAGAGATAAAAAGGAGAACCAGAAGATGACGGAATCAGTGAAGGTTGGAAAATTTGTTGAGGAGAAGGGGATGGTCAACAGTGTCAAAGGCAGATGAGAGGTCAAGAAGGATTAGACCAGAGTAGGAGCCGTTGGATCTGGCAAGAAGGAGGCCACTGGGGACCTCTGAGAAGGTGGTTTCAGTGGAGTGGAAAGGAAGAAAGCCAGATTGGAGGGGGTCCAGGAGAGAGTTGGAAGAGAGGAATTCGAGGAAGCAAGTGTAGATGACTCACTCCGGGAGTTTGGAAAGGAAGGGTAGGAGGGAGATGGGGCAATACCTGGAGGGGGTTTGGGGGTCAAGGGAGGGTTCTTTTTAGGATGGGGGAGACATGGGGAGACATGGGTATGTTTGAAGGCAGAGGGGAAAGAGCCTCTGACACTGTGCACCATCCCCTTCTCCTCAATATGTTATCCAACCTTGGCTTCACTGACTCCGTCCTCTCCTGATTCTCCTCTTATGTCTCTGGCCATTCTTTCTCAGTCTCCTCGTGGGCTCCTCCTCCCCCTTGCCCCCCTAACTGTAGGGATTCCTCAAGGGTCAGTTCTTGGTCCCCTTCTGTTTTTCATCTGTACTCACTCCCTTGCTGAACTCATTCACTCCCGTGGGTTCAACTATCATCTCCATGTGGATGATACCCAAATCTACATCTCCCCTTTTCTTTTTCCCTCCCTTCAGGCTCGCATCTCTTCCTACCTTCAGGACATCTCCTCCTGCTACCTAAAACTCAACATTTCCAAGACTGAGCTCCTTATCTTCCCCTTATCTTCCCTCCCAAACCCTATCACCTCCCTGACTTTCCTTCGCTGTGGACGGCACTACCATCCTTCCCATCCTGTCTCACAAGCCTGCAACCTTGGTGTCATCTGGCTTCCGTCCCCTCCACTCTACCGAGACTGCTCTCTCTAAGGTCACCCATGACCTCCTTCTTGCCAAATCCAATGGCTCCTACTCCATTCTAATCCTCCTTGACCTCTCTGCTGCCTTTGACACTGTTGACCATCCCCTCCTCCTCCATACCTTATCTCATCTTGGCTTCATGGACTCCGTCCTCTCCTGGTTCTCCTCTTACCTCTCTGGCCGGTCATTCTCGGTCTCCTTCGCTGGCGCCTCCTCCCCCTCCCATCCTTTAACTGTTGGAGTTCCTCAAGGGTCAGTTCTTGGCCCTCTTCTGTTCTCCATTTACACTCACTCCCTCGGTGAACTCATTTGCTCTCATGGCTTTGACTACCATCTCTACGCAGATGACTCGCAGATCTACATCTCCGCCCCTGTCCTCTCCCCATCCCTTCAGGCTCGCAACTCCTCTTGCCTCCAGGACGTCTCCACCTGGATGTCGGCCCGCCACCTAAAACTCAACATGAGCAAGACTGAGCTCCTCATCTTCCCTCCCAAACCCGGTCCTCTCCCAGACTTCTCTATCACCGTGGATGGCACGACCATCCTTCCCGTCTCTCAGGCCCGCAATCTCGGTGTCATCCTTGACTCGTCTCTCTCGTTCACCCCACACATCCTATCCGTTACCAAGACCTGCCGGTTTCACCTTTACAGTATCGCCAAGATCCGCCCTTTCCTCTCCACCCAAACGGCTACCTTACTGCTACAGGCTCTCGTTATATCAGGCTAGACTACTGTGTCAGCCTTCTCTCTGACCTCCCTTCCTCCTCTCTTGCCCCGCTCCAGTCTATTCTTCACTCCGCTGCCCGGCTCATCTTCCTGCAGAAACGATCTGGGCATGTCACTCCCCTTCTTAAACAACTCCAGTGGTTGCCTATCGACCTCCGCTCCAAAAAAAAACTCCTCACTCTAGGCTTCAAGGCTCTCCATCACCTTGCCCCTTCCTACCTCTCCTCCCTTCTCTCTTTCTACCACCCACCCCGCACGCTCCGCTCCTCTACCGCCCACCTGCTCACCGTCCCTCGGTCTCGCCTTTCCCGCCGTCAACCCCTGGGCCACTTCCTCCCGCGGTCCTGGAACGCCCTCCCTCCTCACCTCCGCCAAACTGATTCTCTTTCCCTCTTCAAAACCCTACTTAAAACTCACCTCCTCCAAGAGGCCTTCCCAGACTGAGCTCCTCTTCTCCCTCTACTCCCTCTGCCACCCCCCCTTTACCTCTCCACAGCTAAACCCTCTTTTCCCCCTTTCCCTCTGCTCCTCCACCTCTCCCTTCCCATCCCCACAGCACTGTACTCGTCCGCTCAACTGTATATATTTCCATTACCCTATTTATTTTGTTAATGAATTGTACATTGCCTTGATTCTATTTAGTTGCCATTGTTTTTACGAGATGTTCTTCCCCTTGACTCTATTTATTGCCATTGTTCTTGTCTGTCCGTCTCCCCCAGTTAGACTGTAAGCCCGTCAAATGGCAGGGACTGTCACTATCTGTTGCCGACTTGTTCAATCCAAGCGCTTAGTACAGTGCTCTGCACGTAGTAGGCTCTCAATAAATACTATTGAATGAATGAATGAATGAATCCTTGACTCAGCTCTCACATTCACCCCACATAACCAATCCATCACCAAAACCTTCTGGTCTAACCTTCACATCCCCAAGATCTGCACTCCATCCAAACCACTACCTTGTTATCACTCATCATATCCTGACTGGATTACTGCATCAGCCTCTTTTCTGATCTCCCAACCTCGTGTCTCTCCCCACTTCAGTCTATACTTCACTCTGCTGCCCAGATTAATATTTTACAGAAACGTTCTGGGCATGTCACCCCTCTCCTCAAAAATCTCTAGTTATTTTTGACAGTCATTTTTGACTCAGGCATGGACCAGTAAATGAGTGCCACGTAGAACCACAGCTGCAACACATAAAACAGATAAAAGGTGGTTGCTTTGACTTGCAAGGGGGCACCTGGAGGCATTAAGGAGGCAAGCTGAGTTGCAGAAAGAAGCAAATACTTGGAAGCAGAAAGAAGAAACTTTGGCATAATGGGCTACTTAGACCACAGACTGGTATTGGGCCCTTGGTGGAGTGAGTGTGTATATGTGTCACTCCTTTGCATGTTAGTAAAACTAAGTACAAACTTTCCGTATTAGCCTTGGTGATCAGAGGTGTGGTTTGACCTACTAGTGTCACCAACGTGTCACCATTTTACAGAGCCTATCAACCTCTGTATCAATCAAATCTCCTCACTATTGGCTTCAAAGCTCTCCATCACTTTGCCCCTTCCTACCTCACCCCACTTCTTGCCTTCTAAAGCCCAGCCCACACACACTCTTCTGGAGCTAACCTCCTCACTGTGCCTCGTTCTTGCCTGTCCCACTGTTGACCCCCGGCCCACATCCTACCTCTGGCCTGGAATGCCTTTTCTCCTCAAATCTACCAAACTAGCACACTGCCTCCTTCAAAGCCCTCCTGAAAGCTCACCTCCCCAGGAGGCCTTTCCAGACTAAGCCCCCCATTCCTTTGCTCCTTCTCCCCTCCCCATTGCCCTGACTTGCTCCCTCTACTCTACCTTCTCCCCACCCCACAGCACTTTTATATATATGTACATATTTATTATCCTATTTTAAAGATATACATATATATAATTCTATTTATTTATACTGATGCTATTGGTGCCTATTTACTTGTTTTGATATCTGTCTCCCCCTTTCTAGACTGTGAGCCCATTGATGGCAGGGATAGTCTCTATTTGTTGCTGAATTGTACTTTCCAAGCACTTAGTACAGTGCTCTGCACATAGTAAGTGTTCAATAATTATGATTGAATGAATGAATGACTACCTAAGGTTGCATGATGTGTCATTCTTCAGGAGCTTCCCTCTTTCCTGAAACATGCCAAGGAGAGGGAATTCAATTCCAGTCAGCCCTGATTTGAATTGTTCATTCCAAGCATATAGTACAGTACTCTGCACATAGTAAGTGCCCCATAAATATGATTGAATGATGAATGAATGAGTGTGGGGTAAGGGAACAGGTGAGAGTGTTTATGGCAGTGAGGCTGCAACTGTCAGAAGTTTCACTTGGCCTAGGCAGTTAAAAGGAGATAAGGAGGCCAGCATGAGCTTTTAAACCCAGACTGGAATTCACAGATCATGCCCTGGGGGACAGGAAGCTCTATCTTCCACAGTGTGGGGTGGGACAGAGAGAATGTAGGGAAGAGAGGCTGCATTTACCAAATGTTTCAATTGGCCATGGTGATGAAGAGCAATACATCAGACCCCTGCCACTCCATGATGTTAAAAATCAATTTCTGAAGATAGGATGTTAAGTATATAGATAGGTGTAAAACCCTCTAGTTGTTTTTTTTATTTAACCCAAGGGCTTCATCCATATCATGTTTATCAATCAATCAATAAAATTTATTGAGCATATACTATGTCCAAGTAAGCAAGGGGACATTAGCAACACAGCAAATAGACACAATTTTTGTTCTCAAAAATTTTGTTCTCTGGTATTTGTTAAGTGCTTACTATGTGCCGAGCACTGTTCTAAGGGCTGATATGCAATTAACTAATTAATTATGGTATTTGTTAAGTACTTATTATGTACCAAGCATTATTCTAAGAAAAGTTTATCTGTCTATACACAGTCCTTGTCCCATGTGGGAGAGAGTGGGATTTAATCCCCATTTTACAGATGACAAAACTGAGGCACAGAGAAGTTGTGACTTGTTCAAGGTCACCAAGCGGACAAGTGAAAGAACCGATAATAGAACCCAAGTCTTCTGACTCCCAGGCAACAGCTCTTTCCACTAGTCCATACTGCTTCTTGAGGAATCTACTGGGAGAGACAAAATTTAAAGTATATGCATACAGCTTACACGGCAGGGGGAGGGAGGAAGTGGGTATCCAAGTGCTTAGGTTACATAGAATTTTTGAAGTTATTTTGAGGGAAACAGTGTAGGAAGATGAGAGATTAATCAGGGAAGGCTCCTCTGGAGATATGATTTTATCAGGGCATTGAAGTGGTCTGCTGGATATGACATGAAAAGGATGTCCAGGTAAGAGGAAGAGAATGAGCAAGAGGTCAGTGGAGAGAATGAGGCACAATCAATTATCAATTAATCAATGTTACTTGGCAACTGGATACTTTTTGCAGAAAACTGTACTAAGTGCTTGGGAGAGTACAATACAACAGAACTGTTAGACATGTTCCAAGCCCACAAGGAGTTATGGCTTGAGAGAAGTAAAGTGGGGAAGCTGGGCAATAGCGGAAGAGCAGAGAGGAAGAGAAGTTGTGAGAAAGCTCATTGAGTGCCTTGAAGCTGTAACTGTCAGAATCTACTGCTTGAGGTTTGTACAACCACTGCAGATTTTTAAGGAATAGAGAGATGTGTATGAAGCAAGGTTTTAGAAAACATTATCTGGGTAACAAAGTAAAATACAAACTGGAGAGGGAAGGGACTGGAGATAGTGGTTTTTGAGGACCTGCAATTCAAATTCAGTAGAATGTGTGTATGTTGATTAAGATATAGAATTGTCTTCATTTCATTTCAGATACAAGCTAATCGGGTTGAACGCAGTCCCTGTACCAATGGGGTTTACAATCTTAATCCCTATTTTACAGATGAGTTAATTGAGGGACAGATAAATTAAGTGACTTGTCCAAGGTCACACAACAAACAAGTGGCAGAACCAGGATTAAAATACAGATCCTTACAACTCCCAGGTTCATGCTCTATCAACTAGGCCATTGTGGAGAGCCTACAACAAGCTGCCTTGTTAGTGACTGTTTGTAATTCCATGAACATCAACAAGAAAGAGACTGGCAAAGGCACTGATGGGCTTTACTCAAGGCAAGTGATTGCAGGCAGTTGGGGGTGGATCATGGAAGAAGACAGGACTTCATTTCCCTGTTCTACCCAGTAACTGGACCAATCAATGACTGCTATGTAAAACCACAGCTGCAACATGTAAAGCAGATAAAAGGTGGTTGCTTTGACTTGTAAGGGGGAACCTGGAAGTAAGTTGAGATGCAGAGAGAAGCAAGTACTTAGAAGCAGAAAGAAGAAGCATTGGCAGAATGGGCTCCTTTGACCACAGACTGGTATTGGACTCTTGGTGGAGTGAGTGTGTGTATGTATGTGTCACTCTTTTCATGTTGGTAAAACTAAGTACAAGCTTTTCATATTAGTCTTGGTAATCAGAGGTGTGGTTTGACCTATGTGTCACCAAGTATCCCCCAGTCCAGGAAGGTACTGGTTGGTAAGAACCAGGGGGCTTGTGGCAGCTGTGCTGTTTTCTAAAAGCAGCATGAGATTCTTTGAGATATGTATGATCTCACTCTTTTTGTTTTAGAAAAAGAAACTACTGAAGCCAAGATCCTTTCTATGCTGAAAGAGTGCTGTGACACCAACAACCTATAATGATTAATAATCATGGTACTTGGTAAGTGCTTACTATGTGCTAAATGCTGTTTGAAGTGCTGGGGTAGATACAAATTAATCAAATTGGACACATTGTTTCATTTGGGGAGTCACACTGTTAATCCCCATTTTGGAGATGAGCTAATTGAGACTCAGATGTGATTAGAATGAGGTCTTCCTGACTTCCAGGCCTGTACTCTATTAATCCATGCTGCTTCTATTTTATTCTAAGTGCACATAAATATTACTGCACTGCTGAATTTGCTGTGAGTCATATTTTTGTTTTCAAAATTCTTCTTGGTAGCCTAATATTCTAGTAGGTTCTCTTCAAATAGGATAAACCTTCCTTCTCTTGATTGTAGCAGGCCAGGAGACTTGTCAGCTTTTATGTCTAAATAATCCCATCATATTAGCACTTTATTGACTTTGATCACATTGATTTAAAATCTTTTGCAATACCCCCTTATAACACACAACTGTTGCTTAGAAATTCTACTGGTACCTCATTTTCCTTAACTCTTTAAATTAATTTGTATGTGTCAAACACTGTTCTAAGAACTGGGGTATACGTAAATTAAGCAGGCTGGATACAGTCCCTGTCCCAAAAGGAGCTCACAGTCTAAATAGGAGGGAGAACAGGTATTAAATCTTCATTTATCCAGTAAAATTGGATTGTGATTTGCATTGTATTCATGATTTTAAGAGTACTACCTTTAATAAATTATCACTGTTAACCTTATCCTGCCATAGCTCATTGTTAATGAAGCTGAAACACTTCAAGGAACCAGATTGTCTTCTCATTCAATCCATGGAATTTATTAGTTGCTTATTATGTACAGAGCACTGTACTTTACTCTTGGAAGAGTACAATAAAAGTAGGCTCACACAATCCCCAACATCCAAGTCTTACAAATATATTTTGGACACCAACAGCTTATACAGATCTTCAATTTGAAATTTGCTGGATGTTCACTGTTGCCAATATTTTTCTACCTGCAATTGCTGGATTTGGCCAAATAACTTTGAGTAAGAAAATTAAATCTTGGGTTGAGATGAAATTTGCGATGTGCCATATAATGCCTCATAAAACATTAGTTCAATACCAATAGAAGGCAGGTTCACAGATACATGAGAGGGTCATTAAAGATTATTTAATTGGAATCAGTTAAGATGTATTTCTTGGAGAGGAAATTTCCCATAAGAGCTTAGAAGAGCCTGAAGTAGAACAAAATGTAAGACAGGTTATGTTGTAAACAGTTAAATATTTCAAATGAACATGTTCTTTATTGTTTAATAAAATATGTGGTGTTTGGATCATTCTTCAGTGAAGATTCACAGCACAGTGCCATGTGTAAATTGAATACAACCTGCAGATGTGAGGGAAAGAAAAATATTTATGTGGTACAGCCAAAAGTGCCCATCTATTTAAATAGGAAATAACTTCTTAAGAGTGGAAACAATACCTTCTGCATATTTAATTTGCTCTTGAGAACAAGGAGACAAAATCTGAAAAAGGACCCTCAGAAGTTTATATTATTCCTAAATATAGGGAGAGAAGCTGCCTCATTAGCTACTGGGCTCCAATGTTAAATTGATGGAAAAACATCCCTTGACATGGCCTTTCATAACAGTTCTATATTTTTGAAAAATCTCTCTTGAGTACTTACTGTGCTCTCCAAAGTGCTTAGTACAGTTCTTTGCACAGACTGCAGTTAAGTTGGTTAACTAGATCTCTTTCCTCAAGGGGCCTAGTGTCTAGAAAGGGAGACATTAAAGTAAATTACAGACAGGGAATGTGGGAGAATAAAGGATATCTATATATAAGTGCTGGGGATGGGGTGAATATCAACTCCTCAAGCAGATACAAGTGCATAGGTGATGCAGAAGGGTAAGGAAATAGGGAAAATGAGAGCTTATTCAGGAAAGACCTCTTGAAGGGGATATGATTTTAATAGGGCATTGAAGGTGGGAAGAAATGTGTTATAGTAGATGAGCAACCACTGGAGGAGAGTGGAGGCATAGACTGAACTTATTTTACAAAAATATTCCAGGCAGCTGAGTGATGTATGGATTGGATGGTAGATGATAATGTCACTAACTTGGGCACTACCCCTTTCTCTTCCAGATGCCATGAGTGAATGTGGAAGCAGGGTGGAATTCTAGGACATCCAAGCTACACATGCCAGAGTACTGAGGGACAAATTGAATTTAAACACAGCCCAGAAATAATGCAAAATAAAAGCAATTAGATGTGGGATAATTTAGTCAGAACAATCCCAGATGGTTTTTTAGAGTTTTCTAAAATTGAGACACCACACAAATATCAGGAGCAACCTGTCTGCACCTGATGTTTGAAGAGCATATGTGGAAATATCAAAATGGAATACAGTTGATTAAAAAAAAATGCACATTAGAGGCATAGCATTTAACATAGTTGATGGTTCACTACAGTTATGGCAACAAGGAAAACCACAAATATATTTCTATAATTCAGTGGATTGCAGATTAAATAAAGTTTGAAAATTGAGTAATTAAAATGTCAGTCATTCATTTGAGTGTTTACTGTATTGAGAGAGTACAATGTAACAGACATTCTCTGCCCACAACAAGCTTACAGTCTAGAGGGAGAGAGGTATTTATATGAATTGATTGAACATATGTACATAAATGCTGGGAGGGTGAATCTATAAAGGGAGAAAGTCAAAGTGACATAGAAAGGAGTTAAGGAAAAGAGGGCTTAGCCAGGGAGGGCCTCCTGGAGATGTGCCTTTAATTAAAGCTTTGAATGGGGGGAGAGTAATTGTCTGTCAGATATGAAGAGGGAGGGCATTGCAGGATGTGGGCAAGATTGATGACACTGAGGTACAGTGAGAAGGTTATCATGAGGAGTGAAATGTGAGAGCTGGGTTGTAGTAGCAGAGTAGTAAGGTGAGGTAGGAGGCAAAGTGATTGCATGCTTTAAAGTCAGGGGTTAGGAGTTTCTGTTTGATGCGGAGGTGAATGGGAAACCACTGGAGGTTCTTGAGGAGTGGGGAAATATGGCCTGAATGTTTTGGTAGAAAAATGATCTGGAAAGCAGAGTGAAGTATGGACTAGATGGGGAAAGACAGGACACAGGGAGATCAGCCAGAAGGCTGATACAATAAGCAAGGCAGAATAGGATAAGTGCTTGAATTAATGTGGTAGCAATTTAGATGGCAAGGAAAGGGTGATTTTTAATGATGTCATGAAGGTTGACAGGATTTAGTGATGGATTGACTAGGTTAAATAAGATAGAGAAGTTAAGGAAAATGGAAGGCTTGTGGTGATGCCATCTACAGTAATGGGAAAGTCAGAGGAAGGACAGAGTTTGGGTGGGAAGAGCATCAACACTAAAGCATATTGGTATTAATTAACAAAATAAAACAATCTTAAAGCTTTAAAATAAAAATGAGGAGGATGATTGGCTGGTGGCTGATCATCCCATCAAGAAGTATATTTGAACTTCAAAGCACTTAGTTCAGTACAGTGAGCACTTAATAAATATGACTGAATGATTTTGAGACTTCAGGACCAAGAACCTGCAGGAAGGAAGTGATTCAAGTGATAGTGGCTTTACTCAATGCCATTTGTACACCAGTCATCTTCCCCATTTATAAGAATTTGCAAGAATGGGAAAGTAGGGGAGTAAGGGGGCAGCACATCTTAAATCATGAGAAAGTAGTTATGTGATAATGAAACAATAACAGTAATATTAAGCATTTAGAACATACCATATATTATAAATTTTGGGTGGATAATCAAATCAGACCCAATCACTGTCCCACATGGGACTCCCAATATAACAGGGAGGAGCAGTCCTTATGCAGAAATATTGGTGGGATGAAGACCAATAACCTGAACATCTAGATCTATGACTAGATCTATGACAATGATAGAGATACTATGTTCAAATGAATAGAGGTATTAACACTGTTTGGATCATGTTATCTGCATAAAATGTTTTCTAGGAATGGTTTATAAACTACTGGTAAGATTTTAGGAAGTATAGCATATCTCTGATTCCAAGTCTATTTTACCAACTACACTAATGTGATAAGTAGTGGCCTAGGCTTCTTTGGAAATCAATAAATGCTGCAGACACAATATTTAGAGCAAGTATTTTCAGGTGTTGAAAAACTGTAACCTTGTGAGCTCAAGATTTATCCAAAGTACTCTCTCCCCACAAGTTATATACTCTTCTGTTAAATACTTTTTCCCATCTAAGCCGTCATCTTCCCTAATCCTTATTATTCACCCCAGCATGAACACAGGTGTACACACACACACACACACACACACATTACATACAACTCATAACTAGAAACACAGGATTATACTTATGGTGGAAAAGAGAGAAAAGGAGCAGGTAAGATAAAATGGTTCCTTTTATTCTTCAAAGCCTGAAACATTTGTCACCTAAGACTATTGCTACTTCTTTATGAAGGTTTCCTTGACATCTCCACTACCCTTCCACTATTATGGCTTTAGCCCATGGAGTTCTTTGAAATATCTCCAGAGGTTAGATATTCTGTTGGCATCCACTGCTCTAGATCATATGATGAATATGCAAAATTTGAATGTGATTTGGCCAAAACAAATGTACATGTATTTAAGAAAAATTATGACCGTTAAAATATGGTAGATTTTTAAGAGGCTACACATTTAAATAGTGTGGATTGAAATTCAGATGGGATGTCACAAAGAGAAGACTAATCAATTGGGTACTTTTTTAAAGGAAAATCTTTTTAGAGATTAGGCATATAAGCCCAAAGACACAAAAGTCATTTGATGTAGAGAAATATAAAAAAAGTGAAATGTGATAAAAAAAACTGTGAATTGTGAAATGTTATAAACCGTCAAAATATTAGTGGTTTAAAAAATTTTCCCTGAAACCTGTATCAGTATTAATGAGGTCTTGGTCAAAAGTTGGGTTTGCAGTTAAATAGCACTACAAATCAACTTAACTGAAGTCCAACCTAATTTAAAAAAAAATCACCTTTGATTTTAACAGGTAATTGACTGGCCTCAATTCCTGGCTATGAATTTAAGATATTTACAATATGGTACTTGTTAAGCTTGCTATTTGCCAAGGTTATTGCTTTATTTATTTATTGCAATATGCTTTTATCTGCTATCTGCTATATTAAGCACAAGGTGAATACAGAAAATTCATTTATTCAATCATATTTGAGTGCTTACTGTATGCAGAACACAGTACTAAGTGCTTGGAAAGTTCAATACAGCAATAGAAACAATCTCTGCCCCCAACAAGCTTACAGTCTAGAGGGAGGGGGAGGCAGACATAAAAACAAGTAAACAGGGATCTGTATTTGGTCACAGTTCATGTCCCACATCAAGCTCACGGTCTCAATTCTCATTTTACAGATGAGGTAATTGAGTCCCAGAAAGATGAAGTGACTTGCCCAAGGCCACACAGCAGGATAGTAGCGAAGCCAGGTTTAGAATCCAAGACCTTCTGATTCCCAGGCCCATGCTGTATCCACTAAGCCATGCTGCTTCTCTATGGTAAAGAGTATGGCTTCTTAATGCCACTTCTAGTCAATTAATTGCTCAATCAGTGCTATTTATTGAGCACTTACTGAGCATAGAAACTGTACTAAGTACTTGGGAAAGTACAACAGAGTTGGTAGACATGTTCCCTGCCCAAGAAGAGCTTCTAGTCTATGGTAATCAATTGCATAAAATGGAATCCAAATGATTAAGACTATTTTGCAATTAAAAGGCAAAAAACCCTATTAATCATCAGCAAATTATTGAATACTTTTGGCAAAATTACCAGAGTTATCAATTAGTCAATTCTATCTATTGAGTTCTTACTGCATGCTGAGCACTGTGCTAAATGCTTGGGAGGGTACGATACAATAGAGTTGGTAGAAAAGTTCCCTATCCTGAAGGATCTTATAATCTAAATGGGGATATAGACATGAAAATAAGTTACAGATGAGGAAATTGGATATGTACACAGGTGCTGTGGGGTGGGTTGAATATCAAGTGCATCAGGAATGCAGACTTATTTGGATAGGGGATGCAAAGGGGAGAATGAGTAGGGGAAATGAGAGCTTAATCCAGGAAGTCCACTCAGTGGAGATGTGATTTTAGGATGATTTAGAAGGTAGGGAGTCATGGTCTATCAAATATGAAGGAAGAAGAAATATCAGTATAAGGAATATGAGGGCAAAGGGTAAGTGATGAGAGAGACATGTTAGAGGTACATTGAGTAAGTTTATATTAGAGGAATGAAGTATGCAGTGTAGAAGAAAAGGATGTGGTGAGACTGCATTGTATTTAAAAGGATATGTCAGAGACAAGTTATTACTACCAGTGCTGGATCCAGCACAGTATGGAGAGAATGTCACAAGCCCCCCTGGCTTGTACTAACCAGGACCTTCCTGAACCTGTGGGGCCTCAGTGACATGTAGTACAGTCAAACCACACCTCTGATCACCAAGGTTACTGTGGAAATTTTTTACTTAGTTTTACCAACGTGCAAGGGAGTGACACATAAATACACACACACTCACACACCAAGGGTCCAATACCAGTCTGCTGATCAAGGGAGCCCTTTCTACCAATTCTTCTTCTTTCTGCTTCCAAATGCTGCTGCCTTCTGCTGCTTTCAAGTACTACTCTTCTGCTGCTTTTGCTGTTCTTCTTTAATGCTTGCTTCTCCTTTGCATGTTTCTTGCCCTGAATGCTTCTTTGTGCATTCTCCCGAGTCAAAATGACTGCCTTTTATCTGCTATAGGTGTCACAGCTGTGGCTCTCCATGGCAGTCATTGATTGGTCCAGGCCCGTTACCAGGTAAAGCAGGGATTGAAGGTCACATCTCTCTCCATGCTCTGTCCCCTCAGGTCAGCAATCTTCTTCCCTCAAGTAAAGCCCTTCAGTGCTTTTGGCAGTCTTTTCCTTGTTGTTCACGGGATCACAAACAGTCACTAATAAAGTGGCTTGTTGGTGGCTCACCACAGAGATGTTGAGCAGCAAAGATTGCCCCTGCTAGTCAAGACCAGTTCAACTTCTAGCAATATAGAGTTTTTTTATTTACCATTAGTACAGCATTCATAATGATCAGAAGAATACAGTAAGATAAATATTTTAGGATAGAAAACAGTGAGTCCCTGGGGCATTTTCTGTTTAGCCCTGGACTTGCTTTGATAAGCAGGGCCAGGGGCTTGATTAGTTCAAGAGAGTGGTTTTTCCATGTTGTAAAGTGCTTGAGTCAGATCAAGCTTGGCTATTCGATTTGAGTCAATCATGAATTCAATTTATTTGAGTCAATCAAATAGACAAGTTACTTGAGTCAATCAAATGACTGAGCTTGGCTTTGAGTAAATCAAGTAACCAAGTAGTTTGAGTTTACTGGGCTTGACTTGACTGAATCAAGTAACCAAGCCTGGAGTCATTTAACCCATCAGGCACACCCGCAGTGGTCAATAGGGTGTAGGCAGAGGGGAAGGTCAGAAAGAAAGGTGGATAAATGCAGGATCTTGATCATTGTGCTTCCACAGCTGGCTAGTTTGTAATAGATCAATGAGTTAATATAGGAAAAGGATTCCTGACTGAGTGCCTTAAAGCCAATTGTTAGGAGTTTCTGTTACATGCAGAGGAGGTTGGATAATTATTTGAATTTTTTGAGGAGTGAAAAGATATGGACTGAACATTTTTTAGAAATAATGACCTGGGCAGCACAGTGAAATAGACTGGAGTGGGAAGAGGCAGTAGGCAGCCTGGTCCTTGAGAAGTCTGATGCAGTAGTCAAGGAGAGAGATAAGTGTAAATTCTCTCTCTAGACTTTAAGCTCCTTATGGGCAGGGAAAATGTCTACCAACTCTGGTATAGTCTACCCTCCAAAGTGCTTAGTACAATGTTCTGCATGCATTGAGTGCTTAGCAAAAATATGATTTTCTAGGGTGGATTCTAGAGATGATGTGAAGATAGAACCTAAAGGATTTGTGGCATATTGATTACGTAGGTTGAATAAGAGAGATGGGTTGAGGATAATGACAAGGTTATGTGCTGATGTCAGAGGGGTAGTGGTATTATCTACGATGATGGAAAAGCTAGTGGGAAGGACAGGTTCAGGTAAGTAAAAGAGAAGTTTTGTTTTGGACATTTGTGAATAAAGTCAGAATTGAAATTCCAACAATTTGGAAATATAATCGGCAAAGGATAGGACAATAGACTCAGGATGACAAAATAATGAAAATGAAAGGCATATTGATTACGTAGGTTGAATAAGAGAGATGGGTTGAGGATAATGACAAGGTTATGTGCTGATGTCAGAGGGGTAGTGGTATTATCTACAATGATGGAAAAGCTAGTGGGAAGGACAGGTTCAGGTAAGTAAAAGAGAAGTTTTGTTTTGGACATTTGTGAATATAGTCAGAATTGAAATTCCAACAATTTGGAAATATAATCGGCAAAGGATAGGACAATAGACTCAGGATGACAAAATAATGAAAAGGAAAAGCTGTATATGACAGGTGTTCTCCTAGTCAGCCTGAATGATAAAGTTAGCTTGTTCATCTGAAAATATTGGGAGGATAAGAATGTTGTTATGCAGGGAGTGTGCCAAGATTATAAGAGGTTGAAACAGAAAAGGCACAGATCCACAGATGGATGAGAAAACATTTATAACTACTAACAGCTGAGAAGAATAAAATAAGCATGAACAAGGGTTGGGAATGACTACTGACAAATAAAATGAACAAGTATATCTTAGTAAATGCTAGAGTCCTGGTGAAAATATGAGGATGAATGAAGCTTTGGGACAAAAGGGCTTATATTGCTCTCTTATATGGTGCTTCCTCCCTTTCCTCCAATCATGTGACACAATCCCTAAAGCTGCCCCACATACCCGGGTCTAACTGCCTCTCCCGGCCAGAGAATTTACAGTCTTGATCACTCCAGTAGCAAGATGAGTCAGTCATCAATTTGTGCTGAAATTTTCAAGCATTTAGGAATTAATAAGATTTGTACTTCAAGCCAACTCTGCCTTCTACAAATAGCACCTGATGTTCACCCCACTCTCAGCACTTATATACTTGTCTGTAATTTATTTTAATATCTCTCTCATCCAGACAAACTTCAGGTGGGCAGGGAAAGGGTCTACCAATTCTGTTGTTTGTACTTTCTCAATTGATTGATATGAAACTCAGTGACTACTTTATCAACTATTTTATTATCATGAAGAAACTGAGCTTCAAAAAAGTTAAGCAACTTGCGCTTTGCTTCTCTCTCAGTATACCCCACCTAACAATCCCACTCCACACTCTTACCCACTACATGTTCCCAAGCACGAAATACGGTGCTCTAACTCAGTAAGTACTCCTTAAATACTATTGATTTGTTGATTGATCTGAGTGGCCCTAAAACTTTCAGCAGGTAATTGGAGAGAGCTAAAGGTGGGGTGGGTGGAAGAAGGGTATGGAAATGTTACATCAGGGTTTTCCCTAAAATATCTCTGTCTCTCCCCTCCCCAGGATAGCTATTTGTCAGACCCACCCACCTGTTCCTCTGTTGGCAGCATATTCTGTGTGAGATGCAGAGGGGGAAGGTGAGGCTACAGATCTGGGAACAGGAGCAGCACTGGGGGCTGTAGGTGATGCTGTCTCAAGCCTCTCAGTATCCCCCATCCACAGCCCTGCTGTATACGTACCAGATTGGTTCCCCGTTCCCTGAAGATCTATAAGCCCCTCCTCCAGCACCACTCTGTCTCAATGAGTACTTTGGAAAGCAAACTACAATACAACAGAGTTGGTAGACCTATTCCCTGCCCACCATCAGTTTGTCCAGAGGGAAAGACATATTAAAATAAATTACAGATATGCACATAAATGCTGAGGGTAGGATGAATATCAGTGCTTAAAGCTTTCTATTTATAGAAGCCAAAGTTGACTTAAAATAATAATGTCAGTCATGCCTGTTGATAGAATAATTTCAATAATAGTAGTAGGACTCATCAAAAAAACTCCACTACTGTTTAACTTATTCTGTTTTAAGTAAGATGTTAAATTTGCAGCCATCTTCTCCAGCTCTCAGGCCAGAATTCAACACAAATTAATGATTGACTGACTCGTGCTTAAGAGAGAGGTGAAAGACAAAGTGAAAATCAGGCAGCTTCCTACTAATTCTCAAATACTTGAAAATGCGAGAAAAGCACAATTTAAGTATTTGAAAATTCTCTTCAACATTCTCCATTTCCCATTTCTCCACCTTCATTTCATCTCCAGAGGGAAACTCTTCCTCAAGGGTCCCCATCCATATTGCAAACACAACTCGACATTTCCCTGCTTGAACTGCAAGATTGCTATGAAAGGAAAGGATCCTGTCTGATCTCCCAACCTCCTGTCTTTCCCCATTTCAGTCTGTTATTTACTCTGCTACTTGGATTATCTTTCTACAGAAACATCCTGGGCATGTCACCCCGCTCCTCAAAAATCTCCAGTGGTTGACTATCCAAAAAAAAAAAGTTGGTATTTGTTAAGTGCTTACTAGAGCACTGTTCTAAGCACTGGGGGAGATACAGGGTCATCAGGTTGTCCCACATGAGACTCACAGATAATCCCCATTTTACAGATGAGGTAACTGAGGCACAGAGAAGTTAAGTGACTTGCCCACAGTCACACAGCTGACAAGTGGCAGAGCTGGGATTTGAACCCATGACCTCTGACTCTGAAGCCCAGGCTCTTTTCACTGAGCCACACTGCTTCTCCTCACTATGAGCTCCAAAGCTCTCCATCACCTTGCCTCCTCCTACCTCACCTCCCTTCTCTCCTTCTACAGCCCAGTTCACACACTCCACATCTCTGGTGCTAACCTTGTCACTGAGCCTTGTTCTCTACTGTCCCACCATCAACCCCTGGCCCACACCCTACTTCTGGACTGGAATATCCTCCCCCCTCACAGCTGCCAAACTAGTACACTTTCCCCCTTCAAAGCCCTACTGAAAACTCACCTCCACCAGGAGGTCTTCCTAGGCTAAACCCCCCTTTTCCTCTGTTCTTCCCTTCCCCATCACCCTGACTCCCTCCCTTTGCTCTATTCCCCTCCTCACTGCACTTGTGTATAAATGTACATATTTATTATTCTATTTATTTTATTAATGATGTGTATATGTAATTCTATTTATTTATACTTATTCAATAGTATTTATTGAGCGCTTACTATGTGCAGAGCACTGTACTAAGCGCTTATGCTATTGATGCCTGTTTACTTGTTTTGATGTCTGTCTCTCTCCCTCTAGACTGTGAGCCCATTGTTGGGTAGGGATTGTCTCTGTTTGTTGCTGAATTATATTTTCCAAATGCTTAGTACAGTGCTCTGCACACAGTAAGTGCTCAATAAATCGACTGAATCAATGAAAAGTGAAGAGTCCTCCCTTGGTCTGTGTCCTGGGAGCATATGAATTGCATCATATAACATTCAGCTCAAACTTCCCACCTCCCTCTTCCCCAGTGCCTGACCTCTTGATCAGAAAGTCCCATGACTTCGTAGTATAAAGTTTGCAATGATCCATTTAGACAATTCTATAAAGCACCATTAAATGGATCAATTAATATTATTGATTAATCAATCAATAAATCAATCATAATGAAGGCTTACTGTTTGCAGATCACTGTACTAAGCACTCGAGAGGGTACAATGTTATATTAGTACACTGTTCCCTAAATTATGTATATGTACAAAAGTGCTGTAGGTTCAAGGGAGGGATGAATAAAGATGCAAATCAAATGTGAGGGCAACAAAGAAGAGTATGGGATAAGAGGAATTGAGGCCTTAGGTAAGGCCTCTTGGAGGATATGTGCCATCAGCACTTAGAAAGGTGTTCAGCGCTTAAATGCCATAATTATTATTATCAATAACACTTTGAAGGTAGGGAGAGTAAATGTAGGAAGGCAGATACGAAGAAAGAGGGTGTTTCAGGCCAGACATAGGATGTGGGTGAGAGGTTGGCGGCAAAATAGACAACATTAAGGAACAGTGAACAGATTGGCATTAGAGGAGTGAAGTCTGTGGGCTGGGTTCTAGTAGGAATTCATTGAGGCAAGGTAAGATGAGACAAGGTGATTGAGTGATTTAAATAATTGTGATATTTGTTAAGCACTTACTACAAGAAAGGCACTGTACTACACTGGAGTAGGAACAAGATAATCAGGTTGGACATAGTCCATATTCCACATTTGGCTGACAGTATCAATCCCCATTTTACAGATGAGGAAACTGAGGCACAGAGAAGTTGCAACTTGCCCAAGGTCACACAACAGACAGGTAATGGACCTGGAATTAGAACACAGGTACCTTGAATCCAAGGCCTGTGCTCTTTCCACTGGGACATGCTGTTTTCCTTTAAAGCTGATGGTAAAGAGTTTCTCTTTGATGTGGAGGTATGTGGGCAATCACAGGAGATTCTTGAAGAGTGGGAAAATGTGAACTAAATGCAGCTACATACAGTGAAAGTTGGTGAAAGACAGGAGGCAGGGAAGTCAGCAAAGCGACTGATGCAGTAATCAAAACGGGACAGTATACATGCTTGGATTAATGTGGTAGCATTTTGGGTGGAGAGGAAAGGGTGGATCTTAGTGATGATGTGTAAGTCAAACAAACAGGATATGTTGACATTAAGTATGTGGGTTGAAAGAGATAATTGCCAAGGTTATGGTCTAGTAAGTTAGGGGAGATGGTAGTGCCATCTACTGTGATGGGAAAGTCAGAGGAAGGACAGGGTTTGGGTGAGAAGATAAGGAGTTCTGTTTTGGACATTTTTAGTTGGAGATCTACATAGGAGATCCAAATGCAGATGTCCTGAAGGAAGGAGGAAATGGGAGAATTCAGAGAAGGAGATAGATCAGGACTTGAGTTGTGCAGATAGTAGTTGAAGCCATAGGAGTGGATGAGTTCTGCAAAGGAGTGGGTGTAGCTCGAGAATAGAAGGAGACCCAGAACTGAGCCCCGAGGGACTCCCACAGAAAGGAGGTGGAGACAAGGAGGAGTCTGTAAAAGAGACTGAGCAGGAGTAGCCAGAGGGATAAGTGGAGAACCAGGAGAGGAAAGTGGCAGAAACCAAGATTTGGTAATGTTTCCAGGAAAAGGGTGTGGTCTAGAATGTCAAAGGCAGCTGGTAGGTCAAGGAGGATTAGGATAAAGCGGAGACTTTTGGATTTGACAAAAATGATGTCACTGGTGATCTTTGAGAGCAGACTCTCTGGACTAAAGGGGGCAGAAGCCAGATTAGAGGAGGTCCAGAAGAAAATTGAAGAAGGAGTAGAGAAAGCATGGATAAACAACTTGCTCAAGGAGTTTGGTGAGGAATAGTGGGGAGGTGATGGGTTGAGGAGCATCTCTAGGGATCCATAGGGTCAATAAAGTTGGGGTTTTTTTGTTGTTTTTTTTTTTAGGTGAGGGGAAACATGAGAGTGTTTGAAAGCAGTGGGAAGAAGCCATTGGAGAGTGAATAATTTAAGACTTTAAGATGACAGTCAGGGGGGAATAAGGAAGGGCCAAGTATTTTGATAAGATGCAACAGGATGCTGTTGGAAGGACAGGTGGAGAGGGAGGATTTTGAGAAGGTTCTAGAGACCACCTCTCGAGATACTGCTGAGAAAGATGGGAGAGTTAAGAAAGTGGCAGGAGGAGGGAGGGACTGAAGAGGAGCAGGGGAGATTTTAGAGAGATCACACCTGGTTTTCATTTTTTTTAGTGAAGTACCTAGCCAGGTCATTAGGGGCAAGAAATGGGATGTTGGGGGACATGGGATTTGAGGAGGGAGCTAAACATCTGAAACAACTTGCAAGGGTAATGGTTAATGGGAGTCAATAAAGATGAAGAAATGGAGGAATTGGCAAAGCTAAACAAGGCAAGGATGAACTTGAAGTGGACGAGGTTAGCCTGTTATCTGGATTTCTGACAATAGCGCTCTACACTAAATGAATTGAATGAATGAATGAGAGGAGTGTAGGAAGTAGACTATGGAGGTGATCTAGTGCTGAGGGTTAGCAGTATGAGATCTGTGGAGGGATAGGGCACTGAGTAAGTTGAGTTCTCTGGAAAGGGTGGTATTGAGGGCATCAATTTGGTTTTCAAGGAACGGTAGCTAGGGTATGGAGGCTAAATGGGGCATGATGACTTGAGAAAATTGGATGGGATCAAAAGATTATAGTTCTCTGGGGTAAAAGGACAGATTTTCAGGGATGGGGTGTCTGGAAGAGAAGGCAGTTGAGAAGGTTTTGATCAGAAAGGAGGACTTCAGAGTTTATGAGAGCAGGGATTTTACAGTAACTAGAGATGATGAGATGGATTGTGCATCACAGTTGGTGAGTGGGTGATGTGGAATGGAGCAGGAGGTCACTGGAGTTGAAAAGTGTTAGAATGAGGGCAGTGGAAGGCTCAACAGGAATGTCCACATGGATATTGAAGTTCTAAGGATCAATGTAGGGATGGAGAAAGAGAAAAGGAATGTGAGAAATAGATCACGATAGTTCAAAAGTCTCTCTATTAACATTTCATAAAGCAAAGTGCAACAAGCCATCATGGAACCCTCTCTGTATCAGGCAGAAACTTCAGGTCACAGGCTCTAATGCACTCACTTAGTTCTGTCCTTCCTATGTATCCACTCTCTTCTCCTACCACACCCTAGCTCAAACTAATCTACTCAGTGTGATTTATTAGCATCACTTTCACCAACAGCCTATTGCTTATTCCCTCTTCCTCTCCTAAAATCCCCTCATTCATATCAAACTGACCACAGACCTCATCTTCAAAGTCCTTCAGAAATCATCTCTTTTGTAGAGGGCATTCCAGATTAATTTTATAGTCTCCTATTTTATATTCTCTAGATGCTATTTCAGCAGTTTCTACGTGATTCTTCCCCTTCCTATTCACTCGAGCATGCTGCTTCACTTAGTAGAATGCTCTGTGAATGGCCTAGTGGAAAGAGCACCTCCCTGACAGTCAGCTCTGTGCCTCAGTTCCCTCATCTACAAAATGGGCATTCAGTACCTGTTCTCCCTTCTACTTAGACCGTGAGCCTCATGTAGAATACATCACAGGCACTTAATATATGCTACAGTTATTGATATTATTATTAGTAATAATAATAATAAATGCTCAATAAATGTTATTGATTGGGAAGGTCTGCAGAGCCAGCAGACACCAGTGAGTTTCACTTATATAGCTGTTACATGTGTTTGTGGTTTGATTAAAAAGAAAATATATCATTACTGGACTGTTCTCAATAAAGACACTTAATGTCACAAATTCTTATGATTTTAAGGAAAAATTCAGGAATTCACCTGGGAATATCTCAAATGTGGCTTCAAGATTTCATATTCAGGGTCAGAAAGAGACAAAGTTTTTCTAACTTTAATCTGCTATTGTGAAAGCCTCTTCCGTTGCCAAAGTTGATAATATCAGCTCTGTCTTTATTGTTCCCTGGAGTAACTGAGCAGCAAGCCTGATTAAGCCAGTTGTTAAAATTCAAATGCCTTTGTCAAAATAAATGAACTAAGTACAAACAAATGTATGTAGGCCTTTTTTATTTTCTTCTCTTTTAAGAGGTTATTCACTAATGGGAAAATGTTGTAACCTGTGGAGGATATTCCAATCATTAGTAAGAATTAATGAGATCTTATCCAATTGAAAATGTGTTCCCAGTTTACTCTTGGAGATATGATATCACCTTAGCTTTATCAAATAATTTCCATACAGAAACAAAGAATTCACGATTTCTATCACACTATTCTATTTCCAGACCACGGCCTTTTATTTTGAGGAAGATAGAATAGATGATGGGGAAAAAAAATCTTTTTTTGTTTGTTTAGACTGATCTGAAAAAGCTTTTAAACTCTTGTTGTCAACACACTGTCAGACCATACTATCATTTTGAATAACTAATGATGAATACCTGGGATTGAAAGAGCAAGCTTGACTAGTGGTTCTGGTTTTTGATGCAATATTTGAGATTAAGGTAAGAGGCCTGGAAACTGGTGATATTTTTTTTTTTTAGTCAGGGCAGAAAGAACAGAAACTGAGGCAGCACTCAAACTTGGCTTCCTATTCCACCAGATCTCTGAGCAATAGCCACTTAACCCTGTCACTCCTGAGAGCTCATTCCTGGTCTGCTTTGTACCAGCAGGGAGGGAAGGACAGAAGCAAAGGCAGCATGAGGCTTCCACACAACTAGAACACAGGAGAGGCTATCATGAGTGCTTTGGCTGTGATAGCTACTGTAGCTGTGGTAGTTCATTGATGGTGGTGGCTGCTGTAGCTGTTGTGGCTACTGTGGCTTTGGTGGCTGCTATACCTCCAATTACTCCTTGGCTGTGGTGGTTTCTCTAGCTGTGTAGCTGCCGAGACTCTGATTATGAATGATAAATTCTAAGCTGTGAAAAGCCTGGAGTTCTGATCATCTAGCCAGAGTAGTTCATTGTTCTTTGAAGTTTTATATTTTATGTTTATTTTTATTCTTGTCTTTTAAGTTGTCCATGTGTTGTTACTGTTTTATCTTTCTTGTGTGTCCATTGACAGTCA
Source organism: Ornithorhynchus anatinus (assembly GCF_004115215.2). Taxonomy (NCBI): domain Eukaryota; kingdom Metazoa; phylum Chordata; class Mammalia; order Monotremata; family Ornithorhynchidae; genus Ornithorhynchus; species Ornithorhynchus anatinus. The sequence goes on from NC_041729.1 coordinate 117,895,930, forward strand.
GCTGCTTCTTCCCCTTCCTATTCTTAGCTTGTGAACCTCTTGGAGACAAGGACTATGTCTAATTCACTCTGTTGCATTGATTCCTAAAGCTAAGTGCAGTGCTTTGCACTTGGTAGATGCTCAATATATACTATTACTAAACTCTCCAATTAAACAAGCTAAGGGTATTATTATTGAAACTCCTCCAGTGATTGTGCCCTGGAAGCACATATCTGAGAAGGTGTGAACCATTTTGGCAACCACACAGGCTGATGAATTGATGATATATCTGAAGGAAATTGAGTTTTTTGTATATATCCTGGGCAGAGGATATTTATACACAAGCAAAGATTTTCATTGGCCACAGGCAAGTTGATGTTGTCAAAATTGTCTTTACTTGGATATCCCACAGGCACCTCAAACGTGTTCAAAACTGAACTCATTTTTTCACCTAAATCCTCTCCCCTCCATGACTTTCTCTTCACTATTGACATTATCGCCTTCCCTCTCTCAAGTCCACAACCTTGGCATTATCCTTGACTCGTCTTTATAATTCAACTCTCATGCTCAGTCATAAAATTTCTTTGGTTTTATCACCACAGTATCTCTAGAATAGGCCCTTTCTCTCCATCCAAACTATTATCACCCTACTCCAAGTTCTTGTCATATGCCACCTCGGCAGCCCCTTTGTTAACTTCACTCTTCTGCCCAGATTGGACATCAGTGATTAATGAAGCACCTACCTTCTGGGCTATAATGCAGCCACGTATTATCAACCCTGTCCCACATTCACTTCAACCATAAATGGTTCTGCACTTAAAAATCCCAAGAATGTACTTCTCAATGTACCATATCTTTGCCTGCCTCTTCTCACACTACACTTTGTGCCCTGGGAAAATAAGGGTAGGCAAAAAGGTTGTTGTCATGTCAAGGAATTCCTTCTTGCAGGTTTTCATTCATCAAGTTTCAGAACTGCAACTCTTCTGTCATTCCTGATGGGAAACTATTTTTTTAATGGTATTTGTTGTGTCAGGCACTGTACTAAGCACTGGGGTAGATAAAAGCTAATCAGGTTGGACAAAGTCCATGTCCCATATGGGGCTCATTCTTAATCCCCATTTTACAGATGAGGTAACTGAGGCACAGAGACATTAAGTGACTTGCCCAAAGTCATGGAGCACACAAGTGGTGAAGCTAAGATTAGAACCCAGGTCCTTCTGACCCACACCCATGCTCTATCCAATAGGCCATGCTGCTTCTCCACCGGAGACTCCACCACCTAAAGGCCTAAAATGTTCATAAAGTAAAAACAATGCAGATATGAGCTGCCATAAACTAGCCTATTTTTCCTGTCTAATAATCAGAGAGCCCCATCAGTTCCAGCTGACCTGCTCAAGAAATAAAAATGCCTATTTGTATTCTTTTAATTAAATACCTTCCTACTACTTCCTACCCACCCAGCTCCAGATGCATTTAAATAGATCAGGAAATGTTTGCTTACAGAGATTTTTCTATTGTTTGACAACCATCATGAAGACATGAATCAACCAGTGAAAAATACACTGGACTAAAAGCAAGCAAAGTGAGTTCTGAATGTGGACTGTAGTCCATTTCTAGAGTAGACTGTAAGCTAGCAGGGGTAGGGAATTTGTCTACCAACTCTGTTTTATCTGTATTCTCTCAAGTGCTTAGTACAGTTCCCTGCACACTGTAAGTACTCAATAAGTAAGAGTGACTGATTGACTTTATAAGTCTTATAAAGACAGGTTAGGTCTTCTATTTCTATCATACTTCTAAGTAGTTAGTACACATAGGTGCTCACCTATTACTTGATTGATCAGTCATTTGTCTAGGTTGCCTTGACATCATTACTTTCCTCTAAGCTTTATACTTCAATTTGCACCATCTGTACAATTCTTGCTCATAGGACAAGAAAAATGAAATAATGTGTTGCATTCTGAGTAACAAAGGAGGAAATTGCTTAGTCAATTCAAAGCACTGTTGTTTTTATTTCAATTCATAACCATTTCAAGAGTAAATGTCCTTCTGTATTGCTTCCCTATGTATACTATTCAGCTTTGGTATAATAGCAGAGTGTGAATTAACTTTTTGAGTTTCCCAATAGAAGGAATGGTTAGGCATATAGAGAGAAAATGTCTACAGCTCCTCTGGGGTAAAATTATCACAACTTGTGATAATCCTTGTGGGAATGATAGGAAGAAAGGGGAGGGAACTTTATCGAAGAAAAACTAACACTTAGACAAAACACTTGTCCTGCAGAAGGTATGAAGTATGGCATTTGCATTTTGATAAAGAAGTCTAATAAAGGCACAGGTATTCTCATGGAAGGCTGATTTGGAGAAACTGTCCTGGACCCCATTTAGGGTGGCTACTGACAATATTCAAGAATATTGAAAAGCATATGATGTCATATGTATTACCCAGACATGCATTGTAACATGATGATGTCATTTATATCTAATTTACTCTTACTTAGCCCGTTCCTCTAGGGGGTGGATTCCTGACCCTCCCATCCCAATTTTTTCCCGAGTCATTATGTTTTTTTCAAAGGTCTGTGTAAACATGGAAACTGCTTTCAAGACTTATAATTCAGCAGCAGAAGGAAGTTTTGAGTGCTGAAAATAAAAATAACAAACATCAAGGCATTTGGTGCCATATCAGCATTACTTGGGACACATACTTAAAATCATACTGTGAATATAAAATTAGATAACTGGCCATTCTAGCCCTATTATATAAGGATCTTGAATTCCATTTCCTTATTTCAAGAACTTCAGGTAAAGACAAAGATGTTTTGTGATCCGATGAGGGAGAGAGGAAGGTCTCCACAGAAGTTTGCTATTTACAGTCCTTTTCCTGAGTTTAAGAAAAAAAAACAACGGAAAAAAACTTGACAGACTCTGTACACAACAAGAGGTCAGTACTTATTACTGTTTAATTGATTGATTGCAAACATGCTTTTGTGCCCACTTATCCTAAAGACAAACAGAGTGATAAGAAGGAGCATTAACAATTCATTCAATAGTATTTATTGAGCGCTTACTATGAGCAGAGCACTGTACTAAGTTTTTGGAATGTACAAATCGGTAACAGATATAGTCCCTGCCCTTTGATGGGCTTACAGTCTAATCGAGGGAGACGGACAGACAGGAACAGTGACAATAAATAGAATCAAGGGGAAGTACATCTCATTAAAACAATAGCAAATAAATAGAATCAAGGTGATGTACATCTCATTAACAAAATAAATAGGGTAATGAAGATATATACAGTTGAGCAGATGAGTACAGTGCTGAAGGGATGGGATGGGAGAGGGGGAGGAGCAGAGGGAAAGGGGGGAGAAGAGGGTTTAGCTGCGGAGAGGTGAGGGGGGGTAGAAGGAGCAGAGGGAAAAGGGGAGCTCAGTCTGGGAAGGCGTCATGGAGGAGATGAGCTTTAAGTAGGGTTTTGAAGAAGGGAAGAGAATTAGTTTGGGGGAGGTGAGGAGGGAGGGCATTCCAGGACCGCGGGAGGACGTGGCCCAGGGGTCGACAGAGGGATAGGTGAGAACGGGGGACGGTGAGGAGGTGGGCAGCAGAGGAGTGGAGTGGGCAGCAGAGGAGCGGAGTGTGCGGGGTGGGCAGTAGAAAGAGAGAAGGGAGGAGAGGTAGGAAGGGGCAAGGTGATGGTTAGCCTTGAAGCCTAGAGTGAGAAGTTTTTGTTTCGTGCAGAGGTTGATAGGCAACCACTGGAGGTTTTTAAGAAGGGGAGTGACATGCCCAGAGCGTTTCTACAGGAAGATGAGCCAGGCAGTGGAATGAAGAATAGACTGGAGTGGGGAGAGACAGGAGGAAGGGAGATCAGAGAGAAGGCTGACACAGTAATCTAGCCGGGATATTACGAGAGCCTGTAGCAGTAAGATAGCCGTTTGGGTGGAGAGGAAAGGGCGGATCTTGGCGATATTATAAAGGTGAGATCGGCAGGTTTTGGTAATGGATTGGATGTGTGGGGTGAATGAGAGAGTCGAGTCAAAGATGACACTGAGGTTGCGGGACTGAGAGACGGGAAGGATGGTCGTACCATCCATGGTGATAGGGAAGTCAGGGAGAGGACCGGGCGTGGGAGGGAAGATGAGGAGCTCAATTTTGGTCATGTTGAGTTTTAGGTGGTGGGCAGACATCCAGGTAGAGACGTCTTGGAGGCAGGAGGAGATACGAGCCTGAAGGGAGGGGGAGAGGTCAGGGGCAAAGATGTAGATCTGTGTGTCATCTGTATAGAGATGATAGTTGAAGCCGTGAGAGCGGATGGGTTCACCGAGGGAGTGAGTGTAGATGGAGAACAGAAGAGGGCCAAGAACTGACCCTTGAGGAACTCCAACAGTTAGAGGATGGGAGGGGGAGGAAGAGCCTGTGAAGGAGACCGAAAATGACCGGCCAGAGAGATATGAGGAGAACCAGGAGAGGACGGAGTCCATGAAGCCAAGGTGAGATAAGCTGTGGAGGAGAAGGGGATGGTCGACAGTGTCAAAGGCAGCTAAGAGGTCAAGGAGATTAGAATAGAGTAGGAGCCATTGGATTTGGCAAGAAGGAGGTCATGGGTGACCTTAGAGAGAGCAGTCTCGGTAGAGTGGAGGGGACGGAAGCCAGATTGGAGGGGCTCCAGGAGAGAATGGGACTTCAGGAATTCTAAGCAGAGAGTGTAGATGACTAGTTCTAGGATCTTTGAAAGGAAGGGTAGTAGGGAGGGGATTGAGGGGGAACAATGAATGGGAGGGGAGACAACAAGGTGTTGTTACATAAGGCAGTACATTAGTTTATTTATGTTCTTCCTCTGTATTTGAACAGAGATCAGTATAAAAATGGCAGTGTTTAAGTGCTTACTATATGCCAAACTCTGTTCTAAAGTAAACAAGACAATCAGGTCTCACATGGAGCTCATAATCTAAGTAGTAGGGAAGACAGGCATTGAATATCCATTTTTCAGATGAAGGAACTGAAGCACAGAGGAGTTAAGTGATTTGTCCAAGGTCACACAGCAGACATGTGCTTTATCTTCATGATTAATGGTTTGTGGTTCTTGAACTGTAAACTTCTAGAAAAGAAGAATAAGTAGATTTGACTCAATAGGAATAATCCTGAAGTACTTCATTGAAAGACAATCAATTAGTGGATCATTCATTTTACTGAGAACATACTGTGTGCAAAGCACCATACTAAGGACTTGGGATGGTACAATGTAACAGAGTTGATTCAGTCTAGAGGGGGAGACAGGCATTAATATAAATATATTATTGATATATATATAAGTCCTGTGAAAGACAGTGGAAATGTTATCATACTAGTCTCTCCGTAAGAAATTCAACAATACTAAATTTTAATTTTCCCCTGCAGTTTCAAGTAGATTAGTCCCTAGCATGCACAGGTAAATGCCAAAGAGCCCATCCCTTTGCACTTATCAAAACACTTGCGCCCTTCCTTCTTCCCTTCCTCATCACCATCTTCAACTGTTCACTCTGTGGTGGATTCTTCCCCACTTCTTTTGAACATGTTTATGTATCCCCTATCTTGATTCCATAGCTCCTTACACCTAATGTCCTATCTCCCTCCTAGCACACCTCTCCAAACTCCTTGAGCATGTTTTTTACACCCACTGACTCCACCTCTTCTTCTCAATTCTCTTCTAGACCCCCTCTAATTTGGCTTCTGCCCCCTTCACTCTACTGAAACTGCCCTGTCAGAGGTCGCCAATTATCTCCTTCTTGACAAATCCAATAGCCTACTCCATCCTAATCTTCCACGACCTCTCAGTAACTTTGACACTGTTAACTGTTCACTTTTCCTGGAAATATTATCCAATCATCTTCACTGACACTGTCCTCTCCCAGTTCACCTCTTACTTCTCTGGCTGCTCATTCTCAGTCTCTTTTGCAGGGTCCTCCTCTGCCTCCCACCCTCTAATAATGGATGTTTCTCAAGGCTCAGTTCTGGTCTCCTCATTCATTCATTCATTCAATAGTATTTATTGAGCACTTACTATGCATTCATTCATTCAATAGTATTTATTGAGCGCTTACTATGTGCAGAGCACTGTACTAAGTACTTGGAATGTACGAAGCGGCAACAGATAGAGACAGTCCCTGCCCACTGATGGGGTTACAATCTAATCGGGGGAGATAGACAAAAACAATAACAATAAATAGAATCAAGGGGATGTACATCTTATTAACAAAATAAATAGGGTAATAAAAAATATATAAAATTGAGCAGACGAGCACAGTGCTGAGGGGAGGGGAAGGGAGGAGGAGGAGCAGAGGGAAAGGGGGGGAGGGGGGCTTAGCTGAGGGGAGGTGGGGTAGAGGGGCAGCAGAGGGAGCAGAGGAAAAAGGGGAAGTTCAATCTAGGAAGGCCTCTTGGAGGAGGTGAGCTCTAAGTAGGGCTTTGAAGAGAGGAAGAGAATTAGTTTGGTGGAGGTGAGGAGGGAGGGCATTCCAGGACAGCGGGAGGATGTGGGATAGGCGAGAATGGCGGATGGTGAGGAGGTAGGCGGCAGAGGAGCGGAGCGTGCGGGGTGGGCAGTAGAAAGAGAGAAGAGAGGAGAGGTAGGAGGGGGCAAGGTGATGGAGAGCCTTGAAGCCTAGAGTAAGAAGTTTTTGTTTCATGCGGAGGTTGATAGGCAACCAATGGAGGTTTTTAAGAAGGGGAGTGAGATGCCCTGAGCGTTTCTGTAGGAAGATGATCCGGGCAGTGGAATGAAGAATAGACTGGAGTGGGGAGAGACAGGAGGAAGGGAGATCAGAGAGAAGGCTGACACAATAACCAGCCGGGATATTATGAGAGCCTGTACCAGTAAGATAGCTGTTTGGGTGGAGAGGAAAGGGCGGATCTTGGCGATATTATAAACGTGAGACCGGCAGGTCTTGGTGATGGATTGGATGTTTTCCATCTATACCCACTCCCTTTGAGAACTCATGCACTCCCTTAACTTCAACTCTTTATGTGGACAATTCCCAAATGTATATCTCCAGCTCTGATCTTCTTCTTCTAAGCAGTCACATTTTTCCTCCTGCCTTCAGTACATCTCTACTTGGATGTTACAATGATGCCACAAATGTAGCATGTCCAAAACAGAACTCATCTTCCAAGCCAAACTCTGTAATCCCACTGACTTTCCCATCACTGTAATAATGATAATTATGGTATTGTTAAGCACTTACTATGTGCAAAGCACTTATATAAGTGCTAGAGTAGGTACAAGTTAAGCAGGTTGCATACAGTCCCTGTCCCTCATGGGCCTCACACTCTTAATCTCTATTTTACAGATGAGGTAAATGACTTGCCCAAGTCAGGATTAGAACCCAGGTCCTCTGACTCCCAGGACTGTGCTCTATCCACTAAGCCACAATACTTCTTAGAGAAGCAGCGTGGCTCAGTGGAAAGAGCCTGGGCTTTGGAGTCAGAGGTCATGAGTTCGAATTCCAGCTCTGCCACTTGTCAGCTGTGTGACTGTGGGCAAGTCACTTCACTTCTCTGGGCCTCAGTTCCCTCATCTGTAAAATGGGGATTAAGACTCTGAGCCCCACGTGGGACAACCTGATTCCCCTGTGTCTACCCCAGCGCTTAGAACAGTGCTCTGCACATAGTAAGCGCTTAACAAATACCAACATAATTCTTATCTCTAGACAACACCACCATGTTCTCTGTCTCACAAGTCTACAATCCTGGCATTATCTTTGATTCATCTCTCTCATTCTACCCACATATTTAATCTGTCACCACAACTTGTTGGTTGAACCTTCACAACATCACTAAAATCTATGCTTTCCTTTCTACCCAAACTGCTACCTCATTAATCTAAGATCATTCATTCAATAGTATTTATTGAGCGCTTACTATGTGCAGAGCACTGTACTAAGCGCTTGGGATGAACAAGTTGGCAACAGATAGAGACAGTCCCTGCCGTTTGACGGGCTTACAGTCTAATCGGGGGAGACGGACAGACAAGAACAATGGCAATAAACAGAGTCAAGGGGAAGAACATCTCGTAAAAAGCTCATGTCCTATGACACCTTGGTTACTGCATCAGCCCCCTTGCTGACCTCTCTGCCTGTTGTCTCTCTGCACCCCAGTCCATCCTTCACTCTGCTACCTAGATCATTTTTCTACAAAACCATTCAGTCTTTGTATCCCCACTCCTCAAGAACCTCCAGTGCTTGCCCGTCCACTTCCATATCAAACAAATTCATAACCACTGTCTTCAAAGCACTTAATCATCTTCCCACCTCCTATTTCACTTCACTGATTTCCTACTACAACAAAACACACTCACTTTGCTCCTCTAATTCCAATCTACTCATTGTATCTTGACCTCATCTCTCCTCTCACTTTTTTGTCCACATCCTGCCTCTGGTCAGGAACTCTCTCCCCCTTTCATTCCTGACATACAGTCTCCCCATCTTCAAAGTCTTATTAAAATTTCATCTTCTCCAAGAGGCCTACCCCATCTAAGCTTTTATTTCCTCTACTTCCTTTCCTTTCTGTGTTACCCTTGCACTTGGATTGTTTTGTCAGCCCCATAGCACTTACGGACATATCCATAATTTATCTATATTAATGTTTATCTTTTCCCCTCTAGACTGTAAGATCGTTGTGGGCAGGAAATGTGTCTACAGTTTTTTTTATGGCATACTCTGTTATGCAGTACAGTGTTCTGCATGCAGTAAGAGTTCAATAAACATGATTGATGATGATGATGATGCTAAGGATAAAGGTGTTGAAGTGGAAGCAAGACTACTACCAATGTTTTGGGTCCCATGAAATATTTAACAAATCCAAAAACTTGTAAGGTACATTTTGCCTACTTGTCTAATCAATTACATTCTAAACTCTTACAAAGCAGTGACTGTATGACTGGATCTAGTGTACTTTCCCAGGACTTTAGTACAATGTTTTCCACTTAGCAGGAGCTGGATTAAAAACTAATGATGATGAGGATGATGATAATAATGTTGATGGCAAATATAATTATAAAGAGGAAGAAAGTCTTATTAAATTAATCTCATCAACTAGTTCAATTCTCATTTATGTAAACTAATGAACTTTCATCTAGTCCACCCTACCCGTATTTGTTGACTCTTTGAACATATTTCCCTTTAGGCGATCATTATAGAATAAGTGTATAATAAAGATTAATATTAACAGGAAGAATACTGTGAGGTGATGAGAGGTGTGACAAGGTGAGAATGTGTCAAGTATGCTGGATAAAAATTGCTTCTGCAACCGATTCAAAGTGTAAGGAACCTCTTCATATTTAAAATGGAAATAATGAGCATTCAGGTCTTAATAGCATTATTAATTTGTGTAAATGAGCTAAAGATTACAGTATAAAAGAAGATATATACTTTAAAGGTAATTTTTACTTTATGTGAGGGCATTCCCCTTGGGGAAAAAAACTGATTTAAATATGCTGTTATTTCTTCTCAACACAAGACAGTTTAAAGACAAGGATTTTTATTGTCTAGATTTTGCACATGAATAAAATTTGCATTCTTTCTACCTGAATGGTGTTTAGATGATTTTTGATATATCTGTGAAAAAGAAATCTCTTCAGGCATGTTTCAGAGAAAATTAATTTTCTATTATACAAATCCAGGTTAACTACAGGTCTAAGTTCAGCTCTGGGCTTCAAAACTAAAGAAGGATGTGTAGAATCTGGAGAAGAGAAAGAGGAGAGCTATAATAATGATCAAAAGGAATGGAAATAGGAAAGGCAAAGGAATCAGGATTATTTAGCCTTGTGAAGAGAAGTTTACTGGATGATTAATAGTTTTCAAATCTAAAGTTATTCTACAGAGAGTGACTTATTGTCCATCTCTACTGGTGACAGAATGGGTGAAAATGAACTGAAATTACAATATGAAAGATTTTGGTTATGTCTAAGCAATTTTTTTCTTCAAATAAAAGGCCCTGGAACTTTCAATTTATTACTGAATCAGGCTGTGAGACTGGTGTGGAGTGTGGGGGTGAAAGGCATAATTCCTAAATATATAATTCTATTTATTTACATTGATGCTATTGATGCCTGTCTACTTGTTTTGCTTTTTGTCTGTCTCCCCCCTTTTAGATTGTGAGCCCATTTTGGGGTAGGGATTATCTCTATCTATTGACAAATTTTACTTTCCAAGCACTTAGTACATTGCTCTGCACACAGTAAGTGCTCAATAAATACGATTGAATGAATGAATAAATAATATTAGTCCAGAATACTAGATCTGCTAGATTTGGAATGACTATTATATGGAATCAAGAACAGGCTATAGTTAATAATCCTTCTCTCTTCACTTACATTTGTCTAGGTGCTTAGTTCGCTTAGTTCCTTACTAGCAACAGTTTACAGACCACCCATTTGCCAAATCTATACTCTTATGAAAATTCAAAATGATTGTGTTACTTAAATAAAAGCACTTATATAACTCCTTTATCATTCAAATAAAAAAATAAATAGAACACAAAATATTTTGTAGTATTTTTGGAGTGGCTTCAGTTCTTCTATTTTTATTCTGATTTGCCCATCCAATTGATGAAATGCTATTTTGGATAGATGTTGGGGCTCTGTTTTCAGTATAATGCCAGACTGCCTGGACAAGTCTGGGAACTACTGCAAGGTAGTTCCCCAGTAGAAGAGTTTGGGAAAGGTGAATAGAAAAGGTCAATCTCCCATCACCCTTTCCAGGGGCAGTAAAGTCCCTAAGTGGGGTGGGAATACCTTGGTTTTAGGCTCCAATACTGTACCTTCTGCCTAGTCTTTGATTTGTCCAAAAGCATTGGATTTGACACAGTATTCAGAGTTTTCCCCATGCAGAAAAGGGACATGAGGAAAAATTTTCTTCTAAAAGATAATTCTTAAAATATGCACCCTCCTCTTCCAGTTTAAGCCTGTATGTTCATCATCATTAATGGAGTACAGATATTCTGTTCAGATATTTTTTGGCACAAACTGGTTGTGGAAAAGTTCAGACCTCTTTTGGAGGTGGAACTGAAGTTAAAAGTATTGAACACATAAAATGAATTCTTCTAGCACCTACAAACCTGAGATTTTCAGTTTCCAGATGCCAAAGTTCTAGATTTGCCAGAGTTTCTGTGAATGAAACCCAATCAGTAATTTTTCCTATTCAGGAAGTGAGCAGATTTCTATTTCTTCTACCTGTCGAGTGACTCAACTTTGCAATAAGGCTAAATATACATCTCCACATGATGATTTGTAAAGATCTTGTCTACCTTTCGTCAGTCAGTCAATCATATTTACTGAGTGCATACTGTGGGCAGAGCACTGTATTAAGCATTTGGGAGACAGCAATACAACAGTAAACAGATACATTCCCTGTCCACAATGAGCTTGCAGTCTAGGGGGGAGACAGGCATGAATATAAATAAATATTAATAAAAACAATAATAATGGTATTTGTTAAGCACTTAGTATGTGCCAAGCACTGTTCTAAGCACTGGGGTATATGCAAGGCAATCAGTTTGGACACAGTCCCTGTCTCACATGGGGCTCACAGTCTCAATCCCCATTTTATAGAGGAGGTAACTGAGGCACAGAGAAGTGAAGTGACTTTCCCAAGGTCACACAGACAAGTGACGGAGCTGAGATTAGAATCCATGATCTCTGACTTCCAAGCCCGTGCTCTTCCCACTAGGCCTAGATATGTACATAAGTGTTGTGGGGCTGGGAGGGAGAAGAATAAGAGGAGCAAATCAAGTGCGACTCAGTAGAGAGTGGAAGAGGAGGAAAGGAGGAAGGCCTCTAGAAAACCTGTATTCTTATAAAAATGTGCATGTTTATGGAAGTTTGTTTTGTGCATTTGAGGTAGTTTGTAGATACTCAAGCCCATATAGAAAATATCTTACTATGGCACTTAGTGTTCTTTCACATTTGCATTATTGTCCATTAATGTCAGTAAGTTTAAAACACTATCACCTCTACCAACTCATTATCATTAACCCGATCCTTATTTTTTGCACTCAGGTATTGCTTTATTTGCTTGTTTATTAATTTACATTTCTTTATGTTCAAACTCAGCACTCACATATGTAAGATGTATCTACTACCAAATGTATGGTACTTTCCCAAGTGCTTAGTACTGTGCTCTGAGTTTCACTGAGTTCTGAGTAAGAACTCAAATACCATAGATTGATTGATATGTCTATTCACTATTTCAGCTCACAATCTAGGGGCCCTCAAGGGGTCATAAATAGATGGGAGAGAAGAGTTACATAGAAAACATATAAATTTCAGATACTAGGATCATTTAAAAAGATTTTAAAAATTAAAAGCAGGGCAGGGTAGATGAATACTATTCAGAAGAGGGCATTCCAGAGGTCACTTAACACTCCAGCCACCACAGCAGCATCTGCAGTATTCCACAGGCTTTTTGCGACCCCCTCTGTTTCTGAAGAGATACTGGGGTCTGTTATCCCACATTGATGGCCAGGATGGGAAAAGCTACTCTTAAGTATCGGGGCAGCTGGCAACCCTCATAGCTCACGTTGACATGGTCATATCCCTGGAATGACTTAAATGTGGTTCATCCTGAAGATTGATATGAGCTAGCATAGCCCTCAGAGCCCTTTCCAGGCCCACAGAGCTATGTATTAAAAATGTAAAAAAGCTATAGTGATTCAGTGATCATTCTTAGACAAGTACAAAGCAATGCTTAACCAGCGCCTTTTCCTACCTATTCAGAATACTTTTGCATAAACATAATTTCCATGAGCAATGATGAATACTGCTGTAGAAAAAAGTTCATCTTTACTACTTACAGGGCCAATGAACCAGAAAATACTTAGTTTCAAGTGCAGTTAAAGAGAAAGTTCTGCAGTAACAATTACTTATTTACTTGACTTGCCCTATAAAATCTATGTTATAATTTTAGTTGCTGCAGGGAAGGCAAGCTAAGTTTTAATTAGATAATAAACATAAACTTAAATGAAATATTTTAATTGGGATGTAATACCTATAGTCTACTGGATATAATTTATTCACATTTATATCATGTGTGAATTTCATATTTGAGCAAATGTTTTAATATGACACATGTCAAAACAAGATTTTGTTGTTCCCCCATACTACACCAATCTGTTCTGACATTAGTGAAACCATTGTTTACATTTTATTATAAATCTAATTTAGGGAAGAAGCCTAATGCACTATGACCTGGATTGTCATAGATCAATTTTAGTCAGCATTTTCATTTATGATCTGAATAAATAGGGCCTTTTATTTGTTAATGTTAAATTATATTGTTTATTCTCAAATTTCTACAGTAAAATACATCCTTTACCGGATGATTAGAATTCCAGCAAAAGCAGTCTCAATCAACTGCTTATAAGCTAGAATTCTAGTCAATCGATCATTGGTATTTACTGAGAAATTTTGCAGTGCAGAGCCCTAACTAGAGAAGCAGCACGGCCTAGGAAAGCAGAATGACCTATTGGATAGAGCTCTAGCCTGGGAGTCCAAAGGACCTGGGTTCTAATACTGGCTCCATTATATGTCTGATGTATGAACATGGGCAAGTTACTTAACTTCTCTGTGCCTCAGTTACCTCATCTGTAAAATGGGGATTAAGACTGTGAGCCTCATGTGGGAAATAGATCTTAAACAACCTAATTAGCTTGATCTGCCCCAGTGCTTTGTACTATGCCTGGAACAAAGTAAGCCCATCACACATACCATTAAAAAAACCCCTAAATTCTTGGAATACAAGCTCTCTTCCCTCGAGGAGATTACACACACAACTGAAGGAGAATTCTGAGTTAAATTGTGGTATAATTCAGATTTTTAATCCTGGAAGTATTCACACTCACCAAGAAGACTCCTGCAAATCTTGGAATTTTCAAAAATCAATAATAATTTCAGAAAGTCTACCAGAATCTCCATGGGGGACAGGGAGGGGAAAGGAAGGGCTCTCTAGACCACCCAAGATACATTTTAGGATGCAGATATCATCATGTTTTGTATGAACCAACATCCAGCAGTCATACCCTTGAGAATAATCCTCTATAGGAAAGAAATTACCTTTGTAGGGTGCTGATTACCTATCATTATTATCTCTTCCACTGCTTATTTCACACTGTGCAAATATAAGAAACATTTTTTTCTTACATTTTCTTAAGTCTATCAGAAAATCTACCCACAGATAAGCAGCAAAGTGTTAATGTAGGTAGTAGAGCACTCCTTTAAGTGACATATTTAGCAATTCCAAAGGCATGCAACTCAAGGTCAAGAGAGTTCAGGGGGCTTGAAGGTAATCAAATGTGGTATTTAAAATAACGAGCCGGGTAAATTAGCTTGGATATTAAATTAAGATAACTGAGATATGTGGAAATCAGGAAAGAAGTCAAAATGAAGATTTTGAAACAAGAAGCAGGATAATTGTTCTGATTGTCAGGTAGTGAGAATCTGACAAAGGTTAAAATCAATGGGAAATGTTCTCCTCCTCTGCCTCCTACCCCCTAACTGTGGGAGTCCCTCAAAGTTCAGTTCTGGGTCCCCTTCTATTCTCCATCTATACCCACTCCTTTGGAGAAATCATTCAGTCCTATGGCTTCAACTACCACCTCTATGAGGATGACACCTAAGGCTTCATCTACAGCCCTGATCTCTCTCCCTCTCTGATGATGATGGCATTTGTTAAGCGCTGACTATGTGCCAAGCACTGTTCTAAGCACTGGGGTAGACAAAAGGTTATCAGGTTGTCCCACATGGGACTCACAGTCTTCATCCCCATTTTCCAGATGAGGGAACTGAGGCCCAGAGAAGTGAAGTGACTTGCCCAAGGTCACACAGCAAATAAGTGGTGGAGTGAGGATTAGAACCTACGTCCTCTGACTCCTATACCCGGCTCTTTCCATTAGACCACACTGCTTCTCTCTGCAGTCTCATATTTCCTCCTGCCTTAAAGACTCTTTTTGGATGTCCTCCAGTCACCTCAAGCTTAACATGTCCAAAACAGAGCTCCTTATCTTCTCACCCAAACCCTCTCTTCCCCCGTATTTCACATCACTGTTAATGGCACCACCATCTTCCCTGTTTCAAAAGCCCTTAATCTTGGCATTGTCTTTGATGCCTCTCTTTCATTCAATCCACATATCCAATCTGTCACCAAAACCCGCTGGTTCAAGCTTCACAACATCACTAAAATCCACTCATTCCTCTCCATCCAAACTGCTACCACTTTAATCCAAACTGCTGCCCTGCCTGGATTTCAGTATCAGCCTCCTTACTGACCTCCCAGCCTCCTGTCTCTCCAGTCCATACTTCACTCTGCTGCCCAGATCATTTTTCTATAAATCATTCAGGACATTTTTCCCTACTCCTCAAGAAATTCCAGTAGTTTCCCATCCACCTCCGCATCAAACGAAAACTCCTCAAGTTGTCTTCAAAGCTCTTAACCACCATGCCCACTCCTACCTCACCTCACAATTCTCCTATCACAACCCAGCCCATACACTTCACTCCTCTGGTGCTAATCTTCTCGCTGTACCTCAGTCTCATCTATCTGGCCAACAACTGCTTGCCCACATCCTCCCTCTGGCCTGGAATGCCCTCCCTCCTCAAATCTGACAGAAAATTATTCTCTTTCTCTTTCCCAACCCCCCACCCCCACCCCCCACCACCCAAAGCCTTGAATTATTAAATTATGCTAAATAATAAATAATTATTTAGCATTATTGAAGGCACATCTCAAGAGGTCTTCCCTGATTAACCCTCCCTTTCCACTTCTCCTACTCCCTCCTGCATCACCCTGACTTGCTCTTTTTATTCATCTCCCCTCCCAATCCCACAGCACTTATGTACATATCTGTAATACATTTATTTATATTAATATCTGTCTCCTCCTCTGGACTGAAAGCTCACTGTGGGCAGGGTATCTACTTATTGCTATATTGTATTCTCCCAAATGTTTAGTATAGTGCCCTGCACACAATAAGTGCTCAATAAAAATGATTGAATAAATAAATGAAAATGCAGCTCTTTGGCAAAGTCTGAAATAAATAGCTAAGACCAAAAGTGGAAGTCTGAAGGCTGTTTAAGCAAACACTACAATAATAGAGGCCCAGGTATAACATGGGTGTCAGAATTAAAATAACACATAATAAATAATAAGGACCTGAGTTCTTCTCCTGTTTCCACCACTTTGCTGTGTGACTTTGGTCAAGTCACTTAACTTCTCTGGACCTCATCTGTAAAATGGAGATTGACTGTGACCCCCATGTGGACAGGGACTATGTCCAACTTCATTTGTTTGAATCCAACCTAGGACTTAGAGCACAATGCCTGGCACATAGTAAGTGCTTAACAAATATCACAATTATTATTATTAGGTAATGTGAGGAAAAGTCATCCTCAAACACTGGAAAAATTTCACTAATGGAGATGAGGGAAATCCACAAGTTGTCATGTGGTTAGGCACAAATAAAAAATTAGACAAGCTAAAAAAGGAGCTTGATGACAACTTTCAAGAGCTCCCAAAGGTAACAGCAAGGTGTTTTTTTTCTATTACATCAAAAGCAAGAATCTGGTGAAATAATCAGTGGGGTCATTTGACTGTGATGTGAAAAGTAGTTCCAGGCATGGTAAAGGGGCAGGGTTAGGGTTAGGGGCATAGCCAGAGGGCTCAAAGTGAGGTCTTTGGTTTGTCTTTATTGTCTTTATTGGTATTTTTATTTATAGCATCCAACTCCCCCCAAGAGTTCCAGTGAATTCAAAGGGGACTCCCCATGGGAGAATGTTACTTTAAAATTTATAGTCTTCTAAATGGATTCTTCAAAGATGACATATTATATTATTCTAAAATATTTTCGCTCCAAAACTGTCTCGCTTTTATATCATCACTGAACAGAGCCAGTCCACTTACTTCACCTTATTCATCTTTAAAGACATGCCAGAATTTGGATTGAAGAAAATGAAGTAGGTCTGACAAAAGATCACAATCAGGAGACATTTCTACCTGGGTGAACCTGAATGTTCCTTAATGATAGTCATAGAAATTTTGCAAGCTAATTCCAAGTAATAAAGTTATTGTATTATTTTTGAACAGCCACCATTTTCAGCAAAATACTTTAACCATGGACTTCAGGATTTAGAATCTTTTTTTAAATTCTAGTTTTAGAATCTATTTTTTAATTCAAGTCGGCTTAAAAATCTGCCATTTTGCAACATAATCTTTTCATTTATTCATTCAATTGTATTTATTAAGCACTTACTGTGTGAAAAGCACTGTACTAATTCTGGGGGTGTACAACATAACAAACAGGCACATTTTGAAAATCTGCCTTTGGAAATTCTCATTACAAAGGCAATAGCTCACTAGCTTTGTATAGTTGAAATAGAATGTTTTAATTCTGCTTTACAGCTCAAGAAAAATGGCACAAATCATTCAGAAGATCAAAAAAGGAGTTTTCACTACTGTCATGTGACAAATGGTATCCATTAAAATTACAATTCAAGGGCCTACAGTGATCTGAGATTTTATTAGTGACTCTGGAAAGGAAGAAAAAAATAATTAAGGGAGGTTAATGAAAAGCCCAGGTTAACGTTAAGGTGAGCCAGGGAAATGAGCACACAACAATACAGACTAAATGGAAGAAAACTGAACACAGTTAGAAATTCAGTGTAAAACCAGTAACAGTATTGCTACAAGTACAAAAGAAGAACTAAACAAAAAAGAGCTTCATCTTGGGATATTGAAAACTAATCCATGTTAGGTTTGCAAAGGAGAGTAGGTATAAGGCAAAGCATGGCTGAAGCAAATGAATAGATAGTAATAGTGGAATATTAAATATAATTTGGCAAATAATCAGTGTTGGTGCTAATGATTGGGGATAATATATACAGAGCTATAATGTCACAAACCGGTAGATAGGTACACAGTTGTTCATGATTATGCCTCTGTGAAATCAACCTGGAAATATTCCCTTTGGATACATTATTATGAAAGAGAGGAACTGTAATACAAAAAGGACAAACAGGAAATATTAAGAAAAAAAGAAAGCTTGTTTGATGAGGCAGCAATAGAAGAATTAAACTATTAATATTGAAAATGAAAATACCAAAGAGGAAAGAACTGTTTTTAACTGGAAAAAAATGTTATCAGCAAATATGGATCCCTTTAGCCAAGTGTTGTGTGGGGGATAGTTAAGACATGTAAAAATGTGTGTGTATGCATTTGTTAAAATTCAAAAGAGTAATGTGTATTAGTTTTTGAATTGATATGTTATTCCATGGAAATTATCTGTATTTGCTTCATATGCACTTATGCCCCCAGAAAGTTTTTGTAAAATCTGTGAAAGGCCAGGGAACCTTTTAAGACTCCGGTAACCAATACTTAAAAGTCTTTTCTTCTTTAAACAAGAAGGGTTTTTTTCCAAGTGTAAGTGAATTTTAAACTGCAGAAGGTGAAATTTAGTCCTAAAGTCCTGACAAATCAATTCTGAATGAGTCTCAACCTTGGCAGAAATGAGATGGTGCACCCCAATGACAACCACTATCACTGGTCTAGGACAGGTGGGAGCAAAGCAATCCTAGAAATAAAAACGTGACCCCTGTTTTGATCATAGAGATAGTCCAAAATAGGGAAAACTATAAAATTATTCTAACTAGTATTAATAGCATTTAGAGAGCACCCATTTGGTAGAATACCCTGTAACTGGAAAGTACAAAACCAGGAAATGATACTTTTCCTGGCCACAAGAAGTTCAGAGTCTAGTAGAAGAACCTACATTCTACCTCCTTGGATTCCCTCCTTCAACTAAACCAGAAGATTATGGACTTGAGATAGGGCTGCATATTTGTCAGCTTCCCAGTCCGGTGGAGTGTTAGGGCAAATATCATTAAGTGCTCAATAAATACAATTGAATGAATGAATGAATGAATACCTGCCTAGGTAATTGTCCAGGAAAATCTCAGCCTGGGAAGGAATGCTTATTTGTTTTTTTGAAGAACCCTGGCCTGCAAGAGAGTTATAGTGATGGCCCATTCCAACTATTTGCTCATATTACCTCAGTGAGTCATGGGTGTTTTTTCTCCTCCCTTTACTCTTCTTTCCCATTTTCTCCTGGTAGTTGTTAAGGACTTACTATTTGTAGACTGCTGTGCTAAGCACTGGGCTAGGTACAAGGTAAGTACATTGATTCAACCATATTTATTGAGCACTTACCGTGTGCAGAGCACTATGCTAAGTGCTTGGAAAGTACAATTCATCGTTCCTGTCTCACATGGTGTTCACATTCTAAATGGAATAGAGAACAGGTTTTGAATCTCCATTTAATAATAATAATGTTGGTATTTGTTAAGCGCTTACTATGTGCAGAGCACTGTTCTAAGCACTGGGGGAGACACAGGGGAATCAGGTTGTCCCACGTGGGGCTCACAGTCTTAATCCCCATTTTACAGATGAGGGAACTGAGGCACAGAGAAGTTAAGTGACTTGCCCACAGTCACATGAGGAAACTGAGAAGATAAGTGACTTGCCCAAAATGACACAGCAGGCAAGTAACAGAGCCTAGATGAGAACCCAGATCTTCAGACTCCCAAGCTCTCTCATGCTTTGGTCATTATGCCTTGCTACTTCTCCAAGTCTCAACTAAGTCAGATGTGAATCACAATCCTTACGGCATACTGACAACCTCCACAAACCTGCCAAGTTGTGATTGGGAGTTGGAGGAGGAAGGTGGAAGTTGTTTTCTTGTGCCCACCTTCCTTTGAGCTTAAGCGTCTGTCAGTCCCAGGGGCCAGTTCAGATCAGAAAACCTGGATGAGGGTGGGGCAAAGGGATATGATAAGAATGGGATTTGTTTTACTCTGCTAACAAATTAAGAATTGAGAATATGGCAGAAGTGGGGAGGAGGATGAGAGAATTGTGCTTAAATTACACAACTTTCTTCCTCAATCGATCAATGGTATTTATTGAGCACTTACTGTGTGCAGAGCACTGTACTATGTTCTTGGAAGGGTACATCTTGGAGATTACTGAGAAGCTGGAAATTTAAGGACCGGATATTTTGCAATGTATTTTGCCTATGCAAATTTTAAGAAATGTATTTAAAGTGAATGCTAGGTGGCAATTTATGTAAGAATAGTTGAAATTTCTAGTAAATTATTTCATTTTGTGAAAATCTTTACTGTCAACATTAATCAATGGTATTTACTGAGCACTTACTGGGTGCAGAGCACTGTACTAAGTGTTTGGGAGAGTACAGTATAACAGAATTGGTATATACGTACCCTGCTCAAAAGGAGTTAGAGCAGAACCACCAACTCAGCTGCTCCCATACCTGGCATGTGTGGGAGCCCACAAATAGCATTTGTGGTATCTGGCACAGTAACTTAACTTACCCCTACCATAACACTTTCTTCCTCACAATTAGCCCACCTGAGACTGCTATCAGTGATGGTGCTGCATTTTGTGGCATAGGGCAGTTCTTAGCACCTGAATGTGTCAAGGGCTTTTGAATGAATGAAGGAAAGGTTCCAATCCCTGAATTAGAAGATTCATTCATTCATTCAATGGCTCATTCATTCATTCAATAGTATTTATTGAGCGCTTACTATGTGCAGAGCACTGTACTAAGCACTTGGAATGTACAATTTGGCAACAGAGACAATCCCTGCCCAAT
The DNA here is from genome assembly GCF_004115215.2 of Ornithorhynchus anatinus. Taxonomy (NCBI): domain Eukaryota; kingdom Metazoa; phylum Chordata; class Mammalia; order Monotremata; family Ornithorhynchidae; genus Ornithorhynchus; species Ornithorhynchus anatinus. The sequence continues at coordinate 117,916,587 of NC_041729.1, forward strand.
GATGGGCTCACAGTCTAAATGGGGGAGACAGACAGCAAAGCAAAACAGAACAAAATGAAAACAAGACAACATCATCAAGACAAATAGAATCAAGATATACACCTCATTAACAAAATAATTAGGGTAATAAATAATATATACAAATGCACATAGTGCTGAGGGGAGGGGAAGGTGGAAGAGCAGAGGGTGGGGGAAGAGAAGGGGGAACAGAGGGAAAGGGGGGGGTCAGTCTGGGAAGGCCTCCTGGAGGAGGTGAGCTCTCAATAGGGCTTTGAAGAGGGGAAGAGAGTTAGTTTGGCAGAGGTGAGGAGGGAGGGCATTCCAGGACAGTGGTAGGATGTGGCCCAGGGGTCAACGGTGGGATAGGCATGAACAGGGTACCATGAGGAGGTGAGCAGCAGAGGAGCAGAGTGTACGGGGTGGGCATAGAAAAAGAGAAGGGAGGTGAGGTAGGAGGGGGCAAAGTGATGAAGAGCTTTGAAGCCAAGAGTGAGGAGTTTTTGTTTCGTGTGAAGGTTGATAGGCAACTACTGGAGGTTTTTGAGGAACGGAGTGACATGCCCAGAGTGTTTCTGTAGAAAGATGATCTGGGCAGCGGAATGAAGAATAGACTGGAGTGGGGAGAGGCAGGAGGGAGATCAGAGAGGAGGCTGAAACAATAATCCAGTCGGGATATTATGAGAGCTTGTACCAGCACGATAGTTTGGATGGAGAAGAAAGGGCAGATCTTGGTGATATTGTGAAGATAAGACTGGCAGGTATGGTGACGGATTGGATGTGTGTGAATGAGAGAGCTGAGTCAAGGATGACACCAAGGTTGCGGGCCTGTGAGACAGGAAGGATGGTAGTGCCGTCCACAGTGACAGGGAAGTCAGGGAGAGGACAGGGTTTGGGAGGGAAGATAAAGAGCTCAGTTTTAGACATGTTGAGTTACAGGTGGTGGTTACACATCCAGGTGGAAATGTCCTGGAGGCAGGAGGAGATACAAGCCAAGGAGGAGGAGAGAACAAGGGAGGAGATGTAGATTTGGGTGTCATCTGTGTAGAGATGATAGTTGAAGCTGTGGGAGCGAATGAGTTCACCAAGGGAGTGAGTATAGAGAACAGAAGGGAGTCAAGAACTGACCTTTGACGAAGCCCTACAGTTAGTGGATGGGAGGGGGAGGAGGAGCCCACTAAGGAGACCGAGAATGAACAGCCAGAAAGATAAAAAGAGAACCAGGAGAGGATGGAGTCCAATTGTATTTATGTAGTGCTTACTGTGTGCAAAGCACTGCACTATGCGCTTGGGAGAGTACAACAACAATCAGACACATTCCTACCCAAAATGAGCTCCCAGCCTAGAGTATATCAAATATCTCTTTGATAAAACACTAGAGAATCAATATTTGCACTAATTTACAATCAGTCAATTAAAAATATCGAGCACTTATTGTGTTCACATAAAAGCACTGTCCTATGCACTTGGAAGAACGTCGTCTCTCTCGTTCACCCCACACATCCTATCCGTTACCAAGACCTGCCGGTTTCACCTTTACAATATCGCCAAGATAAACCCTTTCCTCTCCACCCAAATGGCTACCTTACTGCTACAGGCTCTTGTTATATCCCGGCTAGACTACTGTATCAGCCTTCTCTCTGATCTCCCTTCCTCCTCTCTCGCCCCGCTCCAGTCTGTTCTTCACTCCGCTGCCCGGCTCATCTTCCTGCAGAAACGATCTGGGCATGTCACTTCCCTCTTAAACACCTCCAGTGGTTGCCTATCAACCTCCGCTCCAAACAAAAACTCCTCACTCTAGGCTACAAGGTTCTCCATTATCTTGCCCCTTCCTACCTCTCCTCCCTTCTCTCTTTCTACTGCCCACCCCGCATGCTCCGCTCCTCTGCCGCCCACCCCCTCACCATCCCTTGGTCTCACCTATCCCACCGACGACCCCTGGGCCACGTCCTCCTGCGTCCTGGAATGCCCTCCCTCTTCACCTCAGACAATCTAATTCTCTTCCCCTCTTCAAATCCCTACTTCAAACTCACCTCCTCCAAGAGGCCTTCCCAGACTGAACTCCCCCCTTTTTCCCTCTGCTCCCTCTATCCCCCCTTCACCTCTCCACAGCTAAACCCTCTTCTCCCCCCTTTCCCTCTCCTCCTCCCCCTCTCCCGTCCCACCCCCTCAGCACTGTACTTGTCTGCTCGACTGTATATATCTTTATCATCCTATTTATTTTGTTTATTTTGTTTAATGAGATGTACATCACCCTGATTCTATTTAGTTACCATTGTTTTTATGAGATGTTCTTCCCCTTGACTCTATTTATTGCCATTGTTCTTGTCTGCCTGTCTCCCCCGATTAGACTGTAAGCCCGTCAAATGGCAGGGACTGTCTCTATCTGTTGCCGACTTGTACATTCCAAGCGCTTAGTACAATGCTCTGCACATAGTAAGTGCTCAATAAATGCTATTGAATGAATGAAAGAACTCAATATAGCAGACACAAAACACTTTTTATACGTCACCCGGGGTTCCCAACTCACAATTTAAATTGAGTGATCAAAGAGTAAGGGAAATGTAAAGCAGGACCACTTTAAGCAAGGGATTTCATAATGGATGAAATAGGAAGGACAATTATTTTTCCTAGACTTCTCAGAAAGCCTCCTCAGGTCATTTTGGTTTTGATCTGTAACTGTGGGACAGGCCCAAAGGTATTGACACTGAATGGGAACCTGGAAACATCTGCTATCATCAAAGGATAAATCTGGAAATTACAGTCAGAAAGGAGTATAGAATGCAACATGAGGAAAGCTATATGAAATTGGAAATAGTAAGATAATATAAAATAGACCATAAAGATGCATTTGCAGCATAGGCATTTTAAAATCCTTTAAAAATGCTATAGCATACATTATGTAAAATAATTACTGTGAACCATTGCCAGAATCCAATGTTGTAACAACTTTGTATAAATATTATCATTATCATTTTCTAGTTGCCCCCTTTTTTCAAATTAATTTTTTCAATAGAAAAATATCAAAGCAGGTGATTTAGTTAAATAGATAAAACACAGATTGCTGAAGATGTGGAACAGGTGTCAGAAAACAGAGAATGTGTGCAAATGATAATCAGCTGTTATGGATTTTTAGGACTGATTTCTGAAGGTTACAAAGATATGAATAAGCATAACATTTAAGTGTCATTTTTTAAATATATCACAATCAAAACAAACTTTCTTCAGGTAGACTAATAATGAGTTCCAAAAGTGATTTCACTTTTACTTAGACCTGAAATAAACACATAATTCAGATATTTGATGAAAGTGATTTGAGATGGTGTATTCAGCTTTGTATTGGGAGTTTGGTTTCTAGATCCATATTCTGACGAGTTACAAAGTCAATATTTATTTTAAATATTTGATGAGTTTGTACTGCTTTCCTCAGAAGAAATTTCAACCAATGGTCTGGAACAAAATTCTAATGAAGCAAATGGGAATCTTCATTCAACTACAGGAAAAGTATACTTGGTTTTGTATTTAACTTTTTGAAATCATATCACAATGAGCAGAAAGGTACTGGTAATGAATAATATCTTGGCACAGGCCTGGGTGTCAGAGGACTTGGGTTCTAAGTGTCAGCTCTGCCACTTGTCTGTTATTCATTCAATAGTATTTATTGAGTGCTTACTATGTGCAGAGCACTGTACTAAGTACTTAGAATGTGACTTAGGGGAAGTAACTCATCTTCTCTGCAATTCAGTTTCCTCATCTGTACAATGAGTATGAAACCCTATTTCCTTACAGGGCAAGTACTCTGTCTGGCCTAATGATTTACTATCTACCCCAGGGCTTACCACAGTGTTTGGCACATAGTAAGCATTTAACAAATACTGTTATTATCATAACATTTTTTCAGTACAGTATTGTCCTTTCATTCAGATTCTTTTATTATGCTTCCAGTTGTTTTTTTTTTTTTAAAGTTGTGCTATTTCAATGGAGATAATGCTTCACTGCTCCACTGAATGTACTATTATCTGCCTTCCCACAAGAAAGTTTCCTTTCCTCAGAATGTTAGTTAATTTTCCATTCTTTCTAGTAGATTTTTATTTTTCAATAGACTTTGATATATGATCCATAAAGTACAGAATTCAAAAGCACCAATTCTACTTTAAGGATCATACTGCATATTTATGTAGTATGGTAATGTGGCTTTGATTTTATTCAGTGTGCCTTTTGAGCTATCTTAGCCACAACATTTCTTAAAATTTATTTTTGGAAATATAGTATTGGTGTGGAGAAGCACTGTGGTAGTGTGTGAAACTGATCCTGAAAGTGTAAAATATTTCAAGTGTGTTTAAAATAAAAAGGAGAGACATATGGGATAAATTAGTTTTCTATATCATTTTGTGAGCAGGAAAGCATAGGAGGTTTCTCTTGAATAGCTTCCTGCCAAAGCCAACCATACCAAGAAAAACTTGATTTGTAAAATGGATCTGGGTTTTTTTCATTTGTCTTGACTTGGAGGAAAGAACAGCAGACACTGGGAAAATGGAATTTTCTATAGGTAGTTGGTTATTACTCTTGAAAAGCAGAAAGAAATAACACCAACCAATATAAACAGGGTGTCCCATTTAATTTATTTTTTGTAAGTTTGTGAGTACAGCATACACAATACATTTGTATATGCATTTTGTACTCAAGTATTAAGTCAAGAAATTACAACTATAATTGTTTCCCACATCAGAGAGTTTTTGTAGGTACCTTCTGTAGTGGGAAATGAATTATTTGCATAGTTCACACTGTCATGCCTATTGGGTAGATTTTTTTTTTCCCTCAACAGATTTCAGCCATTGGAAAATCCAAAAATGAGTTCATTTGATAAACATTCACCAGATTACTTGGGATATGTTGTTCTCAGTGAATTTAGGGCAGGTAAGTAAACACTTATTCTCCAAATCCTTCTTTGATCAAATGCACCAAGCAGGGTTGGAGACACGTGTACTTTCATAGACATTTATAAGTAATTCCTTTTGTTGTGATAACATTCTGTCTGCTTGGGCGTTAACTGATGCTGCTGACCAAGTGAGTTTATTTTGTTTAAACAGCTGCACACCTGTTAATCCACATATATACACTTACTCCACGACAGCTGGATCCATTATTTTAGATCATTTTTTAGAAAATGGAGTCTACAATTTTCAATCAACAATAAAACATTTAATTTTTGGTAATTTTATGACATCTGTAGCAGCAATAAAACATACGCTAACTTTATAATAAAACCTGAGTAATGCTAAATCTGTCACCTTTTTTATGCCTTGGGAAGCAGTGCAAAGTTATTACCTAGGGAACAGTTGTTGCTGTCTCCTGTACAGATCCATATCATTCTCAAATTTGCATTCTGATGGAGTAGCAAAAAATGTTTCTTAATCCCATGAAGTGTGTTAATTATACTAAACTCTGTAAAATCATGGGTGAGAAAGCCAATAGGAATTCTACAATTGCATTTTGGTACTCGAGCATATCATGTCAGATTAATGTCTTTGTCGCTCACATGATAACCTTAAAATTGTTTTTCTCCTTAAGTGATATTCCCTAAATCTCACTGATGCCAAAATTCTACCACCAAGCTAAATAGCAGATGCAGTTTGCATTGTTTACACAAATAATGTTAGTACTTTTATGGAAACAGATCAGAATTGAATTTAATTAGCAAATGCTTCTTGTTACTTTCCTTAATTATGTTAGAGCACCACATCTTTGCTTTTGCATGGAAACCAGGCAATTACATCTCTAGAAGACATTCTGCCTTATTCTCCCACCATATGTGGAGGGAACAGGTTGTCATTCATAACATAATGAGTTCCTGTACTTTTCGATATGTCTAAATGACTAGGGATAGAGTAAAAAGGGGGAGAAGGAGGAAAGCACCCCTCTCCTCAGCTGGATCTAAAGGGAAAAGGAAGATCCAGAATGGTTCCTTTTTCACTGCCTCTGGAAAGATTCTTATCCTTGAGAGGGGAATGGAAATATGGATTTCTTACGTTATTAGACTCACAAAAAAAATCAAAGAACCAAAGACACTAACTGCTGTTTCTGCTCTTTTCTACTTTGTCTCATGGAGCTTTCATCTTCAAAGCCTTATTAAAATCACATCTCTTCCAAGAGTCCTGCCCCAAATAAATCCTCATTTTACCTTCTCCCTCTCCTTTCTGTGTCACTATTACACTTGGATTTGGGCCCTTTATTCACTCCACTTCATCCCCACAGCACTTATGAACATATCTGTGATTTATTCATTTATATTAATGTTCATCTCTCTCTCTAAACTGTAAGTTCATTGCTGTCAGGGAGCATGTCTACCAACTCCTTCACTGCACTCTCAAGCACTTAATACAGTATACTGCACACAGGAGTGATCAATAAATACCTTTGATTGACTTCTAAAGCAACTGTTCTGAGTCTATAATTGAAGATTATCCCAAAGATATGATCTAGTAAGTTGTCTCTGGAGTAACCCATCACAAGATTTCTTAACAACAGTGAGTGAAGTATTATAGATACAGACTACTCAATTGTATTCTTTGGTTTCCAAGAGAATTTCCTATCCTCAGAAATCATTAACTCACCTTATCAAATAACCACTAGGACCATCTACGAAGGAACAGAAAAAACATTTTAGAGCAGAATTTGAAAAGACATGGGCTAACACTAAGCAGTTGGAAGACAGCAATGGAAAAGAGAAGTCAGAAATAGGATGATAACATGAAGGAGAAACCAAGATGAGAGACACACTGGGTAATAAGGCAGTAGTAATCTATATAGACACATAACGTTGAATCGACTATCAGTCCTGTACTGGTCTTAGCCTTTGCACAGAAGGATAAAATCTCACCATCAGCAATGTCATATTCAAACTTGAATGTTAGATATTGTGACTCAATTTATTGGAAATCCATTTCAGATATCACACACTTTTAAAAGACACACCCAATCTTTCTTGCTGAAAAATAGTCTGGAGTAGTTTACTGCTCTTAGTTACTGATATTTGGAAGACTGATTTGGTTTGGTAACACAGTGTCCCTGACTCACCAAAGATCTTGATGTTATCTTACTTTTAAGTCCATAAAAAGATTTATTGAAAAAGACGACTATGATTTTTCACTAGAACTAGCACTTTTACTTATCATTTTCTTTACAATGATGTAAACATACAGCACACTTTATCATAGACTCTTGGTGACATATTCGAAAAAGCTACAGTTCTTGTATTTGCTTGTTTAAAATCCAAAATCCAAAAAAATTTGTTTACAAAAAAGAAGAGAGTGGGACAAAGTTTTCAGTACCAATTCTCAAAAATGTATTTACCTAGGTTGTATCAAATTTAGGTTTCTGCATAACTAACCAAAACATACAGTTATGAACTAAATATCCTGTGATTACAGGTTATAGTTACCAGCTTATAATATCAGTTTATCAAGAAACCATGACAAAGAAAGTGAAAAGATGCCTTCACTTTTCCTGTCATAACAACATGAAAGCTTCCTTAGGAAAAATGTCATTTGGGACACTATTTATTTTTTGTTTTTAAGTTATGATCTTTTTGAACAGGCCTCTGAGGACATCAAGGAATAGCCAAATAATGAGTCATCCTGCAACAATTTTGATTTCAATGCTGAAATTTTGAAAGCAATTAATCCACCATTTCTTTTTTTAGCCAAGTTTTTAATAAAATCCTGGTTATTGTTCATCACTTCCTATTAATGTTTAGAAGACAAACAGAAGAAGCTTTTAACTTTTTATAAATACTTCTTTCAAATACCTCAATGGGATGAGAATTGTGCATTAATGCAGTTTGAGTGTCTCCCAAATGTACAACACTGTACAACATATTTGAGAGAATCTTAAGAGATATTTCTCTGCACTTTAAGACCTGAAAATCTAATACAAAATCAAAACAATCCATCAGGTGGCCTAAAAGACAGTGCACAGGCAGGGGAGTCAGTGATTTAGGTTCTAATCCTCTGCCACTTGACTGCTGTGACCTTGGGCAAATCACTTAACTTTCCTGTGCTTCAGTTTCTTCATCTGTAAAATGGGGAGTCAGTATCTGTTATCCTTCCCTCTTAAATTAGGATCCCCATGTTGGACAGGGACTGTATCAGACTTGATTATCTTATATTTGCACATGAGGAAACTGAGGCTCAGATAAGTAAAGTGACATAAGCAGTGTTGTGTAGTGGATAGAGCACTGACCTCAGAGTCACAGTAAACTGGGTTCTAATCCCAGCTCCGCCCACTTGTCTGCTGTGTGACTTTGGGCAAGTTAGTTCACTTCCCTATGCCTCAGTTACTTTGTATGCAAAATGGGGATTAAGACTATGAGTCCATGTCGGGTTGGGACGGTGTCCAACCTGATTAGCTTGTATCTATCCAAGTTCTTAGTACAGTACCTGGCACATAGTAAGTGCTTGACAAATATTATTTAAAAAAAAAAAAAGACTTGTCCAAGGTTACACAGCAGGCAACTGATAGAACAGGGGCACTCTTTCTAATACATCACACTGTTTCTCATCTGGCCTGGAACAACTCTAGGGAAAGGGGTCAAGATCTGGATAGGTTTTGTATTCCTTCTCAGTTCCTAGGAAGAGTCCCATGCATTTATTGAGATTGGCAGAGAAATATGATAATTTTAATAACACCACTTTCCACAGGTCAGGGTAGTGAAAGCAAAATTCCTGATTTGCTCTACAATGGTGCTGGCTCCCATCAAGGCTTCAAGACAATGATAATAATAATGCTAGTACTTACATAGCACTAACTGTAATAATAATAATAATAACGTTGGTATTTGCTAAGCGCTTACTATGTGCCGAGCACTGTTCTAAGCGCTGGGGTAGACACGGGGGGGGGGGGGGGAAGTGCTGTCCCATTTGGGTTTCACAATCTGTCTCATCCCCATTTTATAGACAAGAAACTCTGGCCCAGAGAGGTAAAGTGGCTTGCCCAAAGTCATGCACCAGTCCAGTAGCAGACATGACATACAAGTTCAAGTCTCCTGCCTCCCAGTGTCCTGCTCATTTCATTAGGCCATGCTTCCTGCCTTTTTCTAATTTATCAGGACCATTTTCTCACAAACAGCCTAGTGGATCTCTTAAGAAGCATCACTTCTGCCCTCTCTTTCCCAGGAATTCATCTAGTGCTTTCAGTGCCACCATCCCCAAGCAGTGTGGCTCAGTGGAAAGACCCCGGGCTTGGGAACCAGAAGTCATGGGTTCGAATCCCGGTTCTGCCGCTTGTCAGCTGTGTGACTGTGGGCGTCACTTAACTTCTCTGGGCCTCAGTTCCCTCATCTGTAAAATGGGGATTAACTGTGAGCCTCACATGGGACAACCTGATTACCCTGTACCTCCCCCAGAGCTTAGAACAGTGCTGTGCACATAGTAAGCAATTAACAAATACCAACATTATTATATCTTTAAACTACATTGCTCCCTACCATCTCTAACTTATTTTAATGCCTGTTTTCCCCACCAGATGAGGGCAGGAATCATGATGACCCATTCTATGACACTGTACTCTCCTAAGTGTTTAGAACAGTGCTCTGCACAGAGGTATTACTCAAAAACAATGATAGGTTGATTGACTTCTCAAAGTGTGAGTGAGGTGCAGCTTCACAGACAATGGCTGGAGAGAAGCAGCGTGACTTAGTGGAAAGAGCACGGACTTGGGAGTCATAGGACGTGGGTTCTAATCCTGAGTCCGCCATTTGTCTGCTCTGCAACCTTGGCAAGTCACTTCACTTCTCTGTGCCTCAGGTACCTCATCTGTAAAATGGGGATTAACACTGTGAGCCCCACGTGGGTCAACCTGATAACCTTGTATCTACCCCAGTGCTTAGAACAGTGCTTAGCACATAGTAAGCCCTTAATAAATACCATTATTATTATTATACAGCCATATCGGCACCAGCACTGGCTCTCTGATGTGAGTGACTCTGCAGATCCTACAGACTCTGAGAATGCTGTGAGAGCTGAAAGGAATAGAAGAAAAGAGTTGGGACACTGGGTGTCCAACTTACCAAGACTTTTGCTTGCCTGGCCAGGGAGAAGAACCTTCTCAAAGCCCCAGATGGCAACCGCAGTCCTCTGGGTCTTTGGCAGATTCCCAAGAAGCTGACCGAGGTACTTAAAGATACAACAATTATTATTATTATGATTATTAATTGCATTTATTAAGCACCTATTATGTGCAGAATATAATACTAAGCACTTTAGAGACTTCTTTGAGTTCCAGTTTTAGTTCTGGTTCTAGAGACTCCTGGCGAAGAGCCTTACAATCTAGCAGTGGATATTATAACTAAAATTTTTTTTAGATAAAAAGTAAAAATGGATATTTAGTTGAGGGATTAATAGGCTTTGGACAAAAGTGTTACAGGTTATTACAAATACAGAAGTGCTTGGTTAGCCAAAGTGTGAGGTAGGTAATTGGAGATATTAATCTGGGAAATGGAGCAATTAATCAGGGAGAGAAGACCTCCTGAAACGGATGTGATTGAAGATGGGGAGAGCTGGGGTCTGTCATATTTGAAGGCGGAGGAAATTCCAGGGTGGAGACAGCAACATGTGGTGACAGTGATTGTTGCCAAATTGTACATTCCAAGTGCTTAGTACAGTGCTCTGCACATAGTAAGCGCTCAATAAATACTACTGAATGAATGAATGGAGAGTTGATAGCAAAGCTAGACATTATTGAGCAATTACCTTTAGTTTTTAAGACAAGTTTCTCTTTCTAAGCCTAGAGTGTTTACAGTACTGATCCCAAGGGCTGAGTATAGTTTTCTGCACGCAGAAGATAATAAATACCATTGATTGATTGATTTGTATATAGGACCTTTTGTAAATGTCAAGATACAGTAGTAGTAGTGGTAGTCCTCTAATGTTAACCTTTTCAATGTACCTCAACCTCATTTATCTTGCCTCCATCCTCTCACCCATATCCTGCCTCTGGCCTGGAACTCCCTCCTTTCTCATATCTGACAGACAATTACTATTCCTGCCTTCAAAGCCTTATTTAAGGCACATCTCCTCCAAGAAGCTTTCCCTGACTAAGCCCTCCTCCCTCTTCTCCCACTCCCTTCCGCTACCTGACTTGTTCCCTTTATTCATTCCTCCTCCCAGCCCCTCACCAATTATGTACATATCTGTAACTCACTTATATTAATGTCTGTCTCTGCCTCTAGTCTGTTGTGGTCAGGAAATGGGTCTGTGTATTGTTATATTGTACTCTCCCAAATGTTTAGTACAGTGCTCTGCACACCATAAGCATTCAGTAAATACGATTGACTAACCAGTAGTAGTCGTAGTAGTAATGAGCAAGAAGCACTGAGGAAATGTTGTGAAATGTTTTAAGGACATGGTAAAACAAAATCCCAACAGAAAATTATGAATAAATGTCCAAGGATTAGCCAGTATAAAACACTGCTATCAAGAAAGGAGATGTCCTCTTCGAGCAAAAAGTCTTCTAAGGAAAAAGAGACAAAAAGGCCAATATTGCCAAGTACTACAAATATTAATAGTGTGACAGGAGACAAAGTAAGAGTTTAGAACAGTCCCACTAGATTATAAATTCCTTGAGGACAGCAGTCATCCCTACCAACTCTATTATATTGTACTCTCCTAAACTATGAAAACAGTGGTATGCACACAGTAGGTGCTCAATTGATTGATATTAGAATTTAGCGGGATCATTGGACCACAATTTTATAGATCCCTAACCTTATTGATATTTCAAAAGGGAGAGGGGATGGTCCAACTGTGATAATGTATTCAGACCCCATGGAGCCTGAAAATACCTTGGATAGACCCATGACCTAAAATTCATTCTCATATTCTCCTTTATGTTTCAAAGATCATAAATTCTTCATTTCTAATATCTGTTGGTTTGTTTGCTCTGCGTATATGAAGTAGTCCTGATTCACAACATTCTTTTTTTTAAAAAAACAAAAAAAAAGCTATTTGTAAAGAGTTTATCATGCACCAGGCACATGGAGTAGATACAGGCTAATCAGATTGAACTCAATCCTCGTCCCATATGGGGCTCAGTCTTAATCCCCATTTTACAGATTGAGGTAACTGAGGGACAGAGAAGTGAAGTGACTTAACCAAAGTCACACTGCAAATTCCTTTTCATAATAATCAAAAGTCCCTTTCTGATTCTTGAATCTGTCCTTGCTTAATATCCCACAAATATAGCTGTTCTCTCATATTTTTGCAGTACATGATTCATTAATTCCAAATAGAAAACTTAATTTTAGAAGTTTCTGTCCTTAGTGTGTCTGTTTGCTCACATACGTAAAGATTTGGAAAGCAAACAGCTAGTATGACCTTTCTGCAGATCATTTTTAAAAATTGCATTTTAATATATTCCATCAGCTTCCTGAACATTCTATGTCTATTGCCAAACTCGATGACTAATACTCTTTGAAGAGAGTGTAACCCTGGAATGAACTCTAAAAATCTGTTTTGTAAAAGCCCTTAGAAAATGCCAGTGACTAAAAGCATTCGTTTGCCACCTCCCTTATCTTCCTTTATTGTGTCAGAATATCAAGATATTCTCTATTAAAAATTAAATAGAGTTCACATTCCATTAAACTACCTATATTTTAAAAAATACAGATTTTTAAAGACAGTAAGTTTATCCATGTTTGGTCTTTGTTGGTGAATGCATACATTCTTCAGCAATTATTTATGTTAACATTTTTAGCATCAGGTCATTCCTTGCAAAGAAATCAATAAAGAAAGGGTTTTCACTTTTAAAGCAAACTAAACCTTTAATCTTGATGGAAAGAAACTGTTCTTCAAGATTTTCAGCTAAGCTCTTTCACTGTACCTGCAAAAAAAAAAAAAAAGATTTGTGAGGTGTTTACACACACTCTGCTGCAACCCAAATTAGGTTCCTTCTGTTCTGAAATTACAGTTCTTCCAGAGGAGCTAATGAACTACTATAACTCTACTTGCTCATCCTGACAACACACCCTAACTCTGCAAACACTACATTAAATCTCTATGTATCCTTGGAGACTGCTATTAGTGAGATAGGGTATGCTTTACCCGCTAGTAGGATTGGAGCAAAAAAAAAAATCTAAATTCCATAACATCCAAACTGAAACAGCTAAAAAGTGTTAGTAATGTCTTCTTTTCCTGAGGGGAATGGAAAAAGTGACAACATCAAAAAAGTGTGATTTTCATTCCAAAAGACCTATCTATACAGTCCGGCCTTTTATCTTTTTCCTCCTCTTTTGTGAAAATGTAATACTGCATTTTTCTGTCCTTAGTTAATCTGTGAAAACAATGCAAGGCATTATGCTACATACAGTTCCTGGTTTTCAACTGTCAATCAATAACCATAGTCAAACATTTCTTAGAAAGTAGTGTTTCCAACTGGCATAATTTTCCAAGATACAAGTAATACTGCACCACTCTACACACCACACTCATGTGATGAGCTGATATATGTGAAAGCTATGATGTGACTTTATATCTTTATTTTGGATCCACAGTTGTCCTCTTCTTTGTAGCAGGATAAGGTTATCTAGCCATCACAGCTTTATTTTAGCCTTATCATTGTCTTAGTTTTAAAAAATTCCATTCAATTTACTCAGCATGGCCTAGTGGAAAGAACATGGGCCTGGAATCAGAGGACATGTGTTCTGATCCCAGCGCTATCGTGTACCTGTTGTGTGATCTTGGGCAAGTCACTTAACTTCTCTATGCTCCAATCTGCAAAAAGGAGATTAAATACCTATTTTTCCCCCTTAGACTGTGAGCTCCACTGTGGGACCTGATTGTTTTATATCTATCCCAGTGTTTAGTACAATGCTTGGCATATAGTAAGCACTTAATTATTGTTATCATTATAATTATAATTAATATTACCCAGAATTTTCTAGGCACATTTTTCTCTTAAAATGAATAAATGAACAGCTCACACACAGCTTTAGTCAGCCACAAGGCAGACTGTTTCTCTCCAAGCTGCCTCCACACAATTTAGTCTATGCATCTCCATCTATTTACGGGCTCTCGTTATATCCCGGCTAGACTACTGTGTCAGCCTTCTCTCTGACCTCCCTTCCTCCTCTCTCGCCCCGCTCCGGTCTATTCTTCACTCCGCTGCCCGGCTCATCTTCCTGCAGAAACGATCTGGGCATGTCACTCCCCTTCTTAAACAACTCCAGTGGTTGCCTATCGACCTCCGCTCCAAACAAAAACTCCTCACTCTAGGCTTCAAGGCTCTCCATCACCTTGCCCCTTCCTACCTCTCCTCCCTTCTCTCTTTCTACCGCCCACCCCGCACGCTCCGCTCCTCTGCCGCCCACCTCCTCGCCGTCCCTCGGTCTCGCCTATCCCGCCGTCGACCCCTGGGTCACGTCCTCCCGCGGTCCTGGAACGCCCTCCCTCCTCACCTCCGCCAAACTGATTCTCTTTCCCTCTTCAAAACCTTACTTAAAAATCACCTCCTCCAAGAGGCCTTCCCAGACTGAGCTCCTCTTCCCCCTCTACTCCCTCTGCCATCCCCCCTTTACCTCTCCGCAGCTAAAGCCTCATTTTCCCCTTTTCCCTCTGCTCCTCCACCTCTCCCTTCCCATCCCCACAGCACTGTACTCGTCCGCTCAACTGTATATATTTTCGTTACCCTATTTATTTTGTTAATGAATTGTACATCGCCTCGATTCTATTTAGTTGCCATTGTTTTTACGAGATGTTCTTCCCCTTGACGCTGTTTAGTGCCATTGTTCTTGTCTGTCCGTCTCCCCCGATTAGACTGTAAGCCCGTCAAACGGCAGGGACTGTCTCTATCTGTTGCCGACTTGTTCATCCCAAGAGCTTAGTACAGTGCTCTGCACATAGTAAGCGCTCAATAAATACTATTGAATGAATGAATGAATCTAGTACCATAAAACTTCCCATCAGACATCCCAATCCATGGTTTATTGAAGAAGAATATTTGTTTTTCCTGTAATCAATACTTTGAATACTTATAAATTATGTGTATCTGTGACTCTAATTGAATGACCAATATCATGCTTTGGGGGCTTTAATATAATGCTTTAGGGGAGAGTTTCCCTCCTCCCCCTACCCCCCAACTACCTCCCAGGGGACCTAGGACTGCACCACCAAAAGAGAACAGTGGTCCCTTTTCCTGGCCTCCACACACAGGACAGCACTAAAGAGATAAGACCCTGAATTGAATATGGGAATGCACCAAGGAGAAAGAACAAATAGGGCTCTACCTATCAACCCAGGTGCTAACAATACATGAACATTAGCAGCTAAAGACAAGTTAGAGCTCAGAAAAAAATAGAAACTACATAGGTGTTTGGGTGGAAGCAAACCAATAAAAAGTAAGAATCTTTTCTAGACTGGATTAGCAATTACTCCTGTCCTTAGGAAATGGAGTAATGTGATGTTTAGAGCTTTGGTGGTCATTATTGTTTTCTTCATTTTATGAGAAGCAGCATAGCCTAGTGGATGGATCATGGGCCTGGGAGTCAGAAGGACCTGGGTTCTAATTCCAGATCTGCCACTTGTCTGCTGTATAATCTTGGGCAAATCACTTAATGACTCCATGCCTCGATTAGATCATCTGTAAAATGGGAATTAAGACTGTGAGCCCCACGTGGAATTGTACTTTTTGAGTGCTTAATTCAGTGCTCTGCACACAGTAAGCGCTCAATAAATACGATTGAATGAATAAATGTGGGACATAGACTGTGCCCAACCTGATTAGCATCTATCTATCCCAGAATTTAGTACAGTGCCTAGTAGATAGTAAGCACTTAACAAATACCATGGAAAAAAAGAAAGAGGGATGATTCTTTAGATATAATGACAGAGAATCTCAGTGTCTGAAATTTTCACTAGATGTAATTTGAACACGATTTGGAACACTACACTTTTGATACAGCTACGGTGTAGTAAATATTTTACTGGCCTGAAGAGTCTTTTAACTTCCTAGAGTACTTCATTTTTAATTAAGGTGTAGCTCAAGTACTTGAAAGAATCTGGCTCCTTTATGAACTGCAGTTCACACACTGCTGGAAATACTATGAGGTGCTAACTCCCAAATGGGTTAAGTGCTCTCTTAGCCCATTGGAGTAAAGACCAAGAAATCAATCTCAAAACAGAAGTGATCTGTAATCAAACAACCAGCCCTTCCCATTACCTCTTTACCTCCAATTCCAAGAAAGCACAGTTGAAGATGGCCAAACGTCGAGTACCACACAGCTAGGAGCTTTCCCTTAGCCTCCTTCCCAAACTGGGACTTCATAGTTGGGAGCTTTAGATGTGGGGCCAGACCAACCCTCTGGGTTGGGCCTAGCCAAGGCGAGAGTTTCCCTCCTCCCCTTACTCCCTAACTGGCTCACAGGGGACCTAGGATTGCACCACCAGAAGAGAACAGTGGTTCCTTTTCCCGGCCTCCACACATGTGGAACTCAGGACAGCACTAAAGAGACAAGACCCTGAATTGAATATGGGAATGCTCCAAAGGGAAAGAACAAACAGGGCTCTACATATCAACCCAGGTGCTAACAATACATGAACATTAGCAGCTAAGGACAAGTTAGAGCTCAGCCATTGACCCTGGACAGATAATAATAATGATAATGATGGTATTTGTTAAATGCTTACTATGTGCCAAGCACTGTTCCAGGCACTGGGGGGAGATACAAGATTATCAGGTTGTCCCAGGAGGGCCTCAGAGTCCTAATCCCCATTTTACAGATAAGGAAACAGGCATAGAGAAGTTAAGTGATTTGCCCAAAGTCACACATAAGTGGCAGAGCTGGGATTAGAACCAACTACCACTGACTCCCAAGCCTGAGCTCTTTCTATTAAGCAATACTGCTTCTCTAGATACTAACAGCTTGTTATCATCTTCCCATTCATTCTGGGGATCCTGCCCAGCGACCCCTCTCAACTGGAAGCTATTGGGTCACTACTCATTAGAGGAACTTGTGTTAATTGCTGAGTGCTCCAGATCAGGTGCTGCAGCTCCAGACTTTCATTCTTATTTGTCTTCTTCCTACCATATCCTTTCAGTCTCCTTCCTCTCACCCCTGCTCCTCTTACCTAGTATTCCTCCTTGCCCCTCTTTTCCCACACTGGCTACCCTCAGCTGACTCCCATCCAAACCATTCCCACGCCTTGCATTGGCCCCACTTCATCTCTATTATCCTTACCCAATGCCACCCTTCATCCTTCGCCCTTCAGGAAGGCAATGTGGGTTAGTGGAAAGAACACAGGCTTGAGAGTCAGAGACTAGTTTCTAATCCCAGCTCTGCCACTTATCATCTGAGTGACTTTGGGCAAGTCACTTAACTTCTCTGTAACCCAGTTACTTCATTGGCAAAATGGGTATTAAGACTGTGAGCCCCACATGGGACAACTTGATTACCTCATATCTACCCCAGCGCTTAGGACAGTGCTTAACACATAGTAAGTGCTTAACGAATACCATCATTATCATCCCTATCTCTCTGCACTGGCACTCTTCAGCTCACTCTTATCCAATCCCTTCAAAGTCTTCACACCATCTTTTCCTGCAACACATTCCAACAGGCTCAGCCAAGTGTGGCCTATTAAACCATCATAGGAAAGCTTCTCTTCATCCTTGACCTGTTCCTGACCCAGTCACTGCTCACCATAACTGAATCCTGACTCTCCCCAGCTGATATGTCAGGGAAGAGCCTGCTGCTCTCAACAAAGAGAGGTTCATCTTACCCATTCCCCAGGACTCACTGGAAAAAGAGGAGGAGTGGACTTTCTCTTTACTCTCCATCATTGCTTTCAAACCATCCCAGCCCTCTCCTTCCTTTCCCTTGAAGCCCATATCATCTTCCTTTACCACCTATTTCAGTTACTAATCATAGACACATCCAGCCTCTAAACACCTTCTGCAACTTTCAGAACCATTTTGATCCTTTTCTCACAGTCCTTCTCTCTTCTGCCATCCCTACATTGATCTTTGGGAACTTCGATTTCTATGTGAATGTCCCTGATGACCCTTCCACAGTACACTACTTCTCATTCCTCAACTCCAGTGACCACCTTCTCCACCCAGCCTCTCTTACTCACCAATTTGAACACACACTTATCATTGTAAAATCTCTAGTAATTGTAATAATAATAATAATAATGATAATAATAATGGCAGGCATTTATTAAGCACTTACTATGTGCAAAGCACTGTTCTAAGCACTGTGGGGGGATACAAGGTCATCAGGTTGTCCCACGTGGGGCTCAAAGTCTTCATCCCCATTTTACAGATAAGGTCACTGAGGCACAGAAAGTTAAGTGACTTGCCCAAAGTCACATAGCCGACAAGTGGCGGAGTCGGGATTAGAACCTGCAACCTCTGACTCCCAAGCCCGGGCTTTTTCCACTTAGCAATCTCTACCCTCATGAACTCTGAAATTACTCTATCCTATCACAACTTCTCACCTCCCTTCAATCTGTCCTGTTCACCCACAGAGATATGTGATCTTTCAACCTCCTCCAATTCTCTAAAGCCATCATGCCTCATTTGGTAACCATACATAAACTACATTCTCTTAAAGTACAAATCGACTCCCTCAATATTTCCCTCAACTCCCTTGCATTTCTGTCCCTCCACCAATGTCATACCAGTAACCTGGATCCCTGGGTTTTCTCCACAGTCAGCTTCCTCTGCCCCCATGGTCAAGCTGCAGAGCTCTGCTGGTGGATATCCAGACAACTAACTGATCTCATCCATCTCAAAATCACTTTTTTAAAATTTCTGACCTGTTTTTCACCTGACATTGGTACTTCTCCATCCTTATTGACTCCTATGTCCATTGTTCCAGACTTTTAATTCCTTCCTCAACTCCCCTGTCCCCAATCTCTTTTCCCTAATGTATTAGTCATGTACTTTATTGATAAAATTGAACCTATCAAGCACTATCTCTGTAAAATCCTCCCCTGTTACTCTTCAGTCCCTGTCTTCCTTCCCACTCTTCTACAGTACTATTTTCCCAACAGTAACTCAAGAGAAGATGCCTCACCTCCTTTTGAAATACATCTTTTCCACCTGCACTTCTAACCCTAATCCTTCACATATTATCAAAACATTTGTCCCTTCCCTTTTTCTCTCTCTTAATAATAATAATGTTGGTATTTGTTAAGTGCTTACTATGTGCAGAGCACTGGCTAAATGCTAGAGTAGATACAGGTAATCAGGTTGTCCCACGTGGGGCTCACAGTCTTCATCCCCATTTTACAGATGAGGTAACTGAGGCCCAGAGAAGTTAAGTGACTTGCCCACAGTCACATAGCTGACAAGTGGTTCTGACATTTTCAACTGTTCACTGACCAATGGCTTCTTGCTCACCTCTTTCAAACACATTCCTATATCCTGTACCTAAAATAGTAATAATAAAAAAAAACCTTGTACACTCGACCCTACAGATTCCTCCAGTTATTGCTCCATCTCCTTCATACAGTTCTTCAAAAATCTTGAATGAGTTGTCTAAACCCATTATCTCCACTTCATCTAATTAACTCACTGACACCCTGCAATCTGGTTTCTACCCCCTTCACTCCATGGAAACTACCCTATCCAAGATGACCAATGACCTTCTCCTTGACAAATCTGTTAGCCTTTTCTCTATTTTAACCCTCCTAGACATTTCAGTGCTTTCAAAACTGTGGACTACTCCCTTCTCCTTGAATCAAGGTCTTATTGACATTGTCTTCTCCAGTTTCTCCTCCTCTCTTTTTATGACAGCTCCTTCTCAGTCTCTTTCCCAGGCTCCCTTTCTGTCTGCCATCATCTAATAGTGGAAGTGCCTCTAGGGTTAGTTCTGGGTTCCTTTCTATTCTTTATTGACATCCACTCCCTTGGAGAACTCATGCATTCCCAAGGCTTTAACTACTATTTCAAAGCAGATGATTTCCCAGTTTATCTATCCAGCCCTGACATCTCCCCTTCTCTGCGATCTCACATTTCCTCCTACCTTCAGTACTGGATGTCCCAGTGACCCCTAAAACTGAACATGTCCAAAACAGAATTCCTCAAATTCCCTCCCATCACTGTAGACAACAATACTATCTCTATTTCTCAAAAGGACTTGCCCTTTAAAGTTTAAGTGACTTTAAAGGGCAAGTCCCGCAAGGTTCAGTTCTGGGTCCCCATCTATTCTTCATCTACACTCACCCCGTTGGAGAACTCATTCACTCCCATGGTTTCAACTACCATCTTTCTGCAGATGATACCCAAATCTATATCTCTTCTCCTGATCTCTCTCCCTTTCTCCAGGCTTGCAACTCCTCCTTCCTTCAAGACACCTCTAGTTAGATGTCCTCCCAATTACTTGGGAGAAGCAGCGTGGCTCAGTGGAAAGAGCACGGGCTTTGGAGTCAGGGCTCATGAGTTCGAATCCCAGCTCTGCCACTTGTCGGCTGTGTGACTGTGGGCAAGTCACTTAACTTCTCTGTGCCTCAGTTCCCTCATCTGTAAAATGGGGATGAAAACTGTGAGCCCCACGTGGGACAACCTGATTCCCCTATGTCTACCCCAGTGCTTAGAACAGTGCTCGGCACATAGTAAGCGCTTAACAAATACCAACATTATTATTATTATTATTATTACTTTAATCTTAACATGTCCAAAGGAGAGCTCCTTATTTTCCCACCCAAATCCTGTCCTATCCCTGACTTCCCATCACTGTAGAGACCATCACCATTCTTCCCATCTTACAACTCTGTGACCCTGGCATTATCTTTGACTCCTCTCTCACATTCAACCCACATATTCAATTCTTCACCAAATCTTGTTGGTCCCACCTTCACAGGATTGCTAAAATCCACTCTTTCCTCTCCATCCAAAATCTGCCCTTTCCTCTCCATCCAAACTGTTAGTGGAACTGAGGAAAAGGGGGGCTTAGTCTGGGTTATCCTCAATGCAGCTCTCTTATTTAACTCACATGTTCAGTTTGTCACCAAAACCCATAAGTTGTACATTCACAGAAACACTGCTAAAATCCACCCTTGTCCTCCAACCAAACAGCTCTATTCTGATCCAGCTACATATCATTTTTTACCTTACTGCATCAACTTTCTTGATGGCTTCCCAGTTTATATAATCACTCATCCTATCCTGCCTATATTACTGCATCAGCCTCCTTACTGACCTCCCAACCTCCTGTCTCTCCCCACTCCATTCCATACTTCACTACGCTTCCCAGGTCATCTTTCTACAAAAATGTTCAGGACAAGTCGCCCCCCTCCAAAAAAAAATCTCCTGTGGTTGTCTATCCAACTCCTTATTAAACAAAAGCTCATCACCATTGGCTTTAAAGCACTCCATTACCTTGCACCCTCCTAACTCACCTCACTTCTTTCCTTCTACAACCCAGCCCACATACTTTGCACTTCCAGTGCTAACCTTCTCAATGTGCGTTGATCTCACCTGTCTCACTGCCGACCCCTGGTCTACATCCCGCCTCTGGCCTGGATCACCCTCCCTCCTCTAATCATTACTCCCCACCCGTTCAAAGCCTTACTGCAGGCACATCTGCTGTGTTGTTCTGACTTTCTCCCTTCTCTCTTCCCTCTCCTCCCAGCCCCAAGCACTTAGGTATATGTCTGTAATTTTATTTATTTGTATTGATGTCTGTTTCCCTCCACCTAAGACTGTGAGCTCATTGTGGGCAGGGAATGTCACTGTTTATTGTTGTTTTGTACTTTTCCAAGTACTTAGTATAGTGCTCTGCACACAGTACGTGCATAATAAATAGGATTTAATGAATGAATGAATAATCTGTGCCTCAGTTACACCATCTTTAAAATAGGGATTAAGACTGTGAACCCCATGTGGGACAGAGATGTGTCCAACCTGATTACTTGTATCTACCCCAATGCTTAGAACAGTGCCGGTCCCACATGGGACTCATAGTCTTAATCCCCATTTTAAAGATGAGGTAACTGAGGCACAGATTATTCATTCATTCATTCAATCATGTATATGAATTAGCCATTATCTATGATCCCCAGGAGGTGGCTATACTAAGGGTAAGTGAGTAGGGAACTGAAAATAGGTATGTTATTATTAAGTGGTGTTGAGTCATTTCAGATTCATAGTGACTCCATGAATATATTTTCTCCAGAATGTCCTGTCCTCTGCCATAATCCACCTTTCTAATGGTTCTTGCATTATCATTATTATTATGGTCTCTTCCATCTAGCAAGATGAACATAAGGAAAGATTAAGCAGTAAAAACACAAATCCAACAGAAAATGCTAGGAAAATGATTGGTTCTGATACCAGCCTGAATTCAGGCCCATTATGAGAAACATATCTCCATGCAGATGATCCAGGGCAAAAGATGCAGATACAGACTTAAATTGTACTCTGTTTAAAAAAAATCCTGAAAATCACCTCCTCCAGGGTGTATCCTCCACTGTTTTCCTCTACAACTGGTTAAACAACCCATCAACAGCCAACCTTAGTATGTGGGTTTATGGAGAAATCCACATTCTCTTGCCTAAACCTCCCCTTGGTTTCATCAGCTACCTTTGCACACATGATTGAGTTTTACCAAGAGCAGTATCATCTTCAAAAATGTCCTGAAAGTGCATCTTAAATTGAAATGTTGCAATTGGAATAAGTTGCAACTAATTTTCTCAGAGGAATGCTGTTATGTATGTACAGTTGGTTCATGATTAAATAATCTAATTTCACCAATATTACCCAAAACTACATGCTCACTAAATTATTGACAATATAGCTATATTAATTTTATTTTTATTGAACCATAGAAGTTCCACAATAGGAAAGGTAGTATGCAAGAGCTGACTTTTACTTCATCAGGTGTAAACTGGATATGTCAATCCTTCCAATGTACTCTGACCTCTCCCATCACCTACACCTCATCCTCCTTCCTAGGCACTATTGTTCCATGTATTCCATCTCTGCTTTCTTTCTTCATCTTTTTTATATCTTTTAACATTAAGTTTGCATTTCCATACCAATATGTGCACCTGCAAATCTAACCCTGACCAGTAATGCCCCAGAATGTATCCTAAAACTTATGCTTCTGAATTCTCCCCATCCATCCTTGTGGCCCTTCACAACCAGGCTGATTCCTTCCCCAGCTTCAGCTTCCCTTTTCCAGGACCACCAAAATCATGGGGATTGGACCAGGCCATCTGAAACAGGGAGAAGATTGTTTTCCCCCTCCCCAATCCTTCCCCTGTCTGGCCCTCTTACAGAGGTAATTAACAAGGTTAAATGGAAGGGATAAACTGATTGTGTGGCTTAAAGCTGATAGCAAGAAGATTCTGTTGGATGTGTAAGTGAATGGACAATGATTGAAGCTTCTTGAGGAGTGGTGAGACATGGACTGAACTTTTTTTAGAAAAATGGTCAGGCAGCATTGTGGAATACTATACTATAGGGAGTAAAAAGAATTAGAGCCATAAATGAGGGTATGTGTGGATTGTGAGGCAGTGTGGCTTAGTGGATAGAGTATAGGCCTGTTAGACAGAAGGACTTGAGGTCTAATCTTATCTCTGCCACTTGTCTGCTCTGTCACCTTGGACAAGTCACCAAACTTCTCTACACCTCAGTTATCTAATCTATGAAATGTGGATTAAAAAATGTGGATTAAAACTGTGAGTATCATGCGGATCAGAGACTGTACCCAACCTGATTAACTTGTATCTACCTCAGTGCTTAAGATACTGTCTGGCCTGAAGTATTTAACAAATACCATAAAAAATGAGTATTGTCTCTAGATTCATATAGACTACATTCATTTTTCCATACTCTTGCTAGTTAAAAATGTATCTTTCCTTTCCTTCCTAATCCATATGTATACAATTTAGATGTGCCTGATTATAGAAAACATAGAACTTTAATTTTATTAAACAATGTGTTGTACATTGCTCTCCAATCGAGTTTTATAAATTCTATTGAATGAATTAAGGAATGGATGATAATGAATCATTTTTTCTTTAAATTTTTATTATTAGATTCATCATTTTTAAAAGTTACAGATTTTTAAATGAAATGATTGTTCTCCTTTTTTATTTCAATACTATCTACTGTGTTTTGAAATAAGCCAGCCACCCAACAGTTAATGCAAAATGCTGAAATGTATCTATAAATGGTGGTTTTTCTTTTTTACCCTTTCCCACTTCCATTCTGCTTTTACTTTAATGTTCTCCCAGAAATGATTTATTTTTGAGGTGGATGTTAAAGATTTTCATATGAAGTGGCATTTTACCACAGTGAATTTTCTTTCTATTTTTAGGGGTGAAATTTTGTCAGAAATTTACTTTTCAGGCAGTACTGCTTCCAATTATCCCACTGACAGTTTTTGCTGCTTCTGATGTGTAGAATGAAATGACCAATATGTCATAACTCACATATCTTCAGATGAGAGTCCCTGAAGAAAATCAAAGGCATATGTGAAAAAATGCTACATTTGACACAGGCTAGAATGCTGTGCCAAAGAGCTGCACCTGATCAATACTGACCCTATTATTTCTGTTACGGGCTCGTACTATCCCGGCTAGACTACTGTGTCAGCCTACTCTCTGATTTCCCTTCCTCCTCTCTCTCCCCACTCCAGTCTATTCTTCACTCTGCTGCCCCGCTCATCTTCCTGCAGAAACACTCTGGGCATGTCACTCCCCTTCTTAAAAACCTCCAATGGTTGCCTATCAACCTCCGCACAAAACAAAAACTTCTCACTCTAGGCTTCAAGGCTCTCCATTACCTTGCCCCCTCCTACCTCTCCTCCCTTATCTCTTTCCACTGCCGCTCCGCTGCCGCCCACCTCCTCACCATCCCCAGTTCTCGCCTATCCCGCCGTTCACCCCTGGGCCACGTCCTCCCACGGTCCTGGAATGCCCTACCTCCTCACCTCTGCCAAACTAATTCTCTTCCCTTCTTCAAAACCCTACTTAAAGCTCACCTCCTCCAAGAGGCCTTCCCAGACTGAGATCCCCTTTTCCCTCTATTCCCTCTACCCCCCCCTTCACCTCTCTGCAGCTAAACCCTCTTTTCCCCTCATTTCCCTCTGCTCCTCCCCTCTTCCTTCCCATCCCCTCAGCACTGTACTCGTCCGCTCAACTGTATATATTTTCATTACCCTATTAATTTTGTTAATGAGATGTACATCACCTTGATTCTATTTATTGCTATTGTTCTTGTCTGTTCATCTCCCCCGATTAGACTGTAAGCCCGTCAAAGGGCAGGGACTGTCTCTATCTGTTACCGATTTGTACATTCCAAGCACTTAGTACAGTGCTCTGCACATAGTAAGCGCTCAATAAATACTATTGAATGAATGAATGATTGTAGCCTCCATCCTTTCCTTAGGGATAACTTTGAAACAGATCAAAAACTGCTCGAAACAGTTAAGGACCCATCCAAAAATGTTTTTTCCATGATTATCAAGTTAACTCCTAGTTTCACAATTTAGTGGAATTGAATTTGGTTTTCTATTGTATCTTCCATACATAGGAAAGTCTTCCTTCTCCCAAGGGACTTAGTGACTCTTTTAGGTATTGGTATTGATAGCCCTGTGAGGTCACTGCTCTGTGCTAGCTCCCTTAGTCCCACTTTTACCTGGGTGATTCATAATGATTGCACTGCAACCAGAAAGGTGAAAAGAAGGTTCCTTTTACATTTGAATGGGTGTCTGAGTGTAGGTATGTGGGGCATAAAGCTGGAAAGCTTGAAGTCCAGCCAGGTTACTTTTTTTCTACCCCAGAGTGTAGTACAGTGTTTGGCACACAGTAGAGTGCTTAACGAATACCACTGTAAAAAAAGGAGAAATTTGGCATAATAAGCCTAATAAATCAATAAATCAGAGAGGCAGCGTGGCTTAGTGGATAAACCATGGACCTGGGAGTCAGAAGGAACTGGATTCTAATCCCAACTCCTCCATTTGTCTACTGTGTGACGTTGGACAAGTCAATTAACTTCTCTGTGCCTCAGTTGCCTCATCTGTAAAATGGGAATTAATACTGTGACCACCATGTGGGACATGGACTGTGTCCAACCCTGTTTAGTTTGAATCTACCCCAGTGTTTAGTATGGTACATGGCACAGAGTAAGCACTTGACAGATTCCACTATTATTATTACTATTGTTATTAATTTATTCAGCACTTACTCTGTGCAGAGAGAGCATTGTATGATGAACTTTGGACAGTTCCATTATTGTGTGACCCGCAACTATAATAACAATAATGTTGGTATTCGTTATGCATTTACTACGTGCCAGGCACTGAACTAAGTTCTGGGGTGGATACAGGGTAATTGGGCTGGACACAGTTCTGTCCTATGTTGGGCTCACATTCTTAATCCCCATTTGACAGATGAGGAAACTGAGGCCCAGAGAAGTGAAGAGATTTGCCCAAGCTCACATAGCAGACAAGTGGCGGAGCCTGAATTAGAGCCCAGGTCCTTTTGACTCCCAGGCCCGGGCTCTCTCCAGTAGGCCACACTGCTTCCCTGCAAACAAGTAAATCCTCAAAAAATTGATTAATATACATACAATTGATTGAGTGATTAGTAGGCATGACCCATACCCCCAGGGAGTTAACAGGGAACACAGATGCTAAAATAAGGTTCAGTCAGGGGAAAGCAACAGTTTTTTACATGGTACAGGAGATATGGTAAGTAGCAAAGTGCTTAGGTGACATGGAAAGGCTGAAGTAGCTGCGAGCATGGGAGAGGGGAGATAGATATATGATAAGATCAATCAGGGAAGACTTTCTAGAGGAGAAGGGATTTCACATGAACCTTCAATATGGGGAAGCAGTCATCTGCCAGATGTGAAAGGGGAGAGAGTTTTAAGAAGCCAGTGGTTAGAGAGTTGAGAACTAGGCACAATAAATAAATTGAATTGGAGAGGAGCATAATGGGCCATCTGAGATGCTATAGGAGAGAAGCAAAGATAGGTGATGGGGAGGTTACTGATCAAATGTCTTAGAGTCAATGATCAGGAATTTTTGATCAATGTAGAGAGAAGAATGGGAAACCATTGAAGGTTTTTGAGGTTTTAGAAGACTTGCACAAAATGATGTTTTAGAAAAATGATCTGCTATTTGTTTCATGGTATTTGTTAAGTGCTTACTGTGTGTCAAGCACTGTTCTAAGCGCTGGGGCAGATATAGGTTTATCAGGCTGGACACAGTCCCTGTCACCATGGGGCTCACAGTCTCAGCAATTGCCTTTCTACCACCTCTTTCCCTTCTCTACCACTCTTGTATTTGCTTCCCAGGGACTGCCATAGTAACGGTAGCCATTACAGTAAGATCGCCACTTCTGAAAAGCATCCCAGTGATTTGTCAGGGAGATCTGGACAGCTGATTCAAATATGGCCTGGATATGGATGGGAGAGCTGAAGCACCTAAGTCTGTGAGGAAGCTGATGTAGTATAGAGTTGTTGGCCAGAATGGTGGCAATTTGAATAGAGTTGAAAGGGTAGGAGTCTGGAGATGTTTCAGAGAAAGAATCCACACTATTTGGTGTCTGAATATGGGGGTTGAAAGGGAGAGACGAGTCAAGAGTAATGCCAACTACAGGCTCAAGAAATGGGAAGATGGTGGCATTGTCAACAGTGATGGGAAAGTTAGGAGGAGGAGGAGGGGATTTGGGAAGAACGGTGAGAATTTCAGTTTTGTACATGTGGTGCTTGAGATACAGCAGGACATCTCTGTAGACATATCCCAGAGGCAGGAAGAGATGACAGTCACAGAGAAGGAGGTAATTCAGGGCTTGAGAGGTAGATATGGACAGAATCTGATTATAGGTGGTAGCTGAAACTGGAATTTGGAGGCTTCCCAAATGAATCTTTGTTAATTGAAAATAGAAGACTGAGAGCTGAAACTTAAGGCATCCTACAGTTAGGCAGTGGGAGGAGAAGAAGGTTAAGATGGAGTTGCCAGAAATGGAAAAGAATAGGAAGGGGACAGTGTCAGAGAAATAAACCAGCTGTTGACTGAGGAATGCAGAACAAATATTTCAACGGTTAGAAGGACAAGATATTAGAGAGCCAAAGCCCTTAAGCACTTTGATACTCACTCCAGCCCTATAAACCCTATAAGCCCTAAAAGCCCTATGTGCATGTCTTTGCACTCTACCAATTCCCCTGTGATTCATTTTTAGTCTGTCTCCCCCTGTAAACTTTAATCTCCTTGTGGGCAGTGAAAATATCTACTAACTCTATTTTACTGTGCTTTCCCTAGTTACCTAGAATAAGATTACTTAAAACAATGATCTGAACACAGTAAGCATTCAATATATCCCACTGATTGGTTAATTGAATAATGAAACATTTTTAAAGTTGTGAGAATGCTTGCAGATGTATAAGAACAAAATGGAGTTTTTTTTGGATCAAGAACAATTAGAAATAACTTGTGGTGAAAAAAGATGTTTATCTTTTTATGGTATTTATTCATTCTTCAATCATATTCATTGAGTGCTTACTGTGTGCAGAGCACTTACTAAGTGCCAGGCACTATTCTAAGCTCTGAGGTAGGCGTAAGTTAATCATGTTGGACACAGTTCAAAGCTGGACATTGAAAAAACAGGATAGGAAGAACATCAATTCTTTTGAAATGTGGTGTTGGAGAAGGCTTTTGCAAATACCACAGACTGCCTGAAAAATAAACAAATGGATTTTAGAGCAAATTAAGCTAAAATGGTCTTTGGAAGGCCAAATAGCTTGACTTAGATTAGCATATTTTGAACACAATCAGGAGGACTAAATCTCTGGAGAAGACACTAATGCTTGAAAAAGTCCAAGGAAAATGAGGAAGAGGAAGAGATGGAAGAACAGTTAGAAAGGTTGTGTATTATGGCGAGAACAGGATGTTCTGGAGAAAGTTTATCCAAGGAGTGGCTATGAATCAGAAACAACTTTATGGCATATAATAATAATAAAATATCATTCAAATGCATCAAGCTAAATGACAGGAGAAAGCTTGATTTATGTTAAGAAATGAATTGGCACCTTAAAGACTAAGCATGATCTCAACCTTTTATAGAAACTGTTGAGAGCATTCTCAAGGTTTCACTTGAGGTATTCATTATTGTCATCAGAGAGCACTATATGAAAATCAAGATATTATAAAGAGCAGCAGTGACATATTGCTACTGTTTGTGGATCACTGTAATAAGTAATAAAAATTTTAAAAATGGATACAAATGGGATGAATAAAAGTAGCAATCAATACATAAACAGATATATGCAAGAGGGCCAGGAGATAAATGGGATGACTTGACCAGATGCAGAATAATTAGAGAATGCTTCTTAGAGGAATGGGGATTTTAGGATGGCTTTGAAGTTGGTGAGGTACATTTTTTTGACAGGGAAAAAGGCATTAATAATGCATTTAATTATTAGAGTCACTAATGAGGTCCAGCTATAATGTTAGCTTGGAAGCAGTGTAGAGTGCAAACTGGGATGGAGTAAGTTAAGAGTAAGGATAGATAAGAAGAAGATCACTGGAGGTGAGCCTTTAAATCCAATGTTTACGAGTTTGTGTATGCTAAGGAAAGAACTGGATTCATTCATTCAACCACATTTATTGAGCACTTACTGTGTTCAGAGAACTGTATTACTAAGCACTTGGAAAGTACAATTTGGCAGCAGATAGAGACAATCCCTACCCAAC
Organism: Ornithorhynchus anatinus; assembly: GCF_004115215.2. Lineage (NCBI taxonomy): Eukaryota > Metazoa > Chordata > Mammalia > Monotremata > Ornithorhynchidae > Ornithorhynchus > Ornithorhynchus anatinus. The sequence goes on from NC_041729.1 coordinate 117,946,285, forward strand.
AATGGGCTCGCAGTTTAGAAGGGGGAGACAGACAACAAAACAAGTCGACAGGCATCAATACCATCAAAATAGATAAATACAATTATAGATATATACACATCATTAATAAAATTCATAGAATAATGAATATGTACAAATATACACAAGTGCTGTGGGGCAGGGAAGTGGGTAGAGCAGAGGAAGGGAGTAGGAGCAATGGGAAGGGGAGAAGGAGCAATGGAAAAGGGGGGCTCAGTCTGGGAAGGCCTCCTGGAGGAGGTGAGCTCTCAGTAGGGCTTTGAAGCGGGGAAGAGAGCTAGTTTGGCAGATGTCAGGAGGGTTGGAATTCCAAGCCAGAGGTAGGACGTGGGCCAGGGGTCGACGGCGGGACAGGCGAGAATGAGGCACAGTGAGGAGGTTAGCAGCCGAGGAGTGGAGTGTGTGGGCTGGGTTGTAGAAGGAGAGAAGGGAGGTGAGGTAGGAGGGGGCAAGCTGATGGAGAGTTTGAAGCCGATAGTGAGAAGTTTTTGCTTCATGCGAAGGTTGATAGGCAACCATTGGAGACTTTTGAGCAGAGGGGTGACATGCCCAGAACGTTTATGTAGAAAGATAATCCAGGCAGCAGAGTGGAGTATAGACTGAAGTGGGGAGAGACAGGAGGTTGGGAGATCAGAAAGAATGCTGATGCAGTAATCCAGTTCCCATTGGAGATTTTAGAGGAGGGAAATGGGATATGATATATTTGAATAGCATGATCTGGGCAACTCCATGTAGGAGAGCTCTAAGAAGGCAGATCTAGTATACAACAATGGGTGCTGAGTATTTGAAATAGAGTAGTGGCCATAAGGGTAGAGAGAGAGACTTTTTTATGGTATTTGTTAAGTGCTTACATAAATGTGCCAGGCACCGTACTAAGCCCTGGGATGTATACAAGCTAATCAGGTTGGTCACAGTCCCTGTTCCAGGTGTTGCTTACAGACTTAATCCCCATTTTTCAGATGAGGCACATGAGAAGTTAAGTGACTTACCCAAGGTCATACAATGGGCAAGTGACAGATCTGGTGTTAGATTCCAGGTCTTTCTGAAACCAGGCCTGTGCTCTATCCATTAGGCCATGCTCCTTCTCTCCTATCTGTGGAGTATTGTAGAAGATATTTGTGTTTGTGTCTGTGTGTGTGTGAGATAGAGAGAGAGGGAGAGAGAAAGTGGAAACGTTAGTTTGGAGAAGTGAGTATGAGTGGATCCTAGATGAAAAAATTGGTATATGGGGAGGAATCCATTCTTTCATGCAGGGTCTTGAGCCTGAAGTCTCAATCTCCAAAGCCTGGCTACATTGACTCTTGAGAAATCACCACAGCTATCCATCTATATCCGAATGTTCCCCCAACATCTCAAACTAAATATGCCCAAAACAGAACTCCTAATCTTCCAAAGCAAACTCTGCCCCCCTTTTTCTTTCCCATATTTGTAGACAATACCAGTATTCTCCCTGTCTCACAAGCTCATAACTCTGGCATTATCCTCGAGTCATCTTTCTCATTCAACCCACATATTCAATCTGTCACCAAATCTTGTTGGTTCTATCTTCACTAGATCACTAAAATCAACCTTTCCTCTCCATCCAAACTGCTGATCCAAATACTTATTCTGTTCCATCTTGACTACTGAATCTGCCTCTTTGCTGACCACCCTACTTCCTGTCTCTCCTCATTTCAGTTCATACTTTATTTTGTTGACAGATCATTTTTTCAAAACTTGCACAGTCTTTCTCCCACATCCTTAAGAATTTGCAGTGGTTGCCCATCCATCTCCATATCACCTATCACTATTGGCTTTAAAGTCCTCAATCAACTCATCCCTTCCTATGTTAACTCACTGACCTACTAGAGCCCAGGCTGCACACTCTGCTCCTCTAGTGCCAGCTTATTCACTGTGCTCTGATGTCTGTATCTCCTCTCTAACCCTTTTCCCACATCCTCCCTCTAGCCTGGAACTTTCTCCTACTCTATGTATGTCAGACCATCACTCTTCCCACCTTCAAAGAGTCAGGGATGATCTACTTTGTTTCTTGTTCAAACTTCCAATAATGCCCCTCCAAGAATCCACTCACACACACTTACTTCTCCATACTAATGCTTCCCCCCACCCCCACAACCCCACCTCCACGCACCACAGTCAAGTCATCCTTTTAGAAGAGAGGAGAGCATCAGCGGCAGCAGCCGAAGTAGGCGATAAAATAAAATAATTCCTACAGAAAGCCCAGGGCAAGGTATTCAATTTTGACTTGCTCCTGCTGGTGTTTGTTGTTTGAGAACTCCTCTGAGTTCCTATTATCAGTTCCCATTATTTGCCATACAGACTGCTTCTCTTATAGAACTCTGAAGTGCCCCTCAGGGACTTGCATAGCCCCAGGTAAAGACCACTTTTATAGAGAACAGAGAATGTGTGACTGACATTTCCTTCCAAATTATTTTCAAGGAAAGATAGATGCTTACTGTGCTGAAGAGTTGGGCCTTTCTATGTCCTGTCTCTGTTAGTGAGTCTTTCTCTTTGATCAAAATGGGCACATCTTCCTCTGATTGTTACCCTCCAGGGTGATCTGTAAGCTGTGGTGATTTCCCAACAGTCAATATAGCCAGGCTTTGGACTGTGAGACTTCAGGCTCAAGACCCTGCATGAAAGAATAAATTACAGTGATAGTGGTTTGCATGTCATCACTTGAATTATCTGGTCCTAATCAGTTATATATCTTTAGCCTAAAATGCAATGAGTATGTAGGTGGGCATGGGTGAGACACTTTATGGAGTCCACACAATTTTTTGTTTTAATGCACAGAACCAATTTACAGTTCATCTATGGTCATTTAAACTCCTTGAGCTTTCATTTCCTCAACTGTGAAATGGTGATAGGACACTTGCGCTACTCCTATCTTAGCTTGTGAGCTTTCTGTGGGACAGACTACATAGAAGAGCTGACCAACACGCATCTAACCTGCAATTGGCACATACAAAGTGTTTAATAGATACCATAAATATTATGTAGCTTGCTGATACCATGGTTATGTGAGTAATTTGTTCATATTAATATGTTTTATTTGTATTGATATCTGTTTTTTTCATAGTAATGTCTGTCTCTCCCTCTAGGCTGTAAGCATCTTATGACCAGGGCCTGTGCCTGCTAATTCTATTGCATTATATTCCCAAGCTCTTAGTACAGTGCTCTGCACATAATAAGTTCAATAAATATGATTGAGTCTGAAGCCAGGTGCTGCTTCTGCTAAAAGTTCTTCCTGAATTTATAGGAAAGATCTAAATGGAACAATTCATTTGAAAATATATATTAAAAATATAAGGTTATCACTATACTGTTATATTTTTTGAGTGTGGAAACTTATGTATGTTTGTATTCAGAGCAGGTAGAAATGGAATGGAAGTCAAGAACTGCTTTCTATCCAGAATATATCTGTTCAGTGATAAATCTGAATACTTTTCTCCCATTCTATTTTATTTACTTGTAGTTTATTTTCCCTAACAAACATCAGCTTAATGTGAACAGATGGGTTGATGTTTTAGATCAATCATTTAGCCACTAGCTATTTTGCATTTGGATACGGTTTGGAACAATTTACCATATCCTTCTATTGTCTATGAAGGAAATTGCCCATTTAAATCATTGGGATTCTCTACACAAAAATCTATAATGGGGGCCATTCTGAAAAATGGGAAGGAACTTAATAAACTAAATTGCAATGTCCATATTATAATGATTTAGCCACCATAACTTTTTTAACTTAAATAATAACTGTGGTATTTGTTAATCACTATGTGCCAGGAACTGTACTAAGGACTGGGGTAGATACAAGATAGTCAGGTTGGACATATTCCCTGTCTCACATGGAGCTCACAGTCTTAATCCTCATTTTACAAATGAGGAATCTGAGGCACAGAAAAGTAAAGTGACTTGCCCAAGGTCATACAGCAGACAAGTGGCCGAGTAGGGATTAGAACTCAGGTTCTCTGACTCCCTGGCCCATGCCCTTTCCACTAAGCCATTCTGCATCTCAGAAGAGTTTCAACTTCTTGTTTCTTTATTCAACCTTCTCCAAATAGGCCCAATAAACTCCATTTCAAATGCCTTTCTGATGGAAGCTGTTGGCTGGCCTGATGTAGTCCAATCATCATCATCATCATCATCATCCACTGAGTATCTGCTATGTCAGACACCTGCAGGAAATAACTTTTGTGTAGAACCTGCAGCTGTAGCAAACATAGTAGCAGCACATTTAGCCATCACTAAGGGAAACTGTCCCCAAAAGCACTTTAGAATGACATTGAACACTATACTTAAATCAATTAATCAATGGGTATTTATGGAGCTATTACTATGCGCAGAGCACTGTACTAAGTGCTTGGGATAGTAGACATGTTCCCTGAGCACAATGAGCTTATTGCTTAAGGTATTTGTTAAACACATACTATGTGCCAGACACTATACTATGCACTGGGTTACATACAACATAATCATATTGGACACAGTCATGTCCCACATAAGGCCCATGGTATTAATCTCCATTTTACAGATGAAGTAACTGAGGCACAGAAAAGTTGAGTGACTTGTGCAAGGTCAAACAGACAAGTGGTGAAGCCAGAATTAAAACCCAGGTCCTTCTGACTCCCAATTCTATGCTCTATCTAGTGGATAGTGGACTAGGCCATGCAGCTTAAATATAGAGGAGGAGACAGACATCAATATATATAAACAAATTATGGATATAATACATAAGCACTGTAGGCCTAAAGAAGAAGTGAATAAATGGTGCAGGTATCAGTGCAAGAACGATGCAGAAGGGAGTGGAAGAAGAGAAAATAAGGACCTATTGAGGGAAGGCCTCTTGGAGGAGATGTGATTTTAATAAGGTTTAGAAAATAGGGAAAGTGATTCTTTGTACGATATGAAGAAGGAGGACATTCCATGTCAGAAGCAGGATGTGGGTGAGAATTGGTGCCGTGATGGATGAGATCGACATACAGTAAATAGAGAAGCTAAGTTTTTTATCTGGGTTGTAGTAGGAAAGCCACGAGGTAAGGAAGGAGGGGGCAAAGTGATTGAGTGCTTTAAAGCCAATGATAAGGAGTTTTTGTTTGATGAGGAAGTGGTGGGGAAGCCACTGGAGATTCTTGACAAATCGGGAAACATGGACTGAAAGGTTTGGAAAAAAAATGATCAGAGAAGCAGAGTGAAGTATGGACTGGTGTGGGGAGAGTCAGTCAATTATATTTCTTCAGTGCTTTCTGTATGCAGAGCACTGTACTGCTAGGGAGAGTACAATAAACAATATAAAAAACATATTTCCTGCCCACAGTGACCTTACAGTCTAGAGGGGGAGAGAGACATTAATATAAATGAATAAAATTATATGCACATAAGTGCTGTGGGTTTGGGAGAAGGGATGCATAAAAAGAACAGTTAAGGCAATGGGTGGGAGTAGAGGAAAAAATCATTTAGTCAGAAAAGATCCCATGGAGGAGATGTGCCTTCAGTAAGCTTTAAAGCTGGGGAGAGTAATTGTCTGATATAAAGAGGGAGATTGTTCCAGAACAGAGGCAGGATGTGGGTGAGAAGCTGGCTGTGTGAAAGACAGGTACAGTGAGAAGGTTGGCATCGGAGGAGTAAAGTGCACATGTGGGTTGTAGTAGGAGAGTAAAAAGGTCAGATAGGAGGGGACAAGGTGATTGAGTACTTTAAAGCTGATGGTAAGGAATTTCTGTTAGATGCAGAGGTGGTTGGGCAACTACTGGAGGTTCTTGAGGAGTGGGGAAACATGACCTGAACATTTTCAAAGAAAGATGATCTGTGTAGCAGAGTCAAGTATGGACTGGAGTCGGGAGAGACAGCAAGCAGGGAAGTCATTGGATTAACAAGGTAGCAGTTTGGATGGTGAGGAAAGAGATGAAGTGGTGGAGATACAGGAGGCAGTGAGGTTAGCAAGGAAGATGATGCAGTAATTAAAGTGGAGTAGTATAAATCCTTGGTTTAACATGGTAGTTTGGATATAAAGAAAGGGCAGTTTTTATTCGTTCATTCAATAGTATTTATTGAGCGCTTACTCTGTGCAGAGCACTATACTAAGTGTTTGGGAGAGTACAATACAACAATAAACAGTCACATTTCCTACCCCCAACAAGCTTTTAATGAAGTTGTGAAGGTTGAAATGACAGGATTTGTTAACAATGAATTTGTGGGTTGAATGAAAGAGATGAGTCAAGAATAAAACCATGGTTATGGGCTTGTGAGATAGGGAGGATGGTGGCACTTTCTACAGTGATGGGAAAGTTGGAAGGAGAAATGGAATTTGAGTGGGAAGATAAGGAGTTCTGTTTTGGACATGTTAAGGCCACTGAGAAGTGCAAGGGGGCTTTACCTTCTCCACAGAAATGAAGGGAATCTTGTTGAGATAGCACTGATAGTTCTACTATGATCTCTGGAAAACATTTTCTACCATCAAAGTTAGGTCCTGACAAAGTGTAGAAAATCATATCTTCTGAGAGTCATAGAGCTAGTCAAAGCTATGAAAAGTGATGAAGCGTATGCATCTAATAGCATTCCTACAGGAGTCTATTTGGATTAAATATAATCAGAAGAGCACCATTTATCACAATGCACTAAGGAACCCTAAACACAAATATTTTCATTGCTAATGAACAACTATCATATTCCCCTAACAGATAGTTCTGTAGCTATCTGAGTTCAAAGGTGATGCTACTGTGGAGATAGTTTATCAGGGTGGGTGGATGTGGGCCAAAGGGTAAATGTATGACATACATTTCCTTCCATGAGCTCATTGTGGGCAGGGATTGTCTCTCTTTGTTGCTGTATTGTACTTTCCCAAGCACTTAGTACAGTGCTCTGCTCACAGTAAGCACTCAATAAATATGATTGAATGAGGGACAGGGACTATGTAGAAGTTCCATCTGTGTATTTAGTAGAGTGCTCTGCAAACAAGCACTTAATAAATACTTTAATAAATAAGGATAATTATGGTATCTGTTAAGGGCTTACTATGTGTCAAGCACTGTTCTAATTGCTGGAGATTCAATGCTTAGATACAAGTTAATCAGGTGGAACACAGTTCTTCATTCATTCAATCTTATTTATTGAGAGCTTACTGTGTGCAAAGCACTATACTAAGCACTTGGAATGTACAATTCTTGTTCAACACAGGACTCCCAGTCTAAGTAGGAGTGAGGTCAGGTACTGGATCCCCATTTTACAGAAACTGAGACACAGGTTAGTTAAGCGACTTACACAAGATCATAGAACAGGCAATTGGTGAAGCCAGAATTAAAACCCAGGTTCCCTGTTCTTCAGGCCCATGCTCTTTCCTTTAGGCCCTGCTGTTCTCTTCTTATTACTACTTCTAAGATTGCTCCCCAGTTCACTGTTCCATTTGTCCCTCATTGGTGGTGGTCTTATTTCTCTTTCTTTCTATTGCACTTTTCCTAAACCCTCTACTCTAAGACAGGGGTTGTTGTTGTTGTCTTATGCTGTTAAGTCGTGTCCGACCCATAGCGACGCCACAGACACATCCCTTCCAGAATTCCCCATTTCCATCTGAGTCTCTTCCATATCAAAGACTCCTTACAATTGGCTTTAAAGCACTCCATCACCTTACCCTCCCCTACCTCACCTTGCTTCTCTCCTTCTACAACCTACCCTACATACTTCACTCCTCTAGGGCTAACCTCCTCCCTGTGCCTTGATCTCACCTATCTCACTGCCCACTCCTAGCCCATGTCCTGCCTGTGGCCTCGAATGCCCTCCTTCCTTTAATCTGACAGACAACCACTCTCCCTGCTTCAAAGCCTTATTGCAGGCACATCTCCATTCATTCATTCAATAGTATTTATTGAGCGCTTACTATGTGCAGAGCACTATACTAAGTGCTTTGAATGTACAATTCAGCAACAGATAGAGACAATCGCTGCCCAATAACGGGCTCACAGGCCTTCCCAGACTAAGCCCCACTTTTCCTCATTGCCCCTTCCTTCTGTGTCACTCTGACTTGCTTCCTTTGCTCTTACCCCCAAGAACCCCAAAGCACTTATGTATGTTTGTATATATCTATAATTCTATTTATTTATATTGATGCCTGTTTACTTGTATTGCTGTCTGTCTACCCCCACTACTGCTCCCCCCCGCCCCAGACTGTAAGCCTGTTGTGGGCAGGGATTGTCTCTCTTTATTGCTAGATCGTACTTTCCAAGCACTTAGTATAGTACCCTGCACACAGTAAGTGCTCAATAAATATGGTTGAATGAATGAATGAATGAATATATTATGTCAGAGCTGCCAAGCCTTCTGAACTGAAGAAGCAACAAACCAACAACATAATATGGCCAGGAGCCACAGACAGAAATAATATCTTTAGCCAGATCAAGTAGATGTTTTTGGTGTGTGGAGAGAGTGGTAAGTGGCAGAAAGTAGGGGACCTCAGAGAAAAGGGGGACAATTGAATGGATGGATACAAAAGGGTCAGCTGGGGAAAGCAGCGTGGCTCAGTGGAAAGAGCACGGGCTTTGGAGTCAGTGGTCATGAGTTCGAATACCAGCTCTGCCATTTGGCAGCTGTGTGACTGTGGGCAAGTCACTTCACTTCTCTGTGCCTCAGTTACCTCATCTGTAAAATGGGGATTAAGACTGTGAATCTTAATCACGTGGGACAACCTGATTCCCCTGTGTCTACCCCAGTGCTTAGAACAGTGCTCTGCACATAGTAAGCGCTTAACAAATACAAACATTAAGAAAAGGGCTGGTGAAGGTTGACTGGGCACTGCACCAAACACCCCAGCCCACCTCTCAGTGGGCAGGGGCTCTGCCACTGCTAATGAAAGGGATGGATGAACATTGCACGCTAATGCTCACCATCACCTATGTTATTGAGCTTACTGTTGAATAACCAAAGGAAGAAATGTCACATGTGGCTTTTCAGCCACAATTTGACCACGATCAATTTGAGATGATCTATGACAAAATAGCAGACATAGTACTGTAAGCTGCAAAACAGTGCACAAAGAAATAGAAGACATATACAAAGATGTCCATGTGTTCTTTTGGAGATTGACATAATTTGGCAACAGAATATCAAAGTACATACAACTTGAGGGTGGTGTCCAATTGTCTACAATCAAGTAATCAATCAATTGTATTTATTGAAAATTTATGTATGTAGATCATTAAACTATGCTTGGGAGAGTACAAGATAATAAATATAAGATAATAATAGATACCCTATTGGCCCCTCAAGAAGCTGATAGCCTACTAGGGGAGACAGACATTAAAATAAATTACAGATAGGGGAAAGGGCAGAGTATAAGGATATTTACAGCTGTGAGGCTGGGGTTGGATGAGTATCAAAATGAGAAACAGGTACAGACTCAAGTGCATAGGCAACACAGATGGAAGGATGGTGGGGATATAAAAGAAAGGTTGGGGATATAAAAGCCTAGTCATGAAAGCCTACTTGAAGATATGATTTTAGTAGAGAAACAGTGTGGTCTAGTGCATAGAGCACGGGACTTGGAGTCAGAAGAACCTGAGTTCTAATTCTCTCTCCCCAACTTGTCTGCTGTGTGACCTTGGGCAAGTCACTTAACTACTTTATGCCTCGGTTACTTCAACTGTAAAATGAAGATTAAGATGGTGAATCCCATGGAGGACATGGACTATGTCCAACTTGATTAGCTTGTATCTACACCAACATTTAGTACAGTGCCTGGCACATATTAAGCACTTGACAAATATCATAAAAAACCAATCTTTGGCATTTACTGAGTGCTTACCAGGTGCAGAGTACTGTACTAAGTGTTTCAGAACTGGCTGTGGCTCTTGTTTAGAGTAGCAAGCTGATCAGTCTATAGGTCACTCATTCAAAGAGCAATCCTCAGTTGTCCTTAGAGTCTCAGAGTTCCAAGCACTGAGTACTCTATTTTTTGTGGTATTTATGAAGCACTTTCTATATACAAGTCACTCTTCTAAGTGCTAAGGTAGATACTAGGTAATCAAGTTGAACACAGTCTCTGTCCCACACAGGGCTAACAGTCTTAATCCCATTTTGCAGATGAGGTAACTGAAGTACAGAGAACTGAAATGACTTTGTCCAAGTTAACACAGCAAACAAGTGGAAGAGCCAGGATTAGGGCCAAGGTCCTCTGACTCCCAGGCCCGTGTTCTTTCCACTCTGCAATGCTGCTTCACTATTAAGTCTGGTTCAGGGAGGGAGTGAAGATAATGGCCCCAAATGGAAAACCAACTACATTACTACATCCAACTGTGAGCTTGGTGGCTTGACTTCTCTACTGACCCTTTCAGCACTATAGCAGGTACATTCTCTGTCCAGGGTACAGATGTTGGATGCTTAAGCTCGCATACTTTAAACAGTGTGCCTAGTGGATAGAGCATGGGGCTCAGAGTCAGAAGGATCTGGGTTCTAAACCCAGCTCTACCACTTTGCTGTGTGACCTTGGGCAAGTGACTTCACTTCTCTCGGCTTCAGTTGCCTCATCTGTAAAAGGGGGATTAAAACTGTGAGCCCCATGTGGGACAGAGACTGTGTTCAATCTGATTAGTTTGTATCTACACCAGCACTTAGAATAGTGCTCAACACATAGTGAATGCTTAACCATTATCATCAGCAGCAGCACGCAGTGCCTGGCACATAGTTAGTGCTTAACAAATTCCATTAAAAAAAATTATAGCTTTGAAGGTAGCAACAGTGGTGGGCTGTCAGATAATAAGGGAGTTTTAGGCAGGAGGGAGGACACGAGGAAGGTGTTGACTGCAATAGAGACAAGATCGGGGTATACAGTAAGTATGTTGGTGTTAGAGAACAAAGTGTGCAGGCTGGATTGTAGTGGCAGAAGAATGGAGTAAGGGACGAGGTGGATAGCAGATTGAATATCTTAAAGTCATTGGTAAGGAGCTTCTCTATGATGCAGAATTGGATGAAAAGCCACTGGAAGTTTAGAGGACTCGGTGGAAAGAGCACGGGTTTTGGAGTCAGGGCTCATGAGTTCGAATCCCAGCTCTGCCACTTGTCGGCTGTGTGACTGTGGGCAAGTCACTTAACTTCTCTGTGCCTCAGTTCCCTCATCTGTAAAATGGGGATTAAGACTGTGAGCCCCACGTGGGACAACCTGATTCCCCTATGTCTACCCCAGTGCTTAGAACAGTGCTCGGCACATAGTAAGCGCTTAACAAATACCAACATTATTATTATTAGGAGAGGGGAAGTACCAAAATTATTTTTTAGAAAAATAATCGAGTAGCAGAGTGAAGTATGGACCGCACTGAGGATAGACTGGAAGTAGAGAGGTCACTAAGCATGCTGAGATGATAGTCGACATGGGATATGACAAACACTTGGGCCAATGTGGTATCAGTTTGGATGGAGACAAAGGGCAGAATCTAAAGGTGCTGTAAATGTGGTAAAAACACTAGAATTTGGTGACAGACTGAATACTGGTTGAATTAAACAAATGACTGGAAGACAATACCAAGATAACAGGCTTGTAATAGAGAGAGGATTGTAGTGTTGTCTATAGTGAGGGGAAAGTTGGGGAGGAGTAAAGGGTTTGGGTGGGAAGACAAGGAGTTCATTTTAGAACATGTTAAATGTTAGGTGTCAGAGAGATATCCAAGTACATTTGTCCTGAAGGCAGAAGGAGGAAATGTGAGACTACAAAGTAGAGAAGTCTGGGCTGGAGAGGTAGATTTGGAAGTCATCTAAGTAGAGATGGGAGTAAATTGTTTCTCCAAGAGAGTGATGGTTTATGGAGAATAGAGGGGAACCCGGAACTAAGTCTTGAAGGACTTCTACACTATGGGAGTAGGAGGCAGAGGAGGAGCCAGCAAAGGAGACTGAATAGTAGTAGCCAGAAAGAGGAAAACCAGGAGCATCATCCCAAGTGTTTAGTACAGAATTCTGCACATAGGAAGCACTCAATAAATATAACTTTTTGTTTCATTGACGATGTCAGTGAAGCCCTGGTTAGATAGTGTTTATAGGAGAAGAAGGCGGTCCACAGTGTTGAACAGATCTAGGAGGATTTAGGATGTAGTTAAGTCCTTTGGATTTGTAAAGAAGGAGGTAGTGGTGACCTTGGAAAGGGCAGTTTCTGTGGTGTGCAGGGGTTGTGATCCAAATTGCAGAAGGTAAAGGAGGAAAGAAAGTGTAAGTAGTGGGTGCAAATAACTCCCTAGAGGGTTTTGTAAAGGAATGTAGATGGGAGATGGGGTGATAACTGGAGGGTTTGAAAGCGGTGGGGAAGGTGTAATTGGAGAGTGAGTAGTTGAAGATGTCAGTTAGGGAAGGAAGAAAGGTCTCACACTTGGTCAAAATACAATTTCATCAAAGTACAGGTCATACTCAAACTCAAATACTAATCCTTTATCATCCAATCCTGTATCATCAAGAGTAAGGTTTTGAATGCAGTCAGATCATTAGCATTAGTCCATTGTACTAATGCCTACTTTACAAAATCATTTATAAATATCTACATTTTATATGTTCCTCAAGATCACAATCACCTACCTGCACAGAGCAGTTCCTAAACACTCAGACATTCATCTGTTCACAGTTTATTGAGATGAAGAGTTTGCCCGTGAACTAGAAGTACATTCTGAACCAATTTTCATGTTGTCTGTCACATTCTCTATCTTGGAAGCATATTATGTATGTGTGCAAGGTTCAACTTGCCATATAGCACTGTTAATGTTGATGGGCAAGAGCCAAAAAAGAACAACTTAAATTTTAACCTAACCGGCCCTACTAGTGTGGAATTTAATGAATTTCTCAGGATAGTCTAATTTGTTCCCTGGACATGCAGAATTAATTGGAAGATAGAAAGTTTTGCAAGCAGCTGCTGTTAGTGAACTGAAATGGGACTAAAGAAATACAGAACAAATGTTTAAAAAATAAGAAAATACACTCTAAATTATTGTGGCAAATAAGGCAGACTGTTGGGAGACAGTTACAGCAGAGAAATCAGCTGCAGGGCACAATGGTAGCTCCTTCAACAAAACATCTGGGAAAATCAGGAAACCAAAGGGCAGATTTATAAAGAGTGACAGTCATGGCAAGCAGTTAATGCATTCACTTAGCAAAGGACAACTTTTACATTCACAGTTATGGTGTGAAGCCACATCCACAAGCATTAATGGACCTTCATCATTAAAAACATCATCTAAAGAGGACAACCTATCTGAAGGATCATCCTTTTATTTCTCATATATGAAATAGCCAAATAAATAAATATACTAACATCATGCAGAAAGGCAGGTCTCTTCTGTATGTATTATAAAACACATTTGGCTGTCTGCATAACAAAACATTATGTAGGATTCTTCAGTGCTACATCAGCTCATTTAAATGTCATCAAAAATCAATCAATGGCATTTATTGAGCACTTATTTTAAATGCTCTGAAAGGGTAACCAGATCAATCATATAAAGCAGATCAATGTAGACAGCACTAATATGAATCCATAGGGATGTGAGACACCAAGAAGATATGAACTTTGCTGATGATATTGTGCTGCTGAAGTACTGTCCCTAAAGCTATAGGAAAAGAGAATCACTTTGATTAAAATTCCAGAATTATTACAAAATAGGAATGATAGTACTCAAAAGCCTCAATTTCTGATGATGAAATGGAGAAAGTTCTAACTAAAAATGGGTAGAGACTGAAATTTCCCATTCCAACAAATTAAATTTTCTTTCAACAGATGAAAACTTGGAGCCAACTCTGTCAGAATGGTGTTGCATCTGGGTATTATATGAAACTTAAGTGCTTCATTTTGTCACCCTTCTTTTTCTCATACCCACTGTTCACCCTCTACCCCAATTCCTCTCCATCCTTCTCTATGTCACTCTAGATTTCACTCTATTTTCTGAAGTTTGGGTATGCAGGTAATTAAACTTTGCTAGTAACAACTTTGCTAGTAACAATATCCTCCTCTCAGGAGTAACTCAAATATTAAACCAAATGAAATCTGTTTTTTGTTGTCCTTATTCTACTTCATAAGTTACTACTTGTCTTGGGTAAGAGGTCATTTACAAGACCTTTGTATTGCATTCCTAGGTCAACAGACCCATTTAATCCCAGGATAAAATGATAAAAATATTTTAAATTTATTCTGGTTTAAATGGGTTAGGTGGCACTGAGCTGGGGCTTGGTTGCTGTTTGAGCTTCTATGCCTGATTTATCCTGTGATTTTGGACAAGATGTAATTTTTCTATTTATCATATTCTTTAACTCTAAAATGGGGATACAGAAGATTTTAGAATTTATAAGTCTTGGGACCTCACACATTCTGGCCTGGTAGCTGGCCTCAGCTGAGCAGCCCAGTCACTAAACTTCCTATGGCAGCCAAAACCCAAGCTCTAGAAATTGTCTCAAGTCTCTGAGGCATAAACCAATGCAAATGCACTTAGAGATCTTTCAGGTCTTCCAGCTTCCATTTTAAGAACTTGTGCAAATCAGGTAACTCGAAACCGCACATACACAATTTCCTCTTTAGTACTCCACTGGGAGTCATAGTCATGCAGTCAACAATGCAGGAGACAGAAGAGTACTTCATCAATTTGCATAAAGCTTCAGCCTCAGTGTGTCCATCTGCCTCACTAAAAACACAATTTCCCCAGGTTAGCTCTCAAACTCGACAGGAATATACTTTGGGAAACAGGAGCCTTCCAGCTCTTTGGCATGGTAGTAGCCTCAGGCCTCCAAATCTATGATGCTATAAATTCTGGGGGTTCAAAATGTACAGAAACTTCATATTGCCTGGCAATATTCCTTCAAGTATTCTTTCAAGGCCTGAGGATATTAGCACCTGATCAATACCTTTCTCATTTTTAGTCTGTAACGTTTCTACCTTGCAATGTAGTGATGACTTTCATTCAGTTTCATCACAACCACATAAAACCAAAACTCATACTACTGGCTTTAAAGCACTCAGTCAAGCTACATAGCCTAGTGAAAAGAGCACAGGACTGGGAATCAGAAGAATGTGGATTCTAATCCCAGCTCTACTGCTTATCTGCCGTGTGACCTTGGGCAAGTCACTTCACTTATCTGTACCTCAATTCCCTCATCTGAAAAATGGGGATTAAGTCTGAGTCCTATGTGGCAGGGATTATGTCCAACCTGGTTATCTTGTATCTACCCCAGAGCTTAGGACAGTGTCTGATGTATAATAACTGCTTAACAAGCACCTAAATTATTATTATTGTTATTATCATTATTATCCCCTTCTATCACACCTCACTAATCTACTAAAGCCAGCCTCACTCTTTGCTACTCTAGTGCCAGCTTACTCAATGTGCCCCAATCTTGTTTATCTTGCTGCTGACCCATTTCCCAGCTCCTCCCATATTGCCATTGTTCTTGTCTGCCTGTCTCCCCCGATTAGACTGTAAGCCCATCAAACGACAGGGACTGTCTCTATCCATTGCCGACTTGTACATTCCAAGCGCTTAGTACAGTGCTCTGCACATAGTAAGCGCTCAATAAATACTATTGAATGAATGAATGCAACTCCCTCCCCCTCCATATATTCATTCAATTGTATTTATTGAACACTTTCTATGTGCAGAACATTATATAAAGCACTTGGGAGAGTACAGTACAACAATAAACAGACACATTCCATGCCCACAATGATATTATGGTCTAGAGGTGGGAAGACAGAGATTAAAATTAATAAAATTAATAAGTAACTAACAGATATGTACATAAATGCTGTGGGGCTGGGAAGGGGAAGAACAAAGGGAGCAAGTCAGGGTGATGCAGAAGGGTCTGGGAAGACCTCTTGGAGGAGATGTGCCTTCAATAGGCTTTGAAGAGGGGGAGAGCAATTGTCAGATCTGAGGAGGGATGGTGTTCCAACCAGAGGCTGGACATGGGTGAGGGGTCGGCGGTGAGATGGGGTGAGAGCAAGGCACAGTGAAAAGGTTAGCATTAGAGGAGCAAAGTGTGCAGGCTGGGTTGTAGAAGGAGAGTAGTGAGGTGAGGTAGGAGGGGACAAGGTTATGGAGTGCTTTAAAGCTAATGGTGAGGAATTTTTGTCTGATGCAAAGGTGAATGGGCAATTAGTGAAGTTTTTGAGGAGTGGAATGACATGTCTTGAATGTTTTTTGTAGAAAAATGTTCCAGGAGCAGAATGAAGTATGAACTGGAGTGGGGAGAAGCAGGGGACTGGGAGGTCAGCAAGGAGCTGATGCAGTAATCCAGGTAGGTTAGGATGAGTGATTGCATTAACATGGTAGCAGTATAGATGGAGAAGAAAGCAGATTTTAGTGATGTTGTGAAAGTGGGTCCCAGTGATGGATTTAATCATTCATTTAATCATTCATTCACTGTACTAAGTGCTTAATGTCAAACAGTGACATCTCCTGCCCACCACCAGTTCACAGTCTAGGTCTAGAGCTGGGGAGTCAGACATCAATACAAATAAATAAAATTATGGATATGTACATAGTGTTTTGGGGCTGGGAGGGGTAAAGAGAAAAAGAGAATTAAAATTACAGATATGTACTTAAAATTACAGATATGATAGAATATGTGGATTGAATGAGAGGGAGGAGTCAAGGTTAACACTAAGGTTACAGGCTTGTGATACAGTCTATACATATGCCAGACCACCACCACTCTCCCCACCTTCAAATCTTTATTAAGGTCCTCCAAGAAGCCTTCCCGATTAAGCCCTGTTTTCCCAGGATCACTCTTCCTCCTGGGTCATCTGTGTACCTGGGTCTGCTACCTTTGGACATTTGATATTCCCCACTCAACCCCACAAAACCTAGGCACATGTCTTTTAAATTACATATCATAAATTATTTATTTATATTAATCTGTGTTCCCCCTAGACTGTAAGTGCTAACTCTGTTGTATTGTACTCTCCCAAACCCTTTGTACGGTGCTCTTCACATATTAAGTGTTCAATAAATGCCACTGATTGACTGATTGATCCAGGTCTACCCTCTCTCTCTGAGTACATAACTTCCATGATGTTCTTCATTCTCTACAAAATCAAAGAAATTTTTACTGGGTATTTTAATAACATGACTTGCATTTATTCATTTCCTCTGAGTACTTTGCTGTTTGTGTCATCATTTTCACTGGATAGGAAGGAAAATTATTTCTATATGGCTGGATGTTGGTACAGATCAATAGCTTCTGAACAAAGGCAACACACAAAATACTTAAGACCAAAGGATACTTTTAAGAATGTGAAATTGAAGAAACAAACTTTGGATGATGTTAGGCCAGTAACATTTCTGCTGAAGTGAATGATAAACATTATTGACCAGAATGATATACACAGTACAGTGTTATGCACACAGTAAGTTTTCAATAAATACCACTCATAGATTGACTAAATCTCAGGGTTCCAAATCATAATGCTCACTGGGCAGCAAAACAAGCTCAGTGTCATGCTATTGGCACATTCTAATGACATGAAATATATCCAGGTATAAACAAACATTTTTGCAATGCTATTGGACTGATTATGTTCCAAGGCCTCCACTGTAAATCAAATATGAAACACAGGTGACCCCAAGGAAACTGATTGAAAAATAGATATTATAGCTTCTCTATGGACTTTTGCCAAATCTTGAGGTCAAACTGATAGTTCAGGCATTCTCCCAAATGACATATTATCCTTTACACTGGTACCTCAAACTTAACATGCCAGAAGTGCATTAATAATAACAGTGATGTTATTTGTAAAGTGTTTACTATGTATAACGCATTGATCTAAGCTCTAGGATAAAGATACAAGAAATCAGGTTGGACACAGTTCCTTTCCCACATGGAGTCTTATTCCCCATTTTACATATGAGGTAACAGGAACAGAGAAGTTAAGTGACTTTCCCAAGGTCACACAGCAGACAAATGGCAGAGCCAGAATTATAACTCAGGTCCTTCTGACCCCTAGACTGTGCTCTACCCATTAAGCCATGCTTCTTCCCATAGGCCATGCATTGCTCTGCCCAAATCCACTACTCGACCTTATTTTCTTATTAGTTGACAATACTTACTATCTCTCCCCATCTCCCAAGTGAATAATGTTGGTATTATCCATGTCTCCTCTATCTTTTTCAACTCACAATTTCAGTCTGTCAGCAAATCCAGTCTATTTTCCTTCTACAACATTATCAGAATCTACCTCTTCCTCTTCACCCAAACTGCCTCCAGCCTCCTGCTTCTTGCTCCTCCAGTCCATTTTTTTACTCTAGTCAGATCACATTTCTAAAACTTCTTTCTGCACGTGTACCTCTCCTCACTCTTAAAATACCTCCAGTGGATTCTTGGTCCTCTCCACATCAAGCAGAATCTCCTAATCACTGGCTTTAAGATACTCAATCACCTCTTTCCCTCTTTATTTACTCTCACATCTCTCCCACTTCACCCTGGATCGTATTCTTCATTCTTCCAATGTCAACCTACCAGCTGTATCTTGTCTCATAGCCAACCTCTTGTTTACACACTACCTTCACATTCTAATCCTCCCCTTTTTTCCCCGTCTTCAAGATCCCTGAAATCACATGACCTCCACAAGAATTTAACTGATTAATCACCCATCTTCCCACCCTTTTTCCTCCAAATGACATTTCAGGACTTTATCACAAACACTCAGGTTTTCATTCCCTTCCATTATACTTACATACAGATCTTTATACTATATTGCTTCTTCCTACCAGTAACTTATTTTAATATCTGACTTACCCACTAGTTGTAAGCTTCCTGAAGACAGAGATCATGTCGAACTAATTCCAAGAATTTAGTACAATGCTCAGTACAGAGTCAGCATGCAATAAATGCTACTGCTTGATTATATTATCTACCTCTATCTGCTTAGGAAGCAGCATGTGACAACATATGGGAAGCAGCATGGACTAGTGGAAAGAACACAAGCCTAGAAGTAAGAGGACCCAAGTTCTATTCCTGGCATTGTCGCTTGCTGTGTGACTTTGGACAAGATACCTAATTTCTCAGTGTCTCAGTTCCTCATCGGCAAAATGGAATGAAATATCAGTTCTCTCTACTCACCTTAAATTGTGAGCTTCATATGTAATAGGGACTGTGTCCTACCCGATTAAGTTGTATCTAGTCAACTTTTAGTATGATGCTTAGAGTGTAGTAAACTCTTACTATATTATTTTTACTATCTTAGGCAACTGAAAGTCAGTATGTGGATGTAGAATTGACTTGTATGGTAGAATTTTCCACATGCAAGCTGATATATAAGCCAAGTTTCTTAAAGCTAATTGGTAATGTCAATTTAGATATATCACAAATACCCCAATTACAAATTAGATCAATTTTTAATTCTGTAGGATAAAAATGCTATTAAATGGACAAAGGTCTCCTAAACAATATAGGTAATGATTGCATGAAATAGACTGAAATACATTAAATAGGATTTAAGCTGATGCTTATATCTGACTCAACAACAGGCAAAATATGATGAAATCTAGGTACATTATCACCCTACCTATGGAAATTAGCATGTGACTGTTTAAAGGAAATTTTAAAATGTTCTTCTCTTTAATCTATTGTTATATTTTCCTTGGAATGCATAGGTTGGTGTGAACTTTAATTTTATCTGGCACATCCTTCCTGTTTAGTTCTGTGGTTTGTCAGGGTCTGAGTGGGTTGTTAGCCATGGTCAGAGTCAGGATCTGAGTCTAACAGTTCCAACACCTCTGGGGAATGGTCCTAGAAGGAGACAGCTATCTCACTTTAACCAGGATATGCAGGGAACAAACAGCATGGATCTGTTTTGCCACTGGCTAACTTCAACCTTAGTTAGATTTTCATTGTAAAAGAATGTGTGCTTGGCCTCAGGCTAACTTTAATAATTGGACAATGAGGAAGGTGTGTAAGGTGGGGCATATGAGAGTTGAAGAAAATCTCTAGAGCGTGAAAGCTATCCTCCCAGTCCTGTTCAAAGCATAGATGTGTGGGTGAGAACAGTGAAATTTGGGACTCAGAATTATAGGTAAAGAAATTAATTGAGTTTACAAAGTGAATTTACCGCACATACACACCCCATTTTTTGTCCTGTTGTGCTTGTTGCTTAGCCACACTGCTGCTGGTTTTTTAATTTTTATTTTTTTTTAATCTTTACATCCTTTTAAGGCTTCTGCCCAAAAAGAACACACCTTTCTTGATTCCAATGCTCTATGCTGATAGGTCTTAAGTAGGGCTGCATAGGCAATTCTGCCTTTTTCCTGAGTATCCTGAACAATCTCATATATGTAAAGTCTGTCCTAGTAGAAGTTGTAATAGTAGTGCTAAAAATGGTAATAATAGTAGTATTTATTACATGCTTATTGTGTGCAGAGCACTGTACTAAGTTCTGGGAGAGAATATACAGTCAGGACTACACTCCATTAATCAATCAATCCATGGTATTTACAGAGTGCTTACTGTGCTCTTAATACAGTACAGAGTACATTCAAAACAGTACTAAGAGCCTGGGAGAATACAATACTAGAGTTAGCAGACATGTACCCTGCTCAATGTTCCCTGCTCACAGTGAGATTAGTCTAGAGGAGGAGACTGACATAAAGAAGTTTATTTGTAATATGTAATTTAAGAATGAATTCATTAGTAATTATTTTCTTTTTTTCTGCTATAAAAGACAACTTCATACATGTATACATATATATGGAAAAAATAATAGCAAATTTGGGGTTTCATCCTTTAATTATGAATGCAATAAGTGAAAGGTATGACTTTGGGAGCAAATACCCCTATGAGATTTGTATCTTCTCCTGCCTACTTCTCTCCCTCCAGGAATTCATTCTCGATATTGATTTGGAGCAGTATATAAAATTTTAGTTACATGTAGACATATGAACTTTTCATTTTTCAAAAAGAAAACATAAAATACAATTGGAAAGCAGAGAAATTGATTAAAAGGTGACATT
Organism: Ornithorhynchus anatinus; assembly: GCF_004115215.2. Lineage (NCBI taxonomy): Eukaryota > Metazoa > Chordata > Mammalia > Monotremata > Ornithorhynchidae > Ornithorhynchus > Ornithorhynchus anatinus. Next base: position 117,967,260 of record NC_041729.1, read on the forward strand.
TCAGCTTCTCCCTGGTGGTGATAAGGGAATATCTTTATTCTTTAGCAGCATAGGAATCTTTGAAGCTACATTTTAACAGGCATGGAACTCTCCATCACTGTAACAAGGTAAAATAGGTCAGGCCTGCATGGGTCCAAACTCAAAGAAACCAATTTTCTAAATAGTTTCCCTTCCTGGAGAACAGGCTAAGGAAAAACTAGCTTTCTGTAAAAGTTGAAATAGGCTGTAATAGAGCTAGGCAAAGAATGGAATGGGAAGGCATAGTTTGTAAAATGGGGAAGTATTTTTTTTTAACATGGGTCTCACTAGGTGCAGCAGTTTGGTTGGAAGCCAAAAAGTGTCTAACAACTGCCTTGGTATTGTGGAAATTATACATTTTTGACCAAGAGTCAGACTATAAGAGAAAACTGATCCAAGCTGCCATAACAGGGATCAATCTAGATCCACTTTCTTATCATCTGCATAGGTGGTCACAGATGCAGTGATTCAGTCACCTAATGTTGAATATTCTTGAGATTCTGCAAACAGAGCAAAAAACACCTATGGCTTTTCTGGTCTACATCTCTAATAGCATCAAAAAGTCATGCCAACAAACCTTATCACTGGCATTTGGAAGATAACAAATGGGAGACTCCATTAACAGCATTATCATTATCATCCTCATCAATGATATTTGTTGAGCACTTAAGTTCAGAGCACTATACTGAATGCTCAGGAGAGTACACTACAGAGTTGTAGACATGTTCCCTGCCCACTATGAGCTTACAGTCATCACCACCACTTTCTTCATATAGTGGTGAATGGGGTTTTGGATGGTTGTGGTGGCAGGATTGGGTGAGACTCCTCATCAGCCTTTGATAAGTACTACTGATCACTGATAAGGAGGAAAGTTTATATTCATAGATTTACACTCACTGCAATAGTAGTGTGTGGAACAGAGAAGAGGATAAGGAGGGTTTGAGATATTTGGCAAGTTTGATGCAGAGAAAACATTGTTTCATGCCTAAACACCCAGGCTCTTGGCTACAAGATGCTGGTTTTTGCCCCTCCAATTTGTTTCTTCCTCCAATTCGTTTCTTAGTGCACACAGTCAAAGCCCTGTTCCTGCTATTACAGAGAGGGACAGAGGGACATTTAGCCCTGGTTCCCACCATCTTTGAGGAGGTATGAATCAATGCCATCAGACTGCTAACTCCTTATGGGAGGAATGAACTCTACCAACTCTGTTGTATTGTAATTTCCCATGTATTCAGTACAGCTCTCTGCATATAGTAAATGCTTAAATAATACCACTGATGATGATAATTATAATGATAATTATAATGGGGCCTTCCATTTGCTCTTCCAAATGCCAGTGATAAGGTTTTTTGGCATTTTTTTTTATCTGGACCAGAAAGGCCACAGGTGTTTTTCTGCTCTGTTTGCAACACTGCTATTCTCTCCTTTGGTGTCCAATCTCCCAGCACCTGCAAACACCTTGTAAATTATAAAGAGTCCTTTCCCATAGGTGAACAAGGAGTTGAAAAGGCAGAATTTTTTGTTTTTGTGGGCATGGTCTCTCTTGCAGGCTCAAATATACTTTGGTTTCAGCCTCACTGTAGTGGCCTGGCTGGTTTCTTTCCCTTCAACTCCTACCACTGTCCACATCTTCAGCTCTGTGAAATTGCATTGCCAAAGAGAGGGGAGAATTAAGACAGAAGATAAGGAAATCAGCAATTGCTTGATGCCTAAATTTTGAAGGAAAGTAGAACAAACAAACCTGATGTCATAGAAGTTTCTATATCGGGGGCTGGATGAAAGGAAAAGGAAAAAAAGTGCTTGCTATGCCCACAGAATGTCAGAGGGAATAGGTCAGCAGGAACTCTGACTCTGTGCTGGTCAGATGCCATTGTTAATGTCCCAAACAGCCACACCTTGAGTGGGTCAGGAGGCATGAGGCTACTCCATTTTCCAGGTAACCCTAGTTAGTAGAGATAATAATCTTGATTAGTCCTTTAGAAAAGGGTGAATTTACATACTTGTAAAGGAACATTACAAGGTTCTTAGAGTTTTATCACAATCATATTTTGAGTGCTTTGCACTCAGTATATGCTCAATAAATACCACTGAATTGATTGAATGCAATTTTTAAGTGTGCTATTTATTTTTTTAAACCAAATCAATTTTGATTCACTTATGTTCTATTTAACTTAATTGTTAGATGGCACCTGACATTAAAGGAGTGTTTTTAAACTTTCTGAAAAAGGGAATTTAAGATAAAGACAAGAACAACTGCCTTGTGGGGATGGGTGGGGGCAGGGCTGATAAAAGTAGAGTGGGCATCCATCCATCAATGAACAAGACTAAGAGTAAGTAACTCAAATTTAATGCAATTGGAAATGTAATCCATCAGATTAACAGATTAGTACCATCCTTTTCCAGCATGTTTCTATGTTCTCAGTATAACACTGGTGTTGGGAAGATTAATGAAGTTTTCATGGATCAGCAAAGTGTTTAAATGGTATCCCATTGACCAATGTATCAGAATGCATGCTATCTCCTTCTTAGGAACTGGAAAAGAAATGCTAGTCATTAAAATCATGAATATTAAAATTTGCTTCCAAGTCTTTAAAATTCTACATTTGATACACTATAATCCTCTGATTTTATTATACTGTTCTGTATCACGGGCCTTGTCATTTAAAAGATTGTAACAGAGATCAAGCTGTGCTAAGTAGCACTTGAAAGATAATGAATGGAAAGTTCCACTTAAGTGTACTACATACCAGTGTTAAACTGATTTACGGGGAATGATTTAAGAATAGAATTATGTGGTGCATCCCAAGCACTAAGAGTGCTCTGCACACATTAGGCACTCAAATGATTGATCCTGGATAATCAAAAATTTATTTAGGTATTTGGAAAACATCCATTGAGTGCAATGCACTGTGATAACCATTAGGGAAAATAGAGCAGATGAACAAGATATGACATTCTCTCTGAAGTATATTTCTGAGAGAATAGTTATGGGGGGAGACTGACTTCTCTAGGTCTACCTAGAATAGGATATTTTAGAATACTTTCTAAATAGGCTGCAAAAGTATGTCACAATTTTTCTGTACTCAGTTTAATGTATTATTTTCCCTGAAGTCAAAGGTTTTGTGTCTTTACATATTCTTGGGGTTTTCTGACTCTGCTCTTCTGCTCTGGTCCCCATTACATGGAATTTGATACCCATTCTTTGCCACTGAAGAATATATGGAACTTGTTTTTTTATTAATGCCTGGCTATTCTTAATTCAATTGGAGAGGTAATTTTTAACCTATTTACTGTCATTTCCTGTAATTTGGTATAGATTGGTTAAAAACTCTAAATGATAAAATAAAAGCACTAATCAATCAGGTCTTCAGAGGAAACAAGGAAAAAACTGTAGAAGAAATGCCCTTGACTATCTAAAGTTGAGAAATGAAGCAAACTACTAAAATGTTGTGAAAATAAATGAGGTTTCTTCCATAAAGTTAGATATGATGAGGCTCTTGTCCTCTTATATTACTGCTTTTCGTAAGTGGGAAAATGTTTTAATTTCCCTGTTCATTGGATACCTGCCTCTGTTCATTCTCATTCAATTGTATTTATTGGCACTTACTATGTGCAGAGCACTAAGTGCTTGGAAAGTACAATTCGGCAACAGAGACAATCCCTGCCTAACAATGGGCTCACAGCTAAACAGGGGAGACAGACAACAAAACAAAACAAGTAGTCTGGCACAGACATCATCAAGATAAACAGAATCATAGATATATACACATCATTAACAAAATAGAGTGATAAATAATATATACAAATATGCACAGTGCTGAGGGGAGGGGAAGGGGGAAGAGCAGAGGGCGGGAGAATGGGGAATGGGGAGGGAGGAGGAGCAGAGGGAAAGGGAGGGCTCAGTCTGGAAAGGCCTCCTGGAGGAGGTGAGCTCTCAGTAGGGCTTTGAAGAGGGGGAGAGTGTTAGTTTGGCGGATGTGAGGAGGGAGGGCATTCCAGGACAGCGGTAGGATGTGGGCCAGCGGTCGACAGCAGGACAGGCAAGAACGAGGCACCGTGAGGAGGCTAGCGACAGAGAAGCAGAGTGTGTGGGCTGGACTGCAGAAGGAGAGAAGGGAGGTGAGATAGAAGGGGGCAAGATGATGGAGAGCTTTGAAGCCAATAGTGAGGAGTTTTTGCTTCATGTGAAGGTTGATAGGCAACCAGTGGAGGTTTTTGGAGAGGGGAGTGACATGCCCAGAGCATTTCTGTAGGAAGATGATCCGGGCAGCGGAATGAAGAATAGACTGAAGTGGGGAGAGACAGGAGAATGGGAGATCAGAGAGGAGGCTGACAATAATCCAGTCTGTGTCCTAGAAACATATTAGAATATATCAGTATATCTTTTTGTTCCTCCAGGAGCCTTATTTTGAAATTATTCTGATATTACTGAAAGAGAAAAGTCAGTTGAAGAAAGATGGCAGTGTGGGCTCTTAATTGTTCATGTCTTTCAGAGTAAAACAGAACAAAACAAAACAGCAAAACAAAATAGATGACTTTTTATCCTAATCCTTCATTCTTGTGCTTTTAGGTAATCCAAGAGGGTGACTTTTACAACTTCACCAGAATAACCACACAAGCAGACTTAAATAATGTCCTATGTGTCAAAGATTTGATTAGAGATATGACAGTCATTGTGTAAGGGTGTAGCTTTCTACTTCTTTCTTTAGGCTGTCTTTCCATCTAAATCCAAAACATCTGATAACATTTAAATAAGTAAAAGAAAAATTAATAGAAACTAATCATTTTATATCTCTTATGAAATTTTGTAGTTCTAGGCTGCAATCAGGTCTTTTACAAAACTTTCCAGATTCTTCCAAAATACAGCAGTGTTGTGTTTTTACCTCAAAGTGCATATTCTGCATTTACTTTAGTTTTTGTTTTCTGTTAAAAACTATAATTTAAAGCAATTTTAATATTTTTATTCACCCTTTAACAAAGACTGAAATTTGAAGGTAGCACAAGCACCTATTAAGTTTTCTTGAATCTCCATTTGGTAGCTGAGAATTAAAAAAAAAAATAATCAATTCCTACTCAACAGTTCCGCAGCTAAAACTCTGCTATATTTTCAGAAAGTCTACAGACCTCTGTCCTTTACTATCATTTAATTCAGTAAATCTATTTTGACATTTTCCAATGACAGTTAAGTAGCTAAACTGAAAATCTTTTGGAGGAGAAAGAATTTGTGAACAGTATGCACCATTATCTTTGAAAGCATAAAGAAGATGTTAAGCCTTTTAAAAATGAAATGATTTTAATGACAGAGTAGTCAAACATTCCTGAAAGAATAGGGTATGCAAATTTTTGTGTATATGTATGTTTTTAGAATGCCTTAAAATGACTTAGAATGCCATGCAGTGTTGTGGTGAAGAACATCAGGGTAATAGTTTGAACTACATTTGATAAGTTGGTTCTTTTTAATCATAGAACATAGCCTGTGAAGGAAAAATACTATGCAAGCAGAGGGGAAAAAAACCATCATCATCAAACTAGGAAGTAGTTTGTATGTTTTTCCCTCCATCAACTTTAATTTTTTGTCTCTCTCATCTCTCTCTCTCTTTCCCTTTGTCTGCGTGTCCTGTAAGCTGGGAAAGAGTTTTATTTGTATTTTTAGAGCTTACTCACCAGATGGTTTTCTTTGAACTCTTTCTTCTCTAACACTGCCCATCACCAAATTCAGTATTTTAGGATTGCAATTTATATTTATAGCAGGACAAAAGTAGAATGAGAAAATATGTGGGCTGTGGAGAGGAGAGGTGAAAGTCTATAAGGATATGGTCATATGAAATACAAGTCTATAATGTCCATCTATTATCACAAAAATCCTAGTAGTTGAGCCAGGATGACACTTCATCTTTTTTGCCAGTCTCACTGAAGGAAAAGCATCTGACAATATACCTTACTATTTTTCTTTTCCACAACTTGTCTTTCCAGCCTAGATTTTGGAAGGAAGCTCTACTTTAGTCTCATGACATCTGTTTTTTAAGCCTAGTTTGTCCATTAGTATCTCAAGATGCAACACTAGGATTCATAGTGATGTAAAAGCTAATATGAATGTATACCAAAGGGGCATGTGCTCCATTCAGGCAATTCAATATCAGATTCCTAGAAAAAAGACAAAACCATGAAACATTTTGACCATGCTTTAGCATTCAATCATATTTATTGAGTGCTTACTGTGTGCAGAGCACTGTACTAAGTGCTTGGGGAAGTATAATATAGCAATAATGAGAGACAATCCCTGCCCACAACAAGCTAGTGGTGGGGAGACACCAACACAAGTAAACAGAAAAATATGGAACACTTCACAGATTTGCATGTCATCCTAGCGCAGGGACTGTGATAATCTTCTCTGTATCATTCCAATTTTAGTATATGTCCTACCGAAGCAAGCATTTCTATCAGAGTAAACCACCTCACATGCCTCAGTTAATGTGATGAAAAATTGGAAATATCTATGAAGTCCTTGTTTACCAGACAACCTTTGAACTCTGGGTATTGCCAGAAGAAAACACCAGAACTGCTTTAATGAATGTTCAAAAATCAAAGACCCATTTGGAGAAAAACTTGAAATGCATCGCCAAAACCTAGTTTCTCACAGCTAAAGCAGAAAGGATTATTATCAGGTACATGATGGGAAATATAGAACCAACTAAGGAACAAGAAGTGGAATGCCAAAGCTGGGAGACTGCCAAGCTACAGAGACAGAAGTCAAAGAAAGAATTTATTTTCACCTCTAAAGAGTGTAAGTGGAACTCTACCAACTACTATAGCACAACTCAAGTACATAGATATCTGAAGTCACTTCAAAGATAACAGAAGAATCTTAAAAAGATGGTCACAACACTTCACTCTACTTATCAACCATTCTACTGTTGGGGATGATATTCTCTGAAGAAAGATTAACTTGCCAAATGCGAAGAGGTGACATTTGCTCCAACATTTTATGAAGTCACCAAAGCAGTTATAGACATGAAGATTGGCAAATCTCCCAGATTTTCAATCGTTCAATGTTATATTGCTGAGCTATACAAGTAGGGGAGAAAGATGAGCCTTGCAGTTTTGGACATGTTAATTTTGAGGTGCCAGCAGGACAGCCATGTGGACAAAGGAGAATTTAGTGAAACATAAATGAAGGCAGAAGGTATCTATGCCCTGTTCCAAGAGTTTGATTAGGATTGGGAGCAGAGATTTTACTATCTGCCAGATAGTAAACCCCTGGAAATCAGGGATCATGTCTACTAACTCTATTGTAAGCACTAAGTACATTGCTGTAAACAGAGGAAATGCTCAGTAGATAATATTGATTGTTTGGAGATGGAACAATAGCTAAAAGAGGCTGTGGGATATAAGTGCTTTTTTGGTTATGGTGATTTAGGAGTTTGAAAATAGAAAGGGAAGAGTCATCAGAGAGGAAAAGGTTGAGAAGCAACATGAACTACTGGAAAGAACACGGACCTGGGAGTCAGAGGCTCTGTGTTCTAATCCTAGCTCTGCCACTTACCTGCTGTGACCTTGGGCAAGTCACTTAATCTGAGCGTCAGTTCTGTCATCTGGAAAATGGGGATTCAATACCTGTTCTCTCTCCTACTTAGACTCTGAGCCCCATGTGGAATCTGATTATACTGTATCTTCCTCAGTATTTATTACGGTGCCTGGCATGTAGTAGGTATATAACAAATATCATTATTATCATCATTATCATTAGATTTTTATAGTATTTGCTAAGTACTTTTATGCCAGGCACCCTACTAAGCACTTGGGTAGATACAAGCTAATCACATTGGGCATAGTCCATTCCCACATGGGGCTCAAAACATTGATCCATATTTTTATGGATGAGGTAACTGAGGCCCAGAGAAGTTCATTGACTTACCCAAGGTCACACAAAAGACAAGTGGCAGAGCTGGGATTAGAACACAGGTCCTTCTGACTTTCAGCCTTGTGCTCTATCTACTAGGCATGCTACTTCTGCTCATCTTCCCACCCAAACCCTGCCCTTCCCATGATCTTCCCACTAGATCATGCTACTTCTCTGAAGTTAAAAAATTAAAGACATTGAAGTTAAAGAGGTCAAAGATAACAGTGAGGGAAGGGAGGACAGTAGGAGCAAGTATTATTAATTGATGAATGGGGAGAACAAGTGGAAAAGTGGATTTACTGAACAGGCAGGTGACTGCCTCTTAAGAAACATCCTGAGAAGGATGACAACAAAGGAGTGGCATGATGAAGACTGGCAAGAATCAGGACTTTGGGAAGTTCATTTCTGATTGTTTCAATTTCACCAACACAGTACTTGGTGAGGTCATATCATCAGAGGTTAGGGATGGAGGTGAAGGGAAACTGGAGCCTTCAGGGGGAACTTGAGAAGAAGCATAGCCTAGTGAAAAGTTCATGAGATGGGAAGTCAAATGACCTGGGTTCAAATTCTGCCTCCATCACCTATCTACTGTGTGAGCTTGAGCAAGTCACTTAACTTTTTTGAAAAAGTTACCTCAGTTACTTTATCTGAAAAATGGGGATTAAGACTGAGTCTCATGTGCGACATGAACTAGTCCTACCTGATTAGCATGTATCATTACCAGCACTTAGTATATTGCCTGGCATGTAATAAGCACTTAAATACCATAAAAAAAACAACCAGTTAAACATTCACAAAAGTTGGCTGGGTTGTTGGTTGAATGGGTTAGGGTAGCTAGTGATGGAGTTTGCCTAGTAGAAAAGAGACCCAAGTTAGAGTGAATTTGTAGTGGCAGAAATCAGACCAGTGCCTGTGATTCTGCCAGCAATGGATGTTCTGTATTTTAAATATTGTATTTAAGTACTTACACAAAAGTATAATATTTAATCTCCAATTATTAATACATTGCTATTTGATCCTATAACTAATTTATTACATTGAATTATTGCAATGAATTGCATTTTTATCACTTTATAAACATATTTAAATTTGGGAGGACATATTAATACATTTACATTATTTCCAATGGTAAAACTATACTTGTTTAACATTTTTTTTTCTTGCTCTATTTTTAAAGAATCCAATTACTGGAGCTAACCAGGGTATCCTGTTTGGGTTTTTTTCTCTCCTGAAACTTGTCTTCTTGTTTGCTGAGATGATTTAGTTTAATCATGAGTAAGGTAGTAATTTAGGTAGTTTTTTATTAAAGACTCATTTTACTCATAGAAGAATACTTTATACAAAAATTCCATACAAACTGTCATTATAGAAAGTCATGAGAAAAAGAGTGCAAATAACCCTGGACCATTTTGGGAATCAAGAACACAAATCTCCAAAGAAAGAATCATCCTTGAAAGTTGTTGAAAAGTTATAAAGTCTAGGTGGAGACAAATAAAACTTTCACACTCTGTATTCCTGAATCTCAGTGTGAAGAAAATATTAATTCCTTTCCTTGTGAGGTGACAGAGTATTGACCCAATTTCAATACTGACCACATTGCAGCCCATACTGGATACCGGGATTGCTAATGCCTCACCAGCTGTCAACAGTAGAACAGAGTTGAATCTCTATAAGCCCTGAGTCCTTATCCTCAATCTAAGCTCTTGACTATTTCACTCTTCACATGCAGGTTAATAAATGCCTATGCTTTGCCATTCTAACCAGGAGATTTCCAGTAAATGTGTGTCATGTTTTCCTTCAAATGTTGAGTATAAGCCACTGTAGGGCCATATCTCGTCATCAATCTCTTGGTGGAAGACCCACTGAAATCAATGTGAGCTTTGTGCAAAAAATCAATAGCCATTCCTATCCCATAAAAGACAACATTCAAAACCCTAATGTATCCAAGGGAACTAGATTATTATTGGAAAAATCTGGCATTTGTTAAAAGGAAAAAAAAATATATGTTTCCAAGCATGGTCCAGAAAATTAAATACAACTCAATATGCCCATACAGTTATTATTGGATTTTGCTTTTCCTCCCATTTCTAGTTTAAATATGGAACTTGGAGACAATCATATTTACAGTGTACTTACTGTGTGCAGAGCACTATAACTAAGTGCTTGGGAGGGTACAATATAACAGAGTTGACACGTTCTCTGCCCACAAGAAGATTATAATCTAAAGGGAGAAAGAGACATTCATATAAAAAATAAATTATGTGTACATAAGTGCTGTCAAACTGAGGGTGCAAAGGCAACTCAGAAGGGAGTGGAAGAAAAAGAAATGAGGGCTTAGTCAAGGAAGGACTCTTGGAGAAGAAATGCTTTGAATAAGGCTTTTAAGGTGGGGAGATTCATCTTATGTCTGAAGGGAGAGGGAGTTCTAGGCCAGAAGAGGATGTGGATGAGAAGTTGAAGGTGAGATAGATGAGATTGAGGAAAAGTGAGTAGGTTGGCTATAGAGAAGTGATGTGTAATGAGTTTCCGCTTTATGTGGAGCTGGATGGGCAGCCAGTGGAGGTTCTTGTGAAGAGTAGAATCATAGACTGAATGATTTTGTAGAACAATGATCCAGACAGCAGAGTAAAGCATGAATTGGTATGGGGAGAGACAAGAGACAGAGGAGTCAGCCAGGAGAGAGATGCAGTACTTGAGGCAGGTTAAGATAAATACTTGGATCAACATGGTAGCAATTTGAATGCAGGGGAAGAAAAGGTTTTTGCAATGTTGTGAAGATTGAACTGACAAGATATGAAGATATATTGACTATGAGGGTTGAATGAGAGAGATAAGTCAAGGATAATGCCAAGATAATGGGATTGTGAGATAGGGAGGATGGTGGTACTATCTATAGTGATGGGAAAGTCATGGGGAGAGCAGGGTTTGGGTGGGAAGATTAGGGAGAAGCATCTTGGCCTAGTGGATACAGCACTCTCCTATTACAACCTAGTCTACACACTTCACTCCTCTAATGCCAACATTCTAACTGTACCCTGATATCACCTATCTTGCCACAGACATTTCACCCACATCCTGCCTCTAGCCTGGAGTGCTCTCCCTCTTCATATCTGACAATTACTCTCTCCCCTTTCAAAGTCTTATAGAGGGCACATCTTCTCCAAGAGGCCTTCCCTAACTGAGCTCTCCTTTCCTCTTCTCCCAATCCCTTTGGCATCACCTTAACTTACTCCCTTTATTCATCCCCCATCCCAGACCCACAGCACTTTGTACATATTTGTAATTTTTTTAATATATTAATTTCTGTTTCCTCCTCTAGACTGTTAGCTTGTTGTGAGCTAGGAATGTCTGTATATTGTAATATCATACTCTTCCAACTGCTTAGTATAGTGCTCTGCACATAGTAAGTGCTCAACAAATGACTGACTGACTGAGCACTGAGAGTAAGCAGGACCTGGGTTCTTATTTCAGCTCCTCCACTTGATTATGTGACTTTGCAAGTCACTACACTCCTCTGTGCCTCAGTTACCTCACTGGAAAAATGGTGATTAAGACTGAGGCCCATGTGAGACCGGGACTGTGTGGGATACAGACTGTGTCCAATCTGATTAACTTGAATCTACCCTAGAGCTTAGAACAGTGCCTAGTACATAGTAAGTACACACAAAAAAAGAGAGAAAGAGAGAAAGTGTTTATAATATTCCTGCTGTTAGTACAGATGAAGCTGGTAAGGAAGTGGTAGGGATCTCTTCTATCCCACCTTGATTGTGTTCTGCTTTCATCCATCCCCATCCTTCAGTAACCACTTACCAACTGTGTTTGTGTTATGACTTCTCTCCTGTCCCTGCACAGGAACAAAGAAGGAGGAAGAAGCAATGTCACAAGTCCCCACAATACCAACCAGGACCTTCTGGGACTGGGGGAGCCTCAGTGACATATTGTAGAGTTTAAGCCACACCTCTGATCACCAAGGTTACTGTGGAAAGGTTTTTACTTAGTTTTACTAGCATGAAAGGGAGTGACACATACATACATACATACACTCACACTCACTCCACCAAGGGCCCAATACCAGTCTGGGGTCAAAGGAACCCACACTGCCAATGCTTTTTCTTTCTGCTTCCAAGTGCTACTACCTTCTGCTGCTTTTGAGTGCTGCTTCTGCTGCTCTCAACATGCTTCCTTTTTGCTTCTATGCATGTTACTTACCTCTGTATGTGCTTCTGTCTACATACCCCCTCACAATTCACTGCTACTGCCTTTTATCTGGCTTAGGCATCACAGCTGTGACTCTACATGCAGTAACTGATTGGTCTAGGCCTGTTACTGGGTAGAACAGGGAGAGAAAGCCCTGCCTCCCTCCATGATCCACCCCCACAGGCCTGCAGTCACCTGCCTTGAGTAAAGTCCATCAGTGGCTTTGCCAGTCTCTTCCATGTTGTTGTATCACAACAGTCATTAATAAGGCAGCTTATTTTGGACTGACCACAATAACAACATTCTTTAAGTTCTTAAACAGTTGGAAATTACTGTACTAGAGCATAGCCTGATCTTTTGGCAGGCAGGCAGGCAGGCAGGCAGGCAGGCAGGCAAGCAGGCAGCTTTTTTGTAACTGGGAGCCAAATGGAGAGAGAGAACAGCAAAAGGGAATGCAGTGGGACTAACTGAACTTGCTCCCTGGCATTTGGGACCCGAAGAAAGGACCAAGTCTCAGGTATTGTACCACTGGGATGCAAACTGAGATTCCCATAACATTTAGAAAAATACTGTGGACATCTTGGCTTGAGTTGGGAGATATGTGAGTACCTGGCTTACATAAAAATACTGTGTACTTAGGGTGGAAAGTATTTAGGGAGAGGGTGGAGAAGGCAATTTTGAGATATATGGGGGACAAGAAAATCCCTGGGAGTAGTAGAGTGGTAAGAGGGTGTGATCTATAGTCTACATTTTAATTACCTATAAGGCATAGTCATCTCTTTGGGGCTGGTTCTGGAACCAGAATTTAAAAAAAAAAACAATTTTTCAGCCTATTTAAAAGCATGCCTAAATAGGATGAGTCACAATTCACTCATATGCCAGGTACATCTGCATAAATCTATAATGTCTAATGAAGGATTGGCTAGATTGCCTCATCAAGGTTCAAGAGTGAGCTAGTTCAGTTCTGGCTCAGGGTATAAAGGAGTATAGATACAGGGAAATTATCTCTACATTCAAATTTATTTGGAAACCTCATGATCTCCTCTTCCATGACTTTTGAATGATAAAGATTATTGCCCTTGACGTATACTAACTAAATCATTATTTTAAAAGGCAGCATTAATTAACTAATGGTTCAAGTAGACAAAGTAGTCAGTATTTGGTTACTTTTGGAAAATGGCTATAATTCTAAGTGGTTTTTTCAGAAAATGTGTTTTGGCTTTGCTACCTTCAATAGATGGGCATTCAACATTCAGTACAATTCATTCTAAAATCATAGATGCGTTTGGGCATGACATTCTACATTTTAAGGGAACAGATTTGAGTTTTAAGCTTTGAAGGAATTATTTCAAGCAATAGTGGGCAAGAAAATCATTTTTTTAAATGGTGAAAAATACCTTTTAAGCAATAAGATACAGCAGGGGGTGGTGAGACTGTCTAATAGCAGTTAATCTGAATAAATAATATGTTTTTAATCATAAAGTGGCATTTAATTAACCTGCAATAACTGGCTTATTAAATCTAAATTAAATCATTATTTGAGACACTTAATTTAAAATGTGAATAAGTATTATACTTTCCTTTTACCTGGATTGCTGAATTGAAAACTGAGAACAGTTTTTCATTTGCACTTGCTCTTACTCCTCTCAGTTGGAAATCACAAGCCCTCATTTCCAAAGCTTCATGATGCCGTTAAATATAGCCCAGCCATTTAGAAATAAAAACTATTCTAAACTCACAAAGAATTCAGAACATGTGTAACTCATCATCCTTTTGATAGTGTGCCTAAATTGTTTAGCATAGATGACAAAATTGATAGAATAAGAATTTCCAAATGTGCAAACAAATCCTAGAAAAAGTAGTAAATGTCAAAAATTTTCATTGTCTATGATAGCCTTAATCAGTAAGGAATGTGAAATCCTTACATTAAGCAAAAGTACATGTACATGCATGTGTGTGGGTATGCATATCATTCATTCATTCAATAGTATTTACTGAGCGCTTACTATGGGCAGAGCACTGTACTAAGCGCTTGGAATGTACAAATTGGTAACAGAGACAGTGCCTGCCCTTTGACGGGCTTACAGTCTAATCGGGGGCGACAGACAGACAAGAACAATGGCAATAAATAGAATCCAGGGTGTCTGCTAGCCTGGCAATACAGAGAACAATGGCCCTGTCTTGAAAGGAATACACAGAGATACAAATGAGTGATATCATGAAAAAACACACAATAGACACACTACTATTATCTAAGGAGTTCTGTGAATTTTTCAAAAATTTTCAGACTCTTGACCTGGTTAATACTATCAAATACCTTTACAGTCAGAAAGCAACAATATATTGGACTTTCTCTTTCTGATGGTGCATGGTAGATTTCTGTTCTTCATAGTCTAATAATTAGGATTCTGCTTAGACTCTTGTTGCCTGCAAAGAATAACAAGGTGATTCTTTGGGTGATTCCAGTCAGTTTTCTTCCTGAAGATTGTGATTGTGGTAGCATTTTTGAAATCTTGTGGCATTTCTTCAGAGTCTCAGAAGCTGAATGTTTGTATAAAATTCCCTAAGGATTACATATCCTTCATGCTTGTAGATGTCTGCAAGAAGGCCATCAGGAATGGATGATTCTTAATTTTTCATTTCTCTGACTGAAGAAGTTAGTATCGCACAAATCATAGCTGAGGCTTTATGCCTTGATAGTCCTCTCTGTTATCATCTAAGTCATGTTGATTAGTTCATTATATCACTCTTTCCCTACCTGTAATTTATTGTAATGTCTATCTCCTCTGAAGATTGTAAACTCCTTAAGAGCAATGATTATCTCCAATTTATTGTTCTCTCCCAGTAGACAGTACAATAAATTCTACCAATTGATATGTAGGTGTACATCTTTGTCTATGATGGGTTGTTCCATCTGTACTCCTCAACAGTACCCAAGTTTTGTCTATGGGGCCAGAGATCTTGTTTAACATGACAGTCACCATTACTCTGGATGTTTTTAACTTTGTTTTCCCATGATGGGCCACATGGGTTTCTGTGCTTGAGCTGTCTCTGTTCCATTGCAGATTTTTGTAGGCCTCTTCCTGTTTGATCACGAGGACCTGCAAGATGCCTTTGATGCATTCAATGCTGCAATAAATGCTTTTTGAAATGTTGAGCCATTTTCACCCATCAGGTCTTGATGACCATCTGATAAACACTAGATATCCATTCATATCATTGCTTTTTTGTTGGGAGACTCCTTGTTCCATCCAATACAGCTGCAATCATAGTGCCCCAGACTACCTTGAAAGCCTTCTTTACTTTCCAGGGGTTTGACATTTAAGCTTCTTGATGATTTAGATACTCCTCTGAGGTTCAGTGGTTATAAAAAAGTATGTAGCATCTGAGCTGCTGGCCAAACTCCACCCTCTCATGGCTGTAAAACACTAAAATGGATATTCAAATGATAATGTTCTAAAAATGTTATTACTTTCTTGGGCTTTAAAAGAAAAGCAAATTTCATTCATTTCCTCCATTCATACTACTTCAGTTGTGTACCTCAAATTGATATTTAAATTTAAACTTCAAAGCCAAAAATTGGAAATGAGTCTATGATATGTATTGATGTCCAATATTCTTTGTTAAGCAAAGATTTACTGAGCAGGAGGACAACTAGAGTGCTCAGGTGTTCTGATAGAATCCTGTGGCCTTATGATAGGAAGTGACATGCTTCTAAATGACCTGGATTGGGCATTTGATTAATTATATGCCAGTTGGAGCTAGCATCCCTCCTGTGGGCACCAAATCTCAGCTGTTCCTCCAATGACTCAGTTGGAACAAAAGAAAAGGCTAAAATATAGCAGTTTCAGCATGGTCATTAAGTACTAACCAGTTGCCCAATTAGAATGGACTACTGAGAACTATTTATTCATGATTTTTATTAATTATATTTATTAACTGCTTACTTATGTGCCAGACACTATATTTAAGTGGTTGATTTTCTTCAGTGTATCATAATGTTGCCCATTCCCAATAAAAGCTATACTTAAAAATAATTAAATGGCCAAAGCCAGTCTTCCTAGATTGACCCCATCAAGCTCCAGTTACTTCAATTTTCCAGCTGCCTTGGGGTACTTATGCCTTTTCTGTTGAATGTTTGTAATTTTAACTATTTTTATTCATACATGTCCTATGTCCATGTTAGCTGTGCTATATGTCTATTTGAAGTGGGTTATTTGTGTCAGTCTTGTTTCTTTCACTGGACTGATGACTGGGGCTACATCTTCTTCTTCTTCTGTACTTCCCACAGTACTGAGCACAATATTCTATGCAGTGTTTACACAGACCTGACGTGTACGTCAAGCTAAGAAACATGTGTGACCATCCGTGGGAGGCCAAGAACGAAGCAATCCAGGAATTTCCTGGCTAAGAAACAAAAATGTTTACTTGCCAATGAAGAATTTATTTGGTGTTTTGAATTAGATATAATAGGCTAGTTTATGAAAACTTGACCTGGCCTATGGCTTTGAGGAAGTTTTGGAAAACAGCTACCTGGATCTGAAATCAGTCTGGCAAAATTTTAGAAACACAAAGGGAAACGAGTATGCAGGGACTTTATCTCAATCATGAAACACCAAAAAAAATCACAGAATTTCAATGGTGTCACCATAATCACTAACCTACTTGTGTACTTCACTGCTATCCATTGTCAGCAAAGTTTTAGCTACTAAAATAATCCCTTAACAATCACTACATGAATTACAAAATATTTTCTTACCAAAACAGTTCCCTCCAGTTATTGCCACATCTTCCACCTACCATTTCTCTCCTCCTTGAGCGAGTTGTCTTCAACCGCTATCTCAAATTACTCTCCTCCAATTCTCTACTTAATACCCTCCAATCTGGCTTCTGTTCCCTTCACTCCACAGAAACAATCTTCTCAAAGGTCACCAATGACATCCTTCTTGTCAAATCCAATGATCTCTACTCCATCCTAATCCTCCTCTACCACTTAATGCCTTCAACACTGTATACCACACCCTGCTCCTGGAAACACTAACCAACTTTGACTTCACTGACTCTGTCCTCTCCTTGTTCTCCTCTTATCTCTCTGGGCTGTTTATTCTCAGTCTCCTTCATGGGCTCCTCCTCTACCTCTAACCCCCTAATTGTGGGGATCCCTCAAGATTCAGTTCTGGGTCCCCTTCTATTCTCCATATACACCCAATTCCTTGGAGAAATCATTCACTTCCATGGCTTCAACTACCATCTCTATGTGGATGATACCCAAAGATAAAACTCCTACCTGATCTTTCTCCCTCTCTCCAGGCTTGCATCTCCCCCTGCCTTCAAGACATCTCTACTCGGATGAACTCCCATCACCTCAAACTTAACATGTTCAAAACAGAGCTCCTTCTCTTCCTATGCAGCCCTGATCTCCCCTGACTTTCCCAGCACCATCCTTCCTGCCTCACAAACCCATAGCCTTGGCATTATACTTGACTCTTCTCTGTCATTAAACTCACATATTTCAATCCATCACTAAATCCTGTCAGTACCAACTTCACAACATAGCTAAAATCTGCCCTTTCCTTTCCATCCAAACTGCTACCAAGTTAATACAATAACTCATCCTATCCCGACTGGACTATTGCATCAGCCTCCTTACTGACCTCCCAGCCACCTGGTTGTCCCCACTCCAGTCCATAATTCACTCTGCTTGCTGCTTGGATCATTCTTCTACAGAAACATTCAGGACATGTCACCCCATCCTCAAAAGACTCCAGCGGTTGCCAATCAACAGCCACATCAAACAAAAACTCTTCACCATTGGTTTTAAAGCACTCCATCACCTTGCCTTCTTCTCCTACCTCACCTCACTATTCTCCTTCTACATCCCAGCCCACAAACTCCTCTAGTGCTAACCTTCTCACTATGCTTCGATTTCACCTATCTTGACGCTGACCTCTTGCCCTCGTTCGGCCTCTGGCCTGGAATACCCTCCTTCCTCAAATCCAACAGATAATTACCCTTCTACCTTCAAAGCCTTATTGAAGGCACATCTCCTCCAAGAGGCCTCCACAGATTAAGTCCCACCTTTACTCATTTCCCACTCCCTTCTGCTTCACCCTGATTTTCTCCCTTTGTTCTTTCCCCCATCACAGCCCCACAGCACTTATGTACATGTCTGTAATTTTATTTATTTATATTGATATCTATCTCCTCCCTAGAATGTAAGCTTGTTGTGGCCAGGGAATGTGTCAGTTTATTGTTGCATTGTACTCTCTCAAACACTTAGTATAGTGCTCTGCATACAGTAAATGCTCAATTAATGGATGAATGAATGAATGAATAATCAACACAGAGGGTGGGGCAAATAAGGAAAATGAGGGTCATTGTCACTTCCCAAAGAAGCAGCGTACTGGTGCACAGAGGAGGCCACAGGGAGGGGCCTTGGGGACAGGGAGAGAAGGCAGTTCCTTGGCTGTGGTGTGGGGTTGGGGACAAGAGTGCTCCAGGAGAAGCGCTGTGGCCTAGAAAGAGCACAGGCCTGGAAGATGAAGATTTGGGTTCTTATCATGGTTCTGTCACTTTTCTCCTGTGTGACCTTGGGCAAGTCACTTAATTTCTTTGTGCTTCAGTTGCCTCATCTGTAAAATAGGGATTAAAGCTGTAAGCCCTGTTTGGACCCTGGACTGTGTCCAACCTGATTATCTTGAGGCTACTACAGCACTTAGTACAGTGCCTGGCAAATAGTAAGTGCTTAACAAAGTGTCATTTAAGAAAAAAAAAAGTAGATGAGGCTTCGGATTACAAATGATTCATTTGACTATTATGCTGAATAGTGCAGCTGGCTGCAACTTGAAGGTGGGAGGGGAGGTGCATATTACCATTATGATATTTGTTAAGAGCTTACTCTTTACCGAGCACTGGGGTATATACAAGTAAATCAAGTAGGACATAGTTCCTGACCCACATGAGGCTCATAATCTAAGAGGGGGATAGAATCCCCATTTTACAGATGAGGAAAGTGAGGCTCAGAGAATTAAGTAACAAGAGCAAGGTAATACAACGGACAAATGTGGAGCGAGATTAGAACTCAGGTGTACTGTATTCTTTCTAGTAGGCCACACTGCTTCCCTCATCCACATCACTGAGCCACTTCATAAAGACCAGAAGAGTCTACCTGAAATAGTAGGCAGTCGTAGGGAAGCAGATCCAGAGTATATGTTCCCATATTATGTGTACAAAAATCCTATCATTAGTAAATGGTGGGGTATGAAGCTATAAGCAGCATGGCTCATTGGAAAGAGCATGGGCTTTGGAGTCAGAGGTCATGGGTTTGAATCCTGGCTCCGCCACTTGTCAGCTGTGTGACTGTGGGCAAGTCACTTCACTTCTCTGTGCCTCAGTTACCTCATCTGTAAAATGGGGATTAAGACTGTGAGCCCCACGTGGGACAACCTGATTCCCTTGTGTCTCCCCCAGCGCTTAGAACAGTACTCTGCACATAGTAAGCGCCTAACAAATACCAACATTATTATTATATTAACATAAGTGAAGTGAGGGTGGTTCATTCATTCATTCATATTTGAGTGCTTACTGTGTGCAGACCACTGTACTAAGTGCTTGGAAAGGACAAATGAGCAACAAATAGAGACAATCCCTGCCTACCCCAGGTTTACAGTCTAGAACAATGGAGGCAGACATCAAAACAAGTAAACAGGCATCAATATAAATAGAATTATAGATAGATACATATATACATAATTGCTGTGGGGCAAGGAGAGGGAGGAAGAGCAAAGGGAGCAAGTTGAGGTGACATGGAAGGGCGGGACTGAGGAAAAGGGAGGCTTAGTCTGGGAAGGCTTTGAAAGGGGGAATAGTGATTGTTTGGCATATTTGAAGAGGGAGGGTGTTCCACGACAGAGGCCGAACATGGGCAAGAGGTCAGTGGCAAGATAGGCAAGATTGAGGCACAATGAGAAGTTTAACACCAGAAGATGGGTGTGTGTGGGCTGGGATGTAGGAGAGAAGGGAAATGAGATAAGAAGGGTCAAGGTGATGGAGAGATTTGAAGCCAGTAATGAGGAGTTGTTGTTGGATATGGCAGTTGGTAGGCAACCACTGGAGATTTTTGAGGAGGGAGATGATGTGTCCCGAATGTTTCTGTAGAAAGATAATCTTTCTTGATGTGGTGGTTTGGGGTGAATATTAAAGTGCTTAAGTGGTACAAATCCAAATGCACAGGGGATGAATAAGGGAGGTCAAGAACTTCCAGTGGTTTTCCATCCACCTCTGCATCAAACCAAAACTCCTTGCCATAGACAAGAAAGCATCCAGCCACTTGCCCCCTCCTACCTTACCTCCCTGGTTTCCTACTACTACCCAGTCCACGCACATCACTCCTGTAATGCCAGTTTATTCACTCTACCTTAATCTAGTCTATCTGGCCTCCAACCCCTCACCAACCTGGAAGGCTTTCCCTCTTCACATCCTACAGACCATCACTCTCCACACCTTCAAAGCCTTAATAAAAGCACATCTCCTTCCCCTCCTAAACCATCATTTCCTCTTTTCCCAAACCCCCAGCTCCCCAGCAACTTTTTTTGTACTTGTTAAGTGTTTACTATATCTCAGGTATTATGCTAAGGACTGTAGTAGATATAAGGTAGTCTGTTTAGACATAGTCCATGTCGCATATAGGGCTCACAATCTTAATCCCTATTTTACAGTGACTGAGGTAATTGAGGCACAGAGAAGTTAAGTGACTTGCCTAAGATCAGGTGGCAGACAAGTGGTGGGGCAGAGATTTACTTCAGGTTCTCTGACTCCCAGGCTTTTGCTCGTCCAGGAGGCTATGCTGCATCTTATCATCATTACACTTGGATTTACACTCCTTATTTAGCCTTCTTCAGCAATTTATTTACTTATTAATGTCTTTCTGTCTTCCTTCTAGACTGTAAGTTCATTAAGGGCAGGGAACATGTCTACCAACTCTATTATAATATAGTCTCCCAAGTGTTTCATTTCAGTGCTCAATAAACATAATTGATGGATTGACTGAGGAAATTAGGAGTTAGTCAAGAATGGTCTCTTGGAGGAGATATGATTTTTGTAGGGCTTTCAAGATGGCAGAGAAGTGGTATGTCATATATGAAGAGGAAGGGTGTTCCAGGATAGAAACAAGGATATGGGCAAGAGTTGGTGGTGGAATAGAAGGTAAGGCAAAGCGAACAGACTGGGATGTTATATTTGAAAGGAAATCAGGCAGAAAGGTACCTCTGTTTCAGAGGCAGAAAGAAAGGTATTGTTGCTGAGTAGCCCTGAGTAAATAGGGCTCAACATATATTTTGGAACAAAAAAGAGAAGTCTTTGATTTAGAAGTGTGTGAAGTACACGCTTTATTGCCTTTCTTTTTTTAACATGGCATACTGAGAACTAACAAATAAATACTACATTATTAAAAAGAGATTCCCGAAAGTTTCTAATGCTCACTATAAGAACTTCATCTGTAGAAAATCAGCTGTTCTTCAACTATTGAGAAGGAGTGTAACTTAATGGGAAGGAACTGGGCCTAGAAGTCAGAGGACCGGGTTCTAATTCTGGCCAATCTGCCACAAGCTGCTGCACTACTTGGGCAAGATACTTAACTTTTCTTTGCCTCAGTACCTCACCTGTAAAATGAAGGTAAAAGAAAGAACCCTTCCCTTCCATCTTTTTTTAAAAAATCTGTATATAGTATTTATTAAGCTCTTCCTATATTCTGGGCATTGTATTAAACACTGGGGCTCTCAATATTAATTCCCATTTCACAGAAATGGCACACATAATTGCCCAAGGTCACACAGCACACAAGTAGGAAAGTCAGGATCAGAATTTAGATACCACGATTCCCAGTCCTGTGCTCTATCCAATAGGCCACACTGCTTCCCATCTTGGATAGTGAGCCCTTTGTGAGATATGAACTACGTCTGATGGGACCAAATTGTATCTACCCCATGCTTCCTTATTCTGTGGTTGGCACATAATAAACATACCACAGTAATCTCTTAGGATGTGACAGAAACCATGCAAGTGAACTATTAAGTGTGTAATGATAAAGAAAATTAGCAAGACTAAGACACATGTAATACTCTCCACCTTCTTTATCATTTAATTTTTATTAAATTTTTATGTCTTAGATTTTGACAAGTGAGTGGATGAGTATGAGCACTTGGACCAGGGTGATTATTTGATGGAAGGTGGGGATTGGATCCAGGAAAGTGTTGTGGAAGGAAAGTCAACAGGAATTAGGGAACATGTCTACTAGCACTATTATACTGTACTCTGCCAAGTGGTTAGTACAGTGTTCTGCAGACAGTAAGCATTCAATAAATATGATTGATTAATATGATTAAATGTGAGAGTTTAAAAAGAATGACTCAAAGAGTAAAGTGATGATAGTGGGTTATCAAGCGTAATGGGAAGATTAAATGAAAAGTAAATTTTACACATTTGTAAAGAGCTGACAGGACATATTGTTATCCATATCTGGGAGCCAACCATAAATGCAAGACTGCTGTGGCAATGAGATCTTGAAGTAAGTAAGTTAGATTTTCAGGTTAATCTTGCATATTCATTCAATAGTATTTATTGAGCGCTTACTATGTGCAGAGCACTATACTAAGCGCTTGGAATGAACAAGTCGGCAACAGATAGAGACAGTCCCTGCCGTTTGACGGGCTTACAGTCTAATCAGGGGAGACAGACAGACAAGAAGAATGGCAATAAATAGAGTCAAGGGGAAGAACATCTCGTAAAAACAGTGGCAACTAAATAGAATCAAGGCAATGTACATTTCATTAACAAAATAAATAGGGTAATGAAAATATATACAGTTGAGCAGACGAGTACAGTGCTGAGGGGATGGGAAGGGAAATGGGGAGGAGCAGAGGGAAATGGGGGGAAAAGAGGGTTAAGCTGCGGAGAGGTGAAGGGGGGTGGTAGAGGGAGTAGAGGGAGAAGAGGAGCTCAGTCTGGGAAGGCCTCTTGGAGGAGGTAAGTTTTAAGTAGGGTTTTGAAGAGGGGAAGAGAATCAGTTTGGCGGAGGTGAGGAGGGAGGGCGTTCCAGGACCGCAGGAGGACGTGGCCCAGGGGTCAATGGCAGGATAGGCGAGACCGAGGGACAGTGAGGAGGTGGGCGGCAGAGGAGTGGAGCATGCGGGGTGGGCGGTAGAAAGAGAGAAGGGAGGAGAGGTAGGAAGGGGCAAGGTGATGGAGAGCCTTGAAGCCTAGAGTGAGGAGTTTCTGTTTGGAGCGGAGGTTGATAGGCAACCACTGGAGTTGTTTAAGAAGGGGAGTGACATGCCCAGATCGTTTCTGCAGGAAGATGAGCCAGGCAGCGGAGTGAAGAATAGACTGGAGTGGGGCGAGAGAGGAAGAAGGGAGATCAGAGAGAAGGCTGACACAGTAGTCTAGCCGGGATATAACGAGAGCCCGTAGCAGTAAGGTAGCCGTTTGGGTGGAGAGGAAAGGGCGGATCTTGGCGATATTGTAAAGGTGAAACTGGCAGGTCTTGGTAACGGATAGGATGTGTGGGGTGAACAAGAGAGACGAGTCAAGGATATAAATGGCAACTGAAGTCAGAAGTGAAGGAGGTCCTTGAGAGACCAAGGACGAGTGAATGGAAAGGTAGGAGGAGAACCAGGAGAAAGTTGGGTTATTAAAACCTATGTTGGACAATGTCTTTGGGATAAGGAAAAGTCAACAATATCAAGGATTGTGGATGAAGGAGGATAAGATAAAGAAGAACCCATTAGATTTGTCAAGGAGCAGGTCTAACCAAGGAAGTTGCTGAAAACCATCACCTCTAATCTTGCCAGATCTAACTTCTCCGGGTTAGAACTCTTGAGACCAAGGAGAAGGGAGAGTGGAAGCACCATAATTTATGGACTTCTCCTGTGCAACTACCTTTTGGCTCAGGGTTTTAGTTGACACTGCAAACCTAACCCATACCTTCAGCCTCAATCTTACCTTCAGCCTCAATCTCCGGTTCTGGAGATAATGATGGTATTTGTTGAGGGCTTACTATGTGCCAGACACATAGTGACCTTGGGGTCACACAGCAAACAAGTGGTGGAGCTAGGATTAGAACCCATGGCCTTCTATCTCACAGGCCCATGCTCTATCCACTACGCCATGCTGCTTCTCAGATATCTTAGAAGATCTGTTCTAAGAGATGTTGTAACTACCACATAGGTACCAGCATTCTGGGGTTTTTCATTCAATCAATGGTGTTTCCTGAGCACTTACTGTGGACAGAGTACTGTTCTTAGAGTTTATGCCAGCAAGACCCAGAAGAGAGGCCAGGTGAGCCCTGGAAGGCTTCTGGCACCTGGCATCAAGAAGTGTAAAGATTTTTGTGAATGACATACTTGTACTTTTCAAATTCCATTTTCTCCTCAATTGCTTGGAGAAGAGGTTTCCAAAACATGGGACTCTGCCCAGTGGCCCCATTGTCCTTCCTGTCATGCTACAAATGCAATGTAGAGAAAACTACGACAGCTGGATTAAAGTCTGGCTGCTGAACAGAATAAATGAAAATGTTCAAGTGAAGATCTTTTTCAACTGGGAGTGTCTTCATATTCGATTAAAATGGCTGGGTTGATTATACAATTCAGCTAACATTTGGGCACCAACAGAAGCAATAGCAGACTGTGGGCTGCCTCATAGGTTCCAGCTGCTAGATGTTGGAAAATGCTGCAAGTGTAACACATTCAGCAGCTCCCAGCATCTAGCATATCCATCATATTATTTCCTCTCCTCATATCCCTTCAGACACTTGGGTTTAGCTGCTGAGGAAGAAGCCCTTAGGAAGTGCAGGACTGGAAGCACTATGGCCCAGCTGAAAAAGCATGAGCCTGAGAGTTAGGAAATCTGTATTCTAATTCCAGCTCTTCTTGTCTGCGGTGGGACCCTACCTGCCCTGTGCTTCAGATTCCTCATCGGTACAAAGGGGATTAGATACCTATTCTTTCTTCCCCTTAGACTGGGAAACCTATGTGAGGCAGGTATTCATTCATTCATTCAACCATATCTATTGAGCGTTTAATGTGTTCGGAGCACCGTACTAAGTGCTTGAAAAGTACAATACAGCAATAAAGAGAGACAATCTGCCCACAATGGGCTTACTGTCTAGAAGCAGGGAGAAAGACATCAAAACAAGTAAACAGGCATAAATTTAAATAAATAGAATTATGGATACATGCATATATACAGAAGGGTTGTGGGCGAGGAAGCGGGGAAGAGCAAAGGGATTGAGTTGAGGTGATGTAGAAGGGAGGGGGAAATGAGGAAAAGGGGGCTTAGTCTAGGAAGGCCTCTTGGAGGATGTGCGCGTTCAGTAGGGCTTTGAAGCAGGAAACAGTGATTGGCAGATTTGAAGATGGAGGCTCAGGCCAGAGGTAGGATGTGGTTCAGGGGTTGGTGGTGAGAAAAGCGAGATCGAGGTACAGTAAATTCATTAACTCCCATTCTCTCCTGGACCCCCTCCAATCTGGCTTCCATCCCCTCCACTCTACCAAAACTGCTCTCTCTAAGGTGACCCATGACTTCCTTCTTGCCAAATCCAATGGCTCCTACTCCATTCTATTCCTCCTTGACCTCTCAGCTGCCTTTGACACTGTCGACCATCCCCTCCTCCTCCACACCTTATCTCACCTTGGCTTCACGAACTCCGTCCTCTCCTGGTTCTCCTCTTATCTCTCTGGCCAGTCATTCTCGGTCTCCTTCGCAGGCGCCTCCTCCCCCTCCCATCCTTTAACTGTTGGAGTTCCTCAGGGGTCAGTTTTTGGCCCTCTTCTGTTCTCCATTTACACTCACTCCCTTGGTGAACTCATTCGCTCTCATAGCTTTGAGTACCATCTCTACGCAGATGACACGCAGATCTTCATCTCTGTCCCTGTCCTCTCCCCCTCTCTTCAGGCTCGCATCTCCTCCTGCCTCCAGGACGTCTCCACCTGGATGTCTTCCCCCCACCTAAAACTCAACATGAGCAAGACTGAGCTCCTCATCTTCCCTCCCAAGCCCGGTCCTCTCCCAGACTTCCCTATCACCGTGTATGGTACGACCATCCTTCCCGTCTCTCAGGCCCGCAACCTCGGTGTCATTTTTGACTCGTCTCTCTCGTTCACCCCACACAGCCGATCCGTTACCAAGACCTGCTGGTTTCACCTTTACAATATCGCCAAGATCCGCCCTTTCCTCTCCTCCCAAACGGCTACCTTACTGCTACCGGCTCTTATTATATCCCGGCTAGACTACTGTGTCAGCCTTCTCTCTGATCTCCCTTCCTCCACTCTCGCCCCGCTCCAGTCTGTTCTTCACTCTGCTGCCCGGCTCATCTTCCTGCAGAAACGATCTGGACATGTCACTCCCCTTCTTAAACACCTCCAGTGGTTGCCTATCAACCTCCGTTCAAAACAAAAACTCCTCACTCTAGGCTTCAAGGCTCTTCATCACCTTGCCCCTTCCTACCTCTCCTCCCTTCTCTCTTTCTACTGCCCACCCCACACGCTCCGCTCCTCTGCCGCCCACCTCCTCACCGTCCCTCGGTCTCGCCTATCCCGCCGTTGACCCCTGGGCCACATCCTCCTGCGGTCCTGGAATGCCCTCCCTCCTCACCTCTGACAATCTAATTCTCTTCCCCTCTTCAAAACCCTACTTAAAGCTCACCTCCTCCAAGAGGCTTTCCCAGACTGAGCTCCCCCCAATTTTTCTCTTTGCTCCCTCTACCCCCCCCTTCACCTCTCTGCTGCTAAGCCCTCTTCCCCTCCCTTCTCTCTCCTCCTCCCCCTCTCCCGTCCTACCCCCTCAGCACTGTACTCGTCTGCTCAACTGTATATATCCATCACCCTATTTATTTTGTTTATTTTGTTTAATGGAATATACATCACCCTGATTCTATTTATTTGCCATTGTTTTATGAGATGTTCTTCCCCTTGACTCTATTTATTGCCATTGTTCATGTCTGCCTGTCTCCCCCAATTAGACTGTAAGCCCGTCAAAGGGCAGGGACTGTCTCTCTCTGTTGCCGACTTGTACATTCCAAGCACTTAGTACAGTTCTCTGCACATAGTAAGCGCTCAATAAATACTATTGAATGAATGAATGAAAAGGTTAGCATCAGAGGAGTGGATGTAGAAGGAGAGAAGGGAGGTGAGGTAAGAAGGGGCAAGATAATGGAGAGCTTTAAAACCAATCAACCAATAAAGTTGATGTTTTTGTTTGATATGGAGGTTGGTAGGCAACCACTGGAGATCTGGTTGTAGGTATCCACATAAGTGCTTAACATTAAGTAAAAATTTAACAAATAGTACAATTAATTAACTTACAATTAATTTTACTGGGATTATAAAGGAAGTAGAAGGAAAACTAACTCCTCCTTTCTCTCTACTCAAGATACCTGCGGTTGTATCCTCTACCTGTATGGATAAGGAAACAGATCAACCAGGAATAACTAACACAAACATATGTTTGCATACATACACACACAGACATATGCATATGTATGAATATTATCTAATCTGAAGAACAAGCAAACAGTAAGACAACAGTACTGAAAGTCCAGACAAACATAGGCCAAAACAAAGTTCTTTAAGTAGCAAATAATCATATATATGATATAAATAAAATATCAAATTTTCTACAGTTAAGGTGTGCAATATTGGCAATAGCCATGGGCATGTATACAGGTGCATAAATCTTTTGGGTATGAATAGAATGTCTGACTGGCAATCCTGCCTGCACAATTAATATGTACAGATAACTCCTAGTTCCATTACTAAACGTTCAACTAAGCAGTTGGATTTTGCCTCTGAGTTGTTCTTTTTTTAATGGTATTTAAGTACTTAGGATGTTCCAGGCACTGTACTGAGTGCTAGGGTAGATACAAGCTAATTAGGTTGGACACAGACCATGTCCCACATGGGACTCACAGTGTTTTTTCCATTTTACAGATGAGGTAACCGAGACACAAAGAAGTTAAGTGACTTGCCCAAGGTCACACAGCATAAAAGTGATAGAGTTAGGATCCTCTCCCCCTTCAAAGCCTTACTGAAAGCATAGCTCTCCAAGAAGCTTCCCAGACTAAGCCCCACTTTTCCTCATCTCCTATTCCCTTCTGCATCACCCCTTGCTCTTCCTCCCTCTCCCCACCCCACAGCACTTATGTATAAATCTGTAATTGTATTTATTTATATTGATGTCTGTTACTTGTACTGATGTCTGTCCCCCTCCTCTAGACTGTTAGTTGGTTATGGGCAGGGACAGTCTCTCTTTACAGCAAAAAAGATCGCCTCTGTTGCTGTATTGTATTACCCCAGGTGCTTAGTATGGTGATCTGCACAGAGTAATAACTCAATAAATATGATTGAATGAATTGAATAAATGAATGAAGAGGAGGAATTCAGTTTTGGATACAGAGTTTAAAATGGAGGTACAGTATCCATTTAGAAATGTCCTGAAGCCAAGAAGAAACCTAAGAATGCAAATGTGTAACAGTGTGAGAGTTTAAAAAGATAATTTCAAATCTGTGAACTCCGTAAACAGGAAGGATAATAGTATTGTAAACTATCTCCATTTAAACAGTAGAGCTAATTATTCTTTCTGTATGCATTTACATATCCCCACAAAGACTAGAGGTATATTTGAGTGCTACATAGAAGAATTAGGAATCAGCTCATTAAGTGATAATGACATGCAGGCATCATTCCTAGAAAAGTGGACTTGGACTTTCAACTACATAGTTGGCCATAAAATTATGAATTTATATGTGGAAAGAAAAGTGGAAGAGTTAAAATGTTCATAACTAAAGGGAATGGCTAAAGTATGTTGGATGTTACAGTAATTATGGTTAATATAATTATTAAAAATAAAAATACCAACTGAAACAGAACATCTCTTGCAACTTCCCCATTTTAAAGGACTGCAGTGGTCTAATTAGTAACTTTTAAATTTAGAATACACACAAAATGCACAAAGAATACTGTTTATCATAATCTATTTGGACTTTAAAAAGATTTAATTGTGAAAAAGGACTTCAAGGAAAGCATAATGAAGTCAACACTAAGATAATTAAAGCTATAATGAAAATTTATTTTTTTCCTCCTTTTGTGACCTTACTGCTACCTAGGAATTGCTAGGCTAATGATTCATTTAAAAATAGGCCCTAATTAGTAACTATTCTTTGAATGATTTTATTTTACACCTTAATAAAATATTAATGTGGCAGGAATATGAACTAATGAATATGCAGGTATTTCTGGGGCCTGCTGGGGTTCCCCCAGCTCCTCTCTCAGCCAGAAAATTCTAAAGTTCACTGGAAGGAGTTCTTGGGGAAACCATATATTTCACCCAGAATCTGAGATCCTTCTGGATATTTTTCTTCCCAGGAAAGGGGTAGTCTTTAGAAATCCAGCACCCAAACCCCAAAACTCATCTAAGCAGTATCTCTTAGTGGATAGAGCACAGGCCTAGGAGTCAGAATAACCTAGGTTCTAATCCTAACTCTGCTACCTGCCTGCTGAGTGACCTTGGACAAGTCACTTGTCTTCTCTGGCCCTCAGTTACCTTATCTGTAAAACAGGGATTAAGACTGTGAGCACCATGTGGGATAGGGACTGTGTCCAATCTGATCTACTTGAATCTACCCCAGCATTTAGAACAGTTCTGGGCACAAAGTAAAGCTTGATAAGTACCATTATCGTTATTATTATTATCACCATTATCATTATTATTATCTCTAGATTCCTGTCTCTCTCTTAGGATCACACCTGCAAAGTTTCCAGTAATCTATCAGTCTTGGATATGGGAGGGAGAGTCAAGCAGAGGCATACCCCTTTCATTTCTTAGCAAATAGTAAGTGCTTAACAAATACCATCATCATCATCATCATCATCGTCATTTCTGGCTTGGGCAATGGCTACCAAGTGGTAGGCAATCTGCTACAAGTTAAAATTTCCCTGTGCTGGGCAGCAGTGGCACGGGAGAGAGTCGAGGGCGGAGACTCAAGTTTACTGCACAGAAGAAGGCAATGGGAAACTACTTCCGTATTTTTACCAAGAAAATTTTATGGATATACTACCAGAACAATTACAGATGGAGAGTAGGGCATTCTGGTAGAGATGTGTCCAAGGAGTTGCTATGGGTCAGAGACAATTTTATAGCATAAGACAAGACATGACAAAACTTAGATGAGCCTGCAGCAAGTCATTGTATAAGTGATTGTTTTTGATCCCATGAACAACCACTGAGAAGAAGAAATCTGTGAAAGAACTAGGCTGCTCTATCCCAGGATGTGTCATTGAGGACCTGTGGGGTGGGGCACAGAGCGAAGCATGACCTTTTTTTCCTGCTTTACCTAGTAACAGGCCTGGACCAATCAACAACTGCCATGGAGAGCCACTGGAACACCTAAAGCAGTTAAAAGGAGGATGCTTTGATTTGCGAGCAGGGAAGCAGTTTGCAGAGCCTTGCGCCAGTGGTCGCACAACAGAGCCAAGTCACCAGGAACTTCTCCAAGCCTACCGTGGGATTGGCAGGACAGGCTACCTCAACTACCAGACTGGTAGAAAAATCTTGTTGGAGTGGGTGCAAGTGAGATCCCCTGTGTGTCGGTAAAAATTTAAGTAAAACTTTTCATGGTATCCTGACTCTTCACTTGTCATTGAGTGCCTGGTCTAGGAAATTACTGGTCCATACAAACTGGGAGCTTGTGACAGAGATTCCTGTCACCAACATCACTTGACTCTCCACATTAGCTTCTCCCTCCAGACAAGTGTAACGTAACATGACACCACATATGTATAACATAACATGTCTCTTCCACAAACCTGAGGCCTTACTACACAAAAGATTCTGGTCAGACTTTAAATGGTTTAAGATTTGCATAAAAAATTTCACATAAGTGTAAATGATTCTTGATAATGGTAACTACATAAAATGAAAAACCTATTACAAATTCATAGCCCCAGTCTTTTGGTCCCACAGTGCCCAGATCCAACAAAGATTCAGATTAGTTATTTGAAAAACCTCAATATTCGATAAAACATTTTCCTTTTTTCCTCTCCCCTGACTAGCTTCCACCCTGTTTCCCTCATTAGGATTCTCTCTTATTGTCTAGGAGGATATATTTGATATCTAATGAAAATTATATTAGCTCATAATTGTGTCTACCATGCAAATAAGCTTTCCCAGGAGAAACACTCGAGGTAAACAAGATCTTCCTGAATCCACTGTGTTGCTTAGTGTGGAAGTAAACATATTCCCTTTAACTGCTGAAGACTTTTCTGTTCCCACAGAACCTTGTATAGTGTGGGATCCTATATTGATAGTAGTAGAATATGAATAGTAGTAGTATGGTACTGTCCCAAGCACTTAGTACAATGTTCTGCACATAGTAAGTGCTCAGTACATTATATTAATTGATTGATAGTAGTAGTAGAAGCAGTAGTAGTGGAAATGGTAACAGCAGTAGGTAGAGTAATGTTTACTGAGCTCCCACTTGTTGCAATGCACAATACTAAGCACTTGAAAAGTATGAAATAAATGACACATTTTCAGCCTGTCTGCACTCAAACAGCAATGTACTTCTACTAATGGTTTTCTCCCCTAGTTTGGATTTGGGTAGCAAGCTTCACATGTCAGTTTAGCTAACTTCTATCAATACATGGTTTCTTTTTTCCCAGATAATGTGTAAATCTTGTTTTCCCAGTTTTTTTCTCTGTATTTCTCCAATCTATACAGGGAATCAAATTTAGGGTGACATCAAACTTGGGTTGACCCACCACATTTATTATGGCAGAGAATTTAGGGAAATCTTCGATAGCTGGTGATTAACCATGTAAGATATGGTAAAAATGAAAGCTAAGGGGGACCCATGACTCTTTTTGGGTTAATTTTTTCGATGGTCTGGGCACAAATTTCAGATGTTCTACTACTATTCCTGATTACTTCTCACACATCATCAAAGCATATTTACTAAATTATGCCTCAACATACTTAATGAAAACCCAGTAATCTACAGAATATTTTCAGTTCCTAAAGTGGTTTTGTTAATTTGAGAGTAGCTTATCATAATCATTATCTTACTTCTCCTCCTCCTCATCATCACTACTATCACCATCATCATCATTATCATCAGTATTCATTTAGAACCTACAATGTGCAGAACATTGTCCTAGGTGACTTGGAGCATACAGTAAAACAATCCCTGCTCTTGAAAATCTTACAGATCATTAAATGAAATTCACAGTATGTTTTTGTACACATCTTTGGGCATTTTGCAGTTCCAGTTCTTAATAGTAAAAACTAGTGTAGGCCTAAGCACAGTCCTCCTATAAATGTAGATAGTAAGTAAATCCACATAAATATGTGTAGTTGAGAAAAGAGGTATTCAGGCTTATTGAGATTTTTTCTGTGACTATCAAAGCAAGTGAGGGGCAAATTAAGAAAAATAGAACCTAATGGTCAGTTTGGTTTCTCTGAAGAATACCAGTTTCAGAAAAGCTATTGGAAAAATTGACTATAATTCTGTTGTGACTTTCCTCAGTTCTTGGTCATAATCATTTCATCTCAAATTGATTAATATGACTTGCAAAAATTAGTCATTCTGTTACATTGTTTTTCCTGTTTATTGTTCTAAATATATTGTGATTATTAATGAAATGTATCTAGTTTTTGCAAGGAAGTAACTTTTTATAATTATAATAATAATTATGGTATTTGTTAAGCACTTACTGTACATCAGACATTGTACTAAGCTCTTGGGTAGATACAAGATAATCGATTTGGATACAGTCCCTGTCCCACAAAAGGTTCTTGGTCTTAATCCCCATTTTACAGATGAGGTAACTGAAGCATAGAGAAGGAAGTGACTTGCCCGAGATCATTCATTCAATCAATCGTATTTACTGAGCACTTACTGTTTGCAAAGCACTGTACTAAGCACTAGGGAAGTACAATTTGAGAACAGATAGAGACAATCCCTACCAACAACGGGCTCACAGTCTAGAAAATCACACAGCACACAAGTGGCAGACCTGGGATTAGAACCCAGTTTTTTCTGACTCCCAGGCCCAAGCTCTATCCATTAGGTCATGCTGGCAACATTAATTGATAATTGATTTTCAACAATAAATTTCCCT
Source organism: Ornithorhynchus anatinus (assembly GCF_004115215.2). NCBI lineage: Eukaryota > Metazoa > Chordata > Mammalia > Monotremata > Ornithorhynchidae > Ornithorhynchus > Ornithorhynchus anatinus. The sequence continues at coordinate 118,000,542 of NC_041729.1, forward strand.
AAAAAATATATATATTCAGAGATTTTATTAATTTTAGACCTCTCCTGGGTCATTCTTGAGTGGTAACATATATGTTGTGTCAAAAAATTAACATTTAGAATTTTAAAGTCAGAAACTATGTTGCTTTGTATGTAAAGAGGATTTCAAAAAGTTCATATTTTATTGTGTTATAAAAATTTATATTCATTTTATTTGTGTCAAAACTGGTTATCCCTAGATGGTTCAATTAAGGTGTCATTAAAAATAGGAGTCCCTCTATCCACATGATATACATCCTTATACTACAGGCAAATGCACTAGAATATACTTACACTTTGCACTGCCTTCACTAGTTAATTGGCATATCTTATTCAAGGGTCAGTTCTTGGTCCCCTTCTGTTCTCTATCTATACTCACTCCTTTAGTGAACTCATTCGCTCCCATGACTTCAACTATCATCTCTATGGAGATGACACCCAAATTTCTAGTTCCTCCCCTGTTCTCTCTCCCTCCCTCCAGGCTCGTATCACCTCCTGCCTTCAGGACATCTCCACCTGGATGTTCTAAAGCCACCTAAAACTCAATATGTCCAAGACTGAGCTTCTTATCTTCCCTTCCAAACGCTGTCCTCTCCTCAAACTCAACATATTCAAGACTGAGCTCCTTATCTTCCCTTCCAAGCCCTGTCCTCTCCCTGACTTTCCTGTCACTGTGGAAGGCACTACTTCCCATCTCACAAGCCCACAAGCTTGGTGTCAACCTTGACTCTGCTCTCTCATTGACCCCACACATCCAATCCATCACCAAAAGCTGCTGGTCTCACATTCACAACATTGCCGAGATCTGCCCTTTCCTCTCCATCCAAACTGCTACTTTGCTGGTACAATTTCTCATAATATCCTGTCTGGATTATTGCATCTCCTTCCTCTCTGATATCCCATCCTCCTGTCTCTCCCTGCTTCAGTCTATACTTTCCTCCGCTGCCCGGATTATCTTTCTAGAGAAACGCTCTGGTCATGTCACTCCCCTCCTCAAAAACCTCCAGTGGTTGCCTATCTACCTTCGCATGAAGCAAAAACATCTCCTTATTGGCTTCAAAGCTCTCCATCACCTTGCCCCCTCCTACCTCACCTCCCTTCTCTCCTTATATAGCCCACCCTGTACAGTCTGCTCACCTGCTGCTCACCTCCTCACTGTCCCCCTTCACACCTATCTCACCGTCGACTTCTGGCCCACATCCTACCACTGTCCAGGAATGACCTCCCTCATCACCTCCACCAAACTAACTCTCTTCCCCTTTTCAAAGCCCTACTGAGAGCTCACCTCCTCCAGGAGGTCTTCCCAGACTGAGTCTTCCCTTTCCCTCTGCCCTCTTCCCCTCCCCATTGTTCCTACTCCCTCCTTCTGCTCTACCCCCTTCCCCTCCCCACAGCACTTGTGTATATTTGTATATATTATTTATTACTCTATTTCATTAATAATGTATATATATCTATGATTCTATTTATCTATTTTGATGATATTGATGGCTGTCTACTTGTTTTGGTGCCTGTCTCCCCTGTGAGCCCATTACTGGGTAGGGGTTGTCTCTGTTGCTGAATTGTACATTGCAAGCACTTAATACAGTGCTCTGCACACAGTAAGCACTCAATAAATATGATTGAATGAATGAATGAATTCAAGGCAAATGAGGAAGAGCTGATCAATGGCATACAATCAGTCAGCCTCAAAACTTGAGTTCTTATCAGAGGTCATTCCGTTTTAGAATGCCATAAACCACTTAGTCCTATTCTTAGACTCTAAAGATAATCATGATGGTAAAACATCCAGACTAGATTAATTTGGCATATTCCACCTTATCCATTGTCAGCTTTCCCCAGCACAAGGACCTCAGCCTTTAATAATGATCACGATGATGATGATGATAATAATAATGCTTTTAAATCATAAACTATGTGTCAAGCATCATAGTGACCATGGAGTAGAAATAAGATGATCAGATCAGACACAGGTCAATTTCTATGAGGTCATTCACTCTCCACCCATTTTCCATTACTGTATTCCTTGATTTTTACCATCTCTTATCACCCCAGAATTTAAATCTGTGCCTCTGTGTCCATCTGCATCTTGATTTGTGTTTCATCTGTGTAAGAATGTTCTGCTGCTATTGACTATATCCTCTCATCCATTTCTACTTACACTCTGGCCCATTTTGAATATATGCTGGACAGTTCTGAAGAGGAATAATCTAGGCTTGAATTAATGTATTTTATGTCCTTTAACTTGATTTCTATTCTCGTATATTTTATGACAAGGTAATTTAATTTATTGAATGAGGACATTAACTCATCACCTCTAAATATGTAGAAGGAATTTTTTCCAATACTTAAAATTCACAGTAAGGTAAGAGGAACTGTGACCTTTATGAGGATAATTGAAAGAGTCATTCCTTTGAAACTTCAGTATAAACTACTGCAAGAGTCAGGATACCGAATTAGTATTCTTAACCACTATGGCAAAGTCTGCGTTCCTTTGGAAGATAAAGATAGTTAAAATACTGTACTTTTTTTAGTGTCTGTCTACCCCCACTCTACTCCACTCTAGTACTCTATACTCACTCTACTATATTCTCCTAACCATTAATACAGTGTGCTGCTTAGAGTAAGCATTCAATTGAGATAGTTTGACTGATTTAAACTATTTAAATTCCCACTAAAATATATTTCTACCAGGTTCTCTAAGGGGTTTTTATGGAAAAAAAGTTTAAATTTTTATGTTGGTCATGCTGTTGAGAAGCTGTGTGGCCTAATGGAGAGACTATAGGTCTAGGAGTCAGAGACCTGGGTTCTAATCCCCACAACACCACTGTGTGTGACCTTGGGCAAATCACTTAACTTTCCTGTGCCTCAGTTACATCATCGGTCCACACTTACGTTACCTTGCTTCTCTCCTTCTACAACCCAGCCCACATACTTAACTCTTCTGGGGCTAACCTTCTCACTATGCCTCAATCTCACCTGTCTCGCTGCCGACCCCTGGCCCACGTCCTACCTCTGGCCTGGAACACCCTCTCTCCTCAAATCCACCAAACAATTACTCTTCCCACCTTCAAAGCCTTACTGAAGGTTCATCTCCTTCAGAGGCCTTCCCAGACTAAGCCCCACTTTTCTTCATCTCTCACTCCCTTCTGCATCTTCCTGACTTGGTTCCTTTGCTCTTCACTGCCTCCCAACCCCACAGCCCTTATGCATTTATCTGTAATAGTATTTATTTGTATTGATATCTATTTATTTGTACTGATGTCTGTCTCCTCCCCCCACATCCCTGCTTTGACCGTGAGCCTGTTGTGGGCTGGAATTGTCACTCTTTATTGTTTTCCAAGCCCTTAGTACAATGCTCTGCACACAGTAAGTGCTTAGTAAATATGACTGAATGAATCAATGAGTGAATGAATGAGGGACATGGACGGTGTCCAACCTGATTATCTTGTATTTACCAAAGTGCTTAGTATAGAGCTTGGCACATAGTAAGTACTTAACTAATACCATAAACCCACCCCACAAAACTAGTGTACCTTTTCTTTTGCCCTAAATAAGAGTGAATTAAGTAAGGTAAGGGTCTTCCTAAAATAAACTAATTGAATGGTTTCATCATAGTTTAATTTTAGTTTTAAATATAATTTTACTAATGCTTAATTATTTTACCTCTAGAGTCCAGACTGATATCCACAAACCTTGAACAGTCCTATTAATAAACAATAAAATAGCACATAGTAATTATACCTTTGGGAAATATTTTAACCACTTATTAGATCACCAGTGTTAATTTTTGTGTGAATGCCTATTAATATGGAAGATGGTAGTTAAGACATTTCCAGTGGGGGAAAACCTAGGAAGGTACAATCACAGAGTTGAATTTTTAAGGCCTTGCCAAATTGTCTTGTTACACTTAACCGTGAGCTTGACTATCCCCTTTCTCAGGTAGGTGGTTGTAAAGTCAAGGAGAAAGTCCTGATGCCCTTCCTTATAGTTTTATACAGAGAAGAAGAATATTCTGACCCATCGATTCAAGTTCTGTGATAATGTATAGTTGTATTCCACTCAAACCTGGGTGCCTGATTATCTCCCCCCAAAATGATAACTATGACAGTCATATACCATGGGCAAAACCATTGACTAAATATGAACAATAATTTTGTTATTCAACTTGTTATTCTATTACTGGATATGAACTTTACAATAACTATTATAATTATGGAAGTTGTTAAGTTCTTACTGTGTGCCAAGCACTCAGTGTGTGGGATAGTTACAAGTTAATCAGGTTGGACACCATCCCTGTCCCACATGGGACTCATACTCTTACTCCCCATTTTACACATGAGGTAACTGAGGCCCAGAGAAGTTAAGTGACTTACCCAAGGTCACACAGCAGACATGTGGCAGAGCCGGGATTAGAACCCAGGTCCTTCTAAGTCCCTCTGACTCCCAGCCCGTGCTCTATCCATTAAGCCACGCTATTTTTCTTTAGCAACTGCTTAGTCTGAAAGTCCTTCCTATGGCAGACATCAACTTGTTATAGCTGCTACAGGTATTATAGCATTCACTAAGTATTTTCATTGTGTTAAGCACTGCAATAAATGCTATAATGGTAGATTAAGGATGATAATAATAATTGTTACTATTATTGTTAGATTTGTTAAACACTATGTGCCAAGCATTGTACATAGTGCTGTGGTAGATAAAAGACAATCGGGACACACATGGGGCTCACATTTGAAGTAGGAGGGAGAACAGATATTAAATCCCAATTTTGCATTTGAGGGAACTGAGGCATATGGAAGTTAAACTCTGTCCTCCATCGGACGTTGTTATCACTGTGAATAGTACCACTATTATCCCTGTCTCACAAGCTCATAATCTTGGCATTATCCTCGACTCAGCAATAAATCAATCAATGGAATTTCTTTGACTGCTTACTGTGTGCAGAACACTGTATTAAGCACCTGGGAGAGTACAATACAACAAAGTTCCTAGAAGTGTACCAACTCTCATCTCTCTCACTCATCCTGCACATTCAACCTGTCACAAAGTCCTGTCAGTTGTACCTTCCCACTCTTCAAAACACTCCAATAGTTGCCTATCCACTTCTGCATCAAACTGAAACTTCACACCATCTGCTTTAAGGTATTCAATCATCTCTCTCCCTTCTAACCTATCTGATCTCTTACTACAACCTAATCCACACCCTCCACTCCTCTAAAACCAGCCTACTCTCTGTACCCCAATCTCGTCTATACTGTCACTGACCCCTTGCCCACATTTGCCCTTGGGCCTGAAATTCCCTCTTCCTTCATATCTAACAGACCACCTCTCTCACCATCTTCAAAACCCTTCTAAAATCACATCTCCCCTAAGAGGCCTTCCTAAACTAAGCCCTGTACTTCCCTAACTACCTTCCCCTCTGCATCAACTATGAACTAGGCTATATATTCCTTAAGCACTTTGCTACTCATATCAACCCCAACACAACTGTGTACATTTTCTTATACTTTAGTATTCCCATATCCTTAATCTATTCTAATGTCTGTCCCCTCCATAGACTGTAAACTCCTTGTAGGCAAGGACTGTGTCTACCAACTCTATAGTATTGTACTCTCCCTAGAATTTAGTATAGTGCTCTGCACACAGTAAACACTCAATAAGTACCACTAATTGACTGATTGTCCACAGTCTCACACAGCCGTTCTGTGGCAGGTTTCCTGATTTCCAGTCTTTCTTTCCACAAAATCACACTGTCTTTTGATTTAGCTAAATGGTTGTCTAGCGGGTGGTATGGCAGGTGAGTGAAACATCTGACATTATTTTTTAAAGGGTTTCCAAAATCTTCAGTTGAATTATATATTTTGTTACATTACTGATAGAGATTGAGATTTAATTTCTCAGAATCTCTAACACTGACAGTGCATGAATCACTAGAGGAATGGGTTAATAAGAATTCTTTTTCTAGTCTATAAATTGAATACTCTCCCATATTCAATATTCAGTGTAAATTATTGTAGGAATATACAGACACATATAGGAACATTAGAAATTTAAATTTTATACTTTGACATTTTTTCATTATAAAGTTATTAAATATAGTGTCATTAAACAAATCTGAGTTTTTGTGCATGTAGGATATGATTTATGCCAAGAAATATTAACTATTGTCATTTCATGGACCGAGTAAGGCAGATTTGACAGGTTACACATCCATTGCTTTCATTGAACCTCACATAAACAAAGCAATTACAAATGAGAGATTCAAGATGACACATTAACCAAGCAAGTAAAGATCTGACTGAGACAAAGCAAAATGATCTTGAATTTTCACCAACATAACAGAATGGCAACTAGGGAAGAAATGACCAGGCAAAAGTAATGAAAAAGAAATCTGACAACAGAGCAGGGACAGAATAGGCACATGAGAGTGACATGGCAAGAGCCTGAAGAAAAGATGAGGATTAACCAAGTTAAATTCAAAGCAAATTCTCAGGATACAGTTGACCAGTGTGGATTGAATTTACAGGATTTTATAGCTCTGACTTGTCCCTAGATGGTTTAACAAGACATCATTAGAAATGACAGTCCCTCTACACAGATGTTAATAAACATCTTTGTTCTACAAATACAGTAGAATATACACAGACATTATGGTGCCCTAAAAGGTTAACAGGCACGTAAACTAGACTGTAAGTTTATGGTGGGCAGTGGATGTCACTGTTTATTGTTTTATTGTATTTTCCCAAGCACTTAGTACAGTGCTCTGCACAAAGTAAATGCTCAATAAATATGATTGAATGAATGATTGAATGAACATAGTCTCGTTGGAAGCAAATGAGGAAGAAACACATAGAAAGAGCTGATCAACAGCACAGAAGTCATTAATCAGTCTCAAAGTCTGAGTTCTAACCAGCATAAATTCCATTTTAGATTTCCTTAAACCCCTTGATCATGATTCTTAGAGTCTAAAAACAATCAAGGTGCAAAATATGTTGTGCCTTATTAGAACTAAATTCATTTGATTTTCTTCACCCCAATTAAATTTGTCAGTCTTCCCACCACTTTAGATGTTCAGTGCACCAGAATCTCAGCCTCTGTAAAGTCATTCACTACCATTACTCTATCCAACTTGAGCCTTTACCCCTCTAGTAAAGTTTCTCCCCTCCAGTCTGTAAGATCCACCTGATCAGGGTTTGTGCCTATCAACTATTGAACTGTATTCTCTGACATGATCTGCATACAATAAGCATTCAATACCATTAATTGATTGACATATTGATTAATTTTGTACATGTCGCAGCACCCCAACATCTCAGCGTTTAGGCCTTTGTGTCTTTGTCCATCTGTACTTTTGTGTCTCTCCTCTGTATGATTTTTTAAAAAAATGGATATAAAACTGTGTATTCAGCTATATGTCTACCACAGCAGGCACCCACCCATATGTGGGTGTCCCATATATGTGGAAATACTATGGCCTATACTTAAGTTGTTAGTTACGCTGTTTTTTTCTTCCCTTAATATTTCAGAATGAACTGTATTGAAAGGAGTAGGGAATGTCTGAATAGAGATTGCCTGAATAGGGAGATGATATTTCAGCTTCACAACATCTTGTGTAAAATGATTGATCTTTTTCAATGAATGATGCAATGATGTAGGGAGTCATTTTATATTTTTAAATAAAAGATTTCCCAGAGGAATCCAGAAGGGAGTAAGAAGGAAGTATAGTTTTCTCTCTTCACAGTAGGGTCATCAATACAATTCTAGGAGAATAGTTCAGGGGACTATCCTCTCCCACAAAAAATGGTAATGAGAAGTAAAAGGTTTTGTTTTTGTATTGTGCAGAGAAATGAAGGAAAAAAAAAAAGAACAGCATGAACTCCATTTCTCTTCCCACATGTTTCTCTACCTAGAAAGGACTTCAATTATATATTGGATACAGTGCAATAGGAATTTGAAATTTAATTAGTAGATACTAAAGGACATTGATATTTAGGAAAGAGAAATATTATTTTCCTTGTGTTAAAGGGAAAAAAAAATCCTGAAACTACATATTCTAACTGAAGAAAAAGTTCTCAGGTAAATATTAATGTCCATAAAGATATAGATATAGGTTTATTGATATGGCTATATATAGCTTTATGCATGAATATATATAGATATGACATGAAAGCAGAAAACAAGTAAAAATAAATTTCAATATTCTTTTATATTCATCTCAGATTAAAAATTTGTTCGTTCTGGATGTATAAGCAGGCTGATATTTCCATCTATGAATTTTATTAGTAGTTCTGTTATTGAGAAGAAGCCAGTTCCTGGAAAAGATCATTTAATATACTTTGTGACTTTGCTTTCTATTGGGGAAATTGGGATTTAAAAGTCAATTTACTTTACATGTACAGAGTGATATGAAAGGTAACTGGTTTAAAAGTGCCTGAATTTTAACGTGAGTCACTTTACAGATATTAGATACTAGTATTACATTCATCTTCTCTTTCACATAATTAAAGGTTGTTTCACAAACAATACCCATCCTGCAGATTGAGAAATTGTCACACTCCACTTGAGATTCCAGATCCTTTAATATTTCCTAAATGTATAGTCATCTTTTTTAGATAGTGAGTTTAATAAGTAGGGAGTTATGAATAAATTTATTTTCATATTGGTTGCTTTATAGTGTTTGTATTTAAGCAGTAAAAATTATAAATTTGGGGATAATAATCTGGGGTGGTGAAAATTATTTCTGTTGTGGAGGTCTTAAAACACAAATATAAACATGAGCATGGAAAGAGATCTTTTCTGTTTGAAAAATATATACATGACTGAATTATAGCATAAGGCAGGATGTTCTGGAGAAAATATATTCATAGAGTCATTATGAATTGTAAATGACTCAACAACACTTGATAATAATAATAAATGAATGCTAAAAATAAAAACTCTTGTTGGCTTACCGAACATTGTTAAGGCAAATTTGCTCAATCTATGGACTTGGACTCTAGAGTTAACTAAATCATAATATTATCCCTTTTTCAAAGGAAATTTCAAAATGTCACAAGACAGCTAGGAGGTAGAACAAGATTGGAAGTCAAGAGACCTGGGTTCTAGTCTCTGCTCTACTATTTGCTTTAGGGCAGTGTCAGTTAACTCAAGGGTAGATAATGTTGGCTAAGAAGAGAGTGGTCGACTGTGTTGAAGGCAGCCTAGAGGTCAAGGAGGATTAGTGTAGAGATTAGGCCATTGAATTTGGCAAGGAGGAGATCACTGGTGACCTTTGAGAGGGAAGTTTTGGCAGAATGAAGGGGGTTAAAGCCAGAGTTAATGGAGATAAGTGGAGATAAATTACCCATTCTCACACTCTCTTACACTGTATGCCCCCTGTGTAATTTAAATTTTACTTTACCTTTGGGACAATTTCCTCATCTTTAAAATGGGCACTGAATATGTGTTTTCCTCTCCCCTAAGACTATTCGACTGACAAAGACTGTCTGCTCTGATTGTATCTGTGGTGAGCACGAGTGCCTCCATTTTGTAACACAGAAACCATTTTACTAGTGGCCATCATTTGACCCCATAAACAACAACATAGAAGGAGGAATTTGGGGAAGAACCGATAACATAGAACCGATAACAGAGAACTGATAACACTGAAGAGGCACTGAACCATCTTGTCATCGAGTAAAAGGAGGACTGCCGGAGGTTCATGAGATAAGCTGCCTTGCAAAAACACCCCACGGGGTGCCCAAGGAGATGGGTAGGCATTCCCCCCTGACTTCAGCTGGTCACAGACTTGAGATAGCAAGCAAGTTAAAGCAGTGAATCAGGACCTGCTGTGACCCTTCTGAAACAACCAACATAAGTGGATAAAAAGTTGGGGGAGAGGAGGGCCCGACCAACTAAAAAGAAGAGAGCAAGTGCTGAACAAGGGGACTGAACAACTGAAGCAGTTGGTTACCATTAGCTAAAGAATCCGACCCCGAGTGGTGGGAAAGACCACCTGAGCTGAGATGCCTATGGCATGACCACCAAGAACCACCTAAAGATTTGCAACAGGATAACGTACTGCGTGCAAACAGCCAGTCTCCTTGAACTCCTCCAACATGAGAACATCTGCATGAACTTGGAGAAAACATTCAGACAGGGTAGCTGTGTGTGTGTTGTTGGGGGGGCGGGAGTGTATGTACATATGCATTTACTCCTTCAATTAAACTGAGAATTGAATAAAGTTTTCCACTACATACCATGGTGGTTTGGTTTCACTGTGGTTTGACTTGTCAAGGAGTGCCTGATGGGGAGAGAAAATACCATGGAGGGATTTATAGAATAAGTGCCTGATGATGTGAGACAGTACCAGGGATGGACCTATAGGATAGGTGTTTGATGGGTTGAGACAATACCAGGATGGACTTGTAGAATAAGTGGGGCAAGACAAGAACAGGGATGGACTTTAAGAGTAATTGCCTGACAGTGTAAGATGGGCTCAATGCAGTATCTACCTAGCACTTAATATAATTTTTAACACATCATAAGCACAATTACTATTTCTATAGCTCAGATAAAAGACACAGAAAAGGAGAGTAACCTAATGGAAAAAGCATAAATCTGGGAGTCAGAGGACATCTGTAAAATGGGGATTAAGACTGTGAGCCCCATGTGGGACAACCTGATTCCCCTGTGTCTACCCCAGCGCTTAGAACAGTGCTCGGCACATAGTAAGCGCTTAACAAATACCAACATTATTATTATTAATCCCTGTGATCTAACTTGTCTTTTGTGTGACTTTAGGCAATAGTAATGATAATAATAATTATATTTATTAAGCACTTACTATATACTGTACTAAGTGCTGGGTTTGATATAAGCATAGCAAATCGGGTTGGACACAGTCCCTGTCCCACATGGGGCTCACATTCTCAATCTTCTTTTTATAAATGAGGTAACTGAGGCATAGAGAAGTAAAGTGACTTGCCCAAGGTCACGAAGCAGCATGGCCTAGTGGATGGAACACAAGCCAAGGAGACAGAAGGACAAGGAGACAGAAGGACCTGAGTTCTAATCCTGACTCTGCCATTTGTAAAATGGGGATTAAGACTTTAATAATAATAATAATGGTATTTATTAAGCGCTTACTATGTGCCAGGCACTGTTCTTTAAGACTGGCTGAATGGAAAGAGCATGGGCCTGGAGGTCATAGGACCTGAGCTCTAATTCTAGCTCTACCACATGTCTGCTGTGTGATTTGGGAAAGTCATCCATCTTCTAAGCCTCAGTTTCCTCATCTATAAAATAGGGATTCAATACCTGTTCTCTCTCCTATGCAGATTGTGAGCTCTTGTGGGATAGTGAATGTGACTGACATTATCTTGTACCTCCCCAGTGCTTAGAATAGTGTTTAACTCATAATAAGTGCTCAACAGAAACCATTATTATTATTATTATTATTACTATGTACATGGACTATGTACCCACACATCTTGAATCTACACCAGTGCTTAATAAAGTTCCTGGCTCATAGAAAGCATTTCCAAAGTCTGGTGGATTTTTCTTACCTTATAATTCCCCAAAGCATTTTACATCAAAGATTGTCATCATTATCTTCATCAGTGGAATTTATTGAGCACTTGCTGTGTGCAAAGCACTCTACTGAGAAACAGCATGGCCTAATGGATAGAGCACTGGCCTGGGAGTCAGAAAGTCATGGGTTCTAATCCCGGCTCTGGCATTTGTCTGCTGTGTGATCTTGGGTGAATCACTTCACTTCTCTGTGCATCAGTTACTTCATCTGCAAAATGGGGGTTGAGTCTGTGAGCCCCACGTGGGACAGAAACAGTGCCCAATCCTAATTGCTCATATCTACTCCGGGGTTTAGTACAGTGCCCAACACAGAGTAAGCATTTAACACATACCATAATTATTATTATTACTAAGAGCTTGGGGGAGAGAAGGGATACAATAGTCATCTTTCACAGAAGAGGAAACTGAGACCCAGAGAGTTTGAGCGACTTGCCCAATGGACTTTTCCAACTTCCAACCCCCGTTTCCTTTCTATTTGGCCATAGTTATTCCCCTTTTCTAGTTATTCTCACAGATAAATCACCTGCTGGGATTTTCATGTAAAGTTTTGCTTATTGAAGAATAGACAACAAATTGTAAAATGAAAAATCTTGTGCAACATACACCCTATGAAGATTAGAGAAATAAATGAAAACTGTATGATGGTTGATGCTTGGGAAGTCTTAATTTCATCAATCATATGTCTCATTTTCCTCATTTGTAAAATGGGGATTCAATATCTGTTCTCCCTCCTAGAGAGACTATGATCCCCAGTAGGGACAAGAACTCTGTCCAACTTGATTATCTTGAATCTATCCCAGCACTTATTATATTACCTGGCTCATAGTAAATCTTAAATACCAAATTTACTATTATTAAATTACAAGACTCTGAAAAAATGCATAAACTAATTTTAATGACCACTGTACAGGAAAGATTCCAAAGATGAACCTGAGAATTTAAGGCCTAAAAGTCTTATTTGGCTGGGGGATTATTCATTCATTCATTCAATTGTATTTATTGAGTGCTTACTGTGTGCAGAGCTCTATACTAAGCACTTGGGAGAATATAATATAATAATAAACAGACAGATACATTCCCTTCCCAGAATGAGCTTATTACAGTCTAGAGAGGGAGACAGACATTAATATAAATAAATTACAGATGTGTATATAAGTGCAGTGGAGCTGGGAAGCAGGGATGACTAAAGGAAGCAAGTCAGAGCAATGCAGAGAGAGTGGGAAAAAGGAAAGGAGGGCTTAGTCAGGGAAAGTCTCTTGGAGGAGTTGTGCCTTCTATACCTTTGAAGTGGGAGAAAGTACTTGTCTGCCAGATTTGAGGAGGGAGGGCATTTCAGACAAGAAGGAGGACGTGGCCCGGAGGTCAGTGGCAAGATAGATGACATCAAATTACAGTGAGAGGTTAGCATTAAAGGAGCATAGTGTGCAGGCTGGGTTGTAGAGGGAGAGTAGCAAAGTGAGATAGGAGGGGGCAAGGTGATGGAGTGTTTTAAAGCCAATGGTGAGGAGTTTTTGTTTGATGTGGAGGTGGATGGGCAACCACTGGAGTTTTCTGAGTAGGGAAACTCACTCCTGAACATTTTTGTAGAAAAATGATCCAGGCAGGAGAGTGAAGTTAGGACTGGAGTGGGGAGATACAGGAGGCTAGGAGGTCAGCAAGGAGGCTGATAGATTAATCAAAGCGGGATAGGATAGTGATTGCGTTAACTCGGTTGCAGTTTGGATAGAGAGAAAAGGGCAGATTAGCAAAGTTGTGAAGGTGGAATTGACAGATTTCGGTGATAGACTGAATATGCGGGTTGAATGAGAGAGAGGATTCAAGGATATCACCAAGGTTATGGGCTTGTGAGACAAGAAAGGATGGTGGTATTATATACAGTGATGGGAAAGTCAATGGGAGGACAGAGTTTGGGTGGGAAGATAAGGAGTTCTGCTTTGGATGGAGCTTGAAGTGATGAAGTCGCCTCTGTAGAAATGTGAGATTTCATAGAGGGAGAGAGATCAGGGCTGGAGATGTAGACTTGGATATCATCTGCATAGAAGTGGTAGAGAAGCAGCGTGGCTCATTGGAAAGAGCACGGGCTTTGGAGTCAGGGCTCATGAGTTCGAATCCCAGCTCTGCCACTTGTCAGCTGTGTGACTGTGGGCAAGTCACTTAACTTCTCTGTGCCTCAGTTCCCTCATCTGTAAAATGGGGATTAAGACTGTGAGCCCCACGTGGGACAACCTGATTCCCCTGTGTCTACCCCGGCGCTTAGCACAGTGCTCGGCACATAGTAAGCGCTTAACAAATACCAACATTATTATTATTATTAACTGAAGCCATGGGAGCGAATGAGTTCTCCACGAGAGTGGGTATGGAAAGAGAATAAAAGGGGACTGAGAAGTGAACCTTGAGGGAACCCCACAGTTAGGGGAGGGAGGCAGAGGAGGAGCCCACAAAAGATACTGAGAATAAGTGGCGAGAGATTAGGAGGAAAATCAGGAGAGGACAGTGTTAGTGAAGCCAAAGTGGTTGACAGTGTTGAATGCAGCCAAGTGGTCGAGGACAATTAGGATGGAGTAGAGGACAGTGGATTTGGTGGGAAGGAGATCATTTGTGACCTTTGAGAGGGTAGTTTCTTGGGAGTGAAATGGATGTAAATCAGATTGGAGATGGTCAAGGAGAGAATAGGAGAAGAGGAACTTGAGACAGTAGGTGTAAACCACTCACTCAAAAGAGGAATGGGAAGAGCAAAATGGGATGATAACTGGAAGGAGTCCTGGGGTAAAGGGAGGGTGATTTTAGGATAGAGGAGACTTGGGCAAGTTTGAAAGCAGTGGAGAAAAAGCCTTTGGAGAGAGAATAGTTGAAGATGGCAGCTAGGGAGGGAAGAAAAGAGCCAAGGGTTTTGATAAGGTGCCAAAGAATGAATTTGGATGTGCAGATTGAAGGGGTGGGATTTTGAGAGAAGGCAGATCTTGTCTAGAGATAGATACTGCAGGGAAACATGGTAAAGTTGAAGAAGGGGCAGGAAGGTGGAGGGACTTGTCATGGACCAGGGGAGATTTTAGAGGGACTATGTTTGGTAGTGTCAGTTTTTGTGATAAAGTAGGTGGCCAGGTCATTAGGCAAGGCACTAGGGGGTTGAGGATACAGGGGGTTTGAGGAGGGAGTTAGAATTCTGGAACAACTGGCAAGAGCAGTGGGCATAGATGTCAAAAAAGATGGTGAAATAATATTGCCAATCAGAAGAAAAGACATAAAGCATGCAAGGATAAACTTGAGGTGTGCAAAGTCAGCCTGGTACCTAGTTTTCTGCCAGCTGCACTCTGTAGCTCATGCACAAGGGCAAAGGTGGAGAACTGTGCCTCCAGGACTGAGGGTTAGTGGTACGAGTTTGACAAAGGGACAGGAGTGAGTTTGTTGAGTTCAGCAGAAAGGATGGTGTTAAAAGTGCCAATCATTAGTCATCAAGGAAAGGTAGTTTGAGTATGGAGGCTGAATAGGGCATAATGAATGAGAAAACTAGATGGAGTCAAAAGATCAGAAGTCTCTGTGTGGAAACATCACAGATTTAAGGGAAGGAGGTGTGGAGGTTGTGGTCAGATAGAGGGATTTTAGAGATGGTGAAGGTAGAGATTGTTCAGTGACTATATATGATCATATCGAGTGTGTGTGCAAATTCGTGAGTGGATGAGATGGGGTGGAGGGGGAAGTCAGAAGAAAAGTGATAGAAGGCAGGTGGCAGAAGGGTCATCCAGAACCTCTGGGTGGACACTGAATCCCCAAGAATCAGTGAAGACAGGAGAAAGAGAGAAGGACTATGAGAAAGGGATCTATGTCTACCCGTTTGTCTGCATATCCGATGTGGGATGGGGACTGTGTCTGATCTGACTGTACTGTATTTACTCAAGTGCTTAGCATAGTGCTTGGCACATAGTAAATAGTGGTCTGCAGGCCAAAGTAACTTACCAACCTCATTTTAGTAGGATCTGGATTTAAAATGTTTGTTTAGATCACATAAAATCATCTGATTCATGCTATTTTGATATTAAAACCTTACTTTATTCTCTTTTTCCTCTGAGACAATATTTTAATTTTTTGCTTTATTCCTTTATTCCTTTTATAGATGCTAAATTTTATTTTGATGCAGACTTTTTGAGAAAAATTATTATTTAATGAATTATTCATGGGACAATTGTTTTGGGGTATAATTGCTTGCAATACACAAAAATACATTATAATGAATAATTATATTTTTCTAACATAATTACTAAGTATAATGACAGTGTATAATCCTGTATGTTAATACATTAAAAAATGCTTCTCACACTGTAACTAAACTGCTATTTCAGTGAATTTTTACAGTTCTGTCGTTAAAATGTCAAAGTGAAAATGAACTTCTAATTTTATTACAGAAATTGTTCAGTTTTAAAGAGCAAATCAATGTTTTTAAAAATGGTATTTATCATTTCTATTGAACTAATCTCCTTATAGTATTTATTTTGTAGTTCAGTGTTCCTAAGTTCCCATTTCTTTGTAAAACTATGGACTTCAAAAATACTTTTAATTTACAGTGATGGTTATTACCTAGTAATCATTCAAAACTTGGTTTTCAAAGCATTTTTGATATTATATAGTCATCAAAATTCCATTCCATTCTTTTGTTTTAAATCTTCTCTTTCTTATTAAATTTCACACCTATTACCATCATCACTTAAAGTAGATGTTCCAAATCTTATATTAAGAAAAATTGTATTATTCTCCCCAAACTTAAAACTATTAAGAAGACTTGAGCTACTGCTTTAGCATACTTATTGTTGTACAATGACCTATGAATTAAAGTCTCCAAAAATGCTTAATATTCCCAAGGAGTAGATATCACAGGGTAAGAATCTGACAAGTGTTAAAAAAAACCCAAAAATAGAATTAACTTAAAAAATTAACACAGATTAAAGTTGTCCTTTTTTATGAGACTAGAAAAATGTAACATGAAAAACTGGTGAATAGAAGTGCTTGATTCCTACGACTCATAATGTTAAAAGCATTTATTTTGACGGTTCAACGACTTTTAAAAGAAAATGGTTTTAAAATGTTCTGCCTCTGTTCACTACATATTATCAATATGACCTAGAATTTACCTTAAAGAGCAATTTAGTTTAAATACAAGACTTAATAATGTCAGTTTACTCATATTTGTGGTATCCAACTACAATTAGATATTTTTTTTGCCCACAGCATTGTCGACATTTTTCACTGGAGTTTCACTTTCTGCCTGATAACACATGAAAAAAAAAAACCTCATTTCAAAGGTATTAAAAATTCACAGTTAGAAAGAAGTAGGTCTGGGTAAATGGTTTGGAAAAAATCCAAATCACATCATGCATGAAAAGCACACAACACAGAAATAATAAAAGAAATCATTTCTCCTGCTCTTTTAGCAGACTACATGCCCAGATTTATCTGACTGCCAAACTTGAACCTTTGGGGTGATTGAGCATTGCTAAAGAAGTCTTTGGACTTGGGTCTGGCTGGCCTTTATACCTGCTTATAACAACAACAACAAAAAAAGACATGTATGATGGATATGGGTTGCTGAAAACTGCAGAAATGACATTAGGAAGATTTCTTTCTAAGCTTTCCTTTATATGTGTTATGTTTAATTCATCAAACAACAAATCCAAATATTGTTGTATATAATATAACAGGAAATCCATGGGGATCTTTGACTTCAAGAAGCAAATTGGCTATAAAAGAAAAATTTCCAGTGTACTAATGAATTATCTAACATTTTTATTTTTAGAAGAAATCTTTTTTTCCAGTTTATCTTCAAAATGAATTCCTATATGAAAAGCACACATAGCTTTAGGCTAAGACTGCTTATTTTTAATTGATTGCAAGTCAACTGAAATATAAAATGGAGAGAATAAAATAAAATTTTATTTTTTATTTTCTCACTTTCTCAGCATTAGCAAGGCTTAGTGGAACGAGCACGGGCTTGGGAGTTAGAGGTCATGGGTTCTAATCCCGACTCCCCCACTTAGCAGCTGTGTGACTTTGGGTAAGTCACTTAGCTTCTCTGTACCTCAGTTACCTCATCTGTCAAATAGGCATTAAGACTGTGAGCCCCATGTGGGACAACCTGATTACCTTGTCTTTATCCCAGATCTTAGAACAGTGCTTGGCACATAGTAAGCGCTTAACAAATACCATCATTACTATTAAAATAACAAAACTTGGCATCCAAACTGTTCAAAAATAAAATTTAAATGACTGTTATTACTCTTTGAAGGACTTCACAAAACAGAAAAATCGATTGAATGACTTCTGCTGCCTTTAATGAAATTTTAGCATATAAAATCTAACCCAAAAGCACTTAAATGAAATATAACTCCATGTATTAAAATTACATCAAATTCTGGTATCTACATGAACACTTTAAATTGATTTTTTATATATAATTCCATAAAGTAATTGTTCACAGGATAGTAATGATCAGGGATAGAAGAGACTGAGTTATTGATATTGAATCTTTTCTTTCCCAGGGTCATGACAAGGAAAGGTTTCCTAAAAGATAATTAATAGGAAAGGAGGAAGGAGTCAGGTTGTGGTAGTTCAGCAATAAGGCTAAAGATGGGGTGTATTGTTTGCCTGTTTCTAGCTGTCCAACCAATTAAGCAGGTTCTTTCCACCTATCTGATATCTGTTTCACCTCTTTCCAATTTAAAAATGGAATCAAGTCTTTGGAACCTGGATCAGTTTGCTCCATTATGTTCTTTATATCTTTAGGTCTCAGGTGATAGTGTCCCCACCTGGTTCTCCTCATACATCTTGGACCTCTTCTTCTTATGCAGGCTCCTCCTCTGCCTCCCACTCTTTGCCAGTGGGGGTCCCTCAAGGCTCTGTTCAGACACCCCTAATATTCTCCATGCACAGCCACTCCTTTGGAGAACTCATTTGCTCCCATGGCTTCAATTTGCATATTTATGTGGATGACTGGCTACATCCCCAACCCCAACCTCCCTCCTTCTCTGTAGTCATTCATTTTCTCCTGTCTTCAGGACAGCTCTACAATCAGTTAATCAAATTTACTGAGACCTAACTGTGTTCAGAGCCCTGTACTAAGCGCTCAGGAAAGTATGATATAATAGAGTTGATGGACCTGTTACCTGCCCACAATGAGCTTGCTTAGAAATCCCACCACCTCAAACTTTACATGTCCAAAACAGAACTCATCATCTTCCCACCCACACCCTGCCCTGCCCTGAACTTTCCCATCACTGTAGATCATACTACCATCCTCCCTTCTCATAACCCCGGCTTTACCCATGATTCAGACTTCTCATTCAATCCACAAATTCAATCTGTCACCAAATCCTGTCAATTCTACCTTTACGTCGCTAAAATCCACCCATTCCTCTCCATCCATTTTGATGCCTGTCTCTCCCTTCTAGACTGTAGCCTATTGTGGACAGAGATTGTCTCTACTTGTTGCTGAATTGTACTTTCCAAGCACTTAGTACAGTGCTCTGCACATAGTAAGCGCTCAATAAATACAATTGAATGAATGAATTCAAACTGCAACTATGCTGATCCAATCACTTATCCTATTCCACTTTGTTTACTGACCTCAATGCCTCCTGTCTCTCCCCATTCTAGTTCATACTTTATTCTGCAGCATGGATCATTTTTTTCCCAAAACCCATTCAATCTTCACCTCTCTACCTCAAGAACCTCCAATCGTTGCCCAGCCACCTCTACTTCAGAAAGAAACTCCTTAATATCTGGTTTAAATCACTTAATCCAATTGCCCCCTCTTACCTTACCTCACATCTCCTATTACAGTCCAGCCTGCACACTTCCCTCAAGTAGAACGAGCTTGCTCACTGTGCCCCAATTTAATCTATTTCACTACTGACCCTTTTCCCACATCCTCCTTCTGTCCTGGAACTCCCTTCTCTTCCATATACACCAGACCACCACTCTGTCCACCTTCAAATCTTTTTTAAGGTCACATCTTCTCCAAGAAGCCTTCCCCAAATCCTCTTTTCCCTAACTCCCTCTCCCTCCTGTGTCATCTATGTGCTTGGATCTATACGTTTTGGACATTTTGGATATTTGGTATTCATCACACCCTCAGTCCCACAGTACTTATTTACAGATCTGTAAATTATTTATTTATATTATTGTTTGTCTTTCCCTTTAGTCTGTAATCTCCTTGTGGGCTGGGAATGTCTCCACTCTGCTGCATTGCACTCTCGTTAATAAATACCATTATTGATTGATAGATTCATTCAATAGTATTTTCAATAGTATTTATTGAGCGCTTATTATGTGCAGAGCACTGTACTAAGTGCTTGGAATGAACAAGTCAGCAACAGATAGAGATAGTCCCTGCCATTTGACGGGTTTACAGTCTAATCAGGGGAGATGGACAGACAAGAATAAAAAGGTTTGTGTGTGCTGTCATTTTTGGAGAATCATGGAATTCTTTTAAAATACCCTGAATTTCACTTAACCCCAGATTATCCAAATGATGCCTTAAAGATGCCAGATTATGTAACCAAACAGATTTATTTAACAAAAATCAAGATGCCTAGTTAAGCCTATTATGAAGTTGTCCATAGGTGAACATGTTATCAAAGAAAAGAAGAGCTCTGGTGCTCAAAAAGTTAAATGTATTTTTTTTCCCAATTTCATAGTGCTCTCCTGTAAAATATCCATAATTTATTTTGAGGTCTGACTCCTTTTCTGGATTATGTGCTCCTGGTGGGCAGGGAATGTGTCTACCAACTCTGTTGTGTTGTACTTTCCCTAGCCCTTATAGAATAATAACTGCCCAATAAATACCATTGATTTGATTGATTACAAAGAACTGATTGAGCATAAGGAAAATCTCTCCCAAGGAAAATGATTTTAATTTCAAATTGAACAAAATGGATTAAACTGGAGAGCTATGAA
This sequence comes from Ornithorhynchus anatinus, assembly GCF_004115215.2. Taxonomy (NCBI): domain Eukaryota; kingdom Metazoa; phylum Chordata; class Mammalia; order Monotremata; family Ornithorhynchidae; genus Ornithorhynchus; species Ornithorhynchus anatinus. Next base: position 118,021,076 of record NC_041729.1, read on the forward strand.
TACTAAGATTCTCCTAGGTATCTACTGTGTTTATTTAAACATCAATTAGCATTTACAAAGTAAATAAAAGATGGTAGAAGTATATAGAGACATGTAAGAATGTTGATAGGTGTTAGGGAAGGAGTAAAAACAAGATATGATGAGATGCTAGATTAATGCAGTAGTCTATATAGAGCAGTAGGTTGGAAAGGTGAATAAAGGAAGAGAATGATGGGTATGTTTTGATAGAGGAAGAAAAACATAATAGTAATAATAATAATATTATTATTATCATGGTATTCATTAATCTTACTATGTGCCAGGCACTGAACTAAGAGCTGGGGCGGAGACAAGCAAATCAGGTTGGACTCAGTCCCTGTCCCACATGGGGCTCACAGTCCCCATTTTACAGATGAGGGAATTGCACCCAGAGAAGTGAAATGACTTACCCAAGATCATACAACAGAGAAATAATGGAGCTGGGATTAGAAAGCAGGTCTGACTCCTAGGCCTGGACTAAAGCCACTATACCTTGCTGCTTTTCAGGAACATGATGATAATACGGTATCTCATCCCTACCATTCCAGAGCAAGCTGACTTCTAAGTATTGGAAAAATAAGAGCTTATTAAAGTTGACACCCAAGCATATTTGCATATAATCAGTCTTATTTAATGAGTGCTTACTATGTACACAGAGTTGATAGACATTTTGCCTGACCACAGTGAGCTTACAGTCTACAGGGAGATACAGATATTCATTACAGATAAGTGCTGTGGAGCTGAGGGGAGGGATGAATAAAGGGTGCAAATCCAAGTTCAAGGGTGATGCAGAAGGGACTGGGAGAAGAGGAAATGAGGGCTTAATCAGAAAAGGCTTTTAAAGTGTGGAGAATGATTATCTGTTGCATATGAAGCTGCCAGAGGCAGGATGTAGGCAAGAGGAAGACAATTAGATAGACGAGATCAAGGTACAGTGAAAAGGTTAGCACTGAAGGTGTGAATTGTGCAAGGAGGGCTGTAGTAGGAAATTAGAGAGGTAAAGTAGTGGGCAAAGTGATTGAGTGCTTTAAAGTCTATGTTAAGGAATTTAAAGAGAAGCAGCATGGCTCAGTGGAAAGAGCCCGGGCTTGGAAGTCAGAGGTCATGGGTTCTAATCCCAGCTCTGCTGCTGTGTGACTTTGGGCAAGTCGCTTAACTTCTCTGGGCCTCAGTGACCTCATCTGTAAAATGGGGATTAAAACTGTGAGCCCCACGTGGGACAACCTGATCACCTTGTATCCCCCAGCGCTTAGAACAGTGCTTTGCACATAGTAAGTGCTGAACAAATGCGATCATTATTAATTTCAGTTTGAAGTGGCGGTGTATGGGCAGCCACTGGAGGTTCTTGAAGAGTGGGGAAACATGGACTGAATGGTTATGTAGAAAAATGATTGGGGAAGCAGAGTGAAGTATTTATTGACTAAGAGTGTGAAGGGACAGGAGGCAGACAGGTCAGCAAGGAGGCTGATGCAGCAGTAAAGGTAGGATAGGATGAGTGCTTGGATTAACATAGTGGCAGTTTGGACGGAGAGGAAGGGGCAGATTTTAGTAATGTTTGTCAGGTTGAACTGACAGGATTTGGTGACAGATAGAATATGTAGATTGAATGACAGCGATAAACTGAGGATAATGCCAAGGTTAAGGGCTTGTGAGACAAGAAAGATGGTGATGCTGTCTACAGTGATGGGAAAGTCAGAAAGAGAGAAAGTGTTTGGGTAGGAAAATAAGGACAAGTTGAACAAGTTAAATGTGATGTGTCAGTGGGAACATCCAAATACAGATGTCCCGAAGGCAGGTGGAAATATGAGACTGCAGAGAAGAAGAGAAATCAAGGCTGGAGATGTAGAAATGGTAGTTGAAGCCATGGTAGCAAATAAGTTCTCCAAGGGAATGGGTTGTAGATGGAGAACAGAAGGGAAGCCAAAACTGAATCTTGAGGATACTTCCACAGTATGTAATCTATAAAAGACCTGATAAAATTGTCGCAAGCCTCTGGACCTCCCCCTTCTGGACTGGGGGAGCCTCAGTGACATGAAGTAGAGTGTAAACCACACCTCTGATCACCAAGGTTACTGTGAAAAGTTTTTTACTTAGTTTTACCAGCATGCAAGAGAGTGACACATACATTCACTCACTCACTCACTCCACCACCCAAGGGTCCAATACCAGTCTGTGGTCAAAGGAGACTATTCGGCCAATGCTTCTTCCTTCTGCTTCCAAGTGCTGCTGCCTTCTGCTGCCTTCAAGTGCTGCTCTCCTGCTGCTTCTCATGCTCTTGGTGTGCTTCCTTTTTGCCTCTCTGCATGCTTCTGCCCCTGTGCTGCCTCCAGGTACCCCCTTGAGATTCAAAGCAACCACTTTTTATCTGCCTTAGGCATTGCAGCTGGGGCTCTACATAGCATTGATAGGTCCAGGGTAGAACAGGGAGAGAAAGCCTCCTCCATGCTCCACCCCCACAGGCACACAATTACCTGCTTCAAATAGAGCATCTCATTGTCTTTCGAGTCTCTTTCTTCTTGTTGTTGTTCACAGGGTCAACAAACAGTAATAAATAAAGCAGCTTGTTGTGGTCTCACCACAAAAATCATATTATTCTCAAAATTGCAATTTCAAAGAAAGTGGTACATAAAGGGAACCCTCTGACTGTTGTTTTTAGGCACAAAGGAAGGAATGAAGTTGAAGAACCAATCCAGTAGAGAACAGAGGAAACACTAAGAAGGAACATGATGGCCTATTGGATAGAGCACAAGCCTGAGAGTCAGAGGACAAGGGTTCAAATTCCAACTCTACCTCTTCCCTGACATGTGAACTTGGGAAAGTCACTTTAATTCTCTGTGCCTCAGTTCCTCATTTGCCAATGGGATTCAGTACCTATTCTCTTACCTACGTAGACTGTGAGACCCATATGATGGCCTCTACTCCAAACTAATCCTCCTAGATGTCGCAGCTGCCTTTGACGCTGCAGACCTGCCCTATCTCCTTGAAATTTTATACAATCTTGGTAGATTTACTGACACTGTCCTCTTTTGGTTCTTCTCCTATCTCTCTAACTGCTCCTTCTCAGTTTCTTTTACTGACTCCTTCTCTGCCTCCTATTCTCTGACTGGAGGGGCCCCTCAAGCCTCCGCTTCTCTCTTGCCTCTACACCCAATCCCTTGGAGAACCCATTTGCTCCCATTACCATCTCTATGCAGATGATTCCCAAATCTATATCTCCAACCCTGACTTCTCTTCTTCCCTGCAATCTCATGTTTCTTTCTGCCTTGAAGACATATCTATTTGGATGTTCCCCCGACACCTCAAATTAAACATGTCCAACACCTACTTCTTCCTCTTTCCACCCAAATCTTGTCCTCCCCCATCTTTCCCATCATTATAGCAACACCACTATCCTCCCTATCTCACAAGTTTGTAACCTTGGCATTGTCCTCGACTCATCTTTCTCAATCCCCCCACATATTCAGTATGTCACCAAATCCTGTGGGTTTTACCTTCACAACACTTCCAATATCCTTCATTTCCTCTCCACCGAAACTGCTACCATGCTGACCCAAGAATTTATCAAATCCCTCCTTTATTACTGCATCTGCCTCCTCACTGACCTCCTGGACTCCTGTCTCTCCCCATTCCAAACCATACTTCACTCTGTTGCACAGATCATTTACCAACAAAAAACATTCAGTCCATGTCTCCCCACTCCTCAAGAACCTCCAATGGCTGCCCATCCACTTCTATATCAAACAGAAACTCCTTACAACTGGCTTTAAAATACTCAATCAGCTTGCCACATCCTAGTCACTTTACTAATCTCCTACTACAGCCCAGCTCGCATAATCCACTTCTCTAATGCCAGTTTACTCACTGTGCTTTGATTTTGTTTATCTTACTGCCAATTCCTTTCCCATGTCCTCTCCCTAGTTTGGAACTCCCTCACTGTCCAGCCAGACCACCTCTCTCTCTACCTTCAAAGAATTATTAGGGTCACATCTTCTCCAAGAGGCCGTCTCTGATTAAGCCCCCTTTTCTTCAGCTTGCTCTTCCTTCTGCAACGTCTATGCACTTCAATTTGTGACCTTTGACATTTGATATTCACCAAACCCTTCAAAAAAAAAATGATGGTATTTGTTAAGCTCTTACTATATGCAAAGCACTGTTCTAAGCACTGGAGGGGATACAAGGTGATCAGGTTGTCCCATGTGGGGCTCACAGTCTTAATCCCCATTTCACAAATGAGGTAACTGAGGCATAGAGAAGTGAAGTGACTTGCCCAAAGTCACACAGCTGACAGGTGGCAGAGCCAGGATTAGAACCCAAGACCTCTGACTCCCAAGCCCGGGCTCTGTCCACTGAGCCACGCTGCTTCTACCCTCAACCCCACAGCACTTTGGTTCATACATTTAAATTATAGATTATAAATTAATATTCATATTCATTCATTCATTCAATAGTATTCATTGAGCACTTACTATGTGCAGACCACTGTACTAAGCGCTTGGAATGGACAATTCGGCAACAGATAGAGACAATCCCTGCTCACTGACGGGCTTACAGTCTAAACGGGGGAGAAAGCAAAGCAAAGCAAAACAAAACAACATCATCAAGATAAATAGAATCAAGGGGATGTACACCTCATTAACAAAATAAATAGGGTAATAAATAATATATACAAATGAGCACAGTGCTGAGGGGAGGGGAAGGGGAGGTGCAGAGGGTGGGGGGGAAGGGAGGGGGAGCAGAGAGAAAGGGGGGGCTCAGTCTGGGAAGGCCTCTTGGAGGACTTGAGCTCTCAATAGGGCTTTGAAGAGGGGAGGAGAGTTAGTTTGGCTGGAATGCCTTCCCTCCTCAAGTCCTCTCCTGGTTCTCCTCTCTCTGGCTATTCCTCGGTGCCTTTCACAAGTTCCTCCTCTGCCTCCAACCGTCAACTGTGGGAGTTCCTCAAGGCTCAGTTCTGGGTCCCCTGCTAATCTCCATCTACACCCGCTCCCTCGGGTAAATAATTTACTCCCATGGCTGCAATTACCATCTCTGTGTGAATGATTCTCAAATCTCCCAAAATCCTCATCGTTCCTCCCAAACACCGTCTTCTCCATCCCTGAAGACAACTGCACTCTCTTCCCTGTATCCCAAGCCGGTAACCCTGGCATCATCCTCGACTTGTCTCCTTCAGTCGGCCCACATGTTCAGCGTCACCAAATCCTGCCAGTTCTACCTTCACTACGTTGCTAAAATCTGCCCTTTCGTCTCCATCCTCACTGCGCCCACTCTGATCCAATCAGTCATCCTATCCCACCTTGATTACTGCATCAACCTCCTCACTGACTTCCCTGCCTCCTATCTCTCCCCACTCCAGTCCCTGCTTCATCCTGCTGCCTGGATCCTTTTTCTACAGAAATGTTCAGTCCACTCCTTGAGAGCCTCCAGGAGTTGCCCATCCATGCCTGCATCAAACAGATACTCTCACCGTTGGCTTTAAAGCCCTGGTTTGGCTCATGCCCTCCTATTTTACAATCCTGATTTATTATGAAATAAATCACTTCATTCCGCACACTTCGCTCCGCCAATGCCAACCTACTCGCCGCACCTCGGTGTCGTCTGTCTCACCACCAATCCCTTATCTATATCTCCCCTCTGGCCTGGACCTCCCTCCCTCTTCACATGCGAGCAGGGATTGTCACTGTTTATTGTTTACTGTACTTTCCCAAGCACTTAGTACACAGTAAGCCCTCAATGAATACGACTGAATGAACGAACAAACATATGAGAGTCCACCGATCTCGCCACCTTCAAAGACTTATTAAAATGTCATCTCTTCCAAGAGGTCTTCTCCAATTAAACCCTCATTTACTCTACTCCTTCTTCCTTCTGTGTTGCCCTTGCACCTGGATTTCTACCCTTTCAGCAGTTTTGAGAGTGATAACCCTTTTTTTAAATGGTATTTGTTAACTGGTTACCATGCGTCGTGCACTCTACTCACTGCCGGGGAAGCTAATCAGTTGGGACACAATCCATGTCTCACATTATTATTATTTTTATTACTGTGGTATTTGTTGAGCACTTTACTACACGCCTGGCGCTGTACTAAGCCCTGGGGTGCAGTCGTGTGTGACCCAATCCCTGTCCCGCAGGGGGTTCACAGTCTTAATCCCCATTTTCCAGGTCAAAGAACTGAGGCACAGAGAAGTGAAGCGACTCATCCGAGGTCACATAACAGACAAGGGGCAGAGCCGGTTTTAGAACCCAGGGATTAGACTCCCAGGCCTGTGCTCTATCCACTAGGCCATGCGTAGTACAGGTCTCTGCATAAAATAAGCTCCCAAGAAATACCACTGATTCATCGGAATGACCAATTGACTTCTAAAGCCCTGGGGTTCTGAAGACAACCCTTTAATTTTGCCCCAAGGCGATCCCTTCCATCCTTCTCCCCACCACCGAGCTCCGGTCTGGGTTTCTCCACACCCTTCGTCTCTCTCACCCCAGCCCTTGTTTTAGAAAGCTGGTGCAATTTAGCACTCGAGAAGCAGGATTATTAATCGATTAGTCAATCAGTGGTCTTTATTGAGTGCTTACTGTGTGCACAGCATTATAGTACAATACGCTGCAGCAGAGTTGGTTGACGCATTCGCGGCCCTAAGGAGTTTACGGTCAGAGTAGGGCGAAGAACCCAGAGAACTACTACTACTAATAATAATGATGGCATTTGTTAAGCACTTACTATGCGCCAAGCACTGTTCTAAGTGCTGGGGGGTGGATACAAGGTAATCAGGTTGTCCCACATGGGGCTCACAATCTTAATCCTCACAATCTTAATCCCCATCTTCCAGATGAGGTAACCGAGGCACAGGGAAGTGAAGTGACTTGCTCAAAGTCACCCAGCTGAGAAGTGACAGAGCCGGGATTAAAACCCATGACCTCTGACTCCCAAACTCAGGCTTTTTCCACTGAGCCACGCTGCTTCTTTTAGTGAAGCAAGTAGCAGGATCTGAGGTCCAGCAATAGCTGCCACTGCAGAGCCACCCTCTTCCTCCACAACCCCTCCAAAATGGCATCCAGCCCCCGCAAAGTTGCAGATCTTTCACTTCTATGAGCGTGACTCTGTGCGATAGGCTGAGCCGTGCACCCATTAGCCCTCAGACCTTTATATTCCTTTATATTCCCCACCATGTATGCTGCCCCGGCAGCCACCCTTGCAATTGTACCAGTTCACGATGAGCAGTGTCCCTCACTGGTCACAGTCCCACAGAGGCGGGTTGTGAGAAACAGCGTGGCGCATGGTTAGAGCATGGACCTGGGAGTCAGAAGGCCATGGGTTCTACTCCTGACTCTGCCACTTATCTCCTGTGCAACTGTGGGCAAGTGACTTCACTTCTCTGGGCCTCGGGCCCCTTATCTGTAAAATGGGGACTGAGACTGTGAGCCCCCTGCAGGATTGGGACCTGATAAACTCGTGTCTCTACCCCTGCCCTTATTACAGGGTCTGGCACAGAGTAAGCATTTAACAAATACCACAGTAATTATTGTTATTTATTAGATGCTGGCTAGGATCTTGCCAGCAATGGAGAGCAGCAAGATAAAATAATAGTTTTCTCAGTCAGCTCCCTTTCCCTTTCTTCTGAAAGATGGTGACATACATCTCAGTGGAAAGAACCCCGGTTTGGGAGTCAGAGGTCATGGGTTCTAATCCCGGCTCTGCCACTGTCAGCTGCGTGACTTTCGGCAAGTCACTTGACTACTCTAGGCCTCAGTGACCTCATCTGGAAAATGGGGATGAAGACGGTGAGCCCCACGTGGGACAATCTCATCACCTTGTTTCCCCCACTAGCGCTTAGAACAGTGTTTTGCACATAGTAAGTGCTTAACAAATACCACCATTATTATTATTATCTCTCAAAGACAGGGGTGTTCCCCCTATGTCCCATATGTTGAGACAGAGCCTATGATATTAATGTCTGTCTTCCCCTCTAGACTGTAAGGTCAGTATGACCAGGTTACATTTCTGCTAATTCTGTCATACTCTACTCTCCCAAATGCTTAGTACAGTGCTTTGCACATAATTAGTGCTCAATATATATGATTGATATGGAACCTGATGATGTTGTATTAATCCCAGGACTTAGTACAGTACTTGGCAAATACAGCGTAAAAACCCCCCAAATTATTATTATTATCATTTATTATCAAGGAGCATAGCCACATCTAGAACAGTTCAGAGAGATGAGTAGAGAAACTGCAAGGAGGAGCCAGACCAGTACATAAGTAGAGGGGACCCTCTGCTCTGGGTTAAAATACACTGGTGACCTAAATGTACTAGACTCTCTGCTTCTTTTTTCTTTCTTTCCCTTAGCCCCACTATCTCACGCACCAGCATAAACTATTGGATTAGACCTGTAGAAGGACTTAGAAGGAAGCCCATATGCAGAAGACCCTGCAGTCTTTCTCTCATCTCTCATCCCATTCCTCTTCCCGAATCCCAAAGAGAAGATCTAAATTGGTTGTGAATGAACCTCATGTTCTCGGTAGCCAATTACTTTGTATTCTGATGAAACTATTTTAATAACTCCTCAAAGCCACTCCTGATCTCTTGAAACTCTAAAATCATGCTCATTTCCATGATTGCCTCAAAAAAAAGAAAAAAACATATTCATTCTAAATAGTTCTTACTAGCTTAACTCTTTTACAGATTTCCTTGACCATATTGAAGAGATGTTAAAAATTTCCTCTGGTACTAGTCTCCTTCTGTCAAGCTCTTATTACTGCACTAAGAGGGTGCTCAGTAAATTAAGAAGCAGTGTGGTCTAGGGTATTTAGCAAGGGCCAGGGAGTCATAAAGACTTGGATTCTAATCCCGGCTCTGCCACTTGTCTGTGGTGCGGCAGTGGACGAGAAGCTGCGCTGTGGGGCTGCTTCGAGCTGGACCCTGGCCGCCAGCAGGGGTGGGAGAAAGCGGGGTCCACCCAGAGCAGTCCCGTCCAGAGGGAGTCAATCAGTTGAGTGGGGCTGGGTGGAAGGGAAAGGGGCAGGGGGTGAGGGAGGGTGCTGGCAGGGTGTCTGCTTTTCTGTTTGCATCACCTTCCTCTCTGATCTCCCACCCTCCTCCCTCTCCCTGCTTCAGTCTATACTTCATTCTGCTGCCCGGATCATCCTTCTACAGAAACGCTTTGGGCATGTCACTTCCCTCCTTAAAAACCTCCAGTGGTTGCCTATCAACCTACCCAAGAAACAAAAACTCCTCACTCTTGGCTTCAAAGCTCTCCATCACCTTGCCCCCTCCTACCTCTCCGCCCTTCTCTCTTTCTACTGCCCACCCCATACACTCCGCTCCTCGGCCGCTCACCTCCTCACTGTTCCCTGTTCACGCCTGTCCCATCGTCAACCCCTGACCCACATCCTACCACTGCCCTGTAATGCCCTCCCTCCTCACCTCTCCAAACTAACTCTCTTCCCCTCTTCAAAGCCCTACAGAGAGCTCACCTCCTTCATGAGGCCTTCCCAGACTGAGCCCTCCTTTTCCCTCTGCCCCTCCTCCCCTGCCCATTTCCCCTACTCATTCATTCATTCAATAGTATTTACTGAGCGCTTACTATGTGCACAGCACTGTACTAATTGCTTGGAATGAACAAGTCAGCAACAGATAGAGACAGTCCCTGCCGTTTGACGGGCTTACAGTCTAATAGGGGGAGACAGACAGACAAGAACAATGGCAATAAATAGAGTCAAGGGGAAGAACATCTCGTAAAACAATGGCAACTAAACAGAATCAAGGTGATGTACATTTCATTAACAAAATAAATAGGGTAATGAAAATATATACAGTTGAGCGGACGAGTACAGTGCTGAGGGGATGGGAAGGGAGAGGGGGAGGAGCAGAGGGAAATGGGGGGAAAAGAGGGTTAAGCTGCGGAGAGATGAAGGTGGGGTGGTAGAGGAAGTAGAGGGAGAAGAGGAGCTCAGTCTGGGAAGGCCTCTTGGAGGAGGTGAGTTTTAAGTAGGGTTTTGAAGAGGGGAAGAGAATCAGTTTGGCGGAGGTGAGGACGGAGGGCGTTCCAGGACCGCGGGAGGACGTGGCCCAGGGGTCGACGGCGGGATAGGCGAGACCGAGGGACGGTGAGGAGGTGGGGGGCAGAGGAGCGGAGTGTGCAGGGTGGGCGGTAGAAAGAGAGAAGGGAGGAGAGGTAGGAAGGGGCAAGGTGATGTAGAGCCTTGAAGCCTAGAGTGAGGAGTTTTTGTTTGGAGCGGAGGTTGATAGGCAACCACTGGAGGTGTTTAAGAAGGGGAGTGACATGCCCAGATCGTTTCTACAGGAAGATGAGCCGGGCAGTAGAGTGAAGAATAGACTGGAGCAGGGCGAGAGAGGAGGAAGGGAGGTCAGAGAGAAGGCTGACACAGTAGTCTAGCTGGGATATAACGAGAGCCCGTAGCAGTAAGGTAGCCGTTTGGGTGGAGAGGAAAGGGCGGATCTTGACGATATTGTAAAGGTGAAACTGGCAGGTCTTGGTAACAGATAGAATGTGTGGGGTGAACGAGAGCGACGAGTCAAGGATGACACCGAGATTGCGGGCCTGAGAGACGGGAAGGATGGTCATACCATATACGATGATAGGGAAGTCTGGAAGAGGCCCGGGTTTGGGAGGGAAGATGAGGAGCTCAGTCTTGCTCATGTTGAGTTTTAGGTGGCGGGCCGACATCCAGGTGGAGACATCCCGGATGCAGGAGGAGATGCGAGCCTGAAAGGAGGGGGAGAGGACAGGGGCGGAGATGTAGATCTGGGTGTCATCTGTGTAGAGATGGTGTCAAAGCCCTGAGAGCGAATGAGTTCACCAAGGGAGTGAGTGTAAATGGAGAACAGAAGAGGGCCAAGAACTGATCCTTGAGGAACTCCAACAGTTAAAGGATGGGAGGGGGAGGAGGTGCCAGCGAAGGAGACCGAGAATGACCAGCCAGAGAGGTAAGAGGAGAACCAGGAGAGGACGGAGTCCGTGAAGCCAAGGTGAGATAAGGTATGGAGGAGGAGGGGATGGTCGACAGTGTCAAAGGTAGCAGAGAGGTCAAGGAGGATTAGAAGGAGTAGGAGTCATTGGATTTGGCAAGAAGGAGGTCATGGGTGACCTTAGAGAGAGCAGTCTCGGTAGAGTGGAGGGGACGGAAGCCAGATTGGAGGGGGTCTAGGAGAGAACCCTACTCCCTCCCTCTGCTCTTCTTCCTTCCCTTCCCCACAGCACTTGTGCATATTTGTACATATTATTTATTGCTCTATTAACTTTGTTAATGATGTGTATATATCTATGATTCTATTTATCTATTTTGATGGTATCGATGACTACTTGTTTTGCTGTCTGTCTCCCCATTTAGACTGTGAGTCCGTTGTGGGGCTGGAATTGTCTCTACCTGTTGCCGAATTGTACATTCCAAGCACTTAGTACAGTGCTCTGTACACAGTAAACGCTTAATAAATATGATTGAATGAATGAATGAATGCTCTTGGGCAAGTCACAACTTCTCCTTGCCTCAATTCCCTTACTTATAAAATGGGAATTAATAATTATAATAATGATTATGGTATCTGTCAAGCACTTACTATGTGCCAGGCACTGTTCTAAGCACTGGGATAGATACAAGTAATGGGGTTGAACAAAGTCCCTGTCCCAAACGGGGCTCACAGTCTTAATCCCCATTTTACAGATAAGGGAACTGAGGCACAGATAAGTGAAGTGATTTGCCCAAGGTCACACAGAAAACAAATGGCAAAGGTGGAATTAGAACCCATGACCTTCTGACTCCCAGGCCTGTTCTCTATCTACTAGGCCAAGCTACTTCTATAATTAAATCTGTGAATTAAATCTTGGAACCCATGTGAGGCAATATGATTATCTTCTATCTACCCCAGCATTTAGTATAGTGCCTGGCACATAGTAAGTGCTTAAAAAATACCATTAAAAAGCTATTATTACTAATACTATTTAATAGTAGTACTATTGATATTTCTTCAGTATACCTTTAAAATGTACTTGCATTCCTTCTTTTCATTTAATGTATTAATCAATTGCAAGGTTTTCTTTATGTCATTAATATGACTGTTGTCCTCAATAGTGTGTTGTAGATTGTAAAGGGCAGTGAATATTTCTGCCTATTTTACTTTGTAAGTATTGTTTGAAGACAGTTTCCACTTTGAATAATGAGGTACACATTCAATTTTAAATGCATTACATCGATAAGGAGGCAGGAATTACATGCAAAGGAAATGCCTGCCAGAATTTGAAATGCAGATAAAATGGGAAAAAAAGAAAGCAATGAAAACAATATGTTCAATATCAACTGCCCTAATCATTTTTAAAATGCTTCCCTTCGATAATTTCATTGCATGCAGATTAAATTTTGAAAACAGGTTATGTTTTAGAAATAGCCTTTAATAATTTACTCTTTCAAATAGCCAACTGATGAGTTTAGAAGAATATCATCAATGGCATTTATTGAGCACTTAATGTATGCAGAGCACTGTATTAAGTGGTTGGGAGAGTACAATACAACAGAGTTGGTAACATGTCCCTTGTCCACAATATGCTTACCATCTAAAGAAATCGACTGGTTAAAATTAAAATTTGGTCACACATAAAAAGAAATATTAAAAATCATAATTACAGCACTAATAACTCTCTTCCTAATATTTCTACTACTTTTCTGAGAAAAGTTTTTCCTTTTCATCTTGAAGAGGTGTGGATCAGTGGGCTCAGTTTTAGCTTGTCTTACATCATCCAGTGAAAAAACTCACATTAAACTTTACCAATTATGAAATCTTAATAGCCTGATAAAATACACTTAGCTGGTTAAGTCATAAATTGAATTTATAAAGCTGCATATAGAAAAGACACTTAAACCAAAACAATGGAAAATGTTAGGAAATAACTAGAACTCCACATTATCAGTCATGGTTTTCAAATATAATATTTAAAATATGTGCTTAGAATTTGAGTGTTGGGTGTTCCAAGACAGAGCTGTTCTTAAAATTAGATAAAGAAGTCTGTAAAGGAAGAAGATGGGATTAACCAAAAGAAAAGCAGATTGAAATGTCAGGTAAATAGCCCACGTAAATAATGACATTGCCAAGGTTGAAGGTCAATGTAAAACAGTGTAAATCATTTGTACTGTGAAGTAAGTAGTACATTTTTTCCCATTTCATGAAAAAATAAAATACAAGCTTGAAAATTATTCAAAACATTTCATTTTAAATTTATACTTTGAACATTTTCTCAGGACATTTTTCTGGGTTTGGCTGTACCCTGGTGGGTGAGAGGTTGGTGGCAAGAGAGACAAGATCGAGGAACCTACAGTGAGTAGGAGAGGAACCAAGTAGGTGGGGTGGGTTGGAGTACAGGAGCCAAGCGAGGTAGGAAATGGGATGAGGGCAGCAAGATGTTGGAGTGTGCTTGAAAGCCAATGGGGAGGACATTTGTGCATTTGTGTGCCTGTGTGTGTGTGTGTATGTGTGTTGTTTTGGAGGTGGTGGGGACACAACCACTGAAGTTTCTGAAGGAGTGGGAGAAACATGGCCTGAACAGGGGTAATAATAATTATAATAATAATAATGATAAAATTGGTATTCATTAATTGCTTACTATATGCAAAGCACTGTTCTAAGTGCTGGGGGGATACAAGGTGATCAGGTTGTCCCACTTCGGGTTCACAATCTAAATCCCCATTTTACAGGTGAGGTAACTGAGGCACAGAGAAGTTATGTGATTTGCCCAAAGTCACATAGCTGACAAGTGGTGGAACCGGGAATAGTGCTCTTTTTACTGAGATACGCTGCTTCTCAGAGGCATACCTGTTCCAACTCCCAACACGGATGTGGGCTGGGAGGCAGTGTGGCCTAATAGAAAGAGCTCAGGCTTAGGAGTCATTCATTCATTCATTCATTCATTCATTAAGTCATATTTATTGAGCACTTACTGTGTGCAGAGTACTGTACTAACTGCTTGGAAAGTACAATTTGGCAACAAATAGGGACAATCCATAACCAACAATGGGCTCACAGTCTAGAAGTTCAGAGGTTGTGGGTCTAATCCCTGCTCTGCCACATATCAGCTGTGTGATTTTGGTCAAGTCACTTAACTACTCTGTGTCTCAGCTACTCATCTGTACAACCGGTATTAAGACTGTGAACCTATGTGGAACAACCTGATTACCTTGTATCTACCCATATGACACATATGAAGCACTTAACTAATTCCGTCATTATTATTGGAAGTATGGGAAGCAGAAAAGTCTTGTAAGTGTATGTCAACATACACAGGGCATTGTTTCATGTATTGTAATACCCCAAGAATTGATTTTGGACTCTGTTTATTAGGGCATAATCACACAGACTATGATGAGGTGGCTTGGAAGTAAAGTAGAACTAAAACAGCATATCTATGGGGACAATCAAGGGCCTGTGATGGGAGTGTGATTTGCTTAAGAGGTGCTTCGTTGGCTTACAAAATTTTCTGGGCAGACTAGCTGTTCTCCTAATCCCAAGGTGAAGGAGTTGAACTTTGGCCCAACATGGCACTGCCTCCACCTTCCGGTCATCTGATGCAATCTGACACTGGCCGGATGTCCACTGCCTGTGCCATGTCCCCGTCACCGTCGCCAGGCTGTGTGGATAAAGGAAGATGCTGGATTTCGGGCCAAAGCAGCTCTGTACAAAATCCTTGGAAAACTTAAAAGTTGGCTGACGTCCATCTTCAGTGACTACTACTTTGAAGGAGTTAGACTGCCTGAGGTCACGCTGGACCTCGAGGCAGCACAAAGCCACCTGAAGAGCTAGAAGAGAGCAGTTTCAGCTTGCTCTGCTTTCAAGCTTTAAGTGGAGGGAAAAGAATCCTTTCCTGCCCCTGCTGGTGCAGCCTCTTTCGTCCCTGATTCAGCAGTTGAAACTTGTTTGTTCACGTGTCCCTTCTCCCACACAGCCTGGGGGCAGCCGCGGAAACATCAGCAGCTCTCAGTGAGCTCTGCTTCCCTTCACTCCTGCAGTGCTTTTCATGCTCCCAGCTGATGAGTGGGGAGAGGAACCTTGGGCACAATGAACCCTCCCAAGGAGCTGGGAGCCCCCCAGCTGCAGTGGCCCAGACTGGAGTCTCCTCTGCCACAGGAATCACCTCCAGGTTCACACACACACACACACACACACACACACACACACACTTTTGTTTGGGAGAAGAGAGAGTGTGGCCAGCCTATGCTCCTCCCTTCTGAGCTACATGTAAAATCCTGCCTACCTCTTTCCTGGTGCTTGGAAGATAAGGAAACCTAGTAACTCAAACTATGAAACAGATTGATGAGCTGACATTAAAAAAAGTCTGTCATATAATCTTGAAGGATTTCAGCTGAATCATCTCATAGAACAAAATGTGCCAACCCTTTGTGGAACTACAATCACAGCAGAGTTGTGGTTATCACTTATATATGCCAAGTTTATATATGGGAGCCTTGTTGACAGGGAATGAGTACTCTCCCAAGTGTTTACAACAGTGTTCTATGCACAATAGATGCTCAATAAATACCTATATATTTACCTATTTAGTCACTGATTGATTAACTGACTGATTGAAGTGCTCTACGCAGTAGCAAATGTCTAAGAAACTGTCTCTACATAGCTTGAAGTATCCATCATATATCGTGCTATATATAGACATGCTTCTATTATCATATCAGCCTCTGCAAGCCTGGCCAGGAGTATATAGGCCTATATTCTATAAAGGGGAACAGATCTATGATGGAAAATGGAGGAAACCTATTGCTGTTTAAGCAACTGCTCTCTCCTCCTTACTAAGAAAAGCACCCAGACAGGATTCCTTTTCATTGAAAAAGGTGGAAGACTATTTCTAACTCGGAGAAAGCAAGTTTCCAGACTAAGCAGTTATTGCTGTTGATTACCTCACTTGCAACCCTTAAACTTCCCTGACCTCACCAAGATTCCTTAATCCCCAGTCTCCAGTCAGTCCATCCCAGTCCTCCCTCTCTTCCATGCAACTCCTCTCCTCCCCTTGTGCTGTCCCCACCCATCTCCCCTTGCCCTATCCCTTTCATCCTGTCCCAGTTCCACCCCTCATCCTCTTTGTCCTCTGCTGGTCTCAGTCAGTTCACTCCTATCCAACCCTCCCCACCCCTTTTACTGCCCCCTCTCCACCCTACATTGATCCTTCGGGACTTTAATATCCACATAGGTGTTCCTGACAACCCTTCCCCTGCCCACTTTCTATTACTTCTCAACACCACTGACCAGTAGCTGTAGCAGTAGCTCCACCCCAGCTTGCCCACTCACCAAACTGCACACACACTCAACCTTATCATCTCTAGACTCCTCACAATATCTACCCTCACCAATTCTGAAATCCATTTGACCACAACCTACTCACATGCCTTCTTCCTGCAAATCTGTATTGTTCCTCCACAGAGACCACCAATATTTTGACCCCATCCAATTTTCTTAACTCATCCTGCCCATTTAGCCTCCATACCCAAACTATCTTCCCTTGATCACTAAATTGACACTCTCAACACCACCCTCTCTTCTGAACTCAATGTATTTGTTCCCCTATCACTTTGTCGATCTTGCACTACTAACCCACAGTTTGGATCACTGCTCAGTTCACCTTGTTTGCTCTTGTGCATGAGCCACAGTGCACTCTGGTAAAAATATAGATATGAGGGCAGACTTGCCCTCTTCAAGTTCATCCTTATATGCTTTAACTCTGCTCTCTCCTCTGCTCAGCAAAATTATTTCTACATCCTTCCTGACACCCATTTCCATTGTTCTCATCACTTGCAGCAGACATTTTACTCCCTTCTAAAACTCACCCCTGCCTCAGTTTCAAGAAAATTCAAAGATGGAATTTGGGGGAGGTAGGAGCAAACAAATCCTCATAGGCACAAGAGTAATAGTTTGCAATGTTCAAGACTTTTCCTTGGGTCCCTCATCCAAAGAGAACTAGTACAGAAATTGCCTTAAGATTAGTGAGGTGCTGCCTTTATTTCTGAGATCCCTGAAAAAAGCTGCCCTTTGTCCAATGGGCACCTGGGCCAGGCCCAGGGTGGGTTCTGGCGGCCATCCCGGCTGGGTTCGGGATGTGATTCCTCACAGTCCCTTTTTTGAATTAGGTAGAGTGTGACCTAATATCAGTTTCATGGAATGGCCATGCCATTGCCTTCTTATTCTCAAACATTCACACCTTTCCATGAGGAGACACTTGACTGAACTCCCAGCCTATAAGATTTCTCAGGTTATAAATTCATGAGGTGGTATGACAGGTGCAAGTCAATTTAATTGAGATAATCCAAAAGTGGTAACTGATACACAGTTCTGAGCATTTTAAAATAGCTTGTGTACTTTTTAACAAAATTAATATATACCTTTCTTTCAGAATGTTTAAATTATGTTTTACCCCAGTGCCCTATTTTCAACTTCCTTTCAGTGAGGCAAATAATAAACTTTACCCAGTCAAGGCAACTGAGACCAGTGTGTGGGAACCAATCATTGGTATTTATTGAGCCCTTACTGTGTGGTGAGCACTGTACTAAGTGCTTGGTAGAGGATGATATAACAGAGTTGTCACACACGTTTTCTGTCCACAGGGAGTTAGCAGAGCTACATGGTGCCAGGTTAGATGGTCACAGGCTCTTACCCACCAATTCCTGGGCACCCTAGGAATGTTCATACCTTAATTGTGTCCTAACCTGCTCTGTCAGGACACAACTGAAAGAGCAAGACAGGACATTTTAACCTGGAAGAAATGGATGAAATGATTTCTGGTTGAGAGTTTACAGCACAGATATTTGTTAGGGTTCAGTGTACACTGGCCAGTACCCAATGGACAGCCTATGTGTTCCTTTTTCTTTCCCTGCATTGTCCAATAAATCTGTTAGGATGAAACTGGGCAGATAACGAGAAACTTTAATTTAATTATGGCATTAAATGTCCCCAAGGATTTTATGATCTGTAAACGACATAAATCTTGACAAATGAAATAATTTCCTGGGCTGACACCTGTCTCAACAAGACACATTTAGCTGATACCTTTACAATATACAGAATGACAAGTGTTTTACCAATATTTAAGAGCATTATGAGAATAGAATCACCATAGTTGAAACAGCTATATTTACTCCTATCTTCCAGGGTGAAACGATATTCACTGCTGAAATAAATGCTGAACTAATTATCTGAAGGATGTGTTAAGCCCACAACAAGCTGTCTTAGTGACTGTGATCCTGGAAACAACAACAAGGAAGAGATTTACAAAGGCACTTGATAGGCTCTACTTCAGGGCAGCTCGTTGCCGGTCCCTGGGGAGACAGAGCATGGAGGGAGGCATGGCCTTCTCTCCCTGCTCTACCAGGTAATGGACCTGGACCAATCAATGACTGCTACATAGAGCCACAGCTGCGACACCTAAGCAGATAAAAGGCAGTTGCTTTGAATCATGAGGGGGTACACAGAGCAAAAGCATGCAGAAAAGCATTGAGGGAGAAGCAGAAAGAAGCACACAGAGAGAAACAAGGCAAGAGAGCAGCAGCAGAAGATAAGGAGAGCACTGGCAGAAGCACGCAGCATGAGAGGCACCTGGAGCAGAGAATGCAGAAGAAGGCCCCTGGAGCAGAAGCATGCAGAAGCAAGCATCGAGAGAGAAGAAAACAAGAGAAGCAGCAGAAGGCAGCAGCACTTGGAAGCAGAAAAAAGAAGCATCAGCAAAACAGGTTCCCTTGACCAGCAGACTGGTACTGGACAATTGGTGGAGTGGAGCGAGTGAGACTGTGTATGTGTCACTCCCTTGCACGTTGGTAAAACTAAGTAAAAAACTTTCCATAGTAACCTTGGTGGTCAATGGTGTGGTTTGACTCTACTGTGTGTCACTGAGGCTTCCCTGGTCCAGGAAAGTTATGGTTTTCCCTCAAACCAAAAGTGAATTTGCAAAACAATATCTGTTACCACACTAATTTGCTATTGGCTTATGAGTGGATTTGAAACACCTGGCTTTGTCCACAACATGCGGGCTTGTACTTTTGATAATGCCATGTGTGCTTTGTATAGCTTCTGATTGGCCTCAATTTAAAATTCACAATTCTTCTTTAGAAAAGGAAATATGGCAAAATCAGAAACATGTTTTATGTTTTTCTTCCATATCCCAAATCTAAGCTCATTGTGGGCAGGGAATGTGTCTCTTTATTGTTACGTTATACTCTCCTAAGTGCTTAGTACAGTGCTTTACACACAGAGAGCACTGAATAAATATGATTGAATGAGTGAATACTTTTTCCTCTGTATTTACATAGTTATATTTTTCAGTTGAGGTCCATTGATGACAACAGGCACTTGGTAGATCTAATCAACTGCATCCCAGGAAGTATAACACATTTTAAATCTTTATCTCTTCTATTATAACCAGCTTCTTTTTATTTTTCTTATAATGTCCTCACACTGATAGGAGAGAGAGGGAAGGAGGATGGGGCTGAAAGTAATCTAGAATCCAAAATCAAAGCAAGAGGTTTGAAAATGAATATGGGTTTTATGGAAGCTTCAGTGTAGTTCAGTGCTCAATAAATACTACTAATTAACTGATAGGACAAGGAAACATGAAAAATGTTCAATCAATCAATGGTATTTATTGAGCACTTACTGTGTGCAGAGCACTGTACTAAGCTTTAGGTAGAGTATAAAGTATGCTCCCTGCCCTAGAGGGGGAAAGAGGCATTAATTTAGATAAATTATGGATTTGTACATAAATGCTGTTGACCTGAGAGTGTAGTGAATACCAAGTACCCAAAGGGTACAAATCCAATAGTAGACAATACAGAAGGGAGAGGGAGTCAGGAAAAAGAGGCCTTAATCAGAAAAGGCCTTTTGAAGAAGATACGACATTAATAAGGCTTTAAAGGTGGGAAAAAAAAGCAGCATGGCTCAGTGGAAAGAGCCTGGGCTTTGGAGTCAGAGCTCATGAGTTCGAATCCCAGCTCTGCCACCTGTCAGCTGTGTGACTGTGGGCAAGTCACTTAACTTCTCTCTGCCTCAGTTACCTCATCTGTAAAAGGAGAATGAAGACTGTGAGCCCCACGTGGGACAACCTGATTCCCCTGTGTCTACCCCAGCGCTTAGAACAGTGCTCTGCACATAGTAAGCGCTTAACAAATACCAACATTATTATTATTATTAAAAAGAGGAAGGGAGTTCCAGGCCAGAGGGATAACATGGGAAAGGGGTCGGCAGTGAGACAGACAAAATCGGTGCATGGTGAGCAAGCTGGAACTATAGTAGTGAAGTGTGCAGACAGGGCTATAGTAGGATATCATGAAGTATAGTAACAGGAGACAAGGAGATTGAGTGCTTTAAAATCAATGGTAAGGAGTTTCTGTTTGATATGGAGGTGGATGGGCAATCACTGGAGCATCTTGAGGAGTGGAGAGATGACTCAACTTTTGTTTTTTTAGAAAAATGGTCCATGCAGCAGAGTGAAGTATGGACTGAAGAGGGGAGAGAGAGGAGGCTGGGAGGTCAGCAAAGAAGCAGATTCAGTAGTCAAGGCAGGATAGGATAAGTGCTTGAATTCTGCCCCAAAAGACTGTACATTCACTGTGGGCAGGGAATGTGTCCACCAGCTCTGTTACACTGTACTCTACTAAGTACAAAGTCAGCATTCAGTTGACTGATCAGCATAGTTGCAGTGTAGATGTGTACAAATATTATGAACTTATTTACCCATTCCTTAATACTGTATAATGCATGTTTTTTCAGTTTAGTTATTTAGACCTCAGAAGTTGTAAATATTTTTATGTTTGTTTCCCTCATTAGAGTATAATTTCTTTGTGTTCAGGAAACATGTCACCTCATTAGTCTGTGCTTCCCAAGTGCCTAATGCAGTGTGCCAAACCAAAGAAGCTATCAAAAGCATTCCCTACTACAACAATTACTACTAGGATGACATCCACCAATCAGAAATCCCTGGCTTTGCCCTAATGTTAGGTAGCTCAAGAATTACCTTTCTAGTTTCTCCGACTCTCCCTGAAAGTGTTGGATTAGTATTGAATCTGAGGTTTGCCTATTCAGATACAGGTCATAGAGGGATCTCTCAGCTAAAAATCAGTCTTTCCAAATAAAAAATTGCCTTTTGCAAACACACTAATTAATTAATGTATTCTTTATCCAGTTAGGTGGGTTCACTGTGCCTTTGACTTCTCTAAAAAATCTCCCTTTTCTCCCTCCTAAGTCTCCCTGAATAGGAAATAAAGTTTACATCCTCAAGTATCACTATGAAACACTCAAATTCTTCAGGTGTTGCAATTATTTTTAAAACACTAAAGATAGTGGTACAACTGATCATTTTAGTTTTATTGTTTTATTAAGTATATCAGTATTACTATCACTGTCACTTTCTTCACATTTTCAAGATACTGAATTCATCACCCTTCCAACTTTAGTGAATGACTACTCTTCTAAGGTAATGAGAGCATTTGACTTAGTGTGAATGCACCGCCTCCCCATCATGTGTGTAAGCTTAACTCTGGCACAGAACACTGCTGAATCAGTACTTAAAAGCTCTGTACCAAGCCTCAGTTAGTACCTATGGAAGATTGGTATGAGAGACCTTTTTTTAGGAATTTTCTAACTGGATCTCAGGCAGCAAGAAGAGAGTTAATAGGTTCCTTATTGTTTTCAAACACCATACAAAATCATTTCCTGAAACAGGAAAATAAAACTTTCCTTGGAACCAAGAATGATCTATTTGGGTTTTCCTATCCCATCTATTATCCAGTGACCTTTCCCTATTTGGGGGAGGAGAGAGGAAACAGAAATGTACAGGAGAAAATCAACTGGAAGAGGCCATGGGAGAAGCCTGGAGGGAAAGAAGTTGTAACTCACTCTAAATCTGTAGTTTCTTGTCTGGATGGCCTACCCACTTTGCCCTTATGGAGACCCATAATCATTGCTTTCGCCATGTTCGTTTCTGTTCATGAGAAGTAGTGTTCCTAGTGGAAAAAGTACAGGCCTGGCAGTGAAAGGAGGTAAGTTCTTATCCCAGATCTTCCAATTGCTTTCCGAGTGACTTGACCCAACTCACTTAACTTCTCCCTATCTCAGTTTCCTCAACTATAAAATGGAGATTAAGTGCATGTTCTCCCTCCTACTTAGACTGTGAACCCCACATGGATGGTGACTATGTTCAACATTATTACCTTGTATCTACTTCAACACTTGGAACTGTGCTTGCCACATCATAAGTGCTTAACAAATATAGTAGTAAAAATAATAATATATCTGACATTGGAAGGGCATAATTGGAGCATAACCTAACCAGTCAAGGCTTCTCTTAGTACAAGTTTGACAGTCCTGATAAAAGTTGGATTCTAGTACAAGTGAACCCCAAATTTTAAGAGACACTTATTAGTGAGAGTTAGAATGGCTGACTTAATTAGCCCTGACTTTGCATGCAGCCAACAGAGGTGGTTATCATTCTCACTTAGTGCTTCTGCAGATATAGAAAAAGACTAACAGTTCCAGAATGTATTGTTCCTACCATACTGAAAAACCTACAGTAGTCTCCCAGGGAGTGAAAATAAGTCATCAAACTCCATTCTAAGAAGAATGTCTATAATGCGGTTTTGTTGTTCAACCTTTTGTGAGACATAAACCTGCTACAGAAAGTATCTAGATCCTAGGGCAATTTTACCAGTGCCATTTATTAAGTAACCACAGCATCAAAAGGCAGGTTACAGTTATCAACAATGAAGTTCTGGAACAACCATTTCCCAAGAATAAGGTGATGATCACAGCCATACATCTCCCCTGGGCAAGACACTTTAGAGTAACTCAATAACTATGGTAAAGCGAATTGAAGGAGGGCCCACAGGAGCAGGGAAAACAGAATAATTTATTTAAAGACAAAAAATGAATCAAAATAACAGATTTTTGGGAGATAATTACAGCAGATAGACTCTAGCCCAATGGCTAGCAAACAGAAGAGGGATTGTTAATCTTGAGCAAAAGCTTGACAAAAATAATCATCCTAAGAGGCAGACTGAAAAGAGAGAGGAGTTCTGTTTGGGATAAGCCCAGTAACTCTGCAAAAGTTTATTTTTAAGTGCAAACAATGTGAAAAGGACTGTCAAAAAGGCTTTTAGTCTTCTCAGTCATGCTCACACATATGAATAGGATTTAGAATCATAGATTTATTTATGAAAATGAAGGACATATGATCAGTCCACCTGCATATGTTGCAGGCAATAGAGGTGACTGCCAAGATCTATGGTAAGCTTTTATCCAAGATGACCCCAAAGAATCTGATCTTTAGTGACCACCACCAAAGTGCCTGCAGTTATATTAGGCAGAAACTCTAAATTATATTGACTGTTATCACTGAGGTTTTTCAGAGGCAGGAATTTTGAAATCTATCAAGATAATTCCTGATCACTTGATAAGTTAGATAGTTCACTCACTCACTCAAAGGATCTTGACATCTATGCAACAGCAGTGTAGGAATTTCAAATCTATGGAATATTAAAATAGCAGTCCTGAGCCTTATTGTTAAGAGAATTCTAATTTGGTAGGGATTTAAAGAAATGTGGTAAAAGAGTAGTCAAAAAATATGTGGTTTAAAATAAAGAGAAAACCCTTTCCCATCCCCTCAATCCTAGTCAAAGCATCATTTCTTAACTCAGTTTTCCCAAGTTCATTTTTTAAAAAAAAGGTACACACATGAAAAACTACAAAAAAATTCAAACTATGTAAGCCACAACTATCAGTCAAAAAATGAGTATGACTCTATCCTGATGATTCCATTTAGACACAATATGTACACTAGATTTCCCAGTAGTAAAACTCTCTAAAGAATCTATTATGATGCTTCTGACAGTAAGTTCCTGTGGAAAGATCATGGGTCTTTTAGTCATGGGATCTGGTACTGGCATGCTGTGTGATCTTGAGCCACTTACTCTTTTAGTGCCTCAGTTTTCTAATCTTTACAATAGGATAATCATGTCAGTCTACAGAGATGTTAAGAATAAAATGAGATAATTAGAATGACTTTTGAAAAATCATTAAAATACCACACAGATTCAAACTATTCTTATTAGTCTAATTCCATATGATATTTCCCTGTTAAGAAATTTCTTATTTAATGAGTCCTACTGTCCAATTGGGCAGCATAACTAAACATCTGTGTAATCCTGATTCCCTTTTCCCCTTGGAATGTATCACTATAGGCTGGTAACTAGTCCTAAATGTATAAAATGCAATTAGTTTACTAATCAATGTTTTCCATTGAAACAATTTACTGGCAGCTTCATAATAGCTAACTGCCATAGAGAAATGAGAAACTTGGATTGGTAGAGATAGCATGTCTTTTAGTTCAGGGGAATGCTTCCGTGCACAGAGCCGTCCTGTGAAATTCAAAGATAATTTATCAGTGTAAGCTTGTGTGACTGATAAGAATAGTGCAGAATTATATCTTTCATATTGTGAAACCACTCCCTTAAATCAATCAATTACTTTTAATGAGCATTCACTGTCTGCAGATCACTCAACTAAGATCTTGGGCTAATACAATAGAGACATGATCCCTTCCCTCAAGGAGCATAGTTCCATTATCCCTCCTATAACTCGAGATGTCAATTCATTCATTCATTCATTCAATCATATTTATTGAGCGCTTACTGTGTGCAGAGCACTGAACTAAGACGTTGGAAAGTACAATGCAGCAATAGAGACAATGCCTATCTCAACTTTCAGGTCTTAATCTTCTAAAAGCCTTTGATAAAAGATAAATACCTCATTGGCATTCATTTTATTGAATGTTGTTTATCAACCTTTACAAAACTGGATATCTGTTTTTTCACTATTTGCTTATTAATTTATGTAACTCTCACCTCTTGCATCAATAAATCAGTAAATCATTCAACAGTATTTGAGTGCTTTAGTACACTGTACTAAACACTTGGGAAAGAACAATATGATAAGAGTTGGTAGATATGATCCCTTACCTCAAGATTGACATTTTATATTGCTTGTCTTCCACTTAGGTTCTAAATTCCTAAAAGGCAAGGACTGTGTATTTTAATTCTAACATAATTCACTGCTCTGCACACAGTAGGTGTTCAATCAATGCTGTTGATGAAAATAATTACTGTCTGCAAAACTGAACGTTCACTGGCTGTATCAGTGATTTTTCTGGTTTTGTTCTATTGTGTTTAAAATTTTGTAAATACTTAAATATTGCATCCTTTGTGTTTGTAATTTATCATTCCAAATTACTCCAGGGCAGCCGCTCAGAAGTCCTGTTTTCATTTATTCTCATCCCAATTTCCACACAGGGATGATGTGACATAAGAATTTATTGGGTGCCATGATCTAATTGTGGTTTTATATTCTTTTCAGTGAAACTTCTCTAGAAGTCATGCTATCTGGGGTAAATCCAGACATTACTATGAGCCCCATGTGGGACAATGCTTCTGTCCAATGAGTGCCATGTGGGACAATGATTGTGTCCAACCTACCTTGTACCTACTTGAGCACTCAGTATAGTGCTTGACACACAGTAAGAGCTTTACAAATGTCATCATTGTCACTGTATAGGCAGTGTGGACTAGGGAAAGAGCGTGGAACTGGAGTCCTGAGTCAGGAGTCCTGACTTTCATTCAGCTTATCCACTAACTACCATGCTACATGATTGTAAGCAAGTCACTTTATCTCTATGAGCTTCATTTTCCTCATTTGTAAAATGGGGGTAAGATATCTAATCGCCCTACTTAGAATTGTGAGCCCTCTGGGACAGGGACATTATCTGATCTGGCCCAGAGGAAGTGTATAATAAATACAATGATTATTTTTATAGAGATCCTCAGTTTGTTTGAATCCTTGCTGTCATGTCTTTCAATTTCTTGGGTGACATTCTAGCCTTCCAGATTCTGTATTTTACTTTTTTGTCAATCTAGACAGGTCCTCCTCATCTAGGTAACAGAATTCAATTCTGGATTGATGTTGGAGATCCATAGTTGGGAAAGGGTTCAAAGGTAGATTAGTACCTAATCTTAGTCTCCTTTGGTTAATTATCAACCTGCAGCCTTTGCTGATTCTAAAGCACCATGATCCTTTCTATGTGTCGTTTTAAGAATATATTCAACAACATAAAGGAGCTTCTGTCTTACTGACTCCGCAGCTTTTGATATGTGTTTAGAGTACTGAATTAGAAGACAACTACAGATTATAAAATTGGTATTCTGATATCGAACTTCCAGAATCCTTATTGCAAGCAGAACGAGATACCATAGACTTGGTGAAGAAGATTTGACGTTTATACCACGCTGCTTTACTCACACAAGAAAACAACAATACTGGCATAATGAGTTAGCCATAATATTGTTGAGAAAACTCAAAGTCTTGATGAACTTTTACAGGCAATCAAAAACTTTATAATTGGCCCAAACCCAGGTTAGCTGATGCTAACAAATACCTCTGTAAAATCTATAAGCACCATATACAACTCTAGATGTTGTTTGTTTTTTGCATTTCCTCTGTAGCCAGTGTACATCACTGATTGTGCCCATTGTTCTCTGTGTCTTAAAGTCACATTACTATTCTGGGAGAACCAGATTAATGATTTTCTTCAAAACATGACCTAATCCCCACTTCTTTTCAGATGCTGGCATTTATCAGGAAGCATTGAGTAACATAGCTCTAAATATCAACATTATAGTATGTCCTGCATGAAAAAAGTCTTCCTTCTTGTTGGTTAATTTCCATTTGGTAATACTGTGATGTTCCATGACATAAATGCTATTTTATTAAAATAATTTATGTAGAATCTATGGATATGTGCAGTCAAATTTGTGAAATTACTGAAAAAAATGGACCAAGCAAGGTTCTTATTAATAATAATAATAATAACAATAATGATAATTTTGGTCTTTGTTAAATGCTTTCTCTGTGCCAAGCACTGTACTAGGCGCTGGAGTAGGTACAAGATAATGGGGTTTCATACGGTCCCTGTCCCACATTAGGCTTACAGTCTTAATCCCCATTTTACAGGTGAGGTAACTGAAACATAGAGAAGTTAAGTGACTTGCCCAAGATCACACAGCAGACAAATAGCAGAGCTGGGATTAGAACCCAGGTCCATCTGATTCCCAGGTCCGAGCTCTATCCACTAGGCCACAACCCAGTATTTTAACTCTTACCTTTAATAAGTAATTAAAACTAAAGATCAGCATCCATTTAGTCCTTTATTTTATTAAAGAACCATGATGTTCTGTTTTGATAAATGCCAAACCTATAACATTAATAATTATAACCATTATTATTACTATTATGGAATTTGTTAAGCATTTACTACATGCCAAGCACTAAGTGCTGGGGTAAGGACGAGATAACCATTGAACACAGTCCCTGATCCACAAAGGGCTCATAGCCTACCCATTGAATATAGTTACTTCACCATGCTGAAAATTGGGCTGGGAGTGAAATGACCACTGTATTGAAGACATGATTTAAATTAACGGGTATAATAACAGTTGTGGTCTTTGTTAAGTGCTGATTATGTGTCAAGTACGATACTGAGCACCTGGGGGAAGACAAGCAAATCGGGTTGGATGCAGTCCCGGTTCCATATGGGGCTCACAGTCTTAATTGCCTTTTTACAGATGAAGTAACTGAGGCCCAGAGAAATGAAGTGACTTGTCCAAGGTCACACAGCAGACAAGTAGCAGAGCCCGAATTAGAACCCATGACTTTCTGACTCCCAGGCAAGTTCTCTATCCACTAGGCCAAAGATGAAAGTAATCATGACATTCACAGTGAAATGGGAGTCTTTTGAAATCTTTGCTGATCTAGATATTCAAGCTTGGTAGAGTGATTGGATCTAATGATCTTAATGATTCTTAAAATTTCTGCAATATGTCCTTTCTGTGTTTGTGTGCTTGACATAGAACGATTCTGATTTGGGGGAAAATCAGGGAATTATTCCTTGTGATCTATCAAATAAATGCTTAGTGCAGTGGTCTGCATATAATAAGTGCTCAAAATGACTTTTCTGTCTTCTGTGCATAGCACTGATTTGCTAGACGTAGAAAGATTGGAAACTCTAATTAAAGTATATAGGCTGATGAGAAAAAGTGCTAACAGAGGGAATGGTTCACAATAAAAGAACAAAGATATCTATTCTCATGAATTCATTTGGTGTCTAGGAAATGTGACCATACTGAGGCAGGGAACATATCTATCAAGTCTGTTATACTGTACTATCTTAAGCACTTAGTATAATGCTCTGCACTCCAGAAGCACTCAATGAATACCATTGATTGACTGATATCAGTGGTCCATCTGGCTCAAAATTCTGTCTCTAAGAGTGAAACCAAAAGTATGTTTGGGGGAAAAGAATGATGTTTGTCATTCCTTACTTTTCCTCCTCAATGTGGACCTATCATCCTTGAATATTATTTAAACTCTTCCCAAGTTTTCTAATTATTTCAACTTTTCCCTTTAACATAGCTAAAGTTTTTTCTATTAACTCATTTTGAGCTTCTTACCCACATATTTTTCTCAACCACTCTTGGGCTTGAAATAACTTTGTGCCTGTAAAGCTCTTGCCTATAAACTTCCCACTGGTTATGTGAAAACATTTTCCTCATACTTGTTTTAAATCTATCACTTTTAAATCCAGTGGGTGTCACCTGATCCTGGTGCTGTGGTAATTCAGTCAGTAACAAATCCACGATCCCCTGGCCACATCTTTCATGGTTTCAATTACGGTATGTACTCTTCCAGCCTTCAGAGGTTGGAGTCTTAATATTTTCAGTCTGTCCTTGTACTGAAATTATCCCATCTCTCTAATCATTTTACTTGTTCTTCTCTATACATTTTCCGGCTACCTCTATTTAATTCTACATGAAAAACCGTAATACTGTACAACAGAATTTGAGATGCAATCACACTGTGTTTTATATAATGGCAGACCAGTGCTTATTGTTTGATTTTTCTATATCCTTCCTGATAATGCCCCAGTATTTTATTGATCGTTGAGGTTGCAGCCACATATTGGATAGTGATTTAAGGGACCACTGGACAAGAACTACAAAATCACTTGCCTGAGTCATGACTGATAGCTCAAAATCTTTGATCATGTAATTGAAGTTTGGATTATTTTTTGCTGGATACATTACTTTTGAAGCTCATTTACCATTTTTCTACCCATTCATTCAGCTTTATGAGATCTTTCTGCTGTTTATCCTATCAACAGAGCATTTCACTTCCTGGAAGAGCTTAGTATTAACTGTGACCTGGAGATTTCACTGTCCAATGCATCATCCAGGTCACTTATGGAAATGTAAAATAAAACTTCCTAGCATCTGATCCCTGGTGACCCCACTATTTAAACCATTCCGTACAAAAAATTGTCCATTTATTTCTACCCATTGTTTCCTTTCTTTTAGCTAGTTTTCTCTCAATGACAGAACATTCTACCAAGGACAATACCTAATCCACTCTTAACAGCTTTTTGGTGTGGGAACCTGGTTAAAGGCCTTCAACTCTAAAATTATTTGCACTAGTTTAATTTTCCTACCTACATGCTGATGGTCACTTCATCAATTTAGGAAAGCATGGTTTCACCTTTTGTAAACTACACTGTCTTATTATTATGGTCATGTTTATTATTGTTATCGCTTACATTGTCTTATTTGTGAACTAAGCTCTGGAGTAGATATAAAATAATCAGGTCAGATACCATCCCAGTCCCAAAACAGCTTACACAGTCTAAGAGGAGAGCCAATATGTATTTCATCCCCATTTTACAGATGAATAAACTGAAGCACACAGAGATTAAATGACTTGCCAGGGACACATAGGTAAGTGACAGAGCCTGGATTAGAACCCAAGTCCTCTATATCTCCAGCCCTTGCTCTTTCCATTAGGCAATGCTACTTCACTTTTCATATTACAGGTTGTGTTTGTCTAAGTGCTCACCAATCCTACACTTTGATTAAATATGTAATTTGTCATGTGTACAAGTCAGACATTGTCATCAGTTTCCATATTCACCCTTGGAGCCCTTCCTCTAGACAGATTACCTTGACAATCTGCCAGTCCTCCTTTACAGCGGTCCTTTGTAGTGATAGTTTGCACACTTGTCAAACTGAGTTTCCTCTGAACTTTCAGTTAGAGTTAATATTTTTAAATATGATATACATATAGACTATTAATTTCACCTAAAAATAAATAGAGAAGTGAATTACATTATAGAACACACTCTGGAGGCATTCCTCAATTTAATCCTCTTCCTTGTTTCTTTCCCTAAACTTGAGAACAGGGCTTATACTATATAGTATAATAATAATTATGGTATTTGTTAAGTCTTACTATATGCCAAGCACTGTTCTAACCTTTGGGTAGGTACAAAGTAATCAGCTTGTCCCACATGGGGCTCACAATTTTAATCCCCATTTTACAAATGAGGAAACTGAGGTACAGAGAAGTGAAATGAGTTGCCCAAAGTCACACAGCAGACAAGCAGTGGAGCCGGGATTAGAACCTACACCCTCTGACTCCCAAGCCTGTTCTCCTGTCACTAGGCCATGCTGCTTCTCATTCATTCATTCATTCAATAGTATTTATTGAGCGCTTACTATGTGCAGAGCACTGTACTAATCGCTTGGAATGTACAAATAGGCAACAGATAGAGACAATCCCTGCCCTTTGATGGGCTTACAGTCTAATCGGGGGAGACAGACAAAAACAATAGCAATAAATAAAATCAAGGGGATGTACATCTCATTAACAAAATAAATAGGGTAATAAAAATATATACAAATGAGCAAACGAGCACAGTGCTGAGGGGAGGGGAAGGGAGAGGGGGAGGAGCAGAGGGAAGGTGGGGGAAGGGAGCTTAGCTGAGGGGAGGTGAAGGAGGGATAGAGGGGCAGCAGAGAGAGCAGAGGGAAAAGGGGAAGCTCAGTCTGGGAAGGCCTCTTGGAGGAGGTTAGCTCTCAGTAGGGCTTTGAAGAGGGGAAGAGAATTAGTTTGGCAGAGGTGAGGAAGGGCATTCCAGGACAGCAGGAGGACATGGCCCAGGGGTCGACAGTGGGATAGGCGAGAATGGGGGACAGTGAGGAGGTGGGCGGCATCGGAGCGGAGCCTATGCGGTGGGCAGTAGATAGTGAGAAGGGAGGAGAGGTAGGAGGGGGCAAGGTGATGGAGAGCCCTGAAGCCTACCTAGAGTGAGAAGAGATGTTTTTGTTTCATGCAGAGGTTGATAGGCAACCACTGGAGGTTTTTAAGAGGGGGAGTGACATGCCCAGAACATTTCTGCAGGCAGATGAGCCGGGCATCGGAATGAAGAATAGAATGGAGCAGGGAGAGAGTGGAGGAAGGGAGAATTATGAGAGCCTGTACCAGTAAAATACCCATTTGGATGGCGAGGAAAGGGCAGATCTTGGCGATATTATAAAGGTGAGACCGGCAGGTCTTGGTGACAGATTGAATGTGTGGGGTGAATAAGAGAGCTGAGTCAAGGATGACACCAAGGTTGTGGGCTTGAGAGATGGGAAGGATGGTTGTACCATCCAAGTGATAGGGAAGTCAGGAAGAGGACAGGGCTTGGGAGGGAAGATAAGGAACTCAGTTTTGGACATGTTGAGTTTTAGGTGGCGGGCACATATCCAGGTAGAGACGTCCCGGAGACAGGAGGAGATATGAGCCTGAAGGGAGGGGAGAGGACAGGGGCAGAGATGTAGATCTGTGTGTCATCTGCATAGAGATGATAGTTGAAGACATGAGAGCGAATGAGTTCACCAAGGGAGTGAGTGTAGATGGAGAACAGAAGAGGGTCAAGAACTGGCCCTTGAGGAACCCCAACAGTTAGAGGATGGGAGGGGGAGGAGAAGCCTGCGAAGGAGACCGAGAATGAATGGCTGGAAAGATAAGAGGAGAACCAGGAGAGGACGGAGTCCGTGAAGCCAAGGAGAGATAAGGTGTGGAGGAGAAGGGGATGGTCTACACTGTCAAAGGCAGCTGAGAGTACGTGGAGGATTAGGATAGAGTAGGAGTCATTGGATTTGGCAAGAAGGAGGTCATTGGGACCTTTGAGAGAGCAGTCTCGATAGAGTGGAGGGGACGAAAGCCAGATTGGAGGGGGTCCAGGAGACAATTGGAGTTAAGGAATTCTAGGCAGAGAGAGTAGATGACATGTTCTAGGAGCTTGGAAAGGAAGGGTAATAGGGAGATAGGGTGAGAACTGGAAGGGGAAGTGGGGTCGAAAGAGGGGTTTTTTAGGATGGGAGAGACATGGGTATGTTTGAAGGCAGAGGGGAAGAAGCCATTGGAGAGTGAGCAGTTAAAAACAGAAGTTAAGGACGGGAGGAGGTAAGGGGCAATGGTTTTAATAAGGTGAGCGGGAATGGGGTCCGAAGCACAGGTGGAGGGAGTCGCACTTGCGAGGAGGAAGGAGATCTCCTCTGAGGATACTGCAGGGAAAGATGGGAAAGTAGGGGAGAGGGTTGTGGGGGAGGAGGCAGAAGAGGGAGGGATGACTTTGGGGAACTCAGACCTGATTGTGTTAATTTTTGTGATGAAGTAGGTGGCCAGATCGTTGGGGGTGAGGAATGGGGAAGGGGGAGGAACAGGGGGCCTGAGGAGAGGATTAAAGGTCCAGAACAATTGGTGATGGGCATGGGTGTCAATGAGGAAAGAAAAGAAGTTTTGCCTGGAGGAGGAGAGGGCAGAGTTAAGGCAGGAAAGGATAAATTTGAAATGGATACGGTTGGCTTGGTGCTTGGACCTTCGCCAGCATCGCTCAGCCGCTCTAGCATAAGAGCGTAGGAGGTCGACAGAGGTAGTGATCCAGGGCAGTGGGTTAGTGGAGCGAGAGTGGCGGAGGGAAAGGGGGGCGAGAGAGTTGAGATGAGTAGAGAGGGTGGAGTTGAGAGCGGTAACCTAATCATCGAGAGTGGGAAGGGAGGACAGGGGGACAAGGTGGGGAGAGATGCTTTTGGAGAGATGGATGGGATCAAGAGAGTGGAGGTCTCTGTGGGGGAGTAGTACAGATTTGTAGGGGGAGAGAGTGTGAGAGAGGAGGCAGGTGAGAAGGTTATGGTGTGAGAGAGGGATTTCAGAGTTGGTGAAGGAGGAGATAGTGCAGCGGTAGGAGATGACGAGATCGAGGGTGTGACCAAGTTGGTGAGTGGGCGAGGTCTTATATCTCTTGTATATTCAATCAGTGGTATTTATTTGAGTTCTTACTATGTTCAGAGCAGTACTAAGCACTTGGGAGAGTACAATACAATAGCGTAGGCAAAGGTTGTCCACCAACAATAAGCTTGCAGTCTACAGGGGATAAAGATCAAAGTACAGTTGCTCAGTAAATACCACTGAGTGACTGACTGACTAGGCTATTATAGAACAAAATCTGGGTGTGGAGACTTTCAAATATTACTAAAGAAATACCCAAGTACAGACTTCACTAAGCCTCAGTGATCTACTTTTAGGCTTTTACAACTTGATAAACCAACTTCTTTCTCTGATTCTCAATCAAGTTATCTGCCTTTGATATATTTGTTGACTCTATTACCACTTAGTTTAGGATGCTTTGCAATTTACTGTTCAAACCCAATTTTGGCCTGCCTAACTTACTGATAACTACTGATCGTCAGTCTTCAAGTACTTCCCTCTTCTGCATAATAGGGTGAGTTTCCCATTTTTAAAAGCTTACTTTTTTCCTCTGGTGACATCATTTGCTTTTACCAGCCATCAGCAGAGTGTTGATCACTTGTTGTTTTTATTCTGTGACATATTTCTACTTTGGCACATTTTACTTGGGCCCTTTAAGACTTTCTCAGGCCTTTTGCATTTTTTAAGGTACTCCAACATTTTTCGTAACTGAGGTCTCACTTTATCACAAAACCATTTTCTAAAATGTAATATGCTAGGGTTGGGTTTTATTTTACTATCTGTCCACCAAATGTTTATTTAATTTCTGTTGCCTAATGACTGACCACAATTACCTCTTGACCAGCTCCTGTCCACTTAAAATTAGATATAATACTTTATCTTTGCTTGTGGGTTCTACAACTAGCTCTCTAGAAAATAATAATTTATCCTATCTAAAAATCTTACCTCCACTTCTTCTCCTACTGAGTTATTCAGGACTCCATGTGAAGTTTATTGAAATCCCACATTATTATGAATAGCCATTTTTTCAACTTCCCCAGCCAGTCTCATTTAACATGTAACTTTCCATATAGCCTTTATTACCGCACTATCCGCAGTAGTTTGGTTGTATAAGTAATAATACAAAATAATTATGGTATTTTAAGTCAGGCAATATGCTGAGATTTGGGAGAGATATAACATAATCAGGAATCATAATTTAAGAGGAAGGAAGAGAAAGTATCTTAGCCCCATTTTACCAATGGGGAATATGAGACCCAGAGAAGGCAAGTGATTTGCCCCCAAACTACACAATAGTCCAGTGGAAAGTTGAGAAACAAGATTTCCTGACTCCCAGTCCCCTATTCTTTTAACATTGTACTTAACTCATCTATTAATATTTATATATCAGTATCTATTCATTTTCTTAAGTGGTCAAAAGTAGAGTGAGCCCATTGTTGGGCAGGGATTGTCTCTGTTGCCGAACTGTACATTCCAAGCATTTAGTACAGTGCTCTGCACATAGTAAGCGCTTAATAAATATGATTGAATGAATGAATGAATGAATTTGAGCAAATTTACAGGTCTCCATAGCTCTTCTGGTGACACAATGTTCTCCTCTCAACATAGAAGGCTTGAGATGCAGAGATGGGGCTGAAAAGGAGACGTTCGAGTATTTTGTGCTCTGCCTATTTACTCCTGCCTTGTCCAGAAACACCTCCTGAAGCTCAACTCATTAATAATCTCTCTGCTGCCCACATGGCTCAAATTAAGAACCGAATAAGCCCTAGTTTCCCCTTCTCCCACTACCTTCTGTGTCACTCTGGCAGTATTATTTACACCCTTTATTCACCACATCCTCAGCCCCAAGGCGCTATCATACTTATTTTAATGTATTTATTTATATTAGTGCCTGTCTCCACCATTAAAACAGTAAATTTATTGTGGGCAGGGAACATGTCTATCACCTCTGTTATAATAGTCTCCCAAACACCTACTACACTGCTCTGCACACAGTAAGTGCTCAATACAAGTGATTAATTACATTTTTTACATCGCTGGGGTCGCCATATCCCACTAGAAATACGCCCTGATCATCACCATCATCACTGTAACTAGCACCATCATCTTCCTCGGCAGCAGCATTAATTAATGGTATTTAATGATAATAACTTAAAATAATTATTGTATTTGTTAAGCACTTACTTTGTGCCAGGCACAGTACTAAGCACTGGGGTGGACACAAGTAAATAAGGTTGGACACGGTCCCTGTCCCACATGGGGCTCACAGTTTCAATCCCCATTTTCCAGATGAGGTAACAGAGCTCGGAGAAGTGAAGTGACTTGCCCAAGGTCACACAAGTGGCAGAGCTGAGATTAGAACCCATGAACTCCTGACTTCCTGGCCCATCCTCTAACCACTACGCCATCCTGCTACTCATGCTGCATTATCATCATTATTGAACATGAAGTTCATTCCCCAACACTGGGCTGCATGTTTTAATGTGGATGATTAATAATCTTCTAAATTCAAGAGACAGTATATTCATCATGCAGTAGGCCAGCCGTCCTTTCCTAGCAGAAATGATTATTATGACACTTACACCAGATTGAAAGCTCAGAAGAAACAACAGTGTGATAATCTGCTCAGAGGTTTTTCAGGTGAGTCCACCTAGTCAGTAACCATGTCCGCCCAATCTGATTTAATTTAGCACGTAGTACATTGTCTAGCACACATAGTAAGCATTTAACAAATGCCATTAAAAAAGTAACTGACACCCTAATAATTAATAATCATAATAATCATAGTAATAGTAGCATTTGTTAAGACTTACTATGTGCCAAGCACTCTACTAAATCTTTGGGTACATACAGATAATCAGGTCCCATATGGGGCTCCTAATCTAAGTAACAGAGAGAACAGGTATTTAACCCCCCATTTTGCTGATGAAGGAACTGAAAGACAGAGAAATTAAGTGACTTGCCCAAGGTCACATTCTGGTGTCCAAAATGGGGTTCCTGGGACTCTTGGCAGCAACAGCTCTACCTATCCTATGCTGGATGATGATATTCTCAAAGTGGTTACCCAGACAGAATGGGAGAGGAAAGTTGGATCTGAGCCCAAGGAGCTGAAAGATTCTTCTCCCTCATAATTGCCATTGAGGACCGAGGAGCACGGCTACTCAATTATGCTAGCCACTTGGGTTCAGAAAGGCAAGAGACCATTAGTCATGGCTCCTAGCTTTCTGACTTCTACATCAAATACAAAGCAAATTGCAATCAACTGACAAAGCGGTATTCATAAACTTCCCTACCCTCCGCCCTTGCACAAACCCCCAACCCTCAGCAACCAGGAGCCATCCAGTGACATTTGAAATATGGAGGCCAATTGCTCCAGTACGGGCAGCACCCACAATAGAAGCAGGTTTGGTTTTCATGGTAAGTGGTGGCTGGGAAGCAGAGCAGGGAGCAGTGCTGCCTAATGGATGGAGCATGGGCTTGGGAATCAGAAGGACATGGGTTCTATTCCTGGCTCCACCACTCGTGACTTTGGAAAAGTAATGTCACTATGTGGCTCAGTTATCTCATCTATAAAAATGGAGATTAAATCTGGAAGCTCCATGTGGGACAAGGACTGTGTTTAACCTGATTAGTTTGTGTCTATCCCAACATAAGAATAATAATAATAATGTTGGTATTTGTTAAGCACTTACTATGTGCACTTACTAAGCGCTGGCATAGATGCAAGGTAATCAGGTTGTCCCAAGTAGGGCTCACAGTCTTCACCCCCATTTTCTGATGAGGTAACTGAGGCACAGGGAAGTTAAGTGACTTGCCCAAGGTCACACAGCTGACAAGAGGGGGAGCCGGGATTAGAGCCCATGACCTCTGACTCCCAAACCCATGCTCTTTCCACTGAGCCATGCTGCATGTCAGTATTCATTCATTCAATCATATTTATTGAGCGCTTACTGTGTGCAGAGCACTGTACTAAGTGCTTGGAAAGTACAATTCAGCAACAGATAGAGGCAATCCCTTCCCAACAATGGGCTCATAGTCTAGAAGGGGGAAACAGACAGCAAAACAAAACAAGTAGCAGGCATCAATACCATTAAAATAGATAAATAGAATCATAGATATATACACATCATTAATAAAATAGAGTAATAAATATGTACAAATATACACAAGTGCTGTGGGAGGGGAAGAGGTTAGAGCAGAGGGAGGGAGTAGGGGCAATGGGGAGGGGAGGAGGAGCAGAGGCAAAGGGAAGGCTTAATCTGGGAAGGCATCCTGGAGGAGGTGAACCCTCAGTAGGGCTTTGAAGAGGGGAAAAGAGCTAGTTTGGCGGATGTGAAGATGGGGTGGGGGGAGGCATTCCAGGTCAGAGGTTGATGACGGGACAGGCAAGAACTAGGCACATTAAGGAGGTTAGCGGCAGAGGAGCATACAGTGTCTGGAACATAGTATGTGCTTAACAAGAGGCAGCATGGAATAGTGAGAAACAGCATGGCGTAGTGGATAGAGCAAGGGCCTTGGAGTCAGAAGGTCATGGGTTCTTAAATCCCACCTCTGCCACTTCATTCATTCATATAATCATACTTATTGAGTGTTTACTGTGTGCAGGGCACTGTACTAAGTATTTGGAAGGTACAATACAGCAATAGAGACAATCCCTGCCCACAGTGGACTTACAGTCTGGGAGTGGAGGGGGCAGACAGACATCAAAACAAGTAAACAGGCATCAATATAAATAAATAGAATTATAGGTATATACATATATACACAAGTGCCGTGGGGTGGGGAGAGGGGGGAAGAGCAAAGGGACCGAGTCAAGGTGCCATGGGAGAGTGTGCTTGAAGAAAAGGGGGCTTAGTCTGGGAAAGCCTCTTGGAGGAGGTCCACCTTCAGTAGGGCTTTGAAGGGGCAAAGAGTGATTGTTTGGCAAATTTGAGGATGGAAGGTGTTCCAGGCCAGAGGTAGGGAGGGAGCCGGGGTCGGCAAGGAGACAGGTGAGATCAAGGCACAGTGAGAAAGTTAGCACCAGTGGAGTGGAGTGTGCAGGCTGGGAAGTAGAAGGAGATATAGAAAGGAGGTGAGGTAAGAAAGGTCAAGGTGATGGAGAACTTTGAAGCCAATAGTGAGGAGTTTTTGCTGTCTGCTGTGTGATCTTGGGCAAGTCACTTTACTTCTCTCTCCCTCAGTTAGCCTTTCAGACAAAGGGATAGAAAAAACTTTTCCTTTTTAGGAAATTTCTCTCCTTCTGTAAATGCTTCATGATTTAACTCAAAGATAGACTCAGAATGACCCTACTTTTAGCCCTTAAAAGATATTTTGATTTTCCATGCTATCTTTCAGAGAAGAAAGACCTTGGACATGCAATAAAATATTTTTGTCAGGAGGGGCTGGGGGAGAGAGTACAGGTTATATTCCTTGTATGCTTCTTTCAGACTGAGACTTGTCCTGTAATTCTGCTGTACTTTCCCAAGTACTTAATACAGTACAATGCACCCAGTGGATACTCAGTGAATACCATTAAATCTATTACTTTGTTCCAGAAACCCTGCATCTGTTCTCACATATAGTAGAATCACAAATTCACAATTTATAGCTTTCTTGGTCATTCCTCCCTGGTTCGTGTCCTTGTGGATTAGGGTCATCATGGTTCAATGCCTCAAATCTGTAGCTCTTTAACCAGACATATCAAATCTCTCTCTACTCAGCTTTATGTCAAGTAAGGATTGTGCCTCCACACCGATCATCCAATAAAATTTAGAGTCTGGCAGCACTGAATCCCATTAATTTTTCTTTCTGGCAACAAATCTCTGAGATGCCAATCATTTCAAGGTTCTTACTAGGTCCCAGGAATTCCAATTAACTCATTTTATTTTTTAGACTTCTAGCATATTAGAATATTAATGAAGAAGGCTGCGGTTGTCCCATCTCAACTTCCCCTGGCTCTTCCCTTGCTCATCTGTTTTCTAGCTCTATATTCTTCTAGCTCTCTCTACACTTCCTGGTAGGAGAATTCTCTCCAATAATTATGAATCCATGAAAAATAGCTTTTAAATGACAACTATATCTGAGAATGATCTGTCCAATCTGTACATTCTAAAATGAGATAGATGAGTCACTCAAAAAACTGTACAAATGCATTCCTAATCATTTTTGAACTAAAAATCAGTGTTGGTTCCCTTCCTTTTTTGGCATATTTTCTAACTTTTCAGTTCCCCCTCTTGTTTTTCCCTTTTCCCTTACACCTACAAACTCTCCTTTTTATTCTAACCCTCTAACCACCAGTATTGGTCTTTAGCCTTCTGGCTATATAACCTCTCAACCATCCTCCTACTGCCATGGCCCAGAACTCTGACCTTTTCTTCTCCCAGAGCAGTAAATTAGACATAATCAAGGTCAGTATATTCTGGGCTATGACACTGAAGACCAGAAGCTAATATAAAGCTCATGCATCTGATAACCAATGAATTTCCCAGGGAGAATTTGTTTCTGCAATATTCCATTACAAAAAAAATTCAGTTGTTAAGTGGGCATTAAGATTTATGGGTAAAAGGAGACACAATAAGAGGGAAAGAAGATAGCCAGTAGGATTTTAATATGGGGAATGGAAGAATCAGAACAGTGCTTTGCATATAGTAAACACTTAACAAATACCATCATTATCATTATTATTAAAAAGGGAGAGAATTTTAGAAGGAATACTCATATTTTAGGATGCAATTAAATAACTAAGAATGAAAAAAGAATACTGTTGACAGCCCTGGGATTTAAACAGTAGATATTTACATAAAGTCAGCTTCCACCTGTAATCACCATGCTGTGATTAAATTACACCTTGACCTTTGTCTGTGTTCTCCACATCAACTAATAACAACCCTTACATCATCACATTCATATATGAAAGAACCTTGCATTGGAAGGATAATGACAATAAATAGGTTCACAAGAATCACCAAATGAATGGTCCACTTATCCATTTTAATTTATGAAAGTTTTTGTTTTAAATATGCTGTCCTGCTGCCTAGCTTCCAAATGCCAGCATGGTCCCTCCTTATTCCTGGCATCAACAAATGCTTAGCAAACTCCATCAAGATAAATGTTTAATCCACCACCATTGAGAAATTATTCATTTTTGATGCTAGCCTACCAGCTGACATATTTTGCTCTACTGCACATTATCAGGCAAAAACATTCAAGATGGAATTAAAATCCCTTGTTTTTCTTTATGGCTACAGACAAAGCTGTTTCATAGTTTTTATTATTAGGATGTCCAAAGGCACACAGTTTCCTCTGAAACTAAAGTATATGTGAGTTAACCTTGAGCTGACTCCAATGGCAGACAGGTCCCCAGTCTGGGCCACCACAGCTGAGGGTCTCGCGGATGGTTGTGGAAAGCTGGTACTCCTGTCAACACAGTCTCGGGACTGCAGGAGAGCAGGGGAGGGAACCAGGAGCCTGGTTCTGGGGATCTTTTGTATGTGGTTTTGACTGGCTGGGGTTGGCTGCAGAGAGTATTCCTTTTATTTAACAATCTGTAATATTTATTGATCACTTATTATGTGCAGAGCATTGTACTAAATGGTTGGGAGGGTACAATACAATAGAGTTGGTAAACACGTTCCCTGTCCATAACAAGGTTCCTGTTTAGAGGATTTAAAAATTAATTAAAAAAGCTAAACTCCTGGTTCTAGAACTCCCTCCACCTATGAATATAATTGGCAGCGAGGTGGCAGTGGTGGCAGCATTCTTTTTATTTAAAACTAAATAATAAATTCACTGCTTCTGGTGAACCCGAATTCTTTCACTCCCAACCGCCCCACCTCCTCTCTGATGATGATGTTGGTATTTGTTAAGCGTTTACTATGTTCTAAGCACTGGTTTTTACGAGATGTTCTTCCCCTTGACTCTATTTAGTGCCATTGTTCTTGTCTGTCTCCCCCGATTAGACTGTAAGCCTGTCAAACGGCAGGGACTGTCTCTATCTGTTGCCGACTTGTTCATTCCAAGCGTTTAGTACAGTGCTCTGCACATAGTAAGCGCTCAATAAATACTATTGAACACTGGGGGAGATACAGGGTAATCAGGTTGTCCCTAACGGGGCTCATAGTCTTCATCCCATTTTACAGATGAGGGAACTGAGGCCCAGAGAAGTTAAGTGACTTGCCCACAGTCACACAGCTGCCAGATGGCAGAGCCAGGATTCGAACCCATGACCTCTGACTCCCAAGCCCGGGCTCTTTCCACTGAGCCACGCTGCTTCTCTTTCCCCTAAACAGTGAGACATTTGGTAAATCTGGCTTCTATCCCTCCCAACACCCCCATCTACCACCTCTCAGTCCACCTCCTGGCTCTGGTGAAACATTTGGTGAGCCTGTCTTCTTCCCTTCCCCACCCTCACACCTGCCTTCTCTCTGTTCCCCTCCACAACTCTGCACCCCAACAAGCTGGAGTGACTGCAGGTGCAGAGAAGTAGTGGACCCAGTTCTAAACCCCTCCTGCATCAGGGGCAGTGTGGCTGGAGTCAGGGAAGAAGATGGATTTTGATTTTTCAGAAACATTTTCTATGTCTGTGTGACCTTGGGCAAGACAGTTAACTTCTCTTAGCCTCAGTTACCTCATCTGTAAAATGGGAATTAAGACTGTGAGCCCCACACGTGATAACCTTATTACCTTGTATCTACCCCTCCAGCTCACCTCCTCCAGGAGGCCTTCCCAGACTGAGCCCTCCCGTCCCTCTGCTCCTCCTTCCCCCCCTTCCCCACCTCCCACCCTCTGCTCTTCCCTCTTCCCCTCCCCTCAGCATTGTGCTTATTTGTATATATTATTTATTACCCTATTCATTTTGTTAATGAGGTGTATATCTCCATGATTCTATTTATCTTGATGGTGTTTTGTTTTGTTCTGTTTTGCTTTGCTGTCTGTCTCCTCCATTTAGACTGTGAGCCCATTATTGGGCAAGGATTGCCTCTATCTGTTGCCGAATTGTACATTCCAAGCACTTAGCACAGTGCTCTGCACATAGTAAGTGCTCAATAAATACTATTGAATAAATACCCCAGCGTTTAGAGCAGTGCTCGGCACATAGTAAGCTTAACAAATACCATATTTATTATTATTATTATTGTCTCTCAGGGGAGATTTTAATAAAGGGTCAGATTCTGTCAGCAGGAACCAATCAGGTGATATGACTCATGTAGGCAGGAACCAACAGAGAAAGTGGTTCCTGTCATGCCATAGTGCAAAAGCATGGACCTGGGAGTCAGAGGTCATGGGTTCTAATCCCCGCTCTGCCACTTGTCTGCTGCATGACCTTGGGCAAGTCACTTTACTTCTCTATGCCTCAATTACCTCATCTCTAAAATGGGAATTAAGAACATGAACCTCATGTGGGACAGGGACTGTGTCCAACCTGATTACCTTGTATCTACCCCAGTGCTTAGAACAGTGCTTGACACATAGTAAGCACTTAAATACCATAATAATTATTATTATTTAACTGAGTGAGGGAAGATCAGATAGGGATGCCCAGGGTTAGCTGTAATCCAATTAGATGTATCTTGGGCAGTTCGAACCATGTCATGTACTCCTTCAGAATAAATACCCTTAGACATATTATCCACACAGTATAAAAAATATCAAAACCAAATAACTACAATATGGAGAAAAATTCATGAAGTTGCTACAGTGGACAGTCCTGTCTTCTATTTCCAATGCTATGTTCTGTATGCATTTTCTACACATTTATGACATTCATTCTTGTTGTACCTGCTTCATACATTCTTTTCAGGGAATTTTTTTCATTCAGTGCTTAGTGTGACCTGGAAAATGTTGTGTGTAAAATGGGAATCCATTTTGAAAATTAGAAACCACAATTTTCACATGTTTAAATGTATCTTGAAATGTGACCTTACCACTCTCTCAATGTGTGATTAAAGTTGGCAGGGGCAAAAAAGAAATAGTAGTAACATTTTCAATTTAGCATCAGGTGGAAAGGCAGAACACTATGTCACCAGCATTAAAGTCATACTTATCTTATCACACCTTTGCTTCCTGGGAATTTGAGACATAATGTGGGGTATCCATACAACTACTTGATGTAGACAGAAATGTGAACAGAGTAGTCGGCAAAAGCATTATAAGGCACAATGAAGTTACTTCAAACAATTTAACACAATGGCTATCATTTGGGTGTAAGCCACTGGAAACGGGTCAGCTTGGAATGCAGCAATTGGAAAGAGGATAGGGAATATTATGACACCAACATGGAGAACAAGAATAGTGTCATGCACTGTGGACAACACAACACACAATGGTAAAGCAATTCTTAAGGGACTGTCTATCATGCAGACTGACTGGGCAAAGTTGAGCTCACTGCAAGACTCATGCCCACAGCTGGGTTAAACTAAATGGTGACTCTACTCCTCTGCTTTTTGGAAGACGGACATGGTCCAGGTCAGGGATCCATGGGGTTCTCAGCTGCCTCAGCCTTCTCCTTCTCAGCCTCCTCCTGTAAAGTCCATGCTGCCCCTTATCTTTCTCCCCTACCTTTGTAATGCCTGCCGAGCTCCACCACTACAGTAGTGTCATCAATGGCCAATGGCAAGCAAATATCTTTATTTTCAGCCTGTGGAAAACCACTCAAACACAACTATGGGAATAGTAAGCTAGGAATTACCAGGTCCCTTGCCAAAACTCTGGCAGCTTGCCCAAGTGAGAAAGGAACTTTATACAGTGAAAGGATTTCCAGGTATTTCAGCCCTGGGGTCCAGCAGGCAACAGGTAAGAGTTGGGCTTATCACTGATGTGGTATTTCTGGCCCCCTTACCTCCAGGGCAGTAGGAGTCAGTGCCTTGTTAACTAGTAAGAAGTAGCAAGAAAGAAGTCACATCCCTACTCTTAAACTATCCTTTAACTTTGTCTTCAGGATCCAACCTGTATGAGGCCATATTTCTTGACCAGGGATGAATTCAGAGACCTGATCTCCCAACACCAATGTTCTGGATATCACCT
This sequence comes from Ornithorhynchus anatinus, assembly GCF_004115215.2. Lineage (NCBI taxonomy): Eukaryota > Metazoa > Chordata > Mammalia > Monotremata > Ornithorhynchidae > Ornithorhynchus > Ornithorhynchus anatinus. The sequence continues at coordinate 118,065,273 of NC_041729.1, forward strand.
GGGCCCCCCACCCTACTTTAAGCCACCAAGTCTTCCTTCATTCCAATACATTCACTGTTAAATTCTCTGATATTTTATTCCTTTTTCTCTGTGGGTTTGCTGTTTTGCATAGTACACTGTGAACTCTCAAGGGCAGATAATTTTGAAATGCCAAATATGATGCAATCTTGGAAAAATGAAAATGAAAAAGAATTATGATAACTATCATGTTAAAAATTCTGCATAGTTGGCCTGGCATACGTCAGAGACCTTATGACTCTCTAGATCTTTTCAGGAGCAACATAAGGTTCTATGCTTTATTGTTATTTTATTTTTCTTTGAACATGGCTAGTCAATGCTAAACCCATGAATTAAACTACTCTCAGATCAAAAGGTCTACAATTTAAACAAAATAGGTCAATCAATAAGAACACAAAGGGAGAAAGAGGAATGCCCTCCCTATTAAAAACTGACAGTTCATTTTCTATTATCTTAATACCGCCATTATGGTAAAGAAGCTTTTGCTTCACAGTCTCCCCTGTCAGTGAAAGCTTTTCTGTATTCCTCTACTTCATCTCAAACCTAATTTGCTAAGAAAATGTATCTATACTCCTTGTCATTGCCACTTTAATTTTTCTCTTTCATTGTTAATGGTCTTTCCAAAATGAATGGTATAATTTATTCATCAACCATCTTTCCATCTTTTTTTTCTGCATTTCTTTTTTAATCTGCATTGTTCGCTACCCTGCACTACTGAATTCAGAGACTCAGATTGGGACAGACTGCAAGAGTGAAAAATAAACTTGTATTTAAAAGGAAAACTTGATGTTGTCTGTAAATCTATTCACAGTAGTTAAAAGGTATGAATTGCTTCTTCACTAGCATATATTTCCTGTTGTGCAGTCCTTTGTTCATTTCATGCTGCTTCCCTGCTCTATTATGACTACACAAAATGCCTGATTTTACTTAATGGAATTTTAAACGTCTCACTGCTCTGAGCAATGTTTATTTGAAGGTCCTTCTGAAAGAAAGTGATGATAGCAAAATAAGTGAATATCTGTGCCATTTACTGCATCTCCTTTGGGCAAATATGGGGCCAACAATGAGTTTTCATGTGAACCTATGACATATTTGTAAGATTCTAGGATATTTTGATAATTGAAATTGTTTCTAGAAATTCTAATTCTGTTTTGGGGGTTCTTGACATGGGAAAACAGAATATTAGGTGCCCTTCTGTTTCTTGAAGACAACACAGAAGTCAACAAAGGAGTTAGAAAATGAATGGCCCAAAAACCCCATATAAACTGGAAACCTCTTATGGGTGTATTCTGGCTCTTTCAGGAGAGTGTCAATAGAGTAGACTTCCTCAGTGAATAGAGCAAATTCTGGGTATTTGATAATGGCAGCTCTGTTTCTGTACATATAGAATGAATAAATTATACCAAGCAAACAATAAATCATATTTATTGAGCATTTAACTATTCTAAGTGCTTGGAATTGGTAGACATGTTCCCTGCCCACAATGAGCTTACAGTCTAGAGGGGGAGACAGACATTAATAAAAATGAACAAATTATGGATGTGCACACAATTGCTGTGAGATTGAGGCAGGGGTGAATAAAGGGTGCAAATCCAAGTATAAGCATGACATAGAAGGGGGTGGGACAAGAGGAAGTGAGAGTTTAGTCAGGGAAGGCCGCTTGGAGGCACATGTCCTTTTAATAAGGTTTTGAAGATGGGGAGAGTGATTATCTGTTGGAAAAGAAGGAGGGCATTCCAGGCGGCAGGCAGGACATGGGTGAGAAGTCAGCGGTGAGATAGACAAGATCAAGGTACAGTGTGTAGGGTGGCATTAGAGAAGCAAATTGTACAGGCTAGGTTATAGAAGGAAATAAAGGAGGTAGCAATTTGACTGAGTACTTTAAAGTTGATGGTAAGGAGATTCTGTTTAATGTGGAGGTGGTGGGGCAACCGCTGGAGGTTCTTGAGGAAAGGGGAAACAAGGCCTGAATGTTCTGAAGAAAAATGATCCAGGCAGCAGAATGAACAACAGACTGGACTGGGGAGACACAGGAGGCAGGAAACTCAGCAATGAGGCTAATGCAGAAATTAAGGCAAGATATAGTATAAATGCTCAGACTAACATGGTATCATATCAGTTTGGATGTAGAAGAAAAGGTAGATTGAAAAAACAGGATTTGGTATGATATTGAATATGTGGGTTGAATGAGAGAGATGTCAAGAGTGATGCAAAGGTTTGTGGGAGAGGAAAAATGTTGGTGCTGTTTACAGTGGTAGGAAAATCAGGGGGAAGACAGGGTTTGGTTGGGAAGATAAGTTGTTCCGTTTTGGATATGTTAAGTTTGAGGTGAAACATGTCCAAAACTGAGCTCATCTTCCCTCCCAAGTCCTGTTCTCTTCCTGACTTCCCTATCACCGTGGCTGGTATGACCATCCTTCCTGTCTCTCAAGCCCTCAACCTCGGTGTCATCTTTGACTCGGCTCTCATTCACCCCACACATCCAATCTGTCACCAAGACCTGCCAGTCTCACCTTTATAATATTGCCAAGATCCGCCCTTTCCTCTCCACCCAAACAGCTATCTTACTGGTACAGGCTCTCATAATATCCCGGCTGGATAATTGTGTCAGCCTTCTCTCTGATCTCCCTTCCTCCTGTCTCTCCCCACTCCAGTCTATTCTTCATTCCGCTGCCCGGCTCATCTTCCTGCAGAAACGCTCTGGGAATGTCACTCCCCTTCTTAAAAACCTCCAGTGGTTGCCTATCAACCTCTGCACGAAACAAAAACTCACTCTAGGCTACAAGGCTCTCCATCACCTTGCCCCCTCCTACCTCTCCTCCCTTCTCTCTTTCAATTGCCCACCTCGTATCCGCTCCTCTGCCGCCCACCTCACCGTCCCCCATTCTCGCCTATTCCGCTGTCGACCCCGGGCCACATCCTTCCGTTGTCCTGGAATGCCCTCCCTCCTCACCTCCACCAAATTAATTCTCTTCCCCTCTTCGAAGCCCTACTGAGAGCTCACCTCCTCCAAGAGGCCTTCCCAGACTGAACTTCCCCTTTTCCCTCTGCTCCCTCTGCTGCCCCTCTACCCCCCCTTCACCTCCCCTCAGCTAAGCCCGCTTTTCCCTCCCTTTCCCTCTGCTCCTCCCCCACTTCCTTCCCCTCCCCTGTGCTTGTCCGCTCATTCGTATATATTTTTATTACCCTATTTATTTCGTTAATGAGATGTACATCACCTTGATTCTATTCATTGCTACTGTTTTTGTCTGTCTCCTCTAATTAGACTGTAAGCCCATCAATGGGCAGGGCCTGTCTCTGTTGCCAATTTGTACATTTCAAGGGCTTAGTACAGTGCTGTGCACATAGTAAGCGCTCAATAAATACTATTGAATGAATGAATGAATTCAAGTAGGGAAGTCTTGAAGGCAGGAGGAAATATAAAACTGCAGAGAAGAACTAAGATCAGGGCTGGAGATGTAGATTTGGGAATCATCTGTATAGAGGTGGTAGTTGAAGCCATATGAGTGAATAAGTTCTCCAAGGGAGAGTGTAGATGGAGAATAGAAGGGGACCCAGAACTGAACGCTATGGGATACCCACAGTTAGGGGCTGGAGAAGGAATCCATGAAAGAGACTGAAAATGAGCTGCTAGAAAGATAAGAGAACAGGAGATAGTGTCAGTGAAGGCAAGGTTAGATAGTGTTTCTAGGAGAAGGGGGTCATCTACAGTGTCAAAGGCAGTTGAGAGGTCAAGGAGGATCATTATGGAATAGGGGCAATTGGATATGGCAAGAAAGAGGTCATTTGCCTGATGCTAACCCTCTCACTGTACCACAGTCTTTATCTCGCACTGATCCCTCTCCAACATCCTCCCTCTGGCCTGGCATGTCCTCCCTCCTCAAATCTAACAGACAAACTCCCTACATTCAGAGCCTTACTGACAGCACATCTCCAAGAGGCCTTCCATGAGTAAGGTCCCCTTTCCTCTTTTCCCACTTTCTTCTGCTTCACCCTGACTTGCTCCCTTTACTCATTCCTCCTTCCAACCCCTTAGCACTTATGTACATATATATAATTTATTTATTTATATTAATGTCTGTCCCCCCCTCCAGATTAGAAGCTTACTGTAGTTAGGGAACATGTCTATTTTTATATTGTGCTCTCCCAAGGGCTTAGTACATACTGTACTCTGCATACAGTGAGTGCTCAATAAATATAACTATATAAACAAATACTTTTCATGGTTAATTGTTGTCTAGTGAAGGGGCAGAAGCCATGGATGGGGTCAAGAAGAAATTTGGAGAAGAGGAAGTTAAGACAATGAGTGTAGACAACTCGCTCAAGGAATTTGGAGGGGAGTGGTAGGAGGGAGACGGGGTGATCGGTGCAGGGAGCTGTGGGGTCAAGAAAAAGTTTTTTTAAGATAGGGAAGACATAAGCATGTTTGAAAGCAGTGAGGAAGAAGTCACTGGAGAGTGAACAGTCGAAGATGGTGGTTAGGGAAAAGAAGGGAAGGTAAAGTACTTTGATAGGTGCAAGAGGACATGGATGGAGGTACAGGTGAAGTGGCAAAAGATCTCCTTTTGAGATACTGCTTGAAAAGATGGGAGAGTTGGGGGAAGGCAGGAGAAGGGAGGGCCTGGAGAAGAACAGAGGAGATTTAGCAACATCATACCTGATGGTTTAAATTTTCCTCAATATAGTACACGGACAGGTCATTAGGGCTATAAGATGGGTGAGCCAGAAAAGTGGAGGGATTGAGGAAGAAGTTAAGCTTTGGAAACAACTGGTGAGAGCAACAGACATGGGAATCAATAAGGATGGTTAAATAATGCTGCTAGGCAGAGGATAAGGAAGAGTTACAGCAGGCATGGATGAACTTAAAGTAGACATGGTCAGCCTCATGACTGGATTTCCACCAACAGCACTCCATGACTCGTGCAAAGAAGTGAATGAAGAGAACTGTGGAGGTGATCAAGGACTTTGGGTTAATGGAATGACATCAGCGAAAGGTTAAGAGAGTGAGAGAGTTGAGTTCAATAGAGAAGGTAGTGTCAAGAATGGCAATTTGGTCATCAAGGTACTTTGGGTATAGAGATTAAATGGGGCTTGATGACTTGAGAAAATTAGATGGGGTCTAAATCAGAGGTCTCTGTGGGGAATGGGACAGATTTGTAGGGATGAGGTTTGTGGGAGAGAAGGCATATGAGGAGGTCATGGTTGGATAGAGAGATTTGAGAGTTAGTGAGGATAGAGATTGTACAGTGACTAGAGATTTTGAGATCAACTGCATGTCCAAGTTGGTGAGTGGGTGCGGTGTGGTGTAACAGGAGGTCAGTCGAGTTGAAGACTATTAGAAAAGGGGCAGAGAAATGGTTGTTAAAGAACATTCAAATGGATAATGAAGTCCTCAAGGATCAAAGTAGGGATAGAAAAAGAGAGAAGGAATATGGGAAAGGAATCAAAATGGTTCAAAACATAGGAGGTGGAGCCTGGGGGGCAGTAGATCACCATGACTAGAGTCAATGATAGAGACAGATGATATGGGGGTTTCAATGGAAGGGAAAGAGAGGGATGCAGGAGGTGGGATGATGTGAAAGTAGCACTGGGAAGAAGGAATGAGAAGGAAGCCAATTCCTCCCCCTTTACCGGTGAATCTGAGGGAGTGGGAGAAGATGAGGCCCCTCTCTAGAGCGTGTCAGAGGAGACAGTGTCATCAGAGGAGAGACAGGTTTCAGGGATAGTGAGGAGGAGCAGTGACTGGATCAGGAACAGGTCAAAGACAAAGGTAAGCTTTCCCATAATGGAGTGGGGGTTCGAGAGGCCACACTTGGCTGAGGCTGTAGGGGGAGTGTGGGAGGAAGGGAAGGCATAAGAAGTGGAAAGATTATAGATGGGATTGAATTGAAAGGGTCTGGCAAAGGGGTCAGGGGAGGTGTGGCGCTGTGTGAGGGAGGAGAGGGGTACATCTGGGGTAGGGTAGCATTGGTGGAGTGTGGGAGGAGTGTGGAGATGGCTAGGTTTGAATGGAGGGGGACAAAGTAGGTAACAGGAAGGGAGAACAGAGACAGGCTGATTGGATGGATAGGATTGAGTGGACATGTGTGATCTACTGCTCTCAGCATTAGGAAAACATTCCCAGGAAAGAAATGTTTTTCTAAAAATAATTTAAATTAACTGTCTTAGAATTCATTCTGCATAAGGAAATAGACAAATTTAATTTCCATTTAACTAAAGGGATAATTAAATTATATGATGCATTGTTTTCCATCAGATTGCCATAAAATCTCCATAAAATCTTTCCAGACTAAAGAGGCAATGGAGTCCCCAGAACCTGACTGTCCTAACACTTTGAATACACTTCTCTTTGTTTTCCAGTAAACAAACAACCTTCACTAATGCACACACATAATAATGTTATTCTCCCAAATCAATTAATCAATGACATTTATATATTTGCTGAGGGGCTACTGAGTGCAAGGGATTGTATGAAATGCTTGGGAGAATACAATATAAGCAAGACATGTTCCCTTCCCTCGAGAGCTTGCCATGTAAAGGGAGAAGCAAATAAAAGTTATTTACATATATGAAAGCCAGAGAAGAACAAGGTGGAGAATACATCAGATTGAATCAGCTGAATGATAAAATGGATGCACGGATTGATAAATATATAAAAACGAATAATGGAAATCATGAGAAGCAGTGTGGCTCAGTGGAAAGAGCACGGGCTTTGGAGTCAGAGGTCATGAGTTCGAATCCCAGTTCCGCCACTTGTCAGCTGTGTGACTGTGGGCAAGTCACTTAACTTCTCTGTGCCTCATCCTCATCTGTAAAATGGGGATTAAGACTGTGAGTCCCACGTGGGACAATCTGATTCCCTTGTGTCTACCCCAGCGCTTAGAACAGTGCTCGGCACATAGTAAGCGCTTAATAAATACCAACATTATTATTATCTAGATCATGAGCTCCTTATGGACCAGCAATATGTCTGCCAACTCTGTACTCTCACAAACATTTAGTACAGTGCTCTGCACACAGTAGGTGCTCAATAAATACCATCAATAGATAAATTAAAAATACATATAAATGAATGTGGTGAAGATAAGATTAAAGGAAACAAGTGTTTTGAGGTATATGCTAGCCTGATGTGTCAAGGGTGTTGCAAATTAATCAGGGAAGGTTTCCTGAAGAGATTATAACTTTAGTAGGGTTTTAAAATGGGTAGAGTTTTGTTCTGGCATAGGGCAAGGAAATTGCAATCTGGAAAAATGGCATAAGCTAGGGGTCAGAGCTGGGGAGGGTTGAGAGTGAAATGCAGATAGAAGATGATATTTGCAAGAGAGAATATTTCAAATTTTGAAATCAGGGCTTTGCATGAAGTGTTTCAATTATACACTAAAGAGTGAAGTCAGTCATGGTAAAGGTGTGGTAAATATTAACCACTATATTCCTACTTACAAAACCTTCACCACAGACATCACTATGTATCAATTACACACATTTACAATTTTTAAAAAATAAAACCAATATTTTAGTGTTGATTTTTTCAGTGGTTTCTGTCACTGTACTATGTTCATGTGAGTTATGTGAAAAGCAGTTTTGTCTAATGGAAAGAGCATGACCCTGAGAGTCAGAAGGCCTGGGTTTTGATCCTGGGTCTGCCATATTTCTGTTGTATGACCTTGGGCAAGTCACTTAACTTCTTTGTGCCTCAATTACCTCATCTTAAAATGAGGACTAAATCCTATTCCTTCTTAAACTGCAAATCCCATGTGCACAGGGATTATGTCCATCCTCCTTAACTTGCATCTACTTCAGTGCTTAGAATAGTGCTTGGCACGTGTAAGCATTTACAAGCACCATAATAAACTCTGTCCTCTCTTGGATCTCCTCTTATCTCTCTGGTCATTAATTTTCAGTCTCCTTCATGGATTTCCCCTCTGCCTCCCACCCTGTGGGGGTCCTTCAGGGCTCACTTCTCGGTCCTCTTCTATTTTCCATCTACACTCATTCCCTTGGAGAACTCATTCACTCCCACACTTCAACTACCATCTCTATGCAGATCTACATCTCCTCCCCTGATCTCTCTCCCTCTCTCCAGGCTCACAAGACATCTCTACGTGGATGTCCTCCTGACACCCCACACTTAACTTGTCCAAAACAGAGCTCCATATCTTCCCACCCAAACTCTGTCCTTTCCCATACTTTTCCGGCACTGTAGACAGCAACACCATTCTTCCCATCTCAAAGCCCATAACCTAGGTGTTATCCTTGACTCCTCTTTCTCATTCAACCCACATATTCAATCTGTCACCAAATCCTGCCTGTCCTACCTTCACAACATCTCCAATATCTGCCTTTTTCTCTCCACCCAAACTGCTACCATGTTAATACAATCACTCATCTTATCCCACCTAGATTACTGCATCAGCCTCCTTGCCGAACTCTCAACCTCCTGCCTTGTCCCACTCCAGCCCATACTTCACTCTGCTGCCCAGATCATCTTTCTACAAAAGCACTCATGACATGTCAACCCCCTTCTCAAGAATCTCCAGGGTTTGCCTACCCACCTCTGTATCAAACAAAAACTCCTCACTATTGACTTTAAAGTACTCAATCACCTTGCCCCCTCCTATCTCACCTCGCTTCTCTCCTTCTACAACCCAGGCAGCATACTTTGCTCCTCTGGTGCTAACCTTTTCATTGTGCCTCAATCTTGCCTGTCTCAAGCCCCTGTCCCACTTCCTGCTTCTGAACCTGAATGTCTTTCCAGGTCCTGAAATCTGACAATTACTCTTCTCCCTGGCCTTCAAAGCCATATAGAAGGCACATCTCTTCTAAAAGGCCTTTCCAGAGTAAGCTCAACTTCTCCTCATCTCCCACTCCCTTCTGAATTGCCCTGACTTGCTCCCTTTGCTATTCTCCCCTCTCCCAGCCCCTTAGCACTTATGTTTATATCTGTAATTTGTATTGATGTCTTTTTACTTGAATTGATGTTTGTCCTCCTCTAGATTGTGAGATTATTGTGGGCTGGGATTGTCACTATTTAGAGTTGTATTGTACTTTCCCAAGTGCTTAGTACAATGCTCTGCACACAGTAAGTGCTTAATAAATACCACTGAATGAATATGTGAGTTAATATATTTAAAAACTCCTTCTCAACAGGGATTGTTTCTATTTAACTGGCTTGTTTGAAGGCCCACATTAGTTTCACTGGGGATCCAGTCAACACTTTGGTGCTAAGAGTCATGATCAATTTTGGGGATGGATGACCTCACTAACATTTTTCTTAGGTTACAGTCTTCATATGGGGTACTGACTCCTGTATTCTTGGGAACAGATGTTGTACAGTGCTACTGCCCAATTATATTAGGTCAGAAATTCTCTGTGGGATCTTAGAATTATATATTTGGTACTTGGTAATTTAGTGATTCATGACCTTTTATGAGAAATAACAATACCAACAAAGTGGGAGGTAAAGCTGATCAGAAAATATATATTTTTTTTAAACTTATTCAGGCTTGCACTTTCTGTAAGTATGAAATGTAACCGTTTTGTCCTGCTAGGTAAACCTAGTTTCACTATAGAAGTAATCCATTTGTACTAGATTTTCTCAGAAACCATCCACTATTGATTGCAAAATGAGAGATCAATCAGTGGTATTTATTGAGCACTTACTGTATTCAAAGTGCTTTGGAGAGTGTAACAAAGTTCTGTCTAGTCTCTAAACCCATTGTGGGCAAGGAATGTGTCTGCTATAGTGTACTCTCCCAAGCATTTAGTACAGTGCTCAGCATACAGTAAGTACTCAATAAATACAATTGACTGACTGATAGACATGTTCCCTGCTCACAAGCAGCTTACAGTACAGAGGGGGACACAGATATTTAAATAAATTATGAATATATATATATAGGTGCTATGAGGCTGAGGGTGTGGGAGGGAATATGAAGTGCTTAAAGGGTACAAATCCAAGTGAAAGGGTGACAGAAGGGAGCGAAGTTATGGGCTTGTGAGACAGTAATGATGGTAATATTGTCCAAAATAATGGGAAAGTTGGAGGAGGAGAGGGTTTGGGTGGGAAGATAAGAAGCAGTGAGGTCTGGGAGAAAGAGCATGGGCCTGGCAGAAGAACTGGGTTCTCATCCGGGCTTTGCCATGTGTCTACTGTGTGACCTTTGACAAGCCACTTAAATTTTTTGTGCCTCAGTTACCTCATCTATAAAATGGGGATTTAATACTACTTCCTGTACTAAGACTGTGAGCTCCATGTGGGACAGGGACTACATCCAACCTGATTAACTTATATCTGTCTCAATGCTTAGAACAGTGCTTGACACATAGCAAGGGCTTAACAAGTTCCATAATTATATTATTTATGAGTTATGGCACTTAGTGTTTCAATGTAATAAGTGCTGAGTTAGATAGAAGATTATGACATCAGATGCAGGCCCAAATCTGCATGCGGCTCACAATCTCTTATTTAACAGATAATAATAATAATAATAATAATGTTGGTATTTGTTAAGCGCTTACTATGTGCCGAGCACTGTTCTAAGTGCTGGGGTAGACACAGGGGAATCAGGTTGTCCCACGTGGGGCTCACAGTCTTAATCCCCATTTTACAGATGAGGGAACTGAGGCACTGAGAAGTTAAGTGACTTGCCCAAAGTCACACAGCTGACAAGTGGCCGAGCCGGGATTTGAACCCATGACCTATGACTCCAAAGCGCGTGCTCTTTCTACTGAGCCATGAATCCCAAATAATTCAAGCAGCTTGCCTAAAAATCACACAGCAGCCCAGGACTAGAGCTGGGACTCAAACCCATGTCTTCCCACTCCTATTTTCTTTGTCGATGTTATTTGATTTATGGTTGATAACCTTATTAGTGCCTAGATTTCTGTTTCTAGCTTTAGCAGTTTGAATAGAGCGCTCTCTTTGAGGCTAGAGCCCTTTCCCTGTGAACAATGCTCCAGCACTTAGAACAGTGCTCCAGCACTTAGAACAGTGCTTGGCACAGAGTAAGTGCTTAAATACCATTATTATTATTAATAATAATAATAAAACTGAGTTAATAATGTTGGTATTTGTTAAGTGCTTACTATGTGCTGAGCACTGTTCTAAGTGCTGGGGTAGACACAGGGGAATCAGGCTGTCCCACGTGGGGCTCACAGTCTTAATCCCCATTTTATTCATTCATTCAATAGTATTTATTGAGCGCTTACTATGTGCAGAGCACTGTACTAAGCGCTTGGAATGAACAAGTCGGCAACAGATAGAGACAGTCCCTGCCGTTTGACGGGCTTACAGTCTAATCGGGGGAGACGGACAGACAAGAACAATGGCAATAAATAGAGTCAAGGGGAAGAACATATCGTAAAAACAATGGCAACTAAATAGAATCAAGGCAATGTACATTTCATTAACAAAATAAATAGGGTAATGAAAATATATACAGTTGAGCGGACGAGTACAGTGCTGTGGGGATGGGAAGGGAGAGGTGGAGGAGCAGAGGGAAATGGGGGGAAAAGAGGGTTAAGCTGCGGAGTGGTGAAGGGGGGTGGTAGTGGGAGTAGAGGGAGAAGAGGAGCTCAGTCTGGGAAGGCCTCTTGGAGGAGGTGAGTTTTAAGTAGGGTTTTGAAGAGGGGAAGAGAATTAGTTTGGCGGAGGTGAGGAGGGAGGGCGTTCCAGGACCGCGGGAGGACGTGGCCCAGGGGTCGACGGCGGGATAGGAGAGACTGAGGGACGGTGAGGAGGTGGACGGCAGAGGAGCGGAGCGTGCGGGGTGGGCAGTAGAAGGAGAGAAGGGAGGAGAGGTAGGAAGGGGCAAGGTGATGTAGAGCCTTGAAGCCTAGAGTGAGGAGTTTTTGTTTGGAGCGGAGGTTGATAGGCAACCACTGGAGTTGTTTAAGAAGGGGAGTGACATGCCCAGATCGTTTCTGCAGGAAGATGAGCCGGGCAGCAGAGTGAAGAATAGACTGGAGCGGGGCGAGAGAGGAGGAAGGGAGGTCAGAGAGAAGGCTAACACAGTAGTCTAGCCGGGATATAACGAGAGCCCGTAGCAGTAAGGTAGCCGTTTGGGTGGAGAGGAAAGGGCGGATCTTGGCGATATTGTAAAGGTGAAACCGGCAGGTCTTGGTAACGGATAGGATGTGTGGGGTGAACGAGAGAGACGAGTCAAGGATGACACCGAGATTGCGGGTCTGAGAGACGGGAAGGATGGTCGTGCCATCCATGGTGATAGAGAAGTCTGGGAGAGGACCGGGTTTGGGAGGGAAGATGAGGAGCTCAGGCTTACAGATGAGGCAACTGAGGCATCGAGAAGTTAAGTCACTTGCCCGAAGTCACACAGCTGACAAGTGGCCGAGCTGGGATTTTAACCCATGACCTCTGACTCCAAAGCCCATGCTCTTTCCACTGAGCCACGCTGCTCATTTTTATGGTATTTGTTAAATGCTTAATATGTTCCAAGCCCTGTTCTAAGCACTGAGGTAGATACAAGCTTATCAGGTGGGAAACAGTCCTTGTCCCACTTGGGGCTCACAATATTATTCCCCATTTTACAGATGAGGAAACTGAGGCAAAGAGAAGTTAAGTGACTTGCCCAAGGTTCCACAGGTGACCAATGACAAAGCTGGATTGGAACCCAGCCTTTAGACTCCCAGACCTATGCTCTATCCATTAGGCCATGCTGCTTCTCATTTTATGTAGTGGTAAAGCAGAGACCTTTGAATTTTAATCGTTATTTCCCATTCATTTTATCTTTTCGCTGTGTGATTTCTTTTATAGGATCTAAGGAGGAAAAAGCCCTTTGTGAGCTATCAAATATCCCTGAGTAAACATATGGGTGAGCTTTGGGAAACAGGGTGGCTGAGAACAAATTTCAAATACTGGCAGAGGGAATCCCTTTCTTACAACATAAATAAGGTTTTAATCAATCAAGACTATAAGTGTAAGATCATATTAGTTACAAACTGCCTCAGTGACAGAGCTTCTGGTAAAGACTAGAGCTGTTGCCCACAGACCCGTATATGCCATTTACAGGACTATCTTCCAAATTACTAGTAGCTTGTTGGATTGTTTGAGGTCGCTTGGGTATTGCAAATGCAATAGACTGTGAACTCCATATGGGACAGGAACTGTGTCTTACTTGATTATCTTGTATCTACCCCAGCATTTGTCCAACCCTTGGCACATAGTAAGCATTTAACAAAGCATAAGGATTACTATTATATTTTTATTAATTATATGGCTGCATAGTTCAGTTTCATTGTTTCAAAAAAACCAAGTTGTTATTTGGGAAAAGAACTAAATGCCTAGTTTCTCTTTTGTACTGGAATTTTAAGGGAAATAACCCTCAAAAAGCTTTTTTTGGATGGAGAGGGATTTTGATTACTTAAGACATTGAACTGTGGATCTTCCTAGACCTCTCAGCTGCTTTCAACACCCTTTACTCCTTGAAACACTGTCCAACTTTGGCTTCACTGACACTCTTCTCTCTGGGTACTCCTATCATTCAGATCATCAGTGTCTTTTACAGGCTCCTCCCCTGGCTCACACCTCTGACATTACAGGCAGTCCTTCAAGGATCAGTTCTGTGTTGCCTTATATTCTCCATCTATACCCACTACATTGGAGACCACATTTTCTTCCATGGCTTTAACTGTCATCTTTTCAAAGATGATTCCCAAATTTCTCTCTCTAGCCCTGCCTCTCTCCCCTTTTTTGCAATCTGACAATTTCTCCTGCCTTCTGGACATCTCAACCTGGATGTGCTATCAACACCTCAAACTAATCATGTCTAAAACAGAACTCTTGTTCCTATACAACTCTATTTGCCACCTGCCTTTCCCATCACTGTAGATAATATCCTCCCTATCACTAGACCTTAACTTTGGCATTACTCTGAACTCATCTCCCTTATTCAATCCCAGGTCTGCCACTTGTCTATGTGGCCTCAGTTACCTCATCTGTAAAATGGTAATGAAGACTGTGTCCAACTCCATTTGCTTGTATCCACCCCAGCAATTAGTAAGCACTTAATACCATTTTATTATTATTATTAATCCAAATATTCAATATTATTCCATCTAAATATTGTTAGTTCAGTCTTTACAACACTGCTAAAATCTGACATTTGCTCTCCATTCAAATTGCTACTATGGTACTATGTTGACCCAAGCGCCTTTTATATCCTGCCAAGACCACTGCATCTGCTTCCTCACTCACCTCCTGTGACTCCCGTCACTCCCCACTCCAGTCCGTACTTCACTTTACTGCCTCGATTATTTCTCAAAAGAATCTTCAGTACACATCTGACTACTCCAAAAGAATCTCCACTGATTTTTCCATCCACCTCATTATCAAACAGAAACTCTCTAAAGCATTCAGTCACTTTTCCCCCTTTTATCTCATCTTGCTGTTTTCCTAGGGCATTCCAGCCGCCAAACCTTGCTTCTTTACTGCCAACCTACTCAATGTACCTCAAGCTTGTCTATCACACTGGCTACCCCTTTCCCAAGTTCTCCTTCTAGCCTGGAATGCCCTTGCTCTCCACATGAACCAAACCATCACTCTCCCAACTCTCACCACCTTCACAGACTTATTAGGGTCATATTTCTACCAAGAGTCCTTTCCTGATTTATCCCTCTTTCCCCAACTCCCTCTCCCTTCAGCATCATCTATGTAGTGAATCTTTATGAGAAGCAGTGTGGCTTAGTGGAAAGGGCACTCTCCAAATCACCTAGGACAGTGCTCTGCACACAGTAAGTACTCAGCAAATACCATTGATTATCTTACTGAACAAGACGTTTTGTATGTTTCTAAAATAATTTGTCAAGGAAAATCCATATTTACCTGACACTAATAAAGTTAAGACTAATGTAATGAAGGAATTTGTGAAATCTATTTTTGTTGTTGGCGACAGTAGGAAATACTTTGAGATGCTTTTTTTTATGAATCTGTCAAAATACTCTACTTGATTTAGTGACTTGCCCTTGGTGTTCCATATTCCCAGTAAAACCTGTGACTAAGTCTGTAAACTCCTCTGCCCTGTGGCCCTCCTGCCCAATTTCCCACTCTCTGTGCTAATGGTATGGCTTTTCTGTGCTCCAAACCTGTGCCCTCCCATCTCTCAGCCTTGTTGTCTTCATGTAGTCCTATCTTCCCCCACACACACACCAGGTGCCATTTCATCACCTGAAAACTGTACCAGATTGTTGTTTTTGTTGTTGTTTTTTAACTGAGTGGCCACACCACTACCATTACCACTGTCCCCACCATCTCAGGAAGTGGGGCCTCAAGTCAGGGAAGAAGAAGGGGATAGTAATAATAATGTTGGCATTTGTTAAGCGCTTACTATGTGCTGAGCACTGTTCTAAGCACTGGGGTAGACACAGGGGAATCAGGATGTCCCACGTGGGGCTCACAGTCTTAATCCCCATTTTACAGATGAGGTAACTGAGGCACAGAGAAGTGAAGTGACTTGCCCACAGTCACACAGCTGACAAGTGGCAGAGCTGGGATTCGAACTCATGACTTCTGACTCCAAAGCCCGTGCTCTTTCCAATGAGCCACGCTGTGATAGCATGGCTGAGATGGCAGTTGGGTGACTACTTTTTTCACCTGTCACCTGGGATGGGTTCAACGATTTACATTTACACTTACTCCCTTGGTGAACTCATTCGCTCTCACGGCTTTGACTACCATCTCTACGCAGATGACACGCAGATCTACATCTCCGCCCCTGTCCTCTCCCCCTCCTTTCAGGCTCGCATCTCCTCCTGCCTCCGGGACGTCTCTACCTGGATGTCGGCCCGCCACCTAACACTCAACATGAGCAAGACTGAGCTCCTCATCTTCCCTCCCAAACCCGGTCCTCTCCCAGACTTCTCTATCACCGTGGATGGCACGACCATCCTTCCTGTCTCTCAGGCCCGCAATCTCGGTGTCATCCTTGACTCGTCTCTCTCGTTGACCCTACACATCCTATCCGTTACCAAGACCTGCCGGTTTCACCTCTACAATATTGCCAAGATCCGCCCTTTCCTCTCCACCCAAATGGCTACCTTACTGCTACAGGCTCTCGTTATATCCCGGCTAGACTACTGTGTCAGCCTTCTCTCTGATCTCCCTTCCTCCTCTCTTGCCCCGCTCCAGTCTATTCTTCACTCCGCTGCCCAGCTCATCTTCCTGCAGAAACGATCTGGGCATGTCACTCCCCTTCTTAAACAACTCCAGTGGTTGCCTATCAACCTCCGCTCCAAACAAAAACTCCTCACTCTAGGCTTCAAGGCTCTACATCACCTTGCCCCTTCCTACCTCTCCTCACTTCTCTCTTTCTACCACCCACCCCGCACGCTCCGCTCCTCTACCGCCCACCTCCTCACCGTCCCTCAGTCTCGCCTATCCCGCCGTCGACCTCTGGGCCACATCCTCCCGCAGTCCTGGAACGCCCTTCCTCCTCATCTCCGCCAAACTGATTCTCTTCCCCTCTTCAAAACCCTACTTAAAACTCACCTCCTCCAAGAGGCCTTCCCAGACTGAGCTCCTCTTCTCCCTCTACTCCCTCTGCCACCCCCCCTTTACCTCTCCGCAGCTAAACTCTCTTTTTCCCCTTTTCCCTCTGCTCCTCCACCTCTCCCTTCCCATCCCCACAGCACTGTACTCGTCCGCTCAACTGTATATATTTCCATTACCCTATTTATTTTGTTAATGAATTGTACATTGCCTTGATTCTATTTAGTTGCCATTGTTTTTACGAGATGTTCTTCCCCTTGACTCTATTTATTGCCATTGTTCTTGTCTGTCCGTCTCCCCCGATTAGACTGTAAGCCCGTCAAACGGCAGGGACTGTCTCTATCTGTTGCCGACTTGTTCATTCCAAGCACTTAGTACAGTGCTCTGCACATAGTAAGCGCTCAATAAATACTATTGAATGAATGATTGGCATGGCAAGAGTGAGAGACTGGAGTCAGAAAGGCTGAGCCATGCAAAATTTATTTCACTTGGTGAATCTAACTTGCCTTTTCAGAGGAATACATATATTTAGTTACTTATGTGTGGCAAAAGTTCTAGGTCCTACCCAAAAATGCTTCCCTCTTGGGAGACTTCCAAGAACTATAATTTGCTGCCCTGCACCCTACAATACCTTGCATCCACTCAAACTGAAAGCTTTCCACTTGGAAGCAATATAGTTATTTAGTTATTTGAACATGGATAAGTGCCTAGCTCATGCCACAAGAATGCTTCCCTTCCAGGAAGAAAAAATTAATGTGATTATTTGTACATGGCAAAAAACCTACCTCCCAGCCCACGAGCTTGCAGCAGGACACTCATCACAGTCCCTCATTTACTGCACTTGTTACCGAGAGAGTAGACATCCCACACTCCGTTCTGGGCAGGGGCGATCCACAGCCAGCTGCTGCAAGTCTTGATCTGCTGCCCAGAATGTTAAAGGCAACAGGTATTTATTTCCCGTCCTACCGGGCTGTTTAGACTTCCTGGTTCTGTTTGTCCAATCTCCACCCCCCTTCTCTGCTTTGCCATACCTTATTTGATTGGCAGAGGGGCAAACGATACCTTCTTTCACATTTCTGGCCTGGACTGTCTAGCAGTTCTGGTTATGGGGTTTGTGCTCCACACACATTTCTGAGTTCCAACTCATTAGCTTGGGGTGTCACGAGATAGCATTTTTACCTTGAGCTGGTGGGTGCCTGCTTCGCCTTGACACACTGCTGAGTGAAAGAAAAGTTTAAATTAAAAAAAAATCCAGAGATGATTCTGGGTGGTGGGCTAATGTGGTTAAGAGTTGCATGAGAGGAGGGAGGGGACAGAGAGATGGGAGGTGATCAAGCCAGGGATGTTGGGGAGGAGAAGAAAAATCACACTAGAGACTCTAAAGGTAGGGAGAGCAGTGTCAGGGGATGTGAGACTAGAGAGCAGACAGGACAGGGTGGATATCGTGCTTTTTTCAATGGCACTATTGAGTGTTTGCTGAAAGGAAGGAGGAAAGAGGCACTGGGATTCTATGCTTGCCCTATGTCTGCCAAGTCGGTAATGGATATCTGGTCTCCTGATAAATTCTGCATTTAAGGAAACCTTGTCCCATGTTAATGTCCTTTGACTAACACTACACACATAAGCACAACAATTTCCTCCAGCCTTATGTTGAATTCTATTCAGGTGTGAATTGTCACAAGAAGGAACTCTAATTCTTTAACAGTTTTTTCCAAAATTTGTAACAAAAACATGCATTATAAAAGAACTGAGTGTATTGATAAACAATTCTACCTTTCCTATGAGTCGAAGTATAATGGTTGTAAATTTCAATCACATCCCAGACACCTTCGGTTTTCCCAGGTAGGTAAAATGGAATTTCAGTGCATCCATATATGTAAACTGCCTCATATCCCTGATCATCTTGATTGCCCTCCTCTGTCCTTTTCAGATAAAGTGTGCCAGCATTGAAGCCATGACTTGAAGCTCCCCTGGTGAGACATGTTAGGAAAATGGATGGCATTACCACATCTAAACAGCTACTGTACAGAGAACTAAAAGCTTGGAGGGACCCAAAAAAAATAAATTTCAGGCATGGTGAAGCACAGTATCAAAGTTTGATATCAGTAAACTGTAGAAGACACTGCAGACAAACCAATATGAGGAACAATGGTAAGAGAAATTCCTCTCTTCAAACAACTTAAGTGGAAGTAGTAGTAGGAATAGTAGTGAAAGTGACGGATATTGAGTATTAAAAGTTGCATATACTAGGCACTTTGGAAGTACAGAATGAGGTAAGTTTGTTATGGGCAGGGAATGTGTCTACAAACTCTGTTATACTGTACTCTCCCAAATGCTTAATACACTGCTGTGCACATAGTAAGCACTCAGTAAATACTATTAGTTGATTATCAGGTTCCATAGCCACAAGCAGATTGCATTATAATGAATATTTACCACTTTACTAGGTAAAATAAATGAGTATACATATATATGTGTACACAACCTAAAGTTGGGGTAAAGGAATTCATAAATGGTAGAATTGGTCAAATGGATATTTCAACCAGGTTACTGGAAAACATAATAAGAAAAGCTTGTTAGAGGAAGTGGGATTTTAGGAGAGTTTCATATAGGCAGTTTGTTATAGTACAATCACATTAGTGCACCACATAAATATTGGAGTATGTGTTGATCTCACATTAGTCATTTCAGCCCCTCAAGCACACATGTATAGGATCACACTTTCAGTAGTGTCATCTTTGAACACCAAAGGCAGGAGGCAAAAGCAGGTATTTGAGTCTCCATTTTGCAGATGAGGGAACTGAGGCACAGAAAATTGACGTGACTTGCCTAAGACCAAATAGCAGAAAACAGCAGACATGGGATTAGAATTCAAGGCCTCTGCCTCCCTGGCCTGTGCTCTTTAGTCTAGGTCAGATTGTTGAGTATGATCGATCATCTTTGTGCTAAATGGCATGAGTCAACCTCAAAACAGCAAGCTTTTAACTCTTGGTAAAAATCATTTTAATTTCCCACTTTTGCAGGGTCCAGTCTCCAAATCTTATAAGGCTTTGAAAAAGTCATGGAGGGAAGACCATCACTGTAAATAGCAGGGATCAAATTCATAGGTTTTAGGTTCTGTAACAAGGTGATATTTGGGGGAATTAGGGAACATTATTTTAATAAACATGTTTGAATCAAATGTGATATGACATTGGAAGAAATGGGTGTGTTCAAACAGGTGGTTAAGACAAGAATATTATAAAGCAATCTCCTTAATGTGAGATTCATCATGAATAGCATCTTGTCATCTTTATTCCCCTGTTTCCCCTACCCAATCCAGGGAATATTGCAAAATGTACAACTAGTGGATTTTGAGGACATTTGTCTAGATTTAGAGGTCTGAAAATCTGAATGACTCCAAAAAGTCTGAATGAATGACTTGGAAAAATGAACTGAATTCATGGAGAGCAATTTGTTGTTCACCAAAAATTGAAAGCATCATTATCATAATTGAAGAGTTTCTCAATGGAACAGAATAAGTTTAAATTATTCTAAAATTGTAGCAATATTTACCCAACACATATTAAAATAGAATTTTAATATTTCATTGCTCTTCTACACTCTATACATAAAGACAACATAAACTTCCAGCTCCAAGAATCTTTTTTTAAACAGTGAATGAAAATATAAACAATGTGAAAATAGAATGGAGAAGAAATGCTTAACCAGCTTTTGAAAGTTTCAATTTCTAATGAAAAATAAATTGCTTTATGAGAATATCATCCCTCAGTGAAGCAATGTAGCAGTAATCCTGTGCTCTGTTATGGACTTGTCAAGTGACCTTGGGTACTAAATCCCTCAATTTTCTAATCTTTGGCTGGCAAGGCATATATAACATATAGTCATAAAAAAGGCAGACCTGGATCTAACACGCTCAGTAAATCCCAAATATTAATTCACCCTTAATTTTAAATGTGCAAAACAATCAATGTGATATATATACACATGCACATATAGGAACATTGGCAAATGATATATATAAATATATATACCTATATATGTGTGTGTATATATAGGTATCTGACTTTATATACTTATATGTGTATGTTTATAACTTCAGATTTTCTTATTTTCAGAGAGTTATTCAATTCTGGCCCATTTAAGATTGTTGAACTTCCCACATCTGCTCAAGAGTGTTGAACATAAAAGTACAGTCTCTCTGTACACTTTAGTATAAAAATGATTCATTGAATATGGAATATCTTCTTTTAATTATTATGTTTAGTTTGTGAAGTAAGCATTGGAGGGAAGAAGGAAATAAATGACAACTAGTTATCTGCCAAAAAGGGTTTGCTTCAATAGGTAATAGCATCAACAGAAAGTATTGCAGACCAATAATAAGCACACAGGTCAAAAAATAGACCTTTCATTCACAAATGGAATACTCTATCAAATCTAAAATCCTCAGCATGTAAGTAAATACTAAAGCTCAGGTATTATCAACTTGCTGAAATGAGTTGGCAAGAAGGACATGCCACAGAACAAAATGGGAACTCACATAACATGGCCTGGATAGAGCAGGGGTCTGGGATTCAGAAGGACCTGGGTTTTAAACACAGCTCTGTAATTCATCTGCCATGTGTCCTTGGGCAAATCACTTAGCTTCTCTGCACCTCAGTATCTCATCTGTAAAATGGCGATTATGATGGTGAGCCCCATGTGCTCCAAAACCAACTTTTTTGTAACTACCACAGTGCTTAGTACAGTGCCTGGCACCTAAGTACATGTTTTACAAATACTGCAATCATTATAATTATTATTAATAAATATACTTTCATATTTGTTTAAACTCACTGAAATTAAATGAACATTGTTATTTTGGAGTGGTATCTTTTCCCTGATACAAAGAAAATAACTACATTTACAAGAAAATTATAGATTTATCATCAGAATGTGCAATTATCTAGATATCTGTGCTGATACATATTGAGGCTACACTTGAAAACCAAATACCCTGCAAAATTCTCCCTTTTCCAGTTAATAGTAAATTTAATTTCTTTATATTTATTTTTCCTCATATATTTCAAGTACTTGCAGAAATTCTTTAGAAAATTCCAGTTTTGATTTTTCTGAACATTATGTTTTACATACATCCGCATCATCATGTTGGTAATAATATTTAAGTGTTTTCTATGTGATAACAATGGAGCAAACATAAGATAATCAGATCAGACACAGTCCTGTCCCATATAGAGTTCACAGTTTAATAGGAAGAACAGGTATTTTATCTCCATTTTAAAGATAGAATATTGAGGCAAAGAGAGATTAAATGACTTGCCCAAAGTCCCATAGTAGACCAGTGATAGAACTGGAGTAAAACCTGTTTCTCCTGAAGCCCAGTCCCATGCTCTTTTCACTAGGCCATGCCAGATATTTTTATACTTTGACGTTGCCCTACGACAAGGATGGAAGACAAAGCAAATACTATCCAGCAACGGGTTAACAGAACCTCCTGTGTATGTACCATGGCCTAGTGCATAGAGCGCAATCCTGGGAGTCAGAAGGACCGGGGTTCCAATCCAGGTTCTGCCTCTTGTCTGCTGTGTGACCTTGGGCAAGTCACTTCATTTTTCTGTTCTTCAGTTCCCTCATCTGTAAAATGGGGATTAAAGCTGTGAGTCCCAAGCAGAACAGGTACTATGACCAACCTGATCACCTTGTATCCACCCAGTGCTTAGCATAGTGCCTGGCACATAGTAAGCTGTAAAATACCATAAAAAAATATTATTTTTGTGCTCTTCACGGCAGAAGAGTTGAAAATTCATTCCAGGGAGATTTGGGGAAAAGTTCAGAATTAGGCTTATTCTCGTTATATCCCGGCTAGACTACTGTGTCAGCCTTCTCTCTGACCTCCCTTCCTCCTCTCTCGCCCCGGTCTATTCTTCACTCCGCTGCCCGGCTCATCTTCCTGCAGAAACGATCTGGGCATGTCACTCCCCTTCTTAAACAACTCCAGTGGTTGCCTATCGACCTCCGCTCCAAACAAAAACTCCTCACTCTAGGCTTCAAGGCTCTCCATCACCTTGCCCCTTCCTACCTCTCCTCCCTTCTCTCTTTCTACCGCCCACCCCGCACGCTCCGCTCCTCTGCCGCCCACCTCCTCGCCGTCCCTCGGTCTCGCCTATCCCGCCGTTGACCCCTGGGTCACGTCCTCCCGCGGTCCTGGAACGCCCTCCCTCCTCACCTCCGCCAAACTGATTCTCTTTCCCTCTTCAAAACCTTACTTAAAAATCACCTCCTCCTAGAGGCGTTCCCAGACTGAGCTCCTCTTCTCCCTCTACTCCCTCTGCCACCCCCCCTTTACCTCTCCGCAGCTAAAGCCTCATTTTCCCCTTTTCCCTCTGCTCCTCCACCTCTCCCTTCCCATCCCCACAGCACTGTACGCGTCCGCTCAACTGTATATATTTTCGTTACCCTATTTATTTTGTTAATGAATTGTACATCGCCTTGATTCTATTTATTTGCCATTGTTTTTACGAGATGTTCTTCCCCTTGACGCTGTTTAGTGCCATTGTTCTTGTCTGTCCGTCTCCCCCGATTAGACTGTAAGCCCGTCAAACGGCAGGGACTGTCTCTATCTGTTGCCGACTTGTTCATCCCAAGCGCTTAGTACAGTGCTCTGCACATAGTAAGCGCTCAATAAATACTATTGAATGAATGAATAGGCTTCCATAGATTCTTACCAGCCCTCCTATTTCTTGTTTTCTTTCACTACATTTGTCCATTTATCAGTCTCACCACATTTCCTTCTCTCTTTGTGTCTTTCTCTCTCCAGCTGACATTCTTACCATTACTTTCCATCCATTTCTTCTACTGCTTCTCTTTCATCCATATTGACTATCACCTGTTCATCTATCTCCATTTCCTATTGTCTCTGTCTATCATTCACTTGTCCTACAGCCTCTCACTCTCCATCCATTGTTTGAGAGGGTCCTCCGGGCTAACTGATAATAAAGAAGCAAAATAACTTCGCTCCTCTAATGTGTACCTTCTCACTGTATCTCAATTTTGTCTACCTCACAGCCAACCTCCTCCGGGCTAACTGATAATAAAGAAGCAAAATAACTTAGTTCCTCTAATGTGTACCTTCTCACTGTACCTCAATTTTGTCTACCTCATAGCCAACCTCTCGCCGACATCCTGCTTCTGGCCTAGAATGCTCTTCCTTCTCATATCCAACAGACAATGACTCTCTGCCCCCCTTCAAAGCCTTATTAAAGGCACATCTCCTCTAAGAGACCTTCCCTGACTAAGCCCTCTTTTCCCTTTACTTCAACTCCTTCCTGTGTCACCACGACTTGTTCCCTGTATTCATCCCTGCTCCCAGTCCCATAGCACTTATAGCACTTATGTACATATCTGTAATTTATATTAATGTCTATTTCTCCCTCTAGACCGTAAGCATGCTGTGCTCTGCACACAGTAAACACTCAATAAACACTATAGAATGACTGACTAGAAGATAGAGGATGAGTATTTTAAAAGGTATGAAGGGATGGGGTCAGAAACACAGGTAGGGGGTAGATTTTGAGAGGAAGTGTCACTGCAGGTTTGGCAGGGAGACTCAAAGAGGGCTGAGGAAGAGAAGGGCACTGGAGTGGAGTAGAAGAGATTTTAGGGAAATCACTCCTGATAGTTGAAATTTTGTTGATTATGTGGCCAGGTAATTAGGGATAAGAGATGGTGGGGGTGAGTAACAGGAGGTTTGACAGGTGAATTAAAAATGAGTAGTATTGTTATCAGGCAGTAGAAAGGGCTGAATTGAAGCAAATAAGAATGAATTTAAATTAATTCATTTATTCATTCAATCTTATTGATTGAGCACTTCATATGTGTGGAGCACTGTACTAATAATAATGTTGGTATTTGTTAAGCGCTTACTATGTGCAGAGCACTTGTCTAAGCACTGGGGTAGATACAAGGTAATCAGATTGTCCCACATGAGGCTCACAGTCTAATCCCCATTTTACAGATGAGGGAACTGAGGCACAGAGAAGTTAAGTGACTTGCCTACAGTCACACAGCTGACGAGTGGCGGAGCCGGGATTTGAACCCATGACCTCTGACTCCAAAGCCCGGGCTCTTTCCACTGAACCACGCTGCTTCCCAAGTGCTTACTAAGCTTACTAAGCACTTGGGAGCAATACAACAATAGACACAATCACCGCTGACAGCAACCTTACAGTCTGGGGCGGGGGGGGGCACAGACAGCAATACAAATAAATAAGTTAAAGATATGTATATATGTGCTATAGGCCAGGAGGGGGAAGAACAAAGGGAACAAGTCTGGGTGATGCAGAGGGAGTGGAAGAAGAGGAAAGAGGGGCTTAGTCTGGAAAGTCCTCTTGGAGGAGATGTCCCTTCAATAAGGCTTTGTACTGTGGAGGTGCGGTATCCAGAATTGCAGATTAGTGGTTCAAGATCAGCGGGGGGTTGTGGAGAGGGTGGTGTTAACGCTGTTGTTTGATCTGGGCATCAAAAGGGGATAGTTTGTGTATTAAAACCAAATGGGTAGGATGACTGTACAGTATTCATGGGAGTCAAATGAACAGAGGTCTCTATGGGTTAAAAGTACAGATTTGCAGGGGTGGGTGTATAGGAAAGAGAGCAGGTTTTGGTTTGATAGAGGAATTTCAAAATTGGTGGGGGTAGAGATTGCCCAGGTAATAAACTCTATGCTCAAGTTTGTGAGTGTGTGAGGTGGAGTGGAGCAGAAGGTTTCTTGTAGAGGAGTGAGACAGCGGAAGGATCATAGGGAATATATTCACACTGGGGGTTTGGAGAATGAGAAAAGGAATGTAGGAATCAATATGGTTAAGCAAGCTGGAGGAGGGACCTGGGAGGGCAGTAGATGACCATGACTAGTAAAGGTCCTCATGAACCTCCCGTGATTGCCCATCCATATCAAACAAATGCCTTACCATCAGCTTTAAAGCACTTAATTACCTTGCCCCCATCCTATCTTACTTTGCTGCTTTTCAACTACAACCCAACCGAAACACTTCGCTTCTCTAATGCCAACCTCACCTTCAAAGTTTTACTAAAAGCACATCTCTTTCAAGAGGTATTCCCCTTGATTTCTCTACCTTCTGCTTCACCCTTGCACTTGGATTTGCATCCTTTTTTCACCCACCCTCAGCCACTCAGCATTTATGTATGTATCCTTAATTCATTTATTTATATTAATACCTGTTTCCCCCTGTAGACTGTAAACTTATTGTGGACTAAGAATATGTCTATTGACTCTGTTATACTGTACTTTCCCAAGCGCTTAGAACAAAGCTCTGCAAACAGTAAGTGCTCAATAAATATCAGTGATACACTACAATACAGTTGTTAGACAACCTTCCCTGTCTGCAAGGAGGATACAGGTTAGTGTGAGACAAACTACAAACAGGGGAACTGGCAGAGGGTACGAAGGATATTCTGGCCTCTATAATCACTTGGCAGATTGTTCCAAAACAATTATATTACCACTCTTGTCCATATTTTCTCCATTTGTAAAATAGGATAGGACACCTACTCTCCCTCTCTCTTAGATTGGTGGTTCTATATGGGTGAGGGTTTGAAAGTGATCTAATTATCTTTATAGCCCATAACTCTTAGCACAGTGCTTGGGATATAGTAAATGCTTATTAAATACCATAACTAATCACTTGGCCTTGTAAAATGTCTTTAAGATTTGACTTTTAGCCATCTTATTCCTATTAAATTGCCAAGCTCCCATTTTAATAGCATAATACAAGCACTAGGTCTCCACGTGAGTAATCGACATCGTAACTAATTGAAAAGAACTGCATCCTGTTATTCTGAAGTGGCACAACAATATGTGGCAGCCTATAACTAAATCAGAAAGAGACAGTAATGGGATATACCACTATTTGATATATTGACTACAGAAAGACTATTGTAGCAGCAGAGAGCCAATAAATAATCTTTTGAAAGGTAAGGAGAGGTATAATTAAACTTAACCAAGAAGATAAAATAACCAGTCCTCATGCCATTACACATACACTCAGAGCTTGCATCTATAAATATGAAGTAAAGCCTAGTTGTTTATGCAAGTGTCAAGTATTCCTGAAGGATGGGTTCTTTTTGCTAATAAATCAGGTCAGAGGAAAAGTTATTGTTAAGTCTAAGCTAAGAAAGGTGGGGAGACAGTATAAGAACTTACCTCCATTCCATGGGATGCAGATAGACTTAAGATATTGTACAGTCATGCAAATGAACACTTTCTCATCTGGTTTATTATTTTAAATATTCTTCTTTTATTTAGTCATAGATTGAGTTTGAATGTATGCATTTGTGTGTCTCCATAGATGCCAATTCCAAGGAGATGATGGGTGTCCATTATCACAAACTACCCCACCCCAGTTCCTACCAATCAGGGCCTTCCTGGACTGGGGGAGCCTCAATGACGTATTAAGAGTCTAACCACACTTCTGATCACCAAGGTTAATACGCAAAGCTTTCCACTTAGTTTTTACCAACACACAAAGATACATACACACACTCACTCCACCAAGGGCCCGATACTGTGATCTGTGGTCAAGGAAGCCCATTCTGTCACTGCTACTTCTTTCTGCTGCAGGTGCTTCCCACCGTACCTCCTGTAAGAGACTCCCTGATACCTCTCGATGGGCCCTGAGTGCTTCAAAGCGGACCGCCTTTTATCTGCCTTAGGCGTCGCAACTGGAGCCCTACGTACCGTCATTGATTGGTCCAGGCCCGTTACCGGGTAAAACAGGAAGAGAAATCCCCGCCTCCCTCCACGCTCTGCCCCCACAACTCCACAATCACCTGTCCTCAAATGAAGCCCAGCAATGCTTTCGCAAAGTCTCTCTCTGGTTGTTTGCAGCATCACAAACAGTCACTAAAAAGGTAGCTTGTGGGGGGCTTGCTACATTCCACTCTTTGATCCCGTCGATCAACAACATTCACTCATTTACATTCACCCAGGGTACAGTTGATGGGGAGAATTTACATTAAGGTATACGTATGAGAGGTGATCAATATCACCAGCAATCCTTCAGTAGGAATTGATCCAAACCAGTAATACAGTAACCCAGCAACTGCATAAACCATAAGGGAAAGATATTATCACACAGATGATGAACAATATTATCATCAATCCCTTCAAAAGGTTTTTTTTTTTTACTTTAGTAGTATAACAACATTGGGATGTTGGGTTTTCTCCTTTTCCTTCCTTTATTTTAGCTCTCCCATTTGGCTAAGCAACAGCAAGACCAATAGGAGAGCAAAACGAAGGATCTGAGAAGAGTCCTTGCATCCCCACAAAACAACATGTGGGATTCTCTTAGATCCACAAATTTCAAATACCCACAATTGTTAATAAACAAAGACTCAATCATTTTAACACTTTTACCACCCACTTTCTTATAGCTTATAGCTCATCTCCACCCAGACACTGGTACCCAAATCCCCTCAGGACTAAGTCTAGTGGGTGGGAATGTGTCTTTTGATAATAATAATAATAATGTTAGTATTTGTTAAGCACTTACTATGTGCCAAGCCCTGTTCTAAGCGCTGGGGTAGACACAGGGAAATCAGGTTGTCCCACGTGAGGCTCACAGTTTTAATCCCCATTTTACAGATGAGGTAAGTGAGGCACCAAGAAGTTAAGTGACTTGCCCAAAGTCACACAACTGACAGGTGGCGAAATAGGGATTAGAACCCATGACCTCTGACTTCTAAGCCTGTGCTCTTTCCACTGAACCACGCTGCTTCTTTTCCTTTTCATGGCTTGAACTCAAGACAGCTGTCTTGAGCCAATGTGTCCTGCTAGGCTAAAATCTAGAGAGTTACAATCTCAACCATAGATAAAACACCCAGCAGCATCATTCAGTAAGACTATATTTTTGTACAATTAACTCCAATTTTTTTTATTGGCATATAGACATAATCTTTACTTCAACTACACATTGTTAGCTCAATGGTGAATCTCTCAAACGCAGGATTTTTTTCTTCTCGAACTGTCCTTTACCTGGCCAACAGTAAAGGTGACAGTTCCTAACCCGTTTACAGATCTCTCTGTTAGATTAAAGGTGCCACCCCTACAAGCATTCTTGCCTGGGTGAGAGAGAGTAGGTGCGATTCTCTACTCCTAATTACCTTTTTTACATTTTCACACCTTAGCTAATGGTTACAATCAAGAGATTGTAACCGAGAAGCAGCATGGCTCAGTGGGAAGAACGCAGCTTGGTGGTTGATATATTGACTATCGAAAGACTATTGTAGCAGCAGAGATTCCAGCTCCACCACTTGTCAGCTGTGTGACTTTGGGCAAGTCACTTACTTCTCTGTGCCTCAGTTACCTCATCTGTAAAATGGGGACTAAGACTGTGAGCCCCACTTGATCAACCTGATCACTTTGTATCGCTCCCAGCGCTTAGAACAGTGCTTTGCACATAGTAAGTGCTTAACAAATACCATTATTATTATTATTAATAATCAGGAGATCCACATTTCACAATAAGGGGAGTTTTCATTTGCTTGCCTTTCCCCAAATTCCTTTTTTTTTCTAAAATGATAACTCCTGAACTGTGGAGTTCCTCAGCTTCCTTCTTAAGAATTTCATTGCGCACAGTACACATTCTGAAACATTCCACCATCGTGGCCAATTCATCTAACTGCACTTGTTCTATATGCAATTTTACATACAAGCAAGTTAACACATTTACACAATTTTCTTTTGGTACTTAAAATGGAATTGGCTTCAGGTCATCATCAGGAGACCTTCAATGGGGGTGGTGGCAGGTTTCTGCACAAGAGGTCTGATTGGGTGATTTGATGCCTGCAACTCAAATTTTTTCCATTAGTACATATATAAGCCAATATATTTCCTGTCTGGAATCTTGGGAAAACCATTCTCAGGGTTTGATTTGCGACTTATCCCTGGTCTCCCTAATCCACTCCTTTTCTCTTCCAGGCTAGGGCTAGGGCTAGAGCAGCAGGAGAGGGTGTCCTAGCTCCTGACTGCTAGTCACCTGGATTTTTCCCCTTTTCTCCTCTTTCCTCGTGTTAGGGACCAGAGGATTCCCTCTAAGACTGATGTGGGACACCCTCCAACTACCAAATTCCAAGAGTTGGCACCAGACCATGTTAGGGTGTGGCTTAGAGCCCGTATTTAGCCAGGGTTCCGTTGGCTTGCCAGAAAGTACCCTTCCCTGTCTGCC
This sequence comes from Ornithorhynchus anatinus, assembly GCF_004115215.2. Classification (NCBI taxonomy): domain Eukaryota; kingdom Metazoa; phylum Chordata; class Mammalia; order Monotremata; family Ornithorhynchidae; genus Ornithorhynchus; species Ornithorhynchus anatinus. The sequence continues at coordinate 118,095,030 of NC_041729.1, forward strand.
TCCCTTCTCTATGACTACTGTTTGAACCCAGGTGGAAGGAGGGGAAGTCCTCCCCCACGCCCTGAACCAGAGCTGCATTTCGCCCATCTCAGCTGGACAGTCTAATTCAGTGACGACTGTGGCCTCTTTCCCTAGTCCTGTTAGGCTATTTACCAGGTTGCTTCGAGATGAGCCAGGGGTGAGTTCAATTAAAGTCCTCAGCATTGCCTTCTTAAGAGGGACTTCTTCCAGCTTTAGGTCAAACTCCTCACCGAATGCAAGTGGGCTCCAGATAGTCCACACAAAACCCAAGGCGTACAATTCCTGTTGTATCTCATCTAGGTCCTTCAACAGCCTACAGATATAAGAAACCTCCCCTGGCCCTCATAGGTTTCCTTTAGAGCTACTATTATCCTGTTTCACAGGGAACATCATTAGCACGAAAGGTCCACATGGCCTTGATCCCAAATCTGCCCAAATCACCTACACCTTGGCTTCCTCTTCAGCAAGGGTGAGTAAAGCCACTCTGGTATGTGCTCTCCAACGCCTCTGCAGAATCACTGACCTAATTCAGCTAATTCCAACCCAGTATAATCCCTTAAGGTGTAATGATAACTACAATGATAACTACAACCGGTGTTACCCAGAGAAGCAGGGTAGCTCAGTGGAAAGAGCCCGGGCTTGGGAGTCAGAGGTCATGGGTTCAAATCCCGACTCTGCCACTTGGCAGCTGTGTGACTGTGGGCCAGTCACTTAACTTATCTGTGACCTCATCTGTAAAATGGGGATGAAGACTGCGAGCCTCATGTGGGACAACCTGATTACCCTGTATCTACCCCAGCGTTTAGAACAGTGCTCTGCACATAGTAAGTGCTTAATAAATACCAACATTATTATTATTATTATTACCCTTGAAGTGGGGTCAGCTTCATCTGGCTCCTCATCACACCAGATGTCTCCACTAAGGTCAACAATCAGGGTCACACCCACCCTTAACAATGGCGTCCAACCGGGCCTAATTTCCCCCAATTTAGCCTTCAGGATAATCTAAATTACTTTGACAGCTTCAGTCCTTTGTTGTTTCCATTATTCATTCATTCATTCACTCATTCAATCGTATTTACTGAGCACTTACTATGTGCAGAGCACTGTACTAAGTGCTTGGAATGTACAAATAGGCAACAGATAGAGACAATCCCTGCCCAACAATGGGTTCACAGTCTAAACTGGGGAGTCAGACAACAAAATAAAACAAAACAAGTAGTCTGGCATCAATATCATCAAGATGAATAGAATCATAGACATATACACACATCATTAACAAAATAAATAGAGTAATAAATAATATATACAAATATGCAAAAGTGCTGTGGGGAGGGGAAGGGGGAAGTGCAGAGGGAGGGAGTAGGGGGAATGGGGAGGGGAGGAGGAGCAGATGGAAAAGGAGGGCTCAGCCTGGGAAGGCCTCTTGGAGGAGTGAGCTCTCTGTAGGGAAGAGAGTTAGTTTGGCGGATATGAGGAGGGAGGGCATTCCATGTCAGTGGTAGGACGTGGGTCGATGGCAGAACAGGCGTAAACGAAGGACCGTGAGGAGGTGAGCGGAAGAGGAGTGGAGTGTATGGGCTGTAGAAGGAGAGAAGGGAGGTGAGGTAGGAGGGGGCAAGGTGACGGAGAGTTTGAAGCCAAGAGTGAGGGGTTTTTGTCTCATGCGAAGGTTGATAGGCTACCCCTGAAAGTTTTTGAGGAGGGGAGTGACATGTCCAGATCTTTTCTGTAGAAGATGATCCAGGTAATGGAATGAAGAATAGACTGGAGGCAGGAGAGATAGGGGATGGAAGATCAGAGAGGAGGCTGATGCAATAATCCAGTCAGGATATTATGAGGGCTTGTACCAGCAAGGTAGCAGTTTGGATGGAAAGGAAAGGGCAGATCTTGGCAATATTGTGAAGGTGGGACGGTCAGGTTTTGATGATGGATTGGATTTGTGGGGTGAATGAGAGAGCAGAGTCAAGGATGACACCAAGGTTGCAGGCCTGTGAGACGGGAAGGATGGTAGTGCCATCCACAGTGATAGGGAAGTCAGGGAGAGGGAGGGAAGATAAGGATCTTAGTCTTGGACATGTTGAGTTTTAGGTGGTGGGCTGACATCCAGGTGGAGACCTCCTGAAGGTAGGAGGAGATATGAACCTGGAGGGAGGGAGAACGGGAAGAGATGTAGATCTTCACAACATCACTAAAATCTGCCCTTTTCTCTCCATCAAAACCCTCACCCCATTAATCCAATCACTTATCCTACGTATCCCAATTTGACTAGTGCATCACCCTCCCTGCTGACCTCCCTGCCTCCCTACCTCTCCTTAATACAATCCCTACTTCAATCTGTTGCCTGGATCACTTTTCTACAAACTGTTCAGTCCATGTTTCCCACTCCACAAGAACCTTCTGTAGGTTGCCCACCCACCTCCACAACAAACTTCTTACCATTGATTACCATAGACTTTTAGGCAAACACCTTGCCTCCTCCTACATTTCCTTTCTAATTTCCTACTACAACCTTGCAGCACACTTTGCTCCTCTAATGCTAACTTATACACTGTACCTTTATCTCATCTATATTTCTTATATGAACTTGCCCACATTCTTCTTCTGGCCTGGAACTCTCTCCCCCTTCATATCTGACAGACTATCATGTTGCCCACCTTCAAAGCCTTATTAAAAGCACATTTCTTCCAAGAAGGCTTTCCTAACTAAACCCCTCATTTCTTCTTTTCCCACTTTCTTCTGCTTCATCTTTGCTCTTGAATTTGTACCTTTTATTCACCCAGCCCCATGGTACTTATGTACAGAGAAGCAGTGTGGCTTAGTGAAAAGAGCCCAGACTTGGGAGTCAGAGGTTGTGGGTTCTAATCCCGGCTCTGCCACTTGTCAGCTGTGTGACCTTGGGCAAGTCACTTAACTTCTCTGTTCCTCAGTTTCCTCATCTGTAAAATTTGGATGAAGATTTTGAGCCCCATGTGGGACTTGGACTTGGACCATGTCCAACTGGATTATGTTGTATCTATCTACCACAGCACTTAGAAGAATGCCTGGCACATAGTAAACATTAATAAATACCATAAAAACTATTTTATACAGAGTTATGACCCATTAACATTTTGAATACACTTTCAGTGGTACACTGCAGAGAAAGATTTTGTTTATCATGATTTTTCTAACCCAGCTGCTCTTGTATTTCTCCCAATGCCTCATTCTCCTTTATTCCATGTCTTTATACCCAAAGATGTATACTTCTTGGCTTATCACCATGGCAGTGTTTCCTTTATACAATAAAAATAAACATGTTTAGGTTTACTTTCATCAGTCAAAAGAATAAACTCTTTTAAACCACTGTCAACTTAAAATAGGATAATGTTCTCCTGCAATTCAGGGTGAATCACCTTGCGAATTAGTCACCAAAAGACTCCAAACATTTCTATGCTCTTTAAAATTAAATAGTATAACTTGATTTAAATAGATAGCAGCTTGCAGCTACACCCACCAACTCATTAGTAAAGACAGAAATTTAAAAGCAGAAGCAATAAACACCACCTGGTAAAGAGGTTCATGGGTCCTAACATTTCACATTTGTCTTGTCCTGTTTCGCATTTGTACTTCTATTAAAAAGATCTGACAGTCAAATGAATGTGCATTTTTACTGGGAAATGGTGCCACTTGTAAAATAGTACCTCACCTATGAAATACAAATAAATATGTGAACTGGATTTGACTACATAATTAGGTATTATTTGATTAAAATTAATTTGATTCACTAGGAATTTATGTACACAACCATTCTCACATATTTTCTAACAGAACTATTCAAAAGGAGTATACACAGACAAATATGAAGATAAAAACTGAATAATTTTAAGTCCCTTGCATTAAAATGAATAATGAAAGATATGATTTTAAAATAATTTTTAAAATAGAAAGATATTCTTTCTATATATATTTCATGATATATATATCATGAAATGATTCAAGGCAAATAATCCAAGATAACTAAATATGAAAAAGGGAAAATAAGAAGTGAATAAATTGTGCTATTTGCCTGTAAAGTTTCTGAGCTGCTTCTTGGAGATAGCATCTCTTAATGTTGGTATTTGTTTGTTAAGCGCTTACTATGTGCAGAGCACTGTTCTAAGCGCTGGGGTAAACACAGGGGAATCAGGTTGTCCCACGTGGGGCTCACAGTCTTAATCCCCATTTTACAGATGAGGGAACTGAGGCACAGAGAAGTTAAGTGACTTGCCCAGAGTCACACAGCTGACAAGTGGCAGAGCTGGGATTTGAACTCATGAGCCCTGACTCCAAAGCCCGTGCTCTTTCCACTGCGCCACGCTGCTTCCACTTAACTTTGTTGGCACCAAACTAAAATTCATTCGTTCATTCATTCATTCATTCAATAGTATTTATTGAGCACTTACTATGTGCAGAGCACTGTACTAAGAGCTTGGAATGTACAAATTGGTAACAGATAGAGACAGTCCCTGCCCTTCTACATTAACACTCACTTCTTCAATTAATACAATAATTGTGACATATATTAAGTACTCAGTGTGTACTCAGTTCTGAAGTAGACACAAGTTAGTCAAATCTACAACACTCCCTGTCCCGCAAAGGTTCAATATAGTTCTGGGTTCCCTTACTGGGAAGCTCATCCACACCCACAGCTCCAATTAGTATCTCTGTTTAGATGACTTACATCTCCAACCCAACTTCTCCCCTTCTCTGCAATCTTGCATTTCCTTTTGCCTTCAGAACATCTCTACTTGGATATTCTGACATCATCTCAAAGTCATCATGTTCAAAAATGAGCTTCTCATCCTCCCTTCCAAACCTACTCCACCCCTTGACTTTGCTGTCACTGTTGACAATATCACAAGGTTAGGCATTATCCTTGGTTAATCTCTACTTGTTTTGTTTTGTCTGTTTCCCCACTTTAGACTGTGAGCCCGTTGTTGGGCAGGGATTGTCTCTATCTGAGGGATTGTCTCAGGGATTGTGCCGAATTGTACATTCCAAGCACTTAGTACAGTGCTCTGCACATAGTAAGTGCTCAATAAATACGATTGAATGAATCTCTTTCCTCGAACCTGCATACTCAGTCACCAAGTCCTGTCAGTTCCATTTTCAGAAACTACAGTAGAGTACGCAGATATGACAAGAAGCAGTGTGTCTCAGTGGAAGGAGCCCAGGATTAGGAGTCAGAGGTAATTGGTTCTAATCCCGACTCGGCCACCTGTCAGCTGTGTGACTTTGGGCAAGCCCCTTAACTTCTCAGTCCCTCAGTTCCCTCATCTGTAAATGGGGGTTAAGACTGTGAGCCTCACGTGGGACAATCTGATTACCCTGTATCTACCCCAGCGCTTAGAACAGTTCTCGGCAACTAGTAAGCGCTTAACAAATACCAACATCATCATCGTCATCATCATCTCCACCTTCAAGGCAATTACAATCTAGTGGGAGGACCCACCTTCAAGGCAATTACAATCTAGTGGGAGGACACAGATATTAAAATTAATTATCGGGAAGCATCATGCTCTAGTGGAAAGTGCACAGACCTGGAAGTCAGAAGTCCTGGGTTATAATTCCAGCTCTGCCACTTGCCTTTTTTGACCTTGGAAGTCACAACTTCTCAGTGCCTCAGTGTCTTCAACTTTAAAGTAGGGGTTCGATGCCTGTTCTTCCTCCTAAATTGTGAGCCCCATGTGGGATGGGGAATATGTCTGACCTGATTAACTTTTATTTACCCCAGAGTTTAGAACAATGCTTGCACATCGTAAATACTTTAATAAACCATTAAAAAAAACAATAGGGGAAACAAAGGATCTATGAGCATAAATATTTTACTTTGTTGCAAAAAGATTGAGTCAGAGGCCCAGATGGAAGGGATGATTTCAACAGGAGGGAGATCTCTCCTTGAAAGATTAATGAGAAAGATTAGAGTGGATAGTGTGGTTAGAGGGAATAGGGAGATGGGGAGTGAGGGAAAGAGTTTGGGGAGATCACACTTAATGGTTTCAAATTTTTTTCACTAATTCATTCAATTGTATTTATTGAGCACTTACTGTGTGCAAAGCACTGTACTAAGCTCTAGGGGGAATATAATAAAACAACAGACACATTCCAGCCTACAACAAACTCACAGTTTTGGGGTTTTTTTTCACTTAAGTAGTGGGCAAGGTCAGAAAGAGTGAGTGATGGGGAAAAGGCAGTTAAGGAGAGAGTTGAGTATTAAAGAGTTGGAGTGGGCAATGCATGAGCATCAATAAGGAAGAGGAGAAGTAGTCCTTCTGGAAAGAGTCAAGGAGAGAGAATGAATTTGAGATGGTATTTATTGAGTGAGTACTGTGCAACAGAATTTGTTATAGGAGGAGGTCAACTTGATGCAAGGATTTGCCCCAGCCATACTCTGCAGCACAAGTTATTTAGCTGAGAGAATGGTGGAGATAGATGACCCAAGGCTGCCGGTTGATGGCAGGAGATGGAAGGAAGGACTGGGGTGCAAGGGAGTTGAGTTCCTTGGAAGGCCAGAATTGAAGATATGGATTTATGTATTCTGAAGAGAACACATGAGTGTGATTTATCACAAAAGGCAAAGACAAGAGATGCCCAATTTTTATTCTTCCTCCTATCTGTAATGTAATTGTCTGTTTCTCCCACTTTATTCTAATTTATTTATATTTTTAAATTTATAATTTATAGTTTATATTTATATTGTACTCTCCCAAACAGTGCTCAGCATATAGTTGGTGCTCAGTAACTGTAACTGATAGATTTATTGAGCTGAATGAAACCCAAATGTGGCAAAAGACATTTTCATTGAATTTTGGAGAGTCAATATAACAGTCAGGTTTAATCGCCGGTAAGTTATTATTATCATCAAGTGCCGTCGAGTCATTTCCGATACATAGTGACTCTATGGATATATTTTCTCCAGATCACTTTGTCTTCTGTCATAATCCTTAACCTTTCTAACTGTTCTATTATCATTGTTATGATCTCTATCCATCTAGCTTCTGGCCTGTCTCTTACACATTTTACCTGAACTTTTCCTAGCATTAGTGTTTTCTCCAGAGAATTAATCCTCCTGATTAATATGTTGATCTAAATTGAGTCATTTGGCCTTCCAAAGACGACTTTGGCTTAATTTGCTCCAAAATCCATTTATTTGTTTTTTGGGGAATCCATGGTATTTGCAAAAGTCTTCTAGGTGAACCCAATTTCAGGAGATGCTGAATGAGCTTGATTAAGTGTAAAATACACATATAAATAGAGCTCTAATCTTTACTTGTCAAATCACTCTTCGGTCATTCGTACGAACCAATCATTTTTATATTTCTACCACATCTGTCCACTTGCATTATCCATAGATACCTGCATTATCCTCTTGCATTCTGTAGCGTTCACTTCTAAACTCTATTACTTTAAATTACCAGCATCATCCAGTGATCCATTTTGCTTTACTGCTTTGTACTGTGTCCATGAGTTTCAGCACAGAATTTGATGTACATCTCTCCAAAAGGTGCCCCCTCCTTCACCCTACCTCTCCTACTCTTCTTTCTTTAGATGACTGGAAAGGATTCAATGAACTGTTACTGGAGAACTGATAGCATTTCAATTGCATTACTCTCACCTTCCTTAGACTTGAGGTTTTTTGCTTTATTAACTCAAACTCTGATGATATTAATGATCATGGGGCAGTGACTTCTGATTGCAGTTATCAGGATTCTCCCATAGCTTTTTGCAACAGCTCCAAGCCTGTGTCCTAAATCTAATTATTTAGATAAATGTCATTTTTAGAAATTTTCACTTTTTGTGGTTTTTGCCTTTACACCACAAAGAACCTTTGGATTGCTTTAGGATGAAAACATGAATAGGAGCAGGTGTGTTTTTTTACATTTGCAACCAAACATTTTTTCTTAAAGGATAATGCACACCATTTTAATCATTCAGGAATTCATTGACCACATAAGCATGGGAAGTTATGATTTTACTCCATTCTTTTCCAAAACATCATTGTTTCTTTCCCCAATAAATCCTGGTGTGACTGTCTCTTACAAATAGAGTAATAATAACAATAAGAAGAAGAAGAAGAAGAAAAGAAAAGAAGAATGGTAATTGTAAAGCGCTTACTATGTGCCAGACACTATACTAAGTGGTGGGCTTGATAGAAGCAAATAGGATTGCACACAGTCTCTTGTCCTATGTGGGGCTCACAGTCTCCATCCGTATTTTACACATGAGGTAACTGAGGCACAGAGAAGTGAAGTTACTTGCCCAAGGTCATCGTCATTACATTCTGACTCCCAGGCTTGTGCTTTATGGACTACACCTTGCTACTTCTACATTTCCATCTTCAAAAAATTTTAAATCCATTCGAGAGAGATTCATAAATAGTGCATTTTGTCAAGGTATATTTTTTAGGGTAAGATAGACCTTTGTTCAGCTTGGGCAGATATAGATTTTCCTTATACTATGAGCTCCATGAGGAAAAAGGGACAATGCTCAATCAGATTATTTTATACTTACACAAGAGTTTAATACAATGCTTGCTTTATTATTATCATTATTATTATTATGGGGTCCCCAAACAAGCTTTATGTTTACTCAAGAGCCTATCCAATTAATAAATGCTGCCTCAACTTGGAGAAAATATTTTAAATTTTCCTAGGTGAAGCAGAGATGGGAACAAGGCAGGAAACTGGAAGAGGGCAAATGCCATCAAGAAGGCATTTCAGGTAGTATAGCCAGACTAATTTGTTTCGTGGCAGTCAATCTTTGTTAATGAAGACAAAAAAAGAGGGTAATTTCCATAAAGAAATAAGTTTAAAAAATGTGCTGTTTCCAAAGAGACTAATTGCCTTCATGAAAAAATGAAAAGGCACAGTAAGCATAAAAACCCTGAACCCACAGAAAACTAAAGAGATGAATAAGTTTATTTTAGAATTTTCTCTACTGCATGCAAAGCTACCAGAAATAGAATGTGGAAAGAATGAAATGGAATGAGGAATTACTAACAGTAATTTTTGTTGTATTTTCTCATTCAAATAATTTGTGAAATTTTTATAATTACAAATTGGAAGCAGTAAAATTATAATAAAGCCACTCAAAAATAGCCAAATTTTGAAACCCTGAAAAATTCATATACTTTTCTAATGAAAAATATTCTCAAATTTTCTGGAGTTCAGGGACTACATGTGAGAAAAATGTGTAATATGAAAGTCATCCAAGGAATGGTGATGGTAGGTAGTTTTCATAGGCTGAGGTTGGTGGTGTGACATGTCCATCTATAAATTTGTTCAGCTTTTGTGGCTGTGCTCCCAAAGCCCTCACATTACAAAATGAGACAAATTTTATATTCATAGGTTCCATATACATTGTGTATAGTGCATATCTTTGCATCTACAACTGTAGATGCAAATTCTCTCCTGGCCCAAATGTCTATTAGTAATCATAGTACTAGTCTCTGAAACAAAGACTAGGGAAACAAATCAGTGGTAGAAAACTAATTATCCATTTTTTATTGTTTTTGGGACATCATAAAGGAGAAGGTTAAAATCCTTGTAAATGTGTCATAATGGTAATATAATTCTAACATAATAGCAATATCTGTCAATGAGCTTTAGCTGATTGAAATTGATGGAAGGACTCTAAGGTAGAAAAGAGTGGAATGTTTCTGTTGTGTTTTTTTTCCCGATCAATTAATATGATGGAAAGTAGAAACAGGGCTAGGCAAATCAACAGCAAAATAAGTAACAGCCTTCATGAATATACAATGTGGAGGGACTATTGATCAGGTATCAGTATTTTAACATGCTCCTGCTCATTATAGATAAAATTACGGTCAGCAGCTTCACCAACTAGCACCTTCTGATTAAGTATGCAATTGCCATACTAGTTAAACAGTAGCTTTTTTTCATGATATTTCTTAAGTGCTTACCAGGTGCCTGTGGGTAGCCATTATCCTCACAAAACAGGAGTGAAATTCTGGCACCACAGAAGATATCAGGGTGTAGACTACACAGATGGCACCAGCCTGGAACCTAATGACCTTGTTCAGGTTATGAGATAGTTGAAAGAGTAGCAGAATAGGCAGGAAGTTATCTTCCTCTAGTTCTTCCTGTCACCGTTTCTCTCTTTCTGTGCCCTCTAAGCATCAAACCTTTCCATGCTCCCAAGAACTGTACAGAGAAATGCACACCAATGTGTATAAGGTCTGAGAATCCCACTTTTTTTGAAATGTATGATATATTTACCTGAATAATTGGCCCACTTTTTTGCAACCCCAAAACAGGGTTGCAAAAAACAGGATAGGAATTATTTTATGGGGTACTATAAGAAGGCTAACAAAAAATGGGAAGAAGGATAGAAAAGGGCAAAAAGAGGAAAAATTGGGTGAGGTAAAAAGAAGAGAAGGAAGAGGAAAGTAAGAAGGTACTTGGTACAGCATCATTTCAATTGCAATTTCCCAAGTGCTGCATACAGTAATCACTCAAGGGATTACCAATTCCACCCACCCCTTTTCCTTTTCTTATTCTGTATTTGACATGTTTCAGTGAAGAAACTCCCCCTTCCAGTGTGAACCTGTATGTGCAGCAACACTATATTCTGATCCTTCTCTTCTTTATCTGCTCTCACTGATTAAAAACTATTTTTTATTTCCTCCTAAAATATCCCAGGGTGATGGGGTGGGAGTTATATGGTGGAGGCAATCATGCAATTAAATAAGGTATATGAGACGAACACTTCCACAGAAATTTAGATAAACTCATCATGACAGAACCAGCATAATATAAATTATAATGGGCAATTTGAATGTTATACGTCAACACAAGGAAGAGAGTTGAAGGGTTATACTGGATTGGCAAATTCAACAACTCTCCGCTTCTCTAGGCTTGCATCTCCTCCTGCCTTCAGGACATCTCCACCTGGATGTCCTCATGACACCTAAAACTCAACATGTCTAAGACTGAGCTCCTTATCTTCCCTCCCAAACCCTGTCCTCTCCCTGACTTTTCCGTCCTGTGGATGGCACTACCATCCTTCCTATCTCACAAGCCCACTACCTTGGTGTCATCCTTGACTCCACTCTCTCATTCATCCCACATATCCAATCCATCACCAAAACCTGCCTGTCTCACATTCACAACATTCCCAAGATACGCATTCCCAAGATACGCCCTTTCCTCTCCATCCAAACCACTACTTTGTTATCACTCATCATATCCCGACTGGATTACTGCATCAACCTTCTTTCTGTTCTCCCAATCTCCTATCTCTCCCCACTTTTTCTATACTTCACACTACTGCCCAGATTATCTTTCTACAGAAACGCTTTGGGCATGTCACCACCCTGCTCAAATATCTCCAGTGGTTGCCTATCAACCTCCATATCAAGCAAAAACTCCTCACTATTGGCTTCAAAGCTCTCCATCACCTTGCCCCTTCCTGCCTCACCTCCCATCTCTCCTTCTACAGCCCAGCCTGCACACCCAACTCATCTGCCGCTAACCTCCTCACTGTGCCTCATTCATTCATTCATTCATTCATTCATTCATTCATTCATTCATATATTCATTCATTCAATTGTATTTATTGAGCACTTACTGTGTGCAGCACACTGTACTAAGCACTTGGAATGTACAATGTGGCAACAGATAGAGACAATCCCTGCCCAATAATGGGCTGACAGTCTAAACGGGAGAGACAGCAAAACAAAACAAAACAAAACAAGTAGTCTGGCATCAGTATCAAGATAAATAGAATCATAGATATATACATATCATTAACAAAATAGAGTAATAAAAAATATATACAAATATGCACAGTGCTGTGGGGAGGGGAAGGGGAAGAACAGAGGGTGGGAGAAGGGGGAATGGGGAGGGGAGGAGGAGCAGAGGGAAAGGGGGGCCCAGTCTGGGAAGGCCTCCTGGAGGAGGTGAGCTCTCAGTAGGGCTTTGAAGAGGGGAAGAGAGTTAGTTTGGCGGAGGTGAGGAGGGAGGTCTTTCCAGGACAATGATAGGACATGGGCCAGGGGTCAATGGCGGGACAGGTGCAAACGAGGGACCGTGAGGAGGTGAGCAGCAGAGGAGTGGAGTGTACCGGTTGGGAAGTAGAAAGAGAGAAGGGAGGTGAGGTAGGAGGGGGCCAGGAATGGTGAGTTTTGAAGCCAAGAGTGAGGAGTTTTTGTTTCATGTGAAGGTTGATTTGATAGGTAACCACCAGAGATATTTGAGGAGGGGAGTGACATGCCCAGAGCATTTCTAAAGAAAGATGATCCAGGCAGCAGAACGAAGAGTAGACTAGAGTGGGGAGGGACAGGAGATAGGGAGATCTGAGAGGAGTATGAAACAATAATCCAGTCAGGATATTACCATCTTGTACCAGCAAGGTAGCAGTTTGGATGGATAGGAAAGGGCAGATCATGGCGATATTGTGAAGGTGAGATTGGCAGATTGTGAAGGGTGGTGATGTGAGGGGTGAATGAGAGAGTAGAGTCAGGATGACACCAACGTTGCAGGTCGGTGAGACGGGAAGGATAGTAGTGCCATCCACAGTGACAGAAAAGTCAGGGAGAGGACAGAGTTTGGGAGGAAAGATAACGAGCTCAGTCTTAGACTCCTTAAATTTTAGGTGACTGGCAGACAGGTGGAGATGTCCTGAATGCAGGAGGAGATACGAGCTTGGAGAGAGGGGGAGAAAACTGGGGGAAGGTGGGGAGATGTAGATTTGGGTGTCATCTGCGTAGAGATGATAGTTGATGCCGTGGGAGCGAATGAGTTCGCCAAGGGAGTGAGTACAGATGGAGAACAGAAGAGGGCCAAGAACTGATCCTTGAGGAACCCCTACAGTTAGTGGATGGGAGGGGGAGGAGGAGCCCACAAAGGAAACTGAGAATGAACAGCCAGAAAGATAAGAGGAGAACCAGGAGAGGAGGGAGTCCATGAAGCGAAGGTTAGATAAAGTGTGGAGGAAAAGGGGATGGTCGACAGTGTCAAAGGCAGCTGAGAGGTCAAGGATTAGGATAGAGTAGGAGCCATTGGATTTGGCATGAAGGAGGTCATTGGTGTACTTTGAGAGAGCAGTTTTGGTGGAGTGGAGGGGAGGGAAGCCAGATTGGAGGGGGTCTAGGAGAGAGTTGGAGTTAAGGAATTCAAGGCAGCGAGTGTAGATGACACATTCTAGGAGTTGGGAAAGGAAGGCCAGGAGGGAGATAGGATGATAACTGGAAGGGGAAGTTGGGTCAAGAAAGGGTTTTTTTTTAGGATGGGGGAGGCATGGCCATGTTTGAAGGCAGAGGGGAAGAAGCTGTAGGAGAGTGAATAGTTAAAGATGGAAATTAAGGAGGGGAGGAGGGAAGGGATAATAGTTATTGTAAGGTGAGTAGAAATGGGGTCCAAAGCACAGGTGAAGGGGGTGGCACTAGCGAGGAGGGAGGAGATCTCCTCTGAGGATACTGATTCCTTCATTTATTCAATAGTATTTATTGAGCACTTACTATGTGCAGAGCACTGTACTAAGCGCTTGGAATGTACAATTCGGATACTGATGGGAAAGAAGGGAAAGTAGGGGAGAGGGTTGAGAGCGGGGGGATGGAGAAGGGGGAGGGGTGACTTTGGGTATCTCAGACCTGATGGTGTTAATTTTCGTAATGAAGTAATAATAATGTTGGTATTTGTTAAGCGCTTACTATGTGCAGAGCACTGTTCTAAGCGCTGGGGTAAACACAGGGGAATCAGGTTGTCCCACGTGGGGCTCACAGTCTTAATCCCCATTTTACAGATGAGGGAACTGAGGCACAGAGAAGTTAAGTGACTTGCCCACAGTCACACAGCTGACAAGTGGCAGAGCTGGGATTCGAACTCATGAGCCCTGACTCCAAAGCCCGTGCTCTTTCCACTGCGCCACGCTGCTTCTCTAGGTGGCCAGATCATTGAGGGTGAGGGATGGAGGAGGGGGAGGAACAGGGGGCCTGTCCCAAGATGACCCTGGGGTACTGACCATCTCAAGGTCAAATGCTATCTTGTGACCTCCTGAGCCAGCAGGCGGAACTCGGAAGTGACGGTGGGACATCACCCCCACAACCGAAACTGCCAGATTAACAGCCCAAGCCAGGAATACAGAAGGTGCCCTTTGCCCCCATGCCAATCAAATTTTAGGAATGGAGGAGGCGGGAGGGCAGAGATTGGATAAACTGAGGCCACAAGCTGGAATGGCCTAAGGGCACAGGTGATAAATACCTGCCGCCTCTAACCTTCTGTGCAGAGGAACTGGACTTGCAGCAGCCGGCTGCAGGTCGCCTCTGTCCAGAGCGTGAGAAGGCCTCTCTGCCTACACCGAGTGAGGAGCCGTGGGATGGGTGATTGTCCAGTCCTGCTGAGCCCTCGTGGGGTTGGAAGCCAGACGCTTCACCATGGGTATGTAACGTTTAAATGGATTTGATGTGGGTGCCTCCCCAGGGGGAGGTGAACATGGTGGGAGCTAGCCGCCTCACCAAGTGCGAATAGCACATAAGTAGATTTGATGTCAAACTGGGTGCCTCCCGAGTGGGATGTGAATATGGTGGGAGGCTAGCTGCCTCACCAAGTATGAGTAGCACATAAGTGGATTTGATGCCTAAGTGGGTGCCTCCCGAGTGAGATGTGAACAGGGTGGGAGCTAGCCGCCTCACCAAGTGTGAGTAACACATAACTGGGTAACTGGGTAACTGGGTAACATAACTGGGCAAATACTAAAATAAATTACAGGAAGTCTTAAGTAATAAGAGTAAAAATATATGTACACGTTAGGAGACTGGGTATTGGGGAGAAGGTAGTGATTACCAAAGTGCTTAGGTGATGAGGCAGTCCTGCCAATGGCAGTAGGAAGAGAAATGGGTAAGATGAGAGATTAAAAATTCTGCTTTCCTTTGGCAGATAAAGATTTTGATTATGAGGATCCATATTTAAAAAAAAATTGGCTGCATAATTTAATTTGAGGATCGGTCCCTGTGGTCACTCCCTCTGGACTCCCTCTTCTTAGTATGGTAAATACCCGAGCTCCCTTCTGTCTTCCAACATCCTTTGTGAGAAACCATAGTAGAAATTGTTTCAGCAGCTAGCATAGTGACAATTGTTAAATAATAATAATAATGGTATTTATTGTGTTTACTGTGTGCCAAACACTGTTCTAAGCATTGAGGTAGATACAAGGTAATCAGGTTGTCCCACATGGGGTTCACAGTCTTAATCTCCATTTTACAAATGAAGGAACTGAGGCACAGAGAAATGAAGTGACGTCCAGTATCACACAGCAGATAAGTGGCAGAAATGGAATTAGAACCCACATCCTATGACTCCCAAGCCTGTGCTTTTTCCACTAAGCCATGCTGCTTCATTCATGCTGATTATTTTAGAGATATAGGATATAGTTCACCTTATTCTATGACTATTCATACATAAATATTACCTTTGCTATGTATAACCTCATACATAAGTACACACTGGTTCTTCTATTTTTTTCTGCCAGACTTCAGTAGGAATATCTCCCTGGGAACTCAGGGAAATCTAGTAAATCTGTTATACTCAATTTGCAGGACTTTGTTAACTTGGAAAAAATAATGATGGTATTTGTTAAGTTCCTTTATTCATTCAATTGTATTTATTGAGTGCTTACTGTGTGCAGAGCACTGTACTAAACTCTTGGAATGTACAATTTGGCAACAGATGAAGTGTTTAATATGTGCCAAGTACTGTTCTAAGTGCTGGGGTGGATAATCAAGTTGTCCCACGTGGGGTTCACACTTTTAACCTCCATTTTACAGATGAGGTAACTGAGGCACAGAGAAGTTAAGTGACTTGCCAAGGTCACACAGCAGACAAGTGGCAGAGCCGGGATGAGAACCCACATCCTCTGACTCCCAATCTCCGGCTCCTTCTACTCAGCCACGCTGCTTCCCCCTTTTCTTCAGCTCCCTCTCCCCTTCCCATCTCCCCAACTCACTTCCTTTGCTCTACCCCCCTCCCTGCCCCACAGCACTTGTGAAAATATTTGCACATATTTATTACTCTTATTAATGATGTGTATATATCTATAATTCTATTTTTCTATTTTGATGCTATTGATGCCTGTCTACTTGTTTTGTTTTGTTGTCTGTCTCCCCCTTCTAGACTGTGAGCCCGTTGTTGGGTAGGGATTGTCTCTATCTGTTGCGGAATTGTACTTTCTAAGTGCTTAGTACAGTGCTGTGCACACAGTAAGCACTCAGTAAATACAATTGAATGAATGAATGAATGAATGAATGAATGAAAAAATAATCACTGGCAACAAGACAGCAGTCACCACTTCAGTTGATAGATATCTAAAAAGATTTCTAGACCCAATGCATCATGGCACCTAGGTAGGAAGTATGGGCCAGAAATATTTTCCCTCAGACATCATTATTACAGTTAAAAATTCTTACTTCCTCCCCCACTTCCATCCTTCTCAAAATGTTTGGCCATTCAAGACCTACACTGATCCTTCTCTCCCATGCAAGATTTCTCCCCTCTGACACCAGGGCCCAATTAGCTCCTTAAGACAGGTGTCTCAGTAGTGAATATTACACTAATGGCAACTACAGTAGAACAAGGATTTGATGAAAAGTAGAAATGAGCAACAAACAGAAAAAATAAGTACACCATTCCTATACCTAACGGACCACAAAACCCATAGGTGCAAAACATAATGACCACATTGCTATCAGCTTCAGAACACTCTCCATGGTGATGAAAGTTTTAAAAAAAATTGCAAAACACTTTCCCAAAGAGACAGCAAGCAGTCTACATAATGTGATAGTCATAAAGTTCGGCCCCAACAGATTTATTCTAACATGCAAATTAACACCATTGAAAAGCAATATAAAGTAATCAGGTCTCAGCAATGTAACCATCAGCTGGGACACAGTAGCTGCCTATGTATACAGTAGAAGGTTTGTATTGGTAATAGCCACCACATGAGTAATTAAGCCCTTGAAACAAGTCAACCATTTAAGCTGCCCTAAAAGTGAAGAGTGAAAACAAAAGCTGAAACAAAGCACAGTAATAAAAAGCCATTAGGCTTGATAACATCAGTCCACACAGAAGCATATGTTCCCCAAAATGTTAGCAGATTGTAAGTCTCACCTGGGTCTTCAGAAGTTACTCTATTATAGTTCTAGACATTTGAAGCTTTAAGACTCAGAATGTGTATCATTTTACTAGAAAAAATAAAACAAAAAATAGTTTGGCATTTAGTAAGAATTTTTTATTAATCCCTACTGGCCTTAAATTCCTGAATATATGAGGCCTGATTAAAAAATTCTAATATTTAAATCTTTGAAGCTCAAATCTGGGAATGTTTTCAAAAGTTTGTAGAGTCCATCTAGCATTCTGTTTTAAGAAAAAAAGCTACATCTTAATCATCCAAGTTCTCTTCAAGAAATATATCAAGGGAAGTCAACTGCAAGATGAACCTGCGTAATGGGTTGCTATATCGAATGCATTTCCTCCTGATGTTAACTGAAACGGAGGGACATTACTCATCATACTCTGTTCAGTAAACATCACTGTCTCGATGACAGTTACTAGCATTACCTTCTCAAGATTATATAATCAAAATATTTTTCACCTTTCCTCATGGATTCTATTTTTTTAACCTTCATCATTTTAGTTCCTTTCTCCATCTCACACAGAAATTGCAGGACCTCAATTTAGACAGTCTTAATCTGGCCAGAGGATTGATTTCTGAATGTGTATTGTACTTCCTCTGCCTAGAACCAGAAAAAGAAAGCACAGGGTGGGTGGGAAGTCTGATGGTATATGTCTCTGAATCCCTCTGAATCCCTCACCCCAAATGAGGCCCAGAGACCAAGTCCTTACAAACTTTTCTCTTTTCCTACTTGAGCAGAATGACCCTAATTAAGTTAAAACTAACATTAGCAATAGCATGAAAGGAGGGTTGGGCTTGAATGCCTCCTATGATCCTTCAAATGATCAATGATTAGGTCTCCCTTAGGAGGAAAAATATCCTCTTATTAAAAGTTATCATAACAATTAGCAGAGGGATAAATTGAATGTAAACTGCTAAAGGATAAGGTGGTTTGAAGTGGGATAAAATTGGTATTTGGGGATTATAAGTGATATATCACTAGAGTTCATATCACCGGAGAAATAAAAATTTGAGAGGAACAATTCTAAATGCCTTGATTGAGCACTGCATAAACTTACTGTTTATCTTTAATCAATTTATCAAATAATGAAATCAAGTTCCAATAATTTATTGTGATATTGTGGCATGATGGTTTCTAAACACCACATTTCCATCTTTGTTTCAAACACATTTTTTAAATTTATACTTTTATATTTCTCTTTCTTTTAAATGTACTATCAATTTCCACAACAAATTGAGGTTGTAAAGAGAGATTTTATTTTCTGATTGAATAATTTTATTTTCTATTTAATTCAAAACTTCATAAACTGAAAATCCTGCAGGACTCTGTTTAAAAATGAAAGCTTTGCTAAAATCTGTGACCTCTATTAGTCAAACAATATTTCTGGCAGGATGTCAGTAGAGCCATCAAGTTTAGGGAAAGGTAAAATGAAATTGGCAAAATTCTTTTCTTTATATGTTTCTCCGTTATGATTTTGCCCATTAATTACATTGGGATATTGCACACCAATTAGTGGAGAATTTTGATGTATTCTGCATTTTCTAAATAAGCTATATGTTAAGTTCAGTTACATGAATTTATAGTCAGAGAGGTAGTTTGGATTCAGAAAGAAAGCATAAGTAAGCACAGAAAATGTAATCTCTTTTCATGTAACAGGTTTCAAGAAAGGGGTTCCCCACTGGGAAGTGAATTTCTCAATCCTACAGTCATGAGAGAGTGCAAAGGGAGCATGGTTTAGCTGGCTAAACATGTCCAACTTAATATGTCCAAAAGAGAACGTCCTATCTTTCCAACCAAACCCCGTCCTCTCCCTGACTTGAGACAGCACCACCATCCTTCCCATCTTACAAGTCCACAACCTTGACTTTATCCTTGACTCCCCTCTCTCATTCAGCCTATGTATTCAATCAGTCACCAAATCCTTTCAGTCCTACCTTCAAAACATCACTAAAATCCTCTCCACTCTTTTGAGTGCTTACTGTGTGTAAAGCACTGTACTAAGAACTTGGGAGAGTACAATATAACAACAAACAGATGCATTCCTGCCCACAACGATCTTATAGTCTAGAAGGGGATACAGTCATTAACATAAATAAGTAAATAAATACATTAACTAACTAAATAAATAAATTGCAGACATATATATATATATACAAATACATATATATGTGCTGTGGGGATGGGAGGGAGGATGAATGAAGGAGCAAGTAAGAGTGGTGCATAAGGGAGGGAGAGACGAAGAGGGGAAGGCTTAGTCAGGGAAGGCTTTTTGGAGATGTGCCTTCAATAAGGTTTTGAAGTAGGGAGAGCAATTATCTGTCTGATAATGAGGAGGGAGGGTGTCCCAGGCCAGAGGTACTATATGGGTGGGAGGTCAGCAGTGAGATAGATGAGACTGAGGTACAGTGAAAAGGTTAGCATTAGAGGAACGAAGTAAGAGGGCTGGGTTGTAGTAGGAGAGTAGTGAGGTTAGGTAGGAGGGGGCAAACTGATTAAGTGCTTTAAAGTCAGTGGTGAGGAGTTTTTGTTTGATGCAGAGGAGGATGGGCACCACTGGAGTTTCTTGAGGAGTGAGGAAACATGGTCTAAACATTTCTGAAGGAAAATGATTCAGGCAGCAGAATGGAGTATGGACTGGAGTGGGGAGAGACAGGAAGCAGGGAGGTCAGCAAGGAGGCTGATACAATAATCCAGGCAGGATAGGATAAGTGCCTGCATTAATGTGGTAGTTTGGGTGGAGAGGAAGGGGCAGATTTTGGAGATGTTGTGAGGGTAGAACTGACAGAATTTAGTGATGGCTTGAATATGTGGGTGGAATGAAAGAGTAGAGTCAAGGATAATGTCAAGGTTATGGGCTTGTGAGACAGGAAGGATGGTGGTATTGTCAACAGTGATGGGAAATTGAGCAGGAGGAGAAGGTTTGGGTGGGAAGTTAAGTTTGAGGAGACAGGAAGACATCCAAGTAGAGTAGTCTTGAAGGTAGGAGGAAGTGCGAGACTACAGAGAGGGAGAAAGATCAGGGCTGGGGATGTAGATTTGGGTGTCATCAGCATAGAGGTGATAGTTGAAGCCATGTGAGAGAATGAGTTTTCCAATGGAGTGGGTGTAGATGGAGAAAAGAAGGGGTCCCAGAACTGAACCTTGAGGGACACCCAAGTTAGAGAATGGGAAACAGAGGAGCAGTCCATGAAAGAGACTGAGAAAGAACAGCCATAGAGATAAGTAAACCAGGAGATGGTGGTGTCAGTGAAGCTGGGGTTGGATAATGTTTTCTGGAGAAAGGAATGGTCAACAGTGTCCAAGGCAGCTGAGAGGTCGAGGATGATTAGGATGGAGTAGAGGCCATTGGACTTGGCAAGGAAGGATATCATTGGTGACCTTGGTAGTTTCTGTGGAGTAAATAGGATGGAAGCCAGATTGGAGGGGGCTAAGGAGAAAATTGGAGGAGAGGAACTTGATGCAGCTCGCTCAAGGGCTTTGGAGAGGAATGATAGGAGGGAGATGGAGCAATAACTGGAAGGAGCTGTGGGGTTAAGGGAAGTTTTTTGGGAGAGTGGAGATATGGGCATGTTAAAAAGCAGTGGGGAAGAAGCCAGTGGAGAGTGAACAGTTGAAGATGGCAGTTAGGGAGGGAAGAAGGGGGTGACAAGTGTTTTAATGAAGTACCAAGAAATGGGGTTGGATACACGGGTGGAGGGGGTGACTTTACAAGAAGGCAGGAAATTTCCTCTGGAGATAGTGCTGGGAAAGATGGAAGAGTTGATGAAGAAGCAGGAGAGGGAAGAGTTAAGCATGCAAGGATAAACTTGAAGTGGACATAATCGGCCCGATATTTAGATTTCCACCAGCAATGCTATTTGGTTCATGCACAGGAATGAAGGAGGCAGACTTTAGAGGAGATTCAGGGCTGTGGATTAGAGGTATGAGAGCAACAAAAGGATAGGGGAGTGAGTGAGTTGAGTTTAGTAGAGAGGGTGGTATTGAGAGTCAATCCAAACTCCATCCAAACTGCTACCATGTTAATACAATCACTCATCCTAACCCTCCTATATCACTACACCAACCTCCTTCCCCCCAAGTGCCAGGCCCCAGTACAATACTTTGCACACAGTAAGACCTTAATAAATATGAATGAATGAATGAATGAATGAATGAATGAATGGCTAGAGATGGGCAAGGAAGGAACTGGGGAGCTCTGAGCTTTTCTCCCTATGTTGATCTTTGTTTAAGCTCTCTTTCTATTTGTTCAGGGAACTGGAAGCTATTTTGCCACAGGAGAAAGTTTAGCTTCAAGTGGTGCCTGTCAGATTATCTGGCTGTAACCACACATAAACCTAGCTGTGGGGTAGCTGGAGTTTTTACTAATCATCTTTCGCTTGAGAGAGTGTCTTGTCACACAGACTTCTGAGCTTGAGAATTGTGTGAGAAGTGGTCTAAGTGGCTAGTCTTAAATTCTCACAATGATTTCTTCCATTTTGAATGCCAATATATCCAGCACCAATGAACATTTCAATTAATCAATCAAGCAATCAATCAATCAATGCTATTTTGAGCAGTTAGTGTGGGCAGAACACTACACTAAACTCTTGCTAGAGAAAAGTAGAGTTGGAAAACCCGATCAAAGAGTTTAAAATCTAATAGATCAAACAGACCCCAAAATAAATTAGGGGTAGTTATGAGTCGGGGAAAGGAATGGAGTCTTAAAATCTATAAATAAGTTCTGGTGGAAATAGGGGGGTGATTAAGAACTTGGTTAATTATCCAAGTCTTTAGTTAATGTGGAAGTGAAGTATTAATTGCTGATGTGACTTAGAATCCACAAACCCTGCCTAAAATTAAGCACAGTCACTGTAGGGAAAACACTCCTTTCTCACTCATTCCTCAAATCTCCCTGCTTTTCCCAAGATAGTTCCCAATCAGTGACTTTCAGGCCAAATTCTTTACTTCAACAGAGCTCTGTGGTGGCAGGGGAGGGGCAGGAACTCAGAAGGGAACAGGAATGGAAAGGGAGGAGACCCCTCTGTTCTGTCTCATCCTGATTCTGCTTAGTCCAAGTGCTCTGCACACAGTAAGCAATAAATAAATACAACTGATTGATTCTGCTCCTCCTGATTACCCTTCTTTTCATTCATTAACTGCAGCCAGGCTATGCAATTTCTCTCCAAGGCAGCTTAGTGAGGAATTGCTCTCCTTTTTGGGACCTGTAAATACTTCTAACTGAACTGACTCCTGAACTGAATGGTGATGAAAGCTGACCAGCTCCTAGGAGTAGGGGCAGAGATGCTGCATAGAGGAATCTGGAGCTGAGTCATCAAAAAACAACCGGAGAGACTTGTTGCTACCTCAAACTGAACTTTGGGATCCTGACTCCTCTAGTCATTGAGGTGCCAGCTGTATCTCAGCTGTACCAGTTCTTTTCCCCTTGTAACATTCATTCGTTGTCCACAACCTGTGAAAGTGGTGGTAGAATATGACTGGGCTGGGAAGAGAGGAGGGGGAATAGGAGAGAGGAGAAGTGTCATACAAGTCCCTAGTGTTCCACAAGAAAAAAATACCATGGTGGTAGGTAGAATAGAAGGGGATGGGAAAGTGAATGAATTCAATCATTCACTTATTCAGTTGTATTTATTGAGTGCTTATTGTAGATGAAGGCATGTTTTAGGTCAGTGAGGGGAAGGAACTGGGAAGTGGTCTAAAGTATAATTTTAAATCATCTATAGGGCTTAGTTGTCACATTGGCTCTGGTTTTTGGTATGGAATTTTGCATTTATGTCCATGAAAACACATTCCACAATATGATGGTTCACAATACATTCATATTTCAAAAAACATATTATGGACATATCCTGGATAAAGACTATACAGAACTACTTTGCAATCACATCTGAGGGAAAACCAACCAACTTATACGTTTTTTGCAGTTCTCCATTAACCTTTCCATAGG
Source organism: Ornithorhynchus anatinus (assembly GCF_004115215.2). NCBI lineage: Eukaryota > Metazoa > Chordata > Mammalia > Monotremata > Ornithorhynchidae > Ornithorhynchus > Ornithorhynchus anatinus. The sequence goes on from NC_041729.1 coordinate 118,118,165, forward strand.
CCTATGGACCTATACCAGTTCTTTCCTCTCCCACTGTAACTCAACCACATATTTCATTCCTCTAACACTAATCTACTCACTATGCCTTGAACTTCCTTCCTTGGTTTTGGCTCTCTATCCTCCTTAGAACACCTTCCCCCTTTATATCGGCTCAAACAGAAACACTCTATCATTGACCTTAAAGCATCCCTCTTATCTTTTACCACTGGTTTCTTTCTACAACCCAGCACACTCACTTTACTCCTCTAAGTTAATGTTCCTGGATCTACCTCAACACAGGCCCTCACCCACATCTGTCGCTGGCCACGTACTACCTCTCCATTCACTCTCCCTACCTTTAAATCCTTATTAAAAATTGCATATCCTTAAAGAGACTTTCCCTGATTATCCTCTTATTTCTACTTCTCCCTCTTTTTTCTGCAGCACTCTTGCACTGGGATTTGTGTACCTTAGTTACCTCAAACTCAACCCCACAGCACTTATGTACAAATTCATAATGCATTTAAATGTTTCGCTTCCCTTCTAGACTTTATAGAAGTCTTTATAGACTTTTTCCTTGTGGGAAAGGATCCTGTCCACCAAATGTTACATTGTACTCTTTCAATACAGACTCTGAACACAGTAAGTGCTCAAAATATGATTGATTGATTTGATTTAGTCATGTAAATTCTCTTTACCTCACTTACCTCATCTATAAAATGGAGATTAAGACTATGAGCCCCATGTGGAAAATGGACTGTATCCATCCTGATTAGCTTGTACCTACTCCATTTCTTAGTACAGGGCCTGACACATAGTAAGCCCTAAACACCATTTTTTTAAAAGTTACCACCATGCTTCATATCACCAAAGCCCTACTAAAATACTATTGCCTCCAAAAACCCTTCCTTGGCTATTCTTTCAGATCCTCACCCTATTTTTCTTGTTTACTGCATCACGTCTATTTTTGAGACTGTACTGCCTAATCACATAGGTACTCACCCCATCGGGAACTCACCCGACTGTGCGGAATTTATGTACATATCCTTTTATTCCGCTGATTCCCCTATTCATTATTTATTTCATAATCTGTTTCCCCACTAGATTGTCAGATATCTGAGGTCAGAGATGGTGTCTGCCAACTTTATTGTACTCTGTAGTGCTTAATGCAGTGCTCTGTACATAGTAAGCGATCAGTGAAATGCCATTGATAGATCTCTGTCTTTCACACTCATTTTCATTGTGTGAATGTACTCTTTGGTAATTAATAATATTTATTGAGCACTTACTGTGTACAAAATACTGTACTAAGCACTTGAGGGAGTACAGTGAATGGACTTGGTAGACACAGTCCCTGCTCACAGTGAATTTACAGTCTAGAGGGGGAGACAGACATTATTATAAATAGAGGATGGATCTGTACATAAGCACTGTGGATCTGAGGAAGGGGTGAATAAGGGGAGCAAATCCAAGTGCAAGAGTGACACAGAAGGCAGTGGGAGAAGAGGAAATGGGACTTAGGAAAGGCATCTTAGAGAAGATGTGTCTTCAATAAGACTTTGAAGGTGGGGAGAGTGATTTTCAGATATTAAGAGGAAGAGTGTTCCAGGCCAAAGACAGGTTGTGGGCAAGAGGTCAGCAGTAAGATACACTCTAGACTGTGAGCCTGTTGTGGGCAGGGATTATCTCTCTTTATTTGCTGAATTGTACTTTGCAAACGCTTACTACAGTGCTCTGCATACAATAAGAGTTCAATAAATACGTTTGAATGGAAGAATGAATGAGATCAAAGTACAGTGAGTAGGTTGTTGGCATTTAATAAATAGATGAATCTCAATAGATGAAACCTTTCAATTCTTATATGTTCATTTTCTGGAATGGCATAAAATTTCTTTCTGTTTTTTTATAAAACAGAAATCAAAATTGTATTTATGATACAAGATAAGTGGAGCAATATTAAGTCAAATGTAATTTGCAAACTAAAAAAGTGTATGTAAGAATATTTGTGTTCTACCTTGAACATTACTATTTAAATTTTTAGTAAACTTTTTAGTAATGATTTTTATCGAGTGCCCATTGAATGTAATGTATTCACTAAGCACTTGGGAAAATACAACAGAAGCAAAGGCGCAGTCCCAGCTCACAACCTAATGGCTGAGACAGATGTATAAAATATTTACAAATGTTGCAACAGTTGAGAGAAGCAATAGGAATGAGTAAAATGAACATGCCAAGATAAATTAAATCAGAAAAAATATTGAATATATAATTAAAAAGACATATATATATATTAATAATGGGACAAAAATACATAAATACACACACACACATATATATATAAATACAAAGCATGTAAATGTGTGCTAGGAGTGGCCATTAGGGCGATGACTTTGAGTTGTTTGGAATCAATCTGGAATGGTTTGCTGGAGTAACCAAGATTTTAGTAGAGCTTTTTGAAATTAAATTGACATGGTTGCTAAAGTAATTTTCCCACTTCATTGAGAAAATAAAATATCTCAATTGAAGAGGAAAAGTGAGAAAAATCTGCTTCACAAAGCTTCAGTTGATGAGTGCCTAGTGGATGATGGCACACCAGCATTTTGTCAAGATGTATAGGTCAAGCATGAGGCTAAACTGTCAGATATATTCTCTATAAAAGTGACACTTAAAATTCTGCCACTGATGATGTGAGTGATGGGCATGAGAACATAATTCATCCTTTTGCAAAAATTATGACTACCAGAGCAAGTTGTATCGTCCACAATCATTCATTCATTCATTCAATAGTATTTATTGAGCGCTTACTATGCGCAGAGCACTGTACTAAGTGCTTGGAATGTACAATTCGGCAACAGATAGAGGGAATCCCTGCCCAAAGACAGGCTCACAGTCTGACTTGGAGAGACAGACAGCAGAGCAAAACTGAACAAAACAAAACAAGACAACATTATCACAATAAGTAGAATCAAGGGGATGTGCACCTTATTAACAAAATAAATAGGGTAATATATTCATTCAATAGTATTTATTGAGCGCTTACTATGTGCAGAGCACTGTACTAAGCGCTTGGAATGTACAAATCGGTAACAGATAGAGACAGTCCCTGCCCTTTGATGGGTTTACAGTCTAATCGGGCTGTATTTGTAATATATACAAACGAGCGCAGTGCTGACGGGAAGGGAAGGGGGAAGGGGGAGGAGCAGAGGGTGGAGGAGGAGCAGAGGGAAAAGGGGGGGGTTTAGTCTGGGAAGGCCTCTTGGAGGAGGTGAGCTCCCAGGAGGGCTTTGAAGAGGGGAAGAGAGTTAGTTTGGCGGAACTGAGTAGGGAGGGCATTCCAGGACAGCGATAGGACGTGGGCCGGGGGTCGACGGTGGGATAGGCGTGAACGGGGGACAGTGAGGAGATGAGCGGCAGAAGAGTGGAGTGTATGGGATGGGCAGTAGAAAGAGAGAAGGGAGGTGAGGTAGGATGATGGAGAGCCTTGAAACCAAGAGTGAGGAGTTTTTGTTTCATTCGAAGGTTGATAGGCAACCACTGGAGGTTTGTGAGGAGGGGAGTGACATGCCCAGAGTGTATCTGTAGGAAGATGATCTGGGCAGCAGAATAAAGAATAGACTGGAGTGGGGAGAGAGGAGGAAGGGAAATCAGAGAGAAGGCTGACACAATAATCCAGTTGGCATATGATGAGCTTGAATCCACAGGATTCATTTCATTTAATAACAAAGAGTTTCCTTTGATTATTTGAACATAGACAATTGGAAAAATGATGATATATAACCAGGAGGAATATAAAAGGTAGAATCTTCATTTAATAACTCACCTGAAAAAGCTACTAGATTTGAGAGAAATTCCATAATCCATGAAGCAACTATAATTAGGGTTAAATTACCATAATTGGCTCAAGTGTAAGGTTTCCAGGTGATGTTCCTGGAAAGATTGTAACCCTTACCCAAAGCAGAAACAGAAAACCACCATTCTCCAGAGTTTCCTTCAGTGACTCTAATCAGTCAATCAGTGGCTTTGATTGATCATTTACTATAGTCAGAGCAATGTATTAAGTGCTCAGGAAAGTACAATACAACAGAGCCACAAACTCTTTCTAGAATTTCTAATAAAGGAAAAATCCATGGATCATTGGCTGAAAAATTGAATCCTAACTAAACAGAACCATTTTTATTAAAAATACTACATGAGCAACTTTAATACCCTTAACCATGATCCATCAGGTAGTCTTACACAGCAAAAATGAGCATATATCTATGGTTCCGAAAACCATCTTAGACAGGCTGAAAGATGAAAATGAATGTTGACATAGATTCTAGCACCAAAGAGATGCCTCAAGGGATCAAAGCAACCATAACTCCTTAGCCAAGCCAAATAAATTGTTCCTGACCTTGGCTTCTAATTATGCAGCTATTTTTCAGTTACAGTAGTTCTCTTTCTCATGTTTTCATTACCTGTAAAGTTATGAACATCTGTATTTGGAAATTTTCCCCTCATCCACTATTTGCTATAGGATATATGAATCACAAAACATACATATAAGAGGTCATTCAAGAGTACAGTATATTTAACAATAGTAGTGACAGTGTTTATTGGGTGCTTATTGTTTACACAGAAGTGTTTTAAACAGTGGGAAAGGTGGGAATTAAACAAAGATAGGAATCATGCATGGTCCTTGGTCTTAATAATAATAATAATAATAATGTTGGTATTTGTTAAGCGCTTACTATATGCAGAGCACTGTTCTAAGCGCTGGGGTAGACATAGGGGAATCAGGTTGTCCCACGTGGGGCTCACAGTCTTAATCCCCATTTTTCAGATGAGGTAACTGAGGCACAGAGAAGTTAAGTGACTCGCCCACAGTCACACAGCTGGCAAGTGGCAGAGCTGGGATTCGAACTCATGACCTCTGACTCCAAAGCCTGTGCTCTTTCCACTGAGCCACGCTGCTTCTCAAGAGGTCTTCAAGAGGCTCAGAATCTAAGAATGTTAGTAGGGGAGATAGAGTTATTTTTTTTAATAAGGCACCTCCAATTCTGTGTTAAAGCAAATTTCATTGGACAAATCTAAATAAAAATGTTTAAAAGTAATTGCAATATCAAGTCATTCCAATATTTTCTTGTACTAGCTTTAATGTGGATACCTGTTGGTAACCACAGTAAAAAAGTGGTCTATCATCTTTGAGAGTGCCATGTTGAAAGACAGGAAATAGCCAAGGCAAAAGGAAGAATTTCAAGAGGAAAGAGGAAACAAAGTAAACAAAATTAGATAAGAATGTCATTAATGATCTGGCCTTTATACTCCATGTGACATCATGGGGAAAAACAGAAAGTGCTATAAAAGCATATCTTTCTATTTGCCCACTCTAAACACCATTTTAATGCTTGACACTAAAATATTAATGCTTGGAACAGTCAGAGAATATTGCAGAAATGCTATTTGAAAAGTATTAACCAGAACACTTTTTGAATTGAAAAGAGAAAGGAAATGAACCTGTATAATTGAAATAATTGCACTTTCTCAAGCCCATATTCAGACTCATATGGACTTTAGGAGTTAAAATCTAACTTCTAAAAGTACAATTCAAAATCTAGAATCTCATTCTCCAAACTTCTTTAAATGCTCTTTCTCCTTTTGTCCTTGAAACACTCTTTCAATAAGTAGCTAATCATTAACTCTATTGGTATTCATTGTAATCATTATAATGTGAACATTATATGTAATTCTATATGAATTCCCTTGCAATTTAGCTTAATTAGCATTCTCAAAATGATTAACATAGAAATGTTCTGGCATACACCAGTTCAGCTGCCTTCCCATCAATTCTGTGATTCACGTGCATATCACAAAATGGAGGTGAAAGCTGCCAAAAAAGATATATTCCTGGCATTTGCAGCTTGTACTTAACCCGATCTCATTAGAGTGCTAAAACTATATAATCTTGTAGTATTCCTCAAACACTGAAATGAAGCCCCTGTTTTATCTTGATACATTTAATTGTGTAAACTTTACTCTCTCTCAATACGTATAATTATCAAGAGCTTTACAAATGCTGGAGGGTGACTGCAGTGACCTCCTTTCAGACACTCTTTTTTTCCCTATCCAATCCTATCCAATCATTTTATTTTTGAAAGTATAATTTATGAGTTCACTACAGAAGTTAATATTCCAAATTACTGCTGTTGGAAATGTAGAAGCCCAGTATGACACAATAAAAGTTGAAAAGCTAGCACTATAATAAAATAATAGTAACATAAAACAGAATATTTTCAATTACATTAAGAAACTAGCCCTTCCATGTCATTCTTTCTCAACTTGATGTGAGGATAAACTACAAAACGATGGTTTAAGATTACACCAAATTTAAAAAATGAGATAGTTTTTATTTATCATTTTCACCAAAGATATGCTTATGATTTAAAAGGCAATAAATGATATATTTTACTTTAATCATTATCACATAACTAGATTATTTCTTTAAATCCAGGATAATGGTCCATGTTTGGTACTTCTCATTTACAAAGTCATCATGATTATAACATTTTTCCTTTTCTGACCTATATATATGTAAGAAAATATAATAATTTTTACTCTAATATCAAAACAGCAAAGATATGGGGAGAAACCTATAAAAACTAAGTTGTTGAAATTGAAGTTGCTTAATGCAAATTTAAAACTATTGAACCCAATACCAAAATATTGGGCCTTTCAAAATGTTCTCTCCCCAGCAAAAATATTTCATACCATTCTTATCAAGACACAAGCTTTGAGTCAGTAGCTCTTATAGACATATGGAAATAAAAAGCCAGTGTACTTCTAAAGAACTCCTTTATGGAAAATAAGGAGACAATCACATATACATTGTTAAGAATGTTGAAATGTAATTCTAATTTTTTTTAATCCTTTTAATTCCCTTTCAGTGGTTCACATGAAATGGATGAGACCAAAAAAAAACTGTTCTTTTTTTTAATCAAACTCTCCAGCATTTAATCATTCAAATTTAAAGAAACATTTCAAAGACGCCTTATCCGATTCAATCCTCATTTTCCCTATACCCTCTCCTTAAAATTAAGGTGACACATCAAATTATAGAGTAATCTGAATTACTGTATAATAGTAATAATAATAATTATGGTATTTATTAAATGTTTAATATGTGCTGAGCACTGTTCTAAGAGCTGGGATAGATAAAAGGTAATCAGGTTGACCCATGTGGGCCTCACAGTCTTAATCCCCATTTTACAAATGAGGTAACTGAGGCACAGAGAAGTGAAGTGGCTTGCCTAAGGTCACACAGCAGACAAGTGGAGGATCCAGGATTAGAACTCTGTCCTCTGACTCCCAAGCCTGTGCTCTTTCCACTAAGCCACACTGCTTCTCCAGCCACACGATCAAATAAGAATGATTCATCCAGCGAATGGCATGATGTAAATTAAAACCATTGGGTAGTGGTTTAAAGACCAACTCATGTTGGGTCAGGTTTTAGGATCACTGGAATCCTGAGACCCATCTGGAGATCCAGGAATCTGAGAATTGATCTAAGGTTCTGGGGTGTCACTGGGTGGAACCAGCTGCTGGATAACTTGTGAGGCCACATATCAGAGGGTAGGAAATGGAATCATGGACTTAAGGGTTATGGGTAAAGGAAGCAGATTTATTAAGATTATAATACAAGTAATTGTGGGATGTAATCGATGGAGGGCAAAGCTATTTCTTCAAAATCACCTGGGTGATTCATACCACCCCCAAAATGGGCTACCTTTCAAAATCACTCAAGGTTACCTTCAAACCACCCCAAAACAGGCTACCTTTCAAAATCACTCCAAGAGGTTAAGTTCCTAGATTACTCATTCCTCCTAGCTCCAGCACGGAGGCCTTATTGGTCTCTTGGCAGCATGGTGTATTACGTAATGCATGGACCTGGGAATCAGAAGGTTGTGGGTTCTAATTCCTTTCCACCACTTGTCTAGTGTGTGACCTTGGGCAAGTCACTTCACTTTTCTTGGCCTCAGTCCCTTCATCTGTAAAATGGGGATTGAGACTGTGAGCCCCACGTGGGACTGGGACTATGTCCAACCTTATTTGCTTGTATCTACCCCAGCACTTAGTACAGTGCCTGGAACACAATAAGCACTTAACAAATACCATTATTATTATTATTATTATTACTAGTGCCACACAGGGTCTGACAGAGTGGGCATCCCTGGCTCTGGATAAAGGTGATTCGCTACATCGGTTTGACAGAGTTCCAACTTACTACAGAGTTTGTGGAGATCCCTCCCCAGCTATATCTTGCTATTTCTCAATCCCCTTCTCTTCTTGGTCATATTTGGGATGAAAAAATACTGTGGGACAAGACCCATTGCAATTTTCTCATTCTGAGTGCAGTTGTTCGGCCTTACTGCTCACTCAGCCCCTCCTGCGTCAGTAGCACTGGGAACTATGGAAAGTGTTAATGCTTCCTTTTGCTCCCTGCCAGCCCCTCTGGTGCTAATGAGCTAAGCTCATTAGCCTGGTCAGGGTGTCCCGTCACATGGGGAGAGCAGAGCAGCCATTCACTTTGTGTCACAGGGAAATCCAGTATAAATTGCCTGTCTGATAAGCCACTTTTGTCATTATTTGGCTTGCATTCCTCTACTTCCCTCTATATCCTTCCCCTTATCACCCATCCTACATTCCATGTGCCTCCTCTTTCCCAAATGTCCCAATGCCATGATACTCCAAACTTGTCTTGGATGTCCAACTTATATTTTCAACTTGCCCACTAGGACTGCTCTTTGCTCCTTTCCTGCCATACACCTCATTCTGGACCATTCCTCCTATTGGCCAAAGTTACTGGATAATGGAGATGGAATGCACTCCCCTCACATGAGAAAGGAGGGATAGGGGAAAAACAACTATAGGCTTCTTCCCCAACTGATCACTTCTCCTCTGAAGGAGATGAACACTTTTAATAAAAACAAAATATATGAATGGGGTCAAGAAATCTATTGCTCTGCCATCATTTGTATTGGCCTGCAGACTTTTTCAATAGATGTTAATTCATATCTACCAGTATTGAAGACAGAACTGGTATTGAAAACCGAAGTCATCTTCCAATCCAAACCTTATCCTCCACTTGTCTTTCTCATCACTGTAGATAGACAACTATCCTCCCTGTCTTCCAAATCCATAACCATGGCATTATTCTCAACTCATCTGTCTTTCACTCTCTCCCTCTCCCTCTCTCTCTCTCTAATTCATCCCACATAGTCTGTTACCAAATCCTGTCACTTCTTCCTCCCTGATATGCCTAAAATCTGCCCTATCCTCTCCATCCAAGCTGGTAACATGATTATCCAAACACAAATATGTAGTTCATATTTAAATTAAATAAATTATTTATATTAGCATCTGTCTCCCCCTCTAGACTATACATTTGTGGGTGGAGGGTGTGCCTACCAACTCTATTGTATTATACTCTTCCAAGTGCTAGTACACACAATAAACATTCAGTAAATATTATTGATTGATTATTATACCTCACACTTTCTACTGCATTAGCCTCCTCACTAACTTTCCCGTATACTGTCTCTCCCCTTTCCATTCCATTTTACTCTACTCCACAGATCACTTTTCTAAAAAAATGTTCAGTCCATGTCTTCTCTCTCCTCAACAACCTCCAGTAACCATTCTACATTCATCTCTGCATCAAATAGAAACTTCTTACCATTATAGCACTTAATTTGCTTGCCCTCCCTTATTTCACTGATTTCCTACTAAAGCTTAGCCCACTCTCTTTTCTCCTCCAATGACAACCTACTCACTGTACCTTTCTCTTGTCTATCTCATTGCTGACCACATTACCACGTCTTCCCTCTCTTCTGGAACACCCAACTTCCTTCATATACAATAGACCACCACTCTCCCTTCCTTAAAGCCTTATTATTCATTCATTCAATTGTATTTATTGAGCACTTACTGTGTGCAGAGCACTGTATTAAGCGCTTGGAAAGTACAATTCAGCAACAGAGACAATCCCTGCCCACCAGAGGTTCACAGTCTAGAAGGGGGAAGACAGTCATCAAAACAAGCAAACAAACATCAATAGTATCAATATAAATAAATAGAATCATAGATTAGAAACATATCTCTTCCAAAAGGCCATCTCCAACTAATCCTCATTTCCCTTACTCCCTCTACTTTCTGTGTTGCTTATGTACTTGGATCTGTATGGTTTAAACACTTGATAATCACTTCACTCACAGCCTCCCAGTACTTATGTACATTGGGTAATTTATTTTAATGCCTGTCTTTCCCTTTAGACTGTCTCTTTGTAAGCAGAGAATGTAACGACAAACTCTGTTCTATTGTAATGCTTAATACAGTGCTCTGCACACAGAAAGCACAAGCAGTGCCCTGGTAGAAAGAGCATGGCCCTAGGAGTCAGAGGCCCTGATTTATAATCCTGACTCCACCACTTGTCTGCTATATGACCTTGGGCATATCACTTCACTTCTCTGTGCCTCAATTACCTAAATCGTAAAATAGGGATAAAAACTGTGAACCCTATTCGGGACCCCAAAAAGGACTGTATATACTACAGAACTTCATACAGTGCTTGGCACATGGTAAGCACTTAACAAATACCACCATTATTATCATTATTATTAATAAATATTGTTTTAAGAGATGATTAATCTAATTAATATAAGTAGTGTAAAAACTAATACAAACATTAATGGTCTTAGTTTTAGTTCAAATATATATTCACATTTTTATTTCCCCACAGGATTTTTCTTATGATCTTTAAAGCTACTTGACATGCCTGTCATAATGATGTTATAATACTGAGAATTATATGCTGATATTTTCTCTGATGCTTTGGATTTGTGCTTTGAACCTAGGGTTATGTTCTGATTCTTTCTTGTAAATTTAAAAGTTTTGTGTCTTATGATTAAGGTACTGCTTAGGCATTAATTAGCTATAACCATTTTAATGATGGATATTACTTTAAAACCATTTTCAGGCTTCCTGCCTTTTTTCAAATTCTATGTTCTCAGTCTATTGTCCTCTTGATTTGTTTTAAATTGCAACTATCAGCTGCAGATTTCTTTGACAGTACTTACTCATGACTGCTCCAGCTTTAACTTTTCTTTTCAATGAACCTACTGAATTTCATGACATATTTAGATTTTTTTAAATGAAGAATTATAGCTAAAAGTCGATGTAGCTGCAGGAAACACTGAGAGTTCTTCAAAAACAATATGTAGAAACATATAAATGGCTGCTAAATTGAATATAATAAGTGTTCTATTTATTCTTGAGTTTCTCTTGAGTTAGTACTTGTTTTCATAGTGTTGTTCAGGATGATTAGTAAGAATAATGTAATATTTTAAAGCTATGCATGTGATCTACACAAGTGTAATAGTAACACGTAAAGGAAAATATTATAAATGAGAAAGTAAAATGAGAAAAGTAAAGAGGAAAATACCTGGAATAATGAAAAAGATGGAAAAGATAGGAATGGGATCATATAGAGTGAGTCAGTGGAGTGATAGCTCTTCCTAGCTTCAAAACCCTTCAGAAAAATTTATGTCACACACAATCGCACACACGCACACACACACACACACACACACACACACGAAGCACATTATGAAAAGGCTTAGGAAGCCCTATATGTCACACACCTTTTCAAATAAGGCACGGTGCAATTCCATGTATTTATTGTCAGTCATATTTATTGAGCACTTACTACTTACAAGGCACTGTACTAACCACTTAGGAGAGTACAATAGAACAATAAGCAGACACATTACCTGCCCACAACGAACTCACAGTCTAGAGTATATATCTATGATTCTATTTATCTATTTTGATGGTATTGATCCCTGTCTAGTTGTTTTGTTTTGCTGTCTGTCTCCCCCTTTTAGACTCTGAGCCTGTTATTTATTGAGCAGAGATTGCTTCTATCTGTTGCCGAATTGTACATTCCAAGTGTTTAGTAAAGTGCTCTGCACACAGTAAGCACTCAATAAATACGATTGAATGAATGAATGAAGTACCTCGGAAAGGATTTAGAGGGGGCTTCCAGCAGGCTGGAAGATGCTAGCCATCAGTGTCAGTGACATCAGAACAAGACCCTTTCCCCAAGGCCACTGACACACTATTAGCGGTACAAGATTTTGTAGTGGCCATGAGGTCAACACCAGTCCAAGCATCTGTCACTGGGGCTGAAGCAGCAGCACTAAAGTACCCTGTAGGATCCTGATGGCAGTACTTAGCCTGTAAACCTGTGGCTGTGGCCATGGCAGCAGTGATTTGAAGCCCCTTGATGGAGAGGCCCGGGTTCCCATGACAAAGAGAATCTGGGAGATACCTGTGGAGAAACAATGGGAGTGGAAGTTGGTGATGGCAGTGGTGGCAATAGGTCATATTGCTGGCTGGAAAGGGAAGAAGGGAGGAAAAGGATAGTGGGCTGAAAGCATTAGGAAATGTCATTGGCCAAGGCAGTATTTTAGTAGGATTTACTTATATTTGTTAAGTTACAACAAGGGTAGGGGTTTCAGTATCCCCATGGACCTCTTGAATTTGAGTCCAACGCTAAGCCCCTGTGCTCCTATAATAACCAGCCTTAGCTGTTATTACCCAGAGTGTAGACCTCCAAATCTATGGGAGAAAGAGAAATTGCTATTTCCTGTTTTTGGAGTTTAGAACTGCTATGGAGTTATTTGGGCCCAAGCCTAACTCAGGAGTATACCATTTTTTGGCCCAGAGCATCACTAGGATGGGAATAGTGAATAAAAGCAGCAAGCACACTCTGTTGGTATCCTAAGTGTGCTTAACATTCTCTATGCACTTCTGCATGGGCCTTTCATTACACATCTCATTTTGGGTGCTAGGGGACTAGGGGTGTCAGAATTAACTGAAGCCACATAGCCAGAAACAAACTTTATGAGGCAGCTGAGCATCGCCCAAAGAAAAGCATGGCAGAAATCCAGCATCTTATTGAATCAGATCCAGGAGCAAGAAGAGGCTCTTCTGAACTCTTTGGTTCAGTTGAAGGATTTTAAAACTGAACTCTTCTGAAGCCTTATGGCAGTTATGCAAGCACAGTTTGGAGTGCTGTGTGATCAGTAAGGTGATCAATATAAAGTTGATCAATAAGGTAACAAATAAGCTGGCTCCATGTTCCATAATGGGGCCATTATCTAAACGCAGAGAAGAGCCATATGGTACATTAAGCCATAAGAAACAGTAATTCCAAACAATAACAGTTGGGACAAATTTTACCATTCATTCATTCATTCAATAGTATTTATTGAGTGCTTACTATGTGCAGAGCACTGTACTAAGCACTTGGAATGTACAAATTGGTAACAGATATAGACAGTCCCTGCGCTATGACGGGCTTACTGTCTAATCGGGGACTGTAATCTATCATAGGGGTCCGGGTTCCAAATTATCCAGAATCATCTTCTGAACTTAGGAAATTAATGCATTTATATGGAGTCAAAGAGGTACCATGATACCATGATAGTGGAAGTAAAATGGATCAATGGTATTTATTGAACACTTACTGTGTGCAGAGTACTGTACTAGGCATTTAGGAAAGGACAAAACAATAGACTTGTGATACAATCCCTGCCCACAAGGAGCTTACAGTCTAGAGGGGGAGAGAGACATTAAAGTAAATAATGGAAAGGGGAAGTCACAGGAAATACTGCTGTGAAGCTGAGGGTGGAGTGGATATCGAGTGCGTAAAGACTCCAGATCTAAGTTTACATAGGTGACACATAGGGAGAGTCACTAGTGGAAATGTGGACTTAGTCAGGGAAGGCCTCTGAAGCCATGCGAGTGGGTAATAATAATAATAATAATGCTATTTATTAAGCACTTAGTGGGTACAAGGCACTGTACTAATCGCCAGGGTGGATACAAGCAAATGGAGTTGGACACAGCTCCTATGTCACTTGGGGCTCACAGTCTCAATCCCCATTTTATAGATGAGGTTACTGAGGCACAGAGAAGTGAAGTGACTTACCCAAGGTCACACACCAGACAAGCAGCAGAGTCAGGATTAGAACCCAAGACCTTCTGACTCCCAGGCTTCATTCATTCATTTAATTTTATTTATTGAGTGCATACTGTGTGCAGACCACTGCACTAAGTGCTTGGAAAGTACAGTTTGGCAGCATATAGAGACAATCCCTACCTAACAATGGGCTACAGTCTAGAAGGGAGAGACACACAACAAAACAAAACAAGTAGACAGGCTCTGCTTGTGCTCTATCTACTATGTCATACTGCTTCTCTAATTGAAGGAGTGTTTTATGGGAGTAGGTGAAAATGTAGACTAGCAGGGGACCTAGATCTAGCCTTGAGGGACTCCCACAGTTAGAGGGTAGAAGTCAGAGGAGGAGTCTAAAAGTATACAGCCTGGATGGAGAACAAGTATAGAGAAGCAGCGTGGCTCACTGGAAAGAGCACGGGCTTTGGAGTCAGAGGTCGTGGGTTCGAACCCCGGCTCTACCACTTGTCAGCTGTGTGACTTTGGGCAAGTCACTTAACTTCTCGGTGCCTCAGTTACCTCATCTGTAAAATGGGGATTAAGACTGTGAGCCCCACGTGGGACAACCTGATTCCCCTGTGTCTACCCCAGCGCTTAGAACAGTGCTCGGCACATAGTAAGCGCTTAACAAATACCAACATTAAGTATTTAATCCTTTTACATTTTACATTCAAATTTTACATTTGAGGAAACTGAAGCACAGAGAAGTTGAGTGACTTGCCCAAGGTCACATGGCAGGCAAGTGTAGGAACTAGACTGAGCTCCTCTTCTCCCTCTACTCCCTCTGCCACCCCCCCCTTTACCTCTCCGCAGCTAAACCCTCTTTTTCCCCTTTTCCCTCTGCTCCTCCACCTCTCCCTTCCCATCCCCACAGCACTGTACTCGTCCGCTCAACTGTATATATTTCCATTACCCTATTTATTTTGTTAATGAATTGTACATCGCCTTGATTCTATTTAGTTGCCATTGTTTTTACGAGATGTTCTTCCCCTTGACTCTATTTATTGCCATTGTTCTTGTCTGTCCGTCTCCCCCAATTAGACTGTAAGCCCGTCAAACGGCAGGGACTGTCTCTATCTGTTGCCGACTTGTTCATTCCAAGCACTTAGTACAGTGCTCTGCACATAGTAAGCGCTCAATAAATACTATTGAATGAATGGAATCAAAATCCATGTCAGGCCCTTGTCCACCTCTGTGCCAGACATCACTTTAGGAAGGTGAGAAATGTCCCTGAGAAGTACGCATATTTAGAGATATTCCCTAGGCTATAAACTAATCCTCTATACTGTTAGATCGTTTCGGGACAGGGAATGAGTTTATTTATTATTGCATTGTATTCTCCCAAGTGCTTATTACAGTTCTTGACACATAGTAAGTGCCCAATAAATATGATTGAATGAATTAAATGAAGTCTGTACAGTCCCTGAAAGAGGTTGTGGCCATCTCAGCTATCATGACCTGTGTACCTGGAAAAAACCTTTATCTGAAATCTTAAGGGGTGGAGGAATCTTCTTGCCACTCTATAATTGCTACTTAATCATTCATTAATTAATTAAGTTTGTATTTGTTAAGCATTTACTATGTACCAAGTACTGTACTAAGCACTGGAGTAGATACGAGATAATCAGGGTGGATACAGTCCCTCTCCCACATAAGGACCACAGTCTAAGTAGTAGGAAGTAGGATTTAATCTCCATTTAACAGATGAGGAAACTGAGGAAACCTGCTTAAAGTCACCCAGGATACAAGTGGTGGAACCAGGGTTAAAACCCAGGTCCACTGACTCCCAGGCCTATGCTTTTTCCACTAGGCCATGCTGCTTCATGCATTCTCTTTGTTCTTTAGTATCTGCACCCTTTCTGGAGTTGATAGATTCCTGTTGATCTTGTTGCAGTCCAATTGTCCATCTGTACTGTTGCCAATATCTGTCCTCCTATCACCCTGCCCCGTGCTCTATTAATTGCCATCCTGCTGCCTGTAACTAAATAGCCCCATTCAGTCTTCCTTTTCCTCCAGTATTCCCTCCAACCACGTACAATTTGATTAATGCCCCCACATTATGTATCTCAACTTCGAATGTCAGCCACACTAATATTTTTCTCCACTGCCTAGAGCAAGGATATTATACACCTTTATGTGGAAAGTGCTGGAGACAATCTATGGTTATGTTTGGGGGGTGACTGAGGAGGTGGTGGCAGGTGGACCTCTTCTTTACTGATTCTGCCACCACTGTAGCCACTAATATCCATTTAATAATAATAATAGTGACACTTGTTA
The DNA here is from genome assembly GCF_004115215.2 of Ornithorhynchus anatinus. Lineage (NCBI taxonomy): Eukaryota > Metazoa > Chordata > Mammalia > Monotremata > Ornithorhynchidae > Ornithorhynchus > Ornithorhynchus anatinus. Next base: position 118,134,477 of record NC_041729.1, read on the forward strand.
AGCACTTACTATGTGCAAAGCACTGTTCTAAGAGCTGGGGAGATACAAGGCGATCAGGTTGTCCCACGTGGGATTCACAGTCTTAATCCTCATATTACAGATGAAGTAACTGAGGCACAGAGAAGTTAAGTGACTTGTCCAAAGCCACACAGCTGACAAGTGGCTGAGCTATGATTAGAACCCATGACCTCTGACTTCCAAGCCCGTATTCTTTCCACTGAGCCACGCTGCTTCTCTAATCCCACTCAGACCTCTACATTACACACATATCAAACAAGTGATTTGGGGAGCAGTAGGATGGGCTTTGGGTGTTTGGATGGAGGATGGAGGGAGAGAAAAGAAAGATGTTACTTCTCTTTCTCTTGCTCCCAAATGTTTTTAACCCAGCATCACAAGACTCGAGCTCAATAATGATGATACTTTTTCAATTTGTATGGATATTTTATTTTGCTATATTAGCTAAATTTTCAGTATTTCATTCATTCATTCAATAGTATTTATTGAGCGCTTACTATGTGCAGAGCACTGTACTAAGCACTTGGAATGTACAGATCGGTAACAGATAGAGACAGTTCCTGCCCTTTGATGGGCTTACAGTCTAATCGGGGGAGACGGACAGACAGGAACAATAGTAATATTAAAGGGCATGTAATGCTCTTCTATGTTTTTTAGCTGAGGCAGCACCATGTAGTCTTCAAATCTTTGAAGAACCCCATTAATGATAATACACATTATCAGGAAAACATAATACTTTGATTCAGTTGGCACAAATAAACGACCTCATTTCTAAAAACAACTTCTTATAAATGGTTTTGCAGTCACAGGATGATTGTCCCGCACTATAGTTCATTGGAAACAGTGCACTGCAGGACATTTTAGAATAACCTTCTCAGTAGTGTTCAAATTGTTCAAGATTAAAATTAAAACAATAAACTTCACTCTTGATGTGTCTTCATTACTAAAGCATTGGGCCATTTGCTTTAACAATGTCAACCTGTTTCCACTCTCACATTCAGTTTAATTAGGATTGGGAATAATATGCAAGAACACACCTCATGGTGTCCCATTACTTTCAAAGAATGTGCTATCAGCTCCTAAAAATAACATGGCCAACTCCTCCACTCTTTTCCAAATGGAAACACGGCACAAAGGGAGAAGGGTTATACAACGTCAGCATAAAACTAACAACTTTGAAAAAAGAGAAATTGAGAATGAAGAGAAAATATTTCAGTAATGGTGATGGCTTACAATTTGGTTTACAATTTGTCAGAACTGTGAAAAAGGGAGGAAAGGGAAAAAATGCATGGCTTTTCCTTCTCTCCTATTATTATGGTAAAATCCACTCTTTCCACTAATGGAAGAACTATTGCCCATGTATTATAATTAATCAAATCAATCAGTCAATTGTATTTATTGAGTGCTTACTGTGTGCAGAGCACTGTAATAAGCACTTGGGAGAGTACAATACAATAGAGTTGATATTTTCCTTGCCAACAAGATGCTTATAATCTAGAGGAGCTTGCACCCTATATTAGCTGACCACAGTATTAAAACCCCAAGCCACATTCTGCCCAAAACTATATATATGTTGGATGCTATCTGTTCTATTCCACAGTTCCTTCAGAATTGTTATCAATTAAAGGTTACAGTCTTCTCATTTGTTCATCATATGATTTTATTTGTTTTTATTTAACTTGCAATAGCTAGAAAATATTATATTATAATAAATTATATATTATTATTATAAGAAATAGGGAAATTGCTTTCTCCAGTGTACCTGCATGCCTTTGAATTCAGAGACCTACACTAGAATGGTATATCCAGGATCTTACCATACCATAAACATTTGACACAATTGTTACCATCATTTGCTCAGTAATTACAATATGGCTGCCTTAGTCTTTTTTTATTAATGGAGTGCTCCCCTACTTGTGAATCTCAGTTGTAGGTATTGTAATAGTGAGAATTTAATTCATTTCCAGCCAAGCTAAATTATCTGTACTGTGTGGACAAAATCACAACATATGAGCATTGTCTTGTTACAGCATCCTTATCATAAAAGACATAAATCAGTTAAAATATGAAAATTCCTAGCCTTTAATTTGAAAGGAGAAACTGAAGAATGGTTAGTAATTGCATCTTGATTTTCTGGCTTAATTTTAGGCTGATTTTAGCTTTTCTACCTGTGCTGATCAGTCACCTTCAAAACTACAACACTTTCACTCTGGCGACATTGGGCTATTTTCCAGAATGATTACTGACTACTTTCTAAACACCAGTTAGATGGCTGTCAAGAGCTGAGATTTCTGTCGGGATATGTAGTGCTGGGAAAATTGCAAAGTGAAGTAAATGAGTGGAAAAATCTGGGCTTAATGATTGATAGACTCGTAGGAGGGAGTAAAATTATTTTGTTGAATCTTTGATTGTAAATCCCAGGGTTACAACTAAATATTCTTAGAATCTGAATAACTCTATCCAGCTTTTACTTTGTCTTCACAGTAACAGAGTCCCTTGAGTGCTGATGTGCCAATCAAGGCTGTCAACTTAACTGATGTCACTGAACTCACTTGCAGTTTGGGACACCTCTATGCCTTTGGATCATGAGAGGACTTTGGGTGAAATGGCAAATTCTACATTGAACTGTAACTGTAATTGTACATTGAACTCAGTAAGCATGAGTCATTTTGAACCAAGCTGGGCTTGATCTTGTTTTTAGATAGCCCTAAAGCCAGGCTTGGGATGGCTCCCTGGAAAGATCTGGGCATCACCATCATCATCAACATCATCATAACCATCATTAGTATTTAATTATAATAGTAATGATGGTATTTATTAAGCACTTACTATGTGCCAAGCACTCTTCTAAACACTGGGATAGATAGAAAGTAATCAGGTTGTCTCACTTGGGGCTCACAGTCTTAATCCCCATTTTACAGATGAGGCAACTAAGGCACAGAGAAGTTAAGGGACTTGCCCAAAGTTACATAGCTGACAAATGGCAGTGCTTGGATTAGAACCCATGACCTCTGACTCCCAAGCCCATTCTATGTGCAAAGAGCTATACCCATTCTATGTGCAAAGAGCTATACCTAAGTGCTTGGGGGAGTTTAATACAACAGAGTTTGTAGGCACGGTCCCTGACTCACAATGAACTTACAGTTTAGAGGAAGGGACAGACATTGAAATAAGTTAATAATTTATAATCATTAATTTTAAATCAGGCATCACCAGGAAAGGTTTCTAAAAGGCTCAGCCAATACCACTTTTTTCTCCATCGATGATGAATGAAAAACTATGACAAATGTATAATTAAAACATAGAGACAGATATATTTTGAGTTAAAACAAATTGTAGCAAAGAGTTAGGCCAAACACAATTTTTAGGTATAGGCAGAGTGCATCTGATGACTGGTATTTTTGTCTGAATCATGAAAAGCCAACATTTGTGAAATCCACTAAAAACAACAGAAAGAATCCTGAAATGTCATAAGCAGATAAGACTAAGAAACATATGGGCAATAGTGAGATGTCAAGACTGAAGAAATCCAGGGTCATGGTGACCACCACCAAACCAAAGACTTTATTCATCACAGAACATAATGTTCTCATACACAAAAAGTATTTCATCTGTTGACATTTCAGTGGATGAATAGCAGTGGGAGTGGAATGCAATACTGGCATTCAATGCAATACTGAACAGGAAGTCACAGAAGGAGAGGGATCTAACAGAATTTGGAAATATTTTTCATTTTACATCCCATCCAAGCATGTCCAGAGAATGCCAGGTTCATTGAGATTTTGTAACTGTTGTGTGTTATGCACACCTGATCACTGCACCCTGAAAAATGTGCCACTTTTAGAACATTGAGAAGAGACTCCAGATATGGTAACAATACTCAAATTATCTTCTGAGTGCTCAATCCACCATCAAGGTTGGAGCCCTACAGAATATAGAGACTCTGCCTACTTCTCAGAGTCTTCTTTCCAAATTCACTTCAGTGATTTCTTCAGCCGTTGGAACTTTTAAGGAATAATAACCCTCTCAGAAAAGACAATGTTACTCCAAAACCTACAAATGGCAAGTGGTTCTCAACATTGTGTTAACCATCATTAAGCAGCAAAGTGTAATAACTGAGTATAGCAGCATTACTGTTCTCCATTCATAGCAGCAGATGTGAGCATGCCAGATGTCCTATGAGATCACTAAGAAACAAAGGCTATTTCACAACAGTTAAGTCAAGTTCAAAGGTAAACTGACTGACCATTTCTCACCACATTACTTATAGTTGGTTCAACCTCCTTCAACTTATTCAATACTTCGACAAAGTTAGGACAAAGTCCCAACCTCTAGAAAACTCTTTTAACTAATGAGTGTGTTTAACCATCTTTAGAACAGTTATCCATAAATTCCTTTTTGATTATACTGTGGAAGTAGATACACAAGATGTCATGCCTATGGACTGCTTCACAGGATCTCTCCAATGTTACAGACAGGCACCCCCACCAAAATCTCACCCACAGCTCATTGTGGTGTGGGGGGAGGTAGGTTTCTACCTTCAAAGCATTACTGTCACATCTCTTCCAAGAGGCCATCCCTGTTTAAACCCTCTTTCCCGCAGCTTTCTTTCCCTTCTGCATCATCTATGTACCTCAATCTGTGACCTTTGGGCACTTGATATTCTTCCCACCTCCGACCCACAGGACTTAGGTACACTGTGAGCCCACTGTTGGGTAGGGATTGTCTCTATTCATTGCCTAACTGTACTTTCCAAGTGCTTAGTACATTGCTCTTAATATTAATGTCTGTTTCCTCCTCTACACTGTAAGCTCATTATGGGCAGAGAATGTGTCTGCTAATTCTTTTGTACTGTACTCTCCTAAGTGCTTAATACAATGCTAATTGATTGAGAAACAGTAAGACGTAAGGGACGTCTGCTGACTATGCTATCAAAAATGAAGTTTTCTGACTAAATAAACACATAGGGCTTCTTGGATGGTAGAGAGGATTAGCCAGTAGTTGATTTTAAGTATATGTGCCTGGCTGAAAAAGGAATACGGAGACCCCCTATAATCAAATATTTTAATCAGCTTCTTAGAGTTAAATACTTTCACTTAATTTTGATTCCTTGACAATATGTAAATAGTAACAGTACAGGCTAAGACAACACTACTGATGTGGATATTTTTATTAGTTGCCACGGGTAGAGAAGGTCATTGTATTGTCTGCACTTCCAAGCACCATTTTGATTTCTCCCTTTTTACATATGATAGTCTTAAATTACCTTTTGTAAGAGTCATCCTATTTCAAGTTTCTTTGCAAACTGGTATTCACCTGCTGTTTCCCAGCTGTCCATAGATTCATGTTTTGGGGCTATATTTCATTGTGTCCTTCATATGTGTCAAGGAAGTAGGGTGGCTTAATAGAAAGAGCACAAACCCAGTGTCAGAGGACCTGTGTTCTGATCCTGGCTCTACCACTTGTTTGCTTTGTGATCTTGGCCAAGTCACTTAACTTCTCTGTGCCTCAGTTGCCTTATCAGTAAAATGGGGATTAAATCCTAGTCCCTCCTTCTTAGACTGTAAATCCCATGTGAGACAGGTCTGTCTTTGAACTGTCTTTATCTATCCCAGTGCTCAAGTTCAGTGCTTGGCACAAAGTGCTTAAGTAATGCAATTAAAAAATATTTCTGCTGTCTAATCTTTCCAATAAGAAGATTACCATGTATTGGCTCTTTGGGTAGCTATTACAGATTACCTTCATAGTTCCATATAGTCATATATGTGATGGAAAGGGCACTGTTTCATTGTTTTTGAACTAAGTGTATCACAGGACTTCTTAATCGGTGAGGTCTTCTTGCTATTTCATGTTATGTAAGGGCTGCAGATAATGTTGATGAAGTTTCTGTACATGCTGGGCTTGGCATGTTTGAGAGGACCAGATTCCACAGTTGTATAAGTCATGGGACACTAGAATTACTTTATAGATCTTTAGTCTAAGTTTTGAAGACATGTTGGAGTAGCAGTCTGCTGGTCAGCCCCTCAAAGGACATACAAGCTTTTTCAGTTCAGTTTTCTGTCTGCAGCCATACAAGTCAGAATTGCTTCTTTCATTCCCAACCCCCAGGCCCTAGCCATGACGGAAGGAGGCAACCTCTCCCTTATGACACTGCTGAGCTTCCCACTGATCCCTCCCTCAGACCAAGGAAAGGTTCAACCAGTTGCAACTTTTAGAACATTGAGAATATCAGAACCTCAACTGAGATTTTCTGTGACCGTTAGCCCAAGTTGTGAGGGGCCAGAACTCCTGATGCTTACTCTGTTGGAAATCATCTTTGTATTTTACATTTTTGTTTGCCCTTCATTACACACCTTTCTCCAACCCTTCCATCCTCATTCTTAGCTTGTGATCTCCTTGGAAACCATAGACCATTGCTATACCTTATCTATGTATTTCTTTCCCAGCACTTACTACAGTGCTTTGAATGAATACTAATATTATTACTACTTCTACTCTCTCTTTAGAATCTCTCATAATAAGACATTGATTGGTCTGTTGCATATTCTTCCAAGTCAGCAGAATTCAATGACAGCAACTACTTAATTCTTTGTCATCAAAAAAGATCCTTGGCTGTGTGTTAGATTCGATAGATGCCGGCTGATGTACAATCTTGGTTTTCTTCACTTTAAATGCAATTCCGTGGTGCTTTCTAGATTTGGAAAAATCACCTGAATTTCTTTTGTGTGACTGTTTAGTACTTGTTCAATGATGCAACAAGATTGTAGAGTTAGAAGAATTTCTCAGAGAATCTGAATTATATTCTCTCAGAAGCTTCCAGATTCCTTGTTGCATCCTCAAGCAGGAAAGCATAAATACTTAGAATAAGTTGTCAAAGGCTTAGCCTATTATAAAGTCCCACCTTACCATGTTAACATCAGGAAAACTATGATATAAGGATCAGCCACACTTAGGGTTAGAATCCCAAGTCTGCTTAGTATGGTGCTAGACCATACAGAAAGCTCTCAATAAATATGAATGATTGATGTTGCAATAAATACCAAGTCAATTCACACACACACACACACACACACTCACACATCTACATAACCACATGCTTCCCTCTCCCTGACTTCACATCAGCTTAAGCAGCACTCCTTGAGGCCTGAAAAGATAAAAAAGAAAACCAGGAACAGGAAGAAAGGCAATAAAAGCAATTTTTTCATTATACTTTGAACTTAATGGATCCCTGTTGTCAGTCCAATTTGTAAAGATTAATGGTTTCTCTTTAATGGCAATCTGTGGTGTTCTATCTCCTTTTCATTCATCTATTAAGCATACACTTTTCTCACAGAAAAATATAAAGACACAGGATCATTTTCAGGAACTTTTCGTTGGCCTTCTTCCCTTTCAAGAATCAAATGATCTGAAATATAATGAAAATTTCTCATCAGGAAATATAATGTGAAAATGGCCAGATCAAATGTTAGATAATTTCAAAGATCAACCAGAAATAATGTCTTGGAATATATTTGAAAGTCCAAATTCAAGCTATTAGTTGAAGCAACATGGCTTAGTGGTTAGAGCATGGGTCTGGGAGTCAGAAGGACCTGGGTTCTAATTCCGGCTCTGCCACTTGTATGCTGGGTGACCTTGAGTGAGTCACTTAACTTCTCTGTACCTCAGTTCCCTCATCTGTAAAATGGGGATTAAGAGTGTAAACCCCACATGGGACAGGGACGGTGTCCAACCTGATTAACTGTAAGCCCATCAAACAGCAGGGACTGTCTCTATCTGTTGCCGACTTGTTCATTCCAAGCGCTTAGTACAGTGCTCTGCACATAGTAAGCACTCAATAAATACTATTGAATGAATGATTGAATGAATTAACTGGTATCTACCCCAGTGCTTAGAACAGTGCATGGCACATAATAAGAGCTTAACAATACCGTAATTAATTAATTAATTAGAACCAAGGAAGAACTTTACCCATCTTTACCCAACAGAAGGATACATACTGCATTTGCTTTCAGGTCATCATTTACCAACTGTAGTTTCTCCTAAATTCAGTAAACTTGCTTCCAGATTGAACTAAAATGACTGGTTCACACCTGCCTCTTTATCTCTGCCCTGTTATATTTCACCATGAAGGTATTCTGAAAACTGGCAGGACCATAATGCAATGAGTTAATTGCATTATGACTTGTATGATACATCATATTTCCCTGGGAGTAGTCTCAAAGATGCTCAATAAATACTATTGAATGAATGAATGAATGAGCAGAGATCAAATTTATTTTCATTGTTTGGATAAGACTGAGTACTGTACAAGGTGTGCATCTAGTACTTAGTACAGTGCCTAGTACTAGGAAGTGCTTAGCAAATATCATTAGAAAAGAAGCAATATGAATTTGATGAAGAAATGATAATGAAACAAGACTGGTCCCTTAATGGCAAATGATGATCCAATTCTAAAGGGTTGATTATGACCTGAGGTCATTCCACTCTTCCTATTTCCTTAGAAAAAGGCAGGGCAGACCCATAGAGAAGAGAGGCAGGAAGCACAGCACTTTACATCCACCACATAAGGGTAGGGAATGAAATGCAAGAATTGCTTCTTTGAGCAGAGCAGATGCCCCAAACGCTTCTGAGAGTCACTAGTCTCTGCCACTTGTCAGCTGTGTGACTGTGGGCAAGTCACTTAACTTCTCTGGGCCTCAGTTCCCTCATCTGTAAAATGGGGATTAAGACTGTGAGCCCCACGTGGGACAACCTGATTCCCCTGTGTCTACCCCAGCGCTTAGAACAGTGCTCTGCACATAGTAAGCGCTTAACAAATACCAACATTATTATTATTAGTGACCAGTCGATCTAGGGTATATTTTGTGTTTGGGTATCTGGTATAACTTGAGAACTGCTCCCACTTCCCCATTCATTCTTTGGCTTAATTCTGTCTGACTTTCTTCCACAAAATTTCAGGACCCACCCTTTTCTCTCTTCATCTTAATGCCAACTCTGCTTGCCATAATTTGGCTTGACTATTGCATTAGATTCCTCAAGTCCCACCCCAACCCCTGCCTCCCTTCTCCAATGTCTGTATTTCACTCTGCTGCCCAGATCATTCTTCCAAGATTTTTCCCTGAAAACATCTCCCTGATTCAACATTCAATGGTCACCCATATCTCTCCACATCATCACTGCTTCCTGAACACTGGCTTTAAGGCACTCAATCAGCTCTCTCCCTCATACGTACCCTAATGTTTCCGCCCTGCATCCCAGCAGTCCTTCATTGTTTGTCTCCAGCTTATCTTCATATTTATCTTTCATGTTTCATTTGTTCATTCTCTTCCCCATGCTTGCAAGTCCCTTGTCCTTCAAATCCACCAGACCACAGCCCTCTTCTTCAAAGCCCTTCTGAGATCATGTGCTTTCCAGGAAACCTTCTTTGATTAATTTCTCTTCCCTCAAGATTATAGCCCACATACTATTACTTTACCCCTTCTGCACCAACTACATCATCACCTACTCACAGCCATCCATATTACTTCTGTAGTAATTGACTTGCTATTTAAGCAATAAATAAAAAAAGTACACGGTTCTCCTTCCTCCTACTTCTAAATTATTTCAATCTATTTCTTTTGCTAGGTGGTCAACAATTAGCCTGAAGAATGCTGAGGGAATACAAATTGAACCAATGGCCTCATATCACCCTTTCATTGGGAGTGACATTAATCAAATTTATTGAGTACTTTCTGTGTTCAGAGCACTGAGCTAAGTGCTTGGGAGAGTACAGTATAACAGAGTTGTTAGTCACATTTCCTGCCCACACAGAGCTCACAGTTTAGACGACACGTTTGAGAAGAATGTAGACACAAGGATATTCAACAGCGATTCAATGACAAGTTGAAACATGATTTATAGGCACCAAGGACATAAAATATTTTTTTTAAAGACAGTGAAGAAAAACCTCAGATGATGTTGTGTAGCTAAATGCACAGCTGTAAAAGAGTGGCATAAGACAGAACAACTCTAGAGGGAAATAAAAATATCTTCTAACTAGAAATGACCTGGAACGGTTAATCTCTTGACATGAGGCTGCCAGCAGTACTCTAAGAAACTATGAAGGAGCAGGGAAATAAGAGACTAGAGTTTGTGACTGACATTGCAACATTTTAAATAGCTATTAGTTACTCTCTTTCCAATTTTTACTTCATTGTAGAAGTCAATCTCTCCATTAACAGTATTATTAAATACCTATTGCCTATGAACAACTTTACTACGCTTTCCTTATAAGATGACCACAGAAGTGAGAAATATGTTCCCTGCTCTCAAGGAGTTTACAACTGAATCCTTTTTTTGGCAGTAGTATACTAATAGTGCTACTAAAATGGTATTAAGGGGAAAGTATGAAACAATATCCCAGACTTGAGTTTACAGACTAATTCAGAGAGACAGAGATGCAATATGCTACATGTCCAGAAACATATATATGATCATAAATTCTGGAAAGACTGTGATAGTGTCATCCCACACACCAACCCTCCCTTCACACCATCCTACAGGCGTAGCCAAGTGCAGTCTGTCGAACCTCCACTCCATCAGGAAAGAGCTTCCTCCACTCCATCATGGAAAAACTTCTCTTCACCCCAATCTGTTCCTGACCCAATCATGGCTGCCCCTCACCATCACTGAAAACTGAATCTCTGCATATGACTTTATTCCCTTGCCACTCCTCCGAGAAGTGGTCTCATCTTCTCCCACTCCCCAAGACTCACGAGGAAATGGGGAGGAGATAGCTTCCTTCTAACTTCATTTTTCATGTTGCTTTCACATCATCCCTCCTCCCGTAGCTCTTTCTTCCCCAACCTTTGAAGCCCATATTATCCATCTTATCCACCAACTCCAGGTACAAGTCACCATCATCTACCACCCCTCAGGCTCCTCCTCCAATGTTCTAAATTTTGACCCCTTTCTCACATTCCTTTTGTCTTTCTTCATTCCTATATTGATCCTTGGGGATGACAATATCTATGTGGATATTCCTCCTCTTCCTCTCATTCCTCAACTCCACTGACTTCCTGCTCTACTTCACGTTATTGACTCACCAACTTAGACACATACTCAATCTTATAATTCATTCATTCATTCATTCACTCATATTTATTGAGTGCTTACTATGTCCAGACCACTGTACTAAGCGCTTGGAATGTACAATACAGCAACAGATAGAGACAATTCCAGCCCAACAAAGGGCTCACAGTCTAAACAATGGATTTAAACTCTAAATAATCTCATGGCTTAGTGGGTAAAGCCGGGGCCTGGGAGTCAGAAGCTCATGGGCTCTATTCCTGGCTCCTTCTTACAATCCCTCTCCAAACTCCTTGAGTAGTTTGTCTACCCCCATCTACCTGCTCCACCTCCTCTCCTCTAGTTCTCTCCTTGATTCTCTCAAACTTTGCTTCCTCCCACTTCATTCCATGGAAACTGCCCTCCACAGATACTGCCTTCTTTCCATATCCAATAACCCTTACATCATCCAGTGTATCCCCTCTCATCTTACCTCTCTGATTCCCTATTAAAACTCAGCCAGCTTTTATAACTCCTCCAATGCCAACCTTCTTCCTATATCCCCATCTTGTCTATCTCACTGATGACCCCTTGCCCACATCCTACCTCTGGAGTGGAACTCCTCTCCCTTCATATATACAAACTACCATTCTCCTTATCTTCAAAATCTTATTAAAATCATATCTCCTTCAAGAGGCCTTCCTGAGTAAGTCCTCATTTCCCCTATCACTCTCCCTTCTGTGCTGCCTATGCACTAGGATCTGTACTCTTTCAGCTCTTGATATGCATCCCATCCTAAGCCCCACAGGACTTATAAATATATATTCATAATTTATTTTGTCTGCCTACCCCTATAGACTGTAAGCTCCTGGTTGGCAGAGAACATGTCTACTAAATCAGTTGTATTGTACTTTCGTAAGTGCTTAGTACAGTGCTCTGCACAGAATGATCAATTGAACAATCAACTGTATTATTGAGCACTTACTGTGTGGAAAGCAGTGTACTAAGTGCTTGGAACGTAACAATATCAGAGAGTTGGTAGATATGTTCCATGCCCACAATAAGCTTACATTCTAAAAGGGGAGACAGACATCAATATAAGTAAAAAAAAATTAAGGATATATACACAAGTCCTGTGGGGCTGAAGGAGAGGCTAATAAAGGCAGCAAATCAGGATGACACAGAAGTGAGTAGGAGAAGCCGAAATAAGGGCTTAGTCTGGGAAGGCCTCTTGGAGGAGATGTGCCTTCAACAAGGCTTTGAAAGTGCCAGAAGCAGCATGGTGCAGGGAATAGAACATAGGCTTGAGAGTCAAAAGGTCCTGAGTTCTAATTCTGGCTTTGTCAAATGTCTGCTTGTGACCTTGGGCTTCACTTCACTTCAGTTACTTCATCAGTAAAATGGGGATTGAGACTGTGACCCCAGTGTGGGACAGGGACCATGTCCAACCTGATTTGTTTATATGCACCCCAGTGCTTAGTTCAGAGCTTGGCACATAGTAAGTGCTTACCAAAATGCCATCATTTTTTTTCTCTAGGCTATAAGCTTGTTGTGGGCTGGGAATGTCACTGTTTATCATTGTATTGTGCTTTCCCAAGTGCTCAGTACAGTGTTCTGCACATAGTAAGCACCCAATAAATATGATTGAATGAAAGGTGAGGAGAATCTGTCAGATATGAAGAAGGAGGACATTCCAGGCCAGAGGCAGGATGGGGACAAGAGGCCAGCAGCAAGATCAAGGTAGAGTAAGTAGGTTGGCACCAGAGAAGGGAAGTGTGTGGAAGTGTGATAAGCAAGAATGTTTGAATTATGATTAAAAAATGAGAGACCCTACCTTAGAAGGTGGTAAGGAATGACTGATTTGGGGAGAAGTATGAGAAGTCATCTGGGGAGTGAGTTTAAGTGATTGTTTTGAGAAGAATTTAGGCACTAAATGGAGGATATTTGTGGGGAAACAGCAGAAGCTTCAGGGGAAAAAACTATTCCCTGCTTTCCCTCTCCCTTGTTTTTGGTTTATTATCAGATTTTTAAAGTTACTGAAATTCTACCACTAGTACGGGGAGAAAACTTCTTCCCTCCATTCCACCCCAAACTACAGTAATCACTGGAGACCTCAGAACAGAGTGCCTGCTGCCACAAGAAGCAAGATAATATGTCTGCTGAGTGTCCTCAGTGCTCACCCTCAGGCTTCAGTCTGTGAGTTCATTTCTGCTCAAATATCAACAGTTGCATCCAGGCTGCCTCCTGCTCCAAGAACTTTCCTACCACAGTTTCTGCTTTTGCTATGGAAAAAGCACAGGACTGGTAGTCAGAAGACTTGTGAAACAGAATGTCTGCTTCCACTAGAAGAAAGACTCAGTGTTGCGCTTACTGTCCACCTTACCCATTCCCCCACATTAGAAACCAGATGATTGTGTCATTGGTACAACCAACTCAACAGGGAAATTTTTCCATTCATTCATCCATTCATTCAATCATATTTATTGAGTGCTTACTGTGTGCAGAGCACTGTACTAAGCGCTTGGGAAGTACAATTCAGCAACAGAGACAATCCCCGCCACAACGGGCTCACATCAGTCAGATTATACCAAACACTCTGTAGACAGATTTATGCACCAGTTTCTGCTTTCTGGAAACAACGAGGGTTGATAATGGAAGGGGTAGATGGTAAAATATGTTTTAATTGGAAGAATCCCAGTGGCAGGGATTGTCTCACTTCACTGCTGAATTATACTTTCCAAGCACTTACTACTGTGCTCTGCATACAGTAAGCGCTCAATAAATATGACTGAATAAATAAATTTCCTGGAAGCTTTTCATTTGCAGTAGGAGTCATAAATTAGCAAGCCACCCACTTACCTGGTACCCAATATGAGAAAGTAGTATTGGTAGAAAGGGAAAGAGAGTGGTTCCTCAACTTCCATTACTTCCTAGTCATTCTTGTCCTAGGGGGACAAGCACAGGAACAGGAAAGAAGCCAGCAAACTTCTAAACCCTTTCGGTGGAATGCCTAGCACTAGGAAAGGGTAAAAACAATGGCATTTGGACAGCATTGGTTAAATATGACTAGCAATCTTTTAAATATTAGGAAAACTTTCATTTTTTCATCCTAGTATAAAGAACCCTCAAAATTTCCATGCAGTTTGAAATAATATGGTAAAGTAGTAGATTCTTTAATGAAAATGAATCTCTTTTATTTTAGTCATAAAATACAAGTAAATACCACTTCAGTTCTAGATTAAGTCCTAATGACAATTATACTGACTAGGTGGGAGAACATATTATTCTTTAGCAAATACTCAAGTCTACTATGGAATAAATTTAGTTAAGACAGTTTTATTGATTAGCTAGACCAATACTTCAGGCATCATGTAACACTTTAAATCCATTTTCCAGGCTAGCACATCCTTTCAATATTTATTTACTAGAATTGTCAGGACTATTGAGAAATAAAGGTCTGCTAAAGAACTCCTATTAATTCTGGTTGATTACCATTGAATCTTATAATCAGCTTCATATTTTAGCATAAATAACATGCAATTTTGTAGCTTTGGAAATAGCATTTCGTTTGAACATCTTTATCAACAGCAATCCAAGCTGCAACTTACTTATTAAGCAGAACAATCTGGTTTAAATGCAGCTCTGAAAATCTGAGATTCTTATTTCTATGTTTTAGATAATTTGACTATCAAACAGACTGTCATTTTAACACTGTGTGCTTTGTAGATTTTAAAATACCAATAGCATAGCTTTTAAAAATTATGCTTTTGGAAATTGCCAAAGGATTTTTCAGTTGTGATTTACAAAAAACCCAACACAAAATACCTCTCTTAGATTGCTAATCTCCCACTTCTATAGGATATAATGTACTTCTTGTTCCTGTGTTATATGTAAGAAAGTATTAATGACTATGATTTCTTTTACCTAGCAATCATCACTTCGATATAGTAGCATTTGTGAGAGAATAAATGTCATTAACTTGCTTTATTAGTACTGTGGACAGGCAGTAAAATCAGTCCTGCATAACTTGATGCAGAGCCCAGAGGAACATTTTCTGCTTTCTTGGAATCTACAATTACTGCTCAGAGAAACAGGTAGAATTTACTTTTGCATTTCTTCTGCAAACTCAGGAAATCCAATAGGGATCTTTGTAGGAAAGCTAAAAACAAATTCAGTTTGAATTTTTTATATGGTTAACTAGTCACAGTCCTGGCATAATATGATTATAAATGTATAAAAAGAGTACAGCAAAAAAAACACCACCACCTCACTACTATTTTGATTGATTAACATGATGACCAAGCAATTTGGTACAATCAAGGAAACTTCAGAAATAAAAGATCTTCTGAACAGATGCCTCCCCTAGCACAATTAACTACTTATTGACAGTAAGCTGTCAACAAAAGTGGAAGGTAATGATCAAGCAATACTTTACATTATTTGATATTCATAGATATCATGTCATTAAAAGTAAACTCAACCATATATTTTTAAGCAGGCTGCTAGTACTTACCTGACAAGTGGAACACCTTTTGGAGTAACATTCAACAAGGTATATTAGCCTCTTCAGAAATGAAAATGGCTTTCTTCCTTCCTCTCTGCCTTCATTTTCTGCTGTCTTTTTTGCCTTGCCCATTTGAGATGAAAGCTTGCTTCAGAGCAGAATCTGGGCTTGACCCCAGAAATGTTCATTCATTCATTCATTCATTCATTCAATAGTATTTATTGAGAGCTTACTATGAGCAGAGCACTGTACTAAGCGCTTGGAATGAACAAGTCAGCAACAGATAGAGACAGTCCCTGTCGTTTGACGGGCTTACAGTCTAATCAAGGGAGACAGGCATACAAGAACAATGGCAATAAATAGAGTCAAGGGGAAGAACATCTCATAAAAACAATGGTAACTAGATAGAATCAGGGTGATGTACATCTCATTAAACAAAATAAATAGGGTGGTAAAGATATATACAGTCGAGGGGATGAGTACAGTGCTGAGGGGGTGGAATGGGAGTGGGGAGAGGAGAGGGAAGGGGGGAGAAGAGGGAGAAGAGAAAATGTTCAAAACATCATATATTACTCAAAAAATATGTCCATTATGGAAGCAAGCAACCATAAGAAGCAGCATGGCCTAGCGGTCAGAGCAAGGGCCTGGAAGCCAGAAGGACTTGGGTTCAATCCCCTGCCTCCACCACCTGACTGCCATGTGACCTTGGGAAACTCACTTAACTTCTCTGTGCCTCAGTTTCCTCATTGGAGGTTAAGACTGTGAGCCCCATGTGGGACAGGGACTCTATCCAACCTGATTAATTTGTATCTACTCCAGCGCATAGAACAGTGCTTGGCACATAGTAAGCACTTAACAAATACCATTATCATCATCATCATCATCATCACAAAGGAAGTGATTGAAAAGAAAAATCAGTACTGAACAGAATGATGAGAAGGATGAAAAAACACATTAAAATCAAATCCAGACTATTTCTTGGATTTTGAGAGGAGGCAGGAGATCTCCTCTAAATATACTGCTGGGAAGGATGGGAGAGTTGAAGAGGAGGCCAGAAAAAGCAGGGACTGAGGAGGGGCAGGGGTGATTTTTAAGGAGCTCAGGCCTGATAGTGTCAATTTTCTTAATAAAGTAGGTGGCCAGGTCATAACTGGAAGTTTCTCAATGTTCGGTTCTGGGTCCCCTTCTATTCTCCATCTACACTTATTCCCTTGGAGAACTCATTCGTTCCCATGGCTTCAAATACCACCTTTATGCAGATGATCAAGCCTTGATCTCTCTCTCTCTGTACAGTCTCACATTTCCTCTTGCCTTCAAGACATCTCTACTTGGATGTCCTCCTGTCATTCATTCATTCAATCGTATTTATGGAGCACTTACTATGTGCAGGGCACTGTACTAAGTGCTTGGAAAGTACAATTCAGCAATAGACAATCCTGCCCACACCGGGCTTCCAGTCTAGAGCCGGGGGCAGGTACAGTCATCAAAACAAGTAAACAGGAATAAATGTAAATAGAATTATAGATATATGCATATATATGTAAGTGCTGTTGGACTGGGCAGGAGAGAGAAAAGGGAGTGAGTCGAGGTGACGCGGAAGGGAGGAGAAGCTGAGGAAAAGGGGGGCTTAGTTTGGGAAGGCCTCTTGGAGGAGGTGAAGTTTCAGTAGGGCTTTGAAATGGGGAAGAGTTCGGCAGATTTGAGGAGAGAGGGCATTCCAGGCTATGTCACCTCCCTCCTCAAAAATATCCAATGATTGCCTATCCACCTTCTTATCAAACAAAAACTCCTCACCATTGGCTTTAAAGCACTCCTTCACCTTTCCCCCTTATACCTTACCTTACTTCTCTCCTAAAACCTAGCCCAAACAATTCACTCTTCTAGTGCTAACCTTCTCATTATGCCTTGACCTTGCCATCTCGAGGTCAATCCCTAGCCCACATTCTGCCTCTGGCTTGGAATGCCCTCCCTCCTCAAATCCGACAATTACCCTCCCCTCTTCAAAGCCTTATTGAAGGCACATCTCCTCCAAGAGGCCTTCCCAGACCAAGCCCCATTTTTCCTCATCTCCAACTCCCTTCTGTGTCACTCTAACTCCCTTTACTCTTCCCCACCCTCCCAGCCGCACAGTACTTAAGAATATATCTGTAATTTTATTTATTTGTATTGATGTCTGTCTCTCCCTCTTTGGATCGTGAGCTCACTGTGGGCAGGGAATGTTACTGTTTATTGCTGCATTTCAGTGTTTAGTACAGTGCTATGCACACAGTAAGCACTTAATAAATATGATTGAATGCATGAATGAAGTGATTGGGGGGGGGTGGTTAGGGGACTGGGGCTTGAGGATGGAGTTAAATGTCTGGAACAACTGGAGAGGGAAATGGGCATGGGTGTCAATAAGGGTGGAGAAGTTATTTTGCCAGGCAGAGACGAGGGCAGAGTTAAAGCATGCAAGGATAAACTTGAAGTGGATGAAGTCGACCTGATATTTAGATTACACCAGCAGTGCTCTGCGGCTGAAGCCCAAGAGTAAAGGAGGTGGACTGTGTAGGTGATCCAGGGTTGTGGGTAAGTGGCACTTTCATTCATTTATTCAATCAGTCATATTTATTGAGCTCTTACTGTGTGCAAAGCACAGTACTAAGAGCTTTGGAGAGTATAGTACAACAACAAACAGACATAGTCCCTGCCCATAATGAGCTCATAGTCTAGAGGGGGAGACATAAGTAAATGAATAAATTACAGACATATACACATGTGTTGTGGGGATGGGAAGAAGGATCAATGAAGGGAGGAAGTCAGAGCTACCCAGAAGGGAGTAAGAGAAGAGGAGAGTAGTGTTTAGTCAGGGAAGGCTTCTTGGAGAAGTTATGCCTTTAATAAGGCTTTAAAGTGGAGGAGATCAGTTATCTGTCTAATATAAGGAGGGACACATTCCAGAGCAGATGTAGGATATGGGTGAGAGGTCAGCAGCAAGATGGATGAGACTGAGATTCAGCGAGAAGGTTAGCAGTAGAGGAACAAAGTGTGTGGGCTGGGTTGTAGTAGGACAGTAGAGAGGTGATTTAGGAGGGGACAAGGTGATTGAGTACTTTAAAGCCAGTGGTAAGATTGATGAAGATAAAGGGAACGAATGAGTTGAGTTTAGTAGAGAGGGTGGTGTTGAGAGAGTCTATTTGGTCAACAAGGGAGGGTAGTTTGGTGATGGAGTCTAAGTGGGGCATGATGAGATGAGAAAATTGGATAGGGTCAAAAGATCAGAGGTCTTTGTTGGGGATTTGTACAGATTTATAAGGAGGAGGCTGGTGGGAGAGGAGACAAGTGAGGAGGTTGTGGTCAGATAGAGGGATTTCAGAGTAGATGAGGGTAGAGTTGTTCAGTGGTTAGAGATGATGAGATTGCATATGTTCCCAATTTGGTGAACAGGGAAAGGTGGAGTAGAGCAGGACGTTAGAGGAGTTGAGGAGTGATAGAAGACAATCAGCAGAAGGGTTATCAGGACCCTTCTATGTTGATTTTGAAGACCCCAAGGATCAATGTGAGCATAGAGAAAGAGAGAAGGAATGTGAGAAAGGGATCAAAATGGTTAAAGAAGTTGGAGATGGGACCTGGTGAGTGGTAGATGATAGTTACTAGAATACAGAGTTGGTGGTAGAAGTAATGATATGGGCTTCAAAGAAAGGGGAAAAAATAGGATGGGGGAGGCGAAAGAGTGCAAAAGTAGCATTGGGGCTCAAGAAGGAAGCCAACACCTCCTCCTTTTTCCCAGTAAGTCTGGGGGGAATGGGAGAAGATGAGACCCCTTCTGGAGAGAGCAGCAGGGAAAACTCTGTCATCTGGGGTGAGCCAGGTTTCAGAATTGGTGAAGAGTAGGAGTGACTGAGCTAGGAAAGGTCAAGGATGAAGGGAAACGTCCCCATGATGGAGCAGAGGTTCCACAGGACACATTTAGCTGAAACTCTGGAGGGGGTGGCGGGGGAAGAGACAGTGTGAGGGTGGGGAGGGTTTGGTGACTTAACAAAGGCTGGCATCAGGGGAGAGGGACAAGGGGTGGGTGGTGCTGGGACAGGATGACAAGGATAGGGCGGGGATGAGGGGTGAGGATGGTGCAAGGGCTGGGGAGGAGTTGGATAGCAGAGGTGGTGGGGGAGGTGTGGTGGGAGAGGAAGACTGGGATGAGCTAATAGGAGAGAAGAGATTGAAGGGTCATGGTGGGGTCAGTACATTACAGATATTCATTTAATCTGCCCTGGATAGTATAGAGCCTTTATTGGAGAGGTAAGCATGAAGTTTAGAGTAAAAATTACAGGGTTTTACTAAATGGAGGAGTCCATTGTCTAATGACTACTTGCAAAAATCCCTTTGGGGGACATAAGGAATCTCATTTTGCATAACTAAGTTATTTGACCAGAAGGCGATAGAAATAGGGAAGGGACAGAATACATGCTAAATTGTTCCTTTCATCATCATGCTCTGGACCAACAGAGTATGCACAGATTGGAACATCCATCTCTCAGGGAAAAACTTTGATAGTTTTGGGACCCATAATCAAGAGAAAGTGTCTACTTGACTGCATATTTATACAATTAATAATAATAATAATAATGTTGGTATTTATTAAGCGCAGAGCACTATGTGCACTATGCACTATGTGCAGAGCATTGTTCTAAGCGCTGGGATATACAGGGTAATCAGGTTGTCCCACATGAGGCTCACAGATGAGGTAACTGAGGCACAGAGAAGTGAAGTGACTTGCCCAAAGTCACACAGCTGACAAGTGGCGGAGCCGGGATCCGAACTCATGACCTCTGACTCCCAAGCCCGGGCTCTTTCCACTGAGCCACGCTGCTTCTCTATTACCTAATTACCTTACACTGATTGTCAGTACATCAAAAGAAAAGAGCATATCAATCAATCAATCAACAAATCAATTAATTATATTTGTTGAGCACTAACTGTGTGCAGAGCACTGTACCAATAACCTGGGAGAGTACAATTTGCCTGAATTGGTAGACACTTTCCCTGCCTACTGTAAAATGAATTTACAGTCCAGAGTGAGATAAAGACATTAATATAAAAAATAAATTATGGGTATGTACATAAGTGCTGTGGGGCTGTGGATAAAGGATGCAAATCCAAGTGCAAGAGTGACACAGAATGGAGTGGAAGAAGGGGTAATGAAGGCTTAGTTGGGGAAGGCCTCTTGGAGGAGATGTGCTTTTAATAAAGTTTTGAAAATGGGGAGAGGAATCATCTATTGACTGGATATAAGGAGGGAGAGCATTCCAGACCAGAGGCAGGATGTGGGCAAAAGGTCATCAGAAAGGTAGATGATATGAGAGCAAAGTACATAAATGGGCTGGCATTAGAGGAGCTAAGTGTGCCAGCTGGACTGTATTGGAACTAAGGGTGGTAAGGTACAGAGGGCAAAGTAATTGATTGCTTTAAAGCCTATGATAAGGAGTTCCTGTTTGATGCAGAGGTGGAAGGAGAACCACTGGAGGTTCTTGAAGACTGAGGAAACATGAATTGAATTATTTGTAGAAAAATTATCCAGGCAGCAGAGTGAAATATGACCTGGAATGGGGAGAGATGGATTGGAGAGGGAAGAGACAGGAGGCAGTGAGGTCAGCAAGGAGGTTAATGCAGTAATAATAATAATGATGGTATTTGTTAAGCACTTACTATGTGTCAAGCACTGTTCTAAGGGCTGAGGTTGATACAATCAAATTAGGTTGGACGCAGTTCCCACATGGGGCTCATAGCCTTAATTTTACAGATGTGGTAACTGAGATGCAGATAAGTGAAGTGACTTGCCTAAGGTCACACAGCAGAGAAGTGATGGAGCGGGGGTTAGAACCCAGGTCCTTCTGACTCCCTAGCCTGTCTCTATCCACTAAGTCACTCTGCTTCTCAACCCTAGTAATCAAGGTGCGATAGGATAGGTGTTTGGGTTAATATGGTAGCAGTTTGGATAAAGAGGAAAGGGAGAATTTTAGCAGTGTTGTGAAGGATGAAACAACAGAATTTGGTAACACTGAATATGTGGGTTAAATGAAAGAGAAGAGTCAAGGATAACACACCAAGGTTATGGGCTTGTGAGACAGGAAGGATGGTGGTGAGAAAGTCATGGGAAAGACAGAATTTGGGTGTGAAGATAAGGACTTCTGCTTTGGACATTTTAAATTTAAGGTGTTGATGGGACATCCAGTGAAAATGTCCTGAAGGCAGGAGGAAATGTGAGACTACAGAGAGGGAGAGAGATCAGGACTGGAGATGTAGATTTGGGAGTCATCCACATAGAGGTGGTAGTTGAAGCCATGGGAGCAAATGAGTTCTCTAAGGGAGTGGAGAATAAAAAGGGACTTAAAACTGAGCCTTGAGGGACTCCCACAGTTATGAGGTGGGAGGCAGTGGAGAAGCCCACGAAGGAGGCTGAGAATAAGTGACCAGAGAGATAGGAGGACAACCAGTAGAGGATAGTGTCAAAGAAGCCAAGGTTGACTAAGCCAAGGTCTACTATCTTCTTGTTTTCTATCACCTACCTCTATAAGTTACTAAGGATTTTTTTATTTAAACTAGTCTTCCAAAACCATAATATACCTGGTGAGATATTGGATTATGAATGTTTTCTTGGGAAAAAAAAACACAGTCTTGTAAATTATGAAGATTACAGAGATAAAAGGAATGGAATTATTTCACTTGAGAAGTAAATTGCCATGCTTACAATCCATTTTAACTTCAATGTAAACTTCATATTTCAGCTAAAACTTGGCATGACAATTTGTTTGCTTCCTGAAGGAGAGGATAATGATTGAATAGTAACTAATAAATTTTTTAACAGTTATGTTCAGTTACTTTGTTATTCACTCAGATACATTCTTGACAAACCAAAGTTATAGGGAAAACTCACATATAGTACAAGGTTTGTGACCCATGCATCATACAGGTGCATAAGTATTTCTTCCAACTTTGCACCACATTCTAATTGTACAGATATGAATTATCAGAAGAATTGCCCATAATTAATTAATATCATTCTATTCATAAAGTATAATAAAGACTCCAGAAAGTATAATGAAGACCCATAGACTGGAAGAATTGACAGTAATGGCAGTAGTAGTGATAGTAGTTGTAATACTTATTTTCATCAGCTGTGTTCAATACTTGTACTAATAATAATAACATTGCTATTTATTAAGTGTTTACTATGCACCAAGCACTCTTCTAAGCACTGGGGTAGATACAAGGTAGTCAGGTTGTCCCACCTGGGGCTCACAGACTTAATCCCCATTTTCCAGATGAGGGAATTGAGGCGCAGTGAAGTTAATAATAATGTTGGTATTTGTTAAGCGCTTACTATGTGCAAAGCACAGTTCTAAGTGCTGGGAAAGATACAGGGTAAGCAGGTTGTCCCATGTGAGGGTCACAGTTAATCCCCATTTTATAGATGAGGTAACTGAGGCACAGAGAAGTGAAGTGACTTGCCCAAGGTCACACAGCAGACAAATGGCAGAGCCGGGACTACAACTCACGACCTCTGACTCCCAAGCCCGGGCTCTTCCCACTAAGCCACGCTGCTTCACTAAATGCTACTAAGCACTTGAGAAATACAAAATAAGTCATGTCATATTCTCTGCCCACAGGAACCTTGCACTCTAATGAGGAGTGGCAGACACAAAAGTGATTACAGAGAAATCAAAATAAATAATTGAATTCAGATTGTACAAATGTGAAACAGAGACCATATTTTCCATTTCAAAAATCTTTCACCAATAAAGCTGGCTCTCAATACAATTGTAGGGGCCAGGCATTTAATTTACGCATAATTCATTAATGTCATTCTATTCATAAAGTATAATGAAGACTCCAGAAAGTATAATGAAGACCCACAAAATGGAAGAATTGACATTAATGGCAGCAGTAGTGATAGTAGTTGTAATACTTATTTTCATCAGCTGTGTTCAATACTTGTACTAGTAATAATAATGTTGATATTTATTAAGCACTATGTGCCAAGCACTGTTCTGCTTAACCACAATGAATTATGAATGTATTATTTAAAGTATCAGTGCTATGAATTGACCTACTGTGGTGTTATTGGGGGTTCTCAACCCTAATTCCTGGTTGAAAGTGTCCCAAAATCAATTTAGGAGCAACCAAACACCTGTTAGAGTCTATTCAGTCTCCAAGTCTTTCACTCTTTCCTTCCTGGACCAAGCAGATTTTGAGATCCTTGCTTAATATACCCCCATTCCTGGCATCCCTATCACTACACCCACTATAGCTCTCCCCAAAACTGAGGGTATAATCCAGGGACCCTCTAGATTGTAAGCTTGTCATGGGCAGGGAAAGTGTCTGTTTATTGTTATATTGTACTCACTCAAGTGCTTAGTACAGTGCTTTGCAAACAATAAATGCTCAATAAATATAATTGAATGAATGACCAGCCTACCCTCCTGGGGCTGTCTACAAGATGGGGGATTAGTGAGAAAGGGTTCCAAACCTGACTCAAAATAGCGGAGGATCTTCTTCATCCCAACCACCTACCTGGCCCCCCTATTATCTTCCCACTGATTGGCTCAATCAATTAATTACCAATTAATGTCATATAAGACCTAAGAAAGTGATAACGTTATTTTTCCTGGGTTCCTTTTTTCCATCCTGTATGTGAGGGCTAGTTGGAGTGACTGTCACACCTATAAATGAGTTTAAAATAATGAACACAAACCTGAACAAATAGAAGAGGATTAAGATGAAAGTTATTCCTTATGTAGGTAAGATATACGTAGATCCTCTGTAGTCCGAATATATACATATACGGAGAAAGTAAGAGTTTCTTTTAGTGGAGGAGATACCATCTCCCTCAGATCAAATAAACTGCAGCCCAATTTGTTACAAAAGCGAGTGTGCACTGTAATTCTCATTCCCTGCTGTAGCAGCCTGGAGGGAATGAAGATAATAATGATGATGAGTATTATCATTATTATTTTAATTTATCAAGTTTTCATGGAGTACACAGCACGGTAGTAAGCAGAGAGGAGGAAATGGTCCTTACTACAGCCTATAGGCAGAAGCAGAAAAAAGTAAACAATAACAAAATGTAATAGAATAGAGGTGGGAAATTCATCAACTCCTCTGGACGGCATTCAGAGGGGGCATCTCTAAACAGACCTTGGAAAAAACAACATAACTCATCAATTTGAATTTATTCAGAATTCATAACCTGCATATTTTGCGTAGATGTGCAAGATCACATCTAAAACAAATATTTCCAGAATTACATTGTACTGATTGAAAGAAGTCATGAATCAAATCATATCTACATATTTCATTGTATTCTCCCAGGCATTTAATTCAGTGTTTTGCATAGAGTAGACATTCTACAAATACTATTGATTGAATGATTCATTGATTGAGGAAGCAACTGGGACCCATCATCATTAACCTCATTATGAATATCATCCTCACAACTCACTCGTTATTGAATGAAAATTATTAAACACTGTACTAATCATTGAAGAGATGACTTTAAAATTAAGCTGATTCGTGGCTGTGGAATTTAAAAATATGTGTAACTTTTCACTGTGAAAATTTGACTGTAGTGTATAATTAAGAACATCAAGCAAATGAGTTAAAATTTGATAATCCAAAAACACTACTATTGATACTTGTTAAAATAAGGCCTCCTGCATCTTAAAACTCTGGAATTACAGGTAATTATCAGTGTTGGATAGAAAACTATTCAAAAATAGACAAGTGAGGATATGAAAGTATGGATATTGACCCTTTTTTGGGTAGATGAAAAGTGTACTTCAGGGAATGCTAGGGTTGGTTTTGTTTAACATCTTTTAAAATGGGCAGGAAGGGGGTGTACACAGTGAAGTTTACAACTTGGTAGATGGCATTTCATCTGGGTGGTGAAATGCTGTGCAAACAGGCAGAGATTGTGAGGAAAAATGGCAGATGACCTTCAGGGTATGTGTCTTCAAGGAGAAAATCAGAATAACAGCTACTTGATGATAGACTCTGAGTTGTCAATCTCAAAACAGTAAAGAGTTTTGGGATTTATTTTTAAATCACTGATCCATTGTTTGGTAGCAGCTAAAAGAGACTACTAGAAATCATCAAAAATGAGAGAAAAAACTCAAGCAAAAGTGTGGTTTGGGCTACTTTACAGATAGTAACAGACTGCATCTGGAATACTGCATGCAGTTTCATTGGTCCATTGAAATTAAGGTGTGCTGGAGTGGGAGGAGGTACAGAGAGGGTCAACTGAGATGATTTTGGGATTAGACTAGCTTCCATGAGGGCAGGCAGAAAAGGCTAGGAATCTCTCAATTAAGCCCTCTTTTCTCTGACTCCCTTTGCCTTCTATGCCATCTATACACTTGGATCTGTGACCTTTGAGCACTTAATATTCACTCTACCCTTAGCCCCCCAGCACTTTTATACATATCCATATTTATTTATACAATTTTAATGTCTGTCCCTCCCTTCTAGACTGTAAACCCCATGGGGGCAGGGAATGTGTCTACAAACTCTGCAAAGTTGTATTTTCCCAAGCACTTAATACAGTGTTATGCACACAATAAGCACTCATTAAATACCACTGATTGATTGTAAAGAGAAAGTTTATGTCAGTAGCGATGAAGCGTACTGCATTTATTGCCACAGAATGTTGCACAGGCCAAAAATATCAGGGGGTTCAATAGGGATATGAATAAATTTAGAGGTCAAAAATAGATTAATAAAAGGAAAGTTAGGGGTGGAGGAAAGTTAGTAGTGCTAAATAGATGATGAAAAGAAAATTATAACAATCAGAAGGCTCTAAAGTATTTTTGTTCAAAAAACACAAACCAAATGAAATCTCTATGTCGCTAGTGGGAAAATAGTGAATCATGTCATTTAAACAGAAGATGGAGAATAAGAAGAACAGAAGAGAGTAGGAAAAGCAAAAGAAAGAGGGAAAAAGAGAGAAATATTGAGGAAGAAGGAGTTAGGGAGAGGGAAAAGGTGGGAGAAAGATAAAAAGAGGCAGAGAACACAAAATATTCCATGATAATTTGGGAAGGAGGGTGGGCAGGTGCCAGAGTGGCCAAGTCATTAACCTGCAGTTGTCATGTCTCAGATCCCCACAGTCTCCTCCTTCCCCTTTCCACTAGCACTCTGGATCTGGCTCTTCGGTGGGTGAATCATTTCCTTCAGAGTCTGCTTGGAGGTTGTGCACTCTATGGCAAGACACTTCTTGTCCCCTCCCATAGCAGCTCACTATGGCCACATCAGTATACGTGGGTAGCACAGCATCTAGACATCTAGACAAGGACAGCATCTTCTTATCTCCCACCCAAGTTGCAATTCAGGCACTCCCCCAGAATAGCAACAAAGTGAACTACCTTGTGTAAGGATAGTTCTTTACTTGTGCCCACCCCCTAACTCAGCATTTCTCTCCCCAAGGTGTAACTCATCACTGCTGTAGCCAACAAGTTGAGCATTTCCCTTCTACACCTGCTCCTGTCCTTCTCCCACTGCTGCTCCCACTGCTGCTTTCCCAGAACCAGGAAGAGGAGGAGTACTGGAACAGCACTGACTTTTCCATACAAGGTGAGAATGGGAGGAACCTACAGTCTCTGGGACTGGCCCTTGTCTTGCCATTAGAGGTCATAATAATTATGATACTCTTTAAGTGCTTACAATGTGCCATGCACATAAGCACTGGAGTAGATACAAAATATCCACGTTAGATACAGTTCTTGTCCCACATGGGGCTCACAGTCTAAGTAGGAGGAAGTTACTTGTTCCACTTTTTTGGATCAGGTCCTCTGACTCCTAGTCCCATCTCTTTCCACTAAACCTTACTACCTCTCAAGGAGTAAAAAACACCATCTTGAATCTCCTCAATTCCTTCTCTCTTCCAAGGGGCAGGGTGGGTAAGGTACTTCCTGTCCAGAAAACTGGAAGAGAGAAAAAAATGCAGTTGCCTCGGTGGCCACAAGTCTAAGCTCATCCATAGATTGACATTTTGCAAAAGTCACATAATATGAAGAGTCTGATGTAGCTGAAGAGCCACAGGTTTCTGACTCCTTCACTATCACATGGGCAGTGTCCTATTGCTGTCTGAGACAGAATAATGAACCAGTGGACATTACTTTGACCCACTAATGGCATATCTGATGTTCTTCAATTCACTAAGCAATCACAGTAAAGCACATTCAAGCATTAAACTTAACTAACACTTTTCCATGTGTTAAATCTGAGCATTATCTATTGTGGACTCCTTTATTCTTTAAAAGAGTTGTTTAACCCAGTCTTGCAGGTAATGCTCACTTCATCATCACCCTGATACTGAGTCCAAAGAATAATAATAATAAAAAATGGGGGAAAATAGTGAGTACTTTGGCTTTATATGTCTACCGTTTTATTAACTTATTTGCATTCTCTGCTTCAGTGAATGACAAGCCTTGAATTCATTCTCCACATTGTGGTTGCTGGCTAAACTTAATATTTACCTGACCCTCAGCCCCACAGCACTTATGTATATATTCAAAATTTGTTTCAATGTTTGTGTCCCACTCTTGATTGTAAGCTCCTGAAAGGTAAGGAACATGTCTAAAAAAAAATGTTGGTATTTTGTTAAGTACTTACTATGTGCAGAGCACTGTACTAAGCGCTGGGGTAGGCACAGGGGAATCAGGTTGTCCCACGTGGGGCTCACAGTCTTAATCCCTATTTTACAGGTGAGGGAACTGAGGCACAGAGAAGTTAAGTGACTTGCCCACAGTCACACAGCTGACAAGTGGCAGAGCTGGGATTCGAACTCATGAGCCCTGACTCAAAAGCACGTGCTCTTTCCACTGAGCCACAACTCCCTAGCACTTAGTACAGTGCCCTGCACCACATAAGGCTCAATAAATGCCATTGACTGATTAATTAATTGATGCATTAAATATTCCTTTAAGTCATATTTCCGTAGGTTGCTAGAATTCCATATGGTACATTGAGCATACACATAATTTATTGGAAGGAATAAATATAGTTTAAATAATATTTTTCCCAGAGAGTTAACATTATAGTTGATATAAAATCATTTTACTTCTTTCCAAACTGCCAGCTTTACATGTTATTGTTTTTCTTTACAAATGCTCTAACCCACAAAAGTCACTGAAACTCATGATATTGTTGAAGGTCAAACCTAAACCAACAAAGGCAAGAAATGAAATGTTAATAGCTAAAATTTATCCCAATTGGACTCCTTTACCTATTTTGCTCAAAGTCCACAAAAGTGAAAAACATTATCTGTCATGTTAGACTGATCACAAAAAGTATATTAAAATAAATTCCTGAGCAAAACGAGGCAAATCAACATAAATCCCAGAATGGAGAGTTTTAATCCAGGGAGTCTGCTGTCCTAACCTTGAAAGGAAAATAGATCAAACAAGGACTTCCTATCCAGGGTCCAGGACAAGAGTTCCTAAGGAAGTAGAGACATTTTTAACTGCTTTTCTATATATCCTTTCCATTTCCTAAATTGAACTCTACTCCTTCCCTGCTACTATTAAGTTTATGTGACCTATTTCAAGACATCTTTTCCGAGGTGCCATCAAAAATAAATGGGTCTCTTTCTACATTCAAGACATCTTTTCAGGGGTGCCATCAAAAATAGATGGCTCTCTTTCTACATTGCTTCCATTTCAACATCATGAGCTAAAACAAGAGAAAAAGGACATGCCACCCCACTTAGTAATAATGGTATTTATTATGGGATGACTATGAACTAAGCACTCCTCCATAGCTTCCCCCACATTGGCTCTGGACCTGCTTCCATCCCAACACAGGACTAGGAATAGAGCCTGGTCTAAAACAAGTGGCATGACATGATTCAGCTCAGACACTCTCACAGTCCCATCCAAACTCTTCCAAAGGCTACCCTCACCCTCTCCTTACCTTCTATATTTTCTGCTTTGCTACTAAAAGATCATGGAACTGGCAGCCAAAAGACTGGGAAACAGAGCACCTGATAGGCCTTTCCCCAGAGTTTGTTCTTTTGTCATGGAAAAAGCTTCTAAGTTCCCTGAAAGATGTGTTCCTCTCTTTCCATATTTCTTCACTGGCATGGGAGAACTCACTGGGCAGATTTTCCCACCAATAAGGTCATGGAGAATACCCAAGAAGCAAGTTTCTCCATCATTCAGATCCCACTTTGGGGAACCAGAGGAGAATAAAGAGCAAGAGTCTGGGAGTCAGAAGGACTTGTGTTCTAGTCCCGTCTCCACCAGTTGTCTGCTGTATGACTTAGGACAAGTCACTTAAACTTCTCTGTGACTCAGTAACATCATCTGTAAAATGGGGATTAATACTGTGCACCACATGTGGGACATGGACTGTGTCCAACCTAGCTTGTAAGTACCCCATTGCTTCACACAGTACCTGGCACATAGTAAGTGCTTAACAAATACCATAAATAAAATTATGAAATAATAATAATAAAGTGGTGTTTCAACTGGTGGAATTTGAAAAGCAAATGTTGCCCAGAAGCTGTCATTTGTATTTAGGGGGATCATACATTAGCAGTAGCTATTATTTGCATTACTAAGTAAGAAATATTTTACATTAACCTCCACCATTTGCATCATCATCACTACATTCTTTTTTATCTCTCTAATATTCTAGGCAGCCTGCGCAAGGAAAGATGTTACTGGATTCTTCTTTTGTCAACAGCATGAAGATATTGTAATTCTGCCACAGCTTATTTTTGCTTGAAGCTTGCAGTAGAATCAGAGGATAGCATAAGCCCTTAAAGGCCTAATGAAATGAAAAGGTGTAAGAACCACCCTGTAAAATAGCCCTGGAACCCTGATCTGTATGAAGCTGACAAGAAGTTCAAAAAGTGGCTCTTTAATTGAAGGCTATACATTAAATAGCCCCTCTACCTGAAGAGATTACTAACATCATATACTAAGGCATTTGGAAGATTTGAAATTAATCTTTTCACTCCAATTTTCCAGAAATCCTGGTCTAATTATATCCTAAAATGAGTGAAATTGAACTGCTTTTCTCCTGTTCCTTTCTTCAGAGTACTCTGTAGTGACATAAAAGGAATGAGGCACCCCTTTTCAATTCCTTTGTTCTGTTCATCTAACCTAGTCTATGTTTGAATTCGAATGGGAGTTGTCATAGAAATAAAAATGGGCAGACTCCTAAAAATACCTAAGAGTAAGTAGACTGGTTGAAATACATCCCTCAACCCAACCTCAGGAATTGTTATTCAGTCACAGATCTCTAATCTAATGTTTAGATTTCTCTCACTCTTTCAAGATCAATAGGGGGAAATGTAAGTAAGCCTGTTGAATTTTCACAGGAAAATCAGTATGGGCTTGGGAGCCAGAGTATCTAGATTCTAATTCTGGTCTTTCACTTGCCTGCTGTGTGACCTTTGGAAATTCACAACTTCCCTGTGCCTGATTATCTTGTGTCTATCTTAGGGTTTAGTATAGTGTCTGGCACATAGTAATAAGTAAACAGATGCTACAGTTAACTAAATAACTAATTCATTGTGTCAGACAACCAACTGATCATCATCAAAGCAGTTGCAGCCAAATCTTTCTATAAATCTGGTTGAAACCTGGAAAGAGAATTGCATGGATAGCAATAGTGATGGTATTAGTTAAGCACTTACTATGTGCCAGGCTCTGTACCAAGCGCTGGGGTGGATACAAGCAAATCAAGTTGGACACAGTCCCTGTCTCATATGGGGCCCCATTTTACATATGAGGTAACTGAGGCACAGAGAAATGAAGTGATTTGCCCAAAGTCACTCAGCAAACAAGTGAAGAAGCCGGGATTATAACCCATGACCTTCTGACTCCCAGGCCTGGGTTCTATCCACTATGTCATGCTGTAGATTAGAAAAACTACTCACCCCAAAATGCAAGCCTTCTTAATTTTCTTAACAATTAATCAACCAATCAATGGTATTTATTAAGCTCTTACTGCATGCAGTGTGTTGACCAATTGGTAGGGAGAGTACCAAATTGATAGACATCTTCCCTGGCTGCAAGAAGTTTATAGTCATTTCCCAGTGGTTTTTGGAGACTTTTGGGAGTACTTTACTTCCGCTACCAATAGTGGAAGTATTCTATCCCACCTCTGAGAGAAGCTGGGTATTTCTCAGGATTTGCTCTGCGAGAAGTCTCAGTATGGACTATTGCTCTGACTCCTGCTGATTCCTGTTTTCCTGTTCCATAACCTGGTTTTCAGGGTGTCATCTAGAAGAAATCAACGCAATCAGGTCTGAGCTCCCCAAAGTCACCTCTCCCCTCTCCCCTCCCCTGCACCAACCCTCTCCCCTACTTTCCCATCCTTCCCTGCAGTATCCTCAGAGGAGATCTCCTCCCTCCTCACAAGTGCCACCCCCTCTACCTGCGCCTCGGACCCCATTCCTGCTCACCTTATTAAAACCATCGCCCCTGCCCTCCTCCCTTCCTTAACTTCTATCTTTAACCACTAAATCTCCAATGGCTCCTTCCCCTCTGCCTTCAAACATGCCCATGTCTCCCCCATCCTAAAAAAACCTTCTCTCGACCCCACTTCCCCTTCCATCTATCGCCCTATTTCCCTACTTCCCTTCCTTTCCAAAATCCTAGAACGAGTCATCTACACTTGCTGCTTAGAATTCCTTAACTCCCATTCTCTCTCCTGTACCCCCTCCAATCTGGCTTCCATCCCCTCCACTCTACCAAGACTGCTCTCTCTAAGGTCACCCATGACCTCCTTCTTGCCAAATCTAATGGCTCCTACTCCATTCTAATCCTCCTTGACCTCTCAGCTGCCTTTGACACTGTAGACCATCCCCTCCTCCTCCACACCTTATCTCACTTTGGCTTCACGGACTCTGTCCTCTCCTGGTTCTCCTCTTATCTCTCTGGCCGGTCATTCTCGGTCTCCTTCGCAGGCGCCTCCTCCCCTCCCATCCTTTAACTGTTGGAGTTCCTCAGGGGTCAGTTCTTGGCCCTCTTCTGTTCTCTATTTACACTCACTCCCTTGGTGAACTAATTCGCTCTCACGACTTTGACTACCATCTCTAGATGACATGCAGATCTACATCTCTGCCCCGTCCTCTCCCCCTCCCTTCAGACTTGCATCTCCTCCTGCCTCCAGGACATGTCCACCTGAATGTCTGCCCGCCACCTAAAACTCAACATGAGCAAGACTGAGCTTCTCATCTTCACTCACAAGCCCGGTCCTCTCCCAGACTTCCCTATCACCGTGGATGGTATGACCATCCTTCCCGTCTCTCAGGCCCGCAACCTCGGTGTCATCTTTGACTCGTCTCTCTCGTTCACCCCACACATCCGATCCGTTACCAAGACCTGCCAGTCTCACCTTTACAGTATCACCAAGATCCAGCCTTTCCTCTCCACCCAAACGACTACCTTACTGCCACAGGTTCTTGTTATATCCCGGCTAGACTACTGTGTCAGCCTTCTCTCTGATCGCCCTTCCTCCTCTCTCGCCCCGCTCCAGTCTATTCTTCACTCTGCTGCCCGGCTCATCTTTCTGCAGAAACGTTCTGGGCATGTCACTCCCCTTCTTAAACACCTCCAGTGGTTGCCTATCAACCTCCGCTCAAAACAAAAACTCCTCACTCTAGGCTTCAAGGCTCTCCATCACCTTGTCCCTTCCTACCTCTCCTCCCTTCTCTCTTTCTACTGCCCACCCCGCACGCTCCACTCCTCTGCCGCCCACCTCCTCACCGTCCCTCGGTCTCGCCTATCCCGCCGTCGACCCCTGGGCCACGTCCTCCCGCGGTTCTGGAATGCCCTCCCTCCTCACCTCCGACAATCTAATTCTCTTCCCCTCTTCAAATCCCTACTTAAAGCTCACCTCCTCCAAGAGGCCTTCCCAGACTGAGCCCCCCCTTTTTCCCTCTGCTCCCTCTACCCCCTCTTCACCTCTCCGCAGCTAAACCCTCTTCTCCCCCCTTTCCCTCTCCTCCTCTCCCTCTCCCATCCTACCCCCTCAACACTGTACTCGTCTGCTCAACTGTATATATCTTCATCACCCTATTTATTTTGTTTAATGAGATGTACATCACCCTGATTCTATTTATTTGCCATTGTTTTTATGAGATGTTCTTCCCCTTGACTCTATTTATTGCCATTGTTCTCGTCACCCTGTCTCCCCCGATTAGACTGTAAGCCCGTCAAAGGGCAGGGACCGTCTCTATCTGTTGCCGATTTGTACATTCCAAGGGCTTAGTACAGTGCTCTGCACATAGTAAGCGCTCAATAAATACTATTGAATGAATGAATGAATGAATGAAGTTTTACATATGTGGTGAGATCAGTTTCTCCCTGCTTAAGATTTTTCTGGGGTAAGGGAGGTGTGAAACCAAAATGGTCTGGACTTTGAATTTGCCCCCTTCTCTTCAGATCATCCCATCTGAATTGTTTTGCCTCTAGACCCACTTGATTGACTCCTAACCATCTTCCTAAAGTGAACAGGAGTAACTCCAGTGACTAGATTCCCTGGGAGTTGTAGACTACCAAGGGATGGAGTGTGATGGGCCTTTAGGTTTGGAATCCATTTGCCCTTGGCAAGCCACCATTTACTTAAAGCAGGAACATCATGCATCCTCTTCTTTTTTGTTTGTCCTGTCCAGATGCCTGCCTTATCAGGAAGCTTGGTATGTCAAAGTCTTGAGACAGGATGGAGATGTTTCTGTCTTAGCTAGGTCAGGACACCTGGCCAGTTTATTAGTGGTATTTGCCTCCCTGCCCTTTACAATGGGGAGTACCAGAAATTACCCCAACTAGAAATTTACTGCTGCTGTCTTAAATTATAAGACATATTTCGTGCTCTTCAATCATGCGTGCAGCTC
Source organism: Ornithorhynchus anatinus (assembly GCF_004115215.2). Taxonomy (NCBI): domain Eukaryota; kingdom Metazoa; phylum Chordata; class Mammalia; order Monotremata; family Ornithorhynchidae; genus Ornithorhynchus; species Ornithorhynchus anatinus. The sequence goes on from NC_041729.1 coordinate 118,168,922, forward strand.
AGATGCTGTACCAACTGTACATAAAGAAACTCTGTATTGCCTGGAGTTGAGTTGGCCTTGACTAGTAGAGGAAACTGCCCGTCAACCATTGCTCCCTACCAGTGCTAGTTAGAAGTAAATTTGTGTTTACATACCCTCTTAAATACAATGCAGAGTCCATGAAGTTTTCTTGAACAGAAGCTAGGGTGACCTAATATGAGACTGTTTCTGACTATAGCTTTTTCCACTTCAGTCCCAAACAACTGCCTTAATCTCATATACCCTAGCACTTGGAGAGTGGTTTTTGTAATCAGGTCATTAGGTTTTGCTTCATGGCTGTAAAACTCAGTAACTTTAAATTTTCCTCTCTAAACTGCAGTCTTTGAATCCCTCTGATGTTATTCTTTTCAATCTGTAATGTTGATTAATCTTGATTTTGCCCATTATTCTTTTGGGAATCTGGTTCAGACATCATTTATGGGGCATTGTTATAGTTAGTAAATGGATCTTGGCCAATAGCTACACGGATTTTTTTTTTTGGCATGGATTTTTCTGTAGATAGGAGACTCTCTGTTCATATTACATATAATCAGTGTTACTTGTAAAGGCCTCCAAAGTCATTCCTGAGCCCTGTGGCAGCTTGAGGTTACTGACTATATACTCAAAGAAGGCACCATTGATAATGGTATTGACATAGTGTGTGTGGAGCTGAAAAGGCTAAGAAAGAACTGCTAGTCCCAACAACACTGTGCAAACAAATGGGCTGTGTCTTATTGAGTTGTTGGGTTTAATTTTTGGACTACTTGAGCTGCTCTATCCTTTGCCTCCTGCTCTCTGGTTCCTTGTGAAGCTTTTGCTTGAAGAATGCCACTCCTCATGTGACAGCAGTACATCACATTGGTTTATCCTCAGCAATTGACTCCCAGTTTTGAGCTGGGGTTGCAGCATTGTCTAAGGTATGTTTTGCCCTTGTCTTTAAAATGTTTCCTCTGCCCTCCTTGATTTTGGTTTCCCAATTTCAACTCTCCATACAGCACTTAGTTACCCTTTTGTTGCTCATTCTCCAGTGTCAAACAACCATATTTACTGAGCTCTTAACCTGTGCAGAGCACTCTACTAAGCAATTGGGAGAGTACAATATAACAGACTGGTAGACATGTACCCTGCTCAAAATGAGGTTACAGTCTAGAGGGGGAGACAGCCATTAATATAGATAATGAATTACAGATATTTATATAATGCTGAGGGACTGATAGAGGAGTGGATAAAGGAGTAAATCCAAGGTTGCTACAGCATCCCAAGGGGTATTAAAGACTACCTTTCACCTGCCATGGGGTATAGTTGTCTATAAGATGATATGAGTTTCTCATAACCAGTTTGTGGAACCCTGCTGAATAGCCCAGAATCACTCTGGGCTATTCAGTGTTTAGATGAACTTCAGAGAAAGCTTCAGTGGTACAAACCAAACTGTAACTTTGCTAGTACAATGCCAAGAAAGATAAACCTGCCCCACCCTGCTCTCAATCCAGACCAGTAGCCATCTATGGCCTAGTCAAGGAACTGTAAATTCCTAGTGTTCTGGAATCTTCGGGGCATCACTTAGCCTCCACACAGTTTGAGAACTCCCTGATTATGGAAAAGAGTGGGTAATCATGAAATAGCATGGCCTATTGGAAAGAACATGGGATTTGAGAATTAGAGGACTGGGTTCTAATCTGACCTTTGACACTTCTCTGCTGTATAATCTTGGTAAAGGGAATTAACTTCTCTGTGCCTCAGTTCCCTCATCTGAAAAATGAGGATTCACTACCTGTCCCCCTTCCCACTTAGACTGTAAACTCCATGTGGGACTTGATTATCTTGTATCTACTCCAGTGTGCACATCATAAATGCTTAACTATTATCAGAATCATTATTATTATTAATTTTATTTATTAAGCACTTACTGTAGGCAGAACATGGTACTAAGCACTTGGAAGAATACAGCATAACAATGTTACAGACACAATCCTCCCACAGCAACCCTACATTCTAGAGGTGGAAACAAACCCTGACATAAATAAATGACGGATAGGTACATAAGTGCTCCTCTCCCTGACTTTCCCATCACTTTGGGTGGCACCTCCATCATTCCCGTCTCACAAGCCTGCAACCTTGGAGTCATACGTGACTCCACTCTCTCATTCACCCCACATATCCAATCCATCACCCAAATCTGCCAGTCTCACCTTCACAACATCGCCAAGATTTGCCCTTTCCTCTCCATCCAAACCACTACCTTGTTAGTGCAATCACTCATCATATCCCGACTGGATTACTGCATCATATCTCCCTTCTGATCTCCCAACCTCCTGCCTCTCCCTACTTCAGTCTACACTTCATTCTGCTGCCCCGGATTATTTTTCTGCAGAAACACTCTGGGCATGTCACCCCCCTCCTCAAAAATCTCTAGTGGTTGCCCAGCAACTTTTGTATCAAGCAAAAACTCCTCACTATTGACTTCAGAGCTCTCCATCACCTTGTCCCCTCCCAACGCACCTCCTTTCTCTCCTTCTACAGTCCAGCCTGCACAGTCTGCTCCGCTGCTGTTAACCTTCTCACTGTGCCTCATTCTCACCTGTCCTGTTGTCAATCCCTGGCCCACATCCTACCTCTGGCCTGGAATGCCCTCCCTCCTCAAATCCGCCAAACTAGCACACTTCCCCCCTTCAAAGTTGTACTGAAAGCTCACGTCCTCCACGTGAAAGTCACGCCTTTCCGGACTGAGTCCCCCTTTTCCTCTACTCCTCCTCCCCTCCCCACCTCTCCTACTCCCTCTTTCTGCTCTACTCCCCTCCATGCCCCACAGCACTTGTGTATATATGTACATATTTATTATTCAATTTATTTTATTAATGTTGTGTATATGTCTATAATTCCATTTATTTATATTGATGCTATTAACGCCTGTTTACTTGTTTTGATGTCTGTCTGCAGACATCTTCTAGACTGTGAGTCCATTGTTAGGTAGGGATTGTCTCTATTTGTTGCTGAATTGTACTTCCCAAGTGCTTAGTACAGTGCTTTGCTAGCAGTAAGCGCTCAATAAATATGATTGAATGAATGAATAAAGGGAGCAAGTCAGGGTGATGCAGAAGGAAGGGAGTAGAAGAAAAGGAAAAGAGGTCTCAGTCAGGGAAGGCCTCCTGGAGCAGATGTCCCTTCAATAAGACTTTGAAGGGGAGGAGAGTAATTGTCTGCCAGTTATGAAAAGAAAGGGCATTCAAGACCAGAGGCAGGATGTGGACAAGAGGTCGACTGTGAGGTAGAGTAGATCGAGGTACATTGCATATGTTTACTATAGAGAAGTGAAGCATTTTGGCTGGGTTGTATTAATAAAGTAGTTAGGTGAGTTAGGAGAGGGGAAGGTGATTGAGTGCTTTAAAGTTGATGGTAAGAAATTTCTGTTTGATGAGATTGATGGGCAACCACTGGAGGTTCTTGAGGACTGGGGAAATATGGACTGAATGTTTTTTTGTAGAAAAATGGTCCTGGAAACAGAGTAAAGTATAGACTGGAGTGGAGAGAGGCAGAAGGCAGGGAGGTCAGCAAGTTGGTAGTTAGAGTAATTAAGGTGAGATAGGATAAGTGATTGGATTAACATGGGAGCAGTTTGGATGAAGACGAAAGGGTGGGTTTTAGAATTGTTGTGAAGATTGGAATGACAGGATTTAGTGACAGATTGAATATGTGGATTGAATGAGAGAGAGGAGTCAAGGATAATGCCAAGGTTGTGGGCTTGTGAGACAGAAAGGTTGGCGATGCTATCCAGAGAGATGGGAAAGTTTGGGTGGGAAGAAAAGGAGATGAGATGATGGAAAACATCCAAGTAGAGATGTCTTGAAGGCAGGAGGAAATGCAAGACTGCAGAGGGAGAGGGAATCAGGGCTGGAGATGTAAATATGGGAATCCTCTTGAGATACTGTTGTGTAAAATGGGAGAGTTGAAGAAGCAGGAGGAGGGAGGAACTGGGGAGGAGAAGGGGAGAATTTAGGAAGATCACGCCTGAAAGTTTTGATTTTCTCAATAAAGTAGGTGGCCAGGTGATTAGGTGCAAGAGATGGGGGAAGTGGGGGGATAGTGGTTTGAGGATGGAAATAAGCATCTGGAACAATTGGTGAGGGCATTTGGCATGGGTGTCAATAAGAATGGAGAAATAATTTTGCCAAGGCAGAGGAGAAGGAATGTTCAAGCATGTAAGGGTAAACGGTATTAGATTTGTAGATAAGATGGATGGAATAGTTCAGCTTATATTTCAGTTATTTTATCAAAATTATTTTTATTGTTTAGTCATGTAATTTTTAGGATTTTAATGGGAAAAAGAGTAGTGAATCCTTCTCACTAGCATATTTCCCAGCAAGTCATTCCAGGACCCAGAAATACATCTCCTGACTATAGGAGCCTGTGAAATCTTGGTTTGGGATTGTGCAGCTTTACAACTCTCTTTTTCAGTATCCCCTCAGGAACTTAGAGAGGTTTTTTTTGCTAAGGAATTCCAGTTGATCACATGATATTTTTGTAGTAATGGTTTGGGGACATCTATTTTTTGCCATTGTTTTTGAAAGAACACATATGACCAATTATTTGGGCCTAGATAGGAAAGCCTATGGTGGGTGAACACAATGAAACAGAAAATACAAGAATGAAGAAAATTACCTTCAGAATTAGGTACAGAGTCCTGTCAAATGATGTGAGAGGGGAGAGGAGTTGGGCAGTGAAGTGAGATGGAGGAAAAGGATGGAGTTTCAGGGTCTCAGAGCCAAAGATGCACTGACCAAAATGTCAGAGAGGTGGCTGGAAAGAAAACCAGGATGGTGAGCATATGAGATTTGTAGCAGGATATTCACTCAGGAGGTACCCAACTGTTTGAAGGGTTAAGCTGATGCCAACTTCTTCCAGCCTCCTCCATCGTCTTCTCATTCTCCTGTTATTGTCCAGTTTCTCTACTCATTTGCCAAGCTAATAATAATAAGGTACTTTGTTAAGCGCTTACTAAGTGCCAAGCACTGTTCTAAGTGCTGGAGTAGATACAAGTTAAGCAGGTTGGACACAGTCCATATCCCACTTGGGACTCACAGTCTTAATCCCCATTTTACAGATAAGGTAACAGACCCAAAGAAGCAGCGTGGCTCTGTGGAAAGAGCAGAGGCTTAGGAGTCAGAGGTCACGGATTCTAATAACGGCTCCACCACCTGTCAGCTGTGTGACTTTGTGCAAGTCACTTAACTTCTCGGTGCCTCAGTTACCTCATCTGTCAAATGGGGATGAAGACTGTGAGCCTCACGTAGGACAACCTGATTAACCTGTATCTACCCCAGCGCTTAGAACAGTGCTCTGCACATAGTAAGTGCTTAACAAATACCAACATTATTATTATTATTATTAAAGGGTTAATGTCCCCACAGACAATTTCTCAATATATAGTGCAAGGAAGAAATACCCCCAAACTTCAAAACTCTCCTTATAATCACCATCTTTAAGAGGGTGAAATATAACTAGAGTTTCATAAATATTCAAATGACAATAGCCAGTGCTTAGAACAATGCTTGGCACATAGTAAATGCTTAACAAATCCCATCCTCATCATCGTAAAACATAAATTAGTTCACGGAGACAGTACAACTATGTGGACTAAAAATAAGCTAAAGGAAAACAGAGATTAACTAACTAGCCCCAACAAATATTACAACTTTAATTTAACACTATCCCTAAATTCAATTCCAATGGTTGACTATTAATCTATGCATCACATAGAAACTCCATCTACTTTAAAGCACTCAATCAGCTCTCTACCCTACCCAATCATGCCCCTCTCCCAATACAATTAGCATGAACACTTCATTCTAATTATACCAAACTACTTCCTATGCCTAGATCTCATCTTTTTTCACCTTCAATCCATTGCTCACATCCTCTCTCTGTCTGGGAGTCCCTTTTACTTCATATCCAACAGATCACCACTTTTCCCATCTTCACAGCCTTACTAAAATCCTACCACCATAAGCAAATTAATTAATTCATTCAATCAATCATATTTGTCAAGCGCTTACTGTGTGCAGAGCACTGTGCTAAGTGCTTGGAAAGTACAATTCAGCAATAAAGAGAGACAATCCCTGTCCATACTGGGCTTACAGTCTAGAAGGGGGGAGACAGACATCAAAACAAGTAAACAGTCATCAATATAAATAAATAGTATTATAGATATATACACATCAAAACAAGTAAACAGGAATTAATGTAAATAAATAGAATTATAGATAAGTACATATATACACAAGTGCTGTGGGGTGGGGTGGGGGGCTGGGGGCTAGAGCATGTGGAGCAAGTCAGGGCAATGCGGAGAGAGGGATCTGAGGAAAAGTAGGGCTTAGTCTGGGAAGGCATCTTGGAGGAGGTGAGCATTCAGTAGGGCTTTGAAGGGGAAAGTGTGAGCAGCCAAGGAGGGCCCTGGTACTTAGGATCTATTCATTTTATGTGACATATAACAAAGTAGTTAAATCACCACCACAGCCTCTCCATATGTCAGTAAGTCTGTGAAAAGCAGTGCTACTTAATGGATAGAGCAAGGACTGGTAGTTGTGAACCTGGGTTTTAATTCTAGTTCGGCCTCAGTGTTCTTATCTTTTGTCCCTCCCACTTATATGTAAAACCCATGTGAGACAAGAACTGAGTCTGATCTGATTGTATTGTACCAACAGCAGAATAATAATAATAGTAGTAGTTATTATTATTATTGTATTTGTTAAGCATTTACTCTGTTTGTGGCACTGTACTAAGCGCTAGGGTGGATACAAGCAAATCAGGATGGACACCATCCCTGTCCCATGTGGGGCTCACAGTCTTGATTTCCATTTTACAGATGAGGTATCTGGGGCCCAGAGAAGTGAAGTGACTTGTCCAAGGTCACAGAGCAGACAAGTGGCAGAGTCAGGATTAGAACCCATGACCTTTTGACTCTCAGGCCCATGCTCTTATTCAAGCATGGTGATTTCACAAAATAAGCACCTAATAAATGTCATTATTATCATTCATTCATTCAATAGTATTTATTGAGCGCTTACTATGTGCAGAGCACTGTACTAAGCGCTTGGGATGAACAAGTCGGCAACAGATAGAGACAGTCCCTGCTGTTTGACGGGCTTACAGTCTAATCGACGGGCTTATCATTCTTATTTTACCTCAGTTGCAATACCTAGAGAAGCAGCGTGGCTCTGTGGAAAGAGCCCGGGATTGGGAGTCAGAGGTCATGAGTTTGAATCCAGGCTCCGCCACTTGTCAGCTGTGTGTCTGTGGGCAAGTCACTTAACTTCTCTGTGCCTTAGTTACCTCATCTGTAAAATGGGGATTAAGACTGTGAAACTCACATGGGACAACCTGATTACCCTGTATCTACTCCAGCGCTTACAACAGTGCTCTGAACATAGTAAGCACTTAAAAAATACCAACATTATTATTACTATTTGCCTATATGATCCTAATATATGTGATGAAAAAGTGGACAGTGGGGAAGATTGGGAGCAATCACCTCAATGTAGAAAGAAGTTGCAGGTAAGTTTGGTAGCTCCTCCAGTGGCCTGGGCCTTTGTTGTGCTTTGGGGTGGAAGCCCAGGGAATAGTTGGCTGCATGGTTAATTCATTCATTCATTCAATCGTATTTATTGAGCACTTACTGTGGACAGAGCACTGTACTAAGTGCTTGGAATGGTCAATTGCAGAGCACTATACTAAGTGCTTAGACTGTACAATTCGGCAACAGAGACAATACCTGCCCAACAACGGGCTCACAGTTTAAAAGGCTCACAGTTTAATATATATATATATATATATAATAATAATAATGATGCTATTTGTTAAGTGCTTACTATGTGCCAAGCACCGTTCTAAGCGCTGGGGGAAGATACAAAGTAATCAGGTTGTTCCACGTGGGGCTCACATCTTAATCCCCCTTTTACAGATAAGGTAACTGAGGTACAGATAAGTTAAGTGACTTGCCCAAAGTCACACAGCTGACAAGAGACAGAGGCTGGATTAGAACCCATGACCTCCCTGACTTCCCACTCCCCGCATTCTTTCTCTTTTGCAACTGCCTATGAACTTAGGTTCATACCCCTTAAATGTTTTGATTCTCTCTCAGATCCAACCTCCAAAGCATGTATGTAAGTATCCTTATATATTTTTACTTCTCCTACCTGTAGTTGATTTTAATGTCTGTCACCCCCACTAGATTGTAAAATTCTTGAGTGCAGGGATCATGTCTGACAACATTGTTGCACAGTCTAAAGAAGTTAGTACAGTGTTTGCACATAGTAAACACTTAATAAATACTATTGATGGATTGACTACCTACACAGTACGTGCTCAAAGAAAAAAAAAGCAATGACGAGAATCAAGGCGACCAGTCCTGTCTTTTAGTGATTGGCGGAGTTAGATGACAATGCATTTTCATACCAATTTGAAACTATATAAGACTGTAGTAGTTACCTCAGAATGGCAAAGCTGCAAGCTACCAGAAGAATGCTCATCTAGCAGCTAGAGCACATCCACCAATATCATTCATACTCAATATCCAAAGGCAATACATCATAGAAAGGAGTCGTATTGCCAGTTCTGAGACAACTGAACAACACAGACTTATTGTCAGGACACTGAAGTATAAAGGAAGAGTAGCTGTCACAGGATGATGAATTGAAAAGGAGGTTAGCAAGAAGAAATAACAGTACAAACATTTTAAAATATAGTGATGCTCATGGTCAGTTAATGTAATATAATGGTTCTTAAGGGAAAGAGCAGAAGCCAAAAGACCTGCCTGAACTGCAGTAGTCAAGAGAGAGGTTTGCACTTTTTGAACAGAGGGTTCAGTGGGATTAACATAGCAAGAGCATCCCTGAAACAGTTATAGATAATGTAATTTGCAAATATATTACTGAGGCAAGAAAATGTTTCTTGATATATAGTTAGTAGAAGCATTTTAAGAACCAAGATAGAAGGTCTATATGTTGGTGCTGGTAACCTTACATTGTAAGCTCTTTGCAGTCAGGGAAGGTGTGCTTTGCTTCTACTATACTTTTCCAAATAGGAAATACAATTCACTGGACTCAGTAGATAATTAATAAAATAATTATCACTACAACTTCACATTGCCTTTAGGCACTTAAATAACTCCCCCGCTACTACAGTCCAGCCCACATACTTCAATCCTTCAGCCACTTTCTGAACCTCAATCTATTTTATCTCATCACCTACTTTGCCCACATCTGGCCTGGAGCTTCCTCCCCCTTGTAGCTGACAGAGCACAACTCTCCCTACCTTCAAAACCCTCCTAAAATCATATCTTCACCAAAAGGCCTTCCCTGACAATGCCCTAATTTCTCTTACCTGCAATTCCCTCTATGCTGCCCATGTACTTGAATCTGTACTCTTAAAGCCATTGATAGTCAGCCCACCCTTAGCCTCACAGCAGTTATGTACATATCCTTACATTCCACTATTTCCTCTTTCTGTAATTAATTTTAGTCTGTCTAGACTGTAAATTCCTAGTGGCCAGAGATCATATCTATCAACTTTCTTGTGCTGTACTTTCCCAAATAGTACAATGTTCTGCATATGTGTTCAAATAATACCACTGATTGATTAATGATTAACCACAATTTTGCAAAATAACTTTCCCAAATAGTACAATGTTCTGCATATAATATGTGTTCAAATAATACCACTGATTGATTAATGATTAACCACAATTTTGCAAAATAAATAGATATGGCAGAACTACCCTCTCTAGTCAAAGATAATTCTGCTGATGGTGCATCTATATTGGTGCATGTATATATCACTTGAAAAGGCATTTCCATAGCTAAAATTCTGTTACATTTTACATGCACATATAAATTTTCCTTTGCAGTGCTTGACATTCACAGTTCTTGCTGTTTTCTAATCTGAGCCTTAATATTATGTTCCTGAATTTTTTTGCTTAGAGAGCAGATTCCTTATTGCAGTGGGCTCCCAACAGTCAGCTGTTATGTTTAAGATTTAAGCAAGCATCTTGATTTTCCAGTTCTAAACCAGAGCCAACACCTAGTCGGTTAAAATTCTGTCTGCCTTTTTGAGAGGAGCCTCTGAAGAATAACAGCGGCTTCATGTGTTCTCACCCCACTCTGTAATAGTTCCTTTTCCTATTATCATGTACCTCTCACCTGGTATTACAAAATGGTAAATGAATTTAAAAAAAAGACATATACTTTGGATTTCTGTCCCTGACATTAAATAGGGAGAAACTGAATTTCTATGGAAAGAGGTAGGATGAACCTTTGAGTCACATTATAGCCAGGCTGCCTGAATATGGCTTTGATTCAATGGAGTCACCAGAAAGGACCTATTAGGTTACACTAGAAGAGTTGAAGTCCTTCCCATTAGAATAACTCTGGACAAAAAAGTGGCAAATAGCAAGTTTTTTTTTTTATGAACACAAAAATACAAAGGTTAAAGACTACAATTATTCAATATATTAAAAGTGCAAAGTTGTTAACTTCATTTATTCTAGGCACCCTAACGTTAAAGAAAACAACTAATGCTTATGCAATGGCAAACAAAATAAATGATAATTATAAAATGTATACTGACCTATTTAAATTAGTCTGATATTTAAGAAATTGCGGTATAGTTATTAAAAATAGAAAAATCAAGGCATATGTTCATACAAATTTGCATAAGTGAGTGTTAATGTACTTAATTACATTCTCCAAATTATTTAGGAGCTGCAACTTACTGCAATAAAAACAACAGTTTAAAAGATTAAAGCATAGGTAAATTTTTAAATGCGAATGATTATGAAAATAAAATATTGAAAAATTCTTATAGCTCCGTTCCAATGCGTCATTGAATTTTTTTTAAAAGTAACTTAAAAGACATTTTACCAAGAGGAAATAGAACATTATGTCAGTAAGATACTTTTTTAAGCACAAATGCTCTTTACAATAAATATTGATAAATTATGAATAAGTAAATGAATGAGAAATATAAATGAGTGTGAACTGAAAAACTGCTAAAATTCACAAAATGTATAATTCCTTATATATATATATTTCAAAACTAGTTAAAGTGAATCAGAATTTGAGCATCTCATTAGAGGGTAGATTGAACATATTTGATTTTTTAGACAGGAAATGCTCAACAAATATCATTAATTAAATGATTGACTGATTTTAAAATGCAAGTGGTTACATGGACAAGGGATCTTGTGTAAAAAGGTAAAGATCCAAAAGCCAAACTAAACAAATCTGTATTTTGTGTATATTTTCTTGAAAAGTGTACTTCCCCTAATTTCTTGGATAGTGTACAAAATTTTGAGATATCTTTCCTCATAGATAGGCATGCTTAAGGTCCATTTAAAGGCCTTGGACTGTGCAAATAATTTACTGCTCTATTGCAGTAAATGATGTGGCAATGCCTGAAACCTTTTCCCCTGCCCAACTTTATGAGTGTAACATTATCTTGTCTCAAGCACAGAATCTGAAAGTTGTTTTCAGCTTTCTGCTTAACTTCCATTTCCCCAATGCAAAATATTACATTTTCTCCCTAGCATCTATCAGATCTTGTTCCTTTTCATCTCACAATCTCTCTTTTATATTAGTCCTTAAAGACTTTATCATTTCCAAATTATTAGAAATACTAATTTAAATATGAAACTTTTGGAAGTAGCTTCTGGAGGTAGATGTGCATTCTGAAATCTACATCTCCAGAACTACCATCCTCCCTGTCTCACAAGGCCATAACCTTGGCATTATCCTTGAGTCCTCACTCTCATTCACCCACCCACATATTTAATCTGTTACCAAATTATCTCTTTTCTACATTCACAAATATCTGAAATCCACCCTTTCCTTTCCATCCAAACTATTACTATGTTGATCCAAGCACTGATCCTGTCCCGCCTTAACTACTTCTTGCTGATCTCCCTGCCACTTGTCTATACTTTACTCTGCTGTCCAGATCATTTTTCTAAAAAGCCATTCAGTCCATGTTTCCCCACTCCTCAAAAATTTCCAGTAGTTTCCCATCTACTTCCACATAAAAAAACCCAAAAAACAAAAACAACTCCTCACCACTGGTTCGCCTCACCCCTTCCTAATTTACCTCATTGATTTTCTATTACAGTCCAACATGTTCAGCTCTCTCCTCTTAACACCAACCTACTCAGTGTACATCCATCCTATTATCTCACCACTGACCCCTCACCCACATCCTACCTCTGGGCTGAATCTCTGTCCCTCTTTATATCTGTCAAATCACCACTCTCACAATCTTCAAAACTTTATTGAAATCACACCTCCTCCAAAAGGCCTTCCCCAACTAAGTACTTATTTTCCCTACTTCCTCTCCCCTCTGCATTGCCTTTGCACTTGGATTAGTACCCTTTATTTCTGTCCTCCCTCAGCTCCAAAATACTTATGTACCTAGTCTTAAATATATCTCTCCCCTCTTGCTCCTTTTGGGCAGGGAACATGTCTACCAACGTTGCTACATTGTACTCTTCCAAGTACTTAGTACAGTGTTCTGAATACAGCACTGAAAAATACGACTGATTGGTAGGCATGAGCAGTATGGGTTTCTCTTATTGTAATCTCTGAAGTATGATGTCTGGTGCTCTGCATCAGTAATGGCTCCACAATACACTTTATTTAATTAAGACAAAGTTTAAAACAATTTTTACAGCCTTCTATTTCCCCTAATTTATTTCCTTATCTTCATTTGGGACTTCAAGTCTCTCCATCAGTGCAAACTGGGCTACTTGGTTCAAGCACTTATTTCCTACCTTGACATATGCATCAGCCTTCTAGGTGATCTTCCTGCCTCTTGTCTTTCCCATCTCCAGTCCATACTTCACTCTGCTGTCTGGATCATTTTCTGAAAATCCATTCAGTCGGTAACTATCCACTTTTCAAAACCTCTAATGACTTCCTAACCACCTCCTCATCAAACAGAAATTCTTTACTACCAGCTATAAGACACACAGTCAGATCTCTCCCTCCTACCTTACCTCACTGCTTTCTTATTACAATACAATCCACACACTACAATCCACTAATGCCAATCTATTCTTCTTATTTCAGTCTCATTTATCTTGCCTCTAACACCTGGCTGGCTCAAGTCCTTCCCTAGTCCTGGAACTCTATCCCCTCTTCATATCCAAAAGAACACCTCACTCCCCATTTCAAAACTCTCCTAAAATCATAACTTCTTCCCAGACTACGCCCTATTTTCTCTATCTTCTATGTCAAATATGTACTTGTCTATATACTCCTTAAGCACTTTGATACTCATCCAAGCACCAAAGCCCTTACCTACATAGTCTTCTATTTCCCCTACCTCTAATTTATTTTAATGTCTGCCTCCCCCTGTAGACTGTAAGCACCTTGTGGGAAGGGATCACACTTTCATAGTATTTAATACAGTGCTCTGCATACAGTAATTACTCAATATGTATCATGGATTGATACTTTTTTTTAATCTGTTGCAAGTCTATTCCTCCATTCCAACCTGAAAAATTTCACATTTACATATAAAACAATTTCATAAAGTGCATTTCACTTGCTGACAAAACCATATTATTGTTATTTAGTCTTACTTCCAAACACCACTCCAATTAGCAACAGATAAACCATGCTGTCATGCCATTCTTCATCCTTGCATTCCCTACCGTATTTTGAAATTTTCAATCTCCTGGTGGATGTGTGTATACACTTACCAATATCACCATTCCTGCCCTGTCCACCTGAACCCCAAGACACGCAATCTCTCTTCATAGTGCCTCTCCTTCTCCTCGGTGGGTCAACTTTTATCACAACCTGTCCCCTCTCTAGCCTGCCCTCTCCACTTCTAGGAACTTCCAAAGCATGGGGAAAGGAATGGATCAAATGGAGGAGGAGGCTTGGAAAGGGGTGGATTGCTTGCCTTGCTTCACCTCACCCCCACCCCCCACTCTGATCTACTCAGGTCTTGTCCCTACTGCCTTTAAAGTATCAGGAAGTGGGGCTACAAGTCAGAAGAGGGACAGGTGATGGTGATGTATACAGTGCACGTTGAGGGACTGTGAGATGGATGATCAGGCAGGAGATGGTGAATTCTGAAGTGCAAAGACGAAGGGAACACATAGGGCCAGGGAAAGAGTGTTGAAAGGTCAAGATAAAAGGGTGAGAAAGGTGTAAATTTTACTTGTTTACTAGTTGGGGCAGGATGGGAGTGACAAAGGTTTCATCCAATAAGCTGGGATTGTTAGCAAGTGAAATATAGTATATGACAGTATTACCCATAGTACTTCTTTGCCATTTCTTTTTTAGATCACCTTATTTTGGGAATCTTTTCCCTTTCCATAGCTTCTGTTCCACCCCTTTCAGAGCCCATCTTGAATTCTGAATCCTTCTTGAAAATCTTGAAAATGCCCATGATTGCATAGCTTTTATCTTCATTCAAATCTACCTAAATGAGTGAGAAGCCTTTGAACAACTTGGAGCATACATACAAATAAAAAGAAAGACTACTATAATTAAATTTATCAATATTGTTTTAGCTTTGCATTTGTGCTACTTGAGGACCATGAAGATCCACCTATTTAAATCTGTGATGTGTAGTGCCTAGACATTTTGACAGCATGCTATTTTAGTAAAGAACAACAAAAAGTGAAGGGATATTCTCCTAAACTTCAGCATGATGTGATCTTGAATGTTACCTGACTACTGTATGTGGTGAGTGAGCCACAACAAGCTGCCTTGTTAGTGACTGTGATCCCACAGGCAACAAGAAGGAAGAGACTGGTTAAGGCACTGATGAGCTCCACTTGAGGCAGGTGATTGCTGGCTTGTGGGGGCAGAGCACAGGGGGAGACGTGGCTTTCTCTCCCTGTTCTACCTAGTAATGGGCCTGAAGCAATCAATGACTGCCGGCATAGAACCTCAGCTGCGACGCCTAAAACAGATAAAAGGCGGTTGCTTTGAATCACAAGGAGATACACAAAAGGCACAGAGGGAAGCACCTGGAGCAGAAGCATGCAGAGGAGAAGCAGGGAGAAAACACGTTGAGAGCAGTAAGAGAATAACACTTCACGCAGAAGGCAGCAGCACTTGGAAGCAGAAAGAAGAAGCAGTGCTAGAAAGGGCTCCTTTGACCACAGACTGGAATTGGACCCATGGTGGAGTGAGTGTATGTGTGACTCCTTTGCAGGTAAAAGAAACTTTTCACAGTAACCTTGGTAATCAGAGGTGTGGTTTGACGTTACTATGAGTCATCCAGGCTTCCTGGTCCAGGAAGGTCCTGGTTGGTACAAACTGGGAACCTCTGACACATGGGAGTGATTTTTAGAGTCCCTCTGAATAGAAATGAAACAACTTATTGTCCTTTCATATCTGCTTTATGCTATTAAGAAAATGGCAATGAATTGCACAACACTGATATTGCATATACATTTCAATATTACAGCTATTACTCAGAAAATAGTATTTTGAGGTAGTATGTATTTTAAGTATTTAGTATATTAAGTATTTAATATATAGTATTTAAGGCCCATGTGGGCCTTAAATATCCTAACAAACATGGTTCTGTTTTCAGTACATAAAGGGACATTTGGAAATCATGGTTTGATCAATTATGTTTTGCTACCTGTAAATTTCTCCTTCCATACCCACCTTATTTTGACCTTTGTCTCTCTTTGACCATATGCTGATGCTGAATATTGCTCAACTACAGTTGTTTTTGAGGTGGGAGCTTCCTCTCCAAGGAAACTAAAAGTTAAAGAGTCAAGAAGATCATAAAATCTGTGGAGGATGAAACCTAGGTAAAGATAAAGCAGTAAAGGAGGTAGAATTGAGATCTGTAGAATTACTAATGGCAGTTGAGTTGATTATTTTTTTCAAGATAAAAAAATAAGATTATAAATTATGCTATCTCAGCAGTTGTGCTAGCAATCTTGCTTCTAATTTAAGGAAAGGGGTATCATATCTAATTTTTGTCAATTCAAAGTCAGGAATGGAAAATGTCAGCTTGAACTCATGAGGTCAGGGTATTATTGTTTTTTTTTGTTGTTGGTATTTGTTAAGTGCTTACTATGTGCAGAGCACTGTTCTAAGCGCTGGGGTAAACACAGGGGAATCAGGTTGTCCCACGTGGGGCTCACAATCTTAATCCCCATTTTACAGATGAGGGAACTGAGGCACAGAGAAGTTAAGTGACTTGCCCACAGTCACACAGCTGACAAGTGGCAGAGCTGGGATTCGAACTCATGAGCCCTGACTCCAAAGCCCGTGCTCTTTCCACTGCGCCACGCATTTGCTTCTCTTTACCTCTGCTTAGCTAGAGAACCTGAAGCCCATTCTCTTATCCTCTTCTACTCGGATCCTCTGACAGTTCAACATCCATGACCCCTAGCTGTCTGTCTTTTCTGGATCCAACTGGAGCCACCAGCTATTGCCCCATTTCACTATTCCCATTCCTTTGTAAACTGCTGGAATGGATTTCACATACTGCCAGCCTCCAGGTCCTCTCCTCCAGCCCTTCTTGACAGTTTACCATCTGATTTTCCACACCCTTCATTCAATTCATTGAGATAGCTCTCTCCAAGCTACCAATGATGTCCTACTCTAATTTCATTATAATTATCCTTAAGCCTCTAGGCTTCCTGAGGAAACTATAGACCATTTGCTTTCCTAGGAACTCAATTTTAATGATTAAATTTTATTGGATTTCCTTCTGCCTTTCTGGTCCTTTTTTCCCAGTCTTTTTTCAGTGTTTAAGCCCTTACTGTGGGTGTCTTCAAGGATTTATTCTGGGATGCCTTCTCTTCTCAGTTAATATTTCTTTGGGAATCCACACCTTAGTTTCAACTCCTACATCTATGTGGATAACCCCAAATCTACCTTGGCAGTTAAAACTCTCCTTCCACTAGAATCATGCATTACCTCTTGCTTCTAGAACATCTCTACATGGATGTCCCCACAAAATCTGAAAGTCATATGTATAAAACTAAATTCCTCTCCTTCACCTAAATTTCTATCACAATAGAAAACATCACCATTCTTCCCATATCTCAAGTTCACAAACTTTAGTGCTAATTCTGACTCCTCCCTTGGGTTTAGTGGAAAGAACACAGGCTTGGGAATAAGAGGATATGGGTTCTAATCCAGGTTTGGCCACTTGTCTAATGTATGATCTTGGGCAAGTCACTTAACTTCCCTGTGCCTCAATTCCCTCATCTGTAAAATGAGGATTATGACTGTGAGCCCCATGTGGGACAACCTGATTACCTTGTATCTACCCCAGCGCTTAGAACAATACTTGGCAAATAAGTACTTAACAAATACCATAATTATGGGAAGCAGCATGTGTAGTGGAGAGAGCATAGATCTGGGAGTCAGTCATGAGTTCTAATGCCACCTCTGCCACTTGTCTGCTGTGTGATCTTGGCCAAGTTGTTTTGCTTCTGTGCCTGTTTCCTCATCTGTAAAATGGGGATTGAGACTGTGAGCCCCACTTGGGACAGGGACTGTGTCTAACCCGATTTGCTTGGATCCACTCCAGTGCTTAGTACAGTGCCTAGCACATACTAAGTGCTTAACATGTCATTATTTATATTATTTCAAGTCCCTTATTCAATCTGTCATTAAATCTTGAGAGTTTTTTTTCTTCCACCATATTCCACGTCTTCCTCTCTATCCAAATATGAAAATGCTGGGCCAAGTTCTATTCCAAGTTCTATTCCAACTTAAAAATATTGTGACATCGGTTAAGTGTTTACTATTTGTCAAGTATTGTCCTATGCATTAAGATAGATACAAGACAATTAGGTAAGACATAGTCCCTGATTCACATGGAGCTCATGATCTAAGTATCAGGGAAAATAGCTTTTGCCTCCCCATTTTACAGATGAGGAAACCTTAGTTTTCCCTGTGCCTCAGACAAGTTATTTTCCCAAGGTCATACACCAGGCAAATAGCAAGTCCAGATAGGACCCAAGGCCTCTGACTCCCAGGCCTATCCTCTTCCATAGGCAATGCTGCTTTTTCTCAGCCCTTTTATTGTTCTCCCTACTTCCAGTCTCTCCTCTCTCCAAATCAAATTTGACTGTTTGGATAATTTTCTTAAAACATCTTTCTGCCTGCATTATTCCTCAGAAACCTCCAGTGGCTAGCCATTCCTCTCTACATCAAGCAGAAACTCCTGATCATTAGCTTTAATGCACTCCATCGGTTCTCACCACTCATATCTCACACTCCCTCAACTCAATCAATGTTATTTATTGAGTGCTTACTGTGTATAGAATTCTTGGGAGAGTCTAATTCAACAGAGTTCAGAGAAGATGAACATTATAATCTTATAATGAGCTTATAATCTACAAGGGACTAGAAGGGAAGGCAGGAATTAATAAAAATAAACTATGGATATATACATAAGTGCTGTGAGGCTTAGGGTGGAGAGAATACCTAGTGCCCAAAGGGTACAGATCCAAGAGCATTGATGACACAAGAAGGACAGGGAGAAGGGGATTCATTGGAAAGGCCTCCTGGAGGAGTTGTGACCTTCATACACTAGGAAGCTGGGAGAATAGTAGTCAAGCATATATGAAGGAGGAGAGAGTTTGAGGCCAAAGGGAGGATATGAAAAACTGTTTGCCCCAAGACAGACAAGATCAGGGAACAGTGAACAAGCTGGTTCTAGTGGAGCAAAGTGTGTGGTATGGGCTGCAGTATGAAATCAGTGAGATATGAAAGGAGAGGAAACCGACTGAGTCCTTTTAAATCTGACAGCAAGGAGTTCCTTTTGATGCAGTGGTGGTTGGGTAACCACTAGAGACTTTTGAGGAGTGGGAAGATGTGTACTAAATTTTGTTAGAAAAACAATCCATGCAGAAGTGAATTTGGAAATCATCTGTATAAAGGTGTAGTTGAAACCATGGGAGTGAATGATTGTCCATATGAGTGGGTATAGATGGAGCTTAGAAGGAGATCCACAAGTAAACTTTGAATGACTCCCACTGTCAGAGGGTGTGAGAGGAGGAGCCTCTAAAAGGACAGAGAAGGAATGGTCAAAGAGATAGGAGAACCAGGAGAAGATAGTGTCTGGGAAACCAAGGTTGGATAATGTTTCCAGGTAAAGGGGTTGGTTGTCCACAGTGTTCAGGGCAGCTGAGTGGTCTAAAAGGATTCGGATGGAGTAGAGGCCATTGGATTTGGTGAGAAAAAAATCATTGGTAGCTTTAAAGAGTACATGAAAGGGGTGGAAACCAGATTAGAGGGGATAAAGGAGAGAAATAGAGAAGGGTAAGTAGAGTCAATGGGTGTAGACACCACTCTCAAGGAGTTTGGAGAGGAATGTACACAGTAAATACTCAAATGTGATTGAATAAATAAATGAATGGTAGGGAGATTGGGCAATTACTGAAGGGAGCTGTGGGATCAAGGGAGGATTTATTTGGGATCAGGGATTTATGAACAATTTGAAAACAGTGGGGAAGAAGTCACTGAAAAGTGAGCAGATGAAGACTATGGTCAAGAAGGGAAGTAGGGATTATCCAATAGTTTTAATAAGGGATAGGCTCAGAGATACAGGTGGAGGCTTTGAGAGAATGCTAGAGATCTCTTCAAAATATTGCTGGGAATATTGAGGGAGTTGAAGACAGCATAGGAGGAAAGGTTGACTGAAGAGGAGCAGGTGTCATAGGAAGGGCCATCTGAGAGATCCACATGGATACTGAAGTCCCCAAGTATCATTGTAGGGATGGAGAGAGAGAGAGTGAAAGAAAATGATCAAAATGGTTCAGAAAGTCACTCCCTTTGTTTCTCTCAAGATAACTTACACACTATTCCTCATTCTCTTCTCTCCATCTCTGATCCCTTTCTCACAACTTTCCTCCTGCCTGGAACTACTTCTCCCTACAAATCCTCCAGGCCAAACGTCTTTCTGTCTTTAGCACTCTTCAGAAGTCACATCTACACCCAGACACCATCCCCAATTTATCTTCTCCCCAAATGAAAGAGATATATTTTTGAATCCAGGTGGGGGAGTTCTTAAGACAGCTGAGAGGATGGAGAGTGGGAGTATGGGATGGGCGAGAGTTGAGGAGCTGAGGGAAAACTTGGGGGAAGTCATTCTGAATAGTTTCAATTTGGTCAACAAAGTAGATGGCAAGATCATCAAGGGCAACAGGCTCTTGGGGATTTAGGAGGAATTGAATGTCTGGAAGGATTAGTCGAGAGCAATGGGCATGGGGGCCAGTGACAGAGAAAAGTAATGTTTTTATGCAGAGTGGAGGACAGACTTATAGTAAGTCAAGATTAAGTTGAGGAAGCTGAAATTCAGGCATCAGACTGATATCTGCCAATAACATTTTGCAGTTGAACTAGTGGGAGGTATGACTTGGGGGGAAAAGAGGAAGGAAAGAGGGAAATTTTGGTTAACAGAAACAAGTATCATGCTGCCTAAAGACCTTTCAGTCCCCTTATAATGGCCCCTTAAAGTCAAAAGCAAAAACCTACACTACTTTCAGGAAACGAAGAGAAGAAGGAATCACTTTGTGCTGGTTTATTCCCTTTCTGGTAGTGGTTTTCCCACCCCCTCCAAGGTCATTTTGCTTTAGTGAATTATTGCTCACACATTATGCTTACCGTCTTCCTCACAGGGTGTTGGGAGAATTAGTGAAATAATCAGCCAGTTCACATATTTCTCCACACCTCTGTAGAGTTCTTCCACACCCCAAGGAGTACTTTATAGCCATCCTTTACTTGTATTTTAGTATGCTCATTTAAAAAAAATTTAATTAAAAATTTATTTCAAAAATAACATCGAACTCCCCAATGCTTTCAAACTTACAAGTGTTACTCTCTGTAAAACACATATTAATTAGGGATCCCAGATACATTTGGTGTTCTTTAGGTGTCTTGCACTATTTAACCAAGCATTTTCCCCTTAATTTTTAAAATCATGTGTAAATGGGAGAAATTCAGAACCCGATTAATATGCATCTTGTACCCTGCACGTTGCTTTGCACACTGAACTCTTGTTGCAATTAGTTGGAATTCTACACACTGATTAAATGTGTCGGTTGCCAAGGGGAATGTGTGTCTGACCCTTAACCTATCTATTTTTCTTATTCGTTTAAACTTAAACCACCCAGATGTTTTGAAGAGTGACTTGATTTTCAAGAAGCATAATGTTTTTTAAATAGTCAAGTGGAAGAAGGGGTGAGGGCATGAGTATGAGAAAGTCATATCTTTATCTAGTGTAAATGAACTTGAATTCTTCAGGATGTTGTATCAGTTTGCCAATTTCAAATCCCTAACCAAATAGCCCTTGGCCCCATAACATTAGAAAACTCAGAAAGCCTTCTAACCATTTACAGAAATTAGCTCATCGTTTCATTAGATTAGGCAGGCACTTTTAGAAGCAAGGAAGAAATGTCTTTCTGACTGCAATGGAAAATAGGCTGGCTGCTTCTTGCAGGAAATGTGGAGAGGGACCCACAATGCATAGTTTAACTGGCAGAGCAGTGGGCCTCTTCAGTGTCAAAATGGTCCAGTGGGTTGGTTCCCTTTTCTTCTCTAGTCCTCCATAGACATCCTCAATTCCATGTCCATAGGTGATCCACTTTGTGTGGGAAAGTGGGGGCTAATTATCTACACCTATAATCCCATACTGGTTGTTCAGCCACAATTTTGCAGATCCATAGCTTCCTTTGACTGTGGAGAAAAGATAGAGACACAAATTGCCCTCACCAAAACAGGTATTCTGCAGAGTGGCCTAGTGGAAAAGACCATAGCAACCACGAGACTAGAGTTTGTCTGATTTTTCCATCTGCCTCTTAGATGGCTTTGGGCTAATTTATTCAATTTGTGTATGTCTCCATTTTCTCATCTAACTGGGGACACACTAAGATTAGTATTGTAAAAGTACTTTAGTAAAATAAAAGCTCTATAGAAATGCAAAGCATTATAATATTCAGATGAAAAATATTAATATTGGGGCCTATTTTTTTAAATATTTTAAGCACTATGTGTCCAACACTATGCTAAGCACTGGGGTAGGTAGAGGTTAAGTCATGCACAATCCCTGTTCTGCATGGGGTTCAGAGTATAAGTAGGACTAAATTTGCTAGAATGAATGAAACTACATTACTGAAAAACACTCCTTCAAAACCTAAAGTTTTCACGCTAAAGTTGTCTATCCAAATTTCATTCTTTTCTGCTTTAGCACTGCCTTCTCGCCTACCTGCCATCATTCTTCTTCCATCCTTATTGACTCCCATGTCCCCATCAGTTGTTCCAGACATTTGATTGTCTCCTCAAACCCCCTGCCTTTGAAGTCTCATACCCCAGTGACCTGGCAACTTATAAAATTGATACCATCAAATGTGATCTCTCTAATATCTCTCCTGCTTCTCTCATGTTCCCCTGCTCCTCCTCTGCCGCTTCTTTGACTTTCCCATCTTTCCCAGTAGTATCTCGAGGAGATATCCCACTTCTCAAAATCTTCCCCTTCCACTAGTGCCTTTGATCCCATTCTTTTTCACTTTATCAAAACACTTGCCCCATCCCTAAGTATGGATGCTTATACTCATGTATCCCCTAACCTAAAAACACCCTCTGTTTACTCCATGGCTCTCTCCAGTTATCACCCTATCTCCCTCAGTGCTTAAAACAGTGCTTGGCACATAAGTGCTTAATAAATACCATCATCATCATCATCATCATTATTCCTCTTAAAAACTCCTTGAGCAAGTTATCTACACCCTCTGCCTCCACTTTCTCTCCAATTTTCTCCTTGATCCCCTCCAATCCTCCCCCTTCACTCCAAAGAAACAGTCCTCTCAGATCACAGATGATCATGTTTTTGCCAAATCCAATGGCCTCTACTCCATTCTAATCCTCCTCAGTCTCTCAGCTTTTTTCCATATTGTGTACCACTCCCATCTCCTGGAAACATTATCCATCCTTGGCTTCACTGACTCTGTCCTTGCCTGATTCTCCTCTCTGGCTGCTCATTCTCATTCTCTTTCATAGGCTCCTTCTCTGCCTCCCACCCCCTAACTGTGAGTGTCTTAAGACTTAGTTTTGATCTCCATCTATTTTCCATCTAAACCCACTCCTTAGAGTTCATTCACTCCCATGGTTTCAACTACCATCTCTATGTGGCTGATCCCCAAATCAGCATCCTTAGCCCTGATCTTTCTCATCCTCTGCAAACTCATATTTACCTCTGCCTTCAAGATATCTCTAACTTGTCCAAAACAGAACATCATCTTCACACCCAAAACCCTGTCCTCCCCATGACTTTCCCATCACTGTAGACAGCACCACCACTATCCCTGTCTTGCAAGTTGATAACTTTAGCATTATTCTCTATTAATCTTTCTCACATATTTAATCTATCATCACATTCTGTTTGGTTTTATCTCCACAACATTCCTAAAATCTATCCAAATACTTTTTCTAAAGGAGCTAAATCCATGTTTTACCATTTCTCAAGAACTTCTAGTGGTTGCCTATCCACCTCTGCATCAAATTAAACTTCTCATCACTGCCTTTAAAGCACTCAAGCACCTTGCCCTACTTACCTACTTTACCACACATTTCCTATTACACAACCCAGGATGCTCAGTTTTCTCCTCTATAGCCAGTATACTCACGTCAATTTTTGTCTGTTTTGCCAACCACCTCTCATTCACGTCCTGTCTCTGGCCTGGGACTCCTTTCCCCTACTCTCCTCACATTCAAGGCCTTATTAGAATTACATCTCCTCCAATAGGTGTTACTTAACTTAGTCTTCATTTCCTTTATTCTTTCTCCCTTCTGTGTTACCCTTGCACTTGGCTTACACCCCATATTCACCTCACCGTCAGTCCCACAGTACTTATGTACATATCTGTAATTCCTCTCTAGACTGCACACTCCTTAGGGAGAGGGTACTTTTCTACCAAATCTGTTATCTAGTACTCTCCCAGGTGCTTAGTACAGTCAATGCTCTGCACACAGTAAATACTCAGTAAATATAATTTAATGATTGACAAGTACAATATCTAAAAGGAAACCACAGCCAACAAAGACTACAGGCATTAAAGCAATATCTATAATTCACTAATAAACTGGAAAAGTGAATTATTTACTGCTAATTCATGTCAAATCCTTCACCTGAAATAAACTGATAATTGAGTCACAAGCATTTTTGTTGCTTGAATTAGCTGGTAATTGGTTTATTTATCCAATTCACTTTAATAATAATAATAATGTTGGTATTTGTTAAGCGCTTACTATGTGCCGAGCACTGTTCTAAGCGCTGGGGTAGACACAGGGGAATCAGGTCGTCCCACGTGGGGCTCACAGTCTTAATCCCCATTTGACAGATGAGGAAACTGAGGCACTGAGAAGTTAAGTGACTTGCCCAAAGTCACACAGCTGACAAGTGGCCGAGCCAGGATTCGAACCCATGACCTCTGACTCCAAAGCCCGTGCTCTTTCCACTGAGCCACGCTGCTTCTCACTTTACAAGCATGACATTTTTCTAAGTGATCAGGAATATTTTATAGATAATATGCTAGGCTTCCTGATTTTCCTGAAGTTTTCTTCAAATAAATTTGATATTAGGGATGCAGTGTTGCCTAGCGGTAGGGCTCAGGCCTGCAAGTCACAGGACCTAGGTGTTAATCCTGGATCCACCATTTACCTGGTGTGTGACCTTGGGCAAGTCACTTCACTTCTCTATGCTTCAGTTCCCTCACTTGCAAAATAGAGATTCAATGCCTATGCTCCCTCCTACTTGAGTCTCATGTGGGACGTGATTATCTAGTATCTACTTCAGTGTTTAGTACGTGCTTGACACATACCACAGTTAGTAGTAGTATCATTATTTTTTTTAACTCAAGTCTATTTCTACATGTGCATTGTTATCCAATTAGATTTTGACATTGTCCAGTTTTCTTTTATGATTTTATATAAAGAAACTGAATGAATTAAATACAACTGATATTCATACAAGTGATTAAGCAAGAAGTCTTTTCATGAGACTCTGCCTCTTGTCAGCTGTGTGATTTTTGGGCAAGTCACTTAACTTCTCTGTGCCTTAGTTACCTCATCTGTAAAATGGGGCTCAAGACTGAGCCCCAAGTGGGACAACCTGATTACCTTGTATCTATCCCAGCGCTTAGAACAGTGCTTGACATATAGTAAGCACTTAACAAATACCATCATTATTATGTGCAAACTGGGTTTTTTCCCTAAGTAGGTCTGTTTTTCATTTGCATTGTAGGTGATGGCTAAAGCAGAACATTAGAGTGGCCTTCTAGCTTGCATCTTTGTCAAATTCAATATGTTTACACTTTACAGATGACCTTCTATGGACTGGACTAGGTAATACTGATCTGACCAATCTGGCCTGGAGAAAAAGGTGAAGTAAGAATGTCAGTTCTGCTTGACTAATCCCTTGACTCTCAGGCTGTGATGAAAATAGGATTGATTTACTCTGCGAAACACGAATTGATTAGTGTACTAAAGACACCTGAGACTTGAGTTTCCCTCTGTTACATGTAATAATCTCAGAAGGTATAAAATGTTATCTCTTTATGGCTTGAAACCAGTGCCTTCCTCAAAGTGTTTCCTGGAAAAGGCATAAGCTTTCAGGTTTTTCTTTTCACCTAGCTGAAGAGGCAATTTTCTACTAGTCAACTCACCTAAACTATAGAGAATTATTCATTAAGTGTACATTATACTGTATACAACTTGTCCAATACAACCCATTTTGTTCTCTCCAGATAGATTCCCAGAGCAAAGGTAGGCCAGGGTCAGCAGATACAGACCCATATTCACAAGCAGACACTAATCATACCAGTGGGGCTCATTTGAGACTCCATCCAGTCTGCTGAAATTATATGCAATCTTTGATTGGAAGCTGTTGTCCAGAGATGGAAATTCCTTCTGTCTTATCTGCTGAGAACTTAACAAGAATTTGCTATTAAAATGTTCAAACACTCCTGAATTCAACAACATTATAAACTCTTGAGAGTTTTTTAAAAAGCCCTTGGAGACATCTTGTTTAATTAAACTGAAGAGCCTCCATTGTATCTGTGCTGTTCCCATAGGTGAATTGCCACTGCTTCCTATCTTCCCTGATTTCTGTCAATCTACTTATCAAGGAGCAAGTGATTCTGCCAAGTTTCACCCTTCAGCCACTCTGCTTATACACACCAAGGATTCTGTGAGGCATTCACTGAGTGAAGAGAAGAGAGGAGCTGTGATCTGAAGGATGCTGAAAGTACAGTTCAGCAAAGAGAGAGAATCTCTTCCCACAACAGGCTTACAGCCCCAGCACTTAGAACAGTGCTTGGCACATAGTAAGCGCTTAACATCACCATAATTATTATTATTGGTTAAGCTCTCAGTGCAGTGTTTGGCACATACTAAGCACTGGGGTGGATACAAGCAATTCAGGTTGGACATAATACCTGTCCCATGTGGGGCTCAGTCTCAATTTCCATTTTAAAGATGAGAGAAGTTAAGTTTTCAGGCCTCTTGTCCCACCAGTGTCTACCATGGTCCCTAGAGAAGTCAGTGTATCCATACCACCAAACCAGAGCTAATCAATAACATGTTTTCATTTCATGTCTTTCCTATGAAACATAAATAATATCCTAACCTACATCAAAATGTTAGTAAGAAGCAGCATGGTATAGTAGATAGAGCGTGAGCCTGCGAGTCAGAAGGTCTTTCCTCTTCCACCACTCCCTTCTGCATCACCCTGACTTGGTCTCTTTATTCATCCCCTCTCCCAACCAATGTATGTACTTATCTGTAATTTATTTACATTAATGTCTGTCTCCCCCTTTAGACTGTAAACTCACTGTGGGCAGGGAATGTGTCTTTGTTATATTGTACTTTCCAAAGTGCTTAGTACAGTGCTCTGCAAACGGTAAGCGCTCAATAAATACATTTGCTTAAATGAATGATGTGTTCTAATCAAGGCTCTACCACTTGTCTATTTGACCTTGGGCAAGTCACTTCACTTCAGTGTGTCTCAGTTAATTCAACTGTAAAATGGGGATTGAGGTTGTGAGACCCATGAAGGACAGGTACTGGGACCAACCCAATTTGTTTGTATCCACCTTAGTGCCTGGCACATTATAAGCATTTAACAAATATCACTATTATTAGTTTTTTCAGATAGTGATGGATGAGCCTGCAAAAATGAATTGATTATAGGCATTTTGGTTTGAATGGAACCACTCATTCTCTCATCATTTACAGTCTCATCTGTGTATCTCTTGCTAAAATAGGAGTGTGATCACTAAAGGTGAGTGGTACAGCACATTGTAAAATTCATCAAAAAGTATTTTATGTGCAGAACTCATTCACTGCTGCAGTCACTTGATTGAAGCCTAATGCTGATGCTGTGCCATAGTAATAATAATAATGATGATGGTATTTAAACACTTACTATGTGCCAAGCTCTGTTTTAAGCACTAAGGTAGATACAAAGTAATCAAGTTGTTCAAGTGGGACTCGCAGTCTTAATCCCCATTTTACAGAGGAGGTAACTGAGGCACAGAAAAGTTAAGTGATTTGCCTAAACTCACACAGCTCATAAGTGGTGGAGCAGGGATTAGAACCCACAACCTCTGGCTCCCAAGCCCATGCTCTTTCCACTAAGCCATGCTGCTTCTCAGTTCAAACCAAAATGCCTATAATCAATTTATTTTTTCAGGCTCATCCATCATTATCTGAGAACTAATAATAATTGTGTTATTTGTTAAATGCTTACAATGTGCCAGGCACAGTATTAACCACTGAGGTGGATACCAGAAAATTGGGTTGGACCCAGTTGTAGCAGCCAATCAAAGGCCTATCTCCACTTCCCTCCCTCCATCTCTCTTCTTGACCCTCTACAATCCAGTTTCTGTGATTTTCATTACACTGAGAATTCTAAGGCCAATAATTATTTCTTCCTTCTAAATATAATGGAATCCACTCTTAGTCTTCCTTGATCTTTCATCCACCTTTGAAAATATGGACAGCTCCTTTCTCCTGGAAGTAGTATTCTTAGTTTTACCAAAATGTTCTCTCTTGGTGAACCTCTTACCTCCCTGTATGCTACTTCTCAATTTTCAAGCTTAATCTCTAATGCAGGAGACAAAAATATGAAGCAAGAGTAGTCAAAATAAATCACTGAAATATATATACATATATATATGTATATATATATATGTATATATACACACACATTTGAATATACATACACATGAGGGTTGAGAATTGGTAGAAAAAAGTTCCAAAAGTGCTAGTTGGCTGAGATTTAAAATCAGTCAATTTTATCTTTGTAACATGAGTATGAGCTCTGCCACTTGTCAGCTGTGTGACTGTGGGCAAGTCACTTAACTTCTCTGTGCCTCAGTTCCCTCATCTGTAAAATGGGGGTTAAGACTGTGAGCCCCACGTGGGACAGCCTGATTCCCCTATGTCTACCCCAGCGCTTAGAACAGTGCTCGGCACATAGTAAGCGCTTAACAAATACCAACATTATTATTATTATTAGGATAATGATATTGACTACTCTCATGCTCTCATAAGCATGATGCAAAGATAATATGAGTAGTCCAGTAATGAGTTTTTTGAGGAGAGATCTCCTGGTCCTTAAGTGAAGCATTGAAATAACACAAAAATATTTATCCTCTGAAAAACTGAGCATAAAAACTAATATAATAAAAATTAAATTTGGCTTTTTTTGGTAGAAACATATCTGCAACATTTTCATAATTCACTTGGTTCAAGGGAAATACTCTTGGGGTGCGTTGAGCAAGAAACCTAAAATAGAAAAATGAAAAAAAGATGAATCTAGCCCACTTAAACAATTATCATATAACATTATGGTCAGGTCTAATTTTATAGTCAGGATTCCCACTTGAAATTTTAGAAAAAAAGGTTTGGAGCAGGGAGGAAGAAAGGAAGCAACAAAGGCCAGCATATTACATCTCTTAAACACTGGAATAGGTAATTGGAAGGAAATGCTAATTAAGATTTCACTGTTGCCAAGCAGTATTTACTATAACAGAGCTGGATGGGTGTTTAACAACCTTAATCTAATTTCACTGTTGGGATGTAAAACCTGGAGCCTAGGTTGCTCCTGCTCAATACATATGAGCTGTGCTTTTTCTCCCCAAGGGAGAATTCCCCCTTTAACAACAAGATAATTTTAATGTAGGAAAAAATGTTTGCCTTTCTGCCACTTTTCCAGCCCATGACAATTAAGATAGCTATTCATGTTGATATTTAAAAAGTGGTAATGATAATGATGGAATTCAAATAACTTTCCATATCTATGAATGCAGTGCTTATTTCCATGCTGTTTAGAAAGAATCCATTACATTCTAGTAGAACCTGCTAGGTGTCACTCACTGTATTACGTATGTGCTAATAATTGATATCTGCTAAGAGTCTGTGTTTCAAAAAATGTATTCCTGACAAGGGTGAAAGTATGGCCTTTCTTTAACCAGAACAATGTGTGTGTTGAGAGGTTGGAAGGGTGGGGGGTGGACAGGTGAAGCACTAAAGCAAGTGTTCCTCTGGAATGCCCAGATGTTCAAAAGCTCTATCTGTGAAAACCTGTGTGGAAGAGTGAGCATGAGGAAAAGCTCCAGAAGATGTTGCAGCATTCTGGGAAAAACTCCCTTCCTGTGGCTTTTTGAAACAGAGATGAGTACTTTATAAACATTTTAAGAATAACATTGTAGTCTCATAGGATGGGAAATAAATTCCACAGATGAAATACTAATAATTATGGTGTTTGTTAAGGACTTACTATGTTCCAACCACTCTCCAAGAGCTAAGATAGGTACAATATAAGCAGATCACACAGTTCTTGAACCACGTGGAGCTTCTAGTCTGAAGTCAAGGAGAACAGTTTTCCTATCTGCATTGTACTGCTGAGGACTTTGAAGGCTGGAGAAGTGATATGCCCAAGGTCTCACAGCAAGCAAGTAGCAGAAACCACTTCAATGACAAAGTTTCAGAGAAACCAAGCAATTGTTACAGAAGTATAGTCAGAGAGCAAAATTATAGAAGTCAATAAAAAAAATTATCATTTGATTAGCATATCCAACAGGAAACTTGTTAAAATAAAGCATACTATTTGTGCTTGAATTCAGGTATTCAATTTGGGATCTAAATGTGAATGAAGTTATGGTCTGCACAAAGAGTATTGTTTATAGATGTCACCAGGCACAAAGGAAGCAAAAGGCAAACCACAGGTCAGAGATGGAAACTGGATATCAACTGTATTTCCTTAGGAAACTGCTACAGAACTGAGCACATTTTCCTGGATTTTTTTATGATTCTAAATATTAACAGTAAGGACACAACCAATTAAAGCCTATAGTATTGTTTTACATTGTAGGAATTTCATAATTGCACAGATAGAGATGAGGCAAGATGTAAATATTCTATTTCCCTGCCTGACAGATACAGTCCTCAGGAAGGTTCTTACATATTAACTCATTTTTTAGCCATGCAACATGGATTTTTAAAATGATGCAGATATTGGTTATAGACTAAATGAAACAATTTGTGCTTTATTGTGTTCATACATATATAGTTTGATTATTTTCTGTATCATTCTGTGAGCATTTGTCCCTCTTTATCCACATAATAGAGTGCTGCTTTATCTGTGTGACCATCACAGACTAGAGAGAAAGATGATCCTTGATGTGAATGAAAATGTTATATCAATTAGAAGTGTTCTATTTGGAGATCAGTGACCAAATCACTTTTTTCCCCCATTACTCACCCTAAAGACACCACTTTTGCCAAAAGTAATATCTCTGTGAGACACTACCTGGATTCTCTTTTCTTTGAGTTGGAGAAATACGTTTCCCAGCCATTCAATCTCCCTTTGTTGCTCCACTTACCAGCAGTGGATAAAGTAGAAAATATCCATGAAATGTAGCCTGCTGAAGTCCACAGAGATTTAAGAAATATTTAAAAAGACAAAATCCTTAAATCTAATCCTCAAAAAGGATAAAGCATTAATTGTTCTAATGTTTTACTTGCCAGAAAGAGTGGACTGTATACATTGATGTTTTGGTATATTTTCAATCTTGATTTGCTTCCTCAAAAAATAAGCAAAATTTAATTTTAAAACTTTGATAAACTTAAATGTTTTCCTGTCATGCTACAAATGAAGATTCCAGATTCTGTGCATTAATATCAGAATCTGTGCAAAGACAGTCTATACAAAAGTAGAGGTATCCCTTTGTCATTTAATTACCTAAAAGAAATTGCATACATGCAGTAAATTTAAGGAATTATATTTCCTCGGGTGTTCTAATGAAATTTTTATTTTAAATATAGTATGCATGATTAAATTGAGATTTGATTGAGCATAAAGAGAATGTGACTGATTCATCTGATTTAGGTTTAAAGAGTCTCATGGAGGCTGGGTGAAACTAAGTTGATGGAAAAATCTTGGTCTATCCACTGCACCTTATCAGCTCTGATTTTGAAGTCAGTAGGTACCATATGTGGACCTGACTTCAGAATTGAGCCCTTTAAGATTAGGTGGGTGATACATTCTTGTTCGATTGAATCTGTGATTACTTTAATGAATTGAGATGGTTATTTTGTAGTGAAACAACCCCCAAATACACATCACTTAACTTCTCTGTATGGAATGTGATGTTTTCAGGTACTCTTGCTGTACTGAATATGAAGATTATATGACAAATGTTTACTTGTAACCTGCATTATTGGTTTGTTTTCTAAACCACTTGTTATCCTGGTTTAACTGATCTAAATCAAACACACTCGGCTCCCGTTCGTGCTGGGATTGTTTTTTTTTAATAGTGTCATGCATAAGGAACATTCACATTGCTGTACTTATTAATTCATTCATTCAATAGTATTTATTGAGTCCTTACTATGTGCAGAGCACTGTACTAAGCGCTTGGAATGAACAAGTTGGCAACAGATAGAGACAGTCCCTGCCGCTTGATGGGCTTACAGTCTAATCGGGGGAGACAGACAGACGAGAACAATGGCAATAAATAGAGTCAAGGGGAAGAACATCTCATAAAAACAATGGCAACTAAATAGAATCAAGGCGATGTACATTTCATTAACAAATAGGGCAATGAAACTATATACAGTTGAGCAGATGAATACAGTGCTGAGGGGATGGGAAGGGAGAGGGGGAGGAGCAGAGGGAAATGGGGGAAAAGAGGAGAGGTGAAGGGGGGGTGGTAGAGGGAGTAGAGGGAGAAGAGGAGCTCAGTCTGGGAAGGCCTCTTGGAGGAGGTGACTTTTAAGTAGGATTTTGAAGAGGGGAAGAGAATTACTTTGGCGGAGGTGAGGAGGGAGGACGTTTCAGGACCGCAGGAGGACGTGGCCCAAGGGTCGACGGCGGGATAGGCGAGACCGAGGGACAGTGAGGAGGTGGGCGGCGGAGGAGCGGAGCGTGCGGTGTGGGCGGTAGAAAGAGAAAGAGGAGAACCAGGAGAGGACGGAGTCCATGAAGCCAAGGTGAGATAGGGTATGGAGGAGGAGGGGATGGTCGACAGTGTCAAAGGCAGCAGAGAGGTCAAGGAGGATTAGAATGGAGTAGGAGCCATTGGATTTGGCAAGAAGGAGGTCATGGGTGACCTTAGAGAGAGCAGTCTCAGTAGAGTGGAGGGGATGGAAGCCAGATTGGAGGGGGTCCAGGAGAGAATGGGAGTTAAGGAATTCTAAGCAGCGATTGTAGACGACTCGTTCTAGGATTTTGGAAAGGAAGGGTAGTAGGGAGATAGGGCGATAACTGGAGGGGGAAGTGGGGTCAAGAGCGGGTTTTTTTAGGATGGGGGAGACGTGGGCATGTTTTGAAGGCAGAGGGGAAGGAGCCATTGGAGATTGAATTGTTAAAAATAGAAGTTAAAGAAGGGAGGAGGGCAGGGGCGATGGTTTTAATAAGGTGAGAGGGAATGGGGTCCGAGGCGCAGGTGGAGGGGGTGGCACTTGCTAGGAGGGAGGAGATCTCCTCTGAGGATACTGCAGGGAAGGATGGGAAAGTAGGGGAGAGGGTTGGTGGTGGGGAGGGGAGAGGCGGAGGGGTAACTTTGGGGAGATCAGACCTGATTGTGTTGATTTTTGTTAGGAAATAGGTGGCCAGATCATTGGGGGTGAGAGATGGGGGAGGGGGAGGAACAGGGGGCCTAAGGAGAGAGTTAAAGGTCCGGAACAATTGGTGGGGGTGATGGGCATGGGTGTCGATGAGGGAGGAGAAGAAGTTTTGCCTGGCGGAGGAGAGGGCAGAGTTAAGGCAGGAAAGGATAAATTTGAAGTGTGTGAGGTCGGCTTGGTGCTTGGACTTTCGCCAGCAGCGCTCAGCAGCTCGAGCATAGGAGCGTAGGAGGTGGACGGAGGAGGTGATCCAGGACTGTGGGTTAGTGGAGCGAGAGTGGCAGAGGGAAAGGGGGGCGAGAGAGTCGAGATGAGTAGAGAGGGTGAAGTTGAGAGCGGAGACCTGATCATCGAGAGTGGGAAGTGAGGACAGGGCGGCAAGGTGAGGAGAGATGCTTATGGAAAGACGGATGGGATCGAGAGAGCGGAGGTCTCTGTGGGGCAGTAGCGAAGATTTGCAGGGGGAGGGAGTGTCCAAGCACCAAGCCGACCTCACACACTTCAAATTTATCCTTTCCTGCCTTAACTCTGCCCTCTCCTCCGCCAGACAAAACTTCTTCTCCTCCCTCATTGACACCCATGCCCATCACCCCCGCCAATTGTTCCGGACCTTTAACTCCTCTGCCGCCCACCTCCTCACCATCCCTCAGTCTCGCCTATCCTGCCGTCGACCCCTGGGCCACGTCCTCCCGCGGTCCTGAAACGTCCTCCCTCCTCACCTCCGCCAAACTGATTCTCTTCCCCTCTTCAAAACCCTACTTAAAGCTCACCTCCTCCAAGAGGCCTTCCCAGACTGAGCTCCTCTTCTCCCTCTACTCCCTCTACCACCCCCCCTCATCTCTCCGCAGCTTAACCCTCTTTTCCCCCTATTTCCCTCTGCTCCTCCCCCTCTCCCTTCCCATCCCCTCAGCACTGTACTCGTCTGCTCAACTGTATATATTTTCATTACCCTATTTATTTTGTTAATGAAATGTACATCGCCTTGATTCTATTTAGTTGCCATTGTTTTTATGAGATGTTCTTCCCCTTGACTCTATTGCCATTGTTTTCGTCTGTCCGTCTCCCCCGATTAGACTGTAAGCCCGTCAAACGGCAGGGACTGTCTCTATCTGTTGTCGACTTGTTCATTCCAAGCACTTAGTACAGTGCTCTGCACATAGTAAGCTCTCAATAAATACTATTGAATGAATGAATGAATGATTACCTGGTGTCTTCCTTTCCTTAGCTCGATACCGGGGAGGAAGGCGACCATTCCCCCTGGCCTTATCCCCCCGCGGGCATGGCCCCATCCAGAAGTTCTTTTCCTGCCCAGCAGAGCAATTTAGCCCCTCCTTAATCCTTTAGCAAGACAATTCAGCCCCACTCCTCAAAACACCTTGGAGATAATACAGTTTCTCCTCTAAATCTTCCTTTGGCCATTTTGCTCCCGGAGTCAAATAATACAAGAGGAGTCACTCACGCTCACCACAGTTTACCATTGCTTTCTTCCAAGCAGTAAACTTGAGTCTCTACCTACAACTCTCTCCCATGCCACTGCTGCCCAGGACAGGTGAATTTTGACTTGTCGCAGATTGCCTTCCACTTACTAGCCACTGCCCAAGCTGGAATGGAAGGAGTATGCCTCTGATTGACTCTTCCTCCTGTAGTCGAGACTGATAGAGTATTAGCTCTCCAGGTGCGACCCTTCTCGCAAATGCCACCCCTTCACCTGTCCTTCGGACCCCATTCCCACTCCCCTTATAAAAACTATCACCCCATCCTTCCCTCCTTAACTTCTATCTTTAACCATTCACTCTCTAACGTCTTCTTCCCCTCTGCCTTTAAACATGCCCATGTCAAGCCCATCTGAAAAAAACCCCACTTCCCCTTCCAGTTATCATTCTATCTCTCTCCTACCCTTCCCTTCCAAACTCCTAGAATGAGTCATCTACACTCACTGCCTTGAATTCCTCAACTCCAACTCTCTCCTGGAAGTCCTCCAATCTGGCTTCCGTCCCCTCCATTCCACTGAACCTAACCTCTCAAAGGTCACCCATGACCTCTTCTTGCCAAATCCAATGGCTCCTACTCTATCCTAATCCTCCTCAACCTCTCAGCTGCCTTTGACACTGTCAACCATCTCCTTCTCCTCCACACCTTATCTCACCTTGGCTTCAGGGACTGTCCTCTCTTGGTTCTCTTATCTTTCTTGCCATTCATTCTCAGTCTCCTTCATGGGCTCCTCCTCCCCCTCCCATCCCCTAACTGTAGGGGTTCTTCAAGGGTCAGTTCTTGGCCCTCTTCCGTTCTCCATCTATACTCACTCCCTTGGTGAACTCATTTGCTCCCATGGCTTCAATTATCATTTCTATAAAGAAGACACCCAAATCTACATCTCCTTCCCTGTTCTCTCCTCCTCCCTCCAAGGTTATATTTCCTCCTGCCTTCAGGATGTCTCCACTTGGATGTCTGCCTGCCACCTAAAACTCAACATGTCCAAGAATGAGCTCCTTATCTTCCCTCCGAAACCCTGTCCTCTCCCTGACTTCCCTGTCCCTGTGAATGGCACTACCATCCTTCCCATCTCACAGGACTGCAACTTTGGTGTCGTCCTTGACTCTGCTCTGTTATTCACCCCACACATCCAACCCATCACCCACACTTGCCAGTCTCACCTTCACAATATCGCCAAGATCTGCCCTTTTCCTCTCCATCCAAACTGCTACCCTACTAGTACAAGCTCTCATAATATCCCGTCTGGATTACTGTGTTAGCCTCATCTCTGATCTCCCTTCATCCTGTCTCTCCTCACTCCAGTCTATTCTTCTTTCCACTTCCCAGATCATCTTTCTACAGAAACGCTCTGGGCATGTCACTCCCCTCCTCAAAAACCTCCAGTGATTGCCTATCAAGCTTCGCACAAAACAAAAACTCCTCACTCTTGGCTTCAAAGCTCTCTATCACCTTCCCCCCTTCTACCTCACCTCCCTTCTCTCTTCCTACTGCCCACCCCCTACACTCCGCTCCTCTGCTGCTCACCTCATCACGGTCTGCTGTCCTGGAATGCCCTCCCTCCAAACATCCACCAAACTCACTCTCTTCCCCTCTTCAAAGCCCTACTGAGAGCTCACCCCTTCCAGGAAGCCTTCCCAGACTGAGCCCTCCCTTTCCCTCTGCTTCTCCTCCCCTCCCTATTCTCCCTTCTCCCTCCCTCTGCTCTTCCCCCTTCCCCTCCCCACAGCACTGTGCATATTTGTATATATCATTTATTACCCTATTTATTTTGTTAATGATGTGTTTATCTCTATGATTCTATTTTTCTTGATGATGTCTGCGCTAGACTTCTTGTTTTGTTTTGTTCTGTATTGCTTTGCTGTCTGTGTCCCCTGTTTACACTGTGAGCCCGTCATTGGGCAGGGATTGTCCCTGCTGCCAAATTGTACACTCCAAGCTCTTGGTACAGTGCTCTACACATAATAAGTGCACAATAAATACTATTGAATGAATAAATGAATCCTGAGAGGGGATTTGAAGAAGTATAAAATAGCAAAGTGACATGTTTTTTGTCCACAGAGAGCTAATAGAAATATGGGCAAATTTTCTGGAAGACGGACTTCTTGTATTTTCCTATTTTTGTACCTCCTTTCCATTTTCCTTCTTGATAACTTGCTTTTTTTAAAAAAACAATTTTCAAGCACATTGTGATTGTGGTGTATTATTTGCGTTATTATGTTTCAGACTCAGTGTTTTATGCTTTAGCCACATAGCCTAAATTTCCAAATACATCCTCACTAGAGTCAGACTTTGTTTTCTGGTGGAGGAATAGAGGGAGTTCTTCAGACTCTCTTCCCAATCTTCTTTCCTATGCCTTGTTCCACTGCTGCTTTAATTCTAGGCTGTGCTTCTCCAAGAATGTATCTGCACTTACAGTAATAATATCTATCACGAAAAGATACAATGTGCATGCCTTTGTCATGTTCTAGTGAGTTCACGTCATGAGTTCAAATTGCCTTCCTTGGGTGCCCCCTATTTGATCTTTCTTCACTAAGTTGAAGGGGTTAATTTATGCCACCAAAATGAGCCACAGCCATTGACTGGTTCCTGCGAACATGAGCTGTGTCTTTTAATTCCTCCCAACAGTATCTGATCAACTGGAGGATGGTCGGAGGATGATGAATCCCCCACCAAGCCATCTTTATTACCCATTCTCAGGTAATAGTCTACTTGTTTTGTTGTCTATCTTCCCCTTTCTAGACTGTGAGCCTGTTGTTGGATAGTGATTGTCTCTATTCATTGCCAAATTGTTCTTTCCAAGTGCTAAGTACACTGCTCTGCACACAGTAAGCGCTCAATAAATACAATTGAATGCATCAATGTGAGATTAGAAAAGCAGCATGGCTCAGTGGAAAGAACACTGGCTTGTAAATCAGAGGTTGTGGGTTTTAATCCTGGCTCCGTCGCTTGTCAGCAGTGTGACTTTGGGCAAATCGCTTAATTTCTCTGTGCCTCAGTTACCTCATCAGTAAATTGGGGATTAAGACTGTGCGCCCCACGTGGGATAATCTGATTACCTTGTATCTCCCCCAGAGCTTAGAACAGCGCTTGACACATAGTAAGTGCTTAATAAATGCCATCATCAATATTGTTATCATTATTATAGAATGTTCTCCTCTCCCCATTCCCCTACTCCCTCCCTCTGCTCTACCCCTTTCCCCTCCCCACAACACTTGTGTATATTTGTATATGTTTTTTATTACTCTATCTTATTAATGATGAGTATATATCCATGATTCTATTTACCTTGGTGGTATTGATGCCTGCCTACTTGCTTTTTTTGTTGTCTGTGTCCCCCTTTTATTCATTCATTCATTCAATAGTATTTATTGAGCGCTTACTATGTGCAGAGCACTGTACTAAGCGCTTGGGATGAACAAGTTGGCAACAGATAGAGACAGTCCCTGCCGTTTGACGGGCTTACAGTCTAATCGGGGGAGACGGACAGACAAGAACAATGGCAATAAATAGAGTCAAGATAAAGAACATCTCGAAAAACAATGGCAACTAAATAGAATCGAGGCAATGTACAATTCATTAAAATAAATAGAGTAACGAAAAATATATACAGTTGAGCGGACGAGTACCTGTTGGTCAGGGATTGTCTCTATCTGTTGCCGAACTGTACAT
The DNA here is from genome assembly GCF_004115215.2 of Ornithorhynchus anatinus. Classification (NCBI taxonomy): domain Eukaryota; kingdom Metazoa; phylum Chordata; class Mammalia; order Monotremata; family Ornithorhynchidae; genus Ornithorhynchus; species Ornithorhynchus anatinus. Next base: position 118,207,270 of record NC_041729.1, read on the forward strand.
TCCAAGTGCTTAGCACACAGTAAGTGCTCAATAAATACAATTGAATGAATGAATGCATGCATGAATGAATGAAAAACATTTCAGGAGGGATTGGAGTTGGAACTGCTGCATCTCTGTGCTTCCAACCACCCTCTTTCCTTGGATCAAAAAGTCATGGGGGAGGACAGAGAGGAGGTGGGGAAGGGGTGGGAAGTAGGCTGGAAGCTGTATTAACTGGGCTCACCAAATGTCCCCTTGAAGCTGGGGTTGCCATGTCCCCATGCCTGCAGCTACTCTGGCTCCTCAGGATGCAGAGTCATGGATGAGGATAGAGAAGAAGCAGAGGGAGGTGTGAAAGGGCTAGAAACTCGCCTTACCAAATGTCCAGAGCTGGGGCTGCCCTTAGCCCCACTGGCTCCTTGGGGCACTAGCCACAGAAGTGAAAGAAGAGGAAATGGTGGGGGAGACCAGAAAGGGTAGAAGCTGGACTCACCAAATGTCCCACCTCCCTCCTTCCAACCCACGCCCCTTTTTCACAAGGCCGATGACTAAAGTAACCACTTAGAAAATGGATGAGGCTGTGAGAAGCTGTGGAGCTTAAATGATTGTCTCTGAGAATTTGGCCAGATAAACAGGTCGCAGTTCAAAATGATGATAATCCTTTATGAAAGCATTCTAGTGACATTCTGCAGCACATTCACAGTCAAACTAGACAAGAATTTGGAGCCCAGGCCATTTAAAAGTGAATGTTGGATAGAGTGTTATCTGGATATAGAAGTTAAATTAAGTGCTGTTGGTATCTGGGCTGCTGTACTCATAGAATGTTGCCTTTTATTTTCTTCTTTGCTTTATCGGAAACAAAAGGAAAGAAATGCATTCTCACACTCATTTGACAATAAATGTATCCCTGTTTGTCTTTGTGTCCTAAATCCTTAACTTGAGGATTAAAAAAAAAATCTCAGGCAGGTATAGAATTATCTAGTTATAGACTATTAGGTAAAAGAACATTTGATTGACAGGTAAAACCACTTTTTTTTTAAAGGTATCCTAAATTTTGGGAGGTTGTTTCCTAGGAACCACCTCTAGAATGTGGTTTTGAGGTAGTAGGCTTTTTTTTTCCTTTTCTCAAGGCAACAAGACAGCAGCATAGGGCAAATCTGAACCATCACTCACAATTACTGCATTTTCATTCTTAGGTTGCATTGGTATTTACTGAGTGATTACTGTGTATGGAGCACTGTACAAAATGCTTGGGAGAGTGCAGTGTAACAGAGTTATAGGCATGTTTTCTGCCCACAAGGAGTTTTACAGTCTACAGTAGGAAGACATTTACTAATATAATAAACAAATTACAAATGTCTGAATAAGTGCTATGGGAATGAAGGTGGGATGTATATCAAGTGCTTAAAGAGTACAGATCTAAGTGCATATGGCAGAGGAATTATGGGAAAAGAGGCCTTAATTGGGGAAGGCACCTTGGAGGATATATGACCTTACAAAGGCTTTGACGGTAGGGAGGGTGATGATCTATGGATATGAAGAGGGTGTAAGTTCTAGGCCAGAGACAGAATTGGTACTGATTAAGAACTTACTATGTGCCAAGTGCTGACATAGATACTTGCTGATCAGGTTGGACACAGGGGGTTTACAGTCCAAGTAGAAGGGAAAACAGGCATTGAATCCCCACTTTACAGATGAGGAAGCTAAGAAGTGTGGTTAAGTGACTTGCCCAAGGTCATACAACAGACAAGTAGCAGAGCCAGGATCAGAAACCCCATCATCTGACTATCAGGCCTGTGCTTTTTCCATTGGACCTAGCTACTTCTCAGGTGTCAGAATGCCAGAGAAACCAAGTTGTGGTTTCTTCCCCTCCTTTTGTTTCCAATCATAACCTATATACTTTGGCCGTTGAGCCATTTTTCTTATCTTAATGAAAGAGATTCACATATGCTAAAATATTTGAATAAATTTTCTTATAATTATATTCTTTACCCTATATATCATGAATGGCCAACTAAGGATGTGCTCACAAAACTGAATTTTTAATGTGCTGTTTGGGAAGAGCTAAACATAAAACCAGTAAACAATTCTTTAGAGAGTGCACTCACTACTTGTATTCAAGCAAAGCTCACGTGAATAGTCATTTAGTTCCTTTGTATCCAAGAGTTTTTCTTCCCATTTCTTAAAGATGCCAATGATGAAATGCAAGCCATCTTTCCACCTCCCACCTTGAAAAATACTGAGCAATTTGTAATTAAAATGGCCTATCAGAAACAGGGCACTGTGCCTTCCTGGTCTGATTTGCTAGGGAGGATATATATATATATATATATTTTTTTTTATCAAATGGGCCTTGATGATGCCATTTTATCAAGGGCGATTAGCATCATGACCAAATGTGAACAGCTTGCGTGGAAGGTGAGACTTGGACAGAGGGGAAGAGGAAGTTGATTAACATTTCAAGCTTCATCTTGCTGAAAGGAGAATGATAACCAGAGTCCTAGAATCCTCCTCTTTTGTTGACCGCCTGTCTATCTAAGCTCCCCAGCTGAGAAACAGTTCACTGGAGGATGAGAGAGAAGTAGGGCTTAGCCTGCTCTAAAAGAGAGGCTACTCTATCCACGATTAATTAAAATTCAATAGTCCTGTAAGGAGCTACCCATTAGACTCTTGAGTGTGCAAAGATGCTGCTCCTTCAAGATGGTACTAGTAATTAAGCATCAAAAATATGAGGACTTCACAGACTATTTAGAAAATATATATCTCTTGATTTTTGTGTAAACTTTTCCATAACTTTGATTGCAGGATATTTTGCAAGAATTGGTCAAATATTACCTTTCATCTAACTGAAGGATTGTTGCTTTATAATTAGGTTTAAAATAGATGAGATTACCACTTGGAAATATGAATTATGCTATTATAGTGCATTAGTTATGATGGATGTCTATACTTAGTCAAGAAAAATTAAAGCCCAATTCACTCTTGTACATTTTCATGTTGACTATCATTGCTGACTGATGGCTTGTCTTCTGAGTGTGTTGTAGTGATTTAAAATAAAGAAAAAGGCAGAAATCTGTAATTTTACATCAGACAAACGACAAAGTACTATTCTGTAGTTTTGAAGACCGAGCCCTGGTGTAATAAAATGTTTTGGGAATTCTTGTCTTTTGGGTTACCATTGTATTGCTTTATTTGTATTTACTTTTTTACATTTCAGAAGGGAGCTGGAGAATGTCTGTCTCCTGCCGTAATTCACAGAACAGCCACAAGTTTTAAATCCACAGGAAATTGTAGAAGGTCAACTAGATTAGATGATTAAAAGCTTTCTGGATAATTTTCTGATTAAAGCTACATAGATAGAAAAATTTTATTTCTTTGGGGGTTTCTAGTGTCCTGGGGAATAGAGGAAAAATAATGGAGCACTCAGGACATATGAATTTATAACATTAAAAAAATCACGACAGCTAAAACCAGAAAAATGACAGCTTTAAATCTACAAAGGAATAAAACACAGGGATAGGATTTGTAGAAAAGATCGACTAACAAATCATTTAGTACATTTCTGATGCTTTCCCCCATTTATGGCACTTTTAATTTTTAATTCTTTAAAAGAGCTATGCACATGGCCCTAATTAGAAGCAATCTCTATGAGCTTATATTTCCTCCACATATAGCAACACAGTAAAGAAACTAGAATCAATGGTGAAATCAGGTAGAGGACTATTAGGCAGTCCCCAGGAAGGCTGGAAGGCTGTGAAAACAACAGCTTTTATAGTACGTTGAGCTACAGTCAGATACGGTTGCTGGACTATTATTGCTTAATATCTGTATACTAGAAAAATCCCTATTCTTAGATGATGTTCAGGAGATTGCTTGCTGTCCTCAAATGATGGGTCGGTGCTTGATGGAGTGGTCTCGGCATAATATACATGGAAATGAGATGAACCATGCCATGGAAAGAAGAGAGAGAGAAAGAAGAGAAAGAACTTCTTCTAATCAAAATTTGCATTTGTTGTTTTAAAATGTGATTTGTAAATATTCTTTTATTCAAAATCCTTCCAAATGACAGCAAGCAGAACTATTGAGTTTCATCCTGATGTTGCCAGAAGAGAGAATGTGTTAATCAGAATTCAGTATAACTGCTCATACAATTTTGGATTTGTCACAACCCTGAGTAACCCTGTGGTCCTTGAAGAACTTGTTTATTTCCTAGGATGAGCAAGGGAGGGAGGAATTGGAGAATAGACTGGTATGAGAACACCATGAACTGATTAGTTAGTTGGTTTACTTACAGGACTACACCCTATGTTTGTAGAAATATACATTTTCCTTGGATTGGGGATTTGTGGTAACAAAGAGTAGAACACTGAGATAATGAGAGATCAAATTAAAAATATGACTCTACATATGATGCTTCAAATTTTCTTACTGTAACGTAGTATTACAGGATTTTAGAAAATTGAAGTGCCAGCATAGTAGCTTTTAATCCAAACACCACATTATTTTATTGGGTTGGTATTTGCATAAGACAATTACTTTTGTTTCCAGTTGAAGAAAGCTACCAATGTAAGGGAAACAATTAAAAATATTCCTGATCCTATGGCAGAGTAGGGCAAGTAAAATATATTCCCTCTTGGGAGTAAAGTACTTGTCCATATGAGGTAAATTACCTCTCCGAGGGAGCCAAATGAGGAGAATGATTTTCAAAGGCCAAATAATAACTCAGCGACAAGTAAAAAATTTCCATGGCAAGTATGTTTAGAGTATTTATAGATTCCCTCAAGCATTTCATATTAAAAATATAGTAAATGACCTAATAATTTAATGCTTTCAACATAAATATATTACCTAATCTGCACTACTTATTTCAGATCATAGCAATATTTTCCATATGTAGTAACCAAGAAAAGTAGTCTGATCACAAACAGGCTGCTTGCCATCACCCCAGTTGTGGAACTTTGACCACTGAATGTTGGATTTTAAGAAATTACACAAATGGATGATAGTCAATAATCATCCACAAGCATCCTTGATCCTTTGGATCACCTTCCACATCTATATCTTCTCTCAAGGAGTCCAGAGGGAAAGCCTGGTTTCTTCTACCTGTAGTTAAAATTTTCATGTCACCCCATGTAAACTCATTATCATCCTGCCCTCTTCCCAGAAACAGGATAGCCTAATGGAAAGAGTATAGGTCTAGGAGTCAGAGGACCTAAGTTCTAATCCTGGCTATCACTTGCCTGTTGTGTGATTTGTCACTTAACCTCTCTGTGCCTCAGTCTCCTCATCTGAAATAAGGATTAAATACTTGTCTACATCCTCCTTAGAATGAAAGCCACTTGAGGGACAGGGATTATGTCCAACTGGTTTGCTTGTATCTACCCCAATGCTTAGTATAATTCCTGACTCATTTTAACTTCTTCTTTCTTCTTTCTTCTTTCTTCCTTCTTTCTTCTCCTTCTTCTTCTTCTTCTTCCTTCTTCTTCCTTTTTCTTTCTTCTTTCTTCTTCTTTCTGTCTCTTCTCTTTTCTCACTTCTTGTCCTCCACTTCCTTTCCTTCTCCTCCCCTCCTCCTCATCCTCCTACTTTTTCTTCTCCTCCTACTCCTGCCTCTTTCTTCCTTTTCCTCCTCCTTCATTCTTCCTTCTTTATCCTTCTTCCTGGTCCTTCTGTCTTCTGCTTTCTTCTTCCTTCCCTCTTCTGTCCTCTGTCATGAGGCTCTGCCCCACTGATACATTCTCTGCTACCCTTTAAAATGTTCTCCTCATTCCACTCAGGCCATTAAATTTCTCCCTATTTCCTCACACCTTGCCCTGGCCATGCATCTCTGAATTCCTTCTTCATTCACACAGTCATTCCCATCTCTCCTCCCCGCCTAAACTGATTTTTATACATTTCATCCTTTTGCATTTCAGTCATGGTTGGCCTTTTCCCCTCTGTGGGTTCTTGACTTTGAGGCAAAGCCATTGGGCCCAGACTATCCTGAGAAACGGGGAGGACAGTAGTGATACTGGAGGTAAGCAGCAGCAGGGGAAGGATAGGAGAGGATAGAACTTGGTATGTGGGATACTGCAGTACCACAGAGTTTGTAGGCAAGATACTTGCTCTTGAGAATCTGAGAGATATCAGAGGTGGTTTCATCCAGCTGGGGAAGGCCAGTTTGGAATAACGTAATAATTTCACTTCTGTTAGATGTAAAAAATTGTCGATGCCATCAGCGAACAATTTATAGACATGCAGCAGTCAGGGAGAAACTTCGTCATTATTTCCTAGGATTCTCTGCTTTTTTTTATATCTTGGAACTTCTATACTGAATGATCTGTGTTTCAAGGGATCTGTAATTTATGGACGGGATAAATTTCTAACAACTCTGTTATACTGTACTCCCCCAAGCACTTAGTACAGTTTTGTGCTGTGATTGCTTGATTTAGGTTTGTTTATAAATTTTGTCATATTCCTTCTTAGAAGTATTTATTATTAAATTCATCTAATCTGTGGACCTTCCAAATGTGTTTGTTGCTCTGTGTTAAACTGATGGGTGAATATGCCTCTAGGCAGTAGGTATTTGGGGTAGTAACAGGCAGGGAGTTTTCATTTGCTAGGATATGTAGTTCTGGGGCACTTACCAAAAAGAAAGCCGAGCTGAGTTTTCTATAAAAGATGCAAAGTTTCTTCAAAATTACACTTTTTAAGTGCAAAGTTTCAAAGCCAAAACAGCTAAATATATAGGAGAGAAAAATCACCCCCATTCTTCAGTAATGAGAAATATATAAATTTATCACATTCTTATATTTTTCTAGTTCAACTTTCATTTTTTATAAAAGAAAACAGAAATTATAGATATCTTTCAAGGTGGCATGACAAACTGGTGCAAATTCATAATAAGCAGTGGCCCTGCATATAAAATAACGGAAAAAGGCTGCTGAAAAAACAATCAAAAATCAGCAGCATTTTATGCATCTGTTTAAAAACACAGAAAACAATTAAACTTGTGATTGTGACTACTCCCAAGAACTCAGAATCCTAAAACCTTTTATTGTGCAAAGAAGAAATTAGATGAGTTTTAAGAAAAAAATCCCTTCTCTAAGTGGTCTTAGGCCATATTCATGAAATTCCAGCCCCTGAAGTAGAGGTATGGACAGAGAATGCTAGGCTGCCAATTACCCACAAAATGTTGGACTCCTTGACCTCTCAAACCACCTAGAGTCAAGAATGCAAAAATCCACTTGAGCTTGCTCCTCACATCATCTGAGCCTCCAAATGTCACTAAAGGAAAAAGGCATTCTTATTCAACCCTCTGCAATTCCCCTTCCTACTTCCACTTTTTCTTTACTTAATTCCCTGAACATATGAAAATGCCAGTTGAAACGAATGGGAGCTAAATTGCTTTTTTGTTGAGACTTTCATAGGATTTATTAGCTTACACATGATAACTCGGTAATGCTCAAATAATGTTTTGGTTAAGCAGTTGACAGTGACACACTGGACCCAGAAAGTGATTGTTTACCCAGGGAATGAGCAGTCTGTGAAGTGATTATCACTCTCACTGTGAAGAATGATAATCCACATTTGTATTAGCAATAACAATGTTTTGTGTATCACTGATTTGAAGCTTTCAAGCAGTACCCATGGACAAAAATGACTCTTCCACATCCACCTGTACTGTAACTCTTGGTTATCATTATCATTGGTTAACAGTCAATTTACAATAATTAGTAAGTGCCACTTAATGCTACAGTGTGTTCTGGGTAGGTGTCAAGATAGAACAAGATGTGGTTCCTACTTCAAAAGTCTATAAAAGAATGGGGTTTATACACCATACTTTCACACTATGTGAAAGTCCCAAAAATAAAATATAAATATTAAGATATTTATCATTTGCATCCCATATTAAAAATAAGGCAAAACTAGAAATGTAACCAGTGGGCTACATTTAGCCATTAAAGAACTAATTAAAAAGGATTATTATTTAGCTTGAAGCCATCATAGAAATAGACATTTCTTCAATGAAAAGTGAAAACATTTGCTTTACTGTAACCTATATTGAATCGAGTGAATTTTTTTTTCTTTTATAACACATACAAAGGAAAGAGATGCAAAGTTTTTTTACATCAAGATGAATTCAGCACTTTCAAAGTAGATTCTGGGCAAGACTTACTAGAAGAATCTAGAGAAGGGTTAGCCAGCTATTCCAAACTAGGAAGAACAGTCACACTTTGAGGATTCTGTCTGATTACAGGAAAAGCTTAAGGAGGGAGCCTAAGGCAGGTCAGGGATGTAAAGTTTTTCAAAAAGGAGGGTACTTGGGGTGGGGCTTTGAGATTTTGAAAAATCAGGTCAACTAGGATGAAGAAAGAAAAGGGAAGCGGTAGAGAAAAGGTGAAAGTGGAAGATTAAGGGAGATCACCTTGCCCCCTCCTACCTCACCTCTCCCCCTCCTACCTCACCTTGTTACTCTCCTACTACAACCCAGACCATGCATTTTGCTCTCCTAATGCTAACCTTCTCATTTATCTCAACTTCAACCTCTCACATATGTCCTCCCTCTGGCCTGGAATGCCAACCTTCCTCATATTGGACAGACAATTACTCTCCCCCACTTCAAAGCCTTATTGAAGGCACATCTCCTCCAAGAGGCCTTCTTAGACTAAGCCCCCTTTTCCTCTTCTCCCACTCCGCTCTGCGTCACCCTTGCTTGCTCCCTTTATTCATCCCTTCTCCCAGCACCACAGCTCTTATGTACATATCTGTAATTAATTTATGTATATTAATGTCTGTCTTTACCTCTAGACTGTAAGGTTCTTGTGGGCAGGGAATGTGTCTATTTAATGTTATACTGTACTCTTCCAAATGCTTAGTTCAGTATTCTACACATAGTAAATGCACAACAAATATGTTTGAATTGAATGAATTTGGAGGAAATGGAATGATAGGTTGGAGAGCTGAATTTGAAATAAAGGAGGAATAAGGGATAATATAGAAGAAGGAAAGGAGTGGCTATGACTGCCAGACTAGGATGTTTTAGCTGAGTACTCTAGTAGTGACAGAAGACAGTAGCTTCAAGATTGAAAGTAATGTAACAGCTGCAGCCTGCTTTCATAACTCTTCCACAGTTGCCTTAGTGGGGTACTGAACCTCAACAATTATTTGCCCAGAACATCCCTCACCTAATCTGGGTGAAGAAAGGACTTATTGTGCGTTGCTGTGGGGTTCCAAGGCCAGAGGAGTCTTGGTACAGCACTAGAGCTGCCAGAGCGGGGCTGGGATAAGGAGATATCATCGGCTAGAAAAAGGATGAAAGTTGGTACTGACATCGTGGCTATCAGTCTGGACTCTCTGGTCCAAATGGCATGGGCTGCTATCTTCAGCTGGCTGGTTGCACAAAAAGTCACCAAGAGCTTCTGTTGGAGCTCCTATATCGAATACTACTTTCAGCCATAGCTGTGGTAGCTGTGGTGCATGAAGGGTGGAGAAAGAGAAGAATAATAGGCTGTAATAATAATAATGATGGTATTTGTTAAGCGCTTACTATGTGCAAAGCACTGTTCTAAGTGCTGGGGGGAGGGGAATACAAGGTAATCAGGTTGTCCCATGTGGGGCTCACAATCTTAATCCCCATTTTACAGATGAAGGAACTAAGATATAGAGAAATGAAGTGACTTGCCCAAAGTCACACAGCTGACAAGCGGCAGAGCCAAGATTAGAACCCATGACCTCTGACTCCCAAGCCCATGCTCTTTCCACTGAGCTATGCTGCTGTAGCAACTGCATCACCATGGTTGAACTGGCCCTTATTCGGTTTCTGATATGTTAGAAATATACCATCTGGTCAAACTGGAAACTCACAGGAACAGCATAAAAAGACCAATCAGGTGTGATTTGTGGGTTCCATCAGTGCTGCCATCATTCATCATTGTGGTTCTGCTCAAGTGTCAGCAGAGGCCCCCCATCCCCTAACCTTAGCAAAACTGGACCCTTCTGGGCTAGTTATTTGGGACTATGGCTCACAATAGGATGGCTTTTCTGGTCTATTGTACTCTCAAGAGTTTAGTACAGTGCTCTGCACAAAGAAAGCACTTAAATATTATCAATTGATTCTGTTGGTTCTAGATGACAACAGCAGTGTAGGAAAGCAACTGTAGTTAAAGAGTAGAAGGTATTGGTTGATTGATCTGTAAGTTGTCCCCATCATTGTTCCTCCCTATTTCTCCTCACTACCTTATTCTCCTATTCCCCCACCCTTCTCCATTTTCTCTCATTTTCCTCATCTACTTGTCATTATTGCTTTCTATCCGTTTCCCTCATTGTCTCCCTCTCTGTTTCTTTCTGTACATTCTTTTTTTCTTTCTGAACATTCCGTGCCCCATGAGGGCCTTGTCTCCAATGCATTTTAATTCAAATAGTTGCTCAAAACAGTTTCACTTTTAGGAATCACCATAGCGGAACAACATAGCCTTAACCTCTTGTTTATTCTCATTCTTCCTATAACCACGGGGCCTCCTCCCATCATCCTCAAAAACATGATCTCTTCTACCATCTCAGGTGTCAGATGAGGTTATGGTGTCTCATGGGTTTTTGCAAGTTCTTAGATAAGAGTTGAGGATTGGGAAGAGGGAATAATAATAATGATGATGATGGTATTTGTTAAGCACTGACTATCTGCCAGGCATTGCATTAAGCACTGGGGTGGATATAAATAAATTGAGTTTTGCTCATGCTGCTCCTAGAATAATAATGATGGTATTTGTTAAGCACTTACTATGTCTAATCAGGTTGGACCCAATCTCTGTCCCACACAGAGCTCCCAGTCTTAATTCCCATTTTATAGATAAAGAAATTGAGGCACAGAGAAGTGAAGTGACTTGCCTGAGATCACACAGCAGACAAGTGGTAGAGACAGTATTAAAACCCAAGTCCTTCTGACTCCCGCTATGCTCTATCCACAAGGCCATGCTACTTCTTGTGAAATATCTTCTACAGTAGCCCTGAAATAGAGATCGCAGTATCTAAAAAAAGACTTTTCTCCTCATCATTTCTAAAAAATGGTGTACATTCTCTGATTATTCAATAAGTTAATGGTTCTAGCTAATGCAGGTCCCCGATCTCTTTTTATACCTTACGCAATAGACACTAGGGAAGGGCTATATCTCAAATGGAGGACAGAGCAAAGAGTATCTTTATAGAAAGGTAGAATATGTTTCAGCAGAGCCCCTCAGAATAAATAAAAGAAAAAGAAAAAGGATCAAGAAAAAAAAACAGTATATGGGGTAGAAAAGGGAAACAAAAAGGTAGGCAAAAATAAAACAAGGATTTACTAGAAACTCAGAGCAAGAAAGAGGAAGGAGCAATAACTATAACAGGAAATACACAGAAGAACAGGACACTAGGAAAAGGAGGCTATGGTAGAAGCAATAAACACCACTGATGTTAACAAAGCAAAAATGAAAAGGAAAAAAAAGATATGAGAACACAGAGTTGGGAGAAAAATCCTCAGAAGAGCAAGACACAAGAGAAATTGGAAAGTTTCAGGAGAAAGTTCATGGTCCAGGAAATGAGTGAATGAATAGGAGAAAGTCAATAGTATGGAAGCAAGTAAATTCTCCAAGGGAGTGGGTGTAGATGGAGAATAGAAGGGAACCCATAATTGAACCTTGAGGGACTCTCATTGTAAGAGGAAGGAAGAGGAGAAGCATGTGGAAAAAAATTCTGAGAAGAAACAGTCAGAGGGTTTGGAGGAGAACCAGAAGAGGAAAGTATCATTGAAGTGAAAATTTAATTAATGATGGTATTTTTAAGCACATACTATGTGCTAAGCACTGTTTTAAGTGCTGGGGGGGGATACAAGGTGATCAGGTTGTCCCACGTGGGGCTCATAGTCTTAATCCCCAATTTACAGATGAGGGCACTGAGGCACAAAGAAGTTAAATGACTTGCCCAAAGTCATATAGCTGACAAGCAGAGGAGTCGAGGTTAGAACCCATGACCTCTGACTCCCAAGCCCATGCTCTTTCCACTGAGACATGCTGCTTCTCTGAAGCTGGTTGAATAATCTTTCAAGGATAAGGGGTTATTCCACAGTATTGAAGGCAGCTGAGAGTTTGAGGAAGATTAGGATAAAGTAGAGCCCATTAATTTGGTAAAAAGAAAGTCATTGATGACTTTAGATAGGGCAATTTGGACAACTCACTCAAGGAGTTTGGAGAGGAAGGGTTATGGGGCAATAAATGGAAGAAGTTGTGGGGTCAAGGGAGGGTTTTTTTAAAAGAAGAGAAATAAGAGTGTGCTCGAGAGAAAACAATGGGGAAGAAGCCATTGGAGACTGAACAGTTGAAAATACAAGTCAGGGAGGGAAGAAGTGAGGGGACAAGTGTTTTGATAAGGTGAAAAGGGATAAAGTCCAAGGCTCAGGTGGAGGGGTAGGCTTTGAAAGGAGGTGGGAGAGCTCCTCTTGAGATTTTACGGAGATCACACCTGGTGGTTTCAATTTTATCAGTGAAGTATATGAGGAGGTCATTAGTGGCAAGAAATGAGAGGGTGGGGTATTTCAAGAGTGAGTTAAATATCTGAAACTGGCAAAGGCAGTAGCAATAGTAGTAATAGAAGTAATAGTAGCAGTAGTAGTAATATGAAGAAGAGAAAGAAAAGGGGTGGAAAGTGGGACTCAGAGGACCTGTGTTCGAATCCCAGATAGCTATTCCACTTATTTGATTAGTAACCTTGGGCAGGTCACTAAACCTCTCTGTACAACCTCATCTGAAAAATGGGACTAAACATGTGGGGGATTTTTAAAAATGAATTTTTTTATGCACTTACTATATGCCTGACATTGTACTAAACACTGGAGTAGATTTAAGACAGGTTAGACACAGTCCCTAACCTACATAGTTCAATTCCTATTTTACAGATGAGGGAACTGAGTCACAGAGAAGTTAAGTGACTTCCCCAAGGTCACACAGCAGAGAAGTGGCAGAGCTTCTTCTCTCTCCTACCTAGACTGTGAGCCTTATGTGGGACAAGGACTGTGTTCAATCTGATGATCTTGTATCTACCTCTGTGTTTAGTATAGTGTTTTGCTCATAGTAAGCACTTAACAAACATCACAATTGTTATTAACAACTACAGTAGCCAAAATGATTGAAGGAACATATGTAGGAGAGTGCTGAGATTGTTGTTCTGGAAAATCAAAAACAAAAATCCCAAGAGAATAAGGGAAAGACAAATTATGACAAATATATCCATCTGGTTGGAGTCATATTTGTTCACGCATCAGCTTTCTCTAAATGGCCTCACGTACATCTAATTAATCTTCAGTATCTTTGTGAAGTAGAAGGCCAAGCCTACAGTCCCCTTCATTCAATTCAGGAGATAGAAATTCAAAGAACCTCGAACAAACTGGCTCTTCCAGAATTGATTTTAAGTAAAATTGTATCTAGATTTTATACTCAGCAGCTAGAAAAACAGTTAAGTGGGGGCTGGAAACATGGAATAGAATTCTGGATTATGCCTAGAATTGGAAGCCAAGGATGCTGAATTTGCCTCTTCACAGTGTTGGAGAGGGCCTTTAGAACTAGGTTCAACCAAAAACTGGGAATCAGGTTGTTGAGGATAGACCTGCCTGGCACACTGCCATCATGAAGGCAGTACCTGCGAATGGAACATGAAATAAAGGAGGCAAAAGTGAAAACAGTACCAAATGCTGCAAACAGCACATATAATAACATAACAAGCCTTCTATGTTTGCAAAATGTGGCTAGGACATGGTTCCTGCATTATCCTTTTTAGCTGCAAACCCACATTCACTGTCAGAGGTGAATTTACTGTCAGAGGTGTCTTTTTTGAATCAGAAGGAAATTGCACATATATTTGTATGCTCCTGCCAATCACAGATTCTAAATAATAATAATAATGATGGCACGTAAGCACTTACCTACTGTAAAGCACCGTTCTAAGTGCTGGGGGGCATACAAGATGATCAGGTTGTCCCACGTAGGGCTCACAGTCTTAATCCCCCTTTTACAGATGAGGTAACTGAGGCTCAGAGAAGTGAAGTGACTTGCCCAAAATCACACAGTTGACAAGTGGCAGAGCTGGGATTAGAACTAATGACCTCTGACTCCCAAGCCCCGGCCCTTTCCACTGAGCCATGCTACTTCACTTTTTCCCAATAATTCTTTCAAATGTGTCACAGACTTGTATAATCACTCAATTCTGTTAACTTTTGGAATGCTTTTTAGCCCTGTGCCAAATTATTGATGTGACAACCCTCTGAGTTTGGGTTAAACTCAGGAACAATTTAAGAAAGGAACTTGGAACATTTCCTTCTTCAGCTAACAAGTTCTCCATGATCGTGCTCATTAAGCAAACATGAATCTTCACACACCCTCAGTCAGGGGTAATGTGGCCAGAATCTGCTGCTTGTCATTCTGAGTACTCGTGAATAATGCAGGATTCATTAGTCACTATTGTGAAGCAGTCACATGCAAACTGTAGTCTTGCACTTAGTTTACTGGCAGGTCACAGATAAGTCCATTCTGTAACTTTGATATGTTTAAATATGTAGGGAAGGCTCACCTTTTGATTTGGAAATAATGTATTAGTAGTGAAAGTTAACATGTAACATAATGTAGAATAGTCACAGGGTGTGTTGGGTAAAGCTAGACAGTTCATTTAAAGTTATAGCATTATTTCTCTGCAGGAAGCTGCCCTTTCAGGACTAAAACAGGAATTACCATTTTACAGCTTTAAATGATGATAGCATAAAAAAAGCCCAACAAACTCTAATGGGAAAGAAAAGATCTGAAGCTGTTGCCTGCCCTGCAGAGGGGTGTCTTGGACACCTGTGAATGCTCACTGAAGTGTGTCTAGGAATGAATGCAACAGAGTTTCACCTGCAGGCACACTATGCAGACTATCTCTTGGCAGGCACTGCAATTGGAGGACACTCTGACCATAAAAGGTTATTAATCTAACCGAGTGATGGCCCAAGCTTGGCACTTGGTTCTGAGATGTGGATAATCAGCCAAAGAAGTATAACCTCAACTGGTCAACAGGGTATTTCATAGACAAGGAGATGAAAATTAGTCTTTGAACCTGTTGATTTTGGCCATTAATATAAAACTAATTAAGTGGAGGACACACAAGATGAAGGTAATTCAGCTGAGGAGATAAGTGACAATCACAAAAGGCATAAATCTTGACAATAGCAGTTACTAGTTGGTCAATACCCCTGTGCTTAAAAAAATTATCTTAGAGCAAAAGGAACCTTTCCTTTACTTTACACATGCTCTTTATTAGTAGGGTAATAGTCTGTTTTTTTGTTTTTACTGGATTTGCTTTCGGACCATTTTTTAAAAATTTTCAATAAACCTATACAGCTATCTTGCCTGTAGAGTTCCCTGTTACTCTGCTCCAATCTGCCCATTTCCGTTGTTTGATTCTTCCATTCATCTCTTCCCATTTTCCCATTGTTTTCCTTCATCTTTTTTCATCCCATACTTGCTTTTCTTTTTCCTCTCTTTCAATGATATTTGTTAAGTGCTTACTATGTGTTAAGCACTGTTCTAAGCTCTCTCTTTTCATCTTTCTTACTTCCCACTCAAAAACTAAGTTGATCAGAGAGTGTTCTTAACGACTCTACAAGGCAGCTAGGAAAGTGAAGTACTAATGATACCAAGATTACAGAGGACAGAGCTTCCTGTTCCTTCCCACATTTCACCTCCAAAAGGCACTCATCCTTGAAAGAGTTCCAGCTGTAGCAGACTATGCCACTCTCACCACCACCATCTCTGCCTTCACTTTCTCGTTGGATGATGAATACTTGTAAGTAGCTCCTAGATCAGGGGAAACCACCCTCAAAGGTCACACCTCCAGTGGTTGCCTCACCTCCAGTGGTTGCCTATCAACCTCCGCTCAAAACAAAAACTCCTCACTCTAGGCTTCAAGGCTCTCCATCACCTTGCCCCTTCCTACCTCTCCTCCCTTCTCTCTTTCTACTGCCCACCCCGTACGCTCCGCTCCTCTGCTGCCCACCTCCTCACCGTCCCTCAGTCTCGCCTATCCCGCCGTCGACCCCTGGGCCACGTCCTCCTGCGGTCCTGGAATGCCCTCCTTCCTCACCTCTGTCAATCTAATTCTCTTCCCCTCTTCAAATCCCTACTTAAAGCTCACCTTCTCCAAGAGGCCTTCCCAGACTGAGCTCCCCCCTTTTTCCCTCTGCTCCCTCTACCCCCCCTTTACCTCTCCACAGCTAAACCCTCTTCTCCCCCCTTTTCCACCCCTCCTCCCCCCTTCCGTCCCACCCCCTCAGCACTGTACTCGTCCGCTCAACTGTATATATCTTCATCACCCTATTTACTTTTTCTGTTTATTTTGTTTAATGAGATGTACATTACCCTGATTCTATTTATTTGCCATTGTTTTTATGAGATGTTCTTCCCCTTGACTCTATTTATTGCCATTATTCTTGTCTGCCTGTCTCCCCCGATTAGACTGTAAGCCCGTCAAAGGGTAAGGACTGTCTCTATCTGTTGCCAACTTGTACATTCCAAACACTTAGTACAGTGCTCTGCACATAGTAAGCGCTCAATAAATACTATTGAATGAATGAATGAAATGATCTCCTTCTTGCCAAATCCAACTGCCTCTACTCCATCCTAATCCTTCTTGATGTCTCAGCTGCCTATGACATTGTCAACCACCCCCTTCTCCTGGAAACATTATCCAACCTCTGCTTCACTGACCATGTCCTCTCCTGGTTCTCCTATCTCTCTGGCTGCTCATTCTCAGTCTCTTTTGCAGACCCCTGCTCTGCCTCCTATCCCCTAGCTGTGGGTATCCCTCAAGGTTCAGTTCTGGGTCCCTTTCTATTCTCCATTTACACCCACTTCCTTGGAAAATTCATTCACTAATATGGCTTCAATTACCGCCTCTATGTGGATGATCCACAAATCTGCATTTCCAGCCCTGATTTCTCTCCCTCTCAGCAGTTTTGCATTTCCTTCTGCTTTCCCACCCAAACTCTATTCTTCCCTGATTTCCCCATCATTGTAGGCAGTACCACCATTTTTCCTGTCTCACAAGCCCATAACCTTGGCTTTATCCTCAACTCTCCTCTCTCTCATTCAACCCACATATTCAATTCATCACTAAAACCTGATGGTTCCACCATCACAACCCTGCTAAAATCCACCCTTTCCTCTTCATCCAAACTGCTACCACATTAATTACTTATCCTATCCCGTCTTGATTACTGTACCAGCCTCCTTGCTGACCTCCCAACCTCCGGTCTCTCTCCACTCCAGCCTATACTTTACTCTGCTGCCCAGATCATTTTTTTACAAAAATGTTCAGGCCATGTTTCCCCATTCCTCAAGAACCTCCAGTGGTTGCCTATCAACCTCTGCATCAAACAGAAATTCCTCACCATTGACTTTAAAACACTCAATCACCTTGCCTCCTCCTACCCTACCTTGTGACTCTCCTTACTACAACCCAGCCCACAAATTGTGCTCCTCTAATACTAACCTTCTCACTGTATCTCCAGCTCATCTGTCTCACTGCAGACTTATTGCCTAGGTTCTACCTTGGGCCTGGAATGCCATCCTTCCTCATATCTGACAGACAGTTACTCTACCCTCTTCAAAGCCTTACTGAAGGCACATATTTTCTAAGAGGCCTTCCTTGACTTAGCCCTCCCTTCTGCATTGCCCTGACTTGCTCCCTTTATTCATTCCTCCTCCCAGACCCACAGCACGTATGTACATATCTGTAATTTATTTACTTATAATAATGTCTGTCTTCCCCTCTAGACTGTAAGCTCACTGTGTGAAAGAAATTCATTCATTCAATCATATTTATTGAGCGCTTACTGTGCAGAGCACTGTACTAAATGCTGGAATGTATCTGTTATGTTATTATATTATTCTCTCCCAAGCAATTAGTACAGTGCTCTGCACACAGTAAGTGCTCAGTAAATATGATTGACGACTGATTGACTCTGATATCCCTGTCATTTTCAGAAGTATATGCAAAATAAAAATGCAGAGTTTTATATGGAACATCCTCACCTATGAAAATGTAGCAATAAAAATAATAAGAAGAAGAATGCTGGTAATATGATCCTTTGTGAAAAAACACCATGCTACATGATTGGGTATATTCAGGTAATCAGATCACACACAGTCCATGCCCGACATGGGGCTCACAATCTGGGACAGGGACTGTGTCCAATCTGATTTACTTGTATCCACCCAAGCACTTGGTACAGTGTCTGGCACATATACACCACAGTTTTTTTTTATTATTACCTTGGGCAAGTCACGTAATATCTCAGGGCCTCAGTCCTCATCTCTAAAATGGAAGTGATGATCTTGAATAAGCCCCATTGCTTCATACAGTACTTGACCAATAGTAGGGGCTTAACAAATACCATTATCAATTAATTAGTGTGCTTGATGACTGGGATTTTGTTCATCTATCTCAGGATGGACATTGTAATATCAGTCAGTAGATATGCTGGATTATACCAAGGATTTGGTAACTTTATTCTATATCCCCTGTGTACATGCTTTATTTCTATCAAGGAGTCTTAGACCAGAATAAATTTTCTGCCAAAAGGCTAACCATGTAGGAAAATAAAGCTAACGTAGTCACTGAAGCATTAGACAACTACAAGGGTTTAGAATCTTCTTCCTTTTATTGCAATTTTCAAGTTTTTTCAGAATACTAGTTAATTGTGTTCCTCTGGGGCTTTGTACTATTAATGCACTGTCATTAAAATAATTTTGTTTACTGTGTTCTTTAAAACATTCAAAATATCCTTGTCTAAGGCAAATAGCAAATTCCCAAATAGGCTTTTGTTATAGCTGCTATTAGGTAAAAGGGAAAAAAAATTGGTAGATTTAGAAATCAAACTGGGTGATAATGTACCATATAGGTGATTTCGCACATGCAACATGCAATTTAAATTTCATATGCATAATATGCTTTAAAAACAATACATAATAAAAATACTTTCCTCATGTGATCCATTTGTCCTTTTGCCCAGTCAAATGGAAGGAAATTCAGTAGGTAAATATGTCATAATATTCTCCTATTATGATCTAGAGTGGCATAAACAATTGGTCCTCTCATTTCCAATGGTTTTTCCAGCACATTTGATGAACCATTTTTTTGTCTATTATTGGATAAGCAGTTCTCTGGAAAGTTCAATGAGGTTCATTAGCTTATCTGAAGAAAATGGGACTGGCACTTTTGAGACAGCTTCTCTCTGTGACTTTTCTAATTAAATCTCTTCCATCAGATGAAGAGCTGCCCTTTTTACTTGACAAACATTTGTTCTAATTTGGCCCTGCTTGATTTTCACTGCTTTTACTTTCCCCTTCCATATCCACCAGCATCTGTTAGTCACAAGATCACACTGGCTGACATTTACTCTGCATGTGCTAGCTTATTAAAATATTTCAATGTTAGACAAGCTTATCAGCTGAAAAATACACTCTAGTTCCAGAGTTCTGCCTATTTCTTAATTCATTTCTCTTAGTATATGCTTCTAGAGTCCAAAGAGTGGCAAAGAGAGATACATTGGGAAATAAATTAGAAATAAAATTATCAGTAAGTTCTTTCATGAATTGGGTGTTGATTAGACATGAGATATAATGATGGTTACAGCAAGACAGCATACAAGATGAGACCTACTCTGGGCAACTATACCATAGCCAGCCATGTCATCACTACCTACTCTCAAATACTATTTTGAGGAATTTTCTTCTCCCCCTAAACAGGTCAAAAAGTTAAGGTTCAAGCAAAGTTTAATAAAAACGCTTTCCACAAATCACCAAAAGAATATAGGAGAGCTTTAAAAAATCAGTCTGATTGGTGAATAATTTTTAAGGTATACTCCACTCTTTGCATAAAATGATAATGTGGAAGCTTATGTTTTTATCTAGGACAGAATTAGTTTTTGGACATTCGGTACTCGAATGGTGGGGGAAAGGGCAATTAGGCTTCATCACTGACAAGCTTTGCACTTATATGCTATTTATTCTTCTATTTTCTTTACCACTATCCAATGCTATTAGCTTGCCAGCCATGTAGTCTGTCAGTAATAGGTTGCAATAGCAGCTGAAATTGACAAGTGCTTAGCCCAGAGCATGGATTGAATGTAGTTCATAGGGTTCCTGAGTTAATTTCCAATACCTATTTCATCAAGGCAGACTGATAGATGGCTACCAGCATCTTTTCGCTTTGTCATCAAAACGCTATGTCTTTTATTGCCATGATTCTGTTTGTTTCCCCCTCTTTTTAAATCCATTTCTGCCTTGCATTTGCTTCTCCCCATTTCTATAACTTCTAATGCAGTTAGGTCCTGGGGCACATCACTCCTTTAGATTAGAGGCCCTTGGAGCAAATTGCAAGACCTTCAGATGTTATTGAAGTGCATTTTTCCATGTGGCCCTATTTAAAAGAGATGTTTCTTTAGGGACTGCAGGGTGAAATATGAAGTTATCTGAAAGACTAAATCTGTGATGGTGGACAGATGGTGAAGCGTCAGTGCATCGACAGAAATACATTTCATTTTTATACAGGGGATGCTCTTAATCAATTCTGGATTGAGAAAACAGTTGCTCATATTGCTTCCCTGGCATTTTTTTAGCAGATCAATAGCCAAATAAATGGTGCCATGGTATAGTTAAAATAAATTAATTAATTAATACAAAAAACACAGAAGAAGGATAAAGTGCAGACTGGGAAATTGAAAATGTAAAAGAAAGGACCTATAGGATAAATATTGCTATGGTGAAGTCAAAAGGAATGTCATCAATGTAAAACACAAAAGTCATTTTACTGTGGGCTGTGAAGTTTCATTCTTCCCTCTAATGTGCTTTAGTTGTAAAACATCCTTACTAAATTTGTTATTTAAACTTTTCAGTGTTCCCTGATATTTCAGTGGAGGCAAAAAGCCTTGGGTATAACATATGTATTATCCACCTATAAAAATCACTGATCAATATGGTCCTGTGATAAATTGGAATGACCCCAGGGTGATAGGACAAGTGATAACAAAAAATAATTATTACTGATGATGATAATAATAGTTTTGAAACTTCCTGTGTGCCAAGAATTATTCAAAATGCTGTTCAGTCACAGTCTCTATCTCACATGGGGTTCACAGATTATAGAAAATTGTTTCAGACTATGATTTGTCCACAATCTTGTTCAGTGGTTCCAGACACAGTTTTGCTTTTTTGCCAAAAAATGCTTTTGCAATGGAGAAGCAGAAATACTTGATGTTAAGATACATAACATAATAAAAGATCATGCATCTTCCTTTTCCTATTCTGATTCAACATTTATTGCATCATAAAAATTTGCGCTGACTGCTTTCTTCATACAGTGCTTTGCACACAATAAGCACTCAATAAATACAATTGAATGAATGAATAAATAAAAGAAGTCACATTATCTGAACTTGGCAGTCAATAAGAGAGAAATTTCATTTGTAAAATGAGGATTGAGACTGTGAGCCCTATATGGGACAGGGACTGTGTCCAACTTGATTATCTTGTATCTACCCCAGTGCTTCGTACAGTGCCTAGCACATAATAAACACTAAATAAATACCATTAAAGAAATCAAATCAGTTGATTGAACATATTCCAATTATTTGAGTACTGTGGGAATACATGCTTTTTTAACCAGATTGGCAATCCCTAATTCATTCATTCATTCATTCAATAGTATTTATTGAGCGCTTACTATGTGCAGAGCACTGTACTAAGCACTTGGAATGTACAAATCGGTAATAGATAGAGACAGTCCTTGCCCTTTGATGGGTTTACAGTCTAATCGGGGGAGACTGACAGACAAGAACAATAGCAATAAATAGAATCAAGGGGATGAACATTTCATTAAAACAATAGCAAATAAATAGAATCAAGATGATGTACATCTCATTAACAAAATAAATAGGGTAATGAAAATATATGCTGTTGAGCGGACTCATATTCATAGCCAAGGCACCTGGAAGCTTAGCATCTTTTTCTAAATCTACTATCCACTCCAAAAGGTTAATTTTACTGACATCTTCAAGCATCAGGGATAGCTATGAAGATCTTTATATAATCTATGTTGTAGGATTAATATCAAAAATCTAGTCATTATCATGACTGGAACTTTGTTTCTTTACAAGATACACCCAACAACTAATATAACATTCATTCATTCAATTGCATTTTATGATGATGGAATAAATGTTGAATCAGAATCTGCACTAAGCACTTGGGGAGAGTACAATACAACAGTATTACAACAGTAAACAGACACATTCCCTGCCCAAAATGAGCTACTGAGAGCCTATTCCGTGTAGAGCCCTATATTACACTTTAGGGTAGTACATTAGAGTTAGAATATGCAACTCCTGCCCCAAAGAACTTACAATCTAGGGAGACAAAAAATAAATTATAAATAAAATGGAAAGATGTCTTGGGTATTTTGAGTTCATTACTGTGGAGGCGATGAAAATGTGCTTAGGTTATAGCTCAGAAGGATGTGATCTGATGAGAAGAAAATAAGGAAGAAAGCAAGATCTAGTGGATAAGGCACAGGCCTGGGAGTCAGGAGACCTGTTTTTTAATTCTTTCTCTGCCACTTGTCATCTGTGTGACCTTGGGGCAAGTCAGTTAACTTCTCTGTTTCTCAGTTGCTTCATCTGTAAATGGGTATTAAGATTGTGAGCCCCATGTGGGACATTGGCTGTGTGCAATTTTATTAACTTACATCTACCCCAGATAATTAGTACAGTGCCAAACACATAGTAGGCACTGAGAAAATCCCATAGGAAAAAAATAATAAAAATTAATTGGAAGATTTGAAGAGGAAGCGAGATCCAGACAGGAAGAAGAGCGAGGATAATGGTCTGAAGAAGGAATGATAGAACGAGACACATGAGTAGGTTGGAACACTACTAATGCATACGGGAAGCAGCAGAAGAGGCAGAGGCTGAATTATTTTGAGCAGGAATAATGTTTCATTGAAAATAGACTGGTGATCTGCCCAATGAACACACTTGATGCACCATTAAATTGAAGTGAAAATGTAGTTCCTCACATATTGTGGTAGAGACTTGGAATTACTTTGTAAAGAGATCTCATCTGCCTGAATTTTTCATACACGAAAATATTAGAATTTTGTTTCATACTAATATTTGTGAAGGTGATTCATATAAAACAATAGAATTGAATAAGGCTGCTTAAACTGCTATGAGATATACACATTCTAACTATTATTTCTGGAACTTAACTTTTACAAGCAAAATGGTTTACAGTGATAATACTTTAGAGCAGAGATAAGGTTCCCACTGATCCATTTCTTTCTTGAAACTTTCATTGCATGTAAAGATTGTTTTACAAAAGAATAGCAACTAGATTTGCATCCAGCTAGGGAAAAATAGAAGAAATATTCACTAGAGTTTTATAGCCATATGATTCTTACAGCATATTTTCAGTTTGTACAATGTCAGTTGATGGAAGAAATATTGTGGGGGCTCACATTTTTTAATGAGAATGATAACACATAGTACCTAGCTTGAAAACAAAAAAAAATTTAAAAAACCCTGTGTCTCTTTGTTCTGAATGGTTTCAGGTGCATACATTTCGTTGCCATTTTTGAAAGGTTTAAGAAAGCAGAGGTACTCTGCTGATAAAGCCAGGGAGCTCTACAGCATGTAATCAGTTGTAAAGGGCACGAAGTTGATAGAGCCAACAGCTTTTTGACTGCAGATGCTGCACAAACATTCTCCTGAGTCCTGAGTAACCAGCCCTAGATTTGCCATTTCAATACACTTCTACTGTATGTCATGTGGTCAAACTGCAAACAGAGTTTGGACTTTTTAAAAAGTTAATGCTATTTGCTAGTTTTGTTAGTGATACTCTAGGAGACAACTATCACAGATATACTGAGGTTTGCTGTGCCTTGAAAGTCAGATAGTATCAATTCTGGGCATGCAACCTGACAAAGAAATGGACAAACAGCAGGTGGTGGGTAGGAAAAATGATGGAACTTAATATTTGAAGAATGGATGTTCCTGTGGTTTCATTTCACTCAATATAAACCTTACATCATGTGGAGGAAAAAGTAACAAATGTCAAGCAACACAGTTTTTGAAAATGTTATATTTAGACTATTTGTAAGGTCACCTTAAGTTTCACTACATATGTGTTTAGCTGTCCTATTTTGTAAGGGTTTCATTATCATGTTAGGTCAATGTTATAATGCTTCCAATATACAATTTTTGTGTATTATTTTTGCTTAAGACTTCTGCACTTAAGTATACTAAGTATAGGTACCTTGTTTAACTTCAAGACATTTCTATTCTTCCATTTTATTAGCTTTTTCTGCAGTTAACTGGTAGCCTCTGTCAAGATAAGCAATTTGATCTTCCTTAATGGAGTAACAAGCTCAGTTGGGAAGTGATAAAAACTCATTTCATTTTTAACATGACCTGCTCTATAGGTATCACTTTTGTTAACACAGGCATTCTGCCTGTCTCTAAGCTGTTAAGAAATGTCTCCAATAGTCAATGCGGCATTTCTCTAGAAGGCTCAGAAATAAGGTGCAGTGTCACAGGGTACAGTTGTCACATTCTTGGGAAATACCTCTCTTACACAATTGCTTCTTAGGAATTGAGGCAATGGCAAGAGGATGGTTGTATTCTTGTATGCCAGGTTTTTTTAGCTATTATTGTTGGCTAGTGTATTTAAGGAGAACAGATTTAGAGCATTATACTATTGATTCTATTCCAGTCTCTGCATTTTACTCTGTTGCTCTGTTTCCATAGCCCTCATGCCAGTCTTGTTTCCCTGCCTATACTCCCTCTCCTTTCTGCATCACCCTCTCACTCAGATTGGTATGTTTTAGTCATCCCACCGTCAGCGTCACAGCAATTATGTACAAATCTGTCATTTATTTTGGTGTTTGTTTTCCCCTCTAGACTGTAAGCTCCTTGTGGGCAGGAAACATGTCTACCAAGCTCTGTAAAAGTGTACCTACTCAAACACCTAGTATTAATTCATTCTTTCATTCAGTCATAGAGCACTAGTACAGTGCTCTGCCCACAGTAAGTGCTCAGTAAATGTAATTTATTTATTGATTGATTGATTGATTTAGCTTCTTGTGAGACATTCCTGAGAATGTTGGTTGATGAAATCCTATTTTCTAAGACTCAAGGGTAGGGAACAAGAAGGCCTCCACCCTCCATTCACCTGACTTCTGAACATAAATACCTTGGGCCCACACTATTTGGTAAGTCAAGACAGCCACTTCAGGAGTAAAGCAGTTTCCACCAGATATTAGCATTAAGAGTAACATTTCTCTTAAATTTAAGTGATTTTCTATCATTTTCATTTTTTCAGGTTTCATGATTTCCTTATCACATCAGCCTAGAGTTAACAATTATTGTCAGCTCTCTCATGAAAGCTTCACAGCACTTTCTGAAAAGTAGATTGGTCCTTCCTTTCTCCTAATTAACCTCTCACTAAGTTTAGTTTCAATTTGGCTTGTCAAACCATTTCTTATCAGAGCAAACCAGTGACTTCTGCGGTTTACCTAGATATATAGGCCAGCAGCAGCCTGTCTTTTGAAGAGATGGTATATCAGACATTATTCCACATATGTCAGAGTGCCTGTTAAAGGAGAGGATTACAGCTAGAGGGTGGCAAGGGGAGTTCTGGGAAGCAGCCACTAAGGTAGAAGAAGGTAAAGCTTTGGAAGACTAGTTCATGACAGGTCCAATAGCTATCAGAAGGTGAGAACAATTAGCAATCATGACAACATCAGGGTGCTAGTAAAAGAAAGTGAGTTATGGAGAGAGGCAGTGTGCTGCTTTTGTTTTGAGAGACAGATAAACAGAGTGAGTGACATGGAGAAAAGATTCTCTTTTTCAGAATTTAAAGTTTATGCTACTGGCATTGAGATTTACCAGAGTGTAAGGCAAACTAGAAAGGCTAACTAGGACTTGAAACTAAACAGTTCTAGAAACACATCATCAAAATTATCTGCAAATTCAGTACATCACTGCCAAAACTGCCAAAAAAGTGTGTTAAAAAAATAATTTAACCTGACTTTTGACACTGTAGGACGTGAAAGTGATACCATCAATCTGCATAAGGAGTCCATGAATAGGAGTCTAGGGAGAGAATGGCATGCAGGAGGGCTTAATTTTTTCCTCCCTTTTCCATCCTTTTCCACTTTGACACCCTAAAAGTGTCCAAAGATACTGAAGGGTTGTACCAGGGATCAGGTTGCTGGCATGACTGATAATAGTTCATCCTCCAGTTGGGCATCTATGGCATTGTTGTCTAATGCTACACAACTTCAGTGAAATTTTCTCAGGCTGTGAAGTATGCACATGCTGGAGAATTGGAGAGAGGGGCAGGTCAAATGTATCTCTTCTGCTCTGTCCAAAGGGCCATGAATCATTCGTCAATCTTTTTTCTGCCCATGGTCTTCCCTTTATTATTCTCCATTCTCCAAACTCCCAGATTTATAATTAGAATGAGCTTCGATTCATCTCCTTTCCCCACATTTCCTTTTCATCTCCCTACATCTTCTTCCCTAACTTCATGCCCACATCCTTTTTCCTTCTGTGGTCCAGGCTTTGTGTCCTCTAACATTCATGCATAATTGTGGTACTTTCTCCTGTTGCCTCCTGATTCTCATCCCAAACTTCTTCCTAAACTGGGCAGAAAAAAGTCCTTTAAACAGTAGTTCTATGTTAACTTCTAACAGCCTGGCCCATATATCGCCTTCATCTTCCTATGTTAATGGTATGAATTTGAATGCTTTCTGAACATGCGTTCTTCATATTGCTTATATTTGTTTGGTCCTCAATCTTTAAGTTGTAGATTTGAATTGATGTGAAATAATGAAGAGCCAGATTGATGATCTGTTGAGCTATCTTCGCATAGAAAACTAAAGATAATGGGGTAGACAATGCTGGATCTTATTTTCTTTCTTTCATTCATTCATTCATTATTCATTCATTCCTTCAATAAAATGTATTAAGCAGAACACTGTAATATGTCCTTGAAAGAATGATAGAGATAAAAAATCATTAAGGAGCTTTCATTCTAACAGGGGTGACAGAAGACATAAATTGTATACATAGAGTGGAAGTTGGATGAAAACACAGATACACCTTCTAACAGAAAAACAGAATATACAAGTTACCAAATTAATGAAATAAATGTATTTATATACCAGTAAATGCTAAAGGTAATTGTTCAGATGACAATCCAGGGAGTTGGCAATGGCTTGAGAATACTTTCTGCAGGAGGTTAGTTTTCAAGAGCCTTTGAAGTTTAGGAAAAGTGTGCTCTAGAATCTCTGGGAGAAGCAGTAAAGCAGATGAGACATTTCACAATAAAGTAAACCTGATAATTTCATTTGATATATAATCAAATGCAGATTTGAGGATAATAAAAAATAAGAAACCTTGAACTCGTTTGGGATTTTGGGGAGTTAGAATTAGTAAGCCAGACTCTGTACTAAATAGAACATCAAATTGTATAAATGGACCATTTTATTATAAGAGCACACCAGCATTTTGACATTTCAACCTTTCTATGTTAATTTCTTTCAAATGCAAAATATGCAGCTGGGGAGTGTTTAATGGTTCAGATGTTGAATACAAAATAAATACCAGAAAGTTTCTTAGTTAAAGAAAACATTCACAGATTGTTTTAAGGAATATTTGTCCCAATTTTCATGAAGTGTCATCTCTGCAGCAAAGCAAAAATTATTATTGGAGTCTCTAGCAGTGTATAACACAAAATCATTTTTGCCTTTAATGCAGTCTTACATTCCTCATTTTTCTAGCCAGATTTAATATAAATCTGTTGTTCAGAGACCATAGAGTCCAGGTCTGTATGACAAATTTCAACTGAGTGAGAAACGCTAACAAGAGCACTGCGCCCAGTTTTCTGCGAATTTGGGTTATCCATTCCAGCAGAATCCCATGTTAAAAAAAACTTAATATGTAGTACTTACCCTTGTCGTGTGTAGTGGATATGATGCTCAATTTCTTCCAGATAGTCATGTGTTGCTGAGAAAGCATTACCTAATTTTATCATTGTGTTCTGTCCAGAACGTACATTGATCTGTCAGAACTGAGGGTACTTTCGTAAGCCTTTCACAGGGTATGAGAGTCCTGTTGGTGAAATTAAAGGGCTTTGACCTTGGCTAAATAAGAAACCTCTTGGAATCAACCAGGTATGTCAAATTTACTGCAGTAAACTTTTGATTACTGCGACAAGAGGAGAGGAGTAGGAAAAGGGAAAAGGGTGGAGGAAGAAGAGGGTGAGGGGGTGTTTCTGCTCTGCCAGTCACTCAATATAGCAGATACACCCCCTGCCCACAACAAGTTTACCATCTAGGTGGGGAAACAGACATTAATATAAATAAATGAATTATATACATGTACATAAGTAGTGGGACAGGAGAGAGGATGAATAAAGGGAGCGAGTTAAAGAGATGCAGAAGGAAGTTGAAGAAAGAAAAAGAGGATTATGTCAGGGAAGGCCTTTTAGTGGACATGTGCCTTTAGTAAGGCTTTGAAGTGGGACTAATATGATTGCATTGTTCTCTACTGTAGTTGTCAAGCCTCATCTTCTCACCTCGGGACAAAGCAGACCACTAGAGGTTCTCACCAGAATGTTTCTGTATGGTGATAGAACCTCAAAGTCTGGGCTACCTAATGTGGAACAGGTGTTAAATATTCCTAATGTGCATATTTGTGAATGTTTGTGGATCCTCTTGAAGCAACTGTCTTTTTTCTGCTTTATTCAATTTTAGTGAAAATATCTCATTTATTCCCCATAATATGTTTCTCCATGAAAGACAGTGAAATAGAGCAAAGATATTCAACAGTGTGTATAAGGACCCTTGTCTCTTGCTCAAATAAGTTACTGTGGCCAGTGTACAACTTCTTCCCATGCTTCCATCCTAGAGGTTGTCCTGCACAAAGTATAATTGATCAGGTCTGAGGACCCCAAACTCACCCCTCCGCCTCTCCCCTCCCCCCCACCAACCCTCTCCCCTACTTTCCCATCCTTCCCTGCAGTATCCTCAGAGGAGATCTCCTCCCACCTCGCAAGTGCCACCCCCTCCACCTGCGCCTCGGACCCCATTCCCTCTCACCTTATTAAAACCATCGCCCCTGCCCTCCTCCCTTCCTTAACTTCTATTTTTAACCATTCAATCTCCAATGGCTCCTTCCCCTCTGCCTTCAAACATGCCCACGTCTCCCCCATCCTAAAAAAACCCGCTCTTGACCCCACTTGCCCCTCCAGTTATCACCCTATCTCCCTACTACCCTTCCTTTCCAAAATCCTAAAACGAGTCGTCTACAGTCGCTGCTTAGAATTCCTTAACTCCCATTGTCTTCTGGACCCCCTCCAATCTGGCTTCCGTCCCCTCCACTCTACCGAGACTGCTCTCTCTAAGGTCACCCATGACCTGCTTCTTGCCAAATCCAATGGCTCCTACTCCATTCTAATCCTCTTTGACCTCTCTGTTGCCTTTGACACTGTCGACCATCCCCTCCTCCTCCATACCTTATCTCACCTTGGCTTCATGGACTCCGTCCTCTCCTGGTTCTCCTCTTATCTCTCTGGCCGGTCCTTCTTGGTCTCCTACGCTGGCGCCTCCTCCCCCTCCCATCCTTTAACTGTTGGAGTTCCTCAAGGATTAGTTCTTGGCCCTCTTCTGTTCTCCATTTACACTCACTCCCTTGGTGAACTCATTCGCTCTCACGGCTTTGACTACCATCTCTACGCAGATGACACGCAGATCTACATCTCCGCTCCTGTCCTCTCCCCCTCCCTTCAGGCTCACATCTCCTCCGGCCTCCAGGATGTCTCCACCTGGATGTCGGCCCGCCACCTAAAACTCAACATGAGCAAGACTGAGCTCCTCATCTTCCCTCCCAAACCTGGTCCTCTCCCAGACTTCCCTATCACCGTGGATAGCACGACCATCCTTCCCGTCTCTCAGGCCCGCAATCTCGGTGTCATCCTTGACTCGTCTCTCTCGTTCACCCCACACATCCTATCCGTTACCAAGACCTGCCGGTTTCACCTTTACAATATCGCCAAGATCCGCCCTTTCCTCTCCACCCATGCAGCTACCTTTCTGCTACGGGCTCTCGTTATATCCCGGCTAGACTACTGTATCAGCCTTCTCTCAGATCTCCCTTCCTCCTCTCTCGCCCCACTCCACTCTATTCTTCACTCCGCTGCCTGGCTCATCTTCCTGCAGAAACGATCTGGGCATGTCACTTCCCTTCTTAAACACCTCCAGTGGTTGCCTATCAACCTCCGCTCCAAACAAAAACTCGTCACTCTAGGCTTCAAGGCTCTACATCACCTTGCCCCTTCCTACCTCTCCTCTCTTCTCTCTTTCTGCCGCCCACCCCGCATGCTCCGCTCCTCTGCCGCCCACCTCCTCACCATCCCTCGGTCCCCCTATCCCACCGTTGACCCCTGGGCCACGTCCTCCCGCGGTCCTGGAACGCCCTCCCTCCTCACCTCCGCCAAACTGATTCTCTTCCCCTCTTCAAAACCCTACTTAAAACTCACCTCCTCCAAGAGGCCTTCCCAGACTGAGCTCCCCTTCTCCCTCTACTCCCTCTACCACCCCCCTTTACCTCTCCGCAGCTAAAGCCTCATTTTCCCCTTTTCCCTCTGCTCCTCCCCCTCTCCCTTCCCATCCCCTCAGCACTGTACTCGTCTGCTCAACTGTATATATTTTCATTACCCTATTCATTTTGTTAATGAAATGTACATCGCCTTGATTCTATTTAGTTGCCATTGTTTTTACGAGATGTTCTTCCCCTTGACTCTGTTTATTGCCATTGTTCTTGTCTGTCTGTCTCCCCCGATTAGACTGTAAACCCATCAAACGGCAGGGACTGTCTCTATCTGTTGCCGACTTTTTCATTCCAAGCGCTTAGTACAGTGCTCTGCACATAGTAAGCGCTCAATAATTGAATGAATGAACTGATCAAAAACATTACAGGTATCTTTTTCTCTACACCTACTCCTAAGTATCAGACCTCATTTCTCCCTTCAGCCACTTTCCTTTAAATCACCTCACAATAGCTACTCAGGTTAGATTCCTGTTACCTCAAAAATTACTCCATTATCTCTTCACCAAGCACTTCTGATATCTTCTTCACTGCCCTTAGAATGATTTATAAGTGTTGTGGTCTTAATTTAGAGGTGAAAATTGGTCTAGAGATTAAAACTCTCTTTATTATAACAAGCTCTTTTTTTTCTTCACCATTTTATCTTAAAACCTTAAAGATAGGTTTGGAGTGGAGATCCAAGGAGAAAAGGTGCTGTGACAAGTGTTCACCTGGAAGGAATGAACTTTTCCCAGGGGGCAGAAATCAGATGTGAGGGATGGAAATTTCGGTTGAATGGTTAAGTGCACAAGGATTGAATCTGTTAAGACCCTTTATTCCACTGGCTTTTTGTCAGTACCTTTGAACAATCTGTCACTTGACTCCCTAACCAGCTGCTAAGAACTGTCAGTCAAGAAAAGCTCATGTGAATGAGGGGCCTACCAATTCTTGGATATTCACCCAGATATTGGCTAATCCAGTTTGATGATCTGTTGAGCAGTCTTCAGAAGACAGTAATTAACTGACTTGGATCAGAAATATTCGCCATCAAATTGACAGAATGTAGCCTTTTTTTTTTTTTTTACAAAAGCAATTTACTGATATGAGCACACTGCTGCACTTACCTGTGTCACTTCAACATTTTGTTGAAATCTTGATATGGTCTAGAAAGATTTCTTTATCTATTAAGTAAGCTCAATTCTGCTCTGAGTAAAGTAAACCAAAACAGGCTATTATGTTGCACCACATGCTTTCACAAGGATTGCCCAAATCTAGATACTCTTTCCAGGAAACATACATATGAACCCACCCAATCCATGCATCATGCCAGATCAACAGCTACTTAAAGGTGTCAGGTCTTTAGTGTGGATAATAACCATACACTACTTGGGTTCTGTTAGGAGCCACAGAGGCAGTCACTGGAGCAATTTACTATTCAAATCAGTCATGAGCTTGGAAAGGAATGATGTCTATAATTCTATTTATATTGATGCTATTGATGCTTATTTACTTGCTTTGATGTCTGTCTCCCCCCTTATATTCATTCATTCAATAGTATTTATTGAGCGCTTACTATGTGCAGAGCACTGGACTAAGTGCTTGGAATGTACAAATCGGCAACAGATAGAGACAGTCCCTGCCGTTTGACGGGCTTACAGTCTAATCGGGGGAGACAGGCAGACAAGAACAATGGCAATAAATAGAGTCAAGGGGAAGAACATCTCATAAAAACAATAGCAAATAAATAGAATCAGGGTGATGTACATCTCATTAAACAAAATAAAATAAATAGGGTGATGTAGATATATACAGTTGAGCGGATGAGTACAGTGCTGGGGGGGTGGGACGGGAGAGGGGGAGGAGGGGTGGGAAAGGGGGGAGAAGAGGGTTTAGCTGCGGAGAGGTGAGGGGGGTAGAGGAAGCAGAGGGAAAAAGGGGGGAGCTCAGTCTGGGAAGGCCTCTTGGAGGAGGTGAGCATTAGTAGGGATTTGAAGAGGGGAAGAGAATTAGATTGATGGAGGTGAGGAGGGAGGGCATTCCAGGACCATGGGAGGACGTGGCCCAGGGGTCGACGGTGGGATAGGCGAGACCGAGGGACGGTGAGGAGGTGGGCGGCAGAGGAGCGGAGCGTGCGGGGTGGGCAGTAGAAAGAGAGAAGGGAGGAGAGGTATGAAGGGGCAAGGTGATGGAGAGCCTTGGAGCCTAGAGTGAGGAGGTTTTTTTTGAGCGGAGGTTGATAGGCAACCACTGGAGGTGTTTAAGAAGGGGAGTGACATGCCCAGAACGTTTTTGCAGGAAGATGAGCCAGGCAGCGGAGTGAAGAATAGACTGGAGCAGGGCGAGAGAGGAGGAAGGGATATCAGAGAGAAGGCTGACACAGTAGTCTAGCCGGGATATAACTGTATCTATAACTTATAGACTGTGAGCCCGTTGCTGGGGAGCGATTTCCTCTATTTATTGCTGAATTGTACTTTCCTAGCACTTACTACAGTGCTGAGCACACAGTAAGCACTCAATAAATATGATGGAATGAATGAATGAATGAAAGGGAAAGTTCAGAAGAACCATCCCTGTTCTGTGCCTACAGAAGATATACACTTTTAACTTATTTTGCTAAAGGAGAATAGGATTCACAGGTGTTTTCACTCATTTAAAATCTGTAAAACAACCAATAATTCTTGCGTGAATAACCTGATCTTTGTAATCTAACCATGTTGTGAATAGCACTTTGAAGTACTCACTCACCTTGCTCCCTGTTACTTTATTTCAGTGCTCTTCTACTACAACCCAGTTCACACACTTCACCAACCTACTCACTCTACCTTGAACTCATCTATCTTAACACCAACCTCTTGTCCACATTCTTCCTCTGGTGTAATAATAATAATAATTATAATGGTATTTGTTAAGCACTTACTATGTGCTGAGCACTGTTCTAAGCACTGGAGTAGATACAAGGTAAGCAGGTTGTCCCATGTGAGGCTCACAGTCTAAATCTTCATTTTACAGCTGAGACAACTGAGGCCCAGAGAATTTAAGTGGCTTGCCCAAAGTCACACAGCAGACAAGCAACAGAGCCAGAATTAGAGAATGGCCTCCCTCTTTGTATCTGACAGACATTTACTCTCCCCACCTTCAAAACCTTTTAGAAGGTATATCTTCTCCAAGAGGCCTTCCCTAATTAAACCTTCATTTCCTGTTTCCTATTGCCATCTGTGCTGCTCTTGGTCTTTAATTTACTCCTTTTATTCATCCCGTCCTCAGCTGCATAGACATACATAAGTACATACCCATAATTCATTTATTTATACTAATGTCTATCTACCCCCTGGATTGTAAGCGCTCTCCTTGGGCAGGGAATATATCTGTTATATTGTTATATTGAACCTTTCCAACTGCTTAGTACAGTGCTCGGCACATAGTAAGTGCTCAGTAAATATAATTGATGGATTGACTGATACTTAGACTGTGAGCCCCATGTGGGACAGTGTCTGTTTCTGACTTTATTAACTTATATCTTACTGAGTGCTTAAAACAGTGCTTGACACATAGTAAGCACTTAGCAAATACCATTAAAATATAAAATAAGAAAAAAAGTATATCTAATAATTTCTGGACTTCACAGCTTTATCATGTTTTGTTGACTTTGGAAGCATTGTAAACTGGATAAATTGTTAAGAGAAAATTTGAGACAATTGACTTTGGAAGTTCTGGGGATATCTAAATAATGTTGGTATTTATTAAATGTTTATTATGTGCCAAACACTGTTTTAAGCACTGGGATAGATACAGGGTAATCAGGTTGTCCCACGTGAGGCTCACAATCGTAATCCCCATTTTACAGATGAGGGGATTGAGGCACCGAGAAATTAAGTGACTTGCCCAAAGTCACACAGTTGATAGGTGACGGTATTTGTTAAACGCTTACTATGTGCCAAGCACTGTTCTAAGTGCTGGGGTAGATACAGGGTAATCAGGTTGTCCCACATAGGGCTCCCAGTCTTAATCCCCATTTTGCAGATGGAATAACAGACACAGAGAAGTTAAGTGACTTGTCCAAAGTCACACAGCTGATACGGGGCAGATCTTGGGATTAGCTGGGATTAGAACCCGTGACCTCTGACTCCCAAGCCCGTGTTCTTTCCACTAAGCCAAGTTGCTTCTCTGATAGGTGGCGGACCCAGGATTAGAACCTATGACCTCTGACTCCTAAACCCATACTCTTTCCATTGAGCCACGCTGCTTCTCATCTAAATGATCTAAATATTGAATGATTCCTATTCTCAGCAAAATTTTAATCATTCATTCAATAGTATTTATTGAGCACTTACTCTGTGCAGAGCATTGTATTAAGCGCTTGGAATGTACAATATGGCAACAGATAGATACAATCTCTGCCCATTGATGGGTTTATAGTCTAATCATAATCCTGCTAGGTATTAAACTGAACAGTATAATTAACTGTCTAGAATTTTTATCATAGTATAAATTCTAAACATAGTTTCAGCTCATAATAATAATAATAATGTTGGTATTTGTTAAGCGCTTACTATGTGCAGAGCACTGTTCTAAGCGCTGGGGTAGACACAGGGGAATCAGGTTGTCCCACATGGGGCTCACAATCTTAATCCCCATTTTACAGATGAGGGAACTGAGGCACAGAGAAGTTAAGTGACTTGCCCACAGTCACACAGCTGGCAAGTGGCAGAGCTGGGATTCGAACTCATGAACCCTGACTCCAAAGCCCATGCTCTTTCCACTGCACCATGCTGCTTCTCTTGCTCACCAGACATAATCTTGGATATGGGAGATGTTATTTCTACTTACTATGTGCAGAGAACTGCATTAAGGGCTTGGAAGAATATAATATAGTACAAGAAGGGAAAGGAATCAAATTTGTTTTAGCTCCATTATTAAGACTATAGTAATGCTCATTAATGCTGTTGATGCAGTGAAAATAACATAATGTTGGGAACCAAAATAACTTGGGTCCAGTCCTGGCTCTTCTGATAGTCAAGTAGGGAAATGCCAACAACAGGGCATCTGACCTCAGTGGACATGGTTTCTGACTAAAGAATCACATGGCTTTATGAGGAGGAGGCTTTGATACAGCATTGGCATGGTGCTGCTGTCACTTAAGAATAATAGAGGTCTGCATGTAAAAAAACAAAAAAATCACAAGTGACCTTCACATGCACTTTGCAGTAGTGCTCACCTACTTGCATGTTTGCACTCCATGCCCCATCAGGAGCACAGGTGGCAGGATGAGAGAGTGTGACACATTGTTCAAACCTCTAGTTCTATAATTAGTTATTCCAAAGAGATTCTAGTTATGAAATCTCAGAACTGATGTTCATTTACTGTTTTCAGTAGGAGACTCCCTTATCATTAAGGTCAGAAGGTACTCCTGTAAAGAAACAGATGAAATCATGTTTCTCTTCTCAGTAACCCTTTTTAGAAAAGTGAGAATTGGCTTTTTCATTTCAAGGAAAAATGAATGACACTACTGCTATTATTAATTGCAAATTGTACAATTATTTTATCTGGAAGCACTAGTAAAGTCATTACTTGTGGTTTTGGGTAATTTCTGTTTTTACTTAATAATCATTTAGTTAAAAAGTCAAAATTACTTAGTAAATAAAGTATTGGTAAATTATTTTGTAAAGTAAGTATTTTTCTTTATCAGGAAATTTTTATATTTTAATTAATGCAAGCTAATAAAGTAAGAATATAATTAGTGATTCATTTATCATAGCTGCAAGTCTATTAAAAAATAAGACTTTTGCTCTCAATCTTTTCTTCAGTTAGTCTGTAAACTCCTCAAGGGCAAAGATTGCATCTTTGACTTTTCAGTTTACTTCCCAAAGCCCACTGTTGCCCTCTCACCACTTTAGATTACGAACGGTTGTTTCGATTAAGCACTGTAAAATGACCTTTGCTAAGCTTCTTACACATGGACTTGGTTAGACATATGACTCACACCTTTGCCTCTTTGTCCACCTTATAATGAACCAGAAGTAATAATAGGATAAGGCTCATCCATGAATTTCAATGGGAAACTCCATTATTTCATTACTGCTCCTTTCTCAACTCCTCAGCTGGCTCTTGGTAGAAAATATCTGATCTGTTCTGGTTATCTACATAATTTTTTTCTTCTTAATGGTATTTGTTATGTGCTTATTATGTATCCAGCACTGTACTAAGCACTGGAGTAGATACAAGATAATCAGGTCAGAGACAGTCCCTGTCCCACATAGTGTTTATAGTCTTAACCCCCATTTTACAGATAAAATAACTGAGGCTCGAGAAGTTACATGACCTGTCCAAGGTTACATGACCTGTCCAAGGTCACAGAGCAAATACATGGCATAGCCAGGATTAGAACCCAAGTTCTCTGACTCCCAGGCGCATGCTCTTTCCACTAGGACATACGGCTTTTCAATACCCTTCCACTTGCACCTCTAACCCAATCTCCTCTTATCTCTTAGAGACAATTGTTCTAACTCTGTTTTCCTCCAATCAAGTCTTTATTGAACTCTCCCTAGCATTGGGAGGGTAGAAAAGAGTTTGTAGACATGATTCCTGCCCTGAGAATATTGTAATCTAGCAGAGGGCAAGGAAAGTAAAATAATTTATAAATAGGTGAAAGAAGAAAATTGGTCATGAAGATGAGTGAGTGAAAGTAAGCCAGAAAGGTCTGTAACCATATTCTGATTCTGGTTCGAATGATTTAAAAATAGAATTTTGGAGATGTGTTAATTAAACCACCTATATCAAGATCTCCTTGGCAACCAGGGAACTGTGCTGCCACTCCTCAATGGAATATCTTCCCAGGAATAGACTTGGCATGGAAACAGTACCAGCTTCTGCCTTATGCTATGGCATGTGGACTGAACTTCAGTTTTTATCAGGTGGTCTGGAAACCTGTGGGTTCTCCCTGTCCTCTCTGGGTTGCAGGGTAACCTGGAGCATCTCTCCAGACCAACTCCACTTGGGTAGCCTACTAATACATCAAATTTATAGCCCAAACTGAACTTCTAATTCCTTCCTAGACCCTCCCCTCTACTTACCATTGTCATTTCTTTTGCCAGAATACTGCAATCTTGGTATCTTCCTTGACTCCTCACTGTCAGTTTTCAGATCAAATTAACCTCTAAATCCTACTGATCCTTTCTCTGAAATATTTACCAAATCTACTCCTTCCTCTCAACTCAAACATCCCCTACCGTTGTTCAAGACTGCTACATATCACTACTGTGTCTTTCTCTGTAGTAAAGTCCTGGTCTGCAGCTTCTTTCTGTTTTAATCTTTGCCACTCCTCAAAAACTCAAA
Source organism: Ornithorhynchus anatinus (assembly GCF_004115215.2). Classification (NCBI taxonomy): domain Eukaryota; kingdom Metazoa; phylum Chordata; class Mammalia; order Monotremata; family Ornithorhynchidae; genus Ornithorhynchus; species Ornithorhynchus anatinus. The sequence goes on from NC_041729.1 coordinate 118,245,260, forward strand.
TGGCAGAATAGGTGCTTAATAAATACCATTACTTGCACAGACTGTAAACTTAAGTAGAGGGAACCATTAATTTTAAGATTCTGCCCTAGTTTTCACACTTACATGAGGGCTGTCTTTACTTGTTTCTCCCCTTCTCTTAAGCACTCCTTCTAACCATAACCCACTCTTGACTCTTATGCCTCTGATCTTTTGCTAATGTTGTTCACCTTGCTTGTAAAACCCTTCCTCCAAAAAATGTGCTAGTCCTCCAAGCTCTCCTAATTAATCAGTAATATTTCTTCAGAGCTTTAGTATACAGAGCACTCAACTAAGCTTTTGGGAAAGTAAACTATAATGGAGTTGGTAGACATGTTTCCTGTCTACAGCGATCTTACAGTTTAGATGGGGAGAGACAAGCATTAATATAAATGAATAAATTATGGTTAAGTACAAAAGTGCTGTGGGGTTGAGGGCATAGTGAATAAAGGGTGTAAATCCAAGTGCAAGGGTAAATGCAGCTTTGAATAGGAGAAGAGGAAATGAGGGCTTAGGGAAAATTTCTTGGGTGAGATGTGCTTTTAATAAGGTTTTGAAGGTGGAGAGAGTGATCATATGTTGGACATGGTGAGGGGAGAGCATTCAGGACATGGGCAAGAAGTTGGCAGCAAGATAGATGAGATTGAGGTACAATGAATAGGTTGGCATTAGAGGAGTGAAGTGAGGGGGCTGCCTTGGAGAAGCAGCATGGCTTAGTGGCAAGAGCCCGGGCTTGGGAGTCAGCGGTCATGGGTTCTAATCCTGGCTTTGCCATTTATCAACTGTGTGACTTTGGGCAAGTCACTTAACTTCTCTTTGTCTCAGTTACCTCATCTGTCAATTGGGGATGAAGACGTTGAGCCCCACGTGGGACAACCTGATAAACTTGTATCTACCTCAGTGCTTTAAAGCTGATGATAGGGAGTTTCTATTTGATTTGGAGGTGGTTGGGCAATTACTGAAGGTTTTTTGAGGAACAGGGAAATGTACTGAATGGTTCTGTAGGAAAATGATTTGGGCAGCAGAGTGCAGTATTATGGACTGGAGTGGGGAGACACAGAAGGAAGGGAGAATGAAAAGAAGGCTGATGCATTAATCAAGGAGGAATAGGTGCCTGGATTAATGTGGTAGCAATGTGGATGGAGAGTAAATAAAGAGTGGATTTTAGTGATGATGTGGAGGTTGAATTTACAGGATTTAGTGACAAATTGAAAAAATGGGTTGAATGAGAGAGATTAGTCAAGGATAACACTAAGATTGCAGGCTTGTAAAACAGGTAGAATGGTGGTGTTTTCTACCTCCAGTGATGGGAAAGTCATGGGAAGGACAGTCCTTGCCCCCACTCCTGCTCTTCAACTCTTGCATGTTTCCCAGCAGTATCTCCAGTGGAGATCTCCTGCCTTCCGTCCACCTGAAAATCTGACCCCATTCCTTTACACCTTGTCAAAACACTTGCCCTCTCCTTTCTTCCCTTCCTAAGAGTCATCTTCAACTGTTCACTTTCCAATGGCTTCTTCCCCATTGCTTCCAAATGTTTCCCCTATCCTAAAGAAAAAAAAACCCTCCCTTGACACCACAGCTCCCTCCAGTTATCGCCCCATTCCCTCATACCTTTCTTCTCCAAACTCCTTGAGCAAGTTGTCTAACCCTGCTGTCTCAAATTCCTTTCCTCCACTTCTCTCTTTGACTCTCTCCAATCTGGCTTCTGTCCCTTTCACTCCACAGAAACCACCCTCTTAAAGGTCACAAATTATCTCTTTCTTGCCAAATCCAATGGCCTCTACTCCATCCTAATCCTTTCCAACTTCTCACCTGGAATCACTATCCAACCTTGGTTTCACTGACACTCCTCTCCTGGTTCTTCTTTTATCTCTTTGACCATTCATTCTGTCTCCTTCATGAGCTCCTCCTCTGCCTCCCATCCTCTAACTGTGGGGATCCCTCAAGGTTCAGTTCTAGACCTATTCTCCATCTACACCCACTCCCTTGGAGAACTCCTTTGCTCCCATGTGGATGACACCCATATCTACATCTCAGCCCTGATCTCTCTCCCACTTTATAGTCTCACATTTCCTTCTGCCTTCAGGGTAGCTCTACTCGGATGTCCTCCCATCACCTCAAGCTTAACATGTCCAAAACAGAACTCTTTATCATCCTACCCACATCCTGTCCCCCCATGACTTTCATATCACTGTAGATGGCACCACCATTCTTCCTGTCTCACAAGCCCATAACTTTGGCATTATCCTTGACTTCTCTTTGTCATTCAATATTCATATTGAATCCATCAATCCATATTCAATCCATCCCTAAATCTTGTTGGTTCCACCTTCATGACATCCTTAAAATCTGCCCTTTCCTCTCCATCCAAACTGCTACCATGGGGTTGCCATCACTTATCCCCTTCCACCTTGATTACTGTGCCAGCCTTCTTTCTGACCTCCCAGCTTCCTGTCTCTTCCCACTCCAGTCCGCACTTCACTCTGTTGCCTGGATCATTTTACTACAGAAATGTTCAGGACATGTGATTCCCCACTCCTCAAAAAACTCTAATGGTTACCCATCCACCTCTGCATCATTAAAACCTCCTCACTACTGACTTTAAAGTAGTCAATCACCTCTCCCTCTCCTACTTTACCTCACTAGTCTTCTATTACAACCCACCCGACACATTTTGCTCCTCTAATGTTAACCTGTACCTCAGTCTCATGTATCTTACCACTGACCCCTCTCCCAGGTCTTCTCTCTGGCCTGAAATGCCCTCTCTTCTCAAATCTGACAATTACTCTCCCCCTGGTTCAAAGTCTTATTGAAGGTATAATCCCTCAAAGAGGCCTTCTCTGACTAAGCCCCCCTTTCCTCTTCTCCCACCCCTTTCTGTGTCATCCTGATTTACTCCCTTTGTTCATGCCTCCTCCCAGCCCCACAGCACTTACGTATATAACTGTAATGCATTATGTATATATGTAATTCATTTATGCATATTAGTGTCTGTCTCCCCATTTGGATGATAAGTTCGCTGTGGGCAGGGAAAGTGTCTGTTCATTGTTATATTGTATTCTCCCAAGCACTTAGTACAGTCCTCTGCACACAGTAAGTGCACAATAAATATAATTGAATGAATGAAGTTTGGGTGGGAAGATAAGAAGTTCTGTTTTGGACATGTTAAGTTTGAGGTGTTGGTGGGACATCCATGTAGAGATGTCCTGAAGACAGGAGGAAAAGCTAGACTGCAGAGAAGAAGAGAGATTAAAGCTGAAGATATAGATTTAGGAATCATCCACATAGAGATGAGAATTGAATCCCTGAGAGTTAATGAGTTCTTCAAGGGAGTCAGGGTAGATGGAGAATAGAGGGGACCCAGAATTGATCCCGACTTCTCTGATGCCATCTCTGGTTGCTTCAACGTCTGCCTCCCCTTTTTAGACTGTGAGCCAGTTGTTGGTCAGGGATTATCTCTATCTGTTGCCAAATTGTACATTCCAAACTCTTTAGTACAGTGCTCTGCTAACAGTAAAAACTCAATAAATGTGATTGAATGAATGAATGAACAGTCATTCCTAAACAATGCAATTGCATATATCCTTAGTAGTTATGCATTAAGCAGAAAGTAATACAAAAAACCCTATCTGATAGCTGATAGGTATCTTTTGTATTGCTTTCACTATTTGTAAAGAACTTTGTATTTTTGTTCTCCATTAGACTTTTATCTCATTAAGGGAAGGAATTATGTGTTCTGACTCCTATTTAGTTTAGTTTAGTTTAATGTGTTGTACTCAGAAGACACTTAGTTAATACCATTACTAATGACTGTGCTGCCAAGCATCCTGTACAGTGTTATGCTTACAGAAGCAACTCCAGTAGCAACTCAGTAAGTGTTGAAGTTGATAAATTATGTCCATTCCCTTGGGCTAATTGTAGAATTTTTAAAAATCTGGTAAATTATTTTCCAGAATAAAACAACAGAGTGAGCTGGGTTTGAGCACATCTGGTCACTGAATCAATCAATCACCGGCATTCATTGAACACTTTTATGTGTGAATCACTGCACCTGGTCAATTAATCAATAAAGCTATCAAAGGTATTGAGAGCTTACTATGTGCTTGAGAAAGTACAATACAATAGAGTTGGTAGACAGATTCATGCCCATGAGGAGTTTATTCAGCTTTGCAGAAGTGGTACAACATAGAGGCTCCCAGAAACATGTATGCAGTCATGTGTGACCAGTTTGTTGTTGAGATGGGCAATTTAGGTAATTTCAGGTAAAACTGAATTTTCTAACTTTCCCAATCATTGACCTAAGGTATCAATCTTTCTAAGGGTATTTCAAATTAAACACTCATGCTTAGAAATGGAGTCAGCCATTTGGTAACTCAAATGAAACTTTCCAGTGAACAAAAATTAACTGTACTTTTTACCCAACAAAAGGTTACCAAACTGAAGATGGTTTTCACCCAATTTCCTTCTATTACAGTAAACGATGTATGAGTCTGTGTAGAAAATTGGCTCCAGCTCAGCTTAGCAGGCCCATTGGTGTGAACACTGCCAGTTTATTTGGTTCCTCTGCCAAACTGAAATTAGAAGCTGCCATAATTTATGCTTTCATTTGTGTTTTTTTCAATAACACAATTAATAGCAGTGTAGACTAGCGGGTAGAGTATCAGATTTGGCATCAAGAAGTGTGAGCTCAGTTGTCAGTACTTTCAATATCAACTTATTTTAAGGTTGGAGCTCTATTCAGTCTCCAGAGCCACTCTCTCTCTCTGCTGAAGCAGATCAAGCAGTTTAGAATACCACAAACAGGAAGTATGGGTACTGGCCTTGAACAACAGCTTCAGGAAGCTCAAGACAGCACTGTCTGAAACATTGATATGTCCGGTGTCCAGAAATTGCATCGGGTACTGTCTTTAGGACTGTATACTCTAGAATAGACTGCTGTGCATACCTGCATACATGGATAGTATCACATCATTAGAAGAGTCTCTCAAAATATAAAGGATGGTTCTCTATCCTTTTCTCTTTCTCTCTCCACAAACATACAATCAAACAATCAGTCAATCATGTTTATTGTGTGTGGAGCACTGTCTAAGCACTTAGGAAAGTACAGTATAGCAGAGTTAATGGACATGTTCCCGACTCACAAGAAGCTTACAGTCTAGAGGAGACACACACACACACACACACACAAACAAAACACACCCTTACATATATACTCACCTTGACTACTGCCTTTATACACACTTGACTACTACATCTTTCTCCTCGCTGTCCTGCCTGACTCCTGTCTCTCCCCACTCCAGTCCATAGTTCATTCTACTGCTTGGATCACTTTTCTAAAAAAAGTTCAGTCCATGTTTCCCCACCCCTCAGGTACCTCCTGTGGTTGTCCAACCACCTCCACACCAAATAGAAACTCCTTACCATAGGTTTTAAAGCACTCAGTTAGCTTGCCCTCTTCTACCTTACCTCACTGATCTCCTAGCACAGCACAGTCACAGCACAGCATGTATGCAAGTGTGGCTGTTGTATGACCAAGGTGTGACAGACACTCTATTCCAAATTTAACTGCATTGTGCTGTTGCATTTTCCTTCTCTGTGACCATTTTCCTCTTTGTGACCCATGTGTATTCAAGACTGTTGTTTGGTATCCCTGTCTTCACACAGCTCTGCAAAAGGGAGAGGGAGAGAAAACCCTTTCCTGACTACTGACTGCTGACTATGGTTCACTAGTGGCACTGGTTATTTTGAAACCTCTAAAGAACCTAGATGAGGTAGGTCCAGAGTTCATTTTTATAAAAAAGGGCTAGACACTATGGTTTTATAAATCTTCAGCTTGGTAGAAAGTTTGATGCTCTATCTTAATCTTACTAAAGCACATCTTATCAACATTTCATGGCATCCAACAAGGTTTTCCTGAATAATTTCCCCAAACCCTGAACCATATCATCCTTTCAAATGGTCAAATATCCATCCACCTTACTGTAATAAGCAGGGACTTCATCATTTATCCCTGTTATGATCTCTTTCTTGTGCACTGCAGCAACACACAAAAAAGATGAAAGTGCTCTTCACTCTGGAACACAAAGAAAATGCTGCCATTTAGCTCCTCAAACTCCCTTTCCCAGTCTGTCAATTTTCAAAAGTGAGTTTCTGGTTTCATTGCTAATTGGGATCAGAAGATGCTGTAACATCTCATTCCAGCAAACAGTAGCTATCTCCATGCCAAGGGGGAGGTTTTCTTGAATTTTTACAAGGCTCAAGCAGCTAGTACTATTGTTAAATGTCTATATCAGAAAATAATATTTCAAATCCATGAAGTAGAGTCCTTCTCTAGTTCCCAAGAAATGAACATTTCACACATCACCAAGAAAACTGCACAAAGTAAAATCTAGAAGAATTCTGAAAAACAACAAATCTGGGCACCGAAGTGGCTGAAGTGGTGAAGTGGAACAGGACTATGTTCCAAATCTTTCTCTACCAAGAAAAGCTAAGGGGTCAGAAGTCCACTGATACAAAAGGATGTTTGTGGAGAGCATTGGTGTTATACAGGATACTTGAGTCTATAGGAGAAATCAGGCTACATGGAATTTATACCAGGCATGTATAACAGTATCCAATTTTAGTGTTAAAAATTATCTTTTGAATACTCTACTCTAGTTGTGCCCTTTCTCTGAGCAAATCTTATCCATGTTAACATTTTGTAAGGTTCTTAGAAGGCTTTTACACTGTTGCCTTCTCCATTTAGCCCAATGTCTTTATACTGTGAAACATGATTTTGAAATCAACTTCATATCTACCCAGCTCTGCAGAAACCACCATTGCCACCATCACTCATGTGTTCAATTTCTACCATTAAAGACATGGAGAGAAACATAATGGCATAGTGAAAAGGGCTCAGGCCTTGGAGTTAGTAGATATAGGTTCTGTTCCTAGCTCCACCACTTACTTTCCTGCTGTGGGACCTTGAGCAGGAAGCAGCGTGGCTCAGTGGAAAAGAGCCTGGGCTTCGGAGTCAGAGGTCATGAGTTCGACTCCTGGCTCTGCCACTTGTCAGCTGTGTGACTGTGGGCAAGTCGCTTACCTTCTCTGTGCCTCATCTGTAAAATGGGGATGAAGACTGTGAGCCTCACGTGGGACAACCTGATTACCCTGTATCTCCCCCAGCGCTTAGAACAGTGCTCTGCACATAGTAAGCGCTTAACAAATACCAACATTATTATTTGATTAACTTATTAACAAGTTAATAAACATTAACTTATTTGTGTGTCTATTTCCTTATCTGTAAAATGGGGATTAAATGTCATCCTTGTCCCTGAGACTGTGAGCCCCAATGACACAGAGACCAACTTGACTATCTTCTAGCTTCCCCAGTGCTTAGTACAATATTTGACACAGAGTAAATACTTTTAAAAATCACAACTATTGTTATTATTATTATTATTATTATTAATTTCTTCCAGTCCTATGAAGAACTAATATGGAGGTTTAGTTATTGGCAAAACAAACTGTAGTTCTTCATATCTTTCAGATTTTCCAGAGATTTCCACAAGGTAAAATTGATCTTCAATAGTGAAGCTAGTATTGGGTTTCATTTGACCAAGATGACAATTTTTAGAGCTTGTTATCTACTGTTATCTTTTTGAGATCAGGATTAGGGAATACCAGGGTGAATTTCAGATGAACAAGTCTAAAATGGTTCTGGAAAAAGAAAGGGAAACTGGAGAAGAGCTAGTGTGCTGTATAATACCTGCAACTGTAATGCCAGGAACATTAAAATGTTTATCTAGCTTTCAATCTGAATGCTGTAAGGTGCCACATGCCCAATATATGTTATGAAGAGGACAGTAGGCATTCTCTTTATCACCTCCCCTTTATGACAATTCCATTAGAACTGTTTTCTAGTTCTCAGTAGATGCAGTTCACTAACAACACAATGCCACTAGGAAATAGTCTAAATGATTTCAATAAATCTAATCAAGCAGTCAATATTTATTGAGCACTTACTGTTTGTAGAGAACTTTACTAAATGCTTGGAAGAGTGCCATACTCATTCCAAGAGAGCTGGTAGACACAAACCCTGCCCTCAAGAAGTTTATAATCTATTAGAAGGAGACAGATGTAAAGTAAATTATAGCTAGGGGAAGCAGGAAAGTTTAAAGATACTTACCTTAGGGCTCTATGGGTTCTGGTGGGGTGACTATCTAAGTGCTTAGGGGCTACAGATGCAAGAGCATAAGTGATGCAGAAGGAACAGAGATTAGAGTGTGGAGGTGAGAGGATAGTCAAGGAAGCTCATTCATTGAATCAGTTAATCAATCATATTTGAGTGCTTACTGCACTCAGAACACTGTACTTAGTGTAGCATTGGGACAATTCAATGTACTAGAGTTAGTAGACACATTCCCTGTCCACAGTGCTTATAGTATAGTTTACAGTATAGCAGGGAGACAAACTTTAATAAAAATTACAGATATGTATAGAAAGTGCTGTGGGGCTGAGGAAGATTGAATAATGGGTGAAAATCTAAGTGCATATTTGATATGGAAGGGAGTAGGTGTAAGAGGAAATGAGGGCTTAGTTGGTGAAGGCCTCTTGGAAAAGATGTACTTTTAATAAGGCTTTGAAGGAGGGGAGAGTGATCATCTGTCAGATACGAAGAAGGAGGGAGTTGCAGGCAAGAGGCAGGATGTAGGTGAAGGCAATGAGATAGATGAGATAAACATGCAGTTAGTAGGTTGGCATTAGAAGAACAAAATGGGAGGGTTGGGTTGTAGTAGGAAAACTTGGAGGTAATGTAGGAGGAGACAAGGTGTTTGAGTGATTTATGGAGGCCTATGTTAAGGGGTTTCTGTTTGATGCAGTGGTGAATGGGCAACCACTAGAAATTCATAAGGACTGGGGAGTCATCGATTGAACCTTTTTTAGAAAAACTATCTGTGCAGCAGATTGAAGTATGGTCTGAAGTGGGGAGAGACAGAAGGCAGGGAAGTCAGTAAGGAGGCTGATGCAGTAATTAAAGCAGGATAGAATTTGTGTCATTTTAGTGTGGTAGCAGTTTGGATGGAGAGGAAAGGGCTGATTTTGAATGTTGTTGTGAAGGTTGAACAGACAAGAGTTGGTGACAGATTGAACCTTGACACCCATTGACACCCATGCCCGTCACCCCTGCCAATTGTTCCGGACCTTTGATTCTCTCCTCAGTCCCCCTGTTCCTCCCCCTCCCCCATCCCTCACCCCCAACGATCTGGCCACCTACTTCATCATGAAAATTAATACAATCAGGTCTGAGCTCCCCAAAGTCACCCCTCCCCCTTCTGCCTCCCCCCACTTCCCAACCCTCTCCCCTACTTTCCCATCTTTCCTTGCAGTATTCTCAGAGGAGATCTCCTCCCTCCTCGCAAGTGCCACCCCTTCCACCTGTGCCTCGGACCCCATCCCCGCTCACCGTATAAAAACCATCGCCCCTTCCCTCCTCCCCTCCTTAACTTCTATCTTTAACCGCTCACTCTCCAATGGCTTCTTCCCCTTTGCCTTCAAACATGCCCATGTCTCCCCCATCCTAAAAAAAAAACCCTCTCTCGACCCCACTTCCCCTTCCAGTTATTGCCCTATCTCCCTACTACCCTTCCTTTCCAAGCTCCTAGAATGAGTCGTCTACACTCGCTGCCTAGAATTCCTTAACTCCCATTCTCTCCTGGACCCCCTCCAATCTGGCTTTCGTCTCCTCCACTCTACCGAGACTGTTCTCTCAAAGGTCACCCATGACCTCCTTCTTGCCAAATCCAATGGCTCCTACTCTATCCTAATCCTCCTTGACCTCTCAGCTGCCTTTGACACTGTTGACCATCTCCTTCTCCTCCACACCTTATCTCACCTTGGCTTCATGGACTCCATCCTCTCCTGGTTCGCCTCTTATCTTTCTGGCCATTCATTCTCGGTCTCCTTCGCAGGCTCCTCCTCCCCCTCCCATCCTCTAACTGTTGGGGTTCCTCAAGGGTCAGTTCTTGGCCCTCTTCTGTTCTCCATATACACTCACTCTCTTGGCAAACTCATTCACTGTCACAGCTTCAACTATCATCTCTATGCAGATGACACACAGCTCTACATCTCTGCCCCTGTCCTCTCCCCCTCCCTTCAGGCTCGTATCTCCTCCTGCCTTCAGGACATCTCTACCTGGATGTCTGCCCACCACCTAAAATTCAACATGTCCAAAACTGAGCTCCTCATCTTCCCTCCCAAGCCCTGTCCTCTTCCTGACTTTCCTATCACTGTGGATGGTACGACCATCCTTCCCGTCTCTCAAGCCCACAACCTCGGTGTCATCTTTGACTCGGCTTTCTCATTCACCCCGCACATCCAATCCATCACCAAGACCTGCCTGTCTCACCTTTATAATATTGCCAAGATCCACCCTTTCCTCTCCATCCAAACGGCTATCTTACTGGTACAGGCTGTCATAATATCCCGGCTGGATTATTGGGTCAACCTTCTCTTTGATCTCCCTTCCTCCTGTTTCTCCCTGCTCCAGTCTGTTCTTCACTCCGTTGCCTGGCTCATCTTCCTGCAGAAATGCTCTGGGCATGTCACTCCCCTTCTTAAAAACCTCCAGTAGTTGCCTATCAACCTCCACATGAAACAAAAACTTCTCACTCTAGGCTTCAAGGCTCTCCATCACCTTGTCCCCTCCTACCTCTCCTCCTTTCTCTCCTTCTACTGCCCACCTCGCACGCTCCACTCCTCTGCCACCCACCTCCTCACCGTTCCCTGTTCTCACCTATCCTGCAGTTGACCCCTGGGCCACGTCCTCCCGCTATCCTGGAATGCCCTCCCCCCTTACCTCCACCAAATTAATTCTCTTCCCCTCTTCAAAGCCCTACTTAGAGCTCACCTCTTCCAAGAGGCCTTCCCAGACTGAGCTTCCCCTTTTCCCTCTGCTTCCTCTGCTGCCCCCACCCCCCCTTCACCTCCCCTATACTAGTCTTGGCTACGGGAGGGAGAGTAAAGCAGAGGCCTAGGCATTCTATTTCTAGCTTAGGCAGTGGCTAGTGAGTGGAAGGCAAACTGCTACAAGTCAAAACTCACCCATGCTGGGCAGCAGCAGCATGGCAGAGAGTTGAGGGTGGAGACTCGAGTTTACTGCATAGAAGGCAGGAATGGTAAATCCACTTCTGTATTTTTACCAAGAAAATTCTATGGATATACTTCATGAACTATTGCAGATGGAAAGCGGGGCATTCTGGGAGAGATGTGTCCATGGTGTCACTATGGGTCAGAAACAACTTGACAGCATAAGACAAGAGGCCATACTCACCACTTAGTGACTATAAAGAATTAGACACAATGGTGTTCTGGAACAAAGTTATTATATTTGTATTGAAGGTTCCCCTCACCAAAACCTGTACAGATGGGACTTTCAAAGAGAATACATGAAAATTGGATAGATACCCAAGTAACAGTTCTATGGTGCCATGAAATGAGAGATCCTTTGGAGATGACAGGAAATGTTTTAAGGCTGAAGTGAAGTTCAGCTTCAGATAATTTGGTATCACTGTTGAAAGCTCGGAGACAGTGATGGCAGCCAGACTGGAAAGGCACACTGTCAAGAAAGGAAGGACTTCTTTAATAGCAGCTTCAAGGGGATCATGAGACATAGTCAACATTCTAGAAACTGCAGGTAGAATTGTGAAAGCATAAATTGTAAACTTCTCCATTAGTTTTTAACCAATGTATCTTTTGAGAATGTATCTTTTGCTTCTGACATACTTTCCCAAGTGCTTAGTATAGTGCTCTGCACAGAGTAAGCACTCAGTTAATACCACTCATTAACACAGTATGGTGCATTCAGTAGTTACTCAATATACACCATTGCTATTACACAACAAATTTCAAACATTATCAAACATTATCAAATGTTATCCTTGACTCCTCTCTGTCATTCAACCCACATATTCAATACATCACTAAATCCTGTTGGTCCCACCTTCACAACATCTCTAAAATCCACTCTATCCTCTCAATCCAAAATTGTTGTTGTTGTCTTATGCTGTCGACGCCATGGACACATCTCTCCCAGAACGCCCACCTCCACCTGCAATTGTTCTGGAAGTGTATCCATAGAGTTTTCTTGGTAAAAATATAGAAGCGGTTTACCATTGTCTCCTTCCATGCAGTAAACCTGTGTCTCCACTCTCGACTCTCTGCCATGTCACTACTGCTCAGCACAGGCGAATTTTGACTTGTAGCAGATTGCCTTCCATTTGCTAGCCACTCCCCAAGCTGGGACTGCAATAGATATGTCTCTGCTTGACTCTACCTCCCATAGTCGAGATTGGTAGAGTACTGGAAACTCTCCAGGTGCAACCCTGAGAGGTGTCATCCAAACTACTACCATGTTAATTAAATCACTCATCCTATCCCACCTGGATTACAACATATGCCTCCCATATGACCTCCCAGCCTCCTGTCTCTCCCCACTCCAGTCCATACTTCACTCTGCTGCCTGGATCATTTTTCTACAAAAACATTCTGGACATGTCACCCTGCTCCTTAAAAAACTCCAGTGGCTGCCCATCCATCTCTGCATCAAGCAAAAACTCCTCACCATTGACTTTAAAGCACTCCACAATCATTCCCCCTCCTACCTGACTTCATTTCTCTCCTACAATTTAGCCCTCAGAATTTGCTCCTCTAGAACTAACCTTTTCACTGTACCTCAATCTTGCCTATCTTGCTGCCAACCCCTAGCCTACGTCCTGCATTTGGCCTAGAATGCCCTCCCTCCTCAAATCTGACAATTACTCTCCCCCCTTCAAAACCTTTTTGAAGGCATATCTCCTCCAAGAGGTCTTTCCAGACTAAGCACCACTTTTCCTCATCACCCACACCCTTTTGCATCATCCTGAATTGGTCACTTTGTTCTTCCTCCTTTCCAGCCCCATATAAAACTTATGTGCCTATCTGTAATTTATTTATTTGTACTGATGCCATCCCCAGTGAATGCTCAATAAATATGATTGAATGAATGAATGAATGAAGTAGTCTTTTAAGTTACCCGTGGATACAGAATACATCTTTAGTTTCCAATATACTTTTCTGCATACAGTAAGTGCTCAATTAATACCACTGATTGACATAGTATGTTGCATTTAGTAATTACTCAATATACACCATTACTGTTACACAACAATGTTCAAATATTTGTGTTATACATGTTGATTCCTCCCCGAGGGGATACTAACTTCTTCAAGCACCAGCAAAGAGGTCCAACCAGTCACTAGGAACCATGCAGGGTCCATCCGAGTGGGAGTCCCTGACTCTTGGGTAGAGGCTACTTGCCATGTTGGTGTGACAGAATTCCAACCTATTACCAAGAGTTCATGGAGACCCCTCAACAGTTATACCCTGCTACTTCCCAATCTTCTGCATTGCTGTTGGCCATATCTGGGGGGAGGGGGAGTAAATCGATCAATCCATCACCAAGACCTGCCTGTCTCACCTTTATAATATTGCCAAGATCCACCCTTTCCTCTCCATCCAAACGGCTATCTTACTGGTACAGGCTGTCATAATATCCCAGCTGGATTATTGGGTCAACCTTCTCTTTGATCTCCCTTCCTCCTGTTTCTCCCTGCTCCAGTCTATTCTTCACTCCGTTGCCTGGCTCATCTTCCTGCACTTTCCAATATTGCCAAAATTCAATCCTATTTATTGAGTGTGACAAGTCCCATTAGAATTAACTCATTCCAGATCAAATTTTTTGGCCTTATTGCTCGGCCAGCCCTCTGGGATTAGTAGCCCTGGGAGGTATCCTTCCCATCTCATGTGGTACTACTGAGTTTAAATTTGTTAACCTGGCCAAAGCCTGACAGGTCACACTCCACTCCTTGGGTGTTGTCCACCGATCCATATTCTGAGAAAGCCAACTCTGCTTCCCATCACACCAGCCCCCTAAAGGAGGAGAGCCATGCCATGGTGACTCATCCTAATCCTTGAGTGTGAATTTGGGTGAGTGGTTCAGGGTGAGGGGAGACAACCATGGATCAGGATGGCGGCATATACATTCTCCATTTCCTGGACACCTCGCATTTGCTATCAGCAATACACAATTTACACTTCTTTCCTGGTGCCCTACACTCACTAGAGGACCTGCACGGTTTAAGCTTACAGGTATGAGTTCCCATGTATAAAAGAGCATAATCGCTGATAAGCATACAGGTCTTGTGATGGATATAGTAACATAACAGTAACATGAAAAGAAGCAGGAGGTGCCCAAATCACCACAAGGTGGAAGATGGGCTCCAACAGGTACACACTATTATACCTGTTTCTCTTAGTTTAAAACTATTACAAGAGTGAGAGAGTGAAGTCGAAAAAGCTGAGCCATGTAAGATTTATTCCACGTGGCAAATTGAATTTTTCTTTGTTAGATGGATTGTTTTATGTAATAGTGTCCCCACATTAGTGTTACATAAAACAATCCATCTAACAAAGAAAAATGTTCTTATGGTCTTTAAGTCCCTATCTTTATCCAGATGACACTGATGCCCAAAGTCTCTGGAGCAGGTGATCTGGCTGGAGTATGTTCTTTTCCCTATGTTTCACAACATGGCTCAAAGTGAACACAGGCTCTCTGAGAGGAAGTTGAGGGTGATCTCTTCGTTGGACCTGTCTGGAAACCAGTGTGTCGTACTGGGCTAAAACCTGGGATGATACAATCTTAACCGTAGAATTGTTAGGCAGATAATTAACAGGTCTTTCCCAATAATATTTTACAATAGCACATATTTCCAATTATTTTCCTTCCAATACTTTCCAAATCCTTGGGATATGATGCCTAAGCTTTACCCAGTCCCTTAAGAAGAAAAACAAGTTCAAAGACAAAGTAACAACCAGACCTTTCTTTATGTATGTGTACCACACAGAGTGACAAACATTCATCTGCTTCTAGCCCCATTAGCCAGGCTATAGTAGAGATACCTTGCAGGGTTTGCGTTTATTTTACCCCTTAACATGGTTAAGGAAATTTTATATTGAAGACTATTTGAACCGACAGATCAGTGTAACAAGCAAAGATGAACAAATAATCCTCATTTTTAATACATTTAATTTGTAATACTCAGCAATTAAATATCTCCTCTGTGTGCAACTGCCCCCACATCACAGACTCTTTAAGATTCATGACTGACAAAGTTTCTCATCCTAATTCTGTTCCAGTTAACCCTTAATAGCCATTTTCAGAGCTAATGTCCCCTATCAAATGAGATGTCCCACTCCCAAGTCCTTTCCCCAAGAAATTTATGTAACCTGGTAGCCCTTCTGGTGTGTAACACAGATTCCTTGGGTTTTCCTTAATTCCCATTTGTGATAAATCTGGATTTAATTATAATTCTAAATTTTCTCTTTTGATCTTTAGTATTACCTTTTCCTCAGAACATTTCTTTACACCAAACTTCATATTCCCATTTATCCAAAATTATATAAGAAAGGAACACATTTATTTACATTCCTTTTTCTTTTCACTCACTGTTAGTTCCATAGAGAACATATCAAGTTTCCTTGTTCAAACCATTACGCTTTTATTGGCCAGATATAAAGATGACAGTCTGTAGTAAACTTGTTTTTGTCTTTTACCAAATTAGTGAAATATACAGTTAACATAGTAGAATCTCTGACACACTATTTGAATCACCACCCCTAGCCTGAAAGAGCACTTGCAAATTCTTGTTTCTCAATTACTATCTTTACTTAACCAACCTCATTCCTTCACACCTTATCAAAACTCAAGCCCACTCCCATCTTCCCTCCGTAACAGCTATTTTCTACCATTCACTCTCCAATGGCTTCTTCCCCAGTGCTTTCAAATATACCCATATTTCCCCATCCTAAAAAAAAAAAGCCCTCCCTTGACTCCACACCTCCCTCCAATTACTGCCCCATCTCCCGCCAACCATTCCTCTCCAAACCTCTTGAGCGAATGTATTGCTGTCTCAAATTCCCCTCTTCCAATTCTCTCCTTGACCCCCACCAATCTGGCTTCCATCCCTTTCACTCCACAGAAACTTTAGTTCTGTGGAGAGGTAGCCCTCTCAAAGGTTACCAGTGATTTTCTTCTTGCCAAATCCAACAGCCTCTACTCCATCCTAATCCTCCTTGGCCTCTCAGTTGCCTTCAACACTGTCGACCACCCCCTTCTCCTGGAAACATTATCCAACCTTGGCTTCACTTATTTCGTCCTCTCCTGGTTCTCCTCATCTCTCTGGCCATTTGTTCTCAGTCTCCTTTGCGGGCTCCTTCTCTGCTTTCCACCCTCTAGTTGTGGGGGGTCCCTCAATGTTCAATTCTGGGTCCCCTTCTATTTTCCATCTACACCCACTCCCTTGGAGAACTCATTAATTCCTATGGCTTCAACTACCACCTCAATGCAGATAATACCCAAAATCTATATCTTTAGGCCTGATCTCTCTCCCTCTGTCCAGTCTCACATGTCTTCCTTCCTTCAAGAATATCACTTTCACAATATTGCCAAGATCCACCCTGTCTCTTCATCCAAAATGCTACCTTGCTGTACAATCTCTCATAATATCCTGACTGGATTACTGCATCAGCCTCCTTTCTGATCTCCCATCCTCCTGTCTCTCCCTGCTTCAATCTATACTTCACTCCGCTGCCCAGATTATCTTTCTACAGAAACTCTCTGGGCACGTCACTCCCCTCTTCAAAAGTCTCCGGTGGTTGCCTATCAACCTTCGCAGGAAGCAGAAACTCCTTACTATTGGCTTCAAAGCTCTCTATCACCTTGCCCCTTCCTACCTTACCTCCCTTCTCTCCTTCTACAGCTCATCACGTACAGTCAGCTCCTCTCCTCTCCTCACTGTGCCTCGTTCTTGCCTGTCCCACTATCAACCCCTGGCCCTACCTACCTGGAATGCCGTCCCTCTTCTCATCCACCAGACTCTCTTCCCTCTTCAAAGCCTGACTGAGTGCTCACCTCCTCCAGGAAGCCTTCCCATACTGACCCCTCCCTTTCCCTCTGCCCCTCTTCTCCTCCCCATTTCCCCTACTCCTTCCCTCAAATCTACCCCATTCCCCTCCCCACGGCACTTGTGTACATTTATATATATTATTTATCACTCTAATTCATTATGTGTATATATCTGTGATTCTATTTATCTATTTTGATTTTTGATAGTATTGATGCCTGACTACTTGTTTTGTTTTGCTGTCTGTCACCCCCCCCCCCCCCCGGCCCCTTTTAGACTGTGAGCCCATTGTTGGGCAGGAATTGTCTTTATCTGTTCCCGAATTGTACATTCCAAGCACTTAGTACAGTAAGTGCTGAATAAATATGATTGAATGAATGAGTGAACGAGTGAATGTCCACTTGGATGTTGTTCTGCCCCCTCAAACCTAACATGTCCAAAACGGAGGTCCTTATCTTACCACCAAACGCTGTGCTTTCCATGACTTTCCTACTAGTGGTAGACAAAACCACCATTCTTCTGTCTCACAAGCCTATAACCTTGGCATTATACTTGACTTCTCTCTATCATTCAACCCATATATTTCATTTGCCATCAAATCCTGTCAGTCTCACCTACACAACATCACTAAAATCTGCCCTTTCTCTCCATCCAAACTGCTACCATGTTAATACAATCACTTATCCTATCCCACCTGGATTACTGCATCAGCTTCCTTGCTGACTTCCCAGCCTCCTAAGAAACTCCAGTGATTGCCCATCCACTTCCACATCCAGCAAAAACTCCAAACGGTTGACTTTAAAGCAGTCCACCATCTTGCCTCCCCCTACGTCACCTCACTTCTCTCCTTCTACAACTCAGCCCACACACTTTGCTCCTCTAGAGCTAACCTTCTCACTGTTCCTCGATCTCGCCTGTTTCACCGCCGACCCCGAGTCCACATCCTGCCTCTGGCCTGGAACACGCTTCCTGTTCAAATCTGACAGACAATTACTCTCTCCCCTTTCAAAGCCTTACTGAAGTCATATCTCCTCCAAGAAGCCTTCCCAGACTAAGCTTCACCTTTCCTCATCTCCCATTCCCTTCTGCGTCACCCTGACTTGTTCCTTTTGATCTTCCCCTCTCCCAGCCAGCCCTAATAGCACTTATGTACATATCTGTAATTGTATTTATTTGTATTGATATCTGTCTCCCGGCTCTAGACTGTAAACTCGTTGTGGGTAGAGACCATGTCTGTTTACTGTTATATTGTACTCCCCAAAGCTCTTAGTATAGCATTCTGCACAGAGTAAGTGCTCCATAAATATGATTGAATGAATGAATGAACTAACTTTCCCAATAGAAAGCAGCGTGCTCACTGGAAAGAGCACGGGCTTTGGAGTCAGAGGTCATGGGTTCGAACCCCGGCTCTACCACTTGTCAGCTGTGTGACTTTGGGCAAGTCACTTAACTTCTCGGTGCCTCAGTTACCTCATCTGTAAAATGGGGATTAAGACTGTGAGCCCCACGTGGGACAACCTGATTCCCCTGTGTCTACCCCAGCGCTTAGAACAGTGCTCAGCACATAGTAAGCGCTTAACAAATACCAATAATTAGATCAATACTTCACAGTAATGCTAGTTGCCCATTTGTTTGAGGGAGGAGCCTTCCTGCTAACAAATTTTATCTTCGATCTTCTTAACTGATAGCTCCAGTCTCATATGGTTTTCTTATTTCCAGTAAGGCCCTGAAAAAGGTTGGTTAGGTTCTTTGGCCCCATGCCTCAACTGCAGATTCCCAGCAACTACCTGGGTGATTTCAAGAATTGCTGAAAGAAGGGAAACAGATCTAAAACATCAGACCAATAAAATGACTCTCAATCTGTGGAGCTACCCAAATTCAAATTGTTATGAATTTCTCCTCACAGTACAGATTTTTACAACACTGGACAGTTCATTAAACACCATCCATTCTACATACATTCTTACAAAGACACAAGGGTGCAACACATCCACACGTTCTTTTCAGCACTTATAACAGAACTGAGATATTCTCCAGTCATCATAAGGGACCTTTCTTCATTCATAGGAGGATAAGGAGACTCTAACACTCTTCTTCTGGGGACATAAATACCAACTTATAGTACGAATGGTCCGACTCAAACTCAAACACTGATCCCTCTTGTGAGTCTGGTTTGCTGCCTGCAATATAAACATGGTAAATTGATTAGTGCTGGTCTAAACATATACTTCAATCCCAGCTTTCATTATTTGGACTCTGGGAGGACCAGAAAACAGGTGGGGTAAATACAAAGTAAGGTTCTCAGCGAGTTTGGTCATTACTTCCCCCAGAGGGCACACAAACCAGAACTACATGAATTGTCACATATCCCATTTGTTCACTGGAAGTTTACTCCACTCACTAATACTTCCTTAGCTATCCAGGGTACTAACTTTGTTCTAACAGGGCTGGTTGCCTATTGTGCTTTTACCTCAGCCGCTGTCTGTAACATGAGGCATTTCACTCACACTACTTTAGTTTTGCCTCAATGTCTCACTTCTCTTTCCACCAGCCCTTCTTGGTCTCATGCATTGACTTGTACTGCCGTTGCTAGAAGACCATGGAGGGCTGTCTTTCCAGTCCCTACTTCATCCTGGGGTCTCCCGCCAATCTCAGAACTCCTTGGTGTTGGTTCCCATGGAAGGCTAACAGCTTCTCTGGCTCTCCATTGCCATTCACTGATCCCAACCTCATTACCATTTATGTAACCCATCGAGTGGGGAGGGGTTCAATGATGGAAGTGGTGAGAATGAGAAATCAGAGTCAGAAAAGCTGAGCAATGAAAGATTTATTCCTCAAGGCAAATTGAACTACCCTTTAGGGAAGAATACACTTATTTAGTTACTTGCTTGAAGCGAAGCATATAGCTCCTGTCCTGTATATACTTCCCTTTCAAGAGGTAAATACTTATATGGCCTACACGGACCCCATACTCTAGCAGCTGGTGGAATAGGAAGGAGAAACCGGTCTTCTCCAGGGGATGCCTTTCAAATCACTGCAGCATGGGCTTCCTCCCCGAGGGGATACTCACTTCTCCAAGCTCCAGCGAGGAGGTCCTATCAGTCACTAGGAACCATGCAGGGCCCAACAGAGTGGGAATCCCCCACTGTGGGTAGAGGTGACTCATCACTTTGGTGTGACAGAATTCCAACCTATTACCAAAAGTCCAGGGAGACCCCCTTCCCAGATATACCCTGCCACTTTTCAATCCTCTTCCCTTCTGTTGGCCATATTTAGTTCGGATAAGGATCCTGTGACAAGAATCATTGGATTTTACTCATTCTGGGTCTAATCGTTTGACCTTATTGTTCTTCCAGGCCTCTGGGATTGGTAGGAGGTATGGGATGAGTTTGTTTAGCCAACTGCTTCCTACCCCCTCCAGCACTAGTAAACTTAAGCCTGTTAGCTTGGCCAAGGCCTGACTGGTCACAATAGGAGAATCCCATAAAAGAGATTGAGAATGGATTGCCAGAGAGATAGAAAGAGAAACAGAATGGGACAGTGTCAGTGAAGTCAAGTTTGAATAATATTTCCAGAAGGGGATGGTCCACAGTGTTGAAGGCAGCTGAGAGATTGAGGAGGATCAGGATGGAGTAGAGGCCATTGGATTTGGCAAGAAAGAGGTCATTGGTGATCTCTAAAAGGGCAGTTTCTGTGGAGTGAAGGGGGAATAAACCAGATTGGAGGGTGTCAAGGAGGAATTGGAAAAGAGAACTAGAGATATAGAGAACTTGCTCAAGGAGTTTTGAGAGGAAGATGTGGATATGAAGGAGCCTTGGGATCAAGTAAGTTTTTTTTTTGTTGTTTTTTTAAGGATAGGAGAGACATGAGTATGTTTGAAAGCAGTGGGGACTTAGTCGTTTGAGAGTGAATAATTGAAGATGGCAGTCAGGAAGGAAAGAAGGGAGGGGGCAAGTTTTGTAGACATTGAACATGTTTACCAATTCAGTTGTATTGCACTCTCCCCAGCTCTTAGTACAGTGCTCAACCCATACAGTAACTGCTCAATAAATACCACAGAGTCGTTCATTGATTGAAGGTTTCTTGAGGGGGAGTTTGATTTTCATAGGAGATAGTTGTCTATCAGAAAGGATAGGGAGGACCTTCCAGGAAGTATCAAAGACATGAACAAGGGATCATTGGTAAGAGATGAAGTGGAGGTATAGCAAGTAGATTGGTGTTATAGGAATGAAGTGTGCAGGATTGGTTATACTGGAAGAAGAGTGAGGTTATACAGGTGGGGAGAGCTGGTGAGTGCTTTAAAGCCAAGTGTGTGCAGCAGTTTCTATTTGATGTGGAGATGGTTGATAAACCATTAGAGGATTTTCAGGAGTGGGGAAATATGCACAGAATGATTTTTTTAGAAAATTATCTCAGCATCAGAATGAAATATGGAATGGAAGGGGAGAGGCTGGAGAGAAAGAAGGTCAATGAAGAGGCTGATGCAGTAGTATATGGGGCTTATAACAAGTCCTTGGACCAGAGTGGAAGTAGCTTGGATGGATGAAGAAGGGAAGCATTCTAGAGATGGTATGTAGGTAGAACCTATACGATTTGGTGACAACCTGAATATGTGGGTTGAATGAGAGAGATGAGTCATGGGCATTGCTATGAGACAGGAAGGATGGTAGTGCTGTGTATAGTAATAGGGAAGTCAAGAGAAGGGTAGGGTTTGAATGGAAAGATGAGGTCTGTTTAGAACATGGTAAGTTTAAGATGTTGATTGGACATTTTAATAAAAATATCCTGAACTGGAGGAAATGCAAGACAGCACAGAAGGAGAGAGGTCAGGAGTTGAGAGGTAATAATAATAATAATGTTGGTATTTGTTAAGTGCTTACTATGTGCCGAGCATTGTTCTGAATGCTGGGGTAGATACAGGGTAATCAGGTTGTCCCACGTGAGGCTCACAGTCATTCATTCATTCAATAGTATTTATTGAGTGCTTACTATGTGCCGAGAACTGTACTAAGCGCTTGGAATGTACAAATCAGTACAGATGAGGGAACTGAGGCACAGAGAAGTTAAATGACTTGCCCACAGTCACACAGCTGACAAGTGGCAGAGCCGGTATTCAAACTCATGACCTCCAACTCCCAAGCCCGGGATCTTTCCACTGAGCTATGATTTGAGGGTCATTCACAAAGACTTAGTAACTGAAGCCATGAACATGGAGGAAGCATACTGTGGAGGTTCATTCATTCATTCAATAGTATTTATTGAGCGCTTACTATGTGCAGAGCACTGTACTAAGCGCTTGGAATGTACAAATCAGCAATAGACAGAGACAGTCCCTGCCCACTGACGGGCTTACAGTTTAATCGGGGGAGACAGACAGACAAAAGCAATAGCAATAAATAGAATCAAGGGGATGACCATCTCATTAAAACAATAGCAATAAATAGAATCAAGGTGATGTATATCTCATTAACAAAATAAATACGGTAATGAAAATATATACAACTGAGCGAACGAGCACAGTGCTGAGGGGAGGGGAAAGGAGATGTGATACAGAACTGCATGTTAGAGACTGATAGAGAGACAGAGATGCAGGGAAGTTAGTTCAGGAGAAGGAGCAGAGTAAAGAATGCTTTTTTAAATTAAGTGATGACAGTTTGAGTAGGGAGAATGTACAATAAGAGCTCAGTAAGTAACATGGTTTATATACATTTGATTGGAATATTGTATGATAATTTATTGGGGTTGAGAGATTGGTGAACTCTGGGGTACAGGACAGTTGTGGGGAGGGGATGTGTGGAAGAAAAGAAAGGTGAGGACATTGTGGTAGAAGCCTGAGATTTCAGAGTTGTTGAGATTAAATTTTGCACCCTTTTTCATGAACTTAAAATTGAGTAACAAAAATGTAGATGTGAAGAATAAATCTCATTTACTGTACCCCACTGAACTTCCCTGATTACTTGGCTAATGCTATTCATCAGTAATCAATCAATCTTATTTATTGAGCACTTAATGTGTGCAGAGTACTAAGTATTTGGGAGAGGGCAATACAGCAGAGTTGGTTGACGTGCTCCTTACCCACAAAGCAGTCCAGTAGGACTCTGAGCAGGTGTTTGTCAACAGTGGAAAATAAGGAGATGCCAGAGTGTTTTTCACCATTGGCTCTTTCCTTTCTTCAATCATTAATCAATCAGTAGTATTAGAAGGTTCAAGTGGGAAGACAAATAAAAGTAGAACTGAATGGAAACACAGTGACACTATGAAAATTTGGTTAACACTATCTGAATATGGAGAAAAAGATAATCTGGATAATCCAAAGTCTTCAAAGAAAAGATTTTTATTAGTTCTTTAAAATCTGAGTTCTTCTTAAAATTGTCATGAGCCCTAGATCGTAGTAACCAAGACCTTCCTGGGCAAGGGGAGCATCAGTGACCCATAGTAGAAGTCAAACCACACCTCTGATCACCAAGGTTACTGTGAAAGGTTTTTACTGATGTGCAAGGCAGTGACATGCATACACTCATTCACTCCACCACCCAAGGGTCCAATATTAGTCTGTGGTCAAAGGAGCTCCTTTTGCCAGTGCTTCTTCTTTCTGCTTCCAAGTGCTGCTGCCTTCTGCTGCTTTCAAGTGCTGCTCTCCTGCTGTTTCTGTTGCTCTCAGCGTGCTTCTCTCTGCATCTCAGCATGCCTCTGTCTACATGCTTCTGCTCCTTGGCTCTTCTACATGCCCCTGTGTACCTCTGTGCTACCTCCAGGTGCCCCTTTGTGTGCCCTTGCAATTCAAAGCAACCGCCTTTTGTCTGGCTTAGGCATCACAACTGGGGCTCTACATATCAGTTCTTGATTGGTCCAGGCCCATTATTGGGTACAACAGGGAGAGAAAGCCACACCTCCCTCCACCCTCCACTCCCGACACAGGCCTACAATCACCTGCCTCAAATAGAGCGCCTCAGTGCTTTGCAAGTCTCTTCATCTTGTTGTTCACGGGATCACATTCACTAAAAAGGCAGCTTGTTGTTGTCTCACCACAAAAATAAAAGTCTGTTTTGAATTTTGTCCAATATTCTCTATCTACATGGTCATCGTCATCTCCTACCGTTACACTATCTCCTCCCTCACCAACTCTGAAATCCCTCTCTCTGACCATAACCTTCTCACCTGCCTCATCTCTCACACTCCCTCCCCCTGCAAATCTTCGCTACTGCCCCACAGAGACCTCCGCTCTCTCGATCCCATCCGTCTTTCCAAAAGCATCTCTCCTCACCTTGCCGCCCTGTCCTCACTTCCCACTCTCGACGATCAGGTCTCCGCTCTCAACTCCACCCTCTCTACTCATCTCAACTCTCTCGCCCCCCTTTCCCTCCGCCGCTCTCGCTCCACTAACCCACCGTCCTGGATCACCTCCTCTGTCCGCCTCCTACGCTCCTATGCTCGAGCTGCTGAGCGCTGCTGGTGAAAGTCCAAGCACCAAGCCGACCTCACACACTTCAAATTTATCCTTTCCTGCCTTAACTCTGCCCTCTCCTCCACCAGGCAAAACTTCTTCTCCTACCTCATCGACACCCATGCCCGTCACCCCCGCCGATTGTTCCGGACCTTTAACTCTCTCCTTAGGCGCCCTGTTCCTCCCCCTCCCCCATCTCTCACCCCCAATGATCTGGCCACCTATTTCCTCACGAAAATCAACACAATCAGGTCTGAGCTCCCCAAAGTCACCCCTCCGCCTCTCCCCTCCCCCCCACCAACCCTCTCCCCTACTTTCCCATCCTTCCCTGCAGTATCCTCAGAGGAGATCTCCTCCCTCCTCTCAAGTGCCACCCCCTCCACCTATGCCTCGGACTCCATTCCCTCTCACCTTGTTAAAACCATCGCCCCTGCCCTCCTCCCTTCCTTAACTTCTATTTTTAACCACTCAATCTCCAATGGCTCCTTCCCCGCTGCCTTCAAACATGCCCATGTCTCCCCCATCCTAAAAAAACCCACTCTTGACCCCACTTCCCCCTCCAGTTATCGCCCTATCTCCCTACTACCCTTCCTTTCCAAAATCCTAGAACGAGTCGTCTACAATTGATGCTTAGAATTCCTTAACTCCCATTCTCTCCTAGACCCCCTCCGATCTGGCTTCCGTCCCCTCCACTCTACCGAGACTGCTCTCTCTAAGGTCACCCATGACCTCCTTCTTGCCAAATCCAATGGCTCCTACTCCATTCTGATCCTCCTTGACCTCTCTGCTGCCTTTGACACTGTCGACCATCTCCTCCTCCTCCATACCTTATCTCGCCTTGGCTTCACGGACTCCGTCCTCTCCTGGTTCTCCTCTTATCTCTCTGGCCGGTCATTCTCGGTCTCCTTCACTGGCGCCTCCTCCCCCTCCCATCCTTTAACTGTTGGAGTTCCTCAAGGGTCAGTTCTTGGCCCTCTTCTGTTCTCCATTTACACTCACTCCCTCGGTGAACTCATTCGCTCTCACGGCTTTGACTACCATCTCTATGCAGATGACACGCAGATCTACATCTCCGCTCCTGTCCTCTCCCCCTCCCTTCAGGCTCGCATCTCCTCCTGCCTCCGGGACGTCTCCAACTGGATGTCGGCCCGCCACCTAAAACTCAACATGAGCAAGACTGAGCTCCTCATCTTCCCTCCCAAACCCGGTCCTCTCCCCGACTTCTCTATCACCGTGGATGGCACGACCATCCTTCCCGTCTCTCGGGCCCGCAATCTCGGTGTCATCCTTGACTCGTCTCTCTCGTTCACCCCACACATCCTATCCGTTACCAAGACCTGCCGGTTTCACCTTTACAGTATCGCCAAGATCCGCCCTTTCCTCTCCACCCAAACGGCTACCTTACTGCTACGGGCTCTCGTTATATCCCGGCTAGACTACTGTGTCAGCCTTCTCTCTGACCTTCCTTCCTCCTCTCTCACCCCGCTCCAGTCTATTCTTCACTCCGCTGCCCGGCTTATCTTCCTGCAGAAACGATCTGGGCATGTCACTCCCCTTCTTAAACAACTCCAGTGGTTGCCTATCAACCTCCGTTCCAAACAAAAACTCCTCACTCTAGGCTTCAAGGCTCTCCATCACCTTGCCCCTTCCTACCTCTCGTCCCTTCTCTCTTTCTACCGCCCACCCCGCACGCTCCGCTCCTCCGCCGCCCACCTCCTCACCGTCCCTCGGTCTCGCCTTTCCCGCCATCGACCCCTGGGCCACGTCCTCCCGCGGTCCTGGAACACCCTCCCTCCTCACCTCCGCCAAACTGATTCTCTTCCCCTCTTCAAAACCCTACTTAAAACTCACCTCCTCCAAGAGGCCTTCCCAGACTGAGCTCCTCTTCTCCCTCTACTTCCTCTACCACCCCCCCTTCACCTCTCCGCAGCTAAACCCTCTTTTCCCCCTTTCCCTCTGCTCCTCCACCTCTCCCTTCCCATCCCCTCAGCACTGTACTCGTCCGCTCAACTGTATATATCTCCATTATCCTATTTATTTTGTTAATGAATTGTACATTGCCTTGATTCTATTTAGTTGCCATTGTTTTTACGAGATGTTCTTCCCCTCGACTCTATTTATTGCTATTGTTCTCGTCTGTCCGTCTCCCCCTATTAGACTGTAAGCCCGTCAAACGGCAGGAACTGTCTCTATCTGTTGCCGACTTGTTCATTCCAAGCGCTTAGTACAGTGCTCTGCACATAAATACTATTGAATGAATGAATGAATGAATCCCAGTGTGGATGATGATGATGATGGTATTTGGTAAGCACTTACTATGTGCCAAGCACTGTTCTAAGCACTGGGGTAGATACAAGGTAATCAGATTGTCCCATATGGGGCTCACAGTCTTCATCCCCATTTTACAGAGGAGTTAAGTGACTTGCCCAAAGTCACACAGCTGATAAGTGGCAGAGCTGGGATTAGAACACACAACCTCTGATTCCCAAGCCCCTGCTCTTTCCATTAAGCCATGCTGCTTCTCAGTGCTCAGAATGAATGCTCAGAAGCAGTGAGGTGTCCTAAAATCACATTTTGGAATAGGGCAGGAAAAGGAGAACAAGGTCTAAGAAAATCCATGGACTGGAAAACCAAGAGTCAGCTGATAGAAAGCATAGGAAACATTTTCTAAGGATTAAAAAGTCAGTTGTCTGGGGAATGTAGTGCTGTAGGCAACTACAAAGAGCAATAAATATTACTTTTCTCCAATTTTTTGAGGTTGCCACAGTATCACTTCCAAAGCAACATGTGTCATGTAAGCCGGTTAGTGTCAGACATCAATTTCTGAAAGGGATCTCTGGACCAAATCCAAACACCATTTGAAAATTAATAAGGACATGGTTGTGGCAACACTATGGTGCTGAAGTTTGGAGGAACATTGCCTTGCAACATTGATTGTTTGACTTTTATTTGAAAAGAAAACATGAAAGTCATAATTCTATAAGTTACAAACATTGATCACTGGAAAGAAGCTCTTGTTGTTTTTGCAGTTAAAGTAAAAGCATGCCAGGCAACACCTTGTATTTTCTTACCTCCGGCTGCTCCTTTTCTTTGAACAGGCCAATAATGTTAACAAGTTTGCTTGACGAAATAGAGTCTAGTTTACTCCTGCTGTTTGGTCTTTTCAAAGTGAGAACCTAAGTCAATGAAACACATGTAGTTTACAATAAATCAGAAATACTCAAATAATTTATTTTTAAAAATTACATTTTTCATTTAGAACATCAATAAAATTACATTTTTCATTTAGATCAAGTGTGTTTTCAAATCTGAAATCTGGCATATCATATAATTTATACTGAAGCATTCCACTGGCCAAGCAGGGTGAGCCAAGAATGCCATTCTAAAAAAAGATACCTTATCTCATGTCATATGGATTGAAATACATACACATCTACCCCCCACCTCACACCCCTTACCTGGAAAGCAGATAATCAAATGGCTCGAGTACTTGATATCCCATTCAGTAAGAATAGTTGAAACTCACTGGGCCACTTAACACTGCCTGATTCCAAGGACTAAGACATAAATCAGTACATGTATTTTATGTCTTGCCCTCTTAATCTGACTGATAGAATAAAATTCTTCTGCTTCAGGTGCTGTGCAGAAGAACAAAACCCTAATTTAATTGTTCATGAGGATAGATTCTTGGCATGTAGATAGAGGCCAGATGTTAATCAAGGAAGGCCAAATATCAAATAAAAGAGGAGTGAAATTAAATGAATACTTAGAAAGTTAAGTCACTACTGAGAGTTTTGAATGAGATTTGGAAGCAGTCATGCTCAAGAAAGTTGTCAAAATGGGAAGAATAGAGTTAAGCTTCTGCTACAGAGTAAGGCTAAAAGTTTTTTCATGTTTTGAAGAAAAAAGAGAGTATTCTATTTGTAGAAGTTTAACTCTTGAGAAACAATGCAGTTACCATCATCTATACATTGCTGAATTTATTCACTTTTTTAGATCATTATTATCATTGATCTTCACTGAGCACTTACTAAAGGGCATACCACTGGGTGCTAGAAAGCAAACAATGACACTAAAAACCCTGTCAAAGACCTCAAAATGTTTATATTCTTAAATTGTGTGTCCCCTAATAGACAGGGACTGTGTCTAATTCCCACTGTGTTCTCTACCAAAGCTCTGAACTCAGTAAACCCTTGGTAAATACCATTACTATTACTACTAAACTGAAGCTTGACAAAACTCTGTGAATATGCCATTTACCCATTTTGGTATCCTCAATAACTCACCCTAAACTTCTGCAGAATGGCAATTTTTCCTCATTACAACAATCAATGCTATTTATTGAGTGTTTACTGTGTGCAGAAGACTGTATTAAGCACTTAGAATACAACAGAGTTGGTAGACAATGAGCTTATGCTCTAGAGGAAAATTAATACTAAATTTATTTGCCATTTCCCTTGGACAAATCTCAGAGCCTCATCCTAGATCTTATACTCTTGAATCATTTGTTTAGTTTTGGCATGGAATGCAACGCTTTCTAAACTTTTGACACATTTTCTATCTCTGCTTTCAAGGATGCAATATTGCTCATTTGCCTTACGTCTGCTCCTTCAGTTTTTCCACTTATTTTCTCATATACTGACAGTGGATCTCTCCTTGGCTTCCGTGTTTTACCTTCCTAAACTCTTCTTCTACTGTCACTCTTGGGGAGCTTAACCAATTGAGGCTAGAAAAGTAGACTCATAATCTGATTTTTATAGTGTAGTCAGGTTATTCCATTTCCACTTAAAACAAACATTCAAAAAATGAAGGAATTTCAGTATTATTTTGTTTGCTGAACATGGTCAGGGAATAGATTGCAAAAGGATCTCCAATGGGTAACAATAAATAATCAACAGAAAAAAATTATTTAGATGCCAACTTAAAAAAAATGTACCATAGAGGATCACAGAAGGACTATCTGGGATATAGCAATTAGACCTAGGGTGACTCATTTTGAATAAAAGAATAAAATAACCTAGGAGTTTAAGAATCAGATTCACAGATAATATCTGTCCCCAAATAGCAACAATAGTAACAATATCGCCAAGATCTGCCCTTTCCACTCCATCCAAACTGTTATCGTGCTGGTATAAGCTCTCATAATATCCCGAATGGATTATTGTGTCAGCTTCCTGTCTGATTTCCCTTCTCCTGTCTCTCCCCACTCCAGTCTATTCTTCTTTCCATTGCCTGGATCATCTTCCTATAGAAATGCTCTGGGCATGTCACTCCCGTCCTCAAAAGACTCCAGTGGTTGCCTATCAACCTTCGCACGAAACAATAACTCCTCACTCTTGGCTTCAAAGCTCTCCATCACCTTGACCCCTCCTACCTCACCTCCCTTCCCTCTTTCTACTGCCCACCCCGTGCACTCCGCTCCTCTGCCACTCACCTCACAGTCACCGGTTTGTGTCTGTCCCGTCATCGACTCCTGGACCACATCCTACCGATGTCCTGGAATGCCCTCCCTCCTCACATCTGCCAAATTAACTCTCTTCCACTCTTCAAAGCTCTACTGAGAGCTCACCTCCTCCAGGAGGCCTTCCCAGACTCAGGTCCCCTTTTCCCTCTGCTCCCCCTCCTACTCCTCTCAGCTCTTCCCCCTTCCCCTCCCCTCAGCACTATGCTTATTTTGTTAATGAGGTTCGTATCTCCATGATTCTATTTATCTTGATGATGTTGTCTTGTTCTGTTTTGTTCTGCTTTGCTTTTCTGTCTGTCTCCCCTATTTAGACTGTGAGCCCATTTTTGGGCAGTGATTGTCTCTATCTGTTGCCTAATTCTACATTCCAAGCACTTAGTACAGTGCTCTGCACATAGTAAGTGCTCAATAAATACTATTGAATGAATAAATGAATGAATAGTAACAAGTAACAGTAACAACTCCCATCCAAAAGACATTTTCTTCATAAGTAGATGGTGTAGCAAAAAATGTAAATTACTTAAGCCTAGGCCTTGGAAGGCACACTAAGTGTACAGTGTGTGTTCACTGTTTGTGGCATCATCTTCAATTGTGAAAGATAATGTTGCATATATGAATAGTTGCCATAAAAATTGTGGCTAGGTAGATCTAGACAAAGGGATTAAAAACAAAAGGAAGTAGGTGAATTACATTTATCCTGACCTACCCACAGATGTGTTTTTTATTAAGTAAACATGGATACATGGAGATTACTGCTTCAGAGAATTTACTAAGATTCTATTTGGTTTTTGAACAAATGAAATATATCAAATGAAATATGACAAATGAAATAGCATCTTTCATTTGCCCAAAACAATTGAATCTTGTTGAATTGAATATATATATATATATTCACCTTGGATTATTTTATAGTATTCGTTAAGTGATTACTATGTGCCAGGCAGTGTTCTAAGCCCTGGGGTAGATACAAAGTAATCAGGTTAAACACAGTCTGTGACTAACATGGGGCTCACAGTCTTAATCCCCATTTAACTGATGAGGTAACTGAGGGACAGAGAAGTTAAGTGACAGTCCAAGGTCACACAGTAGACAAACAGCAGAGCCAGGATTAGAACCCAATTTATATTTAAATATAATTGACCAGAGGACAAAGTTGAGAGAAATTCCACTGTATCTATGCATTTGAAATATTAACTATCTTTGTTCATAGAGGGGTACACAAAAATTAATATAAATAAATACATTATGGATATGTGCAAAAGTGCTATGGGGCTGAGGGAAGGGTTAATAGAGGATGAAAATCCAAATACAACTATGATGCAAAAGGGAATGAGAAATGAGGAGAAATGAGGGTTTAGTTGGAGAAGGCCTCTTGGAGGAGATGTGTTTTTAATAAGGCTTTGAGGGAAGGGAGAGTGACTGTCTGTTGGATATGAAGAGGGAAGTAGTTCCAGGCCAGAGGCAGGATGTGAGTGAGGGGCTGGGAGCAAGAGTGAGTAGGTTGGCATTAGAGGAGCAAAATGTGCAGGCTTAGTTGCAGTAGGAAATCAGGGAGGTAAGGTAGGAGGGGGCAAGGTGATTGAGTACTTTAAAGCCTGTGGTAAGGAGGTATATTTGATGTGGAGGTGGATGGGAAACCATTGGAAGTTCTTGAGAAGTGAGGAAACATGGACTACTGAACATTTTTGTAGAAAAATGATCTGGGTAGCAGAATGAAATATTGACCAGAATGGGGAGAGACAGAAAGCAGGAAGGTCAACAAGGTGGCTAATGCAGTAATCAGAGAGAAAGATTGGGAAGTAGCGGGGCAGGGAGTTAGGGAATTGGTCCTCATCCATTTTTAGGTGGGAAGTTTGGAGCCATGTCCTTGAAAGAATAGGACACAAGGAAGACAGAGCTGTGTTTCTGCAAGGTTATGGAGCATAGGGAGGGATCAGAGATGATTCTCAGTGAGGGTTAGGATATATGGAGGATTCAGGGTCCAGTGGCTAGGACTCTGGAAGAGGGAAGCTCCTGCTGCTAAGTGGGAGAAATGACTGTATGGGTAATTCAGGTGCTTTTAATAATGTTCACAGTCAGTTGAGTTAAAAGAATATCCCTTAGGTTTAGAGTCATATGGCACTCCAGATAGCCTGATTTGTTTCTGAGTGTGGGTGTAGAGAATAGAATAAACAAGACTGTTTAGTCATTAGCAGGCCTGTTCATTCTATTGAGGATGAGAAAAGGATCAGACAAAGCCCCTCCAGTACCGACACAGGCATCCACAGTACTGTGGCTAATCTTAGAATTTTGATAAACTTCTAAAGGCAAGCAAACATTTTTAGTAATTACCATAGACTATATCTATTGTGTATCATGAAGCAAATTTGACTGTTTCGACAGAGTTCCTTTTGTTTTTGGCAAAATTCCCAAGAATAGATGTTTTAGAGGTCAATCATATTTACTGAGCAATTAATGTTTGTAGGGAACTGTACCAAGCACTTGGGAGAAACAGTATGAGTTGACAGAAATGCTCCCTGCCCACAATGATCTTAGAGTTCAGAAGGGAATATAGATATTAATATCAATAAATTATTGATATGTACATAAATTCTGTCAGGAAAAGGGAGCAGGCAGGACTTCCCAGACTGAGCTTCCCCTTTTCCCTCTGCTCCCTCTCTGCGCCCCCTTCACCTCCCCTCAGCTAAGCCCCCTTTTCCCCCTTTCCCTCTGCTCCTCCCCCTCTCCCTTCCCCTCCCCTCAGCACTGTGCTTACTTGTATATATTTTTATTACCCTATTAATTTTGTTAATGAGGTGTACATCCCCTTGATTCTATTTATTGTGATTAAGTTGTTTTGTTTTTGTCCGCCTGTCTACCCCGATTAGACTGTAAGCCCGTGAATGGGCAGGGATTGTCTCTATCTGTTGCCGAATGAAAGGTCTCTTGGAGAAGATGTGCTCTAAATAAGGCTTTGAAGGTGGGGAGAGTGATTATCTGTTGGCTATGAAGAGAGTGGGCATTCCAGGCAGGATTTGGGTGAGAAGTCAGAGGCGAGATAGATGAGGTCAAGGTACAGCTCATAGGTGAGCTTTAGAGGAATGAATTAGATGGGCTAGGATGGGCCGTAGTAGGAACTCAGCAAAGTAAAGTAGGAAGGGACAATGCCACTGAGTGCTTTAAATCCTATGGTAAGGAGATTCTGTTTGATGTTGACGTGGATGGGCATCCAATGAAGATTCTTGAAGAGTAGGGAAACATGGACTGAACAGTTTTGCAGTGAAATAATTAATGCAGCAGAATGGAGTATGGATTGGAAAGACTTTACTAAATGGCTATTGCCTTTCTCAAGGCTCCTAAAGAAAAATTTGGGGAGGGGATGGGGTAAGGCAACAAGGTTGATCAGGATTCTGTCCAGACTTTTCACAGGTATTCATAGGAAAGCAGGAGCAAAATTGCCAGGAAATTTCTCCTAGACTCCCTCTTGGTGAGACTGCCCTTCCTGCCTCCCTGGAGGCCATTCATTTAATCCCAATATTTCTTGAGCTGAATGATTAGGTTCTAACTGATCATCTCCCCGAACAATTAAGAAACCCATGGATTTATGGCCCTCAAATTCCCAGGGATTGGAGGAGATTTTCTGCTTTCCCTTCCACTTGTTTGCAGTTCATTATTGAATTTCAAAAGGAATTTAACCTCTACCAAGCTTTCCTCCTTTTATGCTTCATATTCCAATAACCACATCCAAACTGCTCCTTCCCACTGCATTTCCCAAAGTTTCTGATATCATTTTTGCCAGAATTCTTTCTTTTGCTCTGGAAAGAGAGTGGACCTGGTGTCAGTATTCCCAGACAGCAGAGTGCCTGCTGCCATGAGAAGCAAGATTACTGAGCAAGTACTGAATACCTACCATACCCACTCTCCTGGGTTCAGTTCTAGTGGACTGAGAAAGCAGATTTTCCCAAAAGACCCAACATCAGGCCTAAGTGAAATGAGCACTCAACAGGCAGATTAGTCCAACAATCATAGGAGGGTGTTTGAGGGGCATATCTCTAGACTATAAACTTTGTGGGCAGGAAATGTGTCTGTTTCATGTTGCATTGTACTCTCCCAAGGGCTCAGCACAGTGTTCTGCACATGGTAAGAGCTCAATAAATATGAATAATAAATAAATATGAATGAATAAATGAATGAATGAATGATGCTACCAGTCCCGGAGAGATATAGCACAGATAAAAAAGACACAACATCTCATTCCAAGTCAGGCACCTTCTATCCCACTCCTACTCTCAGAAGGTTTTAGGACAAGGCTCTGGTCCAATTACTGAGTGTGGGCTGCTTACATTTGCAGGGCTTTAATACATCCATCTATTTGCATAAACACACTCCTACCTGATACAGTCAGCTCTTGGCAGCTCTCCAGATTAACCCCCTGGAATGGATCTTCAGTAGTTGCTGTGCTGTCAGTTGGATTCTGCAGTTTCTCACTGCTGGTTCAGTAGGAAGTCGACACTGCTTGGACTCAAATGGCACCCTTTCATTACTCTCAGTCCCTTCTCCAATGTTGCTGTTGATCTTAACTTCACAGAGAAGCAGCATGGCTTGGGAATCAGAGGATATGAGGTGTAATCCTGGCTCTGCCACTTGTCGCTTTGTGACCTTGGGCAAGCCAGTTAACTTCCCTGTGCCTCAGTTATCTCATCTGTAAAATGAGGATTAAGTCTTTGAGCCCCACATGGGATGACCTGATTACCTTGTATCTACCCCAGGGCTTAAAACAGTGCTTGGCACATAGTAAGCACTTAACAACTACCATTATTATTATAGCCAGATTTGCCATCTTGGAATGACATACTCTAAAGGTGGGGAGAACACCCATAAAATACAATGGTGTTGTGGGAACATGGGATGCTAAAATCAATCCCAAGGTGCGACAGGGGCTAGACACAGTGGTGACAGCTGCTCCAGGTGAAACTGGGGACTGCACTTCAGAACAGGTGTGTGTGTGTGGTGGAGGGGAGCGTATCAGTGATCTTGGGCTGCTGGAGCCAGTCTAACAGTGGAGCTGGAGTGGCCAGGTGATATTACTGCACTCAGGCACAGAGGCATCAGGTCACTGTAGAAGTGCTCCTCAGTGGCAGCAGCTCCGTGTGTGAGTCCTTGTGGTGTGCCCCAGGTGATGAGGGATAGGGGAATGAGGGAATTGGAGTTGGATCCACAATAGAAGTAGCTTGAAGCCCTTATCCACAACACAGAACTCATCATACCATAGGAATAATGAAACCGCTCAGAGCTCTTCTGCACCTGGGCGCTAATCCCAGACCATGGAGATGATGAGATAGCTCAGTGTCGCTACACCACCAAGTGTGGTGTGTCCACAACAAGCTGCCTTTTTAGTGACTGTTTATCATCCTGCAAACAACAACAAGGAAGAGACTTTGCAAAGCCACTGATGCTTTCTAACTGAGGCAGGTGATTGCTTGCCTGTGGGGGGGCGGAGGATGGAGGGAAGCTGGGCTTTCTCTCCCATTTCTACCAGATACAGGGCCTGGACCAATCAATGACTGCCATGTAGAGCCACAGCTGCCATGCCTAAGGCAGATAAAAAGTGGTTGCTTTGAGGCATTCAGGGGCATGCCTGGAGGTTGCATGGAGGTATGCTGAGATGTAGAGAGAAGCAAGCAGCAGGAGAGCAGCATTTGGAAGCAAAAAGAAAAAGCATTGGTGGTACAGGTTCCTTTGGCCACAGACTGGTATTAGACCCTTGGTTCAATGAGTGTGTGTGATTGGTACTGGACCTTTGGTGGGGTGGAGTGAGTACATGTGTTTGTGTTATTCCCTTGCACACTGGTAAAACTAAGTAAAAAACTTTCCACAGTAAGTAGGTTTGAACTCTACTATGTGTTACCAAGGTTTCCTTGGTCCAGGAAGGTCCTGGTTGGTACAAACTGGGGGCTTTTGACACCAAGCCCATCTCAGTCTGTGGGATGATGAAGCGGCATAAAACTCCTCTGCACCATGGAGCCCATCCTGAGTCACAGAGATGAAGCAGGGAAGAAGAGAAGGAGTGAATGAGACTGCTGCAGCAGCTTGAGGATTCCCTACAGCAACAAAGCCTTTTGTGGTGGCTCTGTGGCACTGGAGTTGGGGGCATGACAATGCCAGATGACAAACTGGGAACAGGGATTGGTGCTGGCCCATTGTGGAAGTAACCCAGGGCTCACCTATCTGCCACAGAGTTGTAATCCTAAGAAGGCAAGAGAAACAAGCCAGTATTTTAGATGGAAAAATCCAAACAATAAACGCATCCTCAAAGCCTTTCTATTGCCATAAGGAGTTGCTCATCCATAGGCTGAAAGCTCCTCAATCAATGATAAATCATTCACTGTGTGCAGAGCACTGTCCTCTGTGCCCCTTAAGCACTTTGATACTCATCCTTCCCCTGCCCCCACAGCACTTATGTTGATATCATTATACTCTGCCATTTCCTCTATCAATCATTTATTTCAATGTCTGTCTCCCCCTCTTGATTGTTGGATCCTTGTAGGTAGGAATCATGTCTACCAACTCTTTTGTAATGTAATTTCCCAAGCTCTTAGGACAATACTCTGCACACAGGAAGTGCCCCACACATATCTTTAAGTCATTTATACATTTTAAATCACAAATCTATTGTGTATCTGTTTATTGCACCTGATGTGATCAAACACCATATACAATCTGCCCCGCTGTAATCTGAAGCTGTAATGCAAGTTGGGATCAGATCTTGCCAGCAATGGAAAGTAGTCCCAGGATAATGACAGTAGTCAGTTCCCTCAATTTTCTTCTTGAATATCAAGGGGAGTATCTTTGAAATTTTCTCAAGTGTTTCCTCAGCGTTGGGGAAGAGATCCTGTGCAGGTACATTCGCAGAACATCCTTTCTCTGCTTGCGGATCTCAGCTGGCTTACCATAAGATCCAGGCACTTTAACAATCTTCATGGCTATAACTTTATATTTGAAGATACTACTGACAGTGCAGTATTTTATGTGTGTAGATGTTACTAGTAAGATTGATTCATTATTGACAATTCTTTCCATGCCACCTGTGTGCAAAAAACTATTCCTTGGTGCACTTCTATATTTGTGACCAATAGTGCCAAGCACCATTTTCACTTCTAATACAGGCACATGCACCACAACCAAAATTAAATTAGATTATATATAACTTAGCAAAACATGGTATTCCTGAATGTTAATACAAAGCTAGATTCAGCTGTGTGGTTGCAAACCAAATGACAGTGTGATTATTATCACTGTTCAAAATAGTTGTATTCTGCAGCTAGTATTATTCCAGATATGACAATCTAAGACCACCCATTCTAAAACTTTTATACAGAATTTCCTCCTATTTTTGTATGGTATTTAAGTGCTTAGTCTGTGCCAGGCATTGTACTAAGCTCTGGGGTAAAAACAAGTTAATCAGGTGTAAGAGTCCCTGGTACAGTCTCTCAAAAAGCTTACATTCTAGTTGGGGAGACAGTTAAATACATTTCAGGTAGGAAGCTACAATCAAATTTAAAGATATGAGCAAAAGGCTGGTAGGGGGAGGGGGTGGGGTGAATACCTAAAGGTTAAGGGAGTGAGTATTGAAGTGCATTACTGATATAGTAGGGAAGGAAATAAGATGGTAGATGACAGATTTAGTTAGAGAAAGCATCCTGAAGGATATGTGCTTTTAGTAGGGCTTTGAAGATGAAGAAAGAAAAAGGTCTAAAGAGGCAGAGGTATAAATGGATTAAAAAAGTGAAATCTGGATTCTGTAACAATTTTATAATAAGTACAAAATATTAATCTTAATTGATTATTTAATTTTGTGAACTTCCAACACTTGAATCAATAAATATTCACTAGTTTAATTCATATCCCCAATTAATATGATTCAATTTTATTTTCTCTAGGTATTTCGTAATAAAATATTATCACCGTAAAATGTATCAAAAGCTGACTCACAAACTGTTTAACTCAAGGACTATGGTCCCAAAGTTACTAAATCAGATTTTGTATTTATTTGAATCTTTGTATATATCTGAATTCTCCTCAGTTGAGGAAGACTTGAAATGAAAACTTGGAGATCCTAAAGCTCATTTTATATTAAACTTTAATATATTTATAATTTTCCTCTCTAAATATGTAGAGTATCAAGTAGTTTATTGACACTAGGTAATTTCTACAAATATTTTTATTTCCATAGCCTTTCTCAACAAACACCAATAGATCAGATACAATAAATGTGCACACACAACAAATATGTGCATAGGATCTAGTTTTCTGATTAATGTATGTTCTGTGGCTTCAATATTTGATTTTAAAGAATAGAATCCTAGCTCACAATTGGCGGAAAAAAACTTTGATGATTCAGGATATTTATACTGTTTTCCTTAAACTGTCAACAATATGAAATTTATAACAATGCATCTTGATTGTTCATCATAGTAGCTAGGGTTGAATTCAGTCAAGGAGAAAGAAATTCATATTCCTAGGAGATTTTTAAGGATTCCTTTAGCAGAGGACAATGAAATGCTATGCAGCATTAATTTAATATTTCAAGGTATATAACTACTAATTTCCAACAATATTGGTGACATCTTTCATTTTAAAGTTGATGTATGGTTCAATAAATAGAAATCTATTGATATTTTATCCAAAGGTTTTGTTTATTTCCTTATAGAAATGATGAACATTGAGTTCAGTTCAAATTATACTTTGCTCAAAAATATTATTTACCCATTAGAAATTTGTTTTTTGTTTCATTGTGAACATCTACAGTGGTAAAATAGAAAGGTCACTTCCTGATAGTTCAATTTTTTTTTCTCTGATAGATAAATTGGCATTCTTGGGCAATAAAATAGATGTGTGTAGAAAACTGCACAAAGCACTTGTGAGAATACAATAGTAGAGTAGGTATACATGATCCCTGACTAAGGGGCTTGAAAATTACCATTTCTCAATATTATTTAATAGTAAATATTAGTCTTACATACAGAGAAATCACAATTTGAAAATGTGCTTCTATATATGGCACAGCTTCTGTCCAGTGTTTTCTATAGACATGGATAATTTGATGCCTTTAAAAGGTAAAGCCATGCTGCTTCTCTAATTTGAGAGACACCCACCCCAACCCACAGCCCCACCACTACTGCTGTCTTCCATACCCTTGGATAACTCATTTGCTCCCATGCTCACCTCTATGCGGATGATTCCCAAATCTACACCTCCAACCCAGATCTCTCTCCCTCTCTGCAGTCTCACATTTCCTCCTGCCTTCAAGACATCTCTACTTGGATGTCCTCCTGTCACCTCAAGCTTAACATGTCCAAAACAGACCTCCTTATCGTCCCACTGAAACTCTGTCCTCCCCCTGACTTTCCTATCACTGTAAACAGCACTACTATTCTTCCTGTCTCACAAGACCATATCCTTGGTGTTATCCTTTACTCCTCTCTCTCATTCAATGCACATATTCCATCACTAAATACTGTCAGTTCCACCTTCAGAGTATCACTAAAATCTGCCTTTCCTTTCCATCCAAACTGCTACAACATTAATAAAAATCACTCGTCTTATCCTGCCTAGGTTACTACATCAGCCTCTTTGCAGACTTCCTGGCCTCTTGTCTTTCCCAACTCCAGTTCACTTTGCTGTCCAGATCATTTTTTCTACAGAAATGTTCAGGACATGTTTCCCCACTCCTCAAGAAACTCCAGTGGTTGCCCATCCACCTCCACATCAAAGAGCCCGGGCTTTGGAGTCAGAGGTCATGGGTTAAAATCCCTTCTCTGCCACTTGTAAGCTGTGTGACTGTGGGCAAGTCACTTAACTTCTCTGTGCCTCAGTGACCTCATCTGTAAAATGGGGATTAAGACTGTGAGCCCCACGTGGGACACTCTGATTACCCTGTATCTACCCCAGCGCTTAGAACTGTGCTCTGCACATAGTAAGTGCTTAACAAATACCAACATTATTATTAAATGTTGGGATCCCTTCTATTCTCCATCTACACCCACTCCTTTGGAGAACCCATTTACTTACATGGCTTCACCTATCATTTTAATGCAGAGGTTCCCAAATTTATCATTTTAGCTGTGACTGCTCTCCTTCTCTACTATCTTGCATTTCCTCCCACCTTGAAGACATCTCTACCTGGGTGTCCCACTGATGCTTCAAACTAAACATGACAAAGACAGAACTCCTCATCTTCCTACCCAAACCCCATACACTCTTTCTAATCATTGTAGACAATAATACTATCCTCTGTATCTCAGCAGCCCATAACCTTCCATTGTTCTCTACTCATCTCTCTCATACAACCCACATATTCAATCTGCCACCAAATTCTGTCAGTTCCACCTTCACAACTTGATTAAAACCTGTCCTTTCCACTACAACCAAACTTATACTATGCTGATTCAAGCATCTATCCTATCCTGCTTTGACTACTACATCACCTTTCTTGCCACCCTCCTTGCTTCCTCTCTCTTTCACTCCAGTCCTTACTTCATTCTGCTGCACAGGTCATTTTTCAAAAAAAAAAAGTCCACATCTGTCCACTCCTCCAGAATCTCCAAAGGTTGCCCTTCCACTTCCACATCAAACAGAAACTCTTCACCATCAGCTTTAAAGCACTCAATCAGCTTGCCCCCTCCTACCTTACCTCCCTGATCTCCTATTATAGTCCAACCTGCATACTTTACTACTCTAACATCAACTTGTTCACTGGACCCTAATCTCATCTAAGAGTGAGAAAGGGAGAGGACAAGGGAAATTGGGATCAGAGGTAGTAGATTTCAAAAGATGATTTGTGATTTCCACTTCAGAGATAACAGGGAAGGATGAGTGTGTCAATGAAGGAGTATAGAGGGGTTGAAATTGGAGAGGGGCAGAGAGACTTCAGGGAGTTCAATGTTTCAATGTTTACAGAGGAAATTGAATATTAAAAGGCATAAGTCAATACATGAGAAGTATTATTGGGCAGAGGAAAGAGTTATACCTGGTGAAGATAAGTTTACAATGGGTGATTGGCCTGATGTATGGATTTCTGCCAACAATGTTCTGTGGCACACAAGGGGATGAAGCATACTGTGAAGTTGATCCAGGACTGAGTTTTGCAGTTTGAAATTGGTGAATTGACATGGGTACAAGGGAGCTGAGATCAGGGGATATGGCTTTGAGAGTATGGATTTGTGTTTAAAAGAAGGTAAGGGGTTTACATGGGGCATGATGGCTCGGGAGAACTGGAGGAGGTGAAGAGATTATAGCTTTTAAGCATATATGCTTTATCGATGGCTAGGGACTGTGGTCTGTGGAGATAAATTGTGTGGGTAAGATGGTAGCAGGATGGAGTGGAGGCTTGGGCTAGTGTAACTCAGAGGGAGGATCTTTGTTAATATGAAGAAAATGGTTAAATACAACTTCAATATTCTTGCAATGAATAAGATTTTGTCTGTCGACTGACTAGTAATCAATAAGGGTAGAATGAAGAATTATTCTTTAGAGGCAAGACGTGTACTTAACAGAAATTCTTTAATGTTCCATTCATCTTTGTTTCATTGTGGCTTGTTAAAGATAAACAGTATAGGGTTATCATTATCTGGATAAGTTTCATTCTTAACCAGGCAGAGACTCATTTTATAGGCCCACCTACTGCAAAGCAGCTCATGAAGTATAATAATGTATGCTGTAGTCTTTCATTCATTCATTCATTCAATAGTATTTATTGAGTGCTTATTATGTTCAGAGCACTGTACTAAGTGCTTGGAATGTACAAATCGGCAACAGATAGGGACAGTCCCTGCCCATTGACAGGCTTACAGTCTAATTGGGTAAGGCAGACAGACAAAAACAATAGCAATGAACAGAATCAAGGGGATGTACATCTCATTAAAACAATAGCAATAAATAGAATCAAGGGGATGTACATCTCATTAACAAAATGAATAGGGTAATAAAATATATACAAATGAGTGGATGAGCATAGTGCTGAGGGGAGGGGAAGGGAGAGGGGGAAGAGCAGAGGGAAAGAGGGGGAAAAAGGGGCTTAGCTGAGGGGGGGTGACGGGGGACAAAGAGGGAGCAAAGGGAAAAGGGGAAGCTCAGTCTGGTAAGGCCTCTTGGAGGAGGTGAGCTCTCAGTAGGGCTTTGAAAAGGGAAAGAGAATTAATTTGGCGGAGGTGAGGAGGGAGGGCATTCCAGGATAGCAGGAGGAAGTGGCCCAGGGGTCAACAGTGGGATAGGTGAGAATGGGGGACGGTGAGGAGGTGGACGGCAGAGGAACGGAGCCTAAGGGGTGGGGAGTAGAAAGAGAGAAGGGAGGTGAGGTAGGAGGGGGCAAGGTGATGGAGAGCCTTGAAGCCTAGAGTGAGAAGTTTTTGTTTTGTGTGGAGGTTGATAGACAACCACTGGAGGTTTTTAAGAAGGGGAGTGACATGCCCAGAGCGTTTCTGCAGGAAGATGAACTGGGCAGCGGAATGAAGAATAGACTGGAGCAGGGAGAGACAGGAGGAAGGGAGATCAGAGAGAAGGCTGACACAGTAATCTAGCCGCGATATTATGAGAGCCTGTAACAGTAAGATAGCCGTTTGGGTGGAGAGGAAAGGACGGATCTTGGTGATATTATAAAGGTGAGACCAGCAGGTCTTGGTGACGGATTGGATGTGTGGGGTGAATGAGAGAGCCGAGTCAAAGATGACACCGAGGTCGCGGGCTTGAGAGACGGGAAGGATGGTTGTACCATCCACAGTAATAGGGAGGTCAGGAAGAGGACAGGGCATGGGAGGGAAGATGAGGAGCTCAGTTTTGGACATGTTGAATTTTAGGTGGCGGGCAGACATCCAGGTAGAGATGTCCTGGAGGCAGGAGGAGATACGAGCCTGAAGGGAGGGGTAGAGGACAGGGGCAGAGATGTAGATCTGTGTCATCTGCATAGAGATGATAGTTGAAGCTGTGACAGTGAATGAGTTTGCCAAGGGAGTGAGTGTATATGGAGAACAGAAGAGGGCCAAGAACTGACCCTGAGGAGCCCCAACAGTGAGGGGATGGGAGGGGGAGGAGGAGCCTGCGAAGGAGACCGAGAATGAACAGCCAGAAAGATAAGATATGAACCAGGAGAGGACAGAGTCCATGAAGCCAAGGTAAGATAAGGTGTGGAGAAGGAGACCACCTAGTCTTGCACCAAAGTCATTATTCCAAGTGACCAGAGAGTTAAAAACAGTAAAAAAAAAGGCAAAATAGAACAGCCAAGGACAAAGCTTATTTAGACAAATGAGTAGACTAAGATCCACAGCCAGGAAAATAAATGAGTAGTCAAAGGAAGAAATAAATGAGCAATAAAACAAAACCCTCACAGCAGAGCTATGTCAGTGGTAATGGGGGCCTGCTGTATTATCTGAGGAGACAACAGGAGAAGAATTTTATACAGTGTTACAGAAAGTTTATCTGGCCAAAGTCAGAAATGGTTTAGTTTGGAGTGTGTGTTTGTGAGTCTCAATGGCCTTTGAGTAAAACTTTGTGTGAAGCAGCAGAACTGCAATGGCTCTTGAAAGAAAACCTTGCTACAGTCAGTTGGCCTTTCATATTGATTGAGTACTACTCACTACAGGTTTGCCTGATGAGAGCAGGACATTCTGATCAATGAGAACCAGGCGACGGAGTGGAAGTAGTAACAGTTTAAGTCCTTACTATATGCTAAGCACCAGAATAAATACAAAATAGCTTAGGTTCTGTTTCCTGTTTCACAGTCTAAAGGAAGGTAAAAGCAGAAAGAATGATAAGTGGTGAAAAAAATCCAATAATAATTAGTAACATCAACATTTTAATATAAAAACAAAAAACAAGGTTGCTAAACACAGTTCTTGGAGAGAAATCTTCAGACTCTTCTCTCCTCCAAACACAATCTCTGGTTATCAACAACCACTGCCTCCCAAGTGTTTGGAACAGTTCTGAAGGTAGGTCCAACCCAGAGGTCAGGTATTTCCCAGGGGAGAAGGTGGAGAGAAAAACTAATTGAAAAGTAATTATTTAAAAGGCATTAAACGTATGGCCTCATAATTTTGGTGATACCTTAAAAAGAGTTTCCTAAGTCATTTATGACTTTATCACTTGCAAAAGTACTTTGAGTTCCACATCAGAGGAGCAAAAATCATTTTTCAAATGTAAAGCACTTTCAATATATGCTTTATCAAATTTGACTGATAAGATTGTTTGAGTGATTGATTAAGTAGCCTTTTCTTGTCCCAAAAAAAGAAATGCCCAGCCATCACTGTTCCCAAAGGTTTCCTGGATCCTCCACACTGAAAGGTGCTTGGAGAAGGTTCCATTTTTACATGTTCTTCTCCCTCATGGTTTGGCCCCAGGTTATGTAGCCATGAGGAAAAAGGATGCCGGAATGATAATAATAATATTAAAAATAATTATTGTATTTTTTATGCGCTTACTGTGTGCCACTGTGCATTTTTTAAGTGCTGGCGTAGATACAAGGTAATCAGGTGGACCCATGTGGGGCTCATAGTCTTAATCCTCATTTTACAAATGAGGTAACTGA
The DNA here is from genome assembly GCF_004115215.2 of Ornithorhynchus anatinus. NCBI lineage: Eukaryota > Metazoa > Chordata > Mammalia > Monotremata > Ornithorhynchidae > Ornithorhynchus > Ornithorhynchus anatinus. The sequence continues at coordinate 118,289,719 of NC_041729.1, forward strand.
GGCATAGAGAAGGTAAATGGTTTGCCCAAGGTCACATAGTAAACAAGTGGCGGAGCCGGGACTAGAACCCACATCCTCTGGTTCCACTAAGCCACACTGCTTCTCTGATGAAGTCTGTAGTGGCAGTTGCAGAACGTTCAGAAATCTTTGTATTGGAACTCTAGAAGAGGGCATAGGGAAACCAGAAGAGTCCCAGAACTGTGTTGATGCAGGGATGGGATAAGAACAGCATGTTTTGGGGTTCAGAAAGCTGAGGATGGAGGGGATGACCACTTGGAGGTGAAAGGGAGGTAGAGGTCTACACTCTCTCCTCCTCCTCGCCCTTTCAGAAATGTGGCTCACTGCTGAAAACACGGTCTCCGCCGCTGCTCTCTCCAAGGGAGGCCTCTCCTTCTCCCACTCCCCCAGACTCACTGGTAAGGGAGGAGGCGTCAGCTTCCTCCTCTCACCCCGTTGCCGCTTCCACACTATCCCTCCTCCCCCCTCCCTTTCCTTCCCCTCCTTCGAAGCCCATATCATTCGCCTCTACCACCCCCTCCAGATACTTGTCGCTGTCATCTACCGCCCCCCCGGTCCCACCTCCGACTTCTTCAACCACCTTGACCCCTTTCTCACCTTCCTTCTCTCCTTCTCTCTGCCCACTCTGATCCTCGGAGACTTCAACATCCATATGGATGTACCCAGTGACTCCTCTGCCGCCCACCTGCTATCCCTCCTCGACTCTGCCGACCTCCTGCTCCACCATACCGCGCACTCACCGACTCGGTCACACCCTCGATCTCGTCATCTCCTACCGCTGCACTATCTCCTCCCTCACCAACTCTGAAATCCCTCTCTCTGACCATAACCTTCTCACCTGCCTCATCTCTCACACTCCCTCCCCCTGCAAATCTTTGCTGCTGGCGAAAGTCCAAGCACCAAGCCGACCTCACACACTTCAAATTTATCCTTTCCTGCCTAAACTCTGCCCTCTCCTCCGCCAGGCAAACCTTCTTATCCTCCCTCATCAACACCCATGCCCGTCACCCCCGCCAATTGTTCCGGACCTTTAACTCTCTCCTTAGGCCCCCTGTTCCTCCCCCTCCCCCATCTCTCACCCCCAGTGATCTGGCCCTACTTCATCACAAAAATCAACACAATCAGGTCTGAGCTCCCCAAAGTCACCCATCCCCCTCTCCGTCCTCCCCACCAACCCTCTCCCCTACTTTTCCATCCTTCCCTCCAGTATCCTCAGAGGAGATCTCCCTCCTCGCAAGTGCCACCCCCTCCACCTGCGCCTCGGACCCCATTCCCGCTCACCTTTTAAAAAAACATCGCCCCTGCCCTCCTTCCTTCCTTAACTTCTATTTTTAACCACTCAATTTCCAATGGCTCCTTCCCCTCTGCCTTCAAACATGCCCATGTCTCCCCCATCCTAAAAAAACCCTCTCTCGACCCCACTTCCCTTTCCAGTTATCGCCCTATCTCCCTACCACCCTTCCTTTCCAAAATCCTTGAACGAGTCATCTACAATTGCTGCTTAGAATTCCTTAACTCCCATTCTCTCCTGGACCCCCTCCTATCTGGCTTCCATCCCCTCCACTCTACCAAGACTGCTCTCTCTAAGGTCACCCATGACCTCCTTCTTGCCAAATCCAATGGCTCCTACTCCATTCTAATCCTCCTTGACCTCTCTGCTGCCTTTGACACTGTCGACCATCCCCTCCTCCTCCACACCTTATCTCACCTTGGCTTCATGGACTCCGTCCTCTCCTGGTTCTCCTCTTATCTCTCTGGCCGGTCATTCTCGGTCTCCTTCGCAGGCGCCTCCTCCCCTCCCATTCTTTAACTGTTGGAGTTCCTCAGGGGTCAGTTCTTGGCCCTCTTCTGTTCTCCATTTACACTCACTCCCTTGGTGAACTCATTCGCTCCCATGGCTTCGACTACCATCTCTACGCAGATGACACACAGATCTACATCTCTGCCCCGTCCTCTCCCCCTTCCTTCAGGCTCGCATCTCCTTCTGCCTCCAGGATGTCTCCACCTGGATATCGGCCCGCCATCTAAAACTCAACAGGAGCAAGATTGAGCTCCTCATGTTCCCTCCCAAACCCAGTCCTCTCCCAGACTTTCCTATCACCGTGGATGGCACGACCATCCTTCCTGTCTCCCAGGCCCACAATCTCGGTGTCATCTTTGACTCGTCTCTCTCCTTCACCCCAGACATCCTATCCGTTACCAAGACCTGCCGGTTTCACCTTTACAATGTCGCCAAGATCCGCCCTTTCCTCTCCACCCAAATGGTTACCTTACTGCTACAGGCTCTTGTTATATCCTGGCTAGACTACTGTGTCAACCTTCTCTCTGATCTCCCTTCCTCTTCTCTCGCCCCACTCCAGTCTATTCTTCATTCCTCTGCCCGGCTCATCTTCCTGCAGAAACGATCTGGGCATTTCACTCCCCTTCTTAAACACCTCCAGTGGTTGCCTATCAACCTCTGCTCCAAACAAAATCTCCTCACTCTAGGCTTCAAGGCTCTACATCACCTTGCCCCTTCCTACCTCTCCTCCCTTCTCTCTTTCTACTGCCCACCCCGCACGCTCCGCTCCTCTGCCGCCCACCTCCTCACCGTCCCTCGGTCTCGCCTATCCCGCCGTCGACCCCTGGGCCACGTCCTCCCGCGGTCCTGGAATGCCCTCCCTCCTCACCTCCACCAGGCTAATTTTCTTCCCCTCTTCAAAACCCTACTTAAAACTCACCTCCTCCAAGAGGCCTTCCCAGACTGAGCTCCCCTTCTCCCTCTACTCCCTCTACCTCCCCCCCTTCACCTCTCCGCAGCTTAACCCTCTTTTCCCCCCATCTCCCTCTGCTTCTCCCCCTCTCCCGTCCCACCCCCTCAGCACTGCACTTGTCTGCTCAACTGTATATATTTACATTACCCTATTTATTTTGTTAATGAAATGTACATCGCCTTGATTCTATTTGGTTGCCATCGTTTTTACAAGATGTTCTTCCCCTTGACTCTATTTATTGCCATTGTTCTTGTCTGTCTGTCTCCCCCGATTAGACTGTAAGCCCGTCAAATGGCAGGGACTGTCTCTATCTGTTGCCGACTTGTTCATTACAAGCACTTAGTACAGTGCTCTGCACATAGTAAGCGCTCAATAAATACTATTGAATGAATGAATGAACTCTACACTGCACAGTTACTGCTTCCTTTCTTTACTTTAAACTATAGCAACAGCAGCAGCTGGAACCATGGCTGTGTGGTGTGGGAACATGAAGGACTGAGATGGGAACATGAAGGACTGAGATGGGGTAATGAAGGACTGAGATTAAGATGCAGAAAGCCATGGACCACCTAGGAGGGGAACGTGGGACAGTACATGGCATACAGCATTACTCAGTTTGGAATATTTGAATGAATTACTTACAGTCAAAGCTAGATTAACACAGAAGGTTTAGGGACCTCTGACTGAAGTGGCAGGCCCAGCCACCACAGATCCATGTAACACAAGTCATCACTGATTTTAATCTCATGTCCTCTGACACTGCATAGCCACCACTTAGAACAGTCTAAGGTGGAACAGTCCACTCCACGACTGGGAGTGTGCAACAGCCTTCTTCTCTTTCTCATGCAATTCTCTGCTCTGTGAAAGAGACTCCAGTGAGAAATAAGTGGGACTCAGACATCATGTAGGGTTCTGTGACTGGAGTTCAGCTCAGGTCTCCTGGATTGTTCTTGGCCAGTCAGTCTGGCGCTGTCCTGGAATTCAGCCCAGTCTCTTGTGTCACTATTGCCCCATCATAGATCCTTCCACCAAGCATGGTCTCAGGACTGAGCAGCATATTCAGCCCTCTCTAGGCAGCCTGAAATGTGCCTGAGCACTGGCTTCTAAAAGGGGACACTGCCTCTTTAACTGGCTCAGTCATGGCTGGGGGCTGGAAACGTGTGCTGTGACAATCTTTGATGTGATGACCAAAGGCCATAGAACATAACAGTTGGCTGTGGGATCCCATCTTCATTCCCTCCCCATCCCAGATCCCAGAGGGAGAGGATGAAGGTCCTGGAGATAGAGAAGAGAATCCACTCTCTTGGTTGGAAGGAGAGTGGGGATAGGCATGATGACTTGACTTCCCTCCAGCAGACATTAAATACAGCTTTGTCTGGTCATCTCACTCTCTTGCTTGTGCAATCTCACTTCTTCTCATGTGCTCTTTCTCATACCCCAATTTTTAGCCGAGGAAGGATAAGGGGTGCAATCGAGACAATGAGCTATATCCAGACATAGCTGGGTTTGGATTCCTCCTGGTGAAAATCAAATTTGCTGAGGGCTACTTGTGACCAATCCTTCCCTTTTCCTTCAATAAAACAGGATCCTATTGGCTTCTACTTCACTCCTGGTTCCATAACCAGATGGCAGCAGAGACAAAAGGCTGCCAGTCCCAGCTGTTGTTTTTTGAATCTGGACTCTGAGGCAGATGGTGCTAGATTCTGTTTGCTCCATGGGTTGGTGGTTCGAGTTAGACTGGTGAGTTCGGGTGCTCTCCTCTCTACCTGGATGAGAAGGAAGGTTGATCTGAAAAGTGAGGGTAGAGGCGGATTAGATCTGGCTGCTGCGGGGGAAGACTTCCTATTCCCTACACCTGTTCTTGGACTCTAAGACCTGAGTAACCTCCTGCAGGTTCTTGGGGCAGAGCCCAGCAGTGATGAAAGGGGACCAAGAATGGTTGTAGGGAATGATGAATGAGAGGCTTACAGTGTGGCTTTGAAGTGAAGAAGGAGGAGTGGCATAGCCCAATGATAATATAATAATGACTATGGTATTTAAGTGCTTACTGTTTGCCAAGCACTCTGCTAAGCACTGGGTGAGACATGAGATAATCAAATTGGACACAGTCCCAGTCCCACATGGGGCTCAAAGGGGGGACAGGCATTTAATCCCCATTTTACAAATGAAGGAATTGAGGCCCAGAGTAATTAAGTGACTTGTTCAAAGTCACCCAGCAAGCAAGTGGTAGAGCTGGGATTTACACCCAAGTCCTCTGCTTCCCAGGCCCATATGCTTTCCACTAGGCCACAGTGCGTCTCTCTGATGTCCTTACATTGCACTATATAATGTCATGATGCAATAATGTCCTTTGACTTGTGGGATGGCTCCTTTTAAATCCAGTAGCCCCAAGTACAGACAGGTCATTAAGCTTGTCTTGCTTTTGGTGGTAGATAAGGCAATGAAAGAGATTGCCTGAGGGCTAATCCTGGGGCTACTTCAGAGCACTGCTGAAGGCATAATGGGAACTTTCAAGTCCAGTAAGAAGGAGAAGCATAATTGAGGAATAAATCTATGATTAGTGATTCAAGTTAAGGAATAATAATTAAAAAAAGGTAACATAGATGAATGATGAAGCAGAATTAAAACCCAGATCCTTCTGACTCTGGGCCCATGCTCTTCTACTGTGAACTTTGCCCTTTTGAAAACATTATGCAATCTTGGCTTCACAAGCATTTTCTTCTCCTCATCTCCTCCTATCTCTGTGATTTCTCTTTTTCAGACTCTTTTGCCGGATCCTCCTCTACCTCTTGCCCTCTAACTATGGAAGTGCCTTAGGGTTCAGTTTTGGGTCCACTTTTATTCTCCATCTACATCCATTTGGATGTCCCGTTGATACCTTAAACTTAACACGTCCAAAACAGAACTCCTCATCTTCCCCCAAACCCTGTACTCCCATTGACTTTGCTATACTGTAGACAGCACCACCTTTCTCCAAGTCACATGCTCATAACATTAATATTATCTTTCATCTCTCTCATTCAACCCAAACATTCAATCTGTCAGAAAATCCTGTTGGTTCTTTTATAATATCGCTAATATATGCCTTTCCCTTTAATTCCAAACTGCTGAGCCAAGCATTTATTTCCCACCTTGACTGTGGCATCAACTTTCTTGCTGATCTGCTGTCTCCTGTCTCTCCCCTCTCTTGTCTTTACTTCACTCTGCTTTCCAGATCATTTTTCTGAAAAACGATTCAGTCCATATATCTCCATTCCTCAAAAATCTCCAGTGGTTGCCCATGCACCTCCACATCACCTCCTCCTCTAAACTGAGCTCATTGTTGGGCAGGGCTTGTCTCTATTGCTGTACTGTACTTTCTCAAGCACTCAGGACAGTGTTTGCACACACTCAGTGCTCAGTAAATATGAAAGAATGAATAAATCAAACAGAAACCCCTTACCATCAGTTTTAAGGCAATCTGCTCTCTCTTCCTACCTTACCTTGCTGAAGATGCAGCGTGGCTTAGTGGAAAGAGCATGGGCTTGGGAGCCAGAGGATGTGGGTTCTAATGCCGGCTCTGCCATTTGTCTGCTGTGTGACCTTGGGCAAGCCACTTAACTTCTTCGTGCCTCACTTACCTCATCTGTAAAATGGGGATTAAGACTGTGAGCCCCATGTCAGACAACCTGATTACCTTGTATCTACCCCAGTGCTTAGAACTCTGCTTGATACATAGTAAGTGCTTAACAAATACCATAATTATTAATATTTAATCAATATATCAACACAATTAATATATTATAATCACTAATTATATTATCAATACAATTATTATGTTATAGACAATATATTATATTGATATTATAATTAATAATATAAATTATTAATTATTTAATGCATCCTTTAATGCCAACCTACTTTCAATCCTCAATCCTGACTCAATGGCCACTGACACCCTTTATCCACATCCTTCTTTGACCTGAAACTCCAGCCCCCTTCATACCCAAAAGCCCACCACTTTCCCCACCTTCAAAATCCTCCTAAAGTCACATTTCCTTTAAGAGGCCATCAACAACTAAGCTCTCATTTCCCCTATGTTTCCTCTCCTCTGTGTCACTGTGCACTTGGCTGTGTACCCCTTAAGTACTTTGATATTCAGCCTCACAGCACTTATGTACATATCCTTTCACTCTATTTCCTCATCTGTAGTTTATTTTAATGTCTGTTTCCTCTGTTTAATGTAAACTCCTTGTGAGCAGGGATTGCATCTACCAACTTCATTGTACTGTACTCCACAAGCACCTCTCAGGGGCTCACCTGGAGAGTTTCCAGTACTCTTCTAGTCTTGCCTATGGGAGAAAGAGGCAAGCAGAGGCATATCCATTCCATTCCTAGTTTGGGCAGTGGCTAGCAAGTCGAAGGCAATCTGCTATAGGTCAAAACTCATCTCTGCTGGGCAGCAGGGCATGGGAGAGAGTTGAGGACAGAGACTCAGGTTTACAGTGCAGTGCAGAAGGAGGATTGGTAGACTGCTTTCATATTTTTACCAAGAAAACTCTATGGATACACTACCAGAGTGATTACAGTTGGTGTTGGAGTGTTCTGGGCAAGATGTGTCTCTCCCAGACACATATAGATTTCTGTATTTCACATATTTATATAGACACCAGATTTCTATATGTTACCTGATTATCAATATTTTCAAAAACACTATTAAATATTATTAAGATTTCAGAAAATGGTGCTTTCCTGTGGTCAGGGCAGAGGAGAACTCTAGGTTTGGGGAGATGAGTGAATCTGATGAGCCACAGGAGAGAGAACTTTTTCTGTGAACTTCCTTTGCCAGCCTTGGTAGGGAGGCTATAGACTAGTCCCCAAGCTTCAGAAGAGAGGTAGTGGCAGCAATAGGGTTACAGGGACTTGGGGTATACTAAACAGATGTGCCTAACCTGCTATTTTAGGAAGGGATGAACTGAATGGCTTTTGAAACCATCAGAGGCTAACTGCAGTCAGTCCAGGTCCTAAAGTAACTCTGGAGGCTATTTCAGCTAGGTCTAAGGAATATAACTCCCGGTTATATTCATTCATTCAGATTCATTCAGTTGTATTTATTGAGTGCTTACTGTGTGCAGAGCAGTGTACTAAGTGCTTGGAAAGTACAATACACCATTAAAGAGAGACAATCCATGCCCACAACAGGCTTACAGTCTAGTCACAGGAAGATGGAGTATATGAGAGTAAGGAATGTGATTGGTATATAGGAGGTAATTTTGGTTAAAGCTGGAGGCTACAGAAGAACAGTTTCTAAAGTTGAATTTAAAACTACTGTTTGAAAACATGATAGTATTCATCTGAAAAGGAAAGAATCTGACTCACATCTTATGTTTGTCACGTTATTATTTTTCCCAGGAACACATTTTGCATTTGACAAGTGTTTTCCCTTTACTCTCAAATTCTTCTCATCCTCAAGTTGTCACTGACAAGAGGTTTGTGCATGTGCAGAAGAATCAGATGCCTAGAAAATGCTATTTCTGTATATTAGGATTCATTTGTTCTCTTCAAAGCTCCTGGCAGTGAAGATAATTCTGGAGACTGAATGAGATAGAGAAAAGACTGGCTGAAGGAAATTTTTAGAGGAGTAGAAAAGCTTGGAGGCACACGGCTGCTGTAAGTGGACCCATGAAGATTTCTGTCCGAATTAGGGTATACATTTAACATTGGAGTCTCCTTTAGCAAGGGAAGGTGAAGTACTGATGGCCGCGTCAGCATCACGACCTCTGTACAATGGTGGGATGGTATTGATGCCTGTGTACTTATTTTGTTTTGCTCTCCATCTTCCCCCCTTTAGACTGTGAGCCCAATGTTGGGCAGGGATTGTCTCTGTCTGTTGCTGAATTGTACATTCCAAGTGCTTAGTACAGTGCTTGGCACACAGTAAGCACTCAATAAATACAGTTGAATGAATGAATGAATACAACCAAACACTGAATGCACCAGTCAAAGAAAAGCACACCAAAACCTGAGGTTCCATGGGGGTAGTTAATCCCTTGCACTCTTTTTAGGGAAGGCAACTAGAAATGTTATTTGGGAAATTGTCTGAGGATCCTGAAACTAGAAAGTTTTATGGATTCTTCCCCTTGTAAATTCTTCCTTCTTCGATTTTAAGCTCTTTGGCAGAGACCATCCTTTTTCCTTCTGCTGAACTCTCCCAAGTCCTTAGTACAGTTTTCTCATTCAATAGATGTTCAATAATTCATCTGATTATTACGAAGGCTCAGAGGAAGGAGAGAGGAGATATAGGCCATATAGAACAAAGACCAGGGGTAAGCTCTGGACTGCAAAGTGCTCCTTCCAAACAAAATGGCAGAGTAGTTTTTCCCTCTTCTTCCCTATATTTCCCTTATTAATCTTCCACAGGATCCTGTGGATGATGGAAGGCTGGCTGTAATTCAGCACCAGGCTCAGCCCCAAGTGGGATAGCTTCTATGTCTGATGTGATTATCTTTTGTCTTGTCCTATGCTGCCGAGTTATCGCTGACACAAAGCGACACCATGGACACATCTCTCCCAGAACACCCCGCCTCCATATGCAGTCATTCTGGTAGTTTATCCATAGAGTTTTCTTGGTAAAAATATAGAAGTGGTTTACCATTGCCTCCTTCGGCACAGTAAACTTGCATCTCCACCCTCGACTGCCCCATACCGCTGCTGCCCAGCACAGGGGCATTTTGACATGTAGTAGATTGCCTTCCATTCACTAGCCACTGACCAAGCTAGGAATGGAATGGATATGCCTCTGCTTGACTGTCCCTCCTATAGTTGAGACTAGTAGAGTATTGTAAACACTCCAGGAAATTTAGCCCAAAATAAGTGCCTAATAAATACCATTGTTATTAATCTGAAAAAAGTTTATTTGGTAATAATTTTGGTTTCTCTGGAATGTGTCAATTGAATTCAGTTGTATCTAGTTTCTCTGGCCAGATCATTATACATAGAAGTGGTTGGAAAGAGAGAGGGTTTGGTTGTTATAGTTCAAAAGGAGGAGTTCTAGAGGAAGTTACTCAGTTTGGAGCTATTCAGTTAGAACAGTATCAGAACTAATAGTCTCCTTTCAATTCTTAGGTGTTTGAAATCTTTAATAGGAAAACCTCATCTATCATGAAGAACTCGGAGAGCAGCTGCAAACAATTTGCCTTTATTGATTTAACTGCTAACTCAGACTGACTGCTTCAATCTGGTTTGAGAGAGAGTGCCTTGCCGTACCACGCCTACTCTTAGAGTGCTTCCTATCTATTGAGCTGGAAGTCATTTACTACATCTCCCTTGTCAATCAAAACTCTAGTGACTAATAGCTTATTCACTACCATCATCCCATCACACATCTTCCAGCTTTTATCAGGTTGCTTGAGCATTCAACCTTCCAGAAACTCTGCTTCACATTTCAATGTGAGATCTCTCAAAGCTATTTCTATTAAACCCTTCTATGTTTCTTTAAAACATTTAATAATGCATCTTTGAAGTTATAGTCTGTAGTGATATTCCTAGAATATTTTCAATTTCAAACTCAGCCTCTTTGGTAAATGTTATTGGCTTGGAAACTATCTCAATCTAGTTGACCAGGATATTTCTGATGCAAAACTCCATTAGTAACTGAAAATTTTCATATCTCATTGTTTTCCCTATGCATTCTTAAATCTCCCCTCAAATTAACCTGGATTATAACTAAATTGAGATTAATTTTTCACATACATTTTTGAAGTTTCTAAGCACTTATATTTTCTGAAATGCTCTGTCTCCTTGCCTTGCAAATTTGATGATTTCTTAGCTCTTTTTAAAAAAAATTTGACCATTACTTTGCATTAATAATTGCAATTTCTGTATTTGTTTCCATAACAGGCATAGTAATAGGCTTCCTGTTAATAAGAGGCTCCCTCTCAAAATTTTGTTACATTTTTTATCAAGACAATTATAATGAGGGGAATTCTTGATATTTAAATCTTGATAAGTTCTATTATTTTGAATAGAGAGTTGTTAATGCATTGGTGAGTGGTGTTAGAAATTTGACTTATCAGTAAACTGCATTAATTAATCATGTTTACTTCACCATTTAGAATCAGGAACATTAGACTTTGGATAATAATAATGGCATTTGTTAAATGCTTACATTGTGCCAAGCACTGTTCTAACTTGTGGAGTATATACAAGATTATCATGTTGTCCCACGTGGGGCTCACAGTCTTAGTCTCCATTTTATGGATGAGGTAACTGAGGCACAAAGAAGTTAAGGAACTTGCCCGAAGTCACACAGCTGACAAATATCAGTCAGGATTCGTACCAACAACCTCTGACTCCCAAGCCTGTGCTAATAGGCATGTATTATTTTTGACCAGAAGTCCAGCCATACTTTTTAACAGAATTTCAAAATAGATTATCTTCTTGTGAATACTTCAAAAGTGGAATGATTACACTATTGTTGAAATACTTGACCTAAAAGTTTGAAAGAACCTTATCATTGTAATGCCGCATTGCTGCAGTGAAACACTGGGACTGTGATTAAAGATGCTTTTATTTTTGTCCTTTTAAATAGAGCAAGGTTGTTTTTTAAGCTGAAGTCTTTGGTAAATTTCCCTTTTAGAATTAATAGTTTCATCTGACATTGTACATTTTTTTAGCTCCCAGAGTATTGTCATATTTTGAATTCTTAATTTTTTATAGTCAAGTTTTATTTATTCTGAAGTAATCGTTTCCTCCAGGAATTTAATTAAATCCCTTTAAATATACATTTTTTGCCAAATTCAAAACAAGTTTTTCAATCTAAGAAACTATATATTTTCTTTGGTTATGCTCTCTGAGTAATAACCCAGTTTATTATGGTATAAACATATCTATATATTGTGCCTCAATTTTTATACAGCATTTGTAATATTAGGCAAGAAGACATTTATAAATCAGTCAACCAAGAATATTTATTGTGCACCTACTATGTGCAAAACACTGTGCTAAATGATAATAATAATAATAACATTTGTTAAGTGCTTACTGTGTGCCAAATACTGTTCTAATTGCTGTGGGGGAGGGGAGCGGGACAGGGTAATCAGGTTATCTCACATAGGGTTCCCAGTCTTAATCCCCATTTTATAGATGAGGGAACTGAGGCACAGAGAAGTTAAGTGACTTGCCCAAGGTAACACAGCTAGTAAGTGGCAGAGGCAGAATTAGAACCCATGATCTCTGACTTCCAAGCCCAGGCTTGTTCCACTGAACCACACTGCTTCTCTTTATCTTTGGGAAATTACCATAGGAAAAGAAGACATGGCCCCTTCTTTAAAGATTTTCCATCTAGAGGAGGAATAGGCAGATACAAATTATTTATGATTTGTGGCAGGATGGGCAGGGATTATCTCTATCTGTTGCTGAATTGTACATTCCAAGTGCTTAGTACAGTGTTCTGCACATAGTAAGCGCTCAATAAATACTATTGAATGAATGAATGAAAAAATCAAAACAAAAGTGATAGAGTAAGGAAAAATAAGTTAGGAGAATGTCTCAATTTTTTTTCAGTCACATTTAAACTTACAACACATCAATATTGACTTGTCTCAATTCACAATGCGGCTCTTTAACTCCAAGCCTTATTAAAAGCACATCTCCTCCAAGTAGGCTTTCCCTGACTTAACCTACATCGCATCTTCTTCCTTATGCATTGTCCTGGTACTTGACTTTGTACATATTATTCACTCCACCCACAGCCCCACAGCACTTATGCATGTAGCTGTAATTTATTTATTTAAATAAATGTCTGTTACCCTTCTTAGACTGTAACCTTCTTGTGGGCAGGGGACATATCTACCAACTGTTATATTGTACTCTCCCTAGCACTTAGTAAAGTGCTCTGCACACAGTAAGCACTCAATAAATATCACTGATTGCCTCCTTTATGGCACTAGGTTCATGGCTAGGGACAATGGGAAATAATTTTAAAAGCCATGATGCATTGAAGGAAGAAAGGGGAAAGAAGTTTAAAGAGGTGGAAGAAATTAAATGAAGCAGGAAGTCTATCAACTCTGTTATTTTGTAATCTAAATGCTCAGTACAGTGCTCTGCACACTATAAGGAGTCAATAAATACTGTTGATTGATTGAAAGGATTGGCTGAAGGAGATCTACTTGGGTCACCAAGAAGTTTCCGCACATTTATTTTACATCCAATAGAGTAAGAATTGGTCACCTTATTGAGGAACATCTCTGACTCAATAAAAATATGTTAATATTATAGCTATAATTGTTCACCTATTATATTAGTCATATTGAGGACCCACTTCTGGGAAATTTGGGAAAAAATATGATTTTTCTTGGTTAACCATTCTTGCATTCTAATATTGTTTCAAAGAGATAGCTGAGAAGCAGTGTGGTCTAATGGATAGAGCACAGGCCTGGGTATCAGAAGGATCTGAGTTCTAATGCTGTATCCTCCACTTTACTGTTGTCACCTTGGGCAGGTAACTTCACTTCTCTGTTCCTCAGTTACCACATCTGTAAAGTGAGAATTAAGACTGTGAGACCCATGGGGGAAATGGAATGTATACAACCTGATAAGCTTGTATCTACCCCAGTATTTAGTACAGTATCTTTCACATAGTAAGTGCTGAACAACTACCATTTTTAAAAAAAGAGAGAAAATTGGCTTCAATTTAGAACATTTCAATTTAAGATAGTCTTCAGGAACTAATCATTTTATGAATACAAGGGCTATATCTATCTATATATAGTGCTAAAGTGGTTGTTGGGATGACTTGTACTGGGTGATAGGCTTTAATGGAGAAAGACTTCCTAGCAGGAGTGAAATTTCAGGACGACTTTAAAACAATCCAGATACTATTCATGATCATCTACTGCACTCCACCAGGCCACCCTTCGAATGTTTTGAACCATTTTGACCACTTCATGACATTCCTTCTCTCTTTTTCCATCCCTAGATAGATCTTTGGGGACTTCAGTATCCACACAGATGTTCCTGATGACCTTCCATTTGCCTCATTTCTACTCCATCTACCTTGATCTCATCATCTCTAGTCACTGCACAATCACTACCCTCACCAACTCTGAAATCCCTCTGTCTATCCACAACCTTCTTTTCATTCATTCATTCATTCATTCAATAGTATTTATTGAGCGCTTACTATGTGCAGAGCACTGTACTAAGCGCTTGGGATGAACAAGTCGGCAACAGATAGAGACAGTCCCTGCCGTTTGACGGGCTTACAGTCTAATCGGGGGAGGCGGACAGACAAGAACAATGGCACTAAACAGCGTCAAGGGGAAGAACATCTCATAAAAACAATGGCAACTAAATAGAATCAAGGCGATGTACAATTCATTAACAAAATAAATAGGGTAACGAAAATATATCACTGACAGCCATCTTCAACTGTTTACTCTCCAATGGCTTCTTCCCCACTACCTTTAAGGATGCTCTGGTCTTCCTTTTTATTTTAAAAAAAGCCTCCCTTGACCCCACGACTCCCTCTAGCTATTGCCCACTCTCCCTCCTAACATTCCTCTCCAAAATCATTGCGTGATTTATCTATACTCTCAGTCTCAAGTACTTCTCCTCCAATTCTCTCCTTGATCCCCTCCAATCTGATTTCCATACCCTTCACTCTACAGAAACTGCCATCTCAAAGGTCACAAATGATCTTCTTCTTGCCAAATCCAATGATGGCCTCTAGTCCATCTTAATCCTTCTCATCATCTGAGCTACTTTTGACACTGTTGAACACCCCTTTGTCTCAGAATCATTATCCAACCTTGGCTTCACTGACACTGTCCTCTTTTGTCTTTCCTCTTATCTCTCTGGGTGCTCATTCTTGGTCTCTTTCACAGGCGCTTCCTCTGCCTCCTATCCCCTACTTGTGGACATTCCTCAAGGTTCATATCTGGGTCCCCTTCTATTCTCCATCTACACTCCTCCCTTGGAGCACTCATTTTCTCACATGACTTCAACTACAACTTCTATGTGGATGATTTCCAAACCTACATCTACCACCTGATCTCTCTTCCTCACTGCATTCTCCCATTTCCTCCTGCTTTCAAGACATCTCCACTTGTATGTCCTGCAATTACCTCAAACTTAACATATCAAAAACAGAACTTATCTTCCCACCCAAACCCTGTCTTCCCACTAACTTTCCCATCACAGTATCATCAACCTTGCTGCCTCACAAGCCCGTAACTTTGGTGTTATACTTTACTCCTTTCTCTAATTCAACCCACATATTCAATCTATCACTAAATCCTGTTAGTTCAACCTTCACAGCATCACTAAAATCCCAACTGCTACCACAGTAATCCAAGCAGTTTTCCCTATCCTGCCTTCATTACTATAACAGCCTCCTTGCTGACTTCCCTGCTTCCTGTCTTTCCCCACTTCAGTCCATACTTCATTCTGCTGTTCAGATCATTCTTCTGCAAAAATGTACAGACCATGTTTCCTGAATCCTCAAGAACCTCCAGTGGTGGCCATTTACCTCCACATTAAACAGAAACTCCTCACCATCAACTTTAAAGCACTCAATCCCCATGGGCCCTCCTACCTCACCTCACTACTCTCCTACTAGAACCCAGCCTACCCACTTACTCCTCTAATGCACTACCAACCTCTAGCCAAATAGTCAATCAGTCAATCATATTTATTGAGCACTTACTGTGTGCAGAGCACTTTACTTGGGAGAGTACAATATAACAATAGGCATATTCCCTGCCCACCACAACTTTACAGTCTAGAGGGGCAGAGCAACATTAATATAAATACATTACAGATATGTATGTAAGTGCTGTGGGACTTGGAAGTGGGTTGAATAAAGGGACCAAGTTAGAGTGATGCGAAAGGGAGTGGGAGATAAGGAAAGAGGGTTTATAGGGCTTACTGAGGGAAGATCTCTTGGAGGGGATGTACCTTCAATAAGGATTTGAATGCATGGGAGAGTATTTGTCTGTCAGATATGAGGAGGGAGGGCATTCCAGGCTAGTAACAGGATGTGGGCAAAAGATTGGCAGTGAGATAGATGAGATTGAGGTCCAGTGAGATGATTGGCATTAGAGGAGTGAAGTGTGTGAGCTGCATTAGAGAAGCAGCATGGCTCAGTGGCAAGAGCCCGGGCTTGGGAGTCAGAGGTCATGGGTTCAAATTCCTGCTCTGCTGCTTGTCAGCTGTGTGACTGTGAGCAAGTCACTTCACTTCTCTGTGCCTCAGTTCCCTCATCTGTAAAATGGGGATGAAGACTGTGAGCCTCACGTGGGACAACCTGATTCCCCTGTATCTCCCCCAGTGCTTAGAACAGTGCTCTGCACATAGTAAGCGCTTAACATAATACCAACATTATTATTATTATTGTAGTAGGAGTGTATCAAGGTGAGGTAGGAGGGGGCAAGGTGATTGAATGCTTTAAATCCAATGGTGAGGAGTTTCTGATTGTTGCAGAGATAGATGGGCAATCACTGGAGGTTCTTGAAGAGAGGTGAAATGTGGTCTGAATATTTTTGCAGAAAAATGATCTGGGCAGCAGAGTGAAGTGTAGACTGGAGTCAGGGGAGACAGGAGGCTGGGTGTTCAGCAAGGAGGTTGATACAGTATTTAGTGTGGGATAATATAAGTGTTTGGATTAATGTGGTAGCATTTTGGGTGGAAAGGAAAGGGCAATTAGGACTGGAATGTCCTCTCTCCTTATACCCGACAATTACCCTCACCCCTTTCAAAGCCTTATTGAAGGCACATAATAATAATAATAATAATAATAATAATAATAATGTTGGTATTTGCAAGCACTTACTATGTGTTGAGCACTGTTCTAAGTGCTGGGGTAGATTTACAGGGTAATCAGGTTGCCCCAAGTTAGGCTTACAGTCTTAATCCCCATTTTACAGATGAGGTAACTGAGGCACAGAGAAGTTAAGTGATTTGCCCACAGTCACACAGCTGACAAGTGGCAGATCTGGGATTCAAACCCATGACCTCTGACTCCCAAGCCCATGCTTTTTCTACTGAGCCATGCTGCTTCACATCTCCATGTAGTGGATAGAGCATGGGCCTGGGAGTCAGAAGGTCATGGGTTTTAATGTTGGGTCCGCCACCTGTCTTCTGTAAAGCCTTGGGCAAGCCACTTCACTTATCTGTGCCTCAGTTACCTCATTTGTAAAATGGGGATGAAGACTGTGAGCCCTGTGTGGGACAAGGACTGTCCATTCTGATTCGCATTTATCCACTCCAGCACTTAGTACAGTGCCTGGAACATAGTAATCACTTAACATTAATTCATTCAATCACTTAGAGTTATTAAGCGCTTACTGAATTGGAAAGTACAATTCAGCAACAAAGAGACAATCCCCGCCCACAATGGGCTCACAGTCTAGAAGAAGGGATAAAGGCATCAGAACAAGTAAACAGGCATCAATATAAATAGAATAATAAATACACATCTTTGATATAAATGAAAAATATTATAAATATATAGAGAGAGAGAGACACAAGTGTTGTTGGGGGAAAAGAGGGTAAAAGGGAGCAAGTCAGGGCGATAGGGAGAGAAGGGGGAGCAGAGGAAAAGGGGGGCTTAGTCTGGGAAGGCCTCCTGGAGGAGGTGAGCCTTCAGAAGGGCTTTGAAGGCGGTAAGTATGGTTGTTTGGTGGATTTGAGGAGAGAGGTCATTCCAGGTCAGAGATAGGACGTGGGCCAGCGGTCGACAGCAGGACAAGCAAGAACAATGCACAGTGAGAAGGTTAGCCGCAGAGGAGCGGAGTGTGCAGGCTAGACTGTAGAAGGACAGAAAGGAGGTCAGGTGGGAGGGGACAAGGTGATGGAGAATTTTGAAGCCAATAGTGAGGAGTTTCTGCTTGATACAGTGGTTGATAGGTAATCACTAGAGATTTTTGAGGAAGGGGGTGACATGCCCAGAACATTTCTGCAGAAAAATAATCTGGGCAGCAGAGTGAAGTATAGACTGAAGTGGGGAGAGACAGGAGGTTGGGAGATCAGAAAGGATGCTGATACAATAATCCAGTTGGGATAGGATGAGTGACTGTACTAAAGTGGTAGCAGTTTGGATGGAGAGGAAAGGGCAGATATTGAGGTTGTTGTGAAGGTGAGTCTGGCAGGTTTTGGTGATGGATTGGATATGTGGGGTACAATTACCTCGGCACTTAGTACAGTTCCTGGCACATAGTAAGCGCTTAACACCATAATTATTAAATACCATAATTATCATTATTGAGGCCTTCCCTGAGCCCTCATTTCATCTTTTCCCACTCCCTTCTGAGTCACCCTAACTTGCTCCCTTTATTCATCATCCAGTCCCACAGCTCCACATCACTTATGTGATATCCATAATTTATTTATTTATATTAATATCTGTCTCCTTCTCTAGACTCTAAACTCATTCTGGACAGGGAATGTGTTTGTTATATTGTTGTGTTGTACTCTCCCAAGCACTTAGTATAGTGCCTTGCACACAGATAATACTCAATAAATATGACTGCTGGATCGAACAAGGAGAGTAGTGGTCTGGCATATTTGAGGGCCACTTTTGCATCATGAATCCTCAGCCCTGGATTATTTCTAATGTCCTCTACCCTGGATTATTTCTAATGTCCTCTATGTGGACAACTCCTTAATGTGCCTCTCCAATACCAAATTATCACCTAATCTATAATCCTACATTTCCTCTTATCTTCATTAAGTACATCCTCATCCTACTTTCCTCTCTCTGTCCATAACACCACCATTCCTTTTGTCCCCAAAGCCCACCACTTTAGTGTTTTTCCCAACTTAACTATCATTCAGTTCTCATATTCCATCAACTGCTAATTTATTGACAGTCTTTTCTCTTTTTTTCCAATCATCTCAGTAGCTACCACCCTGGTCCATGCTTACCATGTCATGGTTAAACTACTGTATCCATCTCCTCACAGAGAGAATTGTCAATTATGATAAGAAAATTAGGAAGAGGAATGGGTTTGGAGAGGCATCCAATTTAAGACATAATCAGTTCCCACTTCCTAGGGGAGAGGGAGCTTTTTGACCTGTTTATTTTTTTCCTTTTGTTGCAATGCAAATTTTAAACATCTACCATTTGATTTCCTAATGATTACTTTCCTGAAAAGCTAATCAGAAAGATCTTGAATCCTACAAATAATACCGTTTTCTATCATTCAGTTCAGCTCATATTTCAGCCTAATTTTCAGTGACCCTGCTTCTTTTCTCATAGCATGAACCATTGGCTTTACATTTTCTTTTAGGTGCATAAGTTGTGTTATAAGAAAACATAATCCTTTTAAGTACATCAGCAGGCAGGCATATTCGGATTGCCTCAGTGTTATCTTTTGCTTGGCAGTGACCTACTCATGTTTTATTATTCCAGAGCTTACACATTTTGTGTAGGGATAATATAAATTTTTGTTGTTCAGGCACATTGCCTATCTATACTGGACATGCTCTGTGGTTTGAACTAAATGAAACACTTTTCTAGTTCACTTTCACCTGGGAAAAAAAAAATATGAGGTTTGTATGAATGGCTCAAAAGGCTTCTTCAATATCAAAACCTTTACGAATCAACTACTGATGAATTTGTAAGCACATTCATTAAGCTTTCAATTTGAAAATGAAAGGAAGAAGAACTTGGTAAAATGCATAATGATAACCTGAAAGGCTAAATCCTTCCATCTTTTTCTTCTAAATTTAAAAATAAAATTTTAGCTGACATTTCTCCTTGTTGAGCACAAATACTACTTCCCACAATTTGTCCTTTCTATTTCACCTAGGTTTTCACATGTTTTTAATGGCAGTTTCTCTCCATCATCATATACCCATATCGTTTATTGGTATTCATCTTTGCCTACCTGGTTTTGCAAGCACATTAGCTAGTCTCAGTATTCAATTTATATGCAGTAATAGGTCCATTTGAATCAAGTACCAATTCTTTGTGTGGTGTTTTAGATTTTTATCTCATTTCTTACAGACACAAAAATCTCTCTAATTTTGAGGTTGTCATTTTTGACAAATTTCTATTATTTTGCTAAATGTATTTTTTGTATTGAATTTTTTATGCATCTTGTCTTGAGCTGGGCATGGCCTGTCAGAAAATTTCCAAATCTGTTGCCCTTTCATTTTTCTGATTTGAATCAATTGACTTTGTTCATCTCTTCCCTTTTTTGCTTATCACACCTCTGATTTTACCCACTGTTCTGCTATTACACTTTGTTATTTAGTCACTGCTTGCCTTTTTTAGTACTAGTTCAGTGTCTTAATAAGTGTTCTTCGTTTTCCAGGGTTGAATTCCCTGTATGTTAGCAGCCATTCTCTTCTTTTGACAGCATTACTTCCTGTAATAATCAAATTACTAATAAGGGAGTCTCTTAAATTTCTAAAATTATATATCTGGCTTTGAAACCTTAGGTCATACAGAAATTCAATAGTCTCATTTTTTCTTTGCATATTGATACAGCACTTCAACAGAGCAGTTGGAAAAGTATTTGGCCTTCATTCCTTACACAAATTTCAGCAGCTTCCAGATTTCCCATTAAAACATCACAATAATTTGCTTTTCTCAGCTTAACTACAAAGGAAATGTTTATTCCAATGGCCAAGTTTCTGCAGGAATAAGAAAACCAGTTACATTATTATTTAGTATATTTTAATGGCTTTCTAGATATTCATTTACATATATATATATATTTTATCTTTTTTCTTTTTTCCACATTTTCTACTTACTTTCTTTTGGTGTGTCTAGAAGGGGTTTCAGTCTTTCTATTTTACTTGATTCAACACAAAATGGATACCCTCTGTTGTGTGGTTATTTCAAATCCTTGCTCAGGAATAAGCATTAGAAGAGACTTGGTACAAATAACTCTGTTGATAGATAGTGGCAAAGATGGTAGGAGAAGTCATACACAGCCAGTTCTTGAAGGCAGAGACAACTGAGACTGGATGGGTTTTTTTCTCTGGGACGTTCTCTGGTGGACAGAGTCAGGTCTGTTTCCTGACATGTCTCTCCTTCCCCCTTCCTCTCCATGTTTTGTTCATTTCTTGATCTTCCAAAGGCAAAGGCTATTCTGGAATGGGGAAGGCAAAAAGGGATGACCTCGCTCCTCTTCTCCAGTCAGTGACACCTTTCCGGACAATGGTACAACACCCTAATGAATATACACACAGGGGGCACATACAGTCAGACACACGAGTGATCTCTGTTTCTTAGAGATTTCTGTTCTGTCA
This sequence comes from Ornithorhynchus anatinus, assembly GCF_004115215.2. Taxonomy (NCBI): domain Eukaryota; kingdom Metazoa; phylum Chordata; class Mammalia; order Monotremata; family Ornithorhynchidae; genus Ornithorhynchus; species Ornithorhynchus anatinus. The sequence continues at coordinate 118,310,730 of NC_041729.1, forward strand.
TTTCACCTGCTCTCCAAACTGCCTCTTAAACAACAAACCCACTCCCCCCCTTTCCACTGATTATCTACTTAATTATCCCCCCCAGTTGTAGAATCAAAAAGCAGCATGGTCTAGTGGACAGAGAGCACAGACTTGGAAGTCAGAAGGACCTATGTTTTAATCCTATCTCTGCTACTTGTTTGCTTTGTCACCTTGGGCAAGTCACTTCACACCTTTGTGCCTCAGATACCTAACCATGACCTAACTGTGTCCAACCTTATTATCTTATATCTATATCAGCATTTAGTACATTGTCTGACACATACTAAGGATTTTAACAAATACCATTTTTTTAAAATCCTCTGGAAGCACTCAAATAAAAGCTAGAGGGCAAGGGAGGTGAATAGCACCTCATTGCGTTAATCACTATCCTTACCCCTCCTGGTTACTAAAAGCAGGTTGAGCCTGAGGGTTAAAAAAATTTAAAGGAATTATACCAGGTTCTCAAGGGTTAACTCCTGGAAGGTGCTGAATCCTCTCTGGTGCTTCCCTCCCTTCCTACAGTTTAAGAACCCCTGTAAGAACCACACAGGCCAGCACCAGATACCTGATGTTGGAAATTTTGGGAAGAACAATGTCCTCATAGTGCCCCAAGCAGCAGCTATATTGGTAAGACTCCCCTGTTATTGGTATATTGGTATATTGGTAAGACTCTAAGCTCCCCTGTAGATTGTAAGCTTCTTTTGGGCAGGGTTCAAGTCTACCAACTCTATTGCACTGTACTTTCTCAAGTGCTTAGTACAACGTTCTGCCCACGATAACCACTCAATAAATATCATCGATTTATTGATTGGTTAAGACCAAGAGGAACCCTGGTTTCATGAAGAATTGCTTGGAAGGGAAATGACTCAATTGAGGACCTAGTATTTAGCTTCAGTTAGAAAGAGTCCTTAAATGACATTATCTCAAGTAGACATCTAGATAGCTAATATCACATCCCCACATTTGATGTGAAATTAGGGAAGATTGAGTTTCCAAAGCTGTTTTCCTACATTATTTGATAGCAGGGATGTTCATTCAGGATCCTCTTGGAAGTCAAGGCTTCTGGAAATCCAATTAAATATTTTCAAATGATACTGATAGTTTTAAGGGGTATTTTTAGAACACTAATTATTGTCTACATCAAAAATATGAACAATTTTTCTCTTTACAACAACAGAACCATGACTGTGATTTAGATGTAAGATGCTGAAAATATTAGGGCATTTTCTCTCCACAGTGAATCTGTTTTGGGTAATAGAAGCAATTGGAGAGAGCATTCAGAGGACCTGGTTTCTAATCCCAGATCTGTCACTTTTATGCTATGTTACCATGAGCAAATCACTTAATTTATCTGTGCCTCAATTTTGTCATCTGTTGACATAGTTTTTAAATGCTTACAATGTGTCAAAAGCACTCAGTCACCTTATCCCCACCTCCTTACCTTACTGATCACCTATAACTGCCCAGCCCACACACTTTGCTCCTCTAGCACTAGGTTACTTACTGTGCCCCAACTACCTTGCTGCCAATCCTTTCCCATGTCCTTCTTAGTGCTCTGCACTCAGTAAGCGCTCAATAAATACAAATGAATTGAATGAATGAAAAGTCCCTCCCCCTCCATATATGCCATATGCCACTCTCTCCATCTTCAAACCTTATTAAGATCACATCTCCTCCAGGAAGCCTTCTAAATTAAGAGCTCTTTTCTCTGACTCCCTCTGCCTTCTGTGTCATCTATGCACTTGGATCTGTGACCTTTGGGCATTTGATAATCACTCATGCTCAACCTAGCAATTAAGTACATATCTACTATAAATTATGTATTTTAAATTATTTATGAATAATAATAATAGTATTTAAGTGTTTACTATGTGCCAGGCACTGTACTAAGCACCTGAAATCGGGTTGAACACAGACCCTGTCCCACGTGGGGCTCATAGTCTCAAACCCCATTTAAAGATGCAGTAACTGGGGCACAGAAAAGTGAATTATCTTGCCCAAGGTCACACACGATAAGTACTTAACTAATAGCGCTATTGTTATCATCATCATCATCATTGTTATTATTACTACTACTGCTACAAATATGCTAGTAATCAATTGTTCTTTTCATTTTAGGAGTCATTCAATCATATTTATTGAGTGCTTACTCTGTGCAGAGCACTGTACTAAGCGCTTAGCACCTAGAAATTTGGAAATGATTTCTGACAGAATTGGAAGCCTCAGATACTTCAGGGAAGGAATTGTGGTTATGTTATAGTTTCAGAGAGTTTTTCATAAAGTCCTAACAATTTGTGCCTTGTATAAACAGAAAGGGTGTTAAGTCTATTAAAATGCTGTGGTCAAATTTCTGTTTAGTATGCTGACTGGAAGATGTTTTCTGTGGTACTTCCTGCTTTTTGGAGATGTTACTGAAGCAGTAGATTATATTATCTAATGGCCAATTTCCCTGCATGTCTTTTCTGTCAGTTTACTTCCCATAACACTAGAGGAAGCTATGACTGACAAATGAACAATAGATGTTATATCATTCAAGGGCTATCCTGACCAACTGATGTTCTCATTTGTCCCTTATTGATCTATCTGCCTCTTTTTTACCACAAGCCTGAAAATCTGTTATGAAGAGGCAAATTAAGGAAAAAAATATATTTTGAGGCAAAGAACGAGTCTACTTTTAATATTTTTCTTGAAATATCACCAATGTCAAGGATTTTCTATGTAGTAAAATTAATGGATTGATTAATATTAGATTGAAGATGAAAAGGAAGGTTTGATGGCAACTTTTATTGTCTTTTTTCTAATAAAATTGCACAAATTATCATTGCTGTCTCTAGACACTAAGCTCCCTGTGGGCAGGAAATGTGCCTACCAACTCTATTATATTGTACTCTACCAAACACATAGTATAGTTCTGTGAACACAGTAAGTGCTCAGTAAATATGATTGACTGATGTCTATTTCACCTTTGCACTTGGAATGGGATTGGGATCTTCCCACTTGAAAAAGCCTGCAAAACCTCCCAGACTTCTTTTATGCCTCAGTCATAGAACATGCTGCTCCTTACAGTTTTTAGGCTGTTTAGATTGGATTTTTATTCTCTACCTTTATATATCAGATGACTAACTTCCTTCTACAAGTTACCTGTTACCTCATTACCAAGTATGCTTTCTCATCAATGAGAAAGAGATTTATTGATATTACTGTTGCAGGCCCAGAGTGATCTACTCAACATAATCTCCAAATGAGCCAAAATCTTGTCTCTGTGAAGCACCTCTGCTAGGCTCTGAAATGAACTTAACTTGTGCAGATTCTGATCGGATAACAATCTGGCCTGTTCAGAGTTAAAGAGAGGCAACATTATATGGAGGCAAAATGGCTCCAGACCTGGTACCTTTTGCTTGCAAAAACTCCACATTTGAGTCTCCAGGGATTTCTTTTAGTGATTTTTTTGATCCCAGGAGAGATTTTAAGTTTGTGTTCCAGAGACCTCGTTTCCATTTGAGGAGTATCTGGTTGGTCATCCAGATTCAGTCGTGCTCCTCAAAACATGGGAACCCTATCCTTGTTCTCTTTAACACTTCAAGGAACCATTCTGAGGTGATTTGTCTTAGATGAATATCTTTGGATGTAATAAAATGTCATCAGGGTTACCAAATTCTTTGTTTAACTCGTAGGACGTGGTTAACTGCACTCATTCAGAGGATCAGCCTCAGTAGATCAGTCTCTTTCACCATCTCTTCTTCCTCCTCTAATCAACTCACAATGAGTGTCTTGCAGGCTCTTTTCTAGGTCCCCTCTTTTCTCATTTTACACTCACTCATTTGGGGAGCTTATCCACTTTCATAGCTTTAAGTAACACCTTTTACATCTTTCCCCCAATCAGAAAAGTCATCCTGGGTCTTCTCAGTACATTCTGAGAAGCACTAAGCCCTTATCGGCCACCACAGTCTAATCAGTCCCCTTGTAGATTGAAAGCTCACTATGGGCAGGAATTGTGTCTACCAATTAATTTCACTGAATTGTACTTCCCCAAGTGTTTACTACAATGGTCTGTGCACAGTAAGCACTCAATACACTACTGAGTGATTGATTTGCAAATCCCTACCCAGTTTCCATGCTAGCCCAAAACTTTTACCTCTACTACAATCCCATATTTTCCCATCTCTAAATGGCATCCCCGCATGGATGTCCTGCTGACAACTCAAGCCCAATATGTTTAAAATTGAACTCCTTATTTTCCCTTCCGAATCTTCTCTTCCGCTCCCATCACAGTCCTTTCTCAGAAGCTGACAACCTTGGCATGATCCTTCATTCCATTTTCTCTTTCAACTCACTTATTTAGTCTGTTGTTAAATCTTGTTTACAGGATCCACCCCTTCATTTCTATCCCAGTGGCCTTCACACTGATCCAGGGGCTTGGTCCTTTCCCAGTTTGAAGTACTGAATCAGCCCCTTCTCTGGTTTCCCTCCCTCCTGCTGTTCCCCTTTCCAGTCTATACTTTACTAGCCAGATCATATTTCTAAAACTTAGTTCTGCACACATCTTCCAAATTCTCAAAATTTACAGAGCTCCTTATCTTCCCACCCAAATCCTCTCTTCCTCAAGACTTTCCCATCACTTCCTCCCCCGATTTTGCCATCACTGTAGACAGCACCACCATCCTTCCTGTTTCACAAACCCAGAAACTTGGCATTATCCTTGACCCCTCTGTTATTCAACCCACATATTCAGTCCCCAAATCTTGTCGGGCCGACTTTCATGACATCACTAAAATCTGCCCTTTCCTCTCCGTCCACATGGCTAACACATTAATGCTATCACTCATCATATTCCACCTAGATTGCTGCATCAGCCTTCTTTCTGACTTCCCAACCTCCTGTCTCTCCTTCTCCAGTCCATATTTCATTCTGCTGCCCAGATCATTTTTCTACAAAAAACATTCAAGAGGCCACCCCCTTCCTTGGAAAACTCCAGTGGTTGCCCATCCACCCCTATATCAAACAAAAGTTCCTCACCATTGGTTTTAAGCACTCCATCACCTTGCCCCCCTCCTACCTCATCTTGCTTCTCTCCTTCTCCAACCCACACCACATAGTTCACTCCTCTGTTTCTAACCTTCTCACTGTGCCTTGATCTTACCTATCTCACAGTCGATCCCTAGCTCCTGACCTGTCTCTGGCCTGAAATGCCCTCCCTCCTCAAATCCAACAGACAATTACTGAGTCTCTGTCCCTTTAAAGTCTTACTGAAGGCACATCTCCTCCAAGAGGCTTTCTCAGACTAAGCCCCACTTTTCATCATCTCCCATTCCCTTCTGCATCACCCTGTCTTGCCTTTTGCTCTTCCCCACATCCAGCCCCACATAGCCCCTTATTACTACTTCTACACTTCTATGTTAAATATGTATTGTGTACTCGCCACCTTCTGTAAACTATCCAATTTTACTGGGCTAATCTATCTCCCAACAACAACAGCCATGACATACAAGGATTGGACCTACTATAGTCTTGGAGCTCCTTAGAAGGTACAATCAACTCTTCATGGTGTTTTTTCCTGAGGTTCTGTTTCTCTTTCTATTTCTTCTCATTCCTCCCATTTTTCTGGAAATGTTTATGTGCCTATCCCCTCTCCTTCTCCATCCTGTCTGGTAATTGTTTTAGTGTCTTCACCCCCAACTAGGTTATTGATTGATGCTAACTTTATTGTACTCCCCCAAGAACTTAGTTTAGTGCTTTGCCCGTGGTAACTTCTCAGCAAATGCTACTGATTGATTCCTTGCTTTCTATTGCTTTATCCCTATGATGTCTAATGGAAGGATTTCTAGAAACATAATTTCAAGGCTTCAAAATATCCTTTTTCTCCCAGTAAAATTATATTAACTACCCTTGCAATGCTTCAAAATGCTGAATCCGGACCAACAATTCAACTGATCTTCCCACAGAAGGCATTCACCTGTGATGTAAACTACACTTCTCAGCCATCCTGCACACTAGCAATACACCCTTTCATGCTTCAGTTTCCTCATCTGTATAATGGGGATAAAATACGATTTCTTCTTCCCTCTTAGACTGTGAGTCTAAACATGAACTGTGGGATGTCCATTCTATCTTATTTCTTACCCCAGTTCTTGGCATAAAGTGAATATTTTATAAATGCTATAAATTTTGCTTCATTTTGTGCCTCTATCCACCTCTTTGGCTTGTCTTTCTGTTTTGTTTCATCTCTCCTTATGTATCTGTTGCCAGTCTCCCTTTATACACATAATCATTTTAGATTGACGGTCTCCTGAATGTTAGGAACTGTGTCTTAATTCTCATATGGGTATTCTTTCCCAACACTCTGTACAGTGTTCTGCACACAGTAAGCATTTAATAAATACTGTGGCGGGAATCAGAGGTCATGGGTTCAAATTCAGGCTCTGCCACCTGTCAGCTGTGTGACTTTGGGCAAGTCACTTAACTTCTCTGTGCCTCAGTTACCTCATCTGTAAAATGGGGATGAAGACTGTGAGCCCAGCTTGGGATAACCTGATTACCTTGTATCCCCCAGCGCTTAGAACAGTCCTTGGCACATAGTAAGCGCTCAACAAATACCAACATTATTATTATTACTACCACTACTACTATTTCTACTATGCGCACAGACAGGAAAGTGACAGTAAGTTATTAAGATGATTTTATTTGGTTAATCTACCCCCCAGCAGCCCTCTCAGGGTCACACCCGGAGAGTTTCCAGTACTTTACCAGTCTTGGCTATGAGAGGGAGAGTCAAGCAGAGGCATACCCATTCCATTCCTAGCTTGGCTGGTGGCTAATGAGTGGAAGGCAATCTGTTACAAGTCAAAACTCACCCATTTTGGACAGCAGTGGCATGGGAGAGAGTAGAGGCAGGAGACTCAAGTTTCCTGCACAGGGGGAGGCAATTGTAAACCACTTCCAGGTTTTTACCAAGAAAACTCTATAGATACACTACCAGAATGATTGCAGATGGAGAGTGGGGTGTCCTGGGAGAGATGTGTTTATGATGCCGCTATGGGTTGGAAATAACTCGACAGCTTAAGACAAGACAAGAACCCCCAGCAATCACAGGAAGCAACATGGTCTAATGGATAGAGCATGGGCCTCAGAATCAGAAGGTCATGGGTTCTAATCCTGGCTCTACCACATGTCTGCTATGTAACTTTGGGCAAGTCACTTCACTTCTCTGTGCCTCAATTACCTCATCTGTAAAATGGGGATTAAAACTGTGAGCCCTATGTTGACAGGGACTGTGTCCAACCCGATTAACTTGTATCTACCCCAGTGCTTAGTACGGTACCTGGTACATAGTAAGTGCATAACAAATGTCATTATTATTATTATTATATATTTATATACTATATATTATATATATTATTATTATTTGACAGTCATAGCTTGCAGAGATTGGATCTGTTGTGGTCTTGGAGTTCTTCAGAGGGTACAGTAAATATACAGTTGTTGTTTTTTTTTTCTGAGGCTCCGTTTCTCTTTCTTTTTCTTCTCATTACTTCCATTTTGCTGTCAAAGTTCAAGGTGAGGCTTCTCTAGACTATTATGTGATCTATGACATTATCCAGTCTGTATCTATTCTTATCCAAAACTTCTCTAGTTTACCTAACCTGTCTTTCTCAGGATCCTAGACCTGTCCTGGGCTCTCTCTGCTCCATTGCAGTTATAATTGCAGCTTCTCTGGTCTGCCTTCTGGTCAAATCTCCATCTGGAAATTATTATAGGTCTCAAGAGGAGATTTAATTCTGGCTATTCAAAGCTGTAGACATGCTAAAGCAGCGTGGCTCAGTGGAAGGAGCACGGGCTTTGGAGTCAGAGGTCATGAGTTCGAATCCCGGCTCGGCCACTTGTCAGCTGTGTGACTATGGGCAAGTCACTTAACTTCTCTGGGCCTCAGTTACCTCATCTGTAAAATGGGGATTAAGACTGTGAGCCCCATGTGGGACAACCTGATTCCCCTATGTCTACCCCAGCGCTTAGAACAGTGCTCGGCACATAGTAAGCGCTTAACAAATACCAACATTATTATTAAAGGGAAATTTAGAGTGCTGTCAGTGAGGGGCAGACACTGCCTGCTGAGCTCCAGTCTAAGTGGGGTCAGGAGCAGCAGCATCGCCAAAGGTGGATCTCCCCATTACCACTTTGGCGGATACTTTAGCCATAGCTTCTGGAATGACTTCAAATTTTCTTGTGAATTGATTAATCCAAGTCAGCAGTCATTTCCCTGAATTCCCATTGGATTGTCTCAATCCTGATAGCAGTGCTCATATAATTCATAATGGCTTTTCTGCCTCCTCTTTCCTTCATGTCAAGAGAGCAATTTTTTTAGGTTCTGTAATAGTGCATTTTGCTTAAATTCTCTTTTTACGTAAAAAATTAAAGTTTTAAAGTTTCAGTTTTGTGATATTACCTGATTCCTTTTTTTTTTGACCGTTTGGAAGACATTTTACCAGGTCCTATACTTTTAAAAAAATATATTTTCTGCTACCTCTCCCAATTCACTCCTCTGACCACCCTTTCTAAGCCCCTCTATTTTGCTCAAGGTCATGTAAGAAACTGTCTCTCCACATTTCATATAAAAAGGGAAATTATAGCAATTATAATCATTCTATGACACATCTCCAAACCTTCTCACATTAATCAATCTGCTAATTATACAAATTGAGTTGCATAAGTTAAAGACGTTAGTGGTATTTAGAAAATGTTAAAATAGATTTTTCTAAGATTTATTCTTTAACTTAAAATACTTTCTCTTCCATTCCTTCAAAATATCCCATTATTGGGTTCCACTGATTATACACTTGATGTGGCTTGCCAGCATTCTCTTAGAGTAGTTTTTATCATTAATTTAATCTTCCCTAATTCTGCTGAAACACAGAGTTCATTTAAAAATATCACATTATGCAAGGGGTTGGCCGATAGAAAATACCAAATTTTCAACTTCTTTTTTCTCATCATAATTAATTGTTAGAATTTATTTAGCACGTAATGGGTGCAGATCATCTGACAAGTACTTGTCAGAGTAAAAACTAGATAGAATACATGATCTGTTTTCAAGGAGCTTACAGTCCAGTGAGGAAAGCCATACCATTAAATAAATTACAGCTAGAGGAGTAATATAGATATGATATTTACATAAATGCTTAAATTGGGAAATACACAGTGGTAAAATTAAAAGATTATTCTGGGAAGTTCTCTTAGAGAAGATGCGATCTCAGAAGAATTGATAGCAGAGGGGATTCTAGGCAGGCCAGAGGTTGTGAACATAAAGCCTGCTATGGGGCAGTTGAGAACAAGGCACAATGTATAGGAACAAAGAGGAACAAAGAGTGTAAACTGGTGAGGAATAGGAGTTAAGAATGCATAAGTCAAAGGGAGAGAGCTGATTGAGTGCTTTCAAGCCAATGGTCAGGGGAATAGTTTCCATATATCTTTGATAAATAGCTTTAATTAAAATAGGAACTTGTCTTTTGTCTTCACCTAAAGGGGTCTGACTCTTCATCTGTGCTACAGCTGAGAATTTAAAGCACGTCTGAACAGCAGCACCTATGCACAGATTGCTTTTGGAACTAGGAAACCACTTTTCCTTGCCCTTGATTGGTCTCTTGAGGAGCACAACATGTTCACAGCCATTTTCAGATGCCAAATCTGTCATGACAAAGGCAATTAATGTGGTAACGAGAGTTTGCGTCCAAAAAATTGTTTCCTACGGGGCTATTCACATGTTGCAGGAAACATTAGGAACAGGCAGAATCTGTACTTTTTCTCACACTCGCCGCTCTCCACTTCGGTTCTTGAAAGTTACTATTAACCTCTTGTGTTCATCTACTGGAACCAGTTCTAGGAAAGTAAATTGACAGCAGGGAGAAATTGAAACACTATAATGCATTTGGATTTCAAAGCCCAAACATAAGGTGGAAAATATTGAAATAAAAAGGAGAAACTTAATTATTATGCAGTTAAACAAGAAGGCTGCTAAAGCACTTTGAAATACAGGCCTTACAGTTAGGCAAGCACGTTCTTTTGTTTTTGATTTCAAATGACTTTAGAAAGGGAACAATAGAAGTGTTATTTCAAAGGAGGATAATTTGGAAATAAAGATCTTTTTCCTTCTGGCCATATGCATAATAGTATATATTCATATATGTGCAGTCTGGCAGGAGGGACCAGCCCTAAGATATCTCTTTATGGGCAGGGATTCCGTCTACTAACTCTGCTTGCATTGTACTTTCCCAAATAATTACTACAGTTCCCTGCATACAGTTAGCACTCAATAAAATATCATTGATTGACTTTTCAGATGAGGAGTAAGAGGGAATGCTGGATAAGTAAAAATAATAATAATCGTCAAGGGCATACTATGTACCAAGAACTGTGGTAGGTACAAGATAATCAGCTTGGACCCAGATCCTGTTCTTCATGAGGTTTGCAGTCTAAGTAGGAGGGAAAATGCTTAGAATTCCTTAACTCCCATTTTCTCCTAGACCCACTCCAATCTGGCTTCTGTCCCCTCCACTCTACCGAGACTGCTCTCTCTAAGGTCACCCATGACCTCCTCCTTGCCAAATCCAATGGCTCCTACTCCATTTTGATCCTCCTTGACCTCTCTGCTGCCTTTGACACTGTCGAGCATTCCCTCCTCCTCCATACCTTATCTCACCTTGGCTTCACGGACTCCGTCCTCTCCTGGTTCTCCTCTTACCTCTCTGGCCGGTCATTCTCGGTCTCCTTCGCTGGAGCCTCTTGCCCCTCCCATCCTTTAACTGTTGGAGTTGCTCAAGGGTCAGTTCTTGGCCCTCTTCTGTTCTCCATTTACACTCACTCCCTCGGTGAACTCATTTGCTCTCACGGCTTTGACTACCATCTCTATGCAGATGACACGCAGATCTACATCTCCGCCCCGTCCTCTCCCTCTCCCTTCAGGCTCGCATCACCTCCTGCCTCTGGGATGTCTCCACCTGGATGTCGGCCCGCCACCTAAAACTCAACATGAGCAAGACTGAGCTCCTTATCTCCCTCCCAAACCCGGTCCTCTCCCAGACTTCTCTATCACCGTGGATGGCACGACCATCCTTCCCGTCTCTCAGGCCCGCAATCTCGGTGACATCCTTAACTCGTCTCTCTCGTTCACCCCACACATCCTATCCGTTACCAAGACCTGCCAGTTTCACCTCTACAATATCGCCAAGATCCGCCCTTTCCTCTCCACCCAAATGGCTACCTTACTGTTACGGGCTCTCATTATATCCCGGCTAGACTACTGTGTCAGCCTTCTCTCTGACCTCCCTTCCTCCTCTCTCGCCCCGCTCCAGTATATTCTTCACTCCGCTTCCCGGCTCATCTTCCTGCAGAAACGATCTGGGCATGTCACTCCCCTTCTTAAACAACTCCAGTGGTTGCCTATCAACCTCCGCTCCAAACAAAAACTCCTCACTCTAGGCTTCAAGGCTCTCCATCACCTTGCCCCTTCCTACCTCTCCTGCCTTCTCTCTTTCTACCACCCACCCCGCACGCTCCGCTCCTCTGCCGCCCACCTCCTCACTGTCCCTCGGTCTCACCTATCCCGCCGTCGACCCCTGGGCCACGTCCTCCCGCGGTCCTGGAACGCCCTCCCTCCTCACCTCCGCCAAACTGATTCTCTTCCCCTCTTTAAAACCCTACTTAAAACTCACCTTCTCCAAGAGGTTTTCCCAGACGGAGCTCCCTTCTCCCTCTACTCCCTCTACCACCCCCCCTTCACCTCTCCGCAGCTAAACCCTCTTTTCCCCCTTTCCCTCTGCTCCTCCACCTCTCCCTTCCCATCCCCACAGCACTGTACTCGTCCGCTCAACTGTATATATTTCCATTACCCTATTTATTTTGTTAATGAATTGTACATCGCCTTGATTCTATTTAGTTGCCATTGTTTTTACGAGATGTTCTTCCCCTCAACTCTATTTATTGCCATTGTTCTTGTCTGTCCATCTCCCCCAATTAGACTGTAAGCCCGTCAAACGGCACGGGCTGTCTCTGTTGCCGACCTGTTCATCCCAAGCGCTTAGTACAGTGCTCTGCACATAGTAAGCGCTCAATAAATACTATTGAATGAATGAATGAAAAAGCAGGTAGTGAATCCCCATTTGTACAGATGAGAAAACTCAGGGACAAAGAAGTGACTTGCCCAAGGTCATATAACAGGCAAGTGGTAGAGCTAATATTAGAATACAGGTCCTCTGACTAACAATAATAATAATTATTATTATTATGGTATTTGTTAAGCACTTACAATGTGCCAAGCACTTTTCTAAGCGCTGGTGTAGATACAAGGTAAGCAGGTTGTCCCATGTGGGGCTCACAGTCAGATGAGGTAACTGAAGCACAGAGAAGTTAAGTGGCTTTCCCAGTGTCACAGAGCAGACATTGTGCTAGAGCTGTAAGTGGCAGAGCCGGGATTAGAACCCACATGCTCTGTCTCCCAAGCCCGGGCTCTTGCCACTAAGCCATGCTGCTTCTCTACCAGGCCTGTGCTCTTTCCACTAGGACATGCTGCTAGTGATTTCATGTTTAAGAAATAGGTTATATGGAATCAATCAATTCATCAATCAGTAGTATTTACTGAGCTCTTACTGGGTGCAAAGCACTTTCTAAGTGCTTATCAAAGCAGAATAGTGTTGGTAGACACTGTCTCTGCCCTGAGGACCTTACAAACTACTGGAAAGTGAATAGAAGTTCTCTGGGCATTCTGTGCCTCAGGAACCATGTCTTAATTGTGTTTCATGTAATTAACGCTTCTCTTAAGAAGCTGCTCTTTCCTCACTGATAGTGTATAATAAAGAGAAAAACAATAACACACATACCAACATCATATATTCCCAATATCATACACTTCCAATATAATTTCTCATCCATTTCTCTGAAAACAAATTTTCTTTCCCATTTTCTAGATCTTTAACAAATGGCTGGTCACTTTTTGAATCTATCTTTTCCTGGGAAGGTGGGAGGGGTGGTATGAGGAAAGAAGAGCAAGAAGAATAATTTGGGGCAATTGCAATGTTGTGGGAGGAAAGGTGGCTGTAGGGGTAAAATTAATGAAAGGGATAATATAATGACTTTCTCTCATGATCCAAGAACTATTTGAGATACAATCAGGAACTGACCTATTCTAAATACGTGGAATATGTGCTCTATTTAATGCCACAATCATGACTGGAGCTAAAAAGGAGTCTTCCATAGGGGATTGTGTAAATTTAATAAAGGAATTACCTGGGTTAAAATGATACCATTAACAGGGTTGGATTAATGCAGGGGCTCAAAGCGTTTAAGACAATGTCCAAGGTCTATCTCAGTCAACTCTCAAAATCACACCCCCTTTTGACCTTATCAACATAGCCATCTGCCTTTTCCTCTCCATCCAAACTGCTACCTGCCTTTTCCTCACCATCCAAACTGGTACTATGCTGATCCAAAGACTTATTTTCTCCAATCTTGACTACTGCATCAGCCTTCTTGCTGACCTTCTGCTTCTGGTCTCTCCCCACTCCAGTCCTTCCTTCACTTAGCAGCCCTGACCATTTTTCTAAAAAAGCTCAGTTAATGTTTCCCCACCTCAAAAACCTCAATTGGTTACCCATCCACTCCACATCAAACAGAAATTTCTTATTGTTGGCTGTAAAGTACTCAATCATTGTGCCCCTTCCTACCTTACCTTTCTGCTTTCCAAGTATAACCCAGCCTGTACATTTCCCTTCTTTAACACCAATCTGCTCTCTGTACCTTGATCTCATCTGTCTCACTGCTGATGCCTTGCCCATGTTCTCCCTCTTGCCTGGAACTCTCTCCTCTTTCATCAGTGACAGACCACCACTTTCTCAACCTCACCAAAATCATATCACCTCCAAGAGGCCTTCCCTGACTAAGCCCACATCTTCTTTACTCCCTTTCTTTCTTATGTCAACTTTGTACTTACAACTGTAACCGTTAAGGACTTGATATTACCCCACCCTTGGCACCATAGACCTTGTACATAGCCATAATTTCTTTTTACATCTTCTCTCTTTCTAGACTGAAAGCTTCTTGTGAGCTGGAAACATGTCTACATGTTATATTGTACTTTCCCAAGTGCATAGTTGATTGAATGATTAATACGCAACAAAGAAGGAGCAAGAATAATATTGGGAGGTGCAAGGTTAATCATGGATGGTTTATTGGAGGATTTATGCTTTTAGTAGGGCTTTGAAGATGTAGAGAGTGGTGGTCTAATATGAAATGAGGAAGAGGATTCTTGGCAGAGGAAAGGGCATAAGCAACGGGTCAGTGTTGAGAGAGACAACATCAAGGCACAGTAAGTATATTACTGTAGCTGCTATCTCTAAACCAAAATAGAACTGGCACTGTATGAGTCCCAGGAGGCGATTTTGCTCTGACCACTGCAGGAAATTCCACTTGGACATGGGAAGGAGCAGCACACTAATCTCCCCCCTACTCTTCAATGTGGCTGAGTGAGGGGCCTTATGGAGACCAGAAATCCCCAACTACCTTAGGAAGACCAGCAGGAGGAGTATTTGAGGATCTGGATCCAGGGGTGAGCAGTGATGGGGGGCGGACCAGTGGAGGCAGAGGCGGGTCTGAGTGGAAGAAGAGAACATAACCAAAAGAATCAATATCATGGGTGGAGTGGAGAATATACACAAACTTCTGGCTGGTACGACTTTGGTTCAATAGCCAATAGAGGCGCACATAGGAAGGGCTCTGTCATGGCTGATACTAGTAGTAGTGGCCACAGGAGGAGCGGAAAGAGAAGCGACATCAGTGTCAGGAGATTAACAGTATCCCTTTTGGGCTGCCCAAAGTTATCCATCCCCTCCTTTATGGTCCCATTACCTAGCCCCCTACCTCACCCTGGGAACCGGCAGCATAACACTCCCCAACCCAGTAATGGCAGTGAGAGGTTAAGGAAGGAGAAAGGAGCAGAATTTCATGTGCCACATCTGGGATAGGGGAAGGAAGCCACAGGGACTGCCCATCTAATGGTGCGGGTGTACGTGGTAGCATCAACCATCCCCTTCTCCTCCACACCTTATCTCACCTTGGCTTCACGGACTCCGTACTCTCCTGGTTCGCCTCTTATCTTTCTGGCCATTCATTCTCGGTCTCCTTTGCGGGCTCCTCCTCCCCCTCCCATCCTCTAACTGTGGGGGTTCTGCACGGGTCAATTCTTGTCCCTCTTCTGTTCTCCATCTACACTCACTCCCTTGGTGAACTCATTTGCTCCCACCGCTTCAACTATCATCTCTACGCCGATGACACCCAAATCTACATCTCCTCCCCTGTTCTCTTCCCCTCCCTTCAGACTAGTATCTCCTTCTCCCTCCAGGACGTCTCCACCTGGATGTCTGCCTGCCACCTAAAACTCAACATGTCCAAAACTGAGCTCCTTATCTTCCACCCCAAACCCTGTCCTCTTCCTGACTTCCCTGTCACTGTGGACGGTATGACCATCCTTCCCATTTCTCAAGCCCACAACCTTGCTGTCATCCTTGACTCAGCTCTCTCATTCACCCCACACATCCAATCCGTCACCAATGCTGCCGGTCTCACCTTTACAATGTTGCCAAGATCTGCCCTTTCCTCTCCATTCAAATGGCTATCATACGGGTACAAGCTCTCATAATATCCCGGCTGGATTATTGTATCAGCCTTCTCTCTGACCTCCCTTCCTCCTGTCTCTCCCCAGTCCAGTCAATTCTTCATTCCGCTGCCTGGATCATCTTCCTGCAGAAACGCTCTGGGCATGTCACTCCCCTTCTTAAAAACCTCCAGTGGTTGCCTATCAACCTCCACACGAAACAAAAACTTCTCACTCTGGGCTTCAAGGCTCTCCATCACCTTGCCCCCTCCTACCTCACCTCCCTTCTCTCTTTCTACTGCCCTCCTCGCACATTCCGCTCTTCTGCCACTCACCTCCTCACCATTCCCCGTTCTCGCCTATCCTGCCGGCGACTTCTGGCCCACGTCCTCCCACTGTCCTGGAATTCCCCTCCCTCTTCACCTCCGCCAAACTAACTCTCTTCCCCTCTTCAAAGCCCTACTGAGAGCTCACCTCCTCCAAGAGGCCTTCCCAGACTGAGCTTCCCCTTTTCCCTCTGCTCCCTCTCTGCTCCCCCTCCACCCTCTGCTCCCTTCCCCTTTGCCCCCTTCACCTCCCCTCAGCTAAGCCCCCTTTCCCTCACCTCCTCCTCCTCTCCCTTCCACTCCTTTCAGCACTGTGCTCATTTGTATATATTTTTATTACCCTATTTATTTTGTTAATGAGGTGTACATCCCCTTGATCCTATTTATAGTGATTATGTTGTCTTGTTTTTGTCCGTCTCCCCTGATTATACTGTAAGCCCATCATTGGACAGGAATTGTCTCTATGTGTTACCAAATTGTATATTCCAAGCACTTAGTACAGTGCTCTGCACATAGTAAGCGCTCAATAAATACTATTGAATGAATGAATGTGCTCTGAATACCACGTTCCAAGCAATAGGACATTATGGAACGTTTGAGAGCCACTCCATTGCCCCCTACTACAGGCCACCATGAGGTAATGTGTTATTACAATTATCTTCTGAATCCAGGCCTGCTGGTGGCAGTGGGTCATTGGTTGCTTCCTCACTGAGCTTGTCTGTCTCCTGGACTAGGGGTGTGATGCTCTGTTTCCTCCTGTTCCAGCAGTACACTGGTGAAATTCTGGCTAGCTATGGGCATTTTCCTGCCAGCCTCCCAGATGGTGGAGCCTCTCTGTATAGGTGATGGTGAAATGAAGATATGATTGTTACCCCAGCAACAGGTCGTTGCTTGACAAGGCCCAAATTCTTGCTCAATCCATCCAGATTGATGTGACCCACTCCACAATAATGCTTCAGTGGGAATTCCAATTGTTTTGGCCATCAGTTCAAGACAGCAAAACGGTCTCCACAGTGGTGGAGTATCTTGGAACGAATGTCAATCAGGCCAGTCAAGGATTCAATCATTGCCCCAGCCTTCATGTGATAATAAAATTATTATTGTTATTAATAGTATTTATTAAGGACTTACTATGTGTCAAGAACTCTTCTAAGTGCTTACAGCCTAAACAGGATGGAATAGGATTTTGTCCCCATTTTACACTTGAGTAAACTGAGGCATAGAGAAGTTAAGTGACTTGTCCAAGGTCACACAGCGAGTCACAAATTCAGGATTAGAACCCAGGGGCTCTGACTCCCAGGCCCACACTCTTTTCAATAATCCATGCTGTTCCATATAAAAATGGGGCCTCAGTGCTGGTCAAGTATACCAAAGATACATGGACATAGATTCTGTTAGTTAGTTAGTTGACAGGGTTGTTTTCAGAAGGAAAAAGACAAGGTCATGATTTTTCTGTTTGCCTTCCATTAGCTTTTTATATCACATCAGACTGATCAAGAAATTCCCAGGCCCAAGCTAAACCAAAGTTTCTCTGCTGAATGCGCATGCAGCCATCTAGGCAAATTATCTTCAGAACAGGTCTAGATTATACAAATACCTTGGACTAAGCCAGATCTTTGAGACTAATGTAGCAA
Source organism: Ornithorhynchus anatinus (assembly GCF_004115215.2). Lineage (NCBI taxonomy): Eukaryota > Metazoa > Chordata > Mammalia > Monotremata > Ornithorhynchidae > Ornithorhynchus > Ornithorhynchus anatinus. The sequence continues at coordinate 118,328,345 of NC_041729.1, forward strand.
CTGAATTTGCTTCTACCAAAATCTTTTCTGGCATAGACCTTTGGTGTCTCTGGCCAGGGAAGAGAAGGCTTTACATTTCCTAAGGAAGCCCATTGCCAGAGGAATTTAAACCGGGAACCATGAAGTCCATGGCAGCTGAGTAGAAAATTTTTAAGACAGAGTGATGAAAGGCAGAAAAACAAATGTATCAGATAAAGACCTGGCAAATAAATGATTAGGTTAATAATAATAATAATAATTATGGTATTTGTTAAGTGCTTACTATGTGCCAGGCACTGTACTAAGCGCTGGGGTGAATATAGGCTAATCAGGTTGGACATAATCCCTGACCCATGTGGGCTCACAGTCTCAATCCCCATTTTACAGATGAGGGAACTGGGGCCCAGAGAAGTGAAGTGACTAGCGCCCAAGATCGCACAGCAGACAAGTAGTGGAAGCCGAGATTAGAACCCATGACTTTCTGACTCCCAGGCCTGTGCTCTTCTCAGGCCCATGTTGCTAAAGCACTTCTAGATGACTATCTATTCAGGATATCCACACTGCTGAGTTCAAGTGATTTGAAACATACAAAATATATGTGCTTGTAGCCAGAAGAGCAACTTTGTAAAGCCTCCTGTGAGTGCTCTCCATGCCTCTGCTCACACAGGAATCTGCTGACATGGACCTGTGACATGATCAGAACCTCTCAGCCCTAAGCACCAACCAAGAAGCTCTCAGAGAAAGTGTCCCCTTCCAGTCTCTTGGCTCCCTAGTGTTTCCCTGGCTCCCAGGACTTCCCTTTCAGCCACTCCCACAGGCACACAACAAGATCTCAACAATCTTTCCTATTTTCTTAACAAGATAATAGTGAAAACAAATCCAATTCAAGCTGCCTTTCCCTGAATCTAATACTTCTCCCTCAGGACCCTCTGTACTTCTCTGGAAGCAACCTTGTCTTGTCTTATGCTGTCAATCATTTCTGAACTATAGGAACACCATGGACACATCTCTCCCATAATGTCCCGCTCTCCATCTGCAATCATTCTGATAGTGTATCCATAGAGTGTTCTTGGTAAAAATACTAAAGTGGTTTACCATTGCCGCCTTCCGTGCAGTAAACTCGAGTCTCCACCCTCAACTTTCTCCCATGCCACTGCTGCCCAGCACGGGTGAGTTTTGACTTGTAGTTGATTGCTTTCCACTTGCTAGCCTGCCCAAGCTAGGAATGGAATGGGTATGCCTTTGCTTGACTCTCCCTCCTGTAGCCGAGATTGGAAGAGTACTGGAAACTCTCCAGGTGTGACCCTAAGAGGGGTGGAAGCAACCTAGCATACCCTTTTCCCCAGTTCTTTTCCCTCTTCTCTTGGGGTATCCCAGGTTCCAGTCTCAACCTCTCCAAGTGGTTCAGTTGCAAGGTGTTCTTACTCCTTCTCAGGGGCAGGACCCCCACTGCTCCAGAGTTCTAGTTGATGTACTCTTAATCCAGTATGTCTTAGTGGAATGATCCCTGGCTTGGGTGTCAGAGGTTGTGGGTTCTAATTCCGGCTCCACCACTTCTCAGCTGTGTGACTTTGGACAAGTCATTTAACTTCCCTGTGCCTTAGTTACCTCATCTGTAAAATGGGCATTAAGACTGTGAGCCCCATGTGGGACAACCTGATTACCTTGTATCTACCCCAGCACTTAGAAAGAGTGCTTGGCACATAGTGTTTAACAAATACCATTATTATTATTATTATCCTCTTGATCCCTGCCTCTGAGCTGTGTCCATCCAGTTCCACAGCATGAGTTTTCCTCTTTCCGATACACAACTCACTTCCCCTCACCTTCAAGACGAACAAAGGTCTTCTTCAAAACTGGCTCCTCTGCTTCCTCCCTAATTCTCTCTCTGATTGGTTCATCTAAATCTTTTCACTTCCCTCAGGGAAGGGCACAATAAACAGAACTTCCTGAATTCCTCTTCCGTCTCCTAAATGTGGGGGGCAGTGGAATTGGTTCCCTGGTGATCTAGTGGTTAGGATTCCATACTTTCATTCCTGCAGTCTGTGTTCAATTCCTAGTCAGGGAATGCTACCTGTCAGATGTACCCTTTGTTTTCCTCTAGACTGCAAGCTTATTGTGGGCAAGTTTTGTTTTTGATGTATTTTTATTGTTTGTTTTTATTGTACTCTCTCAAGTGCTTATTACACTGCCTTCCACAAAGTGCTCAGTTAATATGATTGGCTGACTGACTTGGTCATCGTGGAGTTCTCTTCAATTTTTTTCAATATTTATTAACCCTCTATTCCTATATTTTAGGATGCCGTACTAGAGAAATGCTGTGCATTTTGAACTGAAGAATAAGAGGAATTGGCTACCCGCCCATATGGTCCTTTTAGGTACTAAACATTCATGAAAATGTTCAACAGTGTGCAGAGTTACAGAGAGGATAATACTGAGATCCATACACTTATGTTGGTATTTGTTAAGCGCTTACTATGTGCCGAGCACTGTTCTAAGCGCTGGGGTAGACATAGGGGAATCAGGTTGTCCCACGTGGGGCTCACAGTCTTAATCCCCATTTTACAGATGAGGGAACTGAGGCCCAGAGAAGTTAAGTGACTTGCCCACAGTCACACAGCCGACAAGTGGCAGAGCTGGGATTCGAACTCATGAGCCCTGACTCCAAAGCCCGTGCTCTTTCCACTGAGCCACGCTGCTTCCCAATGTACTTGTAACAGTATAAAGCTGTATGAACATGTAGTGCCCCTACCCAATTTTACACAACCAAGATAATTGGAGAAATTCATACTAAATAAAGTGAGAGGGTGGATAGAAGGTTGGGTTTATTGATTTCAAGAAAATTATATTTGGAGATTAGTGAATATGTTTGATAAGATGAATAATGTCAAGTTTTCTCTTCTGTTCCTTACATACAGACCATCAACAACACCAAAACAGTTATTGCCACATATACTTACTATCATTCCTCTCCAATTCCTTGATTGTCTTTACCCACTGTCCCCACTTCTTCTCCAACAGTTCTCTCCTTGACCCCTATCAATCTTGTTTGTGCACTTTTCATTCCATGCTCTCATATCACCAATGACCTTCATGCCAAATCCAACAGCTTCTACTCCATTCTAACCCTCCTTTCCCTCTTAGCTACCTTCAACATTGTGGGTGACTCCCTTCTTCTAGAAACACTGGTTTAACTGACATTGTCCACTCTGGTTTTCCTCCTATCTCTCTGGCCTCTCCTATCTTTTTCAGGCTCCTCTCCCTCTCCCCCCCCTAACTGTGGAAATGCTTCAAGGCTCAATTCTGGGTCTTCCTCTGTTTTTCATCTATACACACTCCCTTAGAGTTCTCTAATTCTTGCTGATTCTCAAATCTACCTCTGCAGCCCTGACTTCTCTCCTCTATAATCTCACATTTCAACCTCCCGTCAGGGCATCTCTACTTGGATGTTCTACTGACACCTCAAACTTAACATGTCCCAAATGGAACTCCTCATCTTCCAACTCACGCCCAGCCTTTCCCCTGAGTTTCTCACCACTTTAGACACCACTATCCTTTCTGTCTCACAAGCTCATAATCTCTATTTATCAATTTCATTCAACCCACATATTCAATCTTTCAGCAAATCCTGAGTTCTACCTCCAGAATCTACCTTTTCCTCTCTTTCCAAATTACAACAGTGTTGATCCAAGCATTTATCCTATCCAACCTTGATTACTGCATTCTACCTCCAGAATCTACCTTTTCCTCTCTTTCCAAATTACAACAGTGTTGATCCAAGCATTTATCCTATCCAACCTTGATGACTGCATCATCCTTCTCACTGATCTCCCTGTCTCCTGTCTCTCCCCATTCCAGTTCTTATTTCACTCTATTGCTCCTATAAATTTTCGGTCCATGTCAAGAACTTCCAGTGGTTGTCCATCCACCTCTGCGTCAAACAGTAACTCTTCACCATTGGCTTTAAAGCACTCAATCAGTTTGCCCCTTCCCAACTTACCTCATTGATTTCCTCCTACATCCAGCCTGCACACTCAGCTCCTTTAATGCCAATTTACTCATTGTACCTCAATCTCATCTGTCTTCCCACCGACACCGTGTCCATATCCTCCCTCTGCCCTGGAACTCCCTTTTCTTTCATGGACAATTCACCATCACTTGCCTCACTTGCCAAATCTTACTAAAATCACATCTCCAAATGGCCTTTCCTGATTAAGACCTCATTTCGCATTAAGACCTCATTTACCCTTATTCTCTCTCCCTTCTGCATCACTTTATGTAGTTGGATCTGTATCCTTTAACAAACTGATATTCTATCATTCATTCAATTTTAATTATTGAGCACTTACTGTGTGCAGAGCACTGTATTAAACACTATTCACCCTACCTTCAGCCCCACAGCTGCAATTTATATATGTATTTATGTAAACATCTGCAATCTATTTTTATGTCTGTTTTTGTCTCTTAGACTGTTACTCCTTCTGGGCACGGAACATGTCTATCAACTCTGTTGCATTGTACTCTCCCAAGAACTTAGTAGAGTGCTCTCCCCAGAATAATCCCTCATTAAATACTCACCTTCGCCCTCATCCTGCCTCTGACCTGGAATGCCCTCCCTCCTCAAATCTAACATAAAATTACTCTCCCATCCTTCAAAGCCTTATTGAAGACACATTGCCTCCAAGAGGCCTTCCATAACTAAGCCTCACCTTCTTCTTCTCCCCATCCCTTCTTTGTCATCCTGACTTGCTCCCTTTGTTCATCCTTCCCCAGCCCACAGCACATTTGTACATATCTGTAATTTATTTATTTATATTATTGTCTGTCTCCCTCAAGACTGTAAGCTTGTTGTGGGCAGGGACTGTGTCTGTTTGCTGTTGTAATGTACTCTGCCAAATGCTTAGTACAGTGCTCTGCATACAGTAAGCACTCAATAAATATGATTGAATGAATGAAATACTGTTGATTGACTGACTGAGTGAACACTACTGAAAAAATAGAAATGACTTGTAGATATGGTAGCCTAGTGAGGAGCAGTGTGGCCTAAAGAAAAGACCAGGGGCCTGGGAGTCAAAGGATTTGAGTTCTAATCCCAACTCTGTCACTTACCTGCTGTTGAGCCTGGGCAAATAATTTAACTTCTCTGTTCTTTGTTCTCCTCATCAGTAAAATTGATTCTATTCATTGCTATTGTTCTTGTCTGTCCATCTCCCTCGATTAGACTGTAAGCCCATCAAAGGGCAGGAACTGTCTCTATCTGTTACTGATTTGTACATTCCAAGTGCTTAGTACAGTGCTCTGCACATAGTAAGCGCTCAATAAATACTATTGAATGAATGAATGAACTAAGGATTAAAAAATTGTTCTCCATCCCCTTTAGACTGGAAGTTTAATTTGAGACAGGGAACGTGACCAACCTGACTATCTTGTCCTGCCCCAGAGTTTAGTATAGAGCTTGGCTAATAATAAGTGCTTAACAAATACCAAATAATATTATGGCAAACCAGAATAAAGCTACAAAGATAAAGGTGGTTGCATTTCATTCATTCATTCAATAGTATTTACTGAGCACTTACTGTGTGCAGAGCACTGTATAAAGCACTTAGAAAGTACAGTTCAGCAACTGACAGAAACAATCTCTACCCAACAACGGGCTCACAGTCTAGAAGGGAGACAAACAAAAAAACAAGTAGACAGGAATCAGTACCATCAAAATAGATAAATAGAATCATAGATATATACACATCATTAATAAAATAGAGTAATAAATATGCACAAATATACACAAGTGCTGCGGAGCAGGGAAGGGGGGGGCAGAGAAGAGGGTAGAGCAGAGGGAAGGGAGTAGGGGCGATGGGGAGGGGAGGAGCAGAGAAAAAGGGGGCTCAGTCTGGGAAGGCCTTATGGAGGAGGTAAGCTCTCGGTAGGGTTTTGAAGAGGGGAAGAGAGCGAGTTTGGCAGATGTGAGGAGGGAGGGCGTTCCAGGCCAGAAGTAGGACTGGGACAGGGGTTGATGGTGGGACAGGTGAGAATGAAGCATAGTGAGGAGGTTAGCGGCAGAGGAGTGGAGTGTGCGGGCTAGGCTGTAGAATGAGAGAAGGGAGGTGAGGTAAGAGGGGGCAAGGTGATGGTTAAGATCTTCCTCAACATAGGGAATAAAGAAGCCATTATTACTCTTTAGCTAAAGTGTACACAAATTGCTTTGCGCCTCAGTCATCTTTCTAGTCTTCAGACATATCTGGAAATGGCATCCATTGTGATTCACATTTTATATAAACTAAAATACATGGAGAGATCAACAGAAGATTTGGTCAGAAAATTTGTAGCAGGATCCAGTACAGATACTAAGACCACTCCAGTGTAATAATGACCAACTAAAATATTCTGTAGCTAAAAAAACATAGTTGAATAATTCTGGACCTCCCTAAAAAAGATGTTGAATGGAATAACTCTAATTAAAAGAGCACAGGCTTTGGAGTCAGAGGTCATGGGTTCGAACCCCAGCTCTACCACTTGTCAGCTGTGTGACTTTGGGCAAGTCACTTAACTTCTTGGTGCCTCAGTTACCTCATCTGTAAAATGGGGATTAAGACTGTGAACCCCACGTGGGACAACCTGATTCCCCTGTGTCTACCCCAGCGCTTAGAACAGTGCTCGGCACATAGTAAGCGCTAAACAAATACCAACATTATTATTATTATTAATTATTCCATTTCAAAATTGCGAAATCCACTTTTGATTATTAAAGCACTGTATACCCCACAGGCAGCATTAGTATTAACCTAGGTAACATGTAGAATCACTCAATATTGCCAAAACATTTACACATCAAAGTAAGTGTGTTGTAATGGCAAGTTACTAAAGTGATTTTTCGTCTTTATTTGTGGCATATCCACATCAAGAAAAGATTTCAGGCTTCTGTGAATTTTGCAAGAGAATCTGATTCAAAGATTTGTAATACCCATGAAATCAAAGGGTAGTAGGCAATTAGGACTTTCATGTTTTCCACTATGAAAAGATCTAGCTTTACGCAACCCTATTATATAATCTTGTTATCTTTGAAGAAGATAAGTTGTTTTTATGGGGATTGTGGTCTTTCCAAATTGTTACTGGCACTGATTCAAGAGCTCCCTGTTATGAAATCTTAGTGGTTCAGTAAAAGACAGACTCCAGATTGCATTGATTTTCCATCAATATGCATATTTCAAATGAAAAAACATGTGCACATTAACAGGTTAAGATAGATTTTTCCAATTTGTTTTCTAGTTACGCACACTTTCTCTTGACTGTTTGGTTAAAGCAGAGGAGCTTGAGATGCATTAAAGTAGTACTAGTAAATACTGTGTCCGGTTTATAAAGGACACAGTTAACTTTTGTCAAATGAACAATTGGCTTTCACTCTCATTCATTAGAATCATTGGTTACAGTGGCTGAATTGGGCAACACTGACCATTTCTAATTTTCAAAAACTCTCAGTTCTTTTGAAACATTTTTTTCACTACATATTTTGGCTAGAGCTCAGTTAGAGATTGAGGGATCATTCTCACAACATGATGCTCCTTAGTTATCGCATGATGTGATTTCTAAAGAAACCACACTTAACAGAGGGAAGATGAAATTGGAGAGTCACTCTATGGTGCCCTTCCCTGAGGGAAATGTAAATACTTAGCTGAGCCATATTTAGCTTGGAGCAAAGGAGTGGGGAAGAAGGAGTCAGGATGTGGGAAAAGAAGACTCTCAGCTATCTTTAAATGACAAGTTGCAAACTTCATGCTTTGTACCTTGGATGGACACAGGATTTTGGAGGGATTAGGGAGGATCCTGGATTAGGGTGGATATTGTAGACTTGGGGTCCAGAGTTAGGATTTTGGAGGAGCAAAAAGACTCCAGGCCCTGAAGGGAAGAAGGATTGCTAAGAGACTATGCTTCAGAATGACTCAGAATGGGTGGAATTGGACCTTACAATGTTCAGAGAGAATAGAGGGCAGAACCAAAGGAATGTAAACCATCATGGTGTAGTGGATAGGACCCAGGCCTGGGAGTCATGGGTTCTAATCCCAACGCCACCACTTGTCTGCTGTGTGACCTGAGAGAAGTCACTTCACTTCTCTGCACCTCAGTTCCCTCATCTGGAAAATGGGGATTGAGACTGTGAGCCCCATATGGGATAGGGACTGTGACCAACTCGATCTGCTTGTATCCACCCCAGATCTTAGTACAGTGCCTGGCACATAGTTAAGTGCTTAACAAATACCATTATTATTATTATTATTAATAATAAGCCCTGGCATGCATACAGGAAAGTATAATGAGTTCCGTGATTTAAAAGTATTATATCCAGGGAGCTGGAAATGTTTTCACTGCTATCAAGTTAAATATTAGATATTATTGAGTCTCAGATCTTGGAGATTGGAGCTGGACGAGAAGCTTCAGGGACTGGGAGACAAATGAACCTGAATAAATGCGAGGAAAGGGAGGGAGCACATTGCCTGCTAGTTTCCTGTAGCCAGCCCTCAGAAGTGAATTGTAGCTTAGTCCCTCATGACCCTTACATCTTCAGGAAGAATCCAGGACTTAAGCAATAGGGATGCAGGGACTTGGGGCGCACTAAGCAGAAAATATCCGAAACCTGCATTTCAGGGATGGAAGAGCTAGAGGGCTTTAGGAATTAGTAGAGGCTCACTGGATTCTGGGGATGTACTGAAGTGACTTTAGGGATTCTTTAAGATGGGATTTAGAGCTGAAACCCCTGGCAATGTCAATTAATAGATCAATTGTATTTATTGAGTGCTTACTGCATGCAGAGCACTGTACTTAGTACTTGGGAGAATAAAAGGGGAGAAAGATATTAATATAAATAAATTATGGATATGAGCATAAGTGTTGTGAGGCTGAGGGAGAGGTGGATAAAGGAAGTAAACCCAAGTGCATGGGTGACACAAAAGGAAGTGGGAGAAGAGAAAATGAGGACTTAGCCCGGGTAGGCCTCTTGGAGGCAATTTGACTTCAATAAGGCTTCAAAGGTGGGGAAAGTAATTATCTGTCAGTTATGAAGAGGGAAGACCTGAGGCAGGATGTGGGAGAGGGAGGTAGGTAGTAAGATAGACTAGATCTAGGTACAGTAAACTGGTTGACATTAGAGGAGCAAATTGTATGGGCTGGGTTGTAGTAGTAGAACAGAGAGATACAGTAGGAGGGGACAAGGTGATTGAGTGCTTTAAAGCCAATGGTGAAGAGTTTCTCTTTGATGGGGAAGTGGATTGGCAACTACAGGAGGTTCTTGGAGGAATGGGGAACATGGGACAACCTGATTACATTTTATTTACCCCAGCGTTAGAAGAGTGCTTGCCACATAGTAAGCACTTAACAAATACCATAACTAATTAATATTACTTTTGGATTTATTATACAGTTAGGTAGCCATCTTCTCTCTGGCTGCACTCCGTACCCCAGTGAAAGGCAGGGAAGGAAGAGTGACAGTGTCACTGCACAAACCAGGAGTACTGTAATCAATTCCTTCATTCAGGATAAATGCTCTCTGTCATTCTTACAGACAGACACCATCATATGTAGGGTTCAGGGGCTAGGTGGATCAATCCTTCATATTGAGGATTAGAGTTAGATGTTTCCCATTAGGATGGTATGAGAATACTGATGATTATAATAAGAATTACTTATAATTATAATAATTCTGGTATTTGTTAAGTGTTTACTATATGCTAACATTAAATGCTGGGGTAGGTACAAGATAATCAGGTGTCACATAGGGCTCATAGTATAAGTAAGAAGGAGAACTGGAATTGAATCCCCATTTGGCAGATGAGGTAACTAAGGCACAGAGAAGTTAAGTGACTTGCTCAAGGTGACGAAGTTGGAAAGTGATGGTGGAGCCGAGATTAGATCCCAGGTCCATGCTCTGTCTACTAAGCCACACTGCTTTCTCATGCAAGCAGTAAACACAGTCTACAGCATGTTGCAGAATTCCTTCTTCTGCCATTAACCATAGAATTATAAATTGGCACAGTTCCCAAATTCAGTTGAATTTGGAGTAGGACTCCAAGGCCATGCCTGTAGCAAGCATCTCTGGCAATCCCACATCTACCCCACCCTCCATTTCCAATCTAAGAGGATTTCTCTTTTAAAGACATGCACTCTTCCACCCACTGGTCATGTAAGTGGGGGAGGTGTATAATGGCTCTAGGCAGAGAAGTCTCAAATAATCTTTTAAAAATAGAAATGTAAACACATTTCTAACTCTCCAGCATCACTGTCAACCTTAGGATCATCGTGGTATGTTTGCCCCAGATAATTTTCTATATCAGGGGTCCACTTAAGGACAACCACAGCTGACAGACATGCTTATCATATGACAAATGGAAAACCAAAGAGTTTGCACTCCTAGAGCAGATTCTTCTTGAAAACAGGGGGACCTAGAGATAGAAGTAAAAATGGTGATGGATGGTACAAATTAAAAAATGTGTCAGCAGACCACAGACCTCTCTTATTGTTCACATATTACTGAATGGACTGTGTGAGTGGATGTCTTGTCAGTAATACCTGCACAGAAGAGAAGTTTACTCATCTCAAATTAAAAGGCCAGCCACATTCATTTTAAAGGGAGAATGGCCTTGGCCTTATAGATCAGAGCTGATAAGAATTCCATTGAGTGCTGTCACGTGACAAACGGAAAACCAGAGAGTTTGCACTCCTAGAGCAGTTTCTTCTTGAAGACAGGGAGACCTAGAGATAGAAGTAAAAATGGTGATGGATGGTACAAATTAAAGAATGTGTCAGCCGACCACAGACCTCTCTTATTGTTCATACATTACTGAATGCACTGTGTGAGTGGATGTCTTGTCAGTAATATGTGCACAGAAGAGAAGTTTGCTCATCTCAAATTAAAAGGCCACCCATGTTCATTTTAAAGGGAGTATGGCCTTGGACTTATAGATCAGAGCTGATAAGAATTCCATTGAGTGCTGCAGTGATGATTCTTTTATCCTGCTGCTGTTCTCAATTAATCAATCAATGGTATTTTTTGAGTGCTTACAGTATGCAGAGCATGTATTAAGCACTTGAGAAAGTATAATAGAGTTAATGGCACATTCCCTAACCACAAATGTTCCTGTCCTCTCTGGAAAAAGAAAAAGATGCATCCTTTTTACAGGTGCTCTCTCCTTAAACTCTGCTGGAGAACTCCTTTCTTGAGGTGAATATCACTAGGGTCACAGGAAGACCTGACAGTGCCTGGATAGCATATAGTTGCTGGACCATTATATTAAGGTCAGAAAAAGAATCAGTGCCTCTGGAAAATTCATGTAGGATGAAGGAATATTGACAGGTATGTGAGTGTACCTTTGTCTCTTTTTACATCTCCCAACTCCTCCATAAAATTACTTTGCACTACTCAAGAATAAATCCTCCATAGGTGGAACAATGATGAACTCATGACTATCTGTTAGTGGTGCAGAAGAAAATGAAGAAAAAATAACTCTATTCTTCCTTATCTTATTATGAAGTTAATTGGATGATGCAACTGCTTCATTATCCTAGGACACAGATTGCACAGAAATTTCAAGCTGGCAGGCTCCATTCTAGCCTGACAACTTTAGACATATGAAAATCTGACATGATGGGGTTATTAATATTCTGGTTAACAAGTTAGGGCAGCAAAGAAACAGCTTGAGGATGCTGTAAAAAGTCCTACCTAGTAGTTTTTATTGGAGCTGTGAAAATGCATGGCTGAGTCCTGCTCAGATACTATAGAAGAGACTGTGGAATAGCTTAAAGAAGGGAGAATAGGAAAATGGAAACCTGGCAGCTAGCTCAACTTGTTGGAGAGGTAGTGTCATTGAATAGGAAAAACACGGGGCTGAGAGTTTGGAAGGTCTGGGTTCTAATTCCAGCTCTATCACTGCCCTGTGATAGACTTAATCTCTCTGTGCCTCAATTTTCTCACTTGTAAAATGGGGATAAGACACTTGGCAGCATTTTGTCAAAGAAAGATTTTTGGTTGTGTGTAGGTTTTTCTGGGTCCAGGCTGGCACATGGTCTTGATTTTCTTCAGGCTGTCAACGCATAGTGCTCAGTTGATTCTGAGAAGCAATCAATAAATCAATCCATTTTATTTATGGTAAATAAATATTTATGGTAAATCCATGGTATTTACTGAGCACTTACTGTGTACAGAGACTATACTAAGTGCTTGGGAGAGTGTTGGTACACATGTTCCCTGTCCACAAGGAGAGACAAATTCATTATTATCAGCATATAAACATCTGGGACACATGCATTAGCATTTAGAAGCTTGTATTTGAATTACGCAAGGACTCTGGATAAAGTGTGCTCTCACCTTGTTTTGCTGAAAAATTTTCCTAGTAGGGCAGGATCATGGTCCAACACCAGCTTTCAGATACTTTGCTGTCTTAAGCAACATTCTTCAAATAGACTTAGGAGACTGAACTTAAGTCTCAGATTTGCTATGATCACTTGGTGAGGGGGAAGCAATCACATAAAGCCACTCCAGTGCCTTAGAAGTTGGGGGCTGCGGAGAAGGGCATCATTGGGAGCCTTGGCTGCAAGGCAGCAACGGCACTTTCTGTACATGCAATAAGCCATCCATAACTCCAGGGAGGTGTGTATTCAGTCCTACTGGTGCAACAATGAAGGGAAAGCCATTTAGCAGTGGGCAGACAGTATTGCAGGAAAAGCACGAGACACTAGTATCTCTGAGCCAGGGACCACCTGCCTTGATAGCAATGGACCCAATGCCGGCTTCCCAGCGCTGCTGTCTTCAGTTATGTGACAGGGATAAGAGTGTAGTACAGACAGTGACAATATAGTGAGCAGGCTAAGTTTTAATTTGGACCTATGCCTATTATGAACAAGGACTTAGTTACCTGGGAGAGTAATAATGAACTCTCCTTTGGATCTTAGACACAGCATTCCCTACCTCCAGTGTTTTAACAGTCTGCACATTAGGGAATCAAACAGCTATTATCCTTAAATGGACTCTAATGATATCCTGGCACCCTGAGAAAGAATACCTGCATTACCACGTGGGAGTTAAGTATGTGCTGGATGCCACAGCTTGAGAATATTGTAGCCAGTTGTTGATAAGTATAGAGCTAAAGAGTCATTTGGTAGACCTTTAAAAGGGAAACACATGTGAGCCATGGTTCTCTACAGGTATGAATCACACTTTCTACAGTTCTTTAAAGAAAGATGAAAAATTATACATACCAATTGCCCTTTTACCATCAGGATTACTGCTTTCAATTAGCTGAGCCCTATGAGAACTCTACTTCAACACAATAAATCATAATAGGGTACACAGATCATTTCAATCCTTTATAAATGGAAAGAGGATTTGATCTGGTTTAAAATATCACAGTAGAGATGTGTAAGCAGGATTTTTATGATTAATTATCCAAAGTAACCTTTATCATTTAAGAGCTATTGGACAGTTGAAAAGCAAATTTTTTTGAATGTGATAAAGATTTACATGTTATCACTAATATTGACATTGTTATGTTATTCATTCACACTGATCTGTGGAATATACTAAGACCCCTTCTGAAATAAGTATTTAAATAAGTATCTTTAGGAGTAATGAACCTAGGTATTAAAATAGACATTCTTCACTCAATCAGTGGCATTGAGTGCTTACTTTGTTCAGGGCACTATGCTAAGCATTTGGGATATTGTATATATTACATATAATCTAATAGAGTTGGTAGACACATTCCCTTTTCACAACAGGCTTACAGGCTAGAAACAGAGACAGACATTTATATTAATATAAATAAATACTCCATAGAGAATAAGTTTTGTTCATGCTGATAAGGGATTTTCTAAGCTCCTTGTGGGCAGGGAACAAGTCTACTAACCCTGTTGCACTGCACTCTCCCAAGTGCTTAGTTCAGTGTTCTTCACACAGTAAGCATTTAATTAATACTACTGACTGATTCTTTGATTGATGAGGACAAGTAGTACTCTCCTCTGGATTCCCCAACACAATGGCATGTCCAAGCAGGATAGCTTGAAGCTAAAAGTTAATTTATCACGAGAAGGGAAAGTTGTAGTTCTTTTCTTCCAGTGAAAGACTAGAAGATAAAGAGTGTGGCACAAAATTACCTCATTTTGGCCCAGACTAAAGTTCTCTAGAATAATTATGTCAGGTTTTTTTTACCAACAATCTCAGGATTGGCAGTATTTATAGAAGCGATCCCAATTCTTGTATACTTTACAATCTATTGGGGAATAAAGGATGCATATTGAAAAATATTCCACAGTAAAGAGTGAGAAAATAGGTGTAATAGATGCATATATTCATTAATAACTGAATAACTGATGACTATATGAAATTGGAGTTGGTGATACAAAAAGTGGAGATATTCATCAGGATATGCTTCTTGGATTAGTTACCTTTTTTTAGCAGGGTTTTGAAGGAAAAGTGTGGATTTGGTAAAGTTGAGGTAGAAAGATGTTCCAAGGAGAATACCATGGTAACTTGAACCTTCCAGTTTCCTTATCTGTATAACGGAAACAAGATACTTTGTGAACTCCATATGTTGCAGACATCTTGCCTGATCTAATAACCTTATATGTACTCTAACACTTAGCACGTATAAGTATGTAGTGAATACCATCATTAGCATTACTATAGTTAACATATCCCTCTTCTGGAGTAGTTCCCCTGAGAAACAGCATGACCTAATGGGAAAACTAAAGGCCTGGGAATCAAAGGACTAGGTTCAATCCCGGTTCTGTTATTTGTCTGCTGCATGACTTTGTATAAGTTACTTAACTTTCTGTGACTCAGTTCTCTTACCTATAAAATGGGGATTAAGACTGTGAGCCCTATGAAGGTCAGATACTGTGTCCAACCCAATTACATCGTATCAACTCCAGGGCTTAGTATTCATTCATTCATTCAATAGTATTTATTGAGCGCTTACTATGTGCAGAGCACTGTACTAAGCGCTTGGAATGTACAAGTCGGCAACAGATAGACAGTCCCTGCCCTTTGACAGGCTTACAGTCTAATCGGGGGAGACAGGCAGACAGAACAATGGCAATAAATAGGGGAAGAACATAGTACATATGCCTGGCAGACTTAGTACTTAGCAACTACCATTAAAAAAAAAAATCACCAATGGGTCCTACTTAACATCAAATAGAAAGACAGGATCTCTTGGTATCCTGCCAGTCCTGTGGATTGGTACTGGTTTTGGCTGATCCTGAGCATCCCTAATACTAGGAGAAATCCTTCTCTTTATATGTAGTCTTCTTTATTCTTGGTCAAAAATACCTTACCAACATATTCAGCAATAATTTGAAGAGCTTAACAACAGGTACCTTAACTTGGATATCCTAAAGTTTCTTAGGTAATCAGTTGAATTATAATTACAGTCACCTGAGGCCCAGATTTACTTTACCCTCTGTCAGAGTGATAGCTTTTGGAAAACCCTAGGGAAGAAATTTCATATGCTTAAATCCAGAATAGAGTTGCAGAGTAGTAATGTGGGACTCTGGCAAATTCCTGATTTGTTATGTCCTTGAGTAGGTGGCAAACATTCAGATTCATATTTAACCCAAGATGGATTGGGTTCATATTGAATGCTGACTCTAATAAATTAAAAATAATAAAAAGAAATTCTGCTTTATGCCCCATAAAGTCAATCTGTTGAATTCCCTACCTTAGGAGGTCACTGATTTCAATACCATGGCTGTATAATTTTATGACCCTTAATAACATTTGTAGTATGCAAGCATATATAATGATAGGGGAAATCACATCTTCTGCTTCAGGATATCTGTGGATTTTCTATTGTGGTCAGGAAATATTTTTTAAAGAATTACAAACAGAAAAAGTATGACCTAATGGCTAGGAAAGGAGTGTTAGAGTTATGACCCTAAATTATTTTAGCTTTCACCTCTGACTTGGCATGTCATGTTCCTGTTTTGGGTACGAATCTTTGCTTCTCTGTTTCTCTTTGTCATATTTCTATAGTGTAGAAATATATTATATATATATACATATATATGTATGTATAATATATAGAGGAAATATACATAATGTATTTTTCCTGTCATGTATAATTGTACTATTTGTTTGGAGTATACTATACAGGACATTATTAGAATATTTTCAGGGTTTAAAGTCAAAAATTCTGTATCAGTGCAAAGCTTTTCCCATGTGCAAAAATGCTCAAATGGTGAGATGAGAGTGGGTAAGGAGAAGAAAACATTTTCCTGGGAAGTTCTAACTAATCATGTTAGAAAAAGAATATAGTCCAGACTGCTGAGCCTATGGATGGGTCTTGGAGCAAAATATCTACCCCTGACCTTTGGAAGGAAAAGAAATCATAAAACATTCCATGGGAAAACTATCTCCTGCTAAAGAAAATTACAGACATTTGAATGCTGAGCAATTTAATGGTGATTTCTGACTTTTTCTGAATTGAATTTATTAATCGCCTACTTAAGATAATTAAAGCAGTTGGTCCTCAAAATAATTGGAGTCATTGACTATAAAGAGTTTAACCTTGACAGTAGATTCACTCTCACTGCTGAAATTCATTCTATTCAAGTTGAGATAAAAAATATTTATTCTTTCAAGTGCATAATATATTTTCTACATGTCACATGTTTCTTATAGCCACCAGCTATGTAATTAAAGATGCATAATTGTACTACAGTGCACTGACAGCAACACAATGGGGCAAAGTGATGTTGGTTGTGTAGAACTGGTTTTAGAACTTATTCATTCAATGATATTTCTTGAGCGCTTACTAGAGCACTGTACTAAATGCTTGGAATGTACAATTCAGCAATAGATAGAGACCATCCCTGCTCAACAACGGGCTCACAGTCTAAACGATAATAGCAGTAGCCAGTGAAACCAGTGTAACTACAGAAGAGCTTAGCTGCATTTGTATTATAGAGAACAAGAGATAAGTTAATGTCTTGAAAAAATATTAAAATATAACTCAATCATTCATATGTATTGAACACTTATTATATGCAGAGCACTGTATTAAGCATTTGGGAGAGAACAGTATACCAGTGTTGGTAGACATAGTCCCCGTCCACAACAAGCTTACTCTAGAAGGGGGATACTGACATTAATACAAATACATAAATAAATAAATTACAGAACTCCATATCTTCTCCCCAAACTCTGTTCTCCCCATGGATTTCTCATCACTTTTGACAGCACACAATCCTCACTGTCTCTCAAGTCCACAACCTTGACATTATCTTTGACTCCTCTCTCTCATTCAACCCACATATCACTGAGATCATGTTGCCTCTGGAAACATTTTCAATAGGTTTCCCTGCTTTTTTTTAAATTTAGTATTTGTATTGAGAAATTGCTGTAAATCATTCACATTGGGGCATAAAGATGTATTGATCCTCTTCTCCCACATTTCTTCTCTCTTCTAGCTCTCCCTCTTTCTCACTCTCTCGATCTCTGTGCTTTGTCTTTATTTCCTTCCCTGATATTCTCATCCTATTATCCTCTTGTATCCTTTCCTTAAAAACTACATATGTAAATTGTATTTAGATTCCCAAAGATAGCTGTTCTCAGCACTTCTATCCTACTCAGAACTTGGCATGAATAACAATTCTACCACTGACAAGTTTGAGAGTTTGATTCATTATTCACAATCACCTAATGCCTGACTCATGGAGCGTTACCTTCTAAAAAAACCACAATTGACTTGACCCCTATTTTATGCAAAATTCAAGAGAAGAAGTTATGTACAATATCTATTCGCCAGTGGTTGCCTATCAACCTTTGTATGAAGCAACAATTCCTCACTATTGGCTTCAAGGCTCTTTATCACCTTGTCCCCTCCTACCTTACCTCCCTTCTCTCCTTCTACAGACCAGCCTGCACACTCTGCTCCTCTGCCGCTAACCTCTTCACTGTGCCTCGTTCTCGCCTGTCCCTCAGTCGACCCATGGCCCACATCCTATCTCTGAACTGGAATGCCCTCCCTCCTCACGTCCACCAAGCTAGCACACTTCCCCCTTTCAAAGCCCTACTGAAAGCTCACTTCCTCCAGGAGGCCTTCCCAGACACTGAACCCCCACCCTTTTTCTCTCCTCCTCCTCCCCTCCCCATTGCCCTCCCTCCCTCCCTCTGTTCTACTCCCCTCCCCACCCCACAGCACTTGTGTATATATGTACATATTATATTTATTTTATTAATGATATGCATAAATAATTCTATTTATATTGATGCTATGTCCGCCTACTTGTTTTGTTGTCTGTGTTCTCCGCTTCTAGACTGTGAGCCCCTTGTTGGCTAGGAATTGTCTCTATTTGTTGCCAAATTGTACTCTCCGTGCTCAGTAAATACAACTGAATAAATGAATTAATCCTTTAAAACATTTTAATAAAAATACAAAAATACGGCTTTAAGACTAGATTTCTTTTCTCTTGATTGTAGTTAATCTTTCCAATGCTCTTTTTTCTAGTAAAGGCTTTAATGTTAATGTCTATTTGCCTTTAGTCTATGAGACACCTGGCTGACTTCATCCATTTTAACTCCATCCTCTTGTCTTGTCTTATGCTGTCAAGTCATCTCCAACCCATAGTGATGCTGTGGATACATCTCTCTCAGAATACCCTACCTCCACCTGCAATCATTTTGGTAGTGTATCCATAGAATTTTCTTGTTAAAAATACAGAAGTGATTTACTGTTGCCTCCTTCAGCGCAGTAAACTTGAGTCTCTGCCTTCAACTCTCTCCCACACCGCTGCTGCCTACTAAATTATTGTAGCAGATTGCCTTCCACTTAGTAGCCACTGCCCAAGCAATGAATGGAATGGGTAGGCCTCTGCTTTACTCCCCCTCCCGTAGTCAAGACTGGTAGAGTACTGGAAATTCTCCAGGCGTGACCCTGAGAGGGGAATTCCATCCTCAGCAACATGGGCCTGGGAGTAAGAACGTTATGGGTTCTAATCCCAGCTCTGCCACTTGTCTGTTGTGAGACCTTGGGCATGTCACTTTAGTTCTCTGGGCCTCAGTTCCCTCATCTGTAAAATGAGGATTGAGACCATGAGCCCCACGTGTGACAGGGACTGTATTCAGCCTGATTTGCTTGTATCTACCCCAGCGCTTATTACAGTGCCTGTCACATAGTAAGCACTTAAATGCCATAATTAATTATTATGATTTAATTCTGCCGTCTCCTCTTCCCGACAGTAATATCTTTTCATCCTACATGTCTCCCATAACCATTGGCCCTATCAGCTGTTTTGGACATTTAATTCCTTTCTCAATCCTCCTGTCCGGCCACCCCTTTCATTCCTTTCCTTTTATAACCTAGCCACATATTTTATTGACATTATTGAAAACATCAAGCATCATCTCCCTAAAATCTCCCCTGGTGCTCTCCAGTCCCTCCCTCCTCTGGAACCCTCCAGGTATCGCTTCATCTGTCTCTTACCATTCCTCTCTAAACTCCTTGAGTGAATTATATTTACCTGCTTCTTCTAATTCCTCCCCACCAATTCTCTCCTTGACCCCCTTCAATTTGGTTTTCACTCCACTCCATAGATACTGCCCTCTTTGAGGTCACCAATGACCATCTTCTTAAAAAAAAACAACTAATGGCCTCTACTCCATCACAATCCTCTTGGACCTCTCCTGTTGAACACCATCTTCTCCTTGAAATATTATTCAACCTAGGCTTCACTGACACTTTTCTCCTGGTTCTCCTACCTTTCTGACCACTCCTCATTTTCTTTTACAGACTCTCCTTTGCCTCTGACCATCTGACAGTGGGGTTCCCTCAAGGCTCAATTCCTGGGTTCCCTTCTTTTTTTCCATCTACACCCTGTCCCTTGTAGAACTCACTTATTAACAAAGCTTTAACTATCATCTTTCTGTAGGTGATTTCCAAATTTACCTCTCCAGTTCTGTCATCTCTCCTTATCAAGTCTCTCCTTTCCTCCTGCCATCAGGACATCTCTAACAGGAAGTCCTGCTGACATCTCAAACTAAATATGTCCAAAACAGAACTCTTTATCTTCCTACACAAATGCTGTCCTCCCTCTGTCTTCCCATCCCTATAGTCAACAGCATTATCCTCCCATGATCTTGGCATTCTCAACTCATCTCTTTCATACAACCCATATATTCAATCTGTCATCAAATCCTGTATGTTCAACCTTCACAACACTGCTAAAATCCCGCATCCAAACTGCTATTATGTTGATATGAGCATAATAATAATGGTATTTGTTAAGCACTTACTATGTGCTGAGCACTGTTCTAAGCACTGGGGTAGATACAGGGTAATCAGATTGTTCCACATGGGGTTCACATTTTTTAATCCCCATTTTTAGTTAGAGATGAGGTAACTGAAGCACCAAGAAGTTAAGTGATTTGCCCAAGGTCACACAGCAGACAAGTATCAGAGTTGGGATTAAAACCCACATCCTCTGGCTCCCAAATCCAGGCTCTTTCCACTAAGCCACGCTGCTGTCCTAACCTTCCTTCTGACATCCCTGACTCATGCTTCTTCCCACTCTGGTCCATTCTTCAATCTGCTGCCCAGCTCCTTTACAATAATAATAAAAAAAAATCTTCAGTACTCATCTCCCCATTCAAGAACTTCATCCACCTCTGCCCCCACCTTACCTCACTGATTTCCTACTACAGCCCAGCTTGCACCCTTTGCTTCTCTAGCACCAGCTTTCTCCCTGTGCTTTGAATTTGACTATCTTGTCACCACACCTTTTCCCACAACATCCCTCTAGCCTGGAACTCCCTCCTCTCTCCAATCTCAAATCCTTATTAAAGTCATATGTCCTCCAAGAAGTCTTCCCCAATGAAGCCCTCTTTTCCCCAGCTCCCTCTATATCTGATTGCCTAGGCACTTGAATCTGTAATGGTATTTTTTAAGTGCTTACTGTGGTGAGTCCACAACAAGCTGCCTTACCAGTGACTGTTGATCCTGCGAACAACAAGGAAGAGACTTTGCAAAGCCACTAAGGTGCTCTACCTGTGGCAGTTGATTCCAAACCTGAAGGGAGCGAAGCAGGGAGGGAGGTGGGATTTGTCTCCCTGTTCTACCCAGTAACGGGCCTGGACCAATCAGTAACTGCCACATAGAGTCACAGTTGCCATGCCTAAGGCAGATAAAAGGCAGTTGCTTTGGGGCACCCAGAGGTATGCAGAGAAACAGAAGCATGCGGAGAAGCAAGAAGGAAGCATGCTGAGAGCAGCAGAAGGCTACAGCACTTGGAAGCAGAAAGAAGGAGCATTGGCAGAATGGGTTTCTTTGACCACAGACTGGTATTAGACCACTGATGGAGTGAGTGAGTGAGTGTATGTGTCACTCCCTTGCACACTGATAAGACTAAGTAAAAACACTTTCCACAGTAACCTTAGTGATCAAAGGTGTGGTTTGAACTCTACTACCTGTCACCGAGGCTCCCCCAGTCCAGGAAGGTCCTGGTTGGTATGGGGGGGGGGGGAGGGCTCATGACACCATGTGTTAAGCACTGTTGTGAGCACTGGCATACCATATAACTACTTGATATTCACCCCACACTTATGTAAATTTCTGTAAGTTATTCAATTATATTAATGTCTTTTTCCTCTTCTAAACTGTAACTTCATTATGGGCAGGGAAGGTGTCTCCTAGCTCTTTGTATTCTACTCTCCCAAGCTCTTAGCACATTGAATCTGCACAAAATAAGCACTCAGTGAATGCCACTGATGATAAAAAGTGCTTAGTACTCTAATTAGGGACAATGGAAATGCTTTCCACACCATTTTATCTAGAAGGAATGGGATATTTCATTTTCTAGATTACACTTTTTTTAAAAAAAAAAACATTCCCTGGATTTGATTCTTAAGAACAGGGCTAACTTTTCATCTTTTTTTTAATCAAATTTTATGATAAAAGAAAGGGTGGCTTCCTTATGTCTGTATAATTTACCTCTGAAAGTCTGTGATCTGAACCTTTGGTTAACCCAGTTTCATTGTAGGTCTCTTTGTCCACAGAGTTTGCTTTGTGAATTAGAGAGCTGTAGCATTTTTCATCTTCCTGTTTTGCTAGTTCAGATGTCGCTAGAAATTCCCATACATCTTGTGCTCTTTTATGTGGACCAGGATCTTTTAGAGCAGAGCTGACTTTTTTTTTTAATATTCCCTCTAATTGAATGTGAACCAAATAGAACTTGTAGTGTCAGAACACATTTTCATTAAGTATTGTTAGTTTCTCAATGGACATATCAGAACTTTCTTCTGACAACGTCAGTCTGAAAACAGCATGACTCAGTATCAGAAAAAATTATGTATGCATGTACCTGGAACCTGACACTGAGGAGTCATCGGGTACATCCATATGGATGTTGAAGTCTCCGAGGATCAGAGTGGGCAGAGAGAAGGAGAGAAGGTAGGTGAGAAAGGGGTCAAGGTGGTTGAAGAAGTCGGAGGTGGGACCGGGAGGGCGGTAGATGACAGCGACAAGTATCTGGAGGGGGTGGTAGAGGCGAATGATATGGGCTTCGAAGGAGGGGAAGGAGAGGGAGGGGGGAGGAGGGATAGTGCGGAAGCGGCAACGGGGTGAGAGGAGGAAGCCAACGCCTCCTCCCTTACAGGTGAGTCTGGGGGAGTGGGAGAAGGAGAGGCCGCCGCTGGAGAGAGCGGCGGCGGAGACCGTGTCTTCGGGAGTGAGCCACGTTTCTGAAAGGGCGAGGAGGAGGAGAGAGCGGGAGAGGAAAAGGTCATGGACGAAAGGTAGCTTATCTGTAATAGAGCTGGGGGTTCCAGAGGCCATACTTGAAAGTAGCTGTGGGTGCAAGGGGGAGAGGGGGAAAAGGGCGGGGGGAGGGGAGGGTTTGGATGGGAAGGAGGTGGCGGGGCCCTGGATGGGGAGAGGGGGATGAGGGGTAGCGGTGGGACAGGAGGACTGGGATGGGGCGTGGGTGGGGAAGAGAGAAGCGGGGAGGGGGTGAGGAGGGGGTTTGGTGGGGGGGAGAGTAGGGGGAGGGGGAAGAGGGGTAGCACTGATAAAGTGGGGTTCTAGGGCGGGTTGGGGGAGGAGACAGAGGAGAGAGCGGGAAAGAGCTGAACGAGGGGGGGAAGGGGAAGGGGAGGATAGGAAGGGGCGGGAGGGACATGGTGAGGCCAGAGAGGTGGGTGGCAGCACTGACAACAATAAACAGTAACAAACGAAATCGGTAATATAGCAACATGATACAGTATGATACAATACAGTAGTGTTAATAAGCAGGCGATGACCAGGGTCGGGGGTAGGCTTGATTAAGGGCCGACCTGATCAAACTCAAAGTCAGGCGGCTGGTGAGGCCAGAGAGGTGGGTGGCAGCACTGACGACAATAAACAATAACAAGTGAAATCGCTAATATAGCAACATGGTACAGTAAGACACAATACAATAGTGTTAATAAGCAGGCGCTGACCAGGGTCGGGGGACGACCCGACCCTACCCGATCAGACTCAAAGTCAAGCGGCCAGCCGCCGAGGGAGTCCCAGAGCTCATGACCAAATGTCCCTGTGGCGGCAGGGGGGGGCCCTGAGGTTGTCCGGGGTGGGTGGCGGCCATAGGCGGTGGCTAAGGTAAGGTAACACGGTGAGAACGAGGACATCATCGCCCGGGGTGGGAGCGGGGGAGATGAATCACCTCAAGGGGGAAGAGAGAGTGAGGGCTTCCCAAAATGGCCGCCTCAGGAGGAGTGGGGGGGCGGTTGGGGAGCACAATGTCCCTGGGCCCGAGCAGGGGGACACAATGTCCCCAGAGGACACAATGTCCCTAGGGCCGAGCAGGGGAACACAATGTCCCCAGGGTCGAGAAGGGGAGCGCAATGTCCCCGGGCCCGAGCAGGGGAGGGTGGAATGGGAGCTGGTGGCTGGGGGTCTGTGGGGGTGAAGATCCTTAGTGTCGGAGTTCCCGAGTGGGGGTGCGGAGGTCCAGGTTGGGAAAGGATGAGATGGGCGCGGGTCCGGGCGGTCCGAGGCTCAGCTCCCCGGGGGAGGCGGAGGAGGCGCAGATGAGTCGGCGAGCGGGAGGCAAAGGGGGGGCTTGTCGGGAATCGGGGCCGGGCGGGCCAAGGCTGCGCCTCAGGGGAGCAGAGATCCCGAGCCCACGCGGTAATGGCTCCAAGGCTCCCCACGATGACAAGGCTCAGCTTCCCGGGAGAGGGGCGGTCTCGGCGTGGATGAGTCGGTGGTCGGTGGCCAAAAAGCTGCTAAAGTCGGCGGTCGGTGGCCAAAAAGCAGCTAAAGTTGGCGGTCGGTGGCCAGAAAGCTGCTAAAGAGCTAGCCTGGAAATGGGGGGCAGGCAGGCCAAGGAACCGCCGCCTGGGAGGAGAGCTCCCGAGTCCATGTGGTGGCCGATTCTGTTGGAAAGAGGGGGACCGGCGGTCTAAGAATCACCCCCAGGGGAGCAGAGATCCCGAGCCCACGTGGTAATGGCTCCAAGGCTCCAAGGCTCCGGGCGATGACAAGGCTCAGCTTCCTGGGAGAGAGGGGTGGTCTCGGCGTGGATGAGTCGGTGGTCGGTGGCCAAAAAGCTGCTAAAGTCGGAGCAGCCCCCTTGCTGCAATGGCCTGAGAACAATTCATTCATTCATTCGGATTTTTTCAACGCTTACTGTGTGCAGGGCATTGTAGTAAGCACTTGGAAAGTACAATTCGGCAATAAATAGAGACAATCCCTACCCAACAACGGGCTCACAATCTAGAAGCAGTAGGTAAAAGGGGGAAAGAACTGGCCCTTTTGGCCCAGTATGCCCCAAGTGGAACCCCCTCAACCATGCACTCACACAACTATGGCTGCTGCGGCCCAGCACCTAAGACTTCAACCAGGACAACGATGCACTGCAGGCAGTCCGACTCCTTGAAACTATCATCTTACCTAGACTTGGGGCAGACCAGTTGGATTGGTAACTAATAATAATAATAATAATGATGTTGGTATTTGTTAAGCCCTTACTATGTGCAGAGCACTGTTCTAAGCTCTGGGGTAGATACAGGGTAATCAAGTTGTCCCACGTGAGGCTCACAGTCGTCATCCCCATTTTACGGATGAGGTAACAGGCACAGAGAAGTTAAGTGACTTGCCCAAAGTCACACAGCTGAGAAGTGGCAGAGCCAGCAGAACCATGACCTTTTACTCCCTCCCTCCCTTGGTGAACTCATTCGCTCTCATGGCTTTGACTACCATCTCTACGCAGATGACATGCAGATCTACATCTCTGCCCCTGTCCTCTCCCCCTCCCTTCAGGCTTGCATCTCCTCCTGCCTCTAGGATGTCTCCACCTGGATGTCTGCCCGCCACCTAAAACTCAACATGAGCAAAACTGAGCTCTTCATCTTCCCTCCCAAGCCCTGTCCTCTTCCTGACTTCCCTATCACTGTGGATGGTACGACCATTCTTCCCGTCTCTCAGGCCCACAATCTCGGTGTCATCTTTGACTCGTCTCTCTCGTTCACCCCACACATCCGATCCGTTACCAAGACCTGTCGGTCTCACCTTTACAATATCGCCAAGATCCGCCCTTTCCTCTCCACCCAAACGGCTACGTTACTGCTACAGGCTCTCGTTATATCCCGGCTAGACTACTGTGTCAGCCTTCTCTCTGATCTCCCTTCCTCCTTTCTCGCCCTGCTCCAGTCTATTCTTCACTCCGCTGCCCGGCTCATCTTCCTGCAGAAACGTTCTGGGTATGTCACTCCCCTTCTTAAACACCTCCAGTGGTTGCCTATCAACCTCCGCTCCGAACAAGAACTCCTCATTCTAGGCTTCAAGGCTCTCCATCACCTTGCCCCTTCATACCTCTCCTCCCTTCTCTCTTTCTACTGCCCGCCCCGCACGCTCCGCTCCTCTGCCACCCACCTCCTCACCGTCCCTCGGTCTCGCCTATCCCACCGTCAACCCCTGGGCCACATCCTCCCGCGGTCCTGGAATGCCCTCCCTCCTCATCTCCGACAATCTAATTCTCTTTCCCTCTTCAAATCCCTACTTAAAGCTCACCTCCTCCAAGAGGCCTTCCCAGACGGTGCTCCCCCCTTTTTTTCTCTCTGCTCCCTCTACCCCCCCTCACGTCTCCGCAGCTAAACCCTCTTCTCCCCGCTTTCCCTCTCCTCCTCCCCCTCTTCCATCCCACCCCCTCAGCACTATACTCATCCGCTCAACTGTATATATCTTCATCACCCTATTTATTTTGTTTAATGAGATGTACATCACCCTGATTCTATTTATTTGCCATTGTTTTTATGAGATGTTCTTCCCCTTGACTCTATTTATTGCCACTGTTCTTGTCTGCCTGTCTCCCCCGATTAGACTGTAAGCCCATCAAAGGGCAGGGACTGTCTCTATCTGTTGCCGACTTGTACATTCCAAGCACTTAGTCCAGTGCTCTGCACATCGTAAGCGCTCAATAAATACTATTGAATGAATGAGTGAATGAATGAATGAATGACTCCCACGATGAACTATAGGTGTTGTGCTTTCTCTCACTCACTCTTTCTCTCTGTGTGCGTACACATAAATTATGATGGTATTTGTTAAGGGCTTACTATGTGCCAAACACTGTTCTAAGTGCTGATACGTGCCTAAACCCTGTTTTAGTTTAAAATAAAGCTTTTCCCCGTAAGAGTGGTGTTTGGTTTTACTTTAGGACATGTCATTTGAGCGCCTGAATTAATAAGGAAGTCAAATCCCTTATCTGAGAAGCAGTGTGATTTAGTGGAAAGAACCTGGGCTTGAGAGTCAGAGGTCGTGGGTTCTAATTCTACCTCTGCCACTTGTCTGCTGTGTGACCTTGGGCAAGACACTTAACTTCTCTTTGCCTCAGTTACCTCATCTGGAAAATGGGGATTAAAACTGAGTCCCAAGTGGGACAACCTGATTATCCTGTAACTACCCGAGCACTTGGAATAGTGCTTGGCACATAGTAAGTGCTTAATAAATACAATAATAATAATAAAGCCCTAGCTTAAGGGCTTGTAGGTCGAGAACCTGGTACTGTGGAAGAGTGATCCCTGGCCAGGGCTCATGACATAAATTGGTGACGAGGGTGAAATTGAAACGGATATAAACCACTGTTCATTCATTCAATCGTATTTATTGAATGCTTACTGTGTTTAGAGCACTGTACTAAGCGCTTGGAAAGTACAATTCGGCAACACTAGGAAAGTGTGTTCACGTGTTTAACAGTATAGTCTTTCATCTTGTTTGTCTTATGTAACTAACCCCATTCTAATTCTCTTTCTTATTTCTCTCTCTCTTCTCTCTCATGGACCATATTAATCTCTGGAACAGTTTAAGCAATTATTGGATTACTGACACCCACCAGACTCCCCCCAAAGCCCAACTAACCTAACTTTGGGCATGGGTCTGCTTATGCTCCTTTTTGCTGAGGGCAGCAGGTAGCAAGTCCTAAAAAGATAGGAAATCAGGAGCTTCTGCCACCATTCCTGGGTGGCCTGCTGACTCCATGGAGCCAGATAGCAGAAGGTTTGAATAAAAATTCCCTCCCCTCAACTCCCTCCCCCCAGACCAGTAATTGGGAACCCTGGCATCTTGCCAAGAAATGGGCAAGCAGCGTGGCTCAAAGCACTGAAAACCAGTATTTAAACAGGTTAAAAAATTTTAATCTCAAACAGTGGAAAGAGCCCAGGTAATCTAGGCCCCACCGCTTGTCAGCTGTGTGACATTGGGTCAGTCACTTAACTTCTCTGTGCCTCAGTTACCTGATCTGTAAAATGGGGATGAAGACTGTGAGCCCTACGTGGGACAACCTGATTATTTTGTATCTACCCCAATGCTTAGAACAATGTGTAGCACATAGTAAGAGCTTAACAAATACCAACATTATTATTATTATCATTAAATGGGACTGCCACAGCCAGTACAGTGGGATTCCCCCAGGACAATTGGGACAGACATCAATACGGGTGGCTACTGCTGGGATGTTTGAGGGCTGCTTGTCAGAACAAGGCTAGATCTGAGGATCGAATGTGTAAATTACAGAAGAAGTGGGGTAAATTGCCTAATTATACTTTCCAAGAGCTTAGTACAGTGCTCTGCACACAGTAAGCGCTCAATAAATACGATTGAATGAATGAAATATTTGGTCTGATGAGGAGGATGAAGGGGAAGCGGATCTCGACAACGAAACTGACCCCACTTTAAGGGTGGTCCCTGTTGTAGTTACTAAGACCACAGGAAAAGGGACCACCACGACCACCTCTAGGGGCTATATATGTGCTCATGATAGGAATGCCTGTAGGCATGCCCCTATACCATGGGATAGAATGCCTGTAGGGTTGGCGATTATATTAGGTAAATTGGAAATAATTGTTCTGGAATTTTGTTCTTCCCTTGATGTCACTTGCAAGACGTATGTTTATAGCTTCACAAACAAATGTGTTAAGTTGCAGATACCAAACAGCAGTTCCTGAAGAGTAAGTTTACCG
Organism: Ornithorhynchus anatinus; assembly: GCF_004115215.2. Lineage (NCBI taxonomy): Eukaryota > Metazoa > Chordata > Mammalia > Monotremata > Ornithorhynchidae > Ornithorhynchus > Ornithorhynchus anatinus. The sequence continues at coordinate 118,356,798 of NC_041729.1, forward strand.
GAGACCCAGTAACTAAGAGTGTTAGCCTCTTTAACCTCATTAAATGAAGAAAGGCTCTGATGATGACTTAAGAACATCTCTTTTCTGTTAAACCTGCCGGCAAGAATATGTGAATGTGTTGACATTGGGTGCACCCCCCTGTGTTTGTATAAGAGTGGGAGTGAGTGAAGTGTACTGCTTTAAGAGCTGGAAAGATAGCATGGATGCATGGGATTAACAGAATTTGTGTCTGTGTAAAACTGTACTTGGAATGAGTGATGATGATGATGGCATTTGTTAAGTGCTTACTATGTGCAAAGCACAGTTCTAAGCTCTGGGGAGGATACAAGGTGATCAGGTTGTCCCACATGAGGCTCACAGTCTTAATCCTCATTTTATAGATGAGGGAACTGAGGCCCAGAGAAGTTAAGTGACTTGCCCAAAGTCACACAGCTGGTACCCTGGCCAATGTTAATAATAATAATGTTGTTATTTGTTAAGCACTAACTATGTGCAGAGCACTGTTGTGAAGTGCTTTGGAATGTTGTGAAATGTTATGCAGGGTTGTGCAATGTTGTGAAGTGTCATGTAAAATGTGTGCTGTGAAGAGAAATTCCTAACTGAATTCAGTCAGCTGGAAAAGTTGAGAGTTATTTTATGGATAATAGTAATAATTATGGCATTTGTTTAGCTCTTACTATGTGCACAACACTGTTCTAAGCGCTGGAGAGGATACAAGGTGATCAGGTTGTCCCACGTGGGGCTCACAGTCTTCATCCCCATTTTAGAGATGAGGTAACTGAGGCACAGAGAAGTGAAGTGACTTGCCCAAAGTTACACAGCTGACAAGCGGCTGAGCTGGGATTCAAACCTATGACCTCCGACTCCCAAGCCCGTGCTTTTTCCACTGAATCACAGATTTGGTGTGCTTAAACTGTTCCTCCTCCCATTTAGGTGTAGAGAACCTGCAAATGAGTTATGGGGGTAGGAGAATTTAAACAGTTCTTGTTTTTTACAGAATTCCATACTGGATGAGAAAATCCCAGGGGTGGGCCCTGGGGCCATTTGAAAAGAATCAAGAGAACATTTGTTGGAGAGAAGGCTCCTCCTTCCAGCAATGTACAACTCCGCCTTTGAAACTGTCGACCAATCCCTTCTCCACACTTTATCCAACCTTGGCTTCACGGACTCCATCTTCTCCTGGTTCTCCTCTTATCTTTCTGACCATTCTCAGTCTCCTTCGTGGGCTCCTCCTTCCCCTCCCATCCCCTAACTGTAGAGGTTCTTCGAGGGTCAGTTCTTGGTCCTCTTCTGTTCTCCATCTTTACTCACTCCCTTGGTGAACTCATTTGCTCCCATGGCTTCAACTATCATCTCTATGCAGATGACACCCAAATCTATATCTCCTCCCCTGTTCTTTCTTCCTCCCTCCAGGCTCTTATCTCCTCATGCCTCTAGGACATCTCCACCTGGATGTCTGCCCTCCACCTAAAACTCAACATGTCTAAAACTGAGCTCCTTATCTTCCCTCCCAAACCCTGTCCCCTCCCTGACTTCCCTGTCACTGTGGACAGCACAACCATCCTTCCAGTCTCACAGGCCCATAACCTTGGTGTCATCCTTGACTCTGCTCTCTCATTCACCCCACGCAAACAATCCGTCACGAAGCCCTGCTGGTCTCACCTTCACAGTATCGCCAAGATGTGCCCTTTCCTCTCCATCCAAACTGCTATCATGCTGGTACAAGCTCTCATAATATCCCGACTGGATTACTGTGTCAGCCTCCTCTCTGATCTCCCTTCCTCCTGTCTCTCCCCACTCCAGTCTATTCTTCATTCCACTGCCCAGATCATTTTCCTTCACAAACGCCCTGGACGTGTCACTCCTCTTCTCAAAAACCTCCAGTGGTTGCCTATCAACCTTCACATGAAACAAAAACTCCTCACTCTTGGCTTCAAAGCTCTCCATCACTTTGCCCCCTCCTACATCACCTCCCTTCTCTCTTTCTATGACCCCTGGGCCACATCCTACCGCTGTCCTGGAATGCCCTCCCTTCTCACATCCGCCAAACTAACTCTCTTCCCCTCTTTGAAACCCTACTGAGAACTCACCTCCTCCAGGAGGCCTTTCCAGACTGAGCCCCCTTTCCCTCTGCTCCCTCTCTCCTACCCCCACCCTCTGCTTTTCCCCCTTCCTCTCCCCTCAGCACTGTGCTCATTTGTATATATTATTTACTACCCTTTTTATAAGGGTAGTAAACATCTTTGTTTTGTTTGTATACCTTTGTTAATAAGGTATATATCTCCTTGATTCTATTTATCTTGATGATGTTGTCTTGTTTTGTTTGTTCTGTTTTGCTTTGCTGTCTGTCTCCCCAGTTTAGACTGTGAGCCCGTCATTGGGCAGGGATTGTCTCTGTTGTCGAAATGTACATTCCAAGTGCTTAGTATAGTTCTCTGCACATAGTAAGCGCTCAATAAATACTATTGAATGAATGAACTCTCAAACAATTGAGCGACTCTCATGGTTGGGGAAGCAATTTCCCAGCTAATTAAACAAAAGAGGATGACAACTTGGAACTAGACCTTTCCAGGCTAGGTGTGGTGATGGTGAAGTAGGGGTTTATTGCTTGGAGAAATAGTTCTTATCTTGTCGAAACAAAAAGAGGTAATAACTAGCTCTTTCCCTGCTGGGAATGCCTGTAGGGGCCGGAATGCCTGAGACCCTAATGTGTTTAGCGGTTCCAACCTTAAAAGAATGACTCATAAGAATGAACTAAAACAGGATTGAACTGAGAAACTTTTTCAGCCATGAACCTGAAGGAATCTGTGATTAGGGGACCACTGCACATATAAAGGAAAGATTTAAGTACTGAGTAATATGGGATTTGTCTGCTAACCTTCACTTACATTACATTAATCTTTTGTTCCAATGGGCTTTAATATAATTTTTTCATTATGTTAAAGTTTAAAAACGACACAGGCCTACAGCACTCTGTCATCATATGTTCATTCAATCATATTTACTGAGGGCTTGTATGTGCAGAGCACTGCACTAAGAGCTTGGAATGTACAATTTGGCAACAGAGGCAATCCCTGCCCAACAACGGACTCACAGACTAAACGGGGGAGACAGACAAGGAAAAAAAACCAGAACAAAACAAAACAAGTAGTCTGGCACAAATATCAAGATAAATAGAATATAGATATATACACATCACTAACAAAATAAATAGAGTAATAAATATATACAAATATACACAGTGCTGTGGGGAGGGGAAGGGGGAAGAGCAGAAGGCAGGAGAAGGGGAGATGGGGAGGGGAGGAGGAGCAGAGGAAAAGGGGAGCTCAGTTTGGGAAGGCCTCCTGGAGGAGGTGAGCTCTCGGTAGGGCTTTGAAGAGGCGAAGAGAGTGACTTTGGCAGATGCGAGGAGGGAGGGCATTCCAGGACAGTGGTAGGACGTGGGCCAGGGGCCGAGAACAGGGGACAGTGAGGAGGTGAGTGGCAGAGGAGTGGAGTGTACGGGGTGAGCAGTAGAAAGAGAGAAGGGAAGTGAGGTAGGAGGGAGCAAGGTGATAGCTTTGAAGCCAAGAGTGAGGAGTTTTTTCTTCATGTGAAGGTTGATAGGCAACCATTGGAGGTTTTTGAGCATGGAGCTGACATGCCCAAAGTGTTTCTGTAGAAAGATGATCAGGGCAGAGGAATGAAGCGGACTGGAGCGGGGAGAGACAAGAGGATGGGAGATCAGAGAGGTGCCTAACACAATAATCCAGTCGGGATATTATGAGAGCTTGTACCAGTACAGTAGCAGTTTGGATGGAGAGGAAAGGGCGGATCTTGGCGATACTGTGAAGGTGAGACCGGCAGGGGTTGGTGACGGATTGAATGTGTGGGGTGAATGAGAGAGCTGAGTCAAGGACGACACCAAGGTTGTGGGCCTGTGAGACGGGAAGGATGGTAGTGCCGTCCACAGTGACAGGGAAGACAGGAAGAGGACAGGGTTTGGGAGGGCAGATAAGGAGCTCAGTCTTAGACATATTGAGTTTTAGGTGGCGGGTAGAGTTTTAGGTGGAGATGTCCTGAATGCAGGAGGAAATACAAGCCTGGAGGGAGGGGGAGAAAACAGGGGAGGAGATGTAGATTTGGGTGTCATCTGCAAAGAGCTGATAGTTGAAGCCATGGGAGCGAATGAGTTCACCAAGGGAGTGAGTATAGATGGAGAACAGAAGAGGGCCAAGAACTGACCTTTGAGGAACCCCTACAGTTTGTGGATGGGAGGGGAAGGAGGAGCCTGCAAAGGAGACAGAGAAAGAACAGAGAGAGAAGAGGAGAACCAGGAGAAGAAGGAGTCCGTGAAGCCAAGGTTGGATAAAGTGTGGAGGAGAAGGGGATGGTCGATAGTGTCAAAAGCAGCTGAGAGGTCCAGGAACATTAGGATGTGCAGATATGCAGGATTACTATGTGCAGAGCACTGTACTCAGCGCTTGGAATGTACAATTTGGCAACAGATAGAGACAATCCCTGCCCAACAATGGACTCACAGTCTAAATGCAATGGCCCCGAATGTTTTGCTTGTCTTTGCAATCTTGTTTCTCTTTAGAGGAAGGAGGAAAACTGAAGCATCATCCCAAGAATTTGGAGAGTAACAAGGAATAATTATAAATCATTATGGAATTGATGATGCTGCCAGTCCTTTAGCTGCCTAATAATTATCTTTTTTTGAAATATTGTAATAGAACAATTGTTAACAATTTAATCATGACTTAAAACATCGTTGAATTAATAATCATGTCAAATAAATACAATTCAATGAATGAATGAATGAAATAATTATTTCAAGTCTTAAACTGTACCTGATTCCGATTGTATTTTCCTAGAATTTTGAATATTGTTCCCTACTAAAGGGAATGGTGATGATACTGACCACCATTGCTTTCATGCATATTAAATAATCTGCTACTCAACTGTATTAAGACTACTTGGCAGGGCTCTGTGAAAAGAGCACGGGCTTGAGAGTCAGAGGTCATGGGTTTAAATCCCGGCTCAGCCGCTTGTCAGCTGTGTGACTCCGTGCTTTAGTTACTTCATCTGTAAAATGGGGATTAGTATGAGCCTCACATGGGACAACCTGATCACCTTGTATCCTCTCCAGCGCTCAGAACAGTGCTTTGCACATAGTAAGCGCTTAACAAATGCAATTTTTATTACTATTATTTTCTATGCTTGAGAAACGATAGTCCGACGAAATTGTGCATCTTGATGTGAACTCCCCTTCAAATTGACCCTGGATGATTGTATGAGCAACAAGGCCTAAGGACGATTAAGAGGAGAAACTAGTTAGAGGAGCGGAACTGAATTGTCTTGCTGAGGGATAAAGCAGGGGCTAAATTACTCAAAGAACTGCCGGGTGGGGCCGTGCCCGCGGGGGGCTAAAACTGGAGGGACGGGTCACCTCTGGTTTACTCGGTAACGAGCTAACTAGACCGGACCCCGAGGGAAAGACAGCAGTAAATCCTGAGCAGGCCCCCTGCTGCAATCTCCCCCCCCACCCAGAACAATGGATAAGAGGGGAAGGAACTGGCCCGCCCTCTTTTCCCGGTTTGCCAGGCATGGAACCACCTAAACTATGCATTGAGACACTTATGGCTGCCCAACACCTAAGACTTGGGGAAAACCAGGACGACGATGAGCTGCGGGCCGGCCGACTCCTTCAAACTCCTGCAAAGTGGGATCATCTTCACCAACACTTGGGGAAAACCAGTTGGATTGGTAACTATAGGTGTTGTGCTACGTTTGTGTGTGTGTTTGTGCATATGCGCCTCATCCCTGTTTTAGTTTAAAATAAAGCTTTCCACTATAATAATGTTGGTATTTGTTAAGCACTTACTACATGCAGAGCACTGTTCTAAGCGCTGGGGTAGATACAGGGGAATGAGGTTGTCCCATGTGAGGCTCACAGTCTTCATCCCTATTTTACAGATGAGGGAACTGAGGCACAGAGAAGTGAAGTGATTTGTCCACAGTCACACAGCTGACAAGGGGCAGAGTTGGGATTCGAACCCATGACCTCTGACTCCCAAGCCCAGGCTCTTTCCACTGACCCACACTGCTTCACTATAACAATGGTGTTTGGTTTTACTTTTTGACATGTCATTTGAGCGCCCAAATTAATAAGTGAGTCAAATCCCTGGTTAAGAGCTCATAGGTCGAGCACCTGATATTGTGGAGGAGCGATCCCCAAGTGGGGCTCATGACATGAACCACTTCTGTATTTTTACCAAGACAATCATATGGATTCACTGCCAGAACAAGCAGCGTGCGTCAGTGGAAAGAGCGTGGCTTGGGAGTCAGAGGTCATGGGTTCTAATGCAGCTGTTCCTTGTCATGGGTTCCTTGTCAGCTGTGTGACTTTGGGCAAGTCATTTAACTTCTCTGTGCCTCAGTTCCCTCACCTGTAAAATGGGGATTAAGACTGTGAGCCCCACAGGACAACCTGATCACCTTATATTCTCCCCCCCAGTGCTTAGAACATTGCTTTGCACATAGTAAGCACTTAAATACCATTATTATTATTATTATTATATGGAGGTGGGGCATTTTGGGAGAGATGTGTCCATGAAGTTGCTTTGGGTTGGAGATGACTGGACAGCATAAGACAGGACTTCTCAAATTCCTAGTACAGTGCTCCACAAGTGGTTTTTTAATTAATTATGCTGCTACTACTACTACTATTACTATTGCTAGTACTACTAATGTTTGGTAGAAGATTGGAAAAATAACATAACTGATAAAGAGTGATTCTAGGGAATCAAACATTGATTTCAAGAGCTAGGTATTTCTACTTTCACATCTTTTACAGTTTTTATGAGATCTCAATAATTGAATCTGAAAAATAGGAGAAGAAAATCTGTTCCCCTGTCACAGAGAAGGAGTAAGGATCTGGAAGAGCACCATATGAGAGATTTATACATGCAGGATTATGCTCCAGTGGTCCAATTTAGCCAACTACAATATGTTCATCAGTCTAAATGAGTTGCCATTCTGTAATTGTTGAAGCTCAGTAATGAAATTACTGTGATCAGCATCTACATTTTTTAAGAAAGAAAGGATTGACACAACTTTACTTGGATGATTATGGAAGAAAAACAGCAAAACCCTGGGTTTGTTCGTGTTCTCCCTCATGGATCACTGCCAGAAGGCACTTGTAGGAGTATGTGAAAATATGAATAATATTTTACTATGTAAAGATCAAGAGAAATGACAGCTGGTGGATCCTTGAGAAAACCAAAATTTTTTCCCCATCACTATGTTTGATTTCTACAGTTAACAGCCTCCTAAACCACCTCCTCACATCAAATGACTCCCCAGTGCTTATATGGCTGTTTCCTATTCATTCATTCATTCAATAGTATTTATTGAGCACTTACTATGTGCAGAGCACTGTACTAAGCACTTGGAATGTACAATCCGGTAACAGGTAACAGCCCAATGACGGGCTCACTTTTGTGATACATGCAATGATGCTTCAAAGAAAGAAGGAAACTGAAATAACACTGGCCAATCATTAATTCATCCAACCTCTCTGATACAGTAAGTGCAGTAACCGTGGTATTTGTTAATCGCTTACTATGTGCCAGGCACTGTACTAAGCGGTGGGGTGGTTACAAGCAAATCGGGTTGGGGACGCTTCCTGTTCTGCATGGGTCTCCCAGTCTTAATCCCAGTTTAGTAGTAATAATAATAATGTTGGTATTTGTTAAGCGCTTACTATGTGTAGAGCACTGTTCTAAGCGCTGGGGGAGATACAGGGTAATCAGATTGTTCCACATGAGGCTCACAGTCTTAATCCCCATTTTACATATGCGGTAACTGAGGCACAGAGAAGTTAAGTGACTTGCCCACAATCACACAGCTGACAAGTAGCAGAGCTGGGATTCGAACCCATGTCCTCTGACTCCCAAGCTCATGCTCTTTCCATTGAGCCACGTTGCTTCCCAAACAGATGAATTAACTGAGACACAGAGAAGTGAAGTGCCTTGCCCAAGGCCACACAGCAGATAAGCAGCGTGGCTCAGTGGAAAGAGCACGGGCTTTGGAGTCACAGGTCATGGGTTCGAATCCTGGCTCTGCCACTTGTCAGCTGTGTGATTGTGGGCAAGTCACTTAACTTCTCTGTGCCGCAGTTACCTCATCTGTAAAATGGGGATTAAGACTGTGAGCCCCACGTGGGACAACCTGATTCCCCTGTGTCTACCCCAGCGCTTAGAACAGTGCTCTGCACATAGTAAGCGCTTAACAAATACCAACATAATAATAATTATTATTATTATTATCATAAGTGGAAGAGCTGGGATTCAAACCCATGACCTTCTGACTCCCAAACTGGTGCTTTATCCACTACACCAATATGGAAATATACTGCATTCATTTCTATCTGTGATAAAAAATAGATATCATAGCTATAGTACCCAATGCATATTTCATTCTCTACCAGAGTTTTATGTTCCACATTTTCACTCCTTTCTTGGCTATGTTCATTCATTTAATCATTTATTGAGCACTTACTGTGTGCAGAGCACTGTACTAAGAGGTTGGGAGAGTACAGTGCAACAATAAACTGACACATTCCCTGTTCACGAGTTTACAGTCTAGAGCGGGGAAGACAGACATTAATATAAATAAAGTGCAGAAATGTATAATAATAATAATAATGTTGGTATTTGTTAAGAGCTTACTATGTGCCGAGCACTGTTCTAAACGATGGGGTAGATACAGGGTAATCAGGTTGTCCCATGTGAGGCTCACAGTTAATCCCCATTTTACAGATGAGGGAACTGAGGCACAGAGAAGTTAAGGGACTTGCCCACAGTCACACAGCTGACAAGTGGCAGAGTCGGCATTCGAACTCATGACCTCTGACTCCCAAGCCCGTGCTCTTTCCACTGAGCCACGCTGCTTCTCATGGTATATAGTGCCATGGGGCTGGGTTAGGGGAAGAACAAAGAGAACAAGTCAGGACATGAATTTCATTTCAATCCTGCTCACAGTGCTAGAATTTCTAGGATGAAGTTATAATAAGAGAAGAATTTGATCTTTTTAAAATTTGGGATTATCTATGACTGGGGTGACAGAAAGGTACTTAGCCTAGTGAATAGTAGGCTCCATTGACATTAAAATGATCCAGATTAATCTTGGTCTCTATGTGACTTTAGGAAAGCCTCAATTTACTTATCAGTAATTTGCCATTTAGGGTGCTATCAATCTTAATTAAATAGCTTTTTTTTTTAATAAAGCCAATCAAAAACATAGTGCAATGTCTTAGTAACAAGCTGTAGAAAGTTACTGTACAAAATATTACTATCCTACAAGATAGGCCGAATATGTATGATTATATATTGATTGACAACTTAAATTTAAATAGCCTTTGTAAATTCTAAAATGTGTGTGTGTGTCTAATGTACGTGTCTCTTTTGAAGCATGCATGCCATATCAGTGTGTGGCTTAATGGCAAGAGCATGGGCTTGGGAGTCAGAGGTCACGGGTTCTAATCCCAGTTCCACTACTTGTCTGCTGTGTGACCTTGGGCAAGCCACTTAACTTCTGTGCCTCAGTTACCTCATCTGGAAAATGGGGATTAAGCCTGTGAGCCCCACCTGATTACCTTGTATCTACCACAGTGCTTAGAACAGTGCTTGGCACATAGTAAGGGCTTAACAATATCATAATTATTATTAGTAGTAGTAGTAGTAGAAAGACTGTTGTTTTGGGAGTCAGGACGTTGTTCTAATCCTAGCTCTCTTTCAGACCTGCTCAGTGAGCATAATGGAGTCATGACCCCTCTGTGCCTTAGTTCCATCATCTAAGAAGTGTAGTGTATCCTAATGGAAAGAGCCCAGATTTGAGAGTCAGGGAGACTGGGTTCAAATTATGGTTCTGCCACTTGCCTGCTGTGTAAACTTGGGCAGATCACACTACAGTGTGCATCAGTGTCCTCATATGTAAAATGGGGATTAAATTCTCATCTCCCTCTACCTCAGAATGTGAGCCCATTTTGATTGGGGACTATATCTGATTTGAGTATTCTGTATCTGGGTAAATGCATTCTAAACTCGACTCGACCACACATCTGCTGTATGACCTTGGGTAAGTCACTTTGCTTCTCTGTGCCTCAGTTACCTCATCTGTAAAATGGGGATTAAGACTGTGAGCCTCACGTGGGACAACCTGATTAGCCTGTATCTCCCCCAGCGCTTAGAACAGTGCTCTGCACATAGTAAGCACTTAACAAATACCAACATTATTATTATTATTACTAAGTGCTTAACGATTACAATTATTATTATCATTATTATTCTATTACCCCAGAAGATGGCACATAGTAAATGCTTAAATAATACCACAATTATTGTCTGTAAAACTGTGGATATTTGCTACGTGGGTTTCTACTTGCTCTCTAGTAGACTGTGAATTCCATGTGTAATAGACACTGTCGAATAATATTGTGTTCAATCCATCACAAAGTTTAGTACAAAGTAAGTGCCTACTTAATAAATGTCTTAATTATTGTGGCTTCTCTTTATCTTGAGAAGCTCAAATTTTGGATAGAGTTTTCAATGAAATCATCCAACAAACTGAACAAGTTGAATCTAGCTGATCAAATATGTTTTAACATAATTCATATCATTGACATTAATTTTTCTAAAACTTATTGGAAATAGCCATTTACATTTCTGCTGTTACAGCCCTAAAAACGGTGTTTTCAAATGGGATATAGATAATTCCTGAATGAGCATCCCTAATGGAGCACTAAAGAGAAAGCAAAAGATGTAGAGGGGAAATTGTCAGAGATGCGGGATGATACATCTCTAGCCATTAGGATGGATGTTATGTGACTCTACCAATATGCTGTAAGCACTGCTAAAGGCAGAACACTGGGCTTGATGGACTCAGGAATGACTTTTCTTAATTAACAAGCACATGACTATTGCAAATTCTAAGATGTTAATTCATTATACTGAAAATGAAGCCAAGGCAATCTTGCCAACAAATTCTATATCGCTAGAAATCAAATCTTAAGTATGGATTCTATGACTGCTCTTAGAAATCATGGATTTTCTCCTATTTTTCAGATTGGTCATTCAACATCTGTTTTACTGGTTTCTTTTCTTCCCCTGCCTCCTCTACTTGAACTTCCTTTGAGGCTCTATTCAGGAGGCTCTATCCTGAATACTAACTCATCTAACTACACCCAAGCCCCTTGACACATTGGCTGTCACTTTTTTTTTTTTAACAGTTCAATTGCTTTCTGGTTTCTTAGAATTGTATCTTATGCACTGTATTTCTGTTTGTCATGTCTTTTAGATTTAATATTTGGTGGACAGGACCCCTGTTTATTTCTGTTGGGTATTCTAAGAGCAAATACTGTTCAATACATTCCCTTGTCCTGCAGTATCCTCAGAGGAGATCTCCTCCCTCCTCACAAGTGCCACCCCCTCCACCTGTGCCTCGGACCCCATTCCCTCTTACCTTTATAAAAACCATCACCCCTTCCCTCCTCCCCTCCTTAACTTCTATTTTTAACCGCTCACTCTCCAATGGCTTCTTCCCCTCTGCCTTCAAACATGCCCATGTCTCCCCCATCCTAAAAAAAACCTCTCTCGACCCCACTTCCCCTTCCAGTTATCGCCGTATCTCCCTACTACCCTTCCTTTCCAAGCTCCTAGAACGAGTTGTCTACACTCGCTGCCTAGAATTCCTTAACTCCCATTCTCTCCTGGACCCCCTCCAATCTGGCTTCCGTCCCCTCCACTCTACTGAGACTGCTCTCTCTAAGATAACCCATGATTTCCTTCTTGCCAAATCCAATGGCTCCTACTCTATCCTAATCCTTCTTTGACTGTTGACCATCCCCATCCCCTTATCTCACCTTGGCTTCACGGTCTCCGTCCTCTCCTGGTTCTCCTCATCTCTCTGGCCGTTCATTCTCGGTCTCCTTCATAGGCTCCTCCTCCCCTTCCCATCCTCTTAACTGTTGGGGTTCCTCAAGGGTCAGTTCTTGGCCCTCTTCTGTTCTCCATATACACCGACTCCCTTGGTGACCTCATTCGCTCTCACGGCTTCAACTATCGTCTCTATGCAGATGACACACAGATCTATATCTCTGCCCCTGGCCTCTCCCCCTCTCTTCAGGCTCGTATCTCCTCCTGCCTCCAAGACGTCTCTACCTGGATGTCTGCCCGCCACTTAAAACTCAACATGTCCAAAACTGAGCTTCTCTTCCCTCCCAAGCCCTGTCCTCTTCCTGACTTCCCTATCACTGTGGATGGTACGACCATCCTTCCCGTCTCTCAAGCCCACAACCTCAGTGTCATCTTTGATTCGGCTCTCTCATTCACCCCACACATCCAATCCATTACCAAGACCTACCAGTCTCACCTTTACAATATCACCAAGATCTGCCCTTTCCTCTCCACCCAAACGGCTACCTTACTGCTACAGGCTCTCATAATATTCCGGCTGGATTATTGTGTCAGCCTTCTCTCTGATCTCCCTTCCTCCTGTCTCTTCCTGCTCCAGTCTGTTCTTCATTCCGCTGCCCGGCTCATCTTCCTGCAGAAACGCTCTGGGCATGTCACTCCCCTTCTTAAAAACCTCCAGTGGTTGCCTATCAACCTCCGCACGAAACAAAAACTTCTCACTCTAGGCATCAAGGCTCTCCATCATCTTGTCCCCTTCCACCTCTCCTCCCTTCTCTCTTTCTACTCCCCACCCCACATGCTCTGCTCCTCTGCCGCCCACTTCCTCACCGTCCCCTGTTCTCGCCTATCCCGCAGTCGACCCCTGGGCCATGTCCTCCCGCTGTCCTGGAATGCCCTCCCTCCTCACCTCCACCAAACTAATTCTCTTCCCCTCTTCAAAGCCTTACTTAGAGCTCACCTCCTCCAAGAGGCCTTCCCAGACTGAGCTTCCCCTTTTCCCTCTGCTCCCTCTGCTGCCCCTCTACGCCCCCTTCACCTCCCCTCAGCTAAGTCCCCTTTCCCCCCTTTCCCTCTGCTCCTCCCCCCTCCCTTCCCCTCCGCACTGTGGTCGTCCACTCAATTTTATATATTTTTTATTACCCTATTTATTTTGTTAATGAGATGTACATCACCTTGATTCTATTTATTGCTATTGTTTTAATGAGATGTACATCCCCTTGATTCTATTTATTGCTATTGTTTTTGTCTCTCTGTCTCCCCTGATTAGACTGCAAGCCCGTCAATGGGCAGGAACTGTCTCTATCTGTTGCCAATTTGTACATTCGAAGTGCTTAGTACAGTGCTCTGCACATAGTAAGCGCTTAGTAAATACTATTGAATGAATGAATATATACTGCATTTGTTCTCATGCTTCTCAATGGAGTGAACCAAATCTTATTTTCATCTTAATTCCATCTGCACTAGATGGTCTCTTTCCACCCTTTAAATTCCTTATTTTGATTCATATTTTTTAAAATGAGGAAAGGACTACAATCCTTTTTATAATATAAAATGTATGTAATGATGAGCACCGCAATCCAATATAATCCCTTGCCATCAATATCCAATAATACAGATACCCTCCATTTTCTCCTAATACCCTAGGTTGGCATCCTAAGTTGCAATGCACTTTTCTTTCCCTTGTTGTTTATTTACATCATTTTATTTTTTCAAATCACTTTCACCTAGAGCTTCCCAGTCACTACAGAATCTGATCAGCTATCCATGATTTAGATGGAAGGGAGCAGATAGGATGGGTGAGCAGGGTGACCTACCAAGTATTAATTTCTTACCATTTCAGGAATGTTTTATTCCATTATCCGTAGCCTTACCTCCTATTTAACAGACTTCTGTGTACAATAAAAATGGCACAACCTTCTTCAGAGTGTTTCAAAAAACTTTCAAATGAAAACTCCTTTCTTTCATTTTACCTTTTGTTTTTCTTTTTTGCCCTCACTGTTAATGTAGAATTCCAATTTGAGCAGTTAGTAGATTTATATAAATCTCAGAATGCACAACTCCAAGAGATGGATAAAGCATCAACTCTAACTTTTATTCCATGCTGTGCTACCTCAATAGGGTTTGCAATATCATTAAACTTAAAAGTTATTTCTCCCACAGAGTTAATTAGTTAAAATTAGCTAAGTGGCAGCAACAACAAATGCATCTTGGAAGCCGATTTCTACCTGGAGCCAATATCAATAGGCAGTGAAGAGTTTCCACAAAGCAGGTGCATAATCGATCAAAGCAGGACCACCTGCAGTGCTTACTACACTTCAACCTAAAAATGCAAAGGAATTTACTTTAGTTGACTTCAATTTATGATTAGTAGAATGAGTCACTAGCCATAAAGCTAACTAAATCCTCTTTGGAGGATAACTCTGTGAAGTAGCAAGAGCACTATGAATAGCACAAATGTGATCTTTAACAACTGCTGTTGGAACAAGCCTAATGTCCCATGATCAGACTTCTTATTAACAGGCTGCTACAATATTTTGAATCTGTTTCAGGCCATTAAATAAATGAGTTGGACTGTCAGATGTATATGTGTTGTACTAAATGACCAATAATACACTATCCTATCAAGAAATGCTATGTTTGATTTTGGGGGTGAGATGGATATTGTAGGCAGATTCTGGTCAATAAAGCAGAAAATAGCACCTCCTATAGAAATATCACTTAAACAGGGGCTCTTTTAAGAAAACATGCATCAACAGGAGATATCCAGGGTTGATAGATTTTTTTTTTTCCAGAGGCAATGGACACTATCAGATTCTTGAATTCTTTTAGATTTGAAAGGATTTTTATGTTCTTTCTTTTTCATTCATCATTCATTTTTACCTTTCCTGGCTGATAAAGAAAGCCAAATGGAGATATATGAAGAAGATCCATAGTGCAAAAGCCAGCCACACTAGCTCTGGTGAAGTAACAGTGACTTAGTTGCCTAAGGCAACATTGTTTTTCTTTCTACTTTAGTTAATCAGTGTGGCTCAGTGGAAAGAGCAGGGGCTGGGGAGTCCGAGGTCATGGGTTCAAATCCCGGCTCTGCCACTTGTCAGCTGTGTGACTTTGGGCAAGTGACTTCACTTCTCTGTGCCTCAGTTACCTCATCTGTAAAATGGGGATGAAGACTGTGTCCCACGTGGGACAACCTGATCACCTTCTATCCCCCCAGCGCTTAGAACAGTGCTTTGCATATAGTAAGTACTTAACAAATGCCATCATCATCATATCATAGAAAACATTAAAGTAACACAAATTAGAACTTTGCTTAATTGTAAACTCAATTGTAAATGTGAGTTCCAGGCAGTAATTTGAAATGGCCCAATATTTAAAATGTTTCTTTGTTGGAAAATTTATCATGAAAAGATAAACCAACTATATAGAAAAGGAAAAATATACACACATGCAGATTCTTCTAATTGAAACATTGGTTTATGTTTCCTCTGGGCCCCTCCTTTAATTGGTCTTACCAAGAATCAGATTGGTGAGCAAAATCTGCCTGTTGAGGTCATCCGCGCTGGTGACACAATCCCCAAGGATTTGAACCCGGGAGGAGGAAAAGGTGGATGCACACACTGAATCTTGTTTCTCATAACAGCAAGCACTCTTTTTCCAGGTTTCTTGACTACCAGTCACATGATCTTGATGTAGCAGAAGAAAAGAAACTCTGGAAAAGGAGTTATCAGAAACTGCAGAAGATTGGTGGTTTGGGGGACAGGACACCAGAAGGACATTTGAACTGAGTCACACTTGCTTAGGACCTAGTCAGCTCCAGTAAACTTGGGGTAAGTTGGTTGTCTTTGGGGAGACAGGACAGGATGGGTCTCATCCAGGGACTGGACTAGAAGAGCTTTGTGCTGGCAGCTTTTCTCCCGGATTCCGATCTGCACTGCTTGTGTCTCACAATCTGCTCCGTCTTCTAAAGCAAAACCAAAACAAGAATTAGTGGCCTTAGAAAGGGAATAATTGCTTTGTAAAGCAGCTTCTTGAAATAACCAATCTTGGCTAATTCATCAAATAGCAGGGCTGTTGTCCATGAAGTCAGATGAACTTTAAGGTATGAAAAATAGGGCCATGTCCTCATAGTAAAAATGCTGAAGGTTGATGTCAGGATTACAGAGATGTCAGTCATCTTTCTGCTCTGCATTGCTTCTGCTTCCAAAGCACTTGGTGACCTTGACTTCTTAAAGAAAGTAATTCCTGAAATAAAGCACAGAGTCTTGAGGGCTCTGTAATTAGTTGGATCCACGTTCTCTTATCTCCACATGATCTGACTCACATTTTTTGAAAGTTCTTGTCTCTTATGGACTGTTTTTGTTTTCTAATGGAGAAACAAGGATAGGTGCAGCATGGAGGCAGAGCATGAGAGAGATAGAAAAGGGAGCAACTGCTACCCCTTTGAAGGGAGAGGAAGAAGTGGTGGTGAAATATAGTATTTGGAGGAGAAAGGAGGATTTTACTGTCCTATAGAGGAAGGGTTATAAGGAAGAAACATCATAAAGCTAAATGCAACTGAGTTACAATGTTCATTAGATTCTGGGAGGCTATAAGAAAATTCTGCAAGGGGGAACTGACTTTGTCTCCAACTTCGTCTCCAGACACCTATTGTGCAGAATGGCTTAGTGGAAAGAGCACGGGCTTGGGAGTCAGAGGACGTGGGTTCTAATCCCGGCTCCGCCACTTGTTGCTGTGTGACCTTGGGCAAGCCACTTAACTTCTCTGTTCCTGTGAAATGAGGGTTAAGACTGTGAGCCCCAAGTGGGACAACCTGACTACCTTGTGTCTGCCCCAGCACTTAGAACAGTGTTTGACACGTAGTAAGCACTTAACAAATACCATAATTATTGTTATTATTATGATTTTCAAGTAAACTGGCTAAGTGGAAATGACCAATCTTTATGTATGCATACAGACATAAACAAATAAAGTCATGAGTTGAGTGAGAATAATCTGGCCAACAATCAATCAATCCATGGTATTTATTGAGTGCTTTCTATATACAGAGCACTGCACTAAGTGCTTAGGAGTGTACAATAGAAACAGAATTAGCATCAATGTTCCCTGCCCATAAGGAGTTTACAGTCTATAGGCCAGCAACAAATGCTTAATGATAATGTTGGTATTTAAGTGCTTACTATGTGCTGAGTACTGTTCTAAGTGCTGGGGTAGATACAGGGTAATCAGGTTGTCCCATGTGAGGCTCAAAGTCTTAATCCCCATTTTATAGATGAGGTCACTGAGGCACCGAGAAGTGAAGTGACTTGCCCAAGGTCACACAATCTTTTCAATTGACAGATGGCGGAGCCGGAATTATAACCCACGACCTCTGACTCCTAAGCCTAGGCTCTTTCCACTGAGCCACGCTGCTTCTCTGCTTGAGGTTGAGGGTCTGACCTCCGTCCTTCCTTCCATAGAGGAAGAGTAACCCCCATCTTGTTCACATATTTCAGTGTAAACTCTTTACAATCTTACTAGTTGGCTAGGGATATTAACCCTGCAGCTAACTATTCCCTGGGCTTCCACCCCAAAGCACAACAAAGGCCCAGGGTTCAGGCAGCTACCTTGTCCCCCTAATCAGCAGGCTCTTGAGAAGCTACCAAAGTTAGCTGCAGCTTCTTTCTACATTGAGGTGACTGCTCCCGATCTTCCCCATTGTCCACTTTTTCATCACGTGTATTAGGATCATATAGGCAAATAGGCATTGCAACTGAGGTAAAATAAGAATAATAATAATGACATTTATCAAGTGCTTATTATGTGAAATCACTATACTTGAGTAGGAGCATGGGCCTGGGAGTCAAAAGGTCATGGGTTCTAATCCTGGCTATGCCACTTATCTGCTGTGTGATCTTGGACAAGTCACTTCACTTCTCCGGGCCTCAGAGACCTCATCTGTAAAATGTGGATTGAGACTGTGAGCTCCACATGGGACAGGGATGGTGTCCAACCCAATTTGCTTGTATCCACCCCAGTGGTTAGTACAGTGCCTGGCATATAGTAAGCACTTAACAAATACTATAATTATTATTATTATTATTATTATTCTGGTGTTGATACAATACAATCAGATCAGACATAGTTCTTGTCCCACAAGGCTTTTACATATAAGTGGGAGGGACAAAAGGTAAGGACATTGATGCAGAACTAAAATTAAAACTCAGGCTCACAACTCCCAGTTCTTGCACTCTCCATTAGGCAGCACTGTTTTTCACAGACTTACAGACTTATGGGGAGGCTGTAGTGGTGATTTAACTACTTTTTTATATGCCACATAAAATGAATAGAACCTAAATACCTGGGCCCTCCTTGGCTGCTTCACACTTGACCCTTCAAAGCCCTACTGAAGGTTCACCTCTTCCAAGAGGCCTTCCCAGACTAAGCCCTGCTTTTCCTCAGATCCCTCTTTCCTGGCCATCGCCCTGACTTGCTCCCCATGCTCTACCACTCCACCCCACAGTACTTGTGTATATGTACCCTCTCCCTTCCCCTCCCATGGGCGAGCACATGGTGGGAGCCAGCCCCGTCACCACGTTGTGAGTAAATCATAAGTGGCCTCGGGTGTACGGCCACTTGCAAGTAGCATACCAGTGTATCCCTCCCGTTAGGGAAGCTTTAACACCATATTTCTCCCAAAAGGGAAGGCCGATTTGTCGCATCTAAATAATTCAATTCGCCCCGCGGAATAAATTCTATACAAAACTCAGGTTTTCCATCCTCGGCCTCTCCCTCCCTCTCTCTCTCGCCGCGCCGATTCCGAAAGAACCTGTCCCCGGCAACGGGTGACACCCGTGCACCCCACAGCACCTGTGTATATATGTACATATCTATAATTCTATTTATTTACATTAATGCCTGTTTACTTGTTTTGATCTGTATATATCTATAATTCTATTTATAGATATTGATGCCCGTTTACTTGTTTTGATGTCTGTCTCCCCCTTTCTAGATTCTAAGCCTGGTGTGGGCAAGGATTGTCCTTCTTTATTGATAAATTGTACTTCCAAGTGCTTAGTACATTGCCCTGCACACAGTAAGAACTCAGTAAATATGATTGAATGAATTAATCTACTTTCATTCTTCACTTCTCCAAGAAAAGCATTTTAGGCAGAAGCTGTTCACTGACTCACAGTTGAATATCTATATTTGGTGGACAGTAATAATCTTTTCAATTTCCAAGACACGTATTCATCTTCTACAATTCAACCACTAAAAAAACCCCAAAACTGAAAATGCATGTTCATTTTGTATGGATTTTCTTAATTCTCATTTATTCCAGACCTTTTTCCATCCCTTATCTTGTGTATCCTCATGTCTTCTTTCATCTTTCAGTTCCCTTCCCTCCTCCATCCTTTTAGGAAGTTTCTAAAAGACGGAGGCTTCATACATTGTTCCACCTGCTTGCACAGTTGATGCAAACATGGCAGTTCTGACTTTACATCAGTTCAGTTGAGATGTGAAGCAGAAGAAGTCATTGATCCAATTATTTGGAGCCTGTGGTGTCATTTGTAATAAATCAGATTTACTTGCAATGGTGAATTATTGGAGCTCAAGAATTAGGACTGCTGGAGAAACAGAAGTGTTTAAGGTGGTATCCCAAGGAACTGTGGGGAGATGTCCAGAAGAGAGGTTCAGGGACTTTTCAATTGTAACTCTGATATCCTGGAACACTAGAAGAGGTGTCAGGACTTCAAATGGGGAGATGAAGCCTCCCCCTTTCATTTCCCCATCTCTCTCACTTCTCTTTGGACAAATTAAGCACTGATTTAGCCTACCATATGAATAAACCACTTTTTCCCCCTTACCAGAGATATGGGAGATATTTAGCTTCTCAGTGGTTCTCACACCTTGTAATTCTTATCTTTCAATACACTTTTACATTTCCAGCATTAAGGAAGAAGCATTGTCATATACTGGCTTTCTCTTTTGTGGAACTCCACATCTACCAGTTTTCCCCTTTGATGGGCAGCCTAATTAGCACTCCTTATTTGCCTTCGATAGCTCATTAAAGTTTATCTAGATTGCCCTTTCTCCTAGGACTCCCTTTCCTTTAAACCACCTCCTGTATGGAGGTTGTATCCATCTGGGTTTGTGCATTTTTGTACTTCTCAGTTTCTCTCAAATTTTCTGTAAGATTGAAATCTCTCTTACAAAAGGAAGAAGACAGGGGAGAGGACAAATATAGTCTAGATTGATTTCTACTTTCTTGATGTTGATGAAATAAAGTATAAGGATTGATGTTCCTTGAGTCCAACCACTTCGTACCATATCATATTTTTTAGTTTGGATATATCTAATCCATTTTTGCCAAAGCAACTTTATTTAGCAGCAGCTGTTTACCTTTCTGAAAAGCTTCATTACACATGAAAACAAAGAATGAAGTTGATTAATGTGCTCTAAGTGTGATGTTCAAATTGTAATTTTCATATACATAAATGGTTACTTCTGCAGTATTTTGTTTGATAATTTACGGAGTTAGCATGGTCCAAACCACTAATCAGTTTCTTTTTATGATGACAGCTGTGGTAGATTCTTTTAGAATGCTAATTTTCATTAGTGCCTTCACTCATCAAGGACTCAGTGCCTTACTCTTGCATGATCTCATCACTGTTTACTGAAGTTCATGGGGAAAAAATTGTCTTTAAGGCCATCCATTTGCTTTTCTAAGAAAGTGCAGGACAATTCAAGGAGAGATCACACACACACACACACAAATTCATATGGGTGGATTTCAACAATGAAAACTGAATGTGAGTAAATGAATGGCAGGTTTTCCTTTTCTATTTCATCTTCTCTTTCTTGTTTTACTTCAGATCAGTTTGCTAAGGCTCAAATAGGGGAAGGATGAGAAGACTATAAAAATGCAATCTTATCTGATGTATTCATTTGACAAGACGGTGACATTAATATGCATTAACAATTACTTCGGCTTTCTAGCCTAAATATCAACTCATTCCAAAAAAAAAAAAGATGGAAAACTACATATAGTAGTATAATCTAAAAGAGGCAGCAAAAATACCAGGTGGATTAATGTCCAGCCTATCATGTATGAAGAATCAGGTTTAAATCAGGAGTACTAATATGCTGTGCCATGTTTTATTGAATTGCTTCCGTTTCTCTCCGAAGCTCTAGCTCTAGGTGAATGGCAGCATTCATTTCTGTTAATTTGGAATTTTCATGCTTGGATGGCAGTATTAATGTTTTATGCCAGTATAAATGTTAAGTCACCAATCAAAAGGTCTAAATTTATTAATGTTCTGCTTCCGTGCGTAGGTATGAGGAGATAAGATGAATTATTCTGTATGAAGAAAATTATCTTTTCAGAAATACTAATTTTTTTCAAATTAGTATTGAGAGGCAGATTTCCTTTTTTCTTGAATACTTTGCTTTTCTGGAAACTAGGATACTTGGTCAATAATTTCAAATGAGAGGTAGCCTTACATTTCCAGCTTGGATTTTTCCAGTGGTGAGAAAATAGCAGTATATCAAGAAACCAAACGGAAACAGGTATAATTTGGAGAGATCAGTGAGTGTATTTTTTTTATGGGGTTGCTTTTAGATTTTTTTTCCTTCTAAAACAGGCTAGGGCTGTTAAGAGCTCCACAGTCTCCAGGAAAATGCAGTGTGCCAAAATGACTAGTTTTCAGTACAAAATGTTACACATGTCAAAATCCCAGAATGGGGCTGACAGAATCAAAGAAATCTTTCCTTTAAGCTTTTCTTTCCCTGGAATTAGGGTTCCTGTTGGGAACTATTACAGTCTGGATCCAGATATTGCATTTTTAGTGACTTCTGATTTTGATAAAGCATGTTTCCTGAGGGAAAGAAGATACTTGTCTACATATATGTGACTTATTGATACATAATAGTTGATTGAGTTTCATAGCCTTATCCCATACATCAATTATTATTATCTCTTTACTAATAAATACAATTTATTGCCCTACAATTTGATACTGCCAAATAATTAATTTTGATACAGCAGTTAATAGGGAGACTAAAATGGTAATTTTTCCAGACCTGGATTTTCCAGATCCAGAGCTGTAAGATTCTGTGTGTTTGCTTTCTGACTGATTCCGAAGGCTGTCTGATTGACAACAGCTGCCTGAGAGCTGAACACTGCATCCTTTATTTATTCTGCTGTCAGACTATATGAATTTGGGCAGCATTTATGAAACTCCACAGTTGGCAATGGGCAAGAGAAGGGATTCAATGATGAGTACTAAAAAATCCTGAATTCGATCTTTAAATCACAGGTGAGCTGCTGACAGCACATCTTAAGTCAGGTCTGGAAGACTAAAGAGATTCCCAAATGCTCCCTCCTTCTATAAGGTGATTTTCCCACAAACATTAGGTTGGTTCCCCCATATTAAATTTACCCTGTGCAAATGGATAATTCTACTAGAAAAAAGTATTTCTCCAGTGTATGCCATTTACCCTTTCTCAGGATCACACCGGGAGAGTTTCCAGTACTCTACCAGTCTAGGCTACAGGAGGCAGAGTCAAGCAGAGGCATACCCATTCCATTCCAGCTCGGGTAGTGGCTAGCAAGTGGAAGGCAATCTGCTTCAAGTCAAACCTCACCTGTGCTGGACAACAGTGGTATGGGAAAGATTTGAGAGTGGAGACTTAAGTTCACTGTGCAGAAGAAGGCAATGGCAAACCACTTCTGTATTTTTTCTGTACTACCAAGAAAACATTATGGTTACACTACCAGAATGATTCAGGTGGACAGTGGGGCATTCTGGGAGAGATAATAACAATAATAATAATAATGATGGTATTTGTTAAGCCCTTACTATGTGCCGAGCACTGTTCTAAGTACTGGGGTAGATATAAGGTAATCACATTGTTGCATTTGGGGCTCACAGTCTTCATCCCTATTTTACAAATGAGGTAACTGAGGCACAGAGAAGTTAAATGACTTGCCCAAAGTCACACAGCAGACAAGTGGCAGAGGCAGGATTAGGACCCTCAACCTCTGACTCCCAAGTCTCTGCCCTTTCCACTAAGCCACGCTGCGAGAGATGTATCCATGGAGTTGCTATGAGTTGGAGATGACTCGATGGCACAAGACAGGACAACCACTTACACCTTAAAATCACTTTCCACCATTAATAGTGACCTGTCTGTATATTAAGGCAAAATCCCTACCAAAGAGCTGCATCTGCTATTCCTGATTTGGGTGTACTATGGTTTTATATAGCAGCAAAACCATGTTTTTTGTTTTCCTGAATATACCCAGTGTTCTTTGACTGTTGGGCTGTTTTAGGCTGTTACCAAACTTCAAATCAAAGATTTTAAAAAAGAAGTCATTGATGGCAGAACCTCTTTCCAGAGTCACAACCTCGGAGCTCTGAGTCCATCATAAAGCGACTGTAATTTCAATTCTTCTCCATTACTCATATCCAATTGCATCTGCATCTATTGGCTATCTAGTTCTGCTTTATGAAACCTTCCCTCTGTTTATCCCCATCTGCATGTCATTTTATCATTGGGAAAACCCAGAATCTGGGACAATTTGTTGAGCCATTTGTTCCTATGTTCCTTCTTTGGCTACCTCTCATGGCACCCTCTGTGGCCTTCTCTCAGATTACTTAGGCACCTCTGGTTATGAACAGGTTGTAGGTTGCTATTTACATCCGGGATGTTGTTCTTTGGTTTGGCATATGGAAACTGGTGTTTGCTGATCACGAGATGGTAGTTGGTGCATTCACTCAGCAAGAGTAGGCGTTTGCTGTTGAGTTTGCTGGTCCCTTGTGGCCCATTGACCTGTTTTTTTGAGTGGGCATCACTCTCGATACTAGCTAAGGGTTGATGGTGAGAGAAATGAGTTAGGGGGAGAGTAAGTAGGTTGGTGTTAGAGGGGTGAAGTGTATAGACTAGGTTGTTGTGGGAGAGGAGTGAAGATAGGTAGAAGGGAAGAGAACTGATTGAGTGCTTTGAAACAGATAATGAGTTTCTGCTGGAAGTTACCACATTAATCCAAGCATTTATCCTAATTTACCGAGATTAATGTATCTGCCTCCTCCTGACCTCCCTACCTCCTGTCTCTGCTCATTCCAGTCCATACTTCACTCTGCTGCCTGGATCATTTTTCTACAAAAGCATCCAATTCATATTTTCCCACTCCTCAGGAACCCCCAGTAGTTGCTCATCCATCAGACAGAAACGTCTTACCATCAGCTTTAAAACACTCAATCACCTTGCCTTCTCCAGCCTCACATTGCTACTCTTCTACTACAACCCAGCCCAAACACTTCTCTTCCCTAATAATAATAATAATAATTATGGTATTTATTAAGCACTTACTATGTACCAGGCAGTGTACTAAGCACTGGGGTAGATACAAGCAAATTGGGTTGGTTAAAGCCACTGTCCCAAATGGGACAACCAGAGGTTCTCACTATACTTCAATCTCTTCTACTTCTTGTCCACATCTTGGCTCTGGCCTGGAAAGCCCTCCCTTTCAAATCTGAAGGACAGTTACTCTCTCCACCCTTCAAAGCCTTATTGAAGGCACAGAGAAGCAGCATGGCACAGTGGAAAGAGCCCGGGCTTGGGAGTCGGAGTTCATGGGTTTGAATCCCAGCTCCGCCGCTTGCCAGCTGTGTGACTTTGGGCAAGTCACTTAACTTCTCTGTGCCTCAGTTACCTCATCTGTAAAATGGGGATTAAAACTGTGAGCCCCACATGGGACAAACTGATCACCTTGTATCCCCCAGCACTTAGAACAGTGCTTTGCACATAGTAAGTGCTTAACAAATACCACCATTTTATTTTTTAATTTTTTTATGTATATATCCATAATATATTGATATTAATGTCTGTCTCCCCCTCTGGATTGTAAACTCATTTTGGGCAGGGAATGAGTGTATTGTGTTGTACTCTCCCAAGCACTTAGTACAGTGCCCTGCATACCGTAAGCAGTCAATATATATAATTGATCAACCATTGGCAGCCATTAGTTGGGCAACCATTGGGGAGTTTTGAGAAGATGGGAGATGGGCGCAGAACAATAATTTTAGAAAAAGGATCTGGATAGCAGAATGGAATCTGGACTAAAGAGGGTAGACACTGGAGGCAGTGGCCAGTAAGGAAGCCGATGCAGTATTTGAGGTGGGATTTGAAGCATGGAGGCCTCATGGCTAGAGCCCAGGCCTGGGAGTCAAGCATCTAATCCTAGCTCTGCCATTTGCCTGCTGTGTGACTTGGGGGAAGACATCTAACTTGTCTTAGCCTCAGTTTCCTCATCTGGTGGTTGAATAGTCTACTTGTTTTGTTTTCTGTCTCCCCCTTCTTGACTGTGAGTCTGTTGTTGGGTAGAGATTGTCTGTATCTGTTGCTGAATTGTCCTTTCCAAGTACTTAGTACTGTGCTGTGCACACAGTAAACACTCAATAAATACAGTTGAATGAATGAATGAATTTTCATTGGTCTCCTGACCAGGGATCATGAATACTCAATCACTCAATGATCACTCAACTCATGAATACTCAATGAACTCAATCCAATCAATCAATCATTAGTATTTATTGAGCACTTGCTTTTTCATAGTACTGTACTACTAAGCACTTGGTAGAGAACAATACTGTTGGTAGACATGATCACTGTCCTCAAGGATGCCTATTACCAGTTTGGAAAATTAAAGAACATTTATTATGCACTTACTATGCATAACTCCTCGTGATAGGAAGGAATTTTTCCCCTGGTCACCCACCCATTCCCTACTGCCCCCTTTTCTCATCCTCCAATAATTCTCCCCTTCTCCAGCAGGACCCTTTTCCAGAATACGAGCTCATCCATTGGTTGCCCTGGGCCAGTGACTCTTCCAGAAGTCTCTGAGGTTTTAGAAACAGGTGGAGAGAAGCAGCCTATGGGCTCCCTTTTCCACCTCCACCTCAGGGGGCTTGGCCTCCTGTCCTGCTCTTCCCTGGCTTCCCCAGCTTCCCCGGCCTTGCTGAGACCTGCTCACCAGGTTGCCCAAGGTCAGAGGTGATGGGGCTCCGGCCCTTTTCCTGCAGAGATGTGAGGGCGTTCTCTGGCAGCCTGGTCTCTATCTGTTACCAAATTGTAACAGTAAGTGCTCAATAAATACTATTGAATGAATGAATGCATAATAAGTAAGTGCTCAATAAATACTATTGAATGAATGAATGCATAATATACATATATACATAAACATATATATACACATACATATGAACTAACTACATATATGTATATATATGTATATTATTCATAGTAAGTATATATACATACTTAGCAAATGCTGTGCTAACTGCTAACTGGCTGACCCACAGCCAGTCCCTCAGACTGGGTAATTGGAGCCAGCTGCTTAGGAAAGAATGCTTCCCCCACCCGATTCCTGCACACCATTAGGAATTCCAAAGGCTTCTCCTGTCCCAGCCCAGAGGTGAGGAGATGACACCCATGGCATACAGCAATCTCAACTTTCAGGATGTTGGTAAAGATGAAACTATGGCTGTAACTGTATGTAGTCATGGCTTTGACTGTTGGACCCTAAAACATGAGAAGTCTAAATATCTGCTCTCCTACCCACAATATTCAAGCCCTATTTTTTTGGACACATTATTGTCCCCTTTTTAATATTCTTTTGTTGCCGGTATCTTGACATTTGCCTGGGAGACCGAATGCCATAGATATACATATTTGCTGTTTATGATGGAGATTGTGGTTGGGGTTTCTTGTTTTTGCAATTCTTGTTCTAATTTTGTAGCAGGGCTCTGTTCTCAGAATCAATCAATCAATCAGTCAGTGGTATTTATTTAGCAATTTATCATCTCTGTCCTCAAGGATCTTGCAATCTAATGGTAAAATTTAGCTTTCTTGTTGGTATGGAGAAGATTGGGACATGAGGCCATAGGTAATATATTTATTTCTTTAAGGATCCATTGTCAGGGTTAAGGTCACATTCAGGGTTTGACTTGCAAAGTGAAAAAAATACACCAAGAAAAGCGATATTAAGGATTAAGTATCAAAGGGAACATTCTACAGTGGTTGGAGTAAAGAGGTAACAAAGATAAAATTTTAAAAAAATTATTAAATACCAAAAGTAGATTTGGGACTTCAAAAACAGCCTTAGGAAGGAACACAGAATGCCAAAAACTGGAAAAAAAACATAGGAAATGTATAGGGAAGAAACTATATTGTGTTTATTTCAAGTTGTTAGAAAACAACCTGAATTGCAGTAAATGGATATAAGTTATGAAATATTAAAAAGTTCACAGAATTACTTCATTCACTTCACTGTGTGTGTGGAGCATATACAGGTCTTCTAAATTAGGTATAATAGCACACCATACAAGATTTACGCATTTTCTAACAATGTTGAAAAACAGAAATCTAACTATGCTGCAAGAAATGTAATCCTCTCATTTATTATGATGATTTATTATTTGCTGAGTACCAACTTGGAGCTGTACAGAATAAAGAGAAAAAACCTACTGTATTTTTTATGTTTTAGGCACTGTATATGTAAATTATAAGGAAACAGAAAATGGAAGAAAGAAAATTGTTTATAACCTTATAACACAGCTACATATCTTTTCAAGTGTCTCACAAAAGTCTGTATCAAGATGAACCTCAGATCACTTCTTCACAGCTACAATTACTATATATTCAGGCAACTCTTTGCAAACACACACACACACAACATACACTTCAACCAGAATCACTGAACAACTGGACAGAAAAAATGTATTGGAAGGAGAGGGAGAGAATTGCTCTATTGTTTAGATATTTACCCAATCTCACACTATGAAGATTTAATCTCAAGTGTTCTTTGGGAAATATATTTCATATTAAATCTAATTATTTCTTTTTACATTTTATATATTTCATACTTAATCTTGATAAACATGCCAAATTCCATCTCTACTACTTTCTAGCCCATTAATCATTTGAGGAATCGACTCTACATATCAAGTAGCTCTTGTTTCCATATGCGGTGTGAACTTTGAGATGTACACTAACTAATTCTTCCAGGTCACTGGAGAGTAATTTAATAAATCACAAATTCCAGCAGCACTAAATTGACATCTTCCAAAAACAGTTGGCAAACAGGCTCTTAGTTGAGCAACATGTCTAAAATAGTTCCACAAAGATTTGTATAAATGTGATAAACTCATCAACATAAGATATGACTAGAAAATAGTGAAACCACATAATGACAATAGTCTCACATCTTCTTTTTTGGCATATAAATGGAAAATATAACTAGTACCTGGCTTTTCCCAATTTGGATCAAATAGGATGTAGGACAACGGATTTTAATTTTCCTTTGTAATTTCACTAATATGATTTTTATTTTGACAAAAAGACCTATGAGTTAGTTTATGTTCAGCCCTTCTCTCCATTTATAATTAGATGATATTTTGCAGAACGTTTCACTGAAAAGAGAATGATAGAACAGTCTCTATACCAATCATTCTAATTTTGTACAATTTCCTAGAGTTTGGTTTACCATTAGATGCTATTCATATAGCAAGAACTCACACATAATAATAATACTAATTATGGTATTAAATGCTTACTATGTGACAAGTACTGTTCTAAGCACATGTGTGTGAGCACACATACACACACACACACACACACACACACACACACACACATACACACACACCAAAAAAAATTCCTAAGTGGCAGTTCTATAAAGGGTGGAACTGAAAGTCAGAGTGGCTAAAGGGACAATAAATAGACAATAAATAGAACAGATTTGGTAAACATGTTCCTGCCCACAAAGAGTTTACAGACTAGAAGGGGAGATTAACATTAAAATAAATTACAGTAATGTGTACATAAGTGCTATGGAGCTGAGGCTGGGTTGAATAAAGGGTACAAAATGACATGCAAGGGGTACAGAGAAGTGAGAGGGAATAGTGGAAATGAGGGTTTAGTCAGGGAAGGCCTCTTGAAGGAGATGTGATTTTAGGAAAGCTTAAAGTTGGGGAGAGTGATCTTTTGTTGGGTTTGAAGGAGCGTGAGTTCCAGGGCAAAGGCAGGATGTGGGTGAGGGATTGGTGACTAAGTAGGTGAGGTTGAGACACAACAAATAGGTTGGCATTAGAGGAGTAAGGTGAATGTGCTGGGTTGCAGAAGGAAATCAGTAAAGTAAGATAAGAGAGGGCAAGTTGACTGAATGCTTGAAAGCCAATGATAAGGAACTTCTGTTTTATATAGATGTGCCCGGACACCACTGAAAGTTCTTGAAGAGTGGGGGAACATGGATTGAAGAGGTTTTTAGAAAAAATGATTTGAAGAATGGAGTTAAGTCTGGATTGGAGTGGAGAGACAGGAGGGAGATCAGAGAGGAGGCTGATACTGTGGTCAAGGCAGGATTAGATGTAATAGCAGTTTGGATAAAGAGAAAAGGGCAGATTTTAGACTTCTGTGAAAATATAACTGAAAGGATAGATCAAACATGTGGACAGAATGAGAGAGATAGGTTGAACATCATGGGCAACTGGGGAAGCAGCATGGCGCAGTGGATAGAGCATGGGTTTGGGAATCAGAAGGTCGTGGGTTCTAATCCAGGCTCCACACTTGTCTGCTGTGTGGCCTTGGGCAAGTCACATCACTTCTCTATGCCTATTACCTCATCTGTAGAATGGGGATTGAGACTGTGAGCCCCATGTGGGACAGGGACTGTGTCCAACTGATTTGCTTATATCCACCCCAGTGCTTAGTACAGTGTCTGGCACCTAGTAAATGCCTAAAAATACCACCATTGTTATTAGCGTAATGCCTAGGATTGTGAGACAAGAGATTCCCCTTGGTGGTGCTGTTTACAGTGTTGAGAAACTCAGAGGTAGGTTAGAGTTTGTGTGGGAGATTTCTAATATCTAAACCTTGCATGTGAAAACATCAGAGAAAAGTAATTTTGCTGAGTGGCCTTTGAACTTCATATTGTGTTAGTAGTAAGGGACTACACTGTAATAATTGTAGTACTGGGAAGAAATTTTACCATCAATGACTTGAACATGGAACTGGAGGTTAAAGCTCATGAATTGTTCTGTAACTCTTTAATTGATTATCCATAATTGATAAGGAAGTTTTGTGATGCTGAAGGCTTTGTCCACTTGCTATGTTTAAAATAGGTAGCTTTAAATAGAGATTATTTAAGTAACTGGCTGATTCCACTTCTTCAAAAGAACCTTGTGCTTTTGTCGCTGGGAGTATCTTCTAGTTTTGATTTACTTCATTTGAGTTCTTGACATTGATGTGCTTTAGCTGGCAGCTGGAACTTAGATGGATTACTGCACAACAGCTCTGTTCACTACCTCCAATCCACTCCTTCCTCTAATCAATGGCAGATTTAAGCTTTGGTGAACTAAGCATAAATTTAGACAGGCAAATTTGAAGGGTGGAAATTTTGCAGCTGCACCATAGAGGTTGTATTTACAATAACTCTGGAAGGTCACATTTCAACTTATCAAGTCTCTCTTTTCCCTCTTCCCATTTACATTATGCCTGGCTGAGAGCAGTGCTGTCTGCTGAAGCTAACAAGAGATTTAGACTCCACTGAAATCTATGGCAGCAACATCTGTCTACAAATGGCAGTATTCATGGGAGGTAATTTTTAAAATAAACCACTCATTCCAAAATCTCATGGAATGGCCTTTGAATAGATTGGAGGGTTGTGAATGAAACCTAAACCCAAATAGGCTAGTTAGCTTAAAGGAGCACCAGTAAAAATGGGTGATGACTTCTGCTCTTCCTTTGACTGAGTGAATCAGTAGGCTATTTTGGAAAAGCCACTTGGCCTATCTCCATGCATTATTTTTTCCTCTCTAAAAAGGGTTGGTTTATAAATGGGATCAAAGTTGGCTATGGGGCAGTCTCCAGTAGTTAGGACAAAAATTGTCAGACCAGGAAGATGCAGAACCAAATGGAGACAAAAATAGATAATAATTGCCATAAAGAGTTAGAGATGCAGACAGAGAGAAAGGACCAGAAAGAGGAGAAAATATAAAGGAAAAATCGAAGAGAAACAGGGGGAAAGAAAAAAAGGTAACAACCCCGCCTTCCCACTCCACTCCAGGAGCAGAAGACACACATATACACTAACACACATATAAATACAGATATCACTTGCCCAGCCAGTGATGGTGTTTCTTCTGTTTCTGCTGCTACCCATATCCAAAATTATTGATTAGACACCATAATTGCTATTTGATCCATGACAGCAAGAATTATTGTTTCAGTAGAGACCTTCAGCATGGCCTAGTGAAAGGAGCTTGAGCTGGGGGTCAGAGGACCTGGGTTCTTAACCAGCTCTGCCTCTTGTCTGCTGTGTGACTGTAACAACTACCCCCCCATATTTAGGAGAGGGAGGCGGAAGCCAGGGGAATCACTCCATCATGCCCCTCTGTGAAGGCCTAGCAGAACCAATCAAAGGCAAACACTGGAGAGGAACTAGAGAGTCCAGGTTTGGGGAAGGGGAAATCCTCAGCCATCTGGAGGTGATGGAAGGTGAGCTGTGCTTGTGGGAGTGTCAGACCTGGGAATAGCTGATGCTGTGGACAGTGATTGGACCCCAGGCAAAGAGAGGTATTGAAGAGGATATCTGGGGGTTCAGAGTCTGGAGCCTAGCAATCTGGAGGAGCTGGGCTCCTTCCTCTGAGGAGGAGAAGGACATGATCTCCAGAATGCCCACAGGGAAGTACAGAGGATCCTGGATGGGAAAGTAGTAGATCCATGGAAAGGTGGTTTGAATTGGAATTGTTTTTGTAGTTACCTTGTTTAGAACTTATTAAATATTGCTGAGATCTCACGTCTTTGTGTCTGCCTGCAGTAGGGGCTGGGAAGCAGCCAGGGAGACACTTGACATGGGGAGCCATTGAATGCAGCCAATCCTGAGAGGTGGTAGGCTAGTTCTCAATGACTTCCCCTTCAGGGAGTTGGCTGGGCTTAAACGATAGAGTGGTCATAGTGATACAGCTGCCAAGATTTGGGGAGAAGTATTTATGCCCCAACATCTGCATTAAGGAACTGGAGAACTGAGGGGTTTGGGAACCAGTGTAGATGAACCAGAATCTACCCTCTCCTAAAAGTGACTTTTAGCCTAGATTTAGGACTGGAAACACCAGTAACATTATACTGACCTTGGGCAAATCATTTTACTACTCTGTGTTTCAATTTCCTCCTTTATAAAATGAGAATCTAATACCTGTTCTCCTTTATACTTAGACTATGAGACCCATGTGGGCAGGGACTGTGTATGACTTGATTATACTTTATGTGCCCCAGTGCACAGCATAGTGCTTGCCATAGAGTAAGCATTTAACAAGTACCTAAATTATCGTTATAATTTTCTTGGTGTAATGAAAGCCAAGATTTAGTAATTTGGGATGTCAGATAATGTTCAAATAGTACTCATTTATTTTATGAGAACCCAAAACCTCACTGGCAAAAATGTTAAAGAATAGATTTTTAAAAATTTGCAAATCACCTTGTCTGAATAAAAGTAGAATATGTCCTATAGAATCCATCATTGTACAGTATTTATTGAATCTGCCCTATAGACTCAATCATTCTATAGTATTTATTGAGCATTGACTAGGTGCAGAGTAGCGTACTAAGTGCTTGGGAGATTACAGTAGAGTTGGTGGACACAATCCTTTTCCTAGGTAAGTTTACAGTCTAGTGGGAGTGCTGTGAATGTTGATGAAAATGTAAAGTTCTACGCCAATAATAAGATGAAACTTATTTTACCGAAATGGTTCATATTAGATAACAAAAGTCGTGGAAACATTTTCTAACCTTGACTTCACTGATTCTGTCATTTCCTAGTTCTCCTCATCTCTCTGGCTACTCATTCTCAGTCTCCTCTGCGGGTTCCTCCTCTGCCTACCACCTCCTAACTTTGGGGGGCCCTCAAGGTTCAGTTCTGGATTTCTTCTATTCTCCTCCTACACCTATTCCCTTGGGGAACTTATTCACTTACATGGCTTCAACTACCACATCTATGAAAATAATACCCAAATCTACATCTCCAGCCCTGATCTCTCTCCCTCTCTGCAGTCTTGGATTTTCTCCTGACTTCAAGACATTTTTACTTGGATGTCCTCCTGTCACCTCAAGTTTAACCATTAGACTGTAAGCCCGTGATTAGACTGTAAGCCCGTGATTAGACTGTAAGCCCGTGATTAGACTGTAAGCCCGTCAAACGGCAGGGACTGTCTCTATCTGTTGCCAACTTGTTCATCCCAAGCGCTTAGTACAGTGCTCTGCACATAGTAAGCGCTCCATAAATACTATTGAATGAATAAAGCAGAACTCCTTATCTTTCCACTCAAACCCTGTCCTTCCCCATCACTGTTGACGGCATCACCATCCTTCCTGTTTCAAAAGCCCATAACTTTGGCATTATCCATGACTTCTTTCTCTCATTCAACCCATATATTCAATCCATCACTAAGTCCTGTCAGTTCCACTTCACAAAATCTCTAAAATCTGCCCTGTCCTCTTCATCCAAACTGCTACCACGTTAATACAGTTCTCTCTCCAATTCAGCCCATTCTTTACTCTGTTGGCCAGATCATTTTTCTACAAAAATGCTCAGGACATGTTTCCCCATTTCTCAAGAAACTCCAATGATTGTCCAGCCACCTCTGCATCAAACAAAAACTCCTCATCATTGGCTTTAAAGCACTTAATCACCTTGCCCCCACCTACTTCACCTTGCTACTCTCCCACTACAACCCAGCCTTCACACTTAGCTCGTCTAATGTTAATCTTCTCTCTGTGCCTTGATCTCATCTGTTTTACTGCTGACCCTTCATACCACATCCTGCCTCTGGCCTGGACTTCCCTCCCTCCTAAAATCTGACATACAATTACTCTCCCTCTCCTCGCAGCCTTATTGAGGGCACATCTCCTCCATGAGGCCTTTCCTGACCTCTTCTCCCACTCTCTTCTCCATCATCTTAACTTGCTCCCTTTGTTCATTTCCCCTTCCCAGTCCTTTATATTAATGTCTGTCTGCCTTCCTCTAGACTGTAAGCTCATTGTGGCCAGGGATGTGTCTGTTTATTGTTATAGAGTACTTTCCCAAGCACTTAGTACAGTTTTCCGCACACAGTAAGTGCTCAATAAATATGATAGAATGAATGAAAATCTGGAGGAGAAGTATAAATATAATCTTATTTGTGGATAAGAGCAAGACTTTCATTGGTAATGGACATTGTCCCAGAAACTGTATAGAGACTGACAAGGGTAAAAACTGATATGATTGTTAGGATATTGCATGGTCCAATGACAGGACTTTAATGCACAACTTTTTACCTTAAAACTCATCTCTACTATGGTCAAGTATAACAGTGGAACTGAAGAAGATGCAGCAAACCACCCTTTAGATCTAAAAGCAAGAAATACATTTATATAAATTAAGAAAGGTGTGTATTTTAAGAGCTGAGAGGGAATATTTATGCTAATTAAAGGTATTCATTGAGTGAGCTAAATGTGAAATATCCTCTGAACATAAAAACATATAAAGTGGACGTGTGAATAGTGTGACAAACAAAACTGGTGTCAAAACACAATCACTATTGGGGAAAAAAAAAAAAAAACTTAGGTAGATCCAGCTGACAATAAAATCTGCCTTCCTAAACTTTTACCTTTAATGCCTTCCATAAACGAAAAGACTGGTTTCTTGAATGCAGAAGAAATTGTGCCATCATTAAGTGAAGAGTTGATGTTTGAGCTGCCCTGTTAAGGTGCCTACTGATAACAATAATGTTATTTGTTAAAGCACTTACTAAGTACTGATCTTCCCAACAGGGCAAGGGGCTACAAAAAAATTCCTCAATACCTACAAATATGACTAATATAAACCTTTTGGTTACCCTCACCTTTTTGGAAGAAACCTCCTCATAAGTGGTGTCAATATGGATGACTGTAAATGCCAAAAATATTCACACATTTAAATTTCATGAGCAGCAAAACTGTGCTGCAGAGAATCCATAAGATCAGACACCCTTCAGCAAAAAAAAGAAACAAGATGAGAGGAACTGCTTTGATATTAAATAGCCAAAGGCAAGGAAGTTAGATATTAATGCTTTAAGTGTGCTCTTATCTTCCAAACACTTTTTTCAACTTCACTATGGGTGACAAGTTTATTTAGTGTTTTGTCTGGAATTTCATATTTTGCTTAGTTAAACTTGGTGAGATTTCCCATAGCCAGGATTCTTATTTTCTGTGTCTTATGATGTCTTAAGCAATATGTACACGTACACTATACCTATAAATGGTAATAGCACTGCTCTTGCATTGCAGGGTAAATGATGCTCCCATTAGCCTTTGCTTCAGATAAAGGCGGGGCAGCTTTCTCCACTGAAATATGGGATCTTCTGGCAGACCTTCTATGAGGATTGGTCTGTCTCCTGGGGGATTTTAGCAGTGCTATCTCCACAAATAGGAAAGCTGTGCACTCAGACAAATGCATAATGAGAGCCTTGAAAAAGGCTTTGGGGATATGGTGCTTATAGATATAAAAAAGATGTAAACCACAAAGCAAGCAAATAGGAATTCAATTTGGTGAGGCCCCAAATGAATCCAGAAGTGATTGTGTAATTATAATGCAGGCATGCAAAAGTTATAACAGAAGAACGATTCATCTCATTTTATGTACTGGCCTTTCTTTTGGCCCTGGGGTAGATGCTGCACACCTCCACACCTTTGCTGCATGGAAAGAAAGGGCTCAGTTCTACCTTTTACAAGCAGAAGGACTTGAATCACATGACCTCCTAGGCATAATGAGGAAAACTGAAGGAGGCTTTCTAATTCTCCAGTGCATATGGGTAGGTAACCAGTGACAGCCAGAGAAAGAGCCAGTTATCCATAGACTCATGCAGTTCTCCAGCTTGGTAGATGCAGCTGAAGAATAATATAGAAACCATATTAAGGGGCCAGACTAAGTCCAACCAGTGCATTATTTTCTACAGAAGTGGTAGCAGTGTCCCTTAAAGCTATGGAAGGCCAATTCCATTCCTCCATAGTTTAATGATGCCTTCTTCCTGCCTACTGACAGTTGCCACCTCTCATGAAAGAGAAACCTAGTATTCACAAGATCGTGCCACTCATATCCTTGGAGGTACTTGAAAGGCAGTGTTGCATTTCAAATACAGTTATGCTCCATTAAATATTTATGATGTGTTCCTCAATAGCATGCATGTCTTATTGAGTATTCATGAAGTATACTTTCTTACAGACTTACATGCTACTGTAATGTAGAGCCTCTAGCAAAATAATACACACTGTCTTTATGCATTATATACTGTCACATTATAATAATGGTATTTTTTTAAGCGCTATGTGTCAAGCACTGTTCTAAGTGTTGGAGTAGATACAAGATAATCAGGTTGTCCCAAGTGGCACTCACAATCTCCATTCCCATTTTACAGATGAGGTAACAGGCACAGAGAAGTTAAATGACTTGTCTAAGGTCACACAGCAGACAAGTGGCAGGGCCGGAAGTAGAACCCATGTCCTCTGGCTCCCTAGCCCGTGCTCTTGCCGATAAGCCACGCTGCTTCTCACATTAAACATGACCAACCTATTGTCTAGAATATGCAAGAGTAATTCAAAGCATAACATCCCAACATGATCCAAAATGAATTGTAGTGTGATTATTATGAGTCTTCAGGCAAGTGACAGAGGTTTGTGCTATTAACTGTGATGATGGTGGTTTTTCAACTTTAGGGAAGAATTTTCCCAGTTTATGTTTTTGTTTGGCAGCCTCTTCTTGTTGTCATAAAATATTTTGAAGCAGGCTAACACCTTTTGAACACCTAATACTTTTGAAATAATCTCTCCACTAGGGTCAATCATTTTGTATATCATGCCATTTAAAACTCATGCAAGATTTCTTAATGCCCAAATTTTAGCTGATGATGTTGAGACCATAGTTGGTAAATGAATGATATATTGGATTGTCAAAGTTCAGTGAGTTTTTCACTGGACAATAGTTTATCTGAATGAGATTCAGTTAACTCATCAACAACTGCATCATCGATTTCTAAGTAAAGTCTTCTCCCCAGTTTAACCATTTATTTGGTTATATATTCAGGGGTCTCTTCTGTGCCCTGAAAATCTGACACAGACTGAGGGCAGAGCCTCTTCTAAGATCCATTCATTTTTCACTATTTAATCAGAGCCCAGGTTGGAAGGAGATAAGAAGAGGTTTACTAAACTGTAGTGCTTGGCTAAAGTGTTAAGGGCAGTGGATTTTTGTGTAGAATAAGACTATAAACTATGTAGGCTGGTTATATTGCAGGGTGTAATATGAGGTAAGATATCAAACAATATCAGATTTATCCCCAGGTTATATATATATTGTCAGGTAGCTGTTTTCTGGGATAAGGTACCAAACAATAATAGCTGCATTTCTAGGTTGAATGTACTATAACTGTTGCCGGGATTGTGCCTGTCCATCAAAATGTTGTCTTATAATGGTTCTTACCTTAGAAACATTATTATTCAAATTGAAACAAAATTCTCAGGAGAGGGAGGAGAAAAGTGGAAAATTAAGCTATGTAAAGAATGAGCAAAGTTAGATTATTATTCAAATTCCTACTTCTCCCTTCTACTTTATTCCTTAAAATGTTGTTGGAAAGCATATGTTAAAAGATAATTGTAATTGTCACTTAAAATGTAATAGATAT
The DNA here is from genome assembly GCF_004115215.2 of Ornithorhynchus anatinus. Lineage (NCBI taxonomy): Eukaryota > Metazoa > Chordata > Mammalia > Monotremata > Ornithorhynchidae > Ornithorhynchus > Ornithorhynchus anatinus. Next base: position 118,394,482 of record NC_041729.1, read on the forward strand.
GTGTCATTTAAGAACTCACAAAGTCATTTGGGCTTTTAAAAATCTGTTGAATACACAAAACACCTATTTGAATCTCTCCCAAACAAGAGCATAGGATAAACCTAAGAAGTCTTTTAGATGTTTATAGTCACTCTGATGAAAATTGTGGTAAAAATGATAAAAAGAGAATAGATCAAAATATTGTAAAAAAAACTCCAGGCAGCCAGTAACAGTGCAAGAGCAACCAACACATATGCTCCATGAAGAAAACAACAAAAAAAAAAATACGAAGACTTTGGTTAAATTTAAATTAGTTAATGTTTTAAGAAAAGGAAATAAACCTGATCGCTTTCTGGAAAAACTGCTAACCAGCCATAGAAAAAATTAAAACTCCTATTGTTATTCATAGGAAACAAAATTATATTACAGGAGAATTCTATAAATTTCATAGTAGTTTATCAAAGTCCAAATTGATAGGTATACAACAATTAATGCAGGATCCAATAAAATTAATCTCTTTTGTTTAAAAGCGTAGTGTAATAGAAGAGCCAGTAACAGGAAAGGAGGTCTCAAATTATATTATAGTTTTATACCATATAACCGTATAACTCTCCAGCCCAGATGGTTGTTCAATTAACTTTTTAAAGCATTATATATCGCTGTGATAGAGTTAGTTTTGATGTTGAAAGATGATCCTCCTTATTGGGGGATCCTAGCCTGATGTAAAGATGTGACTTTAAAAGCTCTATCTGCAAACTGTGTGATGGTCCAACAGGCTAGTCTAATAATATTTAAGAAGGGAAAGGACTGAGATTTTTAAGCAAGGAATCTGATAATTCGCTGGAACTCCTCCAGAGAGAATCATTTGCATTAGAAGTGAGTCACTTCTCATGGTATCTTCAGTAAAGCCATATAGAGGGGAGTAATTGGGTAGGCTCAAATATCAAAACCACAAAACCATATGAAGGGAACAGTCATAGGAGTTTGGTTGTTGTACAGAAACAATCATTGACCAGAAAATTTGAAAAATGTAATTTCTGTGTTTGAGACAATTCAGGAAGTAAAAGGCAGACCAGATTAGGCTGAAACTGTTGGCAGGTGAACCTTTCATGGGACAGGAGGAGAATGAAGCTATTAGCAACTAATTCCTCTTATTTAGAGGTAGACTTTTGAAGGGAATTGCACGCCCTACCCTCTTTAATGGCATCACCATGGCAACTTCAATCCCGGTGGAAAATTGCTCCCAGGCAAGAACCTCAAACTTCCTGAAGAATTCCAGGACAATTAGCCCTCTTGTTAAAAACAGACAAATAGGGAGGACAGGAAGAAGAGAAATAGACCCTTGGGGGAAAAAAAAGTCACCACGATATCAATGCCCTTGAACTCCCAGAAATACTAAGCAACTGAGATACTAAGATACAGATCAGCCAAAGCGATTTCAGCAACAGGACAGTGGTCAAGTGTGAGAGATTGGCTTTGGAAGGATCTGGTTTCAAAACTAGGTGGAGATCCATCATAGGAGGAAAAATAACAAAATGACCAGACATGATGACAGCCCAGACATCTGAGATTCCAGAATCTAGCTCTCCAGCCCCATTCTATTGCTCCTCCTCTGCATTAAATACTTCTATCTAACTTCATAACATCTTGACTTGGATATCCAGGGAACAACTGACATTAAACATGTCTAAAGCAGAAATCCTCTTCTTCCTCAACAGGCCCTGACCTCCCCTTGACTTTCCCATCACTGTAGACAATGCCACATTCCTCCCTGTCTTTCATGGGCATAACCTTGGCATTATTAGCCCATGCATCTCTAATGTTCAACCCACATATTTAGTCTGTTATCAAATTCTGTCGGTTCTACCTTCACAAGTTCTGCAAAGTCCATGTCCTTCTCTATAGCCAAACAGCTGCCATGCTGGTCAAAGTACTTATCATATTCACCTCAGCCTCCTCCCTGCCATAAAAACAATCCATTGACCATATTTATTGAGCACTTACTTTGTATAGAACACTGAATTAAGCGCTTGGAAGAGTACAAAGTAGCAGAGTTGATATACACATTCCCTGCCCAGAACAAGCTTATAGTCTAAAGAGTGAGACAGAAATTAATATAAAAAAAATATAGATATGTACATAAGTACTATGAGGTTAAGGCAAGGGAGATGCAGAAGGGAGTGGGAGAAGATGAACTTATAGCCTTGTCAAGAAAGACCTCTTAGAGGAGATGTGCCTTCAATTAGGCTTTGAAGGTGCTGAAACTGACAGTCTGTCCATTATGAAGTTGGGGAAGGAGGGGAATGACATTCCAGACTAGAGGCAGATTGTGGGTCAGCAGCAAGATAGATGAGATTGAAGTAAAGTGAATAGGTTGGCATTAGAGGAGCAAAGTATGCGGGCTAGGTTATAGTAGGAAATCAAGGAGGTAAGATAGGAGGGAGCTAGGTTACTGAGAGCTTTAATGTTCCTAGTAAGGAGTTTCTGTTTGAAGCAGAGGTTAATGGGCAACCACTGGAGGTTCTTGAGGAGTGGGAAAACATGGGTGAACGTTTTTATAGAAAAATGATCTGGGCAGGAGAGTGAAGTATAGACTAGAGTTAGGAGAAACATAAGGCAGGGAGGTGTCACCCATCGCTTGGGGATGGGTTCGTTTGGGAATCAGTGTGGCAAGAGAGAAAGAGAGATCGGGGATGGAAAGGCTGAGTTTTATACAAAATTTATTCCATGAGGCAAACTGAATTATTTGATTACTTTAGATGCACCAAATTGAACTTCTCTTTCAGGAGGAATCTGATTATCTGATGATATTAGAGCTTCCCTATCGGGAGGAATATACTTATGTGCTACTCGCATGTGGCAAAACACCCAGGTCCCACCCAGGCAGAATTCACTTATGGTGAATTAGGTGCCTAGCTCCCGTCCACATGCACTTCCCACTCATGCACTTCCCACTTGGGAGGAATCCACGTATGCATTACACACCCATGGTAAAGTCTCTAGCTCCCACCCATGAGTACTTCCCACTTAGGAGGAATCCACTTATGCATTACACACCCATGGCAAAGTGCCAGTCTTCCAGTCCCACGAGCATTCAGCAGGATGGGACACTCTCCCATCCCACAGATCCTCATTTGGTGCAGGCAGAGCAGGCTTCTCACGTGCTGGCAGAGGTGACCTGCAGCCGGGTGCTGCAAGTCTTGATCTGCTGCACAGAAGTTCAGAGGCTGAAGGTATTTATCACCTTTGCTCCTAAGCCATTCCAGCTTCCTATCTCAGTTTATCCAATCTCTGCCCTCCCCCCTCTTCCATACCAAATTTGATTGACACAGGGGTGAGGGACACTTTCTGTATTACCGATTTGGGTTGTCAATCTAGCAGTTTTGGTGGGGGCAGTATCCCACTCATACTTCTGAATTCTGTCTACTGGCTCGAGTGATCACAAGATAGCATTTGACCTTGAGATGGTCAACTCCAAACTCTGAAAACCCTCTATCCTATCTCAACCTACTCAAGTGCCTTCTCTCCCAGACTTCCCCTCCCCTTAAATCTGTCCTGTTCACCCAGAGACCTAGGATCTTTTGACCCCATCCAATTTTCTCAATTCACTGTGCTCCATTTAGTCTTCATTCATTCATTCATTCAATAGTATTTATTGAGCGCTTACTATGTGCAGAGCACTGCACTAAGCGCTTGGAATGAACAAGTCGGCAACAGATAGAGATAGTCCCTGCCGTTTGATGGGCTTACAGTCTAATCGGGGGAGACAGACAGACAAGAACAATGGCAATAAATAGAGTCAAGGGGAAGAACATCTCATAAAAACAATGGCAACTAAATAGAATCAAGGCGATGTACATTTCATTAACAAAATAAATAGGGTAATGAAAATATATACAGTTGAGCAGACGAGTACAGTGCTGAGGGGATGGGAAGGGAGAGGGGGAGGAGCAGAGGGAAATGGGGGGAAAAGAGGGTTAAGCTGTGGAGAGGTGAAGGGGGGGGCGGTAGAGGGAGAAGGGGAGCTCAGTCTGGGAAGGCCTCTTGGAGGAGGTGAGTTTTAAGTAGGGTTTTGAAGAGGGGAAGATAATTAGTTTGGCGGAGGTGAGGTGGGAGGGCATTCCAGGACTGGGGGAGGATGTGGCCCAGGGGTCGACAGCGGGATAGGCGAGACTGAGGGACGGTGAGGAGGTGGGCGGCAGAGGAGTGGAGCATGTGGGGTGGGCAGTAGAAAGAGAGAAGGGAGGAGAGGTAGGAAGGGGCAAGGTGATGTAGAGCTTTGAAGCCTAGAGTGAGGAGTTTTTGTTTGGAGCGGAGGTTGATAGGCAACCACTGGAGGTGTTTAAGAAGGGGAGTGACATGCCCAGAGCGTTTCTGCAGGAAGATGAGCCTGGCAGTGGAGTGAAGAATAGACTGGAGTGGGGCGAGAGAGGAGGAAGGGAGATCAGAGAGAAGGCTGACACAGTAGTCTAGCCAGGATATAACAAGAGCCTGTAGCAGTAAGGTAACCGTTTGGGTGGAGAGGAAAGGGCGGATCTTGGCGATATTGTTAAAGGTGAAACCGGCAGGTCTTGGTAACAGATAGGATGTGTGGGGTGAACGAGAGAGATGAGTCAAAGATGACACCGAGGGTGCGGGCCTGAAAGACGGGAAGGATGGTCGTGCCATCCACGGTGATAGAGAAGTCGGGGAGAGGACCGGGTTTGGGAGGGAAGATGAGGAGCTCAGTCTTGCTCATGTTGAGTTTTAGGTGGCGGGCCGACATCCAGGTGGAGACGTCCTGGAGGCAGAAGGAGATGCGAGCCTGAAGGGAGGGGGAGAAGACGGGCAGAGATGTAGATCTGCGTGTCATCTGCGTAGAGATGGAAGTCAAAGCCGTGAGAGCGAATGAGTTCACCAAGGGAGTGAGTGTAAATGGAGAACAGAAGCGGGCCAAGAACTGACCCTTGAGGAACTCCAACAGTTAAAGGATGGGAAGAGGAGGAGGCGCCTGCGAAGGAGACCGAGAATGACTGGCCAGAGAGATAAGAGGAGAACCAGGAGAGTACGGAGTCCATGAAGCCAAGGTGAGATAAGTTGTGGAGGAGGAGGGGATGGTCGACAGTGTCAAAGGCAACAGAGAAGTCAAGGAGGATTAGAATGGAGTAGGAGCCATTGAATTTGGCAAGAAGGAGGTCATGGGTGACCTTAGAGACAGCAGTGTCAGTAGAGCGGAGGGGACGGAAGCCAGATTGGAGGGGGTCCAGGAGAGAATGGGAGTTAAGGAATTCTAAGCTGCGATTGTAGACGACTCGTTCTAGGATTTTGGAAAGGAAGGGTAGTAGGGAGATAGGGCGATAACTGGAGGGGGAAGTGGGGTCAAGAGTGGGTTTTTTTAGGATGGGGGAGACATGGGCATGTTTGAAGGCAGCGGGGAAGGAGCCATTGGAGATTGAGTGGTTAAAAATAGAAGTTAAGGAAGGGAGGAGGGCAGGGGCGATGGTTTTAATAAGGTGAGAGGGAATGGGGTCCAAGGCGCAGGTGGAGGGGGTGGCACTTGCGAGGAGGGAGGAAGTCTCCTCTGAGGATACTGCAGGGAAGGATGGGAAAGTAGGGGAGAGGGTTGGTGGGGAGGAGGGGAGAGGGGGAGGGGTGACTTTGGTGAGCTCAGACCTGATTGTGTTGATTTTTGTGATGAAGTAGGTGGCCAGATCATTGGGGGTGAGAGATGGGGGAGGGGGAGGAATAGGGGGCCTAAGGAGAGAGTTAAAGGTCTGGAACACTTGGCGGGGGTGACGGGCATGGGTGTCGATGAGGGAGGAGAAGAAGCTTTGCCTGGCGGAGGAGAGGGCAGAGTTAAGGCAGGAAAGGATAAATTTGAAGTGTGTGAGGTTGGCTTGGTGCTTGGACTTTCGCCAGCAGCGCTCGGCAGCTTGCACATAGGAGCGTAGGAGGCTGACAGAGGAGGTGATCCAGGGCTGTGGATTAGTGGAGCGAGAGTGGCAGAGGGAAAGGGGGGGCGAGAGAGTTGAGATGAGTAGAGAGGGTGGAGTTGAGAGCGGAGACCTGATCATCGAGAGTGGGAATTGAGGACAGGGCGGCAAGGTGAGGAGAGATGCTTTTGGAAAGACGGATGGGATCGAGAGACCGGAGGTCTCTGTGGGGCAGTAGCAAAGATTTGCAGGGGGAGGGAGTGTGAGAGATGAGGCAGGTGAGAAGGTTATGGTCAGAGAGAGGGATTTCACAGTTGGTGAGGGAGGAGATAGTGCAGTGGTAGGAGATGACGAGATCGAGAGTGTGACCGAGTCGGTGAGTGGGCGCGGTGTGGTGGAGCAGGAGGTCGGCAGAGTCGAGGAGGGATAGCAGGTGGGCGACAGAGGAGTCATCGGGTACATCCATGTGGATGTTGAAGTCTCTGAGGATCAGAGTGGGCAGAGAGAAGGAGAGAAGGAAGGTGAGAAAGGGGTCAAGGTGGTTGAAGAAGTCGGAGGTGGGACCGGGAGGGCGGTAGATGACAGCGACAAGTATCTGGAGGGGGTGGTAGAGGCGAATGATATGGTCTTCGAAGGAGGGGAAGGAGAGGGAGAGGGGAGGAGGCATAGTGTGGAAGCGGCAATGAGGTGAGAGGAGGAAGCCGATGTCTCCTCCCTTACCTGTGATTCTGGGGGGAGTGGGAGAAGGAGAGGCCTCCGCTGGAGAGAGCAGCGGCGGAGACCGTGTCTTCGGGAGTGAGCCACGTTTCTGAAAGGGCGAGGAGGAGGAGAGAGCGGGAAAGGAAAAGGTCATGGATGAAAGGTAGTTTACCTGTAATGGAGCGGGGGTTCCAGAGGCCACACTTGAAAGTAGCTGTGGCTGCAAGGCGGGGGGGAGAGTGCGGGGAGGGGAGGGTTTGGATGGGAAGGAGGTGGTGGGGCCCTGGACGGGGAGAGGGGGATGAGGGGTAGCGGTGGGACAGGAGGACTGGGATGGGGCGTGGGTGGGGAAGAGAGAGGGGGGAGGAGGTGAGGAGGGGGTTTGGTGGGGGGGAGAGTAGGGGGAGGGGGAAGAGGGGTAGCACTGGTAAAGTGGGGTTCTAGGGTGGGGGAGGGGAGCGGAGGAGGCAGAGGAGAGAGTGGGAAAGAGCTGAGTGAGAAAGGGGAAGGGGAGGATAGGAAGGGGCGGGCGGGAGGAGGGGGGGGAGGAGGGACATGGTGAGGCCAGAGAGGTGGGTGGCAGCAGTGACAACAATAAACAGTAACAAACCAAATCGATAATATAGCAACATGATACAGTATGATACAATACATTAGTGTCAATAAGTGGGCAATGACCAGGGTTGGGGGTAGGCTTGATTAAGGGCCGTTCTGATCAAACTCAATACCCAAGCTACCTTCACTTGATGACCAAATTGATGCTTTCATTCATTCATTCATTCAGTCGTATTTATTAAGCACTTACTGTGTGCAGAGCACTGCACTAAGCTCTTGGAAAAGAACAATGCAACAATAAACAGTGACAATCCCTGCCCATAACAAGCTCACAGTCTAGAGGTGGGGAGACAGACATCAATACAAATAAATAAAATTACATATATATGTATGTACACACACACACATATATATACATATATGTGTGTGTGTGTGCTGTAGGGCTAGGGGGTGAGAAGAGCAAAGGGAGCAAGTCAGGGTGATGCAGAAGGGAGATGAGGAAAGTGGGGCTTAGTCTGGAAAGGCCTCTTGGTGGTCCCATCGACAGTAACAGGAAACTCAGGAGAGGACAGGGTTTGGGTGGGAAGATAAGGGGCTCTGTTTTGGGCATGTTAAGTGTTAGTGATGGAAGGACATCTAAGTAGAGATGTCTTGAAGACAGGAGGGAGATATGAGCCTGGAGATAGGGAGAGAGATCAGGGGAGGAGATGTAGATTTGGGTATCATCTGCATGCAGATGGTAGTTGAAGCCATGGAAGCAAATGAGTTCTCCAAGGGAATAAATGTAGATGGAGAATAGAAGAGACCCAGAACTGAACCTCTAACACCACCATCTTTACTGAAGTCAACTCCCTCGTTCCCCTATCTGTTCCTTCACCAATCTCATACCACTAATCCTCAGTCATGGATTACCTCTATAGGCCACATCCTTCACTCCTATTCTTGACCTGCAGAGTACTGCTAGCAGAAATCCAACTATCAGACCAACCTCATCCAATTCAAATTCATCCCTGCTTTAGCTCTGCCTTCTCCTCTGCCTGGAAACTTTATTTCTCCATGTTTAATGACTCCCGTGCCAATTGCCCTTTCAAGGTGTTTCAGACATTTAACTCCCTTGTCAAACTCCCTGTCTCCCTACTTTCCTCATAATTCACCCCTAATGACCCAGCCACATACATTATTGAAAACATTGAAACCATCAGTCATGACCCCCCTAAAATGTCCCTTGCTCCTCTCCAGCCCCTCTCTTCCAACCTTCCTTCTTTCTTCAACTCTCCCAACTTTCCCAGCAGTATCTCAAGAAGAGAACTCTTGAATCCTCCCCAAATCCACCCCTTCTACCTGTGCCTCCCACTTCATCCCGTCGCACCTAATCAGAGCACTTGCCCCCTCCTTTATTCTTCCCTGTGAGCCCGTTGTTGGGTAGGGATTGTCTCTATTTGTTATCGAATTGTTCTTTCCAAAATCTTAGTAGTGCCCTGCACACAGTAAGCATGCAGTAAATATAATTGAATGAATGAATCTTAAATTTTTCACTCTCCAGTGGCTTCTTCCCACTGCTTTCAAACAATCTCATTTCTCTCAACCTAAAAAAAACCCTATCTCAACCTTATGGCTCTGTCCCATTATCACCCCATCACCTGCCTACCATTTCCTCTCCAAACTTTTTTGAGCTAAAATTCTACAACTGCTGTCTCCAGTTCCTCTTTCCCAATACTCCCCTTGACCCCCTCCAATCTGGCTTCCACCCCCTTTACTCAAAAGAAATGTCCCTCTCAAAGGCCACAAATACTCTCATTTTTGACAAATCCAGCAACCTCTGTTCCACCTTAATTCCTTCCTGACCTCTCAGTTGTCTATCCTGACTACTTGTTTTGTTTTGCTGTCTGTCTCCCCCTTTTAGACTGTGAGTCCATTGTCGGGCAGGGATTGTCTCTGTTAACAAATTGTACATTCCAAGCACTTAGTACAATGCTGTGCACACAGTAAGTGCTCAATAATTTGATTGAATGAATGAATCAATCAATGACACTGTCAACCATCCTCTTCTCCTGGAAACATTATCTAACCTTGGCTTACTGACACTATCCTCTCCTGATTCTCCTCTCATCTCTTTGGCCACTCATTCTTAATGTCTCCTCCATTGTCTCTTACCCCCTAATTGTGGGAGCCCTTCAAGGCTCAGTTCTAGGTCCCCTTCCATTCTCCATCTATACCCACTCCCTTGGAGAACTCATTCACTCCCATGGTTTCAACAATGAATTCCATGCTGATGATTCCCATATCTACAGCTCCAGTCCTGATTTCTCTCCTCTCTGCAATCTTGCATTTCCTACTGCCTTCAGCACATCTCTATTTGGATGTTCCACTGACACCTGAAATGTAAAATGTCCAGAACAGAACTCTAAATCTTACCCTGTTCTCCTCCTGACTTTTCCATTAATGACTGTAAACAGCACCATTCTGTTTCCTGTGTCACAAGACCACAGACTGGGCATTATCCTTGATTTATCTTTCTCATTCAATCTATCACTAAATCCTGTAGGTTCAACCTTCACAGTATTGCTAAAATCGTCACTTCCTTCGACATATAAAATGCTACAACATTAATCCAATAATTTATCCTATCCTGCCTTGATTACAGTATCAGCTTCCTTTCTGACCAGCTTCCTTTCTGACCTCCCTGCCTCCCATCTCTCCCCACTCCAGTCCATACTTCATTCTGCTGCCTGGATCATTTTTCTACAGAACATTCAGTCCATGTTTTCCTATCCCTCAAGAGCCTGCAGTGGTTTTCCATCCACCTCCACATCAAACAGAAACTCCTTTCATACAGCTTTAAAAAACTCATTCACCTTGGCCACTCCTAGCTTACCCTGCTGCTCTCCTACTACAACTCATCCCACACACTTTGCTCCTCTAATGACAACCTAGTTACTGAACATCGAATTTATGTATCTCACCACTGATTCTCACCCGTATCCTGCCACTGGCCTGGGACACCCTTCCTCTTCATATCTGACAGTCACTCTCCCCACATTCAAAGCCTTACTGAAGTCTCATCTTCTCCAAGAGGCCTTCCATGACTAGGTCCATATTTCCTCTTCTCCCACTCCCTTCTGTGTTGCCCTTGCCCTTGGATTTGCTCCCTTTATTCACCTCTCCCTCAGTCCCACAACACTTATGTACATATCCATAATTTATTTATATTAATGTCTGTTTCCTCCTCTAATCTGCAATCTTATTGTGGGAAGGGAGCAAAGGAGCATAGCTTAGTGGATAGAGCATGGGCCTGCGAGTCAGAAGGTCGTGGGTTCTAATCCCTGCTCCACCACTTGCCTTCTGTTTGGCCTTGTCACTTCCCTTCCCTGTGCCTCAGTTACCTCGGGTGTAAAATGGGGATTAAGACTGTGAACCCCATGCAGAACAGGGACTATGTCCAACCCAATTTGCTTGTATCTACCCCAGTGCTTAGTACAGTGCCTGTCACATAGTAAGTGCTTAACAAATACCATAATTATTACCCCTGTTATATTGTATTCTTCCAAGTGCTTAGTACAGTGCTCTGTGCACAATAAGTGTTCGATAAATACAATTAAATGGACATCTTGAACTCTTTCAAGATTACCAAATATCAGTCACAGGATAATAGCAGAAAACATCTGGAATACTCTGGCAGGGTGGTGGCAAGAAACCCCAAGAGAAACTCTTTCCTAGCTGTATACTGCTGTAGGCTCTAGGACCCTGCTTTTAGAAGCCCAGTGGCTGATCTCTTAGTGCCTGGGAGCTTCACAAACTGAAAATCTCACTTTAGACAGGATGAAAGCATCCATCCTCTGCATTTCTGATAAATTTGCCACTTGGAGCACTTGTCACTATTTTCAAATCTTCTTAGTTTCTTGGTCATCTCCAAACCTCTCCCAAAGGGGAACAAACCTGTCCCCATAGTACATGTAGTATATTCACTCAACATGTTCAGTAACTTTGGCAATGGTGATGGTCATTATTAAAGCAGTTAAATCTTAAAATGAAATTACTTCCTCCCAGGCAGTTGCCTTAGTAATTCTCTTTAAAGTGAATCATAAATTTTCTTCATTGCTCAGAAAAAAATGTGGGCATATTCAGAAACCAGTGTTGGTAATTATGTTGATAGCCCCTGTGAAGTCATGAATGTTAACCATTAAATGATGTTTCAGTAAACCCACTGTGAATATTTTCCTTCAAATTGAAAAAGCCCTTGACTGAGTTGAGCAGGCATATTTGTTCAGCACATTTGATCAGTAGATTAATTGAATTAAGCTGAATACACACACACACATGAACACATATACTCACCCCCATATGTTCACACATATATGTGTGAATTCATACAAGGAAATGTTATTCAGTCTAGTTATAAGCACAATATGGAGATCCAGATATTATTGTTCAGATAGGTGAAATGTTCCTTCTTAACTCTATAAACCCAAATAAAACTAGAAATGGTAAAACAGCTTATGCTCCTATAAACAGCAAGTGTGCCTACCACACTGTTGTACTGTAAAACCCCAAGTCCTTAGTACAGTGTTCTGCACATAGTAAGTGCTCATTAAACACTGTTGATGTATTGACCTTCATGCCTCCTAAGTCAGTAGTTTTTCTACCAAGTGATGCTATACTATTTGTATGTGCTTTCATCACCTCAAACTTAATATGGCTAAAACAAGTACTTCTTATCTTCCCAAACCCTGTCCTCCCTCTGAATTTCCCTTCACTCTAGATAGCACCACTATCCTTCCTGTTTTGCAAGCTCATAAACTTGGTGTTATTTGACCTTCACAACTGTTCTAAAATCTACCTTTTCCTCTCCATCCAAACTGCTACCACATTAATCACTTATCCTATCCTGCCTTGATTATTGTATCAACATCCTTGCTGACCTCCATACCTCCTGACTCTCCCCACTCCAGTCCAAACCTCACTCTATTGCCTGGATCATTTTTCCACAAAAATATTAAGTACATGTTTCCCCATTCCTCAAGAACCTCCAGTGGCTGCTCATCCATCTTTGTATCAAATAGAAACTCCTCACTACTGACTTTAAAGCATGCAATCACCTTGCCCCCTTGTACCTCACCTCAGTACTCTCCTACTGCAACCCAGTTAGCACAGTGCTAACCTTCTCACTGTACCTCTAGCTCATCTATCTTGCCACTGACCCCTCTCCCACATCCTCCCTCTGGCAGGGAATGCCCTCCTTCCTCATATCTGACAGACAATTACTCTTCTCTGCTTCAAAGCCTTGTTGAAGTCACATCTCTTCCAAAAAGTCTACCCTGACTAAGTCTTCTTTTCCTTTTCTCCCACTTACTTCATTCATTCACTTGTATTAATTGAACGCTTACTGTGTGCAGAGTAATGTACTAAGCACTTGTAAAGTACAGTTCAGCAATAAAGAAAGACAATCCCTGCCCACACCGGGTTTACAGACTAGAAGCGGGGAGACAGACATCAAAGCAAGTAAACAGGCATCAATATATATAAATAGAATTATAGATATATACACATCAAAACAAGTAAACAGGCATTAATGTAAATAGAATTACAGATATGTACATTCATTCATTTCATTCAATAGTATTTATTGAGTGCTTACTATGTGCAGAGCACTGTACTAAGCACTTGGAATGTACAATTCAGCAACAGATAGAGACAATCCCTGCCCAATGACGGGCTTAAAGTCTAATCGGGGGAGACAGAGGGACAAAAACAAGACAACATAATCACAATAAATAGCATCAAGGGGATGTACACCTCATTAACAAAATAAATAGGGTAATAAAAATATATACAAATGAGCACAGTGCTGAGGGGAGGGCAAGGGAGAGGTTACGTATACACAAAAGCTGTGGGATAGAGTGGTAGAGCATGGGGAGCAAGTCAGGGCGATGACCAGGAAAGAGGGATCTGAGGAAAAGCAGGGCTTAGTCTGGAAAGGCCTCTTGGAGGAGGTGAACCTTCAGTAGGGCTTTGAAGGGTCAAGTGTGAAGCAGCCAAGGAGGGCCCAGGTATTTAGATTCTATTCATTTTATGTGGCATATAAAAAAGTAGTTAAATCACCACTACAGCCCCCCATAAGTCTGTAAGTCTGTGAAAAACAGTGCTGCCTAATGGAGAGAGCAAGAACTGGGAGTTGTGAGCCTGAGTTTTAATTCTAGTTCTGCATCAATGTCCTTACCTTTTGTCCCTCCCACTTATATGTAAAAGCCTTGTGGGACAAGAACTGTGTCTGATCTGATTGTATTGTATCAACACCAAAATAATAATAATAATTATAGTATTTGTTAAGTGCTTACTATATGCCAGGCACTGCTAAGCGCTGGGTTGGATACAAGCAAATTGGGTTGTACACCATCCCTGTCCCATGTGGGGCTCACAGTCTCAATCCACATTTTACAGATGAGGTCTCTGTGGCCCAGAGAAGTGAAGTGACTTGTCCAAGATCACACAGCAGATAAGTGGCATAGCCAGGATTAGAACCCATGACTTTTTGACTCCCAGGCCCGTGCTCCTACTCAAGCATAGTGATTTCACATAATAAGCACTTGATAAATGTCATTATTATTATTCGTATTTTACGTCAGTTGCAATGCCTATTTGCCTATATGATCCTAATACACATGATGAAAAAGTGGACAGTGGGGAAGATCGGGAGCAGTCACCTCAATGTAGAAAGAAGCTGCAGCTAACTTTGGTAGCTTCTCAAGAGCCTGCTGATTAGGGGGACAAGGTAGCTGCCCGAACCCTGGGCCTTTGTTGTGCTTTGGGGTGGAAGCCCAGGGAATAGTTGGCTGCAGGGCTAATATCCCTAGCCAACTAGTAAAATTGTAAAGAGTTTGCACTGAAATATGTGAACAAGATGGGGGTTACCCTTCCTCTAAGGAAGGAGGAAAGGAGGTCAGACCCTGAACCTCAAGCATTTGTTGTTGGCCTATAGACTGTAAACTCATTATGGGCAGGTAACATGGATGCTAATTCTGTTTCTATTGTAGTCTCCCAAGCACTTAGTACAGTGCTCTGTATATAGGAAGCACTCAAATACCATGGATTGATTGACTGATGGCCGGATTATTCTCACTCAACTCATGACTTTATTTGTTTATGTCTGTGTGCATAATAATAATGTTGGTATTTGTTAAGCGCTCTTACTATGTGCAGAGCACTGTTCTAAGCACTGGTGTAGATACAGGGTCATCAGGTTGTCCCATGTGAGGCTAACAATCTTAATCCCCTTTTTACAGATGAGGTAACTGAGGCACAGAGAAGTTAAGTGACTTGCCCACAGTCACACAGCTGACAAGTGGCAGAGCCAGGATGTGACAAGAGCAGCAGAATTTCAGGTTCTTTGGGGCTCAGAGTCCAGGACATAGGCATTGCCACAGCAACCACTGCAGTAGCCACCAGTCTTCCTGGGGTTTGGTGGAGGCCTCATGCTGCAATTGCTTTTCTTTTTCCCAATGGAATGGTAGTAGTCAGGACAGGACAGAATCTATTCAGAGGCACTTAGGAGAGCTGGTTACTGAAAAGGCATTAGTACAGAACAGTGACTCTCAGAACTTAAACATGAGCATACATAAAGATAGGTCATTTCCATCTAGCCAGGTTGCTTGAAAATCATAATAATAACAGTAATTACGGTATTTGTTAAGCGCTTATTATGCGTCAAAACTGTTCTAACTGCTGGGCTAGTCACAAGGTAGTCAGGTTGTCCCACTTGGGGCTCACAGTCTTAACCCTCATTTCACAGATGAGGTAACAGGAACAGGAGAAGTTAAGTGGTTTGCCCAAGGTCACACAGCAACAAGTGGTGGAGCTGGGATTAGAACCCACGTCCTCTGACTCCCAAGCCCATTCTCTTTCCACTAAACCATTCTGCATGATAGGAGTCTGGAGACGAAGTTGAAGACAAAGTCAGTTTCCCCCTTGCAGAATTTTCTTATAGCTTCCCAGAATCTAATGAACATTGTAACTCAGTTGCATTTAGCTTTATGATGTTTTTTTCCTTATAACCCTTCCTCTATAGGACAGTAAAATCCTCCTTTCTCCTCCAAATACTATATTTCACCACCATTTCTTCCTATCCCTTCAAAGGGGTAGCAGTTGCTTCCTTTTCTATCTCTCTCATGCTCTGCCTCCATGCTGCACCTATCCTCGTTTCTCCATTAGAAACAAAAAACAGTCCATAAGAGACAAGAACTTTCAAAAAATGTGAGTCAGATCATGTGGAGAGAAGAGAACGTGGATCCAACTAATTACAGAGCCCTCAAGACTCTGTGCTTTATTTATTTCAGAAATTACTTTCTTTAAGAAGTCAAGGTCACCAAGTGCTTTGGAAGCAGAAGCAATGCAGAGCAGAAAGATGACTGACATCTCTGTAATCCTGACATCAACCTTCAGCATTTTTGCTATGAGGACATGGCCCTATTCTTCATCTGTGTGCATACCTTAAAGTTCATTTGACTTCATGGACAACAGCCCTGCTATTTGATGAATTAGCCAAGATTGGTTATTTCAAGAAGCTGCTTTACAAAGCAATTATTCCCTTTCTAAGGCCACTAATTCTTGTTTTGGTTTTGCTTTAGAAGACGGGGCAGATTGTGGGGCACAAGCATTGTAGATCAGGATTCTGCCTGCTTTGTTCTTGGGGATTCATGAGGATGCATCACCCTGACTTGCTCCCTTTATTCATCACCCCCTCCCAGCCCCACAGCATGTATGCATAGGTCTGTAATTTATTTATTCATATTGTCTGTCTCCCCCTCTAGACTGTAAGCTTTTTTTGGCAGGAAATGTGTCTGTTTATCTTTATAGTGTACTCTCCAAAGTGCTTAGTACAGTGCTCTGCTCACAGTAAGCACTCCATAAATATGTTTGAGTGACTGATTACTTCATCAGTCTCCTCACTGACCTCTTTGCCTTCTGTCTTTCCCTTCTCCCATCCATACTTCCTTCATTGCCCAAATCATTTTTCTACAAACTAGTTATGCGCAAGTCTCTTCACTCCTCAGAAACATCCAATGCTTGCCTGTCCACCTCTGTATCAAACAAAAATTCCTTACATTGAGCTCTGAGGCACTTGATCAGCTCTCCTTGAGGATAAGTATTGTGTCTACCAACTCCATTTTATTATACTCTCCTAGGTGTATAATATAATGCCCTGTACATAGTAAGTGCTCTATAAATACAATTGATTAATTGAATAGATTTTAAATCCTGGGTTCTATAGTCTGTATTCAAATCCTTTCTTCTACATAACTCTGGACAACTCACTTAATTTTTCTGTGCCTTAGATTCTTATGGTAGTCAATATCTACCCTACAACTCCAAACAATATAAAGTGCTTTGAACTCCTTGGAAAAGGTTTTGGGAAATACAAAATAGCCCAACTCTTCCCCCACCTCTATAGAGAATGTGGGTTGCTCTAGGTTTTTATTCAGCTAGAAGGAAAGTTGAGACGGTTGCTTTTACTTCATTCATAGACTCAGCACAGCACCCACCTAGAGGTGGGTGCATTTGTTTACCTTGTCACACAATCTTGAAAAGTTTAGGCTTCTCTGGCATCCAGGAATTTTCCCTGTGGAGTCATTGACAGGAGGAAAGACAGATAGAAGATGAGCTCATTTCACCCCAGGAAATGGAAAGCTAACATTTTATTATTATGAATAATAGCATTTAAGTGCTTACTATGAACTAAGTAGTGGGGAAGATACAAGATAGTGAAGTCAGACACAACCCCTCTAGCACTTGGGTCTCCCAGTACATATAGGGAGAACAGGTATTGAATTCCATTTTATAGATGAGGAAACTGAGGCACAGAAAAATCAAGTTACTTGCCTGAGATCACCCAGCAGCCAAGTGGCAGAGCCAGGATTAGAACCCACGGTCCTCTGACTAAGAGGCCTCTGCTCTGTCCATTAGGCACACTGCTTGTCTTTTGCCTTTGTACTTATGACAACATTTCATGACAGGCTTGAAACATTATTAGGCAAGTACTTATTCATTTCAATTCCATGTGTTTCACTGGATCAAGGCTAGGGAATGGAAATATCTATTATATATATCTGTACTCCACAAACACCTCCAAAATGCAAGTACCCTACTTAGTTTTTAACTCTTGATGTCCATATATATTGCTAGAGAGGGAAACATGGTCAGTGAAAGTTAATTACACTGGGGGGCCAGAACACTTCAGTGTTTCCATTTGTGGATCAACCACTGACTATTCTGGGTAATAACACTAAATTATTCATTAATTCTCTATGCTTCATTTTTCTCATCTTCAATTTGGTAGCTAAAATACCATTCATATTTCAGGGCTTGGTGTGTAATAAACAGCTAATGCTCAATCAAATAGTATTTATTAAGTAGTGACCTAGCTAAGGAAACTTTAGTCTTCTGTGCCTTCAAAATGTAGAGTCAAGGTCCAACAAAAGTCCATCAAAAGCTGTATGAGAGCTCCCGGTGACAACAGATTCTGAGAATACATTTCATTCATTCATTCATTCAATGGTATTTATTGAGCACTTATGGTGTACAGAACACTGTACTAAGCACTTGGGAGAGTACAGTACAACAATAAGCAGACACATTCTCTGTCCAAAATGAGCTTACAGTCTGCTTAGCAGAAAACCTGAGTTCAAAGAAAAAGTAGTCGAAGTTCAAAGGTTCAAACTCAGGGAATACTTCCAGGGGGGTCCAGTCTGCCTAGCAACAAGAGCAGAAGGTAGAAGTCCCTCTAGACTCTAAGCTCCCTCTAGAATATAAGATTTTTGGGAGAAGGGAATGTATATTCTAACGCTATTGTACTCTCCAAAGTATTTAGTAGAGTGCTCTGCACATAGTAAGCACTCAGTAAATACAACTGATTGAAAGCATCAAGGCAGATCCATGAATCTGCCAAGAAAGCCCTTTCAGTATCTATCCTCTACTTTGAGGTAAGTGGGCCATTTGTGTTTTGGGAAAATCTCTGATGGTCCATATTGTTCTGCCTTTATTTTTCTGCTGGATCTGTTCATCACCTCATCTCTCCAATTTCCTTAGGCCAGGGGAGACTGAGTCTAAGTGAGCAGTTAGATTGGCAGAAAATGATTAGAACTAGGAAAGTGGGAAGAAAAAAAAATCAGGAAACTACTCTTGTAGTCAATTTTAATTTGAAAATTACCCTCCACATTGGCATGGTAAATGCATAAAAAGGCTTATATAACTATTATTCTTATAATATTTTCCTGGGTAGATATTGCCTAAGATAGTGGACTCATATTAACTCCAGGCTCCCTAACTAAAAATATAGATTTATTTTACTGGTAGAATCGATATTATTCCATATTTTGAAGGATCTTAAATTCTGAGTTATGCCACTGTCAGCCTATTATGCTGTATACTAGAATTTTGTTGTTATTATCTCCACAAGAGGATAGCTATAGATAGGAAGAAGAGGTGAAACATAAATCAATCAGGTTTTTTTTTCCTACTGGCCAGCTACTCTGACAAACAGCCTTGTAGAAGAATGTCATAATTAAAAAAGAATGTGGAGCCTGTCTTTCAACTCCAGCTTTCTTGGTCCTAATCAACCTGGAGAATCAAGAGTTGACTTTTAATTTCCTAAACCTTTTTCTGCAGCACCCATAATTGTTGATTTCAAACAAAGTACTTGAAATTTTTATCTGAGTATTAATTAATACATATTTGAAGTCCCATCTTCTGAAATATATAATTCATCACCTATGAGGGTTTTCTTCCCTGATTAATTTTGACTATTGGAGATTTTTCCTCACCTGGAGAGAACAGGATTACTGATTAAAAATAGTTTAGGTGAACAGGTTTGAATACTAGGAGAATAATCACTCTATTTCATGATGATCAGTTAATGGAATTTTACAGTTGACTTAATCTCAACTTATTTTTTTCATCACTCATTCGGTTCCTCCACAGACATCAAATCCATGCTTATAGGCATCAGTTGTAGTGGGCAAATCATGTGACGAGAATGGATGATTCCAGGCTGCCTAAGTATTGCTAGATGACAATCTGAGGAAGGGAAATTATGCACCAGGCAAAGAAACAATTTCAGGACACACAAAAGCACAATTTTAAGTAATATCATATTGATGTCAAAACTAGTTAACCACAGGAGTAAACAGTACTGGTGAGTTTGTCCCAAACCTCTTAAACAATGCAATGCATCCTATGGGCACTCAGTACGTACTTCTTAGCTGACTGACTGACTCAGTTTGAGCGGTAATAACCTTGGGATACAAACAATTACAGCCCAGCAAGTATAGAGTGGTACTCTTTAAAAGAAGCAGCATGGCCTAGTGAAAAGAGTACAGAAACAATGTGGCTCTGGGGAAGTGGCAGGGGCCTAGAAGTCAGAGAACCTGCATCCTAATTCTGGATCCACCTACTTGCCTGATGAGTGACCTTGAACAAATCACAACTTCTTGGTGTCTCAGTTTCTTCATCTGTAAAGTGAGGATTAGATATCTTTCCTCCCTCCTACTTAGAATGTGAACCCTATGTTGGGGACAGGGAGTGTGTCTGACCTGATTACCTTGTATCTCATATATGCTGGTCATATAGGGTACATAACGATATTCAGCTCAATATGCTCATATAATTATGGTAAAACATAAACAATAATAATAATAATGGCATTTGTTAAGCACTTACCATGTGCCAGGCACTGTAGTAAGCACTGGAGTGGATACAAGCATATCTGGTTGAACACAGTCCCTGTCCCATGTGGGGCTCACAGTCAAAATCCCTATTGAGGGAACTGAGGCCCAGAGAAGTGAAGTGACTTGCCCAAGGTCACACAGCAGACAAGTGGAGGAGCCAGAATTAGAATTCATGACCTTCTGATTCCCAGGCCCATGCTCCGTCCACTAAGCCATGCTACTTGGATCACAAATATACCGTGAAATAATATAGGAAAAAAATCATGCCATCATAAGTATTAAAGACATATGTGGTAATGAGCTATATGATGCATAAAGCAAATTTAAAAGTCAGAGTGTTATATAAAGGGCAATGGGCAGCTTAATCACTTAACAAGTATATTACTTATATTTGACAGGTAAAATGTTCCAGTAAGCATTTTCTGGGGTGGTAAGTGAATTGTTACATGTTTTCCTAGGATTAGAACAAGCAACTACCAGTTTTCAGTGAAGCTGTCAAAAATGAGGTACCATTTGATGTAAGGGAAAGAAGCTGGTGATCTTGATGGAAAAGGGATTGGGGAAAGTTAGTGCCCCAGGCATTAGGAAAGGCTTTGATTGGGTTAAACAAATATAGGATTATTCATTACATTTTATTTCCTTAAATAAATTAATGGATAGACCGAGAGTAAAATGAATCAGGAGGAAGATTAATTAATTCATTTATTCAGTCATATTTATTGAGCGCTTACTGTGTGCAGAGCACGGTACTAAGCACTTGGAAAGTACAATTCGACAACAGATAGAGACAATCTCTAACCAACAACGGGCTCGCAGTCTAAAAAGGGGAGACAGACAACAAAACAAGACAAACAACTAGACAGGCATCAATACCATCAAAATAGATAAATAGAATCATAGATATATGCACATCAATAATAAAATAGAGTAATAAATATTTACAAATATATATGAGTGCTGTGGGGAGGGGAAGGGGGTAAGCAGAGGGAGGGAGTAGGGGCAATGAGGAGGGAAGGAGGAGCAGAGGGAAAGGGAGGGCTAAGTCTGGGAAGGCCTTCTGGAGGAGATGAGCTCTCAGTAGGGTTTTGAAGAGGGGAAGAGAGTTAGGCAAATGTGAGGAGGGAGGGCATTCCAGGACAGAGGCAAGACGTAGGCCAGGGTCGATGGCAGGTCAGGCGAGAATGAGGCACAGTGAGGAGGTTACTGGCAGAGGAGTGGAGTGAATGGGGTGAGCTGTAGAAGGAGAGAAGGGAGGTGAGGTAGGAAGGGACAAGGTGATGGAGAGCTTTGAAGCCAATAGTGAGAAATTTTTGCTTCATGTGAAGGTTGATAGGCAACCACTGGAGACTTTTGAGGAAGGGAGTGACATGCCCGGAGCATTTCTGTAGAAAGATAACCTGGGCAGCAGAGTGAAGTATAGATTGAAGTGGGGAGAGGCAGGAGGATGGAAAATCAGAAAGGAGGCTGATGCAGTAATCCAGTCAGGATATTCATTCAATAGTATTTATTGAGCACTTACTATGTGCAGAGTACTGTACTAAGCGCTTGGAATGTACAATTAGGCAACAGATAGAGACAATACCTGCCCAATGATGGACTCACAGTCTAATTGGGGGAGAAAGATAGAAAAACAAGACAACTTAATTGCAATAAATAGAATCAAGGGGATGTACACCTCATTAACAAAATAAATAGGGTAAATAAAATATAAACGAATGAGCACAGTGCTGGTGGGGGGAAGGGAGGGAGGAGGAGCAGGGGGAAATGGGGCTTAGTTGAGGGGAGGTGAAGGGGGGCAGAGAGGGAGCAGAGGGAAAAGGGGAAGCTCAGCCTGGGAAGGCCTCTTGGAGGAGGTGAGCTCTCAGTAGGGCTTTGAAGAGGGGAAGAGAGTTAGTTTGGTGGAGGTGAGGAGGGAGGGCTTTCCAGGACAGTGAGAGGACGTGGTCCAGGAGTCGATGGCAGGATAGGCGAGAACAGGGGACGGTGAGGAGGTGAGCGGCAAAGGAGTGGAGCGTGCGGGGTAGGCAATAGAAAGAGAGAAGAGAGGAGAGGTAGGAGGGAGCAAGGTGATGGAGACCCTTGAAGCCCCCGAGTGAGAAGTTTTTGTTTCGTGTGGCGTTTTATAGGCAACCATTGAAGAATTTTAAGGAGGGGAGTGATATGCCCAGAGCATTTCTGCAGGAAGATGATCCGGGCAGCGGAATGAAAAATAGACTGGAGCAGGGAGAGAGACAGGAGGAAGGGAGATCAGAGAGAAGGCTGACACAATAATCCAGCCGGAATATTATGAGAGCCTGTACCAGTAAGATAGCCATTTGGATGGAGAGGAAAGGGTGGATCTTGGCGATATTGTAAAGGTGAGACCGGCAGCATTGGTGACGGATTGGATGTGTGGGGTGAATGAGAGAGCTGAGTCAAGGATGACACCAAGGTTGCGGACTTTAGAGACGGGAATGATGGTCATACCATCCACAGTGACAGGGAAGTCAGGAATAGGACAGGGTTTGGGAAGGAAGATAACGAGCTCAGTTTTGGACATGTTGAGTTTTAAGTGGTGGGCAGACATCCAGGTGGAGACAAGCCTGAAGGAAGGGGGAGAGAACAGGGGAGGAGATGTAGATTTGTGTGTCATTCATTCATTCATTCATTCAATAGTATTTATTGAGCACTTACTATGTGCAGAGCACTGTACTAAGCGCTTGGAATGTACAAGTCGGCAACAGAGACAGTCCCTGCCCTTTGATGGGCTTACAGTCTAATTGGGGGAGACAAGCAGAGAAGAACAATGGCAATAAACAGAGTCAAGGGGAAGAACAGCTCATAAAAACAATGGCAAATAAATAGAATCAGGGTGATGTACATCTCATTAAACAAAATAAACAAAATAAATAGGGTGATGAAGACATATACAGTTGAGTGGACTAGTACAGTGCTGAGGGGGTGGGATGGGAGAGGGGGAGGAGGAGAGGAAAAGGGGGGAGAAGAGGGTTTAGCTGCGGAGAGGTGAAGGGGGGGTAGAGGGAGCAGAGGAAAAAAGGGGGGAGCTCAGTCTGGGAAGGCCTCTTGGAGGAGGTGAACTTTAAGTAGGGATTTGAAGAGGGGAAAAGAATTAGATTGATGGAGGTGAGGAGAGAGGGCATTCCAGTACAGCGGGAGGACATGGCCCAGGGGTCGACGGCGGAATAGGCAAGATCGGGGGACGGTGAGGAGATGGGCGGAAGAGGAGAGGAACGTGTGGGGTGGGGAGTAGAAAGAGAGAAGGGAGGAGAGGTAGGAGGGGACAAGGTGATGGAGAGCCTTGAAGTCTAGAGTGAGAAGTTTTTGTTTCATGCGGAAGTTGATAGGCAACCACTGGCAGATTTTAAGAAGGGGAGTGACATGCCCAGAGCATTTCTTCAGGAAGATGAGCCGGGCAGGGGAATGAAGAATAGACTGGAGTGGGGAGAGACAGGAGGAAGGGAGATCAGAGAGAAGGCTGATGCAATAATCCAGCCGGAATATTATGAGAGCCTGTAGCAGTAAGGTAGCCGTTTGGGTGGAGAGGAAGGGGCAGATCTTGGCAATATTATAAAGGTGAGACTGGCAGGTCTTGGTAACGGATTGGATGTGTGGGATTAATGAGAGAGACAAGTCAAAGATGACACCCAGGTTGCGGGCCTGAGAGACAGGAAGGATGGTCGTACCATCCACGGTGATAGGGAAGTCTGGGAGGGGACCGGACTTGGGAGGGAAGATGAGGAGCTCAGTCTTGCTCATGTTGAGTTTTAGGTGGCGGGCAGACATCCAGGTGGAAACGTCCTGGAGGCAGGAGGAGATGCGAGCCTGAAGGGAGGGGGAGAGGCATATTTAAAGTATGCCTTCATCAGTGGATTCCCTAGTCCTTAAGAAAGTATTTGTTGGTTTCAATTTTGTATTTAGGGAAAAAGAAACTGACTTTTACCAAAACCTCTCTGTATGTCACTGGCAAAATTCCTCCCATGTAATTTCTAGACAAACCAGCAGAAAGCATAAGAACAGAACACAGCACAATTTAAGCTTATTGACAATATAGTTGGAATTCAAAATTAGTTTTTCTCCATCTGTTTTTATTTTCAGTTTCCAAATTGCAAATGAAAGCAAAATTAAATCCGTAGTATAAATGTTCTACAATTTACCATGCTTATACGCACCTCAAAATAAGAGCACCTGGCATAGAAAAAGATACATCAATTATATTTATTTGGACTTTCTCTTCATCCAAAGAATATGCACCCAGCGAGGTTTCTATTTCTCCCCTTGAACCCACAATTCATCTCAACATGTTTGTGTTTGAAATAAAATTGTGGACTTGAAGAATAGTAAGCATCTCCAGCTAAATCCCTAGTGCATAGTCATTCCACTTCTATTTTCCTGAAATGAGGATCCAGTATGGCATAATGCATCTGGAGGTCATTAAAATGAAAGTTTGTAATTTCTGAGCACAGTGCGGGTAATAAGATTTACTTTGCTTCATAGAGAAATTTCCAGATAATTGCCCAGTTACTGCAGATGAATTTTCTCAAACTAGTGCAGTGCTGGCCTTTGAAGTCAGTCTAAATGGTACATACAGAATCAGTCCAAGAGTGGTGCATAGTGGTATACCATCCATGAATACTGTGTGCCAGAGATGAACCTGCTTCTAATTCCTGAATGCAAGTCATGCTGATAATTTGGAGAATTAAAGGACAGCATCTAGCAATCAATTGATAGTCTACACAGTGCTTCTTTAACTGTTGAGGACCTTGATGTATCAAAGTTTTTCTCACTCCAAACATGATCGTTCAAAAAAAAAGGACCTGGTGACCATGAACCATTTTCAATTTTATATAATAATGTCATCAGTGTATTTACCATCATCATCATCATCAATGATGTTAATTTATGGTATTTGTAAGTGTTTACTATGTGTCCAACACTAAGCAGACAAGTTAATTAAGATGGACACCATCCCTTTCCTATATGGGGCTGATAGATTAAGTTGGAGGGAGAATAGGAGAACTGAGGCACAGAGAAGTTAAGTGACTTGCCTACGATCATAAAGCAAGCAATCCCAAACTGAGCTCCCCCCCTTCCCCTTTTCCCTCTGCTCCCTCTCTGCTCCCCCTCTGCCCTTTGCTCCTCCCCCTCTCCCTTCACCTCCCCTCAGCACTGTGCTCATTTATATATATATTTATTACCCTATTTATTTTGTTAATGAAGTATACAACCCCTTGATTCTATTTATTGTGATTATGTTGTCTTGTTTTTGTCCCTCTGTCTCCCCCGATTAGACTGTAAACCCGTCATTGGGCAGGGATTGTCTCTATCTGTTGCTGAATTGTACATTCCAAGCGCTTAGTACAGTGCTCTGCAAATAGTAAGCGCTCAATAAATACTATTGAATGAATGAATCAATCAATCAATCCCAGTAGAGCTGGGATTAGAACCTATGTCCTCTGCGTTTCAGGCCTGTGCTCTTTGCACTAGGCCATTAGACAGACATTAATGTAAATAATTAATTCATAATATATGATTTATAGATATGTACAAAAATAAGTGCTGTGGGGTTTAGGGTGGGGTGAATGCCCATAATTCAAGACATCTATACTTGGATGTTCTCCCATACCTCACACTTAACATGTCTAAAACAAGGCTCCTTACCTTGCCTCCAAAACCCTGTCTTCTCCCGAATGTTCCCGTCATTGTAGACAGCACCTCCATCCTTCACATCTCACATGCCCATAACCTCATTGTTATCCTTGATTCCGCTCCCTCATTCATCCTACATATCCAATCCATCACCAAATCCAGTTGGTCTCATCTTCACAACATCACTAAAATCAGCCCGTTTCTCCCATCCAAACTGTTAGTATGTTAGTAAAACCACTCATCCTCTCCCACCTAGATTATTGCATCAGCCTCCTTTATGACCTCTCTACCTTCTGCCTCTCCCCACTCCAGTCTATACTTCACTTCTCTGCCCGGATTATCTTTCTACGGAAACATTCAGGGCATGTCACCCCCCTTCTCAAAAATCTCCAGTGGTTGTCTATCCACCTCCGTATCAAACAAAAACTCCTCATCATTGGCTTTGAAGCATTCCATCACCTTGCCCCCTCCTACCTCGCCTCACTTCTCACCTTCTACAACCCAGCCCTCACACTTTACTCCTCTGGTGCTAACCTTCTCACTTGCCTTCGATCTCACCTGTCTCGCTGCCAACCCCTGGCCCACGTCTTACCTCTGGTTTAAAATGTCCTCCCTCCTCAAATCCACCAGACAATTACTCTCCCCTCCTTCAGAGCTTTATTGAAGGCACATCTCTTCCAAGAGGCCTTCCCAGACTAAGCCCCACTTTTCCTCATCTTCCACTCCCTTCTGTATCACCCTGACTTGCTCCCACCCCACAGCCTATGTATATGTACATATATATATATATATGTAATTTTATTTATTTATATTGATGACTGTTTTCTCATACTGATGTCTGTCTCCCCACCTCTAGACTGTGAGCTCGCTGTGGGCAGGGATTGTCTTTATTGCTGTTTTGTACTTTCCCAAGTGCTTAGTACAGTGCTCTGCACACAATAAGCACTCAGTAATTATGATTGAATGAATGAATTAATATATCCATAATTCATTTTTACATATTATTGTTGGTCTCCCACTCTACACTGTAAACTTGTTGTGGGCAGGGAAAACGTCTACTAACTCTATTATATTGTACTCTCCCAAACACTTAGTACAGTGCTCTGCACACAGTCAGTGCTCAAAAAATGTAATTGATTATCAAATGCCCAAAGATCATAGATTCAAGGATAATATACTACTGTATGTTACAACAGCTCAGCTAAAAATTACTTTGGCAAGGCAAAAGGTAGGGAAGAGGGAGAAGGAGCTCATTTTCATATTTGGACTCAGGGGGCTAGCCAACTAGCTGTAATTCATGAACAGCCTGTGATGTTGAGAGTTAAAGTAACCCAGTCAGGGAGCAATATGCAGGAGGCAGTTGTCAGAGCAGTGTCCTACATTAATAACCTAGCCAGCTCTAAAATGCGCTGAAGAGACATTGAACTATATAGTTATATTTGAAATAGCAGTCTCACCAACCAATAATAATATTCATTCATTTATTCAATCGTATTTGTCGAGTGCTTACTGTGTGCAGAGCACTGTGCTATGTGCTTGGAAAGTACAATTCAGCAATAAAGAGAGACAATCTGTGTCCACACTGGCCTTACAGTCTAGAAGGGGGGGGAGACAGACATCAAAACAAGTAAGCAGGCTTCAATAAATAAACAGAATTATAGATATGCATATATACATAAGTGCTGTCACCGGGGGGAGAGCAAAGGGAGTGAGTCGAAGTGACATGGAAGGGAGGGGGAGCTGAAGAAAAGGGGGGTTAGTCTGGGAGTTATGATATTTGTTTAAGGGTTTCCTATGTGCATATTGTACTAAAAGCTGGGTGGTTACAAAGAAATTGGATTGGACACATTCACTGTCCCATGTGGGGCTCTTAGTCTCAATCCCCATTTTACAGATGAAATAACTGAGGCCCAGAGAAATGAAGTGATTTGCCCAAGGTAACACAGTAGTTGAGTGGTGGAACTAGGACCGACCACTAACCCATGACCTTCTGACACCCAGGCCCGTGCTCTATCCACTACATCATGCTGCTGCTTTCTCAGTGATTAGGTTTCCCAACCTCGACTACTAGACTAGATTATATTGTTAAGTGAATAAATGCAAAATAGAGCTCAAGAGCAATGGGAGGATAGCCAGTTCACTGCACCCAGGGCAAAACACATGAATATCTGCCTCTAAAGAAAGTTATGAATGGAAGACTTGAGATATAGAACTCCTGGCTTTCCTAACAGGTGGATTCTCCACTCACAAATGTGGATATTGCAGAGGAGCTACAGAAGACATTAAGACTTTTATGGATATTGAAGAGCCTCAACTTCCTCCAAATTGCTGTTACCAAATCCTGGCAGTTCAACCTTCACAATATTACCATAATTCACCCTTTTCTCACCATCCAGCTGTTACTATGTTGATCCAAGAATCTTGTCCCATCCTGCTTTGACTACTGCATCAGCCTCCTCTCTGACCTCCCTGTTTCCTGTTTTTCCCAACTCCAGTCCACTCCAGTCCATACTTCACTCTGCAACCCAGATCATTTTTCTATAAAACCATTCAGTCACGTACCTCCAATTGTTGCCCATCCATTTTCACATCAAACAGATACTCCTTACTATTGGATTTAAAGCACTCAATCCTGTTGCCTTCTTTTATCTTACCTCTTTGATTTCCTACTACCCAATGTGCTCACCTCTTTGATTTCCTACTACCCAATGTGCTCACTTTGCTCCTCTAATGCAACCTACTCACTGTACCTCAATCTTCTCTCACTGCTGACCCGTTACCCAGGTCCTACCTCTGGCCTGGAACTACCTCCCACTTCACTTTAACATATTCAAAGGCAATTACAATTACAGTCACTTATCTTCCAAGAGGCCTTTCCCCAACTACTCTCTCTCCTTCTGCTTTGCCCTTCCACTTGGATTTGTACCCTATATTAACCTCACCCTTAGCTTACCTCACTTATACATATCCACAGTTCATTTTTTGTCTTTCTCCCCCCTATATACTGTAAGCTCTTGTTGGCCGGAAAATTCTACCAATTCTATTATAATCTACTCTCATGCACTTAATACCATGCTGTGAACATAGGAAGCATTCACTAAATGCCATTGATTGATTTTGTAAAATAGAAAGAGAAAGGGATTTGTCTTTAATGTGGAGTTAGATGGGCCGTCACTGGAGGTTTCTGAGGAGTGGAGAGGTTATGTTTTGCATGATGGTTTAGTGATCTGTGTCTGAACTGAAGTGAGGAGAAGGTGGAGGCAAGACAACCAGCAGTACAGTAGTCTGATGACTTCTTGACCGTGGGCAGTGGATATTTGGGAGGGGAGGAATGGACAGATTTGGAAAATGTCAGAAGAATATAGCAGTTGATTGAGAAGCAGTGTTGCTTAGTGGAAAGAGCCTGTGAGTCAGGAGGACTTGGGTTTTAATCTCAGCTCCATCATTTGTCTGTTATATGACCTTGTGCAAGTCACTTCATTTCTTTATGCCTAAATTATCTCATCTGGGAGGTTAAGACTGTGACACCCATGTCAGGCATGGACTGTGACCATCCTAATTAGCTTGTATCTTTCTCAGTGCTTAGTAAAGTGCCCAGAACAAAGTAAGTGCTTAACAAATACCATTAAAACAAAAATTGGATATCCTAGCAGAATGACAGTGAGGCATATAGGATGACACCAGGGTTCAAGGCATCGGGGCAAGTAGAAGTGATATGACCTAGGGATAGATTGTGGGCCTGGGAATAAAGGTTTTATTCTTTGATCTACCACTTTCCTGCCAGATAGCTTTGGGCAAGTCATTTAACTACTGTGTGCTCTGTCTCCTCATCTGTACAATGAGGATTCAAGGCATTTCTCCCTTCTACTTTGATTATGAGCCACTATGAGCCTCATGTGGGACAACAACTATGTCCCAACTGATTATCTTAAATCTCCCCCAGGGCTTGGCACATAGTAAGAGCTTAACAAATACTAATCCTATTATCATTATTCTTATCAGAATGGTAGCATTCTCAATGTAAGTGGGAAAATTGGGAAGAAAGGAGGGAAGATGAAACCTTCAATTTAGGCTATATTGAATTTTAGGTGTTATCTGGCTGTACTATTGGAGTTGTCCTGGAAACAATAGGATATATGAGATTGAATAATGTGGAGAGAGGTAGATTTAGGGGTTTTATGAGTCGAGGGATTACCTAAAGCCATGTGAGAGAATGAGCTCCCTCAGAGAGAGCAAGAAGAGAAAAGGCCTACAGGCCTACACCAAGGTTTCTGAGGTTAAAGAAGGCAAGATGAATACCCAATAGGAAAACTGACAGATGACGACACAGAGCTAAAACCAAACTCAACATATAAAAATGCATATTACCTGATGTTTAGCCCACACAGTAAAATGAATATATTGGAATCCTTGGTAGTTAAAAAGGACTTAAATGTAATTGACAGATTAAATTTGGAGAGGTGGGGAAAAAAAAAAACCCTCAGAGGGATTCAGTACCACCAGGCCCTAATATCTATAGGAAAGACACGAGAAACAAACAGATGGAGAGGTGCTTTTATAGTAATATGTAATAGAGTAATAACACAAAAATCTTCCCAGAAAAGTATCCTGGAATTTGGGGGACAGACATTCAATATATAAATAAATTTCTGTGGTGGGATTATGTGGTGAAGCTAAATGACTTGCATAAGGAAAGTGAGCAGGTGATATTAAGTGACTTTTGGAAAAGTACAAAACTAAAAGAGGTAATAACTGTGGGCCTTTATATTATCCCCACATACAGTGGCTGAATATTAACTCATCAGGATGAAAAGGGGAGCTAAGTGTTTTAGTTAAGCTAATGATTTCTCCTTGGATCAAGAAATTCTAGAACATACAAGGAAAGACAAACTTCCGATTTTGATTCTCAGTAATGGACAGAACTTGGTGTAGGAATTTTAGGTGGGAGAACCAATCTGCACTTGTAAACATAACAATTAAATTTTACATCTCAAGCTAGGCAAAGCCAAAATAAATAAACAAAACCAGAATATTGAATGTATAAAAGAACTCTGATTGAATGCCAACCCCAGCTGGGGAAAAAGTGGACAAGCAGCTACAAAAAGAACCTAGGAAAAAAACTGCCAGAAGGCAGTTTCAAAATACCCTATCAGAATTCCATAAAAAAATGTCAACAATAACAACAGAAAGAGGTAAACAAACTCTGAAAAATTAACTGGGAAAGTAAAAGAGGTCATCAATGGAAAAAAGCATTCTTTAAAAAATGCAAAATTCAGAGGGAAGAGTATAATAAAGTCTGTTAAGAGTACCAGGTCTGGCACAAACTGGAAAATTAGCTGGAACAAAAAGTAATAGAAGGATCCCTTGGAAAGAACATCAAAGCTAAAGTTTCTTCAGATACATCAAAAGAAAGTAGCTGGGAAGATAAATAGGTAACACCCCTTGCATGGAAAGTGCACACGACTTTAAATCAGAGGACCTGGATTCTAATTCCAGCTCTGCCACTTGTCTGCAGTGTGACCTTGGGCAAGTCACTTGACTTCTCTATGCTTCAGTTACCTCATCTGTAAAATGGGGATTAGACTGTGAAGCCTTTGTAGTACAGGGATTGTGTCCAAACCAATTATCTTATATCTACTCCAGCATTTGTAAAGTACAGTGCCTGGCACATAGTAAACATTTAACAAATATTTAAAAAGAGGTGAAAGAGATGGTTAAACAATCAAGAAACGTTGAAGTGGGGGGATTCAGAAGAGAGTGCTAATTCTAAATTACTCCATCATGATAAAGATTCATCATTAAATTTCTATCAGCCCAAACTAAATATTTGTACAATTCATATTCTGGTATTTAAAATTACTAATTAGGTTGTAAACTACTTCAAGGCAGTGACATGTATTGGCTACTGTTTTATTCCAATCAATCAATAGTATTTATGAGTGCTCACAGTGTTCACAATTCATTTATTGCACAGCATTGTATTATCTCTTGGGAGAGTACAATATAACAGATTTGGCACCAATGTTCCCTGTGTACACTCCATAGGGGTAGACCAAGACCAGAAGCTGTGGGGCCTGGAGTAAGGTGAATATTAATTGCACAGGCAATGCAAAAGGGAGAGGGAGTAAGGGAAATTAAAGCGTAATTGGGAAAGCCCCTTGAAGGACATGTAATTTTACTAAGTCTATGAAATGGTCTGTGTCATCAGAAGGGAAGGAGCTTCAGACCAGAAGTATATGGAAAAGGGATCAGCAGTGAGATTTTAAGCGGCAACATCACTATAATCTGCCCTTTCCTTTCTAACATTCATTCATTCATTCAACCGTATTTATTGAGCGCTTACTATGTGCAGAGCACTGTACTAAATGCTTGGAATGTACAATTTGGCAACAAATAGAGACAATCCCTGCCCAACAATGGGCTCACAGTCTAAACAGGTGAGACAGGCAACAAAACAAAACAAGTAGTCTATCCAAACTGCTTCCACGTTAATCCAACCACTTATTGTATCCAACCTTTATTACTATATCAAGCTCCTTGCTGACCTCCCTGCCTCCTGTCTCTTCAAACTCCAGTCCATACCTTTTCTGTATTTTTCTACAAAACGTTCAGGACATGTTTCCCTATTCCACAAAAACCTCCAGTGGTTGCCCTCCACCTCTGCTCAAATAGAAACTCCTTACCATCGTCTTTAAAGCACTCAATTGTCTTGCCCCTTCCTACTTCACCTTTCTACTTTCCTATTACAATCCAACCTGTACATTTTGCTCCTCAAATACTAAGCTTCTCTCTGTACTTCAGTCTAATTTATCTCTGCCTCTGTCTTGGAACACCCTCCCTCTTCATATCCAACAATTACTCTCCCCACTTTCAGTGCCTTATTGAAAGCAAATTTACAAGAGGCCTTCCCTGACAAAGCCCTCCTTTCCTCTTCTTCCACTCCTTTCTTGGTAGTCCTGACCTGCTCCTATTGTTCCTCCCAATCCCCAGACCCACAGTACTTATGTACATATCTGTAATTTTATTTACACTAACATCTGTCCCCACCTGTAGAATGTAAACGTATCATAAAAAAACCCTCACTATTAGCTTCAAAGCTCTCCATCACCTTGCCCCCTCCTGCCTCACCCCCCTTCTCCTTCTACATCCCAGCCTGCACACTCCATTCCTCTGATGTTAACCTTCTCACTCTGCCTTTATCTCACCTGTTTCACTACCGACCTCTGGTCTACATCCTACCTCTGGCCTGGAATGTCCTCCCTCCTCAAATCTGCCAAACAATCACTCTTTCTCCCTTCAAAGCCCTATAAGGTGTGCCTCCTTCCCCTAACTTTCCTGTCACTGTATTCATTCTATTCATTCATTCATTTGATCGTATTTATGGAGCGCTTACTGTGTGCAGAGCACTGTACTAAGTGCTTGGGAAGTACAATTCAGCAACAAATACACAGTCCTTGCCCACAATGGGCTCACAGTAGACTGCAAAACCATCCATCCCATTTCACAGCCTGTAACCTTGGTGTCATCCTTCACTCCACTCTCTCATTCACACCACATATCCAGTCCTTCACCAAATCCTGTCGATCTCACTTTTACAACATCACTGAGATCCTCCCTTTCCTCTCCATCCAAACTGCTACCACGTAAGTACCGTCTCTCATCTTATCCTGACTGAATTACTGCATCAGCCTCCTTTCTGACCTCTCAACCTCCTTCCTCTCCCCACTTCAGTCCATATTTCACTCTGCTGCCCAGATTATCTTTCCACGGAACCATTCAGGGCATGTCACCCCCCTCCTCAAAAATCTCCAGTGATTGCCTATCAACCTCCATATCAAACAAAGACTCCTCACTATTGACTTTAAAGCTCTCCAACATCTTGCCCCTTCTTACCTCACCTCCCTTCTCTTCTACATTCCAGCCTGCACACTCCATTCCCCTGGTGCTAACCTTTTCACTGTGCCTAGATCTTGCCTGTCCCACCAACGACCCCTGGCCCAAGTTCTACCTCTCTCCTGGAATGCCTTACCTCACAAATCCACCAAACAATCACTTCTTCTGCCTTCAAAGTCCTACTGAAGAGGTCTTCCCAGACTAAGCCCCCTTTTCCTCAGCTCCCCCTCCCTTTCATGTCACCTTGTCTCAATCCCTTTGCTCTTCCCCTCCAATCCCCACCCCACAGTACTTTTGTATATATATATATATATATATATAATTCTATTTATTTATATTGATGCCTGTTTACTTGTTTTGATGCCTGTCTCCCCCTCCCACCCACCCAGACTGTAAGTTCATTGTGGGCAGGGATTGTCTTTATTACTGTATTGTACTTTCCAAGCTCTTAGTACAGTACTCTGCACACAGTAAGCATTCAGTAAATACAATTGAATGAATGAGTGTGGGCAGGGAATGTGTCTTTTATATAGTTATACTATATTCTCCCAAATTCACCTCTCAGGATCGCACCTGGAGAGGTTCTCAGCAGTGTGGATCAATGGAAAGAGCCCGGGCTTGGGAGTCAGAGGTCATGGGTTCGAATTCTGGCTCTGCCACTTGTCAGCTGTGTGACTGTGGGCAAGTCACTTAACTTCTCTGTGCCTCAGTTACCTCATCTGTAAAATGGGGATTAACTGTGAGCCTCACGTGGGACAAACTTATTACCCTGTATCTACCCCAGCACTTAGAACAGTGCTCTGCACATAGTAAGCGCTTAACAAATATCAACATTATTATTATTATTACCAGTCTCAACTATGATAGGGAGAGTCCAGCAGAGGCATATCCATTCCATTACTAGCTTAGGCAGTGACTAGTGAGTGGAAGGCAATCTGCTACAGTCAAAACTCCCCTGTGCTGGGCAGCAGCGGCATGGGAGAGAGTCGAGGGCAGAGACTCAGGTTTATTGTGTGGAAGGAGGCAATGGTAAACTGCTTCCCTATTTTTAACCTCAAAAACTGTATGGATACACTACCAGAACTATTGTAGATGGTGGTGGGGAGTTCTGGGACAGACGTGACCATGACATCATTATGAGTCGGTCATGACTCGATAGCATGACAACAACAACTCTCCCAAGTGCTTAGTACAGTGCCCTGCACAATGTAAGTGCTTAATCAATATGACTGACTAACGGAGACAGGTGAGACTGAGACACAGTGTGTAGGTTGGCATTAGAGGAGTGAAATGTGTAGACTGGGTTGTAGTTGGAAGTCAGCAAGGAATAACAGAAGGGGGCATGTTTTAAAGCTGATGCTAAGGAGTTTCTCTTTAATGTAGAGGTGGGTGGGCAACCATTGAAGGTGCTTGAGGAGTGGAGAGATGTGGACTCAGTGGTTTTCTAGAACAGCAACGTGCAGCAGAGTAAATTATGGACAGGATGTCGGGAGAGACAGGAGGAAAGGATGTGAGTAAGAAGGCTGGTACCATAATCAAGGTGGGATATAAGTGCTTGGATCATAGTAACATAATACCAGTTTGGATAGAAAGCTAAGGGCAGATTTTAACAATGTGTCTTCATTGTAGAACAGCAGTATTTGGTGACAGGTTAACTATAGGGGTTTTATGACATAGATAAGTCAAAGATAAATTCTTGTGCTTGGTTCAAGCTAGCACTGAGTAAGTGTTATTTATTTAGTGATTTGATAATCTGAAAATTGAGGTTATATAGTACATCCTACACCCAGAAAAGGAACACCAATTAGGACACAGAGTTGAATGTTGTCAATGAATTCTGTTTCCTTGATTGTATCTACCCAATGATGCAGAGAAGACAAGGAAATAGGAAAGCAACTTAAGAAGGCTACTGTGTCCTCCCAGAATCTCAAAGTCATTGAGCAGAATAAATATTACATCAGGGTAAAGCCAAACTGAAGGTGTACAGGTCAAAAGCAATGCTCAACCTAACTAGCATAGACAACACATCCAAATTCTAGAGCAATACTTCCACATCCATATAGATGCAACATGTCTCATTAACTAGCAAGATGGTATCACAAACAGTGATATGTTGGAAACCAGCTTTCTCATCAGCATGAAAGAACTATCCATCACCCTCACACCTTGCCAACTGGTGCATCATCATCATCATTATTATCAATAGTATTCATTGAGTGCTTACTGTGTGAGCAGAGTACCATACAAAACACTTGGAAGAGTACAATAAAACAGAGGTGGTAGACACCTTCCATTTATTCATTCACTCAATCATGTTTCATTCAAACATATTTACTGAACACTTTCTGTGTGTAGAGCACCATACTAAAAACATGGGAGAATACAAAATAACAATTAACAGACACATTCCCTGCCCACAATGAACTTACAGACAGACACTAATATAAATAAATAATTTGTATTATGTGGAAGGAAGTAATTTCATAGGATATCCTAACATCTGTTCTATGGTGAGCCAAAAATAAACTTATTACCTAGAACCCCAAGCAGCTCTTCCTCTGCTTGCCAGTAGCAAGTAACCCCTGTTATTTTAGTCCTAACTAAACTAGTCCTAACATTTCTAGTTGTGTAATCAACAGCAACAAGAAGAGATAAAGATAAACCAATTTTGCAAGATTGTGTGAGTTTATTGCTTTGATCTCCCACAATACCCTTCTTTTTCCAGGGGCCTCACTGTGTTAAACTCTGAAGAGACTTACAGCCAGGCTTAC
This sequence comes from Ornithorhynchus anatinus, assembly GCF_004115215.2. NCBI lineage: Eukaryota > Metazoa > Chordata > Mammalia > Monotremata > Ornithorhynchidae > Ornithorhynchus > Ornithorhynchus anatinus. The sequence goes on from NC_041729.1 coordinate 118,430,653, forward strand.
AATCTTATTGCCTTTGGTCACTTTCCTCCTGACCCCACAGTCTACAATACATATTTCGCTTATGTTATGTATTATTGGTATGACTATTCAAATGAGTATCTTGTGACATTAAAAACCATCATATTTGCTACTCTCATGTTCAGCCATCATGGTGAGGCCTTCAGGTCAACTATTAAGGAGTCAGTTGCATCCTCTCCATCAACTGCAAGTTGCTCCCCTTATTGTCTTGAGGCACTCTTGGGGGTATGAACATTATGCTTTACTGCCATTATTTTGGAGAGTAGCAAATCTCCCCAGCAGGAGCACCTTAATGTTAACCATTTCATTCCCCAACAAAAGTGGATCTAAGAAATACTTTAAAGTCACAATTAAATAAAGAAGCTCAAATGATGTAATGATGATAACCTTCCAACTGGGAAAGTGGGATGACTTCAGGACCAAAATTCTGCACAATAGAATAAAAAATAGTAATAGTTATTTGTGTAGCATAATTCACATTCTGCTTTCCTTGCTAATTATGTTTGAATGAATTATGTTCCCACTGGGACATGGAGTATGGAGAGCAAGTAGACAAGTAGATGTAAAACATGCAACAGAGTGAGTCAAGGTAGTCAACCTCATATGCAGAGATTCATTCATTCATTCGTATTCATTGAGCACTAACTGTGCAAAGCACTGTACTAAGCGCTTGGGAGAGTAGAATATAACAATAAGCAGACACATTCCCTGGTCTCAATGAACTCACAGTCTAGAGGGGGAAACAGACATTAATATAAATCAATTAATAAATTACAGATTCATGCTTAAAAAAAGCTTTGTTTATGGGGGTCCTGGGAATAGGAGGGGCGATGAATGAAGGGAGCAAGTCAAGGTGATGCAGAAGGGAGTGGGAGAAAAGTGGAAGTGAGGGACTTATTCAGGGAAGGCTTCTTGGAGGAGATGTGCTTTCAATAGGCTTTGAAGGGGGGAGAGCAATTGTCTTATATGAAGAGGAAGGGAGCTACAGGCCAGAGGCAGGATGTGGGTGAGAGGTCAGCAGTGAGATAGGTGAGATCAAGGTACAGTGAAGTGGTTAACATTAGAGGAACAAAGTGTGCAGGCTGGGTTGTAGTTGGAGAGTAGTGAGGTGAGGTAGGAGAAGGCAAAGTGTTTCAAAGCCAGTGGTGAGGAGTTTCTGTTTGATGAGGAGGTAGATGGGTAACCACTGGATTTTTTGAGGAGTGGGGAAACATGGTCTGAATGATTTTGTAGGAAAATAATCAGGGCAGCAGAATGGAGTTTGGGCCGGAGTGGAGAGAAACAGGAGGCAGAGAGGTCAGCTAGTAGGCTGATACAATAATCAAGGTGGGATAGAATAAGTGCTTGTATTTACATGGTAGCAGTTTGGTTGGAGAGTAAGGGGCAGATTTTAGAGATGTTGTGAAGGTAGAACTCACAAAATTTAGTGATGGTTTGAATATATGGCTTGAATGACATAGAGGAGTCAAGGTTAAGGCCAAGTTTATGAGCTTGTGAGACAGGAAAGATGGCGGTATCATCTACAGTGACGGAAAAGTGAATGGGAGGACAAGAACTGCGTGGGAAGATAAGAAGTTCAGTTTTAACCCTATTGTTTGTGGTGATGGGAGGATGGACATCCACGTAGAGATGTCTTGAAGGCAGTAGGAAATGTGAAACTTCAGAGAGGGAGAGAGATCAGGGCTGAAGATGCAGATTTGGGTATAATCTGCACAGAGGAAGTAGTTGAAGCCATGAGAACAAATGAGTTCTCCAAGGGAGTGGGTGTAGATGGAGAATATAAGGGGACCCAGAATTGAACCTTGAGGGAGGCAGAGGAGGAATCCGTGAAAGAGACTGAGAATGAGAGTCCAGAGTGATAAGAGGAGAATCAGGAGAGGACAGTGTCAGTGAAGCTAACTTGACTTGATTTTATTTATTGCTATTGTTTTTGTCTGTCTGTCTCCCCCAATTAGACTGTAAGCCCATCAAAAGGCAGGGACTGTCTTTATCTGTTGCCAATTTGTACATTCCAAGCGCTTAGTACAGTGTTCTGCACATAGTAAGTGCTCAATAAATACTATTGAATGAATGAATGAATGAAGCCGAGGTTGGATAATGTTTCCAGGAGAAGGGGTGGTTGACAGTGATGAAGGCAGCTGATAGGTAGAAGAGGATTAGGATGGAGTAGAGGCTGCTGGATTTGACAAGAAGATCATTGGTAATGCTTGAGAGGGCGGTTTCTGTGTGGTGGAAGCCATACTGGAGAGGGTCAAAGAGAGAATGTGAGGAGATGAATTTGAGACAATGTATGTAGATAACTCAAAGAGTTTGGAGAGGAATGATTGGAGGGAGATGGGGTGATAACTGGAGGGAGCCATGGGGTCAAGGGAGGGGTTTTTTAGGGTAGGGGAGATATGAACATGTTTGAAAGGAGTGGGGAAGAAGCTATTGGAGAGCAAACCGTTGAAACTGGCTATTAGGAATAGAAGGGAGAAAGTTAGTGTTTTGATAAGGTGTGAAGGGATGGTGTCAGATGCGCAGCTGGAGGGAGTAGATTTTGAGAGAAGGCAGGACATATTCCTCTAGATCTGCAGAGGGTGATAGGCATGAGTCTCAATAAGGGTAGAGAAATAATTATGCCCAGCAGAGTTAAAGCACACAAGGATAAACATGAAGTGGACACTCATGACACTGCAAAAGCAATTTGGAAATATCTAATTGAATAAAAACCAGCATGTAAGATATGAGCAAGTAAAAACATAGTTACAAAATTATCAGTATCTCTTGGTAATTCTTTGAGAAGGTAATGGTTGAATTCATAACCTAGGCCACTGCAGATTTTCTGCCCTGATTCTTTAAGTCACCTAGGAGTCTTGACCCCCATTTTCTAGAAATTACACAACCTCATTTCCATCCTATCCCACAGTCTCACTATGTAATTGGAACATACACTGGATGAACTTGAAATGGCTATAAAGGCAGAAAAAAGCCCATTATCTCTTGTCTGAAGGGAGGTGATCTGGCCCCAAGAGATGGGGGGTAATTTATAGTTAAACATTTTCCTTTGATCTGTATATCACTATTTCTATTTGGAGTTAATTTGATTAAGTGCAAGATGGAGCCAGGGGAGGAACAGTTTTCTTTGGGCATCCAGCCATGTAGCAGAGAGGCAGAAGCCTACTTTTTTTTTATTGATTGAGCTACTAGTGATTCACATAATTGACTCAAAATTAGAGATGTTCTGCACGAGCTCTGAAACTACTAAGTATCTGAGCCTGGGAATAAGGACCATGGAGAGGTTTTTATTACTCTGACATTCAGAATCCGAGTACTAAATGGAATCCTGAAAAGTCAACTTTTTCAGGCCACTGCATTTCAGGAGTGAAATAATAAACCACAAGGATTTATCACTTTTTAGCTCTTCCTCTAAGGTCTCCAGGCAGGCTCAGGATGCTTCTACTCAGCCAGCTGGAGAAATTTCCAAGATGTCAGGCCACTGGAAAAGCCTTGAAGAGTGGGACTTCTGGAGAGTTGTGATTGTCAGTATGACATTACTTGACCAACATTATTATTTAAAATTTGTCTGCCCCTACATTACTCCTACGCTTTCAGGAGTCCTAGAAGAGTGCTCTCCACCCTTGGCAGTCTCATGTTAGGCTGTGAGACCATAAGAAGGGACATTCATGAACCAATAAATCAATAGTATTTACTGAGTGCTTATTGTATTCAGAGCACTGTGCTAAGTGCTTGGGATAGTAGAATACAACAGAGTTGGTAGACATATTCTCTGCCCATGAGGAGCTTAAAGTCTACAGACTATAACCAGGCCCATTCCTAACTTTACCCCTGTAACTGAAAGTGCCACAGTGAAAGGAGACTTGATGCTAAAATTTAAAAAGAACCTGCTCCTAAATATTCCATTTGCATATAAACATATAGCAGCAAATCCTGTCAATCAATCATATTTGATTAAAGCAACATGGCCAAGTGAATGGAACACAGGCCTGAAAATCAGAAGCACCTTCTAGACAGTAAACTTGTCCCTCTAGACTATAAGCTTGTTGTGGGAAGGAAATATATTGTTATACTCTGTCCAAGTGCTTAGTAGAGTGGTCTGCACACAGTAAGTGCTCAATAAATATGATTGACTGAAAATCACCTGGGTTCTAATCCTGGCTCTGCCACTTGTCTGCTGTGTGACCTTGGTCAAGTGCCTCAGTTACATTATCTGTAAAATGGGGATTGAGACCATGAACGCTATATGGGACAGGGACTGTGTCCAATACAATTTGCTTGTATCCACCCTTTGTGCTTAGTGCTTAGTACAGTATATGGCACTTGCTTAACACTTAAGCACTTAACAAACACCACAGTCATTATCATTCTTATTTATTGAGTAATTACTATGTGCAGAGCACTGTACTAAACTCTTGGCAGAGCACAAAAATAGAAAATAATCATCTATCTTGTTAACCCATCATGAAATTTGCCTCTGCCGCCCACCTCCTCACCGTCCCTCGGTCTCGCCTATCCCGCCGTCGACCCCTGGGCCACGTCCTCCCGCGGTCCTGGAACGCCCTCCCTCCTCACCTCCACCAAACTGATTCTCTTCCCCTCTTCAAAACCCTACTTAAAACTCACCTCCTCCAAGAGGCCTTCCCAGACTGAGCTCCTCTTCTCCCTCTACTCTCTCTACCACCCCCCCTTCACCTCTCCGCAGCTTAACCCTCTTTCCCCCCATTTCCCTCTGCTCCTCCCCCTCTCCCTTCCCATCCCCTCAGCACTGTACTCGTCCGCTCAACTGTATATATTTTCATTACCCTATTTATTTTGTTAATGAAATGTACATTGCCTTGATTCTATTTAGTTGCCATTGTTTTTACGAGATGTTCTTCCCCTTGACTCTATTTATTGCCATTGTTCTTGTCTGTCTGTCTCCCCCGATTAGACTGTAAGCCCGTCAAACGGCAGGGACTGTCTCTATGTGTTGCCGACTTGTTCATTCCAAGTGCTTAGTACAGTGCTCTGCACATAGTAAGCTCTCAATAAATACTATTGAATGAATGAATGAATGAATGAATGAATGAATGAAATTTCCTAAGCCTTCTATTGTGTTCACACTCCCCAAGGTCAAAGAACATTTAACTTACATTTTGGCTTTATTAATCCACCTGCACTTAATATAGTTTGGAGCCCTCTTTCAATCAAGTCATCACTACCCTCTCTTTTTTTATAAGAAATGATGTTTGTTAAGTTCTTACTATGTGGCAGGCACTGTTCTAAGCATTAGGATATTAGGATACAAGGTAATCAGGTCATATACACAGTTCATGACCCATGTGGGGCTAATTATGAGTCATAACCCCCATTTTACTGAGGTAACTGAGGCCCAGAGAAGTGAAGTGTCTTGTCCAAGGTCACACTGTTGACAAGTGGCAAAGTCAAGATTAGAAGCCAGGTCCTCCTGAGTTGACTGAAGCAGCGTGGCGCAGTGGAAAGAGCATGGGCTTTGGAGTCAGAGCTCATGAGTTCGAATCCCAGCTCTGCCACTTGTCAGCTGTGTGACTGTGGGCAAGTCACTTAACTTCTCTGTGCCTCAGTTCCCTCATCTGTAAAATGGGGATTAAGACTGTGAGCCCCACGTGGGACAACCTGATTCCCCTGTGTTTACCCCAGCGCTTAGAACAGTGCTCTGCACATAGTAAGCGCTTAACAAATACCAACATTATTATTATTATTATCCACATATTCTTTGTCCACCCACTCGGTTGGATCTCTTCCTAATTGGGTGATTTAGTAGCAACATTCATGTCCCTAAGCGCTTCAAGCTTGAACCTATGGTGCTGAAGTAACTCCCAAACAAAGCCCCTAATTCCTGTTCAGATAAGACTCCCAGGGCTACTAATCTTTGGTTGTTGTGAGCAAGCACAATGTGTCTGTTATATTGTACTCTGCCAAGCAGTTAGTACAGTGCTCTGCAAACAGTAAGCACTCAATAAATATGGTTGACTGACTGGTCTTTATTCTCTTATTGTTAGGAAAACATTGGGCAGCACCTTTCCTGAATTTCAGTTTTTTGGCTAGCAGATTAATTCCTCCGTCCAACCCATAGTCACCTATTAAGGTTAATTTCCTAGTACTCTCATTTTTCTGCTACTCATTTATTTCTGCTTCTTAAGTAAAAGCAGTCTCTTCTTCATGAGAGAACATGACACTATCCCAGGGGTTGGTTTTGCCCACCATAGCTATTATCCATCCTTCATGGCATCCCATCTTCCTTCCTTTGTTAACAATTCATGCTGACCATTGCATTATACTGGGGTCTACAAGTCAATGAATTCTATGTCTCTGAGTTGTTCTGAGCCTGACAAAAATCCCCCAGATCTTATCTCTTGGTCCAAAAATCACTAGCCAGTCCTCTTTCAAACTGGTTATCACTCTTTCCCAGCTTTTGCAACTGAGGCACACCACTAACCTACAGCCTCATTCATCCTGGTTGAAAATGTTCATCTTGGAGAAAATGAGAATTGATAGAGAAAATGGGTTTTGGCCCCAGATATTTTCCAATCATACTGGTATTCTTTCTTGGTTTGTCTACCTTGCAGTTCTTCTTAAGGGGTCAGAAGAGGAGTCTCTGCAAGGGTGTAAATGTTTCCAACCTACCTCAAAACATTTAGGTCCATGATCCCTTGTTGAGATTTTTTTTCTTCATCTCTGTCTCATTTCTGCTCCTATGCTTACTGGCAGCTGCTTTTAAAATGCAGGTAGTTATTTTTCCTTCATTTTCACACATGTAGGCATTCTATGGTATGAGTAGTCTTATCCTCCTCTTTACTTACTCTTTTCCTTTTCCCTCTTTAATTGTTTCTTCTTTCTTTCTTCCACATTCCATATAATGTCTTACTGTCTCCCTTTTGAGGTTCCCTGAGAGATCTTTTGATTTATTTTCCAATCAAAAAATTAGGGGGTGAGGAGAAACAATATTTTTAATAGATTAACAAATACATAAAAGTTGCCAGGTTTTTCCAGAGTTCTCCATCTTCCTCCTAATTTCCATATGTCCTTATGATTCTCCTTGTCTTCTTCATTTCTTTATGCCACTACATTTTCTCCCTCTCAGCCTCTCTCAATGTATCTTTGAGATGTCACTACATGTCATGAAGTGGCCCTCAGCCCAACTTGAAAAAACTAAAGTTATTTTGTATGTTATATTTAAATAACATACATTTATATTTAAATGTATCAAAGATCTTAGACCATTTATATACCTTCCCAAAGCTTCCTGCTTTTAGGAACACATAGAAAGTAGCCATTTTTGAAAGATCACATTTGGCCAGCCCGACCCTGCTTTATGTACATGGGGTTGATTATAATTCCATCAGTTGGCCTTCATGTGCAAATTCTGAACAAAGCACACTTGCTTTGGCTCTTTAACATCAGCATATTTGCTTTCACTTCAGATGTCTTTTATTTTTCAAGCTAGCATAGCATATTATTCCCTTGGGAATCTTTCCCCCTATTCATAAATGACTTCAGTGAACACCTCTTGCAGTGTATAATATAATTAAATACCCAACTAATGTGTTTACTAACAGTTAGCTTTGGTATAAAAAGAAAGAAGCCATTAAATTGGAGGTTTCTCCTCTATTCAAAATTCACACTATTCTGGCTATGCTATAAAAGCCCAAGTGAATCACACCAGATTTCTACCTGTTAGGTTTTTGTTTCAGTCCTAATGTCAGTTAAATATAGTTTTGATATTTAATTTCCTTGGTCCTGGGAGATTTTTCACAAAACTACAAAACGCATGGTATTTACTGGAAAGATCGAATGAGATTTCCTTAATCTTTCTAAGTCTTTCTAGGAAGATCAAAATTAGTTTTCAAAATAAATCAAAGACACCATACACTAGGTTCTGAACATAAAAGAGTATTGTTCACAGACAATGGAAGTAAAGGAAAGCCTTAGAAGTTTTAGTTCAGAAAGTGCTGTATGAAATGTGTGGATGTACTAGAAAGTTTAGGGCAAGGATGATGCCTACTTCTCAGGTTAGGGAACAAAGATCTAGAGTAGACAAACTGTGACAAGCCTTTTGTCTGAAATATGATCTTAGGTTATTTTGCATTTCTCATAATACTTCATGGCAGCAGTGTTAGTCCAGGTAAATAAGAGTATAATTGCTTTGCCTAGAAAATCTGATGCATCAATTCACAGATCATACTGATGCTGGCTTTATACTTTGAGGCCAATTATTCTTTTATCCAAGTAAAGATAAAGCATACAAATTAATACGTTTCCCAACTGACAAATGTGGGGTGACAGAAAAGTCCTTTCAGGTTCACTTGTTGGTTAAAAGAAAAAAAAGTTCTGCTGGGAAATCTAGAGGGAAAGGGAGAGAGAAGGAGAGACGGAAAGGGAGGGAGGGAGAGGGAGAGAGAAGGAGAGACAGAAAGGGAGGGAGGGAGAGGGAGAAGAAGAGAGGAAGAGAGGGAAAGGAAGAGTTGGAGAAGAAGAAGAAGAGGGGGAGAGAGAGAGTCTCTAAGTGTCTGGATATTGTTTGTGAACTAAGTATTATCAAGTATAAGTGTGTCTGTGTTGAGGAACCCCCAACACACTTTTTAAAGGAAAATAAAAACTTCTTATTTCTCCCTTGTAAATCAAAACTTTATTTTCCTTTAAGAATGTATCCATGACTTCTGATTATAGTGAATATTTTTAGAATGAATATGAAGAAAGGAGTTGAAATCATGGATGAAGAAAAAAATGAAGTAGAAAGCAAGAAAGTGGTCACTCATTTATATGATTCTACAACTTTCCAATCAACTACTTACGGCAGATTTTTTTTATTGTCCAGGTGTTAGCCTCTGACACAACTCAGCTGTCACTTTATTGTGTTCCCTTTGTTTAATAAGCGGATACTTCAAATCAGTTTTCCTTTGCTCAGTCTACAATACAGAAGGCTAAAACCAAATGGAAAATGGAAAAAAAAATTAGTGAAAATGAATGTGTTCAGTAAATGTGAATTGACTGCCTTGTGAGGAGGGCCAGTAGGAGACTAGAAAAAGAAAATATCACTCTAAGAGAGAGGAGGGCTGGAGGCTATGCCCAGTTGTTCTGATCCACTTTGTTTAGCGGCTCTCAAAATTAATATTTTAATGGTTCCCAAATGACTTCATTCATTGGTATTTATTGAGTTCTTACTGTGTGCAGATCACTATCCTAAGCGCTTGGGAGAGTACAAAATAACAGAAAAGAGACACATTCTCTTCCCACAGTGGAAATGTGAAAAGGGACAGTAGTTGAGAAGTGGCTGAATTAAGATTTATACTTTAAAGTGAACTCTAGGTTCACATTTTAGGGCCAGTGAACCTAGACTGTAGCTGAATATTTTGCAAAGCTCCTCTTTATTTCTCAACTTGTTAAAAAACATTCTCAACCTGTCTTGAACCTTTTTCAAGAGTGGCCCTGAACATTCAATCTGGCTTCTGTCCCCTTCACTCCACAGTAACTGCCCTCTCAAACATCACCAATGATCTCCTTCTTGCCAAATACAACAAACTCTACTCCACCCTAATCTTCTTCAACCTCTCAGCTGCCCTTTACACTGTTGACCATCCCCTTCTCCTGAAAACATTATCTTACCCTGGCTTCACTGACACTGTCCTTTCCTGATTCTCCTCTTATCTCTCTGGCTAGTCATTCTTAATCTCTTTCATGGTCTCCTCCTCTGCCTCCCACTCCCTAACTGTGGTGTCCCTCAAAGTTAAGTTCTAGGTTACCTCCTATTCTCCATCTACACTTATGCTCTTGAAAAACTCATTCACTTACACGGCTTCATCTATCACCTCTATGTCCCGATCTACAGTTTCGCATTTCCCCCTACCTTCAAGACAGACATCTCTACTTGGATGTCCCACTGTCACTTCTATTGATGCTATTGATGCCTGGCTACTTGTTTTGTTTTGTTGTCTGTCTCCCCCTTCCGGACTGTGACAATCCCTTGTGGGGTAGGGATTGTCTCTATCTATTGCCAAATTGTACTTACCAAGTGTTTAGTACATTGCTATGCATACAATAAGCTCTCAATAAATACAATTGAATGAATGGATTAATGAATCTCAAACTAAACATGTCTAAGACATGGGAAGCAGCGTGGCTCAGTGGAAAGAGCCTGGGCTTCGGAGTCAGACATCATGAGTTCGACACCCGGCTCTGCCACTTGTCAGCTGTGTGACTGTGAGCAAGTCACTTAACTTCTCTGTGCTTCAGGTACCTCATCTGTAAAATGGGGATTAACTGTGAGCCTCACTTGGGACAACCTGATTACCCTGTATCACCTCCTCCAAGAGGCGTTCCCAGACTGAGCTCCTCTTCCCCCTCTACTCCCTCTGCCATCCCCCCTTTACCTCTCAGCAGCTAAAGCCTCATTTTCCCCTTTTCCCTCTGCTCCTCCACCTCTCCCTTCCCATCCCCACAGCACTGTACTCGTCCGCTCAACTGTATATATTTTCGTTACCCTATTTATTTTGTTAATGAATTGTACATCGCCTTGATTCTATTTAGTTGCCATTGTTTTTACGAGATGTTCTTCCCCTTGACGCTGTTTAGTGCCATTGTTCTTGTCTGTCCGTCTCCCCCGATTAGACTGTAAGCCCGTCAAATGGCAGGGACTGTCTCTAGCTGTTGCCGACTTGTTTATCCCAAGCGCTTAGTACAGTGCTCTGCACATAGTAAGCGCTCAATAAATACTATTGAAATATCTACCCCAGCACTTAGAACAGTGCTCTGCACATAGTAAGCACTTAACAAATACCAACATTATTATTATTATTAAAACAAAACTCCTTATCTTCCCACCTAAACCTAGTCCCTCTCCTGATTTTCACATTTCTGTACACGGTGGTGCTGTCCTTCCTGTCTCACAGTCTTGGAGCAAGCCTGTAACCTTGTATTGTCCTGTAATCCCCTTTTTAATTCAACCCACATATTCAATCCATCACTAAATCCAGTTGGTTCAACCTACACACAATCACCTTGCCCCCTCCTACCTCACCTCCCTTCTCTCTTTCTACTGCCCACCCCGTACACTCCACTCCTCTACCGCTCACCTCTTCATGGTCCCCCATTCTCAGCTGTCCCACTGGCGACCCCTGGCCCACATCCTACCGCTGGAATGCTCTCCCTCCTCACGTCCACCAAACTAACGCTCTTCCCCTCTTCAAAGCCCTACTGAGAGCTCAACTCCTCCAGGTCTGCCTAGTCTGAGCCACCCCCTTTCCCTCTGCTCCTCCTCCCCTCCCCATTCCCCCCTCTCCCGCCCTCTGCTCTTCCCCCTTCCCCTCCCCTCAGCACTGTGCATATTTGCATATATTATTTATTATCCTCTTTATTTTGTTAATGATGTATATGTCACTATGATTCTGTTTATCTTGATGATGTTGTTTTGTTTTGTTCTGTTTTGCTTTGCTGTCTCCCCCGTTTAGACTGTAAGTCTGTTATATGGCAGGGATTGTCTCTATCTGTAGCCGATTTTTCCAAGCACTTAGTACAGTGCTCTGCACATTGTGCTCGATAAATACTATTGAATGAATAAAATCTGCCCTTTCCTCTGCACCCAAACCACTACCTCATTAATCAAAGTCTTGACTACTGTATCAGCTTCCTTTCTAGTTCCGTGGCCTCCTACTCCAGTCTATACTTCATGCTGCAGCCCAGAGTATTCTTCTACAAAACATTCAGGCCATGTTTCCCCACTCCTCAAGAACCCTTATTGGTTGTTCATCCATCCCCACATCAAACAGAAACTACTTATGATCAGCTTTAAAACACTCAATCACCTTGCCCCCTCCTACTTCACCTTGGTATTCTCCTACTTCATCAAGCAGACTTTGCTCCTCTAATGTGAACCTTCTCACCGTACTCCGATCTCTTCTATCTTGCCACTGACCTCTCATCCATGTCCTGTCTCTGTCCTGGAAAACCCTCTCTCTTCATATCCAACATACAATTATCCTTCCCAACTTCAAAGCTTTAAGCTTTATTGAAGGCACATCTCCTCCAAGAGGCCTTTCCTGACTAAGCACTCCTTTCCTCTTCTCTCACTTCCTTCTGTGCCATCTTGACTTGCTCCCTGTATTCATCCCCCCCTCAACCCCACAGCACTTATGTACATTTATGCAATTTTATTTATTCATATTAATGTCTGTCTACCTTTCTGATTGTAAGCTTATTGTGGGCAGGAGATGTGTCTGTTATATCCTTATTTTATACTCTCCCAAGTTTTTAGTACAGTGCTCTACACACAGTAAGCACTCAATAAATACAATTGACTGACTGACTGACTGACATTCAATGCCACAGTGCAGAACATACAGTACACCAGAAGAATGTACATCAGAAGCAAGCAACATTGTCTCTGACCTCAAGGAACCCAAAATCCAGCTTCCAAGAATTCCTTCTCCCAGGGAACCAATTGTAAGAGCTGTCTGCTTCACAAAGGCAGTGGACCATGCAATTATGGCAAGACAAAATGAACTAGAAAGAAAAAGATCCACTTTATTTAGCAGCTATCAAAATTAATATTTTAATGGTTCCCAAATGACTTCATAAATTCATTCAATAGTAATTATTGAGCACTTACTATGAGATTAGGAAAGTACAAAAGAACAATAGATACATTCTCTGCCCACAATAAGCTTACAGTCTAAAAGGGGGGAGACAGACATTAATATAAATAAATAAATTACAGATATGAACATAAGTGCTGTGGGGCTGGGTGGGTGGATAAAAAGGGAGCATCTCAGGGCAACACAGAAGGGAGTGGGAGAAGAGGAAAGGATGGCTTAGATAGGGAAGTCTTCTTGGAGGAGGTACGCTTTCAATAAGGCTTTGAATGAGAGGAGAATAATTGTCAAATTTGAGGAGGGAGGGCATTCTAAGCCAGAGGCATGATATGGGCAAGTGATCAGCAGCAAGATTGATGAGATCAAGGTGCAATGAGAAGGTTATCATTAGAAGAGCTAATATGCAGGCTGAGAATAGTGAGATGAGGCAGGAGGGGGAAAGGTGAATAAACACTTTGAAGCCAATGATGAGGAGTTTTTATTTGATGCAGGGGTGGATGGACCATCACTGGAGTTTCTTGAGGAGTGGGGAAAAATGTCTTAAACATTTTGTAGAAAAATGATCTGGGTAACAGAGTGAAGTATGGACTGGACTGGGGAGAGACAGGAGGCTGGGAGGTCAGCACGGAGGCTGATATAGTAATCAAGGTGGAATAGGATAAGTGACTGTATTGACGTGGTAGCAGTTTGGATGAGAAGGAGGGTTCCAACAACTCCAAGGGTACCCTGCATCAAGAACATCTGTTGCTGAATTGTAATTTACAAGCACTTAGTACACATCTTTGCACACAGTAAGCACTCAATAAATACGATTGAATGAATGAATGAACATCTTGACATGTTCCGGTACAGTAACAGAGGTCAACATATATAATGTTTTTCAGAGGTGAAAGGGAAAAGATTAAAGTCAGTGTAATTGCAGCTTTCACACCTCCAAACTAGAAAAGGAAGGTGGACAATGTTTTTTTTTTAAACAACTCACCAAACCAACATTTTGTCTGAAAATTGTTGATGAGATTCTGCTACTACCCCGATACATGTTGGACAAACAAAACAGCAGGCCACAGGTGATTGTTTTTGCACCTAGGTTGGGTTTGGGAACAACTTCCAAGGGCAAAGTGTGAGCAAATCAACAAATGAAGAATTTATCACGGCTTTTTCTGTTTACCAATATAATTTTTTGGGGGGTTTTATGTATGGCTTCCCTGGTGCAGGCTGATACATCATCTCAGTTTTATTTAGAATTATGATTAGCCTGTGACTGGCTGCCTCAGTGAAATGTGTGCTATGGAATGCATATCTTCCTGGGTGTGCACTTATAGGGAACAGATGATGCTGAATTGATCTTATAAAAACCTAATGCATTTCAGCAGGAACAAGGAAAAAGTAGTGCATTTAAGGACAAGAAAACAAAAAGAATGCTGAAAAACTTAGTCATAAGTACAGCCAGAAAAGACCTGGAGGTCATAGTTGAATGGAAGCTAAATCTGAGTTAGCAAATAGATTGTGCATGTGAAGAAAGCCAGAATGATATTTAGATGATCTATGGGAATTGGGTGATATTGCTACTATTATACCTTATTATACTAGTTATCTTTCCAGGATAGGGATACAGTTTCAGTTACTGTATTTTAAACAGGATAAAGAGAAAGTGGAGAGAATTCAGAGGGAATAACTAAAACGATTGAAAGGAAGAAAAATTAATGAGATTTGCCGTGTTTATCTTTGAGAAGAAAAAGCTAAGAGGTGCCTTAATAACAGCTCTATAGGAAAGATTTTGTTTTATGGGATTAAAAATGTAATTGTTGTATTTGATAAGCTCTACTATGTGCCAAATTCAGTAATAAATACAATACAGAGAAAAAGCATGGCCTAGTGGCAAGACCATGGGCTTGGGAGTCAGAATTTGGGTTCTAATCCTGGATCTGTCACTTGTCTGCTGTGTGACCTTGGTCATGTCATTTAACTTCTGTGCCTTTAATTACCAAATATGTAAAATAGGGATTAAGACCACGAGCCTCATGTGGGACAGGGACTCTGTCCAATCTGTTTCTACTGTATCACACTGTATCTACTCCAGCACTTAAAACAGTGGTTGGCACATTGTAAATGTTTAACAAATCTTGTAATTACTATTACTACAGTCAGATCAGACACAGTCTAAGGGAGAGAACAGGTATTTAATCTCCATTTCACCATGAAGGGAATTTAGACACTGAGGGGTTAATTTGCCCAAGGTCAAACAGCAGGCAGCAAATGACTGGGTTTAAAATAGAACTCTTCATTCCTAGTTCTTACTCTCTCCACTAGGCCATGTTGCTTCTGAAGGAAAGATGCTAACCATTTCTCTCAGTGAGAAAGAAACAAAAAGAAATAGTCTTTAATTAAAGTTGGAAAAAATTTCAGAAAACATAAGGAAAATCTTCCCAACTATCAGGTTGGTGAAATGTGAGACTGGGCTATCTGGGGTGGTTAATATTAGTTTTTAAAGGTAGGTGCACACTTTACCACAATTCACCCTAAATTGTTCAGTTATTCATCTACTCGGAGACAGAGCCTGAAGCAAATGTTTATCTAGCTCTCCCCATCTCTATGATTCTGTTTTTAAGAAGAAAACTTTTGTCTCTTCCATTATCTCCTTAGATGTTAAACTGTGTCTACTGTTTATGCCAAGCTAGGAGTTAACAAAGGGGCATTCAGAATTTTTCATGCAATAATATAATTAAAAAATAATACTGATATTTTGATAAATTGTTTAAAAATCCACCCATGAGAAAACCGGTTGCAGACTTTATATCTAATGCATTTTCTGAGGTAATGTGAAAATAATATGGATTATAATTGAAATGATTTTCATATTTTCCTTTTATAATTTACTTTTCAAATGCATTTTAGTTATTAATTTCCATTTTATGTATAGTGTTAATTCATATAAGTTCCAATTTTAAAGGAATTTTTAGTTACAATGTACAATCAAACTCAGAATCATAGCATTTCAATCCCTAGAACTCCAAGTTCTCCATTCTCCATAAGACACAGCAAGAAGTATAAATTAAAATTAGTTTCAGTGCATTGAATTAATTACTCCATTTATTGCTTATTATCTTGCTTTGTGACTTTACATGCCTCTAAATTATAGATGGGATTAGAAAAGAAGAAAAAAATAAACTAATTAAACTTGGCTTACAAAAATGCAAAAAACTTGCAAGTATATAGGTAGGGTGAAAGCATATTAAACTGAAAAATATAAGCTTTTGGTAGCACCATTAATATATGATACATATCTAGTTTTCATTTGCTTTTTGAGATTCACTGAGCAAAAAATATGTTGACTGTGTTGGCAGGATATAGCAGAGACCCAAGAATGGAAGAGACTAAATGGAAATTTGAATAATGAAGCAGGTTCTAACCTCATCTCCTCAAATGCACACACACTTACACACACACACACACACACTCTCTCTCTCACAGATATACATCATATACAAACACATACACATATTTTTTAGGAGCAGCAGCGTGGCTCAGTGGAAAGAGCACGGGTTTTGGAGTCAGAGGTCATGAGTTCGAATCCCAGCTCTGCCACTTGTCTGCTGTGTGACCTTGGGCAAGTCATTTCACTTCTCGGTGCCTCAGTTACCTCATCTGTAAAATGGGGATGAAGACTGTGAGCCCCACGTGGGACAACCTGATTCCTGTGTCTACCCCAGCGCTTAGAACAGTGCTCGGCACATAGTAAGCGCTTAACAAATACCAACATTATTATACCCTCCCTATCCTTCATTTCTGAAGATGATGCTAGATTGTGAATTCCTTGATGGCAGGAATTATGATGATGCTTCTGATGGAGCAGTCAACCAATCAATTATTCCATGAATTAATAACATTTATTCAACCCTGATGTGTGCAGAACACTATACTAAGTGATTGAGAGTCAAAAATAGTTGGAAAATATTGTCCTTGTTCTTTAGAAATTTACATTCAAAGGGGAGAGACAGACCCTCAAACAAAGTATATATAGGGGAAATAGCAGTGTATAAAAACGGTGCACTAGTGTTATGGGCACTGTGATAGCTTAAGTGCTTGGAGGATATGAAATCATTAAAATAGCAAATGAGGAATATAAGTGATTAGAGATTCCTAGAGAAAGTACACTGGAAGATATGTGAACTCAGTGGTATTTGAAGATAGGAAGAGTTGTGGCCTGTAAGACTTGAAGTAGTAGGGAGTTCTGGAGCAGTTGCAAGAGAATGAGCAAGAGGTGAGAAAAAGTCACAGGAAGTAGGTTAGCTTGAGAGCAATGAAGATTGTGACAGAGGTATAGTAAGAGAAAAATGTGGTATAAGTAGGGAAGGGAGAGCTGGCAAAGTGTTTTATGTTTGCTATAGAGAGAATTGAAGGATTTTAAGGTTTTTCTAGGAAAAACTTTGAAGTTTTTGAGGAATGAGGAAATGTATGTAGTATAACATTTTAAAAAATGATCCTTGATGCAGAATGAAGTGTCTCCTGGAGAATAGTAATAATATTAGTAGTAGAAATATTTATTTAACGTCACCTGGTGCAATGCAGTGCACTTGGATCTTGGGAAGGAGAGAATAAAGAACTTAAATTTTGTAATGGTATTTGTTAAGCACTTCATATGTGTCAAGCACTGATCTAAGCACTAGAGTAGATACAAGTTAATCAGGCCTAATATAGTTCCTGTCCCATATGGGGCTCACAGCCTAAGTAGGAAGTAGAACAGATATTGAATACCCTTTTTTTCAGTTGAGATAACTTAGGCACAGAGAAGTGACTTGTCCAACATCACAGAGCAGGCAAATTGACAGAGCTGGGACTAGAAACCAGGTCTTCTGGCTCCCTGGCCTGTGCAGTATCCTCTAGGCCATGTTGCTTGTGTGTGTTTACTGATCACAGGAAGCTTGCATTTTAATGCTGGAGACAAACCTAAATTTATTTACTACTAGAATAGTTAAAAGTAGTAACTGAATAAATATACTTACATGAGTTCTGAGGTTCAATATAAATAAATTAATGAGGGCTAGAAGTGACTGAAAGGTTTATATGGATTAGGGCACCCGGAAATTAATTAGGGAAGGCTTACTGAAAGAATGGGATTTTTAGGAGGGCTTTGAATATGAGGAGACCTGTGATTTGTTTGCAAGAAACCATAAGTGAGGAGGCTGCTGTAATAGTCAAGCCCATATGAGATAAGGGCCTGGATTAACATGGTGATTGTTTGGAAGGAGAGTAAGCAGTGAAGTTTGGAATTGTTGTATAGAAAAATCAATGGAATTGAGTGAAAATAGAGGGAAAAAGAGGAGTCAAAGTTCATGCCAAAGTTATGCAATTGAAAGATGATAAGTATGGTAAAAATATCCATTGTGATGGGAAAGTGAGATGGAAGGGAAGATTTTGGAGTGAAGTTAAAAACTTCCATTTCACACTGTTGAGCTCGAGATATCATCAGAACATCCACAAGGAAATTAGTGCAAATTACGAATAGACCTGGATCAAGAAAAGAGCCTTGTATCTAGCTCCAGGAAGGTGGTGGTTGGAAAGACCCCTATAACCCCTTTTCCTTCAGAGAGACTCCTGGGTTTCAGTCAAAGGGTGGTGGCAGCAGGAAGAGTGATTAGCATGAGTATAAAACAGGTGAACTGGAGGGTTTTAGGACCTAATGGAAGCTACCTGGGGTCTGGGCATTTCTAAAGTGACTCCAGGGCTTCTCTTGACCCGAATTTAGTGCTGAGAACGCCCCCAGTAACAGAACAGTGGATGACTTCCAAATCTATTTCTCTAGTCTTGATCGCCCATCCAAACGTCAGTCCCCATCACCTTGTGCCTCCGAGGCATCTCCACTTGGAAGTTCTGCCAGCACATCAACATGTCAAAACCCAAACTCCTCATCTTTCCCTTAAGCACTGTTCCCCCCATCTTCCCTTAAACACTGTTCCCCCACCCTCTGACTTTCTAATCTCAGTGAAGAGCACCACTATCCTACTCCTCCCAAACACCTGATGTCACTCTCAATTCACATGGACTCGGGAGCTCTCCTCCCAGGCGGTGGTTCCTTGGGCTGCCTGCCCCCCGTTTCCAGCCTAGCTCTTTAGCAGCCTTTTAGCCACCGACCGCCGACTTTAGCGGCTTTTTGGCTGCCGACCGCCGACTCATCCACGCCGAGACCAGCCCCCTCCCCCGGGAAACTGAGCCTTGTCATCGCCCGGACCCTTGGAGCCATTACCGCATGGGCCCGGGATCTCTGCTACCCTGGGGCTGAATCGACCACCACATGGACTCGGGAGCTCTCCTCCCAGGCGGTGGTTCCTTGGGCTGCCTGCCCCCCGTTTCCAGCCTAGCTCTTTAGCAGCCTTTTGGCCACCGACCGCCGACTTTAGCGGCTTTTTGGCCGCCGACCGCCGACTCATCCACGCCGAGACCACCCCCCCTCTCCCGGGAAGCTGAGCCTTGTCATCGCCCGGACCCTTGGAGCCATTACCTCGTGGGCCCGGGATCTCTGCTCCCCTGAGGCGCAGCCTCGGCCCACCCGGCCCCTGCCCCGATTCCCGACAAGCCCCCCTTCGCCTACCGCTCGCTGACTCATCTGCGCTTCCTCCGCCTCCACCGGGGAGCTGAGCCCCGGACCGTCCGGACCCGCGCCCGCCTCAGCCTTTCACAACCTGGATCTCCGCACCCCCGCTCGGGAACTCCGACACTACGGATCTTCGCCCCCACAGACCCCCAGCCACCAGCTTCCAGTCCACCCGCCCCCCCCCCCCCCCCCGCTCGGGCCCGGGAACATTGTGCTCCCCTTCTCGATCCTGGGGACATTGTGCTCCCCTTCTCGGCCCTAAGGACATTGTGTCCTCGGGGGACATTGTGTCCCCCTGCTCGGGCCCGGGGACATTGTGCTCCCCAACCGCTCCCCCACTCCTCCCGAGGCGGCCATTTTGGGAAGCCCCCACTCTGCCTGAGGCGGCCATTTTGGGAAGGCCTCACTCCCTCTTCCCTCTTGAGGTGATTCATCCCTCCCGCCCCCGCCCCGGGCGACGACGTCCTTGTTCTCACCGTGTTACCTTACCTTAGCCGCCGCCTATGGCCGCCACCCACCCCGGACAACCTCAGGGCCCCCCCGCCGCCACAGGGACATTTGGTCATGAGCTCTGGGACTCTCTCGGCCGCTGGCCGCTTGACTTTGAGTCTGATCGGGTAGGGTCGGCTCGTCCCCCGACCCTGGTCATCGCCTGCTTATTAAAACTATTGTAGTGTGCCTTACTGTAGCATGTTGCTATATTTGCGATCTCGCTTTTTATTGTTTATTGTCGTCAGATTTTGAATTTGATCAGGTCGCCCCTTAATCGAGTCTACCCCCGACCCTAGTCATCACCCCTTTTATTAACACGACTATATTGTATCATACTGTATCATGTTGCTATATTAGCACCACTGTATTGTATCATATTGTATCATGTTGCTATATTACCGATTTCGTTTATTACTGTTTATTGTTGTCAGTGCTGCCACCCACCTCTCTGGCCTCGCCATGTCCCTCCTCCCCCCACCCCCTCCCGCCCCTTCCTATCCTCCCTTTCCCCTTCCCCTTCCCCTCTCTCGCTCAGCTCTTTCCCGCTCTCTCCTCTGTCTCCTCCCCCCCTCCTCTCTCCCGCCCTAGAACCCCACTTTACCAGCGCTACCCCTCTTCCCCCTCCCCCTACTCTTCCCCCCACCTAACCCCCTCTTCACCCCCTCCCCCCTTCTCTCTTCCCCACCCACGCCCCATCCCAGTCCTCTTGTCCCACCGCCACCCCTCATCCCCCTCTCCTCGTCCAGGGCCCCGCCACCTCCTTCCCATCCAAACCCTCCCCTCCCCCCGCCCTTCCCCCCCTCCTCCCCTTGCACCCACAGCTACTTTCAAGTGTGGCCTCTGGAACCCCCGCTCTATTACAGGCAAGCTACCTTTCATCCATGACCTTTTCCTCTCCCGCTCTCTCCTCCTCCTTGCCCTTTCGGAAACGTGGCTCTCTCCCGAAGACACGGTCTCCGCCGCCGCTCTCTCCAGCGGAGGCCTCTCCTTCTCCCACTCCCCCAGACTCACCGGTAAGGGAGGAGGCGTCGGCTTCCTCCTCTCGCCCCGATGCCGCTTCCGCACTATCCCTCCTCCCCCCTCCCTCTCCTTCCCCTCCTTCGAAGCCCATATCATTCGCCTCTACCACCCACTCCAGTTACTTGTCGCCGTCATCTACCGCCCTCCCGGTCCCACCTCCGACTTCTTCAACCACCTTGACCCCTTTCTCACCTTCCTTCTCTCCTTCTCTCTGCCCACTTTGATCCTTGGAGACTTCAACATCCATACGGATGTACCCGACGACTCCTCTGCCGCCCGCCTGCTATCCCTCCTCGACTCTGCCGACCTCCTCCTCCACCATACCGCGCCCACTCACCGACTCGGTCACACCCTCGATCTTGTCATCTCCTACCGCTGCACTATCTCCTCACTCACCAACTCTGAAATCCCTCTCTCTGACCATAACCTTCTCACCTGCCTCATCTCTCACACTCCCTCCCCCTGCAAATCTTCGCTACTTCCCCACAGAGACCTCCGCTCTCTCGATCCCATCCGTCTTTCCAATAGCATCTCGCCTCACCTTGCCGCCCTGTCCTCTCTTCCCACTCTTGACGATCAGGTCTCCGCTCTCAACTCCACCCTCTCTACTCATCTCGACTCTCTCGCCCCCCTTTCCCTCCGCCGCTCTCGCGCCACTAACCCACAGCCCTGGATCACCTCCTCCGTCCGCCTCCTACGCTCCTATGCTCGAGCTGCTGAGCGCTGCTGGCGAAAGTCCAAGCACCAAGCCGACCTCACACACTTCAAATTTATCCTTTCCTGCCTTAACTCTGCCCTCTCCTCCGCCAGGCAAAGCTTCTTCTCCTCCCTCATCGACACCCATGCCCGTCACCCCCGCCGATTGTTCCGGACCTTTAACTCTCTCCTTAGGCCCCCTGTTCCTCCCCCTCCCCCATCTCTCACCCCTAATGATCTGGCCACCTATTTCCTCACGAAAATCAACACGATCAGGTCTGAGCTCCCCAAAGTCACCCCTCCGCCTCTCCCCTCCCCCCCCAACAACCCCCTCCCCTACTTTCCCATCCTTCCCTGCAGTATCCTCAGAGGAGATCTCCTCCCTCCTCGCAAGTGCCACCCCCTCCACCTGCGCCTCGGACCCCATTCGCTCTCACCTTCTTAAAACCATCGCCCCTGCCCTCCTCCCTTCCTTAACTTCTATTTTTAACCACTCAATCTCCAAGGGCTCCTTCCCCTCTGCCTTCAAACACGCCCACGTCTCCCCCATCCTAAAAAAACCCGCTCTTGACCCCACTTCCCCCTCCAGTTATCGTCCTATCTCCCTACTACCCTTCCTTTCCAAAATCTTAGAACGAGTTGGCTACAATCGATGCCTAGAATTCCTTAACTCCCATTCTCTCCTAGACCCCCTCCAATCTGGCTTCTGTCCCCTCCACTCTACCGAGACTGCTCTCTCTAAGGTCACCCATGACCTCCTTCTTGCCAAATCCAATGGCTCCTACTCCATTCTGATCCTCCTTGACCTCTCTGCTGCCTTTGACACTGTCGACCATCCCCTCCTCCTCCATACCTTATCTCACCTTGGTTTCACGGACTCTGTCCTCTCCTGGTTCTCCTCTTACCTCTCTGGCCGATCATTCTCAGTCTCCTACGCTGGAGCCTCCTCCCCCTCCCATCCTTTAACTGTTGGAGTTCCTCAAGGGTCAGTTCTTGGCCCTCTTCTGTTCTCCATTTACACTCACTCCCTCGGTGAACTCATCCGCTCTCACGGCTTTGACTACCATCTCTACGCAGATGACACGCAGATCTACATCTCCGCCCCTGTCCTCTCCCCCTCCCTTCAGGCTCGCATCTCCTCCTGCCTCCGGGACGTCTCCACCTGGATGTCGGCCCGCCACCTAAAACTCAACATGAGCAAGACTGAGCTCCTCATCTTCCCTCCCAAGCCCGGTCCGCTCCCAGACTTCTCCATCACCGTGGATGGCACGACCATCCTTCCCGTCCCGCAGGCCCGCAATCTCGGTGTCATCCTTGACTCGTCCCTCTTGTTCACCCCACACATCCTATCCGTTACCAAGACCTGCCGGTTTCACCTCTACAATATCGCCAAGATCCGCCCTTTCCTCTCCACCCAAACGGCTACCTTACTATTACGGGCTCTCGTTATATCCCGGCTAGACTACTGTGTCAGCCTTCTCTCTGACCTCCCTTCCTCCTCTCTCGCCCCGCTCCGGTCTATTCTTCACTCCGCTGCCCGGCTCATCTTCCTGCAGAAACGATCTGGGCATGTCACTCCCCTTCTTAAACAACTCCAGTGGTTGCCTATCGACCTCCGCTCCAAACAAAAACTCCTCACTCTAGGCTTCAAGGCTCTCCATCACCTTGCCCCTTCCTACCTCTCCTCCCTTCTCTCTTTCTACCGCCCACCCCGCACGCTCCGCTCCTCTGCCGCCCACCTCCTCGCCGTCCCTCGGTCTCGCCTATCCCGCCGTCGACCCCTGGGTCACGTCCTCCCGCGGTCCTGGAACGCCCTCCCTCCTCACCTCCGCCAAACTGATTCTCTTTCCCTCTTCAAAACCTTACTTAAAAATCACCTCCTCCAAGAGGCCTTCCCAGACTGAGCTCCTCTTCCCCCTCTACTCCCTCTGCCATCCCCCCTTTACCTCTCCGCAGCTAAAGCCTCATTTTCCCCTTTTCCCTCTGCTCCTCCACCTCTCCCTTCCCATCCCCACAGCACTGTACCCGTCCGCTCAACTGTATATATTTTCGTTACCCTATTTATTTTGTTAATGAATTGTACATCGCCTTGATTCTATTTAGTTGCCATTGTTTTTACGAGATGTTCTTCCCCTTGACGCTGTTTAGTGCCATTGTTTTTGTCTGTCCGTCTCCCCCGATTAGACTGTAAGCCCGTCAAACGGCAGGGACTGTCTCTATCTGTTGCCGACTTGTTCATCCCAAGCGCTTAGTACAGTGCTCTGCACATAGTAAGCGCTCAATAAATACTATTGAATGAATGAATGAATTCTCCCTTATCATTCAACTCTTACAGTCATGTCACAAATACACCTAAGAGATACTGCATGACCCCAGGGTTTACATTGTAAGCCAGAGTGGCAGAGCAGGAGAACCTTGGGAGCCCCAGAGAAGGGAAGGTATAAAAATGCCATAAAGAATAGAATAAATAAAATGTTAAAGTCTGGGAGTGTTTAGGGCCACACCTAAGAACAACATCAGGAATGCCTGAGATGAGCATTTTTGCTAGTCTGACATGACTTCTCTGGGGATGAGATGGGAGACAAAAGGGCACACTCCTGGAGAAACCCTAACTGAGACTGTAGACTCAAAATTGTAAATCAAATGAGAGGATGTATAGACTGTGTGCTCCCATGCTCCAATCTCACATCATCAGAGAGTATATCAAGACTCTTGAGGGAAGAAAGGAAGTCCAGTAGTTGGAGCAGAGAAGTAATCCATCGATCAATCTAAAGGGTTAGACTTTATCATTCAGAAGAATCTGTGCAGAAAGACAACAAAGAAAGAAGTGCTGAAGCTATAAAAACAGCTTCACAAGCAAGGGTGAGTTGTCATTCACTCACTAATGAGAAAGGATCCGCAAATCGGGGAACAGGTTGGAACCACACTGTTTTATAGTGAATGTGCAGATTTTTGGCTTAAATATCAGGAGTAGGGGAATGACTGGGGAAACTCCTCACCATATCAGATATACAGGTGATCTCCCAATCAATCACTCAGTGGTATTTATTGAATGCTTACTGCAGGCAGAACTTGGGAGAATACAAAACAATAGAGTCTAGTAAAGTAACAGAAAAGGAGGTACTGCTAGCCTAAATAAGGAGGTGCAACTAGATAGGAGAGCCAAGAAGGACAACTGGTGGACAAAGATAAAGTGATGCTTAAGAAAGCAGCATGACCTAGTGGATAGTATATGGGCATGGGAGTCAGAAGGACCTGGGTTCTAATTCTGGTTCCTCCACTAATTGGCTGTGTGACCTTGGGCAAGTCATATAACTTCTTCATGCCTCAGTTACCTCATCTGTAAAATGGGGACTAAGACTGTGAGGCCCATGTGGGACAGGGACTATGTCCAACCTGATCATCTTGTATCTCCCCCAGCGCTTCCCCTCTCAGGATTGCACCTGGAGAATTTCCAGTACTCTACCAGTCTCAAGTATGGAAGGGAGAGTCAAGCAGTGGCATACCCATTCCATTTCTAGCTTTGGCTGAGGCTAGTGAATAGATGGCAATCTGCTACAAATCAAAACTCACCTGTGCTGGTCGGCAGCAGCGTGGAAGAGAGTTGAGTGAGGAGACTCAGTTTACTGAGCAGAAAGAAGGCAATGGTAAACCATTTCCATATTTTTACCAAGAAAACTTTATGAATACACTGCCAGAATGATGGCACATGGAGAGAAGAGCATTCTGGAAGAGATGTGTCCATGGAAACATTATGAGTCGGAGATGACAGCATAAGACGATAAGCACTTCATATGTGTCAAGCACTGAACTAAGCATTGGAGTAGATACAAGTTAATCAGGCCTAATATAGTTCCTGTCCCATATGGGGCTCACAGCCTAAGTAGGAAATAGAACAGATATTGAATCCCCATTTTTTCAGTTGAGATAACTTAGGCACAGAGAAGTGACTTTTCCAACATCACAGAGGAGGCAAATTGACAGAGCTGGGACTAGAAACCAGGTTTTCTGGCTCCCTGGCCTGTGATGTATCCGCTAGGCCACCTTGCTTGTGTGTGTTTACAAATACGATCATTATTTTTTTTTATCATTATCAGTAAGGGTAGAGACTATGGCAGGTGATCCCTAAGTAAATACTGATATTCAGGGAAAGGAGCTAAGGGTGATGTCATACCAAAGGTGGGGGAAACTAAGCATAAAAGGCAGAACGTGGAACTAATCAGGGTCAGTTTGCTAAATGGAGGTGAGCTCTCATCACTTGTGTGTGGCAGTGAGGGGCTTCACTAAGCGATGGTTGTGCTTGGACCCAGGGAAGGACTCACAGTCTTTCCTTGATTCAACGCTGACTCGGAATGGGGACCTTACGGTCTAGAGGGGGAGATACAAATAACTTCTAAAATCCCACTTCCTCCAACAAGATTTCCTCGATTAATTTTTCAGCAACCTAAGCCATATCATCCATTTACGCTAATTCCTTATAGTATTTGCTATGTTCTTACTATGTGTCAAACACATTTTTAAATGCTGGGGTAGGTATAACTTAATTAGGTTGGACACAGTTCCTGTCCTGCACAGGGCTCACAGTCACAGAAGGGACAACAGGTATTTAATCCCCATTTTACTGTTGAGCAAAGTGAAGCACAGAGAAGTTAAGTGGTTTGCCCAAGGTCACACAGTGAGAAATTGGCAAAGATAGGATTAGAATCCAGGTCCTCCATCTCCTGGGGACATGCTCTTTCCACCAGGCCATGCTGCTTCTCTCTCCATGTACATTACATATATATATATATATATATATATTATATATGGGAGTCAGAAGGACCTGGGTTCTAATCCCAGCTTCACCACTTGTCTGCTATGTGACCCTGGGCAAGTAATTTTACTTCTCTGTGCCTCAGCTACCTCATCTGTAAAATGGATATTGAGACTGGGAGCCCCCTGTGGAAGGAGGACTATGTCCAATTTAAGTAACTTGTATCTACCTCAGTGCTCAATACAGTGCCTGGCACATAGTAAGCACTTAACAAATACCATATGTATACATATATAAATATACATATACATATATATATATATTTGTGCATTATTTATTTTTTGACTTCTCTAGTTGCAAATCATTTTATATTTGGCTTTCTCTTTAGAATTTAAGTTCCGTATTGCAGGGAACATATCAATTCATTATTCTAAACTTCCCAAGCACCCATTACAGTGCACCACACCAGTTGATCCTCAAAAAATACTTCTACCACTACTGCTGCTACTTCTACCTAATATGCCTTTGATCAAAATACAAGCTTATTTTAGCATCTATTTAATATCAGAATCAAATGAAAGATCCATTAAGGAATTTGGGTCTGAAATATCTGACCTCTTTACTTTTCCATCATGTTTGATTTATAATTCCTCTTACAAATGGAAAATCATCTTTTGCAGCAGGCTGTGGCATAACCTTTGGATAACTGCCTCAGGCCTTTTGCTTCTCTGTGACTGTACCATGTGCCTTTTGCCAATATTTTCTGTCTGAGGCATTAAGAAGGGTTATAAAATTCAAACTATATTTATAATACACTTGCACACTCAAAGTGTGTAAAAAAGTTAAGAAGTAATTTTCCACATTGATTCATAGCCTCTGTTATCATGATATTGGCGTAACTGCCGTTCCTGTCCTATTAAAATAAAATTATTTCCATTTTAATTTAACTTCATTACCAAAGCAAGATAGTTAAAATGAATTCACAGTACGTAGCTCTCTGGTTCGGAATATGTGAAGATCTGTGTTGGAGGTTCCTTTTACTTACTACACAGCAGCTTTGATGTGGCATATTATCCCTTTTATCCAAACAGAACCGGGCAATTTAAACTACGAAAATTTCCTCTGACACCAAAGATGCTATTAAAGCTATTCTATCAATAATAGGTGGATGGAAGCTCCCTAAATAACTCGTAGATGTGATAGTCCACAGTAACTTCAAAAGAGCAATTATGGTTCATTGTGTCAGTAATGGGTGAATTAGGGCTTCTTATTAGCACACAATGATAGAAAGAATAGTGATACCCAAGAACTAGTTACCAAGACAAGTGGATTTTCAGTTGCTGTAGATTTTTAAGAGGAGGTTACACTGGCTAACTTTTTTTTATAAGTATCTATATACTAGAGGCAGAGAATACACGGTACCTAAATGCGTGTTCTCTCTCTTACTTAGACTGTGAGTCCCATTTGGGACTGGGACTATAACCTGAAAAACTGTAAATTCTTCTTGCCTCTGCTACTAGATGGCCTGAATGTTTTTGTGGAAAAATGGGCAGCAGAGTGAAGTTTGTACTGGAGTGGGGAAGAGACAGGAGGCTGGGAGGTCAGCAGGGTGGTTGTTGTAGTAATCCAGATGAGATAGAATAAGTGTTTGGATTAATGTGGTGGCAGTTTGAATGGAGGAAAAAGGGTGGATTTAGTGATATTATGAAGGTGGGACTGACAAGATTTAGTGATGGATTGAATATGTGGGCTGAATGAGAGGGAGAAGTCGAGGATAACACCAAATCTACAGCCTTATGAGACAGGAAGGTGGGTGCTGGGCAGAGTTTGAGTGGGAAGATCAGCAGTTCTGATATAGACATGTTTAGTTTGAGGTGAGAGCATGGCATCCAAGTAAAGATGTCT
This sequence comes from Ornithorhynchus anatinus, assembly GCF_004115215.2. Taxonomy (NCBI): domain Eukaryota; kingdom Metazoa; phylum Chordata; class Mammalia; order Monotremata; family Ornithorhynchidae; genus Ornithorhynchus; species Ornithorhynchus anatinus. Next base: position 118,458,734 of record NC_041729.1, read on the forward strand.
TGAAGGCAGGAGGAAATGTGAGATTGCAGACAGGGAGAGAGATCAAGGCTGGAAATGTAGATTTGGTAATCATCTACATAGAGGTGGTAGTGGAAGCCATATGAATGAATGAGTTCTCGAAGGGAGTGGGTGTAGATGGAGAATAGAAGGGGACCAAGAACTGAACCTTGAGGAACATAGTTAGGGGTAGGGGTAGGTAGGGTAGGGGTAAAGGAAAGAGACTGAGAATTAGTGGCCTGAGACATTGAAGAACCAGGAGAGGAAAGTGTGAGTGAAGTCCAAAACTGTCCAAACTGTCCAAAACATGTCCAAAACTTAGCTCCTTATCTTCCCTCCCAAGCCCTGTCCTCTTCCTGACTTCCCTGTCACTGTGGACGGCACAACCATCCTTCACGTCTCTCAAGCCTGCAACCTTGGTGTCATCCTTGACTCAGCTCTGTCATTCACCCCACACATCCAGTCCTTCACCAATGCCTGCCGGTCTCACCTTTACAATATCGCCAAGATCCGCCCTTTCCTCTCCGTCCAAACGGCCATTGTACTGCTACAAGCTCTCATTCCTGGCTGGATTATTGTGTCAGCCTCTCTCTGATCTCCCTTCCTCTTGTCTCTCCTCACTCTAGTCTATTCTTCATTCTGCTGCCTGGATCATATTCCTGCAGAAACGCTCTGGGCATGTCACTCCTCTCCTTAAAATCCTCCAGTGCTTGCCTATCAACCTCCGCACGAAACAAAAACTCCTTACTCTGGGCTTCAAGGCTCTCCATCACCTTGCCCCTTAATAATAATAATAACAATGTTGGTATTTGTTAAGCGCTTACTATGTGCAGAGCACTGTTCTAAGCACTGGGGTAAACACAGGGGAATCAGGTTGTCCCACGTGGGGCTCACAGTCTTAATCCCCATTTTACAGATGACGGAACTGAGGCACAGAGAAGTTAAGTGACTTGCCCACAGTCACACAGCTGACAAGTGGCAGAGCTGGGATTCGAACTCATGAGCCCTGACTCCAAAGCCCGTGCTCTTTCCACTGCACCACGCTGCCCCTTCTACCTCACCTCCCTTCTCTCTTTCTACTGCCCACCCTGCACGCTCCACTCCTCTGCCGCTCACCTCCTCACCGTCCCCCGTTGTTGCCTATCCTGCCGTCAACCTCTGTCCCACTTCCTACCGCTGTCCTGGAATGCCCTCCCTCCTCACCTCCGCCTAACTCTCTTCCTCTCTTCAAAGCCCTACTGAGAGCTCACCTCCTCCAGGAGGCCTTCCCAGACTGAGCTTCCCCTTTTCCCTCTGCTCCCTCTGCTCCCTCTCTGCTCCACCTCCTCCCTCTGCTCCCTCCCCCTTCCTCCCTTCACCTCCCCTCAGTTAAGCCCTCTTTCCCTCTGCTCCTCCCCCTCTCCCTTCCCCTCCCCTCAGCACTGTGCTCATTTGTATATATTTGTTTATTTACTTTGTTAATGAGGTGTACATCCCCTTGATTCTATTTATAGTGATTATGTTGTCTTGTTTTTGTCCGTCTCCCCCGATTAGACTGTGAGCCCATCATTGGGCAGGGATTGTCTCTATCTGTTGCCGAACTGTACATTCCAAGTGCTTAGTACAGTGCTGTGCACATAGTAAGCGCTCAATAAATACTATTGAATGAATGAATGAACGAAAGTCGATGTTGGATAATATTTGCAGGTAAAGGGGCTGATCTACAGTGTTGAAGGCAGCTGAGAAGTCAAGGTGGGATCAAAATGGTTAAAAATGTTCAGCCTCAGGGAGTCTCCCTGGCCAAGGCAGTAAGAGCACAGGAGTGGAAGAACTTGCTATGTGCTAAGCACTATACTAAATGATATGGAATAATCAGGATGGAAACAGTCCTTCTCACACATGAGACTTACAGTTTAAATTGGAAAGAATAGGATTTAATCCCCATTTTACAGATTAGGCAACTGAAGCACAGAGCAGTAAAGTGCCTTGCCGAAGGTCACACAGCAGGCAAGTGGCAGAGCTCAAAAAATACCATTGAGAGGTGGTCTGGCATATTTGTGGGGGCGGTGGGGCGGGGGGGGGGGCAAGGAAGCCCCAGACTAGAGAGAAGACATGGAAAAAGGTCAGCCGTGAGATAGGATAGAGTTCAGTGAGTAAGATGGTGCTAGAGGAACGGAATGTGATGACTGGTAGTTTAGTGAGGTGAAGCAGGATGGGGCAAGCTGATTACTCAGTTACTGATTACTTTAAAGACAATAGTAAGGAGTTTCTGCTTGATGCAGACATGATTGGACTGCTACTGGAGGTTCTTGAGGAATGGGGAAATAACACTGAGTGATTAGGGTGTAAAGAATTCTGTTAGTTGTTGACATAATAATAAAATTGGAATCTGCATCAGAATGATTCCATGGTGGAATCTTTGAACTATCCAGCCCCTCTCATTCATTGCCATTGAATCAATTACTACTTTGATATGATGATTTCCCCATAACACGAGGGGAAAGAACACAACCACTGTGGTTGTAAGAGCACTCTTATATTGAGTACAATGAATGTTCATTAAGATTCTGACAAATTCTGTTTAGTAATGGAAAGCACTGAGGTGTCTTGTAGCTTCCAGACTCAACTTTTTCACATATATTCTTAAGAAGTCTAAGGTCATACTTTAATGTTAATAATAACAATGAAATAGCAATATTTATTGAGCACTTTTTATGTGCAAAGCACTGTACTAAATGCTAGGGTACATTCCCCCTTTCTAGATTGTGAACCTGTTGTTGGTTAGGGATTGTCTCTATTGGTTGCTGAATTGTACCTTTCAAGTGCTTAGTACAGTGCTCTGCACACAGTAAGTGCTCAATAAATACAATTGAATGAATTGAATGAATGATTGAATGAATAGTAATCAGGATGGACACAGCCTCACTAATGTCTAATTAGGAGGGAGTCTCAATCAATCAATTGTGAGAAGCAGCGTGGCATAGTGGAAAGAACCTGGGCTTGGGAGTCAGAGAGGTCATGGGTTCTAATCCCGGCTCTGCCACTTGTCAGCTGTGTGACTTTGGGCAAGTCACTTAACTTCTCTGGGCCTCAATTCCCTCATCTGTAAAATGGGGATTAAGACTGTGAGTCTCACATGGGACAAGCTGATGACCTTGTATCTACCCTGGTGCTTAGAACAGTGCTTGACACATAGTAAGCACTTAACAAATACCAACATTATTATTATTATTATATTTATTAAGTGCTTACTTGTGCAGACCACTGTACTAAGTGCTTGGAAGAGTTCAGCACAAAGTGTAACAGACACATTGCATGTCCACAGTGAGCTTAAAGTCTAGAGGAGTAGGGGAAGGAGTATGGACCTGGGAGTCAGAGGACCTGGATTCTAATTCAGGCTCTGCCAATTTCTTGCTGTGTGATCTTGGGCAAGTCACTTAACTTTTCTGTGCTTCAGTTCTCCTGTTCTCCTTCTTACTTAGACTGTGAGCCCCATGTGGGACAGGGAATATGTCCAACCTAATTAACTTGTATCTACCCCAAGCACATATAATAGTGTTTGACACAAAGTAAGTGATTAACATATACCATAAAAATCCCCATTTTACAGATGAGGAAGTTAAGAAAAAGAGAAGTTAAGTAACTTGACTAAGGTCATTCAACAGGCAAGTGGCAGATCTGAAATTAGAACTCAAGTCCTCTGATTTCAAGGCCCATGCTCACTGGGTCAAACTGCTGCACACCTTAACATTTAGGCCAATTTTCTAGCCTATGAGATTCTGATCCCTAAACTGTATTTTGGCATCTGAGTAACATTCCTTCTTTGTGATCAGGGCAGTTCTATTTTTACTGTGTGGTAATGCACTGTTAGTATATATGAAGTCATTTAGTCTTTTTTATGTTGAGTGAAAGTTCTTAATTTGTTAGTGGTTGGAAAACCTCTGGATCGTCTCAGGTTTGACTTCCCACCAGGAGGTGTTAATGTTTCTTAACCTCTAGATTCCATCCCTGGTTTTTGTAGGTCTCATTTTTTATGACCATTAAGGAGCTGCTATACATTGTTGATGCTTGTCTATCTGTTAGAGTTTTTTATTTGTTTGTGTGTTTAATCGGTAAGTTAGTTTCAGCCAAGCAGTCTTCATGGTGGCTCTTTATATTACTGTATTGAAGGATGCTGAAATAGAGTGTCTTTGGAGAAGCTCCTATTCACTATTCACATTATTTGGAATAAGAATATCTTGTTCCAATAGGAATTCTGTAATGGTGACATGGAGCAAATGGCAGTTTTCTTCTCATAAAGCCTTGATGTGTAGCCTTCTTGATAGTTTGGCTGCTGTTTTTCAATGCTTTGGTTGTACTAACTTTCATTCATTCATTCATTCAATAGCATTTATTGAGTGCTTACTATGTGCAGAGCACTGTACTAAGTGCTTGGGATGAACAAGTCGGCAACAGATAGAGACAGTCCCTGCCATTTGACGGGCTTACAGTCTAATCGGGGGAGATGGACAGACAAGAACAATGGCAATAAATAGAGTCAAGGGGAAGAACATCTCGTAAAAACAATGGCAACTAAATAGAATCAAGGCAATGTACAATTCATTAACAAAATAAATAGGGAAATGAAAATATATACAGTTGAGCGGACGAGTACAGTGCTGTGGGGATGGGAAGGGAGAGGTGGAGGAGCAGAGGGAAAAGGGGAAAAGGAGGGTTTAGCTGCGGAGAGGTAAGGGGGGGTGGCAGAGGGAGTAGAGGGAGAAGAGGAGCTCAGTCTGGGAAGGCCTCTTGGAGGAGGTGAGTTTTAAGTAGGGTTTTGAAGAGGGAAAGAGAAGCAGTTTGGCGGAGGTGAGGAGGGAGGGTGTTCCAGGACCGCGGGAGGACGTGGCCCAGGGGTCGACGGCGGGATAGGCGAGACCGAGGGACGGCGAGGAGGTGGGCGGCAGAGGAGCGGAGCGTGCGGGGTGGGTGGTAGAAAGAGAGAAGGGAGGAGAGGTAGGAAGGGGCAAGGTGATGGAGAGCCTTGAAGCCTAGAGTGAGGAGTTTTTGTTTGGAGCGGAGGTTGATAGGCAACCACTGGAGTTGTTTAAGAAGGGGAGTGACATGCCCAGATCGTTTCTGCAGGAAGATGAGCCGGGCAGCCGAGTGAAAAATAGACTGGAGCGGGACGAGAGAGGAGGAAGGGAGGTCAGAGAGAAGGCTGACACAGTAGTCTAGCCGGGATATAACGAGAGCCTGTAACAGTAAGGTAGCCGTTTGGGTGGAGAGGACTCAACTCTGGAGGTTCTGAATCAATGATCAGATTAGCATTACCTCTAGACTATAAGCTCGCTGTGGGCCTCTAGACTGTAAGATCACTATAGGCAGGGAATGTGTCTGCTAATCCTGTTGTACTCTCCAAGCGTTTACTACAGGGTTCTGCACATAGTAAGCACTTAATAAATACTATTAATTGATTGATTAGCCATTGACCACTTGCATGATGGCAGTAACTCAATCACAATTTAAGTCCCACTGAAACATATAACACACGATGTATTTCTCTTATTTGGGAGGCAGATGATGGTGCTGCTAATCATAAGCTAATGTTTGATTCATCTGCTAAGTCTAAGTATGCCACTGCTATTAATTTTCCAAAGCCATGAGGTACAGAAATGTTTTTTTCATGTTTCAGCATCACTACAGACTTACATACTGAAATCTCCTATGATGATGACCATATCAAACTATGAAGCTGATAAAATTACCTATCCAAAGCCTTAGATAATTTTCCTTTGTATTCGTCATTGTTGGGACACATGTCCTAATATGGTGGTGAGTTTTTGTTTTAGACTCCAGCATAAGTTGATCAGTCAGTCACTTACTTCTCTGGACAGATTTGGGAAGTTAGTGAGAAAGAGCTGTGTGATATTTTAAAGCAAGATTCTCGGGAATTGACATTTTCCTTGGTTTACCATTGTCTCCCTCTATTTGGAACATATTCCCTCTAATCAAAGAGTAGTGCAAAAAAGTAATGTTCCTGAATATCCTGTAAACACTAAGATCTAAAACGTGGTTTGTGTGCCAGGACTAGGCTAGAATGTATATTTGGAGGTCAAACATGACCTGCCTGAGAACATCTAAAGGTGATTGTTTTGGTCAATTCACCCAGTTCAACCCCATGTTGTTACAATCTTTACTGTCTCTGCAGCCCTTCTTAAGGGGTGACAATAACTAAATTCTTGTCATTCATTCATGCATTCAATCGTATTTATTAAGCACTTACTGTGTGCAGAACACTGTACTGTTTGGGAAAGAATAATACAACAATAAACAGTGACAATCCCTGCCCTCAGTGAGCTCACCGTTTAGAGGGAGTGAAGACAGACTTCAGTACAAATAAATACAATTTCTTTTACATAAATAAGTGGTGTGGGCTAGATGGTGGGGAGAGCAAAGGGAGAAAGAGTGATGGAGAAAGGAGATGAAAAGTGGGGCAGAGTCTGGGAAAGCCTCTTGGAGGAGGTGTACCTTCAATAAGGCTTTGAAGCTTATGAAGTCTCATATGAAGAAGGACAGTTTTTCAGGCCAGAGGCAGGAAGTGGGCCAGGGTTTAGTGACAGGACAGGCTACATCGAGGCACAGTGAAAAGGTTAGCACCAGAGGAGTGAAGTATGCGGGCTGGATGGTAGAAGGAGAGAAGGGAGGTGAGGTAGGAGGGAGCAAGGTGATGGAGAGCTTTGAAAGCCAATGGTGAGGAGTTTTTGTTTAATGTGGAAGTGGATAGGCAACCACTGGAGATTTTTGAGGAGGGAGGGAATATGTCCTGAGCATTTCTGTAGATAGATGATCCAGGCAATGGAGTGAAGTGTGGACTGATAATAATAAAAGAACAAATAGTCAAGAAATGCGCCAAAGATTAATGTTAGAAATATTTGTAATGTAGAGCCTGGAAAAAATAATGAAATGTGCTGATATAGCAATTGCCACAAAAATTGTCAATTCTATGGTATTTCTGGTGACAATGTATGGATCCAAAAACTGGACAGTGAAAAAATGGGATAGAAAGAGCATCGACTCTTTTGAAATGTGGTGATGGAGAAGACTTTTGTGAACCATGGACTGCTCAAACAAACAAACAAATGGGTTTTGGAGCAAATTAAGCCATGGTGGTCTTTGGAAGGCCAAATGACAACTTAGATTAGCATATTTTGAACACATTGTCAGTAGGACTAATTGTCTGGAAAAGACACTAATGCTAGGAAAAGTCCAGGGAAACATGGAAGAGGTGGACCAGCAGCTAGTTGGATAGAAACTATAACAATGATAACAGAAAGACTGTTAGCAAGATTACAGATTATGGCAGAAGAGAGGACATTCTGGAGAAAATATATCCATAGAGTCACCACGAATCAGAAACTATTCAATGGCATTTGATAATAATAATAGTAATAATAATAATAATGATAAAGAACATCCACATCAAACAGAAACTCCTCACCATTGGCTTTAAAGCACTCAATCACCTTTCCCCCTCCTACCTCACCTAGCTGTTCTTCTATAACAACTCGGCCCACGTATTTAGCTCCTCTAATGCCAGCCTACTCACTGTACCTCAATCTTGTCTATCTCGCCATTGAACTCAAATTCATATACTCCCTCTAGCCTCCATCTTCATATCCAACAGACATGAAGGCACATCTAGTCCAAGAGGCCTTCCCTGACTAAGCTCTCATTTCCTCTTTTCCTACTCCTTTCTGAGTCGCCCTATTAGCTCCCTCTATTCACCCTTCCCTAGCCCCACCACACTTAACGTACATATCCATAATTTATTTATTTATATTGTCTATCCCACCTTTCTAGACTTAGAGCTTGTTGTGGACAGGGAATATATGCCTACCAACTCTGTTGTATTGTACTTTCCCAAGTGCTTAGTCCAATGCTCTGCACACAGTAAGTGCTACATAAGTTCAATTGATTGATTATCACTTTGCCATTCAACAAGTGATCTAGTGAAGATAAAAGGAAAATATGTATTTATTCATCTTATTTGTCATCTTTCTTGCTGCAAACCTGGACCCAACCTGACAGGATGCTGATCCAGCCTGGTCCTTCAGGCATGAGTTCAGTCAATCATATTTATTGAGTGCTTACTATGTGCAGAAGTACTGTACTGAGTGCTTGGAATGTACAGCTCGGCAACAGATAGACACAATCCCTGCCTAACAAGGGCTCACAGTCTAAACAGGGGAGGCAGACAACAAAACAAACCAGAACAAAACAAGTAGTATGGCCAGAAGGTAAAAAGTTCATAGCATAGATATCGTAGATTATCAATAACAGACATAAATACTAAGGCATGCTGCACCTCCTTGTGTCCTGCATCCAGCCTAGCTGCAGCTGGGGTGTAAGAACAGTGCCCCTGGCCCACAGTGTACCTGTCAAGTGGCTGAAGCCCATGTTGGTACACAACTACCTCAGGGGGCAAGAGAGAAGTCCAGCACCTAAGTGAGGTTCAAACTAAGAAAGCACTCCAAAGACCTTCATGGGTCTTGACTAAGAGGAGCAAGACCCTCGCTGCCCTGGCGCCTTCTGAACAGGAACAGAGACCCTGGGGAGTCTGGTGGTAGGGGAGTCCTGGGCTTGGCCTGGCTGATGCTCATGGCTCTAGGAGGTGGAGTCTTGGGGCCTGGGGCCTTGGGACACGGTCTATGCCAACAGAAGTGTCACTACAAATTCACTATGAGAAGAAATCCGATGCAAAGAAGACTTGAAGGGAGAGAGAGGTTGCTTTGGTTCTTCCAATTGAATTGTTATTGGAACAAAAACAACATAAGGGACTTTTAAAATTACTCTTTCAAGTGTTTGCAAAAACAACATGACACTGTAGATCATTCCTTCTGAGCTCCCTCAAAATAATAATAATGATGATGATGATGGTATTTAAGTGTTTACTACATGCCAAGCATTGCTCTAAGAGCTGGGGTAGATACGAGGTAATCAGATTGTCCCACGAGGGGCTCACAGTCTTAATCCCCATTTTATAGGTGAGGTAACTGAGGCAGAGGGAAGCCAAGTGACCTGCCCAAAGTCACACAGCCGACAGGAGGCAGAGCCGGGATTAGAACCCATGACCTCTGACTCCCAATCCCGGGCTCTTTCCACTAAGCCACACTACTTCCACATGCTTCCTCATCAAAAGATGATGCTTCCTCATCAGAGCTTCTCAATCAACAGAATTTGAGTGGCTGTGCTTACTGAATTGTGTGGGGGAATATAGTAGGCATGCATGATCCCTGCCCTCAAGAAGTTTACAATCTAGCAGGGGAGATAGACCTTCAGATAAATTACTTAAAGGAGGCAGTAACAGAGTATAAAGATATGTACATAAGTGCAATGGGGGTGGGGTGGAGGTGTTGTTAGTGCAGAAGTCTTGAAATGGCGACACCTGTGAGGCAGTTGAGGATATAAGGCGAAGAGATTTGAAATCAATCAGGAAGGCCTGCTGGAGGACATGTGATTTCAGAAAGGTTTGAAGACCAGTGATCTGTCAGATATGAAGGGGCAGGAAGTCCAGACAAGGGGGGAGAGTGAGTTGGTGAGCTCCATGAACTGGGCTGGGTTGAACTGGGTAGAGCTCTTGTGTCTGTGTCTAAATGCACATGTATAAATATTTCTATGCTTCAGGATGATGCTCTTGATCAATTAATCCATCAATTAATAGCATTTACTGAGTGCCTAATGTGTGCAGAGCATTGCATTAGGCACTTAAGTGCAGTAGTGTTAGAAGACACTCTCCGTGCCCTCAAGGAGTTAACAATTTAGTAAGGGAGGGAGATTGTGAAACAAATTATAATTAAGGAGTTATAGGAAAGCAGTATGATCTAGTGGATAGAGCTCAAGCTTGAGAGTCAGAAAGACCTGAGTTTTAATCTCTGCTCCCCTACTGTGTGCTGTGTGACACTGGGTAAGTCATTTAACTTCTCTGTGCCTCAGTTACCTCATCTGTAAAGTGGGGATTAAGACCATGAGCCCCATGTGAGACAGGGACATATTTAAATAATAAGTTTAAGTTTGTAACTACCCAAATTCTTAGTATAGTGCCTGGCACATAGTAAATGGTTAACAAATATCATTAAAAATAGAGCAGTGAAGTTAGTATTCATTCATTCATTCATTCAATAGTATTTATTGAGCGCTTACTATGTGCAGAGCACTGTACTAAGCGCTTGGAATGAACAAGTCGGCAACAGATAGAGACAGTCCCTGCCGTTTGACGGGCTTACAGTATAATCGGGGGAGACGGATAGACAAGAACAATGGCAATAGAGTCAAGGGGAAGAACATCTCGTAAAAACAATGGCAACTAAATAGAATCAAGGCAATGTACAATTCATTAACAAAATAAATAGGGTAACGAAAATATATACAGTTGAGCGGACGAGTACAGTGCTGTGGGGATGGGAAGGGAGAGGTGGAGGAGCAGAGGGAAAGGGGGAAAAGAGGGTTTAGCTGCAGAGAGATAAAGGGGGGATGGTAGAGGGAGTAGAGGGAGAACAGGAGCTCAGTCTGGGAAGGCCTCTTGGAGGAGGTGAGTTTTAAGTAGGGTTTTGAAGAGGGGAAGAGAATCAGTTTGGCGGAGGTGAGGAGGGAGGGAGTTCCAGGACCGCGGGAGGACGTGACCCGGGGGTCGACGGCGGGATAGGCGAGACCGAGGGACGGTGAGGAGGTGGGTGGCAGAGGAGCGGAGCGTGCGGGGTGGGCGGTAGAAAGAGAGAAGGGAGGAGAGGTAGGAAGGGGCAAGGTGATGGAGAGCCTTGAAGCCTAGAGTGAGGAGTTTTTGTTTGGAGCGGAGGTCGATAGGCAACCACTGGAGTTGTTTAAGAAGGGGAGTGACATGCCCAGATCGTTTTTGCAGGAAGATGAGCCGGGCAGCGGAGTGAAGAATAGACCGGAGCGGGGCGAGAGAGGAGGAAGGGAGGTCAGAGAGAAGGCTGACACAGTAGTCTAGCCGGGATATAACGAGAGCCCGTAACAGTAAGGTAGCCGTTTGGGTGGAGAGGAAAGGGCGGATCTTGGCGATATTGTAGAGGTGAAAGCGGCAGGTCTTGGTATCGGATAGGATGTGTGGGGTGAACGAGAGGGACGAGTCAGTCAAGGATGACACCGAGATTGCGGGCCTGAGAGACGGGAAGGATGGTCGTGCCATCCACGGTGATAGAGAAGTCTGGGAGAGGACCGGGCAGCGCTCAGCAGCTCGAGCATAGGAGCGTAGGAGGCGGACAGAGGAGTTGATCCAGGGCTGTGGGTTAGTGGAGCGAGAGCGGCGGAGGGAAAGGGGGGCGAGAGAGTCGAGATGAGTAGAGAGGGTGGAGTTGAGAGCGGAGACCTGATAATCGAGAGTGGGAAGTGAGGACAGGGCGGGAAGGTGAGGAGAGATGCTTTTGGAAAGACGGATGGGATCGAGAGAGCGGAGGTCTCTGTGGGGCAATAGCGAAGATTTGCAGGGGGAGGGAGTGTGAGAGATGAGGCAGGTGAGAAGGTTATGGTCAGAGAGAGGGATTTCAGAGTTGGTGAGGGAGGAGATAGTGCAGCAGTAGGAGATGACGAGGTCGAGGGTGTGACCGAGTCGGTGAGTGGGCGCTGTATGGTGGAGGAGGAGGTCGGCAGAGTCGAGGAGGGATAGCAGGCGGGGGGCAGAGTCGTCATCGGGTACATCCATGTGGATGTTGAAGTCTCCGAGGATCAGAGTGGGCAGAGAGAAGGAGAGAAGAAAGGTGAGAAAGGGGTCTAGGTGGTTGAAGAAGTCGGAGGTGGGACCGGGAGGGCGGTAGATGACAGCGACAAGTATCTGGAGGGGGTGGTAGAGGCGAATGATATGGGCTTCGAAGGAGGGGAAGGAGAGGGAGGGGGGAGGAGGGATAATGCGGAAGCGGCAACGGGGCGAGAGGAGGAAGCCGACGCCTCCTCCCTTACCGGTGAGTCTGGGGGAGTGGGAGAAGGAGAGGCCTCCGCTGGAGAGAGCGGCGGCGGAGACCGTGTCTTCGGGAGAGAGCCACGTTTCCGAAAGGGCGAGGAGGAGGAGAGAGCGGGAGAGGAAAAGGTCATGGACGAAAGGTAGCTTACCTGTAATAGAGCTGGGGGTTCCAGAGGCCACACTTGAAAGTAACTGTGGGTGCAAGGGGGAGAGGGGGGAAAGGGCGGGGGGAGGGGGATGAGGGGTAGCAGTGGGACAGGAGGACTGGGATGGGGCGTAGGTGGGGAAGAGAGAAGGGGGGGAGGAGGGCTTTTGGTGGGGGGGAGAGTAGGGGGAGGGGGAAGAGGGGTAGCACTGATAAAGTGGGGTTCTAGGGCGGGGGGGGGGAGGAGACAGAGGAGAGAGCGGGAAAGAGCTGAGCGAGAGGGGGGAAGGGGAGGATGGGAAGGGGCGGGGGGGGGGAGGAGGGACATGGCGAGGCCAGAGAGGTGGGTGGCAGCACTGACAACAATAAACAGTAACAAACGAAATCGGTAATATAGAAACATCATACAGTATGATACAATACAGTAGTGCTAATATAGCAACATGATACAGTATGATACAATATAGTAGTGTTAATAAGCGGGCGATGACCAGGGTCGGGGGTAGGCTCGATTAAGGGGCGACCTGATCAAACTCAAAGTCTGACGACAATAAACAATAACAAGCGAAATCGCTAATATAGCAACATGGTACAGTAAGACACAATACAATAGTGTTAATAAGCAGGCGATGACCAGGGTCGGGGGACGAGCCGACCCTACCCGATCAGACTCAAAGTCAAGCAGCCAGCGGCCGAGACAGGCCCAGAGCTCATGACCAAATGTCCCTGTGGCGGCGGGGGGGCCCTGAGGTTGTCCGGGGTGGGTGGCGGCCGTAGGCGGCGGCTAAGGTAAGGTAACATGGTGAGAACAAGGACATCGTCGCCCGGGGCGGGGGCGGGGGAGATGAATCACCTCAGGGGGGAAGAGGGAGTGAGGCCTTCCCAAAATGGCCGCCTCAGGCGGGGGGGAGGGGGCTTCCCAAAATGGCCACCTCGGGCGTAGTCGGGGAGCGGTTGGGGAGCACAATGTCCCCGGGCCCGAGCAGGGGGACACAATGTCCCTAGGGCCGAGCAGGGGAGCACAGTGTCCCCAGCGTCGAGAAGGGGAGCGCAATGTCTCCGGGCCCGAGCAGGGGAAGGTGGAATGGGAGCTGGTGGCTGGGGCTCTGTGGGGGCGAAGATCCTTAGTGTCGGAGTTTCCGAGCGGGGCTGCGGAGGTCCAGGTTGCGAAAGGTTGAGGCGGGCGCAGGTCCGGGCGGTCCGAGGCTCAGCTCCCCGGGGGAGGCGGAGGAGGCGCAGATGAGTCGGCAAGCGGGAGGCAAAGGGGGCGCTTATCGGGAATCGGGGCCGGGCGGGCCGAGGCTGCGTCTCAGGGGAGCAGAGATCCCGAGCCCACGAGGTAGTATGCAAGTGCTACAGTTGCTCTGGGAACACAAGTGCTTAGGTGGCATGGAGGTGATAGTTGTGCGATATAAGCACTTAAATACGATTGAATAAATGAATATATGGTGGGCAGCTTGAAGATTATTTAGGGACAATCTCCTGGAGGAAATGTGATGTGTAAGGATCACATAGCTCAATTATATACCTGAGCTCTGGTCAAGGTGCCAACTACTGGAACAGATGTGGTTGAAAAGACCAATAATACCTACTGTGCATGCTCAACAATCAGTATGCTGGGCTGCCACATTTGTAACCAGTAATGCCCAGAACTATTTCCAGTTCTTCTTGAATCATAATGTTCCCAAAGCCTTTCATCTATAATAATAATAATAATAGTATTTAAGTGATCACTATGTAATAATAATAATAATAATTGTGGCATTTGTTAAGTGCTTACTGTGTGCCAAGCACTGTACTAAGCACTGGGGTGGGTACACGCAAATCAGGTTGCACACGGTCCCTTTCCCACACGGGGCTCACAGTCTCAGTCCTCATTTTACAGCTGAGGTAACTCAGGCCCAGAGAAGTGAAGTGACTTACTTGCCCAAGGTCCCACTGCAGATAAGTGGCAGAGCCAGGATTGGAACGCATGACCTTCTGACACCCAGACCCGTGCTCAACCACTATACACCATGCTCCTTCTCATCAGTGGTTTTATCATTATTGGACAACTTCTTTGAGAATGTAGAAGCAAAGTCCTGCATTCAATTGTATTGACACTATCGTTTGGTGCCAAGTCAGCTGATGGTTACCAAATCTATTTTCTCTGTGGAAAATGATACTATACCTATCCTTTGTTTCCTAAATCCATTCTATTTGTTTTGTCCTTTTTTATGGTATTAATTAAACCCTTATCAAGTGGCAGGTATTCTATTAAGCACTGGAGTAGGCATAGCTAATCAGGTTGAATACAGTCCATGTCCCCATGGGGCTTATAGCTGTAATCCCCATTTTGGCAGATGAAGTAATTGAGGCACAGAGAAGTTAAGTCCTTTCTCAAGGTCATGTGGCAGACCAATGGCATACCTGAAATTAGAACCCAGAACCTCTGATTCCCAAGCCTTTCCAATAGGCCACACTGCTTTCCATTCTGAATCTACCTGCCAATCACTATGAAATCAAAGCAAGAGGGTCACATTGAAACAATTTTATTCCAAATGAAATATATTCTCTCCACATTTTTCAAATTTTCTGCTTTCAGGTTGGCTCCAAGTTCCACCTTATAGCATTTCCTAGAGCTTATATATCTGTCAGTCTGGAAAACTCAATTTTCTTTGTAGAGAAAAGGAAATAGGTAACTGAAGATCTACACTGGTCTACTAGCTGGACAGATTATACAGATTTATAAAATTGGCTCTGCGATCAAACTCAGAAAGCATTTCCCATCCTCATTATTTCTAAGCAATAACAAAATTTAAATTCTATTTCTCCATTCTTGAGATTGAAAGGGTATTAAAATGATAAACAGTGTGAAGAAGAAGGGAAAGACTGCTTTTAAAAGAAGAAGCTCATGACTACATTTTAATTAGCCTGTAGACAATCAACATCACAGGGAAGGCCAGGGGAGCTTTTAAAAGGGAGAGCAATAAAATGGGAGTCTTCAATTTAATGTTTATTTTATTATGTCATCCTTAGAGCCTTGCACACTAGGATATGCTCCTGAAATACATATCTCATTTCTCAAGGGTCTGGGAATACAGCAATCAGAGTTTTATTCCAAAACACTTCCATACAATACATCCAATTAATTCAGAACATTCAATCGAAGAAGTTGCAGCCAACAGCATTGATCAATCACAACCATAGCTACTGGAGTCTTGAAAAAAATATTGAAGGTGCCGATTCAAGTAAGGCAAACACTCATCTCCCATCCATATCTTTTGGTGAAGGGTAGTAAGGCTTAGAGGGGAATAGAAACCTGGAGCTCTCTCTGCAGGCTACTTTACTTTGCCTAGCTTCAGACTATTCAAAATGCATCCTGCATTTGAAAGCCAGTCAAGGATACTGTTCTCTTTTTTTTTGTCATCAGTATCACTAGGGGATCTTGGTTCTAATCAACTCCCTTTATTTCTTTTATCTGTAGAGTAAATGGAAAGAACTGAATTAAAAAAAATCAATGTAGAGGGTGTATTGCTATAATGTATGCATACTTTTAGCACAGAGGTTTCTAATCCAACAAAGCCTTAAAGGACTGAATTGGGGTCCAGCTGAGCAAAAAAGCATCATTAAAAAATTGCAGGTCAGGAATCTACATAAAATAAAAAAATATGTTCTTTCTTGCACTGACTTGAACAACTTCCTCACCCTCTACTTCTATCTCTGTATTCTTTGCACATTCCTCTGGTATGCTACAAAAGCAGTTTACAAAAAAACTACTTTTTTGAAACTGGGAAGTCAGGTAACTGGAATTCTAGCTCACAAGTTGCTCTGAATAGAAATAAGGGAGGCAGCGTTGGGGTAAAGGGTCAGGGAGGAGATGAATCAGTCCATATAGTATTTAAGACAATAATGCTTTTGCTACCCTGAGGAGGGGAAGAATAAGTCCTCGCAAGCCTTTTGCGATGCCATCATGACTTACTCATGCCACCAGAGTTTATGATCAATAAACCAGTTGTAGTTATTCATTCATTCATTCATTCAATCGTATTTATTGAGCGCTGTGTGCAGAGCACTGTACTAAGCGCTTGGAAAGTACAATTCAGCAACAGATAGAGACAATCTCTACCCAACAACGGGCTCGCAGTCTAAGATGAATTTAGCCATCTCAGTGAGGCTGATTCGCTCAATAATGATAATAATTATGGTATTTGTTAAGCGCTTACTTTGTGCCAGGCACTGTACTAAGCACTGGACTACATGTGGGAAAATCAGGCATGCTGAAGAACTGCATTAGCTCTTCTTGACTATACCATTAGGCAATCTGCAGCTTCCAACAATGTCTAGCACATAGTAGCAGTTTACAGTGCATTATCCAAGTTCACCATGCAGTTAGATGTGTTATAAACAAACAAAAAAAAGACAATCTCCTATAAAATACAATTAACAAAGCTAATGAAGCTTATGGTACCGTATTTACTGAATGTCCAAGCATAGGTTATGGTCTTTATGCTCCTTTATCATTTCATTATTATTATTCTTATTATTATTTCATTGTATTTGCTAAGCACTTTCTATGCATCAACCACTGTTCTAAGCAGTGGTTGGAGAAGCAGCATGACTTAGTGGAAAGAGCACAGACTTGAGAGTCAGAGGTCATGGGTTTGAATCCCGGCTCCAGTACTTGCCAGCTGTGTGACTTCGGGCAGGTCACTTAACTTTTCTGGCCTTAGTTCCCTCATCTGTAAAATGGGATAAAGACTGTGAACCCCACGTGGGGCAACCTAATATCCTTGTATCTACCCCAGTGCTTAGAACAGTGCTTGGCACATAGTAAGCACTTAATAAACACGATCATTATTATTATTATTAAGCACTGGGATAGATGCAAGTTAATCAGGTCACACACATACATATGAGCTGTGGGGATGGGAGGGAGGATGAATGGAGGGAGCAACTCAGGACGACGCAGAAGAAGAACCCTAGTAGGAAGTGGTTTTATGGGATTTACTTCCTAGTGTTTCCCTTTTCTAAGGCCAGTGTTAGATGCTAGATGTAGGAGCAAAGAAAAAAGACAGATATTCAAGATTTATATATGCTTAACTATGGTAATAGTAACAGTGCAGAAAAGAAAAATAAAAAGTTCTAACTGGAACACCAGTGATGGTGATTGCTGTTGGAAGGGAACAGAGAAAAGTAACTGCAGTCATGAAGGCAGTTTGGTGACAGTGAGCAGTGGTGAGAAAGAAGAAGAAGGTTGAAGATGGGTAAGGAACTGGTCACCTGTACCTTGAATTTGAATTTTGGGCTCTACTAACTCTTCTTGGTCCTCTTCAAACTGAATCTGGCTGCAAGACCAGAGTAGTGGGCACCTGAAGAAGATGCTGAGCTCCTAGTTCAGGGCCTTGGAAAAGGTGAATGTGTAGCCCAGCCCCAGTTGCAGAAGTGCTGCCTTGCAGAAGTGCTGCCCCAGCCATCCCTGGATAGGCATTCAGGGACATTTTCATACACCGAAGTTAAAGGCCAGCCAGTTTGGGCTTACTTCCAAAGCATACTTACTTTTGTATGCTGCAATTAAAAGAAAAAGCAGGAATTTCTAGCAAGTCTTGCACGTAGTTCTTATCCCGGAATTTTCCTAATTGTATCTATTTATAGGCACTCTTGCCATCACATGCCACTTTAGGCACCTCCAAGGAGAGTGGCTTTTCTTGCAACTTGACTCAAAACCCACCAGAGCAAGCCCTGATTTTCTCTTAGCTCCTTTACTCTCTGATTGTTGTAAGATCACTGGGGGCAGGGAATGTGTCTGTTATATTGTTATATTGTACTCTCCCAAGTGCTTAGTATAGTGTTCTGCACAAGGTGGGTACTCAATAAATATGATTGACTGACTAACTGGTTTCTGTAACTGGTAACTCTTTGGTAAACTTCCCACAAGCTAACAACTTCATTCATTCAATCGTATTTATTGAGCACGCACTGTGTGCAGAGTACTGTACTAAGTGCTTGGAATCTACAATTTGGCAAAAGATAGAGACAATCCCTGCCCAACAATGGACTCACAGTATGAAAGGGGGAGACAGAAAGCAAAACAAAACAAGTAATCATGCATCAATACCATCAAAATAGATAAATAGAATCATAGATATATACACATCATTAATAAAATAGAGTAATAAATAATATATACAAATATACACAAGTGCTGTGGGGAGGGGAAGGGGGTAGAGCAGCGGGAAGGAGTAGGGGCAGTGGGGAGGAGAGGAGGGGCAGAGGGAAAGGGAGGGCTCAGTCTGGGAAGGCCTCCTGGAGGAGACGAGCTCTCAGTAGGGCTTTGAAGAGGGGAAGAGAGTTAATTTGGCAGGTGTGAGGAGGGACGGGCATTCCAGGTTAGTGGTAGGATGTGGGTCAGGGGTCAACAGCGGGACGAGAACGAGGCACAGTGAGGAGGTTAGCAGCAGAGGAGCGGAGTGTATGGGGTGGGCTATAGAAGGAGAGAAGGGAGATGAGGTAGGAGGGGGCAAGGTGATGGACAGCTCTTACTGTGTGCTTGGGAGAGTGCAATATAACACCATTGATAGACACGTTCCCTGCTCACAACGACCTACCCTGCCAAAAGCAAAAGAATCACTCATTAATTCATTCAGCTTATTTATTGAGCCCTTACCATATGCAAAACACTGTACTAAGTGCTTGGAAGAGTTCAATACAACAATAAACAGATACATTCCCTGCCCATAATGATCTTATAGTCCAGAGTGGGGGAGACAGATATTAATGTAAATAAACAAATTACAGGTGTGTATGTAAGTGTTGTGGGGCTGGGAGGGGGAATAAAAAAAATGGGAGCAAGTCAGGGTGATGCACCAGGGAGTGAGAGAAAAGGAAAGAGCGGCTTAGTCAGGGAGGGCCTCTTGGAGAGGATGAGTCTGCAATAAGTGTTTGAAGCGGGAAGATTAACAGATTTGAGGAAAGAGGACGCTCCAAACGCAGGATGTGGGCGAGGGGTCAGCAGTGAGAGAGGCGAGATTGAGGCACAGTGAGAATGTTAACAGTAGAGGAACGAAGTGCATGGGCTGGGTTGTAGTAGGAGAGTGGCAAGATGAGGTAGGAGGGACCAAGGTGATTGAGTGCTTTAAAGCCTAAGGTGAGGATTTTTTTGTTTGATGCGGAGGTGAATGGGTAATCACTGGAGGTTTTTGAGGCATGGGGAAACATGTCCTAAACGTTTTTATAGAAAAATGATCCAGGAAGCAGATCCAAGTATGGACTGGAGTGGAGAGAGACAGGAGGCTGGGAGGTCAGCAAGGAGGCTGATGCAGTAATCCAGGAGGGATAGGTATGAGTGTTTCTATAACTGTGAATCTCATTAATAATAGTTTCATATATTTAGCTCTGGCAGGAGTTCCCTGGAAGGCTGATATAAGATGAGATCTGAAAGAAGTAATACCACTAGTAATAGTTTGTATGAACACATGTATAATTATATTAAAACACTTATACAGGCACCCTATGGTGTTTACGGTTTTAGAAAATGTGATTGTATTGTTAATTATAACATTACTATGGTATACTCATGATATTTCTAATTTGAAAATATGGTTAAGCCATGAATGTTTGTTTGAAGGTTCAATGTTTTCAAACCCACTACTTTTTAAATAATCTCAAAAATAAATATACGAATATAAGGATAAATGTTTATAGAAGTCCTCCGTATCAATGCTATTTATTGAGCACTTACCATGTGTAGAGCACTGTATTATATGCTATAGTCAAAGTTACTTAATTTTTTAAAAACCCTCAATTTAGACTCTTGAGCTTGAGAAATCTGTGAACCTTACAAACACTGCGAGTCCCTTAGTGAAGAGAAGCTGCCCACTAATGCTGTCAGTACTCCCACTGGCTCCTAGTCCAGCTGGAGAAGAACTCAGCCATTAGCAGAGTGTGAACGCTGCAAGAGAAACAAGCTGTGCTCACTCCCTTCAGTGTTATTTGGGATCACTATTGACTCACCTCTGGTCCAGTCCAGGAAGGACCCAAATGCCAACAGTGTGAGACTTTCTAAATGTTGGGAAAGCTGTAGCTATGGCCATGACTTTTGAGACTTCCACTGATCATCCAGAACCACATGTACCTTTGGTTTATCATTTATCATAATTTTTTACTTGTATATATTTATGTTTTCACCTTATCTTATGTATCTGCTGTAACAAAACTCCTCCCTACCTTAAAAAGATAGAGAGGGCCAGAGATTGCGCCAGAGATTGTTTCTATATCTCATCTGTGAACATCATTCCCCAGGGTGTAGTAAAGTGTTCTGCATACAGTAGGTGCTTAATCAATTCTATATTACTAGTACTATTACTAATAATAATGATAATGTTGGTATTTGTTAAGCGCTCACTATGTGCAGAGCACTGTTCTAAGCGCTGGGGTAGGTACAGGGTAAGCAGGTTGTCTCACATGGGGCTCACAGTCTTCATCCCCATTTTACAGATGAGGTAACTGAGGCACAGAGAAGTTAAGTGACTTGCCCACAGTCACACAGCTGACGAGTGGAGCATCGGGATTCGAACCCATGACCTCTGACTCCCAAGCCCGTGCTCTTTCCACTGAGCCACGCTGCTTCTCTGCACTTACTTATTGATCCCAATCCCTCACTCCCACCATGTAACACCAAAATTGAGGGAATTCAGGGCTCTAATAAAACAAAAAGTGTTCAAGTCCTTGCTTTTCTAAGGCCAAGTTGCCTGTCTGAACCTCGTGCATTTGTGAAAATGGAAGGACACACACCACGTAGCTATTTACTTTTCTCTAAAAAAAAATGCAATGATTTATAGATAAAGTTGGAAAAATTTGAGAATACAGCACACTAGCATGTTATTAGTAGTTCTTTCCCTGTTTGACAAAAAGGTTGCAATTCACTGTCTTGTTTTCCTTCGAAGTTTCTGTCTTTATTTGGCAGTGGAAAAAAATCAGCAAAATCCATTCATACCTAATGGATTTACTTTAGAACAGAATGTACTTTTCACTGATCTACTAGGAAAAAAAATCCTACATAAACAATGTTGATATTCCCTTTTTACTGACTATCAGCACAAGATGGCTTACAACTGTTGTTTAATGAAAACACAAATGTTCATTGCTATAAAAAATAGCAAGTAGCAGAATGTTGTTGTTTTTTAAAAAGAATTCATATTTACGAAAGACTGGTAGTTGTTCAAGTATGCTGCCTTAACTCTAACTTGATGAACTTTGTGTTCATTAGCAATCAAAACATGCTGCTTGAATTCAAAGTTCTTGGAAGCCAGGGTTAGGATGCAGCTTCATTTGGATAATGTTTATTAGCTATAGAATTCCATAAGAAACTGGTAATTATAAAATAAAGTTTTAGAATTATGCATAATGAATGCAATTCCACTGCTAATTCTCAAATGGGTAAGATTTATCTAAATCTTTATCTAAAGGCCCTGAGATCATCCAAACATTAATGTAAACAGCATTAATGTAAACACCTTTATCATGATACTATGTCCCAATTCAATATTCAGAAATATATGATAAAATGTTAAAGGATGGTATAACTAAAAATAATTTAGACAAGCTTCTAATAGATAATATTTTAACAAACACACATTGGGATGGGAATAAATTGCTTTGATTTCCTTTTACCTTTTTAAAATTAATGTCAGGCATTACCTCTTTCGCTGCAATTGGACTGATTTTTAAGGCTGTGTGCATGTTTTGCTGATCAGCACAGGAATTCAAAAGATATGCATTACCCTCGAGTTCAGTAGAATTTAGATAGATTTATGGGACATACTTGTGTGCTCAAGCATATCAGGTGTGTCATATAAACCAATGCATTCCTTAAAGTCAAAATCATTTTGCAATCTCTGTTACATCCTATCTCCTTATCAAGGAGAAACATCACACAACCACTACTAAAGCCTTAAATTCCTATCATTTAATCTAAATCTCTTGGAAATCCCTTGCTTTTAATATCAGAGGCATATTACTTGTGTGTTTGTATGTGAGGCTGTATGTGTGTGCATTTGTGTGTGTTAAAAAAGGGTATAATGTGGAAGTTCAGCTTAAACAATGCCAGATGTTCTATACTTAGTTTTTACAAAGTAGAACATCAAGAAATTCAAAGTTTAAGGGTACCTTGGTTGAACATAATTCGTGGGCTTCAAATATTTCCTTGTAAAAATTGTGTACCCTCGCCAGAACTGCCACATTACAAAGTGCAGGATGATTACAAAGTGCAGGATGATAGCTGGAAAGAGTAACAGCAGTGGCTTTTGTTAAGGATGGGGGTGTGTGGGGACTGGGGTGAAATTAAACTAACTTTCAAGAGCAGCAGGGGCAACATATGTTCTTACCTTCATTTATTTTCTCTCTTGCCAGATGAGGAAGGACACATACCTACAAGGATGAAGAATGACTCTCACTTGCCTTTATTCTTGTTTGGCTTGTTACCATCACTTCATTGCACCGCTGGCCCGAGCAGAAAATGTAGTGTTTAGAAACCTGAAGTCTAGAGGATAGAGAGTTTACTGGGACTGTAATTTGCTATATCTGTGCTTTTTAAAGTGTTTTGTCAGACAAGTGAAGAATCATTATCCCCTTATCTTATGAAGCTTGTCAGTCTTTACCTTAAAAAATCAACTTTTGAGGAAATAAGATAAACAGGCCATCGAGTTATGCCTGAAGTTCAAACATATTGTTAATAACATTAAAATTACATTTGCACTTAGTTTAGATGTGAAGATTGGATGTTTTATCCAGGTTGTTGAAAAATATCATTTTACCCTAAATCTCTAAATTTCTGAGTTGAATGACTTTCCTTAAAGCATATTTTCTTTGAATGAATATGCTTATCATTTAAAATAGTACACTAATGGAAAATACAAGAAGTCAAGATTTCACTTTTTTGATCATACACCAGAAAAAAATGAATAAATAATTGTATAAGTGGATATTGAATTCTCAATTTTTGTACCTAATTTATCAAAACCAATTGAAGAGTTAAATTCCTTCATTCATTCAGTAGTATTTATTGAGCGCTTACTATGTGCAGAGCACTGTACTAAGCAGTACTTGGAATGTACAGTTCAGCAACAATTAAAGACAATCTGTACCCAACAACGGGCTCACAGTCTAAATGGGGGAATAATAATGTTGGTATTTAAGCACTTACTATGTGCCAAGCACTGTTCTAAGCACTGGGGTAGATACAAGGTAATCAGGTTGTCCCATGTAGGGCTCACGGTCTTCATCCCCATTTTACAGATTAGGTAACTAAGGCACATAGAAGTTAAGTGACTTGCCCAAGGTCACACAGCTGACAAGCAGAGGAGCTGGGATTAGAACCCATGATCTCTGACTCCCAAGCCTGGGCTCTTTCCACTGAGCCACTCTGCGTCATTGTAATGGATCATATTATCTCATATTTTTAGTGTGTGATTCTGATGTGCTGACAATCAAGTGGAAGAACCCACTTCCTCAAACATAAAACAAGTGCATCTATTTCTAAGAATTCTAGAATCCCTGTAAAGAAGATTCAAATTAATCTTGTTTTTGCTAGAATGAATATAATGAATATAAAACTCTCAGCTTACCTAGATTTCTAGACTCAATTATTTCTAGATTTCTAGACTCATGAATTATTTTTAACTCAGTGAGCTTTAAAGATGAAGTTGTAGATGATTAAATTGGCACCATTTTGAAATTTTTAGTTTGAGGCTAATGATTTTCAGGAAAACTATTTGATGAATGGAAATTGAACTGTAATAGACCATCATCTAGATGTGCGTAGCCAGAAGTGAAAGCAAAAGTTAAAAAAAATACATATTAATTAGACACCACTACGCAATCATAATCCATTCTTTGCTGCAGTTCAATCAACAAATTGTTTTAAGAAATAATGTCACACTTAGGCATTTTAAATGTTTTGAAACATCTTCAATTAATGGAGTGCAGCAGCATATCTTCAAAAACAATCAGGCTTCATATCTTATCATAAGGAACAAAGAAATCTGTGAAAGTTCTGAAAAACAAATTTCAGGGCTAAAAAATATTGATACAAATTATAGATGAAAACATTTCAAGTTTTTGTTGTAGGTATTTATGTATCAGGACAACAGAAAAAAATGAATTCAGATCAACTCCACAAAACTTAAATATTTATTGTTCTTAACATTTGCATTTCAATTTCCCAAATTCTCTACCTTCCATAGAACCAACAAACTCTTCATCTGGAATGTCTTCAAAAATCATCTGACTTTGCACCCACTTTCACAGAATGTCAACAAATTGTTTATATATACAAAATACATATATAATAATTTGATATTGATTTAAAAAAGGTACTTTAATGTGAATAGTTTATCTTCTCACTATAATAATTAATTTTGATGTATTTATTTAAAGCTAAATAAGCAATTGCTTACTCATTGGGAATAGTCTTAACTCTTTCACATCACTAAGATAAGAATCCATGTAGTTTTCACTGGGGTCTAATTTGCTTCAAGAAAATAATGTAGGCATACTGAGAACTGGATGGGCAATACGAATACAGAAATGATGCAGTTCTAGTCTATGTTAACAATAAATATAAATGAGTCTTTAGGGTCCTTAAAAGTGGGTCTCTCTGCTTGCTTACTGGGTTTGAATAACTCAGAAATCATAGTTCCAGGGTTAACTTTATTTTTAGATGCCATCCTACCTGCTTTTCAAATCCATATCTTTGATATTTTTAGGGAGAGTATGCCCGCTGATTTCAATTTTGTTAATGAAGTATGGGGCCAGATCATTAGGGGAAAGAGTTGGTGGGGGCCAGGAGACAGGAGGTTTGAGATGGGAGTTAAATGTCTGAAACAGCTGGCAGGCAAAATGGATATGGGAGTGAATTAAGAAGAAGAAGTTCCCAGACTGAGCTTCTCCTTTCCCTCTGCTCCCTCTCTGCTCCTCCTTCCCCCTCTGCTCCCTCCCCCTTCCACCCTTCACCTCCCCTCAGCTGAGCCCCCTTTCCCCTTTCCCTCTGCTCTTCCCCCTCTCCCTTCTCCTCCCCTCAGCACTGTGCTCATTTGTATATATTTTTATTACCCTATTTATTTTGTTAATGAGGTGTACATTCCCTTGATTCTATTTATCATGATCATGTTGTCTTGTTTTTGTCCGTCTCCCCCAATTAGAC
The DNA here is from genome assembly GCF_004115215.2 of Ornithorhynchus anatinus. Taxonomy (NCBI): domain Eukaryota; kingdom Metazoa; phylum Chordata; class Mammalia; order Monotremata; family Ornithorhynchidae; genus Ornithorhynchus; species Ornithorhynchus anatinus. The sequence continues at coordinate 118,483,991 of NC_041729.1, forward strand.
TGTAAGCCTGTCATTGGGCAGGAATTGTCTCTATCTGTTGCTGAATTGTACATTCCAAGTGTTTAGTACAGTGCTCTGCACATAGTAAGCACTCAATAAATACTATTGAATGAATGAATGAAAGTATTGTCAGGCAGAGGAGAGAGCTGAATTTTAGCAGGAAGAATTAATTTAAAGTGGATATGGTCATATCGATGTTCCACCAGTGGCACTCTGCAACTCAAGCACAAGAGTGCAGGAAGCATATTTTGGTACCAAGGTTGTAGGTGAGTAGTGCAAGATCAACTCATTAGCCCATGCTTTAAAGCTGAAGTCGTTCTGTACTGAATCTGAATCTACTGCAGTGTGCTGCTTTTTTGGTAAAGGTATCAATGCATTTGTTTTGCAGCTATGTAAATCTTAGAAAAATAAACTAGTTCCTAAATAATGAAAAACTCCCTTTAGTTTGCTTACCCTTACCCTATTAAAAATACATGTTGATAATTATTCCATAATCTCCACAGTTCTATTAATCTCATTAGACATATGGGCTGCTCTGAAGACAAAAAGATGTATTTTATTTAATGAAAAATTTTAACTTACCAGACATCAACAGTTCCCAAGAGAAGTGGTTATTGTGCCTCTGCTAATTAATAATGTGACTAAATGTGACTCTTTGACTTTTAGAATATATTTTATCCTTTAAAAGCATGAAGCCCCATTTTGCTTCCTAATTGTTTTACAGATGACCAAACTTTTTATGCTTAGAGGCTATGCATATTTTTTACAAGATACTACTTTGTGGGTGTCATATGAGGTTTGGTAACACATCAAATTTAATAAAGTCAATTATTGCAAAAAATGCCTGGGTGACAAGGGTTGAAAACAAAGTTTTGCTCATAGGTCGCCGAAACTCCAGAGGAATTCCAGTTGTTTGCTGTTTATAAATTGCATAAATTATTTCCAAGATGGCATTAGAGATTAAAGATTTGAAGAGTAATTAAAGATGCAGAGAAAGCCATTGACATGGTCAATATTTGTGACTGGCTAGAGGAAAGACTACAGAAACTAAGGCAAATAGTTGTCTACCTGTGATTATTTTGTATCTGCCCCATTGCTTAGTACAATGCTTGACATATAGTAAGCACTTAAATAGTACAATTGTTATTAAATACCACAATTTTCTCATTATTAGTGGTCTTTTCCTAAACAATATAAAGTAGGATTGTCTTATTTATAGATATCCCTAATAACACAGAGATTGTATCCATGGATAAAGCATTGGCCTGAGAGTCGAAAGGCCCTGGATACTAGTACCAGCTCAGCCACTTGTCTGCTGTGTACCTTAGACCAAGTCATTTAATTTCTGTGTCTCAATTCCCTCATTTGTGAAAAATGGGCAATTAAGACTGTGAGTCCCATGTTGGACATGGACTGTGTCCAAACTGATTATCTTGTAGCTACCTCAGCATTTAGAACAGTGCTTGGCACATAGTAAGCACATAACAAATGCCATTTAAAAAAAACAAAACAAAAGCACAGGACTAGAAGTCAAAAGACTAATCCCAGCTCTGTTACTTGCTGCTGTGGGATTTTAGGCAAATCATTTGATTTCTCTGGGCTTCAGTTTTCTCATCTGGAAAATGGGGAATAAAAATAATAATAATAATGATGGTATTTATTAAGCACTTACTATGTGCAAAGGACTGTTCTAAGTGCTGGGGGGATACAAGGTGATCAGGCTGTCCCACGTAGGGCTTACAGTCTTAATCCCCATTTTATAGATGAGGTAACTGAGGCACAGAGAAGTCAAGTGACTTGCCCAAAGTCACACAGCTGACAAGCAGCAGAGCTGGGATTAGAACCCATGACCTCTGACTCCCAAGCCCGTGCTCTTTCTACTGAGCCATACTGCTTCTCAAATAAATAAATAAAAATAAATAATTATCGAATAAATTCTCTAATTCTCTAATAATACTCAAATAATAAAAGGAATAAATCCTACTCCCTTCCACTTAGACTATGAGAACCACGTGGGACACAGACCATGTCCAACCTGATTATTTCATATCTATCCCAGTGCTTAGTGCAGTGTCTGGCACAGAGTCAGTACCCAAGTACCATTACTGTTTGTACTCTATTTCCATGTCAATACAATACTGCACTTTTTTAGCCCTTTTCATTTGGGGTAGGCATTTCCCAGTCATCAGTAGTTAATTGGGAAACAATCTATGGCCAGCAGGACATGTGCTTTGAGTTGTTTTTGTAATAGTGTCTTGCAATGAGCAATCCAGACTTTCTCACTCAGTCTCTTTAAATGCAGGAACACACATGTGAAGGCTGGTAGAATAATAATGTTGGTATTTTTTAAGAGCTTACTATGTGCAAAGCACTGTTCTAAGTGCTGGGGTAGATACAGGGTGATCAGGTTGTCCCACGTGGGGCTCACAGTTTTATTCCCCATTTTACAGATGAGGTAACTGAAGCACAGAGAAGTTAAGTGACTTGCCCACAGTCACACAGCTGACAAACGGCATATCTGGGATTTGAACCCATGACCTCTGACTCCCAAGCCCGGGCTCTTTCCACTGAGCCACACTGTAGAAGAATGGATACAGTCTTGGTGACAGAATAGCTCAGAGATCTCAGATGTAGGCATCACTATGTTTTCACCCATCGTAAATGATCTCTGAGTTATTATTATATTCAGGGTGGCTTAGTAAGAGCTGAGGAAGTCCACTTTCCTGAAAAACAGGAAAAACCAAAAGGAAGACATGCAAAGAACAGCAATACTAACAGTATCCAATAAATTGACAGTTGTACATACAGTTGTCTTCCATGTTAGATAGACCAGAGTCAGAAAATGTCAGGAACGTCAGAGCAGGACATATGCAGAAAGAAGTAGTTGTTCCAAGGGCTATTTATTATGGAACCTAAAGTGAACTACTTAAGAAAGCAAATGTAGTGTCTGTAATAAATGAAGGTTCAAACTGCATTACTGTATTGTTACCACATTACAATTTTTGTTTAAACCTTCAATATGATCTAAAATTTTGGTGTTATGATGTCATCAAACTCTGTCAGTTCCTGAAAGGACATACCTAGTATCTTGATTCAGTCCCCTTTTTCCTTTCCTTCCTTCCTGTTCCTTCTGCCTAAACGAAAGGACGGAATCTTGCTGTGCTAATGGTTTGGTCCTGTCTTGGGTCTGTCTGTTTCTGAACCAGTCTCCTGATCTTAGCAGATCCATTGTTCGAGGAGAGTAACCCTTCTCTTTATTGCAGCACACTGGGGTGCACAGGAGTGGTTTCTCAGTAGTTATTGGTTCTTTTAAATAATTATAGATTGTGTCTGTACTGCTTAAGCTGCTTTTCTGGTTTACCTGTGTTTTATTTTTAGATTCAAAGTGTGGGCTTAGGGATCATGCTATTGTCCATTCTTCTCACACATCCTGACCTGGCCCAGATACAGATGGAAGGCCACAGAGGATTTGTGCTGATAGGACTCCCTGAGGGATGGGATTATGTCAATGTGCAAAAATTAAAAACCATTTGCAGACAACATGCTGCTCAGCACCTGGACCCATGGACATGTGCTGGAATCTCCTGGAAGAGAATGGACTTAAAGGCACTTGGAATGAGCTGCTATGCAGTGTTTCTACACCACACTCTTCCAAAAGTAGTGATTATGTGTGTGTGTGTGTGTGTGTGTGTGTGATGTACATAGTTCATTTACTTAGTCAAATTTCCAATACTAACCTGCAAAATGTGCCCAACTTTGCACATCTAATTGTGTGTATGAGGCTGTTCTCCACTGGCCTAGTGAGAAGCATTATCATCTAGTGGAGAGAGCACAGTTCTGGGAGTCAGAAGGACCTGGGTTCTAATCCTACCCAATTGCTTGCTGTGTGATCTTGGGCAAGTAACAATTTCTCTGTGCCTCAGTTTCTTAAAATGTAAAATGTGAATTCAATAGCTTTTCTCCCTCCTACCTAGACAATGAGCCCCTTGAGGGGCAGTGACTTTGTCCAAACTAATTTACTTGTACATGACCCAATGCTTAGGACAGTGTTTGACACATAGTAAACACTTAACAAATAGCATTAAAAAAAAAAAACTTGGTTGTTGATTTATGCTACCAGGTTTCCCTTTTTTCCAAATCCTGGTAGATTCAAAATTCAGGGAACCAAAAAATCGATCTTGAAAGCAGTCAGATTGTTCAATAAAACAATAACTAATTAAAAATGTGTTCTTACAATCATTTAGATCAATACAGTGGTTTACATCCACTTCAAAAAGCCCAATTCTTGTAAGTGTCCTGTTTCTCTTATGCAAGGAACTATGAACAAACTAGATGGTTTATTAAAAATCTAGCTACTCTACAGTGTTCAGTGGAATTCTTGTAGACATTCTGTATTACAAATGACAACATGATTTTCATTACATTTCATAATAGAATATATATAAATGAATATTTTATGTATTTTATATTTTAACTATAAATTTGAATCAATAAATGTTAAATAAAATATGTGAACATGCGATGAGTGAGACCTTATGTCTGGATTTCACAGTCGATTTCATTTTTGGTTCCTTTTCCTGTCAGCCACAACCTGGTAAATACTTTTTATCTTTAAATGAAACATTTCCTTTTTTCTCAAAAGGTATTTCAGAGAGAAAAGTCCACAAGTCTACCATTCTGCTTTTTCTATTATGAGGATTTGAATTGTAGATAATATGAATAGAATTGTTAGGTTATGTTTCTTAGGTTGTGCTAAGATTTCAGAGCTTTATGAGCTGTTAGTGCTCTTTTCACTCTTTCTGGGAAAAAAATTGGTTTTGAGGCAATACAGTCGTTATTTTATGTTAGGGTGGCTGACGCTGTGGTGTGGGGAGGGTCATGCAGCTAGTATTGGGGTGCTCAAACTGTATGTATGGAGAAATACTAGAAGGAGCAGGAGGATGGGGAATGGAGGCAGTTAGTGGCAGTAGCACAAAAAGTAGAATTATGGGACTAAGCAGGTACAAATAGCAGCACAATATGAGTGAATCCCAAAAGGATGATGGGATTAATGAAGTTATGAGCTACAAGAAGAAGAGATAATCCCATCATCATCAGGAAATTTATTGATGCTAGCAATATTGTAGAGTCAAGTTAACCTTTCCCCCTTCTCCAGGCAATCACATAGGAGTACTCCCCAAAGACAGGTCACACAAGGATGTTTACAAGGATCAAGCAGCCTCCTGACCAGGGAACATGCTGAAATTTGCAAAGACATCCCAGGAATGCCAAAGACTACCCAGAGTGATGTCAGAGGTGAGGAAGCTCACCTCCTGGATGGAACTGGGGAAAGGCCAGGGGTGTTGGAGGGTGTCAAAGAAGGTTTGAGGGCAAGAACTAGCATTGACTAGTGGAAAGAGCACAAGCCTGGGATTCATAGGACCTGGGTTCTAATCTGGCCTCTGCTACATGTCTGCTGTGTGCCCTTGGAAAAGTCATTTCTCTATGCCTCAGTTGCTCCACCTGTAAAATGGTGATTAAATCCTGCTCCCTCCTACTTAGAATGGGAGTCTCATATGAGGCAGGGACTGTGTGAAACCTGATTGACTTGTATCTACCCCAATACTAAAACAGTGCTTAGCGTATAGTAAGCACTTAACAAGTACCATAAAAAATAAAATAATCTTTGCTTTGTAGGCTGGAGTCCACTTTTCTGTACATGAGAATAAGAACCCAAGCCCTATGACTCCCAAGCCTAGGCTCCTACCTCTAGGCAATGCTGCTTTGAAATCACTAAGACACCCTATCTTCCACTTGGGTTTGTCCAGAGAGGAGCCATTATCCTGAACCAAGGTCCCAGGCCTCTGGAAGGGGAAGGGTAACTCAAACCATAAGTGGGAAGCAGCTTGGCTTAGTGGCAAGATCACAGGCTTGGTGTCAGAGATCATGAGTTCTAATCCCAACTCTGCCACTTGTCTGCTACGTGACCTTGGGCAAGCCACTTAACTTCTGTAAAATGAGGATTAAACCTGTAAACTCCACATGGAACAATCTGATTAGCTTGTATTTACCTTAATGCTTAAAACAGTGCTTGGCACATAATAAGTGCTTAACAAATACCATAAAAATAATTATTATCTCTTGGATATTGGACTGGAATCTTCTCACCAGAGAGGGTGAAGGCACACCTGTTTTGTTCTGCTACCAAGAATTAAATATAAATGCACTGAAGTTTGCCTGAGGCTTAGTGGTTTAGATGAACAATCATTTATTTGAAAACCACTAATTCAGAAAGAGCATGTAAGGTTTTGGTTAGTGAATGAAACAAATATAAATTGAAACTTATTTTCACTCACTCTAGTACAGGAAGATACATTAAATTCAATTTTACAACTAAGGAAAGGCAGAAAATAATCTTCTCATATTCAGTATTTCACCAAATTTCATTAGTTCAAGTTTCACAACATTGCTAAAATCTGCCTTTTCCTATCCATCCAAACAGCTTCCGTGATGATTCAAGCATTTATTATATCTGCTTTGACTACTGCATCTGCCTCCTCACTGATCTTGCCTCCTTTCTCTCTCTATTCTAGTCCATTCTTCACTCTACTGCCTATATCATTTTTCTAAAAAAAGTTCAACCTACTTCTCCCCTTTCCTTAAAAACCTCCAGTGGTTTGCCACCCACCTTCAGTCCATCAGAAATTCCTTATCACTTAAGCATTTTAAAGTGCTCAATTAACTAGCCCACACCTACCTACCTTACTGATCTACTACAGCCCGGCCTACACACTTTGCTCGTCTAGCTAGCTTGCTCACTCACTATTTCATTGATCTCACCACCGACCACTTTCCCACATTATCCCTTGTGGCCTGGAATCCTTCCCCCTCCATATGCACCAGACCATTATTCTTCCCACTTTCAAGTCTTACTAAGTTCACATCTCCTCCAAAAAGCTTTCCCCAATTATGCTCTTCTGTCCCTAACTCCCTCTCCCTTCTGTGTCATCTATGCATTTGAATCTGAATCGTTTGGACATTTGGTATTTGTAGGAGGGAAGTAGGGAGGTGAAGCAGAAGAGGGCAAGGTGATAGAGTGCTTTAAAGGCCGATGGTAAGGAGTTTCCGTTTGATATGGAGGTGAATGGGCAACAAGTAGAGGTTCTTGAGTAGTAGGGAAATACCTGAAGATGCTTGAAGATGCAAGCTGGTATCAGTATACACAATGAGTTAATATTGGTATTTGTTAAGCGCTTACTTTGTGCAGAGCACTCTTCTAAATACTGGGAAATGCTTCCCCTCAACAAGTTATGGACATCTTCGAAAGACTGTACTTTCCAGATGACTGTGCTCTAGAGATTTACCCACAAGAAGACAGGCAAATTATTATGACTTTACTTTGCTCATTCAATTCAGTCCTTTGGACCAAGAATTTAAATCTGGATTTCATCTGGTCATTAAAAGAAGAAAATATGGTAGTTTGCAGCTACACATTCTAACTGCCTGTCATGGTGGTAAACAGAATGCTATAATTAATTTAGAGGGTAATCAAATGAGGTAATTGCCTTAAAACTGTGCTTTTTCCCCAAATTTATGGTAACAAATTTTATTTATAGAGAGGAGACTGAGATATCTATGACTTGAGGATCAATAATCTCATTGGCTATTATTTATTGATTTACTTGTGAGTTTCTGATCCAGTTATATATAATCTTGAGAAAAAATTCAATTTAAATGCATCACAAGCCATATGTAAGTCCCAGTTTATGCAGTGTAATTATTATTAATCATTTATTATGTGTGCCTATTATGAAGGAAAAGATAAAACACTTCCTGACTACAAGAACAGGAAATGCCTATTGGAATTACCATTAAAAAATACATCTATTTCCCTAAAGTTATAAATGAAGGGATTAGATGGCACCTTGATGAAAATCAGCAGACTCCTTTGCCCTTCTTCCTCAGATTCAAGTACATGTTAATAACAATCCATAAGGATTTTATGTTCTCAAATGTCTTCTCACCACATATTCTGATCTTTGAGTATTTTGTTTAGTTGAAAGATACTTCCAGTATTTGAAGCCCAGGTCTCCCCAACATAATGAAAAGCAAAGCAAATAAATCTGAAGAGAAAAGAGATGCCAGCTATTTTCCCTTAACACCAAGGCCTAAGATAAAAAGGACACACCTGTTCACTGAGGGTATATTGCATACAGAACACTGTACTAAGCATTTGGGAGAATACAGTTTTAGAGAGTTGGTGGACAGGGTCCCCTGCCACCACAGTTTACAGTAAGGGACTGTGTCCAACCTGATTTGCTTGTATCCACCTCAGCTCTTAGTACAGTGCCTGGCACATAGTAAGCACTTAACAAATACCACAGTTATGATTATTATTATTTTATTGTTAATATTAAACCGATTTTTATTTGGAAGAATCCAAACAAAGATTTCCTGGAAGCTTTATATTTGTTATAGGAGTTAGAGATAAGAAAGCTGAAGCCCTAGCATGTACCATTTCACCTAAATGCACCGGTGATTTTGAAAATATGTTAGATTCTGTACCTGGCAACCATCATTTCTCTAAATAATGCAAGAGAGTAATTTAGTCAAGTAACTACTTGCATGTAGAAAGGAATTACATCTTAAAATGTAACCATGCTACATTAGAAACTTGGATAATGACACTCAAATCAATTTAAAATACATCCACGTTGAGTTATGAGGTGCCAAGTATGAAATGATCCAAGTTTATGCAGAACACCAGTAAACCTATGACTTCTATCCATCCCAGAATATTCTACATTCAACTGTACAAACTACCAGAGTACAGTAAGGAGGAATTACATTTCATTTGTCATTCATTCAATAGTATTTATTGAGCGCTTACAATGTACAGAGCACGGTACTATGCGCTTGGAATGTACAATTCGACCAAAGATAGAGACAATCCCTGGCTAGTAACGGGCTCACAGTCTAAACGATGGAGACAGCAAAGCAAAAGAGAACAAAACAAAACATCATCAAGATAAATAGAATCAGAGAGATATACACGCATTAACAAAATAAATAGGGTAATAAATAATATATACAAATGTGCACAGTGCGGAGGGGAAGGAGGAAGAGCAGAGGGCGGAAGGGGGGGAATGGAGACGGGAGAAGGAGCAGAGGGAAACGGGGGGCTCAGTCTGGGAAGGCCTCCTGGAGGAGGTAAGTTCTCAGTAGCCCTTTGAAGAGGGGAAGAGAGGTATCACACAAATGTTACCCTTCCCCTCCTCACGTTTGTCAGAGAGGTGAATCCCACCTGGTCTCTAACCCAGAGCCCCAGGCAATTTCTAACACAGAGCCCCGCCCAAAGGCAAATGGTTCTTCCTCATTGTTCCTTTCCTTCCAGGGCTCCAAACTGCCATCTGGGTTGAACTCTGCTGAGTTTAGGGGAGAAAGATTCAAGCTGCCTTGTTCCCCAGCTCTCCATGGTGACCCCACCCTCCAGGCCCCACATGGCTCTAAGATCGGGCCACGAGGAGATCAATTGAACCACCATAAGCGGGACTAAGAGCGATGAAAAGAGACCATTGGAGAACAAGAAATGTCTTTCTCGTGTTCAACCCCCAATGAAAGTCCTCGTGGTCAGAACGGGGACTAATGAAGGTTTGCTCTTGTGGGAGCTTCTTCGGGAGGGCTAAGGGGAGCTACTTGTGTCAGTCAGGGATGGGTTTATGCAAAGGAAAGGATATGTTAAAGCTCCGCCTGTGTAAGCGGTTTGTGCTCACTATGTAGATCACTCGTTCCATCCACCACTTTGTCCACTGTTCGTTCTGTGCTTAGACCGGAGATGTATGTTGAGCCCTCCCGGGAGGGAGTGGAATTAAAGGTGCCTGACCTGAGCAAGCAGTGGTGTTTGTCAACTCACTGGGAGTGGCAGGAGCAAATATCGATATATCAGCAGATGTGAGCTAACAACAATTTAAATGTACAAAACTGTCCAGGTGATGATTGATCTTGCAATTACCTAATCTCCACTGATCGTACTCACTGATTAGGTTAAATTTGACTACATTTTCAACCACTGGAGAAAAGAAATGAAGGGGGAAATGTGTTTGCAATAAAGACTTGACCTTTCGCCTGCTGAACCATCCTGTTTCATTGAAACAGTCGCTTCTTGGGTGATTCTATTTTGCACCTCAGACACTGAGCCTCCACACAAGTTGTCTCAGCAACCGTAGACTGTCTTGCAGAAGACCAATCTTTGACAGAAAAGCTCAATTTACTGAAAAGTTGCTGTATTATCCATTAGCACCCCTCCAATACTTATTACATTAAGAGCTCAAAATTCAGGATAGTTGATTTGTAACTCTTTTTGGGCAAATGTTGCCCTGTTCCAAATGCTCTAGATTTCTGTCCTACTATCCATTCAGGCCTAAAAATTCACCACAGGTTTATTGATGGCTTAACCCAGTGCTATGTACTGTGGGAGCTCAATGAAAATGCATTAATTTTCTGATTGTGATACTGATACTGATTGTGATGACAGATGATGGTGATGATCTCAAGGTAGGTAATGTGAAAATGTAAGCTGGACCCATTCATAGCTTGTGAGAATTTGCTGAGATTAATTTTTTGACAAAGAACCATTGTTGGAATGCAGATATTCTCCTGCATCATGCAATCATCTTAGACCTCTAACTTTAATGTCTTTGAAACAAGCAAACTCTGATGTCATTAATTTAGCTTGTTTTAGTGACAAAATATGGCCTAGATAAGGCTTTGCTTTCTGAGGCTGATGCAGAGATTTCTTATTCATGTGTTCATTATGAGTGAACTTGACCATTGCAATAGTTCCTATAATAGCTTCCCTACCCATAGCACAATTTTTGATGGTAACACACTCATACTTCAGTTGCTTAATTAGATCCCAGAGTATCAATGAGTCATTTTAACATTCTACTTAGAAAGCTCCTCATGCCTAAGTCTAACACTATCTTATTTGTCCAAATTTTATGCTGTGAATCTCAGCCAAGGTTCTTAAAGGCCTGTGGCTCTGTTCATTTGTAGATCAAAAGTATGGGCCTTTTTATGGCAATATTCATTTTCATTTCATATACTATGACTTGGTTTCATAATACATAATGCTGTGCTCATGGGCTAGATGGTAAGAAGAGCTCCTTAACATGAATAACTATTCATTCCATTTTTAAACTGTTCCTAATATTCTTTATAAATGCTTGTATATATAATTATATTCATATGTAATTCTATACATAATATACCACATTATAGCTGCCTTTTCAAAGGTGATGTTAATAACGTAGCTTTTCCTGATTTCTAAATTGGGGGAAATCAGCCAGGCCCAGTTAAACACCATTGTTTAAAGGGGGTGGGACCCTAATTGTGTTAATTGGGACATCTGGTCTGAGGAGCCAGATGAAACTGACCCCATTTTAAGGGTAGCCCCAGTTGTGGTTACCAAAACCCCAGGGAGGGGGCTCCCTCAAGGGATTATATTGGGTAGGAATTAGCTGAATTAAGTCAGTGATTCTGCAGGGGCGTTGGAGAGCCCATACAAGACTGGCTTCTTCGGATCTATGACCCTGGTGCAGCTTTACTCACGCTTAGTGAAGAGGAAGCCAAGGGTGTAGGTGATTTGGGCAGATTCGGGGCTAAGGCCATGCGGACCTTTCGTACTAGGCAAGGTTCCTTGTGCAAAAGGATAATGGCAACACTAAAGGGAATCTATGAGGGGCCCGAGGAGGTCCCTCACACCCGTAAACCATGGAAGGAATTGCACACGCTGGGTTTAGTGTGGGCCATCTGGAGCCCACTTGCATCCGGGTAGGAGTTTGACCTACAGCCTGAAGAAGGTATCCTTTAGGGAATGCCGAGGACCTCAGTTAAACTTGCTCCTAGCTCCTCTCGGAGTACCTTGACAAATGACCTAACAGGACTAGGGAAGGATGCCACAATTGCCACTGAATTATACCGTCTGGCTGAGCTGGACGAAATGCAGCTCTGGTTTACAGCGGGGGGAAGGACATCTCCTCTCTACACGTCCAAACAATAGCCATAGAGAAGGGAGGCAGACAGGGACGGGCATATTCTGGCATGCTGGCCAGGACCCCGGCCACGTGTAGGCTCTGAGCAACACGGTAGGGCATTAACTTCTGGAATTGGGAATAAGGAGGATAGAGATTGACTGGTTTCCCACGTCAATTCTCCGGAGGGAATCATCCAGACCCTAACACAGGGGAAGAGAAGCAAAAACAGGAAAAAAAATCCAGCTGACAAGCCAGGAGCTAGGGTACCCTCTCCTTCTGCTCCCTCCTGTCCTACCCTGGAAGACGAAAAGAGGGGATTAGGGAGACCACGGGGAGGACTCCCAGACACCTGGGTGTGCACAAGATGAGGCGGTTGGTCGCGAATCCAAGCCGGAGAAGTTTTTTTTTCTTCTCGAGGTTCTAGTCATGAAATATATTGGCATATATCTGTACTAATGACTAAAAAGTTTGAGTTGCAGGCATCCGGTCAGCCTGTACAAACCAAACCTCTTGCGCTGAAACCTACCACCTCCGATAAAGGTCTCATTCATTCATTCGTATTTACTGAATGCTTACTGTGTGCAGAGCACTGTACTAAGCGCTTGGAAAGTACTGTTCGGCAACAAATAGACAATCCGTACCTAACAATGAGCTCACAGTCTAGAAGGGAGAGGTTATCATCCGTTCATTTTTAAATACCAAAAAAAAAAGTGTAAATGTTAACTTGCTTGTCTATGCAAGAGTGTGTGTGTATAAAGAACAAGTATGGTTAGATGGATTGGCATGGGTGGTGGAATAGTTTCTTCAGAGAGTACATTGTGCATGGTAAAATTCCTAAAGAGAAATTGGGTAATTCCACAGTTCAGGAGTTATCACTTTAGGGAAAAAAAAGGAATTTGGAGGACGTTACCTCTCTCAAGCAAATGTAAACTCCCCTTATTGTGAAATGTGGATCTCTTGATTGGAACCATTAGCTAAGGTGGGGAAATGTAAAAGAGGTAATTTAGGAGGAGAGAATTGCAACTACTCTCTTTCCCACTCTGGCAGGAATGCCTGCAGGGGTAGCGCCTCTAATCTAACAAAATCTGTAAAAGAGTTAGGATCCTTTACTGCCGGCCAGGTAAACAGCAGTTCGAGTAACAAACCCTGCTGAGAGATTAACCACTGAGTTAATGTGTGGTTGAAAATAAGTATGCCAATACAAAAATAGTTAATTGTACAAAAATATGGTTTTACTGAATGATGTTGCTGGGTTCTTAATCTATGGCCAAGATTCTAACTCCCTAGATTTTAGCCCAGCAAGACACATTGACTTGAAGACAGGACCTACCGCTCACCCGCTTCGCAGAGCACCTGTCCTGAGTCCAAGCCATGAAAGGGAAAGATTCATTCTCACCAGCAGACCTGGTCCCGAGAGGATTTGGACACCAGTGATGGGGTGGTGGTGAACCACGAACTACAAGAAAGGTCATGGGTGAGGAAACAAGTGTTATAGTGGTTTAATTTATTCACTTGTATTTATCCATCAACTACTGTACCCCTGGATGAATGTAAATGAGTGAATGTTCTTAATCGGGATCAAGGGGTTGGATGTGCTGAGCCCCAAACAAGTAGCTTACTACTGATTTACTAGTGACTGTGATCCCGCAAACAAGGTAGAAATTGGCGAGGCACGGATGGGCTTTATTTGAAGGCAGATGATTGTGGACCTGTGGGGGCGGAGCACGGACGGAGGCGTGACTTTCCTTCCTTGTTCTACCCGGTAATGGGCCTGGACCACTCAATGACTGCACGTAGAACCACGGCTGCGACACCTATGGCAGATAAAAGGCGGTCGCTTTGATTCAAAAGAGGGCCACCTGGAGCCACCACGCAGAGGAGCAGAAGCATGCAGAGAAGCAAGAAGGAAGCACACTGAGAATAGCAGAAGGCAGCAGCACTTGGATAGCAGAAAAAAGAAGCACTGGCAGAAACGACTCCTTTGACCACAGACTGGTATTGAACCATTGGGTGTTGGAGTGAGTGTGTTCATTCATTCAATCGTATTTATTGAGCGCTTACTGTGTGCAGAGCACTACTAAGCGCTTAGAAAGTACAATTCGGCAAGAGAGACAATCCCTACCCAGCAATGGACTCACAGTCTAGAAGCTGGAGACAGGTAATAAAGCAAGTGGACAAGCATCAGTTGCATCAAAATGAACAGAATTATAGATATATACATGTCATTAATAAAATAGAATAATACATATGTACAAATATACACAAGTGCTGTGGGATGGGGAAGGGGGTAGAGTAAGAGCAATGGGGAGGGGAGTAAGAGAAAAAGGGGGGCTCAAACTGGGAAGGCCTCCTGGAGGAGGTGGGCTATCAATAGGGCTTTGAACGGGGGGAGAGAGGGTATGTATGTATCATTCCCTTGCATGTGGGTAAAACTAAAAACTTTACACATTAACCTTGGTGATCAGAGGTATGGTTTGACTTTTACGTGACAATGAGGCTCCTCTGGGTCCAGGAAGGTACAGGTTGGTACAAATGAGAGAATTGGGACACATACCACTTTTTTCCAAGTATACTCTAAACATTCATTTTATTTTCAAGATGGTATTATAAAAATCTGAATGACCATATTTTAGGCAAGGATTGCAAAAAATAATTTGCTTAGCAATGATCTTCCTGAGGCCTTTATTTTTAAAACTTATATGGGAAGGTCTTTATGTACATATACTTCTACTCTGCCATTTTTCCTATCTGTAACTTATTTTATTTCAATGTCTGTCTTCCCTTCTGGACTGTAAGCTCCTGTGGGCAGATCATATCTACCATATCTATTGTACTGTACTCCCCAGGTTCTTTGTACAGTTCTCTGAACACAGTAAGCATTCAGAAAATACCATTGATTGAAATCAGGAAGATGGGGCAATTCTCTGAAATGGCCCTCTAAGCAGAGTCCTAAATGAAACACAGGTAAAAGCAGAAGTAGAAAATTGACCTGAGAAGATCAGAATCATGTTGATGACAGACTGACCAATCAGTCAACTGTACTCATTGAGTGCTTGTGTGAAGAGCACTCTACTAAGTGCCATATAACAGAGTTGGTAGACTAACAGGCATCTGACCATACAAAATAAAGGCTTAAAAATAAATTGGAGGTCTCAAGATTATCCATCAAGCTCCAACAAAAGTGCTGTTAGAAGGAATGAGGAAAACCAAACATTCGAATTCATCATTAAGCATTTGAATTCACACAGCATTTTTATGCAACTGACACTAGCAGTTGGTATCCCCTTTGCTATTCAATGAATGAAAATCAAAAGTGATAAGGAAAAGCACCAAAGGAAAGAGCAAGTCTTTGATATGACAGGTTTAATTAACTAACACAAATATTATAATTTATTAGCAAGCTTAATAACTTGACCTTCAATTGCTCCTCAGGGGACATTATAAAAAAAAGAAAGCTATTCCTTCTGAAGTGGTAGCCAATGATAATAGCATCCTTCTAGGTGGCAGAAAGAGCTTCATAAACACTATCACAGTGAAGTTTGGCAGTGTCCCCCTGAAGTTAGCAAATGTGTACTCTGTTTGAAAATAGGGCATTTGTTCAATGGAGTGGAAGCCTTGTGAGGAATACAGGAAAAAATTAGGGTTCTAGGAACCAGACAGCCAGTGTGGCAGAGAGAGGAAGGAGCATATGGGTACACTAGAGAAATAGGGAAACTATAGGTGCAGAAAAAGGCAAAGTTTAAAGAAATATGGTAGGAGAAACTGGGTTTAGCTGATAATCATATTTATTGAGAGCTTACTGTGTGCAGAGCATTCTACCAAGCACTTGGGAGTGTAGAATATAAGGGAGTTGTTAGATGCATTCCCTGTCTACAATGAGCTTACAGTTCAGAGCGGGAGACACATTAATATAAATAAATACATTACAGATGTATTCATAAATCTGTGGGGCTGAGGGAAGGGTGACTAAAGGGTGCAAACACAAGTGCGAGGGTGACAGAAGCGAGTGGGAGAAGAGGAAATGAGGGCATAAGCAGGGAAGGCCTCTTAAAGGAAATGTGCCTTTACTAAGGCTCTAGGGAGGGTGCAGTGGAGGGGCGTATATAGCGAATGTCTGTCAGTGATGAAGAGAAAGGGGGTTCCAGCTCAGAGGTAGGAGGTGAGTGAGAGGTCACATGCACAATAGACAAAATGGAGGAACAGTGAGTAGGTTAGCATTAGAGGACTGAAGTGTATGGGCTGGGTTGTAAAAGGAAAGCAGTGAGATAAGGTAAGAGGGGACACGGTGAATTAATGCTTTAATTAATACTGCTGGGAAAGATGGAAGAGTTGAAAGGGCAGGAAGAGAGAAGGACTGGAAAGGAGCAGGAGAGATTTTAGGGAGATGATGCCTGATGGTTTTAATTTTCTCCATAAAATAGATGGCCAAGTTATTAGGGGCTAGAGATAGGGAAGTTTGGGGAACAAGGGGTTTGAGGAAAGAGTTAAATATCTATAACAACTTGGAAGAGCAGTGGGCATAGGTGTCAATAAGGATTGCCAGGCAGAGGAGGGGACCAAGTTAAAGCATGCAAGGATAAACTTGTAGTGGATGCCAGTTATCTAGATTTCTGCCAGCAGCACTCTGTGGCTAAAGCATAAGAACGAAGAAATTGGATTGTGGAAGTGATCAAGGATGTAGTTTATTACTATGAGATGGATGAAAGGATAGGGGAGCGAGTGAGTTGAGTTCAATAAAGAGGGTGGTGTTGAGGGCATCACTTTGTCCACTGAAGGAGGGTAGCATGGATATAGAGATTAAATGGGGCGTGATAACTTGAGAAAATTGGATGGGTTAGATTTTCTGGGTAAGGCTGTCCGGAAGAGTAGGCTGGTGATGTTGTGGTGAGATAAAGGGATTTCAGAGTTTGTGAAGCTAGCAATTTTACAGTGACTAGAGATGTGAGATTGAGGGTGTGTCAAAATTGGTGAGTGGGTGAAGTGGTGTGGAGCAGGAGCCAAACTGCTACCATGCTGATCCAAGAACTATCCCACCTTGACTAATGCATCTGCCTCCTCCTGACCTCCCAGCTTCCTGTCTCTTCAGACTCCAATCCATGCTTCACTCTGCTGCACTAGTCATTATTAACAAAAATGTTCATCCATGTCTCTCCACTTCTCAAGACTCTCCAATGGCTTCCCATCCACATGAAACAGAAACTCTTTACCATTGGTTTTAAAGCATTCAATCATCTCGACCCATCTTACCTCACCTCCCCTAAATCTCCTACTAAAGCCCAGCCCACTCACTCCACTCCTCTAGCGCCAGTTTACTTACTGTACTCCAATCTTGTCTATCTTGCCATTGATCCCTTTCCCACGTTTTCCCCCAAGCCGGTAATTCCCTTCCCATCCATATACATTAGAACACCACTCTCTCCACCTTCAAAGCATTACTAAGTCACATCTCCAAGATGCCTTCCCCGATTAAGCCCTTTTTTCTCTGGCTTATGCTCCCTTCTGCAACAATCTGTGACCTTTGGACATTTGATATTCACCCCACCCACAACCCCACAGTATTTAGGTACATATCTTTAAATCGTATATTAGAAATTACTCATTTATTCCTATTAAAATCTGTCACTCCCTCGAAACTTTGAGCTCGTGATGGACAAGGGACGTGTCCGTTAATTCTGTTTTATTGTACTCTCTCAAGTGCTTAGTATAGTGCTCTGCACATAATGTGCAAAAATATGATTGATTATGAAGTGGTAGAAAGCGGGCCGTGGAAAGGTCAATGGGAGCATCTATGTGGATATTGAAGTCCCCAGGGATCACTCTAAGGATGGAGAAAGAGAAGGAATGTGAGAGAGCGATCAAAATGATTGAAAAAGTTGGAGGTGGGGTCTGGCAGGCGGTAGATGACTATGACTAGTATCTGAAGTGGGTGGTATAGATGGACTCTAGACTGTAAATTCATCATGGGCAACCCTGCAAATTGTCTCTCTTTATTGCTGAAATGTACTTTCCAAGCGCTTAGTATAGTCCTCTGCATACAGTAAGTGCTCAATAAATGATTGAATGAATGAATAAATGAATGAATGGATGATATGGGCTTCAAAGGCAGGGAAAAAGAGGGATGAGGGAAGTGGAATGGTGTGAAAGTGTCATTGGAGTGAGAGTTTGGGGTAAGTGGGAGAGGGTGAGGGCCCCTCTAGCAAGAGCAGCAGAGGAGACAGTGTCATCTGGGAGAGCCAGGTTTCAGTAATGACAAGGAGAACCAGTTGGTGGGGAGGGGTTGGACAAAGGGGGAGCAGGCAGAGTGCTTGGAAGGGAGGACATGGATGGGCTGATTGGAGGAAGGGGGATCGAGGGGGCATGGTGAGGTCAGAGACATTTAAGGTTATAGTTGAATTCATCAACAGCAGTCACTACTTAATCTGATGTGATTAAATTGCTGAATTGTATGTGGGTTGATATAAAGGCAGATATGTAAAAATCCGGGTTGGTGTCATCAGGTTATCAGACAGCCACACCTGTTCTGTGTTATCCTCTGTGTATTCAGGCCAGGCTCCAGAGAGAGGGAAGGTGAAGGAATGGACACTTTCTGGCTGCAGCAGTTCAGGAGTGAAATCTATATGTTCTGGTGGGTAGGTGGTAGGCAGTGGTTTCAAAGTTCGATGACCTGGGATGGCTGAGGCAGCTTGGTGAAGAGATCACAGTATCCTTGGGCAGCTCTCTGTCCTGGGAGAAGTTTGATGGTCTGGGCTGGCTAAGGCAACTCGGCAAGGGGAAATCTGTCATCGGTGTAATAGAGTATAAAATATGGACGTAATAATTATAATAATTTTAGTATTTGCTAAGTAGCTACACAGTACTGGCAGTGATATAAGAAGGTCAATAACCAGGGAGGATCAGCACATCTATCTTACTTCTGATGAAGCATTGTAATCCTGGAGGGGAAAGGTGTTTTGTGAAAAATTGGGAGACATTGATCTAGACTGTAAACTCATTATGTGGAGGGAATGACGTGCCTGCTAATTCTGTTGTATTGAACTCTCCCAAGCACTTAGTACAGTGCTCTGCACATAGTAAGTGCTCAATAATTACTCAATAAATATCCATAAATAAACAGTGTGGCCTAGTGGAAAGAGCACAGGCCTGGAGTCAGAAGGACTTGGGTTCTAATCCTGATTCTGGCACTTGTCTGCTCTGGGACCTTGGATAAGTCACTCCTGAAGACTGTAAGTACATTTTCTAGACTGTAAGCTCATTGTGGGCAGGAAATATATCTGTTTTTTTTATATTGTACTCTCCTAAATGCTTAGTACAGTGCTCTGCACACAGTAAGCACTCAAATAAATGCTTGAATGAATGATTAAATGTATTACTGGAGGAGGGACACAGAAATACTGCCAGTTAGGTTAGTATCGTAAAGCTGGAACACATGGAATAAAGCCAAAACAGGATGTCAATTTAGAAATATTGAAAGTACCATGTATTGGAATGAATAGTGTCATAAGGCAAGGGCTGGTGTAGAAAACAATAAAAGTGCAAAACAAAAAAAGGAGTTCCATAAATGTAACTATGAAGAAATATCTTTTAAAATAGGATAGCCCATTCCTGGATGAAAAGTTAACTATAAATATCATAAATAAAATATCATAAATGGAAAAATAATCACTATTGGATGAAATCTCCTTCCTCAAAGATGTGCCTACATTTTGTTGCATTTGACATCTTGCCAATAAAGTTTACAGAAGGTGAATTGAGAGTGAGTGAATGGGTCAAATCCAAATCCAACGGCTCTTACTTCATCCTAATCCTCCTCGACCTTTCAGCTGCCATTGACACGGTCGACCATCCCCTTCTCATCAACACATTATCCAACCTTGGCTTCACTGACTCTGTCCTCTCCTGGTTCTCCTCTTATATCTCTGGCCATTTATTCTCAGTCTCCTTCATGGGCTCTTCCTCACCTTCCCATTATCCAACACATTATCCAACCTTGGCTTCACTGACTCTATCCTCTCCTGGTTCTCCTCTTATATCTCTGGCCATTTATTCTCAGTCTCCTTCATGGGCTCTTCCTCACCTTCCCATTATCCAACACATTATCCAACCTTGGCTTCACTGACTCTATCCTCTCCTGGTTCTCCTCTTATATCTCTGGCCATTTATTCTCAGTCTCCTTCATGGGCTCTTCCTCACCTTCCCATCCCCTAACTGAGAGGTTCCTCAAGGGTCAGTTCTTGGACCCCTTCTATTGTCCGTCTACACTCACTCCTTTTGTGAACTCATTCACTCCCATAGCTTCAACTATCATCTCTATGTGGATGATACCCAAATCTATATCTTCTCCCCTGTTCTCTCTTCCTCCCTTCAGGTTCACATCTCCTCCTGCCTTCAGGACATCTCTACTTGAATGTCCTTCCACCACCTAAAACTCAACAAGTCCAAGACAGAACTCCTTATCTTTCCTCCCAAACCCTGTCCTTTCCCTGAATTTCCCATCGTTCTTCCGTTCCTAGCTTGGGTAGTGGCTAGTGAGTGGCAGGCAATCTGCTACAAGTCAAAACTCACCTGTGCTGGGCAGCAGTGCATGAGAGAGAGTTGAGGGTGGAAACTCAAGTATGCTTTGTGGAAGGAGGCAATGGTAAACCACTTCTGTAGTATTACCAAGAAAACTCTGTGGAACGACTGCAGATTGAGATTGCTTTCTGGGAGAGATGTGTCCATGGAATTGCTGTGGGTCAGAGACGACTTGATGGCATAAGACAAGACATCTGCAAGAACAGGCAAAGGTGAATTAAAGAACAAGTTTCCTTCATCAGCTAGCTGCCATCACTCCTGTAGATTTAGAAATAAATTGACCTAAATGTCTTTCATCACATAGCTGTTCTCACACCTGTAGATTGACGTAAACAGTTCCTATCTTCCTGCGTCCTCTTGCTCTTTTTTAAAACTGCTGGGATGTCACTTGAAAATTCATATTCCTTTTTTTTCCCGTTCACTGAATATGTGTATGTACCCATATAGATATATGTGTGCTTGGTCTTACCATTTGACTAATCTTCTCAAGGGCAAGGGCCTTTTTTATATTATGAAATGTACTACATGTCTATACTTTCAGTTCTTTGTAAATGTCAAATGATAGTGAAATAAATGCTGAGTGTAATTATGGGTTGAAAGGGGAGAGAAGAATGGATTACAACTTGAACCCCAAATTTGAAACCTTGTCTAGATTCAATCTCTTTTTTAACTCATTTTGAAGTGTTGTTTAATTCATGACTTTTGAAAAAAAGTCTTAAAGTCCCTCTTTCAAAAAGTCTATGACTGTGTGAGCAAATCCCCCTCACCTCTTACCTAAATTGAATTTAAAACTTCATAGCTATTCATATACATTTTGCCTTGAAAGATGACTGCAATTGCATTAAGTGAAAACCCATAAATTTCCATACATTTATTTATTCCAATTGGTCTTTCACATTAGCATAATAAAAAGAAAAAAATAGACACTTTAAGATTTTACATCAATGTTTAGCAAATTTGCATAAATATAAGTTGAACTTCTGCCTGATTATTCATTTTCCATAGTATGTTAATATACTGAACACACTGCATCTCTAGGGTTTTAGACTCAGATTTATATAGTAAGCGCTTAACAAATACCAACATCTAATAAAACCTATCTAAAAAGGTTAACTTATAATTAGAGTAAAACAAAATGTCCCCAGAGATATTAGCATTCTCCTTCTGTGAAATTCTCCTTAGGGATTAGGCATAGTAAGAGAAAAAATGGATTAAGGCAGAAGCACAAATTTGTTGACAATAGCTATTCCTTACATATCAGTTTCACTACTAGTGGCTACAGACTAGCAGAAACAACAGTGGCAAATGCAATTTCTTAATGTTCTCTTCTTGAATCCCACACAGGCACGTATGCATACCCATGCAGTAACACACACACACGACGGTCTTTTAAGAAAGTACTATTGATTGTGAAATTGCTGAAAGGACAGTTGTTTGACATACTGTCCACACGGTGATCATAAAATGATAGTTCTTCTCCAGAGTGGTGTGTTTACTATGGCAGGATTTGCCACTGGTTTCAAGACTATCTTTTTTCAAGGGCAGAAAAACCTTTCCAGATGGCTCAATGCCCAACTGGCCTGTCAGTTGTGTTGATATCCCAATAGCTGACTACCTTATCATATTATTGGAGATCAATCAGTCAATCAGTATTTATTGAGTGCTGTGCAGAGCACTGTACTAAGCTCTTGTGAGAGTACAATTCAGTGGAGTTGATAGATATGACCCCTGCCCACAGGAGTTTATAATCTAGTACAGTTAACCATATAATTTTCTATTATTCAGGGCACTGTACTAAGCACTTGGGAAAGTACAATAGATTTGGCAGACATGACCTCTGCCCTCAAAGTTTACAGTCTAGCTAGAGAGACAGATATTCAAATAAATTATGCTAGGATTTGCAACCCAGTATATAGATTTGTACATAAATCCAGAAGCAGCGTGGCTTAGTGGAAAGAGCACAGGCTTGGGAGTCAGGATGTGGGTACTAATCCCGCCTCCGCCACTTGTCTGCTTTGTGATCTTGGGCAAGTCACTTAACTTCTCTGTGCCTCAGTTACCTCATCTGTAAAATGGGGATTAAAAGTGTAAGCCCCACCTAGAACAGCCTGATTGCCCTGTATCTACCCCAGCGCATAGAACAGTGCTTGGCACATAGTAAGCGTTTAACAAATACCATCACTATTATTATTAGGGGGAGAGGGCAAGGGTGAGTACATAAGTGTTTAGGGGAAAAGGAGTCATATATTTACAGTGTATGTCTGCACTCCTTCCCTGCCACTTAGCTCACTATAGACTACCTTGTGGAATGATGTCAACACCATGACCAATCATCATTATCTGATTGAGTCCCCTATTACTAAAAGTATCACTCTGAATGCCAAAGATTTGAGAGCAGTAATGTCCAAGAATATATGTCCTTTATTCCTTTATCTAAGTTAAATTGTATTGAGAAACTCAATCCTTTGTAAGCACTAGTTTGCCATTATAAGGGGAACTTTTAAGGTTAGTATGGGGAGAGGAATTTGTATCTATATTTATTCCACCATAAACCCTGTATGTGATAATGTGATTAATAAAACCAAAGCACACTTTAGGAATTAACATTAGTAATAATAATAATGATATTTGTTAAGTGCTCACTATGTGCCAAGCACTATACTAAGTGCTGGGAGATAAATAAGATAATAAGTGGGACACAGTCCCTGTTTCATAAGAGGGCACATTCTAAATGGAAGAGAGAACAGGTATCTAAACTTCATTTTACAGATGAGGAAACTGAATCACAAAGAAACTAAGTGATTTGCCCAAGATCACACAGCAATGCAAGGGGTGGAGCAGGGATTAGGACACAAGTCTTTTGACTCCCAGGCTCATGTTCATTCCACTAGGCCATGCTGCATGTATTAATTCTTATAATACTATAAAACTTCCGTGTCAAAGGACCAAATGCTTTTTATATTACTCTGGATAAATCACACTGGGAATATTTACTGAAGTTTCACCAAAACCAAACAGTCTACTGTAGGATTTTCAGCCAGCTGAATAATTTATCCTCAGTATTGTACTGCACCTTTGATGAGATAGGTAGTGCGATAGTAAACCTTTTTCTTTGCAGTGATAGGTGGTCCAATTTAATGTGAAGCTTCCAAAGGGAAAACATCATGCAGTTTGTAGTTGAAGCTTGGAAGTGGTTTTTGTCATAGAACATTACAAGGTACTTTCAAGCATGCTAAATGGATTGTGATGATTATTCTTTCTGGCAGTGGCAGAATTTAGAAGGGATGTAGTTGAATAATTCTCTCTGTGATGGGAAATTAAAGACACTTCCTTATACAACTACAATTCTACAGAAGGGCTAACACTATCATTAAATTTCAAACCTTTTAAAGTTTTAAAGGACAAACACTCCCCTTGAGCTAATTTCAGTGAAAGTAGGAGTAGGTGTGCAAATGTGTGTGTGAGCATGTGTATGTGTGTGTGATATTTCAAAATATGAAATTTTTCCTTAAGTAATTTGAATGGATTTAAAACATCCTCTATTCTCTTTTTCCCTTTTTTTAAAAAAATTCTGAAATGGTTATTAGACTGCTAAAAAATCCAAGATCTCTTTGTATTAATCAGGACTGTAGAAGTTTAGAGCCCAGAACATACTAGGTTTGTAAATGTTGTCATCTGCAAATCATCATGTTGGTGTGTTCAGAGCATGAGGAAGTCAATATGTGAAAAAAACCTGCAATATTTTTATATGAGCAACCTCTTCATAGAATTCTGCTAGATTTTGTATGTTAGTAATCTACTCATCTGGCAGCTCTCAAAGGATCTGGGGCAGAAGAGAGTCTGGCCAGATCATATTAGGAATTACTCAGAATAGGACTCCATAAAACAAGAGGTCTCATTCTAAAGATTATATTCTAAATCTACTTTTATTCTACAAGATTTCTAATTTTTTTGAACTCTAAAAAAATTTTCATTTGGATGGCAAAAATTTTTTGGCAGGGGTGAAAAAGTATACATATATTTTACCAGTAGAGATTAATTATCTCGGAATATGTTACATGGCTATTCTTTCTTAGAGAGGCATTGAGACCAATATAACCGTAATCCAGTTTACATAGTCTAAATCAGGATATAAAAATGTGCACATCTTCTTTACCAGTCAGCTATATGAAAGGTTATAATCCTTGGTTGAACATCAGGGGATAAAAGAGTGTCTAACCTTAATGAAAGAGCTCCTATTTGTAATGGGAGATTTTTGAAAGGGAGATTGACACTACAGACAGAAGCACTGAGCAGATCTAATGAAGGGAAATAGGGCTGAAGGGTGACACAGACTGTTGAGATAGCCAGTCAAACAGGTACAAGGCCTAAAAAATGATAGATAAAAAGTAGCTTCTACTTACTTTAGTATTAGAACCCACTACCTAATCAGCCTTCAATTAGTCAATTGTATTGTTTGAGCATTTACTGTTTACAGAACACTGTATTAAGTGCTTGGGAGAATACAACAAAGTTGGTAGACACATTCCATCCTCACAAGGAGTTCCCAGTCTAGAGTTGGAGAAAGACATGATAAATTACAAACATGTGCAAAAGTACTTAGGGGCTGAGGGTGGGATGAATATCAAGTGCTTAATGGGTACATATGCAAGTGAATAGGCAAAACAGAAGGGAGAGGGGATAGGGGAAATGAGGGCTGAATAGGGAAGACCTCTTGGAGGAGATATGATTTTAATAGGGATTCAAAAAAGAAGTGGAAGGAGGTAAAAAAAGAAAAAGGTGAGAAATTTGAGGAAAAGAAGATGGTTGACCAGTGAGAAATAAAGAGGAGATGAAGGGAAGAAAAACTGGAAACAGCAATCAGAAGCAGTAACAAGATGGAGTGAACTTGGATTCACATAACATTGTTGATGAAAATGTATCATGCACCTTTTCTGATTCCTTGCCATTCAGGTGAGCATTGCTGCTAGACTCTAATGAAGGTCAGAAATATATGTGCTGGAAGTAGCAATAAACTAAAAATATTAATTGTCAAAAGGAGTACTATGAAATCTCTGCATGTAAAATTCTCAAATATACAAACAAAAACCTTCTGGTAAGCTTGTACTTTGTGTAGTTTTGACCCTTCACAGTTGTTATTCCTCATATTTAGCCTCTTCACTGCTCTCCATGCCTCCATCCTAGTCCCTTTTCATTGATACTTCACTCTGCAGTCCAAATCATCTTCCTTAAATATTCAGCTCACCTCTCTCTCCTCTTGAAAAACATCCAAAAGCAGTTGGGAGTCTGAGGAGTTAGTTGGCTTTTTCTCCGGGATCTACTACTGGCATCCTTTTTGACTTTGGATAAGTCACTTACCTTCTCAGTGCCTCACTTTACTCCTCTATAAAGTTGGTATTAAATACCTGTTCTCCCTCCTACCTAGACTGTACTTAAGCCCCACGTAGGACAGGACTGCCTCTAACTTGATAATCTTGTATCTACCCAAGGTTTAACACAGTGCTTGGAACATAGTAAGCACTTAAATGCCAGAAAATGTCCCCTTTGACTATGAACCCCATGTGTGACAGGAACTATGCCTACTCCGTACAGTATCTTCCAGAGTGTGTCTGCAGTTCTTGGCACATAATAAGTGCTTAACAAACACTATTGTTATTATTGTTTTGGTAGTTCACTGTGGTAGATCTTCCTGATGTCCAGGAGTTGGTAGAGGGGATTCTCTCCTCAAGCAAAGATTTCTCAACACTGCAATGCCAAAACACAACCTGGAAAATAGTCAGAACTTTTATGGGAAAACTCAGTAATGTAGTAAAGATAGATTCTTAAATGAAAACAATGTGTTAGGGTCTGTTAGTCACAAACATTGTTTTTCAGCCATAATGACACACATGGTTAGGATTTCATTGTCATTAGCATTACTTTGAAAATGAAGGACATTTGTGTGTGTGTGTGTGTGTGTGTGAATGTGTGTGTCTCTCAAGTATTTATTGCAGTGTTCTGCTTACAAGAGGCACTAAATTAATATATCTTATTGACTGATTGGCTTGTGGATTACAGGTAAATTTCCTAACTACATGAAGGTTTCCAATGGTAGTTCTGAAATTATACAGTGGTGCGTCTAATTTAATACCAGAAAATTGGTAGACTATATAACCTAGTTTAGGATCATTGAAAGTACTAGCCATTGGGATATTTCAAAGGAATTCATGCTTCATTATTGTGCTTAAGATTTCTTTGAAGAATTCAATAAGAATTTGAATAGAGGTGAACAAATAACATGATATATTTGTATTTCCATAAGGCATCTAAAGTTTTATACACAGACTTTAAAAAAAAATCAATTATTGGATTATGGATTAAAAAACTGGCTAAAGGAAGGAAACCAAGGGTAGATTTTCTGGGTGGAAAAGAATGATTTTGGGGATTCCTTAGAAACTGATAATAAATGCTCTTGGTTGACATTTTTATGAAAGATGGAATAAGTAGAGAAGACTGCAATGTCATTGCAGATGATAAACTAAATAAATCAAAAAATACCATAATGACAAGAAAAATTACAGGAAGATTTTATAAAACTAATGAATGACTATACAGTGGCATTTAGTATGCAGCATGGCATAGTGGATAGAGCATGAGCCTGGGAGTCAGAAGATCATAATAATAATGATATATTATTGATAATAATGAAAATAATAAATGGTATTTAAGTGCTTACTATGTGCAAAGTAATGCTGGTATTTGTTAAGCGCTTACTATGTGCAGAACACTGTCCTAAGCGCTGGAGTAGATACAGGGTAATCAGGTTGTCCCACGTGAGGCTCACAATCTTAACCCCCATTTTACAGATGAGGTAACTGAGGCCCAGAGAAGTGAAATGACTTGCCCACAGTCATAGAGCTGACAAGTGGTAGAGCTGGGATTCGAACCCATGACCTCTGACTCCCAAGCCCATGCTCTTTCCATTGGGCCACGCTGCTTCTCAAGTACTGTTGTAAGTGCTGGGATAGATAAAAGGTAATCAGGTTGTCCCAAGTGAGGCTCACAGTCTTAATCCCCATTTTACACAAGAGGGAACTGAGGCACAGAGAAGTTAAGTGACTTGCCCAAGGTCACACAGCAGACAAGTTGCGGAGCAGAGATTAGAACCCATGACCTCTGGCTCCCAAGCCCGTGCTCTTACTACTACTACTCTTACTACTAAGCCACAGGAACCACCACTTGTCTGCTGTGTGGCGTTGGACAAGTCACTTCATTTCTCTGGGTCTCAGTTATAAAATGGGGATTTAGACTCTGAGTCCCATGTGGGACAGGGACTGTGTCCAACCTGATTTGCTTGTATCCACCCTAGTGCTTAGTACAGTGCCTGGCACATAGTACTTGGCACAACCTCTTGGGAAAGTACAGTATAATAATATGTCAGAGTTGGTAAATTCACTCCCTGTCCACAATGAGCTTCCAGACATAATGGTAATTATTGAGGTCTAAGTGAAAGTAATGCACTGTACCAAGTATATGCAAAGTACAAAGGAAAAAAATGAAAAATTCCCTGCCCACATGGACTTCACAGTGTAATCAGGAAGAGAGCAATAAAAGTATTTATAAGTTGTAGAAACTGAATAAATAAAGGAAAAATTGAGTAGATGTAATGATAATAATAATCATGGTATTTGTTAAGCATTTACTATGTGCCAGGGAGTGTACTAAGTGCTGGGGTGGATACAAGCAAATCGGATTGGACACAGTCCCTGTCCCACATGGGACTCAGAGTCTCAATCCCCATTTTACAGATGAGGTAACTGAGGCACAGAGAAGTTAAGTGACTTTCTCAAGGTCACATAGCAGAAAATTGGCAGAGCTGGGATATTCTGACTCCCAGGCCATGCTGCTTAAGTGTCAACAATTGCTTGATGGCACAAAACAGCTACATGATGGTGGATTATGAGTCAGGAAAGGTCTTGAGTCATTGATGGCTTTGTCTCTAATGTGTGAAAAGCATGGATCAGATGTTGGGCATCAGTGGAAGGACATGGAAAACCAAGCAACAAGGATAGATAGAATAGTAAATCTCCTGAAGTCCATTTTGTTGATAGTAATAGTCCATTTTGTAGATAGAGAGTGGTAACAAATCAGAACAAGTTCAGTACTGAATCACTGTAAATGAATCCTGCCTTAAAGACTTCAACAATGCTTAAAAGACTTCAAAAAGTTTCAGCTAGGCTAGGCTTCATGAAGGTGAGAGCATTTAGGACATTTAGGTGTTTGTCTATTGACCTGTGAGATATGTATACTGGACCAGAGTCTTACAAACTAAGATCATGTCCTCTTTTGTGTGGTCATGTTTGTTGTTCATCTGGCCTGTCTCTTTGCTTTTTTTACTTCTTTACTTCACAATCCCCTAGAAGTTTCTGCTCAAAAGTTGCCAATCATTCTGGTCTATCTGCCACATTAGTCTCATTTATCTGCTGAGAATTCAGGTTGCCCAAAGTCTTTCTTCAAACCTTTCCTTTCTTCCTTGCTTTCAGCTCACCATTCAGCAATTTAGCTAAATTATGAATTAATACATTTCTAGAAGGAAATGTGTTATGACTCAGAATTCCACTAATCCCTAGAGGCTCTGCTCTTGGGAATTTACAGCCAGTGTGGTTTGAAATCTTGGAAATTTGCCCACCACTAGAGGAAGTTACTGCAATACTGTAACATAGTTCACCTGCCATTAAGACTTCCTTAAGTCTAGAGTCCTTTAAAATGGTAAAGTTAAAGGATGAGAGTCTTAATGAAGTGATAATGAGGATTAAAATACTCCTTTGGAAAATCATGCTTGGTTCTCATTTCCTCCTGTCTTTGGTAGGGGAAGAACAGCAATTAAGAGTAGATAAGTTAGTTTTTGTTCTTGGATTTTAGGCATATAAGTTTGCTAACAAAGTGCTAATGAGAACCTAATGTTAGACAGCAAATGCCTTGGAATGGCACACAGATAAGCATATTTCTGCCTTGCTCCTACGACAGCAAAAATCATTCCACTCAGAAGGGTAACAGAGCTAAATCTTTTTCAAGCAAAATACCTCAAGAAGAGGGAAAAGAAAGAAGCTGGAAAGTTAATGAGGAGATCCTAGGTTTTAAAACTATCATTGCTGTTTCATGACTTGACTTTATTCATTTGAAGACATTATCCTTCCTCAAGTTACATAGTGTGGAGATGTTGGACTAAGGTTCTATGCAAAACAGTTTTTTTGAAAGCTTCATTTTCTACTCTCACTATGCTTCTCCCCTCTCTTGAAAGATTTTAAACTCCTAAGGGTAGGGACTGTATCTTTTGGTAATGATAATCAATGTCATTGTACTAATGAACTTGGAAAAGTACAATACAATAGAGTTGGTAGGGCATGATCACTGACTCTGGGGAGTTTATAGTCTGCAGTGTGCTTTACACCCAGAAGGTTCTCAATAAAGGCCATTGATTGGTGTTCAAAAATGTTGCCTCCCAGCAGCAGTGTACAGGGGTTCCTATAAGAAAAACTCTCCCACAAAAGGGAAAAAACCCCCCATCTGTCACCCTGGTATAACTACCATTTCAAGAACAGAGATGACATACCAAGGGGTCCACAATAGTGCAGTTTACTAGCTCGCCTTTACACTTTTACAGAGATCAGAGGATTCTGGCCCAAAGAGCAAAGACCATTACTCCAGGACCCATTTTATACCCTCCAAAACTTCTTGTGCCACCCAAGTTCAGCCCTAAAGTGGACCTCCTCACCTCTGATGTCAATCTGGGTGGTCCAAGGCATTCCTGAGGTGTGTCTGGTTGGAAGTCTGTTCAGCTCTTGCAAATGGATCATGGTCGGGTCAGCTAATATGATCTTGAGTTGATAGGGGAATGTTTCTATGCCCCTTCACAGCTTTCCTGTGATTGTAATTCCTGTGATTTCCCTTGTAATTGCCTTGATATTATCCTCTTTTTCTGTTCTGTTTGCTATTGAATGGCTCCTGGTACCTATCTTTTGTATTATTGCCAGGAACTGCAATTGTGTTATTGTCCGGAATTGCCTTTGTGTTATTGCTTCTACTCCTTCCAGTATTCCCCGAACATAGAGTTTGAGTACCCCAACAACCACCTCGATCTCAATGCTTAGCCTCTGTAACAAAAAATACTAATTGATTGTGCCTCTCTCCATTTAATTTTGGGGCCTGCAAACAAAATTGAGATTAAAAAGAAGTTAGCCCAGGTTCAAAATAAATTATAGTGTAAACAAACACACTATTTTTCTCCATGCTTGCAGAACTCCATCTTTCAGCTAAGGTAATGGATGTTGCAAGAGCAAAAACACTCTGGGCCCAGTTGATGTGGGGATGAAAATGACACAGCTAATGGGCTTCCAGCCACATCCTCCAGAATGTATTGTCTGTCATGTGCCACACTGCAACCTTCCCAGTTAAAACAATCACTGATGAAAATATTTTCTATGACTTTAATTCTCATCCACATAAAATGATATAGAACCCTCGCCAGGATAAACTAGAATTTCCGTCAATTGTGTATTTTCCTGACATTTGTGTGATTGACTCAGAATATTTTCATGGTTGCCTGCTTCACCGTTGCCTGTCTTGGGGGATGAAAACCTGTACTAGTTTGTAAAGATCTGTAAAAACTGGGACAGGCTCAGACTAAAAACCAAAAACATGATCCAGGATTCTCTTCCCCTCTTCAAATCCCTACTTAAAGCTCACCTCCTCCAAGAGGCCTTCCCAGACTGAGCTCCCCCCCTTTTTCCCTCTGCTCCCTCTACCCCCCTTCACCTCTCCACAGCTAAACCCTCTTCTCCCCCCTTTCCCTCTCCTCCTCCCCCTCTCCCATCCCACCCCCTCAGCACTGTACTCATCCTCTCAACCGTATATATCCTCATCACCGTATTTATTTTGTTTAATGAGATGTACATCACCCTGATTCTATTTATTTGCCATTGTTTTTATGAGATGTTCTTCACCTTGACTCTATTACCATTGTTCTTGTCTGCCTGTCTCCCCCGATTAGACTGTAAGCCCGTCAAAGGGCAGGAACTGTATCTGTTGCCGATTTGTACATTCCAAGCACTTAGTACAGTGCTCTGCACATAGTAAGTGCTCAATAAATACTATTGAATGAATGAATGATGGGACCCGGGCCTTGAAGAGGTGCCTAAACATTATCTTTAGTTCACATTTGTTTAGAACCAGCACTTTATCACTGGGTGCCAGGAGGAAGAAGGCAGGAAATCACTGACACATATTAATGAAGGAAAGAGCCTGAGGTTCTCTGCCCTAAATTCTGGGTGAAATTATTCAATCATTATCAGTGGGATTTTTGAAGCATTCACTGTTTGCAGAGCACTGTATTAAGTACTTGGAAGACAATAGCCTCCAGAGTCACTGTAGGAACACCTGACCCTGTTAGCTTCTCCTGGGCCCTAAAGCCTTCCAGTTCTTTCCTTCAAAAGGCAGCATATTTTAAGGTTGCCTCCTAACGTCTAGACCTGTGCTCTTTTTATTAGGCAATCCTGCTTCACTTCATTTGAATTTTGTTCTTGTTTTGGTATGACTGACTTTAAGCTAGAGGATGAATAGGGATTGAAAGACAGGGGCTCTGTATTCAGAGTTCTGTTTTATGGAAGGACTCTCTTTAGAGACCTCTTTCTTCTCCATGTTTGTTTACAATTGTTTTCAATTCCCAAATCCCTTTTCATGAAGTTCACTCACTCAATCATTGGTATTGAGAGCATGCTCCCTTCTGTAGTTTTCCCTTCACCTCTTCCAACACCCCTTTTCCTCTGTTCCTCCTCCCCTTCCCACTCCCCTTACTCTCTCCCTCTGCTCTTTCCCCTTCCCCTCCCCAGAGCACATGTGCATATTTGTATATATTATTTATTACTCGATTTTGTTAATGATGTGTATATATCTATGATTCTATTTACCTTGACAGCATTGACGCCTGATTACTTGTTTTGTTTTGTTATCTGTCTCTCCCGTTTAGACTTGAGCCTATTGTTGGGAAGGGATTGTCTATCTGTTGCTGAATTGTACATTCCAAGTGCTTAGTACAGTGCTCTGCACATAGTAAGCACTCAATAAATACGATTGAATGAATGAATGAACAGTAAGCCATCATTTTGGAGTTCATTATTTATAAACATGAATGATGAAGAATCATTACAGGTCATGCTCATCTTTGAGTTAGAGACCATCTCCAAATTATTATTCAATGAATGTAGCTTCCTATAAGAAATTGTCTTCAAAAGCTAACTTTACTCCATAGTATAGAAAGAGAACAAAAGAAATACCTCAGAAGTAGTCAAGAATTCCTGGAAAACACCCTGTACTCCTTACCTTACTCACCTGTTGGTTAATGTAGGTTATTCCTAAGTCAATATTGACAGAACACTGTAAAGCACTTAACTTCTCTGGACCTCAGTTTTCTCAACTATAAAACTTGGATTCAATATTTGCTCTCCCTCTTTCTTAGACTGAAAGTTCCATATGACAGGGATTGTGTCCAACCTGATTATCTAGTACCTACCTCAGTGCTAGAACAGTGCTTGTCATATAGTAAGCATTTCAATCAATCATATTTAATAAATCCAGAGCAGGTATTAAGCACTTAGGAGTGTACAATATGAGTTGGTAGATAAGTTACTTTCCCACAATGAGCTTACAGTCTAAAGGGGAGAAGCAGACTCCCCTTTATTTATTTGTAAATAAATAACAAATATGTATGTAAGTGCTTTGATGCTGAGGGAGGGATGAAATAAAGTGTACAAATCCAAGTAAAAAGGCCAAGTAGAAGGCAGTAAAAGAGGAAATGAGGGCCTGGAGAAGGTTGCTTGGAAGAGAGATGCCTCAATAAGGCTTTGAAGATGGAGATTGATAGTGTGTTTTACAGGAAGAGGGAGGGCAATCCAGGCCAGTGGCAGGATGTGTGCGAGTGTTTGGGGGTAGAGTTTGTCATCTAGACTCTAGGCTCATTGCGGGTAGGGAATGTGTCTACCATTCCATAGGTAGACATATCATAGGGTGTTTTCCAGGAATGTACTCTCCCAGAAGCTTAGTACAGTGATCTGCACACAGTAAACACTCAATAAATGTCATCGATTGGTTAATAATAATAATAATAATAATAATTTATTAAGCCCTTACTATGTGCTATGCACCTTTCTAAATGCTGCGGTAGATATAAGATAATCTGGTTGTCCCACATGGGGCTCACAGTCTTAGACCCCATTTTACAGATGAGGTAACTGAGGCCCAGAGAAGTTAAGTGGCTTGTCCAAGGTCATAGAGTAGACAAGTGGTAGAGCAGGGATTAGAATCCATGTCCTCTGACTCCCAAGCCTGTGGTCTTTCCATTAAGCCATGTTGCTTTTCTATTGAGATAGATTAGACTGAGGTACAGGCTGGCCTTAGAGGAGCAAAGTAAGTAGGCTGGGTTGTACTAGCAAATCAGGGAGGTAAGCTAGGAAGGGGCGAGGTGATTGATTACTTTAAAGCCTAGGATAAGGAGCTTCTGTTTAATTTGGAGGTTCATGGGCAACCATGGAGGTTCTTGATGAGAGGGGAAACATGGACTGAGTGGTTTTATAGAAAAATGATCTAGGCAGCATGGTGAAGTATGGACTTGAGTGGAGAGATGCAGGAGGGAAGGAGGCCAGCAAGGAGGTTGACACAGCAGTCAAAATAGGACAGGATGAGGGCTTGGATTAATTCGGTAGTAGTTTGGATAGAGATGAAAGGAAGAATTTTAGTGATGTTATAAAAGTTTAACTGACAGGATTTGACGACAGATTGAATATATGAGTTAAATGATAGAGATAAGTAGAGGATAACACTAAAGTTATGGGTTTATGTGACAGGGAGGATGGTGGTGTTGTCTAAAGTGACAGGAAAGTCAATGGAAGGACAGGGTTTGGGTGGGAAGATAAGCATTTAACATGCACCACTATAATTATCATTATTGTTATTACTATATCATCAGTATTATTATTATTACCGTGTTATAAAATCACTTTAAAAGGAAGGTGTCAAAGGCAGGTCAGGATGCATACTGAAAAAATGATCTGCAAAAGATTCACTAATATATAATGCATGATTTTATTAAAAAACAAAGAAGTTATATATGTTATGAATATTTGCTAGGGGGGCAAAGAAGGAAACTGTTAACATTCTTGGCTAGAGTTTGAGAAACGGGGGTAATAACTCAGATGAGAAATCATCCATTCTTAACCGTAGTCTGCCTGCTGACAGAAAGAAACCAAATTTGTTGGACTGAAACCAGGATTGAAAAGCCTGAAATTGTAAATGCTTGCTAACAGAGAACAAGCCAGACATAAGGTAGATTCTACATTTTTTTCTCATTTCCCTTTACAGAATGATTCGCATTGAAAATTAGTTCATCTGGTTGTATATAACTGTTCCCACATTTGAAGAACAGCATTACTTTTGTGCGATTCAATAACATGGTATTATGGGAAGCAATATGGCCCAATCAATAAATAATGGGCCTGGTATCCAGAGGACCTGGGTTCTAGTTCTGACTCCACTACCTGCTTGCTGTGTGACCTTTGGTAGGTCACTTCACTTCTCTGTGCCTTAGTTTATTCAACTCTAAAATGAGCCTTCAATACCTGTTCTCCCTCCTACTTAGGCAGTGAGCCCCATGTGGAACAGTGACTGTGTCTGACCTGATTAAGTTGTGTCTTGCCCCTCAATTAGAACATTGCTTGACACATGGTAAACCTTTAACAAATACCATAAAAAATAAAATAAAATTATACTCTTCCAAATAGTGCAGTGCTCTGCATATAGTAGATATTCAGGAAACACAATTGATTAAATTGATTGCAGTGCAACATGCTGGTCTGTTAAGCACTCAAATTACATGAAAAGTTATCTGAGGCTTTGCTTTTTTTGCAACCCTAAAATGCGGTTTGTTTCCTTATTTTCAGTTGCCCAGTTTCAGCTTATTGTATGTTCCTGCCATCCAATCTCCTCACATGTCCCATCCAACAGAACCAGAACAAAACCTGCTGTGTGACCTTGGTCGTCAGGTCACTTCTCTGTGCCTCAGTTACCATATCTGTAAAATGGGGATTAAGACTGAGATTTCCAAGTGGGGCAGGGACTGTGTCCAATCCAATTATCTTTTATCTACCCTAGTGCTTAGTATAGTGCCTGGCAGCAGAGCTGCAATGCTAAGAAACA
Organism: Ornithorhynchus anatinus; assembly: GCF_004115215.2. Classification (NCBI taxonomy): domain Eukaryota; kingdom Metazoa; phylum Chordata; class Mammalia; order Monotremata; family Ornithorhynchidae; genus Ornithorhynchus; species Ornithorhynchus anatinus. The sequence goes on from NC_041729.1 coordinate 118,519,801, forward strand.
GACTTCATTTAAGAACTGGTTTGATATCCCTACCTGGATTCTCCCTCTTCTTCCAACACAAACTGTGGATGCCATTGTCTTTCTTTTCATTTCATTTTATGTGGGAAAGAAAGGAGAAGCTGAATGGAAAAATTACAATGGGAAAACCAGATTTCTTTCATTGGAAAGAAACTTCACTCCTAGATGAATCATTCAATGGTATTTATTATTATTATTATTCTTAACTTACTGTGTGCAAAACTCTGTAGTAATTGCTTGGTAGAGTATAATAATACAAAGTTGGTAGACATGATGCCTGCTTTCAAGGATCTTATAATCCTGGATAATTTGTAGAACATGTATATTATGAATGAGTGTCTTTAGTAAGTGTTAAATAAATACAATTGATTGATTTTACTGATAAAATTATGCAATATGGATCTGGCAGTGCAGGCCTGGATGTCTAAATTGCAGAAAAGGCAGCTACACACATTTACCTTATAATTTCCCTCTGAATGATATTGCGTACTTATCAGTCAATCAATTGTATTTATTGAGCTCTTACCACTGTACTAATCATTTGGTAATAATAATAATGATGGTGCTATTTGTTAAGTGCTTACTTTGTGCCAAGCACTGTTCTAAGTGCTGGGGTAGGTACAAGGTAATCAGGTTGTCCCGCGTGGGGCTCACAGTCTTTAATCTCCATTTTACTGATAAGGGAGCTGAGTACAGAGAAGTTAAGTGATTTGCCCAAGGTCACACAGCAGACAAATACAGGTGGAGCTGGTATTAGAACCCATGTCCTCTGACTCCCAAATCCCTGCTCTTTCCTATAAGCCATGCTGCTTCCCAATGAAGAGTACAATGGTAGAGTACAGTAGTACAGAGCTGGCCAATACGTTCCCTGACCACGAGTTTACAGTCTAGAGGGGAAGAATGTCAAGGAGAGTATTTCAAGTAATTATTTTTTCGGCATCCAAACCAAATGTTTTGTCAGGGCGGTGCTCTCTGTTTAAAAAAAAAGGCTGATTTATCATCACAATCCTGGTTCATTGCAATGATATTTCAGACCAGCCTGCGGGCAACAATGGGGAAAGGAGTTGCTCCCTCAAGCAGAGACTTTGCCAAGTTTTGGATGTTATGAGGAAAATAGAGTCAAGCCCTATGTGGGACAAATGCTAGACCTATCTTTAAGAGCAAGCAGTGCATCAAATGTGCAAATGTTTTGTCAGTCTTTTGTCAGTCTTTTCAGCAAAATACACATCCATGGTTAGGAGCTTACATCAGAAGTACCATCACTGAAAATAAAGGACAGATACATGCATGCGTATGTATGTAAGGAACAGGAATGTCAGTAATGCCAACTGCATATTAATGTTAATGTTGGTATTTGTTAAGCGCTTACTATGTGCCGAGCACTGTTCTAAGCGCTGGGGTAGACATAGGGGAATCAGGTTGTCCCACATGGGGCTCACAGTCTTAATCCCCATTTTACAGATGAGGTAACTGAGGCCCAGAGAAGTTAAGTGACTTGCCCACAGTCACACAGTTGACAAGTGGCAGAGCCGGGATTTGAACTCATGACCTCTGACTCCAAAGCCCGTGCTCTTTCCACTGAGCCACGCTGCTTCTCTAAGTGTTACCTCAGCAGACAGTTGTGTGATTAGCCTAGCAATCCAAAACCATGATGTCAGCTCAACAAAGTTGTTTTAAATATTGCTTTGCTAAGGTCTCCACTTCAACAAGCTCTTAAGAAGTCACTGAAAGGACAGGTTTCTGGAGTGAACTTTAACGTACGTCACTGTCTGTAATAAGTTGCTGGAGGTCCAGTCACAAAGAGGGAGATTAATATTTATGTAGAACCTATCATGAAAATGTGCATGGAAGTCTTCATGAGAATCACAGTGGAAAAGTGTGATCCTGTGGTTAGTGGGCAGGAAACCTAAATTCCAGGGTCACTGTGGGCAAATAAGCAAATGGAAAAGTTCTGCAATAGGGAAATTCTCAGAATTCCATCAATCAAACTTTATTGATTTATGATATTTGATCAATATACAAAAGAGAATCCCATGGAAACTGCAGTACCTAGTTTCATTATAAGTTTGATATGAAAGAACACTAACATTTTCTTTTCTCATGATATAATCATGTAAGCATAAACTCTTATTTGTACAGAACATATTAAATTAAGAACAGTCAATATCTGACAGCCCGAGCAATGGATGTCTCCAGAGATGCAAATTAATGATATACTGAAGCTTATTAGAGCTATGTTTTATCCTTGAACGTTTTATTTTCAGCATCATTTCACGCACCCACAGAAGGAGTAAGTCACTGTTTGCTGTTCACAAAAGATTCAGTGGGTTCAGAGCTAAAATTATTGTCTGTTAATTAATTCCTACTATGGAAATTAGAAGAGATTTTGATATCCCCAAATTAAAGTGGAATGAATGCTGAAATCCCAAGAGGCAATATTCTAAAATCCTATATCCTTCTCTAAAGCACTTTGCTCCAATCCATGGAATTGGCTATTTCTTAAATTAATTCTTCAGTAGTGAGTTGATTGCCATGTGAGGCAGACCTGGCAACCAAGGTGCATCTCTAGTGGTGGATGTGGCATGTAGATGCACCAGGCACACAGAAGTTCATCTGAGCAAAACTGACACGAGCACATCACCCTGAATGACAAAAAGTATTTCAGAATTTGCTATACCTCCTATGTCTTCTCCCTTTCTCACTAGCCATTTCTGATTTGGGTGGCCTCAGTTCAGTTTGTAGTGTGCAGCAGGCATGCAGGAGAGATAGGGAGAGGGCAGATCAAGATTCTCAGAATTCCCAGCTTGTATGCAGCATTCCCAGCTTGTACAGGGACATGTGCATATTAAAGGCTTAATTCATATGTTATGTATTAGTCCTGTTCACAAAATAATAATAATGATGACAATGTATAATAATAATAACAATAATGTTATTTGTTAAGCACTTATTATATGCCAAACACTGTAGTAACCACTGGGACTAGTCCAAACTAGTCAGGTTGGACACAGTCCCTGTCCCATATGGGACACATAATCAAGGTCACACAGCACAGAAGTAACAGATCTGAGATTAGAACCCAGGTTCCCTGACTCTCAGTGCCATGCTATTTCCACTATGCTGCACTGTATCTCCCCTGTTTCAGTGAACTCAAATGAGCAATTTCAAAGTTAGTCCCAAATGGAATTGGGCCAATACACCATTTCCCCTTTGCACTTGGGTATGCCAGTGGGTCCAAGTACTTCTCCACAGTGTGGCTCAGTGGAAAGATCACGGGCTTGGGAGTCAGAGGTCGTGGGTTCTAATCCCAGCTCTGCCACTTATCAGCTGTGTGACTCTGGGCAAGTCACTTAACTTCTCTGTGGCTCAGTTACCTCATCTGGAAAATGGGGATTAAGACTGTGAGCCCCACGTGGGACAACCTAATTACCTTATATCTACCCAGCGCTTAGAACAGTGCTTGGTACATAGTAAGCGCTTAACAAATACCAAAATTATTATTAGAGAAGCAGCGTGGCTCAGTTGAAAGAGCATGGGCTTTGGAGTCAAAGGTCATGGGTTCAAATCCCGGCTCAGCCATTTGTCAGCTGTGTGACTTTAGGCAAGTCATTTAACTTCTCGGTGCCTCAGTTACCTCATCTGTAAAATGGAGATTAAGACTGTGAACCCCATGTGGGACAACTTGATTCCCCTGTGTCTACCCCAGCACCTAGAAGAGTACTCGGCACATAGTAAGCGCTTAGCAAATACCAACATTATTATTATTATTATTATTCATTTGCATAGTAAGTGAAACTGGGAACAGGCATTGAGCAAATGGTAGGATTTATTAAATATTTATATTTTTCAAACTGCTGAGCAGTTTATTTGTCTAAACTTAATAATACTGTGCTCTAACAGCTATTGTCTTAGAGAATCACCAAGTACTGTATTTGGTGTATTTCTTAGAATGAGCCTATACTCATAAAAAAAAACATACAAATAATTCCCATGGGGAATAATTGAGCACATGCTTGATATGTGGCAATTTCAAAACATGGGAAATGGTTCATCCTTTCATAAGAATTAACTTCACTTTTCTTCCCAGTTGTTGACATCTATGATTTGGAGAGCCCTGTTTTAATGTCAGTAGATGTAATTACACAGTAAAATTGAAGAAAAAACTGTGAATCAAGATCAGCTTGAGGGTGAGGCGAGGCCCAGACACACATCTGTAACAATATGTCCACTCTGGGTAGTGGGGCCTGCATGATCACAATGGGAAGTTAGGATGACTGTGGAGATGGAAGTGTTGGGAGGGAAATTGATGATGGCACTTCAGTGGGGCTCCAAAATTTTGGGTACAGCTTACCCTAACCAGTCGGCCTGACTGCTGGAATCGCTGCTCCCAGTTCACCTGCCACTTAATCACCACCTGGAGAATATTTGCTGTAGAATGACAGGACAACTGGTTCAGAGGCTTCAGCAGCAAAGGTAAGTGATTGGTGTTGGGGTTGACAATCAATCATATTAATTGAGTGCTTACTGTGTGCAGAGTACTGTATTAAGTGCTTGAGAGAGTACAGTATAACAGAGTTGATAGACATGTTCCCTGTGCTCAAGAACCTTGCAGTCTAGTAAATCAAAGCTAACCATATCAGAATAATAAACTCCTTGTCTCTCTAGGCCTCTCATTCTCTCCTAGCTGGCAATTATCTGATTAAGTGAGGTTCCTTGAATAGTTGGACTCTATCATTTGCAGCAAAAATTCCATTTTGGAACCCAAATGGTCAGAACTGGCTCTATACCCTAATGATATTGAATAGGTAACAGCCAAATATTTCCTAGGCAGTGATCCAGTTGTTAGTGTGTCCATTTCACTCTTCATTCATTCATTTAATCATATTTATTGAATGCTTACTGTATGCGGAGCACTGAATAAGTGCTTGGAAGGTACAGTTTGGCAACAGATAGAGACAATCCCAACCCAATAATGGGCTAATTCTTGCTTTAGCACCTTCTCTTGTTCCCTAAACAAGTGATATAGGGTAACAGTAATGATAATAATGGCATTTGTTAGGCACTTACTATGTGCAAAGCACTGTTCTATGCTCTTAGGAGGATACAAGGTGATCAGGTTGTCCTATGTGGGGCTCACAGTCTTAATGCCCATTTTACAGATTGGGTAACTGAGGCACAAAGAAGTTAAGTGACTTGCCCAAAGTCACACAACTGACAAGGGGTGGAACCTGGATTTGAACCCATGACCTCTGACTCCCCAGCCCATGCTCTTTCCACTGAGCCATGCTGCTTCTGGTGATGGTGGTGGTGATGAGAGCAGTCAACAATTCTCATTCATTTGAAAACCATTGAATATTTGGCTCGACCAGTGCAGATGCAGCCTTAGGTATTTTTTGAAGCTACATTAAGGCTTTTAAACCAGTAGGTTACCATGTACTGCAAAGAAATACTAATTTTCTAAATGGAGCTCTAGAGGTTAATAATGGTTAATAATAATGTTGGTATTTGTTAAGCGCTTACTATGTGCAGAGCACTGTTCTAAGCGCTGGGGTTAATGCAGTCTGAAGACGTGCATAGGTACTCAGAGGAGTAATTTCCACATGGGAGTACTCCAACTCTAAGTATCATTAGGTTTAGTATTTCTTTCAATACCCTAGCCTCACCTGACAAGTTCAAAGAAAGGGGATTTTTTGACTTGAATATTTTCAACCCAAGAGCATTGCATTATTGCAATTCTATGGGGATTATTCCCTGTAATACTTTACCAGCTGCTTAAATAAAAAATAAAAAGATTTGAAAGCAATTGCAAAAGACAGTCTTGTAATTTGAGAAGAGTGGATACTTCATATGATGGATTTTAACGCCTCTGAGCTGTTTCAGTCTGTCACGTCAGATCATATTTAGGGAGCTCTAATCTTTGGATTACGGGCCCAGTAAATGATACCAATTCCTATCCATTGTGTCAATGGGAGTTGGCACATTTAAAAATTACTGCACTTCCCTAAGCAATGCGCCCATCATTTTATGCACTTTGAGAAAGTATCTTTATTTTTGAAAGCCTTATTAAAAATAAACCAACCTAAAACTATAGGGAGATACAGATAAAATGACCTTGTTATGGGCAACATTTTGACTAATTCTGCTCTCCCAAGTGCTTAATACAGTGCTCTGCACTCAATACATACCACAGCTTGATTAATTGATGTAGAAATATCAGTCTAATACTGTCCCCACCAAGACCCTCAGTATTTCTCTGAAGGTGATCCCAGGGTTCATGTTCTCTCCTTCAGTAGCAGGAGCCTCACTTCTCCAATGTCCAAGTTGCTGGACTTGGAAACTTCAGGGATCCTCTCCAATCCTTCCCAGTGCCCTGTATTCATCCAGGACTCACAGTGTGAGTTCTCCCCCATGTTCTGCTTTCCTAGGCACACCAGCTCATTTCTTCTCACTTCAAGATGGCCAAGGTTCTCCTCCTTCTTTCCAACTGCCCCTCTTCTTCTTTCCCAATCCTTTTCTCTGATTGGTTAGGCAAGCTTACAATTCAGGGAAGAGCACCAACAAGTGATTCCCCAGCTATCTCTTAAGTGTGGGAAGCAGTGGGAACTGGTTACCACAGTTCTTTACAGAGGCCCAGACTATTCCACTGAGAAGAAGTAAATTTTCCAAGTCAGTGGTCAGGGCTTCGAAAAAGGGTTAGGACCAAAATAGAGAAAACTGATACAAGTTTTTAAATTAAATGGTATAATGATGACCCTAGTGCAGCTAGGTAATGTCAATGAGATGTCCATTATTTTATGAAGCGGAAACTCTCTTTGTGATTCTAAATGCCAGAAGACATTTTGGAGGGATATTTACACTCTGAAATGGCACTAAAAACCCAAATGGTTTCTTTCCTTCTTCCCCATTTGGAGGATTTCCTGCGTAAATTATTTGGCCAAATATGACTTGGTTCTAGATTTACAGTATGTGTTCTAAACCATTTATATGCAAAACCACAATCAATCAATTTTATTTATTTGGCTGTGTTCTAAGTGTTTGGAAGACATCGAAGACATGTTCCCTGCCCAAGAATAAACCCAAATGAACACATTCACACATACATATAGGATTTTAAACAATTCTATATGTACATATGTAATTGTTTAAAAATCTTACTTTTGCCTATGTGATTTTACAGATTTATTTCTATTCATATTTTTATCAAACCTTTATGGATTTTTTATTTTATAAAATAAGTATAATTAATTATATTTTGTGCCTTGCATTTTAAAAGTGGATGTGATTTAAGAAGGCCAGATGGTTTGTGTTTGATTACATACCTAAGAACACTAGAGTCTGAGTAAGTCAAATTTTAACATGGTTCTTTTACAAATGGCATTTGCTCAATATAGATCCATACTCTGGAAGATCAGGGTAAGGGTAGTGTGGCCTAGTGGAAAAAACCCAGGCCTGGGAGTCAGGAGACCTGGGTTCTAATTCTGGCTCTGTCAACTGCCTGCTGTGTGACCTTGAGTCAGTCACTTAACATCTTTGTGCCCTAGTTTCCTCAACTGTAAAAATGAGGATTCAATACGAGTTCTTCCTACTTAGACTGTGAGCCCTATATGGGACATGTTGTTTCACACATTGTAAATGCTTAACAACTACTATAACTATTATAATTATTAGGAACTGTATCCAATCTGATTAATTTGTATAATAATAATAATTGTAGTATTTGTTAAGTGCTTTCTATGTGCCAGCCACTGTTCTAAGCCCTGGGAAGGATACGACATAATTGGGTTGGCCACAGTTCCTGTATAGCATATGTCTCACAGTCTTAATCCCCATTTTATAGATGAGAAAACTGAGGCACAGGGAAGTTAAGTGACTTGCCTAAAGTCACACAGCAGACAAGTGGTGGAGCTGATATTAGAACCCAGGTCCTCTGATTCTTGGGCCCATGCTCTTTCCACTAGGCCATGCTGTATCATTCCCAGTGCTTTTAATAATAATGTTGGTATTTGTTAAGCGCTTACTATGTGCCGAGCACTGTTCTAAGCACTGGGGTAGACACAGGGAAATCAAGTTGTCCCACGTGGGGCTCACAGTCTTAATCCCCATTTTACAGATGAGGTAACTGAGGCACCAAGAAGTTAAGTGACTTACCCAAAGTCACACAGCTGACAAGTGGCCAAGCCGGGATTTGAACCCATGACCTCTGACTCCAAAGCCCATGCTCTTTCCACTGAGCCACGCAGCTTCTCAATGCTCTCTTTTAACAGTGTACATACTTATATGCAAATTCAATTCAAGAGAAACTCATTTCTGAGGCTCTACTCTTTGAATCTACTCTTGATTCTATTTAGTTGCCATTGTTCTTACGAGATGTTCTTCCCCTTGACTCTATTTATTGCCATTGTTCTTGTCTGTCTCCCCCGATTAGACTGTAAGCCCGTCAAAGGGCAGGGACTGTCTCTATCTGTTGCCGACTTGTTCATTCCAAGTGCTTAGTACAGTGCTCTGCACATAGTAAGTGCTCAATAAATACTATTGAATGAATGAATGAAGACTAATGGTTTAACCATTAGGCGGCCCACTGGCAGTCTCTCAGGTGCTGCCACCTGGAACACAGTCATTCAAAGGGGAGGACTGAGAAAGTAGAAACAGGTTGTGCTAGAGAAGGCAATGTCTCTTGAGCATTTTAGAGAGGTTTCTTTCAGTGCTTCTCTGGGAAGGACACACAGAAGGATCTGCCGATGATCCTGGAAGGACAGTTGGTAGCAGAAAGGCTCTCCATGTGGGATCCTGCAAGAAGGATCCCTGAGGAACATAGATTCTGGGACTACCCTTAAGACTATAGTAATAATAATAATGATGATGATGGTATTTGTTGAGCGCTTAACTATGTGCCCTTTCCTTTCCGCCCTTTCCTCTCCACCCAAACGGCTACCTTACTGTTACGGGCTCTCGTTATATCCCGGCTAGACTACTGTGTCAGCCTTCTCTCTGACCTCCCTTCCTCCTCTCTCGCCCCGCTCCAGTCTATTCTTCACTCCGCTGCCCGGCTCATCTTCCTGCAGAAACGATCTGGGCATGTCACTCCCCTTCTTAAACAACTCCAGTGGTTGCCTATCAACCTCCACTCCAAACAAAAACTCTTCACTCTAGGCTTCAAGGCTCTCCATCACCTTGCCCCTTCCTACCTCTCCTCCCTTCTCTCTTTCTACCACCCACCCCGCATGCTCCGCTCCTCTGCCGCCCACCTCCTCACCGTCCCTCGGTCTCGCCTATCCCGCCGTCGACCCCTGGGTCACGTCCTCCTGCGGTCCTGGAACGCCCTCCCTCCTCACCTCCGCCAAACTGATTCTCTTTCCCTCTTCAAAACCCTACTTAAAACTCACCTCCTCCAAGAGGCGTTCCCAGACTGAGCTCCTCTTCTCCCTCTACTCCCTCTGCCATCCCCCCTTTACCTCTCCACAGCTTAACCCTCTTTTTCCCCTTTTCCCTCTGCTCCTCCACCTCTCCCTTCCCATCCCCACAGCACTGTACTCGTCCGCTCTACTGTATATATTTTCGTTACCCTATTTATTTTGTTAATGAATTGTACATCGCCTTGATTCTATTTAGTTGCCATTGTTTTTACGAGATGTTCTTCCCCTTGACTCTATTTATTGCCATTGTTCTTGTCCGTCCGTCTCCCCCGATTAGACTGTAAGCCCGTCAAACGGCAGGGACTGTCTCTATCTGTTGCCGACTTGTTCATTCCAAGCGCTTAGTACAGTGCTTTGCACATAGTAAGCGCTCAATAAATACTATTGAAAAAAATACTATTGAATGTGCCAGGCACTGTACTAAGCACTGGGGTTGAACAAGCAAATCGGGTTGAACACAATCCCTGTCCCATGTGGGGCTCACTGTCTCTATTCCCATTTTACAGATGAGGTAACTGAGGCCCAGAGAAGTGAAGTGACTTGCCCAAGGTCATACAGCAGACAAGTGGCCAAACCGGAATTAGAACCCATGATCCTCTGACTCCCAGGCCCATGCTCTATTTACTACACCATGCTGCTTCTCAAGAAGACTAGAGAAAAGACCAGAAGAATGTATAAACCACAACACCCATGGAAAGTACAAAAGGTCCTGGGGAAATGGGAAAAGTGTTATGAAAGGAAATTTAGATCAGCATTCTGTTACCAAATTAAATTACCAGTAATACTTACCATTTGTCAATTAAAAACCCATTCAGACCTCCAAGTACTGTTTTTGCCTGCAGAATGGACTGAGTGGTTCCAGGGTGCTGACAAGATGTGTTTGCTTGGGAAACTGAGGGAGAGAAAGGAGTCCTTTTTCTTCTGAGCTTTCTAAAGCCAACCTTGATAAAGGGGTTCTCCCAAAGTGACTACGATTTTTATACACACCAATTTTCTCATGACCCATTTTGTCTCCATACTGAATCTATCTGCCCTTGATGTCCAAATTAACACCCTCAGCACCATCCTCTACTGAATTCAAGTTACTTGCTTCCCTATCCCTTCTCCAAATTCATACCACTTACCCACAGCCCTAGTTCACTTCCATAGTCCAATTCCTTCACCCCCTTATGAGCTATGCAGTGTTCTGGCAGAAATCCAGACCTCAGACTGACCTTGTCCATCTAAAACCTTATCCTTGCCTCATTTAGCTCTGCCTTCTTTTATGCCTGGCAGCATTATTTTTCCATTCTTATTGACTCCCATGCCCCTTGCCAGTGTTTCAGACATTTAATTCCCTTCTCAAAATTCCTGACCTCACATATATCACCCCAGATGACCTGGCCACATACTTTATTGAGAAAAATGAAATTATCAGGTTTGGTCTCCCTAAAATCTCCTCTAATCCTCTTCTGTCCCTCCCTCATCCTGGTTCTTCTTTGACTCTTCCATCTTTCCCAGAAGTACATCAAGAAGATTTCCCACCTCCTCTAAAAATTCATCCCTCCTCCTGCACCTCTGACTCCATCCCTTCACACCTTTTCATAACACTCGCTTCCTCCCTTCTCCCCTCCCTGACTCCCATCTTCAACTGTTCATTCTCCAATGGCTTCTTCCCCACTATTTTCAAGCATATTTATGTATCCTCTATCCTAAAAAAAAACCCGTCCTTTGACCCCACAACCCCTCCTGTTATCACCACATCTCGTGGCTCAGTGGAAAGAGCCTGGGCTTCGGAGTCAGAGGTCATGGGTTTGACTCCCGGCTCTGCCACTTGTCAGCTGTGTGACTGTGGGCAGGTCACTTAACTTCTCTGTGCCTCAGTTACCTCATCTGTAAAATGGGGATTAACTGTGAGCCTCACGTGGGACAACCTGATTACCCTGTATCTACCCCAGCGCTTAGAACAGTGCTCTGCACATAGTAAGAACTTAACAAATCCCAACATTACTACCATTCTTGTCCAAAGTCCTTGAGCAAGTTGTCTACACCTTTCTCCAGCTCCTCTCTTCCAGTTATCATCTAGACCCCCACTCATCTGGCTTCCACCCCCTTCACTCTACTAAAATTGCCCTCTCAAAGGTCACCAAAGATCTTCTTCTTGCCCTATCCAGCTGCCTCTACTCCATCCTAATGCTTCTTGATCTGTCAGTTGACTTTGATACGATCTACAATCCTCTTCTCCTAGAAACATCCAATTTTGGCTTCAGTTAAACTGTCATCTCCTGGTTTTCTTATCTCTCTGGCCACTCATTCCCAGTCTTTTTCATGTGCTTCTCCTCTGCTGTCCTCACCCTGTGGGAGCCCCTTGGGGCTCAATTCTGGGTCTCCTCCTATTCCCCATCTTAATCCACTCCTTTGAAGAACTCATTTGCTCTCGTGGCTTCAATTAGCATCTTTATGCAGATGATTCCCAAATTTACATCCCCAGCCTGAATCTTTCTACTTCAATCTCATATTTCCCCTGCCTTCAGAACATCTCTACTTGGATGTTCCACTGGCATCTCAAAATTAATAGGTCCAAAATGTAACTCTTTGTCTTCCCACTCAAACCCTGTATAGCCTTGAATTTTCTTTCACTGTGGATAGCACCGCCATTCTTCCTGTCATATAAATCCATCATAAGCTTGACATTATTTATTAATCATCTCTCTCATGGCATCCACATATTCACTCTGTTACTAAGTCCTATCGGTTCAACTTTGCATCCCTAATTACTATCTCTTTGCAGATGATTCCTAAATCTACATCTCCAGCCCTGACCATTCTACTTTTCTACAGTCTCACATTTCTTCCTTCCCTCAGGATATCTCTACTTGGATGTCCCAGTGACACCTCAAAATTAATATGTCCAAAACAGAACTCATCATCCCCCTCCCAAACCTTGTCTACCCATGACTTTCCCAGCACTGTAGATAGCACCATCTTCCCTGTCTCACATATCCATAACAATCTTGATATTATCTACTAACCATCTCTCTTATTCAACCCACATATTCACTCTGTCACCAAATCCTGTTGGTCCAAACCTCACATCACTAAAATCCTCAATTTATTCCCTATCCAAAGTGCTACCATGTTAATTTAAGTACTTATACTATTCCACCTTGATTAATTCATCAACCTCCTTTTTGACCTCCCTACCTCCTGTCTTTCCCCACTTCAGGCCAATTCTTCACTCTTTTGCCAGGATCATTTTCTATGAAACCATTTAGTCCATGTTTCCCATGCCTCAAGATTCTCCTGTGGTTGCCCTTCACCTCCATATCAAACAGAACCTCCTTATCATCAGCTTTAAAGCACTCGATCACCTAGCACCCCTCCACTCATTCATTCATTCAGTTGTATTTATTGAGCACTTACTGTGTGCAAACCACCGTACTATGAGCTTGGGAGAATACAGCACTATGACAGACACATTCCTGACCACAACAACCTCACAGCCTCTCTAATTTCCTACTACAATCCATCCCACATACTTCACTCCTCTAATGCCACCCTACTCACAGTGCCTTGATCTCATCTACCTTGAAATCCTCTGCCTCACATCCTGCCTCTGAACTAGAACACTCTTCCCCTTCATATCCAACCTAAAATCACTCATACTACTTTAAAGTCTTTATTAAATATCTCCAAGATTCCTTCCCTAACTAATCTCTCATTTCCTCTTCTCTCACTCCCTTCTGCAATTGGATTTGCACCCTTTATTCACCCTCTACTCAGCCCATAACACTTAGGTATATATCTGTAATATATTTATATTGATGTTTGTCTCCCACTCAAGACTGTAAGCTCCTTGTGGGCAGAGAACATGTGTACCAATTCTATTTTGTACTTTCCTAAATGTACAGTGCTCTGCACAAAATAAGTGCTCAATAGATATGATTGATTGGCTAGCCTCCAAATGATTCCCTTGCTTTCAGTGGAGCATTAGACTGAAAGAAATGGAGGTCTGGTAGTGGCCAAAGGTGCAGAACTGGCGTATGCTAGGCAGCCACAATCTAGTCCATCCCTGGAAAGGTGAAACCACTGGACTTTAGGATTCCAACAGGGGTTTGGGCTTAACATATGTGACACCAGAGGCAGTTTTTCCTGATATTTAGGTCTGGGGACATTGGGACATCATATTGAATATGTTTCTTTGCCCTGTGGATAAAAGGAACTCCTTTTTATAAATATCTGATAAACATTTTTGTCTCCTCTATATGACTAGCTGCCCTAAAATTGTACGTGTGAACAGGCAATTCATTTTTAAGTTGGGTTTTGCTTTAGGGTATTTCAAGAATAGTGTAATTCCTTTCACCAAAGCTTAGTCGTCCTGAAAATTATAGGAAAGCATTGAAATATTCAGACTTTTGGAGGAATTTGCTCCTGGGGAAAAGTCAGACCTTCTGCTGTGCTATATGTTTAATGAATATGTAAAATATCAAATTAAAAAATGCTAGCAGTTTATTAGAGCTGAGCAATCACAGAGGAAAAACAGGTTTTTCTTTCAGTGAATATTAAGGACATGACACCTGGGGCAAACAAGAACATGACTGCAGAAGATCCAACATGACTTAAAATGGAAGATTTTGCTGGCTGAAAGGCTTTGTCTTTTGCCTTTCATTAATCAGCAATGTAATCTAAAGAAGTCAGAGATTTTCTTAGCGAGCATTAGAGTTACTTCATAATAAGCTATTTCTTTGGAATCTTGTATGTTTCAAATGGAACATTTTTCTTGATTCCCTTTATTTTGGGAACCAATCTTTCATTCTTTCCCATTTTTTGAGGTAAGACTTTGCAGACAATCACTCTGACTCATATTCTGCTTTCTGTATGTGAGTAGGCAATCTTATATCTGCCTAGAAATGTTTACTCAGACTTAAGTGAGGAGGAGAAAGAATGCAATCCCACCTTGGGCACAGTACAAAGATGTGATGTGATTGTCTGGTAAAACCAACAACATCATCTACATTGGCATTTACTGAACAGTTACAATGTGCAAGATGCTTTACTAGGTTATTACTAGGTGATGTGACTGTCTGCGAAGTCTTACCTCAAAAACAAAACAGGACTAAATTCCCTCTCCCACATGAGGTTCACATTCTAAGCTGGAGTCAGTTGGATGTAAGTAGGAGGTAGAACAGATATTCAAATCCCAATTTACAGATGAAGACACTGAGACACAGAGAAGTTAAGTGACTTGACCAGTGTCACCCAAACAAGTGAAGAAACTTGGATTAGATGGGGCCTTCCAACTCCCAGGTCCTTGCTCTACCTCCTAGACCATGCTACTACCTTTTTTTTCCTCACAATTGAAGGGAAAATGGGACTCACTGTAAGCATACCATGAACTATTTTCTCTGAATTAAAAATGACTAATGGACTTCCTTTCCCATAATATGATAGATTATAAAATGATGATAGATTTTGCATGTATATGCAGATTTTTGTTTTCCTCTGCATCAATTTGGTTTTGACTCAGATCTGCTTAGGACAAACCTATCATTAATGACCGATCTAATTTTAACCAGAATGAAGTCACATGGATAAAGTTTTTAAGATACATGCCTCTAATCCTGCTAGATGTCAGCACCCCAACCTTTTTTGACAGACCTGATTCTTACCCCACCTAGTTCTACCTTTAGGACATTTTGGAGATTCCAGTTCTGAATTTAAATTCTTAATTTGTTTTTATCTTTTTTCATTTCTAGGCTTTTTCCCATCTTCTCTATTATTTTAATCTCTCCTATTCTGATGGTGCAGTAGTGGTTTAGAGTTGTAGGAGATGGTCAGGGAAGAAGAGGGGCATGGGGAAAAATGAGTGAGAGGGTGGACAAAGCTGGAGAAGGATGAAGTGTTTCAAATGCCCTGTCTAGAAGGTGTAGAGAGAGTATTTTATGGGAAAGAAATTGTTCTCAGAGGGTAACAACAAGAAAAACAGGGAAGCTAGGGAATGTCTAGCTGCCCACCCACTAGGAATCACAGACTGCCTAAGCATGATTCACTTCCTCTCCCCTGCACATAATTTATGAAAAAAAATTAATTTCCAGCCATCATGAGCTCTCACATTTTGGCCCACTTTCATCTTTCTCCTTCCCCTTTTCTACCTTCCCTGGCCCTCTCCCTTACCTTCTTTCTCCAGGTCTCCGGGTTATCCAATGAAAAGTCATCAAACTGACATTCCTCAGAGAGGTTATACTAATTCTTACCACAAAAGAGATTAACTCTGTCTTCTCATTGCCTTTCTATAGTGATTAAGGAAAATTAATGCTCTGCACACAGTCCTCAAATACCATTAATTGACTGATTGATTAATGCTTTAGCCTTGATCTATAGATATAGTTTCATTACAACAAAATACTTACATTTTGAAAACAGAAATAAAAACAGTCAAAGTCTGAGTTCTGCAGCATTTCAGTTCAGGCAGAATCCTGAGCCATGCAAAAGGATGTAATCTTATGTTTAAAATATATTTTTAAAGTCCTGTAAAATATCACTTGAATTGGAAATAAAAGTGGAAACACTCATTTGAGTTGTTGTGGACTCATACTTTATATTTTCATATGAAACATGGTTTTGCCTTTGTCAGTGAAACAACGTTTTCAGTTCATTACAAAAGGGTTTAGCTTGGGATGACAAGGGCCAACACTTTATATTTCCAGGTGACCCCACTAAAGCCTACCACTACCCCAGATACTATTTTTTCAGGCACAGCTCTGCTCTGCAAAACTCATCTGGAAATGCAGTAGGAATGTCAGCTGTAGTTTAGAGGTGTTGTGGGCTCTACTCCATCCTAATCCTTCTCCACTGCTCAGCTGCCTTTGGCACTGGTTACGACCCACTTCTCCTGAAAACATAATCTAACCTTGGCTTCACTAACAGTGTCCTCTTCTGGTTCTTTTCCAATCTCTCTGGCCACTTATTCTCAGTCTCCTTACCTGGCTCCTTCTCTGCCTCCTACCTCCTTACTGTGGGAGTCCCTCAAATCTCAGTTTTGGGTCCCCATCTATTCTCCATCTACACTCATTCCTTGGAGAACTCATTCACTGCCATGGCTTCAACTACCATCTCTATGCAGATGATTCCCAAATCTACATCTTCAACACTAATCTTTCTCCTTTTCTGCAGTCATATAATTCCACCTGACTTCAGGATACCTCTATTTGGACGTGCTGCCAAGACCTCAAATTTCACATGTCAAAATCAGAACTCTTCATCTTCCCACTCAATCCTTGCCGTGTCCCTGACATTTTCATCATTTTAGACAGCACCACCATCCTCCCTGTCTCTTGCATTATCCTCAACTCCCTCAACTCACATATTTAGTCTGTTACCAAATCCTATCACTTCAACCTTCACAATATCACTAAATTCCCCCCTTTCTACTACAGCTACCTCATTATTCTAAGCATTTATCATATCCCACCTTGATTACTGCACCAGTCCCCTTGCTGACCTCCCCACCTCCTATATCTCCCCATTCCGGTCCATACTACACTTTGCTGCCCTGATCATTTTTCTGCAAAACCATTCAGCCCATGTTTCCCCATACCTCCAGAACCTCCAGGTTTCCCATGCACCTCCGCATCAAACAGAAGCTGCTTACCATTGGCTTTAAAGCACTCAATCGCCTTGCTCTTTCCTACATTACCCCTCTGATTTCCTTTTACAACCCAGCCCACTCCTCCAATACCAACCTGTGCACTGTACCTCAATCTTGTTTACCATTGCTGCTGACCTGTTGCCTACATCCTGCCTCTGCCCTGGAACTTATTGTCCCTTCATATCTGATAGACCATCATTCCCCCCACTTCCTAGGCTTTTTTAAAAAACATCTTCAAAAGGCCTTCTCTGACTAAGCTCACCTTTCTTACTATATCACCCTTCTGTGTCACCCTTACACTTGGATTTACACTTCTGATTCACTCCAATCTCAGCCCCAAAACATTTAAATACATATCCATAATGTATTTATATTACTGCCTGTCCCTGCTCTTGACTACACCAAAGCTGCAGAGAACTGTTGGGAAGTGGCATGGCCTAGTGTATAGAGCACAGGCTTGAGAGTCATAGGACCTAAGTTGTAATCCTCTCTCTGTCACTTGTATGCTGTGTGACCTTGAGCAAATCTTGTAACTTTTCTGTGCCTAAGCTATCTCATCTGTTAAATGGGGATTAAAACTGTGAGCCCCATATGGTATTTGGACTATATCCAATCCAAGTAGCTTGTATCTACCCTAGCTAATGTGCCTGGCACGTAAGTGCTTCACAAATATCATTAAAAACAACAACACACTGGCCCTGCTTCAGCCATCTCAAATTCATCATTTGCACTCAATCCATTTCCTTTACAGACCGGCAATCACACTTTGATTACTCTTTATGCTTTTAAACATGCTCTCACGTTCCCTATACCCACACACACAAATTTCCATGCATTTTGTTTCTTCCTCCTTTTGCCCCATTTTCCTGTTCCTATTCTTTTTCATACTCCTCAAATGGATTGTACACCCACTGTCCCCAGTGCCTCTTCTCCAACTCCTTTCTACAATCTGCATTTTACCCCCTTCACTCCATGGATACTGCACTACCCAAGTCTCCAATGACTTCCTTCTTGCCAAATCGAACAAACTGTTTTATCCTAACTTTTCTCAACTCCTTGACTTCCTTCAGGAGTGTGGATCATTTCTGTCATGTGAAAACCCTAAGTTACTTTATTTAGCTTTAGATACTGTTTCCTCCTGGGTGTTAACCTTTCAGGATGCTCCTTTACAGTCTCTTTTGCCAGCTTTATATTAGTCTCTCACCACAAAATTGTTGGTATCCCTCACAACCCCATTTTAGGTCTTCTTGTCACTTTACACTCATTTCCTTGAAGAGCTAATCTGCTTCCATAATAATAACACCACCTCTTCTTTATAGATGATTCCAAAATCTATCTGGAAGCCCAAACTGTCATATCCTATGTTATCACATTTTCTTCATTTGCCTCCAGTATATTTATATATATGTAACTTCTTATTCTAAATCTTGTCCTCCGCCTAACTTTCCTATCCTGTCCACCAATTAAGCCTTCACTCTTGTCATTATCCTCGACTCCTCCCTATCTTTCAACCCCCATAGTCAGTCTATCACTAAATTGTGTCAGCCTTCCTTCCACATTTCCTAGATATGCCCCTTCCTCTCAATTCAAATGGTTATCATCCGGGTCTAAGTACTTGTCAAGTCTGGACTTGACAACTATAGCAGCCTCTTCACTACTTTCTTTTATCTGACCCCTTACTTCCATTCTCCCTTCTCCATGGAATTCTCTCCACCTTCAAATCCATAAGATTACAGGTCTACCCTTTTGTAGGAGCAGCATGGCATAGTGGAAAGAGCACAAGCCTAGGAGTCAGAAGATCAGGGGTTCTAATGCCAGCTCTGCCACTTGTCTGCTGTGTGACCTTGGGCAAGTCACTTCACTTCTCTGGGCCTCAGTTTCCTCATCTGTAAAATGGGGATTGAGACTGTGAGTGAGGGGACAGGGATTTTGTCCCACCCAATCTGCTTGTATCCACCCGCACTTAGTACAGTGCCTGGCGCATAGTTAAGTGCTTAACAAATACCATTATTATTATTATTATTATCCTCTCTGCATAGCTCTTCTTAAAATTCTAGTCCTCCTAGAAACCTTCCTCCATTAAATCTATTTTCTCATCCACTTCAGCACTACTCCACCAACTATGCAATTAAATAATTGCAACCACTTGTAACACTTTCAGGACTGTCTAAGTTCTTCCTGTTCTAACAATAATGGAGTACAAGCCCCATGCCCCAGAAAACTTCCTGAAGTCCCCATTCCCCTCGTATATTTTTATGGCATTTTTTGAGTGCTTACTATGTGCCAGCTACTGTATAAAGTGCAGGCATACACTCACGCTCATGATGTTGGATATAGTACATGTCCTTCATGGAACTCCCAGTCTTAATCTCCATTTCACAGATAAGGTAACTGAGGCATAGGGAAGTTAAATGACTTGTCTAAGGTCACTCAACAGGTAAGTAGAGGGATTGGAATTTGAACCCAGCTTCCTCTGGCTCCCAGTTCCATGCTCTATCAACTAGTCCATTCTGTTTGATGCAGAGGTGGATAAGCAACCACTTGAGTGGGGAAATATGGATTTGTAGAAAAATGGATTGAAGTGGGAAAGACAAGAGGCAGGAAAGTCAGCAAGGAAACTTATGCAGTGATCAAGGTGGGGTACATTAAGTACTTGGATTAATGTGAGAGTAGTTTGAATGGAGAGGAAAGAGTATGTTTTAGTGATGTTGTAAAGGTCTAATTTATTTTAATGTCTGTCATTCCCTGTCATTTTAATGACTGTAAGCTCCTTGTGAGCAAGGAGAATGTCTATCAACTTTACTGTATTGTTCTCTCTCAAGTGTACACTGTACAGTGCACAGCACCCAGTAAACACTCACTCAATATATATCCTTGATTGATTTATTGATCAGTTTAGAGCAAGAAATTTTGAAGTAGATTGTCATCATTAAAACTAAAGTCATTTCAAGCATTCAAAAGTAGGAATTTCCCCAAAAGAGAAATCATTTTCTTCTCAATCACTCCCAAGATTCACTGGGTTTTGGGGTGAGTTATGTCATTTGGCTTACTGAGAATGTACCATAATTTCAGCCAAAAGCTTTCATGAGTTCAATTCTTTAATGAAGCTAGTTTTCTTCTATTTCTTATTTTGTAGGTATTCTTTAGAGGTGGAAAGATAATCTTGATAATTTGAAAATAGGCTCTTTAGCCAACATTTTCTAGACTTAGAACATCTGCCATGGTCAAACAGTCAATAGTTCAGTTCTGTAGTCTTAAAATGTTGGTAAGGAGGAAACCTGACATAAAAACTTAAGATGGATACATATTAAACAGTCTGACAATGAAATTAAGTTTATAAATTTGTGTTTGCTCTTGAGTTAAACACAGATAAAACCAATGACAAAATATGATGAACACAAAAGACATTTGTCTTCTTGCCAACAACTTAAAAATAGACCCCAAATCTCCATGTTTAAATATTTTAATAAAATTATCTTTGTGCTAAGAAAATATAGAGCACACTTTATGAAAAAAAATGTACAAATTCACATAAAAAAGGAAAGTAAGAGTTAAAGGAAGAAGAGTCTTAACTGTTTGGGAATTCAAATATTTCATCTATTCTTATTTTTCAGTTTGACCTTGACTAGTTTTACAAGGAGATATGCATTATTCAGAGATTCTATTTTAACCATTGGTCATGGTTTCTATTCATAACAAAACTGCAGTTGCTTTTCTCTTGTTCTGTCTCATGAAAAATCAAATTCTTAAATAGTACAATGGATAATCATATAACCCTAGTCCAATTTTCCTCTGATCTATTTCATAAAATTTTAATTTGACCTTAAATTTTGTTAAGAATTATTGTTTCATTTCCTTTATCTAAAATAATCCTTCTACACACTATTCTGATATCCTTTTATTATATTTTTAAAAAAATATTTTGATCACACTTTTTTTCTATCATGTTAATTTTCCATTTCTCCCCAGCAATACCTTTATGGGGAAAACAAGACTTCAATTAGGCTGTTTAGATTACTTGCTACTGTCATTATCTTCTAGAAAGTGTGTTTGCCTGGAACTCACTAAGGGTTCAGAGGGTTTATAGTCTCATGGGGTTTATAGTCTCATTTTGTCACTCTGGTTTTTATATTTCTCTGTAGATAAATACAATCATTTACAAATTGTGTTGTGTTTAAAGTACTTTTTTCTAAGTAAGTTATCTTTTTCATAATCAATGAATGTCACTCACACTGACAAGTTATTTTCATCCATCTATACTAGAAATCTGTTGGTTTAAAGATGTTCTGCAGTATAATACCCTGATTAACAGCCTCTCTGCTTTTCTAGTTCAGTTGCAATCTAGTTTTTGTCAATTTCTGAAAGCTACAAGGGAAATACATTGATATAAATTTTAGATATCAATCAATATATAGCATAATCTGCCTATAGCACATATTATATGCAGGTGCAGTTGGGGAGAGATTCACCTCCCAAATAATGGCCAGATCTAGTCCTCTGTTCCACCTACTGCTGCAGTTGCAACTGGAAAG
This sequence comes from Ornithorhynchus anatinus, assembly GCF_004115215.2. NCBI lineage: Eukaryota > Metazoa > Chordata > Mammalia > Monotremata > Ornithorhynchidae > Ornithorhynchus > Ornithorhynchus anatinus. The sequence continues at coordinate 118,541,391 of NC_041729.1, forward strand.
CAGTGTGGCCAAGTAGAAGGAGCATTGGCCTGGGAGTCAGAAGACCTGGGTTCTAACCCCAGCTCTGCTACTTTCTTGCTGCATGACCTTGGGGCAAGTCACTTAACTTCTCTCTGCTTCAGTTTCCTCAACTGTAGAATGCGAGTTCAATACTTGTTCTCCTCCTACTTAAACTGTGATCCTGATATGGGATAGGGACCATATCCAACCTGATTAACTAGTTTCTAACCAGGGCGTAGAACAGTACTTGAAGCATAGTAAGTATTTAGAAGATACAACGGTTAATCGCCACAATCCTGCCTGCTGTGATCGTTGTCCCTCCCCTTATCCCCTCTCTCTCTTTGGCAGACTTATCATCCCTTTCTAGACAGAGCACCCAGGTTCTAATCCACAGTCTGCCGGCTGCGTAACCTTGAGCAAATCACTTGACTCCTCTTTGCCTCAGTTTCCATACCTGTAAAAAAGGGGTTAAATATCTGCGCTCTCCTCTTTGGTTGTGAACCTGTGTGGGGCATGGACTGTACCTGACCTGATCATCTTGAATCCACCCCAGTGCTTAGTACAATGCTTGGTATATGGCAAGTGCTTTAATGTCACAGTTATTAATGATTATTATTACTCTATAACTCTAGGGAACTCCTACACCATGTCATTTGTGCATTTTCTCTGGAAACAATTGAAAAGCTGATTATTAAAATGAATTATCCATTATCTTATTTGTTCTACCTAAATGAATCTGTCAGAGGAAAGATTTTATGTTACACATTTGATGATTACTTGTCCATCTTTCCAATTAATCTGGATAGCTTAATTCAGTGAATAGTGAAAGAACACCTACCTTTTAAATGACAACTTCATTGCCAGGAAAACTGGCGCTTACACTAAATTAAAAAAAAAATTTTTGACTGGGTTACTTCATTATCTATAGATCATCATAATATAGATGATTTTCTGTTTCATTTGCCAGCCACTTGACCTAAAAGGTAAATTTCAAATACACAGAAAAAATTCCTCTAGACTATAAACTCATTTTCAGCAGGTAATGTTTCTGCTAATTCTGTTGTATTGTACTCTCCCAAGCACTTAGCATATTGACCTGCATATAGTAAGTGCTCAATAAATACCAATGATTAATTGACTGATTGATATACACTTCTACAGACCAACAGGGACAGTGGGAATATGGGTGAATGGGGTATTATCACTTACCACTAATAATGAATTTCCATTTTTGTAAATAGTTCCCCCACTGTCAACAGTATCAACAGTATTTATTGAAATTCTCATCAGCATAGGAGATCCACTGTAAATTTAAGCTTCTCTTTCACATCCAATTTTGTATAGGAAGTTGTTGCCACGATGTACTAGCTTCTTAAACAAACCCACACATATATCCAAATGTGTTATTTCAGAAGTTATAGGAGGAAAATTGTCATTTTCAGCATAACAACCGTGATTTTTTTTTCTTTCTCTTCTAGGTGATTCACTGACCTGGGAGGTAGCCATAATTCCTGTCTAATATATGGTCAGAGTCCCTCTAAGGTCATCCCTTAAAACTAACAAAAAAGTAATACATTTCATAAGGTATACAAATGAACCAAATCTGTCAACCTTTATTTATTTCTGCTGACATCTTAATGAAAGAAAATCCTTCTCTCCTTGTCCACTTCCTTGCTATTAACCCACCCTGCTGATTTGCCTGTAAACTAATTTGCATCTTGAGATTTGGTACATTTCAGGAGCACTCAAGATTAATATGATAGTTAACACAGTGCTGTATTGGAATCCCTTATCAACTAGATCAACTTATCTTAGTTACTGTTGCACCTCTAGGTGCATAGTTGAGTATGAACCTAAATGAAATGTAGCAGTATCTTGGGGTAGAAGGGTGTCATATATTATCATCCAGTTGAGCTGGGCAATTCTAAGTGCTTCTCAAAGAAGTACAATGTTCCTTGTCCACAGGATCTTATAGGAGGTGGATACAATATTATTTCCCAGTAGAGCAGTCAAAATAAATCATTACATGTATAATTGAAAAAACATAAACACAAAAGCACTGAGGGTAGGTATAAATAAGTGTGTAAGTGCTCTAGATGGCAGTTGGGTTTATATAACTTAGTGTACAGGGAAGTAATTAAAGACTATTTTTGTGAGAGGAGGGATTTTTGAATAAGAGGACAGTTGTGGTCTGTTGGTTTTGGGAAGGGAGGGAAATTCAAGCTCATGTTTAAGATCTAATAAGAAGACTTTTAAGCCTGCACCAAGAATTTAAAAAATCTATCAAAATAAGAAAGAGATAAAGGATTTGGAGACATTTATTATTATTGCTAGTATCATTATTTATAACAATAATTATAATAATGATGATAATTGTATTTAAGTGCTGCTATGTGCCCAGCTCTGTTCTAAGCACTCGGATAAATACAGGTTAATCAGAATGAACAAAGTCCTTGTCCCACACAGGACTCAAAGTCTAAGTAGACGGGAGAACAGGTTGTTGATCCCCATTTTACAGAAGAGGAAACTGAGGCACAGAGAAGTCACACAGCACAAGATTGACAGAACCAGAATAGGAACACAGGTTTCCTGATTCCAAGACCTATGTACCTATGTTCTTACCCACAAGGCAACATTGTTTTAGGAGCAGAGGCAGTGTTCTATGGAACTGTCTCAGCATATTCAGATCAGCCTCTTTGGATTGAAGGAGAGGGAAGGGCTAAATTACATCTGCTATGAGAGATGAAAATTGGAACAAAGATGAGACAATTAAAGAGTCGTTTGATTAAAAGGTAAATGAGTGGACGGTGAAATTCTAAAAAAAACCAAAAACCTTCACTCTTCAGGCATCCACCCTTACCTTTTACAGTGAACTGGCGATTGGTGATGGAAGAAATTCTGATTTATAATGATCATAGTGGTTTTAAGTGAATATAATCTGGGCAGAGCACTCAGGCAAAGGGAATAGAGACAATCAGAAATCACTGACACAAGATTATAGCTTTCAAGAAAAGAGATGGTTAAAGTAAAAATGAAGGCTTTAGCCATGGAAAAAGGCAACCAGGCTGAAATTTAGAAGGGGATAGGTGACAAGAACTGACTGCAGATGAGGCAGGAGGAATAAAAGATGATTATACTGATGAGGAGGGGGAAGAGGATGACAAGTACAAGAGATTGGAGAATCATCATAGAAAGTAATTGGAGAAATTTAAAGCACTTCATTTTTGCTATTTTGAGTATGAAATACTGTAGTATTTTATAGTCAGGTTCCTTCTCTCCCCAATATTGCTTTTGCACCATTCCACCACCTCAATCCTTTTCTTCTATCAAAGCCCATATGATTTGCCTCTACCACAAACTCCAGATACTAGTAACAGTGATCTATCACCCGTCAGAGCCCACGAGCAACTTTTAAAATCATTTCAATCCCCTCTTCACATTCCTTCTTTTTCCATCCCTACATTGGTAATTCGAGACTTCAATATCCACACAGATGTTCCTGATGACCCTGCCGCTGCCTGCTTCTTATCACTCCTCAGCTCCACTCACCTCCTGCTCCACTCCACCTCACACACTCACCAACTTGGAGATACAGTCAATCTCATCATCTCTAGTCACTGTACAATCTCTGCTTTCTCCAACTCTAAAATCCCTCCATTTGAGCACCAACTCTTAACTTGCCTTCCCTCCCATACACCTCCTCCCTACAAATTTGTGCTGTTCCCGCTCAGAGACCTCTGATCTTTTGATCCATACAATTTTCTCAAGTCATCATGCCCCATTTAGCCTCCATACCTTCCCTTGATGACCTAATTCACACTTCAACAGCACCCTCTCTACTGAAATCAATTCACTCACTCCACTACTCCACTATCCCTTCATCAAATTTGTACCACTAACCCACAGGCCAGGATCACATCTACAGTCCATTTCCTTCACTCCTGTGCATGAGCTGCAAAGCTCTGCTGTAGAAACCTAGATATCAGGCCAACTTAATCCACTTCAAGGTTTATCCTTGCATGCTTTAACTCAGTCTTCCCCTCTACCCACCAAAATTATTTCTCCATCCTTATTGATACTCATGCCCATTGTCCTGGACAGTTGTTCTAGACACTTAACTCTCTCCTAAACCTTCTGTTCCCCCATCTCCTGCTTCTAATGACCTGGCAACCTACTTCATTGAGAAAAGTGAAAGTAACAGTTGTGATTTCCCTAAAATCTCCCCTGCTCCTCTCCAGTCCCTTCTTTCTCATGCCCTTTTTCTACTCTCCCATCTTTACCAACAGTATCTCAAAAGATTTCCTGCCTTCTTGCAAAATCCACCCCCTCCATCTGTGCATTTATCGTCATCCTTTCACACCTTATCAAAGCAATTGCCCCCTCATTCTTCCCTTCCTGATCTCCAGCTTCATCTTTTCATTCTCCAATGACTTCTTTTCATTCATTCATTCAATAGTATTTATTGAGCGCTTACTATGTGCACAGCACTGTACTAAGCGCTTGGAATGTACAATTCGGTAACAGAGACAATCCCTTCCTACTGACGAGCTTACAGTCTAATTGGGGGAGTCAGACAGACAAAAACAATAGCAATAAGTAGAATCAAGGGGATGTACATCTCATTAACAAAATAAATAGGGTAATAAAAAATATATACAAATGAGTGGATGAGCACAGTGCTGAGGGGAAGGGAGAGGGTGAGGAGCAGAGGGAAAGGGGGGAGAAGGGGGCTTAGCTGAGGGGAGGTGAAGGGGGAGTTGAGGGGCAGCAGAGACAGCAGAGGGAAAAGGGGAAGCTCAGTCTGGGAAGGCCTCTTGGAGGAGGTGAGCTCTAAGTAGGGCTTTGAAGAGGATAAGAGAATTAGTTTGGCAGAGGTGAGGAAGGAGGGCATTCCAGGACAGTGGAAGGACATGGCCCAGGGGTCAATGAGAACGGAGGATGGTGAGGACGTGGGTGGCAGAGAAGTGGAGCGTGCGATGTGGGCAGTAGAAAGAGAGGAGGGAGGAAAGGTACGAGGGGGCAAGGTGATGGAGAGCCTTGAAGCCTAGAGTGAGAAGTTTTTGTTTCGTGTGGAAGTTGATAGGCAACCACTGGAGGTTTTTAAGAAGGGGAGTGATATTCCCAAAGCGTTTCTGCAGGAAGATGAGCTGGGCAGCGGAGTGAAGAATAGACTGGAGCAGGGAGAGAGAGGAGGAAGGGAGATAAGAGAGAAGGCTGACACAGTAATCTAGCCGGGATATTATGAGAGCCTGTACCAGTAAGATAGCCGTTTGGGTGGAGAGGAAAGGGCGGATCTTGGCGATATTATAAAGGTGAGACCGGCAGGTTTTGGTGATGGATTGGATGTGTGGGGTGAATGAGAGAGCCGAGTCAAAGATGACACCGAGGTTGCGGGCCTGAGAAACGGGAAGGATAGTCGTACCATCCACCGTGACAGGGAAGTCAGGAAGAGGACAGGGCTTGGGATGGAAGATAAGGAGCTCAGTTTTGGACATGTTGAGTTTTAGGTGGCAGGCAGACATTCAGGTAGAGACGCCCTGGAGGCAGGAGGAGATATGAGCCTGAAGGGAGGGGGAGAGGATGGGGCAGAGATGTAGATTACTGTCTGTCTCTTAGTTATGGGCATGAAATATGTCTGCTAATTTTGTTGTACTGTATTCTCCCAAGCACTAAGCACAGTGCTGGGCACAAAGTAAATTCTCAATAAATATGATTAATTGATTTCCTACTGCTTTCAAACATGCCCATCTCTTCCCTATCCTAAGAAATATCTCCCTTAGCCTGATGGCTCCCTCCATTTATTGCCCCATATTCCTCCTACCATTCCTCTCCATACTTCTGAGCAAGTTGGTTACACCTATCTCAATTTTCTCTCCTCTAATCTGGCTTCTGCCCCTTCACTCCATAGAAACTACCCTCTCAAAGATCACAAATGATAGCCTTCTTGCCAAATCCAATGGTCTCTACTCCACTCAAATCCTCCTCGACCTCTCAGTTGCCTTCAGCACTGTTAATGACCCCCTTCTAGAAATATTATTCAACCTTGGCTTCACTGACACTGTCCTTTCCCAGTTCTCCTTTTATATCTCTGGTAGCTCATTCTCAAGCTCTTTTTTGGTTCCTTACTCTGCCTCCCACTCTCTAACTCAGTTCTGGGTCCCCTCCATCTATTTTGGAGAACTCATTCTCTCCCATGGCTTCAATTACCACCTCTTTGAGGATGATTCCCAAATCAATATCTCCAGCCCTGTTCTCTCCGCCTCTCTACAGTCTCGCATTTCCTCCTTCCTTCAGGACATCTCTACTTGGATGTCCCGCTGAGACCTCAAACTTAACTCATCCAAAAATGAACTCCTTATCTTCCTAACCACCCCATGTCTTCTCCCTGATTTTCCCATCACTGAAGGCAGCAACTAGACAGCACCACCATGCTACCTGTCTCACAAGCCATAACCTTGGAGTTACCTTTGACTCATCTCTCACATTCAACCCACATATTTCACTCTACCACCAAATCCTGTTGGTTCAACCTTCATGGCATCATTAAAATCCCCACTTTCCTCTCCATCTAAAAAGCTACAACGTTAATCCAAGCATTTATCCTATCCTGCCTTGATTACTGTATCGGCCTCCTTGCTCATCTCCCAGTTTCCTGTCTCTCCCCACTCCAGTCCATAGTTCACTCCACTGCATGTATTATTTTTCTACAAAAACTTTCAGTCCATGTTTCACCACCCTTTAAACACAGCCAGTGTCCTCTCCCAAGCACTTAGCATATTGCTCTGCACAAAGCAAGCACTCAGTAAATATTAATGATTCATTGACTGAATGAGTAGTAATCAGTAATGCAGGTACATTAAAGAGACAGTTAAAACGGAGTACAACAGCTAAGTAGAGGGAGGATAGGGAAGAGGATCAGATCACAGAAATATGGCCCACCCTCAGTCATCTATGGAGTTGTAATATTCAGGTTTATAGGGAACGACTGAGAGAGTCTGTGTATCCTTTTTAAATAGAAGCAGAGTGGAGTTGCTTTAAAATTTCCTAAAAATTTAATTAAATTACAATTTTTGTAATCATAGGAATAGTTGCTATCATCAATGAGTTATTATTTTTGGTCCAAAGATCACTGATCAATTTGTTGAAGTAGCTGTTGGATGCACACCTCTACATGATGAATGGTGTGAAATGGCATAGAAAGACTAAAGAGATGGAAGTGGTTGTGTTCAGGCCTGAGATGACTCCTAACTGCCTCCAAGACTGTTAATTAGTCAGTCAGTCATATTTATTGAGCATTCACTGTGTGCAGAGCACTGTACTAAGTGCTTGGGAGAGTACAGTATAACAGACACATTCCTTGCTGACAACGAGCCTACATTCTAAAGATAGGTGCTTGCAGCTGACACCCCCTTGCCCCTCCAGGAGAAGAGTTTCTTAGGACTGATTAATTGATTGATAGTCTGCATCTTGCAGGGATGGCTGATCGTATCTGTGGAAGATTTGGAAGCAGTCAAATATACGGTGGAGGGAACCACAGGCACTTATCTCAATCAATTGATTCACTCAATAGAATTGCCATATTTTATCCATGGTTGGTTCTAAAATGTATATGAGAAAGTATAGAGCCACACAAAATTCCCACTGCAGCTTCAAGTTTTTCCATCTTTCAAAGAAAGTATTCACTGTCACTCTTGAAAATAACATTTGTTTGCCCCATCATGACAAATGAAAAATATTTCTTGAACAGATATCGATTTTTAGACTCTTTTCAGTTGATTCCATCTCTCATAAGTACCAAAATTTTGTTCATTTATTTAGGAATGTTTAGTAAGTTTATCATAAGAAATGCAGAATTAATAGGACAAGAAGAAGAATCTTCACGAAAGCAGAAATAATACAGGAAATTTGAAATATGTGTGGGTATAGCTTATAGAGTAGTTGTATAAACTACTAAAAGCAGAAGCAATATGACGTAGTGGATAGAGCACGGGTCTGAGAGTCATATGGTAATCTGCTCTTATCTAGGCTCCACCACTTGTCTGTTGTGTGACCTTGGGCAAGTCACTTCACTTCTTGGTGCCTCAGTTACCTCATCTGTAAAATGGATACTGAGACTGTGAACCCTATGTGGGACAGGGACTATGTTTAATCCAATTTGCTTGTATCCATTCCTGCGCTTAGTACAGTGCCTAGCACATAGCGAGCACTTAAACAATACCATTATTGTATTATTATAAGCATAGTTAATAAGACTAAGACTGGATGGGACTTTTCCATCAATATGGTGAAGTGGAGAGAGGAAGTAGCCTCAGGCAACTCAAGATTGTTCCCAAAGTTTTGATGTAAGGGGAACTCCAAGCTGCTGATAGGAGGCTTCACCAGCTACGTATCTATTTCTCCAAGCTTCCAACCAACCTGTTCTTCACCCCTTTTCTCATTAGAGGATTGCTTTCTTCTCTACAAACCAGGTCTTTTCCCTCTTTCCACATCAACCCCTACAAGAATCACTCCCTGACTAATCACCAATTTCCTGGTCATGCCAGAGTCTACCCAATGTTCTAAATTCTGAGAAGGCAGGCTTCAGTCCATGTAAATGCTCATCATTCAGATCTTTATCCATTTGTTATTTATTTACTTAAATGTTTACTTTTTTCTTATCATTTGTACCTATATCATCCTGTTCTTTTACCCACTGAGTATTTGGAAATTGTCTCTGATTAGATTAAAAGATCTTCAACCTCAGGAAGTACTTCCTTTCCATTTATTGTTCACTCCTCATCTCTCATATAGGCCCCAGTAGGACTATAATGGTGGGTATGAGAGACTGCAAGGGACACTGAGAAATCCACTCTCACTACAATCAATTACTTTGCTCAGATTCTTGGTCCTGAGGTTTCAGGACTAAGGCTCATCCATCATTCATGGTTGGAGACTCCATAATGTTCCTCAAGCAACTAGTAAAATAGTCAGTGCTAGTGATGATGATGATAATCATGATGAGGATGATGATAATGACTGTGGCTTTTCAAATAGAGAAAACTCTTCAGTTACCATGCCAACATTTACATTAAATTATTTTAAATTGTTACAACTTCAAAACCTGGAAAGGGCAAATTACTTTGGATTCTTAAAGAATTATTATTCTGTCCAGGCATATAAACTAAGTAGTGATGTCTTTCTCTGTATTTGTGAAAAAAAAAGATTACCAAGTATCATCAGTTTTTCTGTGAGATATTAAGCAAATATAGATGTATAAAAATATATGGTGATTTTGAACGTATAAAATACAGCTAAATTATTGTCATGCCTATATCAAGGAGCACCCTAACTTTATAACCTATGCCAATTATAATCTCTGTTTTTTCTTAAATAGCATGAATATTTTCCATTAATTATGGCTTTTCCTTACACATGTTAGCACCAAGTCACTTTAAATGTTATTTCTCCTGATTCTAGTTGGGAATATTTTTCAGGACTACTTTCAATGAATCAAGGAGTTACTAATCCTATGTAATTTCCAACAGATGAACTGCAAACTTTTGTCATTCATTGTAAATATTTAAAAAAGAAATATATTAATTCATTCAGTTTTTTCAGATGCCATTTCTTATGTTGACATCTACTTGAACATTCTTTTTCCACCTGTGGTTCTAATAGTAAAGTCTGAATAGTCATACAGAATTCAGCATCATATTTCCTATGTACAATGAGTTCTAGACCCTGAAACTTTAGAAAAATGTTAAGAATTTGCTCTTCCAGTGTTACTAGTTATTGTGCTTTTGGTCTACTGCTTTCTAGCGGCTCTTCAAAATTTGACTTAACTATCTTGTTTCCATGAGAGCTACTTTACATTTATTTTCTAGCAATTTCTGTTTTCTTATTTGTTTAGTATCCCACACATTTCAAAAGACCATGCCAGAATTACTGCTAAGTCTCATATAAATAAAATGCATACCTTGAAGTAATCTGGAATGCATATACACAATTACCAGAAAGCAGCAGGACTTAATTGCCTCCACAAGGTAGTCAGAAACTGTTTTCTATTCAAATCCAAACCTAATTAATTGAAAGGTATTGGACAAGTTGCATACATGTTGACTTTCTGGCTGTGAGGGCAACAGTGGAAAATGATAAGGCATTTGCAACAACATACCTGGGAGAATGTATGAACATATTTGTGCTATTCAAGCCCTTAGCTATGGTTCGTAGTCTACTAGACTGCCTGATCCCTTTGAGTTCCTGCATAATGTTTGGGTTTGGATTTCGATTTTCTTGCACTTGGATTTCGATTTCCTTGCACTTGGATTTGCATTCTTTATTCACCTCTCCCTAAGCACCACAGCACTTATGTGCATATTCATATTTTTTTCATATAAATGTCTGAATCCCATCTAGACTGTAGGCTCATTGTATCCAGGGAATGTGTCTACCAACTCTATTACACTGTACTCTCACAAGCAGTAAAATGCACTGTCCACAGTAAGTGGTCACTGAATATGATTGATTAAATGTTTACCACTTGTTCCAAGGTGAACTAGGGCATCTACCACCTCAAGGTCAAAACGTTATCTCATGACTGTCTGAGCTAGCAAAGTGGAACTTGGAAGTGCAGCTGGAACACCACCCCTATGACTGAAGCCACCAGATACCCCAGGCCAGGAACATGGCAGAATGGATTCCTTGCCCCCGTGCCAATTAAATAAGCTATGGAAGAGGTGGGAGGGTGACAGAGATTGGACAAATGGAATCTGAAAACCTGAATGTCCCAGAAGGACAGATAATAAATACCTGCTTCCTCTGACATTCTGGGATCAAGACTTGCAACAGCCAGTTGTGTGTTGCCTCTGCTCAGATCGTGGGATGCACGCTCTGCCTGCACCAAATGAGGAGCTGTGAGACAGATGAGTGGTACACTGAGTGCTCATGGGGCTGGAAGCTAGACACTTTGAAACATTAGAGTAACACATACATGAATTCCTCTCAAATGTTTGAATGCAGGAAGTAGGAGCTTTGCCACATGAGAGTAATGCATAGTACATTCCTCCTAAGTGAGAAGGGTTCATGGGCAGGAGCTAGGAGCTCCATCACATGCAAGTAACTAAATAAGAGTATTCCTCCCAAGAGGAAAGTTTTCAATTTGAGTGGACGCAAGGCATTAAAGGGTTCAGGGTGCCAAAATAAAATAAGTTTATTTTTCCCAAGAGAGAAGGTTAATTCACTGGGTGTGAATAATTAAAAATAAGTGTATTCCTCCCAAAGGAGAAGTTCAGTCCTCCATGAGGAATAACTTTTGTACAACTCAGCCTTTGACTTCAGTCTTTTTCATCTTCACTGCACTGAATCTCAAATCTGTCCCTGGGCCATGGGTGACACTGCTTTAACTAGGAATGAGGAGTGTCATAACTCCACCAACCTCTTTCAAAGCAGGTCACTCTATCATCCTCTATATGGGAAGGATTCGACCTCCACATTTATTCTGAGCTACCCACTTCGTTGCTCTTACCCACAACTTTCCTCACTTATCATCCCAATTCTTCAGGTGTGTTTTTTTCCCCCCACAGTCCCATCTCTGAGATCTTCTAGACATTATTTTCTTGACCCAAAATGCTCTTCCCTTTCTCCTCTAGATTTCTCTCCAAGAATTACCTTTAGAAACTATCCCGAATAACTCTGGATTCTGGTGCCAGGAATTTATTAAAAAATGTTTTACATTCTTAACTTCCAATCAGTGACTGTAAGCCCGTCAATGGGCAGGGATTGTCTCTATCTGTTGCTGAATTGTACATTCCAAGCACTTAGTATTGAGCACATAGTAAGCGCTCAATAAATACTATTGAATGAATGAATTCAGTGTCAGAACTCTTTCCTCCCTTAAGAATATTATTGTTCCTTTGCTCATATATGTATATTTGACTTTTCAATTCCCAATATGAGCTCTATAAGAAATAATTCTTTGGTTTCATTGGTTCCCATGGCTTCAGTCATCTCTGGTGACTGATTCCCAAACTACCTTTCTCCTTTTTTGTAGTCTAACTTTTCCTCATCTTCCATTTTAACATCTCTGAAATGTAACTCCTCATATTCCCCACCCAAACTATCTACTCCCTCTGACACCAGACAGTACTACCATCTTTCCTGTCTCTGAAGCCTATAACCTTAGCATCATTACATTTCTAAAGGTGCCTGCCTTCATACCTACTCTGCCCAACTCAGGCTGTTTACTCCTAATCATTGGCCTCTTCACTCCCAAAGCCCCCAGGACAGTGCAGCCGTCTCCTCAGGATTCCCCTAAACAGTGGACTATTCACTCTCAATGGCCCAAGGACAATTCATCCATCTTCTCTGGATATCACCAGAAAAAAATATTATTGCTTTCATTTACCTCACCAACCCTACCATGAACCTTCAGTCTGCCCCCTCCTATCAACCCATCCAGTTCTCTCCTCCCTCCATACCTCCCCCACCCAACTCTGTGCTGTAACACTGTTGACAGACATTCCCTGCCATTAAAGAGCTTACAATCTAGAGGACTATATTTGATAGTCCACCACTCCTTCATGTCTTCCACCATATAATTTTGTGTTTAATTTAGGTGCCTACCCTAAAATTTCTACTGTCTTTAAAATACTGACCTTGAGGTATGATTCATTTCTGCCCAATGAAACTTTAAATTAGAATTTATCATTAAATGAGGATCCAATTACAAGCCACGTTAAAATGATTCAACAAAAAGAAATGCCATTTTGCCTGCAAACAAGCCAAATACAAATAACAACCAGATATAAAGCAAAGAGTGGGTTAAAGCCTCAATGCAACTAGTAACCTGTGTTCCTTTAGTCCTCTTTTGTGCAATTGTATCATTGTAATGTTCAACTCATTATCTCTGATAAATAAAAATCATACTTTTCAATCCCATAATGTAACTGCTGACACCACATGGTCTAGTAGAAGAGCACAGGATTAAGTCAGAAGATCTACATTCTAAACCCAGATCTGCCATATACCTGCTGTGACTTTGGGTAAGTCACCTAATTTCTTTGTGCCTTAGTATCCTCATCTATAAAACAGGGATTAAATATCTCCTATTTAGACTTTGAGACTATATGTCTGAATAACTCTTAGTATGATGCATGGCACATAGGAAACACTTAGTAAATATCATGGTTATTATTATTATTCCTTTCTTCCAAAGAGTGTTTAAAATTTTCCAGAGATTCAGGGTGATATGATTGAGTTTACTTCAGAGACTACAATACTATGAACCAGGATTACTTTGGTCAGGTTGGAGCATGGCTCTGACACATGTCTGCTGTTTGACCTTGGGCAGTTCAGTTTACTTCTCAGTACCTCACTTACTTCATCTGTAAAAATGGAGTTTAAGACTGTGAGCCCTATGTGAGACAGGGACTGTGTCCAAGCCAATTAACTTGTATCTGCCCGAGTGCTTAAAACAGTACTATGCTTACTATGTGCCATCACATAGTAAGTGCTTAACAAGTAACATTATTATTATTATGTTGTGAGTGTTTAATTGTGGGTACCCAAAATAATAACTTCCCAGAAAGAGGCTCAGCTGAAATATTATGGAAAATAAGTTAACTGCAAAATAGATGATTACAGGGAAAACCCTTTGAAGACATTTTCCAAAGGCTTCAGATGAAAAAAAATCCTAATTATGGAAATCAATCAACTGATTATTGAGAACATAATATGTGCTGTACTAAGCTCTTGGGAGACTGCAATAGAATTAGTAGACATGATCTTTGGCCTCAAGTATCTTACATATAATAGGTAGCATATAAACTAAACTAAGAGTACAAAGATACATATATAAGTGCAAAGGGAGGGTGTGATGACCCAATTGCTCAAGTGTATGTAAGGCATAAAAGGGCTGACACTGCAATAAGGAGAAGCAGTTTCGCTTAGTGGCAAGCCAAGCATGGGTTTGGGAATCAGACGTCATGACTTCTAATTCCAGCTTTGCCACTTGTCAGCTGTATGATTTTGTGCAAATCACTTAACTTCTTTATGCCTCGATTACCTCATCTGTAAAATGTGGATTAAGGCTGTGAGTCCCACGTGGGACAACCTGATAACCTGGTATCTAAGCCAGCACTTAGAACAGTGCTTGATACATAGTAAATACTAAATAAATACCATAATTATTAAGGAGCCTGGGAGATGAGAGATTAACAGAGAAGGCCTCATGGAGGAGTTAAGATAGCAGAAGGGCTGTGAAGATGGGGAGATATGTAGTCTCTGTGACTATGTGAAGGGAGACAGAGATGCAGGTGGGAGGATGACATGACCTTGGAGTCAAAGACAGGAAATACATGAGAGAATAGGTTAATTTGAAAATAAATTTTTAGTGACATGTTTAATATTTTTTTCTTTGACTTTGATTCTGGTGATTGCTTAGAACAGACACCTCCTTGAAAAATATTCCTTTTTTTTTTTTTTTTTTACTACCAACTCCCTCTCCATTATTGACTGACCAATATTCTCCCCATTTTCAAAGACCTTCTAATATTATATCTCTTACAAAGACATTTCCCTGACTATTGTCCCATATCTCCATTTTATTCTCCTTGCATTTGTTATAGAGTTGGATCTATACTTCTAGGTTCTCACCTCTTGGAATACATAATGTTGTCCTGTTTTTGTATAACGTTGTCTTGTTTTTGTATAATGTCTTGTTTTTGTTTTTTCTGTTTTGCTTTGCTATGTGTCTCCACTGATTAGACTGGGCAGGGATGGTCTCTATCTGTTGCCGAATTGTACATTACAAATGCGTAGTACAGTGCTCTGCACATAGTAAACCCTCAATAAATACTGTTGAATGAATGAATATTCACCCCATCCCCATCCCCAGAGGAATTATATAAAAGTCTTACTCTCTGATGCTTCCTCTATCTGTAACTAATTTTTTATGTCCCCCCCCACACTGGATTTTAACTCACTGTGGTTGGGGATTATGATTACCAACTCTATGGTAACTGTCCAAGTACTTAGTCAATACTTTACACACAATAATCCATCAATAGATGCCACTGATTGACTGACTGAAATATCCTGCATTCAGTTTGGGCAGAAGAGCACAAGGCAACAAGGCAATTTAGAGATATGCATTCTCTCAATGGTGCATGTTAAAGTTTATGCTTTTATAAAATAAATTGTGAATTTAAAATATTTGTTACATTTCATAAGATTATTAAAAGTTTTCTTTTTAAAAATCAGGCCCTACAGAGAAACTGGCTCTTGGAATGTGCTGCAGGGGAGAAGGGACGGGGGGATTGTTGGGGCAATGTCGGCTTCATGATGGCAGTAGTTAAGAGCCTGCTCTTAGCACTGTAGGGCCCATCCTGCATCATGGGAAGAGGGAAGGGAAGGAGTGGGAAAAAATAAACATTGCAGCAGCCCAGGGATGTCCTGCAGCAACACAGGCTCCACATATGGGGCTCTATGGTTTACCTTTCTGTCACAGCATCTGAGCTTGAGGAAGGTAAGGGTAACACCAGGATTAGAAAGTTGGATGAAATATTATAAAAACACGAATTTCACTTTTCTTTTCCCTTTCATATTCTTAAATGAGGTTTCTTGAATATGATTTGAAAATTTTGGAGGATTATGAATTTCTCCACGTTTTCCAGCATTATCAATGATTGAATTCCTTTCAAAGAATACAGCTTCAGTGTAGAACTGTGTAGCATGAGATCTTGAAGGAAACAAAATCTAACAGAGCATACTTGATTTATATAGATATCCATGTTTTTAATATTGTAGTTAATCTCTAAAGGAAGACACTGACAACTGTTTTTTTCCAGCAATAATAATAATAAAAATGCATCGCAAACTTTTCCTGGAAACATGGGCAGTTTCCTTAAAAGTGCACTCAATTTTCATTGTTTTAATTATATAAATTACCAAGAAAACCTCTTAGAAGGAAGACTACTGAGGGTCTAGAGATGGCAAATACATCACTCTGGCAGTCTGCTGCTACCTCATTTACAGTGGGCTCACTGTGTTGTCCATAAGCATCTGAGTCATTGTTTTCAGATTTCTGCCTTCAGTGGGCAACTGCTTCTCTCTAAATTCACACAATATCGAGCTCCAATACAGTATTCCATTCTACAGACTTGACAGATGCCACTCACAACGCCCTTTTATGCATTATGGCTTCCTGTTGGGCCTTGTTGTGTTTCATTTTCATCTGAATAGAATATACTGTAGATAGCTATATTTATTCCATCTATTTCAGTCTGTCAGGCCTTCCCTTTGTGTATTAAGTATTTTTCAACTATTCTATTAGATGTTTTCCACCCTTAATTAGTTCAGACTTTGGCTTGAGCTATGGAGGTTCCATTAGGGCAGGAAGCTTGATTTTTTTTTTTTTCACATTTTTTTTCCTCTCAATTTTCTCTAGAATATGTGTGAGTGGTTTGTGGAGCACAAATACCCCCTGTATGATGTTCTGATTAAGTATCGATAAATGACACCCACTCTGTCACCATAAAGATGTGCATATTATCAAAGAGCCTGAAAGTACCAAGATCAGACTTGACTAAAATCAGCCTCGGGATAAGCAAAAATTGTTAAATTTGAAATGTGTAAATACAGTCCGTATCAGGGGAACAGAAAGGCAGATGTTCACGCAGATAGTAACACTACCAGTATACTGGGTTGTAGGGAAGGTTGAAAAATTTGAGGACTGTGAAAAAGAGTTCCAAGATGGATCTTAATATAATTCAACTGCTTGAAAGAACTTGCTGAGGTCTTATAATTTACCCTTGTAACTTTCATTAATTCTCTCTCTATAGTTATGAGGATAACTATACCTAAACATGGATATTGTTATGAAATACTGTGAACACAACAGAACAGAGTGACACTCTGCAATATGGAAAGGTGACACCCTGCTGGAACAGATGCTCCATAAGAATCCTGAAAATAGACCAAGAAGAAAAACATCAAGAGGTACAAGTATGACAGCATAAAAGGCTCATTTCTGTACTAATTGTGAGCCTGAATTGGCTTTGTCATTCTCATAGGTTCATTTCACCTTAATGGCATCTTCTTCAAGTACAAAAGGATAAGTAAAGTATATTTGAATATATATCATCAATAAATAAATTTTATGGTGCATTTGCTTTGAGCTAGGCCTAAGGCATGTCATTGAAAAAGCTTTTCTGGAAGAACATTGTTTGTTTTTCTGAATCTTCCCAGAGTAAACCTAACTTTAATCAATCATATTTATTGAGTGCTTACTGTATGCAAAGCACTGTACTAAGTGCTTGGGAGAGTACAATACATCAGAGTTGGCACAACACATTCCCTGCCCACAACCATTTGCCTAATGTTGACAAAAATTGCCCCATGCAGATAAGAATATTTTTGAAGCCACAGTCACAATCCTACCTCAGAGGTTCCTCTAGAATTCCTGTTGCCAATTAATTTATAATTTTGGATTTTTCCTGGGATAAATACTATCTGCTATCTTCTGTCCTACTATATCTCCCAAATGCAGTCCTGTGATGCTAATGATCAGGAAAAACTTCTTATAAACTGTTTCCATATATATAAGTTAATCATACATTTAAAAAGTGATGTGCAAATTTGCATTTATCTTATGGAACCATTAAAATGTCTCCTTAGACTGTCTAGTCTTATGGAGAGGCCAATTCTACCATTTACCACTTCAAATGAATCTAAATAACTTTGATAAGCTGCCACTTTCAATGTTCTAGTGACTCTTGAATACTTTCTCATACAATATCTGATTTTAAATTATGCCTAGCAGGGATCTCCCTTCTCCTACCCACATAAAGCACAATAAGTGACTTCTATTGATCTACTCTAAAGAATAAAATAGTGATCTTAAGAGGTTCCTGACAGCATGGCTGTAAAATGTGCATTCATCATACATCTTGTAAATTTTTGAAGCTAAAAAAATAGGGACAATTTTTCTATGTCTAAAAAAATCAACAATGAAATAGGGTAGAGGAAGCCATTACATAATTAAAAAGTTTATACAAAGAGAGATAAAGTGTTTACATTGCATTAAAAGAATTTCATAGCTATATCCAAGTATTTCACATTCCCCATAATCATCAATTAGTTTGAAATATGTGTCAGTAAAGGCTTCATCTAAATAAAAACTCAAGGTGTCAACCATTCAGACATCTGTCCAAATATCAAAATTGTTCATATAATTTGACTAATTTTCTATTTATATAGTTAACACAATTTCTTTCAAAGAAAGAATTAGAACAAAAGTTAAACAATGACATAATACGTTTTTCATGAACAGGACATAATGAAGGCTATTTGGCCCATAGCTATATGGAGATTCCATAAGGCATTATTCCTGAATGCTGTTTGGGAAGTTTGGAGGATTGTGCTGCAGAAATGTGGGATACGGTATTGAGTGGGATGATGTTTGAAGAATAATTGGGGGATTAGGGAATAAAAATTGCTAGGGATAATTTGAGAGATCAAATATTGAATCCTGAAGCAAACTTGATCATCAAAAAAAAAAAATGACGCGGTGGGGTATCAGTCACATGATCAAGAGAAAGAAGTAGCAGTTGGGAAATGAACATGGTACATCTAATTTTAGGGGTATTGCACAAAGGAGTAGTGAGGGTATACACAGAGGGAAAAGAACACTGAAAAGAATTGCAGTACAGACTGGGGAAGCCTGGACACACCCAGAAATACACATCTAGGTGAAGAAAGGTCTCACAGATGGAAAATTAGGGAAGTCATGAAAAGTAAAAAGTGCTTGATATCCAGGATTTTTCCTGATCACGGAATGTTATTCATTCAATCATATTTATTGAGCACTACTGTGTGCAGTGCAGTGTACTAAGCACATGGGAGAGTACAGTATAACAATAAGGCACATTCCCTGTCCACAATGAGCTTACAGTCTAGAGGGATAGGCAGACATTAATATAAATAATTTACAAATTTGTACAGAAGTACTGTGGGGCTGGGAGGAGTGATGGATAAAGGGAGCAAGTCAGGGAGATGAAGGGAGTGGGAGAACTGGAAAGGAAGAATTAGCCTGGGAAGACCTTGTGGAGGAGATATGCTTTCAATAAGGCTTTGAAGAGGGGAAGAATAATTGTCTGTCGGAAAAGAGAAAGGAGGATGTGGACGAGAGGTCAGTGGAGAGATATATGAGAATGAGGTACAGTGAAAAGATTGGCATTAAAGGATCGAAGTGTGCGGGCTGGATTGTAGTAGGAGAGTAGCGAAGTGAGGTAAGAGGGGTCAAGGCTACTACTAGATCACATCCTGGATCACATGATCACATGCTAGATCACATAGTTGCTGCTATGTGATCCAGTTTATGACTATTTCTAATGGGCCCCCATAGCCATGAATGGATATTGAATTGCCAAGGCAGTTATTCACTGAGGTGCAGTTGTGAGTTTCCCAGCATGGCATAATGGCTAGAGTACGGGCCTGGGAGTCAGAAGGTCATGGGTTCTAACCTTAGCTCTGCCACTTTCCTGCTGTGTGACCTTGGGTAAGTCGCTTAACTTCTCTGTGCCTCATTTACCTCATCTTTAAAATGAGGATCGAGACTGTGAGCCTCCGATGGGACAGGAACTGTGTCCAACATGATTTGCTTATATCCACACCAAAATTTAGTACAGTGCCTGGCACATATACCTTTATTAGTATTATTGAACTATTCCTCCCCAGATCATATTTAGAAAATTTTGCAGGCCAGGTAAGTTCATCTCCTTCATTTAGCTAGTAGCCAGCCACTTAGATGAAGGCAGCTGGATATCTGTAGTGATTTTATAGTGATTTTGTTCTCTAGCTGGTTAGCAGTGGTAAGCAAGGGGAGAGCCTTTTGCCCATGCAGGTATTTCACAGATTCAAAAAGGGAAGATTCAGGCCCAGCATGGGATAAAGCAGCCCAGTTCTGGTTTATTTAGTTTCTTCCTTGAAGTTTGAATAGATTCTTGTATGTCAGACTCACAACATACTGTTTCATTTCTATGGCATCTTAAATATTATGCCAAGTGAACTCTTCACAAATTTAGTTATTAACTCCATGGGATTTAATCCTATTAAGTATGTTTTAAGATACCAAACCTTCTGCATTTCTTTTGAGGAGTAACTTTTTTAATATTAATATTCCATTTCAAACCCTTCATTTTCTTTGGGGCATCCATCAGTTGCCACCTTCAGGGATTCTCCCATCTCTTCTATTTGCCTTTCTAATCTCGTTGCCTTCAGTAGAAACACAACTGTAATTTTATTTCATCTCATTTTTTAAGAGCATGGGTTTGGGAAACAGAGGTAATGAGTTCTAATTCTGGCTCCACCAAGTGTGACAGTGACAGCTGTGTGACTTTGGGCAAGTCACTTAACTTCTCTGTGCCTCAGTTACCTCATCTGTAAAATGGTGTGACCCCCACGTGGGAAAACCTGATTAACTTGTAGATACCCCAGCGCTTAGAACAGTGCTTGGCACATAGTAAGCACTTAACAAATACTATTATTATTATTATTATTGTCTTGGAAGACAAAACAATTTTCAGAAAAAGCTGGGTCAGTAGTATAAGACATTTCTGATAAGATTTTCTACTATTCATAACAGAGTAAAGCAGAAAACAAGAGGAAGCAAACTACAGTGTGTGAACTAACTTATTTGTTCTTCCCAAATAGTTTAGGAGAGACAAACTGTTCATAAAATTGCTGAAAATTCACAGAGGATATTTCAATGAGATTATTATTAATTTTCAAAAAATAATAATCCATACTCTCATCTTAGGCTAAACTTTTTTTTTAAGTTAGGACATCCTGCTTCCATGTATCTAGACAGTGATCTCGCAATTATGAAAATAGAATTTGGGTACTTAATAAGAAGGATGCAGTTCTGGCTTAAGCAAACAGCCTGACAGAGCAATTCAAAAATGCAAACAGCTTTCAGGAAAGGGAACACATATTGTTTTCTACAGATCCAATAAAGACATGATTTTCTGATGATTTCACTCTCAGAGAAAATTTCCCTTTTGCCCAACAGTAACTGCAGAGTGCCATCTTATGTATCAGCATCTTTTTTTTTCAGTTTCAATTGAGATTGAAAAGGGACCCTTCTTTTTCAGTATTATTTTAGTTCTGAACCGAAAATAATCAACAATTATTTTCCATTCTGAATCATATTTATTTTCTGACTGAGAACTTGGACATGTATACCTCTTTAACAAACCAATAAAGCATTTAGTTTTAGATGAATCGGGAAAAATCAGGAATACAGTTGTGGCTTACAGAAGCAGCGTGGCTCAGTGGAAAGAGCTCGGGCTTTGGAGTCAGAGGTCATGAGTTCGAATCCCAGCTCTGCCACTTGTCAGCTGTGTGACTGTGGGCAAGTCACTTAACTTCTCTGTGCCTCAGTTACCTCATCTGTAAAATGGGGATTAAGACTGTGAGCCCCACGTGGGACAACCTGATGACCCTGTGTCTACCCCAGCGCTTAGAACAGTGCTCTGCACATAGTAAGTACTTAACAAATACCAACATTATTACATTATTATTAAATGCACTTGGAAATATTTGCCACATTAGTAGTGTCCCTTTCTCTTCTGGCACATTATTTCCCTATAATCTCACATAGTAAAAACCTCGATTGGACTGCCAATTTTGATGAATGAAGAATTCCGACTCCTTCCACATAGTTCTATAATATATAACAGTAAGAAGAACGTGTTATGCCAAAATAATTCTAGGCTACAGGGAATGTGTTATGCCAAAGGAATTGTAGGTTACAGGGCCACTCTCAGATGGTAAGCAAGGTAAGCAACCACCTCAGAACACTGTGGAAGAAACAGGGTTTCTGCCCTTGCAAAAATGGTGGTAACAATGGAGTGATCCATTAGTGGCATCTTGGAATAGAAGAGTCCAAGGAACTTGGTTGAGAGTTAGCAGTGAGGAAGTAGTGGGGTGACAGTAAATTATCATAGAGAGAAATTTCCCCAGCTGGTTTGCATGATGTCATTATGTTACATTACGTGTATATGCAGCATATGATGCCACCCATACAGTAATAAATGATGTTTATCGTAGGATGACTGAATATCTATGCCAGTCCCATTTATTAAAATTGAAGGAAGTATGTACCCAAATAGCATAAGGGATCTCTTTTACTATGTTGAAGTTATAGCTGGGTAGAAATGTGGACATTTAACCACCAAACGTAGTTCCCTTGTGCTTCATATCTCCATCTATTACTAAAGCTGCCATCACACAATTTAGCAGGCCAGGATCTCATGAGGAAATGTTGAAATCTGGAACCCTGAACGGGCAAACACATCAGAGTTTATACTGATAAGCACAAAATACGGTAGAGAGGATCCATCACACATCTGTTTTTGCAGCCACCCATATTTGCATGGGTAAAATTCCTGTCACCTTTAAAAACATAGGGTAAATCTCTGTGTGCGGGTAAGTATACCTACATATCCATATAGAAAATTAATAGCATTGACAAATACCTGAATTACCTTTAAGTCATTTTAACACTACCACAAGCCCTGATCTATATAGGTTACAACCCTATTTAAGCTTCCCCAGACCCCAAGCCAATCAATTTGGAAGTTTCTACTTCTCTCCCTGATAAGGAGAACAGCTTTAAAGATGGATCTCCAGTAGCATTTGAATATCCATCTTCCCTCCATGACTATGTGCAAATCTCTAGCATGTCTTGCTAGAACTGTTCTGTATTCCAGGATCAAGACTAGCTAGAGGATGATATGATCACAAAGGACAAAATCTATAAGGCGATTCATACCTTTAATGATGTAAAAAAAATCAGAGAGGCTGGCATGCAGTCCTCAGGACAATAGGAGCTAGGTTTTAGGAATATAAAGGATGAAGATCTCTGAGAGAACAACCCCATGATGAAAGTAATGAATGGGGTACAGGTGTCAGGGGACAAGGGAGTGAAGCAAACTGAGTTGAGAATTGAAGCTGGGTAATGTGACCAAGAGTCCAAAATTTTCAGGAAGAACACTTCCTTTGAGCAGATTTAGGGGCTACCACCTTTTTCTTCAGTTGTGAGAGTGATTTACTAAGTCCCCAAATTTTTCCAATCTGACGTGATCTCAGATACTTTCCCCATTTCTACAAATTCCTTACATGACCTCCAGGGATTCTGCCCACTCAAGAATAGATGACTGTAGATTGCAAGCTCTTTGTGGGAATGGACCACATCTACCAACTCTATTATACTGTATTTTTCCAAGTGCTCTACACATGGTAAGCACTCAGTAAATACCACTGATTAAAAAAAGGGTATAGATTAAATGATAGAAGCATTACCTAAAATAAGGCTTCACATTCTCTACCTTAGGCCCATAGGGCATGTCTTAAGAATATTATATAGAATTGTTTATTTTTTAATTAATAAAATGCATTTACTATTATTTAAATATATTTTTGGAAGTAACTGTTTTCAAGTCATCTACCTAATGTTTTTCATGAAAACAATAGCCCATAATTTATATTAAAGCTTCAGAGATGGGATATTCATTCATTCATTCATTCAATCATATTTATTAAGCACTTACTATGTGCAGAGCACTGTACTGTGCTTGGAAAGTACAATTCAGCAATAAATAATCAACAGGATATGTATCTGCAAGAAACCAATTTCTCCTTTTGTGCCCCTCAATTATTCTCTTTTGAGGCCTTGAAGATCTTGGATGGCCAGATAAATAGGAGATTTTTGCAGAAAGCAAAATTCTTTTTGACCACCCCATATATTATCTTTTCAGGCCTTGAAGGTTTTAGGTACAGAAAATAAAGGAGGTTTTTTTTTTTGTATAAAGCAAATTTCCTCTTTTTCACCTCAAAACCAGTCCCAAACTCTTTCTGTAATGTGGACTCATCAGTCGCATGGTACATTGCCAGAGATGATCATGTCCAATTGTCCAGAATTACTGGGATGAAGGGGCTAGGGGCACCGGTCATGTTAAAACAAGTGGTCTGGTAGAAACAGGTTCCCTTCTCTGATGCTGTCACGTCATGGCTAAGACTGAAGACAGATTCTCTGGGAGGCAGTTCAGTGATGATTCCTTTGCTGGACCTGTCTGGAAGTCCGGCAATCCTAACAGTAGAACTGTGAGGCGAGAAGTACCAGCGTGGCTCAGGGGAAAGAGCCTGGGCTTCGGAGTCAGAGGTCATGAGTTTGACTCCTGGCTCTGCCACTTGTCATCTGTGTGACTGTGGGCAAGTCACTTAACTTCTCTGTGCCTCAGTTGCCTCATCTGTAAAATGGGGATTGAAAGTGTGTGAGCCCCACGTGGGACAATCTGATTACCCTGTATCTCCCCCAGCGCTTAGAACAGTGCTTGGCACGTAGTAAGCGCTTAACAAATACCAACATTATTATTAAGTACCCAGATAGCCAGATAGGTGTATCCATAGAATTTTCTCCATAAAAATACGGAAGTGGTTTACCACTGCCTCCTTCCACGCAGTAAATGTGAGTCTCCACTCTTGACTCTCGCCCATGCCACTGCTGGCCAGCACAGCTGAGTTTAGACTTGTAGCAGATTGCCTTCCCAAGCTAGGAATGTAATGGATATGCTTCTTCTTGACTCTCCCTCCCATAGCTGAGACTGGAAGAGTACTGGAAACTCTCCAGGTATGACCCTGAGAGGGGGCATTTACGTTGGATACCTTCAAAAGAAATGCCCAAATATTAAGTCTGAAAGGAATGTCAAGAGATCATCAAGGCCATCCTTCTGCTTCTGGAATAAGAATTTAAACTATTTCCCTTGCAGTTTTATCTGATCACATTTATCAGATACAATATTCAAACTGCTGTATGCTGCTTGGCTCCTTGGTGGAGCATTAAACTTTCTATGCAGTTATTCAGAAGTCAGAATCACCATGGTTTCATTAATACTCCTTTTCAGTGAAAAATAGTACTTTTTGAAAACATTCCACATAGTCTATCAATCAATCCAATTTGCATTTATAAAGTGTCCTTCATATGAGGATCCCAGAGTGCTCTGCATAGTTCTTGCCAAATCCAATGGCTCCTACTCCATT
This sequence comes from Ornithorhynchus anatinus, assembly GCF_004115215.2. Lineage (NCBI taxonomy): Eukaryota > Metazoa > Chordata > Mammalia > Monotremata > Ornithorhynchidae > Ornithorhynchus > Ornithorhynchus anatinus. The sequence continues at coordinate 118,566,468 of NC_041729.1, forward strand.
CTGATCCTCCTTGACCTCTCTGCTGCCTTTGACACTGTCGACCATCCCCTCCTCCTCCATACCTTATCTCACCTTGGCTTCACGGACTCTGTCCTCTCCTGGTTCTCCTCTTACCTCTCTGGCCGATCATTCTCGGTCTCCTACGCTGGAGCCTCCTCCCCCTCCCATCCTTTAACTGTTGGAGTTCCTCAAGGGTCAGTTCTTGGCCCTCTTCTGTTCTCCATTTACACTCACTCCCTCGGTGAACTCATCCGCTCTCACGGCTTTGACTACCATCTCTACGCAGATGACACGCAGATCTACATCTCCGCCCCTTTCCTCTCCCCCTCCCTTCAGGCTCGCATCTCCTCCTGCCTCCGGGACGTCTCCACCTGGATGTCGGCCCGCCACCTAAAACTCAACATGAGCAAGACTGAGCTCCTCATCTTCCCTCCCAAGCCCGGTCCGCTCCCAGACTTCTCCATCACCGTGGATGGCACGACCATCCTTCCCGTCCCGCAGGCCCGCAATCTCGGTGTCATCCTTGACTCGTCCCTCTCATTCACCCCACACATCCTATCCGTTACCAAGACCTGCCGGTTTCACCTCTACAATATCGCCAAGATCCGCCCTTTCCTCTCCACCCAAACGGCTACCTTACTATTACGGGCTCTCGTTATATCCCGGCTAGACTACTGTGTCAGCCTTCTCTCTGACCTCCCTTCCTCCTCTCTCGTCCCGCTCCGGTCTATTCTTCACTCCGCTGCCCGGCTCATCTTCCTGCAGAAACGATCTGGGCATGTCACTCCCCTTCTTAAACAACTCCAGTGGTTGCCTATTGACCTCCGCTCCAAACAAAAACTCCTCACTCTAGGCTTCAAGGCTCTCCATCACCTTGCCCCTTCCTACCTCTCCTCCCTTCTCTCTTTCTACCGCCCACCCCGCACGCTCCGCTCCTCTGCCGCCCATCTCCTCGCCGTCCCTCGGTCTCGCCTATCCCGCCGTTGACCCCTGGGTCACGTCCTCCCGCGGTCCTGGAACGCCCTCCCTCCTCACCTCCGCCAAACTGATTCTCTTTCCCTCTTCAAAACCTTACTTAAAAATCACCTCCTCCAATAGGCATTCCCAGACTGAGCTCCTCTTCCCCCTCTACTCCCTCTGCCATCCCCCCTTTACCTCTCCGCAGTTAAAGCCTCATTTTCCCCTTTTCCCTCTGCTCCTCCACCTCTCCCTTCCCATCCCCACAGCACTGTACTCGTCCGCTCAACTGTATATATTTTCGTTACCCTATTTATTTTGTTAATGAATTGTACATCGCCTTGATTCTATTTAGTTGCCATTGTTTTTACGAGATGTTCTTCCCCTTGACGCTGTTTAGTGCCATTGTTCTTGTCTGTCCGTCTCCCCCGATTAGACTGTAAGCCCGTCAAACGGCAGGGACTGTCTCTATCTGTTGCCGACTTGTTCATCCCAAGCGCTTAGTACAGTGCTCTGCACATAGTAAGCGCTCAATAAATACTATTGAATGAATGGTTAATATGAAAGCAGTTGCAATAAATATTTAAAAGGCTAAATTAAACAAAAGTTTTTATTTTAGGCTTACAAATGAGCAGTCATTTTAAAGTCCTCATATATGAAAGAATAGAATTCCAGGGAGGTGAACTGAATGTTCACATGAATGGGTTCTATGAGGCACAGGCTGAACTTTGACAGACAACCTTTTCCCTGGACCACCATGGGAAAGTAACCTCTGAAGTGTACATTTGTCCAAGTGACCAAGTTAGCAAGAGAGAGGAGTAAGAAATGGAGCACTCATTCATTCAAAAGAGAAGCTCAAGATCCCAAATTTTGCTTTCCTCTCCTCCCACTCTCCTACCCCACCAAGGTTACAATTTTAGCGGTAAAGAGAATTAACTCTTTAAGGGAACAAGCATGGATTAGACTTGAAACATTTACAGCAGAGAACCAATCAACAGCAACTCAATTTTAGCTGTGCTAAATTCAAGGAAATTTGAAGACATCCAGGCTTGAATATCACACAGACAATTATGCAAAACATCAAGCTGCTTTATAGGTCTGCAGGGACCAGAAAGAATATCTGCGGATCATCTACATAGACATGACACTGCAGGCCATGACACTGAATAATGTTAATCACTAAAAATATCTAAACAGAAAGCAAAATAAAATCTAAAATGAGTCCTGGGAGAATCCTAGAAGTACCTGGAAAAACCTCAAACTGTTCTCTAGATGAACAGATCGAATACTGGGGTAAAAAAGGCTCCAAACCAATCCATGTTAATCCCAGAAAATTCAAAAACACATTTAAACACAGAATCAGCACTATTTCAAACAGAATGAGTTTTAAATGGGAAGGGGAAAGTAGACACTCAATAAAAAGACAATTGTCACTTCAGTCTCAGGAAGAGTAATGTGTGAATACTAAAATCAAATTGGGAAGCTGATGTAGAGGATGCACTCTCTTTGTCTCCCACAATTTATGGAAGGCGTTCCACTATAATGAATACAAGAGATTAAAGTGTCAGAACTAACAGGAGTTAAGTATCCTGGGCATTAGTCAATTGTGCTGCCTCATCTAGCAGGTCAGGGTTTGGATCAGGCAACTGGTTCCTTATGGAATAGAAAGTGGCTTGATCTGGGTGGAGGAGGGGGGTATTTGCAACCTGTCAACTGGGCCTTGGGCCAACCACCAGACCCTCCATAACACATTGGCTGCTTCCCAATACCAATGCCACAAAGCACCAAAGGGCTGCAACAGATGGTGCCTGCTGCTGGTCTCCACCAGCCCATTTTTGCCAGGAATGAAGGAGAGAGGACAGGAGAGTCAGCATAAGGCTGCTTGACAAGAATCTTGGCCAGCTGGTGTAGGGTAGGTGCCAACTCCAAAAGGTCAAGACCTATTCCCTAACTTTGGTGGGGGAGAGGGAGGAGGAGCAGCGGGAAAGGTCCAAGAGGAGGTTTGAGGCAGCAGGTTGTGCTGGGTGGGGCCCGATCCATATTGCTATAACTACCACTCTGAGCTGCTTAGACTGGGGAAATTGCATCCCATCCCACCCAGGCAGCTCTGTGGTGCCGTGAGGGAAGAAAGGAGGCAAGGAGGCAGTTTGTTTGCTACAAACTGGAGCAAGATGTGTGGCAGAAGGTTTGAGCTCCAGGAAACTATAGAGCCATGTGCAGAGACTATAAATCGTCCCGGGGTAGGAAAAAATGGCTCTCTACTCCTATTGCTTGGAAAGAAGCAGTGTGGTCCAGTGGAAAGAACATGGGCCTGGGAGTCAGTGAACTTGAGTTTTTAATCCCAGTTCCACCACTTGTCTGCTGTGTAAACTTGGGCAAGTCACCTAACTTCCCTTTGCCTCAATTTCCTCATCTGTAATATAGGGATGAAGACTGAGAGCCATATGTGGAACATGGACTGTGTTGAAACTGATGAGCTTGTATCTACTCCAGCTCTTAGTACAGTACCTGGCATAGAGAAAGTATCTAACAATGTTTTAATGACTGTTTCTTACTCTATTTGCTTGTAATAATAATAATGTTGGTATTTGTTAAGGGCTTGCTTTGTGCCAGGTAGTACACTCCTACTAGTACACTCTTAACAAACACCATAATTGATTGATTAATCTGAGGTATAGGTATTATAATAGACCAGACTAATTGATTCAGAAGCCAGGACCCCATTGTTTAGACTTGTAAGCTTGCAGAGGAATAATAGTAATTATAGTACTTGTTAAGCACTTACTATGTGCCAGACACTGTACTAACTAACCTGGGGTGGATACAAGTAAATCAGTCCCTGTCCCATGTGCGGCTCATAGTCTCAATCCTCATTTTACAAATGAGGTAATTGAGAACCAGAGAAGTGAATTGACTTACCCAAGGTCATACAGCAGACAAGTGGCAGAGCAGGGATTAGAACTCATGACCTTCTGACTCTCAAGCCTGGGTTCTATCCACTACACTATACTGCTTCTTCAAAAATCTAGAATAAAAAATGGTAATAACAATAGAAATATAATAGCTATCAGATGCTCTAAAGCAAAATGAAACAGCTTACTATGCATTTTATCCAGTTGATTGCAGGTTTTGTTCCCCAGTCTTTTACAAAGAGCAAAGATAAATCATTAATTCTACATAAAATTCTAGGGATATTCAGTATGCTTCAGAGGCACTATAATAATCCTTTTGCTAATGCTAAGGAGCAGAGACAGCTGTGCTACAAGTGGCAGGTTTATGTGCCACCTCAGTCCTCTCAGCAAAGAGAAAATATCACCAAAATACACAGACTTGTAGCATTCGTGAAGACAGGAGAATCATTCTTCCTTCTTCCCGTGTAATGCCAAGTAAGAAGGTCAAGGGAAATCTGTGTGGCTTAATGACAGTCTTCACTCTTCAACTAATCAATTAATTGTATTTACTGAGTGTTTAGAGTGTGCAGAGCACTGTACTAAGTGTTTGGGATTGTACCAGAGAGTAAGAACAACACCTGCCCTCAAGGAGCTTACAATCTGGATATTGAAATGTATTACAATCAATTATATTTATTGACACTTACTGTGTGCAAAATACTATACTAGGTGCTTGGCAGAGTACATTAGAATAATACGAGACACACATTCTCTGCCCACAGTGAGCTTACATTCGACGGGGGAAACAGACATTGATATAAATAAATTGAAGATATGTATGTACGTATTATGGGGAAATAGGGAAGGAACCAAGATAGGGATAGGAAGTGAGTGTAGTAATAATAATAATATAATATGCTTACTATATGCCAAGCACTGTACTAAGTGTTGGGGTAAAGATACAAGATAATCAGGTTGAATTCAGCCCTGGTCCCACTTGTGATTCATAGTCTAAGTAGGAGCAAATGTGATTTAAATGCACAGGGGATACAGACTCAAGTGCATAGGTGATGCATAAGGAGAATAATGTAGCTTATTCATTATTCAATAATGAATTCAATTCAATAATGCAGCTTATTATTGGGGAAATAAGATTCTAGTCAGGGAAGACTTTCTGGAGAAGATATAATTTTAGAAGGGCTTTGAAAATGGTGAGAGAGGTGGTCTACTGAATATGAAGGAGGAAGGAATTCTAGGTAGGAGCAGTATGTGAGCAGTAGATCAACAAGGAGAGGGAAAAGAACAAGAAACAGATTGGTGTTAGAGGAGTGAAGTATGTGGACTGGATTGTAGAGGGAGTTGAACTACTGGTAGAGAACTGATTGAGAGTTTTAAAACCAGTGGTGAGAAGTTTCTGCTTAAACTGGAGATAGACGGGAAAGCACTGGAGGTTTATGAGGAATGGTATGGTTTGGACAGAATTATTTGTTAGACAAAAAATCTGAGTGGCAGAGTGAAGTATCAGCATGAAAGGTGGGAGGTTGGAGACAGAGAAGTCAGTGAGGAGGCTGATGCAATAGTTGAGATGCGAAATATCTCCCTGCTGCTGGAAGCAGAATTGAACTGACAATAGGTCTATATATGTTTTATAAATATCTATGCGTACATATATATGAACTTAATTAAACTATATTCATTCATTCATTCAATTGTATTTATTGAGTACTTACTATGTGCACAGCATGTACTAAGCACTTGGGAAAGTACAATACAATAATAAACATACACATTATCTGCCCACAATGAGGTTACAGCCTAGAGGGGGGAAACAGACATCAATACCAATAAATAAATTACTGAGATGTATATAAGTGCTGTGGGATGGGGGGTGGGGGTGGGGAGGGGGAAGACCAAAAGGAACAAGTCAGAGCAATGCAGAGGGAGTGGGAGAAGAAAGAAGAAAGGGGGGCCTAGTCTGGGAAGGCGTTTTGGAAAAGATGTGCCTTCATCCAGACCAGAGGCAGGATGTGGGCTAGGGATTGGCAGTGAGACTGGCAAGACCAAGGCACTGTGAGAAGGTTAGCATTAAAGGAGCGAGGTGAGAGGCTGGGTTGTAGTAGGAGGGGGCAAGATGATGGGTTACTTTAAAGCCAATGGTAAGGAGTTTTTGTTTGATGCAGAGTGGATAGGCAATAACTGGAGTTTTTTGAGGAGTGGGATGACATACCCTGAACATTTTTGTAGAAAAGTAAGCCAGGCAGCAGAATGAAATATGAGCTGGAATGGGGAGAGACAGGAGACTGGGGAGTCAGCAAGGAGGCTGATTCATACATTCATTCAGTCATATTTATTGAGGGCTTACTGTGTGCAGAGCACTGTACTAAGCACTTGGAATGTACAATTCAGCAACAGATAGACAATCCCCCTGCCCAACAATGGGCTCACAGTCTAAAAGGGGGAAGAAAGGCAGCAAAACTAAACAAGCAGACAGGCATCAATACTATCAAAATAGATAAATAGAATCATAGATATATACACATCATTAATAAAATAGAATAATAAATAACATATACAAATATACACAAGTGCTGTGGGGAGCGGAAGGGGGTAGAGCAGAGGGAGGTAGTATGGGCAATGGGGAGGGGAGGAGGGGTAGAGGGAAAGGGAGGGCTCAGTCTGGGAAAGCCTCCTGGAGGAGGTGAGCTCTCAGTAGGACTTTGAGAGGGGAAGAGAGTTGGTTTGGCAGATATAAGGAGGGAGGGCATTCCAGGTTAGTGGTAGGACATGGGACAGGGGTTGACGATGGGTCAGATGAGAACGAGGCACAGTGAGGAGGTTAGAAGCAGAGGAGCGGAGTATACAGCGTGGGCTGTAGAAGGAGACAAGGGAGGTGAGATAGGAAAGGGCAAGGTGATGGAGAGCTTTGAAGCCAAGAGTGAGAAGTTTCTGCTTCATGCGAAGGTTGATAGGCAACCATTGGAGGTGTTTGAGGAGGGGAGTGACATGCCCAGAGCGTTTCTGTCGGAAGATAATCTGGGCAGCAGAGTGAGTTATAGACCGAAGTGGGGAGAGACAGGAGGATGGGAGATCAGAGAGGAGGCTGATGCAATAATCTAGTCAGGATATTATAAGAGATTGTACCAGCAAGGTAGAAGTTTGGATGGAGAGGAAAGGGCGGAAAGGGTGGATCTTGACGATGCAGTAATCCAGGCAGGATAGGATGAATGACTGTAACATGGTAGCAGTTTGGATGGAGAGGAAAGGGTGGATTTTAGCAATGTTGTGAAGGTGGAACTGACAGGATGTAATGATGGATCGAATATATGGCTTGAATAAGAGAGAGGAATCAGGATAAAGCCAAGGGTATAGGCTTGAGAGACAGGAAGGATGGTTATGCCATATACAATGATGGGAATATCAGAGGGAGGACAGGGTTTGGGTGGGAAGATAAGGAGTTCTGTTTTGATCATGTTAAACTTGAGGTGACGGAAAGACATCCTAGTAAAGATGTCTTAAAGGCAAGAGGAAAGATTCTTAAAGGCAAGACTGCAGAAAGGGAGGGAGATCAGGGCTGGAGATGTAGATTTGGGTATCTGCATAGTGGTGGTAGTTGAAGCCATGAGAATGAATGAGTTCTCCAAGGGAGTGGGCAAAGAGAATAGAAGGGGACCCAAAACTGAATCTTGAGGAACCCCCCACAATTAAGGGGTGGGAAGTAGAGGAGGAGCCCGTGAAGAAGACTGAGAATGAATGGCCAGAGAAATAAGAGGAGAACCAGGAGAGCAGAGTCAGTGAGGCCAAGGTTGGGTAATGTTACTCCAGTTACAGTGCCTCTTTTGACTCTATGCTCCTGTGGATGTGTGTCTACCAACTCCATTATATTGTAGTGTCCCAAGTGCTTAGTACAGTTCTCAATAAATACGATTGATTGGACAAAAGGAAAAAAATATTAAATTTCAGAACTCATTTTTTTTTCTAAAGCATTGTCAGGTACAAAGAAATAGGATCAGTAAAATTAAAACATTTATTCATTTTATCAAGTTTAGAAGCTTCCAATCAACATTTCCTACCCAGAGACACTTAGAGAAAATGAAATGTTTCCAATGTTTTAATACACTCTATCTTCCTACTTAAAATTTCTCCATATTTCTATTTTGTCAGCTTAGTAAATAAAAACTCAGGCCACTGAAACAGATCAAACCATGACCACAGACTTTCCAATTGGTTTGATCTCCTCAGGTAAACAAATTCCTGCCAGGACATGTCACTTGAAAGATTTGTTTTCTTAGAACTGATTATGGAAAAGCAGGTATACATAGTTACCACAGAGCCTCTTAGAAGCCAAATAACAGAATAACATGAGAACACAGCTAACAATAGTGGATTAAAGCTACAAAGGGAACCAATTGCAATTGACACTCTTCTGGAAACTGATTTTAAACAGTTGAAAATTCATTTTCCATACGGTAAAACTGAGAAATGAGTGGAGGTCAGAGACATGTCAAGCAGTCTGCTTTGTGCTTTGTTTTTCACACAGCCTTCTTTAATTTCAACTTGTGTGAAAAAAGTCCAGTTTTTTTCAATAATTTAGAACCATTTCTTCAAATCCTTAATTTACCAATGAAACAAGGGTTGATGCAATATGATTTTCGATAACCCTAGGGTTTTCAGGAATACATTTACCATGTGCTTCAGAAATGACTAGATGGTTGCTAGGCAATTCTAAAACCATTTCAAGCAGTGTCTAAGTAGAAGACATGTTTCTGATAGAATTTTATAGGAAAACAGAAATATGTTACTTGAAACAGTATGTTACTAGTATGCAGATTAATATCTATAACTATATTTATTTTCAATTTAAAAATCAAATTCCATTTAGAGTGTACTAGAAATAAGACAAATGATAGATACTATATGGGTGCTGAAGATATTTTAAAAATAATTTAGGTGGCAGAGTGAAGTATGGTCCCAGAGGGAAGGGCTGGAACTGGGAGACATGTGAGGTGGCTGATACAGTAGTTCTGCTGGGAAATGATAAGCACCTTTTAGAAAGGGTTCGGTTCCTATTTGCATTCTGATTAAAGATCTTATGTCTTCATTAGTCACAGATGTCATCTTTTATAATTTGAGGACACCTTAACATTTTAATATTCTAAATGGAAAATGGCTTGTCACAGAACAACTGAAAATATATTTTAAAGCATGAAATCAACCTTTACTTGACCACACGATACTTAAAAAGCAAAACTAATATGAAATGATGATTTTGTTCTGATTTTTAAAATAATTATTTTCAGTAAAATGTTCTTGTCTATATCATCTAAATTACCCTTTTATAACTACCTCCCTTTCTGGATTTTGGTGTGGGTGTGTGAATGGGTGCCTGTCAGTGAAGTACAATTGTTCCGGTAAATTCATCATTGCTGTGGAACTGTATGGGATAATGGACAGTTGAAATATGCTCAACCTTGCTACATGTATAATGCAAGGGAGCTATAGTGTTCAGTGACTGGCAGTGCAAATGTTTTACTGCTGCTGCTTGCCAAAAAGGCCTTTCCTACTAATATGTATGGGGAAAATAAGAGCAGACTCCTCTATTCATTAAGGTAACACTAATTTTTAGGGGCAGGCATGATGCAACAGAAAAAGGACAATTAATTTTTTTTAATAGTATTTGTTAAGCACTTACTAAGTGCCAGGCACTGTACTAAGCACTGGGGTTTGGTTACACGGTCATCTGGTTGGACACAATCCATGTCCCACGTGAGGCTCATTGAGCGATAATGATAGAATCATACAAAAACGTTACAAAAAAGAGAGATAGTGGAGCTTTCCAAATATGCATGAAGGTGATTTAAAAAAAACTACAGAAAAACGATGACATCAGAAATTAAGATAGTGACCATTCAGTATTATGTATTAAGCATGCTCTGTGTGCAGAGAACTCTACTAGGTTCATGGGAAGAATATAAGTAAGATAATGAGGAATGTCTATGTTCTACAGGAGGCACACATCTAAGAATGGTAGGCTGGGGATGGGCATACAAGGAAAGACTAGTTGATAAAAACAGTAAAATACAGAAGCAAACAGGACAATAATAAAAACATAAGATTAACATCAGGTTATGGATAAGGGAGTAGTTTTCAAACTTTTCATTGATCCCGTGTGCTAGTGAGTTGGTGAGCCAGTCACATACACGACATCCTCCATATCCCACGGCTTCATATTTGTAAGGTACGTGAAAATGTCTTCTCTGCCTGCCTAGACTGGGCAGGAAACTTAGGTGGCACTGGATGGAACAGATAAATTTTCTTGGCCTCCAGTGGGCCTAGGTACTCAGGTGGTGAAAGAACAGCAGAGAACAGTGCTGGGGGGAACAGTAGTTTCAAAAGGGATATAAGATGAACCATATCCTGTTAGCAATGGATGGCAAAATTATACAGAAGAAGGCAAAGAGAATCAACAACACAAATTATATGCAGAATTCTATAAGCCTCTATTCAACTGAAGTCACTGCAAGTCACATGCAGCAAATGATTCACCTGGAACCAATCTTGGAAGCACATTTGGAAGAAGTTTAAAATTCTCTTCACTATTTGAGATATAGAAAATGACCAGACAGGGATAAGAGATGGCTATTGTCCAAGGTATTTCTTTATTTAAAATGTTAACATAATTGCTCAATGTATATATCCTGTTCCTAGTGTGTAGGAATTAGAAAATAATAAAAATGTTGGTATTCTGCTGGAAAGTAAATTCTGGAACATATTTACAACTACTGTCAAATATGTCTCACAGAACTCCACAGAGACACCCAAACCAAACAAGCCAGATTCTGTGGTTTGCTTTGCTTTATCTATTTTTAGGAAGTGGAACCAATATTTTCTTCAATATGCTAAATAAACTGGAATAACTTTGAAATTCATTGACTTCTGGAGATCAGTTGCGATTGCATAATGATAATCACAGTGTTCAAAAATCCATGCTATATGTTGTCTGTAAAGATGAGTTAGGCAACTTGTTGAAACTCTTATAGGGAATTTCAAGTTGCTCTTCAACGCACATAAGTGGGAAGGGGACATCAGTATGGTTGGAAAACAACTGAAAACTCACTCTCTCCTTATCTTATGGCTGCTTTACAATAGCAAAAAGTGCAAAAAATTGGAAAGGAAATGCATGAAGACATGTTGTAACAGTGTTGGATTAGAGATGATTCTTAGAAATCAATTTACAGTATTTTCCAGAAGGGTTTAACATTACAAATGGGGAAGAAAGTGAAGAGTTGAAAAGCCTCATCTTGCTTGACCAATGCCTTCAATAACAGATGCAAGAGGAAGAATAAAGCAGCATCAATTAATCAAGCAATGATATGTATTAAGAGCTTACAGTATGCAGAGCACAGTATTAAGCACTCAAGAAAGTAAAATACATACAATTGGTAGATACAATTCCTGCCATAAAAGCTTTCAATAAACTCATAATATAGTCATGCAGTTATGGCAGTCTAATGATGATTGGATCATATATCTTGCAAGTTATCAGAATGAACCTTAAAGAAGCTAGAATTGTGCATAAGTAATACCAAGAACATGGTAAACTGATCCTAAGGCGAAGTTTTTCAGGGGATAATGCAGTTAGCTTTAGAATCAACATGGCTTAGTGGAAAGAGTGCGGGCATGGGATTCAGAGGATGTGGGTTCTAATCCCAACTCCACCACTTGTCTGCTGACCTTGGGCAAGTCACTTAACTTCTCTGTGACTCAGTTACCTTATCTGTAAAATGGGGATTAAAAGTGAGAGTCCCTCATGGGACAACCTAACTTGTAGCTACTCCAGCGCTTAGAACAGTAGTTGGCCCGTAGTAAGCACTTAAATACCATAATTATTATTATTATTATTAAGCGTGTGGTGGCAGTTTATATTCACAGAAGCACAAATGTGGATGTGGATAAAAATGAACAATGAGATGATCGGAAATGTTTAATGAGTCATCTGAATTAAAATGTTTATACTGCTTATTTAATAGTTCCCAAATTATAAACCTAAGCATGCTAAAATTGAAAAGTGCTTCATGATACAGAAGTTCAGTTGTTGTTAGAAGTCTTCAGATTTTCTACTTTCCCTTGCAACTGTGTTTGCCATTACATACCCATCTAACTGAGTAATTTCTCCTTGAAGGAAGAATCATGCATCCGTACCATCTCTTCCTTCCCTTCACCATTCTTTGGAAAATCATGTTCAATCTATCAATCAACGATATTTACTGAGGGTTTACTGTACTTTCCAAGCAGTTAACACAGTACTCTGCACGAAGCTCTTGGGAAAGTACAATATAAGTGGTTAACAGCATTTGATTCTTTCATCAACAGAGTCTTAATGTAATCAGAGTGGGATTTTTTCTTCCTGTAATGAATCATTTGGTCAGAAAATTTTAAGATATCTAGTTAAAATGAAGCTAAATTCCAACTGGCCTATAGGATAAAAGGGATTCCTTAAGTAGAAGTTTCACTAGGGAGGCTTTGAGTCAGATCAGTTTATGATTCTGTATCTTGCATGTAAATATTCAAACTTCTGTTTCAAAAGGTTCTGAGCCTTTATGCGTCCTTAAGCTTACCCTTTTGTATATGTCACCAACTCCCATTGGGACTACCTCCAGTGTTGCTCAAGAGCAGATACCAGATACTCTCTGAAACCATTAATGGAATTTTTGAAAAGCTGTTCAGAAGTTGAGATAAAATGAAAAAAAATTAATATGTACACATTTTCTATTGTAGGAACAGAGTACATGCATGGCTACATGTCAGGACCAAAAATGATATGAATTATGTGTGAAATGTGTGATCTATATCAGTTAACTTTAATACTGTAACAAAAGTCAACACTCTGCCTTTGAACAGAATAAAGTACAACCCAAGAGTTACTAACCCAGAAACAAAATTCAATAAAACTTGCTCTGGTACTTTGGAATTCACAGCTCCCTATTTTCCTTCTGAATCTATGCACTAAAAATTTCACATTGAAGGGAAAAAATATATCTCATTGGCATTTGAATTAAAGAATGCTGTTAAAATTTGAAGGAGAATAGAGCCCACAGGGAAATTATTTTCTCCTTTTTGTTGCCTGTGGATTATATGTCTCAACTTAGCATACATTTATTTTGAAAGCCAGAAAAAATGATATATGATAGTAATTTAAAAGAAACAAATTGGGCCTAAACCTTATATAATGAGACATAATGTTCTAGGAGGCATGATACAGCAGTTTCCAAAACGAATACAGTTAAAAGAAGGTGCAAAGTGAAAAACTACTGAAATTTACAGAGAAAATGTTTATTAAGGAACCCCCAAAACATGATAGCTTTAATAGCTTAGTTTTATTCACAACTTCAAAGTAAGAGGCTAAGATGGGTAAGGAAGAATATTTTTAAATTGACATTCAAAGCCAGAGGTTTGTCTTGTCTTATGCTGTTGAGTCAATCAATCTTTGACCCATAGTGATTCCATGTACACAGATCTCCCGGAATGCCCCTCCTTCATCTGCAATTGTTCTAGTAGTGTATCCTTAGAGTTTTTTTGGTAAAAAAAAACTCACCCTATTTATTTTGTTTAATGAGATGTACATCACCCTGATTCTATTTAGTTGCCATTGTTTTTACGAGATGTTCGTCCCCTTGACTCTATTGCCATTGTTCTTGTCTGTCTGTCTCCCCCAATTAGACTGTAAGCACGTCAAATGGCAGGGACTATATCTGTTGCCGACTTGTTCATTCCAAGCTCTTAGTACAGTGCTCTGCACATAGTAAGCGCTCAATAAATACTACTGAATGCTTTGTCTTGACTTATGCTCTCAAGTAGTCTCTGACACATGGACACTTCTCTCCCAGAATTCCCCACTTCCATCTACAGTCCTTCTCAGCAGTATCTTCAGAGGAGATCTCCTCCCTCTTCGCAAGTGTTACCCCCTCCACATGTGCTTCAGACTCCATCCTCACTCACCTTATAAAAACTATAACTCCTTCCCTCCTCCCCTCCTTAACTTCCATCTTTATCCACTCACTCTCCAACAACTTCTTCCCCTCTGCCTTCAAACATGCCCATGTCTCCCCCATTCTAAAAAAAACCCTCTCTTGATCCCACTTCCCCTTCCAGTTATGTCCTATCTCCCTTCTACCCTTCCTTTCCAAACTCCTAGAACGTTTCGTCTACACTCACTGCCTTGAATTCCTCAACTCCAACTCTCTCCTGGACCCCCTCCAATCTGGCTTCCGTGCCCCCCACTCCACCAAAATTGCCTTCTCAAAGGTCACCCACGACCACCTTCTTGCCAAATCCAATGGCTCCTACTCTATCCTAATCCTTCTCTACTTCTCAGCTGCCTTTGACACTGTCAACCATCCCCTTCTCCTCCACACCTTATCTCACCTTGGCTTCAGGGACTGTCCTCTCCTGGTTCTCCTCTTATCTTTCTGGCCATTCATTCTCAGTCTCCTTCGTGGGCTCCTCCTCCCCCTTCCATCCACTAACTGTAGGTGTTCCTCAAGGGTCAGTTCTTGGCTGTCTTCTGTTCTCCATCTACATTCACTCCTTTCATGAACTCATTCACTCCCATGGCTTCAACTATCATCTCTATGCAGATGACACCCAAATCTACATCTCCTCCCCTGTTCTCACCCCATCCCTCCAGGCTCGTATCTCCTCCTGGCTTCAGAACATCTCCACCTGGATATCTGCCCACCACCTAAAACTCAGCATGTCTAAGATCCTCCCAGTCTCACAGGCCCGCAACCTTAGTGTCGTCCTTGACTCAGCTCTCTCATTCACCTCACACATCCAATCTATCACCAACACCGTCGGTCTCACTTTCACAATATCGCCAATATCTGCCCTTTCCTCTCCATCCAAACTGCTACCGTGCTGGTAAAAGCTCTCATAATATCCCGACTGGATTAGTGTGTTAGCCTCCTTTCTGATCTCCCTTTCTCTTGTCTTTCCCAACTCCAGTCTATTCTTCATTCCACTGCCCGGATCATCTTCCTACAGAAACACTCTGGGCATGTCACTCCCCTCCTCAAAAATCTCCAGTGGTTGCCTATCAATCTTCATACGAAACAAAAACTCCTCACTCTTGGCTTCAAAGCTCTCCATCACCTTGCCCCCTCCTACCCCACCTCCCTTCCCTCTTTTTACTACCCACCCAGTACAGTCCACTCCTCTGCCGCTCACCTCCTCTCGGTCCCCATTCACGCCTGTCCCACCATCGACCCCTCACCCACGTCCTACCGCTGTCCAGGAATGCCCTCCCTCCTCACATCTGCCAAACTCTCTTCCCCTTTTCAAAGCCCTACTGAAAGTTCACCTCCTCCAGGAGGTCTTCCAAGACTCAGCCCCCCCTTTCTCTCTGCTCTTCCTCCCCTCCCCATTACCTCTTCTCCCACCCTCTGCTCTTCCCCCTTTCCCTCCCCTCAGCATTGTGCAAATTTGTATATATTTATTACTCTATTTTGTTAATGATGTGTATATATCTATAATTTTATTTATCTTGATGATGTCTGCGCCAGACTACTTGTTTTGTTTTGTTCTGTTTTGCTTTGCTGTCTGTCATTTAGACTGTGAGCCCGTTATTGGGCAGGAATTGTCTGTTGCCAAATTGTACATTCCAAGTGCTTAGTACAGTGCTGTGCACATAGTAGTCACTCAATACTACTGAATGAATGAATGATGTTAAATTTGAGGTGTCAGCAGGACATCGTAGTACAGATGTCTTGAAGGCAGAAGGAAATTTGAGACTGAAGAGGAGAGAGAGGAAGGTTGGAGAGGTAGATTTGGGAATCATCTACATAGAGATAGTTATTGAAGTCATTGGAATGAATGAGTTCTCCAAGAGAGTGAATATAGAAGAAAAACAGAATGATATCCAACCAGATCCAGAAGGTAGGAGACAGAGGAGGAGCCACTGAAAGAGACTTGAGGGGGCATGGTCAGAGAGTTAGGAAGAGAACCAGGAGAGGGCAGTGTCAGGGATGGCAAGATAAGATAATGTTTCAAGAAGAAGGAAGTAGTCAACAGTGTCTAAGGCAGCTGAAAAGTTGAGAATGAAATAGAAGTCATTGGATTTGACAAGGATGACATTGGTTATCTTAGAGAGGCTTAGAGAGAACCATTTCTGTGGAGTGAAGGGGGCAAAGCCCTATTGCTGGGTGTCAATTAGAGAATTGGGTCCAGATAAGCAACTCAAGGAGTTTGGAGCTCAAGGACTCTCAAAATTATAAACTCAGTGTAGGCAGGCAACATGTCTACTTACTCTGTTGTACTTTACTCTCCCAAGTGCTTAGATGCTCAATGATTACTGCTGATTGTGAGAGGAATAGTAAGAGAACTTGGGGGTGATGATAACTGGAGGTTGTCATGGGGTAAAAGTTGCAGGGTTTTTTAGAATAAATGGGAATGTTTGAAAGGAATGGTGAAAGAGCTTTTGGAAAGTAAGTGCTTGAAGATTATGGTCAAGGGAGGAAGAAAGGAGGGAATAAGTGTTTTGATAACATGTTATGTCCTTGGGAACTGGGGACATGGGCATGCTCACACCCTTTTTTTTTCTGTAAGAAAGGACTATTTCCTCTCAGAGTGGAGCTAAAATGCAAATTTCTATGACTGAGGGGAAGTTTTGTGCTTGAACCTACACACATGCAATCCTCTAATATTTCCATGTCTTCATATGTTCTCTTGATGCTCTTCTTTTTACCCTAATAAACATGTATATCTTCCACTGTTAATTAACAGGTTAACTGTTAACCTGACTGTTAACTGACTGTTACCCTGACTGTTAATTAACAGGTACATCAATATTGCTTTCTGGTAAATAGTGAAACAAATAAGATGTTAATTTAAAATTGATAAATACAAATTTCATGAGGCAGATGTGGGTACCACATCAACAATGTGAAAAGAAGATGAGGGCACAGCCATGCCTGCTGCTGCTGCTTAGGGCACTCAGAGATATTCTCTCAAGCACACAGACTGCACTCCTAAACCCAATCAGCTGCTTTGAAATGCTTAATGCTGGTCACAGCTGGACTGATTGAGAGAGAACAGATGGCTCCAGAAGTCATCACCACTGTTGGAAAAACAACCCAGCTCATGTCCTGCTGACAGTGATAGCCCATTCATATATCCCTACACAGAAGTACTATATAAATAGGAATCTCAGGATATTGTTTGTTTGATAGTGAATGATGCAACATTTGGCCCTTGGGGAGACCTTGAGTGTCCAAGCACGGGCATGGGAGTCAGAAGAACCTGGGTTCTAATTCTGGCTCCTCGATTTGTCTGTGGTGTGACCTTGGGTAAGTAACTTCACATCTTCGTGACTCAGTTGCCTCATCTGTAAAATGGGTATTAAGACCTCCAGCTACATGTGGAATAGGGACTGTGTATAGCCTGATTAGCTTGTATCTATCCCAGCACTTAGTACAGTGTCCAGTCTGTAATAAGCACTTAAATACCATTTAAAAAAGGGAAAAATAAAGAAAAAAAGATACTCTAAACATCATCTGCATCATAAAACTCAAACTTGGCTACTATAGAACTGTTTATAAAGAACCATTATTTTACCAAATGCATAGTACTGTCTCATCTGTAGTACCATCTTCATAAAAAGAGACAACTATGACTATCTATAGATGTATGTTGCTATAGACAGCTATAGATGGGTATGTGTGTTTGTGTGTGTGTGTGTGTGCCTGCGCACGCACATGCATGAATAAGAGTGTGTGTACATATTAGCCCCAAACGTTCCCAGCGTTACTGTTGCTGCCACTGTCACTGCAGAACCCAAGTAGGGCCCACAGTTGCCCAAAATTGGATGAGAGCCCTGTCCAAGAGCCATCAAGGGAGAACAATACTCAGGTAAGCCCTGGAGTCTTTGCTCCATTCTTTGTTCTTGCTGCTGCTGCCACTGCTGTCCCTTTCTCACCAGTTCAACCAAAAGGGTCTCAAGTCCCACAGAAGGTTCTGTGGCTGATGGGGGAGAATCCACACGGATTCAAATGACCCCAAATAATGTGGGATATCTGGTCATATCTAGTAACTTACTAAATCCTATCTTCTAATCTTTTCCTTTTTGCAGGCACTATGTGTCCTATGTACCGGAATGGGATGTATCTGTCATTCTTGAAGGGATGGCATGTGATAGATTTCTATTCTCTAGGTCTTTACAATCTATTACTCAGTTGCTGAATATTTATCAATATTCCATGAGAGTTAAGCATTAGATGGCTAGTCTAGCTGGTGCACGAGATGCCAGGAGTCTGCAGCTTTATCCATTCATTCTTTTCAAGTTTTAAAGACTCTAATTGAGGAGCTACTGCTTAAAACCCAATTGTTCCTCTAGCCTCATTATGGCTCAGCAGTATATATTATGTCTTTTCAAGCTGATGTGGACATATCTTTTTCTATTTAAAATATAGTCAGAAAATTGCATTAAATCAATTAATGGTATTAAGCATCTGGGGAAGCATAATATAACAGACTTTGTAGACACAATCCCTGCCCACAATAAACTTAAAATCTTCAGAATTAATGCTCTAATGCTCTTTAATTAGAATTTACCCCTTGTAAGTGGTAAAAGAACAGAATGTTATTAGCCTTGGGTCATTTTCCAATACACCCTTTATGAATCTGGGGATTTTGTGTTTGCTATGTTAACAGGAAGTTTCATCGTTATTCAAATCTTTAAAATCTCTGACCCTCCAGTTCTTACTCTATTGCCTTAGCATTAATCAATCAATTGATTGTGTGCAGAGCACTGTAGTAAGCATTTAGGGGAGTACGAACAGTTGTAATCACATTCCCTGCCCACAGAGAATTTATACTCTAGAGGCGGAAACAAACAATAATATAAATCCATAAATTATGGACATGTAAATAAGTCCCGTGGAGCTGAGGAAGGGGTGAATAAAGGGTACAAATTCAAGTTCAAGGTCAACACAGAAAGGCATGGGAGAAGAGGAAATGAGGGCTTGGTCATTGAAGGCATCTTGGAGGAGATGTGCCTTTAATAAGACTTTGAAGGTGGGGAGAGTGATGGTCTGTGGATAAGAGGGAGGGCATTCCAGGCCAGATGCAGGATGTGGGTGAGAGGTCATGAAAAGCAGCAAGTATGACTTTGGGCACTTCATCTCTCTGTGACTCAGTTATCTCGTGTAAAATGGAGATTAAGGACCGTATCCAACCTGATTTGCTTAAATCTATCCCAGATCTTAATACAGTGCCAGATATACATAGTAAGCACTTAAATATCACAATCATTATTATTATTGTTATTAGGGCAGCTGACAGACCAGATCTAGATATGTTAAGTAGGTTGGCATTAAAGGAATGAAGTGTGCATTCTGGATTAAAGTAGGAAAATAGTGACATAAAGTAGGAGATTAATGGATTAAATAATGGATTGATCAATCCATTAATCACTAAATCAAACAATGTTGTTTTTTTTGAGCAACTACTGTATGCTAAACTACTAAATATTTGGGAGAGAAGGGCCAACATAAAAGGCAGCTTAATTCTTTGCTCTCAGGGGGTTTACAATCTAATTGGGGAAGCATGCATATAGGAAACTATAACAAATAGAAGGAACAGTAGGAAGGACAAAAGTAGCATGATTACCAAGATTACCTGAATATATAATCAAATATACAATTGATTAAACATATATACCTTTGTGCTGAGGATCGATGTAAATATATAAATGGTAAGGTTTGACAGTGCATTCATTTTGGCTTGTAGAAAATTTACCATTTCAGCTTCTTCTAAGCATTTCAGTAGTTTTAAATTGTGAAACTAAAGATAGTTAGGGTGAAGCCACAGCTCAAGCCTCAGTTATTTGAAAAATTCACTTTGCTTATTCTCAAAATCCATTCTTGTTTAAAAGCATACTGAGACTTTAAACCAATGCCTTGTCTATTTAAACAAGCTTTATCTCACTAAGCAATCAATCTGTCAAGATTACTTCAGCAACTGAACACTTCTTTTTGGTACAGGCAGGAAAGATTTAAAATAAAGACATGCCTTGCTTCATTTTCACTAGCAAGCACTGTCCTTTGTTTAAGAATATAAACATTGAATTCTTCATGGTGTTTACCTCTGAGAAATAAATTCATTTCCAGGATCTACTAGTAACATTTCCCCAAAATGGTCATAGCTACCCCTTACAACAAATTTCCTGAGATCTGCTCCACAACTTTAGCAGAAATGATCCCTTAAAACACTGAAAATAAGCCATATCACTGTGAAATGTCAGTTAATTACAGTGTTTAATTCCAATTTTGTCTCAAGGTTAAGATGATGAGTAATTGTGAGTTTTTCCTGGGCAAGGTATTCTTTTTTCACTTCCTTCTCTAATAAAGGGCAAATAAATGGATTTAGTCTCAATATTAAGAAGCAAAATGCCTAAATTGGAGGTGGAATATGAAAAATCCAGAACAATAATAGCCTCCCACCTCTTCCTGTCCTCCCTTATATAAGGATAATAGTTTTATCTAAATCTGCATTGGAATAGTAATATAAAAATAAATTATTAAAAATTTAAAATGTTTGTCACTCATTTAGCTCATTTTCATAGCTCTCAAATCCCTTCTTCAATATTAATGTGCTTCGGTAGGGTTCTATTTTCCATCAAATGACATTAAATCAATCAATCAACGGTATTGATTGACTGAGATAGACGAGATTGAGGTACAGTGAGTAAACTGGCATTGGAGGAGTGAAGTTTGCAGGCTGGCATGTAGAAGGAAATCAGAAAGTAAGATCGGATGGTACAAGCTGATAGAGTGATTTAAAGTTGATGGTGAGGAGTATTTGATACAGAGGTGGATGGGCAACAACTGGAGGTTCTTGAGGAGGGGGGTGACTTACATTGAATGTATTTTAGAAAAATGATCTGGACATCACAGTGAAATAAGGAATAGAGTGGGGAGTGACAAGAGGCAGGGAGATCAGTGAATAGGCAGACTCAGTAGTAATGGTGGAACATGATAAGTGTTTATATCAGCATAGTAGCAGTTTGGATGGAGAGCAAATTTTAGCAATCTTGTGAAGGTAGAACCAACACGATTTTCTGAGAGATAGCATACATGCATTGAATGAGAGAGATGAGTCAATGATAGTTACAAGTTTATGGGCTCATGAAATAGGGAGGATGGTGGTACTGTGTACAATGATGGGAGAGATATGGGAAGACAAGGTTTGGGTGAGAAGATGAGGAGCACTGTTTTGAACATGTTAACTTTGAGTTGTCAGTGGGACATCCAATAATAATAACAATGTTGGTATTTGTTAAGCACTTACTATGTGCAGAACACTGTTCTAAGCACTGGGGTAGATACAGGGTAATCAGGTTGTCCCACGTGAGGCTCACAATCTTAATTCCCATTTTACAGATGAGGTAACTGAGGCCCAGAGAAGTTAAGTGACTTGCCCACAGTCACACAGCTGACAAGTGGCAGAGCTGGGATTCAAACCCATGACCTCAGACTCCCAAGCCCCTGCTCTTTCCACTGAGCCATGCTGCTCCAAGTATAGATATCCTGGAGCTTGGAGGAAATATGAGACTGTAGAGGCAAGAAGTCAGGCCTGGAGATGTAGATTTGGAAATCATGTTCATAGAGATAGTAGTTGAAGCAGCGGGAACAAATTAGTTTTCCAAGGGAATGGGTGTAGATGGAGATTAGAATGGGACTCAAAATAGATGTACATATCCAATTTCACTTCATCCATCTGAATTCATCCTCCCCATTCATCCTCCCCTGGTTTAATTCTGCTCTCTGCTCTGCCAAACAACAATGCTTTTGCATATTGACTCCTATGCCCATTGCCCCTTCCAGTTGCTCCAGATGTTTAACACCTTTCTCAAACTACCTTCCCACTTTCCCTCCAATCTCTTTCTGCTAATGACTTGGACACATACTTTTTTGATAAAATTGAAACAATCAGGTGATTTCCCTAAACTCTCCACTGCTCGTCTCAAGTCCCTCCCTCCTCCTGCACCCACTTGGATTCTTTCATCTTTCTCCATCATCTCAAAATCTACCCCTTCCACTTACACCTCTGACCCCATCCTTTCGTAACATCAAAATACTTCCTCCTCGTTTCTTCATTCCCTGGCCACCATCTTCAACCATTCACCTTCCAGTAGATGTTTCCTCATTGCTTTCAAACATGATCATTCATCTCCTATCCTACAAAGCCCTTGGATAGGCCCCATGACTGCCTCCAGTTAACACTCCAACTCCCTCATACTATTCCTATAGAAACTCCCAAAGCAACTTGTCTACATCTGCTGCCTTCACTTACTCTTCTCCAATTCTCTCCTTGAGAGAGCATTTATGTGCATGTCTTTAATTTATTTTAATTTTTCTTTATCTAGACTGTAACATGTCTACCAACTCTGTTGTAGTATACATTTCCAAGCACACAGTATAGTGCTTTGCACATAGTAAGTGCTCAATAAATACCATTGATTGATTGATTTTCTACCTTCTTTAATGCTTCTTTTCCTCCCACACCTAAAAACCCTGTAATTTAAAATTAAATTTAAATTCCTGAAAAAATGACAAAAAATATAAGAGAAGTATAAAATAATGAACTAAATGTAATACCACTCTTGATTTAATGTAATGTTATGTATTTCAAATTCTTCTGTGCCAAAAAGTGAAAGATATTAGTATGTAAAGTTGAGAAAGTAGTCTTGTTCCTTCCCTGTTAAAAAAAAAAATAGAAAAATGACTATCAGTTTGTACTGGATGAAAAATAGGAAAAGATAAACCATCAAGAACCCTGCCATTCCCCTCTCAGGGTCACACCTGTAGAGTTTCCAGTATGCTACCAGTCTCGACTATGTGAGGGAGAGTCAGACAGAGGCATATCCATTCCATTCCTAGTTTGGGCAGTGACTAGTGAGTGGAAGGCAATATGTTACAAGTTAAAACTATTTTGTGTTGGGCAGCAGCAGCATGGGAGAGTGTCAAGGGCAGAGACTCAAATTTACTATGTGGAAGGAGGCAATGGTAAATCACTTCCATATTTTTATCAAGTAAACTCTATTAATACACCACCAGATAATTGTAGATGGAGGTTGGGCATTCTGGGAGAGAGGTGTCCATGGCATCGCTATGGGACAGAGATGACTCAACAGCATAAAACAGGTCAAGACCCAGACACTTTCCCTCTCAGAGTCACAACTGGAGAGTTTCCAGTACTCTACCAGTCTCAACTATGGGAGAGAGAGAGTCAGGCAGAGGCATATCCATTCCATCCCTAGTTTGGACAGTAGCTAGTGAATGGAAGGCAATTTGCTACAAGTCAAAACTCATCTGAGCTGGGCAACAGTGCATTGAAGAGATTCCAGGGTGGAGACTAAGGTTTACTGCATGGAAGGAGGCAATGGTAAACCACTTCCACTTTTTTTATAAGAAACTCCTATGAATACACTACCAGAATGATGACAGATGGAGGTGGGGGATACTGGGAAAGATGTGTCCATGATGTCACTATGGACTGAAGATGACTTGATAACATAAGACAAGACCCTGCCATTGATAATTTTTCTATTAACCCCTTATAAGCTATAAATTTGGGCATGTGAAAGACACGTAATATGAATAAACCTTCTGTTAATTGTCAATAAATTATGGTAGCACCATTATGAAAAGGGGGCCTCTTTTGAAAATGTCACATATAATTGTGCATATCCAAAGTTAAATGAGCCAATAAATTAGCATTAATAAGCAGTCTGATATGCATACAATTTCAAGTATCAACTAATAAAAATGATTGATGATTTTCAAATAATTGAATTGAAGAATATGAAAGAAATTTGAATAAAATGTGACTTGTAGCTTTACATAGACGTTAACTGAACATATGCTAAACCTACCAATAATTTATACCAAAGATAGTTTACAAATAAATGTATGAAAAGACATCTTGCAACAATAACAGTATCATAGGACCTGAGACATCAGAACTGTTTTTTTCTGAAGGATTTCTTTTCCTCTCAATATTTTACTTAACTCTCATTCTTGATTTTGTTTATGATTACGTTATACACAAATGGATCTTCATTCTCACTGCCTTAAGAAGCTGAGAGCAGTGGAAAGTTAACACTGAAGTTTTCTTTTTGTTTGTTTTCATCAAATCAATAGGTATATGAAAACAAAAGCAAACATTCATGTATTAATAAAGGACATTTTATCATCTTCAATTTTCATAAGGCGTTGGTTAGATGATATCTGTTACAGAAATAGTTTCAGTGTGGTATTAGGAAACAGCTTTCTCCTTCAGTGATAAACAAGTAGAATCTGTGGTAAGCAGAAAGAAAAGTTGTTTTCATGCCTACACAAAGTGTAATACGTAATCCTAAAATTATCTTTTATCAAGATGTCACAAAATAAAGCCTAAAATTATATTTCTATCAAACTATCACAAAATATAACTCCAACATACCCCAAACTGCTTAAGTCTATATATTATTTATAGATTTTTATTAATTTAATCTTATTTATTGAGCACCTATGTGCAGAGCACTGTACTAAGTGCTTGGGAGGGAGCAACAATAAACTGATACATTCTCTGCCCACAACTAGCTTACAGTCTAGAGAGGGAGAGAGAGACATTACTATAAATAAATT
Source organism: Ornithorhynchus anatinus (assembly GCF_004115215.2). Classification (NCBI taxonomy): domain Eukaryota; kingdom Metazoa; phylum Chordata; class Mammalia; order Monotremata; family Ornithorhynchidae; genus Ornithorhynchus; species Ornithorhynchus anatinus. The sequence goes on from NC_041729.1 coordinate 118,590,997, forward strand.
ACAGATATGTACATAAGTGCTGTGGGACTGGGAGGGGGAAGAACAATGGGAGCAAGTCAGGGCTACAAAGAAGGGAGTGGAAGAAGAGGAAATGAGGTTTAGTCATGGAAGGCCTTTTGAAGAAGTTGTGCCTTCAATAAGTCTTTGAAGGGGTGGAGAGGAACTCTCTGTCAGATTTGAGGAGGGATGACATTCCAGGATAGAAGCAGGTTGTGGGCGAGGGATCGGTGGCAAGATAGTTGATTTTGAGGTAGATTGAGAAGGTTAGCATTAGAGGAGCTATGTTGCGGGCTGGGTTGTAGTAGGAAAGTAGTGAGGTATATATAAGAGGGGCAAGATGATTGAATAAGTGCTTTAAAATCAATGGTGAGGAGTTTTTGTTTGATGAATAGGTGGATGAGCAGCCACTGGAGTTTTGCTACACTACAGTTTGATGCACATACTGTATCAGACTTACCCATGGGGAAGGTAATCAGTGTTTCCATTCATCATCCAGTCTTCTGCTTGGAATCACTGACATCTGATTGGCCAGGGAATATAATTTCTCTCTATTTGGCATTATCTGGAGCCCCATAGCTTTCCATATTCCCATTTATGGTTTTGCTAAAGTTGGAATGCATTTGACACTTACTAACTCCGACCAATCTAAGGACTCCATTAACAGATCTCTCTGCCCACTTCATCTACTCACTATTCTATTCTCTGTACCCCTATTCTCATGCCCATAATAGTATTCTTAATATCAATTCCATCCCATCTCCATACCCTACACAAATTCACTTTTGTATTGAGACTATTTACAGCTCATTAAGGGAAAAGGTTTAAGTTTATTGCATTTAAGAGAACAGAAAGCTAGCGATAGGACACTTAGCACCATTTGGGCAAAACATGGAAGACATAATGGTCACTACTAGTAAGTAAATCTGTCTTGGCCATTTCGGAAACAATAAAGAATTAATGCAATCAAGTTGCAACAAATGAATTTCAGTCAAACATAGAAAAAAATTTTGACATTCAAATCAGCAAAACAGTGGAATGAATTACTTATAGAGTCTTTCTCATTGGATATTTTTAAAGGAGTAAGATAGGCAATCATCTGAAGAAATTGGTTTAGATAGTTTGATTTGCTAGTGTACTGTGACAAGGGATTAGACTCATTAGATGGCTTTAAAGACCCTTCCAATTCAGTTTTCTATGATTTCAATCATTATTTATCAGAAACAAATGATCATTCCCAATGGTCCTCTCACAGGTTCATTTTAGAACCCTTGAAAGTCATCTCTATTTATTCATTCATTCTCAAAAGAGAGAGTATCAAAATAGATAATTTTACCTATTGTATGTTTCTACTAACAAATTAATTCTGTAGAGTGGTGATGCCTTATGAAATACTTCTGCATATATTCAAATCAAAATAGGCCCTAGACAATAATTTGGAAGGTATTCAAAATAGTGTTGTGTAAAAAAAAAAAGCTTTGAAAAAGTATAAAATTATAACAAATGAGGTATTTAACAATCATAAGAAAATTTAAAAGAAAAAAATTCTGATTACCATTTCAAATCAAGGACAATAGAGTTTTGTCATATTTTCCCTCAAAAACATATAATGAACAGAATATGAACTGTATAAATATAGAAAACATACCCCCCAATCAATTGATATATGGCCCTCAGTTCAATCCCAAAATTGAATCAAGGAAATGTATGTCAATCAATCATAATAATTGAGTGCTTACTCTGTGCAGAGCAATGTACAAAACACTTGGGAGAATTCAATATACCAATGTAACAGAAAGATTCCCTGCCCACAGTGAGGTTATAGTCTAGAGGGGACTGACAGTCCAAGACAGTGTGAGCCTTTGTTACTCATAAAGGTATATGACAATATATAATTGATATCTGAAATGAGCAAATGTGACCTTAATAATTACTTCAGTAAGATGGGAGCTATTCCACTAGGGATCTGACAGATGAAATGCTTTGTCAAATACACTACAATTTTTACTGTTTCATTTGTTTTCCTTTATTTGTCTTGATGAAACACAACTTGAAGTAGGATGTTAACACAAATCTTGAAAATTCAATTTCCACCTAATGCCTTTGGCTCAAAGACATATATTTGGCAACATTCTACTTCAGTGTAGTTCATCCTTATAGTTCTCTTCAGTTTATCTTCAAGTATTTTTTCTATGCTTGTTATTCATTTGATCTCTTTCTAATTCCCACTTGTTAAATGTTAACAGGATTTTTGAAGGCATCTACCAAATAAAGCTTAATACTATAGTATGGGTTCAATTGAAAGTATACGAGGACATCAAACACTTTTTGAAACAGAAGATAAAAATGTTAGCATCAAAGGACTGAATTGTATTTTAATAAGGATTACTGTTATACACAAAAGATCATCATCACATTCATTCATTCAATTGTATTTATTGAGCACTTAGCACTGGTGGAGTCTCCTGTCAAGAACAACTGATGAGCTTCATGGATTTCTGGATGGAGAACCTGCATCATCAGCACTCTCTCATCCAAACCAGTTATAGTCCACAAAGACACAGACTGCAACAAGAAAATAGATAAACACAGAGAGTGTACAGGGTAATGTATGTGTGATCATCGCCATGTGATCAAACTATAGACAGCAACAGTAGAACTCTCATCTCCTGATTCCCAGAGAATTGTTCTTTCTATTGTATCAGAATCAGTCAATCGTATTCATTCGGCACTTAATGTGGGCTGATCACTGTACTAAGTAATTGAGTAATTGGAAGAATACAATATGACATTGTTGGTAGATATGTTCCCTGCCCATAAAAAGATTACAAAATCATTGGTACCATACAGTATAGCAAGGCAATCAGGAATTTAAAGCTATGTTTTATAAAGGTTCATAGAAGATTTGGAGAAATTAAGAGGAAATGAAATACTGAACTTTTTTCTTTGACAAGAGTTTGGAGGAAGAAATAATTGCCTGTTATGTGATAATGAGAAATAATTTCCTGTTATATAATATATGATCATCTCAGGTCAAGTAAACAAAAAATTTTAAATGTCAGTGTATAAAGTATTTAGAAAACAAAATACAGAGCCAGGAAGTCAATTGTTTCTGGAACTGTTCCTCATATTTGAAGTCTGCAAGACACATCACTATCAGTCTGAATTGCAGCCACTGTAAAGGAGAAAATATTTTTCTTTAATTAAGACCCAGGGGTTTCCTGAATTTAACTAGCCCAAATATAGTTTTATGAAAAGTTATTATTTGAAATTATATTATAAATTATTACTCAGAGTCTGAGTTAAGGGAAAGTCTTTAGCTTGTTGTGCAATTAAATCTGACTATAAGGTCACTGAGGACAGGACCACAAGCATATTGAAAAGTGTCCTCTGCAAACATTGTAGCTGTTTTGGGGCTGGCGATGGAATCATCCTGCCACTTTCTCACCACCGTATTTCTCAGATGGCACTTTATGATCACTCTCCTGGTTCAAGTACCTGTCAGGTAAGTGGGCTACTTCATTAACATATTACTTGACTCCCAATCTCAAGTTTTTCCACCCTTCAGTCTATCCCACACTCAGCTTCCCAGTTATTCTTTCAAATCACTGTCCAGAGGACATAGTTTCAGTCCTCAAAAAGCTCAAATGACTCTTCTTTGTTTGCCTGACTCCTAAGGAAACTTATGACCATTGAATTTCAGGTTCCCCTAAATATGGGAAGCAGTGTGGCTCAGTGGAAAGAGCCTGGGCTTCGGAGTCAGAGGTCATGGGTTCGACTCCCGACTCTGCCACTTGCCAGCTGTGTGACTGTGGGCAAGTCCCTTAACTTCTCTGGGCCTCAGTTACCTCATCTGTAAAATGGGGATTAACTGTGAGTCTCACGTGGGACAACCTGATTACCCTGTATCTACCCCAGCGCTTAAAACAGTGCTCTGCACATAGTAAGCGCTTAACAAATACCAACATTATTATCTGCTTCCTCTCCTTTCCTTAATTTTAAGCTATTTTCTCAAGCCATGCTTCAGCTCACACTTCTCCCAAGTTAACCTTCTGACTTCTGATTCTCTGTTCTTCTGTCTCCAGTTATTTGTTCACTAATTCCTACCTGCACAGAACTCTCTCATCACTCAGTATCTGCCAAACCATGATTTTGCTAATTTCGTTGTATTGGAAGTGCTTAGTGCTTAGTACAGTGCTCTGCACATAGTAAGCATTCAATAAATACCATTGATTGATTGATTGTTGTGCACTTGAGCAAATACAGCAGAGCAAATAGACATGATTCCTGCCCTCAAAGAACTTCCAAACCAATGGGTTACCCTGGGCATATCATATTCTTTTCTTATTTGTGTAATGGGATTGCTAATGTCTTCTACTTGTCGTCAAGGAAAATAATGAAGATCCTGAGACCTGATGTATGTGAAATGTATCTCTCCTGTATCTCTCCACTCCAATCCATACTTCCCTCTGCTGCACAAATCATTTTTCTAAAAAAAAAAAATCTAGTCCACATCTCCCCACTCCTCAAGAACCTCCAGTCATTGCCCATCCACCTCCTCATGGAACAGACTGTCATTCAACTCATTCAGATTGTCCACTCCTATTTTACCTCTCTGATTCTCTACTACAGCCCAGCCCAGCCCATGCACTTTAGTCCTCTAATCCCAGCTTGCCCCCCCCACCTCCTACGGCTGGCTGCAGGAATCCCACAGACAAAACATCCCCATCCACAACTTCTCAATTCCTCCGACACCAGCTTCTTCCCCAACTCTTACTGCAGACACCAAGATATGAGATCTGTACAATATTTAATTATATTCTTAATAAGGTAACATCTTAAAAAAATCCAGGTTAATTTACCTTTCTCTGAATCTAGCACTGTTTCCTTTCTGTACATTCCCTTTCAGCATCCTAGGGCTAATGTTCTTGTTCCCCTCAGGGGCAGGAACTTCCCTCTTCCATAATCCCAGCCAAACCTCCAGGGATCATCTCTGAGCTCTCCCTGAAATTCATTCAGGGTCCACAGGAAGAGCTTTCTCTAAGTTTACATTTCAATGAGAGCCACCAAGTAGTGACTCGCCTGCTTTACTCTTCCCTAAGTTTGGGGGCCAGTGAAATTGGTCATTATCACACTGCTTATTTAAAATTTTATTTTGTTCACCCTGTTAATGTTTTTCCTTCTTCACCACATGGCACAGAAGCTATTTTGGGGTCCTAATCACAGCTTTTGGTAGGACATAGTGCAGGTACATAACCTAAGTCTTCCTTAGACAAACTCACAGTCCATGCAGTTTGTGGATTCTGAAAAGCAGTTCATAATCATATGTACCTTGTTTCAAAATCATAGAGATCTGTGTTTAGAAGTTTATGTAGGACTAATTTGAAGAATTCTGATGTTGCTTTAACTGTTTCTTATGTCTGTATTTTCCAAAGGATTAGAAACACATTCCAATAGCATCTTACAGTTTTCTGATCTCATCATCAAGCATAGCGGCATAGAAGTTCATTCAATTGTATTTATTGAGTGCTTACTGTGTGCAGAGCACTGTATTAAGCACTTGGAAAATACAATTCAGCAATACAGAGAGACATTTCATGCCAACAGTGAGCATACAGTCTAGAAGTGGTAGAATAAACCTAGTTCTCATACACAGCCCTGCTTTATTTCAATTTTGATAGCTGGTCCATCAATCAAACAAATCAACTGTATTTATGCTGCACTTACTGAGTGCAGAACACTATACTAAGAATTTGGGAAAGTACAATATAGTGAAGTTGGTACATACGTTTCTTGTCCAAAAAATGTTTACCTTCATGGAATAATTTTAGGATTTAGGTATTATTCTCAGAGCAGGCAACTCTGAAGTAGTAATCAGAACCCAGGTCTATTGAGGATGACAGAGGTTTTCTTTGCTGTTGTTTTTGTTTTTTAAAGGACTTCTATAAAAGACATTGTAGAGAAATCTTGATTTTTGCCCCTTAAGTTCTTCTGTGTATGATGTACAGCAAAGATCATATTTTTTCTGTCACCACTATAGGTGAAAGCCAAATGTAACTCAGAGAGCATGGTAGACAATGTTCTTTATATAAGTGTCTTAAATCACCAAGTAGGCAAAAATCATGGAACATATGTATATCATACCTTGCAGTCTTCTGAAGTCAATGCTGGTCATTTTGATTATTTTTCTATCTCACTATATATTATTTATACACATAAAAATAGATTATAGATTATATGTTATTTATATGTAGGTATTAATTATATATATTAAATCTATTCACTGATATCAGAATTAGTCATTGCTTTAAGTTCTATGTTGCTGATGAAACCTCTGATTGTAGAATTTCCTAGGTGTAGGCTGGAATATAAAGATCTGTATTTGGTTACTAGAGATACAACATTGCTTCTGAATTAATTACATATTATTCCCAATACCTTTCCCCTCCCCATCCCCCTTCACAGAATCAGACCTACACCTCACTGTTGTTGGGGAAAAGGGGAAGTGAAACAATCATGTTAGGGAGTCCTTGCCGGGGTTTCTGCCATCAATATGAAGGTTCCTGACCAGAGGTCCCCCAGAGCAATTGCAGAAAGTGTCAGCAAGAATCCTGGAAATAGCTGCTTACATGGGCAGTGAAATCCAGCAGCTACTGAGAGAGCTACCCTGGCACCTGCAGAATGCTCAATTGTGCTCCAACACAACATTGTCACATTGATGCCGAAACACTGGCCAAAACTATATTTTTGCTGCGATGTGCTGCAGCCCTGCCTTCTTACTCAGTTGTTTCCATGAGTGTCCCAGTGGAAACATGAATGACAAGGCATGAGAGAGAGTGCAGTCATTCTGCATGAACAACTAGCAAAATTAATTCCTTTGTTCAGGTTCTCTTTCTCAAAGTCTTCCTGACTAGACTGAGGTTCATCAGGTATTTACAATGGGAGCTTCCCTCATCATCAATCACACAGTGGTTCATCAAAGGCTTATCCAAGAGACATTCTATCCCTTTCTATCTAAAGTTATGATCTCAGGTAGATTAGTCATGTGGACAACATCAAAGTAACTGCTACAGAGAAAGGTGAAATAATAAAAACTAAAGCAAAACAGGAACAATGCTGCCAGAACATACCAGTCCATTTCTGGTTGTGGAGGTATAGCAAGAGTCTAGCATGCAAGAAATCAGGGGCAAGGATAATTCCCTAGAGCAAAAAACATCAGCTACCTATGAGAAAAAGCAACCACATGCAAATTAGGACAGGTCTTACAGGCTGGAACCACAGCCTCTAAGCAGAGATGTGGTTGATTGTGATAGTGTAAAAATGGCCATCCATCTTTGATTAATAATCAAACCAACAGAACTCTGATATGACATACAGTGCCATTTTCAACAACCAGAATAGTCTTACAAGCAACAGTGTGCACAAACATACAGAGCCTTTTCCTCCCTTTCTGATTCTAGGCAATGCTTTCTCTTTGCATCCTCTCACTGTGGCTAGTTGGGGATTGGCATTGTTGCTTGGGAAATCACTTTTGCAGCTGCCAAAGATGAAGCTTAGGTAAGCACCTCAGAAAGTTGTGCCGCGGTTTCTGCTTGTGGGCAAGAATGCTCTGTGATTTTCCTGAGTTTAGCATGGAAGTTGAAGGTGAAGAAGGATAAATTCCCCAACTCCCTCCCTGGATAATTCCACAAGGAGTTGTGATCACAACTTTCCACAAGTTAACTACAGTCTGGGATTCCACTCTACACAGAACATAATCAGGCTCTTTGATTTTATAAGCAGAAAACAAAGCGAGGAAAAAAAAGGGAAACATTCAGTAATATAGTCTCCTAGTCCTAAACCGTGTTGATTATAAATTAGGCATCTTTGGAAGCACCATTAACTAAGGCATTAAGAGAATCTAGATCATAGCTAAGACCACACTGTGGAGACATTGTTAATTACAAGATTACTACTTACAACTATTAATAACAATAAGCCAGATTGTCTCAGTGCCTAAACTACTCCTTAGTGGTAAGTTAGTCACCTTTGGAAGTGGCATTAACTCTTTCAGCCCACTAAGGGACTATTTAGGCAGTTAAACTTTGAGAAAGGACCTTGTGACTATTGTACCATGGCTACTTAATATATGTTAATTACAAGTATTAAATACCATTAAGCCTGGTTGTTCCAGCAACTAAGTTGCTCCCTTGTTATGCATTTCTCCTTCAGTATATCAAAGCAGTAGTTTACAAAAGCGCACCCTAATGGATTAATGCTTGTAGTAGTAGTAATGTGAATGCTTGTGAAAAAATGCATTTTAAACTGCCAGTGTAATAATCATTCAGTTCATTCTCAATTTAGGCCTCCTTCTCAAAATAAATTGGCTTTTAACTGGGAGTAAGGATCAGTGGTCTTCTTGTGCTGATCCCTCTTCTTTGGTGTCAGATATATAATGGACAAAAGAAAAAGAATGCTGAAAAGACTGAAAGACTAATCCCTCTGGATAAACATTATTTAGTATTCTGATTAGTGTATTCATTCATTCAATAAATTATATTGAATATTCACTGTGTGCAGAGCACTCTGCTGAGTGCTACTAGGGAAAAGCACAAGGGTGAAAATGCAACTACTGTCCCTAGCCCACAGTACTCACAGGCTAAAAATACAGGGGGAATGGATATGGGCTAATAAGGAACTACTGAAATAATAGAAACTGTAAAAACAAAAAAAAAAAGAAAACAAGGAGAACATAAAAGCAATATGAGCTAAATTATGGATGTGAACAGTTTCCAGATTTCTCTCCACTCCAATAGGCTAGGTACACAGTCTAGCAAACACAGCAAGCATACCTGCCCTAGCATAGTTAATGAGTGCAAGGTGTGCAGTAACTTCTGCTTTGCCCAGTAGATTACATTTTAGGGAGGAAGGGGCTCTGTGTTTGGGGGCACCATGACTCTGGTGGGAAGAAGAAGCTGAGCCTGGATGGATTAGCAGCTTCTCTCTGCCTCTGGAGCCAGAGCAGAATCCCAGATATAGTACTTAAGCACATACAGATAGTTTAGTAGTGTTAGGACAATCTAATTTTCTTCCCCTCTTCAAATCCCTACTTAAAGCTCACCTTCTCCAAGAGGCCTTCCCAGACTGAGCTCCCCCCTTTTTCCTCTGCTCCCTCTACACCGCCCTTTCACCTCTCTGCAGCTAAACCCTCTTCTCCCCACTTTCCCTCTCCTCCTCTCCCTCTCCCATCCCACCACCTCAGCACTGTACTCGTCCTCTCAACCATATATATCTTCATCATCCTATTTATTTTGTTTATTTTGTTTAATGAAATATACATTACCCTGATTCTATTTAGAATATATTTGTTTTCTATTTAGAATTTATTTGTTTTTTATGAGATGTTCTTCCCCTTGACTCTATTGCCATTGTTCTTGTCTGCCTGTCACCCCCGATTAGACTGTAAGCCTGTCGAAGGGCAGGGACTGTCTCTATCTGTTGCCGACTTGTACATTCCAAGCGCTTAGTACAGTGCTCTGCACATACTAAGCGCTCAATAAATACTATTGAATGAAAGTTAGGAATAGTGTAGTTCTCAGCTGTGTGACTGTGGGCAAGTCACTTAACTTCTCTGTGCCTCAGTTCCATCTGTAAAATGGGGATTAAGACTGTGAGCCCCACGTGGGACAACCTGATTCCCCTGTGTCTACCCCAGTGCTTAGAACAGTGCTCGGCACATAGTAAGCGCTTAACAAATACCAACATTATTATTAAATAAATGTCGTAAACTAGTTATATGGACACATGGGTTACTTAATACTGCAGTGAACATTTTATGGATTTCAAATGTACCGCTAGCCAATATGAAATAATGATTTCAATTCTTCCTTACATATAGAGCATCTTAAAGCTACTTTTGAAGAATTCTGCATTAAGCATAGATGAGTCATCTATCAGCTCAGTTCATGGTACATTAATTTTTCCTAGGCCTTCCTAAACTTATACTTAATTAGTATGTTCATGATTGTCTGTTGTTGTAAACTCTTTCCATGTTAATTGATACTGCTGTTACAGGGTTACTGACACTGCATTCCACCTCCTTCTGCTCATTTATTCTAGCTGTAGCTTGGCTCTTTTTATGCTCTCCTGATGGGTCTAATGCTTATGGACTTTGAACTTAGAATATGGTTCTTGGATTGTATTTTGTTTACATTTGAGAAAGACTTTTGGCTAGCCAGTCTTTAACGATTATTGTGCTGTATATTGTGTTAAAATAAATTAAACAAATGCCTAAAAATCCAAATAGTTTCAATTTACACATTTTTGTTCATATTTTCACTTTACAGCATTATGGTTTCATGAACGGTAGTGATTTAACTTCTTAATATTTCCTCTACCCAAGTATATTCCCAAGATCACCCTACTCCCTTGTATTTTTGTTTCATTTTTATTCCTTTGCCTTCTTTATTGCTCTTTTTTAGTAATCTCTTTAAAATAAGGCTACCCATATATCTATCTGTCCATGGTGGAAAATGGGTGCAATCACTGTGAAATTTGTTAAATAAATGTGCCAAGCACTCTACTAAGTACTGAAATAGATACAATAAGATCAGACACATTATAGGCCAGGAAGATAGAATACCTGTTATTTCAGATTTTTTTTTTTATAGTCCTGTGATATAGGGATTCTACTCATTTGAAAAGCATCTTCTGCTCTTATTATGTGATGTCCCTTTAATCATTGTGGTATTTGTTAAGTGTTTACTATGTGCCAGGCATTGTACTAAGTGTTAAGGTGGATACAAGTAAATTGGATTGGACACAGTCCCTGTCCCACATGGGCTCACAGTCTTAATCTCCATTTTACAAATGAGGTAATTGAGGCAAAGAGAAGTGAAGTTATTTGCCCAAGATCACACAGCAGACAAGTAGCAGAGCTGATATTAGAACCCATGTCCTTCTAACTTGCAGGCCCATGCTCCATTCTTCAGGCCATGCTACTTCAATAAGAAACAGCTCTACCATAAGAAAGAGCCCTGCCTTTTCCAATCTCTGAACATTGCCATGTGCTACTCAATTCCTCATACATTCTTAATATATTCTTATAATGTATAATTACTTTGCCCTCAGGACATCCCTTTCCCTGGCAAGACTCCTGAGAAATGTCTCCCCCCATCCACCCCTTGGCAAACAAATATCCTTAATGGATTCAATCAAGCAATCCTCATCTCACCCTGCTGGAATCAAATTTTGTGTTGACATTGCCATTCTAACAACTCATCTCCCCTTCAATTCCTCTTCATTTTAGGAGAGGATTTAAAGTCTTGAATTGCTCCTTTTTCCTTATCATGCTATATATACATCAATCATATTTACTGATTGCTTACTACGTGTCATGCCTCCAGGTACAATTGTTTGACTCCATCATTCAGTCAGGCTTCTACTCAAGTAGTGGAGCCTATATTCATTCCTTCAATCATTCGTATTTATTGAGAGTTGACTGTGTGCAGAGTACTGTACTAAGTGCTTACAAAGTATAATTCAACAAATTGGTCCAGTGGACCAACGATATGGTCCAGTGTGAATAGATAATGTTACCTGAGCCCAGTTGGTCTTTTGGCCAATGGTTGGACTGGGTCCCTCAAAAATGAACCAACAGAGTGAGCAGGTGGTCTTGGATTTTTCCAATTACCCACTATCTTCAGTATTAGAGTACAGCTGGGATGCTGCTGTAGAATTGCACCCTGGTGGTTTCTAAAGTGAAAAGTATTCCTGAGTCTCCTTCCCATTCAGACCAATCCCAAGATAGGTTGGACAGGAAGTGTGGTCAGCAGAAAGAGTCCGTATTGGGAGTGAAGAGGCCCAAGTTACAGTTCCCCTTTTACCACTGACCTGCTGTGTCACCTCAGGATAAGTAACTGAATCTCTATGGCCTCAGTGTCTCCTTCTATAAAATGGGGATCTGAGGCTTCCTTTCCTTACCTTTTAGATTGTAAGACCTATGTAGGGCAAGGAATGTATTTTATCTCATTATTATACATTTATGTCAGTGCTTAGCACAGTGGTTGTCAGAGAAAAAACACATAATGAATATCATAAATATTATTAAATCCAAATACTGAGATAGCAAGATTTCCTTCAGATCAGGAGAGCAGGACCGCGAGAAACTAGAAAAAAGAAACAAAAACCATTTTGTGCTTAAATAAAATTCAATTTCATCTCACTGCTATGGAATTTTTTTCCCTCAAGGTCAGATACCTTATCAATTACCATTTATCATAATTAAATGCAGATTTTAGAGATGTAGAAATTAGATATCCTGTTACCGCTATCCTTGGAACTATTCAATAATGTTACAAAGTAAGATTACTTTTCAATATTTATTTCATCTAGCAGTTAAAATTTTATAGGGCAAAAAATCCAACTAATTTCTCTCTGAAGAATTTGGCCTTCGTGGTAAATTGTCTTTGTTTAGGGATGTTCTAAAAAGAGCCTAAAACATAAGCCTTTAAAAAAAAATCGCTGAGTTCACCAACATGAACTCAGGAAAAAAATCTGTATGCAGAATGTCTTGGATTGAACACGTATTAATCACCAAATTGCATCATCCTTCATTGTGCGAAGAAACCAGATCAGATTTCTCAGGAAATAAGATATCCTTATAAGAAATCTTTGGGCCCTTTAACCTAACTAGCTCTAAACATTAGTCTCCTAGCCCATTCCATCTCATCCCTTATCCATACCTACATGGTCTGGTGTCAGAATTGTTTTGGTTGTTGAGGTTCAATTACAGGTAATGAATTTGATCCAAACTAAAAGTGCCCAGGACTCTCTTATGGGATCACTGTGGGGGAATTTTTAGTTCTGATGGCTGCTATCAATGTTTAGGAACATTAGAACAAATGCCATATTGCTCACAGTGGTGACACCAAGCCACTTCCAGTTTGGGCCAGGCTCATTTTCTGTTTGCTAATTCTTTAGGAAGCATGTTGGGGGGTGGGGAATAAATCATGTTTATTGGGTGCAGCCTCTGTGGGAAACAGCTGAGCTCAGAACTAATGACCCAGTTTCAAGAACTGGATCCTGCAGGATAATCATAAATAACACCTCTAATACTAAAGATGATATGATTATAATTTTCTCAGGAACTTAAGTTTATGAAAAATTCTTCTCAATTTTAGTGTTCAATTCATTTTAATGTCTATCTCTCCTGTAGGCTATAAGCATTATGTGAGCAGAGATCATGTCTACCATCTCTGTTGTATTGTACTTTCCCAGATGCTTAGAACAGTGCTCTGCATGTTCAAAAAATACTACTGATTGATGACATTGGTTACGTTCAGTGGTGGATGCAAGATATTCAGGTTGTATATAGGTATTTATTCCTCATTTTACAGATGAGGAAACTGAGGTAGAGGATGCTAAGTGACTTGCCCAAGGTCAAACCATAGACAAGGGGTTGAGCCAGGAAAAGAATCAAAGCCCTATGATTCCCAAGCCCAAGTTCATTGGGTTACACCACTCAATCATAAGAGTCTCTTGACCAGGTAAATTACAATTTACATTAGACTATGAACACCTTATGGGACAGAGACTGTGCCTCATCTAATTAATGTATGCCTACCCCAGAGCTTAGAACAGTGTTAGACACATAGTATGTGCTTATCAAATGCATTAAAAAAATCAAATAAAGAAGATAGCTGAGTTCATTTTGTCAAATATCTATTTTGTTTAAAATAGTTGAGGAAAGAGCAGGCACACACTTTTGGAGCACTATTACAGCAGAATCTCAATAAAGAATATATATTCTACATGAAATACATTTGTGCAGAATGTTTCCTCTTATACTTTTTTCAACAGTTGAAATAGTATGCATATGAAGCCCTAGCATGTTCCTCTAAATTTCACTTACAGCGTAGATCACAGGAAAATGAATAGCTTGCCTTACATTAGAGATGGTAATTGTTCTTCAGGCAATACAATCCCTCTGCCTTACACTGAATGTGTACTCATGAAGAATTGGGTAATAAATAATAATACCATTCACTACTCACATCTTTTAATCATGAAGCCATAAACCTGGACCTATTTTAACCATAGCTGCATTTTTCCAATTTTCTAACTATGGTTTCAACTAACATATTCCATTGCCTCACCTTTCATGGAACAGCTGTCTCTTTCTCATAAGGAGACCCACATTTAGAGAAGAAACATGGCCTGGGGGAAAAGAGAAGGGAACTGTGAGGCAGAGGACCTAGGTTCTAACCCTAGCTCTGCCACTTTCCTGCTGTGTGACCTAGGGCAAATCACTAAACTTTCCGTTCCTCAGTTTCCCCATCTTTAAAATGGGATTCAAAATCCAGGTTTCCTCGTACTTAGACTGCAAACCCTCATCAATCATATTTATTAACAGCTTACTGTGTGCAGAGCATTTTACTAAGCATTTGGCAGAGTATGATATAACAGAGTTGGTAGATATGTTCCATGCTCACAAGGAGCTTTATCTAACCCAGATATCTTTAATCTACCACAGCATTTAGTATAATGCTTGGTTTAGAGTAAGCATTTATCAATGACATTATTATTAATCTCACCAACAGGAAACTCACAGATTTGCAAGGTGGCTTCCAAAATCTACTCAAAAGAAAAATCATCATCACCAATGGTATTTATTGAGCATTTACTATATGCAGATCACTGTACTAAGCACTTGGAAGAGTACAATTCAAAAGATTTGAACTATCCCCTCCCTGACTAGACTGTAAGCCCGTTGTGGGAAGGGAGTGTTCAATAAATACGATTGAATGAATGAAAGATCCCATAAGGTGACTGGAACTAGGGGGATTGGAATCTATGAATAAACCGATTTTCATGGATTTGCTTTAAGCCTCAATGGAGATTTCATTTTTATTTTATTTCCCAAATGATTGCAATAGGGTTAAGTGCAAGCAGAGATTGTTGACGATCTAGATAGGTGACTATATAGACCACATTATATAAAAATGAGTTTAAATGCTCCTGATGACAGTGACAATATTCCACCCTTTGTTTCTTGTTGCTGTTTGGGCAGCCAGACATCATTTTGAACTCCACAGTTTTCCAATATCATTCTCTGGAGGGTTTGTAAGGGAGGAGCTGAAAGGGAGTGGAAACAAGGATTTGGAAGACTGGGAACTTAATGTGGGAATTTAATGTGAAAAGCTATTAGATCAAGTAGCATCAAAGTAGCATAGCAAATATTCCTGATTCCACAGACAAATCCCAGAGAAGCCTTCTTTTGATTCTAATAATGATCCCTGGTAAAGGGATAGGAAAGGAGAAAGCACAACTGATAGAATGGAGACAGAAGAAACCCCAGAGGATGTCAACAAAGGATGCTTCACCACCCACATTAACTGGATCCCAAAGGAGCTCATTATATGCCCCCACTTCAGAGATAGGACAATGTGAAATTTGGAAAGTAAAAGTCAGAGGAATCAAGCAAGTAACTGAACAGTGAGAGTAAGTGAAGCCAAACAAAGTTAAAAAAAAAAAGTATCAGAAAAGTCCAAGTTGGTTACTAAATTCAACAAAGTAGGAAAAATACTGACAAATTCCTCAATAATAATAACAGCAGTAGTACTGCTAAATGTTTATATGTCAGGCACTCTACTTAGCTCTGGGGTATCAGGTTGGACACAGTCCATGTCCCATGTGGGACTCACAGTCTTAATCCCTATTTTACAGATGAAGAAACTGAGGTACAGATAAGTGAAGTGGGTTGCCCAAGGTCACATAGAAAAAAGTGGCAGAGCCAGGATTAGATCCCAGGCCCTCTGTCTCCCAGGCCTGTGGTCTATCCACTAGACCACGAATGAGCTATGTTGGAAACATTTAGCAAAACTAGCTAGAAAAAAAATCACTATAATCAAAGAACCACTTTTTGGACAATGGAGCACAACGTTTTCATTTGTGAATCACAGTTCCTGTGATTGGAAACTTTATTTAACTTTTGACAAGTGAGTGTAATGGCAAATCCTTGGAAACTTCTAAGTTCATAAGCAACAAAATCCAACTCAATAAACTATGAAATGAAAAATATTAGCAATTTAAGTTGTACGTAAACAGTAGCCATTTCAAGAAATTAATGGCAAATATTTTGATACAAGTTGGCCTGAATGTTCTACTACAAATGGAAAGCCATGAAAAAGAACCTTAGGTTGGAACAAAGTGTGAAAGTTGATGTTGAGAACTTTGTCAAACAGGATGAAAGCAATAGTCAATTAGCCTTGAACAAAAAATAATGACATCTCTTCTCTGACATGGCAACTTCTTAATTACTAGTGTAATTGTCAAATATTTATTTTGTGTTTACTGCAGTGAAATTAGTGTATCCTGGAATGTGGTACTCTTTCTATGGTCTCTGGAATCTTCTAATTACATTTGGATTAGGATAGATGTCCAGTTTATCTCATTTATTTATTTCTTTTTATATTTTCATATTTCATTTTTAGACTATATTTAAAGATTAAGGATTTAAATGGAGAAGTATTCTCTACTGATTTGGCATCTCTTATTAGCAGCAATGAAAGCCTTCCCTGATCAATATACTTCACCACCTGATCTTCTGAGACTTTTTCTAAGGATAAATTTGATATCCAACTTGTTTGTGCCTCAGTTCCCTCATCTGTAAAATGGGGATTAAGACTGTGAGCTCTAGGTGGGACAGTGACTGTGTCCAACTTGACTATCTTGAGTCTACCCCAATGCTTAAAACAGTGCCTGGAATGTAGTTAGCACACAACAAATACCATTATAATTATAATTATCATCATCATCAATCCTATTGATTTGACCACTGGTACACTTGTGATTTTAAACTTTGTTCACTATAAATTTTATTGAATAGCCCAATAACAATAATAACCATTCATAGGAGTCATCCAACAGTTATCTCTAATGATTTTCAGAACATGGCAAGAAAAAAGAAGTTTTATTCAGATTAAATACAATTGGAGGAGTAGAGGGTAGAGAGGTTCAAGTACACTCACTTTCTGTTGTGCTTCAGGAACAACTTTTGGAGACAACCTTTAGTTGGCCTGAGAGAGGTGTCAATAAGCCCAAGCTAAAAGCAATCTTACCAAGAAAGGGATTCTGGAGATTAGACTCATCTCCTTGCTCCTAGCTTGGAGGGGCAACAAGAACAAGCAGTAAGGGGCCCTAGTTTACAGCTATGTCCCTAAGGATTCAGAGTTGGCCATATGAAACACCTCCAGGATTTGTGCAGCCCTATCATAGGACCGCTCAGGAGTGGTCTCTACATATCATTTGCCATGATACTGAAAACTCGCATCTCATGCCTCCCTGCCAGTTTTACTGGTTTCACTGGTTCAGAAGCAAATTGTCTTTCCTGAGGCAGCATGCCTAGTGGATGGAGCAGGAGACTAATAGTCAGGACACCCAAGTTCGAATCCCAGATCCACCACATACCTGTTCTGTGACCTTTGAAAAGCCACTTAACCTCTCTGTGCTTCAGTTCCCTCATCTATAACATTGAGGCAAAATTCCTGTACTGCCTTCTTCTTAAGAGACTGTGTCTGTTCTGATTATCTAGTATCTGTCCCTGCACTTAGCACAATGCTTGACGCATTGAACATTCTCAATAAAAACCATTATCATCATTTTTATTTCTCCCAATATCAAAATATACCTGCCAAATACTTTTATTTTAATAACCTTCAATAAAATGCCTATGCCAAATATAAACTTAAGTTTTGTGTGCATACTCCTGGAAGACATTAAAAACTCATAAAGGCAATAAAATTAGCATAGTGAGGGAATTAAGTCAAAAGGTAACAATATATATGAAATAATATAATAAGATTCTGATAATTGTCACAGTTTTGTGAATAACTACTGTAGGCAAATCACAATAATAGACCAATGCATGCTTTGATTTTCTTCACTTAGTGTGTGACAAAAAGTAAACTGATGATGAAAGAAAAAGATCACTCTCATGCCACCAAATCTGGATGCTGGAATGGCCAGGGGAAGAGGTAATGAATACCTGCCACTTGCAACATTCTGGGCAGTAGACCAGGATTGCAGCAGCTGCTCACATCACCCCTACCCAGAGCACCAGACATCCACTCTGTCTCTGGAACTAGCACACTAAGTGAGGGACCACAGGACAGGGAAGTGCCTTGCTGAGTGCTCATGGGTAGGAGCTAGCTTCTTCACCACTTGTGCATAATGCATAAATGTATTTCTCCTGAATGGGAAGCATTCATGGAGGGACCTAGGTGTTCTGCCACATGTAATGCATAAATGAATTCCTTCTGAAAGGGAAACTCAATTTGCCAAAATCCAAAATGATTAAATGATTATATTCCTCCTGAAGGGGAATTTCAATTTGCCTCAGAAATTAATTTTGTATGACTCAGCCTTTGACAGCTCTCACTCACTCTGAAGAATAGTACTAATAATTGTGGTATTTGTTAAGAACTTACTATATGCCAGGCAATATACAAAGTGCTGGGGTGGATACAAGCAAATCGGATTGGATCCAGTGCCTGTCCCACATGGGTCTCAGAATCTTAATCCCCATTTTTAAAATGAGGTAAGTGAGGCACAGAGAAGGCTGCACAGCAGGCAGATGACAGAGTCAGAATTAGAACCCATGACCTTCTCTTACCCACTACATCATGCTGCTTCCCATTGTCATCTTGATTCTCAAACCTTTCCTTGGGTGACAGGTGACTTCCTTCTGTAAGGCTTTGAAAGTGGGGAGAGAAATAGTCTGTTGGCTATGAAGAAAGAGGGTGTACCAGAGCAAAGACAAGATGTGAGCAAGTGGTGGGCTGTAAGATAGACATGATCACGGTTCAGTGAGTATGTTGGCATTAGAAGAGTAAAGTGTATGGGCTAAAGGTAGGAAGTGAGGTAGGAGGGGACAAGATGATGAGTATTTTAAAGCCAATGAATGGGCAGCCACTGGAAACATGGACCAAAAGTTTTTGTAGAAAAATGATCTGGGCAGCAGAATGAAGTAATAATAATGATGATGGTATTTGTTAAGTGCTTATTTTGTGCCAAGTACTATTCTAAGCACCACTATTCTAAGCACTGGGGTAGATACAAGGTATTCAGGTTGTCCCACGAGGGGCTCACAGTCTTAATATCCATTTTACAGATGAGGTAACAGGCAAAGAGAAGTTAAGTGACTTGCCCCAAGTCACACAACTGACAATAATGTTGGTATTTGTTAAGCGCTTACTATGTGCCGAGCACTGTTCTAAGCGCTGGGGTTGACATAGGGGAATCAGGTTGTCCCACGTGGGGCTCACAGTCTTAATCCCCATTTTACAGATGAGGGAACTGAGGCACGGAGAAGTTAAGTGACTTGCCCACAGTCACACAGCCGACAAGTGGCAGAGCTGGGATTCGAACTCATGAGCCCTGACTCCAAAGCCCGTGCTCTTTCCACTGAGCCACGCTGCTTAGCAGAGCCGGGATTTGAACCTACAACCTCTAACTCCCATGTCTGTGCTTATTCCACTAAGCCATGTAGAGTTGTGAGAGACAGGAGGCAGGGAGGTCAGCAAGGAAGATAATATAGTAATCAAGGTGGGATAGGATAAGTGCTTGTAATAATGTGGTAGCAGTTTGGATGGAGAGGAAAGGACAGATTTAAGTGGTGCTGTGAAGGTTGAACCAACAGGATTTAGTGATAGATTGAATATGTGGGTTGAATGAGATGAGATGAGTCAATGATAACACCAAGGTTATGTGCTTGTGAGACAGGAAGGATGGTGGCGCTGTCCACATAATGGGAACGTCAACGGGACTACAGAGTTTGTGTGGAGCTCTGTTTTGGACAAGTTACATTTGAGGTGACGGGAGGACATCCAAGGAGAAATATCTTGAAGGCAGGAGGAAACATGAGACTGCAGAGAGGGAGAGAGATCAGGGCTAGAGACATAGATAGGGAATCATCCGCATAAGAGATGGTAATTGAATCCAGGGAGTAAATGAGTAATCCAAGGAAGTGGGTGTAGATGGAGACTAGAAGGGACTCAGAACTGAATCTTGAGGGATACTCACGGTTATGGAATGGGAAGCAGAATAGAACCTATGAAAGAGACTGAGAATGAGCAGCCAGACAGATAGGAGGAGAATCAGGAGAGGAAAGTGTCACTGAAGGCAAGGTTAAAGAAGGGTGTGGTCGACTGTTTCGAAGGCATCTGAGAGGTCAAGGAGGATTAGGATCGAGTAGAGGCCAATTGAATTTGGCAAGAAGGAGATCACTTATGATCTGTGAAAGGGCAGTTTCTGGAGTGAAGAGGAGAGAAGGGAACAGAAGTCAGATTGAAGGAGGTCAAAGAGAGATATGAAGGACAGAAACTTGAGAAAATGGGTAAAGACAACTAGCTCAGGAAGTTTGGAGAGGAATGGTAGGAGGGAGATAGGGTGATAACCTGAGGGAGGCTTGGGTCAAGGGAGGGCTTTTTTTTGTTATAGCGGTGGCATGAGCATATTTGAAAGCAGTAGAGAAGAAACCACTGGAGAGCAAATAGTTGAAGATGGTGGTAAAGGAGGGAAGAAGAGAGGGAGTAAGTGCTTTGATAATGTGTGAAGAGATGGGATCAGATGAGCAGGTGGAGGGGGTGGATTTTGAGGGAAGGTAGGAGATCTACTCTTCTGGAAAAGATGGGAGAGTTGAAGAAAGGGCAGGAGGAGGGAGGGCCTGGAGAGAAGCAGGAGAGATTTTAGGGAGATGATCCTTGATGGTTTTAATTTTCTCAAAAAAGTAGGTGGCCAAGTCATTTGGAGCTAGATATGGGGGAGGCCGTGGGACGCGGGTTTGAGGAAGGAGTTAAATATCTGGAACAAGTGCCAAGGGCAGTGGGCATGGGCATCAGTAAGGTGAAAAAATAATTTTGTCAGACAGAGGAGAAAGTAGAGTCAAAGCATGCAAGGATGAACTTGGGGGACAAGGTCAACCTGATATCTAAATTTCCTCCAGCAGTGCTCTGAATCTTATGCACAGGAGCAGAGGAAGTGGACTGTGGAGGTGATCCAGGCCTATGGGGTAGTGGTACAAGATTGATGAAGGTGTAGGGGAATGAATGAGTTCAATTCAGTAGAGAGGTTGCTGTTGAGGGCATCATTTTGGTTATCAAGGGAAGCCAGTTTGGGTATGGAGGCTATATTGAGTGTGATGACTTAGGAAAATTGGATGGGGTCAAAAGATCCCATAATATCCATGGAGTAGAATTAATTTTTTACCAGTGATATCAAACATGCCATAGAGATTGAGCACTAATCATACATTTAAGTGATATCCCTTCAAGTAAAGCCACATTCAGGTACCTGAATGTGCTGTCTCACTAGACAATTTATATAGACAATCTGGAAAGTAGTTACAAGCAGTCCTTTCCACAAAAATAGTAGTAGTTTAACTTTTATCTAGAATATTTTAAGATGTTTTTCTGAATAATTTATGAGGAAAGAAATTTGACAGGCTAATTACACATTCTTCATAAAATATATTTCACTCTATTTTCTTTAGAAATGCATTTTAAATCCCTTGATCTTCCCTGGTGTTATATAATATGGGGCAAAGAGAAATCCAATTGATTTTCACTGTATCTTCTATTTATGAATGCATCTCTATTGTATCTTCTCCTGAACAACTTCAGTGGGAATACAGTTATAGCTTGTGACTTTTCAGTGTTGTCTTACATATAAGTTCACCCATGAATTCAATGAGATGACCCAGATCCTTAAGTTAGGTTTCCCTGGGCATGTGCAGCAAAATTAAGCCAATAAATAAAGCCATTTGAAAACTAATTCATGACTGAGACTAAGGTCTAAGTATTTACATACACACACACAAACTCACAAAAAACAAATACAATGTGGCAAAAAAGTTTGATAATACAAAGCCACCCCCAGAAGATATGAGGTATCTGTAAGTCTATCCATATAAAACCAAATTAATACTGTAATCTGTTTCCTGCTTTCGCCACCACTCTCCCAAAGTCTAATATATTCAACTCCTGAGACGTTTTCTGCTCCTCTAAAACAGCCATGTTACTGATATTTTCCTAACTCTTTTCACATTCTAAGTCCCTCTACTAAAATAGCTTCTGCTACTTTGTCTTTCTCTACTTTTCTTCCTTCTTCATTCACTGTGCCCTTACCAACATTTTCAGCATGACACTCACCAGCTCTCAATTTTTAAAAGAAATGCTGGTACCTACTGCCTCTGGCTACTTTTCTTTCCTGCTTTGCTAAATGTTCTTCGAAGAGCTCTTAAAATCCCACTTCCATCAGAACACCTTCCCTCACTGTGTTGAAAGGAAATTATTTTCCTCCTCCACTCAATGCTTTGCTTTCATAACCTTTACTAGAACCATAAATATTAACTTAGGAACAAGAAAATGACTCTCAAATCTGCCTCTCTAGCCCTTACTTTTCTATCTAAACTGCATTCTTATATCATATCATGTCACCAGGAAATCTTCACATCATGAGCACCTCTAATATATCTAAGACTGAACTATGCTTTTACTTCCCAAATATACTCCACGTAACTTTAATTCTCAGGCAATACCACCACCATTCTCCTCATCCCAGAAGAGTGCAACCTCAGTGTTATCCTAGACTACTTGCTAGTTTTCAATTCCTACCAAGTCCTTCCAGTTCTTTCTATACCATATCTGCTGTTTTTGCTCTTCCTCTGCCCAAATATCAATTAATTGTATTTATCCAGTGCTTACTGTGTGCAGACACTCTACTAAGCACTTGGGAGAGTACAACACAGCAATGTAACAGCCATATTCCCTGCTCAGCTATCACTTTGGCACAAATCTGACAAATCTTACCAAATTATAACTATTGCAGGATCCTCCTCTCTCCCTATCTCAAATACCTCCCCTCTCAAATCTATACTATATGCTGCTACAAGGATCATTTTTCTGATGTGTCATTTGCTCAGTACATATCTTTCCACTCATTAAAATCTATTGATTCTCTGTGTTCCTCTGCATTAGCAAAAACTCACAATTACCTTCAGATTCCTCTCATTTCACTACCCTACTTTCTTCTCCTCCACATCACCTGTGTACTTGAGTCTGTACCTCTTAAGCCCTCTGATACTTACTCAAACTCCAGCTCTACTGCATTTATGAAGCTATTCCTATACTCTGCCATTTGTTCACATCTGTAATTTATTTCATTGTCTGCTTCCCCCAACTAAACTGTAAGCTCTCTGAAAGCAGTGATCATGTCTACCAACTCTATTGTATCATACTCTTCCAAGCACTTAGTACAGTGCTCTGCCCATAGGAAGTGCTCACATCTCACCTACCTGCTTTCCTCACCCACTACACCCAATATGCTTATTCAGTTGTTCCTAATATTCAATTTGTCCATCTTTGTCCCCTTGCTCACATTGTTTCCCCAGCTCAGAACACCTTTCACCATCCAAATCCAAAAGACCATAGCTTTCCATGTATTCAAAGCCCTCCTGTTAGTCCCCCAGCCGGACTTCCCTGATTAGTTCTCCTGACTTTTCTTTGGTTAATTCCCAGTATCTCGAGTCATATAAACCCTTCTACCATCTCTAGGATTTATATTTATTTATACAGTCCCTTAGCACTTATGTATATATGTTTATTTCATTTTCTTATTCTGATTAAAATGTAAATGGTTTTGTGTTGGTCTCCCTAATCAGACTGCAAGCTCCTTTTTGGAAGACAAAGTTTCACTTGCATGCTTTGTATTTCTTAAGTGGTAAATACTGTACACTGCACTTAGTGGTTGCTCTATAGATGGAACATGGACTGGGGGCCACAAGATCCAAGTTCTAAACCTTTGTTCTGTATCTTAACTGCTATGTCCTAGGTCATGTCATTTAACTCTTTTATGACTCAGTTTTCTAATCTGTAAAATGGGGTTAAAATACTGATTCTCCATTATTCACAGTGAGATCTCTAGTGCAGAGCATAAACTATATCTGGTTTTATTGTCTTCTATCTTATTCGGTACATAGAAAGGACATAATAATTACCATTATTAGTATCTTTATTACTACCAATACTAGTAACTGCTAGTTTTCAAGCAATTGCTGCTAGTCTGCTGAACTGAGAAGAGAGATTGTGTCTACTTACTTTATTGTACTTTCCTAAGTGCTTAGTACAGTGATCCCCTCCCTTCTGCCCTCACAGCACTTGTGCATATATGTACATATTTATAATTCTATTTATATTAATGATGTGTATATATCTATAATTACATGTATTTATATTGATGTTATTGATGCCTGTTTACTTGTTTTGATGCCTATCCTCCCCACTTCTAGACTGTGAGCCCATTGTGGGCAGCGATGTCTCGATTTGTTGCTGAATTGTACTTTTCAAGTACTTAGTACAGTGCTCTGCACATAGTAAGTGCTCAATAAATACAAGTGAATGAACAAGTGCTAAATAAATATCACTGATTGATTTATTACTACCCATGGGCTTTCCTATAGTTGTTCTATTACCTGCCAGTTTGCTACCCAGCCTTGGTTTTTCTGTTTTGTCTTGTTTTTTATGGCTTTGTTAGTTCTTACTTTATACTAGATACTACTAAATGCTGGGGTAGAAACAAATTTATCAGGTTGGACACAGTCCACATTGCACATGGGGTTCACAGCTGTAATCCCCATTTTACAGATGAGGTAACTGAAATGCAGAGAAGTTAAGTGAGACAAGTTCCCACATCAGATAAGTGTCAGAGCCAGGATTAAAACCCAGCTCCTTCTGACTCTCGTGCTCTCTCCACTAGGCCATGCTGTTTGCCTGTAGAAGAGTTTTCCTGTAGAAGAGAAGCAAGTGCAGCTTGCTCTGCACCCAAGTCTGTGGGTTTCAATCTGCTTGAGTCTTGGCTATGTGGTTCCAACTGTTGGAGCTTTGGGTGCAGATGCAAGTTTCAGCTGCTGCTCAATCAATCATATTTACTGAGTGCTTACTGTGTGCAGAGCATTCTTCTAAGGGCTTGGGAGAGTGTAATTCAATAGATTTGGAAAACATGTTGGAGGAGAGTAAATGAGGGCTTAGTTGGGAAAGGCCTCTTGGAGGAGATATACTTTTAATAGGGCTTTGAAGGTAGAGGATGCGAATGTTTGTAGGATATGAGGACAGAGGGAGTTCCAGGTCAGAGACATGACAGGTGAGGGGCTGATGGCAAAATAGATGAGATCCAGGTGCAATGAATAGATTGGCATTAGAAGAACAAAGGAAAGAGCCTTGCTGTGCTGTATAAGCAGTGGACTATCCCAGGACCATCATATATTTGGGACTAAGCTAATGATATATCAGAAACATTTACCCATTAATAATAATAATAATAACAACAACAATTATGGTACTTGTTAAGCACTTACTATGCACCAAGCTCTGTTCTAAGTGCTGGGGCAGATACAAGGTAATCAGTTTGTCCCACATGGGGTTCACAGTCTTAATCCCCATTTTACAGATGAGGTAACTGAGGCATAGAGAAGTGAAGTGGCTTGTCCAAGGTCACACAGCAGACAATGGTGGAGCGGGATTAGAACCTATATCCTCTGACTCCCAAGCCCATACTTTTTCCACTAAGCCACAATTCATTCAATAGGATTTATTGAGCGCTATGTGCAGAGTCCTGTACTAAGCGCTTGGAATGTACAAATCCACAACAGATAGAGACAGTCCCTGCCCACTAATGGGCTTAGAGTCTAATCAAGGGAGAAAGACAGACAAAAACAATAGCAATAAATAGAATCAAGGGGATGTACATCTTATTAACACAATAGCAATAAATAGAATCAAGGGGATATACATCTCATTAACAAAATAAATAGGGTAATAAAAATATATACAAACGAGCGGACAATCACAGTGCTGAAGGGAGGGGAAGGGAGAGGGGGAGGAGCTGAGGGAAAGGGGGTAAAAGGAGGCTTAGCTTAGGGGAGGTGAAGAGGGGGGTAGAGAGGCAGCAGAGGGAGCAGAGAGAAAAGGGGAAGCTCAGTCTGGGAAAGCCTCTAGGAGGAGGTGAGCTCTCAGTAGGGCTTTCAAGAGGGAGAGAGTTAGTTTGGCGGGAAGGAGAAGGAGGAGGGTGAGGAGGGAAGACATTCCAGGACAGCAGGAGGACGTGGCCCAAGGGTCGACGGCAGGATAGGCGAGAACAGGGGACAGTGAGGAGCTGGGCAGCAGAGGAGCAGAGCCTACGGAGTGGGCAGTAAAAAGAGAGAAGGGAGGAGAGGTAGGAGGGGGCAAGGTGATGGAGAGCCTTATAGCATAGAGTGAGTTTTTGTTTCATGCAGAGGTTGATAGGTAACCACTGGAGGTTTTTAAGAAGGGGAGTGACATGCCCAGAGCGTTTCTGCAGGAAGATGATCCAGGCAGCAGAATGAAGAATTAGACTGGAGAGGGGAGAGACAGGAGGAAGGGAGATCAGAGTTTCTCCATTCTGCCAGGTATCTCTGCAGTGTTGGACTAGTGGTGGGCCTAAAGTTTTTCCAGGTGTATATGGTGTGCAGGCATGGAACACATGTCAACAAATGGACATTTGTTCTATAAACCTCCATAAAACAGGGCAAAACAAATCTGCTCAAATGAAATATTTTGTTGAAATGGATGATTTAGTTCTGCTGTCAAGACACTGTCATTCATAACTGGGTACTCTAGTAATTTCCCAAATTTCCCAATAATTTCCCAATAAACATTTCCCAAAATGTTTATTTACTCTCACATAACTATCATGTGAACCCTGAGAATTTTTTGGACTAAGAAAAAGGATGAATTCTTTAGCCTTAGAATTTTTTTTTTCTTCTTATTCATCCACTAATCAGAAAAGTAACTCTAATCAAAATTGTCTTGCCTTATGCTGTCAAGTCATCTCCGACCCTTACCGACTCCATGGACACATCTCTCTCAGAACGCTCCACTTCATCAGCAATTGTTCTGGTAGTGTATCCATAGAGTTTTCTTGCTAAAAATATGGAAGTAACTTACCACTGCCTTCTTCCACACAGTAAACAAATCTCCACCCTCAACTCTCTCCCATGCCGCTGCTACCCAGCACAGGTAAGTTTTGACTTGTAACAGATTGCCTTCCACTTGCTAGCCACTGCCCACGCTAGGCATGGAATGGGTATGCCTCTGGTTGACTCTCCTTTCCATTGCCAAGAACGGTAACTCTCCAGGTGTAATCCTGAGAGGGAAATCAGTATTAGGCATATTTATTTCATTATACAGAGGGAAGGAAAGTATGGTTCTTGACTGGCAATGGTCCACTCCTACAGCCATCCTGAAAAATACTTAGTCCACTGTAATACTAGGTGTTGTAGGAGAAGTGATGAACATCAGCAGAGTGGCCTTGATTTCTTAAGGCAAATTGAATCATGGATTCTGTGAAATAGACCTCAGTGCAATTTGTAAGAGTAACATTAGTCCCTTCTGCATGGCATAGTGGATAGAGCACAGCCTGGGAGTCAGAAGGTCATGGATTCTAATCCCAGTTCTGCCACTTGTCAGCTGTGTGACCTTGGGCAAGTCACTTCACTTTTCTGTGCCTCAGTTACCTCATCTGTGAAATGTGAATTAAGGCTGTGAATCCCATATAGGATAAGGATTGTGTTCAACTCGATTTGCTTATATCCTCCCCAGTGCTCAGTACAGTGCCTGGGGCAAAGTAAGCTTAATAGATGCCATCATCATCATCATTCTGGGAATATTTGCAGGCCTTAACACTGCTTTTAAAGCATAAGACAAGGAGCCCTGATCATTACTTAGTTCATGAATGGTGCTGACATCCTGTACTGCAAACAGTCTTCCTCAATCTGGGCATCAACCAGCTGGGCACATGGGGGTGCTCCCTTTCTCCTATAGAGGTAATGGAAAGAAAGAGACAAGCAGTGGGCTCAGATCTGTGCCCTGAGAAACACACATTGAAATGGAGAGGAGATAATTAAGAGTCAGCAATAGACCAGTGGGATCAGAGAAAGTAGGGGAAACATATCTATACATTTGATGAGCATGCATAGGAAAGGAAACAGGTTTATTTTTTGCATAAAGGAAATGTATATTTGTTTGAAAACAGAGGAGGAGTTGGAAAAGTATGACAAGCCGAAGATAATAATAGAGGGAAGAGGAGAAGAGCTCCACCTACTGCCTCAGGAAAGAAAAAGTTTGTAACTTTCTCCCACCGGCTTGCACTGTGAGGACAAAATCCGCACACCTCACTAACCACAGTGTTGTTGCCCATAGAGAATCTTTTCTAATCCCATACTGACGGACTTCCATTCCCAAAGGGAGGACTGGTTAACAGGGTTATTGCTGTCTACATGGATAACTCAAAAACTTTTAGTAAGCATTCTCACTGATTTTCATTCAAATATTTTCAAACAAAGATTGTCATTGTGTAAAGTCAAATGGTGTAAATTGCAAATTGTTTAAATTTGTCACTCTTTCTTCGTTATTGCAGTCACTGCCTCAGTTTCTGCTCTAATCCTCTCATGATTGGATACCATGACAGAGTGGATAAAGCACAGGTCTGGGAGTCAGAAGGCCATGAGTTCTAATTTGAGCTCTGCTACTTGACTGCTGTGTGACCTTGGGCAAGTCACTTTACTTCTCTATGCCTCAATTACTTCATCTGTAAAACGGGGATTGAGACTATGATCCCCATGTAGGAAAAGGACTGTGTACAATCTGATTTACTTGTATGCACCCCAACATTTAGTATTCATTCGTTCAATAGTATTTATTGAGCGCTTACTATGTGCAGAGCACTGTACTAAGCGCTTGGAATGTACAAGTCGGCAACAGATACAGTCCCTGCCCTTTGATGGGTTTACAGTCTAATCGGGCGAGACAGGCAGACAAGAACAATGGCAATAAATAGAGTCAAGGGGAAGAACATCTCATTAGAACAATGGCAAATAAATAGAATCAGGGTGATGTACATCTCAATAAACAAAATAAATAGGGTGATGAAGATTTATACAGTTGAGTGGACTAGTACAGTGCTGAGGAGTGGGAAGGGAGGGGGGAGGAGGAGAGGGAAAGGGGGGAGAAGAGGGTTTAGCTGTGGAGAGGTGAAGGGTGGGTAGAGGGAGCAGAGGGAAAAGGGGGCAGCTCAGTCTGGGAAGGCCTCTTGGAGGAGGTGAGCTTTAAGTAGGGATTTGAAGAGGGGAAGAGAATTAGATTGTCGGAGGTGAAGAGGGAGGGCATTCCAGGACCGCGGGAGGACGTGGCCCAGGGGTCGACGGCGGGATGGGCGAGACCGCAGGACGGTGAAGAGGTGGGTGGCAGAGGAGCGGAGTGTGTGGGGTGGGCAGTAGAAAGAGAGAAGGGAGGAGAGGTAGGAAGGGGCAAGGTGATGGAGAGCCTTGAAGCATAGAATGAGAAGTTTTTGCTTTGAGTGGAGGTTGATAGGCAACCACTGGAGGTTTTTAAGAAGGGGAGTGACATGCCCAGAGCGTTTCTGCAGGAAGATGAGCCGGGCAGCGGAGTGAAGAATAGACTGGAGCAGGGCGAGAGAGGAGGAAGGGAGATCAGAGAGAAGGCTGACACAGTAGTCTAACCGGGATATAACAAGAGCCTGTAGCAATAAGGCAGCCGTCTGGGTGGAGAGGAAAGGGCGGATCTTGGCGATATTAAAAAGGTGAGACCGGCAGGTCTTGGTAACGGATCGGATGTGTGGGGTGAACGAGAGAGCAGAGTCAAAGATGACACCGAGGTTGCGGGCCTGAGAGACTTGAAGGATGGTCGTGCATCCACGGTGATAGGAAAGTTTGGGAGAGGACCGGGCTTGGGATGGAAGATGAGGAGCTCAGTTTTGGTCATGTTGAGTTTTAGGTGGTGGGCGGACATACAGGTAGAAACGTCGTGGAGGCAGGAGGAGATGCGAGCCTGAAGGGAGGGGGAGAGGACAAGGGCAGAGATGTAGATCTGTGTGTCATCTGCGTAGAGATGGTAGTTGAAGCCGTGAGAGCGAATGAGTTCACCAAGGGAGTGAGTGTAAATGGAGAACAGAAGAAGGCCAAGAACTGACCCTTGAGGAACTCCAACAGTTAAAAGGATGGGAGGGGGAGTAGGAGCCTGCGAAGGAGACTGAGAATGACTGGCCAGAGAGATAAGAGGAAAACCAGGAGAGGATGGAGTCCATGAATCCAAGGTGAGATAAGGTGTGGAGGAGAAGGGTATGGTCGACAGTGCCTGGCACATAGTAAGCACTTAAAGGCCGTTATTATTATTATTATTGCAATTAAGACGTAGAGAGGTTGTGTTGCCTAATGGAAAGAGCATGTGTACCTGGGAGTCAGGAGACCTAGAATCTAATTTTTGTCATTTGCCTTCTG
Source organism: Ornithorhynchus anatinus (assembly GCF_004115215.2). Classification (NCBI taxonomy): domain Eukaryota; kingdom Metazoa; phylum Chordata; class Mammalia; order Monotremata; family Ornithorhynchidae; genus Ornithorhynchus; species Ornithorhynchus anatinus. The sequence continues at coordinate 118,621,343 of NC_041729.1, forward strand.
TATGACGTTGGGCAAGTCATAAACCATAGCCCCTGCCCTCCTCCCCTCCTTAACTTCTATCTTTCACCACTCACTCTCCAATGGCTTCTTTCCCTCCGCCTTCAAACATGCCCATGTCACCCCCATCCTAAAAAACCCCTCTCTCAACCCCACTTCCCCTTCCAGTTACCACCCTATCTCCCTACTACCCTTCCTTTCCAAGATCCTAGAATGAGTCGTCTACACTCACTGCTTAGAATTCCTTAACTCCCATTTTCTCCTGGACCTCCTCCAGTCTGGCTTCCGTCCTCTCCACTCTACTGAGACTGCTCTCTCTAAGGTCACCCATGACCTCTTTATTGCCAAATCCAATGGCTCCTACTCCATTCTAATCCTCCTTGACCTCTCAGCTGCCTTTGACACTGTCGACCATCTCCTTCTCCTGCACACTTTATCTCACCTTGGCTTCATGGACTCCATCTTCTCCTGGTTCTCCTCTTATCTCTCTGGCTGTTCATTCTCGGTCTCCTTCGCAGGGTCCTCCTCCCCCTCCCATCCTCTAACTGTTGGAGTTCCTCAAGGGTCAGTTCTTGGCCCTCTTCTGTTCTCCATATACACTCACTCCCTCGGTGAACTCATCTGCTCTCATGGCTTCAACTGTCATCTCTATGCAGATGACACACAGATCTACATCTCTGCCCGTCCTCTCCCCCTCCCTTCAGGTTCGTATCTCCTCCTGCCTCCAGGACGTCTCTACCTGAATGTCTGATGACCACCTAAAAGTCAACATGACCAAACTGATCTCCTCATCTTCCCTCCCAAACCTGGTCCTCTCCCTGACTTCCCTATCACTGTGGATGGTACGATCATCCTTCCTGTCTCTCAGGCCCGCAACCTCGGTGTCATCTCTGACTCAGATCTCTCATTAACCCCACACATCCAATCTGTTACCAAACCCTGCCAGTCTCACCTTTATAATGTCACCAAGATCCGCCCCTTCCTCTCCACCCAAACGGCTACCTTACTGCTACAGGCTATCGTAATATCCCGGCTAGATTACTGTGTTAGCTTTCTCTCTGATCTCGCTTCCTCCTCTCTCTCCCCGCTCCAGTCTATTCTTCACTCCGCTGCCCGGCTCATCTTCCTGCAGAAATGCTCTGGGCATGTCACTCCCCTTCTTAAAAACCTCCAGTGGTTGCCTATCAACCTCCGCACAAAACAAAAACTTCTCACTCTAGGCTTCAAGGCTCTCCATCACCTTGCCCCCTCCTACCTCTCCTCCCTGCTCTCTTTCTACTGCCCACCCAACACGCTCCGCTCCTCTGCTGCCCACCTCCTCACCGTCCCCCGTTCTCGCCTATCCTGCCATCGACCCCTGGGCCACATCCTCCCGCGGTCCTGGAATGCCCTCCCTCTTCACCTCCGCCAAACTAATTCTCTTCCCCTCTTCAAAACCCAACTTAAAGCTCACCTCCTCCAAGAGGCCTTCCCAGACTGAGCTCCCCCCTTTTCCCTCTGCTCCCTCTACTGCTCCCCTTCACCTCTCCACAGCTAAACCCTCTTCTCTCCGCTTTGCCTCTGCTCCTCCTCCTCTCCCTTCCCATCCCCTCAGCACTGTGCTCGTCCGCTCAATTTATCTATCTTCATTACCCTATTTATTTTGTTAATGAGATGTACATCACCCTGATTCTATTTATTTGCCACTGCTTTAATGAGATGCTCTTCCCCTTGATTCTATTTATTGCCATTGTTCTTGTCTGTCTCCTCCAATTAGACTGTAAGCCCGTCAAAGGGCAGGGACTGTCTCTATCTGTTACCAATTTGTACATTCCAAGTGCTTAGTACAGTGCTCTGCACAAAGTAAGCGCTCAATAAATACTACTGAATGAATGAATGAATCTGTGCCTAGGTTTCTTCATCAGTAAAATGGAGATTCAATACCTGTTCTCCCTCTTCCTTTGACTGTGAGCCCATGCTGGGCAGGAACTGTGTCAAATTTGATTATCTTGTGTCCACATCAGCACAGTACAGGGCTTAGCACATAGTAACCATTTAACACAATACTATTAAGTGACTTACCTAAGGTCACAAAGCAGAGAAGTGGTGGGCCTTGGAGTGAATTCAGGTCCTTCTTACTCCTAGGCCAGTATGCTATCCATTAGAACACACTGCTTCTCATTTAACTGGATTTTCATCTAATTGGGTTGTTTAGTTCATTCATTCATTCAATCATATTTATTGAGTGCTTATTATGTGCAGAGCATTGTACTAAGCGCTTGGAATGCACAGTTTGGCAACCGAGACAATCCCTGCTCAACAACAGGCTCACAGTCCTGACCCAAATCCTCAAGGACAAAGTTTCTATTGTTATTTTCCTGTTATATTCCTTACATGACCTACTACCATTCTACATAAAATGGACTTTTAGTAAATACTACTGTTGATGAAAATGATAATCATTATTAAAAGCAAAGTTAACTATGTTTAGGATATTACCTTCAGCAGACCAAACCTTTCATTTGTAGATACATTTTTTTTTAACTTATCTAGATGTTTTTCAGAGTATCTATAGCCTATTTCCCTGTCTTCCATTTCAAACCCAAGTTCTTGTTTTCCCTGTACATTCCCTATACATCTCTTATTTTCATTCACATTTTGGCAATGGCTGACCTAATTACATAAAATATCTTAGAAATTTTAAAATTGTTCAGAGACTCCACTAGATCACTGCCTACAAATTATTCTTGAGATCATAATCCCTGTTAACCTGAAGGGAGTGATCAGTGTAAGGAAAATGCTTAAAGATATCACTAGAGACCCCATAGTCAGCAAACCATCTCCCACTAAGGAGAAATGATTTAAACATATAGACTCCAATGGAACTGCATTTCTCTCCTATTTTCCCCTTGAGTTACTTCCAAGACAGCAGGTCAATTTGACCCCATTTTATTCTTGTCTATTGTTTTTAAAAGTGAATTTAGTGCTCATGGCAGGTGTCAAATTGAAAGCCCCTAGAGAGCAAAGTTTTCCATTCCTGCACTGAAAAGCTGTAGCACAGTAGTGGCAGTGCCTGCTCCACCATCATCACCTCAGCCATTGACCAGAACCCTGACCTGGAGGACCAATTCCAGCAAGAAGAGAATAATTCATCCTCCTGTCTATTAAATCCTTGACTTTTTTCATGTAAGACTGGCTATGAGCACTCTAGTCAATGTCATTAGTTATGCTCTTTCTTGGGATAGAGATGCTTGTTTACAGTGAACCGGACCAAGACTATCACCTCATTACACAAAATCCACATGTGATAGTAACAACTCTGACCTATTTTTAAATGTATCGTAAACCATTTGCTTATGTTTAAACACTACAAGTAGCTATTAGGGAACATAATGAACATCTTTGCCATATTACTTATGCTTTCCCCTACTTGGCAAAGCAAATAAATTAAAATATAAAGAGTATTGCAATCGCCATTTTGCTTTCAAATGCCCAAATATTTTCCAAAACAGTATTACCTGACCTTCACTCAGTTATACATTAGCAATTAAAATCTCATAAGGCTTTGGACAGATTGGTTTTTCATTCCTCTCAAATATCTTGGTTGTCTTTTTCTTCCACACTATAGTTAATGAAATATTGTACAGGTGGCTTGATGCATAAATGCCCATCAAAAGCATAGGAAAATATCAATAGTCCTCTTCTCTATATTTCCATTTATATTTGGTGATGTATACAGCCTGGATCACACCAACTCCTTGCTTTAGGGTGATGACAATTTTAGAGAGAAATCCTAAAAAAAACAGTATTTTTCAGAATTTCAGGAGTTAATTGAAATTAATGAAATCTATTCTTTGAAAATAGCTAAGAAACTATTTTTTAAGAAGCCCAGAAGTTATGCAGGTAAACACTTCAGTTGTTTTTATTTTTCTTCCTTGGCCCTATCTTCCTTGTTCTCTCACACCCTAGACCCTACCATCCCAAAGGGAAGTCAAAGTTATCTCCCCTTCCTAGTCTGGCCGCCAAACTATAATCACTACATGACTGTGTCAAACTTGATCTGCCTTCCCTATTCCTTTTGTTTTCATGAAGGATTAATTTCAGAGCAACTCTGATACTCACATGGACATGATGGTGGAGGTGTTTGTTCTCTGAATTAGGTCATGAGAGCCCTTGCTTTCATTCCTCCCAAAGTGGCTTCTCTGTCTCCCTCACCAGCTGTATACCCCAAAGAGTTGGGGCAGCTGTTTCTGTTTTTCTTCCTACTCCTCCTCTCTGTCCGGGGTAGCTGTGAGAGTCAGGGCAGGGAGGTCATGACACTCACTCAAGATCAGAGTGGCAGGGCAATGCTGCTGGGGATGGGGAATGATCCTGGTTTAGCTCTTTTGGAATCATCCTGTCTCTCGGTCTCTGGGATCCACGTGATTTCAGTGTCAGTAGATAAGCAAATTTTCTAGTCAATCAACTCCTGTCTGCAGGAACCAGTCAGAGGACATGATTCACGAATGTGTCACAAATCAACTCCAACTGGGTGAAGGCTACTCAGTTACAGGCATACAGATATGGTAGTTATCCAATCAAACATTCCTTAGATTATTTGCATCTGTATTGTGTATCCCTTCTTTCCTCATTTCTGGTTCTTATACTCCATGCTGGATAGAGGAGCTATTAGCATGAAAGGGACACAAGTGGCTAAGCAGCAGGACAAGGATTTTTTAAAAGTCAGGTGTAGAGGGGAGTTATGGAGATAGGACTGACCAACCAGATAATGGGTGACTGAAAAGCAGCTGCCCCCAAATTGAGCATGCTTACATGGGAAGGAGGCTTCAGCTCTTTGTAATTTATCTTAATTTTCCTATGGAGCTATTTAGTATGTCTGGGAGGGGAACTATGGAAAACCAACGTTCCTGCATCCCTGAGTTTCCTAGTGGGCCAAATAGGAAGGATTATGCTTCCCTGGGTGATAAATTGTCACAGAAGCAATGGGCCCATTCTAAATAGAGTCTCCCCAGTTAAAACACCATGAAGTATAGCATCAGATTATTACAGAATTTCTTTTGCTCAAGAAATTTCTTGCCCAGTCCTGGGATGATTTCATTTTATTTTAAAAAAAAAGAAGAAGCTAAATGTTCATATTGAAAATTATCTGTGTCTCTGTAGATTGGGTTACACATCAGGCAAGCGAACAACCAATACTTACAAGACGTAGAATAAACAAGTATTAGGTATTGACACTGCTCCTCTGCAAAATTCTGATCTCAGCTCGAATAATTCACTTGATTACATCATTATTTACAGAAAAGTGGAATTCCTAGAAAACCATTATCCCATTATCCTTGTGATTTTCTGGAAAAATGAAAAAAATGCTTCAGCAATTTTCTTTAACCTTTTTCAGTAGAAGTGCTTATTTTACAAGATATTGTTGCCAACAACTGTGAGGTGCAGAGAATAAGAGAAACTTCCCCAAAGCACAATCCCCCTACTCCAGTATCTCAGTTTAGCTACCCAAAGAATAAACGAACATAGAAGGGGTCCATTCTGGGGATAGGTCTACATGATAATAGTGATCCTCTATTGGTGCCCCAGCCGGTTGTTCCAGTCAACGAGCAGGATTAGGTGTTGTTCATAATTTCTCAACCCCCATTTTTACTCTCCCAAATCTCACGTTCCTTCTCAGTTGTGCTCCAGACATAATAGTAATAATGTTGGTATTTATTAAGTGCTTATTATATGTAGAGTTCTGTTCTAAGTGCTGGGGTAGATACCGGTTAATCAGGTTGTCCCACGGGAGGCTCACAGTCTTAATCCCCATTTTGCAGATGAGGTAACTGAGGCACAGAGAAGTTAAGTCACTTGCCCACAGTCACACAGCTGACAAGTGGCAGAGCTGGGATTCAAACGCCCATCCCTGAACATTATTTCTTGGGTGGTTGGGGTAGTATCTGAGATAGGTCTGAATATTTTAGGATGCTTCCTGGCTGATATTCTGCACAGTCCTCCCAAGAGGTCATTACCAGTTCAGCTGTCATGACATCTGTGCTTGGAAAAACCTCTCTTATCTGATTGCTCAGGAGAGTGCTTCTTTTTCTTGTCAACCCATGATTACTGCTTTTGATGATCCCGTTGCACTCCTATTGCTCTTCAGAGCTTGTGGTTTTAACTTTCTTTTCAGAGATGATTGGATCATCTCGTTCTTGTCCAGTCTAATTGCCACTGACATAGTCCTTAAAATCAATCAGTGAGAAGCAGCATCACCTAATGGATAGAGCACGGGTATGGGAGTCAGGAGGACCTGGATTCTAATCCCAGATCTGCTATCTGTCTGCTGTGTGACCTTGGGCAAGTCACTTCACTTCCCTGGGACTCTCATCTGTACACTGAGGAGTTAAGATTGAGAGCCCCATGTGAGATAGGGGCTCGGACCAAGCTGAAACCTTGTATCTACCCCAGCGCTCAGTACAGTGCCTGGCACATAGTAAGCACTTAAATTCCATAAAAATATTTTCTAAAAATCAATGATATTTATTAAGCTCTTGCTCTACACAGAACACTGTACAAAGTGATTGGATAAGTATAATACATTAGCATTGGCCTGCCATCAAGGACCTTAAAATCTAGTGAGGGTTACAGTCTTTCCCGCTTCTCTGCTGCCACCAATCAATTGTATTTAATGAGTGCTTACTGTGTACAGAGCACTTGTTACTAAGGGCTTGGGTGAGTACAACATGGAAGAGCTTACAATGAGCTTACAGTCTAGAGAGGGAAACAGACATTAATATAAATAAAGTACAGCTTTGTATAGGAATGCTTTGGGACTGTGGAAGAGGTGAATGAAGAGTGCAAATCCAAGTGCAAGGGCAATAAACATGATGTGCGAGAAGAGGAAGGAAATGATGGCTTAGAGAAGGATTTTTGGAAGAGGTGTTTTCCATAAGGTTTTGAAGGTGGAAAGTGTGATCATATGTCAGATATTAAGAGGGAGAGTGGTCCTAACAGAGGCAGGACATGAGCAAAGGGTTGGCAGTGAGACAGATGAGACTGAGTGACTTAGACTGGCAATAGAAATGCAAAGTGTGCACACACGGGTTGTAGAAAGAAATCACGAAGATAATATAGGAGGGGCCAAGGTGATTGAGTGCTTTAAAGTTTCTGATAATGAGTTTCTGCTTGATGCAGAGGTGCATAGGCAACCACTGGAAGTTCTTGAGAGAGGAATCTTGGATTAAAAAGTTTAGCAAAAAATGATCCATAGAGTGAAGTATGGACTGTGGTAGGGACACACAGGAGTTGGGGGGGTCATCAAGGAGGCTTCTAGACTGTAAACTCATTATGGGAAGGTTATGTGCCTGTTGAATTGTTATATAATATTCTCTGAAGCTGTTAGTACAGTACTCATTCATTCATTCAATAGTATTTATTGAGCGCTTACTATGTGCAGAGCACTGTACTAGGTACTTGGAATGTACAAATCAGTAACAGAGATAGTCCCTGCCCTCTGATGGGCTTACAGTCTAATCGGGGGAGACGGACAGACAAGAACAATAGCAATAAATAGAATCAAGAGGATGAACATCTCATTAAAACAATAGCAAATAAATAGAATCAAGGCGATGTACATCTCATTAACAAAATAAATAGGGTAGTGAAAATATATACAGTTGAGCGAATGAGTACAGTGCTGAGGGTATGGAAAGGGAGAGGGGGAGGAACAGAGGGAAATGGGGGGAAAAGAGGGTTTAGCTGCAGAGAGGTGAAGGGGGGGGTAGAGGGAGTAGAGGGAAAAGGGGAGCTCAGTCTGGGAAGGCCTCTTGGAGGAGGTGAGCTTTAAGTTGGGTTTTGAAGAGGGGAAGAGAATTAGTTTGGTGGAGGTAAGGAGGGAGGGCATTCCAGGACTGTGGGAGGACGTGGCCCAGGGGTCAACGGCGGGATAGGTAAGAACCAGGGACGGTGAGGAGGTGGGTGGCAGAGGAGCGGAGCGTGCGGGGTGGGCAGTGGAAAGAGATAATGGAGGAGAGGTAGGAGGGGGCAAGGTGATGGAGAGCCTTGAAACCTAGAGTGAGAAGTTTTTGTACTCTGCACACAGTGAGCATTCTGGTAGCAGTTTGTATGATGGGATACCAGCAACTGTTCTGATTTGATTATTCTGCCCTTCATTTATTTAACCTGCCCCAAACCAGTCTTTCTGTTCCTTTTGTTATTTTCTCCTCCATAATTGTGGACCCCAAACCTCATACAGCAGCCACCCCAACAAATATACTGTCTGTTTTCTCAGAAGACAATTTATGGACAATAATGAAAATTCATATTAATCACTGAATGGCAATTCAAAGAGGTCTCTAATCATGACTATTTACTACACACATTCAAATGAAACACAGGTAGTGTACAGGGAGAAAAAAGTTCAAAAACAAGGCAGCATTAATGACCCAGTGTTTGGAATGGAAGATTGGTATTGAGTAGCCTAGATTCAGTTCATTAATTCACTATAGGATTTCAGACTTGACCAAACTATACTGTCCAAATTTCTCCAGGGGGGTGAGAGGCGAATTGAACCCTAGGTACTACATCTATCTTCTAGAGCAGTTCACAATCCCTTATCTCTGCCATAATTAGCATCAAATGACCAAATGAGATTATGAACAATAAGATTCTGGTTCACAGTCAGATCAACAGCAACAAATCACAAAATCCTTTACTGGGCAAGAAACAAGAAGAATGGATGAAATGCAAATCAAAATACTCTAGATAAATGACTGACTATGGCATCCTAAAATAAAAAGCAACAATGCAAAGTGTGGAATGAAGTAACCAATCAGTGTATTTATTGAGTACTTACAATGTACAGACATGTTCCCTGCCCATACTGAGCTTACAGTCTAGCAAGGGACCAATACCTCAAATGTTGTAAGATAGCTGTGGAAAGTAAAACAACAACAAAGACTTACTATATTATTAATCTTGATCTACAGGAAACTAAGCTGTTTGTCTTAAAAATTGAAGAGTTTTTTTTCCTCTAACCTTACACATAAACATATCCTCAAGCATTATTTCTCATACATATACTTCCCTGGAGGTGCAAATTTTAAGTGTAATTATAAATTCTGCTTTTCTTAAATGTTTGTCCCTTATCCATATTTATCTGCCTGAATGGTGAAAACATGCTTCAAGACAAAAATGATTCCTCTATAGATTTTGTACTACAGAATGTATATCTAATCACAATGGGACTATCTGTACATGATTAATCCAAGCTCAAGAAACCCAGATTCTGCATTAAAAAATCCTTGTTGCTTGAACTGCTGATAATTTTGTGCATAAAATGGACTGATAGCAGAACAGAATCCATTAAAGCACAGCAAATTAAACCCTATTCCAATATAAGAAGGAGAAAAAGAAAGAGAAATAGAGAGATTTACATAGGTTTCACAGACAATGATAAACATACAGCCATCACATTTTTGATGTATGTGGGTTGACTTTAAAAAGCTGTCTGTCATTATCTGTTCAGGCTTCTTAGTTGGCCCCAGGTTTGACTCCCTGTACATTTTGAAGTTGACCATTAAACCTGGTCATTAAACAACTCACAAGAGGCACATACCAAAAATATTAAACCAAGTTTATATGAAACACTTGTAAAACTAATGATCTGTAATTAATTACATAATGATTAATGAAGGATATGTGATGCAGTGTGGTCTAATGGATAGAGCATGGGCCTGAGAGTCAGAGAACTTGGGTTCTAATCCCAGCTCTGTCAGTTGACTGCGGTTTGACCTTGGGCAATCAATCAGTGGTATTTATTGAAGTGGTATTTATTGATCACTTACTACATGCTGTACTAAGTGTTGGGCAACGACAACACAACAGAGTTGGTAGTTATGTTCCTTTCCTGACAGTGAGCTTATAGTCTAGAGGGAGAGGTGGACATTAATATAAATGAATAATTTAAGGATATGTACAGAAGTGCTGTGGGGCTGAGGGTGGGGAAATACCAAGTGTCTATAGGGTGTGGATCCAAGGGCAAGTCACTTAATTTCTCTGTGCTACAGTTTCCTCATTTGTAAAACAGAAATTCAATGCCTGATTAAACTCAATCTAGTCCAATACTTAGAACAGTGCTTGCCACATAGTAAGCACTTAAATATAATAGTAATGATAACAATAATAATGAAAACAATGAAAACAATAATGCTCAATACATATTAAAATGGTTGCCTTATATCTTTCATATATACAGATGAAATTACTTTCCACACTCAAATCGGTATTCACAGCACAATCTCATTCCCCCTTTTAAAGCAGAAGAATCTGATCTCAAAATGTAGCTGTGTTGTATATAGCCAATAAGTCATCTGTGGTAAAGATTTTGAAATTACCAATATTGAATTAAGGCAAATAGATCATGCAGTGGATAGGAAAGGGTGTTGCTCTCATAGTCAACACCAAAATGAAAGACGTTTACAATTACTATTTACCATTTCAGATTCTATAACTACTTTTTCATCTGTCCCTATACTTCCCAATTCTCAAAGAATATAATTATGATTTTAGTCTTTTATTTTTAAAGATATTTGTGAAGTGCTTACTGACTAGTGTCAGGCATATACTAAGCACTGGGGTATATATGAGTTAATCAGGTTGCACACAGTCCCTGTCTCACATGGGGCTAACACCCTTAATCCCAATTTTACAGATGAGATAACTGAGGCAGAGAGAAGTTAAGAGACTTGCCCAAGGTCATACAGTGACCGAGGTCATATAAGTGGCAAAGCTGGGATTAGAACCCAGGTCCTTCTGACTTCCAGGCCCATGCTCTATTCATTAGTTCACGCTGCTTGTCATTCATTTTCAAATTTTTAATTCAATAAAATAATTTCTTCCTTCATATGTAATCATAATACAAATTGTAAATACTGTAATCATGCAAATCTGCCCGTTGTTGGGCAGGGATTGTCTCTGTTGCAAATTGTACTTTCCAAGCGCTTAGTACAGTAAGCACACAGTAAGCGTTCAATAACTATGATTGAATGAAAAGTCTGGTTCTCAAACTGGATGAAAATACAGTCAGATTAATTTCGAATGATTATGGTGATTATTAAATGCTTACTTGTGCCTACCTTTTGCTAACACTGGGATAGATAGAATGTAATCAGATCGGACAGTGTCTGTCCTACAAGGGGATCCCAATCTAAGAGTTAGGATAATAAATAATAGTAAAATTTGGAAACTCAGTAACAGAAATGCTCAGTAATTTTCTCATAGCCTAACAGCATACCAGAGATTAGAGTACTAGGACAGAGTTGTGATTTGCTGTACAATTGTGTTGTTGACTTTCGAGGTTGTCTGGGCGGCCTACCAATTCTATCAACCCAAAGGTGAAGTAGTAGAATTACTCTCTTACCATGGTGCCGCCTTTCCCTCCCATTTCCCTTCTCCCAGTCATATGACATGATCCCTAGTTCCCCCTCCCCACTCCCTTCATTCAGTCATTTAGTCATATTTATTGAGCGCTTACTGTGTGCAAAGCACTGTACTAAGTGTTTGGAAAGTGCAATTAGACAACAGATAGAGACAATCCCTATCCAAACCGGGCTCACATTGAAGAATTTAGTTTTGCCTGCTCGAATGGCAAGATGAGTCAGCAGAAGCAGCATAGCTCAGTGGAAAGAGCATGGGCTTGGGAGTCAGAGGTCATGGGTTCTAATCACAGCTCTGCTGCTTGTCAGCTATGTGACTTTGGGCAAGTCATTTAATTTCTCTGTGCTTCAGTTCCTTCATCTGTAAAATGGAGGTTAGGACTGTAAACACCACGTGGGACAACCTGATCACCTTGTATCCCTCCAGTGCTTAGAACAGTGCTTTATACATAGTAAATGCTTAAATACCATCCTTATTATTATTATTATTATGAGTCAGTTAATCAACAGTTTGGGATGAAATTTTCAAGTATTTGGGAATTTATAGGATTTATATTTTAAGCTGAGTTCTACAAATTATTTTTTTATGAAGAAACTGAGCACAAGGAAGTTAATTGGCTTGCTCTTTGATTCTTATTACACCCCAGATAAATTTTTATACACCAGCTTAAACTATTACACTCCACCCAAGCTTTTAGGAAGTTATCCCACTCCCCCATCCACTGCTCTTTTCATTCATTCATTCATATGCATTTATTGAGTGATTACTCCGTGCAGAGTACTGTACTAAGCACTTAGGAGAGTAGCGTTCATTAAAACCATTGATTTATTAATTGAGCCAAGTGGCCCTAAAATTTGCCTCAGGAAGCTGAAAAGAAGTGATGGTGGGGGTTGGTGGAAGAAGCACCCTGAAAGGCAAAGACCTTACATTACCTGATCATTTCTTGAATGTAAATTATTTTTCTACACTTCTTGCATCTTTTCCCTCCCCAGAGTCTCCTCTTGCATAAGGGCTATTAGGCAGTATGGAGCACCATCAACAGGGACAGAAGTAGGGTAGCAGGTCACTCCAGAGTGTGTGGACCACTCTCCCCTAAATTACATTTTGAAGGAATTATCAGGTGGATGGGTCTTTAATTTTCAGGGCGCTTTCTCTGTAATGGGGGTAGGGGCTGGGGAGCTCTGAAGCTCACCTCACAGAACCTGAACAGAATTAAGGTGGCGTCAGTAAATACTTAAGACAGTCTACTCTGTAAAGACAATGGCATTAGATGTAATGTTTCATTACCTAAATTCCTTTCATCAGCTGCAAGGTTTTTAAGCATCTAACACTTCCTGGCTACACAGAGAGGCAGAGTTACTGATACTTGGTATTTTGGTTTACCATTGAGAAAGAACTTTGTATGTTTAGTTAATTCTCTTTCGCTTTTAGGAAGTTATTTTGAGATGCAAATAAATTGCGTCCTTGCTTACAATTAACAGCTGTGTCAGAGTTCTGGGAGAAGTAGGGAAGGTCTATAATCATTAAAATTGCATTGTCCCCTGGGGTGGGGTCCCTCCAAAGCCCAACTAATTCAGAGGGCCACTTCTACACTCTTCTTCCACCTACCCCACCTCTAATTCTCTTCAGCTGCCTGCTAGAAATTTTAGGGTCACTCAGATCGATCAATGAATCAGTGGTATTTATTGAGTTTATTGCATGCAGAGGATTATACTAAAGGCTTGGGAAAGCACTGTGGTTGGGAGTCAGGGGTGAGAGTGGGAGTGGGATTGTTATCTGAGGTGTAGTGAGAGAGAGGCAAGTAGTAAGTCATTCAATTTCTTCCTGCCTCAGTTTCCTCATAATTACAAAACAGTTGATAAAACAGTTGCTGAGTTTCATATCACTCAATCAATAGTATTTACTGAGTGCTTAATGTCTGAAGAGCACTGTACTAAGGACTTGCCTTGTTTTCTGTTGTCAAGTCATCTCAAACTCATGGTGACTTCACAGATACATCCCTCCCAGAACTCCCCACCTCCATCTACAATCTACTGGTAGTGTATCTGTAGTGTTTCTCTGCTAAAAATACCCAAATGATTTACCACTGACTGTCATCTTCTGCAGAGTAGACTTGAGTCTCCGCCCTCGACTCTCTCCCATATCGCTGCTGCCCAGCACAGGTGAGTGTTGATTTGTAGCAGATTGCCTTCCATTTACTAGCCACTGTCCAAGCTAGGAATGGATATGCCTCTGCTTGACTGTGCCTTCCATAGCAGAGACTGATAGAGTACTGGAAACTCTCCAAGTGCCATCCTGAGAGGGGATAAAGGACTTGGGAAACTACGAGAGTGGGTAGACCAGTTCCCTGTTCACCAGCAGTTTGTCCAGAGCAAAAAGTAGATATTAAAGCAAATTACAAATGTTTATATAAGTGCTGGGGTGGATGGGAGTGGGAGATTGTTAATATCAATATCAAATTCTTAAAGGGAACAACTCTTTGAAGAAACTAGAGTTGACTTAGAATACAAATCAAGGTCAAGCATGATAGTGGATGGTCAAAATAATGAACAGATTAAAAAATAGGGCTACTTTAATTCATACTGTTTAAGTAGGATGTAACAACTCACAGCCATCTTTTCCAGCCCCTGCAACAGTATTCAGCACAAATTGAGGATTGACTCACTGATGCTTCAGAGAGATGAAAGACAGAGTCAAAGGCAGGAGACTTCCAATTAATTAATTCCCAATACCAAACCATTGTGGAACTGGAATTAGAACCCCCGTCTTATAGTTTCCCTGTTCATGCGTTTTCCAATAGGGCCACAAGAAAATAACAGGCAGGAGATATACCACCCTGTATCTCCCTCATATAATTTGAGCCACAATTTCAGTACAGTTTTATGAAATTCATTTGTGTAATCCACACTATGATATACGAATTTAGGCTGTGCCACATGCAAAGATTTATAATAATTAATGAGTTAGGCAGTAAAGAAGTGTCTGATATGGTTCACTATATTTTGTGTCCAAAATATTATAGGGAGTTTTAAAGTTTTAAACCCTAGTTAATCCCATAAATATATTTGTCTAGGAGTAAGAACAGCAAACAAAAGAGGAAATATTTTTTGAAATGTTTTTCTGATTTTTTGACCCCACCCCATATCTATTTCAAACATAACCTAATATAGCCAATACTTCCCTCTTGTGGTCGGATGATATCATTCCACATAAGCTTTGTGTTTAAGGTGGATTTTTTTTGTAAGGGGAATAGAAAATATGAGGTGAGACGAGAGATATACTACCATTGAAGAAGGAAAATAAGTACTAATTTTAATTTGTCATGCAATGATGAACTACAGTTAAATTAACATAATCAAAGTTGCCACAAAATATTCATGCTATTTGATATTTTACTACCATTTAAATGCTGTATATATGTGATTAGGCAAACATACATACCTCTTCATCTCCTGTGGCCATGGTTCTGTGGTTGCTGCTTGGTACTGCTTCACACAGTAGTTAATTGGTCTCAAAAGAAAAATTCAGTTTACGCTCTGAGGAACTATTGCTTAAGGCATATTGCAAATGGAAGACAATGAAATGAGGAAATTTTTTAGAACTTTGAGCTGAAATATGACATTTTCCTGAAACCTGGACTTTACCCATTATAATTTGGCACAGTTCATGTAAATATTAGTTCTGATTATGGGAACATTAGAAGAATTATTTTCACATCATGCTCTAGAAGTCCCCATTCTTTCTTTATCAAAGTGATGACATTTTTAACAACCATACAGTAGCAATTACTGGAACCGATCTTTCTTTAATTTTAAATTATTCACAGCACTTAGTGGCATGGTTACTCTATTATATTTACAGAACAACTTATCTATGTCTCTGGGTGATATTGATACCTCCACTGGGGAAATCAAGGCAGAGAGCAGTTAATAATTTGGTTAAGGTTACACGGTGATTCAATACTAGATCCAGGACCAAAACAATCATTACCTCTGTGTCAGAGGACTATCAATGGTGCCTTCTTTTTAGAGACCCCACTAGGAAACACCCATTATGGTACCACAGAATATACAGAATATATGCAACCTGAAACAAACAACATAGATGGTTTAACAAAATTGTTTGATCTAGGCTTTAAATTGTTTCATCCCACAAGGTAAAAGGCAACAGATTATAAAATAAAATTTATAAAGATTCTAGGTAATATGTTTGGATATTTCTGTAACACCGAAAGCTTAGTGATGGAAAAAATCCACTAAAATGACCTCTGAAATATTAAGCACTTGTCAGTGTTTGCAATTTCAGCCCAACCTAGTAGGATCAATTGTTTTGTGGCTCTTATTTTATGAAAATAAATAAAAAATCACTATTACTAGAAAGATCTCTTTGTTGAAATTTTTATATCTTTCCCACTTGATAAGAATTCAAAAACATCATGGCCCAAATTTAGAGAAAACATTTTTGGTAAACTCTTCAGCAAGAAAGTTGAAAATATATGGGCAGAAATACCTGGTCTTTTGCAGGATATATACATCTTCTCTCCCCTCCCCCCTCTTTTTGTCCTTGTTTGCATGTCTGATCAGTGCTAAGCACTTAGTACAGAGCTCTGAATACAGTAAAAGCTCAATAAGTACGACAATGAATGAATGATCAGTCAATAAATCAATAGTGTTTACTGAGTGCTAACTGTGCAGATCTCTGTACTGAACACTTGGGAAAACACAATGTAATAGAACTGGTATACATGATCTGCATCCACAAGGGGTTTACAATTTAGAGAGACAGATATTGAGATAAATTATAGATAAGGGAAGGGACACATACATAAATGCTGTCTCAAACAGGAATAGAAACTCCTTACTTTTGACTTGAATGCACTCATTCAGCCTTTCCCTTCCTACCTTATCCAACTGATCTCCTACTACAATCTAACCAGTATGCTTCAATCCTCTAATGCCAAACTATATAGTCTACCTCAATCTCATCTGTCTCATCATTGACTCCTTCCTTGCCCATGTTCTTCTCCAACCTGGAACTACTTTCCACTACATTTCTGACAGTCCCCAACACTCTCTGCCTTCAAAGCTTACCTAAAATCACATCTCCTACACACTGGGGTGGATACCAGCAAATTAGGTTGGACACAGTCAAAAAATCAATCAAAAATCAATCATTTTAATGAGCAATTACTATGTGCTGAACAATGTACTGAACACCTGAGTGAGTACAGTATTCACAAGGGTTCGGGGCCAGTTCGGGAAGGCAAAGGCAGGAGGACACCAACTCAAACATCAAAAATGATCTTTTTTTGTCACTTGAAACAAAGTATACTAAGAGAAGCAGTGTGGCTCAGTGGAAAGAGCACAGGTTTGGGAGTCAGAGTCATGCGTTCTAATCCCGGCTCTGCCACTTGTCAGCTGTGTGACTTTGGGCAAGTCACTTAACTTCTCTGTGCCTTAGTTGCCTCATCTGTAAAATGGGGATTAAGTCTGTGAGCCCCACATGGGACAACTTGATTACCTTGTATCTTCCCCAGCACCTACACAGTGATTGGCACATAGTAAGTGTTTAACAAATATCATTATTACTATTACTAGGAATTGTTTTCTCATTCATTATCTATGTATTTTATATATTTCCAGTGATCCATATTGAAAGATATGTTAAGTATGTAGTGTTAAATATGCAGAAAGTTTCCACTCATGATATAACTTGCTTTTAGAACTTTTATGACTGAATAACAGGCCGAGAAGTGAATTGAGAGAAAATCTCCCTGCTCTATAAAAATAGCAGATGGAAAAATATTTGAAAAATGGGTTTTCTTTCACTTGTCATAGATCTCTCATTCAACAATCTTCAGGTCTCAAATGTATCATCTAGATAATATAGATATATCAATATATACTGTAACATATTAATTGAAGTTTAACATTTATTAAATAAATATAAAATTACCATTTCTGAAATAAGGGATTTTTTTCTATATTCATTGCAATAAATGCCTTTTCAGGAAGAGACCATGGTTGCTAAATATTCTAAGTGAAATGAATCTTGTTTTTTATTATATTTGTTGATTAACCTCCTTTTTTAGAATGATTTTGTTAGCAATGTGTGCAAAGACTAGAATAGTGAAAATTCTCTGGGCACTACTTCTCTTTTTCTTCACTCACTAACATGATTGGACTGTTTCCAATGCCACAGATATGAGAATGAACTTCAACTAGATTCTCTTCTGAAAAATGAAATGCCATCATGCAAACAATTCTCATGAAAAAATGTATCCCCTTAGGGTGTGAAGAAAGCACATATACAGATCATAATATGGTTGAATTGTTTAGTGGGTCACTTTGAAGAACATATTTTCCAAATATAGTTAAACCTTAGTGAGTAAAAATTCATTACATAATAAACTAATATCTTGGATTCAAAGTGTTAGGGACATACAATATTGTAATTAAAACAATGAGGAAAAAAAGACCTAAAAATTCTATTTGTTCAAATCAAATCTTTGAATGATATTGATGAATCAGGGAAACCTACATCAACTAAGGATTTTCAGTGGCAACACAAAATTATAACTCTGATGTCAGACTCTGCTTCCTACACTATGTACACTACACTACAAAGACCTCTTTTTTAAAACAAATAGTATTTGTTAAGCACTTACTATGTACCAGGCACTGTACTAAGCACTGGGGTAGATACAAAATCTTGTTGGATGTAGTCCCTGTACTAAATGAGGCTCACAACCTTAATCCCTGTTTTGCAGATGAGTTAACTGGGACACAGAGAAGTTGAGTGACTTGCCCAAGGTCATGTGGCAGACAAACTGTGGAGATGGATAGTCATGGATGGAAATAAAAATAGAAAACAATCAATTAGACTTAATGCTGGTCATGTTGAGTACTTTCATTCTGAAGGCACACTTCTAACACCTTCTATAAATGGCTGTGAGACACAGACTTAAAGTTCTTTACAGAAACATGTTTAAAGGAGTGGCTGTTGGGGAGGAGACAGCCAAGTGAATTCTCTGAGAAGCTGCCTCCTTCTCATCACAACTACCAGGATCTCTGCTCCCATCCTATGTGCACTCCGGGCTGCAAGTGCTTAAACCTCTGCAAAGCTCCTTCTGGGCCTCTCCTCCACTAAATGACTATTAATCTGCTAAATCTATCAAGTTCCCATCACAACACAGAAGGCCCCTGGCATCCTCCCCTACCTGACCAATACATAGCCTTCCCAGAATCCCATACTAGCTCTTTCCTTCTCCAAGGAACTTCCAGCCTGACTTTGCTTGTGCCACCTCAATGGAACAGATAAAAACAACTGCAGCATGGCACCACCTCCACAAAACCTTGGAAAAACTATGGTGGCTGCTGTTGTAGAAACATTTATGTAGACCATGTCTTATAATTTTATCATATGCTTTCAAGCTCTTTATTCACTGGTTTTCCATAAGAGATGCATAATACTGATGATGTAGATGATCAAATGGCTGTCTCAAAAAATCAGGAAGAGAAGATGCATGCTATGAATGCACCAGTGTCATGAGATTATTTTTTATATGTAACAGCATGGAATGACTGTAAATTGCAAAAGGACATTCAACCATGCCCACTTGTATAGATTGGATCTCATCACCAATAAAGTCATCTTTGGCTTTAAAATCATCTGTTCACTTGTGAATAGTGTAGCAATCACATTCTTTCACTTTTTTTTTGTTTATCAAAATCATTCCTTTTCAGACCAGATGAATGGCGTATTTTCCATGTTTAACACAAATTTACTTGCTCTACAAATTTAGTAGCACAAGATGCTCTCACACTTTAATTTATTGAATAAACAATTTTAATAGAAAAACTGTATTTGACAATATCAATAAGGTTTCAGGTATTATTCTAAGAGTCAGGGAATGCCCAAAATATGATGGCATTCAGGATAGACTTAGGTCTCTTCAGCTTTGGACTTTCACCACACTTCTTAGACAGGCTTTATTTTATGAAAGAGCATATAAGGAAAGGGATAGTAAATTACATACTGGGGAAGAAGTGGATAGTGATTAAGACACATTGGTGCTGATCTCCAGATCTAATCATCAGTGTAGAACTGACTCTTTGTATGTGTTGACTCTGGGTGTATATGAAATTACTGATGGTTGTAGGGACACTTGTTTAATTTTGAATTGGACCAAGAGGAGGACTTTCTTCCTTGTCTCGCCCAATAGTGGTTTTATCTTTAGGAAGGGTCAGCTACAGGGAGAAGGGAGAAGGGACATTAGGAAATGCCACTTGGGCATGATAGTTGGTGGGGGTGGGGAGAGACTAATGACTGCAGACTCCTGCTACCTCTTTCCTCCTCCTTCTCTACCCACTTCATCCCAGACAGAGGACCTACCAGCTGCAGCTGTTGAGCATGCCCACTGGTCTCCTACCTCTCTGACTTCACTTTGGCCAGTGGCACTGTAATGACAGCATCACAGGTCAAGTAAGGGGGAGCCTCCCACTAGAGAGTTCAGTCTGAGGCCGTGACCTCTTTTAGTGTGGCCCTGTTATATACATGTAATGTGGTTGTTCATGATGTCAACAGTTTCATGGCTGCAGTCCAAGCAACTTCTAGACTGTTTCATGTCACTGAACTTTAAGATTTTAAAGTGAGATTCTATGCTGGCATTTTAGGCTTTATTGGAAACTAGGAATGATATGCTCAGTTAGCTTCTTGCTCAAGAAAGGATGCTTGTTAAGTTTAAAGGACCTCTGTTAAGAGCTGGACAATTTCAATATCTGAATATTCATCTGCAGCTTTTCAGTATCCTTAGTAGACTGGCTCCGGTACTCTATGCACCATTAGCAATAGAATTCAACATGTGTCTTCTGTATTTAAATTAGTGAATTTAGGAACATGCAACAGGAATAAAAGATACTTTTGTATTATGATCAGTTTTCAGTGAAAGCTGTGTGTTTTCAAAATATGTGTTCAGTCTTGGAGAATACAGGATCCTTACCCTCTATTGGATAGATAAGCCTGAGGGGAAGGAAGAATGTAGGAAGTGAGGTAAGAAAGGTTCTCCCTCTTCTACCAGCAGGAAACATGTGTTCTTCTGTGCATAGGGAGATTAAAGCTCAGCTTCATTTTTAAACGGTATGAAATTACTAGAAGAAAAGGAACTCTGAACCTGTATTTTTAAATGTCTGCCTCACCATGTTTCTCCATAAGAGTAAGAGACCTTTAGACAAAGAAGGTGGCACTAAGGTTTCACAAACTACATAACAATGAGTTCAGATAATTTTATAGCTTCTCAAAGAAAATGACATTTTCATCTGGACTATTCTTGTTCCTAGTACTTAAAGACAAAAGACTTATGGCAATTTTCAAGTGACTACTAGTTTAACAAATTCCCTATAATGCAAGTTCAAATAAAGTAGCTTATGAAAGGACTGTTTTAAAATGCAATCAAATATTTATATTAACCTATCACTTAATTATAACTCAAACTTTGAAATGCAAGCCAATGAAATTTCTCCTCAGTCTTATTAAATTTATAAAATACACAAAATGTAGAACAATGTATCCTCAATACAAGCCACTGCTATTTGTTTCTGCTCTCTAAGGGTGCAGATATTTCTTGACAAAGGATTGATATTTGGTTTAGAGAGGAAAGATGAATGAAAATGCTATGACTTAAATGTATTACAACAAGCATCTTTAAAAACCTTCCCCCACCAAAACACTGTGCTGATTTTTGAGATGAGGTGAGAGTTGCCTAGTTAGGACTCTGCCAGCTTAACAAGCAGAGAGGGATTTCAATGTACATATTTGGACTACATGACTCATGAAGAGAAAACTCTTCAAGAATTTAGTTCCTTTTCAAACAATAAGAAAAGAAGAATTATTTGCCAAACCAAGATCTTTCTCCTTACCTTTAATATTCTCTATGCATTTTTCCTTCCTTGCCATAATTTACCTCTCTCCTCTGCAGTAACCTTTAGAAATTAGTTTATTTTCTCCTCCATCTGACTTACACTTCATTCATTCAATCGTATTTATTGAATGCTTACTATGTGCAGAGCACTGTACTAAGCGCTTGGAATGTACATTTCACCAACAGATAGAGACAATCCCTGCCCAACAATAGGCTCACAGTCTAAAAGGGGTAGACGGACAACAAAACAAATAGGCATCAATACCATCAAGATAAATAGAATCATAGATATATACACATCATTAATAGAGTAATAAATAATATATACAAATATGACAAGTGCTGTGGGGAGGGGAAGGGGGTAGAACAGAGGGAGGGAGTAAGGGGAATGGGGAGGGGAGGAGGAGCAGAGGGAAAGGGAAGGCTCAGTCTGGGGAGGCCTCCTGGAAGAGGTGAGCTCTCAGTAGGGCTTTGAAGAGGGGAAGAAACTTGTAATTTATTCAAGATCAATATTCACCAAATATTTCAAAGGTTTTATCAGATCTCCTCATCTTACTCAACCATTAGCATCAGAGTGAAGAGTACAGCTGCTGGTTACCCTGTCCATTAGAGGAATATCTGGAGGAATTTCAGATATAATCATGATTAATGGTACATGATTTCCAAAGAAAATGTGAGGAAATTTAAGCTTCAGACAGCTACTATTAAGTCCAGGTTATCCTTTGGAGGCTGACATCAAACCTCCACACATATTAAAGGCCTATAAAATTATCCAATGTTCATTTCAATCTTCTAGAAGACTGTGATGCCTAAGTCATCATAGCTATTACATCTGGTTCCTTAAGGACTTCCGTCATTATCATCATCATTTCATTATCAGTATTTATTGAGCACTTAGTGAATTCATTTGGCCTTTGGGAGCATATAAAAGTAGAGAGCACAGTCCATTCCCTTGAAGAGTAAATCTCTTATTCAATAGAATTTATGGAGCACTTAGTCTATGAAGAGAGCACTGTGAGGGCCTATGATGGCCAGGGACCATGTCTAATTCTCACCAGTATATTCTTTCCCAGTTTCCCAATGCTCTGTACATAGTAAGCGCTTGTAAATACTATTGCTACTAATTGAGATAACCGGAAACACAACTGCTAAAATGTTAACTGAAAATATTAGCATTATATAGCAATAGAGGAAAATATTATGGAAGTGATCTTTAGAGCTGCTTAAAAGTAGAGCATTATATTGCAAACTTCCTCTTTATTGTACTCTTTCAACCACCAAGTACAGTGGATTGCACATAGTAGGCACTCAAATATCATTGAATGAAAATTCCAGCTGGAGAACTCTGACACTGATGACCAGAAGCTTTTCGCCTTATATATGACATTTGGATTCTTAAATTGGTAGGCCTGACCCCTCCTTTTCCACCTTCCCTTTATTATATGTGACAGGGCTAATTGATGGGTGAAAATAAAGATGAATTGCCACATTTCCCCTTCCTTTTATATCAAAGGTAGGGGGTTTATTGAGGGGTCAATGTTTTTCAAAAGAAAAACAGTTTCCCTAGCACAGTGATGGTCAGGGGCAATGGAGTCACATTTCTAGAACATAATCAGTACGATGCAATTCTTCTTTGGCTCCAGCTGTGTAGTCAGGCAACAGGAAAACAACTACAATTTGTCAGCCTAAGCCCTAAGCACAACTCCTTCAGGAGCAGCGTAATAATTTTAGAATAAATGGCATGAAAACCTTAAATCCCAATAGTACACATCAAGACCACTGTAATAATAATAATGTTGGTATTTGTTAAGCGCTTACTATGTGCCGAGCACTGTTCTAAGCGCTGGGGTAGACACACGGGAATCAGGTTGTCCCACATGGGGCTCACAGTCTTAATCCCCATTTTACAGATGAGGTAACTGAGGCACCGAGAAGCCAAGTGACTTGCCCAAAGTCACACAGCTGACAAGTGGCAGAGCTGGGATTCGAACCCATGACCTCTGACTCCAAAGCCCATGCTCTCCCCTCCTCACCCAGACAGCTCCTCCCTCCCTTCCCTCTCTGGACTTCAGTCTGCCTTTGGGCATTGATGGCAACAGGGGTACCTTGAAGGAAGCCAGTCCCTTTGGGGGCCTTGGGGAGGGAGGGTGTGAAGACAGCTAAGACATCCATCAGAGCCTGGGAGTATTAAGAACCTGGGTTCCAATCCCAGCTTTACTGCTGTGTGACCTTGGGCACAGCTCCAGTCAGTGCTTGAGAACCAGTGTGTGGCTGCTACAGTTGAAATGACTGTTGTTACTGGGATTTAATTCATTCCATAGGATATAAATGTATGCTATTCAAAACACTTCTTTAGTCACATCATTCTGTAGCATCCTCAGGCTCAGGATCTGTAATCTATGGGTCTGTGTGGGTATTCCAAGGAACTAGTGCTCTTCTAGCATAACCAGAGGTAGACTGCATCTCAATTTTATTATTCAGGTCTCAACATTATACCTGCCTTTTAATTCATATATTATATTTTATGGATGTGCCTTCTCTCCTGGACAATTTGTGTTAGAGGTCATCTGGTTAATTAAGTTCACCCATTGTATTGGTTCTCTGTCTGAGGAAGGGAACTTCAGGGAGCCTTGACCCTGTCTCTCCACCTCAATACCTTCTCAGGACCTAAATAAAGTCAACATCCCCAGCCTTATTGATCACTGGCCCACTTAATCTGTGCCTGGTTTCATGTCCTGCTGTTGGATTATTGTCCTCAGTCCTACTGGTTTGGTAACTACAAAAGCAGGAAACGGTTAATGTACAACAATAATGGGAAGGAGAGTGCATCTTGTGGGTATAGCTGGCCTTTACACTTAAGAAAACATTAAGAGGAAGGAGAAGAAACCAGTTTTGCACACTACTGTTTCTTGACCCAAAATGTTGCACTCTTACTCTCATTATAATCATCATCATCTGTTAGCACATTTATAGGGTGCCTTCAGAAAGAGAGTGCCTCAAGGTAGTCTAATGCCAAATGCAGAAAGAACAAATGTAACTTTTTAAAAATTGGGCTGTTTCCTTTTTCCAAAGGGAGAAGAGGGACTGGAAAAGACAGATGCTTGATGTCATTTAGACACATTCTGAAACAGTGCTTAATTGGTAGTGGGAAAGGTTCCAGGACTCAGTTCACAAGCTCCAGCAAACCTCAGTGCAAATTAAGTCCTAAGTCGCTACCAATAGCATTTATTGAGCACCTACTCTGTACAAGTTCTCATGAGAGAGCACTAGAAGTCTATGTAATACTTCCTGCTCTAAAGGAGATTACAAACAAATGGAGGAGACAGGCAGACAGAAAATTATTTACAAATAATGGGTACAGGGGAAAAGAACCAAGATACAGCAAGTATGAGTAGCTATCACTATGTTCTTAAGTAATAAGTGTAGCTATTGCGATGATCTAATGTGGGGAGGCAAAAATTTAAAACAGTTTACCTCTAGGAGAAGTGGAGTTTCATGAGGCCTCAGAAGATGAGATGACCTATGGAATGGCACAATAAAGGGATAGAGTTCCAGATATAATTAAGGCTTTGAGCAAGTGGTTGGAGGGAGGAGTGCCAAGACCAGAGCACAAGAACAAGGTTAGCTTGGAAGGAGTAGGTAAAGACTGCTGATATGTAATAAGGGAAGAAACTTGTGGAGCACACAGAAGCCAAAGATTAGGAATGCAGTCAATGTTGAGGAAATTGATTAGCTAATATGTTTTTTGGGGTGCTCAAGTTCCTTGAGGAAAGCCACTGTGGTTTTTCCTCCAATCCACTTTCCCAAACACTACAAAAACAGTGGTATTTGCTGCGTGCAGCTCGTTTTATTAAGCAATGGGGACAGTTCAATACAATAGAGTCTGTAGACATGATCCCTGATCACAGTGAATTTACAATCTACAGTTCTGCACCCAGCAGGTGCCCAATAATATACCAGCCACCTCTATGACCTCCCTGCTTCTAGCATCTGTCCTCTTCAGTCCATACTTCACTCTGCTGCCCAGATCATTTTTCTAAAAACTAATTTAGCACATGATAATTACCCCTGAGGTTGCCCATCCATTTCTGTATCAAACACCATAGATTTTAAAGCAAATAGCATTCTGTCCACTATCTCTCCTCACTCCTCTACCACTGCACTTTGTTCCTCTAATGATTCACTGTGCCTTACTCCCATGTCTCTTATGTCAACTCCTTGCTTACATCCTTCTGGTTGGAACTCTCTCCACCTTCATATCTAATAATAGATTACCACTCCTCCCATCTTCAAACTCTCCTAAAATTTCATCTCCACCATGAAACCCTCCCTGAATATTCCCTCATCTCTCCATCTTACTTTCCCTACCTACTTCCTCACAAATGAACTTTAGTGTGTACCCCTTAAGCACTTTAGTACTTATGTCAAGTCAACCCATGTACATACCCTGAGAAGCAGTGTAGACTAATGGAAAGAGGACAGGACTGGGAGTCAGAGGATCTGGGTTCTAATCCCAGCTCCACCACTTACCTGCTGTGTGACCTCTGTGCCTCAGTTTCCTCACCTGTAAAATGGGGATTCAATAACTTCAGTAACTGTTCTTTTTACTTAGACTGTGAGCACCATGTGGGTTAAGTACATTGTCCAACCTGATTATCTTGCATCTACCACAGCACTTGACATAATCACTTAAATACCAAAATGATTATATTCTGTGACTTTACCTGTAATTTATTTTAAAATCTATCCCCACTACATTGAAAATTCCTTGAGGGCAGGAGTGATGTCTACTTGTTCCACAGTACTCTTCTCTATGTTTAATACAGTGCTCTACACACCATAAGAGATCAATTGTTACCAATGATACCTTGATATTGATATATTACTCCCAACAAACCTGGAGAAACAGAACAGTATGCAATCACTTGAACAACCATGCCTATGAGACAAATTCAATATTTTCCACTCAGACTTGGACAGAGACCAAATCATGATTACACTGTATACTATTTCTCACTGGCAATTTTAAAATAGAAACCTGAGCATAACACAGTTAAGATATTAAGACACGTCTATGTTTTGGATTTTTTCTCCTCTTTGGAACCAATCATTTGTTTCCCCTGGGAAGATGTGACCAACTCCTTCTGAAGAAGTCATCCGATTCAATTTAATAATCACTTAGAAGAAAGTTTGAATTGGTACACAGCACAGCAGAATTTGGTCAAAATGAAGCTTAAAAAAGGCTAAAATTTAATAAGTGAATAGGAAGTTATATTTAAAGTCAAACAAAAATCTGACATTTTCTTCCAGGTACTGGGTTATGTGACTGAACCATAGCACAATACCTGGAAGAAAATTTTCCTAGCACTTATGCATTATCAATTTTAATTGCTGGTTAATAAACAAACATTTTAATGGGTTATTTCAAAAATAAATTCTAAAATTCTTCACACAGACCCTAGCTTATCCATATTCATAAAGATGAAATCATCACACCTACACACGTAACCTGAGCTATCTGGGAGAGTGTTAAAGATCAGCTTAGTTACAGTTTTGCCCAAAGTGTATAGCAATAATTGGAGAAAATAATTTGGAAACTCACTTGGTTGATTGATGCTGCCTTCTCCCTCAATAAAATCCCATTCTACCATTACCACCCTTTCCACTCCATCCACACTGCTACCAAGATGATCCAACCACTTATCATCCTTCCCTCTGCTACACTTCACTCTGCTTCCAGATTATTTTGCTAAAAAAAAGTTCAGTCCATGTGTTCCCACTACTCAAGAACCTCTTGTGGTTGCCCATCCATCTCTGCAAACAGACTTTCCTTTAAAGCAGTCAATCAGCTTGCCCCATCCTACGTCACCTCACTGAACTTCTACCACAGCCTAGCCCGCATAATATGCCATTTTACTCACTGTGCCCCGATCTCATTTATCTCACAGCTGATCCCTTTCTCACATTCTCCCCCTAGCCTGGGGGAACCTCCAAAAATTCCAGACCAATAGTCTCTCCACCTTCGAAGCATTACTAAGGGCACATCTCCTCCAAGAGGCCTTCCCCAATTAAGCCCTCTTTTCCCTGACTGCCTCTGCCTCTGAGTCATCTGTGCACTTCAATCTGTGACCTTTGGACATTTGATATATGCCCTAGCCCCAGCCCCACAGCACAGCACAGCAATTATATATATGAAATCTTTATGATTGATTGTATATGCCTGAAAAAAGTGAATCTATGCACCCATTCTTAGACAAAATTTTT
The DNA here is from genome assembly GCF_004115215.2 of Ornithorhynchus anatinus. Taxonomy (NCBI): domain Eukaryota; kingdom Metazoa; phylum Chordata; class Mammalia; order Monotremata; family Ornithorhynchidae; genus Ornithorhynchus; species Ornithorhynchus anatinus. The sequence continues at coordinate 118,648,920 of NC_041729.1, forward strand.
TTCAGTTTTTCATTTCGTTTTAGAGGTACCTCTGCAATGGATAATTCCGTACTAATGTATTTGCAAAAGGTTTGAGGCAAACTATCCAAGGAGAGGAAGCTTTCCTTCTCATGAGTCATTGCATCTAAGAATGTGGAAGATCATGCAGCTATGTAGTTATCAGTTTCATTTGGCCAGTGTGATCTGAGCATACAGCGAAATAAAGAAACACGGGCCTGATACTCTTTTGGAGTTTGCTCTAAGAAGCAAATGAACTTGTTCTTTTGAGAAGCAGCATGGTGTAGTAGATAGAGCATGGGCCTGGGAGTCAGAAGGTCATGGGTTCTAATCCCCTCTCTGCCACCTGTTTGTTGTGTGACTTTGAGCAAGTCATTTCACTTCTCTGGGCCTCAGTGATCTCATCTATAAAAAGGGGATTGAGACTGTGAGCCCCAGTTGTGAGCCCCGATTTGCTTGCATCCACCCCAGTGCTTAGTACAGTGCCTGGCACACAGTAAGCACTTAAATACCACTATTATTATTATGGTTCTTCCTCTGTATATTTTGAGTTGTGCAAGCCAGTGGCTGTTATGTAAAAAAAAAATCACTAGATGTTGGCACGCTGATCAAGTGCTAATAAGAATAGCAATTATTAAACATCCACTGAGTGCTTAATAATCTTTTTTATACCAAAAATCATAAAGAGTGTAATTTATTTTGAAAACTGCTAATGCACAAATGTGTTTTCTTAAACATTTCTCTATTATTTTGTCTTTAAACCATCCTGGTAGAGAGTTGATAGCAGTTATGAGACAGAAGCAGCATAGTTTAGTGGAAAGAGCATGGGCTTGGGATTCAGAGGTCATGGGTTCTAATCTCACCTCCACTACTTATCAGCTGTGTGACTTTGGGCAAGTCAGTTATCTTCTCTGTGCCTCAGTTACCTCATCTGTAAAATGGGGATTAAGACTGTGAGACCCACATGGGACAAAGTGATTACCTGGTGTCTACCCCAGCGCTTAGAACAGTGTTTGGCGCACAGTAAGCTCTTACAAATACCATTATTATCAAGCATTTAGTACAGTGCTCAAGTGCTTAGTATAGGGCTACACACACATTAAGTGCTCAAAAATATGGCAATGAAATTCATGGAGTCAGAGAAATGTTTTGTTCTTTGTGATTTCATTCAATATATTTATTGTGCACTTGCCATATACAAAGCTCTGTACTAAATGCTTGGAAAGTACAATCCAGAATAAAAGCTGTATTTCAAGGTTAGCTACCTCATTTAAAGCATGTATCTTTTGAACTAAAAGAAAATCCTATTCCACTTCAAGGAAATATATTCCCCCACTTTCTGTTACAGAGTTCATGTACCAGCCTACATCTGGGAAATCCTACCCATAACCAAACAATTCCTTAGGGGCAGAAAATTTAAAGTAATAACAAATCTGCTTCCTGGACAATACACTAACAATTCATGAATAAAGAGATGGAAAACTGTAGCATGAAGACCAGCATGACCTGTAGAAATCCTCAAGGGAGAGTAAAGCAACAATGGAAATCAATTTTCATACCAAATTGAAATTCAATAGGCTGTAGTGATATCCAAAGTAAATTATGATACCTGGACTATTTCAGTGACACATCCATCTCCTGGATCTGTTTCATCTGTCCGTTACCAAGACCTGCCAGTTTCACCTCTACAATATCGCCAAGATCCGCCCTTTCCTCTCCACCCAAACGGCTACCTTACTATTACGGGCTCTCGTTATATCCCGGCTAGACTACTGTGTCAGCCTTCTCTCTGACCTCCCTTCCTCCTCTCTCGTCCCGCTCCGGTCTATTCTTCACTCCGCTGCCCGGCTCATCTTCCTGCAGAAACGATCTGGGCATGTCACTCCCCTTCTTAAACAACTCCAGTGGTTGCCTATCGACCTCCGCTCCAAACAAAAACTCCTCACTCTAGGCTTCGAGGCTCTCCATCACCTTGCCCCTTCCTACCTCTCCTCCCTTCTCTCTTTCTACCGCCCACCCCGCACGCTCCGCTCCTCTGCCGCCCACCTCCTCACCGTCCCTTGGTCTCGCCTATCCCGCCGTCGACCCCTGGGTCACGTCCTCCTGCGGTCCTGGAACGCCCTCCCTCCTCACCTCCGCCAAACTGATTCTCTTCCCCTCTTCAAAACCCTACTTAAAACTCAACTCCTCCAAGAGGTGAGACTGAGCTCCTCTTCTCCCTCTACTCCCTCTGCCATCCCCCCTTTACCTCTCCGCAGCTAAACCCTCTTTTTCCCCTTTTCCCTCTGCTCCTCCACCTCTCCCTTCCCATCCCCACAGCACTGTATTCATCCGCTCAACTGTATATATTTTCGTTACCCTATTTATTTTGTTAATGAATTGTACATCGCCTTGATTCTATTTAGTTGCCATTGTTTTTACGAGATGTTCTACCCCTTGACGCTGTTTATTGCCATTGTTCTTGTCTGTCCGTCTCCCCCGATTAGACTGTAAGCCCATCAAACGGCAGGGACTGTCTCTATCTGTTGCCGACTTGTTCATCCCAAGCGCTTAGTACAATGCTCTGCACATAGTAAGCGCTCAATAAATACTATTGAATGAATCTGTATCACAGATATGCTATATAGTTAACTTCATGTCAGGATACAATTACCAACAATGAAACAGAGATGTAGCATGGCTTAGTGGAAAGAGCATGGGCTTGGGAGTCTGAGGACTTGGGTTCTGATCCCTGCTCCGCCACTTGCCTGCTGTGTGACTTTGGGTAAGTTACTTCCCTTCTCTGTACCTCATTTACCTCATCTGTAAAATGGGGATTAAGACTGTGAGTCCCACACGGGATGACCTGATAACTTTGTATCTACCCCAGGGCTTAGCACATAGTAAGCACTTTACAAATACTATCATTATATTATAATAGGGTCCCAGGACATGGTCAGCTCCAAAGCACTGAAGTGATGCTTTCAACAATATAATTCTGCTGGGTGGGAGAAGTGAGACAAGTGAAAACAGTACAATACCCAGACAACTGATGTATGGGGAATTGAAAGAAAGACATGCAACCCTAGAAGGCAAAAAAAAAATGCTTTAAGAAAACAGTAAAACACAGTCTTCAACTGTGTGACATGCTACTGGACACTGGGAGTTGACCGTGGCAGAAGAACAAGCACTACTAATGGAACAAAAACTTTGTGAAGATTAGGAACTGAGATGGTCAAAAGCAGAGGGAGGCCAGTTGTTGACTGCCAATAAAAATCTATCCTAACTTGTAAACAGTGTGGTAAGATATGTCAATCTCACATTCATCTTTTCAGCCACATTGTCATATGTGCATATGCGCACACGCACACACACATGACCAGGAAGGCAATAATCAGGATGTCTCCTGGATGATATGACTTTTAAGAGGACTTTGAAGACAATCAGGAATCAATATCATAAGATAAAATCTGTAGTAATAGCTCTAGTCAATATAGATTGTAATAAAAAGCACTATTGCAAACATCATCCCCATGGTCCTATGCCATTTCAGGAATTTTTCAGTAAAATAGTTTGTTTTGCCCCATGAAGACACAGTCACTGAGTCACTCCCACTTAGTTTCACATTTTCACAATATCCCCCACTTAATACCCAGAAAAAACAAATTCTTTGGATGGGATAACAGTACAACAAGATAAGGCAGTTTGTAGGCCTAGTCAACAAGTATGGAGCAATCAAAATCCCTGGTAATAACATGTTTCATTTAGTTCTCCACATCATTACCTTTTTCTGCCTTTTCTCATCTGTTAGTCTGAGTCTTTTTCTTTTTCCTACTAAACTGTAAATACACTGTGGGTTATATCAAGACCTAAGTGAATTATAAATGTAATTTTTAAAAAATCCTACTGGTCGAGATTTATAATATTCCCAGCGGTATTTAGAAGTGCTTTCAAGGTTTCATTCATTGACTCTCTGCCTAAGTAATTCTCTGAAACCCAGTGATTCATCCTACCTATTTTTTTCCTCATATTTTCTTTGCCATCAACTCCATTTCTCTGTTTTTCATAGAACTGACATCTTTTTTCTCTTCTCTTATTTTTAATAACTTCCTTTTAGTCCTTAGATTTTAGGATTTAACATATCAGAAGTAAAACAAATATTTTAACACAATCCTGGTACTACCTCCAGGCTGAAGCACAGAGTTTAGTGATTTTTCTCATAGTAGCCACAATTCTTCCCATATATAGAGGAAAGTCAGAATAATGCAATGCTAAATGAGGATATCATACACTATGGACCAGTGAACCAATAAAAATAATAGATTTTTATTTATATCATACACTATGAACCAGTGAACCAACAATGCTGTACATGGATACCCTATGGCAACATACAGCAATGTATGGATTCTGCTTTATGTCTACAAGTAATCCTGCCAGAGAGGCTCCCAACAGGCACACTAAAGTGAATGTTGCTGATCACATGCCACAATGTTTGAAACCATGTAAATGTGTGGAGGTGAACCAGGTGGTTTTTCTACATGCTAAAGAATCATCCTCTGATAAAATATTAGACAACACAGGAGTACGAGCAATTCTGATCAGAGACATATATGAACTAATTCAGATGAATGGCAGGAAAATATTTGGAGTTTTAGTTCTGCCTCTTTACCAAACCCCTGCTCCATTCAGGATATCCCTTCCTGAGCAATCAATTCCTTAAGCATTTTTCCGAGCATGACCGCCTTGGTTTATATAAATGGAGACTCAAAACTTGTTTTCCTTCCTTTAAGAGTGAAATAGAGGGCAGGATATATCATGCACATGAATTTTCAGCAGATGATCAGGATGTTTGGTAATGTTCCCATTACAATAACCTTTTAAAATAGCTGCATGGTGATCCTGTAGTTCTAATTTAATTTTTCTTCTTTGCCAGTGAAGTCCTTCACAACCACAGTCCAGTAGACTTTCAGATCTTTTGTTCTATCTGTCCCCTGTCACTCATTGAGGTTAGATTCAGCAGGCTATTTGTTTGCCCAAAATAAAACTTCAAATCCCTTGAAACAGCTTTAAGCAAGTTGCCTTTCTGATCTTGGAATTTATATTCTAACTGTATTCATAGAGCATTGCAATCTCCACCTTTAAAACTGAAGTGAAAGCATAACTTCCTAGCATCTTATCTGAAATCCTTAAGAAAAAAATACTTTAATGTTGTTCAACAGAAGATGGCATAAGTGTATGTTGCTGATGTATTTGGTTTGTATCCCTTTTCTGAGGAAGTAATATATTCACTATCATGGTTCTTTTCTTTCCCTGAACTGGGATTTATATCCACATTACTTTGCAAAAATTAGTTTTTAAAATGAATTTAATCTTCAAATGGATCCAATCTTAAAATGGGGGGAAAAATACTATCTAGTCCAGAGGTACTGTGCCAGTGTTCATTTAAAGATGCAATGTGGAAACATTTAAAATTATCATATTAATGTTCCTTGAATGGAATACTTATATACATTTTCCTTCAACATTATTGGACTCATCCTCATCAGTACTTCAAGATCAAGATCTTGATCTTCAAGATCTCCAATCTGGCTCAAGCATACTAATTCTGACCAAACTGTTTGTCATTGTATCTCCTCCATGGACAATGTTTCTTGGGATCCAACATGTTATGTGGTTCTTCCTATCTCAGACTTTTCATCTTCATTTTGCTTCCTTTGAACCCTAAGGAATCCCCACAGTTAGGGGGTGAGAGGCAGAGAAGGAGCCTGCAAAAGAGGCTGAGAATGAATAACCAAAGAGATAAGAGGAGAACCAGGAGAGGATAGTGTCAGTGAAGCCAAGGTTGGATAATGCTTCCAGGAGAAGAGGGTGGTTGACAGAAAAGGCAGCTGAGAGAGGAGGAAGATTATGAAGGAGTAGAGGCTATTGGATTTGGCAAGAAGGAGATCACTGGTGACCTTTGAGAGTGGGGTTTCTGTGGAGTGAAGGGGATGGAAGCCAGATTGGAGAGGGTCAAGGAGAAAATTGGAGGAGAGGAATTTGAGATAGTAGGTCTAGATAACTTGCTCAAGGAGTTTGGAGAGAAATGGTATGAAGGAGATGGGGTAACAATTTCAGGGATATGTGGGGTCAAGGGAAGGTTTTTTTAGGTTAGGGTAGACATGGGCATGTTTGCAAGCAGTGGGGAAGAAGCCACTGGAAAGCAAATACTTGAAGATAATCATTTCTCTCTTTTCAGTTACTGATGGTAACAAATTCTATAGGTTTACCATATCATGGATGCAAAGATAATGACTCCTGTCCTTGATAAGTATACAACCTAACAGATACCAGAAAATACAAATTGTTTGCATATATTGGAAGTAGGGGAAACTCATTGATGCAAACTGTAGAAATGCCATTTGGCTAATAAGGTAACATTTGGAAAGTAGAGATTTGTTCAGGATTTCCTTTTGGAGGTAATTTTCACTTGTTCAATGAATGATAAATCAATCCTATGTATTGAGCACTTATGTAGAGCACTGAACTAAGTACTTGGGAGAGTACAAGACAACAGAATTGGCATATACTTTCCATGCCCATAATGAGTTCACATTGAGACTCCTTATTTTCTGTACATTTATTAGGTCCAACCATAGCTTATTCCCATCACACATCAGGACCCACATAGCATAACACCACCAAGAAGTACTTATAGTCAGCCATCTGCAAACTTGAAGATTTCATTTTTCACTTCTTTCAGAATCTATGAAAATGTTATAGAACATCAGCCCTAAAAATAATCCCTGGGAAGACCACTGTCAGCTCATTTCTGCTTCTTCCCCATCTCTTAGCCAGTTTTGTATCTGGGAAAGAGCAGCAATCTAATCCAGTGAATACTCAGTGTTTTAATTCAACTCCTGGTTTAGAGCTTTGTCAAGGCCTTTGGAAATATCTAAATATATTAATTCAATTACTAGTTATCATCCACAAGACTGTACTCTCCTTTCAAAGAACTTCAGCCAGTTAGTGACACAAGGCAGGATTACCTATAAGGAAACCACATTTAATTCTCCCAAGAGGTTGAGCTTTTCTAAGTATACTCTGATCTTAGTCTGAAAGAGCCTACCAATTTTTCGTATATAGAAGTAATATTCACTACTCTATAATTCTCAGGATAAACTGTGGAACCCTGGTCATAGATGAGAGCTAAACTGCCAGGTTTTTGCCTACAGGTCACTTGTAATACTAGATTACACCGTCCTGTCATTAGTTCTACAAGTACTTTTCATATTTTTTCAAAACCCTTGAGTAGATGTCACCTACTCCTGATGCTTTGTTTTCACCTAGTATATTGATTTGGTGTAAAACATGCCTTGTGCCCATGAGAATGTGAACCAGTTCTCAGACCTGCTGCAGAAGAGAATTTGGTTATGAGGCTCTCCCTTATATCTTTCTCAAAAAAGACAAACCAAAGAATTAGTGGCCCTTTGGGCTAGAAAAAGAACTAACTATCCCAGAGTTCTCCTTTAACATGACAATAATCAAGTGGCCACACTGACTCCCTCGCTACTCAAATGATCCCATCCTTGCCCACCTTTAAAGCCAGGTGCTCTAGAGGTATTCCCTGTGCAATCCAATTCCTTGTTTATGCCATCCTCTCAGCCACTCTTAATAATAATAATAGTGATATTTGTTAAGCGCTTACTATGTGCAAAGCACTGTTCTAAGCGCTGGGGGGATACAAGGTGATTGGGTTGTCCCACGTGGGGCTCACAGTTTTAATCACCATTTTAGAGATGAGGTAACTGAGGCATGGAGAAGTTAAGTGACTTGTCCAAAGTCACACAGCTGACAAGCGGCAGAGCCGGAATTAGAACCCATGACCTCTGACTCCCAAGGCCGGGCTCTTTCCACTGAGCCACGCTGCTTTTAATCCAATGCAATTATTCACTTGATGATGTTTACTTTTGCTTACTTTTGTTTTTATCAGTTGTTTTAACTCTTTTCCACATTGAATATTTATCTTTGTGTCTACCTTTGCTCATTCTCACCCCCATTAGAATTTAAGATCCTTAAAGACAGGGCCCATGTTTTTTAATGTCTCAATCATATGTATTTAACTTTTACTGTGCGCACAGGACTGTACTGAGTGATTGGGAGAGTTCAGGATAACAGTAAGCAGACACATTCCATGCCCACGACGAGCTTACAGAGGGGGAAAACCCTTATTAGTCCCCATGGCAAACTTCCAGTTATTACCCCATCTCCTTCCTACAATTCTTTTCCAGTGTGAGTTGCCTATACCTGCTGCCTCCACTTTCTCTCCTCCAATTCTCTCCTTTACTAGCAGTAATATGGCTTCTGTCCACTCCACTCCATGTAAATAGCCCTCTTTAAGGTCAGCAATGACCACCTCCTTGCCAAATCCATTCTAATACAATTCTGTTGTATCCTTGTCAAATCTCTTCTATCCTAATTCTCCTTGACCTTGCTGCTGCCTTGATACTGGGCACCGTCCCCTTCTCCTGTAAACATTATCTAACTTTGGCTTCACTGACACTATCTCCTGGTTCTCTTATACCTCTGATCATGCTTTCTCAGTTTCTTTCTCAGGCTCCTCCTTTGCCTCCCAACCTCTATCTGTGATGGTGCCTTAAGTTTCCATTCTGAATGGTTATTATTTTCCATCTACACCCACTCCCTTGGAAAACTCATTTCACTCTCTCAGCTTAAACTACCATGTCTTTGAAGATGATTCCTAAATCTACCTCTCCAGTTCTGACCTCTCCTGTTTTCTACAATCTTGCATTTCCTCAGGCCTTCATGATATCTCTATTTGGATGTCACCAAAACCTCAAACTTAAGATACGCTGAATGAGAACTTCTCATCTTCACTCTGCTCCCCGGATCATTTTTCTACAAAAACATTCAGAACATGTCACCCCACTTCTCAAGAAACTCCAGTGGTTGCCCATTCACCTTTGCATCAAACAAAAGCTCCTTAATATTGGCAATAAAGTTTTCAATAACCTTGCACCCTCCTACCTCACCTCACTATTCTCCTACCACAACCAACCCCATACACTTTGCTCCTCCAATGCTAATCTTTTCATTGTGCCTCGATTTTGTCCATCTCACCACTGACCCCTCACCCACATCCTGCCTCTGGCCTGAAATGTCCTTCCTCCTCAAATCTGACAGATCCTCCCCTTCAAGGCCCTATTGAAGGCACGTCTCCAGAAGGCCTTCCCTGACTGAGCCCCTCCTTTCCTCTTCTCCCACTCTCTTCTGTGTCACCCTGGCTTGCTCCCTTTATTCTTCTCTCCTCTCTGCCTCACAGCACTTATATACATATATGTAATTTATTTATATTAATGCATGCTTCCCCCATCTAGACTTTACAGTGCTCATTGTGGGCAGGGAATGTATCTGCTTATTGTCGCATTGTACTCTCCCAAGCACTTAGTACAGTGCTCTGCACACAGTAAGCATTCAATTAATATGATTGAATCTTTCTATCAAAACCCTATCTTGTCCATGACTTTTCTAACACTCTAGACAGCTCCACTATCTTCCCTGCGTTACAAGTCCATAACCTTGTCATTTCCCTCATTTCATCTTTCACTCAGCCCTCACAATTATCGTCATGAAATTGTCAGTTCTATCTTCACATCTCAAGAATCCACCCTTTCCTTTCCATCCAAACTGCCATCATGCTGATCCAGATACTTATTTTTCTTGATTACTGCATCACCCTCCTCCATGACCTCCCTCCATCTTCTCTTCCCTGTCAAGTTACTCATTCATTCAGTTGTATTTATTGAGTGCTTACTATATACAGAGCACTGTACTAAGTGCTCAGGAGAGTACAATACGACACATTCCCTGCCCACAACCAGTTTACTGTTCCAGAGGTGGGGAGACAAACATCAATACAAATAAATTACAGATATGTGCTTTGGGGTTAGGAATAGGGAAGAACAAAGGGAGCAGGTTAGGGTGATGGAGAAGAGAATGGGAGATGAAGAAAGCTGAAGCTAAAGCTGGGAAGGCCTCCTGAAGGAGGTGTGCCTTCAATCAGGCTTTGAAGGTGGGGAAAATAATTGACTGATTTGAGAAGGGAGGGCAATCCAGGCCAGAGGCAGGTCATGGGCTAGGGCTCAGTGGCAAGATAGGTAGGATTGAGACACAGTGATAAGGTTTGCACTAGAGGAGCCAAGTATGTGGACTGGGTTGTAGATGGAAGGAAGTGAAGTGAGGCAGAAGTGGGCAAGGTGGTGGAGTGTTTCAAAGCCAATGGTGAGGAGTTTTTGTTAGATGCGGAGTGGATGGGCAACCACTGGAGTTTTTTGAGGAGTGGAGTGACATGCCCTTAACACTTTTGTAGAAAAAATATCCTGGCAGTATAATGAAGTATAGACTGGAGAGGGGAGAGACAGGAATCTGGGAAGTCAGCAAGGAGGCTGATGCAGTAATCCAGGTGGGATAGGATGATTGATTGTATTAACATGGTAACAGTTTGGGTGAGGAGGACAGGGCAGATTTTAACTTTGTTGTGAAGGTGGGACCAACAGGATTTAGTGATGGACTGAATATGTGGGTTGAATGACAGAGAGGAGTCATGGATAATGCCAAGGCTACAAGCTTATGAGACAGGAAGGATGGTGATGGGAAGTTATGGGGAGTACAGGGTTTCTGTGGGAAGATAAGGAGCTCTGTTTTGGACATATTAAAATTTGAGGTGACAGGAGGACATCCAGGTAAAGATGTCTTGAAGGCACGAGGAGATGCAAGACTGGAGAGAGAAACTGGAGATGTAGATTGGGGCATCATCCTTACAACAGTGGTAGTTGAAGCCATGGGAGAGAATTAGTTCTCCAAAGGAGTGGGCATAGATGCAGAATAGAAAGAGACTCAGACTTGAACACTGAATGACCCCTCACAGTTGCAATGTGGGAGGCAGCGGAAGAGCTCCTGAAGGAGACTGAAAATGACCAGCTAGTGAGATGAGGAGAACCAGTGAAGGACAGAGTCAGTGAAGCCAAGGTTGGATAATGTTTCCATGGAAGCTGGTGGTCGACAGTATTGAAGGCAGCTGAGAGATCAAGGAGGATTAGGATGGAGTAGAGGTCATTGGATTTGGGAAGAAGGAAATCATTGGTCATCTTTGAGAGAAGGTTTCTGTGGAATGAAGGGGATGGAAGCCAGATTGGAGCGGGTCAAGGAGGGCATTGGAGGAGAGAACTTTGAGACAGTGGTGTAATAATGATATTTGTTGATCACTATGTGACAGGCACTGTACTAAACTCTAGAGTGATTACATGCAAATTGGGTTGGACAGACCCGTCCCACATGGGGCTCACAGTCTTAATCCCCTTTTTACCAATGAGGTAACTGAGGCACAGAGAAGTGAAGTGAGTTGCTCAAGGCCACCCAGAAGACAAGTGACAGAGCTGGGAATGGTAGGAGGGAGATGGGGTGATAACTGGAGGGAGTTGTGGGGTCAAGCATGGGATTTTTTTTTTTTTTAGGAGGGGGAGACATCGGCATGTTTGAAAGCAGTGGAGAAGAAGCCATTGGAAAGCAAACAGTTGAAGATGGCTTTTAAGGAGGGAAGAAGGGAAGGGGTGAGAGTTGTGATACATTGCAAAGAAGGTGGTCAGATGCACAGGTGGAGGAGGTGGCTTTTGAGAGGAGTCAGGAGATCTCCTCTAGAGAGAATTCTGGGAAGGATGGGAGAGTTGAAGAAAAAGTCATAAGGGGGAAGGACTGAGAAGGGGCAAAGGCTATTGTAGGGAGCTCACAGTTGATGGTGTCAATTTTCTTAATAAAGTAGGTGGTTAGGTCACTGGGGGCAAAGGATCAGGCAGGCAGGGGAACAGGGGCCCTGAGGAGGGAGTGAAATGTCTGGAACAATTGGGGAGGGTGATGAGTATGGGTGTCAATGAAGGTAGAGAAATAGCTTTGCTGGGCAGAGGAAAGGGCAGAGTTAAAACAAGCAAGGATAAGCTTGAAGTGAACACAGTCAGCCTGATATTTAGATTTCTTCCAGCAGTGCTCGGTGGCTTGAGCACAAGACTGAAGGAGGCAGACTGTACAGATGATCCAGGTCTATGGGTTAGTAGTACAAACTTCACTCCCCTGCCCAGATCAGTTTTCTGAAAAACCATTCAGCCCATTCCTACCCACTCCTCAATAACCTCTACTAGTTACCTAACTACCTCAAATAGAAATGCCTTGCTATTGCCTTTAAGGCACTCAATCTCCAAGAGTCATTGTAGGCTTACCCTTAATTTCCTCTACACAACCTCCCCACTGCCTCTCTTATGCAGTTAGCTATATATCCTTAAGCATTATGATTCTCATCCCAGACCCGCAATATTTATGTAAATCTTCTTATACTCTATTAATTCCCCTGTCCCTAATCTATTTTAATAGCTGCCTCCCCAACTTACACTGTAAGCTTCTTATGAGCAAGGATCACATCTACCAACTCTGTTGACTATACTTTCCCAAGCACTTAGTTCAGTATTCTGCACACTAAGTGCTCAGTAAGTTCTGAATATTAATTTTATGTTCCTAAGGGCCTAGCTTAGTGTTCTACACACATATGGTTTTCAAGGAAATATTGATGATGGTAATAATTGAAGGCATTATTGACCCAGTACTACTTACTATTTAGTTTCATTGCTTCCCCAATGTCATCTAGCATTTCGCTACTCATTTTCCCTAACTTATGTAGTTTATAGTACAGTTCCGCTGGTAATTTCTACAAAGTAATTCTATAAACTTATTTTAACCTTCAAATGTTATGACCTGTGTTTCTTCACACATCATCTGTTTCTTCTATGAAGTTTCCCACCTAGAAATGTTACATCCCACTGTTTTTTCCTTCTTCCTTTTTAGTTTTCTAAAGATTCTCACCATTTTTATTTAACCATATTATTTTTTAAGTTTCTAAAAATAAAATTGAAGCATTCAGCAATGTTATTTTGATTTGTCATTTTGCTCATTTCCGTGCCTGCCAGCTTCCTCATTTCCTGACCATCTCATTTTCTCTCCCATTCCTAGTCAGGTCACCTTATTAACCATCTTAGCATTAATGTGTATCAGTTCATTTATTATGCATTTACTTATTGAATTGTTTAAACAGATTCATCATCATTTGACTTTAGGCTCTTGCTCTTTTACATATTGTCTGCTGACAATTTTTGCCTACATATCTCCCCACCATATTGAGGCTGTGTCCCCATCTCTTACTTCCATTGAACATTCTCAAAAGTTCACATTCTATTTTTGTAGGTAAATGATTATAATTTCCTGCCATGTTTCCTTATATCTTCTCTGGACCTCTTCCTTTCCCCATATTAGACCCTCAGTAGACAGTCTTGGAGTTTACTTTTTTCTTTTTCCTCAAATTTTCCCACAGTTCATATTTTAAGAAATACACTATGACCTCTTAAGTTTTAGTAGCAGCATTCTAGTTCATGTGAGAGTCCATTGCCCCCATACAATGTCACACTGTTTGCACAACAATTTAGCAAGCCTTGGTAGAATGTTTCACTCTTCTGTGGGGTTTTATCTATTATTCTTCCTATAAGTGGTAGTAGCTCAGGTGTCTACTAGGAAGTACATATGTTCAATTTCAATTTTGTTGAGGACATTGAAAGTAGCACTGAATCATATGTTTTTAGGTAGCTTATGAACACAAGGCAATATGGGATTTGATTTTCATGGAATTTTTTGATTAGATGTTGGAGAGAAGGGATATAAACAAGAATTGAATTATCTAAGTGGAATCTCCTTGTTCTTCACTGGTATGCAGGTCAAAGTCATCCTTGATGAGGTTTAATGTGAACCTGGCAAAGAAATTTGCATTATTCAGACAAGAGCTTTTGCACCATAGGTTGGAAGAGCTTTGGAGTTTGCTTTCCCACACTTCTTCCCCACCAGCATTATCTTTATTCTCCTATTAATGTGGGTTTATTTCTATTGGAAAATCTGTACTATCACTGCACTTCCTTAAAGTCCCACTATTTGCTTTGAGATATTCTGGTCATATTTTATCCTGCCACGACTAACTAGACCCTTCAGAACCCTACCAGTGTTTTCTGTGGGTCATACTTTCTGTGGAAATTAATTTTAAATGATTATCAGCCAATATGAATAGTGTTACCTTTTGTTTTGAATATACCACCTTAAATTATATATACTGTATATATATACACACAGTATATTACAAATATATATACAAATTATATATACTCCATATCATCCAGTTACTCTGGGATTTGTTGAATCACAATTCTGTGTTCAAATTATCCACTTCTTTTAAACAGTCAGAAGACTGTAGTTTCTATCACCAGTTTACCCTCAGTCATAGGTTAAGACTACTTTATTCATTCATTCATTAAATACTATTTATTGAGCACTTACTATGTGTAGAGGACTGTATTAAGTGCTTGGAATGTACAAGTCGGCAACAGATAGAGACAGTCCCTGCCCTTTGACGGGCTTACAGTCTAATCAGGGGAGACAGGCAGACAAGAACAATGGCAATAAATAGAGTCAAGGGGAAGAACATCTCATTAAAACAATGACAAATAGAATCAGGTTGATGTACATCTCATTAAACAAAATAAATATGGTGATGAAGATATATACAGTTGAGCGGACGAATACAGTGCTGAAAGGATGGGACGGGAGAGGGGGAGGAGCAGAGGGAAAGGGGGGCAAAGAGGGCTTAGCTGCGGAGAGGTGAAGGGGGGGTAGAGGGAGCAGAGGGAAAAGGGAGGAGCTCAGTCTGGGAAGGCCTCTTGGAGGAGGTGAGCTTTAAGTAGGGATTTGAAGAGGGGAAGAGAATTAGATTGTCGGAGGGGAGAAGGGAGGGCATTCCAGGACAGCGGGAGGACGTGGCCCAGGGGTCGACGGTGGGATAGGTGAGACCGAGGGACGGTGAGGAGGTGGGTGGCAGAGGAGCGGAGCATGCGGGGTGGTCAGTAGAAAGAGAGAAGGGAGGAAAGGTAGGAAGGGGCAAGGTGATGGAGAGCCTTGAAGCCTAGAGTGAGAAGTTTTTGATTCATGAGGAGGTTGATAGGCAACCACTGGAGGTTTTTAAGAAGGGGAGTGACATGCCCAGAGCGTTTCTGCAGGAAGATGAGCCGGGCAGCGGAGTGAAGAATAGACTGGAGCAGGGCGAGAGAGGAGGAAGGGAGATCAGAGAGAAGGCTGACACAGTAGTCTAGCCGGGATATTACGAGAGCCCGTAGCAGTAAGGTAGCCGTTTGGGTGGAGAGGAAAGGGCGGATCTTGGCGATATTATAAAAGGTGAGACCGGCAGGTTTTGGTAACGGATTGGATGTATGGGGTGAACGAGAGAGACAAGTCAAAGATGACACCGAGGTTGCGGGCCTGAGAGACGGAAAGGATGGTTGTACCATCCACGGTGATAGGGAAGTCTGGGAGAGGACAGGGCTTGGGAGGGAAGATGAGCTCAGTTTTGGTCATGTTGAGTTTTAGGTGGCGGGCAGACATCCAGGTGGAGACGACCTGGAGGCAAAGAGGAGAAGCGAGCCTGAAGGGAGGGGGAAAGGACAGGGGCAGAGATGTAGATCTGTATGTCATCTGCATAGAGATGATAGTTGAAGCCGTGAGAGTGAATGAGTTCACCGAGGGAGTGAGTGTAAATGGAGAACAGAAGAGGGCCAAGAACTGACCCTTGAGGAACTCCAACAGTTAGAGGATGGGAGGGGGAGGAGGACCCTGCAAAGGAGACCGAGAATGCCCGGCCAGAGAGATAGGAGGAGAACCAGGAGATGACGGAGTCCGTAAAGCCAAGGTGAGATAAGGGGTGGAGGAAACGGGGATGGTCGACAGTGTCAAAGGCAGCTGAGAGGTCAAGGAGGATTAGAATGGAGTAGGAGCCATTGGATTTGGCAAGAAGGAGGTCACGGGTGACCTTAGAGAGAGCAGTCTCGGTAGAGTGGAGGGGACGGAAGCCAGATTGGAGGGGAGCCAGGAGAGAATGGGAGTTAAGGAATTCTAAGCAGCTAATTCTAAACTTTATTAACATCCACATGGCTCTCCAGTCCTTTTCCTGTTTAGAATCTGTCTCTTCACTCCTCTAAAAATTACAATGGCTGCTCACATTTCTCCTTGTCTAGTACAAATTCCTCATTTAATTACAAGACTCTATAGCAGCTCTCTTCATTTTGCCTGTTGGCTGCAACTCTTCACCTGCCACTCTCTAGATCTCACTCTTCCCTCCTCCCAAGCTCACCTCCTAACTGTACCACATTCTCTCCTCATTCATCTCCAACCTCTTGCTCACAATCTTCCCCTATCCCAAACTAATCCATCAGACCTCTCCACCTGAAAATTCTCCTTATACCTAACTCCTCCAGCAAATTTTCCCCAATTCAGCACCCCTAGTTGTAGCAATCTGAAAGCTACTTCTATCATTTGTATATTTACTAATATCAATCCTCATCAATTGTTTACTTAGGGAATCTGTCTCACATGAGAAACTGTTGTACTTTTCCAAAGCACTCAATTCAGTAAGTGTATTTCACCAAGGTACTCAAAATATACCATTATGAATTCTGAGTCTCATTGACTTATCCTTCTGAAGTTCAAATTACCAATTCTTACATAATAGTTGGTCATTTTAGGAGGATTATGAATCTTCTCTAGAAGCTGTATGGTCTAGTGTAAAACCATACAGACCTGGAAATCAGGGAAAGTAAATTTTAATCACAGGGGGAGACATGTCTATTGTGACATTGGGCAAGTCACAACTTTTCTGTGCCTCAGTTTCCTCATAAGAAAAATGAGGAATAACTACTTCCCCTTCCCCCAGACTGTGAGCACAAGGAGGGACATGGACTGTGAACTATAGATTATCTTCAATCTACTTCTCATTTCACAATGCTTGGCATAAAGTAAGCACTTAGTAAATACCAGATATGATTTCTAGAAGTTGATAGCTGTTCTAGTCTGATATGAGTGATGAGATTTTTAATCAAAACCTTTGCATTTCAATGTATGATCTCTTCTGGAGGTTGAAAAGTTGCTTGGTGGCTTTCATTTCTTCAGGTTAAGCCAACTTTGCTGTTACATACCTTTGATAAAAAGTGATTTCCTACTTCCAAATCTCTCCATTGACCCCTCTTCGAGATTAAAATTAAATTGCTTTACCTAGGGCATGGAGAAACTAAACCAAAATTTAACAATAAATTGTAATTATTGAATTAAATTCAGTGTTTATAAGCCTTTCAATTACGCTTCCTTCCAATATAAATTTAATAGGTATGAAACTATCTCCCTGCAGGGAAATATTAATGACAACCAAATCAGGGTCTGGTCCTTTCTGGTTTCAAGAACAGTGGGTTTTCTGCTTTTCTACCACCTAATTTCTTTGCTTCCAGTCAAAAATGCTTGAGATGTCACTTTGGCCTAATTCCTCTGGGAAAACATCTTTAACAATATAATTTATATTCATGGAGATAGGTCATTCATGTATGAACAATAGTATAATTATTGGTATTTATTGAGTACTGTGTGCAGAGCACTGTACTAAGCACTTGTGAGTATAATACTAGCGAGTTGGTAAGATATGTCTCCTACCATTAAGGAGCTTGCAGTCTAGAAGCAGCATGTCTAGTGATAAGAGCATGAGGCTGGGAGTCAGAGGACCTGGGTCTAACCAACACTCTGCCAACTGCTTGCTGAATGGCCTTGAGCAAGTCAGTCACAACGTCTCATCTGAAAAATGGGGATTCAGTAACTGTTCTCCCTCCTACTTAGATTGTGAGCCCCATTAGGAATGGGGACTTATCTAGTCTGAGTAACATAACAATGTTGGTATTCGTTGGTATTTGTTAAGCACTTACTATTTGCAGAGCACTGTTCTAAGAGCTGGGGTAGACACAGGGGAATCAGGTTGTCCCACGCGGGGCTCACAGTCTTAATCCCCATTTTACAGATGAGGTAACTGAGGCACAGAGAAGTTAAGTGACTCGCCCACAGTCACACAGCTGACAAGTGGCAGAGATGGGATTCGAACTCATGACCCCTGACTCCAAAGCCCGTGCTCTTTCCACTGAGCCACACTGCTTCTCATAATTATTCAGTGTTTAGAACAATGCTTGAGACAAAGTGTTTATTGAATACAACACTAATAATTCATAATGGTAGAATTCCAACATTATAGTCATGTTCACATGATTAATAATATGATCCCAGTTGTGTTCATATTAAATGAAAGTGTAGAGATACCCTTGACTAGAGTTAGTGTTTAATATCTTAAAATAAAAACATTTTTTCCTTTGTTTTGTGAGGAAGCATAATTTTCGCTGGGTAAGAGACAACAGCCATTACAAGTATATTTATGAAGAGGGTACTTTTCAGTTATGGTTACGAAAGTCATTATTTAACTTCATGGCGTTTATCATTCCACATTTTAAATGATGAACAATGGAGAAGCAGCATTGCTCAGTGGAAAGAGCCCAGGTTTGGGAGTCAGAAGTCATGGGTTTGAATCCCTGATCTGCCGCTTGCCAGCTGTGTGACTGTGGGCAAGTCACTTCACTTCTCTGGGCCTCAGTTCTCTCATCTGTAAAATGGGGATTAAGACTGTGAGCCCCATGTGTCTCCCCCCAGCATTTAGAACAGTGCTTTGCACATAGTAAGCGCTTAACAAATACCACCATTATTTGAGAAGCAGCGTGGCTCAGTGGAAAGAGCCTGGGCTTGGGAGTCAGAGGTCATGGCTTCTAATCACGGCTCTGCCGCTTGTCAGCTGTGTGACTTTGGGCGTCACTTCACTGGACCTTAGTTACCTCATCTGTAAAATGGGGATTAAAACTGTGAGCCCCATGTGGGACAACTTGATCACCTATCCCCCCAGCACTTAGAACAGTGCCTTGCACATAGTAAGTGCTTAACAAATGCACTCATTATTATTATTAATAAAGGAATTTGGAGGCTAAGTGATATTTCCAAGGAAAATCATAATTTCAATAATGTCATTGGATTATAAGATCCTTAGGCCAATGACTGGATATTACTTCTATTATACTTTCCCAAACAGCTCAATGCTTCATATGCAGTAGATTCTCAGTAAATATTAATGATTATATTTATTGCCAAGTAAAAAAGTTGAAGACTAAAATAACCAAAAAAATGAAGAATGTGTTAGAACATAAGCAAAGCCAGGTTTAGAATAATGGTCCACTTGGCCCAAAATTTGGCTTCCAGTAGTGGCAGAAAAGGGTTAAAGGACGAAAACCATTTGATGTTTGCCCTCTGATACATTGCACTGTTTTAACATCCCTACATTTCCAGCTAAGAACTTATCATGCACCTCTGACCAATAGGGGCATTGTTCATGTTTTATCTTACTCTTTCCAGGCTGGCTTAATTAAATGGCAATGTCAATCAAATATCTCATACTCTATAGCAAAAATACTAAATCATTTTTTAGTCAATGAACCATCTACCCAGAGCACAGCACAGTGCTTTTGCACAGAGCCAAGTCTTTAATGCTATTATTATTAGTTAGGGCAAATTATCATGGATGAAGCAGAACACCCATCAGATTGTGTGACATTACCTGAAGTAGATAGGTTGAAAAGAAACCAATACAAAAGATACATATACCTAGAGTTTTACAGCAAGCAGGACATTCTATTCTCAACATCTTACTTCTAGTTCCCAAAGCAACAATCTCAAATTAGAAATAAACAAAGCCCAAGATTTGTACAGTTAAAATAATTCATAGCAGTATATATCTCAGAATTACATTATAATAATGTTGGTATTTGTTAAGCGCTTACTATGTGCCAAGCACTGTTCTAAGCGCTGGGGTAGACACAGGGGAATCAGGTTGTCCCACGTGGGGCTCACAGGCTTCATCCTCATTTTACAGATGAGGGAACTGAGGCACAGAGAAGTGAAGTGACTTGCCCACAGTCACACAGCTGACAAGTGGCAGAGCTGGGATTCGAACTCATGAGCCCTGACTCCAAAGCCCATGCTCTTTCCACTGCGCCACGCTGCTTCTCTGGTAGCTATTATGGTAGCTTTACACTGTCAGCCCCATCTTACTCCCATATTTTTAAAAATTCCAAAGTTTAATGAATGAATTATTAGCCTAGTAAATTGTGAATGAGGCATTCATTGTCAGCCCTGTTTTCAGTTAATATACCTTGCACCTTTTGTTTGTTGACAGTGTATTCTATTTTAGCAGATGGTTATAAATTACATCAATCCAGTTGAACTGCATGATTGAAAAATGTTCATATTTCTTCTCTTCTTCAATGATTAAGTACCTATTTCCCTCCTCAACCTCTTTTAAAAATAATTCAATTTTTACTCTTTTTCCAACTTTGTCATTATTTCAAAGAGTTCTATCACTTGTTCCATCATGGTGGAAAATATGGGGAAAGGGTCCAGCACTGCCCAAGTGCTAGAAGCAAGGAATTCAATTGACTAGGTGCTTGGGGTATTGCTGGAGAAAAAATGTATATAAAGTTGTAGAATTTTAGCTAGTCAGTTACTATAATTGTTTGTTTTGGTTGGCACACTCCTTTGAATTAGGGAAACACAAAACTCTAAACATGAGTCTGGGTAAAGCAAGATAGGAGAATGGTTTTTTGCACATCAGATGGACAAGGATGGAGTCCTATAATGTGAGTTTTAGTGAACGTGAAACGCTTCAGGAAAACAACCCTCATACTTTTCAAAGACCACAGAAACCACAGCTCTAAATGGACATTCACAAAACCTCAAAAATTAATGTCTCTGGCCATCCACAAGCTGTTCCAAACTGATCAAGAGACTCTGTTGGCTAAATTGGAGAAGCTATCTTTTTCCATCTCCTCCTTTCCCTTATCATTGTCATTATCAACAGAAGTACTTGAGAGTTTACTGTGTGCAATGTGTTGTACTGGGCACTTAAACAGCAGAAGAGAACATAAATCAAATAAGAAAAATATACAAATTATGAAATTCATAAAAAAATGTAGAAGACTATCCACTCCTAATGAAAATATCAGAAAAGAAATAATCAGCTATTCAGTTAATAATGGCAGTAGGAAAAATGATCCATTTGTAATGGAAAAGGCCAGCATCATTTTGGGAAGCAGAGGAAGTGAGTGATGGTGTTCTTTGGCAAGCTGAGAGAGAAACAGAAGAGAGAAATACAAGTTGGCTAGAGTGAATGATGTTTTTATCTAGGGAGAGAAGAGATATTAAGGAGGCAAAATGAGCAACTTGGCCTAGTCAAAAGAACCAGAATACCTCAACCCTAATCTTTGCTTCTTCACTTGCCTGATGAGTGACCTTAAGTTAAAGTCACTTAACTTTTCTTTGCCTCAGTTTTCTCTTCTGTAGAATGGCTATTCAATACCTCCTCTTTTTCTGTGAGCCCCATTTCTGACCTGATTAACTTGTATCTGTCCCTATGCTTAGTACAGTGTTTGGCACATAGTTACTGCTAAACAAATACCACAATTATTATAATTGTAATTATACTATAATAGACCTGTTTGAGACAGGTTTAGAGGTTTCTATGGAAATGGAGGACAATTTAAAAGAGATAGAATATGGATAACAATTAGGATACTTTTAAGTGCTTACTATGTGCCAAGAACTATTCTAAATGCTGGAATAGATACAAGGTAATCAGTTTGGATGCAGTCTTTGCCCTCTTTGGGGTTCAAAATTTAGGTACCTAATAAGGTACCTAGATGTAAAGTGCTTCAAAGGACACAGGCACCCCAGCTCTATGTGGACAGCCACAAGACATTCATTAATGTCTCTGGCCACCTACAAGTCTAGGTAGGTACTGTGATAAGGTGATAAGTTAGGAGGCTTTTGTCAGAAATCAATAATTCAGACTTGGAGGTATAGTGGTTGGAAGTTTTGACAGAGGTAATACAAGGTCTGATATCATTAATTCCAGATTGGATCCAGGTTGGCATATGACCAATACACAGTGGAGCCAGAAAGAAACAGAATAGAAAAAGGCATAGAAGACAGAGGTGGTAGAAGGGTGTTTGGGCAAGTGCATTTGGGGAGGGGTAGAAGGGTAGAAGGGGTTGGTAGGCTTTTCAGTGTAGATGGGAAGCAGTGTGGCTTAGTTGTAAGAGCACAGGCTTGGGAATCAGAGGACATGGGTTCTAATTCCAGCTCTGCCACTTGTCTGCTGTGTGACCTTGGGCAAGCCGCTTAACTTCTCTGTGCCTCAGTTACCTCATCTGTAAAATGGGGATGAAAACTACTTTGTTTCTACCCCAGAGCTTAGAACAGTGCTTGGCACATAATACCATAATAATAATAATAATAATATTAAGTCTCCAGGGATAGGGGCAGATGATGGGGTTAAAGAAGGTTAGTAAGCTATTGAAATAAAATTGAAATAGAGAATGAAAGATCATAGCAATCATCAACTGTCGTGAATAGCAAAAGCAGGTATTTCAGATCTCAAACAAGGATAATGATGAAGACAGGGGGTAGAATTGGCACTGGAAAAGCGAAGGGTTGACTGACTACTCTGCCATTCTCCTCATGGTCAAGAGGGTTTCATTTTCCCAGATTCCCTCCTTCCTCTCCACCCTAATTGCTAACATACTGAATACTCTCCAAACTTCAATAAGAACCATGTTAGTGAGAAATATTCACAAGAAAACCTCGTCTAAGTGTTGATTGAAGTTAATTGAGATGTGAGATTTTCCCCATTTAGGTTAGGTTATCAAAGAGAGTTACACTGGATTAACTCAATCCAGAAATAGACATGGCTAGAGTGATTTGCTATTAAACATCAGTCAGTTCTCCTATAACTCCTTAACTCAGGAGTTTAGTTGCTGAAAAACTCAAATTAAAGGAAAATATCTGTTGTAGTATATGTGCAGAGACCAACATCGCACATATGCACACAACAGTTTCTTTCAACACTGCATGGTTTTTGACCCACATAGATTCAAATTCCCCAAAATCATGCTCTCCAAAACACTTAGGGAAAAAAAAACAAAAACAAAAAACTCTCGATAGGTGAACGGATTAAATTCAATCTCATCTATCTTGCCAGTGACCTTTTGCCTATATCCTGCCTCTGACCCGGAATGGCCTTCCTCTTCACATCCGACAATTACTCTCTCCACTTTCAAAGCCTTATTGAAGGCATATCCTTTGCAGGAGGCCTTCCATGACTAAGTCCTCATTTCCTTTTTTCCCCCCTACACCCTTCTGCATCACCCTTAGTTGCTCCCATTATTCACCCCCCTTCAGTTCCACAGCACTTTTGTACAAATTTGTAATTTTTTAAATGTCTATCTTTCTCCAGACTATGAGTTTGTTATAGGTAGGAAATCTGTTTATGAACTCTGTTACACTCTACTCTCCCAAATGCTTAGTACAGTGTTTTGCCCATAGTAAGTGCTTAATACTATAAAAAATGTGCAATAAATATGAGTGTGCTGCACATCATTTTGATATTTGCTTTGAAAACCTAAAGGAGTCTAAATGTGAAATGCAAAATGCTATTCTCAGAAATGAACCTCATCAGTTTTGCCAGGCAGAGAAAGTTATGACCACTGGATCCATTTCAAGGCATTAAATGCTTCTTTCTTTTTTTCTTCCTTAACTTTAAAACTGCAGTTTGGAACGGATGTGCCAATATGCAAAAGTGGGCTCATCTGTTCTCCTTCCAGTAAACTTTTAGGAGAGCTTTTAATGACCTCCACTCATAAACACCGGTTCCTTAATGCCTAGTGGATTGTTATTTCCATGAACAGAGAAGAACCTTTAGCAGCCAAAGCCATTCATGGATTTGCAAAGTGCCTATTAAAAACCACTCTGATACCAGCCATTCTTTTTGAACTGGATTTTTTTTTTTCTAATTCAGAAAAAAAAGGTTAAAAAAAGTCCTTGTGATTCACTTCCACCTCACTCACCATAGTCTGTTCATTTGTGAAAATCATTCTCTGGCACAGGAGGGGAAAATCAAAGGTATAAAAATCTTCATTGAGGTACTGCCTTTCATTCATTATTTATCCCCTTCCCCAACCCTACAGCACTTGTGTACATATTACTTATTTGTATTGATGTCTGTCTCCCATTCTAGAGTCTAAACTTATGAGCAGGGAATGAATCTGCTAATTGTTGTACTGTACTCTCCCAAAAGCTTAGTGGAGTGCTCTGTACTTAGTAAGCACTCAACTAATACCATTGATGGATTTATGTTAACATTTTATCATATGCTATATAGCAATTTACCACCAAAAATGTTCATCAGCATTTCATTCCTACCTTATTTTTTCCTGTACGGCTATGCTCACTCTGACACTACACTGGATGGGGCAGGTGAAGGTAAGTAACAACAAACACCCAAACAGCTATTGCATGGAGAACTGAAATTGAGAAAGTGAAAGCAAGGAGAGCAGAGGAAATCAAGTGATGTCTTTTTCATATTCCTTATCCATATATTATGAAGCATTTTTATTGCATAAAATGAGAATTAGGAATAATAGGAACATAACTAATACTGGGTCACATGAATGGTCAGTACTATATCTCCAAAAGAGATAAGAGGATGCTTAGAGCAAAACAATTAAGATTGCCATCCTTGACATCTAAAGGTATTATCTAGCATTTCTTAGTTTACCTCCTAGTACTAATAATAGTCTGAATTGGTCATATTCAGTAGCATATGAATCCCAGAAGTGATATCACAAAAGGAATAGTAATAATAATAACAAAAAACAACTGTCATTTGACAAGCACTGGAATAATAATGTTGGTATTTGTTAAGCGCTTACTATGTGCAGAGCACTGTCCTAAGCGCTGGGGTAGGTACAGGGTAATCAGGTTGTCCCATGTGAGGCTCACAGTTAATCCCCATTTTACAGATGAGGTAACTGAGGCACAGAGAAGTTAAATGACTTGCCCACAGTCACACAGCTGAGAAGTGGCAGAGCTGGCATTCGAACTCATGGCCTCTGACCCCCAAGCCCAGGCTCTTTCCACTAAGCCATGCTGCTTCTCTAGTTAAACGATAATAATAACTAGAGTAAATAAACGAGTAGATAAACTATAATCAAACTGGATACAGTTCCTGTCCCACACAGGGCTCACAGGCTAAATGGAAGGGAGAACAGGTATTGAATACCCAATCTACAGATGAGAAAACTTGGGTATAGAGAATTTAAGTGACTTGCCAAGGTCATTCTGCAGGCAAGTGGCATATTAGAACCCATATTCTCTAACTCCCAGATCCAAGCTCTTTTTACTGATGATAAAACAGGATACAGGTAAGTCCTGGTTACCATTTGCCCAAGAAAAAAGTGAAAAGATATTTCCTCAAAAAAAAGAAAAAGAAGACCATTGACTGGATACAATCAGTACTAACTACTATAAATACCTTAAACACTCTGGAACTCCCTAAGAGTGAATTCCCTAAGTATGCATGGTACATACCTCAGTGTGGGTACTTGTTTGTTAAATCTTGACTATTGAGCTGGAGGTATGACAAACTGAACTGGAGCTAAAACAGAGAAGTTACATAACCTAATGGATAGGGCACGGATCTGGGGGTCAGAAGGATCTGGGTCCTAAGCTCAGGTGCTCCACTTGTCTGCTGTGTGGCCTTGCGCAAGCCACTTAACTTCTCTTTGCTTCATTTATCTCATCTGTAAAATGGGAATTAAGACTGGGAGCCCCATGTTGAAGATGGACTATGTCCAACCTGATTAACGTGCTTGCCCTAGCACTTGGTGCAGTGCCAGGTGTTTAGTAAGTGCTTAACAAATACCATTTTAAAAAAACCCCTAAATTTTAGGGAGCACATTTTTGTTTAGCCTGGACATTAGGATTTAGACCATCTGTTTAGGGCAAAACTGCAATTTAACAAGGGCTATTGAAAATTTGTTACAAAACCAGGATATTGTGCGTATCCTGGGACATTCTCAGCTGAAACACTAGATAAAAGTACTCAGAGTTGTTTCAATGAAATCAGAGTATCTCGATATTCTACCCAATAGTCCAGTCATTTTTCTCTCCCAAGCACTTAGCTCAGTGCTTTGTGCTCAGTAAGTGCTCCATTAATTTTCCTCATCAAGAATGGGAAGAGTGGAATGGAATCATAATGAAGTGATTTTTGAAATATCTTTCCCTACAATTGTACACACTCAAATGCCCAATACTCTAGGTGTCAACATTTCATTTTGAGAAAGGGATTAGGGATTTTAGGAGAGGTGGGGCCTCAGAGATAAGGCTTCAAAGAGATAACAGGTCTCAAAGGTACCATTTTGGGTCTTCATTTCTGATTAGGGTTAGGGTCTTTTCAGAGACTTGCGATGAGTGAAGCTAGCTAGAGGTATTCATTCATTCACTTGTATTTACTGAGCCCTTACTGTGTACAATGAAGAGAGAAAATTCCTGCCTACAACTCAGAGAGCTGTAGGGCCAATCCCTTGTTCACCTGTTCCATTGATCTGGCACGTATGCTCAGGGACAAGCAAGGTAACTGTCAGTGAAAGAAACAAGTTATTCAAATGCTCAATAGTTCAGTGCTCCATATCTGGCCCCCTAAACCCTTGTTTCCTCTTTTCCCACTCTCTTCCGCATAGCCCTGACTAGTTCCCTTTATTTGTCAACTCCTCCCCCAATCCCACAGCACTTTTGTACATATTCTTACCACATTTATACTAATGTCTGTCTCCCTCTTTAGACTGCAAGCTCATTCTGGGCAGAGAATGGGTCTGTTATATTGTTGTACTCTCCCAAGCATTTAGTACAGTGCCCTGCACACAGTAAGTACTAAATAAATGATTTGATTGATAGTATGTGAAAAATTCCTATTATTGATTCAGAAGGATTAAAAATCTAAGGGTCTATGATAACTGTTACTAATGGAAAACCTGTATTTGTAAGGTGGTACATCTAGAAATTGAAGAACTACAAAGGGTGAATTTTCACTGAACCCGTAACATTAACTTGCCTCAGGATAGTCTTAAACCAAGTGATAAAGGAAGCAGGTGTCTATGCTAGTTGAGATGATAAATAATAGGCCTCCACTTTTTTCCTTCAGTAACCCCTAGAGAGTTATGTAACTAATCTCCAACAAGTTACTTGATCCCCTTCCCAAGATAGCAAGCTGTGTTAAGGGAGTTCAAGGAAACAGCCATATGTCTGGGAACAAGGTAGATGCTCAAGGGAGAGAGGCAATACATGGAAATAATCTTGTGACATTCTTGTAGAACTGTGCTCTATTTCCCTTGTCCTAGTTCTCTGCCAGGAGTGGTGTAAAGTTGGCATAGAAATGCATCATCCTAATACTGCTTCTCTGCTTGCAAGATCTCTCTGGTGCCTTCATTTCACCACTGTTGCTACTTGCATGGGTTCAAGTTGAATATCTTCAAATAAGAGAACTACCAGGAATGTTTTCCTTCACAGACACTAATGGTACATTGATTCTAATTAAGAACCAGCCCTATCATCACTACTGTCCTGAGTCTACTGCTCAAATCCCTCCTCTCATCCCACTGGTGGTGTCTTTTGGCTTATTAATTGGCACCATGTAGGACAGTGTGGTCTGATAGATGGAGCATGGGACTTGGAGTCAGTAGATCCAGATTCTAGGTCCAGCAATGCCACTGGCCTTCAGTGTGACCTTGGGAAAGTCATTTTCTCTGTGCTTCAATTTCTTCCCTTGTAAAAATCAGGATAAAATACCTGTTCCCCCTCATCCTTAGAATGTGAACTTCAGAATAGACAAGGAAAGTTTTTCTTGCCTGACAATTCAAACACATAGTAAGCAATTAATGAATATCATCATTAGCTAATAACAACAATTGCCTAAACACATAGTTAGCACTTATTTACCCTTCTGATTATACTGTATTCATCTTAAAGCTGAGAACAGTGCTTGGCACATAGTAAGCGCTTAAATACCACTTTTATCATTAATAATAGTATTATAATCCGGGTTAATCTACATGCACAATAAATGCCACATTGCACATTCAGTGTTCAGAACAGAGATATCTCCTTTTCATTTGCTTGCTTTCAATTACATCCTGGTTCCATCCTACCAAGATCTTGTCCAGCATCATATTAATTTCTGCCCTTCCTTTCATCATGCTGTGTAAAGCAGTCAACTTCAAGGTAGGAATGTAGAGATCTCCACAGGAGTGCCAATAAGCAGGCCACCAATTATCAAAGAGAATAAAATGAGCATTCCAAAATAATGTGAAACTTCCTTTAAAATTAAACTTTAGGATTGTTTCAAGGTCAGAAAAGGAGCAAAAAGAAGACTATATTCTCTATCTCCAATTAATGCAGCAATAGTTGAATAAACCCTAACATTTTATAAATAAAAAAATTACACATACAAATACACACACACACACTAGGTTTAGCATCAGTGAGCACAGGGCTCTAAGAGGCCCATGCCCAGCAAGATGCTCTATTAATTTAAGAGGAAAAACAAGGCAAGAAAATTCATCCAAAAAATTCAAGAAATGAATGCCCAAGCTTTGAGTAAAATCAACAAATATTTATTTCTAAGATAAAGCTGCCGATGCCTGTTCACGATGGGGTACTACCTATATAGTATCCTGTTGCTTTTAGGTTTTGCAGATTTGATCTTTAAACTACAAATTTCCATCCATTGGTTTAACCTAAGTCAGAATCTTAATGTCCTTTTTGATCTCCTTTTTAAGAAAACATTTTTAAAGCCATGTTAAATATATTTTTTTTTAGAATTTAGAAGTCACATAATTTTTTCCAGTAGTACTAATATCAATGGAAAGTAGCTAACCTGATTATCCAGATGTAACTGCTAAAGCTGTTGGAGTAGATTAGATGAATTAGAGCATGTAATCTAGAGTGGAAAAATCAACAACCCATCCACAGAGTTGAAAAATATAAATAAAAAATAAATAAAAACTATTTATTTGGATTCAAGTACACTCGGGACATTTTTAGTTAGATTCTGAGAACAAGTATCATGCCTACCAACTCTACTGCATTGTACTCTATCAAGTGCTTAGTACAGTGCTCTGATACACTAAATGCTCAGTAAATACCATTGATGAAATGATTGTTTAGGGGAACAAAATATTTTTCAATGCTTGGATGCAAAGAAAGTTCAAGAAGCATCATGGATCTTCATATTATTTGGTTTCTTCAATCTGATTCTCATTTTGTTACCTAAATAAATATGCAACATATAATTGTGATTTTAGATGTTATAGATAATATAGTAGTGTCAGAGACCTTCCCTCAAACTGTAGCAGAAATCAGAAGCCTGTTAGGATCAAACTTAAAAGCCCAAAGGCATTCACTTAACACTGTCCATTGTGTCTTAAAAAAAAATTGTATTTATGGAACTTCCTTTCAGGAAGCAAGCACTTGGGATAGTACAACAGAAGCAAGAGATCTTCCCTGCCCTCAGTAGAAAGACAAATATATTCATAGGTAGAGCAAAAACAACAAGATTGATGTGGGACAGGGACTTTGTTCAACCTGATTATCTTGTTTCTATCCCAGCTCTTGGTACATAGTGAGCACCTCACAAATGCCACATTTATTACTATTATTACCAAAGTGAATGCAAAAAGAGTGACTGCCTGGGAGGGAGATAAGAAAGCTTGGGACTATGAAAGAAAGGAAGAAGCTTGTATGAGAGGAAATCAAGTGTGCCACTTGTGGAAGATTATAAGTCCAAGTAAATTTCTTATTAAAATGAAGTCTAACAGATGAAGAAATTCAAACAAAAAAAAACCTTAAATCAAAATGTTTTAGATTGGGAGAGGAGATGCTTCTGAATGAGGATAGAAAGAAAGCTTCAGCTAGAAAACACATATATATATATATATATATATATAATGTGTCAAGATACAGAACAGTGCTTGATTTGGTGAGGACACAAGTACCATAAGAAACACCATAACAACTGAAAAAAAAAAAAAACCACCACCCAGACGCATGTGAAACAAACCCAGGATGAGAAGGCACCCATTAATAAGTTCAAAACAAGTGGAAACATTTTAGCAAATCTTGAATTTGTAACTGATGAAATTGATTGTAATTTGTAACTGATTGAATTGATGAAAACCAATATATTCAAGACAGGTTTCTGTAACTTCATATAAGGAGTCCAGGATGAATTACTCAAGGAAAGGTAAATGACAGTAGAGATAATTTTATGGATTGAAAGCTAAAGGGTAGGAATGAATGACAATTTTCAGCATGCAAAGTGTACAATCCAGGGATTGTATCTCTTTTGCTTACTGTTAAATGATTTGGAACAGGGAGTGTGCTCTGAATCCCCATGATTGCAAAAGAAACTTGAGTAATGAATACCATGCAAATGGGAATAAACTATAACAAAAACTCAGTAAGTTAGTGAATGGGCAGAAAATTAGCAGACAAGTTATAATGTGAACAAATGAAAGATAACTAGGAAAAATAATCTGTATTACAAACTTTACAATATTTCCACTCATGTATTCAGTATGCAGGGGTAGATTATCTGTCTCCCTCTGTAGACAGTAAGCAAACAGGCAACATGTCTACCAACTCTGTTATAGTGTACTCTCCCAAGTACTTAGTACAGTGCTTTGCATAAAGTACTCAAATACCATTTATTGTTTGATGGCCTCATGAATAGAGCCCAGATCTGGAAGCCAGAGGCCCTTAATTCTAATCTGCTTGTGATCTTGGGCAGTCACCTATCTTTGTACTTCAGTTTCCTCAACTGCAAAATAATAATAATTTGTTAAGCACTTACTATATGCAGAACACTGTTCTAAGTGCTGGGGTAGATTCAGGGTAATCAGGTGGTCCCACGTGAGGCTCACAGTTAATCCCCATTTTATAGATGAGGTAACTGAGGCACAGAGAAGTTAAGTGACTTGCCCACAGTCACAGAGCTGACAAGTGGCAGAGCCGGGATTCAAACCCATGACCACTGACTCCCACGCCCGGGCTCTTTCCACTGAGCCATGCTGCTTCTCGATGGGGATTCAATACCTGTTCTCCCAGCAACAAGGACTATCAGCCCCACTTGGGATAGCACTGTATCTAGGCCTGATCAACTTTTATGTACCCCAGTGCTTAGAACAGTGCTTGACACATAGTAAGCAACTAAAAAATGCCATAAAGAAAAAAATCAATGGTATGTATTGAGCACCTAATGTATGCAAAGCACTTCATTTGGTGTTTGGAGAAGTTCAAGGGGACCAGTTGATTCCCTTACCTCTAGGAGCTTACAAGATGAGAGACTATAATGGGAATGAAGAAACTGAACCCATCAGTTAAAAATGACTGGGTTACAGTCAGTCATGTAATTTCAAAAGCTAACATGAAAATCCCCCAAAAGAAAAGGCAAGCCAAAATTATTTTGCCCCTGAGACAAAGATGCATGTTACCTAGGTTTCCCAGAGGCCATAGGGTCTTTCTGTGACATTAGACTTTACTGCTTGTTGTAAGAAACTAGGCTCACCCTTTTGGCCATGTCTTTGGACCCTGACAAGAGAGAAACTGTCTCTGCTTTGATCTCATTCTTATAAAAGGGTGAATACATTGAATTTTTACTCTTTTCTTAACATTGTGGTAAAATAAGCCAGGATCATGAGGACTTATTAAAGTTGAATCCCTTTTTTCCAAAAACCTTAGATAACTGTACATGGTTCTTTGGAGGGCTGGCCTGAGCAGAGTGAGTATCTTTGTGATCAGACAGTTTTTGGGCGAGAGCTTAAATTTTCATTGGTGAATATTTTACATTTACGTAAATCTTTGATTATAATAATAGGGGTTAACAAATCTGCTAAATCAGTCTCATGATCAAAATGTCAGTACATAACTTTCCTTTTGGCCTTGGAATGATTCCATATCTTCCTTATTCTTTTGAATGCCTTAGGTGCAAGTAGAATTAATAATGCTACTCCTTAATGTAGACAAAGAGGCCCCAGTCTTACAAATCATGTGAATAACACATCTAAACCTAATATTCTAATTTTATATTTATTTTGATCAAAAAAAGAAATATGGCTGTATAATGGCACCTATTACAATACTATTAAGAAAAGTGAATAGTTTAGTTAGGGCTGTCACTGAATCCCTCAAGTATTATTTTAATAAGAAGCCCAGAGTCAAGAGTCATGCTTCAGACCTATGTCCAGCTACTCACCACAATGTTCTAGGGATATGAAAAAGGTCATTTTTGAAAATGATGAATTTAGAGATTCCAATCAATGAATTAGGCCATAAAGTAAAATTCATAGTCATCCATTTCTAGCAAAAGATATTCAGGAACCAAGGAGAATGTTAGCATTTCCTTCATTATATGATAAGTTTTTTGTACTGAATATTATTTTCCCCTCCTGCCATGACCTACCATCTAAAACTTTCTCCATAGTTTTTTAGTTACTACTACCCCAATTCTTCTTGCGTGTCTCTTTTCTTTTTAAAGGTAGGTCAGTGCTTACAATGATTACAGTGTCAAACAGTATACTAAGATCTGAGTGGATATAAGATAATGGCAAAGATGGGATTAAAACACATATCTTCTGACTCCTACATCCATAATTTTTCCACTCGGCCACATTTCTTTAATGGTACTTGTTAAGGATTTACTATGTGCCAGGCACTGTATGTGCTAAGTACTAGTGCAGATACAAGATTAATCAGTGTTGCAAGCTCCCCAGCCCCAGCTCATACCAACCAGAACCTTCCTGGACCAGGGAAGCCTTGGTGACACCTTTGACCACCAAGCTTACTGAGGAAAGTTTTTTACTCGGTTTCACCAAAGGGCAAGGTATTGACACTTACACACTCACGCACTCCACTCCACCACAGGCCCAGTACCAATCTGCTGGTCAAGGGAGACCATTCTGCTACTGCTTCTTCTTTCTGCCTTACCTCCAAGTGCTGTTGTTTTCTGCTGCTTTTGAGTGCTACTTGCTTCTTCAATTGTAACTTCTCTGTGCTACTTATGCTCCATGTGCTTCTGAGTGCCTTTAATTTTTCTTGCATGCCTTCTCATGATTCAAGATGAGTGCCTTTTATCTACCTTAGGCTGTGGCTCACAAGGCAGTCATTGATTGCTCCAGACCTATTACTGGAT
Source organism: Ornithorhynchus anatinus (assembly GCF_004115215.2). Classification (NCBI taxonomy): domain Eukaryota; kingdom Metazoa; phylum Chordata; class Mammalia; order Monotremata; family Ornithorhynchidae; genus Ornithorhynchus; species Ornithorhynchus anatinus. Next base: position 118,682,011 of record NC_041729.1, read on the forward strand.
AGAACAGGGAAAGCCACACCTCTCTTCATGCTCTGCACCCACAGGCCAGCAATCACCTGTCTCAGGTAGAGCCCATCAGTGCCTTCACCAGTCTCTTCCTTGTTGTTCAGGGGATCACAAACAGTCTCTAATTAGGCAGCTTGTTCTGGGCTCACCACAATCAAGTCGGACCTAGTCCCTCTCCCACATGGGGCTCACAGAGTTAAATTGAAGGGAAAGGACTTAATCTTCATTTTACTGAAGGGTAACTGAGCCTTATAGAATTTAAGTAATTTGCCCTAAATCATAAATCAGATAAGTGGAGGAGCTGGGATTTGAATCCAGATCCACAGACTTTCAGGCTAATGTTCTTTCAACTAGGCCATGCTGCTTCTCAAACTAGGCTGTATTGGTGTTCTAGTCCACCTCATTCTGGAAATACTGGTGAAAAAATCAAATGTCCCCTTAAATGAAAGCAGAACTTGACTCAGGGTAAAGATAATTAACAAGAGGATAATTTATTTTTTAATTAAGAGATAGTGAGATGGTAAGCTTCCACAACCCAAATTTTTACATGCCTACAGTCACAATAATCATAGTGCTCAAAGGTACACACAAATAGCACTCTGCTGGCAGAGCCACTGGATCTAACATCTTTTCAGCCCTTGGAAGTGTAGCTCTTGGGGTGTAAATTATGTAGACAGTAGATATAAATTATCTAGACAGGAAGTAATATAATCAACCTGCATTTCAATCTCATTTTTGACTTTCCATATGAGGAAAGGTCAGGGGGAAGATGCCAAATGAAGATATGCAAGATGGAAATGAAAAACTGCTGTGGGGGGCGAATAAAAGGAGGAGCAAAAAAAAAAGTGAATAAATAAAACAAAGACACTGTGGGCACAGTACAACAGTTAAGCAATTCATATGCTTTATATACACAGAGCATGTGAAAGAAATTATAGTTATGAAATTCTCACATACAGATGTACATTATATATATTTATAAATATATAAATATAGGAAAAAACTCCAGACTAAATAGGTTTTATTTCATTATGCTGTCTTCCCTCTTTCACTATATCCACAAATAAACATAAATGTTTATATTCATATGTTTCTATGTGTATATGCTTGTATACAAATACCTGTGAGTGAACAAGAGAAACAGAGAAGAACAGCATATATACAAATGATGAAACAAAGTGGTCAGATAAATGCAGTGATTTTTTTCTAAAAGGTTGGTTCACCTGCCTAAATTAAAAACAAACATTATGGTATTTGTTAAGCACTTACTATGTACCAAGTAATGTACTAAATTCTATGAATATGTTTCCCTGTTTTAAAAGACTGCTCTAAAAACAGCAGCCTTTTATTAACTTATTTAGATTTTTCTTCACACAAAACAGTACAAAGTATTGATCTGAACATGCTCTTTCTCTTTCATAATAAACTTGAAATGAAATCAAGGCTAATCAGAATGAGCCAAAAGTCTTCTGCTAAAATATGGTTATTAAATTATCATGTGTAGGGCAGAGGAAAATTCCTGTGAGTTGACTCATGATTGTATCTGTTTTGTCTTTGTTCCATTTAAGTGGAGAAATCAATCAGTGGGTTTTATTGAGTGCTTTGGTGTACAGAGCACTTTACTAAGAACTTGGGAGAATATAACAGAGTTGACAGACATATTTTCTGTCCTAACCAAGTTTATAGTCAAGAGGAGGAGGGTTAGGTTTCAAATGAAAATGAAATAAAAGAGCTTCTATTTGAATGTAGATTACTGTTCATGGATAAGAAATACTTCAAAACTGGAAAATAAAAGGATATTATTCACAAATCAAACTGCAATACTTCTCTCCTAGGAAAAGTGGCTTTATTTCTGGCTACTTAAATTGATATTTGAAATAGTTGTTTCTCAAAAAATAATTACTATTGTTGGGGTACACATTAGAGTTACAGTTACCAGTCTTTGATTCCTTCAATAATAAACGGCTTCTGGGCAATTGCAGTTTATTAGTATTCATCCACCAAAAAAATCTGCCTAACAATCTGCCCCTATTTTGCCCCCTTATAATTGGCTACTCAACACATGATCCGATTGGTGGGAAAATCTGTCTACTGAATAACCTATATCAGTTATGCAATCCATTTCTCATTCTGAATCTGGGAGGGTGGGCACAATGGGCCACTGCATGAATCGTATATCTCATGGCAGCAGGGACTCTGTTTCCTAGACCTCCTGACTACCGTTCAGACTACTTTCTCTTGACACATGTATCAACAGACTCAACACCACCCTCTCCACTAAACTGAACTCCTTGCTCCCATGTCCCTCCACCGGTCTTGTACCACTAACCCACAACCCTGAATCATTCCACAGTATGCTTCCTCTGCTCCTGTGCCCAATATAGACATCTCTCTGACCTTATCCACCTTTAATTCCTTCTTAAATGCTTTAATTCTGCCCTTCACACTAGTCAACAACAACAATAATAATTATGGGCTTTGTTAAGCACTTACTACGTGTCAAGCACCACACTAAGCAATGGGATGGATACAAGCAGATTGGGTTAGACACAATCTGTGTTCCAACTAGGGCTTATAATCTCAATTCCCATTTTACACCTGAGATAACTTAAACATAAAGAAGTGAAGGGACTTGTCCAAGGTCACACAGCAGACTAGTTGTGGAGCCAGGATTAGTGTCCATGACTCCCAAGCCCATGCTCTATCCACTCTTCCATGCTGTTCCTGGCTCTCCCACATCACCCCCAACCCTCCAAAACCACTTTGGGGATGGGGTGAGGGGAGCTCTGGGGCCAGGTGCCCCACAGGGCAACTCAGCCCCAGACACCTGGCCTATGAAAAACCAGGTTGGGACTCATAGAAGTCAGACAGTGAGCACAAAAAGATCCTGATTTAATTAGAAACTTGGATCATCTGGAGTGAGACCTGGGCCTAAGAAACTACTCCTTGGGGCCATTGATTTGTACCAATGACAAATGACCCTCTGTTCACCAACCCCGACTCCCACAGCCCAGTGCTGCAAGTGGGAAACACTTCTCCTTAGTTTACTCCCATATTCACTGCCTCCACCAGCTATTCCAGACATTTAACTCTCTTCTGTCCACTTTTCCCCATCATTTCTTTCCCATAACAAGCTGGCCACATACTTCGTCAATTAAATTGAAACCATTAGGCTTACAACCTCCCTAAAATCTCGCCTGCTCCTCTTCAATCCCCCACTCCTCTTCCTCCACCCTCTTCAAATCTCCTTACACACCCTGAGTAACTCAAGATGAAATCTTCTCTCTTTAAATCTCTCCCCCCCATCTGTGCTTCTGATCATCATACCTTTTTGAAACACTCATCTCCTTTCCTCCTTGACTGCCCATCTTCAACTGTTCACTTTCCAATGGCTCCTTCCCTACTGCATTTAGACATGCTTATGCATAACCTATCCTTAAAACAGAAAACAAAAAACAAAACCCTCCCTTGACCCTATGGTTCCCTCCAGTTATTGCCCCCTATCACTCCTACCATTTCTCTCCAAACTTCTTGAGAATTACTTACATCTGCTGCTTTCACTTTGTATCCTCCAATTCTCTCTTAAATCCCCTCCAATCTGGTTTCTGCCCCCTTCACTCCACAGAAACTGCCCTCTCTAAGGTAACCAATGAACTTCTTCAAGCCTAATCTGACTACCTCTACTCCATCCTAATCCTTTTAGACCTCTCAACCACCTTTGACACTGTAGACCACTCCTTTGTCCTTGAAACTCTATCCAACCTTGGATTCATTGACAGTGGCCTCTCTTGGGTCTCCTCCTCCTCTCTTGGGTTTCCTCCTATCTCCCTGACCATTTCTTCTGAGTTTCTTTTTCTGGTTCCTCCTCTGCCTCCCACCCTCTGACAGAAGGGCTCTTTCAATACTCCGTTCTAGGTCCCCTTCTGTTCACCATCTACACCCACTCCCTTGGGGAACTTATTTGCTTTTGTGGCTTAATAATAATAATAACAATAATAATAATGGTACTGGTTGGCACTTACTATGTGCCAAGCACTCTTCTAAGCTTGGGGGTAGATGCAAGGTAATCAGGTTGGATACAGTCCCTGTCTCACAGGGGGCTAACACTCTTAATCCCCATTTTACAGATGCACAGAAAAGTTAAGTGACTTGCCTAAGGTCACAGCAGACATGTGACAGAGCAAGGACTAGAATCTAGGTCTTTCTTACTCCCAGGGCCATGCTCTACTAAACCATGCTGCTTCAAATTACCACCTCTATGCTGATGATTCCCAATTCTACATCTCTACTCCTGCCCATTCTCCTTCCCTGCAATCTTGCATTTTCTCTGGCCTTCAAGACATACCCACCAAGACCTCAAATTAAACATGTCCAAAGCTAGACTCCTTATCTTCCCACCCAAACCCTATTCTCTCCCTGGATTTTCCTGCCTCCCTCCCTCTCTCACGAGACCATAACCTTGGCGTTATCTTTGAATCACCAATATTCCACCCACATATTTAATATGTCACCAAATCCTGTTTCTTCAACCTTCACAACATTGCTAAAATCCACCCTTTCCTCTCCATCCAAACTGCTATCACACTGATCTGTGGTCCAGCCTTAACCCTGATCCTGTGTATAGGTGCTTAGCAAATACCATTATTATTATTCATTCATTCAATAGTATTTATTGAGCGCTTACTATGTGCAGAGCACTGTACTAAGTGCTTGGAATGAACAAGTCAGCAACAGATAGAGACAGTCGAGACAGTCCCTGCCGTTTGACAGGCTTACAGTCTAATCTACTGTACTAATTATTATTATTAGTACTATTACTGTCACTGACTATGTTTAGTTATTTGCTCATGTATATGCATTACTGTCACTGAATATGTATACTTATTAATTGTGTTTGAGTCTCATCTAGGAAAATGGTGACTGATAAGGCCAGGATCCACCTTATGAGCACCCTTAGCAACAACCAATCGCTGACCACCAGTGTAATCCTAAAACCCCAAATTATCAGCAACCCTGGCAACAGTGAATTCCTGACTGTCACCCGCAGACTTGAGACCCCAAATTATCAGCAACCCTGTCAGCAATGAATTCCTGGCCATAAACCCATAGCCTTGAAACACAACACCTGTGTTTGCTGAAGACTTCTTGCTGTAGACTCTTCAGCTACAGTATGTCCACTGGATGACCCAAAGCCGATAATGAAGTAGCTTGGTGTATAATGAGAGGCTAATGAAGACAACAACAAACAGGGGTGGAGTGGCATGTGATATCGTGGCTCAGTGGAAGGAGCCTGGGCTTGGGAGTCAGAGGTCATAGGTTTAAATCCCAGCTCTGCCACTTGTCAGCTGTGTGACTGTGGGCAAGTCACTTCACTTCTCTGTGACTCAGTAACCTCATCTGTAAAATGGGGATTAAGACTTAGAACAGTGCTCTGCACATAGTAAGTGCTTAACAAATACCAACATTATTATTATTATTATATACCAATCCAACACACGAACAAATGGGATTTGAGGGGAGGGGTTGGACTAGATGGAGGGACTTGGTGCTGTGTCACCCAGGGAAGCGGGACCAGAGGGAAATATAAGGATGGACTCATCCTTAGGTCTTTGTCTTTGACTACCAAACAGCCACTGACCTTTTGTTGCAACAAAATTAATAAAAAGCTGGCCTAACCTGACTTGATACTTGGGATATTTTTCCAACAGATCCAAGCACTTACCCTATCCTGTCTTGACTATTGCATCTGTCTCCTTGCTGTCCTCCCAGACTCCTGTCTCTTGCCACTTCAATCAACAAAAACCTTCAGTCCATGTCTCCTCAAGAAACTCCAATGGCTGCCCATCCACCTCTGCTTCAAACAGAAACTCCTTACCATTGGCTTTAAAGGACTCAATCAACTTGCCCCATCCTACATCACCCCACTAATCTCCTACTACACCTCAACAAGCACACTCCACTCCTCTAGCGCAAGCGTTCTCACTGTGCCCTCATCTAATTTCTCTCACCACTGAACCTGATCCCATGTTCTTACCCTAATCTGGACCTTCCTACCCCTCTACATACTCTCGACCACCACTCTCTTCAACTTCAAAGCCTTAAGGTCACATCTTCTCTAAAAGACCTTCTCCAATTAAGTCCTCTTTTCCCCAACTCACTCTCCAGCTGCACTGTGTATGTACTTGGATATTTGGATACTTGTTATTTGCCCCACTCCCCACAGCACTTAGGTACATTTAATTTACTTACTATAAATAACATTTATTCATATTAACATTTGTCTCCCCTTCTAGATTGTAGGTTCATTGTGGGCAGGGAACATTTCTAATTCTGTTATGTTGTATTCTCCCAAGTACTTACTACAGTACTTTGCACAGAATAAGTGCTCAATAAATAAGATTGATTGATGTTCTCTTTCCATATTGAAAGGGGATATCAGAAAATGAAGGAATATGGATGAGATAATCAGTTTGGATGTGATCACTGGAGTGGAAAAGAAAAACCTGGGTCCTAATTCCAGCTCTGCCACTTGTCAGCTGTGTGACCTTAAGCAAGTCACTTAACTTCTTTGGGCCTCAGTTCCCTTATATGTAAAATGGGATTAACACTGTGAAACCAATGTGGGACATAGACTGCATATCACATAGTAAGCCTTTAAATACCTTTTTTTTTTTTTTTTAAAGGGAGAAGACAGCTGTTTTCCTTCCTTTACTATCTTGGGGGAGTTTCAATATTTTTTGAAGTTCAAAAATAAACTACAAACAAATGGGACAAAATGTAGAAAATATTACCAATGATTAGAGTCTTTATTTCGCATAGGGAATTGGGAGGGTGTTTCCCTTACTCAGGACACAGGTGCCCAGATTCAGGAAAAATAGGGATAAGCTAAGTGGTCTCTGGGGTGGCAGGGGGTTAAGAGAAACTTAGGATCCTCATCCATCCTGCTCGCCATCTGCCCCACCCCCTCTTCACTAAGCTAAAAATTGAGTCTTAGTAGATTCAAAACGGGAAAAACCATTTGGAAAAGCCACACCTAAAATGATCAATCTTGGGGAATTCACCAAAATGAAGATTTCTGTCTGTAAGATCATATGAATATCATGCTGTGCTTTTCTTATGCTGTTTAGTTTTATCATTTATTTTACCAAATCTAAGAAGAGCTTTTGCTTTTAATACCTTCAAAATTAAGAATCATAAAGTCTGATTCAGAATGATATGGAACCATTCTGCAAATCAAAACGTCTGAAAAATCTGCCCATGTTATTCCTCCCGTCACTGCCTTTGAACCATATATACATTGAGGAAAGGTTTGAATTGGTGCATTCCTTGAGGGTAGCCATGCCTAAAAACGGAATTGGTTTGGCTAGCATGTCTTATTGAAATATTTTGGAACAAATCTGCTCTGAGCTGATCTGTTAGCTTACTGTCAAAATAGCCATTTCAAATGATCTGTAACTGCAATACAATGCTCCAATTAGGTCAATCTCTGATGACCTCTAGATTGTTTGCATTGCACTCCAATGTATCTTTTCAGAGAGAAGTAGCTGCCATGAGTCCCTGAGAGCAGATTTCTTACAGGCTGAAACTTTTTCCTGAGACCTAGGGGGTCATTTAAATTGCAGTAGGTTAAAATTTGCAACAAAGGTTGCTGAGGCTTGCAGTTAATCTCAATCAAAGGTATTTATTGAGCTCCTACTTTTACTTGGGAGAATTCAGTTTAGTTGGTAGGCATGAGGTCACTACCCTTAAGAAGCTTACAGTCTCATGGGGTACACAGAGATTGAAATAAATTACAGGTTAGGGAAGCCAAGAACTGGGTAGGAAACATTTAAGTGTTTAAGGGTTGAGACTAAGTGCATGAGGGAAACAGAAGGAAGAGAAAATAGGGTGGAAGGTGAGGATGAGAGAATAGTCTGGGAAGGCTTCCTGAAGGAGATGTGATTTCAGTACAGCTTTGAAGATAGGAAAGTGCTAGCCTGTCAGATAAAATTGATAATAATGGTATTTGTGAAGCACTTACTACGTGTCAACCACTGTACTAAGTGGGAGTTTCAGATAGGAGGGAGGATTTGAGCAAGGGCTGGGGTGGGTAAGGTGAGAGTGGGTTGGTATAACAAGAATGCATCCTGTGTGTGTTGGGTTTTAATGGGAGAATAGTGAGGTTAGGTAAAGGAGATAAATGAGTGCCTTGAATTTGATGGCAAGGAGTTTCTGCTTGATCTGAAAATGAATGGATAATCTTCTGAGGCTTTGAAGAATGGGGAGACTCATGCAAAATTTTTTTTTTAGAAAAATGATATGGACAGCAGAGCGAAGTATTGTTTGGAGGGGGAAGAGGCTGGAGACAGGGAGGTCAGCAAGGAGGCTAATACAATAATTGACTAGTCTGTGCTTCAACCAGGGTGCTAGCAATGTGGATGGACAGGAAGGAGCAAATTCTGGACATCTAAGTGCTCAAATATTATTGACTGATTGAAGGCATAGAATGGATAAGATTTAGTGACTGACTGAAAGATAGAGATAAGTCAAGGATAATGCCAAGGTTGCAAGCTTGTGAGACCTTGACACTGTCGACCATCCCCTTCTCCTCCACACCTTATCTCACCTTGGCTTCACAGACTCCATCCTCTCCTGGTTCTCCTCTTATCTTTCTGGCTGTTCATTCTCAGTCTCCTTCACTGGCTTCTCCTCCCCCTCCCATCAACTAACTGTAGGGGTTCCTCAAGGGTCAGTTCTTGGCACTCTACCATTCTCCATCTATACTCACTCCTTGGTGACCTCATTCACTCCCAGGGCTTCAACTATCATCTCTATGCAGATGACACACAAATCTACATATCCTCCCCTGTTCTCTCCTCCTCCCTCCAGGCCCATATCTCCTCCTGCCTCCAGGACGTCTCCACCTGGATGTCTGCCCACCACCTAAAACTCAACACGTCCAAAACTGAGCTCCTTATCTTCCCTCCCAAACCCTGTCCTCTTCCTGACTTCTCTGTCACTGTGGATGGCGCAACCATCCTTCCCGTCTCACAAGCCCGCAACCTTGGTGTCCTCCTTGACTCAGCTCTCTCATTCACCCCACACATCCAAACCATCACCAACGCCTGCCGGTCTCACCTTTACAATATCACCAAGATCCGCCCTTTCCTCTTCGTCCAAATGGCTATCATGCTGATACAAGCTCTCATAATATCCCGGCTGGATTACTGTGTCAGCCTTCTCTCTGATCTCCCTTCCTCCTGTCTCTCCCCACTCCAGTCTATTCTTCATTCTGCTACCCGGATCATCTTCCTGCAGAAACACTCTGGGCATGTCACTCCCCTCCTTAAAAACCTCAAGTGGTTGCCTATCAAACTCCACACAAAACAAAAACTCACTCTTGATTTCAAGGCTCTCCATTACCTTGCCCCCTCCTACCTCCCCTCTCCTCTATCTTTCTACTGCCCACCCCAAACATGCCGTTCCTCTGCCACTCACATCCTCACTGTCACCTGTTCATGCCTATCCTGCCATCAACCTCTGACCCATGTCCTACTGCTGTCCTGGAATGCCCTCCCACCTCACGTCCACCAAACTAACTCTCTTCCACTCTTCAAAGCCCTGAGAGCTCAGCTCCTCCAAAAGGCCTTCCCAGACTGAGCTACCCCCTTTTCCCTCTGCTCCCTCTGCTTCCCCTTTTCCCCCTCCACCCTCTGCTGCCCCCTTCACCTCCACTCAGCTAAGGCCCCTTTCCCTCTGCTCTTCCCCCTCCCCCTTCCCCTCTCTTCAGCACTGTGCTCATTTGTATATATTATTTATTACCCTATTTATTTTGTAATAAGTTGTATATCTCCTTGATTCTATTTATCGTGATAATGTTGTCTTATTTTTGTTTCATTCTGTTTTGCTCTGCCATCTGTCTCCCCCGATTAGACTTTGATCCCATCATTAGGCAGGGATTGTCTCTATCTGTTCCCGAATTTTACATTCCAAGCTCTTAGTACAGTGCTCTGCACATAGTAAGCTCTCAATAAATACTATTGAATGAATGAATGAGAGAGGAAATATGTGGGTTTTATCAACAGGTATGGGAAACATGGGAGAGTAGAGATTTTGGGAAGGGAAATGAGAGGTTCAGCTTTGGGTATGTTGTGTTTGAGGTGGCAGTTGGACATCCAACTGTGTGTTAAGCACTATGAGGTTGTAAAATCTTAAAATATGAGCTTGTAGACAGGGAGAGGTCAGGGCTCTAGCTAGTGATCTGCTTAGAGATGGTAGTTGAAGCCATAGGATCAGAAGAGCTCTCCAAAGGATTGGGTCTGAATGAAGAAGGTGATGCTGATGACAAAAATGGTAATTAAGCACTTACTATGCATCAGGCACTATACTAAGTGCTGGGTAGATACAAGGTAATCAAGTCAAAAACAGTCTCTGTCCAACATGGACTAAGAGGGCAGAGTCTCAGAGGTCGCAGTCTAAGAAGAGGGAGAGAAGGTACTGAATCTATATTAATATACAGAGAAGTCAAGTGACTTACCCAAGGTCACATAGCAGATCAGTGGCAGACAACCCACGTCCTCTGATTCCTAGGTCAGGTGCTCTTTCTAGGGCACATTGCTTCTCCAGAATCCTGGGGATTCCGTACCATATCAATCTGCCCAGTCCTATAAGTCTTTGATGAACTTCTCCAGGAGAGCCGTAAAGATTACTTTTCTAAGATTATTGGGAGGAATTCTTAGAATTGAGTAGTTACCTATCTATTTTGTTGTTAGTGTGTTGACATGCTGTGTCAAAAAGAACCGGAGCACCTGCCATCTCAAGGTCAGAATGCCATCTCATCACTGCCTGAGCTAGCAAAGCAGAACTGGGACGGGTGGGTGGGGCACCACCCCTGCAATCGAAGCAGCTGGACACTCCAGGCCAAGAATGCAGAAGATGTCCCTCACCCCTGTATCAAGCAAATCGGGTATTATAGAGGGGGGAAGTAAGGGGGGAGGGGCTGAGACAGGATAAGCAGAATCAAGAAGCCCAAATGGCCCAAAACGATAGTAATAAATGCCTGCCTCCTCCAATATTCTGTGCAGTGGATAGAGACTTGCAGCAGCCAGCTGTGTCACCCTTGCCCAAAGCATTGAATGCCTGCTCTGTCTGCATTAAGGGAGCTTGGGACAGGTAATGTCCCACTGCAAGCTCGTGGGCCTGGGAGTTAGGTGCTTCACTAAGTATGTGTAACCACATTCATTCAATAGTATTTATTAAGCACTTACTATCTGCAGAGCACTATACTAAGCACTTGGAATGTAAAATTTGGCAACAGATAGAGACAATCCCTGCCCATTGATGGGCTTACAGTCAATAACGGGCTTACAGTCTAATAACGGGCTTACAGTTTAATAACGGGCTTACAGACTAATAATAAGCATAGTCTTCCTGAGAGAGAAGCATTGATGAGACTGGGAGCTAGGTGTTTCATCATGTTCAAATCTTCCCAAAGAAAAGTTCAGTTCACCATTTGGATAAATTTTGAATGGCTCAGTCTGACTCCAGCCTCTCAGTCTCACCAGGCCAATCCTCAAGCTCCACATGACAAGTGACACATGAAAAACAACCAAATAGGAAACTACCCAATTCTAAAAATGTGTTTAGAGCCAAACAATGCAATATAGTCAAGCAGGTGGTTTGTGTAGACTCAGTCAACTCAGGCTATAAGCATTATCAAAAACCTTTGAAATGCAATCAGCCAGCTACTACTGTATGCTGATGACTGTGCTCTTGAAGAAATACACAAGAAAGGCAAATTATTATGAATCATTTTGAAGAGTCAACACTGCTATGTGGCTTGACATTAAGCACAAGAAAAATATGGTTTTGTACCCACTTACACTTGAATTCCCATATACAGCCAAAGATTTTCAAGAGGAACATAGAAATGAATTATGCCACTGAGATGAGCTACTTACAAAATGGGTGAGTAGACAAAATAAAGAACTGAATCAAGAGTTGTATCATGCCTCTTGGGTAATGAAAGAGTGTAGCGACAATAAACAGTAGTGAGAAACTGAAGGTAATAATAATACTGATAATAATGTCATATATAGTAAGTCCCAAACATTTTATTCAGTGCTGGAATAGATACAATTTCAGAATACTAGACACATGCGGCTCACAGTCTAAAATAAAGGGGGGCAACAGGTACATAATTCCCATTTTACAGATGTGTTAACTGATGCATAGAGAAGTTAAATGACTTGCCCAAACTCACACAGCAGTTAAGCTGAGAGGCACTTGAAAACCTCTAAAAAATGGTGGAGGTACCCAGTGTCCCAAGGAAACCCCGGACGGAGTACCCACCATCTCAAGGTCAAATGCTACCTCGTGATCACCAGAGCCAGCAGGTGGAACTTGGAATTGCAGGTGGGGATATTGTCCCCACAACCAAAACTGCTAAATTGACAGCCCAAGCTGGGAATATAGAAGTTGTCCCTCACCACCGTGCCACTCAAATTAGGTATGGAAAAGGGAGGGAAGGCCAGAAATTGGATAAACTGAGGCTGGAAGCTGGAATGGCCTAGAAGCACAGGTAATCAGCACCTGTGGCCTCTGAACTTCTGTGCAGTGGATTGAGACGCAGCAGCTGGCTGAGGGTCACCTCTGCCCAGATCGTGAGATTCCCTCTCTGCCTGCACCAAGTGCGGAGCCAAGGGAGGGATGAGTGTCCTGTCCCGCTGAACTTTCATGGGGCTGGAAGCCAGGTTCTTTGCCATGGGTATGTAATGCATAAGTGGATTCCCCTTGAATGGGAAGAGCACATGGGTGAGAGCTAAATGATTCACCACGGTTGTGTAACACGTAAGATTGGCTTCAAAGCTCTCCATCTCCTTGCCCCTTCCTACCTCACGTCTCTTCTTGCCTTCTACAGCCCAGCCCATAGACTCCACTCCTCTGCCGCTAACCTCCGAACTGTGCCTTGTTCCCTCCCCATCAACCCCTGGCCTATATCCTATCTCTGGCCTGAAATGCACACCCTTCTCAAATCTGCCAAACTAGCACACCTCCCCCCTTCAAAGCCCTACTGAAAGCTCACCTCCTCCAGGAAGCCTTCCCTGACTAAGCCCCTCTTTTCCTCTGATACCCCCTCCCTATCACCCCCACTGCTCCCTCTGCTCTACCCCCCGTCCCATAGCACTTGTGAGTATATATGTATATATTTATAATTCTATTTTATTAATGATGTTATACATATAATTCTATTTATACATATTGATGCTATTGATGCCTATTTACTTGTTTTGATGTCTGTCCCCCTGCTTCTAAAGTGTGAGCCTGTTGTGGGCAGGGATTGTTTCTATTTGCTGCTAAATTGTACTTTCCAAGCACTTAGTACAGTGCTCTGCACACAGTAAGGGCTCAGTAAGTACAATTGAATGAATGAGCTAGCCGCCTCACCACGGATGTGTGCAACACATAAGTAATAATAATAATGTTGCTTTTTGTGCAGAGCACTGTTCTAAGCACTGAGGGAGATACAGGGTAATCAGGTCATCCCACGTGAGGCTCACAGTTAATCGCCATTTTACAGATGAGGTAACAGAGGGACAGAGAAGTTAAGTGACTTGCCCACAGTCACACAGCTGACAAGTGGCAGAGCCGGGAGTCGAACCCATGACCTCTGACTCCGAAGCCCGGGCTCTTTCCACTGAGCCACGCTGCTTCCTCCCAAGTGGATTCCTCCCAAGTGGATTCCTCCCAAGTGGGAAGAGCACATGGGTGAGAGTCAGCCCTTCACCATGGTTGTGTAGCACATAAGTGGATTCCTCCTGAGTGGGAAGTACAAGTGGGTGAGAGCTAGCTGCCTCATCACATGGGGGTAACGGATAAATGGATTCATCCCAAGTGGGAAGTGCTCTTGGGTGGGAGTTAGCCACTTTACCAATGGTGTGTAATGCATAAGTGGATTCTCCCAAGTGGGAAGTGCATGTGGGTGAGAGCTAGCCGCCTCACCACATGTGAGCAAACCATAAGTGAATTCTTCCTGGGTGGGACCTGGTTGTTTTTCCCAAATGTAAGCAACACGTAAGTATATTCCTCCCATTAGGGAAGCTCTAACATCATTAAATAATCTATTCTTCCTGAAAGGGAGGTTCAATTCGCCACATCTAAAATAATCAAATAAATCAATTTGCCTCACGGAATAAATTTTATATAAAACTCAGGCTTTCTGTTCCAGTCTCTCTCTCGCCACGCTGATTCCCGAACGAACCCGTCCCTGGGCGATGAGTAACACCCAGTCTTGTAGACTCTGAAAAACTGTGGCCTACAACAGAAGACATCTCAAGGATTTTGAGGAGTGTCATCAGCACCTCCTCCAAGCCATAGTGAAAATAAAATGGCTGACAAGATATCGACAATGAAGTCCTGGGAATTCTCACCAGCACTGAAGCTCAAAGAACCAGTTTTCACTATGCAGAAGTGAAAGAAAAATGGAGACCCAAAAGGGACATAATCATGAACTGTCTTGAAGGTGATGGAGCAGCCAACTTGGGAGTCAATCATGCCAAACAGACCCACCTGGTAGCAGCTCCAGAAAGGGATAGCTCATCTTGGATGTATCATCTTTGATTCAGGCTTTGGAAACATCAGGCAACCAAGAGGTAGTTTTCAGGCCCTTCAAGCAGCGTACACAACAGCACAGCAAGGAACCATATTTTCATGATTAGAAGGTTGAATGAATTGTCAGTTTGGTATTAGTCTTTTCATAAAATCCAAAAACTTGAATAGAACCTCATCATTGGTAACATTAACCTTTACAGACACACACACACACCCCTTCTCTATCTCTGTCTCTATTAATACATGCATATTCATTCAATCATATTTATTGAGTGAGGATACATCTCTCAAAGTAACAAATTTCTCTAATTTTCTGGAATATTTAATTTGATGTGTGTGATGCAAGACTGGACTTAGAATTACCATTTCTGATGGACTGCCTGAACTAATACTGCCAAGCTAATTTTTCATATGCTACTTTATTACAAGATTTTAGGAATCATTACAATAGGGTGTAGTTGTAAATTTTATGTAATTTAGCAACAATAATTATGGTACTTGTTAAGTGCTTACTGTGTGCCAAGAACTGTTCTAACCAATGGGGTAGATACAAGTTGGTCAGGATGGACACTGTCCTTGTCCCACATGGAACTCATACTCTCAATTCCCATTTTACAGATGTGTTAACTGAGGCACAGAGTAGTTGTGGCTTAGCCAAGGTCACACAGCAGATGTGGCAGAGCTAAGATTAGAACCCAGATCCTTCTGATTCCCAGGCCTGTGTGCTATCCACTAAGCTATACTGCTTCTAGTGATATCATTTTCTTTACTTGTCCCAAAGCAATTTTAAACTTAAATCTCATTCTTAAAAAACACAGAATGCCAACATAGCAAATTAAACATGTGCAATCATACAGCAACCTACATCCATGTGATGGAAGTATATGGCAGTGATATAAATTTTTCATAAAGGTTGTAGCAAAGGAGATGACATTTCACATGGATTAAAGATGTTGCTCTATGGGTGCTTAACATAGATGAAAAGGCAAGAGCTTAACATATTACCATTAAGCAGTATCCTCTGACAAGAGTGCAAGATTATTTGCATGGAAACTTTTACTCCAGATCACTAGTATCTGCAAATGCACACTTCCCTGTTCCTCATAAATGATAGATCCTATATATGTATGAAATGGAACATCAGATTGGGTAGGAGGAATAGATGCTGTAATTGAAGCTTTTATAGCAACTCCAGGAAGGAGTCCCTGAGTAACTTATCTATCCTCAGGGAGACACAAATGGCTATCACTTTGCCAGGAGCACCTTGGCAGTTATCATAAACAAATCCTGTAGTGAATTAAAAATTATTATACTAATGTTGATAACAATAGTAGTTGTTTAACACTTACTATAGGCCAATCTCTGTACTAAGCATGGGAGTAGACACAAGATATTCAGGTTGGGCACAGTCCCTGTTCCAGATGGGGCTAACATTCTAATGGACAGGGAGAAAGGCAATTAATTCCCAATTTTACAGGTTAGGATAATGATGCCCAGAGAGGCTAAGTGATTTGCCCTAGGTCACACAGCAGTTATGTGGCAGATTCAGAATTAAAACCCAGCTCCCCTACCCCCTAATCCCATGTTCTTTCCAGCAGGCCACACTGCCTTCCTAGTAATTATATTTCCAGGATAAAACTTTAATAACTAAATCTCTGCTGCTGTAATTTTTGAGAAGATGCATATCCCTAACCATTTCCTAATAACTGCACTGTTTATAATAACTGGATTTTTAAAAAATGAACATTATTTGGGAGATAAGATGACTGAAAAAGAATGTGCAATTACAAAAAAAAGTTAGAATAGACTCCAGAAAAATGTAGTGATATTTTTATAGCAGTTTTCATATGCCAACCTGCATTCACTGTATAATTACCTCATAGAAGTGTATAGGTATAATTCACATATAGCAGAAAAGCAATAAAATAGTATGTGATACCACAAGCTAGGAGGTTAAACTAGTTCTAGTTCTTTGGCTGCTGACACTACTACCAGTTCTCCCAAAAGAAGTAACAGTGGGTCATTAACAGCTTCATTATTCATAGTTCTACTCCAAAAATATTTATTTCATTTAAGTTACTTCTAGGAAATGATTGCTTTTCTTCTCATAATATGGTAAAGACTAAATGTGAATTCACTGTTATAGTCAGACCGGGAAACTCAGCACATGCTGAGCTGAAATATCAATAGCAAAGTAATTCTAGATATCAGTAGCCCAAGTATGGCTTTCTGGAAAGTGTATCCTTGTAGGACTTGTGAATTAGTGGGTTTAGGGTAATTATTGATTAAATCAGGTGAAGCCAAGCCTAGTATACAGGGAAGCAGGACACCCAGGTTCAGATCCCAGTTCATCCATTCAATCATATTTATTAAGCGCTTACTGTGTGCAGAACATTGTACTAAGCACTTGGGAAAGTATACTAAAACAATGAACAGTGACAATCCCTGCCCAAAATGAGCTCACAGTCTAGAGGCAGGGAGACAGACATCTATACAAATAAAGCAGCATGGCTCAGTGGAAAGAGCATGGGCTTTGGAGTCAGGGCTCATGAGTTCGAATTCCAGCTCTGCCACTTGTCTGCTGTGTGACTGTGGGCAAGTCACTTAACTTCTCTGTGCCTCAGTTCCCTCATCTGTAAAATGGGGATTAAGACTGTGAGCCCCATGTGGGACAACCTGATTCCCCTATGTCTACCCCAGCGCTTAGAACAGTGCTTGGCACATAGTAAGCGCTTAACAAATACCAACATTATTATTATTATTACAATAAATAAAATTACAGATATACAAATAAGTGCTGTGGAATTGGGAGTTGTGGGGAGAGCAAAGGGAGCAAGTCAGAGTGACACAGAAGGGAAATGGGGAAAAATGGGACTTAGTTTGCGAAGGCCATTTTGAGATGTGCATTCAGTAAGGCTTTGAATGGGGAGAGAGTAGTTGTCTGGCAGAGTTGAGGAAGGAGGACATTTCAGGCCAGAGGCCAGACATGGGCCCAGGGTCAGCGGTGAGACAGATGAGTTCGAGGCACAGTGAGAAGGTTAGCACTAGAAGAGCAAAGTTGGGTTGTAGAAGGAGAGGAGGGGTCAAGTTGTTGGAGTGTTTTAAAGCCAATAGTGAGGAGCTGTGTTTGTCTGCTGTGTGATCTTAGACAAGGCTGCCTGGGCCTTGATTTCCTTGTGTAAAATGATCATAAAGTATTTGTTCTCTCCTCTTAGACATTAAACTTCCTGATGGAGAGAGAATGTGTCTGAACTGGTTCTATTTTATCTAGCACAGCACTTGGCATATGATAAGGACTTAATAGATACCATCCATATTATTAAGATCTGCAGACCAAAAACCAATTATGATTAAGACCTACAGATGAAAAAGAATTCTACCCATATCAATAATCAATGAATGGAAATTGAGTGTTTACCATGTACAGAACACTGAACCAATCACTTGGGAAAGCACGACAGTTGGTCAAGTTTCCTGCCATAAAGAGCTTACAGTCCAGAGGATGAGACCAACGTTGAAATAACTTATGGATATGTACATAAGTGCTATAGGGCTAAGAGTGGGGTGAATATCAAATGTTTAGAGGGTACAGATCTGGATGCATGGACAGCACAGAAGGGTGAGGCAGTAAGGGAAATGAAGTCTTATTTAGGAAAGGCTATTGGAGATGTGCTTTTAATAAGGCTTAGAATAATAATAATTGTGGTATTTAAGTGCTTACTATGTGCCAGGCCCTGTACTTAACACTGGGTTGGAAACAAGCAAATCAGGTTGGAAACACTTCCTGTCCCACATGGAACTCACAGTCTTAATCTCCATTTTATAGATGAGGTAACTGAGGCCCAGAGATGTGAAGTGACTTGCCCACAGTCACACAACGGACAAGTGGCAGATCTGGGATTAGAACCCATGACTCCCAGGCCTGTGCCCTATCCACTACAAGAAGGTTGGGAGAGTGGTGGTCTTCATATATGAAGGGGGAGGGAGATCCAGTCCAGAGAGAGAACACTGTGATGCTATTTGGTAATCCCTTACTAGCTGCCTAAACACTGTATTAAGTGCTGGAGAAGAAATGGGATAATCAAATTGGACACTGTTCCCCTCCCATTTGGTGCTCACTGTCTAAGGTAGGAAGGAAAACAGGCATTTAATACCCATTTTACAGATATGGAAACTGAGGCACAGAGAAATTAAGTGACTTGCTCAAAGCCACACAGGCAGGCAAGTGGTGAAACTAGGTCTCCTGTGCTCTATCCACCAGAATGATGAACAGGTGTTCCAGGTACAGAAAGGGAAGGGTCTTCGGAGCAAATAGAGATAACTGCAAGCTGGAGGCAGCCATGGCAAATACTAAGGGTGGAACTAATCTTTCCCTATCCAGGACCTGCATGAACAGGTAATCACCACCAAAACCTGGAGAAGCAGCACACTGAAGCCCACAGCCTCAGTGCAATGTGAGGTGTTAAGAACATCACCCAGCTTTTCACCAGAACATACATGGCAAGAGAAGAAGAGTGATATATTGTTTCCAGACTCCTTTAGATTGATGATGCAGGAAGAATTCTTTTGCAAGTACAATAAAGTACTTTTTAGGGGTACACGGCAATGATGCAAATTGCCTAAAGTATGTGTAATTGGATTAAGGGTGTGATCACTCTCCGCCCAGTTAAAGGGATTGGTTTACAACCCACTGATGAGCTGCTTCCTTTGATTTGTTCCTGTAGATAGAATTCTATTGATTGAAACATCAGCCCCTCATACAAAATGTATCTCCCCCATTGCTACTTGTCATTACAGCTGGTGGGAAGAAATTTCAGGCCAACAATTTTTTATTTCCTACAGATGAGAAAGAATCCTACCAATAATGGGCCATATAATGATGCATCCTGCCTCCTGGGAAAACGTTGCTGCCACAAGCCCCAATCCCCCCACAAGCCTCACAGTACTGCATCCCAGCTTCTTGGGTACTGTGTCTGCTATCATAAACCCTGGTCCCCACAGTCCTCACTTTTTTATGGTATTTGTTAAGCGCTAACTATGTGCCAGGCATTATACTAAGCCTGGAATAATAAAAGATAATCAGGTTGGACACAGTCCCTGTCCCTCACAGGGCTCACAATTTTAATTCCCACTTTACAGATGAGGTAACTGAGGCACATAGGCTGTGAGCTTGTCACTGGGCAGGGATTGTCTCTATCTGTTCCCGAAACGTACATTCCAAGAGCTTAGTACAGTGCTCTGCACATAGTAAGCGCTCAATACTATTGAAGGAATGGATTTGCCCAAGGTCATACAGCAGGCACTTAGCAGAGCTGGATTGCAACCCAAGTCCTTCTGACTCCCAGACCCATTAGGGAACACTGTTTCTTATTCCTTTGGAGTACAGAAATGAGGGGGGATGGAGAACAGCACACTAAGCCACTGTGGGAGGGGGAGGACCTGGGAACACAGTCCTACCTCCTTCCCTGGCTCCACCCTCTAATTACTAGGTCTGGGCCTACATAGTTAAACTACTTAGGTGATGGAGGAGGTGAGATGATCAATCATTTTATCAGATTTAATTTAAATGATGCTAACCCTTCTTGGGACCTCATAAAGTAGCTCATATTGCCTATTCCTCACAACTCAGTTATGGGTCCCTTTTTCTTTCCTCACTCATTCCTTTGGGGACATTCACCTTGTCTCCTGGTTTCCACTGCCATCTCTTAGCAGACAATTTTCCAATCTATCTCACCATTCCCAACCTCTCACTCTTTCTGCCTTCTCAATCAGTCAATTGTACTTACTGAGGCCCTTACTGTGTGCAGACCACTGTACTAAGCAACTGGGAGAGCACAGTGCAACGGATTTGGTAGACACATTCCCTGCCTACTGGTTGCCTCCTGCTTTCAGGACATTTCCACATTTCAGGACATCTTACCAGCACCTCAAACTTGAACTTGATAGGTATAAACTAAACTTCTTCTCTAGCTAATTTTATTTTATTTTATTAACACCTCAACTTGAACTTGATAGGTATAAACTAAACTTCTTTTCTAGCTAATTTTATTTTATTTTATTAACATCTCAATTTTATTACCACCACCACCATCCTCCCTTCACAGAAGCCTTAAATCTTGGCACCGATCTTGACTTTTTTTCTCGACACTTTAATCCTGATTGTTTTTCCTCTGCAACATTTCCTACATCTGTTCCTTCTCTTTGATGGAAATGTCCAGCATTCTAGTTCATGGGCTTGTCATATCTTGATAGCTTGACTATCAACCTCCTCATTGGTTTCCCTAATCCAGTCTCTTTCCCCATCCAGCCCATACTTTAGTTTGCTTCCTGTACTACTTTCTAAAATGATGTGCTGCTCTTATTTCCACACTCCACAAAATTATTCCATGGTTACCCTCATCTTTTTGCAGAAACTCCTGGTCATTTTCTTTAAGACTCTAAATCAGATCTCTCAATTTCTTTAAGGTTCTTGTTTCTCCCACCTCCAACTCTTTGTTCACCCCCTTCATATCTGCTACATCACAACACTCCCTGTTTTCAAAGCTTTTCTGTGTTCACACTGCTTCCATGAGACCTTCTCTAATCAAATTTTATTCACTCAAAGATCTATACCCATCAGTGACTACCTCAGCATTCCTGACCAATTTGCATATTTATTCACTTACATCCACCCATAGTAATCAATAGCATTTGTCTATTGTGTAGAGCCCAGTTTTTAGTAATTGGTAGAATATGACAGAATCAATATATAATGGTTAATCATTATAATAGTATGATATTTAAGTGCTTGCTATGTACTCAGTACTGTGCTAAGTGCTATGGTAGATATACAATAATCGGGGGGCACAGTCCCTATCATATTCATTCACTCAATTGTATTTATTGAGCACTTACTGTGGGCAGAGAACTTTACTAAGAGCTAAGGAAGTACAGTTTGTAAATAAGGGTCACAGTCAAAGTAATGGATATTGTTTCTATTCACTTCCATTGCTACTACTAGTAGTATTAGTATTCATAATTAAGTTCTTACTGGGCACAGAACACTGTACTCAACACTGGAAAAGAATATACAGGTGGAAATTACACTTGGTTCTGTCCCTTACTGTGAGCAGAACACTACTGAGCACAAGGAAAGAATATACAGGTGGGAATTAGACTTGGTTCTATCCCTTGAGAGGCTCACCATCTAAATATATGAATAGGAAGGGGAGAATGGCAACATACCTTAGATACCTAATGACAAGACATTTAAGACAAATAAAGACTAAAATAAAGCTCAGTAAAGTACTTTGGCTAAAGGAGCGAAGCTCCTCACAGTGACAACTACAGCAGCAGCCATCACAACTTCCCTGGGGCTTTGTGGATGAGGTGCCAAACTGAAGCTTCTTTTTTTCCATTCCACTGGGTTGGTGGAAGACAGGTTGGGATGAAGGTTCTTCAGTGATTTGGAGCCAATGTAGGATCCAGAGTAGCACTGTCAGGTAGAGGAGGATGCAGAATTTCCGAAGAATCGCAATAGGAGAGGATGGAAGGTACCTAGAGGGGTTATGCAGTTATTTGGTAGAGAGGTCCATGGTGCATTCTTCAGTGGTTGAAGTCCACATGGAAAGCCCACAGTATATAGATCATGCTGGAAGCAAGGTCCAAAAGCTTCAATGAAAAGGTGGCCGGCACTGGAAGACATTGGTGGAGTTGTTTAAGCACCAACTAATCTAAATACCCATTTTTCCTCTCTCTTTTCCCACTGGATGTTATTTTGTGTCTATCTCTTCCTCTAAGCTGTAAACTCCTTCCAGGCAAAAGTTTTATTTTCTATTTCTATTGTACTCTCAAGTGCTTAGTACAATGTCATGTAAACAGTGAATTCTCAATCGATTTAATATACCACATTTAGTGGTAAGGAGTAGAGATGTACCAAGCAAGCATTTAATGAGAGAACAAAAGGGTCAGTGAATGAATTTCTCATGGTTGATTTTCACCAAACGTGCTATTTTCGAAAAGGACAGAAATGATATTTCCCATAAAGTGGACTTGGACCAGGTAGAGTTAATGCTAAAAATTCAGTGATTTCAAGGAAACAGAAAAATACCTGTCTTTCTTTTATAGATATATGTGTATATATCTGTATCCTAGAAGAGAAACACATACTCACTAGAGGAAGGAAACACCATGAAGAGTAGATACCTTAAAATTACTATTTCTTTACATAAATAAGATGGAAAGCAGCATGTCCCACTGGATAGGACCTAGTCTAGTTATAAGGTTGTACCCTGCCAATCAGTACAGAGCATGGAAAGAACATGGCTCTTGGAGTCAGAGGACCTGAGTTCTAATTCGAGCTCTGCCACTTATTTGCTGTATGACCTTGGACAAGTCACTTAGCTTCTCTGTGCCTCAGTTACCTCATTTGTAAAATAGGGGATTAAGATGTGAGCTTTGTGTAGGACCTGGATTGTGTCCAACCTGATTATATTTCCCTCAGCACTTAGTACAGTTCCTGGCACAGAGTAAGGATTTAAATGCCTTAAAAATGAAAAAAAATTATATTCTTATTTCAGAGATGCAGACACCAATAGGTAGGCCTACGAAAGCTGGTAATCTTACCACCATGTCCACTCTGGCAGATGAACTACAGATAAAAACTAGTGAACAGTACCTAGGCAAAAACAGTGATAATCCAAATACAAGAGAAGCAGCTTGGTCTAGTGGACAGAGCATGGGCCTGGGAGTCAGAAGGACCTGGGTTTGAATCATGCCTTCATTACTTATCTGCTGTCTGGCCTTGGATGAGTCACTTCACTTCTCTGTGCCTCAGTTCCCTTATCTGTAAAATGGAGATGAAGACTGTGAACTCTAAGTGGGCCAGGGACTGTGTCCAACCTGATTTGTTTGAATCCACCCCAGCTTTTTGCTGGCACAAAGTAAGCTTTTAACAAATACCACAATTAAATAGCAAACCAGAAATGTTGTTCATATGTATAGATTTCTGACTTAAACACACTCATTCAATTCTTTCCTACTACAAGTCAGTTCTCATACTTCACTTGGCTCAAACCAACACACTCACTGTGCCTTGCTCATCTCTATCTCCAAGGACTCCTACTAATGTCCTCCCACTCACTTCCTATCCAAGTGATCACTGCTCTCTGCTCCCTTGAAATCCTTCTAGTAGATCACATATCCCTAGAAGGCTTTCCTAATTAATCTATTTTCCTGTCCTATTCCCCCCACCCCACCTCACCAATACTGCATCTTTGGCACTTCCACATCACCTAAGTCCTTTCATACTCACTCCACACTCATCCCTACAAAACTCTGTGACTTCTCCTAGATAAAATGTATTTCAGTGTCTACCTCCCCTGCTAGATTGTAAGCCTTTTGAGAATAAGAGCTGTATCTAGTTATACTGTTATACGCTCTCAATCACTTAGTGCAGTGCTCTGCACCAGGGAACTGCTCAGTAAATAATTGACATTGACTCTGTTCAAAACATCAAAAATCATACAACAAGTAGCCAATTCCAACAATGGAAATTTTTCAAAATCACTGGTGATTTTCCTCTCAGATGGGTAACAACTGATGAAAACATTAACTTCACGTAATGAAACCAGTTGCCTTCACAAATAGCCAGATCTTTGCCTGGTTCAAATATTTTAATTCCCCATATATAGACAAAGACAAATTAAATAGAAACACTGTAACCAACTGAAGATATATTTACAGAAAGACAGAGTGGGAAGTAGTTATTCTAATGAAACTCACATTCTACTTGGCCTCTACAGAATTTGGTGAGAGGGTGTGGTAGAAAAGCAGTTCAGAATTATAGAGAATGTAAAGACATAGTGTATTCATTTATGGTCTTCCAAAGTGCCAGCTGATTAACCCTAATAATTTCTGATGGGCTTGAATCATTATTATTCTTAATAATAACAGGGGGTGGGGGTGCTCTATTTACATTTAATCAAATTAAATGGAAAGGGCTTTTCTCTGGATTCTAAGTTAATGTCTCATATTTGGGGAGGAGTTGTTGAGGTACTTAAAAGACTGAGAGAGAATCAATCAGAGGGTTAGGAAGAATATTCTAATTAGAACTCTAGCCAGAAATGATTAAAAACTGTTCTGCAGAGAAGTGGGACAGATAAGAGGCGATGCTTAGGATTGAATGATCAGAGAAATAAAACGATGCAGCATTTTAATCGAGGAAAAGGAAGAACCTATAATAATGGTCAACAACTTGTTAATGGAACAGAAGCAAACAGTTCCACATTTATTCCCAAATGAAGGAAGATTTGGCACCAGCTTATTATATTGTTCAGTAGGTCACAGAAGAGTTAGAAGTAAGGGCTTGAATCCAATTTCCAAAATCAATTCCCTGGAACCTGGTAACAAAAGAGTACATGGACTTCGTATATAATATGTGCCTCTGCCTGGTACACATATTTATAGAGTCAGGAAAGGGAATGACAGGATCATTAGCATAATGCATTTCCCAAATTTTATTTACTGTGGTTCATAGCAAAGTTTCAAACTAACCTCATCTGATCACAGTAAGCTAAATTCACTACAGCAAGTATCTTCGTCATGTAGAAAGAGACTGTGTAGTATTTAGCCTGGCATCTAACATTTTTAATAATTTCTTAGCAGGAAGGAAAACTTGAAACTCTTCAGGAGAAAAATGGATTCCCCTGTGCATTACCTCCTACCTCTGTTACACATGGCATCCCTTTAAAAAAAAATTTAAATTCCAGGTAAAAGTCACCATAGCTATTATGAGCACGATGACTACTGCAGCCAGTTGTGCTTTGGCATTTTCAATCATGCCTGATTAAATGAATTGGATATTAAAGGCAGTTACAGAGCAGGAATAGGAAACGACCAGTTGTGACGGGTCTAACCCCATACTTGGGCAGGGACAATGCTAAAGTGAACTATTCCTATCCCACTTCACCTGGAAGCAGGCTCCCCTATTTCCCCACACTCTAGGGGGTTTGCAAACTTTCCACAGACCTGAAAAGCAAATGGGAAGGGGGTTGGAGTTGGAGTCCATGTACTCTTTCTTTACCAGGTTCTATGGGATTGATTTTGGAAGTTGGATTCAAGTCCTTACTTCTAACTCTTCTGTGATCTACTGAACAATATAATAAACTGGTGCCAAATCCTCCTGCATTTGGGAATAAATGTGGAACTGTTTGCTTTTGTTCCATTAATAAGTTACTGAACCATTATTATATAACCCCTTAGGACGTTTCACCCAGACCAGTAGAGACTTCTGCCCTTTCCCTCGACCAGATCATTCCAAACCATTTGCCTAGTGTTTCCAGCGAGGTAAAGGAGACAGAAATAAGTTGAAACAGATAATAGCCCCTGAATGAGGGTGTGGGTGATGCGAGTCAAGCTTAGCCAGAAACTCTTGGTTGGTACG
This sequence comes from Ornithorhynchus anatinus, assembly GCF_004115215.2. Classification (NCBI taxonomy): domain Eukaryota; kingdom Metazoa; phylum Chordata; class Mammalia; order Monotremata; family Ornithorhynchidae; genus Ornithorhynchus; species Ornithorhynchus anatinus. The sequence goes on from NC_041729.1 coordinate 118,708,028, forward strand.
GCCTGGGCCCCCAGCCTGAAGCCCCCACATAGCTTTGATGTGGTAATAACAAAAATAACAACAGTATTTGTTAAGCACTGTACTAAATGCTGGGGTGGAAACAAAATAAAATAATCAGGTTAACACAGTCCCTGTCCCACGAGGACTTTACAGTCTAAATGGAAAGAAGAATTTAATGTCCATTTTACAGATATGGAAGTTAATGCAGAAAGGAACTAAGTGACCTGCCCGAGGATTTATATCAGTCAAAAGGAAGAGCTGGAATTAGAACCCAGGTCCCCTAACACTCAGACTTGGGCTCTTTATACCAGATTGCACTTGTATAAATGTGTGCTAGAAACATGGGATAAGACTACTAGGTTTAGGTTATACAGTCAAGAGACAAGGCCACACTCCCTGCATTGACTGAGATTGCCACTGGGCTCTGGGGCCCAGACACAGGAACTCTCCCCTGACCAGAAACCTTCTTGCACACCTCCTCCAGCTTCTATAATGATGTTAGGGAGGGAAAAGGAACATAAAGAAAAGGAAGGGCACCACAGAGAGATAGGACAGATGAGAGGTGTGGTACTATTTGTCTCATGCCCAGAAGCTGGAAGCAAAGGTTTCAGACATCCCTCAAGTAGTCCAATCAATCAGACAAGGGTGGAGAAATGATCATTCTGACTTTACTAGTGAGATACATATCACTGTAGAAAAATGAACAAACACAAGTGACAATATGAAAGCTTTAAGATCATTTAAATTAAAAAGAAATTAGACTTTATTAAGAGGTCATACAAGACCTTCAAGGCTTTCTATTCCCTCTTAATCCCCTATAAATTCTCAATAAAAGATTATTCTACTAAATTTTCACTGATTAGAGCCTGATGCACAAATATAGTGGAGTTAAGTTAGTTTAAAAATGCAGAGATGAGTTCTGATTCAGAACTCATCTCTGATTCTTACTTTGGGATTAGTTATAATGTTCAAGGAAGAAAGTATCGGAACCTAGGAGGAAGATGGTCTAATTTCTTGATATTATCCTAGGGGCCTTTTAAAACATTATGTATATATTTTTTCTACAACTGAAGAAAGGATCTGACCTCTAAAAGCCACATTTTCAATATATTCCTTAAAACAGCAGGAGAGAATGCAGATTGAAAACACAGTTCCAGCATCTTGCAATTTAAAATGCTTTTAAAGCCTGTCTCCTGCATTTATCTTTTAACAAAGATGAATGCACAAGGCAACTCATAATTGGCACTGCCTGGTAAGGCAGCAATAATGTTAAATCAATGGCAGAATGATCAAAAATAAGAACTGGATCAATGATCCGGTCAATTGAACCGTTTTAGATATTAAAAAGTAATTATAAAAGAAGTCTTTACTGGAAAAAATAAGATTTTTTCTGATGCCTAATATCTTTAAAAAAAATACTGACCAATCCAATTCACAAATAAAGTGAACAAAATTAAGGAATTTTTTGGAGTGCCAAGCTAGCAGAAAATACATTTATTACCAAATTTAAAAAGTATGTTCTTTCAAATATAATCCAATTTTCCATTGAAGATTAGTTCACCTAAGTAGAGAATCTATTTTACAATTAAGCTATCAGATATTCATGTTTAGAGTGTACATAGATTTAAAAGCTCCAGAGCTGTTAACCTTTTTTCTACCATGAACAATTCAGTAATACAAAAAATTTAATTTAGTCACAATGAGGAGCCCACTAATCAAATTATTTCATAGACATAATAACTTCTACATTTTCTACAGTAGGATAAATAGTTATCAGCCCTATTAAGCATCAGGTATACAGCAAACCATTTCCCTGCAGCAGTGGTGAAGAAAAACTAGTTTGACACCCATTCATTTGGTCCTAGAAGTGCCATAATTCTGCTTTTTTTTTCCCTTTACACATCCTAAGTCTTTTACTTACACATTCAGATACTTGATGCCTGATTTCATTTTTAGAGAGTTACCAGTTCTTTTACAATGCATATTGTCACTATGCATTTGGGATAGAACACTACTGCAAAATTAGGGAACATATTTCCAAAGATGTTTGTCTGGACAGAACATGATGTGATATTGGAAGAATAGGTGGTACACACATATTTAGTTAAGACATATTGTTCTTAACATAAGTTAACACATATTGTGTTAAAGAAGAGTTACCTTTACAGGACTCTGGGCACATTACACCCTATTACTCTCTGAGTTTTTCAAGAGATTTCAGATTCAGCTTTCTAGCACCAAGATTACAATTACTGTCCAGATGATGTTTAGGGAAAGCTACACAAGCAAGCAGTAGTAATAAAAGAGTCAGAGAAAAGTTCATGAGACTTTCAGTTGTTTCTCAAACACTTAAGACTCTAGCACAAAATTTCATTTTGATACCCAGGAAGAGAAAAATGATGGTGCTAAACTAGCTATAAATGCTCACATTGAACTAACTACTCAAGCTTCAATAAATATATCTAGACCAACATGAATTTATAAACCAACTTTTTAAAATACACAAAATACAGATTATGGATACTTACCCATCAGAATAAGGCTAGCCATCAGATCATGATGAGAAAGGGAGGGAAAGAATTCCCTATCCTTTTGCCTGGCTTCGTGCTTCCAATAACTATAGTCCTCTGTACTTTGGAAAGGTAGTTCCTAAGCATTAGGTGGTACCCATTGCCTATTTTCTCTTCAGTTCCTTGATGGAAGTTCTGCCTCCATTAGGGGCCTAAATAATTAATCAAACAGGTTCTGTCAATAAACTTCACCGAGCCCTGCTCCTGTAGAAAGACAGGGTTTGTATCACTCAAACGGAGGAGCATCTTGGGAGGCTTTTCTTGGAAAATGGGGCAAGGAAGGGAAAAAAGACTTAGCTTTGCCATTCTTAAGATTCACACATTTTTCCTGATCTCTGAAATAATTGAGTAGAGAAATGAACCTTTATCACAATAAAAAGAAAGACCTGGGCAGAGTTATCCTCTGAGGAATATGTTCTAATAATCCATTAACAAAACTAATCTAGCAATGGAATCTTTACCTAAGGCCTAAAACATTCAGATGTCTTGCATTAACTTCTCTGGTAAAGAAAAAGGACTCTCATACTCGTCACTCTATGGTTAACATATTTTTTTTTCATTATGCCCTGCCCAGTGGATCTATTATAGCAAATACAAGCTGTGACTAATCTTGTGGACAGCTGATGAAAATTGAACTTATCTGTGAGCAAATTGTTTATCCATTTAGTGAATGGAGTAGGAAGATAGAGTACCCTTCCCACCTAGAAAAGCAATTTGCCTCTCATGAGTCCTCATGAGACTAAATAGTATGTTTCTAGAGTAATTTTCTCTCCTGGTTCATCAGCATAGAAACTACGCACAGTCATTTGATGCTCAAATAAGGACTCTGAGTATTTTTAAAAACATCTGAAGTAAATTGGTGGAACATTTGAGTAAAAGATGAAATGATCTCCTCAGCGTCCCCCCAGAGTGTGTGGCAAATAGAATAAGTAATGAAGATTTTTATCATGATTAATGGTATTGAATGTCTGTTACATATAAAGCACTTAGAATTTTATAGAAGGGGTAGAAGTCCCTGTACTTAAGAATGCAATAATATGTGCACATTAGAAGCTGATCACACACATATGTAATTGTAAAGCATATGTGAAAATAGGGGGAAAAACAAATGCAAATGGATAAATACTTTCATTCATTCATTCATTCACTGAGTCCCTACTGTAACAGGCATATCAGAGCATATTGCTAGGCAGCAAGGTCACAGGCCTGGCAGAAGGATGAACTCCTCATTATAATTGTTTGGCACTTAATTCTAGGAGCTCCCAAAATCAGCTGGAAAATTCTGGGAAGGGGATCATCCCTCTGTCATACAGAAGAGAACCCTGTCTTTCTTGGTAACAGGGCTGAACTCCTTGAGCAGAGAAAAGTGAATTCAGAAAAGGAGTAGCTTTCTTTTGACTATGATTCGTCTTTTCTGCCTGCTTCCCTGAAACACAGCTAGAGGAGTTCTTCATGCCATAAAAATTTGCCTCTCTACCCAAGTAATGGCTGGTATGAAAAAGAAGTTATAGTAGGTTAATTTGGTCCTTATAGTAGTTACAGATTTTTTTAGATCAAATCCCAACTGTTAATCATTCAATCATATTTACTGAGCACTTACTGAGTGCAGAGCTGAGGAGACAGACTTCAATCAAATAAATGAAATTATTCATTCATTCAATAGTATTTATTGAGCGCTTACTATTTGCAGAGCACTGTACTAAGCACTTGGAATGTACAATTCGGCAACAGATAGAGACAATCCCTGCCCATTGACGGGCTTACAGTCTAATTGGGGGAGACAGACAAAAACAATAGCAATAAATAGAATCAAGGGGATGTACATCTCATTAACAAAATAAATAGGGTAATAAAAATATATACAAATGAGCAGACGAGCACAGTGCTGGAGTGGGGGGCGGGGGTGAAGGGAGAGGAGGAGGAGCAGAAGGAAAGGGAGGGAAAGAGGGCTTAGCTAAGCAGAGGTGAAGAGGGGGGCAGAGAGGCAGCAGAGGGAGCAGAGGGAAAAGGGAAAGCTCGGTCTGGGAAGGCTTCTTGGAGGAGGTGAGCTCTTAGTAGGGCTTTGAAGAGGGGAAGAGAGTTAGTTTGGTGGAGGTGAGGAGGGAGGGCATTCCAGGACAGCAGGAGGACGTGGGCCAGAGGGCGATGGTGGGATAGGCAAGAAAGGGGGAGGGTGAGGAGGTGGGAGGCAGAGGAGTGGAGCCTACAGGGTGGACAGTAGAAAGAGAGAAGGGAGGAAAGGTAGGAGTGGGCAAGGTGATGGAGAGCCTTTAAGCCTAGAGTGAGAAGTTTCTGTTTCGTGGGGAGGTTGATAGGCAACCACTGGAGGTTTTTAAGAAGGGGAGTGACATGACCAGAGCATTTCTGCAGGAAGGTGATCTGGGCACTGAAATGAAGAATAGACTGGAGCAGGGAGAGACAGGAGGAAAGGAGACCAGAGAGAAGACTGACACAATAATCCAGCCGGGATATTATGAGAGCCTGTAGCAGTAAGATAGCCATTTGGGTGGAGAGGAAAGGGTGGATCTTGGCGATATTATAAAGGTGAAACCAGCAGGTTTTGGGGACGGATTGGATGTGTGGGGTTACACATTACAAATTACAGATATGACATAAATGCTGTCGTACTGGGAGTGGGGAAGAGCAAAATGAGCAAGTCAGTGTGATACAGAAGGGAGTGGGAGATGAGGAAAAGTGGAGCTTAGTCTGGGAAGCCCTCTTGGATGAGATGTGCTTTCAATAAGACTCTGAAGGGGTGAGAGTAATTGTCTGTCCAATTAGAGGAGCGAGAGCATTCCAGCCCAGAGGCAGGACATGGGCTAGGGGTCAGCGGCAGTAGAAGGCAATTTGCTAAAAGTCAAAACTAACCTAAGCTGGGAAGCAGTGGCATGGGAGAGAGTCGAGGGTGGAGACTGAAGTTTATTGCATGGGAGGCATTGGTAAACCATTTGAGTATTTTTATGAAGAAAACTCTATGGATACACTACCAAAATGATTACAGATGGAGAGTGGGGCGTTTTGGGAGAGATGTGTCCATGGCGTCGCTATGGGTCAGAGATGACTTGACAACATAAGACAAGACAAATACATTTTATATTTTAAAAAAAAGCATTAACATCTTTATTGTTATTGCCAGCCAGAGTCTTATTAAACCTCAAGCTCTACTACTACTGTCCACCAGTATCTCCAGCCTGCTTTTGCTAGAACCCAAGAAGCTTGAATTTCTTAACTGACCTGAATCAGTAATTAGCTTTTTCAGTCAAAAGTGACTGAGTCAAAGAAAATGTTATGTCTGTTGCCCAATGTTCTCCCTTATTCAGTGTGATTTGTTAGTTTCAAATGGGTGGCCAACTGACAAATGCTAGTCTTCTAAGAGGTCTTGGCAAACTATGAATGACTACTAAAACTATTTCAGGAACTCTGTTTACAGAACTCATAATTCATCATTTACTCAACAAGTCTCTGAGGTAGAATTGAGCTAAAATTGGAAAGAAACTTTAAAAATAAAATAGAAAAGTATATCAATTACAGAAAAAGTGACTAGAATAGGACTTCAGAATATAGAAGAGTTATCTCACATGAAATGAATTCACTTTTACAAAGCATTAGAGTATATGTATTTAATTACCTTCCAGGGCATTAAATTGTACTGTGGTTGTAGTTAAATCACTTCATATCTGAGATATATTTATTTTTAGAGAAGAGTTTACTGACAACAGACTCAGGAGTGATAAAACTAAATCAAACTAAGAAAAACATCCATGATGTTATCATGTCTAACCCATTTTCCTGTACATTCCATCATCTTAAAGTGATGTAAGTTATCTCCTGTACCATTTTTCTAAATAAGATTTGAATGAATCCCTATAATATCACTGAAGGTCATCATGAAATATGACATATTTTCACATATTTTGGATTTGTAAATAGAAATACTCAACCCTTCAAAAATATCCTTTTAAAATGGAACTATAACAGGATTACTAAAACAAAAGAAATTAGGAGTGCCACGACACATTTGCATTGTAAATCATTGCAGGAACTGATTTTAGCATAAGGATTTTTATCAAGAAAAATTAAAACTTTGTAGAATGTATTAATCCTGGCCCTCCCACTTGTCTCCTGAGTGATCTTAGGCAAGTCACTAAACCTCTCTGTGCCTCAGTATCCTTATCTATAAGGTGGGGATTCAATACCCATTCTCTTTCCTCCTGAGACTGTGAGACCCATGTAGAAAGGGAATTGTATCCAATCAGATTATCTTGTATCTACACAACTGCTAAGTAAACTACTTGGCATATAGTAAGAACATAACAAGTCCCATTAAAAAAATGAGGTTTTCTGTATGTATCATATAAAGCTAAGGGGTAAAGAAGAGCAACCCTAAGCCTTTAGATTTTAGCTAATATATTAGTCCTCTCAATTTACCATGCTTTTGAAGTTACTCAGACCTGAAATAAGGGAACCTACACTCTAAAATGATTCTCCAATAAAAGTAACTTCTTTCTGACTTTTGCGCTTGAAATTACTTTTTATTATCGGAATCATGGAGAAAAGTTTACAACACTGAAATAAGCCTTCACTGAAAACAACCTTGCACACTGCATCAGTATAGATAGGCGTAAAATGGTTATTGTCTTCCTCTAAAGCAGTGCTTTCAAGAAATCCTCAAGTCAATGAGACCCTGTGTGATTACTAACAATCCTGCTACATCTTGAATCTGTGAAAGAAAAATAAAACTAAGGGCATTACTGCTTGACCAGAAACAATGAGGCAAACAATTGAATTTATGAAAACTAAAGATAATTTTTAATGACTAGAATTTCTGTGAGTTGAATAGTACTTATAAAAATGGAAATCCAAATGAAAGATGCAAGCAGGTAGAAAAATGGAAAAGGATAGCTGGCATTTTAAGCACCATAGGTACTTTTACTTGTCAAAATCAGATGCTCGATGGTCAAATTATCCAAAGTTCAGCTTCCCTAGGTGGTAGAGTGCTTGGCATCCTGTTTTTCTCCTGGTGCTCTAGACTGTAAGCTTGTTGTGAGCAGTGATTAACAACACTACTCTATTGTACTCTCACAAGCACTTATTAAAATAAGCAGTCAGTAAATTGAATGATTGATTTTAGCAAGTCTGGAACTTTTAAAAATACCTGCTGCTCTTAGCATTTCTTCTGCATGTCAAGTGCATTGGGCATAACCCAGGGGTCATTAGATCAGTATGTTTTGGGCAACATCTATGGGCCTGGCAGAGAAGGTGGCCTGAAATATCCAATAGTTTTCTCAATGTCTGCAGTGCCTGCTCTAGAGTTCTCCTGTCATTTCACAGCAAACATAATTATATTTGCTCTGATTGTGAAGTACACTGGCATTTATGACAAACTGCTGATCTTCAGAAATGGGCTGTGCAATAACTCCCGAAGCAGATTTCTAAACATTTTGTCGGCAGGTATTAGGGACTTGTGTTACTTTTCTTTTTCAGCGGCCATAAATCAGTTAATATTGCTAAATCATTTTTAGGATGAAGAATTGAATATTTGTGATGAATTTTAACTTTAATTTTTATGGCTATAAAGAGCAATATAAACATTGAGGCAGACTGAAGCCTCTATCAGAAAAATAAATTATTTCACATGTTTTCTAGGATGGGTATTGAATCCCCACCTTACAAATAAGGATACTGAGGCACAGAAAGGTTTAGTGACTTGCCTAAAATCACTCAGCAGACAAGTGGGAGAGCCAGGATTAGTACATTCTATAAAGTTTTAATAAAAAACTTTACAATGAAAAAATCTTACAAAATTTGACAATTGCCTATTTTATCTGAATTTGCAAAGAATGAAAGAGTAATAAGGATCTGATTTCCAAAATTACCTGATGATATGATTATTCACCTACTGCACTATGTTTTCAACTCTCTGGGCTTTTAACTGAAGCCACTGAAATGTACAAACAACCACACTTTTTTTTCATCTTCAAGCTCAGGGCCAAGTCTTTCTTGAACCAGTGAAAGCTTTTCCCTTTACTGTGTTGTACTGTACTCCTTTCCATTCTTCAAGACTTGCCATCTCCATTCAAAGCCATCGCTAAACCGAATAAACTGCTGACCTGAACTCATAGATGGATCGAAAAGAATGTTCAAGTCTGCTGGCATACCCCAAAAGAGGGGATTTGTCTGTGGGCACTTAGATCCAGGCACAGAAGAATGAAACCAATGGACTCACTGAGTTTTGCATACAATACTATGACTTCAATGCATAAAATATATGAAAAAACTATGGCTGTAATGCATCAATCTACAAAAGCTTTAAAATATACATATCTATGTGAACCTATTTCAAAGCTATGGATCCAATGCACAAAACACACCCAAACCTCTAACACAAGATATTATTTCTCTTAGGGTCTCACAAGCAAGGAGGTTGCCTATCAACTTCTGCACAAAACAAAAACTTCTAACTCTAGGCTTCAAGGCTCTCCATCACCTTGCCCACTCCTACCTCTCCTCCCTTCTCTCTTTCTACTGCCCACCCCACATGCTCCACTCTTCTGCTGCTCACCTCCTCACCGTCCCCCGTTCTCGCCTATCCCACCCTTGTCCCCTGGCCCACATTCTCCCGCTGTCCTGGATTGCCCTCCCTCCTCACCTCTGCCACACTAACTCTCTTCCCCTCTTCAAAGCCCTACGAGAGCTCATCTCCTCCAAGAGGCCTTCCCAGACTGAGCTTCCCCTTTTCCTTTGCTCCCCCTGCTGCCTCCCTGCACCCCCTTCACCTCCCCTCAGCTAAGCTCCCTTTCCCCCCTTTCCCTCTGCTCCTCCCCCTCTCCCTTCCCCTCCCCTCAGCACTGTGCTCACTTGCTCAATTGTATATATGTTTACTACCCTATTTATTTTGTTAATGAGGTGTACAGCACCTTGATTCTATTTATTGCTATTGTTTTTGTCTGTCTGTCTTCCCCAATTCGACTGTAAGCCCATCAGTGGGCAGGGATTCTCTCTATCTGTTGCCGAATTGTACATTCCAGTGCTTAGTACAGTGCTCTGCACATAGTAAGTGCTCAATAAATACTAATGAATGAAAAGCAGAGTTATTACATATTATATCCCCTGGAGTCCCAATGTCTTGCCCCCCCATGGAGCAATTCTGTACATGTACCAACCTCTATTCCAGAGTCAAGGACCCCTTTTTCTCTCTAAAACTTGGTGGGTCCCTTACAGAACTAGGGACCAGGTGACTCTGGGTAAGCCGGGTACACTCTGGTCTGTTCTAGCCTCCCTCTGGGTTTCAAGGAGCAGCAGTGTATCCAGGTGCACATTGCTTGTTTTTGTTTTGTTCTGTTTTGTTTTGCTGTCTGTTTCCCCCATTTAGATCGTGAGCCCGTTATTGGGTAGGGATTTTCCCTATCTGTTGCTGAATTGTACATTCCAAGCACCTAGTACAGTGCTCTGCACATAGTAAGCACTCAATAAATACAATTGAATAAATGAATGAATGAATGAAATGGCTTTTATGGAGGGGGTGTGGATGTATTCATTCAATTGTATTTATTGAGTGCTTACTATGTGTAGAGCACTGTACTAAGCACTTGGAATGTACAATTCAGCAACAGATAGAGACAGTCCCTGCCCAATGACGGGCTCACAGTCTAAAAGGGGGAGACAGATGGCAGAGCAAAACAGAACGAAACAAAAACAAGACAACATTATCACAATTAATAGAATCAAGGGGATGTACACCTCATTAACAAAATAAAATAGGGTAATAAAAATATATACAAATGAGCACAGTGCTGAGGGGAGGGGAAGGGGGAGGAGCAGAGGGTGGAGGGGGAGCATAGGGAAAAGGGGATAGCTCAGTCTGGGAAGGCCTCTTGGAGGAGGTGAGCTCTCAGTAGGGCTTTGAAGAGGGGAAGAGCGTTAGTTTGGCGGAAGTGAGGAGGGAGGGCATTCCACGACAGCGGTAGGACGAGGGCCAGGGGTTGACCGCAGGACAGGCGTGAACGGGGGACAGTGAGGATGTGAGTGGCAGAGGAGCGGAGTGTACGGGGTGGGCAGTAGAAAGAGAGAAGGGAGGTGAGGTAGGAGGGGACAAGGTGATGGAGAGTTTGAAGCCAAGAGTGAGGAGTTTTAGTTTTATGAGGAGGTTGATAGGCAACCACTGGAGATTTTTAAGGAGGGGAGTGACATGCCCAGAGCCTTTCTGTAGGAAGATGATTTGGGCAGTGGAATGAAGAATAGACTGGAGTGGGGAGAGACTGGAGGGAGGGAGATCAGAGAGAAGGCTGACAATAATCCCATTGGGATATTATGAGAGCTTGTACCAGCACGACAGCCATTTGGATGGAAAGGAAATGTTGGATCTTGGTGATATTGTAAAGGTGAGACCAGCAGGCATTGGTGACGGATTGGATGTGTGGGGTGAATGAGAGAGCTGAGTAAAGGATGACACCAAGGTTGTGGGCTTGTGAGACGGGAAGGATGGTCGTGTTGTCCACAGTGAAGGGAAGTCAGGAAGAGGACAGGGTTTGGGAGGGAAGCTAAGGAGCTCAGTTTTAGACATGTTGAGTTTTAGGTGGTGGGCAGACAACCAGGTGGAGACGTTCTGGAGGCAGGAGGAGATATGAGCCTGAAGGGAGGAGGAGAGAACAGGGGAGGAGATGTAGATTTGGGTGTCACCAAGGGAGTGAGTATCGATGGAGAACAGAAGAGGGACAAGAACTGACCCTTGAGGATCCCCTACAGTTAGTGGATGGGAGGTGGAGGAGGAACCCGTGAAGGAGACCGAGACTGAACAGCCAGAGAACCAGGAGAGGACAGAGTTCATGAAGCCAAGGTGAGTTAAGGTATGGAGAAGAAGGGGATAGTCAACAGTGTCAAAGACAGCTGAGCGGTAGAGGAGGATTAGGATAGGAAGCTGGGTGAATTGAATGAATGAATGAATGAATGAATGAATGAATGAATGAATGAATCTCCTCAAGATACTGCTGAGAAAGATAGGAGAGTTAAAGCAGGGGCAGGAGGATGGAGGGAGTGAAGAAGAGCAGTGGAGATTTTAGGGAGATCATGCCTGATAGGAGCAGGGGTGATTTTAGTGATATCATGTCTGATAGTTTCAATTTTCTCAGTGAAATAGGTTCAGTTCATTATGGGGAAGAGATGGGGGAGGATGGGGTTTGAGGAGATTGTTAAACTTTTGGAACAGCTGTTGAGACCAGTGGGCATGAGTGTCAACAAGGATAGAGAAATAATTTTCCTGGGCAGAGTAGAGGGCAGAGTTCATTCATTCATTCATTCATTCATTCATTCATTCATTCATTCATTCATTCAATAGTATTTGTTGAGCGCTTACTATGTGCAGAGCACTGTACTAAGCGCTTGGAATGAACAAGTCGGCAACAGATAGAGACAGTCCCTGCCATTTGACGGCCTTACAGTCCAATCGGGGGAGACGGACAGACAAGAACAATGGCAATAAATAGAGTCAAGGGGAAGAACATCTCGTAAAAACAATGGCAACTAAATAGAATCAAGGCGATGTACATTTCATTAACAAAATAAATAGGGTAATGAAAATATATACAGTTGAGTGGACGAGTACAGTGCTGAAGGGATGGGAAGGGAGAGGGGGAGGAGCAGAGGGAAAGGGGGAATAAAGGGTTTAGCTGCGGAGAGGTGAAGGGGGGGTGGTAGAGGGAGTAGAGGGAGAAGGGGAGCTCAGTCTGGGAAGGCCTCTTGGAGGAGGTGAGTTTTAAGTAGGGTTTTGAAGAGGGGAAGAGAATCAGTTTGGCGGAGGTGAGGGAGTTCCAGGATTGCGGGAGGACGTGGCCAGGGGTCGACGGCGGGATAGGCGAGACCGAGGGACGGTGAGGAGGTAGGCAGCGGAGGAGCGCAGCGTGCAGGGAGGGTGGTAGAAAGAGAGAAGGGAGGAGAGGTAGGAAGGGGCAAGGTGATGTAGAGCCTTGAAGCCTAGAGTGAGGAGTTTTTGTTTGGAGGGGAGGTTGATAGGCAACCACTGGAGTTGTTTAAGAAGGGGAGTGACATGCCCAGATCGTTTCTGCAGGAAGATGAGCCGGGCAGCGGAGTGAAGAATAGACTGGAGCGGGGCGAGAGAGGAGGAAGGGAGGTCAGAGAGAAGTTAAAACATGCAAGGATATTTCAAGCAGATGAGTCAGCCTGATATTTAGATTTCTGCCAGTACTGCTCCGCAGCTCATGCACAGGAGTGAAGGAAGTGGACTGTGGAGGTGATCCAGGGCTGTGGGTTTAGTTATACAAGATCAACAGAGGGATAAGGGAGCAAGTGAGTTGCATTCAGTAGGGAGAGTGGTGTTGACAATATCAATTTGGTTATCACAGGAAGACAGTTTGAGTATGAAGGTTAAATGGGGCATGATGACTTGAGAAATTGGATGGAGTCAAAAAATTGGAGGTGTCTGTCAGGTAACAGCATAGATTTGTGGGGAGTAGATGTGTGGGAGAGAAGGCAGGTGAGATGGTGGTGGTCAGATAAAGGGATTCAGAGCTGATGAAGGTAGATATTGTACAGTGACTAGAGATGATAGGATTGAGTATGTGCTTTGGTTGGTGAGTAGATGAGCTGAGGTGGAGTAGGAGGTCAGTGGACTTGAGGAGTGATAATAATAATGTTGGTATTTGTTAAGCACTTACTATGTGCAGAGCACTGTTCTAAGCGCTGAGGTAGATATAGGGTAATCAGGTGGTCCCACATGAGGCTCACAGTCTTAATCCCCATTTTACAGATAAGGTAACTGAGGCACAGAGAAGTTGAGAAGCAGCATGGCTCAGTGGAAAGAGCACGGAGCCTCTTTGGAGTCAGAGGTCATGGGTTTGAATCCCAGCTCTGCCACCTGTCAGCTGTGTGACTATGGGCAGGTCACTTAACTTCTCTGTGCCTCAGTTACCTCATCTGTAAAATGGGGATTAACTGTGAGCCTCACGTGGGACAACCTGATTAACCTGTATTTACCCCAGCGCTTAGAACAGTGCTCTGCACTTAGTAAGCGCTTAACAAATACCAACATTATTATTATCATTATTAATATTATTATTAAGTGACTTGTCCACAGTCACACAGCTGACAAGTGGCAGAGCTGGGATTCAAACCCATGACCTTTGACTCCCAAGCCCGTGCTCTTTCCACTGAGCCACACTGCTTCTCATGATAGAAGAGATAGAGTGATAGAAAGCAGCCAGTGGAAAGGTCATCAGGAACATCTTCTTGGATATTGAAGTTCCCAAGGATTAATGTAGGGATGGAGAAAGAAAGAAGGAATGTGAAAAGGAATCAAAATGGTTCAAGAAGTTGGAAGTGAGACTTGGGGGTGGACAGTAGATGACCGTTAGTAGATTCTAGAATGTATGGTAGAGGTGATTGATATGGGCGTTGAAGAAAGGAAAAGAAAGGGAAGGGAAAGCAGAATGGTGCAATAGTAGCACTAGGGAGTGAGTACATAGCCAATTCCTCCCCCTTTCCCAGTGAGTCGGGGGAGGGGTGGAAATGAGATCCCCTCTAGAGAGAGTGGCAGGGGAGATCATGTCATATGGGGAGAGCCAGATTTCAGAGGTGGCAAGGACAAACAGTGATTGGGTCAGAAACAGGTCAAGAATGAAGGGAAGTTTTCCCATAACGGAGCAGGGCTTCCACCAGCAGGACTTGGCTGAGGTTGTGGGGGTGGTGCTGGAGGAGGGGAAAAAGCGATGTCTGGGGAGGAGTTGGGTGCGATTGAGCTGACAAGGACCAGTGCAGGGGGAAAAGGATGAGCAGTAGTGCTGGAACAGGATAAGAGGGATGGGGTTAAGCACAAGGGGCAAGGAGGGGGTTGATGGAGGAGGAAGATCGGGGGTGCTACTGAGAGGAGAGGACTGGAATGCAATGCATCAATGGTGGGGATTGAGGCACTGTGGTGTGATAAGGGAAATTTACTTAGTTGAGGTTATCAACAACAATAACTGCTTAATATGGTGATTCTCTGTGGAGATTGCTGAATTGCATGCTGGTCCTTAGATCCTTGAGAGTGAAAAGGTCATTGCTGAGAAATAGGTAGGGGGTTGGGTTGGTGTGAAATCAGGCAGTGGTTGGTTTGTAAAAATCTGGATCACCTGGGTGTCAGGATGCCATACCTTATCTATGTTCTCCCCTGTGGATTTAGGCCCAGCTGCTGGAAAAGTGGGAAGATGGAGAAGATTGAAGAAGAATCCAACATTTTAGGGAAGTGATGTAAAATAACACAGCACTTACAGAATGACGATTTGAGAAATGCCATCATGAGCAACTGTCCAATCTCTGTGCAGGTCAGGGAAGGGGCAGGGCACTAGCAAAGATGCAGGGAGAGCAGTTAGCAGTCTGACCTCACAGAACAGGTATTCCCTAGCCTACTCCTAGCAACTCTTGTTCCACCCACAATTAGGCAGTCATTGCCTACCCTTCTTAAAAAGAAAAACCTAGGAACATGAGCGTTAGCAAGAAATGCTTTCCAAGGACATTCATTTTGTAAGCAACAACTTGTCATTCCCCCAAATCCCATTTTCCACCCTCTTCTATCCTGGTGGTTTCAAGGAAATCTTCAGAATCCAGCTGCTAATTGTGTAGATGTGTAAGTCAATTAGGATTCAATCTGATGACTCTGATGGCCAGATTACTGTTCTTCATCCTTTCTTTGTTGAATATGCCATAGGAATTTTTATAAAATTCCAATTATCAAATTGCTACTGTTTATAGCAAAAAAAAAGCAGACATTATTAATGTCATGAAGGCCAAATCTATGAAATGGTCCAACCTACTATTTGCAAGGACACTTTTACAGATGTCAGAGGTCAGGTAGGCCTGATATTATATGTGAGAATAGCATGAAATGCCCACAGACAAACCCACTTTCATCTAAGTGGCTGTGCCCTAGTTTCTGCCACTATTCCAAGTAGTCCAAGAAGTCTTGGCCTCCTCAGGACTTCTATTTCTCACCATAGAAGGGGATGTTGCATTCAGAAAAAAAATCAAAGCCAGTCAACCACTCTTAAACAGATGAATTAGACTGTGTCCTACCTGATTATCTAGTGTTCACTCAATCAATCAATGGTTCTTACTGACCGCTCACTATGTGCAAAGTGCTTAGTACCATAGTTATTATGGTTATTATGTCTCCCTTGTCCCACACAATGATTACAATCTAAAAGGGAGAACAGGTGATATATTCATTTTATAGATGAGAAAACCAAGGCACATAACAGGTGACTTGTCCAAGTCATACAACAAGTCAGTGGCAGATGTGGCACTTTTTCCCCATTACCTGTAGCAAAAGGAGATAGGCATGCTTATGAACGTTTATTGGTATGTCTATATATATACATGTATGTGTGAGACTCTGTGTGTAAGAGTGTGCATGAGCACTTGGGACAGAGATTTGGATTTGGAGCAGAAAAGAGAAAAGAGCATAGGAGAAATGAGGCAAGCTAACAGCCCAGGAAGCTGCCTCTAGGCTGTAAGCTCGCTGTGGGCAGGGAATGTGTCTGTACTTTTCAACTGCATAGTACAGTGCTCTG
Organism: Ornithorhynchus anatinus; assembly: GCF_004115215.2. NCBI lineage: Eukaryota > Metazoa > Chordata > Mammalia > Monotremata > Ornithorhynchidae > Ornithorhynchus > Ornithorhynchus anatinus. Next base: position 118,724,157 of record NC_041729.1, read on the forward strand.
CACACAGTAAGCGCTCAGTAAATACAATTGAATGAATGAATAAAAGTAAAAATTAAGCTTCAGTCCTAGCAACTCATTCAGAGGAATTTATTATAATATCAGTGACTTGACTAGGGCCAATCACATTCTCTCATCCTTCTCTGCCAGTCATGTTCCTACTGGGTTTTGGAGTGCAGCACATTGCAAAGCACAACTGTGGTCTTGCCTGCACTAATCGACTTCAGGCTATACAAGTCACAATATGGTTGTCCTTTGTATCAGAAGAAGACAACACTGATGGAGAAGTTCACCTCTGAGTGTGTGAGGTTGAAAAAGGCCTAGGTGGGATCCACAGTCCCTGGCACGTTGGGTACACAAAAAGTCTATCCCTCATTGCGTGGTTATACTTAATGTTTGTAGTACTTTATGCTGTTTTCTCTTTTAAAGGAGGGACATTTGATCCAGGGCACTAAACCCAGATCACTATATGCAGAACTGAGAGTAGAATCTGAATCTCATGACCCCTAGAGGAGTACTCTTTCCACTAGAACAAAATCAGGGCTACTACCTTTAATAAGTATACTTCCAAAAGGAGTATTAGCCCCAACATCGTACACTATTTTAATGTCTGCTTCCTCCTCTAGTCTCTATGTCTCTACTAAGATCACAACTACCAACTCTGTTATACTGTACTTCCCCAAACACTTATTACAGTGCCCAATAAATAAGTGCTCAAAAATGAGTAAGTGCTCAATAAATATCACTGATTGATCAAATGATAGATACACTATGGAGCCCAAATAGTATATAGCAGTAGCCCTTCAGTGTCAAAATACATTACTTTAAAAGAACAATTCTGAATGATGATTGTGGGGATGAAAAATGTTAATATACATTAAAGTTCCCAAATTCCCATGCCTGTTTAGTAAGGGGATTTTAATGGTCACTGTAATATAGATAAGAAGGGTCCTAGCTTTGTTCTGTTTTGTTTTACAATTGCCAGTTGTATGGGGTGGCAGAATTGCACCATTTATTAAACCCCAAACTCAGCCTCACAGCACTTATGAACATATCTGTACTCTATTGTATTAAGGCCTGTCTTCCCCTCTAAACTCACTGAGGCCACGAGATATATGTACCCACTCTCTTATATTGTATTCTCTCAAAGACTTAGTTAAATAATAATAATAACAATGTTGGTATTTGTTAAGTGCTTACTATGTGCCAAGCACTGTTCTAAGTGCTGGGGTAGATACAGGATAATCAGGTTGTCCCACGTGAGGCTCACAGTCTTAATCTCCATTTTACAGATGAAGTAACTGAGGCACCAAGAAGTCAAGTGACTTGCCCAAAATCACACAGCTGACAGGTGGCGGAGCCAGGATTAGAACCCATGTCCTCTGACTCCTAAGCCAGTGTTCTTTCCACTGAGCCACACTGCTTCTCTATGTGCAGTGTTCTGCACACTGCAGTGCTTGATCAATACATTTGATAGGTTGATTAATTTAGTTTGAAAACAGGTAACTCAGTAGATACTCCAGAGAAATAGCTACTCCACAATGAACAATCCCCTTTTTAATTGAACTGTCTTCTGGGTTCAGAGATAATACTTCTGCTGTGAACTGTCTTTAAGAGTCTAGGCTTGTAAAGTGATGAAACCAATGCTTTACTATCTCTTCCACCTGCTGTTCATGTAAAATATGTCCCAGAACTATTGTGGCATTTTCTATTGTCTTATGACTTTTTTTTTGTATAATTATGTCTTTAAAACATTATTTTATTTACTTATTGTCTCAGAGAACAACTGTTCAAATCAATCAGTGGTAATTTTTGAGTGCTTACGGTGTACCAGAACACTATATTTAGTGCTTAGGAGAGTTCAGTACTGCAGAATTAGCAGAGAAGTTCCCTACCCATAATGAGTTTATTGTAGAGGGGAAGCTATCATATTGCCCACCTTATTTACGTGTTCTGCTAAGGGAAGGTATGAGGGAAGAAGCATCACTTTGCTGCTGGAAGTCTGACTGAATTCCAGATTATCATTTAGGTGATCTGTCTTCCTATTTGAAGGTAATCATGACATGGATATTTTGTGAGAACTGCCCTGAAAATGAGATGTGGCAAATTCAGAGTGTTTAGGCTACAGAAAGTTGGACATTATAGTTTCTCTCTATATCTTGAATTTGTATGAAGGTCCAGGGTCTATTTGTATCTGCACTGTATCTGTCTTCTAAATGCCATCCTGATTGTCTTTGCTTAATTTTCAATTTCTTTGTCTATACTTGCATCACATCACTGTTCAGTGGATGGTTCGGGTTGCTGAATTCAGTGACAGCATTCAACTGTGCTGTTAATGGAAATCTGTGGTTGAGTTTAGAGCATGCATATAACCTTCAGGTTAATTATTATCATTAGCACTTTGCTGATTCTGCAAGTGATTCATAATCATCTGCATGTCTTCTTGTGGGAGAGGTTCTACACAGAGCCATTAGAGAATTGGAGTTCCTTTATGTTTGATTCAGGAATTTTGATTTTTTTATGTCTAGTTGGAAGAGTGTCAGAATCTCCTGATTCCAGAATGGATTGTCTTATCTTCCCTTCCCAACTCTCTTTTCTACCCTCTTCTCTGCCTTGGGTCCTTGACTCCTTCTCTTTTAACCTCCATATACAGTCTGTCACTAAATCCTATTAGCTTTTTTCTCCAAAATATTTCCATGAAATGCCTTTCCCTCTCCATTTAAGTGGCCACCACACTGCTCTAAGTGCTCACTGCTCTAAGTGCTTGTCATGTACCATCTTGACTACTGTCTCAGACTCCTTGATCCAGTCTCTCCCCTCCTCAATCTATAATTCATCTTGCTCCCTGTGTCAGTTTCTCAAGCAACATTCTGCAGTCTCTCTACTCCTCAAATACTTCAAAAGGCCAATCATTTCTCTCTACATCATGCTGAAAATACTGTCCTCTCCTATCTGTACCACAATGACCACTGATTCTAAGGTATTCAATCAGCACTCTCCCTTCTACCCACTCATTTAACTCTCCCACCACACCCCAGCTTTCACTCATTTTCAGTCTTCATTCTGCTCGAACTATCTTACTCATGGTACTTTGTTCTCATCTCCCCTGTTGTCAATCTATTGTTCATGTTATTCTACCTGCTTAGAACTTCAGTGTCTACTGCTCTGTCCATCTTTAAAGCTCTTCTGAAATCACATCTACTTTGGAAGCTTTATCAATTAATTTCATCTCCCCAGTTTATAGTATCCCCCAATCGCAAATTCAGTTCTTCAACACATAAGTGCTTAAGAACTTAATGATTTATCTATATATTGTATATGAATATCAATCAATTTGTCATTCATTAATCATACTTACTGAGCACTTACTGTGTGCAGAGCACTGTATTAGGCACTTGGGAAAGTACAATATAACTGAGTTGGAAAACATATTCTCTGCCTCTAGCAAGCTATAGTCTGGAAGGGATTACAGACATTAATGTAAATAATTAAATTATTTAATTAAACTATTTAATTGAATATGTACATAAGAGCTGTGGGACTGAGGAAAGAGTTAATATTCAAAGTGCAGGAGTGACACAGAAGGGAGCTGGAGAAGAGGAAATGAGGGCTTAGCCATAAAAAGTCCCTTAGAGGAGATGTGCTTTTAATAAGGCTTTGAAAGTGGGGAGAGTGATTGTCTGTTGGATGTGCAGAGGGTGGGTGTTCCAGGCCAGAGGCCGGATAAGGATGAGAGATTGGTGGAGAGATAGATGAGATAGAAGCACAGTGAGTAGCTTGGCATTAGAGGAGAGAAGTGTGCAGCTGGGTTGTAATAAGCAATTAATGAGATAAGGTAGGAGTGGGCAAGGAAGTTGAGGGCTTTAAAGTCTATGGTAAGGAGTTTCTTTTTGATGCGGAGGTGGGTGGGCAACCACTGGAGATTCTTGAGGTCGGGGGAAACATAGACCAAATGGTTTTGTTGAAGAATTATCTGGGCAGAGGAGACGAGTATGGAATGGAGTTGGGAGAGCGGGAGGTCAGCATGGAGACTGATGCAGTTATCAAGGTGGGATAGGATAAGTGCTTGGATTAAGATGTAGCAGTTTAGATAGAGAAAAAGGTGGATTTTAGTGATTTTATGCAGGTTGAACCAACAGGATTTGGTGACAGATTGAATTTGTGGGTTGAATGAGAGATATGTGAAAGAAGGGAGGATGGTGGTAAGATCCCTTCTGGACTGTAAATTCACTGTGACCAGGGAATGTGACTGTTATATTGTTATATTGTACTTTCCTGAGCACTTAATACAGTGCTCTGCACACAGTAAGCATTCAATAAATACAATTGACTATGACTAACTGGTACTGGTGCTGTTTATAGTGAGAGGAAAGCCAGGGGGAGGGCAGGGTTTGAGTGGGAAGATAAGGAGTTCTGTTTTAGACATGTTAAGTTTGAAGTGTTGGTGGGATATCCAAGGAGAGATGTCCTGAAGACAGGAGGAAATGCAAGACTCCAGAGAAGGAGAGTAATCAGAACTGGAGATGTAGATTTGGGGCTTATCTGCATAGAGATGTTAGTTGAAATCACGTAAGCATCTCTTACATATCTCATGACTTTAGCATTAGTTCATATACTTATCTATCTTTTCCTCCTTTTTATCTACAATTTTGTGTCTGTCTCCCCTGTGACTGTGGACGTGGCGCAGTGGAAAGAGCACGGGCTTTGGAGTCAGGGCTCGTGAGTTCGAATCCCAGCTCTGCCACTTGTCAGCTGTGTGACTGTGGGCAAGTCACTTAACTTCTCTGTGCCTCAGTTCCCTCATCTGTAAAATGGGGATTAAGACTGTGAGCCCCACGTGGGACAGCCTGATTCCCCTGTGTCTACCCCAGCGCTTAGAACAGTGCTCTGCACATAGTAAGTGCTTAACAAATACCAACATTATTAATATATAGCTCTCTCAGGGCAGTGATCATACCCATTAATTATATTATAGTCTCTCAAGTGGTTAGTTATAAGCAGTTAGTACAGTTCTCAGTAAATACTAATGATATTGATATTGATTGATAGGTTGATTATTTCTCAAGAAAGGCCCAACATAGTCTGGAAGGACCACAGAGGAGATGAGCAAGGCGTTCTCAGGACCTCATTCCATTCATGAACAGACTGAGGCAACACAGCTAGCCAAATCCAGATAAATCCACTATCTTAGTAGAGAAACCTGGAGATCAATTAGTCAATCAGTGGTATTTATTGAGCACTTACTGGGTGCACCACACCATACTAAGTTCTTAGGAAAGTACAGTACAACATATTTGATAGTCCCTTCCCACAAAGAATTTAAGGTCTACAAGAGGAAACAGATTTTAAAGTAGATTAGTGATGTGGGAAAGTATAGAGTATAAGAATATTTACATAAGTACTGGGGGGCTGGGGTGGGTATCAAAGTACTTGAGAGGTAAACAGCCAAGTGCATAGTTGACAAAGACAGAGGGCAGATAGGGGAAATGAAGGGCTTAGTCTGGGAAGGCATCTTGGAGATGTGATTTTAGAAATGATTTGTATGTGGGAAGAGTGGTAGACTGTCAGATATGAAGGGGGAGGTTGATCCAGACCCTAGGGAGAATATCCAAGGGTTCAGTGGTGGGATAGATAAGATTGAGGTAGAAAGAGTAGGTTGGTGTTAGTGAAGGGAAGTATGTGGTTGGCTTTAATGCCAATAATTAGTAGTTTCTGTTTGTTTCAAAGGTGGATGGACAAGCACTGGAAGTTTTTGAAGGGTGTGGAGACATGGACTGAATGGTTTCTCAGAAAACTGATGTGGGTAGAAGAGTGAAGTATGAACCAACTATGAGAGAGAAGATACAGGGAGGACAACCAAGCAGCTGATGCAGTATTCAAGGCATGAAATGATGAGTGCTTGGATCAGTACAACGCAGTTTGGATGGAGAGCAAGGGGTGCATTATAGAATAATTAGGATAGAACAGAGGCAATTAAATTTGTCAGGGAGGTCATTGGTGGACATGAAGGAGCATCTGATATTCAGCCCTAGTCCTCCTTGCCCCCTGTCCTCAGGCCTTTAAGCCAAGGACTACAAGTTTGTCAGAGGCTCATAAAGCAGCATGGCTCAATGGAAAGAGCATGGGCTTGGGAGTCACATGTTATGGGTTCGAATTCCGGTTCTGCCACTTCTCAGCTGTGTGACTGTGGGCAAGTCACTTAACTTCTCTGTGCAGTTACCTCATCTGTAAAACTGGGGATTAAGACTATGAACCTCATGTGGGACAATCATATTACCCTGTCTCTACCCCAGCGCTTAGAACAGTGCTCTGCACATAGTAAGCACTTAATAAATACCAACATTATTATTATTATTGCTGTCCTTAAAGAAGGAATGGGGAGAAAAGATGGAATATAAGACCAGGCTGTGTCCCAGGCCAAGCTGTCTGTGTTGACTGCAGGTAGACTCCATTACACAATAAAGTTCTGCTTGCTTGAACCTTTGACTCCTTTTCCTGTTCTGAGAGGGTTTGCTGGGATTCAGACTAAATTAAATAATGAAAACAAGGGCCTGTATATCTGAAATACAATTTAGCTGATAGTAAGCAATTGTTATTAGGATACAGTACACTGGAAATATGGGTATCAGCTTGGAATGAGAAAGCTATCTAGTTCAGATGAATTGGGTCTGCAAAACATTTGCAGAGACCCAGTATCCGCAGTCTTATAACAATTGATCTATATTTTCCCTCTCACCTAACTCTTCCAAAAATTCTTTTCAAACACTGAATTTTATCTGGCAGCTATGCACCCCATGTGACTTAAGTGCTGCACATGTTATTCAGGAGGTGTTGCGGTGCTGTAGATCCTGTTGATTAATGAAGTGAGAGGCATGTCACAAGCTGTATGTGTACTTACATTCCATCTGAACAAAGTTCTTATCCATTCTTCGACACAACTAGCTCGACCAGCTGTTGTGCCAAAGATAAAGCAGTGTGTCATAAGACTCTCACTTCACTAGCACTTACAACACTTTTGGCAAATATATTGCAGCTCCATATCACACTTGGGATAAGCAATATCATTTTGTTTGTACATTCACTGCATGAAATGTTGTAAAACAATTTAAGGAACTATACCCAACAGGATTAATGAAATTATTCATATGCAAACAAGCAAAATCTACATATACACTTCTTTATCCCAAATCCAGCCTGCCAACTTGAAGTTGGAGTAAGGAAATACCACTTTGGAAATCATTTATGTTGGGCCAATGTCTGTACCAGAATATCATGACACTCTGGATGAACTGGTCTTTATCTGGGCCACACAAATGTACCCAAACTCCAGAGGTGAGATTAGGGAACAAAACTTTAGGTTCCTTTCAGGACATTTTTGACTGTGGACATGAAGGAGCATCTGATACTCAGCCCTAGTCCTCCTTGCCCCCTGTCATCAAGCCTTTTAGCCAGGGACCACAAGTTTGCCAGAGGCTCATAGTCCCTGTACATAGACTGTAATGCTCAAGTTTAAGGTAATGATGAAGGCCAAATATTTTATGCAAAATTTTCATGAACACTTGCTTAAAATAAATTACACAATCTGGATCTATGATTCTGTCTAATTTCCAATAAGTACATCAGATAGTACTCTTTCAGCATAGGGATGATTGTTGTAAAGCAGCTGCTTGGATATCCTACTATCATCCATTCTTCTCCCATGTTTTGCCCAGCATGATTCTGATACTGGCTGACTGACTATCACTAAGGGTCTCATCATCTAGCAATTCTTTCTTATGTTGGGCTGTGCCAAAGAATAAAAATATTTGCAGAGCCAGGCATGATACGTGTGTGTGTGTGTGTGTGTGTGTGTGCTGTAGTGGTAATAGTATTTATTAAGGGCTTGCTGTGTGCAGAGCATTTTACTAAGCTCTGAGGGAAAACACACCAGTGGGAATTAAACATGGTTCTTTTCCTTAAGGGTGCTTACAATCTATCTGATATATAGGAAAGAAGGAAAAAAGGTTCAGAAGCAAGCACAACAGGAATTATGAAACACTACAACACAACACAAGCAAATAGACAAAATAGGCTCCAAGACAAGGTTTGATGGAGGAAGTCTGGAAGTATGTAGAAGAAAATCAAGAGTAGGGACACGGTGGTGGGAGGGAAGTTGGTAGTTATCAACTTAACAAGTCGGTATTTTTCTTGACTGCATTGGAAGAGTCTGTGGGACAACTTTTATCCTCAGCACAGCACATATGGAGCATTCCAGGAGTGGGGATCCTCAGTGATAGGAAGGAAGGCAGCAGTTACATGATGCTTTTCTTGGCAGCAATGGCAGAGAAAAGCACCATGTGTGTGGTGTGTGTGTATGCATATAAAGTATGTCTGGTGTATAACAAATTGAAATGTGTTTCATCACTTCTACACTTTAGACATTTTTAACACCAATCTTAAGAAAGCATCAATGAAAACCCTGCCCATAGGAAGTCTGGTGATATTTACTTTATATCACAAATGTATTTCTTTGGGATTTAAAGGTGATGCTACTGATCATTGGATGCATTATCAATTTAAATGGATAAATCCGACTTAGAATGTACTGAGCAATGAGCAAATAGCAATCACTGCACACTGTTCAAATATTACCCTCTGTGGGGCTGTTATATTTGCTATTTGCTGGGAATGCTTTACAAGAAGACAGTCTTCGACTTAAGACATTTCAAGTTAAGATGAATGGCACATAGCTTTTCAAAATTCATATTCAGTTCAGTATTAAAATCTATCATATTAAAATTTACAACAGTAGGTAGCTTGCTTTTATGGCAAGAGCTCTGGTCTTGCAGTGGAATGGGAAATATGTACAGGAGCCATAGGGCAGTAGATGGACAATTTTAAATGCTTAAATGGTGGGGGGGTGGTTTGAAGGGAATGGTTAAAGGAGGCAGGGGGAGGAGTGGGAGATATTTGGGAGGGAGGAAGGAAAAGGGAGTTATCTGATCACCGGTACCCAGAAATAGCCAATATATCCATTTTACTTCAAATAACATAAACATTGACTACCTTATTAAGTGATTTCTCTGACTTGCTATAGATGCATTAAAGTATTATAGTAGTCCTTTATTAGTGATTCATTACAAGACTATGGGCAATTTTAATAAAATAGGATGCATCTAACCTTGGTTCAGGAACTAAACTTACGATTTTTAATATTGTTTTATGGGAAAATTGGTTCCACCTCGATAACATTTTGATCTAAGGCACAATTTTTAGAACTGAATGTGTCATAACTCTAAGGAGTTCCTGTATTGTTAGTTAAGTGTCATGACCTTTCAGAAGCTTCTGCTCTGAGAGATTCACCTCTTTCCTGGCTTGAACACTCAAATCTGGTCTTTCAGCCACTTCTTTGTCCTAGGTAACCTAGAAATGTTATCTTCGCTTGAGCTGGTGCCTCACGGTATCTGTAAAATATTGCCCTCTTTGCTCACCATAAAACACACACAGATAATACTCTTATAATACAGGTTTTCAGTATGTCTTTTGGGTAGAACCACTGCTGAATATTATTGTAAGCATGTGACATGATGCCTGTTAGTTTTCAAAAGCAAACCTAGTCTTCTTGAATTGTTTTTCAATTCCTTTGTTACAAATGGATCATTTGGAGAGAGTGCTTTCTAAGCAGCAGAATTCAATTATAGTTCAGTTTGATATTGTATATAAAAATCTTTGATTTGTGCAGCTCATCCTGGATTGCTATTAATCTCATTTTTCTTACTCTAATTGGTAGTTCCTGTTCTTTCCTTCTTAAAAAACAAGGATCTATGATTTGGGAATGAAAAATGCTAAAGACACAAGTTTCTACTCTCTTTCAGAAAAAAGAGGCAATTAATTGGTCCAAAAAAGGCATATATATTACTAAGAATAATAATGGTAAATACTCATATTTTTAATGATGGAAGATTACACATTTCTTTATTATAGTTTTACCATTTTGGCAGAACCTTGATAGTGAAGTAACATTTAGAAATTACTCAAAAATGTAATTAATAATCTGAGAAAATTAGGACAATAAACAGAAGTAATGCTAAATAGAAATAATGATTTTAATGGTAGTAGTAAGACTTGGTGAAACAAAGGACCATAATATAACCAAGCAGTTCACATAAGAATGCCTCAAAAAGTTATATATGCGTCACTCTATGCAACTCATCCCAGGAAAAATGTCAATCAATTGACAAATATAATTATATTTGTTCAGAAGTTTCCATTGTATTGTGATAGCTATATTGCTCTTTTTAATGGTATTTGTAAGAGCTTACTGTGTGCCAGACACAATATTAAACACTGGAGTAGTAAATACAAGATAATCAGGTTGGAATATACCATTCATGTCCCACATAGAGTTCAGAGTCTTAATCACCATTTTACAGATTAGGGAATTGAGGCACAGAGTGACTCTCTCCAAGGTAACACAACAGATGTCACAGAGCCTGGATTTAGAACCCAAATCCACTGATTTCCAAGATTTTTCCTCCAGGCCAAGTTCCTTTAAGCTAGTCAATATCTTTCTCTATGTTAGCTCAGTGCAATAGGATCCAAGCATCAGACAAAAAGACCAGGCAAAAACTTTTCAGATCTTTTTCAGCCTAAGTAAAAATCTTGGCAAATAAGAAGTAAGAATAGTAGAAAAACAGCACATATTTTTAGATCCCTACAATGAGATACAATTTACCAAAAATACAATCTTGGAGAACTGGTTTTCACAGGGTTCATGATTTGCTGATACACACTCCAAACAGGAAATCTCCCAAACTTTTAATAATAATAATAAAAAATAATAATAATGATGATATTTGTTAAGCACTGTTCTAAGCGCTGGAGTAGAAACAAGGTAATCAGGTTGTTCCACATGGGGCTCACAGTCTTAATCCCCATTTTACAGATGAAGGAACTGACACACAAAGAAGTTAAGTGACTTGCCCAAGTTCACACGGCAGACAAGTGGCGGAGCCGGGATTAGAACTCATGATTTCTAACTCCCAAGCCCGGGCTCTTTCCACTAAGCCACGCTGCTTTTAGATTGTCAATGTGGTCTCCTACATGAAGTACTGAAATATGAGATGGATTTTCCATCTGAATCATTGAGGCTCAGAAATTAAGAACATTACCACCATCTGCCATTAAAAATTCCTTGCCCCATCTCTGCAATATCAATGGGTGAGTAAAGACAGAGTGCAGGCCAAGCCTTAGGGCTAGGCCATACAAGCAGTCTGAGGTTTGGTTCCTGCATCAAAGCACTAACCACTGTCAATATCCACCAATCCAATGTTCTGGCTGAGCAGGAACAGGCAATGCATTCCTCTTTAGTCTTTGTGTTTTGGGATAAATCTACCTCTTCCTGAATTATGAGAGTTGACAGTTCCGCCCTAGGGACCTCAGCAGGGAGCATTTATTTCTTGCATTTGTTTAATTGTGGAAAATTTGAATCTATAATGTTGAACTGTAAATTGTCTTTATGATTCTCTTGTCCCTTGAGGGAAAGAACTAAGTCTAATTAATTTTCTTTTTATATCCCTAAGTGTTTAGTACAATACTCTGTGAAATGTAGGCACTCAATAAATAATGTTTGATAATGGTGATGATAATGATGATGTTACTATGCCTCAGGTTCTTTTGTTACAATATTTTTATCTATATTATACTTGCAGGACTGCTACTAACTTTGTCTTGTACTCCTGAGAAATAATTGAATACCTGGTTTCCTCATTTTTCTCATCTGTAAAAGAAGGATATAACTACTGTGGAAAGCTGTGTCAGTGATGTTTAGGGAACAGAATCCTTTTGGAAAAGGTGAGGCAAGCATGTGAATAAATGAATCCTTTTATTAGGGAATGATAAAATAATTATATGGCAATGACTGAGAAATAGCATATGTTGACTTTGGTAAAGCATCTTACACCATCTCAAGAAATCACACTTGAAAAATGTTAATTAGCATTACACAAGTATAAATATGGGAAATAAAACTGGGTTAAAGATGGAAGCCCATCAGTCAGGTAACAGTTTACTGAGAGAGGAACTGCTCTCCTGTCCTATATATAGGCAGGCTTGAAAGCATAGATGAACTCTATGTGGGACAGTGTATTAACACAACAAAGATCTTTCCTCACATTCACACAAAGTAGCCAAGAGTGTATGTGCCAAACATGTAGGCATGAATGAATCTCAACAGCAGTCTAGTCTTCAAAAACAAAGGCCAGCTAATTATAATCCTCCTAATCACAGGTCTCATCTCTGAAACACTCAAGATAAGACATAAAAGTCAAGATCTAGGGTTTATGTTTCTATTTTCAACCCAGAAGGAATGTTAGTCACTAATTCTCAAATACCAAAGAATAAGATCATATCCATGATGCAAAGACAATTGTCTGCAGAATCCACAGAGCCAAAACTTGGTTTGATTTTCAGGGTTTAGGCAAAGAAAGCCACACAGCATTTATTTGTTTAAGAAACTGATAAAAGATAAAGGCATGTGAAAAAATATCATCCCTGGAGAGTAGGTTCAATAAAATCAGATAATAGAAGTTGTGTTTTGAAAAGGAAGATTAAGCATACTTCCCACCTCATTTTTTTTCAACTTATCATCAAATCCTTCCTAAATGAAAAAATATGCTTTCTAAAACAAAGCTAAGTCTAGTTAAGGAAAGAAATGGTGCTGCAGTCATTTTAGAAATTTCAAAATACCAAAGTTGTGTTCACCAGTTTTCAGAGTGAATACAACTTCTAACTCTCCCTCTAGACTGTTATCCACTTCTAGACTGAAAACTTGTTGTGGGTAGGGAATGTATCTACGAACTTTCTTATACCATACTCTCTAAAGAGATTAAGACAGTGCTCTACACATAGTAAACTCTCAATAAATATGATTCACTGATTGATTGAAAAGTGACAATTGAAAATAATTCTATACACACCACATACTCTGGCACCTTAGCAAGAAAGAAGCAAATCATTGGGAAATTGAGGCATCAAATTCATTCATTCAATAGTATTTATTGAGCGCTTACTATGTGCAGAGCACTATACTAAGCGCTTGGAATGAACAAGTTGGCAACAGATAGAGACAGTCCCTGCTGTTTGACGGGCTTACAGTCTAAACGGGGGAGACAGGCAGACAAGAACAATGGCAATAAATAGAGTCAAGGGGACGGACATCTCGTAAAAACAATGGCAACTAAATAGAATCAAGGCAATGTACATTTCATTAACAAAATAAATAGGATAATGTAAATATATACAGTTGAGCAGACGAGTACAGTGTTGAGGGGATGGGAAGGAAGAGGGGGAGGAGCAGAGGGAGATGGGGGGAAAAGAGGGTTAAGCTGCGGAGAGGTGAAGGGGGGTGGTAGAGGGAGTAGAGGGAGAAGGGGAGCTCAGTCTGGGAAGGCCTCTTGGAAGAGGTGAGTTTTAAGTAGGGTTTTGAAGAGGGGAAGAGAATTAGCCTGGCGGAGGTGAGGAGGGAGGACATTCCAGGATTGCGGGAGGATGTGGCCCAGGGGTTGACGGTGGGATAGGCGAGACCGAGGGACGGTGAGGAGGTGGGCGGCAGAGGAGTGGAGCATGTGGGGTGGGCAGTAGAAAGAGAGAAGGGAGGAGAGGTAGGAAGGGGCAAGGTGATGGAGAGCCTTGAAGCCTAGAGTGAGGAGTTTTTGTTTGGAGCAGAGGTTGATAGGCAACCACTGGAGGTGTTTAAGAAGGGGAATGACATGCCCAGATCGTTTCTGCAGGAAGATGAGCCGGGCAGCGGAGTGAAGAATAGACCGGAGCGGGGCGAGAGAGGAGGAAGGGAGGTCAGAGAGAAGGCTGACACAGTAGTCTAGCCGGGATATAACAAGACCCCGTAGCAGTAAGGTAGCTGTTTCGGTGGAGAGGAAAAGGCGGATCTTGGCGATATTGTAAAGCTGAAACAGGCAGGTCTTGGTAATGGATAGGATGTGTAGGGTGAACGAGAGAGACGAATCAAAGATGACACCAAGATTGCGGGCCTGAGAGACGGGAAGGATGGTCGTGCCATCCACGGTGATAGGGAAGTCTGCTATACACTAAACCATAACACACCAAAGGCCCTCATTCACCTCAGTGAAGCCTATAAGCATCACTCATTAAGGACACTTTTCTTGTCTGGAGTCTTGATGATTGGGGTGACTGTATTCCTGAGGTCCCTGCCAGTCACCTTTATCACTGTATTTGTCAGACTTTAAACTTTCTTTTTCATATTGTTTTTGCATTAGTATTATTTCATTTTTCCTGTTGAATCTAAACTCTTCAGCTCTTCAGTCTTAAACTCTGAGTCTCTGGAAGGCTGGGAACCACATCTAACTCTCACCCGTGTACTTTTTCCTGCATTTAGTACAGTGCTCCCAATACAGTGGGCAATTAAATACTTAAATACTACTACTCCCACTGCTCTGTAACTACTACTTAAGCACAGAAGTACCATGGTGTAATGGATAGAGCACAGACCTGGGAATCAGAAGGCTATGGGTTCTAATCCCAGCTCCGACATTTGTCTTCTGTGTCTGGACAAGTCACTTCACTTCTCGGTGCCTGTTACCTCATCTGTAAAATGGGGGATTGAGACTGTGAGCCCCAAATGGGACAGGGACTGTGTCCAACTTGATTTGCTTGTATCCACTCCAGTGTTTAGAACAGTAGCACATAGTAAGCATTTAACAAATATCACCATTAGCAAATACCACAACACAGCTTCAGAATTAAAAAAAAAATAACATTTAGCCTCTATTTTAGGCTAGTTGTAAAGAAACCTTGTATTAAGACACAGTCTCAGTCACAAATTCTATAGAGAGAGAATTGTACATAACTCTCTGCTGGATCAGTCTTCCTTCCTAACCTTAAGCCAGGTGTCATACCCATTAGTTCTGGCTTGGTGCACTTTTCACTTTGATTACAGAGTTATGTAGTTAATGTGTCTTTTTTAAAGACAACTGTCTTCAGAGAGTCTCCGATTACCCATCTACTTTTTCCCAGTTTCATTGGAGGAAAGTGCAATAAAACTGATGGCTTTCAAAGCAAGCTTAGGAGTCTTTGCCTGGAGGGCTTTTACCTTAAGGGAACCTCAAAATTATTTTGTTTGATTGGGCTTGGACTATAGAAGGCCTGACTTTTGAACGACCACTTCTAGGCTTTATTCGGACTTTCTATTTTGCTTCAAGAAGGTTCTAGGTTAGGATAAAAGGGTCTGCATATCTGGGAAATTGATAACACCAAATCCTTGGGAATACTGTGTCTTTAATAAAGAATCTCATAAAGGAATATGCAAATTAGTCTAAATGTGAAATTTATAAGGAATTGGGCTAAAGGTAAGAACTAGTCTAATAAAAATGGAAAATATAACCTATTGCAGTAATATTACAATTCTTTGGGCTACTGATGTTAATTTACCATATCGCAGCTGCATCATCTCTCCAGTGCCTACAAGCATGGTGTGTGAAACTTTTGTGGGCTCATACAGAGATTCTGTTCTTGATGCTGTTTAAAAAATGTAAGTGCCTTACAGAGCAGTGCAATTACTGCACTATGGATTTACTTCTAGGCAACTTAGAAGACAAAGGCATTATTTTGCAGAACAACTGCTGCTCTCTGCCAGTCCCAGTCTAAGAGCATAAGGGGACCCCTGTGCAGACCAGAAAGATTTAAAGAAGCAGTAGGTTGCAGAGTCTCCGTTTAACTAGCTGCAGTCTCCTTGGTCAGAAAGTGACTCAGAGTGCTTTTCCCTTCCACCTCTCTTGTCGTCAAGACTATCCACCCTGTGCAGTCCGCTGTCTCCCTCCAAGAAAGGCAATACGGCTTCGTGGATAGTGCATGGGCCTAGTAGTCATAAGGACCTGGGTTTTAATCCCAAATATGCCAGTTTTCTGCTGCGAGACCTTTGGCAAGTCACTTAACTTTTCTGTGACTCAGTTACCTTACCTGTATAATGGGGATTAAGACTGTGAGCCCCATGTGGGACAGGGACTGTATCCAACCCCAGGGCTCAGTACAGTACCTGGCACATAGTAAATACAATTTTAAAAAAAAGAATATGATGCAACTTTTTTCAAGATTGAACTAGTATATCAGGCTGCAGTTATTCTGAGTACTGTATGCAGTGATTGTAGTATCTTTAATAACTTTTTACCTAACAATTGGTTTTTATGGAGAAACAATAGCAGTGTTCAGTGGACCTTTAAACTGACGGTCAATGTAAGAAAAAATAGTTCCACACTGGAGACATCTAGTGGAATACCATAAGGACTGGTTTTGTTTACCTAATTCATCAATGTCTAAGAAAAGAGAACATGGAGTTAGGTGATAAAAGTTATTGATGATACAAAACTAAGGGGGTGGTGAGAGAGTCAATAAAAGAGAGAAAGATAATACAATATACAGGGTGACTTGGTTAGTCATTGGGCAACAAAAATCTCATGTAATGAAAGCAGAAGAAAACAAAGAAATGGAAGCTGAACATAGTATTGATGGTGCAAATAAACATATACTACATTGCATTCAGCTAAAAATTAATTGAAAAGTATGCAACAAGCAAATTGTTTCTCCTCAGCCAAATTAAAAAGATACATGACAGAAGAAAACTCACTAAAGAAAGAAAATAACTGCACTGTACTTTTGAAATGGTGTTGGTTTTACTGATGCAAAGGCAAAGGCAAAACTGACTTTGCACAGCCTAAGCAGACAGAATGATGTAAGAATTCAGGACTCAGAATTCAGCAGTCAAAAGGGAAATACAAATTAAATTCTTTAGGAAAAAGGTGATTAAAAAGGCTGCCACCAGAAATTCTGGCTAGGATAGATGACACAAAAATGGCCATCTGTTAATATATAACACCAAAAATTTCCATAAGAAATTTATGAAAACGTAAACTTTGAAAAGCTTTGCAACAGAATTGGAACTAAACATTTTTTAAAAAGTAGTTTACAGAGCCCAATAACATTGGGATTCAAAGTTTCAACTCCTAATTTTCTTCATTCAGAAATATTTGACCCTCAAAAATGAATCATGATGATTCTTAACATTATCATAATCCCCAAAATGAGGATTTCTAAGGTTAGAATTATCTAGGGGCCTTTTATGTATACTGATTAACTCATTTTAATCACATTTTTTAAAGTCACAGTTAAAATAAGGCTTAATATATATGTGATTAGAGAAAACCAATTAAGTGAATAAAGAACTAAACTTTCCTGCACCTAGTCAGGACACACTACCTATCCTGCACAGGGCAAAACTTGTGGCCAAAAGTTCACATAATTTACCTGCTACTTAACTGCAGTAACAGGGCCAGATTTATTAGCCAGCTCATGATGGGGGATTTTCCACCAGTACTTTTTGCACAAATAAGCACAGCAGTGATGAAAAATGATCAGTTGGGGCTGTTGCAATAATATACCTTTCAGAGAGTCAGTCAGTCAGTAAATCATATTTACTGAGCACTTATCATGAGCAGAGCACTTTTCTAAGCATTTGGGAAACTGCATTAGAAAAATATTAGACATATTTCATGCCCACAATGAGCTTACAGTCTAGAGTGGGAGATAGACATTAATATAAATAAATAAATTACAGATATGAACATAAGTTCTGTAGGGCTGGGAAGGGGGATGAATAAAAGGAACAAGTCAAAGTGACATAGAAGTGAGTTGGAGAAGAGGAAAAGAGGGCTTAGCCAGGGAAGCCTTCAGTAAGGCTTTGAAGGAGGGAAGGGAAGTCTCAAATATGAGCAGAGAAGGCTTTCCACATGAGAGGCAGGATGTGGGCAAGTGGTCTAGAGTCAGATAGGTGAGACTGAAGTACAATGAGAAGGTTAGCATTAGAGGAGTGAAGTGTACAGTGTGAGTTGTAGAAAGGAGAGTAGCAAGGTGAGGTAAGAGTGTGCAAAGTGATTGAGTGCTTTAAAGCCAATGGTGATTATGAGGAGTTTCTGCTTGATGCAAAGGTAGATGGGTAACCACTGGAGGTTCTTGAGGAGTGGAGAAGCATGGACTGAATGTTTTTGTGGAATCATGATCTGGGCAGCAGGGTGAAGTATGGACTTGAGTGGGGAGAGACAGGCAGCTGATTGGTCAGAAAGAAGGCTGATACAGTAATCAAGGTGGGTTAGGGTAAGTGATTGGATTAGCATGGTAGCAGTTTGGATGGAGAGGAAAGGGCAGATTTTAGCGATGTTGTGAAGGTCGAACCAACAGGATTTAACAATGGATTGAATATGTGAGTTGAATGAGAGAGAGGAGTCAAGACTAATGCCAGGTTAATGGGCTTGAGAGACAGGAAGGATGATGGTGCTGTCTACAGTAATGGGAAAGTCACCGGGAGGACAGAGTTTGGGTGGAAAGATATCCAGTTTTGGTACTGTGCTGGGCACATGGTAAATGCTTAAAAACACCCATTATTATCCTTATTATCATTATTATTTAAAGGCTGGAAAAAGCCATACCAGCAGCAGAAAACAGAGTTTAAGAGAAATCCACTTGTAAATGGTTTAATCTTATGAATAAGCTAATTGGGAATTCATGAAATATGCAGTGACTTGCTTGCTTTTCAGTGAAGATAACCAACAGTTATGAGAAGAAATTTGTGTTCTCATTCACAGGGTGATAAGAAATACAGGAAGAATAAGGTAATGAGGAAAAGGCAGTGATATAGAAGAGGAGAATAGGGAAGGAAAAGGAAATAAAGGGGAAAAAATAAAAGATGGGGAAGTTGAATAGGGACTAGGGAAAGAAAATGAGAGATGCTAATGGGGAGAAATTTGTTCCTCATTTATTCATTTGTATTTATTGAGCCCTTAATGTGTGCAGACCACTGCACTAAACGTTTGGAAAATACAGTTCAGCAACAAAGAAAATCTCTACCCACAGCGGGCTCACAGTCTAGAAGGGGGTAGACAGACATCAAAACAAGTAAATAGGCATCATTAGCATCAATATAAATAGAATTATGTACATATACACATCATTAATAAAAATGAATAGAATTATAAATATGTACAGATATACAAGTGCTGTGGGGTGGGGAGGAGGGTAGAGCAGAGGGAGTGAGTGAGGGTGATGGGAAGGGGAACAGGGGAAAAGAGGAGCTTAGTCTGGGAAGGCCTCTTGGAGGAGGTGAGCTCTCAGTAGGGCTTTGAAGAGGGAAAGAGAGCTAGTTTGGCAGATGTGAGGAGGGAGGACATTCCAGGCCAGAGGTAGGACATGGGCCAGGGGTCAACAGCAGGACAGGTGAGAACGAGGCACAGTGAGGAGGTTAGCGGCAGAGAAGTGGAGTGTGCGGGCTGGGCTGTAGAAGGCAAGAAGGGAGGTGAGGTAGGAGGGAACAAGGAGATGGAGAGCTTTGGAGCCAATAGTGAATTTTTGCTTGATATGGAGAATGATAGGCAACCACTGGAGATTTTTGAGGAGGGGGTGACATTCCTAAAACGTTTCTGGAGAAAGATAATCCAGGCAGCAGAGTGAAGTATAGACTGAAGTGGGGTTCTTTATTAGATAATATGAAAATCTTCTATTAAAATCTTAAAAAGCATACTCAAATGGGGTCAGAGGCAGGAGAATTGAGATCTTTGTTCATTTAAATGTGCTTACTGGGGGAAGAATGTGAGCCGAAGAGTAGCGGCTGACAAAATTCAGTGTGAAAGAGAGAGAGGCAAGGAGAAAACCTGGAGCTAAGGACCCAAGGAATTTCTACTTAATCTATGTGGAGATGTTTTGCCATTAGAGGTTTTTGAGAAGTGGACAAATGTATCTATACTACAAGAAGATGATTCACAGAGCAGTGAGATATGTGGCCTGATAGAGAGAGGCTGAAGTCAGAAACCAGAAACCAGAAGGAAGGCTAAAACAGTATTCTACCCATGGTATTTTAGCAAAAACCTGGACTTAAGTATGTGATTGGAGGCGAAGGGTCTTATGGGGGAAATGTTATGTTGTCAAGAGTTAGATATTGATTGAATGATTGTGGGCTTCTGAGATGGGGAGGATGGTTAAAATTGTAAAATGGAGAAGCAGTGTGGCCAGGTGGAAAGACCACTGGCCTGGGAGTAAGAGGACCTCGGTTCTAATCCCCACTCCATCACTTTGATGTGTGACTTTGAGCAAGACACTTCACTTCTCTGTGCTTCACTTACCTCATCTGTCAAATGGGGATTTTGACTCTAAGATCCATGTGGGATGACTCTGAGCTCCAATTGGCTTATATTGAACCTAGCCCTTAGTACAGTGCCTGGCACATAGTAAGCACTTAAATATTATTAGTATTATTATCATTATGTACCAAGCATTTATCACATCCCACCTTGACTACTGTATCACCCTCCTTGCTGATTTACTTCTCTTCTGTCTATCCACACTGCAGTCAATCAATCAATCATATTTATTGAACATTTACTGTGTGCAGAGCATGGTACTAAGTTCTGGGAGACTACAGTATAACAGAGTTAGTAGGCAGGTTCCCGGCCCACAGTGAACTTACAGTCTAGAAGGAAGACATTCATTAATGTAAATAATTTAAATTATGGTTATGTATATAAGTGCTGCATGGCTGAGGGAGGTGAGAACAAAGGGAGCAAATAAAATAGCAAGGGTGATGCAGAAGGGAGTGAGAGAAGAGGAAATGAGGGCTTAATCAGGGAAGTCCTCTTGGAGATGTGCCTTCAACATGGCTTTGAAGGTGGGGACAGGAATTTTCTGTTTGATATAAAGGGGATGGGTATTCCAGGACTTCACTCTGATACTAAGATCATTTTTCTAAAAAAAACCTTCAGTCCATGTTCATGTCCTTGTCTCTTTACACCTCAACAGCCACCAGTGGTTGTCAACCACCCTTATGTCAAACAGAAATCAATCATTCAATTAATCAATAGTATTTATTGAGTGCTTAGAGTGTGCACAGCACTGTACAAAGCACTTGGGAGAGTACAAAAATAACAGAGTTAGTAGGAAAATTCCCTGCCCACAATGAGCTTACAGTCTAGAGTTAGAATCAGATATTAATACAAATAAATTACAAATACGTACATAAGTGTTGTGGGGCTGTGGGAAGGGTAATTAAAGTCAGCAAATCAAGGCAATGAAGAAGGGAGAGGGAGAAAAGGAAATGAAGGTTAAGTCAGGGAAGGCTTCTTGGATGAGATGTGCTTTCAATAAGGCTTTGAAGGTGGGGAGAGGAATTGCCTGTCAGATGTGAAGATAGAGGATGTTTCAGGCCAGAGGCAGGACATAGGCAAGAGATTGGTGGCAAGAGAGATGAGATAGAAGAACAGTGAGTAGGTTTACATTAGAGGAGCCAAGTATGTAGGCTTGGTTGTAGTAGGAGAGTAGCAAGGTGAGGCAGGAGGGGCAAGGTGGTTAAGTATTTTAAAGATGATGGAAGGGAGTTTCTGTTTTATGCAGAGGTGGATGAGCAACCATTGGAGGTTCTGAAGAAGTGGGGAAAAATGGACTGAACATTTTTGTAGAAAAATGATATGGTCAACAGAATGAAATATGGACTGGAGTGGGAAGAGACAGGAGGCAAGGAGGTCAACAAGGAAGCTGATACAGTAATCAGGATAGGATAAGTGCTTGGATTAACGTGGTAGCAGTTTGAATGGAGAGAAAAGGGCAGATTTTAGTGATGTTATGAAAGTTGAACCTATAGGATTCAGTGATATATTGAATATGTGGGTTGAATGAGAGATATCAGTCAAGGATAACACTAAGATTACAGGCTTCTGAGACAGGAAGGATGCTATCTACAATGATGGGAAAACAAGGGGGAGGACAGGATTTGGGTGAGAAGTTAAGGAGTTCTGTTTTGGACATGTTATGTTTGGGGTGTCGGTGGAACATCCAAGTAAAGATGTCTTGAAGGCAGGAAGAAATGCAGTTCCCTCATCTGTAAAAATGGTAATTTGGACTTTCAGCCTTATGTGGAACAGGAACTGTGTCCCACCTGATTATCTTGTTTACTCCAGGGCTTAGGACAGTGCCTGGAACATAATAAATGCTTAGCAAATACCATTATTATGGACTTATGGAACTGCATAAGGGGAAGGAAACATTTTGTTGGTGAGCTACCTGAAATAAGTCCTGGGAGAGAGGTGATAGGTTACTCCATCTCTGGAGAGACATCTCTGGGGTCAGTAACAGGGAGGTGGTAGGGAAAGGGGTGCAGGGATTTAGGGAGTACTGAACAGAAAAGGTCCACAAAGCCTAATTGCAAGAACAGAAGAACCAAAGGGCTTTAGAACTCAGCAGAGGCTGATCAGGGCAGGGGTATTCCCACAGTGAGAAGGAGCAGGAGGAGAAGATTCAGGAGAGGACAGTGTCAGATCCAGGAGAAGACAGTGTCAGTGAGGCAGAGGATGAATAATGCTACCAGGAGAAGGGGGTGGTCAACATTGTCAAAGGAAGTTGAGAGGTAGAGGAGGGTTAGGATGGAGAAAGGCCACTGGATTTGGCAAGAAGGAGAAACGCCTTCCAATCAGCTTTGAAGCACTCAATTATCTCTCTCCCTCTACCTTACTGATTTCCTACTACAGCGCAGACCATACACTTTGCTCCTGTAAATCCAACCTATTCACTATACTTTGATCTAACCTATCTACATATTGAGCCCTTGTCTATGTTCTCCTCTGACCTAACCTCCAACCTCCTTCATATATGGCTGATCACTTTTCCCACCTTCAAAAATCACGTCTCCAAGAGGTCTTTCCTACCTAAGCCCTGATTTTAACTACTCACAATTTTTATGGTACTTGGTAAGAAATTACTGTTTTTAAAACACTGTTCTAAGCCTTGGGGTACATCGAGTTAATCATGCCAGATACATTCCCTGTCAGCATCGGGTCACAGTCAAATAAGAGGGAGAACAGGTATTGAATTCCCAGTTTTCACAAGTAGGAGGAAACTGAGGCATGGAGGAAACTGAAGCATGCCCTTGGTCATGCATCAGGCAAATGTTGAAGCTGGAATTAAAACTCAGGTCCTCTGGCTCCCAGGCCCGTGCCTTACCCACAAGACCATGCTGCTTCTCTACACTGCTCTTCCTTTTGCTTCACCTAGGCACTTGGATCTGTATCCTTTAGGCACTTGATATTCACCCCACTCTCAGCCCTGCCACATTTATCTACATGGCTGTCATTTATTTAAATGTATACTTCCACCTCTAAACTTAAGCTCTTTATGGGCAGCGAAAATATCTATTAACTATTGTACTGTACTCTCCTAAGTGTTTAGTTCAGTGCTCTGGCTACAGTAAGTGCTCAATTAACACCATTGATTGAAAGAACAGCTACTGAAATTACTGGCACTGTAATTTTCATAAAGGTAAAATTTAGTTTATCTGCTGTGATGTTACTGTGCATTCCCATACTTAAATCCTGGCCTCAAGAGCCCCAGAGTCACTGTAGGAACATCCTGACCTGAGTCAGCCTCTGCTAAGTTCTAAAGCCCTCCGGTTCCTCTGTTCTTGCAATGAGGCTTTGTGGACCTTCTCTGTTTAGTTCTCCCCAAGTCCCTGCATCCCTATCCCTGCCATCTTCGAGAAACTACAGGAAGCTCACTGAAAAAATGCTTCCTCCCCGATATGTTTCACAAGTCCGAAATAATAGTATTTGTTAAGCTCTTATTATATGCCAGGCACTGTTCTAAGCCCTGGGGTAGAATCAAGATAATCAGGTGGGACACAGTCCAAGTCCCATATAGGGCTTAAAGTCTTAATCCCCATTTTACCGATGAGGGAACTGAGGCACAGAAAAGTGTTGGTATTTGTTAAGCGCTTACTATGTGCCGAGCACTGTTCTAAGTGCTGGGGTAGACACAGGGGAATCAGGTTGTCCCACGTGGGGCTCACAGTCTTAATGCCCATTTTACAGATGAGGTAACTGAGACACCGAGAAGTTAAGTGACTTGCCCAAAGTCACACAGCTGACATGTGGTCGAGCAGGGATTCGAACCCATGACCTCTGACTCCAAAGCCCGTGCTCTTTCCACTGAGTCACGGTGACCTTGGGCAAGTCATGCAGCAGACAAGTAGTAAAACAGGGATTAGAAACCAGGTTTTTCTGACTCACAGGCTTTTGTTCTACCCATTAGGCCATGCTGATCTTCATAGTATTCAAAATGTAGGAATATATTTCAACAACAAAAACATGGTATTTGTTTCATCATTGGAATTTACCATAGCCATCAGAGTAATGAAAAAGGGCAAATCACCTGGATCCACTGACTGACCCTTCCCTAGTTTCTCCTCCAGCCCCTACCACAGGAAGACGCAAAGATCCGAAATCTCAACATATTTAATGATTTATTAATTTAGTTACAATGAAACCTCTTACACATTTCTCCTCTGTTAGTCCCCTTAGGAATTCTGGGCATTTGTTCCTCTGGTCCTTCTTCCTCTTCTCTTGGGATGTCCAGGCCCAAGTTCCAGGCCCAACCTCATCTCTCCTCCCTGCCCCAGTCATTTAGAAGCAGGATCTCCTTTCTCTCCATTTCTCTGGAGTCTTAACTCTGGAATCTGAACCTTCTGTATCCCTCTCTGTGCTCTTTCTGTTCAGGGTCACAGCCTGAACTTTCTCTGTCTCTGGCTCTCCTAGGCACATGGCCTTCCCTCCCTTGCCTCCAAGATGGCAAGATGGCCAAAGGTCTTCCTCTCAAACTGCCTGGCCCCTCTACTTAAAAGTACTAATAATGATGATGATTATGATGATGAAAATTAATAACAATATTTAAGTGCTTACTATGTGCCAAACACTGTAATAATAATAATAATGTTGGTATTTGTTAAGCGCTTACTATGTGCCGAGCACTGTTCTAAGCGCTGGGGTAGACACAGGGGAATAGGTTGTCCCATGTGGGGCTCACAGTCTTAATCCCCATTTTACAGATGAGGTAACTGAGGCACCGAGAAGTGAAGTGACTTGCCCAAAGTCACACAGCTGACAAATGGCCGAGCCGGGATTTGAACCCATGATCTCTGACTCCAAAGCCCGTGCTCTTTCCACTGAGCCACGCTGCTTCTGTAATACGCGCTGAGGTAGATACTAGATAATCAATTCCCACATGGGACTCAGAGTCTAAGTAGGAGGGAGAACAGGCATTGAATCCCCATTTTACAGATGAGGGAACTGAGGCACAGAAAAATTTAGTGACTTGCCCAAGGTAACCCAGTAGAAGAGTGGTGGAATCGGGATTAGCACCTGGGTCCTCTGACTCCTAGGTTCATGTTCTTTCCATTAGTCAATACTGCTTCCTCCCCAAACCGTCTCTGTGATTGCTCGGATTCTCTCAGGGAGAGGCGCCATGGAATGTCTCTCCTGGCTTCCTCCTCCCTCTCCTAAATATGGGAGCCAGCTGGACCAACTATCACACCTGCATTCAAGAGGTTTATAATCCAATAAAAATAAATAACACACAAAACCTTTAAATGCCTGAGCCTAGAAAAAATTAATATGTTTTGCAGTAAATAGAAAACAAATATATAGACATGTATAGACAAATATAGATGTATAAATGCTGAGAAGGTAGTGAGGGTAGTGTGAACAACATAAAACGATTAGTCAGAAATAGCCTCATGGCCGATGTAGTAAATCAATTGCATTTTTTGAGCACTTAATGTGGGCAGAGCATTGTACTAAGTGCTTGGGTGAGTACAATGCAGAAGATTAGGGAGACATGTTCCCTGCCCACTAAGAGCTTAGAGTCCAGAGGACTAGAAACAACATTTTAGAAAGTCTTCGAAAAAAAGGGATGGAAATATTTTTTGTAACAGAGAGGGGAGGGCAATTTGGGTGGGAAAATAAGAGCAAGGGACAATGAGGGACGTGAGCCTGGAAGTCAAAGGACCTGGGTACCAGTCCTGATTCCACCACAGCTCTGCTGTGTGGCCCAGGGCAACCCACTTAACTTCTCTGTGCCTCAGTTCCCTCTTTGGAAAAACAGGAATACCAAGCCTGTTTCAGACCACAGGAAGGATGTAGGCAAGGAGTCAGGAGTGGGATAAAACGATTGGCTCTATGCAAATGATTCAGGAATTATAAAGTCTCCTTGGCAGTAAAACAAGTACAAATAATTCCTAGAAACACCTTAAGATTTTAAAATACGTGGCTTCTATCTGTTAGCCGGGAAGCTGAGGTCTGTGGGACTACACCATTTGAAGTCTATGTGGAACAAGGACTTACTATAGATAGCAGAGACCATACAGTTCTACCAACACCACCTATAAGCAAGAAAGGATCACAACAATTAAGTGTTGGGATGCAGTTTGTCTATGAAGATTGAAACAATTTTCACTGCAACAGATGACACTGGGCTGAACAATTTATGTTAATCTGTTGTGTTTCAACATTATGTGAACATCTGTATCCAAAATCTCCATCTTCTTCAGTCTCTCTTAATATGACCTTTGTATTTTACTCTGTACTTGTACATTCAGTTTCATTTTTACTACCATCACATTTGTCCTTTTAAAAACTGCTGTTGTCTTTCTTTCCCCACTTAAATTTTTTTTATGTGTTCCACAATTTTTTTTAATTAATTGCAAATGCTGGGTCTTTTTGGTTCCTGTGTTTTTTTGCAATTCCAAACTCATGCAAAATGATTTGATCCATTACAGAAGTTACAAACTTTTCCAAATGAAGGTTATAGCTTTGTGGTGTCAATTAAATGTCATTCTGTTCTCACTGTCATGTTTCCAAATTTGATCCACCTCAATGAAATCCTGGTTATTCTCTCCCGTACTTTTTTGTCTATTTTTTGTATACATAATATATTAATTTCAGCTGCCTCACACTCTTTAATGGTTTTGTTAAAAGTCTAATTTGTCCACCTCCACTAGTTTTTCTTCCATATGCCCATCTTTCCTATTCCAAAATTCAGGGTTCCAAAATTTTAGCTTTCACTTAATTTCCTCAGTACTGTTACATGGTATCATCTGTCCAGTGTCTTCTGGGAAACATGAAACTTTGGAGTGTTTCATTTCTGGTGGTTTTAGATAGGCCCGGTACCCAGTATCTTGAGAATGATCCAGTTAGATTTGCACTTTTCATGCTCAGATATGGTAAAGGAACAAGGCAGCTTCTTCCCTGCTATTTTTGGAACATTACAACTTTCCGGAAATGCTTTTTTAGATTTAGTCTACTTGTGTTTCAGGGGAAAGTCGAACTGTCAGTTTCAAATTACTGGCTGTTTATAGCTATATAGGTATCTCATCAGATGGCTTTCTATATTCCAATCATTCCTAGTACCTTTTTGTGTCTTCACTGATAATCAAACTAGTCCCTTCACATTTTATGAAACAACAAATTTAACGTTTCACAAGTGAACCTGTTTCATGCTATTTGTTGCTTATAATACTTGTTTAGGCATCCTGTCTCCTTCTGTGGATAACCCCACCATTCTCCCTTCCCAAAAGCTCACAAACTCAGTATCACCTTTAAGATCTTTCTGTGTTTCACATCCCACATTCAGTCTGACTCTAAACCTTGATGGTTATTACTCAACAATACTTTGTAGATCTACCCCTTCCTATCAACTCTATGGGTGATACTGCCACTACTCTAGCTGCTGTTGCTGGGTTCCCTTCAAACAAGTCAACTGAAAGCAGCCAGCGGTTATTTTTCAGGCTTTAAGCCCTGTCTCCAACATTCAGGGGTTGTTTCACCAAAGTGGATTGGTTGGACTCTTTTACCAAGTGTCATAGTACTTTTGGCAAGGTGTCACTGAATGGGGTAAAACTACCTCGAGGAGCAAAATGAGTGGTCATTGTGGCATTTAGAGAAGCAGTATGGCAAAGTGGAAAGAGTACAGGCCTGGGAGTCAGAGGTCATGGGTTCTAATCCCAGCTCCACCAATTGCCTGCTATGTGACTTTGGGCAAGTCACTTAACTTTTCTGTGCCTCAGTTACCTCATCAGTAAAATAGAGATTAAGATTGTGAGCTCCACGTGGGACAACCTGCTTACCTTGTATCTACCCCAGTGATTAGAATAGTGCTTGGCACATATTAAGTGCTTAACAAATATCATTATTATTATTATTATTTAGAATTTGGGGAGAAGTAATTGATTGGATTGAGTGAGTTTTATTACATATGGGTAGCACAATCTCATTCAATTTGTTGGTAGCCATGTCAGTTGAGTATTAAGTCATAATCTATTTCTAGCTATAGGGAATAAAAATATATACAATTCTTTTGAAATCAAAAGTTTTATCTCTCTCTCTAGAGACTTTCAGCTATGACAAATCTGAGAACCTCTCCTAGTAGTTCTCTTTTCCAGACTTGGTGATTATGATTCTACCTTGGGAAAACCCAAAACTGCTTGAAGGAAGAAAATAGCAGATGCTTACTATAGTAGGAGCATTGTAAGTACAAATAATAAGCAGCCGCAGGACTACTCACATTTGTTTTTAGCTCAGAAAATAGTAGAAATAAAATAATTTGTTCTGATGCCTGAAACACAAACTCTTTGAACAATTATTCATATTAAAATTATTTTATTTTGAGAGGTTTAAACCAGATTTAAGGATGGAATTTCAATGACCTTATTTTTAATGAACAAAGGAAATTTGATAATGTGAGGCTACAGACTATACTATCTCTGTGTACATGTACATATGTACATATGTAATTAATGTATTTACATATGTAAATAGATATACATTAATAAAGATCATAATTATTGTGGTATTTGTTAAATACATACTGGGTGCTAAGCACTGGGGCAGCTTTGAAACAATCAGGTTGGAAGCAATCCCTGTCCCACATGGGGCTCACTGATGCTTAAATTCACCTATTCGTGCACTAGTGTCTGAAAAGGCCAGTGTGGGACACACAATCCTGATTGTACTTTGCACAGCTATAAGATTTGTTGGTTGAGGTATCTAGTGATGTTTATGCTTTTGTCTCTTTGTTTTATAAGCCTTAAGAAGCAATTGACTCCCAGTATTCTGCTGGGGATGTAGCTGTTGGAAACTTTGTTTTTCTCTGCCCTTTAAGTATTTCCTCTGACTTATTCTTCAATTTTCCAATTCTAGATCACCAAATAACAATTGTTTGGGTATCTTTCTATCATCCCAACTTGCCCCACTCAATACAGGCTGTGCTGAACAGAGAATAGTTTCAATGATTTGAGATTGACTTCATTCTAGGACTTCACTGTTTGTGATCCCATCCTGAAATTTGATTTAGAATACTGCCTGAAAGTGACACTGATGTAATTGCTCAAGAAGTTGAATGTGGCAACTATGTGTCTCCTGACTTCAGTACTCTGGTCTTTCCACTAGACCCCAGATATATTCTTTACCTGGTTTAATCCCATTCAGGGATTGCATGGAAGGACTCTTCACCCTGATTCATCTGAGAAACTTCCTCAAACTAAGACTAAAACACATTAACCTCTCTAAAATGACATCTCCTCCAAAAGACTGTCCCTAAGTAAGCACTCATTTCTCCTACCTGCCCTCCTCTGTGTGGCAGCTATGCACTTGGCAATATAACACTTAAGCACTTTAATACTCACTCCACAGCATTTATGTACATATTCTTACACTCAACTATTTCCCCTATCTTTAATTTACTTTAATGTCTATCCCCAACTGTATCCCCCAAGCTCTAAGTACAGTCCTCTGTACACAAACGGTGGGGAATAAATCCCAGGAATCAATCAATCCCAGGATTGATTGATCAGGTCTCACAGGTTGGCTAGCAGTACAGTTTGGTAGACTTTTAAAAATTTGATCTCAAGCCTGATGCTTTGCTGCTCCTACACTCTATCGGACAATCTCCCAAAGACTTTGTTGGTCATCTTTATTCAACTTTTTAAATTTCCTTGACTATCATTGCATTTACGGGGCATTGTGCTGCCTACACAAATGAATTCTTGGACAACATTTAGTGTTGTGTCACCATTGCAGATTTTTTATTGTGATTGGCTTCCCTGGTCCAGGCTTATAAATCACCTTGGTTTCTTTATATTTATCATCAGTGTAAAACACCTGGATGATTTGGCCAAGCAGTTCACAATTGTTTTCATGTTTTGTTTTCTTGGCTATGTCCCTCAAAGTCAAAGTCATCTGTATCTTGAATTACCGTCTCTAGAACCCCAACATCCTGGGCTCTTGTTGCATCTTCCAGAATAGCTACAGGGAATAAATTGAATAGGAATGGTTCCACTATGCTTCCAGGTTTTACTTCATTGGCAGGGGAGATTGGAGTATACAGGGGTATTCTCAACTCTCACCAGGCCAGTCATGCTGTCATAAAGTAATAGCAGAAATTTAATAAACTTTCAAGGGCAAACAAGTTCTAGAATCTGGATCTACTGATAGTTTCAAAATGCTTTGGTAAAGTCTATGAAAAACACATAGTGGTCTTTGATGCTGCTTCCTGCACACTTCCTGTATCTGAAATGCTCCCAGAATTGTGTCTGTTGCCCACATTATGGTTTTGGAATGCTTGATAATGATATTCTTCAGTAATCTATTCAGGAATACTTTAGGATTATGTCCTAGGAAATAATTGGATGCTTCTATAACTTCCATATTTTGGTCTTCACTTTTCTACATGAAGATGAGAATGGTGCCACCTTTGAGATCCAGTAACATCTACTGAGTGTTTCAAATGTTAAGGAAGAGCTTGCTTAAGTATGGACAGGGAATGTGTCTGCTATTTCTGTTGTATTGTAATCCCCAAGATCTTGGAACAGTGCTCTGCCTATTGTAAATGTTTAATAAATACTATGGACTGATGGATGAGTTCCTCCCATGCTTCAGAACTGAGCTGGTCAGCCACAGTGTTCATGTGATTTGCTCTTTTTATGACTCTGACTGATGTGGTGAATTCCAGCCAATAAAACAAATACCATGTCTTTGTTGTTGAAATGTATTTTACATTTTGAAGGTAATCTACCATCCTTAGTAGTAGGGGGTATGTTGAGCAGAATATTAAAAGGTGGTTGTCATTCTTCTCTGATAAGGCTGAAGCCATAATAATTGTGGTATTTGTTAAGCAATTACTAAGCACTGTAGTAAGCACTGGGATAGTTACAAGTTAATCACACTGGACACAGTCCCAGTCCCACATGATGGGAGGCATAGCGTGTATCAAACTAACATTTTGCAGATGATGAAACAAGGGAACAGACAAGTTGTGTCTTGCCCTAGGTCACACAGCAGACAGGTGGCATAGGCAGGATTAGAACCCAAATCCTTGGACTCTCAGCCTGTTCTTTTTCCACTAGACCACATCACTTCCCATCATACCCCCCGGGGAATTCATTCATTCATTCAATAGTATTTATTGAGCACTTACTATGTGCAGAGCACTGTACTAAGCGCTTGGAATGTATAAATCGGCAACAGATAGAGACAGTCCCTGCCCAATGACGGGCTTACAGTCTAATCGGGGGAGCTATGAGAGCATGGAAAAGACATATTTGGTTTTATTCCATATGAATGTATAAAGATTATTTGTTTTTGGTGGTCTGCAAAGCTTTGCATCTCTTCCACTTTGGCATCCTACCACGTTTCTAAATGTATTTTGCATGCTATAATAGTGTTTCTATAAGCCTCATTTCAGTCTGCATTGGGAAATACAGAAAACCTTGGTAGATGGCAATAATTATTTTGCTCTAAGTAGATTGTTTTATCTCAAAGTCATTTTTGGGAGTAAATTTTGCTGTCTTTGCCTGATCCTGACCAATGTTCTAAAGGTTGTTGCATAAACAACATCAGTCAGAAATACCCATTGTCTATATTTAGTTGCCATTGCTTAAATGTTGTATCATACTCACCCAAGTGCTTAGTGCAGCACTCTGCATACAGTAAGTGATCAATAAATAATTTGTTTGAATGCTTTAATGTATTTTATAATATCTGCCTCCTCCTGTAAACTCCCTGTGGGGACGTATATCTACCAACTCTGTTGTATTGTACCTTTCCAAGAACTTAACTAAGTGTTCAGCAAATACCACTGATTGATTGTTTGATGAATTTTTAGCTATAAAGGAGTCATAAGATTGCTGCAGAACTCCTTATGGATATTTTCCTTTTTCAGAACTTAAATGTTTAACTGTCTTGGTGTTCTGTATATTTTGTGATGATGGCACTCAACTTTGCATATGGCTGCTGTCATCCAAATTTCCTTGCTGTCCCTCCGCTTATCTATGATATAATTGATGAAATGCCATTCTTTAGATAGTGAATGCATCCATACTGTTTTTCCTGGTTTAGCAGGCAGAAGCACTGATGATGATGGTGATGTTGAAGGTATTTGTTAAGTGCTTACTATGTATCAAGCACTGTTCTAAGCGCTGGTGTAGATACAAAGTAATCAGGTTAGACACAGTTCCTGTCCCAGATGGAGCTCAGAGTCTTAACCCCCATTTTACAGATGAAGTAGGTGAGGCACAAAGAAATAAAGTGACTTGCCCAAAGTCACACAGCCGACAAATGTTGGAGCCAGGATTAGAAACTAGGTCCTTCTGACTCTCAGGCCTGTGCTCTATCAAGCTGCTTCTCCTCATAAAGACTGTGCCTGAGTCAAAAGATGTGCATCCTGATTAAATCATCATGGGAAATGTCTAAATAAATCTGACCATATCCTTACTGTTTTGTACTGTAATTTCATCACCTGTGAACAGTGCTTGGCACACAGTAAGCACTTAATAAATACTATTATTATTATCTGCAAAATGGGATAATAAATGGTGTAGTAGAGCACAGGCCTGGGAGTCATAAAGTCATGAGTTCTAATCCTGGCTCTGCCACTGCCACTTTGCTGTCTGAGCCTGGGCAAGTCACTTGACTTCTTTGGGCTTCAGGTACCTTATTGTAAAATGGGGATTGAGACTGATAGCCCCACTTGGGGCAGGGACTGCATCTAACCTGACTTGCTTGTATCCACCTCAGTGCTTAGTACAGTGCCTGGCACATAGTATGTGCTTAGTAAATACCATAATTATCATTATTATTATATACCTCACTTATAAGTTTCAGAGAGATTTAATCATCACAACTGATCCAAAATGGCTCCTGTCATGATAATCACTCCAGTCCTAGCCCTTAATGGTTCCTTCAAACATTCAGAAACATAGAGCTGGAAGGCAACTTTAAAAAGCTATCTTGCAAGAATCTGGGACTAGTCAGATGAGTAACTAAGCTAGACAAAAGAGATAGGAATCTGTTCTTTTTATAAAAAAGACTTCATGGGGACTAAGACTCCACAACTTACCCCACTAGCCCCTTCCAGTGATTTCCCACTCTGAAAGTGAAAAATTCTGATGATTCTCTCCTGCTGTAATTTAAGATTACTTCTTCTCATCTGTTACTTCATGAACATGGAGAATGAACTGCTCAGCTTGTCAACAGCAGTTCTCTTTTTTTAAGGCCAAATAACCCAAATTTGTTTAACCTTAGCACCCAATTTTCATCCCTTAAATATTTTATATCATTATTTTCTGTACTCACTGTGATTTTTTCCACATCATTTTAAAACTACAGTGACCAAAGCTTGACACAGTATGCTAATAAGAAACTGGCCACTGCAGAGTATAGTGGAAGAACTACTTCCAGGATCTTGTATATTACATTCTTACCAGTACATCCCAGCTGACATGATTTCTGGTTGGCTATGATCCCCAAGTCTTCTGCTCCACTTGAGGTTAGCTAAGTCTTTATCTAGTTGTATTTAATATTGCTTTAAGCCATAAGTGCACTATCTCAAACTTGCCACTTGGAACTGAACATACAATGGGAACTTCATCATGCTTATTAATTGTTCTTCTGTTCTACACTGTTGCTTTATGACGTGTTAGCAAACTCCTATCAAATTAGTAACATCTTCAAAATTAGTGATTATCCCCTTAATTCACCCAGTTTTGCTATAAACATGCTTCATTCCCTGGTTTAGATATACCCCAGTGGAAGATTCGGGAACATCCTTTCCAAAATATGAACCTGTTCTAACACCATCCTTAAATCAGTGCAAATAGATTAGGAAATAATGTTTAGAAAATAATGTTTTCCACACAAGCAAGGTATTGGTTAAGGTAGAGCGCTTCTATGCGTCTTAGCCCCTGGATTAGCCTACCATACTTTTAGTTTCTTTATGTTTTTTCAGCTTTGAAGTATTCACCACAGTAAAATAATAGTGAGTAACAAGGATATGAAGCATTCTAATAGTGATAGACTTCATGCTAATATAGGAATTAGTATTGAAAAGTGTTAGTTGTGGTGATAGCTTTGTTTTAGCTAAACCCTAAACCATTAATTCCCACAGAATCAATGGTTATTACCAGGTTGATGTGAGAATTAATTGGGAAAGCTTTCCTGGAAAACATTGTATATCTGAAGAGCCTTGAAGATGGGATTTTTGTGGTCAGCTGGATTGAAAGGTGAAAGACAGTTGCACTCAGTAGGAAAGGACTTAAGGCATGAGTCAGAAGTGGAAGA
Organism: Ornithorhynchus anatinus; assembly: GCF_004115215.2. Classification (NCBI taxonomy): domain Eukaryota; kingdom Metazoa; phylum Chordata; class Mammalia; order Monotremata; family Ornithorhynchidae; genus Ornithorhynchus; species Ornithorhynchus anatinus. Next base: position 118,758,635 of record NC_041729.1, read on the forward strand.
ATCTAAAGTCAAATGAAGTATGAAGATAAATTTGTATGGGGAAAGCATGTAGACTGAAAAATTTCTGCTGAATGCAGAAGAAAATGGATAAGTACTGATGGATTTTGAGGAGTAAAGTGAACACCGAATGGTGCTTTAGAAAGAAAATCCAGAAAGCAGAATGTAGCATAGAGAGAAGAGGGGATGGAATAAAGGCAGGGAGCCCTCTAAGGAGGCAATGCTCTTTTTATGATATATCTTTTATTCTGTCATATCTGCCTGGCAGGAGCAGATTTCCAGTGAATGCCACAGGGTCCCCCTGCTACAAAGCTCCCTAGTACAGGAATTATGTTTACCAACTCTACTGACTGTTAAGTGCTTAGTTTAGGACTTTTCACACAGTAAATAGAGGTCTGACAGAATAAAGAGCAGACCTAGCTTCAGAAAATAAGCAAACCATTTCCTCAGAGGACCATACAGCAGGACCGGCTGCACTGACAGGACTGTGTCAGCCAGTTTTTCCAGTCTCAGGGCAGCTGAATGTCTGAGGTTGATCCTGGTAAAAGCATATTCATATTTCCTAAACTGGGATATGACTAAACTCTGTCAATCTAATGAATGCCAAGGTAGATTTCTTTCTTTTTTTATTTCTTTATTTTCTATATCTGTGCATTGACAGGTAGGATCAATCAATATACCCATCATATTTACTGGGCATTTATTTAGAGGAGAGCACTGTACTAAGTGCTTGGGTGAGTACAATTTACAGAGTTGGTACATACATTCCCTACCCACACAAGCTTAAAGGCTAGAGGTTGCTACTAAGTAGGGTTATCCCTGATAGCATTAATTTCTGGTTTGCCAAAGAAAATCTTTCATGTAACTACACAGATCTCAAATGGGTGCAGAACTTCTATTACAGTATTTTATGTCATCAATATTCATTCATTACAGAATCAGTCATTTTACACTAATGCCAGGGATATCCAAATTATACTTTTCCCCACCCCCTGAAAAAAATAAGACATTGTGAGAGTTGTTTTTTCAAAGCAATAGATGAGAAAATCGGTAAAACATCTGACACAAATTCAGAAAAACATTTGGATAGACAAGATTTTTATCCTTGGACAAGTAACTACCAGGGCAACCATGGAGATAGGGGAACTGATGAAAAACACAGTGTACTGACTGGTAAATTTTTTGTATTTATTTAAAAGTCTAATGTACAAGAAGAGCTTGTTATGAAAAAAGAGGCTTGAATTATCAGCAACTTGCCGTGATTGAGGAGACATTTCTTCTACGTATGCGTTTTGTGGAGCAATAAACATCAAAAATATATAACTTGTGCAGGCTGCCTGAATGAGATGGATCCAGAAGACAGGTTTGTGTCTTTATTAAATGTGCTGCCTTGGGCTTGAAATTGGCATGCATTTTATAAATCTCCCAAATAACTGAAAGTAAAGCTCACCCAATTTTGAAAATGGTGAGAGTGAAATTCCTAGGGCTAGGATAATAGCTCTTGCCCTCACAAAATAACCAGGATTTGAAAACTGAAACTTTTAACAATTTTTTGTTAAAATTGTTGTTAATTTTGTTAAATTTGTTAGGAGAAGCAGCGTGGCTCAGAGGAGAAGCAGCGTGGCTCAGTGGAAAGAGCACGGGCTTTGGAGTCAGGGCTCATGAGTTCGAATCCCAGCTCTGCCACTTGTCGGCTGTGTGACTGTGGGCAAGTCACTTAACTTCTCTGTGCCTCAGTTCCCTCATCTGTAAAATGGGGATTAAGACTGTGAGCCCCACGTGGGACAACCTGATTCCCCTATGTCTACCCCAGCGCTTAGAACAGTGCTCGGCACATAGTAAGCGCTTAACAAATACCAACATTATTATTATTATTATTAACAATTCTTAGACTATTCAAAGCATTGAGTAACTTTTTTAGGTCTGTGTGTGTTTGGATTCAAGTTTGCAATTCCCATTAAAAATAATAGAGATGGCTTTTAAGATTTCATGACTATTTTTCACATCTCATCAAGTTCTCATGACATTGATATGCAACTCTTGGGTAGTAGGGTGCTGTATCAATATGAAGTCTAAAGTATTTTTTATAATTGAAATAATTGGGTAAGTTCACTAAGATGGGAAACTAGTAAATACCAGAGTATTTAAATTAATTTGCAATTTCATGTTAACTGGATAATTCCAAACTGTAATTTTTGAGATTTGCAATAGCAGAGAAATACTTTATGAGCACTGAAAGCCTTCAAAGCTATATTCTAGTTACAAAAATATGCCAATTTTGAATTTATTGACCATCTGTCAGCCTTCATTTACTACTCACTAGCTGTCATTGTTTATTATTTCATGTCCTTCTATAATGAGTCACGGCAAGGAGCCCCCTATATCTCCATCACTGTGATTAATGAGGTCATTGTCTATCTGCAACAATGTCAACCATCATTTTCTTTTTAGATACTATAGCAAAAGGTTAATTCCCTTCCCAAAGAAAAGCTCTTTTAATAAAACCTAGACCTCTTTGTATACTTCTGTAATTTCCCTTTGTAGCTGATTTAACCAGCTCTTCAAAATTATTTTCTCTGAAGATGCTGGCCACACATGACAAGTCCCATAAATGGATATCTTGGTGGAGGACAAATTAAAACTCCTGTAATTGAGGAGTCCACTGTACTCTACAATATGTGCACATCATTTTAAGTCAGATATGAAAATATATTTTAATTTTGGCACAGAATTTAAATTTGTTAAAGTACATAATCATACAGCAAAAAGAGTCATCATATAACAAGGAAGTAAATATCCCCACATTTATGCAGAGAGTAGGCTCTGAGTTGTCAGAGTCATGATGCAGCACATAGTGCTCTTTGACCAGGTCTTCAATAAGGGCTACTTTGGAAATGAGGATATCAAGTAAAGTCAGAGAACAAGCTGTCTGTTCAGGACTAGCCTAAGATCACTTCCAACACTGAGTAGCATCCAACTTTGCTACACTCATAGATGGCTCAAATACCAGAAACAGGCTTTGGAGAATTTTTTATTCTTTTTTTTTATGGTACTTGTTTTTGAACTAAGCACTGAGGAAGATACAAGATAATCAAGTTGGATGTAGTCCCTTTCCCAAATGGGGCTCAAAGTCTTAAGTTGAAGGAAAGAAAATTGAATTATTTTACAGATGAGATGTGAGGACCAGAGAAGTTAAGTGATTTACCCAAGTTCACTCAGCAGACAAGTGGCAAACCTGAAATAGCCCCAGTTCCTATGACTCCATCCTGAGCTCTTTTCACCAGGCCACACTGCATCTGAGAAAGTGTGAAGAAGTCCAGGACACAGACTGCTCGTAGTTGGAGTGGGAGGGCAGAGGGTGCTCTAATTTCTTCATTGCTCTGAGTTATCATCATCTAGACGTTCCCTGGACTTGGTCCTGAAACTACTCTGTTGACTAAATATAAGAAAGACCAGGAATGGACCTGAGGAACACAACATTTTAGTAGCTGCACCAGAAAGTGGATAAGAATTGGGACATTAGATTGGAGCTTCTGCCAGGCAACCATTGATCCAAACTTTGATAAAATTGAAACCATTGGATGGAATCTCTCTAAAATTTCCCTTGCTCCTCTCCAGACCCTCCCCTCCTCTTGTCCCTATTTAGACTCTCCCATTTCTCCCAGGCTAGCTCAAGAGGAGATTGTTTGCCTCCTGTCAAAATCTACCCCATCCATGCATGCCTCCGACCCCATTCCTTCACACTTTATCCTCTAACACCATTCTCCACCCTTCTTACCTCCCTGACTGGCATCTTCAGCTGTTCACTGCCAATGGTTTCTTTTCCACTGCTTTTAAACATGCACATGTATCCCCATATCCTGAAAACACTCTCCCTTGACCCCATGGCACCCTCTAGTTATTGCCCCATTTCCCTCCTACCATCCCTCTTAAAAACTGCTTGAGTGGGTTTCTACTGATTCCACTACCTACTGATTCCACTTACTCTCCTGCAATTTTCTCCTTGACCACCCACCCCAAACCTGGCTTCCATCCCAGTCACTTCACGTAAACTACCCTCTCAAAGGTCATCAATAATAATAATGTTGGTATTTGTTAAGTGCTTACTATGTGCCGAGCACTGTTCTAAGCACTGAGGTAGACACAGGGGAATCAGTTGTCCCACGTGGGGCTCACAGTCTTAATCCCCATTTTACAGATGAGGTAACTGAGGCACTGAGAAGTTAAGTGACTTGCCCAAAGTCACACAGCTGACAAGTGGCCGAGCTGGGTCTCCTTCGTGTCAAATTAAATGGCCTCTACTCCATCCTAATACTAATTCACCCTGATCTCTCAGATGCCTTCAACACTGAGAACCATTCCTGTCTCCCTCAAGGCTCAGTTGTGGGGTGTTGTCTATTCTCTATCTACACCCATTCCCTTGTAGAACTCATTCACACCCATAGTTTCAACTACCATCTCTATGAAGATGATTTCCAGGTCTACATCTCCAGCCCTGATCTCTTTACTTCTCTTCAGTCTTGCATTTCCTCCTGTCTTTAGGACATCTCTACTTGGTTGTCCTCCTAACACCTCAAACCTAACACTTCCAAAACAGAACTCTTCATAATCTCACCTAAACACTGTCATTCCTCTAAATTTCCCATTACTACAGACAGCATCACCAACCTGCCAATCTCACAAGCCTGTAACCTTGGCATTATCTTGATTCATCTCTCTCATTCAATTAATCAATCAATCAGTGGTATTTATTGAGCACTATGTGCAGAGCACTGTACTGAGCATTTGGGATGATAAAATACAAGAGAATTAACTGACATGCTTCCTGCCCACATTCAAACCACCTTTTCAGTCTGTCACCAAATCCTGTCAGTTGGACCTTCACAAAATGCTAAAATCTGCCCTTTCCTCTCCATCAAAACTGCTACTACCTTGATCCTATAAGGATCCTATAAGGAGCAGTTATCCTGTCCCTCCTTGACTACTGAATCAGCTTCCTTGCTGACTTCCCTGTCTCCTGTCTCTCTCCACTCCAGTCCATTCTTCACTTTGTTGCCCAGATCATTTTTCTAATAAAATATTCAGTCCATATTTCCCTACTCCTCAAAATCCTCCAGTGATTGCCCATCCACCTCCAACAAACTAAAACTCATTAACACTGGCTTCAAAACATTTAATCATTTTGCCCCTTCCTATCTCACTAGTTTCCTATTACAGTCCAGCACATTTACTTTGCTCCTCTAAAGCCAACCTACTCACTGTACCTCAATCTCATCTAATTCACCACTGACTCCTTGTCCACATTCCGCCTCTGGCCTGGAACTCCCTTCCCCTTCATTTACCACAGCCCACCAGTTTGCATATATTCAAAGCCTTATTAAAATCATATCTCCTCCAAAAGGCCTTCCCTGTCTTATTTCTCATTTTCCCTACTCCCTCTTCCTTTTGCATTGCCTTGCACTTGTATTTCTACTCTTTATTCACCCTACATCCTTAGCCCCATAACACTTATGTACATATACATAATTTATTTTAATTGTGGGCAGGGAACATGTCTACCAATTCTGTTGTACTCTCCCAAACGCTTAGTACACAGTAAGCACTCAGTAAATATAATTGATTGCTTGATTAATTAACATTCTAACCTTCCTTAAATTCTCCCAGATTTGAGAACCAGCTGAAATAAGGTTTCTGTAGGTCAGCACTTTATGATTGACAGGTCTGAATATTAATATGTGGTCAGTCAATCAGGATCTATCTCAAAATCATCAGCAACAACCTAGTAACATTTTTGTTATTGTGCATGTATAGACAATCTGATAGCTAGGGCCAACAAGATATGTGGTATCACATTGCAAATATTCACTAGAAAAATAGAGCTTTTGTGTTTACCTCTTCTTACCATTCCCTGTATTTCTGTGGTGAGCCCACCAACTGCTTTATTAGTGAATGTTCATGATCCCCAAAACAACAGGAAGGAAGCGACTTGCAAAAGCACTGATGAGCTTTTCCTGATACAGGTGATCACTGGCCTATGGGGGCAGAACATAGAGGGAGGTGTGTCTTTCTCTCCCTATTCTACTTAGTAATGGGCCTGGACCAATCAATGATTGCCATGTAGAGCACAGCTGTGATGCTTTGGTCAGATAAATGGCGGTCTTGTTGAATTGTGAGGAGGTATGCAGAGGAAAGAACTTGGAGCAGAAGCAAGCACTGAAGAGGCAAACACTGAAGAAGCTAACCACAGAAGCAGTACTTGGAAGCGGAAAGAAGAAGTGTTGGCAGAACCAGCAGACTGGTATTGGACTCTTGGTGGAATGGAGTGAATGAGTGAGTGTGTGTATGTGTCACTCTCTTGCATGTTAGTAAACTAAAAAATTTTTCACAGCAACCATAGTGATCAGAGGTATAGTTTGACTTTACTATGTGTTACCAAGGCTTTCCCAGTCCAGGAAAGTCCTGGTTGGTGTAAGAAGAGGAGGGCTTGTAACAATTTTATGTTTGCTTACAACCTCCATTAGATTGGCAGCTCTTGGAAGGCAGGAAATATGCATCTCACTTTTGTTCTATTCTCTCTTCAAAGTTTAGTTTTCAGTAGGTGCTTAATGAATATCACTGATTATTTTATTTATTGACTTTGTCTTAATCTTCTCATTTCTTCATCTGATAAAGTAATACCTCTGACTATAAACTTAAAAATAATAATAATAATAATGATAGTATTTGTTAAGTGCTTACAATGTGTCAAGCACTCTCCTAAGCACTGGGGTAGATACAAGGTAATCATTCATTCAATCATATTTATTGAGAACTTACTGTGTGCAGAGCACTGTACTAAGAACTTGAAATGTACAGTTCAGCAACAGAAAGAGACAATCCCTGCTTAAGAATGGGCTCACAGTCTAAAAGGGGGAGACAGACAGCAAAACAAGTAGACAGGCATCAATGCCATCAAAATAGATAAATAGAATCATAGATTTATACACATCATTAATAAAATAAAGTAAGAAATAATATATACAAATATACATAAGTGCTGAGGGGAGGGGAAGGGGGTAGAGCAGAGGGAGGGAGTAGGGGCAACGGGGAGGGGAGGAGGGATAGAAGGAAAGGCAGGACTCAGTCTGGGAAGGCCTCCTGAAGGAGGTGAGCTCTCAGGGCTTTGAAGAGGGGAAGAGAGTTACTTTGGTTGATGTGAGGAGGGAGGACATTCCAGGTCAGTGGTAAGACATGGGCCAGGGGTCTACAGTGGCACAGGTGAGACTGAGGCACAGTGAAGAGGTTAGCTACAGAGGAGTGGAGTGTATGGTGTGGGCTCTAGAAGGATAGAAGGGAGGTGAGGTAGGAGGGAGCAAGGTGATGGAGAGCTTTGAAGCCAAGAGTGAGGAGTTTTTCTTCATGCGAAGGTTGATAGGCAACCACTGAAAGTTTTTGCGGAGGGGAGTGATGTGCCCAGAGCATTTCTACAGAAATAATCTGGGCAGAGGAGTGAAGTATAGACTGAAGTGGGGAGAGACAGAAGGATGGGAGATCAGAGAGGAGGTTGAAGCAATAATCCAGTTGGGATATTATGAGAGATTGTACCAGCAAGGTAGCAGTTTGAATAGAAAGGAAAGGGCGGATCATGTCGATGATGTGAAGGTGAGACTGGCAGGTTTTGGTGATGGACTGGATGTGTGGGATGAATGAGAGAGCAGAGTCAAGGATGATACCAAGGTTGCGGGCTTGTGAGATGGGAAGGATGGTAGTGTTGTCCACAGTGATGGGAAATTCAGGGAGAGGACAGGGTTTGGGAGGGAAGATAAGGAGCTCAGTCTTGGACATGTTGTTTTTTAGGTGACAGACAGAAATCCCAAGTGGAGATGTCCTGAAGGCAGGAAGAGATACGAGCCTAGAGGGAGGGGGAGAGAATGGGGGAGGAGATGTAGATTTGGGTGTCATCTGCGTAGAGATGATAGTTGAAGCTATGGAAGCAAATGAGTTCACCAAGGGAGTGAGTATATAGTTGGAAAACAGAAGGGGACCAAGAACTTCAGCATGGCTCAGTGGAAAGAGCATGGGCTTGGGAGTCCGAGGTCATGAGTTTGAATCCCGGCTCTGCCACTTGTCAGCTGTGTGACTGTGGGCAAGTCACTTCACTTCTCTGTGCCTCAGTTACCTCATCTGTAAAATGGGGATTACCTGTGAGCCTCACGTGGGATGACCTGATTACCCTGTATCTACCCCAGTGCTTAGAACAGTGCTCAGCACATAGTAAGCACTTTACAAATACCAACATTATTAACATTATTATTAACTGACCCTTGAGGAACCCCTACAGTTAGAGGATGGGAGGGGGAGGAGGAGCCCGCGAAGGAGACCGAGAAAGAACGGTTAGAGAAAAGAGGAGAACCAGGAGAGGATGGAGTCTGAAGCCAAGGTTGTCCCACGTGGGGCTCACAGTCTTAATCCCCATTTTGTGGATGAGGTAACTTCTCTCTGCCTCAGTTAAGTAACTTGCCCAAAGTCACACAGCTAATAAGTGGCAGAGCTGGTACTGACCTCTGAATCCTAAGACCATGCTCTTTCCACTAAGCCATGCTGCTTCACTTCTTTCAGACCACTACAGGATGATAGAATCTAGGCTCCCTGGGATTCTTAGAGCAAAAACAGAAATGAAAATGCAAGGAAATATTCGGTTCCCAAACCTAATCATTTGTCAATGACATGTCTTTTCAAATATTATTTGTATTACAAGCCAGCTACTCTTAAGGAAGTTTCCTCCGTTAGGTCCTATAACATGGAACAAAAAGTAAATTTTCTTGTAAAGTATAGAGCAATTTCCACAATTTTTTTCCAAATTTCACTTAGGAGCAACATAACAAAATAAAAAATAATGTAAAATAATTGAATAAAAACACACATCCCCACCCTTTCATATCAGTTCGTGGACACAAACCTTCACACTTTTCTTCCTTCAGTATTGGTTTCCACTTTCAGTTTAGCCTAAGCAAAATGGTCCATTTTCTTCTTCTGTTTTAAAACAGTCAGATTTCAACTGTGTTCTGAAAATATGCCTCCAACACTTTGATAAGAGCTGGTAAGAGGAAATGATAGATAAAAGGAAATAAAGCATTTTACTTGGATGCAAAAATCCAGGATTTTAACTATACAAGTGTTTTCTAAATGCCAGGTTTGGCCCAACCATTCTGACCTCTATCATTATGAGAAAGTTTAATAGTCCTTTGCATCTCAAATCCCATTTCTTAAGGGAAAGTGTGATGACTAGTTCTCTTGACTTCCACATATAGGAGAGTCAGGCAGAAATCAGAAGTCACTCCATGGTTCCCCTGAGGAAAGTCACCAGGAAGCCATTAAGGCAGAATGATTGGGAAGGAAATAAGGTCAGGCAGGGAGTGGGAGAGGAAGACATCCTCAGGCATCTTGGAAGTGAGAGTTTGGTGAGCTCTGTGCTAAGGAGACAGACAGAGGACACAGAGAGGGATCGGAGAAGATCTCTGGAGTTTTGGAGTCGACCAGGAATTCGGCAGAGTGAGGCTCATGCCCCTACGAGAATGAGTCTTGGAACTTCTACAGGGAAGTAGAGAGTCCTGGGAGGTGGAGGAATGTAGTAAATCCAGAGAAAGACAATTTGAACTGGATTTGTTTTCATTTGTTTCATTGGGAATGTTCATCTGTATTTTTTTGCTTTGGCAAAGGTGGGAATGATCTCTCAACCCTTACTTAGCCAGACTGAATGTAATACTCAGTAATGTCTTCACAAATGGATGTAGAGGCAGTGGGTGGAGAAGAAAGGGCAGATTTTAGTGATGTTGTGAAGGTGAGAGTGACAGGATTTAGTGATGGATTGAATATGTGGGTTGAAGAAAGGGGAGTAGTCAAAGATAACGCCAAGGTTTTGGGCTTGTGAGACATGAAGGATGGTGGTGCTGTCTAGAGGTGATGGGAAAGTTATGGGGAGGACAGAGTTTGTCTAGGAAGGGAAGGAGTTCTGTTTTTGGAAATTTTAAGTTTAAGGTGATGGGAGGACATCCAAGTAGGGATAGATGTCCTGAAGGGAAGAGGAGTTGAGAGCTGGGAGAGAGAGAGCCAGGAGTTTGGAAGGTCATCAAGGTGATTAGCAAATACCATTGAAATAATAATGATGTAGCTGACTGAATATTTATAATTCATCATGATATGCTGGATTTCTTTTAATACATGCCTTCATGCCTTTGTTTTTGTTTTGTAATATTTCCTTTCATAAAAAGGAGTGTATCTGAATTGTTCACATTCTAGCATTATAGCTTTAGGATTGGTTCATGTTATAGATACTTTGGATCCTTTGGTAAATTAATCAGTGGTGTATTGAGTGTAGGAGATCAGCCACATAATGCATCTGGGGGAGAACTAATTAGGGCCTTAATGTGGGTAATAAGGAGTTTCTGTTGGGGTAAAAATATTAATAATAATTTTGGTATTTAAGCTCTTACTTTGTGCCAGGGAGTGTGCTAAGCAGTGGGGTGATAAAAGCAAATTGGGTTGGACACAGTCCCTGTCTTATGTTGGGCTCACAGTCTCAAGCCCCATTTTACAGATGAGGGAACTGAGACCCAGACAAGTGAAGTAACTTGCCCAAGGTCACACAGCAGCCAAGTGGTGGTACGGGGATTAAAACTCATGACCTTCTGTCTCCTAGGCCTGTGCTGTATTCACTGCACTTCTGAACTCAAACCTCTCATCTCACATATGTACATACCAATTTACATACCCTTCCACTGAAATGTGTCTTCCTTCTATTTGTAAATGATTTTATATTTAATCCATGGTAAGATTGAAAACTAGTGTACAGGGATGTCTTCTGTCATTATTGAACAGTGCTCTGTAGCCTGAATGAATAACACACTTATAGCTCTAGGTTTAGTAAGTGGAGAAAGTCTGTTACATAAGAAACATTTTGAAAGACGTAGGTTTAAAAAAGGGGAATCTGTGAAAACATAAAATGAAGATATAATGAAAAACTCTGTAAGACATCAAATAGACCAATAGGCCCGCCACCTAAAACTCAACAGAGCAAGACTGAGCTCCTCATCTTCCCTCCCAAACCCGGTCCTCTCCCAGACTTCCCTATCACCGTGGATGGCACGACCATCCTTCCCGTCTCTCAGGCCTGCAATCTCAGTGTCATCCTTGACTCGTCTCTCTCATTCACCCCACACATCCTATCCGTTACCAAGACCTGCCGGTTTCACCTCTACAATATCGCCAAGATCTGCCCTTTCCTCTCCACCCAAATGGCTACCTTACTGCTACGGGCTCTTGTTATATCCCAGCTAGACTACTGTGTCAGCCTTCTCTCTGACCTCCCTTCATCCTCTCTTGCCCCACTCCAATCTATTCTTCACTTCGCTGCCCGGCTCATCTTCCTGCAGAAACGATCTGGGCATGTCACTCCCCTTCTTAAACACCTCCAGTGGTTGCCTATCAACCTCCACTCCAAACAAAAACTCCTCACTCTAGGCTTCAAGGCTCTACATAACCTTGCCCCATCCTACCTCTCCTCCCTTCTCTCTTTCTACCGCCCACCCCGCACGCTCCACTCCTCTGCCGCCCACCTCCTCACCGTCCCTCGGTCTCGCCTATCCCGCCATCGACCCCTGGGCCACGTCCTCCTGCGGTCCTGGAACGCCCTCCCTCCTCACCTCCACCAAACTGATTCTCTTCCCCTCTTCAAAACCCTACTTAAAACTCACCTCCTCTAAGAAGCCTTCCCAGACTGAGCTCCCCTTCTCCCTCTACTCCCTCTACCACCCCCCCTTCACCTCTCCGCAGCTTAACCCTCTTTTCCCCCCATTTCTCTCTGCTCCTCCCCCTCTCCCTTGCCATCCCCTCAGCACTGTACTCGTCTGCTCAACTGTATAAATTTTCATTACCCTATTAATTTTAATTTTGTTAATGAAATGTACATCGCCTTGATTCTATTTAGTTGCCATTGTTTTTACGAGATATTCTTCCCCTTGACTCTATTTATTGCCATTGTTCTTGTCTGTCTGTCTCCCCCGATTAGACTGTAAGCCCGTCAAACGGCAAGGACTGTCTCTATCTGTTGCCGACTTGTTCATTCCAAGCGCTTAGTACAGTGCTCTGCACATAGTAAGCGCTCAATAAATACTATTGAATGAATATTTAAGTTCAACTAGTCTACCTCTTACCATGCATTTGTGAAAGTTTTGTAAAATGTTTTGCTGAATAACAAAAATGTGATAGAGACTTGGTGACTTAAATGAACCACATGCTTAACAGGAGAGTTTACTGCCAAGATTTTTTTAAAAAAAAACTTAGGTCATGATACCGCAAACCATATTTTCTGCAGCAATGGATGACAGTCAGGTTAACTCAATAAGAACATTAGTGTTGTAAATTATCAGGCCACCTTCTACAGCCTTAGGACATACCCTACTGTAAGGTATCCCAAACTGGGAAGTTGCCAGACTGCTTCAGAAAATCATAACTTGGAACACAGTGTCATCTGAAATTATCCTGTGGCAATATATACGGCTGCAAAGAACAGCACAGCTTTTCTGAAGACAGCATACCAGATACCTGAAAATTACAATGTAGTCATCTACAAATAATGAAATATGTGCTGCACTAATGAGATGAAAGGTAAGTATTCCTTCTGAAATTGAACTATTTCACCCTGGTAGTCAGTTTTAATATACACATTCCGTGTGCAGAGGAAAGAATGAATATGTCACTCAGGGAAAGGTAAACGTAACATACCCAAAGGATTTGAGATTGTACATCCTCCATAGAAAGTTTGATCCCACTTTCCTCAACGAAGGCAATTGCTTAGACAATTACTTGTATTTGGGGAAAACTAATGAACTTAAGTAGACATTTTTAAAGCAGAAATAGATAAAGCTGGGTAGAATCTGAAGCGTATGTTTTTCGTACTTTTTCTGTTATGTACATTTGTCGTGTAGCTGTAGTGTGGCCCTAAAAATACAAATCAGTGTTCTTGTCTTTCAATAGAAACCTTGAACTATAGCTACCTGCTAAGACAGTACATGTGACTTTTCTGACTTTTTGATAAGTGAAACTTATTCCAGAGACCTGAGGGAACTGTTATTCTAAATTATCAATATGAAGACTTGAATTAGACATTTCTTAATCTGCCAACTGTACTTACAAAGCAGCCATATTTAGGAACCATTTTTTCTTCTGTTAATTACATGCCATTTCTCATCTCACAATTCTTAAGACCTATCTTTTTGCATATTTAATGCAACTGCACTAAAAATACAGTTGAATTAATTGCTATCTTTACTGCTACCAAAAGAATTTTTAGAGTTGCCATTTGTTTCTTTTAAGTAGGCTGTGCCATCCCAGGCAATCTGGAAACAAATAGAATTCTTAAAAGTACCCTAATAGCAAGGTGGCTGCAGGATATAAAATAATTCAGCATACACTGAATAACACATCACTGGTAATGGGGTGATTTTGGAAACCATTTCTGTTTATCTGGACACCATTTTTTTACTCAAGTGTTTTAACAGCAACAATTTTGCAAAATACTATTCAGAGAAATACCGCCATTATCTGTGAGACTTCTTTCCAAAATAATTTTAAATCTTGTCCCAGATTCTCATATATTATTTCTCCCTTTTCCAGGTGATGTTTGTGTGGGCTCCAGGCATGCATAGGTGATGAATAAGCCTATGAGGATTGAACAAATCAAAACATTGATGGCAGTATTTGAATTTTGGTTTCATCTGATTTAGAAAACTTTATAAAAATCTTCCAAGTACCATATTTTAACATTAAAATCCAAATATAAGGGCTTTTTGAGAACATTAAAGCTCTTCAATGGATATATGAAGGGCTTGTAGTTTGCTCTAATCTATGACTCCCACAAGAAATGAAAGGCTTCTGAAAAATCTTTGCTGTTCTGATTCTTCCAAATGAAGCACTGATTTGTGATCTGTCCTTCCCCATTCCCCTGTTACATTCCCCTCCTTCTCTTCTCCCCCAACCATCCCAGGCCCCACCCAGCAGGATCTGATTTGTTGGCTAATCTAACTGCTGAGTTCTGGCAACCATATAATTAGTGTTAAAAATCTTCCTGAAAATAATTGTGGCATTTGTTAAATGCTTACTATGTGCCAAGCACAGTACTTAGCATGAGGATAATCATGTCTTACATGGGCTTCACAGTCTAAATATGAGAGAGAGAACAGATATTGAAGTCCCATTTTGCAAATGAGGGAATTGAGGCACAGAGAAGTTGTGACTTGACCAAGTTCCCAGAGCAGAGCCTGGATTAGAACTTGGGTTCCCTGACTCCCAGGCCACAGTCTCCTGCCCCTGTCCCAATACCCTCTGATTTAGGTTGCACAAGGATGTTGGGCAGTCAGCACACACAAGTCTTGTTTCTCATAGTAGCAGTCATTCTGTTTCCCCAGTCTCCTGATTACCAGCTTGTAAGATGGAGAGCAGTTTAGATACAATCACTGGAGTTTGTGGTGGAAAGGAGAGAGGTATATTTCTCCCCTTATAATCCTGGAAGGCCTTCAGTACCTTTTGAAGAACTATAATAAATTGCATACAAGTCAAAGAGTAAGAGGAAAATTTTCTTTTCTCCTGCTTCTTCACAAATCTCTGTGAAAAATCTAGGCCTAACCCTGAACCTTCTGCTTCTTCCACCTGCTCAGCCCCTTCTTCTTTAACAGTATTTAAATCTAGGCTTAGCAGACTTGAGAAAGATTTGCTTTATAAAGCCAACTCTAAAATAATCAAACTTTGGGGAATTCACCAAACATGAGGACCTCTGCCTATAAGCAAACCGATAAGTGTTCATTTCAGTCAGTTCTGTCCCTAGCTTTCAGCATGCCATTTCACTTATCTATTGTTCAGAGTCTACAATGTAACATGAGTTCGATAATACTTAACATATGCTGCAAGACATAACATCATTAACACTTTTCCTCAGCTTTCACCACACTCCTGAAAAGAGTTGTCTATTCAGAAAAAAACAAAAAACATATAAGAGAACATGGCTTCTTAGCTGTCTTTGACCCAACTCTGTCTCAGCCCCCTCCACATTGCTCCAAGGAGGATAACAAGGCAAAAAAAGACACTTCCTTTCATCAGATGTTTGA
Organism: Ornithorhynchus anatinus; assembly: GCF_004115215.2. Lineage (NCBI taxonomy): Eukaryota > Metazoa > Chordata > Mammalia > Monotremata > Ornithorhynchidae > Ornithorhynchus > Ornithorhynchus anatinus. The sequence goes on from NC_041729.1 coordinate 118,773,772, forward strand.
CTTGCCTGCCTTCAGGTGCCTGCCTTTCTCTCTTACCTCCTCCTTCTCATCTTTTTCTCTGTAGTCTCTGTTTTTCCTTTCTGTATCTCTTTATCTTTCCTCTATCAATTTTTCTCTGATTCTCCCTTTATCTTCTAGAAGCTCCTTCATCCTATAGGATCCCTGACCTACATTTACTCCCATCCTGAAAATAAAAATGCTTGTTCCTAGATGTCCCAGTCAGACTTGGGCCCATAAATTAGCAGTACTGAGAGCACTTTTTTCTTTGGCTATAAGAATTACACGACACTGGTAAAGAAGCAGAGAAGCAGTATGAGGTAGTGGATAGAACACGTGCCTGGGAGTCAGAAGGTCATGGGTTCTAATCCTGTTCCACCATTTGTCTGCTGTGGGGCTTTGGGCAAGTCACTTCTCTTCTCTGTGCCTTAGTTACCTCATCTGTGAAATGGGGATTAAGACTGTAACTCTCATGTGGGACAGGGACTGTGTTAAACCCAATTTGCTTTTAACTACTCTGCTGTCTAGTGCAGTACCTAACACATAATATGCACTTAACAAATACCACAGATATTACTACTGATATTTTATTTATTTGAATCTGTCCCCTCAACTAGACTCTAAGCTCCTTGTGGGCAGAGATTGCATCAATAAGTCTATTAAACTGTACTTACCTAAGGTCTTAGGACATTGCTCTTTCCTGTAAACACTCAAACAAGAACCATGGATTATTTCATTGATCGACTTATTTGTGAATACATATATCTGTCCTTTGTCTTCAAAGACTTATCTATGCCCACGTATGTGGCTGATAATTACATCACTTACCTTCCCTTTCTGAATTGTTTGCAGATTAAGTATAGATCCTTATTTGGCCCAAGTAATAAAAAGAATGATTAATAATTATGGTCTTAATTACATAATATGTGTCAAGCACTGTCCTAAACTCCGGATTAGATAAAAGTTAATTGGGTCAGGGTAGAGTCTCTGTCCCACATGCGACAGGTATAGGACCTGTTCTTTCCCACTCTGACAGGGAGAACAGGTATTAAATCCCATTTACAGATGAGGAAACTGAGGCACAGAGAAGTCATGAATTGCCCAAGATCATACTACAAGCAAGTGGATACCTACCTATATATCCGCAATTTTTCAGTTTTTGTTCAGGGAGGGCAACCTCTCTCTTTAATACTGCTCACCAGAGTGGTATTTGTGCTGCCATGATCTCCCAACTACCCACTGCTAATGTTGCATTGTTTGAAATTCTATTCATTCTGTAACTTGTTTATTCTACCCATTATTCATTCATTCAATAGTATTTATTGAGCACTTACTATGTGCAGAGCATTGTACTAAGCACTTGGAATGTACAAATCGGTAACAGAGAGAGACAGTCCCTGCCCTTTGACAGGCTTACAGTCTAATCAGGGGAGACAGACAGACAAAAACAGTAGCAATAAATAGAATCAAGGGGATGAACATCTCATTAACAAAATAAATAGGGTAATGAAAATATATACAGTTGAGCGGATGAGCACAGTGCTGAGGGGAGGGGAAGGGAAAGGGGGAGGAGCAGAGGGAAAAGGGGGGGGAAAGAGGGCTTAGTGAGGGAAGGTGAAGGGGGAGGGGTAGAAGAGGAGCAGAGGGAAAAGGGGAAGCTCAATCTGGGAAGGCCTCTTGGAGGAAGTGAGCTCTAAGTAGGGTTTTGAAGAGGGGAAGTGAATTAGTTTGGTGGAGGTGAGGAGGGAGGGCATTCCAGGACCACGGGAGGACGTGGCCCGGGGGTCGACGGTGCGATAGGCGAAAATGGGGGACGGTGAGGAGGTGGGCGGCAGAGAAGCGGGGTGGGCAGTAGAAAGAAAGGAGGAGAGGTAGGAGGGGGCAAGGTGATGGAGAGCCTTGAAGCCTAGAGTGAGAAGTTTTTATTTTGTGCGGAGGTTGATAGGCAACCACTGGAGGTTTTTAAGAAGGGGAGTGACATGCCCAGAACGTTTCTGCAGGAAGATGAGCCGGGCAGCGGAATGAAGAATAGACTGAAGCGGGGAGAGACAGGAGGAAGGGAGATCAGAGAGAAGGCTGACACAGTAATACAGCTGGGATATTATGAGAGCCTGTACCAGTAAGATAGCCGTATGGGTGGAGAGGAAAGGGTGGATCTTGGCGATATTATAAAGGTGAGACTGGCAGGTTTTGGTGACAGATTGTATGTGTGGAGTGAACTAGTGAGTCGAGTCAAAGATGACACTGAAGTTGTGGGCCTGAGAGACAGGAAGGATGGTTGTACCATCCACAGTGATAGGGAAGTCAGGAAGAGGACAGGGCTTGGGAGGGAGGATGAGGAACTCAGTTTTGGACATGTTGAGTTTTAGGTGGCGGGCAGACATCCAGGTAGAGACGTCTTGGAGGCAGGAGGAGATACGAGCCTGAAGGGAGGGGGAGAGGACAGGGGAGGAGATGTAGATCTGTGTGTCATCCGCATAGAGATGATAGTTGAAGCCATGAGAGTGAATGAATTCACCAAGGTAGTGAGTGTATATGGAGAACAGAAGAGGGTCAAGAACTGACCCTTGAGAAACCCCAACAGTTAGAGGATAGGAGGGGGAGGAGGAGCCTGTGAAGGAGACCGAGAATGAACGGCCAGAGAGATAAGAGGAGAACCAGGAGAGGATGGAGTCTGTGAAGCCAAGGTGAGATAAGGTGTGGAGGAGAAGGGGATGGTCAGCAGTGTCAAAGGCAGCTGAGAGGTCAAGGAGGATTAGGATAGGGTAGGAGCCATTGGATTTGGCAAGAAGGAGGTCATGGGTGACCTTTGAGAGAGCATTCTCGGTAGAGTGGAGGGGATGGAAGCCAGATTGGAGGGGGTCCAGGAGAGAATGGGAGTTAAGGAATTCTAGGCAGTGAGAGTAGATGACTCGTTCTATGAGCTTGGAAAGGAAGGGTAGTAGGGAGATAACTGGAAGGGGAAGTGAGGTCGAGAGAGGATTTTTTTAGGATGGGGGAGACATGGGCACGTCTCCTTTATCTTTATCTTATTTAGACTCATTTTCAGTTCACCACTAAGAAAATACTTGGTTATCCTAATGTCTTTAACTTGTCTATGTACTCATTTTCAGTTCACCACTGAGAAAATACTTGGGTATCCTGCTGTCTTCTATTCCTCTTTCTTGAACCACCAGTGATGCTGCATTGTTATGAACATGCCTCAATTCTATCAATCAATCATATTTATTGAGAGCTTACCGTATGCAAAGCACTATATTAAGTGCTTGGGAGTACACTGTAACAGTATAACAATTACATTCCCTGCCCACAGTGAGCTTACAGTCTAGAGGGGGACATGAGTAGATTGCCTACCACAACCTTACTGTTAGTTATCTAGTCTTGCCATTTGATCCTGATTGTGATCCAGAGATGACACGGTTGAAACTATTCAAGAGGGAGGCTATGTATTCTATAGTAGGTGAGTTCCCCAGTTGACCTTTATCAATCAATCATTTATATTTATTGAGTACTTACTATGTGCAGAACACTGTACTAAGAGCTTGGGAGAGTACAATATAACAGAGTTGGTAGACACATATAGTACTATTTTACTTTTTTTTAAATTGTACTTGTTAAGCACTTACTATGTACTAAATACTGGGATAGATACAAAATAATCAAGTTGGATAGAGTCTTTGCTTCATATGGGGCTAACTGTCTTAAGTAGGAGAGGTATCAATCTCTATTTTACAGTTGAGGTATCGAAGGCAGAGAGAAGTTAAATGACTTGTCTAAGGTCACACAGCAGACAAGTGGCAGGCCCTCGGACTTCCAGGCCTTTTTCTTTCCATTTGGTCATGTTGCTTCCCTAAGCTACTTTTTTGTCTGTCTGTGGCATCCTTAAATAGGGAACTGACTGTGCAACTAAATTTGGTGTTAGGAGTAAATTCTGTGCTGTACACTATCTTTTTTTTATAGTTTCTTGGGCACAGGTTGGGCATAACTCATTTTAAATTCATGGTTCTAAGGATATCATAAACATAAGGGTTACACTTCTGTATGTGTCTCATTATCACAGGCATTGACTTAACAGTTTCTGGAGTCTCAGAGACTTTTGGCAACATTTTCTAGATGGATTGGAAACATAGTGGAACTCCGGCTTCCAGATAGTTTGTGAAACTTCAAGCATGGAGAAATAAATGTATTGTTTGGGACTAGATCTACCAAATAGCTCTACCCAGTGATGGGTGAACAGTGAGATGATAGTGGTAATAAATGTATTAATTAAGATCCCACTGGGTGCAATGCACTGCAAAAAGAGTTTGGGAGCTATACATAAAGAGACTCATTTCCCAATCACAAGAAGCTTAGGAGGAGCTGCATAAGAAGGGACACATTTCCCAATTAAAAAGATCTTATCATCCTAATGGGGAGAATATTCATAAAAATATTTCAAATAATCAATCAATGGCATCTATTGCGCACTTACTCCATAGAGAGAGTAATGTACCAAATAATTGAATGTGTAATGTATCAGCATATGAATATAAGCACCATGTATGACTAAACAAAACACAGAAGTGTTAGAGGTCGGTAATGGTTTGATACAACTTGGGGTATTAATTAATCAGAGAAGACTTGTGCGAGTAGGTGGGATTTCAGAAGGACTTTGAATATGGGGTGAGCTGTGATCTGTCAGATTAGGGGATGGCAGAAGTTCCAGGCTGGAGGAGCAGCATCAGCTAAGGGATGATAATGGGAGTCAAGAGCATGGTACCATTAAAAAGCTATCTTGGGAAGAGGAAAAGTGGAGAGAGTGAGTGGAAAACCTTGAAGTCAATTGTGAGGAGATTTTGAGAAGCCACTGGAGATTTGGGGGGAGTGGAGAGATATGTTCCCAGATATATTCCAAGTAGATGATCTGTTCAGTGTATAGTATATATTTTAATGGGGTGAGGCTGCTCCAAACACAGAGACTAATACAATAGTATAGCTTCAGTATACTCAGAGCTTGGTTGGAGAATAATGGATTGGTAAGGGAGATGTCATCTAGGAATCACTAGCATCAATAAGTGGTAGATCAAATCAATCAATCTGTTGTATTTACTGGGCACTGATTTGTGAAGAGAACTGTATTAAGCACTGGGGAAGGTATAATTGGGTTAGTAGGCATGATAAGCAGTAGACACGATGAGACGCAGCATGGGAGCCAGGGCACTTGTATTCTAATCCCAGCTCTTCCTCTTGTCTATGTGACCTCGAGCAAGTCACTTAACTTCTCCGTGTCTCAGTTCTCTCATTTGCAAAATGGAGAATTCAGTATTTGATCTTTTTCTTACTTAGACTGTGAGCTCCATGAGGGACCTGATCATCTTGTAACAACCCCAGTGCTTAGTTCAATGCTCAATTTATAGTAAGTGCTTAACAAATACTATTATTGCTATTATTTATTAGCATCATAATCATCATTATTGTGATAAACACCTATTCTCCCTTTCCTCAAGACTATTAGCCCCATATGGGACAGGAACTGTGTCCACCCTGATAATCTTTTTCCATGCCAGAACCTAATACAGTGGTTGGTATGTACTAAGTGCTTTATTATTATTATTGACATTATTATTGTTATCCGTGTACTAAAGAAGGTTACAATCCAGTTGGTGACAGCCAAACACTAAAATGAAATTGCAAGTACAAGAAAGTAATTTAGTATATAGCTATAGACATAAATGCAATAATGGGTGAGTACCCAAGTGCTTAAGTAAGGAAGTGCTGAAGTTGCAGTTATGTAGTAGTAAGCTATATGGTGGTGGGGTGGGGGGGGATGAATAAATCATGGTAGGCCTCCGAAAGATGATTTCATAAAAGTTTTGAAGGTGGGTAAAGTAGTGTTTGCCTAATGTGAAAGGGGAGGCCATTCCAGAGAGAAGGGAGGATGTGAACAATGGGCAGACTGTGATGACAGAGAGAATAAGGCACATTAATTCATTTTGAGAGGAACCAAATGTGTTAGCTGCAATGCACTAGAGTACTTCCCATCTTGCAGGTCTCACAGTCAATCAGAGATGACACCAATAGGTGGTATCTTCCGAAATATTGAGAATGGAGGTGTTATTGATAGGGATGGGAAAGTTAAGAGTAGGAGTAGGCAAAAATAAGTAATTCCATTTTACACACTTAGAATTTTAGGTGGCAGGGACCTCCAGTTGAGAATTGCCTTGGAGGCAAGAAAAGATATTGGATTATCGGTTAGTTGAAAAGTCAGGGCTAGTATGAGTCATTAAGACCATCCCAAGGGCTTAAATACAGTGCTCTAAAAACAATAGGTGTTCAATAAATATGATTGATCAATTATGAGTATTTAGTATTAATTGGTTGCACAGCACTGTACTAAGTGCTTGGGAGAGTCTAATAGAATAAGAAGACCTGATCCCTGTCCTTAAGGGTCTTCTACTCTGGTTAGGAAAATAGACAATAAAATCAATTATAGTAGGGAGAAAGGAAAAGGGGATGTGTTCATAAATAAGGGCTTAAGTAATAGGATATGTAAAATATGCATATAAGTGCTTCATGAATTGTGAGTAGTTAAATGTTTAGATAATGCAGAAGTGCTGAATAGGCTATTGGGAATATAAATTGAGGGAAGACTCTTGAAAGAGATGAGATTTGAGAAGGGCGTTGAATATGGATAGAGCTGTGGTCTGTCTGATGGGAAATGGGAGGGAGTTAGTGTGGTTGGTGAGAGGTTATTTAGAGGGTAACAGTGAGTAAGTTAACTTCAGAGGAGACAAGAGTGTGACCTATGGTGCAATGAAAGAAATGAGTGTATAAGTAGAAGGGAGAGAATTGACCAGGTGTTTAAGGAGTTTGGGAATGTTTGCTGAATAAATTAGACAATGATCCACTCAGGAGACTGAAGTGTGGACAGGAGGGGAGAGACTGGAGGCAGTGAGCATGCTGATGCTTTAGCCAGGCCCAGATGTGATATTCAGTTGTGCATGCATGGTTGCCAGATCCGGGAAATGTTGTGAATGAGAAACCAAAAGGACATGGTGACAGTCTGAATGTGGGGTTTGAAGGAGAGAGAGGATTCAAGATTGTAGACTTCAGAGGCAGATAAAATGGCAGTCACCTCTGAATGGGTAATTATGTGGGGGAGAGAATTTTGGAGGGAAGATGAAGCTTTTGGCTTTGGATATATTGAGCTTGAGATGCTGTTTTCACATCGATGTAAAGATGTACTAGAGGCAGATGGAAATCTATGATTAGAGAGAAGGATAGAGATAGGGACTACTGATGTAAATTTGGGAGTCATCCTCATGAAGATGGAGTTGAAGCATTAGTTTCCCAAGATCTGCCCTGGATCTTCTCCTAACTTCTGTCAGCTACAAGGCACAGCTCCAGAAAAGGAGAAACAGCAAGGAACCACTGAATAGTAGGGCAAGGGTAAAATCAACCAAAATGGAGAGGGCAACATGCCGGAGTTTTTCCATGCTTTATCAGGGATGCATTTAGCCAAGATGTGCATCACCAAGGATAAATAACAGGAAATTTCTAATAATAATAATTATGATATTTAATTGCTTACTATGTGCCAAGCACTGTTCTAAGTGCTGGGGTAGGTAGAAGGTAATCAGGTTACCCCACCAGGGGCTCATAGTCTTAATCCCCATTTTACAGATGAGGTAACTGAGGAACAGAAGTTTAAATGGCTTGCCCAAGGTCACACAGCAGACAAGCGGTGGAGCCGGGATTAGAACTCACTTCCTCTGACTCTCAAGTCCCTCCTCTTTCCAGTACTCCATGCCGTGGGATATTTGCCTGTATTAATCAGTAAGTAATTCTATAACTATGATTCTAAATTTATCATGTTAAGAAGGTTCATTCAAACATCAGTGCTCTGAGTATCATAATGATTCTAGTTCTAGCTATCAATGAATCATATTTATTGAATTGCTTACAGTTTGCAGAGCACTGTATTAAGCATTTGGGAGAGTACAATATAACAAACATTCCCTCCTCACAAAGAGCTTACAGTCTAGATAAGGAGACAAAGATTAATATAAACAAATACAATATGGATACGTAAAGAAGTGCTGTGGGGCTAGGGTGTGGGGAATGAATAAAGGGAGCAAATCATAACGATGCATAAAGGAGAGTAAGAAAAGGTAGAGAGGACTTAATCAGGGAAGGCCTCTTGGACGAGATGTGCCTTCAATAAGGCTTTGAAGGCAGGGAGAGTAATTGCCTTTTGGCTATGAAGAGGGAGGACCTTCCAAGCCAGAGGCAGGAAATTAGCAAGAAGTCAGTGGCAAGATAGATTAAATCTAGGTGCAGTGAGTAGGTTGGCATTTGAGGGCTTCGTCAGGGAAGACCTCTTGGAGGAGATGTGCTTTCAATAAGGCTTTGAAGCAGAATGGGAGGGAGTTTCAAGCCAGAGGCAGGATGTGGGAGAGAGGTAGATGGTGAAATAGATGAAATCGAGGTATAGTGAGTAGGTTTATCTCATTTTCAGTAGGCTTTAGATTACAGCTATCCATGCTTCTCTCCCATCCAGTGAAAGGTGCTGAGAAGATTTTCACTTTCATGTGGATGCCTCACCAAACTCTGGCTAGGTGAATTTCTTCAACATTAAAAAACACAACTGTCTGGGGGCCAGTCTTTATCTATTTTAGATCAATGGAAATAACTATTAATCTAATAAAGCACTACTCCAAAAATAAATACTTTGTACTAACATGTTAATAAACCCTTTAACCATTTTTAAAACCTATTATGAAAAAATCCATAAGTTCCCAGGCTTCATTTTTCATGCTGATAATTCAACAAAATGTCATACTAGTTATTTTGGCACTCATTGTTTCAGAGATGCAGTCTTCAATAGAATACAACTTTGAAGTGATTTCATCCTGCATAGAACTATCTTTTAAGGAAAATGAAATACAGGAAAAGGAAACTATATTTTATGGAACATGCTTCTTATGTATACAACTTACAGAAGCAGCAACTGCACAAACTAATCAAGACTATCCATACTCATTCATCATTTTATAAGGGAAAAAATCTGAGGTCGAAGAACAGGTTTCCTGATTGTAATAATAATAATGGTATTTAAGCACTTCCTGTGTGCCAAGCACTGTTTTAAGCACTGGGGTAGTTACCAGGTAATCAGGTTGTCCCACATGGGGCTCACAGTCTTAATCCCCATTTTCCAGATGAGGTAACTGAGGCACAGAGAAGTTAAGTGGCTTGCCCAAAGTCACACAACAGATAAGTGGCAGAGGCGGGATAAGAACCCATGTCCTCTGATTCCCAAGCCCATGGTTTTGCCACCCTGTGCTTCTTACTCCACTTTGTCCTCTGCATCCTTGTTCCCATTCTCTTACCTTCCCTGACACCTTCACTCACATAGATCTAATGTGGGGACATTTTTTTTAATTATGAAATTCATTTCATTGTTCCTAAAGCCCCACAATTTAATCATCTAGTAGCTAAACTAATACTATGGCCTTTTAAACAACAGTTCACTTAAAAAAGAAATAATTGAAGTACTTTCACATTTTGAAGGATGAATACATTTAAGCATCTGAGCTTATGTGTGAGAAGGGTGTTGAAGGTCTCAACCTCAAACACAGTGTTATTTTCCACAACCCAGCATGATGCTTCTGTGGTCAGTAGGGAGCCCTTGCGACAGCTGACTTGAGCTGGAGTGCAGTCTGAGGCCGCAGGATGGAAGATGTTTGTGCACACAGGAGTAAATAAATGGAAACAATTCAGGTGAACACCTTTCTGATAGTTCTATAACCACTTTGCTTACAAGGCACAAAAGTCATTTGAAAATAGGTGATTCAGGAGATTGGTCATTTGATTACTGGTAGTGGTCTTCTGTGAAAACCCCAAGTGGAGGTGGGCAAAGAAAGTAGTTCTCAACATTGTCCACCTCACCAAACTCCCAGCTAGCCCACTAGAGGACCAAGCTTGAAGAACTATTGCAAAAAGAAAACCAGCCAATTAATGGAAAGTGAACACTGTGTCATGGAACAAACAGCAGAATGCTGTGAGACATTGATAACAGGAGTCATCGTAAAAGGACAGTCACTGTTGCTCAGGAACTGGTTAGATTGTAGTCACCATTATGGCATCGAATGAAACGAGACTACCTGATGACAGACATTGCACAGTGAAAGGTGTTGCTTACATTTTCCTCTGGAGAGGCCTGCCCTTTTCAGAGGGAAACACTCAGATGTTGAATTTGCAGTCCTTGGTCTCAGGCTTTCCAAATATGCCAAAGGCTTGAGAAGCAGCATGGTGTAGTGGATAGATCAAGGGCCTGGGAGGCAGAAGGTCATAGGTTCTAATCCTAGATCCACCATATGTCTACTGTGTATAACCTTGGGCATGTCACTTCACTTATCTGGCCTTCAGTTCCCTCATCTGTAAAATGGGGATTGAGACTGTGAGCCCCACATAGGACAGGGACTGTGTCCAACTCTATTTGCTTGTATTCACCTCAGGGCTTAGTACAGTGCCTGCCACATAAGTTCTTAACAAATACCAAAACTATTATTATATTCATTGGCTGATGATGCTTTCCTCTAAAGCAAAAGCATCTTGCTATATGCTTCACATAAGATAGGAATGATTATTAACTGCTCTGCAGATGAAGCTTTGGACTAATAATGGGCTTGAAGAAGAGGAAGTTAGGAACCAGCTTACATGCAGGCTTGGGAGTCAGAGGTCATGAGTTGGAATTCTGGCTCTGCCACTTGTCAGCTGTGTGACTGTGGGCAAGACACTTAACTTCTCTGTGCCTCTGTTACCTCATCTGTAAAATGGGGATTAACTGTGAGCCTCACGTGGGACAACCTGACTACCCTGTATCTACCCCAGCGCTTAGAACAGTGCTCTGCACATAGTAAGCACTTAACAAATGCCAACATTATTATTATTCTTAACCACCAAATGTTTTATAAATAATAAATATAAGAATAATATTAAGCACTTACTCTGTGCCATCAAGAAAGGACCTATAATGTGACAAGGCCCTGTTCTAAGCTGCTCCAGAGCTGCACAATGCCGACTTGTTCATCCCAAGCGCTTAGTACAGTGCTCTGCACATAGTAAGCGTTCAATAAATACTATTGAATGAATGAATGAATGAATGAACAATGAGTACCAACAAACCAGGATCTGCTGCTTTGCTTTCTTTTGGAGGTATAGCCTAATTACCATTTGCTAAACACTGGGGTTGATACAAGGTTATGAAATTAGAGTTCCAGTTTTCACAGATTCCCTTTGGCCCCTTCTTTAAAAGCATCTATCTCAATTGATCATAGCGGAAGCTCAATCCTACTCTGCAGGAAAATTTTGCAGCTGCCTCATAAATAATTTATTTTTGTAGTATTTGTTAAAGGTTTACTGCATACCAGACACTGTACCAAATGCTGGGAAAGATATAAGCTAACTGGGTTGGACACAGTCCATATCCCACAGGGGACTCACAGTTTTAATTCCCATTTTACAGATAAGGTAACTGAGGCACAGAAAAATTAACTGACTTGACCAAGGTCACACAGCAGACAAGTGGCAGAATCGGGATTAGCACTCAGGTCCTTCTAATTCCTAGGATGTGCTCTATCCACTAGACATACTGCTTCTTGGAGAAACTGTAGTGTATAGGAACTCCCAAGCCTCAGCAGTCAATCAAACACATTTATTGAGCACTTTCTGTGTGCAGAGCAAGTACTTTAGATTGTACAGTATACCAGAGGTGACAGGCATGTCCCTTGTCCAAAAGGAGCTTACAGTATAAAAGGGGAGACAGACATTAAAATAAATTATGGATATGTAGATAAGTGCTATGAAGTGTGGAGTGAATAAAGAGTATAAATCCAAAGGTGATGCTTGGGAATGGAGAATGAGGTGGGAAGGAGGAGGAAGAAAGAGGACATACAACCACAGGAGCAGGAGCTATTCAGAAGCTCAGGTGCTGCTTGTCTTACCAGGATCTGTGGCATGGGCAAAGTCAAACCATCTTTGCTGATGGCACCAGCAGCTGCCCCTCCATGGTTACACAGAGACAGCTCCACAGTACAGGAGGCAGCCTCTAAGCCTTCTCTCAGCCTTATTCGGAGGTCTGCCTTGATTCCAGGCAAGTCTGGCCAGTCATGGTGCAGGATGCTGCTTAGCCTGATTGCATCATGTTTCACATGTTTCATGTGGAGGTGGCGTTTTGCACCCTCAGGGCAGCCTCGTGTCTCACTGCCACTGCTAATCAGTGTGCTATCCAGGAGTGTGTGTATAGAGAGAGAGAATTTAAAATTCCAGCATGGTCTTCACAGGACTGAAAGATATACTGAAGCAACCATGGGGAAGCAGAGCTCTATTCTAATTGAAGATTTACAAGGTTTTTGGGGTATCCAGTATTTTATTTGGCTGTGAGACCTGAACCTACTACAGAAAACTCATCCAACTAGTGAAGCTATTTCATCAGTGTCATCGACAAACCAGGTTCAATATCATATGGAAGAACAAGATTGCCGACAATGACATACCAGATCACCACAATAGGTCCAAAAGAACCCAGCTCTGCCAGGCAGGGCTTGTATAGGGAAACATTGTTTGGTGTAGGAAGCTGGAATTATGATGAAAGAATGGAGATGCTGACCCATAATTTTTGTTTCTGTTGGAAAATATAATCTAGGATGCCATAAATGCACACTATAGCTGACATTTGGCTAAACTCTGTTGAAATATACCAAAATATATCTGGTGTACTTGCCAAAAAATACCATCATGCAGTGCTGTAAATTATTCATCAGATAGTGTTTGTGAACTTAATAGTCTGAAAGAATAAAATGCTTTACAAAGTGACCTAATTTATATACCCATGTTAATCTACTTTGCTTCAAGTGAAGTATTTATTCACATGTATTCCTTGAAGTCTTTCAAATCAGTTGAAGCACTAACTTCTGCATTTGATAATGCAGTTTTTGAAGGCTTTTGCAAAATATATTGTGCACTATAATTTTTCAAGAATAAAAATATAAAATTCCTTACAAAAAGTCCTTGCCTGTCAGAGAGAGATCTAACAACACATTTCTATGACTCAGTGAGGAGAAAGGTAACCACTTTCATAAATGCAGGAAATGGAGAACTGATATTAGCTTTAATCTTCAGGCTTCCCCCTGTGACACTCTCTTTGAAGCTATTCAGGGATTCCTACAAATGAACCTAATTGTGAACTGGTAGGGGAAAAAAATATGAACAGATGTCCTCAGCAAAGGAATTACAAGCCGCAAAATGTATGTGGATTAGAATGAAATATGTAAACAGTTATCAATCAGTCAATCAAAATCAATAGTACTGACTGAGATCCTTCTGTTTGCAGAGAACTATACCAAGTGCTTGAGATAGCATAGTAGAGTTAGTTGACTTGATCTCTGCCTCAAGTTGCTTACAGTCTAAAAAAGTATACGTTGTATAAATGATAAAGAAATTGTGGAAAAACTCAAGTTACCTGAATCTCAATGAAATCATTCTTCAGCATAGGTGCATGCACACACCCTGGATTGGATTTTAATCAGTCAGTGGTATTTATTGAGCACTTTCCATGAGGAGAGCACTCTACTAAGCACTTGAGAAAATACAAAACAACAGAGTTGGCAGGCACATTCCCTGACCACAGTGAGCTTAGAGTCTAGAGGATTTCTTTTCATTATCAGCGCTCTTGCTCTGAAAGATGTGCAATGAAGCCCATTGGAGGTGGTATGCTGTAGTAAACCAGTGGGCATTCCAGCTTCCTGCTACTGGGTTGAACAGTGTGTGAAATGTACATGCCCTATCACACAAGGCAAATTCCTTAGTAATTTTCCCCTATAAATTTCTCTATAGGCTTCTCTGATCACCATCAAGCTACATGATGGCTCTTTCTATATTCCCACCAAACAGACTCCAAACTACAAGGCTCTATACCCACATACACATTAATCAATCAATCTATCATCTGTGTGTGTGTGTGTGTCTATGGGGGGCAGGGGGAGGAGGTTGTGAAAGCAAGGTGGTGCTACTTGTATTTTTTCTTTAGGCAATAAAGGCTGTTCCCTAGGGTGGAAGAACTGCTAGGACATTCTTGTTTGAAGCTTTTATGCTTCTGCCCAGATTGCAAGGGAAACCAGAGAGATGAAATACATTTACGAGATAACAAAAATGAAATCTTCCCAAAAGTTTTTCCCTGCCTGGAGGATGATCTGCTTCCAGTTCTGACCCCTCTGCCTGCCTCAGTGAGGTCAGAAACTCAATGTCACTGGTACAATTATGATTAATGATGCTCTTGATGGTGACAGGAATCTAACCACTGTCTCTGGAGTGCAGCAAGGCTCCAGGAACCTCCCAGAATGTTGAGTCATTGCTCTGGCGGGAGATATATGTGCTGCTGCTACGGGTTTTAATTCAACATCACATTGTCATGTTTCTTTGCTGTGACATCCTATCATAAATATATAGAAAATCCTGTGCAAAGAATAACTGCTAAGAAGGATCAAACATTAAATTCATTTTTAAAATTACTTCGTACTAAATGGAAAAATGCAAAAAATTAAACAATAATGTAATCCTTTCTGCAAGAAGATTGAGTTTAACAATTTCCAGTGTAATGCAAATAGAAAAATACTTTTATTCTCCTTTACAAAATAGATCTAGAAACACATTTCCAGGTTTTAATTAAATGCTATCAAATTTTCAGCAATGATTCAAGTATCAGGCAGATGGATTATACATCAGCGAAATCAGCACACAACCCTAAAAGCCTCACTTTGGTAAGAAGAGGTGCTTCCTTATTAATCTCTCGTGCATATCACGGAGACATTAGTGTTAAAGTTTGCAAGAATAGGTTCTTAAGGTTTATTATTGCAAGAAGAAAAATTTCAAGTAAAAAGAAATGTGAAAATATTACTTGCCACTCTCTAGTCCATACTTCATTCTGTTGCTTGGAACATTGCTTTAAAATGTCATTCTGCACACATTTCCCCACTCTTCAAAGGCCCCAGTTGCTACTCTTTTCTCTCCACATCAAACAGATATTCTTAATCATTGGCTTTAGGACATTGAATCAATCCTCTCCTCCACACTTATTTTCTCTCCTTCTGCCACTATAACCCAGCTCACACTCTTTCATCCTCTCACTTGCCTCCTTCTCATCTCTTCTTCTGCCAACCTATTAACCTTTTCAAATTTGACAGGTCACATATCTCCTCATAATCAAAGCCCTGAAATCCTATTTCTTCCAGAAGGTCTTCACCAGTGAATTTTTTTCTTCCAGATTATATCAACCCTTGCTGCCACTTCAGCATTTTGTGCCACCTGAGTACTTGTGGAATTCCCACAACACTTTTGTTACACAACTTGCATGCCCTATAACTCAGACCCTCGATCATGTACATATTCCCTTTTTCCGTCAATCATATTTATTAAGTACTTACTGTGTGCAGAGCACTGTACTAAGTTCTGGGGAGAGTACAATACAACAATAAATGGATACATTCCCTACCTAAAATGAGCTTATGGTCTAGAGAGGGGGGAGACAGACATTTATATGATCAAAAATGAATAAATTACAGCTATGGACATAAGTGCTTTGGGCTGGGAAGAGGGAAGAACAAAGGGAACAAAACAGCACAGTGCAAAAGGTGGGGGAAAAGAGGAAAGGGGGGCTTAGAAAAAGAGATGTGCCTTCATTAAGGCTATGAAGGGGGAAAGAGTAATTGTTAGATGTGAGGAAGAAGGGCATTCCAGGCCAGAGGCAGGATGTGGGCAAGGGGTCGGTGGCGAGATAGACGAGATTGAGGGACAGTTAGAATTAGGTTAGACAAGATTAGCACATTAAATGAGTGAAGTGTGTAGTTGTAGTAACAGAGTAGGGAGGTGAGGTAGGAGGTAGCAAGGTGATTGACTGTTTTAAAGCCAATGGTGAGGAGTTTTTGCTTGATGAGGAGGGGGATGAGCAACCATTGGGGTGTTTTGACGAATGGGGAAATGAATGCTTTTGTAGAAAAATGATCTGGGCAGCAGAGTGAAGTATGGAATGAGAGAGATAGGAGGCTGGGAGGTCAGCAAGGGGGCTGATGCAGTAATCCAGGTGGGAAAGGATGAGTGATTGCATTAACATGGAATCAGTTTGCATAGAGAGGAAAGGGTAGAGTTTAGCCATGTTGTGAAGGTGGGACCAACAGGATTTACTGATGGATTGAATATGTGGGTTGAATGAGAGAGATGAGTTAAGGATAATGCCAATGTTAGGGGCTTGTCAGACAGGAAGGATGGTGGTGCCATCTACAGTGATGGAAATTCAGGGGGAGGACAGGGTTTGGATGGGAAGAGAAGTTCTGTTTTGGAAACGTTAGGTTTAAGGTGATGGGAGGACATCTGAGTATAGATGTCTCAAAGGCAAGAGGAAATGAGAGACTGCAGTGAGGTAGAGAGATCAGGGCTGGAGATGTAGATTTGAGTATCATCTGCAGAGAAGCAGTAGGTGAAGCCACGGAAGTGAATGAGTTCTCCAAGGAAGTGGGTGTAGATAGAGAACAGAAGGGGACCCAGAACTGAACCTTGAGAGATCCTCCCCCCACAGTTAGGGAGTGGGAGACAGAGGAGGAGGCCACAAATGAGACTGAGAATGAATGGCCAGAGATGAGGAGAACCAGTAGAAGACAGTATCAGTGAAGTCAAGGTTGGATAATGGTTACAGGAAAAGTGGGTGGTCATCAGTGTCAACAGAAGTCTAGAGGGGGAGACAGACATTAAAATAAATAAATTAATTATAGATATGTATATAAGTGCTATGGAGCTGAAAGGGGAGCAAGTCAGGGTGATGCAGAAGAGATGGGGAAAAAAGATAAAGAAGGCTTAGACAGGGAAGGCCTCTTGAAGGAGATGTGCATTCAGTAAGGCTTTGAAAAGGGGAAGAGTAATTGTCTGTTGGATATGAGAAGGGAGAGCATTCCTTTTTCATTTCCCTCCTATCTGTAACATTTTAAAATCTCTATCTCCTACCAGAATGTGGGAGACCTTGAAAGCAGAGACTACATCTACTAACTATATTGAACTCTCTCAAGATCTTCAAGCAGTGCTCTGCACTTAGTAAGTGCTCACAGTAAATACTTTTGAGTTATTAATTATAAAAATATCTTTAATGTACAACATTTAACAATATAATTTGTTGATAAGGAACCTTTCTTAACTATTCTTTTAGTATCCCATAAAGAAAAGTAAGGTTTCTTAGAATAATCACTTCTATTTATTAATTAGGAAAATGGGAATCTGAGGAAAAATTCCCATATAAAAATCCTGTTGCATGTAAGTGAAAAGACTGGAAATTAAACTCCCCGTCTCTCTTTGTTTTAATGGTATAAAATGCTGCAGTAGATAGAAGTTCATTAGGTTGAGGCACAGAGAAGTCAAGTGACTTGTCCAAGGTCACATAGCAGAGAAATGGCATAGCCTGGATTAGAACCCTGGTCCATTGACTTCCAGGACCATGCTTTATCTGATGGGCCATGAGGCCACATTGCTTCCCATGCTTTCCTGTCCTCGAATCCTCTCTCATTTCTCCCTCCCTTTCTTTCTGATCTTCTGCTTGCATTATCTCTCTTTTCCTGCTGTATTTCTGCATTTCTCCTTTTTTCCCTTTCTTCTTCTGTTTCCATTATTTTCATGTCTCTCCCCTCTGCCTCTCTGTTCCTCGCTCTCTCTCCCTCTCTCCCTCCCTTTCTCTACATCCTTCCATTTTGTAGCAGTTCCCTGAGCAGATGACTTCTTTTGACAAGGATGTGCATTGCTTTAGGTACTGTTTACCATTTAAGTGCCATGTCTTCCCACATCATATACTTCAAAATAGTAAAAGTGAAAATTACCTTGGGCTGCCATAATGAAACACAGCATTTATAGGCATCTCATAGCCTCATAGCATCATAGCATAGCATAGCATCTCATAGCCTCATCTCACAGCATCTCATAGTAAGTTGTCAAAATATGATAAGTCTAGTGGGTAAAATAGGGGTAAATCAGAAGGGGATTGAAGTCTCCAAATATCTTTTACAGATAAAAATGCTATTCAGTGAGGTAGTAGCTTTATCTTAACATTCATCATTTTAGGGATGAGGAAGGGAAGACATTTAAATCGATCATAAGTGAGAGCTAGATGTTAATGACCCCAATTGGAAGCCATTCAAAATAAGCAATATAAACAAATAAAATTAAGTTTCTCCTCTGGTTTCAAGTTAACCAGTCCTTCCAACAATGTCCAGCCAAATTCGAATATCTCCTCCAGGATTGAAAGCAAGATACTCTGCTAGCTATATAGGTCAATATTTCAGCCAGTAAAAAACAAAATATCACTATGAGGCCCATGTTAGAGAAAGCTGTGACCAGGGGAGGCATCTTCCCAATACTAAATCCCACTGAGGGATTTGGATTTGAGCACAGTTTTTATTGGGTGTTGGTTTTCGTAAATTAGCATCACTTCCTATGTGCGGATGCACTCATGCCTAAAAACACCATGCAGCTAATCTCTACACTATTCCACATGCCTTAAAGAAAAATTGGGTTTTCTCAGAAACCACATACGCTACATAAATCCTGTAAATCTCTTAGGAAAGACTGGGAGAGGTAGGAAAATGTTGTTTCTGTGGGATCTGCCTAATGCTTACTTTAAACACTTTAAAACAATAGCTCTTTTATAAAAAAAAAAACCATTATTCCCACTATTTCAGTTCATTTCACTATATTAAAAAATATATATTTTTCTCCTTACTCGCACAATCATCCACCTGGCAGACATTGACTTGTTTGCCAGAAAGGAAAAGAAAGTGTTACACTGGAAATTAATCTTATCATGAAAACATTCATAAAAAATATGAGCTAAAGAAGATTTATTTGCAGCTGAATGTTATCTGTGCTTAAAGTCCATGGGTTTAGAGGGATACCAGAAAGCCGAGCATCTCTCTAGCTAGATAAAAAGGAAGAGGAAGAAGGAAGCAATAATAACCTTTAATACTGGAATGAAAATAGCCTTCATAAAACAAGGAGAAGCAACATTCCAGTCTAATTTACCCCTGCATAAAATGCAAAATAGAATTTAGTGCCCAATAAAACATTAGTATCTTTATTGCTAGCATAATCTTAACTAATCATTTCTTATGTTATTTCCATAGTTACAGTAAGTCATCTGCATGAAATCTGACTGAATAGGGTTAGCCCAGCATCGGAAACCACAGTGCTTTCTCTTTCTATTTTATTCACAACATCTCTTTCATTAATGTTTGCACACGTTCCTAAGCCAGTCCCAAATAGGATCAGCCTTTAGTCCTTTCACAATGTCACCAACCCAAAATAGTTTTCTTCTTAACAATCTTCTTCTTTGTAATACACAAACACATTCTTCTGGGGCTGTGTAATTATCCAAAATGAGCTCAAGTGTTGCAAATCACTACACAATCCCTGAGATTTATCTATAGTGCGCACGTTGTATAATATTTATATTCCCAATAAAACTGCCACTAATCATGGTTTGAAAATACCTCAATATTCCATGATAGCACATGGACAAACACTTGATTTTTCAATAAAAGTAACACTTCTTACTCTCCCAATTGGATTTGAATAAACCAAATCTCAGCATTATGCCCTGTGCTGGAAACTACCATGGAAAATGGCTCAGTACAGTAATAGAGCTTCCCCTTTGACCCTCTCTCCTTTCAATGACATTCTTTCATATTTAGGAGGTCTAGGTTATTTCATCTTCAAATTATGCATCATTATTCTGAGTAGGAGTTTTATCAGCAATCCCAAGAAGATTGGAGAAGATTGGAATTAAGTACTGAAAGCTTTTTTATTTATTTTACAAGCAGCGTGGCTCACTGGAAAGAGCACGGGCTTTGGAGTCAGAGGTCATGGGTTCAAACTCCGGCTCTGCCACTTGCCAGCTGTGTGACTTTGGGCAAGTCACTTAACTTCTCGGTGCCTCAGTTCCCTCATCTGTAAAATGGGGATTAAGACTGTGAGCCCCACGTGGGACAACCTGATTCCCCTGTGTCTACCCCAGCGCTTAGAACAGTGCTCGGCACATAGTAAGCGCTTAACAAATACCAACATTATTATTATTATTATTAGGGTTTATTCCTACAAGACTTTCAGCATATAAGGTCCTTTGTTCAGTTCAGAATTTGGTATATTGGGAAAGCACTGTAAAATTTACATTTTGCTTACAATCCCCGCCACAATCCTCTCCTTACCTAAACTGGACTGAAAACAAAGTATTAAATTACAGCTCTGCTTTACAATAGACATTTCTTTTCTAGGCAGTTGAATTTCTGATCTGTGGTGATGATTTTCAAAAAGCAATATGGGTGATGTTCACTGCAAAAACCACAAGCAGCTTTGCAACAGTTTTCCTGACCACATGAACCAGATGTAAGCATCTATAATGACAATTTTCACATAAAGAATACTACCGTTGAAACTCTGCCCTTAACAAACAAGAGCAGAGTGAATCCGAAGCAAAGGTTACCCTTTCCTCCTTGAGAGTATTCTGTATCAGGAGGCTCCAATGAGGATTTGAACTCATTCCCCACATAGAAAGAACTGCAAAATGCAAAATATGGGTTAAATGATACTCAGCAAGTTAAAAATATAGTTTTTTATTTGATTGCATTTAGGACCAATCCTTCAGGACTTTCAATATATATTTTCCCTCTAACCTGGCACTTTTTGAAGGAAGATAGGAATTTCTTCATCTGAACACAGGTCTGTTCTACTCTCCCAAGCATTTAGTACAGTGATTTGCACATAATAAGTGCTTAATGAATACCACTGATTGATAGGGGCTGGAGAGCTAATCGGAAGTCTTGTTGCTGAATTTGAGCAAGTTAATTCACTCTACTGTCTCTCAGTATCCTCATTTAAAAATTAGCATTCATAGTACACCCAGATCTCCTGTAACTTAAGAGATGCATTCTTCTAGAACATTATGTTAAGGAAAACTCACATTGTAACACTCATTTCTACTTGCCCTATTGAAAATTCAGACTTAACATGTCCAAAACAGAACTCCTCATCTTCTCATCCCAAACCTCTCAACCCCAGACTTTCCATTCACTTTAGACAACACTACCATTCTCTCTGATTCACAAGCCTGTAACCGTATCATTATCCTCTAGAATATAAACTCATTGTGGGAAGGAAGTGTGTCTACCAACTCTATCATATTGTACTCTCCTAAGTGCTTAGTACAGTGTTCTGTACTCCGTAAATGCTCAATAAATAAAATTATCTCTTTCATTTAACCTGCATATGCATCCTGTCACCAAATTCTGTCAGTTCTATTTTCACAACACTTCTAGAATCCACCTCTTCCTCTTCATCCAAACTGTTATCATCCTTATCCAAGCACTTATCATCTCACCACTACTTTATCATCCTCTTCTCTGACCCCTCTGCCTTCTGTCTCTTCCCTCTCCAGTCCACACTTCATTCTGCTGCCCAGTTCACCTTTATAAAAAAAATAATTCTGCATACATCTCTCCACTCCTCAAAAACCTTTAATAGTTTATCCATTACCACCTCAAATAAAAACTCTTTAGAATCAGCTTTAAGGCACTCAACCAGATCTCTCCTTCTTTTCTTACTTTGCTGTTTTCCTACTTCAGACTGCACACTTCACTCTTTAAAATCAACCTATTCACTGCACCTTGATCTCATCTGTCTTCCACTGACCATTACCCATTTCCTTCTCTGGCTTAGAACTCCCTCCCCTTCATATCTGATAGACTACTATTGTCCCATATTTGAAGACCTACTAAAATTGTACCTCCTATTAAAGGTCTTCCCTGACTAAGCCCTCACCTGTAATAATAATTACGGTATTTGTTAAGTGTTTACTATGTGTCAAGTACTGTTCAAGTATGGGAAATACAAGTTAATCAGGTCATATACAGCCCCCTGTCCCACACTGGGCTCCAAGTCCATTCATTCATTCTTTCATCATTTAATCATATTTATTGAGCACTTACTGTTTGCAGAGAATTATACTAAGCACTTGGAAAGTACAATTCGGCAACAGATAGAGACAATCCCTACCCAACAATGGGCTGACAGTCTAGAAGGGGAGAGACAGCCAACACTACAAAACAAGGAGACAGGCATCAATAGCATCAAAATAAATACAATTATAGATATATACACATTAATAAAATAAATGGAAAAATAAATATGTACATATATACACAATGCTGGGGGGGGTAGAGCAGAGGGAGGGATTAGGGGAAATGGGGAGGAGAGGAGACACAAAGTGGGGGCTCAGTCTGGAAAAGCCTCCTGTAGGAGGTTAGCTTTCATTAGGGCTTTGAAGGGGGGAAGTGAGCTAGTTTGGAAGAGATAAGGAGGAAGGGCATTCCAGGCCAGAGTTAGGATGTGGGCCAGGGCTATAAGGTGGGACAGGTGAGAATGAGGCACAGTGAGGAGGTTAGCAGCAGAGGAGTGGAGTGTGTGGGCTGGGTGGTGTAGAAAGAGAGAAAGGAGGCAAGGTAGGAGGGGGCAAAGTGATGGAGAGCTTTGAAGCCAATAGTGAGGAATTTTTGCTTCATACATATGAAGGTTGATAGGCAACTACTGGAGATTTTTGAGAAGGGGGTGACATGCCCAGAGCGTTTCTGTATAAAGATAATTTGGGCAGCAGAATGAAGTATAGACTGAAGTGGGGAGAGACAGGAGGTTGGGAGATCAGAAAGGATGCTAATGCAGAAATCCAGTTGGGATATGATGAGTGAGGTAGCGGTTTGGATGGAGAGGAAAGGGCAGATTTTGGTGATGTTGTGAAGGTGAGACCGGCAGGTTTTGGTGATAGATTGTACGTGTGGGGTGAATAAGAGAGAGGAGTCAAAGATGATTCCAAGGTTGCGGGCTTATGAGACAAGTCTAAGTAAGAAAGAGATCAGGTATTGAATTCCCATTTTACAGGGAAGGAAACTGAGGTATGAAGAAGTAATGTGATCTCCTCAAGGTCACACACCAAGCAGTGTGGCTAAATGGAATGAGCAGGGGCTTTGGAGTCAGAAGTCATGGTTTCTAATCATGGCCCTGCCACCTATCAGCTGTGTGACTTTGGGCAAGTCATTTAACTTCTCTGTGCCTTAGTTACCTCATCTGTAAAACAGGAATTAAGGCTGTGAGCCCCACGTAGGACAAGCTGATTACCTTACATCTACGATGCTTGGGGAATAGTAAGTGCTTAACAAATACCATAATTATTTATCATTATTAAATGGTGGTCGTGGTTAGAACCCAGGTCTTCTGACTCCCATGCCCATGCTCTTTCCACTAAGCCATGCTGATCCTCACTTTCTATATTCATCCCCCATTTTAGAACACGTATACAATTAGATCTATACATATTTTGCTCCATTTCTATATTCACCCTATCCTGAGACCCATTGTCTAAGTACTATCCTTATTCTCTTCAGTTTCCCCCATCTGTAATGTATCTTAAACTTGTCAACCCCTCTAATCTGTAAACTCCTTGTAGGCAGGGATCGTGCTTACTTACTTTATTGTACTGTACTCTCCCAAGCAGTTAATAGTGTTGGACACACAGTAAGCACTCAATATATACCATTCATTGACTGATTGATCCCATGTCCACAAACTGTACCTGTGTGCACAACAATTTCTTCTGATAACATGTTTCACTGTATCCAAAAAGACATGCCTTTTAAGAAAAATGGTCCCTAATTCTATAGTAGTAGTAGTATTTCTCCATACTAAGGACTAAAGAAGTACAAAACAAAGTGGAATGTTTCCTAACTACAGAGAACTTACCGTCTAATAAGGTAAAATTTTGCTGTTAGGTTGTAGGCAAAATGAGTAACAAAAACACACCTTTTGACAGAACTGAATATCTTCATTCCAAAACACAGAAAATGTGAGGGTCATTAATGAATCATTTTATCATTTTAAAATCCTCTTTCCATGTTAGATACTGACTAGCATTTTTGAATTTGAGCCTCAGCTTGTATTTTGTGTTCTGAAGTATTTGCTCTAGTGAAAGAACTAGAGCATCAGAATCAATTCTCTCCTCTTGGCAGCCTCAGAGATGAACTCTCATTAGATGTAACCAAGACAGTGCAATCACTTTAAAAGCCTACTAGTCTCACACCATCTTTCAGAGGAACACAAATTAGAGGACCTGCCAACCTTATATCCCACCTAAAAAACTCCTGTAATGTTTAAATGGGGGCTGAAAAGAGAAAAGAAGACTTCTGAAAGCTTCCAAAATAACTTTAGGATCACACATTTCAGAGAACAAATCTTAGATTCTAGATTAGGGTGGGTTATGGGATCATTTCGGGGTAGCTGATCCTAAGTAACCTGATACACAGTCTGTTCCTTATTCTCTGAAAGTAGCTATATTTCCCTCCCAAAGTTGATTGTTAAAGGTGGTGAGTAAACAGATGTTTTGAAGAATTCAGTGTATCCCTTTCTCCATCCCGATCATCAGTAACAATAATATTTTTAAACCACTATTTTGTTCAGCGATTGGGGAAAAAACAAGACACAGCCTCTGCTTTTGAGGCACTTAGACTATATTGGGGGAAGCCAAACAAGAAATATAATTAGAATAAAAAATGTTAATATTGGAACAAAATACTCAAAGGTACAAATGATCTAAATAAGTACACAAGAGTTGCAGTTTTACAGGTAGGTAGAGTTGATCGTCTTCATCCAGGATCATTCATTTATTCAATCATATTTATTAAGCGTTTACTGTGTGCCAAGCACTGTACTAAGCTCTTGAAAGGTGGGCTAATCTGGAAAGGTGTCACTCAAGAGGTAGCATTTTTGTTGTTCTGAGAATGGCAAGCAGTAGAGGGAGACCATTCCATGAAAGGGAAGGGAGTAGGCAATGGCCTGGAGGCATGGAAATTTGTGGGCCAGCGGGATAGTGCAAACTATCAAATATGTCTACCAACTCTGATGCATTATACTCTCCCAAACACTTAGTACAGTGCTCAACACATAGTAAGAGCTCAATAAATACCAATGATTGACTGATTGGTTCATTCATTCAATAGTATTTATTGAGTCCATACTGTGCGCAGAACACTGTATTAAGAGCTGTTTGGTTGTTGACTTCTAGATCAGAAGTTCATTATGGGGAGAAAATGTGTCTGTTTATTGTAATATTGATCTCTCCCAAGCTCTCAGTACTGTGCTCTGCACAGAGTAAGTGCTCAATAAAAATCTTTGAATGAAATACAATTGAATGAATGAATGAATGACACAAGAGAAGACCTTTGCATTTTGACAGTACCTGGCACATAGTAAGCGCTTAATAAATATGATTGAATGAATGAATGAATGATCCTGGATGTAGAATTTCAACTCTACCTACCTGTAGAGCACTTAAGTACCATCATTATTATTACGTTCACCCTAACCCCACAGCACTGCTGTATGGCCTAGGGAAAGAGATGGGCCTGGGAGTCAGAGACCTGTGTTCTAATCCCAGCATTGCCTCTTGACTGTTGTGTGACCTTGAACAAGTTATTTAATTTCTCTGTTCCTCAGCTTCCTCATCTGTAAAATAGGATTAAAACTTATTCCCTCCTACTGAGACTGTGAACCCAAATATGATTATCTTGTATAACTATCCCAGTGTTTAATACAATATTTGGCATGTTTTATACACTTAACAAATATGATAATAATAATAATTCCACTATCTGTAATTTGTGCTAATTTCCATCTCCCCATGTAGACTCTCAGCTCCATGTGGGCAAGAGATCATCTTACCAACTCTGATGAACTGTACTTTCCCAAGGACTTTATACAGTAAAGTCTATATGAGGCTGAAATCTCTGTGGCCCTTGTAGTAGTTCACTGTCAATCCAACCTCACCTTCTCCTGCTACACAATTATGAATTTGGAAGTCTGTGTTTGAACACTCAAAGAATATGCCACTGATGGTGAAATTCACCTTTGAAAATGTGTGTACCTGAACAGGCCAATATCTAAAACACAATTCTGGTCACACTGTGCCCACACCAAGTCTGTCCCTTGTGGTGCTAACATTAAAGATACTGTGATTTAACTAACACCTACTTCTGCATGTGATGGAGAGAGTTAGTGGTATTGGGAACAAGGATAGTTCATTAGATGACCAGATTCTGGGACTGTAAGATCTCTCTAAACTGTAAATTCTGTCTAGACTGTAAATTTCTTGTGGACAGGAAACATGTCTATCAACTCTGTTGTATTGTACTCTCCCAAGTGCTCAGAACAGTGCTCTGCCCTCAGTAAACACTCAATGAATTCCATCAAATGATAAAGTAGTGCAATGATATCAAAGGGTACAGACAGGACTGGGAGTCAGGAATTCAAGTCTGGTATTCAAAGTTCAAGTCTATCTGTGACACATTTCCTGTGCGGTCTTGGGCAAGTCACAATTTGTCTGATCCTCAGTTTTCTCATCCTTAATATGGGGATGAAAATCACTGTTCTTCTTTTAGGCTCTTAACCTTATGTGAGACAGGGACTGTGACTAATGTGAGTACCCCAGTGCTTAACATAGTGTTGGCATACAGTAAGCATTTATTAAATACCATCATAATTATGGTTATGTGACTAGGCAACAACAGCTGCAAATCACCCTTCATTTTTGGAAGCTATGATTATCAGTCATCAGGATACAGAATTCCATAGTGGGTAAGTGCTAAATAGCTGAAACTGCCTACCTGAGCTTTGTCAGTCTTGGGCAAATGTGGCAAATTCTCTCTCTCTTTAAAACATCTTTTTTCTTTTTAATGGTTTTTTTAAGCACTTACTAGGTGCCAGGCAATTTACTAAGCACTGAGATAAATACAAGCTAATCAGATTGGACACGGTCTCTGTCCCACATGGGGCTCACAGTCTGAATTCCCATTTTACATATGAGGTAACTGAGGAACAGAGAAATGAAGTGACCAGCACAAGGTCACACAGCAGGCAAGTGATGGATCCAGGACTAGAACCCAGGTTCTTCTTAGTCCCAGGCCCATGCTCTATCCATTAGTACACACTGCTTAAAGTTTGCCCTTTCCTCTCCATCTGAACTGCTACTACACTGATCCAAGCACTTATCTCACCTTGACAGTAGTCTGCCTCCTCATTTATCTTCCTGACTCCTGTCTCTCCCCACTCCAGTCCAAACTTCACTTTAATGCTCAGATCATTTAAAGAAAAAGTTCATCCATGTCTTCCTTAGTCCTCAAGAACCTCCAGTGGTCGCCCATCCACTTTCACATCAAAAAAAAACCTCCTTACCATTGGCTTTAAAACATTCAATCATCTGTCCCCTCCTACCTTACCTCACTGATTTCTTACTACAATCCAACCCACACACTTGGCTCCTCTAATGCCAATTTATTCACTGTACCTTAATCTCATCTATCTCTCCTCCTACCCTTGGCCCACATCCTAGCTCTGGCTTAAAACTCCTTCCTCCTTCATATTCATCACCCACCTAACCTTCAAACCTTTATTAAAATCACCTTCCTTCCAAAATGCCTTCCCCAGCTAAACCCTCATTTCCCCTTCTTCCTCTCCCATCTGAAACAAAGTTAGGACTGAGATTACAGAAGGACTAGGTTTGAGTCAAATGTACCCTTCAAGCACATGATACTCACTCCACCCTCAGCCACACAGAACTTAAAGTACATATCTCTATACTGTAAGCTCTCTGTGGGCACCAAAGTGTTTACCAACTCCGATGCATTGTATTTTCCCAAGAACTTAGTTCAGTGCTCTGCACACAGTAAGCACTCTGTAAATTCCATCAATTGATTGATTGAGAGTATGGTAAAGCAGCTGAATCAGGCCATGGCCGCAGTAAATCCAAATAGAGGACACGCAGTCTGACAGACAGCTAGAGAAGTCCATCAGGCAAATACCTATATCCCCAATTGAGCTATTCCATACTTAATAGCCCTTCTGCACACTATCCCCACTCATCCCAGCACACTTGGCCTCTCCAGAGCTCCATGCCTTCAGGCATTCTCCCCTTAAGCAGCAGATTTGTGTCTTTCTCAAGGGAAGAATCACTGTATGCCAATATGCTATGGGAAGATTTCCATCTTAGCTCCAAGAGCCCTGTGTTGGCCTGCTCACAGTGGTGGAGACTCAGAATTAAAATGTACTACATGTAAATCCCCTTATTTAGGTCAGGAGATACAACAAACATTCAGCTGATGTGTAGCATGCAATACTTGGTTCAAAAGAGCTACAGAGACAATAAGATTGTTTTAATCCATTCTACTTAATACAGTCATGCACACACACACACACACACACACACTGTGCCTTCAGAAGAATGGAAAAGACAATGTAGTATGAAATGAACATAATTGTTGCTATTGCTATTGATGCTTTTATTAAATGTTCACAGTAGAAAAATTAGAAATTATAAATAACTTCACCAAATAGTCATTTCTCAGTAACAAATGATTTTGGATATTTGGGGATGAACAAATAACGTTGATGATCACATTACAGATCAATCAGTTACCAAATGTAATTTTTGCAACAAAAAACATTTTTAGGTTATATGAGCCCCAAAATAAAAGCATCTGAAATGGGCAATCTTCTATTACTCTAAATGTGCTCCCTCACTGAGACCTAGTATACTAGCCTGAAGCAAATTGTTATAGCCAAGCTATTAAACTCCTAAAAATAGGGAGCGATAATGGAAATACTGAGAGTTGCTATTGAGCACTGCTACAATCCAGGACAAAACGTAACAATGATGCTTATTTTTCCAGTTTGGCACATCACAGTAGAGGAGACTGTGACTGTGATTTTGGTCTGTAAGACATGGTCTTGTAACTTTTGTTCAATTTTTTTTTGGGCGGGGTGATAAGTATTTTGGAAAAATCTCTCTGCCTCTTTCTGTCACTATATTGTGCTCTCTTCCTCTCTCTCCTCTTCCCCTCCTTTCCCTCCTTCCCTTTCTCCTTCTCTTCCTCTCTCTTCCACTCTTCCTCTTCATTTCCCAAGGGTCAGGTCAACCTTTATTATTGAAAACAGTACCCAAAAAGGAAAGAATTTCTAAGATCAGGACACATCCCCAAAGAGGAATGCTGAAGAAATCTGAAAGTAAAATGCCAGGACTAAGATATTTCAGCAATTTCAAAGAGATCTGTTAAGTTACTGAGTATACAGGAGTACATTCTGTAACAAAATGTACTGCATTCTGAATTTTTCCTTGTTAAAAACTTATCTCATTTCTACTTTTCATAGAATCTAAATGCTTCTCAGTTTTATTTGAGAAACAGTGTGGTCTAGTGGATGCACTAAGCATGGACCTGGGAAACAGAAGGAGCTGGGTTTTAATCCTGGCTCTGCCACTTGTCTGCTATGTAACCTTGGGCAAATCACTTAATATTTCTCTGCCTCAGTTACCTCATCTGTAAAATGGAGCTTAACTCTGTGATTGTGTCCACCCTGATTAGCTTCTATCTACACCAGCACTTAATACAGTGCCTGGCACATAGTAAGCACTTAAGAAATATCACTTATTTTACAATAGACCAGATGGTTACCTATATTTTAGGTTCTCCTCTAGTTAACATTTGTGGATTATTAGGTATTAGGTTGTTGGTATTAAGTTGCTTACCCGCATAATTTAGTAAAACTGGAACCCTCAGTAAATCGTTGTTTTCTGCCATGTCATTATGATCACAGACTCTTGAAAGAAAGATTTGGCTTATTCTCTCCAGACTGGCTCTCAGCTGATGTCCAGAGAGTGAAGAGATTGGATCATAACATCTTGGATTTATTATTTATGGATAGTAATATGCACTAGTGGTATAAAACCATAGCCCCCATCACTAAAATGTATGCATACATGGCATCTTGAAGTTTTTAAATGAAAGCTAAAAAAGATGATCATTTAAAAATGATAGATTCTATCTAACTCTCCTCCCCACTGCATAACAGCTTCTTTTTTTTCTTTTTCACCTTGTGAGCTCAACTCAGTGCATTTCAAATAGGATACAGGCAACTGAGAAGGAATGGTTAGCATATCAGAGGAACCAAATAAAATTTATATGCTCCTAGAAAAAAAAAGACTCAGAATGTGATTTTACTCAGCTGGTAAGATGAGATTTCAGAAGATCAAGTCTGGTCTGAGCTATACATGACATTTGAT
Source organism: Ornithorhynchus anatinus (assembly GCF_004115215.2). Taxonomy (NCBI): domain Eukaryota; kingdom Metazoa; phylum Chordata; class Mammalia; order Monotremata; family Ornithorhynchidae; genus Ornithorhynchus; species Ornithorhynchus anatinus. The sequence continues at coordinate 118,803,983 of NC_041729.1, forward strand.
TACACTTCCTTTAGTAGATTGGATATTCGCCTTAGCAACCATCGCCTCACTTGACAGTCAGAGTATCTGGTTACTGGGAATTTATGAAATTCTGGAATTTCTTCTGCAGATTTCATTAACTGGGGCTTTCACAAATTTTTCAATTGCTCTTCCCCAATCACCCCATTTGCAGTGATCAGGTGGTTCCAGCCCTGTGCCCAGGAGTAGGCTTAGTGAATGCAGAGAAGTTCTGCCTGAAATGATCAACCTAAACTGAGTTAAAAACTACAGTTCCTCAAAATACTGTGGCTTTTTAATCTTAAAGAATGCTTTTAATTTGAGCTTGATATCATCAGGCTGTGCTGACATAATAAATCTAAATGAAACTCTCAAAATACTATACACAATACAACAAACAGATTTACCAGAAAGAGTGAGTAAAACTTCAAAATGTAGGATTATCTATGATAAAAATATGATAGAAGAGTATATTGTGAATGGAAAAGTTGTTTAATCAATTGTATAGCTCAATTGTAAAGAGGGGAGGGAAGGTTTTAAACCTCCCAGACACAGAAGACCTGAGGAAACTCAATAGACTTGGAGGAAAAAAGACCTAAAACTCAGAAATTCCTTTTACTAAGAAATCTTTAAAGGGAGCAAAAGGTGTTTGAAAGAGGAGTTAAAGTAAAAGAGTGGTGGCACAAGAGCATAAGAAAAAAAGAGCCTAGAGACAAGAAATTCCTTTATCTAGTTTAAAGTAGAAGAGACCCATGCTGTAGACCTTTAGCCTCGGGAGAAGTGAACTAAACTTCTCTGAAATAAAAGATTCACAGTCTTTCTTCCCTCACATGTGTAACCAGCATCCTGAATGTGCAGAGAGCCAAGAGAGCTGCTGAATTTTGTGGTCCCCTGACTTTCTCAAATAAGGACCCTTTAGTCTAGAGGCTATTCTAGGACTAAATTTGCTTGGAATCTGCATGAGGCTGGGGACCAAGATTACCAATGGTATTTATTGAGTTCTTATCATTTGCATAGCAATGTTCTAAGTGCTTGGGAAAGAACTATATAATAGAATTGGTGCACACAATCCCTGTCCACAAGCTCCTTACAGCATAGAGGGTGAGACAGACTTTAATATAAACTACATTTAGGAAAAATGGCAGAGTATAAGGCTATGTGCTGTCTGTTGGGGCACTGAATGAAGTACCAAGAGGTATACACGACACAAAAGGGAGGGCAAATATAGGAATTTAGGGCTTAGAGGAGGAAGGTTTCTTGGGAGCGATGTGATGTTAGTAGGGTTTTGAAGGTGGGGAGAGTGGTGGTCTCTTGGATATGAATGGGGAGAGAGTTTCAGCCTAGAAAGAGGATCTGGGCAAGGATTTGATAACAGGACAGACGTGATTGAGGTATGGTGAGTAGGTTGGTATTAGAGGAACAAAGTTTGTGAGTTGGGTTGAAATAAGAAATTAGCGAGGTAAGGTGGAGGGAAGTAAGGCATTCAATCAGATGATTTAGTGCCTTAAAGCTATAGTACTTATTTATTTCCATTACCAAACGTGTATATGTGTTGATTCAGTACAAATGATTGTACAGTCAATCATTTGTTTTAACTACTTTATTTTTGTAAATGTTTTCAAACCCTTTACCTTCATTAGAGTGTAAGCTACTAGTGGGTAGAGAATGTGTCTTTCATTTTTCTTCACAAGTGCTTAAAACACTATAAATTGCAGCCAGTGGGTACTAAACAAGCATGTGAGTATTACAACTACAACTATTACTGTCTAGATCCAAGTACTATAGATTGAACACTAACTCTGTGCAGATCACCTTTTTAGGTACTTGGGAAGAGTACACTGGAATTAATAGCAAACATAGAATCTAGTAGTGGAGACAGACACTAAGGGGAAGCAGAGTTGAAAGATATGTATAAAGTGCTATGGGAGATAGGGCCAGATAAAGGAAAGAAGGGAGAATATAGACCCAAATGATTAGGTAGCACAGGGAGGTAAAGTGTCAGCAGTGGTGGAGGAAGATGGTAGGGAGATGAGTGAAGACTTCTTGGAACAGATATGATTTTAGTATTGCTTTGGATAGTAGTGGTCTATCAGATGTGAAGGGGGAAGGAGTTCCAGAAAAAGAGTGGGTATGAGCTAGAGTTTGGTAAAGGGGTACAGAGGATAGGTTGACTTGAGAGAAGAATGTGAGTTGAGGTAAGGTAGAAGAGGAACAAGGATATGTAGGGAGGAGGGAGCCAAGATCGTGAGTTTCTTCCTGATGCAGAGAGGAATGGGCAATCACTAGAAGTTTTTGAAGAGTGGAGAGACCTGTACAGAATGATATTTTAGAATAATGATCTGGACAGCAAAGTGAAAAATGGAAAGGTGAAAGACTTAAAGAAGGGAGATCTGGAAGGACACTGATGCAGTAGTTGAGTTGGGGTATGACAAGTACTTGCATCTAGACTGTGGGCAGGGATAGTGTCGGCCATCTCTGTTATATTTTACTCTCCAAAGTGCTTAGTATAGTAAGTGCTCAATACTGTTGATTGATTGGAAATATTGTAAAGAAAAGAGTTAACAAGATTTGGTGAATGAATATGGTGACTGAAGAAGAGAAGACTCAAGGATAATGTAGGCTTCAGAGATGGGAAGGATGGTGATGCTGTCAGGAGCAATGGGAAAATTAGGAGGAGAAAAGGTTTGGAAAGTAAGATGAAGAATTAAGTTAAGAACATGTTGAACTTGAAGTGCCAGAGAACCATCCATATAGAAATGTTCTGGAGGCAGAAAAAGATGTTGGATTGCAAAGAAGGGAATGGCTGAGGCTATTGAAGTAGTTTTGGGAGTTGCCCTCAAAGTGGTGATAGTTAAAACTCTACAAGCAGATGAGAGAGTGGGTGTTTGAGAATAGATTGGGCCCAGAACTCAGTTAAGGAGTGGGAAGCAGACGAAGAGTTGGTGAAAGAGTCCAAGAAGGACCGACTGGAGAGTCAGGAGTAGAACCAGGACAGAACTGTGTCAAAGAAACCAAGGTTAGATAGTGTTTCCAGAAGAAGGGAAAGGTCCAAACAGTCGAGAGTTGCTAAGAGGTCAAGAAGGACTGAGAAGGACTATTGTAAGTTAGACTTGGTGAGCAGGAGTTCATTAATAACACTTCCACTGCTGCTGCTGCTACTATTACTACTAATGCTTCTATTACTACTAATACTATTACCAGTACCATCACCACTAATAAATTGTTTTGAAAAATATGGCAGACAGTCCAACTTGCAGAAGATAAGGGTATATCACTAGAGCAAAAATGTGCTGTCTGGAGATCCTTCAGAAGTTTCAGTGACCTGACATTATTGGTATTTCATCACAGTTATGGTGGAAGAGTTGGAGATGTATACAATTGTATCTGTTGACTAAAGTTAAACATTTGTACTACCTGTGGATTCCCATTATCTGTATTCTTATCATCCCCTTCTACCACACTGAAGACATAATTTTTCATTTTGAGCAAGAAAGTTTAACTTGGAGTGGAGATTCCAGGGTCACCTGTCACCTGTCACCCTGACACCCAGAGGGTAGGAAACAAAGAAAAGAGAAGAAAAGAGAAGGAAAAGAAGAGAAAGAAAAAGAAAAGAACAGCATGGTCTAGTGGAAAGCAGAAGCATTTGTGTCAGAAATCGGGTTCTGATCCCAGATCTGCCATTTTTCTGTCGTGGGATCTTTGGCAATCGCTTAGCTTTTCTGTGTTTCTGTTTCCTCACCTGTAAATTGGAGATTCAGTCCTACTCCCTCCTACTTAGACTTTCAGCCCCATGTGGAACAGGGACTACATCCAACCTGAATATCTTGTATCTATCGTGCTTATTATACTTCTTGGCACATAGAAAATGAAAATAGCCTCAGGGACCCAGAGATTCAAAGAGGAGAGTCATATTTGGAGACATGTGGGAGAAAGACACAGAGGGAAACAGAAAGGTCAGATAGGTCACTGGACAAGGAGTACAAGAAGCCTAGTCTGGTCAAGAGTCCTGGAGTCTGGGGACAGGCAAAAATCTGCATCTGCCCCTGGAGCTAAGCCAGGGAGATGGGAGTCAGAGGAGCCTCCAAACCAGCCTGTAATGTCTGGACAATCATAAGTTTGTTCTAGACCTTTTCAGGATAAGGGATGCAGGCACACCAGGAGTGACAGGGAGTGGAAAAAAGCCCAGATACCACCACCCTGTGTAGGGATAAATAACAAAGTGGAGTCACCACCTTGGCAGTTCTACTTCTGTCTGTCTCTGATGAACAGCCAGCCTAATAATGCTACCCAAAACCTGTTGAAGGAAAAGCTAATGGCTTTGTTCTTCAGTGCCAATGGCTCATCACCTGGAGTTGGCCTATATAACTGTGGGTAATAATAATGTTGGTAATTGTTAAGCGCTTACTATATGCAAAGCACTGTTCTAAGCGCTGGGGTAGATACAAGGTAATCAGGTTGTCCCACAAAGGGCTCACAATCTTCACCCCTATTTTACAAATGAGGTAATTGAGGCCCAGAGAAGTTAAGTGACTTGCCAAGGTCATACAGCTGACAAGCAGCAGAGCCGGGATTAGAACCCATGACCTCCGACTCCCAAGCCCAGGCTATTTCAACTAAGCCACATTGCTTCTTATTTGTTAAATGCTTACTATGTGCTTACTATGTGCACAGCACTGTTCTAAGCCCTGGGGTAGATACAGGGTAATCAGGTTGTCCCACATGCGGCTCACAGTTAATCCCCACTTTACAGATGGGTAACTGAGGCCCAGAGAAGTTAAGTGACTTGCCCACGGTCACACAGCTGACAAGTGGCAGAGCCGGGATTCGAAACCATGACCTCTGACTCTGAAGCCCGGGCTCTTTCCAATGAGCCACGCTGCTTCTCTAATATGGGTAACTGCTGTACATTATTTTCATTAGTTTGATTAGAAAATGTTTACACATGCACTAAGCCAAACCACCTGGAGAATGAGACTGGATTTTGTCTTCTGATTAACTGTGGAAAGAACATTTTGTTTTAGGGAATGTTCACTATTAGGAAGAGGCTTTTAAATTTATGAAATGGAGAAGAGAAAATACATTGAGTTGTCCTATAACACAGGATTTACATTACTGACAAACTCCACATTAAGGAAAACTCATATTATTTTGCATGCACTGAGACAAACATCATGACTATATACACCACCATTACTTCTGCTACTGCACTGTGTTCACCCAGATGTTCAAGTTTTGTAAGAAGAATATTCCTTACTTCCTTGACAACAATCTATCCAAAATGCAGGATTAAAATGTGTTATGGAGGAACTGTGTGGTTCTAAAGAGAGACTTTCATTAGAAGCTATAAAACCTAAAATTTTTGATTTCTAATGGCATATAAAATGTTGGGGGTTTTGTAGCATTGATGTCTGAAATGTCCAATACCTCATTTGCATAAATGAATAAACTGTTGATAGACTACAGTCGGAGGATAATGGGGATCAAGGGATCATAGTTAAAAATGGTGACACAAATTCACCAGCAAAAATACTAGCTATGTTAGCATCACTATTATCTTCCAGAAAAGTCCCTGACTCCAGACTCTGAAATGCATGTTTTAGTGGAGAGTGGAAGAGTCACTGATTCTAGTTCCAGCTCTGACACCAGTGAATAGCTCACTTAACCTCTTTGTTATTCCATTTCCTCCCTTGCAAAATGATGATGTTACTGGATTGACCTACCTCACAGGATGTTGTGAGTGCATAATGGTTATAATCTCCCAAGCGCTTAGTACAGTGCTCTATGCCCCCTTTTTCCTCAGCTCTTCCTCTCCTCCCCATCTCCCTGACTTGCTCCCTTTGCTCTACTCCTCCTCCCCACCCCACAGCATTTGTGTATATGTGTACATATCTATAATTCTATTTATATTAATGCCTGTGTACATATCTATAATTCTATTTATATTAATGCCTGTTCATTTGTTTTGATGTGTATTAATCTATAATTCCATTTATTTATATTGATGTTATTGATGCCTGTTTGCTCATTTTAGTGTCTGTCTCCCCCTTTCTAGACTGTAAGCTCATTGTGGACAGGAGTTGTCTCTCTTTACTGATGAATTGTACTTTCCAAGTGCTTAGTACAGTGCTGTGAACACAGTAAGTGCTCAATACATGTAATTGAATGAATGAATGAATGCACACAGTAAGTGCTCAATAAATACCACTGAATGATTGATTAAATGGAAAAATAAATATATTAAATTCAATAAAGCAAGAAGTGATGATGGTAAAGAATGGATTGGTGAACCCAAGAGTTAACATATAATACTCCCATATGAAGGGAAATGAGGCCATCAATTCTTGAAATGGGGGCTCCTAAGAGTCACTGAGCCTTCAGGCCAGTCTACATATAGCCTCCTACCAGTGATTCATTGGTACTTGGGCTATAAGTCTGTAAGTGAATTGAGAGAGACAGAGAGAGAGAGAGAGAAATGGAGAGGGTGAGTTTGATTTAATTGGTATGTAAAAAATTGTGAATCAGTTGTTTAGTGTATCTCATCTCACCATTATTATCTCTTACCCTCTTCTCTCCTTGGATGGGATTTTTGACAAAATGTACTTTTTTACCCACATTAAAAATTATAGTGATTTCCATGACTACCCCTCCTGAAACCCAGGTTCCCAATGGATTCCCAAGGTCTTTGATAATATAATATTTCAGTTTTTTAGGTAGGTCACCAGCATTGCAGTGGGTTCAGTGCTACTGAATTTGAGTATTACACAGTGTTATCAGTGCTGTTGCAAAACATGGGAAGTAACCTCAAGAAATAGTGAATGAGGGGAACGAGATGGGTTTGATAAGGTGAATTTATACTGGAATGAAACAACAACAAAGTTTCCAGCCCTCAGTCTCCCCCTTTAGTTACATGATTATTTGTATGTTTTACTGTTCTTGCTTACAGAGATGATGCTGCTGATGGTAAAATCCCAATCATGTTTGCATCAGGTTGCATTATTACCAGACTGACCAACTTTCCCTTCCCTAGTCACTGAAGAAGATGCCCTACCATGACATGGCCAACCTCTTCCCTGAAGTGCTATCTCCTAGTCTAGCAAGCTTTTCTCACATTCTCTTGCCAAAACCTTCTTGAACTATCGTCTTGTCTTGTCACAACATCCCTTCCTCCTCTCTCATCACCCACACTACAAACCACCCATCTTCAACCCCATCAACTGAAACTTCATCCCAATCCAGCCACCACACTTCTCTTCCACCACTCAGTTACCTAAATACTATTGTGTTGTGCCCTAGGAATAATAATAATGGTATTTGTTAAACACTTACTAGAGAAGCAGCATGGCTCAGTGGAAAGAGCCCCGGCTCAGGAGTCAGAGGTCAAGAGTTCGAATCCCGGCTCTGCCACTTGTCAGCTGTGTGGCTGTGGGCAAGTCACTTAACTCCTCTGTGCCTCAGTTACCGCATCTGTAAAATGGGGATTAACTGTGAGCCTCATGTGGGACAACCTGATTACCCTGTATCTACCCCAGCACTTAGAACAGTGCTCTGCACATAGTAAGCACTTAACAAATACAAACATTATTATTATTATTATTATATGCCAAGCACTGTTCTAAGTGCTGAGCACTATTCCCTCTATTCCATCATAGGCAACCTCACTTTTGCTCTGAATATCTTCCTGTCACAGTCACACTCACTCCTCCACACCACTGCTGTGATCTAACTCTCTTCTGATATTTCATTCTCTATTGTTCTTTCCAGAAGAACTTTCTCCTCCCTCTTCTCTCAATGCCTAAGAGAGGTTAGAGAGATTGATCCATCTGCCAACTCAATGCCACTTCTTGGTCACTTCCATTACCTCCACATTACTCAAAAATCTACAACATTATCTTCCTCTATTGTCCTCTATAATCATTACTTGCTATAACCTACCTATCTCTGGACTAGTTTGATGACTTTGCTAGCTTCCTCCTTTCAATTGAATCATCTGGATCAATCTCAAGACATCATTCAATTTATGCCTTGCTTCTCCTGGAAATCCTCCACTGGTTACCTATCCCTCAAATTGTTACCCTCCATACTCACGTTGTTTGTCATTATCATTGGTATTCATTAAGCCCTTCCTATGTGCAGAGCACTGTACTAAACACTTGGGACAGTACAATACAACAACTCTGGAGTGGAATTCCCTCTGCCACTTAAATTTTCCATCAGTCTACTTTTCATTTAAAATGATATTCTCTAGGAGCTTTTAGGCAGAGATGGGTCTGAATTATCAATGGATTTATACAAACTTTTTTTAATCCAGATGTATTCATATCCATTGAATTTGATTTTTATTAATTTGATTTTGAAAATATATAAACAAACACGGTTGGCATTTCCTTGGATTCCATTTCATATTTTGACTTTTAAAATACTTGGATGTTCGGAATAAAACTCCAAAACACGGTTTGTGCAGTGCAAAATGAATTTGCAGTTTTTAAGAAGAGGAAACATCTTTGTGCTTTAAAAAGTGGAAATTTTGATGACAATTCCCATAGTAAACTGACTTCATGACAGTTACAGAGACCAGGAACCTCCAGCAAAGCACTGATTACTGTTGCTAGTGATTTGCCAAATTACCTTGTTGATCAGCTTCTGGCTGGGACAGTGGGTAAAATGAGCAGGTTGTAACCCATTCCAAAGTGCACACAATAATTTTCTCTACAAAAACAATTTATGGCCCAAGTGATCACAGTACAGTGTCTATGCTCTGCAATAATACCACAGAAGAGCAGGTGTTTGCCCAGGTACCCTATGTGGTGCTTGCCACTGTATTATCCAGGATTTCTGCTGAGCCTGTCCACCATGGAGGATACTCTAGATGGCTCTTTAACCAGAAACCTTCATCACCAATAGCAGTCCCATCTGGCATTCTGCTACTTCTGGCTGTTTCATCCCCAACATGTGCATATGACTGATAAAGTCACTATTAACATGCTAGTTTTGAACCAAGAAATAGGGGATGTACTGCTAATATTTTTTATTGCAAGTAAGCAAGGGATGGCTAAAAAGCAGTAGGGTATGATCATGCAGATCCTAGAGTCTCCTGGATTGGCAGCAGCAGATGGGAGATGCTCACTTGTCACTCTAATTCTTACTGATTTGTAAGGTGTTGCAGTGAAGCCTTGGAATAGAGAAGAAGTCCTTGTGAGTAGAAATCTGGGTCAGCATCATTCTGGTAGAATTTACAGTCAACCAATAGTATTTATTTAGGATTAACTCTGTGCACTCTGTGCATTTCAGTAATTGAAGTGATAGAAGGGATTTAAAATTAGAACTCCAAGTTGTCCTGTAAAGAGCTTCCTCCCATCATTCTTTGCCCAGTCTTTCCCATTCCTGTGGATGGCGTAGTCACAATCTTTCATCATGAGGCCCTCAGTCCTCAGGTCCTAACCCCCCCACATATATCTTTATTCTAAATACACAGGCACAAATGAAGAAGGGCATTTGGTGGTGGTGGAGAAGTGTGTAGGAGTCTCCCTTGACATTCTACCACTGCTACCATCTGTTTTCCAGCTGGAATAGTGGGTTGTGTCAGCAATGTGACTATGGGTGGCAAAATTGATGGCAAGGCTGGCAGTGGGGTAAGGGATAGGGTCTGACCCTCCTCCCCAACATCTACCGCTACCACCATTACCAGCTCTTTGGCTTTGACAGTGATGGGGTGTGTGGTTTCAGGAAGCTAATGGAGTTCTGAGGCAGAGGAGGAGAGAAAACTCTCAGGAGGTGGGGCTCTTTCCCTTGTGGAGAGGCAATGGTAGAACACCATGGGTGCTGCAGCATGGATTAGGGAAAATACACAGGCCTGGGAGTCAGAGGTCCTGGATTCTAATACTGCCACCACCACTTGTCTGCTATGTGAACTTGGAAAAGCCACTTCAGGGTGCCTCATGCTTCTCATCTGTAAAAAGGAGAGTCAATTCCTGTTCTCTCTCCTTCTTAGATTGTGAGCCCCAGTTAGACAGGGACTTTGTCCCACCTAATTATCTTTATCCCAGTGCTTAGTATAGTGCTTGGCACATAGAAAGACCAGCATCGTAATTGTAATTGTCTGTTATTATTTCCTCTACTTGTATTTCATTTTAATGCCTGTCTTTCCTTCAAAACTGTAAACCCCTTGTGGGTATGGATCATGTCTATCAATTCTCTTGTACTCTCTCAAGAGTTTAGTACAGTTCTCCACACACAGCACTCAATAAATATCATTAATTGATTCACTGAATATGAACTCACACTGTATTAAACACTTTGGAAAGTACACTGCAACAGAGATGGTAATCATGATCCCTGCCCAAAAGGAGATGCAGTTTACAGGGGGAGACAGACATTAAAATAAATTAGGGGTAGGGGCTACCTTTTCTCTCCAAACTCTTTGAGCAAGTTGTCTACACCTGCTGTTTCAAATTCCTCTACACCAACTCTCTCCTGGATCCCCTCCAAATCTGGCTTCCAGCCCCTCCACTCCACTGAAACCACCCTCTCAAAGGTCACCAATGATCTGCTAGCCAAATCCAATGGCTCCTTCTCCATCCTAATCCTCCTCGATTTCTCAGCTGCCTTTAACACTGTGGACCATCCCCTTCTCCTAGGTATACTATCCAACCTTGGCTTCACTGACCCTGTCGTCTCCTGGTTCTCCTCATCTATCTGGCTGCTCTCACAGTAAGTGCTCAATAAATATAATTGAATGAATGAATGAATCTGTAAAATGGATATTAAATAGCTGGTCTTCTTTCTCTTTAGACTGTTAGCCCTATGTGAGGTCTGATTGCATTGCATCAATCAATTAATCAATGGTATTTATTGAGCAGCTACTCTGTGCAGAGAACACTGTAGTAAGCTCTTGGGAGAATACAATGCAACAGAGTTGGTGTAGATGCATTATCTGCCCATAAAAAACTCACAATCTAAAGGGGGAGCTAGATAATGTCTGTCTTAGAAGGGACTGCAACCCAACAGTATAATGAAGCAATGTCTTTTAGCAATGAACCGTTGGGAGACCACCATAGCAGACACAATAATATTTACATATAGATAATTCAAGATAAATAATTGAATGTAAAATAGGAATATATATACAGGTGCTGGATATAAATAAGTTCTTATGTTGACACATAAGTTGATTGATTAATATAACTTAGAGTCCTGGGAATTAATGGGGGAGTTTCACAGAGGAGAGGGGATTTTAGGAGGGCTTTTAATTGGGGAGAGCTGTGGCCTGTTGGATTTAGGAAAGAAGGGAGCTCTAAGCCAAGGGAACAGTGTTAGGGGACAAGTTGGAAAGCTGACAAAGAGGTGCAGTTAGAGGGATAGTTCAAGAGGAACAAAGAGTCCCAGTTGTTGAAATGATCAGAAAGACAGGGGAACTGACATGGTGGAGAGTCTTAAAGCTGACTGTGACTAATTTTTGTTTGATTCAGAGAGACACAAGAAAACAGTGAAACATAACATTTTAAGTAGAGGAGAGATGTTTACTAGATTATGTTTCAAGAAAATGAACCATGCAGTGATGTAATATAGAATGGAGTAGGGAGAACTAGTGGAAAGAGCTAGGACCTAGAAGTCAGAAGGACCTGACTTCCAATTCCAACTCCGCTACTTATCTGCTGTTTGGCCTTGGGCAAGGCATTGTGCCTGTTATCTCATCTGTAGAATGGGGATTATGACTGCGAGCCCCTTGTGGGACAGGGACAGTGTCCAACCCAATTTGCTTGTACCCACCCCAGCACCTTTCCTGTCACATAGAAAGTGCTTAACAAATACCACAATTATTATTATTAGTAGTAATAGCATTACTGGAACTGGGGAAGGGCAAAAAAGCTGTTTTAATAATCTGGCTTTCGCTATGGCCAGAGCTTGTATCAGAGTGGAAACAGGATGGAATAATAATAATAATAGCATTTGTTAACTACTTACTCTGTGTCATGATAGAAGAATGAGACAGGGTGAATCTGGGAGATTAGAAAGAACTAACAGGATTTGATGGTAGACAGTATCTGAAGATTGGAGGACAAGGAAGAGTTGAGATGACGTCAAGGCTATATGCTTCTGGGAAGCGAGGATGGTAGTCATCCATTGAGAAGGGAGGAGAGGGTGTCAGTGTGTCTTTAGTGAGAGCTTATTGTGTTCAGAGAAGTGTACTAAGAACCTGGGAGAGTCAGTAGCATCAGTAGGCATGATCCCTGCCTACAAGGAGTTTATGTAATCCGTCCTCTCCTTCATCTCTTTTTCTGAGATGAGAGATTGGAATCCAAATGCCACCCACAGGCTATATTATATCAACTATATACTGTCATATGGTCTGAGAGTTGTTTTTTGCCTAACTCTGGTCTTGGATTCATTATTCCCTTTGTAGAGGGAAATTCAGTCCCTGAGAGTTAAAGGACTTGTTGAAGTTCACTTATAATCTCACCTATCTTTCCACCAACACCTTGCCCACTTCTGTCTTCTATCCTGGATCACTCTTCCCCTTTACATCTAACAGACCATCACTCTTTCCACTTTCAAAGCCTTATTAAAATCACATATCCTCCAAGAGGTCTTCCCCAAGTAAGTCCCCTTTTCCTCTGCTCCCTCTCCTTTCTACACTGCTCTTGTACTTGGATCTGTACCCTTTAAGCACTTGATATTCACCCCACCTTCAGCCACAAAGCATTTATATCCATATCCAGAGTATATTTTAATGCTTGCCTCTTCCTCTAGATTGCAAGTGACTGTGGGCAGGGAATGTGTCTAACAATTCTATTGTACTCTCCCAAGAGCTTAGTACCATGCTCTGCACATGGTAAGCACTGACTGAATGATTAGAATCAAGATTAAAACACTTCTTGACTCTAAGCCAGATGTTAGAAACACTTAGCTACTGGCCATGTGGGGAGAATTTAAGAATGCAAATTTTAAGGTGCAACTTGAACGAGGACCTGGATAAAATACAAATTCCTTGAAGATGTGAAGGAAAAAATATTACTATAAATGCAGAAAATGAGAGTCAGTCAGTCATATTTATTGAGCACTTACCATGTGCAGAGCACTGTACTAAGTGCTTGGGAGAGTATAATATAACAATATTAGAGAAACATTAGAGGAGGTGGAACAAAATATCTGCATGTTTACCTAACAAGCACATTTCAGAACAGATCATTGCTTGAGTCGTTTTGAAAATTAGATTTTTGACTAGAAAAGAACAGCAAACAGCAAGGCCTCATGAAAAGAGCACAGACCTGGGAGTCAGAGGACAGGTCTTCTAATCCCAGCTCTTCCACTTATCTGTTGTGTGATCTCAGGCAACTCACTTCATGTATCTGTGCCTCAGTTACTTCATCTGTAAAATGAGGATTAAAATTGTGAGTCCCATGTGGGACATGGACTATGTCCAACTTGATCAGCTTGTATGTAAATCAGCACTTATTACAGTGCCTGGAACCTAGTAAATGCTTAACAAATACCATAGAAAAGTAGCTTAATGAATATCTTGCTTCAGCAAAATGATGAACAAAAAGTCTTAAAGAATTTCTCTCACTTCCGTCTCTGTATACATGGTGTACAATATTGTGAAGCAGCATCTTCTTTTTGGCCTTATGGCTAATTCCATTCATAACCAAAAGTTGCAAGCACATTCCCAACAATCATGGTGATCGCTCCAAACATGTTTTGTCCAGAACCAGCTAGAGCTTGGTGTAGGCCCCAAAGCCCTATGTTATAACACTACACACAGGGGGATGCCTGGCTCTCAGCACACTTCTCCCCGTGGAGTATTGCTGTTTTCCCAGGTCACTGCTTCAGCCTGAGCCGGGGCTGACTGGGAGTTGAGTATAGGCAGTTAAGACAGGAGTCTTAGCTGTGACTAGAGAGGTCTGCATAAAAGCATTGGCATAGAAGCTCCTCATCCACTAGGCATTATTGCTCTAGAGACTCCCGAATCTCAGTACGGGTGGTGGCCTGTAGAGCCACTGCAGTGTTTGCAGATAAGAACCACGCCCCCTTACTCTCAAAGATGATTCAACTTCCTGGGAAGGAGAGGGAAATGGGAGCATGGTGACTCAGAGCTATGGCTAAAGCTGTAGGGAACTGCATGACTATTGCAGCCCTGCTTAGCACTCCTTTCAGCCCTCCAGCCACCTTACTCTGACCCTGATCATGACTTTATGAGAAGGTCAGAGAATGCCCGCATCAGACATTTGACCACCCTAAGGTGGGGAAATAAATTCTCTCCTCTTGGGAGGGCAATACATGTGACACACCATGCATGCACGCATGCAGACACACCAGGCAAACAGTGTACTGTACTGACATCTGACAGACATCTGTCTAATTCTGTTGAAACCTTGAGTTTTCTACCAGGAGGATCTACTGCCACTGCCCCCTCCTTCTCCTTGCTGCACAGCCATTGTGTTTCCCTTACAGGTCTCTGTAATTATAGGAGCTGCTTCTGAATCAGGAGAAAGAAAGCTGAGTGCTTTTCAACAACTGGCACTCTATGGCTGCCCCATGCCTGCCCCTTCTGACAGAGGGGCCTTGAGGCATCTGTCTCCTTCATGTTCTGTTAGGAATCATTTGGAGTTGAAGTATCTGATAATCTTTTGGCATAGGGTTGTGACTTGCTGCCACATATAGTAAGGTTGTAGATATTTTTAGAATGGAAATATCTTGTATTTGTAGAACACTTCTATTTTTCCACAGTGGTTTCACATCCACAACCTCATTTTATTTTCATGACATCCCTGATTTTGTCCTCACATCATCACTGTGGAAGAACTGAAACTGGAATCGAGGTCATCCAACTCCCAGCTCCTTTCTTTTTCCACAAGACCATTCACCACTCGACTAAATAGCACAGTAAGTACTGACAAAATGTGGCATCTGTGAACTCCCAGGCTAAGAGGGGATGTGAGAAAATGCTTTCATCTTCAAGAACCCTACCTAGTACTTGCTATCATCCCTTGAAGGATTAATGTGCCCTGGACACTATCCAGTAGAATAACACATGAACAAATACAGATGTGCAACTTTCTTCAAAGAGTTGTTTACCTTGTCTAGGCATTCTGTTTCTGGCACTAAAAGCAACGTGGTTGTGGCTAGAAATAAGTGCTGCCCAGAAATCTTTTTAACTTTCACCTCCAGCATGCTCACTTTCTTCTCAGTTGCAGTCCTCTTCCTCAGCATCTGAAAATCAAATTAGCTTTTCAAAGCATAAGAATTGAAAACTGGTGTAAGCCTAGGAATTATTATTTTTTTTAACTTCATTGGAAAAAGCATTCTCCTTTAAAATCAGCCTTTTTTTAAGATGATGTTTTCAGTGCCTCTGTAACTGGATCTGAATTTTCCAAACCAAATGCACAAACATGTTCAGATTACTTTCTCTCTTAAACAAAGGAGATAATTTCATAAATAATTAAGGATTTTCAGCAGTATAGGAATTAATGGAGATTTGGGAATTTGTATACCCCACTCTTCTCATTCTCATCAAAGACTCACTTGAATTTTCATTCCCAAACATAATCTGTTTCCATACTTTTCAACCCATGAGACTGACAATCCTGATCTGACCACAATTTGGCCCTGTAAAAAACAGCCTATTCTGTCTGCATACCAAATAGCCATGAGTAGTGTGTGATGGAGCTTTAATCAAAGCCTGGAAACTGTCTGCAGTAAGACCCACAAGACAAAGGCAGTTGTCAGAGACCGAGAGTGCAGTCTGCATGACGAACACCACTGTTTCCTCCTCTGACCACTTCAGTATTGATTTCACATAGCATTTTTTTCCCAGAGTTATGCACGCTATATAGATTTCACGCTTCCAGTATATTAGACAACTTGTTTGTCGGCTGCAGTAAGTTTCACAGTAAAGAAAGAGTAATGAGACAAAGTGACAAACTCCATAAACATCAAACCATCTTACCTTCAGAAAGGAGTCTGGGAGCCACCAATGTTAAAGGGTCTTTACAAGGTTACTCCCACTTGAAACTCAGACTCTGGATTTTTCATGCTGGAGGCTCCATTATGGGTGCTTGAAGATTACTAAGATTTACTTCCATTTGCAAACAAAAACTGTAAGAAAGGACACAGGCAAAACATTTACTGATGTTCCAAAGACTTTCTTTTTTTCCCTGCTCTTCAAACATTTCCCTCTTTTGAATACCAAATCTTTTGTTTTAATGAAACTTTGAATAGTAGACAACAAAATATCCTAATTAGCTGAGTCACAGATGAAGAATGAGCTATTTTTAAAGTTTTTTTGTTGTTCAACATCACTTCAGCAATCCACATTGATGTTATCTTTTATTGAGCAATGCCATCATGATTTGAAATATATTTTTCTTTAAGAGATTTTAAATACAGCGCCAGACAGCTATGTTTTCACTTACTGCTTAAAAGCTTAACTGAAGGTGCTCCATGAAGACAAAATTTTGAAAGTAAATTTCACAATCAGGAAGCTGCCTTGGAATCTTGTTCCAGTGTATTAGAGGTTATATGTTGGGGAAAGGAGTAGCTCAGTGTCTCTAAACTTGGTGAGAGAGAGGGGACCAGTAATGACAAAAGAACTACATGTCTATTAGGCTAGAGCTATTAAAAGCTTATCAGCAATACAAACATCCAGTATGGACTATTAGGATCACCAATGCAGAGATTTTAAAGGTTCCTATAATAGGAATATTATCAACCATCTTAATCACCTGTAGAAATTCAAGAGATGTGTGCCTTCTCTCACCTCATTTTAGTGAAGAAATGTCTGGTGAAAAACAGACTTGGTAGGGAAGTGAGGTCCCAGCTATGTTAACTCAGGAAATGAGTCCCTAGACAATTCTTGCTGAGCTACTATGTTAGCTGCCTTACGCAAGTCAGTTCAAGTTAATATTTTTCTCCATATTAGTCACACATACCTACAAATCAATCAAAATTATTTCTTGAGAATTTACTCTGGGCAGAGCACTTTACTAAATACCTAGGGGAAAGTACAAGAGAGGTAGCAAATCCTATCAGTTCTGCATTCACAACACTGCTATAATCCACCCTTCTTTCTCCATCCAAACTGCTACCGTGCTGATCCAAGCTTTTATCCTATCCCACCTTCACTACTACATCTACATCCTAGCTGACCTTTCAGTCTCCTGTCTCTACCCACCCCAATCCACACTTCATTCTGCTGCACAGATCATTTATCAAAAAATACGTTCAGTTTATGTCTCCACACGCCTCAAGAACCTCCAATGGCTGCCTATCCACCTCTGCATCAAACAGAAATTCCTTGTCTTTGGTTTTGGTTTCTCTTTTCTCTAGCTCGCTCTCTTTTCTCCATAGTCTATCCATTTGAATCTGTGACCTTTGGATACTTAACATTCACTCCACCCCTAGCCCCATAGCACTTATGTACATAACTTTAAATTGTATATTATAAATTATTTATTCATATTAATGTCTGTCTCCCCCTCTAGACTGTAAACTTGTTATGGTCAGGGAATATGACTACCAACTCTATTGCATTCTCTCAAGTGCTTAGTACAGTGCTCTGCATATAGTGAGTGCTCAATAAATACCACTGATTTATTGATATGTAATTTATCTATTTATATTAATGCTGTCTCCCTCTCTAGACTGTAAGCTCCTTGTGAGCAGGGACCATGTCTATCAATTGTGTGGTACTGTACTTTCCCAATTGCTTAGTCTAGTCACCTGCACTGAGTTAGTGGTTAATGAATACGATTGATTGGTTGATTGGAAATGGCACTGAAGACACAGAGCTCTGGGGACATGAACGGTAGCCCTAATTAGCCCATCCTCCCCCCTTGGATCTACTAGGGTGGAAGGCAGAGCCAAGATTTTAGCTTTAATCCACACCTTCTAGACCAGTCCTGGCAGCCTCTCACTCTCTTGCTTTCACAGCTACACCATTTCCTCCTCCCAAGCCATAGACATGTTTTGCTGTCATTGGGGTCTGAGTCTGGGTCAGAGGCTCTCCTCACCTCCCCCCACCACCCACCAGCACCAACTCTGGTCCTGGAACCCTGTCTAGGTCAAGCCACTTCCATCTCATCTTAGGCCCACTCAGACCGTCTGAAGTCTCATGTGTTTTAGGGCTCTAGAATGGCTGCAACAGCTGATTAAACCTTTCAAGGCAGGTCCAGCCTCTTTCTGCTTTCTAACCTGGAACTTATGACTATCATACTTATGACTATCATCAAGCTGCAATAGCTTAGGTGCCAGTCAGCTGAGCCAAAACCACTAATGCTTGGGAGTTGCAACATCGAGACTGTGTCTCCCAGGATTTGAATGACAAGCCCTGGAGCTGTAAGGCAAGCAGGTCCTGTGCAGATCCTGGAAAGTGTAAGAGATACCGTTACACCAAAGGAGTAGGAAGTGGAGGTGACAGTGTGGCAGGGAGAATTACCTTACTCTGCCTGTCCTATTATTTCCATTTCACACGGTCTCCCTCTGTCTCCTCCTTCTCTGTCTACTCCTTCTCCTCTTTCTAAACAATTACCTCCTCTTTTCTCCTTCTTCATCTGGTCCTCTCATAATCTTGCCTTGGCTATTGCATCAACCTCCTCTCTGCCTCTTATCTCTCCCTACTCCAGGCTTCAGTTCACTCTGCTGCTGGGAACATTTTTCTAGAAAAACATTTAGTCCAAGTCTCCTCAGTCCTCAAGAACCTCCACTTCTCAAACTGCATCAAAGTGAAGCTCCTTACCATCAGCTTTTCAAAGAATTCAATCAGTTCTCTTCCTCCTAACTTACCACACAGATTTCCTGTGGTGAGCCCATAACAAGCTGTCTTACTAATGACTGTTTATGATCCCATGAACAACAAGGAAGAGACTTTGCAAAGTGACTGTTGGGCTTTACTCGAGGCAGGTGATTGCGGGCCTGTCGGGGAGGAGCATCAAGGGATACAGGGTTTTTTCTCCGTGTTCTACCCAGTAACAGGCCTGGACCAATCAATGACTGCACGTAGAACCACAGGTGTGATGCCTAAGGTAGATAAAAGGAAGCCCCTTGGGGGCCATGCCAAAAGTTACGTGCACCTAGAAGCAGCACACTCTCACAGGAGGCACGGAGGAAAACAGGAGAATAGCACTTGGAAATGGAAAGAAGAAGCATTGGCAGAATGGGCCCCTTTGACCACAGACTGACACTGGACCCTTGATGGAGTGGAGTGATTTAGTGTAAGTGTCATTCCCTTGCACGTTGGTAAAACTAAGTAAAAAACTTTACACACTAACCTTGGTAAACAGAGGTGTGGTTTAACTTCTACTGCACATTACTGAGGCTTCCCCGAGTCCAGGAAGGTCCTGGTTAGTATGAACCGGGGGCTCGTGACATTTCCCACTAAAATCTAGCCAACACACTTTACTCCCCTAAATCCAACTTATTCACTGAAGCTCAATCTTGTCTATATCACCACCTAATCCTTGCCCATGTCCTCCCTCTGATCTGGAACTCCCTCCCTGGTCATATACAACAGACCAGCCTCAAAGCCTTAAATGAAATCACTTTTCTTGAAAGAGGTCTTCACCCAACTAAGCCCTCACTTCCCTTATCCTTCTACCTTCTGCAGTGGATCTGTACCCTTTAAGCACCTGATATTCACCACATCCTCAGCCCCACATCTTATTTACCTACCCAGAATTTAATATCTTTCTCCTCTAGACTGTAAAGCTCCTGTGGGCAGGAAACATGTCTATCAACTCCGTTATATTGGACTCTACCAAGCCCTTAGAATAGTGCTATGCACAGTAAGGGCTCAAAAAATATGATTGATTAACTGATTGGTAACCTCACCCCAGTGCCTTACCATGCTAATTGCCCTGCACTAAATTGTCTCAATCTTTTAAATGCAAAGTTGGCACTCTTACTACTAGCAGTCAATAACTCTCCTGCCAAAAAATGATGTCTATAGCCAGATGAGGAGTCCATGGAAGAATACTGCCTGCCAGGAAACTGGATCCTGGGAGCCAATCAATCAATACCGAGTGCTTACTATGGGCAGAACACTGTACTAAGAGCTTGGGAGAGTACAATGCAATAAATAGAATTAACAAACACACTTGCATTTGAGAATCTTGAATATGTTTCTACATTTTTCAAAACCCTCAAGGGCTATCCAATCATCTTTGCATCAGACAGAATCACCTAACCATTGGGTTTAAGTAATGACATCAGCTTTCTCTCTCTTCTTACTTTTCCACTCACTTTTCCTGCTAAACCTCAGCACACACTCTCTGCTCATTCTAAAATCACTTTCTCACTCTGCCTTATTCTTATTTCTCTTTCCTCCAACGTTTCCCCCAGTGTCAACTCAACTCCAGGTTCAATTACACAAGACATGTATCTCCCCATATTGGAAATCAATCAATCAATGGTGTTTACTGAGTGATTTTGGTGGGCAAAACACTTGGGAGAATACAATAGAATTGCTAGGCATGATCTCTTACCACAACAAGATTAAAACTTAAAATCACATCTTCCCCAGGGAATAATTGTTATTTTTCCCCTCTCACATTCTCTGTATTACCATCTCAACAATTTTATATTCAGAAACCCTCATGACCCTTTGGTACATTTCAATTTACATATTTTTTTTTTTAATGGCATTTGTTAAACACTATCTACCAAACACTGTTCTAAGCACTGGGGTAGATATACACTAATCAGATTGGACGTAGCCCATGTTCTACATGGGGTTCTCAGTTTTAATCCCCATTTTACAGATGAAGTAACTGAGGCCCAGAGAAGTTAAGTGACTTGCCCAAGGTCATGCACAGAAAAGAGGCAGAACCAGGATTTGAACCAAGGCCCTTCTAACTCCCAGAACCATGCTCTTTTCACTAGGCCAGGCTGCTTCTACCCTAGGAACACTTTCTCCTCCTGTTTATAAATTATTTTATGTCTATCTCAACTGTTACACTGTAAGCTCTTTGTTGGCAGGGATCACCTCTTCTACCTGTCTTGTGCTCTCCAAATGCTTAGTACAGTGTTCTGCACATAGTGTTCAATAAACACTACCGATCAACTGATGCATTGAATTAGGGCAGACTGATCATAATGAAACACTCTTACTTCATGGGAAAATTAATGGTGCAAGTATCTTAGTGCACTTGCAGAGTAGTTCTGGGGCTTTGGGAAATTTGTAATAGAAGAGTTCTTGGTTTCTCAGTCTTGTTCCAAGTAAGAAGAAGGAGGCCTTATACAGGAAAAGCTCACCTCAGCCTGTGAATTTATGTAGTTCTCCTCCATTTTTACCCCACGGGTTTACATTTCAGCAGTTTGGATGGCCTGCCAGAGTTATTAAACAATTAAATCATACCCAGGGAGATGATAGAATCTCGATCTTTTTAAAATAGAAAAATAAATAAACCACAGGTACACTGATGCACTATCTCATTTAATCATTCTGCCCAGAAGTAGAGGGTAGACTACATAACCTCTCAGGGATCTGTGTTCTATATTTTCATATATTCTGGTTTTATTGCTTCTCAATGTCCAGTAAAAGCTTTGGTGCTAAACTTTGGTAAATGTAACAGCCTAATGACAGAACAGTGTTTAACTATGGCAGAGACAAGAAAAGATGTGGGAAGGAGGATCAATCAATTTTATTTATTGAGCGCTTACTGTGTGCATTGTCCTAAGCATTGGGAGAGTACAAAACTACAGAGTTGGTAGGCACATTCCCTATACTCTACTTTACTATAGTATACCATAAATAAATAAATTATGGATATGTATGTAAGTGCTATGGAGTTGAGGGAGGGGTGACTAAAGGGAGCAAATCAAAGCAACTTAGAAGGGAGTGGGAAAAGAAGAAATGAGGGCTTAGGCCAGGGAAAAAGTGCAAAGGAAGTCACAGCAAGTAATCAATGGGCTTCGAAGAGTTTGGAATCAGTAAAACATCAAAGAGAGTGAAAGTCATTCATCATTAGCGCTTTTAGTTCACTGCACTTTAACTACATTCTTCTCATGGATCGGTTATTCCTCAGAATGTCATCATGAGAAATGTCATATGCTTGTGGAGCACACAGGCAGTAACTGTGTCTTAGATGCATGACATGAAGGAACATGAAGGAACATTCAGGCTCAACCAGAGGGCTTATATGTTTCTGTCTCCTCTGCTGTTGTGGGCTGGGTCTAATGCTGGTGTGTCTGAACAATTATACCCTGGATTAAGATCCAGACACATGATCCTCTTATGCAGGGTGGGCAAGCAGTGGTGGCTACCCATTTTTTTTCTTTTTTATGTTATTTGTTAAGCGTTAGGGTAGATTCAAGTTCATCAGACGACACAGTCCATGTCCTCTCCCACACGGGGCTTACAGTCTAATTGCCATTTTAGAGATGAGGTAACTGAGGCATAGAGAAGTTTAGTAATTTGCACAAGGTCACACAGTAGACAAGTGGTGGAGTCGGGTTTAGAACCCAGGTCCCTCTGATTCCCAGACCCGGGGTCTATCTGCTATGCCATGTTGCTTCTTGTCTAAAGAAGATACTTGCCTAAATGTTAAGCAGGAGTAATATTATCATATTTTCATCAATTTATATTAATCATTTTAGAAAAATCTCTCTACTGAAATCTGTTCAATGAACCACTGCAGCTCTTCTTGGTGATTTGTCATGAATTGAACGGTTTGTATATTTTAAAGAAATCAATTGCCCATCTCATGATCTGCATTATTGTTCATTTAGAAAAAGATGAAATATTTCCCTCCCTTTGCAATGGGAGATGACACACTAAATGGAATGCAATTCTTTTCATGAGGTAGTTTAACTTGATATTCAATGATTTCAGTGAAGCAAAAAAAAATCACTTGAATACATAGTCAAATTAGAAAAAAAGTTATTTCATTAAAACCATTTTTTTCAATTCAATTTACTAATGCAAGAGGCCAATACACCTTGGATTCTTACTTTTTGTATGGCCTTGCCCCTCACTGCTTCCAATTTAATAAGTATCTCACCTACTATGTTTTGGGATGATAAGAGCAATCTTCCTTTTTTTCCATAAAATCTGCTGTTACCTCTTTGCTCAGACAGCATCTTGGCAGTTCAAACACAGTCAATCTCCAGTTACCCAAAACTACTCAAGTAAATGTTAGGTGCTCTTGGGCAGTCTGGAGTCATATCCATTCATCTTGGGCTGTTTTCTGAGTACCACTAAGATCACCTGGGTTTTAGAATAGATTAATTAATTAATGTTGGTGTTAGTTAAGCGCTTATGTGCCAAGCACTGTTCTAAGCGCTGGGATAGATACAAGGTAATCAGGTTGTCCCATGTGGGGCTCACAGTCTTAATCCCCATTTTACAGATGAGGTCACTGAGGCCCAGAGAAGTTAAGTGACTTGCCCAAAGTCACACAGCTGACAAGTAGTGAAGCCAGGATTAGAACCCACAACCTCTAGGTCCCAAGCCCGTGCTCTTTCCAATAAGCCACGCTAATAGATGTACTTAGAGGAAATCTGTTCTCCAAACCAAATTAGCCTAGTCATATGTCACCTCTGTAACTGATTTGCTCAGCCCGTTGGACCAGCCTCATCAATGGGTGCATGTCTGCTTTTGCTAAATGCCCAATAAGGTTTAAAATCGGAATTCTGAGAAACTCTTAAATGGAAAGTGCTGTCATGGTGCTGGTCTTCTTGAATATCTTAAATTTCTCAGAGGTGATTTTTGGAGTTGTCATTTAGCTCTGCTCTCATATGCCACAGGTAGGAGAAGTGAGATCAAGTTGAATGATTCCTTTTGAAAAGATTATCAGTGACTGCTTATTGTTATTATTATTTCAATGATATCCTCTCTGCAGCTGGCTTGAGAATGCCTTTCTTTTTCCTGCTCTAACTGGGCTTGTGGATTCCAAGAATGACAAGGGAATCCAAGAATAAGAGGAAATGCTGCACTCTAGTGAAGGAGTTGTAACCCTGCATAGGTTGGTTTCCTGCTCCTTTGTGAATTTGTAGTGGTTCAGTAGATTTCACCCAAGAAATAACCCATGATGATAATTTGAAGTTTTGTCTTATGGCTCAGAGGTAATGTGTCAGTTTTCATTAATTGCAAAATAAAGCATATTGCAAAGGCTTTCAGGTCAGCAGCAACTTGGACATATAACAATATTAGAGTAAATAGCTGATGTATGGCTCTCAATAGTAGATAAAGGATAATCAGGTTGGACACAGTATCTATCCCACAGGGAGCTCACAGTTTAAGTCAAAAGGAGTATGATTTAATCCCCATTTTAAAGATGAGGAAACTAATACACAGAGAACCTCAGTGACTTGCCCAAGGTTAACCATAAAGCAAGTAGCAGAGTCAAGATTAGTACCCAGGTCCTCTTACTCCAAGACTCTTGCTTTTTCCATTATGCTACACTACTTCCATGAGAAAAGAAAACTTTTTGTTCCTTTTATTTACTAGATGTTGGTTTGCAGTCCAAGTTTTAGCCAGGCTGTGAGTGCAATCACTGAAGTTCCAACAAAACAACTCTTTTACCTTCAGACCCTCCTTCTAGCAACACATACTCTCAATCAGCAGAACAGTGGAGGAAATCTTGAGAGAGGTTTTCTTCATCAAAAAAAAAAAAAAGCAAAGATGTTCAGAAATGAAAATACAATAGAAAAAGCGGGTATGAAAGATTAAAATAAAATCTTCTGAAAGATAATGGCAGATGTAAAATGTTTCTTCCCTTTAATCCTTGGAATTAGAAGTGGCAACAGCCATGTAGGACAGGCCTGAGTGAAACAGGGAGGGGGTGGGAAGAGAGTAGGGAAAAGTGGCTACCCAGATTTTATAAAAAGAAATGGGCGGCTTTTGCCAATCATCAGTTGTCATAGTTTCCCCCAAACTAAACAGTAACTTTAAAAACAATAATGGAAATTTGAAGCATCTATGAACTGAAAATACGTAAACAGTGGAAAAGAAAACATTATATGTTTAGGTTTTTTCATCCTAGAAACTTACATTGCCAATATTATGTTTTAAAGAGCATTAAGTCATTGTCACATGAACTCTGTCTTCAGAACTGAAGGGGAATAAATGTGTCAAGAAGCAATGTGACCTACTGGACAGACCAAGAGCCTGGGAATCAAGGGACCTGGGTTCTAATTCCACCTCTGTTACTGCCTGCTGTGACCTTGGAGAAGTCACTTAACTGCCCTTTGTCTCATTTCTTAATCTGTAAAATGGGGATTTAAATATCTTCTCCCTCCTAAAGACTATAAGCTCCATGTGGTGTCCCAGCTGATTATCTTGTATCTTCTCCAGTGTTTATTACAGTGCTTGGCACTGCTTAACAAATATTGCTATAGTTGTTATGATCTTTTATTCCTGAAACACAGTAATTGGTGAGGAAGGTAGCTCTTGGAAGGAGTCTCTGAGTTATTTTTAGCCAGCAAAACAGCAATGAGTGTGTCTTTGAAGTGGAAAGTAAAAGTATCAATAATCAATGGCATTTATTGAGCACTTTCTGTGTCCAGAACACTGTACTAAGCACTTGGGAGAGTACACTACAACAGAATTGCTGGACATTTTTCCTGTCCACAATGAGCTCAGACTAGAGGGGGAAATAGACATTAATATAAATAAATAATTTACTAGGTGCTGGAGTAATCGGGGAAGGCCTCTTGGAAGAGATGAGAAGGTGGAGAGAGTGATGGTCTGGTAATATATAGATGGGGAGGGTGTTCCAGGTCAGAGGGAGGATGTGGGTAAGGGGTCAGTGCTAAGACAACAGGATCAGGGTATAGCGAGCAAGCAACATTAGAGAAAGTATGAAATCAGTTCTTCATATGGATATGTAAAATATCCAAATATCCAAGCCACAGAGAGCATGGAAATGTTAAAGATCAGGGCATAGGGCTAATTTGTAAATAGTTTAATTTGAAAATGAGGAAAAGCTGGAACAAAAGGTATAAAGTAAGATGTCTCCAAGTGCAACGTGTTTTACTAGATTAAGCAGTCTGCTAGATGTATGGTGGGAGTTGTATATTCCATTTCTGCCATATAATTAACTTTCACTATGACCCTGACCAAGTTATTTAACCTCCTTGTGCCCCAGAAATGATAATACTAATTTGCCCTATATGATGGTTGGGAAAAATAACTAATTAAAAAGACTATTGAGCAGATTTTAATATAAAAAGCCTAGAGAAAACCTGGGAAGATTGGGACTCATCAGTCATTTTTATAATGAAATAAAAGAATTCTGTTTGGAACAGAAGCCTATGACAAAGAGAGTAGCAACTGTGAAAAAGACAGCCCAGGATCTCAATTGTCCTTTACCATGACAGCAGAACAACTGGATTTGTACATAACATTTTCAGGTTGCTCTTGATAACTTTTCATTTGAACCAGTGTTATTCTGGTATTACACTTGTTCTAAAATAAACTTCATCATACAAGAATGAAAAGAAAAGGTTTGGCAGGTAATGGTGAATCCTATGAGCAAACTTTAGTAGTAGTAATAATAGTAGCAGTGTTAGTAACAATAATAGTAACTAGTAACAATAGTAATAATAACTAGTAACAAGAATATTTAAGTGATTATATTCACACATTCAATTGTATTTATTGAGTGCTTACTGTGTACAGAGCACTGTACTAAGTGCCTAGAAAAGTACAATATTACAATACAACAGTAGATACATTCCCTGTATAAAGTGAGCTTACAGTCTAGAGGGAGGGATACAGACATTAATACAACAAATAAATTGCAGATTTGTACATAAGTGCTTTGGGCTGGGACGGGGGAAGAACAAGGGAGCAAGTCAGGGTGATGGAGAAGGGAGTGGGAGAAAAGAAAAAGTGGGCTTAGTCAGGGAAGGCCTTTTGGAGGAGATGTGCCCTTAATAAGGCTTTGAAGAAGGGGAGAGTAACTGTTTGTCAGACCTGAGGAGGGAGGGTGTACCAGGACAGAGGCAGGCATGAGCAAGGGATCAATGGTGAGATAGGTGAGATCGAGGCACCCTGAGAAGGTTAGCATTAGAGGAGCCAAACGTGCCAGCTGGGTTTTAGTAGGAGAGTAGCAAGTTGAGATAGGAAAGAGCCAATGGTGAGGAGTTTTTGTTTGATGTGGAGATGAATGGGCAATAACTGGACTTTCTTGAGGAGTGGGGAAACATGTCCTGAACATTTTTGTAGAAAAACGACCAGCAGAGTGAAGTATGGACTGGAGTGGGAAGAAACAGAAGGTTGGAAGGTCAGCAAGGAAGCTGTTGCAGTAATCCAAGTGGGATAGGTTGAATAATAGTATGAAAAACAATAAAATAAACACTGAAAAGGAATTCATGGTCCCAAATGTTCACAATCTAAGGGTAAGGGGATGAAGAGGTTGGCAATGGACACAAAAGGAAAGATGAAAAGGAAAACATAAAAGACAAGGATGATGATGAAAACACAGCAAATTGAATTTCCCTTTTGGAAGGAATATGATTAATGATATTAGAACTTCTCTATCAGGAGTAATATATTTATGCATTACTATGCATTATAATATACTTATGCATTAGAGAAGCAGCGTGGCTCAGTGGAAAGAGCATGGGCTTGGGAGTCAGAGGTCATGGGTTTGAATCCTAGCTCTGCCGCTTGTCAGCTGTGTGACTGTGGGCAAGTCACTTCTCTGTGCCTCAGTTCCCTCAACTGTAAAATGGGGATTAAGACTGTGAGCCTCATGTGGGAAAACCTGATTACCCTGTATCTACCCCAGAGCTTAGAAGAGTGCTCTGCACATAGTAAGCGCTTAACAAATACCAACATTATTATTACTCACTCATGGTGAAACACCTAGGTCCCACCCATGAACGTTTCTCACCTGGGAGAAATTCACTTATGCCTTGTTCGCACATGGTTACATACTTATGGCAAAGCTCCCTACCTTCCAGCCCCATGAGCATTCAGCAAGACTTGACACTCCATGGCTCCTAGGTGCAGGCAGAGCAGCATTCCACGGTCTGGGCAGAGGTGACTCACAGCCGGCTGCTGCAGGTCTCTATCCTCTACCCAGATGGTCAGAGGCTACAGGTATTTATTATCTAGGCTTCTAGGCCATTCAGCTTCCAGCCTCAGTTTATCTAATCTCCACCTCCCCTCCTCACCACCCCTCCTCCATACAGAATTGATTGGTATGGGGTCGAGGAACACCTTTTGTATTCTTGGTTTGGTCTGTCAATGTAGCGGTTTTGGTTGCAGGGACAATATCCCTCCCACGCTTCCGAGTTCCGTCTTGTGGGTTAGGGCAGTCACGAGATAGCATTTGACTTTGAGATGGTGGGTACTACAGTTTACCTTGGGACAATACCACAGGAGCTGCAGGGCTTTGGGCTCCTCTTTGCTGAAGCAAACAGTCTTGGAAGTCACCACAACAGCCACAGCAGTGGCCTTTCCAATGTTCTAAGGTTAAGTAGGTCTCACCTTGCCAGACTGGAGCAGCAGCTAATGGATTTCCCAGGGGCACCGGAGCTGGAGAAGCATCTGTCCAGCATAATGGGCCTCAATGGGCATGATGAGGACTCACACTGCTAATGTTTCAGTCCTCCCTGGGCTGAAGCAGAGGCCAAGGGGAGGGAGTCTCAGTGGCATGATGATGTGTCAATCTCTCCCACAAGGTGGGCCCCAGGGGTTGGGTGGGTGTCAGGGGAGCAATGGAGGGTTCATGTCGCCGCCGCTGCTTCTGCTGCTAATTTGAGTGCTCCAGGACTAGAGGAGTGGCCGGTGAAAGCCCTAGTTGCATGGGCTTGAGACAGCTTCTCTCCCATGAGGTCAGCCCAGGAGGTCAGGTGTATGCAAAAGATGGAATAACAGAGTTATAGAAAGGAGTCTCACCATTCTCTTTGAAGGATCCATTTCCCTCACAATGATCCTGAAAAACACTTGAAAAATCCATCATATTTATTATGCACTTACTGTGTGCACAGCATTGTACTAAGCACTTGGGAGAGCACAGAATAACAGAGTTACCACGGACACTTTCCCTGCCCACAACAAGCTTACAGTCTAGCAGGGGAGTGAGACAATAATGTAAATATATTAACTACGGATATGTACCTAAGTGCTATGGGGTTTAGCAGCAGCCCAAAAAATAGCCTACATCATTATGAATGGAATTACTGTATTTACTCCTCCTTTTTTTTAATTGTATGTGTTAAGGGCTTACTACATGCCAGCCACTGTTCTAAGCGCTGGGGTACATACAAAGTAATCAGGTCGGACACAGTCTGTGTCCCATATGGGCCTCACAGTGTTAATCCCCATTTTATAGATGAGGTTTCTGAGGCACAGAGAAGTAAAGTGACTTGTTCAAGGTTACACAGCAGACAAGTGACTGAGCCAGTATTAGAACCTAGGCCCTTCTGACTCCCAGGCCCGTGCTCTAACCATTAGCCAATACTGCTTCTCCTAAACATAACAAAAAAGTGGAGTATTCTTTGTAATGCTGTTGTTTAAAAATAGTAAAGAATAAGGTGGGACATTAGCATTTAACACGTGTAGCTATTTTGATGGCACAGTAGAGTTAAGGCAGTTTTCTGAGGTATATAACTCTAAAGACTTCTTCAAAAACAAAGCATTGCAATGACTCAGAATGATGTTAAGGCAATGTCACTGACATTTAAATTTGCCTCATGGAAGATATGGTAATCTTAATCCCCTATACTCCTAAATGCAAAGAAACACTGAGGACCTTTTGAAGAGCAAAGCAGGATGGTAGAATTTATTAAATCCTGGAAAATAGAGATGCAAGACATCACTGCAGAGACTGCCATTACCCTAGGAATCTTTAGGTTGGTCACTGCTGACCTGAACCTCATAAGGATCAGGACCCAAATAAGATGTTCTTATTAAAGATTTCCTTCTCTTCAAAAGTATTAGAATGTATTTGAACTACTGCCCTCCTTAAAAAAGATGATGTCAGCACCTAACTGCACTTTGTAAGGTGTCTGCCATCACATAAACATTTAAAAATGAGATGCAGGTTAATAAAACTACATTTCCTTTGTGGAAGTAAAAGACAATACTTATAAAATTCAACCCTCCAGGCAGGTAATCTTCAAAGATAGATGGCCTCCAAACCAGGTTTTGCTGTAGTCATAAACAAAGCAGAGACCACTATAGAAAAATCCTGCTTAATC
Organism: Ornithorhynchus anatinus; assembly: GCF_004115215.2. NCBI lineage: Eukaryota > Metazoa > Chordata > Mammalia > Monotremata > Ornithorhynchidae > Ornithorhynchus > Ornithorhynchus anatinus. The sequence goes on from NC_041729.1 coordinate 118,834,124, forward strand.
CAAAAAGGAACTGGAAACAAAAGAAGGTTAAATTAACCAGGAGCACCTAGTCTGTTATTTTTATTTAAGAACAACATAGTGTCTACTTATTTGGAAAATAACAGTTGCTCCAAATTAAACAGTCTTCTGGTATTGGTTTTCACTTGATATTAAGATGCATGGGACTGGAATTTATTTTTTATGGTATTTGTTAAGCACTTACTATGTACCACGTGCTGTACTAAGCACTTGGGTAGATACAAGCTAATTAGGTTAGACATAGCCCATGTCCCACATGAGGATAACATTCTATATCCCCATTTTACAGTTGAGGTAACTGAGGCATAGTTGTGGAAGGAAGTTGTGACTTGCTCAAGATCATGTATACCACTGGGTCATGAAAAATTACAAATAGTAGTCATAGTAGTAGAAGTAGTAGAGGTACTGTTATCTATTGAGAGCCTACAGAATGCAATACAGCTATTCTAACCATTTGAGAAAGTATAGCTGAAGCACAAAGCATGTTCTCTGACCACAGAAAACTTATACTCTACTGGGGGACATGGCCGCAAAACTATTTACAAAGAGTGGAATCACAATACATAACTAAATGAAGGACTGAATACAAATATTTGACCAGGGGATGGTTTAAAATAAATAGTTAAATCCTAGAGGTTGCCACTGGGTTGAAACAACTCAGAGCATTTTAGGTGGTTTCTTAAGGGAGGGAGGGCTGAGAAACTGGTGAATTTGATGGGAGAGGGATTTCTATTCATTCATTCAATAGTATTTATTGAGCAGCTACTGTGTGCAGAGCACTATACAGGTGTTTGGGAGAATACAGTATAACAATAAACAAACTTCCCTGCCCAGAGGCCAGGAGAAGAGCTTGAGGAAAGAGCTGGAATTGTATGCCATATTTCAAAGTTCCACTTCAAAGATATTTATGATGATGATGATAATTATATATGTTTGTTGTGGGCAGGGAATGTGTCTATTACACTGTTGTGTTTTACTCTGCCAAGAGTTTAGTACAATGCCCTGCACACAGTAAGTGCTCAATAAATTTGATATATTGTTGAGTGCTTACTTTGTCTAGTAAAGTTCTAAGAGTTGGGATAGCTATAAATTAATCAGGTCAAAAATAGTTCCTTTCCCACATGGAGCTCACAGTCTAAGTAGGAGGGAGAACAGGCATTGATTGAATCCCCACTTTATCATTGAGGAAATTGAGAGCCAGAGTAATTAAGTGACTTGACCAAGGTCACACAATAGGCAAGTGACAGAGCCAGGATTAGAACCCAGATCCTGTGACTCCCAGTCCTGTACTCTTTCTACTAGGCCATGCAGCTTTTCTCAATAATAATGAACAAGCATGATAATAATAAGTAACAAATAATACAATATGTAATTATACAATATATTATTATTATTGTATTTATTAAGCATTTACTACATTCCAAACACTGTACAAAGCACTGAGGAAGATACAAGATAATCAGGCCAAACACCTTCCTTGTTCCAAGTGGGACTTACAATCTATGTACCACTCAATCAGTGATATTTACTGAGCCCTTCCTGCATGCAGATCTCTGTACTAAGCACTTGGGAGAGTAAGGTCTAACAGAGTTGGAAGACACGTTTCTGTCCTCAAGTAGTTTACAATTTAGAGGGGGATACGGACATAAAATTAAATCACGGATAGGCACAATAGTGCTGTGGTGCTGAGGGTGCCGTGAATATCAAGTGCTTACAGTTGAGGAAACTGAGGCATCCCGAGGTCACAGCAGGAAATGGCAGAGCCGGGATTAGAAAGCAGGTTGCCTGACTCCCAAGCATGTGCTCTTTCCACTAGGTCACAGTGCTTCCCAATAGTCATGGAATTTATAATACATTTGCTATTGTACACTGAAGCAGATAAGACAATCATAACAGTCAGACTAAAACAAGTCTCAAAACTAAGAAGGAGGGAGAGCAGATATCTTATTTGTGATGCATAGCAGAAAGATGTGCTATGATGTGGCTGCCATCTTGGTCTCTCTGCAGTTGATCTAATCCCTAAAGTTGCTTTATAAGAACTTCATATTTTATTTTTCTTTCACAAAGCTTCTTTAAACATTGCCTATACACAGCAAAGCTTTTTTCAAACAAATCAGAGGTTTTTACAACTCTGAAGCAGCTGGGAAGACTTTACCTTTTCACAAGGGGAATAAAAATGGAGGCTCTACAGAATGTGATTACAGGACCCTTTGTACTTACAAGTAAAATGTCATTATCCACTTATTCATATAAACAAATTAAAGGAAAATGACCAAAGCCAAGAAAAGCAATTTAGTGTCTTCAGCAGTATAATTGCGTAAATGGACTCAGTCTACCCCTGTGGGAAAGGAAGATGAAAATAAATATTACTAATTCACTAAAATCACATATTGTTGAAAAATTAAAATTGCATTCTCAACCAATGTTCCAGACCTATTTTTCTGTAGTTCAGGTTGATATTTAGTAGTATTACACTGGAAGCTCTTCTTGACAATCCATAGGGCTTAAAGTATCAAATAGCAAAATGCACTATAATGGACAACCAATGCTTTTGATAAAGCTTTTATGATTAACTCATTGATGTGTCTTGATAATGGATCATTTTCATAGCCCCTAACTCCTGAATCACTAAATCAACCTGATATTCCTAAGGGCATCCTACCATTTTAACTGGGATTTATATACAATATTCAAGCAACTGTCCAAGTTTTTTTTGCTAAACAGCATACTCCTTGTTGTTGTCATTATTATCAATATTTGTGGAGGGCCTTTTTCAGTGAATAGCAGTGTACTAGGCTTTCGGAATATCCATAGAGTACATCAGTTGAAGGCAGTCTCTGCCCCACAAGGTGCTTACAATCTTCCCAGAAGTAACTTTAGAAACACATAAAAATTTGTATATTTGAACCATAAAAATCTCCCTAATCCATCACCCATCCACAGTCCAGAATGTTTTAAATATTTTAAAAAGCCTATGCCTCACTTGCCCACCACTGTAGTAGAAGGGCCACAACATGGCACAGTGATGAGGGGGCTTGAGACCATGGGCTGTACAATGGACTCCTCAATGGCCCAGCCTCATCATCAGTTATATATAGAGGACTTATCATGTGCATAATACTGTTCTCAATACTTGGAAGAAAGAAGGGGTCCCTACCTTCGAGAAGCTTGCAATCTGTCAAGAAGTGTTCAAAAGCCCATCTTCATGGCTGAAATTCACTAGATGCTTTTCCAAACCACTCATTCATTCATTCAATCATATTTTTATGAGGGCTTACTGTACTGTACCAAGCACTGTACTAACAGCTGGGAAGTACCATATTACAATAAATAGACACTTTCCCTGCCCACAATAAGCTTACAATTCTAGGCTCTACAGCTTGATGCAATTCAAAGAGAATACAAATCATTTAGGAATCTTGGTTCAAAGATCTGAGGAATAATCCAGAACAGTTATGGAAGTTCTGTGTTTTTTTTTTCATGTTGAAACAGTTTATCCTCATCTCTCAATTCTGAAGAAACCTATACCTGTTTCAACATTCCATATGTGATACTGCCTGGTGTTCTATGTTAGAAAATGTCCACCCATTCACATGAAGACTCCAATTCCCAGTGAAGAAATAGCATTGTCAATACTAAGGAAACTGAAAGACAGAAGTAAGATTAAACTCTGCTTATGACCCCAACCATGTGGAAAACTTTGCCAAAATTCTCCATTCAAATTAAGTTATGAATGCATGGATATAATTGTGGGGAAAGGTTTCAGAAGTAGCATGGCCTAGTGGAAAGTGCACAGCGCTGAGAATGAGAGGGTCTGTATGACCTTAGGCAAGTCACTTAACTTCACTGTCCCTCATTTCCCTCATATGTGAAATAGGGATTCAATATTTGTCCTCCTTTTTATGGTATTTGTTGAGTGCTATGTGTCAGGCACACTACTAAACACTGGGATAGATACAAGATAATTGGGTTAAATACAGTCCCTGTCCCTCATGGGGTTCAGAGTCTTAATACCAATTTTACAGAAGCTAAAGTAACTGAGACCCACAGAAGTTAAGTGACTTGCCCAAGGACAGCAGGCAAGTGGCATAGTTGGGATTAGAGCCCAGGTCCTCTGATTCCTATTCCCATGCTTTTTCCACGAGGCAACATTACTTCTTCTTCTCTCTTCCACTGAGACTGTGAGCCTCAAGTGGCACAAGGACTGTGTTCAACCAGATTACCTTGTATCTACCATGGCACTTGATACAGATTTGGCACCACATTTGTTATTCTTATCAACTCAAAAATCTGTTTATAGCAACCAGAACATTTGATTAAATTTTCCCAGAAGAAAATCTATTTAGAGTTTCAAAAGTCCTCTATTTGAACTCATAATGGCATTGCTTATGTTGTCAGGTGAAGTCCATCTGCCAGTTAACAGTTCTTAGCTTGAAAGCATCTTCCTCCACCTCCCTTCCTCATACTGCAGGCACATCCAGCTAACCACTTTCACATAACTATTTCCTTGCTTCCCGCCTTCATTCCCTTTGTGCTGGGAACACAATGAATAAATGGATTTGAATTCTAATAACTCCTAGGATATGTTTGGAATCTAACAAACTGGTTAACTTAAATTTAACCAATAATGCTTACAAACATGTTTAGTCTCCATCAGCACTACTCATCAGGATGGTCTCTAGTCTGGAGTCTTTTTGGGGGTCTGTGGTCAGGAGCAGTTTAGATCCATCTTGCAGGATTTCTCCTCTGCTCCCCAGCTCCCTTTTGTTCTACAGGACTCCTGCCCGCACCAGGAAATGGAGGAAAGACCTCCCTCAGCACCAAGGTTTTGGCTGGACATCTGAAGACTCAAAAGATCTGAAGATAGGCAGCAAGTCTAATCTGCAGGGTTCAATTTTTACCAGGCTATTCCAAGCACTTGTCGTATCCTGACTTAACTACTATATCAGCCTCCTTGCTGACCTCCCTACCTGTAGCCTCTTTCCTCTTCTGGATTATTTTTCTTCAAAAGAATTCTGCACACATCTCCCTATGCATCAAAAACTTCCAGTGATTGACTATTCCTCCCTCCTCACATCAATCAAAAACTTCTGACCATTGTTCAATGAGCTCTCTCCTCACTACTTATCCTTGCTCCTCTTCCACTATATCCCAGCACACATACTGCCCTTCTCAAGCCACCCACTCACTGTGCCTCATTTTCATTGTTTTTTTTCACCAATCTCTTGTATATTTTCTCCTTTCCATTTGGAAATTTCTCCATGTTTACATTCAGCAGGATGGTCTTCCATTATTAAACTCTTGTCTTTCCAACCTTTTTCTCACCCAACCTCCTCTTCAGCAGTTCCCCATCACCTAATTTGGGTATTTACATCCCTCCAGTTCACTTGCATACATACATTTATATTCTCTACCTTCCCCCTGTCTGCCTAATTGTAAATTCCTTGAAGGCAAGGATCACCACTGTATTCTCCCAAGTGCTTAGTATAGTACTCTGCATAAAGTAACCAGTCAATATTACCATTGTTTGATTAATTCTCCTCACAGTTCCAGGAACTCCATTATTGATAGGAAAAGGCAGTCCTTCATCCTTTATAGTCATTCTTGGCTCAATCAATCAATCAATTATTGAGAAGCGGCGTGGCTCAGTGGAAAGAGCACGGGCTTTGGAGTCAGAGGTCATGGGTTTGAATCCCGGCTCGGCCACTTGTCAGCTATGTGACTTTGGGCAAGTCACTTAACTTCTCAGTGCCTCAGTTACCTCATCTGTAAAATGGGGATTAAGACTGTGAGCCCCGCGTGGGACAAACTGATTCCCCTGTGTCTACCCCAGCGCTTAGAACAGTGCTCGGCACATAGGAAGCACTTAATAAATACCAACATTATTAATTACTGGTAGTTATTGAGTGCCTACTTTGTGTAGAACCTGTACAGAGCACTGCAGAGTGTACCAGAGAGGGTTTTTTTGGGATTGTGTGAGGGCTTGTTTTATGGTATCTAGTAAGTGTGTAGCTCTTTGGCTGCCGATCGCCGACTCATCTACGCCGGGTCCGCCTCTCCTGGGAGCTGAGCCTTGGGACCGCCAGGCCCCTTGGATCCATCTCCACGTGGGCTTGGGATCTCCGCTCCCCCGGGGGTGAGTTTTGTACCACCGGTCCCCTTGTTCCCCACTGAATCTGCCGCCACATGGACTCGGGAGCTCCTCTCTCTCCGTTGCAGCGGAGCCTTGGACCGTCTGGCCCCTATTCCCAGCAAGGCCTTCACCTGCCGCTCGCCGACTCATCCAAGCCGCCACCGCCTCTCCCGCGGAGCTGAGCCTTGGACCTCGCGGTCCCAGGCCCTGCCGAACCTTTCTCCTCCAGGCATCGCCGCCACGTCAACTCGAGACCTCCGTTTCCTTGGAGCCGTGCTATCAGTTCTCTATGACCTGCCCCCGGGCTTATAATCCGCCCTGCAACCCGGACCTCTGCACCCCCGCTCAAGGACTCCGACATTGAGGATACACACCCCGCCCCCCCACAGACCCCCAGCCACCAGCTCCCATTCTGCTCCCCTGCTCGGCCCTGGGGACACTGTACTCCCCCGCTCGGGCCCGGGGACATCATGCTCCCCAGCTCGGGCCAGGGGACATTGTGCTCCCCAACCGTCCTTCCCCCAGTCCACCTGAAGTGGCCATTTTGGGAAGCCCTCTTCACCCGTGAGGTGATTGATCTCCCCCGCCCCGGGCGACGAAGTCCTTGTTCTCACTGTGGTACCTTACCTTAGCTGCTGCCTACGCCCGTAACCCACCCCGGACATCCTCAGGGCTCCCGCAGCAGCCTCAGAGACATTAGGACATGAGCCCCGGGGCTCTCCTTGCCGCTGGCCTTTTGACTTTGATTTTGATCAGGTCGACCCTTAGTCAAGTCAACCCCCGACCCTGGTCATCACCCGCTTATTAATACTATTTTATTGTATCATGTTACTAGATTACCGCTTTCGCGTGTTATTGTTAATTGTTGTCAGTGCTGCCACCTACCTCTCTGGCCTCACCGTGTCCCTCCACCCCACCTCCTCCCATCTGCCCCTCCCAATCCTCTCCTTCCCCTTCCCCTCTATCGCCCAGCTCTTTCCCACTCTCTCCTCTGCCTCCTCCCCCCCACCCCGTCCTAGAACCCCACTTTACCAGCACTACCCGTCTTCTCCCTCCCCCTACGCTCCTCTCCCCCAAACCCCCTTCTACCACCCTCCCCCCTTCCCTCTTCCCCACCCACGCCCCATCCCTGTCCTCCTGTCCCTCTGTCACCCCTCCTCCCCCTCTCCCCATCTAGGGCCCAGCAACCTCGTTCCCATCCAAACCCACCCCTCCCCCCGATCTCCCCCTTCTTCCCCCCTTGCACCCACAGCTACATTCAAGGGTGGTCTCTGGAACCCCCGCTCCATTACAGGCAAACTACCTTTCATCCTTGATCTTTTCCTTTCCCGGTCTCTCCTCCTCCTCGCCCTTAGGGATACCTGGCTCACTCCTGAAGACACGGTCTCCGCCGCTGCTTTCTCCAGCAGAGGTCTCTCCTTCTCCCACTCCCCCAGACTCACCATAAAGGGAGGAGGCGTCGGCTTCCTCCTCTCACCCCATTGCCGCTTCCGCACTATCCCTCCTCCCCCTTCACTATCCCTCCTCCCCCTTCCCTCTCCTTCCCCTCCTTTGAAGTCCATATCATTCGCCTCTACCACCTCCTCCAGATACTTGTAGCTGTCATCTACCTCCCTCCTGGTCCCACCACCGACTTCTTCAACCATCTAGACCCGTTTCTCACCTTCCTTCTCTCCTTCTCTCTTCCCACTCTGATCCTCGGAGACTTCAACATCCACATGGATGTACCCAGTGACTCCTCTGCCGCCCGCCTATCGCTCCTCGACTCTGCCGACCTCCTGCTCCACCATATCTCGCCCACTCATCGACTCGGTCACACCCTCAATCTCATCATCTCCTACTGCTGCACTATCTCCTCCCTCACCAACTCTGAAATCCCTCTCTCAGACCATAACCTTCTCACCTGCCTCCTCTCTCACACTCTCTCCCCCTGCAAATCTGTACTACTCCCCCGAAGAGACCTCCGCTTTCTTGATCCCATCCATCTCTCCAAAAGCATCTCTCCCCACCTTGCCCCCCTGTCCTCTCTTCCTCTCTTCCCACTCTCGATGATCAGGTCACTGGTCTCAACTCCACCCTCTCTACTCATCTCAACTCTCTTGCCCCCCTCTTCCTCTACCGCTCTCGCTCCACTAATCCACAGCCCTGGGTCACTGCCTCTGTCCGCCTCCTACACTCCTATGCTCGAACTGCTGAGCGCTGGTGGTGAAGGTCCAAGCACCAAGCCGAACTTATCCATTTCAACTTTTTCCTTTCCTGACTTAACTCTGCCCATTTTACAGATGAGGTAACTGAGACACAGAGAAGTTACATGACTTGCCCAAGGTCACACAGCAGACAAGTGGCAGTGCCAACATTAGAGCCCATATCCTTGGTAGACATGATCTCTTCCCTCAAGGAGCTTACAGTCATGAGCATTTGGGAATAAGTATATGTACATATGTGCTATAGGGGTGGAAATGGAGTGAGTTCATGAGTACTTCGGGGTGGGACTAAGTGCATAAATGAGGTAATATAAAGGGAAAATAGGGTGGGAAGATGAGAATTTAGTCAAGGAGGTTTCTGGAGGTAATATAATTTTAGTAGGGCTTTGAAGATGAAGAGAGTATGGTTTGTTGGATATGTAGGGTAAAGTAGTTTTAGGAAGAGGGAGGACATTAGCATGGGGTCTAAGCATGAGCAAGGGTCTTACAGTGAGAAAGGCTCTTGACACGCAGTGAGTAGATTGGATTTAGAGGAGTAAAGTGCAAGAACTGGGTTGTAGGGGAGAGGAGTCAGTGTAGGTAGGAGAGGTAAAGCTGAATGAGTATCTTGAATCTAATATTGAGGAGTTTCTGCTAATGTAGAGGTGATGAACAAGCATTTGAGATCTTGAGGAATGGGGAGAAGTTCAGGGTTTTGTTTTAGAAAATCTGGGCAACAATCAAGATAAGATATAGCAAGTGCTTGAACCAATCAATCAGTTAATCATATTTATTGAGTGCTTACTGTGGAGAGCACTATATTAAGCACTTGGGAGGGTACAAGATAACAATATAACAGACACATTCCAGTATAGCATTATGGGTGAAGAAGAAGAAACACATTGTGGCAATTTTTGGAGAGTGAATCAGCAAGATTTAGTGAATGACAATTTGTGGGTTGAAAGAGAGAGATGAGTCAGGGATAATGTCAAGGTTATGGGCTTATGAGACATAGTGTTTTTGACAACTGATGGGAAAGTTGGGTGGAAAGGGGAGAATTTCAGAGTGAAGATAAGAAGTTCATTTTTGGATTATGTTGAGTATAAGGTGATGGTAAAATGTCCAGGTAGAGAGATGGCCTGAAAGCAGATGGAAATACAAGATTGCAAAGATGGGGCAAAGAATAGGGTTTGTGAGGTAGAATTGGGAATCATTCACGTAGATATGTAGGTTAAAGCTGTGGGAGTGGATAAGCTCTCCAGGGGAGGTGATATAAATGGAGACTAGAAAGGGATACAGAATCGAGCTCTGAGGGACTCTCACAGTTAGGGGGTGGTAGGTAGAGTAGCAACCAGAGAAACAGGTCAGAAAGGAGAGATAGGCTGAAGGAGAACTAAGGGAGGACAGTGTCAGTTATACCAAGTTCTGATATGATAGTGTTTCCAGTAGAAAGGGTTGTTCTCAGTGTCAAAGATAGCTGAGAAGTCAAAGAGAATTAGAGTGGAGTAGAATCCACTGGATTTGGTAAGGAGAAAGTCACTGGTGACTTTGGAGAGAGCAATGTCAGTGGAGTGGAAAGTGCCAGAAGCCAGATTACAAGAGGTCAAAAAGGGAGCTGAAGGAATGGAAGTGGAAACTGTAGAAGTAAACAACTTGTTCAAGGAGCTTGGACAGGAATGGTAAGAGGGAGTTGAGGCAGTAAAATTGAGGGAAGGTTTCTTTAGGATGGGAGAAACAGAGACATGTTTGAAAAGTGGGGGGTGCGTTAATTAGCCTTTGGAGAGTGAGTAGTTAAAGATAGCAATGAGGAAAGGAAGGAGGGTGGACACAAGTGTTTTAACAAGGACCCAAGGGCTCTGGTCAGAGGTAAAGGTGATGGCGGTAGATTTCAAAAGGAAATGGGTGATCTCCTCTTGGGAATATGACTGGGCAGGATGTAAGTATGAATATGGGGGTTGGTGAGTCCCTGGTCTGGGGAGGTGGGGGAAGATTTGGGGCCATTCACACTTGATGGTTTAAATTTCATTGATGAATTGAATGACGAGGTCAACAGGGTAAAAGATGGGGGAGGTGGGATGGGGGATAATGGGGGTTAAAGGAGGGAGTTAAAAATCAGAAATAATTGGCATGGGTGGTGGGCATGAGAATCAGGAAGGGAGGAGAAATATTGTAGATGGGCAGGGGCTAGGGCAGAATTATGACAGGTAGGAAGAGTTTGACTTTGACAAGGTCTGCCTGATCTCTGAATTTCCTCCAGCAATGGTCCACTGACAATCATATGAGTACAGTGTATACTGTGGAGGTGATGCAAGACTAGGTTGGTGATCCAAGAATGACGGAAAGACAGTGGTGCAAGGGAGTTTAATTCGAAGAAGAGGGTGGGTTGAGGGCATGGATAAGTATAGAGAGAGGGGAGGGTGGGTAGGAACAAAATGGGGCAAGATGACCTAGAATAGATGAATGGTGTCAAGAGATCAAAGATCTACGGAAAGAGTAGGACAACGCTGTGAGGCAGGATATTGTGGGAGAGAAGACAGGTTGTGATCAGATTTCAGAGTTGGTGAGGTTACATATAAAAGCCAGGTAGGAAAGCCTCACTATTCCCTACTAAGCTAGATTGTACTCAGCTAGTTGCTTAATCAATAAATCAATCATAATTATTGAGCATTTACTTTGTGCTGAGCACTGTATTATGTAGCTATGGGATAGACTAAATATGATGCAGACACAATCCATGTTAATTGTATGGGACTGAAAGGACTCTTTCTCAGAGTGTAGTACAGCTCAGTATTACACACAGCCTTACAAACTCTCACGAGCACCATAAAGTAGAAACAAAGTCTTCCCAACTTATTTTTCCTAATTCCTATTCACTGTACTCTGAATATCCTTGCTGAATATTTAGACACATTTGTAGGGTTGCACAATGAAGATTTACTTTCCTGAGTTTAGCCAGTGTGAGTTTGACCAGTTTCAGTTTGTCAAATGGCATCATACACAAACATATGAGCAAACTGACATACCTACCCTTTCACACAAAAGCATTGTCTTTATTTTTTATTGAAAGACAATCTATGTCATTACCTGAGAATATCCTTAAACATTGGTGGCTATTGTATATGTGCGTAACTAACACAATAAGGAAACCTAGGCCTCTTCCCCTCTTCCCCTACAGAACAAATACAAATGCCAAAAGAACAAACGAAACTCTCTGGAGTCACCTAATCACAAGAGCAGACCTCAACACACACACACACACACACACACACACACCCCAACCCCCCCCCCCAACCCCTTCCACCAAACAAGCTGCAGCAAGCAGACTGATTTAAGAAGAAACATGAGCACTTGGATGAGATAAGCACAGAAAGTGATATATAGGCAGAGGCAAAGAGAAGAAACACTCTTGGCTATACCCATAAAAAGAGAGACACGAGAAATGAGAAATAGAAAAGAACACAGGCAGAAAACAAAGAGAACCAGAAACAGAATGAAATACATAAAAAGATCCATTTAGGCAAAGAGGACAGAAACAGTGCGAAAACAAAGGCACAGAGAGCTGTAGAAGCATACTAGTCTGAGCCTGGCAATGGCCCCTTCTCATCAGACTGTTGTTTCTGAGCTAATTTGTCTCTGGGCCTGCTTGATTGTCTTCTAACCATCTTGTTTAAATGAAGAAGTGTAACTCCACGGACTAGAGTCCCTAGGAATGGTAGAAAACCAAGGGATGGAATGTGATGGGCCTTTAGTCCTGGATTCCATTTTGTCTGGCCAAGTTGCCATTTATTCAAAGCAGGCACATTACACATCCTTCTCCTCTTTGTTTCAGCCTGACCAGATGTCTACCTTATAAGGAAGCTTGGTATGTCAAGGTTTTGAGACAGGATGAAGCTAGGTAAGGATCCCTGACCTGCTTTCAGTGGTGTTTGTCCACCAGACCCCTTAATGGAGAGAACCAGGCAGGGCCAAGATATTACCCCAAGTAGGAATTTACTGCTGTTTGTCTTAAAGTATATATTATGTATTGTGCTTTTCATTCACATGCGAAGCTCAGGTAAATAAAAATATCCATAAGAGCAGTGATAGAGTGGTAACATAGAGACAGAAAAAAGACATAAAATGAAACAAATGAGAGGAGAAGAGGCAAAGAGATATAGAAAAACAGCACTGAGGAAACAAAAACATGAAGAATGGGCAAACATACAAAGAGTGCACTAGGAGAGGCTGGAAAAACAGACTGAAAGTGACAGATTCTAGATTATATGTGATTGTATGTGATTAGGCAACTTGGTTTACTGAGTGTGAGACTCAGAGAAAATGTGACAGAGGGATAAGGCGAAAAAGAGTGGCTACAATGGTTCTGTTTGTAGAACGGGAATTCAACAAATAATTAAATCAAGGTATTTTGAATTAGAAAATTGGTGACTGATTCAAATTGTAGTGGTACGGGAAAGAGAGAGAAAGATGGCTAGAAGGATGGATAAATCGAACTGACTGCATCAATTTTATTGTAATTTATTGAAATGAGATAGATGGGTATGAATGGAGACTCACCATTTGCAGCACCAGCAATAATACTCACAAAAATGTTCTAATCCCGGCAAACAACAATAAATCATATCTCCCTAAATTCCTACCTAAAATATCCTGATTATTTAATGATTCACTTTTCCACCCCTGGATCTTGCCTTAATCTCCTAGAACGAAACCATTATACTCCATTAGCTTTCCTGTAACCTTAATCTGTTGCTTCTGATTTCCAGAGATCGGGCCTAAACCACATTAACTCCTCCATGACCCTAACCCTACTTTCTCATGTTCCAGGAAAAACCTCTTAATCCCTCTTTAGAAATCAACAGCTAGTCTTCATTTTCTGCACCATTTCTCCCCTCCTGAACCCTAATATGATTTGCCTTCAGAGCTGTCCTATTCCCAAGCCAATGTACCCTGGCCAAAGTAAATCTCCATCTTCATCTAGCCTGAATTACAGAGAATTTCTTTAGATCTCAAGCACAAATTCAGTTGAAATTGTTCAAGACTCCCTAAGTAAGGGAGCCTGATAGGTGTTTGAAGAGATGAAGTATTCTCAGAATCCAAGGGGAAAATGACCTGGAACTCCCTCGGTGGAAAGAAAGGAGAACTTGATTGTTGAAAATATCAACCCTTTCATAAAGGCTGGAAAATCAGTAAAAATGATTCTTTTGAATTGTACTTTCTCAAATGCTCAGTACAGAGCTCTGCAAAATCTAAAAGCTCATTCAATAAATACCAACGATTGACTGAGTACTGCCTTCTATTTCCAGTTCAGGTCTATTATCTAAGGGACTTTAACACTTTGTTTTTCAGGGATGGGTATCTAATTTTTTTTTATGGCATTTGTTAAGTGCTGTGCCTGATGCTCTTCTAAGCTTTGTGGTAGATACAAGATGATCAGGTGGGACACAGTCCCTCATAGCGCTCAAAATCTTAATACCTATTTTACAGATGAGGTAACTGAAGCATGGAGATGTGAAATTAATAATAATGCTGGTATTTGTTAAGCGCTTACTATGTGCCAAGCACTGTTCTAAGTGCTGGGGTAGATACAGGGTCATCAGGTTGTCCCACGTGAGGCTCACAGTTAATCCCCATTTTACAGATGAGGTAACTGAGGCACAGAGAAGTTAAGTGACTTGCCCACAGTCACACAGCTGACAAGTGGCAGAGCTGGGATTCGAACTCATGACCTCTGACTCCCAAGCCCGTGCTCTTTCCACTGAGCCACGTTGCTTCTCTATATATGGGGAAATTATTTGCCCAAGGTCACACAGCAGACAAGTGACAGAGCTGGGATGACAGAGCTGGGATTATAACCCAGGTCTTTCTGATTTCCAGGCCCGTGCTAGGAAATCCACTAGGCCATGCTGCTTTTCTTTCGAGTGTTGACACCTGGCATTTTTGACTAAGCCTCTGCTTAGCCCAAATTGTTTCTTGGAAAAATTTGTGCCTTCCAACAGCTTTCAATAGAGGAGGTTTTTCTAGCTGTCACCAATCTGCTTCAATTTTCAGACATATCCCTTAATTCCATTATACTGACATCATTCTAACTTTGTCCTCAATAACTAATTTTAGTATAATACAAGACTTTTTATGCAAATAGCTCCTATGTGAAATGGTAATGTATAGACTGTTATGTGAGCCAACTCCCATAGTAATATATAGATATTAGAAATAAAAGAAGACTTGATGCTTAGTAGTCTGCACAAATTTTCCCTCAACCCAGTAATACTAAAAACATGCTATAGAATTTCAAAGATACCATAATAATCACCATTTTCAAGTAGAAAGGTGAGTGAGCAAATGGGGAAACTCCTACAGGGCTCTCATCTTTCTGTTGCCAACAAAACCCAGAGTTTCCCCACATATGTCACTGAAGAAAACTACTAACAAAATAATTTGACACCATCAACAGATCTAGCCTCTTTCATTCATTCAGTTGTATTTATTGAGTGCTTACTGTGTGCAGAACACTGTACTAAGCACTGTACTAAGCACTCTTTCAATCTCAAAGCAAACGTGGTGGTCCTGAATTCAGTAAGATCATAGGGCAATTAAACAGCAAGAAGCAAAAAGACTCAAAGGTGAGTTCAAAGGTGCCAAATGTCTGAGAAGCCTGAAAAGACCAATATGTGATGAATGATGATTGGTCCTTCCATGTTTATTCTGTTTCCTGTTGAATTTGCTAATTCCCACACCTGCTACATAATTGTAATAAATGGACAAAAACGTAAGTCTCTCGAAAGAGTAAAAACAAAATGCTTAATGAATCTGATTTTCCTCAGGGTAGAACTTCCTGTTAATAAATGAGGTGTTTATTGAAGAGAGATTTTAAAATGCCTTTGAATGAGAGCAGAGGGGAAGTTTGAGAAGCTGTTCACGAGGACCATTTATTCTATCTACTTATTATAATTATAATAACAACCAAACTAAAATAACAAAGAATTTTGGACACTTCAAAAAGCTATATACCTTGGAAAAGTCTACTGGCTATATCTACATTGGTTTTGTTTACCTTTCATTCATTCAATTGTATTTATTGAGCACTTACTGTGTGCAGAGCACTATACTAAGCACTAAGTGACAACTATTAATTGCTATTCTCACATTCACTAATATGTGTGTGTGTGTGTATTTGTGAATGTGTGCATAAAATTATTCATAATTAAAGAAGCTAGACATCATTTAAGATGAGGTTAACCTAAGTAGAGTGCAAGAGAGGCTACAAGGTAGGTTCGGGATCCACAGTCCTGACCACATTTTGCACACAAAAAGCCTTCCCCTTGTCATGTTGTCAAGGTTGATGTTTGCTGCACTTGACATTTCAATGTGTGTTCATCCATGACATATATACATATATGTACATATACTGATCTTCATATTAAAATACTACTGATGTTGAGATACAATCCATGTGTGGGAGTAAAAAGACTTATGTGTGAGAGAAATTCCATTACACACCGTGAGATTGGTTATAGTACCGCCAATCCACCAGATATGGTCTTTAGTTGAACCTATTTTTAAGGTTTAGATGCAGGAAATTTTTAGAGCACCTTTTTAGATATGACAAAATCTCCTATTCAGGGCTCACAATTTTAGACTTGCCCTAAATTACGCACCAGGTAACATG
The DNA here is from genome assembly GCF_004115215.2 of Ornithorhynchus anatinus. Classification (NCBI taxonomy): domain Eukaryota; kingdom Metazoa; phylum Chordata; class Mammalia; order Monotremata; family Ornithorhynchidae; genus Ornithorhynchus; species Ornithorhynchus anatinus. The sequence goes on from NC_041729.1 coordinate 118,850,124, forward strand.
GCTTAATAGCAGAAGTAGCATGGAGTAGCGGTTAAACCTTGGGCCAGGGAATCAGAAGGTCATGGGTTCTAATTCCCACACTGTCACTTGTCTGCTGTGTGACCTTGGGCAAGTTACTTCACTTCTCCGTACCTCAGTTAACTCAGCTGTCAAATGGCAAATGAGACTGTGAGTCCCAAGTGGGACATGGACTGTGTCCAACCTGATTTGTTTATATCTACCCCAGCATTTAGAACAGTGCCTGGCACATAGTAAGTACTTAACAAATACCATAACAATAATAATAATAATGGATAGAGTCTGGGAGGCAAAAGAACCTGGGTTTTAATCTTAGCTTTACCACTTATCTAATAATAATAATAATGTTGGTATTTGTTAAGCACTTACTATGTGCAGAGCACTGTTCTAAGTGCTGGGGTAGATACAGGGTAATCAGGTTGTCCCACGTGGGGCTCACAGTTAATCCCCATTTTACAGATGAGGTAACTGAGGCACAGAGAAGTTAAGTGACTTGCCCACAGTCACACAGCTGACAAGTGGCAGAGCTGGGAGTCGAACTCATGACCTCTGACTCCGAAGCCCAGGCTCTTTTCCACTGAGCCATGCTGCTTCCCAATCTGCTGGGTGACCTTAGGTAAATCACTTAACTTCCCTGGGCCTCAGTTACCACATCTGTAAAATGAGGATTAAGACTGAGCCCCATGTGGGACATTGATTTTTTCCAACCTAATTAGCCTATATCTCTACCCCAGTGCTGAGTACAGTGTCTGGCACATAATAAGCACTGAACACACTTCTTAAAAAAAAAGTGACAAAGATGAGTACTAGGATCTGGGTTTCCTAACTCCTATTAGGCAATGCTGCCTCTAATGCCTTTTAATTTGTTTCTGAGCATACTTAGAGTAGGCCTGAAGACAAGTGGTAATGAAGTTCACTTCCCTGAAAAATAAGAAATTTTAAATTACAGATGACATGAGATGTATTTATTCATTCAATCATATTTATTGAGTGCTTACTGTGTGCAGAGCACTGAACTAAGTGCTTGGGAAGTGCAATTCAGCAACAAATAGAGACAATCCCTGCCCACAACAGGCTCACAGTCTAATGTCACAGCATGTCATGAAAGCTGAGCCACTTGCAATTATTCCAGATCATTCATATATAGATGGGCTAATTTCTGTATAGATGAAGAAACTAACTGCTCATTTTATGAAAGATGAAATGATTTAGCTTGAAAATAATGTTTCAATAAGTTAAATAGAAATATTAAGAAAAGAAACATGAAGAGATTAAATCTGTCAAATTCCAGGAAATATGGAAATTAAGAAGCATTAAGCATGGATTTATAAAAAAACAATTAATCAATCACTTTTATTGAGCACTACTGTGTGCAGAGCAGTGTGCTAAACACTTGGAAGAGCACAATATAATGGAGTTGGTAGACCCATTCTCTGTCCACAAAGTGCTTACCGTCTAGAAGGGGAGACAGTCATCAATATAAATAAATTCACAGTAAAAATAGTTGATAACTTATTTCAATAGAATAACAAAAGTTTCTGTGGTGAGCCCACAACAAGCTGCCTTGTTAATGATTGTTTGTGATCCTGCAAACAACTGCAAAGAAGAAAGACTGCCAAAGGCACTGATGGACTTTACTTAAGGCAGGTGATTGCAGACCTATGGGAGCCCTGTTCTGAACCAATCAATGACTGCCATTTAAAGTCCCAGCTATGACACCTAAGGCAGATAAAGGGTGATTGCTTTCAAGCAGGCACTCTTTTGCAGGAGGTATAGAGGGATGCATCAGCAGCAGAAACAGCATGAGAGCAGCACTTGGAAGCAGAAAGAAGCAGCACTGGCAGAATGGGCTCCCTTTGACCACAGACTGGTATTGGCTCTTGGTGGAGTGAGTGTGTGTATGTGTCTCTTCCTCACATGCTTTCCACATTAACTTTAGTGATCAGAGGTGTGGTTTGACTTCTACTGTGTCACCAAGGCTCTCCCAGTCCAGGACAGTCTTGGTTGGAATGAACTGGAGGCTCATGACTGTTTGGAAAGAAGAAAATCAAGTAGTGTCTATTTAGATTTTAGAAAAGTATTCAAAAAAGAATCTCAGAATATTTTATATTTGAAATTACCTCAAATAGGTTTAGATATAAATGCTCTTAAGATATCTACCCTGTGTAAAATGTCATTGGAGACAACACAGCAATCAGAAGATTGATATTTTGGAAGAATCAATCAACAAAGAATCTACCAATATCTTCATTCAAGCAACAGATGAACTGTATATAAACTTTTTGGCTAAAACACTCATGGGTGGGAAAGAAGGAATGTACAGTGATATAAAAGTACACCTCCCAAAAATTTGTACTTGACAATTTAGAAGAATCACCCTGAGACCCCTAATGACTTGCTGTTAATTTCTCATTCAATTATGTGGAAAAAAAACAGTTTTGGACAGTACTCTACTGCTTGAGGAGGGCACATTGGTAACTTGTATTCAACAACAGGACAAGATTATACACACAATAAAGCCCTGGAATGTAGGCACCTCACACAAGATTATCTTCAATTTGAACTGCACCCTGTTTATTTGGCAAAGCCCTCCAGAATGAGCAGATCTTGTATCTGCAATACTTTGTCCTTTTATTCATTGTCTTAGTGGTTCACTACATTAGTCACTATCCTAGTGATTAGGGGATAGGAGGTGGGACATTCCAGTATGCCCAGTTTGTACCATTCCCAGAGCACCCTCTGTCCCCTTCTGTCAACACAACCCCTACTAGAGTTCCTGTCTGCTTCCTCTCTTTTCCCCAGAGGGGCAGCAGCTATAGGGGCTGAGGGTAGTGGAAGGGACTGTCCCAGGTGAGTACAACACTGTTTGAGGTGCTGGGATAGAGCTGCCTTAGTTTTTCCTCCTGCCTCCAAGAAACCAGGATGTATCTTTGTGAGGTTCATGGGGAAGGATACTGCCTTTGATTTTTCAAAAACATTTTCTCTGTCTCTCCTGGTCCCAGTGTCCTAGTATGATTTCAGCATATAAGATTGACAGATATTCCATTCAATTATATCTTGTCTGCAGAGGAAATAACTCCAATCAAAGGGCAAGGCTCATGAGCAGGTAATAAATCAGCCCCCTCAACTGGGTGGAGGGTGATCAAATAGGGATACTGAGCGACAACCATAGTCCAATCAAATGTACCTTAGGAAATTCATACCTGTACCATGTCCTCCATCACAAGTACTCAGGTCTTTCCCTCATATTCATACTCACTTCTTCTCCATTACATCCCAGACCACACACTTAACTCTTCTAATATCAACCTTCTCACTTGGTCTCACTCTCATTCATCTCACTGTTGCCCCTTGCTCATGGCCTCCCTCTGCCTGGAACTCACTCCTCCTTCATAGCATATGGACCATCACTCTCCTCATCTTCAAAGTCCTACTAAAATCTCAGATAGCATTCCCTAACAAATCCTTCATATTCTCTACTCTATCTGTTTCCACTGCTTCATCCATGCACTTAATTCAACTCCATAAGAAAGGAGGTACCCCTGCCCCATCCACAGCACATATTTTTATACTCAATTGCATCTCTTACCTCTAATGTAATGTATGTCTACCCCAAAAGACTGTAAGCTCCTTAAGGGAATATCTATTTACTTTTCTGTACTTTCCCTAGGATTTTATGCAGTAATCTCTACACAGTAAGTGTTCAATAAATACCATTGATTGAAGTGATAAGACAATGTTCCCTGCACCACAGCTTGATTTGGCAAGATCATGTGAGAATGGATAATAGCATGTATCAAAACAGCTGATGTATAGTTAAACTACAAAAGACTCCACACAAAAAAAGGAGACCTGTAAAAATGTTTTGCAGCAACACAGTAGGAGTCTGTTGGTAGGTACCTCAGCACATTTGAAGGCAGCATTGGTGTGATGGAATTGTTCTCTTGAGTGGATGCTTTACGGAGATCAGCATACCAAGGGGAAGTACTGAGAACAGAGGCAGTCCCCTCAAGGCAAAAAACTACCTTTTTGTATATCTAAGATGCAAATAAATAATAGTACAGTGAGCCCACAACACGCTGCCTTACTAGTGACTGTTTGTGATCCTGCGAACAACAACAAGGAAGAGACTTTGCAAAGGCACTGAGGCGTTCTATTTGAAGCAGGGGATAGCAGGTCTGTGTGAGTGGAGCATGGAGGGAAGCAGGGCTTTCTCTCCCTCTGCTACCCAGTAAGGGGCCTGGACCAATCAATGACTGCTATGCAGAGCCCCAGCTGCCATGCCTAAGCCAGATAAAAAGCAGTTGCTTTGATTCACAAGGGGGCATGCTGAAAAAAGGGGCAACTGAAGGCACACAGAGGGCATGCAGACAAAGGTATGCAGAGAAGCAGCACAGAGGCATGCTGAGACACAGAGAGAAGCAAGCAACAGGGGCAGCAGCACTTGGAAGCAGAAAGAAGAAGCATTAGCAGAATGGGCTTTTTTGACCACAGATTGATATTGGACCCTTGGAGTGGAGAGTGTGTGTGTGTGTGTGTGTGTGTATTACTCCCTTATATGTTGGTAAAACTAAGTAAAAAACTTTATATATCAACCTTGGTGATCATAGGTGTGGTTTGACTTCTACTACATGTCACTGAGGCTTCCCCAGTCCAGCAAGGTCCTGGTTGTTATGAACTGGGGACTCACAACAATAGTAGTAGTGTAGTAAAATAGTAATATTTTATTAAGCATGAATATGTGCAAGGCACTGTACTACATACTGGGGAAAAGTTCCCTGATTAAACGTTTGATAAGGTCTCTGGCCCTCAAGGGGTTTACAGTCTAAGAATAAATTGACATATGGGGCAGGAGGGGTGGGAGAGGTATACAAGAAAGGCAAAACAAAAAAAACAGAAAGGAGTATAGAAAGATAATTAAGACTGAGTACCTTAGAAATCACAGTTTCACAGAGGGATGTTCAGGTTCCAACAGCCATGGCCACACGAGCCCCAATTCCAACATTCTAAAATGTTCGGCAGCCTCAGTTTGTGCTTATTCCCCATCTGTGCAGTACAGAGAGTGGAATGGGGCTCAATGTTAGGGTAACTGAGGCTGAGGAATTTTTTTTCTGAGCAGTGAGGCAGTACTGGGCAGTACTCCAAGACAGGGGGAAGGGGAAGCCTCCGGCTGTCTCTGGTCCTCGCCCTACTACGGTGGAGACATATAAGAAAGAACTGTTGGAAAACATTAGTTTTCCATGAGAAGCAGCAGTGGCTCAGTGGAAAGAGCCAGGGCTTTGGTGTCAGAGGTCATGGGTTCAAATTCTGGCTCAGCTGCTTGTCGGCTGTGTGACTTTGGACAAGTCACTTTACTTCTCTATGCTTCAGTTGTCATCTGTAAAATGGGGATGAAGACTGTGATCCCCACGTGGGACAACCTGATCACCTGTATCACCTTGTATCTTCCCCAGCACTTAGAACAGAGCTTTGCACATAGTAAGCACTTAAATGCCGTTATTATTATCACTATTGGTCTTTAAGCCCCTCTCTAGATTTGTAAGCTCATTGTGGACAGGGAATGTGTTTATTATTGTATTGTACTCCCCCAAGCACGTAGTACAGTACTCTGCACATACTAAGCACTCAATAAATGACTGAATGAAGGAATGAATGAATTTAATAGTCAGTATGAAATTCCATTTGCAAAAATGAAGGACAATCAGCAGCATTTACTTAGTGCCTGCTTTGGGCAAAGCACTATGCTAAGCTTTTAGGAGATAGCAAAAGAGTTTGAATATCCTGCTTCTTGCCCTTAAAAAAGCTTAGCATATAGCCCAGGAAGCAAACACTTTAGTTACAGATAGGGTTTATGATAGATATATAAAATACATACATGGGTGTGCCAGGGTATGTAGTACTTTTAGTGCTTAGGTGGCCCTGAGGGGCTGGAATGTCAGCTGGGGGATTTAGGTTAGGGCAGTTATTTTACAAAAACCTCCCTGAGTTGATGTGTTCTCAAAAGAGCTTAAAGTTAGTTGCTATGAGAAATTTGAATTCATACAAGGCTATATTAAGGAATTAAGGGATGTATAAGCAAAACTTCCTGGTCCTTCTGGTCATGAGCATGGAGAGGCCCTGATCAAGGCCTTCATATCCACGGGAGCATGATGGAGATAAGGGGAGATAGCCCACAGCATTATGGACAGAGCTGGCTGTCTGTCCTGTCCAAAAGTCTACAGCAGGTTCCTCCCAACCCAATCTCCAAGGAGTCTCCTGCAAGCCTATTGCAAGTCCTGGACAAGCCCTGAATCAGGCAGGGATATTTCTCTTGACTTTGCTGTTCTTAAGACTGAGGCTGGAAATGCCACTTGGGCCCCAGTCTGACCAGAGACCTACCAGAGATTATGGGGCCAACATGGGTATCCAGGTTTGGTAGCCTGTGACAATTTAGGTCTCCTTTGATCCCTCTCTGACTTTGGATACCAACTTCTGTCTATTTTCGAATCGGAATATCAGGGTCCTATCACCCTCATCTTTTTTTACTGCTGAGGGAGGGATAATTTTAGAAACTCATGCTTCTGTGTCCCTGAAACTATCCTCCTTAACTGGATGTCATGACTCTTAAAATGTACACCCCTATTTAGCCCAAGAAGTACCCGGTTGGAACTGGCCAGTCCTGGTCCCTGAATGGTGACTACTGGGGTTATTGTGGTTACTGTGGAAAAAGTCAATCCTCCCTCATCTGTCACCACGAGTTCAGCAGAACCTCAACACCCTGGTAATGAACAAATGGTTGGTCTTTACTTATTAAAGACTCAATAGCATCATTTCTGTTGTGCAATAGATCTTAAATGAAATCCAGAACTGAGCATTCTGGGTCACCCTAGGTTAATATCCCACCAAAACCCTTCCACTTCCCTGAATGTAGTTCTTCTGAGGCCCACAGATCTCTTGAGCAGTTCACCCTGTTGACTACAGTCTTCTGGGCAAAATCCAGCACCTCAAGTTCACTCTGTGAGTCCTTCCATTCCCCTGATAGAGACCAAGCTCTGCATCTGATTGTCCCAAATGGTTGACACTGACACTGGACCTTGACTCACCTTCTTCCCCACCATTCTGTCCTCCTATTCCTTTTCCGAAAGCCTCCCCAGCAATTGAGAGTGGTCAAATGGTGTTACCAGTGACTGACGCTTCACTCTGTTGCATGGATCTTTTTCTACAAAACTGTTCAGTTCATGTTTTCCCACTCCTCAAGAACCTCCAGTGGTTGCCCATCCACCTCCATATCAAAAAGAAACTCCTAAACCAAGGGCTTTAAAATAGTCACTGTATTACCCTGATTTCCCACTACAACCCAGTCTGCACACTTCATTCCTCTAATACCTACCTACTCACTGAAACTTGATCTAGTTGATCTCACCATAGACATCTAACCCATGTCCAGCCTCTGTCCTGGAACACCCTCCTCTTCATTTCTGACAGATGTTCAGCTTCCCCACCTTCAAAGCCTTGTTGGAGGTACATCTCCTCCAAGAGGCCTTCCCCAACTAAGCTCTCATTTCCTCATCTCCCACTCTCTTCTGCATTATCCTTGAACTTGGATTGGCTCCCTTTATTCACTCCTCCCGCAGCCCCACAGCACTTGATGATGGTATTAAGTGCTTACTATGTGCCAAGCACTGTTCCAAACTCTGGGGTAGATACAAGGTACTCAGTTTGTCCCACGTGGGGTTCACAGTTTTAATCCCCATTTTACAGTTGAGAGAACCTGAGGCCTAGAGAAGTTAAGTGACTTGCCTAAGGTCACACAGCAGACAAATGGCGGAGCCGGAATTAGAACCCACCACCTCTGACTCACAAACCTGTTTTCTTTCCACTAAATCAAGCTGTTTCTCATATCCGTAATTTATTAACATCTTTCCTCCCTCAAGAATGTAAGCTCATTGTGGACAGGGCACATGTCTACCAACTGTGTTTATATCATACTCTCCCAAGTGCCTAATACAGTGCTCTACACACAGTAAGCACTCAATAGATACGACTGATTGATTGACTGGACTCTTTCCTCTTTCCCCTCTCCTTTTTCCTTTCCTGTGTTACTGCCTTCAACTGTTCCCTTCCTCCACATCTCACTACTTTTCATCATTACATCTTTCTCTTGATCATCTCCTCCCTTTCTCTAGGCTCCTCTCTTCCTTTTCCTTCAGGGCCAATTAATTTTACATATGCTGGACCCCGAAAGCCTTGACCAGATTCTCTGGATTTATGCCAAGTTGATGGAGCATCAAGGCTAGCTTTGAGATGTGGACCTATCCCGGAAAGTTCACAGAAAGCTCTAGACTGTAAGCTCTTCTCTAGACTGAAAGCTTCTTGTGGGAAGGGAGTATATCTACCAACTCTGTTGCACTGTATCCTCCGAAGTGCTTAAGTACAGTGCTCTGCACACAGTTTCCAGCAATACAGCAATTCTCACAGCAACCCAGCCTTGTTGGGCAACACAGTTGTGAGGAAGAAACCTTATCAAGATACCTCAACATCTGTCAAGTGATGAACTGAAATAGAGTTTGTGCAGGTAGGGAGAGTAGAGCACACGTTTTAAGTAAATGACTGAAACAGCAACAGGGCAAAGGACAATCTTTTAATGCACATTTTATGACCTTTCCCTCTTCTTTTCATCTCTCTAACCTCCCCACAGCATACTATTAAATGATTCTAGCAATGATGTACTTACTTGCAAACTTAGAAAAGGAACTTTTACTTTTTAGAAAAAATTGGATGAACCATCAAGCCAAAAATCCAAAATTGTACTTGAATCTCTTTTCTGACTGTCTTGTCCATCTAGCCCCAAAGATGGTTGCCATACTGGAGGATGTTCCGGTTTTGGTAGCTTGATAGAATACTAAAAAAAGCAAAATGCTGAAGACAAATGTCATCCCTGATCCCATTCATTCAATCATATTTTTGAGCACTTACTCTATGCACAGCACTATAATAAGTACTTGGGACAGTACAATATAACAACAAACAGACACATTCCCTAGCCACAATAAGCTCATAGTCTGGGGGGGGAGGACACAGGCATTAACATAAATAAATTACATTTATAGAGCGATATATACATATGTGCTGTGGGGATGGAAAGGAGGATGAATGAAGGGAGCAAGTCAGGGCGATACAGAAGGGAGCTGGAGAAAAGGAGAGGCAGGCTTAGCCAGGGAAGGCTTCTTGGAGGAGATGTTCCTTCAATAAGGCTTTGAAGTGGGGGAGAGCAATTATCTGTCTGAAATGAGGAGGAAGGGCATTTCAGGACAGAAGTAGGATTTAGGCAAAATGGTGGTGGTAAAATAGATGAGCTCATTGTACAGTGAGAAGGTTCATATTAGAGGAATGAAGTGTGTGGGTTGGGTTGTAGTAGGAGAATACCAAGGTGAGGTAGGAGGTGACAAAGTAATTAAGTACCTTAAAGCCAATGGTGAGGAGGTTTATTTGTTGCAAAAGTGAATGGGTAACCACTGAAGTTTCTTGAGGAGTGTGTAAACATGGTGTTAATGCTTTTGAAGAGAAATGACCCAGGCAGCAGAATGGAGTATAGACTGGAGCAGAGAGAGACAGGAGTAAGGGAGGTCAGCAAGGAGGCTGATACCATAATCAAGACAGGATAGGATAAGTGGTTGCATTAATGTGGTAGCAGTTTTGATGGAGAGGAAGGGGAGGATTTTTGCAATGTACTGAAGATAGAAATGACAGGATTTAGTGATGGCTTGATTATGTGGGTTGAACAAGAAGAGAGAAGTCAAGGATAATGCCAAGGTTATGGGCTTGTGAGAAAGGAAGAATGGTAGTGCTGGCAATAGTGATGGGAAGGTGAGCAGGAGAACAGGGTTTGGAAGGGAAGATAAGAAATTCAGTTTTAGCCATATTAAGTTTGAAGTGATGGGAGGATATCCAAGTGGAGATATCTTGAAGGAAGAAATATGAGACTGCAGTTAGGGAGATAGATCAGGGCTGGAGATGTAGATTTGGGTGTCATCAGCATAGATGTGGGAGTTGAAGTCTTGTGAGCAAATGAGTTATCCAAGGGAGTGGGTGTAGGTGGAGAAAAGAAAGGGATTCAGAACTGAACCTTGTGGAACACCCATAGTTAGGGGATGGGAGGCAGAGGAGGAGTCTGCAAAAGATACTGAAAATGAATGGCCAGAGAGAAAATAATAATAATAGTGGTGGTATTTGTTAAGGACTCACTATATGTCAAGCACTATTCTAAGTGCTGGGGTAGATACAAGGTAATCAGGGTGTCCCAAGTGGAGCTCACAGTCATAATCTCCATTTTACAGATGAGATAACTGAGGCACAGATAAGTATTTGTTGGTATTTGTTAAGTGCTTACTATGTGCAGAGCACTGTTCTAAGCACTGGGGTATACAAGGTAATCAGGTTGTCCCACATGAGGCTCACAATCTTCATCCCCATTTTACAGATGAGGTAACTGAGGCACAGAGAAGTTAAGTGACTTGCCCACAGCCACACAGCTGACAAGTGGCAGAGCTGGGATTTGAACCCATGACCTCTGGCTCCCCAGCCCATGCTCTTTCCACTGAGCCACGCTGCTTCTCTAAGTGACTTGCCCAAAGTCACACAGCTGATAAGTGGCGGAGCCAGGATTAGAACTCAAAACTTCTGACTCCCAAGCCCGTGCTCTTTCCACCAAGTCACGCTGCTTGACAGTGTCAGTGAAGCTGAGGTTGGATAATGTTTCTAGGAGAAGGGAGTGATTAACAGTGTTGAAGGTAGCAGAGAGGTTGAGGAGGATTAAGATGGAGTAGAGGCCACTGGATTTGTCAAGAAGGAGATCATTGGTGACCTGTGAGAGGGTGGATTCTGTGGAATGAAGGGGGAAGAAGCCAGATTGGAGGGGGTCAAGGAGAGAATTGGAGGAGAGGAACTAGAGGCAGCAGATGTTGACAGTTCGCTCAAGGAGTTTGGAGAGGAATGTTAGGGAGATGGGGGGGGATATCTGGAGGGAGCTGTGGCATGAAAGGAGGGTTTTTTTAAGGATAGGATGTTATGAATATGTTTAAAAGCAGTGGGGAAGAAGCCTTTGGAGAGTTAACAGTTGAAGACTGCAATTGGGGGGAAAGAAGGGAGGGAGCAAGTAATTGGTTGAGGTCGAAGGAATGGGGTCAGATACGCAGGTGAAGGGAGTAGATTTGGAGATGAGGCAGGAGATCTCCTCTAGAGATACTACTGGGAAAGATTGTAGTGTTGATGAGGGGATGGGAGTGGGGAGGGATTGAGGTAGTGCAGGGGAGATTTTAGGGAGATCACACCTGATAGTGTCAATTTTCTTAATAAAGGAGGTGGCCAGGTCACTGGGGGCAAGGGATGGGGGAAGCAAGGGTACAGGGGACCTGTGGAGGGAGTTAAATGCCTAGAACAACTGGGGAGGGCTATGAGCATGGGTGTAAATAAGGGTGGAGAAAAAGTTTTCTGGGCAGAGGAGAGGACAGAGTTAAAACATGTAAGGATAAACTTGAAGTGGATGAAATTGGCCTAATATCTAGATTTCTGCCAGCAACGTTCTGTGGCTTGTTCACAGGAGCATAAGTGGCAGACTGTGGAGGTGATCCATGGCTGTAAGTTAGTGGTATGAGATTGACAAAGGGGTGGGGAGCAAGTGAGTTGAGTTCAATAGAGAGAGTGGTGTCTCTATTGAACTCAACTCACTCGCTCCCCACCCCTTTGTCAATCTCATACCAGAGAGTCAACCTCACCAAAGGAAGATAGTGTGGGTATGGAGGTTAAGGGGGCCATGATGAGTTGAGAAAGTTGGATGGAGTCAAAAGAGCAGATGTCTCTGTGGGGGAACAGTACGGTAGTACAGTGCTTGGCTCAAAGTAAGCGCTTAAGAAATATCATTATTTATGGGAAGGAGGTGTATGGGAGAGAAGGAAGGTGAGGATGTTGTGGTCAGATAGAGGAATTTCAGAGTTGGTGAGGGTAGAGATTGTACAGTGGTTAGGGATGATGAGATATAGTGTGTGACCAAGTTGGTTAGTGGGTGACTTGAGGGGGAGCAGGAGGTCAGTGGAGTTGAGGAGTGATTGAAGGTGGGCAGCAGAAGGGTCATCAGCAACAACTTTGTGGATTTTAAAGTCTCCAAGGATCAGTGAGGGCAAGGAGAAAGAGAGAAGGAATGCCAGAAAGGGATCAAAATGGTTAAAGAAATTGGAGGTAGGACCTGGGGGATGATAGATGACTGTTACTAGAACCTGAAGCAGGTGACAGAGGCATATGACATGCACTTGAAAGGAAAGAAAGGGATGGGAAAGGTAGGGTGGTGTGAAAATGGCACTGGGGCATGAAAAGGAAGCCGACAACTTCTCTTTTCCCAGTGAGTCTGGGAGATTGGGAGAATATGAGGGTCCCTCTGGAGAGAGCATCACGGGAGACCATGTCATCTGGGGAGAGCCACATTCAGTGATAGCGAGGAGAAGTAGTGACTGGGACAGGAACAGGTCAATATTGAAGGGAAGCTTCCCCAAGATGAAGCAGGGGTTCCACAGGCCACACTTCACTGAAGCTGTGGGGAGGGTGCATGGGGTGCTTTCATATGAAAAACATATAAATGTAAACAGAGTAACAGCATTGTGCCCAAACTCTTGATGAAGGATGAGAAAACTAGCACCGAAAGCAACTGAGAAAAATGTGACATTTCTGAAGTCATGTGGCTTTATTTAAAATGTGAGAGAAACCTTTCTGACTTGAAATTTATATACTAGAGATAACTTTTATCAAATAGGTTTTGAATTCCTGATTGCCCATGAAAGACAAAAATCCCCGGGAAACAGTTATAGGTTAAAATTAAATGATGATTGATGACAGAAAAGGAGGCAATTGCCACTTTCCCTACTTTGGATGGTTTATATAGGTCTCACCAATCTCCCTTAAGTGAGTCAAACAACTTTAATAGTAAGTGTGGTGAATTTTGAATATCTAAAGAATATTGAGAAGCAGTATGGCCTAGTGGAAAGAGCACATACTTGGGAATCAAAAGACCTCCTGGCTCCGTCGCTTGCCTGCCATGAGACTTTAGGCAAGTAACTTCATGGCTCTGTGTCTCAGTTTCCTCAACTGTAAAATGGAAATTTAATACCTGTTTTTCCTCCTACTTAGACTAGTTCCCCAGGGCTTAGAACAGTTCATGACCCAGAGTGAGTGATTAAAAAATTTTATAAAGAAAGAAATAGTTCAGCTCAGGCAGTTTATGCAGCTCTGTGCTCTTGCAACAGTGGCATGGTAAAAAGACAAGGGGAAGAAGCCAATCATTCCTTTCTTGCTCCCCAGGTGAGCGATATAGGAGCAGTCATGGATGCAGAAATACCAGCCCTAGAGTTTGATGTCTACTCCTCATACAAGTTGTATGTCTCTTGGGAAGCATCATGGTCTAGTGGAAAGAACACAAACCTGGGAGTTAGAGGATCTGGGTTCTAATCCCAAACCTGCCACTTACCTTTCATTCAATAGTATTTATTTTGTGCCATTGGGAAAGTCACTTAACTTCTCTATGGCCTCAGTTCCCTCATCTGCAAAATGGGGATTCAATGCCTGTTCTCCCTCCTACTTAGATGTAAACCCAATAGGATGTAATAAAAGCAATATTAATAATAATAATTATGGTACTTGTTAAACACTTACTATGTGCCAAGCACTGTTTTAAGTGCTGGCGTAGATACAAGTCAATCAGGTTGGCCACAGTCCCTGTCTCACACTCTTAAACCCCATTTATACAGATGAGGTAACTGAAGCCCAGAGAAATGAAGTGACTTTCCCAAGGTCACACACCAGATGCGGCAGGTCAGGATTAGAACCCAGGTCCTTCTGACTTCCAGGCCTGTGCTCTAGCCACAAGACCACACTGCAGTGTTTAGCAAAAGGTGATAATTAAAATTTGTTAATTATCATTATTACTTCCTAAGTAATGAACTGCAAGGAGATTCTCTTTTGCATAACTCCCTGCAGCATTACCTTCTTCATCTGACCAATCTTTCCCAAGAACCAAATACTGATGTTCCCAAACTCCAAGGCAAATGGAGTGGTCGCTGAAATAATCAGGCTTTGAGTGAAGCTGACAAGTGTATTTCCTATTAGAGTCTTGTTCGCCTCTTCAACACAGAGCAAAGTAACGACAAGTGTATTTCCTATTAGAGTCTTGTTCGCCTCTTCAACACAGACCAAAGTAACTACGAATCATTTTAATTAATCTGCCATAAAATGTCACACTCTAAATGAGTTCAAAGGATTTCAATTCAGTCTATAGTGCATCACAAATACCACTGGGAACTAAAGCCAATGCTACAGTCTTAAATCTGAGAGACATACAGATAAGGAGACAGGTGTGTGCATAAAAGAATAAAATATGGTAGAATATAATTACAACAGAGTCATTTTTCTTCCCCAAGAAAAATTGTATTATCAAAAAAAATTACTACAACAAAAGTGACTGTAATTTCTCTAATGACTGGAAGGTCTACCTATTTTTCTGGAAGGACTAAATTTCACTCATTTAGAATGAATTATAAATAAAGGGTCTAGCTGGTAGTGATTATTCCATTCACCAAACTGGAAATCAGACCACCTGCTTGGAGAGATGCAGTCGCTATTTTGTGTCCTAAACAATCAAGTATAATTAACATGATAGTTAAAATGAATACGTTGTTTTCATATCTGTGATTAACCAGGCAGATGGGGACAGGAATCTGAGATGCATCTGATTCCAAATAATGTGAGCTCAAAAAAAGAATCTTTTGCTTGATTTGTTCTTTGATTGTGACCAAACACTAAATTATCTCATGTGCAATTGTGCAGACAAATATTGCCATCCCAGTAATTCCACCAAGGATATTATTGAGTCTCTAATCTATATAACCCTCTGTACTCAGCGGTCAAATATTTCAATAGACATAAGGATATTGTGTTTTTCATTTGACCATTGGCAGTAAGGTGAACTCTCACGACGTACCAGAGAGTGACTTGTGTCATCATGGGAAGGGAATGTGTCTGTTATATTGTTGTGCTGTACTCTCCCAAGTGATCAGTACAGTGATCTGCACTCTGTAAGCACTCAACAAATATGATCAACTAATTGTTTGAATAAGTTCCCCAAACACTCTTAATTAAAAATGTTTCATATAAGGCTTTTCTGTAAAATTCATTTATCTGGGGGATGAAGCAGCACTCTTCATCAGTTCCACCAATAAGACAAGCAGCAAGGCCTAGTGGAAAGAGCACAGACCTGTAGGTCAGAGGACATGGGTTCTAATTCTGGCTCTGCCTATTATTTGCTGTGTGATCTTGGGCAAGTCACTTAACTTTTCTGTGCCTCAGTTCTCCTGTTCTCCCTCCTTCAAGAACTTAGTACATTGCTCTGCACACAGTAAGCACTCAATAATTAATAATAATAACAATATTTTTGAATGAATGAATCAATAAATATAATTGAATATAATTGAATACTTAAACTGTGCAACTTTCATGGAACAGGAACTGTGTCCAGCTTAATTAACTTGTATCTACCCCAGTGATAAGAACAATATTGGACACATGGTAAGTACTTTAACAAATACAATTTTTAAAAAAGACAAGGGATAGGCACTAGACATAAATCTGTTTGGATTTTGTAATAATAAAAAAATGGAACAATAATAGTAATAATAATGGTATTTAAGTGCTTATTATGTGCCTTAGCACTGTGCTAAATAATTGGCTACACTCTCCCCAACTTCAAAACCTTATTGAAGGCACATCTCCTCCAAGAAGCCTTCCCTGACTAAGTCCTCCTCTCCTCTTCTCCCACTCCCTTCTGTGCCACTCTTATTTGCTCCTTGATTCATTCTCCCTCCCAAAACCACAGCAGATACACATATATCGATATATGTCGGTTATTTATTTATATTAATGTCTGTCTCCCCCTCTAGATTGTGGCTCGTTGTGGGAAGGAATGTGTCTGTTATGATATTGTGCTTTCCCAAGCACTTAGTACAGTGCCTTGCACACAGTAAGAGCTCAATAAATACAATTGAATGAATGAATGAGTACAAGAAAACCAGAATGAACATCTTCTGGCATTGTCCTTGGAAGGTCTGGTATAATCAATCAATTAATGGCATTTATTGAATGCTTACTGTGTGCAAAGCACTGTACTTAATGCTTAGGACAGTACAATACAACAGAGTTGGTAGACATGTTCCCTGCCCACAGTGAGTTTATAGTCTAGAGATTAGCTCATAGTCTAGAATATAATGTATTAAAAAAATGGAGGGCTGATAGGAGATGGTGGGAATTTAGCATTTTATAAAATAAAAACAGAACATGGCTTATAAAAGAGGGTGAGTGGCAAGTTCCAGTTTTGAGTTAGATTCTGTTTGCATTTTCCCTAGTCACTACAGAATATGGCAGTTAAATGTTAGCCAACATAGCCATGGTCAGGATGTATGAGGTTGCCTCAGAAGAAAGTGTCAAAACCTAAAATTTACTGGTTACTTACATATGCTCACTACACTTTTCTCCCTTTCAAAATCACGGAAAAAAGAGTACAATGATATCTTTAATGACAAACTTGATCATTCAAGATGAGAAAACCCCTAGGGTTTGAATTATCCAGTGTTGTCAGAGTATGAATTTACTATGTAATTGTCAACTCCATTTCCTTGAAGTCCACGTTGACCTGGCCTTGGGGCTGTGTTATTAAAGCCTTGATAAAAAGTGGGAGAAACCTCTTTCAGTTAGGAGGAATGTCTGAAGTCAGCTACTAAGCTAGTCAAGAATGACCTCTGATGATTTAATGGTTTCTCTTTCATTTTCCATGCATACCTTTAGATATAAATGACTTTCTTTATGCCAAAGAGTTCTCTGATTTAAAGTAAAGAGAGGAAGAAAAGAGAACTCACGACAACCAAATGAATATTCCTGTTCTTCTGCAGTTCATGCTAGACAAAACTCCCCTCAGCAGTTGCTGCCTTAAAAAACTGCCTGAAGGGATTCTCCAGGCTTCCAGTACAATTTTGTCTGACCTTTAGTTAAAGACTACCTCTACTAGGTAACTGAGTTTTTCCAGGTCTCTTGGGTAGTTGCAGAAGACAGGTTTCATTGTGTTTTTTTCATTGTTCTGTTTTGGGATAAAAAAAAATATTCAATTTGAAAAGAAACCAACTTGAAAATGCCAAACCAAGCAATCACCACACATTTGATAATTTTGTTGGGGAAAAATGTAAAAAATAACAATGAAGGGAATGAAATAGTCTATTTATTTGGGAACTAGGTTTTCTGATGCTAAATACCATTTCAGACCCAATACATCAAGTAGTGTGGCAGATCTTTTCCAAGCATTGTTTAAAAAGGTCTAATGGATTGAGTACAGGCCTGGGAATCAGAAGGACCTGGATTCTAATCTGGCCTCTGCCACTTGTCGGCTATGTAACCTTGGGCAAGCCATTTCACTTCTCTGGGTCTCAATTATTTTATCGGTAATATGAGGATTAAGACTGTGAATCCCATGTGGGACTGTGTCTAGACTGCTGTATTTGTATCTACCCTGGTGCTTAGTACAGTGGATTACCATTTAAAAAAACCAAAAAATTGAAACTGGACCTTTTATTAGCACCGAGTAATTTAGAGTCATATCCTGGGGCCTGGAGTTTATAAGAAGTGCATTGTACAAGGACTGGGTTTACTGGCTCAGATTATAGAGCAGGAAGTCAGAAAGGCATACAGGAGAAAGGTGGAATTATGGTATGAGATGTTTGCAAGTGGGGTTCATGTGGTAAACAGCATGTTAACTGTCAAAGGCACTTTGTCCAAAATTAAAGTTCAGAATCAATATTGTTAACAGAAGTTAGGGCCAAAGATTTTTATGAGGTATCTTATACCACCCAGAATGGGTGAGAGGTAAACATTCTGATTGCATAAGCTACCCAGTGGCAATAATGTGGAAACCTAAGTGTCATTGGTTTTGGGGGGCATTTCAGACCACTACAGTACTTCATTTCAGGGGTGTGGTATGGAGCGTCTACAATCCCCAAACTCACTCAGACCACTGGGCAGACCTGAATCTGAGAACCCAATTCTAAAGCACTAGATCAGACAGTAGGATGTTACAATCCCAGAAAGCAGCCATCAGTGGAAGTAGTAGCAGTAATAGCAGCAGCAATGGTATTTAAGTGCTTACTGTGTACAGAGCATTGTGGTAAGTGCTGGGAAAGAGTATACAAGTGGAAATTGGACAAAGTCCAGGTCCCTTGAGTTCACAATATAAAAATAAAAACAGGGAGAGAGGTCTGGTGACTGATAAATAAAAAGAAGATGAAACAAGACAGTAAGACAACACAGACAAAGACAACATAGACACTAAGACAAAAACATAGCTCAGTAGGGTACTGTGGCTAGAGGAGCATTATTTCAGGCTCCTCACGGCTCAGAGTTCACAGCCACAGTGACCACTACAGCAACAGTCACCACACCCTTCCAGGGGCTTTGTGGCAGAGCTGGCTGCTAGTCTCTATCCCACTGGGATGTTGCAGGGCAGGTCTCAAGGAAGGTTCATTGGTGACAAGGAGGGGAGCCGGTATGGAATACCAGGGAGGCAGAGTGGTATTTGGATAGAGGAGGATGTCAAGAGCCCTGAGAGCTGCAATGAATGGGGATGGCAGGTACCCAGAGGAATCAAGCAGTGGTTTGGTGGCAGGATCTGGAATATTATCAGTGGCACCTTAAATCCATGTGGGCAGCCATGGTGCACAGGAAGCAGAGCCAAGAGCCACAGTGGAGAGGTGGCCGGCATTAGAACACCGGTGGAGTGGTGGAAATTTAATCAGCAGAGGGAGAAAGTCTTTCCTCCCAATGGTGAGAACAGGAAGATTATCCAGTACATCTCAATATCTTTGCATTCCAAGAAGCCTCATTCAATCTTTCAAGGTTTTTATTAAGTATCTATTGTGTACAAAATAGTGCATTAGATGTTTAGGAGAGTATAATCACATGAAAAGATCTGTTCCCTGCTCTCAAAAGGCTGGATTAATGTAAATTGTATACGTAAAGTGGGAGAGCAGAGGAAAAATATTTAAAAAATTGGTAATAATATGAAAAAATGAAAGGAATTAATAATAAATGGAGTGTGTGAATTGATATATATATATATATGTATATATACACTTAAGCATTAAAGTTGTGTTGTAAAAATTGCCTCTGGAGGTAGATTCTGGATGGCAGTAAGAGTTGTATCTTGTTTGGGGTCTGCACAGAAACTGAGTTTTTGGAGACTGAGGAGTTATCAATTTCTGGATGCCTCTTTTCTGTTTGAACTGGAAATAGGCCAGTTTCAAGCATAAAGCTGGAGAACCAGATAATCATTTTTGAAGTGCAACAGAGCCCAGTGCTGCATTCATCAAAGGCCCAAAAAGAGGCTAGACTTCAATGTATAGAAACTCTCTGCATGATTACCCTGCTCTCAAATATCAAGCTCTGTTCTCCCCCTTCACAACAGGGAACTTCTGTTCTCCTGCACAGACAGAAGAGACCCTGCCCTGGATTCTCAATTGTTCTAACTTTCAAAAACAACCCTGAGGGAGAATTCTTTTCTGACAACCTAAAACCTGTCCCACTATCAAGCCTGAACAAAAAGACTTATTCTAGCCTCACACTCACCATCAAAAGAGGAAAGCAACAGCAGTGACCATGAAAGGAAGAGGGGCTGGGCCCCTGGGGAAAAGGAGTTGTCTCTTCCCTGCTTGGGGGGAGGTGCTGCAGTCAGTCTGTCAGTCAATCAAATTTATAGTGTGTGCAGATCACTGCCCTATGCTTTTTAGAAAGTACAGTGTAACAATGAACAGACACATTCCCTGTCCATAACAGCCCAGAGAGTGGAAGCTGAGACCAAGCTGAGTAGAACCTACATTGACCTAGATTTTTTTGAATGGCAAGTGCCTTGTGATCACTTGTGTTTGTTAAGGGAGAACTGCTTGATGGCTAGTTAAACTTGGCCTATGGGACTCATGGCTGACTGCAGATGATAGAGTATCTGAAGGTATAGCCACCTCAGGGTGCATTATCAGGGAGTGAGGGTGAAAGATGACTGTAGGAGAGTTGTAGCCTGATGGCAGGTATCCAGCCTTCCATTGCCCCATCAGAAGCAATGCCTGTGTGAACCAGGGCTAGGTAGGAAGTTCCATGTCACTGGTGCAGGGGTTCCCCAAAGAAATTCTCTAGATTCATCACTATGTCACCTGGGTGCCCAGCATAAAACATGTCGTAGAACACAACGATGTCATATGGAATGGAAGTTACTAGATGTTTTCCGACCTCAGGGTGGCTCACTGTCTCAAGCAGGCCCAGGTCACAGATTCTCTTCTCATTCTCATCCTTGCCACTACCTGCCCAACCATTTTCTGTAAACCTGTTTCTAACTCCAAGTTTCTTCACTTCGAACTTTCTGCTGAGCATGAGTCATGGCATGACTATTTGAGACACTTAAGGCAAAATGCACCCTTTATGCTAAAACTATTATTGTGATTGTTATGGCTGGACCTTCATTAGCAAATTATCAAGATCATACACAATTCATTCTTGGCCCAATGATCAGGGCTTATCAAGAGGGAAAGATGGGACTGGATTGAGGATTTATTCATTCATTTATTCATTCATTTATTTATTCATTCATTCAATCATATTAATTGAGTGCTTACCATGTGCAGAGCACTGTACTAAGTGCTTGAGGAAGTAAAATACAACAGACACTTTCCTGGCCCACAATGAGTTTACAATCTAGAGGGAGGAGACAGACATTAATATAAATAAATAAATTACAGAAATGTACATGTGTTGTGGGGCTGTGAATGTGGCATGAACAAAGGGTGATGCAGAAGGGAATGGGAAAAGAGGAAAGGGAATCTTAGTCAGGGAAGGTGTCCTGCAGGAAATCTGCCCTCAGTAAGGCTTTGAAGAGGGGGAGAGTATGGACTTTTGGATTTGAGGAAGAAGGGCATTCCAGGATGAAGGCGGGAAGTACTGAGGGGTCAGTGCCAAGATAGACAAGATTCAGGCACAGGGAGAAGGTTAGCAGAGAAGTGAAGTGTGCAGGCTGGGTTGTGTAGTAGGAGAGTAGTGAGGTGAGAGGTTGGAGGGGGCAAGGTGATTGAGTGATTTAAAGCCAATGATGAAGAGTTTTCGTTTGATGCAGAGGTGGATGTTTCTTGAGGAGTTGGGAAACATGTCCTGGGAGTTTCTATAGAAAAATGATCCAGACAGCAGAGTGAAGTATGGCCTGGATTGGGGGGAGACAGGAGGCTGAGAGGTCAGAAAGGAGACTAATGAAGTAATCCAGGCTGGATAGGATAAGTGATTGGATTAGAATGGTAACAGTTTGGATGGAGAGGAAAAGGCAGATTTTAGCGACATTGTGAAGATGGGACTGACAGGATTTAGTGATGGATTGACTATGTGGGTTGAATGAGAGAGAGGAATCAAGGATAATGCCAAGGTTATGGGCTTGTGAGACAGGTAGGATGGTGGTGCCATCTTTAGAGATGGGAAAGTCATGGGGAGGACTAGGTTTGGGTGGCAAGATAATGAGTCCTGTTTTGGACATGTTAAACTTGGGTACAGGAGGACATCCAAGTAGAAACATCTTGAAGGCAGGAAGAAAGCAGACTGCAGAGAGGGAAAGAGGTTTGGGCTGAACATCTAGATTTGGGTATCATCCACACAGAGGTGGTATTGAAGGCATGAGAATGAATAAGTTCTCCAAGGGAGTGGGTGTAGATGGAGAATAGAAGGGGACCCAGCACTGAACCATTTGAAACTGATACATTTAACTAATGCTGAAACTGATATATTTAACTAATGCAGTAAGAAAAATAATCTATGTTTCTAATACAGTTAGTGACTTTACCAGGCCCTTGTGAATTTAGCATATACTGGCTCTTGTTTTGTTTTTGATAGGAAGGCTTTACTTAAAATCAAATTGATCTGTTATTCTCATATTATCATGGGTAATCCATATTTACAAAGCTTTAGGCCTTCTGATGAGTAATAAATTGTCATCACTATAGCAACTGTTGAAGTCCCAAGTCACACTTGAAAGGAGTTTGATATTTAGAGCCCTTTTCAGAGTACTGTTGCTTTCAGACAACCATAAACTTTTTGACAATCACAAAAAGAACACACTAGATGCAAGATTTTATATTGTGCATGGATAACCATGGAAGTTTTCTTCCTGACACTTGGGGATGAGACAGAAAGTATTGCCAAAGACAAAGAAAATAAAAGAGAAGAGGGAAAATGAAAAGCTGACTGCCATGAGAAGGTAGAAACTTAATACTTTCTATTTGGTGACAGCTCACAAAATGCATTCATATTTTTGTTTATAAACAGAAATATTTATAGATAAGGACAGATAAAGAGATGGATAATTGTGTATGGGTTTGGATGTTTGTGTTTATTTTCAAAGATGACTCTATGGGTCCGGAAATCCTATTCATGAGTGGGAGTCTGCCTAAAAAGACTAATAAGTAATCTGCGATCTTTCTTACTGAATGTACATAAAATTTTATCCTTGCTGAATTAATGAGTTTGTCCTATACAAGGCTTTTCTGTGATTACAAGGTTTCTTTTTGGTACATGATCTACATGAAGTCTTTGCTTATAAAGAGCAACCCCTTTCCTGATTACTGTGCACCGGTCTGATCTATCTGCTGAAGTGGTCTCTCTCAATGGTCTTCTACCATGTCTTATTGTCTTCAAATATTTACTCAATCATCCCACTTTCATGTGCCCTCTTTCATTTATAGTTATTTGGTTATCTTGCTATCATCTATTCTCCTCACATGTTCCACCCGGCAATGTTGGGTGGCTGGGAGCCTTACCTCAAAGCTCATAATTTGATTGCATTCTGGAATTTTTTTTTTTTGTAATCTTTTCCTATCATTGGTTGCTGAGTTCGACTCAATACAAAGCTACTAAGGAAACAAAATTCATTCAATTGTATTTATTGAGCGCTTACTCAGTGCAGAGCACTGTACTAAGTGTTTGTACTAAGCAAAATGTGTCTCCTGGCAGAGGGTCTGGGTCTCATTGCCTTTTGGAAAGTTGAATCTGACTGCAGAGCTATAGGCTTTTAATATACTATAAAACATAATGGCCCTCATTACCAAACTTTGTACAGCTACCTATAGCCACTCTCTCCATTTTTATCCTATCTCTCTCCTTGTTGATCCATCAACAAGCTTACAGACATCAATAGAAACAAATAATTTAAAATATATAATGTAATGAAATGTACATAAATGCTGTGGGGCAGTATCAAATGCCCAAATGTCTCATATCTGAGTGTGTAGTTGACATAAAAGGGAAAGAGAGCTGGGAAAAAGAGGGCCTAATCAAGGAAGACCTCTTGGAAGAGACATGAATTTAATGTCTTTGAAGGTTGGGAGAGTGCTGATTTTGTATACATGAATAGGGAGGTTGTTCCAGGCTAAAGGGAGGACAGGTAAAAAGGGGCCAGTAACGAAATGTACAAGATGGGTAAAGAGTGAATAACCTGTTGCAAGAGGACTGAAATATGTGGCCTGGGCTGTAGTAGGAGGTTAGTGAAGAAAGGAGGGAGAGCTGATTGAGTGCTTTAGAGCTAATGATAAGGAGTTTGTGTTGGATGGGGAGATGGATGGGCAACAACTGGAGGTTCTTGAGGAGTGGGTGACCTGGACTGAACCTTTTTTAAAAAATGATCCAGGTAGCCAAGTGAAGTATGAACTGGAGTTAGGACAGGCAGGATTCAGAGAGTTAAGCAAGGAAGCAGATACAGTAGTCAAGTGGGATATGACAAGTGATTGGATCAGTGGAGTAGCAGTTTAGTATAGAGAGGAAAGGGCAGTTTTTAGCAATGTTATGAAGGTAGAACCAATGGGATTTTGTGACAGATTGAATAAGTGGATTGGATGAGAGAGATGAGTCAAGGACACCATCAAGATTATTGAAAAGTGGGATAGGGAGGATAGTGGTATTGCCTACAATGTTGGGAAAGAGATGGGGAGGACAGGGTTTGGGTGGGAAGATAAGGAGTTCTGTTTGGGATATGTTAAGCTTGAGGTGACATGAGGTCATCCAAGTAACAAGAAAAAGGGATCTAAATGGTTCAGAAAGTTGGAGGAGGGACCTGGGAGTGGTGGTAGATGACTGTGACTGGCAATTGAAGTGAGTGGTAGAGGCAAATGATATGGGCTTCAAAGGAAGAGGAGAGGGATGGAAAAGGTGGAATGGTGTGAAAGTGGCACTGGGGATTGAGGAAAGACACCTCTCTTTTTTCCAGTGAGTCTTGGGGAGTGAGAGAAGATGAGGGGGATTGTGGATTGTGGATTCCCCAGTGCATGGATGTGGGAGATGGGGAGGATGAGAGTACCAGTGTCTCCTCCCCCAGTTCATTGGAGAATGTGTTGCCTCAATTGCAGAATTTGGTAACAGCAACAATACTTTGCTGCTGTTGATTGTGTGAAGGTGTTCCCACGTGGTATAGGCTCAACAGTTTTTTTTCAGACTCATTATTGGCAGTGGCATTGTCCTGACTCTGTGTCTCAAGAGCTATAATAACTGAATACAGCCTTCCCTGAATATTTCTTCAATATTCAAAATTTTGGATAATGCTTGTAAATAGTAGGCTTGAAAAAGTCACCCAGCATATTAGGAACCTATTCTGACTCCAAATTTCAGAACCTTCATTGAATTCTCAATTGCGCAAAATAGGTTGAACAGGGACAAACCTACCACACGACTTTGCTTACAGCAGTCCCTGGATATTTCTTCAATATTCAGTACTTTAGATGATGTTCGCAAACTGTAAAATTGAAAAAGTAACAGGCAGATTAGGAGACTATTCTGATTCCAGCTTTCAGATTCCTCATTGAATTCTCAGTTGCACAGAATAGGTTGATCAGGGACAAACCTATCACACAACTCTGCTTTACTGTAGCAGGGATGGAGA
Source organism: Ornithorhynchus anatinus (assembly GCF_004115215.2). Lineage (NCBI taxonomy): Eukaryota > Metazoa > Chordata > Mammalia > Monotremata > Ornithorhynchidae > Ornithorhynchus > Ornithorhynchus anatinus. Next base: position 118,875,148 of record NC_041729.1, read on the forward strand.
AAGGGTCAGGTGGGAAACTTTCATTTCTAACTCTAAAAAGAGTTGACAAAAACAGTACAGAGGTCTTGAAATTGTTCCTTGCACTTTCCTGCATCTGTCATGCTACACAGATCATATTTGCTGTCCTGTATCCTGACCTGAATCCCCCTTGGGATCCAAGTAGTGTACAGTTGTCTAGGCTCTTCATTAGTATCTCCAAAAGGATTCTGGCCTGTAATGAAGAACAGCAAGATGTCCCAGTAGTTTCCACATTCAGTTCTAGTGTTTCCTTTTTGAAGATGGTGATTATGGCAGCATCTCTGAAGCCTTGTGGCACTTCATAAGTATTCCATATGTTGAGGAATACTTGCTGTCTGAAGGTTAGGTCCCTTCATTGTTTGTAGATTTCTGAAGGAATGCTTTTGAATATGGAAGCAATATTTCACAGAAATTGGAGGTCAAGGGTTGTCTTCACATTCGGCCAGTTTTCCATGCTTGAAAGGAACTCGTGCCCTGACAGAGGTCATTCATATGCTTTACATTTGCTGATCCTACTAAAGCAACTTTAGTGCACATCATACCCTGCTCTATTGCAAAGCCAAGCATTAAGATATTATGTTTTATCACCTCCCGGGACTCAGTCCTAAATCCCTCAAAGAAAAAATAAATTTGCAAGACCCTGATGTTTAAATATAGGTTTCTTCAGTTAAAGAATATCAGCCTGCTAAGAGAGTTCAACTCCTAATTTGACATAGAAAATGAGCCTTTTGGTTTTCTGGGGGTTACTCCAGGCTGCCTGCCATGCTGGGGGAAAGAATCTGACTCCCAGATGTCACTGCTAGCTAAATTAATCCTGCAGCTTAGCATCTGGACCCTCCAGCTGCCAAGCATGCCCCAGTAGGTCCATTTCATCACGGGGCCAGATTAAAGTAGAATGATGAGCAGAGGCAGGTTCTGCACCACCAGTGACAAGAAGTTAAAAAGAATAAAAAAGGGAACATCATCTTCTTCTCCCTTCCCTCTGGAACATATAAACTTTGAGATTGTCTCCATGTGCTAGTCTGCTTGGAAACAGTGGACGGTTCAATAAGGGAGGCACCAAGGAATACCAACCTAATCCAGAGGACCATTTGCTTCTGGAAACCTTTCCAAACATTTGCAGCAAGTTGGTCCAATGCAGTGCAAATCCAAGCTCCCTTCAGGGCACCACCTGTCAAGTTTTACCTGAGCAGACACAAGAGTTGAAAATGTTTGCTTTGGTTTCAGGCTGCTGGCCACATTTATCAGAACATGTTTTTCTCCTGCTTCATGGGAGCAACTTAATGCAAAAATTAAACTTTTAAAAAAATCCACATGTCCTCCTGATCTGTAAGACTTAACCACTAGGCTGAGCTACCGGTCTCTAATTTCCCTCATTGCTGCAATTTAAAAAAATTACCACATAAGTCTAATGTTGTAAAATATTGTTCATTGTTAAAAATCCAATTATTAAATTGAAAATGAATGAATCCTAATAAAGCATTCTATCTACCTCAACTGCCTGAATGCGAAAGGAAAGGGACAAGAAAGCGATGAGGAAAGCCAGCAGAACAGGCTTGATTGCGAGGGCAGGCACCTCCAAAAATAATGACGTCCCCGGGGGTAGTGGACTTCTGATGTGGGAAATTGAATCCTCGGCCAAAGCTTCAGGAAGATGCGTTTTTCTTTCTACTCACAGATAAAGGCCTTTGTGAGGTGGAGGTTGGGAAAGAAGGAAGGGAATGGAAGCAACTGATGAGAACCAGGGGGGAAATCATTCAGTGGCTTAGTTCAAGGCTTTGGCTAGTGACCACAAAAGTATGTGGAACAACATAAACAGTCAGGGAAATTCCAGGCAAAAAAAAATAACTCCGAAATATGTAGATTTCTTTACATGAACCATTATCATTCATTCATTCAATAGTATTTATTGAGTGCTTACTATGTGCAGAGCACTGTACTAAGCGCTTGGAATGTACAATTTGGCAACAGATAGAGACAATCCCTGCCCAATAATGGGCTCACAGTCTAAAGGGGGGAGACAGATAGCAAAGCAAAACAGAACAAAAAAAACCCTGACAACATCATCATGATAAATAGAATCATGGAGAAATACACTTCATTAACAAAATAAATAGGGTAATAAATGATATATACAAATAAATTATCAGACAGCAAACTCCTTCCAACCATCACAGCTGTAAATAAGAGACAAGCCTATCTTTTCATAGTATGCAACGCAATATTTAGTCAAGAAGACCGCCAATATATGTATGCAAATAGAAATCTCTATCTTGATGAGAAGTGTCTGGGAGGTAGGGATTTTTGTGTTCTAGAAAAGGATACCTGGAAAACCTTCAGACATCATTTTGAACTATATAAAATTTTTTATAGTCAGGATATATTGCCATTTCTAATACATTTTCAAAATGGCCTCTAGGACTTGCTGGATGAGATTATGGCTAATTGTCCCTACAACTGTCAGCATCAACCATTTTACTGATCACTTTCTGAGTGCAGGGGACTGTATTCAATTCTTGGAGAACCTCTTGTCTCTTATGCTGTCAAGTTGTCTCTGACCCACAGTGACTTATTGGACACAGCTCTCCCAAAATGCCCCACCTCCATCTGCAATCATTCTGATAGTGTATCCACAGAGTTTTCTTGGTAAAAATACAAAAATAGTTTACCATTGTCTTCTTCCATGCAGTAAACTTGATTTTTTCCTATGCCACTGCTGCCCAGCAAAGATCAGTTTTGACTTGTAGAAATTGCCCTTCACTCGCTAGCCATTGCCCACACTAGGAATGGAATGGGTATGCCTCTGCTTGACTCTTCCTCTCATAGCGAGACTGGTAGAGTACTGGAAACTCTCATGGTGTGATTCTGAGAGAAGTTGAGAACCTACACTAGGATAAAAAGAAGTGACTGTGCCTTAACTGAAGGCAAATCTCCTCCAAGAGGCCTTCCCTGACTAAGCTCTCCTTTCCTCTTTTCCCACTTCTCCTTTTGCGTCACCCTGACTTGTTCCCATTATTTATTCCCTATCCCAGCCCCACAAAACGTATGCACATATCTGTAATTTTATTGATTTATATTAATGTCTGTCTCCCCATCTAGACTGTAAGCTCACTGTGTGCCGCATGTGTGTTTATTGTTATACTGTACTCTCCCAAGTGCTTGGTACACTGCTTTGCACACTGTGAATGCTCAATAAATATGATTGACTAAATGCCAGTAGTTGAGATGAAAAAATAAATATTTGCTCACTCTGAAGCAACTCTACCTCAGCTGGATCCCATTCCATGCCCTAATTGGAGCAACACTGCTAAGGTCAAATTAATATATATTTTAAGGAAGAGCTGTTACATTCTATTCAAAATTTAAAGACCGTAACCAAGAGCTGAAATAAGAATTTCAAATAAAAAGAAAAAGAATCACAAAAGTTAACTTAAAGTTGAAAGTAATCAATCAATATTGGTCAAACACTGACTTAAGAAATGTGAAAATTTAGGGAAATTGAAAACACTACCTACTTTACATTAAAAATATACCTACTTTAGGAGTATGTAAAAAGTTTATATTATATGTACTGTACACAGCAGTGTGGCTTAGTGGAAAGAGCATGAGCTTAGGAGTCAGAGGTCGTGGGTTCTAATCCCAGCTCTACCACTTGTCAGCTATGTGACCTTGGGCAAGTCACTTAACTTCTCCGGGCCTCAGTTACCTCATCTGTAAAATAGAGATGAAGACTGTGAGCCCCATATGGGATAACCTGATTACCTTGTATCTACTCCAGCGCTTAGAACAGTGCTTGGCACATAGTAAGCGCTTAACAAATAACAACATTGTTATTTACTACAACACATTCACAATTGTGTGTTTGCATGTGCATGTGTGCAAAGCCTAAAATGGGTTGGGATACTTCCATATGTCATTCTTATATTTCTGCATAAATGCTGAGACTGCAGGAAAGTGATTTTGTGCCCACAAGGCTTAGATTCAGGAAAGATCCTGGAGGCGGACTTCATTGGCCTAAAAAAATGACATTCAGAGTAAAATCTTCCACACTACAACTTACAGCACTGCATAAATGTGTGTATGAGGGTGTGTGAATGACAGGGATTAGGGAAATAAATATACATGTACAAGCATACATATTTATAGCCAGCAGTATAAATAGTACATAGTGGAAATATATAGGGTGGCTAAACTAGCATTAAAATACAGTTGTTTTAGATTTCCATACTGTTTGAGGTACTCAAAACAAAGAAAAATTTCACTTGTGTGTCAAGGGGACTGTTCTTCAAGCCTTAACTTACTGAGATTTAACTTAAAAAATGTCATTATTAGAAGACAAATCTTTTGAAGGATAGACAGTTTCATTTGCAACAACATCCTGAAACAGCAAGAAAAAAACATACACTCATATTCAGTAGAAAATGCAATGGAATTATTCCATTCACTAATGTCCCACTCCAGAAGGGAAAGAAGAGAGAAAATGAACAAGTAGGAACCTCATCAAAAACTACTTGAAAGCTTGTGTTTAGCACCATTTAGATTCCAACATAATGCTGAAGTGGCAAAGACACACCATCCCTGAAGCATACAAACTAAATAAACGATGTGATTCACTGAACTGGACAACAGAGTACCACCATCCACAAATGAGAGGGATGAATATGACATCTGGAGGAATATCTTCATCTCTTATTTAAACTACAATCAAATCAGTAGCACTTCTAAACTGTTTTGTTGAAAATAAAATGTTTCTCCTGAGAATGACTTGTGAAAAGAGTGAGTTATGGTTTTACTGGTAAGGTTAAATAGAAACAATAAGGAGAAGAAATTTTGATTCAGGAAGACAGTTGGATGTTCCAGGCTAACAATCCTGCAGCCAATTTAGCAGCTCACAAGTTCAGAAGGGTAAAATGAAAGAATCAGAAGGTCAACAAATCCCAGGAAGTTCACAACAATGGCTAAGCCAACCTACTTTTGGTTTGGCAATGGACCCCAAGATAAGCCTTATCTAGGAGAGAAATGTGGAACACTGAATATACTCTATCCCTAGGTCCAGTAGACTTATCCAAGCTCATCCAAAATTCATCAGAGAAGCAGTACATCAGAGGAGAAGTGTGGCTTCGTGGAAAGAACACGGGCTTGGGAGTCAGAGGACATGGGTTCTAATCCTGGCTCCACAACTTGTCTGCTCTGTGACGTTGGGCAAGACACTTAACTTCTCTGGGCTCAGTTACCTCATCTGTAAAATGGGGATTAAGACTGTAAGCCCCATGTGGGGCAACCTGATTACCTTGTATCTATCCAATAGCACATAGTAAGTGCTTAACAAATACCATTATTTTTTTTCTGGATCTTAGAACTGTGAATCATCGGTGGTATAGTTAATGTTGGTTACCGCTGTGAAGAAGGGCTCTTTCTTGACTATCACAGCATCAAATAGCATTAACCCGCTCATGTGCACCACATGGAGCTGCATAAACAAGTATATCAAAGAATAGTCCCTATCCACCCCTAGGAACTTACAATAGAAAATGAAACATCATTCAAGAACCTTCACCACCTGCCCCAAACAGTCCAACTCTATCTATGAAGCCACCTTTTGAAGATTAGTCATTATACTTTAAAGGAATTCAGAGTACCTTACTATTTTATAGTCATTTGTTCATGTCAATTGTTTTCTAAACTAAGCAGAATTTCACTTTCAGAATGCTTAAACCAACCAAATGGCTATTTGTGAGCTAACAGGATAGGAAGGGAGGACCTTCAGAACGTGCTTTGTGGAAGACAGAAGCCTGGCCTAGCGGTAAGAGCATGAAACAGGGAGTCTATACACTGGCCTGATTTGTGTCCTTGGAAAAATGACTTAACCTCTCTTATCCCAGTTTTCCTGTCTGCGGGAAATGGTGATAATCTGATGATAAAATGTCCATTCTCCTTGCCTCTTAGATTGGGAGCGACAAGGGGTATGTTCTGATATCTGATTGATATCCACTTAACTTTCCCATTACAATTGACACCACCACCCTCCTCCCTGTTTCCAAAGGCTGAAACCCAGGCATCACCTTAACACTTTGACATTCACTACTTCTCATTGCATCAATTAATCATAGTAAGCGCTCAATAAATACAATTGATTTTTATTGAGCATTTACTGAGTGCAGAGCACTGTATTAAGTGCTTGGGAGAGTACAACATAACAGAGTTGTTAGACATGTTCCCTGTCCACAGTGAGCTTACAGTCTAGTAGGGGAGACAGACATTAATTCAAATAAATTATTTATATGTACATAATCATATTTTTTGAGTGCTTACTATGTGCAGAACACCATACTAAGCACTTGGGAGAGTACAGCACAACACATTCCCTGCCCGTAAAGAGTTTACAGTCTAGAGTACAAGCTTACAAAAATGCTGTGGGTTAGAGGTGGGGGTGAATAATGGTAGCAAACCCAGGTGCAAGGATGACAAGGAATGGAAGAAGAGGAAATGAGGGTTTAGTCAGGGAAGACTGCCTGGAGGAAATGTGCCTTCAGTAAGGCTTTGAAGTTGGGGAGAGTGATGGTCTGTCAGATGTGAAGAGGTAGAGCATTTCAGGACAGAGGCAGGACAAGGGAGAGAGGTCAACGGTGCGGTAGATAAGACAGAGGTATAGTGAGTAGGTTGGCATTACAGGAGCCAAGTGTTCAGGCTTGGTTGTAGTAGAAGAGTAGTGAGGTAAGATTGCTTTAAAGATGATGAAAACGTGTTTTTTATTTGATGCAGAGGGGGATGGACAGCCACTGGAGGTTCTTAAGTAGTGGGGAAACATGGACTGAACATTTTTGTAGAAAAATGATCTGGGCAGCAGACTGAAGTATGGACTGGGGTGAGGACAGACAGGAGGGATTCTCCCAAGTGCTTAATACAGTGTTCTGCACACAGTAAGTGCTCAATAAATATGATCAATTGTTTGAAAATTATTTAATTTTTGTCTCCCCTCTCTGGATTAAATTCCCTACACGACAGGGTACAGGGGAGTATGTCTTCTATAGTACACTCCCAGGTGCTTAGTATAGTGCTTTGCACACAATAGGTGGTCAATAACTAATATTAACTGATGGATAGATATAATCTTGATCTCTTGCAAAGTGGCTTATGCCACCTATGATTTGTTCCATATTTAATGTGGTGAGAGAGAGTGACTCCATCTTGTATTATTTGGCCCCCGGAGCCACAAGGCAAAAGTGACTCCATCTTGTATTATTTGACTTCGGGAGCGCTAAGACCAAAGGACGATTTAGAGGAGAAACTGTTATCTCTTTGAAGAATTTTGAGAAGAGAAACTGAATTGTCTTGATGAGGGATTAAGGAGTGGTTAATTGCTCTGCTGGGCAGGAAAAGAACTGCTGGATGGGGCTATGCCCACAGAGAAATAAGCCCGGGAGGATGGGTTCCCTTCCTCTCTGGTTTACCCAGTAAGGAGCAAGCAGAAGACAGCAGGCAATTCTGAGCAACCCCCCCTCCCTTCCATCCAACCTCACCTCCCCACCCTGCTGCAATCCCCCTAGAACAATGGATAAAAGGGAGAAAGAACTGGCCTGGTTTGCCTGGTGTGAAACCAACTAAATGATGCACTAAGACACCTATGGCTGCTACAGCCCAGCACCTAAGACTTGAACCAGAACAACAATGCACTGTGGGCAGTCCGACCCCTTCAAACTATCATCTTCACCTAGACTTGGAGCAAACCAATTGGATTGGTAACTATAGGTGGTGTGTTGTGTGTGTGTGCATATGCACCTAACCACTGTTTTAGCTTAAATAAAGCTTTCTACTGTAACAGTGGTGTTTGTTTTACTTTTTGACATGTCATTTGAGTGCCCGAATTAATAAGGGAGTCAAATCCCTGGTTAAGGGCTCATAGATCAAGCGCCTTATATTGTTGAGGAGCGATCCCCAGGCGGGGCTCATGACATTTACTATTGGTGTGTGTGTGCCTTAATTATGTAAATAATTTAAATTTGTTAAGCGCTTACTTTGTGCCAAGCACTGTTCTAAGCGCTGAGGTACATACAATCATGTTGGACATAGTCCCTGTCCCACATAGGATTCACAGTCTTATATCCCATTTTACAGATGAGGTAACTGAGGCACAGAGAAGTTAAGTGACTTACCCAAGGTCACACAGCCGACAAGAGTGGAGCCAGGGTCCTCAAACTCCCAAACCCACCCATACTCTTGTCACTACACCATGCTGCTGCTTAGAGTATGTGTGTGTGTGTGTGCGCGCGCGCACGCATGTGTGTTCATATATTGCTTAGGCTGAGGTTGGAAGCAGCGTGGCTCAGTGGAAAGAGCCTGGGCTTCGGAATCAGAGGTCATGGGTTCGACACCTGGCTCTGCCACTTGGCAGCTGTGTGACTGTGGGCAAGTCACTTAACTTCTCTGTGCCTCAGTTACCTCATCTGGAAAATGGGGATTAACTGTGAGCCTCACGTGGGACAACGTGATTACCCTGTATCTACCCCAGCGCTTAGAACAGTGCTCTGCACATAGTAAGCACTTAACAAATACCAACATTAATTAAGTTGATTCCTCCTTCTCTCTCCTTCAGACCTAGCTACACTCCTTTCCCATTATTCAAGCTTTTAGCTCCCATTTGCTTAAAATGCAATGTTTCTCCTGAGAATTAGTTATGGAAAGTGTCAAGTTGTAGCTATACCGCTGATGATAAGCGCTTAGGACAGTGCTCTGCACACAGTAAGTGCTCAATAAATAACATTGACTGATGGATGGATGGATGGCATCACGAGTCAAGGAAGACAGTTGAGCCTTGGTCCTGAGACTTGATGATGATGACGGTGGTATTTGTTAAATGGTTACTATGTGTCAAGCACTGTTCTAAGCACTGGGGTAGATAGAAGCTAATCAGGTTGGTCATATTACATGTCTCACATAGGGCTCACAGTCTCAATCCCCATTTTATAGATGAGGTAACTGAAAAACAGAGAAGTGAAGTGATTTGTCCATGGTCAAACAGCAGACAAGTGGTACAGCTGAGATTAGAACCCAGGTCCTTCTGACTCCTAGGCTCATACCCTATATACAAGGCCACGCTGTTCCTACTGGAATTCAGGACCTGGAACTTGTGTGGAGGAAGTGATTGGAGAGTGATTTGAGTGTTTGCAGAGCACTACCTCTAAGCAAGACCTAGGGAAAAGAGCACTGGTCTGGGAGTCAGAGGACCTGGGTTCTAATCCTGAATCTTCCAGTTACCTGCTGTGTAACCTTGTGTAAGACACTTAACATCTCTGTGTCTCAGTTTCCTCATCTGTACAATGGGGGTCAAATATATGTTCTACCTCCAACTTAGACTGTGATCTCCAAGAGGGATGCAGGCTGTGTCTATCTTGCAGCCAAGTGCTTAGTGCAATGCTTGGCCTATGAAGTGCAGAACACTGTGAATTACATGTTATATAGAAGGCAAGTGGCAGAGCTAGGATTCACACCCAGGTCCTCTGACTCCCAGGCTGGATGCTTCCCAACAGTCAATTTCATTTAAATTGCAAATATCTGGGAAGTGGTCTTATGTAGCATTAGTAGTAAGAAGCAGCTTGGCCTAGTGAATAGAGCTCAGGCCTGGAAGTCAGAAGGATCTGGCTTCTAATCCCAGCTCCACAACATTTCTGCTGTGCGATCGTGGACAAGTCACTTAACTTCTCTGTACCTCAATTACCTCATCTGTAAAATGGGGCTTAACATTGAGAGCCCCATGTGGGATAGGGACTGTGTCCAACCTGATTTGCTCATGATCACACCAACCCTTAGACTGGTACTTGGAACATAGTAAGCATTTAACAAATACCACAGTTATCAATTATTATCAATAGTATTTATTAAGCACAGTACTGTATCAGTGATGGGAAAAAATACATTGGTGAAAATTTGTGGAAAAAAAAAAGTGAGCCTGATGTGAGCATGCAGGAATTAAGAACTTTTTGAAGTTATAAATTATTTATCACCTTATCCTACTTCCCTGTTTCTCTCATTGGGATTCTTCTAAATTGACAAAGAAACCTATTTACTGTTAATTGATTACTACTCTAAATTCATTGAAATTTCCACAGTAAGTTGTATCACCAACAGTAGAGCTGAGATTAGCCATATCACACCTCATTGGGCTGTGAAAGCCGTGGAGAGCTGGTAGCTCTGATCACTGATGGCAGACCGCCGGTTCCAAGCAGACACATTGAGAAAGTCAATAGGACATTTTGAGCCTGTCGATAAGACAAATTAGAGCACATTACTTCATCTTCAAGACACGGAGAACGGCCAAAGCAATATAAAGGCTTGTGAATACTTGTGTATCCTAAATTTAAATAGTAAACTGTCCTTACCAGATCCTACATTTTATGTACTCCAAAGATAGACCTTTCTGTGTTTTATATCAGTGGGATCAGAGACAATGGCTTTAATTCCTACAAAATCCAACTCATCAAGTTTCTGAAATATTTTAATGCAAAACAGAAAACAATTTGAAATGGTCATTTTCATTAATGAAAATTTACCACCTCTCAAAAACTCATTAACAGCACTAGATCGCCCTTAAGAAGGATTAGGAAAATGACCTGTTTTCCAATAGAACTTGACTGGGAAGTTTCAGAGAACCATTTCTGAACAGGTGTGGGTCAGTAAAAAACTACTGCAACCCTAGCAGCCGGGGTTTTGGGGGCGTGAGGAAAGGTAGTGAAGAGTGATCCTCCTTCTCAATTTCTCTCAGTAGATCTGAGCACTCTCTCCTTCGCGACTTACCCGAAGGCCAGGGTCTCCTGAACCAGCCTCAGCTCTAATGCAATTGGAAGCTTTGGCTTCCGCAAGACCCCTGCAGGCTAGGGGTGGCTACTCCTGTGTGGCTAGGGGCTTCGACTTTTTAGCAGTTTCTTTGCTGCTAGGGGTTTTGGTTCTTACGCAGCTGAGACTAAGCTTGTTATATGCAGGCAACAAGCCTGCTAATTCTGTAGTACTGTACTCTCCCAAGAGCTTAGTTCAGTGCTCTACCTTTAGTAAGTGCTCGATAAATACCATTGATTGATTGGGAATTCTACTCCCAAGCAGCTCTCATAAAGTAGACACAGTGACAGCACAGAGCTGCAAGGAGAGGAGGGAGAATTACTGGGGAGAAGGGGAAGTGCGTTCCACCCAGCGGCGCTTGAGTGAGGCATTTGGCCATGGTAGGGTCTGCAACAGAGGAAGCAACAGTACTAGTGTGGGTAGTCAGGGCTTCTTTCTGCCTACAGCCCAAGGCTTTAGGCCCCTGAGCCTGAGTAAATCTGGACCTGTTTAAAGTACCTCATTTCCACGCTTTTAACCATTCTGGTCACTCCTCTCTGCAACCTCTCTGACATCTCCTTATCCTTTTTAAAGGCCCAGAATTATGTCTGGATTTTCAATATGGGTCTGGCCATTCATTCATTCAATAGTATTTATTGAGCGCTTACTATGTGCAGAGCACTGTACTAAGCGCTTGGAATGAACAAGTCGGCAACAGATAGAGACAGTCCCTGCCGTCTGACGGGCTTACAGTCTAATCAGGGGAGACGGACAGACAAGAACAATGGCAATAAATAGAGTCAAGGGGAAGAACATCTCGTAAAACAATGGCAACTAAATAGAATCAAGACAATGTACAATTCATTAACAAAATATATAGGGTAATGGAAATATATACAGTTGAGCGGACGAGTACAGTGCTGAGGGGATGGGAAGGGAGGGGGGAGGAGCAGAGGGAAAGGGGGAAAAGAGGGTTTAGCTGCAGAGAGGTGAAGGGGGGTAGAGGGAGTAGAGGGAGAAGAGGAGCTCAGTTTGGGAAGGCCTCTTGGAGGAGGTGAGTTTTAAGTAGGGTTTTGAAGAGGGGAAGAGAATCAGTTTGGCGGAGGTGAGGAGGGAGGGCGTTCCAGGACCGCGGGAGGACGTGGCCCAGGGGTCGACGGGGGGATAGGCGAGACTGAGGGACGGTGAGGAGGTGGGCGGCAGAGGAGCGGAGCGTGCGGGGTGGGCAGTAGAAAGAGAGAAGGGAGGAGAGGTAAGAAGGGGCAAGGTGATGTAGAGCCTTGAAGGCTAGAGTGAGGAGTTTTTGTTTGGAGCAGAGGTTGATAGGCAACCACTGGAGTTGTTTAAGAAGGGGAGTGACATGCCCAGATGGTTTTTGCAGGAAGATGAGCCGGGCAGTGGGGCCAGTGAAGAGTATATTGGAAGGATTATTTCCTTATTTTACCTTTCACATACCTGCTGCTATATCCAAAAGCTAGGTTGCCATTTTAATATAGCAAAACACTGTTGGTTCACATTCAGTTTCTGAATGATGAATATCCCTAGGTCTTTTTGTGGCTGTGCGAATGTCCAGTTAGACTGCCCTATCCAGAATTCAATTTTTTTGTTTGTCCCTAAGAATTCAACCAGGCATTTCCTATTGCATTCCATCCTATTTTTCTAGGACCATTTTTCCAATTTAACTAAGCTACTTTGAAGTATCTTTCTATTTATAAAAATGTTGGAATCCCACTCAATTTAGCACTGTCTCTAAATTTGATAATGATATAATAATAAAAATAAGACCATTACCTCAAATGAATATAGCCACTTCATTTTTCCAAAATACTCCCCATCAATCACTTCATTTTAGTTTGCTTGTGAGTTGCTCTTGATTTCTTCATTCCAGTCATCACTAGACATATTGACTACTACCAGTCCATGAATTAATCTTTGTGAAACATCAATTTGAGTCCAAACAATTATTAGAAATCGGTATGCAAATCTGTACACCTCCACGTCTCAGTCTCAAATTGATATGGGTCTTAATCTCTATTCCCAGAGGTCCAAGTTTTGAATATGTGTTATTGCCAATGGCGAGGATTAGTCAATTACCCTTCTAAGGAACAATTTCTCCTTTCCCAGGCTATTGTTTGCTCTGGAGCTGTACCAGTTTTCTAGAGAATGTGAAACAAATGCTTCCCACACCCTCTCTTCCTGCCTCTCCTCTGCTGAAAGCCAGTCCGCATCTTCCATACAAGTGTAATGTCCCAGGGTCTATAAGACCTTTTAACCACTGATTTATTTCCCCTTGCTTTAGGGAGTCAATAACAGTGCCCCTAGGCCCAACCTGCCTCAAAAAGACTTTCAGAGTTGTCTGGATTGGATCACCCAGCTTTTCTGCTTGGGTCACTTCTCCCACCAAGGCCAGGTGCAGTGGCTTTCAAACAACAGTTGGGATGGCCAACCCTTTGTACTATAGAACTGCGGGTGGTATTTGAACTAATCTGTTCTGCCACTAAAAAGGTGCAAATGCCTCTACACCTACAGTTACCGACTGGCCTCCTTAAGAAAGTCCATCCCTTCTTCAAGTTTCCTATCAATCAGTTGTATTAATTGAGGGCTTACTGTGTCCAGAGCACTGTACCAAGTACTTGGGAGAGTACAATAGAGTAGCTAAATATGAGACAGGAAGAGACAAACACTGAAAAAGTAACAAGTACCAAACTTCTTAAGGGTATGGACTCAAGTGCATAGATGATGCAGAAGCTGATGCTGAGAGAGGTAAGATTGAGGTACTTTACATAGGTGGATGTGGCTCAGTGGAAAGAGCGTGGGCTTTGGAGTCAGGGTTCATGAGTTCGAATCCCAGCTCTGCCACTTGTCAGCTGTGTGACTGTGGGCAAGTCACTTAACTTCTCTGTGCCTCAGTTCCCTCATCTGTAAAATGGGGATTAAGACTGTGAGCCCCACGTGGGACAACCTGATTCCCCTATGTCTACCCCAGCGCTTAGAACAGTGCTCGGCACATAGTAAGCGCTTAACAAATACCAACATTATTAAGTATGAAGTGTGTGGGCAGGGTTATAGTGGGAGAGGAGAGAGTATGGGGAGTGGGAAGTACCTAAAGTTAGCTGAGGGTGAGGAGTTTCTGTTTGATGCCGATAGGTGTGGGTAACTCTTGAAGATTTTTGAAAAGTGGTGAGATCTGTGCAAAATGATGAAGAAAAAAATATGATAGAGACAGCAGAGTGAAGAATGGAGAGAGGAAAGGTTAGAGGTAGGGAGAGCAGCATCCCTTCTTCTCTTCTTCTCTTGTCAACCGTCTTCCCTTCTTGCTGTATCCACTTTCTTCCTGGAATCTGTCCTCTTAGTGCCAGTAGTGACTGAGAAGGGAAGCCAAGGTGACAAGCCCCAGCCCAGATCTCAATACTCCTCTATGCCTTCAGGGAAACTGCCAGATCAGCCACTGTACACTTGCAGCTGTACACCTGGCCGGCTCTCCATAGCCAGGCAGTCCAATCGGACATGTCTGTCATCTTATATAGTTTTTATTATATCAGAGCTTCCAGAAGCATCAATGGGAAATGTTAGAGTGGCTACATACCCATCTTTATCAGAAAGAATTATAAATCATGCTACAAATATATATGACATAATCCTCTCTCCCTCCTGCCCCCCAAAACTGCCCATGTGGAGAGGAAGATAAGTGCCACATAAACTCATGGTAAGAACCTCCCAAAGACTACACTTTGTGAGAAAATATACACCCCTTCCCCCAGACAGATATGCCACAAGTGTCTCTGCAAGGAGTGTGATTCCATTCCCTTTAAATGAAACCAGCTCAGAATTGCCTAGAATATCACTGCCAAGGAACCTTGCATGAGCAAGGCAGATCCAGGCTTTTTCACACTGGTATTTCAGTCCTATCAGGGCTTGCAGAAGCCCCAAAGGGCCTTTTCCAATTACAGATGAACCTCATATTGAAATCTCACATGACCCACTATTATTTCCCTGTTTTACTTCAGAGCTCTTCCACCTGCATTCTGCAAGGTTACCACAGTGGGGATCAACATTGTTCAATCAGAATGCCCTTGTAAGTGGGGAAAGGCATAGTTGCCAGACACTGAGCCTGTCCTGTCTGTGGATTTTTAGACTGCTTTGGGGGTCAGTGACCACATGTCTAAATTTCCTAATAAGGAAACACAGAGATCTACTATACTTCACACTACTACCTGAATCATTTTTCTATAAAAATTTTTCCTTAACTCCCATTCTCTCCTGGACCCCCTCCAATCTGGCTTCCACTCCCTCCACTCTACCGAGACTGCTCACTCTAAGGTCACCCATGACCTCCTTCTTGCCAAATCCAATGGTTCCTACTCTATCCTAATCCTCCTTGACCTCTCAGCTGCCTTTGACACTGTTGACCATCCCCTTCTCCTCCACACCTTATCTCACCTTGGCTTCACAGACTCCGTCCTCTCCTGATTCTCCTCTTATCTCTCTGGCCGGTCATTCCCGATCTCCTTCACAGGCTTCTCCTCCCCCTCCCATCCTCTAACTGTCGGGATTCCTCAAGGGTCAGTTCTTGGCCCTCTTCTGTTCTCCATCTACACTCACTCCCTTGGTGAACTCATTCGCTCTCACGGCTTCAACTATCATCTCTATGCAGATGACACACAGGTCTACATCTCTGTCCCTGTCCTCTCCCCCTCCCTTCAGGCTCGTATCTCCTCCTGTCTCCAAGACCTCTCTACTTGGATGTCTGCCCGCCACCTAAAACTCAACATGTCCAAAACTGAGCTCCTCATCTTCCCTCCCAATCCCTGTCCTCTTCCTGACTTCCCTATCACTGTAGATGGTACGACCATCCTTCCTGTCTCTCAAGCCCGCAACCTCAGTGTCATCTTTGATTCGGCTCTCTCATTCACCCCACATATCCAATCCATCACAAAACCTGCTGGTCTCACCTTTATAATATCACCAAGATCCTTCTTATCCTCTCCACCCAAACGGCTATCTTACTGTTACAGGCTCTCATAATATCTCGGCTGGATTATTGGGTCAGCCTTCTCTCATCTCCCTTCCTCATGTCTATCACCGCTCCAGTCTATTCTTCATTCTGCTGCCTGGCTCATCTTCTTGCAGAAACGCTCTGGGCATGTCACTCCCCTTCTTAAAAATCTCCAGTTGTTGCCTATCAACCTCCACATGAAACAAAAACTTCTCACTCTAGGCTTAAGGCTCTCCATCACCTTGCCCCCTCCTACCTCAGAGAAGCAGTGTGGCTCAATGGAAAGAGCCCGGGCATGGGAGTCAGAGGTCATGGGTTCGAATCCTGGCTCTGTTACTTGTCAGCTGTGTGACTGTGGGCAAGTCACTTAACTTCTCTGTGCCTCAGTTACCCCATCTGTAAAATGGGGATTAACTGTGAGCTTCACCTGGGACAACCTGATTACCCTGTATCTCCCCCAGCAATTAGAACATTGCTTTGCTCATAGTAAGCGCTTAACAAATTCCAACATTATTATTACCTCTCCTCCCTTCTCTCTTTCTACTGCCCACCCTGCACTCTCCGCTCCTCTGCCGCCCACCTCCTCACCATCCCCCGTTCTCACCTATCCCGCCGTTGACCCCTGGGCCACGTCCTCCTGCTGTCCTGGAATGCCCTCCCTCCTCATCTCCGCCAAACTAATTCTCTTCACTTCTTCAAAACCCTACTTAGAGCTCACCTCCTCCAAGAGGCCTTCCCAGACTGAGCTTCCCTTTTTCCCTTTGCTCTCTCTGCTCCCCCCAACCCCCCTTCACCTCCCCTCAGCTAAGCCCTCTTTTCCCCCCATTCCCTCTGCTCCTCCCCCTCACCCCTCCCCTCCCCTCAGCACTGTGCTCGTCTGCTCAATTGTATATATTTTTATTACCCTATTTATTTTGTTAATGAGATGTACATCACTTTGATTCTATTTATTGCTATTGTTTTAACGAGATGTTCATCCCCTTGATTCTATTTACTGCTATTGTTTTTGTCTGTCTGTCTCCCCCGATTAGACTGTAAGCTCTTCACTTGGCAGGGACTGTCTCTATCTGTTGCCGATTTGTACATTCCAAGCGCTTAGTACAGTGCTCTGCATATAGTAAGCGCTCAATAAGTACTATTGAATGAATGAATGAATAAAAGTGTTCCATGCATGTTTCCCTGCTCCTCCAGAACCTCCAGTGATTGTCCATTCACCTCCACATCAAACAGAATGTTCTTACTATTGGATTTAAAGCACTCAATCACCTTGCCCCCTTTTACTTCATCTCACTGCCTCCTGCTACAACCCAGCCCACACATTTCACTCTTTTAATTCCAACCTACTCACCGAATCTCAAACTCGTCTATCTCGCCACTGACCTCCCACCCATTTTCTACCTCTAGCCTGGAAAGCCCTCCCTCTTCATATCCGACAGACAATCACTCTCCCCAGCTTCAAGCCCTTATTTAAGTCACATCTCCTTCAAGAGGTCTTTCCTGACTAAGCCCAAATTTTCTTTCCTTCCACTCCTTTCTGCACTTTCTGCATGTCCTGATTTGCTCCTTTGTTCACACCCACCTCTCAGCCTCACAGCAGTTGCGTACATAGTTGTAATTTTTCATTTACGGTAATGCCTGTCTTCCCCTCTAGACTATCAATTTCTCTGCACAGAGTAAGTGCTTAGTAAATACAATTGATTGATTGACTGATTAAGCATGGAAAACTTGGGAGAGCAAGTGTTCCACAGTGTCCATCTTCTGGTACTTAGCCACTACAATCACTATCCAGAGTAAAGCTTTGCACAAAAATACTGGCTCAGGAAATTGGTGATTCTGATGCTAAAGGGCCTGTTGATATTTGTTAATTCATTCTTTTAGCCCCTAAGCTAGGGCAAAGTTTTTGTTCAAGTGAAATTACCATTTTTTTGATTGCTGCACACTAGCATGGTGCTTCTATGTCATTTCCCAGTTTGCTTCAGATTGAGTTTCAGAAGGGATATTTTCCTCTGCCTACATTGCCTCTGATTGAATGGTCTCATTGATCCACATGCAGTTGTTCTGTTATAACATCACTTGATCTTACTTGACCTCCTAGGAAAAAATGAATTGCAGCATGATAACCTCTTTTTAACCCAATCAGTAAGTATGGGCCTAACGAAATACATACAACTCTAATAACCTGAAAGCAATAACACAAGTTCCTAAGTGTCTAACTTTCTCCCAGGGAGTTTTTGACTCTGAGTTAATCCAGTTCAACTGTTAGAACAAAATTCTCTGATCTATGGATCGAAAATCAGGCAGACAGCCCAGAGCAGATTTTGCTGCAAGAGAGATAATGTCACTGGTGACTGTGTGCCAATGTTCTTCAGCATTAGTAATTAGCATTCTTAGGCATTAGTAATAGTATTTATTGAGTGTCCCATCTTCATCCTACCATTCTTCAAATGAGTTGTTTGTACCCATTGCACTCCATTTCCTGTCCTCCATTTCTCTCCTTACCACCCTGCAATCTGGTTTTTATCTCCTTTCACTACAAATAAACTGTCCTTCCTGACATGGACATTTCTCCATTCTAATCCTCCTAGGTTTCTCAGCTGCCTTTATACTGGCCATTCCCTTTCCTGGAAACACAAATATAACCTTGGCTTCACCATTACTTTCCTCTCTTGGTTCTCCTCCTATTTCTCTGGCCTCTCCTTCTCAGGCTCTTTTAACTGGTTTCTCATCTGCCACCCACACTCTAATTGTAGAAGTCTTTCAAGGCCCAGTGCTGGGTCCTATCCTATTCTCCAATGATTACCATTCCCCTGAAGAACTTGTTCTCTTCCATGGCTTCACCTACCAACTCTAAATAGATAATTCCTAAATCTACCTTACCAGCCCAGACCTCTCCTCTGCAGTCTCGTATTTTCTCCAGATTTCATGACATCTGTACTTGTAAGGAGTGTCTACACTTCAAATTTAATATATTTTAACAAATTTAACATATCTTCCTTCCCAAACCCTCTCCTCCCATTGACTTTCCTATCACTATAGACAACACCACCATCCTACCTATTTCAAAAGCATTATCTAATAACAATAATAATATTATGGTATTTGTTAAGCACTAATTATTACGGTATTTGTTAAGCACTTACTATATGCCAAGCACTGTTCTAAGTGCTAGGGTAGATACAAGGTAATCAGGATGTGCCATATGGGGCTCACAGTCTTAATCCCCATTTTACAGATGAGGTACCTGAGGCACACGGAAGTGAAGTGACTTGCCCAAGGTCACACAGCAGGCAAGTGGCAGAACTGGGATTAGAACCCATGACCTTCTGACTCCCAGGTCCATGCTCTATCCACTACGCCATGCTGCTTCTCATTATTGTCAACTCATCTCTATTAATCAATCAATCAATTGCACTCTAATAAACACTTGGGAGAGTATATTATGACAGAAGTTGTAGACATTTTCCCTGTCAGCAATGAGCTTACAATCTAGAGGGGGATACAGACATTAATATAAATAAATGAATTATGGCCAAGTACATGTGTTGTTGGGTTGAGGGAGGAGTGAATGAATAAAAGATGCAAATCCAAGTGCAAGGTTGATGGAGAAGGGAATGGAAGACAAGGAAATGAGGGCTTAGGAAAGGCCCCTTGGAGGAGATGTACTTTTAATACAATTTTGAAGGTGGTGAGACTAATTATCTGTTGGATATAAAGTGGGAAGACATTCTAGGCCAGAGGCAGTACTTGGTGAGAGGTCAGTGGTGAGATGGATGAAATCATGGTTCAGTGAGTATGTTGGCAATAGAGGAATGAAGTGGGTTGTAGTAGGAAACCAGCGAGGTAAGGTAGGAGGGGGCAAGGTGATTGAGTGCTTTAACACATATGGTAAGGAGTTTCTATTCAATGCAGAGATGGATGGCAAACCACTGGAGGTTCTTGAGGAAAAGGTAAATGTGGACTGAGCAGTTTTGTAGAAAATGAGCTTGGAAGAGAGTGAAACGTGGACTGGAGTGGGGTGAGACAGGAGACAGGGAGCTCAGCAAAAAGACTGATGTAATAATCAAGATGGGATAGGATAAGTATTTGGATTAATGTGGTAACAGTTTGGATGGAAAGGGCAAACTTCAGCAATGTGAAGTTTGAACTGATAGGATTTGGTGACAGATTGAATATGTGGGTTGAATGAGAGTGCATATCAGGATAATGTCCAGGATATGGGCTTGTGAGACAGGGAGGATGGTGGTGCTGTCTACAGTGATGGGAAAGTCAGGGGAGAACAGGGTTTGGGTGGGTAGATAAGGAGCTCTGCTTTGGACATGTTAAATTTGAGGTGTCTGCAGGACATCCAAGTAAAGATTCAACACACATATTCAATCTTTCAACAAATCCTGTCAGTTCCACCTTGAATGCATCTCTAAAATATGTCCCTTCCTTTCATCCAAACTGGTACTATGGTACTCCAAGCACTAATCATATCGTCTTGACTACTCCATCAGCCTCCTCGCTGGTCTCCCTGTCTCCTATCTCTCCCCTTCCAATCCAGAGTTCATTCTGATGCCAAATTACTTCCCTAAAAAGTGATCTTGGGCATTAATCCTCATTCCTCAAAATCTCCAATAGTTTCCTATCCATTTTGGCATAAAACAGACACTTCATACCATCTGTTTTAAGAAACTCAATTAGCTCTCCCCCTCCTCCCTAACCTCGCTAATCTCCTATTCCAACCAGCCCTAACCTGGCTAATCTCCTATTCCAACCAGCCCTCATACTTCTTCACTCCTTTAACACTAACTTATTCACTATGTCTCTATCTCATATCACTTGCCACCAACCCGTTACTCACATCCTCCGTCTTGACTGCAACGCCTCCTGCCTTCATATCCGATAGAACAACACTCTCCTTATCTTCAAAGCCCTATTAAAATCATATCTTCTCCAAGAGGCCTCACTAACCTTTCATCTGCCCACTAAATTCTCCTTACTTTAGGGTCACCTATGTAAACTGGATCTGCACCCCTAAGCATTTTGATACTCACCCCACCTCTACCACCACAAGTTTGTAAGTTTGTAATCTTAAACTTTGCTGTTTCTTCTATCTGTAATGTATTTTAATGTCCGTTCCCTCCACTACAACATGAGCTCCTTGTAGGTAGGGATCATGTCTACTACTATCATGTCTTTCTCCCAAGAGTTTAGTACAGTGTTCTTCACTCAGTAAGCTCAGTAATGCCATTTATGAATTGACTGACTGGGTTTACTGTACCCTTATAAAAATATCGCCCAGGTGTGAGTCTCACTCCCTGTTCACAAGGGACTTGTACTTTAAGGGAGAAAAAAAGACATATTTACAAATAGAATAATTAGAATCAACAATTATTTATGTTTATTTATACATAATAACATAATATTTATGTTATTCATTTATATATTTTATAATATATAAAGTTCTAGGGATGAGTATGAGTAAATTTGCAAGTACTAGGGATGGCTGATTTGAGACTTGGTCATATGACGATGTTCTCACCAATTCTACTAGGAAGTTTGGAAAACAGCAAACAGGGAACAAGGAAGCTAGAAGAAATTCATTCATTCATTCATTCAATAGTATTTATTGAGCGCTTACTATGTGCAGAGCACTGTACTAAGCACTTGGGATGAACAAGTCGGCAACAGATAGAGACAGTCCCTGCCGTTTGATGGGCTTACAGTCTAATCGGGGAGATGGACAGACAAGAACAATGGCAATAAACAGCGTCAAGGGGAAGAACATCTCGTAAAAACAATGGCAACTAAATAGAATCGAGGCGATGTACAATTCATTAACAAAATAAATAGGGTAACGAAAATATATACAGTTGAGCGGACGAGTACAGTGCTGTGGGGATGGGAAGGGAGAGGTGGAGGAGCAGAGGGAAAAGGGGAAAATGAGGCTTTAGCTGCGGAGAGGTAAAGGGGGGATGGCAGAGGGAGTAGAGGGGAAAGAGGAGCTCAGTCTGGGAACGCCTCTTGGAGGAGGTGATTTTTAAGTAAGGTTTTGAAGAGGGAAAGAGAATCAGTTTGGCGGAGGTGAGGAGGGAGGGCGTTCCAGGACCGCGGGAGGACGTGACCCAGGGGTCGACGGCGGGATAGGCGAGACCGAGGGACGGTGAGGAGGTGGGCGGCAGAGGAGTGGAGCGTGCGGGGTGGGCGGTAGAAAGAGAGAAGGGAGGAGAGGTAGGAAGGGGCAAGGTGATGGAGTAAATTCAGTAAAGACTTTCAGTTTGGAATGACTGGTAAGCAAGTAGTTAATAAAAAACACATCAAGCAGATCTTAAATACCTAACGATAAGCAGTTGAAAAGAAAATCTCTCTTACATCAAGAGAGAATACTAATTAATAATGAAATTTTTTTAAAGTCATACAAATAGTCATGAGCTACTAAGGATCATCAAAAAGTGTGACTTTATGAACTCACCAGTGGAAAAGTATTAGAGATCAATAAAAGAACAATTGAGAATTTAAAAGTCTATTAGCTCTGCTGTTCTGGAAGTGTTCAAGTACATAAGTGGAAAATGCAAAAATATCTTAAGAGCAGGAAGAGCAAAATTGCTTAAATTACCATTTCTTAGAAATAGGAGCATCCAATTCAGGAAAAACTGATCAAAGATATTCTAATCTGTATACAAAGAATATGAAGGCAAAAAGAAAGCAAAATTCATTGTTCAATTATGTCCACATAAAAGATAAGAACTATTAAAAAACAGAATAACCTAATAACAATATAGCAAATATGCAAATCAAAAAATAAGGGAAGGACAGGAAATTCTTGATAACTGAAAATGTTGATAGTCAACTCACTTTTTGAAAATTACCTTAATTAGAACAATTAGGAAGTAATGAAACCATTGCAGAAATTGCTATTAATACAAAGAAGCTAAAAAGCCTAATAGAGAATGAAGAAGAGAAGGTATGGTTAGAGGATCCTTGGGATTTTATATGGCTCTTTCCAAACAAGCCAAGTGAAATGAATATCTGAGCAATCATCCAGGAGATTTAGTTAATGCAAAGTCCACTGGATAACATAGGAGGAAAACTTATCTTTTTTATTCGGTGTTAAAGGAATTTTATCTGATGAAGGTGGTCACTCTGGACTATTCAGGTTAAACTTCCCTTTATCTCTTTCTTCCCCCACCATTTTTAATCAGGATAATTCAAGCCAAAGAAGAAATGGTATTTTGGCCCAGATTTCCCCAAAAAGTCTGTGTAGATCTGATCTAATAAAACAGGTTCTTCTCTTGTGTCTGTCACTACCTACCAGATATTTAGCCAGTTGGAAGCTGTTGGACTTTCTCAGTGACTGTGTA
Source organism: Ornithorhynchus anatinus (assembly GCF_004115215.2). NCBI lineage: Eukaryota > Metazoa > Chordata > Mammalia > Monotremata > Ornithorhynchidae > Ornithorhynchus > Ornithorhynchus anatinus. The sequence goes on from NC_041729.1 coordinate 118,898,314, forward strand.
TTACATATTTAAACATTTTCCACTGGAATTAAGGCCAAAATGAAAGGCCAATTTATTCTAGTTGAAAAGATCGTGAGTCAGTTGTGGGAAGGGATTGTCTCTGTTTCTGAATTGTACTTTCCAAGTGCTTAGTACAGTGCTCTGCACACAGAGCTCAATAAATATGATTGAATGAATGAATAATCCTACTCTGTGATTTTCTGATAGCACATGCCATGTTCATGGATGCCAGCCCCATGAGGTGAGACTTTTAAAAAACAGGAGTTGATTATTGCATAGTCAGGTTACACTACTTAATTTTATCCTGTGGATGTGGAAATGGATGGGCAACCACCAGAGGTTCTTTAAGAATAGGGAAACACAGACTGAATGGTTTTGTAGAAAAATGAGCTGGGCAGCAGAGTGAAGTATGGACTGGAATGGGAAGAGACAGAAGGCAGGGAGGTCAGCAATGAGGCTGATGCAGTAATCAAGGCGGGATTGGATAAATGCTCGCATTAACAGCTTGTAGTAGCTGTTTAGATGGAGAGGAAAGGGTGCTTTTTGTGATGTTGTGAAGGTTGAACCAAAAAGATTTGGTTATGGATTAATAAACGTAAGGCATGAAAAAGTGCAAGCATGAAAAAAGCTCTATTTTTGCAAGAAAATATGACTGGAGAAAGGGAAAAGGACAAGTTTAGATTAGTTACCTGGGAGAAAATGAAAGAAATTTCTGAGTGAAACAATGGAGCCATTTGAAGGCCATGTACTGCTGTTTCCTCTGAGGTAAAGTTTCCTACAGGATTACAAAAAAAACCTTTCCAATTTCAGATTTTACATAACATATTTCTACATTGTGCCCTTGTGCTACAGATACTAGTTATCATTCATTCATTCAATCGTATTTATTGAGCACTTACTTTGTGTACAGCACTGTACACAGCACTTGACAAGTACAGTTCGCCTACTCATGATCTTGTCTGTTATTTCAGGACACATCACAGTTGAAGGGCAACTGCATGGCTTGCAGATAGACCTGTTCTTGGTCACAGATATGCATTAATGGCAATTACCCAGATAGAGTTTTGTGTTATCTGAAAGCAAAAGGATTGACAATATTGCACGTAAATGATGATGTAACACAGCACAGATATGAAGCAGTAGTGAATTAACTGTGTCTTACCCTGATCTATGATTTCTTCATAACAAATGGGTAATTCAGAATATTTTGCCACAGTTATAGCTCTATGCTGACTATCAAACGAGTTACAAATAATGCAACCCTGGATACAGTACTGTCATGTGGTAATGGTATCATTATCAAACAATAATTCCTTTGCCCATTGCTGAATACCACCGGCAATAAAAATGATAGCCTGTAGCAAAGTAGCCACTCACAGAATTTAGGAAGAGGATGGAAAATCACTCAGCATTGTGATTGTATTGTCAATTATCGGTTTTACAAAATGGAATGAGGGTGGAAATGTGCAGAGGGCTGGCCCCTGGTCCACAGAAAGAAAAGACTGTCATACAGCTCTCCTTTAATGTCTCCAAGAATGTGCATTTTAGGAGTCGATGCATAATGTCTAGCAGACAGGTCATCATGAATGTTTTTTCCTTGCACAGTACTTTTTATAACCCAGCAGTGGCTCTACAAACATTCCCTCAGGACAGGATGTTTCCTTGAAGGGGAAATCCCTGAAGGCTAGAGGCACTGAAATATTCCTATGTGGCCCTTATAAAGCAATTATAAGGTCTTCTTGCAGAAATGGACCTGCAATTTTAAGGTAAGAGGAAAATAGGAAAATTATTTTGTGGATGACCATGGCATTTAAAAAAGGCTTTTCCCCTGCTGTTATACTAAGGACTTATCATAAACCATCTATGCTTGAGGCATTCTTAAGGTTTTTCTCATTCAAAGAATTAATATGCTGCTCTATTGGCAATGCTTAGAAATTGATTAGACTGTAAGCCCATCAATAGGCAGGGATTGCCTCTATCTGTTGCCGAATTGTACATTCCAAGCACTTAGTACAGTGCTCTGTACATAGTAAGTGATCAATAAATACTATTGAATGAATTCCTTATGTACCCTACTTACAGTAAAATGTTGGCCAAGCCCAATGGAAAAAAACAGTGATAAATTAACATTATTTACACATCCTAATTCAATCTAATTTTAATGAGGATTTTTGGAAGACCATTACTGTTTAACACAATTCAGAACAGAGAATAAAGAGTTTGGTGGGTCTGAAAATTACAAACAAAGCTATCCCCATTGAGAATTTCCATGTGGAATTCCCCTAGGGTTCATTTCCCTTTGATTGGCATTGCTAAAGCAACAGGCTCCAATTCAACCAGAAAAGCCAATGAACACTAGTGTGTGCTAATGATCATACCTGTTTCCACTTTTTCCTTTCTCACCTGGTGAGTTGGGAAGTCAAGAGTATCTCTGCATTATTTACTTACATTTAGAAACTTTTTTAAAATGCTATTTGTTAAATGCTTACTATGTACCAGACATTATACTAAGCAGTGGGGTAGATAGAAGCTAATCAGGTTGGACATAGTCAATGTCCTACATGGGGCTCATAGTCTTAATCTCCAATTTACAGATGAAGTAATTGAGGCACAGAGAAATTAATTGACTTGCCAAAGGTCACAGACCAGATGAGTAAAAGAGCTGGGATTAGAACCCAGGTCCTCCTGGTTCCCAGGCCTGTGTCTATCCACTAACCCGCCCTGCTTCCCTGCCATGGTGGAAATGTGGTGGGTCCTTGGCCTGGCAGGGCCTGGACAATCCTCAGAAGGGATTTTGCTCTATGGCTCAAATCTTCCAATAGTCACAACTAGGAGCATCCCAAAACTATCATTACTTTTTTTTTAAAAAAAAAGCATGCCACTCTTCATAGAGGGCTCTCTGCTTTAGTACATTCATTGTAAATAAAGCACTCAAAATAGACTCGAATCCAACCTAACACTTTGGCCACTGAACTAAGATGGAAAGAAGAAGGGGTAAAGGAGAGAGCCCTTTTCACATCAAGAACTCTGGTCATTAGGATCATTGATACTTTGGCCAAAGCACCCACCTTTTTAAATGCTATAGTTGCACTCCAAGTTGATGATAATGGTATTTGTTAAGGGCTTAATATGTGCCCAGAACTGTACTAAATGTTGGGGTAAGATACAAGATAATGAGGTGAGACACAATCCCTTCCCACATGGAGCTCACAGTCTCGGGGTGGAGGGAGGGAGAATAAGTATGGAATCTCCATGTTAAAAGTGAGAAAACTGAGGGATGGAGACAATAAGAGACTTATCCAAGGTCACAGAGCAAGTCAGTGGTAAAGCCATATTTAGAACCACAGGTCCTCTGACTCTCAAGCCCATGCCATGTTCCCGAGGCCACAATGCTTTCCCAAGGTTCTGCCGTCCCACATTTTTAGTCATGTGCTAAATTGCCAGGCATTGTCTCAGTGAATTTAGTAAATGTGAACAGTACATGGGATAGAGGGACACAGGTGACAATCAGAGCCTTTAATGGTTTCAGATACCACATTTTTTTTAAAGATTCATGATTAAACACTCTCATTGCTCTCTGTTTTATAAAATACATAGTCCCAAGCTAAGAAAATGAGAGAAACTCTTAAATAAAACTTTTTATTAAATGAGATGGTTTTGAACCCCAAACCTCATTTCAATCAATAATCGATTTAGATTGGCATCTGGTGTCTAATTTTCAATTGACATGATAAAACAAAAATTGTCTAAACAAAATTCTTCCTCAACAAGAGATATTAGTGTACATGAAAAAAATGAGAAACATTTTGTGTGATATTAAAATTGTTTATGGTTTTCTTGCCAACTGCTTTTCTTGAAATTAATAATGCTAAAAGAAATTCAAAACTATGCAATTAGGAACTCTGGGCTTCACACAAGGGGCTAGATCAGTTTAAGGTACCATAAATTTTGTGGCTATGATTAATTAGTACTTATGGCTTAAGTAACAGATAGGATTAATAAGGCCTGCCAAACTGTACCATAATGTTTTAACTCATTCACTGTTAGGGCAATTCTTTAATGAGATTGCACACCAAATGGAACTTCACTTTGCTCTCTCTTGAACAGTGAATACGAAGGTGAAAGCCTCACTTTATCTCCTTTTGATTAGCTGTATTGATCGTTTTTTTACTTCATGATTATCGTTATATAATTTTCGCTGAAGTAGTGGCAATGAGACTACCATAAGTTACAACCCCCAGGCTAAACAAAATAACTATTTGAACGTAAGTAAGCCTATTTTAAAAATATACTGTGTGTTTCCCTTGCCCCACTTCACTGGAAAGAATCAAAAATATCTAACAGTCTTCCAAAAACATAGTACAATGACCTGTGAAAGGGATTCTACAACTAATTTTCACCAACCTGGTCATGCCATCACATCAGCCACCTTTGGTAATTATGTTTATATCAATTTACTTCATTTTATTTTATACTGTCATTACTACCAATTGTATCTTTCCTTATACTCCATTACTTTGACCAGGTTAGGGTTCTCTCTCTATAAAATTCCCATTTTTCTCCCTCACTGGATTGTAAGCTCCTCAAAGGCAGGAACTCTTTTTCTTATTTTCTGCTCTTTTAAGCTCCTTAGGTAGGTGTTGAGCATATTAACAAGAGATTGAGAAGTTATCAATGAAAGTCTGTAAAGTCCAACTCCCTAGATAGGGACTCTCCCTAACTGGGAGTCCCTCAAGACTCACGACTCTGGGTCTTTTTTCAGTATCCATCTATATCCCCTCTCTTGGAGATCTCATTTGCTCCCTCGGCTTCAACTACTATCTTTAGGTGGATGATTCCCAACCAACTTCTCCGTTCAGGCTCCTTGGCAGCTTTTCATTTCCAGCGTGGCTCAGTGGAAAGAGCGTGGGCTTTGGAGTCAGGGTTCATGAGTTCGAATCCCAGCTCTGCCACTTGTCAGCTGTGTGACTGTGGGCAAGTCACTTAACTTCTCTGTGCCTCAATTCCCTCATCTGTAAAATGGGGATTAAGACTGTGAGCCCCACGTGGGACAACCTGATTCCCCTATGTCTACCCCAGCGCTTAGAACAGTGCTCGGCACATAGTAAGCGCTTAACAAATACCAACATTATTATTATTATTATTTCTGCCTTCAGGATATCCCCCTGTGAATGTTCCAAGGACAACTCAAAATTGACATGTCTAAAACAGTGCTCCTCAACTTTTCACTCAAATTCTGTCTTCCTGGTTCACTTGAGACAATAACACCAACCTTCCTGTCTAACTTTGGCATTATCTTCAAGTAATCCCTAATTCAACTCACATATTCAATCAGTCACCTAATCCTGTTAGTTCTACCTTCACAATATCTCTAGAATCTGTCCCCTCTTCTCAGAGTGGGCAGTTCTCCCTTCAAAACATCTTAAAATTTGCCCTTTCCTTTCTTTCCAAACTGCTACTATGCTGATTCTGAGTACTTACAGTGCCCCGCCTTGACTACTGTCACTACCTCCTCAATGATACCTCTGCCTCTTGTCTTTTACCACTCCAGTCCACACCTCACTCTGCTGCTCAGAACATCTTTCTGAACATTTTCAAATTTTCAAACTGACATCATCCCAATTCTCAAGAACCTCCAGTGGTTGCCCAACTATCTCTGGATCAAACAAAAACTCCTAGCCATCAGTCATGACACCCTGATTTCCTACTAAAACCCAAGCCACACTTCGCTCCTCTAATCCAAGTGAATCCCACTGTTTCTTTATTTAATCTAACTCACCACCATCCCCTTGCCCGCATCCTCATTATGGCCTGGAACTCCTTCTCTCTTCATATCTGACAGACCACACTCTCCTCTCCTTCAAATCTTTTTAAAAAAATCACATCTGAAAGTAGCCAAAGACAAGCCTGGAAACTTTAGTCCAAAGTTTTCTCTCTACTAAATTTACAACAGACTTGACTCAAACCAGATGTCTTGAGTACTACATACCAGTTCTTTACCACCAAATTTTGCCACAACTGGAAGATTTCCTTTCTTATAAGATAAAATGGATATTTTAAGATAAGGATCAAATTTTCATGTCTTAAAGTAATATACAATTCATCTATATCATTTTGAAGCCTGAAATTTTGATAATGTATGTATTACCTACTCCCAAAGCCATCGCACTGGACAAGGCCAATTCATGTCTGGGGAATTAGATAATTCAGCTAGTTCTTTTTCTACCTCTCTTACCTCTCCTCAGTCATCTTTCTAGTTGTTCTTCCTCTTGTCTTTACCTAACTATGGGTGTTCCTCACCTTCATTACTGGGTTTTGTCTTGTCTTATGCTGTCGAGATGTCTCTGACCCATAGAGACACCATGGACACATCTCTCTCAAAGCACCTTACCTCCATCTGCAATCGTACTGGTAGTGTATCCACAGAGTTTTCATGGTAAAAAATATGGAAGTGTTTTGCCATTGTCTCTTTCCTCACAGTAAACTTTAGTCTTCACCCTTGACTCTCTCCCATGCTGCTGCTGCACAGCACAGTGAGTTTTGACTTGCAGCAGATTGTCTTCCATTCACTAGCCACAGCCCAAGCTAGGAATGGAATGGATATGCTTCTGCTTGACTCCCCCTTGTGTAGTCGAGTCTGGTAAAGTACTGGAAACTCTCCAGATGTGACCCTGAGAGGGGTTTCACTCATTTACTCTTCATTTTATACAATAATTTTCTCAGGAGAACAACTAATGACATGGTTCTGGCTACCACCTGTATTGGGATGATTCCCCAAAATACCTCTCAAGCTCTGTCCTCTAATAAACTTTACAATTCTGTATTGTCTAATGCCTGCAGACCTTTCCACCTGGCTAATCCACCAGCACCTTCAACTCCATATGTCAAATACTGAATGAATATTCTCTCCTAAATATTTTCCTCTTCCTGATATTGCCATTATTGTTGATTTTTGTATGGTATTTGTTAAACACTTACTATCTGCCAGGCACTGTATTAAGTTCTAACGTAGATTGGATACAGTCCATGGCCCATATGGGGCTCACAGTCTTAATCCCCTTTTTACAGATGAGATAAAATTGAGGCCCAGAGAAGTGAAGTGACTTGCCAAAGGTCACAGCAGATAAGTGGGGGAGACAGGATTAGAACTCAGTTCCTTCTGACTCCCGGGCTCCAATCTCTATTCAGTAGATCATGTTGCTTCTCACTTCCCACTATCCTTCTTTTCCCAGAAGCTCACAACCTTTTTGTCATCTTTGTCTTTTCTTTGTCTGCTGCTCATACTGTAGTTCTTCCTTTATAAAATATCATGGATCCACCTCTTTCTCTCCACTTTTAATCTAAACCCCATTAATTCAAGGCTTTATAACTTCACAACTGGCTTTCTCTAACAGTCACTTCAATGGTCTCATCACTGTAAGCCTTTCCCCTCTTCAGTGTAACCTATGGTCAGTTGAACATACTGGCTATTATGAGGGGCTTACAAGGCTCAAAGTGCTTACTCAGCCCAGGGCCAACTATAAAAATAATCTTTTCAGACTCAATCCTGAGTTAGAAAGACAAAATACTAAATCTATGATGGGAAGGATAGTTGCAGTAAGTGCAAGGAGGCCCCAAGGATATGGGGAGGGGATGAGTTATTCTTAATAATAAGAATGGTGATAGTATTTTAGTGCTATGTGCCAAGCACTGTTCTAAGCACTGGGGTAGAGACAAAGTAATCAGGTTGGCTTGGGACTCACAGTCTTAATCCCCATTTTACAAATGAGGTAACTGAGGCACAGAGAAATTAAGTGACTTGCCCAAAGTCACACAGCTGATAAATGATGGAGCCAGGATTAGAACCCACAACATCTGGCTCCCAAGTCCATGCTCTTTCCACTAAAACCCACTGGTTCATGTAGGGCCCCTGAAAACACAACAAACAGACATATTCCTTGCCTACAGTGAGTTCACAGTCTAGAAGACTGATTAATAATTACAATACTTGTTAAGCACTTACTATGTGCCAAGGACTGTTCTAAGCACTGGGATAGATACAAGCTAATCAGGTTGGCCACAGTCCCTGTCCCACATGGGGATCACAGTTTCAATCCCCATTTTACAGATGAGGTAACTGAGATACAGAGAAGTGGAGTGACATGCCCAAGATCCCACAGTAGACAAGTGGCGGAGCCAGGATTAGAACCCATGACCTTCTAACTCCCATGCCTCTGCTCTATTCATTCAATCATATTTATTGAGTGCTTACTGTGTGCAGAGCATTGTACTAAGTGCTTGGAATGTACAATTCAGCAACAGATAGGGACAATCCCTGTCCAACAATGGGCTCACAGTCTAAAAGGGGGAGACAGCAAAACAAAACGTCAGGCATCAATACCATCAAAATAGATAAATAGAAGCATAGTTATATATACACATCATTAATAAAATAGAGTAACAAATAATATATACAAATATACACAAATGCTGTTGGGAGGGAAAGGGGGTCCACTACACCATGCTGCTTCTAACTACGCTATACTGCTTTTCACATGAGAAGCAGCATGGCCTACTGGAAAGAGCATGGGCCTGGGAATCACAGGAGCTGGGTTCCAATCCCAGCTCTGACACTTGCCTGATTACCTAAGGCAAGTCATTTAACTTTGTGGTGTCTCAATTTTCTCATCTGCAAAATGAGGATTCAATGTCTATTCTCCCTTCTAACTGGAGTGTAAGCCCAATGAGTGGCACAGACTGAGTCTGACTTGGTTATTTTGTACTTAGTACAGTGGTTGATACTTAACCATTACCTCTGTTAGCTCTGAGAATTGTTATCCTCAGAGTGTCAATGCTGTAAAGCCATAATAAGATAGCGCTTGGAAACAGCAAAAAGCAGCCTCATTCTCCAGCAGTCGTGGTGGGTAGGATGCACCATAAAGCTGCAACAAATAGATACTCGGAAGCTGCAATTGTAGGTTTATTGCCAACATATGAAGGAGGAGTGCCACATTGGTTGTGATCCAATACTATACCTCCATCAAGGACAATGTCAACCAGAGAAGTCACATAGACCATTACAATCTACCCACTTATATGCACCCTCCCTGAGGTACATTATTCTGCTATTGGTCCTCTTCTCCAGCTGTGTCCTTCCATGATTAGTAAAGTGTGCTGGAGTCGGCTCCTCTCTGTGGACCTCCTATTTCCTGATTTCTACCTGTTTCAGCTGGGTCTTGTAGTGGGTTCTTGCTTCTATGCTCACTGTGGCATCTTCTCTTCTCCTGATGGTCAATATCTAACAGCCTAGCTTTTGCTTTTACAGCTTGCCTTCCACCTTACATTCTTATCTGCCTTCCTGGCATTCCATCTTACATCCTTAAGTAAACCTGGTTTTCACAAGTTCCTTCACAAGGCTTTCATAAATCCTACCTCCCCTCCCCTTTATCCATGCAGACCCCTAAAACCATCATTACTCTTATACATAGATATACAAATAAAAAGGGAAATCATGGTACTGCTCCAGGGAAACAATTTCTGATCACAAATTGCTGCCACCTGCTCCACTCCTGCTAATGGTGGGCTTAGTTCCCACAGATCCAAGAGGTAGCTTTAACGCTGGTAGGGCAGGTGATGACTCCTGGAACAGTGAGGACACCCCTAGCTGTGTGGCTCTCACATGGTTCAGAACATATCGCTCCTCTCTTCGTAACCTGTCATAAATCCCCAGTACTTCTGCCAAGAACAGTGTATTTTCACTGTGCATTTCTCTGAACACTTACAAGCACCTTACAGATACTGCTGCCACTGAAGATGGAGTGACAGTTGAAGCTTGAGTGGCAGGGATCATATATTCTGTAAATTCTGTGGTCCACAAAAAGCAATGAATGAGCCACTCTGGCAGTGAAAGGAATATTGTCAGGCAGTCCTTCGCTGGCTGAGCAGACTTTGTCCCTTTCCCTTTGCTGCTAAGACATTCGCCAAAACTGGAGCTAGAGGCCAATAGCCACCCTCCACACAGAATGAAGTAGGAGCATGGTGTGTAATGCTGTTTAACCTGGATATAGCTGTCTGTGCCTTGGGAGTGATTTGGAGGGAGTGGTGGTTTTAGTCTCATAAATTTACGAGCAGGAAAGAATACATGCCTGAGAGTAGGATGATCTTAGCTGTAATCACAGCTCTGCCACTTGAATGCTGTACAATCTTGGGAAAGTCACTTCACTTCTTTGTTCCTCTTTTACATCATCTGTAAAAATGAGGATTAAGGCTGTGACCCCCATGTGGGAAATGGAATGTGTCCAACCTGATTATTTTATATCTACTCCAGTGCTTAGTACAATGCTTGGCACACTGTAAGTGCTTAACAAATACCAGAAAAACACAACATAAAAATCTCACAACACTGGGTGTGTACTCAAACATAGGTACCAATGTAAAAAGAGGTACTGTGACACACATGCAGAAGCCTGGCCACCTATTAAAAACATGGGCATGGAGGTGAGTAAGGTAGGAAGGAGAGGGACTTTACTTGGAACAAAAGGGTAAGAAGGAACTGAAAAGAAAAAGGAGACAAAGGAAGTTGAAAAAGTACAGTCTTGGGAGTCATAGGGCCTGGATTTTAATATCTGCTTTGCCATTTACCTGCTGCATGACCTTGGACAAGTCACTTAATTTCTCTGTGCCTCAGTTCCCTCATCTGCAGAATGGAAATTCAGTGTCTGTTCTCCCTTCTACTTTTGACTGTGAGCCCCATGTAAGACCTAATCATCTTGTATTCACCCCAGAACTTAGTACAGTGCTTGGCACATAGTAAGTGCTTAATAAATATCCTTATTATCATTATTTTCATTACAGATCACTGAAACTCAGCAACTACTAGGATCAACCCATGAAAGGCATCACAGCTTCATTTTGATTTAAAATAATCAAATTAGCTAAATGTGGTTATTAGGAACCATCAGGGTAGAGGAAGCAATAGTTACTAGGAGGGGTGGCAAACCATGAAAACAGAAGAGAAGGGGAGAAAAAAAGTTAGTCCATGCAGAATGCTTGTTAAATGATGGTTCATGCTACTACTCAGGACAACCAAACCAGAGCTTTGTTATTTATTCCATGAAGGAGTGCTGGGAGCTGAGTTTGTGCTTCAAGTAAATTGCTACATATTTTCAGATTTACACCAGCCAGCACTTATTCTGTCTACAGTGATTGTAACTGTTGCCCTTAAGCATGGAAAGCCCAGGAAATGAGTGATTTCTATAATGTTCGGGAAGCAGGTAAACATTGCTGTACAAGAATAGATGCTGGTGAGTGTGGCAGTCATGGGTAATTTCCATTTGCTTCAAAGTTTCTCTCTTTTCTCCATCTTCCAGCCACTCCCCATCCTCACCACAGTGAAGAAGTACACTAATGGAGTTTTAATTAGGAAGGGAAAATGGCTATCTAAAACTACACAGAAAATATAAAGGAAAGGTGAAATGTATTGGACAATCAAAATAGAACGATTAAATTACTGAAAAGAAAACAACACAGCCAGTCCAAGGTAATGTATCATTTACTTTCATAAGGATCCCTAGGCTGATATATTAACTGTGTGAAGAAAGTATAAGTGGGGAAAAATCATATAACCATTATCTTAAGTGAATTCTGTTTCATTTAAATACTATGCTCGATTTTTTAAAATTACAACAGCAGGCTGAAAAATGAAAATTTAAAAAAAGGAAAAGTCAGAGTTCAGGTGGAGTTCCAGGTTGATCTGCAGAAATAGAGAAGCAGCGTGGCTCAGTGGAAAGAGCACGGGCTTTGGAGTCAGAGGTCATGAGTTCGAATCCCAGCTCTGCCACTTGTCAGCTGTGTGACTGTGGGCAAGTCACTTCACTTCTCTGTGCCTCAGTTCCCTCATCTGTAAAATGGGGATGAAGACTGTGAGCCCCACGTGGGACAACCTGATTCCCCTGTGTCTACCCCAGTGCTTAGAACAGTGCTCTGCACATAGTAAGCGCTTAACAAATACCAACATTATTAACTTAATGCCACATACCACAGAGGTCTTGGACAGCACCTAATGAAGACGCCCTTATCTCTCAGACTTGGGGGGCAGATTAGGGTAAGGTCACCCAAGAATACCCTTTGCTCCTAAATTATGTGCTTTTGTCAGTGTAAGAGAGAACACTGACATTCTTTTACACATCACTTTGAGAGCATGAGTACGACGACTGCCAAAGAGACCTGATTTTCCCCTCTGCTTCACAGTCCAGTGGTAATACTAAACTAAATGGGAGTCTGGTATAAAGAGAAACCAGCCTAAACTGCTAGTTGTAATGAAAGATCAAACCCAAAAAGCCCCAAAATGGGTTAGCAATCCTCAGAGAGGGCTAATATTCAAGCTATTCCAAGAGAGTTTTCTTAGACATGGGGTTGCAGCATGGTCCACTGGATAGTGCACAGGCCTGGGATTCATAGAAATTGGGTTCTAATCCTGGCTCTGCCACTAGCTTGCTTTCTGACATGGGACAAGACACTTAACTTCTCTGTTCCTCAGTTACCTCATCTGGGGATTAAGACTGTGAGCTTCATGTGCGTGGCTCAGTGGAAAGAGCACGGGCTTTGGAGTCAGGGCTCATGAGTTTGAATCCCAGCTCTGCCACTTGTCGGCTGTGTGGCTGTGGGCAAGTCACTTAACTTCTCTGTGACTCAGTTCCCTCATCTGTAAAATGGGGATTAAGACTGTGAGCCCCATGTGGGACAACCTGATTCCCCTATGTCTACCCCAGCGCTTAGAACAGTGCTCGGCACATAGTAAGCGCTTAACAAATACCAACATTATTATCTACCCGAGAATTTAGTACAATGCCTGTCACATAGCAAATACTTAACAAATGTCATAAATAATCTCTCTCTCTCTCCCTCATATTGGGTAGACCCTAAATATGGCCAAAGACAAATAATCTTAAGTGCACTATCCTGGGGCCCCCAAAATCTGGGTTCTCTTTCTGGGTCTTTCACTGACCTGCTCGATCAACTCTGGGAAGCAGCATGGCCAATGGAAAGAGCACAGGCCTGGAAGTCAGAGGACTTGTATTCTAATCCTAGCTCTACCACTTACCTACAGTGTGACCTTAGGCAGCTCACTTAACTTTCCTGTGCCTTAGTTATCTCATCTTTAAAATGGGGATTAAATCCTCCTCTCTCTGACTTAGACTGTGAGCCCCATATGGGATGGACACTATGTACAACTTGATTATTTTGTATCTACCCTAGGGCTTAGAACAGTAATTGACACGTAATAAGCACCTAACAAATACCATTTATAAAAAAAGTCCCTGGATCTGACTAGCCCCCTTCATTCACCCTCCCTCCCAAGCCCATAGCACATGTGTATATATCTATAATTATTTATTTATTTATTTTATTTATTTATTTTAATGTGTTTCTCCCCCTCTATACTGTGAGCTTGTTTTGGGCAGGAAATGTGACTGTTGCTATATTGTACTCCCCCAAGTGCTTAGTAGTGCTTTGCACATAGTATGCACTCAATATGATTGAATGAATAAATAAATGAATAATTTAATCTTAGTTCAACCAAGTCATAGAAAAAAGATTAAATAGCTGCCCCCCTCTGTTCTCATTGGCAGGCAGTTAGGATTCCTTAGATACAAGTCTACAGGCATGTGAGCTTCTCAGTTTTAGACAGCCTATAACTACAAAGCAGTGTGAATCTAGAGTGAGGCCACGTACAAAGCAAGTAATTCTCCTTCCAAGATAAGGGCTGGATAACATAACTATCCTGTCTGTCTCCAAAGTGTAAGCTGTATGGCCACAGGCCAGAGTTAGGTCTTAGGAATAACAGAAATATAAACCTTTGGAGGGAATTGTTTTAATGGAAGTCTATGGGAACTGGTAAGACCTGCAGATATTTATTAAAAGCCAGACTCTCTGGTCCGCCTGTTTCAAATTACACCTCATCATCCTGGGGCCAGTTAAGGGCTCTTTACAGGCACTGATGCTTGAAGCACAGCTATAACAAAAGGGCTGCACTGACAGTTTTCTTTGCCTCTAGCACCCACTCGATGTTCTGTTTTATTTTATTTGCCTTTATTTTGTTTTTGGTTGGCCACCCTAAACAACCAGCTTGAAGCAACTGCAAACTTTGTACCCTTTCAGCAGACCATTTGATCGATCCTCATCCATTCTACATTCAGGGGATGGAAAATATCGAGTAAAAGTCACTGTGCTCTTCTCCCAGAAATCCACACATACACACTGAGTGGGTTGAAACTGCCTGGACCACTGAGACTGTTGCCAAGAACAACAGATGAAAGGCCCCACGTAGTGAAGATGCCATCCCCAGTGACCTCGCTACATTGAGAGTGTCTCTGAATTGCTGCATAATAATCATTATAGGGTAAAGCTCAGGGTGCTCATTGAGCGGGCCCAGATCAGGGCAATGAAGGTCATCAGACACCTCAGAAGACTGAAGGTCCATAAAGCATTAAAAAACCTTGTATTCTTTGTCCTGAAAATGAGTAGAGATAAAAGAGAATTTACTGAAGGTGTTATTTAAAATAGGAAAAGGTACCGGGAAGAAAGCAACCAATCTTCTTACTTCAGTGCTATCTAAGAATATGAGAGCAAGGGCTCAAATGAATTGCACAACAAGAAAATGCTAAAACTAGGCCAGGAAATCACTGTAATAGGACAACAAAGAATCAGATTTTGTAGTTGGCATTTGAAGGTGGCTGAATAATGTCAGGACTACTAACATGAGCAGGAGGGGGTTTCACAATGAGTTGTTGCATTTTGTTTTATGAAATGTTATTTGGGAAAAATCCTTCAAGATGCTATGTTAAGCAAGTGCTTGATAATTGCTACTGATTGATCATCTCATAGTTTAAATTATTAGGTCACCTGATCTTCCGAGTAGGCAAGGGAAGAGTAGCGAGGTAGGACTTTCTGTGACTCTCGGGAGGAAAGAACACAGGTCAATTGCCGGTGCATGGACTGTCCATGGGGGATGCGAGTGTGTGTGTGTTTTCCACTGAAACCAAAGTGTGTGGAAGTGATCCTGGAGCTGACTTCTGAGCAGGGGCCGAGGGAAGCCCGATCTGGGCTGTTGCAGCTGGGGGTCTCATCCGCCAGGTGCGGAGACCTAATAATAATAATGTTGGTATTTGTTAAGCGCTTACTATGTGCCGAGCACTGTTCTAAGCGCTGGGGTAGACATAGGGGAATCAGGTTGTCCCACGTGGGGCTCACAGTCTTAATCCCCATTTTACAGATGAGGGAACTGAGGCACGGAGAAGTTAAGTGACTTGCCCACAGTCACACAGCCGACAAGTGGCAGAGCTGGGATTCAAACTCATGAGCCCTGACTCCAAAGCCCGTGCTCTTTCCACTGAGCCACGCCTAGACCTGCTGCTACCATCACCATCACTACCACATGAACATCACAATCCCACAATCCAGTCTTCTGAGTGGATCAGGTGTGGTGAGCCCACAACAAGCTCCCTTATTAGTGACTGTTTGTGATCCTGTGAACAACAAGAAAGAAGAGACTGGCGAAGGCACTGATGGCCCTAATCAAGGCAGGTGATTGCTGGCCTATGGGGGTGGAGCAGGGAGGGAGGTATGGCTTTCTCTCCCTGTTTCTACCCTGTAATGGGCCTGGACCAATCAATGATGGCCCCATTGAGCCACAGCTGTGACACCTAAGGCAGATAAAAGGAGTTCATTTTTTTTTTTGAGTCCTACAGAAGTACACAAAGGCCATGTAGAGAGAAGCACCTGGAGTAGCACAAGGCAGCAGCACTTGGAAGCAGAAAGAAGCACTGGCAGAATAGGCTTCTTTGACCACAGACTGGTACTGGACCCTTGGTGGAGTGAGTGAGTGAGTGTGTGTATGTCTCATTCCCTTGCACACTGGCAAAATTAAGTAAAAAACTTTCCACAGTAACCTTGGTAATCAGAGGTGTGGTTTGACTTTACTATGTGTCACCAAGGCTCCCCCATCCAGGAAAGCCCTGGCTGGTACAGGCCAGGAGCTCTGCTACAAGACCTTTTCCCTTGAGTTGACCCCATAGTAGAGGCAGGGAGTACCCCAGGCTAAGCTGCCTTAGCTAGGGCTCTCCTGGGCAAACACAGAGGACTACTGCCTCTGCCACCACCACAAAACACATATGGGGAGTGGGCTCTGGGATGGTGTCATATTATGTCAGGTAACTGAGAGGGAGAGGATATGGCACCATGTAATAGTAATAATAATTGTGGTATTTGTAGTTCAACCCCTTCTTCTAAGGACTGGTAAATTTGATAGGACATCTAGCAGACAAATTTGTCAGACAACCAAACTGCTTTTTTACAAATCACAACTCTGTTGTGAACCCCAGGAGGGTTGAAAAAAGGACGGCCTCCTGATGGCAATTGAGATAGTAAAAGAAGAGAAGCAGTGTGGACTATTGAATAAAGCATGGCTCTGGGAGTTAGAGGAACTTGGTTCTCATCCCAGGTCAGCACTTGTCTGCTGTGTGACTTTGGGCAAGTCACTTCACTTTTTCGTGTCTCAGTTACCTCATCTGTAAAATGGGGATTAAAATGAGGAGGCCTATGTGGACAGAGACTGTGTGCAACCTGACTCTTGTATCTATTGCAGTGCTTAGTACAGTGCCTGGCATATAGTAAGTACTTAAATGTCACTTTAAAAAATTAACAAACATAACTCATTTTTGTCAGTTTCGACCACCATCAGCCTACAATCTGGAGTGCTGTGCAAGAGTCATCTGGGTACAAGCTCCCACTACAGCTAACCCCAGTGAGGAATCTGAAGGATTCCAGCACCCATTTCCATAAACTCTTTGTGGTAGCATGGGTCCCTGACAATCTGACGATCCTGTGAAATGTCTATATAGGTGATGATAATAGTACAGAGAAAAGAATTTTAGATGATACAAGATTGAAGAGAAAAACAATAGTGATTTATTCCATCTTAAGAAATACTCTATGGTATACCTCATCTTGTAATCCGATTCAGTATCATTGCTCAAATCTGATTGTGGAAAGTAATGCTGAAACAGAAAAAAAGCACCATTGGACAACATCAGTTTAGTAAGCAGTAATGACCTCTTTCTGACCGGTTAATATGCTTTACATCATCTTAAAATTACCAATATTATTTCTTGGTTACTCAATAAATTAACTACATTTTAAAAGAATACAATATCTAAGAACTGCTACCTTAATCTGACAGTGATCTGAAGACAACACCACAATCTTCTCTCCCTCAAAAGCCCCTAACTTTGGCATTATTCTCGATTCATCTCTCATTTAACTCACATATTCTATCTGTCACCAAATCCTGTTGTTTCTATACTTGCAGCATCTCTAGAATCTTCCTCTTCTTTTCCATTCAAACTGATTCCACACTGACGGAAACACTTATCATACATATCCTGTCTCAGTTACTGCATCAGCCTCTTCACTGATGACCCAGCCTTCTGTCTTTCCCTCTCCATTCCATATTTCCCTCCTCTCCCTGGATCATTTTTCTAAAAATCATTTTGTCCATGTCAACTCACTTTTCTAAGAACCTCCAATGGTTGCCCATTAATCTCTGCATCAGATACTCCTTAGCATTGGCTTTTTACATACAATTAGCTGTCCCACTCCTACCTAACCTCACTGATCTCCTACTACAATCCATCCCATACATTTGACCCCTCTAATACCAGCATACTCAATGAATCCCAATCTTTTTTGTCACCACTAACCCCTTGCTCATATCCTTCCTCTGACCTCAAACTTCCTTTCCGTCCATATCTGACAGACCACCTCCATATCAACCTTCAAATCCCAACTAAAATCACACCTTATTTTCCTTATTCACCTATAAGATTCTGTTTTCATCATTACCCCCAGTTCTACAGTATATTTGTACATATGCAGTTCTCATATCTGTTTTCTGCAAGCAGTGTTTGCATAGAAAATTTTTACCCTTCTTTACATCTCTGTAGTGATGACACGAGGCCTAGAAAATATATCCCTAATGATTCACTGCTGATTTTTTCCAGGGACAGAGACTGTGTCCCACCTGTTTAACTTGTATCTACCCCAGCACTTAGAATAGTACTTGACACATTAGTAAGTACTTAATAATAATAATAATAAACATTTGAACAATTCCCCCTGCAAAATTTTTAAATAGCATATTTGGTCTTGCATCAAATTAGATTTAATTAGTATTTTTTTCCTGATTATTATTGGTGAAGTTCATTTTCAGTTGAATCAAGGTTTGACACAGCATACCCTTTGTAACACTCCCTAATGACTTAAATGAATATGTCTCATGGGTAGGCTAGACCACAGAATTAGTGCAGTATATTAAAAGCCACTAATAACCCAACCTAAAAGGAAGGCATGCCAGAATGAATCATATTCTTTAAATAACCCCCACGTTTATAGGCTACAATAAGGTCTCTATCTATAAAGCTGCATATTGGTCTCTATAGGAGGAAGACTGTGCCATTTTTACTATGCAATATTTAAACTTAAGGGAATTCTGATATTCTAAGAGTATACAGCCAGTGTTGAATGATATAACTTCACATTTACCTAGGTGCTTTTATTATACCTTACAGCATTTTACAAACATAACAAAATATTAAGAACAATAAAATTCTACCAGCAGTGTTATTCATTGTGGGCAGGAAATGGGTATACCAAACCATTGTTGTCTTTTAAATGGAATTTGTTCAGTACTTCTACATGCCAGGCACTGTACTAAGCACTATGATAGATACAATATAGGTTGGACAGAGTCCCTTACCCACAAAGGCCTCACAGTTTTAATAATTGGGGCTACAATTATTATTGTAATAATAACTATTATGGTACTTAAGTGCTTACTATGTGCCAAGCACTGTTCTAAGCACTAAGGTATATACAAGATAGTCTGGTTGGACACAGTCCCTGTCTCACATAGGGCTCACACTCTTAATCCCCATTTTACAGATGAGGTAACTGAGGCCCAGAGAAGTGAAGTGACTTGCCTAAGGTCACACAGCAGACCTGTGGCAGAGCCAGGATTAGAACACATGACCATCTGCCTCCCAGGCCCATGCTCTATCCACTAAGCCATGCTACTTCTCTTGTACTCTCCAATCACTTAGTACAGTGCTCTCTACACAGTAAGCACTCAGTAAATACAACTGATTGTTGATTGATTGGACGTTAGCTAGGATACAGATTTTTCCTATTTTCTGAATTTTGGAAAAATATTCATCTTCCATCCTCAGAGTGAAATTACTAACAATCTCCTGAAACAATATATAACAAAGAAAAATGAAATCAGCATCATAAATCAATGATGTCAATTGCCAAGGGCTCTGAAAGCCTTCAGGAAACTACCACTAGAGGTGTGGGTCTACAGCCCGACAAACCAGAAATGTAGAAATGTGGCAATAGTGTTATAAACAAAAAGTACATTTACATTATTATAGCAACTAGTTACTAGTTATCATGCTTACTTTTGTCCAAGGCAGGCCCTGGTACTATCATAAAGCAGGTTTTACGTAGCACCACCCCAAGATTTTCTGAACTATTTTGAACGCTTTCTCAAATTCCTTCTGGCATTCTCCAGTCCTGCATTTGTCCTTGGGAACTTCAATATCCATGTGGATGTTCCCAACAACCCTTCTACTGACCACTTGTCTCAACTCTACTGATCTCCTGCTCTACTCTAAATCACCCACATGAACTTGGTCACACTTGATTTCTTCTTTTCTAGTCATTCTACAACCTCCTCCTCACCTGCCAATTTTTGATTGCTTACAGTGTGCAGAGCACTGTACTAAACACTTGGAGAGTACAATAAAACAGATTTAGTAGGCACGTTCCCTGCCCACAGTGAGAGGGTGCATGTAAAGTGAAAGGGGAACAGTGTCTTGGGAATTCCGAGGAGATGATAGACTGAGAAGCCAGTGAACAGCAGAGAACAGCAAGAACAGTCAGAGAGGTGGCTGAAGAACCTGGATAGTACTGTGTCAGCAAAACCTAGTCCTGACAGGTTTTCAAGAGGGAGCCATTCATGGTGTCAAAAACAGCAGAGGGCTCAATAAGGATCAAAAAGGAGAATAGCTGTACAGATTTGGCTCTAAGGCAGTCATTAGTGACTTTTGGGACAACATTGGTGAGGTTAGAGATGAGCCATCATTTGGACATGATTGGATCAAGGATATGTTCACAAGAATAATTGTGGTGTCAAGTACTTATCTGATGCCAAGAATTGTATTAAGCACTAGGGAAGGTAATCAGATTGGTCACTGTCCTGTACCACTAGAGGATTTGAACCAAAGGGAGAGAAAGGACAGGTATTTAATCCCCATTTTACAAATGAGGAAACTGAAATACAGAAGTTATTTACCTCTGACTTCACTGTGACCCCTCAATTCCCACTCTCAATCCCCACCCTCTAGTCAGTCCATCCCACTAACAGTACCCCCTCTCATCCCTTCCTTCCACCCCCTCCCCACTTGCATCACCCTTCTCCCACCATCCCATTCCTATTATCCAGTCCCAGCATCATCCCTCATCCCCCTCCACCAGTGCTGGCCCCCAACAGCTCACACCCATCCAACCCCTCATGCCGTTCCCTCTTCCAGAACCCCTCACAGCCTCAGTCAAAGCAGCCTGTGGAACCTCCATTCCATTAAGGGAAAACTTCCTTTAATCCTTGACCTGCTGCTGATCCAGTCACTGCTCTTCGTTGCTATCACTGAAACGTAGCTCTCCCCTAATGACCATCTCCCATTCTCCCCTACCGCTCTCTCTAAAGGGGCCCTCAACTTCACCCACTTCCAGAAATTTCCCACCCCCAGGAAAGGGGGAGGGGTCAGTTTCCTTCTCTCTCCCCAATACTGCTTTCACATTATTCTACCTCCCCCATCTCTCTCTTTACCTTCGTTCTAAGGCCATATCAATCGCCTCTGCCACCCACTCCAGATTCTAGTAAGTCATCTACCACCCCTCAGGTGATTTTGAAAGATTTGACTTGAAGATTTGAAATTCTTTAAAAAACCATTTTGATCCCTTTCTCACAGTCCTCTCTTTCTCCCAAAATGTTCAGTACATGTTTTCCTACTCTTCAAGAACTTCCAGTGGTTGCCCATCCACTTCCTTATCAAACAGAAACTCCTGACTTTAAAGCACTTAGTCACCTTGCCCCCTCCTTCACCTCACTACTCTCCTACTGCAACCCAGTCCATACATTTCACTTCTCTAATGCTAACCTACTCACTGTACCTCAATCTCATCTGTCTCATCTTTGACTTCTCACCCATATCCTGTCTCTAGACTCTCCCTCTTCATATCTAAAAATTACTCTCCCCACCTTCAAAGGCTACATCTTGGAGGCACATCTCCTCCAAGAGGCATTCCCTGACAAATAACCTTCTGATTCACAGGCCCATGACCTATCCACTAAGACATACTCTGTGCCAAGCACTGTTCTAAGCACTGGTATAGATACAAGTTAGTCATGTTGAACACCGACCCTGTACCACAAAGGATTCAAACTCTTAGTCCCTATTTTACAGATGAAGTAACTCAGGCCCAGAGAAGTGAAATCACTTGACCAAAGTCACGCAGCAGATGGGTGGTGGAGCTGGGATAAGAACCCATGACCTCCTAACCCCTAGGCCCTCATTTCCTCTTCTCCCTCTACCTTTTGTATCACCCAGATTTACCCACTTTATTCACTAGCCCCTCAGCCCCACAGCACTTATGTGTATACCTGTGATTCATTTATTTATATTATTGTCTGTCTCTCCTTCTAAACTGTGAGCTCATTGTGGGAAGGGAATGTGTTTACCAACTCTGTTGTACTGTACTCTCCCAAGCGCTTAGTATGGTGCTCTGCACACAATACATGCTCAATTACTCCATTTACTTCATCCTAATCCTCCTCTACCTCTCAGTTGTCTTTGACATGTGGACCACCCCCTTTTCTTGAAATGTTATCCAATTCTTGGCTTCACTAACTCTGTCCTCTCCTGGTTCCCCTCTTATCCCTCTGGCAGTTTATTCTCAGTCTCCTTCACAGGCCCTTCCTCTGCCTCCCACCCCCTAACTGTGGAGGTCCCTCAAGTTCAGTTATCGGTCCTCTTCTATTCTCCAGTTAGACTCATTCCCTTGGAGAACTCATTCACTTTCACATGTTTAACTACTATCTCTATGTGTATGATACTCAAATCTATATCTCTCTCTCTATATCTCTAAATCTCTCTCCCTCTCTCCAGCCTCACAACTCCTCCTGCCTTCAAGACATCTCTATTTGGATGTCCTCCTGTCACCTCAAATTTAACATGTCCAAAATAGAGCTCCTTATCTTCCCTCCCAAACACTCTCCTCTCCTGGACTTTCCCATCACTGTAGATGGGTCCATTATCCTTCCTGTCTTACAAGCCCATAACCTTGGCATTATCCTTGACTCCTCTCTCATTCAACCCACATATTCAATCTGTCACCAAATCCTGTCATTTCCACTTTCACAGCATCGGTCAAATGTGTCCTTTACTCTCCATTCAAACTGCTATCATGTTAGTACAATGCTGCTTTCACACTATTCTACCTTCTATTCTTCTGTATTTCAGTTAGTGCAATCACTCATCATATCCTGCCTAGATAACTTCATCAACCTCCCTGCTGACCTCTCAACCTCTTATCTCTCCCCACTCCAGTCCATACTTCACACTGCTGTCCAGATCATCTTTCTACAGAAAAATTCTACAGAAACATTCAGGACATGTCACCCCCCTCCTTAAAAATCTTCAGTGGTTGCCTATCCATCTTCATATCAAACAAAAATTCCTCACCATTAAAGTACTCCATCACCTTGCCCCTCCTACCTCACCTAGCTTCTCTCCTTCTATAACCCAGCCCACTTCACTCCTCTGGTACTAACCGTCTCACTGTGCCTCGATCTCACCTGATTTGCTGCTGACCACTGGTCAATGTACTACCTCTGGCCTGGAACACCCTCCTTCCTCAATTCTGCCAGACAATTACTCTCCCCCACTTCAAAGCCTTACTGAAAATGCATCTCTTTCAAGAGGCCTTTTCAAACTAAACCATTAAAGTACTCCATCACCTTGCCCCTCCTACCTCACCTAGCTTCTCTCCTTCTATAACCCAGCCCACTTCACTCCTCTGGTACTAACCTTCTCACTGTGCCTCGATCTCACCTGATTTGCTGCTGACCACTGGTCAATGTACTACCTCTGGCCTGGAACACCCTCCTTCCTCAAATCTGCCAGACAATTATTCTCCCCCACTTCAAAGCCTTACTGAAAATGCATCTCTTTCAAGAGGCCTTTTCAAACTAAACCCCACTTTTCCTCATCTCCCACTCCCTTCTGCATCACCCTGACTTATTCCCTTTGCTCTTTCCCCCTTTCCCAGCCCCATAGCATTTATATATACATCTATCGCTACTGCCCCACAGAGACCTCCGCTCTCTCGATCCCATCCGTCTTTCCAATAGCATCTCGCCTCACCTTGCCGCCCTGTCCTCTCTTCCCACTCTCGACGAGCGGGTCTCCGCTCTCAACTCCACTCTCTCTACTCATCTCGACTCTCTCGCCCCCCTTTCCCTCCGCCGCTCTCGCTCCACTAACCCACAGCCCTGGATCACCTCCTCCGTCCGCCTCCTATGCTCCTATGCTCGAGCTGCTGAGCGCTGCTGGCGAAAGTCCAAGCACCAAGCCGACCTCACACACTTCAAATTTATCCTTTCCTGCCTTAACTCTGCCCTCTCCTCCGCCAGGCAAAGCTTCTTCTCCTCCCTCATCGACACCCATGCCCGTCATCCCCGCCGATTGTTCCGGACCTTTAACTCTCTCCTTAGGCCCCCTGTTCCTCCCCCTCCCCCATCTCTCACCCCTAATGATCTGGCCACCTATTTCCTCACGAAAATCAACACGATCAGGTCTGAGCTCCCCAAAGTCACCCCTCCGCCTCTCCCCTCCCCCCCCAACAACCCCCTCCCCTACTTTCCCATCCTTCCCTGCAGTATCCTCAGAGGAGATCTCCTCCCTCCTCGCAAGTGCCACCCCCTCCACCTGCGCCTCGGACCCCATTCCCTCTCACCTTCTTAAAACCATCGCCCCTGCCCTCCTCCCTTCCTTAACTTCTATTTTTAACCACTCAATCTCCAAGGGCTCCTTCCCCTCTGCCTTCAAACATGCCCACGTCTCCCCCATCCTAAAAAAACCCGCTCTTGACCCCACTTCCCCCTCCAGTTATCGTCCTATCTCCCTACTACCCTTCCTTTCCAAAATCTTAGAACGAGTCGTCTACAATCGATGCCTAGAATTCCTTAACTCCCATTCTCTCTTAGACCCCCTCCAATCTGGCTTCCGTCCCCTCCACTCTACCGAGACTGCTCTCTCTAAGGTCACCCATGACCTCCTTCTTGCCAAATCCAATGGCTCCTACTCCATTCTGATCCTCCTTGACCTCTCTGCTGCCTTTGACACTGTCGACCATCCCCTCCTCCTCCATACCTTATCTCACCTTGGCTTCACGGACACTGTCCTCTCCTGGTTCTCCTCTTACCTCTCTGGCCGATCATTCTCGGTCTCCTACGCTGGAGCCTCCTCCCCCTCCCATCCTTTAACTGTTGGAGTTCCTCAAGGGTCAGTTCTTGGCCCTCTTCTGTTCTCCATTTACACTCACTCCCTCGGTGAACTCATCCGCTCTCACGGCTTTGACTACCATCTCTACGCAGATGACACGCAGACCTACATCTCCGCCCCTGTCCTCTCCCCCTCCCTTCAGGCTCGCATCTCCTCCCGCCTCTGGGACGTCTCCACCTGGATGTCGGCCCGCCACCTAAAACTCAACATGAGCAAGACTGAGCTCCTCATTTTCCCTCCCAAACCCGGTCCGCTCCCAGACTTCTCTATCACCGTGGATGGCACGACCATCCTTCCCGTCCCGCAGGCCCGCAATCTCGGTGTCATCCTTGACTCGTCCCTCTCGTTCACCCCACACATCCTATCCGTTACCAAGACCTGCCGGTTTCACCTCTACAATATCGCCAAGATCCGCCCTTTCCTCTCCACCCAAACGGCTACCTTACTGTTACAGGCTCTCGTTATATCCCAGCTAGACTACTGTGTCAGCCTTCTCTCTGACCTCCCTTCCTCCTCTCTCGCCGCGCTCCAGTCTATCCTTCACTCCGCTGCCCGGCTCATCTTCCTGCAGAAACGATCTGGGCACGTCACTCCCCTTCTTAAACAACTCCCCTTCTTAAACAACTCCGCCCACCCCGCACGCTCCGCTCCTCTGCCGCCCACCTCCTCGCCGTCCCTCGGTCTCGCCTATCCCGCCGTCGACCCCTGGGTCATGTCCTCCCGCGGTCCTGGAACGCCCTCCCTTCTCACCTCCGCCAAACTGATTCTCTTTCCCTCTTCAAAACCTTACTTAAAAATCACCTCCTCCAAGAGGCGTTCCCAGACTGAGCTCCTCTTCCCCCTCTACTCCCTCTGCCATCCCCCCTTTACCTCTCCGCAGCTAAAGCCTCATTTTCCCCTTTTCCCTCTGCTCCTCCACCTCTGCCTTCCCATCCCCACAGCACTGTACTCGTCCGCTCAACTGTATATATTTTCGTTACCCTATTTATTTTGTTAATGAATTGTACATCGCCTTGATTCTATTTAGTTGCCATTGTTTTTACGAGATGTTCTTCCCCTTGACGCTGTTTAGTGCCATTGTTCTTGTCTGTCCGTCTCCCCCGATTAGACTGTAAGCCCGTCCAACGGCAGGGACTGTCTCTATCTGTTGCCGACTTGTTCATCCCAAGCGCTTAGTACAGTGCTCTGCACATAGTAAGCGCTCAATAAATACTATTGAATGAATGAATGAATCTATAATTTTAGTTACTTGTATTGATGTCTATCTCACCCCTCTAGACTGTGAGCTCACTGTGGGCAGGGATTGTCACTCTTTAGTGTTGTATTGTACTTTCCCAAGTGCTTAGTACAGTGCTCTGCACATAGTCAGCACTTAATAAATATGATTGAATGAATGAGAATGAATTAATAAGATTGATTAATTGATTGATGTGACTTTCATCAGGTCTCATAACAGAAAAGTGGCTGATCTGGCATTAGAACCCAGGTCCCTTGACTCGTAGACCCAAGCATTTTCTAATATGGTGTAACTGTTTCTCTGTAAATCAACAATCTCACGAGGTATGTGGATCTGAATCTAATCTCACTTTCAAATCAACCATTTCCATATTCAGTCAATCCGCCCAAAGATTCAGATGTTTTTTAGATCTTTCCTTAGTAATATAATAAATTACAAGAATGATTTGGGTCATATATTGTTGGCAGGTTTGAGGGTGGCTGGAATCAATTGTGTAAATGGGTTTACAAGCACAAATACATAAATATAGAGATGGATTTACATATAGAGATAGATAGGTAGATAGATGATATAGAGATGGATTTAGATATAGAGATAGGTAGATAGATGATAGATCTGGCCTTTTGGTGTAAAATTAATTTTCCTGACAGATTTAGCAGTGTGGTTAATAAGAACTGTCAGTGTTTGACAATTTATCCCACATTATAGCTACGCAAAAATTAATCCTAATTATTACTGGTAATGTTTATTAACTGTTTAAAACATATAAACCCTGTACTAAGTCCAGGAATAATAATTATGATCATTATGCATGTATAATTTCCAGGTTCTATACTAGCTCCAATTCCCAAACTCCATCCACTACACCATTCATTGACTCTGAATGCGTAGGTTTTAAGAAAAACCTCAACTTGCCAATTTAGCCATATTGCTGTCCCTGTATCTTTTTTTTCAGTTCTTAGTTCCCCTAATACTCCTCTTCATCTTAGAAGCAAAAGCCTAAACCTTCACACAGGTCTCTCCACTAAAGTCAATCCCCTTGCTTCTTGTCCTTCTATTGCTCCTTCACTACCACCCCTCAGCCATGCATCTTCTGTTCTTGTGCTGAACTGCAATTCAGCTGTGTAAAGCAAAATCCCAAGAACTGATTCAATCATATCTATTGAGCACTTACTGTGTGCAGAGCACTGCACTAATCTGTGCCACTTCAACTTTAGCCTCACTTGCTGGAATTCTGCCATTTCATCTGCTCAGTAACAACACTGCTGTACTCCACTTACCATAATCTGGTCTTTAAAAGGTTCTAGAAATTCCTATGTCCCTCTTTTACTTGGTAATTTCAATGGGGAAGCAGCATGGTGTAGGGGATAGAGTACAGGCCTGGGAGTCAGAGGCTGGATTAAAACTCATGACCTTCTATCACTTGTCTGCTGTGTTTGGGTAAGTCACTTCACTTCTTTATGCTTCAGTTACCTCATCTATAAAATGGGGATTAAAACTGGAGCCCCATACAGGATAGGAACTGTGTCCAAGCCTATTTGCTTGTATCCATCCCAGCACTTAGTACAATGCTTGGCAAATAATAAGCACTTAATAAATACCACAATTACTATTACTAAGGGAAGGGAAGCAAGGGAAGCAGCGTGGCTCAGTGGAAAGAGCCCGGGCTTCGGAGTCAGAGGTCATGGGTTCGACTCCCGGCTCTGCCACTTGTCAGCTGACTGTGGGCAAGTCACTTAACTTCTCTGTGCCTCAGTTACCTCATCTGTAAAATGGGGATTAACTGTGAGCCTCACGTGGGACAACCTGATTACCCTGTATCTACTCCAGCGCTTAGAACAGTGCTCGGCACATAGTAAGCACTTAACAAATACCAACATCATTATTATTATTATTAAGTCAAATAAGAGGCCATCATCCTAAAACATGGATTGGACCAGGCAGAGCCAGGCCCCTAGGTTTCAAATCAACCTCTACAGGTCTCTGAAGTAAGTGTCCAAGTAAAGCTTCAAGTGTCTAAAGTGTTTTCTTTGAGATTTTATTGGATTAATATATAGCATGCTTTGGGATTCATAGCTGTCACTTTCTGACATAAAGAAATACTTTTCAGTTAGGAAATGACTGGATATAATGAAATATAAGCTATAGGGAAATTTGAGCTATAGGAGGAAAGTAGCATTCTACTGTTTGGCAGTTTCTTTACAGATGCTAATAATGATTTTTAAAGAGTTTCTTTAACCAGGATAACTATGTTTCCTTCAACTATATTGTACATTTCAGTTAGCATCCAGCTCAGTCGATTTGGGATGAAATGCATATTACAATCTTCTTGGTAGGCATTATTAGGTCCTTCAGCATCAAATCTTCCATCCAAAATTTTTGGATCATATACGTATTGATCAAAAAAAAGTTGAATGTCATTCATCCAGATCAGGTCAGAACCCTGTAAAGGCAGCATGCTGAGCATACAGACTGAACCCTTGAAATTATTATATACTGTAGGATCACTTAAGAAGCTCCACAGAGAAAAATTTCATTTGCTCATCACACTAGTCTGAGCTGCATTTAGGACAAGGCAGTGCAAGTAATAAGTGTCTGCTGAATGTCATAAATCTTGCTAAATCTATTAATGGCTAAGATGTCACAAGATTGCCTGTGCCTTTGTCCCCACTTTCACTCCTCTATGGGCCTCAGGATTATCTAGCAGGAGAGACTGGAGCCCTTTTTCAGCTTTACCCCTCTCTGTAGGAGGCCTTTAAATGGAAGATTACTCTGATTGTGACAGTGCAGTTTCAGATAGTGAGCCATTATCACCGACATCAAACTACTGGCCTGCAGAGAAGAAGAGAGTCTAAATTTTTACTCAATCCCAAATCCTCAACTGATTTTCTGATCCATGCCCATTAAAAAAGTCTGTATCAAAAAATTACCACTCAGAAACAGTAGGTCAAGAATGGGGATTCTGATTCTGATCTCTACCTTACCTTTCCTTCCCTTGGCTGTCTTTTTGATGGGCAGCATTTTCATTGCCCCTTCTCTGCCAAACATGACTTAATCTGTTTTTAATGATTGCCTTCTGTTTTTGTGCCCTCACAGATTCCATTCTTATTTAGAAAACACAAGACTGTGGGGTAACAATCTTCAAGTATATGTAGAGCTATACAGTTGAGGTGGCAGCCGGATATTCTCCATTGTGACTAATGGCAGGTGGCACTGATATGAGTTTAATCGGGTGTTTGAGGGATTTAGGTTTCATATGAGAGAACATTTTGACAGCAAGAACTGTAAAACTGGAATACATTACTTCTGAGGGTTATGAAACATTCTTTTGTGTGTGTTTTATAAGCGAATAGTTTCTCGTTGGTCTGTGATATCTCAGAAACAGACTTACTTGATCAAAATGATCACAGAAGTCCCTTCTGTGATTTATATATAAACAATTGAAATTAACAGATTGAGTAAAAGCACTCCTGCTAGGAAAAGTCATATTCAATTACATATTTCATTTTCTTCCCTAACTGCTAAATAGTGATGTACTCTGAAACAGAGGCTGCTCTTCAAGCAAGCAATAGGTGGCTGGAAAATAGGATGTGAAGAGTTAGATTAGATTTGTAAAGCTTTTGGTGATTCTTAATATCAGACTGAAAGATACTATAACACTACCCGGATATTATCCCATAGCTGTGATGTCACCAGATAACTGGGTTTCATTTCTTTGTGGGAGTTTATCATAAAAAATGACAATTTGAAAATGAAACTGTGGTCACTTGTCTCATCACGATAATCTGAAAATTCCACAAGTGAAAAGAGATTATCTAGAGAAATAAACTAGGAAATGATGCAAGTCTTTCAAAAATATATTCATGATGAAAATTGGCATCTCAGCAATTACTGCTGGAGGGAGAGATGTTCTTTAAAGGAATTGTTTATTTTATAATTCTTTTCTCTCTAAAAGTTGAATTCAAAATAATCCTAAATCTGGTTATAAACTTTCTATGATTTAATAAATTTTCTTCCAGAACCCAAATCCTGGATATCCAGCAAAATTTCTGTCTGGAAACTGGTCCACAATATGTTTAATCGATTTGTTAATCATTTATCTATGACTCCAACAACAAATGAAAGGGTTATGAGCTACCTCTCCTTCCCCCTCTTCTGATTAGTTCCCTCAAGGCCAGATCTGATTAAAAACACTACACAATCCCATCTGAACATGGGAGGATGAAAAAGGTAGGCACTCAGCACCCACTGTATCTTGCCACTGATGACATCAGCACTCTATTTCCCATGTCTCCTGACTGTAAGCTCCCCTCTACACTGTGAACTCATTGTGGATAGGGAATGTGTCTATATTGTCTTATTGTACTCTCCTTAGTGCTTAGTACAGTGTTCTGCACACAGTAAGTGCTTAATAAATATGACTGACTGACTGGGAAGAAATAACAGACACTGAGAGGTGGGGTGGGGGTGTTGGGGTTTGCTCCTGGGAAAGCAATCTGGATGAACTCATTGGCATTTGAGGTGGAAGGAGAGAGCTGTTTTTACTTCCTTCAAGAATGGTGGTGCTTCAGCACATTTTGAAGACAGAGTGCAAACAAGTGTGAGAGAAGGTAGAAAATATTATTTTCTCCTGTGGCTTTCTCCCACTTCTCAGAAAATGCCCATGAAAAACCGTGGCTTTTTTCCTTGTTGGGAGCAGGTTGGGGAGGGAGATGGGGGCGGAGAGCAGTCGTGCACCAAACTTCCCACTCCAGGAAAATTAGGGATAAGTAGGTAAACACTTTTCCCACAAAAGTTGGTTATGAATGGGTAGTCTCTAAGAAGAAGTTCCATCCTGCTTTTCCTCCCACCGCACTGTCTTTGCTAGCAATGCCAAAATGAAAAAATAATGGCTTGTAAACCTGCCTGTAAAAACATGAATCTTGAGGAATTCACCAAATGGTTGGATTAACTTCTGGAAAGTTCATGATCCTAGCTAGTGTAGGTTCCTGCTACAAGAGTTTCCCACAGTAACCATAAACATGCAGCCACTGTTGATTTTTCCTCTGATCATATCAAGCATGAGAAGAAAAAATAATAGGGAAAATGAACACTATGCCTTGAACAAACAGAAAAATAGAAGAACCAGTAAAAAAACCCAAAAAGGAGAAACAGTATTTTAGATATTATCCATTTAAGAAATGAAACAATTCAGACTTCTACGAAGAAATGTGTTACAGGATGCTAAAAATCTCAATGAAAATAATATAATTAGGGAGAAAGTGAAGTTTTAAATTTAAACACAAATCTTCACCATTCCATACAAATCAAATAAGTCCATTCAGTACTCAGGAGCATTGCCACTCTAGATATCCAGAATTACAAATTCAGTAAATGAATAATGGTTGACAACATTTCGATTTAAACTCCCGTACAAATCCCAGCTCTTAATGTTGTCAATTCAGGATTTTCTCTAGCTAACATATAAGAACAGGGAAAGAAATGAGTCTAACAAGAATATTTATTTTTCCATCCTTATCTAACTTCTTTTTAAAGAAGTTAAAGATTTAAAGCATTTGCCTTAAGTCTTAGAGTTGAAGCACCAACAATAGATACACTACTGGGTAAGAGTCACAGTCCCCAAGCTTAGTATTATGACTCCATAATGAAAGGAAAGGAATATTGAAGAACTGTCTGATTGCTGTTTGCTTTACATAATTGCTAAGTACAGTGCTCTGCACACAATTAGCTTTTAATAAATACCATTAATTGATGGGCTCTTCCTAGTAATTACAATAATAATTATAGTATCTATTAAGCACTTACTATGTGCCAAGCATTATTCTAAGCGCTGGGGTAAAATCAAGGTAATCAGGGTGTCCCGTATGGGGCTCACAGTCTTAATTCCCATTTTACAGATGAGATAACTGAGGCACGGAGAAATTAAGCGGCTTGCCCAAGGTCGCACAGTAGAGAAGTGGCCGAGCTGGGGTTAGAACCTATGTCCTCTGACTCCCAAGTCCATGCTTTTTCCACTAAGCCACTCTGATCCTCTTGCATCCATCATCATGTTAAGTAATGCTTTGAATGCCAATGATCTATCACTGAGGCGAAATTAGGGTGCTTTGTTGTACATGTGAACCAAATTCAGCCACCTTATATTTAGGACTACTAACAGAAGGTATGTAATTAGGAACTTCTTTCAGGATCCAACTGAAATTTCTGGAGTAGGCCCTAGTGACCAAGACTGAACCCAAGCTCCCAAACAGGACAATATCAAAGTCACACCGAGACTACTAAAGACAAAGTTTGCAAGGGGATGTTTGCAGTGACTACAGTTTGCAGCCACTGAGGTTTAAGACTGTGAATCAATCAATTATATTTATTGAGTGCTTACTGTGTTCAGAGCACTGGACTCAGCACTTGGGACAGTACAGTGCAGAGTTGATAGAAATGGTTCTTGCTCACAAGGATCTTATAGTCTATAAGGGGAGACAGACATTACAATAAATTACAGATATTTACATACCTCAGTGGGATTGGGGGTGGGATGAATAAAGTTACAAATCCAAGTGCAAGGGAAACACAGAAGGGAGAGGGAGTAGGGAAAATAAGGGATTAGTCAGGAAGGCCTCCTGGCGGAGATGTGATTTTAATAAGACTTTGAAGGTGGTGAAAGTGATCGTCTGTCAGATATGAAGAGGGAGGAAGTTCAAGGCCAGAGGCAGGATTTGGGTAAAGGGTCAGTGGCAAAATAGATGAGATTGAGGAATAGTGAATAAAGTGGCACTAGAGCCAAACTGAGGATCTAATTAACAAGCCATGTGTTGCCTAAGAGCTTTGCTTTGGAATAAGCTGGGAAACAGGGTTCATTCTAAAATAACCCACAAATTAGGATAATTAGGATAATTAACCTGCTCTGTGTTCCTTTCTACCCCAAGTCAAAATTAGTCAGAGTGAAGTACTAAGATTACTTCTGGATGGTATCAGAGCAGCAGACAAACTACCATTCACAGACAAAAGCCAGCTTCAACGATCTCACTTCCCCTTACTCCATTTCTAGGAGAGCTCACCTCTGCTCTCAGGGGCTGGAACTTCCCTCATATTGGCTGAGAGGCCAATTTCCTCCCAGAAAGTTCCAAAAAACCCTAGAGGAAGGACATGGGGGTTGTCCCTGTGACCTTGCTAACAGACTATATCTTCAAAAAGCTCTCAATTTCCCCTCTAATTAAATTTCCTGAACCTATCATCAACAACTAGATTTAATATCTAATTGTTCTCTCATCCATGTTCAAATTTACCTATTATGGACCTCTCAATAACGAGTTTATCCAGAGACGACTTGAACTCATTGATATTTCCTATCTGCATAAAGTCTTATGGTGAAAAAGCATTTATTTTTTCCTTTGTTTTCAAAAAAAACACTTTGCAGAATCAATTGCTACTCCCTAGTACAGGTAAAGAACAGATGTGCTAATTGCCTAATGCATGTTTGATTGGATTACAGACATGCCCAGGTGTACCTATTTGACCATCCACCATCCAACTGAAGAGGTTGATTTATAACCTGCTAATGAATTGCATCCTCTGATTTGTTCAAAATGGGGCTACTTATTCATGGCAAAATGATGCTCTCTAAAGATTGGGTCCTGTGAAAATATGTCCCATGACTGATTGATTCTTGAGCTCTTGGAATATGTTCCAGTGCTGGTTTTTATGGCAATCATTTGGATAAATTAAATATGATATGAGATTAGTTCAACAATTCAGAAAACAGATGACATGTAAGCTTAAACTACTTATGATAATGTCACTTGAAACACAAAAAGATTATTATTTTTTACTCTGACAAATAATTAAGCATAGGTTTAACAAAGTTCCCATCTAGGTATCAAAATTATTCTATTTTTTGAGTCGGAGAAGGTCCCAATCACACTCCTCATGAAATTTACACTGAAGGAAGGTGTTTATGGGTTAATTAGGAAAAGCTTCACTAAATAATTATTTACAAACTTAGAAGGAGGAAACAAGGAGGAATTCTGAATTCTTCAGAAAACAAAACATTGTCATCTGAAACATTGGGCTTAGATGATATTGATAAAATCCTTAGTCATAGTAAGAAATAGCAGGCAAGTGAGTTCTGGGCTGTGTCTTCTTAGCAAAGCTCTTTCAATCAAAACCAACAATGAGTCTTCAGGGAAGAACTCGAATAAGAGGAAAAAAACTGGAATATTAAAATTCCTATGTTTGACATCACAGTGAAAGCCTAGTAGATCAATATAATTATCTGTACACTTCTACATGTGTGCTAGGCAAAAAAGGCAAAAAAAAAAGGGAACGAGAAGGAAAATAAGCCCTTAGGTGGGAGCAGATAGTGGGGTTCCTAAAGGCAATGTATTTAATGGGCAAATTCCCATAAAGATTTCACTATTTATAAGGTGCTTATCAAAGTGGCTATTCCCTTTCTCAAGTCTATCAAGGTTTTGTTTCAGCATTGCTGGAGAAGAGGGGCTTGGGATGGGAGAGATGACAGGATAGATCAGAGTCCTTTTGGATTTTTTGCAGAGATTTGCTGCAAAGTGGGAGAAAATGTGCAAGAGAAAATAATATTTTCAGCTTTCTTTCCACTTGTTTGCAGTTCATTATCAGACCTAAAGTGTGCCAGGTTTGAAAAGGGAGAAAAACAGTGGGTGCTGAGTTCCCACCTTAGCAACTCTCCCATATTAAAATTCAGAGTGATCATCACTCTACTGATGTGGAGTATCCAACAGGCAGATTTGTCCCCCAGTCAGACAAGGGAGCAGGAGGGGTAAATCCTAAAGCAATGTTTTAAGTGGAAGAATCCAAACAAAGGTAACCAGGAAGCCTGTCATTTGTCTTGGGAACTGCATCAGTTGTGTTCTCAGTGGTGGCCTATAAGTAACCTTTTAGTCCAATCTTTCTGAAAGGTTTATCCCAATATATGTGACATTTAGACACCCAGAAAATTTTAGTGTCCCCTGAAAACTTGGAGATACTCCCTCTTCTGGATCATTTTATGAAGATGTTAAAGAAAGCCTTTACTTTCTCTGACTCCAAAAGTGACCACTTATTTTTACCCTTTCTTTTCTATCTTTAAAACAGTTTTCCAACCATGATTATTTCTCTCTGCCAGGGATTTTATGAGAGAAGGAAAGTGAAGGGGCACTTCAGATGAAACCTTTTGACCACAGTGGTAATAATTTCTTTTAAAAAGGTTGAAAACTCCATGTCAAATAAATTAAATTCTGACTTATGGAGGAGAACAGTCCTGTGTTTTTACCTGCAAAATTCCAGTATCGGCACCCTATGAACTAATGTTGAAAACCACATTTCTATTATATCTCTAACAGAAGGGTGTTAAATAATGGCCCCATTTCAAGGTTTTAGTCTCATTAATATAGCCAAATAAAGGTAATAGAAACTTAAGTTTTAACTTTGGCAAGCAATGGTCCAATGACTTGGAGCAATGGAAATCTAATCCAAATCATATAATGAAGACAAATTTTATTTTGAAGCTTAGCTGTTCCAGATTGCTGTCTACACAGCCCGCACTGACCAGATTATTATTAAATGGCCCTTTTTGGAAGACTTGACCTTATTAATATCCTAAGAAAGAGTTCTTTAACTCATTTTACTCAAGCAACATCTATGATAAAAACAAATCCAGGTTTTCTGTGTGTCTACTCTGGTGTCTACAGACACTTGTAATGTCCCAATTAGTATTTTAAATTGGTTCCATTTAAAAGAAGCAAAATAGTGCTAAATAAAGTACTGCTTCCATAGGAAAAATGTCTAGAATGCAATTGCATTCCCAAGTTTCAAAAAAATTTACCGAAACAATGGAATATATTAAAATCACAATGAATATAGTTACATGATCAAACAGCAATGTAAATAGTTACCAACAACAAAAGATATTTTGAATCAGATAGCTTTTATGTGTATCCTTTACGTACTTAATTTTCAAAGCATTATCTTTCACATGTTGTTCAGTATCTTGTGTTCACCAACATGCATCAGTCATTATTTATGCTAAATAGACCTGCCATTATCTAATGCCAAACTAAAATAATAATAATAACCATAATAAGTTTTTAAGTACTTATCATCTACCAAACACTGTACTAAGTGCTGAGGCAGATATAAGATAATCAGATCAGCTTTAGTCCCTCTTCTACATCAGGTTCACTATCTAAAGGGAAGGAAGAACTGGCATTTAATCCACATTCTATAGATTAGGAAATTGAGGCTCAGAGATGTTAGGTGATTTGACAAGGTCACACAGCAGGCAAGTGGTAGAAGCAGGACTAAAACCCAGTTCCTCTAACTTCTGGTCCCATGCTCTAATCACTAGGCTGCACTGATTTAATTACTCTATTTGAGTGAGTCAAAAATCTTCAAAAATTGGAGAAAGGAAAGACCCTAAAACAAACTGAACTAGTAGTAGTAATTATAGTATTTATTAAACGCTTCTGTGTTCTAAGCCCTGTACTAAGTACTGGGAGAGACAAATGGGAATTAGACAGAGTCCCTGTCCTTTGTCTGGGGGTAACAATCCAAGAGACTATAAAACCTGGGAAAGTGCAATAAATTTGGTAAACATGATCCTTGCTAAAAGTAGTTTATAATCTAGCAGAGTAGAGGGACACCAAATAAATTACAAATACGAGGGTAACTAGAGTACATAGACATGTACATATATGTTATTCAGTGACGGGGAGGGTTGAATACTGAAGTCTTAGCTGACCCAGACTGCTGAAGTAGCACTTGGGGGAACATTGGACTGGGAGATGAAAGATTTGTCAGGGAAGGCCTCCTGGAGAGGATGGGCTTTCACAAGGACTTTGAAGATGAGAAGATGTGACATACCGGATTTGAAGAAACCAAGAGGGATCCAGGTAGGAAGGAGGCATGAGCAAGAGGTTAGCATCAGGAGTGATGAGAATGTAGAGTGGTTTGGATTGAGAGGATCCAAGAGTGAGAGCTGGGGTAAGGTGGGAGAAAGTGGATAAGGGGATAAGAGAGGGCTGGATTATAGCCCTACTTCAAGCAGAAGGCACTTGTTAGCCACTTGAGTTTTTGATGAGTAGGAGATATAGGTGTAGACATTTTAGAAAAGCTATCTGGGCCACAAAGTGAAGTATGGGTTGGACAAGGAAGAGAAAGGAGGGAGGGAGATAAGCGAGAAGGTTGATGCAGTGGCCAAACCAAGATATAACAAAAGCCAGGACCAGCATGGTAGTCCAGTGACAGACTGGATATGATGATGATGATGATGGTATTTGTTAAGTGCTTACTATGTGCCAAGCACTGTTCTAAACACTGGGGTAGATACAAGGTAATCAGGTTGTCCCACATGGGGCTCACAGTCTTAATCCTCATTTTACAGATGAGGTAACCGAGGCACAGAGAAGTTAAGTGGCTTGCCCAGGATCACACAGCAGACAAGTGTCGGTGCTGGAATTAGAACCCACATCCTCTGACTCCCAAGCCCATGCTCTTCCCTCTAAGCTATACTGCTTCTTCTGGATATGAAGATGAGTGGTAAGTCAAGGAAAAGACCACAAAATTATGGGTTTGAAAGATACATAAAATGGAAATGCTAACTTCAATGGGCAAGTCAGTGTTTTAAGTCTCATCCTTAGACATGCTTATGATCACTCTTGGAAGTATATATTTTTGTGTACTAAGATTCTATTACCAAAGATCACCTCAAATAAGGTTAGGTATTTCCCTGAGATTGGAAGCCTAATTTCCAATTTTTTAAGGAGATAATTCCCTTTACCAAGCACTAAACAGTAAATGCTTCTCACTTTACCTTTTCTGTTAATCGGCTCTGAAATACATATTGTTTCAATTGTCATATATTGCACCTATTCTATATCCAAAATTAGGACATTAACAGTATTTGTCCAAAATTACTTTTCTCAAGATTGTTCTCAATGCTTCTGAATATAAACTGCCCTTTTTATTTGAAAATCAATGGTAGCTATGGAGCACTTATTGTGTGCAGAGCACTGTACTAAGTGCTTGGAGGAGTTCAATACCACAGAGATGTTAGGCACTTTCCCTGCCTACAAGGAGTTTAAGTTTAGAAGGGAACATGCACATTAGTAATGCAGAATTAGGGTTCATAGATATAAAGTGTTTAAAGGATACAGATGTTACTGATGGAGAAATCCTTTCCAGATCTGCAGGAGGGGTTAAAAAAACTTGAAATTGCAAAACAACTTCACATCCAAAGAACAAAAAGTACTTTTTCAGGAAGTGAAAAGCTTTTAAAGAACTATAATAAGGTTCAAGCTCAGGGAGAAGGAAGTGCATCTTCTTTTTCACTCTTCATTTTCAACCTAAGCTTTTCAATTGCTGATGTCAAAAAGGTAAAGCAATAAAACATAGTTTAAACTTCAAATCTCTCAAACCTAGGAATTGAAGACAAAGAGGTCATATGCTGACATACCACATCAAAGAAAGATGATACCGATAGAGGGAGGGGCAATTTGTTCCTGAATGACTATGAGCTTGGAAGGGATGGTAGAAAGGCACAATAAGGTCATTCACCTACTATTGTTACCAAAGTGAGAGATGGATGATCTCTGGGAGATGAGTCTTTTTTAGAAACGGCCTGACCAAGTGAGCTGAGTATTAACTTGGGTGTCAGGAGCTACGTCACATTACAATGTCTCATTTTCTTGACTCTTAAATTCCTCCCAGATGGGACTATAGTTTGTGCAAAACTATCCTGGAGTTCTTCCACCTCCTTAGTAGGCAAGTGACTGCTTGCTTACTGTTTGCTTGTGGAACTCCATCTTAGTATAGGGCTATCTCAGCATATTGGGCTACAAATGAGAAACAACATGTCAGTCTATTCAAAAATTTTGCATTTGAGCAAGTAAGAGCAACTGAGGAGAGAAAGGGATGGTGGGCCCAAGGGAAGATCTTATTCAGTACAAGAGAGCTTTGGGCACATGTGAAGCCCAGAAAAGGGTACAGAAGAGAAGGATATATTTGAGATTGAGATAGTGAGAGGGTGAAAGAAGGAGGGTATGGAGATTTTCAAACAGTGGGACAGGACATACAAATAAAGTGATTAATTTTCTGAGGGCAGGATGGTTTGGAGAGTAGCTGGAAAGGAGGACAAAGTGGATGTAAGTAGATTAGAAAATTGAATTGGGGAAGATAATGAACTCTACCATACTAATGAAATTATTTGTTAAATCATCAGGAGTTGGGAGGAAATAGAAGCATTAGAGGCTTGATGAGGAAGTTGAAGTGCTTTGAACAGTGCTTGGCACATAGTAAGTGCTTAAAATACCATTATTATTATTATTATTATTAAATACTGTAACCAGTAGTGAAAACTAAGGAAGGAGGAAAAGCAGTTTTGTTTTGCAGGTGAATGGATGGATTTATTATGAAAGTTAAAAAAATTTGTAGTGTCAAATTCTAGCCTGTTTGCAGGATTTCTGCCAGTATCATTTAGCTGTGCAAGGGCAGAAGTAAAGGAGGTGGCTGGGAGATGAAGGTACAGAGAATGGAATCTGTGATGTATTGACAAAGTATTATCTCCTAGTGACAAGGTGGAAAGTATACCCAAATTGTTGAGTGGCCTATTTGAAATTAAGTTGGAGTTTGGCAGAGCCCAGTAATGTGTGAAATTGTCAAGTGAGTGAATAAAGATGATGCAGTAGAGAAGAGAGAGGCCTCAAAATTACAGAGAAATATAACAGAGGGTCCAGGAGGATAGTAGACACTACTACTTCAGGAAGGTAGTACAGCAGAAGGTGTGAACTTAGAATGGCAAGAACGTAAGTGATCTGAAATTGGAAGGCAAGAAGCAGCCTCCCATCCCCTCATCACTCAGGTCATCTCATGATGTGAGGAAATAAGAAAAGGTGAAAACTCTCCTAGACAGGCAGGCAATGAATTGGGAGCAGATCTAGAAGGTGAGAGTACTCAAGTCGAATGAAGGTTCTTCAGGGCATGGTTCTTCAGGAGAGGGAAAGGCAGCACAATACAAGATGTCAAATCACCCTGATACTAATAATGTTGTGGTAATGTTAGTGGTGGTTGGTTCAGAGTGAGGGTAGAAGTAGAAGCAAGCTGTGGTTTAGCTGATGGAGTTGGGGCCATGATAGAGATTAGAAGAAGGGCAGGAAGGTGGATGGCCCTTCAGGGACTCTGCTTGTCCACAAGGTGGTATCCTCGAAGAGGAGCCTGTTCTCAGCTAACTGGGTAAATAAACTAGGGAATGGACACGAAATGGGGGAAAACATAACAAATGAACACAGAAGGGGAAAGCCACAACAGAGAAGAAGGTGAGAAATATAAGAATAGGGAAGAAGAAAAGACATGGGGCAATGGGATACTCATACTCTCCAGACCCAGTTGAAGAGAATTTTCATCAGTCTATCACATTTACTGAATGTTTACTGTGTGCAGAACACTGTTGACTTTCCAAGGCTGTCAGTAGCAGCAACTGGACTTTAGAAGATGAGGGAATAAAGAAAATCTATTGATTAGGATCTTCAGCCATTCGTGGTGTTTTCAAAACTGTGGGGCTCTGGAAGTAGAATGCTTGGGAACGAACTTGACTTGAACCAACTTGCTTGTGGAACTCCATCTCATTACATGACTGACTCAGCATATTAATCTGTAAATGAGGAACAACACAAGGCAGTCTATTCAAAAATTTTGGATAAGAACACAGTTGGACAAGCAGGAACAGCTGAAGAGAGGAGGGGGTGCTTTAAAACCAAGGGCTTTTAAAGGCCTTACTACAAAGATGATCAGATTTTCAAATCTAGAGATGTCAGGGTTAT
This sequence comes from Ornithorhynchus anatinus, assembly GCF_004115215.2. Classification (NCBI taxonomy): domain Eukaryota; kingdom Metazoa; phylum Chordata; class Mammalia; order Monotremata; family Ornithorhynchidae; genus Ornithorhynchus; species Ornithorhynchus anatinus. Next base: position 118,939,032 of record NC_041729.1, read on the forward strand.
GTAGTACTGCTAAATTCAGGGGTGCCTGGGTTGAGCCCTGGTACAAATTTATGCTCTGAGCTTAGATCTGGCAGCTCTTGATCAGGCTACTTCAGCCATCAACACTATTTCCTCAGTCACTAAATTTGGAGGAAGAAATATCATTCCTATCAAAGTGCTTAAAATCAGTTACAACAGGAACTATATCAATACACAGATAAGCATTTTCCCAACCAAGCAAATTACTAAGTCTTTCATGGAAAGTTTAACAGAACTCTAAATTCAGCAGAATTGACATTGCCCAGAACAACTAATCTTCAAATAAAAATACTTTTTCAAAGGGTCCCACAACCTGAGAAAGCATTATTAAGCAAGGGTAAAAGGGGATGGTCATATCCAGCCAGTCTTAAAATGAGGTTCATTTGTGTTAGCAACCTGTCAAGGAGACTGTCACATCCAATTATTTTTCCCAACACAAGTGATTTTTTTCAAAAGTAAAATAAATGAATAAATGGAGGAAAATCTTGAGGTTTGTGTAATAGCTGATCTTATGAAGTGATTTTGTGACTTTAAAGGGTAAAAATATTGCTGCAACAAACGGTTTATTTTCTCTCTGAAGCCACTGCAGAGCAATAACTACAATATAAATTCAAGGGCAAATGTTTTGTTCCTTTATAAACTTGAATTAGTAAGCTGATCTTCTTCACCCAGCATGTTTTTAATGAACTCAGAGATAAAATTTGATAAGTTCAGGAAAACAATTAAATTAGCACAATGAGAAAAAGGTGTTAATACACTCAAGCTATGCAATAAATGAAAACACACTGAAATTGCTTAAGAAACTATCTACTGTAGTATGTTAACCACCTTAATATGATTATTGATATTATATTTTCAATTTTAAAGACTTTTTCATTTATTAGTAGAGTAGATCCTACTGATAAACATGATTATGAGAAAATACCTTCTCAAGGGTATATCTGGCTGCAAATTATTCCTAAGAAATTGAAGTCAGGGGTCAGTTACCTGAAATTATAACAGGTTTGAGAGTAGAAAATAATAAGTTTTTAGAAAATGAATTAAATCCTATTGGGAGGGCATCAACTCAATATTTTACACATACATACATTCTGGATTGAAGTGCCATAGTGTCAAAGCTGAAATGAACTAATGGATGGTATTACTTAAAGTTTATAGAGCACTCCACACTCTAAAAGTTTTCAATAGTCATTAGCATCTCAAAAATGTCTTTGAATTATCTCACTTTGAGGGATTAGATGAATCCTTATCCCTGATGAGGAAACAGAGGTCAAGTAATTTGCTCAGACTCACACAAAAATTTGAGATTGGAAAAGGGTGAATGATAGGGCTCTGAAGTTGTTGGGCCATGCCATGCTCTAACAAGCATTTGTTGTGATAAATACTTCCATCATTCACATTTGGAGATATACAAAACATAGAGGAGAAAACCAAGAAGGAACTGAGCATTGACTCAATGTTGATGAAAAGAGCACATTCCAGGACCTCAATAATGGTGGGCCCATCTTGCCATTTAATGGTGATGGAAATGGACTCTCCCAATGAGAATAACAGAAGGGCCTTAGGCCAGAAACATGAGGGAAGCTGGTGAATAGATTTTCAGCAGTGGCATTGCTCTGTGTAGGCACAAGAATGTAGGAAGCAGTCCATGGGGGTTGACCCAGCTGTATGGTGGTATCATGACAGCGATGAAGGGAAAGGGAAGCAAGGGAGTTGAGATGGGGGAGAGGGCAGAGAGGTCACGATAGGTTGTGAGGAGTGAATTTGAAAGGCAAGGAGTGCGGATGAGATGACAGGTTAGAAGTTGTGTCAGTGAGTGGTAAGAGCTGGTTAAGCTAGTGTTGCACAGTATTTGAAATGAGTTTCTACATCACATGGCTTAGGTGGAATGAAATGGGAGGTGATTTCTCCCCTGCTGGACTGTAAATTCCTAGAGAGCAGAGATAGTATCTACTAACCTACTGTACTCTCCCAATTGCTTAGTACAGTGTTATGCACAGAATAAGCATTCAATAATTAGGATTGATGGATTGATTAAGGTGAGCAGAATTGAGAGGTGAAGATAAATGGATGTTTAGAAAGTTGGAGGAATAATCAACATGGAGATTGAAATCCCATAGGATCAGAGTGGCAGAAGGCAGTGAGAGTAGAAAGGATAGAAAGGATTAAAATCAGTCAGAAAAGCAATTGTGGGATCTGGAGGGTGGGAGATAACAATGACTAGCAGTTACAGAAGATGTTAAATACAAATGATACGGGATTCAGAGGAAGAATAAGAGAAAAAAAAGAATGATGGGATGAGTGAAAATGCCACTGAAAGCTCTGAAACAGGCCAACTCTTCTCCCATTCTGGTAGAGTGGAAGAAGATGAGGTTCCCACAAAAGAGAGCAGTAGGTTAGACAGTTATCATATGAGAGTCAATAGTGGCGAAGAGTGATCCAGGGACAGGTCAAAGATGAAGAAAATTTGCCCTTAATGGAGTAAGAGTTCTACAGATCTCAGGAAAATGTATTTAAGGCAGGGCAGGGTGGCAGGTGAGAATATGGGGATAAAGGGTATGAGGTGCTAGATGGTGTTTTTTGAGGTGAGATTTTAGTGGGGTAGGTGAGGGAGTAAAGCCCAGGTAGGTGGAGCAAGGAGAGAGTGGACAATGAATAAACCATCCAGTACAAGATGATCTTTCACTGCCACCTCTTGCAGCCACCCCAATGCTAGCTTTCAACCCACTTCTGTTCCCGGCAGGGTCAGGAGTGATTTAATCTCCAGATGGTGATCAGGAGTAGAGAGCTCAGAACACAATTACAGCTTTGCAGAACTTCAGGTTGTTGGTTCATTGGATTTGCACTTGAATCCATGCCCTTTGGACACTTGTTATTTACATTACTCTCAGCCCTAGAGCATATATATATATATATCCATAATTTATTTATATTAATGTCTGTCTCCCCCTCTAGACTGTTTGTTGTGGGGAGGTAAGGGGCTTACTAACTCTGTTATACTGTATTGTCCCAAGCACTTAATACAATATTCTGCACACAGCTCTCAATAGATACTGATTGATCGATTCATTCATTCATTCCTTCACTTGAGCATTGTGGTAATCTAGTTTACACATGGAGATGACAAGCAGGAAACACTGCAGCTTTTGGGTACTGCAGGGGCAGGCTATGTGACACACCCAGGCATATAGTAAAGACAGTCACCTTCAGAGGGGCCCAATCACCTGGGGTCTGGGTGATACAAAAGCCAAAGCTTAAATACCACTGATTAATTGATTGATTAGCCAATTCCAAGCAAGCACTGAATTGATAGGAAGAAGAGAGTATTTAAAGGAAGAGGCAGTGGACACAGTTGTTCCTCTTGTGTCTTGTCCTCTGTTTGTCACTGAAACTGAAGGGATTGCTATGACCTTAGAAGAGCCATGCTGAAATGCCTCCATCAGGTTCAGATAAATGGATTCTACTAACTTTTGGAGAACTCAGGTTGAGTTCTAGACTGTGTGCTCACTGTAGGCAGAGAACATGTCTACCAACTCTGTTGTATTGTGCTCTCCCAAGAGCTTAGTACAGTGCTCTGCACACATTAATCACTCAATATATACCATTAAGTTGACATCTATTACTAGGCTAGGATTGGAACATGGTTAAATCTGCAATGTATTTCTATAAAACTTGTATTTTATGTATTTCTAAAAAACTTAATTTTTGTTTCTGCTGTGTTTACTCTCTCCTAGCTAAGGGAGCCCTATGATGAATTCAATATTTCTGTACCTAAAGTAAATATTTTTATGTCTTTTTCTAAAAAGAGAAGGGCCTATACTCCAGAGAATCTACACAACTCTACTGAGGAGGGAGTGGAGGCTTTTGGCTTTCTTTTCTAGGTGAAATCCACTGGAGTCAAACCTCCCAAAGTAACTGGTGCCCATTCAACATTCAACTTCACTAAGAAGTGGGTTTCCTTTTCTTCAAATGCCATCAAATCATTTCCAACCCATAGCAACTCCATGGACACATCCACTTCAGAAAGTCCCATCTTCTGTCATAAGTTTGTTCTGGTATGTGAATCCATAGTGTTTCCTTGGTAAAGATAGAGAATTGGTTTACCATTGCTTTCTTCCATTAAGTAAAAACTTGAGTCTCTGCTGTTATCTTTGATCAACATTTTGATTGCTTGATCACCTGCCTTTGACTCTTCCCCATGCTGTTGCTACCCAGCACAGGTGATGTGGGCTATTGACTGCTAATTTCATAGATAATTTTGGAGAGCACTATTGAACACCTAGGGAAGGTGAGGCAGCTCTTCTCTGGTATGGATCTGATCAGAGAGGGTGCTTCTGGTCTAGCTAAGGGCTGTAGCACAGTCCAGCATTTTTGGAATGTTAAGCCTCTGCTATTCCCCTAATGAAGCCTCACAGAGCTAGGAGCATCTTTGCTTCAACTCCCTCCTCATTGCCCCGGTAGAAGCTGTAAAACACTGCTAAAGGGTCTCAGAGCTAGACTGGGAGAAAATAACTGAGCAAATTCCTCATTTAAAATGATGGGATTAATCAATTAATGGATTTATTGAGTACTTACTGTGTGCAGAGCCCTGTGCTAATTATGAGGTACAGTACAATACAACAGAGTTGGAATATTTCACGAACTCCAAATATGTCAGGTGCAGCACTCTGTAGTAGGCAACTGGTGTAGTACAAGTAAAAGAGCTCCTGCTCTCAAGGAGCTTACAATCCAATGGAGAAAATAGGCAAGAAAAATCATATTTATGGGAGCAGGAGGAAAGATATAGAAATAATTCATAGTAGAAAAAGTACAGGCATATTAAATTGATACATTACAGAGAAGCAGCGTGGCTAGAGAAGCAGCGTGGCTCACTGGAAAGAGCACGGGCTTTGGAGTCAGAGGTCATGGGTTCGAACCCCGGCTCTACCACTTGTCAGCTGTGTGACTTTGGGCAAGTCACTTAACTTCTCGGTGCCTCAGTTACCTCATCTGTAAAATGGGGATTAAGACTGTGAGCCCCACGTGGGACAACCTGATTCCCCTGTGTCTACCCCAGCGCTTAGAACAGTGCTCGGCACATAGTAAGTGCTTAACAAATACCAACATTATTATTATTATTACATAACATGAATTAATATATATATATTTAAGTGTTAAGTGTGGCTGTTGGAATTTCATGATGAGGAATGATATAATTAATCAAGGAATGCCTGCTAGATAAGAAGGGATTTGAGCAGGGCTTTAAGATGGGAAGAACTGTGATCTGGTTAATTTCAAAGAGGGAGTTCAAGGAAAAAGTGAGAAAGGTCAGAAGGAGGAGAACTGAAAATGAGGTATAGGAAGAAGCTTACCTTGTGGGAAGCAAAGAGTGGGAGCTGGGATGTAGCAGGTGAAGAGACTAGGAATGATGGAGTTGGTAGAGGACTAAAAGCAGATCAATTCATAAGTTACTAGGATTTATTTATTGACTGTTTACAGTGTGCAAGCACAGTCCTAAACACTTGAGAAAGTACAGTATTGACGATGGACATGATCCCTGCCCATAAGGATGTCTATAATGTCTGTAGAGGAAAGAGACATTAAAATAAGTTGCAGGAAGGGGAAATAGTAGAGCCCTCTAGACTGTAAGCTCCTTGCGGCAGAGAACATCTCTACCAACTTTGTTAAATTGTACTTGCCCAAATGTTTACTACAGTGCTCCAGATACCGTAAGCACTCAATGAATATGATTGATTGATAGGAGCATAAGTGCTGTGGGGTTGGGATGAGTATCAAATTACTGAAGGAACATCCAGCCAGGCACTAAGGCAATACAGCAAAGAAGAGGAAGGGGTCAGGGCTGAAGAAGTAGATTTGGGAATTATTTTAGTGTACAGATGATAGTTGAAGCCATGGGTGTGAATGAGTCCAAGGACACACAACAAACAAGAGGAGGGGCTGGGATTAGAACTCAGATTCTCTGACTCCCAGGCCTGAGTTCTTTCCATTAGATCACACTGCTTCAGTAATCTCCCTACAGTCTTTCTTGAATCAAATTCACCCTCTTTTTCTAAGCACCAATGGAGAGTCCCCTTACCTGGCGCGCCATTCAGTAAGTTATACAGTTCATATGTCAGTGAAGTAACTAAAAACATTAGCTAATTGAATCTCGAAGTGCAGCCTTGCCAGCTTCTCTGCACCACCTATTACTACTAGAGTGTAAAACTAGGATCCCAGCAGTTATAGACATCATCTTTGTGGATGATCTTCAGATAATTGCTGAGGCTGCACAGTGAGAAATTTAAATGAGATGCAGTCTTCCCTGTTCCTCCTACTGCTCTATGACCCCAGCAGCTCAGCAGCAATCAATCAGTCATTTATTGAGTGCCTACTATGTGCAGAGCACTCGACTAAGCGCTTGGGAGAGTACAACAGAATTAGTAGACACAATCCCTGCCCATAATGAGTTTACAGTTGAGAGGTGGAGACAGACATTAATATGAATAAATAGGTAATTTGTAATTATAACAGTAGTCACAAGGCTACAGGCTGCCAGACTCCCTTAGTTCACATGCAACAATATTGTCTAGGAGAGCCAAACATCTCACCTAAGCATGAAAGTCCCAATGTTTCAGGGTTTGTCCAGTCTACCACTACACTAGCTTCAGGTAATAAATAATTACAGTACTTGTTAAGCACTTACTATGTTCCAAGCACTGTTCTAAGCAATGGGGTAGATCCAAGGCAATCAGGTTGGACACAGTCCTTGTCCCACATGGGGCTCACACTCTTAACCCTCATTTTACAGATGAGGTAACTGAGGCCCTGAGAAGTGAAGTAACTTGCCCAAGGTCACACAGAAGACGTGGTGGAGTCAAGATTAGAACTCAAGTTCTTTTTGACTCCCAGGCCCGTGCTCTATCTATTAATAATAATGATGGTATTTGTTAAGCCTTTACTATGCGCCAAGCAATTCTAAGCGCTGGGGTAGATACAGGTAGTCCCACGTGGGGCTCACAGATGAGGTAACTGAGGCACAGAGAAGTGAAGTGGCTTGCCCAAGGTCACACAGCAGACAAGTGAGAGAAGCAGCATGGCTCAGGGGAAAGAGCCCGGGCTTGGGAGTCAGGGGTCATGGGTTTGAATCCCAGCTCTGCCACTTGTCAGCTGTATGACTATGGGCAAGTCACTTAACTTCTCGGTGCCTCAGTTACCTCATCTGTAAAAATGGGGATTACGACTTTGAGCCTCATGTAGGACAACCTGATTACCCTGTATTTACCCCAGCGCTTAGAACAGTGCTCTGCACATAGTAAGTGCTTAACAAATACCAACATTATTAAGTGGCAGAGCCCTGATTAGAACCCACGACCTGTTTACTCCTAAACCCGGGCACTTTCCACAAACCACGCTGCTGCTTCATTGCTGCTCCTCTGGAGTTGTCTGGACTATGGGCCATGGCTGCCCCAGCCATATCTGCCCAAGTAAGGAAACCCCACTCAACCCTGGGTCTCCTCTGGATCCAACCCTGGGGCTTGAGTGGGGGATGATTCAGGGAGTCCTTCCCCAGCCAAGGCATGTTGGGATGGGGAGTCCTCCTGGAAGCCCCTCCCTCATGTCCTAAAGCATTTCCTACAGCACCTAAAGAAAAATAAGTTGTTCACTGAAATGCACACACATTTCAGCTGGGGAGAGCCAGACAGGGAGCGAAAAGCATGCCCATGTCAGCACATTTCTCTTTTCTTTTGCAGTGGAGGAGGAAGTTGGTCAGGGGATTATAGTAAAGCCTCCACTCATCTGTCCAGGTACAAGGGTGCATTTTAGGCACTTGTATCCAGAGCTCTGACTACTTAGACCACTTCATCTTCATCCCTTTGTAATTGGTAGACGTTAAACATGATTTCCCTATTTTAAAGCTAGGGAAACTGAGTCCATGAAAGTCTTGACACAATAAGAGTAGGATTGAGAAATAACTTTCAGGTATCCTCAGGTTCAATCGGGGCTTGCATTAGTAAATCTCATGGGCTTCAATATTCATACAAAAGCTGTATTACAGTTGGAAAACTGTCCCATAATTCCTGAACTCCATAACCAATAGTGGAATGCTGGCTAGTCAATGTGCAGATTGTCATTCAGCCGATGCTTAGAGTCACAATAAGGGGTATGTTTTCTCTAAAGCAGCTGTGATTTTGCTTCACACTAATTTCCAAATAACACCAGGCACTTCACTATTTTGCTATGATACTTAATCATAACTATTTCCTTAATGCAATTGCTGCTGTTCTCTGTGTTCATTTGAATAAATCCTATAGTAATAAATCCTACTGTAGTCTCACATTGTGCATTAATTACCAACATATTCAAAATCAACTCTCTTTCTTCTCATAACTTAGAGTGCCACTGTGACCACCAATTCAGACAGCCTTTACCAGACCTCTTGCTCAAATATGTATGCGAGTATTTTCTCAAATAAATTAGCATTCCAATAGCTAGATGTGTTAATTCTTCACACCTGGAGAATGCAAACAGTCTATATATGTAAGAAAGCTCTGTATACCTGGGGACAGAGCAGTATATCTCAAAAGTGGTTACATTTGTATTCGACAAGTGGTCCACAAATAAATCCAGATTGTTTATAGTTTGAATATCCCCTTTAAAAGATGAGTTTCTCTGATAATGTTTCTAGTAATAAGAACAACAACTCTGGTATTTGTTAGGCATTTACTGTGTGCCAGGCACTGTACTTAGCACTGGGGTGGATACAAGCAAATCAGGTAGGACACAGTCCCTGTCCCATGTAGGGCTCACAATCTCAATCCCCACTTTACAGATGAGGAAACTGAGGCACAGAGAAGTGAAGTGCTTACTCAAGATCACACAGCAGACAAGTGGCAGAGCTGGGATTAGAATTTACAAACTTCTGATTTTCTGTTCCCATCACCAACAACAGCACCCACACATGTTAATAAAAGGCACTTCCATGTCATCACCGAGTGTTTACTGAGTGCTTACTATGTACAGAGTAGTGTACTGAGTGTTTGGGAAAGTACAACACAGAGTTGGCAGACATCTTCCCTATCTACAGTGATCTTGCAGTTAATAACGTCCTGCCTTTTCCATGGAAATTAATTATTTCTAGCTATGTCTGGACACTGAATGCAATATCCTACCCCAACTTTTCTCTTAAACAAAGACACCACAGATTGTAGCTCTTTCACCTTGAACATATCTTGTATATATGAAGTCTGTCATTTCATCACTAAAATCTAGGCAGAAATTTCAAATCTTGTTTTTCTTCATTAGTGAATCATAAACTGCTAATTAGAAAATATTTTTTCCCTTTCCAAATGATCAATTCTTTTGCCTGTTTTACCACTTGAAAGGTTATAGCTACTGGAAACAAGGAAGGAACCTTAATTAAAGAATGAATTATTGAATACTCAGTTTTAATTGGGGTTGCCTTGTGCTATTATTTTGCATGTTTATAGGATATTTTATGTAAGTCTATAATCAAGAAAATCAAAAAAGGGACATCTACTAAAGCTAAAACAAGAAAGACTGAATCTGATAACATTCAGCCATTTAAGTTCAAGAATCATGTGAAGTGTGGTTTCCATGACAACAAGTCACTAATTGCTAACAAAGTAAAAATCAACCTTGACTGAATCTGGCAGCTACATTGCAACAGTAAGGAAAAAAATGCCTGAAGAAAATGAAATAAAATGGCATTTTTCTGCAAAATGAAAAAATCAGGGTGGGGAACTCTCCAGTTACTTTCCAAGGAATGGGGAAAGTGTCCTGGTTCAAGGTTAATTCAGGCCTAGCAGAGATGTGAACCTAAAGCTGTCATTAGTTGTCAGACTTCGATTGTAAACACCTACCCTCTACTAAAAATAAGGTAAAAGATTGTGATGTGGTGCTAAAGGATTTTTGCATCCTTGGACTGCAGAACAACAAAAGGAACTTCTAAGGCAAATGAAGGAGCTACAGGGAAACTATTGATACAAGATTAAAACCAGAATTCATCAGAGAAGAAAAGGAAGACAAATTAAGGGGGAGAGGTGAGTTTAAACCACCCACTTCCATGGGGTTGGTCTTCCGTGCTAGCTCAACCGCAAAGGGTTTTTGGTTCCTTGGCCAGGCAGGGTTTAAAAAAAAAAAAAGAAGAAAAACCAGATAACAAAAAAGATCTTTGATACTAGGGGAACCTGTTCAACAGACACAATGGTACCATTCAAAATTCACTGATTTATGAACTGCAGCATATCATTTGTAAAAATTGCTTCAGCCTGAGTTACCTTTCATGAGCTCTGTAAGTCTACTCACTGGGTCACTTAGGAGTGAACGAGAACATTTTGATAAATTCAGTTTCCATGACAATGAATTAACCAGTAAGAAGGGGGAGGTGTTGAAAGATCTCTGTTCTGTAGAATACTCTTCAAATGTTTGCCTGTTTTCATTTTTAGCCATTTAGTTCTCATGGCTCCATTCCAGGACTCTTTAATTTGCCAGTAGCTGTTTTTTCCTGCACAGACTACAGGAGTACTTCATCAGTGAATGTTTCACTCAGTGGTACCATCTAAAGTAAGAGAACATAAAAATGAATTTTTCCAATTATGCTTTTTTGTTTGTTTAGAAAGAATGTAGTGAGAATTTTTCTTTTGTTCCTCTATAGCCCAGCTTCAGTGTTCTTAATCTCTCTTATTTATCATCCATTCCATTATTCTAAATACAACTGCAACTTCAAGATGCTGGGATTTGCTTTTAAATACCAATATCTCTTAAAAGGCAATGTTTTTCAAACTGAGTGGACAAACACCAGAAGGACAAGTAAAAGGGAAAAGAACCACATTAAATTGTATATCATGTAAATTGTTTAGAAAAAAAAAATTATGAGGAGGAAGCTCCTACAGAACTGCTTAGCATCTGCTAATTTGTACACATCAAAACTTGTTTATATCATTTCTATCTCATACTCAGTTCCTGAGTTTTAATGCTTGGTCTCTTGCACTCTCTACAGTTCTAGAGATCCACACTACTTCCCTCTTAGCTATGAGTCAAAGCCTAATCAGACAGTCCCTGGGATATGACAGATATCAACAGAGCTTGAAATAATAACAATAATCATTATATTAATAATTACAATGGAATTTATCAGGTTCTTACTATGTGCCAAGCCCTGGGGGTAGATACAAGGTAATCAGAATGGACACAGGCTCTGTTCCACATGGAGCTGGGCTCACAGCCTAGCAGGGAGGGAGAACAAGTATATAATCCCCATTTTACAGGTAAGGAAACTGAGGCACAAAAAATTCAAGTGATTTGCCCAAGATCATATAGCCAGTAAATGGCAGAGCCAGGATTATAACCCAGGGTTCCTGACTCCCAGGCTAGTGTCCTGGGTTTTTCATGTGGTTAATTGTTGTAGTTTTTTCAATGCAGATTTTGAACATGGACTTTTTTTCTCTGTATATCATTTCACCATCCTTCAATCAATCAATGGTATTCACTGAGCACTTTGTGTGTGCAGAACATTATACTAAGTGCTTGCGAAAGTACAGTAAAATAGAATTGGTAGATATAATCCCTGCCCACAAGAGCTTACAGTCTCCTTGAAGAGAGAGACATCAAAATAAATTAGAGATAGGGGAAATAGTAGAGCATAAGATACAAACCTAAGTGCTTTAGGGCTGGAGTTAATGAATATCAAAGTGCCTAAGGGATATAAATCCAAGTGTATAGGTGTAATAGAAGGGAGGGATTAAGACTGTGAGCCCCACATGGGACAATCTGGTTACCTTGTATTCACCCCAGTGCTTAGAACAGTCTTGGCACATAGTAAGCACTTAACAAAAAACCATTATTATTATTACTATCATTATTATAGAAAATGATGGCTTAGTCAGGGAAGGCCTCTTGGAGGAGATGTGACTTTAGGAAGATTTTGAAAGTGGGGGGAAAGATGGTCTGTCAGATATGATGGGAGGAGTTCCAGGCCTGAGGGAGGATAGAGGCATAGGGTTGATGGTGGAAGAAATGAGATTAAGGTACAGAGGGTAAGATGGTGTTAGAGGAGTGGAATCTGCAGGCTGGGTAAGAGCTCAGAGAAGTCCTGCTGCTAATCCACTGGCAAGGTCACTTCTATGTGCATGAGAAGACCTGACTTCTAAATCAAGTTCTGCCTTTTGGGGCTAAGCCATCATTGGCAAAATTTTCTGACCAGCTAGGGTAGTTCCAATGAGGTGGATAGACCCAGCAGGAATCTTGAAATTAGATGGTTGATATGACCAGAGCAGCTACCAAGGCATATTTCTTGTGCCTTAGAGTAGCATGGCTTTGGCACTATCACCACATCACTGGCACAGTGCTCTGGCCTCCCCAGCCTTAAATGGGTCTTTCACATAAAAAGCTTTGGTTCGAGCTTCCCAATGTGCTTTCCTCTTGCTTCCCTACTCAGTTGTTCTCTTTGTGCCAGAAAACCACAACTGGCAGGGATGAGACCATGATAGTGACGCTGTACATGCCACTAGCCCTATAATCAGATACTAAAGTACCGAGACTAAAGTTAATCTGTCATTCTCAATAGGAATTAACATCCAACTCTCTGTGTTCAGTACAGTGTTGTTTATGTGATGATCCCTTAATAAGTACTGGTTGGCGGTGACGAGGGTGATATTTTCTGTTGCCCTGAAGAATACAAACATTTTCTATTCACTATTTGAAAATGACATAAGTAGCAAACAAATTAATCTGAACAAGAAATTATCATTACCGATGACTGTGGTAGTAGTAGTAATAATAATAGCATTTAATGGTGAGAAAAGTACTGTAATAAGCACTGGGAAAGAATGCACTGAGTGAGAATTCAACGGGGTCCTTGGCCCTCCTGTGGTTTGCAGTCTAAGAAAAAAGGAGGAAAGGGGACTGGTGACAGAAACATAAAGAAAAAACTAAACAATCAGAACACAATATAGCTTAAAAGACCAGGATAGGGATAAATACAATAATAAAATAAAAGCCATTGAGTCCTGTGGTTTCAAGAGCACAGTTTGGGGCTTTTTTCAGCTCAGCAGGATAGTCACAGTAACTGCCACAGTTGTAGCCAATTATTCTTCATTTTGTGGAGGCAGCATGCTCAATCCCTCTGCAGAAATAAGGAAAGACAAGTCAGGATCTAGGCACTGGGATGATGTAGTAAGGGTGACACGACGTACTGGCAAAATGGCCTGGCCCCCTGATTGATTGGAAGGTCACTGCTTCCACAAGTACAAAAAGGCCAGTAGTGAGGGGCACCTTTAGAGGCAGCCTAAAATTGGTATAGGCCACACATTGCCACTGATTAAAACCTAAGCAGCCCCTCATGGAAGTCTGGAATGTCACAATGGGAAGACAGCAAGGTTCCCAATAGTTTCCCTTAGCAGAACAATGGGAAGAGAGATTGAGAAGGGCAGTCAGTCAATCATTCATTCAATTGCATTTATTAAGCACTTACTGTGTGCAAAACACTGTATTAAGCACTTGGGAAAGTACAATACAGCAATAATGAGTGACAATCCCTGCCCACAACAAGCTCACAGTTTATGGTTAGGGGGCAGGAGAGACAGTCATCAATACAAATAGACAATATATATGAATAAAATTACAGATTTATATATAAGTGCTGTGGGGTGGGGAGAGGAAGGAAGAACAAAGGGAGCAAGTCAGGGTGATGCAGAAGTGAGTGGGAGATGAGGAAAAGTGGGGCTTAGTCTGGGAAGGCCTCTTGGAGGAGATGTGCCTTAAGAAAGGCTTTGAAGGCAGGGAGAGTAATTGTCCGGCAGATTTGAGGAGGGAGTGTGTTTCAGGTATTCAGCGCTTACTGTATGCAGAGCGCTGTACCAAATGCTTGGGAGAGTACAATATTTTAATAAAAACAGACATATTCTATGCCAGAGTAAGCTTAAAGTCTAGATGGCAAGGAACATGTCTACTAATTCTGTTGTACTCTTCCAAGCAGCATGGCTCAGTGGAAAGAGCCCAGGCTTGGGAGTCAGAGGTCATGGGTTCGAATCCCTGCTCCGCCGCTTGCCAGCTGTGTGACCTTGGCCAAGTTACTTAACTTCTCTGTGCCTGTTACCTCATCTGTAAAATGAGGATGAAGACTGTGATCCCTACGTGGGACAACCTGATTAACTTGTATTTACACCACCCCACCCCGCACGCTCCGCTCCTCTGCCGCCCACCTCCTCACCGTCCCTCGGTCTCACCTATCCCGCCGTCGACCCTGGGTCACGTCCTCCCACGGTCCTGGAATGCCCTCCCTCCTCACCTCCGCCAAACTGATTCTCTTTCCCTCTTCAAAACCCTACTTAAAACTCACCTCCTCCAAGAGGAGTTCCCAGACTGAGCTCCTCTTCTCCCTCTACTCCCTCTGCCATCCCCCCTTTACCTCTCCGCAGCTTAACCCTCTTTTTCCCCTTTTCCCTCTGCTCCTCCACCTCTCCCTTCCCATCCCCACAGCACTGTACTCGTCCGCTCAACTGTATATATTTTTCGTTACCCTATTTATTTTGTTAATGAATTGTACATCGCCTTGATTCCATTTAGTTGCCATTGTTTTTACGAGATGTTCTTCCCATTGACTCTATTTATTGCCATTGTTCTTGTCTGTCCGTCTCCCCCGATTAGACTGTAAGCCCGTCAAACGGCAGGGACTGTCTCTATCTGTTGCCGACTTGTTCATCCCAAGAGCTTAGTACAGTGCTCTGCACATAGTAAGCGCTCAATAAATACTATTGAATGAATGAATGAATGAATGAATACACCAATGCTTAGAACAGTGCTCAGCATATAGTAAGCACTTAACAAATACCAACATCATCATTATTATTATTATTATTCCAAGCATTTAGTACAATGCACTGCACATAGTAAGTGCTCAATAAATACCACTGATTGATTGACAGCAAGTGACAGCTGTCCTATTTAATTGGGTGAAGAGAAGGAGGTTCAGTGGGCAGTCTGCACAACCTACCTGAAGTATTATACCAAAGAGAATGGGAGGCCTGGGAAGAGAGGAAAAGTGGGAACAGTTCACAACTTCTGGAAATTATTTGGAATTTTCTTTTTTTGTCCCCAATTTCATCTAGGGGACTGGAGATGAGTTTCTTTAAGGTAGTTCTATCCCCAAGAAGACTCACAGCTAAGAGGCACTACAGTGCCTCTTCACATAGGTAGAAGACCGACTGGAAGTTTGCCTGATTTAAAGGAAAATATTACAAGAGAAAATCCATTGGTTCATGGAATATGATAAGAATTGAAACAAAAGAAAAGTTTTAGATCTATTCTTTTCAAGCAGCCAGGCTGAACTATATTTTCTGAATTTCAATAAATAATAATGAAAGGGGCATTTTATGATAAATGCTTTCTAAGATTACACTTTCTCTGAGAGCTTAATTTCCCTTTCAAGCACCTAGAAAATGTTCAGTTTGAAAAGAACATGGTAATTTGCTTTTTCTCCTTCTTTATCACACACACACACACACACACACACAAGGTATTATTAATATTGGTAGATTCCAGAGAATGCAAATGATTGAAAAATCAAAGTAATTGTTTTAGTGAATAAGACCTAGTTCTTTATGAAGCAGATTTTCACAAAAGAGGAAGAAAGAAAATAAAAGTAAGCTATGTGTTTCCACACTCAGTAAATCTGAGCCTTGAGTCTTTCCATCTCAATTTAAAATAGCAGGACAGGGCTGTCAACCAATTGCCTGGATGTATGTAAGCAGATGCCTAATGCCTTCCTTTGTTCATTTGCCTCATGGAACTACTTCAGCATCTTATCTTTCATTCAGTCATTTATTCAATCATATTTATTGATCACTTACTGTGTGCAGAGCACTGTACTAAGCACTTGGGAAGTACCATTCAGCAACAGATAGAGACAATCCCTACCCAACAATGGGCTCACAGTCTAGAAGGGGGAGACAGACAACAAAAAACAAGTAGACAGGGATAACTACCATCAAAATAAATAGAACCATAGAGAAATTGACATAATTTATAAAATAGAGCAATAAATATGTACAAATATATACAAGTGCTGTAGGGAGGGGAAGGGGGTAGAGCAGAGGGAGGGAGTAGGGGCAATGGGGAAGGGAGGAGAAGCAGAGACAAAGGGAGGGCTCAGTCTGGGAAGACTTCTTGGAGGAGGTGAGCTCTCAGTAGGGCTTTGAAGAGGGGAAGAGAGTTAGTTTGGCAGATGTGAGGGGGAAGGGCATTCCAGGTCAGAGGTAGGACATGGGCCAAGAGTTGATGGTGGGACAGGCGGGAATGAGGCACAGTGAGGAGGTTAGCAACAAAAGAGTGGACTGTGCAGGCTGGGATTTAGGAGAGAAGGGAGGTGAGGTAGGAGGGGGCAAGGTGGTGGAGAGCTTTGAAAAAATAAATAAAAATAAATAAATGGTGGTATTTGTTAAGCACTTACTATGTGCAAAGCACTGTTCTAAGCACTGGGAGATACAAGGTGATCAGGTTGTCCCATGTGGGGCTCACAGTTTTAATCCCCATTTTACAGATGAGGTAACTGAGGCACAGAGAAGTTAAGTGACTTGCCCAAAGTCACACAGCTGGCAAGTGGTGGAGTCGGGATTTGAACCCATGAACTCTGACTCCCAAGCCCGGGCTCTTTCCACTGTGCCACGCTGTGAAGCCAATAGAAGTCTATCTTGAAACATGAATGAGGTAGGTGGGTTAATGGCAGCAAGTTTCTAACTCCTACACCTGAGATTCTAGCAGGTAGTGAGCATTCAGAACCCATAGATAAAAATCCACCTGCTGATGTCAATAAAATGGGAGTCTGCATTGCCACAATCTTGAGGCCTGGATGCTACCCAAAACCTTTGTTCAGTTAGCACTACACACTGCTGCCTTGTCATCGTTTGTCATCATTACCACAGGTGAACTGTTCAACAGTTTTCTCAGGCCTGTAGATTGTCAATAAGTGTCAGAAAATATACGGAGAGCTCAGGTGCAGATCATTCAATAGGAGCAAGAATGAGAGAGATACTGGCATGTTAAGTCTAGCTTGACATTCCCAAGATCTAAGTTAGCACTGAGCAGAGGGAGCTTGTTCTCCGCACAATTAAACTGTGATTAGGACTACACTTCAAACTTCCTTACTACTATTTTGGTTAATCATGAATGGACATTACATTAAAGAAAAGGCATAAATTCAAACGCAATTTTTCTGACATTAATACAGCTAAAATGATCTAAACAACCACCCTGAACCTGAGCTAAGAGTTCATGCTATGGTAATAGTACTTACTACTTGAGTTGATTTTCTGCTTTGACAGCATAAGATGTGCCTTCTTCAGGCTTCTCACATTTCTATGACTTGTGATTTGGAAAAGTACTCTATGCACTATTTTACGTGGGTTTAAAAATATGTAGCATACATGTGTATAGAGAAGCATTACACATTTATAAATAGCGTATTTATTCAATGATGTACTGAATATTCATCCTTACACAACACAACTGTTATTTATCTATGTATGTCTCCACAGGGGATTAAAGGAGTAAGACAAGTCTGATGAAATGTTTACAAGCACTTTTTCCTCCTATTGAGACTCCCCTTGAAATAGTGTTATAACAGTGTTACTTTCCCCACCTTTAAAGCCTCAATGAAAGCAAATCTCCCTCAAAGGGCCTTCCCTAAGCCCTTATTTCCCCTTTGCTCACTCTCTACTGCATCTCCCTGATTTGCTCCCTTTATTCACCCCTCCCTCAGGCCCACAGTACTTAAGTACATAACCTTAATTTAGTCCTCTATATTAATATCTGTCTAGACTGTAAGCTCATTGTGGTCATGAAATGTGTCTTCCAGCTCTGTTATACTGTTACATAGAGTGTTATATTGTACTTTCCCACGTGCTTAGTACAGTGCTCTGCACACAGTAAGTGCTCTATAAATATGATTGAATACAAGTTACACTATGCTTAGACCAATTCATTATTTTATTGTACTCTCCCAGGCACTTAGTACAGTCCTCTGCACACAGTAAGCACTCACTGAACACTATGATGGCTTGCAAAACTTGCAGAATTTAACAACCAGTAGTATTTAGTTGAACACCTGTGAGCCCTTCTAAGATATGACCTCCTCCAAGAGGCTATGACCAATTAATTTTTCTTCTCTTTAGATGTGTCCACCCAACCTAGTACTTTTGCACCTGCTCAGAACTTATACACTTCATAACCACCCATACCACTTTTGCTTATATCAAAAATCTACTGTAAGCTCATTATGGGCAGGAAACGTGTATACCGATTCTTTTGTACTATACTCTTCCAAATTCTTAGTACAGTACTCTGCTCATAGTAAGTGCTCAATGCAGTTGATGGATGGATTGTGGACAGACAACAAGCCTCTCCCTTGCACTAAGTACAGAACTCTGCACAAAATAAGCACTCCAGAAATACCATTGATTGACCAACTTAAAGCACTTTTTCCTCTATTAAACATTAGCTGCGTCTGAACAGAGCAAGACTAAGTCCCTCTATAGACTCTAAGTTCCTTTTGGTCAGGAAACAGGTCTACCAACTCTGTTATATTATATTCTCCCAAGTGCTTAGAACAGTGATTTGCACACAATAAGCAGTCACTGAATATGAATGGTTTATTGGTTTTCTGAAAGGGTTTATTTTTTCCACTCCTAATTAGAATTGGCCAGGCTAAATTGAATTGGGATTGTCCTATTTGACAATACAGAATAGGTTGTCATGAAATATTTATTCCCTCCTTCCAACCTGCCTGAGGAACTCTAATATCATGTTTATGTCCGACGCTGTTTCTAATTCGACGGTTACCCTACCACACTTCAGGTCAAGTCTGAGAATGTAGGCAGCCTGATGGCAGCCTCTTGGGTAGAGACTCAACCAACACAGGATAGCACTTATAGATGGACGTATATCCAAGTCTACTGGAAAGCAAATATAAGTCCTGCTTGGAAAAAAATAACAACTCTGCTTGCAATGCCTCAACCTACTGGGTTATATGCTGAATTATAACAAAATGTTCCAAGGAGGGCAAGAAATATTTTAAGGACATGATTCGTAAGTCAGTGTGGTATCCCAGCTGAAAACAGACACATAGCTGATGATCAGTAGGACACACTGCTATCAAAAAAGCGGCTGTTTTCTTTTAGTGAAACTTTCATAAGGAACAAGAGACAAGGAGGCAAAAGAGAAAATAATCAATCATCATAATTATTGAGCACTTACTGTGTGCAGAACACTGAGAACTTCATTGGGAAAGGGCTCTAGGAAGAGATGTGATTTTAATAAAGCTTTGAAGGTGGAGAGAGTGGTGGCCTGTCAGTTATGAAGAAGGGAGTTCCAGGCCCAAGGCAGGACATGGGTGAAGGCAAGATAGGTGAGACAGTGCTGTGAGAAGATTGGCATTAGAGGAGGGAATTTAGCAGGCCGAGTTGCAGTAGGAATGAAATAGGATAGAAGGAGGCAAGGTGATTGAGTGTTTTGAAGCAAATGGTAAGGAATTTATTTCTGATGCAAAGGTTGATGGACAACTACTGGAGATTCTTGTGGAGGGAGATACATAGACTGACTTTTTTTTTAGAAAACAATCTGATCTGATGTATGGATTGGAGGCAGGGATATTAGCAAGGAGACTGATGCAGTAGTCAAGGCAAGATAGGATAATAATAATAATAATAATAACAATAATAATGGCATTTGTTAGGCACTTACTATGTAGCAAGCACTGGGGTAGATACAAGGTAATCAGGTTGGATATATTCCTTCTCACATGAGGCTCAAAGTCTTAATCCCAATTTTACAGATGAAGTAACTGAGGCACAGAGAAGTTATGTGACTTGCCCCAGGTCACACAGCAGACAAGTGGCAGAGCCGGAATTAGAACCCATGACCTTCTGACTCCCAGGCCCTATCCACTACACCACTCCTCTTCCCTATTGTTTGAATAAGTGGTTGGGATCTGCATGGTAGCAATTGGGATAGAGAGGAAAGGATGTATTTTAGTGAGCTTATGAAGGTAGAAGTGACAGGATTTAGTGACATATCAAAAATGTAATTGATTGACATATCGAATATGTAATTGAATGATAGAGGTGATTCGAGGATAATGCCAAGGTTATGGGCTTTGCAAATATCAAGTGTAACACAACAAAGTACAGCTTTTTAGTGTGAACAATGTGGCCAGAAGTGTGGATCCCACTTGGGCCTTTACAACCTCATTTGTACTCATAGATGAATTTCATCATCAGTAGTATCTTCTTTGAATATGAAGGGCAACTACATAAAGGGAAATACAAGAAAAAATAGTATTAGCAAGTTTTCCTGCCGGCAGGGCCAGGCAAATTAGGTTCAGTAAATATTTTTCACTCTGACATTCCACATTTCCCTTCAATTATGTTTGCATTAGTGAGGTTATGAGCAATTGCTGTCAAGCTGCCAAGGGGAGGGAAAGGTGAGATGGTCCAGCAAAAATTGTTGTAAAGAAGACAACTGCAGGTCTGGTTTTACAAAAATCTTGTCTGTTGTAAAAATCAGTAAAACCTAGCTTCAACAACTGGCATTAGGTCTCCCATAATGCCAAAGTCAATATCTCCTCTTGTAATGGAGTTACAGCTTAAGCACTGTTTGGGGCCTATGCTAAACCTGGACATGGTATCAAAGAGATAAAAGCAATGTGGCTGTATTGTTTTCACTCTCTTTTCTGACACCTTGAGGATTTCTACCCAAATTCGATTCCAGGGATTGTTTTTAATGAACCATCTCCATTAATATGCTCTGGTATTATTCCTTTCAGGATGTCCCTCAAGGAAACTGGCATCTAAACTGAGTAAGTGTGTGTATTTGCGTGTGTGTGTGTGTGTGTGTGTGTAAAAATATATATACATATATAGAGAGAGAGAGAGGTATGGCACTTGAGAGAACTTACTACTAGCACCTTCATTTATAATTCATCCTCAACAGTCACAACAAAGTACCACTCACAATCAACAATGCACAGTATATTTCGCTGGCTGTCAATTAAACTGGCATGTGGAGACCGGGATTACTTGGTCATTTTCTAAATTCAAAGTGAATTGTTTCAGATTTACTCTGCTCTTACAGGGTACCTTTTTTTCTTGATATTGCCTTTGTGAGTGAGCAGGAACTGACGAACACCCAGGAGTGTTGGAGGCTCATCACTGCCCCTCTCACCTATCTTCCAGCCTGTATGTAGAGATTGCAACCCCCAAATTCCCAAAACCAACAGCCTCTACTCCATCCTAATCTTCCTTGACTTCTCAGCTGCCTTCAACACTGTGGAAGCAGCGTGGTACAGTGGAAAGAGCGTGGGCTTGGGAGTCAGAGTTCATGGGTTCGAATCTCGGCTCCGCCACTTGCCAGCTGTGTGACTTTGGGCAAGTCACTTAACTTCTCTGTGCCTCAGTTACCTCATCTGTAAAATGGGTATTAAAACTGTGAGCCCCACGTGGGACAACCTGATTACCTTGTATCCCCCAGTGCTTAGAACAGTGCTTTGCACATAGTAAGCGCTTAACAAATACCACCATTAATTAATTAATTAAACATTATATAACCTTAGCTTCACTAACACTGTCCTCTCCTGGTTCTCTTCCTATCTCGCTGGCCTCTCATTCCCTTAGCTTCACTAACACTGTCCTCTCCTGGTTCTCTTCCTATCTCGCTGGCCTCTCATTCTGTTTCTTTCATAATTAAATTGTGGTATTCAAGGCGGGGCTGAGAGTAATTGTCTAAGCTATTTGAGGAGGGAGGGCATTCCAGGCCAGAGGTAAGATGTCGGCCAGGGGAATGGCAGCTAGACAGGTGATATCAAGGCACAGTGAGAAGGTCAGCACCGAGGAGCAAAGTGTGCAGGCTGGGTTGTAGAAGGAGAAAAGGGAGGTGGGGTACGAGTGGGCAAGGATTGGCTCCAGCTTCACAAGACTACTAAAATCCAACCTTTCCTCTCCATTTCAAACTGCTTCTATGCTGATCCAAGCACTTACCTAATCCTGACTTGATTACTGCATCTGACTCCTCATTGACCTCCTTGGCTTCAGTCTATACTTTGCTCTGCTGCCCAGATCATTTTTCTACAATAATCGGTCAGTCCACATCTACCCACTCCTCAAGAACTGAGGGTGATTGTCTATTCACCTTCACATCAAATAGAAACTCCTTACCAACAGCTTTAAAGTACACAATCAGATTTTCTCTTCCTACCTCACTGATTTCCTACTATAGCCCAGCATGCACACTTTCCTCCTCTAGCACTAAGCTTGCTCACTGTTACTTAGTCTCACCTATCTTTATGCTGACCTCCTCCCCACATCTTCCCTATGGCCTGGAACTTCCTCCCTGTCCATTTACATCAGACCACCACACTTCCCACCTTCAAAGCCTTACTAAAGTCATATCTCAGTCACATCTCCAAGAGGCTTTCCCCAATTAAGCCCTCTTTTTCCCAGTTCCCTTTCTCTTTTGTGTCATTTGGATCTATACCATCTGAGCATTTGATATTCACCCCACCCTCAGCTCCACAGCACTTGAGTACATAGAGAAGCAGCATAACTCTGTGGAAAGCGCACAGACTTGGGAGTCAGAGGTCATGGGTTCTAATCCCACTCTGCCACTTGTCAACTGTGTGATTTTGGGCAAGTCACTTAATTTCTCTGTGCTTCAGTTACCTCATCTGTAAAATGGAGATTAAAAGTATGAGCCCCATGTGGAATAACCTGATTACCTTGTACCTCCCCCGCCCACCACTGAGAACAGTGCTTGGCACATAGTAAACACTTAACAAATGCCATCATTATTATTACATATCCATAATTTATTCAAATGAACGTCTTTCTCCCACTCTAGACTGTAAGCTTCCTGTAAGTAGGAAATGTTTCTACCAACTCTGTATTTACTCTTTCAAGTGCTTAGTTCAGTGATCTACATTCAGAAAGGGCTCAATAAATACAACTGATTGATTCACAATGATGCCTGGATCACTTTTCTAAAACAAAATTCAGTCTATCTTGCACTACTTCTCAAGTACCTCCAGTGATTACCCACCACATCTGCATCCAACAGAAACTCCTTGCCATTGGCTTTGAAGCACTCAATCACCTTGCCACCTCCTGTCTTACTTAGCTAATTTCTTACTACAATCTGATTTGTTCACTGCGCAACTCTTACACTAACACCAACCTACTCCCTGTAATTTGATCTTGTCTAATTCATCCCTGACTTTGCACCCCCATCCTGTTTCTGGCCTGAAACTCCCTTCATATCCAACAGATCACCACTCTCCCCACCTTCAAAGTTTTATTTAAAGTCACATCTCCTCCAATAAGCCTTTCCCAAGTAAGTCATCATTTTCCCTACTCGCTCTTCCTTTTGTGTCACCCTTGCACTTAGATTTGTACCCGTATAGCTCTTGGTAGTCTCTATTCACAACCCCACATCACTTGTCTGAAACATATTTAAATGTCAGCCTCCCTTGTAGTCTATAAACTCCTTGCGGAATTAGAACATGTCTACCTACACTTGTTATATTATACTCTCCCAAGTGTCTAGAACAATGCTCTGCACTCAGTAAGCACTCAATAAATGTGATTGAATGACTGATGACTCGAACACTATGATTTGCCATAAATGATGGGAAATAACACAAAACTACCTGTCAGAGTAGGTGGGAAGGGTAAGGTGAAAAGAATAAGAAGCTCGATCCTATCCTATTATAGACCTCCAAACTGTGGAAGAAAAGATGGATGGGGCCTTCTTTGAACAATTCATCAAAATGGTTTGGGGTCATTATCTGGTGATGATGGGAGACCTGGGCTATCAAGATATGTGCTGGAAAAGCAATTTGGGAGGTCACAAATTGTCACACTGCTCTTTGATTGCACAGGAGATAACCTCCTAGTACAAAAAGTAGAAAAATCATGTAAGACCCTTCTTGATTTAAATCTTACTACTATGAAAGTATTATTGATTATATATAAGTGGAGATGGTCACAAGTTGATTGTGCTCTCCTGAAAGGAGAAAATGTGTTAAAAGTTTTTAGACGATCTTTAGTAAAACTTGCTTCATCAATCTTAGGCAACAATCTTAGAAAGACTTTTCTAAAAGGCAAAGGAGTCCAAGATTTTTTTTTTTCCTAAAAGATGGTTCTGTAAGCCCAGGAACACACCACACCAATTCCTCAACAGGACAAAAAGGATAACCAGATGCTAACTCAGCTAAACCGAAACACCTGAAAATTCAAATGAGAAACTTCAGAAAGTTCAAGTTAAACCTGACCATAGAGTCAAGTTAAATTATCCTAATTCCTGCTATCTTCTTTTTCTTACTCCTATTTTTACTGTTTATAAATTATTTATGTCTGTCTCCCTCATTGTAAGCTCCAAGTTCTGAGTACAGTACTTAGCATTCAGGGGTTCAATATAAACCATTTGATTGATCAGCTGACTGAATATAAAACACCACATTTTCTCTCAAAATTGCCTTCACTAGGCCAAGGTAGGGTAGGAGGAGCAGAAGAATGAGAATGAAGATCAGTATGTCCTAATAGAAAAAGCCTGGACCTCTGCGTCAGAGGACCTGTGTTCTAATCAGGTTCTGCCACTTGTCTGCTGTGTTACCTTGGGATAGTTTCTTAACTTTTCAGTGCCTCAGTTACACCATCTATAAAATGGGGATTAAGCCCCACATGAGACTTGGACTGTGTTCAACCTATCTTGTAACTACCCCAGCACTTAGTACAGAGCCTGGCAGATAGTAAGTCCTTATTAAATAGCATTAAGACAAAAACAAACAAAAACCCAACATGGGTGTGGAGGCTATTTCATGAATGCCTATTATATTCACTACTCTAGAGGACAATAGGAGTTATGTAAGTATTCACCTCACCAGTGTCCTCTTACCTTCCTTTTCCTACTCCTCTTATTTCCCTTCTCTGTTTTCTCCTATCCTTCTTATGGCTAGACTTTATTTCCCACATAATAGCCCTTCCCTTGTATTGGGTTTCCAAAAACTATTTAAAATGGCGGGGCAGGGGGGGCGGGCAGGTAAGTAATTATACAAGTCCTACCAGCTTCACCACTTGCCTGTGGGACTTGAGTCTGACTTTGGCCAGTCACTTAAGTTCTCTTGCCTCAGTTTCTAATCAGTTTCTAAAATGGGGCTTAAATACTTGTTTTCCCTCTGACTCATATTGTATATCCTGATTATCTTGTACCTACCCCAGCAAATAGAACACTATTTGGCACATAGTAAAATCAGCTTAACAAATACTGCAATTATAATCATTATCATTATTATTGGTATTAGCAATATTATATAATTATGTTATAATTACATATAATTATTAATTCTATAACTAAATATTGTAATAGCAAAACTGACTAGGGGCATGTTTACAAAAGTTAAAGTGAGAAAGGAGATTCAACTAGCATGAGACAGAGATATCCCAGTATTTTTAAATTATGCTATATTCATAGTTGTCCCTCAAATTAGATTAGAAAAGGACACCACTGACAGTTAAATTTAACTATGCATGTGTGTGTGTTTGTAAGTGTGGCTGGAAAAGCCAATGAGGAATCCACAAACCCCACTAGCCTGGGCACCCAAAAAAGCTGTCCTTTGTGTTATTTTCTTTATTTTTTTATGCTGGGCACTCTATTCTCTTTTACCTTCTTACCTCTCCATACTAAGCTTCTTCTGGAAGATAGCAACTACCTTTTTGATGGCAGTGTGCCATGCAAGTATGTCCTCAGGAGTTGACGGTCAGCTTTACTATGTCCTTAAAATGCTTCCTCTGCACTCCTTGCTTTAGGATTCAAAGATTCAGCTCTTTAAAGGCAATAGAGAAGGGCTATTCTCTTAAAGAAAGGAAATTCCCATAATGAATCAGTAGTATTTATTATCTATTGAGTACAATCAATAGTATTTGAGGAGTGTTTACTGTGTGCTCTGCTCTGTAATGAATGCTTAGGAGAGCACCACAGAGAAAGTAGACATAATCTCTGCCCTCCAAGAGCTTACAATCTAGTAGAACACTGTATTTACTACGGGCATGGGAAAGTACAACAGAAGAAGATGACATTATCACTGCTTTTAGGGAGCTGAAAATCCAGTTTGGAGAGAGAGACAAATAGGAGTGGTCAAATACAGTATGTAAAATGATATTTACAAAAGTGCAACTAGATGTAGTGAGTACAATAGTGCTAAGGTGATGCAAAAGTGCTGAGAAGATAGGAGGGAGGATGTAATTTGGGGAAAAGAAAAATGAGTTAGGGAAAGTCTTCTGGAGGAAGTGGTCTTTTAGATATGCTTTGATGAGGAGGAGAGCTGTGATCTGGAAGATTTGAGAAGAGACGGCACTCCAGGCAGCAGTAAGGGCACCAACATGGTGGAAGGGTCAAGAATAGGGCTCAGTGAGAAGATAGCTTGGGAAGAATGGAGACTGAGAGCTTCACTGATCTCCTTCTTGCCAGATCCAATGGCCTCTACTCCATCATAATCCTCCTCGACCTCTTGGCTGCCTTCAACAATGTAGACTACCCTCTTTTTCTGGAAACGTTATCCAACTTTGGCTTCACTGACTCTGTCCTCTCCTGGTTCTCCTTATATCTCTGGCCATTCATACTCAATCTCCTTCACAGGTTCTTCCTCTGCCTGCCACCCCCTAACTATAGGGGTCCCTCAAGGTTCAGTTCTGGGTCCTCTTCTATTCTTCATCTACACTCACTTCCTTGGAGAACTCATTCACTCCTACGGCTTCAACTACCATCTCTATGCAGATGATACCCAAATCTACATGTCCTCCCCTGATCTCTCTCCCTCTCTCCAGGTTTTCATCTCCTCCTGCCTTCAAGATATCTCTACTTGGTTATCCTCCAGTTACCTCAAATTTAACATCTCCAAAATGGAGCTCCTTATCTTCCCACTCAAACCCTGTCCTCTACCTGACTTTCCCATCACTATAGATGGTACTACCATCCTTCCCTTCTCACAAGCCCTTAACCTTGGCATTATCTTTGACTCCTCTCTCTCATTCAACCCACATATCTGATACCAAATCCTGTTTGTCCCACCTTCACAACAATGCTAAAATCTGCCCTTTCCTCTCCATCCAAACTTCTACCATGTTAATGCAATCACTCATCCTATCCTGCCTGGATTACTACCTCAATCTCCTTGCTGACCTCCCAACCTCCCAACTCCAGTCCATACTTCACTCCACTGCCCGAACCATCTTTCAACAAAAACATTCAGGACATGACACCCCCACCTCCTCAAAAATCTCCAGTGGTTGCTAATCCACATCCATATCAAACAAAAACTCACCAATGAATGGCTTTAAAGCACTATCACCTTGCCCCATCCTACCTCATCTCACTTCTCTGCTTCTACAACCTAGCCCGCATACTTCATTCCTCTAGGACTAGAATTCCTACTGTGCCTTGATCTTGCCTGTCACACTGCCTACCCCTGGCCCACCTCCTACCTTTGGCCTGGAATGCCCTCCCTCCTCAAATCTGACAGACAATTACTATCCCCCTCTACATAGCCTTATTGAAGATACGTCTCCTCCAAGAGGCCTTTCCAGATTAAGCCCCACTTTTTCTCATCTCCCACTCCCTTCTGCAGTGCCCTGACTTGCTCCCTTGGCCATTTCCTCCTCTCACAGCCACACAGCACTTATGTATATATCCGTAATTTTAGTTTTTTCTATTGACATCTGTCTCCCCCTCTCTAGACTGTGAGTTCACTGTGGGAATGGAATGTAACTATTTATTGTTGTATTGTACTTTCCCAAGTGTTTAATACAGTGCTCTGCACACAGTAAGCAGCAGCGTGGCTCAGTGGAAAGAGCCTGGGCTTCGGAGTTAGAGATCATGGGTTCGACTCCCGGTTCTGCCACTTGTCAGCTGGGTGACTGTGGGCAAGTCACTTCACTTCTCTGTGCCTCAGTTCCCTCATCTGTAAAATGGGGATTAACTGTGAGCCTCACGTGGTACAACCTGATTACCCTGTATCTCCCCCAGCGCTTAGAACAGTGCTCTGCACATAGTAAGCGCTTAACAAATACCAACATTATTATTATTATTATTATTAATAATAAATATGACTGAATGAATGAATAAAAAAGAGTGAATAAATAGACGGAGATGATGAGAATGTGAATGGGGAAACTTTGTAAATTATATGGACTAGAAAGGGGAGAGGTTGGAAGGAGGGTGACCAGTGAGGACATTGATGGGGTAGACAAGATACTTTGAAAAGAACATAATAATAATAATGATAATAATAATAATGTTGGTATTTGTTAAGCGCTTACTATGTGCCGAGTACTGTTCTAAGCGCTGGGGTAGACACAGGGGAAACAGGCTGTCCCACGTGGGGCTCACAGTCTTAATCCCCATTTTACAGATGAGGTAACTGAGGCACCGTGAAGTTAAGTGACTTGCCCAAAGTCACACAGCTGACAAGTGGCCGATCCGGGATTTGAACCCATGACCTCTGACTTCAAAGCCCGTGCTCTTTCCACTGAGCCATGCCACCTCTCTATAATGGTATTTGTTAAGTGCTTACTATGTGCAAGGTACTGCATTTAGCACTGGGGTGGATACAAGCAAATCAGGATGGACCCAGTCTCTGTTCCACTTTATAGATGAGTTAACTGAGAAGGTAACATGCCCAAGCACACAGCAGACAAGTGGCAGACGCAGGATGAGAACCCATGATTTTATGACTCTCAGGACTGTGCTCTATCCACTATACCATGATGCTTCTCAAGAAACACCATTACTGACCCAAAGCAATAATGCAATAATAATAAGCATTAGCCTTATTATCCACATTGGCAACAGGATAGTTACCTTCCTTGACATTCATTTTAGTGATTAGGGATATACCTTCTAAATTTCCTAATCTAATCCAAATCTCCTCCTTTAGAAATCTCATTACAGGTTATTCATCCATAAATGTATACGAACCCTTCTTGAATCTGCTATTTTTAACCTGCACAACTTCCCACTAATGACAATAATCAATCAACAATGATAAAGAACATAATAATAATAATAATGGTATTTGTTAAGTGCTTACTATGTGCCAGGCACTGTACTAAGCACTGAGATTGATACAAGGTAATCAGGTCCCACAAGAGGCTCACATCTAAGTTTAATAAATTGATTCCATACATTTGAAGAAAAGCGTTTTCTATTTTTGTTTGGAATTTACCACCTTCAAGCTTGGTGGTGGTAATAAAGCAACAGGGGTGACCACTCCCTCTGTTGTCATGGGCTTTAGTGAAAAACAATTCTATTTGCCCTGTACATAATCTTCATGATTTTGTAGACTTCAATCATATGTCTTCTCGGGTCTCACATTTCCAGGCCAAACTGTGTGGCTGACTTGTAATTGGAAATCAGGAAGATAGGGTGGAAGGGGCAAGGTGTTTGAGTGCTTTAAAACCTATGGTAAGAGTTTCTATTTGATCCAGAAGTGGGTGGGCAACCACTGGAGCTTCTTGAGGATTGGGAAAACATGGACTCAATGATTTTGTAGAAAAATGATCCAAGCAGCAGAGTGTAGAAAGGAGGCAAGGACATCAGCAACAAGGCTAATGTGGTAGTCAAGGCAGGATAAGATAAGTGTTTGCATTTATGTGGTAGCCATTTAGATGGAGAGGAAAGGAAAGATTTTAGCAATGTTGTGAAGGTTGAACTGACAAGATTTGGAGACATTGAATATGTGGGTTGAATGAGAGAGAGGAGTTGAGGATAACACCAAGGTTACAGGCTTGTGAGACAGGGAAGATGGCGGTGCTGCCTACTGTGATGGGAAAGTCAGGGGGAGGCCAGGGTTTGGTTGGGTCTATGAGGAGTTCAATTTTGGATATGTTAAGTTGGGGGTGTCAGCGGGATGTCCAGGTTTAGGTGTTCTGAAGGCAGGGGGAAATGTGAGACTGCAGAGAAGGAGAGAAATCAGGGCTGGAGATGTAGATTTGGAAATCATCTACACAGGGATGATAGTTGAAGCCATTGGACCAAATGAGTTCTCCAAAGAAGTGGGTGTAAATGGAGGATAGGAAGGGATCCAGAACTGAGCCTTTAGGGACTCCCACAATTAAGGGGTGGGAAATAGAAGAGGAGCCTGTGAAATAGACATAAAGTTAGGAGGAAACCTAGGAGAGGACAGTGTCAGTGTAGCCAACGTTGGATAATATTTCCAAGAGAAGGAGGTGGTTTACAGTGTCAAAGGCAGCTGAGGCGTCTAAGAGAATTAGCTTAAAGTAGATGTAGTTGGTTTTGGTAAGAAGAAGATCACTGGTGATCTCTGAGAAGGCAGTTTTGTTGTAGTGAAAGGGTAGAAGCCAGATTGAAGGGGTAGTCAGGGAGAGAATTAGAGGACAGGAAGTGGAGCCAGTGGCTTCAGACAACTGGCTCAAGGAGTTTGGAGAAGAATGGTAAGAGGAAGATGAGGCAACAACTGGAGGGAGCCATGGTATCAAGGGAGGTATTTTTTTTTAGGATAGGTTAGACATGAGCATGTTTAAAAGCAGTGGGGAAGACAGTGGAGAGTGAAGAGTTGAAGATGGCAATCATGACTAATAATTGTAGATCAGAGAATGTAGCTGTAGTGTGGATCAAATCCTTAGAGTTATTACCTCCAACATAGTCACACTAAAACTGCCACTGTTCGGTTTGTGCAGCTTATCCACTTCCACACAGTTTTTTTTTACCAGACAGAAGAGTTTAGAGTAATACCTGAACCAGAGGAATTCATTCTCTTTCAGATCATTTCAAAAATAGTCACTTATCTCTCTTTAATTTCCCTTTTTTAGTTTAGTTTCCATTCATTATGATCCATTTACCCAATCCCATTATTATTCAGTTTTCTTAAAATCTTTTTGTGTCATACATATAAATGTCTTTTGAAAATTTGAGTATATTACGGTCACTGATTTCCAACTAGTTCCCCTTCATCCAAATGAACTCTTGAATTTTGGGGAAGTATGATTTTCTCTCTCCAGAAGTTGTTTTTGCCCCTTAGACTGTAAGCTCTTTGTGAGAAAGGAAAGTCTCTGATATCTTATTATATTGTACACTGTCAAACACTTAGTATGGTGCTCTCAACATAGTAAGTGTTCATTAAATGCAATTGACTGATTGACCCATGAGGTTGCTATTTTCTATATTTTCACAAATCAAACTTTATTCTACCAACTTCTCATGAGACTTTTTCAATGTTAATTTTTCTATCCCTTTTGGAACCATACTTATAGATGGCAATTTTTCAATTCTCAAATACATTAAATATCCATATTCTCATCAGGGCTTGCTTGACTTGTCCTTTAAGTCAGTAGGGTATCTAAACAGCTACTATTTGGTAAACTGAAATTGGGAAACCAAAAGCAAGGAGGACAGAGGATATATTTTAAGGATACAGTAAAATAAAGATTCATACCATATTTCCTCTCAGCTGAAAACTGAGCGATAACTCCAACAGGCAGACCAGCAAGGTGCACTGCAATTGAGAAAAGTAGCTCTTGTGGAACAAAGGATTTAAGAGAATCATGAAACAGAGAGGCAAAAATGTAAACGGCACTAGAAAGGACAGTCTATTTATGCACACTGTAATCAGAATTGTGGATCCCCTATCTTATCATAACATCTTATCATAGACTTTAAAGCACTCAATCACCTTGCCCTTTCCTACCTTACCTCCTGATTTCCTACTACAATCCAGCTTGCACACTTTCCTTCTCTAATGCCAACCTATGCACTGTTGGATCTCATCTATCTCACCACTGGCCCCTCACTCACATCCTCCTTCTGGCCTGGGAACACTCTCCCTCTTCATATTCGAGAAATGATCACTCTCCCCACCTTCAAAGCCTTATTAAAAGCACATCTCCACCAAGAGGCCTTCCCCAACAAAGTCCTCATTACCTCTACTCCCACTCCTTTCTTCTTTCCCCTTATATCTGCCTCTCCCCCAGCACCATAGCACTTATGTACAAATACAGTTTATTTATATCCATATCTGTGAGCCCCATGTGGGACAAAGACTATATTCAACACGATTTGCTTGTGTCTTCCCCAGAACTTAGTACAGTGCCTGAAACATAGTAAGCCCTTAACGAATACCATTTACCAAAGTGCTAGTACACTGCTCTGCACAAAGTAAGTGCTCAATAAATATAATTCATTGATTGATTGAATGACATTTGAATTTCTCTTTCCATCTCTATTTCCTGCTGTCTCATCAATTTAGCCTAAAACATCCTGTACTGTTTGATTTTCTATGAAAACAATTTGGACAAAAAGCAATTTCCCTGTAAAGATAGAGGGAAAGAATTCACTGAACTCTTCAATTACCCCAATTACTTCAATTCCATCCCTGTGTGTAACTTTTACACCAATATTATCAATAGCATTACTGATTCCCAAATTGGCTTCCCATGTTTGCTCAATTTGGAGATTCCTTTATCAGTTTTCGGCATCCCTTACAAAGTGCATTTCAAACCCCTTTGGGGCCTGTCTAATTTCCTGTTTGCACTTGATCTGCCACTCTTTATGGATAGTCCTGTCTCCCTCAGGAGAGCTTTCCATTTTTAAAAAATGACTTTTCCTCTATATCTCATTACTTTGCAAGCTAGCCACACAGTGTTTATGCTTGAACACTTGGGGTTGTTTTTGTTGTTTAATGACAGGCATTTTATTGGGGTTCCCAGGAGGGTTCTTCTAATGATCTTTATGCTTCTAATAAGGGAAGCAAAAAAGAATGCTAAATTGTGGTCACAGTGCACAGTGACTCTTTCATATGTAATTCCTGCACCAGGTTCTGTCCACTATCCAGAAATAAATACAGTGAATTATCATTTCTTGTGGTTTCTAGGACAAGTTGTTCCAGAAAAGAATCATTTATCCTATCCATCAACAGTATCTCCACTTCCCCACCCAATCTCTGTGGGGATAATTGAAGAGTACCAATATCACATTCTGAATAGTTTTTCAGCATCCACTCTAATCTTACAGTTTTGGCTTTCTTCCTTTATCCTGGTAATTTGATCTACAGAACAATTCCACTGCACTATTTTTGTTGTGTAAGTATGGGGCTTCTATCCAAAGAGTTGCCTTAGTGACCTTGTTTCTGGTAAGGTCTTAGGGTATCACTGTGTATTGTCTTTTGCATTCAGAACCATTCCCCTGGTTGTGTACCATGCCTGTTCTTCCTACTGACCTTTAGCCTGGTAACACTATCTACCTAGTTGCCTTCCCCACACCAAATCTCAGAGATACCAATTATAGCTCAGGCCTCACTAGCTGTCAAGCATACAGATGCGCAAATATCACTGTTTGGGCATTTAGTAGATGTGATGAAGCACTTACATATTTTAGCTTTGTGTTTTGGGGTGGTTTTTTTGGCCTATTTCCATATATGTCAGCTTCCTCGATTGATGTGGAGTCTAATGAGAAGCAGCGTGGCTCAGTGGAAAGAGCACGGGGTTTGGAGTCAGAGGTCATGAGTTCGAATCCCAGCTCTGCCACTTGTCAGCTGTGTGACTATGGGCAAGTCACTTAACTTCTCTGTGCCTCAGTTACCTCATCTGTAAAATGGAGATTAAGACTGTGAGCCCCACGTGGGACAACCTGATTCTCCTGTGTCTACCCCAGCGCTTAGAAGAGTGCTCAGCACATAGTAAGCGCTTAACAAATACCAACATTAATGAGCTATTCTCTTTTCTTCTAATGCCTATCTGATTTCTTCTGGACCTAACAGTAATATCAAGTTTCTGAATCACTTCTCTCCTGGGAAAAAATTCTCTTCCTACACTCACCAGCTTTCTTCCAGTTTTCATTTTAAAACTATTTTAATATCTTTAAATTATTAGGGGCAGCAGTCGGCTGCCTTTTTTGATTAAGGTGGGGGCCATCCAATTCCTAATGTATCAACAACTTCCTCCTCTCTGCACCTTCTTTTTCATCCACCTTTTGGGACTTAATCTCTGCCTATGTCTTCATTCATTCATTTCATTATATTTACTGAGCGCTTGCTTACTGTGTGCAGAGCACTGTACTAAGCTCTTGGAATGTATAAATCAGCAACAGATAGAGACAATCCCTGCCCAATAACAGGCTCACAGTCTAAACGGGAGAGACAGACAACAAACAAAACATGTAGTCAGACATCAATACCATCAAAATAAATAGAAGAGCAGAGGGGTGGAGTAAGGGAACAGGTAGGGGAGAAGGGGCAGGGGGAAAGGGAAGGCTCTGAGAAGGCCTCCTGGAGGAGGTGAGCTCTCAGTAGGGCTTTGAAGAGGGGAAGAGAGTTAGTTCTTCATCAAAACTGTAAGTTCTTTGAGTGCAGGGACTGAGTCCTTTTCTATGATATGAGCTTATGTGCTTAGTCAGGTATCCTGCACAAAGTAAGGGCTACATCAGAACCAAACATGCGGTTGTTGATACCCCTAGCACCAGACCCTGTTACATGGAACTGACCTCAATATAGAAAACACATCCATGAAAATCCTAGCTTTCTATTTTTTATTTGAAAACATAAATTTGATCTTATTTATTAGCACTTTTCTGCTACCCTTCCCTAAGTCATTGGTACAAGCATTCTAGTCCTAGCTACCACTTGTCTGCTGTATGACCTTGGGCAAGTGTGAGGGGAGAAGCTAGAAGCAGCAGCATGGCTTAGTGGAAAGAGAACGGACAGGGGAGTCAGAGAACCTGAGTTCTAATCCAAGTTCTGTCAAGTGCTTGCAGTGTGACCTTGGACAAGTCACTTAACTTCTCCATGCCTTAGTTCTTCTGTTCTCCCTCCTACTTAGACTGTGTGTCCCATGAGGGACAGATACTGTGTCCAGCCTAATTCACTTGTAGCTACCCTAGTGCTTAGAACAGTGTTTGACACGTAATCATTTAACAACTACCAATAAAGAAAGAATGCAGAGGAGAACTGTAAGTGGCACTTAACCAATCTAGTGTGCAGAGTGTATACAAACATTTTGGTTGGAAGGATCAATGATGCAACACAGATACACGGTCCGAGATGTCCCAAGACTCCATTTATCATGACACTAAGGCATGGCTTGCCCCATACCCTCATGTGCATGGAATGCAGCTGTGACTCCACAGTGCACCTGGAACAAATCTGTCATGATAAGAAAATTGGTGCAGCCCAGACAGGACAGATGGGGTTGTATGTGCACTTCCATAAGTAAGCACGTGACCAGAGCACCTTTGAGACTCATTATGTCCAGTCGGTTGGCCGTCCCTGAAAATTTCCCACTGTGCTCCATGCAGCACCCACATCTCCCTGCACCTTATTGGGCATGAGTATTCCTTTCCTATTAAAATGCCTCATTAGCTCCTGCTGCTTTGAATAAATACCTGCGTGGCACTTGCTGGCTTAGGGTGGTTCATTTGTGTCACTGGAATCATTGAAAGCTACCTGCCTTGCAGATGTGTTTATTTCCACCATTATAGCAAGTCATTTAATTTCTGTGTGCCTCAGTTTCCTCTTCTATAAACAAAGGCTCAAATAAAAACCTGTTCTCCCTCCCACTTAGAACGTGAGTCCAACCTGAGACAGGGACTGTGTCTGAGATGATTACCTTGAATCTATCCCAGTTCTTAGTTCAGTGCTTGGTATAAATTAGTGCTTAACAAATACTACAGTTATTACTACCATATACCACAATCATCAACCTCTTTCCATCCCCTTGAATAGCCTATGGATATGCTGTATGAGTAGTAGTTAGAGCATGGGCCTGGGAGTCAGAAGGTCATGGGTTCTAATGCCCTTCCTCCACTTTGCTGTGTGGCCTTGAGCAAGTCCCTTTACTTCTCTGGGCCTCAGTTACCTCATCGTAAAATGGGCATTGAGTCAGTGAGCCCCAAGTGGGACAAGGACTGTGTCCAACCCGATTTACTTTTATCCACCCCAGCACTTAGTACAGTTAATACATAGTAAGCACTTTAATACCAAAACTATTATTCTGATTAGGTCCCCGTAGGTGTCAGAAGCCCAACTGCCTACCTGCCTAATGATCAAATTACTGTTTTCACCACTTGCTTCTATCCATTCTGAGAAAATGCCTCTTTAGATCATATTAGCAGCTGGATGGTGACTCCCCTTCCAGTTACATAGTCTCCTTTTCTGGTGCTTTTTAAGAACAATCTGAAGGCCACAATCTGAAGGGAGCGAATGAGTTCACCAAGGGAGTGGGTGTAGATGGATGAATGAGTTCAACAAGGAAGTGCCTAGTACAATGCTTAGCACATAGTAATCACTTAAATACCATAATAGTTATTATTGATGCTATCATCATTAAGTTCATTCAATCATATTTATTGAGCACTTACTTTGTGCAGAGCACTGTACTAAGCACATGGAAAGTACAATTCAGCAATAAAGAGACGATCCCTTGCCCACACTGGGATTACTGTCCATTAATATTAACTCTTTTCTTCCTTACTATTTCTCTATCTTCAAAAGCTGTTTTGTTTATTCTTATTCATTCATTCATTAGTATTTATTAAGCACTTACTGTGTGCAGAGCACTGAACTAAGCGCTTGGAATGTACAATTTGGAAACAGAATTAGAGCTATTACAGGTCAATACCTAGAACTTGGAAGGCCCCCTACTTGTAAGCAGCCTGTATTAGAGCCTATAAAAGGCTCTTAGCTTCTACCATACTTCCATCAGGTACAGACTGCTAAGGTATTCTATGGAGATTAGGCTTTGGCTTTTCCCTATTTTCCAGTTCTGATTTCTACTTGTTGACCTTCCCATCTCATTCACCACCTCCCCCTAACTTTCCCTAGTAATAACCCTGTTAATCTTCCAGGTGCCCTGACTTTAGTGTGGAACCAGTTCACCTTCCTTCAGAATACTTAGACGTCTACCACTTGCCTGCTGTGTGACCCTGGGCAACTCACTTCACTTCTCTTGTCCTTTGTTTTCTTATCTGTAGAATGGGGATGCAAGATCTATTCTTCTTCCTTCTTAGATTTTGAAGTCCCTGTGGGACAGGGACTATGACCAATCTGATTAATTTATAACTAACCCAGTTCTTAGAACAGTGGTTAACACATAGTAAGTGCTTTACAGAAGCCATTATTATAACTGCTGCCTTCCTGACTCTGACTGTGGGGTTCAACCAGGCAGCTTTGCTCCACTTCCTGATTGCTCCACTTCCTGATTGCTTCACTTCCTGGATTTGGATGCTCTCTCTGATCCTATTGATGATCCCTGCCAGGGTCAGTTTAAATGTTTTTGTTGCTTATTTCCCTTCTTTAGGTCAAAATAGATTAACGGTGAATTGCTGACTAGGGTAAGCCCCATTTAAGATGAAACATTAGAATGCCAAAATAGGATGGGGAAGGAAATGGTTAAAGAGGATGAAGGAAATGGCATGTTTACTCAGAAGGGCCTGATATTATGCATCCTGAGATTCTTGAGGAATTAGAAGTTGTTATTACAGAGCCACTAGTCATTGTTTTTGAAGTCCCTGAGGAAGTAAAGGGTAAATATGGAGATGATCTTCAACAAAGGAAAACAAGAGGACGAGGTCATTACAGACTGGTCATCAATATCTGGAGGGATATTATATCATCATCAATCAGTTAACATCCTAAAAGAGCATATGATCCAAGGAGCAACCAACATGACTTTATGACTATAAAATCATGCAAAAGCAATTTAATCTCCATCTGTAAGAGAGGACAGATCTGAAACACAAAGAGTAAATCATTTGATATAATCTATCAATTAGTACAGCTTTTTATTCCATCCAATGACATTCTATAACTTTTCACTGACAAGTCAGGAAGGTATTGCCTTGTCCTTATTACTGCGACAGCCCTGATGAATTGGCTACTGGAAAACATGAGCTCCCAGAATCAAAAGGTGGTTTTATTATCACAAAGGGCATAATGGATATGATGTGTAAGGAAATAATAAGGATAATAATGGTATTTGTTTAGCGCTTACTGTGTGTCAAGCACTGTTATAAGCCCTGGAGTAGATAGAAGCTAATCAGGTTGGACACAGTCCCTATCCCACATAGGCCTCAGAGTTTTAATACCTATTGTATAGATGAGGTAACCGAGAAGTAAAATGACTTGCCCAAGGTCACATAGCAGACAAGCAGAGCCAGGATTAGAACTCAGGTCCTTCTAACTCCCAGGACAGTGCTCTATCTACTAGGCCATGGAAACAAATACAGGACAACTGGAAGATATCCACAGACCTTACAAAGTTTCAGTTGCCAGTAAACCCTTTCCACAGTACTTCTGCTCTCTCCTCCTTCCCCACCACCTTGCAAAAAGAGATTTCCTGCCTGCTTTCAAAATCTACCCTCACTACCCCATTACTCTGACTCCATACTCTCTCACCTTCTAAACACACTTGCCCTTGCTTTTCCTCCCTCCATTGACCTCCACATTCAACCATTCACTCACTGGTGGCTCCATCTCTTCTGCTTTCACATATACTTTTGTCTCCCCTAAACTGAAAAAAAAAACCAAAAAACAAAAAATAAAACAAACCTTATATGTATTCCTTTGGCCTCTAAAATCATAGATCCCTGGCTCCCATTCCTGTCCAAATTCCTCAAATGAGTTGTATACACTCTGTGCCTCCATTTTCTCTCCTTCAACGTCTTTACATTCCATCTGGGTTCTGCCCTCTTCATTCCACCAGTACTTACCCTTATCTCTCTGACCATTCCCCTTCTCAGTTCATTCATTCAATTGTATTTATTGAGCACTTACTGTGGGCAAAGTACTGTGCTAAACATTTGGGAGAGTACAATATAACAAACAGGCAGAATTCCTGCTCACAACAAGCTCACAGTCTAGAGGGGGAGACAGACATTAATACATATGGATAAATAAATTACAGGCCCCCTGTTCCTCCCCCTCCCCCATCTCTCACCCCCAATGATCTGGCCACCTATTTCCTCACGAAAATCAACACAATCAGGTTTGAGCTCCCGAAAGTCACCCCTCCGCCTCTCCCCTCCCCCCCACCAACCCTCTCCCCTACTTTCCCATCCTTCCCTGCAGTATCCTCAGAGGAGATCTCCTCCCTCCTCGCAAGTGCCACCCCCTCCACCTGCACCTCGGACCCCATTCCCTCTCACCTTATTAAAACCATCGCCCCTGCCGTCCTCCCTTCCTTAACTTCTATTTTTAACCACTCAATCTCCAACGGCTCCTTCCCCGCTGCCTTCAAACATGCCCACGTCTCCCCCAACCTAAAAAAACCCACTCTTGACCCCACTTCCCCCTCCAGTTATCGCCCTATCTCCCTACTACCCTTCCTTTCCAATTTCCTAGAACGAGTCGTCTACAATCGATGCTTAGAATTCCTTAACTCCCATTCTCTCCTAGACCCCCTCCAATCTGGCTTCCGTCCCCTCCACTCTACCGAGACTGCTCCCTCTAAGGTAACCCATGACCTCCTTCTTGCCAAATCCAATGGCTCCTACTCTATTCTGATCCTCCTTAACCCCTCTGCTGCCTTTGACACTGTCGACCATCCCCTCCTCCTCCATACCTTATCTCACCTTGGCTTCATGGACTCCGTCCTCTCCTGGTTCTCCTCTCACCTCTCTGGCCGGTCATTCTCGGTCTCCTTCGCTGGCGCCTCCTCCCCCTCCCATCCTTTAACTGTTGGAGTTCCTCAAGGGTCAGTTCTTGGCCCTCTTCTGTTCTCCATTTACACTCACTCCCTCGGTGAACTCATTCGCTCTCACGGCTTTGACTACCATCTCTACAGTGTGGCTCAGTGGAAAGAGCACGGGCTTTGGAGTCAGAGGTCATGAGTTCAAATCCCAGCTCTGCCACTTGTCAGCAGTGTGAGTGTGCGCAAGTCACTTAACTTCTCTGTGCCTCAGTTACCTCATCTGTAAAATGGGGATGAAGACAGTGAGCCCCACATGGGACAACCTGATTCCCCTGTGTCTACCCTAGCGCTTAGAACAGTGCTCTGCACATAGTAAGCGCGTAACAAATACCAACATTATTATAAAACCCAGGTCCTTCTGACTCCCAGGCCCAGGCTCTATCCACTAAGCCACACTGCTTCTCTATCTTCCGCTCTTTTAGAGAAGCAGCATGGCTCAGTGGAAAGAGCACGGGCTTTGGAGTCAGAGGTCATGAGTTTGAATCCCGGCTCTGCCACTTGTCAGTTGTGTGACTGTGGGCAAGTCACTTAACTTCTCTGTGCCTCAGTTACCTCATCTGTAAAATGGGGATTAAGACTGTGAGCCCCATATGGGACAATCTGATTCCCCTGTGTCTACCCCAGCGCTTAGAACAGTGCTCTGCACATAGTAAGCGCTTAACAAATACCAACATTAATAACGTTATTATCTACATCTCCGCCCCTGTCCTCTCCCCTCCCTTCAGGCTCGCATCTCCTCCTGCCTCCAGGACGTCTCCACCTGGATGTCGGCCCGCCACCTAAAACTCAACATGAGCAAGACTGAGCTCCTCATCTTCCCTCCCAAACCCGGTCCGCTCCCAGACTTCTCTATCACCGTGGATGGCACGACCATCCTTCCCGTCTCTCAGGCCCGCAATCTCGGTGTCATCCTTGACTCGTCTCTCTCGTTCACCCCACACATCCTATCCGTTACCAAGACCTGCCGGTTTCACCTTTACAATATCGCCAAGATCCGCCCTTTCCTCTCCACCCAAACGGCTACCTTACTGCTACAGGCTCTCGTTATATCCCAGCTAGACTACTGTGTCAGCCTTCTCTCTGACCTCCCTTCCTCCTCTCTCGCCGCGCTCCAGTCTATCCTTCACTCCGCTGCCCGGCTCCTCTTCCTGCAGAAACGATCTGGGCATGTCACTCCCCTTCTTAAACAACTCCAGTGGTTGCCTATCAACCTCCACTCCAAACAAAAACTCTCACTCTAGGCTTCAAGGCTCTACATCACCTTGCCCCTTCCTACCTCTCCTCCCTTCTCTCTTTCTACCGCCCACCCCACACGCTCCGCTCCTCTGCTGCCCACCTCCTCACCGTCCCTCGGTCTCGCCTATCCCGCCATCGACCCCTGGGCCACGTCCTCCCATGGTGCTGGAACGCCCTCCCTCCTCACCTCCGCCAAACTGATTCTCTTCCCCTCTTCAAAACCCTACTTAAAACTCACCTCCTCCAAGAGGCCTTCCCAGACTGAGCTCCTCTTCTCCCTCTACTCCCTCTACCACCCCCCCTTCACCTCTCCACAACTAAACCCTCTTTTCCCCCTTTCCCTCTGCTCCTCCCCCTCTCCCTTCCCATCCCCTCAGCACTGTACTCGTCCGCTCAACTGTATAAATTTCCATTACCCTATTTATTTTGTTAATGAAATGTACATCGCCTTGATTCTATTTAGTTGCCATTGTTTTTACGAGATGTTCTTCCCCTTGACTCTTTTTTTGCCATTGTTCTCGTCTGTCTGTCTCCCCCGATTAGACTGTAAGCCCGTCAAACGGCAGGGACTGTCTCTATCTGTTGCCGACTTGTTCATTCCAAGCGCTTAGTACAGTGCTCTATACATAGTAAGCACTCAATAAATACTATTGAATGAATGAATGAATGAATGAATGAATGAATCCATAATGCTGTGGGTCTGGGAGGGAGGATGAATGAAGGGAACAAGTCAGGCTGATGCAGAAGGTAGTGGGAGAAGAGGAGAGGTGGGTTTAGTCAGGGAAGTCTCCTTCACTAGCTCTTTCTCCAATTCTTCTCCAACTACAGGGTGTCTCTGCTCTAGGTCCCCTTTGTTGTGAGCACCTAGCTCATACCAACCAGGACTCTCCTGGACCACGTTAGCTTCAGTGATATGTAGTAGAGTCAAACCACACTACCAACCACCAAGGTTACTGTGAAAAGGTTTACTTCATTTTACCCACATACAAGGGAGTGACACATACACACACTCACACCACTCCACCAAGGGTCCAATATGTTGACTAATATCCTGGTCAAGGGAGCCCATTCTGCCAAATGCTTCTTCTTTCTTGAATCCTGCTCCTGCTACTTCTGTTGAGGGCTTCTGCTCCAGGTGCCTGCTCCTGTTTCCTAAATGCTTGCTTCTGTGTGCTTCTTCCTCAATGCTTGCCTCTCCTCTGCATGTTTCTTCTGTACATGCTTCTGCCCCACATTCTTGCTCCTGATTCAAAGTGACTGCCTTTTATCTGCCATAGGCATTGCAGCTGTGGCTCTACATGGCAGTCACTGATTAGTCCAGACCCATTACTGGGTAAAGCAAGGAAAGAAGGCCACCATGCTTTCCTCCATGCTCCACCCCCACAGGCCTGCAACCACCTGTCCATAAGTAGAGCCCATCAGGGCCTTCACCAGTCTCTTCCGTGTTTTTGTTTGTGGGATCACAAACAGTCACTAGTAAGTCATGTTGCTGTGGGCTCACCACACCTTTCCCTTCTCACTTTGCAGTCACTCTCCAGGGAAACTCAATCACTCTCACAGTCTTGCATGGACTACGTTACAGAGAAAGGCTGCTTGGTGTCTCTGCTAACAACAGTAACCCCCCCTCTCCCGGGAAGCTGAGCCTTGTCATCGCCCGGACCCTTGGAGCCATTACCTCGTGGGCTCGGGATCTCTGCTCCCCTGAGGCGCAGCCTCGGCCCACCCGGCCCCTGCCCCGATTCCCGACAAGCCCCCCTTCGCCTACCGCTCGCTGACTCATCTGCGCTTCCTCCGCCTCCACCGGGGAGCTGAGCCTCGGATCGTCC
The DNA here is from genome assembly GCF_004115215.2 of Ornithorhynchus anatinus. Classification (NCBI taxonomy): domain Eukaryota; kingdom Metazoa; phylum Chordata; class Mammalia; order Monotremata; family Ornithorhynchidae; genus Ornithorhynchus; species Ornithorhynchus anatinus. The sequence continues at coordinate 118,981,843 of NC_041729.1, forward strand.
GGACCCTCGCCCGCCTCAGCCTTTCACAACCTGGATCTCCGCACCCCCGCTCGGGAACTCCGACACTACGGATCTTCGCCCCCACAGACCCCCAGCCACCAGCTTCCAGTCCACCCGCCCCCCCCGCTCGGGCCCGGGGACATTGCGCTCCCCTTCTCGATCCTGGGGACATTGTGCTCCCCTTCTCGGCCCCAAGGACATTGTGTCCTCGGGGGACATTGTGTCCCCCTGCTCGGGCCCGGGGACATTGTGCTCCCCAACCGCTCCCCCACTCCGCCCGAGGCGGCCATTTTGTGAAGCCCCCCCTCTGCCTGAGGCGGCCATTTTGGGAAGGCCTCACTCCCTCTTCCCTCTTGAGGTGATTCATCCCTCCCGCCCCCGCCCCGGGCGACGACGTCCTTGTTCTCACCATGTTACCTTGCCTTAGCCGCCGCCTACGGCCGCCACCCACCCCGGACAACCTCAGGGCCCCCCCGCCGCCACAGGGTTATTTGGTCATGAGCTCTGGGACTCTCTCGGCCGCTGGCTGCTTGACTTTGAGTCTGATCGGGTAGGGTCGGCTCGTCCCCCGACCCTGGTCATCGCCTGCTTATTAACACTATTGTAGTGTGCCTTACTGTAGCATGTTGCTATATTTGCGATCTCGTTTTTTATTGTTTATTGTCGTCAGATTTTGAATTTGATCAGGTCGCCCCTTAATCGAGTCTACCCCCGACCCTGGTCATCACCCCTTTTATTAACACGACTATATTGTATCATACTGTATCATGTTGCTATATTAGCACCACTGTATTGTATCATATTGTATCATGTTGCTATATTACCGATTTCGTTTATTACTGTTTATTGTTGTCAGTGCTGCCACCCACCTCTCTGGCCTCGCCATGTCCCTCCTCCCCCCCACCCCCTCCCGCCCCTTCCTATCCTCCCCTTCCCCTTCCCCTTCCCCTCTCTCGCTCAGCTCTTTCCCGCTCTCTCCTCTGTCTCCTCCCCCCCTCCCCTCTCCCACCCTAGAACCCCACTTTACCAGCGCTACCCCTCTTCCCCCTCCCCCTACTCTTCCCCCCACCTAACCCCCTCTTCACCCCCTCCCCCCTTCTCTCTTCCCCACCCATGCCCCATCCCAGTCCTCTTGTCCCACCGCCACCCCTCATCCCCCTCTCCTCGTCCAGGGCCCCGCCACCTCCTTCCCATCCAAACCCTCCCCTCCCCCCGCCCTTCCCCCCCTCCTCCCCTTGCACCCACAGCTACTTTCAAGTGTGGCCTCTGGAACCCCCGCTCTATTACAGGCAAGCTACCTTTCATCCATGACCTTTTCCTCTCCCGCTCTCTCCTCCTCCTTGCCCTTTCGGAAACGTGGCTCTCTCCCGAAGACACGGTCTCCGCCGCCGCTCTCTCCAGCGGAGGCCTCTCCTTCTCCCACTCCCCCAGACTCACCGGTAAGGGAGGAGGCGTCGGCTTCCTCCTCTCGCCCCGATGCCGCTTCCGCACTATCCCTCCTCCCCCCCCTCCTTCCCCTCCTTCGAAGCCCATATCATTCGCCTCTACCACCCACTCCAGTTACTTGTCGCCGTCATCTACCGCCCTCCCGGTCCCACCTCCGACTTCTTCAACCACCTTGACCCCTTTCTCACCTTCCTCCTCTCCTTCTCTCTGCCCACTCTGATCCTTGGAGACTTCAACATCCATACGGATGTACCCGACGACTCCTCTGCCGCCCGCCTGCTATCCCTCCTCGACTCTGCCGACCTCCTCCTCCACCATACCGCGCCCACTCACCGACTCGGTCACACCCTCGATCTCGTCATCTCCTACCGCTGCACTATCTCCTCACTAACCAACTCTGAAATCCCTCTCTCTGACCATAACCTTCTCACCTGCCTCATCTCTCACACTCCCTCCCCCTGCAAATCTTCGCTACTGCCCCACAGAGACCTCCGCTCTCTCGATCCCATCCGTCTTTCCAATAGCATCTCGCCTCACCTTGCCGCCCTGTCCTCTCTTCCCACTCTCGACGAGCGGGTCTCCGCTCTCAACTCCACCCTCTCTACTCATCTCGACTCTCTCGCCCCCCTTTCCCTCCGCCGCTCTCGCTCCACTAACCCACAGCCCTGGATCACCTCCTCCGTCCGCCTCCTACGCTCCTATGCTCGAGCTGCTGAGCGCTGCTGGCGAAAGTCCAAGCACCAAGCCGACCTCACACACTTCAAATTTATCCTTTCCTGCCTTAACTCTGCCCTCTCCTCCGCCAGGCAAAGCTTCTTCTCCTCCCTCATCGACACCCATGCCCGTCACCCCCGCCGATTGTTCCGGACCTTTAACTTTCTCCTTAGGCCCCCTGTTCCTCCCCCTCCCCCATCTCTCACCCCTAATGATCTGGCCACCTATTTCCTCACGAAAATCAACACGATCAGGTCTGAGCTCCCCAAAGTCACCCCTCCGCCTCTCCCCTCCCCCCCAACAACCCCCTCCCCTACTTTCCCATCCTTCCCTGCAGTATCCTCAGAGGAGATCTCCTCCCTCCTCGCAAGTGCCACCCCCTCCACCTGCGCCTCGGACCCCATTCCCTCTCACCTTCTTAAAACCATCGCCCCTGCCCTCCTCCCTTCCTTAACTTCTATTTTTAACCACTCAATCTCCAAGGGCTCCTTCCCCTCTGCCTTCAAACACGCCCACGTCTCCCCCATCCTAAAAAAACCCGCTCTTGACCCCACTTCCCCCTCCAGTTATCGTCCTATCTCCCTACTACCCTTCCTTTCCAAAATCTTAGAACGAGTCGTCTACAATCGATGCCTAGAATTCCTTAACTCCCATTCTCTCTTAGACCCCCTCCAATCTGGCTTCCGTCCCCTCCACTCTACCGAGACTGCTCTCTCTAAGGTCACCCATGACCTCCTTCTTGCCAAATCCAATGGCTCCTACTCCATTCTGATCCTCCTTGACCTCTCTGCTGCCTTTGACACTGTCGACCATCCCCTCCTCCTCCATACCTTATCTCACCTTGGCTTCACGGACTCTGTCCTCTCCTGGTTCTCCTCTTACCTCTCTGGCCGATCATTCTCGGTCTCCTACGCTGGAGCCTCCTCCCCCTCCCATCCTTTAACTGTTGGAGTTCCTCAAGGGTCAGTTCTTGGCCCTCTTCTGTTCTCCATTTACACTCACTCCCTCGGTGAACTCATCCGCTCTCACGGCTTTGACTACCATCTCTACGCAGATGACACGCAGACCTACATCTCCGCCCCTGTCCTCTCCCCCTCCCTTCAGGCTCGCATCTCCTCCTGCCTCCGGGACGTCTCCACCTGGATGTCGGCCCGCCACCTAAAACTCAACATGAGCAAGACTGAGCTCCTCATCTTCCCTCCCAAACCCGGTCCGCTCCCAGACTTCTCCATCACCGTGGATGGCACGACCATCCTTCCCGTCCCGCAGGCCCGCAATCTCGGTGTCATCCTTGACTCGTCCCTCTCGTTCACCCCACACATCCTATCCGTTACCAAGACCTGCCGGTTTCACCTCTACAATATCGCCAAGATCCGCCCTTTCCTCTCCACCCAAACGGCTACCTTACTATTACGGGCTCTCGTTATATCCTGGCTAGACTACTGTGTCAGCCTTCTCTCTGACCTCCCTTCCTCCTCTCTCGCCCCGCTCCGGTCTATTCTTCACTACGCTGCCCGGCTCATCTTCCTGCAGAAACGATCTGGGCATGTCACTCCCCTTCTTAAACAACTCCAGTGGTTGCCTATCGACCTCCGCTCCAAACAAAAACTCCTCACTCTAGGCTTCAAGGCTCTCCATCACCTTGCCCCTTCCTACCTCTCCTCCCTTCTCTCTTTCTACCGCCCACCCCGCACGCTCCGCTCCTCTGCCGCCCACCTCCTCGCCGTCCCTCGGTCTCGCCTATCCCGCCGTCGACCCCTGGGTCACGTCCTCCCGCGGTCCTGGAACGCCCTCCCTCCTCACCTCCGCCAAACTGATTCTCTTTCCCTCTTCAAAACCTTACTTAAAAATCACCTCCTCCAAGAGGCCTTCCCAGACTGAGCTCCTCTTCCCCCTCTACTCCCTCTGCCATCCCCCCTTTACCTCTCCGCAGCTAAAGCCTCATTTTCCCCTTTTCCCTCTGCTCCTCCACCTCTCCCTTCCCATCCCCACAGCACTGTACCCGTCCGCTCAACTGTATATATTTTCGTTACCCTATTTATTTTGTTAATGAATTGTACATCGCCTTGATTCTATTTAGTTGCCATTGTTTTTACGAGATGTTCTTCCCCTTGATGCTGTTTAGTGCCATTGTTCTTGTCTGTCCGTCTCCCCCGATTAGACTGTAAGCCCGTCAAACGGCAGGGACTGTCTCTATCTGTTGCCGACTTGTTCATCCCAAGCGCTTAGTACAGTGCTCTGCACATAGTAAGCGCTCAATAAATACTATTGAATGAATGAATGAATGAATGAACAGTAGTCAGGGCCAGATTACCACAGGAGTTCATATGGTTTAAGCGGCAAGCCCCAAGCTCAAGCATGCCCATGCAGACTCAGAAGCACCACCTCTTGTTGTAATGTAAAGGCTTTAAAGAAGTCCTGCTAAAACACTGATGGGGGTGGTGCCACTATTATTCATGCTTCTACTTCTTCCTCCTCCCACCTTCACTTCCCATCCCCCACCATGGTCCATTGCCACCACTACTGCCACCACCTCCCACTCCCACTGAGCCTATATGGGTATCTCCAAGCTTTCTTCAGTCATGAGTGCTTGCAGGCATGGGGTTTCAAACTGCTGCTGATGCAGCTCTGGGCACAGGTGCCTGGGCTGGGGTTGGCACCATGACCACTAAGGAATCTTGTACAATTACTTTGGTGGAGGCCTTGGGTGAACAGGCTAGTATTAGCACCAATGACAGGCAGGATATCCCAGTCCTCTGCAGTTTGGAGTCTCCTATGAAGCACTGCCCCCAGCCCCCACCCTCAACCCACCAAAGGCTCTTGGTGCTGACTTCACTACTAAAGTATCTGCAGCCATGTGAGGGGAGAAAGAAGAGGGGAGGAAAGAGAGAAAGAGTGATTGTGTTGTGTGAGAGAAAATATTACTTTTTTCTGGTGGATTTGATGCTACGGAAAACTACAGAAGCAGTGTGGCCTAGTGAATAAACCACAGGTTTGGGAGTCATAGGATCTGGATTCTAATCAGGACTCCATCACTTGTCTGCTGTGTGACCTTGAGCAAGTCACTTAACTTCTCTGCCTCAGTTACCTCTCCCCTCTTCTAAATTGTAAGCCTAGTGAGGGCAGGGTTTTCTCTCTTTGTTGCTGAACTGTACTTTCCAAGCACTTAGTATAGTGCTATGCATACAGTAAACACTCAAGAAATACAATTGAATGAATGATTGAAAACTACAAGCTCCCTGTCGGACAGGGACTGTAATCCAACCTGATTATTTTGTGCCTATCCCAGTGCTTAGAACAGTGACTGGCAAATAGTAAATGCTTAACAAATACAATTATACAGAGAGATGTAGTCTAGGTGATCTATCAGTAAACCAAGCATATTTATTGAGTGCTTACTATATGCAGAACACTGTACTAAGAGCTTTGGAGAGTACAATAAAACAGTTGTTAGACATGCTCCCTGCCAACAATGAATTTAATATTTGGGGGGGGCACAGATGTTAATATGACTAAATAAATTACAGATATGTACATAAGTGTTGTGGGGCTGAGGGATGGGTGAATAAAAAGTGCAAATCCAAGTGCAAGGGTGACACAGAAGGGAGTGGGAGAAGAGGAAATGAGAGTTTAGGGAAAAGACTGTTGGAGGAGATGTGCTTTTAATAAGGATTTGAAGGTAGTAGGTATTACAGTCTGGGTGGAAAGATAAGTTGGAATGGGATGACACAATTGTGCCACACACCTTATGACATCAAAATTGTTATTTCCCAAGTCAATGAATATCCTTTTTTCTTTGGGATGTCAGCAGTGCCCCCCACATTTGGTTTATAGACACCCTGGCACCAGACATAACCAGGGAGTCAGGGACCTCTAAGGGGCAGGGAGAGACGAGTGTCTCTTGTACAGTAAAACATTAGCATAGAGTAAGGGAATGATTTAAGGTTGGAACTTGATGATGATAATGATGATGATGAGGGCATTTATTATTTATGTGCCAAGCACTATGCTAAATACTGGGGTAGTTATAAGATAATCATATTGGATACAGTCCCTGTCCCACAGTCTGAGAGAGAGGGAGAAGAGGTATCTTATACCCATTTTATAGATGAAGAAGCCAAAGTCCAGAAAGGGAACTTGCTCGAAGTCTTATAGAAGGGAGACATTGGCAGGGGTCACATCAGATTTAAGATATGTTGGAATATTGCAGGTCATTACAGAAATTTCCTTTTTAAATTTCCAAAACACTGATCCAGGCTATCTTGGTCCTAATTTACCTAAGCAGTGGATTCCCTAAAGGTCAACAAAGCTTTGCCCTATGGCAAACAAATTTAGAGGAAGCACATTTTGCCACCATCATGCTGAACAGCCACTACTGCTTCTGGAGACTCGCCTTCCCAAACCCAATCCAAACTGCCTGTCTGTCTCACAAAGAGGACACTGCAGGAGCTAAAGGCATGGTGCTGATATCAGCTCATAAAAGCACTTCCATCTCTGCAAAGATATCTGCCAGGACAGGACTTCAGGCTCAGAAACTGCTATTGATGCACATGGTTCGTACAGCTTATTATGTTTCCAATAATCAATGGCTAACTGCCAGGCCTAGCCCCTGTCCTTTTCAGACCTTTAAGGGACTGTTCCTCTGAGATCTACAGAGCCTCAACACCTTGATGATTTTATTGCTATCTGTGAAAGGGACTTTGCCTCACAAGGATAGGTGGAGGGAAAGTGTTATTTACTGTGTCATGTGCCCTTCCCTTAATCCAGCCAGAAACATTTACATTTCTTCAATATGCACAGTCTGCATCTTTGATCCCAGATGGGGCTCCCACTCTGGGAAAACACAGCTTAATGTCCCCATTCAAATGTCACATATCAACAGGAGGCTATATATTCCAGGTACCTTTTTCAGAAAGAAGTCTGCAACCTGTGATGCCCATCTGTCTAAATGGTGCATACATTTTTATAATACAGTGATTCACAAACATGCTGCCCTAAAAAAAAGCCAAATAAAGATGGACAATTAGACTTGATCCACTGGTCTGGTCCGAGTGAGGGTCCACCTAAAAAAAGATTTCCAGCCCTCCACTCAAGTCTTTCTCCCCCTTCAAATTATGCCATTTTCTGCAGACTTACTCACTGCTGCCTAGTTACATAGTCTCAATGAAGTGTTTCTGATTCTGAACCCTGAAAAACAAAGATTAGCATTCATGAAAAGATCTGCTTATTAAGCTTTAACTTTCATTTCAAATCATCTTTTTTCTTTTCATTTCCCAAGTGTTTGTTTTTGGTTCCTATGTGCTGCACATTTATGTACCTTTCTGGAATGTAATTATTTACCCAACACACACTCCACACAAAATGTAGGCAAGACTAACGTGCTCTGCCGGATCTCAGTGTTAGGCTAACCCCATCAATTCACAAATTTTGGTTAAACGATTTCAGGTTATGTCCAAGAAAATAACCGCCCTGCAGCAGCCCCTGCTGGCCAAGAACCAGAGCCCAATTATAGGTCTTTGCAAAACTGTGCCACTCAGACCTGCTGCTTACGCACAGACCAACAAAGATTCAGCTTTCCCAGAAGCAGCTTGCTAAGAACACAAAACTTGGAAATAATGTTCTTGCCATCTGCAAGGGGGCAACTGTGCCTTCTGATTGCATAGAAAGCCAGGGTAATTCATAAGGTTTGTAAGCCTTTATTCTCCTTATTTGGTGCATGACTGGGAAGAAGTGGGACTGGGAAATATTTGTGGTAGAAATGATAAAAGGAAATCAACGCAGCGGAACATATACCACCCAAAAATCTTCAGTTGGAGTATAAGTCAGGATACGGTGTCAAAAAGACATTTATCTCCCAGAGAAAGCATATTAAATTATGCTACTCTGGCCTGTTCTTGCATGTCAAGATTGATGGATGGTTAGGAGAGAAAAATCTTCCTTTTTGGTTGACCTTAAAAGCTGTCCCATTCAGTCTTTGCAGTGTTTAAATGTGAACATAAATTATTTCATCGATCTCAGAATGAACGTTTGCAATAATTTCCTTTTGGGTATTGCTTACCACCCATCTACACATAGAGAAAGCAATATAAAAAGGAAACCATTCTGAGAAAAAAAGATACACATTTATCATTCAGAATGACAGAACTAGAACGGAAAACACCCAAGTGATTGGAATTTGTTTTGTCAGGCACCCATGAAAACTCCCTGTACTGGAAATAAAATATAACGGGCAGGTTATAATAATGGAACACTCCTATTTTCTCACATTTATCACTGCATTTAGGTTCATCTTCCCAAACTCTAAGGAACATACATTTGTAATAATGGCAGTATACCCCCTCCAGGCTAAGCTGAGTGAGATGGGGAAGGACTCATTTACAGAATGTGAATCATATAATGGAAAAATCTGAAGGCAATGCTTAGGGGGAAAAGATGGGACAAAAACAATGAAAGACAGGAAACAGGACACAGCAGACAAATCAATTTAAAGGTTTGGAATGTCTAGTTATTTTTATACCAGGAAAACTGTTCTAAAGAGGAAGAGTGATTAAGACAGAAACAATGACAATTTTTTTTTTAATAATCTCAACAGGAAAAGAATCAATCCCTGCACAGGCACTGAGGGTCTCTGTGTTGTCTCAGTCCAAAGTTGATGAAGTCAAGACTTATTTATGTCAAGTGTGCATTTATCCAGATACTGCCAGAGTGATAGAACCTAGTGAAAGGATGGGCCTTGGTACGTATCTCCACCAGAAAGATTACATAATCGGCAACCGGCCTAGTTGATCAGAGGGTCCAAAATTAGTTTGGTGACTATCTGACAAAGTAGAATCCTCACATATAGTTTTCCTCCAAACAGAAAACTGAATCAGCAACACAGGGACATCCTAGTGAAGAAAAACAGTGTGTTTCTGTCAATATATACACTGCTAGCCTTTTAAGTTAAAAGTTAAATTCTTTCCAAAAAAGCCTAACTGGGCACCAAGTCTCCCAAAACACATTCTTCCTCCTGTTGTCTATGTAACCAGTTGTGACAAGAGATTTGGATTTTGGCAACTTGGATTTAAATGAATTGAGGTACAAATGAGGCCCTGGAAGCCACTAGTGTTCAGCTGGCTTTCCATTTGGCAGCTGCTTGCTCCATCTCAGTACCGAAAATATTCCAGCCATACAGTGATTCCTAAAAAGTCACTGATGTATTGCGATATTCAGCCAGAAAAATTCTCTAGAATTGATTCATTGTTAATGAATTAGCAATAGTCAGAGTTTATTTAAATGCTTTTCTACAAAAAAGAGGGTTTCAATATACTAATAGGTTTCTGCTTCTCTGACAACTTTCTTGGCAGCTATTATAAAACCAGGATGTTGAAAAAAGTCATGAGAGGTTAGCTTATTAAATTTTGTAAATCATAAGGCTTGTCTACAAGTGCAGAGTTCCCCAGCTGATTTAGTTGTTAGCCTAGAAACTGTTGTTATGACTATTAAATGGGTCCAAGAGTTTAAGTAGCAGAGGAAATTATATACAAAAGAAACAGACCAAGGATCTTGTCTTATGTTTCCCATTTAAGAGCTACAGATCAACTGCCCTGCAGCACCCCTCACAATACAGGCTCAGAACCCTGATGCTGTTAGGTTTGTGACTCGAAAACAATAAATCAAGTTTCTGGATATAAATTATGCTAACAAGAGCAGATTACTAATTCCTTTCCTATATTTCAATATCCAGAATAAAGATAAAATCCAAATTTTTCCTGCTGGTAAACTGCAGACAATAATCTAACATATTCCTGTATACCTTTAACTTGGCTTTTTTCCCCAGGAGCCACCATAAGAAAGTGAAAACTAACATTTGACTGGCTGTCTGAAGTAAAAAGAAGTGACAGTAGCCACTGTTAGTCTCAGACATCAAATAAGAATCTAAAAATGGGGAAGCAGCAAATTCCAAACTTGAGCACCTGATTACCAGTTACCATATGTTTGGCCAAATGCTTACATGAAGGTACTGCTTGGGGAAATGGCTGGAAAAGGGTTTGGGCCAAAAATAACCCCAAATTAGCTCACCCTAGTTTTTCTTTTTCCTCAGGCATAGGAATATATTGTCATGTGGAATTATTCCACATTATCATGTAGAATTGCAACTACACACAGCAGCACAAGAAGCTAAAAACCAAAAATCCTCTCCAAGTAATAGCTTTAATATTAATTGAGTCCCCATTTGGTGCAGTGCACTGTACTAAGCACTTACAAAGTACAGAATGAAGAGGTAACACTAATGGAAGACACAAATATAAAACTATATACAAGCACAGGAAAAATTTTTAAAAAATATGTAAAAATTGAATAGACATATATGCACAAGTGCCGAGAAGTAAATACAAATTCATAAATCCTAAATTAACTGATGATTGAAGGTGCTGGGAAATGAATCAAGAACATCTTGTTGGAGATAGGATTTTAAAAGGGCTTTGAATATGGGAAGAGCTATGATCTGTCTCATCTGGGAAGAAAGGTGTTCCAAGACTGGGAAACAGTGTGAATGAGGGGTTGGGAGCGTGTAAGTCAGAAGTCAGAAATAACGAGAAGGTTGGCATGGGGGTAGTGAAGAAAGGAGTCGGGGAAGAGCAGATAAAGAGAGCAAATAAGATGAGTTAATAATATTAATAAATAATAATTATGGTATTTGTTTAGTGCTTAATATGTGCCAATCACTGTACTAAGCATGGGGGTGGATTGGGATGAACACAGTCCCTGTCCCACGTGGGGCTCCCAGTCTCAATCCCCATTTTATAGATGAGGTAACTGAGGCACAGAGAAGTGAAGTGCCTTGCCCAAGGTCACATAGCAGGCGGAATGAGTGGAGGAGGTGGAATTAGAACCCATGACCTTCTGACTCCCAGCCCCATGCTCTATCCATTACACCATGCTGCTTCCTGTGAGATGAAGTGAGGTGAGATGAAGTGACCTGGGAAGAGTCCTGAAGACAACCATGAGGAGTTGTTGCTTATGCAAAGAGACACAGGAAGCCAGTGATGGTTTCGAGGAGCCGAAAGAGGTAGGAGGAGTGATGTTTCAGGAAGATGATCCAGGCAGCACCAAGTAATATATTTTGTAAAGGGGAGAAGCTGGAGGCTAAGAATACAGCTAGGTGACTGATGCAATAGTCTATCCCCAGTAGGACCAACGTTTGTTCCAGGTGGTGGCAGTTTTGGTGAAGTTGAAGGTGAAAAATGGGGGATGGTATTTATTGAGCACTCATCTGTCAATGGTATTTACTGAGCACTTATGGTGTGCAGAACACTGTAACTAAGCAGTTGGGAAAATGCATACAATAAGGTTGGCAGGCATGATCCCTATCCACAAGGAGCTTACAGACTAGAAAGGGAGAAGAAGTGGGGGAAAACTGGATAGGATTGGTGTTGGATAGAATGTGTGAGTCCACAGCTATGAGTTGAGGATGACATTGAGGTTGCAGGTATCTGGGTAAAGGAGAAATGGACCTTTCCCCAAATTAGCAGAAGAACCAGATAATAATAATAATAATGTTGGTATTTGTTAAGCGCTTACTATGTGCCGAGCACTCTTCTAAGCGCTGGGGTAGACACAGGGGAATCAGGTTGTCCCACGTGGGGCTCACAGTCTTCATCCCCATTTTACAGATGAGGTAACTGAGGCACCGAGAAGTTAAGTGACTTGCCCAAAGTCACACAGCTGACCAGTGGCAGAGCCGGGGTTCGAACCCATGACCTCTGACTCCAAAGCCCGTGCTCTTTCCAGTGAGCCACGCTGCTTCCCAATCAGGAATCCCAACCAGATTCCTCCAATAGCTTCTAGGAAGTATAAACCAAAGTAGTCTTGTAGTTCTGGACTTCTGCTTCCTTGTCTGCAGTTACAGGGCCAGCCTGGTTTAAAAAGAGTTTTAAAACACACTGCTCTTGTTGTGACATTGCCAGCAGTTATTCTAGGATAAAGTTTGACTTTGCTTTATTTTCTCTTATCAGGTTGGGTACTGTAGTATTTTAACCATACTTGTTTTTGGATTATATTGATTAAAGATTCAGTGCTTACAACAGTGCCAGTGCTTAGAACAGTGCTTGGCACATAGCTAGTGCTTAACAAATACTATCATTATTATTAAAAAAAACAAAAACAACTATTTCTATTAAAGACACTCACAAGGCCCTAAGTTGAAAAGTATTTTTTTTAATCCCACAAGGATATTACTTCTGAAAATAGGAGGATGAAATTCATAGCTTTCATTTAACAACTTAATTTTTTTAGGCAACCTCACCCCCTTTCAAAGTATTATACACCTAAAACGCCAGGCTTTTCATGTTGAAAATAACTACTATCAAATCTCCTTCTCTCTGGGTTCAAGGGAAAAGGTTGTATATCTGAGATACTGACTGATCCCAACCATCACAAATCACCTAAATGCTGAAATTTGGTTTTCCTTAAAACCCACCACAGTTGTCTTGGTTATCTGAATAATTTAAAAAAATAATGATTTTTAATCAATCATTTATTCAGCACTTACTGTGTATAAAGCACTATACTAAGCACTTATAGGTACAACACTATAACACAATTCCTGCTCTCAATGAGTTTATAATCTAGAGGGGGCAAAAATATAAATGATGGTATTTGTTAAGCACTTACTGTGTGCCAGGCACTGTTCTAAGTGCTGGGGTAGATACAAGATAATTGGGTTGGACACAGTTCCTGTCCCAAGTATGGCTCACAGTCTTAATCCCCATTTAACAGATGAGGGAACCAAGGCACATAGAAATAAAGTGATTTGCTCAAGGTCACACAGTAGACAAGTGGCAGAGCTGGGATTAGAGCCCATGATCTTCTCACTCCCAAGCCCATGCTCTAACCACTAGGTCATGCTGCTTACGGATATATACATAAAGGCTGCGAGGCTTTGGGGTGGTGGGGTGGTGGTGAATAAAGTCAGCAAGTCATGTCAACACAGAAAGGAGTGGGAAAAGAGGAAATGAAGACTTAGACAAGGAAGGCCTCTCGGAAGAGATGTGCTTTCAATAAAGTTTTGAAGGTAGGGAGAGTAATTGTCCTTCAGATATGAAAAGGGAGGGTGCTTCAGCCAGAGTCATGATGTGGGTGAGAGGTTGGAGGTAAGATAGATGAGACTGAGGTACATTAAGTAGGTTGGCAGTAGAGGAACAAAGTGTGCTTATTATTATAAATTATTATTATAATCTTTATTGTAATAATTAAATGTTATCAATCACAATTATTATAAATGAATGTGAACAATTTAAGTGACTCAAAATACCAAACGTAGTAGATTTACCTCCCATATCAATGTGACATGTAGCAGTAAAAAGGTTCTGATTTAAATTCATAAAGAATTTAAAACTGGAAAGAAGATCCCCATTTAGACACAGGGGCCAGGTTTGGGTGATATGATTAAAACTACTGGCTGATATTGATTAAATAAGAATAAAGGCTGAAGTCACCAAGACAGAATGATATTTTATGGCTCATTAGGAAAGTACTAATAAAACATAAAAAAAATAGATTGGGAGGGGGGATGTGACAAGAAGGGAATAACCACAGGAAAGGATCTAGGGGGTTCAGTGGATGAAAAATGGTATATGATTCTGCAGTGTTATATTGTCACCAAAATGTACTGCTATACTTGATTTAAATTAGCTGATAAAGCATCTAAAACAAGCAAGGAAATTAGTATGGGGGGGCAGTGTGTGTGTGTGTGTGTCTGTGTGTTTTTGCACATTGACGTAGGTTTTTATGTGTGTGTGAGGTGTAGGGAAGCAGCAGGAAAGAACACAGGCCTGGAAGTCAGAGGACCTGGGTTCTAATTTTGCCTCCACCACTTGCCAGCTGTGTGACCTTGGCCAAGTCATTTAACTTCTCTGTGGCTCAGTTTCCTCATCTGTAAAATGAGGATTCTTCTTACACTGTGTGCTCTATGTGGTACAGGGACTGTGTCCAACCTGAAAACTTGTATTTACTCCAGAGTTTAGAGTGCCTGCCACTAGTAAGCACTTAACAAGTACCATTAAAATTAAAAAAAATGCAACTACCTGCATCCTTCTATCCATGTGCTAAGATCTTTGTCTCACGGAAGCAGAGGAGAAACAGAAGGCTATCTCCATAACATTTAGAATATTGGTAAAGTCATGGCGGTTTAATCCTGGGAAACTGAGGACTGAAATATTTTCTGTAGCTAATAATGAGCAGTTATTTTTCCACTGTCATTTTTTATTTCTTTCTCTTAACATCTCCTGTTGTCCCTCTCCCTTTTTATCTCTTCATTCTGTCAATCAGTTGATCTGTGTGTAGAGCCTTATACTAATCACTTGTGGACAGGGATTGTCTCTCTTTGTTGCTGTATTGTTCTTTTCAAGGGCTTAGTACAGTGCCCAGCATACAGTAAGCACTCAATAAATGCAATTTAATTGAATGAGTAGAATTGGTCCATGTGATCTCTGCCCTCATAGAGTTTACAACATAGTGATAAAGACACACTAAGGTAAAAAAAGTAGAGATGGGAATAAGCAATAGAGTACATAAGATACATACATAAGTGCTTCAGTAGGTGTGGTGACAGACTACTTAATTGCATGGGTGGCCCAAAATTGTGGCAGTTTGGAGGCTAAAAAATGGAAAGGTTGGAGATTAACTGGGGAACATGTCCAGGAGAAGATGAGATTTCAGAAGGGCTGTGAAGATGGGAAATTTGTAAAGAAGGAAGAGTGACCTCCATGGAGGAAGAAGGGTACAAGAAAGAGGTTGATAGCAGAAGAGTTGAGTGCAGCAGAGTGACCAGATTAGCTTGAAAAAAAAAGGAGTTAAGAGCAGTCTGTCATGGGGGAAGATAGTGTATAATTAATAGGAAGAGTTGATGGAGTGCTTTGAAGTCAATCAAAAACTAAGTCTCCCCCATCCTAAAAAAACCCTCCTTTGTCCCCAAAGCCCCTCCATTTATCGCCCTATCTCCCTCCTACCCTTTCTTTCCAAAATCCTGGTGTGAGTCGTCTACACTGCTGCCTCAAATTTCTCTCCTCCAACTTTCTCCTGGACCCCCTCCAAACTGGCTTCTGTCCCCTCCACTCCACTGAAACCTTCCTCTCAAAGGTCATCAATGTCCTCATTCTTGCCAAATCCAATGGCTCCTACTCTATTGACCTCCTTGACCTCTCAGCTGCCTCTGACACTGTCGACCATCCCCTTCTCCTGAACACATTATCCAACCTTGGCTTCACTGCCTCCATCCTCTCCTGGCTCTCCCCTTATCTCTCAGTCTCTGTCACTCTCAGTCTCTGTCATGGGCTCCTCCTCCCTCTCCCATCCCTTAACTGTAGGGGTTCCTCAAGGGTCAGTTCTTGTTCCTCTTCTAGTCTCCATCTATACTCACTCCCTTTGTGAACTTATTGGCTCCCATGGCTTCAACTATCATCTTTATATGGATGATACCCAAATCTATATCTCCTCCCCTGTTCTCTCTCCCTCCCTCCAGGCTTGCATCTCCTCCTGCCTGCAGATCATCTCTACTTGGATGTCCTCCTGCCACCTAAAACTCAACATGTCCAAGACTGAGCTCCTTATCTTCCCTCCAAAACCCTGTCCTCTCCCTGAATTTCCCATCACTGTGGAAGGCACTACCATCCTTCCTGTCTCACAAACCCGCAACCTCGGTGTCATCCTTGATTCCACTTCCTCATTCACCCCACATATCCAATCCATCAACAAAACCTGCCAGTCTCACCTTTACAACATCACCAAGATCCACCGTTTTCTCTCCATCCAAACTGCTACCACATTAGTACAATCACTCATCCTATCCCAACTAGATTACTGCATCAGAATCCTTTCTGATCTCTCAAACTCCTGTCTCTCCCTACTTCCATCTAAACTTCACTCTGCTGACTGGATTATCCTTCTACAGAAACGTTCTGGGCACGTCACCCCCCCCCCCCCCACCACCACCTCAAAAATCTCCAGTGGTTGCCTAACAACCTCACTATTAAGCAAAAACCTGATAGGGATCACCTTGCCCCCCTCTTATATCACCTCCGTTCTCTCCCTCTACATTCCAAACTACAACACACTCTGTTCCTCTAGTGCTAACCTCCTTGTTCCTTGTGCCTTGTTCTCACCTGTCCTGCCATCAACCCCGGCCCACATCTTATCTCTGGCCTAGAATGCCTCCCCTCCTCAAATTACCTGAACAACCACACTTCCCCATTTCAACACCTTACTGAAGACTCACCTCCTCCAGAAGGTCTTCCCAGACTAAGCACCCCTTTTCCTCAGCTTCCCCTTCCTTCCCTTTGCTCTACCCACCCCTTTCTGCCCCACAGCACTTGTGTGAAACAGTGTGGCTTAGTGGAAAGAGCACGGGCTTGGGAGCCAGAGGTCATGGGTTCTAATCCCAGCTCTGCTATGTATCACCTGTGTGACTTTGGGCAAGTCACTTAACTTCTCTGTGCCTCAGTTACCTCATCTGTAAAATGGGAATTAAGACTGTGAGCCCCACGTGGGACAACCTGAATACCTTGTACCTACCCCAGCACTTAGAGCAGTGCTTGACACATAGTAGGCACTTAACAAATACCATTATTATCTTCTAGACTGTGAGCCTGTTATTGGGTAGGGATTGTCTCTCTCTGTTGCCGAATTGTACCTTCCAAGTGCTTAGTACAGTCCTCTCCACACAGTAAGCGCTCAATTCATTCATTCAATAGTATTTATTGAGCGCTTACTATGTGCAGAGCACTGTACTAAGCGCTTGGAATGAACAAGTCGGCAACAGAGACAGTCCCTGCCATTTGACAGGCTTACAGTCTAATCGGGTGAGACAGACAGACAAGAACAATGGCAAAAAAAAGAGTCAAGGGGAAGAACATCTCGTAAAAACAATGGCAACTAAATAGAATCAAGGTGATGTACATTTCATTAACAAAATAAATAGGGTAATGAAAATATATACAGTTGAGCAGACGAGTACAGTGCTGAGGGGATGGGAAGGGAGGGGGGAGGAGCAGAGGGAAATGGGGGGAAAAGAGGGTTAAGCTGCGGAGAGGTGAGGGGGGGCAGTAGAGGGAGTAGAGGGAGAAGAGGAGCTCAGTCTGGGAAGGCCTCTTGGAGGAGGTGAGTTTTAAGTAGGGTTTTGAAGAGGGGAAGAGGTGAGGAGGGAGGACGTTCCAGGACCGCGGGAGGACGTGGCCCAGGGGTCGACGGCGGGATAGGCGAGACCAAGGGACGGTGAGGAGGTGGGCGGCAGAGGAGCGGAGCATGTGGGGTGGGCAGTAGAAGGAGAGAAGGGAGGAGAGGTAGGAAGGGGCAAGGTGATGGAGAGCCTTGAAGCCTAGAGTGAAGAGTTTTTGTTTGGAACGGAGGTTGATAAGCAACCACTGGAGTTGTTTAAGAAGGGGAGTGACATGCCCAGATCGTTTTTGCAGGAAGATGAGCCGGGCAGCGGAGTGAAGAATAGACTGGAGCGCGGCGAGAGAGGAGGAAGGGAGGTCAGAGAGAAGGCTGACACAGTAGTCTAGCCGGGATATAACGAGAGCCCGTAGCAGTAAGGTAGCCGTTTGGGTGGAGAGGAAAGGGCGGATCTTGGCGATATTGTAAAGGTGAAACCGGCAGGTCTTGGTAACGGATAGGATGTGTGGGGTGAACGAGAGAGACGAGTCAAGGATGACACTGAGATTGCGGGCCTGAGAGACAGGAAGGATGGTCGTGCCATCCACGGTGATAGGGAGGTCTGGGAGAGGACCGGGTTTGGGAGGGAAGATGAGGAGCTCAGTCTTGCTCATGTTGAGTTTTAGGTGGCGGGCCGACATCCAGGTGGAGACATCCTTAAGGCAGGAGGAGATGCGAGCCTGAAGGGAAGGGGAGAGGACGGGGCGGAGATGTAGATCTGCGTGTCATCTGCGTAGAGATGGTAGTCAAAGCCGTGAGAGCGAATGAGTTCACTAAGGGAGTGAGTGTAAATGGAGAACAGAAGAGGGCCAAGAACTGACCCTTGAGGAACTCAATATGGAATTCAATATGGTTGAATGAATGAATATATGTATGTATCTATACTTCTATTTATATTAATGGCCATTTACGTGTTTTGATGTGTACATATATCTATAATCTTAATTTATATTGATGTTAGCGATGACTGTTTACTTGTTTTCATTTTTGTCTCCCCCCCATTCTAGACATTGGGCAGGGATTGTTTCTTTCTGTTGGTGAATTCTAAGAGCTTAGTACAGTACTCTGCACACAGTAAGTGCTCAATAAATATGATTAATGAATAAATGAATGAATTTATGGAGCACTTAACTGTGTGTAGAGCACTGTAGTAAGTGCTTGGGAGAGCTTAGACATGTTTTCTGACCACAACAAAGTTTCTGTTTGATGAGAAGAATTGGTAAACTCTGGAGGTTTTTTAGGAGTGGGAAGACACATGCAGTACAATGTCTTAGGAAAATGATCTGAGCAGAAAAGTGAGGCATGGTCTGTTGAGGGGAAAGAGTAGAGGCAGGAAACCAGTGAGGAAGCCGATATATGCCAAGGATGAAAATGTCACCCATTTTATTCAAGTACTGGCACTTCCTCAATAGTGGTTTGGTTGAACCGTTGGTCTGACATAGTTATGGCATTCCTTATATTCCCTATGATTTATTTAATGCAATTTATTTAGATGCTGTTGGAATTTTGAAAACCACATATTAATTAGCTCATGTTATTCTTGAACTGACTGTGGGTATGAGATATTTAAATATTAAGTCTATATATGTTTTAGTTTGTCAACATTTTTTGATTTTGATCTATACTTTTACATGCAAAATAGTTATAAAAACAACAAAATCTAAAATATTCCATGCCCATTAGCTCTTAGCTCAGCATCTGAATAAGGTCACTCAGCACTATCCTCAGAAGACCCTATAATCCTATTTCCATAAATACCTCTATGTGATAACTCCACATAGATAGATAGATATATAGATAAAGCAAATATCTTTCAAATGATATCAGCAGACAGAAATATGAAGTAGGCATCTAAATAGCTTTGGAAGAGGACACAACATAGCCCCAGGCTATCTGCCTGTAGATACATAGGCACTTTCCATATGCACAAGCTCATTTATTTAAGGACAAGCTAGATGCAAATCAAGAAAAATGGGTGGTGTAATGAACACATAACTACCTCCAAGTCCCTTAGAGACACCTCCCAAGTCAATGACCTTAGTTTTGCCAAGGTGTCTGCAAAGCTAAGGTCATCCACTTTGAAGTCACCTTTTGGTTATTTTTTGATACATCGAAAGGACCTATTTCCCTGGAGATATATTTTATTTGAAACACAAAATAAACATATTTCTGGCCAAAAGATAACAATGAGCTTCGAGGTTGATAGAAAGAGCTTCCCCTCGTCGCTGAACTCCCCTCACTGCACTCCCTCCTCATCAATGCTCTTCATATGCCAAAGGCCTTAATGAGGAACTTTATGCTATTGGCCTCTAGGGATGTTTGCCAACCTTCTCTATCAATCCCCTCTTCTACACTGCTTAAGGCCAATAAGGATATTTGGAACAACAACTATATTCTTTTCTAATGGGTTCATTTTTCTCCCTCTTGGGGAAGCAATTACATAGATAAATGATCCCCCTTCTGCTAAAGGGATTGTTTCATTAAAACCCCTTCTGAGTTTGAGATAAAACCCTTGTTCAATAGAATTCTTAACATTGACATAAAGTACTGTTGAATTTATTAATTAACACCACAGAGTCAAAAAGAAAAATGCCTTTTTTGGAGTCTACATCCTGAGAATTACAGTAAAACTAACAAAAATTCAGGATATATGCTTGAATAAAATGCAAACAGAGGTTCTACAATGAACACCTGTTAAATTGCTCCACCATTTAAGTCTAAAGTTGATGATAATATATTTCTTTAAAATGCAAAATGATGAAGCAAAGAGTGGAATTTTAAGAAAAAAACAGAAGCAATTGTCCAAATATCACCTACCATGAACCAAAAGGATAAAATAGGAAGGACCAGGGTTTCTAGCACTCTTTAAGATGACAGAAATAAGACAAAACAGAAACAACCTTGCAAATATTCGCTAAACACTCAAACAAAAGTCCTCATTTTTATTCCGTGATGAAGGAACTATGTGTAATTGTGGTATTTAGAGAAGCAGCATGGCTCAGTGGAAAGAGCATGGGCTTTGGAGTCAGAGATTATGGGTTCGAATCCCAGCTCTGCCACTTGTCAGCTGTGTGACTTTGGGCAAGTCACTTATCTTCTCTGTGCCTCAGTTACCTCATCTGTAAAATGGGGATTAAGAGTGTGAGCCCCACTGGGACAACCTGATTCCCTTGTGTCTACCCCAGCACTTAGAACAGTGCTCTGCACATAGTAAGCGCTTAACAAATACCAACGTTATTTGGTAAGGCTTACCATGTGCCACGCACTGTGCTAATTGCCAGGAAATACAAAATATAGGCAGATCAAAGACCCTTAGGGCAGTCTTCAGTTTGCTCATTTGCTCCCATGACTTCAACAACCATCTCTATGCAGATGATTCCCAAATCTATATCCCAGCCCTCATCACTCTCCTTCTCTGCAGTCTTGTATTTCCTCTTGCCTTCAGGACATCTCTATTTGGATGGCCCAACAACACCTTAAATTTAACATGTCCAAAACAGAAATTCCTATCTCCCACCCAAACCCTATCCTCTCCATGACTTTCCTATCACTGTAGGCAGCACCACCAACCTTCCTGTCTCATAAACCATTAGACTTGGCATTATCCTCAACTCATCTCTCTCATTAAATCATACTGATTAAGCACTTACTATATGCAGAGCAATATGCTAAGTATTTGGAAGAAAGAGTACAAAACAACAGAATTAGCAGATACATTCTCTGCCCTAAATGAACACACATTGTAGAGGGGTGACAGACATTAATATAAATAAATAATTTATAATATATAATTTAAAGATATGTACATGTGCTGAGTTAAGGGTGGGGAAAGAATCAAATGTCCAAAGGTCACAGATGACACAGAAGGGAGAGAGAGCTGAGGAAAAGAGGGTTTAATCAAGGAAGGCCTCTTGGAGGACATGTAACCTTATTAATGCTTTGAAGGTGGAGAGGGTCATGGTCCTGGCATATATGGAAGGGGAGGGAGTTCTAGGCTAAGGGGAGGATGTGGGAAAAGGGTCAATGGAGAAATAGATGAGATCAGGACCCAGTGAATAAGCTGGCACTGGAAGAGCGGAGTGTGCAGGCTGGGCTGTAGTAGGAGATCAGTGAAGTGAGATAGGATGGGATGAGCTGACAGTGCTTTAAAGTCACTGAGAAGGAGTTTCTGTTAGTTGTGTAGGTGGATGGACAGCCATTGGAGGTTCTTGAGGAGTGAGACGACATGGACTGTACATTTTTGTTAATGAATGATCTGTACAACATAGTGAAGTATGGATTAGAGTGGAAAGAGACAAAAGAACAGGAGTTCAGAAAGGAAGAAGATGCAGTAGTCAAGGGGAATAGGATAAGTTCTTGGATCAGCATGGTAGCAGTTTGGATGGAGAGGAAAGGACTGATTTAAGCAGTGTTGTGAAGGTAGAACCAATTTGGTGGATTTGGTGATAGTTTTAATATATGGGTGGAATGAAAGAGGAGTCAAGAACTATGCCAAGGTTATGGGCTTGTGAGATAGGGAGGATAGTGGTGTTGTCCACAGTCATGGAAAAGACCAGCGGAGACAAGGTTTGGGTGGAAAGACAAAGAGTTCAGCTTTGGACATGTTTTATTTGAGGTATTGGCAAGACAACCAGATAATATGTCCTGAGGACAGAAGGAGATACGAAATTGTAGGCAAGGAGAGAAGTCAGGGTTAGAGATGTAGATTAGGGAATTAACTGCCTAGAGATGGAAATTGAAGTCATAAGAATGAATGAGTTCTCCAAGGGAGTGGGTGTAGAGGGAGAATAGACGGAGACCTAGAACTGTGCCCTGAGGGACCCCTATTGTCAGAGGGTAGGAAGCAGAGAAGGAACCAGCAAAAGAGAATGAGAAAGAGCAGTCAAAGAGACAGGAGGAGAACCAAGAGAAAACAGTGCCAGTGAATCCAAGGTTGGATAAAGTTTCAAGGATCTCCTGCAGTTTCTGGTAGCCAGAAGACCTTGGAAAGAGACTGCCTGCTGCAGTGACAAGCAAATTACAGTGAATTTTCAGTTCCCACCATACTCATCTTCATACCTTTAAACCATGCTATCATGACTGAACAGGCAGATTTTCTCTCCTATCAGGTGCTGTTTTAGGAAACCAATTAGAGGAGTAGGTGGGAAGGGCAGATCCTAAACCAGTGATTTAATCAGAAGAATCCAAATCACAAAGGTTTCCCAAAAGCATTTCATTTGTCTTGGGAATCATAGGTTAGCAAGCTGCAAAACTATGGTGTGTCCCAATAGAGTAAGTATATACAATCGCTACCCTGTAGGAGATTACAATCCAATCATTAAGTGATAGCAGTACAAAAGTCATCCAAAAGTCACCCAAAAGATCCTGTTGAAATTTGGCATGGGAATTATAAGGAAGGAAAGGGTAAATTGCATGAAACAAAGGTGCTGATTCACCATACCTTTCCACTGCAGTAGTGGGTGGTCCTGCCTGGTCTTGATATTGGTGGGGAAGGATTTCTGATGTCTCTTCAATCTCCTGACACTGGCAGTGAGGAGCCTCTTCATGTCTGGCCCCTCTTGAGTATATCAATATCACTAATTAAGCTGAGGGGAAGATATTTTGGAGTTTTTCTGGTCTGAATCTTAGTTTGTGATTTTGAAATACAGTTTGAATTTATGTTCTTGCATTCTTTTTGACTGTATCGATCAATCAACCAATCATATTTATTGGGTGCTGTACTAAACACTTATGAAAATACAATATAAGAGAGCTGGTAGACTTGTTCTCTGCCCACAAGGGGGCTGGAAAGAGGGGGAGTCAGACATTAATAAAAATAAATTATGGATATGTATTTAAGTGCTGTGGTGCCAAGGGTGGGTTGAGTAAAGTGTACAAATCCAAGTAAAAGAGTAACGCAAAAGGAAATGGGAGAAGAGGAAATGAGGGCTAGATCAGGGAAGGCCTCAGAAGAGATGTGCTTTTAAACATGTTTTGAAGGTGGGCAGAAGGGGGAGCGAGTTCCAGACCAGAGGCAGGACGTTGGAGAGAGTTCAGTGGTAAGATAGATGAGATCAAGGTACAGTGAGTAAGTGGGCTTTAGAAGAGCATAGAGAGGGGCTAAGTTGTAGTAGGAAGTCATTAAGGTAGGACTGACCAAGGTGCTTGAGTGCTTTAGAGCTAATGGTAAAGAGTTTCTGTTTGATGCGGAGGAGAATTGGCAACCACTAGAGGCTCCTGAGGACTGGGGAGATGCGGACTGAATTTTTTTTAGAAAAATTATCTGGGAAGCAGAGTGAAATATATACTGAAGTGGGAAGATACAGGAAGCCGGGAGGTCAGCAAGGAGGTTGATTCAGTAGTCAAGGTGAGATAGGATAAGTTCTTGGATAAACATGATAGCAGTTTGGATGGAGAAGAAAGGGCAGATTTTAAGGTAGAACCAACTGGATTTGCTAACAGATTTAATATTTGAGTTGAATTAGAGAGATAAGTTGAGGACAATACCAAGGTAACAGACTTGTGAGACAGGGAGGATGGTAGTGTTATATTGTTATATTTTACTCTCCCTGGTGCTTACTACAGTGCTCTGCACACAATACATAATCAATATACATGATTAACTGACTGTTGCTATAATAATAATAATGTTGGTATTTGTTAAGCACTTACTTTGTGCAGAGCACTGTTCTAAGCGCTGGGGTAGATACAGGGTAATCAGATTATTCCACATGAGGCTCA
Source organism: Ornithorhynchus anatinus (assembly GCF_004115215.2). Lineage (NCBI taxonomy): Eukaryota > Metazoa > Chordata > Mammalia > Monotremata > Ornithorhynchidae > Ornithorhynchus > Ornithorhynchus anatinus. The sequence continues at coordinate 119,005,915 of NC_041729.1, forward strand.
CAGTCTTAATTCCCATTTTACAGATGAGGTAACTGAGGCACAGAGAAGTTAAGTGACTTGCCCACAGTCACACAGCTGACAAGTGGCAGAGCCGGGATTCGAACCCATGACCTCTGACGCCCAAGCCCGGGCTCTTTCCGCTAAGCCATGCTGCTTCAATAGTGATGGGAAAGTCAGGGGGGAGGACAGAATTTAGGTGGGAAGATGGTAAGTTCTATTTGTATCTCCAATTCACATATTGCTTCTGAGCAGAGTGCTTAGTATCTAATACCTAGCACCTGGTAAGCACTCAGTAAATATGATTGGTTGATTGAATAATCCAACTTTTATAGTTCTTCAAAATACGTAGAAGTATTTTATGGACTCTGGCCAGAGTCTATCTCTTTGGCTTCTTTTGAATGCCTTGCCTGGAGAAAGACAATTATTAAAGTTTGTTTTCCCAGATAGTTTAGTAATGTGTGCCCTAGCTATCACTTTCAAAGAAAATGTTTATACACAACCCATACAAGGGAATTCTATGGAAAAACTGTGGTTTTAATCGATAATGCAAAACTTAATGCTGTCAGAGAATTCAGCTACATAAACAAAAATCTATTCAAAGATGCATTTCAGGAAAAAAAGTAAAAAAAAAAAAAAAAAAAAGAAAAACACTAGCCTATCCTTCCAAAAATGATTGACTGAATTTATTAGCAATGAGTTCCCTTCATAGCAAACTGAAGGTCTACAAAGCGCTAGTGGTATCTAACCTTCTTTATGACTGTGTTACCTTAGCCTTCTAAAGGAGGCTAATTCAGTTTCATCAACGTCACCTAGAAACCATACTACACTTCAAATGACAAAACAGGATCATCAATAATGACAATTGGAATGTAGCACTCTCTCTCCTACCTTAGTTGGCTGATCTTCAGCGAGGGGTGAGTGCTTTAAAAAAGATATGAAGGGATGGGGTCAGAAGCACAGCTGGAGTGGGCAGATTTAGAGATGAGAAGAGAGATTTCACCTTGAATTACTTCAGGGAATATAGAGAGAGTTGAAGAGTGTGGAAGAGGAGGGAGGGATAGGAGAGGAGCGGAGGAGATTTTAGGGAGCTCATGACTGATGGTTTCATTTTTGTTGATGAAGTATGTAGCCAGGTCATTAGGGGAAAGAGATGTTGTGGGTCGGGGGAGGAGGTAGGAGGAGGCAGTTAAATATCTGGAACAGGTGGAGCGGGCAGTGGGTATGGGAGTGAATTAAAAGGAGAAGTATTGTTGTCTGGAAGTGGAGAGGGCTGAATTGAAGCAAGAAGAATGAATTTTAGGTGGACAAAGTCAGAGTGATGTCTGTATTTTCTCCAACAGCACTCCGCAGCTCAGGCACAGGAGAGAAAGCATACTGTAGAGGGACAAAAACTATCGCCCCTTCCCTCCTCTCCTCAACTTCTATCTTTAACCACTCACTCTCCAATGGCTTCTTCCCCTCTGCCTTCAAACAGTCCCATGTCTCCCCCATCCTAAAAAAAACCCTCTCTCGATCCCACTTTCCATTCCAGTTATCGTCCTGTCTCCCTCTTACCCTTCCTTTCCAAACTTCCAGAACGTGTCATCTACACTCGCTGCCTTGAGTTCCTCAACTCCAACTCTCTCCTGGACCCCCTCCAATGAGGCTTCCGTCCCCTCCACTCCACTGAAACTGCCCTCTCAAAGGTCACCCATGACTTTCTTCTTGGCAAATCCAATGGCTCCTACTCTAATATAATTCTCCTTGACCTCTCAACTGCCTTTGACACTGTCGACCATCCCTTTCTCCTCCACACTTTATCTCATCCTAGCTTCATGGACTCTGTCCTCTCCTGGTTCTCCTCATCTTTCTGGCCATTCATTCTCGGTCTCCTTCGCAGGCTCCTCCTCCCCCTCCCATCCACTAACTGTAAGGGGCTCCTTAAGGCTCAGTTCTTGGCCCTCTTCTCTTCTCCATCTAGACTGACTCCCTTGGTGAACTCATTCGCTCTCAAGGCTTCAATTATCATCTCTACACAGATGACACCCAAATCTACATCTCCTCCCCTGTTCTCTCCTCCTCCCTCCAGGCTCGTATCTCCTCCTGCCTCCAGGATGTCTCCACCTGGATGTCTGCCCTCTAGCTAAAACTCAACATGTCTAAAACTGAGCACCTTATCTTCCCTCCCATACCCTGTCCTCTCCCTGACTTCCCTGTCGCTGTGGACAGAACTACCATCCTTCCAGTCTCACAGGTCCACAACCTTGGTGTCGTCCCTGACTCAGTTCTCTCATTCACCCCACATATCCAATCCGTCACCAACACCTGCCTGTTTTAGCTTCACAATATTGCCAAGAACCGCCCTTTCCTCTCCATCCAAATGACTATTGTGCTGGTATAGGCGCTCCTAATATCCCAACTGGATTACTGTGTCAGCCTCCTCTCTGATCTCCCTTTCTCCTGTCTCTCCCCACTTCAGTCTATTCTTCATTCCGCTGCCCGGATTATCTTGCTACAGAAATGCTCTGAGCATGTCACTCCCCTCTTCAAAAACCCCCAGTGGTTGCCTAACATCCTTCGCTCAAAACAAGAACTCCTCACTCTTGGCTTCAAAGCTCTCCATCACCTTGTCCCCTCCTACCTCACCTCCATCTCTCTTTCTACTGCCCACCCCATACATTCTGCTCCTCTGCCACTCACCTCCTCATTGACCCCCATTCACGCCTATCCCGCTGTCGATCTCTGGCCCATGTCCTATCTCTGTCCTGGAATGCCCTCCCTCCTCACATCTGCCAAACTAACTCTCTTACCCTCTTCAAAGCCCTGCTGAGAGCTCACCTCCTCCAGGAAGATTTCCCAGTCTGAGCACCCCTTTCCCTCTGTTCCCCCTTCCCCTTCCCTCAGCACTGTGCTCATTTGTATATATTATTTATTACCCTATTTATTTTGTAATAAGGTGTATATCTCATTGATTCTATTTATCTTGATGAAGTTGTCTTCTTTTTGTTTTGTTCTGTTTTGCTTTGCTGTCTGTCTCCTCTGTTTAGACTGTGAGCCCATCATTGGGCAGGGATTGTCTCTATCTGTTACCAAATTGTACATTCCAAGCACTTAGTACAGTACTCTGCACAGAGTAAGTGTTCAATAAATACTATTGAATGAATGAATGAATCCAGGGTTGTGGGTCAGTGGTACAGGACTCTGCTGTCCTCCAGACGGTAAGCTCGTTTTGGGCCAGGAATGTGCCTGTCTGTTATATGGTACTCTCCCAAGTACTTAGTACAGTGCTAGTCATACAGTAAGCACTAATAAATGCAATTGACTGATTGACTGAGACTGGTAGAGGGAAAGGGAAGCAAGGGAATTCAGTTCAGTGGAGAGGATGGTGTTGGGTGTGTCAATTTGTGGCTCAGGACATTAGTCATTCAAACACATATAGTCAATCTGTCACTAAATCCTGTCGGTTCAACCTGCATTACTATTGAAGTCTGCCCTTTCTTCTCCATCCAAACTGCTGCCATGTAAATCCAAGCACTTATTTCCCATCTTGATTACTCTATCAGCCTCCTTGCTGACCTCCCTGCCTCCTGCCTCTCCCACCTCCAGTCCATACTTCATTCTGCTGCCTGGATCATTTCTCTACAAAAACTTTCAGGCCATGTTTCACCATTCCTCAAGAGCCTCCTGTGATTGCCCATCCACCTCCACATCAAACAGAAACTCCTTACCATTGACTTTTAAATCACCTTGCTCCCTCCCACCTCACCTAGCTACTTTCTTACTACAACCCAAGCTGCACACTTTACTCCTTTAATGCCAACTTTTTAACTGTACCTCAGGCTCATCTATCTCACACCACCTTCTCACCCACATCCTGCCTCTGGCCTGGAAAACTCTCTCTCTTCATGGAGAAGTAGCGTGGTTCATTGGATTGAGCAAGGTCCTGGGAGTCAGAAGGTCATGGGTTCTTATCCTGACCACCACATGACTGCTGTGTGACCTTGGGCAAGTCATTTCATTTGTCTGGGCCTCAGTTACCTCATCTGTAAAATCCCAATTAAGAGTGTGTGCCTTATGTGGGACAGAGACCGTGTCCAACCTGAGTAACTTGAATCTACCCCAGCACTTAGAACAGTGCTTGTCATATAGTAAGCACCTAACAAGTATCATAATCATTATCATTATTCATATCTGACAGAAAATTACTTTCCCCACCTTCAAAGCCTTATTGAAGGCACATCTCTTCCAAGCTAAGCCCTAACTAAGCCCTCTCTCCTCTTCTCCCATTCCCTTCTGCATTGCCCTTGCACTTGGATTTGCTCTCTTTATTCATCCCTCCCTCAGCCCTATAGCACTCATGTGCATATCCACAATTTATTTTATATTAATGTCCATCTACCCCTTTTGACTGTAAACTCATTATGGGCAGGGAACATGTCTACACACCCTGTTTTATTGTACTCTCTCAAGTCCTCAGTACAGTGTACTCTCTCAAGTCCTTAGTACAGCACACAGTGATTCAATAAATATGACTGATTGATTGATAATATGAGGAAGAGGTTGGCATCCATAATGATGAGGATGACTCTCTGAGTAGATTGGTTTGAAAGGAGCAAAGTATGCAAGCTGGGGCATAGCGGAGAATGAACGAGGATAAGAAGGAGGGAGAGGGAAAGAAGCAGCTTGTCCTAGAGAAACAATGTTGCCTAATGGAAAGAGCATGACTGTGAGAGTCAAAGGACCTAGGTTCTGATCCCGGCTCTACCACATGTCTGCTCCACTACATGACCTTGAGCAAGTCACTTAACTTCTCTGTTACCTCATCTTTAAAGTAAGGATTAAGATTGTGAGTCCCAAAGGGGCCATGGGCTGTGTCCAATCTAATTATCTACTAATTTTTAATTTTTGAAATGGGAGGATGCCAATGTGGGTATAAGATAAAAATGAAGGAAAACCAGTTGTCTGATTAAAATTACAAATTCTACCCTAGCACTTAGTACCATGTTTCACACATAGAAGCAATTAACAAATACCATTTCAAAGAAAAGAGAGAGATGTGACTTAGATGGAATGGTCAGGAGTTTCTGCTTCATGCAGAGAAGAATTTTTAAACCACTTACAAGACTTGCTATAGAAAATACCAAATATGGTCCATCCTAAAGCAGAGGAACCAACTAAATGGAAGCTTGAGGTCCCACATCACCACAGTGTTCCTTCAGATTTAATTTTTAATTCTTTGCAAAAAAGTCATAGTTTCAAAATCTAGAAGAATTTGTAATTTTAACCAGACAACTGGTTTTCCTTCATTTTTTGCTTATACCCACATTGGCATCCTCCCATTTCAAAAATTAAAAATTAGTATTTTTAAATGGAAGAAGTAGGAAAATATTTCCATTTAGATAGATTTGGAAAACTTTTTCTATTCAGAAAGTGGGAGCACTGCTTCTGTTACAGAAAAAAATGAAATCAATGAATCAAGCAATGCATGTACAGTCAAAACCCCAGCAATGAACAACCACTACCTATCAGTTCTGGAGCAATGTCACATGCCAAATTTCTAATATAGCCCAGGAACCAAAGATGCTTCCCAAAGTCATGTCCAATCACTGTTACCTCCCTGCGCTACCTTCTCTTGCCCCAACTCACTCGTCAACTTTCCAATCAGTGATTTGAAGACACCTGTCTGTCCTTGAAATTCTTGCATCCACACCTAGGTAGAGACCCTAGGGATAGCTAGGCTCAGGACTCAGTTTGCTAAGAAACAAAGGAGAGAGAGAGAGAGAGAGAGAGAGAGAGAGAGAGAGCGCTGCATGCAGACCCTGCATAGAGAAGATTGGAGTTGGGTCAGATCAAGCCAGTAGGGAGTCTCTGCCCTCATTCGACTCTACTACTAGGTTGCCTCCAACCAATCAGTGTCATTTAATGAGCACTTAGTGTGTGCTGAGCACTGTGCTAAACACTTGGGAGACAACAATAAAACAGAGTAGGTAATCATAATCCCTGACCAAAGGAGTTTTTAGTCTAGAGCTGAAGCACAGTGACAGTACCATAAGTCCACTGCCATCACCACCATCACTCCTGTCCTTGCCGAAAGCCACCTACAAAATGTAGCCTATGTTCCTTTAGACCTTTGCCAGGGATAGTGCTGGTCCCTTTTCACTGCCATTATGTCTGGCAAAAAATCTTCAACAAGATCCCCTTTATAGTTCCACCTATCCTTCCAGGCTCCAGTCACAGGGATAGAGACAGAAACAGAGTAAGGCAAGATGGGATCAATAGTTGTTGCGATGGATGGCAAAGCCAGTGCTGTGGTTCTGCTCCTCCTTTTTCTCTTTCACTTCCTGAATGATGATGGCTCTGAGGCTAGAGCTGAGAGGTGGGGAGGTGCATGCATGCTAGAGAATGTGGGTGAAGAGGCAGAAAAGGAAGGGCTGAGTTCAGGGTACAGGTTGGCCAAGAAAGCCCTTAAGAACAGAGGAGGAGAATAAACAAGGTGAGGAAAATGGAGAATAGGAACTTACCAGGTAATTGTTCTTAACCTGTAAGAGCCTGGATATCACGCTGGGGATAGAACTGGAACAGAACCTAACAAATTGCTTGTAGGCTTATGGGAAAATGTTCCCTATAATACAACAGTTAACTTTTTTTGTATGAATATGTTATGCTGTATCCTGGGATATAGCACTATGTATCACTTGCACCATATTTCATATCTAAGAAAAACCAAATTCTTCCTTTATGTTATGTCTTAGTAAGAGTCTCAGAGGTTTCTTTGTATGACCCCTTGATGGCATGTAGCACTAAAGAGCAAATGACAAAATAAAGGTCACTGGAGATGAAAAATTTCAAGGACAGAATAAATTCCAAAGAGGAAGATCTCCTGCCTACCAAATAGAAAAAAATGAATCAAACATAAAGATAAACTTGGAATTCAAGGAAGAAAAGGAATAGAATTTAAGTTGTGCAGCAGAATTTCACACATGGAGATAGATATTTGTGCAGTATCTTTATACATGTGTCCAGTCATTGAGCAGTATTTGGTGATGTTATTTATGCAACAGTAGTCTACTTCAGCCCCACATTTTTAAGGGAGAATAGGAATGGTGCTAGGTTAAACCTAGAGAGATAAAATTTAAAAAGGAAGGGGAAAGAGGAATAATGAGCATTACATAAAGAGCAGCTAATGTTAAATGTAGCTTCTCATGAGCTTTAGGAAAGAAAACCACAAATGTGGTTTTCAGATCCCTCCCTTTAGAACACCTTATAGAAAAGCAGAAAAGAGGCTACTTTTGCTACTGAATACTTTGTAAATTCTCATTAACATGCCCAAGATGACCTGATCTTCAGTGTCAAGATGCTAGGAATCCATTACATCTAATTCAGTACCTGGGATTCTTGACTGCAGGACTTCTTGAGATTCAGCTCAAGCAAGTTTATCATTAAGTTTAAGCGGACTGTTTTACAAAACACAAAAAATCCACACACTTGAGAATTAAGCATCTAGATTATTTTCCCAGCCTCAATTAGGAAGGAATTTAACATGTGAGGAAATGGAGCAGTCACGTCAGTGGCCAATGTGCTCGAGTCTTGTCTGAGAACAAAGGGCCCTATCTCTGGCTGTGCAGTAACAGACACTAGAGGAACTGACACCATCTTTCTGTTTGAGCTATTTATTTTCATTTCACATTTGTAAGGCACTTTAATAAAACTGATATAAATTATTCCTTTTTACACCAGAAACAGAATAAAGGTGTTCTTCAATGAATGGGTAAAGAATGAAGAGAAAAAAAGGAATGCTACAAAATTTCTGAGTAGTAGAAAAATGTTTAATATAACCTAATTGGAAATAGGGTACAGCATTCAGAATGAATTTCCCCAGATGACCACACACTAAAAAATGTACCTCTCAAAATTATTAAATGGGTTTTGGTCTGGAAAAAAATCATGAAGGAAGAAAAAAATCATGTTAGCTCAAACTAGTCATGTAATTCCCAAATATCCCATTTTAATATTAGCAGGCGCCATATGAAGAAAGAGACAGATCTGACAGGACACTCTATTAGAAAACTAAAAAACGAGAAAAGTAATTTACTGCAAACTTCATGGCCCTCCACCAGCAAAATCATCTCTTTATTAAGTCTAATTCTAGCTAAGAACTTGTCCATTCATTGGTCCCGCCTCCTAATACAGAGCTGGCAAAAGTCCAACTTAAATATCATCTTCAACTCAGCAACTTTCACCAGTCTTCAGGGGTTCGGGTATAGAAAGAGCAAGATTTTTGGTTAACAGACTGAAAAATACCTTATGAAAATGATATTTAAGATAAAAATATCTATATTTACATTGGGTCTACATATCTGTCAGAATTAGAGTGTCACTGTCATCCCAAAACATGAAATAAAATATCCCCCTAATTTTATTCTATTTTTATGGTATTTATAAAGCATTTACTATGTGCCAGGTGCTGACTAAATTCTGGGATAGATATAAGCTAACCAGGTTAGAACAGTCCATATCCCACATGGGGCTCACAGTCTTAGTCCCCATTTTACAGATGAGGTGAGTGACTCCCAGAGAAGTTAAGTGATTTGTCCAAAGTCACACAGCAGACAAGTGGCAGAGCTGGGATTAGAACCCACATCCTTCTGACTCTCAGGCCTGAACTCTATTCCATAGGCAACACTGTATCCTGCCTCTCCCTACTTGAGTTTGTCTTACAGACAACTGCACAAATCATCTTTCTAAAATGTCAACTGGACCACAGTTTGGAAGAGATTGTCTCTCAGTAAGCTGCATCACTGCAGTCAGTGTCACCTGCAAATTTAAGTACAGTTTTCCTAGGTGCCTAGCACTGTACTAGGTGTTTGAGAGCATATGATAAATTTAAAGCACAGTTCCTACCTTTAAGGAAGTGATGCTTGAATGGAGCACTTTCATTCAATCTTATTTATTGAGTGCTTTCTGTGTGCAGAGCACTGTATTAAGCGCTTAGCACATCACTCCCTCAAAAATCTCCAATTATGCTCCAAGCCTCCCACAAAAAAAAAAAGGGTTCTGACTACTCCCCGACCCTACAGTACTTGTGTACATATCTTTAAGGTCAGCTGCTTCCCCTACCTGTAATGTAATGTATTTAATGTCTGTCTCCTCCAATAGGTTGAAAGTTCCTTGAGGGCTGGAGTCCTGTCTACTTACCTTATTTTACTCTCCCAAGCACTTAGTACAGTGTTCTTCCCACAGTAAATGCTCATATATACCACTGGTTGACTGACTGATTTCAAGCCCCTGTTCTTGAATGAACCATTTCATCTTCATCATTAATGATATTTATTGAAAACTTACTTACTAATAATAATTGTGCTATTTCTTAGGCATTTTTATAAGTCAAGCACTGTATCAGGTGCTGGGGAAGATACAAGATAATCAGATCAGACACAGTCCCTGTCCCCTATGGGGCCTACAGTGTAAAGGGGAGGGAGTAAATATATTTAACAGACACAGAGAAGTTAAGTGGCTTGCCCAGATCACACAGCAAGAAATTACTAGAGCTGGGAACAGAACCCAGGTCCTCTGACTCCCAAACTCAAGCTCTTCCAGTATGCCATACTGTTTCTACTACGGTTCTCTAGTGTGTTGTAAAACCATGTATTAGAAGATTGGGGAAAATTCATAAGTCTGAAATGTGACCCCTGGCCTGTAAGTTTATAAGCTAAGGGGGAAGATGAAGAGAAATAAACTGATGAATAAACATTAGTTAGAGGAATATGAGGGTAGACATAATCAATAAACACAGAAAGATAAATACATTAGCAGCAAGCAAATTAACCGATTAGTCCAGAGAGCTGAAATAGTTGAGGAGATGGCACTACAAGCATTTGGGGAAATTATGCTTTCATAATTTACAATCTTAGTAAAATCATGGAGCTGTTTACTCTCACTGTCTAATTTGCTTGAACACGAGACACCAGGGAAGAGGCACAGGATGTCATGTTAAAAGAATAATACAGAAACTTTAAAACTAGTGAGTGCCAATTCCCTCTTTGTAAGGAAGGAAAAGTGGCTGGTCCTAAGGGCCTGTAAAGATAAACTTGAAATACTTAGAGAGGCTGCATGGCCTGGTGGATAAAGTACGGGCCTGAGAGTCAGAAGGACCTGGGTTCTAATCCCAGTTCCACAACTTGTCTGTTGTGTGACCTTGGTCAAGTCATTTAACTTCTCTGTGCCTCAGTTACCTCATATGTAAAATTTGGATTAAGACTGTGAGCCTCATGTGGGACATGGACTATTCCAACCTGTTTAGCGTATATCTATCCCAGCATTCAGTACAGCACCTGGCACATAGTAAATGCTTAACAAATACCATTGGAAAAAACAAACAAAACAAGCATAAAACCTTTCATGCCTCCTCTTTCCCCTCCCACCATCCTGAGCTGGGAGAGATGGATAGTGTGAATTGGACCAAAGCAGCCTATAAAGTTCAAGGGATAAGAGTTAGAACTAGAGAAAAGTGAAGCTCCTAGCAGAAGAGATTGGAAAACAACTTAAATGTATGCAAGGTCTGCTACTATTTGTTTTACCATTATTATCAAACTGAGCTATAACAAGAAATGACTTGCCTAAGGTTAGTGAGAGGCTCAGGATTAAAACTCAGTGTTTCTGACTCCTAGTCTTGGTTCATTAGGCCACACTGCTTCCTAATCTATTTGCTATTTTGTGGGCTGACAGCATTTTCAGTGCTGTACAAGACAAACAAGAAGCTAGGGCCCCTGCCCCAGAGGCTTTACAATCCAAGTTTCACAGACAAATAAACTCAGACATAAAATACAATAGGTTACCACCATAAAAGCAAGACTGATACTAGAGAGCAGGAATTGAAATTCTTAAAAGAAAGAAAGAATGCAGTTTGTTTGGTTCCCTGTTCTCCAGTAGGGTTCCAAATTAGCCCAACAGAAAGCTCTCACTGCTTGAATTTCCTCCTTTGAACATTTGCCAGAGAATTCGCCGCACCTCTTCATCCTCTTGGCAAGACTTCTTAGGTTCCTTAAGCTTTTGGCCTTCCTACCCTTAACTCATCCCTCCCTCCCCCACCATATTCTTTTCACTGATGTATTTTTTCTATAGCTCCACTGCCACTCGATCTCATTTTCCCCAGCCGGTTCCATAGACAGTGGATCCCACCTTCAGGGACTGCAAAGATGGTGAGGGAGTAGAACTGGACTGAGGCAGAACATTGGGAGGACAGGGGAAAGATGGAAAAGAAGGTCGGAAAGATGGATGAAAATGTCGAGTGCTCCCCCAAATCCCCATCTCTTCCATCCCCACCAATACAACCTGCTCTCCCCTTTTCTACCCCAGTCTGTCTCCAGTCCCCAATTCTGAAGCCCCAGAATACAGGGACAATAGTCTCAGAGGAGCCTAGGTGGCAGTGGTAGCAGGAAGGAGTAAAAGTCTCATTGGGCCCAGTAGCACTGAGATATCGAGAAAATGGAAGGAATTTTCAGGGCGACTGGGAGGTAGGAAGGTTTGGATAAATTGGAATGGAATTAGGTTTCAGTACAGAATATAATGGTTTTTGTATGATATGATCATATGTTGCACGCCAGTACAACTGGTATAATGTGCATGCCAGTACACAGAGCCCAGGCCTTGGAGTCAGAGGGACCTGGGTTCTCATCCCAACTCCTCCACTTGTCTGCTTGTGTGACCTTAGGTAAGTCACTTCACTTCTCTGGGCCTCAGTTACCTCATTAGTAAAATGAGCACTAAGACTGTGAGCCCAAAGTGGGAGGGAGGCTGTGTCCAAACTGATTACATTGTAACTACTTCAGCTGTTAAAACAGCGCTTGGCACTTAGTAAGTGCTTAACAAATACCGTCATCATTATCTTATATCATGTGCTTCTTAGTATCCATTATTTTTAAGTGCTGTTGATGGTCATTTTATTTGAATTTCATGGATATGTGAATTGCTGTAGGTTTCAGGAACAGGTAGTAGTCGCACATGAGAATATTTCCCAGGAGGCTGAGTACTCTGGATAGCCAACATGTGAGCAGCCCATTGATTAATCAATCGATAAATCAATCAGTGGTGTTTATTGAGCACTACATTTGTGCAGACAACTATACTAAGCACTTGGGAAAGTACAATAATAGTAATAATAATAATGATGGTGTGTTAAGTGCTTACTATATGCCAAGAACTGTTTTTAACCCTGGGTAAATAGAAGGTAATCAGGGTGTCCCCCATGGGGCTCACAGTCTTTAATCCCCATTTTACAGATGAGGGAACTAAGGCACAGAGAAGTTAAGTGACTTGCCCAAGGTCACACAGGAGACAAATTGCAGAGCCAGGATTAAAACCCACATCCTCTGTCTCCCAAGCCCAGGCTCCTTCCTCTAAGCCACGCTGCTTCAATACCAATCGCATTGAATTGCAGACGTGATCCCTACCCTTGAGTATCTTGTCGTTCTTTTTTTTTTTTTAAATAGTTATCCGTTAAGTGCTTACTATGTGCCCTGGAACTATACTATGTATTGGGGTATATACAAGCTAGTCGATTTGGACATAACCTGGGTCCCATATGGGGCTCACAGTCATAATCCCCATTTTACAGATGCGGCACAGAGAAGTGAAGTGATTTGCCCCAGGTCACAAGAGACATGTGGCAGAACTGAAATTACAACATAGCTCCTCTGAATCGCAGGTTCATGCTCTTTCCACTAGGCCACACTGCTTTCTCCTCTTGGTTCATTACAGCCGAACTATTTGAAGGATCACTTCTTCTTTCACCTATCTGCCAATGTGAGCTCTGTTGACTTCTAAAACCTGGCATCCCATTAGCCAAAAGGGATCACAGCTGAAAATGCATCATCGCACATATTTGTCCCTGCTTTCAGCAGTGCTACTAAAAATCTATTTGCCACATGAATTTATCACCACCAAACATAGGTAAAACCCAGAATATATAAGTAATAGTAATATATAAGAACTCTGGTTCTTTAATTAAAAGGGAGTCATGGCAAACTATATGAATATGGAGCAAGGAAGAAGAAGAGAAGCTGCACACGGGATAAATACGCAATTTCAACTTTGATCCTAGTCATGTCCCACGCTGTAATCAAGTGAATTGTCAGCAAGCCACAAGCAAATACCAGAGAAGCAAGTGAAAATGAGACTATGAGGGTGTGATAAGTCGATACTCAAACACTTTCATTTCAAAGTACTCTTGTACATCAGCTGTGCTAGCAACTTCCCTGCTTCCAAGCAACAATCTCTCTCCAGTACAGTAAAAAGGGAAATAGTAATAAGGTATATTTTTGATAATGATATAGCAAGGCTAGGATAGTACTGTTCAGCATGCAGAAGAAATACCTGTAGGGGTTTTGAAATGTCAGTGTCTGTGTCATAGTCTCAAACAGTGGACTCCAATCAACTCTAATAGCCAGTAGAGTTTCTTTTCTTTTGCATTTAAAAAAAGAAAATGGCTACACTCCTCTGTCTGAGTCTGTGTGTGTGCGTCTCTCTCTCCCTTATCACTTTCATATCACAACAAGGATATTAGCTCAGTTCCTGCTGAAATGACACGGATGAACTATTTTCATCTTCAAATGCTGAGCGATAGGGTAAAATAGGATTCTGAAATGTGTTTCCTGTTGGTATTTAGCACTAAATCATTATTCATGTTATCCCATCACCACAGTTCCACATTTTACTAACTTTGGGTATTTATTTACAATTACTCTCTTTTGAGTTTTGCTGCTTGAATGATGCCAGTAATGAGGGAAAACATGTTTGTCTTCTCTGACTGTCACCAATGACACAGACAAGCACAGTGAATCTGGGGAATGGTGTTTAGTTTCTAACTAATGAAGTTTTTCAAATATTTGTGTATGAAAAATAAGTTAAAATTCCAAGTGTTGGAATCTATTGCTCCTATCCTCATTTTTCTTTAGAAATCAGAAACTTCTCTGTGAAGAAAATACTGTGTCTGTAATATAACAGAGAGCCACAATAAAAGAGAAACGTTTAACTACCCTGATTATTTAAAGCAGTTTGTAGCTAAAGTCACCTTATGTCACCTCTGTGTATTAATACTTCAGGGGCTTTCAATCAATCAATCATATTTATTGCTTACTATGTGCAGAGTGCTATAGAAAGCACTGAGGAGAGTACAATAGAATTAGCAGACAGGTTCCCTGCCCATAATAAGCTTACAATTCAGGGAACCGTAAGCTAGAGGACCTCTATCAGGGTCACACCTGGAGAGTTTCCAGTACTCTAACAATCTCGGCTACGGGAGTGAGAGTCAAGCAGTGACATACCCATTCCATTCCTACCTTGGGCAGTGGCTAGCGAGTGGAAGGCAATCTGCTACAAGTCAAAATTCATCTGTGCTGGGCAGCAGTGGCATGGGAGAGAGTCAAGGATGGAGACTCTTGTGCAGAAGGAGGCAATGGTAAACCACTTACGTATTTTTACCAAGATAACTCTATGGATACACTACCAGAACGATTGCAGATGGAGAGCGGGGTGTTCTGGGAGAGATGTGTCCATGGTGTCGTTATAATTAGGAAACGACTCAATGGCATAAGATAGGACAAGAAGCTAGAGGACTGTAAGGATTTTGACTGATTACCAAAAACCCCTGCATTTGTATTGGGAGTTTTTGTCTCTAACATCCAGACTGCCATTTCTTAAGGGGTGAAAGGACTGAGGAGAGGGCTACCTAGGATGGCTTCAGGAAAAGCCAGCAAGAGAACTGAGTACAAGGGCCACCCCACTTTCTTCCCACCTATCTCCACTCTGCCAACCTAGGCTTTCTCCAGAGCCTCTCCAACAACTCCACCCCTGTTCCCCGATACACACACAAACACACACACACGCACACACACACTATAGCTCCCATACTCTTTGTCTCCTAGCCACTACTCCTAACTCTGACAGGGCCCTCAGATAAGCTGTTTTATATTATACCTGCTCATTCTGATTCACTACTAGTTTACAATATGAATCACTGAAGCTTAATAAACAGGAATAACCACAGTTGGAAGCCAAATCAAGAAGAAAAGACATGTATTCTAAAAAATAATTATTTTTTTTTAAGAAATATGCCATGCCAAAAGCCAGCACTTGAGGTATGAAAGCAATCCTGCAGTGGAGAGCTATTCATAAAAGCAATTTTGAATTGATGGAAAGAAATCTAGCTAAGGGCTTGATTTTTGCACTGTGGCAGAAAGTGGCACTATGAAGTGCTCCTTGAAAATGTTTTGTGCATTTGTGAACAGAGACACTATCTATTCCTTAGTCCTGGCTGGTGATATGATGCATTTGGCCTGAGACTAAAGCTGCTTTGGGAGCACTTTGTAAGATTCCCTAAAGAATTCATCACAGGGATGCCTTGTGGTCAGAAATCAGTCTAGAATATTTTAAATGCGTCAAGAATTTTTATGCCCCCATCTATTTCAGTAGCACATATTTACCC
Organism: Ornithorhynchus anatinus; assembly: GCF_004115215.2. Classification (NCBI taxonomy): domain Eukaryota; kingdom Metazoa; phylum Chordata; class Mammalia; order Monotremata; family Ornithorhynchidae; genus Ornithorhynchus; species Ornithorhynchus anatinus. Next base: position 119,021,375 of record NC_041729.1, read on the forward strand.
TTATATGAACTGGAAAATGTTTACCTTGGACCAAAGGGTAGATACTTTTGGAACAGAAAGTGTTAGTCATTTATATACAAGTAGAACTTTATGATGAAGATTAGATGAAGGAATCAATCATATTTATTGAGTGCTACTGTGTTCAGTGCACTGTACTAAGTGCTTGGGACAATAAAATATAACAGAGTTGGTAGACGTTCCCTGCCCACAACAAGATTACAGTCTAGAATGCTAACATACAGTCTAGAGGAATGAAGACTACATGTGCATTAGGCCTCACTGGCATAAGCTACATCCTTACACTATCCAGGAGAAGTATGCCTTGTGTACTGAACATCACACAACACCATGAGACAGTGTCATTTTTATTTCTATCTTTGTACCTTCATCTTGCATGAAACTCCCTCCACCAGACCACAGTTCTCCACATCTTCAAAGCCTTTTTGAAATCACATATCTTCCAGAAGTCTTTCCCTGATTAATCTTCTCATATTTCCCAGATTTATCTCCTCAACTATTATGCAGCATATTAGCCCCACCTCTGCACTTACTCATCCAAATATCTATTTTTCCATTCTCTTTTTCCTTCAGTTTTCAGTTATTTTTCATGTCTCCCCCAACTAAATTGTAAACATTTAGAGAGCAGAGATCATGTCTTCTAGCTGTACTGCAATCCCTCAGGTGTTTAGCACAGTGCTATGCACACAGTAGGCCTCAATAAATACAATTAATTGATTCATAAAGGAGAGACTTCAGGTCTTAAGACCTCTACACAGTAGCTCCTAAGTATCTCAAAAATCAGCACAAGGGCCAGGGAATGTTTCTGGCACCCAACAGGGATTAAATGAAACAGAAGAAGCTACAGATCACGTGAGCATCTGCAGGTCCTTTACCACTTCTGTCCTATCTGGTAATGGCACTGTATGCTCCTAGAAGGGATCCAGTACCGTTGATCCCCTGATATTCCAAATTCACTGAAATTGATTTCCCCTGAGGTGGAAGTCAGGAAATGTCAGGACCCTCCCTCAGTGCCATGGAGTCATTAGTTAGCGCTTCCTGGAACTAAGGTCTTGTCTCAGTACAGTAGTAGTAATGGCATTTATTAACAACTACTGAGTGCAGTACCGTGAACTAAGTTCTGGGGAGTGCTCTATACCCCCTGTGAATTTTATGGAACACCCATATTTCGAAGTGGGAGGCAGAGGAGGAGCCTGTGAAAGAGACTGAGAATCAGTGGCCAGAGAGAGGAGGAAAACAAGGAGAGAAAAATGTCAGTGAAGCCAGGGTTAGATGTTTCCAGGAGAAGGAGGTGGTTGACAGTGTAGAAGTCAGCTGAGAGGCTGAGGACAATTAGGATGATTCAGATTAAACTGGATTTGGTAAGAAGGAGATCATTTGTGACCTCTTAGAGGGCAGTTTCTTTGGAGTGAAGGGGATGGAAGCCAGATTGGAGAGGGTCAAGAAGAGAATTGGAGGAGAGGAACTTGAGACAGTGGGTACAGACAAGTCGCTCAAGGTAGTTTGGAGAGGAATGGTAGGGTGTAGATGGGGTGATAACTGGAGGGAGCCAGGGGTCAAGGGAGGGTTTTTTTTTAGGATGGGGGAGGCATGCACGTTTGAAAGCAGTAGGGAAGAAACCATTGGAGAGCAAACAGTTAAAAATGGCACTTAGGGTGGGAAGAAGAGAGAGGGCAAGTGTATTGGTAAGTTGCAAAGGGATAGGATTGGATATGCAGGTGAAAGGAGTGGATTTTGAGAGAAAGCAGATCTTTTCTTGAGATACTTCTGGGACAGATGGGAGATTTGAAGAAGGGGAAGGAGCAGGGAAGGATGGAGATTTTAGGGAGATCATGGCTGAAGCAGCATGGCCTAGTGGAAAGAGTATAGGCCTGGGAGTCAGAGGACCTGGGTTCTAATTCTGACTGCCAAATACTTGCTTTGTGTCCTTGGGGAAGTCACAACTTCTCTGTGCCTTAGTTCTACTGTTCTCCCTCCTACTTAGTGAGTCCCATGTGGGACAGAGACTATGTTCAACCCAACTCACTTGTAATAATAATAATAATGGTATTTGTTAAGTGCTTATTATATGCAAAGCACTGTTCTAAGTTCTGGGGTTCATATAAGGTAATCAGGCTGTTCCACCTGGGGCTCACAGTCTTAATCCCATTCTACAGATGAGGTAACTGAGGCACAGAGAAGTTAAGTGACTTGCCTTAAGTCACGCAGCTGATAAGTGGTAGAGCTGGGATTAGAACCCACTACCTCTGACTCCCAAGCCTGTACTCTTTGCACTAAGCCATGCTGCTTCTCTGTTTCTACTCCAGTGTTTAGAACAGTGTTTGACATATAGTAAAGGCTTAACAAATACCACAAAAAAATTTGTGTCTACAAGGAGTTTACAGTGATGGAGTACGCAGACAGAAGAAAATCCCTGAAGAGAACTGGTGTCTTAAATCCCACAGTGGCATAACTTGGTAAAATGTGCAAACCCAAGGGCTCAGACATCCAGATGTCTGCTTCTGAACCTTTCCATTGGCACCATCCCCTCTCCAGGCTCACAGTCTCAGAGCTGCCTTTCTAATTTGTAGCCCCTGGTACCTAATTTGTTGCTCCCTAAGCCACACTGCCTCTTGTTTTTGACTTTTATGCCAAACTGTCCTAAACTATGAGGCTCAGCCATGGCTCCATCATTTAGCTTCATGGCAAGGACCAAGATAGCAAATAGCAAGCCAAAAGAAAAAATAAGAGCTTTTTAATGATAGGAGGAAAAACAAGCCACCCGTCTCGTGTTGTTCCTCAGAACAAAGTACAAATAAAGGTTTTGAGGAGATGCTAAGGCTATGCATTTACATTTGCCTTACAAATCAAAATAAAATATACTGTTTTATTATTTGCGATGAATAATGCCAAGACTTCTTAAATTTTTTTCTAAAGCAGTGGCAGGGTAAAGAAAAGCTTACAGAGCAGCTAGAATAGGTTGGGTGGGGATTGAATATGACATAATTTTTTTTCCAACGTGCCTTTTTCCAACATTCCAGGTTTTTCAAATATCATATATTTGAAGCATTTCAGTAGTTTCAATCTTCTGGCTTTCTTTCAATAGAAGAGTTCTAGCATGCCATCATAAAATACTACACCCAAGGTGCTCTTATTAACTGATTCTATGGGATAAATATTAGTATAGTTTAATGTGTCAGGCAGAAGCTCAAGAAACATAATTTACCTGGAAGTCATATATTAAAGAAGCATAATGAATAATAAACATCTGCTTACAAATATCACTATGACAGAAGGCAAGGAAAATTTACTCATAGTGTGACAGAAGCCACATACTCATATGCACATATGTAATTAAACCTTTATTGTGGCATAGTAATTTTCTTTGACCATCCAAGAACTGATATTAGTCATATCAATGTCAAACCTAATAAAAATAGTGTCCTAATTAAACAATAATATTTGCCATTCAAACTCTAAACTATTGTTTCCACAGGAAGTTCTCAATGTTCTCATATGTGTCCTGCTAACAATCAATGATATTTACTGAGCTCTTATGGTGTGCAAAGCAATATACTAAGAACTTGGAAGAGTACAATGCAATAGAGTTGGTAGACATGTAACCTGACCACAAGACGCTGTCTAGAAGGGGAGTTGGACAAATATGTACGAAAGTGTTATAAGGCTGAGGATGGTGTTCACATAAAGCACTTAAAGGGTACAGATCTAAGTACACAGGCAACAGAGAAGGGAGAGTTATTTCTTTTGATGGTAGATGTAAAGTCCTTTCTATGTGCCAGGTACTGTGCTAAGCACTAGGGTGGAGACAAGCTAATCAGCTCTATGACCCAAATGAGGCTCACAGTCTTAAGCCCCATTTTACCAATGAAGTAACTGAGGCACAGAGAAGTTAAGTGATTTGCCCAAGTTAACATAGCAAACAAGTAGTGGAGCTGGAATTAGAACTCAGGTCCTCTGACTCCCAAGCCCATGCTCTTTCCACTAGGTCATGCTGCATCCCATATTAATATCCTTCCTATCCCTTCTAGTGGTGTTCATTTGGAATTTACCAGAGAGCCCAAGAAAATTATTCCAGAGATGACTTTTTATAATATATCATGCCACAAGCCCAAATAACTGCCTGTGCTTGTGAGAGACAAGCACCCTAGAAGTACTGATTAGTCCTTTCTTTCAACTTCTCACCATCAGCATCATCACCAAGCAGTGCAGAAGACTCACTTTTTGTTCATCACTTTCCCCTTCCCAGTGCTCCCAAATCCAGTGCTTGGAACACAGGATGAACAAATTCAATAATCTGGGAATTTGTTTCCATAAATAACTTAAGAGCTACAGGTTTCTGAAATAATTTGGGTACTCTTACCTTATGCTTCCAGTTCTTTGTATGTGAGCAGGAAGAATAGGAAATACACTATAGACAAATCACTTTGGGGTGCAGAAAAATAACATGCTCCCTCCCTTCTTCCTCTTTGACATCTTCAATTTTTCGCTTTCCAATAGCTTCTTCCCCACTGCTTTCAAATATGCTTATGTATTCCCCTATCCTAAAGAAACCTTCCCTTGACACCACAGATCCCTCCAGTTATCACCCCAAATCCCTCCTACCATTTTTGTCCAAATGTATTGAGAGTTGTTTACACCTGCTGTCTCCACTTTCTGTCCTTCAACTGTCTCCCAGAATATTCATTAATTCATTCATTCAATAGAATTTATTGAGCACTTACTGTGTGCAGAGCACTTACTGTGTGTATTGTGTGTACTAAGCTCTTGGAATGCAGAATTTGGGAACAGATAGAGACAATTCCTGCCCAACAACGGGCTCACAGTCTAAAAGGGGGAGAAAGACAACAAAATGAAACAAGTAGTCAGGCATCATTACCATCAAGGTAGATAAATAGAATCATAGATATATACACATCATTAATAAAATAGAGTAATAATATATACAAATATACATAAATATATACAAATATACACAAGTGCTGTGGGGAAGGGAAAGGGATAGAGCAGAGGGAGGGAGTAGGAGCAATGGGGAGGAGAGGATGGGCAGGGGGAAAAGGAAGGCTCAGTCTGGGAAGGCCTCCTGGAGGAGGTGAGCTCCCAGTATGGCTTCTGCCCCCTTCACACCACAGAAACAGCCCTCTCTAAGGTAAACGAAGACCTTCTTCTCACCAAATCTGACAACCTCTACTCTACCTTAATCCTCTTAGATCTCTCAGCTGCTTTCAACATTGCAGACCACCCCCTTCTCCTTGAAACTTTAACTTGAATTCACTGACACTGGCTTCTCATGGTTCTCCTATCTCTCTGATCACTCCATATGCTATCGTGCTTATCCTTACTTACCCTGCTTATCCATACTTAAGTGCCTATCCTATGACACTTCGCTTCCACTGTGTGTAATTTATTTTAAAGTCTGTCTCTCCTGTCACATGCTTGCTGTTCAGGAACATGACCAGTACAGTATTCTCCTAAGCAAAATAGTACAGTGCTTTGCACACCATATGCACTCAAAAATATCACTGATTGATCGACTAACTTTTTAATCTTAAGCTTCTTCAGTTACCCAACTGCCAAATTCTGAATACACTAACACCTTAAGAGTCACTCACATTTGCCCAGAAATTATGAGTTTAATTCAAAATCCTCTAGGTAAATGGTCCCAGAGCCACTTAGTCTCAATCTCCTCATTTAAGACTGAGCTGTTTGTGTTTTCCAAGTTAGTTACTAATCAATTCCATGAGAAATGTGCCCTGTGTTGACTTCAGCCCTCTGGCACTCAAGTATTCTAGAGTAGTTATTAGATAACTTCTCTGGGTGGAAAAGGGCAGCATGGTCATTGTCAGACTGCAGAACAGAGTAGGGTGACAATGGAGTACAAAGCTCCATATCAGGTTGATGTGTGGCTTAGTGGAAAGAGCACGGGCTTGGGAGTCAGAAATCATGGGTTCTAAATCCGAATTTGCCACTTGTCAGCTGTGTGACTTTGGGCAAGTCACTTAACATCTCTGTGCCTCAATTACCTCATCTGGAAAATGGGGATTAAGACTGAGAGCCCCATGTGGGACAACCTGATCACCTGTTTTTATTTCAAATTTTGTTAGGAGATGAATTGCCAGGCTGGCCCTACAAGCATCCATACTGTGAGGTAATGGCCCTCTCAAAGAGTGAAAAGTAAATAATAATAATGAAAATAATGGCATTTGTCAAGCACTTACTACGTGTCGAGAACTTTCTAAGCACTGGGGTAGATACAAGTGCTTAGTACAGTGCTTGACACATAGTAAATGCTTAAATACCATCATCATTATTATTATTATTATTATATGGGTAGGGATACAGCCTCCAGATTCAACATTATTCATTTGATGACTCTCTACTCACGATTGTTTCACATTGTGATTCACTAATTTGTTGTGGAAAATTACTATTTGATAGGTCATTTACTGAGAGAACTGTAAAATAGAGAAGATATTGAAGGCATACCATCTCCTAGAGTGTAAGCTCACTGTGGGTAGGGAAAGGGTTAAAGCTCTGTTTTATGTATTCTCCCAAGTGCTTAGTCCAGTGTTCTGCAAGGGGACAATAAATACCACTGATTAAGGGAAGCTATGTGGTTTAGTGGAAAGAGCACAGGCTTGGGAGCCAGAAGTCATGGGTTCTAATCCCGACTCCACCACTTGTCTGCTGTGTGACCTTGGGCAAGTACAACTTCTCTCTGCCTCAGTTCCCTCATCTGTAAAATGGGGATTAAAACTGTGAACCTCACATGGGACAACCTGATTACCTTGTATCTACCCCAGCACTTAGAACAGTTCTCAGCACATAGAAAGTGCTTAACAAATACCATTATTATTACTATCATTATTATTGTTCACTTTTCACTCTTTGAGCGGGCCATTACCTCACACTACGGATGTTTGTAGGGCCAGCCTGGCAATTCACCTCCTAACACCATTTGAAATAAAAACAGATGATCAGTCAAGTTTCCATTTACCAATGCTGTCATTTCTGCTCTAACACAATAGTTATTTTCTTAAAGTACCCTATGTTATGGAAAAATCAGGTTATATTAAAAAAGAGATTCAAAGAAAATGAATAGGTTGGGGAATAAATGGGTCAAAGACAACTAACATTCTTTGAGACAAATGTCTATATTATTGAATGTCTTCCATTAGCAGAATGCTTTACACCCTTGTCATGTTTTAACCATAGTAAATACTGCAAAGTTGCAAAAACACCAAGAAACACCAAAGCTTTATGGTACAGAATGGTAAGACTAAGGCAGAGTCTGGGAAGTACAGAAGCATCACTACTTGAACTTCACTCATGCACACATACAAATGTTTCTTCCTCCACGAATCTACTTGTGCGAACTTGTGAATCATCTTATACCCAAACAGATTTGTATTGTGGGAAGAACATTCCCTATTTCCATCAGGTTATAGCCCAATTGTGTAGTGAGAAATACACAAATACACCATTTGAAATAAAAACAGATGATCAGACAGGTTTCCATTTACCAATACAGTCCATTTCTGCTTTAACACAATATTTTCTTAAAGTACCCTATGTTATGGGAAAATCAGGTTATATTAAAAAACTGATTCAAAGAAAATGAGTATATTGGAGAATAAATGCTATCTCCCTTTCCTTCCTTACCAATATATTTATTTTTTCTTCTCGCCATATTACTGGTTTAAGCATGGTCTAGCAGAGAGAGCACAGGCCTGGGAGTCAGAGGGCCTGGGTTCCAATCCCAGCAACATCACTTGCCTGTTGTGCTACCTTAGGCAACTCACTTAACTTTTATGTTCCTCAGTCTTCTCATCTGTAAGTGGGTATTCAATATCTGTTCTTTCTCCTACTTAGACTGTGAGCGCCACTTTGGGACAATGTACTGCGTCCAACCTGCTGATCTTGTATCTATCCCAGCTCCTGATACAGTGCTTGGCAAAGAGCAAGCACTTAAATACCATCATTATCATTATTAAAGACAAGCATCTGCCATAAGAATATCACAAAGAATATCACAAACACAAACGAAACTAAAATGAGAGTCCGATTGTATTCATTCTGACCCCATGTAAAAGACAGAGGCCTGCCTAGACTCAGGTTACTCCTCCCAACCTCCAGATAACCCAGGAAAGTTAGGGGTTGAAGTAGGATAACTAGTATTAGGCCCCAGGATGAGACAGGGGTAGATACAGTCCGCTGCATGGAATCAATAAATAAGTAACCACCAACATCCAAATTCCCAAGGTAAATTGCCCGATGACTCACGCTCGAGTCACCCTGGCCCTCCCCACCTTTTTAGCCCTTCTTCTTCCCCATGCCCCTCCTGTTTTGGCCCAGACCTATACTATACAACTCCAAAATGAGGATAAGAAGGTGGAAAAAGCAGCCATCTATGTACTGGGGGAAAGAACAAGTTGTGGTACACAGGTGGCTTCCCTGACATAGACACGGGCATACCCATAGATTAACTATCTGATCCAAGGGCACCTATGGCAAAGGTGCCTATCTTTTTGCATCAAATCTTTTGGCATCAAATGTCATCTTTTTTTGTACATCCAGGATGGGTATGGCCAAGTGGTCTGTGGGTGTAGGTTGATACCTATACAAGTCTCAAGTCATTGCAATACAGAAAGTCAGAGGCAGACAAAGTATTTGCCTGAAATAACATGGAAGATGAAATAAGGACCATATGGGGAACAAGAGACATTCTTTATCCAGTTGGTTTGGTTTGGAAGCCATCAGGGAAAGTTCCATACATTATTTTCACTCATATTTCTGAGAAATGGCTTTATTCCTACAATGATATTCATTACTTCATAATGGGGACTAGAATCCAGGTTTTTAGGGAAAGGAATGAAAATGGCAGAGGTATTCATATTGAAAAACAGTCACTGCAATTACAACTGAAATAGTCTATTGCAATGTCATTCCTCTGACTTTTCCATCACTGTAGACACCACCACCATTCTTCCTGTCTCACAAGCCTGTAACCTTGGCATTATCCTTGACTCTCTCTCATTCAACCCACATATTCAATTCATCACTAACTCCTGTTGGCTCAACCTCCACAACGTTACTAAAATAGTAACTAAAATACTAAAATAGTAACTAAAATACTAAATAAAATACTAAAATTGGAGAAGCAGCGTGGCTCAGTGGAAAGAGCACGGGCTTTGGAGTCAGGGCTCATGAGTTCGAATCCCAGCTCTGCCACTTGTCGGCTGTGTGACTGTGGGCAAGTCACTTCACTTCTCTGCGCCTCAGTTCCCTCATCTGTAAAATGGGGATTAAGACTGTGAGCCCCACATGGGACAACCTGATTCCCCTATGTCTACCCCAGCGCTTAGAACAGTGCTCGGCACATAGTAAGCGCTTAACAAATACCAACATTATTATTATTATTAAAATCCATTCTTTCCTTTCTCCATCCAAAATGACCCCACATTAATCCAAGCACTTAACCTATTCTGTCTTGATTACTGAATCTACCAGCCTCCTTGCTGATCTCTCTGTCTTCTGTCTCTCCCCACTCCAGTCAATACTTTACTCTGCTGCCTGGATCAATTTTTTAAGAAAATGTTCAGTCCATGTTTCCCCACTCCTCAAGAACCTCTAGTGGTTGCCCATCTACCTCTGCATCTAAAAGAAACTATTTACCATTGGCTTGAAAGCATTCAATCACGTTTCCCCCTCCTCCCTCACGTAGCCACTCTCCTACTACAACCCAGCCCACACACTTCGCTCTTCTACTGCTAGCCTACTCACTGCACCTCGATCTCATGTCTCATCGCCGAATCCTGTCTCTAGCCTGGAACACTGTCCCTCTTCATATCTGGCAGGAAATTATTCCCCTGTCCTTCAAAGCCTTACTGAAGACATCTCTTACAAGAGGTCTTCCCTGACTAAGCCCTTTTCCTTGTCTTCCACCCTCTTCTGAATTATGCTGACTTGCTGTTTTTATTCATCCCTCTTCCAAGCCCCAGAGCACTTATATACATATCTGTAATTTATTTATATTAAGGTCTGTCTCCTCCTCTATACTGCAAGCTCACTGTGGGCAGGGAATATGTCTGTTATATTGTTACACTGCATTCCCAAGAGCTTAGTACAGTGCTTAACACACAGTAAACACTCAAATACAATTGATTGACATGGTCACATTTGAAAAATATTCATCTACTGGTATCATATTGGCCTGTTACAATTTACCCAATATGGAGCTATTATGGATCCATTAAAGTAACATTTCCACCCCTAAAAGTGGACTAAGCCCCATAATGATTCTGAAGGAGACAGATACAGAATTACAAGACAAGTAAAGCTCCATGTCATGGTCTACCACATCTAGTATGCAATACACATTCCATAAATGAGGCCCACAAATACTTGTGTACTAGATGGCAAATCCTCCACCTAATAAATATGTATATGGGCACTTATTAAAACCGATATTAGGAGAAACTAGTTTATCTTCCTTTCCTCATGGCTTACCTTTTTAATAACAAAGACAATCAAATATGTGTTTATAAACACATACTCAAATGAAATACATTCTAGTAACATAAAGCAGGAAGATATCTGAGAGTTCAGAAATTACACCTGGTGCTCTTGCCCTCCTAGCTTAGTATTGAAGCTGATATGGGATCCTGTCAGGAAGGGTAAGCTTAGAACAACACCGGTTGGTTTAATGCTTTAATATTATGTGCAGCAATAACTAGCTAGCAGCTTCCAGGAGCAGAAATGATTTCAACCTTAATAACCCCTGTGGCATTTTTCAATTTTCCAGTCTGCCAATCAAACGAATGCATGACAGGAAAAGAGGAGAGGGAAGACGACTGAAGGAGATTAACCTCTGAGATCAGGGAATAAATGCCATTGGTTAACATTTAGGTGATGGGAAATAAACTCACTGCTTTGGCCCTCAACCAAAAAGCAAGCACAAATGTTGGAAGGACAATGTATGTGTATGTCATAGACAGAGGATAGACCAGGACCATAAGTGGCAAAAAACTGTCATTGGGTTGTGGAAATCTTTTACTTTCTATCACTCATGTCTTCTCACTCGAAAACCTAAAAGTAATCCTAGCTCGAAAAGAATCCAATCAGCCAAAGAAACTGCTCTTCAGAGTGAATCAAGCAAACTGAGGATTTCAGGGGCAAAAACTACCAAACCTGCTCCTGCCATGAATCGCTGCACTCCCCTGGGACTGTCCCCCATCCTCGCTCCGCCGGCAGCTGTGCCAATAGAGAGCCTTGACCTGCAGCTGTGAGGAGAGCTCTGAACCTGCGGCTGGCTGCCTACCGGGGAGGGAAAACTAGCCATTCCTTCATCAGCATGAACCTTGCTGGGACTTTGCCCTGTCTGGATACACAGCTGAAAACTCAGCCTAGGAAGATAGTCCTGCACAGGGGTGACCACTGACTGTTTCCATGTCAACACAGCCATCTAATTAGAAGTCATCATTCACCTATTCACTCTGAAAGATCCCTGGGGGTGGAAACTGGGGTGGGAAGTTTGGGTGTGTTCCTATCTCCTTGAAGAATCTGCAGTTCAAGCTCCACACTCAATTGCCAGAAACTCTAGATTAAGATTCATTCATTCAATAGTATTTATTGAGCACTTACTATGTGCAGAGCACTGTACTAAGCACTTGGAATGTACAAATCAGCGCTTGGAATGTACAAATCAAAGATGCACCACTCAGAACATTCTCTCAAACTCCTCTGACGTTCCCATGACCCCTCAATACCTTTCTTACGTGGGACAACCTGTTTACCCTGTATCTACCCCAGCGCTTAGAACAGTGCTCGGTACATAGTAAGTGCTTAACAAATAGCAACATTATTATTATTATTTCTAATCACCCATCCCTGTCCTTTTCCAGTGCCACCCCTTATCTTGCCCAAACACTGGTCCCTGTCAGCCTACTCCTATCCAAACATTTCCTAACCGTCTTACTACTCCCTCCCTTAGACCCCTCATCTCCCAGCCTCAACTAAATGGCACCTGTGGAACCCCCCACTCCATCATGCTGAGAAGCAGTGTGGCTCAGTGGAAAGAGCCCGGGCTTGGGAGTCAGAGGTCATGGGTTCTAATCCCTGCTCCGCCTCTTGCCAGCTGTGTGACTTTAGGCAAGTCACTTCACTTCTCTGTGCCTCAGTTACCTCATCTGTAAAATGGGGATTAAAATTGTGAGCCCCACGTGAGACAACCTGATCACCTTGCATCACCTCCGCACTTAGAACAGTGCTTTGCACATAGTAAGTGCTTAACAAATACCAACTTTATTCCCCCGATTAGACTGTAAGCCCATCAAAGGGCAAGGACTGTCTCTATCTGTTACCGATTTGTACTTTCCAAGCGCTTAGTACAGTGCTCTGCACATAGTAAGCGCTCAAGAAATACTATTGAATGAATGAATGAAATCATGGGAGAGCTTCCCTAGAGCATTGATCTCTTCCTGACACAGTCACTGCCCATCCTCACTGAAGTGTGGTTTTCCCTAGGTAACACTCTCTCTGAAGGATAAGCCTCATCTCCCTCTCCACAAGACTCACTGGGAAAGGGGGAAGAGTCTGCTTCCTTCTTGACCCACAATGCTGCTCTCATGCCATCTCTCCTCGATATCCCTCCCCTTCCCTTGAAGCCCATATCATCAGCCACTGCCATCCACTACAATCACTGGTCTCTGCCATCTACTGCCCCAAAGCTTGTCCTCTAACTTCCTGAACTAGTTCGATCACTTTCTCACATTCTTTCTCTTTCCCATCACTACACTGATCATCAGGGCCTTCAATATCCACCTTGATAGTCCTGATGCTCCCTCTCTCTCCTTAATTACACCAACTTCCTACTCCACCATATCTCATCCAAACAATCAATGGTATCCATTGAGTGCTTCCTGTGTGCAGAGCACTGTATTAAGTGCTTGGGAGAGTACAATACAACAGAATTAGCACTCTCCAACTTAGACAAAAGTCCAATCTCATCTCTAATCACTCTGCAACGTGAAGCCTAACCAACACTGATATTCTATGTTCCAACCTAAACATCTTATGAATCAATAAATGTTATTTATTAAATGCTTACTGTGGGCACAACACTTTACTAAGTACTTGGATGAGTACAGTAGAAAAGCAGCATGGCCTAGTGGATAGATAATGGACTTGTGAGACAAAAGAATCTGGGTTCTAATCCCAGCTCTGCCACTTCCCTGCTGTGAGACCTTGGGCAAATCACTTAACTTCTCTGTGCCTCAGTAATCTCATCAGTAAAATGGGGCTTAAGGCTGAGAGCCCCATGTGGGACATGGACTATGTCCACCCTGATTAGCTTGTATCTACCCTAGCGCTTAGATCGGTGCCTGCACAGAGTAAGCACTTAATAAAATACCATTAAAAAAATGCAATAAGGTTTGTGTATTCATTCATTCAATCACATTTATTCATTCAATAGTATTTATTGAGCGCTTACTATGTGCGGAGCACTGTACTAAGTGCTTGGAATATACAAATCAGCAACAGATAGAGACAGTCCCTGTCCATTGATGGGCTTACAGTCTAATCGGGGGAGACAGACAAAAACAATAGCAATAAATAGAATCAAGGTGATGTACATCTCATTAACAAAATAAATAGGGTAATAAAAAATATATACAAATGAGCGGACGAGCACAGTGCTGAGGGGAGGGGAAGGGAGAGGGGGAGGAGCAGAGGGAAAAGGGGGGAAAAGGAGGCTTAGCTGAGGGGAGGTGAAGGGGGGGTAGAGGGGCAGCAGAGGGAGCAGAGGGAAAAGGGGAAGCTCAGTCTGGGAAGGCCTCTTGGAGGAAGTGAGCTCTCAGTAGGGCTTTGAAGAGGGGAAGAGAATTAGTTTGGTTGATGTGAAGAGGGAGGACATTCCAGAACAGCAGGAGGACGTGGCCCAGGGGTCGACGGCGGGATAGGCGAGAACTGGGGATGGTGAGGAAGTGGGCAGCAGAGGAGAAGAGTGTGCAGGGTGGTGTCACCCATTACCGGGGACAGATTTTTTCGGAATCGGCACGGCGAGAGAGAGTGGCGGGTGGGGGGGAGCGGGGGGGCCGGGGATGGATAACCTGAGTTTTGTATAGAATTTATTCCGGGGGGCAAATCGAATTAATTAATTAGACGCAACAATTGGCCTTCCCTTTTGGGGGAAATATGGTGTTAAAGCTTCCCCTTTGGGGGGAATATTGTGTTAGAGCTTCTCTAATGGGAGAAATGCACTGGTATGTTACTCGCGTGTGGGCGGACACCCGAGCCCACCCAGGCAGACCTCGCTTATGGTTTACTCACAACGTGGTGAGGCGGCTAGTTCCCACCATGTGCACACCCACTCAGGAGGAACCCACTTAGGCATTAAACCCACTTGCACGTTAAAACCCACTTATACGTTAGACCCACTTGTACGTTAAAACCCACTTATGCGTTAAATTCATGTATGCGCTACTTGCACGTGGTGAGGCGGCTAGCTCTCACCATATGCGCAACCCACTTGGGAGGAATCCACTTAAACGTTCAATCTACTTAAGCGCTGAACCCACTTATGCCTTAGACTTACTTATGCGTTACACTCACGTATGTGTTACACTCACTTGTGCGTTACACTCACTTATACGCTACCCACTTACGCACCAAACTCACATGTGCGTTATACTCACTTATACATTACCCACTTATGCACTAGGCTCACATATGTGTTACACTTACTTATACGTTACCCACTTATGCATTAAACCCAGTTATGCATTACACTCACCCGTCCCGCGACCCCTGTCTCTGTGCGTTGGCCCTGGTGTCAGAATGGGCGTCTGGCGCTCTGGGCAGGGAAAGACATGTGGGTGGCTGTTGCTACCGCTGCGATTTTCCAACAGCTACCAGAGCACCAGAGGCGACAGGTATTTATTACCTGTGGTTTGGGTGGTCCCAACTTCCTTCCTGTTCAATCTCCACCCCTTCCGCTCCCTCCCCTTCCATACCTTATGGGGTCGGCACGGAGGTAAGGGGCACCTATCTTCCCGCCCTGCTCCCTCTGGCCAGAGAGGTTACGTCACCGGTGGCATTTTGATCTTGGGGTAGTTGGTGCCTAGGTCCACCTTGGCACACAACAGCGGTGTCATTGGTTATCTGTTCAACTAGTTTAGCTAGGTTAAGTATTTCACGAGCAGCCCGTGCAAACCTGTAAGCAGGAAACATGATCCCAAAGAAGTGCTCGGACTCTGAGATCGGGGCCCTCCGACAATTTCGGAGTCGGACTTCTGGGCAACTCAGGGCATGACGGATGGCCGGGAGCACAAAGCCAAGGAAGGATGTCCCTCCCCAGCCAGCAGGGAGCCATCGATAGGCACGGACACCAAAAATGAGATAGGCAGGTACTGCACAGGGTGTGGTGCCACAGTTGCCAAAGGTCCCATTCACAGTGAGCAGACCATAAGAGTGGACATCCACCCCCTGCTTGGTGGTCGGCCGGCCACAGTGTCCAGCCGCAGCTCTGCACCCGTCCTGGTGCTTAGCCCCGTTACATATGTGGGAACTGTTGCCTGCCCAGAACTTGGTGCAGTATCATGAAAGCAGAATGGGGACACAGCATGGTCAGTCCACCCACTCACCATAAGGTACCTGGTGGCATTTGCTGGTTCCGTGACAGGGCGGGTGGTGCAGGGATGAGGGGCTCTCGTTGCATTCAACCAGGTCGAGTTGTCATAAGGATGGGCTATGAAGGGGTACCCCCCCCCCCATTCAATGGGGCATGCCCACAAACCCAACAGTTTGAAACATTCAAGTCCCGCCTGTAGTGGGCCAAGGCCTTCAAGTTCTGTTCAACTTCAAGTTCAAGTTCAAGTGGGCCGCGAGTTCTCCCACATTCCAGGATCAAGACGACAAGCAGGCCAAGCATGTTCATGGTACGGCGTGTCAACAGTCCCCCTCTCCCCGGTGTGTTGTCCATCCTGCAACCCCGTCTCTGTGCGTTGATCCTGGTGGCAGAATGGGCATCTGGCGCTCTGGGCAGGGAAAGACAAGTGGGTGGCTGTTGCTACCGCTGTGATCTTCCAAGAAAGAGTGCTTACTGTGTGCAGAGCACTGAACTAGACTCTTGAGTAGATACGATTATTCTGACAAGAAGCTTACATTCTAGAGTGGGAGACATACATTAAAACCGATTATAGAGAGGGGAAATGGCAGAGTACGGAGGTATGTACTTAAGTGTTCCTCTCTCAGGGTCACACTTGGAGAGTTTCCAGTACTCTACCAGTCTCGGCTATGGGAGGGAGAGTCAAGTAGAGGCATAAGCATTCCATTCCTAGCTTGGCCAGTGGCTAGCAAGTGGAAGGCAATCTGCTACAAGTCAAAACTCACCCATTCTGGGCAGCAGTGGCATGGGAGAGAGCTGAGGGCAGAGACTCAAATTTACTGTGCAGGAGGAGGCAGTGGTTAACCATTTCCATATTTTTAATAAAGAAAACCCTATGGATACACTACCAGAATGACTGCAGATGGAGAGCAGGGTATTCTAGGAGAGAGGTGTCTGTGGTGTCGCTATGGGTTGGAAATGAATCAACACAATAAGACAAGATAAAAATGCTATGGAGCTCAGGGTATGTTAACTATCAAGTGCTTAAGGTATAGATCCAAGTACATAAGTAATGGCAGAAGGGAAGGCAAATTGGAAAAATGAGGCCTTAGTAGGGGATGGTCTCTTAGAGGAGATGTGATTTAAGTAGAACTTTGAAGATGGGAACAGTGGTAGTCTGTCAGATAAGCATGGGAAGGGGAGTTCCATGCCAGAGAGTGGACATTGGCAAGGACCTGGCAGCTATATAGACAAGATCAAGCATACAGTAGTAGGTTGGCATTAAAGGAGCAAAGGGTGCAGGTTGGGTTTAGGTAGGAGATGAGCAAAGTAAAGCAGGAAGGAAAGAGTTGATTAAGTCCTTTAAAGATGACAGAAAGGAGTTTCTGTTTGTTGCAGCGATGGATGGGCAACTATTGGAGGTTTCTGAGGAGTGGCAAGTTGAGGAATGAGTTTTTTTGGGCAAATGATCTGAGCTGCAGAGTGAAGTATGGATTGGAGAGGCAAGAGATAGGAGGCAGGGAGTTAGTGAGGAGGCTACTGCAGTATTCAATAAGAGATAGGATAAGTGCTTAGATCATAGTAGCAGTTTGGTTGGAGAGGAAAGGGTGGATTTTAGCACTGTTGTAAAGATAGATATAGGATTTGGTGATAGATTGAATATTCAGGTTGAATGAGAGGTGAATGAGAGATAATGTCTAGGTTAAGGAATTGTAAAACAGAGATAATGGTGGTGTTATCTCCAGTAGTCAGAAAGTCTGTTGTAGGACAGGTTTGGGTGGGAAAATGAGGAATTCTCCCTATAAAACGACTTTGAGACCCAGAGACTTCATATTTTTTGACTCCCTCCACTTTTCTGAAGTCATCATGCCCCTTTGGATCTCCAAATCAATTCACCTTCTCTGGGTGCACAAATCCACACCCTCAACTCCACCATCTCCACTGAACTCCCTCTCTCACCAGTCTCTTTGTTAGTCTTGAACCACCAACCTGCAGACCTTGATCATCTCCACAATATGGCTCCTCCACTCCTGTGGTCAAGCTACAGAGTGCTGATGGCAAAAATCAAGACACCAACCAACTTTATCCTCACCCGCTTTAATTATGCGTTATCATTTTCCCAGCAACTTCTCCATCCTTATTCACTCCTGTGCCCACTGCCTGTTATAGCTGTTTCAGTCTTTAAACTCCCAACTCAAAAGCTCTGTTCTCCTGTTTCTTCCATCTTGTTCCTAATGACCTCACCACCTTTTTCAGTGATAAAATTGAAATTATCAGGTCTGTTCTCTCTAAAGTTCCAGTCCTACCCTCCTCTTGCCCACTCTTTGACTCTCACATCCTTCTCAGGGGTATCTCAAGAGGCAACATCTCACCTTCTCTCCAAATCTACCACCTCCACCTGCATCTCTGGCCCCTTCCTTTTTCACCAATTAAAACACCTTCTCCCTCTTTTTCCCTCCTTGCCCATCATCTTCAACCATCACTCTATAATGGCTCTCCCCACTGCTTTCAAAAACATTCAATTATCATCTAATCTAAAAAAGACTCCCTCTCTCAAGCTCTCCAGTTATCATCCCAACTCCCTCCTACAATTTCTTTCTGAACTCCTCCAGGAAGTTATTTATATACATCATCTCCACTTCCTCTCCTCTCACCTGGACCGATTAATCAATCAATGGTATTCACTGAGCACTTACTGTGTGCACAGCACAGTATTAAGCACTTAAGAGACTACAATATAACAGAGTTAGTAGACACATTTCCTGCCACAATGAGCTGCCCTCAACGCCTTCCACTCCATGGAAACTACCACCTCTATGATCATCATTGACCTCCTTCTTGCCAAATCCAATGACCTCTACTCCTATCCAATCTTCTTCAAACTTTCAGCTACTTTCAACACTGAGGACTACCCTCATCTTCCAGAAACATTATCTAACTGCAGCTTCACAGAATATGTACTCACTTGGTCCACTTCTGACCTCCTTTTTGCCAGCTGACGTCAACTGTGAGTCCCTCGAGTTTCAGTTGTGAGTGTCATTCTAAGACTCCATTTACACCCAACCCCTTGGAGAACTTATACCCTACCATGACTTCAACTGCCATCTCTTTGCAGATGATTCCCAAATCTACCTCTCCAGTACTGACCTCTCTCCTTCTCTTCAGTCTTACATTTCCGCCTGCCTTCAGCACTTCTCTATTTGGATGTCCCCCTGATTACACAAACTATGTCCAAACCAGAATCCCCCACAATCATACCAAAACCCTCTCCTTTCCTAGACTCTCATCACTGTAGACAACACCACTATCCTCCCTTTCTCACAAGCCCATAACTCCTTGGTATTACCCTTGAATTCTCTCTCTCATTCAACCTAAATCCTGTTGGTTTTATCTTCAAAACATCTCTATTCTCCCCCCTTTCCTCTCCATATAAATTACTACTGGCACTCATCCAAGCACTTATCATTAGGGTTCTTGCTGATGGCCCTGCCTTCTGTATCTCCACTGTCGAGTCAATATTTTCATGTCCCCCAACTCCTCAAAAACCTGCACTGGCTGCCCATCTATCTCCATGTCAAACAGAAATTCCCTAACATTTACTTTAGGTATTCAATCAGCTGTCATTCTCCTACCTTACCTTGCTGATACATCACAACCTAACCTGCACATTGAGAAGAGTGATGGCAGGGTGTGGGCTAGCACAGTGATTAGCATCTAATTGTGTTACTTATAATTCTAGCCATAGTATCCTACATATTTTGGTTTTTGTTGCACTCATCCATGTCTTTAAGTTGTTTTATTGTTTTCTTTCATTCCTCCTTAAGTGTCTGTAGTCAGTCCATGGTATTTATTGTGAGCACTCTACTAAGTATTAGAACAGCCAGTTACCTCTCGTCACTTACATTTTTAGATTATGAGCTCCCTGAGAGACAGAACCCATGTTTAATTCTCACCTGTGTATTCTTTCATAGTGCATACTGGAGTGCTCTTAATAAATAATACTAATGATAAATGGTATTTGCTAAGGGCATATTCTGTGCCAAGCACTGTACTAGCACTGGGGTAGATAGGAGATAATCAGGTTGGACACAGTTCCACTTCCATACAGAGAAAACAGTCTAAGGCAGAGAGAGAACAGCTATTAAATACTGTTTACAGGATTTTATAGATGAAAAAACTGGGGAACAGGCATGAATAGCCTCAAACATGCCCTGGAGTGAACACTGGCACATGCAGAGGGCAGTGTATTCTTTAAGAGCCAAACACATCATCATGGGCTGCCTTGTCAAAGCCATTTTGAGACAAACATCATTAATCAATGGTATTTATTGCATGCAGAGCACTGTACAAAGCATTGGTAGAGTACCACAAAGTTGGTAGACATGTTCCCTGCCCATAGGAGCTTTAAATAAATAAGTTACAGATATGCACATAAATTCTGTGGGACTGAGGATGGAGTGAATATCAGTGCTTAAAGGGTACAGATCTAAGTGCAGAAGTGACAAAGAAGTGAGAGGGAGTAGGGAAAGAGAAGGCTTAACTGGGGAAGACCTACTAGAGGACATGTGATTTTAATAAGTTTTTGATGGTGGGGAGAATGGTGATTTGTTATATATGGTAGAGGTGGGAGTTCTAGCCAGAGGGAGGATTTGGGAAAAGAGTTGGCAGAAAGATAGATAAGACTGACACTCAGTGAGCAAGGTGGCACTAGAGGAGAAAACGTTATAGGTTGGGCTGTAGAAGGAAATTGGTAAAGTGCGCTAATTGAGCCCTCTTAGGATCACACCTGGAGAGTTTCTAGTACTCTATCAGGATCAGCTACGGGAGGAAGAGATAAGAAGAGAAATACCCATTCCATTCCTAGCTTGGGCAGTGTCTTGCAAGTGGAAGGCCATCTGCTACAAGTCAAAACAGACCTGTGCTGGGCAGCAGTGGCATGGGAGAGAGTTGAGGGTGGAGACTCAAGTTTACTGCCTGGAGGGAGGCAATGGTAAACCACTTCCATATTTTTACCAAGAAAAGTCTATGGATACACTATCAGAACAATTGCAGATGGAGGTGGGGACGTTCTGGAAGAGATATGTCTATGACATCGCTATGGGTCGGAAATGACTTGACAGCATAAGACAAGAGCTGATTGAGTGTTTTAAAGCCACTGGAAAGGAGTTTTTGTTTGATGCAGAAGTGGATGGGCAATGCCTGTAGGTTCTTGAGGAATGGACAAGTGCAGACTGAATATTTTTAGATGACCCAGGCAAGAAAGTGTAGTAATAAACTGGAGTGGGGAGAACAAAGAGGTCAGTGAGAAGACTGATGGATATGATAGGTGCTTGGATCAGTTTAATAGCAGTTTAGATAAAGAGGACAGGTGAAATTTAGTGGTGTTATGAAGGTAGAACTGAGATTATTTGGTGACAGACTGAACATGTGCCTTGAATGAGGGTAATGAGTCAAGTTGAGGATAATGCCAAGGTTATGAGCTTGTGAGACAGAGATATCTTCCCAATACCCCAAACAGCAATTATGTTGTTAGGGTCAAGAGGGAGCATGATTTTGAAGATCAGAGGCCCCATAAATCCAAAGCCCTGCTCTTAAACCCTGTTGGTCCCTGAGCTAATCTGGCACTGGAAAGGTAGAGGGTTGGAGGTTCTAATCCCAGTTCCACCACTTACCTGCAGTGTGACCTTGGTCAAGTCACTTAACTTCTCTGTGCCTCAATTTCCTCAACCCCAAAAGGGGTATTCAACACATATTGTGCCTCCTATTTAGTCTGTGAGCCCCATGTGGGACCTGATTATGCTGGGTCTACCCCAGCTCTCAGTACAGTTCTTGGTATATATTAAGAGCACCATAAATACCACAATTATATTATTATTATTATATACTCTGTCATCTCTCCCTTTTGATGTAATTCATTATTTTCTTCATCAAAACTCTAAGAGTTTGAGTGGCCAAAAGAAGAATGTTCAAAAATCAGAAAAAACAAAAAATGCTGAATTCTCAGGATGCATAAAAGTCACAGAAACAATAATAAATTGATATTTCTCAGGAATAAGAGCAGATGAAATTCACTTAATATACATGAGCCTAGGATCAGAGGAATTGTGTATTAGACAACTGAATGGCAGGCAGAAGAGGAGTAATTTGAATATCTAGGTAGTTTGGGCATCACACTGCAACCGTGAAGAGTGATAAATAATTAACAGGGCCATAGCAAGGATACTCTAACAGTGATAATGACAATAATAATAATACAGATGGTATTTAAGGGCTTACTAAATGCCACCACTGTACTAAGCATTGGAGGAGATACAAGATAATCACGTTAGACACAGCCCTGAACCAAATGGGGCTCAACGATTAAGTAGGAGGGAGAGCAGGTATTCAATCCCTATTTTTAATAATAATAATAATGTTGGTAAGTGCTTACTATGTGCAGAGCACTGTTCTAAGCGCTGGGGTAGACACAGGGGAATCAGGTTGTCCCACATGGGGCTCACAGTCTTAATCCCCATTTTACAGATGAGGTAACTGAGGCACAGAGAAGTAAAGTGACTTGCCCACAGTCACACAGCTGACCAGTGGCAGAGCTGGGATTTGAACTCATGACCTCTGACTCCAAAGCCCATGCTCTTTCCACTGAGCCACGCTGCTTCTGCTCCCTTCTCTTCTGAAGTTCCCACATCTTAGTGAAGAAACTACCTCAGTGTGAACATGTATCCGTGGTGTTAATGCATCCTGACTCTTTTTCTCTTCCTACACCACTGTGTGCCTAAAAAAATATTGTTTTACTGCTTCCCCTAAAATAGGGAAATATAAAAATAATCCTTCATTGCCTTCTAAAACATAGGGGGTTATTTTGACATCCATTTTATTACTATGCCCTATTCAGGGAATTGGGTTGTAATGAATATTGTTTCAATGTGACTGACTTTACTGAATCAATTAATGAATCAATGGTATTTACTGAGCACTTACTGTGTGCAGAGTACTGCATGAAACACTTGGGAAAGTACAATAAAACAGAGTTGGTAGACATGATCCTTGCCCACAAGAAACTTATAGTCTACAGAAGGAGATAGACATTAAAGTAAGTTACAGATACAGGAATTAGAAGTGTATAAATGGCTTCCCCAATTCAGCCCTCTTTCCCACCACCCCATCCTCTGGCTCCCTCTCCCTTCTGCGTCACCTATGCACTTGGATCTGGGACCTCTGGACATTTGATATTTGCCCCACCCTCAACCTTATAGCACTTGTATACATATCTTTCATTCATTCATTCAATAGTATTTATTGAGCGCTTACTATGTGCAGAGCACTGTACTAAGCGCTTGGGATGAACAAGTCGGCAACAGATAGAGACAGTCCCTGCCGTTTGACGGGCTTACAGTCTAATCGGGGGAGACGGACAGACAAGAACAATGGCACTAAACAGCGTCAAGGGGAAGAACATCTCGTAAAAACAATGGCAACTAAATAGAATCAAGGCGATGTACAATTCATTAACAAGATAAATAGGGTAACGAAAATATATACAGTTGAGCGGACGGGTACAGTGCTGTGGGGATGGGAAGGGAGAGGTGGAGGAGCAGAGGGAAAAGGGGAAAATGAGGCTTTAGCTGCGGAGAGGTAAAGGGGGGATGGCAGAGGGAGTAGAGGGAGAAGAGGAGCTCAGTCTGGGAACGCCTCTTGGAGGAGGTGAGTTTTAAGTAAGGTTTTGAAGAGGGAAAGAGAATCAGTTTGGCGGAGGTGAGGAGGGAGGGCATTCCAGGACCGCGGGAGGACGTGACCCAGGGGTCGACGGCGGGATAGGCGAGACCGAGGGACGGCGAGGAGGTGGGCGGCAGAGGAGCGGAGCGTGCGGGGTGGGCGGTAGAAAGAGAGAAGGGAGGAGAGGTAGGAAGGGGCAAGGTGATGGAGAGCCTTGAAGCCTAGAGTGAGGAGTTTTTGTTTGGAGCGGAGGTCGATAGGCAACCACTGGAGTTGTTTAAGAAGGGGAGTGACATGCCCAGATCGTTTCTGCAGGAAGATGAGCCGGGCAGCGGAGTGAAGAATAGACCGGAGACATAAGAATATGTAATCTTTAAATTACATATTATAAATTGATTATTCATATTAATATTTGTCCCTCTGTCATTTTTTCTATAGTATTTATTGAGCACTTACTATATGCAGAGCACTGTACCAAGTGCTTGGAATGTAAAATTTGGCAACAGATAGACAATCCCTGCCCAATAACAGGCTCACAGTCTAAACGGGGGAGACAGACAGCAAAGCAAAACAGAACAAAACAAAACAAAAAACAAATCAATATAAATAGAATCATGGAGATATACATCTCATTAACAAAATAAATAGGGTAATAAATAATATATACAAATAAGCACAGTGCTGAGGGGAGAGGAAGGGGGAAGGGCAGAGGGTAGAAGGGGGGAGGGGGAGGGGAGGAGGAGCAGAGGGAAAGGGGGAGCTCAGTCTGGGAAGGCCTCCTGGAAGAGGTGAGTTCTTGACTGTAAGCTAATTATGGGCAGGAAACATATCTATTAATTCTTTTGTATTGTATTCTTTCAAGCACTTAGTATAGTGCTCTGTACATAGTAAGTTCTCAATAACTAACAGTGACTGAGTGATTGATGAAAATCTCCACTGGGGTGGCTGAACCCAGATCCCATGTAGGATGGGTAATTAGGAGAATCTTCCTGGGAGAATATCTCCTGCTTTCCTGGGAATCCCTGGGACTAAACCAGATATGATTCTAAATCCATTCAGCCTGCTGCCCCCCTTCTCAAGCAGTGCCAAAGTCAAGATCTAGTAAACTTAAGAAAGAGGATAGGCATTTTGTAAGGACACCTCTGAATGGCTTTGGGAAATTCACCAAATGTGAGTACCTAGCTTTGGCTTCACTGACACTTCCCCCTCCTGGTTCTCCTCTCGAGGACCCTCCTTCTCAGTGTCTTTCACTGGTTCTCAACCTCCTAATTGTGGCAGTTCCTTAAAGCTCCCTTCTGAGTGCCCTTCTATTGTCTACTGACACCCATTCCCTTAGAGAGCTCATTCACTCCCATGGCTTCAGATACTAACTCTATGTAGACAACTCCCAAACTTACCTCTTCAAGCCCCAACCTGTGTCCTTTTCTGCAATCTCGCACTTCCTTCTGCTTTTAGGACATCTCTTTTGGATGTCCCACTGACACCTCAAACTTAACGTGTCCAAAACGTTCCAAAATGTTCCCACCCAAGTCCTGCCCACCCCGGTCTTTACCATTACTAAAGGCAACACCACTCTCCTCCCTGTCTCACAAACCCATAGCCTTGGCATCATCCTCAACTTATCTCTTTCATTCGGCCAATATAATCAATCTGTTAGCAAATACTATATGTTCTACCTTCATAATATTTCTAGAGTGCACTCTTTTCTCTCCATCACTATCACTCTGATCAAAACATGTATATCACCCTTAGACTACTGCATCAACCTCCTCATCCTTCCTCCTCTCTTTGCCCTTTCCAGCCCACATTTCACTCTGCTGTCCAGATCAAATTTTCATAATAAAGTTCAATCCATGTTTCCCCACTCTCAAGAACATCTAATAATTGCCCATCCATCTCCTCAAACAAACAGAAATTCCTTCCCAGTGGCTTTATCAACCAATGGTATTTATTGAGCATTTACTGTGTACTGTACTAAATGCTTTGGAGAATACAATACAACAGAATTAGTAGATAAAAATAATAATAATTATTATAATTATGGTACTTGTTAAGCATTTACTATGTTCCAGGCACTATACTAAGTGCTGGGATAGATACAGGCAAATCAGGTGGAATGTAGTCCCTGTCCCTCACAGTCTTGATCTCCATTTTACACAGGAGGTAACTAAGGTACAGAGAAGTGAAGTGACCTGCCTAAGGCCACACAGCAGACAACTAGTAGAGCTGGGATTAGAACCCATGACCTTTTGACTCCCAGGTCCACATTCTATCCACTATGCATGTTCCCTGCCCAGAGTGAGCTTACAGTCTAGAGAGGGAGACAGACATTATGATGAATGAATAATTTGTAGATGTATACATAAGTGCCTTAAAGCACATGATCTGCTCTCCCCATCCTACTTTACCTTGCTAATCTACTGTGACAACCTCAAACCAAACTTCACCCCTCTAACACTAACCTATTCACTGTATCTTGATCTTGTCTTTCTTGCAGCCAACCCCTTGCCTATTCCTTCCTTTGACTTAGAACTCCTTCCCCCATGCAAATTCAACAGTCCACTACTCTCCCCATCTATAAAGGCCTACCTACAATCACATCTCCTCTTGATTAAATGCTCACTTTCCTTATTCATCCTCTGCATCATCCAAGCATTTTGATTTTTCAGTCTCCCTCCACAGCACTTACTTACATAGCTATCTGTAATTTATTTTAATGTCTGCCTTTCCTTCTAGACTGTAAGCTCCTTGTGAACTGGGATTGTCTACTGTGTTTACCGTATTACAGTACTAAGCACTTAGGTCCATGCTCTGCACAAAACAAGCCTTTAGTAAATACCATTGAAGATGATAATGATCTACTCTGTTTATATTCTTTCACACACACACAGTCCAGTGCTCTCCACACAGTAAGTGCTTAATACCAGTGACTGGTTGATTGAATACAATAGAATTGGTAAACACAATCGTCACCCTCAAGCAATTTAAATCTAATAGCAAGCTTACAAATGATATGACTATTACTACTACTTCCATTTCTTAAAACTCTGAAAGGAAGAGCTATCAATCTTTTTCCTGGACATTCCATCTACAGAAAACTAGCAATTGGATTTTGAATCATAGAATCAATCAGTGGTATTTATTGAGCACCCACTTTAGGAGGGCACTGTATTAAGCGCTTGAAGCTCTTTGTGATTATCTGATGAAAGACACTGTGAAAGCATATACTATGATTTTCCAGAACAGTAAAACCTATGTACCTAATTAAAGATTAATACAATTATAATAGGAAACTGGAAAAAATAGGGTTTTGTTCTACAAATCAAAGGAACAAGAGCAGTTTTAATGGCTTGCCATTGATGTATCTTTGCCTACCAAGGACAATATTCTGGTTCCTATATATGCACTCTTGTGCTATAGATGGATGCAGTTGAGCTGAGGCACATTCTGTACTTCAGTTGTTTACTTAGGAAGCACCAGAGTTTTAAGAAATAGTTGCTATGCCAACCTACCAAAGGGCTGTAGATTCATTCATGGCTTGCTCTCTGGGCTTTGTTACCTGTATTTCAAAAGTTTGAATATCTTATTGCCAGGTGACTAGCCTTCACATATTAAGGCCTGCTAAAAGCGAGCAGGACCTTTTTCCAGCCAGTGAAAAAACCCACAGGGAGATTTCTAACCTAGCACAGTGAAAGCTTTCCACATCACAATTTTACAATCATGAATCAGACTGTTCTATTTCCACCGGCCTCTAAAGATTTAGTGTTTAGATGATAAAGGGCACTGCTTTTCGTAATCTATTATTAATTGTCATATGTGTGTATTACCCACAGGACCTCTCGGAACAGATAGCAGAGCATGCTTTTGAGATGAAGTGATTAATACCTAGTTGGCCTTTTGATTTTCTTGCTGTATTTGCCAGGGGACATTTGGTCATAAGCAATTCCACCCAGATATTTCCCCATAATGAACAAATTTTGTTAGCCAATCCATCTCTTGTCTTTTACTGGTATTGCATTTAAATAACTTACAAAGTTAAAAACAAAAAAAGCGCAAGCTCTTTAATTACCTTTTCTTCTGTTTATGTTACTTTAATAGGCTTTGTTCAAATTCATCAGAATTTGCAGTCTGTTTATGTTATAATTATTGGATGTCTACATGCTGCACTGCAGTTTCAATTAGATTTTGATGGCTGATAAAACTACTGTTGACAGAGCACACACAAATGAATTTAGGGAAACCAGATTAGTGATGTTTGTGTTGTTGCATTTAAATAAAACTAAATGTCCTGGCAGTGATGTGATCAAATCCAAATGCTTTAAGTAGGGAAAGAAAAGAAAAATCCAAGACACTGAGAAATCAGGTTTTCAACAGCAAAGTTGATTCCTGTTGAAAAATTTTAAATCAAGTGTATAGCCAACTACTCTTCAAATAGATTATAAAAGTAAAAAAAAGTCATATAATCTCTGCTAACAAGAGGTTTGCAGCTAGACAGATTGAAATGAGAGATAAGCAGGAAGAATGGGAGATCTAAATACAGAATTTTGAATTGCTAAGGAACATAAAGCCAAGATGATAAACTCAAGGGGTTAGGATTTTCCGTTCCTCCAAAAGAGCAATGCTTAGAGAAGGAAAAACTAAATAACACTTACATCTCCAATTAGCAATGGATGTATATATATGGCATATAAAACAGTCCTTGGATTTCAGGGCATAAGAGAATATTACTGAAGAACCACTGTACTTGGTGAGTTACCATATGTAGAAACTACGTAAACAACAGCATTTGAGTGCTAGATATTTAAGGTATAGATATAAACCTATTGAAAAAAGCATTAAAGGTTTAAGTATTGAAAAAAGCATTAAATCAAGTTTGCCATTAATAGGTTATTTTTTATCCATTATCTGGCTTTAGTAAAAAAAAAAAATAGGTAAAAATCAGAAAAACCAAAACACCCTAACATACATATATTCATTCTTATTCATATCTCTCTCAATTTCTCCCCCAAGCCCCCGTTCCCCCAGGCAATGTGCCATTAGGAGATGTCCAGCTGATTCCTCTATTAGATATGGTTGAAGGAAGTTATCTTCATCTCAGTTGTACAGCATGACTTCAGGCAGCATTTCTGAATGGCAGGAACCTAGCTGATAGGGCAGAGGGTGTCCCATCTGTCCTGGTGAAATTTAGAAGCACAAAGTAGAAAGCCAGTATGGGTGAATAGGCGGGAATCCTGAATGCCCTGAGAAATTAATGAATGATTCCAACTTTTGTGTTTTGGCCTTCTCCCTATTTTGAAACCTGGATCCCCCTTTAGTCCCATTTCAGGACTTCTTGGAAACTATGAATATATTTTTCCACAAAATAGCATGAGTTTATTTCATAGCTAAACAAATCGACACAACTCCCACCCCAAGAGGGTAAACACCCAGCAGGATCTCTCAAACATCCCAACGATCATGGAATACTGTCTTCCTGTCAGCAGTTATAGTCTTCTAATGAAAGAAGGACAACTCTAGTACCTCGGCCACATTTACTGGAGAATTGAGTCATTATCACGTTAATTTGCTTCCTGGAAACAATCCAACTGATAATTCTGCTTTCAATGTGGGTTTTTTTGGTGTGAACTTTCTAGTAAGACTACCTATCTTAAATCACCAAGAGTTTTTTTTGATCCTCCACTTCATTTGGGTTATGAGGGCCCAGTCGGGACCTACATAATCAAGGACATTATAGTCTGTCAGATTCTCTAATTCTGCATATCCGAAGGCACTAGCTGAGAGCCCTCTTAGACATGATGATACCTTAAAAATCTTTTTTCTTACACAATTGTCCCTCCCACTCAACAGCATTTGGCTTAACACACTGACTAGAGGAGAAAATTACTGCTGACTAGCCGCAGTATTGCACTGGCTATACAATGAAAAAGGAGAAGCAAAATGAGGCTGACTTGGCTGTGGATTACTTATTTTTTTTCTAATAGATGCTCTGAGCCACAACAGTGGGGAAAATTGACAGTGGCCCTCTTAGTCTTGGAACAGCCACAACCTCTTTTGTAGGAAGTCAGTCAATCAATTATATTTATTGAGCACTTACTGCATGCAGAGTACTACTAATAGCTTGGGAGAGTACAATATAACAGACTTGTTGCCTATGTTAAATAGGCCGGTCAGGCATAGGACTGGTAGGCCCCTTGGGTACCTCACAGAACAGCTGGGAGAAGAGACATGAATGAAAATCAGCCTCTTCCCTGCCCATGCCTGCAACCTGCCTCCTTGACTGGGCTGATGGGGCTGCTACTGCTGACAGAAGGCTAATCTATGGTCTCCTTGCTTCTAGTAGAATATCTCTGCATGGGGTACCCCAGCCACAAACCTCAAGTAATATCTAACGAGCCCCGGGTTCATATCAACCAGGACCTTCCTGGATAGGGGGAGCCTCCATGACATGTAGTAGAAGTAAAATCATACCTCTGATCACCAAGGTTATTGTAGATGGTTTTTCACTATCCACAGCAGCGTGGCTGTGTGGAGAAGCAGTGTGGATTAGTGGAAAGAGCACTAGCTTGGGAATCAGAGGACGTGGGTTTGAATCCCAACTCTGCCACTTGTCTGCTGTGTGACCTTGGGCAAGTCACTTAACTTCTCTGTGCTTCAGTTCCCTCATCTGTTAAATGGGGGTTAAGACTGTGAGCCCCACATGGGAGTACTTGATTACCTTGTAACTATCCCAGTGTTTAGAACAGTGCTTGGCGCATAGTAAGTGCTTAATACCATTATTATTATTATTTTACTTTTTTTTACTTGCGTATAAGGGAGTGACACATATACACACTCCCTCCCTCCCTCCACTCCAAGGGTCCTATATCAGTCTGAGGTCAAAGGAGTACATTCTGCCAATGCTGCTTCTTTCTGCTTCCAACTGCTGCTCTCCTGCTGCAGGTGTTTCCCTCTATGCCTCCCGTGAGAGGCCTCTGTGCTGCTTCAAGGTACCCCCCCACGCTGTCTTCAAGTGCCCCCTTTGTAATGCAAAGCCACCGCCATAGGCATCGCAGCTGGGGCTTTAAATGGCAGTCATTGATTGGTCCAGGCCCACCCATTACTGGGTAGAACAAGGAGAGAAGGCCCGCCTCCCTCCATGCTTTGCCCCACAGGCCCGCAATCACCTGCCCTCAAGTAAAATCCATCAGTGCCTTCCCCAGTCTTTCTTCCTTGTTATTCGCAGGATTACAGGCAGCTTGTTAAGGGCTCAGGGCAATGTCCCCTAGTACCATCAGCAGCTGTGACAGTAGGACTTCTACTATCATTAAGCACCTACTGTACATAGAACACTGTGCTAGATGCTTGGAAGTTCAAAGTGCTCACCATCTAATGATCCGAGCCCAAAGCAGAGCTGTGGTCTGATCAGAAAAACACTTAATCCTCTCTCTCTACCTCCCTTCCTTCCACCCTTCTTTCCTCCCTCATACTACAGAGAGAATGGGAAATAGAATGGATAATGACAATAATAATAACAATAATAATAGCAATATTATTATTTAAGGGTTTACTATATGCCAAACATTTTGCTAGATGCTGGGTTAGTTACAGGATAATTGGGTTGGATACAGAGTCCCTGTCCCACAGCCCCTGCCCGACCTCTAGACTGTAAACTCAGTGTGGGCAGGAATCGTGTTTAGCAACTCTGTTTTATTGTACTCACCCAAGTGCTTAGAACAGTGCTCTGCACATAGTAAGAACTTGATAAATATCACTGATGATAATACTTTAGTTGAGGAAACTGAGGCACACAGATACAAGGTGATTTGCCCAAGGTCACATAGCAGGCAAGTGATGGAATTGAGATTAGAACCCAGGTCTCCTGACTCTCAGTCCTCTCCCAGGAGTTCTTCCAAAACTAAGTCTAATAAGAAGTCAAAGAGGACTACAAGATTTCTTACTAGAAGGAGCATGAGGAAGGAAGGAATAATAGCACTGGTCCTCCTCCCTCTGAAATGAAAGAATGTGGAAGTAAGAAATGTTTCAGGAAAGAATAACAGGTGTGCCTCTTAATTTATCAGTGAGATATCCAATTCTAGATGTGCTACAGGCAGAGGATGATAGACTGGGATGAGGGAAATACAGAATGGTAGAAATCTGTCACCTGTATACATAAAAAGTCCATGTCAGTATTTTAAAAGTAATCCCAACTCATATAACTCACTTCACTCATATTGTTTTAACATTGCTTAAAGATACTCCATCAAGCAATGGAAATATTCAGAGAAAAAAAGACTTTGTTATTAAATTAAACAGCATGGCTCAGTGGAAAGAGCCTGGGCTTCAGAATCAGAGGTCATGAGTTCGACTCCCAGCTCTGCCACTTGTCAGCTGTGTGACTGTGGGCAAGTCACTTAACTTCTCTGTGCCTCAGTTACCTCATCTGTAAAATGGGGATTAACTGTGAGCCTCACATGGGACAACCTGGTTACCCTGTATCTACCCTAGCGCTTAGAACAGTGCTCTGCACATACTAAGCGCTTAACAAATACCAACATTATTAAAAAGCTTTTTTCCCCTCTTTTCAACATACGATTTTCTTTTCAATTTTCAATTGAAGACTGATCAGTGTATATTCTGTTCAATTTCTAGTCAGTCTCGTTTATTGAACCCTATGTCCTTGGCATGACTGTTATGTCTTATATGACTGCAAATATGGAGGGGAATTTTTAAATAGTCCCTTTTTTTTCTCAAATTCAGAATAAAATACCTGTAACTAAAAAGCTTTAAAAAAATAAGCTCTGACAGTGACGAGAAAATGGGTTTATAAATGTAAATCTCAAAGCAGACTAAATCTGGAACATGGGCCCTCTTAGCAAAACGTTCTTCAGACCTTTTCCACCATGATTGCTCAGACAGTGATCCTTTTTCCCACTTCTCTGTAATTTTCCAGCCTTTCTCCGCCTTTTCTGTGATCTTCCTGCCCTCAGCTTCTCTTGGGTGACTGTTTTAGCCTTCTCTGTCTTCTCCAAGTTCCCTTTGCCCTCTTCTGCTTCCCTGTGATCCTTCTTTTGCTACTATCTTGGTGACCTCCTCTGTTCCTGCTGTGATCTCTCTGCCCTTTTCAGCTTTTTCTGTGATCATACTCCTCTGTTTCCTCTAAGATCTGTCTGCCGTCCTCTGCTTTTCCTAGTTTCTCTGGTGTCCAGAAAACCTTAAGAGGTTCAAAGATTAATTTCAGTTTGCATAAGCACCCAGACATAGCAAATGTTTAGCCAATGCTTTACTGCTCTGAATTGTAATCCCATTAGGACTTTAGGCTTTTCCAGTGTTTTGGAATTGAGTCTCTATTCTAAATATTAAAAAATAATTTGTCATAAATAATTTGACCTTCACTTTGTGCCAGTCATTAGACTAATATTTACTGAATAATCATTCAATTATATTTATTTAGCACTTAGTGTGCAAAGCACTGTACTAAGCACTTGGGAGAGTACAATAGCAAAACCAAAAGAAACATTCCTCTCCACAACAGGCTCAAAGTCTAGAGGGACAGACATGAATAAATTACAGATACATATATATCTGCTATGGGGATGGGAGGGAAGATGAATTAATATCCACAGGATGATTGGGATTTCATAAATGACTAGCTAGTTTTAAATGAATCTACCACAACTTGGTCAATCCAATCCTTTAATTTCAAAATCCTCTTGAAGCTAGATCAGAAATGTTGTACTAGCATAATTATTGGTTAGCAATAGTTTATTTCATCTAAATTTTACTTGAGTTGGCATTTACCTTGACTTTATTCTTTCAAGTTTTTTTCCATTATTTTTTTGCCCACCTCAGAAAAGCAACTATCATCACCATCATCTATATTACAGCACCATCCTTTTGCAAGAGTTAAAACAGAAGAATAAGTCATGATCACTGCCATAGAGGTGTTTACAGTGTCAAAATGAAAGTTTTCTTTGATTTCACTACTTCGCATTGATACCTGAGCTAAGCACCTGGGAGAAGATTGTAACAGCAGAAGTCATCATCCCTTCCCTTGAGGAGTTTATCATCTAATAAGCAGCTTGGCATAGTGGATAGAGCATGGGCTTGGGAGTCAGAAGGTCATGGGTTCTAATCCCAGCTCTGCCACTTATCTGCTGTGTGACTGACCTTGGGCAAATCATTTAACTTCTCTATGCCTCATACCTCACCTGAAAAATGGGGATTGAGACTGTGAGCCCCACATGGGACAAGGGACTGTGTCCAACCCTATTTGTTTGTATCCACTCCAGTGCTTAGTACAGAGCCTGGCACATGGTAAGTGCTGCAAATAGTAAACACTTAACAAAATACCATAATAAGGGAGACAGACAATAATGAACAGACAGACAACAGCTAATAACTTGGGTGTTTTCATTTTTCATTCATAACCTATTGACAATCTATTTTTGTAATAATATTTATTCTACCACAAAAGAGAAATACCAATTAGAGATGGATGAGCTCTCGATTCAATCTCAGGTTATGTTTCTCTCAGTGTAGTTTACCCAACTATCCTTGTCAGCAGTGCATCCCGTTCCTGTTTCCTGAATTTCATAACTCTCCATTTCTCATATTCCTTTAAGAAGGCTCTCTGAATAGTTCATTCATTCAATTGTATTTATTGAGCACTTACTGTGTGCAGAGCGCGGTATTAAACGCTTGGAAGGTACAATTCAACAATAAAGGGAGACACTCCCTGCCCACACTGAGTTTACAGTCTAGAAGAGGGAAGACTGTCATCAGAACAAGTAAAACAGGTATCAATATAAATAAATAGAATTATAGATATATACATTAGTGCCATGAGGGGGGTGGCAGGGAGGAGAACAAAAGGGAGCAAGTCGAGGTGGCATGGAATGGAGGGAGAGCTGAGGAAAATGGGGGTTTAGTCTCATTACTATGTCAGTAGGGTGAAAGTTTTAATTTAGCAACATTTGTGAGCAAAAGTTAATTTACCAGAGAGGCACATATACAAGAAATAAGAAAAGTCCAAGTCCTTTGCTTAAACCAAAGCCTGTTTTCACTTGTAAGAATTGCAAGTTGAAATGTTCAACTGAATGACAGAAACTCTGGTGTGTGGAATTGGTGGGGTTGTGATTATGTGCCAACTTGAGAAAGTAACATAACACACTCTAATTGGAAAATCTAGGACTGGAACAATTTTGCCAAGAAAATAATGACATTCTGCAAGACAGTGCAAAATCAACTTCAGGAAAAAAGTAGGGTTTTGGGTGTTGTTTTTTTTAAAATGGGTACCAAGCCCATTCACTGTCTAGCTGTGGAGATCCAAGATACCAGTGTTACCTATGCTCCCTAATGAGGCCTTTTTCCTACTTCTAAAGTGGAAGCACTTGGCCATGATCACTACTGCATTTGCTCTAACAATGACGAAGAGCAACAAAGAAAAAAATGTCTATATACAGATCTATATAGGCTCATTCTAGCAGTTCCCGAATATGACAAGCTGTTCCTCATGGGAAATTGCAGTGAATGGGTGGGTAGTGATGACAAACATGGAAAAAAGATCCTTTCACTTCATAGGATCTGAAAACCAAAGACAAATGGTTTAGTACTACTCCGCAAATATGCTAAACAGTAGCTCCTAATCAACTAATACCATTTTTCATCTCTTAAATAAGAGAAGGACATCACAGATGCACTGAAGGCTTAAACAATGGTACCAACTTTGCCTGCTGCATGATCCTGGGTAAGTCACTTAGCTTCTTTAATTATCAGTTTCCTCATCTGTAAAATGAGGATTTATCATGAGCCCCTGGATCATGCCAACCAAGACCTTCCTGGACCAAGGGAGCTTCAGGGACACATAGTAGAGTTCAAACCACACCTCTGATCTTCAAGGTTACTGTGGAAAGTTTTTACTTAGTTTTACCAACGTGCAAGGCAGTGACACATATACACTTTCACTCACTCTGTCCACTTTATCAACGTTCCAATACTGGTCTGTGGTCAAAGGAGCCCTTTCTGCCAATGGTTCTTCTTTCTGCTTCCAAGTTCTGCTGCCTTCTGCTGCTTCCGAGTGCTGCTTTGCTACTGCTTCCGCAGCTCTAAGCATGTTTCCTTCTTGTTTATCTGCAAGTTTCTGCCCCTTCTTTTGCCGCTTCTCTGTGTGCCTCCATAATGCTTCCCTGCATGCCTCTGTCTACACGCCCTTTGCATGCTTCTTGTGACTCAAAATGAGCACCTTTTATCTGCCTTAGGCGTCGCAGCTGGGGCTCTAACTTAACAGTCATTGATTGGTCCAGGCCTATTACCAGGTAGAACAAGAAGAGGAGGCCACACCTCCCTCCATGCTCCACCTCCACAGTGCAGCAATCACTTGCCCGGTAGAGCCCATCCGTGCCTTTGCGCGTCTCTTCATTATTTGTGTTCACAGGATCACAAACAGTCACTAATAAGGCAGCTTGTTGTGGGCTTACCACAGATTTCAATACCTGTTATCCCTCTTAATCAATCAATGGTGTTTATTGAGTGCTTACTATGTGCAGAGCATTGTACTACATGCCTGGGAAAGTACAATACAACAGAGATGACAGAAAGGTTCCCTTCCCTCAACAAGCTTACTGTCCAGAGGGGGAGATGGACATTAATATAAATAAATTTACAATATAAATAAGTGCTATGGGGCTGAAGGTGGGGTGAATATAAAATGTCCAAAGGTCATAGATCCAAGTGCATAAACTCTGAGTTGCATGTAGGACAAGGACTGTGTCTGACCTGATTAACTTGTAACTACCCCAGCACTTAGAATGGTGCTTGACACATTGTAAGCGCATAACAAATGTAACAATAATAATAAAATGAGCACTTTAAAAATGTACAAACACTGCAACCATACAAGGCTGGACTGATAAATTTGTGCATATATTCCAAACTCGAGCTATCAGTATAACCAGTGTATCAAAAAGTAGCACATCTCCAAACCATTAAAAAATCTAAATGCCAAGCTCCTGGAGAATAAAGGCACTTGCAGTGCATTCTGATCATATCAGAGCAAGCCTACTGGAATAAGAATCTTCACTTACAGTATCAGTGTGAATAGCAAATGGATGTTTCTCCAAAACACTATCAGGTAACCATGAAGACTGTGGGAACAGCAAAACAATCACTAACACTCATTTAATGAAAATCACTCAAACTCTAAAAATCTACTTTCAGCAAAGCAAGTAATGTAAAAATGACAACTTGCAGCTTCTTGTGATAAGTCCAACCAAAATTTATAAGAAATGTGCAGAAAAGAAATGTTTTAGCAGAAGACACTAACCATGCATGACCAGTTGCAACACCAAAGCTAAAGAAATCCAGGAATATCCTGACTTCCACCAAACTAAAGACCTATACTCATCAGTATAAAAGACATATTCATTCATTCAATAGTATTTATTGAGCGCTTACTAAGTGCAGAACACTGTACTAAGCGCTTGGAATGTACAAGTCGGCAACAGATAGAGACAGTTCCTGCCCTTTGACAGGCCATATAGCCCTATTCATTATCCTATTGAAAAATGCATCATAAAAACAACTAATGTAGCTGGCAAGCACACTTCAGTGATCTTCAGATCACATTGTCCACATTAGATGAGAGGTCCTCCAAAGGATAGAAAACCAGGGAACACTTGGCCTCCAACTTTTTGAGGAAGTAATTTCCAAACTCAAAGCCACAAATCACACTAGACCACCTGAATTTGATGGCCTTTCTGATTAAATCTATCAGAAAAAAGGGGAAACTAGTGCTTAAAAAGCAGACAAGCTCTTTCTCGGCACATAGAGCACTGAAGAAATTCTACAGGACTTCAAAAATGCTACTATAGTTACTGTCTTCAAGGGAGAAAAGGATACTCTCCCAAGTGCTTATTACAGTGTCCAGTGTACAGCAAACACTCAAATACAGATTGACTGATTGAGAGAGCAAACTGAAGAAACCCTCAATATACCTCACTGCTTTTTATTGCCAAGAAGATTCTAGCCAGAATCCTTCAGGATGGCCACTGAGTAATATGGTCAACCATGCACTATTTGAATTGGAATATGGCTCCAGACCAAATCCCAGCACAACAGAAATGATATTTGCAGCAAGATAGGTACAGAATAAATGCAGAAATCCACACAAGCACTCTCTATCTTACAATAAACATTAGGCATGATCAACAAACCAGGATTCGTGTTACTGCAAAGCAAATTTTTCTTTAGCAACTCACCCAGGATCCTTTGGCCACTTCACAGAGGTAAGGCTAGTGCAGTCAGAGTTGAATGTATCCTGCCTGAGCAATCCTCCACCACTGTTGAAATAAAGAAGTGCTATGGGATAAGTCCAGTTCTCTTCAACCAAGCAGTTTGGCTTAGTGAGAAGCAGTGTGGCTTAGCAGAAAGACCCCGGGTTTGGGAGTCAGAGGACATGGGTTCTAATCCTGACTCTGCCACTTGTCTGCTGTGTGACCTTGGGCAAGGCTTTTCACTTCTCTGGGCCTCAGTTACCTCATCTGTAAAATGGGGATTAAGACTGGGAGTCCCACCTGGGACAACCTGATTACCTTGTATCTATCCCAGCGCTTAGAACAGTCCATGGCACATAGTAAGCGCTTAGTAAATGCCATCATCATCATTATTATTACTATTATTACCATCTTGGAGGACGCAGTGAGGGATGAATCAGAATAGAATTTCTGGACCTACTACAACTTCTTGAGTAGTATCTCTCCTAAACACACTATATTCAACAACAAATCACAATCAGTGGTATTTACTGACTCCTTATTATGACCAGAGAACTTTACTAAGTACTTAGGAAAGCATCATACAACTGGTAGATGTGATCCCTGTCCACAAGGAGCTTACAGTCTACAGACACGATTACTAGCAGTGAGGTTCTGCAAAGCAATGAGCTCAGGAGCATAGAGACAACATGGCTTTTCTGGGAGGAACAGTGTTCAGAGGGATGAGAGCAGGGAACCCAACCAGCTGCTCTTTGGTTAGGGGGAAGGAGAATTGATGATTTAACAATACAGTAAGTGCATTCAGAAGTGCAACAGCAGACTGCTGGCAGGCCACCATAGTGAAAACAAGCTTCCTTAGGAGGAAGCTTTGCAAAAGATTAACCTACCAGGAGTCAGGCTTGGAAGAAGCAGGCCTTGTAACTGAATCCCTTAAGTACTTGTTATTCACCCCACCACCAGCCCTATACTCCCCCATTTTCCACTCAGTAATTTATTTTATTTTCTGTCTCCCATTTTAGACTGTACACTCCTTGTGCTCAGGAAGCATATCTACTTACTATACTGTTCTCTCACAAATGCAATTGGATGACTGATTATGTGCCTCAGTTTCTTCAACTGTGAAGTGAAGATTAAGTACCTGTTCTCTCTCATTCTTAGACTGTAAACCCTATGTGGGACAGGGGCTGTGTCCACTCTGATTATTTTGTATCATCCCCAGAACTTAATACAGTGTTTAGCACACAATAGGTGCAAAAATACCACTATATTATATGTATGTATATATATATCACATAATCACAAATGTAGTATTAAAATTCCACTATTATTAGTATACCATGGTGATATTATTTTTGCTATTATATTTATCATAAGTGACTTGCCCAACATTACATAGCAGGTCAATGGCCAGGCTGAGATTAGAACCCAGATCTCCTGACTTCCTGACTCATTTTCTTACACTTGTCCAAGCTGCATCTCATATCTTCATAGCAATAAACTCTCTGTATATGTCCCAAATGTAGAAAAGCTTATGGGAAGCAGCATGGCCTAGTGGCAAGAGCAAAGGCTTGAAAGTCAGAGAAGTGGGTTCTAATCCCAGCTCCGCCACTTGTCTGCTGTATGACTTTGGGCAAGTCACTTAACTTCTATATGCCTCAGTTACCTCATCTGCAAAGTGGAGATTAAGACTGTGAGCCCCATGTCGGACAACCTGATTACATTGCATCTACCCCAGCACTTAGAAGTTGCTTGGCACATATTAAGCGCTTAATAAATACTATAATTATAAAAGATTTTGAGTCTCTAATCACCTAATGCCATACACGCACCGAAGTAAGCTCCTTGTGAGCAGGGAACATGTTGACCAAGTCTGTGTTATTGTAATCTCACAAGCACTTAGGACAGTAATTGCTTAGTTAATATGATTAATTGATTGATTAATAAAAGTTCACCAATTCATTCAGTCCTTCATTCAATCATATTTATTGACAGCTTACTTGGTGCAAACCACTGGCATCACCTGCAAATATAAGAACCATTAGTGCATCTATTCACATATTACTAGAGATAGAGACACTACAGAGATCCAATCAATATTAATGCCAAATTAACTGGCATCGTGGAACATTCACCACAGCCATATATCACTAACACTATACAGCGTTCACTATAAAAGGGAATCAATATGGGTAAATCCTAATATTGCCTTTATATTTCTTCACTACAGTCAACCATGACTATTTACTGTTTTCTACAATATGTTTTTAACCTTATAGACTTTGGCACTTTCAGATGATAGGTTTGTGGGTACTTAAATGGCAGATAAAATCTGTGTTACATGATGCCAGGATTTGTAAAAGTCCATTGTAACAATAATTAATCAATCAACCATATTTACTGAGCACTTACTGTGGGTAGAGCACACTACTACTTAGAGTATAATACAACAGAAGTGGTAGACACATACCCTGCCCACAGTGAGCTTAATCTATATGGGTGTGGGACTGAGGAAGGGCTGATGAATAAAGGGTGCAAATCCAAGTGCAAGGGAGAGACAGTAGGGAGTGTGAGAAGAGGAAATGAGGGCTTTGTGGGAGAAGGTCTCCAGGAGGAGATGTGCCTTATAAGGCTTTCTAGGGCAGAAGAATGATCATCTTTCAAATATGAAGAAAGAGGGCATCCCAAGCCAGACAAAGGAAGAGGGACAGAGGTCAGCACTGAGATAGACAAGGTGAAGATGTAGTGAGTAGGTTGGCATTAAAGGAGAAAAGTGTGCAGGATGGATTGTAGTAGAGAATCAGGGAGCTAAGGTAGGAGGGTGCAAGGTGATTAAGTGCTTTAAAGTCTATCTATGATAAGTTTTTGTTTGATGTGGAGGTGGATGGGCAACCAGTGGAGGTTCTTCTGAAGTGGAAAAATATGAACTGAATATTTTCATAGAAAAATGATGTGGACAGCAGAGTGAAGTATGAACTGGAGTGGGGAGAGGCAAGGAAGTCAGGGTGAAGAATGATTCTGTATCATCCTTGACTATGCTCTCTCATTCACCCCACACATCCAATCTGTCACCAAAACCTGCCAATCTCTCCTTCAAAACATCTCCAAGATCTGTCCTTTCCTCTCCATCCAAACTGCTACCGTGCTGATACAATCTCTCAAAATATCCCAACTGGATTATTGCATCAGCCACCTTTCTGATCTCCCAACCTCCTAACTGTCCCCGCTTCAGTCTCTACTTCACTCTGCTGCCTGGATAATCATTCTACAGAAACGCTCTGGGCATGTCACTCCCCTCCTCAAAAATCTCCAGTGGTTGCCTATCAACCTTCACATGAAGCAAAAACTCCTCACTATTGGCTTCAAAGTTCTCCATCACCTTGTCCCCTCTTACCTCATCTCTCTTCTCTCCTTCTACAGCCATTCATTCATTCATTCATTCAATAGTATTTATTGAGCGCTTACTATGTGCAGAGCACTGTACTAAGCGCTTGGAATGAACAAGTCGGCAACAGATAGAGACAGTCCCTGCCATTTGACGGGCTTACAGTCTAATCGGGGGAGACAGACAGACAAGAACAATGGCAATAAATAGAGTCAAGGGGAAGAACATCTCGTAAAAACAATGGCAACTAAATAGAATCAAGGCGATGTACAATTCATTAACAAAATAAATAGGGTAAAGAAAATATATACAGTTGAGCGGACGAGTACAGTGCTGAAGGGATGGTGGGGGGGAGCAGAGGGAAATGGGGGGAAAAGAGGGTTAAGCTGCAGAGAGGTGAAGGGGGGTGGTAGAGGGAGTAGAGGGAGAAGGGAAGCTCAGTCTGGGAAGGCCTTTGGAGGAGGTGAGTTCTAAGTAGGGTTTTGAAGAGGGAAAGAGAATTAGTTTGACGGAGGTGAGGAGGGAGGGCGTTCCAGGACCGCAGGAGGACGTGGCCCAGGGGTCGACGGCGGGATAGGCGAGACCGAGGGACAGTGAGGAGGTGGGCGGCAGAGGAGCGGAGTGTGCGGGGTAGGCGGTAGAAAGAGAGAAGGGAGGAGAGGTAGGAAGGGGCAAGGTGATGGAGAGCCTTGAAGCCTAGAGTGAGGAGTTTTTGTTTGGAGTGGAGGTTGATAGGCAACCACTGGAGGTGTTTAAGAAGGGGAGTGACATGCCCAGATCGTT
Organism: Ornithorhynchus anatinus; assembly: GCF_004115215.2. Lineage (NCBI taxonomy): Eukaryota > Metazoa > Chordata > Mammalia > Monotremata > Ornithorhynchidae > Ornithorhynchus > Ornithorhynchus anatinus. The sequence continues at coordinate 119,063,124 of NC_041729.1, forward strand.
TCTGCAGGAAGATGAGCCAGGCAGCAGAGTGAAGAATAGACTGGAGCGGGGTGAGAGAGGAGGAAGGGAGATCAGAGAGAAGACTGACACAGTAGTCTAGCCGGGATATAACGAGAGCCCATAGCAGTAAGGTAGCCGTTTGGGTGGAGAGGAAAGGGCGGATCTTGGCGATATTGTAAAGGTGAAACCGGCAGGTCTTGGTAACAGAAAGGATGTGTGGGGTGAACGAGAGAGACAAGTCAAGGATGACACCGAGATTGCAGGCCTGAGAGACAGGAAGGATGGTCGTGCCATCCACGGTGATAGGGAAGTCTGGGAGGGGAGCGGGCTTGGGAGGGAAGATGAGGAGCTCAGTCTTGCTCATGTTGAGTTTTAGGTGGTGGGCCGACATCCAGATGGAGACATCCTGGAGGCAGGAGGAGATGCGAGCCTGAAGGGAGGGGGAGAGGAGAGGGGCGGAGATATAGATCTGCGTGTCATCTGTGTAGAGATGGTAGTCAAAGCCGTGAGAGCGAATGAGTTCACCAAGGGAGTGAGTGTAAATGGAGAACAGAAGAGGGCCAAGAACTGACCCTTGAGGAACTCCAACAGTTGAAGGATGGGAGGGGGAGGAGGCACCAACGAAGGAGACCGAGAAGGACCGGCCAGAGAGGTAAGAGGAGAACCAGGAGAGGATGGAGTCCGTGAAGCCAAGGTGAGATAAGGTATGGAGGAGGAGGGGATGGTCGACAGTGTCAAAGGCAGCAGAGAGGTCAAGGAGGATCAGAATGGAGTAGGAGCCATTGGATTTGGCAAGAAGGAGGTCATGGGTGACCTTAGAGAGAGCAGTCTCGGTAGAGTGGAGGGGACGGAAGCCAGATTGGAGGGGGTCCAGGAGAGAATGGGAGTTAAGGAATTCTAAGCAGCGATTGTAGATGACCCATTCTAGGCTTTTGGAAAGGAAGGGTAGTAGGGAGATAAGGCCATAACTGGAGGGGGAAGTGGGTCAAGAGCGGGTTTTTTTAGGATGGGGGAGACGTGAGACAGCCCACTCCGTACACTCTGCTCCTCTGCTGCCAACCCCCTCACTGTGCCTCGTTCTCGCCTGTCCTGCTGTCGACCGTTGGCCCACGCCCTACCTCTGACCTGGAATGCCCTCCCTCCTCACATGTGCCAAAATAACCCTCTTCCCCTCTTATAAGCCCTACTGAAAGCTCACCTCCTCCGGGAAGTCTTCCCAGACTGAGCCCTGCCTTTCCCTCTGCTCCTCCTCCCCTCCCCATTGTCCTTACTCCTTCCCTCTGCTCTATCCTTTTCCCTTCCCCACAGCATTTGTATATATTTGTACATATTTATTGCTCTATTTATTTTATTAATGATGTGTATTCATCTATGATTTATCTATTTTGATGGGAGTGATGCCTGTCTACTTGTACCTATTTGTTTTGTTTTGTTGTCTGTCTCCCCCTTTTAGACTGTGAGCCCATTGTTTGATAGGGATTGTCTCTATCTGTTGCTGAATTGTACTTTCCAAGTGCTTAGTACAGTGCCCTGCACACAGTAAGTGCTCAATAAATGTGATTGAGTGAATTAATTAATAAAAGTAATCAACGTGAAACAGGATAATCACTCATATTTATTGAACCCTTACTATGTGAAGAGCACTGTACTAAGTGCTTGAGAGAGTACAATAAGTTCTTGGATTAACGTGGTAGCAGTTTGGATGCAGAGGAGAGTGTGGATTTTAGCGATTTTGTGAAGGTTGAACCAACAGAATATCGTGACATTCAATATGTGGGTTGAATGAGATAGATGAGTAGAGGATAATGCCAAAATTAAAGGTTTGTGAGACAGGGAGGGTGGTGGTGCTGTCTAAAGTGATGGGAAAGTCAAGGCGAGTTCAGGTTTTGGGAGGGAAGATGAGGAGTTCTGTTTTGGACATAAGTTTGGGGTCTTATGAAGCTTTTCCATCACTACATCTCACTAACACTGTTCCAGGGCTGTCTTCCCCTGCTGCTTCTTTCCTTTTTGATGAGCTAAAGTTACTTTTCAGTGTCACACTTTCTCTTTCCTGGTAATATCTCTTTAGGAAGTACTAAGCAGTAGGCCTACAACTATTTGTTCCAATTGTCACCTAGCATTACCACAGCACAATTTGCATGACTTTTGCTAAAAAAAGTGGGCTAGGGAGCTAGAGTTGGAAACATACCGTATCTTTCTCTTTGCCAGACCACTTTCTATAATCACTGGATCAAGAAAAACCTTAAATTGTCAGGATCACACTGTCTTCATTCAGTCCCAGCCAGTGTAATTTCACTTTTAATGAAAAGAAACAGTTGTTCTTGCCCTATTGTAAAATACTTACTAAAGACACTTCCCTTGCCAAGCACCTTTCATGTGCTTCAACAGAGAAAAATGCTCAGGGCAACAGGAGCATGGAAAAGAGGAAATTTGTGGTTCAACTGTCCCCATAGGGGACTAAAATCATCCCTGTCTCTTGACAGCTACCTCATACAATGAATATGCACTTCTTAGCTTCAGCAAGAATTTATCCTTCTAGCATAGATGTTCTCCTGTCTTCTGCCTTAACAGGGCATACATTATCTGTCTAAAAACCCCTTTGGAATGCAAAGAAACTCAAGACTCCTGGGGGCTCCTTCTTTGGGATGATTAGAAGACTTATGGAAGAAAATCTACGCTATGCCTCTGGGAGTTGGGTTTCAAAGCCTATTTAAGCATGGAGAGAGGATTTTCAGGTAAATATAATTTCCTTATTTTTCTTTGCTTCTTTTAGAATATACTAGCCAGAAGCTTTCATCTATCCTGGTCAGCACAAGTTTCAAGCAGAGGGGAGGTGACAAATTGCTTTTAAGAGTGGTTGATTAGTCCATAGCAAAATCAGGAGGAAAAAATAGTGCCTATAAGAAACAATGGAAAAAGGAAAAAGAAGAAGTTAAACAGGCAAGTGTGTACCAATTTACAAGAGCACTGATTTTCTGTAATATGGAAGAATCTGGTTGGAAAGACTTTGATGTTTAGTGGTATCTGCACCCTTTCAATTTTAAATCACCGCTACTGGAAAGTTTCAGCCTGAGAACTGAGAAAAAGGATGAGAGTAAAATGGCTAAAATCCAAGAGTGTATAGGAAGGTTGGGGACTGGAGCATATTTGAGAGTACTGGTAAATACTATCTAGTTGTTGAGATTTCTGTAGCTTCCTGTCAGCCAGGATCCATTCATTGTAAACACCTTCAACAATAGATCTGCCCTGGCCAGAAAACAGAAAACTAACAGGTAATCCAAGCCCATATTTAAAATTGAAGAATCATAGTTGAAAGCTAGTTATTCTATGAACTGCAGTTTCTAAATTAAATACTAGAAGGGCATAATGAAGGTCTTCATGGGGCCTCCAGCCCAAGAAATGGTTTTAAAGAAAGATTGCTGGGTCTTGCTGAGTCTATAGGTCATGGGTAGAATAGGCATTTATCCTCCCAAATGAAAGCAATAAATCCTTATTGAAAACAATAAGTTATTTTATTTTCTTCCAAATATATGATTCTGTATATATGATTCAATCAGATATATGATTCAATTTGCCCTTCTTTCTTAAAATGTAGATTGAGATTTAGCAATATTCTAAGTGCATATGAGAGATCTCTAAATTCCTTCCCAGAGGTGTAACTAGGTAGTTGCATTCCTAGAAGTACTTTCAATATCTACAGTGCAATCACCCATCCCTTCTCTCCCCTTCCTCCCAACCACATACTGAACAATGACAAAATCATTTTATAATTCTAGACTCTAAGCTTGTCTCAAGACTGTAAAGCTGGTTATGGGCAAGGAATGTGTCTGCCAACTCTGTTGTATTGTACTCTCTCAAATGCAAGTGATTGATTTTAACGGAAGACTGATAGATAGTTCAGTGGTAAACTCTTCTCACCTCAATTTTTTCATGCATAGCATAAAAATAGAGGTTTAAGGCTTTCTTGTCAAAATATCTTGAAACATTTGTCTCCCAGGTCCCCCAGAACAGCAGACTGAGCCAGCTAGCCACACTGGCAGAGCCTGGGAAAAGGACAGAAACCACCCTTCTCTCAATATGGTGTGAGCTCAGCAGCTCTAGAAAGAGGTGGTAAATACAGATGTGAAGCGGTTGCATGCTCCCCAAAGACTGAACTCCAAGTAAGTCTCAGGGTCTTTTCTAACCCACACCTTCTGTGCTGATAATCTTTCCACTGCCTCCTTCCCAATCACACCACTGCACAGGAAAAATCCAACAAAGCCAGCTTTATCAACATAAACAACTATTTCTAGGGAAAACAGTTCATGACCAAATCTACAAGATTGATAGCTATTGTCCATTCCTCTGGAAGGAGTTCAGTAACAACAGAGTAATGGAAAATTCAGGGAGTAAAGGGAAGAAAGATAAAGAAAGAGGTGGAGCCAATTTTGGAATACCCAAAATCATCTTTAATGAAAACTCTAGTGGTGTCAGCTGTTCCTAAGTTTTCAAAGGGTGCAGTTAAGCAGCCAAAAATCATTTAATTGGCATGTATGTTACTGGCCAGGTCTTATTATAACATCAGAGGTATTCAAAGAGGGAGAAGAAAATGGAGAAAGGAAAAAAGTTTACAACACATTCTGATTCCCTCAAGTAACTGAACTTTATTTTCCCTAATTATGTTATTGCTTGGGTATAAAATATTATGTTTGGGTTTAAAAAATGAGTTGCCACCAAATTGTCTCTTATTTGCTGTATGAGTGTCACAACTGTAAGTTTCTGAATATGTTTACTGTCTTTCATTTATGGTTTCTTATTTCTCAGATGGAATTCTTGCCATTTATTCTATTTTAACTGTATCTTGATTAGGTTGTAGCATATTTCACAATCTGTCACCCTTTCAAAATGTTTCCTTATTTTTCAAGGGTGTCTGCCTTCAACTTGGTTTGATTTCTTACTTAATTCTCTAAACTTCTCTGATTTCAAGAACCTGTGAAAACTTCTGAGTGAGAAGTGAGATATATAATCAAGAGAAAGTTTTATTCCCTTGGTTCCTCAGAGAGACATGAAAGAAGACTTGATGAATAGGGAAAAAAAAACCTTGGCAGTAATCTTACCTCCCTCTAGAAACCTAACCAAAGGGGCATTTTACTATGCAGAGTGCATCATGAGATTTGCAGAGGATATATTGATTAAATGGAAAAGTTTTAAAGATCTTCATTTGCTGTAGTGTGATGAGTGTCCCTGACACCCTGAGCATATTTTTGAACTATATATTTTGCTTACATGTAGAGTTTGATTATACCACAATGCAAAACATGGTACCCATGCACATGTATTCATATATACATATATGTGTATATATAAAAGCACACACATGCACTGTTACCAAGTTATGTTGCAAAGATAAGGTATTTTCCTGCATAGATTATATGCATATGTATATGGGGGTGTAATCCCTGGCCACCATCATTTTTTGGAGGGAAGGGATGAGGTCACCTCCATAGAGGATCCTTCTAACACTAGCCTCCAGTAACTACCCATTAACTGGGTACATTAGTTGGTACTGATAGCCCTTAAAGAGAAGCAGCGTGGCTTAGTGGAAAGAGCATGGGCTTGGGAGTCAGAGGTCGTGAGTTCTAATCCCAGCTCTGCCACTTATCAGCTGTGTGACTTTGGACAAGTCACTTAACTTCTCTGGGCCTCAGTTATCTCATCTGTAAAATGGGGATTATGACTGTGAGCCCCACATGGGATACCCTGATTACTTTGTATCTACCCCAGCGCTTAGAACAATGCTTGGCACATAGTAAGTGCTTAACAAATATCACCATTATCATTATTATTATTATTATTAAAGGATAGAGCTACTCTTAAATACTGAATAAGGATCATTGATCCTAAGGTATCAATCAGAAAAGCAGCATGGCTCAGTGGAAAGAGCACGGGCTTTGGAGTCAGGGCTCATGAGTTCGAATCCCAGCTCTGCCACTTGTCGGCTGTGTGACTGTGGGCAAGTCACTTCACTTCTCTGTGCCTCAGTTCCCTCATCTGTAAAATGGGGATTAAGACTGTGAGCCCCACGTGGGACAACCTGATTCCCCTATGTCTACCCCAGCGCTTAGAACAGTGCTCGGCACATAGTAAGCACTTAACAAATACCAACATTATTATTATTATTATTAATCCCGGCTCCACCACTTAGCTGTGTGACTTTAGCAAGTCACTTAACTTCTTTGTGCCTCAGTTACCTCATCTGTAAAATGGGGATTAAGTCTTTAAGCCCCACATGGGACAATGTGATTACTTTGTATCTACCCCAGTGCTAAGAACAGTGCTTGGCACATAGTAAACACTTAACAAATACCATTATTATTATTATCATTATTATCTCCATAATCTTCTACCCCAGCATGTCAAGCAACATCCAAACAATAGAATATACCCTGTTACCCTCAAGGTCCCCATCCAGGGCATGAGGCCATTCTGCAGCTCCTAATGGCCACCCACCATGTGGCATGGGTTCAGAGTTGCAGGATCTCTCTGCCAGATGGTTGGGATTGAGGATCACAGTTGCAGAACTATCCATGCAGGTGGAGCATGTCCAGGGTGGCAGTGCAGGATCAATCAAGCATTTGAACATTTTGAGCACTTACTGTGTGCAGAACACTGTACTAAATGCTTGGGAAAGTGCCAAATAACAGAGTTAAAAGACAGGCTCACTTTCCACAAGAAGTTTAGAGTCTAGAGGGGAACACAGACAACAAAATAAATTATGAATATGTGCATAAGTGCTGTGGGGCTGAGGGAGGAGTGAATATCAAAAGCTGACAGGGTACAAATCCAAGTGCATAGGTGCTGTAGAAAGGAAAAGGATGGAGGAGATGTGACTTTCAATAAGGTCTTGAAGGTGGGAAGAGTTTCAGGTCTGAAGCAGGATATGGGCTAGAGGTCAGTAGTGAGATAGACAAGATTGAAGTATAGTGAGTAAGTTGGTGTGAGAGGAGCAAAGTGAGCATGCTATCATCAGTGTTAGGAGAGGGAACCACCTCCCATCCCTCTGGAGGTGCTGGCCCTAAATAAAATTAATAATAATGGTGGTATTTGTTAAGTGCTTACTATATGCAAAGCACTGTTCTAAGGTCTTGGGGGGATACAAGGTGATCAGGTTGTCCCACGTGGGGCTCACAGTTTTAATCCCCATTTTACAGATGAGGTAACTGAGGCACAGAGAAGTTAAGTGACTTACCAAAAGTCACATAGCTGGCAAGCAGCAGAGCCCGGATTAAAGCCCGTGACCTCTGACTCCCAACCTGGGCTCTTTCCACTGAGCCACGCTGCTTCTCTGCAATCTGTACCTGGGACTCTGGGGATCCATCAGACTGTTCCATAATGCCAGGGCTGATTCTTGACTGGGCTGGTTGCTGTCCCTTTTGCAAAGATCATCAAGGAGCAATTCTATCCTCTCCTAATCTTGCTTTAACCGTCACTTCTTCCTGAGGTCCCCGCTAGCCAATCTCAGTACATTCCCAGAGGCCTCCTTTCTTATCTTCCCTTGCCTTCACTTGACCCTCCTCTCTTGGAGTCATTTATTTGGAAACAAAAAGGTTAACAATGATGTCACCCTGCTTCCTAAGGCAACCAGCATCCCAAGATAAAGGCCAAAGAGGGACAGGCAGTAAAGCAGTATTGTGTGCAAAGCTAAGGATGCCACAGTTCAATCTGGATCCTCAGTCAATCAGTCAATTTTATTTATTGAGCATTTACTGTGTGCAGAGCCTGTTCTTGGGAGAGAGTACAATACAACGATAAACTGACACATTCCCTGCCCACAACTAGTTTACAGTCTAGAGGGGTAAACAGACATTAATAAAAATAAATTATTTATTTCCGGGTGCTAAATGGAAATTGACAAAGCCTAGCTGAGAAGCAGCTGAAAATAACTACCTAAAAGTTGATCTGTGGCCTTGTAAGACACTAATTTGTATGATCATGCCAAGCATATGTAACATCAAGGTATACATCAAGCCACAGCATTACTCTGTGTAGAAGGGAAGGGAAGGGAAGTGATCAACATTGCTCCACCTTCTAAATGATGCTCACATGAAACTGCAAACAATAAGACAATGATCCCAGTTGTGGGCCAGTAGTCTGATGAGAACTCAGGCAATAAACTGAGGACTTTTCACATGGTGGATTTCTCTTGCTGTCTGCCACCCGTCATGCAGGTACGGGTTTGAGGATCGGTGGGGCACAAGTGAGAGACCAGAGTCAGAAAGGCTGAACCATGGAAGATTTCATTCCCCTTGGCAAATTGAAATTCCTTTTTCAGAAAGAATACACTTATTTAGTTATTTGCATATGGCGAAGCACCTAGCTCTCTCCCAAAAATGCTTCCTCCTTGGGAGAATTCACAAAGATGTCATAGCCACAACTTCCACCACAATGCCCTATCCAATATATGGTGCCTAACACTGTGGTAAGAAATATTAATAATTGGGTATTTGCTAAGTGCTTACTATGTTCCAGACACTGTACTAAGTGCTGGGGTAGATACAAGATAATCAGGTTGAACAGTCCCTGTCCCACGTAGGGTTTCCAGTTTCAATTCCCATTTTACAGATGTGGTAACAGGCACAGAGAAGTTAGGTCACAGAGCAGACAAGTGGGTGCTGGACAAAATCCAGGACCTTTCTGACTCCCAGGCCTGTATTCTATCCACTAGGTCACGCTGCTTCTCTAATATTGTCACTGGGGCAAAACCGGAATTAGAACTCAGGTCATTCTGATTCCCAGGCCCATACTTGGCCACAATGGAATGGTTTTCCTATTAACTCTTTCAAGACACAAAGATGCCAATATGCATAATGAACAAGCTCTTCCCAGTTTCTTGAAGGGAAGCTTGCAAAAGTGACCCAAAATAGACTGTTATTAAGTGGTATGCAAAATGGGAAAATAATCTCTAGCCCCTGGCCAATGAGTGGAGTCATTTGGTAGGGATGGGCAACCAAGAAGGTGAACCTGAGAGAAGTCACACTTACTCAGGACTCAGAGTTCCAGCTCCAGGAAAATGACTGGTGGTGTCTAGAGAGGTGGGCACAGGGCAACCCTTCAGCAGAAGGGGCTGGACCTGGGCCACTCTGCCTCTCCCAACCCTCTCTTTCCTAGAAAGCCAAAATCCAACATTAGAAGAGTTGAGGAATGGAATAATTGATTTGTAAAACCAGTTCTAAATTATTTGGATTTGGAAAAGACACCAAATATGAGGATTTGTGTCCATAAAGTCAGATAACTCATGGTAGTGTTCCAGAGACTTCAGGAACAAGACCCATGCAGGGAAATTGATTACAGTGCTAATGGCTTGCACGGTGTCTCTTGTATTCTCTCATTCCTGCCTGGTGGGGTTCCTGCCAGAACACAGTACAGTGCACTGTAAAGTTCACAAAAATGGATTTTTATGTAGCTGAACGTCTATAACTTAGTGCCAATGATGCACTTAGTATCACAATCTGCCCAAGATAGCCAGCAATTATCCAGGAGTCCTGATGGGCCTATTCACCTTGCAGGATGCTCCTGATCGTTCTTTGGTGAAAATCTTTACCACTGAGGACATAGCAGTGCCCAGAGTACTGCCCTTTCCATTGGAACCACGGCAAACCTACTTCTTCTTCTTCCCATGTATTGGAATGCAGGCACTGCAAGAGAGACTATGTTAGAGTAGTCTCTAGAAGAAAGCTAATCTGTCACTCTTTTTTGGGATTAGGCCATGGCCCCTCTCAATTTGTCTATCTCAATTGCTGTGACAAAATGCCAGGGCTAAGAGGCAAAACCCTGAGTAGTCTCAGCCTATATTATTTAAGGCTTTTAAAACTCAGTGGAGGCAGAGACCTTCTACCAGCTCACAAAGTGGAAGGTATAATTTAAAATAGCAAAAGCTCACCCTATCCAGTGTGCATTTAAATATCTTGAATATAAATCTCTCCCTTCCACTGTGAACTTTTGATGCACAACTGCCCTACAGAAAATTTTGAGACATACTTAAACTATATGTCCTTTTAAAACTCTGCTCCCAGAAACTTAATATTTGCCCTACAAAGAGATGTAATGATAACCTGACTCGAGCCTTCTATTTCCTTTTTTTTTCTTTTGAAACTCTAAATCCATTTTCCTTTCTATGACAAGATTGCAACCAGGTATAGACATTTTTTGTAGCCTGGTTAAAAGGTAAATAAAGGCTCTATTGAAACAAAATTCCGTTCATATCCTAATCTAAACCAGGAAGAATGAATCACACAAAGGCACCTACGGAAAACTGTTAGATAGTTGCTACTGGGTCACATTAACTTACAATGGAAAGATGATTGCATTTATGGATCGTTTTCCTCCTAGAAACTGAATCTATATGTAGTTGAAGAATTATTGTTATTATCACTATCAAATTTTGAGTTCAACTAATGTACAGTAAGGCCTAAGCAGAAAGACCTGTGAGAGTCTGTTCTTGTTAACTTTTCAGCTAGTCTGGATTAACTATTGACTTGTAGAATAACTAGATCAATTCTATTCACTTCATCACATTCACTGAAAACCTACAGAGGGCAAAGTACTGATCAGAATTATGATATATTCCCTGCTGTCAAGGAGCTTGCTATATAAATGGGGGGTAGGGAAGAGTAAGACAGAAAAAATGATTTACAAATAGTAGAAGAAGAAGGAAGATCAAGGATATAACAGATAGTAGTAAAGATAGTTCAGAAGTAATTAGCTGAGTAAATAATTGCATATACAAATCAACATAAATATGCATATGCAACTACCATTAGGGGGCAGAGCATATTTCATGTGCAGAAAGAAGAAAGTAGCAATAGTATTTTTCAAGTCCTTTCTAACTGCAGAGCCCTTTACTAAGCACTAGGAAAAAATATGCAGGTAGTAAAATGCTCACCCTCCCCACCTTCAAAGTCTGATTATAATCACGTCTCCTCCAAGAGGCCTTTTACTTTCCCCATGCTTCCTCTCCCTTCTGTATTATCTGTATCTTTACTGTTTAAGTGCTTGTTATTCACCACACCCACAGCACTTATGTACATATCAATAATTTATTTATTTAAATTCCTGTCTCCCCCTTAAAAAGACTCCTTTTGTGGTATTTGTTAAACACTTAGGTGCTTATATGCCAGGCACTGTATTAAGCGCTGGGGTAGATAAAATTTAATCAGGTTGGACACAGTCCATGTCCCACATGGGGTTCACAGTCTTAAATCCCATTTCACAACTGAGGTAACGGAGGCACAGAGAAGTTTGGCTACTTGCCCAAGGTCACAAAGCAAATAAATAGTGCATCCGGTTCAAATCTTAGTACAGTGTTAAGCACATAGTTAAATGCTTAGCAAGTACGATAATTATTATCTACCTCAGTGCTAAGAAGACTGCTTGACATAAAGAGCTTAAAAACATACTTATGGTTACTAAAAATTTATTTTTTAATATAAATGAAATGAAACTAAGTTATACCTTAGTGGTGCCTTCTTAGATCGATTGCCTTAATCTGGGACTACTATCTACAGACAACCAAAGTGCGCTATGGCAAGGCACACCACACATTAGAGAACTCTTGTTTAAAGTATTCCTTTTAGACTTCAAAGACAGTTGAATGGGATCTTTGCTTCCAGTCTAACACAACAAGAGGCTGAGTTTTCTAGGGCTTTTCACAGTACAGTACTCTGCACACAGTAAGTGCTTCATAAATACTATTACTACTACTACTTGGGTCTTGTGAGGAGGCCAAGCTAAAAGTTACTGAATGTTTTGTCTTTCTTAACAATACTGACCTTAACAAGCATGAAATATTTTTTTCTTCAGTGGCCAGTTGAATGTATTAGGTCAAATTCTCAGATAGTTTTCAGTTCTCCCATTGTAGCATTAAACCACATTTATCTTGAGGAAAACAGACTTTCAAAAGGGCTTTGGCTAGTTACAGGATTTAAGCATGTTCTTCCAACCCACTTGAGCACTGAAGACATAGTCTCTGATTGCACTGTTTGAAACCCTCCCCCGAAATGCAACTTTGCTGTGGAAAACTTGCACCATGCAAGTACACTACTTCTACCTCATTGCGACCATGTTTGTCCATTTTTCAATTATTTTTCCATGTCCTCAATTTTTAATATGTGTCCCCATTGACCAATAAGAAAATTATTATGCCAAAATGGAAAAATGTAGTCCACAGATAGCCCACTGAGAATAAACAGGACAATTATCCGAAGACAATTATGGTTTCTTTTCAAGTTCATCAGGCAGCAGAAAGTCATTTGGAGAAGAGATACATCTGTGATAGCCTACGTTTGAACCTGTCACTCAAAAGTACTGGGGGATTGAGCTTTGAAACTAGTTTCTCAACAAGGTAGTTTCTCTGTAGTAGTGAGTGGTTTCCCATATGTTGAAAAGAACTGAAGGTTTCATCCTACCTGAAACCCTAGAGGGAAGTTAGGATATTTAAGACCTGGAATGACCAACTACAATAAGTCTTTTGCAACTGTCTCTCTATATCAAGTTTGGACTTCTTTGGAGTCCTTAGCTCAGTCAATTAATTCTAGTTTTAAAACCAGTTTCTTTGTTTTTAAGATGCAGATAATAATATTTATCTTGCCTATCTCCTAAAAGTAATTAAAAGAACAATGTTACTAGTAATAATAATAACAATATTAATCGTATTTGTTAAGCGCTTACTATGTGCCAAGCACTGTTTTAAGCCCTGGGGTAGATACAAGGTAATCAGGTTGTCCCACGTGGGGTTTACAGTCTTAATCCCCATTTTCAGAGGAGGTAAGTGAAGCACCGAGAAGTTAAGTGACTTGCCCAAAGTCACACAGTGGACAAGTGGCAGAGCTGGGATTAGAACCCATAACTTCTGACTCCAAAACCCAGGATCTTTCCACTAAGACACGCTTACAATATATGTGATGAAAATTCGCATTCATATAAGCAGATTGACCCTTGTTGAGAAGATGATTTTTCTTTACTTTTTCTTTATGCTTTCTTTTTGTAAGCTAATAATCAACGCCATCAGCTTTTACTATTATTACCTTTTCTGTGACAAAATCTCTCTGTACCTGGTACTTGGGAACATATAATAAAAGTCAAAAACATGGTGTCTATCTTTGAAGAGCTTACCTTCTAATTGAGCCCTAGGCTGCAAGCTCGTTTTGGGCAGGGAGTGCATCTGTCAACTCTGTTGTTTTTTGTTTAAATGGTATATGTTAAATGCTCATTATGTGCCAGGCGCTATACTAAAGATTGGGATAGTTTCAAGATAATCAGGTTGGACACAGTCTAAGTTCCACATGGAAACTCCTTAGTATTGGCTTTAAAGCACTCAGCTTGCTTCCTCCTACCTCATGTCACTGATCTCCTACTGCAGCGCAGCCCAAACCCTCCACTCTTCTAGCACCAGCTTACTCATTTGTACCCCTACTTTGCCTATCACCCTGCCCACCCCTTTCCCACATTTTCCCCTTGGTCTGGAACTCCCTCCCTCTCCATATATACCAGACCACCTTTCTCTCCATCTTCAAAGGTAAGCTCCTTGTGGGCAGGAAATCTTTCACCTCATTATACTGTAATTCCTTCTGGTAAAGTACACTGCACCAAAAGAATGTTGAGTTAATGTTATTATTACTATCAATTAATCATATTTATTGAGCACTGACTGTGTACAGAGCACTGTAATAAGTCCCTAGGACAGTGTACATTTCTGACCACTACTACTCCAACTCTTCCTACTATTGCTGATACTGACATTAAAGAGGAAACATTTGGAGAGCTTGAGTAACTTGTAAAAAAATCACAGAGTAATTCTATGAAATTTCCAAGCATAGAAACTAAGCCCGCCAATTCACAAAGTCCACAATCCTTCTGCTTCATATAAATGGTCTAGTCTATTTCCCACAGGAATTAGTTGAAGTCTGTGTTGATGATTTTTTTTTCACCTCCTGGTTTGCTCTCTCTGAAAAGCATTTGGGATCAGCCGAAAATTAGCTTTTCCCTTGAGTTTCGGCCTTCATTCAGTAATCAAAAGAACAATGTCAAGCCATGAAGCGGGGTACAAAGCACAGAACATTTCTAGCAGTGACATACTTTTCAACAGAAAAATGGTCAGAATTTCAGAGCCACTGGAATGTTTCTGACTCTGAATACAGTAATATTAATAGTAGAAACCTCCTTATTCTTGGCACAGATTGGAAGAAGCAGCATGGTGTAGTGGCTAGAGCACGGGCCTAGGAGTCAGAAGGTCATGGGTTCTAAACCCATCTCTGCCACTTGTCTGCTATGTGACCTTAGCCAAGTCACTTCACTTCCCTGTGCCTAAGTTATCTCATTTGTAAAATGGGGATGGAGAACGTGACCCCTAAATGGGACTGTGTTCAACCAGATTTGCTTATATCCACCCCAGCGCTTAGTACAGTGTCTGGCACATAGTAAGCACTTAACAAATACCCTAATTATTATTATTATCAGTGAAGTCCCCAGTGCACTAATATAGGTTAAATAAGCACTGTTTATTAACTCCCAACTTTCAAGGAGTTTAAAATCCATCAAGTCATGACACTTGACTGGAGTGAGTCATCTACAGTCGCTGCTTCAAATTCTTCTTCTCCAATTCTCTCCTGGACCCCCTCCAATCTTGTTTCCATCCCCTCCACTCCACTGAAACTGCCCTCTCAAAGGTTACCAATGATCTCATTCTTGCCAAATCCAACGGCTTCTATTCTATCCTAATCTTCCTCAACCTCTCAGCTGCCTTTGTCACTGTCGACCATCCCTTTCTCCTCAACACATTACCCAACCTTGGCTTCACTGACTCCAACCTCTCCTGGTTCTCCGCTTATCTTGCTGTTCATTCTCAGTCTCCTTGCAGGCTCCTCCTCCCCTTCCCATACCCTAACTGTAGAGGTTCCTCAAGGGTCAGTTTTTGGTTCCCTTTTGTTCTCCATCTGTACTCACTCTTTTGGTGAACTCATTTGCTCCCATGGCTTCAACTATCCACAACTATCCACAACCATGTGGATGACACCCGAATCTATATCTCCTCTCCTGTCTCTCTCTTTCCCTCCAGGATTGCATCTGCTCCTGCCTTCAGGTCATCTTTCCTTGGATGCCCTCCCACCACCTAAAACTCAACATGTCCAAGACACAGCTCCTCATCTTCCCTCCAAAAGTCTTCTCCCTGACTTTTCCATCACTGTGGAAGACACAACCATCCTTCCCGTCTCATAAGCCCGCAACCTTGGGGTCATCCTTGACTCTGCTCTCTCATTCACCCCACATATCCAATCTGTCACCGAAACTGGCCCAGTCTTACCTTCACAGCATTGCCAAGATCCACTCTTTCCTCTTCATCCAAACTGCTACCATGTTAGTTCAATCACTCATCCTATCTTGACTGGATTACTTGCATCAGCCTCCTTTCTGACCTCCTGACCTCCTGTCTCTTCCCACTTCAGTCCACACTTCACTCTACTGCCCAAATTATCTTTCTAAAGAAAAGTTCTGGGCATATCACCGCCCCTTTCCTTAAAAATCTCCAGTGGTTGCCTATCAATCTCCATATCAAGCAAAAACTCCTTACTATTGGCTTCAAAGTTCTCCATCACCTTGCCCCCTCTTACTTCACCTCCCTTCTCTCCTTCTACATCCCAGCCCCCATACTCCACTTCTCTAGTGCTAACTTTCTCACTGTGCCTTGTTCTCACCTGTCCCACTGTCACCCCTGGCCCACATTCTACCTCTGACCTGGAACACCCTCTCTCCTCAAATCCGCCAATCACACTTCCCCACTTCAAAGCCCTACTGAAGGCTCACCTCCTCCAAGAGGCCTTCCCAAAATAAGTCCCCCTTTTCTTCAGCTCCCCCTCCCCTCCATGTCATCCCGACTTGCTCCCTTTGCTCTACCTGCCTCCATGCCACAGCACTTGTGTATATATGTACACATCTATAATTCTATTAATGCCTCTTTACTTGTTTTGATGTCTGTCTCCCCACCCTTTCTAGACTGTAGCCAGGTGAGGGCAGGGATTGTCTCTCTTTATTGCTGAATTGTACTTTCCAAATACTGAGTACACTGCTCTGCACGCAGTAAGTGCTCAATAAATATGATTGAATGAATGAATGAATTTGAGGCAGCTTGTGTGATGTACGTGTTAAAGTGCCTCCATGCTTTCATTTACAAGGCAAAGACTTTTGGGGCACTGAAACAAAGGACTGGTGAGCATAACAAGAGGACTATTAGGATGGATTATAAGATTTTAGAAAGCTACCTGTCAAAAATTTTCAACACTCACCCACATGTGTATTTCTAGGATATGACAGGATCTGGAGTAAAAAGGGAGAGTTCTCGGTACTCAAAGAATGAGGTTTACAGGAAGACAATCTTTCAGAGCCAACTATCAGCCTTTCCATAAACAGTTTCTTTTTCCTTATGGCACTCATGTTGGTTCCATGGTACTCTGGCATCTCACACCTGTTCACCAGGGCACACTGGAAGAGAGGCAGGAGACCAGAAGGAGCCCCACAAGCACTGGCAGACACACCCTTAGGCCCATAGCAGTTAATAATAATAATAACTGTGGTGTTTGCTAAGCGCTTACTATATGCCAGAACTATTCTAAGTACAGGGGTAGCTCACAGTCCCAAGTCCACCCTGTGTCATGGCCATGGACAGGTCCAGATTAGGCCAGGGATGGGAATTCTCTATAACTCATCCAAAGATACCCAGAGAATCCTGGTCCAGATTCAATCTTCCCCCAAAGAGTTCCTTATTCCCATTGGGTTCCAAAGCTTAAACCATCTTCCCACTAGTCCTGTAGACCATTGCCAACCTGGCACTGGAGCAATTCCCCTGGTGTGAAACAGTTCATCCTTCCTGCATTGTTTCTTTGTGATCATGAGAAGCAGTGTGGCCTGACAGAAAGAGCTTGGGCCTGGGAATCATACAACCTGGATTCTAATCCGGGCTCTGCCAATAGTTTGCTGTGTGACCTTGGGCAAGTCACCTCATTTCACTTTGACTCAGTTCCCTCAACTGCAAAATGGGATTCATAACCTTTTCTCCCTCCTACTTCGACTCTGAGCCTCATGTGGAACAGGGACTGTGTCTGACCTTATTAACTTGTAACCAGTGTTTACAATCGTGTTTGACACATAGTAAGAAAGTAATAATAATAATGATAATAAAAATGAAAAAGTATGACCTCCTCCAGCCTGGAGGCTCCTTATAGTCTAGAATAAGTTGATACTTTGGGGATGCAGGCCAGATGAACTTGGCTTGCCATGTCCTTGGGGCATGAGACTAACCTGGTAACATTCAAATGATTTGCATTGTGACTTTTGCTGAAATGAAAATCATCCAGTTGTTTCTGTAGCCTTTAAAGGACACTCTCAAACCATGTCAACACTCATTTATAAAGTGGATTCCTGCCTCAATTGCTGGAAATAAGTATAGACTTTGTGAGCTCCCAGAAGGACAGCGATACATCTAATTCCCACCTATGTATTCTCTCTAGCATTTACTACAGTGCTCTGCACATAGTAAGTACTTAATAAATATGACTGACTGAATGAATGAATAAATGCCATTACTACTATTAAAGAAGATTGGCAGTTTGGTTTGACATGGAGCTTATATCTCTGGCAACTCATTAATTGGACATCCTAATAAGCTCTATGGTGAATGTACAATGAAAAAGGATAAATCATTCTTTCAAGCTGCAATTCATTCCAATATTATTATCTTACAGTTTTAAGCACCAGCAGTGTGCTAGATACTAGAAACATGTGAGTTTTTCGATGAGTCATCTATATAGCATCTGTTTTGGAAATTCTTCTCTTCAGTGAGTGTTTCAAATTGAAAATAATTCTTCAAGATCTTTAGAGGATTGATATTTTCAGGTTGCAGCTGGTTCAACATCTTGAAAAGGGAGGAATGAATTTTGAAGCAAGTATCATATTTTACTTAACATTTAAATAAGCACTCTGTGTTGTTGAAGAACTTTAAATTTATATTTATTGATTATTCCACAATATAACCCCAGGAGAAAAATGTTAGTATAGATGAGAAAACTGAAGAAGCACATCTTACGGAAATTACCTGAGTTCACAGAATAAGCGAGTAGTAGTTGGAATTAGAGCTCATAAACTGTGGTTTAAACACCTTTTATTGCTTAGGCTATTAGGACACAACTTCGTTCCCAAAAGCCCAGCCATAGCCATATGTACAGCTTGTCCATAAAATAAATGTTTTGTTTTGTATTAGTTGTGATATAAATATTTACTAACCATGCACTATGTGTAATACATTGAAATGGACAATTAGGAAAGTAAAGCAGAAACAGATGTCAAATATTTAGAAATGAGGTAAATTGTAAATGAATGTGCAATTGAGAATCCATGCATGCATAAGTTCTGAAAATAAATTGCAAAAATGAGTTTGCACAGTTATGGAGCTCTCTACTGGCTATTGTACACTATTAAGTACATACCTCTAGGGGCAGCCCAGTCATTTCCTTGTTAGCTCTTCAAAAAACGTAGGTAAAGGGAAAAACCCAGGAGTGGGTCAGAAAAGGCTTTTTGTATCCATGCCCAAGACACATACTTTCCCTGGGGAGAAGGAAGGAATTGAAATGCAGATAAATAGTTTTGAAGAATGATGGCAGAGAAGGGAGCCTTGGCCATACGTCCCATTTTATTTTTTGTCTGTCAGATCCTTACTTGATGTTAGGTGATATGGAGGATGGTGATAAAGTATTTTAATCTTGATTGTGAAATGTCAAGGAAGGAGAGAGATTAGGGATGGATGGGTAGATTGGGTAATTGTCCACATAAAAATGGTAGTTGAAGCCATAGGAGTGAATGAGTTCTCCAAAGGAGGGGGTGTAATAGAAGAATAGAAGGGGACCCAGAACTGAGCCATGAAGAACCCCTACAATTATGGGATGGTACTTATAAGTAAAGAATGAATTCCTTTTCCATTTCAGAATATTTAG
Organism: Ornithorhynchus anatinus; assembly: GCF_004115215.2. NCBI lineage: Eukaryota > Metazoa > Chordata > Mammalia > Monotremata > Ornithorhynchidae > Ornithorhynchus > Ornithorhynchus anatinus. The sequence goes on from NC_041729.1 coordinate 119,082,140, forward strand.
AGATGTCAAGGCATGAATTCTCTTCTCAGAAATAAAAATAAATGTTGTACACTGTAAACACCTTGTGGGCAGGGATTATGTTTTACCAACTCTATTGTATCATACTTTCCAAAGTGCTTGGTACAGTGCTCTGCACATGGTAAGTGCTCCATAAATACCATTGATTGATAGGGGTGAATCCCTTGTGAAAACACACAGATGTGATACAACTATTTTAAAAGTGGTTTTACCACTTGCACTATGTCATCTATCTGAAATTTATTTTATTGTTTATCTCCCTCAGTAGACTGTAAGTTCCTTTGGGTAGGGATAAGTTCCACCAACTCTATTATACTGTACTTTCCCAAACGCTTAGTACAGGGCTCTGCACAGAGTAGGTGTTCAATAAAAAACCACTGATTGATTGAATGACTGAAGAAACATGGGGAAATTGTACTCTCTAAAGTGCTTAGTAGAATATTGTGCACATATGCAGCGTGGTTTAGTGGAAAGAGCACGGACTTGGGAGTCAGAGGACATGGGTTTTACTCCTGGCTCTGCCACTTATCTGCTGTGTGACCTTGAGCAAGCCAGTTGACTTCTCTGTGCCTCAGTTGTCTCATATGTAAAATGGGGATTAAGACTGTGAGCCCCATGTAGGACAACCTGATTACCTTGTATCTACCCCAGTGTTTAGAACAGTGCTTGGCACATAGTAAGCACTTAACAAATACCATTATTATTATTATTATTATTATTAACCAGTAGAGAGATTTGAGGAAGCTATGAATTCATTCATTCATTCATTCATTTATTGTTTACTGTGTGAAGAGCACTATACTAAATGCTTGGAAAGTACAATACAGCAAATAAAGAGAGACAATCCCTGACCCAGTGATGCTTCTGGATGATGATCAGTGCAACAGCATAGTGTAGCGTGCAGTGGAGAGTGAGTAGAAACTGAGAGACAAATGAGGGGGCTAATGTTTAGCTATGGCAAAGCCAGAGCTTGTACCAGGGTGGTAGCAATTTGGGAAATGCTGGCCATGAAAAACCAGCAATATTTGGCAGGGAAACGGGATGTGAGAGTTGAATTATTGAATAGCTGCAAATCCTTAACACAGCTGAGGAAATTGACAAAATCAAATTCCTCAGACAGAACTGCATGGAGGCTTTTCAGACAATCAAATTGAGATTAAATCGTATATTTAGAGATGAGCAGTGCAGAAGATATGCAATGGGGAGAGACTTCAACACAAATTCTAAATTTCCTTGTAATCTGATCATTTCCATCAATGTCACTGATGGAAAACAAAGAGCTTATCCTATGGTTGGACTGTCCATACATTCTATATTACCCAGAATCCCATAATTACAAGTTATTTGGGTCTCATCTACAATATGGTAAATGTTCAGGCTTTCTTTCCTGAAAAAGCGTTCTGAATATTGTTCAATTTTTGCAATAGTAAATTCAGATTTGGTTTACAATTCCTTTTACCATTTTTGTTAAGGGTGAGCATAGGCACTGAAACCTATGAAATGCAGTACTATTTAATATATTTTTTTGTATGATGGGGTATAAAGGATAGTCTGGTACCAAATATTCCAATAAATGATATCTCAACACATTGTTATAGAATATGTGCATATGTATTTTTGAGTATGTGTGTATTTCCATCACAAAGATAAAGCAGAAAGCCACTCTTCAAACTAATGAAAACCAAGATTAGTATAGACAGATAGAAATTTGAGAAACTGAATAAACTGGGTCTGTCTATCTTAGCCTGATTCTGATTCTGGCCTGTTTCTTTTCAAACAACCATGTTGGTCTTTTTTTTTTAATTACCTGGGTGTCCTTGATTAAGATAAATAGTTATTCAGATAATAGAGTTTCAACCCCCCCACCCCCACCCCGATTAGACTGTAAGCCCATCAAAGGGCAGGCACTGTCTCTATCTGTTACCGATTTGTACATTCCAAGTGCTTAGTACAGTGCTCTGCACATAGTAAGCGCTCAATAAATACTATTGAATGAATGAATGAACCTAGGAGTTTAAACTCAGAACCTGGGACTGATAGCTGAAGTTATCAAGACCAGGAGCTGGAAGCTGCAGTTCTTCGGGTTCCAGAATTTCACCAAGACCTCCCCCACCTCACTCTATCTCGGTCCTCCTTTCTCACCACCTCCCCAAACTCCTATCTGCATCACCATACCACATGAGTTTACTTCTGAGGCGCTTATCCTTGTCACTCATTGTGCTGTCCCTTTTCCCATCCCCAGCCTTTCACCCGGCAGAACCCCTCTCCACCCCCTCATCCTTGACCTAGTTCTAGCCCCATCAATGTTCTTCTTTGCTTAGGAGGGACCTGCCTCTCCCCAGCTGCTCTCTCCTAAGGGGACTTCACCTTTTCCTTCCCCACAACTCCTAGGAGAGGGAGAGAAGTTGAATTATTCCTTACCCCCCTCCAACAGTAACCTCCCCTTCCTTTAAGGCCACATTATCACCCACTATAAGTAATAATAATAATTGTGGTTAAATTCTTACCATGTGCCAGGGACTGTACTAAGCGCTGGAGTAGATACAAGCAAATCAGGTTATACACAGTCCCTGTCCCACATGGTGCTCACAGTCTCAATCCATGTTTTACAGATGAGGTAATTGAGGCACAGAAAAGTGAAGCAAATTGCCCAAGGTCACACAGCAGGCAAATGGTGGGGCTGGGATTAGAACCCATGACCCTCTGACTCTTAGCCTTGTGCTCTATCCTCTGTGCCATGCTGCACTAATTGCCATCATTTATCCCTCTTCCATTTTTTTCTGAACAATTTTGACATCCTTTTATCTTCTGTCTTTCCTTCTCCTCTCCTCATCAGGGATTTCAACCTCCTCCTTTCCCTGCCACCAGCTCTCTCTCATTCTCAACCCGTTCAACCTCTTCTCCACATCACCTCATCCAATCACCAGTTTGAAACAAGCTGCATCTCAAGTTTAACAAGGCCAAAACAGAATACCTCATCTTCCCGCCTAAACTCTTTTCTCTGCCAACTTCCCTATAACTACAGACAACACCCCATCCTCCATCTCACAAGCTTGTAATCTTGGCATTATCCTTGACTCATCTCTCTCATTCAACCCACATATTCAAAATGTCACCAAATCCTGTAGGTTCCACCTTCACAAAACCACTAAAATATGCTCTTTCTTCTCCACCCAAATAAAAACCTTATTATTTCAACTACCTCATTAATTCAAACACTTATCCTATCCCACCTTGATTACTGTCATCAGCTTTCTTGCTGACCTCTCTACTTTCTGTCTCTCCCCATTTCAGTCCATATCCAGCACTTAGAACAGTGCCCAGCACTTAGAACAGTGCTTGGCACATAGTAAGGACTTAACAAATACCATCATCATCATCATCATCATTCCACATGCTGCCCGGTAATTATTCTACAAATCCATTCAGTCCATGTTTCCTCATTCCTCAAGGATCTCCAGTGGTTGCCCATTGTTATAAGCATATGTCCTCCGAGAGGCCATCCCTGACTAAGCTCTCATTTCCTCTTCACCCACTCCCTTCTACATAATAATAACAATTCTTGTATTTGTTAAGCACTGTGTGTCAAGCACTGTACTAAGCACTGAGGTGGATACAAGCAAACTGGGTTGGACATAGTCTCTGTCCCATTGTCTCACAGTAGAACATAGAGGGGCTCACAGTCTCAATCCCCATTTTACAGATGAGGTAGCTAAAGCACAAAGAAGTTAAGTGACTTGCACAAGGTCACACAGCAGACAAGTGGTGGAGCCATGATTAGAACCCATGACCTTCTGACTCTCAGGCCTGTGCTCTATCCACTGCACCATGCTGCTTCCCTGCACTGCCTTTGCACTTGAATTTACACCTTTTATTCACCCTGGTCTCTGCCCAACAGCATTTAGGTACATATCTGTAATTTATTTATTTATATTAATGTCTGTCTTCCCCTCTAGACTATAAGCTCATTGGGGGCAAGGAATGTTCCTACTAACTCAGCTATATTGTACTCTCCCTAGCATTTTGTACAGTCCTCTGGACTCAGTAAGAGCTCAATAAATAAGGTTGATTGATTGAGCTCATATTAGTCACTGCAGCACCTTTAACATCCAGCGTGGCTCAGTGGAAAGAGCATGGGCTTTGGAGTCAGGGCTCATGAGTTCGAATCCCAGCTCTGCCACTTGTCAGCTGTGTGACTGTGGGCAAGTCACTTAACTTCTCTGTGCCTCAGTTCCCTCATCTGTAAAATGGGGATTAAGACTGTGAGCCCCACGTGGGACAACCTGATTCCCCTATGTCTACCCCAGTGCTTAGAACAGTGCTCGGCACATAATAAGCGCTTAACAAATACCAACATTATTAACATCCATTGCTCCGTAATCCCTTTCCAATAACTTCCAAGCTTGCCTACTCTACACAAAATTGTTCTCTTCCCTCACAGAAGCCCATACTTCTTGACCCTTTCCACTATTTCAGGCCATCATGCCTAATTTGGACTACCTATTTTATCTCTCCTAAATGATGTAGAAACTCACACAACTACTGTGGGTGGAATCCAAACACCAAAATGATTTCAATCATTTCATCATTATCCACTCAGTTACATGATATGTCCTCTGCTTAGCAACACTACTTCTACTACCTAACTAACTCTTAAGCCCATTACTCCCACTAACTCTTCCAAAACTGTATTACCTTACTGATTTATTTTTGTGGCCCTGCTCCCCCATCTTTCTTCTAATGACCTTGCCAACTATTTGTTGACAATACTGAAGCCAAATCTTCCACTCTCTTCCATTCTCTAAATCTTCTTTTATGTCACTCAAGAGGAGACTTCCCACCTCCTTTCCAAATCTACCCCTTCTAGCTGAACAGCTGACAACATCCTTTCTTACCTTATAAAAAAATCAACCAATTAATGGTATTTATTGAGCACTTACTGTGTAAAGAGCCCTGTGCTAAGTGCTTCTGAGTGTATGATAAAGCAGAGTTGGTAGACACTTCTGCTGCCCATGAAGAGCTTGTAGTGTAGAGGGGGAGACAGACATTAATATAAAGAACAGATATGTACATAAGTGCTCAAAGAGTAGAGATCCAAGTTCATTGGTGATGCAAAAGGGAGAAGGAGCTGAGGAAAAGAGGTTTAATTGAGGAAGGTCTCTTGGAAGTTCTCTTGGTTAATAAATTTTGATGTGGAGAATGGTGATCTGGCATATATGAAGGGAGATGGAGTTCTAGGCCAGAGCTAGGATGTGGGAAAGATGTCAGTGGTGATAGGTGAGATTGAGGCACAGTGATGAAGCTGGTGCTAGAGGAGCAAAATACACATTCACTCATTCACTTGTATTTACTGAGCACATTTTATGTGTAGAGCACTGTATTAAGCGCTTGGAAAGTACAGTTCTGCAGCAGAGATAACGCCTGCCCACAATGGGCTCATAGTCTTGAAGGGGGGAGACAGACATCAAAATAAATAAATATAATTATAGATATACATACATCATTAATATAAATAGGTAGAATTATAAATATGTACATATATACAAAGTGCTGTGAGGTAGGGAGGGAGGTAGAGGAAAGAGAGTGAGTTGGGGTGATGGAGAGGGAGGGAAGCAGAGGAAAAGGACTTAGTCTAAAAAGGCCTCCTGGAGGACGTGAGCCTTCAGTAGGGTTTTGTAGGGGAGAAGTGTGATTCTTTGGTGGATTTGATGAGGGAGGGTATTCCAGGCCAGAGGTAATAATAATAATAATGTTGATATTTGTTAAGTGCTTACTATTTGCAGAGCACTGTTCTAAGCGCTGGCGTAGATACAGGGTAATCAGGTTGTCCCACGTGAGGCTCACAATCTTCATCCCCCTTTTACAGATGAAGTAACTGAGGCACAGAGAAGTTAAATGACTTGCCCACAGTCACACAGCTGACAAGTGGCAGAGCCAGGATTCGAACCCATGACCTCTGACTCCCAAGCCCGTGCTCTTTCCACTGAGCCAGGCTGCCGTGGGCCAGGGGTTGACCGCAAGACAGGTGAGAATGAGGCATAGAGAGAAGGTTAGCCCCAGAGGAGTGGAGTGTGCAGGCTGGGATGTAAAAGAAAAGGGAGGTGAGGTAGGAGGAGGCAAGGTAATGGAAAGTTTTGAAGCCAATAGTGAGGGTTTTTTGCTGATACAGAGGTTGATAGGCCACCACTGTAGATTTTTGATGAGCGGGGTGATATGTCCAGAACGTTTGCCTATAATAGGAGATCAGTGAGGTCAGGTAGGAAGGGAAGATCTGACTGAATGTTTTGAAGCTGATGGTAAGGAGTTTCTTTATGATGTTGAGATGAATGGACAACCACTGGAGTTTCCTGAGGAGTGGGGAGAGAGTGGGGAGACACAGACTGAACTTTCTCTAGAAAGTTATCTGGGCAGCAGAGTAAAGTATGAACTGGAGTCAGAAGAGACAGGAGGCAGAGGGGTCAGCAAGGATAGGGATGCAGTAATCAAGGCAGGATATATTAAGTGCTTGGATCAGCTAGTAGCAGTTTTCATTTGGAAGCAGTGGAAAGGCAGGATTTTAGTGATGTTATGAAGGTAGAAATGACAAGATTTGGTGATAGATTGAATATGTAGTTGAATGAAAGAAATAAGTAGAGGAAATGAAGAGGTTATACGCTTGTGAGAGAGGTAAGCTAGTGGTATTGTTCACAGTGATGAAAAAGACAATGGGAGGAAAGGATTTTGGTGAAAAGATATGGAGTTTTGTTTTGGAGACTTTCACTCTAAGGTGTCAGCAGGACATTCAGGTAGAGATGTCCTGAAGGCAGGAGGAAATTAGAAACTATAGAAAAGGAGAGAGGACAGAGCAAGAAAGATAAATTAGGGAATCATCTGTATAAAAATGGCAGTTGAAGACATGGAAGAAAATGAGTTTTACAGGGCAGTGAGTGTATATGGAGAAAAGACGGAGATACAGAACTGAGCCTTGAGTGACCCCCACTGTCAAATAGAAGATGGGAAGTATAGGAGGAACCTGCAAAAAAGGTTGAGAATGAGCAAAGAGACTGGAGGAGAACCAGCAGAGACAGTGTCAATGAAGCCAAGATTGCAAAATGTTTCAAGAAGAAGTGGGTGATCCACAGTTTCAAAGGCAGCTGAGAAGTCTATCAGAATAAGGATGGTGTAGAGTCCTTTGAATTTCACAAGAAGGTCAATTGGTGACCCTAGAGAGGACAGTTTCCATGGCGTGAAGGGGGTACAAAGCCAGATGATAGAGGCTAAGGAAAGATTTGGAAGAAAGGAAGTGGAGACGTGGGTATAGACAACTCTCTTAAGGAGTTTAGAAAGAATTATCAGGCGGGGAAAGGTGATAACCGGAGTGGACTGTGGGGTCAAGAGGTTTTTTTTTTTTCGGATAGGGAATTCATGAGCATGTTAGAAAACAGTGGGGAAGAAGCCATTAGAAAGTGAATGGTTGGAGATGGTGTTTAGGGAGGGGAGAAGGGGGGCAAATACTTTAATAATGTGTGAAGGACTGGGATCAGAAACGCAGGTGGAGGGTGTAGATTTTGAGAAGAGGAAAAATATCTCCTCTTGAGATACCATTGGGAAAGTTGAGTAGAGTCTAAAATGTGGAGATTCAATCCTCCATGCTCCAACTCAGATTGTGAGCCCTATGTGGGACAGGGCCTGTGCCCAAACTAATCTTCTTAATCTATCCCAGTGCTTAGAACAGTGCTGGGACAAATAATAAGAGCTTAACAAATACCATTAAAAAGGAAAGTTGAAAAGGGTGCTGTAGGCAGGAAGGACTGAAGAGGAGTAGGGGAGATTTGGGGGAGATGACACCTTATGGTTTCAATTTTATTAATAAAGCATGTTGTCAAGTCATTAGGGGAAAAAGTTGGGTAAGGACAGGGGGTTTGAGAAGATAGCTAAGCATCTGGAACAGTTGGTGAGGGCAATGAGAACACCCTGAAGAACGAGGACATTTATTTCTGTAATTTCACTGAGTGTTTATCCTCTCTGCCTAGTTGGCAATTTGGGTGCCGATTCACATATGGTGTCTGAAATGGATATGGAGAACTGGGAAAAGAGCACCAATTAATTGTATTCTCCCCAAATGACAACATATCATAACACTTTTGGAGACATCTGAGATTAATTTATATCAGTGTCTAGTGCGTCTTGTCTCCTATTCCTGAGGTTACTGACATCCCCTGAGCCCGATGTTTTTCAACACTACAAAAGAAAATTAGTCCCTATTTCCACCAACCTTACATATTTAATTGCCCCAAGGCAGGGCAAAAATTGAAAGGATGCAATCAATGAGATGTAGGAGCAGGAATGGTAGGAGTCACTTAGACAACTGCGAGTGAAGTCAGTAACAGCAGAGAGTTATGCCTTTTTTCTCAATTCTGCTTCCACCAGCACCAAAATGGAAGCAGAGTCCTGGTAAGTAACCTCAAAATCTTCAGAGTGACCAAGACAGCATCTCCACATACAACCATCCCCCTAGATAAGGTAAATGAACCCAAATAATGATAATAATCCACTGTAAAACAAACTCCCTAGCTTAGAAAAATTATATCCCTAACTAAAAGAAACCAGAGACATATTTTTCTGAGATTCTTTTACTACTCAAAGGTACTTTACAAAAAACAATTTAATTAGTAGTCTTAATTTCTCTGTTTAAGGAAAAATTCCTGGCTCCGTAGTCATATTAGAGGGTGATCTAGTTTGAGACTTTTTTTATAGGCTCAAATATCATAATACAGAGCTTGGATCTTTTGAAGAAACGAAAGGGCTCCTTGCATCTCAAAATAGTTACAATAAAAAAAAAAACCCTACTGTACACGGGGCTGGATTAAGAGATCATTCTTCAAGGCACTTCTTAATAAACAATCTTTGGCAAGCCTGAGATTTACAGGGGGCCATCATCAAAGCATCAATGTAAATAGGAGCATATTGACAATTCTCCCCTTAAAGGCAGAGGTAAAAGGATTATGTGTCCTGTGCAAAGTTCCCTTGAGAACTCAATAAGGGACTTACTTTGTTTTTCTAATAGCTTCTCTTGGGTACTTTATGGACCAGTTCTCTCTTCTCAAGTGTTTGATCTTAAGACATGAATTAATTTTAGATGCACCTTTTATCCATCTTGTCTGCTAAGGCAATAGTCACTATTTGTTTTGGTTGCCATGGATATAATTGACTTCCTGCAGTGGCAGGAGTCTTGTTTGGGGGCATTAAAGGGGCTTGGGTCCAGAGATTCATTAATTTTCATGCAGTGAGAAAAGCCATTCAATCAACTGACATTTACAAATGCTGTCCCTTATCATTTAAATGATTTTTTCTTCACCTTGTGAGTTCCTTTTTCATTTTCTGTCATTTCTTTTTCATAATTTAACCTCTACACTCCAAGATGCTGACTTAACAGCAGAGGGCAAGCAGACCATTTATTACTATTTTGTAGACTAGACAGAGCCAGCCTCCCACCAGAATATTACCCAATGAAACAGCTGAAGAAACTGAGAAAATGGTGGATTATGAGACCAGATCCTAGTGGAGGAACAGACTACCTTGCATCAAGGGCAGAAAAGAAGTTTGAATACCAATTTGTTCAGTCAACCTCCTACTAACCAACTCAGGCAGCTCTGGATAGGTCTCTCTGGGCTTTATGGACACATCATCACTGTTTATAGGACTGTTGGATCCTGCTTATAAACAGATAGAGATACCTAATTGAAAACACCTTTCATGTCTGATGAAAAACATTAAGGAAGATTATATCATCAGTTTGCAAACCACCCCAGTTAAAGTATACTCGCAGCCAAGTGATTCTAACAATTCTGTATGTCCCCTGTCACTTCCCTCATCCCCTTGCTCCCCTGAGGTCTTTGCCTTTAAAATGTACCAATCATAATCAGGAGAAGCAGCATGAGATCTTTTACAAGCTGTCTCTGAGGAACATCTAGGTAATAGTATTTCCACCTATACCCATGCAGGTTGCAATGTCCTGGAAATTATACATGGGACTTATAAAAAAACTGTTTCATTCGTTCTTCAAATCACCACTACCTAAATTTTTTTTAAAAATGTAAAAGTCAGTGATAAAAGTAGGAATCCTTGGGAGCAATAATAATGAAACTAGAACCCAAGAACTTATCTCAGTTCTTTTAAGTGCAGAGCACAAAATCAATTTGCAGTGACCCTGAGAATCAGCCTACCTCCCAATATGACAGCAGAAGAAGAAAGGGATGAAAAAAATTAAAGTTCATAAAAGTTGATATTGCCTACCAAAGTTTTTAATGTGTCTCAAACCTTTAAAATCAATTAAGGCAAATTTTCCAGATTTATCAGTATAGTTCTTTATTTTTATCTTTTCAGGAGCATTTTTTATTCTTGCCCTTGCATTAGGCCCCTTGTTTACTAATTTTTTTCCTCTTTTTCTCTTTCTCCTTTTCATTTTAAAACCTACAGAAAATTCACCTCAGGAAGCCATATGGCACAGGTCTTGGAGTTACCTCTTCTGTAAAATGGGGATTAAGATTGTGAACCCCATGCAGGACAGGGATTGTGTCCAACCTGATTTCAATCCCAGTGGTTAGTACAGTCTCTGGCACATAGTAAACACTTAACAAATACCAAAATTATTATTATCATCATCATCATTATTATCATTATGGTTTTGCAGAGTCTCCAGAATGACATCTTATTTTCCCCAGCCAAGGAAACATACTTATTAAAACATAAAAATTGGGAGGGGGAAAGCAAGAGTGAAGGTGGTGACGAAGTAGAGGTATCACCCTATCACCTACCACTTCATATATTTTTTCAGTTAAAAAAAATTCTGAATTTTTCTGAATTCTTCTTTCTGAAGAGATTTTAGAATGAATTTTTTCTAGAACTTTCCCAAAGGCCATCCCTAAGAAGGAGACTTTATGGAGGTTTCCTCAGCTCCGCTGCAGTATGGCCTACTGGGATCAAGGAACCTGGGATCTAACCTCAGCTCAGCAACTGGCAAGATATGTGACCTTGGCAAAGTCACTTAACGTCTCTATGTCTATTTCCTCATCTGTAAGATAAGAACTTATACTTTCCTTTAGACCAAGAGCTCCACATGGGACAAGGACTGTGAGGAACAACATCACCTCAAAATATCGGTTAGACTGCGAGCCTTCTGTGGGACAGGGACTGCATCTAATCTGATTTCCTTGTATCTATTCCAGTATTTAGAACAGTGCTTGATACCTAGAAGGTGCTTAACAAATACTATAAAAAATATACAATTTGAGTTTTATTAAAACACTATTAAAAAGCCTTTCCTTAGTAATCATGTAGAGTCAATGCCAGTAAATTTGGCTAATGCATTACCAAACCCCTGTTTTTGCCTGTTAACCTTTCAATTGGAAATTCTGAAAGGAAAGATCATATTTTCATCCTTTAAAGTCAAATTACATCAGGTTCTTCCCAGTAAAAAATATCTCTAGTATCCTACCCGAATGCTAATATACTGAAAGCCTCTGAGATTCAATATTGTGATCTTTCATGATGATTTACTGAAGATGGAACAGATGAGCTGCCACAGCAGCCTTTTTAATACAGAATTTGATGAAGGAAAGAGAGCTTTCCAAGATAAACCATTTGTATGAAGAGATTCAGTCTAATACTCTTGAGTTTAAGGACCTGGATTTTAGAACCCGACATATGCAAAAATGAAATATTAGTTCATCATTGCCAGAATGTTAAACCGGTGCTGGCTGTGGCTCAGGGAGATTCAGAAACACAGTACTCATTTACTGCAACATCTACAGAGTCCAGTGAAAGAAAATGCTGGAGCTATTTCCCTCAGCTTCCTTCCCCCCTCCCTTTTCTCATCTCCCTTTCATGTTTGTTTAACATTACCTCCATACTGTGCTCCATTATTAAGTTTACCGGATTGCTTTCCCCATACAGTCTTCCCAGATTTGGGACTAAATAAGATATGTGAATAATTCCAGCAATACGAGATGAAATTCCCTTTTCAGAGGCATAAAATTTAAATTGCAGCGGGACTTGCCAGCAGCAGTGGCAGATGTTTGAGTCCTGTGCTACGAAGAAGGAGAGTTAATAACTGCAGGTTGTTAGAATGCAAAACTGAAAAACAATAATCCATGATTTGCTTGTAGTATTTTCAAATTGTGAAATAGATTTCTCATAAATTGTCTTTTACATTGATTTCCCATTTAGCACATGCTTCAGAAGAGCCTTTGAGAGCAGTCTTCACCCTTATAGGTCCAGCTGTTCAAAGGAAACTAATGAATGTACTTACTTAAGGACCTACAGAATTTTTCATTCCTGGCCTATCCAATCATGGATTCAGAAATCTCCTGAGGGGCTTGGCACAATCTTAACAAGTGCCCCAGGAGGTTCCCAAACCACTAGAATATGCTCAGCATATAGCTCCAAGTTGGCTCCAGCCAGAGCTGCCCCTGCTGCCTCTGGTGTCCTGGCTGAGAGCCTCAGCTCCCTCACTCCATCTTGAGGGCACCTGACTTGGCTTCCTCTCTTATCATTTGCTCCAGAGCCAATTCAGCCCTTCAGTGTAAAAGGGCCACTTTGGAGAACAGGCAGGCCCAGCAGGGGTTGCCTGTGCCCAAGCAAAAGACTTTATTGCTGAGGTTTCCATGGTAGCATGGACAGGATATTTCTAGCTCATTAAATAAGATCAAAACAACCATAGTGAGAGAGTGGCAGAGGAGTTGTCAGGAATTCAATCTAGCACTGAAACCTGGCTTCATTGTCCTTTTTGACCACGTTAGTGAGTGGGGCAGTATTTTCTGATCCTTGACAATCTTCTTGTGAACCCTAGGATTTCAATTTTATATTTGAGGTCACCATTCTCCGAGAGTGTTTATTTGAGTTCCACCAAAAGGCAGGAACAATTGTGAACTTAGGCAGGGTGAGGAAAGAGAGGGAGGGAAGAGAGAGGCAGCAGATTTTCCTTCATAAGCACCTTGGGGACTGGTACTAAACTGTCTTCACATCTCCCTGCACTCCACTGATCTCTTGAAACGATATTAGAGCTCCTTCAGTGGCAGAGATAGAGTACCACCAGACTGACTGTGAAGAATAGGACTAGTTCCACTGGTTGAAAAGAATCATTCTACTTCATGATGTCCATACCTGGATTACCTAGAGTATTCAAAAGATTCTGGACTCCATTCTGTTGCACTAGCACAGTATAAGTCATGCAAGGGGGCCCCTGGTTACCTGTCCCTTTTTCTGACAATACACATCAACCCATCATTATCTCCCTTAATTCATTCATTCATTCAATCGAATTTATTGAGCACTTACCTTGTGTGGAGCACCGTAATTAGCACTTGGGAAGTACAATTCAGCGACAAATAGAGACACTCCCTGCCCACAATGGGCTCATAGTCTAGAAGAGGGGAGACAGACATCAAAACAAGTAAACAGGTATCAGTAGCATTATTATAAATAAAAAGAATTATAGACATACACATCATTAATAAAAATAAATAAAATTATAATTATAAATATGTACATATATATATAAAGTGCCATGAGGGTGGGAGGAAGGTGATTGAAAAGAGAATCCCCTCTGACTTGAGGGATTGATGATCTTAACCCCTCTACTTTAAACCTAGGAATCAGGAGAAAGGAATGTGAAAAGGAGATCTGGGGAATATAACTGGTATTTGTTAAGTGCATACTATGTGCAGAGCACTGTTCTAAGCGCTGGGGTAGACAGGGGAATCAGGTTGTCCCACATGGGGCTCACAGTCTTAATCCCCATTTTACAGATGAGGTAACTGAGGCACAGAGAAGTTAAGTGACTTGCCCACAGTCACACAGCTGAGCAGTGGCACAGCTGGGATTCGAACCCATGACCTCTGACTCCAAAGCCCGTGCTCTTTCCACTGAGACACGCTGCTTCTCCAATATAGTGACAGTTGGGAATGGGGGAAAATGTTTCTATGTGTAATAAAGCCTACTAGATCTGTTCATGCTATATTAAATATTAGCTGAACCTGAAGCACCTACTGAACAGTAATTGTCTACTATAATGTTTAGATTTGGCCTAGAGATTAATCTATTTTCAACTACTCACATCTCCAGAAATATAGTCCCAGAAAACTGGGGGAGAATGAGATGGTCCTGTTTCTTTAGATACCCCATTAAACAATAATCATCAGACAAGGAGTATGAGGAGCTGGCATTGAAACAATTGGGGGTTGCTACTGTTGTAAAATGGCAAGCTAGGTCACAAGGTCCTAGTGAATACTGTGTTCTCACAATTTCTGAAAAACACTGACTCACAAAGGTTATTCACTGTGTAAATAACTTAAGGCTAATGTAGTTTGAATCAAGCTGTTCATGCAGATTAAGGCTTTTAAACATAACTTATAGATATTTCCCAGATAAATTCCTTTTCTTCACTTAAAAATTTTTAAAATGTCTAAAAGAAAAGTTTCTTAAATGCCAGATTATCAAAACATATAGAGGACCTGGTTTTCCCTTCTCATCTGTGTAATATTAGACATAATCCAGACCCCACCAATTATGGGCTGTGTGACCTTGGGCAAGTCTCTTAACTTCTCTGTGCCTCAGTTACCTCATCTGTAAAAGAGAAATTAAAACTTGAGCCCCACGTGAAACAGGGACTATGTCCAACCTGATTAGCTTGTACCTACCCCAGGGCAGATAAGTTACTTTTATTTGAGTCGACCAAAGTATTCCAATATAGAGAAGCAGTGTGGCTCAGTGAAAAGAGCCCGGGCTTGGGAGTCAGAAGTCATGGGTTCAAATACAGACTCTGCCACTTGTCAGCTGTGTGACTGTGGGCAAGTCACTTAACTTCTCTGTGCCTCAGTTACCTCATCTGTAAAATGGGGATTAACTGTGAGCCTCACGTGGGACCACCTGATTACTCTGTATCTACCCCAGAGCCTAGAACAGTGCTCGGCACATAGTAAGCGCTTAACAAATACCAACATTATTATTACAAGTGAGCTCAAGGCAGTGCAAGTGGAAAGTTCCCCAAGGAACCTGATGTTTAAACGATTCCCTGGGATAGCAAACCCCTCAGCCACTAGATTGTCCTCTTTGAGGTACAGGGCCTATGTCTAATTCCTACTCATATACTCTATGGTAAATGTTACAACACTTCTAAGCCTGCACGAGGAATGAACACCCATAGCAAGCCCTGTTTACAAGTGGAGGAGCATTGTGGCCTACACATCACCATGACTCTCTCCAGGTTCTGCTCTGGCCCAAAAAAGCTCCTACAATCAGGGAGACTTAGAACCACGAAATTGATCATACTGTAGAGAATGATTACCCACCTCCGGGCCACTTAACACTTCAGGTGGGCTCTTTCTCCCCACTTTTTTTCCTCCCCATAGGGGAAGAGTGTTAGATTATAAGGAATTAGGTTTCAAAAATGGGCTGACTAGGATCCATCCCCCCAATAGGATTGGTCTTGAATGTTGAAGGCACTAATTTTCCTACCAGCACTCAATGATCTATGTCTAGGTGCCCTTCCTCAAATTCACCCCGAACTCAAAATGGAAAACTGGCACTTCCGGGCTGCGCTAGATTTGATGACCTTTCATGGGTATGGCCTTGGCTGCTACAAAGAAAAAAAATAATCTCTCACAAGACTCAGAAGTGCTCTAATCTTCTTACTTTAAAAAGAAGTCCCTCAAAAAATCCCACAAATAGATTTCTGATTCCTAAATTCATTCTTTTCTCCTAAATTTGAACATGACTTACTATGTGTTTATGATGACGATTCATGTTGTCACATCTGCAAGCATCAGCCCATGGTCTCTAACTACACCTGATTATGTTATTAATTTAAACTGATATCACTTATCTAGTGTACTAATAAAATTTTTCTAAATACCTTTTACAGAAATTCTTTAACAATGTAGATCATACTGAAAGTTTAGGACATGCAATGTTGAGAATAACAGTAAGTTTGTTATAAGCAGGGAACTTGTCTATCAACTCTGTTGTGTTTACTCTCCCAAACACTTAGTACAGTTCTCTGCACAGTATGTACTCAATACCACTGTTTGATTGATTTTGTGACTTTTTTTAGATAAGTCTGAGTTAAACCCAGTCAAAACATTTGATACATGGTGATACCTGTAAAGTGCTTACTATGTGTCAAGTATTCATTCATTCATTCCATCATATTTATTGAGTGCTTACTGTGTGCAGAGTACAGTCCTAAGTGCTTGGAAAGCACAATTCAGCAACAAATAGAGACAATCCCTAACCAACAACAAGCTCACAGTCTAGAAGAGGGAAGACAGACAAACAAAACAAAACAGGTACAAGTAAACAAGCATCAATAACATCAATATAAATAAATACAATTATAGATATATACACATCATTAATAAAATGAATATAATAATAAATATGTACATATATACACAAGTGTTGTGGGGTGGGGAGGGGGTAGAGCAGAGGGAGGGATTTGGGGCAATGGGGATGGGAGGAGGAGTAGGGGAAAAGGGGGGCATGGTCTGGGAAGGCTTCCTGAAGGAGGTGAGCTTTCAGTAGGGAGTGTTCTAAGTATTGTTCTAAGTATTGTTCTAAGTGCTGGGGTGGATATAAGATAATGGCATACACAGTCCCTATCCCACATGGGGCTCACAGTCTAAGTAGGAGGGAAAACTGGTATTTAATTCCCATTTTATAGATGAGGAAATTGAGACACTGAGAAGTTAACTGACTTGTCCAAGGTCACAAAGCAGACAGGAGGCAGAGCTGGGATTAGAACTCAGGCCCTTCTGCCTCCCAGGCCCTTGATCTTTCCACTTGGGCATGCTGTTTCGAGTATCAAACCAAAGCAAATTATGAGTCTGTGCACAATTTACAGTGATTGCTCTATGCTATTGAAAATTCCTACTTATCCACACCAGGTGAAATTCTAGACTCCCAGGAAGGCAGATGAAAGGAAAGGACAGCTATTCCAAACAATGTTTGGTGGATCACTCAGCTGTAAGGTCATCTTTTTACTGAGTGCTCTCAGAGAGTAGTAAAGAGAAAAGTAAATTAACTTAGGAATCATATCTAATTGGTATATGATCCACAGAGCAGTAGCAGAAGTTGAAGTAACAGAACAGAACAGAACAACAGAAGTAACAAAACAGAAGTAACAGAAGTTGACTGGGTGTAAAGCACTGAACTAAGCACTTGGAAAGCACAAACAAAGAAGTGACAGCATTCCTTGCCCCTTCAGAGTTTACCCTTTAACAGGTGACTGTCAGGTTCTGGGACAAACAGGTCCAGAAGGACAGGAAAAATAGAAGGCATATTTTGGGACTTGGAGAGGAGAATGGGAAAGAGGTGAGATGTGAATTTGAAAAGAAAAAAAAATCCTAGAAAAGGAATCCAAGGTTCTCAAAAAAGCTCTTTGGGAACACAGGTCCGTCCACCACTCGTCATGTACTGCTTCTATTTTTGTGGTGAAAATGACCACAGGTTAAAAAGAGTTGCTTTTGTGAGGCCCCAATATGGAAAGCATCCCCTGTTAGGAATAGAGCGACAGCATCAGTATGTCAATGGTTCTTGGCCCAAGGCTGTATACAGAGACAGGCTCTTGGGAAACAAACAAGCTTGTCAGTTCACTTAAGCTGGCGACCAGCTGTCACTTAGTTTTTAATTTTATCCTGAAGAAACAAGACTAAAGGTCCAAAACCATCTCTTAGTATATCTTTAGTAATCCAGCGGAACTGAGATCCACAGAGTTGCCTGAAAATGTAATCAGAGTTCCTGAAATTAAAAAAAAAAAAAGAAGACTGCACAACAAGGCCAAAATTTCAATGGACCCTCTTAATTGTGTCTGCAGTCTTTGACAATGCTTTCATTTTCCCAGAGCAAAAGCCTGCATTTCGAAAACAAATTGAATACCTGCATGAACAAGCAGGCAGTTAGGCAGCTAATTACTGTTTGCAATTCAATTACCTAATTACCATGGGCAAGGATAGGGTGTTTGTGCAAGCAAACAGTTCCACCCACAAATATTGCAGATTTGATTAAGGAGGTGCACACACAAAGACACATGTTCATTGATGTTGCTTAATAGGCTCAATTCGCCTTTCTGAACCCCAGAGGGCACTAGTTATGCCATACTAAATGAGTGTCCCAGAACCTTGCATCCCATAGGCCCCAGTCAATCTGTATTCTCCCCGGAGAAGAGACTGACTGGGCTGCTACTCACTATATGCTCCAGCCACCAAGGTGCCAGGTGGGAAATATGACTGCATTCATCTGTGAAGAAGCCAGCTGGTTCCATGGCAAGATCACCAGAGCACCCTAGCAATGGGCTTTCCCTTCCTTTAGCTCTTCTCCAGTGAGGTCAACATCTCCTGAGGGGGCTGATCAGGTCACAGACCACATAGGCCCAGCCAATGCTATTTTTGGTCCTTGTGTCCATGGGGGAAAGCAAAGGAAGTGATTTTCTCCACAACCCCATCTTACATAAAGGCGCATTAAGGACACAGGCCATCCTTATGTACTTTCACACCAGTCCATTACCTCCTAACTAGGGCAGGGGAATAGGATCAATATTTAATTAGTGCCCACAAGCAGAAAGAGGCTATATTTGCATATCTAGAACATATCACTGAACTCACAGATTGCCTGTGAACCAATGAATTTGAGGAGCTGATTTTATCTCGTTTCTAAATCTTTACCTGCAAAATGGACAGGACTATCTCTTTGTGTAGCCAAACCCCATATGTACACATGCAAGTTAAATATTTGTGCCTAGAAATAGATTCCATAGGTGAGGTTTGTCATTTTTACTTACTGATGTAGATCTTTTCCAAGCACAAGAACTGTCTCCTACAAGCTCATTCCAAATGAGACTTAGGGCTCTCAACCAGGAAACCTACCTACCTACCTACCATATAAGTGTTACAGCAGTTTTTGCCCAGGCAATATCTCTCCTTCCCCTTCCTCTGAAGTAAAGAAAATGGAAGGAGAGATGCCCATTGACAGAGCCAATACTATTGGATATTTCCCCTAAACTTCCTGCTTTTCTTTTCCTAAGCACCCCAAGTCACTTCTCTCCAGATGCTTTTCCACCACTGTTTCCAGCTCCCAATACTTGAAGGAGGCCCTAGAAGTACCATAAATCCCCACCCCACCTCCAAGAAATAATAACAACCACAGTGGTATTATAAGCATTTAGCATTAGATGCCAAGCATTGCACTAATCAGATGCATGATAATCACTGTCCCAAAAGGGGCTCATAACATAAGAAGAAGAGAAAATAGATATCTTATCCCCTTTCTAATGAATTGTCCAAGGTCATAAAGCAGGTCAGTATCAGAGCTTGAATTAGAACCCAGGTCTCCTGATTCCCAGCCCCAAACTATTGCCCACCAGTCCGTGCTATCCCTTAAGGCTATATCCAAGGTCAATGAACTGACTTTAGTAGTAGTAGTAGTAGCAGCAGCAGCAGCAGTAGTATTTGTTAAGCACTTGCTGTGTGCAGCATCATGTAGTAAGCACTGGGAATGAATACACAGTTGGGAATTAGACATGGTCTCTGCTCCTGAAGGGGCTCATAGTCCTATCAGTCCCACCTTCACAACATCGCTAAAGTCTGCCCTTTCCTCTCCATCCAAACTGCTACCATGTTAATGGAAGCACTCATCCTATCCCATCTAGATTACTGCATCAGCCTCCTGGCTGACCTCCCAGCTACCTGCCTTTCCCCACTTTAATTCACTCCATTGGCTGGATCATTTTTCTACAGAAACGTTCAGGACATGTCACCCACCTCCTCAAAAATCTCCAGTGGTTGCCTATCCACCTCCTTATCAAACAAAAAGTCCTGACCATTGGCTTTAAAGCACTCTACCGTGCCTGCTCATACCTCACCTAACTTCTTCTACAACCCAGCCCACACATTCCACTCCTCTGGTGTAACTGTGCCTCTATCTCTCCTGTCTCTCCACCGCCCTCTGGCCCATGTCCTACCTCTGACCTGGAAAGCCCTCCCTCCTCAAACTCGCCGTACAATCACTCCCCCCCTCCTTTTGAAGCTTTGTTGAAGGCACATAATAATAATGTTGGTATTTGTTAAGCGCTTACTAGGTGCCGAGCACTGTTCTAAGCACTGGGGGAGATACAGGGTAATCAGATTGTCCCACGTAGGGCTCACACACTTTTAATCCCCATTTTACAGATGAGGGAACTGAGGCACAGAGAAGTTAAGTGACTTGCCCACAGTCACACAGCTGACAAGTGGCGGAGCCGGGAGTCGAACTCATGACCTCTGACTCTGAAGCCCAGGCTCTTTCCACTGAGCCACGCATTTCCTCCAAGAGGCCTTCCTAAACTAAGCCCCACTTTTCCTCATCTTCTAGTACCTCCTGCATTGCTCTGACTTGCTCCCTTTGTTCTTCCCCCCCACCCTCCCCCGCCCCACAGCACTTATGTATATATCTGTAATTTTTTTTATTTATTCAGTAGTATTTATTGAGCGCTTACTATGTGCAGAGCACTGTACTAAGTGCTTAGAATGTACAATTCGGCAATTCAGCAACAGAGACAATCCCTGCCCATTGACAGGCTTATTTACACTGATGTCTGTTTATTTGTATTGATGTCTATCTCCCCGCCTCTAAATTGTGAGTTCATTGTGGGTAGGGATTGTCACTCTTAGTTGTTTTATCATACTTTCCCAAGTGCTTAGTGCGGTGTCCTGCACACAATAAGTGCTTAATAAATATGATTGAATGAATGAATAAAAATAAAAAAGGGGGAGAGGGGATTAGTGACAGGGTGACACAGTGACAGATGAAAGAAAACACAAGATGATGTGAGCACAAAAACAAAGATCAATAGTGTACTGTAGCAGGAGGAAGAGAATTTCAGGATCTTCACAGCTTGGAATCCACAGACACAACCATGCTAAGGTGCTGAGCTACAAGAGACCAAGTTAGAAGTATGTGATTCAATACAAGCCATAACTACTATAAGTTAAGCAGACTTTATGTTGATAAGGAGGTCAACATAAGATGCAGACCTGTCAGTAGTACCATTTTTGAATGAAGTACAACCCAGATACTTTCATTTTTGTAAGAAGTTCTACTGAAAGCAATCTTTCTAGAACTGATATTTCAGTGTCAATCAATCAGAATGAGAAGGTGTTTTCTCTCCAAATACTTGGGGACATGAAAGGTGACTTGCAAGAGTGGATCAGAAAGAGGTCACTGACTGAATTTCCTCAGAAAAAGAAAGTAGAAAAAGAAGACTAAAGACAAATCAAAGATAAAGGATCTTGCTCTATATAATAATAATAATGTTGGTATTTGTAAAGTGCTTACTATGTGCAGAGCACTGTTCTAAGCGCTGGGGTAGATATACGGTAATCAGGTTATCCCATGTGAGGCTCACAGTCTTAATCCCCATTTTACAGATGAGGTAACTGAGGCACAGAGAAGTTAAGTGATTTGCCCAGTCACCCAGATGACAAGTGGCAGAGCTGGGATTCAAACCCATGACCTCTGACTCCCAAGCCTGTGCTCTTTCCACTGAGCCACGCTGCTTTTCTATATTGGAGTACTTTGGTCAACTCAAATAAAAGTAACATCTGCTTCACAGAAAAGTAATCACTCACTATTAGATGAAGGAATTTGACGTTTCAATAACTTTATATATGGGAGTCAATTCAACAATGTAAAATCTATAAAAGTAATTCTTAAAAAGGCACTAATAACAAGGCTATTGCTATAAGGATTAAGTTTTTCTAAAGAGAGTTAAAAGTCCTGCATTTTGTTATTATAAATTAAATATTTTTCTAGTCCTAAAATGTGAAAGCTTTCCTTGAACCTTATCACAATCTGGTCATTAGCAAACTAATTTCACCTAAATAACAAGAAGCATGGCAACTGTAGTTTGTATCAGTGAACTTCAGGAAAAGCATCCTGCCATCACTTTCATTTAACTCCTGGCTTCTTTTCAGTTACTGCTCAAGTTACTCTATTCAAATATTATTGTCTTCAGGAGAGAAGCCATCTGTGTTTGTAAATACAAAAGCAAAAACAAGATCCTGATTTGGATATCATTGCTATTCCTCACTCTGAAGCTCCTTTTGTTTGAGCACAACTGGCACTTTTTCTTCCCACCCTAGGACTATCCATTCTTAGAATTTTGGAAATTCTGTAGCCACTAAAGGTTACTGAGCCTCTTACAATGGGTATTATAATTGCTGGTACAAGTGGCTATAGCTATTATTCAGGAAAGGTGTCAACCTTATCACAGATTTATTTTTAGCTATTTTTATCTTTTTTATTGTATTGGTCATTCAGACCAATTCTAAACTAGAAATGGAAAGGTCATGTAATCCAGTCCCTCATCTTCAACCTAAGCCATCCCAGGGAGATATGAATCTACTGTATTTTTTGTGTCTTTCATGGAAGGAATAGTGTCTAGTAGCTCCTACTAATCAGACAGTTTTTACTTATACCTGGCGTGAATACTTAAACATAGGATTCAAGCATATGTCTTCATTATCATGAAATATATCTGTTGACCTCCCACTGTGTGCAAGACACTACACAGAGAGTATGTTGAAGCTTGGATAATATTCATTCATTCATTAATCATATTTATTGAGTGCTTACTGTGTGCAGAACACTGTACTAAGCGCTTGGAAAGTACAATGGGCTCTAGAGTGGGCAGAGTTGTTTGGGTAAGCATTTATCCCCATCACTCCCTAGAGCTTATGCCCTGCCACCCTGAGCACTGGGGCTTCATCAGAGTGATGGAAATTCACTGTGAAACTGAAAAGATGACAGTTCTAGTTCTGATTCTGGAGACTGTGAGCTAATGGGGGCAAGGAATGTGTCTGTTGTTATAATGTACTCTCCCAAACACTTAATGCAGTGCTTTGCACACAGTAAATGCTCAATAAATACCACCAAATGAATGAATGAATGATTGCTAGGACCTTCTTTACTACTCAAATCACTGTGGGCTTTATTAGCCAATGAGCAACAATGGAGCTTTGTACCTTTGATTTCAGGTGTCTTCAGCCTACAGTGATAAAGTACTAAAGGGGATGGAGGATCTGGGAAACACAGAGAAAAAAAGACATATATCAGGTGGGAAGAATGCCATCAGCACCTCTCCTCTCTCTCTAATGACCCAATAGGACCCCACAGCCAGGCTACAGGACATAGGAGCCCCACACATACACACATTCTTTCCACCTGGCAGTTATGCCAAAAGTTTTCCAGTCCAATCCAGGGAAAGCCCTCTGGAGAACTAACTGATCTCGTTGGTTGGAGTATGGCTTCCAACTGCTGGAAGCCAAAGGAACTTCAAAAGGAAAATAAGTGGGTAGGAGGGTTGTGTCTTCTCTGCTTTATGACACAGTAAGAGTCCAGGAAGAGGGAAGAGAGGATGTCACCAGCATGTAGGGAGGACCAGTAGTGTTGCAGAAATTTGAGGTAAGCATGAGGGACCATGAGAATTGCATTAATTTGGAGCTTAGCCTGTGAAGACAGAAGATTCTTGTCCCCACAATGATGACCTCCCTTAAAAATCTAATTTGCTTTCCATTTGGTATGGGGTATATATGTGCTTAGGATGAAGTGTGGATAGTATGTATTTGATATTTGACCCACCTTCAAACCCACAGCACCTATGTACATATCTTTAAATTATATATTAAAATGTATTTATATTTGTCTGTCTCCCCCTCTAGCTGTAAACCTATTGTGGGCAAGGAACATGTCTGCTGACTCTGTTGTACTCTCTCAAGCACCTAGTATAGTGCTCTGCATACAGCTAGTGTGCAATAAATACCACTGATAATGATACATAGCATAAAGAAGAGAATACACTGATGTATGTGGCAGAGGGTGCCCAGATATGCAGTGTACCTAACCCAAGCCAGCTTCCCCAGAATAGAGTTACATTTAGACCATCACCACCCATAAGAGGCTTTCCCAGACTAGGATCCCCTTTCCTCTTCTCCCACTCCCTTCCGAGACACCCTTGATTGCTATCTTTGTTCTTCCCCTCACCCAGCCCAACAGCAACTTATGTTCATATCTGTAATTTATGTATTTGTATTGATGTCTGTGTCCCCTCTCTAGACTGTAAACTCACTGTAGACAGGGAATGTGTCTGTTTATTGTTGTATTATTCTTTCCCAAGCACTTAGTACAATGATCTGAACATAGTAAGTGCTCAGTAAATACAGTTGAATGAAAGAATGAATGCTGTACTATAATTCATAGTGCCTATAGCCCAGCAAAATTAACATCAGTAAGAAGAAAGAAATATTGTATAAGACTTGGTACAGACTCATTGTAACACTGGCAACCAAGGTTCCTGTGGAAAACAATTCTGACAGAAAAAACATTGGACTACACAGATTGTTAAGATAAATAGCAAAAACAAAAACCTAACAAAAGCAGAGAAAATAATAATTGGATCATGTAACCTCAGGACACCCCCAGATGAAGAGAACAGCAGTCATCCAATAAGACACTTGTTCATCAGTTAGCAAGATAGACTTAATGCTACAGCACTAAATGAAACAGGACTTTGTGGTGGAAGGATGTTCAGTGAATGTGCTTAACATCTGATTACAGTCATTAGCACAATATTCTGCTTACTGAATAAGACAAACACATCTGAGATTTTTTTGTTGTCTATACTACCATCCTACAGAGAGATATGAAAATGTTTATATTATTACCTCTGAGTGGGGTTGAGTATTGGACTGACCACCACATGATACATCCCAAACATTCAATAGAGATATAGCTGCATGCAACTCACTGAAATCTAATCAACCAAATTACTACATTTGCAAAATCCTGGTAAGAATTCTGAAAATAATAATAATAAATCTACATAGTATAATATATACTATAATAATATAGTATTTGTTAATCGAGTAATCAATCAGTTACATTTGAGTCCTACTGTTTGCAGAGCACTCACTGTATTAAGCACTTGGGAGAGTACAGTGCAACAGAGCCAACAGAATCAATTCTGCCCACAAGGAGTTTACAGTCTAGAGAGGGAGACAGACATTTCCATATATACATAAATTATGGATATATTAATAAGTGCTATGGAGTGAATATCAAGTGCTTAAAGGGTAAAGATCCAAATGCATAGGTGACGTAGAAGAGAAAAGGAGTCGGGGAAAAGGTTTAATCAGGGATGGCTTCTTGGAGCAGATGTGATTTCACTGTACTACTAAGTACTGTGGTAGTTATAAGATAAAAGATCAAACATTGCCCCTGTTCCACATGTGGCTCACAATCTAAGGGGAAGGACAGCAGGTGTTTAAATCCCATTTTACAAATGAGGAAACTTGTTCAAAGTCACACAGCAGGCAAGTGGCAGAGCTAGGATTGGAACCTAGGTTAAGCTTCTGAATAAGGACATCTGCACAAGTCTTTGAAACCATATGAAAACAGCCTTAATAGAACACCTCACACATCCCATCAGCTATTCCTAGTGGAGCCAATGAAAAGGGAGGGCAGTTAACAGACACTAGTGTTGGTTTGGGTAGAATGACTCAAAGATTGAAGAACACTGTGCATCAAGGCTACCACTTAACTCCATATTATCTTGATAAAAGGGATGCCTAATACACTCTAGATTGTGGTCCCCAAAATCATTCTCTCCAGTCCTCTTCACTCTACTGCTTAGATCACTTTCCTAAAACTTCATTTTTGCATATTTCCTCACTACTCCTTAGACTGTAAGCTCCTTGTGGGATAAGAGCAGTGTTCAACCTGATTATCTTCTACCTACCCCAACTCTTAGTACAGCTCCTGGCACACAGTTATCATTACCATAATTATCATTACTCTTCAAAAATCTCCAGTGGTTGCTCTTTCTCCTCCTTTTTATTCGAGAACTCCTAACCATTAGCTTTAAGGCACTCAATCAGCTCTGTTCCCTCTATTTATCCTCTCTTCTCTCACTAACTCCCAGCTGTTATGCTTCATTCCACTCAAGCCAACCTACTCACTGTGCCTCATTCTTGTCTTTCTCTCTACTGATCTCTTGCTCCTCCCTTCTGTCTGGAAGTGCCTCCCCTTCACATCTGTCAGATTATGACTCTCCCCAAATTTAAAGGTCTTCTGAAATCACATCTCCAGGAGACCTTCCTTGATTAATCCTCCCCACTCTACTTCTCTGCCTTATTCCACTAAAGCTTTTCTTCATCGCGTAAGCACTTGGAAACCCCCTCCCTCTGACTCCTTTCGTCCCCAGTCACTCATCTTTAAAATTAGTTCCTCACCCATATTTGTATCTTATTTTAGTGTCTGGCTCCCCTGTAAGAGTCTAAGCTCCTTGAGGGTAGGTATCATGTCTAAAATTGTATTGTAATACTGATAATTATAATTATGCTATTTGTAAGCTCTCATGATGTTTCAAACACTACCTGTAGAAGCAAGCTAATCAGGTTAGAAACAGTCCCTGCCCCATATGGGACTCACAGTCTAAGTAGGAGGAATAGGAGATACTGAGTCCCCATTTTATAGTTGAGGAAACTGACCACAGAGACTTGTCTAGGACCACGCTGCATGTGAATGACAGAGACAGTATTAGAACCTAAGTCTTCTGACTCCCAGGCCCATGCTCTTTCCTTTAAGTCACACTACTCTTTCTATTGTACTCTTCAAAGCACTTAGTGCAGCACTCTGTACAGTGAAGTGCAAATGGATATTATTTAGAAAAAAAAGTCACCAGTAATAAAATCTATTAAGAATGGCATAGCTCCTGAATTTGATGGCATATCTATTAACAAGACACCAAGTTTGCACAAGCCCATATCCTTGGTATTATCCTCAACATATTTCTCTCCTTCTACCCATATATTCAATCTCTCACCAAATCCCGTTGGTTCTAACTTCACAACTAAAATCTACCCTTTTCTGTCCATCCAAACTGCTACTTTGCTGATCCAACCACTTACATCCTACCTTGACTACTGCATCAGTCGCCTCATTGACCTTCCTTCCTCCTGTTTCTACCCTCTCCAATTTCTTACTCTTCTGATGGATTGTTTTTCTAAAAAATGTTTAGTCCACATTTCCCCTCTCCTCAAGAGCCTTTAGTGGTTGCCCATTCACCTCTATATCAAACAGAAAACACCTTGTTAATCTTACTCTACACAGGGTAAAACAATGTGATAAGAATACTATACCAAAAAATGTCTATTTCATTATTTGTTTTTATAAGCCTTACTTTCTTGGAACTAAGGCAGCACAAGAATGCCATCTAAATATGTTACCTCTACAAACTCAGCAAGCCTTTTTGAATCTTTGAACACTACATGGTTTTCTTGAGCAATAAAGATATTTTTGTATCTCATCATGCTGTGTTCAAATGGTTTAGTGGACATGAATAATTTGCTGAGGAAGATCTGAGAATGGCAGAATATTCCAGAGATGCCTGGAGCTAGTGCTTCCAGGGATGAGTGAGAAGATTAGAATGAAAAAAATAAAGGATGCCAATAGCAACAGCCACATTTTCAGATCAACAACAAAGACAATGACTGTTGCTGCTAGGGTCTTATTTTCATTCACTCCTAATGGGTTCTATATGGATGCCAGAAAAGCATCTGGCATAAGCTACAAAAAGAGTTTTTTGGATGTGACATATACGGTATCCTCTGGACCAGACTCTAAGATCCCCACTCTGCCTTTGTTATTCATTCATTCAATCGTATTTTTTGAGCACTTACTGTGTGCCTCTGCACTGTACTAACTGCTTGGGAAAGGACAACAACAAACAGACACACTCCCTGCCAACAACGAGCTTACAGTCAACATAACCATACTAAAGAAAGCAACTAGGAATCCAGAGCCTGGTGACAGAATTAAATTCTGATCCTTTGGAAAACTATTCCAATTCAACAGTTAATATATGCTTGCTGAAAAAACTGTGCTCTTGAAATACCCACTGAAGAAGATACACAAAAGAATATGAATGCTTTGCAAAATTAGCAAAACACTCTGTGTTTCAGTGGAACACAAAGCTCTACACAGAGCCAGCAATGTCCCCAGCTGAGATACAAAATTGAATGCCATCCCTGAGTTCTGCTACCTAGGCAACTCTTTATCAATTTACCCAAAGAGCAGCAAATATAAGAACTGATTTTAAAAATCTGGCATTGGAGAAAGTCCTTTGGGAGACTGAAAGAAAATGTAACACTAAAACATCAATCTTCAAACAAAAAGTGGAGGTCGATACAAGGTCTATGAAGTAGGTTTTTAGACAATCTCTGTACTTTTACATGTAGACTTGCTATGGGTACTCACCTAACTTTCAGAACCTTTCATGAGACTCTGAGGATTGTCACACTGGGTCAGATGAAAAGTTCATTCAGCCCAAAATTCTGTTTCTCGAGGACCAAAGTAGGATGCTTGGTAGAAGACTATGATGGCTGCACACACAGACATTAATGTTCCTGATTGTGGATGAACCACCTACCCATGCCTGCTTATTCCCCTCCAATAATTTCTTATAGTAGTAATTAATTGTACTTTCCAAGTGCCTAGTACAGTGCTCAATAAATACGATGAATGAATGACACTTACTGAGTTCTGAGCAGGTGCAGTGGATTGAATAACTGATCCCTTATTAATCTAACATGCATGAATCTGTCAGAACCTATCTCAAGCCTTCCAGCATCTAAAAGCTTTATTTCTAGAATCCCTAACTTTATTTCATGCTAATCTATCATAAACTTTATCCAAACCCTCTATGAACCAGTCTGTACTACTTTCTCTGATCAATCAATAGATGGGTTTTTTTGAGTGCTCATTGAAAGCAGAGCACTGTAATAAGTACTTTGAATATACTATACCATAAAGTTGGTAGATGTGACATCTGCCCCCAAGGAGTTTACAGTTTAAAGGAGAGACAGACATTAAAATAGGTTAGGAATAAGAGAAATAGTAGAATATAAAAATATTTACATAAGTACTGTGGGACTGGGGTGTGTATTCAAAGCACTTTAAGAATACACAGCCAAGTTCATGGTCAGTGCAAAGGAGAGGACATACAGGGGAAATAAAGAGTTAGTGTGGGAAGGGCTTTTGGAGGAGATGTGATTTGAGGAAACAGAACTCCTCATTCCTACCCGAACCCTGCCCTCCCCCTGACTTTCCAATCATTATAGACAGTACTAACATCTTCCTTGTCTCACAAGCCTGTAACTTTGGAGCTATCCTAGACTCAGCTATCTCAACCCACATATTCAATCACCAAATTCTGTCACTTTCAACCTTCACAACATCACTGGAGAATCCACCCTTTCCTCTCCATTTATACAGCTACCATGTTAATCCAAGCATTTATCCTGTCCTACCTTGATTACTGTATTAGCCTACTCACTGATCTCCCTGTCTCCTACCTCTCATGACTTCAGTCCATATTTTACTGCCTGGATCATTTTTTCTACAAAGCCATTCAGTCCATGTTTCTCCACTACTCAAGAACCTACAGAGGTTGTCCATCTACCTCTGCATCAAACAGAAACTCCTTACCATAGGCTATAAAGCTCCTACCTTACCTCTCTGATTTCCTTCTACAATCCAGACTGCACAGTTTGCTCCTCTAATGCTAACCTACTTACTGTACTTTGATCTCATCTATCTTGCTTCCAACACCTCATCCATGTCTTGTCTATGGCCTATAACTCCTTTCCATATCAGAAGTTCAATTTACCTACCTTCAAAGCCTAATTCAAAAGACATCTCCTCCAAGAGGGATTCCCTCATTTTCTCTTTTCCCACTCCCTTTTACATCATGTTTGCATTAGGATTTATGCACTTTATTCATCCTTCCCTGAGACCCATTGCACTTATTCACCCTTAATTCAATTTAGCTATTTATATCAATATCCCTCTCCTCTAGATGGTAAGCTTGTTGTGAACAGGAAACATGTCTACCAACTCTGTTATACTGTATTCTCCCAAACCTTTAATACAGTGTGCTCTGCACACATAGTAAGCACTACACACAGTTAGCACTCAATAAATAGGATTGATTGATTTGGAGGGTTCTGAAGGTAGGGAAAGTGGTGGACTGTAAGTTAAGAAGGAAGAGAGAGTTGCAGGTTGGAGGGAGAATGAGTGTAAGGATTCATATGTGATAAGATTGAGATACTGAGAGCAAATTGATAGAACAACGGAGTGAGCAGGTTGTGTTGTAGTAGGAGATTAGCAAAGTTAGGTTTGCAGGAAAGAGACAATTGACTGCCTTAAACCAACTGAATTTATTGAGCCCTTACCATGTGCAGAGAACTCTAATAAGCAATTGGGAATGTACAATACAATAGAGTTGGTAGACACTTCCCCTTCCCTCAAACAGCTTACAGTCCTGAGATGGGGCCTAACATTACTTAATAAAATATGGATATATGTAATGCTGAAGGGCTGAGGATAGGGTGAATATCAAGTGCTTAAACAGTACAGATCCAAGTACAAGAGAAGGGGGTTGTCTATAATGCCAAAGGCAGCAGAAAGGTGGAGGAAGATTATTGTTGAATGGTGCCATTGAATTTATCACAGATGAAGTCAATGGTGACCTAAAATAGGGATCTTTCTGTAGAGTACGGGGGTCAAGGGGAGATCTGAAGGAGAAGAATGTTATTGGTTTACCACTGCTGGGTGAAATAGCAGTCTCTTTTGGTTTTTTGAAACTAACTTCTTGACATTTCAGTGGGTATTCCTTAGTCCTTGTGGGGTGGGATTTGGTGGTCAGTAATTTCACCTTCCCCTTTCAGGGTCACACCTGGAGAGTTACCAGTACTCTACCAGTCTCGACTACAGGAGGGATAGTCAGGCAGAGGCATATCCATTCCATTCTTAGCTTGGCCAGTGGCTAACGAGTGGAAGGCAATCTGCTACCAGTCAAAACTCTTTGGGCAGCAGCCACATGGGAGAGAATCAAGGGCAAAGATTCAAGTTTATTACACAGGAGGCAATGGTAAACCACTTCCGTATTTTTATCAAGAAAACTCTATGGATACACTACCAGAATAATTGCAGCTGGAGGTGGGGCATTCTGGCAGAGATGTGTCCATGGTGTTGCTGTGGGTCAAAGACAACTCAACATCATAAGTCATCATCAACTGCACCTTGTCCACGCCATTCATATCACTCAATAAAACTAAGAGAATTAATTGCATGGCTTCTTCCATGTTCTGTTTACTTGGGAAAGTACAACCAAAACAAAAAAACATAGTTCTACACTCAAAAAGCACACAATTTAACAGAGGAAAGAGGCAGACCCAAAGTATATGCAAACTGTGGAAGCCAGAGAATGAACAGTGTGATACAGTAGCCTTCTCGAGGCTGTAAACTTGTTATTGGCAGGAAACATGTCTATCAACTATGTTATATTGTGCTCTCCCAAGCACTTAGTATAGGCAGTGGTCTAGGCACAGTAAGTGCTCAATAGATACGATTGATTGATTGACTGATAGTGGAGTCAAATCTACATCTCTGCCCCTGTCCTCTCCCCCTCCCTTTAGGCTTGAATCTCCTCCTGCCTCCAGGATGTCTCTACCTGCATGTCTGCCCGCTACCTTAAACTCAACATTTCCAAAACTGAGCTCCTTATCTTTCCTCCCAAGCCCTGTCCTCTTCTTGACTTCCCTATCACTGTGGATGGTACAACCATCCTTCCCGTCTCTCAAGCCCACAACCTCGGTGTCATCTTTGACTCGGCTCTCTCATTCACCCCATACATCCAATCCGTCACCAAAACCTGCCTGTCTCACCTTTATAATATCGCCAAGATCTGCCCTTTCCTCTCCACCCAAACGGCTATTTTACTGGTAAAGGCTCTCATAATATCCTGGCCGGATTATTGTATCAACCTTCTTTCTGATCTCCCTTCCTCCTGTCTCTCCCCGCTCTAGTCTATTCTTCATTCCGCTGCCCGGCTCCTCTTCCTGCAGAAACGCTCTGGGTATGTCACTCCCCTTCTTAAAAACCTCCAGTGGTAGCCTATCAACCTCTGCACAAAACAAAAACTTCTCACTCTAGGCTACAAGGCTCTTCATCACCTTGCCCCCTCCTATCTCTCCTCCCTTTTCTCTTCTACTGCCCACCCCGCAAGCTCCACTCCTCTGTCGCCCACCTCCTCACCATCACCCGTTCTCGCCTATCCCGCCGTCGACCCCTGGGCCATGTCCTCCCGCTGTCCTGGAATGCCCTCCCTCCTCACCTCTGCCAAACTAATTCTCTTCCCCTCTTCAAAACCCTATTGGGAGCTCACCTCCTCCAAGAGGCCTTCCCAGAATGAGCTTCCCTTTTTTCCCTCTGCTCCCTCTGCTGACTCTCTACCACCCCCGCTTCACCTCCCCTCAGATAAGCCCCCTTTTCTTCCCCTTTCCTTCTGCTCCTCCCCCTCTCCTTTCCTCTCCCCTAAGCACTGTGCTCGTCCACTCATTTGTATATATTTTTATTACCCTATTTATTTCGTTAATGAAATGTACATCACCTTGATTCTATTTATTGCTATTGTTTTAATGAGATGTATATCCCCTTGATTCTATTTACTGCTACTGTTTTTGTCTGTCTGTCTCCCCCGATTAGACTGTAAACCCGTCAAAGGGCAGGGACTGTATCTGTTACCGATTTGTACATTCCAAGCACTTAATACAGTGCTCTGCACATAGTAAGTGCTCAGTAAATACTATTGAATGAATGAATGAATAAGAGAGCATAAATAAATTAACATAAGTTAACGTTATCACCACCTGCCCACAGTAAATAAAGCTGCCAGTTTAGAGGAGAAGACAGAAACTGATATAAATAAATTAGGGGTATGCATATGAGTGTTCTAAAGCTGAGGGAGGGGTGGATAATGGGTGCAAATCCAAGTTCAAAGGTGACAAAGAAGAGAGTAAGAGAAGGGAAAATAAGGCTTGGTCTAGGAAAGCTTTTTGGAGGAGATGTGTTTTTAATAAGGTTTGGAAAGTAGGAAAAGTGATTGTCTGTTGGATATGAAGAGGTGTTCATTCAAT
Source organism: Ornithorhynchus anatinus (assembly GCF_004115215.2). Lineage (NCBI taxonomy): Eukaryota > Metazoa > Chordata > Mammalia > Monotremata > Ornithorhynchidae > Ornithorhynchus > Ornithorhynchus anatinus. The sequence continues at coordinate 119,115,202 of NC_041729.1, forward strand.
TCAATAGTATTTACTGAGTGCTTACTATGTGCAGAGCACTGTACTAAGCGCTTGGAATGAACAAGTCAGCAACAGATACAGTCCCTGCCGTTTGACAGCAAGACACAGGAAGTGGGTGATAGGCTGGCAGTGATATAATAATAATAGTAATAATTAACAATTATGGTATTTGTTAATCATTTACTATGTGCCAGGCACTGTACTAAATTCTGGGGATAGATGAGATCAGGTACAGTGAGTAGGTTTGCATTAGAGGAGTGAAGTATGCAGGCTGAGTTGTAAGTAGGAGAATAGCGAGGTGAGGTAGCAGGGGGTAAAGTGATTGAGTGTTTTAAAACCAGTGGTAAGGAGTTTCTGTTTGATGTGGAGGAGGATGCACAACCACTGGAGGTTCTTGAGGAGTGGAGAAAAATGACGGAACAGATTTGTACAAAAATGATCTAGGCAATGCCCTTTCCAACATTCTAAAAGTTGAAGAGATTTCACACTGTAATTGCTTCTTCTCTGCTGAAGCAAGGCTGGCTGAGGTTCCTGGTCTCCTATTGGCATTGAGACTGGGCAGTCCTGATTTCCCAGAGAGAATCTGGATCATTCAAGCCAAAAATCAACTTGTTGGATTACACAAATCTCTCCCCATCCTGAGGCTTTGGACAGAGTACGGAGGCAGTTATAAAAACCAGAAAGGAGCCCTGGAGTGTAGGTGGAAGCTGGAGGTGTGGTGGTATCACTTGCAGCAACAGCTGTTTTTATGGTCAAAGTTCAGAAAAAGAATGAAATACCAGAGCATGGGAGAGGGTGACAGACATGTGAGGTAACTGACGATAGGGCTAGTTTCTGGGTATTTGGCAGGGCAAAAAGATGGCAAAACCAGGGCAGGGGTGGGTAGTGAGGAGGTGCAAATCTTAATTACAGCATAATTTTCATTAAGTTTGGGACTTGTTCATCATTTGGGGTTGGTTTGGGGATGGATCTTAGCAAAGTGTGTGTAAATCTATGGGAAAACATGCCCCTACAATACAACCACTCACCATAATGACACTTTCAAGGAATAGACCTATATTGAATCATGGGGTACACCATATACATGAATGAATGCTAAGGAGAGTTATTAGAGAAGCAGCATGGCTCGGTGGAAAGAGCCCGGGCTAGGGAGCCAGAGGTCATGGGTTCTAATCCCGGCTTTGCCACTTGTCAGCTATGTGAGAGCTCACCTCCTCCAAGAGGCCTTCCCAGATTGAGCTTCCCCTTTTCTCTCTGCTCCCTCTGCTGCCTCTCTGCCCCTCCTTCACTTCCCCTCACCTAAGCCCCATTCCCCCCTTTCCCTCTGCTCCTCCCCGTATCCCTTCCCCTCCCCTCAGCACTGTGCGCATTTGTATAAATTTTTATTACCTTATTTATTTTGTTAATGAGGTTCTATTTATTGCTATTAAGTTGTCTTGTTTTTGTCCATCTGACTCCCCTGATTGGACTGTAAGCCCGTCAATGGGCAGGGATTGTCTCTATCTGTTGCTGAATTGTACATTACAAGCACTTACTTAGTACAGTGCTCTGCACTTAGTAAGAGCTCAGTAAATACTATTGAATGAATGAATGACTGGGCAAATCACTTAATTTATCTGTGCTTCAGTTCCCTCATTGGTTAAATGGGGATGAAGACTGTGAGCCCCATGTGGGACAACCTGATTACCCTGTATCCCCCCCAGCGCTTAGAATGGTGCTTCGCATATAGTAGGCGCTTAACAAATACCATCATCATCATCATCATCATCATCATCATCTGAAAATAAGAGCAAATGGTGGCCAATGGTTTTCCATGACCTGGAAAGATTAATCATGAAATTTTTCACTAAGACTCTCAGGGGTACTTTGATGATAGGAAGAACTGGGATCAAGTGCTATTGATATTTCTTCTCAGGATCATAATGGTAATAATAATGATAATAATGATGATTCATTCATTCATTCAATTATATTTACTGAGTGCTTATTGTGTGCAGAGCACTATACTAAGCATTTGGAATGTACAGTTTGGCAACAGATAGAGGCAATCCCTGCCCAACAACAGATGATGATATTTGTTAAGCTCTTACAATGTGCCAAGTACTGCTAAACTCTGGAGTAGATAATCAGATGGGGCTCACAGATATTTAATGTCCATTCTGGAGATGAGGAAACTGAGACACAGAGAAGTGAAGTGACTCACTCCATATCACAAAGGAGGCAAGTGGCAGAGTTGAGGTTAAATCCCAGATTTCCTAACTCGTAGCCCTACACTCTTTCCATTAAACCACACTGCAGAAGAATTCTAATCTCTTCCAACTATTCTCATATGGAAGCTGCTCCACACCCCCTGATTATTTCACTTGTACTTCTCTGAACCTTTTCCAGCTCTATTATGTCCTTCAGGTACACATCTGGTGGGGATGGCAAAACTGAATCTCTAACAGTCTCATTTTGAAACACAGTCAGACCACCAGTGTAAAAGTGATTCTCATTTTAGTATTCATTCTCTGGAGAAAATGGACTGTAAAATATCCAAAAAGGCATTGTATTAATAGTCAAGGGATCATACACAAGAAAGACAGGTGAAACACTTTGCAGACCCAATTAAGCAACACCTCAAGTGAATTGGCATGGTTGTAGTCCATGGACAAGCAAACAGATTAATTTGGTGGGCAATAATCAGAGGCAGGTGAGACTTTCTTAGAGCAAAGGCTTCAATCAGTCAGCTCAGGAGGGAGAAAAAAGTGGCTCCTGCATTACAAGTATCAATTTCAAGAGAAAAGCAGGAGACAAGACTGCCATATTCTCAGATGTCAGAAGGGATTACCAGTCACAGATTGGTTTTATCAGGCATCATCTCACATATTTCACCATCAGGAACATAATCTTCTGACCTGAATAATAATAACTGTGGTATTTGTTAATAGCTTACTGTGTGGCAGGCACAGTACTAAGAGCTAGGGTGAATACACGCACATTGGTGTGGTTGGTTGGTTTGGGGCTGGACTCCCATTTTCTATCCTCATTTCACAGATGAGGTAACTGAGGCACAGAGAAGTTCAATGACTTGCCCAAGGTCACACAACAGAGAAGTGGCGGTGCTGGGATTAAATGGAAGGTAAATATTGTATTTTATGTTCCATGGGAACTTTTCAAATATATTTTGGCATACCACTGCTGTGTCCCATGAGATTAGAAAATGCCACCTGGCCAAAACCACAGCTTCCTTCATTCCTTCAAAAGCAGGCACCAGACTCTATGTGTTGATAGGGCACCAAGTTTTTACATAATCTTCCATGGACATTATTAGACTCAGACTAATGGTACTGGGGTCTTCTTGATAATATACCCACTATGAAGATGAATAGCCCTTCTCCAACTCAGACATTCAGAGCGAAACTGGGAGATTAGGGATATGGCCAGAATCTTAAAGGAGAAGCTACTCAGAAGCCTTGGTGAATGTGGGTAAGATATTTCCCCAGACAAAATACTAGCCAGCAACTGATGTTTTGTCCAGAAATTCACTCAAAAAGTAATTCAAGAGAAAATTCAGCTTAAAACCCAAACTCAGAGATAAATCACAAGACAGAAAGTAGTTCCTAATTGCTTAGTTAACCCTAACCCCAAGGAATGAGGTGGTGATTAAGGAGCTTCTTCCTTACCAAGTGGTAGAGAACCTAGGCTTCAGAGTCAAGGTAGTTTTACACCAAGTTTGCAAAGAACTGAGATTAAAATGATTAAATACAATTGATCAATAAGTCATAAAGCCCAAGAGTAATAATAATAATTATGGTACTTGGTCAACACTTACTGTTTTCCAAACACGGTACTAAGTCACTAAGAGTAAGTCACCCACATTATTCTCTTGCAAATTTTCTCCCCCACACCATAGATGTTCTAGGTGATAAAGAAGTTCCTTACATGTAGAGTCTGGTTCCAGGAACTATCAATCCATTGTATTTAATAATAATAAATAATAATGATGGAGTTTTTAAGCACTTACTATGTGCCAAGCACTGTTCTAAGTGCTGGAGTAGATAAAGGTAATTAGGTTGTCCTTCGTGGGGCTCCCGGTCAATCCCCATTTTACAGATGAGGGATCTGAGGCACAGAGAAGTGAAAAGGCTTGCCCAAAGTCACTCAGCTGACAAGTAGCAGAGCTAGGATTAGAACCCATGTCCTCTGTCTCCCAAGCCTATGCTCATTCTACTAAGCCATGCTGCATGTGTGCACATCACTAATCTAACCACATCAGAGAATATGATTTAACATGAGTTGGTTTCTGCCCAGGGAGTCAGGATGAGAGGGGAGGTTCGTGACTCACTGCCTCTAAGAAAACTCTGGGAGCTTGGCTTTGCTCAGAACAACCCCTTACAGCTGTGAACTGCCTTAAAACAGCCCCTTTGCTTACTGGGATATGTAGTTTTCTGTTTTCCTATTCTACACTTCCCTTGCCAGATGTTAACAGGACCTCTGATTAGATGTTTTGAAATCATACAACTCATTAGAGACTGACTGCACATTCTAACAATGTGGCCTACTATATAGAGCACAGTCATGGGAGTCAGATCCTCAACTGTATATATTTCCATTACCCTATTTATTTTGTTACTGAAATGTACATCGCCTTGATTCTATTTAGTTGCCATTGTTTTTACGAGATGTTCTTCCCCTTGACTCTATTTATTGCCACGGTTCTTGTCTGTCCGTCTCCCCCGATTAGACTGTAAGCCCGTCAAACGGCAGGGACTGTCTCTATCTGTTGCCAACTTGTTCACTCCAAGCGCTTAGTACAGTGCTCTGCACATAGTAAGCGCTCAATAAATACTATTGAATGAATGAATGAAAGAACCTGCATCTAGCCCCTGCTCTGTCACTTGTCAGCTGTATGACCTTGGGAAAGTCACCTAACTTCTCTGTGCCTCAGGTCCCTCATCTGTAAAATGGGGATTAAGACTGGGAGCCCCAAGTGGGACAACCTGATTACCAGCACCTTGTATCTACTCCAGCACTTAGTACAGTGTCTGGCACATAATAAGCACTTAAAAAATACCATTAAAAACACAGCCTGAACTGACAGGTTAGCCTGAATTAGTCTAATGGCATTCTAGATCTGAATATTAGTGCTCCCAAACTTTTCCTCATTTATGACTAACTTGTCTGCCAGGTGACATTTCTTCCCCTCTATCTCCGTTTAGATTGGGCTCAAGGGTACAAGCACAAAAATATACTTCTGTGCAGGAGAAATTGTTGATATTGGTCTATTATTATCATTTTTATTCACAGCTCTTCTGAAATTTCAAGGAAATGATAAATGTTCCCAGAGAGAGGTAGCTTCATAAATTCCACTATATGGTTCTTCCTTACTGGGAAGTTCAATTAAAAGATAAATACCGGATTCAGTATTCTCTACATTGAGGCAAATTCTTAATGCAATAGACACTACTTTCCCAGCCTCAAGACAAGAACCAGAATAGAAATGAGAGCTGGAAACAAGTATCTGTCTAGGCACCCTGCCTGTCCTGTGCTATCACTGTGTTTTGTTCTGGAATCTGTTCTCCAGTGTTTTGTCTAATCTGGTTTTAAAGATGGGACTCTTACTATTTCCTTAGGGTGTCCTTCTTTCTCTAGCAGGCCTTGCTGGCAGGATAATAAGAGAATAACTTCTTCCCAGAGCATTATAGAATCAATGTAAGGAAGCACTTATAACACTGAAAATAAATATTAGAATGTTGAATTCATGGGCTCATAAATGATTAGGCAACATAAGTTGTATTAGAACTAGAACGGAACCTTTGATTACACTTAATGACTGAAGAATGATTAATGTATCATAGGTTTCACTGTTTTCTCAATAGAGGTTTTGTCTTTTCTTAAAATTCAAAAAAATCTGTTTAAAAGCACCAAGTCTTGGAGATGAGATGGTTTCTTTGGCACTTACTGAACTGTTAAATTAAATTCATCCTCTCCATCTACATTGCTGAGCCAATTCAGGCAGTATGAAAATGGAAAGTGATGAGCTAGGTCCAGACATGTTTCTACATCCCTTTCTGTTAATGGCTGTTAATGCATGTCTGTGCCATTCAGAGAGCCGCCCAACCCAGGCTAAGCTACATTGTCAACAATATCCTCTGCTACTCCAGCAACATCATTCTTACTGACTGAAATGATATGTGGTCCCTTACTTGCAAAATTACCAAATCTGCTCACTGACCTTATTTATGTTATTTTCTTCTGAAACAATACTTCCTCCAGGGAGCCTTCCCTGATTAAGTGGGTATCATAAGTAATAATCATAAGCTAGCTAATAGTAGAAGGCAAAAGAGGCAGTAGGTGGCCCTTGATTTTTGCCAATGATTCCCAGCCTTAGCCCTTAGCCCAGATGCTCATGTTTGTGAGTTTACAGAATAGGACATTTCCCCTGTCATCAGGTTACCCACCACGGTATATAAGCCTGAAAAAGGTGATCTTATGGACTGAAGCTTCATAATCAAAGGGAAAGGCTAGCAGCATTTTACTCTACTTTCAAATGAATGGCCATTTGGTAAACCCACTAATTCACCTGTCTCAGCCTTTAATAGAGCTGAAACAGGAGAGAGATTCCTCCTAGTGTGATGACTACTTAATAATTTCCCACAAACCAGCTCACCTTAACTTTGAATATTTTAATGTCACATTTCATCAGCTAAAGGACAGTGCCTCATTAGTAACCAGATAGGAAAGAATTAGGCACTGGAGGTGTAACCCACAATATAACCATGTTTTCGCTCTCAAAGATGTATCTATATCATAAATTATTGCATTATAGGATACATTTTTCCCATGAGCTTACTATTTTCCCACGCAGTTAGCTAGGTTCTGCTCCAGAACCACTCTCTATTTGGTAACCAGATCCTACAGATGTGTAAAGATACACAGGAAATCCTTCCATATCTCCCTAGCCCCTGGTCTCTTCCCTTTCCTTGTTCCCAGTAGCTTTCCTGTTCTTCCTCCAATGTCCCTCCAGCCCCCGTCCTTTTTTCTCCTTGGTCCCGTATATTTTGTTGTTGTTGTTTGGACATTTAATCGTAGCAACAGCTGTTGCTATGGATGTTTCCGACAGCCACGTTCATTTTCTCTATTCATCTTTGGGTTATGGTTCGATTGTCCAATTCTTGCTGCAAGAAGCTTTGTTTTCTATTTGATTGATGAATGATTGCCCCTTAATAGGGTGTTTTATTAATAGGGTGTTATGATTTCCCCTCCTTCCCAGTATCAAGTCCTGACCTCCCTGATCCCTCTGTGGGCCCTCAAAGACTGCTCACAGGAAGCAGAGTAGCTCAGTGGAAAGAGCACGGGCTTGGGAGTCAGAAATCATGGGTTTGAATCCCACCTCTGCCACTTGTCAGCTGTGTGACTGTGGGCAAGTCACTTAACTTCTCTGTGCCTCAGTCCCCTCATCTGTAAAATGGGGATTAAGACTGTGAGCCTCACGTGGGATAACCTGATTACCCTATATCTACCCCAGCGCTTAGAACAGTCCTCTGCACATAGTAAGTGCTTAACAAATACCAACATTATTATTATTATTATTTGGTTCACGATGGTGTTTGAAGCCATCTGGGGACAGCAGGAGAGGCAAGCTGGTGGTATAGAAAGGCAGCAGAGGAATAGGGAGTGGGTTCGGATAAGGAGGGGGCTTAGAGTTCAAGTCTCCACTCCCACTTCCTTTGTGGAACTCCAGGATCATGCAGATGGTAAGGGAAGATGCTGGAGGAAGAGAGGAGGGGGTAAATATCCCTTGTTTCCTGAGTAGTTGACAACAGCAGCTACCGCTGCCACTTTCACTTCACTGCCTTGCATCCTCCTGCTGCTCTGACACTTATCTATGATCAGAAGAGTGCAGAAGGAAGTTGGGCTGGAGGTAATTCCATAGAGGAAGTGAGTCTCTATGGACAATGATCCTGTTATTTGGTGAATTACTCCACGACAGTCTGATAAAATGCAGCAGAACCTTACCGACTCAACCACTGTCCACATCCTTTAAAGATGGAAGCAGCATGGCTTAGTGGAAAGAGCATGGGCTTGGGAGTCAGACATCAAGGATTCTACTCCCGGCTCTGCCATTTGTCTGCTGTGTGATCTTGGGCAAGTCACTTAACTTCTCTGTGCCTCAGTTCCCTCATCTGTAAAAAATGAAGATTAAAAAATGTGAGCCCCATGTGGGATAATCCTACCCTGTATCTACCCCAATGCTTAGAACAGTGCTCCGCACATAATAAGTGCTTAAAAATACCATAATTATTATTATTATTATGAAGTTCATCCTCCAGATTGTAAGCTCATTATGGGCAGGGAACATGTCTGCTAATTCTGTTGTATTGTACTTCCCCCAAGCACTTAGACCAGTGTTCTGTGCTTAGTAAGTTCTGAATAAATACCATTGATTGATTTATTGAATGAATGAGAGAGCAGGACAAGAAATTGAAGTTCTACTCACTGCACCCAGTGCAGCCAGACAGTGCTTTCTTTCTCTGACACAGGTGTCTCCAAGCACCCTGCTTCCTCTCCCCTCCCCTCCCCTCCCCTCCCCTCCCCTCCCCTCCCCTCCCCTCCCCTCCCCTCCCCTCCCTTCTCCTCTTCCCTCCCCCCCACCAACCCTCTCCCCTACTTTTCCATCCTTCCCTGCAGTATCCTCAGAGGAGATCTCCTCCCTCCTCGCAAGTGCCACCCCCTCCACCTGTGCCTCGGACCCCATTCTCTCTCACCTTATTAAAAACATCGCCCCCCCCTCCTCCCTTCCTTAACTTCAATTTTTAACCACTCAATCTCCAATGGCTCCTTCCCCTCTGCCTTCAAACATGCCCACGTTTTCCCCATCCTAAAAAAACCCGCTCTTGACCCCACTTCCCCTTCCAGTTATCGCCCTATCTCCCTACTACCCTTCCTTTCCAAAACCCTAGAACGAGTCGCCTACAATCGCTGCTTAGAATTCCTTAACTCCCATTCTCTCCTGGACCCCCTCCAATCTGGCTTCCGTCCCCTCCACTCTACCGAGACTGCTCTCTCTAAGGTCACCCATGACCTCCGTCTTGCCAAATCCAAAGCCATTGCTCCTACTCCATACTAATCCTCCTTGACCTCTCTGCTGCCTTTGACACTGTCAACCATCCCCTCCTCCTCCATATCTTATCTCACCTTGGCTTCACGGACTCCGTCCTCTCCTGGTTCTCCTCTTATCTCTCTGGCCAGTCATTCTAGATCTCCTTCGCAGGCGCCTCCTCCCCCTCCCATCCTTTAACTGTTGGAGTTCCTCAAGGGTCAGTTCTTGGCCCTCTTCTGTTCTCCATTTACACTCACTCCCTTGGTGAACTCATTCGCTCTCACGGCTTCGACTACCATCTCTACGCAGATGACACGCAGATCTACATCTCTGCCCCTGTCCTCTCCCCCTCCCTTCAGGCTCGCATCTCCTCCTGCCTCCAGGATGTCTCCACCTGGATGTCGGCTCGCCACCTAAAACTCAACATGAGCAAGATTGAGCTCCTCATCTTCCCTCCCAAGCCCTGTCCTCTCCCAGACTTCCCTATCACCGTGGGTGGCACGACCATCCTTCCCGTCTCTCAGGTCCGCAATCTCGGTGTCATCCTTGACTTGTCTCTCTCGTTCACCCCACACATCGGAGCACGGGCTTTGAAGTCAGAGGTCATGGGTTCGAATCCCGGCTCTGCCACTTGTCAGCTGTGTGACTGTGGGCGAGTCACTTAACTTCTCTGTGCCTCAGTTACCTCATCTGTAAAATGGGGATTAAGACTGTGAGCCCCACGTGGGACAACCTGATTCCCCTGTGTCTACCCCAGTGCTTAGAACAGTCCTCTGCACACAGTAAGCGCTTAACAAATAGCAACATTATTATTATTATTATTATTATCCGTTACCAAGACCTGCCGGTTTCACCTTTACAATATCGCCAAGATCCGCCCTTTCCTCTCCACCCAAATGGCTACCTTACTGCTACGGGCTCTCGTTATATCCCGGCTAGACTACTATGTCAGCCTTCTCTCTGATCTCCCTTCCTCCTCTCTCGCCCCGCTCCAGTCTATTCTTCACTCCGCTGCCCGGCTCATCTTCCTGCAGAAACGATCTGGGCATGTCACTCCCCTTCTTAAACACCTCCAGTGGTTGCCTATCAACCTTCGCTCCAAACAAAAACTCCTCACTCTAAGCTTCAAGGCTCTCCATCACCTTGCCCCTTCCTACCTCTCCTCCCTTCTCTCTTTCTACTGCCCACCCCGCACGCTCCACTCCTCTGCCGCCCACCTCCTCACTGTCCCTTGGTCTCGCCTATCCTGCCGTCGACCCCTGGGCCACGTCCTCCCGCGGTCCTGGAATGCCCTCCCTCCTCACCTCTGTCAAACTAATTCTCTTCCCCTCTTCAAAATCTTACTTAAAACTCACCTCCTCCAAGAGGCCTTCCCAGACTGAGCTCCCCTTCTCCCTCTACTTCCTCTACCACCTCCCCTTCACTTCTCCGCAGCTTAACCCTCTTTTCCCCCCCTTTCCCTCTTTTCCTCCCCCTCTACCTTCCCCTCCCCTCAGCACTGTACTCGTCTGCTCAACTGTATATATTTTCATTACCCTATTTATTTTGTTAATGAAATGTACATCACCTTGATTCTATTTAGTTGCCATTGTTTTTACAAGATGTTCTTCCCCTTGACTCTATTTATTGCCATTGTTCTTATCTGTCTGTCTCCCCTGATTAGACTGTAAGCCCGTCACACGGCAGGGACTGTCTCTATCTGTTGCCGACTTGTTCATTCCAAGCTCTTAGTACAGTGCTCTGCACATAGTAAGAGCTCAATAAATACTATTGAATGAATGAATGAATGAATGAAAGGATGAAGCCTCTTCTGTTTTTCCTCGCTCTCCTCCTCTATGCCCCAATCCAGGGTGGGAGCAAAGAGGCAGGAACCATACAGTTGTGTGGCAGTCAAGGCTGTAAGCCTGTCAAAGGTCAGGAACTGTCTCTATCTGTTACTGATTTGTACATTCCAAGCGCTTAGTACAGTGCTCTGCACATAGTAAGCACTCAATAAATACTATTGAATGAATGAATGAATGGAATTGCAGAAACTACCAGAAAATATTGCAATCGTCAATGTTAGTGGTTGGGAGGCAGGAGGAGCTTAGAGACATGTTGTGCTCTTTTAAATTATTTAATTTGGATTTTAATAAAACTTCAGCAAATGTAATCTGTAAAGCACTGAGAAAACATTTCCATGGCTGCAGTCCCCACTAGAGCAACAGCCAGTCATGTTTTCTCCAGCCAGTTTCTTTCCCTTCGCCCCATGAGTCCCTTCCCTCTCCCAGGCTTTGTCTACTTTGCTTATTGGGCAAAGTCAGCGAAGTTTGCAGCTCAGAACCCTGAACTCCATTCCTCCTGAAATCACCAAAAAATATCACTATGGCAGCCAGCTCAAGACTTCAGCACTATGCCTAAAAATCCTGCTGCCACCAATGTAACACACACACACATCTGGAAGTTACATCTCACCAGGCAGATTGATAGATGGGTCACCAATCAGTTCCTGTCTGTGAGAACAAATCAGAAGATGCAACCTGTGAAAAGATTGTAGAGCAATGCTTTTAAATGATGGAATATGATCAAAGAAGGTCACTTGGAAGCTCAAGAAGGTTAGCAAGTAGTTTACTGGATTGTAGTTTACTGAATCTACAATCAGTAGATTGTACAGTTCAGTGTCAAACTAAACAGTTTGACACTGTTGACCATCCCCTTCTTCTCCATACCTTATCTCACCTCGGCTTCAAGGACTCCGTCCTCTCCTGGTTCTCCTCTTGTCTCTCTGGCCGGTCATTCTCAGTCTCCTTCGCAGGCTCCTCCTCCTCCTCCCATCCTCTAACTGTTGGGGTTCCTCAAGGGTCAGTTCTTCTGTTCTCCTTATACACTCACTCCCTCAGTGAACTTATTCGCTCTCACAGCTTCAACTATCATCTTTATGCAGATGACACACAGATCTACATCTCTCCCCTGTCCTCTCCCCCTCCCTTCAGGCTCATATCTCCTCCTGCTTCCAGGACTTCTCTACCTGGATGTCTGCCCGCCAACTAAAACTCAACATGACCAAAACTGAGCTCCTCATCTTCCCTCCCAAGCCCTGTCCTCTTCCTGACTTCCCTATCACTGTGGATGGTACGACCATCCTTCCCATCTCTCAAGCCCACAACCTCAGTGTCATCTTTGACTCGGCTCTCTCATTCATCCCACACATCCAATCCATCACCAAAACCTGCGGTTTCACCTTTATAATATCGCCAAGATCCGCCCTTTCCTCTCCACCCAAACGACTATCTTACTCTTACAGGCTCTCGCAATATACCGGCTAGATTACTGAGTCAGCCTTCTCTCTGATCTCCCTTCCTCCTCTCTCTCCCCGCTCCAGTCTATTCTTCACTCCGCTCCCCAGCTCATCTTTCTGCAGAAACGATCTGGGCATGTCACTCCCCTTCTTAAATGCCTCCAGTGGTTGCCTATCAACCTCCGCACAAAATAAAAACTTCTCACTCTAGGCTTCAAGGCTCTCCATCACCTTGCCCCCTCCTACCTCTCCTCCCTTCTCTCTTTCTACTGCCCACCCCGCACGCTCCGCTCCTCTGCCGCCCACCTCCTCACCATCCCCTGTTCTCGCTTATCGCACCGTCGACCCCTGGGCCACGTCTCCCACGGTTCTGGAATGCCCTCCCTCCTCACCTCCGCCAGACTAATTCTCTTCCCCTCTTCAAAACCCTACTGGGAGCTCACCTCCTCCACGAGGCCTTCCCAGACTGAACTCCCTTTTTCCCTCTGCTCCCTCTGCTGACTCTCTATCCCCCCTTCACCTCTCCTCAGCTAAGCCCTCTTTTCCCCCCTTTCCTTCTGCTCCTCCTCCTCTCCATTCCTGTCCCCTCAGTCCTGTACACATCCGCTCAACTGTATATATTTTCATTACCCTATTTATTTTGTTAATGAGATGTACATCACCTTGATTCTATTTATTGCTACTGTTCTTCTCTGTCTGACTCCCCCGATTAGACCATAAGCCCATCAAAGGGCAGGGACTGTCTCTATCTGTTACCGATTTGTACATTAATAATAATAATAATGTTAGTTTTTGTTAAGCGCTTACTATGTGCAAAGCACTGTTCTAAGCGCTGGGGGGGTTACAAGGTGATCAGGTTGTCCCTCATGGTGGTCACAGTCTTCATCCCCATTTTACAGATGAGGTAACTGAGGCCCAGAGAAGTGAAGTGACTTGCCCAAAGTCACACAGCTGACAAGTGGCGGAGCCGGGATTAGAACCCATGACCTCTGACTCCCAAGCCCGGGCTCTTTCCACTGAGCCATGCTGATTCCAAGCGCTTAGTACAGTGCTCTGCACATAGTAAGTGCTCAGTAAATACTATTGAATGAATGAATTAACACACTTTCTGTGTACCTCCCCAGCTGCCTGATTTTTCTGTGAAGCATCTTGGCTTAGTAGATAGAGCAAGGGCCTTTTGTCAGAAGGACCTAGGTTTTAATACCAGCTCTGCCACATATCTGCTGTGTGACCTAGGATAAGCCATTTAATTTCTCTGAGTCTCAGTTCCTTCATCTGTAAAATGGGGATTAAGAGTGTGAGCCCCTTGTGGGACAAGGACTGTGTCCAACCCAATTCATTAGTATCCACCCAGGACTTAGTACAGTACCTGGCACATAGTAAACAGTGCTTGGCACATATTAAGTGCTTAACAAGTACTATTATTACTTATTATTATTATCACTGTGAGGTGGGAGAAAAAGTGTGAGCATGCAATGGCAGAATGGGCATGCAGTGGTAGAATCCCTCACTGGCTTCCCACCATACTACAGCCACAATGACCCCTACTCAGCCACAGATTTTATGCTACCTGTCAGTGTGGCCTTGTGAAAACAGCACAGGCTAGGCATTCAGAGGAAATGGGCTCAAATACTGGCTCTACCACTTACCTGCTTTATGATCCTGGGTAAGCCATTTACCTTCTCAGTGCCTCAGTTTCTTCATCTGTAAAATGGGATTAAATACCTGTTCCTCCTATTTAAATTGTTAAGCTCATGAGGGACAGGAACTGTATTTGACATGATCATCTTGTGTCTATCCCAGTACTTAGTACAGTGCTTGGCACATAATAAGTGCTTAACAATTCCCACAATTATCATATAAAAGAGGACTGTCTCTCAGGATGCTCTGTCCCTCGCTGCCTCCTACTCTGGCTCCTCTAGAGCCATAACCTCAAATAGAATCAGTGTTGATTAAAGAAAGCCCAAGATAAATTAACGAACCACTTTTTCAAGTCAGTTCAAAGTTGGTGTATATATGAAAATTAGTTGCTTTAAATGTGGTTTAGATCAAAGTCTACTCCACCGTCGAGACACTGCTGTGGCTGCAGCCATTGCATAGAGCACTATCACATCACCCATTCTATTTTCCTTCCGAGCATGTAGCCATTCTTCTTCAAAACACCCCACCTGCCAAAGACAAGCAAGGAACCAAGAGGACAGGAGCTAATGAGAATAATAATAATAATTGTGGTATTTATTAAGATCTTACTCTCTTACAGGCTCTGTACTAAGTGCTGTGATGGATACAAGCAAATTGGGCTGGACACAGTCCCTATCCCACATGAGCCTCACACTCTTAATCCCCATTTTCCAGATGAGGGAACTAAGGCCCAGAGAAGCTAAATGATTTACCCAAGGTCACCCAGCAGACATGTGGTGGAGCTGGGATTAGAAACCACGACCTTTAGGAGTTCCAGCCCCATGCTCTTTCTGCTGCGCCATGCTGCTTTAGGTGCTGGTGGCCATCCCCACAACAACAGCTGTCACCTCCCTCCTGCCCCAATCTCTTCAGTGTCCGTTCCCACCCTTAAGGGCAGAGAGATGGAGTTGCAGGTAGGATGTATTATGCAGGTAGAATGTATAAAGCACATTATCTTTGGCAGAGTCTACTGGCATCACTAATGTTAATTTAAAAATGTAGATTGGGGCACAGAGAGGAAACAGAGAAGAAGATTGGAGATGGGTTCATGATGTTGGAAAAGTGATGGGAACAGAGAAAGTGGAAAAGGAGCATGACGAAGAGAATGTGAGTTGCGCAAAGAATCATTTTCCCTATGGGCAAAGAATCAACTTCCCTACACTGATTGGATGGAATGTCAGGGATGGGGTTTACAAATGCTGAGGTAAGTCAGCAAATAGTACAGGATATATCCCAGGGTTCCATGGATTTTGTTGCAATTTGGGTCAGTTTCAAATGCCTTTTATAGTCTTAAGTGGGCAGGTCTTTCCTTTGCAATAGATTGTAAGTTTCTTGATGGCAGGAATTGTGTCTACCAACTCTATTGTATTGTAGTATCCCAAGCACTTAGTATAGGGCTCTTATATGGTAAGTGCTCAATAAATACCACTGAGTGACTGATTTGAGCTAAAGTTAAATGTTTCAAGACTGATCATACTGATAATTCTGATGATACTTGATTGCAAAACTAAGTATTGTAACCTCATGTTTGAATTTCCACTTTCTACAGACAATCCTCCTGTATTTTTAGATGACTGTGATATTTCTCTTCATTTCTTAAAAAACTAAATATATGCTTTTCCTGTTTATTGTTGAACAGCTGGCCCATTCCTCTTAGGACAAGCATTATTTTATTGGTACAGATGAAGCTATTTGTGAATTTTTAGTTTATTCTTTAAAGCATCATTCATCTTCCCAGTTTCACCAAAGCTCCAAAATATTCAGAGGATGCAGCAGTTGAAATGGCCATATCAATTCTGTCTCCATGGGCCAACATAAACCTTCTGAAGAGGCCAGAAATTTCTTCTGCTCTTCAACCAGCCCCCAACAGCTTGAAAAAAGCTTCTAGAGCTTCACCAATAATCCCCCTCACAGCTTACTCAAATCCAATCCCTTTTTTTCAGAGAACTAAGAAAAAGTTGGCAGCCAGCTTTAATCTTTGCTTTCTCGTCACTCCCATTCACAAATCATACAAGTTATCGTCTTACATCTTCCGGAAAATTCAATAGTGGAAAGAAATAGGGCAAGAGAAATGGGCATCTGTGGGCATCTCTGCAGGCCTGTGTTTGCGTGCATCTGAATGCATTAGAGAGCTAGTGACAGACAGTCAAAGGATGTAAATGAACTTGCTGAGCAGAGGGCTCGGTGAGGCCTATGAGATCAGGGGCCTAATGAGTTAAACCACACTTAGGGAGGATGAAGTCAAACAGCACTTAGGGAGGATGGAGTGCCAGGGCACCAATTTAAGTGGTGTAGAAATGAATTCCATTATCCCCAGACTTTGCCCTGGTGGAGGTTTTTCATTTGGAAGGTCAACCAAAGTGCATTAAGTGATTTCTGACATTCCTGTGATCCCTTACACAGAGTACAAATACATCACATAAGTATGGGCATTGATGCATGACTTTTTGCTCACCTTTGCATTTGGTAAGGAGAAGTAAAGTTGTGGGAAGAGAAAAGAATTCCAATTCCAACCAGGTTCCTATAATTTTTCATGGCTTGTGAAGGCATGAACATTGGTCAGTGTCTATGCATTTCACTTATTAATGGACCTCTCATATCTTGCATCTTCCCCAACTCTCTAGCTTCTTTGGCCTGAGGTTTCCAGGCAATTGACTTGACTTTATAACCTAGTGAGATCTCAGAAGACTTTGGAAAGAAAGTGGAGTGAGAAAGGCAAGGGCAAGAGGGAGCTAAGAGAACTAAAGGGAGAACCAGCAATTCCATTATTTGTGTATGTGTGTGCTTGTGTGTGTGTGTAATGAGATTATCCTGACAAGAATAATAATTCAAAGGAAGGATTGGGATATGGACCTTTAAGGAAAAGCCAAAGTAAATGAGGTATCGAACTTGGCAGTGAGAAAATCAGAGACAGTTAACAGATGCTCTGGTGCAGTGGTTCTCCATTTCCACTGAGCTTCAGACAAGTGTGAATCAATTTTAAATTTATCCAGGCACGCAATCAGGAAAGACTTCTCGGCTAAGCATTGTCAAACATTAAATATTCCGAGAGAAGGGGATAACATAAGGATAAACAACTATTGGCGCTTGAATTTAATGTCATCCCAGATAGCACTTTGTTATTATGTTGCTGATCTACAAGAGAATAGACTGGTATAAAAGTTGCAAAAGAGAATAGACTGGTATAAAAGTTACAAAATTTGGTTATCATCTATAACCACTGCAGTAAGAGCAAGAAGAGCAACTGGGAAATCTACTTTTTATCAGTCAATTAATCAATGGTATTTATTGAGCATTTACCAAGTGCAGAGCATTGTAATGGCTAAAGCATGGGCTTGGGAGTCAGAAGGTCATGGTTTCTAATCCCAGCTCCACCCTTTGTCTGATATGTGACCTTGGGCAAGTCACTTCGCTTCTCTGGGCCTCAGTTACATCATCTGTTAAACAGAGATTAAGACTGTGAGCCACATGAGGGACAGGGATTGATTTGCTTGTATCTACCCCAGTGCTCAGAACAGTGCCTGGCACATAGTAAGTGCTTAACATATACTACAATTATTATTATTATCATTACTATGTGCTTGGGAGAATACAATACAATAGAGTTGTAGAAATGATCCCTGTTCAAAAGGACTTACAATCTAGTGAGGACTTACAATCAGGTGACTCTACCACTTCAACTAAGCTTCACTAGTGTTGGTGTTTAAATTATTTAAAATTATACATTATTTAAAATGTATACTGATGGGCAAATATTTTTTGTCTGGCAAATGAAAAATATGCCAAGAACTTAACTCTACCTTTGTTAAATTAATTTTCATGGTACTTATTGAGTGTTTATCATGGACAGAGCAATGTATTATGTGCTTGGGGGAGTGCCAAACAATAACATGTTTTGTGTCTTGTCCACAAGGAACCTACAATCAATCTATCTATTATATGTATTGAGCACTTATTGTATGCAGAACACCATACTAAGCACTTGGGAGAGTATAGTATAACAATAAACACAAGGGGGAATCAATCAATCAATTATTTTTATTGGGCACTTACTATGTGCAAATCACTGTACTAAGCACTTGGGACAGTACCATGTAACAGTATAGCAGACACATTCCCTGCCCACAGTGAGTTTACAGTCTAGAGGGGGAGACAGCATTAATATAAATAAATAATTTACAGTGGATGTTTAAGTGCTGTGAGTCTTGGATAGTGGGGGAATAAAGGGAGCAAACCAGGGTGATGCAGAGAGGAGTGGGAGGAAAGGAAATGAGGGCTTAGTCAGAGAAGGCCTCTTGGAGGAGATGTGCCTTCAATAAGGCTTTGAAGGTGGGAAGAGTAATTGTCTGTCAGATATGAAGTGGGTGGGCATTCCAGGCCAGAGGCAAGATGTGGGCAAGAAGTTGGCAGCAAGATGAGCCTGAGGTGCAGTGAGTAAGTTGGTCTTGGAAAAGCAAAGTGTGTGTGCTGGGTTGTAGTAGGAGAGCAACGAGGTGAGGTAGAAGGGGGCAAGAGGATTGAGTGCTTTAAAACTGATAGTAAGGAGTTTCTGTTTGATATGGAGGTGGATGGGCAAAAGCACCAGTGGTTCTTGATGAGTGGGGAAACATGAACTGAATGGTTTGGTAAGAAAATGATCTGGGCAGCAGAGTAATGTATGGACTGGATGGGGAAATAAAGGCTTAGTCAGGGAAGGCCAGGTGATGGTGGGACATAAAAATAAAGATGTGCTGAAGGCAGGAGTAAATGTGAACCTGTAGAGAAGGGGAAAAGATAGGGCTGGAGAGGTATACTTGTTTAGAGATGGCCACTGAAGCTGTGAGTTCTGCAAGGGAGTGGGCATAAACAGAGAATTGAAGGGGATCCCGAATTGAACCTGAAAACAACCCATAAAAGGTGAGAGGCAGAAGAGAAGCTTGCAAAACAGACTGAGAAGAATCTGTTAGAGAGATAGGAGGAGAACCAGGTAAGGACAGTAACAGTGAAGCCAAGGTTGAGTAACGTTTCAAGAAGAATGAGGTTGAAGGCAGCTGAGAGTTTTGAGGAGAATTAGGATGAAGTAGAGGCTGTCAGATTTGGTGAAGAGAAGGTAATCCATCGGTAACCTTAGAGAGGGCAGTTTCTGTGGAGTGAAGCTAACGAAAGCCAGATTGGAGAAGCTCAAGGGAGAATTGAAGGAGAGGGTGGAAGCAGCAGGTATAGAAAACTCTCTCAGGATATTTGGAGAGGAATGGTAGGAGAGAGGGGGGCAATAACTGAAGGGACTCGTTCTCAAAGTAGGATTTTTTTTAAGGATAGGAAATATATGAGCACTCTGGAAAGCAGTGATAAAGAAGCCTTTGGAAAGTGAATCAATCAATCAGTAGTATTTATTGAGTGCTTACTATGTTTAGATCACTGTACTAAGTCAACTGTTGAAGATGGTGGTAAGGGAGGGGAGAAGGGAGGAGCAGGTGTTTTGATAAGGAATAGGGTCAGAGGCTCAAGTGGAGTGAGTAGATTTTAGAAGAAGCTCCTCTTGACATACTCCTGGGAAAGCTGGGAGAGTCTGTAGATTGTAAACTCCTGGTAGGCAGGGATCATGTCTAACAACTCTGTTTATTGTACTTTCCCAAGTCCTTAGTACAGTGTTTTTCCCATAGCAAGTGCTCAATAAATACCGTTACTTGACTGACTGATTGTGAGTAGAAGAGGAAGGAGGAGAAAGGAGTGCTGGAGTAAATACAATATAGTCAGGTTGGACATAGTCCATGTCCAATATGAGTCTTATAGATTTAATCCTTATTTTACAGATTAGATAACTGAGCACAGAGAAATGAAGTGACTTGCCCAAGATCACCCAGAAGACATATAAAGGAGCTAGGATTAGAACCTAGATCCTCTGTCTCCCAGGCTTGTCTTTTTCCACTAGGCTATGTTCCTCCTTGTTGAGCACTTATATATGTGCAGAGCACAGTGTAAGCATTTGGGAGAGTGATAGCCAATACAGTGGAGGTGGTAGAAACATTACCTGCCCACCAGAAACTCACATCCTAGGATATGGATTCACCAAACCGAATCCAGATATGTCAGAAAATGATATCACAGTTGTTGGAAATTTGAATCCATGATTAGTGTTAAGCTGACTCCATGACTCATTTAAAGAGTTATGAAGATTCAATTCTATTTATTCTTGTTCCACTGTTTTTGAATATGTCTATGTATGCCTTTGACCTAGAATGTAAACTCTGCTGGCAGACTCAGAGAAACCAGAGGGGATTAATACTAAAGACAATTGTACTGGAGAAAAGCAAGGTGATCTGGTTATGCCCAAGAAGAGGGTCAAATCCAGTGACAAAAGAGTAAAAAGTAAGTACTCTGGAAAGATAAAGAGCTTTAATCACACGATGAAGAAAAGACCTCATCCCTTCCCAGGGTAGTTAGGGTGAGTTTTATAAGCTCAGAGGTCATGACAGTTGCTCTAGTAATGAGCTAAGGAATGTGAGGACACTTTCCAGACTACAGAAGCAGTGTGGTCTAATGTAAAAGGCAGAGAGCTGCAAGTCAGAGGTCCTAGGTTCTAATTCCAGCTCTACCACTTGCCTTCTGGGTGACCTTGAAAAAGTCACTTAACTTCTCAATGCCTTAGTTTCCTCCATTGTAAAATGGGCATTTGAAACCTGTTTTCCTTCCTACTTAGACTGTGAGCCCCACGTAGGACAGGGACTGTGTCCATCCTGGTTATCTTATATCTACCCCAGTAACAATAATAATAATTGTAGCATATTTTAAGTGCTTACAGTGTTCCAGACACGTTACTAAGTAGTGGGGTGGGTACAAGGTAATTGGGTTGGACTCAATCCCTGTCCCACAACGGGCTCACAATCTTAATCCCCATTTTACAGATGAGGTAACTGAGGCATGAAGAAGTGAAGTGACATGCCTGAGGTCACACAGCAGACAAGTGGCAGAGCTAGGATTAGAACCCAGGTCCTCCTTACTTCCAGGCCCATGCTCTTTCCACTAGGCTATGCTGCTTCCCTAATACCATAATACCAAATAATAACTCCATAAAAAATAAATATCCTACCGGACTGCCACCAGGAAATACCCACAGAATATTCAGACACACATCAGAATGCTCCACACCACCCAAGAAGTGACACTGGAGCTGAAGAGACCTGCCTCCAGAGGCAAAATGGGATAGGAGTATGGGATATTTGGGGCATAAAAATGAAGGTTTGGGGGAGCTCCCTACCTCACTACACAGTTAAGGGGACTCTGGGTCAGAGGTGGAGTTTCCACTCCTGTAGAGCTCTCTCCAGTAAATGACATCACTTCAGAGCACTTAATGTGTCACCTCATTCTTTGGGATAATTTCCCTGGGTTGCTGGCACAGGGAGGCAGCAGTTTCTGCAGTGTTTGCCTTATGTGAACCCTGGTACATTGTCTATAGAGGACTGTTGTCAAAGGTGAACAAGATCAGATCATGAATCAGCATTACAAGCCCATGATATTATTTGGGTATCTATCCCATTGCTTAATACATTGCTTGGCATATAGTAAGCGCTTAACAAATACCACAATTATCATTATTATTATTATGACTGTTATTATCTTTTCTGAAGCCTCAACACCAGATTTAATTACATAGATTGGACCATTACTATTTCTTCTCCACATTGTACTGGGTGAGAGAATGGCCAAACATACATCTTTTCCATTCTATTCCAAGGCCTTTAAGAACAGCCATATTTAGGGGTAGATATTATCCCAGGAGTGACAGACTTCTACAAAACTCATTTTCCCATCCAATTATCAGAAAACTCTACTGAATCACCCACATGGAAGTCATTATTTATTTGGTGTCAGGCAAGAAGCGGAAACCATAAAAGAAAATTGGCCGTCTAAATATTTTGGTGAGGTAATCCAATACCTCAATTTGTGGAAAAATTAAATGAGCCATTTTCTGAAGCAAACTGGAAAGGAAAGCCGGGGAAAGGAGAAAGCTTAATAAGGCACAGCCTTCCAGAAGGGATTGCTTTGCCTAGCTTTATCAGGCAGCTTAATAAACCGGCCCATGTAGAGTGAGCTGGAGACTTAGTTCCTCACAACATTGTGGGAGATAAAGAGCTCTGCTGAAGCACTTCAATCCTGACCTGCAAGTTAAACATCACAGTTACCCCAGCCTGGGACTCTCCTGAGCGGAGCCTGCCAATCATGTCAAAGAGGGACTAGACCAGACTAACAAATGGATTTTTCAATTGTGAGACAGATTGGGATTTAAAACTAGATGTATGAAGATAAAAGCTGATTTGATCAACCTGTCTCCCTAATAAATTAGAACCTGAAGTTAGTGTTCAGTGTAGTGAATGCTACAGGTCTGGAAACAGGGTGAGTTCCATCATCCCCTAATCCATCTTTGTCAGATGTTCAAAACCTCCCCACATTCATTCTGGATTCCAGAAACTTTCTGCACATCCTTTATTGAAAGATAAATGCTATTTTTTGCTTTTAGGAAATTGACTTGTGATTCTACTTTCAGAGCTTGTGGAAAAAGCCTGGTTTCATGATTATCTGGGGTCATTTTTTTTCTCTCCTGAGATGTTTGGTCCTAAAGAGCTAAGGAATGACACTGGAACCCTGGAGTATGAGAAGCAGCGTGGCTCAGTGGAAAGAGCACGGGCTCTGGAGTCAGGGCTCATGAGTTCAAATCCCAGCTCTGCCACTTGTCGGCTGTGTGACTGTGGGTGTCACTTAACTTCTCTGTGCCTCAGTTCCCTCATCTGTAAAATGGGGATTAAGACTGTGAGCCCCACGTGGGACCACCTGATTCCCCTATGTCTACCCCAGCGCTTAGAACAGTGCTCAGCACATAGTAAGCGCTTAACAAATGCCAACATTATTATTATTATAAGTCAACCCAAGTTTTATAATAATGTTGTGGCCTCCTGTACACATTTATAGAATTGCCTATCTTAGCACAGTATTAGAAAGGCAAATTACAAGTTTATCCACTGCTGCTTAACTGTACCTCCAGCCTTACTTGAAATCCAGTAAAGCAGGGATCGGTCACTGGAGTTTTCTCCTCCTTGGTAATGAAACTTGGTTCACCTGAACACTGCTTGTTGAGGCTTGAGAAATCAAAGCAGCAAATCCAAGTTAATGCCTAATTGTGTTTTCCTTCTGGATGGCCCAGGAGTTCACATGATTGACAGCCAATGGGAAGCTCTTCCCATCCCTCATATTGCCACCAACCTGCTAGGATGATGGGGACTGCCTTTAGGAGGACAGAAAATGCCTAAATCACTGCCTGTCAATCAGATCAGTGTTGAGGTCTCTAGGTAGGTTTTGGTGTGCATTGGGGGGATCCCCCACAAATTGCCCAACAGTTCGTGGCATCTACAACACCTGCTTTCCGAAAGTATGGATCAGTCCACGGGCTGTTGTGGTCCCCCCAAAATACAATTTTTTTTCATCTTCAGTAAGCACTCAGAAAGCAGATACTTGAAAATGAGAAGCAGCATGGCTTAGAGGAAAGAGCATGTGCTTGGGTGTCAGGAGTCGTGGGTTCTAACCTGATTCTGCCTCCTATCAGCAGCTGTGTGACTTGGGGCAAGTCACTTAACTTCTCTGAGACTCAGTTACTTCATCTGTAAAGTGGAGATTAAGTCTGTGAGCCCAACATGGGACAACCTGATTACCTTGTACCTACCTCAGCACTTAAAATAGTGTTTGGCACATAGTACGCACTTAACAAATACCATTATTATTCAGTGCTTAAAAGAGTGCTTGTCACATAGTAAGCACTTAACAAATACCATCATTATTATATCCTAAATTAAGTCTACCTAGTCCCTCATACATATCCAACATGAGAGGTGCATTTCTTTCTATTTCATAAGCTGGAGAAGATTCTAAGGAGGATATTCACTGTCTGAAGGACTGTTCCTTTCTATTGTGCATGCACCAGCATTGACAGGCCAGAGAACAGTGAGCACAGGGCCCTCCTTTCCACGTTTGAACAGTAGCTGCGTGGGGAGGGGGAACAAGGACTGAAAACAAGGCTCCAAACATTCCCACCAGGTTCAGAAATGAGACCCACTTATTCTCTGGGTCCCTGGATCCACCCTGGGTCCCTTAGGTAATCTGGAGCCTGTTTCTCCTACCTGAAAACCAGGTTAGCAAAGGAATTTGGGCTTTCCTTGGATCCCAGTTCTGGCCCTTAAGTGAGGATTTAAGGCGACTCTCATTCCTCACTTCAACCCCACAGCATCTGCTTCACTGGAGAATTGTGGAAATAGGCTAGTGAGTCTGCATACTCCAGTGCTTCCAGAGCACCCAAGAATCAGACCAAATATGCTGACTTTGAAGATTCTAGAAATCCAGAGGCTCAGACATGAGCTCATGAAAACATACTGAGATTTGAAGATCAGCCCATACATCATTCATAAGAAATGTTTGTGAAGCACTTACTATGTGTCAAATACGGTTCTTAGCCCAGAGGTAGGTAAAAGTCAGTTATGTTGGACTATGCTATTTCTCCAGCAGCTTTGCTATTTTTCCAAAAGCTTCTCAAAATCTGCACACAGCGATTTGTCTTTCAGTTTTTTTGGGACTATGGGTCCAGTCTTTGTATCCTTCTGCTTTCCTTCCAGCAGAAAGTCCACTGCAGCTCTGACCCTATCCTCCTTGCATGAGTGGGTTAACAAGGTCCTATTCTTGCTTTAATCATGAACTTCATTTGGAAACCTGTTATAGAGAAAGAAATAGGTAGAATTACCTTTTTAGCTTTAGCTGGGAGCCCATGAGTTTGCCAATATTGAGAAAGGGAAAACCTGATTGGGAAACCATGGAGAAAATGTGTGTATTAAAAAAAATTAAAAATGTATTTCTAGAAGGAGACTGAACATCAGTGGCATGTAATATGGGAAAGGTAATGGGTAAAACTATTGGAAAGGACACATGGCTAAGAGGATGATGTATCGTACACAAAAGGTTGCCTTGAAACCCAATTTATAATGCTATACCTAACTCTAGGCAGTGCAACTAATTTCTCACACCAATCAGCACAGTGCTGAAATGCTGAGACAAAGGAAAAAGTCCCTGCTGCCTGCTTTCCTATCTGCCCAGGATTCTCTATGGCTCACCCAGAAGCCCATTTTCAGGCTAGAGGCATCACAGAGACTGAATTACCATTCCTTGTACTCTCCCACCATTGTTGCCCAAATTCTAGAGGGACCCCTTCCTGACAGGAAATGGGACTCCAAAGTGTGGTGGCAGATTGGCTCCTTGTTGTAGGAAATGAATGATTTTTCAGTTACGGAGTAAGCTCAGATTCTCCTCTGAAGAAAGATTTGAACAGTCATGGTTCATTCCAGACATGTGCACCCTCCGTTGCAGCTGAAGGGATGAGTTATAAGAGGACAAGGAAATGCAAACAGCTTTGGGAATATGCTGGGCATGTAATGGGTATCCTCAGCACAATTAACTGGCAGTTCCTTTACTGTGAGTAGTCATACAGGAAGCTCTTCACAGAATGGCATTTTCATCTATTTTAAATACAAGAGAATTAATTTAATAGTGAGTGACAGATCATGCTATAGTACTTTTGAGATCCATGTCCCAACTGAAGCAGTTTTTCCACCCACTTAATGCTTGCTACTCTGCTGCTCCACGACACTGATTCACCCCACTTGAACAGAAAGAAGAGCTTGGGCAATTGCACGGGAACTCTTCCCTCCTTCCAAATAAAATAATTTAACTATACCTACATATTTGTTGCTTTATGCTTAATATACCGAAAACTTTAATTTTTACACTTTTGTTGCACATTTGTTTGTACTGTAAAATCAGAATTTTTTCTAAATGATGTTTTTAGTACAGGCTGTTCTTTCAGCCAATCTCATTTTTTCCTCCATTATCATTATTTATTCCCTCAAAAATCCAACGTACAGCTTGATATGGTGGTGGAGGAATTATATAGTCAGAAGTTGAGGAGTGCCTGCAGGGATTATGCCATCGGGGTGAAGGATTCTGATCGAAGACTCCCTGAGGCATCTTGTGAAATGGACAGGTTCAAAAAACTACTTTTTACTACTACTGACTACTGCCTAGTATAGGTGGCGAATACCTTAGCATCTACCAAGGCAACTGCCTCTTGATATATGACACTATGACACGCCATTAGCACCGTGCTGAGGTCACATTAGCCATAAATGTGATTTTTACATACAGTTATTGTGTGTATTTCGAAATTTGCTAAATCCTTTTCCACTTACTAGATTGCTGCATTGTAATTTCAGGAATTGGCAAGGACAAGATAATGTGAATTGTGTTACACAAACTGCTAGCACAAAAATCAATCCCTGCACACAGACCGAGAATCTCCCACAGTTTCAGAGTGCTGCTTTGAGAAGCAGCATGGTGTAGTTGATAGAGTATGAGCCTGGGAGTCAGTTCTAATTCTGGCTCCACCACTCATCTACTGTGTGACCTTGGACAAGTCACTTCACTTCTCTTTGCCTCAGTTAACTCATCTGTAAAATGGGGATTGAGACTGTGAGCCCCACGTGGGACAGGGACTGTGCCCCACCCGATTTGCTTGTATACACCCCAGCACTAAAGTACAATGCCGGGCACTTAGCAAGTGCTTAACAAATACCACAACTGTAATTATTATTATTATTGTTATAATTTGTGACTGGATAGAATCTCACCATCATTTACATAGTAGGGAGTCATGCAGGAAGTCTTCATCATCATCATCATCATGCATCATTTTTATTTTATGCATTTGTCAACAGCTTACTTTCATCAGGGCACTGTACTGGGGTCTGCACTGAGTCCTATCATCTGTACAGTGATGGTATTTCAGACCTCATCTGTGACCCATAGAACACTCTGAATCTCCAGAGGGGACAGACAGAGAGAGAGAGAGTAATAGACACAGACAGAAAGATTTGCAGAAAGACACCCAGCTCATCTGCCACAACATTTCCGACATGCTAACAATTGTCCAGATTCTTTGAGTTAGTTATGTATCTAATGCTATTGATTCTTTGATTGATAAATTAATTACATCTATTTGGATGCTCTGTTTGGGAGGTGAAGTAGGGCAAAGGGAGTGGATCGGTTAGTTTTCCTGCCTATGGGTGCCTCGTGCCTTTCCTGGTGCCCTGCTTTTATGTCTCTTCAAATCTGAGTGGGAAGCTGGAAAGTTCCATGCTTCAACTCCCTTCCCTTCTGCACAGCAGGAACAATTCGCAATTTACTGAGTCCTTGCTATCCCCACTGTAGACTAGAGAGGAAACTTCCTACTTGAGATCGAGGCCAATTTTCCTTGGCAGGGTTGTGGACAAACAGAAACCTCCTTTGTTAAGAGAGTCCCTACATTCCCCCAAAGGAGGCAAGCAAACATATTTACTTGAAATTGGCTGTGTAAATTTGTTTTATACAAGGTTCTACTGTTCATTACTTGAAAATGGTACCCAAGTCTTTAGAGACTTGCTCAAGTATTGCCTAAAATAGAGGTAAACATTTTATTTTATGAAGTGCTATATCTGTAAATAAGAGCGAAGTTATCCCTCTTACGCGTTTAGACTAGGACTGCTGCTATTCTGCTACACTTTCACATAGTCCTTATTCTCTTATGTGTTGGTCATCTTTTATGATTCCTCTTTCTTCCTGATATGTTAAAGCGTTATTCAATCTGTTAATGAGAGCAATAAAAACAGAAGTGTTTCCAAAGCAGCATTTTCTTAATGTCCATAAATAGATTACCTAACTGATTCATCTTATTATTCAATAGTATTTATTCAATAGTATTTATTGAGCGCTTACTATGTGCAGAGCACTGTACTAAGCGCTTGGGATGAACAAGTCGGCAACAGATAGAGACAGTCCCTGCCGTTTATTAATAATGATAATAATAATTTTGTTTTTTGTTAAACAGCTACTATGTGCCAAGCACTGTACTAAGTGCTGGAGTAGATAGAAGATAATCAGAGCCCACAAGGGGCTCAGTCTAAATAGGAGGAAGCATAGATATTTGTTCCCCATTTTGCAGATGAGAAGACAGACAAAGAGCAGTGAAGTGACTTGCCCAAGTGTCAAGTGGCAGAGCTGAGATTAGAACCCAGGTCCTCTGACTCCAAGGACTGGGCTCTACCCACCAGACCACACTGCTTCTTATTACTCATCAAGGTGACAGGCCAGTTGGTCAAACTTGATGAACTGAGGAGTCACCTAACAAAATCATAGTAATCAGAAGAGTTGCAGAGAAAAAAAATATTTAACCAGAATGGTGAACAAGCATAGAGATAAATAAGGAAGGGTTTGGAAGTGGGGCAGGGTGCCATGCCCCCCCAGGCCTGGGCTCCCATGTGCAGGGCTGCAGTCATTAACACAGGGGCTGGGGCAGTGAAATAAAAAATAATCAAACATAGGTACATGTGAAACAGTCATTTAAGAAGAGCTACAAGTAGAGAAGCAGAATGTCTTAGTGGAAAGAGTATGGGCTGGGGAGTCAGAGGTCGTGGGTTCTAATCCCAGCTCCACCATTTATCAGCTGCGTGACTTTGGGCAAGTTACTTAACTTCTCTGTGCCTCAGTTATCTCATCTGTAAAATGGGGATTAAGACTGGGATACCCATGTGGAACAACTTGACTACCTTGTATCTACCCCAGCGCTTAGAACAGCACTTGGGACATAATAAGTACTTAACAAATACCATCATTATTAGTATCATTAGCTGGAGAATGACATTTTGGCCACCCCTGCTCTAGAACACTGACCTAAAAGAAAAATATATGTTCTAATCAGAGAAATGCCAGCAGAGGCAATGGCATCGATGGTGGCAGAAGAGGAGGCTGTCAAGGTTTGACCTACTTCTCACTCCCCAGGGGAAATTCATATCACAACCACCGGGGTTCCTAGTCTGGGCTGGGGACCTGGTCCTACCAAGAGAGGGTAAGGAGGGGAATGGCCACCTGGGCCACACCTCCAACCCCAGCCTCTCCTGGCTTCTGACACCCAAGATACAGCAGGAACATGGAGTGGGGCTAGGTACCACATTTTCTCTCCAGCTTCGGCCTAAGGAGGCAGAGTCAATGTTCATGTCTGTCTGTGGGGCCACTGTCACAGAAAACAATTATCATACCAGAATGGCCATTCTGACACTTTTTCTTTTACCAGAACTGAGTTCCAGTCTATTTTAGATTACTTCCAGCATTGTTTAACCCTCAATGATAGATTTATTATTGCTTATACAGCAATTGTATAAAAATTATACCATAAAATAGTCACATGCTTCACTTATTCAGAAAATAAGCTATCAATTAGCCAATTAATTACATTTATTGAGTGCTTACTTTGTGCTGAGCACTGTACTAGACATTTGGGACAGAAATACAATAGAATTGATAGACCCTTTTCCTGTCCTTCAAGAGTTTACAGTTCATCGTAAGGGCATACAGTGATTCCGACATTAAGTCCCATATTTGGCATAAAGAAGGGAATTTCTAGTTAAATAACTACATAATAATAATAATGATTATGCTATTTGTTAAGCACTTTCTATGTGCCCGGCACTGTACTAAGCACTGGGGTTTAGACAAGCAAATCAGATTGGACAGTTCCTGTCCTTCATGGGGCTCAATCTCCATTTTACAGATGAGAGAACTGAGGCCCAAAGAAGTAAGTGATTTACCCAAGGTCACACAGCAAACAAGTGGTGGGGCTTGGATTAAAACCCGTGACCTTTTGACTCCCAGGCCCATGCTATATCCACTACATCATGATGCTTCTCTAAAGGAATGTCTAAAAATATAAGCGACAGGTTATAGAGTCTATCATGTAAATGCAATATTAGACAAAAGTTGTCACTGCCTAGATCTCAGATCTAACCACGGTGTGGCCAATGACTGTCAAATAATCCCTTGGCCTTTGGCAACATGATTTCCTGGGCTGTGAAGGTGTTGCTGATGAGTCTATAATACCTGCATCTCCTTTAGCTTTTCTACATAGGGAATGTGTCTACCTACTCTGTCATGCTGTTATATTGGACTCCCCCAAGTCCTTAATAGCACATAGCAAGGGCTCAATAAATGCCATTGATTGATTGATTAACTCATTCCACCCACATATTCAATCTATCAATCTATTCAGAACTTCCTTTACAGCATCACTAAAATTCCCCTTTCCTCTCCATCCAAATTGCTTCTATGCTGATCCAATCTCTTGCCCTATCCCACCTTGAGCATCACTCTGCTCACTGACTTCCCTGCCTACTCACTCTTCCCTCTCCAGTCCATACTCCACTTTGCTGCTCTGATCTTTTTTCTAAAAAATCCTTCAGTACACATCTCCGGGCTCCTCAAAAACCTCTAGTGGTTGCCCATCCACATCCTTATCATGCAGTAACTCTTTACCATCAACTTTAAAGTGCTCAATAAATTAGCTCTCTCCTTGCCACCTACTATAACAGCCCACACACTTTTCTCCTCCAGTATCAACCTATTCAATATACCTCAGTCTCACCTAACTCACTGTCAACTGTTTGTCCATGTCCTCCTTGTGACCTGGAACTGTGGCCCCCTTCATATCCAAGAGTCCACTACTCTTCCCACCTTTAAAGCTTTATTAAAATAACATCTCCTTCAAGAGGCCTTCCCCAACTAAACTCTCTTTTCCTATTCCCTTTCCCTTATTTGCTACCTATACACTTGGACCTATACCCTATAATCACTTAATATGCAACCCACCCTCAGCCATGCAGCACTTATGTATATATTCATAAATCATTTTAAGGTCAGCTTCTCCTCTAAACTTTAGCTCCTTGATGTCAGAAATTTCTTTTATTAACGCTACCGTATTGTACTCTAGCAAATGCTTAGTACAGTGCTATGCATACAGTAGTTGCTCAATAAGTACTGATTGATTGGTTCTATCCAGTTTAAAATAAAGCACTCCAGACAACCAAGTGTTCTTCTCATCCTCACTACACCTGCTTAGCCCTGTCTGCTATAAGGTCAGTGTGATCTGAGAAGTCAAAAAAGTAGAGTAGATCTTCTGGCACAAGTGAAAATTCCAAATCATTAAACTTCAGACACAAAAGGTTTAAAAGCTCACCTGCCCACTAAATCATCTGTCATTTTTAAAATTTTTTTATCAGCCCTCCCACACTTTGTTGCTATTGTCAGCAAGTAGACATAAATGCTGTTCCAGGAGCAAAAGAAAAACAGAAACATATATTTATGTAAACTCGTATTGATTCAACGATGGAGAAACCCCACAGCTTTCAAGGTCTGAGTCACAAATCATTATGACCAGGACTGCTGATGTGCGAGGAATGCTTGAGTACATTTCCTGTTTCCACAGCTTAGACCTATCATGGAATTAGAATTCAACCAATATCAGCTAAACATAGTTTCATACCTCCATTTATCAGGGGAGGGAGAGGCCCAATGGAAATGTCTGCCATTTGTTCATTCAGCTCCACTCTCAGTAGTTGACAGATCCGCATTTGGGAAAATCAGAGGGGGCCCTCTGACCTTTCCAAACACGAGAAAACTCTGTTCATCTCAAGATGACCTGAAATGTTCTAATGATTGGTTATTCCCTCTAGTCGGTGATGCAGCCAATAAGCACGTAAAGTTCAGTGAACCCACAAGTGTACAGCTGTTATCTTTGACTTGTGGCCAAAATAAAATTTGGAACAGAATTCTCCTAGACAAGTGAAAATGCTTCTGTTAAAAGTGGTTATTTTCCAAGCCAGATAAACAGCTTTGAAACCGAGAAGAAATGAATCCCTTTTTAGAAGGTTTGAATCAAACTGAGGTTAACGTCTCCAAAACGTGATGTTAGCATAGATTAGCCACTCAACTGCACAAGGCTCTCAAATAACTTGGCAGTCTTGAAATGCCACTAGGGCTTTCTTAGTACCTGATAATGGTGTTATTCCCCCTGTCCTTCTTAGTCTTCTAGGGTCATTACTTTCCCCATTAAAGAAAGCCTAATGGTTTCCTTTTGAAAATGAAAGCACCCAATATGGAGAGAACTGGCCACAGCAATACAGACAAACTGGTCTTGTTTAGCTTTCAGTCAGTGGTCCTGCACTTTGTCCACAAAGATATTATTGTTAACTCAATACCTGATTTCTTCAGGGAGGAAACAGAACTGGTAAGCTAGCAGACAAAATGTGGAAAATTACCTCTCCTACATCTTATACAAACACCAGGTTTCTGGGCTAATCTGTAGATCAATCTCATATCACCAAACAGGACAGAGCAAGGAAGCAATTCACACTAGAATAGTGCTCCATTGAGCCTTTCATAACTTGATGACTTTGGCTGCTGCTTATATTGTACCAGCAGGTGGGTGTAAAAAGCAGATTCCTAAACCTACATAAGCAGGGTCCATGGTAGAAGAGGGAAAAGATTTTTCCCAGCGGAGTGCATGTGCATATCAATGGGCCAGATTGGATATCTGGTTCCTGTTGAGCCATATCATCAGTTGCAAATCAGGCAGTTCTTCCAACTCAAGTAGTCTATTCAACAGATAACACTGCTTATAGATTGTGGGATTGAAAAACCTGTTTCTTTTGACTTTTTGTGTGTTACTTAGCCCAGTGGTGTTAAGAGCATCACCAGTCTGATTATCAGCTTTATCCTCTCCTGAGTTCTTTTTGCATTCCTCATTTGCACCAATAATCAGAACCTAGTGGTTTACCAAAGTCAGGGTTTCAGAACTGGCAAATTCCAGGCCTTGCCAGATGGGAAAGAACAAGATTAATTTTAACTACAAATCACTAGAGTTTAACTACAAATCACTAGAGTCTGTCTTAAGATAGCCTGTCATTTAGGTACTCAGCTGAATGATCTGGGATGACTTCATACTAAATGGACAGAGAATATTTTAGGAGTCCACTGAACTAATGGAAGGGATATTTCAAGCCTACTAGTATCAGATTTCTCCCCAAATAATAAGAACTGCCAGTTTCTGTCATGCTTAGCAGGATTGTTTTAAAAATTGTGATATGGCTTTAAAGTGGTCCTGCTACCTTTGTATTGGTATAAATGAGACTAAAAATGAAATTTCCTAGGATGGGAAATCCCTTTCAAAGCTAAGACTTTTCCTTTGTTCTTTCTGTATGGTATTAGGGAATCTCTTGACAATAGAAAGGACTAAGAAATAAGCAGGAACAGATGGGTGGGTGGCCGATACTGTATAAAAGCAATGTTCCAATCAAAGGTTTCTGCTCTCATCACACATTGCAACATTAGAAGAAATCTTTGTAATAATTAAAAAATTGCTGCTCATCTAGCAGTTTGTTTATATAAAGTTAGCCAATGAATTCTACTCACCTCCCCTCCCCTGGACAAGTCACTTCACTTCTCTGGGCCTCAGTTCCCTCATCTGTAAAATGGGGATTAAGACTGTGAGCCTCATGTGGGACAACCTGATTACTTTGTATCTGCCCCAGCGTTTAGAATAGTGCTCTGCACATAGTATGCGCTTAATAAATACCAACATTATTATATGCTCCCTTGTTCCAAGTTTGGCAAAATAGCACAAATACCCCTGCCTCAATTGTTGTTTTCTGTATCTTCTACTGAAGACTGGGTGAGCAACTGATGCAGCATCGGAGTTTCTGAATTGTTGTATAATAAAATTCCCATTTGATTCATCTAAAGAGCAGAAGCCTTTCTTGAAAATTCCCTTTGTATTTACTGCTGCCAGATATCAAATAGGAATCTCAACTTTGTTAGCACCTACTTAATCCAGTGAACCTCTATATTAATCTAGGGGCTATCTTCTGTGCTGTTGAAGACTGAGGGCCTAGCCCAGAAGGACCAGTCTACGTAGCCAGCCTGAACCTCTGTCCACGTGCCCACATCTGCCCAGCAGGGGACAAGCAGCATGGTCTAATTCAAAGAAGAACTTGGCAGTCAGAGGACCTGGAATCTATTTTTTTTTCTAATTTTGGCTCTCCCACTTTTTTAATGGTATTTATTAAGTACTTATTATGTGCCAACCACTGTACTAAGTGGTGAAATTGATGGAAAATAATCAGGTTGGACACAGTTCTTGTAGACATGGGGATTACAGTCCTTGGACAAATGTTTCGATTTCCCTTCCATAAAATACCAAGGATTAAATACCTGTTATCCCATCCCCTTCAACTGAGGGCATTCTGTGGGACAGGGATTGGGTATGACCTGATTATCTTGCATCTATCCTGTGCTAAGTACTGTGCTTGGATGTGGTAAAAACTTAACAAATACCACAATAATAATAGCAACACTGCTATTCCACCTGTCAGCTGTGTGACTGTGGGCAAGTCACTTCACTTCCCTGTGCCTCAGTTACCTCATCTGTAAAATGGGGATTAACTGTGAGCCTCACATGGGACAACCTGATTACCCTGTATCTACCCCAGCGCTTAGAACAGTGCTCTGCACATAGTAAGCACTTAACAAATACCTACATTATTATTATTATTTTGTTATTATTAGTATACTCACTATCATTATTATTATCACTCCAATCACTGGGATTTTCCAGGACTTTGTTCTGATTCCAAAACTATCTTTCACATATCCTCATAACCCTGATGGCTACTCTACATTTGAATACCCCAATCACTCAGTCCCACTTCCCTCTCCATTTCTATGAGGCCAAGAGGAAAGAGGATGGCATATGGACTGAGGATAACCATGTTCTAAACCAAATTCAGCCTCTGGCTTTTGGCCTGACTTGAGCAAGTAATTTAAACTTTCATTTGTCAAATGGAGATAAGGAAACTGCTCCTTTACCTCTTAGGTTGTGAGTCAATGGAGAACAGGAATTGTATTGCTTCTGATTATTTCATATCTACCCTAGTGCTTAGCACCTAGTAAATTGTTAATGATCAATCATCAACTGTATTTTTTCAAATGCTTGTTGTGGACAGAGTACTGTCCTTGGGAGAGCTCACTATAAAAACGTTGGCAGACACATTCCCTACCCACAATGAGCTTAGATCTAGAGGGGGAAACAGACATTAAAATAAATAAATTATGGCTATGTACAAAAATGCTATGGGGTTGAAGATCAGGTGCAAATCCAAGTACAAGGGTGATGCCGAAGGGATTGGAAGAAGAGGAAATGAGGGCTTAGTCAGGAAAGGCCTCTTGGAGGAGATGTGTGTTTAATAAGGTTTGGAAGGTGGGGAACTCTCTGTTGGTTATGGAGAGAGAATTCCAGGCAAGAGGCAGGATGTGGGAGAGCTATTGGCAGTGAAATAAGTGAGATCTAGGTATAGTGACTAGGTTGGTATTCAGAGTGGTCTGGGTTGTAGCAGGAAACCAGAGAAGTAAGGTAGGAGGGTCCAGGCGATTGGTGCTTTAAGTCACTGATAAGGAATTTCCACTTGATGCAGTGGTAGGTGGGCAATCACTGGAGGTTCTCAAGGAATGGGTTTACATGGACTGAACAGTTTTGTAGAAAAATGTTGCAGGCAACAGAGTGAAGTATGGTCTGGAGTGAAGAGAGAATGGAGTTGGGAAGTTCAGCAAGGAGGCTGATGCAGTAATAGAGGTGGGACAGGATAAGGGCTTGAATTAATGTGGTGGCAGTTTGGATGGGGAGGAGAGACCAGACTTTAGATCTGTTATGAAGGTAGAAGCAACAGGATTTGGTAACAGATCAAATATATAATTTGGTAGCAGATTGAATATGTGTATTGAATGAGAGAGATATGTTGAGGATAATGCCAAGGTTACGGGCTTCTGAGAAAGTACATTGGTGGTGCTGTCTACAGTAATGGGGAAGTCATGGGGAGGAAACAGCTTGGGTGGGAAGATGAAGTGTTCTGTTTTGGACATGTTTAGATTGAGGTTTTGGCAGTACAGCCAAGTATAGATATCCTGAAGGCAGGAGGAAATATGAGATTGCAGAGAACTAGAAAGATCTGGGCTGGAGATTCAGATTTGGAAGCCATGCAGTTGAAGCCATGGGAGCAAGAGATTTCTCTAAGGGAATGGGTGTAAATGGAGAATATAAGGAGATCCAGAGGTATCCTAGAGGGAAACTGGAGTAGGGAGGTGACAGACAGGGGAGGAGTACAATAAGCCTCAATAAATATGATTGAATGAATGAAAGAGCCAATGAAAGCAACTAAGAATGATTGACTAAACAGATGGGAGGAGACCAGGAGAGGACAGTGTCAGTGAAGCCAAGATTAGATAATGTTTCCAGGAGAAGGCAGCTGAGAGGTCTGCGAGGATTAGGATGGAATACTATCAT
Organism: Ornithorhynchus anatinus; assembly: GCF_004115215.2. NCBI lineage: Eukaryota > Metazoa > Chordata > Mammalia > Monotremata > Ornithorhynchidae > Ornithorhynchus > Ornithorhynchus anatinus. The sequence continues at coordinate 119,151,511 of NC_041729.1, forward strand.
AATAATTGTCTTTATTGTTAGCTATTCTCTATCCCAGTTTTGGGTAATCAAGGTTGGCTCCAAGTCCTTTTGCAAATAATCTTTCAGGTTAATTGATTGATAAGAAATACATTGTGCTGTTGTACTATGAAAATACCCTCCATGGCTCTCCCAGCCATGGTTGATACAAGGAGTGAGATTCTGTGTATGTTTTTGAGAAGTGTTATAAATTTATTAGCCCAACATTCACTGAGTACTCAGAAGCTGCTAAATTCACATTCAAGTAATCTAGAAGGAGAAATATGCAGTGAGAGAATCTAGGCTATGTCTTTGCTATATTTATGTCATTATTTTTGTATATAGCATCCTGAGGGCCAGTGAAGTATTTCATATGTTTCATTTTATTATGCCAAATTTGATATTATCCCCTTTAGCGATTTATTGTATTGTTATAGTTCACAACCTCCAGTTATGACATGTTAGGCAGTAAAATTCTCTAATTAATGCCTGCATATGCTAAATTTTTTATTAAAGGTAAAGCCATAATTGGACCAAGGGCCCCATCTAGCATAAACAGTGATTACAGTGAAGAATAGCTGCAGGGAATAGCCAACAAAATTGTATTGTTATTTACAACTACTTAAAGGAAAAAACATTATTTGAGATTTTTTTAGGAAGAGGAAATATCCATAAAACCAATAAGTTGCAAATCTATCACAGTTTATCAGGAGGACAAGGCCTACTATACTCCTGACACAGGAGGAGAAAGAACACACTAAATTTATCAAAACATTGCCTAAAATGTCAAGTTCTTCTATCCATGTTACTACAGAGCCCCCTGCCTATAGACTCATTCTCAAGAGCTCTGAACTCTAGAATCAAAATTAAGAAAAGGTAGGAAGTTTCGAAGCAGGAGATTGTACAAGAAACACTAAAGCCCAAATTGCAGGATCATATTTTGCAAGGAATAATTCCTTGATTTAATGCTTTTGTTTTATAAAACATTAGCACATCAAAGGTATTTTTTTCCTAAAATATCCCCACTAAGGTAAGGAAACACCAGCATTATCCTCATTTCATTTATGAATAAAGCAAACTACAGAGAGATTATAATAATAATGTGTGGCATTCATCAAGTGGTTATAATATGCCAAACATTTTACTCGGAGTTGGGATAGATACAAGATAATGAGGATGGACGCAGTCCCTGTTCCACATGGGGCTCTCAGTCTAAGTGGGAAGAAGAGCAGGCAGTGAATCCTTATTTTACAAATGAGTAAACTGAGGCACAAAGAAGGTCACAGCACACAAATGGCAGAGCCTAGATAAGAAACCAGGACCTCTCACTTCCAGCCCCTTGCCCTTTCCACTAGGCCATGCTGCTGAAGCTGTAATTAGGAAGAGCAAGAGTTGGGAAGCAGCTTTAGGAGGGAAGAAGGGAAAAATATATTATCTTGAGAGGTAGCTAGAAAAGATAAGAACATGGTTGTGAAGGTAAGAGAGTATTGGAAGGTAAGAACGGATTAGGGAAAGTTAATTTTAGATGTGTCCTGCCTGATTATCTTGTACCTACCCTAACGGTTAGTACATTGCTGGGGATATAGTAATGCTTAATAATTACCATAAATTATTTTTTTACATCAAAGTCGTTGACAAGATCATCAAGGCTAAAGAGGAAGAAGGGAGAAGGATTGCATGATATGGGTGTGGAGAAGGAGCATTGAGTAGTGGATAGAGCACGGGCCTGGGAGTCAGAAGATTACCTGGCTAAACCCGGCTCCACCACTTGTATGACCTTGGGCAAACCACTTCACTTCTCTATGCCTCAGTTACCTCAACTGTAAAATAGGCATTGAGACTGTGAGCTCCACGTGGGACTGGGACTGTGTCCAAAATGATTTGCTTACAGTACCTGGTACATAGTAAGTGCTTAACATATATCATCAAAAAGACCTGCCTGGCAGTCAACAGTTAGAATGTGAGCCCGCTGTGGGCAGGGATTGTCTCTAGTTTTTTGCTGAATTGTACTTTCCAAATGCTTAGTACAGTGCTCTGAACACAGTAAGTGCTCAATAAATATGATTAAATTAATTAATGAATTAATGAAATTAGGGGAATAGAAGCTCCAGGAAACAATGTGGCATAGCAGATAGAGCATGGGCCCCTCTATTCCACTGAAACTACCCTCTCAAAGGTCACCAATGACTCCTTCTTGCCAACCCAAAGGCTTCTACTCCATCTTAATCCTCCTTGACTGCTCAGCTGCCTTTGACACTGTGGACCATCCCTGTCTCCTCAACACATTATCCAACCTTGATTTACTGACTTCATCCTCTCCTGGTTCTCCTCATCTCTCTGGCTGTTCATTCTCTGTCTCCTTCATGGGCTCCTCCTCTCTCTCCCTTTCCCTAACTGTAGGGGTTCTTCAAGGGTCAGTTATTGACCCACTTCTATTCTCCAACTACACTCACTCCCTTGGTGAACTCATTCGCTCCAATGGCTTCAACTATCATCTCTATGTTGATGACATCCAAATCTATATCTCCTCCTCTGTTGTCTCTCCCTCCCTCTAGGCTTGCATCGCCTCCTGCCTTCAGGACATCTCCTGAATGTCCTCCCCCCATCTAAAACTTAGCACTTGCAAGACAGAGCTCCTCATCTTCCCCCAACCCCTGTCCTCTCCCTGACTTTCCCGTCACTGTAGATAACTTTACTATCCTTGCCGACCTTGGTGTCATCCTTGACTACACTTTCTCATTCACCCCACATATCCAATCCATCACCAAAGTCTGCTGGTGCAACTTTCACAACATCACTAAGACCCGCCCTTTCCTCTCCATCTATACCGCTATAACGTTAGTACAATCACTCATCCTATCTTGACTGGGTTACTTCATCAGCTTCTTTGCTGACCTCCTAGCCTCCTATCTCTCCTCACTTCAGTCCCATACTTCACTCTGTTGCCCGGATTATCTTTCTAGAGAAGCATTCTGGGCATGTCACCCCACTCCTCAAAAATCTCCAGTGGTAGCCCATCAACCTCCGTATCAAACAAAACTCCTCGCTATTGGTTTCAAAGTTCTCCATCACCTTGACCATTCTTACCTCACTTCCCTCTTCTCCTTCTACATCCCAGCCTGCACACTCTGCTTCTCTGGTGCTTTCTTGCCTGTCACACCGTTGACTTCTGGCCCATGTCTTACCTCTGGGCTGGAATTCACTCCCTCCTCAAATCTGCTAAACAATCACTCTTTCCCACTTCAAAGCCCTACTGAGGGCTCATCTCCTCCAAGAGACCTTCCCAAACTAAGCCCCTCTTTCTTCAGCTCTCCCTCAACTCCGCATCACCCTGACTAGCTCCCTTTGCTTTAGCCCCCATCCCTGCCCCACAGCACTTGTGCATATATGTACATATCTATAATTGTAATTATTTATATTGCTGCTTGTTTACTTGTTTTGATGTCTGCTTATCCCTTTCTAGACTGTAAGCCAGGTGAGGGCAGGGATTGTCTCAATTGCTGAATTGTACTTTCCAAACGCTTAGTATAGTGCTCTGCATGCAGTAAGCACTCAATAAATATGATTTAATCAATGAATGAATGAGTCAGAAGGAACTGGGTTCGAATCCATGCTCTATCACTTGTCTACTCTGTGACCTAGGGCAAGTCACTTCATTTCTCTGTGCTTCTGCTACCTCATCTGTAAAATGGAAATTAAGCAGCTTGGTTTAGTGGAAAGAGCACGGGCTTGGAAGTCAGAGGTCGTGGGTTCTAATTCTGTCTCTGCCACTTATCAGCTGTGCTACTTTGGGCAAGTCACTTAACTTCTTTATGCCTCAGTTACCTCATCTGTAAATGGGGATTAAGACTGTGAGCCTCATGTGGTACAACCTGATTACCTGTATCTACCCCTCCTCCTCTCTCTCCCTGCTCCAGTCTATTCTTCACTCCCCTGCCCAGCTCATCTTCCTGCAGAAACACTTTTGACATATCACTCCCCTTCTTAAAAACCTTCAGTGGATGCCTATCAACCTCTGCATGAAACAAAAACTTCTCACTCTAGGCTTCAAGGCTCTCCATCACCTTGTCCCCTCCTACCTCTCCTCCCTTCTCTCTTTCTCCTGCCCACCCTGCTCCTCTGCCTCATTCTTGCCTGTCACACCATTGACTTCTGGCCCATGTCCTACCTAAGGGCTGGAATTCACTCCCTCCTCAAATCTGCTAAACAATCACTCTTTCCTCTGCCGCCCACCTCCTCACTGTCCCCCGTTCTCGCCTATCCCGCCGTCGATCCCTGAGCCGTGTCCTCCCGTGGTCCTCCCTCCTCACCTCTGTCAAACTAATTCTCTTCCCCTCTTCAAAACCCTACTTAAAGCTCACCTCCTCCAAGAGGCATTCCCAGACTGAGCTCCCCTTTTCCCTCTGCTCCCTCTGCTCCCCCTCTATCCCCCCTTCACCTCTCCTTAGCTAAGCCCCCTTTTCCCCCCTTTCCCTTTGTTCGTCCCCCTCTCCCTTCCCTTCCCCTCAGCACTGTACTCGCCCGCTCAATTGTATATATTTTCATTACCCTATTTATTTTGTCAGTGAGATGTACATCACCTTGATTCTATTTATTTGCTATTGTTTTAATGAGCTGTTCATCCCCTTGATTCTATTTATTGCTATTGTTTTTGTCTGTCTGTCTCCCCCATCACAGGTCAGGGACTCTCTCTATCTGTTACCGATTTGTACATTCCAAGTGCTTAGTACAGTGCTCTGCACATAGTAAGTGCTCAATAAATACTATTGAATGAAATGAATAAATGAACAGTGTTTGGCACATAGTAAGCACTTAACAAATACCATCATTATTAATACCATGAACAACCTGGGGGACATGGACTGTGCCTGACCTGATTAGCTTGTATCTTCCCCAGCACTTAGTATATGTGCCAGGCACTTAACAAATACCATTAGAAAAAAAAAAGATTATGACATCAACAGGAAGAAACACAAAATGCACCAGGCAAAATGGGTAACAAATGCACAGTGGAATTAGGGCTATTTTACATGCACATGACATGGAAGAGATGAATTGTGTAATTGTTGGTTATACACTAGCCTCCTCAGACATGCTCACATAAACTTATTAAAAAAGTTTACCATCAGGAGGATCATCACTGAACCTAGAAGGAGTCAAACTTTTACAGAGAGCTGTAGATCAAAGGCAATATAGATAAAACATAAATATGAAATATCAGAAAATAAATACTAGTTCACACACCCAAAATAAATTAAACAGAGCCTAATGAGAAGTTGAACTGGGTCTAAAAGGAATTTAATATATTTCCCTTCTTATTTGTGGATCATTTGTTTCGGGTTTTCATCGAAATTCATGTTTGTGTTGAAGCCTGAAGATATTTACTGGAAGCAGATGCATGTACGTAGTTGCCCGATATGGGGACATGTTGAAGTGGGGATGGCCAAGAATGTGGCGTTATGGAATTAGTGAATATATGAAAATAGAAACCAGTAAGGCCTATTGGAAAGAACACAGGACTGAGAGTCAGGGAACACTGGATCCAATCCCAGACTCACCATTAGCCTGCCATTTAATATGGGAAAACCACAACTAATAATTATATTTATAATAATAATAATAATTGTGGCATTTTTAAGTTCTTTCTATGTGCCCAGCACTGTAGATGTAGGGTAAGCAGGCTCCACATGGGCCTCACAGTCTAAGTAAGAAGGAGAAATAGTTATTGAACTCTCATTTTGCAGATGAGGGAACTGAGGTACACAGAAGTTAAGTGATTTATGCAAGGTAATCCTAGATTACTGCATCAGCCTCCTTTCTGACCTCCCAACCTCCTGCCTGTCCCCACTCTAGTTCATACTTCACTCCACCACCTGGGTCATCTTTCTACAAAAACGTTCAGGACATGTCACCCACCTCCTCAAAAATCTCTGGTGGTTGCCCATCCACCTACATGTCAAACAAAAACTCCTCACTTTAAAACACTCCATCACCTTGATCGTTCTTACCTCAACTCACTTCTCTCCTTCTATATCGCAGCCTACATACTTCGCTCCTTTGGTGTTAACCTTCTCACTGTGTCTCAATCTCGCCTATCTCGTGGCCTATCCCTTGCCCATATCCTTTCTCTGGCCTGGATTGCCCTCCCCCCTCAAATCTGCCCCACAAAATTATTCTCCCACTCTTTAAAGCTCTCCTCCCAGAGGCCTTCCCAGACTAAGCCCCACTTTTCCTAATTTCCCACTCCCTTCTGTTGCTTTGACTTGCTCCCTTTGCTCTTCCCCCCCAACCTCCGATCCCCACAGCACTTATGTATTTATATGTAATTCTATTTATCTGTACTGATGTCTGTTTTATTTGTATTTTTATCTGTCTCCCCCGTCTAGACTGTGAGCTCATTGTGCAAAGGGATTGTCACCGTTTACTGTTATATTGTACTTTCACAAGGACTTAGTACAGTGCGCTGCCCACAGTAAGCACTTAATAAATATGATTGAATGAATGAATGAAAAGGTCACACAGCAAATATGTTGCAGAACAGGGATTATAGAAGGCAGGTCCTCTGACTCTCAGGGCTATTCTCATTCAATTAAGTCATGGTGATTCTCTGTGCCTCAGCTTCTTCATCTTTAAAATGGGTATTAGGTACCTATTCTCTTCCCTCCTTATACTCTGTGAGATTGAGGAGTGTGCCTGATCTTCCCCAATGTTAAGCAAAGAGTAGGCATTAAATAAATACCATTATTAGGAAGAATCAGTGCAAATATTGTTTGTCAAATAGAATGTTTTTGAGCCTAATGAATCTTGAAAACCATTCACTAGGCTGAAAAATGGGGTTATTACTAATAGATGAAATAATATATTTAATTATATCTCTTTTCAGTGCTTATGTGGCAGGTATTATATTTAAGTTGTAAAAGCTTCTATTGCTAGTCAGAAGAATTTAGCATATTTTATTTCCTTTGGTGGTACCAAAAGCCATCCTACTATATCATTTCCTCCATTTAAATCTAACATGACTTTTAAGGCACTAGTGGAGTCTTTGGTTTCAAGGAGAATGAAAGACTCTGTCATGGAAATTCTGTTTTACATTTTTCTCTTGCTCTTTGGCTGAATAAACCAGTGCCAAGCATACATTGGGCTCCCTGTGTCATCCACAAAATGCTTGACGTCTTGGGGATCATTGGTTCAGCATTTGACATATGTTAAAAAGGACTTGTTCCCATTTTGGAAATGGATTTCAATAATGCATCTTCAGTGATGTTAGAATTAGCTCAGTCACTCAACATGTTTTATTCCTGCTTAATTGTATTTGCGTCTGCCTGGCCTTCCCTTAAAGTCTTAACAATTATATGTATATACTAGAGTGGCCATTACTTGCTGAAATTGTTGGTGCACTAAAAGAGATGTCCATGCCCTGTGAAAGCTCACAATTACTCCATTTATTGTCCCTTCATATCCAATTGTGAATCAATGTAATTTGATGATAGTTAAACAATAATGAAAACACAATCCTGCAGACACCGTGCATGGGAACCTAGAGCTAAGCATTATTGTAATGAAGTCTCTGTGAAAAGTCATGAAATACCTAGCCAGCATGAACTTAGCAGAACAAGAAGTCATTTAACTTAATTTAAACTGCTAGCAATTTCCTGCTTTGGCTTTTCTACTTCAACAAATAAAAGTTCGATATAAATTAAAGCTGCATGGAGAAGGACAGTATAGATAGCTGCTCTCTGTTGTTTACCCAGAGTTCAGAAAAAAATGAAGTTCTAATGCACACTTCATGTTGATCCCAAAACACTACTTTATCAACTAGTTTTAATGCCTTAAATATTGCATTCCTGTCTGGATCCGTGAAGTTGTAAATCACCAAGCTCATGAGTACTCCCTGATGCAACCATCACGCAGAGCAGAAGGGTCTCAGTAGTTTCTGAGGACTCCAGATCTCTAGTTACACCCACAATTTTCTTCAAATTTTCTTTCCAACAGCCAAACCCACTGTGAGTGGCCAAGAACCCCACCTGTCTTTTTTGGAATTACCCTTATTGCACTCTCCTAAATGCTTAGCACAGTGCTCTGCACTGAATAAGTGCAGTTAATACTACTGATTGATGGATTGCCTGCCTTCCTTTGGCTTAATTCTCTACCCTTACTACCTCCATTACCTGCTCCACTCCTTTCTGATGTGGCATGGAACAGTCAATTGGCAGTTAGACAGGCAATTGAAGGTAGTAGTAATCCCAGCACCTAACAAAACACTTAGCTCAAGTTGGATGAAAGCTATACAGAAAGCGAAGAGAAAAAAAGATAGTTTAAGAGAAAGAAAGCAATGAGTGGTGTCAAAGGAAGAGTGATTTTAGAAGTATTTAAAGACAATAAGAAAACTAAAAGAGATATAGACGTATATGCACCGTGGCTCAGTGGAAATAGCACGGGCTTTGGAGTCAGAGGTCATGGGTTTGAATCCTGGCTCGGCCACTTGTCAGCTGTATGACTATGGGCAAGTCACTTCACTTCTCGGTGCCTCAGTTACCTCATCTGTAAAATGGGGATTAAGACTGTGAGCCCCACGTGGGACAACCTGATTCCCCTGTGTCTACCCCAGCACTTAGAACAGTGCTCGGCACATAGTAAGCTTTTAACAAATACCAACATTATTATTATATGTAAATCTGTAAGAGGAAAAGGTGATTTTGGGGTTTGTTAATCAGGGAAGGCTTCTTGAAGGAGGTGGGATTTGCAGAACTTTGAAAATGGGGATTGCTGCCACTAGGATGACTTTTAATGAGAACTTTAACAATTTCATCTAAGTTCTCAGAATGTCCTTGGTGAAAGGCTACGAGACAGATTTCCAGGGGCACTTCTGAAATAGGTACATAATCAGCAGAACCTCAGTTAAATCCCCAAGCCAATAAATGCCCAGAAACTCTTCCAGAAGCACTCAGCACAGCATCTGCCAACCTTACAATTAACTTCCAAGTTCAGAGGATAGCTAGTTTAGATCAAGGAGGAAATGGGGCAACTGCAAAAAGCAAATGACCCAACCATTTCACTGCATAACTTCAGAAGAAATGCCAGAATCACAAGCACCAAATCTATGGATAACAAGGCTTTGGGAATGAAGCTATCAGCTTTACCATCTTTACAAATGCTTTGTTCTCTCTTTTGCCTTATGTTGTTTCTGTTAGCTCAGGGTATGCTAAACTGTCTCTGCCCTTGATGCTCCACCCTGGAAAATCTACTCCCCTGGAAAGTGCCTCTACTTCACCCTAGCAAAATCCTCAGATGACAGAGACTAAAGCTAAGGTTCAAAGATGAGCAATTTGAAATATATACCACCTTCACCAAGTGGCTGGACAAATCACTTAATTTATCTATGCCTCATTTACCTCATCTGTAAAGTGGGGATTCAAACTGTGAGCTTTATGTGTGATAGGGACTGTGTCCAACTTGATTAGCCTGTATCTACCCCAGCATTTAGTAGAGTGCCTGACACATAGAAAAGCACTTAACAGATACCAATATAAAACAAAGCCAAACAAAAACGCATAAAATCTATTCCCACTGTAAGTTGTGAAGGTTGAAAATATCAGGAAGCTCTGCTTGAGTTTGGAGCATGGCTAAGCAGTCCATACTGGATATCTAGAGGAAGGTCCGTCCCTAAGCATTAGTATGGGAGTCACTGAGAAAAACCTTTGCTTGTTCCAGCAAGGGTCTGTTTGGCTTTTATACGAGGATAGAAGGACCGTTAGTCTAACCCAGTAACATCATTGCTCATGGTCTCAGGTATGATTGAAGTTTTCTATGTCCATGTACTTCCCAGGTAATCTGCCCTTTAATTTTATGAGAGTTGTTCTCTTTTTACCTCACTTCTAGCTACACCACCAATAAAATGCCCCTTCCTGATATTATGTGATGAGTCACTGAATTCTACTCTTCCAACCTCAGTTGTGATTTAGTCTCCAAAATGTCTCTCAAGAATAGGCAGACATGTGGACTACTATTGGTCAGCCTATGGTCTGCAGCTGTAGTCATAACCTGCCCAGTTTTCCCTCCCCTCCATTTCCCTATGGACTCTTCTCATGCCAAAGAAGCTATTAAATACAAAAGAAAATCTGTGCATGGGATTAGGGAATTGCTGGCAGCAAGCAGACTAAGGATGGTGCGGCAGGAGTGGAGGGCAAAGGAATAATGAGATTTGTAATGCTGAAGGCATTTTCAGCTAGGACTGTAAATGGGAGCCAAATATTTCCCTGCCAGCTTTCTAAGTGCTGGCCACAACATGCATTCAGTTTGCCAGGATAAAAGAGAATCGTTCGTAGGGTTCCCTCTAGGCTCAGTAAAATAATTATTAACTGGGGTCTCCACAGGCACAGGATTTTGGCAGGTGGAAAAAATTACAGACAGTAATCTGCTTGATGTAAAATTGCAAATTGTGCTCGACCCCTTCCCACTGTTCAAACTGCCTCATCGTCTCAGTAGAATCCAATTGGTGTTGTGTTAGCCCTTCTGGCACTTTAACCCCTCATGCATCCTATTTACTATTTAAATTTGAGAGTTTACACAATGGTTCATAAAATCAGGAGCAACCACTTTATTATATACTTCCAGGCCTACTGTATACTACTGTATCTCAATGGGTTCACACTGTCAGACCATTCCGCAAATCTCTAATGGTGTGCTAGCCAAACCAAGTAGAGAAACTGGGTGGATGGAAAAGTAGAGAAGTAGAGTCAAGAAGCAGAAGGGCCTAGCGGAAAGAACATGGTGGGCCTAGGAGTCAGAGAACCTGGGTTATAGTCCCACCTGCACCACTTGTCTGCTGTGTTACCTTAGGCAAGTCATTTAACTTCTCTGTACTTCAGTTTGCTCATCTGCAAAATGGGTTTACAATATCCCATTTTTCCCTCCTACTTAGGCTGGGAGCCCCATGTTGGGGCCTGATAATAATAGTAATAATAATTATGGTACTTGTTAAGCAATTACTATGTGCCAAGCACTGTTCTAAGCACTGGGGTAGATACAAGGTAAGCAGGTTGGACACAGTACCTGTTCTTCATGGGGCTCACAGTCTTAATCCCCATTTTACAGATAAGATATCTGAGGCACAGAGAAGTGACTTGCCCAAGCTCATGCAGCAGAAAAGTGGCGGAAGCAGGATTGAAACCTGTTTCTCAATTACCATGTCCATGTTCTTTCCATTAGGGGACACTGCTTCTCAACTCTAGTTCTCAATTCAACAAGTTTTCTCTGTTCATTTTGTCTAGAACACTATTAGGGAATTGGGGAATGTTGGTCTGATGATGTGAGTACACTGGGATACAGTGTTCCCACAGTTTCAGAAGGAACAGTTCGGACACAAGTATGCCATGCCAGACACAATTGACTCTTCCCCCACCAGCCTCCACAACTGTGACAGACCACAGCTCTCCTCACATTCAGTAACCTCATCAAATCCCACTTGTTGAACAAGTCTTCCCCTGATTAGATGCCAACACTCCAACTTTCGAGCCCAATGTGGGACAGGGACTATGTTCAACCTGAATATCTCATATCTGCCTGAGATCTTATTGTGGAAAGGGAACAAGTCTATCAACTCTGTTGTAATGTACTCTCTCAAGTGCTTAATATAGTGCTCTGCACACAGTAAGTGCTCAAAAAAGTCATTGATATGACTCAGCACTTAGTACAGTGCTTAGCACATAGTTGCATCACAATTATTACTAGTAGTAGAAATCCACCAATAATCTCCACCATTTATGCATATAGTTATACCTATCCTGAGTACTTTAAAAATGTTATTTGACTGTACATTCCATTATTTACTTAAATTATGTTTAAATATGTTTATGTCTGTTCCTCCTTTAATACTATTTCAACCATTATGACTACTACAGACTGAGTCCTACAGGGCAAGTTTTCTTTAACATGGACTTTGGCGAGAAGCCTAATCCTTGCATTATAGGAGAACTGGATGTACATTCATCTCTGCAGTTACATCTTGTCCCTCTGCTTCATTCTTGTTAAGGAGAAATAGGTTCCCATGTGCTTCTGTAAGGTCAGGATTAATTGGCCAATTCTCTTCTACCTGGATAAAAGTGTTATCCAGAAGAAAACCAAATCCCCTAGGACTAAAGCAGGATTGTCCCCTTGAAGCTTAAGAGCATCTACATTCAGTGTTTTGAGGGAAGACAGAAGAAATTTTTTATGGCATGTGGAAAACAGGGATGGAGCACACAAAATAACTCCAGTATTTTAGGTTGCTGATGCAGACTGTGACAGGAGGGCTTATTAGGAATGAAGCAAATCCAAATGCCCTAAATGAGGAAAGAGCAAAAGTACATAAATAGTGGTAGTTGTAATAGTATTTATTAAGCATCCACTAGGTACAATTCATTCATTCAATCAGATTTGTTGAGCGCTTAATCTGTGCAGAGCACTGTACTAAGTGCTTGGAATGTACAATTCAGCAACAGGTGAGCCCAACAGACTCACAGCCTAAACTTTGTTTAAATCACTTGAAAAGTACCAACCAAGGAAGTGACATGTTCTCAGCCAATGCAATTACACTCCAAAGTGAGATTCAAATGTAGAAGCAGCGAGTCCGGCTCTGGGAATCAGAGGAGCTGTGTTCTAAGCAGCTGGCCCTGGTGGATAGAGCACAGGTCTGGGAATCAGAAGGATCTGTGTTCTAATCCTGGCTCCTCCACTAGTCTGCGGTGTGATCTTGGACAAATAACTTCATTTGTCTGTGCCTCCGTTACCTCACCTGTAAAATAGGAATTGAGACTATAAACCACATGCCCGACAGACTGTGTCCAACCTAATTTTCTTGCATCCACTCCAACACTTAGTACAGTGCCTGGCACATAGTAAGCACTTAACAAATACCACAGTTTTCATTATTGTTAGCTCCTCTATTTGCCTGTTGTGTAAGCTTGGGCACTGAACTCTGTGCCTGTTTCCCCAGCTATAAAACTGGGGATTCAGTGCCTGTTCTCCCTTCCACTTAGACTGTGAGCATCATGTGGGTTAGGGAATTTGTCCAATCTGATTATCTTGTACATACTCCAATGTTTAGTACAGTACTTGTCAAATAGTGCTAAACAAATACCATCATCATTATTATTACCATCATTATTTTTATTATAGAGTGAACAAAATAAATAATTGAATAAACAGTACCTATTCTCAGCATTTTAAAGAAAATATTCATGATAGAGATGGCTCAAGGTTTATTCAATATGGAATACTGGGAGAAAATTGGGTAAGGCTCCCTGGAGGAGGTGTTTTAGAAGACTCCAGAAGGAACACTGGGCTCTCTACACCCTGTCTGTAGGAAAATGTGCTAGTCAAGCCAGTGTTAGTGCTTTTGAGGCTTTGAATCAATTTGCATTTTTTATGATATCTATTTAAACACTAAGTGACAAGCACTGTGCTAAGTACTGGGGTAGATACAAGATAATCATATTGAACACAATACCTGTTCCACATGGTACTAACAGTTTAAATAGGAGCAAGATTATTCATTCATTCATTCATTCAATAGTATTTATTGAGCGCTTACTATGTGCAGAGCACTGTACTAAGTGCTTGGGATGAACAAGTCAGCAACAGATAGAGACAGTCCCTGCCGTTTGACGGGCTTACAGTCTAATCGGGGGAGACGGACAGACAAGAACAATGGCACTAAACAGCGTCAAGGGGAAGAACATCTCGTAAAAACAATGGCAACTAAATAGAATCAAGGCGATGTACAATTCATTAACAAAATAAATAGGGTAACGAAAACATATACAGTTGAGCGGACAAGTACAGTGCTGTGGGGATGGGAAGGGAGAGGTGGAGGAGCAGAGGGAAAAGGGGAAAGTGAGGCTTTAGCTGCGGAGAGGTAAAGGGGGGATGGCAGAGGGAGTAGAGGGGGAAGAGGAGCTCAGTCTGGGAATGCCTCTTGGAGGAGGTGATTTTTAAGTAAGGTTTTGAAGAGGGAAAGAGAATCAGTTTGGCGGAGGTGAGGAGGGAGGGCGTTCCAGGACCGCGGGAGGACGTGACCCAGGGGTCGACGGCAGGATAGGCGAGACCGAGGGACGGTGAGGAGGTAGGCAGCAGAGGAGCGGAGCGTGCGGGGTGGGCGGTAGAAAGAGAGAAGGGAGGAGAGGTAGGAAGGGGCAAGGTGATGGAGAGCTTTGAAGCCTAGAGTGAGGAGTTTTTGTTTGGAGCGGAGGTCGATAGGCAACCACTGGAGTTGTTTAAGAAGGGGAGTGACATGCTCAGATCGTTTCTGCAGGAAGATGAGCCGGGCAGCGGAGTGAAGAATAGACCGGAGCGGGGCGAGAGAGGAGGAAGGGAGGTCAGAGAGAAGGCTGACACAGTAGTCTAGCCGGGATATAACGAGAGCCCGTAATAGTAAGGTAGCCGTTTGGGTGGAGAGGAAAGGGCGGATCTTGGCGATATTGTAGAGGTGAAACCGGCAGGTCTTGGTAACGGATAGGATGTGTGGGGTGAACGAGAGGGACGAGTCAAGGATGACACCGAGATTGCGGGCCTGCGGGACGGGAAGGATGGTCGTGCCATCCACGGTGATAGAGAAGTCTGGGAGCGGACCGGGTTTGGGAGGGAAAATGAGGAGCTCAGTCTTGCTCATGTTGAGTTTTAGGTGGCGGGCCAACATCCAGGTGGAGACGTCCCGGAGGCAGGAGGAGATGCGAGCCTGAAGGGAGGGGGAGAGGACAGGGGCGGAGATGTAGGTCTGCGTGTCATCTGCATAGAGATGGTAGTCAAAGCCGTGAGAGCGGATGAGTTCACCGAGGGAGTGAGTGTAAATGGAGAACAGAAGAGGGCCAAGAACTGACCCTTGAGGAACTCCAACAGTTAAAGGATGGGAGGGGGAGGAGGCTCCAGCGTAGGAGACCGAGAATGATTGGCCAGAGAGGTAAGAGGAGAACCAGGAGAGGACAGAGTCCGTGAAGCCAAGGTGAGATAAGGTATGGAGGAGGAGGGGATGGTCGACAGTGTCAAAGGCAGCAGAGAGGTCAAGGAGGATCAGAATGGAGTAGGAGCCATTGGATTTGGCAAGAAGGAGGTCATGGGTGACCTTAGAGAGAGCAGTCTCGGTAGAGTGGAGGGGACGGAAGCCAGATTGGAGGGGGTCTAGGAGAGAATGGGAGTTAAGGAATTCTAGGCATTGATTGTAGACGACTCGTTCTAGGATTTTGGAAAGGAAGGGTAGTAGGGAGATAGGATGATAACTGGAGGGGGAAGTGGGGTCAAGAGCGGGTTTTTTTAGGATGGGGGATACGTGGGCATGTTTGAAGGCAGAGGGGAAGGAGCCCTTGGAGATTGAGTGGTTAACAATAGAAGTTAAGGAAGGGAGGAGGGCAGGGGCGATGGTTTTAAGAAGGTGAGAGGGAATGGGGTCCGAGGCGCAGGTGGAGGGGGTGGCACTTGCGAGGAGGGAGGAGATTTCCTCTGAGGATACTACAGGGAAGGATGGGAAAGTAGGAGAGGGGGTTGTTGGGGGGGGGGGAGAGGCAGAGGGGTGACTTTGGGGAGCTCAGACCTGATCGTGTTGATTTTCGTGAGGAAATAGGTGGCCAGATCATTGGGGGTGAGAGATGGGGGAGGGGGAGGAACAGGGGGCCTAAGGAGAGAGTTAAAGGTCCGGAACAATCGGCGGGGGTGACGGGCATGAGTGTCGATGAGGGAGGAGAAGAAGCTTTGCCTGGCAGAGGAGAGGGCAGAGTTAAGGCAGGAAAGGATAAATTTGAAGTGTGTGAGGTCGGCTTGGTGCTTGGACTTTTGCCAGCAGTGCTCAGCAGCTCGAGCATAGGAGCGTAGGAGGCGGACGGAGGAGGTGATCCAGGGCTGTGGGTTAGTGGATCGAGAGCGGCGGAGGGAAAGGGGGGCGAGAGAGTCGAGATGAGTAGAGAGGGTGGAGTTGAGAGCGGAGACCCGCTCGTCGAGAGTGGGAAGAGAGGACAGGGCGGCAAGGTGAGGAGAGATGCTATTGGAAAGACGGATGGGATCGAGAGAGCGGAGGTCTCTGTGGGGCAGTAGCGAAGATTTGCAGGGGGAGGGAGTGTGAGAGATGAGGCAGGTGAGAAGGTTATGGTCAGAGAGAGGGATTTCAGAGTTGGTGAGGGAGGAGATAGTGCAGCGGTAGGAGATGACGAGATCGAGGGTGTGACCGAGTCGGTGAGTGGGCGCGGTATGGTGGAGCAGGAGGTCGGCAGAGTCGAGGAGGGATAGCAGGCGGGCGGCAGAGGAGTCGTCGGGTACATCCATATGGATGTTGAAGTCTCCGAGGATCAGAGTGGGCAGAGAGAAGGAGAGAAGGAAGGTGAGAAAGGGGTCAAGGTGGTTGAAGAAGTCGGAGGTGGGACCGGGAGGGCGGTAGATGATGGCGACAAGTAACTGGAGTGGGTGGTAGAGGCGAATGAGATTAGGTATTTAATCCACATTTACAGATAAGGAAATGGGTGCACAGAGTAATAAAGTAACTGTTCACACAGCAGGCCAGTGGCAGAGCCAGGATTAGAAGCCAGGAGTTCCAGGAAAGAGTGGTAAAAAGATTTCCCTACTCCTTGGGAGGATACACCCATAGGAATGGCCCTAACAGTGAAGTCAGATGAGAGGAACCCACCTATGGGATTGAATTGGGTAGTGGAAAGAGAGGGAAATGAAGGAATTGTGGTCATCTCCAGAGTTCAGTCTCTGTGGCTCTTTGTAGGCTTCTTTGATTTGGTCTCTCCCTCGAGCCCTTGGGGGAGGGTACTTCTCTGGGTTGAGGAGAATCATTGCCCAGGGATGTCAGTGAGGAATGGTGATGCTCCAATACCTTTGTGTCCAGTAAACCACACTGTTTCAGACCCTTGACCTTTGGGCCTAATTTTTAGGGTAACTGTGTGGGGCTTATGTGTCATGGAGTGGGGTAAGTGGACATGGATTTTGGAGGGTTCTTTTACAGGTACCCCGGTACACTGTCGACAATGGGCAGATGACAGAAGCAAACAGTAAACACTTCATAAATACCAAAATTAGGAATATCAGGATAGTGTTGCTGGGGAAACTGTAACCCCTTAGCCCAATACTTCAAACCTTGAACTCAGTGGGGAGGACCACTTGGGGAGTATCCACTTTAGGTCAGCATTTAAGCGGGTGGGTAAAGGATAAACAAAAGGAACTGGAGATGCATAACTGAAACCATATATAGGAAGGACAATTTATGGGAAAAGGTGTAATTTAGGAGATGGTAGATTTGGCGGCTCTAGGATCTGAAGGAGCTGTCGCACTGTGAGACCACACCTCTAGAACACCATATAGCAGGATTCCATCTTATTTATGTCCATCTGTCTGAATTCACCAGCAGGAGCACTCTGTTCTCTGGGCCCAAGATTGTCCTCCAGGAGGTCTGGGAACATAGGACCTTGGCAAATTTTATACTAATTCGTGACAAAAATATTTTACCATTTAACATACAATTTAATGACAGTATTTGTTAAGCACTTAATATGTGACTAGCACTGCTCCAAGTGTATGAGTAGATACAATTACTTCTCTCTGACCTCCCTTCCTCCTCTCTCACCCCGCTCCAGTCTATTCTTCACTCCGCTGCCCGGCTCATCTTCCTGTAGAAACGATCTGGGCATGTCACTCCCCTTCTTAAACAACTCCAGTGGTTGCCTATCAACCTCCGCTCCAAACAAAAACTCCTCACTCTAGGCTTCAAGGCTCTCCATCACCTTGCCCCTTCCTACCTCTCCTTCCTTCTCTCTTTCTACCACCCACCCCGCATGCTCCGCTTCTCTGCCGCCCACCTCCTCAGCGTCCCTCGGTCTCGCCTATCCCGCCGTTGACCCCTGGGTCACGTCCTCCTGCGGTCCTGGAACGCCCTCCCTCCTCACCTCCGCCAAACTGATTCTCTTTCCCTCTTCAAAACCCTACTTAAAACTCACCTTCTCCAAGAGGCCTTCCCAGACTGAGCTCCTCTTCTCCCTCTACTCCCTCTGCCACCCCCCCTTTACTTCTCCACAGCTAAACCCTCTTTTTCCCCCTTTCCCTCTGCTCCTCCACCTCTCCCTTCCCATCCCCACAGCACTATACTTGTCTGCTCAACTGTATATATTTTCATTACCCTATTTATTTTGTTAATGAATTGTACATCGCCTTGATTCTATTTAGTTGCCATTGTTTTTACGAGTTGTTCTTCCCCTTGACTCTATTTATTGCCATTGTTCTTGTCTGTCCATCTCCCCCGATTAGACTGTAAGCCCGTCAAACGGCAGGGACTGTCTCTATCTGTTGCCGACTTGTTCATTCCAAGCGCTTAGTACAGTGCTCTGCACATAGTAAGTGCTCAATAAATACTATTGAATGAATGAATGAATGAATACAATTAAGCATGTTGATACCGTCTCTCTCCCACATGGGGATCAACATGCTCAAGGCATTCAATAAAGTAGGAGAGAGGACAGGTATTGAATCCCATTTTATAGATAAGAGAACTGAGGCTTAGAAAAGTTAAGTAACTTACCCAAGGTCACCTAGAAGTCAGTTGACAGATCTGGGATTTGAACCCTGGCCATCTGATTCCAAAGCTTGTACCCTTTCCACTATGCCTCACTGCCTCATTAATTGAGATTGACACCAATTGTGATTGATGTCTTAAGTACACCAAATTGACAAAGGTGAATTTGATACTAATTACTCTCCTCTTATTTATTCTTCTCCAAAATTCTGACCCCTATCTCAAAATAAAAAGAGCACTATTATTAATTTTATCTTCAAGGGTTTGGGAGGGGGTAGGCCAGGCTGTAGTAAGATCACAGTGGGTGAGTGTCCTCAGGGGCCAGTCTGGATCTCTCTGTCTTATATCTGTCTTCAAGTGGATCTTTAATTATTCTGCCCTTGGAACAAAGCAAGAAGCTGCTCAGAGCCAGGCAGGGGGATGGTGGAGAGACGTCCTTTCCTGAAAGCCCTTGACCACCATCTTTGAATTTACAGGTTATTGTTTTGGAGCCAGTCCTCCTTTAAACTTAGTTGTTTTCAAGCACTCTAACCAAGAAGTCATAGATAAAGCCTCACCCTAGGACATTCACATTTCCTTGGATCATCCTTTGATATATTATGGTGTTTCAGTCATTAGGAGATGTTAAGATTTATGACAGGTCTTCACGTCCACAGCCGAAGGCAGAATTGTCTTTAGGTGAAGGCCTCACAGTCTTGGATAGCACTACTAAGGCTTTTGTTACTGAAGCCTCAGTGTAGTCAGGATGTCAGGAAGCTGTAATAGCCAACATCACAGTTTGAAGTAGAAAAATGTGTTCTCTTGTTTGCACTTCAAAGATCCTTTGAGATGGCCACATCTGGGGTACTGTTTTTAGAGTTTTCTTTAGAAACCCCAATAGGTCCTTGCTGTGTGATGCTGTATTTGAAACATTCAGGAACAGACTGTTTATTTGACTTCCTTTTCATCCAGTTTTGTCATTCAGATGCTTGTGGAATGTGGAGGGAATTGGGATTTATTAATAGGAAATTCTGTGTGCAGATTAGGTATTTACCTTGTTTATATTAAAACAAGACATCATGAATTATTAAACAGACCAAAACAATTTAACTAAAATTAACCAAATCCCATAATGTCTCTGCTACAAGTTTGCTCCTTTCTAAATTCAATTTCCTTAGGGGAAACCACCAAACAGAATAAGATACTGCCATCTGGAGAAAGAAATACAAGAGTAATCTATGGAAGAAGAGTATCCTTTCTTCCTTTAAATATCCCTCTCCCCTTTTCAAAAGATTTAAATTCCCATTACATTTTTAATCAAGCATCAAGTCTATGGATGTCCCATAGAAGTATACTTTCAGTTATTTATTTTGATTACTCTGTTTTTAAATACTTTTATGTCAGTTTCCCCAGTTAAAGTGTAAGTTTCTTATGGGTGGGGTGGGGAAGGTTGTCCCTTCTTTGTTTTGTACTTTTCAAGCATTTAGCATTTTGCTCCCACTGGGCACTAAATAAATGCTATTACCACTACCACCTTTAAAACAGCCAAACACAGAAATGTTTTGTAAAGGAAATATTCTACTACATTCATAAACTGGGAATTGTAATGCACCCAATGCAAGTTGCTACAATGGATTTGGACACCCAGTACAAAATCTTGGAAAAGCTGACAGGCTCTTGTTTCACAATCTGGTTTGAAGAACAATCAAAATTTATAAGAGGAAGAAGTTCATTAGGAATACCGAATACAAGAGTTGTTTAAACCTGAGCACTTACACTGCACGGACCACTTAATAATCACGCACTGTTCCTTACTTGCTCAAAGTTTTTCAACACAAAACTTTTCAGCCTCACATCTAAAAGGAACTCCCAGTGTCCAGTTTTCTTCTTTGATCTAAGAGTTTATCACAGCATGCAGAATACTCTTAGCAGGCAACTAAACCTTTTACATTTTAGAAGATGAACCAGATACTGTCTCTGTGGTGGCCATTTTGGAAGCAATGAATGTACTGAGGGGGAGAGTGGATCTAACAATCAAAATCAGCAGAAAGGTTGAGGGCGATAAGGATTGAGAATGATCCATTAGGCCTAGCTCTGGAGGAGACAATTAGAAGCTTTGGTTTCCTTGGGCTGAAGTGGATAAAAGCCCTACTACAGAAGGTCAAAGAGAGAATTGAAGTAAGAACTGAGGACCTAGGTGTGGCAGACAGATGCCAACAGAGGCATTTTGGAAGAAAGACCAAGTCTAAGGAAGTGATTAATCTGAAGTAAAACAGTCAACAAGAAATATAACTCTCTAGATTTGGGATGGAGTAAGAGCAATGCAGCTAGGACAAGTCCAGAATGAGTAGGTTGTGATTGCCATTTATAAGGGGAAAAGGGAAATTTTAGATTTGGGAAACTCTTAGTGTTTGGAGGAAAAGACTTGATTTTTTGTTGCAGATTGGTGGGCAAATGAATTAAAATCTAGGAAAAGTTGTAAGTGGGACAATTGCAAAAACACAAATGAGGAAGAAATAACACTAATAATAATAATAATGTGATCAGCATTTACTAACAACAAAGAACTATGCTAAGCACCAGAGTACTTACAAAATTGTCAGGTTGGAAACACTCCCTGCCCCACATGGGACTCCCCAGTCTAAGATGGAAAGAGAACAGTTATTCAATCCTTATTTTACATAGAGGGAAGCCAAGGCACAGAGAAGTTAAGTGCCTTCTCCAAGGTCATACTTAGAGCTAGGATAAGAACCAAAGTTCTTTTACTCCCACACCCATTTTCTTTCCACTGTGCCAAGATTAAAAAAAATCAGGCTGCAGGAAAACTAAATGCAGTAAGAGACCAGGAATGGATTCAAGGAAGTGCCCAGGACTGTAGAAGAGGAATTTAGTTTACTGATTGGTACAGTCACTGTGACAATCCTGGGTTGTTCTGTACCTTAAATACTGGCCAAAAGAGGCACTGGTGAACAAAGTCAGCTAATTCCAGGTTTCTAAAGCACTCAATTTCTTTTTTTTTAAATGCAGGTTTGGGGAACTTCTCTGCTCGGTGCTCCCTAACAACCTTCACCCCATCATTGCCACCACCCATCGAGTGAAACACAGCCCTCTTCCCAAAGGTGAAGGTGTTCCAGGACTGAAGTTCCTCTGGTGCTTTTTTCTTTTCCTCTGGTGCTTTTTTCTTCCTCTCTTGGGATATCTCAAGTTTCTTACCCTCTTCAAGCCATTTGGAAGCAGGGTCTATTAGCGATCTGTCTCCCTTTCAGGGGCAGTATTCTGGCTCCTCCGGAGACCTACCTCTGGACCCCAAACCTCCAGTGCAACCTAAACACAAACTGGGATCCTCTCCAATCCTACCCTGGGTCCTGCGTCCTGCGTCCTTCCAATGTCCACAGCATGAGCTCTCCCCGTGTCTTGCTCCTACATGCACATGGTTCACTACCAGCACACTTAGGTGGCCCAGAATCTTCTTCTCCAACCACCTGGCCCCTCTTCTTCCTCCCCAGTCCTTCTCTCTGATTAGCTCAGCTATGTATTTACACTTCTCTCAGGAAGAAGCACCACTGAATGACTCTCTTGGCTTCCTCTTCCCCTTCCCAAGTACAAGGGCCAGTTGCACTGGCCCTCACAGTCACTAGATCAAGTCAGGATATTGTTCCAATAGTATGTTTGGCAGCAAAAGGTTGAGAATCACTAACACTTTCCTCTGCTCATTATTTTTTTACCAGAAAATACAGCACCCTAGACATCCCATGACTGAGGGAATGTAGAGATTTAAATGATATAAATCATATCGGCCCAATTCCCCAAATGGATCATAGATTTCATTATGGTTAGGAAAGAGCTAAGAAGGTTCTCTGATCTAGATAATTAGTAGAGGTAATGTTCTGGGCCAGATGAACACCAATCAGAGGTTTTTAAGTGCAGGGCAGTCATGTACTTTACATTTATACAAAAAGTTGACCAAACAATAAAGAATCTTCCTAAGATTTCTGCTTCTAGTGATGGACATTTATCTGTCAGTAGTTGGTATTTATTGGCTTTCTCCTTTACTTCTTTGTTGCTGGTTATGAGCAGATTTCTGAGGAAACAGGAACATTTTATGCATAATTCATTTTCTACGGCTGCAGCTTATAATCAGATCTTTGCCCTCTGTAATAAGTGTTTTTACAGGAATATATGGCCATAAAAAATAGCTTAAATTCAATACTTGAAAACAATGATTTTGGAACTGGTTTCCAGGAAGACTTCTTTTAATAATAGAACATGTCCCTTTCATACAGCCTTGAAATGTTTCACTTCTTCACCTTGTCCTGAATTCATGCATGAGAAGGATTCATTTCTAAGAATCCTATACCAGTAAGCTCCTCAGATCTATTAGCAGAATCCAGGAATGCTGTCAAGATATCATGTGCCCTGAAGTGAGAGCCTTTAGGGTTATCCCCTTCCCCAACCCCAACATTTTGCAGAACATAATATTCCAAAATAACAGCTGCTTATGCCAAAGACTGACTGCAGCATGATGGCTGTCCCTGCAGGTGGCTAATCACTTCACTAATTAACTATTCCCATAAAGTCAGGCTGTGTGTGTGTTCACTGGTGTCTGATATCCCACGGCCTTCCTCCTCTTCCTCATCAGAGACTGGAGCTGAATTTGGAATACCACTGGGTGGGAACAGGGGATGGTTACAATCCCCTATCAGGGTGGCAGGGATGATAATAGGGAGACTGAGACCGGTGTGGAGGCACAGTAAAGTCAAGATAGACAGACGAGCACAACCTCCCAGTCACTGCTACTCCCACTCTACCACTTAAAGCCCCAGCGGCAGGAGCTGCAGAAATAGTGGTGGGACCAAGGGTTGATGGGTGGTTACTGAACTGGAACAAGTTCCCAGATGTTCCTGCCATGGCTTTGGAACAGTACTCACAGCCTGCCAGGGCTGCCTGCAACCCAGGGCTAATTATAGTCAACAGCTTGTATGTGCTTGGAGCACCAGAAGACTTCATAGCTGGAAGGGGTGGATGTCTTCTGTTTTGAAGAGGGAGCTTGCACATGGTAAGGAAAAGGGGCTGATAAACTGATGTAGATTAGCGTGCCCATGATTCTCCTGATCTCCCTGAAGGAAACTGGTTAGATCTACACCACCCACCCTCTCCTTTTCCTTCTTCCCTTTGTACACCTAATCAATCAATGATATTTATTAAGGGCTTACTTTGTGCAAAACGCTCTACTAAGCACTTGGGAGAATATAACACATTTGGTAGACATGATCCATGCCCTCAAGGAGAATAAGGGGGGGAAAAGATATTAAAATAAATTACAGGTAAGGGAAGCAGCCATGTATAAAAGTATGTACATAAATGTAATGGGAGGGTCCCATTTATGTAATGGGAGGTCATGAGTACCCAAGTGCTTAGGGGTGAGATTAAGTGCATGGGAGATATAATAGATAGAGGAAACAAGATGGAGAGATAAGGGCTTAGTCCAGAGAGATTTGAATGATATAAATCATATCGGCCCAATTCCTCAAGTGGATCATAGATTTCATTATGATTTTAGTGAGGCTTTTAAAGTAGGGAGAATGCTGATATCTCAGATATGTAGGGGGATTGCATGCTGGAGGAGGGGTGTGGCAGGGGTCAATGGCAGAAGAGGTGAGAGTTAGGGGCAGTGAGTAGGTTGATATTAATAGAAGCAAAGTTTGCAGGCTGGGTTGTAGTGGGAGAGGACTGAGGATAAGTAAGAGGGAAGAGATCCAATTGAGTGCCTTGAAACCGATGGTGAGTAGTTTTTGCTTGATGCAGAGTTGGGTGACCAATGATTGGAAACACTTGAGGAGTGAGGAGATGTGTGCAGAATGATGTTTTTAGAAAGAAGATCTGGGTAGTAAGGTGAAGTATCATCAAAATGACAATAATTATTCTGGAACTAACACAGTAAATCCTCTAGGATTGACACAGTGCCCAGTTCAACATACCTTTGCTGCAAAAAGGTGCAGATACAGGCACCTGTTCACTAAGTCTTGGTTAGAGTGGAAATTTTCCTACTGCTAAGTATATCATTCCTCCAGTATGGAGGGAAGAATGGTTGGAGGCAGGGAGGTCAGCAGGGAGGCTGATGTAGTAGTCGAAATGGGCTATGACGAGTGCTTGAACTCAGAGAATGGAGTTGAATTTGGGATATGACCAGTGCTTCAACCAGTGTAGTAGTAATTTTCACAACTAATTATGATTAGTAATTTTGATTAGTAATTATGAGAGTAAATTATGTGAAGCAGCATAGCGTAGTGGATAGAGCACGGGCCTGAGAGTCAGAGGGTCATGGGTTCTAATCCTAATTCTGCACTTGTCTGCTGTTTGATCTTGGGCAAATCATTCCACTTCTCTGTGCCTCAGTTACTTAATCTGTAAAACCGGGATTGAAACTGTGAGCTCCAAGTGGGACAGGGACTGTGTCCAACCCCATTTGCTCGTATCCACCGAACACTTAGAACATTGCCTGGCATAGAGTAAATGCTTAACAAATACCATAATTATTACTATTATTTGATGGAATGAATGAAGCAAATTCTAGAGATACTGTGGGAATATAATTAACAAGATTTAGTGGTTGACAGAAAATTGACAATGAAGAATAGAGATGAATCGAGGATGATGCCACGATTGCCAACTGTGAGTCATGAAGCTTGAGGTGCTGACTACAGGAACGAGCCTCATGGGTAGTGTCCCATCAGTGCTGCTTCTGTCAGGCAGAGAGGGATTGAACAGACTGAGAGGATATACAGAGCAATAGGAAAATTTCCACTTTAGGCCAAGACCTAGTGGACATGTACCTGAATCTGTTCTTTTGTAGTGCAAACTAGTGCTGAATTGGATACTATGTCTATCTTAGAGGATTTACTGTGTTGATTCCATGACGATTATTGTCATTTTGAACTACAGTCCATTTCTCACACAAAGTCCTTCAGAATGACATGATGGCCTTCTTACCTTTTCACCTCATCCTTTGTCTAAATGATTTAAACTATGGCATTAATGGCTTAATGACGAGGGGGCAAAGATGGGGAATAAAAAGATAGAGCATTCTGCAATCTCCAGTCTCCCTCCTCCAGCAGTCGCTAGGTTTCATCCTCACTACAAACACAAACCACCCTCCAGAAGAGCAGTGACAGTGGAGGCACAACACCTCTGGATTCCCCCCCTGTGTTCCTTCTGCCCTCCAGAGGGGTGGAGGCCATGGGAGTTGGGGCTTATGGCGGCAGACATGACACACTCCTGAGCAACAGGAATGCAATCATGGGAGGCTAGCTGGGGTATTCTATAGAAAATAAAAATTACTAGCCTGAAACTTCTTCCAGTCAGTTGTAATGACAAGCAGCAGACCTTTGAAAACTTTTGTGTGAATGGCAGATGTTCTAATCAATCAGATCCTGTCTGCAGGAACCAATCAGAAGATTCAGTTGTTAATGTGTCATAAAACAACCCCTTCAACTGAGTGGAGGGCAGTCAGATACAGGCATAGACGCCACTTGAAATCCAATCAAAATTACCTTAGTCAATTTATACTTCTATCGTGGACCTACTGTATTCCAGGACCTATTCCTGTTTATTTCATCTGGTATGTAGGCTCAGTCATCTTCAGATTCTTTGTCTGATGTTCTGCTGATTTGGCTAAGTGTTCTATAATCATCTGTGTTCCTTGTAATGTGGGGGCTTCCAGAGTACAGTCATCAACATGTGGAAGCTCCCATATGAGTGCCTCAAGAATCCTTGATGTGATTGAATTGAAAGAGTTTTCCAGAAGCCTGGACTCATACTCAAATACCCTCCAGATTTCTTGTTGAGTCCTTGACCTGGCTGTGTGGAAGAGTTGGAGCAAAACTGGACTTTGCACTTAGTCCTGCTTTATTCTGTTCAAGATAGTAACGTGATACTGGAAGTATTATCCATTTGATGTGGCCTGCCATACAATTGTGGAGTTAAGTTATCAGTTCTTTATTAGTTGCAGAGCCAGATGTTGTATGGTGCCAAATTCTTCTTAAAGGACTATAAATACCATATAGAAGACTTGATCTTGTTCGTTCTACTTCTGCTGTAGCTGACACATAGTGAAGAACATGTCAATTGTATCCTGCTGTGCTCTGAATTCACGGGATAGCTCTGAGTATGATTACATGGTCCTGAGTGTCAAACCAGGAGGGTTCCAGCTGTGATCTTGCCAACGGTGGATAGGGATGACATCCTGCAGCTTCTATAATCAATGCTTTTCTTCCTTCTTGAAGATAGTGATGATGATGGCAATTTGAAATCCTGCAGTATTTAAAACAATGTTATAGAATCTTAGCAGCCGGAAAGTTCTAACTGGCACTAAAGATATCTACAATACAAAGGCAATCAGGGATGGTTGATTCCTTGGGAGATGTAGTTTCCCTGATAGGTATGCACCTCCACTGGACCAATAGTAGTAGTAAAGGAATTTATTGAGTGCTCTCAGGGTGTGATGAACTTTAACCCTTACTTGGGAAGATACAGAAATACATGTTCCCAGCCCGTCAAGGAATTTATATTATAATAGGGGAGAGTTAAAAACATTTACAAATAGGGTAAGGAGAGTAAATAAATTGGCTGTGCAATTAATCAAACATAGAGAAGTCTGAGGAAGGTTATAAATAAATAAAAATGCTATAAGTGGCTGAGGTGTTTACATAAACTCTGATAACCTGAAGGGAAAATTACATCTACAATTATGCTTTTAGCTCAGTCACTCAATGGTGTATACTGAGCACTTACCCAGCACAGAGCATGGTCCTAAGTGCTTGGGAAAGTACAGTACAATAGAGTTGATAGTCACGATCCCAGCGACAAGGGGCTTACAGTGTAAAGGGGGAGACAGTCATTAAAATAATAATAATAATGTTGGTATTTGTTAAGCGCTTACTATGTGCAGAGCACTGTTCTAAGCGCTGGGTAGCTACAGGTTAATCAGGTTGTCCCACGTGAGGCTCACAGTCTTAATCCCCATTTTACAGATGAGGGAACTGAGGCACAGAGAAGTGAAATGAGTTGCCCAGTCACACAGCTGACAAGTGGCGGAGCCGGAATTAGAACTCATGACCTCTGACTCCTAAGCCCGGGCTCTTTCCACTGAGCCGCGCTGCTTCTCATAGAGGAAGCACAGCTGACTACAAGATACTACAGTCTACATTTCCAATGTCTGATAGCTTGGGGGAATAAGCAGAAAAATCTCTTAGAAATATTCTGTATGGTGGGTGTGGGTGTTGCTTGATGTTTCCTTGTTCCATGGGTTTCCTCCCCTTCTACTTATCTTCCCACTTATCTTTCCACCCAAATCCTGTCCTCCCCCTGACTTTCCCATCACTGTAGACAGCACCACCATAGTCCTTGTCTCATAGTCCTTATCCCTGACTCATTTCGCTCATTCAACCCACATATTCAATCGGTCTCCAATTCCTCTAAGTTGTACCTTCAGAACATCGCTAAAATCCACCTTTGCTTCTCCAACCAAATTGATGGGTATTAAAAAAATCAATTTATCATATTAATATTAACCATGTTAATCCAAGCATTTATCCTAGTCCCTGACTACTTCATCAGCCTACTTGCTCTCCTCCCCACCTCCTGACTCTCCCACTCCAGACCATACTTCACTCTGCTGCAGGGATCGTTTTTATACCAAACCATTCAGCTCATGGTTTCCCACTCCTCAAGAACCTTCAGGGGTTGCCCATCCACCTCTGCTTAAATTAGAAACTTTTTACCAAAGACTTTAAAGCACTCAATCACCTTGCCCGCTCCTACCTTACCTCTCTGATTTCCTACTAAAACCCAGCCTGCACACTTGGGTCCTCTAAGGCACTGTACCTAGATTTCATCTATCTTGTCACTAACCTCTTGCCCATATCTTGCTGCTGGCCTGGAATGCCCTCCCTCTTCATATCCAACAGAGAATTACTTTCTCCATCCTCAAATACTTATTGAAGACACATCCCCTTTCAGAGGCCTTTCCTGATCAAGCCCTCATTATCTCTTTTCCCATGTCCTTCTGTGCCACCCTTGAACGTGGATTTATTCCTTTTATTCATGCTCCCTAAGCCCCACAGCACTTATGTACATATACATAAATTGTCTATTTATGTTGTTTCTAGTATTATTTATATTTATATTAATATCTGTCTCCCCCTCTAGACTGTAAGCTAGTTGTGAGCAAGGGCACGTGTCTACCAAGTCTGCCTTTATGTACTCTCCCAAGTCTTTAACACGGTGCTCTGCACACAGTAAGCACTCATAAATATGACCGATTGATTCTATTGTTCTTTCCCTCCAACTGACCTGAAAAAGAAGGACAACATTTAGAGGGATGCCTGCAGCCCCCGGTGGTACAATCCCACCTCTCCCCATTCATCTCCATTATGGCAGGGTAGGCTTGGGAAAGAGCATGAACTTCTGCTGCCAGGTGGCATGAATGCTTCCAAATCACCCTCTCCAAACTTTAAGCTCACTGAGGGCAAGGATCATGTTTACCAACTCTATTGTACTGTACTTTGCCAAGCACTTGTACAGTAATCTGCACATAGTAAACTCTCAAAAACTACCACAGACTGATTACTCAACAAGAGAGTAAGCTTTGGCCGGGGGCACTCAGACCCCGGAGACTTAATCTGATTTGCCCTCAAGGCCCGTATTATGACTTGCTGTTTGCTTTGCAAGCAACTGACATTTGTTTTGCACTTACTTCCTGATTAACTTTCAGTTCACTTCAGCATCCCAGATACTGCTCCTGACTGCTTCTTCACTCTCAAGGCTAAAATCAGCTCAAAATACCAAGCTGGACAGCATTTAAGAGCAACCTTGATGAGGCTAGAAGAAGACGACAACTCCCTGAAGGAGAGATTTCACTAGAAAGAGTAATTGCAATCGGCACTTGCCAGAGTTTGGCCCTGAAGAGAGCAGATTGTGAGGGTGTTCATTTTCATTAGTTTTGGTTGTGTTTATCTTTTCTTTATTTTCTTTCTTTTTTTTGGTTTCCATAGCATTTTTCATTTCTTCTTCTGCTTTTGTTTCTCTATCATTCTGGACAGCAGTTTATTTTCCAGGACTACAAAACAGCCGCTTGTTTACTATGGCTGTATTTAAGAAAAGAAAATTTTAATTTGTAACAGTGCCCAGCTGACATGTATATCGGCCCTGGCAAGGAGTCAGCCCATAAATAACCGAATGCCGTCTGTTGCCCATCCGTATGGCCTGGGGATAAAGCAGGGATCAATTCCGATAACAGTAATTCCGAGCTCAGTCTTTTGGAAGCAGAGACAAGCAAGTTAGCAGAAAAAATAGGCCACATCTCCCCACAGAAATCACCACTGTCACTGCAGCTAAGAGAATAGGACTGGCCAGACCTCTAAAGAGGAGAGTGTCCCATAATCTTTCCTGACGACCCAAGCAAAATTAAGTCATTTTGCACCTACTAATATTGATGACCAGGTTTCTCTTTTGAAACCCTTTTCTTCACTAGAGTTTCATTATGTGGATGTAATTAGCAATTTTAATCATGGCCATTTTCTCCTTTTATTATCACGTATTTATCTTTTAAAAATCTTATTACTGGCATCCCATTGATTCTTTCTGGTCACTATTTATAACAGAGAAGCATCAGACTTCCGCTCAGTAATGTGAAAGAAAAAGTGATTTAAGGAAAGAGATTTACCATAGAGAACTCATAAACTTCCACCTAAATAAGCAAGTAACAGAAGAGCAGATGTTTTAAGACTGAACTGGTAAATGGGACTGTGTTATAGGCCAATCAATACAGTTAATGCTGATTATAATGTACTTTTGTCAAAATGTTACTTTATCGTAAAGTTAATTTCTGATTTATATCACTTTCCACAAAATAATTCTGAAAATGAATGCTTATTGGATTAAGTTCCTACCAAAGCAATAGTGACTGGATTTAAATATTAGTCGATCTTGAATATTTTCATTCCAGGTTCAATATTCCTGTTGATTTAAAATGAATTGGCATTTACTCCATGATTTTTATTTGTTAGGACCTTCCGGTATGTAGCTTAGCTCAGAATATGGAAGATCAATAGGCCTGAATTCCACATCTAGCCATTACCACAAGTTCTCCTTGGTTGCAACATCATTTACAGCTACTGATGATGTGTGATTTGAAGTACATTATAGGAAGCTGCTTTTTTTTAAACTAACATTTTGATACATTTGTAAAATGTATCTTCCTTCACAAACATTTCCCAGACACATCCTTTCCTTTTCATAGTAGCTCAAGTCTTCATTACCTGGATTATTTTATTTGTTTTCTCTCCTACTTTTTTCATTCAGTAGTATTTATTGGTGCTTACTGTGTGCAGAGCACTGTATTAAGTGCTTGGGAGAGTATAATACGGCAATAAACAGATACCTTTCCCTCCCACAACAAGCTCACTTACAGTGAAAGCTCCATGTGGGGCAGAGACTGTGCCCAACCTGATTATCTTCTTTTTTCTCAAGTGTTTAGTACAGTGCTTGGCACATAATAACTGCTTATTAAATAAAATATTATCATTATTGCTGGTCTTTCCCTATTTCTAGCCTATTCCTTCTCAAACCAACCTCCCACATAGAAGCTTACAACACCTTTCTAAAACTATCACTTCTCCTCTTAATAAAGTTCCCCATATTTCCTCTGAAATGTTGTGTACATACTAGGAGCTGTTTATAATAAACATCTTTTGTTTAAGTGACTCTTATGCTAGACTTTGTGGTGATTATTTTTTAAGTAACAAGCTCAGGAACAATTCCAAAACTGGTTGGGTCTCCCCTAAGTCTGAGCTACAAGAAGCTATGGAACAAATCAGTTGAGCCTTTTGAAGGCAGAATCTGTGCTTGTCACTGAGCATTGATCCACCAGAGAATGCGTCTGTTTACTGTTAAATTACACTCTTCCAAGCACTTAGCATGGTGCTCTGCACACAGTAAGTGCTCAAAATATGCAACTGAATGATCAGTCAATCAAGCAATGGAATTGATTCCTGCCCTCAAGTAGCATAAAATCTATCTGGGGAGACAGACAAAAAATAAGTTAGAGATAGGAGGAATAAAAGGATGGAAATGTAATAATAATAATAATTACAGTATTTGTTAAGTGCTTACTATATGCCAAGAACTCTTTTGAGCATTGGAGTAGATACAAGGTAATCAGGTTGTACCATGTGGGGTTTACAGTTTTAATCCTCATTTTACAGATGAGGTATCTGAGGTACAGAAAAGTTAAGTGGCTTGCCCAAGGACACAGAGCAGACAAGTAGTGGCGCTGGGATTAGAACACACGTCCTCTGACTCCCAAGCCCATGATCCTTCCCCTAGGCCATGATGCTTCTAGATAGATGATAGATAGATATGTAGATAGACAGGTAGACAGCTACATCTTCAGCCCTCATCTTTCTCCTCTGCAGTCTTGCATTCCCTTCTGCCTTCAGAACATCTCTACTTGGGATGTTCTGTCAACATTTCAAACAAACACATTCAAAATAAAACTCCTCCTCTTCCCACCCAAACCCCGTTCTCCTCCTGATTTTCCCAACACTTTAAACACCACCACCATTATCCTTGTCTCACAAGCCCTTAACCTTGGCATCCTTGACTTTTCTCTCTCCTTCAACACATATTCAATCTTCCACCAAATCCTGTTCATTCAGCCTTCACAATATCACTAAAACCTGCCCTTTCCTTTCTATCCAAATTGTTACTATGCGGATAGCAGCACATATCTTATCCCACCTTGATTACTGCATCAGCCTCCTTGCTGACGTCCCTGACTCATGTCTCTCTCCACTTCAGGCTATACTTCACACTGCTGCCCAGATCACTTTTCTGCAAAAATCATTAAGTCCATGTTTCCCTACTCCACAGAAACCTTCAGTGACTGCCCATCCACCTCTACATCAAACAGAAACTTCTTACCATTGGCTTTAAAGCAGTCAATTACCTTGACCCCTCCTACATAGCCCAGCCTGAACATTTTGCTCCTCTGATGCCAACCACCGTCAAAAGGCAGGGACTGTCTCTATATGCTGCCTATTTGTACATTCCAAGCGCTTAGTACAGTGCTCTGCACATAGTAAGCGCTCAATAAATACTATTGAATGAAATGAACCTATTCAGGATACCTCTATCTCATCTATTTTTTTGCTGACCTCTCAACCACATGCTGTCTCTGTCCTGGAACTCCTTTATCCTTCATATTCAACTGGCTATTTGACACTCTCCCTACCTTCAAAGCCTTATTAAAAATACATCTCCAAGAAGCCTCCCCCAACTTAGCCCTCATTTTTTCTTGTCCTACTCCTTTCTGTGTTGCCCTTGTCCTTGGACTTGCACCCTTTATTCATCCTACCCTCAGCCCCACAGCCCCCATGGACATAACCATAACATTTATTTCTGTTAATGTCTGTCTCACCCCTCTAGCTCCTTGTCTACCTACTCTGTTATATTGTACTCTCCCAAGTGCTCTGTAGAGGACTTTGCACACAGTAAGAATTAATCAGCACAATTGATTGATTTATAGCGCTAACATGGGTACGTCAAGATAAAAAATGACTAAATAAATACATATATATAACTAAGAAGGCTGGATGTTTTGGGATCACATGAGAGAACTCTATAGCAGTCATTAATAAAGAAGAAAAGGAGTGTGAGCTATAAATAAAATAATAATAACTGGTATTTAAGCGCTTACTTTGTTCCAGGCACTGTACTAAACACCGGGTGGATGCAAGTAAATTGGGTTGGATAGAGTCCCTGACCCACATGGGGCTCAGAGTCTTAATCTGTGTAGAAGCAGCATGGATTAGTGGAAAGAGCACAGGCTTGGGAATCAGAGACTGTGGGTTCTAATCCTGACCCCATTACTTGTTACCTGTGTGACTTTGAGCAAATCACTTAACTTCTCTGTGCCTCAGTTACCTCATCTGTAAAATGGGGATTAAGACTGTAAGCCCCACAAGGGACAACCTAATTATCTTGTATCTACTCCAACAATTAAAACAGTGCTTGACACATAGTAAACGCTTAACAAATACCATTATTATTAATCTCCATTTTACAGATGAGGTAACTGAGGCACAGAGAAGTTAAGCAACTTGCCCAGGGAGACACAGTACACAAGCCCTTCTGATGCCCAGACCTGTACTCTATCCATTAAGCAACACTGCTTCTCTTTCCATAGACTGTAATTTTTGCTGTGGTCAGGAAATGTGCCTGCTAGCTGTTATATTGCACTCTCCCAAGCACTTAGCACCATGCTTAGAATCATAAATATGATTGAGTGCTTCTCCTTCCTCTTCCTCAGTGGTGACAACGTGAGTTATGGCCACTTCTGGCTTTGTCATCATTTCAAAACCTGAGTTTCCAGTTTGATTCAGACTCAAAAAACATAATTCAGTAGTGGCAGAAATGCCTATCACTGGCAATGAGGCAATAATAATAATGATAATGTGGTATTTATTAATTGCTTATTATGTGCCAGGCATTGTTCTAATTGCCAGGGTAGATAAAAAGTAATTCGCTTGGACACAATGTACCACATGGGCTCACAAACATAATCCCCATTTACAGATGAGGTAACTGAGGCACAGAGACGTTAAGTGGCTTACCCAAGGTCACACTGCAGACAAGTGGCAGAGCTGGTATTAGAATCCTTGTCTTATCAAATGGGTGATCAGGGCAATGGCCACTGCTGTCATCCCAGATGTGCTAGAGAAGACTTTGCCACCTGGCCCCTACCAAATTCTTATCTTCAGCAGCTGCAATTCCTACTGGCAGAACTGCATATTTTATTTATGTAATTGTAATATTTACTAAGGGCCTACTTAATAATAATAATGTTGGTATTCGTTAAGCACTTACTATGTGCCAAGTACTGTTCTAAGCACTGGGGTAGATAAAAGGAAATCAGGTTGTCCCACATGGGGCTCACAGTCTTCATCCCCATTTTACAGATGAAGTAATTGAGACCCAGAGAAGTAAAGTGACTTGCCCAAGGTCACACAGCAGACATGTGACAGAGTCAGGATTAGGACCCGTGAACTTCTGCTTCCCAAGACTGTGATGTATACACTTCTCCTCAAACACTTGTGTCAAGCACTGCACTAGGCACTGTGGTAGAAAGATAATCAGATAGGACACAAACTCTGTCCCAAATGAGACTCCAGGACTAAATATGTGACTCTCTGAATAAGTGTATCTTTGTGACTTGGGTAGGATATTTATCTATGTGTATGACTGTGTCTTGATATATAATAATAATAATAATAATAATGTTGGTATTTGTTAAGCGCTTACTAGGTGCAGAGCACTGTTCTAAGCACTGGGGGAGATACAGGGTCATCAGGTGAGCCACATGAGGCTCACAGTCTTAATCCCCATTTTACAGATGAGGTAACCGAGGCACAGAGAAGTGAAGTGACTTGTCCACAGTCACACAGCTGGCAAGTGGCAGAGCTGGGATTCGAACCCATGACCTCTGACTCCCAAGCCCGGGCTCTCTCCACTGAGTCACACAGCTTCTTTGATTGTTCTTTGTATATATGTGCATATAATAATAATGTTGGTATTTGTTAATCGCTTACTATTTGCAGAGCACTATTCTCAACGCTGGCGTAGATACACGCTAATCAGGTTGTCCAACATGGGGCTCACAGTCTTAATCCTCATTTTACAGATGAGGTTACTGAGGCACAGAGAAGTTAAGTGACTTGCCCACAATCACACAGCTGACAAGTGGTGGAGCATATGAGAAGCAGCATAGCTTGGTGGATAGAGCATAGGCCTGGAAATCAGAAGCACTTATGTCCTAATTCCATCAACTCCCCTTGTCTGCTGTGTGACCTTTGGAAAATCATTTAGCTTCTCTGTGCCTCAGTTACCTCACCTGTAAAATGGGGATTAAGACTGTGAGCCCCATGAGGGGCAAGGACTGTGACCAACCCGATTACCTTGTATCTACCCCAGCACTTAGTACAGTGCCTGACACATAGTAAGTGCTAAACAAGTACCACTTTAATAAGTGTGTCTTTGTAGTGATCTTGCAAGTACATATTTTATTTATGAATTGTTTGTATATTTATCTGTACATTAAATTGTTTGTACTGCTTCTGGCTTTATTCTTGTTCTTCCTTCAGCTTTCACTATTTTAAATAGTTTTTGTCTGTCTC
The DNA here is from genome assembly GCF_004115215.2 of Ornithorhynchus anatinus. Classification (NCBI taxonomy): domain Eukaryota; kingdom Metazoa; phylum Chordata; class Mammalia; order Monotremata; family Ornithorhynchidae; genus Ornithorhynchus; species Ornithorhynchus anatinus. The sequence continues at coordinate 119,187,247 of NC_041729.1, forward strand.
CTTTATTAAGTTCTTGTAAGTTCCTTGAGGACAGACATGTGTGTCCTTCATATGAACTAAGGCCTGAGGAAGATCCCTGAGAATTAGATTGAAGATAGTTCCTATCCCACGTGGACCTCACAGTCCTACTTAGGTTAGCGCCTAGCACTCAGCAGGCCATCAATAAATGTTATTGATGAACTGATTCTCAGTAATCAACTTTCCTAGCCAAACCAGAGCAGGTTATCCTCTATCCTAAACATTTCTGCATTTGGTTCTTTCCTTGGCTTTGGTGAAGGCCCTAGGAATTTTTGGCTCAGGTGCCCTAAAGTTTCACTTTTTAATTCTATGTTGCTCAAGATGGCCAATGCATGAAAGCCACGTGGTGCCCAAGCCAGATTTTTAAAAATTACATTTTATGAAAAAAATCTGAGACACAAATATTCAGGGTTTTTAATGGTATTTATTGGGATTCACTTATTATGTTCTAGGCACTGTACTAAACTCTGGGGTAGTTACAAGCTAATCATGTTGGACACAGTCCATGTCCTACATGGGACTCACAGTCTTAATCCCCATTTTACAGATGAGATAACTGAGTCACGAAGACATTAAGTAACTTGCCGAAGATCACACAGCAGACTAGTGGAAAAGCTGGGATTAGAAGCCGAGTCCTCTGACTCCCAGGCCCACTCTGTTTCCACTGGGCTATGCTACTTCTTATTGGGGTACCAACTCCAGGAAGTTGATCCCCCTCATGGGATTGGGACTGGGAGGGTGAAGCCATGAGCTTCACTTACAGCATTTTAGGCTGCTGGCCTCCTCTTTGTGCTGAGAAGGAGCTGGACAAAAGCTGGAGCTGGCATAGGGCTCCTGGCCTCAGCTCCCTGCCATCCCTGGACTCATCTGGGAATGAGTTTCTAGTCAAGTCCTGGACACTTCTTCACTGTGACAGTAGTTCTACTTTTCAACTTCATGACTGTGTGAGGTCACTGGGGATGTGCCTATATACCCACTTTGCAGGCTGTGATTCTCATGTCTATCTGCAAATCCAACCTCCGTAAACCTGAATGTACCTCTGCTCTTTCATTTTCTTTCCTAGGCCAAGGTCTTTGGGCTTCCAGTCCAAGCTCATCACTGCACTCCAAATGAATATTTAATATTTCTGGGTGGTATGGCTTAGTGAATGAAGCATGGGCCAGGAGTCAGAAGGACTTGGGTTCTAATCCTGATTCAGCCACTTGTCTGTATGAACTTGGGCAAGTCACCTCACTTCTCTGTGACTCAGTTACCTCGTCAGTAAAACAGAGATTAAGATTGTGCTCTCTATATGGGACAAGGACTGCATCCAACTCACTTACCTTGTATCTATTCCAGTGCTTAATACAGTACTTGGCACACACTAATCGCTGAAGAAATACCACAGTTGTTGTTATTATTGTACCCCGTTGGGCAAGCCAGGTGGTAGAGAAGAAGTGTGCCTCAGTGGAAAGAGTACTGGCTTGGGAATCAGAGGTTATGGGTTCTAATTCCAGCTCATCCACTCGTCAGCTATGACTTTGGGCAGGTCTCTTCACTTCTCTGTGCCTCAGTTACCTCATCTGTAAAATGAGGATTCAGACTGTGAGCCCCCCATTGGAAAATCTGATTACCTTGTATCGCCCCAGTGCTTAGAACAGTGTTTTGCACATAGTAAGCGCTTAACAAATACCATCATTATAGTTGTTATTATTAGAGGGAAGAATTATGGAGACAAAGGTTCTCAAACTTCTAACCTATGTTTCCTTTCTTTAGTTCTGCCTCCTATTCTATCTCTGTCTTCTCTGTTCCTGCCAACACACACACACACACACACACAAACACACAAAATCAGAAACAAGTAGGATGGCTATTCCATCATTGATATCTAAGGATTTTCAGCCCCTTGAAGTTATACCTTTTTCTACTTTTGACTAATATGGGACTGCTTTAGGACTCCTTACTAACCTCCTTTTCACTCTCTCAGCATTCTTCTACAGTGGGAGGAAATGAAATTACATCTCCTTCTACCAAGATCCTGCTTAGAAAATGAGATTAGCCTACACACTCCAGCTGTGACTCAGAAGAGTCCCGTGTTCCTTTCATCAAAATCACTAGAGGAAAGATGGAAAATTAACTGGCTTTAAGTGATAGAGGAGACTGGCATCCCAGGAAAACCCAAGACCCACAGACTCATTTTAAGTCTCCTCATTAAGATAGTGAGGACAGAGACAGGTAAAGAGTTAATTTGTCTAATTTCATCACGAGATGCTTCTACATGTTCAAGAAGAAAGTATGTCTGTGATCTGTAAATGCAAACACATGGAGGATCTGTACTGTCTGGGACAGACACATAGCTGTGCTTGTAATTAGCTGAAGAGATATAGTGTTAGTGAGAATATTCTATTTCAAAAGACTGAAGCATTTTGACACATCCTCAGCACAGCATTTCCAAAACAAGATTGGAAAAAATTTACTTGATATTAATCTGATAGACTGTAGATTCTTCTTAAGAGTATGGATAAAGCCACTTATGTGCTAATAGTATATGGGTTTGGACTTGATAATGCAGAAAAATGAAGCAGTAATGGTGGGAATTTGATTTAAGATTAATTTTAATAATAATAATTGTGATGTTTGTTAAGTGCTTACTGTGTGGCAAGGACTATTCTAAGCATTGGGTAGGTACAAGTTAATCAGGTTGGACACAATTGCTGCCCCACATGGAGCTCATGCTCTTAATCCCCATTTTTACAGGTAAAGTAAATGAGGCTCAGTGAAGTGAAGTGACTTGCCCAAAGTCACACCGCAGACATGCTGGGATTAGAATCCAGGTCCTTCTGACTCCCTGGCCTGTGCTCTATCCATTAAGCCATGCTGCTTCTCAACCTTCACTCATTAAACACAGCAGGATCCTGGAATGGAGGCCCAGAGGAGTAGCCAGAGGCAGGAATTGCAGCAGGCTGTAAAGTTGGTATCTCTAGAAACAAGAAAAGAGCAGTACTTGCTGCAACTTCTCCTCATAGTCAGGACCAGAGTTGACTTCTGGACTTGCCCTTTCTTCAGTTATCTCAAAAGAAATAAGGGAAGAAGGATAGAGAAGGACCAAAAACATGGAGTATTTGAGCCTAAAGGCTGAACCTGAAAACAAGAGAGGGACAAGGAAGGCAACCATGAGGAAGAATGACATCTCCCTTGTTTGGGGATTCTACAAATAATTATCAATTGTCATTTCAAACTGCAATCCATTTATCTGGCCAAGTACTCCAAGATAAGTGGAATAGCTGCTGTAGTTTCTCACTGCCTCATAATAATTATATTTACTAAGTGTTTACTATGTGTTAAGCACTGTTCTAAATGCTGGGGAAGAAATAAGTTAGTCAGGTTAGACCTAGTCCTGTCCCACATGAGGCTTTGTGTAAGTGGTTTATGTAGTTTACATAGACTACATAGTTTATGTAGTTTACATAGGGGCTAGTGGCAAGGAGACAGAGCCAGAGAAGGGAGAGGTGGGACATTGTATGATCCCTGCTTCTACGCCTCAAGGAGCAGTTCAGTGTCCACCTCCCTGTCCTCCAGAGGGGTCACTGCAGTGTCAGTCCTCTATGTCCTATGGAGAGGCGAGTGTCTTAGGGCTCGGGGATTATGGAGAGCAATGCCCTGGGTGGCAGTGGCAGACAAGATACCCTCCCCTAGAGGATCTGGGGCACAGCACTGTGAGACTTGCAGGGAGGTGTCCCCACACTCCCCCAGATGATCTGGGAGCAGGTGTTGTATAGGAAATAAAAACCACTGACCTGAAATTTCTTCCTGCCAACTGTCATGACAAGCAGCAATGAGAAATAAAGTGAATTGCCCAAGGCTACACAGCAGACAAGTGGCAAAGCCAGGACTTGAACCCATGACTTGTCTCCCAGGCTCATGCTCTAGTCACTAAATCTTAAAGATTTTCTGTTGGTATGTGACTTCAGTGTTTTATGCTTTCAATTAAAAGCTTTAATTTATTTCAAGTTTCCCCTATGATTGTGGGCCTTCTGATATCTATTTTAATGTTGGCAACACTTCTGACACCACAACTAGGTCTTATAATTAGAAATTAAATCACAATTACTCATCACTTCCAGGAAAAATGCTCAGACAGTTGATTTGAGGGTTTGTTCTGGACAATGGGATATCATTTGTAGAGATGATTTCATTATACCATTTTTCGTAACTCTCAGGCGATAAAAGGAACAAATGTGAATAAAGTGTCTTCAGCAGGGTCAAGCCTTCAGGGTATAAAGCAAATTAACATTTTTCTTGGAGATGGAAAAAGATTTGAAGAGGATGCCAGAGTGCTGAAAGCAAAATATTCCCAGAATAGATTTTGGTCATACTCAGTATGCAAATACATTTGGAAATCTAAGCCTAAAACCACTTTATGGTAATTGTTAAGCACTTACTATGTACCGGGCACTGTTCTAAGTGCTGGGATAGACAGAAGCTTATCAGATTGGACACCATCCATGTCCCATGTAGGTTTCCCTGTCTTATCCCCATTTTACAGTTGAGACAACTATGGCACTGAGATATATACTCGTGACAGGCAAGGAATGTCTGTTATATTGTACAATTCCAAGCACCTAATACAGTGCTATACACACAATAATTGAACAATAAATATGATTGAATGAATTAATGCATTAATAAGGAAACTTTGGCTCAGTCATCTGGATATTGCAGGTGGAGAGTCTAGGCAATTATACAGATACATTTTCATGTGTAGACACTTGGACAATTAATTCAAGACAAGCTGATCCACTGCATCATTTTATTGGTCTTCAGATGATTCTTTCCAGCTGTCTGGCCTCCCATGGACCAGAATAATCATCTTCATCATCAACATCAATGATATTTCCTGAGAACTTACTTTTTTTAAAAAATAGCATTTGTTAAGCACAACAGAATTGGTAGGCATGTTCTTTGACCACAGTGAGTTTACAGTCTAGAGAGGAAGACTGACATTAATATTAATAGGAAAAACAAATAATAGCAGTATTATTAACTATATTAAGCATTTGCTATATGCCATATACAGTACTAAGTGCTGGAATAGGTACAATCTAATCAGGTGGGACAAAGTTGCTAATCCACATGGGGCTCAGACTAAATTTGAATGGTTTAGCTATTCATCTGCCTTACAGCACTGGGAGCTAGATTAGGTGTCCTCTGGAAATCCCGAAATCCCTTCCAACTCATAGCTTTGCGCATTCTTTCTAAGAGTTTAGTGGGAATAGTGACAAGAAATGATTGTAGGTGCGCTGAAGTTGATTGAGCCTGAGGTGGAATTTCAGCAAAGGAATATCATCCAAACAGGTGAGAGAAATCTGAAATAGCAATGGAAAAAATTGCTAGAATTTGATCTTCTTTGAGCATAGCTACTTTGTCTTAGATAGGTACCTAATTTAGCAGCCAATCATATATATTGAGCACTTACTGTGTATAGACCACTGTACTAAGTGCTTGTGAGGGTAAAGTATAACCAATGATAGACATGTTGCCTGCCTACAAGGAGCTTTGATGCTAAAGAGGGAGCATCTCTAATTTTGTGGATTCTTAGATTCACATCTATTTAAAAACTCTTCTATGGTCCATCAATCAATGAATCAAACATATTTATTGAGCATTTTACTGTGTGCAGAGAAAGACAAGTCCAGGATGATGGTTCTCTCAAGTGACTGTACTAAGAACTTGGGAGAAGGGGCTAAACCATCATCCTGGACTTCTCTTTAATAAGTCCTGGTTCATACCTTCAATCATATTTATTGATCACTTGAGGAAGGTTTCATCAGCAAGCTTGTGAACAACAAATTTAGAACCCTGATATTATCAACAGGGAACATGTAGGGTAAAAGACAAAGGGGTATTCAGAGGGACCGGATACTGGAAAAAAGCAACAGTTTCAGTCCAATGATTGCCCCTGAAAAGATCCCAGAAAGGATGCACAATATAGATGTCAATTGCCTAAAATCATTTCAGTCGAATTACAGATGTGCCTGGGTCCCTGAATCTGATTGTCCTCCGCACAGTTGAAGGGGTTGATTTAAGACCCATTAATGAGCCTTGTCATCTGATTGGTTCCTGAAAACAGGATCTGTTTGATTGGAACATCTGTCACTCACACAAAATATTTCTCTCCCATTGCTGCTTGCCATGACAGCTGGCAGAAAGAAATTTCAGACCATTGATTTTTATTTCCTATACAACACCTGCTCCCAGCTCATCTTAGGGAGGGGTGGGGACACCTCCTGCAAGTCTCACAGTGTCATGCCCCAGATCCTCTAGGGGAGGGTATCATGTCTGCCACTGCCATCCAGGGCAATGCTCTCCACAATCCCTGGGCCCTGAGACACTTACCTCTCAGGAGCACAGAGAGGGCTCTCAGGGGTTCTGAGGGCAGCACGCTGCCACTGCAGTGACCCCTCTGGAGGGCAGGAAGGCGGGCACTGAAGTGGTCCTAAAGGGGTAGGAGCAGGGATCATGGAGTGTCCTACGTCTCTCTTCCCTGGCTCCGTCTCCTTGCCACTAGCCCCATAACTATGTAAACTACATAAACCACTTGGACAAAGCCTCATGTAGGACAGGACTATGTCCAATCTGATTAACTTATATCTACCCCAGCACTTAGAACAGTGCTTCACACATAGCAAGCACTTAGCAAATATCATAATTATTATGGGGCATTGTGAGAAACTACAGCAGCTATTCCACTTACCTTGGAGTACTTGGCCAGATAAATGGGTTGTAATTCAAAATGACAACTGATAATCCTTCGTAGAGTCCCCAAGCAAGGGAGATCTCATTCCTGTTCATGGTTGCGTTCCTTGTCCCTCTCCTGTTTTCAAGTTCAGCTTTTAAACTCAAATACTCCATGTTTTTGGTCCTTCTCTATCCTTCTTCCCTTATTTCTTTTGAGATAACTGAAGAAAGGGCAAGTCCAGAAGTCAATTCTCATCCTGACTATGAGGAGAAGTTGCAGCAAGTACTGCTCTTTTCTTGTTTTCAAAGATACCAACTTTACAGCCTGCTGCAATTCCTGCCTCTGGCTACTCCTCTGGGCCTCCATTCCAGGATCCTGCTGTGTTTAATGAGTTGAAGGTTGAGAAGCAGCATGGCTTAATGGATAGAGCACAGGCCAGGGAGTCAGAAGGACCTGGGTTCTAATCCCAGCACTGCCACATGTTTGCTGTTTGACTTTGGGCACTTCACTGGGCCTCATTTACCTTATCTGAAAATGGGGATTAAGAGTGTGAGCCCATGTGGGACAGGGACTGTGTTGAATCTGAATAATTTGTAACTAACCCATTTTAGAACAGTGTTTGGTACATATTAAGCACTTAACAAGTACCATTAAAGAGCCAGGAGATACTCTGTTGTCCGACCTTCTCTTACCCCAGCCAAACACATGCAATTGTGCTGGCTCATTTCTGCTTGCCGCAGCTGCTGCCTCAGTAATAAACTAGACTTGAGATTTCCTTCTACAGATTTTTCTATAGTTCTGTCACTGGCTGTGTGATGCTAACATGGGCCTAAAAATTGTGCCTTACTCTGGTGCTCTCACCAAAAATATTACAGCTAGCTGATCCCCAGTAATGACACAAAATCTGCCTTTCATTTCCTAGCTACCTAAAAATGTTTGTGTTTTTCACACTGAGGTATCCATACCCTGATTGGAGACCCTCTTTTCCTAGACAGTCCTAAGAGAAAGCTAATGGCATATGGAAGAGAAGTAGCAAGATGAAATGTATGGAGTAATATCATCAATTAACTCCTCTATTCCCACCCCAAATTTTTTCTGCTGTTCACATGGACACATGTATGTGTGTGTGTTTGTGTGTTTGGAGAGCACACTGTCCTTTGTCTAAGTCCATGGATGTCAAGAAGTGTATCTTCAGGCCAGTGCTCTAAGTCAAACTGAGACTACCTGAAGCCATAATGGAGATGTGTACCAGGAGCCTTGAGAAACAAGTTCTAGTGGATATAGGGTGCCCTCAGGAAGCTCATGGCCCAGCATCCCCTAAAAAGGTGCCAGAAAATGGAGAAGACTCCCGTGGGGACTCATGCCTTAGGAAAAAAGCCTAGGATGTCTGCACTGGCCTGAAACAATAGGAGCTGAATACAGGATGGCCGTGTTCAGAGATTATCCAACTAGCACTGAGCATCCAGGGATCAAAGGAGGCCCTCCTTTGGACAATGGTGTGTGTTTGAAAATGACTGGGTTTCACTGATGGTCTCTTGTTTCCTGTCTCCTGCCTGCTCCCTGCTCTGCTTGCTACTGTTAGGCCTTCTGAGGAAATGGTCCACATGGTCAGCCTTATTTCTTTCTAACCATGAAGCTCACTAGCTGACAAATAAGCCTCACTGCAACACAACTCATTTGTGACAAGTGCTCAACTCCAAATGTTGGGGATCACCACTGTTTGGGGAGTCCTGCACCTTAATGTCTTAACAGAAGACCTGGAGGAGCTGTGCAGTGACAAGCCTAAAGGGAAAGAGGAGGCAAGAAAATGGGGAGAGGAGAGATGGGGAAAGGGAAGAGTTTTACCAAGCCATCTTCTACCGCTGTCTTCCTCCATCACTACCAGCAATAGCAAATTGACTTTTCCTAGTCCAAATCAACCCACAGCCTTAAAGGACCAGCTTAGGGGTTCCTGAAGAGAAGAAACCCAGGCATCTGTAGTCCAAGGTGATTCTTGGAGATAGCAACCAAGGTTGCTGGACCTTTCCAGAAGTGACCCTTCTAGGACATTTAAAGGAGGTCCTTGCACTAAATAATGTATGTAAACTCTCATCAGTAACCTACAAATACCAGTTACTACCCTAAGAAAGAAAGACAGGAGAAGAGGAGGGAGGAGAAGGAGGAGAATGAGCAGTCTTTTCTACAACTTCCTATTACCCTATTGCCCTATCTCAGCTCCATCAATGCAGATGAAGCACTCTCAGACTAAAATGTCTAAAAATTGGTGCTATGTCATAGACCTTTTGGGTGGTAGGGCATGATCTCAAAAAACCTGGCTGTCCTGCCTAATTCTAGAGTGGTGCCATATAAAAATAATTGACCACTTATCTTGGTTTTGTTTGCCTTGCTTTGTCAACAGATTAATCACTTTCCCAGTAAGCACTGCCTCAGGAAAGTGCCAAAAGTTTTCCATTACTCTTCATGCTGCCTTTATTTTTTTTCTGGTATTTGTCAAGCACTTACTATATCCCAAGCACTGAACTAAGTGCTGGGTAAATGAAAGATAATCGTTTTGGACATGGTCCCTGTCCCACATAGGGCTCACAGTCTTAATCTCCATTTTATAGATTAGGTAAATGAGGCCCAGAGAAGTTAAGTATCTTGCCCAAGATCACCCAGCAGATGAGTGGGGAAACTGGAAATAGAACCCAGGTCCTTCTGGCTCTCAGGCCCATGCTTTATCCACTAGACAATTTCTGTGATGTCCTGATAGAATTCCAGGAGCTAGACATTGAGCTGTCTGAGTGGCTATGCATTGGGAAGTATTGTTAGTGGGAGTTTGAAGAATATCAAACCAGAATGAACACAGCATGTAACATGACTGTAACTCTCCCTTCCAGGCAATGATGAAATCAATGTGATGTCATTGTTCGGATCTTAAGTGCATCCATAATATTTTTCTATTTTCAAGGAGGAAAAAAGTGGTATTAATTGTAAGATGATATTTAGAACTCTCACTAAGCAGCACTAGGCCATATTATTTAGCTTTTTGATCCTGTGTGGTCTAGTGATGTTTTTCCACTCTGAAACTATTACCAACCTGTGTGTTAAATTCACCCCCTGTGATCAACTGGTCAGATGTTACAACAAATTTGCCCAGATTGCTGTAGAAAATGGTGATTACTCTGAGGTCATGTCTCAAATCCTCTCTGCTCCCTCTACCCCTCCCCACCTCTTCGCCTCTCCGCAGCTAAAGCCTCTTCTCCCCTCTTTCCCTCTGCTCCTCCCCCTCTCCCTTTCCATCCCTTCAGCACTGTACTCGTCTGCTCAACTGTCTATATCTTCATTACCTTATTTATTTTGTTAATGAGATGTACATCACCTTGATTCTATTTATTTGCTATTGTTTTAATGAGATGTTCTTCCCCTTGATTCTATTTATTGCTATTTTTCTTGTCTGTCTGTCTCCCCAATTAGACTGTAAGCCCGTCAGAGGGCAGGGACTATCTGTTGCCGATTTGTACATTCCAAGCACTTAGTACAGTGCTCTGCACATAGTAAGTGCTCAATAAATACTATTGAATGAATGAATGAAATCCAGTAGTGCCTTACAAAAACCTGTCTAGTCAGTGACAGAGGGGGAATTTCAATGCACAGGTTGTTAGCAATTTCAAAGGGAAGAAAAAATTATTTTATCACATCAATGATTTTCAAATACAGAGAAGGATTGAATATAAACAGTCTAGAAAGAAATACCATAATCTGGAGCCAAATGATCTATTGGGTTAATAACTCTCAAGTATGGAGGAAAGAGAAATAATCTTAGTTTTGCCCAACTTCTTTCAGAGGGGGTATAGTAACCTCTTCTGAAATACTTCCCAGCACTCAGTCATAACAAAGTTACATTATATTACAGCTGTGGTTCCTGCTGTATGAAAGGAAAACTTTCCAGAAGTTCCTCTGGGGGTTAGAGGGGAAAACCTTCTTCCACTGTTGGCAGACCGCTTATTGTCTAAATAAATGCTTACTCTCTGTTCTCCTGCCAGCTCAAGTGAGAGGAGTAAGAAATGAAAGACGGAGATGGAAAGAAGAGAAAAAGTCAGACACTCACACCTTTAATCTGGTGTCTCCAGGGTCTTTGCGAGGTTTAGCTAGTCCTCTTGATTAATGAAGAGAAAAGAATTAAATAATCAAAACAGAGTGAAGCAAAGTAGAATAGTAAGCAGTAGGACAACCCAAATACAGTTCATTAATTCGTATTTATTGAGTGCTTACTGTATGCAGAGTACTGTACTAAGATCTTGGAAAGTAATGGTAAATTCATTCATTCAATAGTATTTATTGAGCACTTACTATGTGCAGAGCACTGTACTAAGCTCTTGGAATGTACAATTCTAACTGATGCCCTGATTTCTTGATGGGAGCTGTTTGTGGAGAGGTGAGGGTCCAATCATTCAACTGATCAATAGTATGTCTGGAACACCTACTCTGCCCAGGCACTATATTTAGGTTTGGGAGAATGATACATTTAATAGTCACCATTCTTGCCCTCAAGGATCTTACAGGCTGAGAAGTGAAGCTTCATGTCCCAATTCAGAGACTTTTAAATAAATTCATGAGTAGTATTCTAAGAAAATGGTTTGGTTTTAGGGAATTATAACACAACCCCCTCATTTCCCATTAAAACACTATTTCTCAAATTACAAATTGTCAATGGCAACTGTCACAAGCTCCCAGTTTGTACCCACCAGGACCTTCCTGGACCGGGGGAACCTCAGTGACACGTGGTAAAGTCAAACCACACCTCTGATCACCAAGGTTACTGTGGAAAGTTTTTTACTTAATTTTACCAGCCTGCAAGGGAGTGACACATACCCATACTCATTCATTCCTCCAAGAGTCCAATACCAGTCTGTGATCAAAGGAGCCCTTTCTGCCAATGCTTCTTCTTTCTGCTTCCAAGTGCTGCTGCCATCTGTTGTTTCTTTGCTCGTGGTGCTTCCCTCTGCTTCTCACTCATGCCTCTCTACATGCCCTTTGCATGCCTCCTCACAATTCATTCATTCATTCAATAGTATTTATTGAACGCTTACTATGTGCAGAGCACTGTACTAAGCGCTTGGGATGAACAGGTCGGCAACAGATAGAGACAGTCCCTGCCGTCTGACGGGCTTACAGTCTAATCGGGGGAGATGGACAGACAAGAACAATGGCAATAAATAGAGTCAAGGGGAAGAACATCTCGTAAAAACAATGGCAACTAAATAGAATCAAGGCGATGTACAATTCATTAACAAAATAAATAGGGTAATGAAAATATATACAGTTGAGCGGACGAGTACAGTGCTGTGGGGATGGGAAGGGAGAGGTGGAGGAGCAGAGGGAAAAGGGGAAAAAGAGGGTTTAGCTGCGGAGAGGTAAAGGGGGGATGGCAGAGGGAGTAGAGGGAGAAGGGGGCTCAGTCTGGGAAGGCCTCTTGGAGAAGGTGAGTTTTAAGTAGGGTTTTGAAGAGGGGAAGAGAATCAGTTTGGCGAAGGTGAGGAGGGAGGGCGTTCCAGGACCGCGGGAGGACGTGACCCAGGGGTCGACGGCGGGATAGGCGAGACCGAGGGACGGTGACGAGGTGGGCGGCAGAGGAGCGGAGCGTTTGGGGTGGGTGGTAGAAAGAGAGAAGGGAGGAGAGGTAGGAAGGGGCAAGGTGATGGAGAGCCTTGAAGCCTAGAGTGAGGAGTTTTTGTTTGGAGCGGAGGTTGATAGGCAACCACTGGAGTTGTTTAAGAAGGGGAGTGACATGCCCAGATCGTTTCTGCAGGAAGATGAGCCGGGCAGCGGAGTGAAGAATAGACCGGAGCGGGGCGAGAGAGGAGGAAGGGAGGTCAGAGAGAAGGCTGACACAGTAGTCTAGCTGGGATATAACGAGAGCCCGTAACAGTAAGGTAGCCGTTTGGGTGGAGAGGAAAGGGCGGATCTTGGCGATATTGTAGAGGTGAAACCGGCAGGTCTTGGTAACGGATACGATGTGTGGGGTGAACGAGAGAGACGAGTCAAGGATGACACCGAGATTGCGGGCCTGAGAGACGGGAAGGATGGTCGTGCCATCAACGGTGATAGAGAAGTCTGGGAGAGGACCGGGTTTGGGAGGGAAGATGAGGAGCTCAGTCTTGCTCATGTTGAGTTTTAGGTGGTGGGCCGACACCCAGGTGGAGACGTCCTGGAGGCAGGAGGAGATGCGAGCCTGAAGGGAGGGGGAGAGGACAGGGGCGGAGATGTAGATCTGCGTGTCATCTGCGTAGAGATGGTAGTCAAAGCCGTGAGAGCGAATGAGTTCACCGAGGGAGTGAGTGTAAATGGAGAACAGAAGAGGGCCAAGAACTGACCCATGAGGAACTCCAACAGTTAAAGGATGGGAGGGGGAGGAGGCGCCAGCGAAGGCGACCGAGAATGACCGGCCAGAGAGGTAAGAGGAGAACCAGGAGAGGACAGAGTCGGTGAAGCCAAGGTGAGATAAGGTATGGAGGAGGAGGGGATGGTCGACAGTGTCAAAGGCAGCAGAGAGGTCAAGGAGGATCAGAATGGAGTAGGAGCCATTGGATTTGGCAAGAAGGAGGTCATGGGTGACCTTAGAGAGAGCAGTCTTGGTAGAGTAGAGGGGACGGAAGCCAGATTGGAGGGGGTCTAGGAGAGAATGGGAGTTAAGGAATTCTAAGCATCGATTGTAGACGACTCGTTCTAGGATTTTGGAAAGGAACAATCAAAATGACCACCTTTCATCAGCATTAGGCATCACAGCTGTGGCTCTATTTGACAGTCATTGATTGGCCCAGGCCCGTTACCAAGTAGAACAGGGAGAGAAAGCCACACTCCCTCCATGCTCTTCCCCAACAGGCCCGTAATCACCTGTTTTAGGTAAAGCCCATCAGTGCCTTTGCCAGTCTTTCCCTTGTTGTTGTTCATGGAATCATAAAGAGTCACTGGCAAGGCGGCTTATTGTGGGCTTACCACAGTAACTGTATTGGAAATTGCTCTTACAGAGGGAACTTTGATTTTTTTATTTTTTTGTCTCCCCGTTCAGGTAAACACATATGCACACGAAAGTAGGGATCAAGACATTTACAACCCAAAATTGAGGGCAGGTATCATGTCTACAAACTGTATTGCCCAATTTATACTGTTTTGCACAAAGTAAGTGTTCCACAAATACCCTTGATTGATTGTTTGATTTATCTTATTGCACCATAATCAATTGGTGCTTTTAGCTCCTCTAATGAGTTCAGATTTTCTACCCTTATTTGATATTTCATTTGCAGGGAAGAGTGCTGAATATAATTTGTAATCATATTTTCTTATTTCAATTATATACATTAACATCTAGATGTATTGGTGACATTGCTTCTGACTTGATTTCTACTCAGGTTATGGGGAAATACCTACTTCAGCAGCTCTAACTTTGAAAGAGTCTTAAAAATCTGGCTGTAGTTTTATTTATTCCCCTGAGGATGAATGTGATCATTCTGCCTCACAGATTTTACTTTCAAGGCGCCCAATCAACATAATGTAGTTGACATCTTTACTAATGATCTAGAAAAGGCAGTAAACTGCACTTTAATGAAGTTCACAGATGATGCTTAATTAGGGGGTGTTGCCAACACTAGTAAGGACAGAAAAGTAATAAATGGACCTAAATAATTAGAAATATGAGGAGACAACAAAAATCAGGATAGTAATCTAAGCTGGAAAATTTAAAGCAAGTATATTTTAGAGGAGCAAATATAAAATAAAAATATTGACAAATGTTATACAGAAAATTCTTATTGTTATATGATAACATTAAAGGACCAATTCTTCACAGTATTTCATATGAACATCTGTCTAATGGAGGGTGGAAATTGTATAATGATTTTACATAATTTAGGAAAACTAAAGCAAAAGTTAATTTTGATAATGTAGGTAAGTAAATTTGAGAGTGAAGAACATCACTACGTTGAGAAATACAAATGTTAATGATGATAGATATTCATTACTTCTACATTATTTCTCTAGTCCATGCGCTCCATGTAGACAGGGAGTATGTCTACTATGTTGTACAGTAATTTCCCAATCAATCAACTATATACCATACTTACTGAGCACTTACTATGTGCTTATGAAAGTATGCTCAATAAATACCATTGATTGATTGACTGATTTAGTGATTAATTCTATACTTGAAAAAAATTCACAGTTCTTTGAGACTCCAAATATAATGTAAAAAGACCAATTACTTAACCCAGTAAAGGGTTTGTATCAGCATTTGAACTAGAAGTAACATAATGAAGTTAAATGAGAGCATTTTTGATATTCAGAAGAAAATATCTAATGGTGAAAACATTGGCGAGTTGAATGTAAAATGACCAAGCTCACCTCACGTGGAGAGGGCTAGTTGCTGGTAGGGTGTAAAATCACAAATAAAGCAGAGAGCACTTACTCACTAGGCCATTGATGGGGCCTTATCAGAGACAGTAGACTAGATTACAGTGTCAAACCCTTATCAGAGACAGTAGACCAGATCACAGTGTCAAATCAAATCTAAATGGTAGAATGCTCTCCTGGCCAGCAACCTCTTTTTAAGCTGTTTACTTTGTATTAAGTGCATTAAGCATCCCCCAAGGATTGTGGGCCATTTCATTCCTGATCTGCTGCCCCTTCTGCCACCCAACTCCTCCCTTCCCCTTGCGCAGCCCACATCCATCCTCCCCGCCCCCTCTCTGGAATCCCTCCTGTCCCAGGGACTCCCCCCACCCTTGGTCTCCCTTCTCCTGCACTGGCCCCGTGTCAAATCACTCCCATCCAACCCCTCCCCAGCCTTTGCGCTGCCCCCACACCTCCTTGGCAGGCCCCCATTCCCTGTCATCCTGTTCCAGGCCCACACTTCATTCCCCTCCCCCTGTGCCAGCCCCTTCAACTGACTCCCATCCAAACCCTCCCCAACCATTGCTCTGTCCCCTTCCCCGCTACCTCCTCCACAGCTTCTGCCAAGTGTGGCCTGTAGAACCTCTGCTCCATCATGGGAAAGCTTCCCTTCATCCTTGGCCTGTTCCTGTCTCAGTCACTCCTCCTCCTCGTCATCACTGAAAAAAAATGATTTTCTGCAGGTGACACAGTCTTCCCTGCTGCTCTTGCCAGAGGGGTCCTTTTCTTCTCCCACACCACCAGACCCACTGAGAAAGAAAAGAGTGTTGGGCTCCTTCTCATGCCCCAGTGCCGCTTTTGCCCCATTCTACCTCCCTCATCCCTTTCTTTCCCTTCCTTTGAAGCCCATATGGTTCGCCTCTACCACCCCCTCCAGATTCTAGTAACAGTTATCTTCTGCCCCTCAGGGCCCGTCTCCAACTTCTTTAACCATTTTGATTCCTTTCTCACATTCCTTCTCTTTTTCTCCATGTCCACATTGATCCTTGGGACTTCAATATCCACATAGATGTTCCTGATGACCCTTCTGTTGCCCCACTTCTATCACTTCTCAAGTCCACTGACCTCCTGTTCCACCCCACCTCGCCCACTCACCAACTTGGACACACACTTGATCTCATCATCTCTAACCACTGCAAAACTCTAACCTCACCAACTCTGAAATCCCTCTATCTGAGCATTAAGCAAAAACTTCTTACCAATGGCTTTAAAACACTCCACCACCTTGCACTCCACCACCTTGCCCCCTCCTACCTCACCTTGCTTCTCTCCTTCTACAACCTAGCCCACAGACTTCACTCCTCTAGTGCCATGAGAAGCAGCGTGGCTCAGTGGAAAGATCCCGGGCCTGGGAGTCAGAGGTCAAGGGCTCGAATCCCAGCTCTGTCACTTCTCAGCTGTGTGACTGTGGGCATGTCACTTAACTTCTCTGTGCCTCAGTTACCTCATCTGTAAAATGGGGATTAACTGTGAGCCTCACGTGGGACAACCTGGTTACCCTGTATCTACCCCAGGGCTTAGAACAGTGCTCTGCACATAGTAAGCGCTTAACAAATACCAACATTATTATTATTATTATTATTATTACCCTTCTCACCATGCCTTCACCTCACCTGTCTCACCACCCTTTTCCCTAGCCCACATCCTGCCTCTGGCCTAGACTGCCCTGCCTCTTCAAATCTCACAGACAATTACTCTCCTCCCCTATGAAGCCTTATTGAAGGCATATCTCCTCCAAGAGGCCTTCCCAGATTAAGCCCCACCTTTCCTCATCTCCCACTCCCTTCTGTGTTGGCCTGACATACTCCCTTTGCTGTTCCCCCATCCCAGCCCCACAGCACTTATGTATATATCTGTAATTTTATTGATTTGTATTGATATCTGGCACTTCCCTTTTAGACAGTAAGCTCATTGTGGGTAGGGAATGTGACTCTTTATTGGTGTATTGTCCTCTCCCAAGCACTTAGTAAGCAGTAAGACTCAATAAATATGATTGAATGACTTGAATGAATGAATAAACAAATCTATTACAATTTACAGCCTCCACAATGAATACATTAGCATGTTTATTATTTGGGAATACAATAAAGATGGAAATCCCTGGAATGGTCCCTTAAAGCCACAGTTTGGATTAAGCCCACCAATTATTGTCATATAGATATAAGAATCTTCCAAATTGGCAGTTCAGAAGGAGTGAACCATCCCGGGAAGGAATGCCTCTACTGAAAAGGGCGGTAGAAGTGGACCCTCGCCAAGAAGAAGAGCCTGAAAAAGTCCGCCACAGGTCAAGAATTAGCTATCAGTGAATCAATAAATCAATGGTATTTATTGAACACTTATTGTGCTTAGAACAGTGCTTGGCACATAGTAAGCACTTAAATACCATCATCATTATTATTACTATGTGCAGAGCCCTTTGCTAAGCACTTGGGAGAGTACAATAGAGTTGCTACCAACATTGGCCCTATTCGCAAGTTGCTGTCTGTCTCCCCGTTTTAGACTGTGAACCTGTTGTTGGGCAGGGATTGTCTCTATCTGTTGCCGAATTGTACATTTGAAGCACGTAGTACAGTGCTCTGCACACAGGAAGCGCTCAATAAAAACGATTGAATGAATGAATGGAGAGGTAGGCTTTTATTAAAATAAATAACAAGGATATGTACATAAGTGCTGTGGGGCTCAGGGTGGAGTGATTACCAAGTGCTTAAGGAGAACAGATCCAAATGCAGTAGCAACAGACTGGAAGGTGAAAAGGAGAACTGAGAACTTAGTCAGGAAAGGCTTCCAAGCACTTATATCTGAGAAGTCTCTCCAAGAGAAATAAACATAGCTGTTTAGATCAGAATTGAAATATTAAATTAAAGGAAACCCCAAGGAGAGTGCACCTGCTTTACACATTGACACATTTTAATTGGCTAAATAGATTTTTCAATTATCCAAGATTTTCCAAAATGTTCCTAAAATCAGGCAACAAAAACCAGAATTACTTCCTTTTAGTCATACCTTATACAGTGTTATCTCTACAGGGCTCAATGTATCCATTATAAAGGAATGAAAGTTACTTTCAAAGGATATGAGCCTAGACTTCCAAATACCATAGATATTCCAAGACCTGATTCTTGGTTCACTGAGTTATCTCTTCCAGTATAACGAAATTGACCTTCACTATCTTTCCTTGTTTCAAGAATGGGAGCTTTTAGTTTTTCATCATTTTAGACTGATGCTCTTCCAGATACCAATGTGAATATATTGCTGGTTGATTCTTCCACATAATCTTTTCCAGTTTTCTCGGTTGCAGTCTTTATCAAGAGTGTTTCCTAGGAAAAAGTAAGCAAAAAGTCCTGACGTTCATGTTTGATACTTAACACTTTTTCCTTTCATCTTAAATCATTATGTAATCAGCCTACATTCCAAGATAATAGTTTTAACAAACTATTTGCCATGACATTATTTTTTATCTTTCACTTATCTTTCTCTATTAGTGTTTTCTATTTTTGTTTTTATCATGAATATAAAATGTTTAGACCAAAGCATGCAGGAAATTGAATTTGGGGGCTTTGATTTGAGGTAATGTATCTATGAATAAAGTATGGAGTTGTCTATGATCTGACATCTCAAAAAAAGTCGTTGGACGCCTCGTGTTGAAAAATAGATTAAATCCAATCTATTTTTATGATTATTCAATGTACTTTGGCAAGGGGAAATAACTGAGTCTAATTTCAATAGAGAATTTTTTTAACTAATCTATAAAAAGGAGTCTACAAAAAGACAAAGGAATGTATTTAAATAAACAGATGACATAAATAGAAAGAATCCCGACGGAAAGGGAAATTTATAAGAGGAGTAGAAAAATGGGTAGTTGGATAGGGATTTAAACAAAAATGTCAGGGCTGAACAGATCCCTCTGCGTAAAGGTCAGACTATTTCTCAAGGCCAAAAAGAAAACTCATCCAAAATACAAAGTAAACCAAGATTCTCAGCAGGAACCTAAACTGTAACTGGGAGTGCATAGGTAAAGTTCCCCTAATCTCACAATTTGAGCATTCCTTCACCTCTGTCTAGTTCACAGCTCACTTGCCTGATACCACACTCTATACACTTCAACACCCTATGGTTGCTATCAACAGATTCAGTAGCTGCTTTAAAGTTCCAATCCAAGAGTACAAATAACTCCTTGATTAGTTGAACTACAGTACTTTTTTAACAATTATGAAGGCTTGAGTTTACTCTTCACATAATAATTGCATTAAGGAAAAAAATTGTCCTAGGAATTAGCCTTCAATGGACAGTGTGCTCTAGATTATGGTTCACTCTCAAACTTAGTAGCAGTCTGACAAAGGTTAAGAGTGCCTCTCACCGTTCTCACAATCTTTTTATTCCTGGCCCTCCATTGCCCTTTGATCTACTTTTTACCTTATTTTTATTCCCATCACTCACCTACTTCTAGTATACATACATTAGAGTGATGGGGATAAAAATAAGGTAAAAAAGACTAGAAGAACTAACTACAAGAAGTATAATTAAAATTTTTCCCTGAAAACAGTCTGAAAAGAAATTGTTCATTCTAGCTTGACCTTTGTAGAACTGCATTTCATCCAAGTCATGATGGATTTTTGGAATCTCTTTGAAGTGACAGTGGCATAACCAGAGAACTGATAGCTATCACTATTTTCCTCCTTCACCAATGTCCGCTTTATCTTCAGCTGATGCATTTCAAGATGGGCAAAGCATTGAGCTTGTTCTTGTTCTAATATTACAGGCAAAAACACCCATCAACAACTCCCATCCTAGGAAAAGGCTACCAGGCATGGAGAGGGAGAACAGGGTGACACTTGGTGGTCCACTTATTTTATTACCAAATGCAACTCTGGGTATACAAAACTTGTATGCAACCTATACACCTGTGACCCTTCTCAACAGTATGACTTCCCTACTTTCAAAACGCTCCTAAAATTCACACCTCCTCCAATTAACCTTTCCCAATTATCTACAAAATCCTAAGTGACATCACCCAATGTATCAGTCACTTATCAGTATAAGCGGGTTGGAGGAAGAGGGGGATGGCAGTGATTACAACTGGAAAAAGGCAAGGTTTCCAGGTACTTCCAGTGCCCAAGCCTTCCTTTTCCCCTCAGTGTGCTTCCTGCTCCCCTCTTGGATCCCTCCAGCCAGACTGTGGCAGGGACCAAAGTTCTTCTCTCCTCCTGGGGAAGGGAAAGGTCTCTCCAGTTAGCAGTGAACTAGACAGCTTAGACTTGGCTTCCAAGAGACCTCCTAATACCCAGCCCTTTTCCTGGTGATGAATGGTACCCCCGATGGTAAGGGCAAGAGTCTGGGAACTGGAGGGGCCGGGGCTCTTCGTTGCTTCAATGGGGCTTCCTTTGTCTAAACTGTCACAGCCTTTCCAGTGTTTCAACACGTCTTTCAAAGGCTTCTTCCTACACACCCTATGAGGCAGGCGATGGAGATGGAGAAGAGAAGCACCACCCAAAGACCTCACTGCAACCCAGCAGTACTTTGCAATGCCTCCCTCAGTTGCATTACACATACTCAATCCCTTTCTCTCCCAGCTGTATTGATCTGATCATGTTATTCCAATCTCTTACACTTCTCTGGAGGTGCTGTAGGCCTGGGAGAGTACAGTGTAACAGTAAAACAGACACATCTCTTGCCCACAGTGAGTTTACAGTCTCGAGAGTCAGGAGCTATGTGCTCTGATACAGATTGCAGGTCCTTCTTCAGTTTTCCATTTATAAATATGGATGTCACTCTCTATCTTATTGTGAAATCAATCTTTCGATCAATTGGGTGCTTGCCCTGGGCAGAGCACTGTACTAAGTGCTTGAAAACATACAATATGATAGAATACTGTGGGACCGTGAACAAATCACTTCACTTCCCTGTGCCTCAGTTACCTCATCTGTATAATGGGGGTTAAGATTGTGGGAATGTGGGACAGGAACTGTGTCCAACCCTATTTGCTTGAATCCATCCCAGTGCTTAATAAAGTGCCTGGCACACAATAAGTGCTTAACCAATGCCATAATTATTATTGTCATTATTTTTATGATCTCTGTCAACAAGGAGCTTACTATCCAGAGAAGGATCCAGACATTAAAGTAAATTACATATGGAATTGTACATAGTGCTTGGCACATAGTAAGCGCTTAACAAATACCATTATTATTATTACATAAGTGTTCTCAACCTGGGTGAGGGGTGAATATCAGAGTGCTTCAGGAGTGCGGCCCAAGTGCACAGGTAATACAGAAGGTGTAATTTACAGAATGCTGGGCTTGTCAGGGAAGGCCTCTAGGAGGAGAAATGATTTTAGTAGGACTTTGAAGAAGGAGAGAGTGGTTATGCATTAAATATGAAGGAAGAGGGAACTCTAAGTTTGAGGGAAGACATGGGCAAGGAGTTGATGGTGAGGAAGATGAGATCAAGATACAGTTTATAGGTTGGCATTAGAGGAGTTAAGTTTGTGGGTAGGGTTATAGCAGGAGATTCGTGAGGTAACCTGTTGTGGGGAGAACTGATTGAGTATTTTAAAGCCAATGATAAGGAGATAACTGCTTAATGAAGAAGTGGATAGACAACCACTGGAACTTTTTGAGGAGTGGAGATGTGGACTGATCATTTTATTTGAAAAATGATCCATGCAGAGAGTGAAGTATGGCCTGGAGAAAGGAGAGACTGAAGGCAGGGAGGTGAAATTTGGAAGATGAATGAAATCACATTCTAAAATTATTTAGAAATAAAGTTAATTAATGAATGTAAGACATTATTGTTAGAACTTACAACTTAAACTCATATTTCAGTTCTAAGTGTCTTCAAGCACAAATACTGTTTTTACTTGGCATTCTCTGTCCAGTAATCAGTTGCGCACTAGTCACAGTTAAACATGTAACTCATGTCGCTCATGGTGATGCTTTCATATTATTGCACAATTGTTCAACTCTAAAATTCTCTAGATATGCTACCCAGTAACCTCTAAAGACCCCCTTCTTACAACTTCAAAGTCCCTTAACATATGTTGATGGTTGATGGATCCATGAAATTATTTCTACCATTTATCCTACCTTCATTAGCCTAGAATGTACAGTTTGTTTAATTTTGGGTTGTGATAGACAAGACTATATAACTACATAACTAACCCTTCAAGACACTTCTTATAGAAAAAATATATTCATACTTGCAAGTGATCCCCAATATGATTATGTGACAATGAATACTTCCATCTCACACACATGTAAAGATTGTCCCATCCTGTGCCATCATGTTTTTTATGGTATAATGGTATTTATTAAGTGTTTACTATGTTGCAGCCACTGTACTAAGCATTGGAATAGATATAAGATAATCAGGTTGGACACAGTCTGCATCACACATGGGCTCATAGTCTTAAACTACATTTTACATTGAGGCACAGAGAAGTTGAGTGACTTTCCCCAGGTCACACAGCAGACAGGTGGCAGAGTATGGATTGGAACCCAGGTCCTCTAACTCCCAGGCTCTTTCCACTAGGCCATGCTGCTTCTCTCACATTTGCTATTTGCAGCAACTAGCACTATTTTCACTTCTTCTTAACATTGCAGTCTTCTCAAAGTCTCTGCTCTAAGAGAGTCATCTTTTTCTAATTGATTTTCACCTGTATTGTACTTTTGCTTCTCTTTCCCAAATGCCTTCCGCTATGCCAATCAATCAGTGGCATTGATTGAGCACTTATCATGTGCAGAGCACTGTACTATGCCCTTAGGAGAGTACAACAGAGTTGGTAGACATGTGCCCTGTCCACAAGGAGCTTACAGTCCCGATGGGGGTTTTGATATTATTATAAACAGATAAAATTACATTAGAATGCAGGCTCTTTGTTCACATGTCCAAAAGCATGCAGATGGTTAACTGTCTAAATACCACAAGATTATCCAGAAGCAAAAGCGAGGATTTTCCCCAAATATTGCTTTTATATATTGCCCTTGAAGTTTACAGGCTGAAGTTCCTTCCTAGTTCCAGAAATACCTTTACTGCTGAGAACAAGAACACCAGTAATCATGGATGTATTTCTTTGTTTCAGTGAAGACTGAGCATGTTCTTTCTTGGAGGTAAAAACTCCTTGTAAGCTATGTCTCTCCATGGACCTTGAGTAATGGCTAATTAGCCCTGCCCCAAAATTTACAAAATTACAGACTAGCTATTGATCAGATATACTAGCCACATCTTCAAGGGAATTAGGGTGAGCTTTATGCTTTGCAACAGTACTAAAATGAAGCAAACAAGAAACTATGATCCTGAAGGATCCCTGTGTGATCACCTACCATTTCTGTTCCCAACTAGAATCCACACTTCTTACCTGGCTGCACGATCCTATCAACCTTCGCATGAAACAAAAAATCTTTACTCTTTGATTCAAAGCTTTCCATCACCTGGCCCCCTCCTCCCTCACCTCCCTTCTCTCCTTCTACAGCCCACCCCGTACACTCCACTTCTCTGCCGCTAACCTCCTCACTGTGCCTTCTGCCTGTCCCGCCAGTGACCCCTGGTCCATGTCCTACCACTGACCTGGAATGCCCTCCGTCCTCATATCTGCCAAACTAATTCTCTTCCCCTCTTCAAAACCCTTCTGAGAGCTCACCTCCTCCAGGAGACCTTCCCAGACTAAGCTCTCCCTTTCCCTCTGCCCTCCTCCCCTCCCCATTGCCCCTCCCTCTGCTCTTCCCTTTCCCCTCCACACGGCACTCGTGCATATTTGTATATATTATTAATTATTCTATTTTATTAATGATATGTATATATAATAATGACAGCATTTGTTAAGCACTTACGATGTGCAAAGCACTCTTCTAAGCACTGGAGAGGATACAAGGTGATCAGGTTGTCCCACATGGGGCTCACAGTCTTCATCCGCATTTTACAGATGAGGTAACTGAGGCACAGAGAAGTTAAGTGACTTGCCCAAAGTCACACAGCTGACAAGCGGCTAGCCAGGATTTGAACCCATGATCTCTGACTCCCAAGCCCGGGCTCTTTGCATTGAGCCACGCTGATTCCCTTTATCTTGATGGTACTGATGCTTGACTACTTGTTTTGTTTTGTAGTCTTTCTCCCCATTTTAGACTGTGAGCCCATTGTTGGGAAGGGATTGTCTCTCTCTGTTGCTGAATTGTATATTCCAAGCACTTAGTACAGTGCTCTGCACACAGTAAATGTTCAATAAATACGATTGAACGAATGAATAAATAGTCATCGGGAGGCAGCATGGTCTAGTGGAAACAGTATGGGATTGAGAGAAAGGAGACCTGAGACCTGAGACCTAGGTTCCTAACCTACCTCTAACCTGTTGTATAACTTAAGGCAAATCCCTCACCTCTATAGGCCTCAGATTCCTTATCTGCCAAATGGGGGTAGAAGACCTACTCTCCCTTCCTCTTAGGCTTTGGGATCCATCTGGGAAAGAGATTGTGTCCAATCCACTAATAATAATAATTATAATAGTATTTGTTATGTGTTAAGGTCTTACTATATGCTAAGTACTGTTCTAAGCACTGGGGAAGATGCAAGATAATCAGATCAGAGAGTCACGACCCAATAGAGGGCTCACAGTCTAAATGGAGGGGAGAACAGATATTGAATTCCCATTTTACAGATGAGGTAATTGAGACAAAGAGGAGTTAAGTGACTTACCCAAGGTCACACAGCATGAATGTGGAAGAGTTGGAACTAGATCCCAGACCCTCTGACTTCCAAATCCATGCTCTTTCCAGTAAGAAGGAGCTACATTTAGGTTTGCTTTAGTGTCTCATTAAAATCTTCTTCAGCCTACTTTTATTTCCGTCCTCCCATGTCAGCACATTGTCTATTACGGGTATTATCTGGTTGTCTTTGATAAGGCTCAGATGTCCTGATCAACAATGAGTGGTTGCAAAATGTATTGTTTCATTGGTCTGATTGGGTTAAGAGGGCTGATTGTGTTCCCAGAACTCATTATTTGTGATCCTGTCCTGCTACTTGATTGTAGATATAGCACATAGGTGATGAAGTTGGTATAATTTCATCAATCAGTCAAACAATCATATTTGCTATGCAGAGCACTTTATTAAGCATTTGAAGTGAAAATTTTAGAATTTTAGAAGTTGAATATGGCATTTGATAAGTCCATATCTTGCAGCTATAGAAAATGTTAGGAGTTAAAATAGTTATATAGACCTTACGTTTAGTTCAAATTTTGTAGTTATATTGGTGCCATATTCTGTTAAAGTCCTAAAAAAACATACTAGCCTTCTGGAGTTGGTTTGGTATGTCTTCTGATACTTGTATCACAATATCATGGGTCATAGCATAATTTATGGGCAGTAACCTATATTCTATTTTTATTGGAAATTATCAGCTGAGTTTAGGGCTTGTCAGTTGCAGGCTGCAATGTAATCTCTGTCCCCTTCAGGTTAACTATAAATGTGTTTTGTTCATTCTGAAATGCTTCATAATTACCTGCATGTGGTCTAGAAGAAAGAGTGCCAAACTATGAATCTGGAAACATTCAGATTCAATCCATTCCTGTCTCCACCACTTTCTTGTGAGATCTCAGACAAGTCTCTGGGCCTCATTTTATTCACCTTTAAAATGGGAATAAAATTATTTTTTTCAATCTTACATTGTGAGCTCCATGTGGGGCAGGAACTGTGTCTCATCTAACTATTTTTTCTTTACCCCAGTATTTAGCACAGTTCTTGGCACATAGCAAGGGCTTATAAATATCCTAACCATTACTCATCATTACTGTGTATTTCTAAAGCACGTTCATCATTTAATGGACATTTTTATTCAATGATGCTCACTGACTACTGAATTGGAACAGTTATCCAGAGTATCAAATTCTAGGCAAAGGAGGTAAGAGGGAAGATGGGATCAGTAAACTATAATCCACAATCAGTACTTGTCAGGCTGCTACTTTTTCACCTTTGTCATAATATGTCAAAAAGTTCTGTCTCCCTAGCAGGTCCTAGAGGGTTCTAATCCAACAGAAGACCAGCGAGTTAGACAGAACCATCCATGATTCCTCATTGTTCTCCTTTCCAACCCAGTTCCACAGCTAGAGGAGGAAGGTCATTCTGTAAGCCTGGATAGAGTGGTATTTAGAAGGCCCAGTAAATTCCATTCCTTGACTGCAAATAGGAATCAATCAATAATAGCAATTACTGAGTTTCAATATTATTCTATTCAGTGCACAATGCGCTATACACATCCGCCAAGCTAGCTCTCTTCCCCTCTTCCAAACCCTAATGAGAGCTCACCTCCTCCAGGAGGCCTTCTCAGACTTAGCCCCCCTTTTCCTCTGCTCCTCCTCCCCTCCCCACTGCCCCTACTCCCTCCCTCTGCTCTACCCATTTCTCTGCCCCACAGCACTTGTACATATTTATTACTCTATTTGTACATATTTATCACTCTATTTTATTATGTGCCTATTTCTATAATTCTATTTATCTATTTTTATAGTATTGACACCTGTCTACTTGTTTGGTTTTGTTGTCTGTCTCCCCTTCTAGACTGTGAGCCTGTTGTTGGGTGGGGATTGTCTCTATCTGTTGCCGAATTGTACTTTCCAAGCATTTAGTACAGTGCTCTGCACACAGTAAGCGCTTAATAAATACGATTGAATGAATAAGCACTCAGAAGAGTACAATGAAGTAGTAGGTATGACCCCTGCCCTCAAGGAGCTTACCTTGGAGTGGCAGAACTAATAGTTTTGGTGATTCGCCTTCCCCTGAAGAGAAGTCATCCACAGCAGAATTGTCATTTTGGAGAATGGTCACCTCTCTTGCTTTGAGGCTGCAGGCTCCAAGATGCAAAGACCACTGAAGCCAACAGGAGTTCTGAACCTGGGGCTAAGGAGGAGATGATGATCCTTATAATGCCTCAGGTTGAACCCACACCACTGTAGCTGAGTTAGGAAAAAGAAAATGGTTGGATTTTTCCTAAGTGTCACAGAGACCACATAAAAATGAATTTTGAAAAACTGATAGAACTTTATGGACAAATGCATTTTAGTTTTTAATAATCAATGGCTTGAACTACCCTACCTGTTATCACCATAGTGCATTTTGGATGGAAATTGCAGTACAGTCAAGTCTTTATATTTATGTTACCATAAGGACTTTGAATTTGATTTGAAGAGATGCCTGACTTCTGCTCTCATTCATGCTATGTCAATCTATGACTTGTAACAGTCCGCTGCCCATGTTGTGTTATTAACATTAAAATTCTGGATCGAAGAATATCAGGATGAAAGGAAAATAATATCATTTAGTTTATCCTCAACACTAAAACTTGAAAAAATATGGAATTAGTAAATGGCTATCTGTACTAAATTTAAAGGAACTATATTAACAACTATGCATTATTGAAATTGTTATTAGGCATTAAAGAGAAAGCAGAATGATATTATTTGTCCTAACCTAGAGTTAAGGAGATTTAACATTTATTCCTACCTCTTCCTGCTTTTTAATATATGACTTGGGGCCAGTGATTTAAATTCTCTGAGACTTGGTTTCTGTTTCCATAAAATGAAGGTAACAATTCTCCTTTTTTTTACATGGTATTTGTTTATTCATTTGATCGTATTTATTGAGCACTTGCTATGTGCCAGGCAGAGAACCAAGAACTGGAGTGGATACAAACTAGTTAGGTGTCCCACATGGAGTTCACAGTCTTAATCCCCATTTTACAGCTGAGACAAATGAGGCACACAAAAGCCTAAGACCATACTGTGGACAAGTGCCGGAGCAGGGATTAGCCCCAGGTCCTTCCCAATAAGGAGTGGTACTGAACATATAATAATAATGATGGTATTTGTTAAGCGCTTACTATGTGCCGAGCACTGTTCTAAGCACTGGGGTAGATACAAGGTTAACCGGTTGACCCACGTGGGGCTCACAGTGTTAATCCCCATTTTACAGATGAGGAAATTGAGGCCCTAGAAGTTAAGTGACTTGCCCAAAGACACACAGCTGACCAGTGGCAGAGCGAGAATTTGAACCCATGACATCTGACTCCCAAGCCCGTGGTATTTCCACTAAGCCACACTGTTTCTCCATATCAATTTATTTGAGTAACTTCAAAGGGAGGAACCAATTAAGTAAAGGGAGAAAGGGGGAAATGGGGGGGGGGGAGATAGAGAGGAGGAGACAGAGAAAGGAGAAAGAGAGGGAGAGGCAAAGGCAAAAGAGAGCACTGCCATTTGTTTTCAAAGGTGCCACTATTTATGATAAGATACCTGTGAATGCTTGTGAGGCTGAAATAGCAACCATCTTCAACCATTCGTTCTCCAATGGCTTCTCCCTCCCACTGCTTTCAAGCAAGCCCATGTCTCCTCTATCCTAAAAAAAAGCCCACCCTTGACCCCACGACTCCCCTTCAGTTATTGCCCCATCTCCCTCCTACCATTCCTCTCCAAACACCTGGAGCAAGCAAGTAAGAAGCAGCCTGGCTTAGTGGAAACAGCATGGGCTTGGGAGTCAGAGGTCACTGGTTCTAATCCCAGTTCTGCCAATTGTCTGCTGTGTGACCTTGGGCAAGTCACTTCACTTCTCTGTGCTTCAGTTACCTCATCTGTAAAAGGGGGATTGAGACTGTGAGCCTCACATGGGACAACTGGATTATCTTGTATTTACCCCAGTGCTGAGAACTATGCTTGGCACATAGTAAGCGCTTAAAAAATACCATTATTATTATTATTATCATTATTATTTTTATATACCCACTGTATCAAGTTCCTCTCCTCCAGTTCTCTCCTTGATCTACTTCAATTTGGCTTCTGTCCCCTCACTCCACAGAAACCACCCTATCAAAGATCACCAATGATCTCCTTCATGTCAAATGCAATGGCCTCTACTCCATCCTAATTTTCCTCAACCTCTCAACTAGCCCTTTCTCCTGGAAACATTATTCAACTTTGGCTTCACTGTTCTCTCCTGGTTCTCCTCTTATCTCTCTGGCTATTCATTCTCAGTCTCCTTCTCGGGCTCCTCCTCTGCCTCCCACCCCCTAACTATGGGAGGTTCCTCAAGGTTCAGTCTGGGTCCTTTCTATTCTCCATCTCCACCCACTCCCTTGTAGAACTCATTCACTCCCATGGCTTCAACTACTACCCCTATGTGGATGATAACCAAATTTACAACTCCACTCTCGATCTCCCTCCCTCCCTGCAGTCTTGCATTTCCTCCTACCTTCAAGACATTTCTACTTGAATGTCCTCACATCACCTCAAACTTAGCATGTCCAAAACAGAACTCCTTATCTTCCCACCCTAACACTGTCCTCCCATCACTGACTTTCCCATTCCTGTAGATGACACCATCATCCTTCCTGTATCACAAGCTCATAACCCTGACCTTACCTTGGACTTCTCTTGCTCATTCAACCCACATATTAAATGCATCACTAAACCCTGCCGGTTCCAACTTCACAACATCACTAAAATCCACTTTTTCTGTCCATCCAAACTGCTGCCGTATTATACAATAATTTATCCTATTATGCCTCAATTATTGTATCAGCCTCCTGATCTTCCCAGTCCAGTCCATAATTCACTCTGCTGCACAGATCATTTTTCAACAAAAACATTCAGGACATGTTTCCTCACTTTTCACTCATTCATTTGTTCAGTTCATTCAATCACATTTACTGAGCACTTACTGTGTGCAGAGCCCTGTACTAAGTGCTTTGAAAGTACAGTTCAGTAACAGATAGAGACAATCCCTACCCAGCAATGGGCTCACAGTCTAGAAAGAGGAGATAGAAAACAACAACCACCAAAAAAAACCAAGTAGATAGGCATCAATACCATCAAATTGATAAATAGAATCATATATATATACCCATCATTAATAGAATAAGTAGAGTAATAAATATGTACAAATATACACCAGTGATGTGGAGAGTGGAAGGGGGAAGAGCAGAGGGAGGAAGTAGAGGCAATGGGGAGGGGTGGAGGAGCAGAGGGAAAGGTAGGGTTCAATCTGGGAAGGCCTCTTGGAGGAGGTGAGCTCACAATAGGGTTTTAAAGAGGGGAAGAGAGTTAGTTTGGAGGATGTGAGGAGGGAGGGCATTCCAGGTCAGAGGTAGGACATGGGCCAGGGTTCGACAGCGGGACAGGCAAGAACAAGGCACAGTGAAGAGGTTGGCAGCAGAGGAGCAGAATAATAATAATGATGGTATTTGTTAAGCTCTTACTATGTGCAGAGCAGATACAGGGTAATCAGGTTGTCCCACGTGAGGATCACAGTTAATCCCCATTTTACAGATGAGGGAACTGAGGCACAGAGAAGTTAAGTGACTTGCCCATAGTCACATAGCTGGCAAGTAGCAGATCTGGGATTCGAACCTATGCCGTCTGACTCCCAAGCCCCGGCTCTTTCCACTGAGCCATGCTACTTCAGAATGTGTGGGGTGGGCTGTAGACAGAGGTAAGGGAGTTGAGGTAGCAGGGGACAAGGTGACGGAGATCTTTGAAGCCAATAGTGAGGAGTTTTTGCTTCATGAAAAGGTTAATAGGCAACCACTAGAGATTTTTGAGGAGGGGAGTGACATGTCCAGAGTGTTCTGTTTCATGAAACTCCAGCAGTTGCCCATCCACCTCCGTAACAAACAAAACCTCGTCAAAATGGGCTTCAAAGCACTCAATTACCTTGCCCACTCCTACCTCACCTCACTACTCTCCAACTACAATCCAGACCACACACTTCACTCTTCATTCATTCATTCAATAGTATTTATTGAGCGCTTACTATGTGCAGAGCACTGTACTAAGCACTTGGAATGTACAAATAGGCAACAGATAGAGACAGTTCCTGCCCTTTGATGGGCTTACAGTCTAATCGGAGGAGACAGGCAGACAAGAACAATGGCAATAAATAGTGTCAAGGGCAGAACATCTCATAAAAACAATGGCAAATAAATAGAATAAGGGTGATGTACATCTCATTAAACAAAATAAATAGGGTGATGAAGATATATTCAGTTGAGTGGACGAGTACAGTGCTGAGGGGGTGGGATGGGAGAGGGGAAGGAGGTGAGGAAAAGGGGGGAGAAGAGGGTTTAGCTGCGTAGAGGTGAAGGGGGAGGGTAGAGGGAGCAGAGGGAAAAAGGGGGGAGCTCAGTCTGGGAAGACCTCTTGGAGGAGGTGAGCTTTAAGTAGTGATTTGAAGAGGGGAAGAGAATTAGAATGTCAGAGGTGAGGAGGGAGGACATTCCAGGACCACGGGAGGACGTGGCCCAGGAGTTGACAGCGGGATAGGTGAGTCTGAGGGATGGTGAGGAGGTGGGTGGCAGAGAAGCGGAGTGTGTGGGCTGGGCAGTAGGAAGGGGCAAGGTGATGGAGAACCTTGAAGCCTAAAGTGAGGAGTTTGAGTGGAGGTTGATAGGCAATCACTGGAGGTGTTTAAGAAGGGGAGTGACATGCCCAGAACATTTCTGTAGGAAGATGAGCCAGGCAACGGAGTGAAGAATAGACTGGAGCGGGGCGAGAAAGGAGGAAGGGAGATCAGAGAGAAGGCTGACACAGTAGTCTAGCTGGACTATTACGAGAGCCTGTAGCAGTAAGGTAGCCGTTTGGGTGGAGCGGAAAAGGAGGATCTTGGCGATATTATAAGGGTGAGACCAGCAGGTCTTGGTAACGGATTGGATGTGTGGGGTGAACGAGAGAACCCAGTCAAAGATGACACTGAGGTTGCGGGCCTGAGAGACGGGAAGGATGGTCATACCATCCACGGTGATAGGAAAGTCTGGGAGAGGACTGGGCTTGGGAGGGAAGATTCTCATTGTACCTCAATCCTGTCTACCTCACTGTTGACCCCTAGCTCAGGTCCTGCCTCTGGCCTGGAATGTCCTCTCTCCTCAAATCCAACAGACAATTACTCCCTCTCACTTCAAAGCCTTAATAAAGGCACATCTCCTCCAAGAGGCCTTCCCTGACTAAGCCCTCCTTTCCTCTTCTCCTCTTCCTAAGCCCTTCTCTGTCACCCTGACTTGCTCCTTTTATTCATCCCTCCTCCCAGCCCTAAAGCATTTACGTACATATCTATAATTTATTTTTTTATTCATTTATATATTTATTTATTTATATTAATGTATGTCTCCTCCTCTAGACTGTAAGCTCATTGTGGACAGGGAATGTATCTGCTTATTGTTATATTGTACTCTCTCAAGTGCTTTGTACAGTGCTCTGCACACAGTATTATTATTAAGTGCTGTTGAGTTGTTTCCAATTCATAGCGACTTCATGGATACACTTTCTCCAGAACTTTCTGGACTCTGCCGTAATCTGTAACCTTTCTATTGCTTCTTCAGTTACCATGGTCTCTATCCATCTAGCTGCTGGCCTGCCTATTCCTCTTTTTCCTTGAACTTTTGCTAGCTTTAGTGTTTTCTCTAGAGAATTAGTCCTCCTTATTATGTGTCCAAAACATGCTAATCTAAGTCATTTGACGTTCCAAAGACCATTTTGGCTTAATTTGCTCTAAAATCCATTTGTGTGTCCTTAGTATTTATTGAACACTTACTATGTGTTCAGAACACTATACTAAGTGCTCAGGAGAGTACAGTGCAACCAAGTTGGTAGACATGTTCCCTGCCCACAAGGAGCTTACAATCTAAAGGAGACAGATATTAATATAAATAAATTACAGATAGGTACATGAGTGATGTGGGGCTGAGCGGTGGGGTGAGTATCAATTTCTTAAAGTAGTCATGTTCCCCACCCATATGGAACTTGTAGTCTAAAGGAGGAGACAAATATTAATATAAATTACTGATATGCACATAGATGATGTGGGGCTGAGGGTGAATATCAAGTGCTTAAAGGGTACAAGTGCATAAATAACACAGACGAGAGAGGAAGTAGGGGAAATGAGGGCTTAATAGAGGAAGGTCTCTTGGAGAAAATGTGTTTTTGATGGTGGGCAGAGTGGTGGTCTGTTGCATATGAGATGAGAGGCAGCTCCAGGTCAGAGAGAGGACTATAAGCTCCTTGTGGGCAGGAATCACCCCTATCCACTCTGTTGTACTCCCCCAAGAGCTGAATAATGTGTTCTGCCCACCGTAAGCATTCAATAAATACCAATGATTTTTGTTTTACTAGATTGGTCTACCTGTTACTGTTGACTCTCAATGGTCACTTTGTCTATATCATCAAGGCTGTATTTCACTCATAAGTGTTGATTCAACAGAGTTGATTGCCTCTAAAACCTATTTAAACTAGATTCCCAGTGTTTCTTAACCCAGATCTCTGACAAGATTTAAGAGCTTCCAATCAGAGACAAAAAGGTTCCAAATGGTTTCTTTTTTGGCTATTAGTGATTTGAAGTCTGTCTCATTGCAGTCCACATTCAAAATAAAAAGTTAGCAAGTATGGCAGCATAGAATAGGGTGAACACAACTGGACTTACAATGTGAACTTGCTTTATTCCTATAACCAAGCAATCAATCAATGGTATTCATTGAGCACTACTGTATGCAGAGCACTGTAGTAAGTGCTTGAAAGAGTACAAGATAACAGATACATTTGCTTCCCAAGAAGCTTATAGTCTAGAGGGGGAGATAGGCATTAAAAGAAATTATGGATATGTCCCATAATCCTGGGGGCAGAGGGGTCAGATAATATCAAATGCTTAAAGGATATGGATCCAAGAAATAAGTGATACAGAAGGGACAATGAGTACGGGAAAAGAGGACTTAACTGGGAAGGACTCTTGGAGAAGATGTGATTTTAATAAGACTTTGAAGGTGAGGAGAATGATGGTCTGTCAGATATAAAGAGGTACAGAGTTCCAGGCCAGATGGAAAATATGGACAAGGGGTTGACAGGGAAATAAAGGCACAGTGCACTGACTGATATTAGAGAAGCTAAGTGTGTAAACTGGACTGTAGTAGGAAATCAGTGAGGTAAAGTAGGAGGAAGTCAAGCTGATTGAGTACTTTATAGTTGATGGTGAGGAGTTTCTGATTGATTCAGAGGTGGATGGGCAAACAGAAACCTCAAAAACCTCCAGTGGTGGCTTATCAACCTTCACATGAAGCAAAACCTCCTTACTCTTGGTTTCAAAGATCTCCATCACCTTGACCCTTCCTACCTCATCTCCCTTCTCTCCTTCTGCAGCCCACCCCGTACACTCCGCTCCTCTGCTGCTAACCTTCTCACTGTGCCTTGTTCTCGCCTGTCCCGCCTTTGACCCCTAGCCCATGTCCTACCACTGACCTGGAATGCTTTCCCTCCTCACATCCTCCAAACTAACCCTCTTCCCCTCTTCAAAGCCCTACTGAGAGCTCAACTCCTTCAGGTTACCTTCCCAGACTGAACTCTCCCTTTCCCTCTGCCCCTCCTCCCCTCCCCATTGCCCTTACTCCCTCCCTCTGCTCTAAGCCCTTCCCTTCCCCACAGCACTTGTGTATATTTGTATATAGTATTTATTACTCTATGTTATTAATGATGTGTATACATCTATGATTCTATTTATCTATTTTGATGGTATTGTTGCCTGTCTACTTGTTTTGTTTTGTGGTTTGTCTCCCTCTTTTAGACTGTGAGCCCATTGTTGGGCAGGGATTGTCTCTATCTGTTGCCAAATTGTACATTCCTAGTGCTTAGAACAGTGCTCTGCATGCAGTAAGTACTCAATAATTGCGAGTGAATGAATAAATGAACCACTAGAAATGCTTGAATAGTGGAGAAGTATGTACTGAAAATTTTTGTGGGAATATGATCCAGGCAGCAGAGTAAACTAAATACTGGAGTGAGGAAACACAAGAGAAAGGGAGATCAGTGAGGAGCCTGATGTAGTAGTCAAGGAGGAATAGGATTAGACTGTAAGCCCGTCAAAAGGCAGAGACTGTATCTGTTACCAATTTGTACATCCCAAGCGCTTAGTACAGTGCTCTGCACATAGTAAGCGCTCAATAAATACTATGGAATGAATGAATGAATCCTTGTAATAGCAGTTTAGATGGAGAAGAAAAGGTGGATTTTACCAATGTCATGTAGGTAGAACCTGCAGGATTTAGTGGAGGATCATGGTGTTGTCTACAGTGATAGGAAGCACATGGGGAAGACAGGGAGATGATGGGAGTTTTTTTGAGCAACTTCACCTCTGGCTTTACTGACAGTGCTGTCATGCAAGAGCCCTAGAATCTTGGTGAACGTCTCAGTCCAGTCAAAATTGATTAGTAATTATCAGAGCGCAAACATGCTGACGTTGTCTATTCTACAAAGTAGATATATTGGTGCTTTTCTTTGCCTGTCATGCTGCATAAATTATATCTGTTATATTACTTTATATTCATATCAGCTAGTTGAAAGAATTGAAAATACCTGTTCAATTAAAACCTGAGAAGGAAATAAAACAAATTCTATTGCTAAGGAAAAATAGTGTCGTAATCAGGAAACTGATTAACTGGGAAGAAAGATACCAAGAAATATTTGATGGCATTGAATAGGGACACACCAAGTATAAAACCGAGCTTAATAAATGTTGCATTAGTGTTCCATTAACTGTAAATCAAAAATTAGAAAAGAATCCCAATACAGTACAGAACTTTGTACTGTGACACAGTGATATAGTTGGCACCACTCGCTAAACATGAGAGATTTTCAAACAGAAATTTATTAAGATGCTCTGGGAGCATGTCGTTGAACAATAGAAAATGTAAATTTAAATGTTAGGGAATTTTACATTTAGGAGGAAAATTGTTGACATTTAGATTTGAAGTAATTCTAAATCAAATACTTGCATTTACAAACATGATTGTTCCTAATTCCAGGAAAGAGTGACAAAAGGCAGTAGTCATGTTTAACTTTGTTGTAAAGCACATCTAAATCTGGCATAAGAAATAAGACATCTAAGCTTTTTCACTGAATGAAAATATGCAGTGATGTTGCAAATAAAATTTGGATATCGTTGATTAAAAGAGAACCATCACTGATATATTTTGATATTGATAGAGAATCCAAAATACCAATAGATACTTAAAAATGCCTATGAGCAGTTCTCTGACAATTGAGACTATTTGCAAAGGCAATGGATTCAGGATAGAGTACATATATGACATTATTGAAATTACTTAGCCATACTTTTATCAATGTGATGATTAACTGTGAAATTATTATTTGAAGGAAATGTCAGACCCAGACTTCTAGCAAAGTTGGTAGTGAACTTTGTGAGAGAGGACATGTAAGAGGGACAGGATGAGCAAAAATAATTAAAATTATCTTTGGTGGGGAGGCATTATCAAATTTTTGAAATGGAAAATATTGGAGGATGCTAAAAATGTCATCAATCAATCAAACAATTGTATTAATTTAGTGCTTACACTTGGAAGGGAACAATATAACAATTTGTAGACTCATTCCCTGCTCACAATGAGCTTACAGTCTAGAGGCTGTCTTGTCATGGGTGGAAGTGGTGTTGAGGTCACATGAATTTAAAATGGATCATCCCTACAGGAAGAGTAGGAAAGAATGATACTGTCATCTGATGAAAAGAGCTCCCTCCACCCCCTCCAGTTCTGTTAGGGTTTCCAGTCATACCTTATTTTAAAGTGTACAATACTGCCTTTGTCTGAGCAACAGAAGCTTCACTTATAGGGGAACTGTTTTGTGAAATTGAAATTCTCCAAACCTGCCATTTAGTGGAAAGAAAACAAATACGAAATATCTTCTAAAAATTAACTGTAGAATGCTAATGACCATTTAATCTCTTGATAGTAGAATCTCTATTGCTTGGAAAATTAAAGGCAAAGGCGGTAAATGTTTTACATATCCTTATCACTCCTAGCTAAAAGCTCTTTATTTGTTACAAATAAAATACACTTCATCAGTCTTTTGGCCTATAGATAAGTCCTATTCATATTTTAAAGTTTTTTAGTTAAGTAGGGCAATCCTGGAGGGCCCAGGCTTGTTACAAACATTTTCTCCTCTCCTCTATTCTCTGCTGAGGCATAGTTAAGTTCACTAGAGTACACTGAAAGGAAAATGTTAAAGCTTTTGCCTCTGTGGCAGTTTCCTCCTAGCTAGTTCCCAAAATCCAGAATTTTTAAAATATCTCTTTCCTTCTTCAGATCATTGGGTCCGGAAAACTATACTCTGTAAGCTTTTTTGTTTATCTTATTTATCACAGGAAATTTGGAAAAAAAAATATTTGTGATTCTAAGCAAATATGCAAACAATAGTTTGTTAATGAGAGGATAGTTGATTTCAGGTCTTCTTGGGAATAATAATAATAACATTTGTTTATTATTAAGTGCTTACTATGTGCCAGGCATAGTACTAAACTCTCAGATAGATACAAGCTAATCAGTTTGGACACGGTCCATGTCCCACATGGGGGCTCACAGTTTCAGTCCTCTTCTCACAGATGAGGTAACTGAGGCACAGAGAAGTGAAGTGAAGTCACTTCTCTGAGCAGTGACTTGCCCAGGGTCTCGTAGCAGATAAGTGCCAGAGCTGGGATTAGAACCCAGGTACTTCTGTCCCCCAGGCCCATGCTTTTTCCACTATGCCATGCTGCTTCCCCATATAATTATATATGCTTCCCCACATAATTATATGTGTTTCCCCATATAATTATAACAACAATAATAATAATAATAATGATCATCATAACTGTTAAGCACTTAATCTGTATTGATCACTGTCCTACGTTGTGGAATAGATACAAGATAATCATGGTGGACATCCCCCCTATCTCACATGAGACATACAGTGGCGAAGGCTGAAGGCAATTGTCTATGAGTTTTTAACTGCAAGATTTTACTTCTGATTGGCTTGGTGGTTGACTCACTGGCAGTTATTTCTGATGGCTGGTGGCTCTGAACTGCTGTCCTCACCAATCTTCACCTGCTACTGTCTAATTGAGCAGCAATAGCCGGTAAGGATAGAGCTGTAAGGATGAAAAGCCTAAAATTCTCTCGGTAAGTATAAGGGTCCCAGTTTTCTGAATAGATATGAGTCAGGATTACTGGTGACTTTTAAAATCTTAGTTTTATTTGCACTGGGCAAGACTTGCTACCTCAACATTAGTGTTTAAGTGTAGATTTTTTAAAAATCCTTCCAAATACAGCACCTGGCCATATGCAAACCTTTCCAGTGAATCTGAAAAGAATAGAAATATTTCTCTACCACAGTGGGTCTGAAAGAGTAGCCAACCTCTGGAGGTTGTTTTGTTCTCCAAGTTCTTTGCAAACCTAACTTTTGAACCTAACTGGGCTTGGGAGGAAATTTGTGATTTCTATCAAACCTCAGTCAAGTCCTTGTTATCCTCTGTTGGAATTTAAACTACTTTTGGCGAGGGATCATGTCTCCTTCAGGTTTTCGTACTCTGCCAAGGACGTAATACCATATTCTGCACACAATCCAGCACAACACAGTAGCCATTAAATTAATATTATTTATTGATTGACTAATTGTTGATTATCCAGGTTTCACCTTTTCTCCTTTAACCTTATGCTGTTGATGTTTTGGTCTTTTCCCTGCCCATTACACCTCCACCACAAGTCCTATAGCTGAAATAAGATAAAGGTCAAATCAAAATAGTTTGCTACTTAAGTAGTAGTAGAAATAGCATTTATTGAGCATCCATTGGATACAAAGCACTGGACTATAGCTTGGGAAATACTAAACCAGCAAGTGACCCATTTCTTTCCTATGAGAAGTTTATGCTCTATTGGAAATGGACATGAAAGTATTTACAAGGTAATTAAAACAATTGAATGTATAATGGAAAAGTAAATGTTGAGGGGGGTATAAAGTAAAGTAAATACATTAATGTTAGAAAGATTAAAGAGAGAAGGTAAATTTGGGGTTAAATTGAGTTTTATGTGTAATTTAGGTGGATTAATTTTGCATATGCTGTTACTGTCAACCTTATCTTCAATAAACTGCGTGTTAATCATACATACTTTCCTTTCAGGTTTTTTTACGGCATTAACTAAACCAAGACAGGCAGCATAGAAATTACTGGGTTTTAAATATTTTCCCTGAAATGGGCAACACTGAAGAAAATTTACTTTTCCAAACATATTGAGATCCTGACTCTAAAATCCTCTTATGCCACTCTGGTGTGTGTTTAGCAAATCTCAGACTGTGCTTCTTTTTAAGGGTCCATAGCTAAGTGAAAGGTCTTGAGCAAGTACAGGAATATAACAGCATTGTAGGGTAACAATTTCCAACTGCATTCTATGAAATCAATTAATTTCTAATTATTAAATAATTACTACTCTCTGCCACAGTGGCTTCTCTTTGAATTCCCACCCATTCCTAGAATTTCACTCTGGATTATGGCCTTTTGGAAGTTACTTTCTTTCAGAGACAAGGAGAGAGAGAGAGAGAGAGAGAGAATTCTTAGGTTCCAACCAGGCTTTGGGAAGGAAAAGCTTTTCGACCATTGGTCTGCCTTGTCTTAGATGGGTTTCCCTGTGTCGCATATTTTAAAGGGATAGCAGGAAATGATATGCCCTTTGAAGTCTCTTTTGCTTAAAGACCTTAAAATTCATGTGTTTGGGGATCCCTTGTTACCTATTTTAATGTAACATTTTCCAAATTTGCAAAGCTGATTTGAATTGAGATAAATTAGACCATTTGCAGCCCAATTTGCCTGCCAAATTCAAATTGGCAATTGATTTACTTTATCTATGTTTGGGGGTTTGGGGGAGACAAAATTAGAAAGACAGTCCCATTCAAAGACTGTTTTCCTAAACTAGAAAGCTAGTCAATTCCTACTCATTCTTTTCCCCTTAAATCAGTGCAGTGATCCAAACCTCTGACATCTGTCAGTCTGATTTCAATACCCAATTCTTGATGCTCAGGATAATCCCATTTCATTTGGCTGTGAAAACCCCAAACCTCAAAATCCGGTTTTATTTTTTCAAAACCCAGATTAACTCTGGACTCTCCGTTCCCAATCTCACTGCCAGCTGACATGTCTTCCCAAGGGATGGTGTATAATCTGATTGCTAAGACTGGGTGGCTTCCTCCTCCTCAGGTAAACTCCATCTGAGGGACAATAGCCACAAAGAAGCTTCTGGGAAGACTAGAAATTTTGCTTGATATTTCTTTCACCTAAAACCTGTAATTAAACTTGGAAAGCACTTGAATATCTGCCATTCCCAGAAGGGTTTTTAATCCAAATCCAAAAATGTTTATTGGATTTTTGTCACATCCCTTATTTCACAGCTTAAACCCTGCAAGTGATGGCTTAATAACTAAATTCTTCATTGAATCTGATTGGAAGAAAGAATAAAGACAAAAGCTTTTCCGGGTAAGATTGCTCCTGTACTGCTTTGATTTTTCTTTGGCTCTTAGCATTATCCACTGTCCAGAACAAGGTCAGAGCAACATCTTTGATTACTCAAACACAATCTTTCAGAGTTTACAACTAATAAAAAAAAACACTTAAATGACCAATAATACTGACAAGGCACCATTTGCTATGACAAATTAGTCATAATTTGATGGCTGTAAATCCCAAAGGAATCTTTATCATTTCTCATTATCAATGAGATGATTAATTCATTTTTTTCAGCACGTTCTTAATGTGTCCTGCAAGGTTGAAACATGCCTGATAATCTGAGGGATTCCTCTTTAGACCTACTGGTATTTTGCATGCAAAAAATTCACATTTTTCTTCCAAAATTTCTCTTAAAGGACTGGAGGGAATTGGAAAAATCAACTTCCTGTTGATTTCTTCAGATCCTTCAAAATACTGTTATACTTGTCCCATCTGACTTGTGTACCTTTTGAACAGGGCATTAAGTTTGATAGGCATTTGGAGCAACAACTACTTAGGGATCATCCTGGAAGCAGAATTTCACAGGAATAGAGATTGGCTGAAGTGCATGGCCATGGTTGACTTCAGGGTGCAACTTACTATCAGAGAGAAAAAAATAATTGATGAAATGCTGGGACCAATGTAATAAATCCACCAAAACTCTTCATATATTAGATACACCCACAGAATTAACTCTTGGTTCTTTACATTTATAAAGGGCTTCACAATCATTTATTAGTTAAACCTCACAACAGTACCCTTGTGACATTGATAGATGACATGATACAACTCTTCATTTTGTAGATAAGGAGACAGAGCTTCAGAGATTTGCTCAGGGAAATATAACCAGTGAGTCACTGTTCAATCTGAGATTGGAAGTCAAGGTTTTTGCCCTCCAGACTGTCATTTTGCTTCCACTGTACTTTTAGAAGACATTATTAAGTGATTCTTCTTAATGACATCCAGAAAGTCTTGCCAAAAATTGAAGTTGCATCAAAACAGAGTCACAGAAATCCTAGGTCTGGAAGGCACCTTGAATGTCCTTCTAAACTCAGACCCTGAATTCAAGAAGAACTAGTCAGCATAGAATCTGTGACAAACAACACTTTCAGAAAATTCTTCCCATCACCGAAGACATATAAATAAGGTAGCAATCAGTAGTAGGGGTCCTTCTCTTTGAGTCAGAGCTACACAAAAATCAAGGATACCAAGAAGCAGCCTCAAAGAAAGTAACTTGCCCTCTATGGGACAAATGCACAAGCTACTATCATTAAATGCCCACAGCACAAAAGAGAATGTCAGTTCATCCATCATTTGTTTCAGCCACACCACTGGTAGCTTCATCTTTAAATGAAGGATAACTGAATATTTGAGTCACTAAAAAGTAATTCCTTACTCTTCCTTTGTCCAGTATTAACAACATTCATACCTTTGATCTTCTTTTAGGACACATTTTCTATCACTTCAGTGAGCTTTGTGACACTCATCTGAATCTACTAAGAAGTATGACATTCTGTGAAATCTCTCTACTTTTTCTAGCTTGCACAAACAGCTCTTCTTTAGTGCAGAAGTTGCATTCTTGCACACTGTATTAGGGAAAACTTACATTGTTGTACTCACTCTGGGCACAGTACAGTTCGTACTTATCATGGTATATTTTCTGGTATTTATTAAATGCTATCTTTGTGCTGAAGCTGTGTACTGGGGTACACTATTATGGTGGGTTCAAGATAGTCAGATCAGATGCAGTTCCAGGCTCTGGGTTTGGGACTTACAGTTTAAGAAGTAGGGAGAACAGGTTTCTTTTCCCCATTTAACAGATGAGGTAAATGACAAACAGAGTGGTTAAGTGACTTGCCCAAGGTGACACAGCAGGCCAGTAGCAGAAGTGGGATTAGAACCCAGGTCTCCTGACTCCCAGGCCCGTGCTCATTCAAATATGCCACATTCTGATACCACATTAACCTGTATCCAGACAGAAATCCATTGCTAGAAGAATGCACCCTAATTTTGTTATTATGTTCCAGCCAAAACACATAGTAACAACACATATTCTGGCAGAACTCAGTCTATTCACTTTCAGCTTCAGATTTGGGACAGTCACACTGGCCCTCCCACGTATTGATGTCCTCTCTGTCATGGAGAAGCAGCGTGGCTTAGTGGAAAGAGCCTGGGCCTGATAGTCAGAGGACCTGGGTTCTAATCCTGGCTCTGCCACACATCTGCTGTATGAATCATGGACAAGTCACTCACTTCTCTGGGCCTCAGTTCTCTCATCTGTAAAATGGGGATAAGACTGTGAGCCTATGATGTGGGACAGGGACTGCATCCAACCTGATTAACTTGGATCTACCCTAGCACTTAGAACAGTGCTTGGCACATAGTAAGCACTTAACAAGTACCATTTTTGTTATTATTATTATTAATAATTATTATTATAATAAATGTTTGGACTTCCACAGTTTGGCTGGGTCAAGCTCAAGTCCTGCTCATTTAAGTCTTATAGCATTCTGGGACAGTGGTCTCTCTAGCTCAGAATTCTGGTTGACTTTCATCCCACAAATTCTCCCAACCCCTCCCTCTCCCAGTCACCAAGGAAGAAAGTAAAGGGTTATAATAATAATAATAATTATGGTATTTGTTAAGTACTTGCAGTGGTATCCCCAAATCTATTTTTCAAAAGCAACGATATGGGAAGAATATGAAATAGAGATCAACTGCATATTACTGCAAATTAAAATGTCCTCACGTATAAGCTTTGAAAATGGGCTTATTATATTGACCTGAACTTTGTTAAAATGGCAGTGACACTACTACCATGATCACAAAGGTACAGAAGCTTCTAAAACCATTATTGACTGAGAAGGCTGCTTATTGCCTTCCTTTTAATTATTGCCAGGCTAAATCTGAGGATTTGATTGTCTTCCTCCCAGACAGTTGACATGGTCCCTATGTGACCAGACCCTTACAATTTCTCTCCCTTGAAAGCCAGTTTGGAAGCAAAGAAGCTTGGCTTGGGACATGAGGAGTCTGTAATTTACACTTCTGCTTGTTTCAATTCCCAAAGAGG
This sequence comes from Ornithorhynchus anatinus, assembly GCF_004115215.2. Lineage (NCBI taxonomy): Eukaryota > Metazoa > Chordata > Mammalia > Monotremata > Ornithorhynchidae > Ornithorhynchus > Ornithorhynchus anatinus. The sequence goes on from NC_041729.1 coordinate 119,230,790, forward strand.
AGTCATTACAAAGCTGTGATCACTCTGGCCTTGGCAGTCTTTCTTCCCATCTTCCCAACTGTGTTCCCTTCTGTTTTCTTCTGAGATGACACATATCAAGTGTTGCTTTAGTCCCATTAACCGTTTACCCATACATCACACAATTAATTGTCAGTTGCCAGTCAATCAAGATCATTCACTGCCCCTGACAACGACTTGAGAATTCCACAGAGAGAAGTGCTATCAATTTTGTCACTGCTCATTTTTCACTGAATGCTTCAGTTTAGGAAATGAAAGAACTCCATGTGTAAATTATTGATTCATCACATGGCCAGGGAACCAAAGCTAGTCCTCAACACAGGCAGCTGAAGGTAGAGACAAAGACCTGGCTTCCAGGTTCCAAATCCTTAGTCATGACTCTGAGCTAGAAGTATTTGTATACTTATAAACAAGCTCCTGATAATCTCAGATCCTTTGCCCTGAGACAGACTCTCAGATTTGTGCCCAGGGTGGGAGTCTCATGTCAGATCTCCATGCTTCTCCTTCGATGCACAGGCCTCTTCTCTCCCAGCCCAGGCACAGTAGACAAAATTGGGAGCCTGAATTTGGCTTGGTGCCTTGTCATCCAGTGGAATCTCGAGCTCAATCCTTGTAGCTGACCCAGAGGTAGGACACCGAGTAGGGGAAGAAGCATCCAGCCTCTGAGCCAAAGAAAACTGGTAGGGGCTGAAACTCAGGGCCAGTAGCATCTTGGAAGCACTATGACTGGTGCACCTTAACTCTCAATCCTGATCCAAGCCTTATGGTTGCTTGAGTCACTGAGTCATGACCCAACCCCACACTGTGCTGGCTGAAGCAGCTGGAAACAGTGCGGCCATGTGGCCTAGGAGTCGGAAGGATCTAGGTTCTTATCCCATATCTGCTGTGTGTCTGCTGTGTGACCTGGAGCAAGTCACTTCACTTCTCTGTCTCTAAATTACCATATCTATAAAATGGGGATTAAGACTGTAAATCCAGGTGGGTCAGGGACTGGGCCCTACCCTTTTATCTTGCATCTATACCAGTGCTTAAAAACAGTGCTTGGCACATAGTAAATACTAAACAAATACCGCACATTAGTATTATAGGGGTAGAAATGGTGGGTGGGGCTGAACAAGGCCAGGATCCAGGTGATCCTGACATCGTGCCATCATGCCATCAAAGACCACAGTCATATACTCATAGGTGTATGAGAGTGACCTGCCTCTCTCCTGGGTCCATCCACCAAGGCAATTCTGGGGAGAGGTATTGCATGGGGAAAGACTCTGGGGAGCAAGAGCCAGAGATAGTGCAGAAGTGAAGATCAAGGTCACTCCAGCCACCTATGGACCCCTTGTTCTTTTGTTCCTGGGATACCCATCTCACTCTCCCCACAGATGTGACCCTGGTGAAGTCTATGGGGCACCATCATTGGGCAGGGTGATGTTTTTGCCATTGCAGTAGGGGACAGTCCCTAAGTAGAGATGGGTCCATTTAGTTTTCCTGACCTATTGAAAGGTAATAGTGATCACTCCAAGATAGAGAGGAAAATAAAGATCTTGTAGCATGCTTGCTACTGTATCCTGATAGATTATAAACTCCTGGAGGGCAGGGGGGTCATATCTGCCTATTTTATTATATTCTCCCAAGTGCTTAGTACAGTATGCTGCACACACACAGTAAGTACTCATTAAATGCCATTGATTTATAAGTAGCAATAGTAATGATGATTTATTAAGCATTCACTGAGTGTAGTGTACTGTACTAGGCACTTTAGAAATTAGAATAAAGAAGTGACATATTCCTTGCCTACATACAGCTCACACTCTGTTAGGGGAGACAATCATAAAAATATTTAAAGCAGTAATCAGAATAAATAATTGACTATACACTTCAATAATATATATACAAATGTGCTCGAGAAAAGCTCCTAAGTGTTGGACGTGAGGTGCTTAGAGAAAGCTTATTGAAAGTGGGTCTTGAATGTGATCTGTTGGATTTGCCGAAGGAAGATATGCCTTGCAAGAGAAATAGTGGGTGTGATGAAATGAAGTTGGGCAAGGGGAAAGCAAGGCATAGCTAGACAGTAAGTCCCGTCTAGACTGTAAGCTTGTTATGGGCAGGGAACGTGTCTGTTAATTCTCTTGCATTGTACTTATGTTCTGTACATAGTAAGCACTCAACAAACATGATTCATTGATCAATTAAAAGGTTATCTCAAAAAGAGTGAAAAAACTCACTGTAGAGCAGCCATAGAGCTGTAAAGCAATGTGCAGAGAGAGCAGGTATGTAATATGGGACAAATTGATGGGGAGCCTTGAAGTAAGGAATTTTTTGTCAGATTTAGCAGAGTATTGGAAGCCACTGAAAATCTTTGAAAAATGGGGAAATGTGTTCATAGTGACCCTCCAAGAAGATAATCCACACAGCAGTGTGAAATATAGATTGGAGAGGAGAAAGAGACTGGAGGCAGGGAGATCAGCAAGGAGTCTGATATAATTGTCCAGTGGTGATATATTACAAAGTGTTTAACCCAGTATAGAAGCTGTTTGGGTAAAGAAGAAAGGACAGACCAGGAAATTTTATGGGGAAAAGCTGGCAAATTTGGCAGTAGATTGTAAGAATTGAGACTGTAAACCCGCTGTAGACAGGGATTGTCTCCCTTTATTGCTGAATTGTACTTTCCAAATGCATAGTACAGTGCTCTGCACACAGTAAGCCTTCAATAAATATGATTGAATGAATGTATGATTGAATGAAACACAGCAAGGAGTTCAGGATGACAACTAGGTTACGGTCTTCTGTGAAGAGGAGAATGGTGGTAATAACACTGATTGGAAATAAGGGGAACTGGGCTTGTGGAGTTAAGTAGCTCTGTTTTAAATGGAATTTCATCTGCCAGTAGGACATCTGGGTGGAGCTATACAGGAGTTATTTTGAGATGCAGGATTGTAGGTTAAATGAGAGGTCAGGGCTAAAAGGTATATTTGGGAGTCATCATCCAAGAGATGGTAGCTGAAGCCATGTAAGAGGATGAGTTCTTCAAAGGAGTGAATGTAGAGAGAGAGGTGGTAACATAGAACAGGGTCTTGAAGAATGCCCAGAGAAGGAGGAAGAAAGGCAGAAGAGGAGACAACAAATGAAGCTGAAAAAGTATGGATAATGAGGTAGGAGAAAAACCAGCTTAGTATTGTCAGTAAAACTAAATTCTGAGTAGCATATCCAGAGTGTCAAAAACAGCTGAGTGACTGAGGAGTATAGGATGGAGAATAGATCTTTGGACTTGGGTATGCTAGTGACCTTAAAGAGGGCAGTCTCAGAGCTATGAAGAGATTGAAATCTTGATAGTGGTGCATCAGGAAGAGAAGTGATGGAGAAGAAATGATTGAGAGCCTTGAAGTTGAGTGGAGTGGGGATACACCACCCGTTCTAGGAGATTGTGTGGGTGGGAACAAGTTCTCTGCCAGCACACCCAGGTCCTCTGCCTTCCTAGAGGCAGAGCCTGAGGGATCTCTAGTCTAGTCAAGAAGTCCCAATTCCAAATTCCCAGGCATCAGAGGGCAAGGGCCTAAAAACTTGTTGTTGACCATCCTGAAGATGCCCAGGCCTAAATGGGTAGTTTATATATCAAAAACACTTTGGGAAGAACTTTTATCATCTCAGATCAACTAGAAACTATGAGGCAGTCTTTTCTATACACTACTTAAGAAGAATAAATGAAGCAATATGAAAAGAAATTAACATTACAGAATAACTTGATAAGGATCGTATTTAATCCACTCAAGCTAGGAAATTTGGAGGTAAGTTGTCTACTGTAACTGGTGTCTGCCTTTATTATACCTAAGAATTGAAAGGATTTTAGGAGATTGTCACCTTAAAGCAAACTGAAGTCAGTTAAAGATGGAATGGCAGCGTTAATGGAATTTTCTTGCTTTGGTAGGTTTAAGGCAAATCCTTAACATTATTTTCATGCAGTTTTCAAAATTAAATTCATAAGAATATTATATGTCCTGCTGTTCAGTGTGAAAGCTTTACTCTTGTAAAGGGTTTATAATCATATTAAAAAGCTGGAGTTTAGTTTTTTCATGCCATCAAAGACATGAAGTTAAAAATACAACCTGGCATTGTTCATTTCCATAACAGTGATTCCTTGTGGTGTGATCACACCTTTCTCACACTAGTTCTGCAATATTATTTCCTCATCCTCTTAAGGCTTCTATAGCAGCTGTTTCCATTTCTGTTGTTCATATGAAGAAACTGAGGCTCAGAGAAGCTGAGAGCCTAATTCAACTCATGCAAGTGGCCAACAATTGGAAAGGGAAACCATATTTTGGAAGAGAAGCAATGTAACCTCGTGGAAAGAGCATTGGCCTGGGAGTCAGAGGACCTGAGTTCTAATCCCAGCTTCACCCATACCTGCTGTGGGACCTTGGGCAACTCACTAAACTTCTCTGTGCTTCAGTTATCTCATCTGTAAAATGGGATTAAGACTGTGAGCCCCACATGGGACATTGACTGTAGACTCTAGACTGTAAGCTCATTATGGGCAGGGAATGTGTCTATTATATTGTTATACTGTACTGTACCAAGTGCTTAGTACAATGTTTTACACACAGTAAGCTCTTAATAAACACAATTGACTGCTGACATGAACTGTGTCTAACCTGATTATCTTCTTTCTATCCTAGTGCTTAACACAGTGTCTGGCACATAGTAAGTGCTTAACAAATATTATTACATTAAAAAGAGAGAGCGAGAAGCAGCATCAGACAACCTAAGGCTCTGAAACAATACAGGAATTGTACTGGGCAAACTAGAGTAGAGAGTGTTGGGCCAGGCAAAATGGGGGCTGAAAAGTCTGTAGAGTCCTTTTCTATGAGAATCAATCAATCAGTCAATTATTCAAGAGTATTTTTTGAGCACTTACTGTATACTGAGCACTGTTCTAAGAATTTGGGAAGGTATAGCACAACAGAATTAGTAGATGCCAGCCTTACCTATAAGGAGTTTACAGTCTACAGGGAGAGACAGACATTAAAGTGCATTAGGGTTAGGGGAAATTGTAGAGTATAAGAATGTTGCATAAATATTGTGGATCTGCGGCGAATAACAAAGTTCTTCAGGACTACACAGCCATGTTCATAGTTGACACAGAGGACAGGTTGGTTAGGAGAAATAATTCTTGCACAGTAATTGCTATGCTGGAAGAGATGGTTTGGATAAATTCAGGGACAACTGATACATGATGGCGTTTTAGAGGGAAAAACTAGAGAGAATAAATTGCCCATTTCAGACCTGACCAGAGGCCAATCTTCTGGCTTGTTTGGCTTCCTGCAAGGGTGAAAACACTTCAAGGAGGGTGTGTTTACAGAAAGTAATCTTTTGCCACAGGAGTCCAAAATGGAGTCACAGTTATTAGGATCACTTTTTCCAAAACAGATTTCACAAGGTGTTTTTAAACAGCCGCTGGGTAAACCTAGATTTCAAAATGTTAGATCTAGATGATAGGCTTAGTGATTCATACAGGGGGCAGTTTCTAGGTATATCAACTAGAGCTTAGACTACTCTAGTACTAGAGCCTACCACTGCTGAACTAGAGAGTTGTGCCAGTGAATGGTGAATTTAGAAGAGTTTATACAGGCAGTAGAGGAGCTTTAGGAAAAAAAAAATCAGTTTCCAGGAAGCAAATCACCGATCAAATCCATTAGAGTTAGAATGATCTGGATTGCGGGTTTGGACTAAATCAATCAGATCATTGTGTTTCCTTTTCACAGTGCAGTCCTTGACAAAAGGAGATCAATCAATGTTTTCAGTGGTAGGATTCCATCTTCTGTCTTTCAGGAATCCAAGACACTTCTGGGAATAAGAAAAATTGAGTCTCACATAGAACAAATAGATCCCAATATGTGTCTAGGTTATAAGAATGCAGCCTCTAGAGGTGAGCCAAACAAGAAACATCAAGAAGCCAAGATGAAAAAAAAGGGGAAGAACTACCATATTATCCTTGCTCTTCTCAGTCTGTCAGTCAGTTGGTCACTCATATTTACTGAGCACTTACTTTGTGCAGAACACTGTACTAAGCATTTGGAAGAGTACAATATAAACAATAAACAGACACATTCCCTGCCCACAGTGAGCTTAGAGGCTCTGGCTCCATGGTGACCCCTCCCTGTCTAACAGCAGGAGCAGCATGGCCTTGTGGAAAGAGCTTGCGTTTGGGAGTCAGAAGGACCTGGATTCAATTTCTAATTCTACCACTTGCCTGCTAGTAACCTTAGGCAAGTCAGCTCATTTCTCTAGGCCTTAGTTCCCTCAACAGGAAAATGTAGATTTAGACTGTGAGCCCTATATGAGACCACATGAATCACTTGTCTCTACTCCAGCGCTAAGTACAGTGCCTGCCTGGCATATAGTAAGCATTTAACAAATACCATAAGAAAATGGACAGCAATGAAAATGTGTGTATCGGGAGGCTTTGCACATAGTAAGTGCTTAACAAATACCATCATCATTATTATTATTATTATTATTATTGTAGTTTGGAACAGAGGGAGGGGAGGGAGTGGGAAAAAAAAACATGGCACAGAAGCTCCATGGTAGAAGCAGCCTGAGGCTCACCTCTCTGCCATGGGACCTGAGCCTGAGGAGGGCAACGGGAACAGTAGGCAGTGAAACTTTTTAGTGTCAGAATCCTCCTCATGACCTAATGGAACAGCAGAGGCCTGGGAGTCAGGAGCCTCAGGTCTTAGTCCCACTTTCACCACTTGTCCATTGTGTAACTGTGGGCTAGTCACTTCAGTGCCAGGAATTCTGCCCACTTGATGATTTTGGATCAACTTTAGTGCTTAGCACACAGGAAGTGCTTGAAAAATACCACTATCATTACTACCCATTTCTCTGGGTGTACTCTCCTAAGCTAGTTCAGCTGATCACTCATCTTTATTTAGAGTGTGCTTGCCTAGCTCTAGGACTCTGGCCTCCTTGAATTGTGGGCCCATCACTAATTTCTGAAAATAAGTAGAATAAACCTTAGTTTTTTCCAGCTGATAATGTGGTGACTGTAATGTGAGCAATTCTCCCAGAAGATTTTGCTATTCATTTAATGCAACACCACTGATGTACATCCCTATGGATGGAGCCATTGTTCCCAAAGAAAACAATGGCTCATGCTAACATCACCCAGTTGCCATACTTCAGGGGAGACCCCAGGGACTCTGGACGCTCAACATGCCCTAGATTCTGACCCTGAGAAGCTGCTAGGATCCCAGGTCACAAGTATTATATAGAGCCCAAAGCAGATTCTGGACAAGTCCCAGAAATCATAACCTGCTACTTTTCATTTCAATTGCAGTAACACTTTTCTGTTTGCCACCAGGAAGAGGAGCCAGTAGCAACATTTGTAATAATAATAATGATGATGGTATTTGTGAAGTGCTTACTGTGTGCTATGCACTCTTCTAAACAATGGGGTAGATACAAGGCAATCAGGTTGTCCCACCTGGGGCTCACAGTCTTAATCCTCATTTTACAGATGAGGTAACTGAGGCACAGAGAAGTTAAGTGACTTGCGCAAAGTCACACAACTGACAAGTGGCTGAGTCAGCATTAGAACCCATGACCTCTGACCCAAGCCCGTGCGCTTTCCACTAAGCCATGGTGCTTCCCTAATCGTTTGCTTAGTGGACCCTAATCGTTTGCTTAGTGGATAGGGCATAGGCCTGGAAGTCAGAAGGACCTGGATTCTAATCCCAGCATTGCCACGTATGCTGTGTGTCTTTGGGCAAATCACTTAACTTCTCTGAACCTCAGTTATCTCATCTGTAAAATGGAAATTAAGAGTATGAGACCCATTTGGGACAGAGGCTATGCCAATCTTATTAACTTGTATCTACCCCAGCGCTTAGAACACTGCTTAGCACAGAATAAGTGATTAACAAATACCATAATAATAATAATTATTAATAATATTGTTATTAAGGCAGATATCTGTTTGTGTACCTGCCTCCTTGATTGCACTTAGGCTCCCAGAGAACACAGGATGGGGTCCTGGTGAGCTATCAGAGTCTGGTGCCCTTGAGGGTCTGGTGCCCTAGGCGGTGGAACTGATCTGAGAGTTTCTGCCTAACAAGGTGACAGGGGAGGAGGCTGAGCCTTTCTGCATCACCTGCCTTTTTTTGGTTAGAGGGCTTGCTCAGGCAAAGATTTGAATATTTTTGACAATGGAGGATTTGTGGGTGAAGGGGGAATGGGGAACTAGAAAAATTTTCCCAGAAAAAGTCCCCTTTGTTTCATTCAATTGACTTTTGCACTAGATCTTCAAAATACCATTTCATCTTTTCCCTTGATGGGAAGATTTATTCTATGGCTTTGCATCTGAGGACAACAAAGACCTCTGAGGCTTCTTCAGGGACTTTCTAATCAAGAGGTCGGAAGTTGTATTTCATAGTTGAAGTTAACGAGAGATTATCCCGTAATAGATGGAGTTAATGCTTTCTATTTGTTACAGTAAGGAACAAAGAAAATCGACAATCTGCTGGCTGTTGTTCTTAGTCATTAGGAGTTTCAAAATGATAATCCTGGTCTGTGGGTAGGCAGCTGCAACCTGCCATCCAGATCAAGGGTAAAAATGTTTGTTATGACTTTAGAGAATATCGTATCTGATTTACAAAGCCAACAGGTTCAAGGATAATCATCAGGTTATTATTTCTTTGAAATCCTGAACAATATATCTTCGGGGGAAATTAGTCTCTGACTTTGGAGCCCCTCAATCCAGGAATCAGATGGGGCAAGCTAAAAGCCACCTCCTTGAAAACATCACTGGTTTTAAATGAGCCAGCTTTTTTTGTAGTTATTGATGTAATTTGTCACAGATGGTTCTATTGGCAGTGAGATACTACCCCAGTTCTCCTGAACATGAATTTTCCACAAATGACGTTGTCAGCATATGTTCTATCAAACGATGGGACAAAGATTACCCACCCCAGCTGGCTTGCATTATCCTAGCAAGAAAATGTCTTCAACTTGTCCCTAATGTTTGTTAATGAGATGTACATCACCTTGATTCTATTTATTTGCTATTGTTTTAATGAGATGTTCTTCCCCTTGATTCTATTTTGCTATTGTTCTTGTCTATCTCCCCCAATTAGACTGTAAGCAGGTCAAAGGGCAGGGACTGTCTCTATCTGTTGCCGATTTGTACATTCCAAGCGCTTAGTACAGTGCTCTGCACATAGTAAGCGCTCAATAAATACTACTGAATGAATGATGTTTGTGTATGGGTCTCTGCAGCACACCAGCATGCTTACATGTACTCAAGTCTGTCAGAATGCATGTTTTCACTATGTTTTCACTAGCATGCATCACGATTCTGCAAAAACTAAGTCCCCATGGTACAGGAGAACAGTATAAGTGTACAGGTGTGGTGGGTACAAGTAGTAATGGTAGTAATAGTATTGATTGTGTGTTTACTATGTGCAGAGCACTGTACCTAGCACTGGGAAAGACTTTATAGGTGGGAATTAGACAATGTACATGTCCCTCGAGGGGGACTCACAATCTAAAAATTTAAAAGAGAGAGAGGACTGGCAGGTGTTACATAAGGAGAGGTGAAACAAAGCACCATAATAACAAAGACAAAAACAAAAATCATTAGGCTACTGTGTCTAGAGGAGCAGAATTTCAGACTCTTTGTTGCTCAGACTCCACTGTTGGAAGCCATAGTCCCAGTGAGCACTCCGGCAGTAGCTACCACAGCTTTCCTGAGGTTTTGTGGAGGCCGTGCAAGGCTGCAACTGTTTTTGTCTGTCTTGCCAAGGACATGCAGGGGCAAGCTGGGATTGAAGTTTCTTGGTAATGCAGAGGAGAATTGGAATCCCAGGGATGCAGGATGGCAGTCCAGTAGAGGAGGATGCCTAGGGCCTGGGAGATATGATGGAAGGTGGCAGGTATCCAGAGGAGTCATATGGCTATCTGGGAGAGAGGTATGGGGCAATTAGTAACAGCCTAAGTCCACATGGGTGGCCCACGGTGCATAGGGCCATGAGAATGGAATCCTGAGAGCCTCAACAGAGAGGCAGCTGGCACCGGAGGCTGCTGGTGGAGAGGTAGCTCACTGATTTGATGGCCACAATCTGGGAAATTGAAAAAGTGTCATAGGAGTTAAAAGTGCATGCATTATTTACCAAAGCAAGACAAAAGACAAAAGGGAAAAAGTCCCTTAAGTGAGCTATCTGCCCTGGACACTTCAGATTTGCTTCTAACCAGAATAATGTTCAAACTGACCAGCTAACAGAACAAAACATTTCCTTGAAGTCAATGACATTTTGAATCCAGACATGATACTATTGATGTGATCTTCATAACTATCCAGCTTGAAGAAATATGTCAAGAGCAGAACCAGGATCTGCACATGTCTTCATTGACCTTACAAAGGCTTTTGACCCAGGATATCATGATGGCCAGTGGGGTGCTCTTGGCAAGTTTTTAACACGAGGGAATGACAAAGTCCCAGATCAAGCTGTCTCTGTCACAAATGGCATCAAGCTGAGCTGTATTCTGGCACTGACACTTTTCACCATGACACTCCCAATGTTGTTGACTTACGCATTCAAAGGTCTCCAAGCAGCATCGCCTAGACAGAGACTCTTGAATCTACAGGGATTTCAAGAAAAGACAAACATGATCAAAACTCTGATCTGTGAACTATTTGCAGGATAATTATACACTAGTGCCCAACCCTCTTCAAAACATATCCTTGTTCATTGAATGTTTTGCATAATTTGCTATGAATAATAATTGCTATTATTATATTTGTTAAGTGTTTAATATGCATCAGGCACTGTACTAAGAACTGGGGTGGATACAAGCAAATCAGGTTGGCACAGTTCCTAGCCCAAGTGGGGCTCACAGTCTCAATTCCCATTTTGTAGATGACGTAACAGAGAAGTTAAGTGATTTGCCAAAGGTCACACAAATGGCGGAACCGGGATGAGAACGTTTGACCTTCTGACTCCCAGGTAAAATGTTAAATGTGTGAGGCTGACAATCAGTCTGGAAAAGAATGCACAAATCATCTTAACATTATACTTGCAATTCTGTTACCCTTGGGCATTATTATTATTATATTTTTGAAGTGCTTACTATGTGTCATGCACTGTTTTAAGTGCTGAGGTAGATACAAGTTAATTAGGTTGGACACCATCCCTGTCCCACACAATCTAAGTAGGAGAGGGAAGAGGTATTTAATCCCCATTTTCCAGTTGAGGAAACTGAGGCACAGAGAAGATTAGTGACTTCATTCAATCATGTTTATTGAGTGCTTACTGTGTGCAGAGCACTGTACTAAGTGTTTGGAAAGTACAAATCAGCAACAAATAAAGACAATCCCTACCCAACAACTGGCTAACAGTCTAGAAGTGGGGAGAGAGACAACAAAACAAAATAAGTAAACAGGCATAATAGCATCAATTTAAATAAATAGAATTATAGATATATATACACATCATTTAAAACTAGAATAATACAGATGTACATATATATATAAGTGCTGTGGGGTGGGGGTAGAGCAGAGGGAGTCGGGGAGATGGGGAGAGGAAGAGGAGCAGAGGAAAAAGGAGACTCAGTCTGGGAAGGCCTCCTGGAGGAGGTGAACTTTCAGTAGGGTTTTGAAGGGGGAAGTGTGCTAGTTTGGCAGATGTGAGGAGGGAGGGCATTCCAGGCCAGAGGTAGGACGTGAGCCATGAGTCGACAGCGGGACAGTGAATGAAGCACAGTGAGGTTAGCACCAGATGTGTGGGCTAGACTGTACAAGGAGAGAAAGGAAATGAGGTAGAAGGGGACAAGGTGATAGAGAGCTTTGAAGCCAATAGTGAGGAGTTTTTGGTTGATACAAAGGTTGATAGGCAACTGCTGGAGATTTTTGAGGAGAGGAGTGACATGTCCAGAGCTTTTCTGTAGAAAGTTAATCCGGACAGCAGAATGAAGTATAGACTGAAATGGGGAGAGACAGGAGGTTGGGAAATTAGAAAGGGTGCTGATGCAGTAATCCAGTCGGGAATATAAATGACTGTCCTAACAAAGTAGCGGTTTAGATGGAGAGGAAAGAGTGGATTTTGGCAATGTTGTGAAGGTGAGATTGGCAGGTTTGGGAGACAGATTGGTTATGTGGGGCAAATGAGAGATCAGAGTCAAGTATGACTGTGAGGTTGTGGGCTTGTGAGATGGGAAGGATGGTAGTGCCGTCCACAGTGATGGGAAAGTCAGGGAGAGGACAGGGTTCAGGAGGGAGGTTAAGGAGCTCAGTCTTGGACATGCTGAGTTTTAGGTGGAAGATGGAGATGTCCTAAAGGCAAGAGGAGATGCAAGCCTGGAGGGAAGGAGAGAGAACAGGGGAGGAGATGTAGATTTGGGTATCACCCACATAGAGATGATAGTTGGAGCCTTGGGAGTGAATGAGTTCACCAAGGGATTGAATATAAATGGAGAACAGAAGGGGACCAAGAACTGAGGAGGAGCCCCTACAGTTAGGGGATGGGAGGGTGAGGAGGAGCCCATGAAAGAAACTGAGAATGAACAGCCAGAGAGATGAGGAGAACCAGGAGAGGACAAAGGCACTGAAACCAAAGTTGGATAATGTGTTGAGAAGAAGGGGATGGTTGACAGTGACAGAGGCAGCTGAGAGTCAAGGAGGATTAGGTTAGAGTAGGAGCCAGTGGACTTGGCAAGAAGGAGGTCATTGGTGACCTTGAGAGGGTGGTTTCAGTGGACTGGAGGGGAGAGAAGCCAAATTGAAGAGGACCCAGGAGAGAGATGGAGGAGAGGAATTCCAGGCCGCAAATGAAGATGACTTGCTCCAGGAGTTTGGAAAGGAAGGGTAGGAGGAAGATGGATCTTCTCATTTCTCTTTGCAGCAAACAAAACCTTCTTATGACTGGCTTCAAAGTTCTCCATCAATTTCCCATTTTAGATTTGAGAGGAGCAGTGTAACTTAATGGAAAGGGCATGGTTCTGGAAGTCAGAGAACTTGAGTTTTAATAATGGCTTGACCACTGGACTGCTGTGTAACCTTAGGCAAGCAATTTAACTCTTCTGTGCCTGTTTCCTCATCTTCATTCAATTCATTCAATAGTATTTATTGAGCACTTAGGAGAGTACATATAACAATAAACAGACACATCCCCTGCCCACAATGAGCTTACGGTCTGATGGATCTTCATTCAATACCTGTTCTCTCATATACTGTGAGCCCTGTGTGTGACAGGGATTATTTTTGACCTGATTAAATTGTATCTACTCCAGCACCAGATCAGTGTTTGATATATCGTAAGTGCTTAATGAATACCATAATTATTATTATTATTGTTGTTGGCTTTGCATCATTATCCTCATCATCATTGTTACATCTCATCTCCTGGGAGATTATACTAATTGACAAGTATGAGGAAGCAATCAATAATAATAACACAAGCATGGGTAGATATATAATATATATGTCTATATGAATATATGGAGAGAGAGAGCGAGCGAGAGAGAAAAACATTGCCTCAGACAAACCTTCCTGACCTAGTTGAAGCCACAGAAACAGATCCACTTCCTTTCCCTAGTTACTATCAAACTTCTTTTTGGATGAATCTTCTACCCCCACAGTGTGACCCAAGAATGCCACTTACTCCACTTAAGGGAGATCAGTAACTCTGATCCCCTGTGTCTAAACTGATTCTGTTTATGAGTTGGTGGGAAACTTACTCTGATACCCTCTGGGTGGCATATCTCTAGTGCCCTAAATGAAACACAGCAGTGTTCTTTAGTGGGCTTGTTTGTGTTTTTACAATTTTAGCTGGAAGGCTTATAAAACTTGTTTTGGAAATTGCAACTACGTTGGAGAAATGATGACAGCAGTAAGAGGCTTTCCCATAGCTGGAGCCAGAGGAGAACAAAGAAATTTGGATTAAGTGATAAAATCCCAAGCTTTGGGGCCTTTCTCACTGTCTGAGTATATTCTGATAGGCTATGGATACTGTTGAAGTTCTGTCTGTTGGAAGGGTAGTGGCCTGTTGCCTGGAGCAAGCAATGCACTAGGAAACCCTATTGTTTTGCTATGTGTGGTATTGGATTGAAAGAAGAAGAGTCTTTTGCCAAGGTGGCTTGTGTGGTATTGGACTGAAAGACAAGAAGAGTCTTTTGCCAATCATTGTCACTGGGGCTTTTAATTGCCTACAGACCTAGGCCACTTACTTCCCACCCCTTGATGCATTATTTGGCCAGGAGGCTTTTAAGTTAGAATCCTGAAGCCTCTAAATAAGGCCTAATTTCCAAGGAAAGCTATAATTAAATAGACCTGGCAACAATGGGTTGCCTGGCATTCTTATAAGGGTCCTACTGGCTCAGTAGTGTGCAGTGTAACAAGGAACCACCAGAAGACAGTGAAAATTAATTGTCTTGAAGGCATTTCTGAAAAGCTTTTGCTGCATCACAACTTTAGCCTTGAAAATTACAATGCGTAATGTGGATTATGATGGAGTTGGGGTAACTTTGGCTAAATTAAAATTGATCTATTCACAGTGGTGATACCCAAATTTCCTTGCCCAGAACTGAAATTCATGAACAAGCAAGACAGGGGAATTACTGGAAGTAATCTCCATGCCGCACCTGAAATTGGACTGTGTAGGAACATGACCTACTTGGAGATGCAGCTTGGCCTAGAGGAAAGGGCTTGTATATGAGAGTCAAAGTCCTGGGTTCTAGTTTCCACTCCACATATTGTTTAACTTGTGCATGTCACTTGCGTTCTGCATCTTGTTTTCCTTATTTGTGAAATGGGAATAACAATAACTGCCTTTATCTAACAGGAATATGGTGAGAACAAAATGAGTTAAATAATGTAACAGTGCCCCAGGTAAAAGAGATGGTCAATGAAAACAAGCAACATAGTTTAGTGGAAAAAGCACAGGATGGGGAGTCAGAGGCCAAGGGTTCTAATAATGGCTCCACCATTTGTCTGTTGTGTGACTTTGGACAAATCACTTAACTTCTCTGTGTCTCAGTTACCTCGTCTGTAAAATGGGGATTAAGACTGTGAACATGACATGGAACAACCTAATTACCTTATATCTACCCCAGTGCTTACAACAATGCTTGGCACATAGCGCTTATCAAATACCATTATTATTATTATTATCAATAATTAGTAACATAGTAGCTAATATTTAGATTGGTATTTGAGGAAAATACACTAATAATGAAAAATAGGAAAACAGAGTGTCCCTCAGCATGATCGATGTAATGAGAAAGGCCCTTGAAGATGTTTCTAAGCCCTGACCTCTCATCCAATCCATCAACCAATCAGTGCTATTTACTGAATGCTTACTGGGGACAGAGCACTATACTAAGCATTTGGGAGAGTACAATACTGTTGTTTAACCTGCAATCCACATCTGCTCTTGCCCCCAGGATACTTCCATTTAGATATGCTGCATCCCCTTCCATTCAACTTGTCAAAAACAGAATTCCTCATCTTTCCACCTAACCCCATACCTTCTCCTAACTTTCTCACCTCCTTTAACACCTCCATACTTCCTGTCCCAGCACCCCACAACACCCTATTATCCTCAACTCTTTTGAGGGATCTTCAGCACCCATATTCAGTCTACTGCAAAATTGTGCAGTTTTTCCTGCAAAATATCACCTGGACCCTCACCCAAACTGCTATCACTCTTGTCCAAGCTCTTGTCTTGTCCCGTCTCCAGGCCCACAATCTCGGTGTCATCCTTGACTCACCTCTCTCGTTCACCCCACACATCCTATCCATTACCAAGACCTGCCGGTTTCACCTTTACAATATCGCCAAGATTCGCCCTTTCCTCTCCACCCAAACGGCTACCTTACTGCTACGGGCTCTTGTTATATCCCGGCTAGACTACTGTGTCAGCCTTCTCTCTGACCTCCCTTCCTCCTCTCTCTCCCCCCGCTCCAGTCTATTCTTCACTCTGCTGCCCGGCTCATCTTCCTGCAGAAACAATCTGGGCATGTCACTCCCCTTCTTAAACAACTCCAGTGGTTGCCTATCAACCTCCGCTCCAAACAAAAACTCCTCACTCTAGGCTTCAAGGCTCTACATCACCTTGCCCCTTCCTACCTCTCCTCCCTTCTCTCTTTCTACCACCCACCCCGCATGCTCCGCTCCTCTGCTGCCCACCTCCTCACCATCCCTCGGTCTCGCCTATCCCACCGTCGACCCCTGGGCCACGTCCTCCCGCGGTCCTGGAACGCCCTCCCTCCTCACCCCCGCCAAACTGATTCTCTTCCCCTCTTCAAAACCCTACTTAAAACTCACCTCCTCCAAGAGGCCTTCCCAGACTGAGCTCCTCTTCTCCCTCTACTCCCTCTACCACCCACCATTCACCTCTCCTCAGCTTAACCCTCTTTTCCCCCATTTCCCTCTGCTCCTCCCCCTCTCCCTTCCCATCCCCTCAGCACTGTACTCGTCCGCTCAACTGTATATATTTCCATTACCCTATTTATTTTGTTAATGAAATGTACATCGCCTCGATTCTATTTAGTTGCCATGGTTTTTACGAGATGTTCTTCCCCTCGACTCTATTTATTGCCATTGTTCTTGTCTGTCCGTCTCCCCCAATTAGACTGTAAGCCCGTCAAACGGCAGGGACTGTCTCTATCTGTTGCTGACTTGTTCATTCCAAGCGCTTAGTACAGTGCTCTGCACATAGTAAGCACTCAATAAATACTATTGAATGAATTGTCTTGCTTTAGCTAGACTATTGCAATAGTCTTCTGACTGGGCTCCCAGCTTTCAGCTTCTCCTGCTCCATTCACCAGGCTATACTATGTGCTTCTACTCAGACCATTTTCCTGGGGCATTGTTCAATCCACAATTCCTCTCCTCAAAACCCTCCACTGGCTTCAGGGTTCTTCACCATACCTCTCTGCTCTCTAAATCCATTAATTCTCAAATCATGTTCATTCCTTCCAAGCCAACCTTTAAACTTTACTTTGCTCTCACCTCTCCTAATTTCAGTGTTCTCCTACCTCCTACCCCAGTGTTGCCTTGGCTTGAAACTCCCTCCTTCATACTGAAACTTCATCCTTCATTTCAGACAAACCCAGCCATGTCCATATTTAAATTCCAGAATCTCAAATTCAGTATTTTAAAAATCAAGCTACTGATACTCTTTCCTAAATCCTCTCTTCTCCTAACTTTCATATCTCAGTCAATAACACCACCATTTTCCCATTGCAGAAGCCTACAACCACAGTGATACCCTGGTTTGCTCTCTGTCTTTCAATTTTCATACTGCCAGTTCAATTTCCAGGATTGGTATTTGTGGAGAATACACAAATAATGGAAAATAGGAAAACAGAGTCTACCTCGGCATGATCGATGTGATGAGAAAGGCTCTTGCAGATGTCTCTTAGCCCTGACCTTCATCCAACACTCAACCATTATCTCCTGGATTTGCTCCTTCCTCTTCACCCAATGGCAGCTACCCAAACAGCCCTGGTTCAAGCTCTGGTCATACTGCAATGAAACTCTAGTATCACTGATCTCCCAGCCTCCAGCCTTTTCCCTCTCTGATATATACTACATGCTGATGAAAGAATACTGAAGTGCTACAAGCCACATATCTCTCCAGTCCTTAAAACCCTCCACTGGCTTCCTTTGTCTCGCTGCATCAAGGAATCTGCTCTCTACCTTCTACCCTCCAACCCATTCTCTTCATTCTTCCCAACTAACAGTTTAACTAGTCGCTCTCAGTTCTGCTACTTCCATCCTCATACTCACTGTTTCCTCCATTTGACACTCCCTTCCACCCCCAAAATCTGCTGTCCACAGCCCACTCCATAATTTAAATCCTTTCTGAAAGCCCACCTCCTCCACCCTTCTTTCTAGAGTTATTCAATTGTATGTTTATTTACTTTGTTGACTTCATTCAATTGTATGTTTATTTACTTTGTTGACTTCATTTTGTCCATACTTCCATGTCTGTCTCCAGCATTAGGGTGTAAGTTCCTTGTGCACCAGGAATGGGTCATTTGCTTGTTTTGCTCTTCTTAAGCACTTAGTATAGTAAATTGCACCCAGAGGGTACTCAGTGAAGAGTACTACTCTGACTGTTACTAAGATGAGAAAGAAACACAGGGTATGCCAGAAAATATAGCAAAAATAATGAGAACATGATAGAATGTATTACCACAGACTTATTGTTTCTACAGGGACAATGTACCAACTTCAGAGAATCTGGTGATGTCTAGATGACCTCAATTGATTATTTGCAAAAATGCCAGTGTGTTTACTGAAGCTTGCAGAACAATTCCCTTTGTCACTGGAGAAATTATTTCCAGTATAATGCTTCACAATCTTAAAAATACAGGGTGAGAATGAATAACCTCCTAGTCTGAGTCCTCCTGGCCTGGATCCTGAGCAACAAACTTCCCTAAACACTTCCAGAAGTGCCATGTGGCTACAGGACACATTAATTCAATTCATTCGTATTTATTGAGCACTAACTATTGTGCAGAATATTGTACTAAGCACTTGGGAGAGTACAATATAAAAATTCATTCATTCATTCAATCTTATTTATTGAGCACTTACTGTGTGCAGAGCACTGTACTAAGTACTTGGAAAGTACAATTCAGCAATAAAGAGAAACAATCCACAGACATATTCCCTGCCCAGAATGAGATCACAGTCTAGTGGGAGAGGCAGACACCAATATAAATAAATTACAGATATGAACCTCAGTGCCATTGGGCTGTGAGGGGGATGAATAAAGGGAGGAAGTCAGGGAGAGAGCCATCACAAACATTCAGAAGCTGTTTGCATAAATTCAAGGGTCAATCTGGGTTCATAGTGAGTAACCAAAGAGTGACCAGAAGGAAAAGTTAAGGGTGCTAGTAGGAACATCATTACACATTGAGGGATTCATCCATTCATTCAATCATATTTACTGAGCACTTACTGTGTGTAGAGCACTGTACAAAGCACTTGGAAAGTACAATTCAGCAATAGAGACAATCCCTGCCCACAATGGGCTTACAGTCTAGAAGGGAGGAGACATACATCAAAACAAGTAAACGGGCATCATTAGCATCAATAATAATCAATCAATGGTATCAGTGGATAAGAAAGTATGATAATCAATTAGTGGTGCTTACTGTGGGCAGAACACTAACTTTACTAAAAGATTGTTGTTGTCTTATGCTGTTGAGTCATATCTGACCCATAACGACACCATGCACATATCTCTCGCAGAACACCCCACTTTGACCTGCAATCATTCTGGTAGTGTATCCTTAGAGTTTTCTTGGTAAAAATACGGAAGTGGTTTACCATTACTTCCTTCCGAGCAGTAAACAAGTCTCTGCCCTCGACTCTCTCGCATGCCACTGCTGCCCAACACAGGTGAGTTTTGACTTGTAGAAGATTGCCTTCCACTTACTAGCCACTGCCCAAGTTAGGAATGGATTGGTAATGTCTCAACCTGTAGTTGAGACTGGAAGAGTACTGGAAACTCTTCAGGTGTGACCCTGAGAGGGCACTAAAAGATTGGAAGAGTATAATACAACAGAGTTGGTAGACAAGTCCCCTGCCAACAAGGAACATGCAGTCTAAAGGGAGGACTTGCAATATAGAGGAGGGGTTTAACTGTCTAGAAGGTGTCATTTCCTCCAAATATTACTGTTGGAAACAGAATACTGTTGAGGATGGAGTATTTTTCTGACCCAGTAATAGTTCTGTTCACGTTCTTTTGTGAACTAGACCTACAACAGTCATGTGGAGGAAGCAGTATTAACAGTATTTGCTGTGATGTAAACATAATACTAGATGCTTGGGAAACAAAAGACAAGCTTGTTATGGACAGGGAATGTGTCTATTATATTTCTGTGTTGTACTCTCCCAAGAACTTAGTACAGTGCTCTGCACACAGTAAGTATTCAATAAATATGACTGATTGATTGAAAATGCACAATTCTTGATCTCAGTGATCTATACTACCAAAGAGCGGCAGAAATAAATGGCTGCACATATTACAGAAGGAGTGAAAGAGTAACAATACAGCTTAATAAATAAGAAAAGAAATGCATTTGTCACTGCTGAGGTCATGAGAGAACAAAATGGGGAGTCATTATGGCAAGTGGAAGTGAAACAGGAAGGAAAGTTGATGAAGTGCCAAGGAGGCTATTATATGCTGTTCATTTAGGAAGGAGCCCTGGGCTTGTCTGAGGGATAGTGGAAGAAACATAGCCACCTTATCCCATGATGTGACTGAGCGGGAGATAGAAGGGGCTGATGTTGGAGGTGGGATTGAGGAGCAGCTATGCTAGACAGAATAGATAGCAGTGGAGCTGGATTAGTGGGATATGCAGTCTCCTTAAAAGCCAATTCAGATTTCCTTTCCTCCCATGTTGGTTAAGTTTCTCAATAGAGTATCTGCAATTGGAAAAATCTTGGTTCATAAAACCCCAGAGACCTGTGGAACGAAAAGGACCAGGGACTATGCAGTGGCATGCCAAATTTGAAATTCAAAGTTTATAGTTAAAATATAGCATTCTAAACCTGTTGGTTAAAATGCCATCAGCATACAAGGAAAATCAATTTCAGAAAGTGCTTTTAGTTTGTGGTTTAATATGCTGTTTACATGGCACTCTGATAGCACTGTTCTTTGTGCCACTGCTGTATCCGTAGTTCATTAGCATCCAACAGAGAACTTATTTTAACAGTGAAGTAACTGGAACAGCAAAACTCAAAATTACCATAGGTTCACAATGTAATGGTAAATAATTATAAATTCAATAACTTTGAGAAGCACAGTGAGATGTGAGTGGAGGAGAGACAGATGGAGTAAGAGGCATTCAGTGCAGCTAGAAGTGACTGGCTCATTATTCAATCATATTTATTGAGCACTTACAGTGTGCAGAGCACTGTACTAAGTGGTCGGAATGTACAATTTAGATCTGTACCATGTTTAAACAAAATAATGTATACAATAGGAAGTCCTCAGAATGGTAGCCCCCAAGGGAAAACTGGATCTAATCCTCTTGTTAGGAAATATTTTCTTCCTTTAATTTTAGTCACTGTCTAATCCTCAGAGCATACCTGTGCTTGATCATGTTTCCCACAGCTCCTTCCCTGGAGCTTCGAAGATCTTTCTCCCTGGAGATGAACACAGACAGCTGGCCACCACACATACCACTCATCCCTGACCTTTAGAAGTGTCCAGCAACACCCCAACTTTCCTTCCCAGCTCCTCCAGGATGCACTAGGTGCAAGTTCAAATTCTAGAAGTGAAATCCAGCAATGCATTAATCGAGTCTGTTTCCCAAGCCCTCACTTTTCTGCATAGTGCAGTTCATCGCTGCCTAATGGAAAATGGAAATGTCAACTTTTCAGAATCCCTCCTGTGTCTAGTCTTGCTTCATGGTAGAGAACCAATTCTGTTTGGTCCAATTACATGGCTTAGTCACCTCTGTGGAGACCATGTTAACCAAACATGGTTTCTTGGTAGATAGAATTGATATCATATAGACCAGGTGATCAATTGTCCAAAAATTATCCCTGAGACCTCCCTTTTGGTTAAAACCTGGGTTGTCCAGATCAACTGATAGAGAGTAAAATGATCTGTCTGAGGGAAAAAAAATACACATATGGAGAAAAATCTATTCTGAAAAGTTAGCCCAACTGGGTTATTTTTATATAATTCTTCATGTTTTCTCCATGCAACTCCCCTTGAAAATTGACATCCCAAAGTAGTGTGAATGATCTAAAGACATTTTGTACCAGCAGGGTTAAAGGTAGGGTGACACTTCAATTTAATATATCATGGTTATATTCTAAAACAAACATAAATCCATAAATCAGAACAGGATTTAATATCAAGATAATTAAATGAAAACTTATTTATCTTTATCATAATTTTAAAAATAAATGATATACCCTTTATAATATCTAAAATAGGAGAGTCTCATTCTAAGTAATTACATGAAATTGATCAAATCTAAATTACTAATTCAATTATTTTATAAACTTGAAATGACATTGAATGAAGTTGGAGGCTACCAGCAATTACCAACTGCTTTTCTAAGTAGTTGGAATAAGTAACATTCACATAATTCCTCTCATACCCAAGCAGGAGACTTGTTTCATTGGCTTTTCTTAATTTTGACTTTTGTTCTTGGAATTTTTCAAAATATGTGTCTAAATCCCGATTCTAATAACATTTTAAGAGGCCTAAAATCTATCTATCAAAAAAGTGTGGCTTATTTAACATCATTTTATGTCTAGATTAAGTTCAGAAGAAAAGAAATACAGCTGAGTAAAAGGAGTATTAGATCTTTCAACCCGAGAAATGAACATTTTGTTCATTCATTCATTCATTCATTCATTCATTCAAGAGTATTTATTGAGCGCTTACTATGTGCAGAGCACTGTACTAAGCGCTTGGAATGTACAAATCGGTAACAGATAGAGACAGTCCCTGCCCTTTGACGGGCTTACAGTCTAATCGGGGGAGACAGACAGACAAAAACAATAGCAATAAATAGAATCAAGGGGATGAACATCTTAATAAAACAATAGCAAATAAATAGAATCAAGGTGATGTACACCTCATTAGCAAAATAAATAGGGTAATGAAAACATATACAGTTGAGCGGACGAGTACAGTGTTGAGGGGAGGGGAAAGGAGGGGGGAGGAGCAGAGGGAAAGGGGGGAAGAGAGGGCTTATCTGAGGAGAGGTGAAGGGGGAGTTGAGGGGGAGCAGAGGGAGCAGAAGGAAAAGGGGAGCTCAGTCTGGGAAGGCCTCTCGGAGGAGGTGAGCTTTAAGTAGGGTTTTGAAGAGGGGAAGAGAATTAGTTTGGAGGAGGTGAGGATGGAGGGCATTCCAGGACTGCGGGAGGACGTAGCCCAGGGGTCGACGGCAGGATAAGCGAAAACAGGGGACGGTGAGGAGGTGGGCAGCAGAGGAGCGGAGCCTATGGGGTGGGCAGTAGAAAGAGATAAGGGAGGGGAGGTAGGAGGAGGCAAGGTGATGGAGAGCCTTGAAGCCTAGAGCGAGAAGTTTTTGTTTCATGCAGAGGTTGATAGGCAGCCACTGGAGGTTTTTAAGAAGGGGAGTGATATGCCCAGAGCATTTCTGCAGGAAGATGAGCCGGGCAGCGAAGTGAAGAATAGACTGGACAGGGGAGAGAGAGGAGGAAGGGAGATCAGAGAGAAGGCTGACACAATAATCCAGCCAGGATATTATGAGAGCCTGTACCAGCAAGATAGCTGTTTGGGTGGAGAGGAAAGGGAGGATCTTGGCGATATTATAAAGGTGAGACCGGCAGGTTTTAGTGTTAGATTGGATGTGTGGGGTGAATGAGAGAACTGAGTCAAAGATGACACCGAGGTTGTGGGCCTGAGAGACAGGAAGGATAGTCGTACCATCTACAGTGATAGGGAAGTCAGGAAGAGGATGGGGCTTGGGAGGGAAGATGAGGAGCTCAGTTTTGGCCATGTTGAGTTTTAGTTGGCAGGCAGACATCCAGGTAGAGACGTCTTGGAGGCAGGAGGAGATACGAGCCTGAAGGGAAGGGGAGAGGACAGGGGCAGAGATGTAGATCTGTGTGCCATCTGCATAGAGATGATAGTTGAAGCCGTGAGAGAGAATAAGTTCACCGAGGGAGTGAGTGTAGATGGAGAACAGAAGAGGGCCAAGAACTGACCCTTGAGGGACCCCAACAGTAAGAGGATGGGAGGGGGAGGAGGAGCCTGCGAAGGAGACCGAGAATGAATGGCCAGAGAGATAAGAGGAAAACCAGGAGAGGACTGAAGCCCATGAAGCCACAGTGAGATAAGGTGTGGAGGAGAAGGGGATGGTCAACAGTGTCAAAGGCAGCTGAGAGGTCAAGGAGGATTAGGATAGAGTAGGAGCCATTGGATTTGGCAAGAAGGAGGTCATGGGTGACCTTTGAGAGAGCAATCTCGGTAGAGAGGAGGGGATGGAAGCCAGATTGGAGGGGGTCCAGGAGAGAATGGGAGTTAAGGAATTCTAGGCAGCGAGTGTAGAGGATGCGTTCTAGGAGCTTGGAAAGGAAGGGTAATAGGGTGATAACTGGAAGGGGAAGTGGGGTTGAGAGAGGGTTTTTTTAGGATGGGGGAGACATGGGCATGTTTGAAGGCAGAGGGGAAGAAGCCATTGGAGAGTGAATGGTTTAAAGATAGAAGTTAAGGAGGGGAGAAGGGTGGGGCGATGGTTTTTATAAAGTGAGTGGGAATAGGGTCTGAAGCACAGGTGGAGGGGGTGGCACTTGCGAGGAGGGAGGAGATCTCCTCTGGGGATACTGCAGGGAAGGATGGGAAGGTAGGGGAGAGGGTTGCAGGGGGGAGGCATGAGGGGGAGGGGTGACTTTAGGGAGCTCAGACCTGATTGTGTTCATTTTCTTGATGAAGTAGGTGGCCAGATCACTGGGGGTGGCGGGGGGAGGGGAACAGGGGGCCTAAGGAGAGAATTAAAGTTCTGGAACAATTGGCGTGGGTGACGGGCATGGGTGTCAATGAGGGAAGAAAAGAAGTTTTGCCTGGCAGAGGAGAGGGCAGAGTTAAGGCAGGAAAGGATAAAGTTGAAATGGATAAGGTCGGCTTGGTGCTTGGACCTTCACCAGCAGCTCTCCGCAGCTCGAGCATAGGAGCGTAGGAGGCAGACAGAGGTGGTGACCCAGGGCTGTGGGTTAGTGGAGCGAGAGTGGTAGAGGGACGGGGGGAGAGAGAGTTGAGATGAGTAGAGAGGGTGGAGTTGAGAGCGGTGACCTGATCATCGAGAGTGGGAAGAGAGGGCAGGGGGGCAAGGTGGGGAGAGATGCTTTTGGAGAGATTGATGGGATCAAGAGAGTGGAGGTCTCTGTGGGGGAGTAGTATAGATTTGCAGGGGGAGAGAGTGTGAGAGATGAGGCAGATGAGAAGGTTATGGTCTGAGAGAGGTATTTCAGAGTTGGTGAGGGAGGAGATAGTGTAGCGGTAGGAGATGACGAGATCAAGGGTGTGACCAAGTCGGTGAGTGGACGAGGTATGGTGGAGCAGGAGGTTGGCAGAGTCGAGGAGCAATAGCAGGCGGGCGGCAGAGGAGTCATCGGGTATATCCATGTGGATGTTGAAGTCTCCAAGGATCAGAGTGGGCAGAGAGAAGGAGAGAAGGAAGGTGAGAAAGGGGTCTAGGTGGTTGAAGAAGTCGGTGGTGGGACCAGGAGGGCGATAGATGACAGCTACCAGGATCTGGAGGGGGTGGTAGAGGCGAATGATATGGGCTTCAAAGGAGGGGAAGGAGAGGGAAGGTGAAGGAGGGATAGTGCGGAAGTGGCAGCGGGGTGAGAGGAGGAAGCCGAGGCCTCCTCCCTTTCCGGTGAGTCTGAGTTTTGTTTTTTTAAAAAGAGGTAAACATGGGTTTGGGAAAAAAAATCTCATTTCTTGTAAAACTATATTTTCAGAAATTCCCTTAGTGTGCCGAACACTGAAGTAGTCTGACAAGCTGTTCATCTGTTTTGGCTGAAGAATTCCTCAAGGAAGCGTTGCACAGAAAGTTGACCATTCTTATGGGACTATATATTCCTGCCAACACACCATGATGACTGCTTTCAATTAAAAGATTGTCATTTTAAATGATTTGGTTAGAAAATTTGAGTGTGAGTTTACACCCACAATTGGGTGTAATTGGGTGGACTTGGGTGTAATTGGGGATATAAATGCATTCTTTTATCTGACTCATTCCTCAATGCCATTCGTGAAACGGCAGTCTATTTTAACCCAAGCCTGGTGCAAGTGTCTCTGGCAAGTGTTGTCACTTGACCTGCCCAGCTTGTTATCAGGTGATCTGGGCAACATTTTCTCGTCCTTCTTATCCAATTTGTTAGGCAGGAACTCCACCTGTTGTCCCATCTGGGAACTACATGATCCGCCCATCTCATTTTGCTATGCACGTAGCTTGTCCCCATCTTTGACACCCAATCACTTCCTGATACTTTCTTTTGGAGTAAAATTTACATTTGCATCATTCCATGTGCATTACTGTCATTTTCCCTTCAAGGATCATATTGTCAACTAACTCTCCTGTTTGCATGTAAATAAGGTAAAACCAAGAAGTTTGACAAAAAAATCTCTTGTAGAGTATTAACTGAGAGACAGCGTGGCCTAATGGAAAGAACATGGGCCTAGGATTCGGACGAACTGAGATCTGATCCCACGCAGCCACCTGCCTGCTGCATGACAAGTAAGTCTTTTAACCTCTTTGTGCCTCAGTTTCTTCATCTGTAAAATAGGAATTCAATACCTGTTTTACCTTCTACATAGACTGTGAGTCTCATGTGGGACAAGGACTGTGTTTGAACAAATTACTGTGCATCCATTCCAGCACTTAGCACAGTGCAAGCATAATAAGCACTTAAATACCATTATTAACAACTCATCATCCCATGTCATTTTATTAAAACTGATCCAATGCTACTTTCCTTCTGCTACTGCAACCAGTGCTAAATGTGTTACCCTGAATTTCCCAAGAATGGTAGTTTCCCATTTTTCAAATTGATTCCCTGCTTACACAAGTAGTTCACTGAAGGTGATTTTCATGGCACATATATTGGTCCATCTTTACTTCAGTATCTTAAGATGGTTTCTGCATTTTTGTTTCTAATTCTACTGTATTACATACAAATGTAGTAGAGTTTTCAGCAAAGTAATATATAATTTCCTGCCATCAATATCATTTTCCTTTTTCTTATTAAGTTTGTGGCCAATAAACTCCAGAATGGGGCTGGCATTATCACTGGGGCTCTGCATCTTCAAATGATGCTTCTGCATACATTTTTAGAGCATAGACTTTTAACAGTGTAGCTTCTGTTAAGCAAATGCTTAATCATTCCCCCAGGAGGCCAGTCCTGATGTGTTCATCAAAAGAACTGAATGCCATTCAATCACATATTTTCTTGTAATAAACAAATGCTAAGCAAACAGGGATTTGGTATTCGACACATTTTTCTTTTAGCTGAAGAAAGGAGTGGATCTGAGGAATAATTGAGTGTCCCAACGAGCTCCAGCCCAGCTCGTTTTATGATGTGTTCCCAAAAGAGTTTAACTGGTAGTTACTTGGGGTACTTATTAATGGAGAATTACCTCCTACAGGCAAGGACCATGTCTAATTTATACTTATGAATTCTCTCCCAGTGTTTAGTATAGTGCTCTCTACAGTAAATACCAATAATTAATTGCTTTGCACAGAGTAGGTATTCAATAAATATTGTTACTAGTAATACTGGTAATATTCTCAGTTTTCATTAATCAACTTATTCAAGGTATAGGTTGCATCTTTGCCTCACACCTTAAACTGCCAAACCATTTGTCCTTCTGCTTGAACATTTTTCATAATTCCTGTTGTGAACTGCATATTTACTTCACATATTACTTCCAGAAAGGGTTTTGGGTTTGGTCTTAGCTGCCCAATCAATAGTATTTACTGAGTGCTGTCTACAGAGCACTCTACTAAGCATTTGGAAGAGTACTATTGAGTTGGTAGACAAGATCCCTGCTTTCAAGATTTAACTATAACTAGATAATAGAGAAGATTATGGAATGTAGTATGTTCTTCAGGGACCTTGATTTTGTTACCCTCTCTCCATTTTTGCCTTTCACTGCCATTGGAACATTTTATTTCAGCCTTATTTCTTAACTTTTTTTCAGTTTTGGCGGTTATGCTCAATTTCTTCTTTCTGAACTCTTCAGAGTCATTTTTAATTATCTTCCAATTGTTCTTGTAAAGCATGCTTGAATTTCTCTTCATTTTTTTCCTTCAGCTTCCATGCATGCCCTTCTTGTCATCATTTTCAGCATCTCCTCCTTGACCCTTTGTTTCTTCCCTGGTGCTCTTTTCACTTTTGTCTTATTTGCTGATGAGGTTATTTGTGTAAGCCATACATCATAATCATTATCTGTTCTCTTGGCAGAGTAATGCACAGGGCTCAGTTCAAATAATTCCTCTGCAAACACTGCTCAGCCCAACTGGCACTTTCTCTTTGGCTTCTGTGCTCTTTTTAACCAGCTTGGGCAGTGATGCTTTTTAACTGTGACCAGGGCCGTTGGTTGCCCGCAACTCTGCAAATTTTTTTTTTCAGCTATTGTGGAGACAACAGAGAGGAATATTTTGGGGTCGGTTCACATGTCATCAACCTTGTTCTGGGTAATCCCATCAAGACATTTTCAAGTCTACTAATGCTGGGACTTTTCAGAAAAATTGTGTTCATGATTGCAGTCTGCCCTCAGCATGGACGCTACTCATTCTGCTGTCCTTTCCAAACTGGCTGGTAGAAATTTCTTGATATCAATCACTCTATCTCTAATTCTGGGACAGCAGTAAAGTTCCTGTTCAGGATGATATATATTCACATTTTTGGATATCTATCTTTTAAGTCCTCACGGAATCATTCCATTTCTTCAACTTCTGTTCGCTGGCCTGGCTACTTGCACTGTGTTCAGTGTGCTGAGGTGTCTGATAATCTCGGCAAAATGAAATCACAGCTTCCTATCGGGGTGCCCTATTCTTCTTCATGATGAAGTTAGGCTGCTGCATTCAGAGTTTCTCACTGTGTGTTACCCAGATTCTGAGTCCCAGAGGAGGCTTGATCTTTTTGCTTGAACTGTACTGTCCAATTTCTATGTGGTCTTTTTGGTGCAAATAAGGAAAGTTATCAGAAAAATTTGATCTTTTTCAAAACATGAAGCCAGGTTCTAGGAGCAACCCTGCCCCATTAACAGCTAGTCACTAAAATATCCATGAATAAAATGGGTGGTAAATTCAGGAAACATTTGGTTATTTCTCAGAGGATTAAATGCAAAACCTAAGATGCGAGGGAGTTAAGCAGATCACTGCTTGGCTTGGTCATTTGATTTTAGGGGGCCTGCCCTTGCTTCCATTCATACAGTTTAATTGACATTTTGGACAGCAAAATATGTTGGAGAGATCAGATGTGATTTCAGGTCGTTTGGGCTCATTCTTGCAAAATACAGTATTACTTTTAGAGGTGATCTGACAGCCCAAATCATGCTTCGTTTTAGGGGATAGAGTCTCTAGGGGTCTGAGAAACATCAGAAAGCAGGGACTAGGACTACGAGACAGGTTTAATAATAATGTTGGTATTTGTTAAGCGCTTACTAGGTGCCGAGCACTGTTCTAAGCGCTGGGGTAGACACAGGGGAATCAGATTGTCCCACGTGGGGCTCACAGTCTTAATCCCCATTTTACAGATGAGGTAACTGAGGCACCGAGAAGTTAAGTGACTTGCCCAAAGTCACACAGCTGACAAGTGGCCGAGTGGGGATTCGAACCCATGACCTCTGACTCCAAAGCCCGTGCTCTTTCCACTGAGCCACGCTGCTTCCCGAGTTGCGGGCAACCAACGGCCCTGGTCACAGTTAAAAAGCATCACTGCCCAAGCTGGTTAAAAAGAGCACAGAAGCCAAAGAGAAAACCTAGCTGGTGACACCTTTGAAATATTTCCTGATTTGGGGGGGATTTTTGTGAAGTTTATTACCCTTGAAGTGATTTTAATCCCCCCAAATCAAAATAAGACAAAAATGAAGGGAGTCCATGCATCTCTGGTAAGGAAGCTGACACTGTACTCGTCTGCTCAACTGTATATATTTTCATTACCCTATTTATTTTGTTAATGAAATGTACATCGCCTTGATTCTATTTAGTTGCCATTGTTTTTACGAGATGTTCTTCCCCTTGACTCTATTTATTGCCATTGTTCTTATCTGTCTGTCTCCCCCGATTAGACTGTAAGCCCATCAAACGGCAGGGACTGTCTCTATCTGTTGCCGACTTGTTCATTCCAAGTGCTTAGTACAGTGCTCTGCACATAGTAAGCGCTCAATAAATACTATTGAATGAATCATGAAAGGAAAGGCCAAATGAATGCTCTGCTCAAAAACCATGTATTTTTTTCAGGCTGCTTTGGAGCCAATATGTTTTTTATCTTAGTCACCTAATTAGCTAGACACTGAGTGAGCCAAATAATAGTATTTAAATTGATGAAAAGACCCAAGTCCCATCAGCATATTTTTAAAAACTGGGTTTCTCTTTTAGAAAGGAAATCCTAGCTATGCTATTTTAACTATTGCTCTTTAATTTTATATTTAATTTTGGATACTTCAAATATGTAGATGAGCTCAAAGATGAAATAATTGCAATGGACACAATTGTATTTAAAAAGATTACTGGCAGGGCAGCTCAAACAAATTCTTAAGAGTAGTTCATCAGCACTGAGCCTAAGTGATAACAAAACAAGATGTTTTGCCCATTGTAGAGATGAAGTGCTAGGTAGTATGAGTTTAGGACTATCAGGGTTGTCTCCACATGCTGTGTGGAAAAAGAAGCAGATCCAAACCAGTTCCAATTTAAATGAGATGAGCTGTAAAAGTACCTACAGAAGTTTAAAAATCAGCCCTTAAGGACTGTCAGTCAAGACAGGGGAATACATTTCTAAGCAGGAAGTTAAAATGATCCTAGAGACCAGTATATCTGAATCCTTTTTCATCCCGTGACTCCTCTGAAAATGCCTACAATCCTTCCATGGCCTCCTTTCCTTTCACTGCCAGAAAGAAACCCCCTATAAATTGTGAATTTTCCTGGCTTTGCCTAGGAGAGCTGAACCATGAGATGTGTGCGTGGGGAGCAAGATTATAATGGGGAACAATGAGCTAAGGGACATCTGGAAAGACTAGAAAATGGACAATTGATGAGATTGAAAGAATGTACTAATGAGCCCCCACTGTTACCTCTCTGGCCAATATGAGCTCTTGGAACTCTCCATTCATAAACACACTGACATAGTACAATGCTGACAAAGTAAATGTTGAAAATGTTTAGAATAAAAGAGAAGCCAGCATGGGGTCAGACTAGTCAGTCAGGGGAAGTCTCCTTTCACTCCCTCTTCCGATCACCCGGGTCCTTGTATGCTGCTCTGTGCTCTCCCTTCCTCCAGGCTTGGAATTGGCTTCCAAAGTTTCCCTGCTGGGTCTAAGCTGATTCTCTCCCATTTCTTGTTTTCAAGTTGTACATTTCATAGGTCCCCTTCTCTCGGCACTCCCGGACATGCTGGGCTGTGGGAATGCTGCACTCACACTCTTCTGCTTCTCCTTTCATTAGGTGGTAGAGTGAATGCCATCTTCTCATCATCTCACCTAGGGTCCTCGGTGTCCCCCTCCATCAGACTGCCACTTTGCCTCCCTGGAAACCTGCAGCTTTACTGAGGAACCTTCACCCAGACCTGCCTCTCACCGCCCAGGTGGGGACAGAGAAAAGCAGCTGCAGCCTGGCATTGCCTCCATAAAACCTAGGAAAGATCATGGTGGCTGCTGCTGTGGCAGTCACTGTGGCTGCAGTTGTGACCAGGGAACCTAAGCCATGAGGAATCCGAAATTCTGCTCCTCTAGCCACAGCCCCCTATTAATCTTTGGTTTTGGTCTTCATGTTGTCTTGGTGTTTTGTTTCACCTCTCCTTACATGTCAGTTGCCAGTTCCCTCTTCCACCTTATATTTTTACATTGAATGCTCACTGTGGGACAAGGGCTTTGTCTAGTTCCCAACTGTGTTTTCTCAGCCCTTAGTACAATGCTGTGAATGCTGTAAGTGCTTAGTAAATAGTAATAGTTTACCACTACTACTATTATACAGCCTCTAGTGTACAGCCGCCAAATAGTGAACCCCCACCTCACTGCCAAAATTGTCATATCGCTAATGCTGTTTTCACTCTTTCTATCTGACCTTTGAGCCATCACAATGTTCAGGACCTGATCTGAACGGGAGAAACACAAGATGAAGTCAGCAGAAGTCACGAGGCAAAAAAAGTGATCAGAAAAGCTGAAAAATATACCACCCCTGAAACAAGGGTAAATTGTGGGAGAAAAAAAAAAGAAAAACTGGTTGAAAGGGATTAATATCTCTGGAGATTTTCAGTTTTAGCTTCGAAATGAGGCACTCAGCTGAGAAATGGGAAGGATGGCAGAATTCACCAGAAGAATGTTAATACTGATATTAAATGCAGATGACAATAATAATAGTGTTTGTTAAGCACTTACTATGTGTCAACCATTATGCTAAGCACTGGGATAAATGCAAGATAAACAGGTTGGATAGAGCCCTTACCTTACGTGGGGCTCAGAGTCTAAGTAGAAGAGAAACAGGACTGAATCCCCATTTTACAGATGAAGAATTCAAGGGTCAGAGAAATGAAATTATTTTCACAAGGTTACATGGTAGGCTAGCCAAGAAGTCAGAATTAGAACCAGGTCCTCTGACCCAGGCTTGTCCCTTTCTACTAGGTCATCCTGTTTTTCAGACTGTTAGGGCTAAGAAATGATTGCAAATTCTAGAGAAACCATTGTTTGTAGCTTATAAAAAAGATGGTTTGCCAATTATTGAGATGAGTGAGGTACTTGTTCTTGTATATTTTGTAGGCCACCATCTTTAACAGAGTTAAAGTTTAACAGTTAACAGACTGTGGGCTAAGGCCTACTACCTGCTCCATTCCCTTACCTGCTGCAGCTGTTGTCCTGCTGATACCTGCTTCTGCCACTCCTGCCTCCTCTCAGTCTCTTTCCCCCGACTGCCACTTTTCTTCTTTCGCTTTTTAACTTTATATGTGACAGCAAAGCCAACTAGAGAAGCAGAGTGGCTCAGTGGAAAGAGCCTGGGCTTGGGAGTCAGAGGTCATGGGTTTGAATCCCGACTCTGCCACTTGTCAGCTGTGTGACTGTGGGCATGTCACTTCACTTCTCTGTGCCTCAGTTACCTCATCTGTAAAATGGGGATTAACTGTGAGCCTCATGTGGGACAACCTGATTACCCTGTATCTACCCCAGCGCTTATAACAGTGCTCTGCACATAGTAAGTGCTTAACAAATGCCGACATTATTATTATTAACTGAAGATGAGGCAGCATTACAAGCATTGGAGTGGACTGAAGATATCTCACTCCCTTTATAGGCTCTGGCCAAGCAAAGGGAAAGCAGGGTGGTCATGGAAACAGAGGTCCTGCCCAGAAGAGTGAGCCACTAAAATGTGGCAGCTAAGGATGTGGGACCAACTTCAGCTACAAGGCGTAGGAAGGAGGGGTGGGAAAGGGCCTAGTGAGCAGTGACAGAAGAGAAGGGACATGAGTCCATGGGCATGGCAGTGAAATTTGAAATCCAGCACCTCAGCTCCACAGTCAAGTTGGTGCCTATGTGCTGAATCCCTCAGGAGAGTCCAAACCAGGCAGGAATTAAGATCCAGACATTCACCATGGGTCAATGCTCTTGCTAGCTCTACACACAGTAAAAACGATTGATTCCAGCCCTTATATAGAATTCTTTCTTACTATAATTTGGTAATACTGTTCCTCACTGTCCAATGACCCCAATCTGGATAGTTCTGAACAGTGCAGAATTGGGGGAGGAAATTTCCAGGATCTCTGGAAAATGAAATGAATCAATTCACACTTAGGGTTAGCACTCTGATAGTCATCCTGCCTCCAGCTACACAACACTTATGAAGATACCTTTATACTCTTGTCATACCTCCAACCCAGACTGTGAGTTCATTGTGGGCAAGGAATTTCACTATTCATTGTTGTATTGTACCTTCCCAAGCACTTGGTATGGTGCTCTGTACACAGTAAGTGCTTAGTAAATATGACTGAGTGAATTTTCCCTACTTATAATTAATATAATTAATATTCTTGTAGACTGTAAGCTCCTTATGGGCAGAAGTCACCAATTCCTAGTCTGTTGTATTGAACTTTCCCATGTGTTTAATACAATGCTCTTAGTACAGTAACTGCTCAATTCATTCATTCAATCATATTTATTAAGCACTTACATGTGCAGAGCACTCTACTAAGTGCTCGGGAGAGTACAATAAACAGATACATTCACATTCCCTGCCCAAATACCATTGAAAAAATTGAATTTGAGTTAGATCAATCAACAATATTGACTGAATCCTTTGGCTGAAAATGTAAATGATCATTAGATTCCCCCACTCGACTCCCGCAATCACTTTTAGCCTGTGTAAACTGATCACCATCTTCTTCAAATGCTGTGTAGTTGTTTCTGCCCCATAGCGACTCCTTGGACACAACCTCTTCAGAACATCCCATTCTTCTGTCATAAAAAGTCCTTCTGGTATGTGCATCCATAGAATTTTCTTGGTAGGGATATGGAAATGGTTTACCATAGCCTTCTTCCATGCAGTAAAAACTTGAGTCTCTGCCGATGTCTTTAATCAACGTTTTGACCACTTGATCATCCACCTTTGACTCTTTCCCATGCCACTGATGACCAGGCACAGGTGAATCGACTTTGTCTGACACTTTGGCTTCGATCTTTCCATTACGGGTAGCCCTAAATGGCCTAGCTCTAAGCTTCATCAGCATACACAATCTCTTCATCACTGATTAGAGAAACTGATTAGCAGAACACCAAAGAACACTCCCTAATCAGACATTCACTTGAAAACTTCTAACCCTATATATAACCAGTTGATTAGGATTTTCAGCTACAGCAATAATCTTTACATTTTGTTTTTCCTGAGTAAGGTAAGTGTACATTTCTCCTTTATTATTTACTGAGCTCTAATCTTCCATAACATGTAGGACGTTAAACTTCATGTCTGGAGGCTTGTGTGAGTGCGTGTTAGAAACAGGATCAAACCATGACTATATTCTAGTTTACAACATCTTTCCTGTCACAGTCCCTGGTCCCTGGTCCCTGAGCTTTACTATGGGAGAACTGATACCAGGAATGCTCGAACTACTGTTCAAGTTAAAATGCTAAACTCAGGTTAATTAGGTAAATAGGAATTAGAGGGACACTCCACTCCTAAACTGAAAGACGTGAATGCCCTGATTCAGACAGAGTTTTGTTTCTTCAGGTCTTCAGATCTTAATCTCTAGTTCACATAATGTCAGGGATGCATTATGGAAAAGTCAGAGGGACCTGGATTTCAATTCTGGCTCTGCCACTTCTCTGATGTGTGATTTTGGTTACTTCATGTCTCTGTGCCTCAGTTCCCTCATCTGTAAAATGGGGATTAAGACTGTGAGTCACATGTGGGACACTGACTTTGTCCAACATTAGTAGTTTGTATCTCCAGTGCTTAGTACAGTGCCTGGCACAGAGTAAGAGTTTAACAAATAACTTCAAAAA
The DNA here is from genome assembly GCF_004115215.2 of Ornithorhynchus anatinus. NCBI lineage: Eukaryota > Metazoa > Chordata > Mammalia > Monotremata > Ornithorhynchidae > Ornithorhynchus > Ornithorhynchus anatinus. Next base: position 119,266,015 of record NC_041729.1, read on the forward strand.
AGTAATGGAAAAGTAGCAATGTCTGCCTATTTGTGAATTTGGAGAAAACAACAAATGAAGGTTTATTTTTGTTAATTCTAGGTTGCTCTGTTTTGTCTAAATACGATTTAGTTATTTGGCACAAGGATTTAAAATTTGTGCTGAGAAATACAGATTCAAATAGTATGGGAATACAACAGTTAACAATAGCGCTCATTTCAAGCTGCAAGTTAAGCTTTTAAAGCCTATCCTCTAATGATTATTATGCGATAGGAAAGAAAACAAATTCTGATACTTGGCATTTTACCTAATAGGGCACATCTCTTTCTGAAAGTTGCATTATTAGCCAATCCAAATGTTACCATAGTAATAGTAACAAAAAAGTGGTCTCGTTCCTAAACATTTGCTTACCTATCAAAGAGTTAATTAGAGAAAGGACATGAAGAATAAAATCTACTGCAGTGCCAAAGAGACTTATTTATCTACTTTTTAAACTGGTAACTAGATATTTTAATAGAATCTTACTTTTCCCAAACAAGATCTATCAAGGAAAAAAGACCATTATACTTTACATCTAAGAAATACATATGAATCATTAATTACAATTTTAAAAGTATGTGGAATTGTAAAAAATAAATGTTTTTGGTAATGAGGCATTTAATTGCATTTCATGTAGGTTTACTAGGACAATTCAGCATGGATTATTAAATTAATATAATAAAAACATGTATCAGTATACTTATTTCCATGATTCAAAATTTAGCAGCAAAGCCATATACACATTTCGAAGTACATGATTTAATTGTTTTTAAATTTTAACTTGGCATAAATTTTGAGAAAGTGGGTAAGAAAGCAAGCTTAAAGAAAGCATTTGCTCATTCCAAATTCTAAAATGTCTTAATTATCCATATTTTCTTGCCAACATTTCAACTCACATTAAGAGAATGAGGAGGAAAAAGGAGGTGTGATTAAATAACTATGCTTACTGAGCCCATCCAGAACATGCACAGTGTTAAGAGACCAAATTGTGTGGATAGTTTTGGGTTGGACTACGACCCATTAATTCAGAGAAACGTAGAGAAGCAGCTTGGGTTAGTGGAAGAAGCATGGGCTTGGGAGTCAGAGGATATGTCGTTCTAATCTCAGCTATGCCACTTGTCTGCTGGGTGACTTGGGCAAGTCACTTCACTTCCCTGTGCCTCAGTAACCTCATTTGTAAAATGGGGATTATGACTGTGAGCCCCACGTGGGATAAACTGCTTACCTTGTATCTACCCCAGCGTTCAGAACAGTGCTTGGTACACAGAAAACATTTAACAAATACCATAGTTATTAGAGGGAAACTTACTTTGACCAGAAACATGAACTTGTACTAGATCCATTAAGAGGCAAATACCATTTCTATATATTTAATCTGTTAAAATTTAATCTGGTGTAAAGTTTATTTTAATTTTTAATGTATTTTATCCAATCTGTCTTTAGAAGCATTAAGTTAAATAATTAAACTCCTGTTATTGATGTCTTTTAAAAAACACAGTGAATAAAATCCTAAAAGCTTTTATATAGAGGAGTTTCTTGAATCCATTTCAGGAACTGTTACTTCACACTTAACTGGTTTTCTAAACAAAGGAGTTTTGCTTTGCTGTTAGGACGTCCTGTCTACGTACATGTGTTACTTTTGTTTGAGTGAAAATGGAAACTAGATGTAGAGGTCAAAATATCACCAAATACATTAAAAAAGAACAATTCATATCCACAATAATTTTGGCAAATTGTTCTATCCCCAATTCAATGAAAACACTGGTTTCACGGTGAAAATTAACTAACTTGATAAGACACGGAACAGAAACCAAAGAAACAACTTAAGCAAGGAAATAAAAATCAGTGACTCCTTTCCAAGTATTGCTCCATTAAACTGCTTTTTAAAACAAAGCCAGAAGAGTTTATGTTGCTTTTCATAAAGCAAAACAGAAAAATGGAAGCAGCCTCTCTTTATTAACCCATAGGAAGCCTTAATGAAGCAAATTCAAAAATAGGTCAAAACAACTTCCCAATTTTAATGCAAGCTGCAAGTTTATTTTTGTCATTGGTGTGAAACTGAGCAGCGATGCCAAAAAAGCAAACTTAGATGGTGACATTTGAATAGCAAATATTTCTTGGAAAAAATAACTGTTGAGAAAGTTACAATTTGAAGTTTGTATGGTTATTCGTTAAGGGATCAACCAAAAAGTAGAAAGAAATGTGAGAATGACTTGCAAATGATGCTGTTATCTTATGGCTATAATTGCAAAAGGACACTTTCTAAATAAAGAATTTGTAAAACACGAAGTATCTAAAAATATTTCAGCAAGAAAGACATTAATGTGGATAAATTCCTGATTGCCTGTTTTGTTTTGTTCTTGTGCATATTCAAACATTCTATTTTATTAATGTGCTTTATCCTAATCCAAATGTGATTTACTTGCAAACAAGTAGTTTTTTGCAAACAAGTAGTTTTTTCACTCATCACATCTGTGCTACATTCAATGATAATTTTTGATACTACTATACCATCATGCAGGCCATATGTAAATACAAATATACATACATATATGTATCTCAAATTTCCATTCACTGATGTTTATGATAGTATATTTTTTGGGGTACATAGTACTTTCTAAAGAAATACTTTGAAGTACTATGATCACTTTTACTCACTAATGCATCATGTGTAATACACCCAAGAGTATATATATATATATAGAGAGAGAGAGAGAGAGAGCTTTATATTTTTATTTAGATTTCTATATAGGATATAAAATGTCTTATACTTTGGTTATTTAAGAAAAGGTAGCAGCATAGCATAGGGTGGTTTGTTTAATCAATTTTACTGGGTGAATTTATAAAGCCCGCAATCTTGCCAGCAGAGCCTCCACCTCAGGCATAGATTCATTTTTTGAAGTAGAGCCAACAACCTCCAGCTCCTTTTCTCTTTTACCCTCCACATTATAGGAGGTCTCCTTTCTCCCGACAGCCTTGGTCTTCACTGGAGATAAATGAGTGTCTAGATTGTAATTAAGCTCCTTGGCAACTGGAGTCCTTGTAGAGTTGAAATTGTTACTGTGGTGTGAACATGGCCCTTCTGATTGTGTTTTCTGGTTATCTGTGAAGGAGAGGAAAATACAGAAAAAATCAACACTAAGTATATGGCTAAACAAGGATTACATATATTATATGTATTTTCAAACTCAATGCCAAAACAGTTATTCCCAGTGCAAACGTTCTCCAGGAGGACCAGTTTGGAGTGCTCGCAATGAGTGGAGTTGGAGAGATTTATTTTACAATAAATGAAAAAGGAATTAATAAAGAATATACATGGTATGTGATGAAATGTTGAAAGGGAAATAATTTGCTTTAGATTTGATGGTCATTTTAAGGTAACAGTCTAGATAAGTTATTTTAGTTTTGCTACTACAACTGAATTGAATGAATGTCTTTTAAGTTATCAGGTTGGTTAAACTATCAAAATATTGCCTTTTCTATGTCAGCTGCATCTCTTAGACAAAGTATTAAATTTGGCAGACATGCTGTTAAGGCCTGCAAGTAGAACCAAAATTATATCTCTAATTGTCAATTCATTGATTCATTCAATCCTATTGAGTGCTTACTCTGTCCAGAGCACGTACTAAGTGCTTGGAATGTACAATTTGGCAACAGAGACAATCCCTGCCCAACAAAGGGGGAGACAGACAACAAAACAAGTAGTCTGGCGTCAATATCAAGATAAATAGAATCATAGATATATACACATCACTAACAAAATAAATAGAGAAATAATATATACATATATGCACAAGTGCTGTGGGGAGGGGAAGGGAGAAGAACAGAGGGACGGAGTATTTGCTTTCAATTTTGATTAGTAATTATTCAGTTACAGTGCTCTTGACTTATCACATGCACTGAAGAAGCCAGTTGCAGAACTAATGATTAGCGAATTCGGCTGACTGGTTTATTTATTTTTAAATCAAGTGACGTATATCTACCAACTGTATGAGTGACCTGTCTTATAGATCTCAAACTTTTTAAAAACAAGACTACTGGATATTCAAGTAACCTTGAATCCGGCTGTAAATGGCTTCAACAAACTTGATATGACATTTACAGTTTTTTGGTTATTCGTTGAGAGATGTTCCATTATCCCTCTGGTAATGACTCTGGAGCACAGCCAGTCACTCATGACAGTGTGTTTTATGTGAGCGCTGAAAATTCAAACCGAAAACAGCTTGTACATTAAAAGGTGGTTGCTGAAGATATTTACTACACTGTCATTTCCTGACCAGGGGCTCCCAGTGATGGATGAGCATTTTACACACTTTCTTGAACAATTTCAAGAAATTTCAAAAGTAGGATCACAATTTGCTGTTGGGAGAAAATGAATACCTTTTACCCTGACCTTCTACATTAGCTGGGGGATGGTTACTCCAAAAGAAACTTTAATAGAAGTCTGATATGTACTTGGAAAAATTAGATTCTGTCAATTTATATGAGGGGTTAGTAATAATAATTATGATAATGATGGTATTTTTTAAGCACTTACTTTGTGACAAGCACTGTTCTAAGCACTGGGGTAGATACAAGCTAATTAGGTTGAACACAGTCCCTGTCCCACATGGAACTCACAATCTTAATCCCCATTTACAGGTGTGATAACTGAGGCACAGAGAAATGACTTGCCCAAGATCACACGGCAGACAAGTAGTGGAGCTGGGATTAGAACCCAGGTCCTTCTGCCTCCCAGGACATTGGTCTATCAACTAATAATAATAATGTTGGTATTTGTTAAGTGCTTACTATGTGCCAAGCACTGTTCTAAGCGCTGGGAGGATACAAGGTGATCAGGTTGTCCCACGTGGGGCTCACAGTCTTCATCCCCATTTTACAGCTGAGGGAACTGAGGCCCAGAGAAGTGAAGTGACTTGTCCACAGTCACACAGCTGGCAAGTGGCAGAGCGGGGATTCGAACCCATGACCTCTGACTCCCAAGCCCGGGCTTTTGCCACTGAGCCACGCTGCTTCTCTGCTTCTCCAAAACATCCATATCAAACAAAAAACTCCTCACCATTGGCTTTAAAGTACTCCACCACCTTGCCCCCTCCTACCTCATCTCGCTTTTCTCCTACTACTACCCAGCCCGCACACTTCACTTTTCTAGTGCTAGCCTTCTCACTGTGCCTCTATTTTGTCTGTCTCGCCGCTGACCCCTGGCCCATGACCTGCCTCTGGCCTGGAACTCCCTTCCTCCTTAGATCTGACAATTACTCTCCCCCTTCAAAGCCTTATTGAAGGCATATCTCCAAGAGGTCTTCCCAGACTAAGCCCCACTTTTCCTCATCTCCCCCGCGCTTCCAAGTTACCCTGATTTGCTCACTTTGCCCTAACCCAGGCTCCCAGCCCCACAGCACTTATGTATATATCTGCAATTTTATTTATTTGCATTGATGTCTGTCTTCCCCCCTCTAGACTGTGAGATTGTTGTGGGCAGGGAATGTACTTTTTATTGTTGTACTGTACTTTCCCAAGCACTTAGTACAGTGCTGTCTGCACACAGTAAGCACTTAATAAATACAATTGAATGAATTAATGTTTCTCATACTGGTACGAAATAACCTCACAGATACTCCTTATTCATGGAGTTCACATTCTTATGTTCATAGCTCAGCTTCCCTTTGAGTTGTTCTACCTGTCCATAAATAGAGTGGGCAGTAATGCCAGGTCAAGAGAGATGTGGCAGAGAAAACTTGAACCCCTCATCCTCTTCATTATTTCCCAGTGGGGCAGACAGGTTTAGCCTCTAGACCATTGACTGTGGCAGAAGTGGCCTGGTGTACACAGCCATTCATCCTTCCCTAACCAATCTCCAGGAATGTTGAAAAGTTGTTGCAAGGAGAGCAAAGAAGCAGCAATGCCCCAGTGGCAGAATGGTGGAGGATTTCTGCTTCTGAGTGAGGAACACATCCACCAACTTTCCTGCATTGTATTCTCCCAAGAGCTTAGTACAGTATTCTCATTACAATATGCACTCTATAAATACCTTTGATTGAATGAACTGACTGCCGCAATCCCAAGCAGCTGTTAGTGTTTGTTCTTCCTTGAGCACTTTTGTCAGAATGTCCAGAATTCTTTTGGAATTGTAGCTAGAGAAAAATATGTTCTCTTCTTCCCTCCATCCCTAAGGTTTCCTTCACTTAATGAAGACTCGTAATGCTTAGGAACCACAACTATACTTTCACACTACCCTCAATTATTCACTCTGTGGATTACCCATACCATTCCACTCTCTTCAGTACAACTTCTAGTCAACTACTTCTCAGGGTTATTTAATTTTTTATTAACATTATTTGTATGAGCCCATGAATATTCATGAAGATTGACATAAAACCATGTCAATCATCTCATGTCGTATTTCTTTAAATACAGCTTTGCCTGATGTACAATTTATTCCACAGGCTAGATATGTGGAATCGGAAGACATTTCAACAAGTCTCCAGGGTTTTTAAAAGATGGAAAAAAATCACTACACTAGAGGGGAAAGAATCTAGTAATTTTTCTTTCTTTCTTCAACTCAAATGCCATTTGTACATATGATGGTTCCTGGGGATGGTGGGTTGATGACTGAATTCCAGTTATGAACAAATTAGATCATGACCACCTCCCTCAAATTTCTCCATTCTTCAAACTTTACCTCAGCCCTCTCTCCTAAAGGAAAGTATTATACCAGAAGGGAAAAGGATTGTTCAGTTGTATCTATCAATTAATGGCATTTATTGAGCACCTATTGACCCTAGGCACTGTACTAAGTGCTTGGGAGAGTAGAGTAGTAATAAGACATATGTTCCCTGCCCTGAAAGACTTGCAATATTTTAGGGAGGACTGAAAAAAAAAATAAAGTCCTCAACTTCAGATGATCTGAATTAAGATAAAGGGCACTTAACATTCCTAAATGTATAGTCATTACATTGCTAGACTGTAAGCTTGTTGTGTGCAGGGAATGTGTCTGTTGTTGAACTGTACTCTCCAAAGTGCTTAGTACAGTGCTTTGCACACAGCAAGAGCTCAATAAATACAATTGAAAGAATGAATCACTTGCTTCCTCTTTAGCACTAGGTATGGGGGTGCAGTTTGGAGGAAAGGCAGAAGTGCTTCAGAGAAATCAGAAAATTTTAAAAGCTACGATGGAAGAACAGAGGAGGAAATAGGGAAGGGGCATTTTAAGAGTGGAGATGTGTGGAATGGGAGAGAGCAGTGGGCAGTGATAGGGCAAAGTTATCTAGGAGGAACAACACATCCGTCTCACTTCTGTTGATGTAAAAGTCGGCTATCTCACTGTGGAACCTCTCTTTTTCAATATGAATACATTGATATAGCAATTCTCATCCTTCTCCTTACTCATCTACAACTGAATAAATACATGATTGGACAATTTTAATACAAATAGGGTATTTGACCTAGTTCAGGAACCAATTGTCCCTAAGGGAAAAGTGATTTTGACTTATAAGACAACTTAATGCAGTCTTCAGGAACAGAACTCATTATGCCATGAAATCTGCCTATAATTTAAAACTTTGTCCCATTCTTTATAAAGATTGAGAAGAGGAACTGACAAGAGGCTAAAATGACACACCCATAGGGAGTCGGAATTTAAGGGGAAGGCAAAGACATTATCTATACAGGCATTGGCGATATCTTAAAATAATAATAATAATAATAATGATAATAATGATGGTGTTTGTTAAGCACTTACTATGTGCCAAGCACTGTTCTAAGCACTAGGGTAGATACAAGGTAATCAGGTTGTCCCACATGGGGCTCACAGGGTTCATCCCCATTTTAACAACAATGTTGGTATTTGTTGGTGAGCCACGTGAGGCTCACAGTTAATCCCCATTTTACAGATGAGGTCACTGAGGCACAGAGAAGTGAAGTGACTTGCCCACAGTCACACAGCTGACAAGTGGCAGAGCCGGGATTCGAACTCATGACCTCTGACTCCCAAGCCCGGGCTCTTTCCGCTGAGCCACGCTGCTTCTCGTCCAACAGATGAGATAACTGAGGCACAGAGAATTAAGTGACTTGCCCAAAGTCATACAGCTGACAAGTGGCAGTAGTGTCCTAAGATGAAGGAAAATTTCCTAAAATGGCTCAAGTATTGAGGACAAGTTTCTCACTTTATTTGAACTCTGGGCAGTTTATAGAAGACATGCTAATGCAAGAAAGTGTAAAAGAGAGGTATTCTGTAAGAAAAAAATGCATTCTCAATCTAAGACAATAAGAAACATTTTAAAGAAAATCACCACTCTGATTTGCAAATTTCACTGATTTGTGAATATTGAAGTCCACGATAATGCTAATGATAATGCTGGCCAACAAATCAAAGTCAATGGCAAAAACTACTATTGAAGAACAATACCTCTTTCTAAAAATGAGTAACGTTTCAGCTATAATATTTCTTTTGCATTTGCTGAGCAAAGTAAGGAAAGATTGATCCTGTTCTGGCTGACAATCCCCTGGGAAAATCCTATTTTCTGCGGGAAGTTATGTTGCATTATTCTCTTTAAGTCAGTATTGATCACCAATCATTGTGTGGTTTTAATGGGCACTAGGTTGCTGAGGTGCCAACTCAGTTGAAATATAAAATTGAGGTTCTGCCTTTTGCTGTCAAAAAACATCTCCTGGACATTTTGGCAAAAGCTGGAATATTGATATGTGGTACCCAGGTGCCCTAACTTATCTGAGTAACTGAATTCTATCTAAAACTGGCTCCTAGAGAGAAGTCAAAAGCTCATTTGCTGCACTGACCAATGGACTCACTGCTTTGGTCTCTCAAAAATGGTATCACTTTTTGTAAAAAATAATCCCAAAATATATACATGTATATTTGAATGCCACTTGGTCCTGCATGACAGTAAAGTGGGTGACAAATTTGTGCATAATCTATGCATAGCCCGAACGGCAGCGTTACCAGAAACTGTACCTCTGGGGAAGGCAGGGTTTTGGGGGGGTTAGTTTTGATTTATTAAAGCTATGAGTAACTGTCTTTTCTCTGTTTCAAATGGCAATTTGTTCTATCATTTATTGAAAATGAATTAAAATGATAAAAAGGGGAGGACAGTTTGTATATAGTTAAAATTAACAATGAAAAAATAACAACTACTCAATACACTGATAGCTTCAAATTATTTACAGCCATCACATGAGGAAAATGATTGAGGGAAAAACAAATCTCTAGTTTCTGATAAAAAATCACAAATTACTGCTAGCACTTTTGAGGTCACCCCAATACTATTAAAGAACTGTACTTAATCTCTATCAAACACAGTATTTCACCCACCCTTTACATTTAAATTGCTCTGCTGTCCTCTTTCAATATCCCTGGTATTGAAAGGAGCTGTAGTGGACCTCAATATGTACCAAAGCTGGGTGCTCTATGAAACCATCCAAGGGCAGGGGTTTTTACCCTGATAAGAAAAATCTTTTCAGGGAATTCTTTCCTAGGTCCCATACTACACTTTGCTGTTGTGAGAGGTCTTTATCAATTACTTGATAAATCATATTTTCAGTGCTTACTGTATGCAGAGAACTGCACTAAGCACTTGGGAGAGGACTCGGAAGAGCACAGTCCCAAGTACTTAGTACAGGACTCTGCACACAGTAAGCACTCAATAAATACGATCACTGAGTTGGTAGATACATTCCCTGCCTACAAAGAGCTTACAGTCTAGAGGAGGAACTTACTCTATGGCTGTTGTTCATGAACTAGTGGGAGACCAAAACATCAGACAGATCAGGTTGGCAGAGGGCAGTAAAGAGAGCAATAAAGAGACAGTTTATTCTCCTTAAGCAAAGGCTTCATGAGGATCATGACCCAAGAGGCATATTCCAAACAAAGAAAGGCCCTGTGTGAGGTGAAAACATTACCACACTAAAGAACTCTATACATATATATATATGTACCTTGTACACATTAGTCTCAATCTACATTTGAGTATAAGGAGGGGATTCCACTATCCATTTCATCTTTCAAAATGCATATGTGTGTATATATATTCACACACACCAACTTCTAATTTGGCATGTTTCACACTTTTAACTTCCTCCTCAGACGGCCGGTTCCCCTACCAAAATGGATAAAATTGAAAAGATTAGGCATGGCTTCCTTAAAATCTCTCCTGCTCCTCCCCAGTCCCTTCCTCCTCCTGACCTCTCGTTTACTCCCCCATCCTTCCCAGCAGTATTTCAAGAGAAGATCTCCTGCCTCCTCTCAAATTATACCCCCTGCACCTGTGCTTCTGATCCCATTCCTTCTCAATTCATCAAAACACTCTCCCTTTCTTCCCTCCCTGTCTGCCATCTCCAACTTCTTACTTTCCAATGGCTCCTTCCCATTCCTTTCAAACATGTCCATGTATCTCTATTCATAAAAAAATCCTCTCTTGAACCCACAGTATCCTATTCTCCAGTTATCACCTCACCCTCCCCAATCTATCTCCCCAGCCCTGATCTCTAACCTTCTCTGCTGTCTCATATTTCCTCCTGCCTTCAAGGACATTTCTACTTGTATATCCTGCCCACAGCTAAGTTTTTTATTCAAAACAGAACTCTTCATTGTCCCTCCCAAACCCTGTCCCCACCCCAACTTTCCCATCACTAAAGACAGCATCACTATTGTACCTGTCTCACATACTCACATCTTTGATATTTTCCTCAACTCATCTCATTCAACACACAACATTTTTCATTTCCTCTCCATCCAAACTGCTACCCTGCCAAGCCATCATTTTTCTCCTTAACTTCTGCATCAGTCTCCTTGCTGACCTCCCTGCCTCCTCTTTTCCCCAACTCCAGTCCATACTTTCTGCTGCCGGATCATTTTTCAGAAAAAAAAAATGACATTCAATTTCTATTTCCCCACTCCTCATAAAACCTCCAATGTTGGGCCATCCACCTCCACATCAAATGGAAACTCCTTACCATCACTTTTAAGACATTCAATCTGCTTGTCCCCTCATACAAATCAACCCACACATTCTGCTCATCTAAAGCCAGCCTACTCACTGTACCTTAATCTCATCTATTTTGCTACTGACCCTTTGCCCATTTCCTCTTTCTAGCCTGGACTTTCTCTTCCTTCATATAAAACAGATCACCGCTCTCCCCACCTTAAAAGCCTTATTAAGAGCATATCTCTTCCAGGCCTTGCTTTACTAAGCCTTTATTTCCCCTACCCACCCTCCCCTCTATGTTTCCTATGGCCTCAGATCTGTACCTTTTAAGCAACTGTTATCTACCTTTGGCTCCATAACACTTATGAACATATGCTTATGTACAGCCATTTTTCTCTGTAATCTAATTTAATGTCTGTCTCCCCAGTAGACTGTAAGCTCCTTGTGGACAGGGATTGTGTCTACCACCTCAACCATAGTCTACTTTTCTAAACACGTAGTACACTGCTCTGAACACAGTAAGCGCTCAATAGATAGAGTGAATACTAGGGTAATCATGGAATGGAGGGTTGGGATGGGACATCGAGGAGAAGAGATGGAATAATAAGAAGAAGGAAAACGTGGAGCATAGGAGGAAATGTGTATAAAAGAAGGAGAAGAGGGAAAGGAAGAAGAGACAGATGGGAGAATGACCTGGGGATGGAGGGTGAAAGAAGGAATGAGAAAGAGCGGGTAAAGAAGAGAAAGTAAAGAGTACCTTCACCCTCCCTACTCTGATTCATTCATTCAATCATATTTATTGAGCGCTTACTGTGTGCAGAGCACTATACTAAGTGCTTGGAAAGTACAATTCGGCAACAAATAGAGACAATCCGTACCCAACAACGGGCTCACAGACTAGAATGGAGGGAAACAGACAACCAAAAAAAGCAAAGCAAGTAAACAGGTATCAATAGCATCAAAATAAATAGAATTATATGTATACACATCATTAATGAATAGAATAATAAATATGTATGTATATACACAAGTGTTGTGGGGCGGGGAGGGGGATAGAACAGAGGGAGGGTTGGGGTGATGGGGAGGGGAGGAGGAGCAAAAGAAAAGGGGTCTTAGTCTGGGCTTTGAAGTGGGGAAGTGTGCTAGCTGGCGGATGTGAGGAGGGAGGACATTCCAGGCCAGAGGTAGGACATGGGCCAGGCGAGAATGAGGCACAGTGAAAAGGTTAGTAGCAGAGGAGTAGAGTGCGCAGGCTGGGATGTAGAAGGCGAGAAGGGAGGTGAGGTAGGAGGGAGCAAGGTGATGGAGAGCTTTGAAGAGTTTTTGCTTGATACAGAGGTAGATAGGCAACCACTGGGGATTTTTGAGGAGGGGGGTGACATGCCTAGAGTGTTTCTGTAGAAACGCTGACTGCAGCGTGGCTTAGTGGAAAGAGCACAGGCTTGGGAATCAGAGGTTGTGGGTTCTAATCCCGGCTCCACCATTTGTCTGCTGTGTGACCTTGGGCAAGCCACTTCACTTCTCTGTGCCTCAGTTATCTCATCTGTAAAATGGGGATTAAAACTGTGAGGTCCATGTGGGAAAACCTGATTACCTTGTATCTACCCCAGTGCTTAGAACAGTGCTTGGCACATAGTAAGCGCTTAACAAATACCATTGTTATTATTATTGTTATTATTACTTGGCATGTGATTCTGTCTCCACTGCTATTGCTACTGCAAGACCATCTCTCAGTTAATCGGTGGCATTTGCTGAAGACTTAATGACAGTAGGTCTGTACTCAGATCTTGAGAATCAGCATGGCTTAGTGGAAAGAGCATGGGCTTGGGAATCAGAGGTTGTGGGTTCTAATCCTGGCTCTGCCACTTGTCAGCTGTGTGACCTTGGGAAAGTCACTTAATTTCTCTGTGCCTCAGTTACCTCATCTGTAAAAGGGGGATGAAGACTGTGAGCCCCATGTAGGGCAACCTGATTATCTTGCATCTACCCTGGCACTTAGAATAGTGTTTGGCACATAATAAGCACTTAACAAATACCAACATTATTATTTATTATTATCTTGGGAAAAGTACAAAGGTAGCAAGATATGATCCCTGTTCTCAAGGAGCTTACACTCCAGAAAGGAAACAGGCAATTTTACAGATAGCTTGAGAAAGCTGGAAGCAGTACAAACACCTCTATATCAAACAGATGAACTAATAATTGAATATACAAATGAAAATACATAAATTCATTTACTTATGTAATTGCCCTGCTTTTCACTCTATTTCTGTTATACTAAAACATAGGTGATGATATGGGTCATAAAATAAGTCTAGCAATAGGGGTGGGGGAGAAATAAAAAAAAGAAAAGCAGGGGAAAAGGTATAGGAAAGGAAGAGATCACTTGAGATTTAGTCTCTTACTTCTATTGCCATACTCAATGTATGCATCTCTCCTGCCTCCTGCTGTGTTGTCACAATCCTACCCTTTTCCTTCTGCCCCTCCTTTTTGTCCATTTCAGTGAAATCCCTCTTCTATCTTATTGGAATCGTCTTATCCACCTTCCTCCTCCTCTTCCTCGTCCTCAAAGCTCAATGCTAACACTGTTTCCAATAATGTGATATAAAAAATAAATTTTACTTCCTCCTCAAAAGTCAGTTGAGCCAATTCATTATGCAATTTGGCAAATAACATAATACAAAAATAAAAAGGTAACACATATGTAACAAGTGCTGAAGACAGAATTTCAGTATATGAGTTGGGAAGGGTGCGAGCTAGTACACCACAAATGGGGTGCTGTGAATGAGGAAAGCTTCTGGGAGTAGCAGAGATTTTAACTGAGCTTTTAAGTGGGGAGAGCTGGGTTATGGCAGATTTCAAGAGCATACTGGGCTGGAGAAAGAACATGGACTAGGAGTTGGAAGTTGGAGAGTTGAAAGCAAGAAGTTAGAAGATGAACCTGGAAGGAGCAAAGTCGGTTAATCAGTCAATCAATGGCATTGATTGAGCACTTACTGTGTGCAGAGTACTGAACTAAGTGCTTGGGAGACTGCAATACAAGAGAGTTGGTAGACACATTCCCTGTCCAGAAGGAACCTACAGTCTAAAGGAGGAGATATACATGAAAACAAATTACAGAGAGAAGTGGCAATATATAAGTATATAATAATGTTGGTATTTAAGCGCTTACCATGTGCAGAGCACTGTTCTAATCGCTGGGGTAGATACAGGGTAATCAGGTTGTCTCACGTGAGGCTCATAGTTAATCCTCATTTTACAGATGAGGTCACTGAGGCACAGAGAAGTGAAGTGACTTGCCCACAGTCACACAGCTGACAAGTGGCAGAGCCAGCATTCGAACTCATGACCTCTGACTCCCAAGCCCGGGCTCTTTTCGCTGAGCCACGCTGCTTAAGTGTTGTGTGAAAGGAGATGGGGTATCAAAGTGGTTAAAGGGTATAGATCTAAGTACACAGGCAATGCAGAAGGAAGGGAAAATATGCTGGGGAAATAAAGGGTTAGTCAAGAAAGGCCTCTTGGAGTAGATATGATTTTAGTAGGGTTTTGCAGTTAGGGAGAGTGGTGGATTATAAAAGTGGTGGATTATAAACACCACTATATCACTATATCACCACTCCCTCCCTCCTTATCCAAGCACTTTAATAGTCCATGTCCCCAAGACAGGGGGAGGACAGAGTTTGGATGGGAAGATGAGGAGTCCTACGTTTTGGACATGTTAAATATGAAGTTTTGGCAGGACATCCAAGTAGAGTTGTCCTGAAGGTAGGAAGAAATGTGAGACTGCGGAGGAGAGAGGTCCAAGGGAGTGTGGGTGTAGATGGAGGCTAGAAGAGGAAACAGAACCGAGTCTTGAAGGACCTCCACTGTTAAATTGTAGGAAGGAGAGGAGGAGCCAACAAAAGAGACAGATAATGAGCATCCAAAGAGATAGGAGAACTAGGAGAGGATGGTATTAGTGAAGACAAGGTTGGATAATGTTTCCAGGAGAAAAGGGTGTCTAATCATCAGTCAGTCAGTCAATGTACAGGGTCAAAGACAACTAAGAGGTTGATGAGGGATAAGATGAAGTAGAGGCCACTGGATTTGGCAAGAAGGAGGTCATTGGTGACCTTAGTGAGAAAATTTCTGTGAAGTAGCCAGTCATATGGACTTCTTTTTTAAAACTAAAGTGCTGGCAGTCAATGTAGTAACAGAAGAACTTTAATTTAAGAAGTATATCTCTACCAGAATTTGAACCCAGGGTGAACTACTGAAGAAAAAGAGGTTCAAGTTTCTGGGAAAATTTCCTGATTTAAGAATTTTAGAACTAAAATGAAAGGAAGCTATTATTCCTCTACAGTATTTCCTGAATCTTCCCTTTTGTCTCCATCTGATTCAACCTCTTGTCATTTCCTGGTTAAAATTCACTCCATAAAAGCCTCCTCCCTTTTCTCTGAGTCCAACCTCTCCCATCTTTATTCTGTGCTCTGCATCTCAGATATACTTTTAAAAACATCTTTCTGAACATATCACTTCGCTAGTACAGCCCAGTTTTCACTCTTTGCCCCTCCTAAACTAACCTTTCTACTGTACACCTTGCTGTCAACTCTTCTGCCTTTGAGACTTTGCTCACACCCCTCTTCTTTAAAATTTACTGGAACATCTTTCACTACTTTCAAAGCTCTCCTGAAAACCTGTTGCTCTAGTTGGCATTCTGATTCTAATTTCCCCCACTCCTGGTTGTTTCCCCCACTCTCTGTCTCTTTTGTTGGCACCTCCTCTCCTTCCTACCGTCTAACAGTGGAGGTCCTTCAAGACTCGGTTCTGTTTCCTCTTCTAGCTTCCATCTACACCCACATTCTACATACACATCTACACATCTACATACACATCTAAATACACATTCTTAATACTCATGTATATACTGATTTATGAATTCCATTTATTGATCATTTATTCAATTTTTCTCCTATTGCTAACTCCCACTGTATGTCTACACTCTGTGCTTATTCCCACTTTTTCCTTTAAAGCAAGAATTGTGGGTTTTTTGGACCCTTACTGTACCCTCCATAACAACTAAATCCATTGAGCTGCATACTGCAGGCCTACAATAGCTATGAATTTTATAGCAATAGCTATAAAAATCAAATTTTTTATACTGACTAAAACAGTACTGGGAAAGACTGGCCTCATAAATGAACACAAGCATGTATGTGGCCTAGTGTAACATGTTCAGGACTGAGCATTGGGAGACATATGATCAAGTGCCAGCTCTGCCACTAGAATAATTGGTGGTGACCTTAGTGAGGTTCTAGCCATTTCTGAGCCTTAGTTTCCTAATCTGTAAAATGGGGAAGTTAGATTATGAACCTTTTATGAAGCTTATGAGCTTCGAATTCCCCCAGTGCTTAGCACATATTCATTCATTCATTCATTCAATAGTATTTATTGAGCACTTACTATGTTCAGAGCACTGTACTAAGCGCTTGGAATGTACAATTCGGCAACAGATAGAGACAATCCCTGCCCACTGACGGGCTTACAGTCTAATCGGGGGACAAAAACAATACAATAAACAGATTCAAGGGGATGTACATCTCATTAACAAAATAAATAGGGTAATGAAAATATATATGAGCACAGTGCTGAGGGGAGGGGAAGGGAGAGTGGGAGGAGCAGAGGGAAAGGGGGGGCGGGGAAGAGGGCTTAGCTGAAGGGAGGTGAAGCGGGGGGAGAGGGGCAGCAGAGGGAGCAGAGGGAAAAGGGGAAGCTCAGTCTGGAAAGGCCTCTTGGAGGAGGTGAGCTTTAAGTAGGGTTTTGAAGAGGGGAAGAGAATTAGTTTGGCGGAGGTGAGGAGGGAGGGCATTCCAGGACCGCAGGAGGATGTGGCCCAGGGGTTGACGGCGGGATAGGAGAGATTGGGGGACTGTGAGGAGGTGAGCGGCAGAGGAGTGGAGCCTACGGGGTGGGCAGTAGGAAGAGAGAAGGGAGGATAGGTAGGAGGGTGCAAGGTGATGGAGCGCCTTGAGGTCTAGAGTGAGAAGTTTTTGTTTCATGTGGAGGTTGATAGGCAACTACTGGAGGTTTTTAAGAAGGGGAGTGACATGCCCAGAGCGTCTCTGCAGGAAGATGAGCCGGGCAGCAGAATGAAGACTAGACTGGAGCAGGGAGAGGCAGGAAGAAGGGAGATCAGAGAGAAGGTTGACACAATAATCCAGCCGGGACATTATGAGAGCCTGTACCAGTAAGATAGCCGTTTGGGTGGAGAGGAAAGGGTGGATCTTGGCGATATTATAAAGGTGAGACTGGCAGGTCTTGGTGACGGATCGGATGTGTGGGGTGAATGAGAGAGCTGAGTCAAGGATGATACCGAGGTTGAGGGCTTGAGAGACGGGAAGGATGGCCATACCATCCACAGTGATAGGGAAGTCAGGAAGAGGACAGGGCTTGGGAGGGAAGATAAGGAGCTCAGTTTTGGACATGTTGAGTTTTAGGTGGCGGGCCGACATCCAGGTAGAGACATCCTGGAGGCAGGAGGAGATACGAGCCTGAAGGGAGGGGGAGAGGACAGGGGCAGAGATGTAGATCTGTGTGTCATCTGCACAGAGATGATAGTTGAAGCCATGAGAGCAAATGAGTTCACCAAGGGAATGAGTGTAGAAGGAGAACAGAAGAGGGTCGAGAACTGACCCTTGAGGAACTCTTCCAGTTAGAGGATGGGATGGGGAGGGGAAGGAGGAGCCTGTGAAAGAGACCGATAATGAACGGCCAGAAAGATAAGAGGAGAAGCAGGACAGGACGGAGTCCATGAAGCCAAGGTGAGATAAGGTGTGGAAGAGAAGGGGATGGTCAACAGTGTCAAAGGCAGCTGAGAGGTCAAGGAGGATTAGGATAGAGTAGGAGCCATTGGATTTGGCAAGAAGGAAGTCATGGGTGACCTTTGAGAGAGCATTCTCGGTAGAGTGGAGGGGACGGAAGCCAGACTGGAGGGGGTCCAGGAGAGAACTGGAGTTAAGGAATTCTAGGCAGCGAGTGTAGATGACTCGTTCTAGGAGCTTGGAAAGGAAGGGTAGTAGGGAGATAGGGCGATAACTGGAAGAGGAAGTGAGGTCAAGAGAGGCTCCACATAGTAAGCACTTAGTAAAATATGGCTAGCTGCCTTTTAAAGTGAGTATTAGTTCTCTTTTCTATTTTTATAAGCTTGCTGTGGGCAGGGATCATGTTTATCAAGTCTGTTGTATTGTACTCTCCCAAGTGCTTAGTACAGTGCTCTGCACACAGTAAGCGCTCAATAAATACCATTGATTTATTCTTTGCCTATAAATTAGAAAAGACTTCTCTGTTTGTTAAATAGGTATATAACATTGAAATTGAATTAATGGCATCAAGGTCTGTAATGAAATGTAAAATTCCTTCCAAGATTAAGTTTCATGTCTGGTTCTCTCAATTAATTTGCAAATTCTAGACTACTATTGGTTAGTGCAATACTGCCTCCTATTGTCAGTACTATGCAAGCCAGATCTGCAAAGACCTTTTCTATCTCAAAAGAATATGGATGTACTTTTTTTGGATCAATTCCACCAAGCTAGGGAATTCTCTCATCTTGCCTCTTGAAGATAATTTCTAAGTATGTTCTCTGCTCAGACTGCAAAACTTACCTATGCAATACCTCAAATATTTTCTGTAGTAGGAATCAGTCAGTATTTATGAGTGCTTACAGTGTGCAGAGCACTGTACTCTGCTCTTGGGAGAATACAACACAGTCAGTAGACACATTCTATACAGTACCTATCAGGTGAAGGGCTGGGGAAGCACAGAACAAGGAAGAGATACATTTTCTGCTCAGATGGAGTTTATAGTTGAACAGGGAAGACAGACATAAAAGTATTTACAAATTGAGTGAGCAAAATAAATAATTGAATGTACAGGTGAATAAACAGGTATATGTGTAAGTGCTGAAGATGGAAGAAACAACTACATAATTGCTTTGGGGTACTGGAAATTAATTGGGGAAGGCATATTGGAGGAGGTGGGTCTTCAGAAAGAAATACCACAGTTAGTAATTATTATCATTATTATTAACAGGTTTGTAGGATTTGAGGGTGGGAACTAGTTCCAAGATGGAGGAAGTGCCTAAGAAAGGAGATAGAGATAGGAGATTAGAGAGCCAGGCACAGTTAGAAGGTGAGCTTGGAAGGAATGAAAGAGAGGATTTGGGAGGTGGGTGAACAGAGCAAATATGTAGGGTGGACTGAGTTGGTGGATAGTCTTAAAATCAATTGTGGGGGATTTTGGCTCGATATGGTTTGGAAGGAAGATGTGGGCCAAGGTGATCCATGTACACATTGGAGAGAGGAGAGGAAGAAGACAGGAGGGGGGACAAGTGAGGAGGAGGTTGACATAATAGTTAAGATGTGATAAGACCAGAGTGATGGCTGTTTGGGTGGAGAGGAAGGAGTGGATCTGGAAGAACCAACAAGATTTGACAGTAACTGAATGTGACAATTGAAGCCGAGAAGGGTGTCAAGGACAGTGCTGAAGTTGCAATTTTCTGGGACCAGAGAAAATAGTAATATTGGCTGAGAAGAAAGCTATGAGAATGAGTAGATATATCACAGAAAAGGAGAGTTCAATTTTAGACATGTTAAATTCACTGTGCTAGTGGGTTATACAAGTGGAGATGTTCAGGAGGCAAAAGGAGATGAGAGATTGCTGACTAGATGTGGGGTCAGGGCTTGAGAAGTATATTTGGGAGTCATTCGCATAGAAGTGGCAGCTGAAGGCTTGTTGGTGGATGTGCTCTCCAAGAGAGTGGGTGTAGAGTGAAAAAGGGCAACGGTCCACTTAAGGAAAGAGGTGAAACAGGAACAAGCAGATGAAAAAACTGAGAAAACGAGGCCAGAGAGGCAGGAGTAGAATCAGGTCAGTATCATGGCTGTAAAATCAAGGATTAATATTTCTGGGCAGGGAATAATAGATCATATTCCATTACTAATTTAGTTTCCAAATACCTTAGAATTAACTTGAAAAAGTTTGATAGCTTTGTTAGCAAGCTTCATAGAATCTTTTAAAAATACGAATTATTCTCTTCCTTCAGATGGTCTTGCCAACATGTGCTTCTAAAAATGTAGGACTGCATATAAAATAGAGTAAGTGCTAATAAGTCTAAATTAACTATATCAATAAACAACAGGAAATATACTAATTCAGTAATGAACCGGAATGAGCTCCTTTTCCATTCATCTAAGATCTATGTTTCTGTGTATTTCACAACGGGGGAAATAAAGAACTTAATTAGGGTTGCCGTATTGATCAATTATCCCCAAAAGACAAAAGCATAGTCTAGAAAGAGCACAACACCCTGTGAGGTGCCCCTGCTCAAGGCCTTTTCTGCTCATAAATAGAGATTTAGTCTCATCACGCTACAAATCAAGATAGAGCAGATTTTTCAGTCACTCTTAAACTGAACTTCACTAGCTATTTTAGTAGAAAAAATGCTGCGCACCTATATTTGTTTACCAAAATAATCAGCTTCATTTTTCTCAATTTAGAGAGCTATTTTAAACTTATAATAAAACATAATTTTGAAATATAGAATAGATGGAAATTAAGAGTGAATAAAATTAACAAATCTAGGATTAGTGAAGTGGATCCATAATTTGTGTGGTGGTCAATCTGTGCAAGTGTTACTTCTGAGGCTTTAGCAAGCCAAGATTGAATATAAATTTAGAGCTTGTTGTGGGCAAGGAATGTATCAGCTTATTGTTATAGTGTACTCTCCCAATCACTTAGTACAGTGCTCTTCAGACAGTACGCAGTCAAATACAATTGAATGTGTTGCAGGCCGCTGGCTCGTACCAACCAGGACCTTCTTGGACTGGGGGAGCCTCAGTGACACATAGTAGAAGTCAAACCATATCTCTGATTCATTCATTCATTCAATAGTATTTATTGAGCACTTACTATATGCAGAGCACTGTAATAAGCACTTGGAATGTACAATTCGGCAACAGAAACAATCCCTGCCCAATGATTGTTGGGCTCACAGTCTAAACAGGGGAGACAGACTGCAAAGCAAAACAGAACAAAACAAAACAAGACAACATCATCAAGGTAAATAGAATCATGGGGATATATACCTCATTAACAAAATAAATGGGGTAATAAATAATATATACACATAAGCACAGTGCTGAGGGGAAGGGAAAGGGGAAGAGCAGAGGGTGGGGGGGAAGGGGAGAGAAGGGGGAGCAGAGGGAAAGGGGAGGCTGAGTCTGGGAAGGCCTCCTGGAGGAGGTGAGCTCTCAGTAGGGCTTTGAAGAGGGGAAGAGGAGGGAGGGCATTCCAGGACAGTGGTAGGCCGAGAGCCAGGGGTCGATGGTGGGACAAGTGTGAGCGGGGGACTGTGAGGAGGTGAGCGGCAGAGGAGCAGAGGGTACAGGGTGGGCAGTAAAAAGAGAGAAGGGAGGTGAGGTAGGAGGGGGTAAGATGATGGAGAGCTTTGAAGCCAAGAGTGAGGAGTTTTTGTTTCGTGCAGAGGCTGATAGGCAACCACTGGAGGAGGGGAGTGACATGCCCAGAGTGTTTCTGTAGGAAGATGATCCGGGCAGCAGAATGAAGAATAGACTGGAGTGGGGAGAGACAGGAGGAAGGGAGATCCGAGAGGAGGCTGACACAATAATCCAGTCAGGATATTATGAGAACTTGTACCAGCATGATAGCCATTTGGATGGAGAGGAAAGGGCGGATCTTGGCGATATTGTGCAGGTGAAAATGGCAGGTGTTGGTGACGGATTGGTTGTGTGGGGTGAATGAGAGAGCCAAGTCAAGAACGACACCAAGCTTGCAGGCCTGTGAGACGGGAAAGATGGTCGTGCCGTCCACAGTGACAGGGTAGTCAGGGAGAGGGCAGGGTTTGGGAGGGAAGATAAGGAGTTCAGACATGTTGAGTTTTAGGTGGTGGGCAGACATTGAGGTGGAGTCGTCCTGGAGGCAGGAGGAAATACGCCTTCTGGAGGGAGGAAGAGAGAACAGGGGAGGAGATGTAGATGTGGGTGTCATCTGCATCACCAAGGGAGTGAGTATAGATGGAGAACAGAAGAGGGCCAAGAACTGACCCTTGAGGAACCCCTACAGTTAGTGGATGGGAGGGGGAGGAGGAGTCCATGAAGGAGACAGAGAATGAACGGCCAGAAAGATAAGGGGAGAACCAGGAGAGGACGGAGTCCATGAAGCCAAGGTGAGATAAAGTGTGGAAGAAAAGGGGATGGTCGACATTGTCAGAGGCAGATGAGAGGTAGAGGAGGATTAGGATAGAGTAGGAGGTTACTGTGAAAAGTCTTTTACTTAGTTTTACCAACGTGCAAGGGAGTGACACATAAATATACTCACTCACTCCACCCCCCCGCCCCAAGGGTCCAATACCAGTAAGTGGTCAAAGAAGCCTGTTCTGACATTGCTTCTTCTGTCTGCTTCCATGAGCTACTGCCTTCAAGTACTGCTCTCCTGCTGCTTCATTCATTCATTCATTCATTCAATAGTATTTATTGAGCGCTTACTATGTGCAGAGCACTGTACTAAGCACTTGGGATGAACAAGTCGGCAACAGATAGAGACAGTCCCTGCCGTTTGACGGGCTTACAGTCTAATCGGGGGAGACGGACAGACAAGAACAATGGCACTAAACAGCGTCAAGGGGAAGAACATCTCGTAAAAACAATGGCAACTAAATAGAATCAAGGCGATGTACAATTCATTAACAAAATAAATAGGGTAACGAAAATATATACAGTTGAGCGGACGGGTACAGTGCTGTGGGGATGGGAAGGGAGAGGTGGAGGAGCAGAGGGAAAAGGGGAAAATGAGGCTTTAGCTGCGGAGAGGTAAAGGGGGGATGGCAGAGGGAGTAGAGGGGGAAGAGGAGCTCAGTCTGGGAAGGCCTCTTGGAGGAGGTGATTTTTAAGTAAGGTTTTGAAGAGGGAAAGAGAATCAGTTTGGCGGAGGTGAGGAGGGAGGGCGTTCCAGGACCGCGGGAGGACGTGACCCAGGGGTCGACGGCGGGATAGGCGAGACCGAGGGACGGCGAGGAGGTGGGCGGCAGAGGAGCGGAGCGTGCGGGGTGGGCGGTAGAAAGAGAGAAGGGAGGAGAGGTAGGAAGGGGCAAGGTGATGGAGAGCCTTGAAGCCTAGAGTGAGGAGTTTTTGTTTGGAGCGGAGGTTGATAGGCAACCACTGGAGTTGTTTAAGAAGGGGAGTGACATGCCCAGATCGTTTCTGCAGGAAGATGAGCCGGGCAGCGGAGTGAAGAATAGACCGGAGCGGGGTGAGAGAGGAGGAAGGGAGGTCAGAGAGAAGGCTGACACAGTAGTCTAGCCGGGATATAACGAGAGCCCGTAATAGTAAGGTAGCCGTTTGGGTGGAGAGGAAAGGGCGGATCTTGGCGATATTGAAGAGGTGAAACCGGCAGGTCTTGGTAACGGATAGGATGTGTGGGGTGAACGAGAGGGACGAGTCAAGGATGACACCGAGATTGCGGGCCTGCGGGACGGGAAGGATGGTCGTGCCATCCACGGTGATGGAGAAGTCTGGGAGCGGACCGGGCTTGGGAGGGAAGATGAGGAGCTCAGTCTTGCTCATGTTGAGTTTTAGGTGGCGGGCCGACATCCAGGTGGAGACGTCCCGGAGGCAGGAGGAGATGCGAGCCTGAAGGGAGGGGGAGAGGACAGGGGCGGAGATGTAGATCTGCGTGTCATCTGCGTAGAGATGGTAGTCAAAGCCGTGAGAGCGGATGAGTTCACCGAGGGAGTGAGTGTAAATGGAGAACAGAAGAGGGCCAAGAACTGACCCTTGAGGAACTCCAACAGTTAAAGGATGGGAGGGGGAGGAGGCTCCAGCGTAGGAGACCGAGAATGATCGGCCAGAGAGGTAAGAGGAGAACCAGGAGAGGACAGAGTCTGTGAAGCCAAGGTGAGATAAGGTATGGAGGAGGAGGGGATGGTCGACAGTGTCAAAGGCAGCAGAGAGGTCAAGGAGGATCAGAATGGAGTAGGAGCCATTGGATTTGGCAAGAAGGAGGTCATGGGTGACCTTAGAGAGAGCAGTCTCGGTAGAGTGGAGGCTTCCCTGTGCTGCCTCTGCTTTTCTGCAAGCCCCCTTGTGATTCAAAGGGACTGCCTCTTTTCAGCCTTAGGCACAACAGCTGGGGCTCTACATGGCAGTCACTAATTGGTTCAGGACTGTTATGGGGTAGGACAGCAAGAGAAAGCCCCTCCTCCCTCCATGCTCTGACCACCCCCCTAGGCCAGCAATCACCTATCTCAGGTACAGCACATCAGTGTTGAGTTTCTTCCTTGTTGTTGTTCATGGAATCATAAACAGTCATTAACAAGGCAGTTTGTTGTGGGCACACCACAGAATCGATGTGTGAGGTGACATGTTTGATCACCCAAAAAGAGATCTCTGTCAGAAGCTGTCCACCTCAATGAGGAAAATTAGGAAAGAAGCAGGAGAAGCAGCATGGCTTAATGCAAAGAGCATGGGTTTGGAGGTCGGAGGTTGTGGGTTCGAATCCTGCCTCTGCCACTTGTCAGCTGTGTGACTTTGGGCAAGTCACTTAACTTCTCTGTGCCTCAGTTACCTCATCTGTAAAATGGGGATTAAGACTGTGAGCCCCATGTGGGGCAACCTGATTACCTTATAATAATAATAATAATAATGGCATCTGTGAAGCACTTACTCTGCGCCAAGCACTGTTCTAAAGCCCTGGGGTAGATACAAGGTAAGCAGGTTGTGCCACGTGAGGCTCAGAGTCCTAATCCCCATTTTCCAGATGAGGTAATTGAGGCACAGAAGTGAACTGGCTTGCCCAAGGTCACCCAGTGAACAAGTGGTGGAGCCGGGATTAGAACCCACTTCCTCTGATTCTCAAGCCCTGTGCTCTTTCCACTATGCCAAGCTTGTATCTACCTTGTATTTTGTACCAAGATAACCTTGTATCTATCCCAATGCTTCGAACAGTGCTTGGCACTTAGTAAGTGCTTAATAAATACCATCATTTTTACTATTATTAGTAGGCCCAAGTCACCAGCTATTTCTCACTTACATAAAACAGGCAAGTTTGATTCCTATGAAACCCTTGGCTGTACGAGTCTTCTCTGAAACTGGTTCCTGCAAACAGCTTATTTTTGATAGAGCACAGACACAACTCTAAGAAGACCTAGGGTCTGAATGCAGAATTCTCCCTTCCATTCCATGATTTCAGAATCCTACCCCAGGCATCTTTTGCCAACAGGGAGTGTTTGCGGCAGGTCTGCTTCACTGTCTTTCCCTGAATACAAGAAGTCGGTGGCAGTACCTCCCATCTCTGTGGTAACACAAAACACAATGCTCTGTAGATGCAGTGCTTGGGGACCAATAGAGAGAGATTTTACAGGACTCCAAACTGGCTAAAGAAGGTGCTGACCATAAGGAAAGACACAGAGAAAGGAGTGGTTTTTCAGTGATTTGGCTTCTGTTTATATTTCTTTTAAAATAGCAACAATTTTAGTAGCAAAAGTAGGCCTCAAAGCTGGGGCTGAACTCCACCAGTCACAGTTCCATACTGTTATCATGGAATTGATGCCAAGGAGTTGGCAAAAATTTCAAAGCAATGAAGTCCAAGCTAGCTTATAAAAACAACCAAGCATAAGTTGTTCCTAAGCTATTCAGCTAAATTCGAGTTACCAGGAAACTGAGATCAAAGGAAAAATGAGCAAAAGGAATCAACAAGTTTTTCAGTAGGGAACAACTGTTAGTTCCGCAAAGGCAAAAAGCAAGGGAGCTGTGGGCAGGGAACATGTCTACAAACTCTGTCATATTGCACTCTCCCACTTAGTACAGTATTTTCCACACAATACTGCTCTGTAAATACAATTTATTGATTGACTGAGAGTCGATATTGGCTTTAATGTTCACTATGGCATGCATGCTCTCGAGTTCCTATTTTTGGATTGACCACTGGCCAAGGTAGCTTTACTCCTTCAAGTTTGGGTTTTATATACTTACTTCCTTATACTTACTTATATATTTACTTCCTATAGCGTGTAAGTTCCTTGTGGGCAGGGGACCCATTTGGTTTCATTGTCCTTTCCCAAGCACTTAGTACACTGCTCTGCACACATTAAAAGCTAAATAAATACCACTGATTGATTCCTCTGCCCAATATGCCCCAAAGCATATCACCTGTCAGCAGCAAGCATGTTCCCAAAACTTCCATGGCTAATTAAGACAAAACTTCCCCAAAGCCCTTCCTATTCACTGAAAATCCACTTGACCATCCCAAATCCCACCTTGCCTCTTTCTCTGTCAAACCTTCAAGAAGCAAGCTGATCTAGACCCTGCCCTTTAGGCTTCAAATTATCCTGGAGCTGCAAAAGAAACCTGCTCAGATTCTTGGCCTACACCTGGTTGTACTGTCACAGCTGCACTCCTCTTATAGGATTGGCCCAGGTATATATTTCAAACTAGTGGAATAAGTCTGCAAATTTAGAAGTTACAGAAATATTTCTGCTTTCTGTCATGATTCTGCTTTCCATTTTTACCAACATCACTCCCCATCCTAATCACCTTTCTCTGCCTGTCATTAGAGTATAGAGTTGGGAAAGCGACTCTAAGAGTATAGAGAGCGTAAAGCAAGCCACCCCTTTTGTTTTCCTGTTGTCCTGATGGTTTGGTGATAGTTCTTCCACAACATACTATTTGAAAAGGAGAGCTATTTTGTAAGCATAAGCCATAACTATGGACCCATATCTTCATTAATATATTCATCCACCTATATGTATGAATCATAAATAGGTGCATATAGCATACCCATAAATATGCAGTTCTACAGTTCTAAAACATCTGCTTTTTTCATGCAACACTGTTTCAGTCTAAGGAAATGTATTGAAAGACCACAATGATTCAGGATGTTTTCTATGAATTTCAAAATTATCATGTAAGAAGATTCTCTGGACCAGGATTCAGATTTTACACCTCACTGCACTCCAAATGCTCAGAGCAAGAAAATGGGTTCTGAGAACTATCCTTAATAGGGGTGCATTGATAATCCAACCACTAATGCTAGCTACCTCTTACCACCTAACTCTCTCCTGGATTCTTTCCATTTCCCCAGGGACCTCCTTACCTTTCTTTTCTTACTGATAGTCTTTTCAGTAGCTAATGGTCATAGCCACTAGAGGTCAGACCTTTACACATGTCATCAATGTTGAATTTCGGTGGCTTGAGCTTCATAAATCAAGTTAGACTATTACATGGCTAACCCTTGACTTTGTAAGACTTCACTTGGTCCCTGAAATAGTCTACTCATTCATCCTTAAATAATTTTTATGCATAATAATAATGTGTGAAAATTTGCCCTATTTTCAATTATCAACATGGGTCCAAATGATAGGTCCAAATTTACCATTTTGTTTCCAAGGTGGTAGCCTTCTCAGAAATGCCACTAGGCTTTATTATATTATTTTTGGTATAGCAGGAGAAACTGAAGTAAATAACTCATCAAAACAAAATGGTTGAAGCAAATTGGAAGACTATGAGTACAATTTCTCTTCTCAGCTTCTGACCCAATAGAGTGTGTCACTCTCTGTGTCTCTATGGAGAAATATTCTAGTGTATCATTTTGTTGCTTTCTGGTGAATTTCTGATTAGCTTTCAATTAATGATTCATCCTCAGCAGTATCATGTCACATTTCTGTTCAAACGGACTAAAATAGATAACGAAGGAAGTTATTGCATTCTGGGTCACAGCCCGTGAGCACTCTGGTTAGCTGGCAGATTGCATGCAAGCAACAAATAGTAATTATGGTATTTATGAAGTGCTTACTATATGCCCTTTACTGTATTAAGCACTGGGGTGGATACACACAAGTCAGGTTGGACACAGTCCCTGTCCCACGTGGGGCTCACACAGTTTCAATCCCTATTTTAGAGGTGAGATAATGAGGCCCAGAAGTGAATTGACTTGCCCAATGTCACACAACAGATAAGTGGTGAAGCAGGATTAGAACCCCTGACCTTCTGACTCTCAGGCCCATGCTCTCCACTATGCCATGCTGCTAGAAAGGCTAAGGTATGAGTGCTTCCCCACCTATCACTTCCACCCACTGTAGTCCTGCCTCTTGGAGGAGAAAGGCTATAGTGAAAATGGCCTTTGAGGGGCTGAAGGCCTTACCTCTACCCGACCCTTGGAGGGTTGGTCATGTTCAGAAGAGAACTGAAGTCCAGGCCTCGTGCTTTGCACCCACCAGATGCTGTCTCCAAATAATAATAATAATAATGATGGTATTTGTTAAGCACTTACTATGTGCCAAGCACTGGTCTAAGCTCTGGGGTAGATACAAATTAATCAGGCTGTCCCATGTGGGGCTCACATTCTTAATCGCCATTTTTGCACATGAGGTAACTGAGGCACAGAGAAGTGAAGTGCCTTGCCCAAGCAGACAAGTGGCAGAGCCAGGATTAGAACGCTTGTCCTCTGACTCCCAAGCCCGTGCTCTTTCTAATAAGCCACGCTGCTTCTCTAACACACTGCTTCCAAACATCACATTCCTGGGGACTGCAGGTGGGAATGGGTCCCAGTGGTCTATTTGTCCCTCTGCTCAGGCACATCCCTTTTGTCACTACTACAGCATTCCACTTTTGGGGACTTAGGCCCAGTGGTCTTGTCCACTGCCTTTTCTAGCCACTGTTGTTGTCTCGGTGGTGTAAGCTCATTGGTGAAGCCAATTCCTCCCTCCTGCTGGTTAAGCCATCACCTTTACTGGGCTACTTGATCATCAGCATCAGATTTTGTGTGTGGAGTGTAGGTGACTGTCAGTGCAGGAGCCAGGCACTGTGGGTAGCTGACCTGACCCTGCTTTTCTAATTCAGATTAAAGCCTGACAATTCTTTTAGTTAGTAGGACTTAATTGACTTTTTACAAATGTGATTATAAAAGCAGGAAGAAAGTAGGCTTTAGTTGAATTAGCACGTAGGATCGGAGGGAAGCAATTTCAATTCCAGTCAGTTACGTTTTCCTCATGACTCTCTTTCCTCCCTCCTAAAACCTTTTGAACTCAAGCAGAATGATTCATTTAAAACAGAGGTGCTCTTTGGAAAATGGTGAATAAAGTTCTTCATCTTTCACAAGCTAGATTATATCACTTTTTTTATATGAAGCAATACAAGTACCTGAAATTCGGTAGTGCTTAAAATAAATTGAGTAATTGCTGAGAGCCTGGAAATAGTTTAGTATTACTGTATTAAATGCAGTATGTGCTCACAAACAGTTTTCAGAGGTCATACACCCACTTCTTCCAAACCTCTCCATTAAAGACTCCTTATAGACTAAAAGAAAGGAGTAAAAAGGAATGAATGCATGGTTCATGATCCAGAACAAAAAACATCTCTGCACCCAGGGTATCATAAAATAGGCAGGTGTGGGCTTCAGCTCTAGAAGGGAGATGAAAGGTTGAAGAGATATTTGGATCTGGGATATGGGCTTCACAGTATAAATTGGAGGGAGAAAGATTTAATTCCCATTTCACAGGTTAGGTAACAAGCACCCAAACGGCTACCTTACTGCTACGGGCTCTCGTTATATCCCGGCTAGACTACTGTGTCAGCCTTCTCTCTGACCTCCCTTCCTCCTCTCTCGCCCCGCTCCAGTCTATTCTTCACTCCGCTGCCCGGCTCATCTTCCTGCAGAAACGATCTGGGCATGTCACTCCCCTTCTTAAACAACTCCAGTGGTTGCCTATCAACCTCCGCTCCAAACAAAAACTCCTCATTCTAGGCTTCAAGGCTCTCCATCACCTTGCCCCTTCCTACCTCTCCTCCTTTCTCTCTTTCTACCACCCACCCCACACGCTCCACTCCTCTGCCGCCCACCTCCTCACTGTCCCTCGGTCTCGCCTATCCCGCCGTCGACCCCTGGGCCACGTCCTCCCGCGGTCCTGGAACGCGCTCCCTCCTCACCTCCGCCAAACTGATTCTCTTCCCCTCTTCAAAACCCTACTTAAAACTCACCTTCTCCAAGAGGCCTTCCCAGACTGAGCCCCCTTCTCCCTCTACTCCCTCTACCACCCCCCCTTCACCTCTGCGCAGCTAAACCCTCTTTTCCCCCTTTCCCTCTGCTCCTCCACCTCTCCCTTCCCCTCCTCACAGCACTGTACTCGTACGCTCAACTGTATATATTTCCATTACCCTATTTATTTTGTTAATGAATTGTACATCGCCTTGATTCTATTTAGTTGCCATTGTTTTTACGAGATGTTCTTCCCCTTGACTCTATTTATTGCCATTGTTCTTGTCTGTCCATCTCCCCCGATTAGACTGTAAGCCCGTCAAACGGCAGGGACTGTCTCTATCTGTTGCCGACTTGTTCATCCCAAGCGCTTAGTACAGTGCTCTGCACATTGTAAGCGCTCAATAAATACTATAAATAAATACTATAAATAAAGCACAGAGAAGCTAAGTGACTTTCCCAAGTGGTGGAGCTGGGATTAGAACCTAGGTCCTCTGACTCCCAGGGCCATCTCTTTCCACTAAGCCATGCTGCTTCTCTGTTGTTAACTCTTGCCCCATCCCAAGGGCTTCCTCAGTACAGTTCCAAATGCTTAGTATAGTGCTCAGTACTGTACTGGTTTCTACAGTTATTCTAGTTATTTGTTACCTAGAAGCCATCTGCCTGCTAATCAGAGTTCTCATTGTCTGGTTGGTTGATTGATAAAAGGAGGAAGGAGTAGCAAGTGGTAGTGCCTATCTACTATGGAATTATGAAACAATTTCACAAAATTGCCTGGAGACTTTGAAAAGCCTGTCACAACACTGGAAACAGAATAATGCTGGTTGCTCAGTTGTATGTTCTGACCTTTATGCCTGGGATTTTGAAACAGGCACTAAGGATCCCATGGTTCTCCATGGTCCATAGGGTGGCTTTTAGTGCTGGAAAAGACAGCTGTTGAGATTGACTTGAGAAAATGGATTTTGTTTAGAGAAGAAATTTTTTTAAAAAGAGAAGCATGAGGTATAGGATATATGTTGATAGAAGAAAGAACAGGTGGCCTGGGGATATTGTAAAGGTAAAGGAATTAAGGTTGTTGAGCATGAAGGGAGAGAAAATTTACTTATAAAACTTCAAGAGGGTCCTTGAAATTACCAATCCCTAAAAAGGTCTTAAAAATGGGAATTAGAGGACTACACATTTAGTCCTGAACTAAAAAAGTTTACCATTTGTCATAAAATCAGATACCTGGTTAGTTCCTTTCTTATCTATTTTCCTTAATGTTGGTATTTGTTAAGCGCTTACTATGTGCAGAGCAATAATGTTGGTATTTGTATTTGTTAAGCGCTTACTATGTGCCGAGCACTGTGCTAAGCGCTGGGGTAGACACAGGGGAATCAGGTTGTCCCACGTGGGGCTCACAATCTTAATCCCCATTTTCCAGATGAGGGAACTGAGGCACAGAGAAGTTAAGTGACTTGCCCACAGTCACACAGCTGACAGGTGGCAGAGCTGGGATTCGAACTCATGAGCTCTGACTCCAAAGCCCAGGCTCTTTCCACTGAGCCACCTTCAATGTTCAGCCCAATTGGAGCAACTATAACTATTGTGGAGGAAAACATAATGTTAACCAGCATGCTCATTATTGATCAAACAATTTTTATAAACATGATTCACTGAAGAGAAATTCATAAGTGATGAGCTGAAAGGGTTACAGCAAGTGAAGCAGCATGGCTTAGTGGAAAGAGCACGTGCTTGGGAGTCAGAGAATGTGGGTTCTAATCCCAGCTCCACCACTTGTCTGTTGCGTGACCTTGGGCAAGCCACTTAACTTCTCTGTGCCTCAGTTACCTCATTTGTAAAATGGGGATTAAGACTGTGAGCTCCTTGTGGGGCAACATGATTAACTTGTATCTACCCCAGCGCTTAGAAGTGTTTGACACATAGTAAGTGCTTAACAAATAGCATAATTATTATTATTTATGGGTACTGTTCAGGCCATTCATAATAGGGCACGTGTATCTGCCTTTGCCAAAGGTGACTGGACTATGAAGAGATGGTGCTAGGACCATTAAGAACAGGTGAATTAAAAAAACTAACACGATCTTATTCCAAACAATTCTTGAATCTATGTCTTTCAATATTTGTTTTCTAGGGCAGAGGTCTTGGAGATTATCCAAGATGGCTCACAGTCTTCAAGGAAAAGCATCTCTCTGATGGCCATTTATAATGTGAGAAAATTTGCGTGATTAATCTAGTCCACTGACAGAGAAGAACTAAGAATTTAAACTGTTCAATTTTTTATAAAAGGTTTTTTCCAGGTATCAGGAAATGTTTTGACATCTAACTGTGGATAGCTTCCTATTTTGTCCTGTATATCGTTCGAACATTAGCTGAAACTCAAAATGAATCAGAAGCTCAACTCTTGAGACTATTTTCACTGATACCTCATACAAAGAAAAAGAAGGATTGACTACAAGTAGTAAGAAAGAAAATGTCCAAAAAAATTGGATTCCTGAAAGTGCAATAAGTACTAAATTTGACTTTTCATTTTTATAAAGCCTATTTAAATTGA
Organism: Ornithorhynchus anatinus; assembly: GCF_004115215.2. NCBI lineage: Eukaryota > Metazoa > Chordata > Mammalia > Monotremata > Ornithorhynchidae > Ornithorhynchus > Ornithorhynchus anatinus. Next base: position 119,298,550 of record NC_041729.1, read on the forward strand.
AAAATGGTGCCCAAGATGCAACTCTAAGAATTGGAAAGAACCTTTCAGGAGTTTCACTATGAATGCAGACAAACAATAGTGACAAATGCCCAGATAGTTCTGTTTGATATGCCTTGTGATTTCAGGATAGATTGACCACTTTCAGAATAGGCTGAGTAACTAGAAATGAGATGTTGGAAGAGATTGGTGTTAGAGCTGAGGAAGTTTGAGGTAGGTCAAGAAAGAAAGAATACTGAGAGACTAGGACAATTTCTGAATTTACCCAACTAGTGAAACCTGCAAAATATTGTTCCAGTGGCAGAGAACTTTACCCTCTCATTCATGTTTTCCTTCATTGGCTTTTGTTGGCCTGACTTGTTAAACAGTTAACAAAATAGCCAATGATTAGAATGGAATGAAAACTCAACAACTTTTTAAAAACAACCCTCTTCAGAAACCTCCAGTGGTTGCCTATCCACCTCCTTATCAAACAAAAACTCCTCACCACTAAGCACACATCACCTTGCCCCCTCCTATCTTACCTCACTTCTCTCCTTCTACAACCCAGTCCGTACACTTCGCTCCTCTAGTGCTAACCTTCTCACTGTGCCTCGATCCTGCATGTCTTGCTGCCGACTCGTAGCCCACATCCTGCCACTAGCCTGGAACATCCTCCCTCCTCAAATCTGACAGACAATTACTCTCCCCCTCTTCAAAGCCTTAATGATGGCACATCTCCTCTAAGAGGCCTTCCCAAACTAAGCCCCACTTTTCCTCATGTCCCACTCTCTTCTGCTTCACCCTGTCTTGCTCTCTTTGCTCTTCCCTCCCAGCTCCAAAGCACTTATGTACGTATCTGTAATCTGACTCACGTGCTATAGGAACAACCTCTATAAGGATGATTCTCAAACTAGCCCTGACCTCTTTCCTGTCTTACATCTCAATATTCGTTGTTGCCTCTAGTACATTTCTACTTGAATCAGTCAAATGTATTTATTGAATAATTTGTACCTGTTGCTCACCCTGCCCTCAGTCCCACAAAACTTATGTACACATCCATAATTTATTTTAATGTTTGTCTCCTCCTCTAGATTGTAAATAAGCTCCTTATGGACAGGGAACATGTTTACGAAACCTATTGCACTCTATTGCAAATCTATTGCACTCTCCCAAGTGCTAAGTATAGTGCTCTGCATAGAGTAAGTGTCAATAAACAGGATTGATTGATGCCTATGTATAGAGCTACCCCTGCAGTTGGTCTTGGTCCAGTGGATAGAACACTGTTCTGGCATCCAGGAGACCTGGGTTCTAGCCCTGGTTCTGCCTGTAGCAGGCTAAGTTGGACAAATACTTCTTATTCGTTGAACTCCATGCCCCTGAGGGACCATGACTAGATGGATGGGAGGGGGAGTGATTAGTGCTATGCAAGCCACTAGTACTATAATCAATTCCTCTGTGCAAGTTCCGGGTCCTGAAATCTCAGGGCCGAAGCTCATCAGATATAATCATTATCATGTGCAGAGAACTGTACTGATGCTTGGGAGAGTTCTGCAATAGGAGCAATTAAGAAGCCACCAGGATCTTTGAGTAAAAATTGAAATGGAGAAGAGCAAATGAGAGGAGAGGGTGAAGCAGGGCATTTTCTAAACCGGACCACAACCAACTGCTCTAAAACAATGGAAATCTCTTTTTTTTTGCCTTAAATTCATTAATTTCTCTTTAATTAATAATGCACATCTACTCACAAGGCAAAAAATTGTCAGATTTACATTGTTTTTGTAGGGTTGTGTGAGGCACTTGCAGGCTTATTCTTGAATCTGAATCCTTGAACAGAACAATCTCAGAACAAAAAAAAAAGGTATCAAGGCCCTCTGAGATTAGCATTCAGAAAGTAAATGACAAACTTTATTCAAAATTGTCAAAGACTTTCTTTCCCCAGGTGATCTGGGATTTCAACTAAATGATAGTCATGACATGAAAGATTAGAGAAAGAGTAGGAAACTTTTAACTGACTTTCTGAAGGAATTCTTTGAAAATGAGTTTACAGGGGACAGGTGTGATACTGTCTCTAGAAAAGTATTTTAGATGATATTTGCTAGAGTGAAACACTTCCAACATTTGGACCATTACCTACAATTAACATCTGAATTTGTGGGTTTGAGGCATGGATCCGGCAGGCAGAAATCTTGGTTCTAGTTCCATCTTTAATCCTTCTGTGTGATCTTGGGCCAAATTACTTAACTTCTCTAGGTCTGTTTTCTCATCTATAAAATAGGACTGATAATTTCTGCTTATTCCCACATCACAAGGATATTAGAGGACAAATGAGAAAAAAATATGTGAAAGCAAGTCACAGTGCTACAAATTCAAAACTATTTTGCTAGTTTTTTCGCTTTCAGGTTAGCAGCTACAGTCTTCATCAACCATATTAGCCAGCTATTTCCAGGACTCCTTACCATACTGGAAGCTGTAGGCGGTTTTTTGGTTCCCACTAGATTGTAAACTTCTTGGAGTCAGGAACCAATCCACCAACTCAGTTGTCCTTTACTCCCAAAGCACTTAGAACAGTGCTCCACACACAATAAGCACTCAATAAATACTACTGATTGATTTCAGCACTAATGGGCTAACCCTAACGGGCACTAGCCTAGTAGTGTAGTAATAGTCGTGGTAATAGTAGAAGTAGTGGTAGTTACAGAAGCTTACACTGTAATGGGGGAAGTAGTCATAGACATTCACCAACAGTAGAATCAGAATAAATGAAATTGAGTGTTCAATATACATATATCTACACATTCACCAACAGTAGAATCAGAATAAATGAAATTGAGTGTTCAATATATATATATATTTACACAGGGGATTAATATTGGTATTTGTTAAGCACTTACTATGTGCCGAGCACTGTTCTAAGCGCTGGGGTAGACACAGGGTAATCGGGTTGTCCCACGTGGGGCTCACAGTCTTCATCCCCATTTTACAGATGAGGTAACTGAGGCACCGAGAAGTTAAGTGACTTGCCCAAAGTCACACAGCTGACAAGTGGCGGAGCCGGGATTTGAACCCCTGACCTCTGACTCCAAAGCCCGGGCTCTTTCCACTGAGCCACAGGGGATGAGGATAAGCATAAATGAATAAATATATAAATGCAAGGAGCCTGTAAATAATGTAAATATCAACATATCCTGGCTCAATAGCTACATCGCCTTCCCGTTGACTTCCCTGCCTCCAGTTTCTCCATCTCCAAACCATACTTCATTGTGCTACCCAAATAATTTGTCTAGAATGTTGTTTTGGATGTCTCTCCACTCCTCAAAACCATTCCTCTCCTCAGCAAGCAGAACTCCTAGCATTTCTGTTGTGTGACCTTGGGGAAGTCATTTAACTTCCCTGGGCCTCAGTTACCTCATCACTTGGCTTTAATGCACTTAATCAGTTCTTTCCCTCCAACTTAGCTACTCTTCTGCCTTTACAATCTAACCCATAGTTTTCACTTTTTTCAAACTAGACTACACACTGTACCTCATTTTCACCTCTCCTGTTGCTGACCCCTTGCTCACATATGGTATTCATTCATTCACCTCTTAGTCCACTCAAAGTCAGACTACAGTTCTCCCCATCTTGAAATCCCTTTTAATATCACCACAGCTCTTGCCATCTTCAGAGTTCTTCTGAAATTACATCTCCTTTTTGAGGCTTTCCCCAATAATTTCTTATGTCCCACTTATGCCACTTTGGCCCTTCTATGCCACCTAAGCACTGAAGTACTCACAACCTCCCACAGCAATTTTTACATATCTTCTGTACCATACTACTTAACCCATCTCCCTTTCTTTCTTCCCTCTATATATATTTTATTTTGTGTGCTTCCCAAGGCTGCAAACTCCCAAGAACTTATTACAGTTCCCTGCGCAAAATAGGTGCTCAATACTATTAATTGATTGAATAAAAACAAATAACTACTCCGCCATGCCTTAATGAAGGAAAATGCCAAACATCTTGAACTAATTAAAGCCAAAACTCCACCTGTGATTTAAAATCAATTCTATTTTAATTGCTTCCAACCCCATGTACTAATTCTTATTCAGATAAAGGTCTTTTCTTTTGATTTTTTGCTTTAAAGCAGAGTTCAGAAAAAAAATCTGCTAACAATAAAAATCGTCCTTTACTCCAATTAATGTTCACTTGGAGAAAAATGTCAATGGTCTTTATATTCTTTTGGCTCACTTGTGTTCAAAGGCACAGCAGATGGTTATTAATGATACAGTATTAGAATATAAAATTTAGGGTAGTTTAAAAATCTGTCACTTGATACAATTACCATTTCAGAATATGAGAAGTTATTTCTTATAGACAATGACTTGTTCCCTTATGTCACAGTTATTCTCCTTTCACAAAAGCTGCTACAATGATAGGGAGGACAAATGGCTGCCATATATTACGATGCATTCCATTACAGTGGGTTCATTCATATTTATAATACAATCTGTGATGTTGATGCAATCATTTTAGACCTCAGTGTTCTTTCAAACAAATCCATAACTGAAAGAAAGGCTGGATGCTGACAGGAGGTAATGTGGGTTTCACTCTGTTTACAATTGCTTTCTAATCTACTAAATGGCTGTGAAAATTGATGCACTGTTAGAAGTGCTTTTATACACTTCTACAGATAAAGGGCTGTTGTACTGAAATAATCTCTGTAATGCTCAATTGAATTTTCTATATGTTTTTTGTTTTCACTATTTTTATATGAGGCAGTTTGTGAATTTTTAGCAACTTTCATTCTTTCAATTGAAAGTGTCCCTTATTCCATTAATTGAGATGTATTATTGGCTATTGGTTCCAGAAAAATGCATTTAAAGGCAACATTTTATTTTCAATATGCTGTTTTCAAAAACAAATTAAAAATTTAATTTTAAGCACATTAAGGAGTAAATAATTCCATAGTTGGATTGAGGTGTTAGGTTCAATATACTCAATTTTCTTACAAACTTCAGGAACTTAATTGATAAAAAATTTATGCAAAAAATGCCAAAATTGAAAATGAAGACATCTACTTTAGTCCAGAAATAAATGAAGGCAACCCTCTCAACAGCGTGCAGTTGGAGAGCAGCTCAGGTTAGTTTCTTTAAAATAAAAATATCACTGATGGAAAGTTAGTCATGATGTAGAAAATGTTTTGCTGTCACTTTGCCATTGAAGAGAGTTGTAACTCAATGAACAATGAAACTCAAAACCAAACAATAATGTAAGCTTATAGGTTTAAGGATGTGGTATGTTATACCAGAAACAAAATGAGTTTGCGATCTATTGAGTTGAATATGTTTCCAGAAAGGCTAAAAGCATATTCTGACACGATTCTGGCTCCTTTTTCCTGGAACCTGGACTGATTTGCCACAGTTGGGCTTCAATTTGATGGTGATGGGGAAAGGTTCTGCAAGGACATTTTTAAGTAAGACTCAAGTGGTCATAGTATCGTGGATTGGATTTTTGATTAACTTTTCAGGACAGCCACATTTGCTCAACCAAATTGCCAGAGGCCAAATGTGTTGATAGTTTCAACTGCTTGTATAAGATAACAGTGTGAGTACAGTGAGCTTATGAAGCTACTTGCATTTCTCTATACTGCAAGAGACCATATTAAAGTGTTTCATGTTTGCATCCACGTTGCACTTCTGAGATGGCTTTCATTCATTCATTCATTCATTCAATACTATTTATTGAGCACTTACTATGTGCAGAGCACTACTAAGCGCTTGGAATGAACAAGTCGGCAACAGATAGAGACAGTCCCTGCCGTTTGACGGGCTTACAGTCTAATCGGGGGAGACGGACAGACGAGAACAATGGCAATAAATAGAGTCAAGGGGAAGAACATCTCGTAAAAACAATGGCAACTAAATAGAATCAAGGCGATGTACATTTCATTAACAAAATAAATAGGGTAATGAAAATATATACAGTTGAGCAGACGAGTACAGTGCTGAGGGGATGGGAAGGGAGAGGGGGAGGAGCAGAGGGAAATGGGGGGAAAAGAGGGTTAAGCTGCAGAGAGGTGAAGGGGGGGCGGTAGAGGGAGTAGAGGGAGAAGGGGAGCTCAGTCTGGGAAGGCCTCTGGAGGAGGTGAGTTTTAAGTAGGCTTTCTTTATAGTAGTCTATAACACTACTACTACTACTAATAAAAACCTGATCATAGCACTGTACTTAATAACTGCTGGGGTGGATATAAAATAATCAGGTCAGGTTGTTGGGTAGGGATTGTCTCTATCTGTTGCAGAAATGTACTTTCCAAGTGCTTAGTACAGTGCTCTGCACAGTGTAAGCACTCAATAAATACGACTGAATGAATGAATGAACATGGAGCTAACAAACTAAGAGGGAGAACAGGTACTGCATCCCTATTCCAGATGAAGATACTGAGGATATGGAATTTAGTGACTTACTTAAGGTCTCACACAGCCAATAAGTGGAGGACCTGGTATTAGAATCCAAGTCTCCTGACTCCAAGTCCTGAGCTTTTTCCATTAGACTATGCTGCTTCTCACTAGGTCATGCTGCTTCTGTATTCAAAAGGGCTCTGAACATCCAGAAATATATTTACCATTTTCTTATAAAACTATCAATACGAAGTCTAAACAACATTAGTCTACAATTCTGAATGCCATCTGGTAGCCTACTCCCTTTCACTTTGAAAACTTGTACCCTCCAGAGAATTAAAATAACTTAAAATGATGTGTTCAGATTAATGAACACAAAACTACTCTTACTTCCATGAAATAGCTTACAAATGAAAGGTCAAAAAACCAGAACAATAAACCTTGACAGCCTGTCATATTTAGAAAAGAGCTACAGAGAAAACAAAGATAAAAGCTGGTAAACCTAAATGTGATATGAAAAACTCCTGGATTTATAAATCAAAGGAATTAAAAAATGTACCTTAATTTTCTAAAATGTATTAGAATATGAAACAAGTTTTCAAAAATGGACTCTAAATTGGTGCATGATAGTGCAGGCAGAAGATTTAAACTTCATTCATTACTCAGAAAACAAATCAAAAGTGTGCAGTGAAACAACTGTCCTACGTACTTGAAGACTATCTTAAAGGCTTTTTTAGGAATTATACTCAAATGATAGATACTCTCTGGGATAGAAATAGCTCTTAAAATGACTCAACTACTCTTCAGATTGTACAATAGAGCTGTTTTTCAATGCAGACCATAAAACTCTCAGTTCTTCCATAATTTGTGTTTTCAATATATGCATTGACTAGAACACTCTTCTTCTGGAAATGCATGTTTATTCATTCAATTGAATTTATTGAGCACTTACTTTATGCAGAGCACTGTACTAGTCTCTTGGGAGAGTACATCAATAAACAGATACGTTCTCTTTTCAGTCATTCATTCAATAGTATATATTGAGCGCTTACTATGTGCAGAGCACTGTACTAAGCGCTTGGAATGAACAAGTCGGCAACAGATAGAGACAGTCCCTGCCGTCTGACGGGTTTACAGTCTAATCGGGGGAGACGGACAGACGAGAACGATGACAATAAATAGAGTCAAGGGGAAGAACATCTCGTAAAAACAATGGCAACTAAATAGAATCAAGGCAATGTACAATTCATTAACAAAATAAATAGGGTAATGGAAATATATACAGTTGAGCGGACGAGTACAGTGCTGTGGGGATGGGAAGGGAGAGGTGGAGGAGCAGAGGGAAAGGGGGAAAAAGAGGGTTTAGCTGCGGAGAGGTAAAGGGGTGGTGGCAGAGGGAGTAGAGGGAGAAGAGGAGCTCAGTCTGGGAAGGCCTCTTGGAGGAGATGAGTTTTAAGTAGGGTTTTGAAGAGGGGAAGAGAATCAGTTTGGCGGAGATGAGGAGGGAGGGCGTTCCAGGACCGCGGGAGGACGTGGCCCAGGGGTCGATGGCGGGATAGGCGAGACCGAGGGACGGTGAGGAGGTGGGCGGTGGAGAAGCGGAGCATGCGGGGTGGGTGGTAGAAAGAGAGAAGGGAGGAGAGGTAGGAAGGGGCAAGGTGATGTAGAGCCTTGAAGCCTAGAGTGAGGAGTTTTTGTTTGGAGCGGAGGTTGATAGGCAACCACTGGAGTTGTTTAAGAAGGGGAGTGACATGCCCAGATCGTTTCTGCAGGAAGATGAGCCGGGCAGCGGAGTGAAGAATAGACTGGAGCGGGGCGAGAGAGGAGGAAGGGAGGTCAGCCCACAGCGAAGTTACAGTTTAGAGGTGGGAAGGCAGACATCACAGATGTGTCCATAAATGCTGTCAGGCTGGAAGGGGGAATGAAAAAAGGGAGCATATCAGGGCGACACAGAAGGGAGTGGGAGAAGAGGAAATAGTGGCTTAGGGAAGGCCTCTAGGAGGAAATGTGACTTCAATAAGGTTTTGAAGAGGAGGGGAGAGTAACTGTCAGATTTGAGGAGGGAGGGCTCCAGACCAGAGGCAGGACGTGGGTGAGAGAGGGGCAGCAAGACAGACAAGATCGAGATATACTGAGCAGGTGGTCAATAGAGCGGAATGTGGGGGCTGGGTTGTAGTAGGAGAATAGTGAGCTGAGGTAGGAGAGAGCAAGGTAATTGAGTGCTTTAAAGCCAATGGTAAGGAGTTTTAAAACTGTTAGATAAGGAGGTGGATGGGTAACCATTGGAGTTTCTTGAGGAGTGGGGAAACATGTCCTGAGCTTTTATATAGAAAAATGATCCAGGCAGCACAGTGAAGTATGGGCTGAAGTGGGCAGAGAGAGGAGGCTGGGAGGGCAGCTAGGCAGCTGTTGAAGTAATCCAGGCATAGCCTGTGCTGTGATGTCAACAGCAGTATTGCTTGCACATGTGCATAGCCAAGGTGTACATGCTATGTATGACACATTTTAATGGACTGTATTTAAAAAAGTATAAATGAGAATGCAAAATTATAGGTTCTTATGAATTTGATATTTCTGACAATTCAGTTTTCATAATCATAATTAATACACACAATTAAGGTATCTTTGACTACTGGTGACGAGTTCTGTGTATGCCAAAATATTCTAAAATTTTAGTTTCACATTGACTATTGCTTTTTTAGTATATGAAAACCACTATCATTTTTAAAATGTGTGTAAATAAATAAGTTTGAATATAAATAAAACAAATATAAATTAAATGGTTACCATTTGAATTTGAAGATGATGCCATGCCAGGGATGTGTGTATATAATAATGGTGGTATTTGTTAAGCGCTTACTATGTGCAAAGCACTGTTCTAAGCGCTGGGGGGGGATACAAGGTGATCAGGTCATCTCACGTTGGGGCTCGCAGTTTTAATCCCCATTTTACAGATGAGGTAACTGAGGCATAGAGACGTTAAGTGACTTGCCCAAAGTCACACAGCTGGCAAGCGGCGGAGCTGGGATTCGAACTCATGACCTCTGACTCCCAAGCCCGGGCTCTTTCCACTGAGCCACGCTGCTTTTCTATATGTAAGTATATATATATTTAAGTGACTGTAGCTAGGAAAGTCAAGATAAAGCTGACAGCTCCAACCATGCCATGTACTGTCAAAGATGATTTTCTTTGGTGTGCTAATGTGTTTATTGTTTGCAGGACCTTCTGGTCCTCTTCGTTCTCATCAGTCTCAAACTCAAAAAATACACTCCTTCCTTAATTCCACTGTGTTATACATATAGACAAAAGTCCATTATGAGAAAAAGCTTTCCTAATTCCCTAAAACAGCATTCTACCCTAAAGGATTTGCAAAAGCACATTATCTGGCAGATCTACATATACTCCCTCTCACTTCTGCGACATCTTTGTACTTGCATTTGTATCTTTTATTCACCCCACCCAGTCCACATCACTTATATACACATACGTATCCAGAATTACTTTTAATGTTTGTCGCCCCCTCTAGACAGTAATCTCAGGTTGGGCAGAAAGTATGTCTAACAATTTTGTACTCTTCCAAGTGCTTAGTATGGTGCTCTGCTCACAGAAAGTGCTCAGTATATCAATATAAATGTAATGCCTGTATAACCAAAGAAATCTTGAGCGATATTTGAAAGCTGAAGAAAAAAAAGCTATGGAAGGAAACTGGAGTAATATTGAATTTTGTGTATAGGTATATAAGGAAAAAAGCAGAATGCTTATTTGGCTGGTAAGATGCTAAATCAAATAATCGGTGGTATTTACTTAGTGCTTAATGTGTGCAGAGCACTGTTCTAAGTGTTAAGGAGATATGATTCAAAGGAGTTGGTAGGCATTATCCCTGTCCACAAGGAGCTTACAGTTTTGGGGTCAGGAAAGACAGACAATAACCAGCAGTGTTGGACACATAGTAAAAGCCCTCAACAAATACCATTAAAAAAGATATAAAATAAAGTACAAAAAAGGAGACGGTACGACCATCCTTCCCGTCTCTCAAGCCCGCAACCTTGGTGTCATCCTTGACTCTGCTCTCTCATTCACCCCACTCATCCAATCCGTCACCAATGCCTGCTGGTCTCACCTTACAATATCGTCAAGATCCGCCCCTTCCTCTCCATCCAAAACAGCTATCGTACTGGTACAAGCTCTTATAATATCCCAGCTGGATTATTATGTCAGCCTTCTCTCTGACCTCCCTTCCTCCTGTCTGTCCCCACTCCAGTATATTCTTCATTCCGCTGCCCAGATCATCTTCCTGCAGAAACGCTCTGGGCATGTCACTCCCCTCCTTAAAAACCTCTGGTGATTGCCCATCAACCTCCGCACGAAATAAAAACTTCTCACTCTGGGCTTCAAGGTTCTCCATCACCTTGCCCCCTCCTATCTCACCTCCCTTCTCTCTTTCTACTGCCACCCCGCACACTCCGCTCCTCTGCAGCTCACCTCCTCACTGTCCCCTGTTCACGCCTATCCCGCCGTCGACCTCTGGCCCACGTCCTACCACTGTCCTGGAATGCCCTCCCTCCTCACCTCTGCCAAGCTAACTCTCTTCCCCACTTCAAGGCCCTACTGAGAGCTCACCTCCTCCAAGAGGCCTTCCCAGACTGAGCTTCCCCTTTTCCCTCTGCTCCCTCTCTGCTCCCCCTCCGCTGTCTGCTCCCTCCCCCTTACTCCTTCACCTCCCCTCAGTTAAGCCCCCCGTTTCCTCTGCTCCTCATCCCCTCCCCTCAGCACTGTGCTTATTTGTATATATTTTTATTACCCTACTTATTTTGCTAATGAGGTGTACATCCCCTTGATTCTATTTGTCATGATTATGTTGTCTTGTTTTTGTCCATCTGTCTCTCCCGATTAGACTGTAAGCCCGTCATTGGGCAGGGATTGTCTCTATCTGTTGCCTAATTGTATATTCCAAGAGCTTAGTACATGGTAAGCACTCAAATACTATTGAATGAATGAATGAAATGGCAGAGAAAAAAGTATATATATATGTGCGTATATATATGTATATATATGAAAATATATATATGAAAATATATATATATATAGACGTGTGTATATATATATACGTATATATATCATATATATATATACTTTTTTCTCTGCCATTTCATTCATTCATTACATATATATATATATATATATATATATATATATATATATATATATATATGAAAGTGCTGTGAGTAAGGTGAATATCAAGTGCTTAAGGAATAGAGATCCAGAATGAAGGGTGAGTGGGGAGAAATTGCCTATCAACTTCCTTATCAAGCAAAAACTCCTCACTATTGGCCTCAAAGCTCTCCATCACTTTGCCCCCTCCTACCTCACCTCCCTTCTCACCTTCTACAGCCCAGCTCGAACACTCCACTTCTCTGGTGCTAATCTTCTCGCTGTGCCTCCTCAAATCTGCCAAACTAGTACACTTCCCCCTTTCAAAGACCTACTGAAAGCTCACCTCCTCCAGGAGGCCTTCCTGAACTAAGCCCCTTCTTTGCCTCTGCTCCCCCTCCCCTCACCATCGTGCCCACTCTCTCCCTTTGTTCTACCCCCCCTCCACCCCCCTGCCCCGCCCCATAGCACTTGTGTGTATATATGTACATATTTATTAATGATGTGTATATATCTATATTTCCATTTATTTATATTGGTGCTACTGATGCCTGGTTACTTGTTTTGATGTCTGTCTTCCCCCTTCTAGACTGTGAGGGCAGAGATTGTCTCTATTTGTTGCTGAATTGTACTTTCCAAGTGCTTAGTATAGTGCTCTGCACACAGTAAGCACTCAATAAATACGATTGAATGAATGAATGGTCGGGGATGTCCTCTTGGACGAGATGTGATTTACAAAGCACAGAAATCATCAGGATACAAATAAAAGAGAGGACAGCGATTATACACAGAGGAAAGAAGTTTTAAGGAGTCATCAACCTTTTTTTTTCCCTAATGCTGAAAATTTTTCTGGAAGTATTTCAGAAGCTATTGATACCGTTGACCACCCCCTCCTCCTGGAAACATTATCTGACCTCAGCTTCACTGACACTGCCCTCCTGGTTCTGGCCACTCATTCTCAGTCTCTTTCACAGGCTCTTTTGCCTCCTACCCTCAAGGATCAGTTCTGGGGCCTTTATATTCTCCATCTACACCAACTCCTTTGGAGAAATCATTAACTCCCAAGGCTTCAATGACCATCTCATGCGATTGATTGGATTCTTTCACTCAAATACGATTGAATGAATGAATGAATGATTCCCAAATCTACATCTCCACCCCAGATTTCTCTCCTTCTCTGTACCCTCATTCATTTCATAGTATTTATTGAGCACTTACTATGTGCAGAGCACTGTACTAAGTTATTTCCTAACATCTTCAGGAAATCTCTACTTGGATGTTCTGACACACCTCAAACTTAATGTGTCCAAAACAGAACTCTTCATCTTCCCAACCAAAACCCATGCCCATCCCCTTCTTGATTTTCCCATCACTACAGACAGCACCACCAATTCTCCCTGTCTCGTAAGTCCTTGCCATTATCCTCAAATCATCTCTCTCATTCGAACCACATATCAAATCTGTCCTTAAATCCTGTCATTCAGCCTTCACAACAATTCTAAAATCTGCCTTTTCCTCTCCATCCAAACTGCTACCACTTTAACACACATTTATCCCATCCCTCCTTAATTACTGCATTCCTCCTTGTTGACCTTTCTGCCTCATTTTTCTCCCCGGTGCAGCCCATACTTCACTCTACTGCTCAGATCATTTTTGTACAAAACCATTCAGTCCATGTTTCCCCTCTCCTCAAGAATCTCCAGTGGTTGTCCATCCACCTCCACAAACAGAAGCTCCTTATTATAGGCTTTAAAAGCACTCAATCACCTCATCTCTTTCTACCTTACCTCCCTGATTTCCTTCTACAACCCAGTCAGCACATTTAGATTACAGCACACATAGGCCTGCAGGTCAGAGAGATATGAATTCTAATCCCAGCTGCATCACATGCCTCCTGTGAGACCTTGGGTAAGTCACTTAACTTCTCTGTGCCTCGGTTCCCTCATATGTAAAATGAGGATTAAGAGTGTGAGTCCCATATGGGACAGAGATAGGGTCCAACCTGATAAACTTGTTTCTACCCCAGTATTTAGAACAGTGCTTGGCACAAAGTGTTTAACAAGTACCATAATTATTATTATTATATTAACTCATTCAAAGTAATTCACTTATGAAATACAAAAAATGGAAAGACTATTTGTGTCTAAATGGGTGATTTTCAATTCTTTTGAGCACAGGAATCCCTGAGGGGTCCCCAGATCCATCATCCCCAATTTTATTCTGCTATACTTCCCTCCTGCTGCAGCCTATCCACAGAAAAGAAAAATTGTCAAAGTTCCAGCCGTACATCACTCGGGAACTTTTTCTATGTGTATGTCCTGCATACCAAGATATTAAACTCCAAACTTAAATTCTTACTGCTTTCCATAGCCCACCCTGTCTGTGTCCTAGGCTACCACAAATTTAAATGAGTATCCTAAAAAACAATTCCCCACATGAAACAGAGGATCTGAGAGTAGGGCAGAGGGAGGAACTGGGGGGAAGGATGGCATTTAGAGACAGTATAGCCATTGCACTGATTTGGGGAGGAATGAGAGAAACCACAAATATGCTTGATAGTAGCAGTTGTTGTAGCCCAGGTATTTATATGGTGAGACTAACTCGAGAAGCAGGACAGGTCTGTGACTCTTCAGCAGTAGCTGGTGGTTCTTTAGGGGTTACAATCCCCTGTTTAAGAAAAATAGTTTAAATTATAACTTGTGGCATTAACCTATAACCTAATGAAAAGCTAGCAGGAAGCACCCATCTAATTCTGTTTGCTGTAAACAGCTACTTTATGATCCAATGATGGGGATTCCACCGGGGAGCAGTTACTATACGTTGTATAAGCTTAATTTTGTGATCTTCTGATGAATCTCTTATAATGAACCTCTTACTACATGTATCCCTACATGGTAGGCTTCCCTGAACCTAGTAGGATAAAAAACTGCCTGAGAAAGGGACATAGAGTATATTAAGATTTGCTACAAATATGTCATTACTTGTTAAACCCATTTGTAGGTCGCATCCCATTCTGCAACTCTGAGCTGATTTTCAGTCATCATTAAGGTTAAAAAAATCCCCTATTCTATTTCATTAAAGTTTCATAAGGAGAAATAGGTATTTTACATTTGTATTCTTGACAGAATACTTTTGTCACCTTAATGATAACTGGAGACAACATATTCAAGTAGCAATGGAAAAACAATACAATTACTATAGTATCTGTATGCTTTGAACATATATCTGTATATGGATGTGTACTCTTAAAGCACTTGATATTCATCCCATCCTCAGTCCCACAGTACTTATATACGTATCCATAATTTATGAATTTATATTACTGTCTCTCTCCCCATCTACGCTGTCTACCAACTCTGTTGCACTGTACTCTCCTAAGCCTTCAGTACAGGGCTCTGTACAGAGTAATTGCTAAATTGATACCAGTGATTGACTGATAGAGAGTATCACATATTTTTTCTCCTGAAGGTAAGTTTGTGAAGACCTACTGAATACAGCATAGGCCTGGAAGTCAGGAGATCTAGGTTCTCATCCCAACTCTTATTACTTACCAGATATGTGACCTGGAGCAAGTCATCTAATTTCTCTGTGCCTTAGTTTCCTGATCTGTAAAATGGGGTTTCAATACCTGTTTTACCTCTCACTTAGACTGTGAGCTCTGTGTGGGACAGACTGTGAGACCTCTGTGGGCTGATTGTACTGTATCTACCCCAGAGCACGGCACATAGTAAGCACTTAACAAATACCATAGTTATTAATATGTTCTCCATCTTCTTCTTCTGTTCTCCATTTACACTCACTCCCTCGGTGAACTCATTCGCTCTTTGACTACCATCTCTACGCAGATGACACGCAGATCTACATCTCTGCCCCTGTCCTCTCCCCCTCCCTTCAGGCTCGCATCTCCTCCTGCCTCCAGGATGTCTCCACCTGGATGTCGGCCCGCCACCTAAAACTCAACATGAGCAAGACTGAGCTCCTCATCTTTCCTCCCAAGCCCGGTCCTCTCCCAGACTTCCCTATCACCGTGGATGGCACGACCATCCTTCCCGTCTCTCAGGCCTGCAATCTCGGTGTCATCCTTGACTTGTCTCGTTCACCCTACACATCCTATCTGTTACCAAGACCTGCCGGTTTCACCTTTACAATATCGCCAAGATCCGCCCTTTCCTCTCCACCCAAACGGCTACCTTACTGCTACAGGCTCTCGTTATATCCCAGCTAGACTACTGTGTCAGCCTTCTCTCTGATCTTCCTTTCCTCCTCTCTCGCCCCGCTCCAGTCTATTCTTCACTCCGCTGCCCGGCTCATCTTCCTGCAGAAACGATCTGGGCATGTCACTCCTCTTCTTAAACACCTCCAGTGGTTGCCTATCAACCTCCGCTCCAAATAAAAACTACTCACTCTAGGCTTCAAGGCTCTACATCACCTTGCCCCTTCCTACCTCTCGTCCCTTCTCTCTTTCTACTGCCCACACCGCACGCTCCGCTCCTCTGCTGGCCACCTCCTCACCTGCTGTGAACAGGGAACATGCCTACCAATTTGTTGTACTGTACTCTCTCAAGCATTTAGTAAAGTGCCCTGCACTAAGCACTCAACAAATACCAATGTTGATGTTGATGATGACTGTGACAGTAAATTTATTAGGTAAATCAACTTCTCAGGACAAATAATTTTATACCTCGCATTTCATTCTTCCTATATCTCCAAATCCATTGGAAACTTCAAGAGATAGTAGTATAGTACTTTCTGCAGTAATCCAATGTAACAAAAGTCATTAACATTCATATGAGTTTGTAAAACAAAGTGCTTTTTTCATGACATTGTGATCTTGAATGTGCCTACTGTCCAGGTCATTCCTGATTCACTGCAATTTCTTCACTGGGACTTTGAGGTCACTTCACCCCAGTGGTCACAGGGGAAGGGAGAAAGTGTAGGATGAGGATAATAATGGTGGCATTTGTTAAGCACTTATTATGTGCAAAGCACTGTTCTAAGCGCTGGGGATCTGATCAGGCTGTCCCACGTGGGGCTTACAGTTTTAATCCTCATTTTACAGATGAGGTAACTGAGGCACAGAGAAGTTAAGTGACTTGCCCAAAGTCACACAGCTGGCAAGTGGCGGAGCCGGGATTAGAACACATGACCTCTGACTCCCAAGCCCAGGCTCTTTCCACTGAGCCAGACCTGCCAGTCCCTCAGACTGATATACTGATGTTAGGCTTCCAGTGATTGGTTCTGAACTAGCAGTAGTAAGATGTGACAAATCTCAAATCAAACAACCAATGGTATTTATTAAGCGCTTACAGTGTACATTGCATTATACTAAGTGTTTGGGAAAGTACAATACAATAGAATTGGTAGACACAATCCCTGCCCACAAGTTGCTTACAGTCTTCGGGGGAGACAGATATTAAAATAAATTATGGATAGGGAAATAGTAGAGTATAAGGATAGATAATTCCTTAATTTCATGCAAATTCGAGTACCAAAAATTACTTCTCCCTAGAACACTGCTTTCAAAAAACATGCCTGCTCTGAGCTAACACAGTTAGTGTGCTCAGCCTCTTAATTGTCATTTTCAGGTCCTTTAAATAATACTCTTCATTTTCCTAATGTTCTATTTTACACAGACCAACTCTAACAGCCTATCACCCTTGGCTTTAATTTTCAAACCCCAAACTTCTTTAAGTACCCAAAATTTCTCAAAGACAAAATCCTGAATTAAATTTTAAATATTTCAAATATATCAAGACATTTTCTTGGTATTAAAAATAGGAACTGTTAAGTACTCAAATGAAAATTGCAAGTGAGGCTTTTTCACTGAGTTGATTTGGAAAGATTGATAGTAATAAATAACTTCTGTCAGTTTCATTTTTCATGTCTTAGTAATATGTTATTTTGATAAAGAAAATGATTTTCATTGCTATAGCTGTAATGCATTTTGGGGGCAATTACAGCAACTCAAACAAAAGTCAGAATATTAGTAACAAGAGTAGGGATTTTGTTACCATTAATCAGTTCCTTAAAACATTCAGCTATGGCATCTAGGCATTCTTTCATATCCTTTAAAAGCATAGCATGGCCTATAAAGGGCAAAAAGGCTACTCCATCACAAGACTATTTCCTTTTAAAAAAATTCCACATGGCAATGTCTCACTTTGTAAATGTGAGTTTTACACCCAATAACTGTATGGAAATTGAACCTGGGCTCAGGAGGGTCTGTTGCTGCAAAGGGAGCACAGATTTCACTAATCACCAATTAGCCATCTTGCAGTGCAGTGCTCACAGAGGGCAGTATGGATGGCTTGCAATAAACCAAGAACACTATTGGAATGGTCAAACTATAGAAGTAGAGGATTATGCAACATCTCTTTCACAACACTAAAGGATTGTGGGTATTTTCTTATATGAGAAAAGCGTCCAACTATACCTTAATAGAGAGGCAGATTCACAAGGGCTTGGGAAAAGATGAGAAGCCAGTTTGTCATAATCTGCTTGTGGTTTCTGTCTTATAAAACTATTGAATAATTTCTTTCCCAAAAGTTCAAATGTGGCACAACTTTGCCCCTTGGTAAGTGCATTTTATGTAACAAAATGGCAAAGACAAAAGCAGTAAATAATTTAATTTTTTATAGAGTGAAATAGTCTTGAAATGACAATATGGCAGTGCTTTAATTTGGATCATTCATCTCTAGGAAATGGAATGATC
The DNA here is from genome assembly GCF_004115215.2 of Ornithorhynchus anatinus. Taxonomy (NCBI): domain Eukaryota; kingdom Metazoa; phylum Chordata; class Mammalia; order Monotremata; family Ornithorhynchidae; genus Ornithorhynchus; species Ornithorhynchus anatinus. The sequence goes on from NC_041729.1 coordinate 119,316,769, forward strand.
CATCAATCAATCAAAGTTACTTATAGAGGGCTTACTGTCTGCAGAGCACTTTACTAAGCACTTGGGAGAGTACAATACAATAGAGTTGGTGGACACGTTTCCTGCCCACAACAGTCTAGAGGGGCATGCCAAAGCCAAAGCAGACATAAAGTCCACAGATATTTTGCACAACTTGGAAGAATTAACACCTAGGCTTTTAAAACCCCTGCTAGAATAAGGGGATTCATATGAATAGCAAAAAGGAATATATTTAGAGGCAATCGAAAGGCCCAAACTGGTGGAATGCTTTATCTGCTTGTCAACCATGCTTGTCAATTGCTCTGTTGCCCTGCATCCCTCTGACTAAAATGCAACCGCTTTCATTAGTTACTGGAAATAATGCTTAGTGCCATGGTATCTTCATTCATATTGCAAGCAATTAGCATTTTATCTTAAAAGCCTTACTTCTGAACTTGTTACAATACCATGAAACACTTGATTCTTCCCCAATGGAGCCTAAAGAGACTGAGCTTTGTCATTTCACCAGTGCCATCAATGCATGTTACAGTGGCTTAAAATTCTGCCACTGATGTAGTTCAGGCAATCAAAAATCTACTGTTATTAGATTTTACTGGTTGGACTTCTCTAGTGGTAGACCTGTCATAAGACGAAGGGCTTGTTCTGCACACAATAAGTGCTGAATAAATACCACTGATTGATATTCAAAAATTATAACTTCAACCAATAAAATTATTAATTGATTGATTCTAACAGGAATTTTAAAAGCCTGGTGTTAATTCCCTTGAATTGGGCAAAATATCTATGAACTATATGCCTGCTTTGGCTTTGACATGCCCCTCTAGAGTTTAAGCTCGTTGTGGGCAAGGAATATGTCTATCAACTCTGCTGTACTGCATTTAGTACTGTGCTCTGTACATGGTAATAAAATCAACCAACAACAAAAAAAGAGACCACATTTTTAGAGCTATCTATTGTCATGAAAGTCAAGGAGATAAATAGAAGAAATCAGTAACATCTATTTTGATTTTTGAAATCACAGAGTGCTTTCCTATGTTGAAAAGCTTTAAATTTACTCCTAAAACTTTAACCAGACTACCAATGTGGAAAAGTATTTGCAATGAAATTATACCATTTTTGTCATAAAACCTAAAAATCATAGTTAAATTTTCAATTTTAAGAATTTAAGATCATGCAATTATAGACCATTACATACTCTTCCTCATATGATTCTAATTAGCCCATTTTATTTGAAACCCATTACTTTCTCGCCTTCAGAACAATTTTTCCTTCCAAATAGTTACCATCAGTCAATGGCATTTATTGAATACTTACTATGTCCAGAGCTCTGTACTTAGTGCTTAGGAGAGTACAATACAACACTTGTTGACCAGAAATCAATAAAAAGTAAATACAGGAGGATTCAGAAAGAAAGAATATATTCACTTGCATTGTTGTCTCCACTGCATAATTACTTCCCTCCTCCCGATTTTTGAGAAACTAATCAATTTTCAATTTTGTAAGCAGTGATAGTGGCAAGTACAGATTTAGGAAGAGAAAATGGGTCAGAGTGCTGTAATGCCATAGATACATAATTGAAGCAGGGAGGGAGTTTCGAGGGAGTGGGTTAATTCACCGAGTACTAACATATGGAGCACTTGGTAGAGTACAATAGAAGAGAAGCCACCAATGAATTAATCAATTAATGGTATTTACCAAGTGCTTTCTGTATGCAGAGGACTATAATAAGTGCTGGGGGACTATAATGCAATGATCTCGGCCATCAAGAAGCGTACAGCTGAGGTGCTCTCATACCTTCCGCTTCATTCATTCATTTATTCAATCGTATTTGAGTGCTTACTGTGTGCAGAGCGCTGTACTAATTGAGTGTGAAGCTACACTATAATAATAATAATAACGTATTTGTTAAGCGCTTACTTTGTGTCAAGCACTGTTCTAAGCACTATGATAGATACAAGGTAATCAGGTTGTCCCATGTGGGGCTCACAATCTTAATCCCCATTTTACAGATGAAATACTTGAGGTACAGAGAAGTGGCTTGCCCAGGCTCACACAGACAAAGGGCAGAGCCGGGATTAGAAGCCATGTCCTCTGACTCCCAAGCCCGTGCTCTTTCCACTAAGCCATGCTGCTTTTCTACAACAATAAATAGTGACATTCCTTGCTCACAACCAGTTTACAGACTAGAGCAGCGGGGGAGACAGAAATCAATACAATTAAGTAAAATTACAGATAAGTACATAAGTGATGTGGGGCTGGGAGGGGGGAACAGCAAAGGGAGAAATTCAGGGAGATGTAGAAGGGCGTGGGAGATGAGGAAAAGTAGGGCTTAGTCTGGGAAGTTTTCTTGGAGGAGCTGTGCCTTCAATAAGGCTTTGAAGTTGGGGAGAGTAATTGTCTGTCGGATTTAAAGAGGGAGGGCATTACAGGCCAGGGGACAGAGCCGCGATTAGACTGTAAGCCTGTCAATGGGCAGGGACTGTCTCTATCTGTTGCCGATTTGTACATTCCAAGAGCTTAGTACAGTGCTCTGCACATAGTAAGTGCTCAATAAGTACTACTGAATGAATGAATGAAAGGAAATGAAATGAAAATGCCAGGTGAGCAACAGATAACTCTTGGGCTTTTCCAACTTTCATCAGCTCCTTTCTCTCATCTCACTACAACTCTGGATGCCTTCAGAACTGGCTCTGAAGTCCAAGAAGGATAAGCCTGTGGGGTTATCAGTGCTTATGGTTACTTATTAACTTATGGTTACTTATAACCTTATGGTTATCAGTTACAGTGTTCTGCACATAGTAAGCGCTCAATAAATACTATTGAATGAATGAATGGGCCAGGGGTCAGCGGCGAGACAGGTAAGATTGAGGCGCAGATGAGAAGGTTAGCACTAGAGGAGCAACGTGTGCAAGCTGAGTTGTAGAAGGGGAGAAGTGAGGTGAGGTAATAATAATAATAATGTTGGTATTTGTTAAGCACTTACTATGTGCAGAGCACTGTTCTAAGCGCTGGGGGAGATACAAGGTAATGAGGTTGTGCCACGTGAGGCTCACAGTCTTAATCCCCATTTTACAGATGAGGCAACTGAGGCACAGAGAAGTTAAGTGACTTGCCCACAGTCACCCAGCTGACAAGTGGCAGAACGGGATTCAAACCCATGACTTCTGACTCCCAAGCCCGGGCTCTTTCCACTGAGCCACGCTGCTTCCCCTAAGGTAGCAGTGGGCAAGGTGACAGTGCTTAAAGCCAATGGTAAGGAGTTTCTTGTTTGATATGGAGCTGGATGGACACCACTGGAGTTTTTTTTTAGGTGCGGGATGACATCTCCTGAATGTTTTTGTAGAAAAATGATCCAGACATCAGAGTGGAGTATGGACTGGAGAAGAGAGAGGCAGAAGGCTGGGAGGTCAGCAAGGATGCTGATACAGTAATCCAGGCGGCATAGGATGAGTGACTGTATTAATGTGGTAGCAGTTTGGATGGAGAGGAATGGGCGGATTTTAGCTCTGTTGTGAAGGTGGGACCGACAAGATTTAATGACAGATTGAATATGTGGGTTGAATGAGAGAGAATAATGCCAAAGTTATGGGCTTGTGAGACAGGAAGGATGGGGCTCCGTCTACAGCAAAGGGGAAGTCATGGGGAGGACAGAGTTTGGGTGGGAAGATAAGAAGCTCTGTTTTGGACATGTTAAGTTTGAGGTGATGAGAGGACATTGATTTAGAGATGTCTTGAAGGCAGGAAGAGATGTAAGACTGGACGAAGGAGAGATATCAGGGCTGAAGACATAAAGCAAATGAGTTCTCCAAGGGAGTGGGTGTAGATGGGAACCCAGAACTGAACCTTGAGGAACCCCCACAGTTAGGGGGTGGGAGGCAGAGGAGGAGCCCACAAGGAAGACTGAGAATGAACAGTCAGAGAGATAAGTGGAGAACAAGGAAAGAACAGAGTCAGTGAAGTCAAGGTTCACATTTCCAGAAGGGGATGCTCCACAGTGTCAAATGCAGCTGAGAGGTCAAGGAGGATTATGATGGAGTAGAGATCACTGGATTTGGCAAGAAGATCATTGGTGACCTCTGAGAAGGTGGTTCCCTTACTCTTCATCTCCTTTCCTCCACACTTTGTTCTCCTCCTTTTTTCTTGCTCCCCATATCGCTACATGTAATTCTTAAACAATCCCATGTAATAGTCCCACCTCTGTTGGTAAACACGTTCCCTGCACATAACAAGCTTACAGACAGGAGGGAGCTTATAGTCTAGAGGGAATTAGGTTCATAAACCTCTTCGCTTGCACTTAGTCCTTAGTCCATTGTCCTGGCACTCAGTTTTCTGCAAAATGCTAGTCAGAGACCACACCAAATCCACAGACTTCTCCAGCAATCTATCCAGAGCTCTCAGTGCTAGGAGAAGCAGCATGGCTGAGTGGATAAAGCATGGGCCTGGAGTCAGAGGACCTGAGTTCTAATCCTGGCTCTACCTTTTGTCTGCTGTGAGAACTTGGGCAAATCACTGAGCCTCTCTGTGCCTCAGTTACTTCAACTGTAAAATGGCGATTAAGACTGAGCCTCATGTGGGATATGAACTCGGTCCAACCTGATTAGTTTGTATCTACCCTAACACATAGTACAGTGCCTGGCATATTGTAAGTGCTTAAAAAATATCATTTTAAAACAGCACTATTTAGATCAGGTCAAATGAGTATTGTTTATGTTTAAGCCAGTAAATAAAGAGCTGCCAGTGACAAAGTGCACAAGATGCAGCTCTGCCCAACTTCAACAATCCTTTAATGAGTTATTAAAATTTCAAACTGTAGAGACAGCTGGAAGCGTCACTGATTACAAATCTACAGGAAGATAATAGTGCTGATGGATGACTATCAGATCTGTTACAATATATTATTTTGTTCTGCTAATAAGAATTCCTCTCTGAAGAAAACTCTTCAATTCATGAAAAGAGAGAGACCAAAAGGCCAATTCACAAGGCAGATGATACAAGGAAAGTACATCACTATGGAATGGATACATTTATTGGGTTTACCAGGTGGAAATGAATGGTGGAAAAGACCAAGAAGTCTTACGGCTGCACTGGAGCATATGCATGGAATACCACTGCCAGTATCTTAATCTTCAAAGAAAAAGAACAATTATTTCTTTATATACAAAGAGCTTCGGTTAAGTTGATACTCTCCCGGCAAAATATGTGAGCTTTGGGAATTGACTAGAGACAATTTAATCACATACTTTCACTTTGAGATGTAATGTCATCATATCTTCAAGCACCTAGTCCAGTGCTCAGCACACAGTAAGCATTCAAATCCCACTGATTGATATCCTTCTCATGTCATTTCTTTGCTTACAGCTACCTTGCAATTTGCCATGTCTACTAAAGTTGAAGTCAAATGGAGCCATCAAATCAATGATAAAAGCCTGCATCTTTCTTACACTGACAATAAATGATTGATAACAAAACCTGCCTGCTTTCAGTTCTCATCTCACAGCAACTAAACAGCCACTGCCTACTTTTACTGACATTTATCATAAATCAATAGTAATTTCATCACACAGAATTGTGCCGTCAATGCTACTTAGACTGTCTGGTTCCACTTTATTCTAATCACTTTTAAATGAAATTATACAATAAAGTTACCGGATAAAGTGTGCTTTTCTTGAAGATTCACAGATAGCAACACTCTGCAAACATTACTGAGTTATGGAGATTCATCTCCCTACCAGAAAACATTTTTTTTTTAACTTTTAGCATAGGAATCCCTTGATAAAAGTCTGCATCCAATATTCAGTAATAAACAATGATACTTTGTTCAAGATTATATTACTTCTTAATATCTGATTTATGACTCCATAATTATTCTTGTCAAACAGTTGAATATTTAAATTAACTTCTTAATCTTCTCCACAAAGGGAACATTTTTTCTCATCACCACATACCATAACCAGAATGCAAAAACTGTTTATTCTAACACCCCAATGAAACTGAATTACAAAAAAGATGTAATAAATCTATATTATAGGATGGCAAGATGTATTGATTCTCACAACATAATATAGGTTTAAGAATGGGGGTAGTAATCCTGCCAGGGATAACACTCTGTGAATGGGGAGAAAGGAAGTTTTAATCATTGGGTTTAAGGCACTACATTAGCTCATTCTTCCTCTCCACCACATTCCAGATCACTCTTATGTTCTGAGTCTCATGTATTCACTGTGGCCCTGTGACAGTCAAGGGCAGCTTGCTCCATATCTAAAGTTTCTGGAAAAGGGAATTCCTCAATCAGTGGTATTTACTGAGTGCTTACTGTGAGCACAGCACTGTACTAAGTGCTTGGGAAAGGACAAGTAAGAAGCAGCGTGGCCTAACGGATAGAGCACAGGTCTGGGAGTCAGAAGCACCAGGGTTCTAATCCCGGCTCCACCATTTGTCTCTTGTGTGACCTTGGACAAGTCACTTCTCTGAGCTTCAATTACCACAGCTGTAAAATGGGGATTGACTGTGAGCCCCATACGGGACATGGATTGCATCCCACTTGATCAGCTTGTAGCTACCCCAGTGCTTGGCACCTAGTAAATGCTAACAAATAACATTAAAGGACCAAAAACAAACAGTAAAATAGAATAGGTATAGATGATCCTTGCCCACAAGGAGTTTACAGATAAGAGCGGAAGACAGACACTAAAATACATTGCAGGTTGGTAAGTACATAAGTGCTTCGAGGCTGGGAGAGGGGAGCATATCAAAGTGCTTAAATGGAAAGCTATTTCTTCCAATGAGAAAACTTATTTCCATAGATGTCAGTCACTCGCTGGTGACGTTAGCTGGGACACCCAGCCAACTGGAAGGGAGCATTTTGGGGAAGTAACTATTGAGGATGGGATGAATATTCAAGGCCATTTTAGAGGCAGAATGGGGCAAAGACATGATGCAGAGCTCAGTTCCTACCTGAGGAATGGAACTAGGCAGAGGTTTGAAAAACTGGAATTCTCCAAAAAAGCTGAAGTCAGCATGGAGTACTGTCCAGGAATGGATGTGGTATACCACAGCTGTATGCAGAGAAATGAAAAGGTCTGGGGAAGTGCAAGTTTTAGGGGAAAGTGATTCAATGTTGGATTTGGTTAAGGATCTCTTGAACAACTAACACACTGTGAGGCCGCTGTTGGGTAGGGATTGTCTCTATTTGTTGTCAAATTATACTTTCTAAGTGCTTAGTACAGTGCTCCGCACACAGTAAGTGCTTAAATAAATACGCTTGAATGAATGAACAAGTGATATTATTAAATCTTTAAGTAAGTTAAAACCAGTTATGAACTATTCATTCCACATCTCCCCAATCTCCAGGAGCCTCCGGTGGTTGCCCATCCATTTCTGCATCAAACAGGACCTCCTTACCATTAGCTTTAAAGCTCCCCCTCTTCTACCTTACCTCGCTGATTTCGTGCAACTCAGCCTGCACACTTTGCTCCTCTAATGATAACCTAGTAGAAGGACAGAAATTTTTGCAGCAAGTTCTACCACAAGTCTCTGCTGTTTGGGAATAGGACATAAAAATAGGCAGTGAGTGTGCATTCAGAGGGGGCAGGGAATCCAGTACAGAGCCTGAATAGTGTTTCTTCCACTTTATTCAAAGCAGCAAAGAAATTCACCTCCTCCAAGAGGCCTTCCCAGACTGAGCTCCTCTTCTCCCTCTACTACCCCCCCTTCACCTCTCCGCAGCTAAACCCTCTTTTCCCCCTTTCCCTCTGCTCCTCCACCTCTCCCTTCCCATCCCCATAGCACTGTACTCGTCCGCTCAACTGTATATATTTCCATTACCCTATTTATTTTGTTAATGAATTGTACATCGCCTTGATTCTACTTAGTTGCCATTGTTTTTACGAGATGTTCTTCCCCTTGACTCTATTTATTGTCATTGTTCTCGTCTGTCCGTTCCCCCGATTAGACTGTAAGCCCGTCAAACGGCAGGGACTGTCTCTATCTGTTGCCGACTTGTTCATTCCAAGCGCTTAGTACAGTGCTCTGCACCTAGTAAGCGCTCAATAAATACTATTGAAGAATGAATGAATGAATGAGTGAAATGGAAGGATGGAGGATTTAGCCAGATTTAGAGACCCTTTAGTATGGTGGCACAGATTTTCTCCTGCTTTTGGACAGAGCCGAGACACTGGTTTCCAGTTTGTGTTTGAAAAGGGTAGGAGAACAGAGTGAGGAAATTGAATTCCCTGGAGTGATTGGACAGAACGGGGAGAGACTTACAGATTCCCAGCTACGCCAGTATCAAATCTTTAGATTTCACATATTGTGGTTATTTGGAGCCAGGGGTATGCCTGTAACTTTAAATCGTTACATTCTAAAATTCAGTAATGCCATTTCGAACAAAACAAATGGTCCACCTGGGTCAATATTCTGTCTGGACCTCAGAAAAGAGTGAGCTAATTGCCCTCCTTTTCATTCCACTTCATAATCAGACTGTTCCCTCTAACATCCCTATTTTTTTTTTTTGTCACCAAGCCTATTATGAATCTCTCTTCCCTGAATTCTTCCAAAACCGTCTTGAACTTTTGATATTTTCTGTCCTCATAGCTTCTATGGGTAGTGAATGACATATGATTCCACCTGCTCTGTGAGATCTTCACATTATAACAGACCCTCCTTGTGCTATGGGATTTTATACACCCCTCAAAATGTCAAGCTCCTCTAGCTTGCGTGCTTATTAGCACATACTTATTAAAAAGACTAATGGACTTGATTGCTGTTTGCATAGTAGCTAATTGTAAATTCACTAAGGGATGCAATAACAGTTTAGTGTGAGGTCAAAGACAAAATATGAAGAGGTCAGAATAGCAGGGGAGCAAGTGGGGTGGGGCTTGTGTGGAACAGGTCGAACACAAAAAACTAACACAGAAAGTCCTGATTTAGGCTCCTTTTACCCATTATTGGCAGCTTCCAGATCTTGTTGGAGAACTAGGCTGAGCAAGGCTGGAAAACTCATCTGGATAACAGTGGATGAGAATAATGACTTTGCAGATGAACCCAAGTGACCTCTTACCCCCAACATTCCCACAGAGCTATCCCTTTGCACACTAGTGCGTGCATAGATAACTACTTGAATGTGTATGTAATATGGATTAAAAAGGAAGCCAAAGTAGCATTTAAAATATTTCACTGGCCATTTTTAGGATTTTATTTTTTAATGTACTTTGAAGTTGTATTCTGGTTCAATCATGAGAAGTCGCGTGGCCTAGTGGAAAGAGCGTGAACCTAGGAGTCAGAGGACCTGGGTTCTAATCCCAGTTCCACCACTGGTCTGCTGCATGATCTCGAGAAAGTCACAACTTCCCTGTACCTCAATTACCTCACCTGTAAAATGAAGATTACGACTGTGCATCCCATGTGGGACAGGGAATGTGTCCAATCTGATTATCTTGTCTCTACCCCAGCACTTAGTACAGTGCCTGGCATGCAGTAAGCTTACCAAACACTTAAACAAACAACAACAAAAAAGCAAACAACAACAACAAAAAAAAACCCTCAATTATAGTATTATCTGAATGGGACTAGGAAAAAGCCTTCTCTAACTTTAAATATCTGATTTGTATTTTGTTTCCAAAATCTGAGGCATTCCAATCCAAGCCAAAGGGAATTAGATCTCAACCTATTTGTGGCAGGCAAATTGTAGGCATTATAAACTGCAATTTGCTCTGGAAATAAAAGAGCTAAATTCAACACCATTTAAATTCACAATGAGTTGGTTTGAAACTCATAATCTTTTTGAGTCAGAGAGTCTTTTAATGCATTTTCAATCCCAAAATAAAAGCAGTACCCACAGTGCCTGCTCTTAGGCCTCAAGGCAACTGGATTGTTGAGTTTGTAACTAGATTAATTAGTTCATAAAATCTGGGTAGGACTCGTCTCCAAGGAACTGATGTCAAATTAATTTCCATGTCATCAGTATCTTCTCAACAGGTTTTAAAGAGATTTCTCTTTCCCTTCAAATCCCTGATCAACAGTTGTCAACTGCTTGAGTCAAACTGTGTTTCTGCCCACACAGTGGCACTGTCAACACTGTCGGTTTCTCAAATAATTTTTTAAATGAGCAGCCGTTTAACTTCAGCAGCAGTGCTTTGGGGGGCATTACGTGCTGTTCACCCAGAGTCTCTGGCTGCTCTACAACTATGCTAGTTCAGGGAGTGACAGAAGGAACAACAAATGGCTACAATTAGCATTCGCCCTGCTCCTGCAACAGAATTTCATTGCTATGGAAACTGGAGTTGCCCAGACAACAGAGGGCTTAAGCTGAGGCTACTGGACTCTGCTACAACCGCTGAAGAGAATAGCCATGGTTCAGTCTCGAATACTCGATGGCACTATGATATTTGTCTGCATATGAAGACAGTGAATAAGACCTGTTTCTCAACATCCTCTAACCTCAAACACATCTATGAATGAATGAACTAGAAAAAACGCATCATTACAGCTCAGTTTCTTAGAGAAGATATAAAATATCTGGAATGTAGCCAAAATTTCCAACTACAAGAAATCCTTCCAAAAATGCTAATTATTTCACAGGTGGTCTATATTCATTGCATAGTGATTGAAGGATCAGGGAAAAAATATTTATTTCTAAATAAGTGTTTTTACAGCAATGAAATACAGACTATTGTTCAATGGACAAAAACCTGCATGAAAACCCAAGATAAGGGGAGGACATAATTTAATTATCACAGAGCAAACAGTTTATAACCTGGGCTCCCTGGCATCTAAAACATCAAGACAGGTCGATATTCAGCTTCTGCAGACATTCGAAAGGAGCAGCATGACGATATCACACAGCTCTGAGGAGAGGACACCAACTGCAAATACTAAAGTGAAGAGTGACGGTAGGCAGTACTCTGAGTGCTGTTCACAGTTAGCCATCACTACTGTGGGTATTTAAGAAACCATATCCAAAACAGATTGGTTTAAGAAAACGCTGCTCTGAGGGACCTGGACTCAATCAATCAATCATATTTACTGATTACTGTTTGAGTACCCCTGCGCTAAGAACTTGGGAGAGTACAGTATATCAAAGTTGAAAGACATGTTCCCTACCTACAGTGAGCTTACAATCTACAGGAGGAAACAGATGTTAATATAAATTAATTAAACTATGGATAGAAAGTATATGCTATGGGTGAATAAAGGGTTCAAATCCTAGTGCAAGGGCAAAATAAAAGGGAGTGGGAGAAGAGGAAATGAGGGCTTAGTTGGAGAAGGCCTCTTGGAGGTGATGTGTTGTTAAGGCTTTGAAGGTGGGGAGAGTGAGCGTCTGTTAGATATGAAAAGGGCGGGTGTTCCAGGCCAGAAGTAGGATATGGGCAAGGGATCAACAGAGAGATATATGAGACTGAGATACAGTGAGTAGGATGGTGCTAGACGAGTGAAGTGTGGGGCTGCATTGCAGTAGGAAATCAGGGAGGTGAGGTATTTTGATATTTGTTAAGTACTGAATATGTGTCAACAACTGTACTTGGCTAAGTAATGGGGCAGGTAAAAGATCATTAGGTCCCATATGAGGCTCATAGGCTAAGTAGGAGGTAGAACTGGTATTGAATCCCCAGTCAGTTAATTATATTTACTGAAAGCTTACTGTGTGCAGAGCAATGACTAAGTCATTGGAAGAGTACAATATAACAATATAACAATGACATTACCTGCCCACAAGGAGCTTATAGTCTAGAGGGGCAGACAGACATTAATACAAATAAATAAATTACAGATAAGTACATCAGTGCTGTTGGGCTGGGAGGGGGATGAATATAGGGAGCAAGTCAGGGCGACGCAGAAGGGAATGGAAGATGAGGGAACCGAGACACAGAGAAGTGAGTAGACCCAAGGTCACATGACTAGACCCAAGGTCACACAGCAGGCAAGTGATGGAACTGGGATTATAACCCAGGCCTTCTGACTCCCAACTCCGGGCTCTTTCCCTAGATCATGCTGCTTCTTTATGGCAGGAGGGGAAAGGTGATTACTTTGAAGCCTATAGTAAGAAGTTTCTGTTTGATGCAGTGGTGGATAGGCAACCACTAGAGGATTTTGAGGACTGGGCAAAATATGGACTGAAGGATTTTGTATAAAAATTACCTGGGTATCAGAATGAAATATAGGCTTAAATGGGGAGAGACGGCCTCTTAATCAGTCAATGGTATTTATTAAGCACTCCTAGTGCTATAGTGCTCCCTGAGGACTATACTTGGCAGTTAGAAGAGTACAATGCAAGAGAGTTAACAGATATGCTCCCAATCCACAAGGAGGTTGTAATCTACATTATTATTGCCCCACTAGGTTATGAGCTCCTCTGCATTTCCCCAACAACTAATGCAATATAGTTGTCCATACAATCACTTTGATGATGAATAAAATCCAGTTATCCCATTGCTCCCCATATGTTCTAATTATAAGAAGAACAATAATAACTGGTATTTGTTAAAAATCACACAGCAGACAAGTGATTGAGTCAGGATTGGAATCCAGGTCCCCTGACTCTCAGGCTCTTTCCAATAGGCACTGTATTCCCCAAATTGCAATGCCCACTGTCTTGACTAAGTGCTGGTGCTTCATATGATTTAGTCTTTGATGTTGAGTCTGGCTTGCAGATACTGATGTGCATAGCATAGCATACCAAATGCACAGCAAGACAAAGGACAATAATAATAATCAACACAATCAGGTCTGAGCTCCCCAAAGTACCCCTCTGCCTCTCCCCTCCCCCCCACCAACCCTCTCCCCTACTTTCCCATCCTTCCCTGCAGTATCCTCAGAGGAGATCTACTCCCTCCTCGCAAGTGCCACCCCCTCCACCTGCGCCTCGAACCCCATTCCCTCTCACCTTCTTAAAACCATCGCCCCTGCCCTCCTCCCTTCCTTAACTTCTATTTTTAACCACTCAATCTCCAAGGGCTCCTTCCCCGCTGCCTTCAAACATGCCCACGTCTCCCCCATCCTAAAAAAACCCACTCTTGACCCCACGTCCCCCTCCAGTTATCGCCCTATCTCCCTACTACCCTTCCTTTCCAAAATCCTAGAACGAGTCGTCTACAGTCGATGCTTAGAATTCCTTAACTCCCATTCTCTCCTAGACCCCCTCCAATCTGGCTTCCGTCCCCTCCACTCTACCGAGACTGCACTCTCTAAGGGCACCCATGACCTCCTTCTTGCCAAATCCAATGGCTCCTACTCCATTCTGATCCTCCTTGACCTCTCCGCTGCCTTTGACACTGTCGACCATCCCCCCCTCCTCCATACCTTATCTCACCTTGGCTTCACGGACTCTGTCCTCTCCTGGTTCTCCTCTTACCTCTCTGGCCGGTCATTCTCGGTCGCCTTCGCTGGAGCCTCCTCCCCCTCCCATCCTTTAACTGTTGGAGTTCCTCAAGGGTCAGTTCTTGGCCCTCTTCTGTTCTCCATTTACACTCACTCCCTCGGTGAACTCATCCGCTCTCACGGCTTTGACTACCATCTCTACGCAGATGACACGCAGATCTACATCTCCGCCCCTCTCCTCTCCCCCTCCCTTCAGGCTCGCATCTCCTCCTGCCTCCAGGATGTCTCCACCTGGATGTCGGCCCGCCACCTAAAACTCAACATGAGCAAGACTGAGCTCCTCATCTTCCCTCCCAAGCCCGGTCCTCTCCCAGACTTCTCTATCACCGTGGATGGCACGACCATCCTTCCCGTCTCTCAGGCCCGCAATCTCCGTGTCATCCTTGACTCGTCTCTCTCATTCAACCCACGCATCCTATCCGTTACCAAGACCTGCCAGTTTCACCTCTACAATATCGCCAAGATCCGCCCTTTCCTCTCCACCCAAACGGCTACCTTACTGTTACAGGCTCTTGTTATATCCCGGCTAGACTACTGTGTCAGCCTTCTCTCTGACCTCCCTTCCTCCTCTCTCGCCCCGCTCCGGTCTATTCTTCACTCCGCTGCCCGGCTCATCTTCCTGCAGAAACGATCTGGGCATGTCACTCCCCTTCTTAAACAACTCCAGTGGTTGCCTATCAACCTCCGCTCCAAACAAAAACTCCTCACTCTAGGCTTCAAGGCTCTACATCACCTTGCCCCTTCCTACCTCTCCTCCCTTCTCTCTTTCTACCACCCACCCCGCACGCTCCGCTCCTCTGCCGCCCACCTCCTCACCGTCCCTCGGTCTCGCCTATCCCGCCGTCGACCCCTGGGCCACGTCCTCCCGCGGTCCTGGAACGCCCTCCCTCCTCACCTCCGCCAAACTGATTCTCTTTCCCTCTTCAAAACCCTACTTAAAACTCACCTCCTCCATGAGGCCTTCCCAGACTGAGCTCCTCTTCTCCCTCTACTCCCTCTGCCACCCCCCCTTTACCTCTCCGCAGCTTAACCCTCTTTTTCCCCTTTTCCCTCTGCTCCTCCACCTCTCCCTCCCCATCCCCACAGCACTGTACTCGTCCGCTCAACTGTATATATTTCCATTACCCTATTTATTTTGTTAATGAATTGTACATCAGCTTGATTCTATTTAGTTGCCATTGTTTTTACGAGATGTTCTTCCCCTCGACTCTATTTATTGCCATTGTTCTTGTCTGTCCATCTCCCCCGATTAGACTGTAAGCGCGTCAAATGGCAGGGACTGTCTCTATCTGTTGCCGACTTGTTCATCCCAAGCGCTTAGTATAGTGCTCTGCACATAGTAAGCGCTCAATAAATACTATTGAATGAATGAATGAATGAATAATAATAATAAATAATTGTGGTATTTGTTAAGGGCTTACTACATGCCAAGCACTGGTCTAAGTGTTGGGGTAGATACAAGTTAATGAAGTTGGTTACAGTCCCTGTCATACATGGGGCTCACAGTCTTAATCCCTATTTTACAGATGAGGTAACTGAGGCCCAGAGAGTGAAGTGACTTGCCCAAGGCCACACAGCAGACAAGTGGTGGAGTCGAGATTAGAACCCATGACCTCTGACTCACAAGCCCATGCTCTTGCCACTAGGCATGCATGAAGAAGAAAGGATTGCCTGTTGAATATAAATATGTTTAGCCATAAATAAACTCTCACAATCAGTATTATCAGCAGCGGACAGGAGAATAGATCTTTCCCTGGATTTGATATATAGGTATATAGGCAGAAAGGTAGGATAAAGATGATGCCACCCTCCATTTTGTGGCTGTTACAGTGAATATAATACTGATGATTCTTAGATTATTTTCTTTTAAAAAATGAAAGCTAATATAGTAATAGTAGTTATTGATCAGAAACCAGGATCAGATTCAAAGAGGTAATCCCAGATTCACAATTAGACAGTCAAAATATGTTAGTTACCACACGAGCATTTCTGTTATAAATTTCTTCAGATGAGACATTTCTATTCAGTCTATCAATAATATGGATGATGCTATTAATTTAGATGATTGATATCTGTAGTAATGAGATATTTTATAGTACTATATTTAATTAGTAAATCTTCCTTAAAGGAATCATTTTGTTCCTGAAAAAATCTTTCATACGCTTTAGTACTAATCACAAACGATGTCATTTAGCTTGTAATGAAACAGCTTAAATGCCTACTGCAAATTCCTGTGACAGTCACTTCCTGGAACAATTATACTTCCCTACTGGAAGATTAGTATACATTTTGTTTACTTCAGATGTGATCATATTATTGTAACAGTAATTAGGGCTCAATGACGACACTAGAATTTATGCCTAATAATAATGTCATCATTATTGTTATATTACCCCAGTGCTTAGTACATTGCTTAGCACACAGTAAATGGTTAACAAATACCATTAAAAAAATGGGACAGGGACTTTGTCTAATTCCCACTTGCATATTCTCCTCCAGCACTTCCTATAGTATTCTGCCTAAAGTAGGTGCTGTAAAGTATTACTACTACTATCTTTTACACTGTGAGCCCATTGTGGGCCAGGGATGTGGTTGATTGATTTAGTATCTATGTACCTTCCCCAGAATTTTGCATAGGGTTTCTCAACAAAAAAGATCTTAGTAAATGCCATTATTACTCTTAATAATAGTGATTATCATAATGATGATGATGAGAAGCAATGTGGCCTAGTGGAAAAAGCACTAATGCTGGCTCTGTCTCTTGCCTGCTACGTAACTCGGGGGAAGTCACTTAAATTATCTTTGCCTCAGTTTCTTCATCAGTAAAATGGGGACTCGATACCTGTTCAATACCCTTCTTACACTGTGAGCCTCTTGTGGGACAGGGACTGTGTCTGACCTGATTATTTTGCTTCTACTCTAGTGCTTAGCATAATCCTTGGCATATAGTAAATATTTAACCACAAAAATTATTATTATTATCATTGTTCTGATGATTTTAATGGCAATAATAATACACCAAATGGGCATCTCCAATAGTCTAGGAATGCTTAGGTCTCAAACTGCCTCAAATACAAGAAAATTATTTGGAGTTCAGAAATTTCTTTTTGATGGATGTTGGATTATTAATTTCGAAGACACAGTACCAGAGTTCCATTGAAGTCTAGAGCAGTTTCAGAGCATTTCAAAGAATTGTGAGCAGAAATATTCATTCTCTCAGGTAATCCTAAACCTGTGAATTCTGGATATGTTTGAAACATTTTGGGTTTTCATGCATTCCAAAGTGTTAATTAACTAGCAATCAACCAGAAACTTTATTGTAATTAACCTGTGGTAAGGGCTATTCTGTATCTGAATCTTCTGCAATATAAAACAGATTGAAATCTACATGTGTAATGTTCAGCAATGTTTTTACAGTGCTCTATTCTCCCCATAACATTTCTCCTCCACCTAAAATCTGGGGATTTGAAAGAGTTGCTGTTCCTCCAAGTTAATTTCTCTCCTCCTTCTACAGAGTGATGCTTCCCTGAGGTCCCAATGGCTGACAATGAGGCAAGGCTCGGGAGATGGGAGTGCTGGATGTAAGCTGCAACTGCACAGGACACAACTCTGGTAGAAGAAAAAAATCCCAAAAAAGGTGTTTTGAGGTGGTGCAGGGAGAAGGTACACCCAACCCAAGTGGGTTGGGTCAGAAAGGGTTGCACCACCCGCCCTACTCCCAGCTTTTGCTGTCTCTTGATAACCAGCAATTGCAATCTGGTTTGAGAAGCAGCGTGGTTGACTGGAAAGAGCCTGGGCTTGGGAGTCAGAGGACATGGGTTCTAATCCCAGGTCCTCCATTTGTCTGCTCTGTGACCTTGGGCAACTTCTCTGTGCCTCAGTTCCCTCATCTGTAAAATGGGAATTAAGACTGTGAGCACAACGTGGTACAACCTGATTAGCTTGTATCTACTCCAGCACTTAGAACAGTGCTTGGCTTATAGTAAGCACTTAACAAATATCAAAATTATTATTATTATTCACCTATAATTTATTAAAGTGACTTTCTTGTCTCCCCTGAATAGATAGTCAGATCCTTGAGGTCAGGGAATATTTATACCTATTCTATTGTACTGTCTCAAGTGCAAATACAGAGTTCTGTACACAGTAGACATTCAATAAATACTACTGATTGGATAGGAACTAGTTCATTCATTCAATAGTATTTATTGTGCAGAGCACTATACTAAGTGCTTGAAATGTACAATTTGGCACATAACAAATAACAGGCTCAATCTAAACGGGGGAGACAGACAGCAAAGCGAAACAGAACAAAACATCCAGATAAATAGAATCATAGAAATATACACATTAACAAAATAGAGTAATATATACAAATATGCCTAGGGCTGAGGGGAGGGGAAGGGGGAAGAACAGAGGGTGGGAGAGGGGGG
Organism: Ornithorhynchus anatinus; assembly: GCF_004115215.2. Lineage (NCBI taxonomy): Eukaryota > Metazoa > Chordata > Mammalia > Monotremata > Ornithorhynchidae > Ornithorhynchus > Ornithorhynchus anatinus. The sequence goes on from NC_041729.1 coordinate 119,334,594, forward strand.
AATGGGGAAGGGAAGAGCAGCAGAGGGAAAGGGAGGGCGCAGTCTGGGAAGGAACTAGTGATCACTCTTCCCTTGAGAACTCTAAATCCTTACAAGATGTCTATCATTGGCCGGCCAGGTGGTTGATTGAGAGGAGGGAAAGGGTAGGGGAGGAGACGGGGAAAAGGAAGAGAAGCGGGAGGCAGAAGGAAGGAGAGAAAGAGGGGAGAAAAGGGGGATAAAAAGGGAAAGAGAAAGAGGGAGGAAAGAAAGGGGGAAGAAAGGAAGTAAAGAGGAGGGAAAGAGAGAAGGGAGGAGAGAGGAGAGAGCCAAGTAGGAGGTTAAGGGTCAAATCTTCCACAGTTTCTTAGGATATGAAGTTCTATATTTTCTAGAACACTCTCAGCAAAAACTTTCTAATACCCTCAGAGCTGAAAATAGCATTTTTCCAGCTGAGAGAGGACCATTAGACACCCCTTTTGTGAAAGGCAAGGGACCTCATGAGAAAAGTCTATTGGAAGCAGAATCAAAATAATCTCGCCAAGGCGGGAATCTCCTAGAACTCATCCTAGGGTCAGAAAATAGGACTCCAGCATCTCAGCCACACCAGAAACACTGGGCTTCAAGTGGGTTGAAAAGAGCAAGGAAATTTTGGATCCTGGTTTCTGACCCCTGGAGTTGGAAAAACTGATTTTGATTCTAAGCTTGAAACAAAATTAGACAGGTGGGAGGGAAATTACACACAGAAAAGGAGTGGCCACAACAGGTCTTCTGAATTCCCACTTTGAGCCCTGATTTAAATGTCAACTATGGCTCAAAGTAAAAAACCCAAGAGGGAAAAATGCTTTTATTTTGTTAATGAGGTGTACATCACCTTCATTCTATTTATCATGATTATGCTGTCTTGTTTTTGTCCATCTGTCTCCCCTGATTAGACTGTAAGCCCATCATTGGGCAGGGAATGTCTCTATCTGTTGCCGAATTGTACATTCCAAGCGCTTAGTACAGTCTCTGTACATTGTAAGTGCTCAATAAATAGTAGTGAATGAATGAATGAATGACTATAAAAAGCTTAAATAAATGATACAGGTCTCAGACATGGTCTATCTAATTGTTAAGAGAAGAACAATCATTATCTTTAATATTGATATTAGATGGGATAAATTAATGAAACTGAAAATAGTATGTGCTTTTCTGCTATAACTAAGTGGCTTAAGTTCTATTATGGAAATTAAACTTTAAAATTTTGGCACTATACTACCAACTTGCTCTCCTTAGGCTTCTACTATATTATCTTAAAAATCTGAGATAAAGACGTAACTCAAAATTGAAGAGAAGAGTACTATTTTAATTTGACTAGTACACCCTGGAAGATAAATCATTAATCAAACCCTATGGTAAGCAAAGTTCTACAGGGTAAGAAAGCTCACTTTCTGCATAATGTTTCATTTAAGGGCAGTAAACTTGCAGAGAAAGGCCTCCCCTTGTTTTTCCTATCTTATGTAGGCAACACCACTATCCTCCCTAACTCACAAGCCCTTAACTTTGGTGGTGTACTCAATTCACCTCTCTCATTCAACCCACATATTCAATGTCAACAAATCCTATTCATTCTACCTTCACAACATTGATAAAATTCATCCTTTCCCCTCCATCCAAACTACTAACTACCATTAACTACTATAGGCAAAGAGCTGATTCACTACATTTCACAGAAGTAAAGGCTGTTCTGGGCAAAGACAGAATTCTCATGGAGTGTAGAAGCCAAGCTAGACTCTGCCTGTCTCCCCCGATTAGACTGTAAGCCCGTCAAACAGCAGGGACTGTCTCTATCTGTTGCTGACTTGTTCATTCCAAGCGCTTAGTACAGTGCTCTGCACATAGTAAGCGCTCAATAAATACTATTGAATAAATACTATTGAACATTCTGTTCCAAGCACTTACACTATTTCACCTTACTATTGCATCTACCTCCTAGCTAACCTCCCTTCCTCCCACTCCAGTCCATAGTTCACTCTGCTACATGGATTATTTTTCTAAATAAGCATTCAGTCCATGCCTCCCCTTCCTCAAGAACCTCCTGTGGTTACCCCTCCACCTCTCCATCAAAGGGAAACTCCTTACCACTAGGTTTAAAACATTTAAACAGCTTGCATGACATAGTGGATAGAGCACAGGCCTGGGAGACAGAAGGTCATGGGTTTGCTGTGTGACTTTGGGCAAGTCACTTCACTGGGCCTCAGATACCTCATCTATAAAATGGAGATTGAGACTGGGAGCCCCACATGGGGCAAGGACTATTGTCCAATTTGTTTTGTTTGTACCTACCCCAGCACTTAGTACAGTGCCTGGCACATAGTAAGCGTTTATGAAATATTGCCATTATTATTATACTTTAAGTCACTTATTTCCTACTACAGCCCAGCCCTTACATTTTGCTCCTCTAGCTCCAGCTAGTTCGATGTTCCCCACTCTCATCTATCTTGCTGCTGACCCTTTTTTCACATCCTCCCTCTGGTCTGGAACTCTCAATCCAAATATACCAGACCACCACCACTCTGCCCACCTTCAAAGCCTTATTGCAGTTACATCTTCTCCAACAGGGATTCCCTGATTAAGCCCTATTTTCCCCGGCTCCCTCTTCCTTCTGTATTGTCAGTGCACTAGGATTTGTGATCTTTGGACATTTGATATTTACCTCACAGCATTCATGTTTATATCTACAAATTATATGTCATAAATTATGCATGTGTACTAATGTTTGTCTCCCCTCTAGACTGTAAGCTCATTGTGGGCAGAGAAAGTATCTACCAACTCTGTTGTATGGTACTCTCCCAAGCATCTTAATACAGTGCTCTGCACACAGTGCTCAGTACAACTGATGAGAGTATAAGATGCATGTGACCCACTGTCAAAGTACACATGGATCATACAGAATAGCCTGTTGGTAGCAGGAAAGTAAGAGTGGAGAGAGAGAAAAAGAAACAGACAGCAGACGAAGACAGAGAGCAAGCTTAGTAAAGACCAATGATTGAATAAAGCAGGGAAACATGGTGGACTGAAGTTCTATTGATTTTATTCCATACAAACTTGCCTAATGATTCGATGAAATACCAGGTTGGAGCGGTTAGACTACGCTTAGACATCTCTGGGAAATTCATTCAATAGTATTTATTGAGCGCTTACTATGTGCAGAGCACTGTACTAAGCGCTTGGGATGAACAAGTCGGCAACAGATAGAGACAGTCCCTGCCATTTGACGGGCTTACAGTCTAATCGGGGGAGACGGACAGACAAGAACAATGGCACTAAACAGCGTCAAGGGGAAGAACATCTCGTAAAAACAATGGCAACTAAATAGAATCAAGGCGATGTACAATTCATTAACAAAATAAATAGGGTAACGAAAATATATACAGTTGAGCGGACGAGTACAGTGCTGTGGGGATGGGAAGGGAGAGGTGGAGGAGCAGAGGGAAAAGGGGAAAATGAGGCTTTAGCTGTGGAGAGGTAAAGGGGGGATGGCAGAGGGAGTAGAGGGGGAAGAGGAGCTCAGTCTGGGAACGCCTCTTGGAGGAGGTGATTTTTAAGTAAGGTTTTGAAGAGGGAAAGATCATCAGTTTGGCGGAGGTGAGGAGGGAGGGCGTTCCGGGACCGCGGGAGGACATGACCCAGGGGTCGACGGCGGGATAGGCGAGACCGAGGGGCCGGCGAGGAGGTGGGCGGCAGAGGAGCGGAGGGTGCGGGGTGGGCGGTAGAAAGAGAGAAGGGAGGAGAGGTAGGAAGGGGCAAGGTGATGGAGAGCCTTGAAGCCTAGAGTGAGGAGTTTTTGTTTGGAGCGGAGGTCGATAGGCAACCACTGGAGTTGTTTAAGAAGGGGAGTGACATGCCCAGATCGTTTCTGCAGGAAGATGAGCCGGGCAGCGGAGTGAAGAATAGACCGGAGCGGGGCGAGAGAGGAGGAAGGGAGGTCAGAGAGAAGGCTGACACAGTAGTCTAGCCGGGATATAACGAGAACCCGTAATAGTAAGGTAGCCATTTGGGTGGAGAGGAAAGGGCAGATCTTGGCGATATTGTAGAGGTGAAACCGGCAGGTCTTGGTAATGGATAGGATGTGTGGGGTGAACGAGAGGGACGAGTCAAGGATGACACCGAGATTGCGGGCCTGCGGGACGGGAAGGATGGTCGTGCCATCCACGGTGATAGAGAAGTCTGGGAGCGGACCGGGTTTGGGAGGGAAGATGAGGAGCTCAGTCTTGCTCATGTTGAGTTTTAGGTGGCGGGCCGACATCCAGGTGGAGACATCCCGGAGGCAGGAGGAGATGCGAGCCTGAAGGGAGGGGGAGAGGACAGGGGCGGAGATGTAGATCTGCGTGTCATCTGCGTAGAGATGGTAGTCAAAGCCGTGAGAGCGGATGAGTTCACCGAGGGAGTGAGTGTAAATGGAGAACAGAAGAGGGCCAAGAACTGACCCTTGAGGAACTCCAACAGTTAAAGGATGGGAGGGGGAGGAGGCTCCAGCGTAGGAGACCGAGAATGATCGGCCAGAGAGGTAAGAGGAGAACCAGGAGAGGACAGAGTCCGTGAAGCCAAGGTGAGATAAGGTATGGAGGAGGAGGGGATGGTCGACAGTGTCAAAGGCAGCAGAGAGGTCAAGGAGGATCAGAATGGAGTAGGAGCCATTGGATTTGGCAAGAAGGAGGTCATGGGTGACCTTAGAGAGAGCAGTCTCGGTAGAGTGGAAATGACTCCAAATCTCCCTCCTACTTAAGACTGTCAGCCCTATGGGAGACAGGGACTATGTACTACTTGATTAAGTTGTATTGACCCCAGTGCTTAGAAGAGTGCTTGACAGTGTGTACATAACAAATATCATTAAAAAAAAGAAATCCAACAGATATCGTCATCCAAACTACTAGAGCCAGTCTTTTAGGAACTGCTGAATGCAGATGATTATAGAGGTCCAGTCCCAAGAAGAAATGTAATGATCATAAACAACTTTGCGGAATCAGCCAACCATTACATGCTTAAAATAAGTAGTAGGTGTAGGAGTAATAATTATTGAGCACTCACTTGGTGAGATGCACCATACTAAGCACTTGGAAAGGAGACAACAAAGAAATGACATTAACTAATTTTCAGTCTGCATTAGGGAAATCAAATTAATTTTGGACTCCATACACCCAGAGCATTTTGGCATTTATCTCACCCCAACCCCCATAACACTACTATATCTTTCTATTCTTTCGCTTCACCTTACTGTAATTTATTTTAAAGTCTGTCTCTTCAATTAGCCTTGAGAGCAGGGATCATAACTACTTACTCTATGGCTGCACTTTCCCAAGAGTTTAGTGCTCTGTACATAGTAAGTGCTCAATAAATACCATTGATTGAATGACAAGGGTAACACAGAGCTACGTGCTGTCATTGAATTCTGGTTTCCTAGATGTAAAGCCATAGAGCACTGTGCTACAGCAGTCAAATCTCTGGTGAGAGCTATGTGATTTCAAAGCATACAACAGAACTCTTGTTAGAGTTGGACAAGGAAATTGTAGAGAACAAAAGGGGAAAAGTCAATTCCCAATAGGCAAAGAGCTGATTCACTACATTTCACAGAAGTAAAGGCTGTTCTGGGCAAAGACAGAATTCTCATGGAGTGTAGAAGCCAAGCTGGAGTCTCCTTTGGCTCTGATTATGCTGATAAAAGTAGCTCCTAGGCTTTCTGCCCTTCTCCTGATGCCAAGTCTGCCACATTGGAAGAAGCCATTTCACCAACCATTTGGGCAAAAGATAGGCAGAATAATAAAGGTTGGCGTGTATTGGGGGATTTTATGCTTTAATTCTTAGTTTCCTCTTGAACTTTTTAAGTAAATCTCCCTGAGCAAAACATTTGCTGGCAATTATTGTGCCTTAAACATGTTCACAGAGTTTCTCACAGATTTTCAAAGGACTTATGCAGAGTTCCCATTCGGATTATGGCCTGATTTCACAACTTCTTTATTTCTTTTGAATGTTTGGGGAAGGGCAGTCTTTTTTGCCCCTTATTTAGGTTACTTTAGCAGATGGTCCCAGTAACAGAAATCTGGTTCTCATTCTAAGCAGCACATCAACCAACAATACAATGATAGACAAGGAAGTTTAAAACTAAATCAATCAGGCCAGAATAGGAGGAGACTGTCAGAGTGTGGTGGCAGTGTTATTTCGCTCCAGGATGAACTAGAGATATTTAGAGCTATAATGCTGTTTGAGCTTCTCTAGAGCTGTTAGTCGTGGACCCCACAGACACCACCTTCAACTTCCTGAAAAGCCCCACCTGCACTGTTTAAAGATTATGCTCAATTAAGTTCTATTACAAAAAAAAATCAGTCTCTAGCATAAAAGGTGTGCTCTCTAAAATACAATTCTGCAAGAGGGGACACATGAGGAAAATGGACAACAACTCAACTCAACCATCAAGCAACTGGTGCATGGTGAACTGAAATTGGGATGCAAAGCAAAGAAACCAAAAGGAAAATTTTTAAAGTACAATAAAGCAAAGCCTTAGCCAGTGGCTCCATCAGAGCTGAAAACTGGGAGTCATATATGCTGTAGATAGAGCAGTATAGCTAACCTCAATCAAGAATGGAGTGGTTCTCTTAGCAGAAGCTTCTTCTAGAATCACAAGGTGAAATGAACAAAAGCTACAACATGAGTCAATGCAGACAACAAATCTCTAGAGTCCCCTTACCTTCCTTGTCTTTCTCACTTCCCTTATTTTCTTCTCTACATTTTGCTAGACTCAATTCCATATATAATAGCAACTCCTCTATATTGGGGTTGTTCATTAAGTGGGGCACTTGTGTGAGTAAATATAGGAAATAAACACTTTGGAAAGATGCTTTAGGTAGCAGTGCATACATTGAAAATGGGAGAGATTGGCAGCTGGGAGGCCAGTGACAAGTGTGTACAGTGGCACTAATGAGAAATGACAAGAATTTGAGTCAGGGTTGTGGCAGTTTGAATGTCAAGGAAGAGGTGAATTTACTTACGGTGGAGAAAAAAACAGCAGACAAAAACATACTGAATGTGAAAGTTAAAAATCAAAGAGTAGTCAAAGATGACACTGAAGTTGCAAGCTTCTGTAAGCCTCTAAAGATGGTCATGTTGCCTGCTATTTTCGGCCAAGTCTCCAATCTCCACCAGTGTCTTCCTATCTCCTGCACACTGCCCTGGTCTTTCCTCGCTCCTCTGTATTCTCCATGTCTCTTTCTTTCTCTTCTGCTATGTCTCCCAGTCTTTCTATTTTTTTTTCCCTGTTCTCACTCACACATTACCTATGGATTTGCAATTTTTTTAAATTATATTAAAAAATAGTGAAGTAGTACTAAGACTAGAATTAGTAGAAGTAGTAGCAGTATTTAATGAGAATCTACTTGGTGCACTGCAGTACAACATTTGACTGCCCACAAGAAGCAGGGAAGCAGTGTGGCCTAGTGGATAGAGCAGTGCCCAGGAGTCAGAGGAACCTGGGTTCTAATGCTTGTTCTGCCACATGTCTGCTGAATGACTTTGGGCAAGTCACTTAACTTATCTGTACCTCAATTATCTCATCTGCAAAATGGGGTTTAACACTGTGAGCCACAAATGGACATGGACTGTGTCCAACTTGTATCTAACCCAGTGCTTAATACAATGCCTTGGACACAGTAAGCATTTAACAAATACCATAAAAAGCTAACACTTTAAAAATGCATAAGATTTCTAAATAAGTTCATTATATGTTTACATTTTTTAAGTACAGCAGTCAGATGAAAATTGAGCCACATAGGTAGGCCATACACAGGAATGAGGGTGACATCTCCAGTTCTCCAGAAGAGTTAGTTAACTGACCCTGATTTCCACTAGTTCATTTATCTTGCTTTGGTGACTACAGGAAAAATAATAATAATAATAATAATAATAATAATAATGGTTTTTGTTAAGCACTATGTGCCAGGTACTGTACTAAGTGCTGGGGTGGATACAAGCAAATGGGGTTGGACACAATCCCTGTCCCAAGTGGGGCTCACAGTCTCGATCCCCATTTTACAGATGAGGTAACTGAGGCACAGAGAGGTTAAGTGACTTGCCGAAGGTCACACAGCAGACAAGTAGTGAAGCATAGATTAGAACCCATGAACTTCTGACTCCCAGGCCCGCGCTCTATCCGCTACACCATGCTGCTTCTCTAAGATGAATAAGCAGCACATACATATATACCATCTACCACTGTTCTCTGAGGGTAGGGATTGGGTCAACCTACTCTACTGTAGTCTCTCAAGTGCTCAGTATAGAGCTTGCATATAGTAAGCACTCAAATACCATTGATTGACTTAGCAGTATTTTCATGTTGAATATTTCTGAGCTGAAGTAAAACTCTCAGTTTTATTGTTCTAGAAAAGCACTGTTGGGTTTGCATTTGTTCAAATCATTTTGAATTGAATTCATCTTTACTTTCATTATGTGCTTTTTAAATTTGGCAAAATTGACATTTTTGTAAAGGGTAAATAGCCCCAAGTTCCAGAATGAAAAGCACAAAATTTCCTATTTGTATTAGGATGATACTCCTGACCAATTTTCTGATTGTGTGAGCTTCCAGGGGAGAAAAATCCTACTAGAAAGAGAATAGCAACTGGGAGCCAGAAGACCTTGTTTCTAATCCTGACTCCACCACTTGCATGCAGTGTGACCTTCAGCAATCACTTAAATTTCCTATGCTTCAGTTTCCTCATCTATAAAAGAGTGATTAAAAAACCCCAACTTACTCTCTCTTCCACTTAGTGGAATTTACATATGGGACAGGGACTAGGAACTGTGTCCAGTCCAATTATCTTTTACTTACCCTAGCATTTAGCACAGTTCTTGATATATAGTGAGCCCTTAAAAGAACCATCATCATCATCATCACAATAGAGGATAGAACTTAATTATACCCCTTATCACCCCATGAAATGGTACTGGTCCATTTAAGATAGAATTTTCAAGAAACTGCATAATAAATTTTCTGAGTAAAGGGTTTGTGTTATTTTCTGGTAGTTGTATGGTTGAGATTGAGTATACTGAGAAACGTAGATATTTAGCACGTTTCCAAAAAGTATTTGGTGAATAATTTTAACAACTGGAAAAAATACATTTACATACTTACATTGTCCCATTTAAGTAAAGCTCCATTAACACAAGGAAGCTGTCTTTACTAAGATCATCTTTCTTAAGAGCACTTCTAGCTCTATGATTATATTTATATTCTAGGCTTAAGAAATACAGACTTCCCTACTCTTCAGTGACAAGTGAATAATCAAGTCCCTGAGTACTCCTGAGTAATTTGCAAAAAGCAGCATGGGCGGACATTTACTGAGATTTCATATCAACCTAATAAAACTCCTCAAAAGGCAAATAAACCAAATATAGCACATATAGGACTAGGAAGAGGACACCTGGAAAGTGCAATTTTTGTTTTGACTAGTGAATAAGCCAATGTTTGTTGAGTCTTGTAATTTACATATTTTGCATAATTATTATATATTGCTGCTGTTGTATTCATAAACTTTTTAAAAGTATTTGACACTCTTAGCAAGCATATTGCTCAATCTGCCTAAATCAAATATGTATTACTTGATGCCAAGCCATTATTCACATACTGTTTTTCACCAGAGTTGTGCATTTACTGTTAACTCAATAGCTGCTGTAATAAACAGCGTTTTCAAGCATATTCTCCACAATGAAACATTATTCATATACATCTTTATATTTATGTATATTCATATTGCATAATATATGCTATATATGTGAAGTATTATGCATATTTTTTATTACTGAAAGGCCAGTGAGCAATGGATAATCATTTTTCTGCACATGTTTATAGGTATTCTCACCTTACAAATGCATTTGCTTGGGCTAGTACCTGGGTCCATGTTACGGTTCCATTTTAGTAACACAATATTCCCCAAACCTCTGTTCCATTTCCTAATTGCTGTGAGCCTGGCTTGTCTGTTAGCCATCATTTCCCCCCATCGATCGACCACTACTAAAGTGAAGTGACTGAAGATGTGAATCAGTGTCCTCTCCAATTATGTATGTTCATTTCAAGTTTTTATATTATAGTTCCTCACAGCCTCTCAGGGAACAACTCACTGGGAGAATGTGTGGGCCTGTCTTCTGCAGGAGTGGCAAAATGGACACCTTTTCAGCTTCAGATTTTCATAAACTCACTGACAGATTTTCATAAATTCCTCCTCTAGGCTATGTCCTTGTGGGCAAGAAACACACCTACCAAATATGTTACATTGTACTCTACCAAGCATTTAGTTCAGTGCTCTGCACACAGTAAGTACTCAATAAATATGATGTATTGATTGCTGCTACAACTTCAGCTACTCCACCCAAAGAGACAGGACCAAAGCAGTGATCGGTACTGCTTAATGGGACCCTCAAAATTACCATTTGGTAAATATGGCCAGTTTGGAAATGAAAAAGTAGTCACAAAGAAGAGGAACAGCTTCATGCCGGAACCAACCCCTATGTTGTGACCTGTTCCTTGTTGCCTGTCAGAGTAAGATTGTTTTCCTCACAAGATCAGAGAAATACGTGTTTTTTTGCTAGTAAAGAGTTAGGTGAATCAAAGCACTTATCCTACCCTGCCTTGATTACTTTATCAGCCTCCTTTCCTCTCTGCCTCCTGTCTCTCCCCACTCCAGACCACACTACTGTGACTACTGTGTCAGCCTTCTCTCTGACCTCCCTTCCTCCTCTCTCGCCCCGCTCCGGTCTATTCTTCACTCCGCTGCCCGGCTCATCTTCCTGCAGAAATGATCTGGGCATGTCACTCCCCTTCTTAAACAACTCCAGTGGTTGCCTATCGACCTCGGCTCCAAACAAAAACTCCTCACTCTAGGCTTCAAGGCTCTCCATCACCTTGCCCCTTCCTACCTCTCCTCCCTTCTCTCTTTCTACCACCCACCCCGCACGCTCCGCTCCTCTGCCGCCCACCTCCTCACCGTCCCTCGGTCTCGCCTATCCCGCCGTCGACCCCTGGGTCACGTCCTCCCGCGGTCCTGGAACGCCCTCCCTCCTCACCTCCGCCAAACTGATTCTCTTTCCCTCTTCAAAACCCTACTTAAAAATCACCTCCTCCAAGAGGCGTTCCCAGACTGAGCTCCTCTTCCCCCTCTACTCCCTCTGCCATCCCCCCTTTACCTCTCCACAGCTAAAGCCTCATTTTCCCCTTTTCCCTCTGCTCCTCCACCTCTCCCTTCCCATCCCCACAGCACTGTACTCGTCCGCTCAACTGTATATATTTTCGTTACCCTATTTATTTTGTTAATGAATTGTACATCGCCTCGATTCTATTTAGTTGCCATTGTTTTTACGAGATGTTCTTCCCCTTGACGCTGTTTATTGCCATTGTTCTTGTCTGTCCGTCTCCCCCGATTAGACTGTAAGCCCGTCAAACGGCAGGGACTGTCTCTATCTGTTGCCGACTTGTTCATCCCAAGCGCTTAGTACAGTGCTCTGCACATAGTAAGCGCTCAATAAATACTATTGAATGAATGAATTAATGAATGAACACTTCATTCTGCTGCCTGGATCATTTTTCTACAAAAATGTTCAGGCCATATTTCCCCACTCCTCAAGAACATTATAGTGGTTGCCTATCCATCTCTGCATCAAACAGAAACTCCTTTCCATTAGCTTTAAAACACTTCATCACCTTGTCCCCTCCTACCTCAACTCACTACTCTCCTATAACCCAGCCCACAAACTTGGCTCCTCTAATGCTAACCTCTTTATTCTACCTCAATTTCATTTATCTCAGCGCCGACCTCACCCACATCCTGCCTCTAGCCTAGAACTCCCTCGCTCTTCTTACTCAACAATTACTCTCTCTTCCTTCAGAGCACATCTCCTTCAGAGGCCTTCCCTGATTAAGCCCTCCTTCCTCTTCTCCCACTCCCTTCTGCATTGTCTTGACTTTCTCCTCTTTATTCATCCCCCTTCCCAGGTCCACAGCACTTATGTACATATCCATAATTTTATTTATTTATATTCATGTCTGTCTAGTCTGGGAACCTCTAGACTCTAAACCTTGTTGTGGGCAGGGAATGTGACCATTATATTGTACTTTAACGAGCACTTATTTCAGTACTATGCATACAGTAAGCACTCATTATATATAATTGACTGAATAAGGAAATGAGAAGGGCAGTGCTGTTCAGGAAAGTAGCAAGTCACACAAAAGATGTAAACAAAGAATGTATCCAGCACTATTCATGCAATAGTATTTATTGACCGCTTACTATGTACAGAGCACTGAACTAAATGCTTAGAATGTACAATTTGGCAACAGATAGAGACAATCACTGCCCAATGATGTGAAGTCTAAAACACTAGCATGCAGGGTATACATTGTCATTCCAGGGGTGGCATAAACTAAACTTGAATTATGAGTCATCTAAAATTCAGTCTACTTAATTAAAAATACACGTATTTTGTCAGAGTAAGGAGAAGATGGTGACAAACAGCTGCTTTGGTAATCAGAGGTTTTGTCTCAGAAAAATAGAAAATAATGATCTGACTTCATGGCAATATGCTGAAGTTAAATAAACAGAAACTTGGTTAACTCAGTGGAGAGTGACTAGCTGTGCCCAAGTTTCAGGCAGAGATTGGAAAATAGAGACAGAGTAGATACAGTGGTGATGCAAGTTTGGAGACTGATCATTCAGGAAGCTATTACTAAAGGCAGAAAGTGCCAAAGCGATCCCCAAATCTCTGGATTGCAGCAGTTTCTCTGTCCTGTGAGAGGTCCCTGGAAATCCCTTACTGCTCCATTCACAAGAGAGCATTTAAGAATGTTACTTTTTTTTAAGCTGTTGCCTGGTGATATATCACACTGAATTAAAAGGATACTTATATCTTCCTTCTTTCTCTTAGGGGCAGGGGAAGACTACCATCTACAGTACAATTACAAAATTGGGTCTCTTACCTGATAATGAAATGGCAATCCATAATAAAACATTCTTTCTGGTTTCTCAGAAGCCCAACTTAATTACACCACAGGATGAAAGCATGAGCTAATGAAAGATCTGAAAGGATTACAGAAATGTCTCAGCTAAGGCATGGTCTAGTGCAAAAAGTATGGGTCTGGGAGTTTGAGGATCTGGATCCAATTAGCTTGTATCTACCCCAGTGTTTAGTACAGTGCCTGGCACATAGTAAGCACTTAACAAATACCATTAAAAAATAAAGTGTGCATCAAAATTCAATATTATTTTAGATTGTGAGCTTGTTTGGGGGGGGGGATTGTCTCTATTGCCAAATTGTACTTTCCAAGTGCTTAGTATAGTACTATGCACACTTTAAGAGCTAAATAAATACGATTGAATGAATGAATGTATTTTACCTTCATTATTCTTTTATGGTATTTGTTAAGCACTTACTATGTGCCAGGCACCATTCTAAGTGCTGGGGTAGATACAAAGAAATCAGGTTGGACACAGTCCATGTCCCACATGGGGCTTACAGTCTTAATCCCTAGTTTACAGATCAGGTAATTGAGGCACAGAGAAGTGAAGTGACTTGCTCAAGGTCACACAGTCGATAAGTTGCAGAGTTGGAATTAGAACCCAGGTCCTTCTGACTCCCAGGCCTGTACTCTATCCACTAGGCCCCACTGCATCTCTATTTCTTTCTTTATCACCTGTCTTCCCCTCTACATTCCTTGTGAGCCAGGAACATGTCTACCAATTTTGTAATATTGTATTTTCCAAACCACTTAGTATGGGCCCCTTTAAACAGTAAGTGTTCAATAAATATAATTGATGGTGATACTAGAATTATCTGATAATACATCAATTTAATGTTGCACTTCTCTGAAATGAAAAGACTCCATTCAAATACAATGAAAGTATTTATTAATATGCTGGTATTTTGTTTGCATATGCTTTTCATACTAGGCATTTTCATACCTCATTTAGTGAGGTAATAAGAACAATATACACATCTAATTTAAGACCCAATTATAAAATTTTAAATAAAACTAAAATGGCAGGATATTTTAACCCTTATATTGTTGTAACAGAATGAGGACCCATTTAATAAAATAGCTGCATATGCCCCTCTGAAGGCCTCTAAAGTTCTTCTTTTTCAACCATACAATCAGTTATCAATAGAAAGTTATTTAATTTTTCCTATTTTCTAGACATAGTGGGATTGCAGTTTTTCATATTAATTAACCTAAAGAGGTTTCCCTGTTAATAGGAAATTGTAAGTCTGATCAGTTAATTGCCATTTACATACCACAAAATGATTATTTCTCCTAATACACACCAGTGCTAAGAAATGGAAAACTTACCTTCATTTTTTTCTTCTTTAAAAATCTTTAGTGTCATCTTGGACTCCTCTCAGATATAACTACCCACATTTAGTCTGTTTCTAAATCCTGATGCTTTTCTTCTTTAAGAGGTCCTAGATTCACTCCTTCACTCCACTGTAGTTCCTGTCTTCAGCCACTCAACTACTCAGTCCTTTCTGCATTTCAACATCTAGATTATCTTTCTAAAATGCCCTTCAAAAATAAAAATGTGTCACTTCCGTACTCAAAAACTTCCAAAAGCAATTGGAAGCTTTTGAGTAGTGAAGTGACACATTTTTCTCCACAAACACAAATTTCTTACCATTGATTCAAGGCTCTCCAGAAAGTTTCGTTTGTACTTTTCCACTGTCTTCAACTTGATCTCAACTCTTATCCTAACATGCTGTTCCTGTCAAGCAAACCTCCTAAATGCATTTCGCTAACGACTCCCCTGTCCAACCAACTACACTTCCCACTGCACAGAACTAACTCCCTCAGAAAGTTGCCTAAACCACATCCCTTCCAACTTTTAAAACCCTTCTTTGACAAAATTCTTCTCCAGGAAGTAGTGTCTAATCTTCCCCTAATTGAATAGGTCATTCACTTAGCCACTCAGCATTTATGTTCATACCAACTTTCATTTAGTTTTCCTCTAGTGTGAGGGTCCTTAGAAAAACCTGTGCTAAGGAAACTCGCACTGTAGATTCACCTGCCCTGTCCAGTTTCTTTGACAATATAAGACACCAATCCTAAATAGGCTCACGCTGCCAGCAGGATGTTCTGCAACTCAACCACATTCTAGTCAAAATGTGCAGTGAAAACACATCACAGAAAAATTGGAAGCATGTATTCCAATCATTCATTCAATTTTTGTATAATTTGTTGCTACCAATTATATCTATGCTTTTGACTTGGACCACCTGACTTTCAATGTGTTATGATTTCAACTGAGGCATCAAATCTTTGAGCTATTGAATGGTCTGATTACTAAAGCCAAAGCTATTTTTTGAACTGAGGTAAAGAAGGAATAACTTGAAGAAAAGAGAAAAAGGAAATAAACTGTGTTTTTACAAACAAATGACTAAAAAATTCAGTGATGATAAGGTTGAAAAACATTACATCTCTCCATCATCAAACATTACATCTCTGCATCATCATAAAAGTTCAGATTCAAAATTTTACTGTTTTGCAGAACCTGGGTTGTAATCCTAGCTACAACACTTGCCTGCTGGATGAGCATAGACAAGTCACTTAATTTCTCTGTGCTTCAGTTACCTCATCTGTAAAATAGGGGAATATACCTTTTCTCCCTCACTCTTAGGCAGGGAGCCCCATGTGCAACAGGAACTGTGTCCGATCTGCTTGTCAGGTATTTACCTCAGTGATTTGTACAGTGCTTGGCACATAGTAAGCACTTAAATGCCATCATTATGATATACATTTCAATGTTTAACATAGAGTCTTTCAACACTAAGTGACATACACAAATACATAGATTTTTATTAATAAATAGTACTTATTCAGAGCAGACTGTGAGCACTGAATGGAGCACTTGGGAGAGCATAAAAGAGTAGGCATAATACCAATATGATGAGAAAAAAGTTAGAGAGTTTGTTTGGGCCATAAAGTCTAAGAAAATCTAACTAAATCAACCTACTCTTCATACCTCAATCTCATCTTTCTCATTGCCAACTCCTTGTCCATGTACTCACTTGTGACCTGAAACTCCCTCCCCCTCTAAATATAACAGACTTCAAAGCCTTATTAAAATCATATCTCCTCTAAAAGGCCTTCACCAATTAAGCCTTAATAATAATAATAATAATGTTGGTATTTGTTAAGTGCTTACTATGTGCAGAGCACTGTTATAAGAGCTGGGATAGACAGAGGGTAATCAGGTTGTCCCGCGTGGGGCTCCCAGTCTTCATCCCCATTTTATGGATGATGTTACTGAGGCACAGAGAAGTTAAGTGACTTGCCCACAGTCACACAGCTGACAAGTGGCAGTGCCCGGATTCGAACCCATGACCTCTGACTCCCAAGCCCGGCTCTTTCCACCGAGCCACGCTGCTTCCCATAAAAGATACATTTCCTGCCCACAGCAATCTTACATATTAGATGGCGGGGACACAGAACTAATAATAATAATAATGGTGGTATTTGTTAAGCGCTTACTATGTGCAAAGCACTGTTCTAAGCGCTGTGGGGATACAAGGTGATCAGGTTGTACCACATGGGGCTCACAGTCTTAATCCCCATTTTACAGATGAGGTAACTGAGGCACAGAGAAGTTAAGTGACTTGCCCAAAGTCACATAGCTAGCAAGCAGTGGATCCGGGATTCAAACCCATGGCCTCTGACTCCCAAGCCCGGGCACTTTCCACTGAGCCAAGCTGCTTTTCCCCTATTCCTCATACCTTCTGTGTGACTTATGCATTTACATTTGTACCCTTTAAGCACTTGGTTTGTACCCACCCACAGCCCCACAGCTGTAATTTATTTATATTTATATCTTTCTTTCCCTTTAGACTATAAGCACCTTATGGGCAAGGAATATGTCTATCATGCTATTGTACTGTACCCTCCCAAGAGCTCATCACACAGTAAGTGCTCAATAAATACCACTGATTGATTTTCCCATGTCTTGACACAGTAGTCAGCACAAGGTCAATAAATAAAAATCATAATCAATCTTTGTACTTCTTCCAGGCAAAAGCAAAATCACAGTTAAGGTGAAAATTTAAAAATCTTTCCCATATAAACTGTAATGTTCTAAAGTTGTACATTTATCATGTCATGGCAGTAAAATTCTCAAAACTTTCTAAAAACAAATGGCATGCAGTAAAATAAGTTAATCAGTCATTTGAGTAATAGTCATTTGAGTAGATTGAGTTCTATTATTTTCTAGATTTTAAAAAAAGTTGGACAATATCCTGTAGGGAGTATCATATAGAATTGTTCACGCTCCAGTGGCTTCTTCCCCACTGCTTTCAAACATGTCCATGTCTTCCTTATTCCCCAAAAAAACCCTACCTGAGCCCAAAGCTCCCTCCACTTATTGCCCCATTTCCCTCCTATCATTGCTTTCCAACCTTCTTGTGCAAGTTGTCTATACTCACTGTTTCAAGTTCCTATCCTCAAATTCTTTCCTTGACTCCATCCCCTTTGGTTTCCGTCCCCTTTACTCCACAGAAACTGCCCTCTCGAAGATCACCAATGATCTTCATGCCAAATCCAAACAGCCTGTACTCCATTCTAATCCTCCTCCATCTCTCAGCTGTCTTGGACACGGTTGACCACCCCTTTCTCCTGGAAAATTATCCAATCACTGACATTGTCCTCTCTTGGTTCTCCTCCTATCTCTTTGGTCACTATTCTCAGTCTCTTTCACAGGTTCCTCCTCTGTCTCTCATCCCCTAACTGTGGGGGTCCCTCATGGTTCAGTTCTGGGTCCCCTTCTATTCTCCATCTACACCATTCCCTGTGGTGAATTCACTCTCAACATAGTAAGCACTCACTAAAAAGTGAAGCAGCGTGGCTTAGTGGAAAGACCACGGGCTTGGGAATCAGAGGGTGTGGGTTCTAATCCCTACTCTGCCACTTGTCAGCCGTGTGACCCTGGGCAAGTCACCGGGCTTTTCCGTGCCTCAGTTAGCACATCTGCAAAATGGGGATTAAGACTTGAGTCCCACATGGGACAACCTGATAACCTTGTATGTCTCCCAGTGCTTAGGACAATGCTTGGCACATAGTAAGCGCTTAAATACCATCATCATTATTAAAAACTACTGCTTGACCACGTTTGATTCACGTTCTCATGCTGCTTGACACTTCAGACAGCCCCTTGAGTATGCCCCTTCAAAGAACTTAGGTATCCGCTCACTCCAAATCCGTAGTGCCTATGCACATCTTGATTCTATTTATTGCTATTGTTCTTGTCTGTCTCCCCCGATTAGACTGTAAGCCCATCGAAGGGCAGGGACTGTCTCTATCTGTTACCGATTTGTACATTCCCAGTGCTTAGTACAGTGCTCTGCACATAGTAAGCGCTCAATAAATACTATTGAATGAATGAATTTGCTCACAAGATTTCGACTACCACCTCTATGCAGATGATTCCCAAATCTACATCTCCAGCCCTGATCCCTCTACCCCTCTGCAGTCTCATATTTGCTCATGTCTTCAAGACACCTCTATTTGGCTATCCCGCCTTCACCTCAAACTTAACATGTCTTAAACAGAATTCCTTATCTTATCACCCAAACCCTGTCCTTCTCCTGACTTTCCCATCACTACAGACACCCATCCTTCCTGTTTCACAAACCTGTAAACTTAGTGTGATCATGACTTCTCTTTCTCATTCAACTCAAATATTCAATTTATTACTAAGTCCTGTTAGTTTGACCTTCACAACATCACTTTTCTCTCCATCCAAGCTGCTACCACCTTAGTCCATGCATTTACCTTATCCTGCCTTGACTATTGTATCTTCCACCTTGCTGACATTCCTGCCTCCTGTCTCTTCATTCTGCTGCCTGGATCATTTTTCTACAAAAACATTCAAACCACTTTCCCCACTCTTCAAGAACCTCCAGTGGTTCATTCAGTAATTTGAGTGCTTACTATGTGCACAGCACTGTACTAAGCGCTTGGAATGTATAATTGGGCAACAGATAGAGACAATCCCTGCCCATTGACAGGCTAACAGTCTAATTGGGGGAGACAGACAAAAACAATAGCAATAAATAGAATCAAGGGGATGTACATCTCATTAACAAAATAAATAGGGTAATAAAAATATATACAAATGAGCAGACAAGCACAGTGCTGAGGAGAGGGGAAGGGAGAAGAGGAGGAGCAGAGGGAAAGGGGGGAAAAGGGAGCTTAGCTGAGGGGAGGTGAAGTGGGGAGCAGAGGGAAAAGGGGAAGCTCAGTCTGGGAAGGCCTCTTGGAGGAGGTGAGCTCTCACCTGTCCACCCCTACATCAAAAAGAAACTCCTTACTATTGGCTTTAAAGTACTCAATTACCTTTCCCCCTCCTACCTCACTTCCCTAATCTACTACACTTAGTTTGCACACTTCGCTCTTCTAATGCTCACTGTACCTCATTCTCATCTATTTCACTGCCCACCTCTTGCCCACATCCTGCCTCTGTCCTGGAACACCCTCACTCTTCATATTCGACAGACAGTTACTCTCCCCTCCTTCAAACCCTTCTCCTCCAAGAGGCCTTCTCTGACTGAGCCCTCCCTTCTGCATCATCTTGACTTGCTCTTTTTATTCATCCCCCCTCCAAACCCCACAGCACTTACGTATATATGTGTAATTTCATTTACTTATATTAATGTCTGTCTCCCCCTGTAGACAGCTTGTTGTGGACAGGGAATGAGTCTATTATGCTGTTTTACTGTACTCTCCCAAGCATTTAGTACAGTGCTCCGCATATAGTCAGTATGATGGACTAATTGGCTGACTAGAACATCAAATATAAAGACTTCTTTTATGGTGGGGAGGAAATCCTTCCAAAAAAATAATCCTAAAGACATAGATCGAATGTGACATTTAGAATGAAAGCATTTACTTTTTAGTGATTTACTTTTCGGTGATCAATAACATGGAGTGGAGGTTTGGCAGTAGCAGATACAAGTGTCCCCAAGATTTTTTTGCAGTGACTAAGACTGGAATAATTTAACATTATTCTTGCTGCTATTAGCGATGAACAATTCACAATGACTCTGTCCTGCTTTCACAACTACCTACTCCAAAAAGTTCAACTTTGTGCGAAGGGAACGTGTCCACCAACTCTGTTGTAGTGTTCTCTCTCAAGCACTTACCACAGTGTTCTGTATACAGTAAGCACTCAATAAATACCACTGATGATGATGAATATTAAATGCATCTTTTCCATTATGAAAAGTTTATACTGGAATTCTAGATAGATATACTGCTACTTAGAGGATGCTCATGAGCTAATTAGAAACTTGACAGCTAGCCTGCAGATATGAGTTCCCTTTGTTGGGAATCAAATTGTCTTGAAGACAATTTCCAGATGGTGGTTGACTGCTAAATGCTGTAAAAAGGGAAAAGAGAAAGAATATTTGAAAACTGTCCTTAAGGAAGGCGAATAAAAGAAGTGGTTTAGTCCAAATACACTGTGATTTTTAATCTTAGCTATACTGTGTCTCGGTAAACTCAATTTACACCTTTTCACATTAACGTAAACCCTTATTCACAATTCTACTGAGTTACTTGTTGAATTGTTACTTAGAATGCCAGCAAATCACAAGGAAAAAGAAAAACAAATCTGTAATTTAGTATTTTAAACAATATTTTAAAAAACCCATTATTTTTAAACTTAAGATTATATAATTATACATCTATAGAACATGAGAATGAACTCTGAACAGTATTCATCAGGTACTGCTTCTGAGTAAAACAAACTTATTTTTCAGAAACTCAGAAATTGATACAAGATATCCCAGGAAATCATCTTAAGAACTAATGTAAGCATACAATATACTAGAATAAAAATGAGTAAAGGCAAGGTTCCACTTCAAATATTTTGAGTTGAGACAACCAGAGTTCTAAAAATACATTCTGTTTCATCTTTATGGCATATCAATTTTGACTTTACAACACTTGCTTCCTTTATGGTATTGGCACCAGGGATGCAGGTAGTAGAGGTAGACAGTGCACAGAAATCATTGAAAAACAGGGAAACAGTTTTAAAAACTCTACTGGGGCAAGGATTGAAGGGATAGAGAAGGGTAAAGAAGTGCAGAAAAAATAGGGGGAGAGGGAGTTAAAGGGGGGAAGGACTCACCAAGGAGTCACAATACAGGGTCAATATGTCCATTTTATTTCCAGTGAAAGTAAATCAGCTGCCCTATTGTGGACCTGTCTGTCTTCCCCTCTAGACTGTAAACTCCTTGAAGGCAGGGATTGCTTCTAACATCTCTCATATACTGAGTTCTCCTAAGTGCTTTAGTACGGAGCTCTGGACTAAGAAAACACTCAAGAAAGGCCACTGATTGATTCATCAGATTCATTCAATATAAATACAATAATGTAGCTAATATCACTTTTCTATAGCTGAATGAAAAGACAATTGTGAGTAATTGTGATTGAAAATGGTATATATACATGGAGAACCAATAACCCAACTATGAATGATAGATTGTAAGCTTGCTGTGAACAGAGAATGTATCAGTTACATT
Source organism: Ornithorhynchus anatinus (assembly GCF_004115215.2). Classification (NCBI taxonomy): domain Eukaryota; kingdom Metazoa; phylum Chordata; class Mammalia; order Monotremata; family Ornithorhynchidae; genus Ornithorhynchus; species Ornithorhynchus anatinus. Next base: position 119,356,155 of record NC_041729.1, read on the forward strand.
GTTGTATTATACTCACCCAAGTGCTTAGTAAAGGGCTCTGCACACAGTAAGCACTCAATAAATGCCACTGACTTACCAACACAAGAAAACTGATTCTGACTTCTGTTTTGCTTTGTAAGTCCAAGGACTTCCTACATATTTATAGAAAAATGATATGCTAGTAGCAAATCTACCAATTTTTACTATTGTAGTTTAATAATATTGCAAGAATATTACAGTGGCGTTCTGAAATCATAGATCAACAGACTATATTTAGATTAAAACAAAAAAAATTATAGAGGGAGTTTATTACCATGATTACAAGTTTTCAGAACAGGCCTCTGTGAGTTTGGGCTGAGACTTTGTCGTATGTCTGTAAAGTAAGAATAAAACAAATATAATAATCCAATAACCTTTAAAAGTAAAGTATTTTGGATTCTTCCTACTCCCCTTTTAGGTTGGGTGCTTTCTAAAGTCATCATCATTCAGTAATAGTGACTTGACTCAATGGAGAATGCTATGACATTCACTTCCTATTTAATAATATCATAAACCCCACAGAGGAAAATGTGCATATGGTTCTAAGATGAGTCTTGTCAAATTAATCAGGCTATATAAAATAATTTAGTGCAATGATTTTCAAAGTGGTAGTGACATCAGTCAACTGGAAAGAGCATCTTTCTGATATTTGTCACAGCAAGAAAAGGATTAAGCAAACTTGGCACTTTTGAGCCTTTGTAGCCCACAGCACTGCATTCATGATGTATGCTTTTAAAAGATGTGGGGAAAAAAAGAAAATTTTTCTTTGCCCTAATATCCTAGAAAGCCACAAGAAGCAAGTATAATGTTCACCTTTAGGCCTTGGCGTCCTCTTTCTTCGGTCTCGGAAAGCAGCACCTGACTGCAATGCCTCAAGCAGGCTGTCCATCACGCCTGTTTCATCACCCTCTGTGGAAAGAGATTGTAGGAATTCCATCAAGCCTCAGGGTTACCATAGCAATGTCAAAGCAAACACAGGGGCTAGGGAGGTAGGTAGTGATTGGAAAAGAAACCAAAACACCATGACTAAAGCAGCAATTTCATACTGTGAACAGGCCTCTAATTCGGTCAGAACTCTGCTCTTTTTAAATGAAATTTGTCTCAATTTTGTAGTGTTTAGAAATGAGGACCCAAGTTCAATAGATTGACTTCAGAACATCCTTTTTAGACAGAGACAGTCAATACTTGGTAAATGGAATACAGTTCCAATCATATCTTACTTGTCTCTGGTTAGCATAATTACATTTCCCTTGAGGAATTTATTACTTTCAGGGTATTCCCTTTCTGCTCTAAAATCGATATGCCTAGAATTCCTTAACTCCCATTCTCTCCTAGACCCCCTCCAATCTGGCTTCCGTCCCCTCCACTCTACCGAGACTGCTCTCTCTAAGGTCACCCATGACCTCCTTCTTGCCAAATCCAATGGCTCCTACTCCATTCTGATCCTCCTTGACCTCTCTGCTGCCTTTGACACTGTCGACCATCCCCTCCTCCTCCGTACCTTATCTCACCTTGGCTTCACGGACTCTGTCCTCTCCTGGTTCTCCTCTTACCTCTCTGGCCGATCATTCTCGGTCTCCTACGCTGGAGCCTCCTCCCCCTCCCATCCTTTAACTGTTGGAGTTCCTCAAGGGTCAGTTCTTGGCCCTCTTCTGTTCTCCATTTACACTCACTCCCTCGGTGAACTCATTCGCTCTCACGGCTTTGACTACCATCTCTACGCAGATGACACGCAGATCTACATCTCCGCCCCTGTCCTCTCCCCCTCCCTTCAGGCTCGCATCTCCTCCTGCCTCCGGGACGTCTCCACCTGGATGTCTGCCCGCCACCTAAAACTCAACATGAGCAAGACTGAGCTCCTCATCTTCCCTCCCAAGCCCGGTCCGCTCCCAGACTTCTCCATCACCGTGGATGGCACGACCATCCTTCCCGTCCCGCAGGCCCGCAATCTCGGTGTCATCCTTGACTCGTCCCTCTCGTTCACCCCACACATCCTATCCGTTACCAAGACCTGCCGGTTTCACCTCTACAATATCGCCAAGATCCGCCCTTTCCTCTCCACCCAAACGGCTACCTTACTATTACGGGCTCTTGTTATATCCCGGCTAGACTACTGTGTCAGCCTTCTCTCTGACCTCCCTTCCTCCTCTCTCGCCCCGCTCCGGTCTATTCTTCACTCCGCTGCCCGGCTCATCTTCCTGCAGAAACGATCTGGGCATGTCACTCCCCTTCTTAAACAACTCCAGTGGTTGCCTATCGACCTCCGCTCCAAACAAAAACTCCTCACTCTAGGCTTCAAGGCTCTCCATCACCTTGCCCCTTCCTACCTCTCCTCCCTTCTCTCTTTCTACCGCCCACCCCGCACGCTCCGCTCCTCTGCCGCCCACCTCCTCGCCGTCCCTCGGTCTCGCCTATCCCGCCGTCGACCCCTGGGTCACGTCCTCCCGCGGTCCTGGAACGCCCTCCCTCCTCACCTCCGCCAAACTGATTCTCTTTCCCTCTTCAAAACCTTACTTAAAAATCACCTCCTCCAAGAGGCCTTCCCAGACTGAGCTCCTCTTCCCCCTCTACTCCCTCTGCCATCCCCCCTTTACCTCTCCGCAGCTAAAGCCTCATTTTCCCCTTTTCCCTCTGCTCCTCCACCTCTCCCTTCCCATCCCCACAGCACTGTACCCGTCCGCTCAACTGTATATATTTTCGTTACCCTATTTATTTTGTTAATGAATTGTACATCGCCTTGATTCTATTTAGTTGCCATTGTTTTTACGAGATGTTCTTCCCCTTGACGCTGTTTAGTGCCATTGTTCTTGTCTGTCCGTCTCCCCCGATTAGACTGTAAGCCCGTCAAACGGCAGGGACTGTCTCTATCTGTTGCCGACTTGTTCATCCCAAGCGCTTAGTACAGTGCTCTGCACATAGTAAGCGCTCAATAAATACTATTGAATGAATGAATGAATGACCAGGTGTATAATATAAAATGTTTTTGTTTTATAGATTACAGATCTATAGATTAAAGCCTCATAGATTACACTTTCGTACAAACCTTTACTGATGGGTCTAGCGGTTTGACATAGGTAACATCTGTCATCTGACAAAGGAAAAATTAATATCTCATAAAAGATTACTGCAATGGCACACAATTACAGATAAGGTGAATTGATTTTACCCATTGGGAAACAAAAAACGGTAAGCAAATTAAAGGAATTTCTCCCAAAATAAATTAAGGCCCACATTTGCTTCTGAGACTTCAATTAGACCATTGTTGCATATTACATATGTTACATATCTTTGACAATTCATGGGATGCAAACAGGAAAATTCCCCAGCAAGGAACAAAACATCTTCAGCACTTAACAGGTATGCTTTTTGACTGTGCATTCTATTATGTATTTGGATATACTGTTGTGGGCAGGGAACATGTCTACCAACTATTATATTTTACTCTCCCAAGTGCTTAGTACAGTGCTCTGCACACAGTAAGCACTCAATAATCATAATTGATTGATTACACTGCTTGCAAATACTTTTGGTTCTTGTCTCTTCCCCCTTAGAATGTAAACTCCTCAAGAGCAGGAATTATGTTACTTTGCTTGCCTGTACTTCTTAAGTACTTATTATGGAGCATTGCACTGAGTGGGCTCTCAATAAACACTACTCCTTTAGTAGCAGCATTATGAAATTCGCAGAACCTTGCATCTACAGAATTAAAAGAATACAATGTATTTTAAGAGATTGACATCCCTTATTTTCTGAAGCTCTGACCAGAGCCTATCTAGGGATGATGATATTCCTAGTCATCCAAGAGTTTTTTTAAAAAAATTATGGTTTCCCAAAGTAAAGTAGTTTTTTGCCTAAACTCTTAAACCTGGGGAAAATTTTACACTTAGCATGATATACAGTCACACTAAACATTACAGTTATATATCAGTACCCAAAAAATAAAATTTACACCTATTCCATATACAAAAGTGCATAATCCTGAAGTACTGTTAATATCTATTATTAATATCTATCTGTTGGAATGTATTTGATAATATGGCCATTTGATCCCAGTTTCGCCATTTGCTGCTGTGTCACTTAACTTCTCTGAGCTTTAGTTTACTATCAGTAAAATGGGGATTAAATCCTAATCCACCTTTCTTAGACTGTGAGCCTGGTGGGGAAAGGGACTGTGTCCAACCTGATTATCTTTTATCTTCTCCAACACTTAATACAGTGCTTGGCACATGTTAAGTGCTTAATAAATGCTACAAAATGCTCCGCGCAAGTGCCACCCCCTCCACCTGCGCCTCGGACCCCATTCCCTCTCACCTTCTTAAAACCATCGCCCCTGCCCTCCTACCTTCCTTAACTTCTATTTGTAACCACTCAATCTCCAAGGGCTCCTTCCCCTCTGCCTTCAAACATGCCCACGTCTCCCCCATCCTAAAAAAACCCGCTCTTGACCCCACTTCCCCCTCCAGTTATCGCCCTATCTCCCTACTACCCTTTCCTTTCCAAAATCCTAGAACGAGTCGTCTACAATCGATGCTTAGAATTCCTTAACTCCCATTCTCTCCTAGACCCCCTCCAATCTGGCTTCCGTCCCCTCCACTCTACCGAGACTGCACTCTCTAAGGGCACCCATGACCTCCTTCTTGCCAAATCCAATGGCTCCTACTCCATTCTAATCCTCCTTGACCTCTCTGCTGCCTTTGACACTGTCGACCATCCCCTCCTCCTCCATACCTTATCTCACCTTGGCTTCACGGACTCTGTCCTCTCCTGGTTCTCCTCTTACCTCTCTGGCCGGTCATTCTCGGTCTCCTTTGCTGGAGCCTCCTCCCCCTCCCATCCTTTAACTGTTGGAGTTCCTCAAGGGTCAGTTCTTGGCCCTCTTCTGTTCTCCATTTACACTCACTCCCTCGGTGAACTCATCCGCTCTCACGGCTTTGACTACCATCTCTACGCAGATGACACGCAGATCTACATCTCCGCCCCTGTCCTCTCCCCCTCCCTTCAGGCTCGCATCTCCTCCTGCCTCCAGGACGTCTCCACCTGGATGTCGGCCCGCCACCTAAAACTCAACATGAGCAAGACTGAGCTCCTCATCTTCCCTCCCAAACCCGGTCCTCTCCCAGACTTCTCTATCACCGTGGATGGCAGGACCGTCCTTCCCGTCTCTCAGGCCCGCAATCTCGGTGTCATCCTTGACTCGTCCCTCTCGTTCACCCCACACATCCTATCCGTTACCAAGACCTGCCGGTTTCACCTCTACAATATCGCCAAGATCCGCCCTTTCCTCTCCACCCAAACGGCTACCTTACTATTACGGGCTCTCGTTATATCCCAGCTAGACTACTGTGTCGGCCTTCTCTCTGACCTCCCTTTCCTCCTCTCTCGCCCCGCTCCGGTCTATTCTTCACTCCGCTGCCCGGCTCATCTTCCTGCAGAAACGATCTGGGCATGTCACTCCCCTTCTTAAACAACTCCAGTGGTTGCCTATCGACCTCCGCTCCAAACAAAAAGTCCTCACTCTAGGCTTCAAGGCTCTCCATCACCTTGCCCCTTCCTACCTCTCCTCCCTTCTCTCTTTCTACCGCCCACCCCGCACGCTCCGCTCCTCCGCCGCCCACCTCCTCACAGTCCCTCGGTCTCGCCTATCCCGCCGTCGACCCCTGGGTCACGTCCTCCCGTGGTCCTGGAACGCCCTCCCTCCTCACCTCCGCCAAACTGATTCTCTTTCCCTCTTCAAAACCCTACTTAAAAATCACCTCCTCCAAGAGGCGTTCCCAGACTGAGCTCCTCTTCCCCCTCTACTCCCTCTGCCATCCCCCCTTTACCTCTCCGCAGCTAAAGCCTCATTTTCCCCTTTTCCCTCTGCTCCTCCACCTCTCCCTTCCCATCCCCACAGCACTGTACTCGTCCGCTCAACTGTATATATTTTCGTTACCCTATTTATTTTGTTAATGAATTGTACATCGCCTTGATTCTATTTAGTTGCCATTGTTTTTACGAGGTGTTCTTCCCCTTGACGCTGTTTATTGCCATTGTTCTTGTCTGTCCGTCTCCCCCGATTAGACTGTAAGCCCGTCAAACGGCAGGGACTGTCTTTATCTGTTGCTGACTTGTTCATCCCAAGCGCTTAGTACAGTGCTCTGCACACAGTAAGCACTCAATAAATACTATTGAATGAATGAATTGAATGAATTATTTGGTAAGACCTTTTGTGATACTGTAAGTAACTTAGAGCAATATAGTTTAAAGGCACGGAGAAACACTATTTTTTCCCTGCATGTTTCTTGCATGCCAGCATAATGTAATTTCAACACACATCTTCTGCATGACTGCAGAAAGAAATGAAAAGGTTTGCTTTATGGAGAAGAAAATGCCATTAAGTATTCTCTCATTCAAAGGAAATGTCTTAAAGCAAATAAAGGAGGATAAGGAAGACATTCTTCCTGTCTCACAAGCCCATAACCTTGGTGTTATACTTGACTCCTCTCTCTCATTCAACCCACACAGTCAATCTGTCTCCAAAACCTGTCAGTTCAACCTTCACCACATCGCTAAAATCCACCCATTCCTGTCCATCCAAACTGCTACCACATTAATACAATCCCTCATCCCATCCCGCCTGGATTACTACATCAGCCTCCTTGCTGACCATCCTGCCTCCTGTCTCTCCCCACTCCAGTCCATACTTCTCTCTGCTGCCCTGATCATTTTTCTACAGAAATGTTCTGAACACCCCGCTTCAAAAAAATTCCAGTGGTACATACACCTCCACATCAAACAAAACTCCTTAACATTAGCTTTAAAGCACTCTACCACCTTGCATCTTCTGTCACCGCTACTCTCCTTCTATACCCCAGCCCACACACTACACTCCTCTAATGCTAACCTTATCATTGTGTCTCGATCTCACCTATCTCACCACCAACCCCTAGCCCACGTCCTGCCCCTAGCCTGGAATGTGCTCCCTCCTCATATCTGACAATTACTCTTCCCCACTTAAAATCCCTATTGACAGTACATCTCCTCCAAGAGGTCGTCCCAAAGTAAGTTCCTCCTTTCTTAATCTCCCACTCCCTTCTGCATGGCCCTGATTTGCTCCTTTTTTTCTTCCCCTCCTCGCAGTCCCACAGCACTTCATTCATTCATTCAATCACATTTATTGAGCACTTACTGTGCAAAACACTGTACTAAGTGCTTAAAAAGTACAATTCGGCATCATATGTACATAGCTCTAATTAATTTATTTGTATTGATGTCTGTCTCCCCCTGTCTAGACTGTAAGCTCATTGGGGGCAAGAAATGTGTCTGTTTATTGTTGTATTATACTCTGCCAAGTGCTTAGTACAGTGCTCTGCACACAGTAAGCACTCAATTAATACAATTGAATGAATGAAAGACTATTCAAACTGTTATGTTTCGTAAAACTGAATAAGAATGAATGGTGCTTTCAAATTACATCATGCCCCAATCTGAAAATTATGATTTTTGTGCCTGAGTTGGTTATAATACAATTTCCAACATACACCAACATTAATAATAATGATAATTATGTTGGTATTTGTTAAGCACTTACTATGTGCAGAGCACTGTTCTAAGCACTGGGGTAGATAAAGGGTAATCAGGTTGACCCACGTGAGGCTCACAGTCTTCATCTCCACTTTACAGGTGAGGTAAGTGAGGCATAGAGAAGTTAAATGACTTGCCCACAGTCACACAGCTGCCAAGTGGCAGAGCAGGGATTCGAACCCATGACCTCTGATTCCCAAGCCAGGGCTCCTTCCAATCAGCCACACTGCTTCCCTAATTAATTCATTGACATGTAATTGAAACATATATATCACTAATAATAGTAATAATAATTGTATTTACTAAGCACTTATTATGTATCAAGCACTGTACTAAGACCTAAAGTAGCTACAGATAATCAGGTCCCACATGGGGCTCATAGTCTAAAATAGAAAGGAGAACAGATATTGAATAGAAAATATATTGAATCCCATTTTGCAGATGAGAGAACTGAGGCAGAGATGTGAAGTGACTTGCCCAAGGTCATATATTAGGCAAATGACAGAGCCAAGATTAGAACCCAGGTCCTCGAACTCTCAGGTCTTGGATCTCTCCACTAGGCTGTACTGCTTTTCTATCTATCTAGATGTAGATCTAGCTCTCTAGGTGGGATGACTGTCCACCCTGATTATCTTGTATTACCCCAGAATTTAGCACAGTTCTTGACATATAATAAGCACTTTACGAACACCAAGGTTTATACAATATATTCAAACACCACCAACCATAATGTCATAGACAAGAATATGAGCACAAAGAAACCTAAGAATATTAAGAATACCTTTCCAGGATGGATGTTCATAAATGCTGGTATCATTCATTCATTTAATCATATTTACTGAGCACTTATTATATGCAAAGTAATTTACTACGTGCTTGGTAGAGTACAACATAACACAGGTAGAACTGACAGGATTTAGTGATGTCTTGAATGTGTTTGGAACAAGAGAGAGGAGTCAAGGATAATACAAAGGTCATGGGCTTGTGAGACAGGAAGGATGGTGGTGTGAAACCCTGCTCCCTCCTTCTTAGATTGTTGAGACCTATGTGGGACAAGGACTAGATTATGTTGCATCTAGCCCAGCACTTAGAATAATGCTTGATACAAACACAGTAAGAGCTTAACAAGAATCACTGACAAGAGGATTAGGATGGAGTAGAGTCCATTAGATTTGAAGGTCATTGATGTCTGCAGAGAGCAGTTTCAATCGGTTTAAACAGTTTATTGAGCACTTGGGAGAGTACAGTATAATACAGTTGATATACACAATCCTGCCTTCACGGGGAAACAGGCATTTAAACAAGTTACAGACAAAGGTAGAGGGGTTGGAAGCTTGTTCACATAGTCATGGAATGAGTTAGAGAAGAAATGGAGGCAGTGGCAATAACCAAATCGTTCAAGGAGTTTGAACAGGAGTGGTAGGAAGTAGAAGAGGCCTAATCCTCGTCGACCTCTCAGCTACCTTCGACATGGTTGACCATCCCCTTCTCCTGGAAACATTATCCAACCTTGGCTTCACTGTCATTGTCCTCTCTCGTTTCTCCAATCTCTCTGGGCACTCATTCTCAATCTCTTTCATGGGCTTCTCCTCTGCCTCCCACCCACGTACTGTAGGTGGGGGGGGGGTTGTCCCTGAATGTTCATTTTCAGGTCCCCTTCTATTCTATTGGCTTCAACTACCCCCTCTATGTGGATGATACCTCCCAAATCTATATCTCCAGCCCTTATCTCTATCCCTGGCGGGATGCAGCGCAGCTCAGTGGCAAGAGCCCCGGCCTTGTGAGTCATAGGTCGTGGGTTCTAATCCCAGCTCCGCCCCATGCCAGCTGTGTGACTTTGGGCAAGTCACTTCACTTCTCTGTGCCTCAGTTATCTAATCTGTGAAATGGGGATTCAGACTGTGAACCTCATTCGGGACAACCTGATTACCCTGTATCTACCCCAGTGCTTAGAACAGTGCTCAGCACATAGTAAATACTTAACAAATACCAACATTATTATTATTATCCCTCTATGCATTCTCTCATTTCCTCCTGCCTTTAAAACATCTCTTCTTGGATATCCTCCCATTATCTCAAGCTTAACATGTACAAACGCCTTATCTTCCCACATCCTGACCTCCCGCTGACTTTTCCCATAACTGAAAATAGCACCACCAACCTTTCTGTCTTACAAGCCCATAACCTTTGTATTATCCTTGATTCCTCTCTATCATTTAACGCATATATACCATTCATCACTAAATCCTGTCAGTTCTACTTTCACAACATTGCCAAAATCCACCCCTTCCTCTCAGTCCAAAATGCTACCACATTTAGCCTTTCACAAATGAAAATAAGGCACTGAGAATAATAATAGTAACAACAATAGTAATAATTAATGATTATGGTATTTGTTAGGCACTTACTATGTGCCAATCACTGGGGTAGACAAAAGCAAATCAGGTTGGACACAGTCTCTTTCCCACGTGGGGCTCACAGTCTCAATCTCAATTTTAGAGATGAGATAACTGAGGCATAGAAAAGTAAAGTGATTTGCCCAAGGTCACATAGCAGATAAGTGACGGAGCCAGAATTAGAATTCATGACCTTCTGACTCCCAGGCCCATGTTCTATCCACTACGCCACGTTGTGACTCGCCCTAGGTCACATAGCACACCAGTGATGAAGCCAGGATTAGAACCCAGATTCTCTGACTCCCAGGCCTCTGTCCTTTACATTACACCATGTTGCTTCTCCTCTTCTCCTAGAAACCTTGGTTCACTTACCCTTTCCCCGTGGTTCTTCTCATTCATTCATTCATTCAATCGTATTTATTGAGCACTTACTATATGCAGAGCACTGTACTAAGTGCTTGGAATATACAATTTGGCAACAGATAGAGACAATCCCTGCCCAACAACAGGCTCACAGTCTAAAAGGGGAGACAGACAGCAAAACAAAACAAGTAGAGTCTTCTCTTACCTCTCTTGCCAAACTTTCCCTGGTCTCTTTTGCTGGTTTCTCCTCTGCTCTCAATCCCTAGGAGGGGTCCTCCAAAGCACAGTTCTGTATCCCATTCTATTCCCAATTTACATCCACTTCCTTGGGAGTTTCTACAACTACCATCGCTATGCAGATGACTCCTAAATTTATCTGAACAGCTCTGATCTCACTCTTTCCCTTCTGCCTTCAGATATCACTACTTAGATCTCAAACTCGTTACACATCAGACTCATGTCTCTAAACTGAACTCTCATCCTCTCTTCACACTCATTTCCACCACACTCCTCACTTTTCCATCCTCCCTGTTTCATAAACCCACAACTTTAGGATTATCCTTGTTTCTACTCTTTCATCCGCATAGTCATTCAGGCACCAAGTCATCTCGGTTCCACCTTCGTAATATATCCAGAATCCACCCTCCCTTTCTATCCAAACTGTCACCATATTGGTCCAATTATGTGCCATAACGTATTTCTACTACTGAATCAGCTCTTCATTGACTTCCCTGCTTCCAGTCCATGTTTCACTACAATGCCCATATTTTTCGACATTGTTCTGTGCATGTCTCCCTCTTCGCAAACCTCAAATGATTGCCACACCATCTCCATACCAAGCAGCAATGCTCCTCATAGCTTTTAGGGGCACTCAATTTATCTTTCTCCCCACTACTTCTCCTCGGTCCTCTCCCACCATAACCTAGCCGGTACATTTGGCTTCTCCAATACCAATCTACATTCATGCCTCGTTCACTTTGCTTACCATCAACTCTTTGCTCATGCATATGCTAGATCACTAGTCTGTCCATCTTCAAAACCCTATTAAAATACATCTCCAGGAAGCCTCCCCGGACTAGCCTCATTTCCCCACCCCAGTCCCTCTCTGTACTGTCAGCTGTGCTCATGAGTCCACGAGCCCTAAGCACTTTGTTTATTCACCCCACCACTGATTCATAGCATGTGCATACATATTTTTACTCTTAGTTGTTTCTCCTATCTGTGATTTATTTTAATGTATCTTTGCACCACTAGATTGAGGACAGGGATCCTGTCTACTAAATTTCTTTTACTCCCTCCCACAGATATCATAGTACCCTACACAGAGTAAGTACCTAAATACTATTCATTGGTAAATGAATGCATTAAAAGGAGTTTTACTAGTTTTATAGTAAACTGAAGGTGACATATTTAAGGTATGGAATGATTATTGAACAGACTACTCGTTTTTAAGACTTGAGAGTAGATTGGGCAATTGTGAGGGAAAATGAAGTTGTCCCTATATAAAATACCAAAGGTCAATGTGTTCTGTTTTAAAGCTTTCTGCTGTTCCTACTTTCCACACATATTGAAAATGTCCATCCAGATGAGGAAATCAAATATGCAGCAAAATGGATATAATTCCAATTGGTGTGTCACAAATAAAAGGTCTACCATATTTAAAAAAGTGTTACCATAGCTAATGCCTGCATGCAATTGAGCAGCCAGAATGTTTAAATCTTTATTCATTTTGTATTTTAAAAGTGTTCTTCAAAGGATCAGCTAATTGTAAGATACAAAGATAAAACAAAAAGCCTGAATTTGAGATATCCAAAATTCATATCGGCTTCAGGAGAGAGCAAACAGGACTGAATGGCCATAGATGTAAGCAAGTCCTCATATACAAAATATTGGTCAAATCCAAGATGTTCAAGTTTCTTTTGCAAAATAATGTAGGAAATACTGCAGAGCTGCTGCTGGCTTCATTGTTCTGAATATGGATGTCTTCAATTGCTGAAGCTTTCAATATCACACTGTTCCCTCATTTTTAAAATTCATTACCTGTGAAACTTGATATTCAATTGTACAGATAGGTCACAAACTAGAAGAAAATATTTTGCACTATTTCTAAAAAGTTATTGACTTTGACTCTCCCTAAATAATGTTTTTTTGGAATTTTTTGGAATTTTTACATGGAGTATATTCCATGTCTTCCATATCTTTGAAATCCTTCAGAATGATTAGTACAATGTTTTTTGTATTGCAGTAACAGGACTGCACAAATCTTAATATAATTTTTCTCTCTCTTCAACAGTATTCCTTAATTTGGGGGTACAGAAACAGTATAGTGTTCAGACTAAGGATGTAAGTGTGGGAGAAGGAGAGAGAGAGGGAGAGACTCACAGATAACCTTCGTGAGATCAAAAGGTTCCTGACCCAAACTGTGAATGGGAATGGGGGAAGAGTTTGAATTTGCTGTTTTTTGAAAGCCTCAATAATACTAATAATATTATTATTAATAATAATGATAATAATATTTGTTAAGACCTTACTATGTGTCAAGCATTGCTCTAATGCTGGGAAAGATGCAAGTTATTCAGGTAGGACACAGTCTCTAGCCCATATGGGGCTCACAATCTAAATAGGAGGGAGAACAGGCATTGAATCCCCATTTTACAGATGAGGAAACAAGCAAAGAGAAGTTAGGTGAGTTCCACAAGATCACCCAGCAGGCAAATGGTGGAGCTGGGATTAGAACCCCAGGTCTTCTGACTTAAAGACCCATGCTCTTTTCACTACATTCATTCTTTCAGTCATATTTATTGAACACTTACTGTGTGCATATCACTGTACTAAGTGCTTGGGAAAATACAATACAACAATAAGCTGACACATTCCCTGCCCAAAACAAGCTTATGGCATAGAGGGGAGGAGACAGACATCAATACAAATAAATAAATTACAGGCATGTAATTATTACTTATGTACATACATAAGTGCTTTGGGACTGGGAGGGGAGAAGAGCAAAGGGAGTGGGAAGGTGGGGGAGGGCTTAGTCTGGGAAGCCTTCTTGGAGGAGGTGACCTTCAATAAGGCTTTGGGCGGGGGTGGGGGAGAGTAATTGTCAGATTTGAAGAGGGAGGGCATTCCAGGCCAGAGGAAGGGTGTGGGCAAGGGGTCAGTGGTGACATAGAGGAGACCGAGGCACAGTGAGAAGATTAGCACTAGAGGAGTGAAGTGTGCAGTCTGGGTTGTAGACGAGTAGCGAGGTAACAAAGGAAGGGGGAAGAGGTGGAGTGCTTTAAAGCCAATGGTGAGGAGTTTCTGTTAGATGTGAGGTGGATGGGCAACCACTGGAGTTTTTTGAGGAGCAGTGTGACATGTCCTGAACATTTTTGCGGAAAAATGATCCAAGCAGCAGAGTGAAGTATGGACTGGAGTGAGGAGAGACAGGAGGCGGGGAGGTCAGCAAGGAGACTGATACAGTAATTCAGGCAGGATGATAGGATGAGTGATTGTATTAATGCAGTAGCAGTTTGGATGGAGAGGAAAAGGTGGATTTTAGCGATGTTGTGAAGATGGGACCCACAGGATTTAGTAATGGTTTGAATATGTGGGTTGAATGAGAGACCCCAGGGAAAGACTTGCCCAGTGGCAGCATGATACCTTCTCAATCTTTAGAATATTGAGAAGGCCACCTCAGCTGGGACTTCATTGTTGGGCTTTGTGTGGAGCTTAAAACACCGTGTTACGTTTAAGCTTATCCTTGTCTTGTATTTTATATTTTTGGTTGCCTTTGCTAATGTATCACTGTCAACCCTCTCCCCCAACACCCAAGCCCACATTCTTAGATTGTGAATCCCTTGGGAGTCATGAATCATGTCTATAACCTTAGCCATGTATTTCTTTCCCAAGGCTTAGTAAAGAGCTTTGCACAGAGTAAGCACTTAACACTGTTTACTGCTATTAGAAATGAAAAGAATATTGATAACCTGAATTTATTTGTTCACTTCTAAAACATTTGCCTATTCACACTTAGTACAGTGTTTATATTTACAAAGAAAGTTTGGCAACAAAGGAGAAGCATGTTTAGTGTTTTTTGAAAGCCTATAAAACTTCTGGGATATCCAACCTTCTGTAAGGTAGCTCTACTTCAGAAGACATCTTCTGCTTCTTAGTTTAAAAGGGCAGGAAAAAAATTAGCAACAACCAGGGATTGGAAGCAGTCTACTCTCCAGAATGAGCAATGTTCACAGCCACACAGCTTTGCTGGGTGATATGTGGGAGAGGAATGGATGGTAGAAGAGTACTTAAGTAACTCAACTATCGAGAATGAAAAATGGCACTTGTGAAGTGGGCAAAAATAAGTCAGCATGATACAAACTTTATAAACACTAAAACTTTAGGAGGCAGAGTTAAGTGTCTGAGGGGAAGAGTAATATGAAATAAGGTACTCTTCCTAACAGGACTATATTTCCCAGAAGTTGAAGGACATTTCCTGCAACTAAACAGCAAGTGGGAAAAATAAAGCCAACACTTTCCAGAGACAATTCATTGCACTTCCTTCTAACCAAGTAACATGGGAGGGGGAATCATTAAAGGCAAATGAAGAGGGCCAATTGGCTTTTCCAAAGATCCCTGAGGAGTTTCTTCCTGAAGGTTGTTTGACACCTGGAAAAGGGCTCCATGGATTATATACACTAGATTTGTGTAGTGTATGGAACGTAGTATTGGTTAGACCTTAGCTTTTTCAATCCCACCTTTATCCATGGTCTCAACTTCACCATTAGAAGCATCACCTTCAAAATATGGAGGATCGATTTACATGCACTGCTGTGCCCACTAGGTCTAAGATATTAGATCACTCACCCCACCTTCAAAGTCTTATTAAAATCACATTTCCTTCAAGAGGTCTTCCCTGACTAGGCCCTCATATCTCCTACTCCCTTCTCCTTCTGGGTCACCTTTGCCTTTAGATTTGTACTTTTTATCCATCAATCATTTTGAGTGCTTACTGCATACACAGCACAGCTTGGGATATTGTCATGTGACAGAGTGGGGGAATATATTCCCTGCCCACAATAAGACTGCTGTATGCCTTTGGGCAAATCACAACTTCTCTGTGCTTCAATTCCCTCAATTGTAAATTGGGGATTAAATACCTGTTCTTCCTCCTACTTAGACAGTAGGACTAGACAGGCAGGACTGATACTGTATTCCATTGAATTAACTTGTATTCATTCATTCAATTGTATTTACTGAGCACTTACTGTATGCAGAGCACTGTACTAAGCACTTGTAAAGCACCTACCCTAGCACTTAGAATAGTGCTTGACAATAATGATTGACACTTATGTGTTTAACTAATAACATAAAAAAGACCTTTCATCCAAGCCTCAGACCCAAGCACTATGCACTTCTACACACTAGGGAGAGTACAAGTGGTGGTAGATACACCTCTTGCCAACAAGGAGCTTATAGTCTAGATAGAGAGACAGACATTAATATAAATTACAGATATGTACATAAATTCTGTGAGGCTGAGGCTGTGGTGACTTAAGGAAACAAATACAAGTGCAAGGGAGATAGAGAAGGGAGTGGGAGATGAGGAAATGAGGCTTGGTAAGGGAAGGCCTCTTGGAGGAAGCTATGAAGATGGGGAGAGTAATCTTCTGTTGGATGTGAAGGGGGAGTTTCAAGCAAGATGCAGGATGTTGGTGGTGAGATAGACAAGATCTGAGATATAGTAAGTTGGAGTTAGAGGAATGAAGTGTGCGGGCTTTAATTAGGAAATTAGAGAGATAAGGGAGGAGGGCAAAAGGTGATTAAGTGCTTTAAAGCCAATAGTAAGGAGTTCCTCTTTGTTGTGGAGGTGGATTGGCAACCATTGGAGGTTCTCAAGAAGTGGCGAAACATGGACTGAAGAGTTTTGTGTAAAAAAAAGAAAGAAAAAAATGACCTGGCCAGCAGAAAGAAGTATGAATTTATGTGGAGAGAGACAAGTGGCAGGGAGGTCAGCAAAGAGGATCACAGTAATCAAGATGGGATAGGATAAATGTTTGGATTAACGTGGTAGCAGTTGGATGGATAGGAAAGACAGAATTTTAGCCATGTTATGAAGGGTCAACTGACAGGATTTGGTGACACTGAATACATGGGTTAAGTGAGAGGGATAACATACTACAAGGCTTATGAGATGGGGAGGATGGTGGTGCTTTCTATAGGGAGGGACAAGTTACAGGGAGGACAGGATTTGGGTGGGAAGAAGAAGAGTTCTATTTTGGACATGTTAAATTTGAGGCATTGGTAAAATATCCAAGTAGGGATGCTCTAAAGTCTGCAATCTCAAACCACTCCCCCCAAAAAAAAACACCCACTTAGTGTTTCTCCCAAACTGTGCTCTTCACAGAGTAAATTCATTCAGTCATTCAGTTGTATTTATTAAGTGCTTACCTTTGTGCAGAGCACTGTACTAAGCACTTGGGGAAGAATAATGCAACAATAAACAGTGACATTCCCTTACCACAACAAGCTCACAGTCTATAGCTCACATTAAATGCCATCCATCTCTGTCATAACTGAACAAGAGTCAGCAACTATATACTAGTGTAGAAAAAAGCAGCTGACCCTAGTTCATTGCTTCTTATATCCAGTGGCTCCGTAATTAGACACAATGCAGCTGTTGTACGGCCTGTGGGGCTAACATTTCTGTTAACTTTGGTCCATATCCTGGACACTTGCTTGGCTCCCAGGATCCTGCAGGCTGTCTTAGCCGAACAAGAAGGAGAAAGAATGTGGCTTGTCGTCACAGCATAATGGGGCCAAGAAAGACATCTGTCTTTTAATCACTGGGGGTGAAAAGAGACTGTGACATGGCCCTGGAAACTGATGAGGTCAAAGGAAATCCCATCTACAGGAGAGAGCAAATCGCAGAGTAGACATCTTGGCTCCATTTCCAGCTATTTCTCAGCTCCAAGGAGAGAGGTTAGATATGCTACCAAACCAGGAAAGCTGTGAGGGTGAGGTTTAGGCTCTCTATTCCCCACATATATCTGGAGTTTGAGAGACTAATAGCTTACTAAAATCTGGACATATTAATCATTTCATCTCACAATGAGAAAATTTCACAGATATTCAAGTAATGCTACTATGCATCAATCTAATGTTTAAGAGATTATCACAGCAACAATTCACTGCTTTTGAGGTAGAAGTGCACACTACATAAATAACCACTGATTATAGAGGCTTGTTACTTAAGTAGTATTCAAAATCATGTGCAGAGAAAATGCCTCAGTGATTGAGTTCTCCATTATAAGACAGTAAATTTAACCGATGTTATCACAGTTATAAGGTTCTTTATACAGTGATGAGAAAAAGTAATTGGTATATAGTCTGATGAAAATCTGAACAGCATGAACAAAGTGAGTCTCTGCATGATGCAAGCATGCATACAAATAGGTGATATTTACATAAAGATTTCTTTCCATTGGCTATTTAATCTTGGGACTATAGTATGTTATATTCTGAGTTGGCTTCAAATAAGTAATTATACAGAAAAAAAATCTTATTGTGACTTACAATATTTATTACACCAACTCCTGTACAATTTGAAAACGAATTATGTAGCCATCTGTTTCTCTTTGGCAACCAGTTAATTTTATACAGAAATCCTGTTTTTGATAAGAACCACTGGATGCTGCTTTAAAATAACTTTTAAATACTAAATAAATTCTAAACCATTCTATAATTACATGTAATAAGTACAGTGCTTGTCTCAAAGATACTTAACGTTAAGGAAGACAACTGTATGCTAGGTGTGACAAATCATTTGTATATAGTTTCATGTATATAGCATGCTATGTATTTAAATATTTAACCATATTAAAATATTTGTTCATATGTCAATCATATTTATTGAGTGCTCACTGTGTTCGAGGCACTGTACTAAGCGCTTGGGAGAGTAGAACATAATATGACAGACCCACTTCCTTCCCACAATGAGTTTAGATTCTAGAGGGTACATATGCATATATAACATCCTATCTTATCCTTTATGTATATATATATTACTTTATATTACTTTATATATATATATATAAAGTAATAAGATGCTCAGTGTGGATAGATCTCTTTGCCACCACCACTAATAAGAAGACATTCTTCAGAGATGGCAACAATCATCTTTTTAAAGCCACTGCGGAAAAAGTTCTATGAAGCCTAGAAAACAAGCCAAATGTGAAGCTATAGGCTTTTCACCAACTTAATCGATTGTCATTAGTGAAACCATGAGAAATGGTAAAGCACACACAACTACAGACAAATAAACATAAACATAGCCAGGTACTTAGGCATATAAGGGGAACAGACTCCGTTAAATACTACTTCTAGGCTTGCAATATAGTTCAAAATGTATCCCATAGAGTTATGGAAGAGTTAATACTGCTCAAAAATGGCCAAATAGCTAGTAAAGTCAACTATGGCACCTTGGAGAACCAGGCTTAATAGTCTTAACTGCTTACATTGTAAAAAAGAATCAGTTGTCATTGGCTGTTTTTCATTATTCTTCCCCCATGGCACTTATGTACATATCTTTATAATGCAGATAGCCTTATATTCTCCCACTTCCCATTTTGCAATTTATTTTAATGTCAGTCTCCCAACTAGACTATAAGCTCCTTGGGGACAGGAATAATGACTACTAACTCTATTACACTGCACTCTCTCAAACAGTCCAAGTGCTCTGCACACAAGTATTCAAGTAAATACTATTCACTGATTAATATTTCAAAATTCCCATTGTTCAAACATCTGGATAATATTATAATCAATGTATGGAAAGTGAGACAAGGAAAAACCCTAGCTCTGGTGAAAAAACAAGGAAAACTGACTCTCACAAAATCAGAGATAATTATCATTTTAAAAAAATAAATATTTACTGAATGCTTACTGTATGCCACTATACTAAGTTGGGTTTTTTTTGATATTTGTTACTGCCTTAAACACTGGGATAGATACAAAAATAATCCGATTGGACACAATCCGTGTCTAACATGGGGCTCAGTCTTAATCCTCATTTTATAGATAAGGGAACTGAGGCACAGAGAAATTAAGTGATTTGCCCAAAGTCACAGAGCAGAGAAGTGATAGAACCAGGATAGGAATCCAGATCCTCTGATTCCCAGGTCTGTGCTCTTTGCGAGGATAACAATCCTTCTCATATAGTTGACCTAAGTTCCCAGAGGATATTCCACTCACTAACTGGTCTAATGATGAAAAAAAAAAGCAGTAAATCCTTGACCAGTGGACATCTCCCCAGGCTAAAGACTGCAGTCAGCATCCAATGAGCTTTCACCATGCTCCCGTGGTACAGAGGTCCCCATGGCAGGATGGGTGCTGGAAGGGTACTGATTCATTTATTTATATTAATTTCTGCCTCTCCTCTCCTTTCCTAGACTGTAAGCTCATTGTGGGCTGGAATATGCCTGTTTATTGTAGTACAGTGCTCTGCACACTGTAAGCGCTCAATAAATATGACAATGAATGAGTGAACACTACTCTACTTTGGCATGTATTAGTATATGCACACATAAGCTCTCTAGTAAAGACTTTAGCACTGCCTTAATGATCTGTTTGGTTTGTATGATTCTTGGTGGTGTCTTTGGAATGAGAACCTGAATCTAATGTCCCAGAATTGGTGGATGATTAGATCGACAACATAATGTATAACTAATGGAAATTCGATAGTTTTGAATAAGCTAAAAAAGAGCAAAAACTGTGCTTAGGTTAGACATTTCTATAGACTTTGTAAATTTTAATATTGAAGTTTTGAATAAGCTATAGGAGTCATTCTTAAATTAATTTTATCCAGTGAATCAATAGTATATTTTGAATGGCTGCTGTTTCTTGAGCACTGTACTAAGTGCCTAGGAGAGTACAGTAAGGCTAATAGACATGGGTCCTTGCCTTCAAGGTGTTTACAATCTTGCAGAGGAGATTGCTGCATTTCAGCTAACTGAGAAACGGATCAAGGGATGAAGCAATATGTACAGCAGGAACTGTTGAATATAGAGTTTAATCATAATTTAGTGAAGATACACATACATGTGCAATCGTGTATAACGAGAGAAAAAATAATTTCATAGGACAGAATCTGACTCATTGCTGTTTCTATTTATTTTTCACACTTGGAAAAATATGGTGATGGAATCCATAATTTGTGCACTAGGACGTACTAAATATTGGAGGGATAGGTATGTTTTATTTGGCAAATCAGGTGATCCAAAGGAGGAAAAAGTTCATTTATGTTTCTTTGCATAAAGATTAGTAAATAAAAAGTGTATATGCTTTTATGAAGTCTCCACTATTAACAGAAGACCTAAATGTGTTAGCGCTGCTTCAGACTTCTAGGCTACCTATATATACCTCTCCTTGATATATAGGTAGGAGAAAGACAGCAGAGGGAAGGACAAAGAGGGTGATCGTTTCTCAAAAATGATCTAAAAAAAACTGTGATTGGTAGGAAATCCACCCATTAACACAATTTAGCTAAAATTTGGCAGGGATTTTCAGTCTTTTTTTTTTTTTTAAGAAATTATACCCTTATCATATCATAGTTTTATCCTGAATGGGTTAATGGAACTTCAGGAATTGACTTAGGAATGGAAGGGAATCTAGCTGATTCTGTAGTACTTTAAGTTCTTCCATAATGTTCTTTTTCACACACTATGAATAGAATGTTGTTGGAGAATTACACAGTGTTCTCCTAACAAAATAGTCTCTCTGGATTGATGATGCAATGTTGGAAGAAATGGATATAAGCAGCCTTGTGACGTCAGTCAAGGCAAATGTGCTATAATGTAAGTTTCCTTACAATGGAATTCTTCAGAACTGTAACCCTCCAACATTACCCAAAAACTGAAGGAATAATACTGAAAAGTCTCCTGATAGTGACAGAATTTCATCAGGAACAATGGATGAGCTTTGGTCCCGAAATCAATCAATGGATAACAATTACTGAGTGCTCACTGTGCTCACTGGGATACAGACATTAACAAAAAATTACAGGTAGAGGCAACTGAGTCTAAGGATATGTACGTACAGAAGTGAAGTGGGGAGGGGTGTAAAGAGCTTAAGGAAATATAGAGAATCTAAACTCACTTGGGGCAGGGAATGTGTTTACCAAGTCTGTTATACTGTATGCTCCCAAGCACTTAATACAGTACTCTGCATCACTAAGTGGTCAGTAAATATGATTGATTGATTAACTGGGAGATGAGAGAAAAGAAGATAAAACTTTAGTAGAGCTTTGAAGATGGGAATAGTGGTTATTTGATGAATATGAAGGAAGATGGAGTTCCAGGCAGGAGGGAGAATGTTAGCAAAGCATCAACAGTGAAAAAAGGAAGATCAAAGAACAGTCAGCATGTTGTGGGCTGAGGTGTAGTGGGAGAGGATTGATGATAGGTAGGAGGGAGGGACGTTATTGAGTGTCTTACAGCTCATGGTGAGATAGTTAAGTGAACTGTGTTTTTTTTTGAGGAGTGTGCAGAACTATTTTCTAGAAAAAATGTTTTTGAGGAGGGTTCCAAACAATTTTCTAAAATAATTACAGGCAGTGAATAATAATGATTGCGTTATTTGTTAAGCACGCACTTGTGTACCAACAATACAACAGAGTTAGTAGACCTGATCCTTGCCCTCAAGGAGCTTTCAATAGAGCTTGGGATACAGACATTAACAAAAAATTACAGGAAAAGGAGGTAACTGAGGTATGTACCCCAGGTACGCAGGGGAACACACAAGCAAATCAGGTCCTACATGGGGCTCTCAGTCTATGGGGAAGGGAGAACAGGAATTGAATTCCCATTTTGCAGGTGAGGGAACTGAGATATTGAGAAGTGAAGTGACTTGCGCTTCCAACTGACAAGTGACGGAGCAATAATTAGAACCCAGGTCCTCTGACTCCCAGGGCCGTGCTCTTTCCACTAGACCTTGTTACCGCCCAAAGTGAAGTATGAGAGAGGGGGGATAGGCTAGAAATAAGGGAAGTCAGCATGAGGATTGATGCAGTACTTGGACCACCATGGTAGTAGTTTAGATTGAGAGAGAGAGGGGGTGGATTCTGGACCTGTTGTGAAGATATAAGTAGATGATTTGATAACTGACCGAGGATGCGGGTTGAATCAAAGAGATGAGTCAAGAATAATAGCAATGCTGTGAGATTGCTAGCTTGTGAGACAGGAAGGATGATGGAAACAGTAATGGGAAAGTCAGACAGAAGAAAGAGTTTAGGAGAGATGATAAATTCAGTTTTGGACATGATGAGTTTGAGGTGATGGTGGAACATTCAGGTAGAGATGTTCTGAAGGCAAGAAGAAATGGAAGATATGGCAGAGGGGAAAGGTTGGAATAGAAGAAGTAAATAAAGGAGTCATCTGGTAGTGGAAGTCATGGATGTGGATGAGCTCCCCAAGGGGAGTGGATATAAATAGAGAATATTGAGAATAAATGGAGAATGGAAAGTCAATGGAGAATGAAAGAGGACCCAGAAGTGCGTCTTGAGGAACGACCCCATCAGCACCAATCCCACATTTAGGGGATAGGAGGCAGAACAGGAGCTGGTGAAAGAGACTGAAAGAAGTGGACAGAGAAGTAGGAGGAGAACCAGAAGAGGACATTGTCAGTAAAATAACATTTGATTGTGTTTCAGAAAAAAATGGAGTGGTCAACAGTACCAAAGGCAGCTGAGAAATCAAGGAGAATTAGGATGGAGTAGAGTACGCTGGACCAATCAATCAATGGTATTAACGCTTACTGTGTGCAAAGCACTGTACTAAAAGCTTTGTAGGGCACAATATAAAGGAGACACAGCTTGGCCTAGAGGAATGAGCTCAGGCCAGTTAGGCAGAAGGACCTGAGTTCTAATCCCAGCTCTGCCACTTGAATGCTATGTGGCCTTGGGAAAGTCACTTAACTCCTCTGTGCCTCAGTTACCTCACCTATAAAATGGGATTGAGATTGTGAGCCCCATGTGGGACGGGGACTATGTCTAACCCAATTATCTTAGACCTATCACAGCACTTAATACAGTGCCTGGCACATAGTGCTTAACAAATACCACAATTATTATCATTATTATTAGGTATAAATGATCCCTAACCACAAGGAGCTCACAGACTAGGCAGGGAGACAGTAATTAAAATGAATTACAGATATGTAATAAGTGCTCTGGAGCTGGGGGAGGGGTGAATCTCAAAGTGCTTAAGGGGTACTGATCCAAGTGCACAGGTAACACAGAAAGAGGGCTAAAACAAAGAAGTGAGAGCTTAGTCACGGAAGGCCTCTTGGAGGAGATATGATTTTAGTTGGCCTTTGAAGATGGGGAGAGTGGAGATCTGTCAGATACAAAAAGGGATAGAGTTCCAAGCCAGAAGGAGGACGTGGGTAAGGGCAGGTGGGAAAAAAGGTGAGATTGAGATGTAACAAGATGTAGACAAGAAAAACGCCAAAGATTAATGTTAGGAAGACTTGCTATGAAAAACCTGGAAAAAATCATGAAATATGCTGATGTAACAACTGCCACAAAAATACAAATTGTCAATTCTCTGGTGTTTCCAGTGACGACGTATGGATCTGAAAGTTGGACAGTGAAAAAAAAAAATGATAGAAAGAGCATTGATTCTTTTGAAATGTGGTATTGGAGGAGGCTTTTACAAATACCATGGACTGCCCAAAAAACAAACAAATGGATTTTGGAGCAAATTGAGCCAAAGTGATCTTTGAAAGACCAAATTATTCGACTTAGACTAGCATATTTTGGAAACATAATCAGAAAGACTATTTTCTCTGGAGAAGACACTAATGCTAGGAAGAGTCCAGGAAAAACATGGATAGAGTCCATAACAATGATAACAGAAGAATCATTATAAAGGTTATGGATTATGGAAGAAGACAGGACATTCTGGAGAAAATATATTGATAGAGTCACTGCGAATCAGAAATGACTCAACAGCACTTGATAATATAACATGTTGTGGGCAGGGAATGTGTTTACTGTTATAGTGTACTTTCCCAAGTACTTAGTACAGTACTCTGCACACAGTAAGCACAGTAAGCACATAAGTACAACTGAATGAATGAATGAATGAATGAATGGTGTTAGAGGCATTTACTATGTGCCAATCACTGTATTAAGCACTGGGATAGATAAAGCTAATCAGATTGGACGTAGTTGATGTCCCATGTGGAGCTCAATCTCAATTCTATAGATAATAGTAATAATAATAATAATGAAAGTATTTGTTAATTGCTTACTATGTGCCAAGCACTGTTCTAAGCACTGGGGGAGATACAAGGTAATCAGGTTGGACACAGTCCCTGTCCCACATGGGGCTCACAGTCTCAATTCTCATTTTCCAGATGAGGTAACTGAGGCACAGAGGAAGTGAAGTGACTTGCCCAAGGTCACACAGCAGACAAGTGGTGGAGCCTGGATTAGAACCCATGACCTTCTGACTCCCAGGCCTGGGCTCTATCCACTGTGCCATGCTGCTAGATGAGATAAACACAGAGAAGTCCAAAGTCACACTGCAGACGGGGTGGAGACAGGATTAGAACCTTGGTCCTCTGATTCCTAGACCCATGCCCTTTTCATTTGGCCATACTGCTTCTCAAGGTTATGGGCTTGTCAGAAAGTAAGGATGGTGGTGCTGTATATGGTGATGGCAAAGTTAGAGAAAGGATAGGGTTTGGGTGGGAAGATGCAGAGTTCCTTTTTAGATATGTTAAGCTTGAGGTGCTAGCAGGACATCCAAATAGAGATGACTGCAGAGGACTGTTTTATAGAAATAGCCAAAATGGTTTTGTAAAGTTCTTCACCTGAACTCTCCCTAGAACACTGAAAAAGTTACTACAGTAATAATATATAGAATACTACATAAGGAATAAAATTTTCATTGTCATTAACTATAGCTTGATCAGTTGCTTCTCCTTCTTACCTTAGGAACTCACTACAGTTTCATTTTTCTATTAATTTCATAGCACATCTATATTTTCTCATTACTGTAGTGGGAGAGTCAATGATACACAGTAACTGAAACTAATATATCCATAAAGCTGTTTTCCCCCACAAGGCCAGTGGAATGAAACTGAAAGACCCCATGATTTCAGAAATGTCACTGCAACATCTATAAAATCCTTAAAGTTTGTAATTAAAGAACACATCTGCTACAGGCAATCAAAAATGCATAAAATGCAAAAACCAGATCATAAGTCTTGAAAATTGATCTTGTTCGACAAGTAGTTTTGTTCTGCAAGAGAATCATTCCAGTAATGAAATACTCTTCAAGCTCCTGTCCTCCCTGCTCCACATGGTGACTGGAACCCAGCCAGCTTAAATTAGTGACACTCTTCTTTATATCCTGCACTGTCTCATAACTCATAGATTTCCAATTTATTGCTATGCACAGAATTGATTACAAATCAATTAGAAGCTGCAAAATATCTCCACTTAAAGACCAACAGGTTTAGGCTGAATAATACAGAAGAGGGTGCAAAATGTGGGTGAAGACATCAAATAGAAGGGAGGGATGGGAATGGTGCTCGAGGCTTCCTGTATTGTTTTCTGAAAGTTTTTATTGGGGATTTACCCCAATGTGGACAGTTTCTCTTTTGGGATTTTCCCCGAAGGATGGCGGTTGCAGGGAAAAATTGCCCAAGAATTAAACCTCTCCCAGAAATTTTGCATCCCTTAGAATGACTGGTACAGATTACTACTTACTAGGTGACAATCTGTGAATTAGAATGGCATTTAACTGGAACCAAAATTTAAAGATTCATGGGAGACACTAGTCAGCCAGTCAGTCGATCAAATTTACTGAGTTCTTACTGTGTGCAGAGCACTGGACTAAACACTTGGGAGAGTACTGTAGAACAATAAACAGATGCATCCCCTGCCCACAAAGAGCTCAGTTTAGAAGGGGAGACAGACAATAGAAGAAATAAATTCCATATATATTTAAGTGCTATGGAGCCGGGAGAGAAAATAAATAAGGGAAGCAAGTCAGGGCAACACAGAAGGAAGTGGGATAAGAAGAAAGGAGGGCTTAGTTAGGGAAGGTCTCTTAGAAGAGCTGTGCCTTCATTAAGGCTTTGAAGGAGGAGAGAGTAATTGTCTGTTGTATATGAGGAGGTAGAGTGATCCAGGCCAGAGGTAGGATATGGGCAAGAGGTCAGCAGTGAGACTGACAAGATCAAGGTACAGTGAGAAGGTGAGCATTCGAAGAGCAAAGTATTCCAGCTGGGTTGTAGTAGGAGAGTAGTGAGGTGAGGTAGGAGGGGGCAAGGTGATTGAGTACTTCAGAGCCGATGGTAAGGAGGTTCTACTTGAGGCGGAGGTGGATGGGCAATCAACTGTGGTTCTTGAGGGGAGGGGAAGTATGGCCGAACAGTATTACAGAAAAATGATCCAGGTAGCAGAATGAAGTACGGCGTGGAGTGGGGAAAGATAAGAGACTAGGAGGTCAGCAAGTAGGCTGATATAGTAATAAAGGTAGGATAGGATAAGTGATTGGATTAATATGGTTGTAGCAGTTTGGATGGAGAGGAAAGGTAATTTTACCAATGTTGTGAAGGTGGAACTGATAGGATTTAGTGATGGATTGAATATGTGGGTTGAATGAAAGAAAGGTGTCAGATATAACAGCAAGGGTTCGGCTTCTGAGACTGAAAGGAAGGAACCCGAGTTGCTTGTATCTGCCCCAGCGCTTAGTACAATGCCTGGAACATAGTAAGCATTTAACAAATACCATTATTATTAATAATAAGATATTAATATTAATACCCTTAATATATTAATACCCTATATTAATACCCCTTAATATAGAGATTTATAAACTAAACTTGAAGAAAATGAGGACCACCATATGGCATAAATTAAGATGAGAAAAGTTGCAGAAGTACAGGGAGGACAGGAGGACAGAAAACTACATAGTACACTATATACCAAAAATGCATATGTTTTACATTTTTAATGATTTAACGGGCAATACTGATAGTGAAATTTGGAAACTGTAAATAAATTATATGGGCCTCGTATTTTTGACTGTCTAGAAACAGTCCTCTAGAACAGCTTTATATATTGGAAAAGCAAAGCAAAAAAACCCCAGCCTTTTGATGAATGTAAATTTATCAAATCTATTTTGAACATTTAAATGATTTCGGCAATTTTCTATAGGATTGTAGAAGTTATATAAATTCAATCCTCTATACCTACAATGACATATTTGTTGGAATTTCATATATTATGTGAACTGCTGTTGCCCTGATCCTTTTGAAATGACTTATAGTTATGTTATACAGCATTATCATAACATTTTAATATGAAGGTCTTCTAATCAAATTCACTTTGCCAAATTCAGTTAAAATTCCTGATGTAATTTGGGGTTAACTTGATAGCAAATGAGTCAAAAATCTGGTTATATGAAAAGTTAAATTCATGTAGTTATAAATTTTTTTGTTTACAATAAATTATTCTAATGGTCATTTTCTGAACTCAAAAATTTCGCTCTACATTTATAATGAATTCTCATTATCTCCTCAGGTGCAGGTAGCACAAGCATTTATTTTTGATAATTTTTCTTGTCTAAAAGAAACTTTGCAATCAATTCCAGGGACCAAGTTGCTTTTATTAAACTTTAAATGTCTGATTTAAAACAAAGGAAACCAAAAAAAGAGGAGAAGGCAAAAAAAAAAAAAAAAACCAGGCAGGCATCTTAATCTACTTCAGAAGAGGACTGGGAGGCTTTGCAGTATTGAACTGCCAACTCTGCCATTTTAGTACAAATGTTCCTGAATTCTAATTAGAGAACTATTCAGTCCTCTGTAGTCAGAGTAAAATTGTTTTTGGTGTACAAAAAAGAGTTTCATATATTTGAGATACTGAAAAAGAGAAATGAGGATAGAACTATAATTTCCTTAGTTCCCTGTATAAATCAATGGTATTTATGGAAAGCTAAGTGCAGAGCACTGTACTAAGCATTTAGGAGAGCACAGAGTTGGCATGCATGTTCCCTTAATCTAATATTAATGCAATACCTGAGAAATAGAAAATGAATGTTCTTGATAAGCATAAGAGCATCTTCTGTAGCGTAGTTTTTAAATTGAGATGAATCAGCAGTAGTTTGCTGGAAAGCTCTAATATCCCTTAATATAAAGATTTATAAACTGAACTTGAAGAAACTCACAACCACTAAATGGCATAAATTAAGATTAGAAAAGTAAACAAATACTACTATGAAAGAAAACACAACAAAAATTTTCTGAAAAGCACCGTTAAAATGTAAATGACAGAAATCAATTATGTTAGTCTACCTTTCCAAGTTGCTCCACCTTTTGCATAATTTTTGTAACTTTAAAACAAAACAAGCGAGGGGCTATTAAGTGGGGAATGAAGTCTAGCAATAAATAAAATCAGAGAAAAAGAAAAGAAAAAAAGGACAAAAGAAAGGAGGAAGAGATGGGTAGCAGGGCTGTCTCAAGCTACTATTTCATGTCTCTTGAATGTAGCTTACAACAGGGATTCGATATCCCTGCCTCCTTTTTCCTCTTGCCCCTTCTGAGTAAGCCCTTTCAGAGGAGAGGAGAAACTTCCCTACCTAGGCATGTATCTGTGGCTTTTCTCTGATGCTTCCAACCTTTGTCTATCTGGTGAAACCAACTAGCCCTGATTACAAAAATAATCTTGCATTTC
Organism: Ornithorhynchus anatinus; assembly: GCF_004115215.2. Taxonomy (NCBI): domain Eukaryota; kingdom Metazoa; phylum Chordata; class Mammalia; order Monotremata; family Ornithorhynchidae; genus Ornithorhynchus; species Ornithorhynchus anatinus. Next base: position 119,385,222 of record NC_041729.1, read on the forward strand.
TTCTTAACATGCATGGAGGAAATCATATGACTAAATACAGTTTCAAAATCATTTTCTATATAAGTAGTTAAATTCAACATAACTTACCTGTTTTCATTTCTAACAATCGCTTTTTCTTTTGTTGACGCTCTAATTTTTCTTTTTCTGCTAGCTCCTTGGCTATTCTGGCCCGATTTTCTTTTTCCTCTGCTTCTCTTCTTTTGTGGTTTTCCTTTATTGCTTGCTATAAAAATTAACAATAAAATTGACCTTAAATATATATTTTCATTAATATATATATGTTACTTTAAAAAACTCGCAAGATAAATAGAAATTGGTTATAAAAATAATTAATGAACCATTACTTGCAAACTCAGCCAAAGAAGGGAAAACTTCCTATTCTGATGTGTTCCCAGTTACGTCCAAAACAAAAATGATATATATTTAATATAAATGTAATTTTAACAACTTTATAAAAAGGAAAAATATCAAGTCATACAGTATAGGTCAGAGGAAGAACTAGAGATGATGAAACAGAGGGACAGAGATATTATCCTTGAATCATCTCTCATCTTAAACTTGCATATACTTCAGTAATCAAACCCTGTCAGATATATCTTCACATCTCTAGAATCCACCTCTTCCTCTCCATCTACATTGCTATCACATGAACCAAGCATTTACCATATCCACCTTGACTATAACACCCTCATTACTACCTCCCTCCTTTCCAGTCCAGAGCTCATTATTCTGCCCACATTTTTTTAAAAGAAAAATTAAGTTTTTCCCCATTTTAAAAACCTCTAATGGTTGCCCACCCATATCTCTACTGAACAGAAATTCATCGTTATCAGGTTTAAGGCATTTATCTCTCCTCCTCCTCCTACTGAACTTTGCTCTTCTTCCAGTACAATCAGTCTTAACACTTTTCTCTAACAATAAGCTACTAATTGTGCCTCGATCTAGTTTCTCTTGCCGCCACGTCCTCTAACCTACTAGCACCTTGTGGATACCTTGTCCTACTAAAACCATATCTCTTCCGGGACACCTTCTCTGTCTGACCTTTCGTATCCCACCCTTTAGCCACTCTTGTCTGTGTCATTCATGCACTCAAGTCTGGATGCCCTAAGTGCATTAATACTCAACCCACATATCCTTATACTCTCTTGCTTCCCCTATATGTAATTTATGTTAGTGCCTGTCTCTGCCATTATTATTATTATTGTTATTATATTTGTTAAGCGCTTACTATGGGCCAGGCATTTTCCTAAGAACTGGAGTGGATACAAGTAAATTTGGTTGGACACAGTCCCTCTCCCACGTGGGGCTCATAGACTCAATCCCCATTTTACAGATGAGGTAACTGAGACATAGAAGTGAAATGACTTGCCCAAGGTCATGCAGAGGAAAAGAGTCAGAGCCAAGATTAGAACCCACAACCTTCTGAGTTCCTGGCCTGTGCTCTATCCACTAAACCATGATGCTTTTCTACTCAACTGATCCTCTGCTCACTCACCAACTTGAGTGCCCACAACCTCATCATTTCTAACCACTAAACAATCACTACTCTCACCAATCCTGAAATCCCTTTATTTCACCTCATTTTACAGATGAGGTAATTGAGGCACAAAGAAGTTAAGTGACTTTCCTAAGGTCACACAGCAGACAAGTGGTGGAGCCAGGAGTAGAACCCATGTCATGTGACTCCCAAACTCACGCTCTTTCCACTAAGCCATGCTGCTTCTCACTGGTCATAGAGGACACTCAGCCAAGGAAGGGAAAACTTCTGTAAAATGGGGATTAAGACTGTGAGCCCCATGTGGGACAACCTGATAACCTTGTATAATAATGATGGTATTTGTTAAGTGCTTAATGTGTGTCAAGCACTGTTCTAAGCACTGTCTATCCCAGTGCTTAGAAGAGTGCTTGGCACATAATAAGTGCTTAACAATGATGGTATCATCATTACTATTAAGGAAAGTGAGGGAAACCTAGAAATAAAAGTTGTAAAAGAGCTGAGTATGAGGAGCCAAACTGGATCCCAAGAAGGGGGAAGAGAGAAGTCTTTACAGTGAGCTGAGATGCTTCTGAGGGTCTTGCTAACCACTGCTTACAAGTAAGGATGAAGGTACTGACTAAAAATCACCATTCACATTTGTCAAACTGTAATGTTTGACTCCATGTCCATGTTGGACTCCAGTCCATGTTAAAGATTTTGTACTGTAAAGGACATGAATATTTTTTTCCTGCGGTATTCCTGCCCCTTATATGACTTTAAGTTCCTTTATTAGTAGTGAGGATTAATATTGCCTTAACAGATTAAGCACTCATGATTGGGTAAAGCAATAAATGTCGATGTGCTTGGAATGAGAAACTATTGGGCTAAAGGGAAGCAATTAATCAATGGTATTTATTGAGTGCTGCTTATGTGCAGAGCTCTGAACTTATGCTTGGAAAAAGTACAGTGAAACAGAGTTGGTGGACATAGTCCCTGACCACAGTGACCTTGTACTCTAAAAGGGGAATGTCAACCGAGGTGGTTGATCAGGGCTCAATGTTTCTCAGAATGTACAGAGAAGAGCAAAACTTGTTAAGGGTGGGGACGTTGCCTTCTTTTTTGTTTGTTTGCTTTTATTGTCTTTGTTAAGCACTTACTATGTGCCAGCCACTGTACTAAACGCTAGGGTAGATATAAACTAATTAGGTTGGACAAAGTCCCTGTCCCACACGAGGCTCACAGTATTAATCCCCATCCTATGCATGAGGTAACTGAGGCAGAGAGAAATAAAGTGACTTGCCCAAAGTCACACAGCAAACAAGTGGTGGAGCAAGGATTAGAACCTAGGTTCTTCCGATTCCCAAACCCATACTCTATCCAGTAGGCCATGCTGCAACAGTTCATCTTAATTTTTAACAGCTTTCAGATTCTTAGTTATAAGCACTGAAGGACCTAAATTATGAAAATTTTCATCTCAGACTGTAATCTCATTCTGGGCAGGGAACATGTCTACCAACTCTATTATACTGTAATCCTCCAAGACCTTAGTACAGAGCTCTGCACACAGTAAGTACTCAAATGTTATCAACTGAAGGATTCTAATTCCATTTGGCAAGTGTTTAGTACAGATCTCTGCACAAAGGAGTTTAAATAAGCAATATTGACTAAAATACTAGATATCATTGATGGTAAATCCTAGAGATGTTTTCTTACCCCATTGAAACTGCTACCATGCTGATCTAAGCACTTATCTTATCCTGCCTTAATTACTGTATCTGCCTCCTCAATGGCCTCCCAGCCTCCTGTCTCTCCCCACTCCAATACTTCATTCTGCTGCATGAATCATTGTTCAAAACATTTTGTTCAAAACTGAACAAAAACATTCAGTTCACATCTCCCTACTCCTCAAGAACCTCCAACGGTTGCCCATCCACCTAAGCATCAAACAGAAACTTCTTACCATTGGCTTTAAAGCGCTCAATCATCTCACCCCATCTTACTTCACCTAATCTACTACACACACACTCCTCTAGCATCAGTTTATTCACTATGCACCAATTTCATCTATCTTGCCACTGACTCCTTCCCCACTGCCTCCCCCAGCCTGAAACCTCCTACCTTCCATATATTCCAAACCACCACTCCCTCTACCTTCAAAGCATTATTAAGGTCATACCTCCTCCAAGAAGCCCTCCCTGATTAAGGCTCTTTTCCTTGGCTCGCTCTCCCTTTTGCACTGCCTATACTCTTCAATCTGTGATCTTTGGATGTGATATTCTGGCATGACTTCCCTATCACTGTGGATGGTATGACCATCCTTCCCGTCTCTCAAACCCGCAACCTTGGTGTCATCCTTGACTCAGCTCTCTCATTCACCCCACACATCCAATCCGTCACCAAGACCTGCCGGTCTCACCTTTATAATATCTCCAAGATCCGCCCTTTCCTCTCCACCCAAACGGCTATCTTACTTGTACAGGCTTTCATAATATCCTGGTTGGATTATTGTGTCAGCCTTCTCTCTGATTTCCCTTCCTCCTGTCTCTCCCCGCTCCAGTCTTTCTTCATTCCGCTGCCCGGATCATCTTCTTGCAGAAACGCTCTGGGCATGTCACTCCCCTTCTTAAAAACCTCCAGTGGTTGCCTATCAACCTCCGCACAAAGCAAAAACTTCTCTCTAGGCTTCAAGGCTCTCCATCACCCTGCCTCCTCCTACCTCTCCTCCCTTATCTCTTTCTACTGCCCACCCCATATGCTCCGCTTCTCTGCCACCCACCTCCTCACCGTCCCCCCATTCTCGCCTATCCCGCCGTCGACCCCTGGCACATGTCCTCCCGCTGTCCTGGAATGCCCTCCCTCCTCACCTCTGCCAAACTAACTTTCTTCCCCTCTTCAAAGCCCTACTGAGAGATCACCTCCTCCAAGAGGCCTTCCCAGACTGAGCTTTCCCTTTTCCCTCTGCTCCCTCTCTGCCCCCCCTTCACCTCCCCTCAGCTAAGTCCCCTTTCCCCCCTTTCCCTTCCCCTACCCTCAGCACTGTGCTCATCTGCTCATTTGTATTTATTTTTATTACCCCATTTATTTTGTTAATGAGATGTATACCCCCTTGATTCTATTTATTGCTATTGTTTTTGTCTGTCTCCCCGGATTAGACTGTAAGCCCGTCAATGGGCAGGGATTGTCTCTATCTGTTGCCGAATTGTACATTCCAAGTGCTTAGTACAGTGCTCTGCATATAGCAAGCACTCAATAAATACTATTGAATGAATGAATGTTCTTCCCACACCCAACACCACAGCACTTATGTATTTTTATATATTTTAAGTTATTTGTTTATATTAATGTCTTTCTCCCACTCTTGACTATAAGCTCACCATGGGCAGGTAATGTGTCTGCTAATTCTTTTGTACTCTCCCAAGTACTTAGAACAGTGATCTGCAACATATTAAGTGCTCAGTAAATACGACTGATTAACCTTACATGGAATCAATTGATGGGTACCTTTTCTGTGATTTCATTTTAATAAGGCATATTACTTTATTCCTCTAACTCACTGTACTTTGTTCTCATTTCTCTCACCGCCCACCCCCGCTCCAACATATTGCTTATGCCCACTCTCCTGCCTGGATCACCCTCCCCTTCACCTCTAGCAGACTACTACTCTTCCCATCTTCAAAACCACTTCTTTCATCCTTGATCTGTTTGTAACCCAATCACTAAACCTGGCTCTCCCTAGAAGGCACAATCTCCCCTGCTGTGATTCATCTTCACCCACTCCCCTACACTCACTGGGAAAGAGGAGGTGTTGGCTTCCTTCTCACACCCGTATGCCACTTTCGCAAAATTCCACTGCCCCCATCCCTTTCTTTTCTTGAAAGCCCATATCATCGGTTTCTAACATCCACTCCAGATACTAGTTACAGTCATCTACTGCCTCCTTCCTCCTATCAGGCCCCTTTCTCCAATTTTTTGAACTATTTTAGTCTCTCTCTCACAATCTTTCTATTTTTCTCCATCCTTACATTGATCCTTGGGGACTTCAATATCACATCGATGTTTCTGATGACCTTTCTGCTGCCCATGTTCTATCACTCCTCAGTAACAATAGCTGTGGCATTTATTAAGCGCTTACTATGTGCCAGCACTATACTAAACCTTGGCGCTGAAACAAGCAAATTGGGTTCAACACAGTCCCTGTCCCATGGGGGCCTCACAATCTCAATCCCCATGTTACAGATGAGGTAGTAAGCATAGAGAAGTGAAGTGACTTGCCCAAGGTCACATAAAATACAAGTAGTCGAGCCAGGATTAGAACCTATGACCTTCTGAGTCCCAGGCCTGTGCCCAATACACTACACCATGCTGCTTTTCTACTCCATTGACCACCTGCTCCACAATTCGGCCACTCACCGACTTGAACACACACTCAATCTCATCATCTCTAGCCAGGAAACAATCTCTACCTTCACCAACCCTGAAATCCCTCTCTTTGACTACAACCGCCTCAGCTGCCTCCCACTTAGCCATCTCCTCCCCACGAATCTGTGGTATGGTATTACCCTCAAATCTTAAGATCCCATCAAATTTTCTCAATTCATCATGCCCCATTTAGCTTCTGTATCTGCCTCCTCAATGGCCTCCCAGCCTCCTGTCTCTCCCCACTCCAATACTTCATTCTGCTGCATGAATCATTGTTCAAAACATTTGAACATATCCAAACTACTTTCACTTAATGACCAAATTGACACTCTAGACACCACCCTTTCTATTGAACTCAATTCATTTGTTCTCCTAACCCTTCCTTAATTTATACGACTAACCCACAGCCCTTGATCACCTCCACAGTCCACCCTGCTGGCTCTTGTGAATAAGCTGCAGAACACTTACTGGTGGAAATCCAGATATCAGAGCTACCTCATCCACTTCAAGTTTATCCTTGCGTGCTTTAACTCTGCACTCTCCTTTATCCATCAACTTATTCCTCTATCCTTATTGACACCCATGTCCACTGCCCTTGCCAGTTGTTCCAGATGTTTAACCTCCTCTTCAAAACCCCTGTCCCCTTTACCTCCCAAATCTCTTGCCACTAATGATCTGGCCACCTAATTTATTGGGAAAATTGAAACTATCAGGTATGACCTCCTTAAAATCTCCCCTGCCCCTTTCTCACACCCCTTCTTCAACTCTCCCATCTTTCCTAGCAGTATCACAAGAGGAGCTCTTCTGCCTTTTCTCAAAATCCATTCCCTTCAACTGCACATTCAACCTTGTTCCTTACCTTCTTCCATCCCTAATGTCATTTTCAACTTCCCGCTGTCCAATGGCTTCCCACTGCTTTCAAACATGTCCATATCTCCCCTATATTAAAAAAATCCTCACTTGACCTCCATGGCTCCTTCCAATTATTGCCCCATTTTCCTCCTACCATTTCTTTCCAAACTTCCTGGGCGAGTTGACTATACCGACTGTCTCAAGTTCATCTGCTCCAATTCTCTCCAAGACCCCTCTCCAATCTGGCTTCCATCCTTTTCCCTCTATAGAAACCACCCTCTCAAAGGCCACAAATGAAATCTTTCTTGCTAAATACAAGAGCAGCGAATTCGTTCATTTATTCATTCAATCGTATTTATTGAGCGCTTATTATGTGAGAGCAGTGTAGTAAGTGCTTGGAATGTACAATTCAGCAACAGATAGAGGCAATCCCTGCCCAACAATGGGCTCACAGTCTATAAGCTAATTCATCCTAATCCTCCTCGACCTCTCACCTGCTTTCAATTCTGTCAACCATCCCTTTCTCCTGGAAACATTATAAAATCTCAGCTTCACTGACACTGTCCTGTCTTGGTTCCCCTCCTATGTCTCTGGCTGCTCATTCACAGTATCTTTCACAAGCTCCTCCTCTGCCTTCTGCCCCCTAACTCTAGGTGTCCTTCAAAATTCACTTCTGGATCCCCTTCAATTCTCTACACCAGCTCCGTTGGAGAAATCATTCACTCAATAGTAGCCTACACACTATATCTTGATCTTGTCTATCTCGCTGCCGACCTCTTGCCCACATCCTGCCTACAGCCTGGAACACCCTTCCTCTTCATATCTGACAATTACTTTCCTTGCCTTCAAAGCCTTAGTGAAGGCACATCTCCTCCAAGAAGCCTTCCCTAAGTACTCTTTTCCTTTTTTTCACAACCTTATGCATTGTACTAACTTGACTGCTTTATTCATCCACCCCCGCAAGCCCCACAGCAATTATGTACATATCTGCAATTTATTTATTTATATTAATACACATATCACATCTCCCCCTGGATATGTAAACTCACTGTGGGCAGGAAATGTGTCTGTTACACTTTACTCTTCCAACAACTTAGTATAATGGTCTGTACATAGGAAGCGCTCAATAAATGTGATTGATTTAATGATTGATAATCACAACTCTTCCTGGAGGCTTTGCTGTATTAATTTTTCATCTCCCCTCCCTACTTCTCCACTACTGCCACTTTACAACTTCTACATCACCTAATCAATTGGATACTTTCCCTCACCCTCCCACCATAGCATGCATGCATACACACGCATACACACACACATACATATATATATATACACATATATATAGATATATATTTTTAGATAGATAGATAGATATAAAACTCTCTTGTTCTTCCCCTTTCCTGAAACTTATTTTTGTGTTTGTTTACCCAACTAGAGTAGAAACTCTTGGAGTGCATGTATAATGTCTATTAATTCAATTGTACTCATCATAGTTCAAAGTGTAGCTCAGAGTAAATGTTCAGTAAATACTACTGATTGACTAAAGCAACAGGATAAAATTTCTAGCATACAAAAATGTTAAAGAAAGATTTAGTATTTTGAGAACTATGTTGATATCTACATTTTGGGAGAAACATTTTGCTCTCTGGTGGAGCACATTATTTCACATTTTCTTTGAAGGAAGTGTTGTGAGTTATTTTTAATTATAACTTTATTTTAAAATGTGTCTTCCCCTCTGTAAGCTTCTTTTGGGCAGGGATCATAGCTACCAACTCTAATAATGTTGGTATTTGTTAAGCACTTACTATGTACAGAGCACTGTTCTAAGCACCCCGATTAGACTGTAAGCCCGTCGAACGGCAGGGACTGTATCTGTTGCCGACTTGTTCATTCCAAGTGCTTACTTAGTACAGTGCTCTGCACATAGTAAGCGCTCAATAAATACTATTGAATGAATGAAAGATACAGGGTAATCAGTTTGTCCTACGTGAGGCTCACAGATAATCCCCATTTTACAGATGAGGTAACTGAGGCACAGAGAAGTTAAGTGACTTGCCCACAGTTACACAGTTGACAAGTGGCAGAGCCGGGAGTCGAACCCATTACCTCTGATTCCGAAGCCTACGCTCTTTTCACTGAGCCACACTCCTTCTCTAGTATATTGTACTCTCCCAAGCACTTCCTGCAGTACTCTGCACACAGTATGTGCTAAATGAATACCATTGATTGATAGACCTATAATCAATCCTGAATTATTAATAACTACAACATTGACTCCTTGGAAAAGACCATATATTATGATTGTGGTACTGATCTTGGAAAGGATCATATAACAGTGGCCATCAGAATCATTATGAAAAGGCAACATCAATTTTGTGTGCCCAATACATCCAGGATTGTGGCTCCTATATTGGCCTCCTCAGGCATACATTCACTAATAAGTCAATTTCACCATTCATGGTGACTTCTTCAATAATGAGGGACACACATATATATTATAATATACATATATATATGTATATATAAATCTAGCTACCTATAAAATATCTAGCTAAAGGATTGCTAGATATTTATATATGTAATTATAGAAAAAAAGGCTTAGGACAGTGGGCATTGGAGGCTAATACATTTTTATTTTTTGATCTTAAGCAAGTCATTTCATTTATAGGAAATGTTACAATGAAAATACTATAGTTCTATAAAATGAATATTATTCTCTATTTTTTGAATGCTTACCAAAAATGGGAATAAAACTATTCATTTTTATCCACTTCGAGAAGCAAATAAATTACCATCCATCCTGCAGGTGAGATTAACAATGAATGTGATGGTTTAATAAAGCAAAGTACTAAAACCTAGTATTACTATTTATGGAAGAACTAAAATATGATTAAAAACAAAAAAGACTCTGCACTATGTCCAGTAGAAATCCCTGTTTAAATGAAGTAGTGAAAAACAATTCAATAAGTTAATCATTCTAATATTTTGCATCCATAAACTTTCTCCTGTAGCACAATGTTTTGCAATACTCATAAATATTTTAACTTTGATTTTCTCAGCTGAAAGGATAGTATTATAATTCCTAGTTTTCAGATGAAGATATAGATCATGTCCCTTCCCTCCAAAATCCCTTAAAAAGCATCTCTTCCAGGAGGCATTATCTGATTTTAAGTCCCCTCTTTCCCCATTAGTCATTCCAGCCCACAAAGTATTTACTTGCTTCATTACTTCTTCCTTGTTCCCTTGTGCCAATTGTTTAAATCTGGCCTCTCATTTGTTTCTCAGTGGTAAGAATATCACTTAATCCTCCTTCAGATCTCCAAGCACATAGTACAGCACTATTCACCTAGTAGCAGCTCAATAAATGCTGTCAAAGTCAAAGACAGAACTTGAGAGCGCTATACCTCTACTGCACAAACTTCAATCATTAAGCTCCATATTGCATCTTTACTGGGTAAAAGCCCAAAAGAGCAGAGTAGGAAGATAAGCATGAGAAAATAAAGAACAACAGTTTGAGAAGTTGTTGGAAGTTGGCACAAGTAAAATCAGCAATACTCCCTCTCTGCTCCCACCATGTTCAGATTCCCATTCAGTAACTCAGATGAGGTAACTAGTTCACAAATGGAAATGAATTTCCCATTTTCATGAGCATATTTGAGGGAGGAAATTCCACAGCATTACAAATGTATCCTGTAGATGTGGATATGTATAGTTGCAAATGTTATGTAGAAAATAAATCTCAACTTGCTATTGTTTCACGCTAGCTAAGCAGAACTCTACTTAAGTCCTAATTGTGGGTTATTCATTTAGGGAATAGATATGATGGAGAAGTGAATCATTTAAATAGGAGTCAATTATATTTCAAATGTGCAACCCCCAAGAAAAATCGAAATGATCAGATGGTGCATTCATTTGTTTTTGCATCATTTTACAATTGATTTTAAGAGCTTAAATATTCCCATTATTGATCCACCACATTCAGAGTATTTGTTTTTGTACAGCTTTTAAGATACCAGAAAAAGTAATGGCCAGAGGGAGAGAGAAATTCTAGGTTTTGGAGCATTCTACTGCAGCCATCTTCAGAAGTGGAGGAAGAAGATTAAAACTAGATTTAAGGGAAAAAATCTGATCTTGCTACCCCCCCCCCCAAAAAAAAATCCTGCTGAATTGACACCAGCTGTGAAAGTCTTTCAAGATTCTAAGGGTAGATAAATGAACTGTTTCTTAATTAGTCATCAAAACTCCACTTCATTTTGTGACTAAACATGAAATTTCTACTTATATGTCTCAAATACAGGACTGTGGACTTTTTGGTGAAAAACCACAGATGGTCCTGAGGAATTTCAATTATTAGAATTATGGTGTGGGTGCATTTAGGATCTTAAAAAAGAAATATAAAGGGATCATTTAATTTTATTTCACTAAAATGAAACTATTTATTTGGTTTTTCTGCAGTAAAAACAATCTTGCCCACAATTCTACAAATATACTGTTAAGCAGTATGCATGGTTTTAAGGAAAATATCCATAATTAATCATTTTAACATCTAGTAAGAGTTCTGTTCCTTTCCTATCTACCCAACAGGGCATGAAAACAGGGCATGAGTCTTTGATTCCTTGGGGCTGTGCAGGAGATGAGAGTTGTTAAATGATTTTGGCCACAAGCTGGGATTTAGTTATGACTATTACTGGATAAAACAATCAATGGTATTACAAGTTGTTATATTGTCCTTTCTCAAGTGCTTAGCACAGTGCCCTGCTCACACGGAGTGTTCAGTAAATACAATTATTGATATTACCATCTGTCCTTTTGCAAGGAAAACAATAACCTCACATGGATTTTAAGTTTGGCTTTGAAATAGAGGGATCTCCCAGATAAATGCTCTATTGCTAAATTATTTTCTACATATCCATATTATCTATATGTAGATAATAATATTGAAATATATTTTGATAAGGGTGAGGCAGACAGGAATCTGAGAGAGAAAACAAAATCTTAGAGTGATTTGGTCAGAAACAAATCCTCCTTACTCCGCAAGGGGGAAATCAACTGAGAATGAAGGGGGAACCACCTACCAAGGTCCTAAGATGGAGAAAGACAGGAACAAGGCCCTCACCTTTATTTGGCTTGCAGGTTGCCCTGATTTAACATGTTATAGGAACCTTAGAGGAATACAATTCTGAGTAATCAGAAGCTAAAATTTAAGTTGAAACATTACTAATATTAAAAAATTTGGGATAGAAGCACAACTTACATTTCTCCTAACAATGCAACTTTTTTTTTTGAATCACACAAGTGTTACAAAACATACATAATGCCAGCTGAGAAAGTATGACCACTCATCTAAAACTTTAAACACTGATGCAATCACTACTGCAATAAAATGTTGATCAATCATCTATTAGATTTTTTAAAAAATGATTTTTAAACGTTACTGTAGGACTAATAGAGCCATCTAAATAAAAGATCAGGGTGAAACTTCATTTTAAGTTCATATTTTAGCCATTTTTAGAATTTCACTGGACAAAACAATCTCAAGTTATTACCATGGATACCCCCATCACCACCCTCACCTTGCCAAGTAAAAACAAAACAGGACACTAGTGCTCTAAGGAAATTCGGTTCATATCCACTTTGTATGACAAAAATCAACTCATAAAAAACAAAATTTTCTTTGTTTGAGGTTTTGAAACCAAATAATGACAGAAAAAGGACACGAAAACTTGCAGTTAATATGCCTTTACCATGAACATTGTTTTGAAGTCATTCATATCAGTAAAAAGCTCCTCCACTGACACCTTCTTCACATCAATCGCATAGTAGTTCATCATGCTCTGGCATAGCTGTTCCAAGTTCTCATGCATTCTGTAGAGCTGCTTCCATTGTTCTCTGGCATAAGCAGCAAAGCTGTATACTTCAGTTAAGGTACTTAGGTGTTAGAAAGTCAATCAGTTTTTAAACCGTTCCTTCCTTTTGTTAAGTAAATTCAAAAAGCACTTCCTTTGTTCTTCCTCAAGCCTAATTTTATCAAAATCCTTTAATTACCTTCATTCATTCATTCAATCATATTTATTGAGCGCTTACTGTATGCAGAGCACTGTACTAAGCACTTGTAATGTACAATTTGGCAACAGATAGATACAATCCCTGCCCAACAATGGGCTCACAGTCTAAATGGTACAGATCTCACTTGACATAACTTTAAGTAGTTGCTAAAGAGACTTCGGCTGTAAGCTCTTGGTGGGCAAAGGTTGCACCGACCAACCTTAATGTGTTTTACTCTCCCAAACACTTAGTAGTATCATGCAGTGCATTCAGTAAATGCTCAGTAAATGCCACTGACTATTGAAATGATATATCAGTATCCTGCATCTTGCAAAAAGTAAGCAAAATACTGAGCTAGCCATCTTTAAATCTTGTATGGAATTCTCTCTCCATTTTCTCCACTAATTGCCATTTTCTCTTGAAATAAGTGTTCTATGTGTAATAGTAATAGTAACAAAAGAGTAAGGGAAGCAGTATGCCTAGTGGCTAGTGCACTGGCCTGGGAATCAGAGGGTTATGGGTTCTATTCCCAGCTCTGCCACTTGTCTGCTGTGAGACCTTGAGCAAGTCACTTCACTTCTCGGTGCCTCAGTTCCCTCATCTGTAAAATGGGGATTGAGACTGTAAGGTACTGTGTCCAACCCCATTTGCTTGTGCATCCCAGCACTTAGTACCGTGCCTGCACAAAGTAAGCACTTAAATAAATAAAAAAACATGAAAATTTTCTCTTCACAAGGGGGAATTACTCTACCATATTCTCCCAAAGGTTCAGTCCTTTGCATTGCACATAGGAGGCATGGGATAAATCCCACTGATTTGCTTGATTCTGCTGGATGTTTATCATTGCTTTCAATTTGCTATTCATTTAGAACCTGTAATGGGAATATACATCAATGTGATCTCCATGTTGCCCACTCCCAAGGCCTCCCACCATCTGTTAATCAAAAAATTGTTGTATTCAGGTTAAGCTGGATTGTTTGTCATAGTTATTCATATTTAAACTTTTAAGGAATACATAGTTCTAAGAAGATTAACTTCATAAAGAGAACAAGATATTTATGTGATTTAGCTTGGATTTTTTGTGTAATCCTTTTGCACAATTTTCTTGCATTTCAATAAACTAATGACAAATTTAAAACTAAGTGCTATTACATTTATCATAAATAAAGAAAATTTACAGTCACAAGCAAAGTCAAAAGAGCTCGCCTTTTCATTTATCCTTGTAAATAGCTAAGAGGTGAGCTGCACTTATGCCATTGAATTAAATGGAGAATAAGCTCTTTGAAAATACTGAAATTGTTACAGCTCAATTAATTAAATTATGTCATTAGGGATATTTTGTACTCAGCAAATAATCTACTATTGGATTAAATTATTTTTTCATTCGCCATTGTTAACTTTTAAATAAAAAATCAAAACTGGAGTTTTTTTAAAGCACATTATCTTGCTACTTGTTTTGCAGACTATTCATTCTCCTATGGAAATACAGCAAAATAATGTTAGTATTTGTTAAGCGCTTACTATGTGCAGAGCACTGTTCTAAGCGCTGGGGTAGATACAGAGTAATGAGGTTGTACCACATGAGGCTCACAGTTAATACCCATTTTACAGATGAGGTAACTGAGGCACCGAAGTTAAGTGACTTGCCCACAGTCACACAGCTGACAAGTGGCACAGGCAGGATTCAAACCCATGACCTCTGACTCCCAAGCCCGGGCTCTTTCCACTGAGCCATTCCTTCTATGGTTTAAATTAATTCTACATAGCTGCAATTTTTTTTGGCAGTGGAAAAATTTTCTTGTCAGTTTTGAAAACATAAAACTAATTTAATGTGACTCTGATAGTCGCACAGCATGAGGAATCATTCTGTAACAAATCACAGAGCTTCTTTTAAAGAGGGGTAAATTATTGATTCATTTTGATATGGGATCCCTATGCCAAATTCTCAAAAGCCTACTCTGCCCAGTGTTAGAAGCAAGATTACTTACACTTTCAGTGAGAAGCAACAGGAAATTGTAGAAACAGAATATGCAGGGCTACATTTAGTTCAGTTTGTTCCCTTCCTTTTGACAAAATAACTTGTAAAATAAGCCATATGTCAAATATAACTGAATAAAATATAAAGCAAACATAACATGGATTAGATTGAAGTTAAGCCCATGTTGGGAAAGTCCAAGCAGCTGCTTTAAAAGAGTAACTGTATTAAAATCTATACATTAATAAAAGGAATTATTCACCAATGGAATTTTTATGGAATTTTGATAGCATTTCAGACATTTTATAAACCAGTTTGCTACACAAATATATAAAAGAGCAGCCCACATTAATGGAGCTATTAGCTGTTGAAGAAGTAATAATATTTATTACTGTGTACAGAGTACTGTGCTGAGAAAGAATACACAGCCCACATAATTGACAGTAATGATCTCGATATGCCAAAAATACGATATTCAAAATTTACAAAATTGAACAAAGTTCTTTACATAATGACAAATACAGATGTTTTATGCAAAATACACATGATATGAATTTCAGAAATAGCTTCTGATCATCAAAATGGAATGTGCAATGAAGCTTATCACAAACCTATGTAGTATAAACTACATTTAAGCATACAGCATTAACATAAAGATGTGGACAAAAGGCAATGGTCAAAATAGTAGGTTACATATAGTGACCTACTATTCTGACCATTTCTTTTGTCCATAACTTTATGTTTTTACATATATGCATATATAAAAGGTTCCCTTTCAAAGTCTACTTCCCCACTGGTTTCTAACATGCTCATTATTCACCTATTTAAAAACCCCCTCCCTGAACACTACAGCTCCCTCCTGTTACAGATCACTGCCCACCTTAGTATTCGTCCCCAAGATCCTTGAGTGACTTGTCTACATCTGACTCCTCCACTTCCTCTCATCCAATTCTCTTCTTGATTTCCTCCAATTTAGCTTTGCTCTAAGGAAATTGCCCTTTCTGAGGTCAGCAATGACCTTCCTCTTGCCCAATCCAACAACCTGTATTTATTCCATACTAATTCTCCTCAATGTCTCTTCTGCCTTCAACACCACCGACAATCCCCTTCTCCTGGAAACATTATCTAACCAAATAGTCATCTCCAGCCCTGATGTCTCTCCCTTTATGTGGTTTCACACATCCTCCTGCCTTTAAGACAACTCTACTTGGATTTCTGGTTAACACCACAAAATTAAGATTCCCAAAACAGAACTCCATATCATCCTACCCACACCCTTTCCTTCCCTTTTCCCTCACTGTACCCAACACTACTATCCTTCCTATCTCATAAACCCATAACCATGGCATTATCTTAGACTCATCTCTCTCATTCAATCCACAGACTCAATCTGTTGTCAATCCAGTCAGTTTTAGCTTCACCACACTGTGGGAGTCTGCACTTTCGTCTCCCTCCAAACTTCTATTGTGCTGATACAGCACTTTTCTTATCCCACCTTGACTATTACATCAGCCTCCTTGCTGACCTCTCTGCCGCCTGCCTCTCTCCATTCCAATCCATACTTCACTCTGCTGCCCGGATCATTTTTTCTAAAAAAAAGTTCAGTCCACATCTCTCCACTCCTTTAGAACCTCCAGTAATTGCCCATCCACCTTTGTATCAAATGCTTTACCCTTCCCACACAACTTGTTCCTCTAATGCCCACCTAATACTACTAATAATAGTAGCGGTATTTGTTAACCTATTCATTGTACTGTGATCTCATTTATCTCATCACCAACACTTTACCCATGTCAACCTCTCTGGCCTGGAATTCCCTAGCCTTTCATATATGACAAACCACCAGTCTTCCCACTTTCAAAGTCATATTAAAGCCAAATCTCATCCTACTGAGCTTCCCCAATTAAACCTCATTTCCCCTACTCCTTTCTCTTCCCACATCACTTCTCCATTTGGATCTGTACCTTTTAGCACTTGATATTCAACCCACCCTCATACCCCAGCACTTATGGACATGTGTGTATTGTATTTTAATGTCCAACTCCCCCTCTGCACTGCCCATAAGTTCCTTATGGGCAAGGAACGGATCTATAAACTCTGTTGTATTGTAAACTCACTTCTCTCTGTGCCTCAGTTCCCTCATCTGTAAAATAGGGATGAAGACTGTGAGTCCCAAGTGGGACAACCTGATTAGCTTGTATCTACCCCAGAGCTTAGAACAGTGCTTGGCACATAGTACGCACTTAAATACCATCATTATTATTGTATTGTACTTTCCCAAGTGCTTAGGACAGTGCTCCCATGCAGAATCACTTAATACCATTGATTTATTGGCGTACACTTGTGATCAAATATAAGAACCACAAAAGCTTTGAAGCTGGTGCACTGCAGAGCTTACAAGTTATTCTCGTTTCATATCTGTAAACAACTTGATCACCAAAGCACTGAAGTGGAGCCATGACTATCTGTGTTTCTTAATCATGAATAAGCTGGGTCCCAAATGCTTTAAGTTGGGAATCAAGAAAAATCATATTGGGTCATTAAATCCAAGGTTCATATATCACAAGGATGTTAACTGGTTGAATGTGGACTCAATAGTGCACCCCTAACATAGGTCTAACACATTAAATAATACCATGATCACAGTAGCATTCAAAAAAATTAACCCACATGTGCATACACATTGAAAAAAGAAAATGTTTTTCTGTAGTTTCTGGGAATTGTAAGTATTAAAGTCAGAGATCACCATGTAGGTCTAATCAATTTAAATAAATCATATTGTGGGTGACCAAAATTACTATATGGGACATAGCTTTAAAAACTATCTAATTTACACCTTTTTAAAACATTTGCTCTAGATTTCTATATAGCAAAGCAATTGATTTCATAGTTATTCCATTAAATATAAATGTATTTGTTATCCTTCATTTTTGAAAAAATAATCCGTGCTTGTAATGCAAAATTCATAATTCTGGCCAAGACTGTCAATTTTTGCATTATCATCATTCAGTGGTATTTACTGAGCACTTACTATATGCAGAGCACTGTACTAAGTGTTTGGGAGAGTATAATACAACATTTAGCAGATACATTCCCTGCCCATAACAAGCTTATTATGTTTCATATTTGCAGTACTGTTTTCTCTTTTGCTTCCTTGTTCTGTGTTCTTAAGAAGTTTTATGCAAAAAAGAACAGCTCTTTTCTTGATAATGTGTCAATAAATTAATTAATTGTATTTATTGCTTACTGTCTGCAGAGCATTGTACTATACACTTGGGGCAGTAAAATATAACAGAGTTTGTAGGTACCTTTCCTGCCCATGAGCTTAGAATCTATAGGGGAGATGGACATTAAATAAATTATGACTATGTACTTAATAATAATAATAATGGTATTTTTTAAGAGCTTCCTATGTTCCAGGCACTGTACTAAGTGCTAGGACGGATACAAGCAAATAGGGTTTGACATAGTCCCTGTCCCAGTGGTCGTCATAGTCTCAATCCCCATTTTACAGATGAGGTAACAAGCTCAGAGATGTGAAGTCACACAGGAGACAAGTGGCAGTACTTAAGTGATGTGGCGTTAAGGGATGGGTGAATAAAGCAAGCATATCCAAGTGCAAGGGTGATGCAGAAGGGAATAGGAAAACAGGAAATTAGGCCTCTTGGAGGGGATATGCCTTCAATAAAGCTTTGAAGGTGGGAAGAGTGATCAAGAGGGAGGGCAATCCAGGCCAGAGGCAGAAAGTGGGTGAGAGATTGGCTCCAAGATAGAAAGATTAAGTGAGTAGGTTAGCATGAGAGGAATGAAGTGTGTGGATTGGGTTGAAGTAGGAAAGCAGAGAGGTAAGGTAGAAAGAGGCAAGGTGATTGAGTACTTTAAAGCCAAAAGCAAATAGTAAGGAGTTTCTATTTGATATGGAGGTGGATGAGAAACCACTGGATGTTCGTGAGGAGTAGAGAAACATGGACTGAACATTTTTATAGAAAAATCATCCGGGCAGCAAAATGAAGTGTAGACTGGAGTGGGGAGAGACAAGAGGCAGGAAGGTTAACAAAAAGTCTGATTCGGTAATCAAGGCAGGACAGGATAAATGCTTGGATTAACATAGCCTCTTTATATCCAAAGTTAACAGTCTCTACTCCATCATAATCCTTCTTGACCTCTCAGCTGCCTTCAATACTGTTGACCACCTCCTTCTCCTGGAAAATTAGCTAACCTTGGCTTCACTGAAAATGTCCTCCTTTACTTGTCTCTGGTCTCTCTCTCTCTCATTCTCTTTCATGGACTCCCTCCTCCTCCTACCCCCTAACTGTGGGAGTCTCTCAAGGTTCAGTACTGGGTCTTCTTCTATTCTCCATCTACACCCACTCCACTGGAGAAATCTCATTCATTCCATGGTTTCAACCACCATCTCTATGCAGATGATTCCCAAATCTACATCTCCAGACCTGATCTCCCTCCATTTCTGCAGTCTCTCATTTCCTCCTGTCTTCAGGATATCTCTACTTGGATGTCCCACCAACACCTCACATGTCCAAACACAACTTCCCATGTTCCTACCCAAACCCTGTCTTCCACCTGATTTCCCCATCACTGTAGACTGTACCACCACAAAACCATAATCCTGGTATTAACCTCGACTTCTGTCTCTCATTCAACTTACATATTCTGTTTATCACCAAAGTTTTTTGGTTCAACCTTCACAACATCACTAAAATCTGCCCTTTCCTCTCTATCCAAACTGCTTCCATGGTAATCCAAGTACTTACCCTATCCTGACTCGATTACTGCATCAGCCTCCTTGCTGACTGTTCTGCCTCCTGTCTCTTCTCACTTCATTCCATACTTCACTTTGCTGACCAGATCATTTTTCTATAAAAATGTTCGATCCATGTTTCCCCACTCCTCAGTGGTCGCTCATCCATCTCCACATCCAACAGAAATATTTTACCAGTGGCTTTAAAGCATCCAATCACCTTGTCCCCTCTTACCTTGTCTCCCTGATTTTCTACAGCAAGCTACCAACCTGCTTATTTTACCTCAATCTTGTCTATCTTGCCACCAACCTCTAGCCAATGCCCTGCCTCTGGCCTGGAACTCCCTCCCTCTTCATATCTGACCATCACCCTCTCCATCTTCAAAGCATTAATGAAGTCACATCTCTAAGGTTCCTTCCCCAACTAAAAACCTTCATTTCCTCTTATCTCACTTCCTTCTACATCACCCCTGCACTTGGATTTGCACCCTTTATTCATCCTTCCCTCAGCCGCACAGGATTTAAGTACATATCTGTTATTTATTTATATTAATGTTTGCTTGTCTCCCTAGCCTGCAAGCTCATTGTGGACAGGGAATGTGTCTATCAATTATGTTACGCCATAGTCTCCCAAGCACTTAGTACAGTGCTCTGCAAACAGTAAGACCTCCATAAATACAATAGATTATGTTTTTCACCAATATGAGGAACCATGCATTTCAAATGCAGGGTTTTTTAGTAATATCACTAAAATTTACACTGATACAGAAAGAATTATATATTTAATTCCAGTGCTAAGTACATTGTTCAGGACTTGGAAAACATTTGAGATATTATTATTATCGATAAAGCTTAATTAAATGTCTGGTTTTAACTCCAAATGCAATTATATTCTCTCAGTCAATGGTATTTATTGAGTATACTGAGCACTATACTAAGCACTTGAGGGAATATGATAGAGTTGGTACAAATGATCCTTACCCACAAAGAGTTTTTAGTTTAAATAGGGACAGGCATCAAACTGAATTATAGTTAGGAGAAATGGTAGAGTACAGGGATATGTATATAAATGATGTATATATATATATATATGTGTGTATATAAATGATAGAAGGGTGAATATCAAGTGCATAAGGAGTATACAGATCTAAGTCCATAAGCAACACAGAAGAGAGGGTGAATAGGTAAAATGAGGCTTAGTCATGGGAGGTCGCTTAGAAGAGATTTGATTTTAGGAGGGCACTGAAGGTGGGAAGAGTGGAACATAAAGGGGGAGTACAAAAAGGTGAAAGGAGTTACAGGCCATAGTGAGAATGTTGGCAAGGAGTTGGCAGCAAATAGATAAGATCAAGGTATAGCTAGTAGGTTGGGTTAGAGAAGTGAAGTGTGTACGCATTTACAGTTTTAATCCATGAAAAAGAGTTGTAGCAAATACATTTAATTGATCTTAAAATATTATGCCAAAAACGAACAACAGGTGTGTGAAATCAGATGTCTAAGTAATGCTTATAGGCTGTCAATAGCACCACATATTAAAATTCTGAAATCTAAAAATACAAGAATGCCAGTCAATAAATAGATGCTTCTAGTGTATGATATTTAATGACAGGATGTAATATCTTGCCTGTCTAGGGGGCATAATTGTTCCAGGTTGAAAAATTCTTCCAATCAAAGCACCCTCCGTCTTTTTCTCATAACCTGCTGAATACTATTTATGAGCCAATTGACTTTCAAGGAACCAACATCATTCTGTACTATATGAATGAAGTAGAGATAGGTCCCAATTCCATCATGCTGAGTAGTATATACAAACCTTTATAATAATAATAATGTTGGTATTTGTTGAGAGCTTACTATGTGCAAAGCACTGTTCTATGTTCTGGGGTAGATACAGGGTAATCAGGTAGTCCCAGGTGAGGCTCACAGTCTTAATCCCCATTTTACAGATGAGGTAACTGAGGCACAGAGAAGTGAAGTGACTTGCCCACAGTCACACAGCTGACAAGTGGCAGAGCCGGGATTTGAACCCATGACCTCTGACTCCCAAGCCCGGGTTCTTTCCACTGAGCCACATTCCTCTTTTGCTTAGTGTTTTAATGTGGCTTCTGTTTTTCTGAAAGTAAGCCTCTTTAAATAGTGTGTTCACAAAGCATTACTAGAAATTATAGGTAAGTCTACTATATCTAAATTACTGTCTGTAATAGGTTGAGAAATCCTTTGTTAACAGTATTTAATGATTAAAATGATACTCCGATATGATTAAATATGAAATCCAACCTACACCAATACCTACCCATACCAAAATTCAGTGCACACCAAACTGAACTTGGAATAATTTGAATTAGCATAACGTTGCTCAGGTTTCAAGTAAAATAAGCACAGACTGGGTAATTTGCAAGAATAGGATTTTAATAGTACTCTCCTACTACTAATAGTGGTATTTGTTAAATGCTTACTATGGGTCAAGCATCATACTCACTGCTGGGGTAGGCACTGAGTGGTAAACTCGTTGTGGGCAGGGAATGTATCCGTTTATTGTTATATTGTACTCTCCCAAACACTTAGTACAGTGCTCTGCCTACAGTAAGCAATCAATAAATAGGATTGAATGAATAAATGAAAGAAAAATCAGATTGTACACAGTCCCTGCCTTACATGGAGCTTGTAGTCTAAGTAGAGGGAAAACAGGTATTTAGTCCCCATTTCATAGATGACGATACAGAGGTACAGAGAGGTTACACGAATTGCTCAAGGTCATGCAGGAGGCAAGTAATAATAATGTTGGTATTTGTTAAGTGCTTACTATGTGCAGAGCACTGTTCTAAGCACTGCAGGAAATACAGGGTCATCAGGTTGTCCCACATGAGGCTCACAGTTAATCCCCATTTTACAGATGAGGTAACTGAGGCACAGAGAAGTTAAGTGACTTGCCCACAGTCACACAGCTGACAAGAGGCAGAGCTGAGCTTCGAACCCATGACCTCTGACTCTCAAGCCTAGGCTCTTTCCACTGAGCCACACTGCTTCTCAAGTAGTAAAGGCAGGTCTCCTGGCGCTCAGACCTGAACTCTTTCTACTAGGCAACACTGCTTTCTTTGCAATAGGTAAAAACATGTTTAGAAAGCAACTTTCTCTTGAAGCCCTCTATGCCATCTTCCACTCTATCAGCCACGATAACTTCATCCAACTGCTCTGTCGACAAAACTCAAAAAACCAACAGTGATGAGCTCCCCACAGTCCTGCCCTTACCTTTCCAACTCCCTAACTCCCCACATTTTTGTGTTCTTTCTTCCCAGCTATTTCTCAAGAGAGCTCCTTCCTGCTTTCAAAATCTATAGCCTACACAATACAAAAACACTTTCAGGCACTCGATCAGCTCTATCCCTCTTACTACACACTCTCTTCTCAATCAGTAAATCAAAAGC
The DNA here is from genome assembly GCF_004115215.2 of Ornithorhynchus anatinus. Taxonomy (NCBI): domain Eukaryota; kingdom Metazoa; phylum Chordata; class Mammalia; order Monotremata; family Ornithorhynchidae; genus Ornithorhynchus; species Ornithorhynchus anatinus. The sequence continues at coordinate 119,408,174 of NC_041729.1, forward strand.
ATTTACTGAGCCCTTACACTTTTCAGGGCACTGTACTAAGTACTTGGGAGAGCACAACAGAGGTAGTAGACACAATCTGTGTCATCAAGGAACTTACGATCTAGGAAGGGAGACATACAGTTAAATAAAATACATGTAGAGAGAGAAGCAACAGATTTTTAAAGATACATGTCTAAGTAATCTAGGTAACAGAAGTGAATACCCAAATGCTTAGATGGCCCAGAAGTGCTGAAATGGCAGTAGTGGGACTTGGGATAGAGAGGCGAAGGATTAATAAGGCAAGGTGTCCTGGACAAGATGTGATTTTAGAAGGGTTTTGAAAATGGAAAACCAGTTGACTGCTTGAAAATAGTGAAATATGTGAACTGGATTGTAGTTGAAGGAGGAGAAGGGTGAGTAGGTAGGAGAGAGCTAATTAAGTACCTTAAGTTAACACTTAGGAGTTTTTGCTTGGTATAGAGAAGAAAAGAGAGCCACTGGGGAATTTTGAAAAGTTGGTAGATGTGTGCAATAATAATAACTGTGGTATTTGTTAAGCAGTTCTATGTGTTGAACATTGAACTAAGCACTGGAGTAGATGGAAATAACCAGGTCCCAATGGGACTAACAGTCTAAGTAAGAAGGAGAACAGGTATTGAATTTCCATTTTTAAATGAGGGAACTGAGGCACAGAAGTTGAGTGACCTGCCCAAGGTAACACAACAGGTAAATGGAGGAGCAAGGATTAGAACCAAAGTCCTCTGACTCCCAGGCCCATGATCTTTCTGCTAGGCCAGTCTACTTCTCACCCATAATACACCCATAATTCTCTCATTATATCCCAGCCCACATTCTTTGTCCCTCTCAAACTTAAACACTTGTGCCTCGTTCTCACCTCTCAATCAGTGCTATTTATTGTGTGCAGAGCTAAGCTCATGGAAGAGTACAATACAATAGAGGTATGCTCCCACCCCATAGCATTGATAATAACAATGATAACTATGTAATTTAAATGCTTATTGTGTGCCAAGCACTGTTCTACCCACTGAGATAGATAGAAGTTAATGAGATTGGACACAGTTCCTGCCTCACATGGGGCTCACAGTCTAAGTAGAAGGGAGTATGATTTAGTTCCCATTTTAAGGATGAGGTAATAGAAGCAAGAGAAGTTAAATGATTTGCCCAGTATGATACAGCAGACAAATGGAGGAGCTGGGATTAGACCAGGTAAACTAGCTTTATCTTACCAATTATGTAGTACGTTGCTTAAAATTCCTCGAATTAAATCTAAGCCCCAAAAAGCTTCAATGTATCTTAATTATAGAATTTGCTTTGCTTTTTTTAAATTTAAATACATGGTACTAGAGGAATAAACTCAATTATTTGAAGTGGCGTTTCCATTGTGAAAACTTACCAAAGAAAGCAGTTAAAAAAAAGCCTTACCTTATCTAATTACCTTTCATCTTTGACATTTATTGTGGCTTCAGCAATGGCCAAGTAATGTCTGGAGTTCCCTAACACTACTTTCTCATACTGCCCAATCAGCTCCATTCTCTGGAGACAGACTTGCCATTACTTTTATTATCCATCACTTGGGTTAACAACTATCGCCTAGAGCAGACTATGATCATGTATTATTTCAGGAATGAATTTTTTTATATTTCTCACAATCTCAATTAAAAAGTTGAAATAACTAAATTCAAAACATTGCATAATAAAACTCACGTTATAACATAACATAGTAAGATAGATATAAATTTATATGGGGAAAAAAAACCTTCAAATTCAAAAAATGTGTTTATAAAGCCTTCATGAAATGTCTACTTCTCAAAGCTCAGTTAAACTTTTACTCTAAAATTTGTTTTATTTGAGCTTTGTACATAGAAGTTAGGTTTTAAAAATGTAAAGTTGAGGGTTTATTAATACACAAAGGTATTTAGTTTATTTTTAAAGCTTAGTGAGGGATCATAGCATTCATTTTTTGAAAAAGTTTTAGAAAAGTTTGATGACTTCATCACCAATGAACCTAGAAAGCCAGTAATAAAAGACAAAAGAACTGAAAGGAAAACTTCAATAAATTCCATTTACCAAAGGAATGCATATCCTTGTATTTTAAATTAATCCAATCTGTTTAATTGAAGATGTGTATCCAATAAGCCATTCTGGCTTAAAGATTTCATTTGGAACTTTGAAACAATGACATTTATAAAGGCAATTACCATTTCGATTTTTTTTAAAGAGCATTTCTAATTGGTAACACAATAGAGATAAAATATAGGCAACTTAAATATGATGATTTCCTGTTCCTAAAATGTCCAAGGTAGAATAAATCAAAATATACCTTAAAATGTTAATAACTTCCCTTATTTTAATTCATTCACCATATGAAATAGAGAAATGCTATTTTGCGAGCCATTCTGAAAAAGAGATAGAGTTTCTATTGCACATTATTCATAACTCTTTCAGTGAACTATACTGGATTCCTGGCTTTTGTGGGAGAAAATTGGTATGCAAATATATTTAAATCATTAAATTAAATTAATCTAGAAGTTAGATGGCTGGTGCCATTAAAGTTTTGTAGTTGTTAAAAGGATATAGACATTTTTGTCACAAACTTATCATACGCATCCTCAGGAGGGGGAAAGGTCTCCAAATCCTTCTCAAGCTGTTGAAGCTGCCTTTCCATCTGCTTCAAGTTCTTTTCCAAATTTTCTGCAGAGACTGAAATAGAGTATACGAAACACCTTATCACTGAAAAATAATAGTAATAGATGCAAATTTCCACAATTTACTTCAGCACCATAGTAGCCAACATGTAACAGAAAAAAAAATTAAAACAAGAGAAAGACAGTATGTCTATCTAGGCTTATTGAATTAGCTATGGAATCAATTCAAACCAGGCTTCAATCAATCAATCAATTGTATTTGAGTGCTTACTGAGTACAGAGCAATGTACTACACACTTGGAGGGGTACACTATTACAGACTTGGAAGAAATGTACCTTCCCATACAAGCTTACAGTCTGGAAGGGGAGATAGACATTAATTTAAATAAATTACATACATGTGCATAAGTCCTGTGGGGATGAATAAAGGGAGGGGTGAATAAAAGGAGCACATCCAAGTGGAATGGCAACACAGAAAGGACTGGAATAATAGGAAATGAGGGCTTAGTCAGGGAAGACCTCTTAGAGATGTGTCTTCAATAAGGTTTTGAATGAGGAGAGAGTAATTGTCTGTCAGATATGAAGAGGATGGGCATCCCAAACTAGAGGCAGGATGTGTGGCCAGATAGAGAAGATTGAGATACAGTGACCAGGTTAGCATTAGAGGAGCAAAGTGTGAGGGCTGGGTCATAGTAGGAGAGTAGTAGTGAGGTAGGAGGGGGCAGGGTGATTAAGTGCTTTAAAGCCGACATTAAGGAGTTTCTGTTTGTTGTGGAGGTGGATAGGCAACCACTGGAGGTTCTTGAGGAGTGGGAAAACATGGACTGAATGTTTCTTTAGAAAAATGCTCCAGGCAGCAGAGTGAAGTATGGCCTGGAGTGGGGAGAGACAGGAGGCAGAGAGTTCAGCAAATAAGCAGTAATTGGGGAGGGATTCATTCATTCAATTCATTCAATCTTATTTATTGAGTGCTTACAAGTGTGCAGAGCATTGTACTAAGCACTTGGGAGAATAGACTACAACAATAAATAGACACATTCCCTGTCCACAATGAGCTTAAGTCTACAGGAGGAGCTTATCTACCTGCAGGCTGTAAGCTTCTTGTGGGCAGGGATCAGGTCTAATAACTCTGTAACAGTGCACTTTTCCAAACATAAATGCTCAAGAAATCCCTAATGCCTTCACATAGTCCTTTACAGACTTTATTTCTTCTTTGTCTTCCTCTTTCTCTATTGCCTTTAGACTTGTAAGTTCCTTGTGGGAAGGGAACCTATCTACCAACTCTGTTGCACTGTAGTTTCTCAAGCATGTAGTACAGCATTCTGTGCACACTAAGTAACAACTACTATTAATTCACTAACAGATGAACCTTAGGTACTTTTGCCAATGGCTATCAACTATTTACACAGAACAGAAAAAATGGTTGTGCTTAAAATTATACCCACCAAAGAAAGGCCAGGGCCTAGGAAGTTATCACTTAGCATTTTACAGCTGTAATCCTTTTAAGGCAGATTTCTAAATATATTATCATCTGATATGTTCACAAAAATGAAGTTCTAGAACATGGTCAGTTCCTCATATCAAAGCTATACTCTGCATAACTATCCTGGGTGGGAAATGTGAGGAGAATGTACAAAAGCAGGACTCCCACCAATTCGTGCTTAGGAGATGGAACTAGGAAACTGAATGCAAAGAGGGCAGAGGAAATGTTTAGACAGAATAATACAGCTTCAAACAATGCTGCATCCCAGGTGAAAATTGAGGGCCGATTGTAGAGGATAGACTAGTATGCCACACTGTTATTAAGAAAAGGGTGATTCACAAAGCAAAAAAGTCATAAGGAGTTAGGAGGAGGGAGGCACAAATAGAAACAGAACTAAGCGCTGTAACAATGCAACCAGGATCAACCTTTTATTTGCACAGTGTGGCTGGAACTGAGGCTTTGCATTGGCCTTCTCAGTCATATAGGCACTTTGTGATGAATTTCATCCCTGAATATGGACTACTATATATTGCTGGCATGAAGTTAGAATTTTATGAATCCACAGCAGTAAAAGAATAATCCTAACTAGAGTATATTATGAAGGACACAAAAAGGGGGTACATATTGGGAATTGAAAGTTATATGTGATTTTTTATGCCTTTTTTTGAAAATTCAGTTTGGCAGGCATACAGGTAAAAAGAAACTGAACATTTGGAGTGTTTAAAAACACAGCTGCTGACCACTTATTCTTCGCCCTAATAAAAACAACTGCTTTGATTGCTCCTGAAAAAATGGTCTGAGTATTGATCAGCAGAATTTAGAGAGCACATACTTTGTCTAAGGAACTGCACAAAGTACTTGGAAAACAACTAAGAAACAATCTCCACTTTCAAATAACTTATGATCTAGTAGGAAGTAGCATGCCGTAGTGCATAGTGCTTATTTAACCCACTTATTCAAATAGAGCATAGGTTTGGGAGTAAGCAGATGATGGGTTCTAATCCTGGATCCATCACTTGTTTGCTACGTGGCCCTGGGCAAGTCACTTTACTTCTCTGAGACTCAGTTACTTCAGAGAATTAAAACTGTGAGCCCATGGGGACTAAAATGGAAATTAAAACTGTGAGCCCATGTGGGGCATGGACTGTGTCCAACCTGATTTGCTCATACAATAATAATAATAATAATGGTATTTTTTAAGCACTTACTAAGTGTGAAGCACTGTTCTAAGTGCTGAGGGGAATACAAGGTGATGAGGTTGTCCCACATGGGGCTCACATCTTAATCATTTTACAGATGAGTTAATTGAGGCACAGAGTACAGTGCCTAGCACATAGTAAGTGCTTAACAAATACCATAATTATTATTGTCTAGTGGGAGACAAAAGCCATTCACATATAGTTAGAAGAGGAAAATCCAACAACATTACAGCAGCTGATGGTAGAATAGATAAATGAATACTGAAAGGAATGTAAATCAAGAATATGTAAATATATAAGGCAAGAAATCATAAGATGTGGCCATGGTGGCTACTGAAAGGATGCCTCAGCTGCCTTTCACACCGTCAACCACCCCCTTCTACTGGAAACATTATCTAACCCTAGCTTCACTGACATTGTCCTCTCCTGGTTCTCCCCATTCTATCTGGCACTAATTCTCAGTCCCTCTCCCTAGCTTCTCCTTTGCCTCCCAAACTCTAAATGCTCTGCACATAGTAAGCACTTAACAAATACCAACATTATTATTATTGTTGTTAAATGTGGGAGTCCAAAACTCAGTTCTGGGTCCCCTTCTATTATCCATCTACCCCCACTCCCTTGAAGAACTCATTTGCTCTCATGGCTTCAACTATCATCTTAACATGAAGGATTCCTAAATCTATATCCTGAGTCCTGTTAATTCGCCTTCTCTGAAGTGTTGCATTTCTTCCTGCCTTTAGGATACCTCTAGTTGGATGTTGAAGCATGCAGTTTGCACATCGTGGACCTTTGACTTATCACTTCCTGGGATAGCAAGTTACCCAGACAGACTCCAAGAGAAGACCCAAATGTTGGCATACCAACAAGGGTCCTGGGGAGATGTCGTCAAAGAGCAGAAGACAATGGAACTGTAATTGGTAGATTAGGGCCATTATATGGGAGAAGTTCAATGCAATGGTCAAGGAGGATAGCAGGTATAAAGGTTGCTGCTGCCCAATGTCCACCGAAGGGAAGACAGAGACAGCCTGGGCTGGAGAATACCTTTTTGCCAAGGACGCAGACGCTCATGCTGGTCTCAGACGGTACTCTAACTGAACTCTATGGAGATTAATCATCTCATGGTAGGAGAAATTCTCAACCCTTGGGTTAAGGGCTTGATAGAAAAAAGATCCTTAACTAGCACATAATAAGCACTTAAATACCATAATGCTAATAAATGTTTTCCAACTGTGGTACTGAATATTGTGGTTTATTCCTTCAGTAAAGCTGAATCACGACTCAATGGTAAAGTGTTTGCTTTGCACGTATGAGGTTCCGGGTTCAACCCCTGGCATCTCCACCTCTAATTCTTATATAGAGAAGCAGTGTGGCTTAGTGGAAAGAGCACAGGCTTGGGAGTCAGGGGACATGGGTTCTAATCCCGACTCCACCACTTGTCTGTTGTGTGACCTTGGGCAAGCCATTTAACTTCTCTGTGCCTCAGCTACCTCATTTGTAAAATGGGGATTAAGACTGTGAGGCCCTCATGGGATAACCTGATTACCTTATATCTACCCCAGTGCTTTGAACAGTGCTTGACACACAGTAAGTGCTTAACAAATACCATAATAATAACAATTATTACTATTATTATTAATAGGCTTTATTGGGACTTAATAGATGTTTTACCCAAAATAGAACTCCTCATTTCCCACACAAACCCTGTCCTCCCCTCTGACTTTCCCATCACTGTTGGCAGCACTACAATCCTCCCTGTCTCTCAAGATTATAATTTTAGTGTTTTCTCTCTTATTTAACCCACTTATTCAACCTTTCACCAAATCCTGTTGGTTTAAGTCTTTTCAATATTGTCAAAATCCATTCTTTCCTCTCCATCCAAACTGTTACCACATTAATCTAAGCATTCTGTTCCCGCTTTGATTTTTTTATGGTATTTGTTAAGTACTTCCTATGTGCTAGGCACTGTACTAAATTCATACAAGTTAATCAGGTTGGACAAAGTCCCTTTCCCATGTAGGGCTCATAGTCTTAATCCCCATTTTACAGATGAGGTAACTGAGGCACATAGAAGTTAAATGACCTGCCCAAGGTCACACAGAAGAGCGTGGCTCAGTGGAAAGAGCATGGGCTTTGGAGTCAGAAGTCATGGGTTCGAACCCCGGCTCGGCCACTTGTCAGCTGTGTGACTTTGGGCAAGTCACTTCACTTCTCGGTGCCTCAGTTACCTCATCTGTAAAATGAGGATTAAGACTGTGAGCCCCACGTGGGACAAGCTGATTCCCCTGTGTCTACCCCAGCGCTTAGAACAGTGCTCGGCACATAGTAATGTTGGTATTTGTTAAGTGCTTAAGTGGCAGAGCTGGAAAAAGAATTCAGGTCCTCTAACTCCAAGTCCTCTGCTTTATCCACTAGGCAATGCTGCATCCTCCTCCTTGCTGACCTCAAACAAAACTCACATTCAATCTACCAGTAAATCTTCTCAGTTTAACCTTCACATCACTAAAATCCATCCTCTCCTCTCCATTTAAACTGCTGTTTAAACTGCTACTATGTTAATCGAAGCATTCATCCTATCCTGACTTGGTTACTGCATCAGTCTCCTTGTTGACATCCCTGCCTACCTTCTCTCCCCACTCCAGTCCATACTTCATTCTGCTGTCTGGATCACTTTTCTAGACAATTGCTCAGTCCATGTTTCCCCACACCTCAATAACCAGTGGTTGCCCATCTAGGCCACATTAAATAGAAACTCCTTACCAACAGTTTTAAAGCACTCAATCACCCTTCCCCCTTCTACCTTACCTCTCTGATTTCCTACTACAATCTAGCCCGCAAACTTCACTGTTTTAATACCAACCTACTCATTGTACCTCAATCTCGTCTATCTTGCTGCCGAGCCCTCTCACTCATAACCTGACTGGACGTCCCTCTCCCTTCATATCCACAGATGATAACTCTCATGTTCAAAGTCTTATTCAAGGCTCATCTCCTCCAAGAGGCCTTTCCAGACTAAGCTATCATTTACTTTTTTTTACGGTATTTGTTAAGCGCTTACTATGTGCCAGGCACTTTTCTAAGCACTGGGGTAGATACGAAGCAAACGGGTTGGACACGGTCCATGTCCCACATAAAGTTAACAACCTTAATCCCCATTTTACAGATGCAGTAACTATGGCACAGAGAAGTGAAGTGACTTGTTCAAGGTCACAGAGCTGACATGTGGTGGAGTTGAGACTAGATCCTAGGTCCTTCAGACTCCCATGCCCTATCCATTAAGGCACGCGGCTTCTCCTAGTTCTCTTCTCCCACTCCTTTCTATGTCACACTTGCACACTTGAATGTGTACCCATCATTTGCTTCCACCTCAGTCAGCACTTATGTACATATCCGTAATTTATTTATATTAATGCTCAATTCCCTTTCTAGACTATCAGCTTGCAGTGGGTAGGGAACCTGCCTTTATCCACTAGGCACTAAACTTCCCCAAGCACTTAGTACAGTGCTCTGCAAACAATAACCTCTTAATAAATATGATTCATTGATTGATAGATGTGACCTAGGAAGATGGAATTAGTTAGATTTTGTGGTGATCTTTGAAGAATGGTGAAGAAGCAGGGGCAGACTGTGAGAACGCAGATTGGAAGTGAAAGCCAATTCTTGGCAGAAGGAAGAGCATATGCAACTGTGTTTGTAAAGGTAGGAATAAGGTTGGGGAAATGAGATCAGTTTTAGACATTTTGAGCTTGTGGTACCAGCAGGATATCCACTGTCCTGGAGGCACGAGGAGGAAATGTGTGATAGAGGGGGCTAGAGGCCAGGACTGAAGAGAAAGATTTAGCAGTTATTTGCATAAAGGTAGCATTTGTGTTCCTTAGGAGAGTTTCAAGTGCTGTGTGACCTTGGGCAAGTCACTTCACATCTCAGTACCTCAATTTTCTCTTATACAAATTGAGGATTCAATACCTGTTTTCCCTTCAACTTAGACTGTCAGCCCCATGTGGGATGGAGACTATACCAACTTATCTTTTTAGACATATAGTAAGTGGTTAACAAATACAACCATTATTATTATTATTATTATTATTAACATGTAGTAATTGCCTAACAAATACCACAATTATTATTATTACTGATATGAAAGAAATGAGAGAAATCATGTAATAGGTTAAACATTGGTTAAATCCTGAAACATTAACTCCATAGTAAAGCCACCAGCTTCACTGAATCCCTGATCACATTAGCTAGTAAAGGGGAAAGCTGAATCTGGAGAAATGGATAAAGTAGAAGAAAACAAGATGAAAGAAAGTAAGCACCTGATAAAAACCTCTGCAGAAGACCCTGAGGGGAATTTGAACCTGAAAATGCTCCTCAAAATATGATGAGCCTATCACTGACATATTATTGCTCTTACAAAATGATGAAAAGAAAGTTATTTAAACCCCTAGCAAACAAAGATTTAGGAGCTGTCATCATGGAGAAGGCTCCCTAGACTGGATTTATCACAGCAAAAATTCCAATCCTTCCTCTTCACATCTTGCTGCCTTTGTCTTTAAATCTTCAATGTTTCAGGATTCCTGGAACATTGCCTGTATTGCATGCAGTACCTCCTGCTGGTCTGAAATATTTAGAATATTTTACAATAATCAACCCAATGTACATCCTTGCTTTAGCTACATTTAGAGCTTACAACTCTAAATCTTAACTCCTGAAAGATGTGATAACTTCCATTTCCTAACTCATTTTGGACTGTGAATTTTTTTTTGCCCACTGATATTTTGCTATGCCTGGATGTTAAGAAGACTGAAAGAATATCCAATACCACTTTTAAAAGCCACTGACCTGCATATGGTTATACCATTCTCTTTTAAAACCTATCCTATTAGATCTCAGTATATTAGCCAAACTTTTTCTGTGCATTATAAAGAAAAATAACACAGGCATGCCCAACAATTTCATGGGGATCGGGTTCTTTATGTGTTATATTCAGCAACAGCACTGCATTCAGCAGTTCAATGTCGCTAAACCGCTGTTTCACCTCTGCTAAACTAATTCAAAAAACAGTATTAACTAAAGTTGTAACAAGATAATGAGTCCTTGCAGGAGTTTTCTGAAGTAGAAATTCCTTCCTGCTGACTGTAATATTGATTTTTTTAACATTATTTGTCCTCTTATGTTAAAGTCGCCACCTGCTTGTCTTCATCAAGTACTTTTAAGCAGGGAAATCCTGAACACTTCTTCATGCCTTTAGTTTTTCTCTCCATCAGGGTTGTCAATCATTTTTATAAACTGACCTACTTTATCTCAAATTGATGCAAGACTTCTTAATCAGCTTCCCTCAAGATCCCAGTACTTCACTTATTTATTAAGTGGCCATTTGAGGAACAGTAACAATGTCTCTTGACCCATTCACAGAAATTCATAGTGTAATGTACACAAAAATCTTAGCTTTTAGATACCTTACACTAGCTCTCTATTTAAAAAAAAAAAGAGAGAGAGCGAGAGAAGACCATATTTGTCCTTGGTTTTGCAGGAAGAACTGCAGTTTGGGTTCAACATAAATATTTTCCAGGTTTTGCACTACAGCAGAACATTTATCACAGCTGTGTTCCATTTCTGGCATATGTTCTTTAGAAAGTAAAAAAACCAAAATATTTAGATAATCGATCAATCATGATAGTGCTGTTGCCCCTAATTTCTCAAAGCTGACTGTTTACAAACTTCAAAAGTCTTATTTGCAACTGATAAAAGCAGGCATAAAAGCATTTAACTTTTTCTACTGTCAGTGCCTGATGAAACCCCTCAAAGACAAAAATAAACTCTGTTGATCGTATAAAAGTGTCAGTAAAATTAATCAACTTGCAGGATGCTATGCACTAGCGAGTTTCAAAGTGGAATGTAGAACAGATTATAAAACATTTCTCATTTGCTACTGAATGTATTTTCACATACTCATATAGGGAGATAGAAGTACAGTATGTTGACCTAGTTCAATACCTTGGTTTTTATGGTATTTGTTAAGCATTTTTAGGATATCTGTTAAGCTTAACTGCTTTGTCAAGCACTGACCTAAACAGGGATAGATACAAGTTAATCAGGCCAGATACAGTCCTTTGTCCCACAGGGGCTCACAGTCTAAGTAGGAGAGAGAAGAGGAGAATACCATAAACATACCAAGAAGGGTGACAGTGTGGGGAAATTTAGATGAAGCATGGAAAAACAGGCACTTGTGCTAAAACTAATTCAAATAGAATGCAAACAAAGAATAGAGAACCACGCTCTTTTCTTAATTTGCCACACTACCACCATAAGGTTTTCATTACTTCTACTTATTATAGCATCTGTGAAACTTTTCTCATCCTGTCATTGTTAATCAATCAATTCATAGTATGTTGTACAGTATTTACTGAATAAAGCATTTGGATACAATAATTAGAAGATACAATTTCTGCCTTTGAGGAGCTTACACAGACAAAGCAAAAATGAAAAAATTAGGGTAAGTAATTGCTTGAATACTAACAGAGAAGCTATGGCTGGATGAACACATAAGTATACAGTTGGTGCAGAAGTCTTTGAAGGCCCCTCACTGTTCCTTTCAGCCATAGAGAAAGCTTTGCACAACATAACAAAAAGGGGAAAGAGGTGACAGGCTAAGGTAAATGACCATCACAACTACCCTTCTTCCCTATTATTCTTCCTAATCCCAGTCCCCATCACTGTGGAAGTTCTGGGGGGCTATGCAGTAATAAGGTGGTGGAACAAAAAGGGCAATGGCAGTCCCCTCCAAGCCTGTTTACATAATCACAGCCCAGCCCTCACAATGATGGCTGTCCCAGAGCATTTACAAATTTACATAGCCCTTGGTAAAAATCAATCATTTACCAAGTGCTTGATAAATGCAGCATATAATAATGCTTTTAAGAGCAAGTAAAAACAAAATATTTCTCCCATTTATGAATGCAAATACTAAGTTTTTGAACAAGGTCTTCAACAAATATTTTCTTCACCTATAGTGGACACAATGGATTTTGAACATATAAACACTGAGATAAATATATGATAATGACATCAGACACAAAGCTCGTTCCTGGATCACTTTAGGACAGAGAAGTCAAGTGACTTACCTAAGTAGTAGTAGTATTTAGTATTTATTGAGTGCTCACTATGTGTAGAGCACTGTACTAAGCGCTTGGAATGAACAAGTCGGCAACAGATAGAGACAGTCCCTGCCGTTTGACGGGCTTACAGTCTAATCGGGGGAGACGGACAGCCAAGAACAATGGCAATAAATAGAGTCAAGGGGAAGAACATCTCGTAAAAACAATGGCAACTAAATAGAATCGAGGCGATGTACATTTCATTAACAAAATAAATAGGGTAATGAAAATATATACAGTTGAGCAGATGAGTACAGTGCTGAGAGGATGGGAAGGTAGAGGGGGAGGAGCAGAGGGAAATGGGAGGAAAGAGGGTTAAGCTGCGGAGAGGTGAAGGGGGGTGGTAGAGGGAGTAGAGGGAGAAGGGGAGCTCACTCTTGGAGGAGGTGAGTTTTAAGTAGGGTTTTGAAGAGGGGAAGAGAATTAGTTTGGCGGAAGTGAGGAGGGAGGGCGTTCCAGGACCGCGGGAGGACGTGGCCCAGGGGTCGACGGCGGGATAGGCGAGACCGAGGGACGGTGAGGAGATGGGCGGCAGAGGAGTGGAGCGTGCGGTGTGGGCAGTAGAAAGAGAGAAGGGAGGAGAGGTAGGAAGGGGCAAGGTGATGGAGAGCCTTGAAGGCTAGAGTGAGGAGTTTTTGTTTGGAGCGGAGGTTGATAGGCAACCACTGGAGGTGTTTAAGAACCGGAGTGACATGCCCAGATCGTTTCTGCAGGAAGATGAGCCGGGCAGCGGAGTGAAGGCTAGACTGGAGCAGGGCGAAAGAGGAGGACCTAAGGTCCTAAGGACCTAAGGTCACAGAGCAGTTCAATAGCAGAGCTAAACTGTGCCTCATTAAAAAAAAGTATTTGTTAATATCATACATAATCAATTATTATGTCCTTCCACAACTATTAGATCCAAAACCTAATAGTAAACCTTAACCTTCTAAACAAATGCCTCAACACTACTTACAGTTGCTGTTGTTGGGTTTTTTATGGTATTTAAAATTTTACTATTTGCCAGGCACTTTTCTAAGCGCAGAGGTAGAAGTAAGCTAATCAGGTTGTCCACAGCCCATATCACCTTTGGGGCTCACAGTATTGATCCCCATTTTACAGATGAAGTAACTGAGGCAGAACTTGCCCAGGTCACATAACAGACAGGTGGCAGAGTCGAGTTTAGAAACTAGGTTCTTCTGATTCCCAGACCCATATTCTATCCCCTATGCCATTCTACTACAGTTTACCCTAACTTATGAAAGTTTCATCTCAGACCTTTACAAACCTTTGCTAGCTTTATCTAAATGCTCCAAGTCATCCACAAAACTCAGGATATCAGGATATTCCTCTTCACATACTTCAGCCAAGAAATGGAGCAGAGTAGTTTTCTGATCTGTTGACTTGGTGTCTTTTAGCTAAAGAAAAGAAAAAATATCCCCTTAAATGAAACAAATACTTGTTTTGTTATTACACTTCATTCACCTGTTATTACTGCATTTTGGAAAAAAAATGTAAAATATTTTATAAAAATTAATTCATGCTATTAAAAAATAAATAGGGAGTCATTGATGGGTGGTCTTTTTGATAAATGGTTTGCTGGACATGGCTCAATGTTCTCCAGCACATATCTAAATGAAGAAAAAGGTGAAGTTAAGCACTTTGGTATTTTTAAGGATCAATTTTTGGGAATGTATGGAATCTGAAGAAGCGTGACAGTGGAAAGAGCACAAGCCTAGGAATCAGAGGACCTGGGTTCTAATCCCAGCTCTGACACTTGTCTGCTGCATGATGTTGGTCAAGTCACTTAACTGCTCTGTGCGTTAGTTACCCCATCTGTAAAATGGGGATTAATATTGTGAGCCCTGTATGGGACAGGGACTGTGTCCAACCTAATTATCTCAGTACAGTGTCTTGCATGTAGTAAGTGCATTACAAATACCACAAAAATAAAATCCTACTGTCATACAACAAACCAGTGGCAGAGCTAGGATTAGAACCCACAACCATCTGACTCCCAAGCCCATGCTCTAACAACCAGACCATGCTGCTTCCCAGAAGGATGTTTCAATCCAGTTTCAAATATGTTGTATCAAATTGTGATAAGGTTGATTTAAGCTAACTTTTATTATACATACAATATAATTAATGAATAGCAATCAGTTAATTGAACACTTACTGTGTTCAGAGCACTATACTAAGTACTTGAGAAACTACAATCCAAAAGAGCCGATTGTTGCCATCCCAGTGGGTCTTACAGTTTACAGGGGGAGACAGTCATTAAAAGTGATTAGAGATAAGGGAAAGAGTATGAAAATATTTACACAAGTACTTTAGGACTGGGGTGAATATCAAAGTGCTTAAGGGATGCAAAGCTAAGGGCATAATGGACACAGAGGAAGGGCAAATAAGATAATATACCTACACACCAATCCATACAGACACCTTCGTCCCCCACAACACACAGTGATCCTACCAGATTGAGATTTTTTTCATTCAATTTTTATTTCAAAGAGTGTCATATGGTCTAATTAGCATAAATCTTTTGAAAGTATACTTGATCAACTATAACAATGATTGCCTATATAATCCATGTTAATAATTAAGTAGGTGGAATATCTAATTTGCCTGAGTCAAATGAAACAAAAAGATGAAAGCGGTTTCTACAATCACTTTGCTTCACTTCAGACAAAATGATATAAGAAGGACACTGTATAATAAACCATCACCTACCTGTCAACTTTAACAGGAACTCCTTGGTGAAAGCCAAACTAGAGTTTTCAAGATCTTTAAAAAGTACAAACATCACCCAGCAGACAAATGGCAGAGCTGGGATTAGAACTCAGGTCCTTCTGACTCCACACAGTGTGGTGGTGGTGATGATGATAACTGTGATGTTTGTTAAGTACTTATTAAGCCCCGTACTAAGTGTGGGGGTAGATACAAGATCAGATTAAGTGCTCAGTACAGTGCTCTGCACACAGTAAACTCTCAATAAATATAATTGAATGAATGATTAGAATCCAGGTCCTTTCCCTCTAGACTGTAAATTCCCTCTAGACTGTAAATGGGCAGGGAACATGTCTACTAACTGATATATTGTACTCTCCCAAGCTCGTTATGGGCAGGGAATGTGTCTGTTTATTGTTATATTGTACTCTACCAAGTACCTAATACAGTGTTTTGCACACAGTAAGTGCTCAATAAATACAATTTAATGAAGTGCTTAGGACTGTTCTCTGCACACAGTACCAGTACCAATAAATGATTGACCAATTTCACCAGTTTGATTTAACACTAAAATATGTTCTTTTCTCTTGTAAAATAAATATAGATTTTCTTACATGAGTGCCTCTCTCTGAAATCAGGACTTTATATACAGTATGCAAATTCAACAACAATTGTGAAATATCAGGCTGCTACTCTCAACACAGTAAGATATAACCTTGACAATATATGTTTCATTTTTGACATGCAGCCTAATAAAAATGTTAAAATGATTTATTTAGTTTTCACCTGGAACAGGAGCTCAAGAAAGATATTACCCTAATATAACAAGAAAATATAAACAGTATTAACTGAACATTTATACCGCAAAAGTTTTAATTAGAATTGTGGAAGACAGACAGACCTCAATGACATCAGGACTTTTCAAAAAAATAGTCCTGAGATGTCCTTTTCTTTCCCCAAAAATAGTAGACTATATGACTGCATGCATTCCCGAAGAATGAAAATAGGATTATTTAAATGAAAAGATGATAATAAAAAGATGGGCAGCCTAACCTTCATAGCCAACCCTAAAGCTATGAACTGCATTTATGATGAGGACCTTAAAGATTCTTTTGGAAACCAAACTCCAACTGTTAACTCCACAGACATTTCTATAATAACCACCTCTCATAAGTACCTGGATGGCCTAAACACACTACCACCATTCAGGTAGAGATTTATCTCAGAGTAGAGTGGGGAATCTATAGTGGGCTAGGCCTGTGCAGATGAAAGGACTGGACTTCAATCTCCAAGTCACTGATGTTTCTTACTGTATCTGATTGAGCAGCTATGATGGATCAATTATGGCTGAAGGTCTCTCCTTCAATCTATACTAAAAACGCTTGTCACGTGAGGAAAAGCAAAACCTCACAAGCTCTAGAATGTATGCTATAAATTTTCAGATTACATGCAAACTTGCAGAAGTCAAATATGAAAAGGTAAGCCCTTAAATAACACTTATAAATTCCAAAACATTCACCACTTACAATGCTGAGAAAAAACAACCTGCAATCTTATCCAACATGTAATTTCACATATACTGATATTATCCTCCTTGATCAAGAGGGACAAGATGTTTTCTTAATTTGAGAAACCATAAATTTCCCACAAGACAATTCTGTTACAGGAAAGTTTCAATGATTTATTTCCTCAGACAATAACTGCTTCCACATAGTGGAGGTTTAGAATGGTAGAGATAAGAAATTTTCGATCTAAATCTATGATATTTTGAAGATTTACATATCTGTTTATCCAAGCACACATACATATATAAAGCATTTCAAAACAGTAAATTTAATGTTAAAAAGTTTTGCCTTTCAAAATAAAGGGTTCCTATAGGTATATGCACTCACTTTACAGAGAGAGCTGAGATTAAATCCAAATGTTTGAGCATTCCTCGAGCCTGCATTCATGTAGTTTCCCATTAGTAATACAAGTTCCAGCAACTTGCTAAAGCTTTTGCTCTTCTTTATCTCTTCACAGGCAGCACTGACAGCCATAATGTCAGGTTTGATGTTGGTCACCTGTTCCTCAAACTGAAGTTTAAAGAGAATAGCACTCAGCCGTGGCCGTAGTTTCTTCACATTGCTCATCTGATTGAAAAGAAAATAGAACATTTCCTTTAAAATTCAAGTTAAACTTTAGTACCATACAAATGCATACTGCTTGGAATGATTTATTGGTTTGACAGGCATGAAGAAGCAATATGCTTCCAAAAACGTAAAGTGGGCAAATGAATGAGGGAGAGGTAAGCAATTGAAACTTCAGCTGTTGTTATTAAGAACAGCTTCTTTCTCACTCAGTAACTGGTACATTTAAGCAATAAAAGATAAAGTGTTGTCATACATCAAGGTCTACAAATTGCTCTCTAATTCTCCCTAATACCCTTTAATTCTATGAAATAGCTAAAGTTTGTGACCAATAGTCAAAGTAATCCAGATTCAACAAACTGAGTCAAATTTTTATAAAAATATTGTTAGTTACAAGGTACACTAGAGTTAATTAAATATGAAATTAATCACAATTGAGACACAAATCTTAAGTTTGGGGCCCTCAAACACTGGCAACATGCAATTTAAATTTAGTTGCATTTCTCAATCTTTGGCAGTGCTGGATTTTGAAATACAAACATCCAGGAGCTTAATTATTATAATTTTAAGTCATTTCTTGACAGAACTTCATATAACTCAATCAATCAATGGTATTTACTGAATGCTTACAGTGCAGAGCACTGTACTAAGTGCTTGGGACAGTACAATATAACACTTGGTAGACCTGTTCTCTGCCCACAACAAGTTTACAATCTAGAGGGGGAGAAAGACTTAAAATAAATTATGGATATGTTTATAAGTGCTATGGGGCTTAGGGTGAGGTGGGTAAATTGTACAAATCCAAGTGCAAAGGTGATGCAGAAAGAAAAGGGAGTAGGGGAAATGATACAACCATTCCACCCACCGAAGTTATTTTAAGTCTCCTATTTTACCTGCAAAAGACTTCCAAATTGAGGCTCAAATAAAAATTTTTAATATTAAAGAGCTCTTTTCCACCTCTGTCTATGTAACTGACAAGGTCAAGTCACAACCTTTCTATATCCCAATTTCCTAATCTGAACTGTGTCATAATAGGCTGTGTGCACAGTGGAATGAACATGGGACTGGAATTCAGCAGACCGAGAACAACTGGATGGTCCCTGAACTGTTACTGATCTTCAGCAAGTCACAAATTTTCTGTGCCTCTACTTACTCATCAAAAAATAGAGATTTTCTTGTGTTGTAGATGACTTTACCAGAGATTACATGGGTCATAAATAAAATGGTCCTGAGTTCTCTTAACTCTGAAGCCTTTAGCCTTGTCTCCTCACTTTCCTTCAACTCTCACATTTAGTCTATCATTAAATATCCTGATGAGATTTTTCTCTTTAATATTTCCTAGGTTTATTCTTTCTCTCAATACAAATGATGAACACCCTTTTCCATGTACTTGCCATAGCCTGGCAGACACCCCTGCCTCTAGTTTTTCCAATATGTCATTGTCTCTTTCCTACCCACTTTATGCACCTCCCCTCCATAGTATTAGTGAGTAAATATCTGGGAGAGTACGGCAGAAGCAGGACTCAGAGTGGGAACATAAAAAAAGCAAAGATATTTTAGGCAAGATTAAATGTACATCATATACATCAGGATGATGCAGCTGAATATATATTCACATGTCACATATGCTGAACTAAGGAATAAAATATGAGTGATGGGTGCATGTTAAGTTGACAGCATTAGTAACAATATTCATTAAATACTTACTGTACAACAAAGACTATACTAAACACTGGAAATTAGGCATGGTTCCAGGCTCTCAGAGCACTGTACTGAACACTTGGAAGAGTACAAACAATAGAGTTAGTAAAAAAGATCACTACCCTTGAGGAGTTTGCAACTAGTGGGAGACACATACCTTAAAATCAATCAGAGGTAGGGCAAGAGTCGAGTATAAGGATATGTACATGAGTGTTGTGGGCCTGCCGGGGGAAGAGAAGCAGCATGGCTTAGTAGAAAAAGCACTTGGGAGTCAGGGGATGTGGGTTCTAAACCCAGCTCAGCCACTTGTCTGCTGTGTGACCTTGGGCAAACCACTTAACTTCTTTTTGCCTCAGTTATCTCATCTGTAAAATATGGATGAAGACTTTGAGCCCCACTTGGGATAATCTCACTACCTTGTATCTATCCCAGAGCTTAGAACATGCTTGGCACATAGTAAACACTTAACAAATATCATAATTATTATTATGAGGAACAAAGGAAGAGTTTAGGAGTTCAGGTTCAAGTTCATAGGTGAAACCAAAGGGAGAATGGGGAGCGGGAGATGAGAAGTTAATTAGGGAAGGTGTCTTGACTTTGAAGATGGGGAAAGCACCAGATGTGCAGTGAGCAGTCAGGGTTAGGGGTGTGGGGGGAATTCCAGACAGAAGAGAGGATGCAAGCAAAGGATCAATGATGAAAGACATGAGAGCACAGTATAATAAGTTGATGTTAGGTGAGCAGTGTTAGGTAGGAAGAGGACAACTCATGTGTGCCTTAAAGCCAACTGTGAGAAGTTTCTGTTTAATATAGAGATTGGAGGTCAACCACTTAAATTTTTGAGTGGGGATATATATATATATATATATATATATATATATATATATATATATATATGCAATGCTTTTTTTAGAAAACTGGCCTGGGCAGGAGAGGCGTGATTGGATGATTAGAGAAGCAGCGTGGCTCAGTGGAAAGAGCCCGGGCTTGGGAGTCAGAGGTCATGGGTTCTAATCCCAGCTCTGCCACTTGCCAGCTGTGTGACTTTGGGCAAGTCACTTTGCTTCTCTGTGCCTCAGTTACCTCATCTGTAAAATGGGGATTAAAACTGTGAGCCCCATGTGGGACATCTTGATCAGCTTGTATCGCCCCAGTGCTTAGAACAGTGTTATGATTATGATTGGAGGGGAGAGATGCTGGAAGAAAGAGTTGAGCATGGAGGTCCCACATGGACTTACTGAGTCTATATGGGATATGACAAGTGCTTGTAACAGAGTGGGAGAGTGGGAGAAGTTTAGATCAAAAGAAAGAGAAATTCTAGAGATAATGTGAAGATAGAATGATAGGATTTAGTGAAAGACTGATATCTTTTTTATTCAACTTGAAATAAGTCAAGGATAATGCCAATATTATGGGCTTGTGAGACAGGGAGGATGGTGATGTTTTCTACAGTGATTCAAAAGTCAGGTGGGGATGGCTTGGATGGGAAGTCGGGGAGAGTGTACCATAAATCATCATCTCTACAGAGTGTACCATCTATCATCATCTCTACTCACTCTACAATCTCCAAGCATGCCAATTCTGAAATTTCACTCTCTGACCAAAACCTTGTGACCTGCCTTCTCTTCTACACACTTCGTCCCTACCAATCTGTTCTATTCCCCAGAAGAGACTTCTGATCTTTTGGCAGCCTCCAATTTCTAAAGTCCTCATGCCTCATTTTGTCTCCACATTCATTCAATCATATTTATTGAACATTTACCATGTGCAGAGCACTATACTAAGCATTTGAGAGAATACAGTATAACAATGAAAAGACAAATTCCCTGTCCAAATATCCACCCTACCTTCCCTTACACAAATCTATGTTCTTAACACTGCCCTCTCCACCACCCTCTCCTAGGAGCTCAACTCCCTCCCTCCCCTATCCTTCCACTGTTCTTATGCCACCAACGTGCACTCTGCTCACCTCCACATTACACTTCCTTTGCTCTTGTGCATGAGCAGTAGCATATTGCTAAAGGAAATCCATATACATGGCTGAATTTGACCAGGTCAAATTCTGGCCTCTCCTCCGCCCTGCAACAAAATTTCTCTGCCCCACGGGATTCCCGTGCCCCTCTCCCCCTCAGTTGTTTCAAACTTTTAACTCCCTCCTCAAACTCCCTGTCCCTCTACTTCGCTATCTCTTAGCACAGTAACCTTGTCATATACTTCATCGATAAAAATGAAACCATCATGCATTATCTCCCTAAAATCACTCCTGCTCCACTCCAGTCCCTCCCTCCTCCAGCCCTCTCTTCAACTTTCACATCCTTCCCAGCAGTGTCTCAAGAGATCTCACATCTCCTCTCAAAAACTAACCCTTCCACCAGTGCTTCGGATCCCATCCCTTTTGATCTTAACAAAATATTTCCCCCTTCCTTTTCTCCTTCTTTGACCACAATCTTCAACCACTCACTTAGAAGGGCTCCTTACTTATGGCTTTGAAATATGCCCTTATCTGAAAAATCACCCCCTCCAACCCATGGCATCCTCCAGTTATCACCCCATTTTCTTCCTACCTTTCCTTTCCCAACTCCTTAAGCAAGTTGTCTACACTTGGTGTCTCCTCTTCTTCACCTCCAATTCTCTCCTTTACCCCCATACAATCATCACTGATTCCCTTCTTCACATATCCAATAGCCTCTACTCCATTCCACTGTATTATATTCTCCCAAGTGCTTAATAAATAATAATATTATTTAAGAGCTTACTATGTGCCAGGCACTGTACAAAACTTTGGAGTGGGTAAAAGCAAATCCAGTTCAACATAGTACCCTGTCCCATATGGGCTCACAATCTTTATGCCCATTTTACTAAGGCACAGAGAAGTAAAGTGGCTTGCCCAAGGTCACACAGCAGATAAGTGGCAGAGGTGGGATTAGATCCCATGACCTGCTCCATTGTTCAATAAATACCAACTGATTGATAGTGTTATTAAGCCTCACTGAATCGTGAATAAATTATGCCACTACTGCTTGCTTATCACTCATATTTCAAATCACTCTCCTGCAACCTCTTGACTTGCCCATTGTCATCCTTTCTTTGCACATATCATGCCAATTAAAGCTGCACTGTAATGAGTGATGCTTTGTCAGTATTACTGGGCATCTTCTGAGTGCAGAGCATTACACGAGGAGCTGGGAAGCATTTGGTATGAGCAGATGACATGACCCAGCCTTCAAGGAGCCTATAAGGTAAGGTAGGGAGATAATTTTGTTCCAATACCTCAGTGTGAGTGACCCTATCTTGGCAGGTGATTGTGAGAATGCTTGTAAGTGTTCGTGCTGAAACTAATTGAGAAGCCATATGTGCTTTCTGTGGTAGCTCTAGATTGCTCATATTAATGAATGGTTGAGATCTTCATTTTGGTATGAAGCTAGCTCTCAAAGATACAACCCCAGAAATCCAACAACAAAATTACAAGTAGCATTTTCTTTTGCAGAACAATAGAAGATTGTTACTAAATAGAATCTTCTATTAAGAATCTTCTTACTAAATAGCAATCACTTTAAGCAATCACTTAAAAAAAATAAGCCACTACAAAATACTCAAATTAAACTTTCCCAATGTAAGGCAGGTGGTAGAAAAAAATGGTTGGATTAAGCTGGCAACTGCAAATGAACAAATATATCTCTCTACAATTAGGCATACCAGCTAGCTTTACCTTTAAGTCATTATTACTAGAAAAAAGTTAAACCACTCCTCATGAAGGACAAATTTAAAAATATGCGGAGAATTCTTAAAAGATAGAAGTGGAAAAGAATAAAATAGCAGCAGTACAGGATAACATCTATGTCAGATGACAGTAACTTGAGAACCAATGGAGGGGAAAAAGGAGAAGAAAACAAAAGTGTTTTATCTTTCAAAAACCCAAAGCCTGCAAAGGAAGATAAGAAGAATAAGTGATTTACACAGTGTTGACTGTTGAATGAAGAATATAAAAGCCAAACCTGAGTGAAATGAAGATTATTACAGAGCTCAAGAACCACATTCTGCAGAAAACAAGTAGCAGGTAAATTAAAAAGAATTCAAAACAATGCCTACAGTAACAGATTATAAAAATAATATTGGCAGCATCATATTACAAAAATTTATATGAAACAAAACAAAGATCATATTGCATTTCAACACCAGGTGCAGGCCTTGCATAGTGTTTGGATGCAAAAAGCTCAGGCTAAAATTTTTAGCAATTGTAAAAGTAATTATCAGGCAAACTACTGCTCTGAAAGGACAGAAATTAAAGATTTGATACATGGTGTATGATTTAAGATTAAAATATTAGTGTTAAGATTTTGATCATTTATGATGCAAAAGGATGTACAGAAACATCATCCCCAAAAGGGGCATAAGGGCATACTGGAATTCAATGAACATTATATCTAATCCAATGCATGGTGCTATCCCATTTTATTTCAAAGTTGTAAATTCTGATGATTTTCAGTCATATGGAAAAAATCAGAAATGTAAGCTGAAAACAACAAAATAAAAATTAATTAGCCTACCTTATCATTGCCCCCCCCACTCCCTTTTAATGGCACTTATTAAAAGTTTACTATGTGCCAGGCACCGTCCAAAGTGCTGGGGTAGGGACAAGATAATCAGGTTGGACACAATCCCTGATCCACATGGGCTCACAATCTTAATTCCCATTTTACAGATGAGTAAACTGAGGCACAGTTAAGTAGCTTGCCCAACATCACAGAGCAGACAAGTGGTGAAGCTGGGATTAGAACCCAGGTGTTTCTGATTCCCAGGCCCATGCTGCTTCCCACTTGCCTCATGGATTACACTCAGTTCTATCACAATATATGTTTTCAGTCGATATTTTGAGGAGGAAGCAAATAAGGAGTTTGGGAGCTCTTACAGAAATTTCAATCTGTTTGGGTTTGCCTTGCTGCATTAGCAAAGGAACTCATCATATACTTTCATGCAGCTTGAAGATGAGTACAACCTGAGTTTTCCTGCAACAAAATTTCAAAAGAATGAAGCCTTTGAATTCAGTGGTTGGGGAAGCAGTATAGCCTAAATAGCTCCTTGGGGACAGGAATCATGTCAACCAACTCTATTGTATTGTACTCTCCTAAGTGCTTTGTATAGTGCTGTGCACACAGTAAATGCTCAATGAATATCATTGATTGACTGATTAATGGAAAGAGCATGGGGGAGTCAGGACAGAAAATGTGCCAACTCTGATGTAATGTACTCTTCCAACTGCTTACTTAGTACCATGCCCTGCACATAATAAGCACTCAATAAATACTGCTGAAATCAAGAATCTTGAGTTGCATTGTACTCCTTATTGAATGAACAAATAGATGGATGAAAAAGAAAAAAAGCAGCTACTGTCTTAAAAGAGAAATGTCAGAGAATACAAGATAACCCACTAAAAGAAGGGAAGAGGGGCATACATTGCTACAATTTATTTGGCTCAACTAACAGCTATAAAGAGTAAATATGTTTTTATGAAGATATGAATGGATAGTCTGTGGATGTGGGGCAAGTACCAATATTACACTTAAAAACCATCCTGATCTCTAATTCCAAGTAACAGTTCTGATTTATATTAGCTTTTTGTCTTTTCCCAACAATCTCAAAATTATTACTACCCAAGTGAGGTATAGGTATTCACTGTTCCTCGAAACAATCTTGTCTCCAACTCCTCACCCGCATCCTCTCTCTGGCCAGAAATCTCTCTCCTTTTATATCTGACAGAAGACCACTCTCCCCGGCATTTAAGAACATAACCACAATTTAGACTGCAAGATTCTTGAGGAAAGCGATTATATCTCTGTTGTGCTGTACTGTCCCAAATGTTCTGCACACTATAAGCAGTCAAAAAATACCACTGATGGAATGATACCAAAGAAATCAGGCTTTTCTGCTTCGTCATGAGAATTGGTTAGGAGCTCAGAAAAATATCCTTCCTATCATGCTTTCAAACAGGTCTTTTATGTCCCAATTCAGCTATGCATATTACTTTGACTGCTTTTAAATTTTAATGGGTCATATACCATATATTTCTGGTTTTCTCTCTACCAAATTGTCACTCCACTACTTTTGAAGTCTGATTAAATTATGAACTTCAGACCCATGTGGGGAAAGGAACTCTGTCTGACCTGATTATCTTGTACCTACCCCATTGCTTAGTATAGTGCTTGAACCATAGTAAACGTTTAACAAATATGAAAATTATTACTAAGGACATGATTTTTTTTCCTATGTGTATGTCCAATACACGAAACCTACATACACTGCTCAGAGCACACATGCAGCAAAACTGCGAAGTGAGAGATCATGGATAGAAATACAGATGTTAAAATTCATTAGTGCTATTATGTAAAAGCATCAAGGGAATTTGTTAATATTAAAGACATATTACAGTCCTTTCTCCTGCTCCTTGAATCACACTGAATCCTTAGTATTCTAGGGTCTTTGAATTCAGGCACTGGAGTGTGCTCCTTGGCAATTTATGGATGCAAACACTTTCATTTAAAACAGTCAACAAACTATTTTATCATGGTCTAGGAGTATTTGAATATGCCCAATATTTTTACCTTACTTAATTGGTTATGGTGTATAGTCTCACTAGGAGGATGATGAGACATGGTTGGAAAGGGAGCAAATAACAATAATAATAATAATTGTGGTATTTGTTAAGCACTTACTCTGTGCCAGGCACTGTACTAAAGGCTGGGGTAGATAGAAACAAATCAAGTTGGACACAGACCCTGTCCCACATGGGGCTTCCAGTCTCAATCCCATTTTACAGATGAGGGGATTGAGGCACAGAGAAGTAAAGTGACTTGACCAAGGTCACACAGCAAATAAGTGGCAGAGCTAGAATTAGAACTCACGACCTCCTGACTCCCAAACCTGTACTCTATAGACTATGCCAATTGAAAACTCTCTCCTCACCATGTTCCCTCTTTCTGAATTCAGTTTTCAGTAGAAACAGTCTTTCAGCATCTAAAGTATATTTCATGAATATTTATTAGACAATCTCAGAATTCAAGAAGTTTACCATCTAGGGATAAAAGAGTACACACATACCCATAGTTAACAATGAGAGAACAGCTGGAAATTATGGAAACAGGTAAATATATACAGCACAATGAATAAATATATGGGTGCACAAATGAATGGCATGAAAGGGAAGGTGAGGACCAATCACAGCATAGCTTCTGGAGGGCATGACTTTTCATAGAACTTTGGGAGTTTGTGTTTTGGAAAAAGTTGAAGAAGACGAAGTATGAGACCAAGAGATGCTCTCCCACTGCTATCCCTTTCTAAAAGTAGGATAACTTATTGAGTTCCCATTTGGTGCAGTACACTGTGCTTGGGAAGTACAAAATAAAAAAGTGTTATATTGCCTGCCGACAAGGAGTCTTCCTTCTTCTGGAAACATTATCTAAGTCCGGCTTCACTGACAATCTCCTTTCCTAGTTTTCCTCCTATCTTTCTGACTACTCTTTATCTTTCATAGACTCCACCTCTGCCTCCCAGCCAATAACTATGGGATTGCCTCAAGGTTCAATACTGGGTCTCCTATTTTCCATGTATACCCACTCCCTCTGAGACTGCATGGCTTCAACTACCATCTCTACATTGATGATTCCCACATCTTCCTCTCCATTCCTGACATCTATCCTCTGTAGGTTTGCATTTCCTCTTCCCTTCATGTCATCTTTACATGCACTTGGATCTGTCCCCTTTAATCACTTGATAGTCTCCCACCAGTTTCACAGTCCTAATGTACATGTATCCATGATGTAATACCTTTCTCCCAGTCTAGACTGTAAACTCCTGGTAGGCAGGGAACATGTCTACCAGCTCTGTGGCACTGAACTTTCCCAAGTGCTCAATACAGTAAGCACTAAATAAATACCACTGCTTGGTTGATTCTGTGAAGGAAATCTTATTCAGAGTGCAATTATAATGACAACCATGACAATAAAAATGACGGCAAACAAGCAAAGAAGAATCTTAAGGAGTGGTACTCACTATAACTGCAAACTGTTCTGGCTCACATAAGTTATTGTATTCACTCTTCAACTTGGATAATGAATTCAATTGATCTTGATTAGGAAGGTGCTTAATTAAGTTCTATGACAACAAGAAACAAAAAAAAATTAACAGCTATTTTCAAAGCTTATATTATACGCATTTATAAAAGCCAGCTATTGAGTATTCCTGAAATGTCTTTCAGTCCATGGTAAGCAAGATGCTGTTCAGCAAAAAAGCTATTCTTTTAGTACACTGTTTGAGATTTCTGTTTTTCACATGGCCACATATATCCACTCCTCTCACTTACCTTTCTACCGTAAAAGTTACAGATGTCCACCTAATAATTTAGAATGTTGATTTGTGTTGTGCTAAGATGGCATGGTAACACACACACAAACACTTAGGCCAATATTTTTTTTCACATGCATGTGCAACAATTCAAATTACTAAATTATAATTTGACAAAGTAATACCCTAATACCCTGAAAAACAGAAAACTGCTTCACTAGATGTTTATACTCAGGGAGTAGTTTGCTTACTTGACAGTATCTGAACCATCATTTTACAATATTCAGTTGTAGAAGTAAAATGTCAGGACATAATTACTAAGGGCAGTCACTCAAACAAAATAAAACTGACATCATCTTTCAGCTTTTATTTAGGAAAGGATTACTATTTTTCTGAAGCAAATTACTGCCTTTCATTTTTTAAGGTGGCATTGGGTATTTAAATAACATTTTGTATTTAAAATGCAGAGCAAATAAATACTGTTTATTTAAATACTATGGACTGAAAATTAACAAGAATAAAATGCTATAGGAGATGGCACAAAAAATTGTTAATACAAGCAACAAAGCTGAAAAAAATAAAATATACTAATGCATTAAAGGGTATTTTAAAATGAGTGTGGGTTGTTTGTGGTGAATTCCTGGCTGTAACTTTAAATAATACAATTCAGGTGCTAGTTACAATTAAATTTCAGAATGTACAAAACTCATCACTTAGTTTTGATCTTAAGCCTACATCGCACAGGATGCAAAAATATATTATTCATGCCCCAAACATTGCTATTAGTTAAGGTAATATTAAAGGAAGCCACATTTTTAAGGTTAAATTAACCCACTGACTCACTGCGTGGCCTTGACCAAGCCTTAGGATACTTCTGCATCAAGCAAATAAAATAGAAAATGTGATAACAAATATCAAGGACTATTTGAATAAAGACAGCATCTCAGATATATATACTCCTACTTCTAAACACAGGGGTTGTATTTTTACGAACCAAATTAAAAAATAAAAAAAGACTACAATAATCACTCCAAATTCAATGCCATGTGCACCTGCATAACTATTTGTCCGAGCTGCACTGTCTCAAGAACAGTCTCTAATTCTGTCATCGTGTTCTATCCAAGTACCTAGTGAAAAGAGATATAGCAGAACTAGGTGTATTTCTGATTAGCTTGCATTGTCCTTGTTCCATACATATGAAAAACGGATAATGTGACGGAATAAATATGACTGCATCAGGAAAGAACTATTTCCATCAGTAGGTACTTCACGTAGTAACTTCTACCAGTTGTTAAAATAATTTAGAAAAAGGGATGTTTAACTAATAGTAAATTAAAAAAAAAAGTCAGCATGGTTTCCAATCTAAAATGTAAAGGGATTTCAATGATTGTCCCTTTTGGGTAAGGGCTGTGTCATTTGTTTCTTTTGCGTTTCTCCAAAATGCTTAATAATAGTAATAATTATGGTATTTGCTAAGCGCTTATTTTGTGCCAGGCACAGTACTAGGCACTGGTGTAGATCAAGCAAATAGGTTTGGACACAGTCACTTTTCCCACATGGGGCTCACAGTCTCAGGCCCCATTTTACAGATGATGTAACTGAGGCTTAGAAATCCCAAGGTCACACAGCAGACAAGTGGCAGAGCTTAGAATGATTGGCATACAACATGCCTACAACAAAAACTATTTTTAAATTCTCAGTTCAAATTATTGATACAGTAGTGACAGAAAATAACTCGCATCATGGGTGCCAGCTTTTAATCTTGAGTTTGTTGTCTTGAATTTCATCTAATAAGATACGCATTATTTCAATGTTTTTGAACCATTGCCTACTACAGTCCTTTATTTTGAAGAAAAACAAATGATATATGATAATCTTTAGGTAGCAAAAGCTGACAGAACACTATCACTTTGTCTTAAGAGGCATGTCTGCAGAGTGAGTTCCAGGGCTCCACTGTCAAATGGAGAAGAAAATCAAGTTGATTTACCATGAGGAGCCAGTGGTCTGTTCTATACCTGGCACAGAAACCTTTCCAAGGGAATCCTCTGAGGGTTGCATCATCCCAGTTTTGGGAGAAAAAGGCTATAGCAGAGACCAGGGTGTAGCCAAATTAAATTGGGGATACTTGCCCCTTGCCAACAAATGGCTACATTTATCATTTCTGGGCCTTTTGATGGTCCAGTTGCTCACTATTGGAAGACCAAGATAGGTCTTCCAGTTAAGGGAAAACCCGCTGCCTTATTTTTTTTTTACATCAAATTTGTAATGCCAGATGATTTTCATTTTCATTTCTAGAGAATTCCACCACAGCATACCAGCACTACAGAAGCAGGGAGCTGAGCACAAGGCCCAAAGATCATAGAGAATCAGAAGTTCCAAGGTCCATGAGACTTCCTTAGGCTAAATCAGCCACTCGGTCACCACTAGACAACCAAACAATGGAATAACCTACCTTGGGAACAATCATAACACAGGTTTGAACACTGTGATTTGGTACTAAGGACTCTTGCCAGGCGCAGTGAAGAGTCTTACAATTCCCCACTGGACAAGAATTAAATTAAAATGCACTCCCTTATATTCAGGGCACTGCACAAAAATGGGAGGGGGAAGGAGGCAGAGAGCCTAGCCATGATGGATTTATAATTCTACAAAATTATGGAAAATACCAGCTGAACTAACTGAACAATACCACTCAGAGTCAATGCTTAATCAATATTACAATTGCAAAGAACAGAAACAGAGAGATTCAAAGACTAAGATATGTTACTATAGACCAGAATGATTTCAACAAGTGTCTTGGGGCCAAACCCTCAGGGAACATTGTTACCCTTCTTCAAAGGTGTTTTATAAGGAATGGGATGGAAAATATTTAAAACTGAAATAAATGATAACTTTTCTGGGCCTTAGTTACCTCATCCATAAAATGGGGACTAAAGCTGTGGGACATAGTTTATAAATTAATAATATTATTATTATATTATAATGGTCCATAATAATGGTATTTGTTAAGTGGTTACTATGTGCCAAGTACTGTTCTAAGCGCTGGAGTAGATACAAGGTAATCAAGTCGGACACAATCCCTGTCCATCATGGGGCTCACGATCTTAATCCCCATTTTACAGATGAGATAACTAATGGACAGAGAAGTTGAGTGACTTGCCAAGGTCACCCAGCAGACATATGGCTGAGCCAAGATTAGAACTATGTCCTCTGATTTCCAGGCCCATTTTCTTTCCACTAAGCCAAAACATCATTAAGATATATCACCTCATGGCTCTGCCACTTGTCTCCTGTATGATCTTGGGCAAATCACTTCACTTTTCTGTGCTTAAGTTATCTGTTAAAATGAGGACTGGGGTCAGGGACTGTGTCCAACCTGATTAACCTGTATCTGCTTCAAAACTTAGTAAAGTGTCTGGCACATAATAAGTGCTTAACAAATAACATAAAAAATATGCATATTCTTCGGTTAGGGTCTCATGGCAGACCAGGGAGAGCAGAGAGGCAGCTAAACAGCAGGACAAAAGTAATAACCAGTGATAAGCTCTTCCTCTTGGGCAATCCTTTATGAAAACTGACTTTACCCCAGGTCCAGACCAGAAGGTAGTGAAGCTCTCCACCTTTTTAAAAAATGGAAATAGCTAACTCTTTCTGTGTGTAAAGCACTGTACTTATCACAGAGGAAGAGAAAAGATAATAAAGCCAGACACAGTTTCTGCCCCTCATAGAGCTCACAGTCTAGGTAGAAAGAAAAGAAGGCATATAGCTTCCAAATGTCCCAAAGACTTTGGTAAGAATTACTTATTAATGTCAGTCTGTCCCTCTATACTGTAAGCTCATTATGGGCAGGGAACATTCTGCTAATTCTGTTGTATTTTACTCTCCAAAGCACTTAGTACAGTGCTCTGCACATAGTAAGTGCTCAATAAAAAAGATTCATTGATTGAAAAATGTGGGCGGTTTCTGATCTTTCTTTTCCTAAGACTCTCTTGCCAGCTTTAAACCAGACCTGTTTGGAAAGTATTACAGCACTGGTTGGGCTGTGGCCGAGCCTGCTAAAATCTATAGGTGTGGTAAAGTTGGAATCACCTGCAAAATAGAACTTTTATTCATCTTTCTCATAATCTCTGGGTGAATGTAAAGGGCCACAGTTCTCAAGGGAGACAGAAACATGGTTCAAGGCAATATTTGTTATACATTCTGGTAATAGGAGAAGAGGAATTCAAGGCATCCCCAGTCTACCAAAGCTTGCTAATTTTTTTCCAATCCTAATTATAATCTTTAAATTATCATCTGCAAATAATATTATGAATATTGTAATATAATATAGAAGCAACAAGGTACAGTGGAAAGAGCATGGTCCTGGGATTCAGAGGACCTGGCTTCCACCATTTTGTCTGCTGTGTAACCTTGGACAAGTCACTTAACTTCTCTGTGCCTCAGTTCTCTCAGCCACAAAATGGGGATACAATATCTGTTCTCCCTCCTAATTAGGCTGTGAGCTCCATGTGAAGAGTCTGAAAATTATCTTGCATCTACCCCAGTAGTTGGTAGAGTACAGTTCTTGTCTTAACAAATACCATAATTAGTCATGTCAAGATCGTTGACTCATGTCCAAATAAAATATAAATTTTCTCCCTCAAATAAAATACTAAGGGTTATAATACTGTATACAAATGAACTGCAGGACAAACTTAAAAGAAAATCTGTAGATGAAAATGGCACAAGTACCCAGTTTTAAGGCAGCTGTTATTGAATAGAAAACGTTCTTTCTACCTACTGATTGGAATAAACAACATGACAGTATCGTCCTATGTAGAAAAAAATCAAAATACCAAATGCAAAGGGCATACTGATTGCATTCTAGAAACAAATTATATTTTCATATAAATTTATCTCCTGTATCAGAAATATACCATAGATTTGAATTTAATAATTTGAAATATGGAAACAGGCACTCAAAGAATGGAAATTTAATGGCTAAGATAACATCTTATTTATTTTCCAACTAGCAGAAGATTCAGAGTTTTGTTTACCTCCTGGAAATGTAGAAGTTATGCTGAAACTAATTATGCAGCAATGATTTTCCAGCTGAATGATGGGCTAAGAATTTTCAACAGTAACAGAGTTTTATTTAATGAGAAGCTTACACTGAAATATTGGTATTTAAGCTGCCAGTGTGTTTACCTGAATCATAGACTCTGCCAACTGTGTTTCATCTACTTCCAATATCATTCTTCTGATGTCCTCGTAAGGCACACGGAAAGATCCAAGAAAGATTGCTGAAGCAAAAATAATGGGAGAGAAGAAATTTGGTGTTCCATTCTACTTACAAATATAAAAGGGAACTCCCTAGAAAGAACCCTATAGACTTAATGAGTTACTATGTAAATTTTATTAGAACATTATTATCAACAGGGTAATGATGCTACCTTATTTAATACTGATTTATAAGATGCTTTCAATTACTGAGATGCTTTAAAATGTGATTTGGTCTTAGAATACAATTTTTTTTCCTCTCTCACATTGTCACCCTTAACAAGCCTGATCCCTCTCTCCAAACCATCCAGTAACTATCCAGTTTATGAAGACCGCAATTCAAATGAAGTCAAGATTCAAGCACTGGCAAATCTTGCTAAACTGTAAACTCCTTGAGGGCTGGGATTGTGCCTACTTTTTTTTATTTTAGTAGCCCCAGCATAGCACACTGGTCTAGACACAGTAAGCAATCAATAAATACCACTGTTTGATTTATCCAATTGCATCTATCAGACACTGTCTCATTTTCCATTAACTGTGTCAATTATGGAATTGTGTTAGTGAAACAAAGAAGTGTTTAGTATAAAATTATTACGCCTTGACTTGACCCCTTTTTTAATGTGCTTTCAGAGATGAAACCCACTGAATCTCAAACCATCATTGATATTCTCTTCTATCAATCCCCCCCATTAAAATTTTCCTTAAACTTTTTAATAATTAACCCAAATGCAATAGCTGTATGGTATGATGAGAGAGCACAAGCCTAATTTCATCACACTAATAACAACTGGCTCCAAAATAAAGCAGTGTGAAAGGCAGCAATATTTTCCAAATTCTTCCAGGAAGCGGCAGAGAGGAGTACTGCTTACCTGGTGTTATTTCTTAGGGTTTAGATCTCATTTTAATTACTTGATTTGTTCCCTATTTAACCCCCAAAACATTCTATGAGAGTAATAATTGTGATATTTGTTATGTGCTCATTATGTGACCAGCACTGTACGAAATGCTGGGGTAGATACAAGATAATGAAGTCAGATACAGTCCCTGTCCCACGTGGAACTCAAACTAAATAGAAAAGAATATTTAATCCCCATTTTACAGATAAGAAAACTCACCCCTGAGAAGTTAAGTAACTTGCCCAAGGTCACAGAGCAGGCATTTAGCAGATCCAGGATGAGGACCCAGGTCCTCTGACTCCCAGACCCATGCTCTTTCCACTAGGTCATGCTAACAATTTTAATATTATGCAGACAAAAAGGAGGAAAAAAATGTATTCTTTTGTCCTTGAGCAACTGGAAATTCTCAATTCTTTCTGGTAAACACATCTATCTCAGCAAATCATTCTTAATTATTCCTGGTTATTCCTTCCAAACTACAAAATTCTTCATTTTCCACCATTTTTATTTCCCTGATATCTGAATTCCAATGTGTGTGACCTAATGTCTGAAACAGTGTAGGTATGAAGGTTACAGCTCCAATATATTGTGAACCATATAGTAGTTCCTCAGTACTTACAAGGTATTTATTGGATAAAGAAAACCCAGAGCATGAGGTGAAACTTTAAATGGCACCTGCAGCTGCTGGCAAGAATTTATTCAACCTCCAGTCATCTCCTGGTGAGGCTGGATTGCCAATGCTGCAGGCAGGACTGTAGCTACTCTTGGCCAAATAGTCAGCAGACACCAGGAGCTGCAGGCAAGACAGGATCTGCCCCAAAGGCTGTGAGATGGTCCTGCCCGACTCAGATAGGTAAAACTGGGAATAAAATAACCATGAAATCCAAGGGAATTACATATTGCCTTTTTTTTCAATCAGTTGCTTATTTATACCAATAAAGGAAGCTTCCACAAGGAACAGTGTCTCTGTTTCCGTACATTTTTTATCCCATTAACATGTTCCTCAACTTTCGTGGAGGAAAAGACACCAATCCTTCTAAACATTTAATCCATAAAATTTAAACAGCAACTGAATCTATTCACGTGCTGTGCAAATCAAAAATAAAATCTAAAACAACCTGCAGTGATTATCATGATTTAAGTATTAACAAAATACTGTTTACTTACAGAGGTTTTGGGCAATTTTGGAATCTAAAATTTTAAGTTCTCTAATTCGTTTCTTAATAAATTTCCTTTCTTCAATATCTTCCTCTTCCTTTTTTGCTGTTAAAGAAAATGAAGTACAATAAATAAACATACACCAATACATTCTCAAGTATCAAAACAAAATGGTACATTTTTAGTAATGAATCAAAGAAGTTTTAGAAATCAAGATATTATATTGATTCCCAAACTGCACTCATTCTGGTATTTGATTGGTCAGTTCACTCAATCATCATGCTCCCTCCTATCTCACTGATCTCCTATTACAACCCAGCCCACAAGCTTCCCTGCTCTAGCACCAGCTTACTCACTGAGCCCCAATCTCATCTATCTCATTGCTGACCCCTTTCCCACATCCTTGCTCTAGTCTGGAACTCCCTCTCCTTTCATATAACGTAGCGCCCCCCCCCACCCCAATCTTCAAAGCATTAAGGCTGTGGCATAGCATAATTAAGGCCTTCCCCAATTAAGCCCTCTTTCTCCCCAGCTCCCTCACCCTTCTGAGTCATCTGTGCATTTAGATCTGTGACCTTTGAGTATTTTATATTCACCTCACCTTCAACCTCACAGCACTTATGCACATATCCCTAAATTACATATTATAAATTATTTACATAAACTAGTGTCTGTCTTCCTCTTTAGACTGTAAGCTTGTTGTTGGCCAACTCTTGCTTAACAAATACCATAAACAAAAATGGTTCTGTTGCATTCTCCCAAGTGCTCTGCACATAAAAATAATAATAATAATGTTGGTATTTGTTAAGTGTTTACTATGTGCAAAGCACTTTTCTAAGCGCTGGAGTAGATACAGGGTAATCAGGTTGTCCTACATGAGGCTCAAAGTCTTAATCCCCATTTTACAGATAAGGTTACAAGCACAGAGAAGTTAAGTGACTTGCCCAAAGTCACATAGCTGAGAAATGGCAGAGCCGGGATTTGAACCCATGACCTCTGACTCCCACGCCCATGCTCTTTCCACTGAGCAACGCTGCTTGCGCATACTAAGTGTTTAAAAAATACCATGGCTTGATTCACTCACATAGTCAACTCCAGTACCCTCTGTCCCCAAAATATTTAAACTGTATGATTTATGGAAAATTATATTAACCTTTTACTTTTCAAAAAATTATAATTCAATACTTTTAAAGTTATTTTCAGGTGAAATTGCCTTTAAGAATCTATCTTGGATCTACACTAAAGAAATCACAAAAAAGATTCAAAAGTAGGTAGGAATTTTCTTCTTCAGGACCATCATTATCACCAGACATTTACCTTATGCAGAACCTTGCCCTAGAAACTTACTGAACTGTTACCCAATTCATTCATTCATTCAATCATATTTATTGAGTGCTTATTGTGTGCAGAGCACTTTATTAGTCCAAAATATTGCATTGGAAAAGCAAGATTCAATAGCCTAACTTCACCTTCTCTCAAATGTGCATATATTAAAAAGTGTTAGGTTTAAATATACATAAACTGTGATGCTGTAAGAGATTTACCCAGAGGGTGATAGGCATAAACAAACATACTGCACTAGAACAAAATGTGACAGTTGTTAAGTGTTTAATGCATTCTTTGTTTGTGTTTTAAAATGCTTATGAACAAATACATAAACCTACTTATTTGCATTCTGATTTGAAGTAATACAGGAGAAATTTGAAAAAAAAAATCTTAAATGTAGCAAAACATGCATTAATCTATTATATACTGGAACTTTCAAACTCAAGGACACATTACTGTTAAGCTCTCCATCCACTTTCAAAAAGAAGCTGTTTAAAAAACTCTGACCTTCAACATTTATCATATTGTGATTTATGTAGGAAAATTCCACCTAGCTTTACAAGCTTCTAAAAGGACAGTCTTTATCATTTATGGAATTAGCAGGGGCTAATTCAGTATCTCAATCTTGTCTACCTCCTCCCTCTGGCCCAGAACTCTTATCTTATCTCTTATCCCTCCCTACCCACCACTAAGCCACACTGTGGCTTAGTGGAAGGAGCACAGGCTTGGGGGTCAGACGACAGGGATTCTAATCCAGGCTCTGCCACTTGTCTGCTGTGTGACTATGGGCAAGTCACTTAACTTCTCTGTTACCTCATCTGTAAAGTGGGGATTAAGATTGTGAGGCCCAGGTGAGACAATCTGATTACTTTGTATCCACCCCAGTGCTTAGAACAGTGTTTGGCACATAGTAAGAACTTAAATACCATAATTACTATTCATTATTATTATTAAAACCCATACTAAAATCACATCTCCTCCAAGAGACCTTACCCGACTATGCCCCCCATTTCTTTATCTCCCACTTTCTTCTGCATCACTCCTCCACTTGGATTTACATCCTTTATTCACCCCACCCTCAGCCCCATAGAATTGATGTAGATATTCGTAATTTATTTATATTAATGCCTGTCTCCACCTCTAGACTCTAGATTCATTGTGGGCAGGGAATGTCTACCAACCCTGTTAATACTGCATTCTCCCAAGTGCTTAGTACAGTGTTCTGCAATGAATGAATGATTGTCTGACTAGCCATTCCTTCTGAATCACCTACAGATTAGTCTCAGTGCCCCTTAAGCTTTTTATATGCATGCCACCTCAGCCCAACAGCACTACATACATATCCTTATACTCTTTCATTTCTCACAGCTGTAACTGAATTATTTTATTTTATTTTCCTACAGTGAATGCAAACTTTGATTTCACTAGTGTGAGAAAATATTCAGCACAGTATTCTTCCTGTAAAGATCTCTACAATTTAGGGCCAAATCTGGTTCTTCTTAGAGGTTACTATAGCTCAAGTAAAATGAGGACATACTGCCATTACCACAAAACACACCTCAACCACAAACCTACCTAAAATTGGTATCAGGTAGCTAGGATCCACTTGGCTATCTCAGGCCCATAGATGTAGGAGAGGGAGAGGGCAGGAAGGAATTCAAGATGAGTAAACAAAATGACTATCAGCAACAAGGGCCCCATAAATCCCCTCTAGCAGGCTACAGAACTGGGTTTCCACCCTGGGCGTCACCAGAGAGCCAATGCTAATGCTGCCTCATTGCATCTTCCTCTCATTTCCCAGGCTCCTCCTCTTCTCTTCTCCTCCTCCCTGTGAAAGGGGTCCTTTCCCTCCTCCTCCATATTCCCATCCTCGCTGGCCAGCAACAGCTATGTTGCTAAAGTAATATTTTCACCCTGGTGACACAGTATTGAGACTAAGCCCCCATTTTCCTCAGCTCCCCCTCCATTCCGCATCATCTCAACTTGCTCCCTTTTGCTCTCCCCTCTCTCCCTGCCGCACAGCACTTATGTATATTCGTATATATCTATAATTCTATTTGGTTATATTGATGTCTGTTTCCTTGTTTTGATGTGTATATTTCTATAATTCTATTTATTTATATTGATGCCTGTTTTGATGTCTGTCTTCCCCCTTCTAGAGTGTAAGCCCGATGTTGGCAGGGATTGTCTGTCTTTATTGCTGAATTGTACTTTCCAAGCACTTAGTACAGTGCTCTGCACATAGTAAGCACTCAATAAATACAACTGAATGACTGTTCACAATAATGTCATCCCATTGTCAATTGTGCAGTGTATATAAGAATGTCATGTGGAGTGTGATAAATCGAATAACTCTTCAAATGTTTTCTTTGTCTCTTTTGCAAAATAAGGCTGCCAACTCGTGCTTAAACATTTCAAATAACTGAAAAGGCATGCTATCAAGCATGGCTACAACAGCCTGACAGGTAAATTTTGGTAACTGGAGAATGCCAAAGAGCTTGGGAGAGCACAGTAGAGTAAGCAGACAATCTTGGACCTCTAGAAGCTTGTAATCTAATGGGAGAGAGTCAGTAGAATAACTTATGACCATCCCCGGAAGCAAACCAATTATAGGGACATGGTCATAAGTACTGGAGAGGGTTTAGCGCAACTGAGAGCTGTCGTGATCAGTTGTTTATTCAGCTGAAAATCTGCTTAGAGTAATCGAAGGGGAAAATCCTAAAAAAAATCTGTTGGACAAATAAGGATCAGTATTATTCCCATTGATATTAATATTATAGGGCACAGAAGTCAATAATCGAGAACATGGTCATTTGAGAACAGAGGTTCTTAACATCAGCTACCTAAGTTGAATTTGAAAAAGGGAAGTATACCCCTAATTCACACCTTATCCAACATGTTTGCTGATTTGCATAATAAAAATAATCCACTCACAAACCGTATTAACTGACTCTGTTGTGAGGTTTGTATATTATGTAGTCCTTGGCTTTAGTTTATCATACAGGTCTACATTTATCAGTAAATTATTCTGATTACTTTTGGCGGTCATGCAGTAGCATTCGATTTTCAAAAAACAGTCTAGCAATTCATTTCCTGAATGCATTTTTGATAGCTGAATCCACATATCACTTGTATCACATATGTATTGAAAAACAGACTATTTTAGTAAGAAAGCATTTGCTAAGTTGCTATGGATAACATAACCTTCTGTAAAAATAGGTACTAATTTGCAAATGATTACTATTCTTCAATCTCAAAGCTCCCTAATGTTAAAAAAAAAAAAAAGGATTTTCCCCCACATTTCCAACATATATGGAGCTAAAAATGACTCACTTCATCAGCCCCAACACTGGTGCATAGATGCCTTCCCATGTTTGGGAGTGGAGTCTCTTGTTACTGTTGAAGTTGTGGAATATGTCCCTGTTTTAAAATATGTAGTGCAACTAAAAGGTGAGAGTGAAATAACCATTATTTCAAAGTGTTTGAAATGAATAAGCTTTCTAACTATATTTCTGCCATTATTAAAGTGAGCCAATCACTCTAGCTGTAATTTTTTTTAAAGTTTATCTTTTCTGTTCAGAGGACAAACTCCTTCAACCAATGGTATTTATAATGATAATAACAACAATGGTATTTGTTAAGTGATCAGGCATTTGATTCAAGCACTGAGAGAGATACAAGATAATCAGACTGGACGCAGTCCCTGTCCCATATAGGGTTCACTGTCTCCCTAGGAAGTTATACTGTACTCTCCCAAGTGCTTTGTACACAGGAAGCACTCAATAAATATGATTGAACGTATGAATGAATGAAAGAGTAGGATTTAATCCTCAAATTTTAGAGATGAGGAAACTGAGGAACGGAGAATTTAAGTGAGTTGTCTATGGTCATATAGTTGGCAAGTAGCAGAGCTAGAATTAGAACCAGGACCTGATTCCCCAGCCCACGTTCTAGTGCTTACTGTGTGCAGAGAATGCAAACAAAGGGCTGAGTCTGGAAAGGCCTCTTGAATTTCAGAAGGGTTTTGAAGGTGTGGAAAGTGGTGGAGTGTTTTACATTAAGGGGAAGGAAGTTCCAGGCCCAAGGGAAAATGTAGGTAAGGGATCAGTGGCAAGATACATGAATCAAGATAGCGAAAATAGGTTGGCATTAGAGGAGAGGATTGGGTTGGGTTGTAGTAAGAGGGCAACAAAGTTAGGTAGGAAGAAGAAAGCTGTTTTAGAGTGTAATACAGCTGATGGAAAAGACTTTCTGCTTGATGCAGAGGTAGATGGGCAATCTTGGGAATTTTTGAGGATTGGGGAGATAAGGACCAAATGGTGCTTAACAAAAGTGATCAAGGCAGTAGAATCAAGTATAGCCTGGGAAGGAGAGATATTGGATGCATGAAATCATCACTAAAACCTGCTGGTCCCACCTCCACCACATCGCTAAAATCCGCCTTTCCTCTCCATCCAAACTGCTACCACTTTAAATACAAGCACTCATCCTATCCACCTGGATTACTGCATCAGCCTCCTTGCTGACCTTCCAGTCTCTGTCTCTCTCCACTCCAGTCCATACTTCATTCTAATGCCCAGATCATTTTTTTTTACAAAAGCATTCAGGACATGTCACCTTGCTCTTCAAAAAACTCCAGCGGTTGCCTATCCACCTCCACATCAAACAAAAATTCCTCATCATTGGCTTTAAAGCATTCCACCATCTTGCTCCCTCCTACCTACTTCACCTCTCTACTCTTCTTCTATAACCCAGCCCACACCTCCGCTCCTCGGTGCTAACCTTCTAACTGTGCCTCGATCTCACTGCCAACCACTAGCTTAGGTCCTGCCCTCTGGACTGGAACACCCTCCCTCCTCAAATCCAACAATTACTGTCCCCACCCACTTCAAAGCCTTATTGAAGGCATGTCTCTTCCAAGAGGCTTAATACAGTGCTCTGCACACAGTAAGCGCTCAATAAATACAATTGAATAAATGAATGAATGAAAAGCCTCTCCTTTCCTCAACTCCCACTCCCATCTGCATCACTCCAACTTACCGCCTTTGGTCTTCCCCCTCCAGGTTCCAGAGCACTTATGTACATATCTGTAGTTTACTTATTTACTAATTGATGTCTCTCTCTCTCCTCTAAACTGTAAGCTCATTGTGGGCATGGAGTGAGGTATTTACTGTATTGTACTCTCCCAAGCGCTTACGATAGTGCTCTGCATAGTAAGTGCTCAATAAATACAACTGAATGACAGGGAGGATGGATGGTCTACAAAGATAGGAAAGCCAGAGAGAGGACAGTGTTTGGATGAGAAGATAAAGAATTCCATTTCTGGACATGTTAAATTTGAGATGTCGGCAGGACATCCTTGTGAAGATATTCTGAAGCCAGGTGGAAATGTGAAATTGCAGAGGACAGAGCTCAGGACAAGAGAGGCGGATTTGGGAATCATCCTTATAGAGATGGCAGGTAGTGGAAGCCAGAGGTTCTTTAAGGGTGTGGGTGTAGATAGAGACTAGAAGGAAAC
Source organism: Ornithorhynchus anatinus (assembly GCF_004115215.2). Classification (NCBI taxonomy): domain Eukaryota; kingdom Metazoa; phylum Chordata; class Mammalia; order Monotremata; family Ornithorhynchidae; genus Ornithorhynchus; species Ornithorhynchus anatinus. The sequence continues at coordinate 119,449,685 of NC_041729.1, forward strand.
CGAGATCAGAACTGAAGTTTGATCCCAAAAGTTAACAGGGTAGGAGGCAGAGGAAGAGCACACAAAAGATACTGACAAGGAGCAGTCAGAGAGATCAGAGGAGAACCACCTATCACAGTGTTAGTGAAGCCAGGGTTAGACAGTATTTCACAGAGAAGGGGAATTCCTTGTGGGCAAGGAATGTAATACTTCTTTATTCTGGACTTCCCAAGCACCTAGAACAGTGCACTACACGAAATGGGAATTCATCAAATTCTCCTACTACTAGGAAGGGACCATAGTAGTGAGAGAGCTTCTCCTAGTCTCATTCTGTTTTTCGGCTTTGTCAAATCACCATTTCCCTCCTTCAAAGTTCTGAGAAAAGTCACCCCTTCCAGAAGTTATGAGTTTATTGGTCCTCACCTTTCATATCATGCCATCCACCTCAGCACCCATATACTTATTCATTATTTGAGATGAATAAATATCAAATTCTAGCTGCTCTTTCATTAACTGTCCACTGTTGTCCCCCTCATTAGACATAAACTACTTGAGGTTTTTTTTTAATTTCATTGTCATTTCCCAAAGTTCTAATAGGCATTCATGAAATATACTGTAGATGCCGGAATACTATTTCTACTGAGAAATGAATTCAGACAGAGATAAACTTGACCAGCAGAGATTTTGATTTTGATTGTCCTGTTTCCCAATCATTTGCCCCCTTTTCAAACCATGGCCCATCATCCGCCTAGTGAGCCAAAACACCACAACTAATTAAGTATGGCAAAATGAATGAATATTCAAGTACTTACGTTCTATAAAGAGACTGACAAAATAGTTTGAGGATTGTTTTAAATGAAAGCATTTAAATCCCCAATTGCCAACAAACACACTCTAATGCCTGAGTTCAATGACCCTAAAATAATAAGGACTCAGTGTGATTCAGGGAGCAAGTGGAAGGTCTGTAATATGCCTGTAACACTAGAAATCCCCTTGATGCTTTTCCATAATAGTACTAGTAAATTTTAATATCAGTATTTTTCAGTGCACTCTCATTTAGCTATTTTGCCATTTTAGATTTGCTGCATGTGTGCTCTAGGGAGCATACATGGCTTTCTGTATTGACACACATGTTTCTTGTACATGTCCTGTTCACCAAGAGACACATTAACACAAACACACACAGACACACACACACACACAAACACAAACAGTGCCCACCACCGCCCCCCCCCCACCCCTGCCAAGTTTTGCTTTGACCTTATCTTTCAATTAGATAGAGTATCATGCATTATGACCTCAAAGCATGCTGTCAAAGTCACAGTTGCCTGCTTGGGCAAAAATACGTTTATTAGTGATGAAAATTGGCATTTAAATTAGATGTTCTAAGTGTTAACAGTGAGGACAATTATGTATGGGTTTTATGTGAAAAGTGCTAACTTTTTTATTGTTTAAAGTCATAATCTTGCATTACTGGTATGTCTACCGGTTACATTATAGTTATATTATGGGTTATTTGCTACTTGATTATTTCAAAGAAATATGAAAACACTTCAGATTTTAAATTAGTACTTCCTCACATTTTCAAGGAATCTCCAGTGAGCCACTAAACAACTTTAAAAGGGAAGAAACAATTTCTTCTTCTTAAAGTACATGCAATTATTGAGAACTCTACTGGATTAAACTGCAAAGTGGTTCTCACTTTAAAATTCCATTTACTTCATAATTATGTAGCTTCTCAAGTCCAAAAAGAGCTTACAGTCTCTAGATTACATCACAGAGAACTCTTCCCACCAAGTTAATTTAAATGCTATTCTTGTTTTAAATGTTTTATCAAAATGTCAGGCAGTAAAAGTTAAGATCCAAATGGCTTAAACTAACAAGTCTACAGAGAACATGATATGAAATACTAACTACCCCAAATCTCTAGCTTCTACTTCAGCACTTCCTTGCCAACTAAGCACTTCTGTATATATATATATCTTACTTAAGAACTTTCTGACATACCCCTTTCTCTTTCATCCTGTTTTCCCTAATTCACTTAAGTGACTGTCTCCCTTGATAGACTGTAAACTCCTTGAGAGCACAGATCTTGCTTAAGTCTCCTGTACTCTCCTAAATCCTTATTACAATGTGTCGTTCTGGAGGTGGCTCAATTAATGCTACTAATTTAAACTAAGAGCTTCAATCAATGGCAACTTCTCATTATAAGTAATGATAATAATAATGATAATAACAATAACAACATTTGTTAACTGATTACTACAGACCAAGGACTTGAATAGATCCTGATTTGTCAAAAGATAATCAGGTTGAACACACTACGTACCCCACATGAGGCTCACAGTCTAAGTAGGTGAGAGACAGCTACTGAGACCATATTTTACAAGTGAGGAAATTGAGGCAAGGAGAAGTGATTTGCCCAACATCACAGAGCAGTGGCTGAGCCAGAATTACAAACCAGATCCTCTGACTCTCAGCTCTCTGCTCTTTCCAATAATAATAATCTTATTAGTGCTCACTATATGCCAAGCCCTGTAGTAAGTGCTGGGGTAAATAAAAGATAATTAGGTCAGATATTGCCCCTGTCCTGGGGCTCATGGTCTAAATACAAAGAGGAACAGTGGGAAGAGCACAGGGCTGGATATAAACAGTGAAGTTAGATATTAGTTGGACTAGGCCTCTTGAGAGATGAGAATCCAGAAAGCTTTTGGAAATGAAGTTAATAGTGATCTGACTAATTGGAGATGGCTGGGTGGGAGTTTCAGGCAGGGAGGAAGGAGCGTGGCTCAGTGGAAAGAGCACGGGCTTGGGAGTCAGAGGTCATGGGTTCTAATCCCGGCTCTGCCACTTGTCAGCTGTGTGACTGTGGGCAAGTCATTTAACTTCTCTGTGCCTCAGTTACCTCATCTGTAAAATGGGGATTAACTGTGAGCCTCACATGGGACAACCTGATTACCCTGTATCTACCCCAGAACTTAGAACAGTGCTCTGCACCTAGTAAGCGCTTAACAAATACCAACATTATTATTATATAAGTAAGCAGGCAGTGGCAAGAGAGTCAAGAATGAGGCACAATGAGTAAATTAGCTAGAGAGCAATACAGAGTATGGGGAGACAAATGGGTGGCAGGGAACGTGTCTGTGTACTGTATTGTTTCTCTCCCAAGCACTCAGTACAGTGCTCTGCACATAGTCAGGGCTCAATAAATACGATTGAATGAATGAGAAGGGAGTAAATAAGGAGATTCACCCAAGATTCCCTCAGTTTATGGTTCTACTTCTACAAGCCCAGGGTGCCTCAAGGAATCTAGATAACTGACTAGTAATGCAGATTGTCTAAGGCTACAAAATTAGAGAGGGTAGTTTCCATCATTTCAAGGGACTGAATGCCATCAGAGTTGCTCAACAGCACTTGAAAAGTCTACTCAATCCTCAAAGAAATTAACTACTTTTCTGGATACTTGAGAACTTTTCAAATTAAAGATATGAAACCTGTACTAGCACTTTCTAACATAATGACTACAACACGTATCTGCTTAATGGATCTAGATAATCAAAATTGTAATAGTGATTAATTTTCCCCAGGATTGCATTTCTAGTTTAAGTATCTTGTCTTAATGCCTTGGCCACTTTCTGCTTGAATGTGATGCATTCACAAGTCTTTCTTCAGCCACTTCTAGCACATGGAAATTGTAGCCCCGGTTTAGGTAATCCTGATGGGCCCTATTTATTCAAATCAACTGTCAAATGCTCATGAGTTTGCCAGGTTATAACTTCTTGCCTAAGAATAAAACTCTTTTGGAAGTGGGAATGGAGGCTACTGGATCAACTCATAGGATATGAAATATAATTTGTATTTCTTTATGAGTAAAAAAATCTGAGTCATTTACAATGAACAAGTGACTGAACAGTTAACCAGCAAGATTATGACTCTGCTCAAATCAAACAGTTAACCACTGGCTTAAACTAGGTTATGTTGACTTGATATTTATCATGAACTTTGAATTGCATTAGAATCACAGATTATAATGCAGAATGCTTTTTCTTTTCTTTTGAAGAAGTCTATATTCAACACTTTTTCCCTCTCATTGGATAAAGATTGTGGGACAAGGATCAGCTTGAACCCAGCACTTAGCACTGTCTGACACATATTAAGTGCATAACAAATATCATAAAAACATTTTTTAAAGTAAAATAAATGTTCAAGGGATGAATGAAAAATGATCAATCAGCAGCGTGGCCTCGGGGATAGAGCATGGGCCTCGGAATCAGAAGGACCTGAGTTCTAATTCTGCTTCCGCCACTTGAACGCTGTATTGCCTTGAGCAAGTCACTTTACTTCTCTGTCTCAGTTACCTCATCTGTAAAATGGGGGTTATGACTGTGAGCTCCATATGGGACAGCGACTGCACCCAACCCAATATGCTTGTACCGATTAGTACAGTGCTTGGCACACAGCAAGTGCTTAGCAAATACCACAATTATTATTTTTCTTATTATTTATGGAGCACTTTTTCTGTGTAGAGCTTTATACTACGTGCTTGGGAGAGTACAATATAATAAAGATGGTAGACAAGTTCCCTGCCCACAAGAAGCTTAAAATGAAACACTACAACATCTTTCTTTTAGTTTATTTCAGTTGATCAAGTCTAATGAGGTACAGATCCACATTGATTCTTTCACGATCCCTGAACTCAAATGCTGTACAAATAGTAAGCAATTAGCAATACCTTGAATTTTTATAATATTTTAATATTTTACTTGCACAAGCCCAGTCAGAAAGCTCTAATAACCAGCATTGAGATCTTAGAAAATTGATCACCCGGTGTTGTGCCTCCTCCTGGTGGGAAGAGTTTTCAATGATGGAATGTGCCTGAATAATAATAATGGTGGCATTTGTTAAGTGCTTACTATGTGCAGAGCACTGTTCTAAGCGCTGGGGTAAATACAGGGGAATCAGGTTGTCCCAGGTGAGGCTCACAGTGTTAATCCCTATTTTATAGATGAGGGAACTGAGGCAGTGAGAAGTGAAGTGACTTGCCCACAGTCACACAGCTGACAAGTGGCAGAGCCAGGATTCGAACCCATTTCCTCTGACTCCCAAGCCCATGCTCTTTCCACTGAGCCACGCTGAATCCCCACCTCACGGCCGGCTTCTCTACAACCCTCCTCCCCACCCCTGTTGTTGGGGTGGGAATTGATAAAGTCAAGCTATGTGATATTTCCTAGAGCTCCCCAGATCAGCTCTTGGACACTGCAGTATACATCAACAGTGAGGTGTGTTCCCCAAATAATTATCAGATAAGAGCTGTATTACTGGTGAAAAGATTTTCAGGGGTTATAGCCCTACTAAATGCCTGAATTTAAGCACATAGTACTTGATAAGCAAAAAACACAATTATTGTTATTTCTATTACAGTCTTACCCATGAACTTTGTCCCACCCTCTAAGTACTTTAGGCACTCTACCCATCGCCACAGCATTCAAATATACATCTTAATATTTGGTTGCATCCCTTACCTGTAATTTATTTTACAGGTCTGTCTGCCTCCGCTATTTGACTGTAAGCTCCTAGAGGACAGGGATTATGTCTACCAAGTGTATTGTACTCTCCCAAGTGCTTGTGTTCTGCACATAGTAAGCATTCAGTAAACATCTAGATTAGTTGCTTGATTGACCCCCATATTGGCAGCTGACAGAAACACAGAGATGCAGAAAGAGGGCACTTTTCCATTTCCATCTTTCGCAGTAGCCTGACAACTGCTCAGGAAGGGCCAAATGGCCCATAACTGTCACTGCTATCACTGCCAGAAGCTATTCTCCTCCAGGTCGCCAGAAGAGGCTAGGGAGAGAGCCACAGACAGGTAAATCTCTCTCTCCTTCCAATTTGCTGCTGCGATGTTACAAAGATAGCCCAAAAGCAGCCCACATTTTTGGCATACGTGTTGTGAAGCATTGCATTTTCTACATATGGCTGCATCCAAGGTCAACTGCCTTACCTCTAGACAAATATTCAGTGAAAAATTATGCAGTTGAAATGCATAATGTAATTTCAGACACTTTTTAGTGCTAAACCAAAGACTGTAATTAGGGTGTTTGTTCCCTCATTAGAGCACATGGTTTCAGTCGGAACCTGCACAGCAAAAAATGCAGAGAGCATATCTGTAGCTACTGAATCTTTATCAACCAACTTTCATGTATCCTCATTATATGTTTCTTCTCGCTTGCAAACATGATATATCTCACAGCATAACAACAACTTGCTGATAATTTTTCAAGACAACAGCTGGACAGAGTGCAGAGGTGCACTCTCTCAGATTATGAGGTACAGTAATGCACAGCAATTAACTTAAAGAGTCATCGGCCCATGTGTGACAGTTTTCAAAAACTGAAAAGGCTTTTTTCCCCTCTTTAAGGCTTGGTTCCTCATTGAATTATTCTCTTCACATTTTAGTCTTTTTGAATTGACTGTTGACAATATTACATGCAATATATTTGATGTAGTGTCTTCTGACATAATATAAATTGTGTTCAGCTATGTTATTCAAGATCATCTAATTTTAATCTTTAGAATACCTCAGGGGCCTGCAGACAATGATCTTGTCACAAACTAGTAACATCCACACCAAAGGGGAAAGCAATGTAACACTTGTTTTTGAGCAAATAATTCTTCTTGGTAAAGGACCCCATAAAAATGTCTACAAAAAACATTAAATGGCTTGCGTAACTAGGAGAGCTGGTATAAGAACTTAAACCCTGCCATTCTATCACTTAAGGGAGGAGTTCCTGGTTTGCTTTACAGCTCAAGCATTGGCCATAAAGCAAATCAGCATACTGTTCACTTTACTGCTACGGGCTCTTGTTATATCCCGGCTAGACTACTGTGTCAGCCTTCTCTCTGATCTCCCTTCCTCCTCTCTCGCCCGGCTCCAGTCTATTCTTCACTCCGCTGCCCAGCTCATCTTGCTGCAGAAACGATCTGGGCATGTCACTCCCCTTCTTAAACACCTCCAGTGGTTGCCTATCAACCTCTGCTCCAAACAAAAACTCCTCACTCTAGGCTTCAAGGCTCTACATCACCTTGCCCCTTCCTACCTCTCCTCCCTTCTCTCTTTCTACCACCCACCCCGCACGCTCCGCTCCTCTGCCTCCCACTTCCTCACCATCCCCCCCCCCGTCGACCCCTGGGCCATGTCCTCCCGCGGTCCTGGAATGCCCTCCCTCCTCACCTCCGCCAAACTAATTCTCTTCCCCTCTTCAAAACCCTACTTAAAACTCACCTCCTCCAAGAGGCCTTCCCAAACTGAGCTCCCCTTCTCCCTCTACTCCCTCTACCGCCCCCCCTTCACCTCTCCGCACCCTAACCCTCTTTTCCCCCCATTTCCCTCTGCTCCTCCCCCCTCCCTTCCCATTCCCTCAGCACTGTACTCGTCCTCTCAACTGTATATATTTTCATTACCCTATTTATTTTGTTAATGAAATGTACATCGCCTTGATTCTATTTAGTTGCCATTGTTTTTACGAGATGTTCTTCCCCTTGACTCTATTTATTGCCATTGTTCTTGTCTGTCCGTTTCCCCCAATTAGACTGTACGCCCGTCAAACGGCAGGGACTGTCTCTATCTGTTGCCGACTTGTTCATTCCAAGCGCTTAGTACAGTGCTCTGCACATAGTAAGCGCTCAATAAATACTATTGAATGATTAAAATGGTAGCAGTTGTGAACACTCGAGGCAACAGAAGGAGGAAGATGCAGGAACAACTTGTACAGTTTGCAGATGAGTGGGTGCAGAGAAGAGAAAGTCTATAGGCTGTGAAGCCCAGCATGGGGAATTCAAGATCCAGAAATAAGGTGGGAGATATGGCAAGACCAACAGCAATATATAGACCTTGAATTACCTAGGGGACAGGAGAGAGAAGATAGGCAGAAGTGAAGCTTAAAGGGCTGGAACTTGGAAAAACATGAGATAGACAGGAGATACGGGAAAGATAGGGATAAGGAAAGTGAACACAGGAAAATAATCTTAATTCTGATTTACGAAGTGCAAATACTGGTACTCTATTCAAATTCATTTCACTTTGTTGAGAACATGAATTCTATCATTTTATAAAGCCTTCTTCCCCATGCTCTCTAATTACTTTAAGATAAATTACTGTATACCTAGAAATAATGATGAATTCTTGAATGAATTGGTAGCAGGGCAAAACAGATTCATTTTCTGAAAACTTTTTTAATGGTATTTGTTAAGCACTTACTACGTGCCAAGCACTGTTCTAAATACTGGGGTAGATACAAATTTTATCAGGTTGGACACAGTCCCTGATCTACAGAGTTTTAATCCCCATTTTACAGATGAGATATCTGAGGCACAGAGAAATTCAGTGACTTGCCTAAGGTCACAAAGCCGAAGAGTATCGGATTAAAAATTTGAACCCACGTCCTTCTGACACCAAGGCCAGTGCTCTATCCATTAGGCCATGCTGCTTCTCTTGATTTAGAGAATAGAATCACATTCTATTGATCTGTGTAGAATCACAGATCAAACATTAAAATGGATAATGCCAAGGAAAGCAGACTTGTAGACGTTCACTGTTTCTCAAGTACAAAGGACAAAAAGAATTGACATATGGTAAAATTTTACAAGGGGAATTGAAGCTGCAGAAAATCTACAGGGAATCCTATTTAAAACATTTAAAGTCCTAAATATTTTGGTACATTCTGAAAACTTCTCCTCTAGAGATCTTTCACGGTATGGTGGGAATATTAACAGGGTGGCTTTGGTCAAGTGACTAGGCTGACCATTTTATTTTTATTTATTGTTTTGCAGGTGGAAGTATGTCCAGGCCTCAACACCCTGCCCATAACTGGAAAGCATGGTGACTACAGAGCAACAAAGAAGCAGTATGGTCGAGTGAAAAGATCCCAAGCCTGGGATTCAAAGGACATGAGTTTCAATCTTAGCTCGGCCAGTTGTCTGCTATATGACCTTGGCCAAATCACTGAATTTATCTGTGACTCAGTTTCCTTATCTGTAAAATCAGAATTCAATCCCTGTTCTCTATCCTACTGAGACTGTGGTCCCCATAAGGGACTGGGACTGTGTCCAACCTAACGTGTCTACCCCAGCAATTACAACAATGTTTGACACATAGCAAGGACTTAAATACAACAATATTTACAGTAATAGTAATAATGATAATAATACTTAAAATATTTATAAGCAGCTGCATTTATAGTATCATTGATGAACCTGAAACTGAGGAGAGCAGAAAGAGGAGAGAAAGCTGAGAGAGCCCATAGAGCATCTCAGCAATCTGTCAATAGTACTTCTTGAGTGTCACTGTGGGAAAAGTACTAATCACTTAAGACAGTAGAGAAAAGTTACAAGACAGGATTTCCTCCCCTTAGTATAATGGGTAAATAGAATATGTAATATATGTACATAAATGCTGCATTATGGCCTGAGAAAGAAGTTTGTCTCATAGAAAGATCACAGACCACGAAGTCAGAGGACCTAGATTCTAAATCCTTAACCCCCACCTTCTATTTCTCCATTGTTTAGAACAGTGCTTGGCACACAGTAAGCATTTAACAAGTACCATATTTATTATTACTATTAGTATAATTGTAATTTAAGTCCTTACTTAGTGCAGGAGGGCTGAAGTGTCCGGTGGGGAGTATTAGGTGGCAAAATAAGGCCTCCAATAGTAGATGTAATCTCAGAAGGGTGTTGAAGACAGGGAGAGCTTTGGCCGGCTGCCTGAAGGAGATGAGAGTTCCAGGCAGATGAAAGGGCTTGTGTACAAGGTAAAGGGGAGGGATGAAGGGAGAAAGAGAGAGAAAAAGAGAGAGAGAGAGAGACAGAAGGAGAGAGAGAGAGTGAGAGAGAGAGAAAGAGAAATAAACAGTGAGCACATTGGCTTAAGAGAAATAAAATATTAAACTAGGATGTAGTAGTAGCTGAGAATAAACAAATATAAGAATGAGAGCTGATTAAGTCCTAGAAGTCAGTTGTCAGACAGCATTATGGCTAGGAAGACATAGAGAACATTAATGTGAATTGCAACACGAGATCCTAACCTCTTAAGGATTTAGGGACCAGCCAAAAAACCTAATTTGCCTGCATGCGCAAACGTTTGTGCCTGAATCTCTGGGTGTAGTATTTATCATGAACTACCTTAGAGTAATCTAAAATAAAATACAAATAAACTTAATTATCACCCAGTCTAAAACATGACAATCTCTTTTCTGCTTCTAATTTCACAAATGTAACTACCTAGAATGAATTATTCAGATTCCATTACCCTATCCAGATCTCATTATACAATACTGTCCATTTAGGACAAAGGAAACAAATCCAAAATAAGTGTTTCAAATTAGTTTAAGAATCATCTTTTTGAATAAAAGGAAATCCTGATATATTCACACAATTTGTTTTAAATCAATCTAATTAGATAAATGGGGCAATTATCTCTTTACTTTAAAATTTGCCTTTTAAGTTAGTATTTCCTTTGAATTTCAACTATTTGACCTATTTCTGAGGAATGCCTAATGAAAACATGTCTTAGAAGACAATAACATCTTTAATATCATTAAAATCTTTTGCATTTGAACTGAATATCTGTTCAGTTTGAAAATCAAGCATCCTCTACCGCACTCTTTTCTTATGTAGCATTGAAAATAAAATTCAAGCAATAAAATATACATATATATGTACATACACACACAAAGGAAACAATTTCCAAATAAAGATTAGACCACATTACATATCACTTTAAAATGTACGCTTCAATACTTTGCTTTTCTTCTGAAACTTTTTCAATGATTGTACATTGATTCACTTTGAATATCAACTTCAAAAGATGAACCTTGCAGTCTTATACCATTTTAATAAATGTAAAATGATTGGGGATAGTTTCATACCTGATCCAGTTTATTTAAAACTACTTTCAAACAGGGATTCAAAGATTTACTTAACATCCCTTTTCCCTAAAAATTTTATGTGAAGGCTTCTAATAAGTTGTGCCAATTCATTGATATTTTTGATAGTAAATTCCATTCAATCAATCAACAGTATTCAGTGAGTACTTATTGTATACAGAGCACTGTTTACTTGGGAGAATAGAACAAATTTGGGGGTTATATATAATTCTCCATATCAGTCTCTTTTGAAGTCTCCTCCTCTGCTGGGAGTCCCTCAACTCAGTTCAGTCCCCTTCTATTCTTCATCTACTACCACTCCCTTGGAGAACTCATTTGCTCACATGGCTTCAACTATCATCTCTAGGTAGTTGATAACACAGTTCTGATCTCATTCTCTGCAGTCTCACATTTCCTCCAGTCTTCAGGGCATCTCTGCTTGTCCCACCAACACCTCCAACTAAGTATGTCCAAAATTGAACTCCTTATCTACCCACTCAAATCCTGTCCTTTTCTTTCTTTCCCATCACTGTAGGCCTCCCCATCATCCTACCTGTCTCACAAGCCCATAAGTTTGGCAGTACTGACTCATCTCTCATTCAACCTACATAATAAATGTCACCAAATCTTATTGGTTCAACCTTCACAACATCAATAAAATCCACTTTTCTTTTATGTCCAAGCTGCTACTAAGCTGATCCAAGAACCTATGTCATTGGGAAGCAGCATGGCCTAGTGGAAAGAGCATGAGCCTGGGTGTCAAATAACTTGGTTCTACTCCCAGCTCCACCACTTGCTGCTCTGTTACCTTGTGGAAGTCACAATATTTACATATTTATTATTCTATTTATTTTATTAATGATGTGTATATATTTATAATTCTATTTATATTGATGGTACTGGTGCCTGTCTACTTGTTTTGTTTTGTTGTCTATCTCCCCCCTTCTATTGTGTTTATTGAGTACTTACTGTGTGCAGAGCCCATCTTTGGATAGGGATTGTTTCTATTTGTTGTCAAATTGTACTTTCTAAGTGCTTGGTACAGTGCTCTGCACATAGTAAGCACTCAATAAAAACGAATGAATGAATGAATGAATGAACTTATCTGTGTTTCACTTCCCTCATCTGCAAAATGGGGATTCAGTATCTGCCCTGCCTTTTACTTAAAATGTGAGCCCCATGTGGGACCTGATTATCTTCTGTCTAGACTCTGAGCCCGTTGCTGGATAGGGATCATCTCTATTTGTTGCCAAATTGTACTTTCCAAGCTCTTAGTACAGTGCTCTGCACACAGTAAGCACTCAATACATACTACTGAATGAATACAGTATGTGGTACATAGTAAGTGCTTAACAAATATCATTATTATTATTTTTACACCTTGATTACTTCACTGCCCACCTGCTTCCTGTTAATCCCCACATCAGCCTCCTGCCTGGATCCTTTTTTTGTAAGAAAAAAAAAATGTTCTGTCAGCATCTGCCCACTCTTCAAAACTGCATCAAACAGGAAACCTTACCATTGGTCAGTCAATCATATTTATTGAGCACTTACTGTGTGCACAGCACTGTATTAAGCACTTGGGAGAGTACAATATAATAAACACATTCCCTGCCCACAACAAGCTTACAGTTTAGAGAGGGAAACAGACATTAATACAAGTAAATAAAATTACATATATGTGCCTAAGTGCTGTAGGGCTGGGAGGGGAAATGAATAAAGGGAGCAAGTCAGGGTAAAGCATAAGGAAGTAGGATAAGAACAAATGAGGGCTTAGTCAGGGAAGACCCCTTGGATAGATGTGCCTTTGATGAAAGTTTAAATTTCAGGAGAGTAATTGTCTGCCAGATACGAGGAGGCAGAGCATTCAGGCCAGAGGCAGGGGATGGGCGACAGGTTGGCAATGAGACAGACAAGACTGAGGTACAGCGAGGTTAGCATTAGACCAGCGAATTGTGTGGACTGAGTTCTAGTAGCTGAGTAGCAAGGTGAGGTAAGAGCAAGATGATTAAGTGCTTCAAAGTCAATGATAAGGAGTTTCTGTCTGATGCAGAGGTAGATGGGCAGCCATTGGAGGTTCTTGAGGAATTTGGAAGCATGGCCTGAACGTTTTTGTAGAGTAAACGATGGACTGGAGTGGGAAAAGACAGGAATTAGAGACGTCAGCAAGGAGGCTGATAAAGCAATTAAGGCAGGATAGGATAAGTACATTCCATGCCGATTTGTACATTCCAAGCGCTTAGTACAGTGCTCTGCACATAGTAAGCACTCAATAAATACTATTGAATGAATGAATAAGTGGTTGAACTAATGTGGTAGTAGTTTGAATGGAGAGGAAAGAGCGGACTTTAGCAATGTTGTGAAGATTTAGTAATGGATGGAATATGTGGGTTGAAGCCCTCAGAGCACCACCTTCTATCTTACCTCACTAATTTTCGGCTAGGCCTACTACTCAGGCCTCACACTTGACTCCTCCAATACCAGTTTACTCACTGTGCCTTGATCTGGTCTATCTCATCACCAACACTTTATACACATCTTTCCTTGGACTTGGAACTCCATCCCTCTCCATATATGATAGACCACCACTCTACCCACCTTCAAAGCCTTCTAAAATCACATCTCCTCCAGGAGGCCGCAGCATGGAATAGGGAATACAGCCGGAGCCTGAGAATCAGAAGGGCATGGGATCTAATTCCGGCCCCACCACTTGTCTGCTGTATGACCGTGGGTAAGTCACTTCACTTCTCTGTGCCTCAGTTCCCTCATCTGTAAAATGGGGATTGAGACTGTATGCCCTTTGTGGGACAGGGATTGTGTCCAACCTGATTTGCTTGTATCACCCCGGCGCTTAATTCAGTGCCTGGCATGTATTAAGCGCTTAATAAATACCACAGTTATTATGACTATTATTATTATTCTCCCTCACCTATACACTTGGATCTGGCTGTATCCTTTTAGCACTTGATATTCATATCAGCACCACAGCACTCATGTTCATTTTTTTAATTTATTTATATTAATGTCTATTTCCCTTTCTATATGGGAACTCTATATGGGCAGGGAACATCTCTACCAATTCTGTTGTATTGTACTCTTCCAAGTACTTAGTACAGTAAGTGCTCAATAAATACCAATTACTGATTCTTTTGCCTTGCTCCACGAATTCTATCACTCTCAAAGTTGAAATTGCATTGAGTCACTCTGTTCAATACTGTTTGAGAAAATGTATTAAATGGCACCCTACTGAGCCAAATTTGCTCATTTTCATAAAAGTAGGCACACACAGTCTGAGAATACGGATATTGCTAAGAAAAATCTATCTCTTTAATGTAACTTGAAACACTTGGCGTATTTGCACAGTTCAATCATGTTTCCCATATGAATTTGGGAAACAGATTAGTAGTATCATCCCATTTTATAAGTAGGTAATCTAGCATCAAAATGTAAATACTAAATTAACACCATTTCTAAACGCCCCCTTCCTCTCTACCCCAACCTCCACTTAGCTCAGTGAACCATGCTTGGGTTAGTTTCTTCTTTTCCTATCAATAGCATACTCTCATCTCATTAATGATGAGTTTTGAAATTACTAGTAAACTAGCTCATTTCTCATTACCTGAAAAATAGGATGCGAGTTCTATTAGATTATACGAACAACCATAATTTGTTAGTGAATTACTGTGATCTAACAAGTTAGACTTATTTATGCATACATTCAGAATGCCCTTTAAATCACCAATATATGTTTGGATTGATAATATAAATTAATACTAATTTTGGTTGACAAATTGTAACACCAATACACTTTTAGCATAGACTGTGAAATGATCCAACAGATGCTACCAGTCTGGTTCAAAATTAATAGATCATTAACATAATTTTGATGATACCACATGTTCAGTACATGAACATGATGACTCAATTTCAAAGACAACCTTGCTAGGTATTAACGGAAGTAGAAAATTGTACAGTTCTCCAACATTTCTCATTAGTAAAACCAATGTGGAGTGTGAAGAGCATGCATGTCTTCTTGAAATGAATGTTCAGTCCTATTTACCAATTACATTTAGAATGATCTTCATTTAGTGAGAATTCCAATGGAAGTAGCCTATATTTTTAAAAAATATTAGAACTTGTCAGATTGACTAGGTTTGTAGTTAGTTATCTTTCTTATTGAGCACAATTCTCCCTGTGATTAAATTAATCTCTTTGGAAACTACAACTCTTTGAGGGGACCATTTGGTACTCTGCTGCTTGTATTCAATATGCAATTGGATTTAGGATTATTCACAAGGTCAAGAAAACATTTCATATCTCCATAATAAGAGAAGATTTATTTCAGCAAAATGCTTATATTATAGAATCAAGTTCAGGGATTGGATAGTGTGGAAAATAGCTGTCCTTAAGAATGATAAAATAATCCCTCCATCACTACCAACTTGTTTTTAATTGCAATATACTAGTAGGAATAGTGATGGCGGTAGCATTTTTTGTGGCCTTAATAGTGCTAATAGAAAAACAGAGTTATCATTTCACTAATGTAAGCTCCAGAAGGCATTCTTGCTAGGTGCAGCTTCCTCTTTCTCATCTGGTGCTACGGGAATTCATTCCACCAACTCCCCTCCAACAATAATAATAATGTTGGTATTTGTAAAGCACTTACTATGTGCCGAGCACTGTTCTAAGCGCTGGGGTAGATACAGGGTAATCAAGTCGTCCCACATGAGGCTCACAGGTAATCCCCATTTTACAGATGAGGTAACTGAGGCACAGAGAAGTGAAGTGACTTGCCCACAGTCACACAGCTGACAAGTGGCAGAGCCGGGATTTGAACTCATGACCTCTGACTCCCAAGCCCGTGCTCTTTCCACTGAGCCACGCTGCTTCTCTACACCCACACCAGGGAGGCTAATCCACCAGGAATCAGGATCCAGAAATAATGAGGACTGGGACCTGTGTACAGAGAGCTTCCATACCTTCTATGGAAGGAGTGGTGAGCTATGGGCACCACTCCTGCTCTGGAAGCCTTTACCACCTCATAGGTCACCACAGGGTAACCATCCCAGTTCTGATGCCTACTGGGAAGTGGAAGCCAGAAACAGCCAGAAACTGGACCCAGATCTGTGGAGCCACCATGATTTGCACAAAAGCCTCTGTCTGGGAGCAAGCTGTGGCAGCTTGGAAGTAAAGACTGTGGATCATCAGTACCACTCCTAGTATATGCTTCACCTATCTATTTTGCCTTTCATCTTCTATTCTTTGTATTTTAAAATCCCTCTCTCATCTGTAATTCCTTTGTCTTCCCCATCTAGAGTGTCAATCAGCCTTGTGGGGGAAAAAAAACTGTTCAGCCCAGCCCTTAGCATATAATAAGTACTCATAACCATAATTAACCAACTAGCATTCATCAAGCACCCACTGCAAGAAGAGCTTGAGAAATAATAATAATGTTGGCATTTGTTAAGCGCTTACTATGTGCAGAGCACTGTTCTAAGCGCTGGGTTAGATACAGAATCATCAGGTTGTACCATATGGGGCTCACGGTTAATCCTCATTTTACAGATGAGGTAACTGAGGCATCGAGAAGTTAAATGACTTGCCCACAGTCACACAGCTGCCAAGTGGCAGAGCCAGGATTCGAACCCATGACCTCTGACTCCCAAGGCCGGGCTCTTTCCACTCAGCCACGCTGTTTCCCATAATACGAAAATACAAGAATACGAAAATACAAAGAAAGAGTCAGATTTCCTAGCTATAATGACCATACACTCTAAAGGGGAAAACAAAGAATTCATAAATTGATGAAAATGTATGTGCAGTTGAATAAATATATATGCATAAGTGGTGAAGATAGGTAAAAGGAAGTACAGAAGTGCTAAAGATGGTCAATGGGTCTCCGATTTGAGATCCTTGGAATTAAATCAGGGAAGGTACATTGGAAGAGGTGGGCCTTGATAATGGGGGGGGCTGTCATATCGGGGAGTGTGTGAGTCCCAAGGTGGTGGAAGAGCAAGAGCAGGGGTGCAGAAGCTAATTTTGAAGTAATGAAGAAAGTAGGCTGGGGAACGGAAGACATATGTATGGTGGGTGAGTTGGACACCATTGAACCCAACATTGAGGAGTTGTTGCTTAATTTGCACGGGTACTAGGAGCCAGTGGAGGGTTTTGAGTAGTACAGAGCTGTTCTGAGTGCATTTCAGTGAGATGATCCATGCAAAAGCATGTAATATTGATTTGAGATGGGAGAGGCAGAAGGCAAGGGGACTAATGAATAATACAATAGTCTAGTTGCAAAATGACCAGAGTGGTAGCCATTTGGGTGGACAAGAAGGGACAGATCTGAAAGATATGTAAAAGAACCACTAGAATATAGCAGTAGATTGAATGTGAGAGATCAGAGAGAACAAGCACTGGTGCTTTTAAAATTCAGCAATTTCTGCCTTTAATTCTGAGGGGTTTTTTATAATGGTATTTTCAGCAAAAATCAAGCACCTTTCATGTTAGCCACAAGCATATTCCAGCATTCTTGGAGCCTGGTAACAACTGAAAACTATGAGATGATGTGGATGTGGTTGATGAAAGTGATAGACTGCTGGGGATCATGGCCAATCTCTTGGGTACATCAAGTCTGGTAGCATTATTGCTGTACTGAACTTTCCCAGGTGCTTCATATAGTGTTCTGCCCAGAGTAAGCACTCAATAAATACAAGTGAATGAATAGCAAAGCTTCCAAATGGAGCTTCAAGGTATTTGCAGGGAACAAAATAAAAAGAAAAAAAAAAACCACCACCACAAAAAAACCAAACAAAACAAAAAAAAAAGAAACCCTACAGGAACTAGGAAGCAAAGGAGGCTGCCTTACCTACATTTTTCAGAGGCCATTAGAACTTTCTGGGAAAAGTTTGGCTCCTCAGCCAATAATGGAAAATTGACACCCACTCCTATCCCTGGGTCTTCTTCTTGATCCTTTCTTCGGTGCCTATCTGGCTCCTGATCTCATTTTGCTAGATCCCTGCCAGGAGTTCCCATATGGTGAAGCTGTTTTCTTTCTGCTAAATATGTAACTGGGAAGAGGAAGCTAGGATATTCTAATTTGAGGTTATTTCAATTCTAAACCTCTTCCACTCATTTCCCAAAGAAAAGCCCGACACCGAGGCTGACAATATAGGCTAGAGGTCTGGCTCCAAGATAATACTAAATAATAATAATGATATTAAATGTTTCCTATGTGCCAAACACTGTACTAAGTCCTGGGAAAGACACAAGGCAATCAGATCGGACACAGTATGTATCTCACTTGGGTCTCTCAGCCTAAGTAGAAGGAAGAGCAGATATAGAATCCCTTATTTACATATGAGAAAACTGAGGCATTGAGAAATTAAGTAATTTGTCCAAGGTCAAACAGCAGGCAAATGGCAGAGCCAGGACTAGAAAATAGCTTCTCCAATTTCATGGCTCATGCTCTTTCCATTAGGTTACGCTGCTTGTCAGTCAGTCGATCATATTTACTGAGTGCTTACTGTGTGCAGAGCACTGTACTAAGCACTTGGGAGACATGTTTTTGCCCATAATAAGCTTACAGTCATTTCCAATCAACTTGCATTCACAAAATAGTCACTAGTTGTTTCTGGAAAAGCTGTAATGCAGAACCATTCCTGTTTAAATATTCTTCATTACCGTTTACCATAAGTTCAGACATGTTATGTTATTATGTTATGCTAGTTATGTCATTTTTCAAACAATGATTTCCAAAGTCAGTTATCAATTCATCCAATTCAAACTTCAAAATCAAAGGGAAATTCATAAGCAATATTAATAAAATCAAGTTATGTTAAACTTGCCTTTTCTTTGACAGCAAAACGTGTGCTCGAGTTTATAAAGCAGATCCATCTTCTCATACTTGTACTCATTAGCTTTCAGCCAGAAACAGTTTTCTGTCATTTCATGTGGTCTGATCTGCAAAATAGGAAAGTTTTTTGTTTTTTTAACCTGAACCCATTTTTTAGTAATAACATAATACTGCACATTACACCTTAATGTGAAAACCTCAATATTCATTTCAGAAAATGTGACATTCAGTGTTGTTGCCAAAAACTTCTCCCCTTTGACAACAGAGTTCACATAAGAGAACCTACAAAAATCATAAGCCTCTTCTGCTTTATAGTTAGTTACTCCCCAAATTTGCCAATACACTAGGATGTTCAAAGCAGTGTGGTATACTGGACACAGGTGTGCATAATCCACAAGGGCATACCGGTGATGTCTGACTTGCAGAGCAAAGGTCCTTAAGTCCCTTCTACCCCCTCCAAGTTACCATGCCCTCCCAAGATTCACCCTTCTTTGACTCCTTTCTCACAGAGTCTGAGCTGCCTGGATATTCACATAGCTCTCCTTTTTTGGTTCATACGTAGAGCTTTGTCTCCAAAGGTGCTTCTCCCAGTAAGCGGTATTTTTGAGTAGCACCGAGTTGACTTTTTCCTTAATTCTCTTTTACACAAGAACAAGTTTAATCTAGTGGTCCCTTAAAGAGCACATGCTTGTGGTTTTCCACAGTGATACCCACCTCATGGTCACCCGCCTCAAGGTTTATCCACAGCTACAAGTATTTCAATGTAACCCATCTCACGGTTTGTGTTATATGTAGCTATCTTGCATGATTTATATAGTAATTTTGTACACCTTGCATTCCCCTCAGGTCCCTCAGTCCTGGGCCTAATTTATTTATTCTCATTCTGTTTTGTTACCATGTTTTCAAATTATCCCCTACTTGGAGGCTCCCAATCCATCCCTGTTCTGCCACTCCGCCTTATAATCTATCTCTGGGGTCATTCACGAGCCCTCTGCCAATATCCTTGACTCCTCTCTTGTTCCTCCCACATATTCAAGCTATCATTAATTCCTGACAGTTCTACCTTCACAACATTGCCAAAATCCTCCCCTTCCTCTCCATCCAAACTGCTACCTCATTAATGCAAGCACTTATCGTATTCCCCCCTTGATTATTGTATCAGCCTTCTTGCTGACCACCCTGCCTGTCTTTCCTTCCAATCCATACTCCATTCTGCTGCCCCAATCATTTTTCTTAAAAAATGTTCAGACCATATTTCCCCACTTCTCAAGAAGCTCCAGTGTTCGCCCATTCACCTCCACATCTAACAAAAACTCCTCATTATTGGCTTTAAAGTACTCAGTCACCTTGCCCCCTCCTACCTCACCTCGCTACTCTCCTACTACAACCCAGCCTGCACAGTTTATTCCTCTAATGCTCACCTTCTCACTGTACCTCCATCTCAACTATTTCTCCACTGACCTCTCACCCATAACCTGCCCCTGGTTTAGAATGCCTCCCTCCTCATATCAGACAGATAATTGCTCTCCCTAACTTCAAAACCTTATTGAAGACACATCTCTTTCAAGAAGTCTTCTCTGACAGCCTTCCTCTCCTCTTCTCCCACTCCTTTCTACATCACACTTACTTGCTCCTTTATTCATCTTCCCTCTCATCCACACAGCACACACACATATATATATATATACCTGTAATTTATTAATCTATTTACCTATATTAATATCTGTATCCCTCTCTATCCTTCCTTCCTATCACTAACACCAACACAGGTGGACCAGTCCAAGCCCAACCCAAATCCAGGGCAGTCCCAAGAGAAACCTCCAAGTACAGTTCAGTAGTACCATTCAGAGAACCCATCATAGGTCACTGAAAATTCTGGTGATTTTTAGGCCCTCCTACCACCAAGGTGTATGGAACCAGGTTAGAAGAACAAATTCCCTATTAAGTTTTACCTTTAACCAATTCAATCTTTTCATGATGATTTCAGGTTTGAATTCCTTTTTCGGCTTCAATCCAAAAGGCAGTGTTTCTGGAGGAGGAGATCGGTGGCTTCCGAGAAATCCCAGAGGAGGGGGTGGTGGTGGTGGTGGAGCGCCAAACGGTACGGGCAGTCCTGGGAGTGGAGGAGGTGGGGGTGGGGGTGCACCTCCACATAAAGGTAGTGGTGGGGGAGGGGGTGGCACCTGATGACCATTTGCAACTTCTGTGGCTTGTGTTGAAGAGGCAGCTGAGCCAACAGTGATGGCACCATACTAGGGAAAAACATTAAGCCGCAAATACACATTAGTCCATTTCTCTTGTAAATACAACTTGGGTGCTAAATATGTGATTAAAAAAAGGTCACTTTCTAAGTGGGGGGGGGGGGGGGAGTGACCCCTAACCTCTTGGCTTCATTAGCTATGATTTAGCCACAGAAGCAAATAGCATTAATGCATTACTAACTGGATAAAACAATAGAAGGCCTAAAATCTATGAAAAATTTAGCCAATCATTAAAGGTTAAACATCTATTAAAAATAAAAAGCTTCCTCTCCAATATTAACAAGATGTGTAACTGGCTACTTTGGACAGCCAAGAATTTACGTTCCAAAAAACACTGTTTTATTTTATCCCCTTGTGAATTTTCATTATGACTAGTATTCTCTCATATGATCACAACAAAATGCAATATTTGTAATTCCACAAAGTGCTTCATGTATGTGAAAAAAACAAAAGGAAGAAATACTTGAAATGGCCAAAATTTAGACCAGGATTTTACTATGGAGAGACGTTGCTCCATGCACTGAACCCTGTTGCCCAGACTAACATCCCGTTTCTGCCTGACACAGAGAGTGATGGTCAATTTCCTGCAGGGGAAAGGACTGAGCAACGCCTCAAGGGTGGGAAGACATGGGGGATGAACTCTGAGAGGAGGCAGGGTAAACCAGAAATTTGTGATCAATGGAGAGTTGGAAAATGTGATATTAGAGGCAAGGAAAGAGAACTACAAGGTGTTTTTGTATTGTGAAGTTAGAAATGATGTTTGGAAAGTTGAAACATGTTCTTAATTTAAAATCCCTAGAAGTGTAATTTTTCATCCTCAGACATGGCAAGCAGGGGACTTGTCTGTGCTGGCTTGTATTGATGTTAATTTGGAGTGTTTCATTTTTAACTTGTTCTTACTATTTGTAAATGATGGTTGTATACAATTCACTCATACTGTTATATGTATGTCTTCTCCCATTTAGATAGTGAGGGCCTAAGTGGGAGAAAGACCAGATTCGATTTCATTATACTTGATGGTTGACATGTAAGCATTTAATAAATAGCATATGAAACTATACTAAAACAAACTGCTATTGTTAACTTCTAATTTTGTTTTTGGGAGGTAATAATCTGTATCCTGACTTTGACGCCTCAGATAAGTAACCACTATTGTCCAAAGAGACTATGAAACAAAATTTGGTATAAAGTGGTACAAGGAATTATACAGTCATAAACCATAAAGGTAATGAGAAGCAGCATGTGTAGTGGACAAAGCATGGGCTTTGGAGTCAGAAGGTAATGGGTTCTAATCCCCACTCCACCAATTAACTGCAGTGTGACCTTCGGCAAGTCATTTCATTTCTCTGTACCTCAGTTACCTCATCTGTAAAATGGGGATTGAGACTATGAATAATAATAATAATAATGCTGGTATTTGTTAAATGCTATGTAGTAAACACTGTTCTAAGCGCTGGGGGAGATACAGGGTAATCAAGTTGTCCCACATGAGGGACACATGTCTTAATCCTCATTTTACAGATGAGGTAACTGAGGCACCGAGAAGTTAAGTGCCTTGCCCAAAGTCACACAGCTGATAGGTGGCGAAGCCAGGATTAGAACCCATGACCTTTGATTCCTAAGCTCTTTCCACTGAGCAATGCTGCTTCTCTAAGATTATGAGCCCTATATAGGACAGGGACTGTGTCCAGCCTGATTTGCTTATATCCACCCCAGTATTTACTACAGTGCCTGGTACACAATAAGCACTTTATACCTTATCATTATTATTATTATTATTAAACCAAATGAGGTATTTTATGGAATGGTTATTAAAAGAATTATTGAAGAATGGGTGCTAATAATACAAATTCTTCATACTTCCTGAATTACAATTTCACACTTCTTAAAGTACAACCCCCAAAAAGAAGAGTTTAACAACATGAATTTTTCTTCACAAATCTCTGACCAGTGGCAAAGTACCTACTGAGTTGCACTTACTCACAAACCTAACTCATACTCCATGTGTTTAATTTAAAAGGAAGAAAATATAAAATGGTTACAGACCCATTAATTAATTCTTTATGATTTGCAGGTCATCCAATTCTTCTGTGACTTAAGGCAACGGGCATATATACCTTCCATGAAAACATGCAATTTGAATAGGATGCAAAATATTTCCAAAATGGAGTTTGGAATCTCTAGCTTTTTATTGTCTCACTCAAATCATGATTTCAATCTAAAATCATTTCACACTTTGATAAGAAAAAAAGAGAAAAAAAGGGCAACCCTTCAGGGGTTTTTCACTTCACCTAAAATTATGCATTTAAAAAATTACAGTAGTCAAGTGACCGCTAATTAGTGCAGCAATTGGATCTACAACATTGGCCCTGTAAATGCAAGGAACTATCTCTGTAGTTACAATATTTTGGACAGGTCAGGCAGCTATAACTACATAGCTTCACAACTTTGGGGCCCAATGTGGACCAGAAATGGAGCAGAGAGGAAGCTTACAGTCATTGCACCTGCCACCATGCTGTAAGTCCCTCGTTCAGTTGTCCAGTTCCTCTCTCCCCATCTGGACTCACCAGGGATGAGGTCTTTCCCACAGCTGGCCTAGTACAGCACTCTAGTGGGGAATACTGTAATGAGTCAAAGGCCCATCTAACTCCTGGCCCAGCCAGACAGCCTAGTGCAGAATTTGGAAATTATTTGGAGAGCCCTTCTCTCTCCTAGCCGGCTCCAAAGGTCACCCAAGGTTTTGTGTAATCCTGGACTAGAGATCAGAAGGCCTTAAGCCCTATCAAGTCCCACGACAAATAAGCCATAGCATTGGGAACCACACTTCTCAAATCCCCAAATCCTCAAAGAGTCACTCTGAGGTGACTGCAGTGGGAGCTCTGGCTTTAACATGGAGATCCTGGCAACATATTTAGAGACTACTAGCCCATTCTAATAACCCCTTTAAAGTATTAAAATATATTTCAAAGTATGGCTAGCATTAAAACAGGGTAAACTTTCTTAATTGCTAGGGTTGTTTTCAAAATCAACTTCCAAGTAATAATAAAGAATCAAAAGTGTTAAACATTAATGACTATGCTAAGAAAAACATGGACCTGCCTTCTCAAATTTAGAAAAGACTTGTGTCATGATACTTAATGATCTAGCCACTTATTTCACAATATTTTGTCTGACATATGTAAATGAACCTTGCAAATCTTCCTGAAAAGCACAAAGACCAAAAATATTTTTATAAAAGCATATATATATATATATATATATATTGGATAAGTGATTTTCTTTCCCCTAAAAGTCCTTCAAAGGTTTGCTTCCAGTTGTCAACTCTGTGGCACATATATTATGAGGTTGATAATAAGAGAAATATCTATTGATCTTTGCAATCAAATGTTGCCAGACTTCCACTGACAAAACTGTCACTAGCATTTCAACTTTGATGAAAATCAACCACGCTTTGGTGAACACACAACACACCTTGAAAATGAGATCATGAAACACAATATAAATCAATTCATACATGCATAAAGCACAATATACAGAAACTCAATAACATAAGGAAAGGGATGAAAGACTACTTATTTTAGCAAAAGATAAGAGAATGATAAATATGAAGCTTGCAATTAATACTGCCTTCAGAAAGCAAGGTTTTTTCCTGACCTTTCAAGTTAATAAACATAAACCAAATACCACTGAAAATCTTTCATCATATACCTTAACAGGAAAGAATAAAAACATTCATAGTGCAGTTTAGAAAAAGGTCAACAGTACCTCACTGCAACAGAATAAATGGCTATTTATCAAAGCAGAAAAATATAGATTTCCTAAAATGTGGGTGCTATATTCTTTTACAAAACTACATGTTAAGAAAAACTCACATAGTACAATATCATTGTATCCCAAACTGTATCCACCTGCACGATTCGATACTTCCAAAACTGCACCTAAGACAGACTTGCGTGCCAGGTAAGCACTCACTCATGTCTTAATATTCTAGCCAAAGCTTCAAGTGAAAAACTTGCCTAATGGCAGAACTCAGTGTACTCATGAAATTATAGTTTTAAAAAAATTGAAATATAGGGTATAAAAAATCAAAAGTATGGGAACCATAGAAGCTGCAGAGAGAGTATCCATACAAATTAATATAGAGAGATCCATTAGGATGAAAGAGGAAAAGCCAGCAGAGCACCCTACCTCTTAGCTTGTGAACCTGGTGTAGGACAGAGACTATATTTGATCTGATAAACGTATATCTACCCCAGTGCTTAGTATAGCGTTTGGCACATAAGTACTAAATGTAATAACAACAACAATAACCATAATGCGAAGGCCAATACATATCTTTAATATTAGCTTTAACAAATATTTGCTCTAACTCAACAGGGCCCAGGTCACTTAATTGCTGAATTGTACATTCCAAGCACTTAGTACAGTGCTCTGCACATAGTAAGTGCTCAATAAATACTATTGAATGAACTTAACTGCTTAATTCAATGCCCAGGACCATATGTTGCATGACAGTTCTTATTACATTTTATTTTGCATTAAGATAATGATCAAGAACATTTTGAAGGTCAGTAAAAGATTTTGATGCATGGTATCTTAAAAAACAACTTCATGCCTTAATTATCTGGATATGCCACTCTTTAAAATTATGAACATTTTTGGAAAACTATCATGAACAAATATATTAAACATTTAAAATTGTATTTCCAGTGAATTTTGCCAATGCCATAAAATGAAAAAGTGAAAACATTAAAAGGAAGAAAAGGGGGGGAAAAAAAGAAGATTCGGTTATGGGCAGCAAAATTTTACAACAGATCAATTTCCAAACATTGTTTCCATGTGGATGACTTTGAAAAACTTAAAAAAACCCCCAAAAACTTTGAAACCAAGTACTATAATAGTACTGGAAAACTTTTGCCTTATAAAATCAGGTATAAGTTTTTAAAAAGCAATCACAAAGATGACCACTGTTTAGGATCTCAATCTCTAGAGAAGTAGTATGAAATTTTAAGGAGTCACTGTAAAAACTGGCCACCATTATATGGATTCATGAAGCCGAGGAAATTCAACAAAATATTTAACCAAAACAACAATAGTGGGTTGAGTAGATTTCCAAGTTTGCCTTCAGCTGAAAATTCATTTTATGGTTGGTCCATTCATGGACGTAACTGTTGCCTACATATTCACTGGAGGAAACTAAAACTATAGGACAGAATATGGACAGACGTTTCACTATCAACGAGCAGTAATTGAAAAATGGGGATTAAGACTGTGAGCCCCATGTGAGACAGGGACTGTGTCCAACCCGATTTACTTGTATCCATCTCAGTGTTTAGTACAGTATCGGGATATAGTAAGCAATTAACGAATACCTCAATTACTAACAAATTGCCACTGGTGAAATGAAAGGAAAAAATTCCTTATGATATGATACTTCCATTTATGATTCTGTCAAAAGCTGCATATGATAACGACATGGGTGAAGATGAATGGGAATAGTTTTTCAGTTTTTCAATTTTTTACTCAAATTGAAATCTAAGGAATTATCTTCTAACCTATTTTTAGCACAGTCTAGCAGCAAATATTAATGGAAGTGTTAAGCATTTAGTAGTCATTGGGAAACCAAAAAAAGAAAAAAATTTCCTGCTACCAAGAACCAGTGAGGCTTGAAGTTACATGAGCATTACTTTAAGCAAGGTAAAAGGCAAAATAGGATAGAATGGACGATTTTCATTTTCTTACAAGCAAACCTAACTAGAGGAAATCTAGGCAATCCTTACATATCCTCTCTTTATTTACATCAATTGAAAATATAATGAACAAACATTTTTGCCATCTAAATGTTAAATGTGCAGTAGTTGTAGCTAAGTGAGCTATCAGCTTCCAATATCTAGGTTTGCTCTCATATTTGTCATGTTTTAAATCTGTTTACTTTAGGAAATTGAAAAATTATCAGAAAATGTTCTCATTCAGCTGGAGGTTATCTTTCACTGCAGGATACCTAGAGGCTGAAAGTTCTGAAAAATAAATCGCTTGTGAAATAATTTCCTGCAGTAGGATAAGAATCGTTGGTGAATGCCAAATCAGAGAGCAGACTTCTTACTCCTTTGTGCTTAATTGCTTAAGAAATATGACACTGAGGTAAAACCTAAAGGAAATATAAGGATTGCTTGATTAACAAAAGCCCTGGGACAAGAAAAGATCAATTACAAACTCAAATAGATAATTAGTGCCCTTCTATTACTCTTTGACAAAGACAGTTTACAGGAATATGAACAGTGATATAAAGATAAATAATATTATGAAAATATATTTTGCAGATGTAAAAAGCTGTCCAATCCTATTTGCTTTATAAAGCAGTAAATGAATTATTTACTTAATTATTATTATCATTTACTTTAATGAAGTCCTTATATTCCATACTTTTTAATATTTTCTTTTACCTGAGATTTAAAAGCTTGTAATTCTGCTTCAAGTTCAGTAATTTTCTCTTCTTTTTTCTGTAGTTGGGATTGAGCCTCTTGGTGACCTGCAAATTCTTTTTCAAGCTGAAACAAAAGATTTTTTTCTTTGGTGTTTTTTTTCAAAACAAAATGGAACTGATTCTAGACGACCAAGAAATACATTAGGTAACATTTTGCTAAAAACCGAGCAATTCCTTATTTACTCCATCAAAAATTTCCAACTTATTTATGTCGGTTATGGACAAATATTTTGAATTTTTTTAAAACCTACTGAATATGGCCAGTTCTACCACTACATATTAAAATCATGAGATGAATCAATTTCATAATTTTGGAAGGGTACACAGCTATTTATCTGGATATCCAGGTAGAGATGTCCTGGAGGCAGGAAAAATGTGAGATTACAGTGAGATAGAAGGAATTAGAGCTACTCAGGGAGATTTCGAAGTCATAGAGGTAATGGTTGAAACTATGGGAGAAGATGAGCTCCCCAAGAGAGTGAGTGTAAATTGACAAAAGAGGAACCACCAAAACGAATCCTTGAGGGTTACCCAGGAGCTGGAGGAAAAAGAAGATCCAGAGAAAGAGAGAAGGAATGTCCACAGTGGTAGGCAGTTTGAGAACAAGATCTCCTTTTTGATCTCTTTACTCACTTCTCTTTTACCTCCCACCCACTAACTGTGGGAGTATCACAAGGTTTGGTTCTGAATCTCCTTGTATTTTCAACTCACACCAGCTTCCTTGGGAAGCATATATTCCTCCATAACTTCAACTGCTATCTCTATCCCACTGGCTTCCAAATATACATCTCTAGCCCCAATTTCTCATTTACTTCTGCCTACACGATATCTCCACCTGGAAGTCCTGCTGTCACGTCAAACTCTACATAGCCAAAAGTGAACTTCATTCATTCATTCATTCAATTATATTTATTGAGTGCTTACTGTGTGCAGAGCACTGTACTAAGCACTTGGAAAGTATAATTCAGCAACAGATAGAGACAATCCCTACCCAACAACGGGCTCACAGTCTAGAAGGGGAACTTTCCATTTTCACTCCCAAACTCTCTCCTCCCTACTACTTTCCAATTACCATAGACCACACCACTTTCATCTATCTCTCACATGCCCAAAGTTAATCATTTAACTTCTCCATGTCTCTGTTACCCCACCATAAACTGGAGATTAAATCTTCTTCTCTCTAATTTAGACACAATTTAGAGCCCCAATGTGAGACAGGAACTGTGTCCAACCTGACAAACCTATATCTACTCCATGCCTTGAACACTGCTTGATACAAAGTAAGCACTTAAATACCATAAAAAGGGGGAGTTGAGGTTGTTACTTGAATAAGAAGCTCCTTTGCCATCTTATAAGACATTTGGAAATAGATTTTTGGAGAAGGTTGGGGGCTCTGGACACAGGTTTTTTTTTTGTTTTTTTCCTTTTCTGGATAACACAAGGGTAAGGACAATCTAGGAAGACAGAGTGGCTGTAAATTGAGGGGAAAAGTTTATGGTGAGTTTAAAACTGCCCTAAAAAGTTTCCCATCCCAGGGAAAGGAAAAATGGAAACCCAGGGGACACTGCTGGACAGCCAAGACTTCTTTCAAATGACTTCAGTGATGACTCAAACTCTACCAGAGTACGGGCAGGGAGGACCTCCAAAATATCACTCTCCATTATCAGCTTACCTGGAAATATTAAAAATAAGTTAACTATGGTTTGTAATTATGCTTATTTTTGTGGATTTTTTAATGGTTTACAAACACCATTTTTTAACCCATTTGCTCAGGAGCTATGCAAACACATTAGGGGAAATTTTAATGGACGACTACAGACATCAACTTATAATTAAAAAAGGAGAACATTGACTCTTTTCATAAGATACTATTATTCATCAAACCACTAGCGTTTTTTTTTAGAGTGCTCTGGGAGGTAAATAACTAAACAAATTTTCAGGTCATTTCCAAATGGAAATAATTCATTTCCAACTCACTGGTAAGGGACAAGTCAAATACTTTGAGCATCTTTCCTTTCTTAGAGCAAAGGGAAGATAGGCTATCACATAGGACAGAGATAATCAAATAATAAGGTTCTACTAGTAACAAAAGGGAAGAATTGATCAGAAAAGATAGCAGAACAAACCAATAATAATTATAATAATTGTGGAATTTGTTAAGCACTTACTGTGTGCCAAGCTCTGTACTAAGTGCTGTGGTGGATACAAGCAAATTGGGTTAGACACAGTCCCTGGCCGACATTTATTCATTCATTTGTATTTCTTGAGTACTTACTGTGTGCAGAGCACTGTACTAAGTGCTTGGGAGAGAACAATACAACAGACATATTCCTTGCCCAAAATGAGCTTACAATCTAGGGAGGGGGAGACAGACATTAATAGAAATAAATAAATTAGAGATATGTACATTAGTGGTATTGGACTGGAGGAAGAACAAAAGGAACCACTCAAGTCAGCAGCGAGATAGATGAGACTGAGGCATAGTGAGAAGGTTAGTACTACAGGAGTGAAGTGTGCGGATTGGGTTGTAGAAGGAGAGAAGCTAGGTGAGGTAGAAGGGGGCAAGGTGGTGGAGTGCTTCAAAGCCAATGGTGAGGAGGTTTTGTTTGATATAGAGGTGGATGAGCAACCACTGGAGTCTTCTAAGAAGTGGAGTGCCTGATCCAGAATGTTTTTGTAGAAATATAACCCGGGCAGCAGAGTGAAGTATGGACTGGAGTGGGGAGAGACAGGAGGCAGAGAAGTCAGCAACGAGGCTGACGCAGTAATCCAGGAGAGATAGGATGAGTGACTGTATTAATATGGTAGCAGTTTGGATGGAGAGGAAAGGGAGGATTTTAGAAATGTCGTGAAGGTGGGACTGACAGGATCTAGTGATAGATTGAATATGTGGGTTGAATGAAAGCGAGGAATCAAGGATAACACCAAGGTTACAGGTTTGTGAAACAGGAAGAATGATGGTGCCATCTACAGTGATGGGAAAGTCAGGGGGAGGACAGGGTTTGGGGGGGAAGATGAGGAGTTCTGTTTTAGACATCTTAAGTATGAGGTGATGGGAAGACAACCAAGTAGAGATGCCTGGAAGGCAGGAGGAAATGCTCACAGTCTTAATCCCCATTTTACAGATGAGGGAATGGTGGCACAGAGAAGCCAAGTGACCTGCCCAAGGCCACTGGGCAGACAAGTGGTGGAGCTGGGATTAGAAGCCATAACCTTCTGACTCCCAGGCTCGTGCTCTATCCACTACGCCATGTAATGATCATCAGGGCCATATTTATGATGTTCAGAACCCAAAGCTAAGGGATAGATATAAGACATTTGGGGACTGGGACTAATCTACCTATTGAGACCTCCAGGTACCTGGAGACACTAGTCTTATCACTACATAGAGTAAATCCCTCTGTGCAGGTTCTCGGTTCTGAAATCTCAGGACTGAGGCTCATAGTTCCTGACTCCATGACCCACACATCTCCAATCACAGAAGTTTCTGATTCTTGAAACTACCTCTTTGGGCTTATTGCAGTGTTTTAAAATATATAACAAAATAAGACTGAGTTGTTAGGAAAGGATGGAGGTAAGAAGGCTGAGGACAATTTACAGCCTCTATATGTCAGCTCCCTCTACCCCTTGAGTTTTTTTTGCTTTGCTTTATTGAATGGTACTTTGTTAAGCGCTTACTACGTTTCAAGCACTGTTCTAAGCACTGGGGTAGATATAAGTTAATTGGGTTGGATGCAGTTCCTGCCCCACAAGGGCTCACAATCTAAGTAAGAGGGAGTAGAATTGAATTCCTACTTTACAGATGAAGTAACTAAGCCACAAAAATCACACAGCATACACCTGGCAGGCCTGTGCTCTTTCCACTAGGTGCATTGCTTCTCTAAGCTCCACTCCAACTACTCTCCTCTCTCATTATTAAATGCCAAGAAATTGGGTTTCCACTACTATTAGATCTAATTCTCAATGACATAATAATAATAATAAAAATAATAATGGTATTTAAGTGACATGGACAGTAGAAAAACACATCCCTAAGTAATTTGCAGCCCTCCATCTCCATAAGCCCAGTCATCTATGTACTTACACACTTGTTTACAACCATTTTTTTTAGCACTGTGATTAGGTTTACTCATCTATTTTTCATTTCTTTCCTTTTTTTAAGTGCCATGAAGGGTACAGACCAGAGGAAAGCTCTATGCTTCTCCCAAGCAATCATTCTCATTCCTTGATCTCTGCTTTTACTATCCTTACCATCACCTTTAAAACACTCGACCAGCTTGTCCCCTCCTACCTTACCTCAACTGATCTCCTAAAGCCCACCCTGCACACTTAACTCCTCTAAGGCCAACTTCTTTACTGTGCCCCATTGCTGCCTATCTGACCACCAACTCCAAAACCATGTACTCCACCTGGTTTCGAGCTCCCTCCATATGTGCCAGACCACCACTCTCTCCATCTTCAAAACCTTACTAAGGTCACATCTCCTCCATAAAGCCTTCCCCAGTTAAGCCCTCTTTTCCCAACTCCCTCTCAATCTGTGTTATCTGTGAACTTGGGGCAAATTCCCTTGGGGCACTAGATATTCACCCCCCCCCCCAGGGCCACCGCATTTATGCACATATCCATAACATATTAATATCCGTCTCCCCCTCTAGACTGCAAGCTTGTCGTATGCAGGACATATATCTATCAAGTCTGTTGCACCATACTTTCCCAAATGCTCACTACAGTGCTCCGCATACAGTGAGTGCACAATAAATATTATTGATTGATTACTCTCATTTATCCCATTTCCATAGCCATTGCTCACCTTGTCCTCTAACTCCCTTCTCCCTCAAAATCCCTAGCTCATAGCTTCTCAGTCCCCAGCTTCAAAACCCATTAGGGGAGAAAAACACACATATACACACACACACAGACACACACACACACACACCCCACACCCCACCCACTCCAGCCCCCACCCTTCTCCATAGCTTCGGGTAGTCCTAATAGTGGCAGTGTTGGGAAGTATATCGGGGACACAGCATATTTGGGACTGCTGCTGGCAGAGGGGTGGCACACAGTGGGGAGATGCCAGTGGAGGTGGCAGGGGCAGAGACATCTCCAAGAAGTCTTCCCTGACTAAGCCCTCATTTCCTTCTCCCACTCCCTTCTACATCACCCTAACTTGCTCCTTTATTCATCCCCACTGCCAGCTCCACAGCACTTACGTACATATCTGTAATTTCTTTAAATTAATGTCTGCTTCCTTAATGTCTGTTTCTCCCTCAAGACTGCACTGTCATTTGGGGCAGGGGTGAGTCTGTTTATTGTTATACTGTACTCTCCCAAGCACTTAGTACAACACTCTGCACACAATAAGCACTCAATAAATAAAATTAAATGACTGAACAGGATGCACACACGGACAGTCCCGTCCTCTCAGGTGGTGGCTAGGCCTGGGAAATGCCTGCAGGTGGAGTGGTCAGGAAGTGGTGGACTGGGAAAAGAAGGAAGGGATGGCAGCAGGACTGGTGGGATTGGTGGTGGGACTCCTTAGAGCAGTAACATAACATCCGGGCACAGGGATTCCAAATCTCAGTGTGCCCTAGGGATCATCATCATCAGTAGCATTTAGTGCTTACTGTGTGCAGAGCCCTGTACTAAGAATTTAGGAGAATACAACACAACAGAGTTGGTAAACACATTTCCTGCCCACACAAGTTTACAGTCTACAAGATAAGACAAACATTAATAAAATTGATAATATAGAATTTACATTTTATAAATTATATTATTTGGAGCCCAAGTTTAGGCCCCATGAGCCTCTGGAATAATCTGGCCCTGATTATCATATAAAAGATGGTGGAGTAAAGTCCTGCTGCTGCTGACACCAACAAACAGCTAACCGAAACTTGATACCCCCACTGAATTCTTAAGGCATCACCATGACATTTTATGGAAAGTTGGAGTAAAACTAGGGTAGATTTAAGGAAGAACTTTTCTTTCAAAAACAAAGAAAGGAGGCTCGATCAGACTGTAAGCTTCTTGAAGGCAAGAATCATGTCTCTATTGAACTCTTCCAAGCACTTAATATAGAGCTCTGCACCCACTACGTACTCAAATACCATGATCGATTGTGAAGAGATGTTGTAGAATCCTCATTTCTGGGAAACCTTTAGAGTAGAACAAACCACCATCTGTTTCAGACCTTGTTATCTATTTTTGCCACTTACTTTCCTGGACAGCTCTGATACTCGTTCTTCCAATTCTTCTACTTTTGCTTGATCAACACAAACATCTAAAAGATAAGCATGTAAATTACATTTGTCTAAGGCTCCAAAACAGTCACACAGAAAGAATGGTTCCACAAATTATCTTGCTTACCTATGAAGTTGCTTAAATCTACATCTATTCTTTTACGATATGTAAAATCTGGATCTGTTCCATTTCTATGTAGCACTATTTGGGACACGCACTCTTCAATTAATTTGAAGTACTGTGGTCTAAAAAAAAGGGAAATAAATTCATACATATCTACAATAACCATATGCCTTCATCTCATGCAATGTCCTGGAATGAACTTTGGTGAGTGCTACAAAATTCTCAGGTTACACTACTCATTTGAATTAAGACTATTCAATTCCAAAATTAACTCACAGTATTAATGTCTTTTCCCTGTCAGTTCCCCAGAAGTAGATCTTTGCCTATTATTCACTCCCAGAAAATTTAGTAATAGTTTTCGTAGTTAAGTGACTGTACTCAAGCCTCAAATTGGATGGAAAAGAAATTCCTTCAGAATTCTACGTAAAAATCTGTATGCATATTAGCAAATTATTATGAAGTTCATCAAATGTTTTAGTTTAAAAAAAATAGTTTTTATCTGGAGAAAGGAAGGAAGGGGAGATGTTCCTAGACGTTATTAGATGGATAAGTCCAGTTAGTGTGTCCTTTCAAACCCTAATCAGGTCAGGCAAAAGAACAGCAGTGAAGGAAAGAAAAAAGAATTGCCCCCCAGAAGAAAAGGGTCTGGTTGCCTCAATTCCCCAAAGGCCAATAGGTCTCTTTAGAAGAAGGAAATTGCCTTCACTGCCCCAAGAACAACTATACACACCTCTGGTGCAGGGATACAAATTTTACAGGTGCTGACTTACATTACTAAAATCTCTCTGTTCTGTTCTTGTCTGTGTTGGACCCTGCCAGAACGAGATACAATTTTGCTTTGCTCTAAAACATGTGATGAGGTTTTTCCTCTTTCTTCTTGACCAATGCCTCTGGCAAAATAAACTGGGGAATTTACTTCCAGGAATTGTGATTCCATTTGACTCTCCTTCTTGCATTATTACCGGTTATGGAATTGACCGAACATTAACTTTAGTCATTACGCTGCCTCTAAAGCTATTTCAGCCAATAGGTACCAGGGGCTTTGTAGAACTTCCCCTCAGATCTTCCCCTGAGAATCAGCGTGGCGTAATGGATAGAGCATGGGCCTGGGATTCAGGCAGATTTGGTTTCTAATCTCGACTCCACCATTTGTCTGCTATGTGACCTTGGCAAGCCACTTCACTTCTCTATGCTTCAGTTCCCTAATCTGTAAAATGGGAATTAAGATGGTGAGCCTCATGAGGGACAGGGATGCTGTATAAAATGATTTGCTTGTATCCACCTCATCACTTAGTACAGTGCCTGGCACATAGTAAGCACTTAACAAATACCACAATTATTATTATTATTAGATCATGGTCAGCTTCCCTATCCACTATATTACTTTCAAATACCTGGGGTGCATGAGGATGTATGTGTGTAGGTATAATATTAAAGTATTATACATACATACATATTTCTTGCCTATCAGCAAGGCAGATCTAGTCTCATAATCATAAAGAAGTGTGGCCCAGTGGCAGGAGCTTGGGGCTGGGAGGAAACGCGGGTACTTATCTCAGCAATATCACTATGCCTATGATTCATGCTCTGCTAAACTGAGATAAGATACCTACTCAGACATGGGTATATTGTCCTTACTCCACAATAGAAACAACCCTATTTAGTCTGGTTTTTTAAAGAGGTATTTTCTTAGAGAGGCAAAGAGAAGAAAGGGACTCCATGAGTTAAATACGTTCTTAGCATAAAATTGGTAGGAAACTAGAAAGAAAACCCCTTTCTCAACCTATTTCCAGGACATACCACCCATATAAAATAAGTATAAATCTGAATTGAAATAACTACATCTAATTCATTATCATAAACAATGAACTCAATATAGAAAATAGCTAATTGTAAGAAAAGGAATATGTCTATACTATTTTACCTTACCGTATAAAATAGTCATTGCGGATCAGCAAAAGATGCTGAAGAATAGAAAGAAAGTAGCCTTCTGCTCTAGTTTCCTTAACTGTATTCCACACCATTTGGTAAACATCATTCGCTTCAGTAAATCAATTAAGGATCTGAACACAGTGACATTTTAAAAACTATACTGAAATTTTATTTAATATAACTTTTAAAATTATCTTTTAAGAGTTCAACATGTGGGAGGATTTTTACATAGCTAAGACTGTATTTACATATGTATTTATCTAGGTTGTAAGTTACTTGTGGGTAGGGAACATGTCTACCAACTCTATTGTATTATACTCTCCAAAGCACTTGGGTTCAGTGTACTGCCTACAGATATACAGAAATATCACAATTCAACTCCCAGTTCTTCCAAATATTTACATTCTGTAATATCAATAAATATCAATATCAATCAATAAATACAGTTGATTGATCATGCTTTAGAGAAAATATTCAGGAGTTACCTGGTTATTTAGGTTATGATATTCTTCTCATCTCATCCTGCCTTTCATTTAGCTGTATCAGCATTTCACTATCATTTTCTTCCTTTTCCCTCACCACCTCTTCCCCTCATATTTCGTCATCTTCACCTTGACTTGTCTATTTCACAGGTAGAGCCACATATAATCTACATACCCACATTCCCTCTCACCAAGCCCCACACGGGCACAGGTGCAGTGAAGCTAGGAGTTCTAGGTTTTTATCCTGCCCCTGTTTCTTTGATGGAACTAGGCATCTTCCAGCAGGGTCTGGCAAGAAATAAAGAAGTGCATCAAGCAGGATAGACACAAACTGTGAGCCTCATGTAGAAGAGGGACTGTATCCTAACTGATTTTCTTATATTTACCCCAGTTCTTAGTACAGTGCTTGGCACATAATAAGCACTTAACATAATTAAAAAAAAAAAAAACCCAACAATTTTCTGGGTTGCCTGGCTGCTTCCAGGAGAGTCCCTGACTGCATAAGCACCCGTGTATGAAGTATCTTCTAAATGCTAAACAAATGTTTAATTTATCAAATTATTAAGCATATTTCAGAATCAGAAGGATATTCAAGTTCAGCTCTAATATCTTCTAAGCGATGAGAGAGCTCAATCAAATCTTCGTCTTTGTGTTCATCGAACACTCTGAGTTGGATGTCCAGACCATCATTCTTTATACATTTCAAATCCTATAACAGAAATTAGTGGAAGTGATTGATTACAGAAAATTTGGATCAAGTCTTAAATATAAATTTCTAATACATTGTTTCGGATGTCTTCACTGAATAATAATATCAGTACAAATGATCAAAGAGAATACTATATATACTAACTGAAAAGTTGCTTTTCCAGCTAGATCCCAAATGGGAAATAGCTGTATTTGATTACAACTGCATTTTCTTTAAAAAAAAAAAAAACCTTTTACACTATACTCCTTATAAAGCAAGCAAAATGTAGATTAAATATGAAGGGGCATTCTCCTTGTTTAGTTTATGTTTCAAAAATTGATTCATTTTTCCATGCATCACTCCCTCAAACCCAGGCTTAAGAAGCTATTCAGGAAGGCATTTTACATAACTTTTCCCCTCATTTGGGCTCATCTACTGACAAATATTAATAAACTAAAGATTAGAGGGCACTTACTGGCAAGATCTTTTTCAATCCACAGCGCATAAATTCATTTCTGATATGGAGCCTGAAGTCTAAATCATCAGGAGATGTTACAAGAGCATTAATAAGCTGCATACAAGCCACCTACAATAGATAACATTAATAAAGGTAAGCTACTGCATTGCTTTAATATGAAAAATATTGATAACCAAGAAATATCACAATTCAACTCCCAGTTCTTCCAAATATTTACATTCTGTAATTAGGAGGGATAAAGAATGATTTCCTGTTCGCTGGAATCAAAATTAAAAAATAATTGAAAATTATTATCTCAAAACCAGAAGAAATGAAACAGTTTGACTTTTCCCTTGAGAAATGTTATTGTGTGGTTTTTAAAGACTCAACTTTTTTTTTTTTTTTTACTTAACCCTTTACCTTATCCTTACCTCTCTTATGCTTACTACCATTCCCTCTTACTATCCTAAATCTGATGACATAGGCCCTGCCCTCAGATGCCCACTCCAGGAAACAATGGGGATGGTAGTTCACATGGCATCTACCAGACATGCTCACCTTAGGTCTTTTACAGGACGTGAAACTATTCCAGTAGTGAAGAAAACACACACCTTAGTTAGCTTTATGGCCTATTAGGTCTTTGAAGACTGTTTCACCAAATCCCTTATCTTCACTAAAATTTCTCCCTGATTTTGCCCACATACTCAAAATGGAAAGTTGGAACTTTTGGGTCTTGCTGCTAAAGTATTCCCACTGATCTGTTCTTAAAGACATGATAAAAAGAATCTTTCTGAATCTCACGAAAATGACCTCCTTCTTACTAAATCCAAGTGCCTCTTCAAAAAAGGCCACTCTATTTCCCTGCAACCTCTTAGCTGCCTTCAACCCTGTGAACCACCCTTTTCCTGGAAAGATTAACTTTGGATTCTGATTACCTTTATATATTATCTCCCTGTTCAGTCCTTCTCAATTCTTTCACAAGACCTCCTCTGCCTAACACCAGGTAACTGCGAAGATGCCAAAAGGGTCAGTTCTGGGCCCCCTTCTATTCTTCAACTAAACCCACCCACTTCCTTGGAGACCTCATTCACTCCCATGATTTCAAATACCATCTCTATGTGGATGATTCCCAAAACCACCTCCCCAGCCCTGTTCTCTCTTCTCCAGGCTCACACTTCCTACCGCCTTCAAAACATCTCTTGGATATCCTGATGACACCTCAAATTTAATATGAACAAAACAGAATTCCTCATCATACCACCCAAACCCCTTTCCCCTGACTTTCTTATCAATGTAGACAACACAACCATCTTCCCCATCTCATAAGCCCATAGCTTAGGCATTATCCTTGACTCATCTCTCCCAATCAACCGGTCTCACAATGCCTTTTCCGTTGAAGCCCTCATTTCTACTCACTTCTATTTTACTATGGCCTTAGATCTGTATCCCTAAAGCACTAGATACTGTCATGAGTCCCATCTCTGTCTGAGGCCCATTAAGGATTCACCTGTTTAAGGTTCCTTAAGGATTCACCTCTAATTTCAGGCACTCAATGACATCTCTTTGTCGCCAATTTATGTCACATGCCCCGGGCACTGCTCTAAGGATTCCAAACCAGCCCGTACTCCCAAGCTGGGAACCTGCTTTATGGGTTCCAAACTACCCTCTCCTCCTGAGCTGGGAAGGTTCCCTATCCTAACCGACCTCCATGGCCAGGAGTCCCTAACTGGTCCAGTACATCTGAAAAGGATCCTAGACAAACATAATGACCAGGAATTTGCTAGACCCAGCACTTTGTGCCAAATTCAAAAATGAAAAACTTTATTCAATTCCAATTCTGAATGAAGGGGGAAACGCACATATGCGCCCCAAAATACACACAACAAACATAGCTGCCTATCCAACTGTCTGCCCTGAGTTCAGAAAGATAGTCCCATGTCAAAAGAATTCACAGAGTCCAGCTGGCTTAGGGCAGCCATGATGGTTCATGATGGCTATGAACAGCATTGCAGACTCCTGGAACAAGTCTTAGCTGTTCGCAGGGGCCACGCCACATCACCATGGCCTGCACTGCATTCCGGTTCTTAGCTCAGGGCAACCACCTTCTAGTGATGTCATCTCATATCTGGCCAGCTCCTCCTGACTCAAGGCGACTGCCTTTTAGCTTCATCTGCCTCAGGTATTCCAGCAGCTCCTATAAGGCCGTTGCTGATTGGTCCAGGCCCATTATTGGGTACAGCGCGGAGTGAAGGCTATCCCTCTCCCCTCCCCGTCCTTTGCCCCCACCCACCTGTGCCCACCCCACGGACCAGCTTTGCAAAGATCTGCCCTGGAGAACAGCCTAGTTCCTTCTCAAATTCATTTCTCCATGTTGTTGTTCATAGGTTCATAAAACAGTCACTCGTGAAAGGGCTTCTTGGTCAGCAAAATGGTTCACCACAGATAGTCATCCCAGAACATTCATGTACAAATTTTTATACTCTTCCATTTCCTCTATCCATTTTTTAATTTTATGTCTGTCTCCCCATATGAATGATAAGCACCCTATGGGCAGGGACTAGGTCACTTCATTATTTTACACTGCTAACTGGAGGCAACCGCACCAAGTAGATGCTAAATAATGATAATAATAATAATATTTGTTAAGTACTTACTATGTGCCAGACACTGTTTTAAGCTCTGGGGTGGATACAGGTTAATCAGGTTGGATACAGTTCATATCCCAAATGGGGTTCACAGTCCTAATCACATTTTACAGATGAGGTAAGTGAGGCATAGAGAAGTTAAAGATAGCATAGCAGACAAATGGCAGAACCTGGACTATAACCCAAGATCTTCTGACTCCCAGGATCAAGCACTATCTATTAGGCCTTGCTGCTTCTCTACTACAACTGCTTATATGCAACAAGCATTTTCTTTTGAACTTAATTGAGCTATTAAGAGCCTGTACAGTGCTCTGCACCCAGGAGACACAGAATAAATACCACTGATTGACCGATGTGCCACAAATTGAAGCAACTTCCATTTGAAGAGCTTAATTGTGTTCATGCACTGTTTTGTATGTTAGTTTAAAATAAGGCCAGGATAGTGGATGATAATTTTCAATTTAGGTAAGTAAAGGGGAAAAATCTGATTAAATGCAAACACCTTCCCTCCTCCAAAGAATTCTTCAGAATGAATCGCAAGGAAAAAATTTCATGACTTTATAGATTCTACTTAATTTATTTTGGAAGAAAAGCTCCCATTTTCTATTGCTCTTCCCTCTTCCCAAATGATGCTTCTATCCTCCTTTAACAGGGAGGGTTATCCAGATGCAAAGAAAGATAAGAAAGGACTGGCCTTAAGATCTACCCCAAAGATAAGGCAGACTGCATGATGCTGTTAATTCTGCCAAAGGCTGCAGAGGACTGGTAGATTCCTCATTCAATTCATTTAACTATCTTGCTTGCTTCCCTCAGGGTGAATGTTTTATTAGCATCAAATTCTGGCTCTAGGTTAATCACCAGTGGGATGTTCCAAACTCCCTATTTGAAATGCATGGTAATTACAAGACTTGATAGCCAATTTCTTAACTTGCAAATTCTATTCCTTCCACTGCCATGGGTCTTGGACTTCTGCAAAGAAACATAATTTAATAGGACGAGTACTGCTTTCAAAGAGGCTCATGCATCCCCTAACCTAAAAAACTCTCTTTTGACCCCATGGCTTCCTCCGGTCATTGCCCTCTTCCCTCCTATCATTCCTCTCCAGACACTTAGACCAAGTTGTCTAAACTCTCTATCGCCACTTCGTCTCCTCCAATTCTCTTAACTCCCTCCTCTCCATGAACACTGCCCTCCTTAAGATCACCAACTAACTGATTTGCCAAATCCAAGTCTCTACTCTATCCTAATCCTCCTAGACCTCTCAGCTGCCTTTGACACTGTTACCACTTCCTAAACTTTGAAACATTATCTAAATTTGGCTTCATTGACACTGTCCTCTCTAATTCTTCTCCCATCTCTCTGATTGCTCCTTTTCAGTCTCTTTAACAGGCTCCTCCTCTTTCTCCCACCCTCTAACAGTGGGAGTCCCTCAAGGTTCAGTTCTGGATCCATTTCTATTCTCCATCAATACCCACTGTCTTGGAGAACTCATTTGCTCCTACAGCTTCAACTACCACCTCTACATGTTTGATCCCCTAATTTACCTCTCCTACCGTAACTTCTCTCCTTCTCTGCAGTCTCACATTTCCTCCTGCCTTCAGGACATCTTGCCTTAGATGTCCCGTTGAAATCTCATACTTAACATGTAATAATAATAATAATGTTGGTATTT
Organism: Ornithorhynchus anatinus; assembly: GCF_004115215.2. Taxonomy (NCBI): domain Eukaryota; kingdom Metazoa; phylum Chordata; class Mammalia; order Monotremata; family Ornithorhynchidae; genus Ornithorhynchus; species Ornithorhynchus anatinus. The sequence goes on from NC_041729.1 coordinate 119,491,425, forward strand.
GTTAAGCGCTTACTATGTGCAGAGCACTGTTCTAAGCGCTCGGGTAGACACAGGGGAATCAGGTTGTCCCACGTGGGGCTCACAGTTTTCATCCCCATTTTACAGATAGGGAACTGAGGCACAGAGAAGTTAAGTGACTTGCCCACAGTCACACAGCTGACAAGTGGCAGATCTGGGATTCGAACTCATGACCTCTGACTTCAAAGCCCAGGCTCTTTCCACGGAGCCACGCTGCTTCTCTAACATGTGCAAAACAGAAGTCATCTTCCCATCTACACCCTGTCCTCCCCTAGTATTTCTCATCAATGTAGATAACACCACTATGCTCCATGTTCCCAAGCCCATAACCTTTGCATTATCAAGATTCAATTGAGTTCACTTCAATCATATTTATTGAGCGCTTACTGTGTGCAGAGCACTGTACTAAGTGCTTGGAAAGTACAATATAGCAATAAAGAGAGACAATCCCTGCCCACAATGGGCTTACGGTCAAGAGGGGGGAGGCAGACATCAAAACAGTAAACAAGTATCAATATAAACAAACAGAATTAATTCACTGTGGGTAGGAAATATATTTGCTATGTTGTATAATATTCTCTCAAGCACTTAGTAGAGTACTCTACACATATTAAGTGCTCACAAATACCATTGACTGATCAATTGATTATCCTCAGCTCACTCTCATTCAACCTGCATATTCAACCTGTGACCAAATTTTTAAAATAATGGTATTTGTTAAGCACTTATGTTCCAGGCACTCTTCCTAGCTCTGTGAATTCACAACATCACTAAAACCCAGCCTTTCGTTTCCAAACTGTCACAACCCTGATCCAATTATATCCCACCTTTACTACATCAGCCTCTTCTCTGTGATTCCCACATCTTCTCTCCTCTCCTGTCCATAATACACTGCGCTCTCCACACAATTTTTCTAAAAAAAGGTCAGTCCCTATCTCCTCTCAACTCAAGAGGCTCCAAAAACATTGATCCTGTTACAACCCATCTTCACTACATCATCCTCTTCGCTGACCTCTCCACAAGCTATTTCTCTCTGCTCCAGTCTATAATTCACTCCAGACCATTTTTCTAAAAAATGTTCGTCCATGTCTTCTCTCTACTCAAGAGACTCCAGTGGTTACCCACTGCCTGTCGAAGCAGTGTGGCTTAATGGATACACCTCTGCCCTGAGAGCAGCAGAACCTGGGTTTTAATCCTGGCTCTGCCATTCGTCTGCTGTGTGACCTTGGGGAAGTCACTTAACTTCTCTGTGCCTGAGTTACCTCATCTGTAAAATGGAGATTAAGAATCTGAGCCCCATATGGGACAGGATTGTGTCCAACCTGATTAACTTGTATCTACCCCAGTGCTTACAACAGTGCCTGGCACAAAGTAAGTGCGTTAACGAGTACGATTTTTATTATTATTATCCACCTCAATATTAAAGAGAAAATTTTTACGTCAGCATTAAAGCAATAAATCAGCTCTTGCCCTATCTTATCATGCTGATTTTCTCTTACAACCTAGCCAACGCACTTTACTTCTCTAATTCATTCATTCAATTGTATTTATTGAGCACTTAAGAACTGTACTAAGCCCTTGGGAAAGTACAGTATGGCAATGCCAGCCTAATGTCAATCTACTCACTGTACCTTGATCTCAACTATCTCACGGCTGACCCCTTGCCCTCATCCTTCCTCAGCCCTGGAACTCCCTCCCCTTTCATATATAACAGACCACCACTCTCTCCAATGCCAAGGCTAGGCATTGAGGTTGAGGGTACCTATGGCCAATGTTGGAATACTCAAACTATATATATGGTGAATACTGGAAGGCGGAGAATAGGGTGAAACAAGCCATTCCTGGCAGTTACACAAAAGGCAGGTACCAGAAGTCACCCAATAGTAAACAGAAAAAGCGCTTAGTACAGTACTCTGCACACAGTCAGCACTCAATAAATATGATTGACTGACAGAACACAAAAGAAGGGTATGTTCAGGACAGTTACCAGCACATCAAAGAAGGGAAAAGAGGGCTACAACAAAGAAAAGATCATCCTATCATCACCAGGAAAACTATCTGGATTGACAATATCGAAGAGTAGAAAAATATTCCCAGACATTAAGCCCAATAGTTCATACTAGCAGCCCTTTCTCAAGAGCTGTGCAGACTTCCAAACTTCAAAATACATAGACACACCTTGGAATGCCCCAGGCCACCCAGGCTGATGTCAGAGGCGATAAGGTCAACCTTTAGGGTGAAATCAGGGAGGGGCAAAGAGTGTGGGAAAAGGTATATAAAAGGGGTTCAGGAGACAGTGGTCTTGGCAATGTTGGTGAGAGTCTACTGGTCAACTAAATCAATGTACAGGCGAATCAGTAAACTGGAATGTTGTGAACCTCCTGAGGTGTCATCTCATTCTTTCATTTTTGGATTGGTAATTATATAACATTGATAGGAGGATTTCCTTCCCTTTTGGGGGTCTTCTCTTATAGGAACCCCATATGTTGCTGACAAGAGGCAGTTGTCAGCAACAACCACTTTCAAAGTCTTATTAAAATTACGGCTCCTCCCATAGGGCACCCCCAACTAAGCCTTCAGCATGGCATAGTGGATAGAGCACAGGCCTGGGAGTCAGAAGGTCATGTGTTCCAATCCCAGCTCTGCCACTTATCTGCTGTGTGGCCTTGGGCAAGTCACTTCACTTATCTAGGCCAAATTACCTTATCTGTAAAGTAGGGATAGAGATTAGGAGGACAGACTGTGATTAGTCCGATTTACTTAGATCCACCCCAGCACTTAATACAGTGTCTGGCACATAGTTAAGTGCTTAATAAATATCATAATAATAATATTATTAAATGGTATTGGTTAATCAATCATATTTATTGAGTGCTTACTGTATACTCTTCTAAGTGCTTAGAAGACTACAGTATAACGGAGTTGGTAGACCTTTGCCCAGCCCACAACAAGCTTACAGTTTAGAAGTTAAGAGCTTATACAGTGTCAAGCACTGCTCTAAGAACTGGGGTAGATACAAGATAATCAGGTTGGAAATGGTCCATGCCCCAATATGGGGCTCACAGTCTTAACCCTCATTTTAAAATAAAAATAAATTGTGGTATTTGTTAAGCGCTTACTATGTGCAAAGCATTGTTCTAAGCACAGGGGGATACAAGGTGATCAGGTTGTCCCATGTGGGGCTCACAGTTTTAATCCCCATTTGAGAGTTGAGGTAACTGAGACACAGAGAAGTTAAGTGACTTGCCCAAGGTCACAGGTCACACAGCTGACTAGCAGCGGAGCGGGGTTTAGAACCCGTGACCCCTGACTCCCAAGCCCGCGCTCCTTCCAGTGAGCCACGCTGCTTCTCTATAATGTTGGTATTTGTTAAGCACTTACTATGTGCAGAGCACTGTGCTAAGCACTGGGGTAGATACAGGGTAATCAGGTTTTCCCACGTGAGGCTTAATCCCCATTTTACAGACAAAGTAACTGAGACACAGAGAAGTTAAGTGACTTCCCCACAGTCACACAGCTGACATGTGGCAGATCCGGGATTCGAACCCATGACCTCTGACTCCCCAAGCCCATGCTCTTTGGTAACTAAGGCACAGAGAAGTGAAGTGATATGCCCAATGTCATATAGCTGGCAAGTGGCGGGACCGGAACTAGAACCCAGGACCTTATGAATCCCAGGACCATGTTCTATCAACTAGACCATGCAGCTTCTCTTGGATCTGTACCTTTTAAGCACTTGCTATTCACCCCAGCCTCAGCCCCACACCACATACAGGCATATCAGTTTATTTGCCAGTCTCCCCCTCTAAACTTTGACTTTACTGTGGGCAAAAAACATGTCTACCAACTCTGTTGTATTGTACTCTTCAAAGTACTTGGTAAAGTCTCTGCACACTTCCTACACTCAATAAATACCACTGATTGACTGATCATACTTCCTTTACCAGTATAAGAGACCAATAATAGCACAGAGGGCTCAGTGAGCAGGAGAGGACTATTTAGTAGTCAGAGTAGAAGATAATCTAAATTTAAAGATCCATTATCATTGAGTTTATACACCTTAAGCACCACAAGCATCATAAATTCCTTCTCCATAAGAGGATGTTTGTCCACATCTAAGGATTCTCAGAGATGCTAGAAGAGTTATATTTATTTCTGTTTCTTTCATTTCTATTAGGAATTCTAAAATATGCTTGGATTATTATTATTATGACATTTATTAAGTGCTTACTATATGTCAAGCTCTGTTCTAAGCACTGGGATAGATGCATGTCTGGATGTCTGCCAACTAAAACTCAACATGTCTAAGACTGAGCTCCTTATCTCCCCTCCCTAACCCTGTCCTGTCCCTGACTTTGCTGTCACTTTGGATGGCACTACCATCCTTCCCGTCTCACAGGCCTGCAACCTTGGTGTCATCCTTGACTCTGCTCTCCCATTCACCCCACACATCCAATCCGTCACCAACACTTGCCGGTCTCACCTTCACAATATCGCCAAGATCCGCCCTTTCCTCTCCATCCAAACTGCTACCTTGCTGGTACAAGCTCTCATAATATCCTGACTGGATTATTGTGTTAGCCTCCTCTCTGATCTCCTTTTCTCCTGTCTCTCTCCATTCCAGTTTCTTCTTCATTCCGCTGTCCGGATCACCTTCCCTCAGAAACGCTCTGGGCATGTCACTCCCCTCCTCAATAATCTCCAGTGGTTGCCTATCAATCTTCACATGAAACAAAAACTCCTCAGTCTTGGCTTCAAAGCTCTTCATCACCTTGCCCCCTCCTACCTCCCCTCCCTTCTCCCCTTCTACTGCCCAGCCCGTACACTCTAGTCCTCTGCCGCTCACCTCCTCACTGTTCCCTGTTCACACCTATCCCACCGTCGATCTCTGGCCCACATCCTACCGCTATCCTGGAATGCCCTCTCTCCTCACATCCACCAAACTAACTTTCTCTTCCCCTCTTCAAAGCCCTACTGAGAGCTCACCTCCTCTTTCCCAAAGCAGCTGAGATTTTTTACTTCAGTGTGACTTTCAAAGAATTCCTCAATTTTTCTTAGTAATCTGACCCTATTTCACTTCATCAAAGAAGCTGCTTCAGTGTTTGGCTGTCACTTATTCTTCTCATATGTCAATCTTCAGAAGGTAATGGGCACTGCTTAGATGCTAGTAGTCCTTGCATCAGAAACTTTTGTTCACTCAATGCTGTGTAGTTAATATGCAGAACTGGGTCATAAAGTTATTTTAACCCTGTATCTACCCCAGCGGTTAGAACAGTGTTCTGCACATAGTAAGCACTTAAATACCAACATTATCATTATTATTATTGTGTGCTGTATGAGATTGGGCAAGTCATTAAACCTCTAGGGCCCTCAGTTTCCTTATCTAATAATAATAATAATAATGCCAATTGTTAAGCGCTTATATATGTGCCAAGCAGTTTTAAGCCTCGGGATAGATACATGGTAATCAATTGACCCACGTGGGCTCACAGTTTTAATCCCCGTTTTACAGATGAGGTAACTGAGGCACAGAGAAGCTAAGTGACTTGCCCTAAATCACACAGCTGATAAGTGGCGGAGCCAAGAATTGAACCCACAACCTCTGACTCCCAAACCCATGCTCTTTCCACTAAGCCACGCTGCTTCTCTCTAAGTTTATATTGTCAACATGCGATATATTATCTTTCCTTCATCTTATTTTATATGTCCCCACTAGACTGCAAACTCCTTGGGGTCAGGATCATGTCTAGTGATTCAATTGTTACCCTCTAAAGTATTTAGTTCAGTGCTCCGCACTTAACAGGTGCTCATATGCCACTGATTATACTCATATGAGACACATTCAATCTCATAACCTTTTATCTATTCCATAGCTTACTGCATATTACTTACATGATAAATGCCATAATGATTATACCCCACTTTGGGTATTGATGGGTAAAAGAGACATCCCTCTGGACTCACTTTTCAGGGTCTGCCTAGTCTCCCCTCTACATCTACCACATTCCCTCAGCCTCCCTTACATACACAGTGACTGATATTTTCTTCCCACACCAAATTACAGAACACCTTACATGGCAAGATGTATTCAAGAGTAGAATTTCCAATTATTCTGAGTTGGAGTACTTTATCCTGGAATGGGATACAAAATAAAATACTGTTCACTTTTTAATCTCTTCTTCTGGAGTAGAGGCTTTATATTCATCTAAATGAGTTGGAAATTAGTCTTGTTCAGAAAAAGCAGTGTTCTGAGCTCTGATCTTATGGGTTTCCATTCTGAACCTTTAGTTAGTAGTAACAGAAATATTAATTTAGTACCCATTTTATGTGGTGCACTGTACTAAGCATTTGGGAGGCATAACAGAAGCCCAAACTAAGTTCCCTATGCAACAGAAGCTTACACTCTAAAAGAGGAAGACAATTGCACAAGTGTTGAAGAAACCCAAGAATTAATAATAATGATAATAATAATTGTGATACTTATGAAGCACTTAATATGTGACAAGAACTGAATTAACCTCTGAGGTACAAACAAGATAACTAGGTCCCCAGGAAAAACAGGAATTGAGTCCCCATTTTGCAGATTAGGGAACTCAGGCACAGAGAAGTGGCTTGCCCAAGGCCAAACCGTAGACAAATGGCGGAGCCAAGATTAGAACCCAGGTCCAGTCACTCGCAGGCCCATGTTCTTTCCACTAGGCCATGCTGTTTATAAATACATGAGCATAAAAGTGGCTGCGGGGATAGATAGATAAGGAGGAAGTCATTCTTACTGAGCCAATAGCTCATGTTTTATAATAAAATTCAAAATACTCTCCATAAAACAATGCATAAGAGAACAGAAGAAAAGCAGGACACAACAAAGCTTCCGTACAGTTGCATGTCAATTTGCATAATTTTTTGGCTGATTTCAATTATGCAGCTGTGACCTCTTTACTTTTTCTCCAATATGTCCAAAATCAGCTGGTCACTTTGCGCTTGCCTGGCCTGAAAAAACACACTTCTTTAAGAGTATAATCACAAATGGTCTCTTATTCATGCTGCTTACCTGCCAGTACCCTTAATAAATGCTTACCACGGGCACAAAGAGAAATATGAATGTGGGGAATCAAGCATGAAGCAGAAAAAAAGGTACTGACCAATATAAGAAGTGAAAATGTTGGATAAGGATAAAGGATACCTTCTATGACTTGGCTGTATGACTTTAATGAATTGACTATTCATTCAGCGAAGAGAAATGAGGAAAATATTTGAGCATGTGCACCAACAGCAATGAAATGTTAACCTATGCTTGAGATACTACCATGCAAAAGAAGGAAAAATCTGAATCATAGATTAAATAATAAAGCACAGGAAATTTGAGAAGAATCTAAGAGATTAAGGATCACTTAAAACAGGATGCTACTCCATCTGCAGGGGAAAGAAGTGTAGCCAAGCAATCTACTTTAATAACCAGTGAGTCGTGATTTAACAAACTCAAAGTGAAATATGGCCTGCATGATGTTAAATGGATCAGTGAAGCTGTATCTCCAGGCATGAAGAAGTAGCATAGTTTCCATCTGAAATAGCCGAGCCCACTGAGGGGAAAGATTACTAACATGAGCAGATTTGTAATGCGTACCTACTTGCTTATTTTGGACACTGACACCAAAGAACTTACACTTGAAGAATGAGAATTTGTTCTAAGCGAAAAGAAAAAAGGGGGGCTTGGAGTGTGGCACCAATCATATGCCATTTAAACACAAATGAACGAGACAAGATTAAAAGAATGGAGGTCCTGGAACACAATCAGTCCATCAGTATCAAGTAATAACTTGCCACATATGTCAGTATGACTTTGGATCCATAGCTCAACTTCTCTATACCTCATTTACTTCACCTTCAAAGTGGGGATGAAATTTGTGGGCCCCATATGGGACATGGACTGTGATCAAACTGATTAGCTTATATTTACCCCAATATTTAGCACTGTACTGGCTATAGTAAGTGCTTATCAAATACCACGAAAGATTGAAAAATAATGTGATGCTCAGGCATAACTTTTCAAAAGGGCAGCTCTGTATTTTCCCTGTAGATTTGTAAGCTCAGTATGGGCAGGGATGTCTACCAACTCATTGAATTGTACTTCCCAAGTGCTTGGTAAAATGCTTAGTAAGTGGGTAATAAACTCCATTTGATTGATTGATAGCTTTACAACAAATGACTGAGGCACCTTTTGTATTCTGTGCAAATTCCCACGCAACTTTTATGCTGCTGGGCTTCTGATCCCAGGATTGGATTTCCAGGTCCTGGTGGAGCAGTTTAGTTCATGAATACTACAGAGCAAGTGGTAATCAACTGGTCCCCATGGTTGGTGTGGCAAGTCAGAAGAACATTAGGGGAAGGGCTACAAGGGAGGAGGAAGGATAGTAAGGCAACCTGTATAAGGGTCGGATAATTTAAAACCATACACTGTAAAAGCTAATTTTGAAAGGGGTGGACATACAGGGGCTGGGTAGAGAACAGCCCAAAAGGAAGGACCAGATCCAAAGCTGTGGGATATGAAGGAAGAATGGGTCTTTAACCCAACCACTGAGAAGCAGCGTGGCGCAGTGGAAAGAGCACAGGCTTTGGAGTCAGGGCTCATGAGTTCGAATCTCAGCTCTGCCACTTGTCAGCTGTGTGACTGTGGGCAAGTCACTTAACTTCTCTGTGCCTCAGTTCCCTCATGTGTAAAATGGGGATTGACTGTGAGCCCCACGTGGGACAACCTGATTCCCCTGTGTTTACCCCTGCGCTTAGAACAGTGCTCTGTACATAGTAAGCGCTTCACAAATACCAACCACTGAAGGTCTAATGAAGGGTTCTGAGATGAGGGAGTACCAAAATAGTTTAGAGAAGATCCACTTGCATGGAGACATAGTGCCACAATGAGCTCTGGGGCCAGCCCAGCTCAGATTAGCTTACCCACTTCCATCCATTATGTGGGAGTCTTAAATGCTGAAATCAAGAAGAGAGGCCTCTTTGGGACAGCACCGTCAGTAAGATCAAAATAGCAAGAGACAAAATTGAAAGCCAAGTCAGGCAAAGAAAACAGAAGCGAAGGAATTGAAGACCACGTGTGGGAATTATTCCGTACACACTGATGTATGTGATAAATTTAGGACATAAAATGTGTCATCTTTGTATTCAGAACCTGTAGGTAAAAAAATACATGGCAATTCTGCTAAAAATAATCAATGAATGGTATTTATTAAGCAATGAGCACTGTATTAGGCACTTGGCAAATTCCCTATCCCAAAGAGTTTACATTCTAGAAGAAGACCCAGACATTAAAATAAATTACAGATATGTACACAGGTACTTTAGGGCTAAGTGAGGGATGAATACGAAGTGCTTGAAGGGTATAGATCCAAATGCACAGGAAATGCAGAAGGGGGAAATGCAGTGGGGGAAATGCGGATTTAGTTGGGAAGACCTCTTGGAGAAGATGTGATGGGGAAGGCATTTAGGAGAGGATGCAATTTTAATTTGGCTTTAAAGCTGAGGAGAGTAATAGTCTGTTGTATATTGAAAGGGAAGGGAGTTACAGGCCAGAGGATGGATGAGTAAGGGACAAGGTGAGATAACAAGATCAAGGTACAGTGAGTAGGTTTCTATTTAGAGGAGCAAAGTGGGTGGCTGGGTTGTAGTAGAAAATCAGCGACATAAAATAGAAGACAGCGAGTGGATTGAGGGCTTTAAAAATATTATTAAGAAGTTCCTGTTTGAAGTACAGGTGGATGAGCAGCCACTGGAATTCTTGAGAAGTGGGGAGATGTGAACTGAACACTTCACAGAAAAATGATTGGGGCATCAGAGTGAAATACTGACTGGAGTGGGGAAAGACAGGAGGCAGGGAAGTCAATGAGAAGGATGATTCAGTAGTCAAGGTGGGATAGAATGCTTGGATCAGCACAGAGAGAGTTTGGAGACGACAGGGTGAACATGATTTGGTGACAGATTCAGTATGTGGGTTGAATGAGAAAGGTGAGCTGAGGACAATGTCAAGATTATGGGATTAGGAAGTGGGAAGGATAGTGGTGTTGCTACAGTAATGGGAAATGTCAGGGTGAATACAGGGTTTGGGTGGGAAGATGAGGAGTCCTGATTCAAATTTGTAAAGTTTGAGTTGTCGGCTGGATACCTAAATATTTATGTCCTGAAGACAAGAGGAAATAGGAGACTTCAGAGCAAAGAAGTTAGGGCTGGAGAAGTAGATTTGGGAATCACCCTCAGAGAAATGGTAGTTGAAACTATGGGAGTGAATGACTTTTCTACAGAAGTGGGTAGAGATGGAAAATAGAAGGGGACCCAGAACTGAGCCTTGAGGAACTCCCACTGACGATGGGGGTCAGGGGTGGAATTTATGAAAGACATGGAAAGGGAGTGGCCAGAGAGATGGAAGGAGAATCAGGAGAGTACAGTGTCAGTAAAGCAAAGGTTGGATAATGTTTCAAGGAGAAAAGGGGTGGTCTACAGTGTCAAAGACTGCTGAGAGGTCAAGGAGGATTAGGATAGAGAAGAGGCTACTGAATTTGGCTAGAAAGATCATTGCTGACCTTAGAGAGGGAGTTTCTGGGAAGAGATACCAAGCCCATTGCCCTCACCAGTTGTTCCAAATGTTAAACTCCCTCCATAAACCCCCTGCTCACCCTACCCCCTATTTCTTGACCCTAATGACCTGACCGACTACTTTATTGAGAAAATTGAAACTATCAGGCATGATCTCCCTAAAATTCCCCCTGCTCCTCTCCAGTTCCTCCCTCCTCCTGCCCTTTCTTCAACTCTCCCATCTTTCCGAGCAGTATCTCAAGAGGAGATCTCCTGCCTTCTCTCAAAATCCATTCCTACACCTCCACTTCAGACTCCATCCCTTTGCACCTTATCAAAGAACTTATCGCTTCCCTTCTTCCTCCCTGACTGCCATTTTCAACTGTAGGCTCTCCAGTGGCTTCTTCCTCACTACTTTCAAACATTCCCATGTCTCTCCTATCCTAAAAAAACCCTTCCTTGACCTCATGGCTCCCTCCAGTTATTGTCCCATCTCCTTCCTACCATTCCTCTCCAAATTCCTTGAGAAACGTCTCTACACCTGCTGTCTCAAGTTCCTCTCCTCCAATTCTCTCCTTAACCCGCTGCCCCCAATCTGGATTCCATCCCCTTAACTCCACAAAATTTTCTCTCTACCGAGGGTGTAGACAACTCACTCTAGCATTTCCCAGGAATGGCAGGAGGGAGATGAAATTATAGCTGGAGGGAGCTGTGGACTCAAGGGAGGGGTTTTTAGGATGGGGGTGAGTATGTTTGAAAGCAGTGGGGAAGAAGCCACTAGAAAGTGAACTGTTGAATATGGTGATCAGTGAAGGAAGAAAAGAGGGGGCAAGTGTTTTGCTTAGGTATAAAGAAACGGGTTTGGAGGCACAAGTGGAGGGATTAGCTTTTGAGAGGAGATGGGAGATCTCTTGAGATGTTGCTGGGAAAGATGGGAGAGTCCAAGAAGGGGCACGAGGAGGGAGATTTTAGAAAGGAATAAGGGAGATTTTAGGCTATTAAGCCCAATAGTTTCAATTTTGTCGAAAAAGGGGCCAAGTCATCGGGGTGACAGATGGACTGATTTTAGAATTATTATTAGATATTTGAAAATATTACAGTAATGCCTACTGTCTTTTCCCCCCCCATTTAAACAAATGTGTTTCTCTATTTCAGCTACTACTAAACTCAATTTTGAGTCTAAAGACCAATATCCAGTCTAAAGCCTGGATAATATTTTAATAAAGCAAAAATTACACAGTGAATGAAATAAAAAGGGCACTTAGGACAATTGCTTATATTGACAAATTGCAAATCTGCTTTATCTAAAAGGCTCACCAACTAAAGAAAATTCTGCAACAGGAGGGTGCTTTGCATTACATGTTCCTAAAGACTGAACGGCTGGATGTCAAAAGTAGTTTGGGAGTCACATTTTAAAGTACAGTACAGATAATATGAAGGGAATTTTTAACACTTAAAAAATCATTTCCCTAAAAAGTTCAATTAATTAGGAAATATGGTCTCACTGAAAACTTTAGTTTACTCCTGGAAAATTGAAGGACTTGCAATATGGAAATCGCAATGCTGGGGGAAAAAAAGCTAAAAAGCACATTTCTCAAACTCTTATTTGGCTTTGTTGATTTCTCAGGCACAAAACTTGCCCCCAAAACAAGGAAAATCTAAAATAAGGAATAATGAAATGATAGTTAAAATGATCTTTCATTTCCTAAAATTAATGAACTTTTAGAATCCAGCAAATTCTTAGAAAAATTAGATCCACACAAAAAAAATTGCCAAATATAAAGGAATTAAAATAAATCCACTGAAGCATCAAAAGTTTGTAAGCTTCATGAAGCCCAGGATCATATCTTCTAAGTGTACTGTTCCTTCCCATTAGTTTAGCACACGTTCTGAGCCCATTAGGCATCCTATAAATACAACAGATTAAAGGTTCCTGAAAGTATCAACAAAAAACTACATGTTTTTAAGGAATACTTCCATGATTTTTCCATTAAGGGTAACTTTTAGTTGAGTTAATATCCTATTTCTAGAGTTTTCCAGGATCTCGGTTTTGAGATGGATTTTGTTTAGGTTGTTTTTATTTCGATGATATGTCATGAGACCAATCTATAGCAAAAATGGGGGAAAAACACACCCAAATGCATTTAGGCTTCAAGTTACAGAAATATTAGTAAATGAAAGATTAAAAAGGTCCGTTTTTATTGTCAAATTCAACTGCCAAAGAGCAAGTCACAGAAAAGGAGACATAGATGATCAAATTTAATGTCAATATCTGGACTTGTCTGGGTTTATCCTGTCAAAACACTATCAAATTAGTGATCAGATCAATCTCATTTGTCTAAAGCAGTTGTTTTTTGGAGAGGAAATTTTTTTATAATTAACCAAAAAGTTAAAATAAAATATTTTCACTAAGATCAACCATTTAATTAAATGATTACCATCAAATTTACTGCTATCAACTTTTTTTAATCTTGTATTTTGTTTCTTTCTCTTCTAAAGAAATCATGATCTTAAGACGTTCAAGAATTCCAAACCATCTGAGAAGCAGAAAAACCTAAATTGGCCATCATTCTTATTAAAAAAATGATACTGACAATGAGATTCTAACCATATACAGAATGAATGAACACTTGGAGAAATGACATGGCACTATGTTCCTTTGAGGGGTTCCAGAATAATCCTTTCACAACTGAAAAAAAAAAAATCTGATGCTGATTCCAGCCAAAATAGAACCCGACTGGTTTTAAATCCTCTCTTCTGAGAAATGCAGTGACAAAGGTTAGCTACAATTTCTCTATCTCCTTTCTTCAAAATAATTTGCCTAGGCAGTAGATTTTTGGATTTGGATTTTTGTGGAAGTCCCACAGCACTTATCTACACGCCTGTAATTTATGTATATTAAATGTCTGTCTCCCCTTCTAGACTGTAAGGTCTTTGTGGCAAGGAATGTGTTTACCAACACTGTTGTTTTGTACTCACCCAAGAACCTAGTACAGTACTCTGCACACATTGTGTTCCATAAGTACTATTGATTAAAAACAATAGTAGTCAAATAAGTAAAGCTTTACAGTTCTCATAAATATATTACTCATCCTGACAATTATGCTTAAATTTCTTAAGAACAGTTACAGCAATTAAGGCATTCCATGATCCTTTCTTTTGTAAATAGATTAAAAACATAAAATGTATAATAATAATAATGGTAATTGTTAAGTGCTTTTTATTTGTCAAACACTGGGGTAGATACAAGCTAATCAGGTTGTGCAAAGTCCCTATTGCTAATAATAATAATAATAAAAATAATGATGCTATTTGTTCAGCGCTTACTCTGTGCCAAGCACTGTTCTAAGCACGGGGGTAGATACAAGGTAATCAGGTTGTCCCACGAGAGGCTCAGTCTTAATCCCCATTTTACAAATGAGGTAACAGACACAGAGAAGTTGTGACTTTCCCAAAGTCACAAAGCTGACAAGTGGAGAAGCCTCAATTAGAAACCACAACCTCTGAATCCCAAGCCTGTGCTCTTTCCACTAAGCCATAAGGTAATTGAGGCACAGAAGTTAAGTGACTTCCCCAAGGTCAAACAGAAAAGGAGCAGAGCCAGAAATAGAACCCAAATCCTTCTGATACCCAGGCTTGTGTCCAATCTATGTATATACATATTAAAAGCATTTTCTTCCTAAATAATAATAATAATAATTGTGGTATTTAAGCACTATGTAGGCACTTACCGCTATGTCCCAAGCAATGTACTATGCACTACAGTGGATACAAGATAATCAGTCAGACCCAGACCCTATCCAACACAGAGCACAGAGACTAAGGAAGATACTTAATCTCCATTTTACAGATGATGAAACTGAGGTAAATCAATCAATTGTATTTATTGAGCACTTACTGTACTAAGCACTTGGGAAAGTATAATATAACAATATGACAGAGTTGGTGGACATATTCCCTGCTCACAAAGAGTTTACAGGCTAGAGGGTGAAACAGACAATAATATTAATTAATTCCACATATGTAAATAAGTGCTGTCCAGCTGCAGGGGGAGGAAGTGAATAAAAAGAGTAAATCAAGGTGATGCAAAAGGGAGTGGTAGAACAGGAAATGAGAGCTTAGTCAGGAAAGGCCTCTTGGAGAAGATGTGCCTTCAATTAGGCTTTGAAGATGGGGAGTGCGATCATCTGTTGGACATGAAAAGAGAGTGAGTTCCAGGCCAGAGCAGAGCATGGGTGAGAGAATGGTGTCAAGATAGGTTAGATGAAGGTACAGAGAGTAGGTTGGCACCAGAGGAAAGAAGTGTGCGGGTTGGGTTGATGATGATGGCATTTGTTATGCACTTACTATGTGCCAAGCACTGTTCTAAGCATTTGGGTAGATACAGGGTAATCAGGTTGTCCCACCTGGGGCTAACAGTTTTAATCTCCATTTTACAGATAAGGTAACTGAGGCACAGGGAAATTGACTTGTCCAAAGTCACACAGCTGACAAGTGGCAAAGCCAGGATTAGAACCCTAATACTCTAATACCACCAACTAAAGACAGATTGAGAAATGATAACTGTTTTTCCTCTGATATGACTATCTCACAAGTGCCACCCCCTCCACCTGTGCCTCGGACCCCATTCCCTCTCACCTTATTAAAACCATCGCCCTTGCCCTCCTCCCTTCCTTAACTTCTATTTTTAACCACTCAATCTCCAATGGCTCCTTCCCCGCTGCCTTCAAACATGCCCACGTCTCCCCCATCCTAAAAAAACCCGCTCTTGACCCCACTTCCCCCTCCAGTTATCGCCCTATCTCCCTACTACCCTTCCTTTCCAAAATCCTAGAACGAGTCGTCTACAATCGATGCTTAGAATTCCTTAACTCCCATTCTCTCCTAGACCCCCTCCAATCTGGCTTCCGTCCCCTCCACTCTACCGAGACTGCTCTCTCTAAGGTCACCCATGACCTCCTTCTTGCCAAATCCAATGGCTCCTACTCCATTCTAATCCTCCTTGACCTCTCTGCTGCCTTTGACACTGTCGACCATCCCCTCCTCCTCCATACCTTATCTCACCTTGGCTTCACGGACTCCGTCCTCTCCTAGTTCTCCTCTTACCTCTCTGGCCGGTCATTCTCGGTCTCCTTCGCTGGTGCCTCCTCCCCCTCCCATCCTTTAACTGTTGGAGTTCCTCAAGGGTCAGTTCTTGGCCCTCTTCTGTTCTCCATTTACACTCACTCCCTCGGTGAACTCATTCGCTCTCACGGCTTTGACTACCATCTCTACGCAGATGACACGCAGATCTACATCTCCGCCCCTGTCCTCTCCCCCTCCCTTCAGGCTTGCATCTCCTCCTGCCTCCAGGACGTCTCCACCTGGATGTCGGCCCACCACCTAAAACTCAATATGAGCGAGACTGAGCTCCTCATCTTCCCTCCCAAACCCGGTCCTCTCCCAGACTTCTCTATCACCGTGGATGGCACGACCATCCTTCCCGTCTCTCAGGCCCGCAATCTCGGTGTCATCCTTGACTCGTCTCTCTCGTTCACCCCACACATCCTATCCGTTACCAAGACCTGCCGGTTTCACCTCTACAATATCGCCAAGATCCGCCCTTTCCTCTCCACCCAAACGGCTACCTTACTGCTACGGGCTCTCGTTATATCCCGGCTAGACTACTGTGTCAGCCTTCTCTCTGACCTCCCTTTCTCCTCTCTCGCCCCGCTCCAGTCTATTCTTCACTCCGCTGCCCGGCTCATCTTCCTGCAGAAACGATCTTTGCATGTCACTCCCCTTCTTAAACAACTCCAGTGGTTGCCTATCAACCTCCGCTCCAAACAAAAACTCCTCACTCTAGGCTTCAAGGCTCTCCATCACCTTGCCCCTTCCTACCTCTCCTCCCTTCTCTCTTTCTACCACCCACCCCGCACGCTCCGCTCCTATGCCACCCACCTCCTCACCGTCCCTCAGTCTCACCTATCCCGCCGTCGACCCCTGGGCCACGTCCTCCCATGGTCCTGGAACGCCCTCCCTCTTCACCTCCGCCAAACTGATTCTCTTCCCCTCTTCAAAACCCTACTTAAAACTCAACTCCTCCAAGAGGCCTTCCCAGACTGAGCTCCTCTTCTCCCTCTACTCCCTCTGCCACCCCCCGCTTTACCTCTCCGCAGCTTAACCCTCTTTTTCCCCTTTTCCCTCTGCTCCTCCACCTCTCCCTTCCCATCCCCACAGCACTGTACTCGTCCGCTCAACTATATATATTTCCATTACCCTATTTATTTTGTTAATGAATTGTACATCGCCTTGATTCTATTTAGTTGCCATTGTTTTTACGAGATGTTCTTCCCCTTGACTCTATTTATTGCCATTGTTCTTGTCTGTCCGTCTCCCCCGATTAGACTGTAAGCCCGTCAAACAGCAGGGACTGTCTCTATCTGTTGCCGACTTGTTCATCCCAAGCGCTTAGTACAGTGCTCTGCACATAGTAAGTGCTCAATAAATACTATTAACAACAACAACAACAACAAGTGTGAGAACAGTTAGTCCTCAAAACCTCAGACACAATTGAAACATTTATTCCTAAAATGAGCTATCAAATGATGAAAAAGAAAGATGTTGAAAGATCCCTATCCAACAATTAACTCACAATTAACTCAATAATTGCCCCACATGGGACAACCTAATTACCCTGTAACTACCCCAGCGCTTAGAACAGTGTTTGGCACATAGTAAGCACTTAAATACCATCATCATCATCAAACCAACCAATCCAACCTGCACACTTCTTTCCTCCAGTGTCAGCCTACTCTCTGTACCTTGATCTTATCTATCTTAGCACCAGCCTCTCACCCATGCCCTGCCCCTGGCCTGGAAATCACTCCCTTTTCATATCCAATTAATTAATTAATTTAATTAACAATTAAATGTAAAATGTAAAAGTAAGTGTAAATCCAACAAAAAAAAAATTTAAGGTGCTAATTCTGGATGAACCTTGTTACACTATGAACACTATGTCTTGAAGGCTATTAGAAATTTTTGCAGATATACCAATTAAAAAGTTAGGCTATACTCCCACTGTATTCTTCTCCAAAAATCTCTTACTCTTCAAATACTTTCACACACACACACACACACACACAAATCCTCATCCTTGGTGTGAAGGGGTTAATCTCATTTACTAGTCTCAATTAGAGCTCCCTGTTTACTCTACAGAAATTAAAGTGAATTAAACTGCATACAATGTAACAAGGACAAGCCCCACCCCCACCCCCACCCCCAAAAAAAACCCCACTTTGTCATAGGGACCTATCATTATAAAAAGAGTTTTTGAGAAAAACCTGTCTTTGAGACAGCCGGCCCAATGTGCTCATTGCACTGTTAATTTGCTAGGGATAAAAAATGTGTTACTATTGGGTAAAGAGATCTTTCTCATCTGATCCCCTCTCCTTCCTAGCCAGTTCCTCCCAAGCTTTCTCCTTCCTACCCCAGTATCTCATCCAAATATTTCTGAAGTGTACTGAATATTTTCTTCATATCTTTCTGGATGTAAACTTACGTGATAAACTATTTAGCTTCTTATTGCCTCTCTAGAGTATCTAGTCCAACTAATTTTATAGACTAAACAAGATCAGATAAAACAAATTTCAGAAAATATTGATGTCAAGAACCTAAAGGCAAACAAGGGCAGGCTTTTCCTATGAAGTAAAAATATCATACTGACTTGTAATTGAACTGAATTATCCTGAAGGCCTTCAACAATGGAAGAAAATCTATCAATATTTCTTTCTTCTCCAGCAGTAGTAAACGCATCCAAAACTTCACTGAGGCTATGAAAATTATAAAACAGAGCAACATCAGAAAATACTTATAAGATGTTAAACTTAATGAGAAGAAACTACTAAATATCAGAAAACTACAACTTTGGGAGATTAAAATTATTTTTGTTCACATTATTTTACATTTCATGTATTTTGTTCAAATATTGTTGGATTGCATTGTACTTAAACAGCTAATTAAGCTTCTTGTTGGAGACCCTGGGGATCATAGTTACCTCTAAAATTGGAAAGATCCTATATGGATACTTTTAAAAATGAAATCTAGAACTAGACTTGTGTATCTTAAAATATTTTCATAATTAATATTAAGGGACTACTTTTTCTATGTTAAGTTTTGTTTTTTACTTACTGATGTATCTGGTTATATTGGATATGCAATGTTGCAATCTGGAGCAGGCAGTAACATCACACCTGCCTTCTCCAAGTTCAGTTTATCTATCTATGCCCTTAGTTGCTGATTATTCTATTTTAAATGTTTCCATTTTCTGTAGCTTGACTACAAATTTTTTCTCTTTTCTATGGGTTTATCCACCCACTCCTAGGTAGTGAGATCCTGTGGGACAGACTCCAGACAGATTTGTTAATTTTGTATTTACTTCAGGACATAGCACAAACTCAGTACATACCTAATTACAATAATTAAAAACAGCTACCAATCTGATCAAAGCAAAACAAAATACTTACATGCTTTCTTCTCCAACAATGCATATTGCCGAAAGAAGTTTAACAATATCCATCATCATGTTCGGTTGCCGAGGATCAATTGCTTTGGCCAATAATAAAAGGCTCCTTTCTTCTCCCATAATTCTTTCCAAGCCATACTAAAATGATTGTTTAAAATACGTATTACATCAGTATTTATGCTGAGATAAATATGTAAACACCAATATGATTCAGAACAAAAGAAAGTTATCCTAACAGCAGAAGCAGCATGGACTAGTGTATTAAAGTATGGGCCTGGAAGTCAGAGTGACTGGGTTCTAATTCCAGCTCCAGCATTTTTCTGTGTGACCTCAGGCAAATCACATAATTTCTCTGTGAGTGTTATCTCATCTGTAAAATGGGGATTAAATGTACTAAATGTAGGAATAGATACAAGAGACAGTAAGTGCTCTATAAATGTGATTGGATGAATGAAGAAAAGCTGATCAGACACAGTCTTTCTCCTACATAGGACTCACCATCTAAACAGGAGGGAATAGAATAGACTCCCCATTTCACATATGAAAAGGGAGATACAAAAAAACAACTGAGTAATTTGCCAGTTTCGCCCAGCTGGCAAAATGTCGAGTTGGATTAGGATCCAGGTCCTCTGACTCTTAGGTTTGTGCTTTGTTCCCTAGGCCACATTGCCTCCCAGAAGTGAGCCTTGAGGGATCAGTCAGGTGATGGGAGACAGAGAAGGAACAGACAGAGAAGCTGGTGAAAGAGATTTTCTCTCCACCAAATTGCAGTGTAACTCCTCCTGATAACTGGAGGCTCCCAACATGGCTCTTGGGTCCCAATATGCCCTAGGCACAACCAGCTACACAGACTTCAACCTCTGCTAGGCGTTGACTGCATGTCACTCTCCAGCAAATTCTCTTCCCCCAACATGGTTCCAAGGCCCTTGTCATCTTCCTCTAGTGGACAGCCAAGCTGCCTCCCTGGGATGACAGTGATTCTCCTCCATGTCACTGAGGAAACTCCACCCTGACTTGTCTCGCACAATGCCAGGGGAATAGAGAAAATCAACCGCAGCCTGTCACCACCTCCACAAAATCTGGGGAAGGTGTGGAGGTTGCTGCTATAGTGGTTACTGTGGCTGTGACCATGAACTCTGAGCCTCAAGGAGCCTAAAATTAATTTCCTCTAGCCCCAGTCCTCTACTGATCTTTATTTTGGTCTTCATGTCACCTTTGTGTTTCATTTCATCTCTCCTTATGTCTGTTATCGACCCCTTTTCGTTTTTTTATTAGTGTGAACCTCCCAAGGGGCAGGAAGCATATCTAATCCCCACCTTCATATTCTTTCCCAGAACTTAGTATAGTGTTCTGCACACAATATAAACAGTTCATTACATAATAAAACACACAGTACTATAAGGAGTGACCAGAGAGGTAGGAGAAGGATAGGACAGTAACACTGAAACCAAGATTAGACATAGTTTGCGGTTTGCAGCATTTAGTACAATGCCTCAGCATTTAGTATAGTGTTTGTAACATAGAAAGTGTGTAACAAATACCATTAAAAAAAAGTGGGTGGTCTAGTGTCAAAGGCAATGAGAGGTCTAGAAGAATTAGGCTGGAAGAGAGATCATTTGATTTGGCAAGGATAAAGTCATTAGTGACCTTGGAGAGAGAAATCAATCAAATACATTTATTAAACACTTACTGTGTGCAGAACACTGTGCTAAGTACTTGGGACAGTACAATACAACAGAGTTGAAAGACACAGTCCCCCCCACCCCACTCCAACAAGGAACTTATAGTTTAGAAGGTGAGACAGACTTTAAAATGAATTACAAGTATGTATATCAATGTTGAGGGACTAAGCAAGGGGTAAATATCAAGTGCCTAAAGGGAAAAGATCCAAGTGCCTAAGTGATGTAGAAGGGAAGATAGGGAAGGAAAATGAGAGACTAGTCAGGAAAGACCTCTTGGAGGAAATGTGATTAATGATTTCAGGGGAGTAAAGGAGGAAAAGGCAGACTGCAGTGGGTCCAGAAGACAGTAACTGTAAACAACTCATTCAAGGAGTTTGGAAAGGAATGGTAGAAGGGAAGTGATAACTGGAGGGTGCAATGTGTCAATGGGGTGGGTTATTATAGAATATGAGAAACATGTTCATGTTTGAAAGCATAGGGAAAGGAGCCATTGGTGAATGAGCAACTGAAGATGGCGGTCAGGGAAAGAAGTAGATCCTCATCTTCAAATCCTTCACCAGCTTGGACCTCATTTGTTTCAATCAATCCGTGATATTTATTCAGGGCTTATGGTATGCAGAGGACCATATTAAGTGCTTGGAAGTGCAATATACACATGATTTTAATGGTATTCAATGACACACAATACACAGAAGGAATAGTCTGATCAAATAAACTGAGAAGCAATGAAATTGCAATTATTTAGGTTTCTGACTTTTAAACAACTGCTTGAGATTTAAGTACCTTAGTGTTCATCAGGGCCTTCAAACACTGGATGACTTTGTGCTGACTCCTCTTCATGACTTTTTCCTGACTGTAGGGAAAAAACAAGCACAGAATATAATTAACTGAATTTAAATATATAACTATACAATAATGAAAATTGGGAGGTCTCCTTACGTTTTGCTGTGAACCAGTCTTTCCAAAACATCCAACAACAACCCCAATCCTTCCTGTCCAAAGTTTTCCACCCAGCTGAAAAATAAAAATACATTGTATCAATGAGATATGCAATCCTTATATTCAAGGTATTTATGGAGTGCAGAGCCCTGGACTAGAGTACTAAAGAAAAGGATGTTCCAGGTTATCCAAATAATTACAATACTCCTTCTCTGGAGAGCACAAAATGTTTTGCTGACTACCCTGCTCAACCTCAGTACTTAGCTGAGTACTTAGTAAGACTGAGACACACTCCTTGATTTACCAAAAATAAACAAGGAATTCTTGAATCCCATGAATTCTTGATGGTGAATAGCATGAAGATGCAATATTCATTCGATCGTATTTATTGAGCGCTTACTGTGTGCAGAACACTGTACTAAGCACTTGGAAAGTACAATTCAACAACAAATAGAGATAATTCCTGCCCACAACGGGCTCACAGTCTAGAAACACAAAGAGTAGAAAGCAATCCAAAGCCAAAATCACCTCCCAACCCTTTCTATCTGAACTATAGGGTTGCCAATACTTCAACAAAATTTAAAGAAATTTAAAAAGAAACATGATTTATCTTAACAATACAGGATCTAATTAATCCAGACAACTTCCCCCATTACAGATTGAAACTTATGAAAACGGAGATTCCCAAGTTAAAGCACAAACTAATTACACAAAATTACTCTACAAAATCACCTTTATTTTAAGGATTATTAATTTCTAATCAGAAACAATGTAATTCAAAAATCTAAACCAATGAGACTTGACTAAACATTCCTTTTTGCTATGAAAAACTACTTTCGGAAAACCTTCCTCAATTAGCAATAAAGATACAAAATAACTAAATTTAGACAAGCTTTATATTTTAATTAGCAAATGAAATAAAACTATCCCTAAACTGACTTTTAACTTATTAACTGTAGACTAGAACAAAGGTGCACTCAATACATCCGATGGTTAAACGATTGCTATATCCAGTAGATTCCTTTATTAACTTTTCAGTGAAGAAAAATGTCAAAAGGTAAAGTGTTTTTTTCCCCCATTTCTTCATATAGGGATATCTGTGATGTGTGGTAGTATTATAGGGTGCCTATCACTTTCATTTTAGAAAAGGACCACAGCTAAAAGTGATACTGAGTATATAGGTCTTAGGTCCTGACAGCGGATTATTGAAAAACATGGCTTGTAGCATAAGCATGAAATCCCTCAGCATCAGTGGGAGAAGGAAACTGCAACAAGAAAATTATCAAATGATCTATAAACGATCACTCTTCAGGACACTAAATCAGCACTATTTGTTTTGTGCATGTCAGCACAAAGGCTCAAGATATTAAATAATGTAACTATAAACTGCATTCATGGATGACTAAGCAGTGTGCAAATGTCTCATCTTCATGAATAAAAATGACATTCAATTTAACATTTGTTTCAGAAAATATGGCTTAAAAAAAAACAGAGCAAAGTAGGCACTAAATATTACTTTGACTTGAAACCACATCTTTAAAGCCCACAATAGCTAGCCCGAATATTCTCATTGCAAAAAAAAAATCAATTAATGGCATTTTATTCACTGTTTTTTTTGTGCCAAGTGCTATAAGTACTTGGGAGATTATAATAAACCTGGTAGACACTATTGCTGCCCACAAGCAATTTATAGTTTACAAGAAGAGACAGCATTAAAATAAATCACAGATAGGGGAAATGGAAGAGTACAAGGCTATATACCTAAGTGCTGAGCGGCTGAGGGTGAGGTGACTATTCTCTAGACTGTGAGCTCATTGTGGGGAGGAATGTGTCTGTTTGTTGTTACAGTGTACTCTCTCAAGAGCTTAGTACAGTGCTTTGCACAAAGAAAGCACTCAAATACGATTGAGTGAAGTGATTATCAACTGCTTAATCTTGTGGGTAGGAAACAGGTTACTCTCCCAAGTGCTATGCACACAGGAAGCACTCAATACTACTCCTGAGGGTTAACTGGAGTACATCCTCTACTCCATCCTAATCCTCTTCAACCTCTCAGCTACCTTTGATACAGTCGACCACCCCCTTGTACTGGAAACATTATCCATTCTCGGCTTCACCGACACTGTCCTTTCCTGGTTCTCCTCCTATCTCTCTGGTCCTCATTCTCAGTCTCTTTCACTGGGTACACAGACTGATATTTTAGGTAGACTCTTCTCTGTAGCTTTGGATGAAGCAGAGAAACTCCAGATCCCTGACAGTGGTAGAGGAGATGGCTGTCTTGGCTGCTGCTATGGCTACAATTTAAGAAGTTAAAAGGGCCAGAAATTGTACAGTAGGCATTGATGCAATCTGAAACGTAAAGAGGGCAGGGCAAATGAGTAGGCAGAGAATGAGAAAGTGGCCATATACTGGAGAGGAGAGAGAGGAGGGGGGTAGGGAGGTGAAGGAAAGGTGGCATCATTCATTCTGGAAACACATCATGAGCCCCATGCTCTGCTGAAGCCCACAGAGAAGCCACTGAGCTGTTGGAGAACTATGTCATTAGGGCACTGGAATTCTTCTTGATATTTTTGGGTGGATTCACATTAAAATATTTTATAAAAAATACTAAACCCTCTAGAAATGCCAGGAAAGGGGAAAACAACAAAGGTAAAAATTAATCCTATAAGACTTACATCTTTGAAATAAAAATGGACAGTGTAGAACACTTAAAAAAGGAAAAATGAGCTGAAACTTCATGTTCATTGTGCTTAAATTCTACAGTAAGCACTACAACAAAAAATTTAAAGTTGTGGAGCAGGTGAGACGTGCAGCAGTATGTAACCAGCAATGAATCAGAAATGGGGTATGTTGAAAAATGCAACCCTCCTTCAAAATATTTCTGATAATCAAGCACGGAATTCCTCTAAGTCAAACCATACTTTCAGCTGGACTGAGTTTATATGTTGACTTGAAAAAAATAAATAGAAAGAGCTAAAGTTGAGCCCCTTTTCTTCTGCAAGTAATGAGGGTTTGCTAGCTTTAGGACAAGTTAGCACAACCTGAAACTTAACGATGAAGGAGACACTGAAGGTGCCTTAATGTATCCTGTGAAAATTGCTGAGTTAATTGCTCACCATGAGTTTAAAGGGGCAAGACAGAACTGTTCTGGAATCAAAGGCCAGCCAGAGGTGATCTTACTCAGAAGGGAAAGACTGGCTAAGACATAAACAAGCAACGGACAAGCACAGTTTGAATGCAATGAATAACTTTACACTCAAGTCTGTCCTTGTGTGCCACTCTGGGATTCCTAGTGCTTTCAAAGGGAAGGTCACAATTTCTCTGTCATTTGGAAAGCCAATCCTAACGGTTGGGTGACTGCAGCCCTTTTGCTTAACTGACTTTACAGTGGGTTTGATCCATATGTAACAGAATTTTTAGTGGTGAAAAATTTGGCCTTTATAGCTCTTCAATTGAACAATACACCAGGACTTCCTCAGTCTAACTTCTGGAAATCAGTCACCTGTATAGTGGTGTTTCTTCCCCCAAATACTAAGACATTGCTCTAGCCTATAGCCCAAACCAGGAATGTAACCTTTAGGTGTTGTTATTATTATTATGGGATGGGCTCTTGAAGGGTGCGTCAGAAAGTTGGGATGGTTCAGCACTGATGTATGTAACTGTAATTGATTTACTATCTGTCTCGTCAACGACTGTAACCTCGCTGTGGGTATGGAATGTGTCATATTGTACTCTCCCAGGTGCTTAGTACAATGCTCTGCACACAGTAAGTGCTCAATAAATATGACTGACTAACCCAATTCTTTACTAGAAATAGAAATCAAGCTCATGCCTGGTTTATGTTGGGACAACCAATATGCCCCATTCTAAACAAAAGCCCTATACAAGTAGGTAGCCCAGGATAATGGAAGTTCCATTACTGAAGTGAGAGTAGTGGCTTTAATTGCCATTCAAGCTTCATTCAAAGTAGTATTCCCTCCAAATGGGGACAGTACCCTAAATATTGACATTTAACTCACTCAAAGCAGGCATATTAGAGTACTCCATCTGGGCCTTAACCTTGTAGTGCTCTAATCAATCAAACAATGGTATTTAAGGGCCTTTCTGTGTGCAGAGAACTGCACTAAGCACTTGGGAAAGCATACACTTTCCTACATCCTCCCTCTGGTCTGGAACTCACTCTCCCTCCATATAGGCCAGATTACCACTCTCTTCAAAGCCTTATTATAGTCACCTCTCCTCCAAAAGGCCTTCCCAATTAAGCCCACTTTTCCCCAACTCCCTCTCCTATCCACATCATTCATGCACTTAGATCTCTACTCTTTGAGCATTTGATATTTGTCCCACCCTCCACTCCACAGCACTTACATAGACATTTGGAAATTATATTAATGTCCATCTTCCCCTCTAGATTGTAAATCTGTTATAGATGGGAATGTGTCTACCAACTCTGTTTATTGTACTGACTCTCCCAAGTGCTTATACAGTGCCCTGCACACAGTGAGCACTCAATATATCCCATTGATTGATTACAACCAGTAGAAAATTAATGAATACAAAGAAAAAAATTTTGTATCAGGGAATATTGGGATATTTAGTGGTAATGGCAACAGCAAAATGATTTGGCACTTGAGGCAAGTGAGCTGGTCAAGAATGGAATTAACAATGTGATATTGAGAAAAACCAGATTTCCTGATAAAGGACAGTGAAGGAGACATAAACCACTTTCTGGAGAGGACTATGCGCTTCTGAGTAGTTCAGTATGATTCGATTTGCCGTCAGACAGTCCTTAATCTCAGTTCTCTTAAAACTGTCCAGAGGCAAAGCCAGTGCCTGATGCAGACTAGAAAGCAATGCATGATGCTACAAGTGGTAAATACACTGACAAAGCAAAGGAAAAACCTTTACATGCAAAGTATGGAGTGGGGATATTGGTTCTACATAGATTATCTTAACTACACTCCACATTGTCTTTCACCATTAATAATGTCATATAGAAATACGAAGGATACTTATGTATATGTCTTGCTTATAAATACATTTGACTAAAAGACAGGGATGTTACTGTACAGCTGGGATGCATTTTTCTGCTCTGGAAAATTCAGTATTAACACACTGAAACCCATTCCTAGCCAACTGTTAAAAGCTCCACACAGCCTTCTTTCCCAGGGTTCCTTTTCCAACCTCCATTTTGTGAGTCCCACCTTGTGCTAGCCTTCCCTATGGGAAAGGCTCAAAGACCACCAGTACAAGCAGGAAAATAGTAGAAGCAAAGACAGAAGCAGTATCAGTAATATGGACATTTATTAAGCACTTACAGTGTGTAAGCATGTACTTAGCTATAGGAAGAGACATAAGGACAGCCTAGACATGGCCCCTGGCCTACAGGGATGTATAAAAGTGTTGGTTGGGGAAGAGGAAACCAATTCACCGGGAACGATAATGGTAATTCAGCAAAGGTAACTACCAGAGTAGCAGTACATTGCTGTTGGGAGGAAATATTCCTCAGATTCCCCATGGCGCCAACCAGCTCTTCAGCCATCCCACAGTATAACTCCCCTGGTACTGAAGAATTTCCCATTTTGTGAAATATTTCTCTCTGCTTTACCCATAGTAAAGGGGGCCTTGGGTGATCTAATTTGGAGTCATTTTAACATACACCTTTTAAATCTTGTTCTGCACACTAAAGCTTTTAGTATCGATCAAGAAAATCAATAAAAAATCAATCCATCAATAAAATTTAATGAAGCCTTATGTGCAGAGCACTGTATTAATCACTTGGGAGAGTAAAATACAACAATTAGCAGATATGTTCCCTGCCTATGACAAGCTTACAAGTCTAGAGGAGGAGACGGACATTAATATGAATAAGAAAATTATAACATATAATTTAAGACTTGTACATAAGTGTTGGGTTGTTGGAAGTGGAGTGACTATCAAATGTCCAAAGGTCACAGATTGAAGTGCAGAGACTCTCCATCCAAACTGCTACCTTGCTGGTACAAGCTCTCATAATATCCCGACTGGTTTATTGCATCAGCCTCCTCTCTGGCCTTCCATCCTCCTGTATGTACTTGTATGTACCCCAATGCTTAGCACAATGCTTGGTAAATAGTAAGTGCTTAACAACTAGTAGTATTATTATCATCTGTAATTTACTTTAGTGCCTGACCCCAACAAGATTGGACGATCCTTGAGAGCAGAGATCATGTCTATTTTTAACTCTGTTGTGCTTTTCCATGATCCTTGCCTTCAAGGATCTTACAATCTAGTGGTGATAGACATTCTAACTCTGTTTTACTTTCCCAAGTATGTATAACAGTGCTCTGCATAGGTAAGTGCTTAATGAAAAATATTGATTGAAATATTGAGGATCTCCCACCCTCCTGTCTCTCCCCGCTCCAATCTACACTTCATTCCGCTGCCCGGATTATCTTTCTACAGAAATGCTCTGGGCATGTCACTACCTTTCTCAAAAATCCCCCAGTGGTTGCCTATCAACCTTTGCAAGAAGCAAAAACCCCTCACTCTTGGCTTCAAAGGTCTCCATCACCTTGCCCCCTCCTACCTCACCTCCCTTCTCTCCTCCTACAGCCCATCCCGTACACTCTGCTCCTCTGGTGCCTCTAACTTCCTCAAGGCGCCTCGTTCTCACCTGTCCCGCCATCGACCCCTGGCCCACGTCCTACCACTGACCTGGAATGCCCTCCCTCCTCATATCTGCCAAACTAACTCTCTTCCTCCCTTCAAAGCCCTACTGAGAACTCACCTCCTCCAGGAGGCCTTCCCAAACTGAGCCTTCTCTTTCCCTCCCCTCCATTCCCCATACTCCCTTCCTCTGCTCTACCTCCTTCCCCTCCCCACAGCACTTGTATATATTTGTATATATTATTTATTACTCTATTTATTTTGTTAATGATGTGTATATATCTATGATTCCATTTGTCTTGATGGTACTGATGCCTGATCACTTGTTTTATCCCCCTTTTAGATTGTGAGCCCGTTGTTGGGCAGGGATTGTCTCTATCTGTTGCTGAATTGTACATTCCAAGCTCTTTGTACAGTGCTCTGCACACAGTAAGCGCTGAATAAATTTGACTGATTGAATAGAAGGGAGAGCAAAACAGAGAAAAGAGGGCTTAATTGGGAATTCAGTTCTGTGTGCAGAACACTGTACTAAGAGTTTGAGAGTGTACAGTAACAATATAACAGACACATTCCTTGCCCATAACAAGATTACAGTCTAGAAGGGGAAGATTGACATTAATATAAATTAAAGATATGTACCTAAGTGCTGGCCTAGTGGATAGAACAGAGGCCTGGGAGTCAGGAGTACCTTAGTTCTAATCCTGGCTCTGCCACATAATAATAATGGTACTTGTTAAGTGCTTACTAGGTGCCAAGCATTGTTCTAAGTGCTGGGGTAGATACAAGAAACTCAAGTTGGACACAGTTCCTGTCCCACATAGGGATCAAAGTCTCAAACCCCATTTTACAGATGAGGTAACTGAGGAACAGAGAAGTGAAGTGACTTGCCAAAGGTCACCCAGCAGACAAGAGGCGGAGCCGAAGTTAGAACCCACAACCGCTGATTCCCAAGTCCAAGCTCTTGCTGCTTGTCTGCTGTGTGACCTTGGGCAACCCAATTATCTTGTATCTACCCCAGTGTTTAGAACAGTGACTGGTACATAGGAAGTTCTTAACAAATACCACGATTATTATTAGTATTATTATTATTATTATTGCTGTGGTTCTGGAAGGAGGGTGAATAAAGTTCCCTATTTGCTTCATTTTTAATCCCAGTTCATGTCCCAATCTCATAAAGACTGTGCTTTTAAGCCTAATAGCATCCAAACACTATATCACAATAAGAATTTCATTAACCATTTTATCTTCATGTGACACCCAAGGCATGAACTCATGTAAGGAGCACCGTAATAAGTTCTGGTAAAAAAAATACCCAAATGAGAGCTAAACAGAGTCCATGGCCTTCCAGGATCTTACCATCTTAAAATTAAGTTGGA
The DNA here is from genome assembly GCF_004115215.2 of Ornithorhynchus anatinus. Lineage (NCBI taxonomy): Eukaryota > Metazoa > Chordata > Mammalia > Monotremata > Ornithorhynchidae > Ornithorhynchus > Ornithorhynchus anatinus. Next base: position 119,521,166 of record NC_041729.1, read on the forward strand.
AAAGGTCTTGGCAAACCCCACAGGTAAGAGGAAATGAATACAAAGCAATATAAGAGAATATAGTACAACATTCATATAGTCAAATATAATCCAAAGCCCAGCATTCACAGGGCATATTTGGAGTGGGTCCCTTGAAAGTCACAACGGGAAGGTGACAGGACTCATAACGTCAATATTTTTCTCCAGTTCAACTGAATTACATACTGCTTTTATTGAAATATTTTGTAGATGACATATCCTTACTCATTAATTCCTACAAATAAAATATCAAAAGATAGCCAGATAACATTAATTTTTAAAAAGGCTAAAAAACTGTTTGACTTACCCAGAGCAGTGGTGAGATGCATGAGCTTAGAGTGAAAAGGTAAAAGTAATGTGAAACAAAGATAGGCCTTTTACTGGCACAACCTGAATCATAGTCTTCTAGGTCAAGTAAGGGATGCCTACCTTGCTATAGTTTGAACAGAGGGGGGAAAAGGGTGAAAGACAAATGCCACAGGAACAAGAAACATTCATGGAATTTTAATTTAACATCAACTCAAAGACATTTCAAGCAAGGCAACCTTTATTTGAACATTAGAAAAGCAGGTGGCCTAGTGAAAAGTGCCCAGACCTTGGAGTCGGGGTACCTGGGTTCTAATTCCGGCCCCCACCACTTGTCTATATGACCTTGGGCAACTCACTTAACCTCTTTATGCCTCAGTTTCCTCAACTGTAAAAAGGGAATTCCAGGCCTAAATCCCCACCACACTCCCATATGTGACAAAGACAGTGCCAGAACTGATTTATGTGTGTCTACCCAAGCATATAGACTAGTGCTTGACAAACAGTAAGCAGCATGGCACGATGGAAGAGCCGCAGGCCTGAAAGCCCGAGGTCCTTCCTGGATTTGAGCCCCGGCTCTGCCACCCATTCCTCATGTGGCTTGGGCAAGTCACTTCACCTCCCCATGCCTCAGTTTCCCCAGCTGTAAATTGGGGGTAATAATAGCTGAACCCTACCTTGCAGGGGTATTGCAAGGAGTAAATATCTAATGTGCTTTTGGTAATAAAAGCACCACCTAAAAACTGATGAGCAGCATGGCTTAGTGGAAAGAGCACGGGCTTGGGAGTCAGAAGTCGTGGGTTCTAAAGCCGCTGCACCACTTGTCAGCTGTGTGGCTTTGGGGAAGTCACGACTTTTCTGGGCCTCAGTTACCTTATCTGTAAAATGGGTTTAAGACTGTGAGCCTCACGTGGGACAACCTGATTACCTATCTACCCCAGCACTTAGAACAGTGCTTGGTACATAGTAAGTGCTTAAATACCATCATTATAAGTAGTATTATCATCAAGTATAATAATAATAATAATAACATAGATTTCTTTTTTTTTTACATCCCTAATAGTACTTGTCTGCTGTGTGACCCTGGGCAAGTAACTTAACTTCTCGGTGCCTCAGTTACCTCATCTGTAAAAATGGGGATTAAAAAACGTGAGCCCCACGTGGGACAATCTGATTACCCTGTATCTACCCCAGCGCTTAGAACAGTGCTCTGCACATAGTAAGTGCTTAACCAATACCATCATTATTAATAGTGGTATTGGTTAAGCGCTTACTATATGGCAAACCTTGGACTAATCACTGGGGTGGAAACAAGATAATCAGGTCGGACACAGTTCCTGTGCCACATGGTACAGACAATTAATCAAGTATCAATTAAACAAATTTATCAAGCACTTACTGTGTGAAGAGCACTGTACTAAAAGCTTGGGAGAGTACAAAACAAAAGAGTAGGTATAGACCATCCCTGCCCACTAGGAGTTTACAGACTAGCGGGGATGACAGACATGAAAAAATTACAGATAGTATGTGCACATAAGTGCTGTGGTGCTGGGAGGAGAATATATCAAAGTGTTTAAGGGGAAGAGATCCAAGTACCAAGGTGACACAGAAGGCAAGGCTAAGTTAAGAAAGGCTTCTTGGAAAAGATGTGTTCTTAGTAGGGCTTTGAAGATGGGGAGAGAGATGCTCTGTCTTATGAAAGGCAAGGGAGTTCCAAGCCAGAGGGAGGATGTGGGCAAGAAAGACGAGATCAAGATAAAGTCAGAAGGTTGATTTTACAGGAACAATATATGGGCATTGTGTCGAAGAAGGAGATTAGCAAGGTAAATAGGAAAGAGAACAAGTATTGAATCTCTATTTTACAAAAGAGGGAGACATCTTGGTAATCACCCATCAAGTAAGTGATGGAGCTAGGATTGGAATCCAGGTCCTCTGACTCCCAAGGCCTGTGCTCTTTCCACTAGGCCATGTGGCTTCTCTGAAAGAGCCAAAGTACTCACACTTCTTAAACTTCACCTCTATTTTCATGGTTAAAATTGCTCTTAATTTCATTTGAATGGGGGTAGCCAGCCCTTTGATGAAAGGAACTTAACCTACTATATAATGTTCTCAAATTAAACTCATTCTTTTATTTACTTTTTTGGCACACAACAAAAACCTGGGCCTCACTTTAAACCTGACCTGAGCCAATCCCCAAGAGTGTGGGTCTTTTTAAACTATGGTTGCTGGGATTTGTGTCCTTGTCAGCAATTCTGGTCACATTAGGTTTCCATGCATGCATGATTTTTCACACAAAAACAGTGACATAAATGCTGCCATGATCACCGTTCACTGCTAACCTGTGTCAAGACCCAAGAAAGCTGAATGCCATTCTGGAACCATAAGGGGTTCAGGAAAGACCTAAACCACCTCCACAAAGGAGTAACTATGGTAGCTAAACTTTTATTACACCTCCATTGGAAAGAAAAGGAAGAAATGCCTCTAGGACATAATGTGAAAAAGTCTATTTCCAGATGTGATGGTGGCAGTTAGTTTCCCTCCTTAGGCAATGCCCAAATGGCCTGAATCTAATAACCTAACTACAAATTTGAATGCCTTCCCTTTAAGGTTAATAGAGCAAAAGAACCGCCATCATGTTTGACTGTAAACCTAGTAATAATGAGGGAAGCAGTGTGGCCTACTGGAAAGAGCAAATTCCTCACCTATAAAATATGTTTTCTCCCTCCAATGGGATTGTGAAACCCCATTTGGGCCAGGGACTGTGTCTAACCTGATTATCTTGCATTTACCAAAGCACTTAGTACTGTGCTTGGCATATAGTAAGCACTTAATGCCAACATTATTTTAGCTCTCAGGGTACCAGAAAGCCAGTGGGACCCACTTTTAATAATAATGCTGGTATTTGTTAAGCGCTTACAAGCACTGTTCTAAGCACTGGGGAAGATACAGAGTAATCAAGGTGTCCCATGTAGGGCTCACAGTCTTAATCCCCATTTTACAAATGAGGTTACTGAGGCACAGAGAAGTTAAGTGGCTTGCCCATGGTCACACAGCAGACAAGTGGTGGAGCCGGGATTAGAAACCACAACCTCTGACTCCTAAACCTGTGCTCTTCCCACTAAGCCATGCTGACCTATCATAAGCATATACTCGTCATACCCTTATTCTTCCTCCTGCTCCACCTATTTGCAAATACTTTTTTTCCTGCATCCCCCATTAGATTTTTTGGTCTGGCTCCTAGACTAGACAAAAGCTCCTTGAGAGCAGGGATCATGACTACCTAATACCCTCCCAAGAGCTTAGTACAGTGCTCTACATAGAGTAAGCTGTCAATCAATACAATTGAGTACTCTCCCATGCACTTAGGACAGTGTTTTGCACTCAGTAGGTTCTTAATAAATATCATTGATTTAACGATCTTGTATTAAAGATAACATTTCATTGAAAGTGAATGCTGTCCCACTGTCATGCCAGTGTACCTTTGATATAAGGAAGTGACTTTATTCCAAAGAAACAGATTTTAAAGTGTAGTAAATCTCACAGTGTATTTACTAGTACAAAGGAAAAATTTTGTTTTAGGGATTTACTTGAAGAAAAAGTTTGCTACCATGAAAGGCTTTAATTTATTTAAATCAAGTAACCGCTGAGTAACCTGAAAAAGCTAATAATGCCCTAATTAATGCCCTCACCTTACCAGTAATGCCACCCAGTAATCACTACCTCATGCATTGATCTAGTTGATTTATTCAATTGGGTCTATTATTTACACTTAGCCCATCATCCCTAATTACTGCATACTTGTCAGTTACATTTTCACCATGAGATCGAAAATTCTTCCAGGACACAGAGCCCATATTTTACTTTTTTACATATTTCCCAAACTTCACTGATAGACTGTGAACCTGTTATGGGCAGGGATTGTCTCTATTTTTGGCTAAATTGTACTTCCCAAGCGCTTAGTACAATGCGCTTGGGAATATGATTGAATGAAATATACTTTATTGCTTATTTTGTCGAAGCAGTGGCAGGCAGCAGTTCCCCGTCCTCAGTCCATGCGTTGCCTCCCTCTTGCTCGCTGCTCATCCAAGTCTCCTTCACCTTCCTTGGGAACGCCTACTCTCTGCCACCTCACAATTCCTCCTTGAAATGCAAGCTTGCAAGTTGGATTGCTGCCGCTTTCAAAAATATTTAACTTTTAATTTGCAGCTCCTCAGTTCATGAAGCTTGGCCACCCCTCACCTAGGATATTGCTCGAGATGGACAAGCCCAAATATAGCCTAAAAGAATAGCTGGCTAATATGGGTGGCAAACATCACTGCAGCTACCAAAGCTACTTCCTGCTGGACTATGGTGCTTTAGCACAGCATCGGCATTATACTGTGGTTATTTCTGCTGTGTGACTTAGGACAAGTCACAACTTCTCTATGCCTCAGTTTCCTCACCTAATAATAACCATCTTATGGTACTTGGCAAGTGTTTACTAAGTGCCAAGCAAGCACAGGGGTACATACAATTTGATCAGGTTGCACAGTCCTTGTCCCACATGGGGCTCACAGTCTAAGTAGGAGGGAGAACAGGTATTTAATACCCATTTTACAGATTAGGAGAATTCCCAAGGTCACAGCAGGTAATTGTTAGAGCCAGGAATAAAACCCAGGTCCTCTGACTCCCAGTCCTGTGCTCTCTCCTCTAGCCCACACTACTTCTCAACTGAAAAAATAGGGATTAAATACTTGTTCTTCCTCCTGCTTAGTGCCCCATCCAGGACAGGCACTGCGTTCAGCCTGATTATCTTCTATCTGTTCCCACATTTATAACAGTGTTTAAATACCACAATTTTAACTAGTTGAACATGGGTCCCACATGTAAAATTCCTATTGGGGCATTTCAGTGTGCTGCCTAGCCGCTCTCCATATCCCAGTGGACTCTACTAAGCTCTGGTTTAGACACATGACTGGAACGGATGACAGAGTGCAAAGAGCACTGCTCAAACTATTAGCATAGTAATAGATTTAGATATGTGACAATTGCCACAAAAATACAAACTGTCAATTTTATGGTGTTTACAGTGACAGTGTATGGATCTGAAAGGGGGACAGTGAAAAAAACAGGAAAAAGCATTGATTCTTTTGAAACATGGGATTTGGACAAAGCTTTTGCTAATGATGATGACGATGGTATTTGTTAAGTGCTTACTAAGGGCCAAGCACTGTTCTAAGTACTGGGGTAGATACAAGGTAATCAGTTTGTCCCACATGGAGCTCACAGTCTTAATCCCCATTTTACAGATGAGTTAACTGAGACATAGAGAAGTTAAGTGACTTGCCCAAAGTCACACAGCTGATAAGTGGCAGAGCCAGGATGAGAACACACATCGTCTGACTCCCAAGCCCGGGCTCTTTCCTCTAAGCCAAGCTGCTTCTCTTTAGCTAATTCCAACGACTGCCCGAAAAACAAACAAATGGATTTTGGAGCAAATTAAGCTTAAGTGGTCTTTGGAAGGCCAAATGATTTGACTTAGACTAGCATATTTTGGACACATAATCACGAGGACTAATTCTCTGGAGAAGGCACTAATGCTAAGAAAAGTAGAGGGAAAACTTAGAAGAGGCAGACCAGCAGCTAGATGGATAGAGACCATAACAACGATAACGGAAGAACTGTTAGAAAGGTTTCAGACTATGGCAGAAGATAGGATGTTCTGGAGAAAATACACCCATACAGTCGCTATGAATCGGAAATGACTCGAAGACACTTGATAATAATAATATAAGATTATTTCATTCAAGTTCTTGGTTCTAAAGTCTAGTGTCTGGGCCCCACTCCTCTTCTGACAGATGGTTCAGTAACATCACTTTGGGCACAATAACTCCTTTGGATAGAGCATCAGTTTACTATAGGCACATCTAATTACAAGCAAAAGTGGGCTAAACCAAGCATACTTGCCCTTGAAAATAATGTAAAGCTCATTAATGCATTTCCAAGTTGCTTGAACAAAAACAGTCCATTTTCCAAAACCACAGGGGATAGTTTTTCAAGCTTATATTTCTAGCATTCAGCCCTTGAAGAGCCATAAGTGTGCCAACCATATCTTCCAACATCTCATTACATTTTTATCAACATAGATATGCCTTGCTGAAGAATGTTACCTAATTCCCTAGCATCCTAACCAAAATACAGAATGAAAAATTCATTATCCAAGAACTGAATGTACATGAATAAATGCAATTAAATGAAATAGTGATGTTCACATATACCAATGAAAAGTTTAAAATTGGATTTTTCATATGGTTTTGAAGTGCTTGTTATCCTTCACAGCCAATTCAGGAAAAAAAAAATGCATCTTGTGAAGGATTCCCCTGCCCAGGAGCACTCCCTAATGCCCAAATTCAGCAGGCAGTTGTCACAGATGGGATTCATAAGATTCAGTCATTCATTCAATATTTACTGAGCACTTTACTACGCACTTGGGCGAGTACATTGCAACACTAAACAGACATATTTCCTGCCCACAATGAGCTTACACTCTAGATATGTGTCGGGGAGACAGACAACAATACAAATAAATAAGAGTATATGTACATAACTGCTGTAGGGCTGGGGTGGTGGGGAAGAGCAAAGGGAGCAAATCAGGGTGACGCAGAAGGGAGTGGAAGATAAAGAAATATGGGGCTTAGTCTGGGAAGTCCTCTTGGAAGAGATGTGCCTTCAGTAAGGCTTTGATGGTGGGGAAGAGTAATTGCCTGTCGGATCTGCGGAGGCCAGAAGCAGGATGTGGGCTAGGGCTCGGCGGCGAGACAGGCGAGATTGAGGCAGTGAGAAGGTTAGCACTAGAGGAAGTGCTAGAGAAAGTGTGAAGGCTAGGTTGTATTAGAGAAGCAAGGTGAAGTAGGAGGGGGCAAGGTGGGGGACTGCTTTAAAGTCAATGAGGAGGCGTTTTTGTTTGATGCAGAGATGGGTAGGCAACCACTGGTGTTTTTTGAAGAAAAACTCCTGAATGTTTTTATAGAAAAATAATCCGGGCACGAGTATGGACTGGAGTGGGGAAGAGACAGAACGCTGGGAGGATAGCCAGGAGGCTGAGGCAGTAATCCAGGCAAGATAGGATGAGTGATTGTACCAATGTGGTAGCAGTTTGGATGGAGAGGACAGGGCAGATTTTAGCAATGTTGTGAAGGTGGGACTGACAGGATTTAATGATGGATTGAATATGTGGGTTGAATGAGAGAGAAGAGTCAAGGATAACGCCAAGGTTATGGGCTTGAGACAGGAAGGATGGTGGTCTGTCTACAGTGATGGGAAAGTCACAGGGGAGGACAAGAGTTTGGGTGGGAAGATAAGGAGATAAGGATAAGATGATTTTCCATCTTTAGAAATTCATGTTTTAGGGAGCAACAAGCTTCACAGAAAGTCAGGAAGTTGAGCGTATACTCCATTACCAATACAGCCAATGACCATCATGCAAGCACCTGCCATCCTAATGGTGTCCACCTGGCTCAGATGGTCCAGGCCTTTCTGACCTGATAGTCCCCAATTTCTGCTGGTACTATTTCTTCAGACATTCGTTCCCCTCAGGGAGTACATATTCTCCACAGGGCTCTCATCGGCTTCTCCGGCAACTGACTTGTTGTTCACACTTTCTCTCCAGCCTGAAATTCCCTCCTCCTTCTTCAGAAGTGGTCTACAGACCTCTGCTCCACTTATCTCAAAGCCGTTTTGAATTCATAGCTCACCAGGAGGACTTCACAGACTAATCTCTTACCTTTCCAACCTACATCCCCTCCCAAATGCCACTTCCGCACTTCCACTTCACCTAATCACTAGGGCAATCGCATCCCTTCCTACATCACATACATGCCTTTATATTCCCATCTGTGAGGTAACTCAGTGCCTGTCTTCCCCACTAGTTTGCATCTGTTTAGTCTACTGAACATAAAACACTTAGTAGTATCCATCATGCAGAGAGTTCTCCACAGAACTCAGCTATTAATAGAGGTGGTGTTGGATACACTGCACCAAGTTTCAGAGCCTTTAGTTTGCAGAAAGACACTGTTGCTCATTTCTGTTTTCCTGAGAAAAAAAGGCAGTCTGCTCCTCTCAAATACAACTGTAGACACATCTAGCCATCTGAGCAACACAGCCTTAAGCCAACAAGCTAAAAGTCTATTATGAATCTAATTCAAATGAGCAGATTGCCAAAAGGCTTTATATCATCCATGGTATTTACTGAACACCATGCTCTCTCGTTTTTCCCCCTCCTAAACTTCTTCTCCATTCAGTCTTGTCTAGATTGCAGTACACAGCTGGTCAACATAACTTTTATCTATTTTCATAACAGCTTCACCGAAATCACAAATAGATAAAAGCACAATATGGCAGCGTAGCCGAAATCCACCTCCCAGTTGCACCGTAAAAGTACCACACTACTACAAGTATCCGGCTGGTTGTTCACTTGATTATAGAAAGGAAGGAAAAGGTTAATCCTATAGGCAAAAATATCTAGTTATACAACTTGGAGCAGTGCTGAAGTCCATCTGCCTTGTTTCTTGGGCAATGTAAAACCTGTTGCTCCCGCCTGAACAAATATCACCTTCAAAAAACATTTCAAAATAAGAAAATCCTTAACAAAAAACTTTCATTTGTATGACCAATAACTGAAGCCACATATAGTAGCTCAATGAACAAAAATAAAGAAAATTCATGCCTTGAATTTTATATCTCCACAGGGAACTCAGCTTAACATACACTGTTGCTCCGAAAATTAATATTAAACAACTTAGATTAATTTGAACATTCTGGCTTTTGAAATGATTAAGTTGTTATTGATGTGTTGTTACCGTGAGTTGAGTAATATTCCTGAAGATATTTTAGCTGAATTAGAAAGAATGTACAATGTGGCACCAAATTAATAGCCAAAGAGAACTCTTAAATCAAATCAAATATCAATTTTGACTTGTCTTTATAGATACCTCATTATTTCACCATTTTCTTGTATTGTGTATGGATATCTCAAATGATACCGCCAGTCACATTATTTTAGATGTCCTGCTTCAATTCCTCAAATCAGCTGACAATTTAAGATTCACTAAAAATCTTATGAAAAAACTGTCAGTAGACTGAAAAGTGGAATACCCACAATGATAGACATTTAGATATTGCAATGCCACAATCCATCTCTGTGTGTAAAACTGCTTCTTGACAAAATTGGATGCTAAGAAAAAAAACACAACTATAAAAACAGTGGTAGCACTCTCCTAAATACACAGTGTATGCAAGGATATAAAAATAACAAGTTTCATGATGCTCTGCATTGACTTTTGGTAATAACAATAATAGTAATAATTATGGTATTTGTTAAGCACTTACTCTGTGCAGAGCACTGTTCTAAGCACTGAGGTAGACACAGGGGAATCAGGTTGTCCCACGTGGGGCTCACAGTCTTAATCCCCATTTTACAGATGAGGGAACTGAGGCCCAGAGAAGTGAAGTGACTTGCCCACAGTCACACAGCTGGCAAGTGGTGGAGCCAGAATTCGAACTCATGACCTCTGACTCCAAAGCTCGGGCTCTTTCCACTGAGCCACGCTGCTTCTTATATGGGGCTACCCCATATGGGGCTCACAGTCTTAATCCCCATTGTCCAGATGAGGTAAATGAGGCACAGAGAAGCTAAGAGCAGATAAGTGGTAAAGCTGGGATTAGAACCTACATCCTCTGACTCCCAGGCCTGGGCTCTTTCCACTAAACCACGCTGCTTCTCTGATTACTTACTGTTGCCAAAACACTGTCACATGTTTAAAAAAGCACGGTAGAAATTAAAAAGGTTTAATGTCTTATTTGAACCAAGAATGCATGTCTTTGCACTAATTTCCCATTTTAATGTATCAAAAGAGTACACTTTTAATAGGTCAATTTTCATTTTATTTATGTCCAGCTGTTTGGATTTTTTTTTAATGAAGTGTTGTTCATAATCACTTATATAAACACATTCCACTAAAATTCAACCTTGGCCAAATGTACCATAACAAGGAAATGGTTACATACTGTATTTGATTTCAAACAGATAAGTGGGAGCAATTTACAGTTCTAGGGACCTTTTCGGTCATTTCTAAATTGAACTAAACTACTCTGATCCATCATGAACAGAAAATAACTATTTCTCTTTTAAAAGATAATACAATATTTTGAAAGCACAGCTCTGTCCTTTAAATTCATAGTCATGCCAATTAAGGAATACAGAAAATGTACTTATATAGAAACGTAATGTTGCTCTATCATCTTTTTTTTAAAAAATATCAAAATATAAGAGAACAAATGAGAAATTCTAGTACTAAGCTTATAAATAATACATCATTCCTTACAGGAAAAAATATTGACAATAAAAATCCTAATGTAGTGGCCTCAAATTTTTTTTTTTTAGTCCAATCTCCTCTAGAACATATGAAGTACTCTCTTTATGAAGGGAAGAGCTAGAAAAAAAGCTGTTAACTGACTGCCGTGACCTACCTATAATGAGTCATTTTACTGGAACATTATTAGACCAAACTCCATATGGAATGGGGACTGTGTCCAACCTGATTATCTTGCACCTTCCCCAGTTTTTAATACAGTGCTTTGTAACATACTAAATACTGAATACCACAACTATTAATAAATATTCTTCCAGGTATTTATTCAGTAATATACTCCAATTTTAAAAGCCTGATTTCCTCTAAATTGGCAACATTTGGTGTTACACACACAAGCTCAAGCCCTTAAAAATAATTTGAACAACAGAGGGTTGTCATGTCTTTTGATATATGGCTTTTCATAAACAAGGAGCCAAGGGAGAATACTAAAATTCTCACCTTACCTTCTGACCTCCGATGGGGAAATGCTGATAACCCAAAAAAAAAAAAAAGCAAGCGTGCATCTCAAAACAAAGCAAGAAAAGGATTGCGTAATGGGCCCAGGCAGGTGAAATAGGTGCACCCCGTCCTTCACATGTTTGGTCTCTTCCAAATCAGCTCTACACAGATAATTCTGTACTTCAATCAATCAATCTTATTTATTTTGTGCTTACTGGGTGCAAAGCACTGTACTAAGTGCTTGGGAAAGTATAATAGAACAGGGTAGGTAGATACGTTTTCTGCCCACAACGAGCTTACAGTTTAGAGGGGGAAAATGTAGTTTCAGAGGTCCAATCACAAGCAGAAGTATAATAAACTTATGAAAAGGAAAAGATTCAGTATTATACAGATCTAAATGGAGAGCCAGTAGAGACAATGAGAAGTTTTATTTTTCTTTTCCTTCAAAGTACACATTCTTTTCCAATACACATGTTCCAACCTTAAACTTCATTTTTAGTGCCTTCCTTGCTAGCTAAAGGCAAATACAGCCATCTCTAGTTACAAAGCTCTTCTTTTAGAATTCTTTTGTAATAGTGCTATGTTAATTTTTATTTTTCAAGGCTCTCTCAACTTTGACATAACGCTGTGAAGTTTACCTGAGCTTAGGTCTTTCTCTCTCCTCCTTTTCTTAAGTATTTTGAAAAAAGGAAATAGATTCATAATAATAATAACAACAATGTTGGTATTTGTTAAGTGCTTACTATGTGCAGAACACTGTTCTAAGTGCTGGGGTAGATTAGGTTGTCCCACATGAGGCTCACAGTTAATCCCCCTTTTACAGATGAGGTAACTGAGGCACAGAGAAGTTAAGTGACTTGCCCACAGTCACACAGCTGACAAATGGCAGAGCCGGGATTCCAACCCATGACCTCTGACTCCCAAGCCCAGGCTCTTTCCATTGAGCCACGCTGCTTCTCCTAATATAAATATATTAGATTAATAGATTAAATATAGATTAAATATAGCTCACCTAAATTTAGCACAGATGGGAGATTTAACTCAGGACTTTTTTGCTAAATAAGAGGGAGAGAAAACCCTTTGAAAGTTAGGCAATGGACTTAATGGACACACAAAAATGTAATTCAAAATATTCAACATATATATCATCTGGGCTATTTGAGCAGGCAACAATGTATTTTTATCACTGTTCTATATATTGCTTTGATCAATTTTTCTGATTTTTCAAATGCATTAAAGAACTTTGACTATAAAGAATTTGTTTTTCTGTCTTTCTCATTAGATTACACACTCCTTGAGAAAAGTAACAGAGGAGGAGAAAGGACAATACAGCAGCAGTTGATAACAGCATATAGCAGAATAGAAAAAATATATGTAAATTAAACTAAATTGAGATTATATAGTTAATGCTATAAGCCACAAGATTACATAGCTGATAACTGCTAAAGATGGCTGTTGGACAAACATGAGATAGGAAGGTGGAATTTTCATGATCATTGATAATATTTACGTCCACAAGTTACCATACATGGTTTTCAAGTAATTTGCAATTTAAAGGGGCAGACAGAAACTAAACTAACTCTCAGTAAATGGCTATGTAAATTAGTGGTTAAACAGTTTGGGTAGGCCAGCTGATACGTACAGAAATGCTTTGGGCATTAGGTGGATAAAAGCCTAGGAGGAAAATAATTTAATTAACCAATCAGGGAAGGTGATTTCCCAGAGAAGTGACTCAGGAAGGCTTTGAAAATGGAAAGCTATGGTCTGGTGGATTTAAAAGAGAAGTGAATTCAAGGCCAGATGATGGGCATGAGCCAGAGGTCACAGGTCAGGAAGGCACCTCATCCAAGATATCTTCCCTGGCTAATCTCTCACTTCCCAATTATTCATTTTCTCATCTGTATTGCCTACATTATTCAATAGTATTTATTGAGCGCTTACTATGCGCAGAGCACTGTACTAAGCGCTTGGAATGAACAAGTCGGCAACAGATAAAGACAGTCCCTGCCGTTTGACAGGCTTACAGTCTAATCGGGGGAGACAGACAAACAAGAACAATGGCAATAAATAGAGTCAAGGGAAGAACATCTCGTAAAAACAATGGCATAAATAGAATCGAGGCGATGTACATTAACAAAATAAATAGGGTAATGAAAATATATACAGTTGAGTTGAGTTGGATTCTAATCCCAGCTCTGCCACCTGCTGGCTGTGTGATGTGAGGCAATAATTTAGCTGCTCTGTGCCTCAGTTTCCTCATCTGTAAAATGGGCATTAAATACCTGCTCTCCCTCCAATTTAGACTGAGATACCCAAGAAAGACAGGAACTGTGTCTGAGCTCATTATCTTATATCTACTCCAGTGCTTAGTACAATGCAGAGTACATAGTAAATGCTCTTTTTTAGTGGTATTTGTTAAGGGCATACTATATACCAGGCACTGCACTAAGGACTGGAGCAGATACCAGTCAACATACTTAGAACTGTACCTTTTATGCACTTGGATACTCACCCCATACTTACACTACAGCACTTATATACATATCCTTATACATTTATAATTTCTTTTGATGTCCATCTCCCACATCAGTCTGGGTCCGTGAGGGCAGAAATTACATCTACCAACTCTACCACCTCCGCATCAAACAAAAACTCCTCACCAGTAGCTTTAAAGCACTCTACTGCCTTGTCCCCTCCAACTCACTTAGATACTCTCCTTCTAAAACCCAGCCTGAACCCTTCGCTCCTTAAATGCTAACCTTCTCACTGTGTCTTGCTCTCGCCTATCTCACTGCCGAACCTAACCGACAACCTGCCTCTGGCTTGAAATGGCCTCCTTCCTCAGAGTGAGACAATCACTCACTCCCACTTTTAAAGCCTTACTGAAGGCATGTCTCCTGCAAGAGGCCTTCCCAGACTAAGCCCCACTTTTCCTCATCTTCCATGCACTTCTGCATCGCCCTGACTTGCTCTTCCCTTAGAGAAGCAGCATGGCTCAGGGGAAAGAGCACGGGCTTTGGAGTCAGAGGTCATGGGTTCGAATCCCGGCTCGGTCACTTGTCAGCTGTGTGACTTTGGGCAAGTCACTTAACTTCTCAGTGCCTCAGTTACCTCATCTGTAAAATGGGGATGCAGACTGTGAGCCCCACCTGGGACAACCTGATTCCCCTGTGTCTACCCCAGTGCTTACAACAGTGCTCGGCACATAGTAAGCGCTTAACAAATACCAACATTATTATTATTATTATTCCCTTTGCTCTTCCCCACCACCCCAGCCCCACAGCAGTTATGTACATATCTGTAGTTTATTTATTTGTATTGATGTCTGTCTACCCTTATCTAGACTGTAAGCTCATTGTGGGCAGGGAATGTGCCTCTATATTCTTGCACTGTACCCTCCCAAGCACTTAGTACAGTGCTCTGCACACAGTAAACACTCAATACAATTGAATGAACTGTATTGTACCCTCCAAGCACTTAATAATGATAATAATAATGATGGTATTTGTTAAGCACTTACTACATGCCAAGCACTTAGTGCTCCACATACAGTAAGAACTCAAGGAAACCAATCAGTGGTATTTACAAAGGGCTTAGGGTGTGCAAAGCAGAGCACACAGTGGACAGGAATTGGGTCTACAAACTCTATTGTATTGTACTCTCCCAAGGTCTTAGTACATCATTCCACACAAACGATCAACCCCCACTGACTGAATCAAGTGAAATACAATTTAAAAGAGATGAAGAAAACAATATTCCATCATTAAAAGGAAGCAGCATGGCCAAGCACATACTGCACTGGGAGTCAGAAGGATCTGGGTTCTATTGCTGACTCCGCCACTTGCCTCCTGGGTGACCTTCATGATGTCAATCTAGGAAAATGAACCAAGTGGATTGTTTGGATGGTGAAACCAACTGGAGTATGGTGACATATTTGGTATACATCAATTCATTCAGTTGTATTTACTGAGCACTTAGTGTGTATTAAGCACTGTGCTAAGCACTTGAGAGAGTACAGTACAACAATAAACCGACACATTCCCTGGCCACACGAATTTACAAATCAGACAGGGAGAGACAAACATCAATACAAATAAATTACAGACATATACATAAGTGCTGTGGGGCTGACACCAGGGAAGAACAAAGGGAAGAGCTAGTTAAGGCGATGCATTAGGGAGTGGGAGAAGAGGAAAGGAGGGACTTAGTCTGGAAAGACTTTTTGAAGGAGGTGCGCCCTCAGTAAGGCTTTGCAGGAGGGGGAAGAGTAATTGTCTGCCAGATCTAAGGAGGGAGGGCATTTCAGGGCAGAGGCAGGATGTGGGCTAGAGGTCGGCAGCAAGATAGGTGAGAGCAAGACCTCAGTGAGAAGGTTAGCATTAGAGGAGTGAAGTGTACAGGCTGGACTGTAGAAGGAGAGTATCAAGGTGAAGTAGGTGGGGGCAAGGAGGTGGAGTGTTTTAAAACCACTGGTGAGGAGTTTCTGTTTGATGCGGAGGTGGATGGGCAAACACTGGATTGAGTTTTTTGAGGATTGGGGTGACATGTCCTGAACATATCTGTTGAAAAATGATTCTGACAGCAGAGTGAAGTATGGACTGGAGTGGAGAGAGACAGTAGGCTGGGAAGTCAGCAAGGAGGCTGATGCAGTAATTCAGGAGGGATAAGATGAGTCATTGTATTAACTTGGTAGCAGTTTGGATGGAGAGGAAAGAGCGGGTTTTAGCGATGTCTTGAAGGTGGGACTGACAGGACTTAGTGATAGACTGAATATGTGTGTTGAATGAGAGAGAGGATTCAAGGATAATGTCAAGGTTATGGGCTTGTGAGACAGGAAGGATGGTGATGCCATCTACAGGAATGGGAAAGTCACAGAGTAGACAGGGTATGAGTGGGAAGATAAGACTTTCTATTACTCCAAAGGTAAAACCACTGGGACTTTCAGCAGTTTTAATCCTCCACAAAAGCACAGTGCTCCAGGCACTCTGAAGTTTTAAAGAACACTATAGGTAGAAAAAGCCTAGAAGGACATCACCTCTATCTGAAAGGCATTGAGAATACACAACATGGATAAAAATCAACAGCACTGAGCAAACCAACAACCTCTGGGAGATCATCTGACAGCCTTCAGATCAGCCAGAGAAATCTGTTAAACTCCATCATCTCAAGAAAAATACTAGGACGAAAACATTAACAAAACCCACAGATTACTACACCTTTTAAATTCTTCAAAATGACTAACTGATGGTAGGACAGATAAATTACCTAACAGGGTTGCTGGTCAGAGATACTCTCAGGGACTCCAAACAAGTGACAAGTCTTTCATCTGCAGTTCCTGTTTTGAGTTCATGGATGAATTCCTGTGGTGAGATTTGTCGTCTGCTCTTCAGGCTTCCCTTTAAAACAGAATAAGAAGTTACACAGAAAAAAGCTTCTGATTACATCTAGATTACCTGCCTATCCATCTGCAACTTGACTCTAACTCCTGAACACACATATCTTCAAATAACAATATAATATTTCAGTTCTGATTAGAAAACACTGCATATATTATCTTTTGAATTTACAAATGAAGGTATTTAAGAGTTTTTCAGACTTTCCATACCCATATATTTTTTCTAATTGAGGAAGACATGCAAGCAGAATCAAAACAGTGGATCATGTGGCATAGAAGTTGAATTATGAAAAAAATCATATGACCCCCTCGTTGAAAAGGCCCTGAATTACATGATAAGTTACAAAACATGGACATGGAGTTCCTATGCAATGGAAGTGGATAATAAATAGAATAGAAGGATTTTCTATAGTAGAGGCTATCGTCTCAAGGCTATATGGCAATCTCTGGCACTGAAGAGCTATTTTCAACCAGTTTATCATAAATTAGGGTAATTTAGTCATTTTTGCTACTCAAATAAATCCTAATTCCTGCCAGTACTGGCATACAGGGAAAGATTAAATATTCTGGTTAAGAACATTTTTATATTTTGCTTCAGGAGTACGTTTAATAGAAAGGTCAACACATATGCTTAAAATGAAGAGAACACACTCATTCTGGTGTCCAAAGTAGTGATACATTTTAGTTCCATCCATCACTTTGAAATATACTATGTTGTGTATTATGCCTAATCATAAGTGCACTGGGATGAATCTCAGCACCTTATCTCCATTTATTCCTCGAAATTAAATTTCTGAGAAACAACCAAAAGGTAAATAAATATAACTTTTCTATTAAGACTACTTTAAAATAATGCTATGCAAATTATTTCCGGGTGAACGTTATCCTAACTAATAATCATATTTTTTCCTTTACGATGCTTTAAAAGTCACATCAAAATGAACATTTGAATATAAATGTACATTTTCATTCTCATGACAGCATTTTAGCAATATCATTTAACTTGACAGTTTTGCTTACTGTCTTAGAAGCAGTATTAATGTATTGCATCACCATTTCCTTTTTGATACTTAAATCCTTTTCCCGCAAAGGTGCCTTTTTATCTTCATTTAAATTCATATCTTCCTGGAAAACACAATTGAAAGGCCTCATTTTAGAATGAAAGTTGAGCAGCAATTCCACAAACGCTATCAATGTACCTCTAAAATAGCATTTTTTTTTTAGAACGATTTAGCTGTAGTTCTTCCTACAAGAGGAAATAGTTTTGATCCCTTTGCTTCTTCTAAGCCTCCTCAACCCTACAATTCTCTGAAAGGTTTATTTGGAAAAGTTTCTCAAATTTAAGAAACTTCCTACAAACTAGCCAACGAGACGGTCTTTACTGAATTTGCCCCTCTAATGACTGATTGCCTTTAAGTGACTCCTTCAAAATAGAGCTATTTAAAGCCATTTGTACCTATATTTTATTTGAGTGGCCCTCTATACCAAACCCAAGTTTGAGCAACTCCATTTCTTTTATTTCCACAATCAAAAAGGTTACATAATGAACGATAAATAATTTAAAAACCACAGTCTCTTGCTTTCTACATATGGGTAAAATGAAGTCCTCTCCCAAGCAAAACTCAAGGTAACAGTCAAGGCCAAAGATGGTGAATTCCTGGACAAATCTAGATTTCTTCCTAGTTCTGTAACACTGTTACATTTGCTACATTCTAAGTAGTAGTAGTAGTAGTAATACTATTTATCAAGCACTTACTGTGTGCAGAGCACTGTACTAAGCACTGAGGAAAAAACCCAAGGGTGAGAGTTAGGCTCAGATCCCAATCTAAAATAATGTGAGGCAGGGGTCCCCTTGGAGAACCAGAGTGCCAGTGTCCTGCAGCACCCTGCAGTGCCGGGACAGCTCCAGTCTGTGCCCTGTCCTTGGGCCATGGGCCACTCCTTCGACAGTGGCTGACAGGTGGCTGACAGCAGGCAAAAGTTGAGCGTGGACTGTCCACATCTGTGAGCGGGGCTACTGCTCGCCTCATGATGCCCGGGGTGGCCTCAGCTGTGGTGGGTGGGGGTGACATCTTGCTTTTGCCAGTGGTGTGCTAAGTGTAGGCTCTTTTTTTTATTTTTAAAGGGCATTTCTAAGTTGCTTATTAGGTGCCAGGGACTGTCTAAGCACTAGCTATATAAAAGATAATCAGGTTGGACACAGTCCCTGTCCCAAACAGAGCTCATTGGCTTTATCCCCATTTTATGATGACGTTACTGAGGTACAGAGAAGTGAGGTGACTTCCCCAAGCCACACAGCAGATAAGTGGCAGAGCAAGGATTAGAAACATGTCCTTCTGACTCCCAGGGCCATGTCCTTTCCACCAATCCACATGGCTTCTTAAAATGGGTGGCGTAGCTTGATGGGGCCTAGTCCAAAGGGCCAAACTGGTCATCCTACCAGGCCCGGGGCTAACTTGACAAGTAGGGGGGTGGGCTAGCATTGGGCAGGAAGGAGGACAGTCAAAAAATCCAGTATTAGACTCTAAACTCAAAGCAGGAACAGTTTATCATCTATATGTCCAATAATCAGAGTGCTCGGCACTCGGAGCTTAATACCCAGTTGATGAAAATTATGGCAACAGCTGAATATTGGGGATCAACAGCAACCTGGTGTACTGCAATCAAATAATGAATGGCTCATACCCTTTAGACTGTAAGTTTCTTGTGGTCAGGGACCAGATTTACCAAATCTGTTACACTGTACTCTGTCAAGCATTTAGTACAGTGCTCTGCACAGAGTAAGCATTCAGCAGATGTCACTGATTGATCAATTTTTCCAAGGGAAGCTTCAAAGGGATAATGAGATTGAAGGAAAACTAGCACAGATAGCACATATACAGCAAATACAAACATATTAACACAATCTGCATGTGAGTCCAAGGACATAAGGCATTTTTCAGCCACACTGGTCAGATGGAACAACTCTTCTTTAGTGGAATCATCTTGAACTATGAAAGGCAAAGCTAGACACTATGGATGTCAAGACCAACTAATATGCTATGAAATTTTATCAGTTAAAAAGCTGCAGGCTGCATCACCCTAAGGTTTCCTGAAGCTTTATAGTTATAATATGATTTTGAGCTAGACACTGTGGTTTGGGGCTTTCAAGGAAACTAAAGATGAAGAGCAAGAAACTTCACATCTTTCTAGTTTTACTGCATGAATGTCTTAACATTTTATAAATTAAAGCTATTAGGAAGGAGAGAGTGCGCGTGCGCGCATGTGTGTGTGTGTGTGAGTGTGTCTCTTAGCAGTATGGCATAGTAGATAAAGCATGGGCCTGGGAGTCAGAAGGATCTGTGTTCTAATCCTGGCTCCTCCACTTGTCTGCTGTGTGGTCTTGGGCAAGTTACCTAAATTCTCTGTCCCTGAGTTACTTCATCTGTAAAATAATAATAATAATGTTGGTATTTGTTGAGCGCTTATTATGTATCGAACACCATTCTAAGCACTGGGGTAGCTACAGGGTAATCAGGTTGTCCCAAATGAGGCTCACAGGCTTTCTCTCCTAGACCCCCTCCAATCTGGCTTCCGTCCCCTCCACTCTACCGAGACTGCTCTCTCTAAGGTCACCCATGACCTCCTTCTTGCCAAATCCAATGGCTCCTACTCCATTCTGATCCTCCTTGACCTCTCTGCTGCCTTTGACACTGTCGACCATCCCCTCCTCCTCCATACCTTATCTCACCTTGGCTTCACTGACTCCTTCCTCTCCTGGATCTCCTCTTACCTCTCTGGCTGGTCATTCTCGGTCTCCTTCGCTGGCGCCTCCTCCCCCTCCCATCCTTTAACTGTTGGAGTTCCTCAAGGGTCAGTTCTTGGCCCTCTTCTGTTCTCCATTTACACTCACTCCCTTGGTGAACTCATTCGCTCTCACGGCTTTGACTACCATCTCTACGCAGATGACACGCAGATCTACATCTCCGCCCCTGTCCTCTCCCCATCCCTTCAGGCTCGCATCTCCTCCTGCCTCCAGGATGTCTCCACCTGGATGTCGGCCCGCCACCTAAAACTCACCATGAGCAAGACTGAGCTCTTCATCTTCCCTCCCAAACCCGGTCCTCTCCCAGACTTCCCTATCACCGTGGATAGCACGACCATCCTTCCCGTCTCTCAGGCCCGCAATCTCGGTGTCATCCTTGACTCGTCTCTCTCGTTCACCCCACACATCCTATCCGTTACCAAGATCTGCCGGTTTCACCTTTACAATATCGCCAAGATCCACCCTTTCCCCTCCACCCAAACGGCTACCTTACTGCTACGGGCTCTCGTTATATCCCGGCTAGACTACTGTGTCAGCCTTCTCTCTGACCTCCCTTCCTCCTCTCTCACCCCGCTCCGGTCTATTCTTCACTCCGCTGCCCGGCTCATCTTCCTGCAGAAATGATCTGGGCATGTCACTCCCCTTCTTAAACAACTCCAGTGGTTGCCTATCGACCTCCACTCCAAACAAAAACTCCTCACTCTAGGCTTCAAGGCTCTACATCACCTTGCCCCTTCCTACCTCTCCTCCCTTCTCTCTTTCTATCGCCCACCCCGCACGCTCCGCTCCTCTGCCGTCCACCTCTTCACCATCCCTCGGTCTCACCTATCCCGCCATCGACCCCTGGGCCACGTCCTCCCGCGGTCCTGGAACACCCTCCCTCCTCACCTCCGCCAAACTGATTCTCTTCCCCTCTTCAAAACCCTACTTAAAACTCACCTCCTCCAAGAGGCCTTCCCAGACTGAGCTCCTCTTCTCCCTCTACTCCATCTACCACCCCCCCTTCACCTCTCCGCAGCTTAACCCTCTTTTCTCTCCATTTCACTCTGCTCCTCCCCCCTCCCTTCCCATCCCCTCAGCACTGTACTCGTCCGCTCAACTGTATATATTTTCATTACCCTATTTATTTTGTTAATGAAATGTACATCGCCTTGATTCTATTTAGTTGCCATTATTTTTACGAGATGTTCTTCCCCTTGACTCTATTTATTGCCATTGTTCTTGTCTGTCCGTCTCCCCCGATTAGACTGTAAGCCCGTCAAACGGTAGGGACTGTCTCTATCTGTTGCCGACTTGTTCATTCCAAGCGCTTAGTACAGTGCTCTGCACATAGTAAGCACTCAATAAATACTATTGAATGAATGAATAATCCCAATTTTACAGATTAGATAACTGAGGCACAGAGAAGTGAAGTGACTTGCCCAAAGTCACACAGCTGACAGGTGGCGGAGCCAGGATTAGAACCCATGACCTATGACTCCTAAACCCGTGCTCTTTCTACTGAGCCACACTGCTTCTCTAATGGGAATTAAGACTGTGAACCCCATGTAGGATGGGGCTGTGTCAACCTGATTAGCTTTTATCTACCCCAGAGTTTAGCACAGTGCTTGACAGATAGTAAGCGCTTAATAAATGTCATCATTACTCTTATTATTATTTGGTACCCTTCCAGGGCAAGTCATTTAACTTCTCTGTGCCTCAGTTACCTCATCTGTAAAATGGGGATTAAGACTGTGAGCCCCACGTGGGACATCCTGCTTACCCTGTGTCTACCCCAGCGCTTAGAACAGTGCTCGGCACATAGTAAGTGCTTAACAAATGAGAATGAGAAGCAGCGTGGCTCACTGGAAAGAGCACAGGCTTTGGAGTCAGAGGTCATGGGTTCAAACCCTGGCTCTGCCACTTGCCAGCTGTGTGACTTTGGGCAAGTCACTTAACTTCTCGGTGCCTCAGTTCCCTCATCTGTAAAATGGGGATTAAGACTGTGAGCCCTACGTGGGACAACTTGATTCCCCTGTGTCTACCCCAGCGCTTAGAACAGTGCTCGGCACATAGTAAGCGCTTAACAAATACCAACATTATTATTATTATTATTATTATTAACAAATACCAACATTATTATTATTATTATTATTATTATCTACCTTACTTCCATACTCCTGCCAACCGTAATTTCCCTCGCTGCAAAAGATCAAATAAAGAACTTAATTACTACTTGCTCACAAACTATTATAGATTATTGGCACCAATAATAGAGTTCAGAAGTTTGACACCTAAATTTACCTTAGTACCTTAGTACTATAGAACTGATGAGACTAAGGTGACTGCAGAAGCACATTTAATCAGGCAAATCAGTAATGCAATCTTTACCTGCCAGTCACTGCGACCTAATCAAAACAATAAATAGTTGTCAATAAATTCTAGTAAAAGGAGGAAATCATCCATCCTCTAATTGCAATTTATTTAACCATCTGACTTGGGAAGAAACAGTTCTGATAAAAGATAATAAAAAAAAAAAGCTAGGCAGTATACATTCACGATAAATGAAGTTATTGGCCTCACCAAATGGATCAAACATGTTATTTAAACATATTATGATAGATTTATTTTTTTAAAACTATTGTTACTTCACCTATCCATTTGGCTAAAACACTGTTTACCATCCTAAGTCAGTTCTCTAATCAGTTTCTTAGATGTATAAACTCCCAAAAGACAAAAATTCAATGCTCTCAAATCTTTTATTTTCACATTTATCTGGACCTAGAAGGAGCAGCTTAGCATTGATATTATCCCTCTGGTAAACACAAACCCATGAATCAACTTGACAATTGCCTTATACTTTTATACTGTATCTTTCCTTCTTAGTATTTGAGTTGTCCTTTTAAGTTTTTAGCCTCATGTACTTCAGTTTTTCAAATTCTGCACTTGAAGAAAAACTGTGACAACTGACAAGATATATTCCCACAAAGCACAGCTCCATATTATATAACTTAAGAAATTCTTGGCACTTAAAAAATATTTTCCAGAAACAAAATTAGTTTCTTATTTGATTATTTACCTGGTATAGAGTACTCTAGAGTGTAAGCTCATTATGGGCAGGGAACATATCTGCTTATTGTCTTGTATTTTACTCTCCCAAATGCTTAGAACAGTGCTCTGCAAATAGTAAGTGCTCAACAAATACTATTGATTGATGTGAAACATAAATGTAACCATAAAAGTGTCATTATCATAATAATCAAAATAGCAGTTGTTGTTCTTGTCTGTCCGTCTCCCCTGATTAGACTGTAAGCCCGTCAAACGGCAGGGACTGTCTCTATCTGTTGCCGACTTGTTTATCCCAAGCGCTTAGTACAGTGCTCTGCACATAGTAAGCGCTCAATAAATACTATTGTATGAATGAATGAAAGTTAAGAGTTTACTATGTGCCAAGCACTGTTCTAAGCACTGAGGTAGATACCAGATAAACCAGTCCCTGTCCCACAAGAGGCTCAGTCAAATGGGGAAGGAGAGCATTGTTATTAATAGTATTTATTGTGCTTACTGTCCGCAAAGCACTGTACTAAGCACTTGGGAGAATACAATATAATATCAGACATATTCCTTGCCCAAAATGAGCACACAGTCTAGAGGGGGATACATACATTAACATAAATAAATAGAAAAATGAATACATAAATTACAGAGATATATATAGTTATATTTATATATATATATATATACATATATGTGTGTGTGTGTGTGTGCGCTATGGGGAAGGGAGGGAGGATGAATGAAGAAGCAAGTATGAGCAGAGCAGAAGGGAGTGGGAGAAGAGGAGGACTCAATCAGGGAAGGCTTCCTGGAGGAGATGTGTCTTCAGGAAAGCTTTGAAGTGGGGGAGAGCAATTATCTTGTCTGATATGAGGAGGGAGGGTGTTCCAGGACAGAGGTAGGATATGGGCGAGAGGTCGGCAGCGAGACAGATGAAACTGAGGTACAGTGAGAAGGTTAGCACAAGAGGAATGAAGTGTGTGGGCTGGGGGGTAGTAAGAGAGCAGCGAGGTGAGGTAGGAGGGTTAAGGTGAGGTGGTTAAGTGCTTTAAAGCCAATGGTGAGGAGTTTTTGCTTGATGAGTAGGTGGATGGGCAACCACTGGAGTTTCTCGAGCAGTGGAGAAACATGGTCTGAGCATTTTTGAAAGAAAATGATTCGAACAGCAGAATGCAGTATGGACTGGACTGGAAATAGGAAGGAGGGAGGTCAGGAAGAAGGCTGATATAATAAAGGCAGGATAAGGTAAGTGCTTACATCAATATAGTAGTAGTTTGGAAGGGTGGATTTTAGCGATGTTGTGATGGTAGAACTGACAGGATTTGGTGATGGCTTGAATCTGTGGGTGGAACGAGAGAGAGGGACCAGGATAACGCCAAGGTTACAGGCTTATGAGACAGGAAGGATGGTAGTGGTGCAACAGTGATGGGAAAGTGAGCAGGAGGACAAGGTTTGAGAGGAAAGATAATAAGTTCTGTTTAAGCCATTCTGAACATGTACCATATATCCATTTTTACATGCAGAAACTGAGGCACAGAGAAATTAAGTCTCTTGCTCAAGGTCCTAAAGCAGATAAGTGGCACTGTTGGGATTAGAACCTAGGTCTCAGTGACTCCCTGTGCTCTTTCCATTAGGTCATGCTGCTGGCACTGCATTCTGATATTTTGATATGGGCCAGTTTGATATTGGCACTTTCTGCACACAGACCTCTGAACTAAGCAAAACGCAGCAGAATTCGTAGACAATCTCCATCCACAAGGAGTTTATAGTCTACGGTTCATATTTTATGAAAAGTCCAGTTTTCCACTGTTATTTCATGTTTATTCTCCAACTGAGACTCATATGTGTTCTTACCACCCTAATTTTTTAATATATAAATTCAAAGAATGGAGACATTTCAAAAAAAAAAAACAAAACTTTACCATTCAGAACAATGGATGTGACCACAAAAAAAAAGTGAAAAGGAGTTTCAATTAAACCTAGAGGAATTTGTTTTATGTATAACGAATAGTATCTAGAACAATAACTATGCAAGAGATGCTTGTGTTGAACAACCTTGAGAGCTTAGTTTGGTGTTCTGCTTCCCGTAAGTGGCTCATTGAGTGGCTCATTGAATGGTAACAGCAGCAAGGGCCTGGAGCTTCACTCAGGGCACACAGGTGGTTTTTGTAGTGTCAAGGAATTACCAGAAATGTCAGTCAACCATATTTATTGAGCACTAACTGTGTGCAGAACACTGCATTCATTTAATCATATTTATTGAGTGCTTACAGTGTGCAAAGCACTGTACTAAGCATTTGGGAGAGTACAATACAACAATAAACAGACACTTTCCCTTTCCACAACAAATTTACAGTCTAGAGGGATTGACAACCCCCACCCCAACCCCACCAGCCCTGCTTTGTCATTCATCTCTCCATCTTCTCCTACAGCTCCCCGACAGCAAGTGCCCTGTACCTCCCCGGGCCCAGGGGCCCGAATCACCAGGACCCTAACCCACGGTCTTTTCAGAGGAGCCAGCCTTACCATCAGGAGGCACCAATCCCAGCAAAGGAGGGAAATCTCTCTAATTACCATTGACTGCCCCAAGAATCATTCATTATACATGCACCTTAAAATGGGATTTGCTCTCGGCTGCTCGTAATTGCATTTCTGTGGTCGTTCAAACTGCCAGGACCAGCAAGCACGAGCTAAGAATTCCCATTACCCGGCTTCGGGGTTATATTTAAAAATCCAACTCTAAGGGCTAGAGCATTCAGTACACGCATATTTACACAAATTAAAACTAAATGCTTGGGAGAATACAACAAAAAACAGATACATTCTTTGCCCACAATGACCTTACAGTATAGACAGGGAGACAGACATTAATATAAATTACAGATATATACTTAAGTACCGCGGGACTGAGAGGGGGAATAAATAAAGGGAGCAAGTCAGGGTGATGAAGAAGGGAGTGGGAGAAGAGAAAAGGAGGGCTTAGTCAGGGAAGGCCTCTTGGAGATGTGCTGAAAGCTCTTACTTTCAGTAAGACTTTGAAGGGAGGGGAGAGTCATTGTCTGTTGGATGTGAGGATGGAGGGTGTTCTAGGGCAAAGGCAGAACTGGGCAAGAGGTCAGCAGTCAGACAAGATAGAGGTAGAGTGAGAAGGCTGGCATTAGAGGAGAGAAATGTGCAGTCTCCAAGACTCATTCATGGGGAGGACTATGGGGCTAACTGACGACCAGTGCTGTGGATAAAAGAGAGTTGAGACCTCGAGACAACTTAGGGACAAAGGGCTGAACTGAGCCAATTATTTGGGGAAATAGGGGCCCAACTGATGTTCTCTTAGCCACTATGCAAATATGTATTGGCGTGGGGCTGCAGCTTCAGTGACTTGTCAGCAAGCCTAAATAATAATTAATGATGATGCTATTTGTTAAGTGCTTACTTTGTTCCAAGCACTGTTCTAAGCACTAGAGTAGACACCAGTTAATCAGGTTGGACACAGTTCATGACCTACATGGGGCTCACAGTTTTACAGATAAGGTAACTGAGGAACTGAGGTAAGTGAAGTAACTTCCCCAAGGTCACACAGCAGACAAGTGCCAGAGCCAGAATTCAAATCCAGGTCCTCCGACTCCCAGGCCCATGCTCTTTCCACTAGGCCATGCTGCTTCTTTAAAGTGGCTTAGATGTCGTCCAGCCAATTTCAGAAAAACTGGAGTAGTGTCTCAGAATTCCTTATTGTTCTGAAATCCTCCAAGTTTAGAAAAGGGCAGGTTAAGACCCAAATAAAATCAAGAGTATTTATTGAGTTGAAGAGCCCGGTACCAAGCACTTGGGAGAATACAGTAGAGTCCCTGCCTACAGGGGGCTTACAAACTAAATGGGGAGTCATACAAAATAAATATAGATAGGGAAAATTGCAGACCATAAGGATATGTGCTGCGGGAGGGGTGAATATCAAGTCTTAAGAGGTATAGATCCAAGAACATAAGTGACACAGAGGGGAGGACAGGAAGGGGAAAGTGAGGGTTTAATCAAGGAAAGACTCAAAGTAAATATGAGTTTAGGATGGTTTAAAGTCCAGAGAGTAGTGGTCTGTTGGTTATGAAGTGGAATGGAGATCCAATTCCAGGCCAAATTGTAAGGAAGAACAATATCACATGTAAACTCATGGGCTTAAATACTTAAAAATGCATACCCCATTATCCCTAAAACACATTTTGTGCTCCGTAATATAAAAATTATAAAACTATCATTATTTAACTTGAACTCTGTGCTCTTATTTTGAACATATTCAACTCTTGGTTTCCAGATCATGTCTGGGAAGCACATAAAGCAGATACATAGATTCCCAGACAAATTTAGTGGACAGAATCTTGAAAAGAGTACCTAATCATTCAGCTATTGGCTTGAAGTATGTCCAAAGAGATCAGAATGTTACTTAATTGCTCAGCAAACCCATAGCATCAGTAATCAGAATTGACGAAACCAATTCAGGTAATAGTCTGATTAGAATTTTAGAGAAGCTAAGGTACACCAGACACCCAAAAACACAAGATCCATTAGCGTCTCTACATATAGACCACACAGACTGATCATTCCTGGAGTAAATCACCTCAATTTATAGTAAGATCACTGTGCAATTCAAATGCAAAAATTAGGTGTCCATTAACAAACCGTTTAAGACTATATATGGAAGTCTCAACAAATACACTTGTCTACTTAGACAGGTTAGATATATAATTAGGGTTGACAGGATGACTACCACCTTTATTCAGCCTGTAATTAACCAACGTAGTTGAGGAAAGGCAGAGAAGTATTAAAAAGAGGCATAAAACAAACCCAAGCAAACAAATAAACAGAGACAGATTGAAGATTGATAGTCTTATTTGACTGGTGAAATAAGCCAACATTTGTTGAGCCATATATAAGCTTTGGAATTAGATGAACTTCTTTAATTCAAGTTTTTCTCTGAGACTAATAAGACCATTATATGACTTGCATCATTTCCACATAGTGTGTGCATGATTTCCATCTTTTTCCGGGCCATAGTGCAGTTTGAGTGCTTTGCTTTGTTTCTTGAAATTGGAAGTGCTTTGCCAAATTCAGTAGATGATACGTTTTTTATTTCTTAAGCACTTACTATGTGCCAGACACTGTACTAAGTACTGGGTAGATAAATGATAATCAGATTGGACACTGACCGTGTCCCACATGGGACTCACAGTCAGTATACCTATTTTACAAATAAGATAACTGAAGCACAGAGAAGTCAAGTGACTTGCCCAAGATCACCCAGCAGAAAAGTAGCATAGCCAGCATTAGAGCCCAGGTCCTTCTGACTCCCATACCCATGCTATTCCTGTTCTAGGTCACGCTGCTTCTGTGTTAGAAATAGCCCTGTCCTCTATAATCTCACATTTTCTCCTGCCTTCAGGACATCTCTCTCTGTTTGGATGTCCTGCCAACATCTCAAACTTAACATGAGCAAAACAGAGCTCCTCACCTTCTCAATCACCATACACAACACCACTAGCCTCCCTGTAGCAAAAAGTCCGCAATCTTACCAT
Source organism: Ornithorhynchus anatinus (assembly GCF_004115215.2). Taxonomy (NCBI): domain Eukaryota; kingdom Metazoa; phylum Chordata; class Mammalia; order Monotremata; family Ornithorhynchidae; genus Ornithorhynchus; species Ornithorhynchus anatinus. Next base: position 119,550,128 of record NC_041729.1, read on the forward strand.
TATCCTCGACTCGTCTTTCTCATTCAACCTGCATATTCAGTCTGTCACTAAAACCTGTCAGTTCCACCTTCACAACATGTCTAGAATCCACCCTTTCCTCTCCATCTAAACTATCATGCTGACCAAAGAACACCTTGACTACTGCATTAGCCTTCTTGCTGGCTTCCCTGCCTCCAATCTTTCACCCTTCCAGCTCAAACGTCACTCTGCTGCCAGATCATTTTTCTAAAAAAATAAATAGAAATAATCATTCATTCAATTCATTCAATAGTATTTTTCTAAAAAAATAAATAGAAATAATCCTACACATGTCTCCTTACATGCCTCCAATGGATGCTCCCTCCCCTTCATTTATCCCATTACAACCCAGCCTGGACACTTCTTGCCTCTAATACCAATCTACTCACTGTCCCTTGTTCTAATCTCATCTGTAAAATGTGTAAAAGGACTGTGAGCCTCATGTGGGACCAATTGATTACCCTGTATCTACCCTAGCACTTAGAACAGTGCTCTGCACATAGTAAGCGCTTAACAAATACCAACATTATTATCTGCCATCAATCCTTTACATCCTCCTTCCTACCTAGAATATCCTCCTCCATATCTGACAGCCAACACTCTCCCCATCTTCAGAACCCCATTAAAATCTGCCCCGTCCTCTCCTCCTCCCTTCAGGCTCGTATCTCCTCCTGCCTCCAGGACGTCTCTACCTGGATGTCTGCCCACCACCTAAAACTCAACATGCCCGAAACTGAGCTCCTTATCTTCCCTCCCAAGCCCTGTCCTCTTCCTGACTTCCCTATCACGGTGGATGATATGACCATCCTTCCCGTGTCTCAAGCCCACAACCTCGGTGTCATCTTTGACTTGGCTCTCTCGTTCACCCCACACATCCAATCCGTCATCAAGACTTGCCTTTATAATACCGCCAAGATCCGCCCTTTCCTCTCCATCCAAACGGCTATCATGCTGGTACAAGCTCACATAATATCCTGGCTGGATTATTGTGTCAGCCTTCTCTCTGATCTCCCTTCCTCCCCTCTCTCCCCACTCCAGTCTATTCTTCATTCCGCTGCCCAGATCATCTTCCGGAAGAAACGCTCTGGGCATTTCACTCCCCTTCTTAAAAACTTCCAACCTATCTTAAAAACCTATCAACCTCCGCACGAAAATAAAACTTCTCACTCTAGGCTACAAGGCTCTCCATCACCTTGCCCCCTCCTACCTTTCCTCCCTTCTCTCTTTCTACTGCCCACCCCGCAGTCTCCGCTCCTCTGCCGCCCACCTCCTCACCGTCCCCTGTTCTTGCCTATCCCGCCGTCGACCCCTGGCCCATGCCCTCCCTCCTCACCTCCGCCAAAATAATTCTCTTCCCCTCTTCAAAGCCCTACTGGGAGCTCACCTCTTCCAAGAGGCCTTCCCAGACTGAGCTTCCCCTTTTCCCTCTGCTCCCTCTGCTGCCTCTCTACCCCTCGCCTTCACCTCCTCTCAGTTAAGCCCCCTTTTCCCCCCCTTTCCCTCTGCTCCTCCCCCTCTCCCTTCCCCTCAGCACTGTGCTCGTCCACTCATTTGTATATATTTTTATTACCCTATTTATTTTGTTAATGAGATGTACATCCCCTTGATTCTATTTATTGCCTGACTGTAAGCCCGTCGATGGGCAGGGACTGTCTCTATTTGTTGCCGATTTGTACATTCCAAGCGCTTAATACAGTGCTCTGCACATAGTAAGCACTCAATAAATACTATTGAATGAATTAATTTAGGAAAGAAACAAATTATACAGTTCCATGGAGGGCAGGAAAAAAACTTCCAAATTTCAAGTGGGGGAAAAAGATCATTCCTTATATAAATTAAAAAATTAAAGTGCCTGATTTACTCTATCACACTTGGCTTTCTTGGGGTCATTTTGATTTAAATATACTCATAAATATATAGAAAAGAGGATTGGAACTGATACTGGGCTTGCAAATGCAAAAAAGACCTAAACAGGGTCAGTAGTCTGGAACCCAAAAGAAAAAGAGCATGCTTTGCCTATTTAGCCGGTGCCCAATATTGCTGTCTGGATTTTAAAATTTGGCTACCTTTTCTTAGAGCACAGAGCTCAAACGGAGCATTACTAGTCTAAGAAAGTGACTTGTGCATGGGCCTGGGAGTCAGAGGACCTGGGTTCTAAACCTGGCTCTGCTACTTGTCTGCTGTGTGACCTCGAGCAAGTCACTTATTTATGGCTCAATTACCTCATTTACAAAATGGGGATTAAGGCTGTGCACCCTATGTGGTTTAGACCTCATCCAAATTGATTATCTTGCACCTATCCCAGCACTTACTACAGTGCCCTGCAGATAGTAGGAGCTTAACAAATACCATGAAAAAAGTAGTGTAAAAAAGTTAATCTCTTTAGCAGTGGGAACAGATAATACAGCCAAAGGGAAAGGGCTTTTGACACCATGTCCTTACATTGGCTTAGCCTAGGAAAAGTAGGGGAAGAGTCTGAGGAAGCTTGGATACCCTGCCCTAATTCCTCCAAAGTACATAAACTATAAATAGCCGAAGCACATGTGGGCTCCATTTCACATATCTAAAATTCTTTTCTTTCCTCCCCATTTTTTCATTGCCTGAAACTGGCCACTCAGTGACCAAACTATGTATGATTCCAAATATCTGTACACTGCAAATAAAGCTTTCATCTTCCCATCCTATTACACACACATATCCCACCTACCATTTCAGCATCACTGAAACACTGGAGTATTCACCCCTTCTCCCTCTCCACCCAACTATCCACCGGTAGCATTTATGTACATATTATGTACAAATTCTATGGCTTCTGTTATTTAAACTGACCCCCACGTGGGACATGTATCTATCTTGTATCTACCCCAGAGTTCTCACCTTGTCCCCTACCTCACCTCCCTTTTCTCTTTCAACAGCCCAGCTCGTACACTCCGCTCCTCTGCCGCTAACCTCCTCAGAGTGCTTCGTTCTCATCTGTCCCGCCACCAACCGCTGACCCACGTCCTACCTCTGGCCTGGAATGCCCTCCCTCCTCACATATGCCAAAGTAGCTCTCTTCCCCTCTTCAAAGCCCTACTGAAAGCTCACCTCCTCCAGGAGGCCTTCCCAGACTGAGCCCTCCCTTTTCCTCTGCTCCTCCTTCCCTCCCCATTGCCCCTACTCCCTCCCGCTGCTCTACCCCTTCCCCTCCCCACAGCATGTGTATATTTGTACATATTTATTACTCTATTTTATTGTGTATATATCTACAATTCTATTTATCTATCTTGATGGTATTGATGCCTGTCTACTTGTTTTCTGTATCCCCCTTCTAGACTGTGAGCCCGTTGCTGGGTAAGGATTACCTCTATTGCCTAACTGTACTTTCCAAGTGCTTAGTACAGTGCTCTGCACACAGTAAGCACTCAATAAGTATGAATTAATGAATGAATGAACAGAGATCAACTGTGCATTGATTTTGTTGTTCTTTGTGGACTTTTGTTTATTTGCATTAAGCTGGAAGAAAGTCTCCCCTCTCTGAATCTTTACTAAGCCAATCTGAGTATTATGCTCAATGATGGCTTACCAAATGGGTTAGGGCAGAGTGATGTTTGCTAAAATTGGGGTCTCAGTGATAGTCTTCTCCTTTGATCCCAGACTTGACCCTCTCTCCCACTATCACCTGTAATGCAAAGCATGCTGCTAAGCACAGGTAAAACAGGCAAAAGAGTATGGATGGTTGGACACAAACCATCAATACTATTGCCAAAACCAAATCCAGAACATTTCCTACTGAAAGATAACCCCCTCCCAGGTGTGTCCAGCTGAATTTCCATGAACCAAGTGTACAGAAATAGACCCTCTCAAAGATATGCATTCTCGAGGTTATAGTATCATCACCACCACCAAACTGAAAGACTATTATCATTAGCACAGAGCAAATTATACAAAGGCAAATGCCTCTACTGAATTACTACATATTCAAGCCTATACCTTTGATTTACTAAGGAAGCCAGGTAAACAAATCAAAGATGCTTTTTTAACATATCAATAGCCTTATGAAGTTATACTAAAACATTTCTACATTCTTACCTGGAAAATATACCACCACACAGCTCTGTCTTGACAATAGAAATATATACAAATGTCATAAAAAGCCTCAGTTTCCAAAAATTAAAGTAGAAATAATTCTCAAAGTGGGCTAATATTATATGTTAAATTTTTTTGTGGAAAAATTCTCTCCAATTCTTTCCCAATTACCCACCCCCACCTCCTACTCTCTCTCTCTCTCTCTCTCTCTCTCACCCACACACATACACACACAAAAAGAAGACCTTACCATCATCTTTTCAAAGAGTTCTAAGGTTTCTTTCTCTGACAATGGTTTCGGAATGTTCTCTACCATCTCTGAAGAAGTCGATGACCAGTCATTAGTTGAGGTGAGTGCTTGCTTCATGTTGGGGAGAGGAGGTCTGTCTTTTTTACTTCCTGGAATTCTTATGCTAGCAAACTTGTCCAACTGCAAGAAATAATAGAACAGATGGAAAGGTTTGTTTCATGAGCTCCAAACAGTAGGATACTTGAGGAAATCAGTTAGTTTCTAGCTTCTTTTCAAAAAGAATATCAAATCATTCCTCATGCATCCATCACCAACCTTCCAGCTCTTCTTTTATATCATGAGACCTCTGTGGGCCAGGAATTCCATTTTGTTTATCCCTAATTTTATAGTTTCCCAGCCAACAGTATAGTACTTACCAACAGTAGGCACTCAAATGTCATTGCATGGATTGATAGATCTTGATAAAAAGTTTTTGAGAGGAACAGTGGTGAAAGTAGCCACAAGTAATCTCTCAGCTCACGTATTTCCTCCTCTCTCCACTCTGCAACTCTTTTGTGTCACCTAAGCACTTGTGTACTCACACTCTCTGCCTTGTTTCATTTATATACGAATCTTTATGCTCTACCACTTCTCACTAACTATAATTGATTTTAGCATATGCATCCCTGCTGGATAAACACCCTGAGGACACGGATTATACCTAATAACTCTCCCAAATGCTTAGCACAGTGCTTCGCAAAGAGTTAATACTCAAAAATACAACTGACTGAAGTGATGGCTAAAATAGAGCTTTAGCATTACCTGTAAATTAATATATATAGTTGTATTTGCATTTAGTATATTAAAGTCAGGAAATTCTGTTTGTATTAAAAAGATGTCACTGTGTATGTTGCTGCCTTCTAGTATGGGCAACCAGCCAATCATGCTGCCATGTTATGCTTCTTGAAAACACACTTGAATCATAAGGACTGTTTTCCCATATCAATTGACTGCATTTATTGAGTGCTTACTGTGTGCAGAGAGCCCTGTATGTAGTGCTTGGGAGGTGAATATAATAGAGTTGTTAGACACGTTCTCAGCCCACATTGGGCTTACAGTCTAGTGAGGAGAGAAATAAATGAATATAAATTATGGATATGTACATAAGTGCTGTAGGCTGAAGAAGGGGTGCATAAAGGGTGCAAATCCAAGTTCAAGGGTAATGCAGAAAGAAGTGGGAGAAGAGGAAATGAGGACCTAGTCAGGGAAGGTCTCTTACAGGAGATGTACCTTCAATAAGGCTTGAAGGTGGGGAGAGTGATGGTCTGTCAGATAAGAAGAGGGAGGATGTTCCAGGGCAGAGGCAGGATACTGGTGAAAGGTCAATGATGAGATAGACAACAATAATAATAATGATGGTATTTGTTAAGTGTTTACTATGTGCCAAGCACTGTTATAAATGTTGAGCACTGTTCTAAGACAAGATCAAGGTACAGGGAGTAGGTTGGCATTAGAGGAGCAAAGTGTGCCAGCTGGGTTGTAGTAGGAAATCAGAGAGGTAAGGTAGGAGGGGGCAAGATGATTGAGTACTTTAAAGCTGATAATAAGAGTTTCTGTTTGAAGCAGAGGTAGATGGGCAATCACTGGAGGTTGTTGAGGAGTGGGGAAAACATGGACTGAACATTTTTGCAGAAAAGTGATCTGAGCAGTAAATTGAGGTATGGACTGGTGTGGGGAGAGACAGGATGCAGGAAGCTTAGCAAGGAGGCTGATGAAGTCAGTGTCAAAGCAGAAGATAAGTGCTAGGATCAACGTGGTAGCAGTTGGATGGAAACGAAAGAACAGATTTTAGTGATGTTGTGACTTGAATGACAGTTGAGTCCCAATACTTACAGAGCAGCCCCAAAGTAAGTCAAGCAAAATTTTCTACTTTCAATCCCTCCTACCACTCCCTCCCCTGATGCCAACAGCTTTCCTGACTCCTTCTCACTGCACCCCAAACAAGCAAGCAAGCAAGCTTAGCCACGTTTCTCCAGGCATGTTCTTGGAGATACCTCTAGGTAGCCTATCTTGAAGCAGGGTAATATTACCTCTGGGTAGCCACATGCTAAAATCAATTATAGTTAGTGAGAAGTGGTAGAGCATAAAGATACATATATAAATGAAACAAGGCAGAGAGTGTGAGTACACAAGTGCTTAGGTGACACAAAAGAGTTGCAGAGTCGAGAGAGGAGGAAATAAGTGAGCTAAGAGATTACTTGAGGCTACTTTCACCACTGTTCCTCTCAGAAACTTTTTATCAAGATCTAATCAATCCATGCAATGACATTTGAGTGCCTACTGTTGGTAAGTACTATACTGTTGGCTGGGAAACTATAAAATTAGGGATAAACAAAATGGGATTCCTGGCCCACAGAGGTCTCATGATATAGTGGGATAGTAATAGCTGACCTGATGGCTCTTATCTCCTCCTCACTGGACTGCACCCAACAAGCAATCCCCTTTCTTCCCACCCCATCAGCCTCCTGCTACCCTTGCCCAGTTCTTGCCTCAAACCTCCCTTGCTCTTCCTGGCTCCAGGGCTGCCCCTATATGCTCCAAGTTGAGCACAAGAAACAGTATGTGTCGCTTGGACAGTTTGTGCAAAAGCTGATGGAGGGGAAAGTTTCAGCAGAAGCCTAGGGAGGCCCTTTGGTAGGGTGTTTGGGGAGAGGGTACCTTATTTTAGGCCCATAGTCCCTAATGTTAACCAATTGAATTTCAGGTCTTACAGTGTGCAGAGTACTGTATTAAGTGCTTTCTCCTGCATCCATCTGACCCCAACCTTAGGTCAAAGCCTATATAAGCTCCTTGTGGACAGGATATGTGCTCCCTAACTCTGTTATATTATACTCTCCCAAGCGCTTAGTACAGTGTTCTGCACACTGTAAGTGTACAACAAATACCATCAATTGTTAGCCCAGCTTTGAGCACATCTCATCAATGCAATGATCTTTCAAGCCCAGCTAAAAGTCAAAATAATCAATACCATCATTTAGAAAATGGGTAACTCCACTATATTTTTCTCACATTTGAGAGACAGAACATAAGTTGTAATACCAAAACTCATATATGCCATACTTGTTGAATAGTAATAGCTGTTGTCTTTTAGCTTTCCACATTTCAGCATCACTACCCACCAACGCCTTGAAATTTCCTTGGATTATCATCTTGGCGGGGTTTTGTCCTACTGTTTTGAGTCAGTAAAAATTCTTGTAACATTTTTCGGCCTTTGCCCATACTTATCAGGATTGGGGTCCCACTAAACAGATAATAATAGAATACAATGAAAAGCAGCGAGGCCTAATGGAAAGATCCCGGGCCTTGGAGCCAGAGGCACCTAAGTTCTAAACATTCAATTCATTCATTCAGTCATATTTATTGAGTGCTTACTCTGTACAGAGCAGTGTACTAAGTGCTTGGGAAAGTACAATACACAATAACCAGTGATATTCCCTGACCACAATGAGCTCACAGTATAGAGTGGGGGAGACAGACATCAATATAAGTAAATAAAATTACAGATATGTACATAAGTGCTTTGGGACTGGGAGGAGGGAAGAGCAAAGGGATATCACCTTACCCCTCCTACTTTACCTCAATTTTGCCTAGCAGGTCACAATACATATTTTGCCGATGGATTTAATAATAATGCATAGATGTTAACAAATCTCTGTATTCTGCTTAAGTGAACTGATGATTTCCTGGTCTCCAGAACATAACTGAGAGTATCAATCAATCAATGGTATTTATAAAGCACCTGTGTGCAAAGTACTCTACTAAGCATTAGGGAGAGAACACCACAGCAGAGTTGGTAGACACATTCCCTGCCAAAAGGACCTTACAATCTACTGAATTGCTAGTATCAAGAATTATAATTCTAACCCATAAATTCTAACAGTAAAGGGAATGATAAAAGAAAAGACATGCACTATCTTGAAGCAGGGTAATATTAATCCTACTCTATCTTGACCAAAGTCGGTTTTTAGTAAAACTAAAACATTCCCAGGAATTATATCCTAAGATAATATGTACATGAAATGAACATTTCAGAGATGCAGCGTAGCTCAGTGGAAAGAGCACGGGCTTAGGAGTCAGAGGTCATGGGTTCGAATCCCAGCTCCACCACTTGTCAGCTGTGTGACTGTGGGCAAGTCACTTAACTTCTCTGTGCCCCAGTTACCTCATCTGTAAAATGGGGATTAAGACTGTGAGCCTCACGAGGGACAATCTGATTACCCTGTATCTACCCCAGCGTTTAGAACAGTGCTCTGCACATAGTAAGCCCTTAACAAATACCAACATTATTACTATTATACATTGTATGGGGAGAAACTGAAAAATTTCTAATAGAAGTAGACCTGTGTTGGATGGTCAAACCACACCAAGAGTAATTTCTTATAAATGTCCTTGGAATTCAAAGAAGGCATCTGTGTTGGTGAAATTTACTTGTGAGCACAATGTACACACAGAAAAGCTGTCACTTGTACAGCCATGTTTGATGCTTGCAGCACTTGGCACTGTTTTATTTTGCCACCTTGTCTTTCACGCTTTGCCAGGCTTTTAATTAAAAAAAACAAAAACAACTCACTCCTTTCTTGATGGCAGTATGTCATGCTGCTCTATCATCAACAAATGACTCCCACTTTCCACTTTTCGGCAGGGGTGCAGCATTATTTGAGGCTTTATGTCCTTAAAATGTCTCCTCTGTCCTCTTTTCTTTCAGTTTCCCTCTGGCTTAAGTTTCTCTTTAATCCCCAAAATGGTAAATAAACTTGGATTTTAAGTTAGATAGCCTAACCCTACTAATGTTTTAGATGGCTCTGGGGAAATTCCACAAAGCCCAAACTTGAGGCATGGGTAAAGAAAAGGAAAAGAAAATTGGCCCTACACATTACACATGTGTTCTAAAACTGAAATTTTCCCAGGCTTTTCTGTTTATTCTCTGGATTTATAAAAAAGGCATCCTTTTTTCACCTGCTTTGTACTTCAGTAATTCAGTAGAAAATTTTAGGTTTCCTGGGAGAGATGTACAAACATTCAGGCCCAAATCTGTTTGAGATACTTCAATATTTTGGATAACAGAAAAGAAAAATGATTGGTTCCTACTTTTGAAGGAAGGCTAAGTTCAAGGAGGCTACCTCTCTTCGAAACCTCAAGGTCATAAAGGTGAGATCTCTTCAGCCAGCCAGCACTTCCATCTCAAAGCAGAGTGGGGAGGGAAGAGGAAGGAAGAGGGGCATTTTAACCCATTCCACATGTCTTTTCCATATATTAAGTTATAATGGCTAACCAGAAATAAAACATTCTAAGATTTATTTTCATGGAGTTTGAAAGTTTAATTCTAAACCCAGATGATTTCCTTGGAGAAAGAAGTTAAGGCCAAAACAAGAAATCACACTAATAAAGGAGCTTCATAATGTACCCACATTCCTGAGCTAGCCCCATTAATACACTGGTTATAAGCCACAAGGGGAAGAGTATGGTAATAAATCAAGGTATCTGTAAAATTGGCTAAGATGCACAAATACTAGGATTCACTATTTTTAAAAACTGTCTAAAAAATTCTCTCTGACAACTACATCGGTTATATTAAGAGACTAGTGTAATTTGTTCTCTGAGAACTAAAATATAATACAACAGTGTCTATATAGTAAGAATACTCACCATTGTGAGCTTATATTTTTAAGAAATATTTTTTCTGCATCCCCACCCACCACTCATACACACAGTTGTTATGCTCAGAAATTGATCAGATATTTCAAAAAAGAAGAAAAAAATGCCATTCGTCAGTTCTTGAACAATCCTAAACTGTTTCATTACCTAGTTTTGCTACCTTTTATAAGTATTTTTCTGGAGTGACGTTTCCTATTCAACCTATCGAACAACAATTTTGGTTATAAAAGCGTTGTCAATTTATGATGATTCTCCCAAGTGCTTAGTTCAGAGCTCTGCACAAAGTACTCAGAAAATACCACTGATTGATGTTTCCAACAGATACTTAAACCAATTCCCATTTTCCAAATGCAGAGATCCTCTAAACTATACACAGTGTTTCTTTAGAAAAGCCCTTACAGAGCAGTGTTAATGTTTTAAAAATAGCTTTATCAACTAGGCAATAAGTCAATTATTATTTTGTGACTGATTTCAAAACTGAACTGTTTCTACTAAAATTTGAGACTAGTAAATCAGAGCAGAAGAATGCATGACATACATTTTTACACATGCAGACACTTTATACCCTTTACTAATTAAAAGCAGTAATTTTATTTATTTATTCTGGTAGATCAGCAACATCTATAAGCTTACATTGCTTTGCCACATGCATGTTCTAGCAATACATGCATGTTCTAGCAATATGTAAGGGTTAGGAGCAATACTTTCCAATTAGTTGGTTAGTTTAGTTGCATAACAGAACCAAGGATAACCTTACCATATCATCAGTCAGTGTCTTCATATTTAAATGCTGAAAACGACAGATCTGATCACATCAGTATCTTACCACAAAAATTTGATTTTTAGTTTCAATACTAGAGTATATATAAATTCCTACACCACATTAAATCCCTTACATGCTTTCATAAATGATTTACAAATTGTTTTAATGTCTTCTCAAAGAGAAGACTAGACCATTTCATGAGTGTTGAGTATTTATAAAACTCTTCCAAATGATAGTGCACCTCAACAGATTATAAAAATTAGTCGATGTATATTAATTGTCATTAGACAGTAAATTAATGCATTTCCAATAGATTCCAAGCACTATAAAAATGTGGGCCCTTTGAATGAACCATCACCTTGTAGCAGATAATAATAATAATGGTGGTATTTGTTAAGCACTTACCATGTGCAGAGCACTGTTCTAAGCACTGGGGTAGACACAGGATCACCAGGTTGTCCTACATGAGGCTCAGAGTTAATCCCCATTTGACAGATGAGGGAACTGAGGCACAGAGAAGTGAAGTGACTTGCTCAAGGTCACACAGCTGACAAGTGGCAGATAATAAAGTATTGCTGCAAACGCATATATGTCCTTAACTTTTCAGGCTCTGTTTAAACGTTGTTCAACTTTCATTTCTGGGCTCTCCCACCTACACATTTTCAAAGTTCCCTTAATGTTTCATATAGCCAATTTAGAAATTATTATAAACATGAGTCATATTTAATAATTGTGATATTTGCTAAGTGTTTTCTATTTTTCGACCACCAAGTGCTGGGCATAGATACAAGGTAATCAGGTCAGAAACAGTCCCTGCCCCACAAGAGGCTCACAGTTGAAGTAAGTGCAAGAGCAAGTATTTAATCCCCATTTTACAGATGAAGAACTAGGCATAGAAAAATGAAGCAACTTGCCCAAAGTCACACAGCTTCCTTTCTGGCCTCTCAACCTCCTGCTTCTCCCCACTTCAGTCCACACTTCACTGCACTGCCCGGATTATCTTTCTACAGAAACCTTCAGGGCATGTCACCCCGCTCCTCAAAAATCTCCAGTGGTTGCCTATCAACCTCATATCAAACAAAAACTCCTCACTATTGGCTTTAAAGCTCTCGATCACTTTGCCCCTTCTTACCTCGCCTCCCTTCTCTCCTTCTACATCCCACCCCGCACACTCCACTCCTCTAGTGCTAACCTACTCACTGTGCCTCGATCTCACCTCCAACCGCTGGCCCACCTCCTACCTCTGGCTCGGAATGCCCTCCCTCCTCAAATCCACCAATCACTCTTCCCTCCTTCAAAGCCCTACTGAAGGCACACCTCCTCCAAAAGGCCTTCCCAGACTAAACCCCCTTTTCCTCAGTTCCCCCTCCCTTCCACATCACTTCAACTCGTTCCCTTTGCTCTTCCCCCCAACTCCCCAGCCCACAGGACCTAAATATATATATATACAATTCTATTTATTTATATTAATGCCTGTTTACTTGTATTGATGTCTGTCTCCCCCAGCCCTAGACTGAGCCCGTTCTGGGCAGGGATTGTCTCTGTTGCTGTATTGTACTTTTCAAGTGCTCAGTATAGTATTCTGCACTCAGTAAGCACTCAATAAATAGGATTCAATGAATAAATGAACATAGCATAGAAACCAGCATAGTCTGTGGAAAAAACACAGGACTGGGAGTGAGGGGACCTGTTTTCCAATCCCAGCCCTGCGATTTATCTGCTGTGTGACTTTGGGCAAAGCACTTCACTTCTCTTTGCCTCAGTTCCCTTATCTGCAAAATGGGGATTCAATAACTTCAATATTTAAGTGAGCCCCATGTAGGACCTGATTATCTTGTATCTACCCCGGTGCTTAACACAGTGCTTAGCACATAATAAGTGCTTAACAAATACCACAATTTTTTTTATTAGTACACAGCAGGAAAGCAGTGGACATAGCTACAGTAGTAGTAGTAGCGTGGCTCAGTGGAAAGAGCATGGGCTTGGTAGCCAGAGGTCATGGGTTCGAATCCCAGCTCTGCCACTTGTCAGCTGTGTGGCTGTGGGCAAGTCACTTAACTTCTCTGTGCCTCAGTTACCTCATCTGTAAAAAGGGGAAGAAGATTGTGAGCCTCATGTGGGACAACCTGATTACCTTGTATACCCCAGTGCTTAGAATAGTGCTCTGCACATAGTAAGCGCTTAACAAATACCAACATTATTATTAGTAATAGAATCCAGGTCTTCTTCCAAGTAGCTAGAATTGGTGCCCTGCACAAAGCCAGACCTCAGTCTAATCTTGTCTTATACTGTTGAGTCATCTCCGACCCATAGTGACACCATGAACACATCTCTCCCAGAACACCCCACCTCCATCTACAATCGTTCCAGTAGTATATCCATAGAGTTTCCTTGGTAAAAATACAGAAATGGTTTACCATTGTCTCCTTCTGCACAGTAAACTTAAGTCTCTGCCCTCAAACTCTCTCCCATGTCGCTGCTGCCCTGCAAGGGAAAGTTTTGACTTGTAACAGTTGGCCTTCCACTTGCTAGCCACTGCCGAAGATAGGAACGGAACGGGGATGCTTCTGCTTGACTCTCCCTCCCATATTTGAGACTGGTAAAGCACTGGAACTCTCGAGGTGCAACCCTGAGAGGGGGTTGTTGGTTTAGGCAACAATAATAGCCCATGACCAGAAAGGAACACCATGATAATTATGAATGTGCTACAGTACAGGACACAGTGATCACGAACTCTGGCTATTCAAAAATAAAACCACACCCCTGCTGATTTGAGTTAAAAACATGCTCTACCCACTCAGCATTAAGTCTTCCCCCTTCCCCAATGCCAGCCTACATTTTGAAAGCAATGGCTGTGCCATATACTACGATGACACAAAGAATAAAATTCCCATCCCTTCTCCTCTCACTTCAATTGCCACCCCCCCCCCCCCCCCGCAAAGTGCTGAATGTTTTGCGTTCTTTTTGGCGATACTTAGTTCTTCCTTAAAAATGCTACCTAATAAAACCGAACTTTCCAAAGGGTCAAATGTAGACACTAGCTTCCCTTTATGGTAGGTGTCAGAATCTTGAACTCCCAGAGGACAAGCATTTAGCCACTGCCAATTCACACAAAAAAACTACTTGTATGCTGTACTTACAAGTCTACTTTATTATCCCTGACATGTCTCATTTATTAATTTCCTCTTAATTTTAATAATACATTCCATTGAGTATGCATTACTGTTATGCAATCTTCTTAAATTCAATTTTTTAGCTGGTGTGTAATTTCCTTGTGCTTTTAAATACTCAATATCTACAACATTTGCATTATACCCTTTTGTGCAGTTACACACTCTTAATTAACCCAAGCATTCAACATGTTCATAATCCCAAAATTGCCATTTAATTCCTCTCAAAAGTAAATTGTTCGAATTTCCTTATCTTTCAATTATGCTGGTATATTATGGGAACTCGTGTCTGCAATATTATTTCCAGTGTTTGACTTGAGTAGTATATCTTCACATTTGCACTCCTCTCACTTTCAACCTGTTGTAAATTAGTTATGGTATATTTACTTGGGCACCTAGTGATACAAGCAGGTCTGCATCCTACACGGGGATTCTGAATTTTTCCTCTGGCCCACGTTTTGATGTCTACACCACCTCTACTGCACTCTCCCAAGTGCTTTGTAAAGTGCTCTGCATATAGTAAGCGCTCAATAAAAGTCACTGATTACATTGTAATGGAGCAGACAAAATGGTACTTCTAACTGTAGCTAACTTCTGCTTCTGTCCTTCTGCTTACACTTGTCTCCAAGTTTGGAACTCCCACTCTTCTCAAATCCAACAGCCCACATTCCTCCTGAAAGTCTGCAAACTCAATCAAGCCTTCCTGATTTAATTCCTAGATTTCCAAGTCATAGAAATCCACAGGTACTTGTACTCATTCTAAGACTTGCATGCATTCAAGTGCACATTCCATTATTTATTACTTTGAAAATATGTGTCTCTTTTCAGAATGTAAACACCCTATGAGCTGGAAGTGTGTTACTTTTTCGTTCTGAACTTTCCATTCAGAGAACTATCAAGAAATGCTATTACCACCCACAACAAAAATGATTTACACATAAGGGGAGCAGGAGAAAGAACAAGATATGACAAGAAAATACTACTAAATATTTGGGAGTAAGGGAGTCATTTTGTCTACATGCAAATAGGTAATCAAACCACAAGTTCAAGAGTCATATTATTTTGAGCTACTCGAGTTGCTTGGCTACTGATGAGAACACCAAATGGTACTCCATAAATCTAAAATTTAAGCATGCCTTCATTAGAGTGGCATAGCCCAGTTGCGGGGCAGGGGAGGGGAGGGAGGGACATTTTTAATGACATGTAAAATGCTTTAACTAAATAAATGATTCATAACTTATGTAGGTCTATGAAAGACACTGAAAGGGGTAGAGTACTTAATAACACTCCCTAGCCAGAATTTAAGTCAATCTATTGCTCATCAAACAATTGTAAAAGATTGATAATCCACATAATACAACCATACTATAAAGAAGCATTATTAACTGCAGTACTGTGTATAATTAAATTCCACTTGCTTATTATACTTCCTTACCTTACAGGTTAATCAGATGACTATTAAAACTGTTCACAGGTGTTGTGCAATAAGTTAGGATCTAAATTTATGCTTAGGCTTACTTTATAAAAATAGCAAAGGTGCAGTCAAGTCACATAAAGCTAATCACCATTTGCATGTAGAAACCCCCCCAAAAAAACACCCTAAATGGCACATTATTGTTCAGCAGTCTGTAAAGGCACATAAAATAAATAGATAGCCCTGGCTTTCCAGGGAGGCCTTATTTGGCCAATAACTTGCTTTTGGGCTCATGAAATTGCTCATTTAGTTCTGCTATCTAGCAATTCCACTAGAGTTATTCATCAGGATGCAACCACCAAGAACTGTTGGGGGACTAGTTAGAATAATTAATTCTACTTGGATTACAAGCAAACAATTAGGCCTGGCCTGAGACTGTTAAAGAGAAGTGTGAATACCAACAGAAGAATTGTTTTAGTAAAAGATGATCTTGATTTAGGACTTGATGCAAAATGGCTTCGGAGAGTTTGGGAATAAATAGCTTAACTCCTGCTTGATTCATTCAGCAATGAAAAAATTCAATGACATGGTGACATCTGAAAGGTAGCCCTTGTTTTATTATCCATTTTACAATCCAGCACTGTAACAATATTTTACACAAAGACATTTAAGACATGAAAAATCCATTATGACTACTCCACCCTTGATCACACTGGAGGGAGTTTAAAACAATTTACAAGTTATCCATTCCCATTTTCTCACCTATGTTTCACTTTCTGACCTCTGCACTGATTTTTTTTAATGGTATTTGTTAAATCCTTACTATGAGCAAAGCACATTCTGGGTTAGGTACAAGACAATGGGGATGAACACTGCAAGCCCTGGGTGGGACAGCGATGTGTCCAACCCAATCATCTTATGTATACCCCTTTATACCCCTGTGCTCAGTACATTACCTGGCATATAGAGTTTATTACCACCACAATAATCAGGTCCAACAGCCCCTTTCCTACATAGGTTCACAGTCTAAATTGGAAGGACAAGGATTTAATTCTCATTTTACAGATGAGGTAACTGAGGCCAAAGGAAGTTATGTGACTTATCCAGGGTCACACTGTAGACTAGTGGTGGAGGTAAGATTAGAATCCAGGCCCTCTGATTCCCATGCCCATGCTCTTTCCACTGACATGTTGCTTTCCTGATTGCCACATCTACTTCAAAACTGGGGCAAAAGAAAAATGAAACTTGCCTCCATTAATTTCTTCCTGTGGGTGAGAGAAGAGTAATGCAGAATTCTGTACCTGTGATTTCCAAGATAAAGACAGGCAGAGAAAGAAAAATGGAGAGTCGATTGAATACTAAATTATTCTCAGTCTGAAGAATCCTTAGCATGGCACACTCCATAGAGTTGAATGATGACCTTTAACCTGGTGGAACTTCTTCTGAACTATGGGTATTTTTTGAACACCCATTTGGAGTGGTGCACTGTACTAGGCACTTGTTGTTCTAAATAAAGTAGAACATTCCCTGACCATGAGGAGCTTATACTCTAATGGGAGAGGCAAACATAAAAATTAACTACAGAGGCAAAAAGTAAAATGAAAATTTATAAGTACACCAGGGCAAGGAGGATGTAAAACTCTACAGTGCTAAAGATGGCTGAAAAACAATATGGTAAAGGTGGAGAGACCTATGGCAAGGTTGAGGGTTTCAACCCAGAAGCCATGTGCCAGCGGACAGAGCTGAGGAAGTTGAAACCAAGTTGCAGTTAGAAGGTTGACTTGGGAGGAACTAGAAGAGAGGTAGGAAGTGGACCAAAAGGGAAAATATAGGCACTACTGTCTACAGAGCACTATACTAAAGAGAGTACAATTACAACAGTTGGTAGTTGGTAGATATACTCCCTGCCCATAAGCTTTCAGTCTAGAGGGGGAAGTAAGCCTAAGACTTTGCAGCTCATTGATTCAGAGAAGGAAAACCAAAGTCTAACCAAAACAAATCTCTGCATGGAAGGAATCGAAGAGAACGAGTCCTACTCCTATCTACTAAGGAATTACAAAACGCATTACATATTTTCCAATGTTCTTCCCCAGTGTCAATCACTATTCTCCAATCTATTATTCTTAATGTCTACATAAATCTCTCCTGTTGTGCACAACACTAAAGGGAAATATGCCTTCACATTTATAAATTGTACTTTTGCATTTGTTAAATTAAGTGTGCACAGAACCAAGAGTGCTAAACTAACTAGGATTTTAATGAGCTACTAAATCCACTCTTAAAAGCGCTGACAGTTGCAAGGGGCAACGAGAGTCCAGTCTTTAATTTGGATAGAACTGTGGCCCCTCAAATTCACCTGAGACACCGAGAAACTGAAATGCATGATCCAATGGACAAAGGAAGATGGATGGTTCATCACTTTTCCCCGCTTTTAATTCCCTCATGGAGAAGAAGTCACATTGACTGAAAGGGGTTAATAATAATAATAATGGTATATGTTAATCGCTTACTATGTGCCACTGTTCTAAGCCCTGGACTAATTAAATACAAGGTTATCAGGTTGCCCCACATGGGGCTCACAGTCTTAATCCCCACTTTACAGATGAGGTAACTGAGGCACAGAGAAGTTAAGTGACTTGCCCAAGGTCACACAGCAGAGTAGTGGAGCCGGAATTAGAACCTATCACCTCTGACTTCATTCATTCATTCAATCGTATTTATTGAGCGCTTATTATGTGAAGAGCACTGTACTAAGCACTTGGAATGTACAATTCGGCAACAAATACAGACAATCCCTGCCCAACAACAGGCTCACAGTCTAAACGGGGGAGACAGACAACAAAAGAGAACAAAACTATGGAAATCATTGCATGCCCCAGTTGAAAAATAAAACTAAGCTTCCATTTTCTTCCCAATCCCTTAAAATTTCCAGAAATTATAGGGCAAAATGAAGTCAAAGGTCTAATGATTTGGGATTCATTTCCCTCTTCAGAAGTGGCTCTGCCACACTCTTGGTGGGTGATCCTGGATAAGTCACTTTAACTTTTGTTCCTCATTTACTCATTGATGAAATGGACATTAAATACCCATTCTCTCTTCCCCTTAGACCATGAGCCCTAGGAAAGACAAATGACTCTGTCCAATTTGATTATTTTGTACCTTCTTCAGCACTTATAAGAGTGTTTGACCTATAAGAGCTTAACAAATTCCACAGTTACCAATAGTATTTAATCAGCACTTGCACTGTGTAGACCACTGTATTGAGCACTTGGGAGAGTAAAATGTGACAGAGTTGGTAGACGTATTTCTTACCCACAAGGAGCTTACTAGAGAAGAAAATAAATTAAATATACGTACATAAATACTGCGGAGCTGGGGATAGGGTGACGGAACAAAGATGGAGTAAAGTACGGAAGCTAGGCTTAGTCAGGAAAGGCCTCTCCAAGGAGATGTAATTTTAATAAGATTCCGTCCCCTCCACTCTACTGAGACTGCTCTCTCAAAGGTCACCCATGACCTCCTTCTTGCCAAATCCAATGGCTCCTACTCGATCCTAATCCTCCTTGACCTCTCAGCTGCCTTTGACACTGTAGACCATTCCCTTTTCCTCCACACCTTATCTCACCTTGGCTTCACGGACTCCATCCTCTCTGGGTTCTCCTCTTATCTTTCTGGCCGTTCATTCTCAGTCTCCTTCGCAGGCTCCTCCTCCTCCTCTCATCCTCTAACTGTAGGGGTTCCTCAAGGGTCAGTTCTCTGCCCTCTTCTGTTCTCCATCTACACTCACTCCCTTGGTGAACTCATTTGCTCCCACGTCTTCAACTATCATCTCTATGCAGATGACACACAAATCTACATTTCCACCCCGTTTTCTCTTCCTCCCTTCAGGCTCGTATCTCCTCCTACCTCCAGGATGTCTCCACCTGGATCATCATCATGATGTTGATATTTGTTAAGAGCTTACTATGTGCAGATGTCTGCCCACTACCTAAAACTCAACATGTCCAAAACTGAGCTCCTTATCTTCCCTCCCAAGCCCTGTCCTATTCCTGACTTCCCTATCACTGTGGATGGTACGACCATCCTTCCCGTCTCTCAAGCCCGCAACCTTGGTGTCATCCTTGACTCAGCTCTCTCATTCACCTCACACATCCAATCCATCACCAAGGTCTACCGGTCTCACCTTTATATCGCCAAGATCCGTCCTTACCTCTCCACCCTAATAGCTATCTTACTAGTACAGGCTCTCATAATATCCCGGCTGGATTACTGTGTCAGTCTTCTCTCTGATCTCCCTTCCTCCCCTCTCTCCCCGCTCCAATCTATTCTTCATTCCGCTGCCCGGATCATCTTCCTGAAGAAATGCTCTGGGCATGTCACTCCCCTTCTTAAAATCCTCCAGTGGTTGCCTATCAATCTGCATGCAAAACAAAAACTTCTCACTCTAGGCTTCAAGGCTCTCCATCACCTTGCCCCCTCCTACCTCTCCTCCCTTCTCTCTTCCTACTGCCTACCTCATAGGCTCCGCTCCTCTGACACCTACCTCCTCACCGTCCCCCGTTCTCGCCTATCCCACCGTTGACCCCTGGCCCATATCCTCCTGCTGTCCTGGAATGCCCTCCCTCCTCACCTCCGCCAAACTAATTCTCTTCCCATCTTCAAAGCCCTACTGAGAGCTCACCTCCTCCAAGAGGCCTTCCCAGACTGTTTCCCATTTTCCCTCTGCTCCCTCTCTACCCACCCCCTTCACCTCCCCTCAGCTAAGTCCCGTTTCTCCCCCTTTCCCTCTGCTCCTCCCCACTCCCTTACCCTCCCCCCCAGCACTGTGCTCATTTGTATATATTTTTATTATCCTGTTTATTTTGTTAATGAGATGTACATCCCCTTGATTCTATTTATTGCTATTGTTTTTGTCTGTCTCTCTCCCCCGATTAGACAGTAAGCCTGTCAGTGGGTAGGGACTGTATCTGTTGCCGAATTGTACATTCCAAGCGCTTAGTACAGTGCTCTGTATATAGTAAGTGCTCAATAAATACTATTGAATGAATGAATGAATGAATGAATGAATGAATGAAAGAAGGGATGGTTGTGGTCTGTCATGTACTATCCCAAGCGCTTAGTGCAGGAAATACCTTTACTAATAGAGGATTAGTAATACTAATAGATTTCAGAGGGAATTCTCTTGTGGTCTTACAAAAGGAGAACTCGGCAACCTGTTCACTATAACTGGGAGAAACTTCAGTGAATTGATAAAAGAAAATGAGCAATAGGTTTTTCTATAAAAAAGTATTTCCATTATGAACTCACTGTTCAAAAATTTCCATTCCAACAACTAAGTCATTAAAATGCTTTCATTTTTGAAATTAGCAAAATTTGTAAAGGTTGAATTTATTTGAGAAATGTGTCTTAAGCAAGGATGTTTCAGTGAAATCCCACAAAGAAAGTTAGGTAAAATCTAGCTCAAAGCAAAAATCAGTACTTTGATCCTTAGTAACCCAGGAAGTAAAAAAGCTCTATTTAATCTATAATTTAAAGGTCTAAAAGTTCATTTTTGAAATAAGTGAAATAGTAAGCATTGTCTTTAAACTTTCATTTAGGTACTAAGCTATAATAAACTAAGAGCTAGGAATTAAAAATAGTTTACAACAGTGATGCATAAAAACAACCTGAATTACTCTGCAGGCAAAGACAAGTTTTGTGTTAACATGATAAACAGACCATTTTTGCATTCAATTTATAAGGCAATATATAAACATGCAGGAAAATGTTGTTATGCCACAATGCAGATTTAACAAAAAAAGATGTGAAGAAATTTCAGATCTCACCAAATATAAAAAGATGGGCTTTGGAGTCAGGGCTCATGAGTTCGAATCCCAGCTCTGCCACTTGTCAGCTGTGTGACTGTGGGCAAGTCACTTAACTTCTCTGGGCCTCAGTTCCCTCATCTGTAAAATGGGGATTAAGACTGTGAGCCCCACGTGGGACAACCTGATTCCCCTGTGTCTACCCCAGCGCTTAGAACAGTGCTCGGCACATAGTAAGCGCTTAACAAATACCAACATTATTATTATTATTATCTTTTTCAAAACTATTTTTGAGGCAGATAGTTGGGATTCAAGGTTTCACATTGTAAAAATGCACATAGTTCATAATCAGATCTCCATTTTTCCTGATCCTGCTCCTCTCCCACTACCCCCACTCCTCAAACACCAAATTACTGAACCTCACTCATCTCTATCATCAACCCTTTGCTCACATCTTCCCTCCAGTTACAAATCTCTCCCACTTCAGCACTGACAGACCACCATTCTCTGGTACTAAAATTTTACCTCTTCCAAGAAGTCTTCCATGACTAACCTGCTGACTTCCCCAATCTCCTGCCTCTCTCCACTCCAGTCCATACTTCACTCTACTGCCTGGATCATTTTTCTACAAAAACATGCAGGACATGTCAAGCCCCCCATTCTCAAAAATCTCCAGTGGTTGCCTATGCACCTCCATATCAAACAAAAACTCTTCACCATGGGCTTTAAAGCTCTCCATCACCTCGCTTCTCTCCTTCTACAACCCAGCACGCACACTTTGCTACTCTGGTGCTAACCTTCTCACTGTGCCTCAATCTCACCTGTCTCACCGCCGACCCCTGGCCCACGTCCTGCCTCTGGTCTGGAACACCCTCCTTACTCAAATCTGCCAGAAAATTAATCTTCACCCTCTTTGAATAATTATTGAAGGCACATCTCCACCAAGAGGCCTTCTCAGACTAAGATCCACTTTTCTTCATTCTCCCACTTCCTTCTGCGTTGCCCTGACTTGTTCCCTTTGCTCTCCTTCCTTCTCCCCACCCCACAGCATTTAGGTATATATCTATAATTTTATTTATATGTATTGATGCCTGTTTATACTGATGTCTATCTCTCTTCCCTCTAGGTTATGAACTTGTTGTGAGCAGGGATTGTCACACTTTATTGTTGTATTACACTTTCCCAACTGCTTAGTACAGTGCCCGTCACACAGTAAGCACTTAATAGTCAAACCACACCTCTGATCACGAATGTTACTGTGAAAAGTTTTTATTAATGTGCAAGGGAGTGACACATACTCACTCACTCCATCACCTAAGGGTCCAATATCAGTCTGTGGTCAAGGGAGCCCCTTCTGCCAGAAATGCTTCTTCTTTCTGCTTCCAAGTGCTGCTGCCTTCTGCTGCTTTCAAGTGCTGCTCTTTAGTTTTGTTCTGTTTTGTTGTCTGTCTCCCCCCGTTAGACTGTGGGCCCATTGTTGGGCAGGGATTGTCTCTATCTGTTGCCAATTGCACAATCCAAGTGCTTAGTACAGTGATCTGCACATAGTAAACGCTCAATAAATGACTGAATGAATAAAATGACAATGAATGAATGAGTCTCATCACCCTTTTCTTCCTCTCTTTTGCACTCGATTCTGTAGTCACTGAGCACTTTGATATTCACCCTATCCCCACTGCACTAATGTTCATACAGATAGGGGAAGCAGCAGAGTAAAAAGGTATGCATTTAAATGCTATGGGGCTGAGGGTGGGATGAATATCAAATGCTTAAGGGGTGCAGATCCAGGTGCTTGGGTAATGCAGAAGGGAGTGTGAGGAGAAGAAATGAGGGAGAAATGAGGGAATAGTCAGGGAAGGGCTCAGAGGAGAAACGGTTTTAGGGTGGCTTTGAAGGGGAGAAGATCTGTGGTCCATCTGATATGAAGGAACAGAGAGTATGCGGACAAGGGCAAGTCACACAAGATCAAGGTAAAGTGAGTGGGCTGACAGAGGAACAAAGTGTCTGGTGTGGATTACAGTGAGAGATTAGAGAGGTAAGGTAGAATGGGGAGAGCTCATTGAGTGACTGAAAGGCCATATAGAGAGTTTATTTGACTATATATAACTCGGTTTGATTTGATTTCCACCCCAGCGCTCATTACAGTTTTTAACAAACACCATTATTATTATTAGAGTGATGAGAGTCAGAGGGAAGATAGAGCTGGATGGGAAGATGAGGAGTTATTTTGGATAAGTTTGAGGTATTGCCAGGATATCCACGTAGAGATGCTCCAAAGGCAGGAGGAGATTCATTTATTCAAATGTACTTACTGAATGATTACTTTGCGCAAAGCACTGTACTAAGCACTCGGGAGAGTACAATAGAACTCTCTGGAAAGAGCACGGGCTTTGGAGTGAGAGGTCATGGGTTCAAACCCCGGCTCTGCCACTTGCCAGCTGTGTGACTTTGGGCAAGTCACTTAACTTCTCGGTGCCTCAGTTCCCTCATCTGTAAAATGGGGATTAAGACTGTGAGCCCCACGTGGGACAACCTGATTCCCCTGTGTCTACCCCAGCGCTTAGAACAGTGCTCGGCACATAGTAAGCGCTTAGCAAATACCAACATTATTATTAGAACAACAGACACAATCCCTGCCCATAACGAGCTCACAGTCTAGAAGATGCAAGACTCCAGAAGAGATAGGTAAGTGCTGGAGTTGTTGTAGATTTGAAAGTCATCTACGTAGAGACAGTAGTTGAAGCCGTGGAAGTGAATGAGTACTATTTAGTGCTGTATAGTACTATCCCATGTGGGATAGAGAGTGCCTGACCTAATTAATTTGAACCTACATCCACACTTAGTATGGTGTTTGAGACATAGTAAGTGCTTAACAAATACCATAAAAAAACAGTTATCCAAGAGTGGAAATAGAAGGGGATGTAGAACTGAGCCTTGAGGGACCCTCTGAGTTAGAGGGTGGAAGGCAGAGGAGTCTGCAAAAGAGATTGAGAATGAGTGGCCAGAGAGATGTGAGGAGGACCAGGAGAGGACAGTGTCAGTGAAGCCCAGTTTAGATAATGCTTCAAGGAGAAGGAAGTGGTCCACAGTGTCAAAGACAGCTGATAGGTCAAATAGGATTCGTTCATTTATTCATTCATTCATTCAATCGTGTGAAATAGAGACGGTTGGATTTAACAAGGAAAACATTGGTGACCTTAGAGGGCCATTTTTGTGGGGTAAAGAGGAAGGAAGCCAGATTAATCAATTAATTGTTATTTGAGTATTTACTGTGTGCAGAGCACTGTATTAAGTGCTTGGGAGAGGACAATATAACAGGGTTGGTTGACACATTCTCTGCTTACACTCTAGGGAGGGAGAAAAGTCATTAATATGAGTAAATTATGGATATATACACAAGCTGAGAGAGGGGTGAATAAATGGTGCCAATCCCACTGCTCGGGCAATGCAGAAGAGAGTGGGAGAGAGGAAATTCATTCAATTCATTCAATAGTGTTTATTGAGCGCTTACTATGTGCAGAGCACTGTACTAAACGCTTGGAATGTACAATTCGGCAACAGATAGTGACAATCCCTGCCCAAAAACGGGCTCACAGTCTACACGGGGGAGACAGACAGCAAAGCAAAACAGGACATAAGAAAAACAAGACATCATCATCAAGATAAGTAGAATCAAGGGGATGTACACCTCAGGAAATGAAGGTCTACTTGAGAAAGGCCTCTTGGAGGAGATGTGTTCCTCCTGCCTTCAGAACATCTCCACCTGGATGTCCGCCCGCCACCTAAAAATCAACATGTCCAAGACTGAGTTCCTTATCTTCTCTCCCAAACCCTGTCCTCTCCCAGACTTCCCTGTCACTGTGGATGGCACTACCATCCTTCCCGCCTCACAGGCCCTCAACCTTGGTGTCATCCTTGACTCTGCTCTCTCATTTATCCCACACATCCATCACCAAAACCTGCCAATCTCATCTTCACAACATCACCAAGATCCGCCCTTTCCTCTCCATCCAAATTGCTACCTTGCTGGTACAAGCTCTCATAATATCCCAACTAATTATTGCATCAGTCTCCTCTCTGATCTCCCATCCTCCTGTCTCTCCCTGCTCCAGTCTATTCTTCATTCCACTGCCCGGATCATCTTCCCACAGAAATGCTCTGGGCAGGTCACTCCCCTCCTCAAAAACCTCCAGTGGCTGCCTATCAACCTTCGCATGAAGCAAACACTCCTCACTCTTGGCTTCAAAGCTCTCCATCACCTGGGCCCCTCCTACCTCACCTCCCTTCTCTTCTTCTACAGCCCACCCCGTATACTCCACTTCTCTGCCGCTCACCTTCTCACAGTGCCACATTCTCGCCTGTCCCGCCCTCGACCCCTGGCCCACGTCCTACCACTGACCTGAAATGCTCTCCCTCCTCACATCCGACAAACTAACTCTCTTCCCCTCTTCAAAGCCCTACTGAGAGCTCACCTCCTCCAGGAGGCCTTCCCAGACTGAGCCCTCCCTTTCCTTCCACCCCTCCTCCCCTCCCCATTTCCCCTACTCCCTCCCTCTGCTCTTCCCCCTTCCCCTCCCCACAGCACTTGCGCATATTTGTATATATTATTTATTACTCTATTAATGATGTGTATATATCTATGATTCTATTTATCTTGATGGTATTGATGGCTGACTGTTTTGTTGTCTGCCTCCCCCTTTTAGACTGTGAGCCTGTTGTTGGGCAGGGATTGTCTCTATCTGTTGCCGAATTGTACATTCCAAGCGCTTAGTACAATGCTCTGCAAATAGTAAGCATTCAATAAATATGGTTGAATGAATGAATAAGGCTTTGAAGGTGGGGAGAGTGAACATCTGTAGGGAGTTCCAGGCCAGAAGTGGGAGGTTAGGCAGCAAGGTCGATGAGATTGAGGTACAGTGAGAAGGTTGGCATTACAGGACCTAAGTGTGCAGGCTGGGTTGAGTAGGAAATCAGGGAAGTAAGGAAGGAGGGGGCAGGATGATTGAGTTCTTTAAAGTCCATGGTAAGGAGTTTCTGTTTGCTGTGGAGGTGGATGGGAGGTTCTTGAGGAGTGAGGAAACATGGACTGAATGGGTCTGTAGAAAAATTATCCAGGCAGCAGAGTGTTAATCTGGACTGGAGTGGGAGAGACAGGAGGCAGGGATGTGAGCCAAGGGGCTGATGCAGTAATCAAGGCAGGATAGGATAAGTGTGTGGATAATACAGTAGCAGTTTGAATGGAAAGGAAAAGGTGAATTTTAGCAATGTTGTGAAGGTTGAACTGACAGGATATTATTTAATATGTGGATTGAATGAGAGAGATGAGTCGAGGATAATACCAAGGTTAGAGGCTTGTACGTCATGGAGGATGGTGGTGCTGTCTACTGTGATGGGAAAAAGTCAAGGGAAGGATAGGGTTTGGGTGGGAATATGAGGAATTCTGTTTCTATGCTAAATTTGAGAGGTCAGCAGGACATCCAAGAAGAGATGTCCTGAAGGCAAAAGAAATACGAGACTGCAGAGAAAGAGAGACATAAGAGCTGGAGCTGTAGATTTGGGAATCGTCCACAAAGAGATGGTGGTTAAAGCCACACGAGCTTAATGAGGTCTCTAAAGGAGTGGGTATAGATGGAGAAGAGAAGGGGACCCAGAAGTGAGCCTAGAGGGACGCCCATAGTTACAGGATGGGAGGAAGAGAAGGAGCCCATGAAAGAGTCTGAGAATCAGTGGCCAGAAAAGGAGGAGGAGAATCAGGAGAAGACAGTGTCAGTGATGCAAAGTTAGACTGATGGTGTCAAGGAGAGGAAGAGGAAATGGAGTACCAAACACAGGCAACTCACTCAAGGAGTTTGGAGAGGAATGCAAAGAGCAAGATAGGGTGACAACTGGAGGGTGCCGAGGGGGTCAAGGGAGAATTTTGGAGGTTTTTTTGTTGTTTTTATTTTAAGGATAGGGAATTACATGAGCACGTTTGAAAGCAGTCGGGAAGGAGTCAATGAAAAGTGAGCAGCTGAAGATATCTTTCAAAGAGGGAGGAAGAGAGGGGGCAAGGGCTGTGATAAGGGCTTTGAGAAGGGCTGGGGGAGGATTTTGAGAAGAGGTGGGTGATACTGAGTGAGCTACTGCAGGAAAGGATATGAGTGGAAGGGGCAGAAGGAGGGAAGGACTGGAGAGGAGCAGGGGAGATTTCGGCAGACAATTTCAATTCTATTGTTCAAGTACATGGCAAAGTCATTAGGAGCAACAAATGAGAGGGGATGGGGAAAGAGAGCTAGTAGAGGGAGTTAAAAGGCTGAAACATCTGGCTGGCCCAGGCGATGGGTATTGGAGTAAGTAAAGATGGAGAAGTATTGTCGACGGGCAGAGTTAAAGCAGGCTACTATGAGTTGGGGATGGGTGAGGTTGGCCTGATTTCCACCAGCCAGGCTCTGAAGCTTGTGCACAACAGCGAAGGAGATGTACTATGGAGGTGATACAGGGCTGTGGGTTGGTGGTAAGAGATTGATGGAGGGAATAGAGGAGCAAGGGTGTTGAGTTCAATAGATACAGTGCTGTTGAGGATGTAGATGTGTCAAGAGAAGGAAAGGTTGGGTATGGAGACCAAAAGAGTTATGAGGACTTTAGAAAATTAGAAGGGTGTCAAAACATCAGTGGTCTCTAAGGGAAAACAGAATGTATTAGTAGGAAGGGGGTGTGTGGGAGAGAATGCAGGTCAAGAGGTTGTCAGAGAGCGGAATTTCGGAATTGGTAAGGATAGAGACTGTACAGTGAGTAGACATCACAGATCGAGCATGTGCCCAAGGTAGAGAGTGGGCAAGGTGGAGTGGAGCAGAAGGACTGTGGGGTGGATGAGAGAGGAAGGAGTCGGCGGAAAGGTCATTGTATACTGAAGTCCCAAGGATAAAGTATAGGGCTGGAGAAAGGGAGAGGAATGTGAGAAAAGGAATGGTTCAGAAATTTGCAGGAGGGGGTCTATTTTGGGGTGCTAGATGACTAGTAACTGGAGTGGGTAGTAGAGGTGGATGATATGGGCTTCAAAGGACAGCAAAGAGAGGATAGAGAGATAGAACAGAGTGAAAGTGGCACTGGGGGGGCAAGAATGAAGGTGACTCCTCCCTCTTTCCCAGTCTTGGGCAATGAGAGAATTAAGGTCCCTTCTGGAGAGATCATCAGGGGAGACAGCGGCATCATCTGGGGACAGCCAAGTTTAGTATCATGACAAAAAGAAAGAGTGATTGGGTCAAAATAAGGGAAACTTTCCTGTGATGGAGTGGAATTTCCACAGGCTACACTTGACTGGGCTGGGAGGAGGTGGTAGGCATTCAAAGATCATTGACTGAATGGCAAGATTCCCAGCCTTCAAGGAGTCTGGTATCTAGAGGGAGTAGACACACACTAAATTAAGGTTAGGATAAAGGAGGAAGAGGCATATGCACATGAGTTAGTGATTAAATTATAAGGTATGGAAGCTATAGATGTAAATACTTAGAATCTCTATGGCACTTAAGTGCTTAGGCGTCACAGAAATGTTGAAATAGAAGGTAGATGAATTATTATTTTCTATAGCCTACTATTAAAGGCATTTAGAAGGACAAGGAAAGAAAAGTTTCAGTGATCCTGATCCAGTTTAAATCCCTGAACTGCTGCAGTCAACTACATTTCCAACCTAATATCACATTTAAATGGTTCACTGGCTCATAAATCATTTTCCTAAATCAATGAATCACTACGGGTATTTTTCCATAAACGTTTGGAATTTTCTACCTACTCACTGAAGAATGCACATAGACTACTTTAAATTCATGTTATAATTCTAAAAAAGGTTCTAACAAACCATAAGAATAATGAGGTTTTTAATCTTTCAGTAAGACTCATTCAAATTCTACATGACCTTGCTGGGCGGAACACAATAATCATATCTAAATTGAACTAACCGGTGAGGGGATGATTAACAAGAATTACTAGCAGCTACCAGACTGCAAAACTTTGAACTGAAAAATTAAATTTTCCCTGGGCTGAGTGTTGAAGTTAAATAATAATAATAAAAAGGGTTGTTATGTTTATTACTAACTTGAATGAGTTTGATATTTACAAATAGGTCCAAACTAAACAGAAAACCCCCTCTAAGAAATGAAATCAGGTAGCAATCAAGAGTGGGGGCTCTTCTGTTTGAGACAGAATTACACAAAAATCGAGGATACCAAGAAGCAACCTCGAAGAAAGAGACTTGCCCTGTGTGGGACAAATGCATACGGTACTGTCATTAAATGCCCAAAATACAAAAGAGAATGTCAGTTCATCCCATCATTCGTTTCAGCCACACCACTGGTAGCATCATCTTCTAAATGAAGGGCAGCTGAATATTTGAGTCACTAAAAAGTAATTCCTTCCTCTTCTTTTGTCCAAGATTAACAACATCCACACCTTTGATCTTCCTTTACATCATATTTTCCATCACTTCAGTGAGCTGTGACACTCATCCGAATCTATTCAGAAATATGACCTTCTGTGAAATCTCTGCACTTTTCCTAGCTTCCACATTTCTCCTTTAATGCTGGTGTTGCGTTCTTGCAGAACACTGTACTGCAGAAAACTCACATTGTTGTCACCCTCTCAAGGTGGCACCTGGAGAGTTTCCAGTATTCTACCAATCTCAACTACAGGAGAGAGAGTCAAGCAGAGGCATATCTAGTCCATTCTTAGCTCGGGCAGTGGCTAGAGAGTGGAAGGCAATCTGCTACAAGTCAAAACTCACCTGTGCTGGGCAGCAGTAGCATCAGAGTCAAGGGTGAATACTCAAGCTTACTGTGTGGAAGAAGGCAATAGTAAACCACTTCCGTACTTTTACCAAGAAAACTGTATGGATACACTACCAGGACAACTGCAGATGGAGGTGGGGCGTTCTGGGAGAGATGTGTCCATGGCGTCACTATGGGTCAGAAACGACTCGACAGCATAAGACAAGACAAAAAGAAAACATATTCTTCAGAAGTGATTATTTACCTGCCAAGTTCTAAAACTGAGCTGTTTAAAAAAGATTCCAGAAACATGGAGGATAAAATTAAGGTGAACATTTAAATTATTGGGGTTGTTTCTTAGAGTAACACCCACTCCTAATTGACCAGGAGAAGGATCTGAAGGAGGGTGGCCAAACTTACTGCCCTAGAACCTGCCTAAGATTCATTTTAGTGTAAGATACTCACAACTATCTCCAAAGCTTATGGCGGTGGGGACGGAGAGAAAGTGGTCTCAGGAAGGGGCAGCCTTGTTTGAGGGCTCTATCAAGCGACACCTCCTCCACCATTTGCAGTTTTTAACCAGTAACACAGCGTTTTCTATGTCATCTTGGCGTGGAACTCCCTCACCCTTCATAAGCTGACTGGCCACCATCTCTCTACATCTCCTCCAAAAGGCCTCTCCAACTATGCCTCAATTCCCCTACTCCCTCTCCCTTCTGGGTCACATCTGTACCTTTTATTCACCACACCCTCAGCCCCACCACTTTTATGTGCAAATCCAAAATTTTAGAATATCTGTCTCCCCTTCTAGACTTAAACTCTTTGTGGTCATGTCTACCAACTCTGTTTTTCTACTCTCCTAAGAGTGTTCTAAACAAAGTAAGCATCAGCATACCAATGATTGACTGGGGGGGAGTAGCGCTGGTTTAGAAATGGCATGAGATGACAGAAATGGGAAGGCTGAGAGTGCTACTTGCTTGGGTAGAAGAGTCTGAAAGTTGATTAGGGGGCGGAGGCAATGGAGAGACACAGTGTGGCTATCCCCGGACTAAAGCGACATCAAGTTTTAAATCGTCAATCCTAGCATAATAATACAATTGTATTACATGTCAGCTTCACGAGCAACCAAAATTCTAAAGTTTTATATCGACTCATGTTATTCAAGGATTATCGAGGATACATCTATCTGTTCATTTACCATACAGTTGTCTAGTCCTACAAGCACAATGTAATTAATCTCGTCTCTTCCTCCCACGGCAAATTTGCCTCTGTTGCCACAGCTGAAGGCCTCACATAGGTTGGAGGTCTGAGAAGTCTCTGGCAAGGCTCAGGTTCTGAGCTCTGGAAGTTTTGTTGGATCTGGACAGGGCTAACACCAGTCGGACTCTGATGGGATCAGGCCTCGAGACAACCTCACCAAACCCCTCGGAAGGAAATTTCCAACTTCCGCTTTGGTGCGCTCACTTTCACTGCACTCTAGCTGGGACCGTGCCAGCCCAATACTGACAGAAGGGAGAGGCTGCCCAGGCTCTGGATTTCCAGCCCGTAGAAGTTTAACATTAGCATCCGGACTGGACGGAAGGGGCGTCTAAAAGTGGAGAAAGCACACGTCTCCACCGACCGATCTCGCCTGACAGCACGTGTTCAAGTGCTGAAAAATTACGTTCGGTTGTTATTTCTGCGCTGCTTCCTCTCCTAGACGGAGAGGTCTTTAGAGGCAGGAATCACCTAATTGAACATTAGAGGGACACGTCACCAACCACCTACAGCGGCATCCCGTGTACTGTACCTGCACAATTAAGGGCTTCGCAAGAGGGAGAAAGATGCCCTGCCGTGTGCAAGCACATTCACAAGCGAAAACGGCTTTAAACGATGCACTGAAGAAGATGGCACTGTAGGGAGGGCCAAGTTCTGTTGTCGAACACAATCGCTGGCGTCTACTTGGCCCTAGGTCACCTCAGTCTAGGTTGCTACAGTTCACTCAACTGCAAGAATTCCTGGCTCCAGAAATAAACAAGTGAGCCCGTCATTGGTTGGGCAAGGATTGTCTCTCTCTGGTGCCAAACTGTTCATTCCAAGTGCTTAATACAGTGCTCTGCACATAATAATAATAACATTGCTATTTGTTAAGCGCTTACTAAGTGCAGAGCACTGTTCTAAGCTCTGGGGTAGATACAGGGTGATCAGGTTGTTCCAAGTGGGTTCACAGTTTTAATCCCCATTTTACAGATGAGGTAACTGAGGCACAGATAAGTTAAGTGACTTGCCCACAGTCACATAGTAAGAGTTCAATAAATACAATTGAATGAATGCAGCGTGGCTCAGCGGAAAGAGCACGGGCTTGGGAGTCGGAGGTCACGGGTTCGAATGCCGCCTCTGCCACTTGTCAGCTGTGTGACTTTGGGCAAGTCACTTCACTTCTCTGGGCCTCAGTTACCTCATCTGCAAAAATGGGGATTAAAAAATGTGAGCCCCACGTGGGACAACCTGATCACCTTGTATCCCCCCAGCGCTTAGAACAGTGCTTTGCACATAGTACGCGCTTAACAAATACCATTATTATTCTTCTTCTCTGTGCCTCAGGGATTAAGATGGTGAACCTCACGTGGGACGACCCCATTACCACAGCTTGGCTCAGTGGCAAGAGCCCGGGCTTGGGAGTCGGAGGTCATGGGTTCGAATCCCGCCTCCGCCACCTGTCAGCTGTGTGACTGTGGACAAGTCACTTCCCTTCTCTGGGCCTCGGTGACCTCATCCGTAAAATGGGGATGAAGACTGGCAGCCTCACCTGGGACCACCCGATGACCCTGTATCTCCTCCAGCGCTTAGAACAGCGCTCTGCACATAGTTAGCGCTTAACAAATACCCACATCATTATTATTATTAGCCTGTGTCTACCCCGGAGCTTAGAACAGTGCTCTGCACACAGGAAGCGCTTAACAAATGCCAACATCATGAATATTATTAGCCTGTGTCTACCCCGGTGCTTACAACAGTGCTCTGCACATGGTAAGCGCTTAACAAATACCAACATCATTACTATTAGCCTGTCTACCCCGGCGCTTAGAACAGCGCTCTGCACCGAGTAAGCGCTTAAGAAACACCAACGTTATAATTGCGATCGAGTAATACGGGCGTGTGCCCGAATCCGGCCCCCTTCGTGGCCTCCCAACGCCAGGCAGCCGCTCCCTGCCGGGCTCGGGGAGAGGCAGGGCGTGGGCGGGTGGCTGGGTCGAGGGTTCGTCGTCGTCGTCCCCCCCGCCCCCCAACTTAGAAGCAGCGTGGCTCAGTGGAAAGAGCCCGGGCTTTGGAGTCGGAGGTCATGGGTTCGAATCCCGGCTCTGCCCCTTGTCAGCTGGGTGACTGTGGGCAAGTCATTTAACTTCTCTGGGCCTCAGTTACCTGATCTGTAAAATGGGGGTGAAGACTGTGAGCCCCACGTGGGACCACCTGATTCCCCTGTGTCTCCCCCAGCGCTTAGGACAGTGCTCTTATCACTTACAAACTTGGGCCGCTTCTCTCCGGGGTCTTGGGCGTCGCGGGGGGCGGGGGAAGGCTGCGGGCCTCTGCGGCGCGGCATCTTGCTCTCCCCGCTGCCGCGGAGCGACGAGGAGGAGGAGGAGGAGGAGGAGGAGGAGGAGGAGGAGGCGGCGGCGGCGGCGGCGGCGGCGGGGCAAAGCTGGCGGGCAGGGGGCTGCGGCCGGGGCCGGCGTCTCTCCATCCGCGCCCCGCGGCCGCCAGCAGGCCGGGCGGGAACCGGGCGGGAGGGAGGAAGCCTCGATCCCTCTCTGCGCGCCGCTACTACTCAACCGCCTCCGCCGCCGTCCGAATACTCCCGCCAACGCAGCCCCGCCCTCCACCCGCCCAATCCGACCAATGGAAAGGGAGTCCGAGAGGGGCCGCGCCCCCGGGACCGCCCACCCCGACCAATCAATGGAGAGTTCGAGCGCGGCCCCGCCCCAGACCCGCCCGCCCCGACCAATCCACAGGGAGTCGGAGAGAGGCCACGCCCCCGGACCCGCCCCTCCCGACCAATCAACGGGGAGTTCGGGCCCCCGGACCCGCCCATCCCGACCAATGGAAAGGGAGTCCGAGAGAGGCCGCGCCCCGGGCCCGCCCACCCCGACCAATCAACGGGGAGGTCGAGAGAGCGGCCCCGCCTATGGCCCTTCCTGCAGAAGCGATGGGCTACCGCTGGCCGTCAATCACCAGCCAGGGTCGAGCCGCTGGCCGGGGCGAAGTGAGGTCATTCATTCATTCCCTCATTCATTCATTCATTCATTCCCTCATTCATTCATTCATTCATTCATTCCATAGTATTTATTGAGCGCTGACTATGTGCAGAGCACTGGACTAAGCGCTTGGAATGGACAAATCGGCAACAGATAGAGACAGTCCCTGCCCTTTGACCGGCTCACGGTCTAATCGGGGGAGACAGGCAGACAAGAACAATGGCAATAAATAGAATCAAGGGGATGAACATCTCATTAAAACAATAGCAAATAAATAGAATCAAGGTGATGTACATCTCACTGACAAAATAAATAGGGTAATGAAAATATATACAGTTGAGCGGACGAGTACAGTGCTGAGGGGTAGGGAAGGGAGAGGGGGAGGAACAAAGGGAAAGGGGGGAAAAGGGGGCTTAGCTGAGGAGAGGTGAAGGGGGGGTAGAGGGAGCAGAGGAAAAAAGGGGGGAGCTCAGTCTGGGAAGGCCTCTTGGAGGAGGTGAGCTTTAGGTAGGGTTTTGAAGAGGGGAAGAGAATTAGTTTGGCAGAGGTGAGGAGGGAGGGCGTTCCAGGACCGCGGGAGGACGTGGCTCTGACTATGTGCAGAACACTGGACTAATAATAATAATAATGTTGGTATTTGTTAAGTGTTTACTATGTGCCGAGCACTGTTCTAAGCGCTGGGGGAGATACAGGGGAATGAGGTTGTCCCACGTGAGGCTCACAGTCTTCATCCCCATTTTACAGATGAGGGAACTGAGGCCCAGAGAAGTCAAGGGAATTGCCCAAAGTCACACAGCTGACAAGTAGCGGAGGCGGGATTAGAACCCACGACCTCTGGCTCCGAAGCCCTTGCTCTTTCCACTAAGCCACACTGCTTCTCCCACACTCACCGCTATATCACCGCACACTCTGCTTCCCTGGTGCTAACCTTCTCACTGTGCCTTGTTCTCGCCTGTCCCACTGTCGACCCCCAGTCCATGTCCTGCCGCTGTCCTGGAATGCCCTCCCTCCTCACCTCCGCCAAACTAATTCTCTTCCCATCTTCAAAGCCCTACTGAGAGCTCACCTCCTCCAGGAGGCCTTCCCAGACTGAGCTCCCTCTTTCCCTCTGCTCCCCCTCCCCTCCCCATCGCCCCCACTCACCCCTTTTCTCCACCCCCCTTTCCGCCCCCCAGCACTTGTGTCCATAGGTATAGATTTATATTTATAATTCTAATTCTATTTGTGTTATTCGTGATGTGCGTATAGATATTTCTATTTATTTATAATGACGCTACTGATGCCTGTTTACTTGTTTTGATGTCTGTCTCTCCCTTCTAGACGGCGAACTCATTGTGGTCAGGGATTATATCTCTTTGTTGCTGAATTGTACTTCCCAAGCGCTTAGTACAGTGCTCTGTACCCAGCAAGTGCTCAATAAATACGACTGCATGAATCAGTACCGCAGGGTCAATCAGGAGTTAAGAAACTGCAGGTCCTAGAAGGCCGAGCGCAGCGGTCCCTCCCCTCCCCAGGCCCGGTTAGATGTGGCAGCCCTGGCGGGAGGAAAGGGATGAGGTCTTAATAATAATAATGTTGGTATTTGTTAAGCGCTTATTATGTGCCGAGCACTGTTCTAAGCACAAGGGTAGATACAGGATAATCAGGTGGACCCACATGAGGCTCACAGTCTTCATCCCCATTTTACAGCTGAGGTAACTGAGGCACCGAGAAGTCAAGTGACTTGCCCAGAGTCACTCTGCTGACAGGTGGCAGAGCCAGAATTAGAACCCATGACCTCTGACTCCTAAACCCGTGCCCTTTCCACTGAGCCACGCTGCTACTTATTATTAGCTGGAACTGAAAACATCGGGTTGGGGCTAGCTCTCGCTGGCCTTCTCAGTCCTGAGTCGAAAATTCGCAATTTCTCTATCATCACCAAACCCCTGCAGGTGCATGTTCTATGAGAAAGTAAAATAATGAAAGGCATTTCGGACTTTAGCGATGGACGGAGCCAGTCAGTATGTCCTCATCGGAAAGCTGGGCCGCGTATCCTGGGCCTGAAAATATTGCCCGATGGAAAAAAAAAAGGCTGATTGCTCCCAGTGTGGCCTAAAACCTCCCCCGAGGAGCCCCA
The DNA here is from genome assembly GCF_004115215.2 of Ornithorhynchus anatinus. Taxonomy (NCBI): domain Eukaryota; kingdom Metazoa; phylum Chordata; class Mammalia; order Monotremata; family Ornithorhynchidae; genus Ornithorhynchus; species Ornithorhynchus anatinus. Next base: position 119,586,395 of record NC_041729.1, read on the forward strand.
AAAAGTGAATTCAGGTTTCCCTTGGCAATGGACACCCTGTTCTCTGCCGCACTGACCCTTCTTTCCCAGCTTTACTTTGGTGAAATCTTGGTGCCAAAGCAAGCTGGAGGAAAATGACGTGTGCCCATTCCTATATGAATTATTTTAAAATAGATGCTTCGAGATACAAGGACCATGTCTGCATATTTTCTCCCTTCATCATTATCATCATCATCATCACCATCATCATCACTATTAATGATATTTATTGAGCGTGAACTCTGTGCAAAGTACTGTTCTAAGCGCTTGGGAAAGTACAACGGTATTCCCTCCCCTGCGCTTAGTCAACTGCTCTGCACACAGTAAGCACTTAATGAATACAATTGCTACTACTATTTTAAGATCTGCAAAGTTGTAAACTCCCTCAGGGTAGAGATTAATCAGTAGTATTTACTGAGCGCTGTGTGCAGAGCTCTGCACTAAGCACTTGGAAGACTAGAGTACAACAGAATTCATTCATTTATTCATTCAATCATATTTATTGAGTGTTTACTGTGTGCAAAACACTTTCCGCAGCACTTGGGAGAGTACAGTACAACTGGCACATTCCCTGCTCACAAGGAGCTCATAGTCTAGAGGGGGAGACAGACAATAATATACATAAACAAAGAAAGAAATAAACTACAGATATATAAATATTGCTGTGGGGCTGATAGGGAGGATGAATGAAAGGAGCGAGTCAGGATGACGCAGAAGGGAGTGGGAGAAGAGGAGAGGAAGGCTTAGGCAGGTTTGACTTCTTGGAGGAGATGTGCCTTCAATTAGGCTTTGAAGTGGGGGAAGAGCAATTATCTGTCTGATATGAGGAGGGAGGGTGTTCCAGGCCAGAGGAAGGATCTGGGCAAGAGGTCAGCAGCGAGATAGGGGAGATTGAGGTACATTGAGAAGGTTAGCTTTAGAGGAAAGAAACGTGCGGGCTGGGCCGTAGTAGTGAGAAGGTTAGCTTTAGAGGAACGAAACGTGCAGGCTGGAGCATAGTAGGAGAGTAGCCAGCTGAGGTAGGAGGAAGCCAGGAGACTGAGTGCTTTAAAGCCACTGGTGAGTTTTTATTTGATGCAGAGGTGAATGGGCAACCACTGGAGATTCTTGAGGAGTGGGGAAACATGGTCTGAACGTTTCTGTAGGAAAATGATCAGAGCAACAGAGTGAAGTATGGACCGGAGTGGGGAGAGAAAGGAGGCAGGGAGGCCAGTAACTAGGTTGATAGAATCATCAAGATGGGATAGGATAAGTGCTTGTATGAATATGGTAGCAGTTTGGATGGAGAGGAAGGGGCTGTAGACACATTCCCTGCCCACAAGGAACTTAGTCTAGAAAAGTTTACATTGTTGAGGACTACTAGCTCTCCAGTACTAAACAGGTGTGGCACACATGCAAGGTAGCCAAGAATAGGGCTCCTGCCTTCAAAGTGATTCACCACCTGCTCTTTGTGTTACTGGGTCAGGGGGTCGGGGAGAAGAACTGAACTCTGCTAGGTGGGTTTAGACCTAGCAAATATTTCCCTCTGTTTTTCCTAGCACTGAGCCATACTCAGCAGCATGGCCTTGTGGATAGAGCATAGGCCTGGCAGTCAAAAGGACCTGGGTTCTAATCCTGGCTCCACCACTTGTCTTCTGTGGCAAGTCACTTCACTTTTCTGTGCTTTAGTTTCCTCATCTGTGAAATGGGGATTAAGACCATTAGCCCCATGTGAGACAGGGACTGTGTCCAACCCGACTTGCTTATATCCACTCCAGCGCTTAGTACAGTGCCTGACAAATAGTAAGCGCTTAACAAATGCCACCATTATCAATATTATTATTACTATTCCAACACTGCGCTCTGCACAGAATAAGTACTCAAAGAAGTACCACTGGTTGGGTCTCTCCTGACTCTCTCATCCCTAGTTGCTCTATTTCTCTGCAACATTCCATCTTGTTCTATTTGCTCTACCCAAGCAAATCTCACTTACCTCTTCTACCCCCATGCAGACATTTTTGTCATTCCTCCCAGCCTCTTCATATGCCACTCTCTTCAAACTACAAACTTTAAACTTCTACTGAAAATTCTCTTCCTGCATGAGATTTTCTGAGAATAATCTGGTCACCTTCTACCACTTCATTACCTCAACATTTTGTTTCCCATTTTGCCTTATTAGTATTAGTAGTGACCGTATTTGTTACGCACTTCCCGTGTGCAGACCATTGTACTGGGCACTTGGAGGGCGTGTACAGGTGGGAATTGGAAGTGGTCCGTGACCTTTAGCAGGTTTGCAGTCTAGAGATACACAAGAGAGGAGACTGGGAAGAAATGTGTGAGAAGAGATGGAACAAGACACTGGGACAATATATAGACAAAAGACAGGGATCAGTAGGATGTGTGGCTAGAAGAGCAGAGTTTCAGGCTCTCTCATAACTCAGGTGTCACATTGCAGCCATAGTGACCGCGACAGCAGATACGGTGTCTTGCATATAGTAAGCTCTTAACTCCAGTACTACTGTTATTACTATTTTTGTTTTCCAGTTCTGAGCCAACCAGGAAAAACATGATAGTTCAGGGGCTGGGTTGCCCCTACCTGATAGTACAGCCAAGGACCCGAATTGTAGGTGTTGCAGGCCAAGGAGCTCTCACTACCCTGCTCCTGTAGTGAACTGGCAGGACCCATAAACAGTAATAGCCTTTACTGAATCCTCACTGAGAGCAGTGCACTCTACTAAGCACATGGGAAGTACAAAACAGAGAAGTGACAAGTTCCCTGATCTCAGGTTTATCTAATGGGGAAGACAAACATCAAAGTATTTACAAAATAGAGTCATTAAATAATTAAATTTACAATTGAAAAAGTATATGTACTACAGTGTGGAGAATGAGGACGTGGAAGTCCAGAAGAGCTAGGATGACTGATAGGTTTATATGACAGAATGCTAGGAATTAATCAGGAGAGGCTTGTTGGAGAAGGGGGGCTTTCAGAAGAGCTTTCAGTATGGGGAGGATGGAGGCAGTTCCAAGCTTGTTGAACATCATGAGCTAGGAAATAGAGGTGGGAGAGTCGAGATTCTGAGTTGGGTGCAGATGTCAGAGGGGTGGCTCCTGGCAGGGTTGGGAAGAAAGCTAGCCAGAACTCCTGCTACTCTGGCTCTTTCAGCCTCTGGCCTGGCCTGGGAATCTACATGGTTTTTCTTTTCCCCTCAACCTCACTGGACTGCCGGGTGAGTTGGACCATTTCTCAATGCTGCCATAGTTTTAAACACCTTGTCTTACTGCCCTCTCTTTCCTCTCCCCCTGTACATGCAAATTTCATGCATCAGAGCAACTGAGAATTTTAAATGCTTTATCCTCTCACCTCATCCCCCTGAGAGCTGATTTTACCCCTCGGGAAATCAGATGATCCCATTTGGCAGTCTGTTTCTATCTCCTTCACCTCAATTCCAAATCGAACCTGATGGCATATATGGGGTAAGGAGATGAGTGGAAAGAAGCATTCTTCAAAAAGCTAATAGGCCAAAACCCCACCATTTGGGGTCTTTTCAGCCCTAATTGGAAACTCGGATCTTGGAATGGGCAAGGCTGGGAATCCAGCTCAAACACCATTGCCCCATGGAGTAGGTGCTTGGGTATGTGGCCAGACAGAATAGAATCTTGGATGCTGCATTAGGCTTCTCAGGGTCTCTGGTTATTTCCCTGGGTAAGGTGAGCTCAAACCAAAGCATTTCCAAAAATTACAAACAGCACAGTTAGTTCTCCCATAATGCATGCGTTTGCTATGTGTTCTGGATAGGATGCTGTTGGGGAATGTTCTTCTTACAGCCAATCAATCAATCAATCATACTTATTAAGTGCTTACTGTGTGTAGAGCACTGTACTAAGCACTTGGGACAGCGCAACAGAGTTGGTAGACACATTCCAGCAGAGTTGGTAGACACATTCCCTACCCACAATGAACTTACAGAGTGTGTGTGATATAGAAAGAAAAGATTGTGTACAATCGTGTCGACTTGGGCAAGAGGTGACTACCACAACAAGAGACTTCCATAAGGTGGGTTTCAATTAATCAATCAATCAATCAGTGGTATTTATTGAGACATACTATGTGCAGAGCACTGTAAAGAATGAGTAGACGATATCACTAACCTCAAGGACCTTACAGTTGAGAGAAATCTTCAAAAACTCAACCCTCACATGTGACCCTCAATGTGTCTGTTTATTGCTATACTGTACTGTCCCAAGCACGTAGTATGTGTCTGCACACAGAAAGCGCTCAGTAAATGTGATTGACTGGCTGGAAATACAATTCATTTAAATAGCATAAAATTCCAAGTTTGTTTTTATTTGCTCATAAGTAACACTGTGGTGAGAGCTGTTCCTCATATGGGTATGAGGATGAGCTCTGTAAGGTGGAACTGAAGAGTCCCAGCTGAATGTACTTTGCCAGTACTGGTTACAGATTCTTTTGAAATGTATTTGATAAACACTCAGGTTTGTTGGTTGATGATCACATTGATGCCAGTCCAAAAGCAAGGTCACCTGACTCAAGGAAATGAATGGGGAGCATGGGCCTAGTGGAAAGAGCACGGACTTGAGAGTCAGAGCTCATGTTCTAATCCCGGCTCTGCCTCTTGTTAATTGTGTGACTTTGGACTAGTCACTTAACATCTCTGTGCCTCAGTTACCTCATCTGTAAAATGGAGATTGAGACCATGGGATAACCTTTCATTCATTCATTCAATAGTATTTATTGAGCGCTTACTATTTGCAGAGCACTGTACTAAGCGCTTGGAATGAACAAGTCGGCAACAGATAGAGACAGTCCCTGCCGTTTGATAGGCTTACAGTCTAATTGATTACCTTGTATCTACCCCAATGCTTAGAACCGTGCTTTTCACACAGTAAGCACTTAACAAATACCGTTATTGTTATTATTATTATTATTATTATTATTATTATTCCCATTGGTTGGCACTATTGGGCTAGCCTACCCTGCTCCTTAGAGTTTGAAATAATAATAATAATAATTATGTTGGTATTTGTTAAGCGTTTACTATGTTCCAAGTACTGTTCTAAGCAGTAAGGTATATACGAGGTAATCAGGTTGTCCCATGTGGGGCTCACAGTCTTAATCCCCATTTTACAGATGAGCTAACTGAAGCACAGAGAAGTGAAGTGACTTGATCAAAGTCATAAAGCAGACAAGAGGCAGATCAGGCATTAGAACCCACAACCTCTGACTTCCAAGCCTATGCTCTTTCCACTAAACCATGTTGTTTCTTCTGGAAATAAGCTATAAGCCTGTTTTGTCAACTGATCAATCAATATTTAGTGAGCACTTTATGCAAAATACTCTGCTAAGAGCCACATACAGAAAATGCTTAATGAATACCATTAATTGATTGGACTGTGAGCCCTGTATAGGGCAGGGACTTTGTCCAACCAGCTTGTCTTGTATCCACCCCAGTGCTTGGTACAGTGCTTGGCACACAGTAAATGCTTAACAAGTACCATAATTAAGTACAACTGGAAGAGTACAACAATAGTGTAGGTAACAATAATAATAATTATGGGATTTTTTAAACATTTACTAGATGCCAAATACTGTATTTACTAAGCACTGGGGATGACACAAGATAATCAGGTCCCATATGGTATTCACAGTCTAAGCAGGAGGAAGAACAGGTATTGAATCCCCATTTTGCAGATAAGGGAACTGAGGCACAGAGAAGTTAAGTGACTTGCCCAAGGTAATACAATAGATTAGTGGCAGAACCAGAATTAGAAACCAGGCCCTCGCTCTTCCTACTAGGCCATGCTGTTTCCATAGACACAATAATAACAAATAAAATTGGTATTTGTTAAGCGCTTACTATGTGCCGAGCACTGTTCTAAGCACTGGGGTAGACACAAGGTAATCAGGTTGTCCCATGTGAGGCTCACAGTCTTAATCCCCATTTTACAGATGAGGTAACTGAGGCACAGAGAAGTAGACCTAGCAATGTGGCCTAGAGGATCGAGCACAGGTCTGGAAGTCAGAGAACATGGGTTCTAATCTCTGCTCCACCACATGTCTGCTGGGTGACCTTGGGCAAGTCACTTCACTTCTTTATGCCTCAGTTCCCACATGTGTAAAATGGGGATTAAGACCGTAAGCCCCATATGGGACAGGGACTGTGTCCGACCTGATTACCTTGTATCTACCCCACGCTTAGAACAATGCCTGGCACATAATAAGCACTTAACAAATACCATTATTATTATTACTACTATTATTAAACACAATCCCTGCCCTCAAGGAGCTTAAAGTCAAGTAATATCATATAATAATATAATACAAATTTGCCCTCCCTCCTCATGTCCACCAAACTCTCTTCCCCTCTTCAAAGCCCTACTGAGAGCTCACCTCCAGGAGGCCTTCCCAGACTGAGCCCCCCTTTCACTCTGCTCCTCCTTCCCTCCCACCCTCTGCTCTTCCCCCTTCCCCTCCCCTCAGCACTGTGCATATTTGTATGTATTACTTATAACCCTATTTATTTTGTTAATGATGTGTATATCTCTATGATTCTATATATCTTGATGATGTCATTTTTTGTTTTGTTTTGCTTTGCTATCTGTCTTCCCCGTTCAGACTGTGAGCCTATCTTTGGGCAGGGATGGTCTCTATCTGTTGCCGAATTGTACATTCCAAGTGCTTAGTACAGTGCTCTGCACATAGTAAGTGTTCAGTAAATACTATTGAATGAATGAAGTAAAGGAAGCAACAAAGTATAGGCCATGCACATAAATACTGTGGGGATGAAGTGAATGCCAAACTTCTTAGAGCATTCAGAGTCAAATATAAATTTTTGGTTGTGTGTTTGGCTTCTCTGGTGTGGACTACTATATCAGCTTACGTCATTTCTTTATTCTCTCCTTCCAGTGGGGAAGCTTTAGTGGCTTTGTAAACCTGGAAAAATTGGTTTATAAAAGGCACCAACTTTGAAGACTACAGTCATCTTTCCATGCCACCACCTTTTCCATTCCTCCAGTGGCAGCTGTCTTGTGTCAGCTGATCCATAAATGTGGCGATGACAGTGTAGCAGTGTATCTTCTTTCTGCCCTTCCTCTCTTTTTCCCTCCATTCTCCTCTTTCACTCTCCCTCTTTCCTTCTTCTCATTCCTTTTTCCCTCTCCTCGTTCTCCATAGCTCTCTCCTTCTTCCCTTCTTTTCTCCTCTCATTTTTACCTTCTTCTCCCCTTGTTATGTCCCTCAAATACCATGCCCCCTAAAGTTTGAACCCATAATACTCAATCTCTTGAATCTCCAATTTAGCAAAATGACTGTCTCCCCTTCTAAACTGTAATCCCCTTGTGGGCAGGAAACATGTCTACCAACTCTGTTGTACTGTGCTCTCCCCAGCTCTGCTCTGCACACAGTAAGTGATCGACAAATACAGTTGATAGAGTCATTCTTTCAAACTGTATTTACTGAGTGCTTATTGTGTGCAAAGCAATAGGTCAGCACCTCTATCAGAATGTGCTTAAGTTGTTTAGAAAACAGCAGAGTTAGCCGAACTGGTGGGAATGGGGGTAGTATCCAGATTCATTTCTTCTGATTTATTGCCTAGAGTTGGTATTTCAGCCCTGGAGTAGACCTTCCTCTCTGGAGCATCCCTCCTACCTCTTTCAAACTCCCTGGCCATGGTGAGATTGAAGGCAGATGAGACCTGAGCTCACTATTAAGACAGGCACCATACACCACTGAGTGAGAAGGATCACATGGGGAGAACCTAATGGCTGCTTCAGAAAACTTCACTGACTCCACCTGTAACCACTATAGGTAAAATCAAGTCTTTATGTGGAAGCAGCTGGCTTTGGCTTAAGGCGTTCCATTGTACTTTTCTTTGCTTAAATTATTTAGGGGGATTTTGATTATTGTGAGGAAGGAAGGTATTTCTATAGCCCTTTTCTTCTGAAGGTCTTAAAAGGTTTTATGAAATCTTAATAAGAAGTCAGAAGGTTTCCTGATGTTCCTCTCAGATCATATCTTCGAGATCTAAAGATGTTCAGTGTATAATAAGGCATTACTATTCTGAACAGGTGCTACACATCATTGGGAATTCTCAAATGACTGTGATCATCTACTTTTGCCAATAATCTTTCATTTACAAATTAAATTTTAATAAAAGTTTCTTTGGCTTCTGTATTGGCTTGATGCAGAAAAAATGTTTTTAAAAAGTCAATTTCATCTTCTTACACTTCTGCAATTTATATCATCCAACTTTCTCTAGTTATTTGGAAAGGAAATGAATTCAGCCTAAAGCCCGTCAGTTTTCAGCGGAACCTATCAAGTCTACATCACTTTGGCTTGGTACAGTATTAATTTGGATATGTCTTCAAATTTCAGTTGTATGAAGTATGTAACTAGGATACATTTTTGAATTTGTTCCAAACCATCTTAATATCTTATTTTTTTAATGGTATTTGTTAAGTGCTTACTGTGTGCCAGACATTGTTCTAAGAGCTTGGATAGATACAAACTAATCAGGTTGGACACAGTCCTTGAACCATGTGGGGCTCACAGTCAGTCTTAATCCCCATTTTATAGATGAGGTAACTGAGGACCAGAAAAGTGAAGTGATTTGCCCAAGGTCACACAGCAGATAAGTGGCAGAGCTGGGACTAGAACCCAGGTCCTCCTGACTCCCCAGCCTGTGCTCTATCCACTAGGCCAGGTAGCTTCTCTGTTTAAAACTTCAGCTAGAGAAAGGGCAATAGGGGCAGTTGCCTTGAGCCCTATGTCCCAGAGTTCCCTCCCTTCCTGGCAGGGCTCGCTTCAGGTGTTTGGCTGCTCAAAGGCAGGAAAATTTGCCACTCTTTCCCGTTTTGCACAGGGAAACAGTGTGGCTTAGTGGAAAGATCATGGGACTGAGAGTAAGTGAGCATGAATTAAAATTCTCTTTGACATGCCTGCTGGGTGACCTTGGGCAAGATGCTTTTTTTTAATGATATTTGTTATGTGCCAGGCACTGTTCTAAGCTCTGGAGTAGATACAAGGTGATCTCGTTGAGCACAGTCCATGACCCACATGGGGCTCACAGTCTTAATCCTCATTTTACAGATGAAGTAACTGAGGCACAGAGAAGTTAAGTTATTTGCCCATGGTCACCCAGCAGACAAGTGTAGGAGCTGGAATTAGAATCCAGATCCTGACTTCCAGGCCAGTGCTCTATCCACTAAGCCATGCTGTTTCTCTGTACCTCAGTTTCCTCAACTGTAAAATAGGGATTTAATACCTGTTCTCCCTCCTACTCAGATTGAGTCCAATGTGGGACAGGGACTATGTCCAGCCTGATTAATTTGTATATAACCCAATGCTTAAAACAGTACTTGATACACAGTAAATGCTTACCAAATATCCAAAAAAGTCATCAGGTAATATTGCCAATGCACACAACATTACATAATGGCATACTACAAAAGTACATTTGACCTCCCCAAACCTAGAGCATTTTTGGAGGGGGTGGTGTTGGCAGGAAACTCTTGAATCTCTCCACTTGTTCCAGTAGCTTTCCTTTGTGTTCTCTTGCCATATCTTTGTCCATTCAGGCATCATTTCTGACATGAGAATGCTCTTTTCAACCTCCGCCAGGCGAGGCCCCATAATAATAATAATAATGATGGTATTTGTTAAGCATTTACTATATGCAAAGCACTGTTCATTCATTCATTCAATAGTGTTTATTGAGCGCTTACTATGTGCAGAGCACTGTACTAAGCACTTGGAATGTACAATTCGGCAACAGATAGAGGCAATCTCTGGCCATTGACGGGCTTACAGTCTAAACGGGGGAGACAGACAGACAAAAACAATAGCAATAAATAGAATCAAGGGGATGTACATCTCATTAAAAAAATAAATAGGGTAATAAAAATATATACAAATGAGCAAATGAGCACAGTGCTGGGGGGAGGGGAAGAGAGAGGGGGAGGAGAAGAGGGAAAGGGGGGAAAGGGGGCTTAGCTGAGGGGAGGTGAAGTCTAAGTGCTGGGGGAAATATAAGGTAATCAGGTTGTCCCACATGGGGCTCACAGTCTTAATCCCCTTTTTACAGAAGAGGTAACTGAGGCAGAGAAGTCAAGTGACTTTCCCAAAGTCATACAGTCTACAAGTGATGGAGCCGGAATTAGAACCCAAGACCTCTGACTCCCAAGCCCCTGCTCTTTCCACTAAGCCACGCTGCTTCTCCATCCCTGCTCCTCTGACTCTACAACTCTGTTGCTGTGCTCTACACATAGTAAGCGCTCAATAAATACTATTGAATGAATGAATGTCCCCACCCCTATGAAGTTGTGTACACAGAGTCATTCTACACTGAACCAGGCTGTTGACCTCTCTGACATTGCCACCTGAGGCAAGTTCCTCCCTCACTCATGTTCTGTCTGAAGTTAGCCCTGCCTCCTGTCAAGCAGTGCTATGAGAAATACAGTCCCTCAGAGAATCAGAGGCTGGTGTGAGCGCTGCCCTGCCTGACACTAACCACTCCCAGGGGCATGCGGTTGTGAGGTGCTCCAGAGTCCTAGTAAGAGGTCGGGGAGAGGAGCATGAGAGTGTAACTTGGGGAGGAGGTGGTAAGGAGGAGAACTTCTGTTTTTGAACCCTCCAACCATTTCTCCAAAAGTTGCCCCGGGTCTTGTCCCACCCTTGAGGATGCTCCTGTCTCCAGTAGCATGAAAGAAAATATTGCAGAGGTGCCCAGTAGTGCTATAAAACAGCCACACTTCATGAGGATTATGTTCTTGAGTGTAGTGTTACCCTGCATACAATAGGACTAGCAATGACATATTGCTAGCTTCTACAAAATACACTAAAGTAATATTATTCTATATTACATAATCTCATTTATAAATTTGGACTCCTGAAAACATTCTGTAAAACACTTTTTAGCTGGGGTTTTATGTTGTCAAATTATTTAGCTAATTCATTCATTCAATCATATTTATTGAGCATTTACTGTGAGCTGAGCACTGTACAAAGCACTTGGGAGAGTACAATATAACAATAAATGGATACATTCCCTTCCCAAAATGATCTTACAGACTAGAGGGGAAGAAAGCTAATTAATTACATTAATTAATTAATTAAATTACAGATATCTACATAAGTACTATGGGGCTAGGTGAGGGAATGAATAAAGGGAATAAGTCAGGAAGGCATAGAGAGAGTGGGAGAAGAGGAAAGGAAGACTTAGTCAAGGATGGCTTCTTGGAGGAGATGTGCCTTCAATAAGGCTTTGAAGTGGGGGTAATTGTTGGATTTGAGGAGGGAGGGCATTCCAGGCTAGAGGCAGGACAAGGGTGAAGGGTCTGTGGCGAGATAGATGAGGTCTAAATAGAATGAGAAGGTTAGCATTAGAGGAGCAAAGTGTGCAGGCTAGGTTGTAGTAGGACAGTAGCGAGATGAGATGTGGGGCAAGGTGATTGAGTGCTTTAAAGCCAATGGTGAGAAGTTTTTCTCTGATGTGGAGGCAGATGGGCAACCACTGGAGTTTCTTGAGGAGTGGGAAAACATGTCCTGAACGTTTTTGTAGAAAAATGATCCAGGTAGCAGAGTTAAGTATGAATTGGGATAGAGAGAGACAGGAGGCAGGGAGGTCAGCAAGGAGGCTGATAATAGTAATCAAGACAGGAGAGGATAAGTGATTTTATGTAGCAGCAGTTTGGATGGAGAGGAAAGGGTAGATTTTAGCAATGTTGTGAAGGTGGAACAGACAGGTTTTAGTGATGGATTGAATATTTGGGTTGAATGAGAGAGGAAGCAAGGATAATGCCTAGGTAGGTTATGGGCTTGTGAGACAGGAAGGATGGAGGTGCTGTCTACAGTGATGGGAAAGTCAGGGGGAGGACAGAGCTTGGGAGGGATGATAAGGAATTCTGTTTAGGATATGTTAAGCGTGACATGATGGGAGGACATCCAAGTAGAGATGACTTGAAGGCAGGTGGAAATGCAAGACTGAAGAGAAGGAAAGAGATTAGGGCTAGGGATGTAGATTTGGATGTCATCCCAATAGAGGTGGTAGTTGAAGGCATAGGAGCAAATGAGTTCTCCAAGGGAGTGGGTGTAGATGAATAATAGAAGGGGATCCAGAACTGAACCTTGAGGGACCCCCCCCCCAGTTAGGGGGGGAAGGCAGAGGAGGAGCCTGAGGAGGAGCCTGTTAAGAAGATGGAGAATGAGCGGCCAGAGAGATGAGGAGTACAAGGAGAGGAAATTTCAGTGAAGCCAAGATTAGATAACGTTTCCAGGAGAAGGGGGTGATCGACAATGTCCAAGGCAGCTGGAAGGTCAAGGAGGATTAGGATGGAATAGAGGCCATTGGATTTGGCAAGGAGGAGATCACCGGTGACTTTTGAGAGGGTGGTTTCTGCGGAGTAAAGGAGATGGAAACCAGATTGGAGGGGATCAAGTAGAGAATTGGAGGAGAGGAATTTAAGATAGCGAGTGTAGACAACTCCCTCAAGGAGTTTGGAGAAGAATAGTAGGAGGAAATTGGGGTGATGATAACGGGAGGGAGCCATGGAGTCAAGGGAGGATTTTTCTAGGATAGGGGAGACATGGGCAAGTTTGAAAGCAGTGGGGAAGAAGCTATTGGAAAGCGAAAGGTTGAAAATGTTGTTAGGGAAGGAAGAAGGTAAGGGGAAATGTTTTGTTATGGTGTGAAGGAGTGGGTTTGATTGCACAGGTGAAGGGGGTTTATTTTGAGAGAAGGCAGGAAATCTCATCTAGAAATACTGCTGGGAAAGATGGGAGAGTTGAAGAGGGGGAGGAGGTGGAAAGGACAGAGGAGGGGGCAGGGGGATTTTAGAGAGATCACGCCTGATAGTGTCAATTTTCTTAATAAAGGAGGTGGCCAGGTCATTGCAGGCAAGGGATGTCAGTGGCATTTAAACTCTTAGTTAAACCCCAACAAATTTCATATTGTTGATTATTATTCTGATCATACAGATAATAGATATAAAAACGCAGCCCAGATTAGAACCTTATTGCTTGACTCCCAGTTTCATATTCCTTCCATGTGGCCACTCTGCCTCTCAACTAGCAGTGAGCTGGTTCTTACTTTAGTGCCTTGTTTCACCAATGAGTTTGGCTTGCTTGCTAGGAAAGCTAACTGCTCATTGTTTCTGGCTATAGAAGTAACATTAATGAGCATCCATGTTGTGCCCTTGGCCTGACTCATTTAAAACCTAGAGTGCTCCGCCAACTTCTTCCCGCTACAGGAAGTGAAGCAAGACCCTGCCATGAGTTACTGACTGTACTATCTCTCTATTATTTCTTTATTGTCCTGCTTCTGATGGCATCTTCAGAAAGTATTCTTTCAAGTGTCTGTGTAATTGGAGCCATTTGGTAAATCTGTGTTTCACTGACAACATGTCCACACATCAATTAATTTCTTTTTCTCTGCAAACTCTGTGGGTGAGTAGATGTTTGCATGTCTACTTTGGAGTCTGGATATTACATCTCTGTCTGTCTGTATGGGTCAGTGCCCATATGTCCCCATTACATCTGGGTGTTGCATCTGTAGCTGTTGTATCATGTAAATGTGTGTTTCACACACATGCATATCACAGGATTTGGCTGCAAGTCCAAATATGAAACAAAATGGAAAAGGATAAGAATTTGTCACTTGCCATCCTAATTGTTTGACCCATAGGGAATTCTCAAGAAAAGAAGATAATTGGCCAGATTTTCAGCCTCATTTATTTGATGAACCTTTGACCAAAGACTAAATGTCTCTTCCATGAAATGGCTATGACCCTAACTTCACTTTGAATAGCAGGTTCAACTAAGGAAAAGAATGGCCAAAGATAGAAAGTATAGGTATTAACGATTTCTAGTCCCTTTGTTATTAAATGTTATTTATTTAAATTAGTCAGCTTTCTTATAATGCTACTTTCTTGACACATCGGGGAGAGAAACTGTCACTAGAATCCACTCTCTTGATCACACTGTGTGCATGCACACAACTATCTTCTGATAGAATATGATGTTTGATCCAGAAAAGTATGCATTATCAGAAGAATCTTTCCTAACTTCCCAACAGTGTTCTATCCAGAACATGTAGGGAAAATGCACATTATGTGAGAACTATCTGTTGGGTGACTGGCATAGGTGGTAGGACGGGCATTGTGGTAGCAGGAGCTTCCTAAATGTTGGCAGAAAAAACATAATATTGTTCAGAGCAGCAATGAGCAAGTAATTAAGTACCAGATATGAAAGGCAGCATGGCCTAGTGGAAAGAGCATTGGACTGGGAGTCAGAGGATCTAGGTTCTAATCCCAGATCCGCGATGTACCTGCTGTGTAACCTTGGGCAAGTCATTTAACTTTTCTGTGCCTCTGTTCCCTGATCTGTAAAATGGGGACTCAATACCTGGTCAATCTCCTACTTAGACTGTGAGCCCCGTGTGGGACCTAATTATTTTGTATCTATCTCGGCTCATAGTACAGTGTTTTGTACATAATAAGCACTTGAGTTCCACAATTATTATTATTATCACCCAAAATATCCCAAAGCATGCCCTCTCTCCTCTCTTCACCTCAACTAGACTCAGAAAACTAATAGACTATGTAAGGCTAAGCATACTGACCCTGGGAATGGGATACCACCCCCACACCCAAACTGCTAGATTGACAGCCCAAGCCAGAAATACAGAAGATGCTCCTTACCCTTGTGCCAATGAAATTAAGTGGAGGAGGGAGGAGGGCAAAGATTGAATAAACTGAGGCCGGAAGCTTGAATGACCTAGGAGCACAAATGATAAATACCTGCAGCCTCTGACCTTCTGTGCAGCGGATCAAGACTTGCAGCAGCTGGCTGAGGGTCAACTCTGCCCAGAGCATGAGAAGATCACTCTGCCTGCACCAACTAAGGAGCCATTGGATCGGGGAGGGTCCCGTCCTGCTGAACTTTCATGGGGCTGGAAGCCAGAAGCTTCTCCATGGGTGTGTAATGCAGGAATGGTTTCCTCCCAAGTGGGAAGCATTGGTGGGTGGGAGGTAGCCTCCTCACCATGTGTGAACAAACCCTAAGTGAATTCGGTCTGGGTGGGACCTGGGGGTTCTCCCACGTGTGAGTAACATGTAAGTGTATTCCTCCAGAAGTCCTAATATCATTAATCATATTCCTCCCAAAAGGGAAGTTCAATTTGCCTTGTCTAAAATAATCAAATAATTCAATTTGCCTTGCAGAATAAATTTTGTACAAAATTCAGGCTTTCCATCCCCAGTCTCTCTCTCTCTCTCTCGCCACACCGATTCCCAAACGAACCTGTCCCCGGGCGACGGGTGACACTGGGTCACCCTGGCAGAGCGTTTTCTCCACCTTCCACACTGAAAACCCCAAGATCAAGATCAGTGTAGTGATCAACAGTATTTACTGTGTGCTTACTGTGTGCAGAGCACTGAACTAAACATTTGAGAGTACAGTAGAGTTGGTAGACACATTCCCAGCCCACAACAAGCTTACAGTTCAGAAGGGGAGACAGACATTAATATAAATCAATTATGGATATGTACATAAGTGCAGCAAGGCTGAGGATGGGGTGAATACCAAGCGCCCAGGGTGTACAGATCCAAGTCCAAAAGCACCAGGATCCTGGTGCCCAGAATCAGCAAGCAAGAGTGCCACGTGTCACTCTGCCACTTGTCTGCTGTGACCTCGGGCAAGTCACTTCACTTCTCTGGGCCTCAGTTACCTCATCTGTAAAATGGAGATCGAGACTGTGAGCCCCACCTGGGACAGCAACCGTGACCAACTCCATCTGCTTGTATCCACTCCAGTGCTTAGTACAGGGCCTGGCACATAATCAAGTGCTTAACAAATACTATTATTATTATTATTGAGAGTGAAAGTGAGCATGTGTGAAAGTCCTTCCTTGTTCTATACTTGGAACTATCATTTTATATCCTGGGCTTGGCTTGAGGATGGAGCGACATTGATCACTTCCTTTTCGTACCACACTGTGCATTGCACAGACTTACTAATAATAATGATTGTTGTATTTGTTGAGCGCCAGGCACTTTACCAAGTGCTGGGGTGAGTACAAGCAAATCGGGTTGGATATAGTCTCTGTCCCATGTGGGGCTCCCAGTCTCCATCCCCATTTTACAGATGAGGTAACTGAGGCCCAGAGACGTGAAGTGATTTGCCCAAGGTCACACAGCAGACAAGTGGCAGACCTGGGATTGGAACTCTTGACCTTCTGACTCCCGCCTGCCCTCTAACCATTATGTCACGCTGCTTATCTATGTGTTAGTTTTGTTGTCATGCTACAAGTACTTGGCATGAACATTCAAATTTGTTTCTCACTAGGTAACAATTACCATCTTCACCACTGTGCATGTCTAGACCCTTTGGCAAAAGCATAGGTCACCTAATTGGTGGTCATCTCCACTTGCATCCCTGCGAAGCTGCAATCAATTTCCTGTTGGTGCCAGCAGGTCTGTTGCAATGTTATCTAGAGGATCCTTCCCTCATTTGCATACAGTTCCATTCTTATCATGGGAATCTGGTTCCCCTAGAATTTCCTTGAAAGGAACTCATCACCTTAGACATTTTATAGTCATAGTAAGGTCACAGCAAGTTTTTTAAAATGGGTTGGTGAACAAGGTCAGGAGGGCCACTTAGGGTGTTTGTGGCTGAAATCCTACTCATGAGCTAACACTTTCCAGGCAGACTGCTGCAACGAAAATTGCAACTGAGAACCACCGGAAAAGAACACTTTATGACTTCAAGAGAACCACAGTTTGACAATCCTTAACTAACAGAAGCATAAAGAAATAAAGATGGATTAAATCAAGAGCCTTTTTGTTGTAGTTCTAACACAGATTCATTATTTCGTATAAAGGCCATTAGAAACTATTTGTGTAACACAATTAGAAATAATTACCACCTTGAAACAGCTGGAGAGCACCCAGGGTAACAATGAGGGCACACAGTACTTCACACTTCCTAATGAACCAGGAGAATAATTTCCAGATCATTAGCAGCACCTCCTTTGTGCTACCTTATTGACTACTGTTTTCTCATGCAGGATTTCTGGCATAAACCAGACCAGATTTTCTAAGGCAACATTGGAGCCTAGGCTGGGGAAGGTAAAAAATATAAGAAAAGGTGAGATCAAAGAGTACCATGCCCAGGAAGATGGTAAACTCCTCCAGGAACAGGTCTTGTCTTTTACTTTTCATTCAATAGTATTTATTGAGCGCTTACTATGTGCAGAGCACTGTACTAAGCGCTTGGGATGAACAAGTCGGCAACAGATAGAGACAGTCCCTGCCGTTTGACAGGCTTACAGTCTAATCGGGGTAGACGGACAGACAAGAACAATGGCAATAAACAGCGTCAAGGGGAAGAACATCTCGTAAAAACCGATGGCAACTAAATAGAATCAAGGCGATGTACAATTCATTAACAAAATAAATAGGGTAACGAAAATATATACAGTTGAGCGGACGAGTACAGTGCTGTGGGGATGGGAAGGGAGAGGTGGAGGAGCAGAGGGAAAAGGGGAAAATGAGGCTTTAGCTGCGGAGAGGTAAAGGGGGGATGGCAGAGGGAGTAGAGGGGGAAGTGGAGCTCAGTCTGGGAACGCCTCTTGGAGGAGGTGATTTTTAAGTAGGGTTTTGAAGAGGGAAAGAGAATCAGTATGGCGGAGGTGAGGAGGGAGGGCGTTCCAGGACCGCGGGAGGACGTGACCCGGGGGTCGACGGCGGGATAGGCGAGACCGAGGGACGGTGAGGAGATGGGCGGCAGAGGAGCGGAGCGTGCGGGGTGGGCGGTAGAAAGAGAGAAGGGAGGAGAGGTAGGAAGGGGCAAGGTGATGGAGAGCCTTGAAGCCTAGAGTGAGGAGTTTTTGTTTGGAGCGGAGGTCGATAGGCAACCACTGGAGTTGTTTAAGAAGGGGAGTGACATGCCCAGATCATTTCTGCAGGAAGATGAGCCGGGCAGCGGAGTGAAGAATAGACCGGAGCGGGGCGAGAGAGGAGGAAGGGAGGTCAGAGAGAAGGCTGACACAGTAGTCTAGCCGGGATATAACGAGAGCCCGTAACAGTAAGGTAGCCGTTTGGGTGGAGAGGAAAGGGCGGATCTTGGCGATATTGTAGAGGTGAAACCGGCAGGTCTTGGTAACGGATAGGATGTGTGGGGTGAACGAGAGGGACAAGTCAAGGATGACACCGAGATTGCGGGCCTGAGAGACGGGAAGGATGGTCGTGCCATCCAGGGTGATAGAGAAGTCTGGGAGAGGACCGGGTTTGGGAGGGAAGATGAGGAGCTCAGTCTTGCTCATGTTGAGTTTTAGGTGGCGGGCCGACATCCAGGTGGAGACGTCCTGGAGGCAGGAGGAGATGCGAGCCTGAAGGGAGGGGGAGAGGACAGGGGCGGAGATGTAGATCTGCGTGTCATCTGCGTAGAGATGGTAGTCAAAGCCTGCTAGACTTTGTCAAAAGTCAAAAGGCTGCTAGAGAGCTAGGCTGGAAACGGGGGGCAGGCAGCCCAAGGAACCACCGCCTGGGAGGAGAGCTCCAGAGTCCATGTGGTGGTCGATTCGGCTGGGAAGAGGGTACAGTGAGTGGTTTGCCGTTAAACCATTAAGCCATTAAAGGAGTGAAGTCTGTAGGTATTTAATCCCCTTTTCACAGATGAGGAAACCAAGACAAGAAGTTAAGTGACTTGCCCAAGATCACAAATAAGGCAAAATGGTGGAGTTGGGCTTAGAACCCAGGTCTCCTAACTACCAGCTCTAATAACTTGCCACAGAGTCACTCAGTAACTCACCAGAAAAATTATAAAAGTTACATCTATCGCTGCAATCATGGCCTTCCCACATTCTGAAAGTTGAAGCTACATGCTGAACCCCTCCCAAGCTGAAACAGAGACTAATGGAAACGTGGATGGTGAGGAGTTGGGCAAGCTTCTTGACATGAAGCAGTCCCTGGTGGTTTGTGTACAGGACTCAACTGAAGGGTTTTCCCATTTACTTCTAATGTGGATTCCCAGAGGAAACCAGTTTCCTCCCTTCCAGTCCCCAGGCAATTTTGTTTCCTTTATAATAATAATGATGATGGTATTTGTTAAGTGCTTACTATGTGACAAACACTGTTCTAAGCTCTGAGGGAGATTCAAGGTAATCAGTTTGTCCCACATAGGACTTACAGTCTTTAATCCCCATTTTACAGATGAGATAACTGAGGCAAAGAGAAGTTAAGTAACTTGACCAAAGTCACACAGCTGACAAGTGGTGGGATTAGAAACCACGACCTCTGATTCCTAAAACTGTGCTCTTTCCACTGAGCAACACTGCTTCTGGTATTATGGTATTATGGTATGGTATTTATGGTATTTGTTAGGAACTTACTATGTGTCAAGCATAGGGGCGAGGTGGGGCCGGTGGGGGCTGAGATACAAGTTAATCAAGTTGGACACAATCCCTGACCCACATGGGGCTCATAATACAAATAGGGAGAACAGGTATTGAATCTCCATCTTACAATGGAAAAAACTGAGATGCAGAGAAGTTAAGTGACTTTAACAAGGTAACACGGCAGGCAAATGGCAGAGCTGAGATTAGAACCCAGGTTGTCTTACTCCCTGGCCTATGCTCTTTCCACAAGGCCAAGCTGCTTTCCAGTTAGTGGAAAAAAGTGAGCTTTTTTGATGGAGACGCCTGGGGAAATGGCGAGAAGAGGAAGGAGAGAGAATTATTTTGATCAATTTCCTCCTGAAAGATCAAGAAAAGATAAACCTTCTCCATCAGTAACTTATTCCTACTTTCTAGCTAAATCAATTCCTATCCATCATTAGGCATTGCTGAGAAAATAGGTTTTCTCCTGGCATATTTCAATTACCTTTGCTTGGTTATTTCTATTTCCTCAGTGAGGATAACATGATAGTAAGAAGCAAATATTCATTCAGAACAAATGTTTGCTATGGAGTTAAGTACCTCCCCTTACCGACCCCCCCATAGAAAGAAAAAAATAAGGTGCGCTACAGGGTCAAGAAGACAACACCGTGTTAAAAATGTGGCGTGGAAGACTGTGTCAATTTAAGCAAGGTATGAGTAGCAAATTTATGTGGATATGGGACTTTTCTTAAAGAATATTTTAGCAATTTGTAACAGGATAAGTTTCTCCAGGATCTTTTGCTGAAATTTCACACAGAAATCTTCCCAGGGCATGCAATTAGTACAACACTGTAATGTCACACTTAATGATTTCCTGGAACGTTTTGATTAGAAAATTAATCTGTCTATGTTTGCAGATGATAGATCTGTTTAAAAGGAGAATAGGAATTTCCTATTAATGTGAAGGGTAGCTGAGAGGGGTGAATTGCCCTCAGAAAATAATCTTACCAAATCTCAAATTTTGAATCTATAAGAAAACTGAGTAATCATGAGGACTGTTGAGAAAAATAAGGTTCAATTTCTTTATGTCACTAAACAGTTAATATAGCCCCATAATAACTGAAGCTAAAATTTGACAATTCTACACCTCCAAATACCATTAATTCCCCCATCCCTAATTCACGAGACCCTAGACCTCCTATCTTCAAAGCCCTCCTAAAACCTACTCCCACCGCTTCCAGCAAGCCTTCCTTGTTAATTTCCAACACTCCAGAACATATAAACCCAATAGCCATTTCTCTTACTTATCTCTTTATGTACATCCTCAGGACCTGTGTATATGTGTCTATTCAATTATTTCCTCTGAATCCACCCTAGTAACAATAATAATAACTGTGGTATTTGTTAAATATTAACTCTGTGCCACGCACTGTAATAAGCACTAAGGTAGATAAAATGAAATCAGGTCTGACACAGTTCCTGACCCACATGGAGCGCAAGGTCTAAGGAGAGAGAGAACAGGTACCTGAAACCTACATATAAGAAAACTGAAACAGGTAGAAGTTGTGACTTGCCCAAGGTAACACAACTGGCTAGTGGCAGAGTCAGGATTAGAATCCAGGTTTCCTGATTTCTAGTTTAATGCTCTTTTCACTAGTCTATGCTGCTTCTCTCCATGTGTAAATATTTTTACGACCAAATACATAGTATACAATGGATTGCACTCAGCAGGTCCTCAATAAATACTACTACTATGTATCAGTCTATCAATCATTGGTATTTATTGAGGCCTTATTGGGTTCAGAGCACAGTATAGTAGACTTGGTAGACATGATCCCTGACCACAAGGAGTTTATAGTTTAGTTGGGGAGAAAGACATTAAAATAAATTTCAGCTAGGGGAAAATGACAAAAAATATGGATATACACTTAAGTGATGTGGGGCTGGAGTGAGTGTCAAGTTCTTAAGGGATACAGAGCCAAGAGCATAGGTAACACAGGGAATAGGGATTTCATCTGTAAAATGGGGTTTAAGACCATGAGCCTCATAAGGGACAGGCACTGTGTCCAACCAGTTTGCTTGTATCCAACACAGTGCTTAGTACAGTGCCTGGCCCATGGTAAGTGCTGAACAAATATGATAATAATAATAATTATTGTTATTATTAAGGGAGATGATGGTTTAGACAGGAAGGCCTGTTGGAGATGTGATTTTATGAGGGCTTTGAAGGTGGGGAATGTAGTGGTCTGTCTGATATGAAGGGGATAGAAGTTCCGGGCCAGAGGGAGGATGTGCAAAAGGGATGGTGCAGAGATAGACAAGAGTGAGGTACAGTGACTAAGTTGACATTAGAGGAGCAAAGTGTGTGGGCTGGGTTGTAGTACTGAGACTAGCAAAGTAAAGTAGGAGGGGGAGAGCTGATTGAGTGCCTTAAGGCTACTGGTAAAGAGTTTCTGTTTGATGCCCAGGTGATAGGACAATGATTGGAGGTGTCTGTGTAGGGGGACAGGAACTGAATGGTTTTTCAGAAAAATGATTCTGTCAGAAGGGTGAAATATGACTGGAGTGGGGAGAGACTGGAGGCAGAGAGTTTGGGAGGAAAACTGAAGCAGAAGTAAAGCACTCAATATTATTACTTGTAAATGTAAAATTAAAATAAATATCAAATATATCTGAATTCATTAATTGGGTCTAATTCAGATTCTGTCCAATTACCCATAAATCTGTGGTTTATCTCTCCACCATCAATAAATACATATTGGACATTCTCAAGTTTATGACAGTCTTCCAGAGAGTTCAAATAAATTGATGCTGAAGCTGTAGAAATTTGAAGGGCACAAGTATTTTCTCTTTTGTCAAAAATCCCACAGCTTTTTTTATGGCTATCTTTTTCACTTTTTTCACTTTTGACATTTTGTAATGGTGGATGGTGCTACAGTTAATTTTAAAGTGGTGTAAGGTACATTACCAAGATGGGAGAGCATTTATTTATTTTGGGTTGGTACAGACTATCAGAGAGCCACAGGTGACTCAAATCTATAACAATAATGATTGTGGATTCATTAAGTGCTTACTATGGACCAATCACTGTACTAAGCACAAGATAATCAGGTTGGCTAACATGATGGCCAGCCATTCGTGAGGTGTGTCATTGGAGTGGAGTCAGGCAGGCAGAGAATTATGATTTTTGCTTCAGAAAGGTCACTCTGGCTGCTGGCTGCCTCTTGGGGATTTTTCATGGATGATACATCCAGTCCTTACCCAGACTTTTCTACTACCTCTATACTGTTCTCTTCATTTTAATTCAATATAGGTACAACTCTATCTGCAGAAGCCAAAGACAGCTTGAAATAGAAATCATGTTCGGGCATGAGAGTGGAGGCTCAAAATAATGAACAGATATGAAAAAAGTGGAATACTTTAATTCATATTAAGTGGGATGATACAATTTGCAGCCATCCTTTTCAGCTCCTGGGAGAGTACTCAGCCCACAGAAGAAACTCTATAAATAACTGGTGATTAACTGATCTTCCTTCAGAGAGATATGAAAGATGTAGTCAAAAGGAGGGCGGCTTCTTATTAATTCTTAAATGATTGAAAATGGGAGAAGAACTCTTAAGAACTCTTCCCTTCTACCCTCACTTTCAATTCACAGTGGAGCCACCCCTGATCTGTGCACCTGACATGGAGTTCTCAGAATTGGGCCAGGTCCCTTCCTCTAGAGTTGACCCTCACGGTGGGGGTATGGATGAGAGACCCTGTAGTACAGGCTCGGGGGGTCGAGTCTCTGGTGCACAGTTTCCTCCTCCAGGAGCTTGGGCTGTGTGTGAATTGTGTCATGTGACTGATTCCAGGGATGGGGAGTGGACTGGGGGGCAAGCACAAAACTGGAGTCAGATTGAGTATGAGTGGTAATAATAATAATAATACTGATGACATTTGTTAAGCGCTTACTATATGCAAAGCACTGCTATAAGCGCTGGGGAGTATACAAGGCGATCAGGTTGTTCCATGTGTGGGGCTCACAGTCTTAATGCCCATTTTACAGATGAGGTAACTGAGGCACAGAGAAGTTAAGTGACTTGCCCAAAGTCATGCAGCTGACAAGCGGCAGAGCCAGGATTAGAATCCACGTCTTCTGACTCTCAAGCCCAGGGTCTTTCCACTGAGCCACACTGCTGTCAATCATAGGGGACGAGTGGACCTTGGCAGGTTGTAATTCAACCCCTTCTAGTAGATCTAATAGGGTAGCCAGGCACATCACTAATCTAATCAAAAACATTTTATGTAAATATCACCCCATTGCATACCTGAGGAGAGCAGGCATCTTATTCCCATTTTACGGATGAGAAAACTGAGGTTCATAGAGGTTAAGTAACTTGCACCGAGTCACACAGGTAGTCAATGACAGAACTGGGATTTAGAACCCTGATTTTTTTTCTTCCAGGCCCACCATCTTCTCATTAGACCATACTAGAGCCCTACTACCTATCTTCTATTAGGTGTTTTGGTTTATGTTTCATAATTCTTTAGAAATTCACAATTTATCAGTACATAAAGGGCAAACGTTCAGTCATTTATTCTAAGTCATTCATTCAGCAGTATTTTTTAGTGCTCACTGTGGTCAACGCACAGTGTTAGATTGAAAGTAAAATGCCTTTTCCTCATCCTCAAGGATTTTACAATCTAAGGGGAGAAGAGAGGTCAAACAGAAATAACCAAGCATAAATCAAGATATATGCAAGACAGAGAGCAAAATCATTTAGTGCACATTCAATCAACTTGTATCAACTGAACAAGCACCCCCAGTTTTTCTATACTATGGGAGTTGTGGTCTTCTGAAAACCCACATTAAGGAAAACTCCAGGTGACATCCCTATTGCTTCCCCCTATTTCAGTGCCTATTTCCCCCACTAGTTGGCAAGTACTCTGAGGACAGGGATCCTATCTATCTACTCTATCTTGCACTCTTCTAAGCTCTTAGTACAGTGCTCTGCACAAAGTAACCACTTAATAAAAATTTGCTTGATTTGATTGATTTCCACTTCCTATCAGGAGCAGTTGGTAATTATGTACATAATGAATGTACATATGTACATAGAGAAGCAGCATGGCTTATTGGAAAGAGCCCAGGCTTGGGAGTCAGAGGTCATGGGTTCAAATTCCGCCTCTGCCATTTGTCAGCTGTGTGACTGTGGGCAAGTCACTTCACTTCTCGGGCCTCAGTTACCTCATCAGTAAAATGGGGATTAAGACTGTGAGCCTCACATGGGACAACCCTATTACCCTGTATCTACACCAGCGCTTAGAACAGTGCTCTGCACATAGTAAGCACTTAACAAATACCAACATTATCATTATTATTAATGGCTTCTTCACTCATTTTCTTCTCAGTTTTGTTGGTACCAGCTTTATTTATGTTTTGTCTCTAGTTCCCATACTCCCCCATTATTTATAAACTTTTCTAGAACATGGACTGTGCTTTCTACTTTTATTTATGCTCTCAAATGCCTAATGTCTTATTCTACTTGCAGTAGGTACTCAGTAAATACTCTCATTGATGGTTTATTTTCTGTCTCCTAATGAAAATCTCTCTTCCTTAAATAGTAAACTTCTTTTCATGTATTTTTCAAGTACTAACAAGTAAGCATTTGCTGATGAGGGAAACTTTGTAGGAAGAAAGTATAATATAAAAGTAGAGAACACCAAAGAAATAATCACAATCCAAAAACCTAAATGTCCATTTTTGCCATCACCTAGTGTTCAGTGGTCAGTAGTTCAGTTATGCCCACCAAAAAGTCCACTGTTACCCATTCCTATCACCCTTGCCCTAAACTCCAACCCTAAGTTTAACACTAATGTCGACCATTATTCTTCCTCTGATCTTAACCCTATCCTACCCTGAAACCCAGTGAGGTTTTCCTACCCATGAGGTAGCAGATGCTGATTTTTAAAAACCACAGTTGGAATTTGCTGAAACTGGAAGTTTTATTTTTTTGGTTTTAGATTACTGGTCACTCCTACATTAATTTTGAATTTATCTCCACATAGTCTCAACAAGAATGAATGTCATAAGAAAGTTCTCTTTTCTCCTTATTTGCTCAAACAGTGCTTTGGGGCTAAACAGGTTATCTGTTTAAGTAGTCAAAATTCCAGTGTTGTAAATTAAGGTTATAAAATCTGGTTCATAGCTTGTGTATTAACATTTCCTTGTTCCTCTTATTCTTTTGCTCTAGTTTTCTGTGAAATCTCCCCTGAATTTCAGGGGTGTTGGCCTATATTTTCTCCTTTCTCTATTCCCTGTAAACTTTTACATCTGTTTCTCTGTGTGCCCTCCTATATAAATCTTTTTGGCTTTGTTCCTTAAGGCAACTGCTTGATCCATATTATAATCCCACCATCTGGTTTCTCTTTTTTCCTTTAATCCTCCAGATCTTCCACAAAGCTCTTCTGCAATCTCTACTGAACTCTCCCATCTGGTGTTGCCTTTATTTATTTACTAAATTTTCCTTTTTAAGATCTTGCCATTTCTACATCTTACAGAAGCAGCGTGACCTAGTGGAAAAAGTATGGGCCTGGGAGTCAGAGGACTTGAGTTCTAATCCTGGCTCCACCACTTGTCTGCTGTATGATCTTGAGCAAATCACTTCACTTCTCTGTGCCTCAGTTAACTCATCTGTAAAATGGGGATTAAAGCTATGAGCCCCATGGACTGTGGGCTGTGTCCAACATGGACTGTGTCCAACCTCATTATCTTGTCTCTATCTTGTCTCTATACCAACAATCAATACAGTGTAGGTGCTTAGCAAATACCATAAAAAGTCTTTCATTCCATTTGACTTCTCTGATTCTCTGATTTTATTTTTCCTTCACTCCTTCAGTAGATGAAATGTTTCCAGCCACTGTAACACTTGCTTTTAGGCAATCCATAACTCTTAATTTTTTGACAGGAGTTTCTTGCCTAATTTGTCTTCTCCCCAGATTAAATCACTCAACTACCATTTCAGCACTGTTGCACCAACTATGTCCCTGTGCATGTACATCCAACCTACTTCTGTTCATATCTTACATACCCAATTACTTTAACACTAACTCACATACATAGCCACTTTTCCTTCATCCTATTCATAGATTGTTTTAGTGTCTCTCTTTTCCTCTAGATGGAAAATTCTTTGAGGACAGAAACTGTGTCTATCAACTCTATTGTCCTCTCCCAAGTGCTTAAAACAATTCTCTTCACAGTAAGTGTTCAATAAGTACCATTATTTTTAGTCTACAATCCTGAGACCCCTTTCAGCCAGTTATTTCCTGAGTAGTAATATTTAGCTTCCTTCATTTTCTTCTCCAAGTTCATAACCAGGTCATTCAAAGGTTAAAATTCTTTGAAATAAATTACTTTTTTGTGATTTTTTTCTTGAAACATAGATCAAAACTGCACAGAATAAATTTCAATTGTAGTTCCCTCAAAATATTCCCTGTATGACTCATACCATTAGATGAGGGGAACATCTGTGGAGCCCTATTCTATTAGACTCACCTCAGAGTCTGTTTACCACCATGATTACCAGATTCTCAGATGGTTGCAGGCTTTTTCATCATGCTAGATCAGGGATGGGAATGGCCCCCAATCAGACTTTGCCTCATCCTGAAAAAGTCTAGAGACTTTCTCCAGTATGGGATTTTTCTCAGCCTTCATCTAAATAGAAATTATCTCTAAACAGGCTCTCTCTTCTTCTGACTGCGGACCAAACTGGACTTTTCTGAGATTGTTTGTATCACATCAGGTTGTGGTGCCACCTAGTTTGAACTGCCAAGACCATTCTACTCAAGCTCAGTTGGGAGACCCACCCGGAAATGTACACTGCAAATAAACTCTCTTTGTATGTGCTGAAACGCATGGCTTTCAGCTGATCTGGGCTCTGGGAACATCTTGAACAAAAAGGCTAGATGTGAATATTCCTTTGATTGGATTGATATAGTTGATAGAAATGTTCTCTGCCCATAAAGAGCTTACAGTCTAGAAGGGGAGATAGACATTTATATAAATAAATGAATTATAGATATGTACATAAGGATT
The DNA here is from genome assembly GCF_004115215.2 of Ornithorhynchus anatinus. Taxonomy (NCBI): domain Eukaryota; kingdom Metazoa; phylum Chordata; class Mammalia; order Monotremata; family Ornithorhynchidae; genus Ornithorhynchus; species Ornithorhynchus anatinus. The sequence continues at coordinate 119,613,860 of NC_041729.1, forward strand.
TTGGGGCTGAGGAAGGGGAGAATAAAGGGTAAAAATCATGGTGCAAAGATGATGCCTAAGGGAGTGGGAGAAGGGGAAATGAGGGCTTTAGTCAGGGAAAGGCCTCTTGGAAGAGATGTGCTTTTAATAAGAGTTTGAACATAGAGAGGGATTGTTGGATATGAAGAGGGAGGGCATTTTAGGCCAGACGCAGAATATGGGCTAGTGGCCGGTGGTGAGATTGATGAGACTGAGGTACATTGAGTGTGTTAGCATTAGAGGAACAAAGCACGTGGACTGGGTTGTAGTAGGAGAGCAGAAAGGTGAGGTAGGAGGGGGGTAAGGTGACTGAGTGCTTTAAAGCAGATGGGAGGAGTTTCTGTTTGATGTGGAGGCGGATGGGCAACCACTGGAGGTTCTTGAGGAGTGGAGAGACATAGACTGAATCTTTTCGCAGAAAAATGATCCAGGGGAGCAACCGGGCCTCCTCCCTGCTCTGACCCCCGACTGCAGATATAATCGGAGACTGGGAGAGACAGAGCAGGGGAAACCAGGTTGGTATTCAAGATGAGTGCCACAAATAAGAGAATCAAATGCATATTTACACCATAGAGCTATATTTTAAAACTACCTCTGACTGACATTTTATTTGGATTTTAAAAGATTATCTATTCCTTCTTCTTCTAATACACTTGGAACTCCAGGGAATTTCATATTCAGAGCAGCTTTCAATATTTACAGGAGGCTTACTTAAGTCCCTGTATATTCAAGCATTTTTCAGCTGTGTAAAGGTCAGGTTTAATTCAACCCCACCATGAATAAGGTGATCAGAAATTGTGTTTTGTGGATCAAGTATCCCTTACCCCATGAGGGAGTGGGTACTGATGACGATGGAATGAAAGATGGGCCTTGGTCTCAAGGCGTCAAGATTAAGAACCTGGGGGAAGAAATGGTCAAAGTGGCATTGCACATTTTTTCATCCTGCCAGTCCCTCTGAGGCATGAAGCAAAAAGGTGAGTAGGGGGTGCAGTGCCCCTGTAAACTGTAACTCCTTGCAGGCAGGGAATGTGTTTACTTACTCTGTTGTATTGTTCTCTCCCAACTGCTTAGTATTGTGCATGCATACAAACAATAAGCACTCATTAAATGCCACTGATTTGACTGGGTGCCATACATTGCATATAGGCATTACTGAAATACCTAGTCAGTGAAGCCGAGTTTACATGGTGGACTCCATCTCTTTGCTATGAGTCCTCCTGGGAATGGGTCAAAATCACCCTCTTCCTTCCTTTGAAATTTCAGAGGAACACTTTCTGCTACAAGGAGATCCAGCCCCACCCCCTCCACAGGGAATGTAATGAAGCCAGTAAATTTGTTCTAGAGGATTGTTTCAAGCTTGTGCCCATTAACGTTCAGGCCATGTTCCCCCACTCCTCAAGAAACTCCAGTTATTGCCCATTCACCTCTGCATGAAGCAGTAACTCCTCACAGGCCTTAAAGCACTCAATCACCTTGTCCCCACCTACCACACCTGGCTATTCTCCTACTACAACCCAGCTTGCACACTTTGCTCCTCTAATACTAACCTTCTCACTGTACCTTGAAAATGCCTATCTTGCTGCTGATCTCTCACCCATGTCCTGCCTCTGGCCTGGAATGCCCTCCCTCCACATATCTGACAGACAATTACTCTACCCACCTTGAAAGTCTAATTGAAGGAATATCTTCTCCAAAAGGCCTTCCCTGGCTAAGTCCTCCTTTCCTCTTCTTCTACTCCTTTCTGCATTGCCCTGACTGACTCCCTTTATTCATCCCCTCTCTCATCCCCACATTAATTATGTATGTATCTGTAATTTATTTATTTATATTAATGTCTGTCTCCCCCTCTAGACTGTAAGCTCATTGTGGGCAGGAAATGTGTCTGTTTATTATTATATTGTACTCTCCCAATCGCTTAGTACAGTGCTCTACACAGAATAAGTATTTAATAAATATGATTGATTGACTCTGCTAAGCTCATCGTGGGCAGGGAAATGTCTGTTTATTGTTATATTGTACTCTCTCAAACGCTTAGTACATTGTTCTGCACACAGTAAGTGTTTAAGAAACATGACTGACTGGCTGACTGATTGACTCTGCCTTGGTCTGGTAACTTCCCTTGGTGGCCTTCTTTTGAGGCAATCTTTTGATGCAGACCTATGAATGTGGATGATAGCCACACCTATGCCACTTCTGGGCTGAAGTTCCCATCTCTGTTCTCCATCTCCTGTTCTCACACATGTTGGAGAGATGACCTAAGCAGAGAGCTCACTGTGGGCAGGGAATGTGTCTGTTAATTGTTATATTGTACTCTCCCAAGCGTTTAGTACAATGCTTTGCACTCAATAAATGCAATTGAATGAATGAATGAAGTTCATCAAGACATACCCCATTATTTCTCTTCACCAGGGTCCCATTTCACCAGAGTAATAGAGGTACAACTTGGGCAGTTTGTCATTTGGCAGATGCCAAAGTGCTGTTGAAGGACAGGAATTCATCTTTTAAATCATCATGGCCATATCGTGCCCCTGCCTAACCCACTGACAGATAAAGGAATACAGTTCTCTCCTTCTCTGCAGTCTAACATTTCCTCCTGCCTTCAGGACATCTCTACCTGGAGGTCCCTGATGACACCTCACACTTAACATGTCCAAAAATGAAGTCTTCCCCTTCCCCTTCAAACCCTATCCTACCTCTGACTCGCCCATCACTGAAGACAACACCACCATCCTCCTTGTTTCACAAACCTATAATTTTGATATTATCCTCAATTCATCTCTGTTCTTTAACTTGCATATTCACTCTGTCACCATATCCTGTCAGTTGTATCTTCACAATATCTCTAGATTTTGTCCCTAACTCTCCATCCAAACTGCTACCATGCTGGTCCAAACACTTGTCATATTCTGCCTCAACTACTGCATCAGCCTCCTGTCTGACCTCCCTGCCTCTAGCCTCTTCCACTTCCACAACATATTGCAGTCTGCACTCCAGATCATGTTCCTCAAAATTGCTTTACCCACGTACCCCAATGCCTCAAAACCTTCAATGGTTGCCCATTCTTCTTTGCATCAAATAAAATCCCCTGCCATCAGCTTTAAAGCACTCAATCGTCTCTCTCCCTCTCCTACCTATGCTTGTTCCTCTCATTCATTCATTCATTCAGTAGTATTTATTGAACACTTACTGTTGCTAAGCACTGTACTAAGCACTAGGGAGAGTACAGCATAACAACAAATGGACATATTCCTGTCCACAATGAGCTCACAATGCGGCCCATGCATATTGCCCCTCTAATACCAACCTACTCACACTCTTCAATTTTGCCTCAACCTCCATCAACCCCTTTCTCATGCCCACTGTCCTGCCTGAAACTCCCTCTCCTTTTTCTGGCAAACCACCATACACCTTTCCTCAAAAGAAGCCTTCCCTAACTAACCTCTTATCTATCCACTCTTCTCTCCATTCTTCCTACATCACCTATGCACTGGGGTCACTCTATCCCAAACCATATAGCACGTATGTACATATCCTTATACTTCGTCATTTTCCATATCTGTACTTTATTTTAATATCTCTCTCCTCCACTAGATTATAAGTTTCCTGTGAGCAAGCATTGCATCTGCCAACTCGATTGTATTGTATTCTCCCAAATATCTAGTGAATAGAGCATGGGCTTGGGATTTAGAAGGACCTGAGTTCTAATCACAACTCCACCACTTGTCTCTTGTGTGACTTTCAGCAAATCACTTAACTTCTCTGTGCCTCAGTTACTTCAAATGTAATAAGAGGATTAATATTGTGAGCCCCAAATGGGAAATAGACTCTGTCCAACCTGACTAGCTTGTATCTACCCCATTGCTTGACACATAGTAAGCACTTATCAAGAGCCATTAAAAATGCTTAATACATGGCTCTGCACATTGTAAGTGCTAAATAAATACTAAATAGCATTGATTGATCAGTTGAGTTGTAGTTTAGGTATCATGAGTGTTGTATTGAAAATTAACTACTTATTAGCTATTTTTCAGGCTTCCGCACTGATCTCTGTTATTTTTCTGATATATATATTACTGTATCATTCTAATATCCATATGTCATTGGTATTTATTGAGCATCCACTGAGTGCTAAACAACATACTAAATCCTTGGGAAACTCAACAGAAGCATTTTCTTAATCCAATGACATGTATAACAAGGAGATGGTTATTTACTTATTCCTAGTGTTAATTTTCAAATGGGCTGACATAAACAGGCAATGATGACATGGTAGAAGCAGAGAAGTAGCGTAGCTCAGTGGAAAAAGCATGGGCTTGGGAATCAGAGGTCATGGGTTCTAATCCAGGCTCTGCCACTTGTCAGCTGTGTGACTGTGGGCAAGTCACTTAACTTCTCTGTGCCTCAATTACCTCATCTGTAAAATGGGGATTAAGACTGTGAGCCTCACGTGGGACAACCTGATTACCCTGTATCTACTCCAGCCCTTAAAACAGTGCTCTGTACATCGCTAGCCCTTAACAAACACCAACATTATTATTATTATTACAAGCTGGTAAATTGGTTGTAAGAGAGAGAACTTCTCCCTTCTTAGATCTTGTCCTTGGCAATTAAGGCAAAAAGATCATTTTGCTTGGTTCCTCGATACCTCTGAAGTACAAAACCCAAACAGGTCTAGACTGAATTGGAAAAAGCCAATTTATGCTGTTTTTCAGGGGGTCCATTTTTTAACCTAGAAACACTAGCAAATATTCACAGGTATTGTATTCTGTAACTTTTTTCAATACTTGTGAATATGACATTATCTACAGAATATATGGTGAATAAGTTAGGGATTTTTGCTTAGTTCATAAGGAGAAAATGGACATTTTCATGAAATTACTCCTGTCATGTTTACTTTTATAAACAAACAAACAGAAAAACCTAATTTACTTCATTGAAAATACCACTTTTTCAAATTTTAATAGACTGGTTTTTACCCGAGCATAGACAGGAAGAGAATGGAAGTAAATTCCAATTTAGAAGATTATTGGTTAATTGCTCAATTTTTCACTTTACTTTGATGCAGATACAGTGTACTTGTCTAATAAATCCTTAATACCCATGCTATGTTTTGCCTCCATTTAAGTAGATCTCTGCTTACAGTATGGTAGGGGCTCATTTAATGTACAGCCAGATAACTAGAGGACCACTGTTTTACCTATTTCTGTCTGGAGAAACCTGCTGTGGAGAAAAAAGTAGTCTCTCTGTTGCAAAGACAAACACATTCATTATCAACCCCTTCACTGTTTCCTACTCTCTACCTACTGTGACATATGTGGATTTTTTAGGGCAGGTTAGGATCTAGCCAAGGATCCTGGGCAACTCTTTCTAAAGATGGGTTCTGCATCAACACCAAACCTCAGCATTGGCCAATCCCAATTTTGCCAGTAAGAATGCCTGAACCCAAAGGGAAAGGCAGCCAGTAACTCTAAGGTATGATGTTCCAATTTGTACATTCCAAGCGCTTAGTACAGTGCTCTGCACATAGTAAGTGCTCAATAAATACTATTGAATGAATGAATGCTCCACCTAGCCTTAATGCAAGGTCAAGGGGAGGTGGATAGGAGACATTCTCCTAAAACATCACTTCCCTTGTCACTGATGACTTCATCCACTGTTCAAGATGCAATTTTTCAGACCTCAGTTTGGACCAGAATTACACCATTTCAGCTCAAGTTTTCCTGAATAATAAGTATAGAAAAGGCACTTAGTAAATAATCTCTGTGTAGAGAAAGTGCTAAAGTCCAGAGGTAAAGAGGAAAGCTGGATTACAGGAGGCTTCTAATCAAGGTTCAGAAGGTTGCAGTGCCTTAGAAAATGAGAATGAAAGAAAGAAGAGTGCATCCCAAGTGGCCCATACTGTCCCCACGACAAAGGTTCACAAACTGCTCCAATACTTAACCTAAATCTGTGTACACAAATACATGTTTAATATTTCAAATAAAATCTATATTAGAAATGACAACATTTATGAAAACTAAAAGAACACACAGCATTAAATAAGACTTCTGTGGAAAGGATAAGAGCTCAAATAAGTGGACAATGATAATATTAGAAAAGGGATTAAAGAGAATCAGTAGGGTGTTAATCAAAATATTAAGGGAAGGAGAGAGGAGAGGAAATAGACATATTAATAAATAAAGAGGAAGAAACTAATGATCCCTATAAATACCTACCACCAGCAATTTAAAAAAAAATTTTCCTCTGACATGAAACATGACAAGAAATTTGTAGGCAAAAAACTAGGGAATTTAGATCATCTGTGTCCATATAAACATATTTAGATAATGGATAAACTAGTGTATAAAAGCAATTAGATAAATACTTACTGGATTATCTTCTAAAAAAAAAGCCTCGTGGGAAACAGTTGAAGAATTGATCTGATAGTAAGCCTTTTGAGGCCAAGGATCATGTATTTGAACTCTATACTAACTCACTTCCTGGCACTTAGAACAGTGCTTTGCAGTCAGGTGGTACTCAATAAATACTAGTGATTGATTGATCAGATAAATAAAAACATTAAAGAATTTAGCTAGAAACTATCATCTTTTGGGTGTGACATACTGGAAATCTACAAAAAAAGACAGCATCATAGCAAGGCAAAACTTGTGACCATCACTAGAAAATGGAATCTAGGGATGTAACTGTCATGCATTTATTCAGAAAACATAATTCAATTATTTTTTATCCATTTGAAATGTTCACCAACACTCTACAGAGAGGGAATGCTAATTTGATATTTTACATTAGTAAAGCTTTCCATCACTTTAGTAGAAACACTAATTTAATTTAGTGTATTTAAGAACATGGTCAAGTAGAATCAAAACCATCTGAATGACCCATTCCCAGACCTGTCCAGAAAGAAAGAAAAATTTCAAAAGGTTTGACTTATTATTAGTCTTTATTGCTGTGCAGTATAAGTGGTGGTTTTATTGTCACTAAAAAAATATTAACTCTGTAATACTTCAAACACAGAACAGATATCAGTGGAAGTCACTGAAAACTGTTGGAGCTGATTTCTCTTAAATCACAGACCCATTAGACAAGATGGTCCCTACCTGCTCTTTCAAGTTACCACCTCATAAAATCTCATGTTCTCAATTTAGAACATACCAAATTTTTGTGGGCCAAATCCTAACCCTGACCCTTTAGTCAGACCTTAACCCATGAAATAAAGTTAATAAATTATATAGGAGTTGGGATAGTGGAATAAGTTATGTAAAAACTGTGAAACTTATAAGAGACTTGTCCTACTATCAACATTCTATACTTTATCATGTGCACTTTCTCACTCCTACAAATGGATTTTTTATTGCTTGGAAATCCATTAGGAATTTTATCCTTGCTAGACTTGTAACCTTTAGAAAGGTTCTGGAGAACAAGTAGTAAAACAGCAGATCTCAATTTGCACTTTTTCCAGTACTGATGAACTGTACTTTAGACACTTCTAAATTAAGCCCCTTTTCTGGCTTTAAGACATTAGGTCTCATTTTATAATACTAGCCCCCTTTATGGACTAGCTCAGTTTACTGCTTACTGCAGTGCAGGACTTCAGTGGAAATAGTATTCTACAAAGTAATTTAAAATCAATTACATGACCTCCTGGGTCTATGATTTCAGTCATCAGTTTATAGGAGCTTCTGGACGGCTAACAATAAGACTTTCATGATGCTTGTAGTCTGTTGCATTGTTACAGTACTGGATGGCTTCTAGGGCTTTTCTATCCTAGGGCATGGCTGCATAGAAATGGGTATCATTGGAATCTTCTGCAAGAAACAGCATGGGCCTGAGAGTTAGAGGACCTGGGTTTTAATCCCAGCTCTGTCATGTCTGTTGTGTGATCTAGGGTAAGTCACTTCACTTCTCTGTGTCTCAGTTACCTCATCTTTAAAACTGTGAACCCCAGTGTGGGACTTGGGCTTTGTCCAAGGTAAATCCCAGTGCTCAGTGCAGTGCCCGGCATATAGTAAATGCTGAAAAAATGCCACACACACAAAAAAAGAATATTTTTTTTCAAAATTACACCTGTTTGAGCAAGATGTACTTTAAAAAATATTTTTCCTGCAGAATATTCCTCTTATGTTCTAAATTTTCTTGGAGCACATCTAATCCTTGGGGCCAAATCATTGTTGGAGGGCAGAACCATGCAAATTCAGCAGTCAGATTTCTGGAGATGGGCTACTAGCCCACCTCTGCAGATCTACCTGACTGAAGAAGGATTTTGAGTTTTTCCAGTCCTCATCCCTGGCCCCTACTCTGACCCTCTTGTCTTTCTGGGCTAAAACAAATAAATGACTTTCAGCTGATCCTGAAATATATTTTTAATTGTGTTGTTTAAGTACTTACTATGCCTAAAGAACTGTTCTGAGATCTGTGATACATTCAAGGTAATGAGGTAGGTCATAGCCCCTGCCTGACATGGGACTTGCATTCTAAGTAGGACCAGCTTAATTTTTGCCATTATTTTTCTGGATGGATTGAAATTTTCTTCATTTATATTGATGCTACTGATGCCTGTTTACTTGTTTTGATATGTATCTCCCTCCTTCTAGACTGTAAGCCCATTTTGGGCAGGGATTGTCTCTGTTGCTGACTTTTACTTTCCAAGTGCTTAATACAGTAAGCACACAGTAAGCACTGCACACAGTAAGCACTCAATAAATACTCCTCCACCTCTCCCTTCCCCTCCCCACAGCACTGTACTCGTCCGCTCAACTGTATATATTTCCATTACCCTATTTATTTTGTTAATGAAATGTACGTCACCTTGATTGTATTTAGTTGCCATTGTTTCTGCAAGATGTTCTTCCCCTTGACTCTATTTATTGCCATTGTTCTTGTCTGTCCGTCTCCCCCGATTAGACTGTAAGCCCGTCAAATGGCAGGGACTGTCTCTATCTGTTGCCGACTTGTTCATTCCAAGCGCTTAGTACAGTGCTCTGCACATAGTAAGCGCTCAATAAATACGCTTGAATGAATTGAATGAATGAATGAACGAATGAATGAATGAAACCTGGCTCTTCCGAGGCAACACTCTCTCCCAAGAGGGACTTATCTTCTCCCGCTCCTTAAGATTCACTGTGACAGGGTGAGAAATTTGCTTCTTCAGTCAATGGTATTTATGGAGCACTTACTCTGAGCTGAGTACTGTACTAGGTGCTTGCCTACAACAATGCTGCTTTTGCACTACCCTACCCTCTCCATCCATTCTTATCTTCCCTCCCAAACCCTGTCTTCGCGTGTACTTTTCTAACACTGTAGATGGCACCACCACCACTGTGTGGATGACACAGAAACAGCATGGCCTAATGGCAAGATCACAGGCTTGGGAGTCAGAGGACGTGGGTTTTAATGCCACTTTCGCCACTTGTCTGCTTTGTGACCTTGAGCAAGTCACTTTACCTCTCTGTGCCTCAGTTACCTCATCTGTAAAATGGGGATTAAAAACTGTGAGCCCCACGTGGGACAACCTGATCACCTTGTATCCCCCCCAGCGCTTAGAACAGTGCTTTGCACATAGTAAGTGCTTAACAAATACCACCATTATTATATAGTAAGCGCTTAACAAATACTATAATTATTATTATTATTATTATTATTGTTCCTGTTTCACAAACCTGTAACCTTGGCGTTATCCTTGACTCTTCTCTTTCATTCAACCCACATATTCAAACCATCCCTAACTCCTGTTGGTTCCACCTTCAAAACATCACTAAAATCTGACCTTCCCTTACCATCCAAACTGCTACCATGTTAATCAAAGCACTTACCCTATCCCTCCTTGATTACTGCTGATCCCACTGACTCCTGTCTCTCCCTACTCCAGTCCATACTTCTTTCCTACAGAAATGTTCATATCATGTTTCCCCACTCCTCAAGACCTCCAGTGATTGCCCATCTACCTCCCATCGAACAAAAACTCCTCACCATAGGCTTTAAAACACTCAATCACCTTGCCCCCTCCTACATCACCTCACTATTCTTCTACTACAACCCAGGCTGCAAACTCTGCTCCTCTAGTGCTAATCTTCTCATTGTATCTCAGTCTTGCCTATCTTGCCGCTGATCTCTTGCCTATATTCTAGCTCTCGACTAGAATACCCTCCTTCCTCTTATCTGATAATTATTCTCCCCATCTTCAAAGCTTTACTGAAGACATATCTCCTCCTAGAAACCTTCCCTGACTAAGCCTCTCTTTCCTCTTCTCCCACTCCCTTCTGTGTAGCCCTGATCTGCTCCTTTTATTCATCCCCCTCCCAGCCCCACAGCACTTATGTTCATGTTTGTAATTTATTTGTTTGTAATAATGTCTGTCTCCTCATCTAGACCTAAGCTCATTGTGTACAACGAATGTTTCTGTTTATTGTTATACTGTATTCTCACAAGTGCTTGGAACAGTGCTTTGTACACAATAGGTGCTCAACAAATACATTAAAGGAGTGAATTGTGCAGACTGGGTTGTAGTAGGAGGGTAGGAGGTGAAGAAGGGGCCAGGTACTTTAAAGCCTATGATGAGGAGTTTCTGTTTGATGTGGAGGTAGATGGACAACCACTGGAGTTTTTTGAGGAATGGAGAAACATGGCCTGGATGTTTTTGTAGAAATATGATCCAGGCAGCAGAGTGAAGTATGGACTGGACTGGGGAGAGACGGGAGGCAGGGTGGTCAGCAAGGAGGCTGATACAGTAATCAAGGCGGCATAGGATAAGTGTTTGGACTAATGTAGTGGCAGTTTGGATGAAGAGGAGAGGGTGAATTTTGGCAATGTTATAAAGGTCAAAGCGACAGGATTTAGAACTGGATTGGATGTGTGTGTTGAATTAGAGAGAGAAGTCAAGGACTCCCTAATCTTCTGCTTCCTCTCACTCCTCAACACTGTGTGCCCATTGTTGACCAGGGATTTTCTCTATCTGTTGCAAAATTGTACATTCCAAGCGCTTAGTACAGTGCTCTGCACACAGTAAGTGCTCAATAAATACTATTGAATAAATTAACAAACTCTCCTCATCTGCCTTCTCTCCCACCTATCCCCTCCCTGCAGAACTTCAGGGATCAACTCTCTTGCTTATTTGCTGGGTCTCCTCTATCCCCTCTCTGTCCGCCCTGCATGCCATAGACTAAGTCCTACGGCTTAGCCCTTTATACCAGAGACTAAGTCCCCAGGCCTGAGGCCTGGGAAAGTCTGACCAATGAACCCCTGCCTGAGGTGGAACATGGGGTGATGTTTGCGGGAGGGGACCACTAGGGGGTAGGATGACCCTCAGCACCTGAGCTGGAGCTGGACAAGAAAGGCCCTGGGATCCCTCAGGTTTCTTCAGCAGGACCAATCTGAATCTCAGGCCAACTTAATGGCCTCCCCAGGCAGATCTGAGACTACAGGGGACTGACTTCCATGGAGGACTGTTACCATTTCCACCAATGATATTCTGTCTGTGGAAGCCAATCAGAGGATGCAGCTTATGAGCATCCCTTCCTACAATCCTTTCAACAATCAAAGAAAAGCCTCCTCAGGACCAATCATTTATTTGTTTCTTCAGGCTGTAAAAGATGGTGATTTACTGTGAACCTGAATCAGTTTTTACCAGACTTTTGGCCAGTGTTCACTGGGGAGGGAAAATAGAAGGGGCAAGGTTGAAGAAGTATGTATTCAGTTTCTTCCCATTCTTGTCTCCTGTTTCTGGCCTTCTGTGCTCTAGAAGTTGGTCACCACTGATAGGAAATGCATGCTTTACTGAAAATGCATCCGTGGACTATGCTCAGTGGAAAATCGACTGAAGTAACAGGTCATCCAAAGAGAGACCAGGAAAAGGCCTCAAGTTGGTGTTTATATGCAGAATTCAGTCCACTCACTGTGTATTACTTCTTAAGCAAGTAGGTTGGGGAGGAGCTGAATAACATGTTTTTCTTCTGAGCATATTTAATTTTACATAATAGGAGATGTGTCTTACTGAATAGAAAATAATATCTGTTCTAGTAAAAACTAGAAAAGTACTATATGCTTCTTAGGCTATTTGCTTGTAACATTTTAAATTACGATTTGTTTCTTTATCCATAGGAGTAGAAAATATCTTTTTGTGGACTTTTTTGTTTCCTGCAGTTAAAAATGTGTTAAATGCTAGTCATTGGCAAATTATGTAAATGATTGAATGTTCCCTGGGGACAGAATCATTTGCTAGATGCTAAGGAATTAAAATACATTTTTCTTTTGTTTCTTCAGTCTGATTCATTTCAACAAGCTATGTCTCCATTTTTCAGAAATTTAAGAAAAATTACAAATCAAAGAAACATCAAAGTAATCCACTGATAGATCTAGGGAATATTCAGAATATACATAGTAAAAATAGCACTGTCCACAGAATGTGCCTAATAAATTGGATCTTAGAAACAAATGCATTAGGTATTGGATACAAAATGATAAGGGTGAAAGAAGGGATAGACTGTATACTGAGAGTTTTCATGGTTTAAAAATGCTACAACAAGAATGATATCTTGCAGGACAAGCTGAGATTGATTTTCCCAGCTTCTCAGGAGGGAAAGGCCCTTTAACTCTTTCAGGCCTCTAGGGTAGTGAGAGAAGTAGTCCAATCAATCAAAGAAGTAGACCAATCAATCAATCAATCATATTTATTGAGCACTTACTGTGTTCATGGTACTGTCCTAAGCACTTGGGAGAGTACAATATAATAATGTAACAGAGTTAGTAGACATGTTCCCTAACCACACCGAGTCCATAGTCTAGAAGTAGAGACAGACATTAATTTAAATCAATAAATTGTGGATATGTGCATAAGTGCTGTGTGGCTGAGGGAGGGGTGAATAAAGGGAGCAAATCCAAGAACAGGGGTGATGCAGAAGGGAGAGGGAGAAGAGGAAATGAGGGCTTAGTCTTAGTTTTAGGGTTAGAGAAGCAGTGTACCCTAGTGGATAAACCATGGACCTGGAAGTGACTAGAATGACTTGGGTTCTAATCCTCCTCCTCCACTTGTCTGCATTGAGACCATGGGCAAGTCACTTAACTTCTTGTCTGTAAAATGGAGATTAATACTGTGACCCCCATATGGTACGTGAACTGTGTCCAACCTGATAAGCTTATAGCTACCCTTGTACTAAGTACAGTGACTGGCACATAGTAAGTGCATAACAAATACCACTATTATTATTATAATTATTAGTAGTAGTAATAATATTTATTATTAGTAAGAGTCAGGGAAGGCCTTTTGGAGGAGATGTGCCTTAAGGTGGAGAGAGTATTTCATGAGCATCACTGCGTAGTGAGTTTTCAGACATTTTCTAAAATCTACCTAGTTCTTGCTTATGATTAACTCGTGAGTTAGTGGATGGCCAAGAATAAGTCTAAGGATTTGTGAACACCAAAACTACAAACTGAAAAAATCATACTTCCTATTCGGTACTTATAGACTACATGTCAATTCAGTTCAATGGAAGAGCAACTAGAGAAGGGATGGTTTTAAAGCAATGAACAGTATGAGTAACAGTGGAAAGAAAATTGAACTCTACTGGAGTGGCATTTCTTCTGGGGATAAAGACACAATGGAATGAAATGCCCTATGGACCATGAAAAGAACTGTACACTATAGTGAATGCTGAGCCTGATTCTCCCAGTTTCCCTTAGGAAGAAGTGAGACACTTTTGAACTACTTCAGGGCACTGTGTGGAAGGATTCATGTAGCTATCAAAAATGCCTAGCTTGCTCTCAAGGGTAGCTGGGAGAGCATGCTTCAGCATATACTGTAAGGGACGATCTTTTTCTTGGCATTTAAAGTGTTTCAAGCCACTTTGTCTTCATATCTAGGAGCTTGGCATTTTTTTATTCATTTCCGCATGCTGCCTCAGTTTTTCACTGGAAAAACAATTCCATCCCTGCCATTAAATTCCCTTTCTCCCTCAGAGTATAAGTCCCATGGGAATAATGACAAATCCTGAAAGAATGCAGGGCATAATGATCACAAACCACATTAAAACCAATGTATCATTATCATAATTACTATTTGATTCTCTGTTCCGACACTTTGGAAAACATAATTATAACTTTTAAAGAAGGTCATGAATGGCTTATCCATGATTTAAACCAATATTACAGGTATATTCTGTTTAATGATCCAGAGTTTCCTTTTTTCTGTCCAGGCATGAGCTAGTAGGACAACCCTCTGGCCTTTGGGGATTTGGATTGGACCAGGATTCTTCCAGTCTGTCGCCTTTCCACCACACCTACTGGCTGCACAGCTGCCAGGAGGGAAAGACAAATCAACACCACCCTTACCCAGCCTAGATGGGGAGCTGACTCATTTATCTTTTCAATAACACTGACAATGACTACTTTGTCGTGAACCTTCCTTCAGGGATTTTTCAACCAGTTATCCATAAATGGGTGTCAGCTGGAGGTGGAGAGGGCAGAAAATGGCTGAAAAAATGTGGCTGGAGAAAGCTGTGAAGCATTGTCCCACTCATCAGCTGACTAGTGCCCTCAGCCTTCCTGGACAAGTTACCTGTCCAGTCACCCGAGCGCTCAGTGTACTTCTTTTTAATTTGGCAAAGCAGCACACTAAGCAACGATACAAAAGTAGACAAAGTCGAAAGTGGAAAAGTGCATCGAGAAAGGCAGCACATCTTTTGGGAGATTGTCAAACAGTTTGGCAGCAGCATGCTTGTAGGCTCCATAAGAAACTTAAGGTCTACAGAGATTGTTTGTTGTGTGACCTTGAGCAAACCACTTAACTTCTCTGTGTCTGTTACCATATCGGTAGAATAGGGATTAAGACTGTGAGACCCGTGAGGGACAACCTGATTACCCTGTATCTACCCCAGCGCTTAGAAGAGTGCTTGGCACATAGTAAATGCTTAAGAAATGCCATAATTAATATTATTATCTAGTGCTGTCCAACCTTCTCTACAGCTGCGAAATTGGAATTTCCCACAGCTTGATGCCACCTTCAAGTCCTTAAGTGGTTCCATCAGTACCACTTTTGGGCAACACCAAACTTCAAAGGGGCAGGACAGGATGACCGTGAGAAAATCCTGGAATGAAGTAATTTCCTAGCATTGAAACTATGCTCATTGTGACACAACTGCACTGGGTGGGATGAGTGAGGAGAATACAGCAGAATACGTGAACAGCTGCTATATGGTAAGCTGAAGTTGGGAACTGGAAAGCAAGGATAGAGAAAACATTTCTAGAATAGAACAGAACTTCAGACAAAGGGTTATCCTGACTGCAAACTGGAGTTAATTCCACAAATTGCAATCAAGAAAGAAGGGGTTCTTTTTGAGCAAAAGCTTTATAAAGATGATAGTCTTTGAGTTTGCATGATAGGGCGTAGATCCTACACTGGCATTTTCAGCCATGCATTCCTCCAAAGGGGAATTCCACTATCAGTCGTGTCTTAATGAATGTACCTGTACATATTTCTTCTTTTACTTCTCTTGTATGTTTCCAAGGACCTCCTACAATGCTCTGCCCAGAGAAGGCAATGTGGCTCAGTGGAAAGAGCCCAGGCTTGGCAGTCAGAGGTCATGGGTTCGTATCCCAGCTCTGCCACTTGTCAACTGTGAGACTGTGGGCAAGTCACTTAACTTCTCTGTGCCTCAGTTACCTCATCTGTAAAATAGGGATTAATACTGTGAGCCTCACGTGGGACAACCTGATTACTCTGTATCTACCCCAGCACTTAGAACAGTGCTCTGCACCTAGTAAGCGCTTAACAAATACCAACATTATTATTATTATTAAATGCTGCTGCTGGTGGCGATGTGTGTCATCAGATGCACCACTGCCAGAGAATCAGTTTGGGGTTATATGGAAGTCAAGTGGCTATGGGGTATATGAAATGCAAGAGAAGCAGTTGTTGCCCCATGAATAGAGCATGGGCCTGGGAGTCAGAAGGACCTGAGTTCTAATTCTGGCTCCACCATGTCACCATAGTTGACCATGTCTCTACTGTCTGACCTTGGGCAACCCACTTTACTTCTCTATGCCTCAGTTCCCTCATCTGGAAAATGGGGCTTAAGGCTCTGAACCCCAGTGTGGGACTTGGGCTGTGACCTAACTGATTAGTTTATATCTATTCCAGTGTTAAGTACAGTGTCCAGCATGCAGTAAGTACATAACAAAAAACATAAAATAAAGTGGCTGTTACCACCTCCATTCTCTATATTATGACCATGACATTACACACATTTTGGGATTCAACAAATCTGGGCTTTTGTCAGACTAAGAGGATTATCTGAAGATTGTTATATCGTACTCTCTCAAGCACTTAATACAGTACTCTGCACACAGTAAGTGATCAGTAGATACGAGTGACTGATTCACTAAAGATAAGGACTCTGCTTCAAGGTTTGGAGACCTCAAGAAGAAATGCTTGAATTAATAGACTGTGAGCCTGTTGTTCGGTAGGGATTGTCTCTATCTGTTGCCGAATTGTACTTTCCAAGTGCTTAGTACAATGCTCTGCACACAGTAAGCACTCAATAAATATGATTGAATGAATGAATAATAATAGTAATAATTGGTATTTGTTAAGTGCTTACTATGTGCCAAGCACTGTTCTAAGCAGTGGGGTAGATACAAGGTAATCAGGTTATCCCATGTGGGGCTCACAACCTTAGTCCCCATTTTACAGATGAGATAACTCAGGAACAGAGAAGTTAAATGACTTACCCAAGGTCACACAGCAGAGAAGTGTCTGAGCTGGGAATAGAACCTATGACCGTCTGATTCCCAGGCCCGTGCTTTCTCCACTATGCCATGCTGCTTCACATAGTTATGTTGATAGTCATTCAGTGTTAGGAAGAAAACCTAAATTCCAAGGAAAGAAATGGTTGACCTTAATGTAGAATTCAGCCTTTCATTATACATTTCTTACTTATTTAGATAATAATAATAATGATAATTGTGGTGCTTGTTAAGCACTTACTACATGCCAAGCACTCTGTGGTAGATACAAGATAATTAGGTTGGCTATATTCCCACATGGGGCTCACAGTCTATGTTAGAGGGAGAACAGATCCATTTTACAGGTGAGAAAATTGAGGCACAGGGGAATTAAATTACCTGCCTAAGGTTACACAGCAGGCAAGTGGCAATTTGAGTTTGAGTTTCAGTACTATAGCTGGGGGAAGCACTGCCACCTAAAACTGAATATCAACAGTAAGGGCTTAGAAAACAAAACTAAAAGCATTTTCTTCCCACTATGCCAATCCATGGTATATCTGCACCTGGAATTCTTCCTAGCTGAATCTTAGGAAGGGCATAGTGGATCTGGAAGAATTTCAGAGAAGTGCCAACTAGATGGTCAGGGGGATGGAGAAGGTTTCATATGACGTGCAACTGACAAGATTGGGGACTCTTCAGTCTGGAGAGATGAAGGTTGAAAGGAGCTAACAAAATCATTAAGGCTGGATGAGAAAAGCAAAGAATTATTGTTTTTCAATTCCACCCCACCAGGGTGAAGGGAAATCCAATGCATTTGAAGGGAGTAGTTTCCAAACAAACAAAAGGAAATGATTCTTCTAAAGATGACTAATGAGCATTTGAAATTTATTACCAAGGGAAGTTGTGCATGTCAAAAATATAATAATAATAATAATAATAATGTTGGTATTTGTTAAGCGCTTACTATGTGCCGAGCACTGTTCTAAGCGCTGGGGTAGACACAGGGGAATCGGGTTGTCCCACGTGGGGCTCACAGTCTTCATCCCCATTTTACAGATGAGGTAACTGAGGCACCGAGAAGTTAAGTGACTTGCCCACAGTCACACAGCTGACAAGTGGCGGAGCCGGGATTTGAACCCATGACCTCTGACTCCAAAGCCCGGGCTCTGAGAAGATTCAGGGAAAAGCTTGAATAAATTCATGGGCAAGAGTCCATCATGGATTACTAAAGGAAAGGTTAGGAAGATAGGGTGAATGGTTAGGATTTTTAGATTGTCCACCCAAAGGCATTATAATAGATGTCAACCTTTTACGCGTTTTCTACATTATATAGACCATTGATTTAACCAGAAATGGCATTTCTGTTTCTACTGGGTAACTATCTCACAGTAGTTTGGAGGATAAACTAGCAGTTGTGGAAGAGGAATGCTGTGAACTAATGATAGCCTCTCCAGTTCAGATGTAATAGGTGCCATCAGATAAGACCAACTATGGTGGTTTAATCTGGGATCAGGAGAATCTTAGTTACTGGTTTGCCCTTTCCTTGGGGTTTCTGGATTTGCCTTTGAGTGCCTAGTTTTTTCCAACAAGCTATTTATCCTTCTCAAACAATCACTTTCTGTTTGTAGAAGAAAGCTCTTGGAGACATAAGTCTAATAAAGTACCTGCATATGGTATTGAAGAGGATTCTAATGATGATGACATATTCAGAAGGACTGTTTTATTATGAAGATAATGTCTTGATTGAATATTATCTACTTGAAATGTAATTTAGACTACCATTTTACTCCTTCCATTTAGAATGGAAAAGAATGAGAAAAAAAGCTAGAAGAAATGGATAGGTCTTGCTCCCGTGGACCCTTGGCAATTTTGAGTAAAATTATTTTTGAACCTCATGTCAACATCTGCTCATCTCTCCTCTTTACTGCTTGAATGTGTAATCATTCTAGCTGTCAAATGATGACGTAGGAGTTTAGAGATCCCATTTTTCTTTTTCCTTTGTAGAACATAAGGGAACCCACCCATGCAATCTTCTGTGCTATTGTTATGTAGTATGATTTATGGATTTCATGTGTGTCTCTTTCTTTTTAAATCTGGAAGTATATTCTTTTGTTTTATTGGGCTATTCATTCTCTTGACATCCTAGGATATAAGTTAATGGAGTTGTAATAAAAAGATAGAGAAATATAACAAATAAGCCAGATGGTATGGATTCAGGAGTTGATAGATTAGGGATGCCAACGGCAGGAACAAGAGGTAGAATCCACTGATTCATGCTCAGTGGACCATTCCCAAAATAAACTGGGCCTGAGATGCTTCATTCAATTAGAATTCAGAAATGGAGAAAGAACTGTGAAATGATAACAGGATCTCGTGTTACTGTTTATTTTCCTTTGAATAAGAATCACAAATTATTAATTCCTAATTAAATAAAAAATAAATGGTGGTATTTGTTAAGTGCTTACTATGTGCAAAACACTGTTCTAAGTGCTGGGGGATACAAGGTGATCAGGTTGTCCCACGTGGTGCTCACAGTTTTAATCCCCATTTTACAGATGAGGTAACTGAGGCACCGAGAAGTTAAGTGACTTGCCCAAAGTCACACAGCTGCCAAGCAACAGAGCCGGGATTAGATCTCATGACCTCTGACTCCCAAGCCCGGGCTCTTTCCACTGAGCCACGCTACTTCTCTAATTGATACCCAATCCCTACATCCTGAATTTGGTGCAATAGTTGAAGGTGGAAAAAAATAAGAGCCTTCTTGGTACTAAAAGAGAAGCAGCATGGGTCAGTGGAAAGAGCCCAGGCTTGGGAGTCAGAGGTTCAAATCCCGGTTCTGCCACTTGTCAGCTGTGTGACTGTGGGCAAGTCACTTAACTTCTCTGGGCCTCAGTTACCTCATCTATAAAATGGGGATTAACTGTGAGCCTCATGTGGGACAACCTGATTACCCTGTATCTACCCCAGCACTTAGAACAGTGCTCTGCACATAGTAAATGCTTAACAAATACCAACATTATTAGCAGCGTGGCTCACTGGAAAGAGCACGGGCTTTGGAGTCAGAGGTCATGGGTTCGAACCCCGGCTCTACCACTTGTCAGCTGTGTGACTTTGGGCAAGTCACTTAACTTCTCGGTGCCTCAGTTACCTCATCTGTAAAATGGGGATTAAGACTGTGAGCCCCACGTGGGACAACCTGATTCCCCTGTGTCTACCCCAGCGCTTAGAACAGTGCTCGGCACATAGTAAGCGCTTAACAAATACCAACATTATTATTATTATTATTATTAATTTTAAAAAAACTATAGATTCCACAGAATGCTGCAGCTATTAGCCTGGGAAAATTTCTCTAGTCCCATATGGCTAAAACTCTTGAAACTCCCTTCCTGACCCACTGCAATCTGGTTTCGGCCCCATTCACTCTACCGAAACTTCATTCTCCCACATGAAAATTGTCTTTATTCAAATCTAATCCTTCCTTCCTTGTAATTGTAATCTTTCTTCCTTCCTTCCCTCCTCCCTCCCCTTCCTCTTTGCCATCGTCCTCCTCCTCCTCCTCCTCTTCTTTCTCTTCCTCTTCTTCTTCTCTTATAATAATAACAATAATAATGCTAGTTCATTCAATCTTATTTGCTGAGCACTTACTTTGTGCAGAGCACTGTACTAAGCACCTGGAAAGTACAATTTGGCAACAGATAGAGACATTCCCTACCCAACAATGAGCTCACAGTCTAGAAGGGGGAGAAAGACAACAAAACAAAACAAGTAGTCAGGCATAAATAGCATCAAAATAAATAGAATTAGGTGGGGAAGGGGAGAGAGCACAGGGAGGGAGTAGGGGCGATGGGGAGGAGAGGAGGAGCAGAGGAAAAGGGGGACTCAGTCTGGGAAGGCCTCCTAGAGAAGGTGAGCTCTCAGTAGGGCTTTAAAGGGGGGAAGAGAGTTAGTTTGGCAGATGTGAGGAGAGAGGGCATTCCAGGTCAGTAGTAGGACATGGGCCAGGGGTCAACGGTGGGACAGGTGAGAACGAGACACAGTGAGGAGGTTAGTGGCAGAGGAGCGGAATGTGTGGAGTGGACTGTAGATGGAGAGAAGGGACGTGAGATAGGAGAGGGCAAGGTGATGGAGAGCTTTGAAGGTAATAGTAAGGAGTTTTTGCTTCATGCGAAGGTTGATAGGCAACCACTGGAGGTTTTTGAGGAGGGGAGTGACATGCCCAGAGAGTTTCTGTAGAAAGATGAGCTGGGCAGCAGAGTGAAGTATAGACTGAAGAGGGAAGAGACAGGAGGATGGGAGATCAGAGAGGAGGCTAATGCAATAATCCAGTCAGGATATTATGAGAGATTGTACTAACAAGGAAGTAGTTTGGATGGAGAGGAAAGGGCGGATCTTGTCAATGTTGTAAAGGTGAGACTGGCAGGTTTTGGTGACAAATTGGATGTGAGGGGTGAATGAGAGAGCAGAGTCAAGGATGACACCAAGACTGCGGGTTTGTGAGACGGGAAGGATAGTAGTGATGTCCACAGTGACGGGGAAGTCAGGGAGAGGACAGGGTTTGGGAGGGAAGATAAGGAGCTCAGTCTTGGACATGTTGAGTTTTAGGTGGTGGGAGGACATCCAGGTGGAGAAGTCCTGGAGGCAGGAGGAGATATGAGCCTGAAGGGAGGGAGAGAGAACATGGGAGGAGATGTAGATTTGGGTATCATTTGCATAGAGAAGATAGTTGAAGCCGTGGGAGTGAATGAGTTCACCAAGGGTGTGAGTGTAGATGGAGAACAGAAGGGGACCAAAAATTGACCGTGAGAAACCCCTACAGTTAGGGGATGGGGGGAGGAGGAGAAGCCCACAAAGGAGACCAAAAATGAATGGCCAGAGAGATAAGACAAGAACCAGGAGAGGACAGAGTCTTTGAAGCCAAGGTTGGATAACGTGTTGAGGAGAAGGGGATGGTCAACAGTGTCAACGGCAACTGAAAGGTCGAGGAGGATTAGGGTAGAGTAGGAGCCATTGGATTTGGCAAGAAAGACGTCACTGGCCTCGGATTGACGTCATTGGTCAGTGACCTTTAAGAGGGCAGTTTTGGTGGAATGGAGGGGATGGAAGTCAGATTGGAAGGGGTCCAGGAGAGAGTTGGAGTTGAAGAATTTGAGGCAGCGAGTGTAGGCGACTTGTTCTAGGAGTTTGGAAAGGAAGGGGAAGAGGGACATAGGGTGACAACTGGAGGGGGCAGTAGGGTCAAGAAAGGGTTTTTTTAGGTTGGGGGAGATGTGGGCATGTTTGAAAGCAGTGGGAAAGAAGCCATTGGAGAGTGAGTCATTGAAGATGGAAGTTAAGGAGGGGAGGAGGGAAGGGATGAGAGTTTTTATAAGGTGAGAGGAAATGGGGTCCAAAGCACAGGTGAGGGGGTGGCATTTGAGAGGAGGGAGGAGATCTCATCTGAAGATACTGCTGGAAAGGATGGGAAAGTAGAGGAAGAGGTTGAGAGCAGGGAGATGGAGAAGGGGGAGGGGTGACTATGGGGAGCTCAGACATGATGGTGTTAATTTTCCTAATGAAAGTAGGTGGCCAGATCGTTGGGAGTGAGAGATAGAGGATGGGGAGGGCGGGGGGGCGGGGAACAGGAGGCCTGAGGAGGGAGTTCAATGTCGGGAAAGGCTGATGGAGTATTAGTATTTATTAGGCATTTTACTATGTGCTAAATTCTGGGTCACATATAAAATAATCAGATCAGAAACAGCCCCTATTCCACATGGCACTCACAGTCTAAGAGCAGGGGAGAACAGATAATTCACCTCCATTTAATAATAATAATAATAATGTTGGTATTTGTTAAGCGCTTACTATGTGCCCAGCACTGTTCTAAGCGCTAGGGGAGATACAGGGTAATCAGGTTGTCTCACGTGAGGCTCACAGTTAATCCCCATTTTACAGATGAGGGAACTGAGGCAGAGAGAAGTTAAGTGACTTGCCCACAGTCACACAGCTGACAAGTGGCAGAGCCAGGAGTCGAACCCAGGACCTCTGACTCCGAAGCCTGGGCTCTTTCCACTGAGCCACGCTGCTGCCCTTTAACAATGAGGCAACTGAGACCTAGAGAGGTTAACTGACTAGCCCAGGGTTGCAAAACCAATAAATAGCAGAGCTCAGATTAGAACCAGGGTCCCCTGAATTCTATTCCCATGCACTTTCCATTGGCCAGACTTTCTCCCAAAATTGAGAAGCTTTGTCTGAAGAGCAATCCCTGCTTCTTTAAAAACACTGTTTTCAAAATAAGTGCTTAGTAGAGTGCTCTGCACACAGTAAGCACTCAATATATGTGATTGAATGAAAATGTTAGTAAAACCGTGTTTTCACTGCATTTTGAAAAATCCATCTTGGCATTTAGTGATGGGAATATCAGAAACCAGATTGTTGCCCATCAAAACGAACTCTCTCTGAAGAGATTCACAGAAAGTTTTGATAATATAGTAAGAACATGGCTTAAATTTGTCATTTGTTATTGAGGGTGATTTCATTCCTAGCCCAATATTTTTAAAGAGCTTAATTTCTAGAAAGCAATATGAAATCAAAATGATTTCAGGATAGCAATTTGCAACTAAAAATCATGGATATTTTTAGAAGCTACACCCTTAGACTTTCTCTTTACCATGAATTGTCTGGCTCGAAGCTTAGTTCAAATTAGAGAGACTGGAAGTGCTCCACACTTCCTTGATTTTCCTTTTCAGCACAAATATAAAGTGGTTGCGACTTGTACTTCCTCTAACTCCTGCATACCTGGTTGTTTGACAGGCTCACAGACAGAGGTAGAAAGGTAATGATTGAAAATGCATTTTGCTCAGTAATAGGCCATCAATTAGAAAGAAAAATGTAACCCACATTAATAATTCTGAGTCAGATTTTCTTTCCTTGTATGAGTGACTGGGGTTAGGGGGGTGAAAAAATAAAAAAGAAAGATTTCTCTTCGTATGTACTGTAAGAGAAGGGAGGGTATGTGAGGCAAGATTTCAAGGCTGTCCTGGGTCACTTTTTTATGGTATTTGTTAAGCACTTACTAAATGTCAAGAACTGTTCTAAGGGCTGGGTTAGACACAAGTTAATCAGGTCAGAGAAAGTCCCTGTCCCACATAGAGCTCACAGTTTAAGTAGAAGGGAGAACAGATATTGAATCCCCACTTCACAGATGAGAAAACTGAGGCACAGAGAAGTTATGTGACTTGTCCAAGGCCACACAGAAGGCAAGTGACTAAACTGGGATTATTATTAATAATAAAAATAATATTTGTTAAGCACTTACTATGTGCTAAGGGCTGGGGAAGATACAAGGTAATCAGGTTGGACACAGTTCCTGTCCCACATGGGGCTCACAGTCTTAACCCCTATTTTACAGATGACAGAACTGAAGCACAGAGAACTGAAGTCACTTCCCCAAGATCACACAACAGACAAGTGGTGGAGCTGGGATTAGAACCCAGGTCCTCTGATTCCCAGGCCTGTGCTTTTTCCACTAGGACACACTGCTTCCTTACGTGTTTTAGGCCACTTGTTCCAGGATGCCCTCAGCTCACTTGTCCCAGGGAAGACCAAGACGTTTCAAGGTCAACCCCGGAGAGTGTTATTTCTGTTTTCTGTAGCAGGACTGCCTTTGCTAGTTAGGTCTTAAGACTCAAGAGAACACAAACCATTTGCACAAGGAAAATCTTACTGATAAGCAGGGGAGGAATTAGAGGACTGGTCCTGAGGCAGCTGAGTCATTCTTCCTTCTTTTCCCAGGGAGACCATATTCTCCAGAATAGAGAGGAGAATCAAGCTACATTGCAGTATCAACTCCATGGAGTTGCAGGAATTGTTTACCCACAGAGAGGATCAGAATGCAGGGGTGACATTGCTTTCATTCCCACAGTCTTTGGGCTGGGAGTTTAACCCCACACATCTTGGCTCCCTAATGCAAACTGGGAGTCTTTCCACAGAAGAAAAACATCTCTAAATTGTGCCTTTGGGGCACTGTACAGCAGCTCTTACCACTTTGGTGCACATTGGCCTAGGCTTTCCCAGGTCTAGCTGCTAGTGTTGCTGGGAGCGGCGTGGGATCTCCAGCCCCATGGGAACCATGTGCAGTCACTACTCCAGGGACCACTGTGTCAGAGGGACACCTGTTCTGCAACTTTTGTTACTGCTGCAGGACCTACCCTCTTGCCACTCAAGCCATAGAGGACCTGATCTCCAATCCCAACAAGGTTATCAAGGGCAAGAACAGGGTGAATGTAAGTCTCCTTTTAGACTGTGAGCCCCTTGAGGGACAGAGACTGTCTCTAATGAAGCAGCATGGCTTAATGGCAAGAGCACAGGCTTGGGAGTCAGATGATGTGGGTTCTAATACTGGTTCTGCCATTTATCTGCTGTGTGACTTTGGGCAAGCCACTTTACTTCTCTGTCCTCAGTTACCTCATCTGTAAAATGGGGAATAAGACTGTAAGCCTCACGTGGGACAACCTGATTACCTTGTATCTCACCCAGAACAGTGTTTGACAGATAGTCATCATCATCATCAAATTCCCACCTGTTTTCTTTTCCAATGCTTAAGGTAGTGCTCTGAACACAGTAAGCCCTTAATCAACGTTATTAGTACTGAGAGTTTCAGAAGGAAGTTAAAGGTCTAGGATCAATTGGTGGAGGCAATAGGCCTGGGAGTTGAGAGCAGAGAAGTAATGCTGCTGACCAAAGAGAGGCCAGGGTTACAGCAAGGAAGGATGGATTTGAAGTGGCTGAAGTCAGCAGTTTTCCATGGTATGAGCGCAGGTGCAAAAGAAGGGTGCAGCTGCCTGTGGAGAGAATCCCAGGCAGGGGATTGGTGGTATGAGATAAACAGAAAGGTGAGGGGTAGGCTCGGAGTAGCGGGGTGGGATTGAATGAGTTTAGGTGAGTGAAGAGGGTGTACTGATACTCTACTTTGATGACTGTCTCTCCCTATATACTGTGAGCTTTGTGTGAGAAGGGATCATGCTTACCAATTCTATTGTACTTTCCCAAGTGCTGAGTAGCAGTCTGATGGACATGATCATCTGAGATGGGGGAGAAATCTGGAGATTGGAGGTGTCTGTCTGGGGAGAGAATAGTTTTAAAAGGAGTTTTTATGAATGAGAGGCTGCCCTGTTTTTTGTGAAATACAGGCTGTAGGTGGCTTTTCTAATGCTTCTCAAGATCTGCATTCTTTATTCTTACACTCTATCATGGACTTATTCTGGGTTCCTGCTCTTTCCAGCAGTAGTAATGGTAATAATAATAATATTTATTAACTAGTGTTTATTTACTGAATTGTAACATTTATGCACTAAGTGCTTGCCAGTTACCAAACAGAGGAGTGGCTCAGTGGAAAAGAGCCTGGGCTTCGGAGTCAGAGGTCATGAGTTCGACTCCCGGCTCTGCCACTTGTCAGCTGTGTGACTGTGGTCAAGTCACTTAACTTCTCTGTGCCTCAGTTACCTCATCTGTAAAATGGGGATCAACTGTGAGCCTCACGTGGGACAATCTGATTACCCTGTATCTACCCCAGCACTTAGAATAGTGCTCTGCACATAGTAAGTGCTTAACAAATACCAACATTATTATTATTATTATTATTTATACTCTAATTTATAATTTACACTCTAAAGGAGTAAAGATGGACCTAAAAATATTAACAAAGTAAATAAAATAAGCAATTGAATGCACAATCCCCTGTGCTCTATAGGCATAAATATGTACATAAGTGTTGGAGATGACTGGTGTGTTAATAATAATAATGTTGGTATTTGTTAAGCATTTACTATGTGCAGAACACTGTTCTAAGCTCTGGGGAAGATACGGGGTAATCAGGTTGTCCCACGTGAGGCTCACAGTCTTAATCTCCATTTTACAGATGAGGTAACTGAGGCAGAGAGAAGTTAAGTAACTTGCCCAATCACACAGCTGACAAGTAGCAGATCTGGGATTCGAACTCATGTCCTTTGACTCCCAAGCCCGTGCTCTTTCCACTGAGCCACACTGCTTCTTGAGATGCTGGGAATTAATCACGGAAGGCTTGTTGGAGAAGGTAGAATTTTAGGGGAGCTTGGAATAAGGAGACCTGGGTCTGTTGGATTTGAAAGGGGAATGAGTTCCTGGCTGAGGAAACAGCATGGATTTGAGAATAAGGTACAGTTAGAAGTTTAGCTTGGGAGAAATGAAGAGGGTGAGCTGAAGAGCAATAGGGGAAAAGTGGTGATGAGGAAGATGAGGTGAGTTGGTGCAGACTCTAGAAGCTGAGTGTGAGGAGTTTTTGCTTGATGTGGAAGGACACAGGAAGCCAGTGAAGGAGTTTGAGGAGTGAAGAGATGTATACTGAGCGATGCTTCAATAAGACTATTCAAGAAGGTTAATATAGTTTGGTGAGGGATAATGCTGGAGGCAAGGAGGCAGATGGAATTGTTTAGCTGCAGCATGACAAATTATAATAATCAATAATAATAATAATAATAATAATAATAGTAGCATTTGTTTAGTAAGTGCTGGGATAGATATAAGATAATCAGATAATAAGATAATCAACCCGTTGTTGGGTAGGGATTGTTTCTATCTGTTGCCAAATTGTACTTTCCAAGCACTTAGTACAATGCTCTGCACACAGTAAGTGCTCAATAAATGTGATTGAATGAATCCAGACTCTATCTTACATGGGGATCAGTGTCTTAGTAAGAAGAAGAGTAGGTATTGAACCCCCATTTTACAGATGAGGAAACTGAGGCACACAAAAGTTAAGTGATTGGCCCAAGGTAACACAGCAGTCAAATGGCAGAGCCACTAGAGCTTGAACTAGGATGTTAGCTGTTTGAGGAGAGGAAGGGGTGAATCCAAAAAATATTATGCAGGAATAAAGGGCAGGATCTTTTTATGGTATTTGTTAAGCATTTACTATGTGCCCAGCACTGTTCTAAATACTGGGGTAGAGATACAAGGTAATCAGGTTGGACACAGTCCATGTCCCACATGGGGCTCACAGCCATGATCTCCATTTTACAGATGAGATAACTGAAGCACAGAAAGGTTAAGTGACTTGTCCAAGGTCACACAGCAGACAAGTGGTGTAATTGGGACTAGAATCCAGGTCCTTCTGACCCCCAGTGCCATGAGTCCTAGGCCACTCTGCTTCTCTTATTTGACAATCAATCAGTGATATGGATTCAGCAGTGTGTGCAGAGCATTATACTAGGAGGTTGGGAGAGTACAATAGAGCTAATAGACTTATTTGCTGCCCACAGGGAGCGACAGTAGATTGAATATGAAAGTTGAAGGACAGCGATGAATCCAGGGTGGTATCAATGTTGTGGGGTTTTGGGACAGAGAAGATGGTGGTGGTGTTAAATATGGTAGAGTTGGCATACCAAGTGTCTCTAGAGGGGGAAGATGAATATTTCCAGTTTGGACATAATGAGTTTGACGTGCCCTGGAACAAAGAGGCGAGGTGTTGATAAGATGAAAAGTCAAGGCTAGAGAGGTAGATTTGGGAGTCTGCATAGAGATATGAAGACTTGTGAGCAGATGAGTTCCCTGAAAGAATCTTTGGAGATCCTGAACCTGGGACTGCAAGCCCAGGTGGTGGTAAGAGGAAACACTGATGGCTGGTATGTAAAGGCATCCCAAGTGCTTAGTAAAGTACTCTGCACACAGTAAGCACTCAGTAAATAAGATTGAAAGAAAGAAAGAATGAATGAATGAATGAATGAATGAATGAATGAATGAATGAATGAAGGGATCTCACCTCAAAAATGTGACTAGCTCTTTCTTCTCTAGGCAGACACAGGAGGAAAGGATGAAGCAGTATTATTCAGATTCCACATAGCTGACTGGTAGGAAATTATGCTAATCGCTAGGTCTTTATACAGTTTTTCAAGCTCTGGCCCTCACAATTAAGTTCCCTAGTCTCCTCTCAACTGAATTCCCCATTCTTTTCTTTTTGGAACTAATGGACTTTGCAAAAAATAGCAAAGGAATTCAGTTAACCTGGGTTACAACATTGAATGAACATGCCAGCCAACTGTTTTTAGGTAAAGATTTTGCTCCAATAAAAGTAGCAAAGTTATGAAACTTAAAAATCTAACACAGAAATTGTTATGTTTAAGATGACTAGAAAAGTATTCCAAGGGGAGAAAGCATGGATTCTTAATTCAGAAATCATGTGGATTTAGTAGTAAGGCCTTCAGTGAGATTGTGGGTATTCTTTTCTGACAGTTAATGATACTAAGTATATGGACAGAAAAGGTTTTTTGATATGTTAGGATGTTTGAATTAAGCACCAAAGTTGACCAGGGATCTACTTTGCTCTGTGTTAGTCTTTAAGGGCTATCAAGGGGGATATATCACACATGAGTTGACATCGAGTAACCTGCAAATGAGCAAAGAGAAGCTAGTGAATGTCCCCCACAGGGAGAATTGAAGCAGCCTGACCTAAATCACAGAGATGAGGGCTGGCGATTGACATTCATTTCAATGACTGTAACAGTGTTTTGTCTTGGAGATGGAGTCATCTCAGGGAGATCCCACAGGGGCTCTCTGTCCCGGAAGGTGACCCTGAATAGTGTGCATTCGGTCCTCTATTTCCTATTTTTAAAATGAGGAAAACACTGGTATTGATTCGAGAGAAATTTCTACTAAGGACAAAGACACTCGTAAATCTAAGCAGACTGAAGATGGGAGTTTGAGGGCCTAGCTGAATGATGGGAGGGAGCACAATAGTGGAAGGAGCAGCACGAGAGTGGTTGGAGAGACTTCATTTAGTGAACTGCCTGGGAAAGGATAGGCAGGAGGGCTGTGGAGAAATTTGCACTGCCAGCCTTTCAGTCGATCAATCAATCATATTTATTGAGCGCTTACTGTGTGCCGTCCACTGTACTAAATTCTTGGGAGAATACAATGCAACAGAGTTGGTAGATACATTCCCTGCCCACAACGTGCTTACAGCCTAGAGGGGGAGATAGACATTAATATAAATAAATTACAGTTTGAACCTAAGTGCTGAGGGAGGGGCAAGTAAAGGGAGTAAATCAGAGTGTTACAGAAGGGAGAGAGAAAAGAGGAAATAAAGCAGCCTTTCCTTGGTACCTCTCCTGGCTCTCTGGGATGCTCTACACAGGTTATCTCTTCAGCCTTTCTGTCATCCTGTTAGGCCTTCATCTGTCAGTCTAGTTTTACTAATTGCTGATGTTGATTCTGCCCCTCGCCAGTCCATGAGAACAAATACTGTTCTTTTTGGTGGATGGCTTCTGTAACAGAGTTGGAGACCGCATTAAACTCTGTATCAGTGATGGAAGTCTTGGTTTATCTAATGCTTCTCTGGATAATATGGATATATGGATAATATTTCCCAGAAGCCCTCCACTGGTTGCCTGAAGGCAGGCAGCTCATGGTTCTGGCGAAGCAAAAGCAAATCAAGTTAATCCATATGCAAAAATGACCCTTATTCCCCCATTAAATAAAGCTGAGATTTTCTGGGTCCCTCTACAGACCAACCCCCTGCCGATTGCCTGCACCACAGCCAGCTCACAATCTTACTCCCCCCATTGTCACTTTGATTCCTACCCTGAATGGGGAGGGCACTGGAAAGGTATACTCAAATTCCTGGTTAACTCACTCAATGCAGGCTGACTGTGAGCCTGTTATTGGGCAGGGATTGTCTCTACCTGTTACCAAATTGTACATTACAAGCGCTTAGTACAGTGCTCTGCACATAGTAAGCACTCAATAAATACTATTGAATGAATGAATGGAGCATTGCATCTAACGATGCTTCATTTTGCTGTGCTACAACAAACTGAAACTCACAAAAAGCAACCAAACCCCAACCAAACCCTGCATCTTGGAACAACGGGACACTCCGTGACAATAACAGTTTTTGCCCACAAAGAAGGACCTGAACTAACATCTGCATTTCAACACAGGCCTGGGAGTCAGAGGGACCTGGGCTCTAATCCTGCTCCACCACTTCTCTATGTGACTTTGGGCAAGTCACTTAACTTCTCTATGCCTCAGTTACCTCATCTGTAAAATTTGGGATTAAAACTGTGAGCCTTTTGTGGGAATGGGATTGTGTCCAACCTGATTAGCTTGTATCTATTCCAGTGATTAGTACAGTACCTGGCACATAGAAAGTTCTTAATAAATACCATTAAAAAAAAACCATAACAAAACACTGAGTGAAACCAAATTGATGCAGGACCACTCACTGAAGCAGGGGCTGGAAAAACCTTTTACGTGAGAGGTCTACCCTAAAAAAAGTGTTCTTCTGTTATTTTCTATGCATATGTTCAAATCCTAATGAATATGAGAGAGGAAAATAAAATATTCTATGAAGAATAAACTGAAGAGGGAGGACATTCCAGGTCAGAGGTAGGATGTGGGCAAGAGGTTGGCGGTAAAATAGATGAGATTGAGGTACAGTGACTAGGTTGGCTTTTGGGAAGTGAAGTGTTCATATTGGATCGTAATAGGAAATCAGGGAGGTAAAGTAGAAGGGAGAAAGGTGATTTTTTTTATGGTATTTGCTAAGCACTTACCATATGTCAAAAACTGTTCTAAACCCTGGGGCAGATACAAGTGAATTAAGTTGGACAAAGTCCCTCACCTGCTTGAGGTTCACAGTCTAAGTAGAAGGGAGAACAGGAGAACTGAGGCACATTGACCTTAAGTGATTTGCCCAAGGTCAAACAGTAAGCATTTGGCATAGCCAGGATTAGAACCCAGATCTTCTGACTTCCAGGCCCATGTTCTTTGCTGTTTCTCAGACCATGTTGCTTCTTGCTTTAAAAGCTAAAGGTAAAGAGTTTCTGTTTGATGTGGAGGTGTATGGGCAACCACTGGAGGTTCTTGAGGAGTGGGAAGATATGGAGTAGCAGTTTCTTAGAAGAATGATCTCGGCAGCAGAATGAAGTATGGACTGGAGTGCTGAGAGACAGTCAGCAAACAGGCTGATACAGTAATCAAGGTGGGAAAGGATAAATATTTGGTTAACATGGTAGTAGTTTGGATGGACAGAGAAGCACAGATTTTAGTGATGTTGTGAAGGTTGAACAGGCAGGATTTGTTGACTGATTGAATATGTATATTGAATGAGAGAGATGAGTAGAAGATAATCTCAAGGAACACCACGGTTATAGACTTGAGAGATAGGGAGGGTGATAGTGCTATCTATAGTAATGGAAAACTCAGGGGAGGACAAGGTTTGAATGGGAATATGAGTAGTTCTGAAATCATATTACAAGCAGTCTGTCACCTGAGGTCATACTGTACCTGTAGGGATGCAGTGTGGCCTAATGAAAGCACTACAGACCTCAGAGTCAGAGGACCTGGGTTCTAATCCCGGCTCTGCCGCTATGGGTGCTGTGTAACCTTATGCAAGACACCTAACTTTTTTGTGCTTCAGTTACCTCAATTGTAAAATGGGGATTACGACTGTGAGTCCTATGTGAAATAGGAACTGTGTCCATCCTGATTATCTTGTATCTACCCCAGTACTTAGTATAGTGCCTGACTCTTAATAAGCACTTAAATAACTTCACTGCATTGTGTAAGGAATTAATTGTAATGCTTAACGTTACCAAATAATAATAATGATGATATTTGCTAAGTGCTTACTATGTGCCAACCACTGTTCTAAGCACTGGGGGTGATACAAGGTAATCAGGTTGTCCCTTGTGGGGCTCACAGTCTTAATCCCCATTTTACAGATGAGTTAACTGAAGCACAGATAAGTTAAGTGATTTTCCAAAGGTCACACAGCAGACAAGTGGTGGGGCCAGGATGTTTACTATATACAGCGAGCATAAAACAGGTATGCTTAGCTAGGTCCCTTTACAGTGCTAAAAAGTTAATATTATAATACAGACATTCCTGCAGAACTACTGTCCGCTTCCATCCTATTATACCTAATATATGGCCATATTATGACTTGGTTCCCCCTATTCTTCCATCTTGTTTTATTCAATTCATACTCTGTCAAATTATGACATTTATCATGTCATGGGGAAAAAAACTGGGTAATCAAAATGGAGACAAATAAGAGATGAGTAGTGAAATGGAGAAATAGATTATTTCAAATTTTTAAAAGTGAAAATAAGATGTAGGTGAAGAAGTTAAATGACAAAAGAAAAGTCAAGAGAAAATCTACAAATAAAAGGAAGGTGAGAAGATCAAGAAAGTCTAAATGCAGGTGGGGGTCATTATTTTCTTGTTACCTAAAATTCATTTTAAGAGTAAAAGAACTTAGAAAATTTGGTGTAGATTTATGGATTTAATTCCAGGGAATCTGTTTATAGGAAGTTCAGGCATCTGAGCTATTTCTAATATGGGCTTAATTATATCTGCTCCTTCCATATAAGTCTTGTGTTAATGGCCATAGTTAGCCCAGGTAACACTGTAAAATGTTGAAGTATTGAGAACTACCACGCTTACAGGTTCTCTTGGCATATCCAAAGGAAATAATGAGTTCAAAGGATTAACCAAGAATTCAAAGGAATAAGCAAGTGTGTGTTTTACAATACTTATGCAGTGACTCAACTAAGCAACAATTTACCCCTTTATAATCAGAATCAAGGTAAATTTCTTCTGCTTCACCTTCTGGCATTTAGGAATTGTAATTCTACTTCACGGCAGAGATAATAAAATTGAAATGAAACTGAAAATATCTGTACATATTCTGCTTAGCAGTGACGTAAAAAGTATGGCATCTTGCATTCTTTTCGCAAAGTACTTTTCTGAAGTACTTTGAAAATGATTTCATTGTAAAATCATTGGATACAACAGATGCCCTCACAGTCCCGAATCTGCTGAAACTGGGAACTCTGAGAATTGTGGTGGAGCCTCCTATTCTCAGACCAACGTCCTTTTCTCCCAACTGACCACAATGGGATGGAAGCCTTATTCCCTGCTGGAGTCCCCTTCTATCCTCCATCTCCATCCACTCCACTGGAGAGTTCATTCACTCCCATGGCTTCACCTAACATCTCTATGCAGATGTTCCCAAATCTACATCTCCAGCTCTCATCTTTTTTCTTCTCTGCAGTCTTGTATTTCCTCCTGCCTCCAGAACACCACTACTTGAATGTCCCACCAACACTTCAAACTGAACATGTCCAGTACAGAATCAATCAGATTAACAAGCAAACCCTGTCCTCCCCCTGACTTTCTCATCACTGTAGAGAACACTACCATTCTCCCTGACCCATGAGCCCATAACCTGGCATTATCCATGACTTATTTCTCTCATTCAACTCACGTATTTAATCTCTCAACAAATCCTGTCTGTTCAATCTTCACAACATTGCTAAAATCCACCCTTTTCTCTCCAGTCCAAACTGCTACCATGTTAGTCCAAGCACTTAACCTATCTCACCTTGACTGCATCAGCCTATTTGCTAACCTCCCTGCCTCCTTTCTCTCAGCACTGCAGTCCATACTTCATTCTGCTGCCCAGATCATTTTTCTGTAAAGCTGTTAGGTCCATGTCTCCCCACTCCTCATGAACCCCCCAGTGTTTGCCCATCCATCTCTGCAAACTCCTTGCCTAACTCCTTTAAGGCACCCAATCACCTTGCCCTCTCCTAACTTACCCCCTTGACATCCTCCTGCAACCCAGCCCACACACTTCACTTCTCTAATGCTAACCTACTCACTATACCTCGATCTCATATATCTCGCCACCAACCCCTTGCCCATATCCTGTCTCTGGCCTAGAATACCTTCCCTCTTCACATCCTATAGACCATGACTCTCCTTACCTTCAGTGCTTTATAAAAAACACATCTCCAAGAGGCCTTCCCCGACTAAGTCCCTGTTTCCTCTTCTACCATTCCCTTCTGTGTCATCCTTGCACTTGGATTTGCACCCTTTAATAATAATAATAATAGTGGCATTTGTTAAGTGCTTACTATGTGCCACGCACTGTTCTAAGCACTGAGGTAGCTACAAGGTAATCAGGTTGTCCCACGTGGGGCTCACAGTCTTAATCCCCATTTTACAAATGAGGGAACTGAGGCCCAGAGAAGTTGTGACTTGCCCAAGGTCACACAGCTGATGGCGGAGCCAGGATTAGAACCCATGACCTCTGAATCCCAAGCCCATGCCCTTTCCACTAAGTCACGCTGCTTCTATTCACTCCTCGCTCAGTCCCAAAGCACCTATGTAAATATCTGTAATTTATTTAATATTGTATACCCCTTTAGACTGTAAGCTTGATGTGGGCAGGGAACGTCTACCAACTATGTTATATTGTACACGCCAAAGCACTTAATACAGCAGTAAATGTTCAATAAATATGATGATTGATTGATTCTAAACTGTAAGCTCGTTGTGGGCAGGGAATGTGTTCTGCACACATTAAGTGCTCAGTTAATTACAATTGAATGAATGATTGAATTGAATTAATGATTTAGTCGGTGAGAATGTTGGGAGGATGAGGAAACTGCAGTACTTTAGAACCATGTTCTGTTGCTTGGAGCAACAAGGAATCTGAAAATTGCCCCATTCAGGTACTATTTAAGTAACTGATTTTAACATTGTTATTTTGGACTGTTGAATTTGTAATTTATTGTTCATAAGCCATTCTTATTATTCTATGTATCTGTCTTCACCTACCTAGATTGTATATCTCTTGTGGAATAGGGTCAGAATTATTTATCTTGTATTTTCCCCAGTTCTTAGGCCAGCGACTTGTCAGGTAGTTAAGTGTTTAATAAATGCCAAAACTAAGTAAATCCTGAGAGTTGTAGAGTTCAGATTTTTTCATGCAGCAAGCATTTAATCTTTCAGAAAATGAATTTCCACATTCTGTTCAAGTATGTTTTCCTTCCTCACTTTACTCCCTATCAGCGCCTGTACTCCAAACACTTGTCTCAATTTTCAGATCCAAGCGGATGAAATCCAGACCTCTAAGGAGTTGAATGGCCTCATACATTTTTTGTTCATCAGAAGGAAATTCCTATCACACTTGAAATGAGAGGATGTTTTTTGTAGTGCTTCATTCTCTGTAAGTGAATTCTCTTCCTCTAACCTTTTTGATTTATTTCTTACTCTGTCAATGTCATCAGCTTCATGAAAGGTTTTTTTTTTAATTAATTATTCTCAGCTCAAGAACACTGCTGTCGCTCTCAGACGGGGAGAAGATTCATATAAGTGAAACAGGAGTTGTCCCTCTAGGGAAAGACCACTGCCTATTTTAACATGAAATTAACCTCACTTAAGCAATAATCACTTACATTGATTGCTATAATCAATCTTACTTGGATTCCTCTCAAAAGTTGAGTCAAACTTTCTCAGTGGGTATTTTTTTTTCATATCTCCTCTTTATACAGCAGTAATTCAGAAGCAAGAAAACACTTTATCATGGCTATTGCTTATAAATCTGAGGGGAAAAAATGCAGAGGGAGCTCAGAAGCTGAGGGCCAAATTCAATTGAAAAATATCCATCAAGGTTTTGCTTTGTTGGTAGTTTTTTTAAAAAAAATTATTATTTAGAGATTGTGTGGGAATATTCAAGGATTGAGTTTTTATATTAAAACAAATCCTAGGAAAACAGTAGATATAGCCAGATGGTATCAAAAGAAACCTTAAGGGCTACATAAAGGTGAAATAACCATAATAACAATAATTATTGGCATTATTATTATGAAGAAATAGTGGTATCCTTGAATGAGGTAGATGTTTGCAGCTGGTCCTTTTGTCCAATGGTGAAAGCCACTGGCCCTGCAGGGCTAGGAATGAAAGGAGCATCAGTGCTCATTCATATATGCACTTGGACCTTTAAGAATTGATCCAACATTTTCCCTTCAGTTGGTCCTTTAGAATATCACAAATGTTAGCTTTTCCCAGCCCTCATCACTGTTTGGACTGTAACTTTATTTCACCTTTATGTAGCCCTTAAGGTTTCTTGGAGGAGGTGAGGAGGGAGGGCATTCCAGGACAGCGGTAGGATGTGGGCCAGAGGTCGACGGCGGGATAGGCGTGAACTGGGGACGGTGAGGAGGTGAGCGGCAGAGGAGCAGAGCGTGCGGGGTGGGCAGTAGAAAGAGAGAAGGGAGGAGAGGTAGGAGGGGGCAAGGTGATGGAGAGCCTTGAAGCCCAGAGTGAGAAGTTTTTGTTTCGTGCAGAGGTTGATAGGCAACCACTGGAGTATTTTAAGGAGGGGAGTGACATGCCCAGAGTGTTTCTGCAGGAAGATGATCTGGGCACTGCAATGAAGAATAGACTGGAGTGGGGAGAGACAGGAGGAAGGGAGATCAGAGAGAAGGCTGACACAATCCAGCCGGGATATTATGAGAGCCTCTTCCAGTAAAATAGCCATTGGCAGGCATTGGTGATGGATTGGATGTGTGGGGTGAATGAGAGAGCTGAGTCAAGGATGACACCAGAGCCGAGTCAAGGATGACAGCAAGGTTGCAGGCTTCAGAGACGGGAGGGATGGTCATACCATACAAAGTGACAGGGAAGTCAGGAAGAGGATGGGGCTTGAGAGGGAAGATAAGGAGCTCAGTTTTGGACATGTTGAGTTTTAGGTGGCGGGCAGACATCCAGGTGGAGACGTCTCCTGGACGCAGAAGGAGATACGAGCCTGAAGAGACGGGGAGAGAAAAAATGTTGGTATTTGTTACGCGATTACTGTGTGCAGAGCACTGTTCTAAGTGCTGGGGTAGATACAGGGTAATCAGGTTGTCCCACGGGGGGCTCACAGTTAATCCCCATTTTACAGATGAGGTAACTGAGGCACAGAGAAGTTAAGTGACTTGCCCACAGTCACAGAGCCGACAAGTGGCAGAGCCGGGAGTCAAACTCATGACCTCTGACTCTGAAGCCCAGGCTCTTTCCACATTGAGCCACGCTGCTTCCCAGAGAGAACTGGGGAGGAGATGTAGATTTGTGTGTCATCTGCATAGAGATGCATCTCTTCAGGGCAAATGAGAGGGGAATGGCAATACTTCAGTGCCCCAAGGACTTTGGTAACCTATAGTGCTAACACATCCAGCAAGCAGTCTACATATCTCAGAAATGCTTGGGCCAGAGGAACTTCCTGGGGCAGTGTGGCCTAGTGGACCTGCGAGTCAGAGAATGTGGATTCTAATTCCGGCTCTGTTACTTCTCTGCTATGTAACCTTGGACTAGGCACTTAACTTCTCTGTGCCTCAATTACCTCCTCTGTAAAATAGGGATTAAGGCTGTGAGCCCTAAGTGGGGCAGGGACTGTGTCCACCCCAATTATCTTTTCACTACCCCAGTGCTAAGAACAGTTCTTGGCACATAGTGAGCACTTAAATACCATTATAATAATACTAATAATAACAATGTGGTGGGACCATGCAGCCATATTTTGTAAATGAGACCCTCAATCTCTGCTGGCTACCATTCAGAGGCATCCCTGACTGGACAGCAAAAATGAAACTAATTTTGAATAAATAATAATAAGAATAAGAATAAGAATAATGTTGGTATTTGTTAAGTATTTACTATATGCCAAGCACTGTTCTAAGTGCTGGAGTAGATACTGGATAATCAGGTTGTCCCATGTGAGGCTCACAGTTTTAATCCCCATTTTACAGATAAGGTAACTGAGGCATTGAGAAGTTAAATAACTTGCCCAAAGTCACACAAAGACAGGTGGCAGAGCTGGAATTAGAACCCATAACCTCTGACTCCTAAGCCCGTGCTCTTTTCACTGAGCTAGGCTGCTTCTCTAATAAAATATTTGAACCCACCATGCTAAGGCCCAGATTCAAATTAAACCTCTTTCCAATGGAGCCCCACCATTCTCAGTCCACAGAATGTCAGGGCAAACTGGCCGTCTCTGCCTTCTGCCAATATTAACGTGTGTATCATCTTTGGTGATGTCTTCACTACTTCCTTAAAATGTTTCTTCCTTTTGCACTGCTTACAGCCATCTCTTTGCAGCCCTCCTTACAATGCTATTTGGGAATTCTATTGCCATTTTTAATCTGCACACACTCCATTCAGTGAAGTGGTGAGATGGAAAAATTGGTTCTGACTTACAGTGTTTTGACTTATGACGCAGTTTTTCAAGAACCAATTGTGTCGTTCATCCAAGGACTGGGCAAAAAGCTATGAGGTAAATTCAAGAAGAATGAATTTAAGACACAATCTCTAGATCACAAGGTACTCAGAATCTTAGTAGGGAATGAGAGCACATAAAACAGAGTAATGTCCTGGAAACAAAATGAAAGCCAGGTAACATAGAACAATAAAACGATCAATTGTTATAAACATACCAGTGAAATAATACTTGCAGGGCAATATTCCCCTGGTGCTTCCCATAGTGCCAGGAGGGATTAGGGGTAGAGCATGTCTCGGTGCTGGGCAAACACCCAGTGGACTTTAAAACCCTCTAATATATGGCTTACAATGAGCTTACAGTCTAGAGGTTTTCTAATGGTTATGTGTTTTGGATTCCAGTGATTTTGTTTTGACAAGGAGTCTAAATTTTATAAATAGCAATGTAATTGGTTCTGATGAAGGACTGGCTTAAAATGCTGAAAATTCCTATTGTGCTGTAGAAAAACCAAATAATATATCTCCATATCTGCTAATTGGCATGTTTTAAGATTAATAGTTAAGAATTGATCACTGTAAAATCCACCTGTAGCAAAAACTGTCCACTGCTAAGTTTTTAATATGACCTGGAACTGATTATAGCAAAATCATGTGATAAAATTAAAATAAATTTCAAAATTATTTTGGAGCATTGCAGCATATCTAATTGTTAAAATTGGGTTATGTATATTTCACTTTCCCCTTTAGTAATGCTAAGTTATCATGATTTGGAATTTCAATTTGCAGGAGGGTTTGGTAGTTTTGTTTTGCTTTTTCAGTTTTCAGTTTTTCCACTGATATGATGAGCCTTTTACAATTTCTGGGATTTATGATGTCCATAGGTAATATAACCTACATGTGTTATTATCTTCTTCCCTGGAATTGTTTTACTTGGTGTTTATATGATTAGTATGAAATGAATTATTCCAGCTCTCTAATTAAGATTGTGAGCTATTAATAATTGTTAGAGCTCAATTATATAGAAAAAAAGTAATTTTAGGAACCAATTTGGAGAGACAATTTAAAAAAAAGAATTAAAATATACATTCAGCTAAACAGATTTAGTGGTTATTGCTTACTATGCCTATTAATGTCTACTGATGGTATTAACTGATTATTTTTATATGAATCCAGCTATTTGTATCTGCTTGAAATTATATTCCTTGCTTAACAACTCAGATATTTTTTGTCTTTCAAACATTTACTTTTTAGAACCATACAGTATTTTTCATTGTTCCTCTTAGATGCAAAACTATACTTTAAAAATATTAAGTGCAAAATGGGAATTAATATGCACCTTACTCCCCCTCCTTTCCCCTCCCCTCTTCGGTTCCTCCCCCTTCTCCCTTCTCCTCCCCTCAGCCTTGTGCTCATTTGCATATATTATTTATTATCCTATTTATTTTGTTAATGAGGTATACATCCCCTTGATTCTATCTATAGTGGTAATGTTGTCTTGTTTTTGTTTTGTTCTGTTTTGCTTTGCTGTCTGTCTCCCCCAATTAGACTGTGAGCCTGTCACTGGGCAGGGATTGTCTCTATCTGTTGCGGAATTGTATATTCCAAGAGCATAGTACAGTGCTGTGCACATAATAAGTGCTTAATAAATACTATTGAATGAATGAACTTTCTTGAAAGTTCTCAGCCAGTTTACACAATTATTGGGAAAGCAAGACTATACTTCTGGCAAAAATAGGTGTTTGGCTGAATTATCCTAGTATTAGCTTACATGCTGTTAGACCTGGCCTCAAGAGGTTAGTAGTGGGTATGAATGTGACCTGATTCTAATTCAGTTTTCTCCTGGTTCCCGGCTTACCTCTCTGACTGCTCTTTTTTTTTTTAACTGGCTTATTCTCCACCTCTCACCTCTTAATTGTAGTGCCTCTTAGGCTCTATTTTGGGTTCCCTTCAATCAGACAATCCAACAATCAATTGTACTTACTGAATTCTTACCCTGTGCAGATCACTGTACTAAGTCCTTGGGAAAGTATAATAGAGTAAGTGGATTTGATCCCTTCCCTCATGGATTTAAAAATCTAGTTGGGGAGAGAAATAAAATAAAGAACTAGGAGAAAATGATAGAGTTTCAAAATACATACATAAGTCGTATTGGTGATGGGGGACACACTGAGTGTGCATTGAGTGACCTAAGGAAGTCATTTAACTTCCCCATGCCTCAGTTTCCTCTTCAATAAAATGAGGATTAAATGCCATGCTCTCTCCTGCTTTGATTGTGAGCTCAGTGTGGGACAAGGACTGTTTGATCTGATTATCCTGTATCTTCCCCAGGTCATGGCACGGTTATTATTATTGAAATGGCAATGGGGAGGGAAGTAGGGATGGAAGATGAGCGATTATCAGAGAAGGACTTTGAAAATGGGTGGAATAGAGATCTTCTGGATATGAAGGGTGAGGAATTCTAGGTAGGAGGTGTATCCTAGAAGTCAAGAGTGGCACAGAAAGAGTTGAAAACAAATCACAGACAACTGGGTGGTGTTATATAAGTGATGCTAGTGGTCTGGTTGTAGTGGGAGAGGAGCAAAGATAAGAGGGTGGAGAGAGCTGATTGAGTGCCTTTAAGCCAATGGTCATGCATTTTCACTTAATACTGGGAGGAATGACAACAGTTGGGATTTTTTGAGGAGTAAACAGATTGCACAAAACGTATCCTCTCTTCTCACTTTATTCTCACTGCCTCTGAGAGTTTAATTCACTCACCTTCATCTCTAAGTGAATGATTCCCAAGCCAACCTCATTAGCTCCTAATTCGCATATCCTCTACAATCTACATGTAGGACTTCTATACCTATAAACTTTCACACCCT
Organism: Ornithorhynchus anatinus; assembly: GCF_004115215.2. Lineage (NCBI taxonomy): Eukaryota > Metazoa > Chordata > Mammalia > Monotremata > Ornithorhynchidae > Ornithorhynchus > Ornithorhynchus anatinus. Next base: position 119,655,511 of record NC_041729.1, read on the forward strand.
GCCTACTATTAAGCACTTACACATCTAAACATCCTATTTTCCTTTCTCTTCAATATGTAGATTATTTGGAGTCTGCCTTTCCCACTAGATTAGGATCTTGTCTATTAACTTTAATGTGCCCCCTGAAGCTCTTAGTGAAGTGCTATGTGTACATAAGAATAGATGTTCAATAAGTAGGATTGATTGTTTGATCTATTTGACCCAACTAAAAACTTGCCAAAAGATGTCTGCCTGGAGACTGAAAGAAGCCCCAGTGAAAGAATCAATGAACCGTATTTAACTAAGTACTTATTCAGTGTAGAGCACTGAACTAAGATCTTGGAAGAGTACAATAGAGTTAACAGAAAAAAATCCCTGTACTCAGTAGTTGATAGTCTAGCTCGGGAGAGAGACACTAAAATAAATAATGGATAGAGTTCTTCTCTAGGGAAGCAGGGTGGCCTAGTGCAAAGAATACAGGTCTAGGGGGAAGATGACCTGGGTTCTGAACTCACTCTGCCACTTGGTTGCTTTGTGACCTTGGGCAAATCACAACTTCCCTTTACCTCAGTTACCTTATCTGAAAAATGGGGATTAAATCCTACTCCCTCCCACTTAGACTGTGAGCACCATGTGGGACAGGGACTGTGTCTAACTTGATTACCTTGTATCTATTACAGCTTTTAGCATGGTGCTTGCTACATAGTAAGCACATAAATACCATAATTATTATTAATATCTCTCCTTATGTGCCTGTGACCCATCCCTTCTCCTCCTTTTTATTTTTAGATTGTGAGACCCCCTCCAACCCTTGAGACAGTAATCATGTCTAATTTTCAACGGTGTCTTCTCCAGTGCTTAGGACAGTGCTCTGAACACAGGAAGCAAATTACTACTACTACTACTACTACTGCTATTGCTACTATTAGGGGCACCAGCAGAGTTTAATGATTTATACATAAGTGCTATTTTTGCCAAGGCATGGCAAGTAACCAATTGCTTGGGTGACAAGTAGTTGCTGAAGTGGCAGCAGTAAGGAGGATAGGGAGGAGAGATAAGCGATTAAAAGGCCAAGACATTTTGGGCGAGATGTGATTTCAGAAGGGCTTTGAAGATGCGAAAATCAGTGGGAACTTAGAAATGAAAGGGGGGAAGTCCAGGCAGAAGAGAGGGCATGAGCAAGATTCATTTATTCAATCGTATATATTGAGCCCTATGTGCAGAGCATTGTACTAGGCGCTGGATGTCGGTGACACAAGAAACAACAATGAAGCTCAGTGAGTTGGTTGATTTGAGAGAAGTGAAGCTGCTGTGATGGGATGTAGAGGGAAAGAGGTGAGGATCGAGTCACTATATCAATTCCTAAATTGGTATAGGACACTTAGTTGGGGATTCAGATTGTATGGATAGTTATAGAGATCAGGACAGCTTGTTCCCTAACCTCCATAGGGTTGGCTTTCTTGGCTGTATCTTCAGGTCACCTGGGACACTAATCAGGCCCTTGGGGAGGAAAGGCTTCAGGAATTCTGTTCAAGGGTTGTTGTGGGGGCCCACTGCCCCTAACAACCCCCCCAACAGAATGCAGGAGTGGTGTTTCCTCTGATGGTAAATCAAGCTGGGAATCACCCTTGTGTGTCCCTAAAGAAGTTAGGTACTGAGAGCAAAGGGGACTCCTCTAGAGCCCATCTGGGTATTCATTCATTCAATCATATTTCTTAAGCACTTACTGTGTGCAGAGCACTGTACTAAATATTTGGAAAGTACAATTAGGCAACAGATAGAGACAATCCCTACCCAATAACAGTGGTATCTGATCCGGATCCCCTGCTGACCTGACGGGACATGGCATCACCATCTCTCCTCACTCCACCTTTTCCTTCCCCACCTTGACAGTCAGAGAGGCTAGATGAAAGTGACCAACAGACTAATTTGAGATTAAGGGGATAGGGATGAGTGGATCATATCTGCAGGCCTGGCCAATCTTACCTGCCTACATGTACTTCACAACTGTGGAAAATTATATATTTTGAATTAACGCTAGACATTGCACTTATATGGACCTTCATTTTATAATAAGCATTTTCAGAGTCTGAAGTGTTTTAGGTAAACTGCTATGGCCAAAAATTTTTCTGATGTGAGCACATCGATACGTGCAGCTTCAAACGCAAACTGTTAAATTAACTGATTTATCCAGAACACTGAACAATAAGCCCTGTTCAGCACAGCCTCTTTCTGTCAAGTTTCTTGACTTGGCTGAATCAACTTTGCCAGGTGCCAAATCCTTAGGCAAAATACTAAGGGACCATTATTCATAGTAATAATAATGATAATTGTGGTATTTGTTAAGCACTTATGTGCCAGACATTGTCCTAAGTGCTGGGTTGAATACAAGCAAGTCAGGTTGGACATGGTCCCTGTCCCACATGGGGCTCATAGTCCCAATCCCCATTTTACAGATGAGATAACGGAGGCACAGAGAAGTGAAGTGACTCACCCAAGGTCACACTGCAGACACGTGGCGGAGCAATAGATTAGAATCCATGACCTTCTGACTCCCAGGCCCATGCTCTATTCACTACTCCATGCTGCTTCTCCACCACAAATGTTAGGGCAAACTTTGAGTTGGGACTGGGTCTTGCAGAGTACAATATCTGGAAAAAAGCTGAGAATTTTTATCTTCAGAGTCTTGATCTTAGCATATTGATTTTTTTAAAGTTCATTTGAAAAACTAATAGGATTTAATGATCCTTGTTCTTAGCAAAGGATTATTCATTAAAGGAAAGGCTTGTCCTTTGAAAATTATAATCATAATTATCACTAAGAACCAATCCCATGTCTCATATTTGGGCAAAATCCCTACTGAGGTTTACCCAAGAGCTGTTTTTGATTGCAGTGGGACTTCTTTGAGACTCAGCCTATTAATTAACTCTGAAATGTCACTCACGGGCAGTTTCCATACAGTGTAAGTGGGGCATATTCTTCTATGATATTTGGGCTACTGAAGTTGGTCTTCTAGGTAAATCAATAGGAATAGTCATAGAGTTAATCTACTAATCAGACAGTGGTATTTATTGAACATTTACTGTGTGCAGAGCACTGTAGTAAGCACTTGGCAGAGTACAATACAATAGAGTTGGTAGACATGATCCCTCCCCACAAGAAACTTGCAGACTAGAGGGGGAGATGTCTAGACATTAAAATTAGTTATAGACAGCTAAGTATGTAAGTGCTGTAGGACAGGGGGTGGGGTGAATATCAAAGTGCTTAAGGGCAACAGACCAAGTGCATAAGCAATGCTGAAGAAATGGCTTATAATAGGAAGTAAGGGATACTCAAGGAAGACATCATGGAGGAAATGTGAGTTTAGCATGGCTTTCAAGAGAGTGGTGATTCAGCATATCCAGAGAGGAGGGAATTCCACATCAGAGGGAGCATGTGGGCATGGGGTCAGAAGTGAGAAAGAAGACATCAAGGCACAATGAGTAGGTTGGTGTTAGAGGAGAAAAGTGCATATGCTGGGTTGTAGTAGAACAGTGAGGTGAAGTAGAAGGAAGAGAGCTGATGGTGCCTTAAGGCCAACATAAGGCATTTCTGTTTGATGTGGAGTTGGATGGGCAACTATTAGAGGATTCTGAGATAAAGGGAATGTGAACTAAGCATTTTTAAAAAAACTGATCCAGGCAGCAGAGTGAAGTGGAGAGAGAGAGGAAGCAGAAAAGTCAGAAAGGATGTAATGTTGAGGCAGGATAAAATAACTGCTTGCAGATTGGTTGGGTGGAGTGGGAGGGGTATAGTCTAAAAATGTTAAGAAGGTGGAACTGACAGGATTTACTCATAGATTGAGAATGCTGGTTGAATTAGAGATGAGTTGAGGGCAGTGCCAAGGTTACAGGTTTCACAAGCCCTCGTTCATACCAACCAGGACCTTCCTGGACTGGGGGACCCTCAATGTCACGTAGAAGTCAAACCACACCTCTGATCACCAAGGTTACTGTGAAAAGTTTTTACTCAGTTTTACCAATGCACAAGGAAGTGACACATAAACACACTCACTCCACCACCCAAGGGTCCAATATCAGGCTGTGGTCAAAGGAGCCCAATCTGCCATTGCTTCTTTCTACTTCCAAGAGCTGCTTCCTTCTGCTGTGTTTGAGTGCCTGCTGCTTCATTGCTTGCTTATGGCTACTTCTCTACATGTCTCTGCCTCCAGGTGCCCTCTTTACGTTTCAAAGAGACCACCTCACAGCTGTGGCCCTAAGTCACTAATTGGTCCAGGCCCCTACCCTGTAGAACAGGGTGAGAAAGCCACACCTCGCTCCACGCTCCACCCCCACTGGCCGGCAATCACCTGACCTCAAGTAAAGTCCGTCAGTGCCTTCACAAATTATCTCCCTTGTTGCTTGAAGGATCACAAACAGTCATTTAAAAAGGCAACTTGTTGCAGGTTTATGCAAAACAAAGACACCACTCTGCTACAAGAGAAGGGAATCATGGGGCTACTTGGTAGCTAAGATTTCCTGGAACATGTACACATGTAGAGGTGTTCATTCTGCAGGACATAGGAATACTCAGTGGTTGAATGCTGGGTCACAACCACCCCACAATGCAACTATCCAGGGATAGAGTCTGTAACATCTGATGTCTCATACCATACATACACCTGATCAGCCTTGATGCTCTGGCAGAGAACTGCAGGTATGTAAATCCACTTCTGCACATCTGGGCTGAGAATAAGCAGTCAATTTTCAAGGCATTGATGAGGCTAGTAATAGAAGCTATCTATAGAAATTGTTGAGCTGGGTAAGTAACTTAGAAATAGATGGTATAGATTATGGAAAGAGAATGGAGGCATTTTAGAATTTGAGTTAAAAGAAAGTACCAGAGAACTTGACCACATATCCTAAATCTGTACAAAGTATATTTTAGACAAAACAAATTTTCTAAAAAGTGATAGGAGTATGAAATATTAGGAAGCACAAGACAAAGGAGCATGGTGTAGTGGAAATAGGACCTGGGTTCTAATCCCAGCTCTGTCACTTGTCTGCTGTGTGACCTTGGCCAAATCACAACTTCTCTGTGCCTCAGTTACTTTATTCATAAAATGGGAATTAAAACACTGAGCTCCATATGGGACATGAACTGTGAACCCCTGATAATCTTGTATCTACCCCTGTGCTTAGTACAGCACCTGGCACATAGTAAGCACTTAAATACCACTAAAGAAAAGGTATTACTGTCCAAAGAACTGAGACAACTGTCTGATCTAACCTGCAATTAAGTGTGTTTACAAAATGACAGCACAATGGAGCTTCTTTAGGAAGTAAAATAAATAAATTGTCATAGGATTAAACCAGAGTTTCAGGAAGGGACTATCATTTCTTGTAGAAATACAATCCTATGTTCCCAAACTCCCAAAGTAAGATAGAGACATCCTGGAATTACTCTGGTAGAGTTCAGGCTTCGGCGGCGGCGGCGGCGTGATCTCAAAGGATTTACTCATCTAGTCTTCAACTATCCTATTAGGATTGATTGAGGCTGTTGTAGACAAGTTCAAGGATCTTTTAGGGGCTTGCATGGTTTCATCAGAAGGGAATGAGGAAAAATAACAAGAAGGGGAGTGTTGTACCTATTTTTGCCAATGGAGTCCCTATCTTTCAAAAAAACAAAGAGCCATGAGGTGGGTTGACATTCATCTAGATTCACAGATCCTCCGTTTGTGTTACACTGCAGATAACAAATGCTTTGACGGCGCCCGAACTAGTGCATAGGATTGTAGTCAACAGTGTCAACAACCAAACTGTTTCCACCTTTGGTTTCAAAACATTTATTCACCCCATGTTATGAGACATTTCCCAGACCAAAAATGGATTGGTTGTCTAATCAATTGGTTGTATTTACAGAGAACTTACTATGTGCCAGCTCACTGTACTAAGCACTTGGGAGAGTACAGTACAAATTATTAGCAGACACATTCCCTGCCCATAACAAGTGCAGTCTAATCCTGCCTACACTAACATTATATTAACAAATAATACAGAGAAAAATGTTTGTCAAACAGTAGATTATAGTAGGAAGATACCAATATTAAGGTATTTTAAGGTAAAACCAGATCCTACTTGGTAATTTGATAAATATGATAATATAGAAAAATGATATAGTCCAAAGGGAAAGATTAGACTTGGCTAGGACTCTTACCTCTCTCAATTTCTTCACAATTTGAGGAGATGCAAGCTTGCAATTCTTGGCTGCTTCAGTTTCCCACTTTGGCTGTGACAGGAGTCTCTAGCTAAGAGTGGAGATGGCTCTCCAACTCCTTTTCTTTTCCTCCCTCACTCCTCTTCCTCTCTCTCCCAACAGATAACAGATGAGGTGGTGGGATGGTAGAATGTTGTCAAATTGTAAGCTTCTTGAGAGCAGGAATCATGTTACTTACTCTTTGGTAGTCTCCCAAATCCTTATGTGCTTTGCCACACATTGTGTTCAGTAAATATCATTGATTGATTGATCATCAAGCCCAGCTGTCCTTACCCTCTCCTTTCACTTCAGTCAGATCCTGGGAGTCAGATCCTATTATGACGCTGAAGTCAGCACAGGTCTAGGAGTCAGAGGACATGAATTTTAATCCTGTCTCTACCACTTAGCTGCAGTGTGACCTTGGGCAAATGCTTGACTTTTTTGTTCCTCAGTTGCCTCATCTGTAAAATGGGGATTAAGACTGTTAGCTCCATGAGGGACTGGGACTGTGTCCAACCTCAATTTGTTTGTTTTTGGGGGGTATTTGTTAAATGCTTACTATGTGCCAAGCACTGTTCTAAGCACTAGGGTAGATGCAAGGTAATCAGGTTGTCCCACATAGGGCTCACAGTCTTCATCCCCATTTTACAGATGAGGTAACTGAGGCACAGGGAAGTTAAGTGACTTGCCCAAGGTCACACTGCTGACAAGTGGCGGAGCTGGGATTAGAACCCAATACCTCTGACTCCCAAGCCCGTGCTCTTTCCACTGAGCCACGCTGCTTCTCATATCTTGTGCCTACCCCCAGCTCTTCGTATAGTGCTAGCATATAGTAAGCACTTAACATATAGCATTAAAAAAACTCCAAAAAACTTTGTTTTTCAGGGGATACTAATTCTGGCATTGGTCCATTCATACTTTCTCCTCCTTTTTGCTATCAGTTCTGTCAGGAGGAATGCTGGCACTTGTTCTTGTTCTCCACCGAGCCCCCAGCAGCATATTGCCAAAATAATCTAAGTCAATTGCAGGAAATCCATTTTTCAAGATGTCTTCAGGGTATAAAAAATTCATTGGGATAAAAAATAAATGTATAAATTCAAGGAAAGCATAAATTCTGTGACTAAAAAAATTGGGTTTCCTCGTATCTTTTTACATAAGCAGGAAACACTACTGATTTTGTTATTGTTTCTGAACGTTTACCATATGAAATTTTATTATTCATGCAAGAAAATGTTTTCTGAATATTTTTCCAATTGCTATTATTGTTCTTGAGGGAAAAAAATGAAAATAGAGGTGATAGTAGGAATAAATTCTCATTCAGGATTTAATGTGCCTTGGTAATTTAGAACATTTGCCTCCTTTAAATTTAAACTTCCCATTAAACTGAAAAGCCTGAAGTCAGCCAAACTATATAAATGTTAATTTAAGGTCAAGGTGTTCCTGGGAGGGATTTGAATATTTAGGATAGAACACATCGAAGTCCCTCATAAAGATTTATGGCATGATAAATCTCCTCTCTAAAATTAGGATCTCCATTCCTATGATTATGAACCATTTCCTCCCTCTAGCACTACTGACTCTGGTTCTTCTAGTGATTACCTAGCTACTTAGTAATAGCACAAAAATATTAAGTCATAAAGTTACTAAAAATGTATTGTATAGCCATTGAAACCCTATCTAATATTTCATAAGTTTTTGTCAAGTGTAAATTTAATTGTCAGTTACTTAAATAGGCATGTAAGCTTCCCACTAGATTGTAGGCTCCTTGTGAATAGGGATCAGGCTTATCAATCCTATTGTATTGTTCTCTCCTAAGCAAACAATGGATTGTCAGCTCCTTGAAAATTGATTGACAGTAATGTTATTTAGACCAGTTGGTGAATGCCCTTTACTAATCCCATGATAAGTAGGAAACTGAGAACTTACTCATACCCCTTCCTTATTAACCACAAACACTTTAGCCCTTACAAATGCTCAAAATTCAAAAAAGTGTAGAATAGGTACTACTTCCTAAATTTCACCAGGTTCTGTTTCAAGCCAATAATTTTAACTCCTGAAATTTAGAAGTCAAAGATTGTAGACCCCTTTAGGGCAGGGATCATAACTATTTACTCTTTGGACTCTCCCAAGGACAGTTTGTAAGTGTTCTGCACATAGTAAGAACTCAATAAATAGTATTGAGATCTCATAGTAGTAAATATGCTGCTTAAACACTATTATTCTGATGCTATGCTAATTAATACTGGCAAGCACTTTGGAAGGAGTTCTCTTTAAATACCAAAGGACCTAAGTGGTCACTGCCGGGTTGGTGGGGGAAACCAACAATGCTCAGCTGCAGCTTTTTTCTTAAATCCCTGTATGCTGCCTAACATGTACAGAACATGTTTAGAGCAGGGTGTTCTTGGGGGAAAGCAGCAGTGTTCCCAGTTCCTTTTTTTTATATAATGGTATTTACTGAGTGCCTCCTATGTGCCAGGCACTGTACTGAGTGATGAGGTAAATACAAGATAATCAGGTTGGACATAGTCCTTGCCACACATGGGGCTCACTGTCTTTATCCCCATTTCACTGATGAGATAATTGAGGCACAGAGAGGTTAGGTGGCTTGCCCAAGGTCACACAACAGATAAATGATGAAGCCAGGATTAGAATCCAGGTCCTCTGACTTCCAAGCCCACATTTCTTCCAGTAGGCCAAATTGCTTCACTCAGCCACAGGGGAGATGAGCCAAGAACACGCATGAAGGGAGGAGGTGGTTACCAGTTGCTTTGCTATGGCTTACTCGGAACAGAGGGCTGCTAGTAGCCTGAGCCAATACCACATGACTGTGGCAGAGATTGCCAGTCCCTGCTTTGTAGGGCTCTAAAATTGTCTGCCATTATGGTAATTCTATGAGTGAATTGGCTTAAGTTAAGGCATGCTTGAAACATAGGTCCATCTACAATCAGCATCTTTCTATTCTGTCCAGGTTAGTATAGCCCCCCAACCTACATTAGGGGCTGCTCCTGGGACCTAGTGGGAGGGAACCATCCCATCTCCAGACACTGGGATTGTACTCCTGGAGTGATCTGATTATCCTGGGGTGGTTAGGGAAGTCTATTGTGGTTCCTAAATGACTTTCATGTATCACACATACTCACAATAGCTTGGCCCTCTATGAGGAAGGTAGGAAATGTGTGGTGCAGTGGAAAGAACCCGAGATAGGAATCAGAGGACCTGGGTTTTAGTACAGGCTCTTCCACATAACTGATGTGTGACCTTGGACAAGTCACTTTACTTCTCTGTGTCTCAGTTCCCTTGTCTGAAAAATAGTTTGCAATACCTGTTCCCCTTCCTACTTTGACTGTGAACTCTGTTGATCCTGAATTTAGTCCAGTGCTTAGTACAGTTCTTGACACAAAGACCACAATTATTTTTTATTACTATTAATAATAATAAAATGTGTTATCAGTTGTGGGAATTAATCAGGAAATACCCCTTCTCCTTCTCCTCCTCCTTCTCTCCTTCCTCCTGCTCCTCATGGAGGAGGTGACAGAAGGCAGAGGATTGGTTTGGTGAAGCTCAGAGTGGAAGCTATTCCAGTTGAAAAGAAAGAGGAAAGACAGTTGTTTGAAGTAAGAGAGTCAGAAGCAAAGAAAGATAAAGAATTTGTTTATGGAAAGGGAAGAACAGCAGATGAAGGAATCAGTGCATGGAGAGTCTGGAAACCTGTAGTTAGGAGCCTTCATTTTATCCAGGAAGTAATGGGAGGTGGTTGAATTGAGAGTTTCATTCTAATCAAAGTTTTAGAAAGATGATTTGTGTAGCTGCAGGCAGGATAGAGCGAAGAGGGAAGAGGCTGGAAGCAAGGCTAGTAATAGGATGGCATAGTAATCTAACCAGGAGGATTTGTACCTGAGGAACAGCCAGAACGATTTAGAGACAGATTGGATGATTGAATGGGTGAGGAAAATGTGAGAAGAGTCAAAGTTGACATCACAAGAGTGAATATAAAGTGACAAGAGTTTAGGGTCTAGCCTATGGGGCATTGACAGATAAAGGGAGAAGGAACCAGGTTTAGAGATCTGGATAGCCTATTTCATTTGGATAGCCTATGTGTCATTCTTCAATGCCAGTACAGGAACAAGACTATCAGCTGCAGTCCAGATTCCCACTAGACATTCACTCCTTACTCCTGAAACTAAAGGATTCAAACATTTCTTATCCCTTTTTTAGATTTACATTCATAAGCACATGCCTTAAAACAGAGACTGTAGTTTGGGGGGAAAGAAGCCCTTTTGTTCTCTTGATTCTAAAGTAAATGATAAATAATTATAAATGAATTAACATATTGGGAGATTAGGAGAATATCTCTTTATTCCTATTAATATATTTGGCCTTCCTAATTATAAAGATTTGAATCTTTATGAAACAACCTTATACAGAAAACATTTGTGTGGATATAAGCACTGAATGTTAAATTCTACTTTTGAATGTGTTATTTGCATAACCTTACAAAAGAACTAGATTACTTGAATTGAATAGACAGTTCAAAAATATCTTGAGAATATATGGAAGAGAGAAATTCTGCTTCTAGTCAAATACATAGAGTTTTCCAATCATAATTTAAGTACACCTCTCCCCAAAGCCGGATCAAGGAAATAATAATAATTGGTATTTGTTAAACATTTATTCCATGCTAAGCACTATACTGAGCATTGAGGTAGGTACAATATATGCAGATTGGACACAGCACCTGTCCCACATGGGTCTCTCAGAGTTAGGGGAATGTGAGAACAGGTATATAGTCCTCATTTTACAGATGAGCAAACTGAGGCCCAGAGAAGTTAAGTTACTTGCCCAAGGTCACACTACAGACAAGATAGGAGGAGCTGCTATTAGAACTAGGTCTCCTGTATCCCAAGCCTATGCTCTTTCCACTAGTCAGTGCTGTTTCTCAAAGTTCAGGCCTGGAGTTTGCCTGTCTCCTGAGACCCCCATTTCACCCAAGGTTATGCAGTGTGAATCATTGCACCACGATGTTACCTCCCCATCCAGTCTATAACTCCTTTTCCCTTCAAATCCTCATGAGCCCCTGCAATAATCCAATGATAATCACTCCCCATATTGCTGCTGGAATAACAAGCTAGGCCCAGGTTGCAGGGCTGAGGCAGAAGAGGAGGGAGACATAGTTGGGAGTGTTCTAGGAAAAAGAAGTCTAAATTGAGGAGGGGTATATAGAGTGAGCACTGACAGCATTTAAGAAAACCAGACATTAAGATGGACGGGACATTACCCACACTATACTGGGCATGCAATGCATTTTGTGGAAATATCCTGAGTTCACTTGAACCCGACCCTCCTATTATTGACCTGCAGGTCAGGTCGTTTAAGTTCACCATGAACAGTGGAACTCAGCAGCGGGAGCTGCAGCAGAGGGAAGTTGCACAGGCTGAAGTATAAATTCAATTACAAAGGCATCTGGTGCTGAATCCTTTTTTTTAAAAAAAAATTGTTATGCACTTACTATGTGTGAAGCACTGTTCTAAGTGTTGGACTAGATACATATTAATCAGTCCAAATATAGACCTGTTCCCCATGGGACTCACAGTCAAGAAGTGGGGAGAACAGGTATTGAATCCAAATTTTGCAGTTGTTGGAACTGAGGCACACCAAAGTTAAGTGACTTGCCCAAGGTAACATAGCAGTCAACTAGTGAAGCTGGGATTAGAACCCAGGTTTTCTTGGTCCCAAGCCTGTTCTTTTTTCACTAGACCATGATGCTTCCCAAAACTTATGAGGCAGGGGACAGGTTAGCTGTCCATCAAGTAGCTTCCCTTATCACTTATATTTTTGCATTTACCTGTTGCACTGGCTCATATTTTCAATTTATATTAAATTACACTTACGTGTATATTTTTCAATATTTCTTCTATCAACAACCGAAGCACTGCTTTTTCTCTTCCTCCAGTTATTAGTGACTTGTATCTGTCGGACTCCTCTTTAGATTGCAGACTTATTGAGAGCACCAACCGCTGTGTCTCCTGCTCTACTGTACTTTCGCAATACTTAGTATGTGCTCTGCACATAGTAGATGCTCAGCAAATAAAATCAATTGATTTATTGACTTATTACATCAAAATCCCTCCATCATGACCTCCGGCTAAGTAGCTTGCTTTAAGTACTCTTCAAAAACACTATTGGCAGCATTCAGGTGGAGGCAGTTTAACTTTATCCCCAACCCATTGACCTGATAAGGCCGATTCACACCACATGTTCTAAGAGTGCAGAATTTACACACTTGGTGTGATCTTTTCATGTAGTATACTTGAAACAGAAATAAGCAACTAGGATAAAGAATCCATGGTGATGAGTAGGAATTCAAAGTTTTATTTCCAAGATCACAGACTATACTGAAGCAGGGAGTGAGAATGAGAGAGGATCAGAGATGGAGAAGCATGCTAGGAAAGAGCAAGCAGTCAAGTTTATTTTGACATTATGCCTTGCAAAATGTATTTTTGTCACCTCAAATAAAGTTTGATAAAATTTTAAAATTCTGAGGGTTTTAAGAAATTAATTTTTCTTTTGACGAACATTAGGGTTACATGTTTCTCCTTTTTAACTTCCATAATTCAATCAATTGATTCAATCAATTAATCATTTGTATTTATTGAATGCTTACTGTGTGCAGAGCACTGTACTAAGTGATTGGAAGACAGTTGGCAGACATGTTCCCTGCCCACAAGTAGCTACACTCTAGAGCAGGGAAGCAGACAATACAAATGAATGACTAAATTATGGATAGGTACATAAAAGTGTCATGGGACTGAGGTTGGAGTGAATAAAGGGTGCAAATCCAAGCTCAAGGGCAACATAGAAGGGAGTGAGAGAAGAATTAATGAGGGCTAGGTTGGAGAAGGCCTCTTGGAGGAGCTGTGCCATTAATAAGAGTGACTGTCTATCAGTTATGAAAGGGCAGGAAATTCTAGGTCAGAGACACAACATGGCCAAGGGGTCGGCAGTGAGATAGACAAGATCAAGGTACAGTAACCAGGTCTGTAGTAAAAGAGAAAATGTGCTGGGTTGTAGTAGGAAATCAGAGAGGTAAGGTCAGAGAGGGTAAGATGATTTTGTGCTTTAAATCCAATTGAAAAGGAGTTTCTGTTTCTGTGGAGATGAATGGGCATTTATCCTTTCCACCTTGATTATTCTGCTTGCTGACTTTCCTGTCTCCTATCTCTCCCCTCTCTTTTCATCTAATTTTCCAAGTTGCTGAATTTGTTCCTCCCTAGCCAATCTTTTAGCTTCACCTTGCTCTCAATTATTCCACTTCCATTCCCTAATTTACACCGTTCCCTGGGCTTGGAATTCCCTCCATCCCCAAGTCAGACAGCTCTCCCCTCAATCTAAATCCTCCTAAAATTCCAACTTCCCCATAAAGACTTCTTTCCCAAGTGATTTCCTGACACCCTGAGCAGTATTCTCTCTCTTTAGCCAATTCTAGCACTTTTAAATTTATGTATACCCATTTCATATATACAGATAGACTCAGTTATATATTTTAATTCCACTAGTAGTAAATATTTGTATGTTTCTCTCCCCCTATTAGAGTATAAACTCCTTGTGGGTAGGAAATTCCTTTATTCTGTTCTTTCCAAGCATCTAGTTTAGCACATTGCACCAAGTGGAAGCTCAACAAATGCCACAATTATGATTACAACTACTACTACTATGATTACTACTTCTAATACTACCATGAGTATTACTACTTTCATGTCATTAGATCATTTAGTACTCTGAAATAATTTACCCAGTGACCACTAGGATTCCATTCAGTACACCCAAATTTTCAATTTACTAAATTTTAACATAGTAACTTAAAGAAGTTTCTAGAAGTGTCCAATTTACTCCCAAGGAGTAGCTTTTTTTTTTGGTGGGGGTGGTGGGGAATGGCTTAATAACATATATGTTATTGGGGAGTTTTATCAACTGGCTCATGTTCACCCTCCCTTCTGGAACTCCCCATTCATATCAAGCAGATCCTGATCTCCCTGTCTTCAAAACAGTATCAAATTATATCTCCTCCAGGAAGCTTTCCTTGAGTAATCTTTTATCTCTTCAGCCTATTTACCCCCACTGTACCATTTATGCACTTGAGTCCTGAGCCCCTAATATTTAGGTATTTGTCCTACCCTTTTCCCCAGACATCACTTATATACGTATCTAAATGCTTTTCTTTCCCCCTAAATACAATTTGTTTCAAGGTCTGCCATCCCCACTAGATTGTAAGATCCTTGGGAGAGGGATAGTGTTTACCTACTCTACTATATTCTTCCAAGCACTTTTTACCATACTCTGCACAGAGTAAATCCTCAATAAACACAATTAATTGACTGACTGAAATGTTTATCTGTAAATCTTTGATGTCAGATGAAGATACTGTCCTGGTATAAGAAACTGCTATCATCCCCTAAGCTATGTGTAGGGAAAGAAATATCAATGCATGCTAGCACCATATAATTTGAACTTCTGAAGTAGAACTAGCAAGAGACGAACATGTCTATTATTTCAATAATGCAGTTCCTGAGGTATTTTAACACTGTCCCCATATTTATCTAAGGACAGCCAGAATAGAAGAATATGTAAATGCTCTGTTGGAACTAAATAGTGGTTTGCAGGTCAAAAATACAAGTAATGACAACAACATGAAACAAGCTGTTATTTTTAAAAAAAATCAATTCGACTCACACACAGCATTTGCAAATATACACTTTGCACAGTCCCATAGGAACAGTGGCATGATTATAAATGTATCTCCTGGACAGGCTTCACTGCTTTATAAAAAGTAGAAAATTCCAGAGGACATCTGACTGACACACACTATTGAAATATATTCCTAATACTACTGGTCCTTTCAGTCACATAGCAGGAATCTTTAGTTGTGAAAAAACTTTCTCATCTTTTGATCTTTTTAGCCTTAATTTCCTCTAATTGGAGGGACAAGATGAGCTTCAAATATAAATATTTCACCTCAAATACCATTTTTTTTCTCTTCAGTTAGTTCAGAGAGGGCATCAGCTCACATTAGTGAGACATCAAGCAGCAGTAGATGTCTCTCCCCTCTCTCCAGCTTCTCTTCCCATTCTAGTCCATAATTCCCTCTGCTGTCCTGATCATTTTTTAAAAACACTCTTCTGTTCATATCTCCCCAGTCCTCACAAACCTCCAGTGGTTGCCCAACCATCTCTGCATCAAACAGAAATATCTCACCTTAGAGCATTCTTAGCTCTCTCTCTCTCTCTCTCCCTCCCACCTCCCAAGTCTAGTAATTCTAATATACTCTCCCAAGCCATCTGTGTATAGGGCTCTGCACACAATTGGAACTCTTAAAATACCGCTGATTGATTAAATGATTGGGTAGCAGGCATTTTCTCCCTCTACAGCCTACCCTGTACACTCCGCTCCTCTGCCACTAACCTCTTCACGGTCCCTCGTTCTCCCTGTCCCGCTGTCGGCCACTGGCCCACGTTGTACCACTGACCTGGAGTGCCCTCCCTCCTCACATCTGCCAAACTAACTCTCTTCCCCTCCTCAAAGCCCTACTGAGAGCTCACCTCCTTCAGGAGGCCTTCCCAGACTGAGCCCTCCCTTTCCCTCTGCCCCTCCTCCCCTCCCCATTCCCCCTACTCCTTCCCTCTGGTCTTCCCCATTCCCCTTCCCACAGCACTTGTGCATATCTGTATATATTATTTATTACTCTTATTAATGATGTGTATATATCTATGATTCTATTTATCTCTATGGTATTGACTTCTGACTACTTGTTTTGTTTTGTTGTCTATCTCCTCCATTTAGACTGTGAGCCCTTTGTTGGGCAGGGATTGTCTCTATCTGTTGCCAAATTGTACATTCAAAGTGCTTAGTACAGTGCTCTGCACATAGTAAGCGCTCAATAAGTATGATTGAATGAATGAAAGAATGGCCAAGATAGAATTTGGTAGAAAACCTCAGGCCATCCTCCTCAGCTACAGTCAGGGTTGTAGTCTCATCCATTTTATAAACCATTGTCAAGTTGGGCACAGCTGTTAGCTGTATAAAAAATTGAAATCTGGATGCTTTATAAAAAAATGGTGGAAATGAAAATTTAACAGAAATAGGCATAAACAAATCATAATGGTGTCCATTTTACTACAGAGGTGAGGGAAAAAAATTTGATTAGTTTTTGTGTACTGTGCCTTTTTTTTACTTTTTTTTACTTTATTTGTTATGGTATATAGGCATTGTTTTATTTCTACATCCAGGTCTTCTCAGTTTTCCCTCCCATTTTGGGGTCTGAGATGGCACAAGTTGGGGAGATAGTATGAGGGGGTCTAAGGTCCTCAAAAGGAATACCAATAATAATAATTATGGTATTTAATCAATAAATACCTGTACTAAGTGCTTGGGAGAATACAATAGAATTAGCAAATATGTTTCTTGCCCATAACGAGCTTACAGTCTAGGACAGGAGGGGACAGACATTAACAGGAACAAATAAGTAATTTATAATCTATATTTTAAAGTTGTGTACCTAAGTTCTGTGGGGTTGGGGTTGTGTCCAAAGATCACAGATCCAAGTGCATACATGATGTAGAAGAGAGAGTGAACTGGGGAAAAGAGGGCTTAATCAGGGAAGACCTCTCAGAGGAGATGTGACCTTATTAATGCTTTCAAGGTGGAGAGAGTGGTGGTCTGGCATATATGAAGGGGAAGAAAGTTCCAGGCTTAGGGAGAGTGCAGGGGAAAGGGGGTGGCGGTGAGAAGGATGAGATTGGGGCACAGTGAGTAAATTGGAGTGGAGTGTGTGGTCTGGGGTCTAGTAGATCAGTGAGGTAAGGTAGGATAGAGCAAGTTGATTAAGTGCTTTAAAGCCAATAATGAGTTCCTGTTTGATGTGGAGTTTAATGGGCAGCTATTAGAAGTTCTTGAGGAGTGGGGAGACATGGACTGAATGTTTTTGTTGATAAATGATCGATGAAGCAGAGTGAAGAATGGACTGGAATGAGGAGAGACAGGATGCCAAGGAGGTCAGTGAGAAAGCAAATGCAGTAGTCAAGGAGGGATAAGTGCTTGGATCAGCCTGGAAGCAGCTTGGATGGAGAGGAAAGGACAGATTTTAGCTGTGTTGTGAAGGTAGAACTGACAGGATTTGGTGACAGGTTGCATATGTGGATGGAATGAGAGAGATGAGTCAAAAACAATGCCAAGGTAACGGGCTTGTCAGATAGGAAGGATAGTGGTGTTGCCTACAGTGATGAGAAAGACAGGGATAAAGGGTTTGGGTGGGAAGATAAGATATTTAATTTAGGAGTTGGCAGGACATCCAGGTAGATATTTCTGTAGGCAGGAGAAATGCGAGATTGCTGAGGAGAGGTCAGAGCTGAAGATGTAGATTTGGGAATCATCTGCATAGAGATGATAATTGAAGCCATAGGAACAGATGAGTTCTCCAAGGGAGGGTGTGGAGATGGAGAATAGAAAGAAACCTAGAATTGAGCCTTGAGGGACCCCCACTGTCAGAGGGTGGGAGGGCAGAGGAGGAGCCAGCAAAAGAGACTTAGAAAGAGTGGTCAGAGAGACAGGAGGAAAACTCAGAAAGGGCAGTGTCAGTGAATCCAAGGTTGGATAAAGTTCAAGGAAAAGGGAGTGATACAGTGTTGAAGGTGACTGAGAGGTCTAGGAAGATTAGGATAGAGTAGAGGTCATCAGATTTGGTGAAAGGAAGGTCATTGATTACTTTAGAGAGGGCTGTTTCTGTGTGGTGAAGAGGGTGAAAGGCAGACTGGAGGGGATCAAGGAGAGAATTGGAGGAGAGGAAATGGAGACAGCAGATGTAAATAACCTTCTCAAGAATTTTGGAGATAAATGGTAGGTGGGAGATGCGATAAGTGGAAGGAGCAAGGGAGGGTTTGATTTTTTTTTACTTTGAAAAGTGCTTATAGATATAATCAGGATGGACTCAGTCCCTGTCCCAAATGGGGATCACAGTCTAAATAGGAGGGAGTAGAATTCAGTCCCATTTTACAGATGGATCACTGAAAAGCTCCAGTTTAAGGTGCTAATTCTGTAGTTTGGAAATGAGTAAAGTCTCTTTCCAACCATTATCCCTTGGTGGTATTACCTGGGCATTTTTTACAAATGCCAATAAACTATTTGCTTTAGCATATGAGTCAAACACAATCTTGGTGGTGTATATAGGCATTATTGAAACTTACTCATGAGTAAATTCCTTTGGTTTATAGGCAGCAGAGCCAAATAAGTGACTAGCCTAGTAGAGACTTGGCTTAAAGAAAGAATGTCCTAACATTTGTCATCCCCTTCCCTCATAGCAACTTAAGATGGTGAAGCAATGAATGAGCTTAAAACATTTTGCAAGTGTGAAATACTGAAGAGAGATTAAATACTACCCCGGTTATATCTACCTTAGCTAATAGTTATTCTCTGAAGGAGCCTGCTTGAAGATAGTTTGGTCATTTTCTAGCTCTTCTTTTTTCTTTGAAATTTCTTTTTCAAAATTTCACCATCTATCCATATTATAAAGTATGACTTTGCTCAGAGCATTCTTGCTATCGGTTGTACAGAGAAAAGAGCTTATTACTTTGTGTCACAAAATATTGCACAAGATGACAGTACTATAACTAAGAGAACAGGACCAGAGAATCAAGAGACCTGGGTTCTAATCCCAACACCACCATTTGCTTATGTGTGATCTTGGATAAGTCTCTTAACATCTCTGTTGTTTTAGCTCATTGTGGCAGGGAACGTATTCACCACCTCTGTTGTATTATAGTCAGTCAGTCAACTGTATTTGTTGAGCTCTTATTGGGTGCAGAACACTGTACTAAGCACATGGGAGAGTATAATATAACAATGAATGGGCACATTTCCTGCTCACAACAAGCTTACAGTCTAGATAAGGAGAGAGATGTTAATACAAATAAATAAATTACAGATATGTTCATAAGTGCTGTGGGGCTGGAAGTGGGAGGAGGAATAAAGGGAGCAAGTCAGGTTGACACAGAAGTGAGTGGGAGAAGAGGAAAGAAGAGCTTAGTCAGGGAAGCAGTATGGTCTAGTGGATAAAGCACAGGCCTGGGAACCAATAGGTCATGGGTTCTAATCCTGCCTCTACCACTTGTCTACTGTGTGACCTTGGACAAGTCACTTCACTTCTCTGTGGCTCAGTTACCTCATCTGTAAAATGGGGATTGAAAGTGTGAGCCCCACGTGAGACAGGGATTGGGTCCAACTTGATTTGCTTTTATCCACCCCAGCACTTAGTACAGTAACTGGAACATAGTGCCAATGCCATTATTATTCCCCTCCTCAGACTGTGAGATCATTGTGGGCAGGGATTGTCACTCTTTATTGTTATATTGTACTTTCCCAAACGCTTAGTACAGTGCTCTGCTGTAACGGCACATGCCGTCAAGTTGCCCAGATTCTGGAAAAGGAAGCAGACCACGCCAGTCAGGCTTAGTGAGATCTATATAAAAGTGGTTTATTTGGGGAAGTTACTTACGGGACAGCCCTGGGTGGCGACAGGGCACAGGAGACACACCACGCCCCGCCTAACTAGAGCCACCCCTTTATATGCTGCATGACATCACTACAAAAGCAAAACAGCTTAGATAAAGTGTTTACCAGCTCGATCTGCACATGTCCAGGGCGCATACCATAACCGGGAAGACACAGCCTCGGTCTTGAAACTCTGGTGGGTCAGAGTCGGGGCACAACATCCCCAAACTCCACCCCTTCTGACCCGCTCACACAATCTTAGCCTAATAGTCTTCCTCAGAGGTCCCTGAGCAGTTCACAAGGGGCTTCAACATCAGGGAGGCGATTTGTGCCCCACAAAAGCTGACACTCAGGAGGTACATACCACAACAACAATATATACCCATGCAAGTGAGGAGCAGGATACCTCCTGCGCAGAGGACATAGAGCATGTAATGCCTCCAGCCCACTCCCCATGCCTGCAACCACTTGTCAATGCTGCCCTGGGGGGCAGAAAGGTGCTCTATTTCCTGCTGTATGTGCTCTAAATAATGAGTCACATTACCCTCTTCATCAGGAATGTATACACAGCACGTGGTACGTACTATAGCGCAAGTTCCCCCTTGGGCAGCAGTTAGAATGTCAAGGGCCATGCAGTTCTGTAACACTACCTTTCGCATATGTGCCACTTCGATGTTGAGGGACAGACTGTGGTAGCTATCATTTATAGCAACTTGCGTAAAAGTGTTCAAAGCTTCTACTTGCATCATTACTAATTCTAGACCTATCCCAGGAGTAAATACGTTTAGGAGGTGGTTATACCATTGGAATACCTCCCTGGTCCAACAAGCCAGTACAAGGGTCAGGTTTGAAACTGTGGCTGGCAGGTGCCTATGTACCTGCCCTTGGGAAAAAACGTATCCTATGGTGCTTTGGCCTAGCCAACCTACAGGTAGCCATGGCCACAGATAGGGTCCACAGATCCACTATGTCCCATTTGGGGCCAAGTGGACCAAAGTCGACTCAGACATGTTCTTTGAGCCAGGCCAATATGTACCATTCACCTGCCAGGTGTAGTTGCATAATGCCTGGGGGGGGGGGAGGTCCAACACACCCCTAAGGGAGGCATGGAGCAACAGGGTCACCCTGCTATACTTAAACACCATACTGGGTCCTCCTGCTGTCCTCAGCAGAGCATGGAAGAGGCAGCTAATTGCCCAGACCCCACTGTCACCCACATCCGACCAATCCAGAGTTGGTAAGTGTCCAAATTCCAAGTGGTGTTGAACAGGTCTCGGGCTTGCAGCAGGGCCTCGGAATGGGTTTGGCCACTACTGAAGGTGCGATTGTGTCCAGGTTCTTGGCTCTCCACAGGCCACAGGCTGGCGGCCACTACTCCGTCCCAGGTTTGCACCGCAGTCCAGTCGGTCCCACGCAGAGGGGATAACCACCACGGGATACCTGACACAGTGGACACTGGCAGGTGGGCACAATCTGGGTAGCAATCAGACTGGTTCATTGCAGAGGCCATGGTGCTCGCCCAGTGAAGGAAGACGTTCCCTGTAGCCGGCACAAGCCAAGCCACAAGGAGTGCTAAGCTTAAGGGCAAAAAGACAACATGTTAGACGGAACCCGAGTAGGGCAGTCTTCCCTGTCTCTCAGGACTTGTTGTCGGAATTGCTTCGATTGCCATGTCCACGGGGGGAGCTGACTGGTGCAACAAGGCATATGCTGATTTATCCCCCTTAGGGGCCATATTGATGGCCTGCATCAATATGGCGTGCAGTGCTTCAGGCAACACTTTGGTCCACCCCTCGAGTGAAGGGTGACCCAGCAGAGGCTCCGAATGGTAGCATTTTGATTAGCTTTCCCACAAAGGAATGCCTGTAGAAGTCCAGTGACTGTGTCCACACAAGTAAAGGCATATTTCTGCCGTTCACTAATCGGGAGGGGCCCTATATAGTCAACTTGCCAGGCCTGAGTAGGTGTATCACCACGGTAGATATGGCCCATGCCCCTGGGGACAGCTCTAGGTCTCAGGCTAGAGCACACTGGACATTGCGCAACTGCTTCTTCCAGCGTGCTGAGAGTGAGCGGTAAGCCTGAGGCCTGTGCAATCCGCCATCCCATTTTGGCTCATCTATGTCCACTGTGACGGTGGACCCAGTCTGCCATTTCTGTTGGGCTAGAGGGCACTGTAGTGCTCATCCGGGCAATAGCATCCACCTCCTGATTACCAGGGGGTTTTGTATTACAGTGAGCCGGGACATGATACACTGTAAGATCATCTGTGGCAGCGGCTATCCGGGCCCAAATGTCGCTCCACATATATGCTCCCCACAAGGGCTTACTCCCAATCGACCAGGCCTCACGCTTCCACTGTTCCATCCACATAGTAAGACCTCGATACACTGCCCAGCCGTCCATACAAAGAGATAAGGGTAATGGCTTATGGGTAAGAACCAGCCCGGCAGCACGCAACTCGGCTCATCGACTACTCTTACCATCCCCCTCTTCCAACCACACGATATCAATGCAGGGTTGTATGGCTACAGCTGACCAACGCGGGGGGTTACCTCTACATGACCCATCAGTATACCATGCCATCTCAGGAATAGTCCCTATACCCTCATGGACCTGAGGTGGAGGGTCTGTATCCCCTGGAATGGGTGGCACCTCTGGGTCTACAAACCACATGGGCCCCAGTAGGCATTGTAATTCCGCGGAAAGGGGGCTACGTGATAATTGTCCTCTTTATTGTAAATATGCGTGACATTTTAACAGCGTCTGTGCCTGAGTTATGGCTGACGAAGGATGTCCAAATAAGGCATGCACCCACCCAGCTTTGGGGTAGGTTGTGCGCACGGTGACTTTGGTAGCCCCAGTCAAGGGCTCTACATGTTGTAAGGCCAGATATATGGCATACAACTGTTTCTCGATGGCAGTATACCGACCCTTGGCCCCCTTCCATACCTGTGACCAGAACCCTAAGGGGAAAAAGCCCTCCGGGCCGATATACCATAGGGCCCAGCCCATGACAGCATCATCGACATAGACATCCAGGGAGAATGGGACTCCGGGCATACAGGTGCCTAAAGCCTGTACTTGCACTACCGGCACTTCAACCTTTTCAAATACTTGCTGTTGTGTAGTCCCCTAGTCCCATTGGGCTCCCCTCTTTGCCAGTCGATACGGGGGTGGGAGGTTTGCACTAGATGAGGGACAAAGCTCCACCAGAATCCCACTAAGTTTAAGAACGTTTATACCTCTTTGACAGTTGTAGGGATTGGATATTGTTGTATTTTATCAATGACAACCTGTGGCATCACCCGCGTCTTACCTGACCAGACAACCCCCAGAAACTTGACCGATGTTCTGGGCCCCTGGATTTGGTCCAGGTTTTACCTCCCATCCTCAAATTCACAGGTGTGCCGCAAGGGTGCTCAATACGTCCTGTAAACACAGTAGTGCTGTCTGCAGTTAGCACGATGTCAACAATATAACACACCCAGGGTACGTCACTATGGAATGGGAACCTTTCCAAATCTCTGGCCACCAATTTACGGCAAATGGTGAGGCTATGGACATATCCTTGGGACAGAACTTGGAAAGTCCATTGTCTCCCTTTCCCCGTGAAGGCAAACTTGTCCTGAAACCCGGGGTCTAAGGGTACGGCTGTTCCAGGTCCAGGGGAAAACAAAACACATTTACCATGGATTAAGGTCCATTCTGCCCTGGTGTCCACCAGGGCTAGGACCCGCTGCGTAGTGGTGCGGGGCCACCACCTCTGCATGGGAGCCTCAGGTCTCCCACCAGGGCCTGCACTTGGGGAAAGACCATGGGTCCACCCCTAGGGGAGGGGCTGGGCTGAGAACAAGCCCTCCTCTGCCTCCACCTCCAGGGGAGGGGCTGGGGCGAGAATCAGCACTCCTCCGCCACTTCCCCCTCTTCTACCATCGCGGGAGGTGGGAAAGAGCAAGAGTAGGGCCGAATCTGAGAGCTGACACTGCTGTGGCGGGCCTAGCCGTGTGTCCAGCTCACTATGACTACATTAGGTTGTTGATCGATCTTAATCTAAGGGTCGACACTGCTGTGGCGGGCCTAGCAGTCTCGACCAGCTCACTGTGACTACATTAGGTTGTTGATCAATCCTTTCTCGCGGGGTTCCCACACAAAGGAGATCGCTCCACCTCTGTGTAGGGCCGACCCTCACGCCCCTCCCCCCACCCGCTCCCACTCTGGGGTAGGTCCTGGGGTCTGTTGGTCCATCTCACGGACGGGACCATCCTGGCTCTACTCCCATCTGCTCCACCTCACCTAGATCCACCCCACAATCTCATTGGCGCACTCACTAGCCAGGCGGCTAGAGTCTCTCGCCCCTTCTCTTGGAACAGAGAGGCAAGCTCTATCAGCTCTGCCGGGGCATAATCCCAAGCAGTTACATTCTCCTCCATGCTATTCCGATCCCTTACCCCATCTTCAGCAAAGCGCTGCCCCTTAAATCGCCGCGTCACGATGGGGCATGCCTTCGGCGGGCACAGACCATTGCAGGGTTGGCCATTCTCCCCAATTACTCTCACTTCGTCTTCCCCCGTGTCCTCACTGTCTGCCTCCCAAGGCTTCCAGGCCTTTGCATCCCACCCTGGGGGCACATTAATCGTGCGCACCCGTGGGCGGGGCAGGCTGCAGCCTCCTAACCGCACAAACCTACATGCTAAATTCCCTCGTTTTCTCCCCTGCTCTTCCAGCCTCTTTGATAACTCGGAGGCTAGCAGGGTAGTAGACGTACTCACACCCCGTTTCCGTTATAATTCATCTCGTCTCTGAGCTATTTCACTTTCAAATGCAATCGTACAGGCCTCTGCCCGCTCAAACTTACATGCTAAATTCCTTAGTTTTCTCCTCTGCTCCTCCAACCTTTCTGACGACTCGGAGGTTAGCAGCGGGGTAGCAATATTCACATCCCATTCCCGTGCAAATACGTCTCGTCTCTGAGCTATTTCACTTTCTAGTGCAGTAATGCGGGCCTCCACCTGCATTTGTGCCTCCGCAATTAATCTGACAGCCCACAAGAGAAGCCAGGCCACGGCCTCGGTCCCTTGGCGCCATGCCGCCATCCCCGCTCCCTCTGTCAGGAGATTTACTAACCTAGCGGGGATTTTACGGCCCTTCCCATCCTCCCGTGGGGGGCCCCACCCATCAATCAGTTGGACTGCCTTCGTCCACATCGAAGTGGCCGACCATTCCGGGATTCCCCCCGGCAACGTCCCTTTCCCCATGCTTCCTTTTTCGGAAATCCTGCCGACTATGCCAATTGTAATGGCACATGACGTCGAGTTGTCCAGATTCCGGAAAAGGAAGCAGACCACGCCAGTCAGGCTTAGTGAGATCTATATAAAAGTGGTTTATTTGGGGAAGTTACATACAGGACAGCCCTGGGTGGTGGCAGGGCACAAGAGACACCCCACACCCCGCCTAACCAGAGCCACCCCTTTATATGCCGCATGACATCACTACAAAAGCAAAATAGCTTAGATAAGATGTTTACCAGCTCGATCTGCGCATGTCCAGGGCACATACTATAACCGTGAAAACACAGCCTCAGCCTTGAAACTCTGGCAGATCAGAGCCGGGACACAACATCCCCTACATCTGCAAACAGTAATCACTTAATAAATATGATTGAATGAATGAATGAATGGAAGGTCTTTTGAAGGAGATATGCTTTCAGTAGAACTTGGAAAAGGGTGAGAGTAATTCTCTGAGGATATGAGGAGGGAGGATGTTCCAGGCCAGAGGCAGGACATGGGCTAGGGGTCAGCAGTAAGACAGATAAGATCGAGGCACAGTGACAAGGTTAGCACTAGCTGAGCAAAGTGTGCGGACTGGGTTGTAGAAGCAGAGAAGTGAGGTGAGGTAGGAGGGGTTAAAGTGATTTAAAGGCAACAATGTGGAGTTTCTGTTTGATATGAAGGTGGATGGGCAACCACTGGAGGTTCTTGAGGAGTTGGGAAACATGACCTGAACATTTTTGTAGAAAAATGATCCTGGCAGCAGAATGAAGCATGGACTGGAATGGGGAGAGGCTGGGAAGTCAGCAAGGAGGCTGATACAGTAATCAAGGAAGGATAAGATAACTGATTGGATTAATGTGGTAATTATACTCTCCAGAGTGCTAAGTACAATGCTCTGCACACAGTGAATGCTCAGTAAATACCGTTATTGATTGACTGCCTCATCTGAAAGCCCTTTGTTACCTGTCCATCTCTCAAACTCTTAGCCCCACATGGGACAGGGATTGTGTCTGATCTGATTATGTTGAATATGTTTCAGCACTTAGTACAGTGCTTAACACATAATAAGCCCTAACCAAATGGTGCTTCAGCTTGAAGCCTTGGATTTCTCTTCTATTTCTCTTCCCTTATTGACACCCATGACCATCAACCCCGTCAGCTGTTTCGGGCATTTAACTCCCTCCTCAGGCCCCCTGTTCCTCCCCCTCCCTGATCTCTCACCTCCAATGATCTGGCCACCTACTTCATTAGGAAAATTAACACCACAGGTCTAAGCTCCCCAAAGTCAGGCCTTCTCCATCTGCCCCCGCCGCCGCCGCTCTCGACCCCATCCTCTACTTTCCCATCCTTCCCAGCAGTATATTCAGAGGACATATCCTCCCTTTTCTCGAGTGTCACCTCCTCCACTTGTGCTTCTGACCTCATTCCCTTTCACCTTATAAAAACTCTTACCCCTTCCCTCCTCCCCTCCTTAACTTCCATCTTGAACTGCTCACTTTCCAACAGCTTCTTCCCCTCTGCTTTCAAACATGCCCATGTCTCCCCCAACCTAAAAAAACCCTCCCATGGCCCAACAGCCCCCTCCAGTTATCACCCCATCTCCCTCCTACCCTTCCTTTCCAAACTCCTAGAGCGAGTCATCTACACTTGCTGCCTCGAATTCCTCTCCTCCAACTCTCACCTGAACCTCCTCCAATCTGGCTTCTGTCCTCTCCACTCCACTGAAACTTCCCTCTCAAAGGTCACTAATGATCTCCTTCTTGCCAAATCCAATGGCTCCTACTCTATCCTAATCCTCCTCGACCTGACAGCTGCCTTTGAGACTGTTGAGCATCTGCTCCTCCTCAACACATTATCCAACCTTGGCTTCATTGACTCCGTCCTCTCCCTGTTCTCTCATCTCTCTGGCCATTCATTCTCAGTCTTCTTTGTGGGCTCCTCCTCCTCCCCCATCCCCTAACTGTAGGGGTTCCTCAAGGGTCGGTTTCGGTCCCCTTCTGTTCTCCATCTGTACTCACTTCCCTGGTGAACTCATTTGCTCCCACAGCTTCAGCCTTCATCTCTATGCAGATGATACCCAAATCTACATCTCCTCCCTTGTTTTCTCTCCCTCCCTCCAGGCTCACATCTCTTCCTGCCTTCAGGACATCTCCACCTGGATGTCTTCCCACCACCTAAAACTCAACATGTCCAAGACTTGAGCTCCTTATCTTCACTCCCAAACCCTGTCCTCTCCCTGACTTGGCCATCACTGTGGATGTCACTGCCATCCTTCCTGTCTCACAAGCCTGCAGCCTTGGTTTCATCCTTGACTCCGCTCTCTCATTCACCCCACATATCCAATCCATCACCAAAACCTGCCAGTCTCACCTTCACAACATCACCAAGATCCTCCCTTTCCTCTCCATCCAAAACGCTACCTTGTTGGTACAATCACTCATTCTATCCTGACTGGATTAGTGCATCAGCATCCTTTCTGATCTCTGAACCTCCTGTTTCTCCCCACTTCTGTCTATACTTCACTCTGCTGCCCAGATTATCTTTCTACAGAAACGTTAAGGGCATGTCATCCCCAATCCTCAAAAATCTCTAATGGTTGCCTATCAACCTTTGTATCAAGCAAAACTCCTCACTATTAGCTTCAAAGCTTTCCATCACCTTGCCTCCTCCTACCTCAACTCCCTTTTTTCATTCATTCATTCATTCAATAGTATTTATTGAGCGCTTACTATGTGTAGAGCACTGTACTAAGTGCTTGGAATGAACAGGTCGGCAACAGATAGAGACAGTCCCTGCCGTTTGACGGGCTTACAGTCTAATCGGTGGAGATGGACAGACAAGAACAATGGCAATAAATAGAGTCGAGGGGAAGAACATCTCGTAAAAACAATGGCAATTAAATAGAATCAAGGCGATGTACAATTCATTAACAAAATAAATAGGGTAATGGAAATATATACAGTTGAGTGGACAAGTACAGTGCTGTGGGGAGGAGAAGGGAGAGGTGGAGGAGCAGAGGGACAGGGGGAAAAGAGGGTTTAGCTGCGGAGAGGTGAAGGGGGGGTGGTAGAGGGAGTAGAGGGAGAGGGGAGCTCAGTCTGGGAAGGCCTCTTGGAGAAGGTGAGTTTTAAGTAGGGTTTTGAAGAGGGCAAGAGAATCAGTTTGGCGGAGGTGAGGAGGGAGGGCGTTCCAGGACCGAGGGAGGACGTGGCCCAGGGGTCGACGGCGGGATAGGCGAGACCGAGGGACGGTGAGGAGGTGGGCGGCAGAGGAGCGGAGCGTGCGGGGTGGGCGGTAGAAAGAGAGAAGGGAGGAGAGGTAGGAAGGGGCAAGGTGATGGAGAGCCTTGAAGCCTAGAGTGAGGAGTTTTTGTTTGGAGCGGAGGTCGATAGGCAACCACTGGAGTTGTTTAAGAAGGGGAGTGACATGCCCAGATCGTTTCTGCAGGAAGATGAGCCGGGCAGCAGAGTGAAGAATAGACTGGAGCGGGGCGAGAGAGGAGGAAGGGAGGTCAGAGAGAAGGCTGACACAGTAATCTAGCCGGGATATAACGAGAGCCCGTAACAGTAAGGTAGCCGTTTGGGTGGAGAGGAAAGGGCGGATCTTGGCGATATTGTAGAGGTGAAACCGGCAGGTCTTGGTAACGGATAGGATGTGTGGGGTGAACGAGAGAGACGAGTCAAGGATGACACCGAGATTGCGGGCCTGAGAGACGGGAAGGATGGTCGTGCCATCCACGGTGATAGAGAAGTCTGGGAGGGGACTGGGTTTGGGAGGGAAAATGAGGAGCTCAGTCTTGCTCATGTTGAGTTTTAGGTGGCGGGCCGACATCCAGGTGGAGACATCCTGGAGGCAGGAGGAGATGCGAGCCTGAAGGGAGGGGGAGAGGACAGGGGCGGAGATGTAGATCTGCGTGTCATCTGCGTAGAGATGGTAGTCAAAGCCATAAGAGCGAATGAGTTCACCGAGGGAGTGAGTGTAAATGGAGAACAGAAGAGGGCCGAGAACTGACCCTTGAGGAACTCCAACAGTTAAAGGATGGGAGGGGGAAGAGGCTCCAGCGAAGGAGACCGAGAATGACCGGCCAGAGAGGTAAGAGGAGAACCAGGAGAGGACGGAGTCCGTGAAGCCAAGGTGAGATAAGGTATGGAGGAGGAGGGGATGGTCGACAGTGTCAAAGGCAGCAGAGAGGTCAAGGAGGATTAGAATGGAGTAGGAGCCATTGGATTTGGCAAGAAGGAGGTCATGGGTGACCTTAGAGAGAGCAGTCTCGGTAGAGTGGAGGGGACGGAAGCCAGATTGGAGGGGGTCTAGGAGAGAATGGGAGTTAAGGAATTCTAAGCATCGATTATAGACGACTCGTTCTAGGATTTTGGAAAGGAAGGGTAGTAGGGAGATAGGGCGATAACTGGAGGGGGAAATAGGGTCAAGAGCGGGTTTTTTTAGGATGGGGGAGACGTGGGCATGTTTGAAGGCAGCAGGGAAGGAGCCATTGGAGATTGAGTGGTTAAAAATAGAAGTTAAGGAAGGTAGGAGGGCAGGGGCATTGGTTTTAATAAGGTGAGAGGGAATGGGGTCTGAGGCGCAGGTGGAGGGGGTGGCACTTGCGAGGAGGGAGGAGATCTCCTCTGAGGATATTGCAGGGAAGGATGGGAAAGTAGGGGAGAGGGTTGGTGGGGGGGAGGGGAGAGGTGGAGGGAGCTTCTCTCCTTCTACAGCCCAGCCGGCACACTCCGTTTCTGTGCTGCTAACCTCACTGTGCTTGGTTATAACCTGGCCATGGCCCACATCCTACTTCTGGCTTGGAGTGCCCTCCCTCCTCACATCCACCAAACTTGTCACTTCCCCCCTTCAAAACCCTACTGAAAGCTCACCTCCTCCAGGAGGCCTTTGCAGACTGAGCCCCCCATTTCTTCAGCTCCTCCCCTCCCCAGTGCCCTGACTCCCTCCCTCTGCTCTATCTCGCCACCCCACAGCACTTGTGTATATATGTACATATTTATTATTCTATTTATTTTATTAATGATGCATATATATCTATAATTCTATTTATTTATATTGAGGCTATTGCTACCTGTCTACTTGTTTTCTTTTATTTTGTTGTCTATCTCCCCCCTTCTAGACTGTGAGCCCGTTATTGGGTAGGGATTGTTTCCATTTGTTACCAAATTGTACTTTCCAAGCATTTAGTACACTGCTCTACACACAGTAAGTGCTCAATAAATACAATTGAATGAATGAATGAATGAATGAATGAATGAATGATTTATGAGGGCCTCAACCAGCTGCCAAAAATTGCAACCCCAGTTGATTTTACCAACATAACTATAGCCTGTGGCATTATGAAGATGGTGTTTCTCTCAAATCAACCACATAGGGCAGCCCGTGCCATAATGTTGTTACATGAGAAGGATCACATGGAATGGAACTGCTTAAACAGGGGGCCTGCATGTCTTGAGGTCCTTTAAAATCCATTCTGCTTCAGCCATCTCCTTTTAGATAGCCTGCCTTGCAGGGTTAGTGATTAATGCAAATAGGTTTCAATTATAACCCAATTCCCTAGCTTTTCATCTCAGATTTCAGGGAAGGAATCTTGTTGAATCCATGATTAGGGAGGGTCATTAAGCAGAGAGTGAACAGAGATGAGGAAAATGGGTTTCATGTTGAAGAGGTTGTCTGTGAATTAGATGAAGTAGAGAGTCAGAAATCTCCATTTAGCAGAGGTGACTTGTGGGTTGTGGTTGCATACAGGTGTATGTGCGCATGTGTGGGTGTGCGTGTGTATGTGGGTGTGCGTGTGTATGTGGGTGTGCGTGTGTGGGTGTGGGTGTGTATACACTTGAGGTGCCATTCCGCTTTGTGTGTCACTGTGACTGAGAAGTGGGGAATGCTCTGCCACACCTATGCTTCCCTGCCCCAAGCCCTGCAGACACCTTCACTTTCAAAAGAACCAGTCATAGGTTGCAGCCAGGAGAGGAGGAGGTGGAGAGGTTTCTCTGGAAATGCTTTTCATTCAAACTGGATGGCCTTTTGACTCCCGATCCCTGGGAGAACTCCCACAACCAAGGGGAAGCCTGGCCCCAACTGAGTAGCTTGCGAGTGGTTTCTCCCAACCCTCCTTGGCCTTTCACTTCCTGCCAGAGCCCAAAATGCTCGATACCTAACGAAGGAAGTTACATTTATATTAGGTAAGGGGGTAAATCAGGTGAATGCAAAAAAAGGGGTCAGGGACTGGAGAGGATTGATGGGAAATGAACAAATGGAGAATTGGAGATAGGACACGGGTGTAGAAAGAGAAAGCAAGGTGTTCCCACCTCTTTCTTTCTATCTATGATTGCTCCTATCTCCTGCCTACTCATCTGTGTCTGCACCAAATTGTCATTGTCCAGGTCCCCGGTGATTCCCCACCTCTTCCATATTTCTTTTATATCTCCCAAGTATCATCATGTTTCCTGAATCTTATGGTGTTTGTTAAGCTTGTACTATGTTCCAGACAGTGTTCTAGGCCCTAAGGTAGATATGAAATAATCAAGTAGGATCAATTCATGTTCCACATGGGGCTCACAGTCTTAATCTCCATTTTATAGATGAGGTAACTGGGGCACAGAAAAGTTAAGTGACTTTCCCAAGGTCACACAGCAGACAAGTGGCAGAGTCAGGATTAAACCTAGGTCCTTCTGACTCTCTGAGAGTCAGGAGGACTCTCAGGCCTATGCACTATCTACTTGGTCACACTGCTCTTCACCACAATCTATCTGTTATTCCTGAACTCTGAGCTTTCAGTTTTATAGCCTGGATTCCTATCATTCTCTATTCCTTCACCTTAGTCCCCATTGATCTCTGTCCTTCTTTTCAGATCAACACTACCTCCACCTTAATAGTTGTCACATCATATTCCTACTCCTTTATATCTGTTGCCCTCTATCACTTCTCTAATTCCACCACACTTCCTCTTCTTATTCCAGTTCTTCACAGTTCCTGATTCCTTCCCTAGTTTTATCTGACCCTCTTCTATTATGAAAACTCTATGGATGAGAACTCCATATTGCATATATTTCAAATTTGTACAGTATCTGATCATAAGATCATAATAAGTCAACAGGCTCAGTAAGTCTGTCCAATGTCTCACAGTGATAGCAGGATGCTTGGAGAAACCATAGCTGGTTGTCCTCCTTAGCTCTCTAACTTTTCCTACGCATCTTAAGCTTTTTCCTCTGGTAACTAATTAAGAATTGGTCATCCCATAAATTCACCCAAGCTTTTCAGTAGCCTCAGACATTTCCAGCCAGCCTTTTCTGGCTGGAAACTACTTCATATGCTTATATATGTTCCATAACTACTCCATATGCTTATGACCAACTGAAGAAGTGTTTCCTTCACTTCTTCTCCATCTCTACATTGATCCTTGGGGACTTCAATATCCATAAGGAAGTTTCCGATAACACTGCCCACTTTCTATCACTCTTCAATTCCATGGACCTCCTGCTCCAACCCACCTCATCTGCTCATTAACTTGGATATACATTAAATCTCATCATCTCTAGTCACTGTATAATCTCTACCCTAACTCTGAAATCCCTTTATCCAACCATAACCTACTAACCTGCCTTCTCTCCCACACACCTCTCCCTGCAAATCTGTCCTATTACCCAACAGAGACCTCCAATTTTTCGTTCAATTGTATTTATTGAGCACTTACTGTGTGCAGAGCTCTGTACTAAGTGCTTGGAAAAGTACAATACAACAATAAGCAGACATATTCCCTGCCCACGAGTTTTTGACCCACACTAATTTTCTCAAGTCATCATGCCCCATTTAGTCTCCATACCCCAACTCCCTTCCCTTGATTCATTCATTCAGTTTTATTTATTGAACACTTACTGTATGCAAAGCAACATACTAAGCACTTGAGAGAAGAGAAGCAGCATGGTTTAGTGGAAAGAGCACAGACTTGGGAGTCAGAGGTCATGAGTTCTAATCCAAGATCTGCCACTTGTCAGCTGTGTGACTTTGGGTACGTTACTTAACTTCTCTGGACCTCAGTTACCTCATCTGTAAAATTGGGATTAAGACTGTGAGCCCCAAGTGGGACAATCTGATTACCTTGTATCTCCCCCAGTGCTTAGAACAGTACTTGGCACATAGTGAGCACTTAATAAATACCATTATTATTATTACTATTACAATATAACAACAAAAAGACACAGTCCTGCCCACAGTGAGCTTGATGACCAAACTGATGCTCTGCACATCACCCTTTCTACTGAATTCAACTCACTTGCTCCCCTATCTTTTCTCCTATCTTGTACTACCAGCCCACAGCTCTGGATCACCTCCACAGTCCACTTCCTTCACTCCTGTACCTAAGCCACAGAGCACTGCTGGTGGATATCCAGATTTCAGACTGACCTGGTACACTTCAAATTCACCCTTGCCTGCTTTAGTTCTTCCGTCTCCTCTAGTGAGCAACATTATTTCTCCATCATTATTGACTCCTATGCCCATTGCCCTTGCCAGTTGCTTCAGACATTTAACTCTCTCCTTAAACACGGTTTTCCCCCACCTCCTCCATTTCTTGGCCACATACTTTATTGAGAAAATTGAAGCCATCAGGTGTGATTTCCCTAAAATACCCCCTGCTCTTCTACAGTCCTTCCCTTCGCCACTCGTCCATCTTTCCCAGCAGTACCTCAAGAGGGGATTTCTTGCCTCCTCTCAAAATCCACCCCTTCCATCTGTGCCTCCAGCCTCATTCCTTCAGAGTTTATCAAAACACTTGCCATTATCTTCATTCCCTCCTTGACTGCCATCTTCAACAGTTTTCTATACATTGCCCACTGCTTGGGGCAGCTGAGGCAAAGGGGGGCTTAGTCTGGGAAGTCCTCTTGGAGGAGCTGAGCCTTTGAAGGGGGGAAGTGTGATTGTTTGGTGGATTTGAGGAGGGAGGGTGTTCCAGGCCAGATGTAGAATGTGGGCCAGGGGTTGGGTGCAATAAATATGAGATCGAGGCACAGTGAGAAAGTTAGCACTAGAAGAATGGAGTGTGTGGACTGGGATATAGAAGGAAAGAAGGGATGTGAGGTAGGAGGGGGCAAGGTGATGGAGAGCTTTAAAGCCAATAGTGAAGAGTTATTGTTTGATATGGAGGTGGATAGGCAACCACTGGAGATTTTTGAGGAGGGTGGGTGACATGCCCTGAACGTTTCTATAGAAAGATAATACTGGCAGCAGAGTGAAGTATGGACTGAAGTGGGGAGTGGCAGGAGGTTGGGAAGTCAGAAAGGAGGCTGATGCAGTAATCCAGTTGAGATGGGATAAGTGAGTGTACTAACGTTGTTGTGGTTTGGATGGAGAGGAAAGGGTGGACCTTGGTGATGTTTGAAGTTGAGAGAGGCAGTATTTGGTGACAGATTGGATATGTGAGGTGAATGAGAGAGAGGAGTCAAGGATGACACCAAGGTTATGGGCTTGTGAAATAGGAAGGATAGTTATGCCGTCTACAGTAACAGGAATATTCGGGAGAGGATAGGATTTGGGAGGGAAGATAAGGAGCTCTGTCTTGGACATGTTGAATTTGAGGTGGCAGAAGGACATACAAGTAGAGATGTCCTGAAATCAGGAAGAGATGGGAGTCTGGAGGGAGGGCAAGAGAACAGGGGAGGAGATGTAGATTTGGATGTCATCCACACAGAGATGGTAGTTGAAGCCACGGGAGCAAATGAGTTCTCCAAAGGAGTGAGTGTAGATGAAGAATAGATGGGGACCAAGAACTGAACCTGAGGGACCCCTAGAATTGGAAGATAGGAGGGGAAGGAGAGGAAAAGCCCACAAGGGACTGAGAATGTGTGGCCAGAGAGATGAGAGGAGAACCAGGAGAGGATGGAGTCAGTGAAGCCAAGGTTGGATAATGTATCGAGGAGAAGAGGATGGTCTACAGTGTCAAAGGCAGCTGAAAATCGAGCATCGCCCCAATACTCCCCTTTTGCTCTACCCCTCTCTCCCAGCCCCTCAGCACTTGTATAGAATAAATAATTCTACTTATTTATATATGTGCTTGTTTTCTTGTTTTGATGTGTGTATATCTATAATTCTATTTATATTGATGCCTGTTTACTTGTTTTGATGTATGTCTCCGCCCTTTTATACTTTAAGCCTGGTGTGGGCAGGGAATGTCTCTATTACTGAATTGTACTTTCCAAGCACTTAGTACAGTGCTCTGCACATAGTAAGCGCTCAACAAATACGATTGAATGAATGAATAAATTAATCCTAACAAAAAACCCTTCCTTGACCCCACAACTCCCTCCAGTTATCTCTACATCTCCCTCCTACCATTCCTCTCCAAAAGCCTTGAATGAGTTGTCTACACCCACTGTCTCTAGCTCCAATTCTCTCCTCCAATTCTCACCTTGAACCTCTCCAATTTGGCTACTGTCCTTTTAACTCTACTGAAACTGCTTTCCGAAGTCACCAATGACCTTTCTCTTGCCAAATCCAATAGCCTCTACTCCATCCTCATCCTTCTTGACTCCTCAGCTGCCTTCAATACTGTCAACTTCCCCCTTCTCCTGAAAACATTATCTAACCTTGGATTCTCTCTCACTGTCCTCTCCTGGTTCTCCTCCTATATTTCTGGCCACTCATTCTCAGTTACTTTTGTAAGGCCCCCATGCCTCCTACCCGCTAACTGTGGGATTCCCTCAAGAGAAGTACATTGCCTAGTGGATAGATTATGGGCCTGGGAGTCAGAAGGACCTGGGTTCTAGTCCCGGCTCTGCCACTTGTCTTCTTTGTGAACTCGGACAAGTCACTTAATTTCTCTGTGCTTCAATTACCTCATCTGTAACATTGGGATTATGACTCTAAGCCCATGTGGGACATGAACTGTGTCCAAATGAATTATGTTTCATCTACCCTAGTGCTTGGAACAATGCCTGGCACATACTAAGTGATTAACAATTACCATTCAAAAAAAGGCTCAGTTCTGGATCCTCTTCTATTCCCCATCTTCACTCACTCCCTTGGAGAACTCATTCACTCCCATTGCATCCATCTCTGATCTTTCTTCTTCTTTGCAGTCTCATATTTCCTCTTGCCTTCAAGACATCTCTACTTGGATGTCCTGCCAACACGTCAAACCTAAAATGTCCAAAACAGAACTCCTCATCTTCCCACTCAAACTTTACCTTCCCCATGACTTTACCATCACTGTAGACAGCACCATCATTCTCCCTGTCTCACAAGCCTGTAACTTTGGCATTATCCTCAACTCATCTCTCTCATTCAACCCACATATTCTTTCTGTCACCAAATACTGTTGGTGTACTACCTTCACAACATTGCTAAAATCTGTCCTTTCCTCTCCATCTATACTGCTACCACGTTAATCCAAACGCTTATTTTATCCTGCCTTCATTACTGCATCAGCCTTCTTTACTTACCTGCCTGGTTCTGCTCTCTCTCCTCACTCCAATCCATTCTTCATTCTGCTGCTCAGATAATTTTTTGACAAAAGCATTCATTCCCTGTTTCTCAGCTCCTCAGGAAAGTCAATTGGTTGCCCATCCACCTCCACATCAAACAGAAACTCCTTGCCATAGGTTTTGAAGTACTCAATCACCTTGCCCCCTCCTACCTTACCTGTCTGATTTCCCACTACAACCCAGCCCTAACACTATGCTCCTCTAAAGTCAGCCTACTCTTTGTATCTCAACCTCATCTATCTTTCTGTTGACCTGTTACCTATGTCCTGCCTCTGGCCTGGAACTCTGTTGGCTTTCATATATGAAAGACCATCACACCCCCACCTTCAAAACCTTATTAAAAGCACATCTCCTTCAGGAGACCTTTCCCAAATTAGCCCTCATTTCCTCTTCTACTCCCTTCTACATTGCCCTTGCAATTGGATTTGCACCCTTATTCACCCCCCTCAACCTTACAGTAATTAGGTGCAGAGGCATAATTGAATTATTTAAAGTCTCCCTCCCCCCCTCTAGGCTATAAACTCCTTGTGGGCAAGGAATATGTCTTACAGTTCTGTTATATTGTACGCTCCAAGCATTTAGTACAGCTTTCTCCACATAGTGAGTGCTCAATGAATAAGATTGATTGATGGATTTTGTTTATTTGGAACCTAACACCTTCAGGTTTTGAATGGTGCCCCCTAGTCCTGCACTGCAACTTGACAGACAAAAAGTAAACTACAGTAGGAGAAAACTGAAACTCTGTGAACTGTGAAAGGTGACTGGAAGAAAAAGTATTTCAAGAAAAAGTTGGTTGCAGCAAAATTCATTAGTTTCTTCTAGGATGAAAGGCTGTGTCTTGGTGACATTCCAAGGTTACTAATGCTTGTCAGTCCAACAGCTTGTGGGCTGTATATGATGGGGAATCTTTTGGGTCTGTCATCAAAAGAGAAAGGATGTAAAAAATGCCCCTGATGGATGTTCTAAAGCGTTTTGATCTAAATCCAGAGAAAATAGCAGCTATCACAGCTGATGGAGCACCAGCTATGTCTGGGAAGACAAATAGAGCTGAGGAAAAACATTCAAGTCAGAAAGGTTCACCCTGGACATTTGTCAGATCATTTCATTTCTGCCCCCAGCCTGTCTGACAAGCTCAATCCTTTGTGCAGCCCTAAGGTGACTTCTCAGCAAACATGAGGAGTCACCTGGAGACCAAGCAATTATGCAAATTGTTTTAGGTATGCAACATGGCATTCTATCCACTGTACTTTGAAGTCCAATCACTTCTCTGAAGAGGAATAGTAATTCATATATTATACATATTTAACCCTCCCTCATCAGACATGTGTATATAAATTACAGGTTTTCTAGACCCATCTGTATTCCAGTTCTGTTCTGATTTTTCATTCACAGGAAGAATCAACTGAAAGGTAAAGATGTAACAGAATAATTTGCATACTTACATCAACTTTTTATATTTACAGGAATACTTCCTGCTTGTTCTCACCCAACTAAACATGACTTTGCCTCTTACTTTTTCAACCCCTTGACACTAATTTCTCTCCCTGTTATGCTAATACTGACTATACATACTGAATGGCATTACTCCATGATACCATAAACTTGACTGCTGTCAAGAAATTGGTTATGGCCAAGTGAAGACCTGAAGGTTGGTTCAATGCAAATACCTTGGAGATCATAAAGTGTACCTGCAGCATAACATCAACTTCATCATCATTTTCTTGGACCACCCTGGGACTGAGGCTAAAAGAAAGTTGTATGAAGACCCAAAAGACAAAGTAAGGAACATGTGCAGCAAGGGGCTGGATATAGCTGCAGAACACCCTGTGGCACAGTGGACTTGGTATTTGCTGCAAGTGTTTAACTAATACCAACATTATTATTATTATATTTATCCATTGCAGGAAAGTGCAGGATACTGCACTATAGTTTTTGTAAATCTTTGAAATCTTCTTTAGATCTGGACTCTGGCAATTATTTAGTAAATATGATTGCCCTGAAAAGTTCTTTAAGATTCTGACATGATTTCACAATGGTAGTAGTAAGGATTTACTCTCTAATCCATTTGCAGGGAATTTTTGTGGACCTGTTCAATCAATCAATCTTATTTATTGAGCTCTTACTATGTACAGAGCACTGCACAAAGTGATTGGGAGAGTACAATGCAACAGAATTAGTAGACACAGTCCCTGCCCACAATGAGTTTAGTTGATCTGTTCAGTTTACTCTACTTTGCCATGCTGGAAGATGCAACAAGATTCAGATGTTAGACTGTGCTTCTGCTCCTCTGGAAAACTCTTCTAACTCAAAAGACTTTCAACAATCATTCCAAATCCTAGAAACAGTCATCCAATAATTATTATATGCAGATGACCATCATGGTGACCTGTGACCTTTTCCAGGTTGGATCTTTTTGAGCAGAATCTCCATAAAGATCAAGAAACAAGGAAACACAAGAGAAGTAAAAGATAAAGCCCCTACCCTCAAGGAATTTATAATCTAAGAGGAAAGATGCAGAGAATAGAAAGAGTATTAAAATATAGGTAGAGTAATAAGTGGATGAATAAGTAACCGATCAATCTGTTGTACATATTAAGTATCTACTGTGTGCAGAACACTGTGCTGAACTCCTTGGACAGCACAGTAGAATTAATAGACATGACGTTAAGCAGCGTGGCTCAGTGGAAAGAGCCTGGGCTTTGGAGTCAGAGGTCATGAGTTCGAATCCCAGCTCTGCCACTTGTCAGTTGTGTGACTGTGGGCAAGTCACTTAACTTCTCTGTGCCTCAGTTCCCTCATCTGTAAAATGGGGATGAAGATTGTGAGCCCCACGTGGGACAACCTGATTCCCCTGTGTCCACCCCAGCGCTTAGAACAGTGCTCTGCACATAGTAAGCGCTTAACAAATACCAACATTATTATTATGATCCCTGCCTTCAGGAAGTTTATAACCTAGCCAGGTTATAAGCAGACACTAAGATAAGTTACAGATAAGGGGAAATAATAAAGTACAAAGAGATGTGCATAGTTGCTATGGAGTGTGGAGTATTAAGTGTTCATGTGGAACAGATTTGCTGAGATAGTGGTGGGGAGATTAGAAATCATTCAGAAAAGGCCTCCAGGAGGAGATGTGATTTCAAGAGAACTTCAAAGATGGAGTAAGATTTGATCAGTTTGTGAGTATAAAGAAAGCTAGTTGTATAGTCACTTAACTTCTCTGTGTCTCAGTTACCCCATCTGTAAAATGGGGATTAAAAGTGTGAGCCCCACGTGGGACAACCTGATTACCCTGAATCTCCCTCGGGACTTAGAACTGTACTTAGCACATAGTAAGCACTTAACAAATACCATAATTATTATTACAGTGCCCTGCACAAAGTGCTCAATAAATACGATTGAATGATTGAGAGAGGGACGTTGACAGGGAGAGAGATGAGAATGAGGCACAGTGAGTAGACAATTTGAGAAGAATGAAGAGTGCCAACTGCAGTGTAGTGGGAAAAAAAGTGGATAAGTGGGAGGGAGAGAGAAGACTGAGTACCTATGGCCCTCGGGCAGGAGTTTCTGTTTGATATGGAGAGAACTGGGAAACTATCAGAGGTTTTCAAGGAGTGGGGAGACGTAAGCGCAGAACAACAGTTTAGAAAAGGATCTGGAGAGCTAAGAGAATGTGGACTGGAGAGAGGAAGACCTGGGGACTAAGAGATTGGTGAGAAGGCTGAAGCAGTAATAGCTAAATCTAAATACAAGTGATGATTAAACCAATTTTGTGTGCATTTAGATAGAGGGGAAGGAGTGGATTCCAGAAATGTTGTGTAGAAAGATGTGTTCGAGTTTGATGACAGACTATGGGGGTTAAAAGAGAGGGAAGGTAATGTCATTAGGGAAGCAGCATGGCCTAGTGGAAAGAGCATGGGCTAGGGAGTAAGAGGAGCAGGGTTGTAATCTCGGCTCCACCACTTGTCTGCTGTGACTTTGAACAAGTCACTTAAATTCTCTGTGCCTTGGTTACCTTATCTGTAAAATGGGGATTAAATCATCTTCCCTCTGACTTAGACTATGAGCCCCATGTGGGACAGGGACTGCATCCACCTGGATTATCTTGTGTCTTCAGTAGCTCTTAATAAAGTGCTGGTACTTAGTAAGCACTTAACGGGGACCATAATAAATTATAGGAAAGTCAGGTGGAGGAGAGGACTTGGGAGGGAACAGAGGGGAAATGAGTTCAGCTTTGGACATGTTAAGGTTGCTCCCACTCCCTTCTGCATTGCTCTGACTTGCCTTTATTTATCTCCCTTCCCAGCCCCACAGCACTTATATACATATCTATAATTTATTTACTTATATTAGTATATAATTAGACTGTAAACTGTAAGCTCATTGTGGGGAGGGATTGTGTCTGTTTACTGTTATACTGTAGTCTCTTAAGTGCTTAGTGCAGTGGTCTGCACACAGTAAGCACTCTATAAATATGATTGATTGAAAGAATGAATGAGTTGTTGTAATGGCAGAACATTCAACTAGAGATGTTCAGGAGGCAGGAAGAAATGGAAGATTGAAGAGCAGAGAGATCAGGGCTAGCACACAATAGATTTGGGAGTCATCCACATGGAGATGGGAGTTGAAGCCACAGAAGTGGATGAACTCCCCAAAGGAATGAATGTAAACTGAGAAGGGTAGGGGACCCAGAAAAGAACCTTGAGAGACACCCACACACACACCACACACACATACACAACACAGTGAGTGAATGGGAATAAAGGATGAGCCTGTGAATGATATTGGGAAAGATTAATCAGAGAGGTAGGAGGAGAAACAAGAAAGAACTGTGTCAGAAAAAACAAAGTTAGTGTTACCAGAAGGGAGTAATCAGGTAACCGAGAGATCAAGAAAGATTAAGATGGAGTAGAGTCTATCAGATTTAGTAAGAAGGTGATCAGTGACCCTGAAGAGCATGGTCTCAGTGGAATGGAGGGAGTGAAAGCCAGGTTGTAGAAGTAGAATATGCAGCTTGATGTATACTAATTGCTAAGGATCAATCAAGTAATTAATCAATGGTACTTCATGGCCAAGTGTTAAGAGCCCAAGACTGAGAATCAGGAGACCTGGGTTCTAATCCCATCTCCACCACTTGCCTGCTGTGTGACCTTGAGTAAGTTACTTGATCTCTCTGTGCCTCAGTTCCTCATCTGTAAAACAGTGTTAAATACATGTTTTCCTTTCTACTTAGATTGTGAGCCCAGTTGGGACAGAGGCTAAATATGAAAGAGCATGGGCCTGGGAGTCAGAAGACCTGGGTTCTAATCCTCTCTCTGCCACGTGTCTGCTCTGTGACTTTGGGTAGTCTCGGTACTTCTCTGTGCCCCAGTTACCTCAGCTGTAAAATGGAAATTAAAACTGTGATCCCCATGTGGACAGGGATTGTGTCTAACCTGATTATCTTGTATCTACTCCAGCCAGTGCCTTGCAAGAAGAAATCACTTAACAAATACCACAGTCAGTATTAATAATAATAATAATAATGTTGGTATTTGCTAAGCGCTTACTATGTGCCGAGCACTGTTCTAAGCGCTGGGGTAGACACAGGGGAATCAGGTTGTCCCACGTGGGGCTCACAGTCTTAATCCCCATTTTGCAGATGAGGGAACTGAGGCACCGAGAAGTTAAGTGACTTGCCCAAAGTCACACAGCTGGCAAGTGGCAGAGCTGGGGTTTACTGTGTTTATCAAATGTCTTCTGTGTGTGGAACACTGTACTGAGCACTTGGCAGAGTACACCTAAAGCCTAAGGTAAGGTTCCTGCCTTTAGGGGATTTTCAGTCTAATAGATGGTGCATATATAGACATGCTAAGGCAGATGTGGGGAGGAACTGGAGTGAGGGAATTTGATCTTGGAATACTTCTTCCTACTTGTGAGAAGTTTCAGTAGTAATAATAACAATAACAACAGCAACAATAATAATAATGATTTTAAATGCTTATTATGTGACAAGCACTGTTCTAAGCCCTGGAAAGTCCTCTGTGATGAAGTGAGAATGGCAAAGTATTGTCACAACTGAATGGTTTGAGACAAGAAAAATGTACAGTGAAGGTTTCTGAGGGGTAAAGACTATGTGCAGAGCACTGTACTAAGTGCTTGGGAAAGTGCAATACAACAATAAAGAGTGAAAATCCCTGCCCACAACGAGCTCACAGTCTAGATGGGGGGAGACAGCCATGAATAAAAATGAACAGACATCAATACAAATTTAAAAATTACAGATATATACATAAGCGTTGAGGTGCTGGGAGAGGGGGAAGAGCAAAGAGAGCAAATCAGGGTGACACAGAAGGGAGTGGGAGATGAGGAAAAGTGGGGCTTAGACTGGGAAGGCATCTTGGAGTACAGGTACCTTCAGTAAGGCTTTAAAGGGGAGAAGAATAATTGTTTAGAGGATTTGTGGAGGGAGGGTGTTCCAGGCCAGTGTGGGGTATGGGCCAGGGGTCGGTGGCAACACAGGTGAGATCGAGGCGTAGTGAGAAGGTTAGCAATAGAGGAGCAAAGTGTGCAGGATGAGTTGTAGAAGGAGAGAAGCAAGGTGAGGTAGGAGGGGTCAAGGTGATGGAGTGCTTTACAGTCAATGTTGAGAAGATTTTGTTTGATAAGGAGGTGGATAGGTAATCATGGAGATTTTTTAGGAGCGGGGTGACGCCTTAAACATTTCTATAGAAAGATGATCCAGGCAGCGAAATCAAGTATGGACTGGAGTGGAGAGAGGCAGGAGGTTGGGAGGACAGCAAGGAGGCTGATGTAGTAATCTAGGTGGGAAAGGAGAGTGATTGTATTGTACAATGTAAACATTGTAGCAGTTTGGATGAAGAAGAAAGGGCAGATTTTAGCAGTTGTGAAGGTGGAACCAATAGGATTTGGTGACAGGTTTAATATGTGGGTTGAATGAGAGAGAGGAGTCAAGGGTAACACCACGGTTTTGGGCTTGTGAGATGAGAAGGATGGTCATGTTTTCTACAGTGATGGGAAAGTCTGGGAGTGGACAGAGTTTGGGTGGGAAGATAAGGACATGTTTTTGACATGTATAAGGAGCTCTGTTTTGGACATGTTAAATCTGAGGTGAGGGGAGGACATCCAAGTAGAGACGTCTTGAGGGTTGGAGGAGATATGAGCCTGGAGAGAGGGAGAGAGATCAGGGGAGGAGATGTAGATTTGGGTATCTCATCTGCATAGAGATGGTAGTTGAAGCTGTGTGAGCGAATGAGTTCTCCAAGGGATGAAGTGTCACTTTCCCTTCTTATCATCACTCAGTGGATCAAGAGACTGTGTTGAGTGGTCCCAGGGCTTGCTTCAACTGGTAAATAGGTAAGCATTTGCTCCAGAGCACATTATCAGAGTGGATGGCAGCATGACCTGGCAGTGTGGCATGTTGGGCATGGCTGTTAAGAATGTGAAAT
Source organism: Ornithorhynchus anatinus (assembly GCF_004115215.2). Lineage (NCBI taxonomy): Eukaryota > Metazoa > Chordata > Mammalia > Monotremata > Ornithorhynchidae > Ornithorhynchus > Ornithorhynchus anatinus. Next base: position 119,699,461 of record NC_041729.1, read on the forward strand.
CGCTGTTTCCACTCTGAAGCAGTCCCTTTGCTAATGGGGACTTAGGCAGGAAGCTCAGTGACTCTGGAGCAATGGGAAGGGGTCACAAACATCTAGGTTTGAGTGACCAAACAGGCTTCTGCATGATATTATCTTACACTACTTTGTACATGCAGCAAATATAGCGACATCATACAGAACGTTGCACATGTGCCCATCTTAGCATGTTGATTTTGTATGGAACATGAGAATGAATCAAACTTCTCCCTGCCTTGGGCATCCAAAGATCTGAGGATGCCCTTGATAGTCCCCCCACTTCCTCTCCCTCCTCCCTGAGTTTAAATTTCCTGATTCCCTAGCTGAAACAGAAGCCTAAGCCACAATTATTTCTTTAACCTTAGCTAAAGAAAAGTCTTTGAAGTTGAGGGGAATCATAAATGTGAACCTTTCAGAATGCACTCCATCAAACTGAGTGTTGTTTGATCTCAGGGAAGCACAGTAATGCACCTTTATTACTGTTTGCTTGCACTATTACTCCTATTATGGATTGTACAGTAGTTACAGGGAGATGACTCTCATGTCAACTCTTCCATTTATGTCAGCTTTATGGATAAGTATATCTAGGAGAATCTCAAACTAATACAGAATCTCTCTTTCACAGTTTTCTACAAACAGCAATTATTTTAAAAATCTCTCTTTTTGCCATGTTTTAGTATTTTCTTTTACTCAGTGATCCTTCCAATTTAAAGCTGAGCTGAAGACCTTTTAAAAATAGATTTTGGTGCTCATAAAAAAGTCACAAAAGAAAGAATACAAACCAATTAACATTTAGCCTACTGTACCCACCTTACTTTCTATTTTATGAACTTTAGATGTTGTAATGACAGCTATAGTCACCAGGAGCACAATTATTCTTGGCAGTTCTCCAAACTTGTCTCAGGTCCAGTGATGTTCTAGAAAAAAGATAGAAAAAAGATATTCATCACAGAGCTTCCGTATTGGCAGGTAAAAAGCTCTGCAGCTCATTATGCAATGATCACCTGACCCATAAGGTCTTTCTTTTCCAAATCTGCTGCATGCCAGATCTCAGCCTGCACACTGCAGAGTCTCAGGAGAAGCATGTTGGTTGTAAGCAGGGAATATGTCTGCTTCTTGTTATATGGTATTCTCCCAAGCACTTAGTACAGTGTCCTGCACATAATGAGCACTTAATAAATACAAGTGAGTGAATGAATGCAAGGTAGTTGTTTTTTTTTTAATGTGCCAGTCTAGGACCTTCTTCATTCTGGGTAGGAGCACTGAAAGAAGCATTTGTGAATCTCAGCAAATTGGGAAACATCTGTCCTTTTAGGCAAGCTCTTCCCTCATTAGATCTTTTCTACATTATTAATAGACTTGAGAATAAGAAACTTCATTTCAGTGATGCATAATTTTAGTCACCAAATTAACACTGTGCCCAGCCTTCTCTGAAGGATACCCTAATGGGTTCCTTCTTTAATCCCTGTACTGGAGCTTGAAATATCAAAAGAAATAGAAGATTCTTTCAATTTACTCTATCTTCAATAATACAACTTTCTTTAAATTCAGGGACCCTAAGGGGTCATTCACAACTCTTTCACATACACCACTCGCACAAAATCAGACCTACTCTTCTGAAATCTAATGTATCTTTTTTTGGTGGGTGTTCTAGAATGAGTTGTTCTAGAAAGGAGACTTCTGTGTAAAACCTTTCCTCATTTCTCATCCTGAGGGGTTATATAGTCCATCTACGGGGTGGTCAAAAAGTTTCCCACAATTACTACTAGCCCTTGTTTTTCAGTCTTTTTTCCTATGAGAATCCTTTTAAGATTTCCTTTCAATTCAATAGGCAGTATTCAATAACTGGCCCCAAGAGCAGGGCGGACTCCCTGGATTCCAGGAAATGCCAATGAGCTGGTGCCCTTATGAGCCTCCCATAGTCCCAAGAAACCTGAAGGGGTTTCTTGCTTGGACCCAGTTGGGAGAACAACTGCTAGAAGTTAGTTACGCCCCTGAACCTCAAATCCCCCAAACCCACTCTCACTAGACTTCATATTTCTAATATCCCAAAACATTTTCCAAGAGACAGTACAAGTAAATAACTACAACATGGTGTCAAGACTAACAGACTCTTCCTGAATAAATCATGGTCTATCAAGTTGAGGTGTAAAGCTTCTGATCCTAAAAAAAAAATCTTAATGGAATATAATCTCCCGGTTGCTCCTCTGATTTAAGTAGGTTTTTGCTGCACCTCTGTTGTCCTGCTAAATAAATTGAAATTCTTTTCCTTCCAAACTATGCTCAGTATAGACCATTGATCAAATCAGGTGAGGAAATCTGACTCACCTAAAATTATTTAAATAAAGATTGTTTTCTGAATAAGTCTGAATAATTAGTCTAATGGTTAGTCTACCGCCCTCTAGACTGTAACCTCCTCCATTTAGACAGTAAGCTTCTTATCTACCAACTCTGTTATACTGTACTCTCCCAAGCACTTTAGTACAGTTCTGTGCACACAGAAGCCCTTTATATATGTGACTGATTGAAAATAAAGTTAGCATCTATGCTGCATGGAAGCTCCCAGGAAAACATTTTACCTCTCTTGGGAGAGTCCTGAAGCTCAAGACAAATGTTATGCATAACAGTAAATGATTCTACCCTATCAATAATGGATGAGTCAGTAATATAGTCTCCTCTTCTTGCCCCTTTGTAATTTCAGAGCCATAGGACATTTTTTCCCACTAGATGTTTGAAAGATGCTTCCATCACTGAAAATGGTTTCACTACAAGTACTGATCATTTTCCTTGGGAGGTAGTGAAGCCTCATGGAGCGAGCTTGGGACTGGGAGACAGGAAATTCCAGTTCTGGTTCCAGCTTGAACACTTGCCTGTTGTATGTGACTTGGCGCAAGTCTCAGTGCCTCAGTTTTTTATATCTGTTAAATGGGTTTAAAAAAGTCCATTCTTTTTTCCTCTTAGATTATGAGCACTGTGCGGGACAGAAACTGTGTCTGACCTGGTTGTCTTCTATCTAACACAGTGCTTAGCACAGTAAATATCATCACTATTATCATCTTCTTGATAGTAGACATGAAGCTATCATTTTGAATCTGTGTCCTGACTACCCATTTGAATTATTTTTCAGTGGTTTTGTGAAGGATTGACAAGTAGATAGGAGGTTTCAGCAGAGCATTTTAAGTTGTCTGTTCTTAACTGTATCTATGCTATGTATGTGATTTCTGCTAAAAATACCTTAGAGGTATATTTTAAAACACATGTGAATATAAGTAATTATAAAGTTCCATGGATACACAGTATATTATCTATGAATTTTCCAGTAATAGGTATAGGGCTTTTGTGTGTGTATGTGCGTATGCTTGCTTTTTGTCTAGCTGCTGGGGATAATATTTCAACCAGATTCATAAAGCATCTTCAGGATATCTCTGTATTTGTTCAAAGAGAGACACTAAGGTGGTGTCTGGCAAAGCTGGATGAAACATCAATCAGAGGCACTCAGCGAGGAACAATGCTAAAGTGGCACACAACAAATAATCACAGGACTTTTTAGTTTACAGAGAAAGTCAAAGGACTATGACAGAATGGATTTCAGGTTCTGAAATATTTTGGATAACTGAAAAGGGAGGCAGGAGGTACATAGACTCAGTGGAAAAATCAATGAGTCAAAAAATGGATACTTGGTATGGTAGAGAATGGAAAAATTCTGAATATCAGTGCTCAGTTAAGTTATTAGAAAAAAGATCACCAGAAGATACACATTCTTTAAAAACCTAGGGATGCCTAACAAAAAGTGTAGCATAGAATATTAAGTTGTAAGCCTCTTGAGGGCAGAAATATGAGTGTGTTACTCTCGTACTTTCTCAAGGGTGTAGAACAGTGCCAGCACTCATAGATTCACATAGATTAAACATCATTGGTTGATTGTGTGATTGACTGGGTAAGACTGTTAGGAGATAAATAATGGTCAGACCAGTAGAAAGCTTTCCAACCAGGAGTAAGCCTGCTGTCCCTGAGCTTCAGAGAGAGATTCTACACTGGTGACAGTCATTGCCTATGAGATATGCATTAGCTTGTTAAGGGCAATCCTTATATGCATGCCAAACTGCCTGTCTTACATCAGTCTTTTCAGTCAAATGAGTAGAGTCTCCCCATCAGTAATATTCTTTTCCAAGGACAAACAGTGGATATGCTGGAGAAAGTGCTCTGAGAATTAGTTTTCCAACCCAGTACTCTTTTTAGTAAGTTCAGCTATCTCAGTGAGTTTAAATATTTCAAATTAAGAATTAAACAGTCTTTATTTTGGAAGAAAATGCCCCCATAGTTACAACAGCAACAAAAAAAATGACCTTTGAATTTGTGGCCCTAAGAGGAGATGGACTCATTATGAAACATTTGGATGGCAATTATTAATGATCTGATCTGAAGATCATCTATGAATGATGGGAAGAGTGATATTAATCTATGTTTAGTAGTTTCAGAAGGATGGAAAAGGATAAGATAGAATACATGTCACATCTTCCTAGTGACCTTGTGCCCTGGTATGCTTCAATTGCTTACTTCCTATAGCTCTATAAACTTCTGTGTTTTCATTTGCTGGATTAGATTGAAGTGTCAACTCTTTTTGATGAATGACATTGGTAATATATGTTCATGTTCTTCCCTGCTCTTTCTAGTTTTATTTATATATATATAGTCAATATAATTTATTTCTCCTGAAAAAAGCTTTCAGCAAAAAGTTTGTTTTAAATACGAATGCTTTTTAACAGGGCTTTTGGGGCTATGCTGACTAAATCACTCATTTTTCCATGTTCTTGTTGCATTTTTTATTTTCTTGGATGGTTTCTTTTGAAATTTTAGTCCAAGTTTTCTATTGATTGAGGATGAGATGGTGAAGCTCAATGACTAAAAACGAAATATAATGGAAACACTAAGCTCCAGTCACATCAATAAGACTTTGGTTCTCATTTTCTTAAGTCATATGGGACTAAATAAGGAATTGTCTTCACATCAGAAGCAGCGTGGCTTAGTGGAAAGAGCACGGGCTTGGGAGTCAGAGGTTGTGGGTTCTAATCCTAACTCCGCCACTTGTCTGTTGTGGGACCTTGGGCAAGTCACTTAACTTCTCTGGACCTCATCTGTAAAATGGGAATAAGAGTATGAGCCCCATGTGGGAGAGAGATTGTAATCAACTTGATTAATTTGTGTCTACCCAAGTGCTTAGAACAAGATCAGAAAATTAGAACAGAAAATAACAGGATAAGAATTCTGATGTGTTCCCTAGATAATGATGGGCTCAGAGTCTAAGAATAGTGGTCCGATTAGAATGTGGCAACAGACACATGAGAAAAATTTGAAATGATAAAGACAGCAATACAAGAAAGAAAACATGGACAAATAAGTGCAATGAGAGCAGAATACTGTAGCTAAAGGAACAGATTTTTGGCTCCACAATGCTCAGATAGGGGTGTCCAGAATCCAGTAGTCTCAACATCTTCTCCCTTACCCTAGTCTGCCAGACAGACTGGGACCCCCAAAAGGTGAGATGGGCAGGTGAGGTCTCTACTGGAAAGCATGTCTCGGCAGCTGCCAGCTATCACACTGCCTCTTTGCTTCTGCTTGTTTAGGAGTTTAATGGAGTTGTTGTAGCCAGTTACCTGCCAACACATTTTCTGTGCAATAAAATTCAGTTTGGACTGGAGAGGGTCATAGAAATGCAATACAGCAGTACAAGTTGTATAAACTGTAGAAGAGTTTAAAGAAGGCAAGAAAGTATAACTTATAAACATGTCTCCCACCTCTCAAAAACGTCCAGTGCTTGACCATCTATCTCTGCACCAGAGCTGCCTCCTCATCAGTTTTAAGTACTCAATCAGCTTTCTATCTCCTTTTATCCTCCCTCCTCTCCCACTACAACAGAGACTGGACACTCACTCCTCTGTCACCAACCTGCTCGCTGTTCTCATTCTAGTCATTTAGTTAATGGCATGTCTTGCACATTTACTGTCTGCACTATACTTTACTGTACTAAGAACTAAGAGAATTGGTACACTAGATCCCTGTCCTCAAGGAGCTTACAGTCCAGTGAGAGAGACCGACATCAAAATAAATATGTGGAAGACTTGCTTATCTATACTGTATCATTTTTGCTGCTAGCAATGTGCATGAGAAGCAACACGTGTCCTAGTGTAAAAAACATAGGCCTGGGACTCAGAAAGACCCGGGTTCTGATCCTAGCTCTGTAACTTGTCTGCTGTGTGACCTTGGGCAAGTCATTTCAATTCTCTGCACCTCAATTACCTCATCTGTAAATTGGAGATTAAGACTGTGAGCCCCAAGTGGGACATGGACTGTTCCAATGAACCTGATCAGCTTCTCTCTACTCCATTGCTTAGTACAGTATCTGGCACATAGTAAGAGTCTAACAAATACCATAAAAAATAAGTGACATCTGCCTTTGGTCATTTGGTCATGGTCAATGCTATAACCAAAGTGAGGAAAAATTCCCCAGGATTCCCAGATTCCCAACTCTTATGGTAAAACCAGCAGCTCTGGCCCTCTGTTCCTCCCTTTTCCCCCACCTTGACTGCTCCACAAATTTGCTCTCCTGAAAGGAGTTTGTTTAATGGCCTTAGTCAGAGCCAGTGTGTCCATGAAGGCAACTACATCTTATTTCCATTTTCTTTGGGTCACATAATAAATATTAAGCAGGATAAACACAACTGTAGCTATCTTGATATATTTTCTTAGTTTATATTTTCTATGCCATGAGCACTGGGCTTGACAACTATTAATCAACTAATTAGTGATATTTACTGAGTTCTACCATGTGCAGAGTTATGGTATTTATTAAGCACTGTTTTAAGTGCTGGGTGAATCCAAAATTAACAGTTTAGAGCATCATATTAAGCATGTGGGGTAGAACCAAAGAATAAGAAACATGCTCCCTTCTCTTGGGAAAGGGAGGGCGTTACAATATAATGGATAAAAATGGCAGACAAAAGCAATTAATAAATAAAGAAGAACGAAACAAGGCTATGGCTCTTGTAGCAGAACTTTGGAAAGATAAATGGACAAGTGCAAATAAGTATATGTCAAGAATATACTCAGGATGCATAATCATATATACCAAGGGCAGGTACTGAATGGATGTAACTTGGGGAGATGAAAGATTACTGGGGGATGCTTCTGGGGGAAGTGGATTTCAGGAGGACTTTGAAGATATTGAGAAATGTGGTCCAACAGATTGAAGGAGTGGGCAGCGTAGCCTAGTGGAAAGAGCATGGGTCTGGTAGTTGAGACACACAGGTCCTAGTCCCAGCTCTGTCACTGACCTTCTGTGTGACTTGAGGACAGTCACTTAACATCTCTGAGCCTCATCTGTGAAAAGGGTGTAAGAAACCTGCTCTCCCTACCTCTTAGACTGTGAGCTAAGGATGAGAAAGAAACTGTGTTCAATCTAATTATCTGTGCTCAGCAGTTTGTGAGCATTTAATAAATTCTGCATAAGCTTCCTCAAAAGCCTTGGAAATTAAAACTTTTGATCTCCCCAACACATGTGAAAAATGCAAAATATATCAGTAGTAGTAGCAGCAATGGCATGTTTCAGGGAGAATGAAGGGCAATAGCAAGAAGTTGGAAGTGAGAGTGAAGAACGAGGCCACAGTGAGTAGGTGAGGTTAGGAGGAACAAAGAATGTTAGCTAGAATGCAGTGGAAGAGAGTGGATAGTTAAGAGGAAAGGTTTCTACTTTGTTCAGAGAGGAAAGGGTAAGCATGGAAAGTTATTGAGGAGTTTCTGAGAAGCAAAGTGGCCTAGTGGAAAGAGCTTTGGAATCCAACCCCACATCTGCTATTTTGCTGTGTGACCTTGAGTAAGTCATTCGACTTCTCTTCGGCTCAGTTATCTAATTTGTAAAATGGGGATTAAGATTGGTGTGCCCCCATTTTGGATGTAGTCATTTCGCAACCTGATCAGCTTGTTTCTATCCCAGTGCTTAGTAATAATAATAATAATAATAATAATAATAATGTTGGTATTTGTTAAGCACTTACTATGTGCAGAGCACTGTTCTAAGCACTGGGGTAGTTACAGGGTAATCAGGTTGTCCCACATGGGGCCTACAGTCTTAATCCTTATTTCACAGATGAGGTAACTGAGGCACAGAGAAGTTAAGTGACTTGCCCAAAATCACACAGCTGACAAGTGGCAGAGCCAGGATTCGAATCCATGACCTCTGACTCCCTAGCCCATGCTCTTTCCTCTGAGCCATGCTGCCTGGCCCACAGTTAGTGCTTAACAAAGATCATTAGAAAAAAAAGAGAAGAGGGACATGTGCAGAACATTTGAGGAGCTAGAACTTTATCTCCTATAACATAGAAGTTGATTGGGTTCTCTCTTTGAAGGAACTGGCTACATTTATTAGGAGACTGGAGAGTCAAAGAAACTGAACTGAAAATGGGTAGTAGTTTAATTACAGTGCAAGAGGGCATTATTGAACTGAATATTTCCTGATTCCAGGCATGTTTGTAGTTCTGAGTTCAGAAAAGATCAGAATTCAATTTAATGTATTTTGCATTTTTCACATGGTTTGGGTAGATCAAAAGTTTTAATTTTCAAGGCTTTTAAGGAAGCTTATACAGAAGCCAGAATAAGACTCTTGTGCTTATTTTGATTTTTCTTTAAATGTTCCTTAATTTTAAAATGAAATATAGATTGATTTAGAACAAATTCCACCTTTAATTATGTTTATAAATTTCAATTGCACTAAATTGCAGGTATACCTGGTTGATGATTAACTGAGTTCCTTTTTTCTCAAAATAAAGAAAAATAAGATATTCTCTTCTTCTAGTTAGCCATTCAAAATAAATTTGTTTACTTCAAGTTTAGATATTTGAGCAAGAGAGATTACTCAGAGAAGGAGAAACTCGGTGAAATATTTCTCATCTATCTTGTCCCATTTTGCTGCTAGGATATTATATTATATTATTATATTATATGTTACAATATTATATTTCTGTGGCATTGTGTGGCTTAGGCAACTCATGAAATAAGGATCATGGTTCTGTGAGGTTTAATGTGGATCTTCTGGGTTGGATTCATAACTCTTGATTTCAGCTTTACATATAGTAAACTCTCTTAGTATAGAAGCTGTTCACTGCATTTTTTCCTCCTTTCTATATCTTTGACTAATGAAATATGTCAAAAGAAGGGAAGAGGCATACTATTACATTCTTCCGTATGAGCAAGTGTTCTTCAATCAAATCAAGCCATCTATCTCTATTGTCCACATAATTCTACATTTATTAGGAGTGAAGAAGTCTTTGCCTTTTCATGAGATTGGGTTAATTTCAAATCAACATATTTTATTCAGTAAGATACCATCAATAATAGGACATTTGAGATCCTGAGGATGACAGAGATCTTCCATTGATGGTTTGCATAAAGATTGGAGTTCACTTTAGGGAAATTGAGCTTCTGATTATCATTATTATTGTTATTATTATTATTATTATGGCACTTACCATGTGCTAAGCACCATACTAAGTTCTAGGGGAGATACAAGACAATTAGGTAGGACACAGTCCCTGTCCCACATGAGGCACATACTCTAAGTTGGAAGGAAGATGATTGAATTCCTATTTTATGGATGGGGTAACCAAGGCCCAGGGAAGTTAAGTGTCCTGCCCAACATCACATAGCAGACGAGTGGCAGAGTTAGGTTTAGAACCCAGGTCCTCTGATGCCTAGGCCTGTGCTAGTTCCACTAGGTCATACTGCTTCCAAAACCATTTTCTTGGGTGCATCACACAATGCCATCATTTGCTCTATCTTAGTCTTTTTTATAGAGCTATGTTTTTATAACCTGAAGCATTCATCCATTTCATTTTCATGTGAATTAGCCCCAGATGGAATTGGAAAACACAAATGGGCTTTCAATGTGGTTTGTGCTTCGCATGCATATTATTAACCTTTGCAGTTCACTCATGTATGGTGTTTCCTTTTAATACTTGCACAGATAATCAAGCCCCAATCTTTTTAGCACCAGCTGCTTTTAACCACTGGTCTTATCAGCTGTCAGAGAGATGCATTCTACTAAATCCAAATAACACCCTCCTATGTAATTGAAAAGACAGCCATTTCTGGATGCTCCATTGCCCTGTGTGTTTAGAAATTAACAGTAATCCTAGTTCAAAGCCTTAAAAAGCTCCTAAAGTTGGATGATTTTAGGATTTTGGTTGTTTTTTCCCCCAACTGAAGCTTGAGAGATTCATATTGAGCATATTGATTTGGGCATTGTTGGGCAAATTGGTATTATCATGATCTCTGTAGGATATGGAAGAGTTTGTTCATATCTACTAGTGCTTGTTAAAAATGTCAGCTATGGATTACATGCTTCTCAGTGCTGTTTGATACCAAACTAACTACTTAAAGAGAATAGACTGCAATGTGCCAAATAATTCTGGCATAAACAATGTAGATAGGAACTTATGGAACTTTATGGAATTAGGCTTCCAGTTCTCTTCCACAGAGCAAGAGTGTGTGGGCAGGAAGGAGGTAGGGAGAGGGGTAGTGTGAAAGGAGGCCTACTATAAGGGGAAATATGTAAGAAAGAAGTCTTTGAAGGAAGGAGAGATTTCAGGGGAAAGATCAAGAATGCAAATATGCAATTTATTTTTAAAGTTGAAAATCTCTGGTACATACGATTCTTTTCTCTACCTCTCCATAGGAATCAGGAGCTCTGTTGAAGGTAAAGGGATTCCCCTCATAAGTTCTTAACCATTATTTTAATTTTCAACAATCCTATGCTTTATTAGGAGAGTATTCCCTACTTATATTGTTACCTTGTGTTTTGCAGATTTTTGGACTTGAAACTTTGTGACTATGGTGCCTTAGTAATTGTCAATAACTAATTTTATTTTCTGTACAGCTGATCCTGGGAATTATACTCCTGTCTCTGGCACCTATTCACCTTCTCTCTCTCCATTTGTTAATACCGAGGTCAAAATATTCATACATACTTTTGATACTGTTTCTCTTTTTTCTACAACTCTAGTCCATTTTTTTTCCTCTCACATACCCTACTGCCTAGATCAGTAAATCTCTTGTTCCCTCATCTTGCATTTTCATAATTTTTGTGTATAGCTTCTCTGGGGCCTTCCTTTATTTCTCTGCTTTAGCTTCTCTCCTCACTGAGAAATGTCTTATAAGTTCAGTCTGTAAATTTTCCCATCCTCCCTCTCTATCTTTAATGCCTTTTCCTCTGATATGCACTCTTCTTATCTTTGATTACTTTCTTCAATTCCTTATTCATCCACAGTGGCTCTTTTCTATTGCCAGTGTACTTACTGCCAGATGGCATACATAACCCTTGGATATACAATAATTGCTTTCTGAACAGTTTCCATTTCTTCCTTGAATCTTTCACTCATCCCATTTCTCCTTACTTTATCCCCTTAGATTCAACTCACCATTTTCCTCAGTGCCCATTCCACATAGTTTGCTCTTCTGTTCAGATTAATTTAATCTACTAACTAAATTTATTTGAAGTACTTGTTGCATATCACCTACACAACTCAAAATACAGCTATGGTCTGAGTTAGTCCTCTATTATTTGGGAAAAACATGCTATGGTCTTTTTGTTCTATTTGCTGTTTACTCTATTTCTTTTGCTCATTTTCTCTTGAAATCCAATGCTTATTATTCTTCATTTTCTGTTTTGATTTCTGATCTTCCCTGATCTAATCTTTTTTTGTTTATCTCAAATCCCTATAATCCAATATCCATCCCTCCCATTTCATCTCTTATTCTGGCTATAATATTAGTTTTATATCCTCTCTTCCTCCTTCTCTAACTTCATCAAAACTCCCATCCATCTTATGGCAAAACTACGGAACTTTATATATGGGAAAGACAATGTCATTCAAATCATCTCATTTTTTTAACAAAGATTAGATTAATTAATTTGTCTTGATTAATAAATTATATCTGTTCCTTCCTATTAAGTGAATTGCAACCAAGGCAGAACATTAGAAAATTCAAATGGGTAATAGATACTGCAGGGTAAAGGGAGTAGATTGCCACTATTTTGGCCTTTGAGGGAGCAAAAGGCCATAGGAATAAATGATTAAAAACAAGGAAGCTAGAAGAATCTAACAGTAGTAGACCTTATTAAATACTTTACCAAGAGGTATTTAAATCAAGGAGAAGGAATTTTGCTCTACACCTTATCAGTGATCTGACCTCTGCTTATCCAGATAGATGGTATAATGATGGGGCTCCATACCCAATTACTGTGAAAGAGAAGATAAACATAGGTGAGGTAGGCCAGTGGGGTGGCAGGGAAGCCAGAGGCAGAGAATACTTGGGAGATAATGAATGACATATCTTTTCAGCATCCTCCTGCCACATGTTGAGAGATTCTGACTTGTATTCCAGATCGACAACAACAGAAAAGAAAGTAGAGAAGGGGGAATGGGAGTTTGCCATGGATAGAAACTCATGAGCTGAATCCCAGGAGAAAAACTGATCACCTCATAACATAACACTCGGCACATAGTAAGCGCTTTACAAATACCAACATTATTACATTATTATAACAATAACACAACAGCTGTGTGAGTTCCCACCATCACTGCAACATGCCCGCCCCCACCCCCAGCCCCCGACCCCTGGCACCATTCCTGAAAAAGCTGCTGTTAAGCACTGCCAGATGGAGCACACTTTTATCCCAGTACTCCCCGTCACCACATTAACTACTTTCAGCTCTAGCCTGTAGGAATCTCTCTCTCTCTCTCTCTCTCTCTCTCTGTGTCTCTTTCTCACACTGTCTTATTACTATCTGGTGCCCCATTTGAAAGAATTACTTTTTGTTCGAGGGAATTACTGTCACCAACGAAAAGATCTTTAAATAACTTTTAATGGACTTATTCAAGTTTTCTTGTTTTCCTGAACAGTCATGTGTCACCTCAGTGTTTACAAAACACAGATAAGTAATCAAACTAGACTATTCTATTGTTTCTCAATGGTAGGATAAATGCTATCAAAATTAATATCTTCCCTAGGCAGGGATATTTATTTTAATCTAGCCCCTTGTAGTTTTCAGGAATGTTTTAAAGAAAATTAAATCGCCTTCAAGAATTGAATTTCCAGGGTGAAATTGCATATTACATTGGCCATACTGTGTAACATTCACTAGTTACAAATGAATGTATCAGTGCTAGATTTATTTTAGAATGGTTTATGCCTTCAGAATCCAAGTCTTAAAGGTTTCGTTTACAGTAATACTTCAGCAAGATACATTTCACTAGACTGCTAGATTTCATTTATAAGCCACTCTCACCTACTGCCTGGGGCCGGAATAAACGTTCTTGCCTCAAACTGTTTAGATGAGATGAATTGTGTTTCCCATTCTCATCCCCCTTTCAGCTTCATGCCTCATAAGAAGAGTATTTCTTTCCATTGCCTTTAAAAAGGAGGGACTCACTTGTTATATTTTCCCAAAGCTGATCATTTAATGTCTCTGAAATTACTTTCTGAATACTATTTCTTATGTTGTTTGAGGGGTTTTTGTTTTATACAAGAAATATAAAATAGGAAAACCACTGTTTTTCGGCGGGGCGGGGGGGGAGCTTTTGGTTCAATAGGAAAAAAAAATCCCAAAAGTTCAGTTCAATCAAAAATGCTATTCTGATGTTTTCATATTTTTGACCCTTTGATGTTTAAACAATTTGGGCAACAAATGTGAGCAAATTAGCGGGGTTTTTTTTTTGTAAATGCATGGGAGGAAAAAGCAAAAGGAATATAATAAGAACACCTCATATAACTTGTTTTTAAGTGAAATTATCTGACATTATTTTTAATGATCCAAAAAAGATATTTTTCATTTTTTATACCTTTTTCTTTTTCATCTGAAAGACCTTTCAAATGAGCTATTAACTAATCTTCATATCAAGTTGGAGAGTTAGAAAGAGTAAACACTGGACTGTGAGCTACTTAAGGTCAGGGATTGTGTTTAAAAATTTAAACTTTATTGTGTCGTACTCTCCCAAGTGCTTAGTTCAGTGTTCTGCATTGAGTGATCAAACTTCCATGCAGGAGAATATCTACAACTTCATTGCAGTAAAGCTGGATAGTTTCCTTAGAGGCAAAAGATAAAGTGGGATTTCATATTTAAAAATATTTTTTCCTATTAAAGGTTTTTTAAAATAAAAAAGTCCAAAAGATAAAAATTCAGGATTGAAGTTCACATAAATATTCCCTCATCCCCTTAGAGGTACTCCCCACAGGTAGTTGGGGAACTCCATTGCACCCTGCAGTGGAGCTATGTTGTCTAGTAAATGAAAGAGTTACACATCCACTTTCAAGGTCTTAGCGGTGGAAATCTTCAAAGCTAAATTTGAATAGACCCGTCTGCACTCTCCATTGGTGAAATGGTCTTAGATGATTAGGCTCCTTCCTAAGAATTATCTGTACCAAGAATTTGTGCCTACATTTCAAGTATGACTTTATTATCTTCCCAAGATGGCTCCTGTCCTTTCACATCCAGTCAACAGAACAAAAGGTGGGAACAGACGTTAACAAATTTTCCTTCAGGAGACACTGCTGAGTCCAAGTGAACAAGAGACTTCAGCTACCACTAAGCAGCATGGATTCTGAATATATCTCCCTTTTCACTAAGGAGTATCTAGCCTTTTTGAAAGTAACTTCATTTTTACCCTTTAAATAATAAATCTCCACCTTTCAGCATTTGAATACCATATTATTCTGTTGATTTAGTGATCTTTCTGAAATAATTCACCTTATGGCCTCAATGGCTTCATCAATTCAGCAACATGATTCATAAACACAGTCAAAGAGCATCAGGTGGAGTGATGATAATGTTGTGTATTTGTTCATCCTACCTAAAAGCAGAGTTACAGGAAGTTAGGATTTTAAATCTTCCCAAATCATGCTAAGCAACTCATTTGCATGTTCTGGACTGCAGGGAGTAAGATGAGGAAACAGATCATTGATCTGAGCGATTGAACGGCCCAAAACAGACGGCTTGAGAAAAATGAACCGGTTAATAGATTCCAGATTTCACATCAGCACACTGTCTAATAGCGTTGCTTTCAACCTGATAATTTTGTTGCAAATCATCACTGAATTGGATTGGGCTGTGAGACTGATGTTACTTCCCCCTGCAGATCTCCTGCTGGGCTGGATTTGGTCCTAAGGTAGAGGTGGTCCTGCACTTTGCCTGTTTTCCTCTAGGAAGGTCAGTGGGCCTTTCAAAGTCAGGGAAGATGTGAGGGAGAGAGGAAAGGGTTCAATAGTATTTATTGAGCACTTACTATGTGCAGAGCACTGTACTAAGCACTTGGAATGTACAATTCGGCAACATATAGAGACAATCCCTGCCCAATGATGGGCTACTGTGTCAGTCAGGGAGAGATGCTGACTGGTGGTTTCTGCCAGGTAGGGCATTCAGAGGAGGGATTGATGTGGCATGTAGTCAATCAATGAATGAATAGTTTTGATTGAGTGTTTATTGTGCGCATAGCACTGGACTAGAAGCTTAGAAGAAATACAATATAATAGAGGTGGTAGACATAATCCTACCCTCAGAGACCTTACAGTGTCTTTTTAATGTTCATTTTGCTTACATAGCTCCAGAGCTGCAAGCATCATACCAATGCTGAGCATTGGACTGGTCCCGGTACCATTAGTGATCAAACATAAAATTTCTCTCTCTAACAGATATTTTCCACCTGGAAGTATGGCCACTGTGTGCAGGACCTTCTCTTCAGACTCAAGGGTATTCAGCCAGTAGGTCTTCACTCCCAGGAGTGTAAGGCTGCTGACACTGGTCACAGTTTTCCCTTCCCCTGCTAATAAGACATTGCCACTCTATGTTGCTGACAGTTCCAGAAGTTGTAAGGCTCCCTGCTGAAGCCAGCTACTGCTACGGCTGACATTCTAATGATGACAGTGTTGCAGTTCCCCACTGGAAACAATGGATGAGTCCTGGAACTGAAACCTTGGAACAAAGAATCTGTGTGGAGGAATTGATTATAGTGAAAGTGCTTTGCACGGTGCCACTCACACCCTCTGTTCCCCCCGAGGAACAGAGTGCAGTGAGTGAATCAATGGGCAGGGATGAAGCATACTGCCAAGAGCAAGCAAAGATTTTTACATGCAAGGTCCATATAAATCCAAAGTAACCACAGCAGAGTGCCAAACCTGTGCCATATAACCATGACCCAGCAATTAATTGATAGGGTATTTGCTGCCTACATTAGCTATCTATTTTTGTGGCCTAGGGGTAAATGCATAGGCATAGGAAACATATAATCTGAGTTTTAATCTTCATTCTGCCATTGGCCTGCTGTGTGACCTTGGACATGTCAGATAACTTCTCTGTGCCTCAGTTTCCTTAACTATAAAGTGGAAATTTTCCCCCTTAGATTGCGGGGCTAATATGAGCCAGGGACTGTGTCTGACAAGATTATATTGTATCAGCTTCAACACTTAACATAATAAGTACTTAACAAATAACACTATTGTTATTGTTTTTTTCAGGAGTCCTGTTGGACCTGTCCACCTTGCCCTAGAAGTTCCTAGTTCAGAAATCATCACCAGTGATAGCCTAGTTTTAGCAAGCAGAACCAAGACTAGAACCCATATCTCCTGATTCTAAGAGCAGTGTTTCTTCTGTTTGACCAAAAACAGGGCTTGCACCTTCCTAATGAACAGTGAGCATATGATGAGTGTGTATCATCATTAATGGAATTTATTGAGGTCTTACTGACAAATACAACATGTGTGATTGTCTTGATTATGTATGGATGAGTGTTTCTTTTATTCATTCAGTCATATTTGTTCAGTCATAGTTATTGAGCGCTTACTGTGTGCAGAGTGCTATAATAAGCGCTTGGCACTGTACTAAACCCTTGGCACTGTACTAAGCACTTGGCTCTGTACTAAGCACTTGGCACTGTACTTTTACTTCAGTATGAGTGTAAAATCCATGAGGCAAAGGAGCTAATTCAATCAACCAACTGTATTTATTGAGTGCTTACTGTGTAATAGAGTACTGTATTAAGCACTTGGGAGAATACAGTAAAACAGTATTGGTAGACAAGTTTCCTGTCCATAGTGAGCTTCCAGTCTAGAGGGGGAGAAAATTCCATTGTATTCCTGGAGCTCTGCACACACATAAGTGTGAGATAAATACTATCAGTTGACTGATTGATTGATAGTTCTCTGGATTTGGGTTTTTTTTGTCTTTGTCATTCATTCTGTTTTTTGGCCATTTTTCTCTTCCCATTTACTTTTTTGAACTTTATCCCCAGAGATTCCATGCTTGAAACCCTTCCTATTTGTCCCACTTTGAACTCCAAAAATCAAACTCCTTGCTTTTAATCAAGCAGTCAATCAATGGTATTTATTGAGCACCTACTGTGTGCAGAACACTGTAGTAAATCCTTGGGAAAGTACACCACAGTAGAGTTGGTAGAACTGAATTCTGTCCACAAAGTGTTTGTAGTCTCTAGGGGTAGACAGACACCAAATTACAGATAAGAGAAATAGTAGAGAACAAGGTTATGTACATAAGTGCTGTGGGTCTTAGATGAGTATCAAAGTGCTTAATGGGCTCACAGTCAAGTGCTGATGCAGCAGGGAGGAATGTGAGGGGAATAAGGGCTTTAAAAATATAGGTTCAATATATGATAGCCCTGACCTTAAGTCCTATATTCTTAATATTTCAAAATTTAATCCTTGTGGGCAGGGAATGTCTGTTATATTATTGTGCTATACTTTCCCAAGCACTTAGTATGGTGCTCTACACACAGTAAGCACTCTATAAATATGATTGATCAATTGATTGATATAGCCAGTTTTCTGCTGCCCATTTCTACAATGGGATCAATAATAATAATAATGTTGGTATTTGTTAAGCACTTACTATGTGCCAAGCACTGTTCTAAGTGCTGGGGTAGATACAGGGTAATTAGGTTGTCCCACATGAGGCTCCCAGTCTTAACCCCATTTTACAGATGAGGTAACTGAGGCACCGAGAATTCAAGTGACTTGGCCAAAGTCACACAGCTGACAAGTGTCTCTTGTGTCTCTCTCTGACCATAACCTTCTCACCTGCCTCATCTCTCACACTCCCTCCCCCTGCAAATCTTTGCTACTGCCCCACAGAGACCTCCGCTCTCTCGATCCCATCCGTCTTTCCAATAGCATCTCTCCTCACCTTGCCGCCCTGTCCTCTCTTCCCACTCTCGACGATCAGGTCTCCGCTCTCAACTCCACCCTCTCTACTCATCTCGACTCTCTCGCCCCCCTTTCCCTCCGCCGCTCTCGCTCCACTAACCCAGAGCCCTGGATCACCTCCTCCGTCCGCCTCCTACGCTCCTATGCTCGAGCTGCTGAGCGCTGCTGGCGAAAGTCCAAGCACCAAGCCGACCTCACACACTTCAAATTTATCCTTTCCTGCCTTAACTCTGCCCTCTCCTCCGCCAGGCAAAGCTTCTTCTCCTCCCTCATCGACACCCATGCCCGTCACCCCCGCCGATTGTTCTGGACCTTTAACTCTCTCCTTAGGCCCCCTGTTCCTCTCCCTCCCCCATCTCTCACCCCCAATGATCTGGCCACCTATTTCCTCACGAAAATCAACACAATCAGGTCTGAGCTCCCCAAAGTCACTCCTCCGCCTCTCCCCTCCCCCCCACCAACCCTCTCCCCTACTTTCCCATCCTTCCCTGCAGTATCCTCAGAGGAGATCTGCTCCCTCCTTGCAAGTGCCACCCCCTCCACCTGCGCCTCGGACCCCATTCCCTCTCACCTTCTTAAAACCATCGCCCCTGCCCTCCTACCTTCCTTAACTTCTATTTTTAACCACTCAATCTCAAGGGCTCCTTCCCCTCTGCCTTCAAACATGCCCACGTCTCCCCCATCCTAAAAAAACCCGCTCTTGACCCCATTTCCCCCTCCAGTTATCGCCCTATCTCCCTACTACCCTTCCTTTCCAAAATCCTAAAATGAGTCGTCTACAATCGATGCTTAGAATTCCTTAACTCCCATTCTCTCCTAGACCCCCTCCAATCTGGCTTCCGTCCCCTCCACTCTACTGAGACTGCTCTCTCTAAGGTCACCCATGACCTCCTTCTTGCCAAATCCAATGGCTCCTACTCCATTCTAATCCTCCTTGACCTCTCTGCTGCCTTTGACACTGTCGACCATCCCCTCCTCCTCCATACCTTATCTCACCTTGGCTTCACGGACTCTGTCCTCTCCTGGTTCTCCTCTTACCTCTCTGGCCGGTCATTCTTGGTCTCCTTCACTGGAGCCTCCTCCCCCTCCCATCCTTTAACTGTTGGAGTTCCTCAAGGGTCAGTTCTTGGCCCTCTTCTGTTCTCCATTTACACTCACTCCCTCGGTGAACTCATTCGCTCTCACGGCTTTGACTACCATCTCTACGCAGATGACACGCAGATCTACATCTCCGCCCCTGTCCTCTCCCCCTCCCTTCAGGCTCGCATCTCCTCCTGCCTCCAGGACGTCTCCACCTGGATGTCGGCCTGCCACCTAAAACTCAACATGAGCAAGACTGAGCTCCTCATCCTCCCTCCCAAACCCGGTCCTCTCCCAGACTTCTCTATCACCGTGGATGGCACGACCATCCTTCCCGTCCCGCAGGCCCGCAATCTCGGTGTCATCCTTGACTCGTCCCTCTCGTTCACCCCACCCATCCTATCCGTTACCGAGACCTGCCGGTTTCACCTCTACAATATCGCCAAGATTCGCCCTTTCCTCTCCACCCAAACGGCTACCTTACTGTTACAGGCTCTCGTTATATCCCGGCTAGACTACTGTGTCAGCCTTCTCTCTGACCTCCTTTCCTCCTCTCTTGCCCCGCTCCAGTCTATTCTTCACTCCGCTGCCCGGCTCATCTTCCTGCAGAAACGATCTGGGCATGTCACTCCCCTTCTTAAACAACTCCAGTGGTTGCCTATCAACCTCCGCTCCAAACAAAAACTCCTCACTCTAGGCTTCAAGGCTCTCCATCACCTTGCCCCTTCCTACCTCTCCTCCCTTCTCTCTTTCTACCGCCCACCCCGCACGCTCCGCTCCTCCGCCGCCCACCTCCTCGCCGTCCCTCGGTCTCACCTATCCCGCCGTCGACCCCTGGGTCACGTCCTCCCGCAGTCCTGGAACGCCCTCCCTCCTCACCTCCGCCAAACTGATTCTCTTTCCCTCTTCAAAACCCTACTTAAAACTCACCTCCTCCAAGAGGCGTTCCCAGACTGAGCTCCTCTTCTCCCTCTACTCCCTCTGCCATCTCCCCTTTACCTCTCCGCAGCTAAACCCTCATTTTCCCCTTTTCCCTCTGCTCCTCCACCTCTCCCTTCCCATCCCCACAGCACTGTACTCGTCCGCTCAACTGTATATATTTTCGTTACCCTATTTATTTTGTTAATGAATTGTACATCGCCTTGATTCTATTTAGTTGCCATTGTTTTTACGAGATGTTCTTCCCCTTGACTCTGTTTATTGCCATTGTTCTCGTCTGTCCGTCTCCCCCGATTAGACTGTAAGCCCGTCAAACGGCAGGGACTGTCTCTATCTGTTGCCGACTTGTTCATCCCAAGCTCTTAGTACAGTGCTCTGCACATAGTAAGCGCTCAATAAATACTATTGAATGAATGAATGAATGAACAAGTGGCGGAGCCAGAATTAGAGCCAATGACCTCTGACTCCTAAGCCCGGGCTCTTTCCACTGAGCCACGCTGCTACTATTAATAAGAGAAGAATTCTCTTAATAAGAATAAGAAATCTGATACTTTCCCAACTACGCTAGTTCATATCACATAGTGAAGACAATGTCTGAAGCCCTTCTTCCTCACATGGTGAGTGCTTATTTGGTCTTTGAAAGGAAAGTATTGTCCTAGAGTTTGGGTTTGTTTGTTTTTTTTTTAAACTATTCTCTTCGAATCTACTTTAAATATCGAACACCATCACAAAACTCAAGGAATCTTCCATTTTGAGCAACATAGTATGTTTTACTCATCATTCTGTGGTGGAAGCTCAGATCAGGAAGCTTGGAGATCATTTGAAAATGGGGTTGGTTTCTGTTTTGTGAATGACCCTGGAGGAAGAAATGTGAGGATTTGAAATTTTGTTGGGGGATTCTAAGAACATTATTGGCTTAAAGAGGTTGGCTTGAACTGAATCATTAAAATTCCTTAAGAAAGAGTATTGCTGATGCCTTAGTTTGAAAAGAGAATTGCTAATAAACTGCTGGATTGCCCTCTGGTTTATCATTCATTATGATGCATACAGAAACAGTACTTTTCAGGGCTGTTGCTTCCTCATGTTAAAACACTTCAGCTGGCGGCAATGTACATCAGAGATCTTTTCGAGTAGATTGATTCTGTAAACTTTTTACCAGGCTCCTAGATATGTCCCACATTTTATAATATGACAAAAAAATATTATTAAGGATGTGTTTCAGTTCTTTAAAATTAATAGTAATCCCTAAAGAGTTCTAACCAATGGATTTGAAATAAAACTGTTAGTCGAATATTTTTAAAAATATGAAAACCAATCCATTTAAAACCCAATTAATTCTAAGTTCATATGCCTTTTCCTTGTCAGTACCTAAATTCAAAATTCTGTACTTTCATGGGTAATGGTTGTGAACATCAGTAGAAGAAAAGACAATCTGTTTCTCCCATCTCTCACCTATTAAATCTAAGGTTTTCAAGAGTCTTAAATAGTTGAAAAGTAGCAAAAAAGAGGGCAGTGACTCCAACAACTTTTCAAAGACTGTATTTGCTAATTGTTTTGTCACAGATACTGCATGGTTCTCATAAGTGAGGCATGTTTGAAAGTAATTAGTAGATTTGAGGAGGGAATAATGTGAAGCCAACACATTTGAAGGAGCTAATCTTTGTTCTTTAAAAATGTATGAAATGGTTTTCCTTTACATTCGTCACTGTTGTTGATATTATCCAGCTTTTTATTTACCTATAGAGAGGCCCTGGCCTTGCCCTAGGATTAGTTTAGAGGCAAAACCTACTTGTTCCCCTGCTGGAGGATGGCTGTTGAGGCCTCATAATCTACATCTCCAGGCCTGACCTCCCTTCTTCTCTGCAATCTCACATTTCCTCCTGCCTTCAAGACATAATGTTGGTATTTGTTAAGCACTTACTATGTGCAGAGCACTGTTCTAAGCGCCGGGGTAGACACAGTGGAATCGGGTCATCCCACGTGGGGCTCACAGTCTTAATCCCCATTTTACAGATGAGGTCACTGAGGCACAGAGAAGTGAAGTGACTTGCCCAAGGTCACACAGCAGACAAGTGGCAGAGCTGGGATTCGAACTCATGACCTCTGACTCCAAAGCCCGGGCTCTTTCCACTGAGCCACGCTGCTTCTACTTGGATATCCTGCCATCACCTCATATTAGAAATGTCCAAACTGAACTCCTTATTTTCCCACCCAAACCCTGTCCTTCCCCTCTCTTTTCCATCACTGTAGACGATTCCACTAACCACCCTATCTCACAAGCCCCTCGTCCTTGACTCATCTCTCTCATTCTACCCACATATTTAATCTGATACCAAATCCTGTTGGTTCTATCTTCACAACATTGCTAATATCCAGCCTTTCCTCTCCATCCAAACAGCTACCTTGCTGTTCCAAGCACTTATCATATCCTGCCTTGACTACTGTATCCTGATCTCCAGTCTCTCCCTACTCTAATCCATACTTCACTCACTGTCAGTGCACATCTCCCCACTCTTCATCCATGGCTCCCCATCAACCTACACATCAAATAGAAACTCCTTACCATCGGCTTTAAAGTACTCAGTCAGCTTTCTCTCTCCTACCTCACCTTGCTAATCTCCTACTACAGCCCAGCCCTCACACTCCACTTCGCTCCTGTAGCACCAGCTTACTTCCTGCTCCCAGATAATAATAATAAAAATGTTGGTATTTGTTTAGCGCTTACTATGTGCCAAGCACCATTCTAAGCCCTGGGGGAGATACAAGGCCATCAGGTTGTCCCATGTGGGACCATAGTCTTAATCCCCATTTTACAGATGAGGTAACTGAGACCCAGAGAAATTAAGTAACTTGCCCAAAGTCACATAGCTGACAAGTGGCAGAGCCGGGATTAGAACCCACGACCTTTGACTTCCAAGCCCTTGCTCTTTCCACTAAGCCATGTCTGATCTTGTCTACCTTTCTGCATCCTCCCCCTGGCCTGAAACTGATCCTTTCTGTGTACACCAGACCACCACTCTCTCCACCTTCAAGGCATTGTTAAAGACACATCTCCCCCAAGAGGCCTTCCCTGATTAAGCCCTCTTTTCCCTGGCTCATTCTCCCTTCTGTGTCATCTCTGTATTTCGATCTATGACCTTTGGACATTTGATATTCACTCTGCCCCCTCCCCCACAGCACTTGTGTACATATCTTTAAATTGTATATTACAAATTGCTTATTCACATTAATGTCTGTCTCCCCCTCTAGACAGTAAGCTTGTTATGGGCAGGGAACATATCTGCTAATTCTGTTGTATTGAGCACTTAGTTCAGTGTTCTGCACATAGTAAGTGCTCAGTAAATATGAGTGTTTGATTTATTGATTAACTAAACAGGATGCTTGGTATCAAGGAGGAAATAGCTGCTTCTATGGGAAAACGTTGACGACTTAGAAGTACATCTGAAAAAATCTAAAGTACCACTAAAATGAAGCAGAAAAAGTACAATTTGATGACAGTCATGAACAAAATCAAAAATAGGAAAATGAGTCAGCAAAAGAATGATGAAGAGGGGACTATAATTATTATATATTTGTTGTGTTTACTATGTGTCACTGTTCTAAATTCTGGGGTAGATATGAGATAATCAGGTCGGACACAGTACCTGTCCCACATGGGTCTCACAGTCTAAGTAGGAGGGAAAACATATATTGAAATCTCTTTCTTTAAAGTTGAGGAAACTGAAACACAAAGCAGTTCAGTTATTTGCCCAAGTTCACCCAGCAAGCAATTGGCAGAGTGGGGATTATAAACCAGGTCCTCTGACTCACAGGCCTGTGCTCTTTCCACTAGCCCTTGCTGCTTCCTACTACAAGAAATGCAGAAATAAGGAAAAGGGGAAGAGATAAATTGGAAAAAGGGAGTAGCCTATCTCACCCAGTGCAAAGAGCTGATATCGGTGTGATTCTGTGTATAGTTGTGATTGGAAGGCCTGTTGTGACCCACTTTGTTTTCTACTTTGTGCAAGTGAGAAGCTTGTTTTTTGGTTTGCAGCTATATCACTATTTACAAAGTCGCATGTTGATCACTTTGACTCTTTGCCCAAGCACTTACATGACACTGTAACTCAAAAAGCCACCCCGGCTCTGATGATGGTACCATTACAGACTGTGACCATTTTGTTGTATTGTACTCTCCCAAGCACTTAGTACAGTGCTCTGCACATAGTAATAATAATAATAATGGTAGTATTTGTCAAGTGCTACTACGTGCAAAACACAGTTCTAAGTGCTAGGGGGATACAAACTGATCAGCATGTCCCACGTGGGGCTCACAGTTTTAATCCCCATTTTACAGATGAGGTAACTGAGGCATAGAGAAGTTAAGTTACTTACCCAAAGTCACACAGCTGGCAAGTGGCAGAGCTGGTATTAGAACCCATGACCTCTGACTCCCAAGCCCAGGCTCTTTCCACTGAGGCACGCTGCTTCTCTTAAGTGCTCAATAAATACCACTGATTGATTGATTGATTGTTTCATTTTGCACCAAGAATCACTGATCAGGTGAAATTCATCAAGATGATTCCATAAAGGAGCAGTTTACAGCACTTCCTACTCTCCTGTCTGCATAGTTTAAATTACGCAGTCACCCAAACTTCCAACCAAGGGATGGCGCCAGGAAAGAGGGAGGTGGGACTTTCTTCCAGAACCGACCCCCACTGCGGTTGCAAGGAGAACCCAGTCTGGTCTGCCGCTGTGGGGATGGAGGTGGGGATAAATATCAACGTCCGGGGAATGGACTTAAATGTACAGGTGAGGCAGAGAGAAGGAGGTAGAATAGGACAGGGAGGTGAGAGGTTAGTCAGAAATGGGCTCCTAGTAGAGATATGATTTTAGTAGGGCTTTCGAGATGGGGAGGGTGGTGGATTATGACATGAAGAGGGAGGGAGTTCCAGGCATGAAGAAGAGTGTGAGCAAAGGGTCGATGGCAAGAGATTTAGGATCTAGGCAATACAAGTAGATTAGTGTTAGAGAACCTAGATGCATGGGCTGGGTTGTAGTGGGAGAGGAGCCAGGATAGCTAGGAGGGAAAAAACTTATTGAATACCTTGAAGTCAATGGTGAGAAGTTTCTGTGTGATGCAGAGATGGATCAACAACCATTGGAGGTTTTTGAGGGGTGGGGAGATAAGATCAGAATAATTTCTTTAAAAAATGATCCAGGCACTGGGGTGAAGTAAGGACTGGAGAGGGGAGAAATGGGATGCAAGGTGGTGAGGTGGTTGGTGCAGTAGTCAAGCAGGATATGACAAGTGCTAGAACTAGCAGAGTAGCAGTTTGGATGGAGGGGAGTGGAAAGGTGTTGAAGATGGTGAAAAGGCAAACCTGACAGGATTTGGTGACTGGCTAAATATGCAGGTTGAATGAGAAAGATGAGTTGAGAATAATGCCAAGGTCCTGGGGGTCTGAGACAAGGAAGGTAGTGAAATTGTCTACATGGGAAAATGGATAAGAATCACTTAGAACAGAAGAGTTGGGCTACAGCAACACTTTTCCTAAGCAAGTAATCAGTCAATGAATTGTATTTATTTAGCACTTACTGTATGTACACAGGGCACTGAACCAAGCTTTTGGGAGAGTGCAAAACAACAAAGTTGGTATACATGTTCCCTGCCCACAATGAGCTCACAGTATAGAGGGGGAGACAGTAATCTAAATAAATACATTATGGACATGTACATAAGTACTGTGAGACTGAGGGTGGGAGGTATAAAGGCTGCAAATCCAAGTGCAAGGGCAGCACAGCATAGAGTTGGAGAAGAGTAATGAAAGCCTAGTCAAGGAAGGCCTCTTGGAGGAGATGTGCATTTGATAAAGTAGGTCCCCTTCTTGTCTCACAGAACCCTGGATTTTTGGAGAGCTCATCTGACACCACCACTTCAGCTGTCTCTTCCCTGCAGGGGACTCCCAAATCTCCCTTACTCCCCCTGACACCACACATTTTCTTTAGCTTCCAGGACATCTCCATGTGGATGTTCCACTAGCACCTTAAATCGTTTTCCTCCTAAACCTATTCCCTGAACTTTCCCATCACAATTGATTACAGAAGCATATTCTCTGCACCAAAGTCTACAACCTTGATGCTATCATCTTCAAGCCCTCACTGATATTTCCTTCACAAATTCACTCTCATAGATGCTGACCTCACAGGGGAAGAAAGGAAATTGTCTCCATGGGGTAGGTTTTGCCTCCATTATCCTATTTATTACCCTATTTATTTTGTTAATGAGGTGTACATCCCCTTGATTCTATTTATCACGATTAAGTTGTCTTGTTTTTGTTCGTCTGTCTCCCCTGATTAGACTGTAAGCCCATCAATGGGCAGGGATTGTCTCTATCTGTTGCCGAATTGTACATTCCATGTGCTTAGTACAGTGCTCTGCACATAGTAAGCGCTCAATAAATACTATTGAATGAATATCTTTACTTCCATAGATAGGTAGGTAGAGCTAGCTCACCAGAAGCCTTGGAGTCAGAAGGACACCAGAGGTGGAGCTGAAAGTAGCCATCACCCAACTCAACCTGGTCTGACCTGCCCAGGAATCCTGGGAGGAATCCACCAGGGATGGGGTGGAAGGCAGAGAAGTATCCTCCACTTGCAGACCAGATTCATGGCTGCAGCAGTGGAGCCAGGTTGCTTCTGGGGCAGCAATATGCTGCTGCTCTAGTGGATCTGGAGCTCTGAGCCATGTTTTGAACTCTTACGGGATTCCCCAGGCTGACTAACTATGGCAATAGGGATAAGTGCAAAAAGCTCCTCCTTATGGGCCTCTGGTTCCTGGATGAAAGGAACCTGTCTTACCCAGCCCTGGTTCCTCACAAGGAAAGTATCTACCAACTCTATTGTACTGTCCTCTGAGCACTGCACAGTGTACCAAGTGCTTCAGAGATACAATAGAGTAGATGCACAAGGTCTAGCAGAATTTTTGCCTAACCCTAATCCTGGTCCTAAATCAACTCTTGCCCTAATTCTGACTTCAAATTTCATCTATCCATGAAATTTAAGCAATGGTTTCAGGATATTCTTTTTCTCCTCTTATCCTGGTATGCTGATATCCTGGTTCTCCTCAGCTCTCTGGGCAGTCATTCTCGGTCTCCTTTGCAGGCTCCTCCTCCACCCCCTATCCTCTAACTGTTGGAGTTCCTCAAGGGTCAGTTCTTGGCCCTCTTCGGTTCTCCATATACACTCACTCCCTCGGTGAACTCATTCACTCTCACGGCTTCAACTATCATGTCTATGCAGATGACACACAGATCTACATCTCTGCCCCTGTCCTCTCCCCCTCCCTTCAGGCTCATATCTCCTCCTGCCTCCAAGATGTCCCTACCTGGATGTTTGCCCGCTACCTAAAACTCAACATGAGCAAAACTGAGCTCCTCATCTTCCCTCCCAAGCCCTGTCCTCTCCCTGACTTCCCTATCACTGTGGACGGTATGACCATCCTTCCCATCCCTCAGGCCCGCAACCTCGGTGTCATCTTTGACTCGGCTCTCTCGTTCACCCCACACATCCTATCCGTTACCAAGACCTGCCGGTTTCACCTCTACAATATCGCCAAGATCCGCCCTTTCCTCTCCACCCAAACGGCTATCTTACTGTTACGGGCTCTCGTAATATCCCAGCTAGATTACTGTTTTAGCCTGCTTTCTGATCTCCCTTCCTCCTCTCTCTCCCCGCTCCAGTCTACTCTTTACTCTGCTGCCCGGCTCATCTTCCTGCAGAAACGCTCTAGGCATATCACTCCCCTTCTTAAAAGCCTCCAGTGGTTGCTTATCAACCTCTGCACGAAACAAAAACTTCTCACTCTAGGCTTCAAGGCTCTCCATCACCTTGCCCGCTCCTACCTCTCCTCCCTTATCTCTTTCCACTGCCCACCCACACACTTTGCTCCTCTGCCACCCACCTCCCCACCATCCCCCGTTCTCGCCTATCCTGCCATCGACCCCTGGGCCATGCCCTCCCGCTGTCCTGGAATGCCCTCCCTCCTCACCTCCGCCAAACTAATTCTCTTCCCCTCTTCAAAACCCTACTTACAGCTCACCTCCTCCAAGAGGCCTTCCCAGACTAAGCTCCCCTTCTCCCTCTGCTCCCTCTACCGCGCCCCTTCACCTCTCTGCAACTAAACTCTCTTTTCCCCCCATTTCCCTCTGCTCCTCCCCCTCTCCCTTCCCCTCCCCTCAGCACTGTACTAGTCCGCTCAACTGTATATATTTTCATTACCCTATTATTTTGTTAATGAATATATACATTGCCTTGATTCTATTCTATTTATTTCCTATTGTTTTAATGAGATGTTCATCCCCTTGATTCTATTTATTGCTATTGTTCTTGTCTGTCCTTCTCCCCCGACTAGACTGTAAGCCCGTCAAAGGGCAGGGACTGTTTCTATTTGTTACCGATTTGTACATTCCAAGCGCTTTGTACAGTGCTCTGCACATAGTAAGTGCTCAATAAATACTATTGAATGAATGAATGAATGAATGCTATTCAGCATTTCTACTATCTATTCTTAGTTTGGAAGTCTCTTACTGGCATCAGACCTTGGCATCTTTATAGGTGAAAGAAAGGATTGGACTTTCCCTGTTTGAAAATCTGAAAAATCCATTTTTGTTGTTCTCTTTCCAAATGCAAGAGGCGTGCCTGGACTACCACCAGCATGGAAAATGTGTAACCTGCCGGCAGGTATTAACCACACAGTTCTCATTAGCTTTAATCCCCATCTGCAAATACTTTGGAAATGTGTCTAGCCGGGGAGCGATTTCCTCCTTTGTATACTAGATTATTAGGAAAGAGGGATGTTTAAACCATCTGGCTTGGGGGTTCTTTTGGACTTCAAGCCCCAACAGCCAGTTTGATCTTTTTACACTGAATTGGGTTTTCCTCATCCCAGTATCAATTTGCTCTCCAAGCTAGGGATGGGGCTGTTAAAGGTACTTGTCAATCAGCCCTCTCTTTGCCATTTGGGATGAAAAATAAGGGTTAGTGTAGAAATGGACGTAGGCCCAGTGCATAGTGAAGGCAGGGCCTCAAAGGAACTTTTTGTTTCCAGTAAAAGAGCTAATTACTGTGGAAGAAAAATAAATTTCAGTGAGCAGCTCTAACAACTACCACAGAATGGTTGAAAAAAATAGAAGATTGGTGTAAAAATCATCAGAGGTAAAGGAAAATAAAATTAGCAGATTGCACTTTTTTTACAGGCCTGCATGCAATAGGTGTGCACTACTATATGAAAATAGTATTATGTTCACCAGTCCAGTCCTGTGGCTCAACTCATAACAAGTTTATTGGGTCTGAGGAATTTTGTCTATATCATCAATCAATAATGTCCCAAAAAATATGTAGTCACAGAGGTATTGTTTTTCTTCTTCTATTTCACTTTTGTTTGAATTATAATAATTTTGATACTTGTTAAGTGCTTACTCTGTGCCAGGCACTTTAGTGACCTTGGGCAAGTCACTTCACTTCTCTGTGCCTCAGTTACCTCATCTGTAAAATGGGGATGAAGACTGTGAGCCCCACGTGGGACAACCTGATTCCCCTGTGTCTACCCCAGCGCTTAGAACAGTACTCTGCACATAGTAAGCGTTTAACAAATACCAACATTATTACTAAGGTCTGGGATGAATATAAGCAAATTGGGTTATATACAGCCCCTGTCCCACATGGGGCTTGAAATCTTCATTCCCGTTTTGCAGATGAGGAAACTGAGGCATAGAGAAATTGCACAGGCACAGAGACTTGCCTAGGGTCACACTGCAAGCAATTGACAGAGCTGGGATTAGAATCCAGGTCCTCTTTCCACTTAGCCACACTGTTTATTTTGGCCTCCATCCAGTAGTTCCCTTTTTAAAATTGACTTACCCTGCTTGCAAGCCTTATAATTATTCTGCCCATTTCATTGTCAACCTTTAAGGCTTCTTGAAGATATGCCTCTCCATATGTAGCTTCAGAAAATAGGTGTAGGTGCTAATTCCAGGTGACACTCTACCATGGCCGCCTTTTATTACTTTCCCCATTAGAAGGACTTTTTCTTCCTTTTTCTTTTCTTTTTTTCTTTTTCTATCACTTCCCATTTTTTCTTTTCCCCCATGCATATTCTTTAGCCTCCCATGATGTGAGATGGTGGCCTCATCTCATCTGTTGGCCAATCTTGTGGTTTCTGAATATTTTCTCTTACCTGCCCTTCAGTTATTTCATTCTCTAGTCTCATTTATGGTTTCTTCTTTTATCGACCCCCAATATCTCTTTCTCTCATTCTTCATAAATTTATCCACTATGTCTCCATAGTTGACCAAGATTTACACTTTAAAGCATTTGAAAATACTCTCCCCAGCCCCCTATAAATGTACAGATCATTAGCTTATAACAGCACAACAAACCCACATTATGTTTCTCTTGAAAAGTAAGACTCTGCACTGGTGTTTATCTCTTGACTTATTGGCATAAAGCGCCTGTATGAACTAATGGCAAAATTCCTCTCTTCCCTCGGTCTCCTTCTATCTCCAAGCACATGTCTATACAACAACAATAATTCACTTCTGGGCTCCTGAATACTTGTTTGGCTTTCTTGTCTATGGCACCAGAGGGAGTAAGTCGTTAACATTCATGAGCTGTTCATTAGCATTTGTCAGAACCAGCTTTCTAACACCAAAAGGTATTAAACCAATCCAGATGGGTTTTTCTCATTCTACTTGGATTATCCACATGTCATTTCCCTGTAAAGTCTGGGCTTTGCTAGCAGGAATTTATGGATCTGTTTTCACTAAAAGAATAAGAAAACTTATTCGATAAATAGCTCTGCCTTGTTTTCCACCTTCTTAAAGGTAGAAGGGATAAGGGAAATACAGAGAATTATTTTTTGCTTGTGTCTGACTTTGAGAATCCTGACTAAATCTTGGGAGAAATGTGTTTTCCACAGGGTGGTGACTTTCTAGTGGATGCACAGTATATGATGGGAAACTAGAATCCCACGTGTGGGGATGGGCTCAAGCTACAACTGCTTATAATCACCTGGTAGAGAAGTAATCCCAGCAAGAGCTGCTGGTCTTTCTTACTTCTTTATAATGTATGCTGGAAATAAGATGCCACTCCATTTATCCTTTCACATTCTGGGTGATTTTGCAGACCCGGCATCAGTGGTCTGATCAGAAAGTCCTAGATTGGGACTCAAGGGAAAACTCTCTGAAAGAGAATGTATTGAGATGAACTTCCTGTCTACATCTCACCACCCCAGTGGCCCGTCTCATCGGATGCAGCCTTAGGACCAGCCCTGGGAAGAAGTTCCTCAAGATCTCTGGTCCCTTCTGCTGATGTTGGTGCTTGAACAGGACCCACAAAAAGGAGCTATTCATAGGGTAACCCCCCCCCCCAAACACCTGGACAGATAACCTGCTCTGTGTCCAGCTGCTAAATAACTATAGATGAGCAGAGTTCTTCTGCTTGGCAGGTACCCGGAGCAACATTTTCTGGGCCATGTTCCATGTTGGGGTTTCATGCAGAGTGGGGACAGACCAGCCAGGTTGTGCACCCAGCCCAGAATGTGTGCCTGTTGTCTTTGTCTTCAAAGCAAACTGGGTGTGTTGACATGGATGACATCTTCCTTCTTTCCTTCCATCTTCTTTCTGCTCTCCCTCCCTTTGGTGCTTTTTGGTATTAGTACAATGCCACCTTAGTAAAAGTGCTTCCAGTGAGTGGAAAGGAAAATTTTGGAAATAGAAACTCCATTCCTACTTCTTTGGGGGAGCACCTGTATTCAGTCAGTCAATCGTATTGACAGAATGCCTACTGTGTGCGGAGTTCGGTACTAAGTACTTAGGAGAGTTTGATAAAACAATATAACAGACACATTCCCTACCCACAAGGATTATACAGTCTAGAGGAGGAGACATACATCAATATGAATAAATAAATAAATTATATATATGTATTTAAGTACTGGGGGATTAAAGTGAGTAAGTCAAAACGTGTAGTGAAAGCTTCTAAAATAATTCCAAATATGTCCACACCACATTGAATCTTGGTCACTCTCCTGAACAGTGGTGAGTCTGAGACCGGGGCATTAGCTAGACCGAGGCTGTTCAGCATGCAATCCTATTGTCCTAGAGGTGTTTGTTTAACTGCAGCCTAATGCATTGGTAGCATTGGTCTACAACAGCATTCTTCAAACTGGGATCAGTAAAGTGTCTATTTTTCACCACTGGGGACTCCAAAGTGGTTTTGCCTCAAGATGGTGTGTATATCCTTTTCTTTTGCTCAGGCTCTTCTCAGAGCATATGTCCTGCTTTTTTTAGAATGGAGATGACTCACATTTGTAGAAGTGTTCTGCTTGGGAAGCAACTAAGAGCTGGGGGCTCTATGATCTTTTGAACCTAACTCCTGGCAGTGAAAGTTTCTGGAATGAGAAGAACATGCCTAACAATTTGGTTTGGGGGAACCTGTGCCCCACTAAAGCAATTGTCAGGTCAGAAAATTTTAAGATCACTCATCTGTATGACACAGAGACTCTTTAGAAAACTAATTTTCAGGTGTGGTATTGTTTTACCCCAGTTAGAACTATTATTTGGTTCTTTAAAAACAGAATATTAGTGAGAGAGCACAAACCATATTATAGTTTCTCACAGAAAATAAGGCAAAATGCATCATGCTTTATGTGAGCTTAAAATATTGTAAATTTGAACTACTACTAAAATATTGTAAATAGGTTTTTTGGTGTATGCATTTAAATACACTATTTAAATTTCAAAATTTACATTTTTGGAGCAAAAATGCACTTTTACGTTACTTTACTGGAGTTGAGAAGTAGCATGGCCTAGTAGATAGAGCACAGACCTGGGAGTCAGAAGGATCTGGGTTCTAATCGCAGCTCTGCCACTTGTCTGCTGCATGGCTTTGGGCAAGTCACTTCACTTCTCTGTCACCTCATCTGTAAAATGGGAATTAGGACTGTGAGCTCCATATTGGACAGGAACTGTGTCCAACCTGATTTGCTTGTGTTCATCCCAGCTCTTAATACAGTGCCTGGAACGTAGTAAGCGTTTAACAAATAACACAGTCATTATTATTAAAATGTATACCTAACAGATTTGCCTTTATATACCTATGCTGAATTGAAGTAGCAGAAAAATTGAAATAGATTTTATTCAATGCCATAGTGAGTCAGACTAATGTCCCATTCATCCCACCTTTTGACTCTGATTCATTCATTCATTCATTCATTCATTCAATAGTATTTATTGAGCGCTTACTATGTGCAGAGCACTGTACTAAGCGCTTGGGATGAACAAGTCGGCAACAGATAGAGACAGCCCCTGCCGTTTGACGGGCTTACAGTCTAATCGGGGGAGACGGACAGACAAGAACAATGGCAATAAACAGAGTCAAGGGGAAGAACATCTCGTAAAAACAATGGCAACTAAATAGAATCAAGGCGATGTACAATTCATTAACAAAATAAATAGGGTAACGAAAATATATACAGTTGAGCGGACGAGTACAGTGCTGTGGGGATGGGAAGGGAGAGGTGGAGGAGCAGAGGGAAAAGGGGAAAATGAGGCTTTAGCTGCGGAGAGGTAAAGGGGGGATGGCAGAGGGAGTAGAGGGGGAAGAGGAGCTCAGTCTGGGAACGCCTCTTGGAGGAGGTGATTTTTAAGTAGGGTTTTGAAGAGGGAAAGAGAATCAGTATGGCGGAGGTGAGGAGGGAGGGCGTTCCAGGACCGCGGGAGGACGTGGCCCAGGGGTCGACGGCGGGATAGGCGAGACCGAGGGACGGTGAGGAGGTGGGCAGCAGAGGAGCGGAGCGTGCGGGGTGGGCGGTAGAAAGAGAGAAGGGAGGAGAGGTAGGAAGGGGCAAGGTGATGGAGAGCCTTGAAGCCTAGAGTGAGGAGTTTTTGTTTGGAGCGGAGGTCGATAGGCAACCACTGGAGTTGTTTAAGAAGGGGAGTGACATGCCCAGATCGTTTCTGCAGGAAGATGAGCCGGGCAGCGGAGTGACGTCCTCTGCTTAGAGTTGTATTTCTTTTCCCACTAGCAACCTACTGTGAACTTCTCATCAGTAAACTTATTTTTGGAATCCCAGATGGTACACCTGCGCAGTCTAGTGTCACTATCTTCTCCTGATGCATGGACAGATGTCTTTACCCAGTGAGTATTTTGTCTTTCCTAGAAAGTGAGAAGTTTCATTGCCCATTTTCCTTTCAGTGACCTTTGAATTGGACAGAAATACTGATCCACCCAAGCTACAGGCCACAGCTGTAGCCCCCAAGTGTGGCTAGCAGGTTGGCATTCTCTCGGGATATGCTGCTTTTTGTGGGTGGATTAGACTGGATTTAATCCACCATGTTGAGGACTAAGGGTAGGTCCTGGACCTTGACAGAGGACAGCCAGACAGCAGCCTGGCCTAGTGTATAGAGCACAGGCCTGAGAGTCAAAAGGACTGAGTTCTAATACCGGCTTCTCCACTTGTCTGCTGTTTGACGTAGGGCTTCATGTGTCTGCGCCTTAGTTCCCTCATCTGTAAAATGGGGATTAAGACTGTGAGCCCTATGTGGGATGTGGACTGTGCCCAACCTGATTAGCTCATATCTATCCCAGTGCTTAGTATAGTGTCTTTCACAAAGTAAGAGCTTAGCAAATATCATAAACAAAGAGAAGGAAGAGGGAAAAGACTAAAGATCAAATCAAGGAGGCATCCAGCTTCACTTTCCTCAATCATAAAAGAGCCTTCTATTATATTCCCAAACACCTCCACTGCCCTACTGCTATGGTACTCCTGGACATCGTAGGAAAGTTATAGCCTTGGTCATAAAGGAACCATTATGCCAGTTAACTCTATTTAATCAGCTAATTTTTCTTTTCATTCAGAATCCTGAAAAGAGATTATTAAATACCTATTGATCAATTTTCCTATGTAAGAACGTTGTTGAGTCTGAGAAAGAAAATCAAGGCTTGTCCATTCTCAGGCAATGACACAGACTATTATAGAGATCCAGCCAGATGCTTTAAGTGATACAACAATTTGTTTTCTTGTTTTTATGTGATATTCTTCCACCACTTTCCAAAGGTTGGAGTTAGCTGGTTAGCTGAGCTGAGGGCTAAAAAAGCTTTCTCCAGAGCTGACCTGCAACCAGTTCTGTTGAGTACATCCTAGTTCACTGCCATCGATAGACTGTGTGGGAGTTCAGAAATTTCTGAAAATGATGAAAACCCAGTTGGAATTTGGAGCTTCATCATATAATAATAACAATAATAATAATAATTTTGGTATTTGTTAAGCACATACTATGTTCCAGGTACTGTACTAAGTGCTGGGGTGGATACAAGCAAATCGTGTAGGACACAGTCCCTGTCCCACATGGGGCTCATAGTCTTAATCGCCATTCCATTTGACAGATAAGGTGACTGAGGCACATCGAAGTGAAGTGACTTGCCCAAGGTCACACGACAGACAAGTGGTGGAGTGAAATTATAACCCAGGTCCTTCTGACTCCCAGGCCCGCTCTTTTCACTAGGCCATGCTGCTTCTCTAATCGTTTCCCTGAATGCTACATTTCTGGAAAAAAAGATTAACTTTCTGGCTTAATAACAGTAGAGTGGTTTAGACCTAAGTCCATATTTATAAATGTATTAAAATGGATGGACCAGAAGCAAGGAAACTATCTGGTATGCCTATAGCACTGTAATATACCGAAGAGAAAAACATTCCCAGGGCTAATAGATATAAAGAACAAGTGAATTCTTTAGAAGGAAAGTTTTCTTGAATTTGACCTTACCAATCGTTGCTAATACTTGAGTTAGTTTTCAAAAAATAAAAAATAAAACTGGATAATCATATAGAATTTGTGGTATTAAACTAGTGCTAATATTTGACTATCATTTATATAATTCAAATCAATGCATTTTATTATTTTAGTATGTTTTCTCCAATAGTAGTAAATGAAGGAGCATATAGTGCCATCTTGTGAGGTAAATGCAGAATTGCATTTAATTGCTGATTGTCGTACATTGAAGTATGATGGGAAAATGGGATCACGGCAGAAATAGAGAGCACCTAATTAAAATCAGTTAGAACAACCCTTCTCACACTCATTTTTGGGGGTTTTAAGTTCACAGGGACAAATTGGCTTCTGTGGAAGATCAGAAAAATCTATAACATGGATGACAGTAAGAGAGAAGCAGAGCTACCTAGTTGCAAGACAGGGAATCAGAGAACCTGGGTTCCAATTCTGACTCCACTATTCATTCATTCAATAGTATTTATTGAGCGCTTACTATGTGCAGAACACTGTACTAAGCGCTTGGAATGTACAATTTGGCAACTGATAGGGACAATCCCTGCCCAGTGATGGGCTCACAGTCTAATCGGGGGAGATGGACAAAAACAAGACAACAGAAACACGATAAACAGAATCAAGGGGATGTATACCTCATTAGCAAAATAAATAGGGTAATAAAATATATATAAATGAGCACAGTGCTGAGAGGAGGGGTAGGGGTAGAGGGACCTCCTCATCTCCGCCAAACTAACTCTCTTCCCCTCTTCAAAGCCCTACTGAGACCTCACCTTCTTCAAGAGGCCTTCCCAGACTGAGCTACCCCTTTTCTCTCTGCTTCCTCTGCTCCCCCTCTGCCCTCTGCTCCCTCCCCCTACCCCTTCACCTCCCCTCAGCTAAGCCCCTTTCCCTCTGATCCTCCCCTTCCCCCTCCCCCTCCCAACTTGTCTCCTATGTGACCTTGAGCAACTCTTTTAATTTTTATATTACCTCATTGTTAAAATGGGGATTACATCATACTCCCTTCTACGGAGACTGTGAGATCCATGTGAGACAAGTACTGTGTCTAACTTGATTACCTTGTAGCTACTCCAGAGCTTGCCAGTGTATCATGCCTGAAACACTGAAATAATAATAATGATTACTATTATTATTATTATGGTACTTGTTAAGTGCTTACTATTTGCCAAGCTCTGAACTAAGCACTCATGTGAACACAACCAAATCGCGTTGAACACAGTCCTTGTCTCACTTGGGGCAGTCTTAATTCCCATTTTACAGGTGAGGCAACTGAGGCACAGAGAAGTGAAGTGACTTGCTCTAGGTCACACAGTAGACAAATGACAGAACGGGGATTAGAGCCCAGGTCTTCTGACTCACAGGCCCATGTTCTATCCACTAAGCCTCACTGTTTCTCAGTGTTTAAGCACTTAAGTACCATTAAAAAAAGAAAGAAAAAAACAAACCCATACCGTTGAAGTTGTTCTAGGCTCATATCTTTTATCCAACCCACATATTCAAACTGTCACCAAATCCTGTCAGTACTACCTTCACACCACTGCTAAAATCCACCCTTTTTCCCCACTCAAACTGCCATTGTGCTGAACAAAGCACTTATTTTATCCGGCCTTGATTACTGCAACAGCCTCCACGCTGACCTCTCTGGCCCCTTACTCTCCACTCTCCATTCCATACTGTACTCTAATGCCCCGATCATTTTTCTAAATTCCTACTCCTCAAGAAGCTCCAATGTTTGCCCATTCCCCTCCTTAACAAACAGAAGCTCCTTGTCTTCATCTTTAAAGCACTCCATCACATTACCCCTCCTATCTTATGTCACTAATTTCCTAATACAGCCCAGCACACTTACTTTGTTCCTCCAATGCCAAACTATTCATTGTACTTCGATCTTGTTTATCTCACCATTAACCCCTTGCCCTTGTTCTGCCTCTGGCCTGGCCCTCCCTCCCCTTCATATCTAATAGATGATCCCTCTCTCCACTTTCATGAGCCTTACTAAGAGCACATCTCCTCCAATGGGTCTTCTCGGATTAAGCTTTCATCTCCACTACTCCCACTCCCTTCTGCATCACCATTGCATTTGTATTTGAACACTTTATTTACCCCACCCTCAACCCCACAGCCCTTATGTACATATCCATTATTTATTTTAATACCTGTCTCTCCCTCTAGACTGTAAGCTCCTTATGGACAGGCACACAGAAGCAGCAAGGCCTAGTGGATAAAGCATGGAGTCAGAAGGACCTGGGTTCTAATTTCTACCCCGCCACTTGTCTGCTATGTGGCCTTGGGTAAGTCACTCCACTTCTCTATGCCTCAATTCCCTCATCTGAAAATGGGGATTGAGACTGTGAGCCCCATGTGGGACAGGAACTATGCCTAACCTGATTATCTTATATCTACTCCAGCACTTAAAACAGTAACACATAGTAAGCACTTAACAAATACCACAATTATTATTATTATTATTATTACTGAGTTCAACCTGATTAGCTTGTATCTA
The DNA here is from genome assembly GCF_004115215.2 of Ornithorhynchus anatinus. Lineage (NCBI taxonomy): Eukaryota > Metazoa > Chordata > Mammalia > Monotremata > Ornithorhynchidae > Ornithorhynchus > Ornithorhynchus anatinus. The sequence continues at coordinate 119,738,086 of NC_041729.1, forward strand.
CCCCAGTGCTTTGTATAGTTCCTTGCACATAGTAAATACTTAACAAATACCATAAAGAACACATCTACCAACTGTCTTATATTTTATTCTCCATAGAGCTTAGTTAATACGGTGCTCTGCATACAGTAAGTGCTCAATAAATATGATTGATCCATTTGGTTGATTGACAGCCTAAATATAATGGGACAGAGCCAAAGTGGTACATTCTTGAGGGAACACAGAAAGAGCATCAAGTATTCAAAAGATTTCACATATGACAACAAGAAGAAGGAGAAAATGATGATGACTCTACATTGCAAATTGATTTCTGGTGGTGTTTTTCACGGCTTGAGCCCCCATACTCTATGGGGCTCAATAAAGCATATATGGTTAGAATCATAAAGGTGAAAGGGACAATGTGATGTTATCTGATCCAGGCCCCTGCCTCTGGGCACATGAAGAACCACTTCTCCCCTCAGGGACCTGGAAACAGTGAGATGTCTGCTTTTCCAAGCCTGAACGTTGTGCATAGTGAGTCTAACTCTCTAGGATTGCAGTTTAGTCTAGAAGGTGGTTAACTGAATTATTTTTGAGGGACCTTATTTGTTCTTGGATTACTATGGTTTTCCTTAATGCTTGAAAATCAGACATTTTTCTAGGTGTGTGTCTACACCAATATTAGATAAGGGAGTGTCTCCCCCCATTTGGAAAGTCAGGGATTTGTCTGTTAAATTTCATTACATTTCCCTATTGCCCAATAAAAGGATGATTAATTGTGACACAGTAAGAGCTCAATAAATATGATTGATTGAGTGATAATAGTCATAATGATGACTGTCATCACCATGATTTTTTGTAAATCAGTCCCTAATTTCCTTTAAGTTTTATGAAGTATTATTTCTCAGCTAACATGCCTCAGAATAGGCAGTTCCAGAAGTAAGCCAGAAGTTGAAGGCATTAGCTCTAGTAAAAGAAAAACACCTGGAACAGGTGTTTCTGGGGGGAAGGGGTGGGTGGGGTGCATCAGTGGGGACAGCAGGTTGGGTGTGGGTGGTGAGGGTAGGAAAGGCATCTCTGTCCACATGGGGCTGGACCAGGGAGGTTCTGTGCCACCCAGCCACACACCCAGATAATAATAATAATACTAATAGTACTTGTTAAGCACTTATGTGCCAAGCACTGTTCTAAGTGCTGAGGTAGATACGAATCAATCAGGTTGGACCCAGTCTCTTTCCCACAAGGGGCAAGTTACTTCACTTCTCTGTGACTCAGTTACCTGATATGTAAAATGGGGATGAGTGTCAGTCCCATGGGACAGGGACTGTGTCCAATCTGATTCACTCATTTCTACCCCTTAGAACTGAGCTTGGCACATAGTGTTTAACAAATACCATAATTATTAAAAGAGGAACTTTTTAATAAGGTCTTGAAGGTGAGAAGATACTGATGGTCTGGTGTGTATGGAGGGGAAGGAGTTCCAGAACAGAGAAAAGACATGGATAAGGGGTCGGAGGCAAAATAGATGAGACAGAAGCTCAGGGAGCAATCTGGTGCTAGAGGAGCGAAGTGTGCAAGCTGGGCTGTCTTAGGAATAGAAACTGTAAGCCCACTTATCAATTAATAAATGGTATTTATTGAGCACTCACTGTGTGGGGAGCACTGTACTAAGTGCTTGGGAGAGTACTAAACAATAGAGTTGGCAGACACAATCCCTGCCCTCAGGAGTTTACAGTCCAGTGAAGGAGCTCACGATCTCTGCCATTTCATTCCTCCACCTAAGACCCTGGGCTGAGTACTTGCCTGGTGTTATTTTCAGTGACAGCAGCCACCTGTCATTCCTGCCAATGCCACGCTGGCGAGGTTAGACAGGATAACCAGGGGTCTGGTTTGGAATTGTTTTTTAACCTTTCAACCCTGGGAATTACAAAGTATTCACTTTTCAGCCAATGCTACTCTGTCACTTTGAGCAATAGTATATAGGTACAGTAATAATAATAATGATGATGGTAATATTATTAAGCTTTTATTATGTGCCAAGCTCTGTACTAAATAGATAAAAGAAAATCAGATCTGATACTGTCCCTGTATCACATAATCTAAGGAGGAAGAAAAGGTTCTTTATCCCCATTTTACAGGTGAGCAAACTGAGGCACACAGAGGTTAAATGATCCTCTGGCTCCCAGTTCCAAACTCTTACCACTGGTAGTAATAATAGTACTAGGCCACTAGGCCAATAGTAACACTAGGCCACACTATCTACTCTTCCAAGAGCTTAGTACAGGGCTCTACAAATAGTAAATTCTCAATAAATACCACTGATTGATTGACTGATATCTCTGCCACATAGTATCCATAACTACTGTTTAAAAATATATTAAAATATTTTACTGCTTTCTACAAACTAGGATTCTTAATTGATTTCATGAAAATTCAGAAGCAACATAGGCTACTGGAAAGAACCTCTCGGTACCTTAATTTCCTCAGTTGTAGGGTGGGAATAAAATATCATTTTTAGTGTGAGCCCCATGTGTGACAGGGAGTGTGTCCAACCTAACTGTATTGTATCTATACCAGCACTTAGTAATCAATCAATAATTCAATCAATGGTATTTGAGGATTTACTGTGTACAGAGCAATCAATCAATCAATCATTAGTATTTACTTAGCCCTTACTGTGTACAGAGCACTGTATTAAGCACTTGGGAGAATACAATACAATAGAGTTGGAAGACAAGCCCCCTGCCCACAAAGAGTTTGCTGTCTAGAGGGGGAGGCATCAGTGGAAATGGCAGTGCTTGGCACATAGTAAAAGCTTAACAAATACCATAGTTAAAATTATTACAGTGTTTAGGGAATGCTAAATGAGCATATTTTACCATAAAAAATAATATAAAGTATACTAATTCATTTTCAAGATCCAAAAAATAAGCAAAAATTTACTAGCTGACAGAATCACAGTGTAGTGTCATGACCAAATAACCATACAAATATTTACCAATAATGAAATATTTTGATGCAGATGTTTTATGCCTATACATACAAATACTTAATTTTAAAAGTCTTAACTCATATTTCTGGCTCAGCACAACAAGAGATTTCGTGCCTATGTTGGTGATCTGTTATTATCTATGCTAAATTGATTGCCCATTATCTAATGCTAAAGTGAGGTGGGTTTTCTGCACATTAATCAAGACTGTCAAACTGCTTCAAAAGTTGAGGAGAGGAAGGGAGTCTTTAAACCAAAATAAGCTTTACAGCATCTTCTCAATTTATTGCCATTGTTCTTGTCTGTCTGTCTCCCCCATTAGACTGTAAGCCCGTCAAACGGCAGGGACTGTCTCTATCTGTTGCGATTTGTTCATTCCAAGTGCTTAGTACAGTGCTCTGCACATAGTAAGCGCTCAACAAATACTATTGAATGAATCTCAAAGTAAGAAGGCAGTGAAAATAATATCAGAATCAAAATTCAGGACCTACTGCTAAAACAATAAAGTGATGGGTAAACATAGAATATAGGCTTTACTGTGAATTTAAGGGAAGTCAGATAGGAAAACAAAATTGAAAGAGAATAACACTGTATATAGACAGCATTCAAGGAATTCTAGACTGTGAGGCTGTTGTTGGTAGGGATTGTCTCTATTGCCGAACTGTCCTTTCTAAGTGTTTAGTGCAGTGTTCTGCACACAGTAAGTGCTCAATAAATATGATTGAATGAATAAATGAATGAATGAACAATGTTCTGCATACAGTAAATAATCACTAAATGCCATTGATTGATTCTATTAAATTTAAGGACAAAAAAGAACATCAGATAAAATCCTGCAATCTTTCCTGTCTTTTGAGTTAATTCTAACTCTAGCTAAATAGTCTTAGACTTCCAGGAAGGTTATTCAGACACTTATGTTGGGGTTTTTTCTCTCTCTCTGTCTGTGTATGTGTGTCTCTCTAATGGTATTTAAGTGTTTACTATGTGCCAGGCACTGTACTAAACCCTTGGGTAGATATAAACTCATCAGATTGGGACTCAGTCTTTTAATCTCCATTTTAGAGATGAGGTAATGAGGTAACTGAGGCCCAGAAAAGTTAAGTGACTTATCCAAGATCACAGAGTAGACAAGTGGTGGAGCTGGGATTAGAACCCAGATCCTTCTGAACTCCCAGGCCAGTGCTTTTTCCACTAACTAGACCATGCTGTTTTCCTTTTTTCCTCCGCTTCCTCTCTCCTTTTCTTCTACTCCTTTCTCTCTCCCTCTGCCTAGTAGCCCCTTGAAAATTCCATACTCTCTTTAGTTCACTTGCTTCTCAAGGGGTCTGCTCACCTCAACTCCATGATTACAGAAGAAGCTTCTTTTACCCCTTTTCTAAACCAAGATGCACGCCCAACCTCTGTCCCTCTATTAGCTCAAACTCTTATGATGTCCACCAAGTGGTGAAACTCTAAATCTGTCACTTATCCAGCCAACTCTTCGGAAGCAAGCAGACCAGCCATGCTTAGACACCCAAATCTACATCTCCAGCCCTGATCTCTCTCCTTCTCTCCAGGCTCACATTTCTTGTCTTCAAGATATCTTTACTTGGATGTCCTCCCATCACCTAAAACTTAACATGTCCAAAACAGAGCTCCTTATCTTCCCACCCAAACCCTGTCCTCCCTGTGACTTTCCAATCACTGTAGACAGCACCACCATCCTTCCTGTCTCACAAGCCCATGACTTTGGCATTATCCTTGACTCTCTCTCATTCAACTGACATATTCAATCTGTCACCAAATCCTGTTATTTCCACATTCACAACATAGCTAAAATCTGCCCTTTCCTTTCCATCTATACTGCTACCACATTAATATAATCACTCATCCTATCCTGCCTAGATTACTGCATCAGCTTCCTTGCTGATGTCCCAGCCTCCAGTTTCTCCCCATTCCAGTCCATACTTTCATTCATTCATTCAATTCATTCAGTAGTATTTATTGAGCGCTTACTACGTGCAGAGCACTGTACTAAGCACTTGGAATGAACAAGTCAGCAACAGATAGAGACAGTCCCTGCCATTTGACGGGCTTACAGTCTAATCGGGGGAGACAGACAGACAAGAACTATGGCAATAAATAGAGTCAAGGGGAAGAACATCTCGTAAAAACAATGGCAACTAAATAGAATCAAGGCGATGTACATTTCATTAACAAAATGAATAGGGTAATGAAAATATATACAGTTGAGTAGACGAGTACAGTGCTGAGGGGATGGGAAGGGAGAAGGGGAGGAGCAGAGGGAAATGGGGGAAAAAGAGGGTTAAGCTGCGGAGAGGTGAAGGGGGGGCGGTAGAGGGAGTAGAGGGAGAAGGGGAGCTCAATCTGGGAAGGCCTCTTGGAGGAGGTGAGTTTTAAGTAGGGTTTTGAAGAGGGGAAGAGAATTAGTTTGGCGGAGGTGAGGAGGGAGGGCATTCCAGGACCGCGGGAGGACGTGGCCAAGGGGTCGGTGGTGGGATAGGTGAGACCGAGAGATGGTGAGGAGGTGGGCGGCAGAGGAGCGGAGCATGCGGGGTGGGCGGTAGAAAGAGAGAAGGGAGGAGAGGTAGGAAGGGGCAAGGTGATGGAGAGCCTTGAAGCCTAGAGTGAGGAGTTTTTGTTTGGAGCGGAGGTCGATAGGCAACCACTGGAGGTGTTTAAGAAGGGGAGTGACATGCCCAGAGCGTTTCTGCAGGAAGATGAGCCGGGCAGCGGAGTGAAGAATAGACTGGAGGGGGAGAGAGAGGACGAAAGGAGATCAGAGAGAAATCATACTTCATTCTGCTGCCTGGATCATTTTTCTACAAAAACATTCTGGACAATTCATCCCACTCCTCAAAAAACTCCATTGGTTCCCCATCCACCTCCATATCAAATAAAAACTCCTCCCCATTGGTTTTAAACACTCCATCACTTTGTCCCCTCCTACCTCACCTTGCTTCTCTCCTTCTACAACCCACTTGGCTCCTCTAGTGCTAACCTTCTCACTGTGCCTCGATCTTGCCTGTCTTGTCACCAACACCTACCTCACATCCTGCCTCTGGCCTAGAAAGCCCTCCTTTCTCTAATCTGACAGATAACCACTCTCCCCTGCTTCAAAGCCTTATTGAAGGCAGGTCTCTTCCAAAAGGCCTTCCCAGACTAAGCTCCACTTTTCCTCATCTTCCATTCCCTTCTGTGTCATCCTGATTTGCTCCCTTTGCTCTTCCCCCCTCCTAGCCCCAAAACACCTATGTATATATCTGTCATATTATTTATCTCTTTTCTATTCCCCCTTCCCAGCTCCAAATCACTTATGTATATATCTGTCATTTTATTTATTTGTATTGATGTCTGTCTACCCCCAGCCCCCTGGAATGTGAGCTTGTTGTGGGCAGGAATATGTCTGTTGGTTGCTATACTGTACTCTCCCAGGGGCTTAGTACAGTTCTTTGCACAAAGTAAGCACTCAATAAATTCTATTGAATGAATGAATTAATTAATTAATTAACAAACCTGGGTCTCCCTACACCTCTGTGTAATAGCCCTGTCTAACTCCTTCTATTTCAGCCTACCATTGGGTTAGACTCAGGCAATTCTGCAAGTGTTCATAAGGTCATCCACGGTTATTTCTAAAACAGACACAGACTATATTCACAATTGGGTTAATAGTGACAATTCTACTGATTTATATGGTAGATGTAACTGCCTTCTTCAAAAACTATTGAAAGACTCCTTATCCTTTTCTCAGTCAAGAGTAATTGTGGGAATTCGAGCGAATATTGAATATGCAAAAATGGCTTAAATAAGAAAAGAACTACAAATTCTAATGAGTTTTGCTGTGACATGTTCATATTGCTATTTTGCTTGGGAATTGCTTCATTAAAAGGAAAAAAAATAATACTTAAATATAAATTAATTTGCCTCTGAAGCCGAGACTTTAAGTTGTGCCCTAAATTGCAAATGTAAAAATAGTTACACACACACATCCACATACATATAGACATATTTTCTCTACACATTTCTAATTCCTAACCCATAATTGCTTTCAATTCCCAACCCTTGGTTTTCACATTCTTCACTAAAAGTTAGTGGGTGGATATGATCGTTGGCAATGAGGCTGACTGAAGTAACTCCAATTATTACTATGTTCATTACCATCAGCTATTTCAAAAGAGTCAGGGATGCATTGCCTAGATAGTCTGCTAAATTTATTACTTTTGAACTGGGTCTTTCGGTCTTAGGAACAAAACAAACCAAGATGGCAATAATCTGCATTATAATTTTTGGCCAGGGACATGAGCATTTACATCTTTTTAAATGGCACAATTGAAGATAATCTTTCTTGTGAAATTCTGTTTCATTGTACTCTCCCAAGCACTTAGAGTACAGCTCTCTGCACACAGTAAGAGCTCAATAAATATTACTGATTGATTGATTGTGAAGTATTTCCAGACACTGGTTTGATGTAAGGCTTGCATTACTGGTAGTGATGATGGCTTGGGCTACCTTACCAAACCCGTCATATCCATGCCCCTAGAGGCCCCACAATCTCCTACAATGAGCCTGTGAGTAGGTGATTGGCTGCTGATGGCTATGGAAACAAATGGGAACTTTCCATGCCCTTTTTATTACCGCTATGGATTTTTCCTGTTTTTGTTGTTTCATTTTTTAAATGATTTGGGCACTTGGCCTTTGACTTGAGAAGTAACACTTAGGTTAGTTACAGTACTCTCGAATTTTAAAATACACAGTAATTATCACCAGAACTCTTCATTTTTAATGATCATATTTAAACAAAGAGCAATTCCTCTTTGTTTATGCAAAACAAACAATGCCTGCTTAGGATCATTTTGATTAATCTACATTCCGTTGTGCAGATTTAAGGAGAACATTTAGCACGGTGGTCTTAAAGATAGAAATTCCAGTCTCTATAATTTAGATTTTTTGCTAGTAGAATGAACTAAGTGTTGGACAGTGGACTTTATTCCTAGCTGTTTTAGAGAGTAAAGGACATCTTTTCTCACCGGTTATGGGAGGCAATAGGGAGATTCAGTAATGCAGTGTTGAGACCTCTTGGATGTCTCGTGTTCATCTGTAAGCACTGCACCCAACTGCTCACTTCTCAGGTATTTCAGCTCACTGCCTTTTCTCTTTCTGAAGAGGATGTGGGAGTGGGATGACTGCCAAGAGGACAGAGGCAGGAACAAATGCTTTGTTTTGAATTATTTACTTCTAAATGACATAGAACAATCATTCATTCCTCTGCTTTCCACTTTCAAAACTGAAGAGGAAGTAATGAACAAGGACAAAGTTCTGTGCCTCTTCTAATATCTCGTGGCTGTTGTTGTCATCATCAAAATCATTATCCTCTTCCTTCTCCACGATGAGTATCTCCTTGTTGCTTGACACTACTGGACTTCAGCCAACCCAGTTTAAAGTGTCCAAACTTTCAAAAACTGAGGTTTACCTCAAAATAAAAATAATAATGATATTTGTTAAGCTCTTACAATGTGTGAGGTATTGTACTAAGCACTAGGTGGAAATAAACCAACTGGGCTGGACACAGTCCCTATCCTGGGGGGTGGTACAGTCTCTAAAATGGAGATTTTAGAGATGAGGTAACTGAGACCCCAGAGAAGTGAAGACTTGCCCAAGATCACACAGCAGACAAGTGGGAGAGGTGGGTTTATAATCCATGACCTTCAGACTTCCAGGCCCATGCTCTATCCATTGTCGTGCTGCTTCTCAAAACAAGTTACCACTATTGTTCATGTTCAAGTTAACACCAGAAAAACTTTAAATGTTCCTGGCACATGTCCTTTAATGTCAATCTGCCTTTTTTTTTTGTCGCTGTTGTTCCCAATCTCACTTGTAGATTTAGCAACCATTGATTTGGGAGAAGTGAGAGAGGTGATTAATGAGGTGGAGGCAGCATTGAGCATCCCATGCCTGTCATAGCCGAGTCACAGACATTTATGCTCCAACTCTGGCCTTGTGGCCCTAACTCTACTACTTTCCCTCTCCTCGTGTTCTTTGAGGGGTCTCTAACACTCTCTGAATGAGGTCCCCACCATCCTCATTGTTGTGCATCTCTGCCCATATAGCTCAGTTTCAGATTTTCTCACAAAAAGGTCATTTCATGGTCCAGTTGGTTTTCTCTCAGTGGTGTAAATGCCAACTCTGAATTTTCTTATCTGACACATCATTGAGGTCGAGTGTGATATGACTGGTTAACAACAACAACAATAACAGCAAAAATGATTAAAGGCTAAAACTGTGCCTAAAAGTTCTGGGCATTTCAGAAACATGCAAATTTAGTGCTAGAGATAAACAACGGAAATAGGAGTAACAGCCGTTGGAGACTTTGAGTCATTTGATTGAGGCAATCTGTCTCCGTTGTGGGTGAGATCTGTAAACTATTTTCCCAACTGTCAATGCTGTGGGATGCAAACTGACTATGAAAATGGATGCAGAGTAAACTTTTGTCACAGTTAAACCTCAAAGAACTGAAATAAACCTATTTTAAATTTCTAAAGGCAACTTAAACCACCTGCTAAGTTGTGGAATTTAATTTGAGAGATGAATACTTGGCAATGTGACACTTCTTTCATAGTTCTGTTTGCTGTTTTAATAAAAATGTTCATGGTGCTTGGGTTCTATCCGTTAGAAAGAATGAAAACAGGAAACCACTCTCTACACAACAAAAAACTAATATTTAGGGTTGCTCAAATGTAAAATAATATTTATAAATTTTACCATTTCTCTCTTCCTGTTTTATAGTAATTGCCCTGCATGTTGGATTTGATGTAAAAAATGTTATGAAAAAATGTAAATTTAAATTATTTCCTAATAAAGATGAAAAAAATTGCTTTCCACACTATTGCAGTCATGAATCTTCGTGTGGCCTGTTACAGATTTTTTATTACCCCTATTTGAAAGCAGATACTTGGCTTTTTTGTGTGTGATATACAAATCTAACTGAAAGAAAACAGCACACCATAAACAAAACTTGGGCAAAACATACTTTAAAGTTTACTTATTCTTTTCACTGGGAGAGCTGGAACAGTGATATATTAGAGCAACTTTACCAGCTTCAAAGAATCACAAACAAAAAGTGATTAGAAACAGTGTTTTAGGATTTGACCAGTGTTAACTCTCTGTGGTCAGGGAATGTATGTTTGTTTCTGGTGTACTCCTCCAGTGTTAGTAATCTGTTGTGCTCATGAAAACAAACAAACAAACAAAAAAACCTGTGGAGGAGACAGAGTTCCAGCACCTTGTAGAACCTACTGCTTGTTTGCTACTAACTCTAGGAGAGATTCAGGAGAGTGGAGAGAGGTAAAAAATATACCTTTCCCTGCAGCATGGCTTGAAGCCTGCATACAACTGTTACGTTTTGGGGTACCTGCCATGGGGAGCCAACCCTCTGGGATTCCCCATTCCCAGATAGACCCCCAGAAACAAAGAAACCCAAAAGAGCTTCCTGGAGAAAAGGAGAGGGACAGAATCCCTACCAACTTGACGAATGAGGCAATATGAAATTTTTAGAGAAATTTTTAGAGAAAAATTATATTATTTAAAAAATTTGTGCCTCAAGTTGTACAAGCCTCAGAAATCCATAAATTAGGGTCATTTGCAGTAGGTCACCCTTTTGGTAGTTTGGTGACACTCTCTTTCAGCTTCCAAACTACATCTGTCACCAGTTCTTCTGCTACAACATTTCCAGAATCTGCCCATTCTTCTCTATCCAACTGCCTCCCCATTGGTCTAGGCATTTGCCGTACTCCAAATCGACTATATCTTCAGCCTCTTTACAGACACCTCCCTGCCTCCAGTCTCTCCCCGGCCCAATCCATACTTTACTCTGCTGCCAGGTCATTTTTTTAAAAGCATCATTCTGGATATGTCTCTCCATTCATGAAATAAATCAATCATATTTACTGAATGCTTACTGTGTGCAGAGCATAATATTAAGCATTTGGGAGAGTACAGCACAACAAATAATAGACAAATCCCCTGCCCACAAAATCTCCAGTGGTTACTCTCCACATCAAGCAGAATCATCTGGCCATTGACTTTAAGGCACTCAGATGAGCATTCTCCCTCATACTGATCATTGATCTCATCCCATTGTATCTCAAGAAATATCCAAAGTCAAGCTAGTCAATATCTCATTCTCAAAAGTCTCTTTCATGGCCAACCCATAGCTCATGCCCTCCTTTCTGCTTCTAGCATACCACTAGTTTTCCCTTCTTACAGGCCCTTTTTAAATCCCACCTCTTCCAGGAGGTCTTCTTTGATTAATTTCTCAGTATTGCACCATCGAAGCACTATCCAAGTAATTGCTCAACAGATACCACCAATCGACTGACTGACTGACTAATTTACTTAGCCTATATCTTTCCCATTGTTGCTTCAGCACTAGAACATTACTTAAAGTACTTGGGTACTTACTACCCCTCAGTCAAATTTATGTCCATATCTTTATAAGCAGCATGGCTTAGTGGACAGAGCATGGTCCTGGGAGTCAGGAAGGCCTGGATTCCAGTCCCAGATCCACTACATGTCTGCTATGTGACTAGGCAAGTCACTTCACTTCTCTGGGCTTCAGCTACCTCATATATAAAATGGGGATTAAGAAAGTGAGCCCCATGTGAGACAGAGACTGTGTCCAACCTGATTAACTTGTATGTACCCCACTGCTTAGCACAGTGCTTGGTAAATAGTAAGTGCTTAACAACTAGTATTATTATTATTATTATCTGTAATTTACTTTAGTGCCTGACCCCCAATAGATTGGAAGATCCTTGAGAGGAGAGAGAGATCATGTCTATTTTTAACTCTATTGTGCTTTTTCATGATCCTTGCCTTCAAGGATCTTACAATCTAGTGGTGACAGACATTCTAACTCAGTTTTACTTTCCCAAGTACATACAACAGTGCTCTGCATAGGGTAAGTGCTTAATTAAAAATATTGATTGAAATACTGAGGATCTCCCATCCTCCTGTCTCTCCCTGCTCCAATCTATACTTCATTCCGCTGCCCGGATTATCTTTCTACAGAAACTCTCTGGGCATGTCACTCCCCTCCTCAAAAACCTCCAGTGGTTGCCTATCAACCTTCGCAAGAAGCAAAAACTCCTCACTCTTGGCTTCAAAGCTCTCCATCACCTGGTCCCCTCCTACCTCACCTCCCTTCTCTCCTTCTACAGCCCACCCTGTACACTCCGCTCCTCTGGTGCCGCTAACCTCCTCACGTTGCCTCATTCTCACCTGTCCCACTATCGACCCCTGGACCACGTCCTACTGCTGACCTGGAATACCCTCCCTCCTCACATCCACCAAATCAACTCTCTTCCCCTCTTCAAAGCTCTACTGAGAGCTCACCTCCTCCAGGAGGTCTTCCCAGACTGAGCCCTCCCTTTCCCTCGGCCCCTCCTCCCCTCCCCATTCTCCCTACTTCCTCCCTCTGCTCTTCCCCCTTCCCCTCCCCACAGCACTTGTGTATATTTGTATATATTATTTATTACTCTATTTTATGAATGATGTGTATATATCTATGATTCTATTTATCTTGATGGTAGTGATGCCTGACTACTTGTTTTGTTTTGTTGTCTGTCTCCCCTATTTAGACTGTGAGTCCGTTGTTGGGCAGGAATTGTCTCTATCTGTTGCCAAATTGTATGTTCCAAGCACTTAGTACATTGCTCTGCACACAGTAAGCTCTCGATAAATATGATTGAATGAATGAATGAAAATGCAGTCTTGAATTACCATTATGAATATATTATAACAAGGAGGAATGTACTAAGAAGTTAATATTCTTCATTCAGCATCTTTTTTCTAAGAACAGATATCTTTCTCTTATCTTTTGACTAGAGTCAAGTTAATTTAATTTACTGATCATATCAAAGCCTATCTAATTCTCATTTTTGGGTATCATCCTTCATATGAAACTTAGTGTGTTTAACTGAGTGTAGATAATTGTTAAATGAAGATAATAGGGTGATTAATTCGAACACAACAGGTACAAATTACAATGTTAACAATTCTACAAGTATACAATGCATCTCCCGGACTTATCGCCAATAAGAAAGTATGCTTAGATTTACCCTGTTTAGCTGTTATGTATTTAACCATTTTTTAAGTGGGTCAAGACACTAACTCTAATTTTTTTCATGTAGGAAAATAAGGAAAAAATGAAAATAAAATTGATTGAATGTCACTTGAAACAATACTAGAAGGTAGTGTATGTTTTTAATGCTATACCAATAGTTTGCAATTTCAATTTGTAACACTAACTTTCATTGCTTAAGCTATTAGACAATGTTAACTTTAGAACAATTGGCTGGTTAATTGCTCTAGAATAAATACCACTTTTGGGCAAATATAGTGGAAAAAGAATGGTACCAGGGAAGGAGGCGTGAAAGTTATGGATGACTAGATTGGATCCCTAAAGGCAAGACTTAATCCTTTAACCGGGTCCATAGAATCTAAGGACAGGCAGAGGCACTGACCATGTTTATGGAGACAAAGTGAAGTGTATAGGGGAGTAATCAGGATAACTTTATCAATGTGGCCAGGCAATATATGGATCATTTAGACTAAAGTACTCTCTTCTGAAATGTGGTGTTGGAGAAGGCTTTTGCTAATATCATGGACTACCTGAAAAACAAACAAATGGGTTTTGGAGCAAATTAAGCCAGTGAGGTCTTTGGAAGGCCAAATGACTAGAATTTGATTAGCACCTTTGGGACACATCATCAGGAGGACTCATTCTCTGGAGAAGACACTAATGCTAGGAAAAGTCCAGGGAAAATGTGGACTAGGCTGACCAGCAGCTAGATGGATAGAAACCATAACAATGATAATGGAAAAACTGTTAGCAAGGTTACATATTTTGGCAGAAGATAGGATGTTCTGAAGAAAACAAATCCACAGAATCGCTATGAATTGGAAACAACTCGATGGCATTTGATAATAATAATAGCTTCAGTAGTGGGACTTTTTTTGTGCCTGAACTATTTAGATAATTGCTTCTAGTTTCTACTTTTCTTGCTTATGTAGGTATAGGTTGAGAGAGAGAGAGAGACAGAGAGAAGGAACAAAAATGTCATCTAGTACAGCAGTGGGAGAAATCTAAATGATTGGATAGAGCCTGGGAAGTGATTTGGAATCTGAAGCAGCTGAGGTTTAACCCAGAGCAGTGACTAATTGACTCTGAGCCCTCTACAGATGTGCTTGAGGGCTTTTGGACCTAGTCAGGGCCATGGGTTATGGGGATTACCAGAGAAGTGGCACCAGGTAGAAACTGCTTTGGATGGAAGGGCAGCTGCTGCCACCACCCTGGAGATCTGTGACATTCATTGTGTCAGGTAGCTCGCAGAAGACTTGTAAATATTGGCAAGTGTCCAGCCAACCTAATTCATTACCTAGCCGTTCTTGAAGGAATGTAGGGTAGTCCAGCAGTTAGGGCTGACATGGCATATGTGTTGATGCACTATGGGAGGGAGTAGATGGGAAAATAGGTCATCACCAGCAGGGGAAACAAACTCAGGTCAGGAAAAGCAGGGAGCGGAGGAAATGGACATTGCCTGGTTTTCTTTCTCACAGCTAGTGAGGGAGACTTCCTACTGAGGTAATGATGAAAGCAAATCTTGTTCTCAGATGTCAAGTTGCCCTATGGAAATTTGTTAGGGAAGAATTCCCATATGTGACATGTGGGTAGGGAACATGTTTACCAAACCTATTATACCGAACTCTTCCAAATGCTTAGTACAGTGTTCTGCATACAGTAAACGTTCGGTAGGTATGATTGATTTATTGGTTGTTTAATTCTCTGCATACATCAGTAGTTCCCAGAATTGTAATGAAATTATTGCTTATGTTAACTGTGTGTATTTCTAATACCTCTGTAAGATTAGTGTTTTGTTTGGGTTTTTTTTTAATCTTGAACTTTCACTTTCCAATTGGCTCAAGAGCAATTCTTACCCTAGAGAGGAGAGAAGTGGGATAATTGTAGCAGCTAAATGCATAAGAAGGTAGAGATTCTAATGCACTTGTGGAACATCCAAGCTTGTTTCAATTAATTAATTGAACTATGGTATTTATTGAGCACTTACTTTGTGCAGAACACTGTAGCTGTTGGGAAAGTATAATACAACAGAATTGGTAGACATGATTCTTGCCCACAAGGAGCTTATAATTTTCAAGGGAAGGCAGACATTAAAATAGATTAGAGGTAGAAGAAATAAGGAGGAAAAATAGTTACAGAAATATTGTGGGGTTGGGATGAGCATCATGGTGCTTAAGGGGTACACAACCAAATTCATTGTCAAGGCAGAGAGAAGGGTGAATAGGGGATATAAAGAGCTTAGTCTGGGAAGGCCTCTTGGAGGAGACAGGAGGGTTTGAAGATGGGGAGAGTGGTGGACTGTCAAAGATGAAGGGGGAGGGAGTTCTAAACCCGAGGGAGAATGTGGGCAAGGAGTCAGTGAGGGGATATTTACTTCTTCTTTAGCCCTCGTGTAGTATTTACTAAAAAAAGTTATTTTCACCACTCTCAGTCTAAATATGTTTATGGTTATCTCTCATATAAGAATGTAAACTCTTTGTGGTAAGAGATTGTGTCATTTAGTTTTCTGTACTTCTGAAGTGTCAAATACAGAGCATAGTACAAATTAACGCTACTGCTATAATTAGCACCATTATTACATAAAGTGGGGTATAACTGGAGCAGTTTGAAGTTGGAGATGGTGAAGTGTGGTAAGATTGGAACTAGTGGGACAGTTATAAGAGGGAAGGGGGGGCAAGGGGAGGTCAGTGTTAAGGGGAAGGAGAGTTGTGAGGCTAAGACCACTATGGCAGAGATGGGCTAATAATAAGGGTAAGTATTTAAAAAGGCATTTTAAGAAAGAAGATCCAAGATAGCGGGGATATCAGCCAGTAATAGTAGTAATAGGATTTTTAGTGGTTAGTATGCACCAAGTAATGTAGCAAACATTGGGTAATAAATCTGTAAATGCTTTGCTGACCTCAAGGGCTTCACTATCTAAGAATGGGGAGGATGGTATTAGCCACACATATTCAAGGAAAATTGAACAAAGATATGGGAGACGCAGACCTTATTTGTAATTTATTTTAATGTCTGCCTTCCCCCTCCTAGACTGAAAGCTCCTTGTGGGCAGATATATGCAATTGACTTCAATTGATTTCCCTGAGAACAACTTTGTCACTTGACTTTTGTTACCAGCTCAGAATCTCAACAGGATACATACTCTGCCCATTTCTCTGTGCCTGTATTTTACCTGTGCCTTATCTGTCCCTCATTTGTGCTTTCTGGTTTCTCTGCTCCTGATTAGTTTCTTCGATAATCTCTTTCCTTTTATTAGTGCCTAAACTTTAATCCTGGAACCTACAACCCTTGAGCTCATTGCAAGACCTAAGTTTCACAGTATTTCAAGTAGCTGCTGAATGCTTTCTCAACATGTCAGCAAAATTGTAACCTTAAAGCTAATTTAGCTTCACCCCTTTCTAGGAGTGGGGAGGAGGGGAGAGTTGTCAGTCACTAAAATGTGGAAATGAGCAAACAATATGAAGTAGAGATCTAAACCAGAAATCTTTTGAATAAATTCAATTGTGTTTATGACAAGTGCCATGTGTACAACTTGATGTACATTGTACATTAACCTGCTGGAGGAGGAAGCCTCTGATATTTGATGTTATAAAGTAGTCTCGGAGGACTGTGATTTCCCTCCATAGTTCTGCCTCATGTCTGCCTTTGTAGAGTGTAGTTTCTCTTAAGCTAACTGACTGTGGATCTAACATGATTTTTTTTCCCCTCTCCCCCTCCCCTAGCAGAGTCCATTTTGCCTGAGTTTTCATTGCTTTTCTCCTTCATTTTCTGTAGGTTGTTTTTCTAGTGTTCACCTACTGCAGTTTTCCTGGTGTCAGGAAGGTCCTTTGTCTCTATGCAAAAGTTTATGTGAAGCTTCAGTTTTTAGCTTTTCCATGCATGCACACATGTGCTTTAGTGATTTCAATCAACTTTTTCTGTTTTCCTCCTCTGTGAAGCCACCACACTCATGCTGTGAGAAAGACAGCTTCCTCCTTTCCTCACCTCTGTATCCTGAGCACCCTGAGTGCCTGCTGGACAGAAATACTGTGGATTGTTGTCCACTAGCCAAAATCCCCTAGCAGTGACTTCAAGCCACTGAAACAAGCATTGGGAAGTGGGAGGTTACTTTGTAATCATAATTGATCCCAGTCCTCTTTGAGGTTGCTCTTCCAGGCATAAGGATCCAAGGCAGCTGGCCCATGACATTAATAATAATAATAAAGATGGCATTTGTTAAGTGCTTACTATGTGCAAAGCACTGTTCTAGCGCTGGGGAGGATACAAGGTGATCAGGTTGTCCCACGTGGGGCTCACAGTCTTAATCCCCATTTTGCAGATGGGGTAACTGAGGCACAGATAAATGACTCACCCAAAGTCACACAGCTGACAAGTGGCTGAGCCAGGATTTGAACCCATGACTTCTGACTCCCAAGCCTGTGCTCTTTCCACGAGCCACACTGCCTCTTAACTCCTGGGACAATCCAGAAAAATGCAAAATTGACAGCTAATACCCAGAGTGCTTGCAGTTCAGTCATCTCCTCCCTTCCTCTCTGGCGGGGATTCCTCAGATTGTCTCTTTAAATCCAATTTATGCTTCCAGGGTAGACAGCCATTAGAAATTATTCAGTTAAGCTGGGCTTTTGTAAAAAGCCAAGCCAGAAAATTTGGGCTGCAAATGTCCATTTTAAGACCTACAGTATCTAGATTCAATATTAAGAGTGATGAAATTAACTTAATTCTGGGTGGATAAAACCTAAAGTATCTTTGGATGTTTGACTTGAGGTTAAAAAAAAATGAAACTTTAAAAATACTTTTGATCAACTCACTTTTATATTATGTCTAAGTAAATAAATTCCCTAATTTACTTTACTAATTTCCCTAAATTAACTTTTCAGGTTTATTTAAGGTGCCACATGGAATAAACTTCATGCTTATTGCTAAATAAATGCTGGCACTGGGTGGACCATTTAAATGATTCAAGCCCTGAGGAAGGCTGTAATACCACTGGTCCCTCCTATGAGCCTGCCCCAAGAATCCTGACATTGTCCTCTCATTCTAACTGACATTGAGAAGCTCAATATCTGCCAATCTTCGCACCCATCTCTAGCACAATTCCCAAAATCTGAGCAGAATCCTCACCAGAGAGGAATGGAGGAGATGACTGAACTGCCAGCACTCTGGGTATTAGCTGTCAATTTTGCATTTTTCTGGATTGTCCCAGGAGTAATGTTATGGGCCAGCTACCTTGGATCCTTACGCCTGGAAGAGCAGCCTCAAAGGGGACTGGGGTCAGTTATGATTACAAAGTAACCTCTCACCAGTTACCAATGCCTGTTTCATAGGCTTGAAGTCACTGCTAGGGAATCTCTGGCTAGTGGGCAACAAGTGGTATCCACTTGGATGCTCTTATTGTTTTCAGCTTGACATGCGGTTTACCTGTTGTGTACACTCCTTAAGACTTGTCAGGACAACAATCCAATCTGCTATGGAAAAGAAATATTAACTGAAGCATTCACTATGAGAAGGAGAATGTGTGATGTTATAAATGAAGTCGCTGCCATGAAATAATAATGAAGCATTCTTTCAGGTTAGCCTGCAAATAATTCAGCCAAACTGAACTTGTCCCATTAAGATTAGGAATGGAAATTCCAAAGACTATAGGGTGGGTCTTTCAGTAACTAAAAAAGAGTTCTACTCTGGATTTTTTGAAGAAGAAAAGCGAATACTATCAACTAACTGGACAGAATTTCAGAGACAGTTTCCCCGTAGTTCAGTGCATAATGAAATTCAATTTCAATACTTTGTCATTTCAATTTGCAAATGAATAGTTTTCTTGAAATCACTTACACTTAATTATGATTAAAAACCACTGAACAATTGGCAGTGATGATATGTATCATTCTTTTCCCTTTAGACTGTGATCTTATTATGGGCAGGGAGCATGTCCACCAATTTTGATACATTGTACTCTCCCAGGTACTTAGTACAGTACTCAGAACACAGGAAATAATACAAATGATTAATTGTTTGATTTTCCAAAAGACAGAGTAAAATCTAAGATAGGTATATATTTCTGATTTTGGACCAGACTGCCCCATAATAAGTAGCCAGAAAGATGGCACATAACTTTCATGGATCCGTGGCATGATTTTATATTTGCTTTATAAATCTTCCGAGGGTAAGGCAGCCTGACCTACTGTAGGTTGCATTGGTCTGTGAATCAGGTGCTATAGACTTTCATTCATTAACTCAGTGAATGATCTTGAAAAAATCACTGAAACAATTTATGTCCATTTCCTCATCTGTGAGTGGGGAAAAAATAAAATCCTAGTTTTTTACCCAAGAATAAGGTGAATTATCACTTACACTCTTAAGGCAAACTGAAAAGATTGCCCAAAGCTCCATGAATCTTTCTATGCAAAAAACTGGCTTCAGGATAGCTTAATTCCTGCTTCACTCTTGCAGAGAGTGAATCCTTCAAACATGGGACCACAATGTGCCTTCTCTCAACAAATTGTTCCAAGAGGAGGCAAGGAAATGAAATGAGGAGTCATTCCATAGTAAACACCTGGGAGCAGTATGGCTTAGAGGGAAGAGCACAGGCTTGGGAGTCAGAAGCTGTGGGTTCTAATCCCGGCTCCTCCACTTATCAGACTTTGGGCAAGACACTTAACTTCTCTGTGCCTCAGTTGCCTCATCTGGAAAATTGGATTTAAGACTGTGAGCCCCATGTAGGACAACCTGTTTACCTTGTATCTACCCAGCGCTTAGAACAGTGCTTGGTACATAGTAAGCACTTAACAAATACAAAAATTATTATTACTATTAAAACTATTGCTTATGTGTGTCTATCCATTCCCGTGAGTCCACAATTGGCACTGGGGGGCAAAGCTGGGTTCCACAAATCCAGAGGACCACTATTTCCAGTCAAAATCAGAGCTGAATCCAAGTACCCTCAGAACTTGCACTCGGCAGCTGTAGGGCCTCTTCATGATGATGCTGGTGCATCTCTGCCCACCTACTTTCTCTTTGCACTCCGTGTCCCAAGGGGAGCATGAAGAGCATGACTGGCAGAGGGGAATGTGACAGGTGCTATGCTAGCCACTAGCTATAATTACTTCCTCTGCCCAGGTTCCATGTCCTAAAGTCTCCACACTGAGGCTTTTCCTTCCTTCTTGTCAGGACACTCTATCACCTTGAGCAACTGACCCATTTTTCTCTGGAAACAGAAATACAATGAAATTAACAGTATACAGAGACTGACTATCAGCTTATTTTGTGCTTTGGGGGTTGTTGTATTTTCATATTGCCTTTCCATCATAGCAAACATCAATGATTGAAGAATATATTATGGCCAAGAAATCAAAGATCATTAGAAATGAAAATTCCCAAATCAAGAGTTGGATGATGTTTAAATTAAATCTAATTATTATATAGTGTGTGTTATATGGCTACTTTTGCAAGAAAATATAGAATGCAAGAGGGTGAAGTGACTAGTGGGTGAAGACTAAGACACCAGGACTAAGCTACCCAAAAGGGTCTGTGGTCTCAGTCCTCCCCTACCTCCACCCTGCCCCCATCAGCAAACCTCCAAGCCCACGACCGGGAAAGCTGTGGCAATGGGAACCTCAGTTGGCCCTGCCTGGGGAGGCTGAGGACTATTCCTTCCCAGCATCAATACGCCGCTAATCTTATTGTTTCAAATTCCTACTTTGTGTACCTATCTTCCTCTTTTCCCTCTTTGCTCCCCAGTGGGCCAAAGACCTTGTCAAAATGTATTTCTTTCCACTTTGCATATTGTAAGCTCTTAATAAATGCCATTATTACTACTAACCAGTTGTGACAGAAACCAATTGCTATAGTCCCAATTGCTGAGTGGGACAAGGACTGTATCTAATTATCTTGCTTCTACCCTACTTCTTAGCAGGTCCTTGGCACATGGTAAGCACTTAATAAACACCATTATGATAATCATGATTATTATTAATAACTTGCATTTTAAATAGAATTTAGCAACTTGAAACTGTAATAATGTATTCTTTCCAGTTCCCCAAATAATAGATATATGGATAATGTTATAAAACTCCATTGAATTAAATCATTCATCAAATGGAAGAAAAGTAGTGCATGGATCATTTGCAGGAGTATAAATCTGAACAGTAAAACTCTGAAAGTATAAACTCATTATACTTTTTTGGCTTCATTTCTTACTCTCCCCTTTTAACCTCACCACTAGCACTATAATTAGTTTGCCTGCACAGGTTCTAGGTCCTGAAGTTTCCGTACTAAGGCTTCTCCATCCTTCCTGGCAGGTGACTCCATCACCTTTAGCAACCAAACAATTTTTGCCTAAAAACCCTATTAATTTTTAAATTTAAAGCTGCCTCTGTCAGAATACCTTCTTAACTTCTTGTGAGAAGCAGCATGGCTGAGTGGAAAGAACATGGATTTGGGAGTCAGAGGACATGGGTTCTAATCCCTACTCCGCCACTTGCCTGCTGCAAGCCACTTAACCTCTCTGTGCCTCAGTTACCTCATCTGGAAAATGGGGGTTAAGACTGTAAGCCCCACGTAGGACAACCTGATTACATTGTATCTACCCCAGTGCTTAGAACAGTACATGGCACTTAGTAAGTGCTTAACAAATACCATTATTATTATTATTATTATTATTACCCTCTCATTTCTGGGCAAGTACCAAATGATTTGTATCTCAGAAGTGCATCCCATTTGGTATAGTCTTTATTAATGTATTCAGCAGCATTTACTGAGCCCTTATTTTGTACAGAGCTCTGTACTAGGCAAGGCTTCTATGGGCCAGACCATTTTTGAATAATCATCCTTGTAATTTTCCCAGTGTTTATAGATTGCTCAGCCCACAAGGAGGCACCTCATACATTTGAAATTATACTGCTACTATGTGCTTTGGAGTATACCATAAAGTACTTTTCCCAGCCCTCGATGAGTTTATAATCCTAATGGAGTTGGGGAATATTCTTCCACTTCCATGTAAATGTGTACAGAAAGGGAACAAGTGTCCACCTGTGGCAAAACAGTATGGCTTTATATAGAGAGCACGGGCCTGGGAGTCAGGAGGACCTGGTTCTAATCCCAGATCCACCAATTCTCTACTGTGTGGCCTTGGGCAAGTCACTTAACTACTCTGTGCCTCAGTTACCTTTTCCGTAAAATAGGGATTAAGACTATGAGCCCTATTTGGGACAGGGACTGTGTTCTACCTGATTAATGTATTATAATAATAATAATAATGATGGTATTTGTTAAGCACTTACTATGTGCCAGGCATTGCTCTAAGTGCTGGAGTAGATACAGTGTAATCAGGTTGTCCCACGTATGGTTTACAGTCTTAATCCCGATTTTACAGATGAGAAAACTAAGCCCAGAGAAGTGAAGTGACTTGCCCATGTAGCGTGGCTTAGTGGAAAGAGCACGGGCTTTGGAGTCAGAGGTCATGGGTTCGAATCCTGTCTCTGCCACTTGTCAGCTTTGTGACTGTGGGCAAGTCACTTAACTTCTCTGTGCCTCAGTTACCTCATCTGTAAAATGGGCATTAAGACTGTGAGCCCCACGTGGGACAACCTGATTCCCCTGTGTCTACCCCAGCGCTTAGAACAGTGCTCTGCACATAGTAAGTGCTTAACAAATACCAACATTATTATTATCATTGCCAAAGGTCACACAGCTGACAAGTAGCAGAGTCAGGATTAGAACCCATGAACTTCTGACTCCCAGGCCCATGCTCTATCCACTATGCCAATACCTACCCTAGCACTTAGTACAGTACCTGGCACATAGTAAGCACGTAACAAAAACCATAAAAAAGCCCATTCTTTCAGTTCACTGAGGGGATTCAAGGAGAAACCTTTCTTCCTTCTCCAGACAGCACAAGCTGGTAAACTGGACTGCCACCCCAGGTTCCTGGATGTCATTTCTCAGACAGATGAACTCTACATGCTTCACAGGCATAGCATCAGTTAAACTGCCGTGAACTTGAAGAATCAGATCATATCCATTAGACTGTAATCAACTAATCAATCATATTTATTGAGTGCTTACTGTGTGCAGAGCATTGTACTAAGTGCTTGGGAGAGTATAACTTACAACTTTAAGTTCCATGAGGGCTGGGATTCATCATAAACTTCTGCATGCACTTAAGTTCCTAGCTCACACTCTGCCCAAAGTAGGTCCTCCATCGTTTTTTGGCTGATGAAAAGATACTTGAAGAGTGGTGTGTGATGACAGGATAAAATAAGAAGAAATGGGGAAATGTCTCTTTGTGGCCTAGTGGAAGAAGCATGGGCCTGGGCTCTAATCTCAGTTCTGGCACTTGCCTGTTATATGACCTTGAGCATGTCACTTAACTATTCTGTGACTCAGTGTCCTCATTTGAAAGATAGCAATTAAATACCTGTTCTCCCTCTCCTTAGTCTGTGGGAGAGAGACTGGGTCTGACCTGATTTATCTTGTTATCTACCACACTGCTTAGTTAAGTGTTTGGCATTCAGTAAGTGCTTAACAAATACCTATTATTAGTAGTATTATTATTATCCAATACTTACCATATAATTGCAAATAGCTGGCTTCCAGCAGGCTACCTGTGTATGTGGCCTGGTCCAGATAGAGTCTTCCCAGAATCTACAACGGAAAATGTCCAGGTTTCTCTTAACTGTGGCACTACTGGAGAGGCCGGAGATCCTTCAAACCTGTTCTTATGTGGGTGTAGAGTCGTCTTTGTGCAAAATTCCTCCACTGGCCATGAGTGATCCTCAGGTTATGACAGCACTTTGGTTTTTGCTAGTTTAACTCTACATCACCTCTTTGGTCCCAAGTATATCGCAGATCACAGCATTTACACATATTATACTATCAGCAAGGAGCATGGTGTAGTGGATAGAGCATGGGCCTGGAGTCAGAAGGTCATGAGTTCTAATCCCAGCTCTGCCACTTGTCTGCTGAGTGACCTTGGACAAGTCACTTAACTTCTCTGTGCCTCAGTTACCTCAACTGTAAAATGGGGATTGAGACTGTGAGTCCCATGTAGGACAGGGACTGGGTCCAACCTGATTTTCTTGAATTCACCCCAAAGCTTAGTACAGTGCCTGGAACATAGTAAGCGCTTAACAAATACCATAATTATTATCACTATTTATCAGTTACAATTGCTATTACTGGACATTGTCAGGATTTCATGACATTCAATCTGTCATAAAATCCTATTGGTTCTATCTTCACAAGATCTCTAAAAATGAATCATTGATTGATTGAATCCACCCTTTTCCCCCCATCCAAACTGCTCCCACAAGGATCTAAACACCCATCATTTCCCATCTTGACTACTTGATCAACCTCCTCATTGACCTCCCTCGCTCCCGTCTCTCCCCACCCCAGACCTTCCTTTACTCTGCTGCCCAGATGATATTCCCAAAAAACCATTTAGTCCTTATCTCCCCACTCCTTAAAAATCTCCAGTGGTTGCCTAACCACTTCTGTATTCAACAGAAACTCCTTATCAAAATCTTAAAAGCACTCAAATCAGCAAGCTCTCTCTCCTACCTACCTTGCTGCTCTCCTACTGCATCCCAATCCACACACTACACTCCCTAATGCCAACCTACTCTCTGAACCACTCTATCTCACCTATCTCAATGCTGAATCCTTGGCAACATCCTCCCTCTGGCCTGGAGCTATCTACCTCTTCATATCTGACAGTCCGCTACAATCCCCCACCTTCAAACCCTCCTAAAGTATCTCCTCCAATCGGTCTTCCTTGACTAAGTCCTCATTTTCTCTATTCAGTGAATCACTTATGTGTGTCACTTATGAACTTGGATCTGTATCCCCTGAGCACTTCAATACTCATCCCAGCTCCTCAACCCTCATGTACACATCCTTTACTCAAGTATTCCTCCTATCAATAATCTATTATATACCTATCTACCCCTGAAGATTGTAAGCTCTTTGTGGTCAGGGATCCTCTCTAGCAACTCTATTGTACTGTACTGTCACTAAGAGCTTAGTACTGTGTTTTGGGTCAGTAAATGCTTAATAAATACCAATTTTTTATGGTATTTGTTAAGTGCGTACTATGGCACTCAGTGGAACGAGCACGGGCTTGGGAGTCATAGGTTATGGGTTCAAATCCCAGGTCTGCCACTTATCAGCTGTGTGACTGTGGGCAAGTCACTTAACTTCTCTGTGCCTCAGTTCCCTCATCTAAAATGGGAATTAAGACTGTGAGCCTCATGAGGGACAACCTGATTACCCTGTATCTACCCCAGCACTTAGAACAATGGTCTGCACATAGTAAGCGCTTAACAAATGCCAACATTATTATTATTGTCAAGTGCTGTTCTAAGCACTGGGGTAGATACAGTTAATTAAGTTGGACACTATCCTTGTCCTGCATGGGGCTCACAGCTTAAGTAGGAGGGAGAACAGGTATTGAATCACCATTTTATAGTTGAGGAACTGAGGCCCAGAGAAGTGAAGTGACTTCCCCAAGGTCACACAGCAAGCAATTGACAGAGCTGGGATTAGAACCCAGGTCCTCTGATGCCCAGGTCCAAGCTCTTTCCACTAGACTATGATGCTTCTCTAAAGAAATAAGATGGAAATATACCCACATAATGATTTGAATCTAGGAATAACATTTTAAACATAATGCCTTGGTTGCATCTTCTCATTTGCCAGGGTTTTTTTTCTTTTTAATAATCAGGAGCTATTATTTGTAAGCTCCTTGAGGGCAGGGGTCTGCCTACCATCTCTCTTGTAGTCTTCCAGGCCGCATTCCACATAGTAAGCATTTAATAAAAACAATTGCTTGATTGGTTGGTTGATGAAAGCAACTTTATTTTGCATTGCCTTAGGTATGATACTGCCAAAACTGAATTTCCTCATTTTTCTCTCCATAGAGCTTTTTATCCCCCTTCAGATAGAAGCATGCCAAGGCTTATTAGCATCCTAGGTCTTAATTACTCCTTTCTGTGCCAACTTTCTAGGTCGTGACATGCTCCATTGTGTCTGCGGAAGGGAGGGAGATGCTGATGGTGATCACAGACAGTAAGTATTCTTACCGCTTCGACTGGGCCCCATTCAAACCTGAGGTGAAGGCAGTAGGGAAAGAAAGCCCTTTGATTCCCAGTGGTATTTACTGAGCACTTATCTTTGCAGAGTAATCTATTACTTGGGAGAAGACAATGCCACCGAGTTGGTTAACAAGCTCTCCACAGGCAAGGACCTTACATGTCCTGAAGGGTAGTGCTAATATGGCATCTGTTACACTTGCTACATCCTTTATTCGGTTTTACCTTCAGAGAACTTCAGGATCTTCCTCCTTTAATTGATCCATGTGTTATTTTCCTTAAACAGGAAATTTATATATGGCTCATCTCAGTTCCTTACTATAGATGATTCCCCAAATTTCCATTTCCAGCCCTGATCCCTCTCCTTTGCAGTTTCATATTTTCTCCTGTCTTCAGGATATCACTTCTTGGTTGTCCCTTGAATGTCCCACTGGCACCTCAAACTTAACATGTCCAAAGCAGAAGTCATATTGCCACCCAAACACTATCAATCAATCAATGGTATTTATGGAGTGCCGAGCACTGTACTAAGCACTTGGGCAAGTTCACTACAACAGAATTAACAGAAATGGTCCTTGCCCATAATGAATTTACAGTTTACAATCCTCTTTCCATGTGACTTTCCCATGACTGTAGAAAGCACCGCCAGCTGTAGAAAGCACCGCCAGTTTCCGTCTCATAAGCTCAAACCTTGGAGCTCTCCTTGACTCATCTCTCTCATTCAAGCCACATATTCAATCTGTCACTAAATCTTATAGTTCAACCTTCAAAACAATTCTAAAATCTGCCCTTCTCTCTCCATCCAAACAACTACAACGTTGATCTGAGAATTTATTCTATCCTACCTTGATTACTGCATCAGCCTTCTTACTGACCTCCCTACCTCCGGGTCTCCCCAGTCCAGTCAATACTTTAATTATCCATCAATCAATCAGTTATGATTACTGAGTGCTTACTTTGTGCAAGTTCAACATAGGGATAGAAAAAGAGAGAAAGAATGTGAGAAAGGGATCAAAATGGTTCAATAAGTTGGAGGTGGTGGCTGCGAGGCGGCAGCAGTAGGTGACTTTGACTAATATCTGGAGTTGGTGGAGATAGTATGTGAGTGAGTGAGTACAGATGATATGGCCTTCAAAAGAAGGGAAAAAGAGGAATAGGGGAGGTGGAATGGTGTGAAAGCAGAAAGAAGGAAGTCAACCTTCCTTCTTCCACCTGCTCTTACCCAGTGATGTGGGGGGGAGTAGGGGAAGATGAAGGCTTCCTCTAGGAGCAGGGGAGATGGTGTCATCTGGGGCAGTTTCAGTGATGGCAAGGAGGAGAAATGACTGGGTCAGGAACACATCAAGAATGAAGGAAAGCTTCTCTATGATGGAGTGGGGGTTCCACATGCGGCACTTGGGTGCAAAGGAAGGGGACAGGGAGAGGGGTGGGGAAGGGTCGGATAGGAATGAGTTCATGGGGCCGGTACAGGGGTAGGGAAATGGGGCAGTGCTGGACAGGATAAGAGGCATAGAATATGAGGGGCAGGATAGGGTCTGTACAAGAGGTGGGGAGGGATTGGATGGAGGAGGATGAGGGGGATGCTGGGATGGGAGGATGGGGAAGGGCTAAATGGAGGGGGTGGGGGTTAAGGAGACACAGTAAGGTCAGAGAATTTAAAGGGCTATAGATAAGGTTACCCCTCTCAGGAACGTACCTGGAGAGTTTCCAGTACTCTACCAGTCTTGACTATGGAAGGGAGAGTCAGGAGGAGGCCTGTCCATCCCATTTCTAGCTAGGGCAGTGGCTAGAGAGTGGAAGGCCATCTACTACAAGTCAAGACTCCCCTGTGCTGGGCAGCAGTGGCATGGGAGACAGTCGAGGGCAGAGACTCAAGTTTACTCTCCAATGTGGCTCAGTGAAAAGAGCACGGACTTGGGAGTCAGAGGTCATGGGTTCGAATCCCGGCTCTGCCACTTGTCAGCTCTGTGACTGTGGGCAAGTCACTTAACTTCTCTGTGCCTCAGTTACCTCATCTATAAAATGGGGATTAAGACTGTGAGCCTCACGTGGGACAAGCTGATTACCCTGTATCTACCCCAGCGCTTAGAACAGTGCTCTGCACTTAGTAGGTACCTAACAAATACCAACATTATTATTATTATTATTATTAATCCACTTCTGTATCTTTACCAGGAAAACTCTATGGATACACTACCAGAACAATTGCAGATGGAGGTGGGGCGTTCGGGGAGAGATGTGTCCATGGCGTCACTAAGGGTTGGGGAGACTCCACAGCCTAAGACAAGACAAAACGGTGAGGTTATCAATAGCAATTACTGCTGAATCTGGTAGTTTTCTGAGTAAATTGCTGAACTGTAAGGGGTTCCTTGGAATTCTTGAAAGTGAAGAGGTGAGTGTTTAGCAGTAAATAGAGGGCTGGACTGATGTAAAGGCAGGCAGTAGTTGATGTATAAAAATCCGGGTCGGGTCGTTGTCACCAGGGTGTCAGACAGCCACATCTGTTCTGTTTTCTCTCTGGGGCCCAGATCATCCTTCTACAAAATCGTTCAGTCCATGTCTTCCCCACTCCTCAAGACTTCCAATGATTGTCTATCCACCTCTGCATGAAAGAGAAACTCCTCACCCTCTGTTTCAAACCACTCAGTCACCTTGCTCTCACCTACTCACCTGGCTACTCTCCTATTAGAAGAGAGTAGTAGAACAGAGAAGCAGCTTGGCTCAATGGAAAGAGCCCAGGCTTGGGAATCAGAGGTCATGGGTTCTAATCCTGGTTCTGCCACTTGTCAGCTGTGTGACCTTGGGCAAGTCACTTAACCTCTCTGTGCCTCAGTTACCTCATCTGTAAAATGGGGATGAAGACTGTGAGCCCCACGTGGGACAACCTAATTCCCTGGTATCTACCCCAGCACTTAGAACAGTGCTTGGCACATATTCAACCCTTAACAAATACCAACATTATTATTATTATTACTACAACCCACCCCGCACACTTTGCTCCTCTAACACCAACCTACTCACTGTACTTCTATCTCGTCTATCTGGCTGCTGACTTAGCGCCCTCGTGCTGCCTCTGGCCTGGCATGCCATCCATCTTCATATCCAAAAGAAGATTCATTCATTCATTCATTCCATCATATTTATTGTTTCCTGTGTGCAGAATACTGTTCTAAGCGCTTGGGAAGTACAATTCAGCAACAAACAGAGACAATCCCTACCCACAACAGGCTCACAGTCTAAAAGTGAGGGAGGCAGACATCAAAACAAGAAGCATCAGTAGCATCATTATAAATATATAGAATTATATATATACCCATAATTGATAAAATAAATAGAATTATAAATATGCACATATATACACAAATGCTGTGGGGTGGGGAAGGGGGTAGAGCAAAGGGAGTGAGTCGGGGCGAGGGGAGGGGGGAACAGATCACTCTCTCCATCTTCAAGCTTTATTAAAAGCATCTCTCCTCCAAGAGGCCTTCCCTGACTAAGCCCCCAATTCCTCTTCTCCCCCTTCCTTCTGCGTTACCCTTGCACTTGGATTTGCACGAATTATTCACCCCTCCCTCTGCCCTACAGCACTTATGTACATATCCATAATTCATTTATTTATATTATTGTCTGTCTTCCTTTCTAGGCTGTATACTTATTATGGACAGGGAACGTACGTGTGGCTCATTGGAAAGAGCATGGGGTGGGGAGTCAGAGGTCACCGGTTCAAATCCCGGCGCTGCCGCTTGTCAGTTGTGTGACTTTGGGCAAGTCACTTAACTTCTCTGTGCCTCAGTTACCTCATTTGTAAAATGGGCATTAAGACTGTGAGCCCCCTATGGGACAACCTGATCACCTTGTATCCTCCCCAGCGCTTAGAACAGTGCTTTGCATGTACTAAGCGCTTAACAAATGCCATCATTGTTATCATTAACTGTTAGATATGTACTCTCCCACGCTGTTTAGTACAGTGCCTTACTCTGAACACAAAAGACCACTTCTCTAAACCAAGTAAGCACTCAATAAATTTGATTTGCTCCACCTTTTCAATTTAATCCCCTCCCTGCAAATTATATACTGTGACTGTGAGCCACTCTAGACTGTGAGCTCCTTATGGGCAGGGAATGTGGTGTTTGTGGTTGTACTGTACCCTCTCAAGTGCTTTGCAGTGCAGTACAGTGCTTTGCACACAGTGAGCTCTCAATAAATGTGACTGAATGAATGTTTACATACTTGTTTTCTGATTCTGTATTAATAATCTGTAGCATAGAATAAGATACATTTTATCAAAAATCTGTATTTCGATGTTTAGAAAAGTTATGCATTTACAAATTTTACAGTGAAATTATGTGATCGAATCACATGGAAGAGCAGCCAGGTTTCTAATTAGAAAAAACATGCTGGAATCTTTGTACATTAAAATAATGTGAAATTTACTTCTTAAATTGTACGCAGTGAATTTTCACTACTTTTTGCCTCAGATTGAACATTTTACATTTAAATGAACACTTTTTGGTGTGTTTGGAAATATATTGTTTTTACTGGTGGTGTCTTGTTTATTATAATTATTTTTATCAATGATTTTATTATCAGGAAACACACAGAGATCCATTTATTCAAATAGTAATCTGTAATGATTCCCCATATACCCAAACCACCTGATATGTACACAGAATGCACCATGTTTTCAGCTGTTTTTGTTATACTAATTTAGCTTGGTAAATTTCCAGAAAAACATTAGTAAAATAAAAATAAAAATCGAAAGCCCTTAAGCATATTAGAAGTACCCTATATATTTTCATGATTTTATTGTCATCGGAATGGAAGGCTATTTCTTCATTGAAACTGTTCTTAATGATAATTAGAGTTATTTTTGATGAAACTAGGAAAGAAATTGGTTTAGGAAAGAGTGGCCGTTATTTGGCCCCAAAAGACGAATATCCTAGTCACTGTAATTCTTGGTATTTAAGCAGATGCATTTCTTCAGTTACATTACCAAGAAAGTAAATAAAATAAAGGGCACATTTCCTGAGACTGCCTAACACTCCTATTTCAAAGGCAGTTCTCAGATATTTAGTGAAGTATTGCCTTTTCCCTGAAACAAAATCACCCTCATCCACTCCTTAAGGTGTTTTTTTGGGGGGGGAGGGGAGGGTTTCCCTCTTTTCAGGGAAGGAAAATAAATGAGGTGTTGTAAGCTCACAGTGTTAATCCAATTCAGAGCATTTCCCAAGGTTGCAGAAAAAAAATAGTGTAGGCTAAAGGAGTCTGATTAGTTTTCATTCTAGTATATGGCATATGGGATATGGATGCACAGAAGCTTCATACCTGATTATGAAGGGATTTTTACTAATCTCGGCAATGGGATAGAAAAAAAATCGCAGCGATATGGCATTTTAAATGTGATTTGTTAAATACGGGCACGTTTCTACTGTTTGGTATGGTCGATCAAAGACCCCGTCGGTCATTCCTGGTTCTTCATCGATTGGCCGGTGGTTACATTTCCCACAGCCTTCATTTCTTCAACAACTGCCATCGGTCCGTATGTGCCCCTAGCTATTTCTCTAAAAAGAGTAATGTGAGAACCAGGGTCTACATATATCGGATTAATAGTAACGGACGTATTGAAATCCTTGAATTTATAGGTTTTAAAGTCACTCTCGCTGTTTGTCCTCGAACGGACGGTGGGGGTTTTTGGCGATTTGGGAAGGATCCCCCGACTGAGCAGCCACAACAAGCGGAGGCCAAGAGAAGGCCGGGACGGGTTTGGAAGTGTCTTTTGGCGAGTAATAATACTAATAATGTTGGTATTTGTTAAGCGCTTACTAAGTGCCGAGTACTGTCCTAAGCGCTGGGGGAGATACAGGGTCATCAGGTCGTCCCACATGAGGCTCCCAGTTAATCCCCGTTTTACAGATGAGGGAACTGAGGCGCAGAGAAGCGTCGGTGGTCTGGGAAGCCGTTTTGATTGGGAGGTTGGTCCCCAGAGGCTTTGTGAGGAGAGCAGCGGGAGCAGGGAGCGAAGGTCATAGCAGGTCCTGTCCAACCCCGCCCTGCCTGCTGCCCCACGGCCTCCCCTCCAGGGCTGCCCCACGGCCTCGCCACCAGTCCTGCCCCACGGCCTCGCCACCAGTCCTGCCCCACGGCCTCCCCTCCAGGCCTGCCCCACGGCCTCCCCTCCAGGGCTGCCCCACGTCCTCGCCACCAGTCCTGCCCCACGGCCTCCCCTCCAGACCTGCCCCACGGCCTCCCCACCAGGCCTGCAGCCCTTGAATGAGGCCCGGCCCTCCCTCTCCTCTCCCCGCTT
The DNA here is from genome assembly GCF_004115215.2 of Ornithorhynchus anatinus. Lineage (NCBI taxonomy): Eukaryota > Metazoa > Chordata > Mammalia > Monotremata > Ornithorhynchidae > Ornithorhynchus > Ornithorhynchus anatinus. The sequence goes on from NC_041729.1 coordinate 119,770,575, forward strand.
CGGCGGCCCAACCTGCCCGGCCCCCTCAGCCTCGGAGGCGCCGGCCCCTCGGGGGTGTGGACGGAGGGACAGATCGGAGGGAGGGGGCAGATGCAGAGCGGGTTTAAGAAGGGCGGGTGTGTGTGTGTGCGGAAACGCGTTTGAGCCCCAACGGGTGGTGGGGCCGTTTCCCTCCAGCCGTGGGTTCCTTCCCCATTGGTAGGCCCCGGGGTTGGAGCGCTCCCCAAAGAGCACCCTTCTTCTTCTTCTTCAGCTTGGGCCGCGGGGATCCGGCCGGCCGGCCTTCTAATTCGTCCCCAGAAATAAGCGCCGGGCCCCAGCGTGTGTGTGGGGGGGGGGGAGAGCCCCGTCGGCCACGGTCCCGGCCGGTCCCCAGCCCCTCCCCGCTCTTCCTTCCCGACCCCGCGGGCGGCGGCGAAAGGCCGGGGCTCCCGGGGCGGCCCCGTCGTCACTGCTGAGCATGCGCAGTCTCCACCAGCCCATTCGGGTGGCAAGTCGGTGTGTTCCCCTCCCCCCCTCCCCGCCCCGCTCGCTCCCCTCCCCCCCTCCCCCTCCCCCCCCCCCCCGCTCCGTACCGGCCCGAGAAGCCACCATGGCCGAGGTCCCCAGCGCGGCGCTTTCCCAGGCGGGCTGGTAAGTGGTTCCCGTCGGGGCCTCGCGGCCTCCCCTCCCGAGTCCCCCCCTTCCCTGCGGCCTCCACCGCGGCCTGGGAAGGTCGGTCGTCGTAGGCCTGCGGAGGCCGCTCGCCCGCCCGCCGAGGCCCGCCAGTGGCCGCTTGGCACGGAAGAAGGGCCGCAGGGATGGTCCCTCCCTCCTTCTCCTTCTCCTTCTCCTTCTCCTTCTCCTCCTCCTTCTCCTCCTCCTCCTCCTCCTCCTCCCCACCAGGCCAAGCGTTCATCTCCGTCCTTCTCCCTTCCCCAGGGGAAAAGCGATCCGGAGGTCTCCCTGTCTCCCTCTCCCGCGCTGGGCCTTAGGACCCAAGCCCCCCGCCCACCGGCCGTCAAGACGAAGATGACTTTAGGCCCAGCCATTCCTTCGCCCGTCGTCTCCTCCAGAGAGAATCCTTGCCCTCCTCCCTCCAGAGAGGGCCCTCCGTCCGGAAGGATCGCCCAGCCTTGCCGCAGCTTTTGCATGCGGAGCCGCAGGCCAGAAATGCCGCTGGGCCCCGAGGCCTACGGGGGAGAAGGGATCCCCGAGGCGCAGTAGACCACTTGCATCCATTTCTTTGCTTAAAAAAAGGCCTCCTTTAGAAGATTCCCCCAACAGTGAATGGCAACACCGAACATGTTTTCACTTTGCTGCGTGTTTATCACCCGCGCCGCCACTCTTTCTTTAAAACGTAGCATGTTGGAGTGGAACACGCTGTAAACTCCCGGGAGCCGGGAAGTCAGTGGAGGGCAGGGATCGGGTCTGTTAATGTTGGTATTTGTTAAGCGCTTACTATGTGCCGAGCACTGTTCTAAACGCTGGGATAGATACAGGGGAATCGGGTCGTCCCACGTGAGGCTCCCAGTTAATCCCCATTTTACAGATGAGGGAACTGAGGCCCAGTGAAGTGGCTCGCCCACAGTCGCACAGCTGACAAGGGGCAGAGCCGGGATTCGAACTCATGACCTCTGACTCCCAAGCCCGTGCTCTTTCCGCGTGGCGGAGGGGAGAGAAGACGGGCTTGGGAGGCAGAGGTCGTCGGTTCTAATCCCGCCACTTGTCAGCTGTGTGACTTGGGACGAGTCACTTCACTTCTCTGGGCCTCAGTACCCTCATCAGTGAAATGGGGATCAAGGCTGTGAGCCCCATGTGGGGCAGTGGGGCTCAGTGGAAAGAGCCCGGGCTTGGGAGGCAGAGGTCACGGGTTCAAATCCCGGCTCTGCCACTTGTCAGCTCTGTGACTTGGGGCGAGTCATTGAATTTATCTGTGCCTCAGTTACCCCATCTGTAAAAGGGGGATGAAGACTCTGAGCTCCACGTGGGACAACCTGATCACCTTGTATCCTCCCCAGCGCTTAGAACAGAGCTTCACACGTAGTAAGGGCTGAACAAATGCTATCGTTCTTCTTATTGTATCTACCCCAGCGCTCAGAGGCTCGGCACGTAGTAAGCGCTTAACAGATGCCATCGTTATTATTCCCCCGCACCCAGTTCTGTGTTGTGCATAACTACCGATGACGAAAACATATAAAAGATCTGGATCGTTACGATTAATAAACGGTACCCACTTGTAAAGGCGGATAAATAATGATCAGAACTTTTAAAATCCCCAATCATAATCTCTCAAACTAGACGAATAATAAAAATGTCACTATTTTAAAAAGGTGTGCCTCCTCTTTTGCAAATTAAGAGAACCTATCATGTTCGTTGACTCCCCATTTAGGCCCACCCAGTAAACCTGTAGTGATGTGGGGTGTCTTTCCCCCGTAGCCTTGGAAATTATTTGCTGCCTTGTCTTTTAAAATGTTTAGATTTCATTGTACAGAAAACACCAGGTGAAGAATTGATCTTGAACCTAACTGTTGAGCCGTGTTATAAATTCTTAAACTTTAGTTGTCGAGGAATGTTGCCTTTTCTAAGGCATAATCAGGATATGGCACGCATATAGGTCACTGGACTGGTAGATTACTTTCTTCCACTTTTGAAACTACAAGGTAGAATTTTTGAGAAAACTGGATGCGGAAACCTTCTGGCACACCAGAAGCTTTCGTTCTGACGGTTAGAGTCCTGAACAAACTGGTCTGTCTGCACCTGGTTCCTTTGGGTTGCACCCATGGGGCTGGGTGAGGCTGGCACCAAGCCACACTCAGTGGTGTTGACCAGGCTTTCGGTTGGAGAGATCGCTCTCGTTCCTCCCTGGAGGATAGTCAGGGGAAAGGAGTGGTTCTGGCCTAGGCTCAGAAGGACATAAAGGTGAAGGCAGAAGAGTGAAAAATTCCCCTTTTTATCCTGCCCTACAGGTTTTGAACAGGAGAGAGAGAATTTAGGACTACGTGGCCCCAGAAACAATAATTGATTTTGAGTTTCTCCTTTTGGTAGTTTGGGCTGTGTTCAATCCTGGAGAAATTCAGGATTAGACTGGGTTGTGAATTTTGCTAACACTGTCAAGGCTTAGGCCGAGATGGGCCCTGATTCGGTTAGTCCGCAGAAATTCAGGCTGGGCCGGACTCTCGGATTTTGACTGCCATTCGAACAAACAGAATTGTCCCATCATGAATTTGTTTTTTATACCGCAGATGATTTTGCAAAAACCTTTATGTGCTTTTTTAGATAAGGTTGTGATTGCCTCAGTTACCAGGTGATTTATGACATAAAACATTGTAAATTTAGAATTTTCTTGTAAAAAGGTGAACAGTTAAGTACCCACAGGTTTTTTCTTTATGCAGATGTAGGTTGAAGAAATGTTACAGCAAAGACCCGATTTAAAGATTCACATCCTTAAATGTCCTGAGGTGCTTAAGGCCCAGTATATGTCTATATTTAAACTGCCATTCACTTGCTAATATTTATTGAATGCCTGTTATGTGCAGAATATAGTCACAACATTTTCTGGTTCCTCTCCTTCCCTGACATCCAAACAAACAACCACCATTCGGGTCCAAGTGCATGGCATAGCCTGGCTTGACTGCTGCATCAGACGCCTCGCTAATCTCACTGCCTCTGGTCTCGCCCCTCTCCAGCCTTTGTCCCTCTTCTCTCAGCTGCCCGGATCATATTTTTATCCTCAGAAACATCTAATGAGTTACCCATTCCTCTCTGCCTCAAGTGGAAACTTCTGACAGTTGACCTTTAGGTAGCCATGGAGCTCGCTCCCTCCTACATATCCATTCTCTTGTTTAAACCTCAGTTCTTAAGCTTGTATATCATTTACTACACAGTGAGAAGCAGTGTGGCCTACTGGAAAGAGCATGGGCCTGGGAGTTAGAGGACCGGGGTTCTGATCCCAGATATGCCACTTGTGTGACCAAGGGCAAGTCAGTAATACTAGTAATGGCGATAATCACTGTGGTATTTGTGCTTATTAAAGCACAAATTAAGCACTTTATTAATTGCTGGGAAAGATACAAGAGAAGCAGCGTGGCACAGTGGAAAGAGCACGGGCTTTGGAGTCAGGGCTCATGAGTTCGAATCCCAGCTCTGCCACTTGTTGGCTGTGTGACTGTGGGCAAGTCACTTAACTTCTCTGTGCCTCAGTTCTCTCATCTGTAAAATGGGGATTAAGACTGTGAGCCCCACGTGGGACAACCTGATTCCCCTATGTCTACCCCAGCGCTTAGAACAGTGCTCGGCACATAGTAAGCGCTTAACAAATACCAACATTATTATTAATATTATTATTATTACAAGGTAATCAGATTTCACATGGGGTTTACATTATAAATAGGGAGCCCAAATTTTGAGTCCCCATTTTGCAAATGATGGACTGAGACTCAGAGAAGTTAGATGACTTGCCCAAGGTCACACATCAGGCAAGTATGGAACGGGGTTTAGAACATAAGTTATCTATTTCCTCATCTGTAAAATGGGGATTAACTCTTACTCCCTCTACTCTGGCTGTGAGCCTCATTTGGGAAAAGGACTGTGTGCCACCTGAATACCTTGCATCTACCCCAGTGCTTAGTATAGTGCTTGGCACAGAATAAGTGCTTAACAAATACTATTTTTATTATTATTCCCACTATACCCCAGCTCACCCTCTTCACTTCTGTCAAGCTAAGTGATTACACTGTCCTCTGTACTTATTCCGTTGACTACCTCTCGCACCCATCTTCCAGCCTGAAACTCCCGCCCCTCTTCCTGTCGGACAGTTCTCAGCTCTCCCCATCTTTAGAACCCCTTTGAAATCACATCTCTTCTGGGAGCCCTTTCCTATTTAAGTTCTAATTCTCCCCATTTTTTATGCCCCAAACGATCAATCATACTGAGTGCCTACTATCTGCAGAGCACTCTACAAAACACTTGGGAGAGCACAATATCCAGAGTACAACAGAGTTGGTAGACAAGGTCCCTGCTCACAATGAGCTTACAGTCTAGAGGGGGAGACAGACATTACTATAAATATGAATAATTAAATAAATGGTGGTATTTGTTAAGCGCTTACTATGTGCAAAGCACTGTTCTAAGCGCTGGGGGATACAAGGTAATCAGGTTGTCCCACGTGGGGCTCACAGTTTTAATCCCCATTTTACAGATGAGGTAACTGAGGCACAGAGAAGTTAAGTGACTTGCCCAAAGTCACACAGCTGGCAAGTGGCGGAGCCGGGATTCGAACCCATGAATTCTGCTCCCAAGCCCGCGCTCTTTCCACTGTACCACGCTGCTTCTCTAAAATTATGGTACGTACATAAGTGCCGTGGGGCTGAGGAAGGGGTGAATAAAGGAGCAAATCGTAGTGCAAGGGAGTGGGAGAGAAGAAATGAGGGCATAGTCAGGGAAGGCTTCTTGGAGGAGATGTGCCTCAATAAGGCTTTGAAGATGGGAGAATACCTGTCCGATATGCAGAGGGAGGTCATTCCAGGCCAGAGTCAGGATATGAGCGAGAGGTCAGGAGCGAGATAGATGAAATTGAGCTACAGTCAGTAGGTTGCCGAATTGTACTTTCCAAGCTCTTACTACAGTGCTCTGCATACAGTAAGTGCTCAAGAAATACAATTGAATGAATGCATTAAAGGAGTGAAGTGTGCCAGCTGAGTTTGTAGTAGGAGGGTAGTGGGATGAAGTAGGAGCGGGAAAGGTGATTGAATGAATGCTTTCAAACGTATGGTAAAGGAGTTTGATGCTGAGATGGATGGGCAACCACTGGAGGTTCTTGAGGAGTGGGCAGATGTAAATTTGAATGTGTTTGTAGAAAAATGATCTGGGCAGCAGAGTGAAGTATGGACTGGAGTGGGGAGAGACAGGAGGCAGGGAGGTCAGAAAGGAGGCTGTTAGAGTAATCAAGGCGGGATAGGATAAGGGCTTGGATTAACATAGTAGGAGTTGGGATGGAGAGGAAAGGGCGGATTTTAGTAGTGTTGTGAACGTTGAACTGACAGGATTTAATGACAGATTGAATTTCTGGGTTGAATGAGAGAGACGAGTCAAGGGTAGTGCCAAGGTTAAGGGCTTGTGAGACCCGAAGGAAGGTGCTGCCGTCTACAGGGATGGGAAAATCAGGGGGAAGGGCAGGGTTTGGGTGGGAAAAAAGTTCTGTTTTGGACATCTGTCACTTCAACACTTCCATGCCACCTAAACATTTAAGTTTGCTCACCTTTCCGTAGCATTTATGTACATATTTTATCCTATCCCTTGAGCAGTAACTCAATCAGTCATATTTATTTGGGGCTTAATATGTGTAGAGCACTGTACTAAAACACCCAAGAGAGTATACAACAACCAAATTAACAGTCAGGTTCCTTGCCCATAATGAGCTTCCAGTCTAGAGGAAGAGTTTACATTCATTTATTTCCCTCATTTGCATCTTCCTCCTATCTGTAATATAATTTAACGTGTACTTTGCTAGATTGTAAGCTCCTGAGGCATGGACTGTGTCTACAAATTGGCTTAGTGGAAAGGGCACAGGCTTGGGAGTCAGCGGTCTTGGGTTCTAATGCCGCCTCTGCCACTTGTCAGCTGTGTGATTTGGGGCAAGTCACTTAACTTCTATGCCTCAATTATCTCATCTGTAATATGGGGAAGAAGCCTGTGAGCCCCACGTGGAACAACCTGATTACCTTGTATCTACCCCAGCGCTTAGAGCAGTGCTTGGCAGATAGTAAGTGCTTAACAAATGCCATCATTATTATTGCATTTTCCCAAGTGCTTAGTGCACTGTTCTTCACACCCAGTAGAGGCTTAGTAAATCCTATAGATTCATTCAGTGTTCAGCATTACCCCTTCCTTAGCCCTACTTTTATTGATGAATAGTAAGTAGGCACCCTGCAGTTTCATGGGCATACACTAACCTTTCTGATTAGTGATCTAGGCCTTCTCCATTCCTAGAAATTTTTACTGTGCCCTGAAGGTAACCGAGGAAAAATTCTTTGAAATAAGAAGCACAGATGAGCTCACTGTATTAAGCCAACCCAAAGCCTAGATATGATTTGCCATCAGTCTCATAGGAAACACATTTATCCTGCTTATTGTTGTCATCCGTCTCGTGGGGATAGGTATGAGGATTCGTGCGGTGAGGGTGAGAGACTGGGGTCGGAAAGGCTGAGCCATGCAAAATTTATTCTGTGTGGTGGGAATTGAACTTCCCTTTTGGGAGGAATATATTTGTTTTGTTACTTGCATATGGCCAAGCACCAAGCTTCTGCCCCACAAACACTTCCCACTCGGGAAGAATACACTTATGCGGCCAGCATGGTCCCCAGCTTCTAGCAACTGTTGGAACCGGGAAGCAGACACAGGTTGTTTTCAAGGGCTGCCTTTCAAGTCACCCCGGCAATTGAGCTTTCTCTCCCGGAATACGCACTTCTCCTGGCTCCAGTGAGAAGGTCTAATCAGTCACTCGGTACCATACAGGGTCCACAGAGTGGGCGTCCCCAACTCTGTGTAGAGGTGACCCGCCACCTCTGTGTGACAGAGCTGCAACCGACTACCAAGAGTTCGTGGAGAACCCTCTCTCCTCCCCAATATGCCCTGCTACTTCCAAATCATCTTCCCTTCTGTTGACCATATTTTTTGGGAAAAAGCATCACATGACAAGACGCATTGGATTTTTCTCATTCCGTATTGCTCATCCAGCCCCTCCGCGATCAGCAGCACCAGGAGCGATGGGTTGTGTTGGTTCAGCCAACTGCTTCCTACTGCTCACTACCAGTGAGCTAAGCTTGTTCGCCTAGCCAAAGTGTGACCAGTCACAATTGCCCCTGAAGTTATTATCTATTAGGGCAACCAACTTTGGCTTTTTTAGTGATGAGAGTAGCATACTTACATACTTGAGAAGGAAACTCAGTTGAAAATATTACCATAATGACATTTCTCTGATCCAACAACAAAATACTCATGTGTAAATGAATACGCCTCTCTTGCTTGGTTTACGAAGACTTAGAGCTTGTCTGAGGGTGGTAATGATGGACTGTTTGGGACATTTTATTTTTTAGCTTTCACGATTGGCATTTGGGAAGTCATGAATTTTGAGTTAAAGCCAAACTCAAATACTCAGTCTCAAATGCAAGTAGAGCTTCTTTTCAAAAAAATCTCTACATTTGTGATGCCTGGTTTACTTCTCAAATTGTTGTACAAAACATCCCCGACATAACTCTAGAGCAGTGTATTCCAATCATGCACCCACTAGCCGCTTTGAGTAACATATTCACAGGAATTAGTTACTGTCCTGGAGTTTGAGTACTGTTCCACCAACCACTATCTTTCTAATAACTTAAAGGGAATGAGCGGCAATGTTGAAAGGCCAAGCGACATATCACATTGTTTCAGGAAGGAGAAAACTTCCCCAAAAATCCTTTGGCCAAAATACCCAGATAATATACCTCACAGTAAAGCAGTAGCTCAAACACAGATGAAAAATAAAGAAGCAGAGTGGCCTACTGGAAAGGGCATGTGCTTGGGAAGTCAGAGGACCTGGTTCTAATTCCAGCTCTGCCATTTATCTGCTGTGTGACCCTGGACAAATCACTTCTGTATATCTCAGTTATCCCTAAAGAGCCCATTATTGTCTCTATCAGTTGCTGAATTGAACATTCCAAGAGCTTAGTACAGTGCTCTGCACATAATAAGTGCTCAAATACTATTGAATGAATGATTGATTAAGATTATTAGCCCAATGTGGGACATGGACTGTGTCCATCCCAATTAGCTTCCCCATAGTTTAGTACAGTGGCTGGTGCTTAGTACTCAACAAGTACCATAAAAAAAGCAAACCAAAACACCACATTCAAGAGTTACAATTGCACCATAGTAGGAGCATGTGGGAAGATTTGTTGGGCCTCCTAATTTTATTTCTTATAAAAGACCAGTCAAAAAATCATGGTACTTATTGAGTGCTTACTGTGTGCAGAGCAGTTTACTAAGCCCTTGGGACAATACAGTGTAGTAGAGTCGGTTGACATGTTCTCTGTCCACAATGAGCTAACAGTTTAGTGGGGAAAAATACTAAATTAGAGATATGCCTATGAAGTGCTGTGGAGTAAATATCAAATGCCTAAAAGGTACAGAATCACGGGCATAGGTGTCACAGAAGGGAGAGGGATTAGGGAAAATGAGGGTTTAGTTGGGGAAGACCTCTTGAAGGAGATAACTAGTGTTCTTACTCCATGTCTTTCTAGGTGTAAATCTCATTTTGTCTGGGTTTTTCCTCTTCTGATCTTGCTGTTTCGGGACATTTCTCTAAGATTAGTGTTGAACCAGAAAAGATATTTAAATACTTATTTCTTGTCAAATGTTAAGGTTCCTGGTTGTCTTGGCATAATCTAGTCAATGACTTCCATGTTAAAAGGGAGTAGTCTTGCTAATAAAAGACAGGTTTTCCACAAGTTATCCTTAGTTCTTCTGTCCCAGACAGTCTCCATTTGTTTCGTTCATCTAATATCATTCCAACTTAGCCTGTGAACTCCTTGTGGGACAGGAACTGTGTCCAACCTTTTTACCTTGTATCTGCTCCAGCACTTAGGTACTTGGTACGTAATAAGCGCTTAACAAGACTGTTAAAAAAAAAAAAAAAGAAACACCTCCATCCACCCTGGTGTGTGTAACCTTAAGGGGAGTGTGCGGTGTTTTCAGGAGAAGCAGTGTGGCTTAGTGGAAAGAGCCCGGGTCATGGGTTCTAATCCCAACTCCACCGCTTGTCAGCTGGGTGACCATGGGCAAGTCACTTAACTTTTCTGTGCCTCAGTTACCTCATCTGTAAAATGGGGATTAAGACTGTGAGCCCCATGTGGGACAACCTCATTACCTTGTATCTACCCCAGCACTTAGAACAGTGCTTGGCACATAGCGCTTAACAAATACCAACATTATTATTATTATTTGGGTAAGTAAATTGCTCTTTTCTCTCTGACCTATTGCTCTTGCTAGAAATCTTAGCATTTCACCTAGCGGATTTCATATCTTTTTGCACTGTTTTGTGCCATTAGGGATCATAGTTCCATATGTGGTTCATCAAGTGGCTCATGATACTCCCCATTACAAAGGGGAGGAGTGGGTATTTCTGTTTTCCATTTCCACCTATGCATCAGCTCCTGGTCCCATAGAGGGAGCTGGGAGACGTTCATGCCGGCTTCTTCTCTCCTAAACCCTCCATGCTGGGGAAAGGAGAAGGGCATGCATAGGTTTTACAGCTCTCCTAATGCTTTAAAAAAAAATGCAAAACAAACAAGCTAGAGAACTCAGGCCCACCAGTGTCAGAGTTTATCAGGGCAGAGTTCCTCTTTCTCATTTTAGTATTAGTAAATAGTACATTTTTCATATTTGAAATGCCAATTGCTCTGATAGTGTTCCAAATTCATTTCCTTAGACTTGTCTTGGAATTAACCCTGGCTTACTTCTCTGGAGTGAATATCCATTTGTGATAGTAGAATAACAGAGATGTATATAGTTATTTTTGTACCTACTCCCAAGAAGGAGGTGAGCTAGTAAATTTGGCTAGAAATTTGTATAACTTCACAAGACTGCATTAGATGGCAAAAATAACTGTAAGAACCTTTGAGCTACACTTTTGTGGGGGAAATTTCAATATTCTTAAGATATGGAATATATTTTAATCAGAATTTCAAATCAGAACTTTTCTTTTTATGTCCAAGTATGATGAGGTGATGGTCGTGGCCTTTTTATTTATTTTATTTTAATTTATTAAATTAAATATTTTAATTTTTTGGTGTTCAGCTTTCATAAGCATGCAGGAGCCTTCATGTTTTATCTAGTAAAATGTCTTTGTCTCTGTTTCTCTCCTTCATCTAAACCTATCATTTTGTATTCTATAGTTTGTGAAATTACAGTGTCCAAGGTAATAAGCCATAGTGATCTTCTGTCTCACAGAGTGAGTTGTATGCTACCTCGTTCCTTGTATTGTCATTGTAAAATTGAATGCTAGTAGGTATTTGGAAACATAGGATAAGTCATCAGGTCTTTCGTTGTGTGTTTTGCAGTAATTTTTGGAGGGCAAACTGTAAATCTAGTTTCAAGAGTCTGGAGACTTGATGACCTCAAACAAAAAGAGGTGTTAAAGGAAACTTGCAACCTCAGCAGAGATTAAAATCACTTTCTCCTGAAACCCAACAGCATTTGCTAAATCAAGTAAAAATTGCCACGCAAGTTTTTTAAAACATAAAAATGAGATGATCAATTTCAAGGATGGGTCTCTTTTTTTTTTTGCTTAGTGCAGTGTTTGATCTCTGATTGTGAAATTATACTGCACTTTAGTCCTTTAGTTTGATAGATCATTTAGTTTTATACATCATTCATCCTATAACAGATGTGTAGATTTCATACTCTAATGCACTAATTGACACTTTGTTATTCTAAGAAGGTTTTTTCTAAATTAAAAAACAAAATTAATTTATGCAAGACATTACCCTCAGTTTCCATTGCATCAGTTTAAAGCTAAGACTTTGTAATGGTACCATAGATTGGTATTTTCAACTTTTTTCTTTGTCATAAATCTCTTGGAAATGATGGGAGGATTTTCATCTTACAAAACATTAGCTATGAAAAATAATAGAATTTCTGTTCATCTAAGTGCCAATGCATTGCTCAGCAAGTCTACTGGTACCTTTAGCAAGTGATATAGCCAAAGTTCCGTTAAATGAGAAGACTCGGTTCTTTTTTTTAATGAAATCATTGTGGGCAAATTGTTGAAATGAGAGGACCTTTTGAAAATTTGTCTTTATTTGTCACTAGCAGAAATACGTACTTTTCTTCCTTCACACTTTTCCACTGGTTTCCTCCATTCTTTTTCTTTTTAAATGGTGTTTGTTATATGCTTACTATGTGCCAGGCACTCTACTAAGCTCTAGGGTAAATAAAGAATAATCAGGATGGAAAGTCCTACATTTTCCTCCCATTTTCAGCCTCTGCATGCATGCTCATTCAGCTGGGCACACGCACATGTATTCGTATTCGTTCTCCGTCACACACATGCCCACATGTACTCATACTCGTCGTCCGTCACACACATGCACACAAGCAAGCATTTGTAAACACACACACACACTCGTCGTCCGACACACACACACACACACAGATGTATACCCAAACACACACCCTCCCACACCTCTTAGTTTCATCAAAAGGAGACTATAGGGACAAGAGACCATGGAATCACTGACCATGCTGCTGGCTGGTGGGAATCTTTGCAAAGTTGTTAGGTAACTTGGTGTCACCCGTCGCCGGGGACAGGTTCTTTTGGAATTGGCATGGCGAGAGAGAGAGAGGGAGAGAGGGAGGCCGGGGATGGAAAACCTGAGTTTTGTATATAATTTATTCCACGGGTTGAATTGAATAATACAATAGTGTAGCTGCCAAGGGTCACATAAATACCGGTGTTAAATGATGGCAGTAGTTTTTTAGGTTCAGACGCCCAAACCCCCGATTAGACTGTAAGCCCGTCAAAGGGCAGGGACTGTCTCTGTTACCGATATGTACATTCCTAGCGCTTAGTACAGTGCTCCGCACATAGTAAGCACTCAATAGATACTATTGAATGAATGAATGAATGAATGAATTATTTAGACGTGACAATTGGCCTTCCCTTTTTGGGGGAAACATGGTGTTAAAGCCTCCCCTTTGGGAGGAATATGGGGTTAGAGCTTCCCTAAAGGAAGGAATACAATGGTATGTTACTCGCGTGTGGGCGGACACCCAAGCCCACTTAGGATTTACTCACAACGTGGTGAGGCGCTTGGCTCCCAGCATGTGCTCGCCCACCCAGGAGGAATCCACCTTTGCGTTAAATACACTTATGCGTTAAACACTAATTCATTCATTCAATAGTATTTATTGAGCGCTTACTATGTGCAGAGCACTGTACTAAGCACTTGGAATGTACAAATCGGCAACAGAAAGAGACAATCCCTGCCCTTTGACGGGCTTACAGTCTAATTGGGGGAGACGGGCAGACAAGAACAATGGCAATAAATAGAGTCAAGGGGAAGAAAATCTCATAAAAACAATGGCAAATAGAATCAGGTGATGTACATCTCATTAAACAAAATAAATAGGGTGATGAAGATATATACAGATGAGCGGACGAGTACAGTGCTGAGGGGGTGGGACGGGAGAGGGGGAGGAGGAGAGGGAAAATGGGGAGAAGGGGGTTTAGCTGCGGAGAGATGAAGGGGGGCGGTCGAGGGAGCAGAGGGAAAAAGGGGGGAGCTCAGTGTGGGAAGGCCTCTTGGAGGAGGTGAGCTTTAAGTAGGGATGTGAAGAGGGGAAGAGAATTAGATTGTCGGAGGTGAGGAGGGAGGGCATTCCAGGACCGCGGGAGGACGTGGCCCAGGGGTCGACGGCGGGATAGGTGAGACGGAGGGACGGTGAGGAGGTGGGCGGCAGAGGAGCGGAGCGTGCGGGGCGGGCAGTAGAAAGAGAGAAGGGAGGAGAAGTAGGAAGGGGCAAGGTGATGGAGAGCCTTGAAGCCTAGAGTGAGGAGTTTTTGTTTGGAGCGGAGGTTGATAGGCAGCCACTGGAGGTTTTTAAGAAGGGGAGTGACATGCCCAGAGCGTTTCTGCAGGAAGATGAGCCGGGCAGCAGAGTGAAGAGTAGACTGGAGCGGGGCGAGAGAGGAGGAAGGGAGATCAGAGAGAAGGCTGACACAGTAGTCTAGCCAGGATATTACGAGAGCCTGTAGCAGTAAGGTAGCCGTTTGGGTGGAGAGGAAAGGGCGGATCTTGGCGATATTGTAGAGGTGAAACCGGCAGGTCTTGGTAACGGATAGAATGTGTGGGGTGAACGAGAGAGACGAGTCAAGGATGACACCGAGATTGCGGGCCTGAGAGATGGGAAGGATGGTCGTGCCATCCACGGTGATAGAGAAGTCTGGGAGAGGACCGGGTTTGGGAGGGAAGATGAGGAGCTCAGTCTTGCTCATGTTGAGTTTTAGGTGGCGGACAGACATCCAGGTGGAGATGTCCTGGAGGCAGGAGGAGATGCGAGCCTGAAGGGAGGAGGAGAGGACAGGGGCAGAGATGTAGATCTGCCTGTCATCTGCGTAGAGATGGTAGTCAAAGCCGTGAGAGCGAATGAGTTCACCAAGGGAGTGAGTGTAAATGGAGAACAGAAGAGGGCCGAGAACTGACCCTTGAGGAACTCCAACAGTTAAAGGATGGGAGGGGGAGGAGGTGCCTGTGAAGGAGACCAAGAATGCCCGGCCAGAGAGATAAGAGGAGAACCAGGAGAGGACGGAGTCTGTGAAGCCAAGGTGAGATAAGGTGTGGAGGAGAACGGGATGGTCGACAGTGTCAAAGGCAGCTGAGAGATCAAGGAGGATTAGAATGGAGTAGGAGCCATTGGATTTGGCAAGAAGGAGGTCATGGGTGACCTTAGAGAGAGCAGTCTCGGTAGAGTGGAGGGGACGGAAGCCAGATTGGAGGGGGTCCAGGAGAGAATGGGAGTTAAGGAATTCTAAGCAGCGAGTGTAGATGACTCGTTCTAGGATTTTGGAAAGGAAGGGTAGTAGGGAGATAGGCCGATAACTGGAATGGGAAGTGGGGTCGAGAGAGGGTTTTTTTAGGATGCGGGAGATGTGGGCATGTTTGAAGGCAGAGGAGAAGGAGCCATTGGAGATTGAGTGGTTAAAGATAGAAGTTAAGGAAGGGAAGAGGGCAGGGGCGATGGTTTTTATAAAGTGAGTGGGAATGGGGTCCGAGGCGCAGGTGGAGGGGGTGGCACTTGCGAGGAGGGAGATCTCCTCTGAAGATACTGCAGGGAAGGATGGAAAAGTAGAGGGGAGAGTTGGGGGAGCGGAGGGGAGAGGGGTAGGGGTGACTTTGGGGAGCTCAGTCTTGATTGTGTTGATTTTTGTGAAGTAGGTGGCCAGATCACTGGGGGTGAGAGATGGGGGAGGGGGAGGAATAGGGGGCCTAAGGAGAGAGTTAAAGGTCCGGAACAATTGGCGGGGTCGACAGGCATGGGTGTTGATGAGGGAGGAGAAGAAGTTTTGCCTGGTGGAGGAGAGGGCAGAGTTAAGGCAGGAAAGGATAAATTTGAACTGTATGAGGTCGGCTTGGTGCTTGGACTTTCGCCAGGAGCGCTCGGCAGCTCGAGCATAGGAGCGTAGGAGGTTACATACACTTATGAGTTACATATGCTTATGAGTTACATAGACTTATGCGTTAAACCCAGTTATGCATTACCCACCTATGGTTACTCACGCTTGGTGAGGCGGCTAGCTCCCACCATATTCACGTCCCACTGGGGAGACACCCACTTAGACATCAAATCCACTTATGAGCTACTCGCACTCGGTGAGGTGGCTAGCTCCCACCCTGTTCACGTCCCCTGGGGAGGCACCCACTTAGACATCAAATTCATTTAAATGTTACATACCCATGGTGAAGCATCTGGCTTCCAACCCCACGAGCGCTCAGAAGGACGGGACACTCACCCATCCTACGGCTCCTCACTCAGTGCAGGCAGAGCGGCCTTCTCACGCTCTGGATAGAGGCGACCTGCAGCCTGCTGCTGCCAGTCCAGTTCCTCTGCACAGAAGGTTAGAGGTGGCAGGTATTTATCACCTGTGCCCTTAGGCCATTCCAGCTTCTGGCCTCAGTGTGTCCAATCTCTGCCCTCCCCTCTCCTCCATTCCTAATTTGATTGCCACCGGGGCGAGGGGCACCTTCTGTATTCCCGGCTTGGGCTGTCAATCTGGCAGTTTCGGTTGTGGGGGCAGTGTCCCACCCTCACTTCTGAGTTCCGCCTGCTGGCTCAGGAGGTCACGAGATAGCATTTGACCTTGAGATGGTTGGTACTCCAGGGTCACCTTGGGATACTTGGTTAGCCAGCAATAAGAGGCAAAGCACCCATTTTTCCTATAGTTAATTCCATTGGAATTATTGATACAGCTGTGGTGATGTTTAAATTTGAATTTGACTGTGAGAATTCAGGCTAGATCTCCATGTGAAAACTCTTATCCTTGAAAAAACTTGTTATAAGATGCATAAATCAGTTTTTAGTTTTCAGCTTCTAGGAATTATTGAAAACAAAGGGCTTGAGTTTTTTTTTCCCTCAGCTATCCTCGTCAGAAAACATAATCCATTTCTGCATTTGAATTGTGTGCCTGTGTATTTAGTACAGTGCTTTGCATATTGGTGCTCAGAAAATACTGTTTCTTGATTGCAGACACAAAATTTGGAGTGTAAATGACTATTTGTAGTGTAAATAACTATTTGTAATGGAGAAATGTGAGCACATTTCACCTGTCCACGATGAAATTTCATTTTTGACCATATTTTAATGCTACACTTGATGAATTTTGTCACAGTTATTTGTAGTCCCTTCTTCCCAGTACCCCTCCTTTTTGGACTTCCTCATTACATCATATACTTCTGGGAAAAGCGATTTTGTTGAAAGCTGTTTATTTGCATAAATGCCCCAATTTCCTGCACAATTTTTGTACATAAAACATGGGAAGGACAGTTACGTAGGTCATACCACAATTTTGTCTAGCAACAAGGGAAGGAGGAGAAAAAAGGGGAGGGAAGGAAGGGAAAGAGGACAGTTGAGACAGCATTGCTTACTTTTAGTGCCTGCTCCCAAGTGCAACATATAGTAGATACAGCAAATTGACCAGTTCTCCCTGTTGTGTTGTTACATTCTCACTCTTCTCCTCCTCTTCTTTCTCCTCCTCCCCCTCCCATTCCTCTCCTTCCTTCCCTTCTGATTTACAACAATATCAGTTTTTGTGGCACAAAAGTAACTTTTTAATTGCCTCCTTAAAAGGGCAGGGGAGTTATGTTGTGGAAGCAGTTATGTTGAATAAAATATGGCAGTTTCAAGCAAATGTAGAGGCAGAAATATGTGTTGGTCATATAATAATTACATTTGATTAACACTGAAGTTTCAGTCATTTGGAGAAATGTTTCTATGTTTAAGGTGTCCAGAGTTTGAGTTTCTGCTGAGAGCTGAGAAGTCGTATTTCTGCAAGGGAGAATTGATCAAATCAGAATTTAAATGCAGTGATAGGTTTCTCCACATGTTGTTTAACAGTTTTAGTGGAAAGTGAATGCCAACTAACAGTTTTCTCTGAGAACTGTGTTTAAAGAAGCCAATAAGGAAAAATTTCCTGTTGCTTATTTAAAAATAGGTTTATGGTTCTTGTCACTCAACTAGACCAATGTAGACAATATAATGTACTGGTATTGGATCCTGTAGTTATCTGTTTCTTGTTTAATTAAGATGTAATTTTTTGTAAAAATTTTTGGTTTTGGTGACTGTTCATCTGTAGAAGCAGAGTAGCTTGGTGGAAAGAGCCCAGGCTTTGGATTCAGAGGTCATGGATTCTAATCCTGGCTCTGCCACTTGTCTTCTGTATGACCTTGGGCAAGCCACAACTTCTATGTGCTTCAGTTACTTCATCTGTAAAATGAGGATTAAGACTATGAGCCCCATGTGGGAAAACCTGATTACTTTGTATCTACTCCAGCACTTACAACAGTGCTTGGTAAATGGCAAGTGCTTAACAAGTACCATAATTATCATTATTATTATCTGAGCCTGCATAATAAAAATGGTAAACTTTATAGCTTTGCATATATTCTTTTCAGGCCAGTGAGGTTTATTTAACACATTGGAAGAGTTATTTAGTAAATAAATTCCAGAGATCTAAAAGAGTAGCAGCAGCTACCAAAATTGGATGGTTTAGTTCACTCCTTTCCCTCTTAAGGGATCAGCCTTATTAACCTGTTAATCCTTCCGTGTTTACCCTCCTGGAGGCTGTTGGGTCCTCTATCAATCTGACCATTAAGAAATAGTGAATGATTTGTCTTAAAGGACCCTTTCAGATCACTTATTAGACTGCCTTTGATTTCATGGTGCTTAATTTTTTATCTAAGAAAATAGATACTCTGGACTAGAAGGGGAAGTGGGTAGGGGTTCTTGACTTTTACCTTTCTCCCATGCAGGAAATGGTGCACAGACTCAATACCCTAGCCCCCTCCTACCTCACCTCGCTGCTCTCCTACAACTCAGACCACACACTTCGCTCCTCTAATGCCAAACGTCTCGTATCTCAATCTCATCTATTTCGCCACAGACCTACTGTCTTGTCTTCCGCACTGGAGAGCAACCTCAATGATTAATCAGACTTGCTGCCCTCCACCTTCCACCTCAAACTGGTGTACTCCCCATTTGAAAAAGGTGGGGAAGCACTGGTCTATAATATGGGTGGCTAAAAAACAAAAAAAATTACACATTTTAGGGTGTAATTCACCACATTGAATGTATACTTTATATAGATATAAAAGCAGCGTGGGTCAGTGGTAAGAGCCTGGGCTTGGGAGTCAGAGGTCATGGGTTTGACTCCCAGCTCTGCCACTTGTCTGCTGTGTGACTGTGGGCGAGTCACTTAACTTCTCTGTGCCTCAGTTACCTCATCTGTAAAATGGGGATTAACTGTGAGCCTCACGTAGGACAGCCTGATGACCCTGTATCTCCCCCAGCGCTTAGAACAGTGCTCAGCACATAGTAAGCGCTTAACAAATACCAGCATTAAAAATACCAACATGAACTTCTGCTTAATGAGCCCAGATCAGTGATTTCTCTAGAACTTTTGTGAAAATAAGTGCACACAATCTTATATTTAACTTCTGTTTTCAGAGATTGTGGCATCCTCTTCTCAGCAAGTTTTCAAGTTACAATTGTTTTATTGCTTTCTTTTAGGCTCTAATTTCTTTTAAAATTACATTTTATCCTTTCAGTATCCTATAAAGAAAGAAAGGTCAGGGGGTATCATTTACATTTTTTCAGAGGAAATCAAACACAGATATAGGAGTTTAAGATCACATACAATTTGTCAGTGGTTGAGTAGAAAAAGTGCCCTAAAATTGCAACTGAATAGTATTCGTACACTGTATAAGTCATTTGGGAGGACCCTGCAGTGTTTATCGTGGATATTAAGTGCATTTGTAAATGTAGAAAACTTTCATTTTAGCATTAAGGCAGATGAGTGGTGAAATGATAAGATTCATAGGCAACTTTTGTAGGAAAGCAAACCTCAGTAAACAACCCGTTTTAAATTTGACATACTAAGAAAATGTCAGCATTAAACTGGCCCTACAGAAATTAGACTGTAGAATTTGGTGGACTCAGTTGTATATAAATCATATATTATAAATTTTCTAAATTTAATGCCCATCTCTCTAGATTGTAAACTCATTGTGGGCAGGGAATGTGTCTACCACCTCTGTTGTACTCTCCCAAGTGCTTAGTGCAGTGGTCTGCACATGGGTAGGGATTGTCTCTATTTGTTGCCGAATTGAACTTTCCAAGCTTGTAGTACAGTGCTCTGTACACAGTAAGCACTCAATAAATACGAGTAAATGAATAAATACCATTGAATAGTTGATGTTATAAACTATTCCTTTTGTTTCAACTGGAGAGAGAGCATGGTAGCAAGAAGTATGTTATATAGCCATGATGAAGTTTGTGAAAAGATTAAGCCCTTTATGTTCACCAAGATACATTTCAATCCCCAAAGTAAATGATTATAACGCCTGGGTAATAGCTTGATAATTAAACTTGGTTGATTATCTAAATATTTTCTTATATCTAAATATAAGTTAAGCTAGCAGTGCCATTATATTGTTTAACAATTTCAATCGTCATTCATTCATTCATTCAATAGTATTTATTGAGCGCTTACTATGTGCAGAGCACTGTACTAAGCGCTTGGGATGAACAAGTCGGCAACAGATAGAGACAGTCCCTGCCGTTTGACGGGCTTACAGTCTAATCGGGGGAGACGGACAGACAAGAACAATGGCACTAAACAGCGTCAAGGGGAAGAACATCTCGTAAAAACAATGGCAACTAAATAGAATCAAGGCGATGTACAATTCATTAACAAAATAAATAGGGTAACGAAAATATATACAGTTGAGCGGACGGGTACAGTGCTGTGGGGATGGGAAGGGAGAGGTGGAGGAGCAGAGGGAAAAGGGGAAAATGAGGCTTTAGCTGCGGAGAGGTAAAGGGGGGATGGCAGAGGGAGTAGAGCGGGAAGAGGAGCTCAGTCTGGGAAGGCCTCTTGGAGGAGGTGATTTTTAAGTAAGGTTTTGAAGAGGGAAAGAGAATCAGTTTGGCGGAGGTGAGGAGGGAGGGCGTTCCAGGACCGCGGGAGGACGTGACCCAGGGGTCGACGGCGGGATAGGCGAGACCGAGGGACGGCGAGGAGGTGGGCGGCAGAGGAGCGGAGCGTGCGGGGTGGGCGGTAGAAAGAGAGAAGGGAGGAGAGGTAGGAAGGGGCAAGGTGATGGAGAGCCTTGAAGCCTAGAGTGAGGAGTTTTTGTTTGGAGCGGAGGTCGATAGGCCACCACTGGAGTTGTTTAAGAAGGGGAGTGACATGCCCAGATCGTTTCTGCAGGAAGATGAGCCGGGCAGCGGAGTGAAGAATAGACCGGAGCGGGGCGAGAGAGGAGGAAGGGAGGTCAGAGAGAAGGCTGACACAGTAGTCTAGCCGGGATATAACGAGAGCCCGTAATAGTAAGGTAGCCGTTTGGGTGGAGAGGAAAGGGCGGATCTTGGCGATATTGTAGAGGTGAAACCGGCAGGTCTTGGTAACGGATAGGATGTGTGGGGTGAACGAGAGGGACGAGTCAAGGATGACACCGAGATTGCGGGCCTGCGGGACGGGAAGGATGGTCGTGCCATCCACGGTGATGGAGAAGTCTGGGAGCGGACCGGGCTTGGGAGGGAAGATGAGGAGCTCAGTCTTGCTCATGTTGAGTTTTAGGTGGCGGGCCGACATCCAGGTGGAGACGTCCCGGAGGCAGGAGGAGATGCGAGCCTGAAGGGAGGGGGAGAGGACAGGGGCGGAGATGTAGATCTGCGTGTCATCTGCGTAGAGATGGTAGTCAAAGCCGTGAGAGCGAATGAGTTCACCGAGGGAGTGAGTGTAAATGGAAAACAGAAGAGGGCCAAGAACTGACCCTTGAGGAACTCCAACAGTTAAAGGATGGGAGGGGGAGGAGGCTCCAGCGTAGGAGACCGAGAATGATCGGCCAGAGAGGTAAGAGGAGAACCAGGAGAGGACAGAGTCCGTGAAGCCAAGGTGAGATAAGGTATGGAGGAGGAGGGGATGGTCGACAGTGTCAAAGGCAGCAGAGAGGTCAAGGAGGATCAGAATGGAGTAGGAGCCATTGGATTTGGCAAGAAGGAGGTCATGGGTGACCTTAGAGAGAGCAGTCTCGGTAGAGTGGAGGGGACGGAAGCCAGATTGGAGGGGGTCTAGGAGAGAATGGGAGTTAAGGAATTCTAGGCATCGATTGTAGACGACTCGTTCTAAGATTTTGGAAAGGAAGGGTAGTAGGGAGATAGGACGATAACTGGAGGGGGAAGTGGGGTCAAGAGCGGGTTTTTTTAGGATGGGGGAGACGTGGGCGTGTTTGAAGGCAGAGGGGAAGGAGCCCTTGGAGATTGAGTGGTTAAAAATAGAAGTTAAGGAAGGGAGGAGGGCAGGGGCGATGGTTTTAAGAAGGTGAGAGGGAATGGGGTCCGAGGCGCAGGTGGAGGGGGTGGCACTTGCGAGGAGGGAGGAGATCTCCTCTGAGGATACTGCAGGGAAGGATGGGAAAGTAGGGGAGGGGGTTGTTGGGGGGGAGGGGAGAGGCAGAGGGGTGACTTTGGGGAGCTCAGACCTGATCGTGTTGATTTTCGTGAGGAAATAGGTGGCCAGATCATTAGGGGTGAGAGATGGGGGAGGGGGAGGAACAGGGGGCCTAAGGAGAGAGTTAAAGGTCCGGAACAATCGGCGGGGGTGACGGGCATGGGTGTCGATGAGGGAGGAGAAGAAGCTTTGCCTGGTGGAGGAGAGGGCAGAGTTAAGGCAGGAAAGGATAAATTTGAAGTGTGTGAGGTCGGCTTGGTGCTTGGACTTTCGCCAGCAGCGCTCAGCAGCTCGAGCATAGGAGCGTAGGAGGCGGACGGAGGAGGTGATCCAGGGCTGTGGGTTAGTGGAGCGAGAGCGGCGGAGGGAAAGGGGGGCGAGAGAGTCGAGATGAGTAGAGAGGGTGGAGTTGAGAGCGGAGACCCGCTCGTCGAGAGTGGGAAGAGAGGACAGGGCGGCAAGGTGAGGCGAGATGCTATTGGAAAGACGGATGGGATCGAGAGAGCGGAGGTCTCTGTGGGGCAGTAGCGAAGATTTGCAGGGGGAGGGAGTGTGAGAGATGAGGCAGGTGAGAAGGTTATGGTCAGAGAGAGGGATTTCAGAGTTGGTGAGTGAGGAGATAATGCAGCGGTAGGAGATGACGAGATCGAGGGTGTGACCGAGTCAGTGAGTGGGCGCGGTATGGTGGAGGAGGAGGTCGGCAGAGTCGAGGAGGGATAGCAGGCGGGCGGCAGAGGAGTCGTCGGGTACATCCGTATGGATGTTGAAGTCTCCAAGGATCAGAGTGGGCAGAGAGAAGGAGAGGAGGAAGGTGAGAAAGGGGTCAAGGTGGTTGAAGAAGTCGTCAGTGCCCTTTCAAGAACAATGCAAAAAACATTAGTCTGGGAGCTACTTCAGCTGGTAAAGATAACTAAGCATAGCTTGATCCATTTGAATAATAATTGTGGTATTTGCTAAGTGCTTACTGTATCCCAAGCAATGTACCCAAGGATGGATACAAGATAATTATGTCTGACCTGGGGCTTAGAGTTTGAGTAGGAGGGAGAACAGGCATTGAATCCCCATTTAGCAGATGAGGGAACTGAGGCACAGAGAAGTGAAGTGACTTGCCCAAGGTCATACAGTAGACAAGTGACAGAGCTAGGATTAGAACCCAGAGCCTCCAACTCCCAGGCCCGTGTTCTTTCCAATAGGCCACACTGCTTACTGCCCATAAACATGTGCAGTACCTGTTTGGGGGTTTTCTTGCCTCTACCTACCAGGCTCCAAACTGTTAGAGTGACAGTAAGCAGCTCTCCATTTTGCCACCCTCCCTCCCTGCCCACCCTTACACTGCCCACTTTGGGTCTCACCCTTTTCCCTTGCTCAATTTAGCAGAGAGTTGCCATAGACGTCCCTGTCCAGTAACTCCTCGGTTGGTGCAAACGGAGAAGAGGGTGGTAGTTCTGGTGGCAGTTTTCATGCTAAATGATTTGGTATACTACCTCTTCACTGACAGGAGAAATGGGGAGCAAGATTTCTGAATCTCCTTCCCTGGGTTTTCATTTGGTAGGTATCGGACCAATTATATGAACTTGTCATTATCCAGGTGATTCGATTGGAATGGACAGCCAATTCTCTAAGTTTTTCCAACAATTTTTTTTAGAATAGGGAGCTACCCACAGGTGAGGTATTGTTGTGGGCCAGTGGAAAGAGCATGGACAGAGAAGCAGCACGGCCTAGTGGATGAGCATGGGAGTCAGCAGGACCTTGGGAGTTGATCCCAGCTCAGTCATTTGTCTGCTTTTTCTTCACATTCCACAACTTCCTTGAATTTCACCCCAGAAGCCATGTACTGTTTTAATTATTTTTGAAGTATCTTTTCCCCTACTCATTTTTCATTGACATAATTGATAGCATGACAGTATTTTTTAATAACATAGGGAATTCAAGGAATACAAGTACTGGTGCTGGAGAGAAATAACTGTTGTGTTCTCCCAAGCGTGATTTCTCTGTATCCAATAGATGCTCAAAAAAAAAAAAACCAATAGATTTAATTTTCTCAGTGGTTAACTTCCTTCAGTATAGGTTTCTCCAACTAGATCTCTGTAAGAACTGCAAACTACTCTTGGTCCATTGGATTCAGCCCTGTTTTGGAAATCAGGAGACCTGAGTTCCTATTCCAATTCTTGCTGTAGCTTGCAAATGTTGGCAATGACCACTCATGTACATTGTAGTGTACAGCCCATCTGCCTACCTAATTGTGTGTTACAGGCCATTGCCCAGCAGGATCGTGGCTGACAGTGATGGGAGAATGCCAGTCGTGCTGTACAGCCATTAGCACTAGAATCAAGTGCTCTGCAAAGGTTCTTCATCCTGAAGTCTCAGGGCTGTGACTTAACCTTCATTCAATTATATTTATCTAGCTCTTACTGTGTGTGGAGTCCTCTACTAAGCATGTGGGAGACTAAAATGTAACAATAAACAGATATTCGTTCCTGGCAGAAGTTGCTGTCATTGAAAGAGCCCTGGGTTAAGTACAGTTTTGAAAGTTGCTCACAGGGGAAGTGTTCATGTATAAATGAACATGCTTATGTAGCACAGTTATCTTTAAACATTCATTTGCTTATTCTATAGGAAATTTGAAGCATTGAAACTTATAACTTTATGACCACTGAGACAGGTCCTTGAAAAAATATTTTATGTGTAGAATAAATAAATCTTGTAATCAATCAACTGTATTCATTGAACACTTACTGTGGGCAGAGCACTATACTAAACGCTTTGAAGAGTACAGTATAAGAATATAACAGACACATTCCCTGCCTACAATGAGATTATAGCCATTATGCTTTTTATGTCTTCAGAAGGAAGCTTTCTAACTACTTTCTAGTTATTTTCTCATTGAGTCAAAATGTATCATTGCCACTTTCTTCCTTAAAGCCAGCTTTTGTTTTGTTTTCTGTTTCACTTTTGGCATCAAAATGAAAAATAACATTTTCAGCAGCAGTCAGTAGAAATGAACTCTGTTTCATTAGATCATGAACATTTCTTGGAAGAATGGAAATGCTTATCAGTAATTTTCAGAATTCCTTGTTTTTGCACTGCATACTATATCTGAGTCCCTCTTAGCTCTTACAGTCAGCAGCAAATAGAACTGTGCTTTATTTGGTTTGAGGAACCAGACAGGTTATCTTTCAGTGTATTATCACAGAGTGTCACGTATTACAACTTCTTTGAGAACCCAGGGCTGACTTCTGATGCTTTGGAATTTGAAAGGGAGGTGAAAGAAAAAGGAAGTTAAATGTTTAGCCAGAGAGATGCTGCATAGTCCCTTTACTGATCTGGAACTCCTTCTGGAGTAGCTTGCTGATATACCATCATCAGTGGTATTTATTGAGTACTTATGTGTGCAGAGCACTGTACGAAGGGCCTGGGAGAGCACCATACAACAGAGTTGGTAGACACATTCGCTGCACACAGTGAACTCTCACTGTGTGTGATACATTTGTTCATAGGTAGAAAGGGAAATGTCTTTGAAATTCTGGAATAACGATGTGGTACAAAAATTATTGTATATTTCAAATGAAAAATAATGTAAACTATTCAGACATCCTAAATAGCACCAAACTTAGATTTCATGATTTTTTTTTTGAAGGACTGCCTGGTACTTAAGTTTTTATAGTTTTGTAGTTTGAATGTATTAACCCTAGACGAAAGCTGGAAACAGAATTTACTCATATTTGTATTTAAAAATTTCCTTCCACCAGGCAGTGATCAGTAATGTATAATATGCTCTAAAGGCCCAAATGATGAGGACAGCATAGAACCCTTGGGATTTTGTGCTTTGTGCTGTGCGTGCATGCATATCTTTGTATTTTGTTGTATACATAAACGCACGAGAGATATGAGCAAGTTAAAGCCCACTGGACTCTTTTTCTGTTCATGCATGTATACATACATTCATATCTTTGTGTTCGATTGTATACACATACATACGCGAGAGATTTGAGCAAGTTTCAAGGTCAAGGAGAAGTCATCTGATAGTGAGAAATTGAAGGTGGCAATGACAAGACATGGGAGAAGGATAGTAAATAATACCAAGTATTTTGCATTTAAGAGATGGTAGAAGATAGGATCTTGAGCACTAGTAGAATAGTTATAATTTTGAGAAGCATCTGGGAAAGAAGAGAAACAATGTGGGGGGGACTTGGAGGAGATCCCTGTTTTTTGGTGTTTTACCCAGTAAGACTCATTAGAAATTAAAGGAGTAGGTTGTGGCCCTTGAAGCCTTTTGGAGATAGTTACAATTCTGGAGTAGGGCAGGGGAGTTGTTTTTTTTTATGGTACTTAAGTGTTTATTATGTGTCAAACACTGTTCTAAATGATGGGGTAGATACAAGTCAATGAGGTCAGACACAGTTCCTGTCTCACATGGGGCTCACAGTCTAAAGTACATATTGAATCCCCATTTTATAGCTGAGGAAACTGAGGCATAGAAAAGTTAAGTGACTTGCCCAAGGTCACACAGCAAGCAGTTGGCAGAAATAGGGGAGGAAAAGTAATGTTGCTGAGCAGAAGAGAGCGATCAGTTATTCATCTGGTCAGGGTGTTCGGGAGGTTGGTGGCATGAAACTGATGGAAAGAGAAAAGGAGAAGAAGTTGAGTTTGGTATAAAGAGTGGAGTTGAGTCATGGGGTGGGAAGGGAAGGCTTCTAGGACCGCCCATTGGGCTCATTACAATTTAAGTAGCTTCCAAAGTGGATGTGAACTAGGCTAACACTGCAACCCGTTCAGAGTGTATTTTTAGAAATATTGTAATGGGCACTGTTGCCCCAGAAACTACTGAGCAACTGCTGAGCCATACACAAGGCAACTGACCTAGCAGCATCACCCCTTAGCGGTGAGTTTTAGCCAGGTGTAGTTCAGCTTTGCTGTGTAGTGACATCATTATGACTCTGCCCTAAATGAGGGATTTAGTAGGGTGAGGGGCCCTTTTCAACCTAATTGGAGTCTGGCTGGGTTAGCTTTTGAGTCGTATCAGATTCAGAAGCTTTCGCTTCAAGAGACTGGTGGAGCCACTTGCCTGATTTACACAGAACAAGGATTAAAATGATGAAAGGCATCATTCTATATTCAGAATAATCCAGGGTTTTAAAGGGTGTTGTCCAAGATTATTTTGTTGAACTTTGCGAAGCTTTCAGTAATCGTGACTGAACCGGATGGCCAAACGGAATAATAGGTAATATCAAGATTTAATCAGTCAACAGCCTAAATGCATAATGAAAACAAAATGCATAATGAGTTATGGCAAAACTGAGTTACTTCGAAAATATTTTTAACAGCATCTTTGTTTTTATCATATTACTGGCGTTCTAGTATCTGCTCATTTCAGTACAGATACGCCGAGTGGGACATGTAAGGAGAAAGAATAACAGGATGGCTATACAACTGCTCTATGGAGAGCTTAAACTGTGAGACCTAAAGCAAGGACAAGAGAAATGTTTTAAGGGCACATTAGCACAAAACCTCAGACAATATTGCATTCCAGCTGAAAACTGAGAGTACATTTCCAAGAATAGACCAGCATGGTGTTCTGTTCTTTCTGAGCATAAACTTCATACAGAACAAGAGGCAAGGAGACAAAAACTTAATACCAACCCCTGAAAGCATCAAACATGGTACCACCACATGGGACAGGACTATGGGTCCTGCATTGACCTTTTCAGGTGCACCTGGGCTCCCCAGTGAATTTCACTATCAGTGTTTTCACTTTCATATATATATATACACCTGACAAAGTTCAAGACATTGACAAATTGTCAAAAATAATATTATTTTTCTATTTCTATTCTGTTTCTATGCATCTTGAAAATTCCTTTTTTAGGTCTGATAATCAATTTAGATTTTCAGACTCGTTCCAGTATAGATTCATTGAGTCATTATAGTTTACCCTACCAAGACTTAACACAGTTAGAATTATCTCTTGCTTCAACATGTTTTTTCTGAAAATGAAATTGAATTGGACTCTTGGTGCTATTTTTATATATCATTTTTTCTTGAAGGGACATTTATGTGTAAATTGAATTGTTGTTATTTGCGGTCTAAGCAAATGATTTACCTAGTCATATTTTTTTTAAATAAATATGAGACTTCCAACTTAAATTGTCACAAAAATAGACCTTAAGTTTTTCTGAATTAAGTCCAGTAAATTTGGTGTCAAAGTTCAGTAGCTCGGTTGGCTAGCTAGGGGAGTGAAGAGTACAAACTGGGATTAAGGTGAAGAAGGGAGTGGATGAATAGAAAGGAGAATTGTGTCCTAAAGCCGATTTGTAAAAGTTTTTGCTGATGCTGAAAGGAATAGGTGACCATTAGAGGTTTTTGGAAAGTGGAGAGGCCTATGCAAAATAATGCTATAGAAAAGTCACCTGGATGGTAGCAGAGTGCAATATAAATGGAGAGGGGCAGAACTGGAGTCAGGGAGGAATGGGAAGTGTCTGATGGATAGCTAAATTGGGATGTGACAGTAATAATAGTAATGATGGTATTTGTTAAGCGCTTACTATGTGCCAAGCACTGCACAAGGTTATCAGGTTGTCCCACATGGGGCTCACAGTCCTAATTAATCCCCATTTTACAGATGAGGTAACTGAGGCACAGGGAAGTTAATAATAATAATGTTGGTATTTGTTAAGCGCTTACTATGTGCAGATGTGCAGAGCACTGTTCTAAGCGCTGGGGTAGACACAGGGGAATCAGGTTGTCCCACGTGGGGCTCACAGTCTCAATCCCCATTTTAAAGATGAAGTAACTGAGGCCCAGAGAAGTTAAGTGACTTGCCCACAGTCACACAGCTGACAAGTGGCAGAGCTGGGATTTGAACCCATGACCTCTGACTCCAAAGCCCGTGCTCTTTCCACTGAGCCACTCTACTTAAATTAAGTGACATGCTCAAAGTCACACATCTGACAAATGGAGGAGCTGGAATTAGAACCCATGACATCTGACTCCCAAGCAAGATTGGGAGGATAGTGGTATTATCTACAGAGATGGGAAACCGGGAGAACAGGATTTGGGTGGGAAGATGAGATCAGTTTGTACATGTTTAGTTTAAACTGTAAGTTCCTTGTGGGCAGGGATCATGTCTACCAACTATGTTGTATTACACTCTTCCAGGCACAGTAGTAATTTAGTGCTCTATATATGGTAAGGCTCAGTGAATAAATCCCATTACTTGATTGATCAAGATATCCGAAAGGCTATATAAGCATACATCATATAATTAGAGGATCAAAGTCCAATGCAATCCTAGGAATAAAGTATTCTAACTGCTTTTTTTGAATACATATAAAAATACTTCATTTTCACATTCTATTAATCAAGATGCAGGCACCTTGTGCCAATACACTAGAGAGCTGTCATTATCTAATGCTAAATATAGGTCACACAAGTAATGAAATGGGCTCTACTGTCTAGTTAAGTCAGGTCAGAGATTGACAGGGAAGGGAGATTTCAGCCAAGGTAAGCTTTATGCACACTGCAAAACTGGAGCATTTAAATCCAGAGAGCATGGTAAAGAATACTGACATTAAAATTCAATAGCAGTTTCAGGAAACAACAGTTAAAAGAGATCGTTATAATGCAGGGGATCTTCACAGTTCAAAGATTTGACCTATTAAGCGTTTATATAGTACCTGATGATATAGAGTTCCCTTATGCTGAATCCCTTTCAGTTCATCTTGGCCTCTCAGCCTTTTTCTGTTCTTGCCTCTCTCCCTGTGCTGTTATCTTCTCTTTCCTGCATTTCTCTGTTTGTCCGTTCTCACATTTTTCTTTTTCCTTTGTTTCTTTTTTCTCTTTCTCTTCCTTTATTGCCCTCTCTCTGATAAATGTGTGCTACATTACATTTTAAAGATCTTCCTGTCTTTTCATATATCTTTTTTGGACATGTTTTCAAAACACAAAATTAAAATAGATTTTTCTTTGTTTACCTCTAGTCAGTGGAAATTTTACCTCCTAAAAATTGAAAGAATAAGTGGTTCTCCTTGAGGTTATTAGACTGTAAGCCCGTCAAACGGCAGGGACTGTCTCTATCTGTTGCCGACTTGTTCATCCCAAGCGCTTAGTACAGTGCTCTGCACATAGTAAGCGCTCAATAAATACTATTGAATGAATGAAAGGTTATTCAACCCAGAAGCCATCACATTGTTCTACATGGTACAAATTTGGATGTTAAAATGATCTTGCTGTCTATTTAAAACCAGTTGTTTGTAGCAAATTTTTATTTGCTTATTAGCGTTCAAGAAAGGGCTCTTGTTGGCATTGGGGACAGGTTCTGTCATAAGCAGAAGTATGTGTTTTAGCTAGAACACTGCTAGGGACTATCATCGTGGATGGCACGACCATCCTTCCCGTCTCTCAGGCCCGCAATCTCGGTGTCATCCTTGACTCATCCCTCTCGTTCACCCCACACATCCTATCCGTTACCAAGACCTGCCGGTTTCACCTCTACAATATCGCCAAGATCCGCCCTTTCCTCTCCACTCAAACGGCTACCTTACTATTACGGGCTCTCCTTATATCCCGGCTAGACTAGTGTGTCAGCCTTCTCTCTGACCTCCCTTCCTCCTCTCTCGCCCCGCTCCGGTCTATTCTTCACTCTGCTTCCCGGCTCATCTTCCTGCAGAAACGATCTGGGCATGTCACTCCCCTTCTTAAACAACTCCAGTGGTGGCCTATCGACCTCCGCTCCAAACAAAAACTCCTCACTCTAGGCTTCAAGGCTCTCCATCACCTTGCCCCTTCCTACCTCTCCTCCCTTCTCTCTTTCTACCGCCCACCCCGCACGCTCCGCTCCTCTGCCGCCCACCTCCTCACCGTCCCTCGGTCTCGCCTATCCCGCCGTCGACCCCTGGGTCACGTCCTCCCGCGGTCCTGGAACGCCCTCCCTCCTCACCTCCGCCAAACTGATTCTCTTTCCCTCTTCAAAACCTTACTTAAAAATCACCTCCTCCAAGAGGCCTTCCCAGACTGAGCTCCTCTTCCCCCTCTACTCCCTCTGCCACCCCCCCTTTACCTTTCCGCAGCTAAAGCCTCATTTTCCCCTTTTCCCTCTGCTCCTCCACCTCTCCCTTCCCATCCCCACAGCACTGTACTCGTCCGCTCAACTGTATATATTTTCGTTACCCTATTTATTTTGTTAATGAATTGTACATCGCCTCGATTCTGTTTAGTTGCCATTGTTTTTACGAGATGTTCTTCCCCTCGACTCTGTTTATTGCCATTGTTCTTGTCTGTCTGTCTCCCCCGATTAGACTGTAAGCCCGTCAAACGGCAGGGACTGTCTCTATCTGTTGCCGACTTGTTCATCCCAAGCGCTTAGTACAGTGCTCTGCACATAGTAAGCGCTCAATAAATACTATTGAATGAACTAGGGAATATTCTCCTACTAGCACCAGATATTTTGGATTTAGCTGCCCCCATCAGAAGCAGAGAATGTGGGCCTGCAGGCATTGTTGAACCCAGCATGAGTACTACAGTGCTAGTTTCTCCTATAGTGGGGTTTGTGAGATACACAACTCTTGTTGCTGTGTGAAAAGCTACTATATTTGATTGTGGAGCATTGTAACATTTCCTTGAAGACTCCAATTTTGATGCCAGAGCCATGAGGGGAAGTCCTGTTCTGGGATAAGATAAGGATAAGGATTAGGATGAGAAGCAGCCTGGCCTTTTAAATAGAGCACAAGCCTAGGAGTCAAAAGGACCTGGGCTCTAACCCTGGCTCCTCCTTTGTCTGCTATGTGACCCTGGGCAAGTCCCTTTACTTCTGTGCTTCAGTTCCCTCATCTGTCAAATGGGATTAAGACTGAGTCTCATTTGGGAAGACTGTGTCCAAACTGATTAGCTAGTAGTTAACCCAGTTTTTAGTAGTGTCTAGTGCATAGTATCCGCTTCACATAGCAGGCATGTGGCAGAGCTGAGATAATAATAATAATAATGGTATTTGTTAAGCACTTACTATGTGCAAACACTGTTCTAAGCACTGACAAATCAGATCCTCTGACTCCCAGGCCTGTGCTCTTTCCACTAGACCACGCTGCTTTTCCCCAAGAGCTCTCGTGAAATAGTTGTTCACCCAGTTGCAAACTTAAGCAGGTCTGTCTGTGTCAAGTATGTATATTTATCACCATACACCTTTATTTCGGATGCCCAGCATCCTTCTGCCTCAATTCCCGCTGCTGAGGCTCCAGTGTTAACAGGGACCCAGAAGGGGAACGCAATGGCTCTACAGTTAGAAAAGGGAGGGGAGGGTCGGGGAGCTCCCGGGGAAATTTGTAGTATTGGGTAGACCAGGATAGGCTTCTGACAAATGTTCTGTATGACCTCATTTGGTTACATGACCTGTCCGGTTGGAATAGTTGGTCTGGTGAGTCTCTGAGTGTCCCAGTATCTGCAGGTGCTGACACTAGCCTCCTAACACTTACATGAGAAGCAGCATGGTCTAGTGGATAGAGAATGGTTGGGAAGTCAAAGGATCTGGGTTCTAATGCTAGCTTAGCCACGAATCTGCTCTGTGACTTGGAACAAGTCACTTCACCTCTCTGTGCCTCAGTTACCTCATCTGTAAAATGAGGTAACTTTTCCCCCTTTTCCCTCTGCTCCCCCTCTTTGCCCTCTGCTCCTCCTCCCCTCCCCATTGCCCGTTCTCCCACCCTCTGCTCTTCCCCCTTCCCCTCCCCACAGCACTGTGCGTATCTGTATATATTGTTTATTACTCTATTTTGTAAATGATGTGCATATACCTACGATTCTATTTATCTTGATGATATTTACGCCAAACTACTTGTTTTGTTCTGTTTTGTTTTGCTGTCTGTCCCCCGTTTAGACTGTGAACCTGTTATTGGGCAGGGATTGTGTCTATCTGTTGCCGAGTTGTACATTCCCAAAACTTAGTACAGTGCTCTGCACACAGTAAGCGCTCAATAAATACGATTGAATGAATGAATGAACAAATACCATGGGAAAGTCAGCAAACTTCAGATTTGAAGAATGAAAGATTTAATCCTAACAAAATAGGTGGTAATTTAGCATTTCCTTAGAATCATTTTTCAGACAGTAGTGCTTGCAGCTTAGAGGGAGGTCTGGGGAAGAGAAGAGGGATGCAGCAATGGCAACAAATGATTTAGCTCCTGGGTGCCTTAGACAGATCCCAGACAGGAATCTGAGGTTGGGAGTACATGACAGGAAGGGATGGAGTGGCAGAATCATGAGGAAGGATGAAAGGGGCTTGAGTCTGAAATAGGTGCATACTATCCCTCTTTCTCAGCTTTTTTGTAAGTCTTCTCCTTCCATCTCTTTGTCTTTAGAGACACCTAGTGGTCACCTCATGGTTGATTTTTACTCTGCAGCTGCAGGAAACCTTAAAACTAGTCTGCTTGAAGATTAATGACCAGGGGCAAAGTTCTCTCTTTTGGAACCATATGTATTTATGGAATGATCTTAAAACTGATTTGAACGGTTAAAATGAGATTTAGCTATGCTGATTTACCCACAACAAATGGCTGAGAGTTTAAAAAGTTAGTGATATTAGATAGTATGAGCCTTAATATTAAGCTGGTGTCTAGAACAATATTCCACTGTCAGAGACAAAATACTGACTGGACTGGATAAATCATTGTTCTTATAGAAGTACCATCTATCTTAATAAGTAGATCTATCAGTTTTATTGTGGCAATTTGGCAAATCTTGTAATACTTTTTATTCTAATGATTTCTTGAAGCCATATGAAGAAGTGGCTTATTGTTGGGGTGGATTTTTCCAGGACAGGCGTGAATGCATAGTTTCTATTATTCCCATTTCAAACTATGATCTCTGAGATCCAAACTTGAGGAATGCAGTTTTGGGAGACCTGTTTTAGGGAGGAACTAACCTGTGAGAGGCTGAGTAACCTCTGTCCTCCTCTTCTCGATGATGACCTCTGCTGTGGCTGGGGAGGATGGTGGGAGCTGCAGTTCGTTCCCAGGCCCTGAGCTGCCTCAGGAGAACAATTTCTGCCATTGTAGCATAGAGATTAAGAAGTGTCCAGATGAGTGGCTGTTCCACGGTGCTTTGGGGAAGACTTAAGAAGCTTCTGACTCTGAAAAGATAGGTGAGGAATTATGGGGCTCTGTATAACTACAGTTTAGGGAGCATGGTGAAAGGGAGATTTGATCTTGTTGAATTTTTAATGGCCTGGGTTGAATAACTTTGATAACAGCTGATCAATGACCATATAGATTTTCTATAGGGCTGACCTTTTCCCAAAGTTGAAAAGAGATGGTCCACTAAAACAAGTTTTATTTCAGACCCAGATTTATGTCTGAAACTGAGTTATTTGAAACATTGGAAATTGCTAAAGAACACATATTTTCTGCAACCTTATGAGTTATCCATAAATCATTGTGTAGTTGGTTCTTTTATTTCACAATACATAATTTCCACTACTCTGGGAAGTGAGGCATTACTTCAGTTACAAATCATAACTGTACATTAACATGTACTATTTATATTTATATTGATATCTGTCTCCCATGTGGACTTTATGCTCCTCCTGCATAGGGAATGTGGCTAGCAACCCTGTTGTACTCTCCAAGCTCTTACTTATGTGCTTTGCACACAGTAAGCACTTAATAAATACCACTGATTGATTGATTATGTTTTTTATTAACACGAAGTCCTGCTGACAGGATGAATCTGGAAGCAGCGTGGCCTAGTGGAAAGAGCACTAGTAGATGTCAGAGGACTTGAGTTCTTATCCTTTTTCTGTATCTTGTGTGCTGTGTGACCTTGGGCAAGTTTTTAACTTATCTGTGCTTCAGTTCTTTCATCTGCAAAATGAGGATTAAATGCCTGTTCTCCCTCCTGCCTAAAAAAATAAGCTATTAAATAATATGTGTGTGTGTGTGTGTGTCTGTGTTTGTGTGTGTATAAGCTCCATGTGGGACCTGGTTATCTTGTGTCTACCCCAGTGCTTAATACAGTGCTTGACACATAATAATATTTATGGTGCTTGTTAAGCACTTACTATGTGCCAAGCACTGTTCAAGCACTAAGGTAGATACAAGTTCATCAGGTTGGACACACTCCCTGTCCCACATGGGGTTCACAGTCTTAATCCCCATTTTACAGATGAGGGAATTGAGGCCCAGATAAGTGAAGTGACTTGCCCAAGGTCACACAGCAGACATATGGCAGACCTGGGATGAGAACCCAGGTCCTTCTCATCCCCAGGCCTGCTCTCTACCCACTTAACTATGCTGCTTCTCTAAGTAGGCGCTTAACAAGTACCACAGTTATTTGAAGAATGTGTTTTTTGAGGTATCCATACAATTTATCTTTCTAATTCTTTTTTAGTTAATGTTTCTTATATGTACAGATACCCCTGTTACAGGAATCAATCCTTTAGTAGTCCTTTTGCAGACTTTCATTTGTATTTTAAAGTGCTTTGCAAATCAAGTTATCTCTAGGGTACTAATTGTTCAGATTTCTTCCTTCCGTAGCCAGAATTAGGTGGCAGTCCAACTTTAGACTTTGGATTTAACTAAAAATCGTGGTGAAACTGTTAATGAAGTGTAGGTTATTGTTTTTGTACTTCACTTCCCTGCATTGCTTTATTTATTTTACTTTTTATGGTATTTGTTAAGCACTTGCTAGGTGCCAGGCGTTAGAAAGAAGGCAGTTGAATATTTCCTTATAAAACTAAAAATGTCTTTGGTTTTCTTTCTTTTGCCAGTTACAATCCTGTTGGATCTTATTATACATTCTGTTCTTTAGGAATGTCTTACTAAGTTTTGGTGAAGAGGACAGAAGAAAGAAGTATTTTTTAATGGTATTTAAGTGCTTACTATGTGCCAGCAGCACTGCACTAAGCACTGGGGTAGATGCAAGCTAATCAGGTTGGAGACAGTCCATTCCCGTATGGGATCATAGTCTTAGTCCCCATTTTACAAGTGAGGCAACTGAGGTGCAGAGAAGTGAAGTGGCTTACCCAAGGTCACACAACAGACAAGTGGCAGAGGTGGGGTTAGAACCCATGACCTGACTCCCAGGCCCATGCTCTATCCAGTAGGCTGTAGTGCTTCTCATGTTCTTCCTTCATGAGAAAAAAAATGACATGCAGCTGTTCTTACAGTCAGTAGTATTTACTGAGTGTTTAGTGTGTGCAGAACACCGTACTAAGCACTTGGGAGAGTAAAATACAACAGACTTGGTAGACATGTTCCCTGCCCACAGTGACCTTACCGTCCACGTATGGGTTGGGGCATGTGTGCAAGGCACCAGAAGAGTTTTCAGGAACATTTTATAAAGGCCAGACCAAGGAAAAATTATGTAACCACAGGCAGGTTTACCCAGATTGCTAGATTTATGGAGGAAAGCAGTTCCCAGAAAGAGGAGGATAATTGTGAAGTGTGCATTGGGCTTGGAAAAGTCACAAAGGGAGTATTGTTGTGGGCAAGGAATTTGTTTACCACTGTTATGTTGTACTTTGCCAAGCATTTAGTACAGTGCTCTGCGTACTGTAAGCGCTCAATAAATACAATTGATTTATTGATTGGTTAGGAGGAGTGAAGAGGCAAGTGGGAGAAGAGAACAGACAGATAAGGAGGTGTTGGGTATGGATTTTGGCAAGCTAGTAAAGCTTGTGGGTGAGGGCTTCAGTGGCCAATTCCCTTTCCTTAATGTATTTTAATGTCTGTCTTCCCCCATAAACCATAAACTTCTTGTAGGCAGGGAATGTATCACCAACTCTCACCAACTCTCCTACTTTGCTCAGTGCTTAGAACAATGCTCTGTACTCAGTTAAGTGCTCAATAAATGCCATTGATTAGTGGTAGAGTTAGAGGGAAGCAGTATGGCCCAGCGGCAAGAGCACGGGCTTGGAAGTCAGAGGTCATGGGTTATAATACCAGCTTTTCCACTTGTCTGCTGTGTGACCTTGGGCAAATCACTTCATTTCTCTGACCCTCAGTTATCTCATCTGTAAAATTGGGATTAAGAGTGTGAGCCTCACATGGGAAAAGGACTGTGTCTAACCTGATTACCTGTATCTATCTCCACACTTAGAAAAGTGCTTGGCACATAGTTAAGTGCTTACCAAATACCACTGTTGTTGTTGTTATTATTATTATAGGGTTATTGGAATGGTGAATGAGAAAAACTAACCACAGGATATTGTGCACATTCTTTTTTTCTTATGCATTTACTGGGGTAGGTTCAAGGTAATTAGGTTGGACACAGTCCCTGTCTTGCATGGGCTCAGAGTCTAAGTAAGGAGAGAGAGCATGTTTTAATCCCCATTTTACAGTTGAGGAAACTGAGGCACAGAAAAGTTAAGGGGCTTGCCCAAGGTCACACAGCAAGCAGTTGGCAGAGCTGGTCCTCTGACTCCCAGGTCAGTGCACTTTCCACTAGGTCATGTTGCTTCTCATAAGTGCCTTTTAAGCATTTGATACTCAGCCCAGCCTCAACCCCACAGCAGTTTCGTACATGTTCTACCCTCAGCTATTTCCTTTATCTGTAATTTATTTTAATGTCTGTCTCCTTCTTTAGCATCTAAGCACCTTGTGTCTATCAACTCAGTGTATTGTATTTTCCCAAGTGCTAATACAGTGCTTTACACACAGCAAGTGCTCAGTACCATTATTGATTAGGAAGAATAGTAGTGTTGTTTAGGGGTCTAGAATGATAGAGAAAATTATAGTGGCTACAAACGGCATGTGTTTTGGGCCTGTGATTTTTGTCAAGACTGATCTACTGCATGAGAACAGGAGTAATAATAATGTTGGTATTTGTTAAGCGCTTACTATGTGCAGAGCACTGTTCTAAGCACTGGGGTAAACACAGGGGAATCAGGTTGTCCCACTTGGGGCTCACAGTCTTAATCCCCATTTTACAGATGAGGGAACTGAGGCACAGAGAAGTTAAGTGACTTGCCCACAGTCACACAGCTGACAAGTGGCAGAGCTGGGATTCGAACTCATGAGCCCTGACTCCAAAGCCCGTGCTCTTTCCACTGCGCCACGTAGACGAAATGGACCTTGGGTCAATACTTTCTAGTTTTAAAACTTTAGCTACTGTGATATTAAGAAAGAGCATTCATCCTGAAGAACAGAGGAACTAAAAAGTCTTGAATTCATGCAAGAAATTATTTGAAGAATAAAATGAATTTATTTTAAAGCATACTTTAGTGATCCATGGGATATCAGATAGTGGATTCATTCATTCCTTCAGTAGTATTTATTGAGTGCTTACTAGGTGCAGAGCACTGTACTAAGCACTTGGTATGTACAATTAGGCAACAAATAGAAACAATCCCTGCCCAATATTGGGCTTACAGGGGAGACAGACAGCAAAGCAAAACAGAACAAAACAAAAACAAAACAACATCATCAAGATAAAGCTATCTGTTCACTAGTTTTACTCTACAAGGTGATAAGTTATGAAATGTAACTAGTATTTTTCTGGAGTAAATACTTTATATACTTGAGATTTCAAGTTGGTGAAAGACTGGTTTTAAAGTTACCCTAAATTACCCACAAGTAATAATACTACTTATTGCCACAGAACCTCCTTACCCGAGGAAGAATAGCATTTTTCAAAAGGGAAAAATTAACCTTCTGGGTGCATCCTCAAGGGCAGAATTTCTTTCTCTGTTAAAAAGAGGTTTTCAAATCACTAAACAGATGCCATTTTATTATGTAGGCTTGATTAAGAAGTATTTAAAATATTTCTTTGGAGCTTCTAGTTCAGGCTGACCCCAGCTGGATAATGCATCTAACGCTTCGTACCGTTTTCATTAATGCTCAGAGAAGTATACAGTAAGTATGCTCTTAGGGATTCCTTTTATAATGTCCCAACTTAATCCTACTGTTATCAAAAATTGCTTTTGATGATGGAAAATTGTAGGTAGCATTTGAAGGTGGCTAGAGTTAAAGTTGTAGAATGATGTTTTTCTGTGATCTATAACATCTTTTCCAATTATCAGGGTCCTTAAGTTAGTATTTATGTATAGAAGCGTGTCTTGGGTTTCGTTTTCTCACCCTCATCATTTGATGAAACATCCAAATTTTATGTAAAGCTCTTTTCAGAAAAGAAAAACCCATCCTTTTACCGGGAAAGAAAGAGGGAATTCCTAAATTGGATTTACTAAAAGTGGGTAACCACCAGATGTTGACTGAGCTTCATCTCAGTTTCTGGCTGACCCTTTTTTCAGCCTTTGTGACAGTTTGCTCACTAATAGAAATTATAGTGACTACATGGCTGAACTGCTGCTCATGTGGCTGAATTTTTCCTCCAGATGGGGAGAGTAGAACAGGTGGAAATAGGGAGGTTTACAAAGCAGCAGAAGCTTTTGCGTGCCGTAGACTGAGTTATCAATGTTGAACGATGGCATTTTATGGCATTGATGGAACACGGAAAATTCAGAAAGTGTTGGGCCAGATGCAGAGGCTAAGGTGGAACTGCCCAGACCTCATAATACACCAGTTCCATGTGAACTGCACAGGTGTATGTGGTGGTTTCTTGTACGATGACAGACCTGTGCAACTTAGAGGGAGCATTGCTCTCTGCTTGTCTAGGATAAGATAGATTTCTTGTACAGAGCCTCTACAGTGACCCTGTATTCATGCAGCAGATTGCAAGCTCCTGGTGGGTAGGGAATGTGGCTACCAATTCTGTTATATTGTACTCTCCCGAGCTCTTTGAACTGTGCTCTGCACACAGTAAGCCCTCAATAAATATGGTTGATTGATATTTCCCAGCAGTATCTCAAGAGATCTCCCACCTTTCCTCAAAATCTACCCTTTCCACCTGCACCTCTCACCCCATCCCTTTGTACCTTATCAAAACACTTAGCCCCTCCCTTCTTCCTTCCCTGACCACCATCTTCAACTATTCTTTCCCCACTGGCTTTTTTCCCACAGCTTGTAAATATGCTCATGAGTCCTCATCCTAAAAAAAAAAAATATTTGTCACCCCATAACTCCTTCCATTTGTCCATCACCCTCCTGCCATTCCTCTTCATATTCCTTGAGTGAGTTGTCTACACCTGCTGCCTCCACTTCCTTTCCTACAATTCTCTCTTTGTCCTCCTCCAATCTTGCTTCCGCCCCCTTCACTCCATGGAAACTGTCTTGTCAAATTTCACTAATAATCATCTTGCTAAATCCAATGGCCTGTACTCCTCCTAATTCTCCTTGACCTTTCTGCCTCTGGTCTGGAACTCCATTCCCCTTCATATCTGACAGGCAATGACTCTCCCCTCCTTCAAAGCCCCTCCAAGAACCTTCCTCAACTGTGCCCTCATTTCCC
Organism: Ornithorhynchus anatinus; assembly: GCF_004115215.2. Classification (NCBI taxonomy): domain Eukaryota; kingdom Metazoa; phylum Chordata; class Mammalia; order Monotremata; family Ornithorhynchidae; genus Ornithorhynchus; species Ornithorhynchus anatinus. The sequence goes on from NC_041729.1 coordinate 119,810,644, forward strand.
CTATTCGTTTTCCCTTCCCAACTCCCTTGCATTGGGCTCTGTATCCTTTATTCACTCCACCTTTAGCCCCACAGCACTTATGTACATATCCATTTGCTATTTTAATATGTCACCCCCTTTAGACTGAGCTTGTGGGCAGGGAAAATATCTACTTACTCTGTTATAGTGTATTTTCCCAGGTGCTTAGTATGATGCTCTGCATACCGTAAGTGCTTAATGAATATGATTGATTTCTTTATTTACAACCCACTCAAAATCAACTTACAAAATGAGGTAGTAAATAGTGAACTTCTGGTGTTCAGTTCACTATCACAGAGGCAGCACTTATTGGGCCCACAGCTTTTACTCAGACTGGATATGGGAGGAGATTGGGTGGTTCTTTCCTTTTCCTTCCCTGCTGTACCTATGAGTCCTCTTGTGCATGATTGGCAACTTTTTTCTAGGTGCATCATCTTTTATTCTGCCTGTAACAGTATGCCAAACCCCCTTTGTCCACCACCACTCAATCATTAATGTTTACTGAGCGCTTACTCTGTGTAGAACACTGTACTAAGCATTTAGTGATATTGGTGCTTCCCAACTTTTTTGGTTCTTGGCACACACAATCTAAAGCAGGTTGGTCAGTGGTCATGCCATTATCTTGGCCCCATATTTTCTACCCTTTAGGCTAGAACCCTTTTGGAATGAGAGACTGTAATATGTCTGAAACATCATCTCCTCTGCCTTTTCCATCACAGTTGACAAAACCACCATTCTCTCCTAATCCGAAGTCCGCAGCCTTGACATGATCCTTAGTACAGTGCTCTTCACATAGGAGTTGCTCAGTAAATACAATAATTGGTTATAAACCAATGGTATTTATCAAGCACTTACTGTGTGCAGAGCAGTATGCTGAGTGTTTGGGAAAGTACAATACAAGAGAGTTGGTAGACACAATCCCTGCCCACAAGGAGCTACAGGGGATATAGATATTAAAGTAGGCTAGGGATAGGGGAAATAGAGTATAAGAGTAGTTACACAAGTATTATAGGGCTGGACTGGGTATCATAGTGCTTAAGGGGTAAATGACCAAGTTTATTGATGCAGAGGGGAAGGTGATAGGGGAAATTATCTGGATAGGGGAAACACTCTGGACATGTCACTCCCCTTCTTAAAAACTTCCAGTGGTTGCCTATCAACCCCTGCACAAAACAAAAACTCACTCTAGGCTTCAAGGCTCTACGTCACCTTGCCCCTTCCTACCTCTCCTCCCTTCTCTCTTTCTACTGCCCACCCCAAACGCTCCGCTCCTCTGCCGCCCACCTCCTGACCGTCCCCTGTTCTCGTCTATCCCGCCGTCAACCCCTAGCCCACGTCCTCCCGCTGTCCTGGAACACCCTCCCTCCTCACCTCCGTCAAACTAATTCTCTTTCCCTCTTCAAAGCCCTACTGAGAGCTCACCTCCTGTAAGAGACCTTCCCAGACTGTTTCCCCTTTTCCCTCTGCTCCCTCTTCTGCCCCTCTACCCCCCCTTCACCTCCCCTCAGCTAAGGCCCCTTTTCCCCCCCCTTTCCCTCTGCTCCTCCACTTCTCCCTTCCCCTCCCCTCAGCACTGTGCTCATCCGCTCATTTGTATATATTTTTATTACCCTGTTTATTTTGTTAATGAGATGTACATCACCTTGATTCTGTTTATTGCTATTGTTTTAATGAGATGTATATCCCCTTGATTCTATTTATTGCCATTGTTTTTGTCTGTCTCCCCCGATTAGACTGTAAGCCCGTCAATGGGCAGGGACTTTATCTGTTGCCGATTTGTACATTCCAAGCATTTAGTACGGTGCTCTGCACATAGTAAGCGCTCAATAAATACTATTGAATGAATGTACGAATGAAATTAGAGGGTTTAGTTTGGGTAGGCCTATTGGAGGAGGATTTTGAAGGTGGGGAATGTGGTTGACTTTCAGATATGTTAGCTTAGTGGATAGAGCACAAGCCTGGGAGTCAGAAGGACCTGGGTTCTAATCCCAGCTCCAACACATGTCTGCTGTGTGACCTTGGGCAAGTCACTTCACTTCTTTGTGCCTAGTTATCTGTAAAAAGGGGATTAAGAATGTGAGCCCCATGTGAGGCAGGGACTGTATCCAACCTGATTACCTTGTATCTATCTCAATGCTTAGAACAGTGTTTGGCATATAGTAAGAGCTTAACAAGTACCTTAATAATTATTATTATATGTTGGGGGGGGGGAGTTCCAGGCCCAAGGAAGAAGGTGAGCATGGGTTCAGTGGTGAGATAGATGAGATTGAGCTGCAAAGAGTAGGTAGGTTTTAGAGGAGTAGAATGTGTGGATTGGGTTGTAGTAGATCAGCAAGTTTAGTTAGGTGCAAGAGAGCTAATTGAGTGCCTTAAAGTCATTGGTAAGCTGTTCCTGTATGATATGGTGGTAGATGGACAAACATTGGAGTTTTGGAGAGGTATGTTTTTCTGAAAAATGATCCGTGCGGCTGAGTGAAATATGGACTGGAGAGGGGAGAGATAGGATGGAGGGAGGTTAGTGAAGAGGCCAGTGTAGTAGTCAGGGTGGGAAAGAAGTCCTTGGATCAGCATTGTAGATGATTCTTGACACCTTCCTCTCCTTCATCCCCCAAATTCAGCCTGCTGCCAAATCCCAAAACAGTGTTCTACCAAAACATTGCCAGGATCTGTCCTTCCCTTACATCTGTTCAGGCACCACATTGGTCTAGGTACTTTTGTCACATCCCGGTTTGACCTCGGCATCGGCCTCTTCACTGATCTACCTTTCTCCAGTTTCTTCTCTCAATAGTCCACACACTGTTCTGCTGCCAGGTAACTTTTCCAAAACGTCTCCCTGCTCCTCAGAAACAAAGTGGGTGTGCTTTGTAAATATAATTTCAGTCCTTGAAATACCTCTTCTTGTTTTTGCCAGTTTCATAGTGGCAAAAGAAGTGGTTCCCAAAAAAGGATTACTGCAGATTTCTCTAAAGGAAATGGTCATACATATTTAATATTTTACAGTTAAAAGAAACTCTTCATAACAGTGATCAATTGGTTTCTTTTCACCTTCCAAAATGGAATAGAGATATTGCTGAAAATTGTTTCTGATTCCAGTAAAGTGGTCACCTCAGCCAGTTTTCTTGTCAATTTCCTGTCCATTTTATACCCGTATTGAAATATATGAATAAGAAAGGACAAAAATGTATGTGCATATAAATGAGGTTTATATCTGCCTGTGTAGATTGTTTAGACTGTTATCAGGAAGTTTTGAAATTCAGATTTTCCCACTTTGAAGTTCTTTCTTCTCTCTTCCCTAGAATACTTCATACTTCATCACTGATCCACAGTCACTGATCCAGATAGGCTGCATTTGAACTGAGTAGTCCAAGGAGGTTGTGGGAGAAAGAAATCACCACTGCAGTCACCTGGTCAAGCTGCTCCAGGGCCTGGAGACTGGCGTAGGGGTGAAGAGTTGAGTTTATTGGGGGGGGGGGGCTAGGTAGCAAAGGATCTGGACTTTGCATTTGAAAGCAGGTTATTCAAATTGAGAAGTTAGAAAAAGCTCTTAGTATGCATGCTTCATCTCTGACTAGAGATCCTATAAGTGCCTGGCCTTGAGATTTCTCTTTCCTCAAACTTCCTTGTCTCTGAGAAGGAGTCCAAGTCCACAGGGATGGGAGTTGCAAGGTTGTTCCAAGGTCTTTGCAGCCCTACCACCAGAACACTTTCTCAACCATCCATTCATTGTCTACTAATGTTTGTAATCTCTGTTTGGCAGATACTGATGAAATACAGTAGTCTTAGATCCAGAATCTATTTTATATAATTGGTCTTTGGTTCATCTCTTCTGATTTTTAACAATGTGTATGGAAAATAAAATTTAAGCGGCTGTTAAAGCCACTGTACAGAGCTAAATTTGATAAACACATAGTGCCATTTTGAAATTGGACCTAGCTAAGTCTTACATATAAAAATGGTATTTATTAAGGAATTATCTGCTAAGTCTTGGGGTTATTTCAAGGTTTTGAGATCAGACACACTCTCTGTTGCATAATATCTATCTTATGGGATGAGTCTGCCAACTCTTTTTTGTAATTTCACTCTCCCAAGTGTTCAGTGCAGTGCCGTACATGTAATAAGTGCTCAATGAATACTACTCATTGATTGTCCCCATTTGGTAGGTGAGGAAACTGAGGCTCAGAGAGGTTAAACTCTGTCTCCCAGAGTTTGCCTTCATGTCTTCCAAACTTTCTCATCATTGTAAATAACACCACCACCTTCCCTGTCTCACAAGCTCGTTAACCATGGCATTATCCTCAACTCATCTCTCTCATTCAACCTACATATTTAATCTATCACCAGATCCTGTTGGTTCTGTCTTCACAACGCTGCTAAAACCTGCCCTTTCCTCTTCACCCACACTGCTTCCTCATTGATCCAAGTACTTATTCTGTCCTTCCTGCTTGTTGATATCCCTGCCTCCTGTCTCTCCCCACTCCAGTCCAGTCTTCACTCTGTTGCCCAGATCATTTTTCTAAAAAGAAACAGTTTTCAGAAACCTTCAGTGGTTGTCCATCCACATCAAACAGAAACTCCTTACCATCAGCTTTAATGCACTCAGTCAACTCTCCCTCCTTCTACTTTACCTTGCTGATGTACTACCAATCAACTTGCGTGTTTCACTCCTTCATTGCCAACCTAATCTCTGTACTCTGTTCTCATCTCACTGCTGACCCCTTGCCCACTTCCTCCCTTTGTCCTACCTCCATCTGCATACCTGATAAACCACCTATCTCCCCTTCTTCAAAACCCTACTACTAAAATCCTTTTTCCTCCAAGGCCTTTCCTCATTAACCTGCCTTAATCATCTTCCCTTCTGCTTTGCCTAAGCCCTAGAGTCCATAAACACTTTGTTATTCACCCAGCCCCAAAGCACTTATGTACATATCCTTATATTTGGCCAATTCCCCTATCTATAACTTATTTTAATGCCCCTTTCCCCTCTTAGATTGTAAACTGCAGCAGGCAGAGATCATGTCTACCTAATCTGTTATAGTGTACTCTCCCAAGGCCTTAGTACAGTGCTCTACGCATAGTAGTTCTGTGCAGATTGAAATTAACAGATTGTTAAGCTACTTGCCCAGCAGGCCAGTGGCAAAGCTAAGATAAGAACCTGCATTGAGCTCCTAGTCCTGTGTTCTTTCCATTTGGCTTTGTAAAGATGATTTTGCATAAAAGTGATGAAAATTCTGCTTTTGAATTTATTTAAAGCACTTTTATCAGGTAGTGAATAAAGGATTTCTCCCTTTTTTACACCACATCAGGTTGCCAGACTGTATGTCTGTTAGCATTAAATACCTCTGGAGTTGTACCTTTGAAAATGGAAATCAAAGTTTGTTTTGCCACTCCAGAGAAGAGAGTAAATCCACTCAGATGGGCTCTAAGTATTCATTTTAATTGAAACAGACAAAAACAAAAAAAAAATCCCTGGAAATCCCACTCTTTGTTAATGTAGTTTCAAAAGGAATTTATAATGTTCCATGTCACTTGACATGGTATACATACCAGACATGTTAGCGGCCATCATTCAGAGACCTCAGTCCCTGTTGGGTGGACGCGTGTGTCCAAAAGCTCACCCCTGTTGAACCTCACTCTCTTTCACACCTCTGCTGCCCCATTCTTTGTTTTCCCTCCAGCTTTCTATCTCCCAGCTGCCACTACTGCCTCTGAGCCAAGAAACCATCTTGGATTATTGCCTTTGCTTTCCAGTTCCAACGGGCTTCTTCTGCTGCTGTTTTCAAACAAATATTAATTATTGGGGCCCCAAGTTTCAATGATCTTTGCTACACGGCAGTTATAGGAAAGTGTTGTAGAAGACTTTAAGACCTGTCATTTGACCTTTTTGGCAGATGGGAATAAAACCATATATAGTGGATCAGTCACAGTTGGACTTGGTGTAGTCTTGAGACTGGCCAGTCAGTCAGTGGTGTTTGAGCTCTAACTGCATGATGAGCACTGTACTAGGAACTTGGGAAAGAACAATTCAGTGACATTGATAAGTACGTTTCCTGTTCAGTGGAGCTCACAGTCTAGAGTGGGAACAGACATTAAAATAAATTTTTAATGATAAGGGAATGGGAGAGTGTAAGTATACTCATGTTCATGCATGGTGTGTGATTGGGTGTGGGGTGACTATCAAATGCTTAAAGACGTGGACCCAGGGGCATAGGCAGTGTAGAAGGGAGAGCAAATAGGAAAATGAAGACCCAGTCAGGGAAGGCCTCTTGGAAGAGGTGTGATTTCAGTAGGTCTTGGAAGGTGGGAAGAGAAGTGGGTTTGTCACGTATGAGTCAGGAGTTCCATGCTGCAGACAGGACCTGGGCAAGGGATTGGTGGTGAAGTAAATAAGAGCGAGCTACAGTAAGTAAGTTGGCATTAGAAGAGCAAAGTGAATGGGTGGGTTTATAGTAGGAGATGGGCGAGGTAAGTTCCCACTGATTTTCAGAATGGAATTGTTTAGGCATGGAACACTTTCCAGGGGTCTTCTTCTATTGGCAGCAGCAGCTTGGGATCATCCAGGCTGAATCTGAAAGTACAAAGTCACTGGCTTAGTTCTTCAGCTATGCAGCAAGGTCATTTGTGTGACAAGGGAGAAGGTTTTAGGGGGGGGCAGTTTTCCATGGGGGAGCTAGACTCTTAATTCTGGCTTAAACCACCATAACGGTCTTTATCTACTCTTGGATGGATCGAGCTAGAATATAATTCTGGCATAAATCACCATAACGATCTCTATCTAATCTTGCGTGGGTCCAGACCCTGAGCTAGTCTGGAAGATCCGGAACCACCAGAAGGTAGGAGCCCTTCTGTGGTAGAGTTTCAGGCTGGAACGGACTTGATCCAAATGCCAGTTTTTCCCAGAAGCAGACCAGTCATTCAGCATTGTTAGTCTTAAATTTTCCTTGGTATGGTTCCCTTGTTTCACACCCCAGGTTCTTCCATCCATAGCACATCTGCCTGCCTGACCTTATATTTTATATACTTAGAATCATGTGGGCCAGTCATCATCATCATCATCAATGGAATTTAATGTTGGTATTTGTTGGTATTTGTTAAGCGCTTACTATGTGCCGAGCACTGTTCTAAGCGCTGGGGTAGACACAGGGGAATCAGGTTGTCCCACGTGGGGCTCACAGTCTTAATCCCCATTTTACAGATGAGGTAACTGAGGCACAGAGAAGTGAAGTGACTTGCCCAAAGTCACACAGCTGACAAGTGGCAGAGCCGGGGTTCGAACCCATGACCTCTGACTCCAAAGCCCGTGCTCTTTTCCACAATTTATTGGGTGCTAACTATATGCAGAGCTGGCAGAGTGGCAGATACGTTCCCTGCCTACACTGAGCTTACAGTCTAGAGGGAGAATCAGACATTACTGTAAATAAATAATTTATAATATAAAATTTAAATATATATACATAAATGCTATGGGATGGAGGGAGGGCAGATATAAAATGCGCAAAGGTCACAGATCCAAGTGCATAGACGATTCAGAAGGGAGAGGGAGCCCGGGACAAGAGGGCTTAATAGGGGAACGCCTCGTGGAGGAGATGTGACCTTATGTGGCTTTAAAGGTGGGCATATGTGGAGGAGGAGGGAGTTCCAGCCTCAGTGGGGGTAGGAAAGTTTGTCGGTGGCCGGGTAGATGAGATTGGGGCACAGTGAGTAAAGTGGGGCTAGAGGAGCAAAGTGAGTGGCCTTGGCTCTAGTAGATCAGTGAGGTGAAGTAAGGGGGGCAAGGTGACTGACTACATTAAAGCTCATGGTAAGAAGTTTTTGTATGTTGTAGAGTTGGGCAACCGTTGGAGGTTTCTGAGGAGTGAGGAGACCTGGACTGAACTGATTTTTAGAATAATGATCCACTCGCTCCCGTGGCTTCAGCAATCACCTCTCTGTGGATGATTCCCAAATTTGTATCTCCAGCCCTGATCTCCCTCCCTGCAGTCTTGCATTTCGTCCTCCCTTCAAGATATCTTTACTTGGTTGTCTGTGGTCACACCAAAAACAAATAACTCGTCCAAAACACAACTCCTTATCTTCCCACACAAACCGGAATTTCCCATAACTGTAGACAGCCCACCACTATCCTTCCTGTCTCGCAAGCCCATAAACGTGGCATTATCCTTGATTCCTCTCTATCATGCAACCCACACATTCAGTCTGTCACTAAATCCTGTCAGTTCAACCTTCACAACATCGCTAAAGTCTGTCCTCTCCATCTAAACTGCTAATATGTTAATCCCAGAACTTGTCCTATCCTTCCTTGATGACTGTATCAGCCTCCTTGTTGACCTCCCTGCCTCCTGTCTTTCCTCACTCCAGTTCATGCTTCACTTTGCAGCGAGATCATTTTTCTACAAAAATATTAAATCTGTTTCCCCACTCCTTAAGAACCTCCCGTAGTTGGCTGACCTCTGCATCAGGCAGAAATTCCTTACCATCTGCTACATATCTGCTGTGTGAACTTGGGAAAGTTACTTCACTTATCTGTGCCTCAGTTACCTCATCTGTAAAACGGGGATTGAGACTATGAGCCCCACAGGGAAGAGGGACCATCTCCAACCCGATTTGCATGTATCCACCCCAGCACTTAGTTCAGTGTTCATTCATTCAGTAGTATTTATTGAGCACTTACTATGTACAGAGCACTGTACTAAGCGCTTGGAATGAACAAGTCGGCAACAGAGACAGTCCCTGCCCTTTGACGGGCTTACAGTCTAATCGGGGGAGACAGACAGACAACAACACATAGTGCTTAAAAAATATATGAAGCACTCAATCACCTTGTTCTCTCCTTCCTCATTTCACAACTCTCCTACTACAACCCAGCTTGCATACTTCGTTCATCTAATACCAACCTACTCACTGTACCTCAGAGTCATCTATCTCACCTCCCACCTCTCGCCCATGACCTGCCTCTGGCCTGGAATGCCCTCCCTCTTCATATCCAACGAGGAATTACCTTTCCCCACTTCAAAGCCTTATTGAAGGCACATCTCCTTCAAGAGGCCTTCCCTAAGTCCTCTCTTCCCTTTCTTGTACTTGTTACTGCGTCACCGTGACTTGCTCCCTTTATTCATCCCCTCCCCCAGCCCCACTGCCCTTATGTACATATCCATAATTTATATTATTGTCTGTCCCCCTTTTAAATGGTAAGCTCATGTGGGCAGGGAATGTGTCAGAAGGCAAGGAAGTCAGTAAGGAGGCAGATGCAGTAGTCAAGGCAGGATAGGATAAGTGTTTGAATCAGCATGGTTGCAGTTTGGATGGAGCAGAAAGGGCAGATTTTAAGTGTCGTGAAGGTAGAACCGGCAGGATTTGGTAACGGATTGAATATTGAGAGTTGAATCAGAGAGATGAGTAGAGGACAACAGCCAAGGTAATGGGCTTATGATATAGGGAGGATAGTGGTATTGTCTACAGTAATAGGAAAGATGGGGAGGACAGGGTTTGGGTGGAAAGATAAGGAGTTCTCTAAGACCAAAGAGTAGTATTCAAATTTACAGACAGATCAAAATACAAGAAGTTTATCCATGATGTTGTGCTATCTCAATTTCTTTATCTCTTACAAGTGATTTCATTCTCTCATCTTTCATTTGGCAGAACTGGTTAGCCATTGTGACTCTTAACTTTTACTAAAGGAAGCACTAAGCTTTTCCAGGTTTTTAAAATGTGTACACTTGCACTTTGAACACGTGTCATAACCTGAATAAAGTAAGTATTTATTGCTTCAAAGGGTCAAGCTCACTAAATTTTAAGAAGCATCATGGTTAGATAACCTAGTGTTTTGAAGTTATTGAGGCTCTAAATCACTACTTTTTATGTTCCAGGGTCACCCTGTTCATGTTACCCTAGTTAAAACCTTGGTACCCACGATTCGATTTGAAGCTTCTTCTGGGCAGAATAGGCCAAGGTGTCTGCCATGCTCACTGGGTACCTTGATACTTTTCACTGAGGATGATTTTCAAATGACACTTTTGCTTCATTCTTGGAGCACTCATTTAGCAACCATACTGTTGTTCACATTCATTAGGCATTCCCTCAGGCCATGATGCAGTTCTGTGATGTTTCCAAGATCCAACAGATAGTTGACCCAACCTCATTGGTTTATGTTTGTCCAGGCAATAAATAAAATTCATTTTGCTTATGTGAATGAGATAAATTATAAACTTATGTTTTTCACTTTGTTTTGGTGATCATTAGGCTCTATTTCATAGGTATGGGAAGAGAATGGTATTGGAAAAATGAAGTCATGTTTATGGCAGTCATAAAATTGGGAAGTGGAATTAACTGGCCCATTTTGGACTCTTGTCATTTCGGGGCATCCAGTTTACATTTTCAGGCCTGTTTTCCATTCAGTAATTAGAGTTTAGTTTTAGGGGGCTAAACAGAACTTTATTAGAATTGAACACTAGTGTCAATGATGCAGGTGGCAGAGACAATGATTCCCAAACAGGGGAGGAAAGTTAATTTCAAGCTTCATTAGAAACCCTGAGGGATTAGGAGAAATTGGTGCTTTTAAACAGAAAGAACTCAATTGATGAAGAAACAAGTGCTGTTTCATCCATTTCAAAAGCTTCTTGAAATACCTGCTGAATAAAAAGAAATAAAAACAAACTCATTTTTCACAACTATGAAATAAGATAACATGTTCATTATAATTTTGATGAATGTTAAGCCCTCTCTCTCTCTCCCCAAAATTTGGCTTGTGGGTCTTCTGGGAAATATCACTGTGGATGGCATTGTTGAGTGTGTAAAGTAGACTGTAAGCTCCTTGTGGACAGGGATCTTGTCTACTGACTCTGTTCTATTATACTTTTCCAAGCATTTAGTACTGTGCTCCACACCCAGTAAGTGCTCAGTAAATACCATTGATTAGGTAGGGTACAAGAGTACTATGCTGTGACCTTAGGAAACAAACACATTGAGTAAAAGACCCATTTGTTACCTTCGAGGAGCTCACAATCAGTCCATTACAATAGGGATAAAAATGGAATATATGGGTTTTGGGATAGCATTTTAATTGAGAATTATTTATTGTTTTCAAGTGGACACTTGCTGGAAAGAAAGTGTTTTTCAATTTATGAATCTGAGTAAGATGTGTAATTAGAACTAAAACTCAGTAGAGAGAATTTTATTTACTTCCCATCCACATCTTCAGGGTTTCCATCTGCCCTAACTGCATAGGGCATTGTAAATATTATAGCCACAGCTGACCAACTTCTGCAGTCTGCAGCTGGAGGCAACATTAATATGTTAGAATACTGGCATTAAAGACACTAATGCCACTGAAGCCTGAAGCAGCACAATCCAAGCAAAAAGGGCTTATATATGGAAGTTTTGGGAGAGTGAGGGAGAGGGTTTGGTGCCCATTATTAAATCTAAAATAGGGAAGCACATATATATTTTTATAAGCTTAGTGTGAATTTTGGCAGCACAAATGTATATAATAATGGCTCATACATTTTTATAATAAGTAAGAGTTGGGGTGGTGCTCGAAGTGATTCTAGTGATTTATCACTTGTATGGCATCCAAAGACAATTATTTTTATCTTAGTTGTTGACTTTCCCATCAGATAATCGCTCCGTTGTCTTTTACAGGAAAAAAAACCTGCCAAAATAATGGTGAGTGTCTTAATGAAGAACTTACTGAAGGACCTAGAAAAATAAAGCAAAAGGCATGAATTTGGTCCTGAGGTGCTGAGAATAGCTGTGATGAATGCCTCTTTGGAAGAACAAAATATAACTAATGAAGTTACACAGTTAATTCAGAGGAGCAGCTAAGATGATCTGGACATGAGAGAAGCTTTGGAATGAGGACTGACTGAAAGGATTGGAACTGCTCAGTCTTGAAAATTGATGATTGAGTGAGTGTATTTTGGATGTAAAAATTTATGAAAGGTGTGGGCAGGGCCAACAAACAAATACCAAAATACCAATATGAAAAGGCATATTCATCTTTCCTTGCTTTCCTTCAGCAACTCAGCAAAAGCCTTGAGACTCAATTCAGCATCACCTAAACCCAGGCATATATCTGCCTCTGATCTAGCTAATTTCTGGACATACAATAAGCTATTTTAACAAAGCATGACTTACTGTATTTCTAAGGCATGAAATGTCATGCAGTGAAACAGTAATTTTGAGTCAGAAAGAAAGCTAATCATGCATAGCATGACATGGGATTAGAAGGCTTCACATTGGCTCAGTCAGTAGTATTTATCCATCATTGGCTGTGTGCAGAGCATTGTTCTAAGTGCTTGGGAGAGTACAATACAGCAGAGTTGGTAAACAAGGTCCCTGCCCAACCTTACAACATAAGGGTACAGATCCAAATGCATAGGTGATGCAGAAAGGAGAGGAAATGGGGAAAATGAGGGCTTAGATATGCATGATAAAAACATAATAAAATGCATAATATGTTTTATTTCATGGTGTAATTGCCATGTATTTGTATTTCTGTTTGTTAATGGCCTGCAGGATGTTTGAGTCCTGCCCACATGTCTTTGATAGATTTCTAAACATTAGGGTGGGTGGAAAGGATGGCAACCATTACATGGTTTCTCTGAGAATTTGCCAGTTTGGAAAGGGAAGTATTGTAGCCTAGTGGAAAGAGCATAGACCTGGGTGTCAGAAAACCTGGGTTCCAATCCCAGTTCTGCCTCTTGTGTGCTGTGTGACCTTGGACCAGTCCTTAAACTATTTTGTGCCTCAGTTACCTTATCTGTAAAATGAAGATTAAGGTTAATGAGCTCCATGTGGACATGGATTCTGCCCAACCTCATTATCTTGTATCTATCTCTGCCACTTTGTACAGTTTGACACATAGCAAGGGCATAATAAGTACTGTAACCAAAAAAAAAAATATGGACTGCATGGATCAGTGGCCTGATCCTGCCATTGAAATTTTTTAATGGTATTTGTTAAGCGCTTACTATGTGCCAGGCACTGTCCCCATCCCACAAAGGTCTCACAGTCTTAATCCCCATTTTACAGATGAGATAACTGAGGCACAGAGAAGTAAAGTGACTTGCCCAATATCACGCATGAGACGTGGTAGAGCCAGAATTAGAAACCAGGTCCTCCTGATTCCCAGGCCAGGCTAGGTCATGCTGCTTCTCCAATATTTATATGTTATTAGTGTATAATGTAGGCCAGAGTGAAACAGATAAATCAATCAGTCAATATTACCTATTGAGTGGTGTCTTTGAACAGAGCACTGTATTTAAGGGTTTGGAAGAGTACACTATAACAGAGTTGATAAACACAGAGCTGGGATTAGTGCTCAGGTCCTCTGACTCCCATATGCTTAAAACCTAGTAAAGCAAGCAATCAGCCTTATTTATTGAGCTCTTTTTGTGTGCAGAGCACTTGACTAAGCTTGGCAGAGTACACTCTAACAATAAAATAGAGTTGATTGGCAGCGATCTTACAGTCTAGAAGGGTGCAGAGAGTGCTTAACAAAAACCATTAAAAGAAAAGACTTTGAATGGTATAATCACTAGATATATTCTGCTACACTGCTGCCCGATCTTTTTTCATGTCTTTGATGTTTTAAATATAGCAGAAATCTTTGAAGTTAGCTTTGAAAATACTCGTTTTGTTTTAGAATGGAATACAAACGTGGATGGATATTTTTAGATTTATGTAGCAAGAGTGTCACCTAGTGGTGCCTTACGGCTATGCATATCTCCTAAGTTTTTCTTCCCCACTTAATTTCCCCAGTTTAGAAGAGGAAGATTGTGTGCTAAAAATTTGGTTGACAAAGGCTCATGGTGACAGATACTTGTGTAATTTAAATTTATATTTTATGAAAATATTTCCTAAATTAATCTTGTGTTGCAGGAGATTGTCTAATTTTAAAGGACTTTTACTTTCTGGTGTTGCAAAAAGATGTTCTCTCTAGGTGCTCCCATGATAGCTTATATTAGTAAATGTATAAAAGAAGGAAGGGTTCTTTGAAGAAGTTTCAAAGAGGTTTCATTGTATCTGAACTTTTAAACACTAGTACAAATAATGACTGATGTAGATTCTCGCTAGCCTCCTACCTTGTTGAATAACTACTAAAAATGAAAGAGTATTTAATTAGCCTGGTGTCGGTATTTAATTTATTGAAAATAGTAAAATTTTCATGGTGTCTTGCTTCTGAGTCCTTCCCTCCCTCTGATGAGTCCACTTTTGTGAAATATAAATTGGAAATATTAGAGTATAAGAAAATTAAAATTGATTTTCTGCGACAAATTTAATATCATGGGAGGCAGAATGGAAGATGTAGTTTAATATTTATGTTTGGTAGCAAACCATAAAACCTGAAAACTAAGAAACTAATGCATTTTTAAAGATAGCTTATTGTTGAGTGGAATAAATCTTATTTTAAAGTAGCTTTCCTGATTGATTCAGATCAGCACTAAGTGCTCATACTTAAAGGTGCTTTTAAATAATATATATTTTATTGGTCTGATCCATCTCTATAGAAACCATAAGGAAGTAAAAACACAACTCATTGCAGTTAACATTGATTCATTTCCACATTTCAGGCATATATACTATTATTGGAGGAGTAATCTTTATTTAGTCTAGTAGCTGTGGCTTATTCTAGGTGGAGAAGAAACTCTTAGTGATGGAAAGTGTGATTGGATGGGTTTATGATTTTATGACTGTGGAAAATTGAATGAAATGTATTCCTCAGCATACATGGCATTTGAGGAATACAATTGAATTCTGCTTCCTTAGCGATAGGACCCATGGAAAACTGGGCACAGGTGATCTGCATTTCTCACAATCTGAAGTGGTTGCTCTCTCCATTGTCCAGATATTCTGGCATCAGCTATTTGCAAACACTGTATTGTAAATGTCGATGTTATCTGTGCAAAAGAAAACCTCATTCAAGCATGTAAATTGATTTTCATTTCAAAAATGTGTGGCATAATAGAATTACCTCTGCTAGTGCTTGTGTTAACACACCATCCTGTCAAAAGATAGGCATATCCAGGAGAGAACTTGTCTGTTTAGCCTAACCTTATAAATTTGGCCCTCAGAGTATAGGAATTCTCACAAAAGGGGCCCTTTTAAAATGTACCGCATGTGTCTTATGTGTTGCTGAGCAAAATAGGCATAGCTTTTTATTAGAAAAAGCCTTATTTGGAGGAACAGCCGAGCCCCTCTGTTGTTTATTTCTGGTCAGATTAGACGAGTCCCCTGAAGCTGTGGCGAGAGGAAGAGGACTGTGAGCTAATCAGAGAGCGTAAACTAGCAAGTCCTGTGCTGCCCAAGGCAGCCCTACTGGGATCCCACTCCATTATTAACAGTGCTCGAGGAACTCAAACGACTTTATCAGATCCTTCCCAGCTGTCTGGGGAGAACACAAACACATCCCTATCACTGAAGGGATAGGAAGATTTCCTCCGATGATGGCTTATGAGGCTGTACTGTACCCTGACGGAACATGGGCTAGCAGTGATCTTTTAGGGAGTATACACTCTTTGGCACAACTCTTAGACATTTCTCTTCTAAGTGTAGTTATCCCATTTAATTTGCTTATTGCTCTGATGAAATTAATCATTATCCAAATTAGTGCCCGATAGAGTGCATAAGATCCTTGCTAAAGTAGCTGGCATAATCTTTTTTGCAGGGTTTCCAGAGAATGTTTTTGTGGTGTTCTAGAAGCTCAGCTTGATTGTCTGTGTCCTGAACTTAGCTTAATCTTATGTGGAGGCTTTCTGTTTTGGAACTCACAAGCATCGTGTGAAATGGCTCTCAGTGATTGATTTTGGCAGTGTGCTCTGTGGCCCAGCTCGGGAATCTCAGAAGCTCCAGAATCAGCCTGGCCATTGCAAGTATTTGGCAGGGCGTCTGGTAGGTGTCTGACCATTCACATCACCGCACAGAGTGTCATATACCTTGGACACATCAAGTCTGGAATTTGAATTGTCTCTCGAGTCTACTGGCTGTCATATTGTCCCAGTGCTCATTCATTCATTCAATCGTATTTATTGAGCACTTACTCTGTGCAGAGCACTGTACTAAGTGCTTGGAAAGTACAATTTGGCAACAGATAGAGACAATCTCTACTCAACAACGGGCTCACAGTCTAGAAAGAGGAGACAGACAACAAAACAAAACAAGTAGACAGGCATCAATACCATCAAGATAAGTAGAATCATAGTTATGTACACATCATTAATAAAATAGAGTAATAAATATGTGCAAACATACACAAGTGCTGTGGGGAGGGAAAGGGAGTAGAGCAGAGGGAGGGAATAGGGACAATGGGGAGGGGTGGTGGAGTAGAGGGAAAGGGAGGGCTCAATCTGGGAAGACCTCCTGGAGGAGGTGAGACACCAGTAGGGCTTTGAAGAGGGGAAGAGAGTTAGTTTGGCGAATGTGAGGAGGGAGGGCATTCCAGATCAGAGGCAGGACGTATGCCAGGGTCGATGGTGGGACAGGCGAGAACGAGGCACAGTGAGGTTAGTGGCAGAGGAGTGGAGTGTGTGGGGTGGGCTATAGATGGAGAGAAGGGATGTGAGATAGGAGGGGGCAAGGTGATAGAGAACTTTGAAGCCAATAGTGAGGAGTTTTTGCTTCATGTGAAGGTTGATAGACAACCACTGGAGATTTTTGAGGAGGGGAGTGACATGCCCAGAATGTTTCTGTAGAAAGATAATCCAGGCAGGGGAGTGAAGTATAGATTGAAGCAGGGAGAGACAGGAGAAGGGGAGATCAGAAAGTACAGTGCTTCATAGATACTACTGATAGATTGATGATGGTTAAGAACATTTCGTCTCTCCGTAATATCAGTTGAAGCAAAGACATTAGTTGTCGGGGGGGGGGGGGGGGAATAGTGCAAGAATCACATGCAAGTCCCGACTCCACTTAAGAGTGCATTTACCAAAGACTGAACTCATTTGAATGTTAAGATGTACCGAATGAAAATCATCAGATGAGGTTAAAATTTGATGACTACAAACTTAGTTCATTGGGTCACTTGCTTGAGAAATTGCCGTAGGCTCTTTAGAGCTCCATCATTTCTTTATATTTCTCTTTATTTCCTTATGTGTACAGATATATTTTTAGTTCAGAATAATAATGAACCCACCTGTTCTGAGCTCTACACCAGGGAGGAAAAGCCTTTACTTTTGCTGGCTGTTTTAGTAAACAGGAGTTCTCTAGGGTAGATTTCCTCCTTAGACTCCACACCACTGGGGTCTGTTTGCTCATAGACAGCACATGGGAACTGATTAGAAAGCCCTAGTCATTTGTATTCACTTCCCTGGAGTGCCATTGGTGCAGATGTGTTCAGGGATCAAATCAGGTTCACGCTTTCCAGCTGTCAGTTCCTTTCCCTCCTGATGACACCAGGGGTGTTGATGTAATTTTTGTTGTTGTTGTTCTTTCTGGAAAGATAGAACACATTTTCTTCTGTGTTGCTTTAATCCATATTTAAGCAGATTGTGGTCTTGCATTTTATTTTCTAGCTTGTTGATTTGTTAATTCTTAATGTTGGATCTTTTATTTTGCCCATTGGATGATGTCTCATATTCTGCTTAGTATGTAGAGATTGTAATTGCAGGAAAATGAAAAAAATAATTGCAGAAAGTTTCAAAAATACGCTCAATTTGTTTCCAATGAAGCAAAGGTTGATTATCCTACCTTGAAATCTATTTGACTCTGTAAATACATTACCTTTACTACTCACGATAACCTAGTACAATCTTCACTTTTTTAATGATAAATTACCGTGCCTCCCTCTCATCTTCAATGCTATGGACCTGTTGCTTACATCCTTCTTGCTGCCTTGAACTCCCTCTCCCTCTGCATCATAGTCCCTATTGTCATAGTCCTACTAAAGTGACGTCCTCCAGGAAGCCTTTCCTGATGAGCCTCTCATTTCCCATCTTCCTTCCTCGGCTCCTCTTCAATCTTCCATCTCTTCTTGCCTTCAGGATATCTCTACTTGGTTGCCCTCCAGGATCTCAAACTCAACCTCTTCCAAAATGAACTCCACACCTTCGTTCCCACCTCCTTTCCTCCCCCTAATATTCCCATCTCTCCTGATACACTATTCTGTTCCCTTTCCCCTCCAACTTGATGCCGACACCACCCCAGCTTGCACATTTCATTCCTATCAAGTCACCCCACTCACTGGGACTTGCTTTCCTTCGTTTTGCCCACTTCTTGTTCACACCTACCCTTCCTGTCTGAAATTCCTTCCCAGTTCACATCTAGCTGACCACTTCCCATCTTCAAAATCTCACTAAAATTACTCCTCTTCCTGGAAGGCTTCCCTGACTAAAATTTTATCCCCCAATCCTATTTTCCTTTCCTATAGAATCTTATGCACACTTAATACCATCTCTTAGGCACATAGGTAACCACCACAGCTTGTATGTACCTATCCTTATGTGCAGTTGTTTCCTCCTACTTGTAATTCATTTAAGTGTCTACTCTTCTGCCGGCTTTTGAGCTCCCTGATGGTAGGGATCGAGCCCACTACCTCTCTCATATTCTCCTAATTGGTTAGTACAGTGTTCGTACAGAATAAGGGCTCAAACAAATTTTAAAGCTTTGTTTTAGAAAAAGTAACAGTTCAAAATCAGTGCCCACTAAGAAAGTAACTTAAAACAGGACTTACCTTTTATTCATGTTGTGAGAGCATGGGATAGGAGAGAATTGAAGATTGATATTTTAAATATTTTAGATCTCCCCTTTCCGTAGAGCATGACCTACTGATACTGCATTTCTTCAAAACAATTTCAAAGGATCTCCTTTTGTGGGCCTTGCTGCAGTTGAAGGAAATCTTTTCTAATATTGAAATATAAGGAGGTCAAAAAATATACTCAAGGAAACTAGTGTATTGGTTGTGATTAGAGAGCAAAGTTCTTTGTACTGTGATTTGGCAAAGCCTAGAAAACCTGTGTCATTCTCTTTTATATTAATGCCTGTCTCCCCATCTGGACTGTAACTTACTGTGGGCCAGGGTTGTGTCTGCTTATTGTTGTATTATACTCTCCCAAGGGTTTAGTACAGTGTTCTTCACACAGTAAGTGCTCAATAAATATTACTGAATAAACATATTTTTCCTCTCTGGTTCAGCAGAGAAACTATATAGTACCTCAGAATGCTAAGGCATTCATTTGGGGAATCACTTCTGGTGTTAAGTGTTTCTCACCAAGCACATGGGCACTAATATTATTGCAAAACAAAATGGGAATTATATGTGGGAAATAGGTTGCATGATAAGACTGTAGGGAAAATCATGTTATTAGGTTAGTCACTGGTATTTTTTGAACACTTACAGTGTGTAGAGCACTGTACAAAGCCCTTGGGAGAGTACAGTACAACAAGAGATATGTTCCCAGCACACAAGGAATGTACAGTCTACAGGGGAAGACAGACATTAAAATGTATTATGGATATCAATCTGTCAATCAATCAGTGGTATTGGGAGCTTACTGTGTGCAGAGCACTGTATTAAGCACTTGTGAGAGTACAGTACAACAGATTAGGTAGAAATGCACCCTGCCCACCATGTGAGCTTACAATGTAGAGGAGGAGACAGACATTAATATAAATAATTTAAAATATATAATTTATAGATATGTATATAAGTTCTGGGGACTCAGGGTGGGGAAAATACCAAATACCCAAAAATCAATCAGTCAGTCAATCAACTAGATCTATTGAGCATTTACTGTGTGCAGACCCTTGTACTACGTGCTTGGTAGAGCAGAGTATATTAGAGTTGGTTGACACATTCCTTGCCCACAGTGAGCCTACATTCTATTGGGGGAGATGAACATTAGTATAAGTAAATTACGGATTTGAATCCTCATATTAGTATAAATAAATTACGGATTAGTATAAGTAATTAAGGATTACCCTGACAGAAGGATATATAATGGGTGGAAATCCAAGTGCAGTGGCAATGTAGAAGTTAATGGGAGAAGAGGACTTGAGGACCTAGTTGGGGAAGGCCTCTTGGAGGAGATGTGCCTTTAATTAGGCTTTAGTGGAGGGGAGAGTGATGGTGTTTTGGCCACCAAGTGGGAGTGCATACTAGGCCAGAGGCAGAATGTGGGTGAGAGGTTGGCGGCGAGGTAGACAAGATCGAGATTCAGTGAGTAGGTTGACATTAGAGGAGTGAGGTTTGTGGACTGAGGTGGCAAGGTTATTGAGTGCTTTTAAGTCAACGGTATGGAGTTTCTGTTTGCTGCAAAGGTGAATGGGCAACTGTTGGAGGTTTTTGAGGAGTGGGGAAACATGGATTGAATGTTTCTGTAGAAAAATCATCTGGGCAGCAGCGTGAAGTATGGACTGGAGTGGGGAAGAGAAGAGGCAGGGAGGTCAGCAAGGAGGCTGGTAGAGTAATCAAGGTGGGATAGGATAAGTGCTTGAATTAATGTGGTAGCAGTTTGGATGGAAAGGGAAGGTTTTAGTGATGTTGTGAAGGTTAAACCAGCAATATTTTGGTGATAGATTGAAGGATCATGATCCGAGTTCATAAGTGACACAGAAGGGAGAGGAAAAAGAAGAAAGCCTCTTGGAGGAGATGGAATTTTAAATTAGGTGTCCCTGGAAAACAACTTAAAAAAAAATTGGGTTTGGAAATAAATGGATGTTCTGAGTTTTTTTACTAAAACATGTCAGTTTTTAATGTAGCATTATAATGTATAGTGTCAGGTTTGTTTTATTAGCAATAGAAAAATAGCTCTTTTCATAATTAGGAGACAGAATACTTCACAGGGGAACATGCCAATTACATTTATAAAAATTACATTTTAGATTAAGAGTTTCACTCAAAATCATTTCGTGTGATTATTAAAAAAATAACTTTTATTTTGTTTTGTAGGTATCTTTCAGATGAAGGAATAGAAGCTTGTAGAAGTTCTCCTGATAAAGTGAATATAAACGACATTATTTTGATTGCTCTCAATGTAGGTGATGGTCATTAATTTTCTTCTTAAACTTAATTCTAACCTAACAGATTGCTTATTTTCAATGCTGGGTTGTTTATGGGAATAAACTTAATATAAAATTATTTGAGCAAGATGACTGTGTGTAGAGCTCAAGCACCTTTTGTTTTGTTGCCTTTTGATAATTTTTATTGATCCAAAATATCATATTTGAAACTTGAAGCAGCCAGCATTACATTATCACAACTTGAACAGATTATATATATATATATATATATATATATATATATATATATATACACACATAGGGATAAACATTTATAAAGAAGATACACACACACATACACATAACCTATCTCCCCCTACTGACAAGTGGAAACTACTGGATCTTTACCCAGGGGTTTATTTATGAAAGATAACATACGATTTAACTTGTTAATGTCCATGTTCAATAATTAATAAAATGAAACATAGCAAGTATCACCATTAAGGCACAGTAAATTATTTAGCCAGTTTTGGTGACTAATGATTTAGTAGATTATATTTTGTAGATGTCTTTGATGAAAAGAACCACAATGGTCTAAATAAACTATTTTTGTGCTGCTTCCTGTGGCTTTTCAACACCTTGTAATTCATGAGCATTAACTATATTTCTATGGCTTTAAAATTGTGCTTTACATAAGCAAGAAATGCTACTTAAAAATTTAAGTCCAGTGGACACACAGGAGATAGTGAAAGGAACAAAACTGGAATGAAAATCCAAGTTTGGATTCAAAATTATTAGAATAGGGTAGAGTAACAAATAAACCGAACAGTTGAAAAGCCTTACGTTTCCCTATTGGTCTTCCTCATATTAAGCTATTATTTATGAAGTTAAACTTATGTTTCAAACCATTGTAAATTACTTAACTGTATCTTCCAATCCTCAGTGTTACAGAAATATTATAGTATGGGACCTTGTACTTATAATCCAAAATTGCCTAAACTCTTAATAAATGCAAAGTTAGTTGTTTATCTACATATGTTTGTGAGTGGGATGGAAGGGAGGTTAATGAAGCTGGATAAAGCATAGAAATCATTTGTCTTAAAGTACCTGTTGATCAGATATGAATGTTCTGTGTGTAGATACAAATGGGGAGGTTGGGTATGCATTATATTTTTGGAAACTTTAGTCCAAGTTAATGTAATCAGTATTTTTGTTAATATATATTATGGATATATACTTCTAGCCAAATCAAAATAAAGGGCAGATCTTACAGGGCAAATTTATTTTGTTGCTTTATTCTTTATTCCTTCCTGAGTTTGAGAGTTGTAGTACATTTTCAGTTCTATGTAAAATATTGGAAGCTGTAAACCTCCAAGATGAATTATTATTTGGCACTTGTGTTTTTGTTTAGGTGTAAGGATCTAGACCAAAATCAAAACTTTAATTTTTCAGTGAATTTTTTTTATAAAAATCTAAATGAGAAATACAAGAGCCTTTCCTCAGTTAGGTACATTGAATTTTAATAAGAAACATTGACAGCATTTTTAAAATTTTCATACTTGCTACTTTTTTGTGTTTACTGTTGAATGATAATTATAATAATCGTAGTATTTTGTTAAGTGCTTACTGTCTGCCAGATAAGATTTAAGATAAGCAGTCTGACCTGCTTATCGGACTGATGCAGATAGTCACTATTTAAGGGCTTTGATGCTGAGCCTACTCCATGGAATAATTTGGCTATTGTTGAAAACTCCATTTTACCTTAAAAAAATTAAACTAATGTACTTTGTAAAACACAGGTTTGTGAACACACTCTGTGCCTTCAAAGACAAAGCATTTCATTCCGTTTTCCATACTGTAAAATCATTTCCTGCATTTAAATTGACCTGAGATGCTAAGGGAAATGACATTTAGGAAATGACATTTTAACCTCAGTGAGCTGGATTTTCAGTATCATTTTTTAGCACAAGTTGAAAAAAGAAACCTGTTGATATGAGTTTGAATTGTCCCAGGTCCATTCAGTAAAAACGCAGAAGTAATTGGCTTTTGCATACTGAATGGACAGTAAACAAATTTAAAATTAGTATTTTTAAGATCACTGCTTCAGATGCACAATGACTTTTAAGCAACTTAGATGTAGCAATATAAATTTAGGCGTTGCTGGTGATTGTATGTTATTAGTTTTTCATAAGACAGCTGTTGAAGCTGTGATTATTTATTAAATCTTGTCTTTCCAGTATTTTTTCTAAAGTTTCCCAAGATTATTTAGGAAACATCCAATGAAAAATGCAGTTCTTGCACTGCATTTTAAAAGTACTCACCTCTAGAAAGTCAATTTCTAACTTGTCACCAAACATTCTTATTTCCATACTTCAGAAAACATAATTTTGGGTTTTAGACCACGTCCTCAGAACATCCTGTTGTTTAGAGCTGCCACAGTGGTTCCATTGTGCAAACTATAAAATACTTTAGATAACTTGAATTACCCCTACCTCACCCATTCACCAATTTAGCCACACACTTGACTTCATACAATTTCCGACCTCATCAATTCTGACATTCCACTGGCTGACATAAACCTCCTGACCTGCCTTCCCCCAACCCACTGCCTGCAAATATATCATGTTTCCCCATCGAGATCTCCAGTCTTTTGATGCCTTCCAGTTTTCTAGTCATCTTGCCTCCATCTGGTCCTCATACCCAACCTATCCTCTTGAGACACAAATCCACACCCTCAAGCCTCTCAAATGAATTCAATTCCCTTGCTCCCCTTTCTTTTTGCTGATTTTGTACTACCAGCCTGCAGTCATGGTTCATCTCCACAGTGTGCTTCCTCTGTTCTTGTGCACGAACTGCAGGACACTGCTGGAGGAATGCCAGACATGAAGACAATCTCCTCCTTCTCAATGTCAACCTCACTTGACCTCTGCCCTCTCATCCACCTGACAACAGTAATTCTCCATCCTTATTGGCCACCATATTTGTAGTCCTGTTTCAGACTTTTAACTCCTCAAACCCCTATCCTTCCACACCCCCTATTTCTTGTCCTTAATGAACCGCCCATGTTCTTTGAGAAGCAGAATGGAGTTGTGGATAGAGCATGGGGCTGGGAGTCATCTGTAAAATGGGGATGAAGACTGTCAACCCCACATGGGGCAGGGACTGTGTCCAACTTGATTTGCTTTTATCCACCCCAGTGATTAGCTCTTTCTCAATAGCTCTTTCTCCATTGCTTTTGAACCTGCCCATGTAATTCTTTATTCTAAAAAAGCCCTCCCTTGACTGCAGGGCTTCCTCCAGCCCTCCCCATCTCCCTTCCACCATTCCTCTTCAAACTCCTTGAGGTGTTTATACTCATCCCCTCCACTTTTTCTTCTCCAAATTTCTCCTCGACTCCCTGCAATCTGGCTTATTCCCCTTTATTCCCTGGAAATGGCCCCCTTTAAGGTCACCAGTGACCTCCTTTTTGCCAAATCCAAAGGCCTCTACTCCATCCTAGTCTTCCTCAACCTCTCACCTGCCTTCAACACCTTGGATCACACCTTCCTTCTTGAAATGTTACTTAACCTTGGTTTCACTGACTGTTCCCATGGTTCTCCTATCCCTCTGGCCTTAATACTGCCCTCTCCACTGAACTCAACTCCCTCACTCCCCTGCCCCTCTTCCAGTCTCGTCCCACTAACCCACAACCCTGGATCAACTCCCCAGAATGTTTCCTCTGCCACTGTAAGAGCTGCGGGGCACTGTTTTCAGAAAGCCAGACACCTGGCATACTACATCCTTCCAAAATTAGTCCACACCTGCTTTACTTCTTCTCTCCGTGGCAACAAAACTTCTCCGTCCTTATTGATACCTGCTGCCCACACTGGCCCTTCTGGATGTTTAACTGCCTTCTCAAACCTCCTGTCCCCCTTCTCCCCTCCCCGCCGTCTCTTTCCCCAAATGACCTGACCACATACTTTATTGATAAAATTGAAAAAGTCAGGCATGATCTCCCTAAACTCTCTCTGCTGCTCTCCAGTGCTTCCCTTGTCTTCTCCCAGTTTGACTGTCCCAGTATTTCCAGCAGTTTCTCAAGAGATCTCTTGGTTTTTCTCAAAACCCACCTTCTCCACCTGTGTTGCTGACCTTATAATAATAATAATAATTATGGTATTAGTTAAGCGCTTACTATATGCCAAGCACTGTTCTAAGCGCTGGGGTAGATGCAAGGTAATCAGGTTGTCCCAAATGGAGTTCATAATCTTAATCCTCATTTTGCAGATGAGGTAACTGAGCCCCAGAGAAATGAAGGGACTTGCCCAAGGTCGCAGCAGACAAGTGGCGGAGCTGGGTTTAGAACTCGTGACCTTCTGACTCCCAGGCCCATGCTCTATCCACTACATCATGCTGCTTTTAATACCTTATCCCTTCATACTTTTTTGAAACACTTGTCCCCTCCCTTCTCTCCCTGACTGCCATCTTAAGCATTCACTTTCCAATGTCTTCTTCCCCTCTGCTTTTGAACATGTTCATGTATGCCCTAATCTAAAAAAAAAGCCCAGCCTCAGCTCCACGGCTCTCTCCAGTTATCATCCCATCTCCTTCCTACCATTGCTGTCCAAGGTCCTTTAGAGAATTGTCTACACCCACTATCTCCACTGTCTCTCTTCCAGATCTCTCCATGACCCCTTCCAATCTAGTTTCCACCTCCTCCATTCAACAAAAGCTACTCACTAAAGTGACCATTGACCTTTTTCTAAATCTGATGGCCTCTACTCCATCCTAATCCTTTCAGACCTCTCAGCTGCCTTGGACCCTGTGGACCACCCTATTCGCCTTGAAACATTACCCCGCCTTGGTTTCTCTGATACTGTCTTTTGGATCTCTTATCTCTGACTGCTCCTTCTCAGTCTCTTTTGTGAGTTCCTCCTCTGCCTCCCACTCTCTAACAGTGGGAGTCCCTTAAGGTTCAGTTCCGGGAGCCATTCTTCTCTCCATCTATGCACCCATTCCCTGGGAGAACTCAGTCATTCCGGTGGCTTCAACTACTATCTAGGTGGTTGATTCTCAAATTCACCTCTGTAGTGCTGGCCTCTCTCCTTCTTCGCAGTCACACATTTTCTCCTGCCTTCAGAATATTTCTACCTGGAAGTCTTGCCAACACTTCAAATTAAATATGTCATCATCATCATCAGTGACATTTACTGAGTACTTTCATTCATTCAATAGTATTTATTGAGCACTTACTATGTGCAGAACCTGTACTAAGTGCTTGGAATGTACAATTCGGCAACACATAGAGACAATCTCTGCCCATTGACAGGCTTACAGTCTAATTGGGGGAGACAGATGGACAAAAATGAGACAACTTATTCACGATAAATAGAATCAAGGGGATGTACACCTCATTAACAAAATAAATAGGATAATAAAAATATATACAAATGAGCGTAGTGCTGAGGGGAGGGGAAGGGAGAGGGGGAGGAGAAGAGGGGAAGGGGGGAAAGGGGGCTTAGCTGAGGGGAGGTGAAGGGGGAGCAGAGAGGGAGCAGAGGGAAAAGGGGTAGCTCAGTCTGGGAAGGCCTCTTGGAGGAGGTGAGCTCTCAGGGCTTTGAAGAGGGGAAGAGAGTTAGGCGGAGGTGAGGAGGGAGGGCATTCCAAGGAGTACTTACTATTTGCAGAGCACTGTATTAAGCACTTGGGAGAGTAAAATACAAGAGGGCATTGTACTAAGTACTTGGAAGAATACAGTATAACAGAGTTGGTAGACAAGTTCCCTGCCCACAATGAGCTTATAGTCTAGATGGGGAGACAGATATTAATATAAATAAATTGTGGAAATGCATCTAAGTGCTGTGGGGCTAAAGGAGGCATGAGTAAAGGGAGCAAAGTCAATGATCTGCACATAGTAAGCGCTCAATAAATACGATTGAGTGAATGAATGAAGTGCAAGGGTGATGCAGAAGGGAATAGGAGAATAGAAATAGCCAGGGAAGGCCACTTAGGGGAGACATGACTTCAATAAAGCTCTGAAGGCGGGGAGAGTAATTGAATGAAGAGGAAGGGTATTCCAAGTCAGAGGCAGGATATGGATGAGAGGTCGTTGGCCAGGTAGATGAGATAGAGTAGGGTGAGTAGGTTGACGTTAGAATAATAATAATAATTATAATGTCGGTATTTGTTAAGCGCTTACTATGTGCAGAGCACCGTTCTAAGCGCTGGGGTAGACACAGGGGAATCAGGTTGTCCCACATGGGGCTCACAGTCTTAATCCCCATTTTACAGATGAGGTCACTGAGGCACAGAGAAGTGAAGTGACTTGCCCACAGTCACACAGCTGCCAAGTGGCAGAGCTGGGATTCGAACCCATGACCTCGGACTCCAAAGCCCGTGCTCTTTCCACTGAGCCATGCTGCTTCTCCCACAGTGCCCCATGATCTTTGTACTCTATTTCACCCATCCATAATTTTTAATGTCAGTCAACTGTGTTTATTGAGTACTTGACTAAGTACGGAGCACTGTACTAAGCACCAGGTAGAGAACAATATAACAGTAAACAGACACATTCAGTGTCCACAATGAGCTTACTGTCTAGAGGGGAAAAGAGACATTTGATATATAATTTAATGTCTATCTCCCCTGTAGACTGTAGCTCCCTGTGGCCAGGGATTATGTCTACCTAGTCTGTTGTGTTGTACTAAGTGCTTAGGAAAGTACAACGCTCTATATTGATTGGTTTATTACCATTGATGAATATTTGCAGAAATCTTAGTATTACTTAACCTTTATTTTTATGACTCTATTCAACTGTTATTTTCTCTTATTGCATTTTCTATTATCTCAGTATAGAGAACCCACTGAATGCCTTTCAAATTTATAAAAAAAAATCACGTTCTTTTACATGGTGAATAATTACTATTTCATCATAATTCCCCAATCTTTACCTCAGTTGTTTTCCCCTGAGCCTATTTCTTTACATGACTTCCCACCTTTCCTTCTTCCTTCCTAACTGGCAGAGGACCTATAAATATGCAAATTCAGAGCATAGGAAAATACTTCAGCATTCCTACTTGTTATGCTCCTGTTTGTGCCCTCTGCATGTCATATCAGTCAGTCAATGACATTTGAGTGCCTAATTAGTGCAAATAAGTATAGTTGCATTTGGGAGAGTAGAATAGAAGTAAGATACACTCTCCCATCTTTCAAGGAGTTTATATTCTGGCAGAGGAAGACAAACTGGAAATGCGAGCAGGAAAATCTCCAATGATATAAGATTGGTAGATGAACCTGTCACGGTTGTTATTGTGATATTTGTTAAATACTTAGTATGTGTCAAACACTGTTCTAAACACTGGAATTAAATAGCTGAATAAATACATTGAATACACAAAGAAATATAATATGTTGGTATCTGTTAAGCGTTTACTATGTGCAGAGCACTGTTCTAAATATCTGTATACAGAGAAGTGCTGAGGAAATGCCTGCATGCTAAATTGATATGACTGGGTGTGAAGGTTTCCTGGAGTAGGTGGGGCTTAAGGAGAGCCTTAAATATGGGGAGCAATCTGGTCTGGTGGATTTGAAAGGGAAGAATGTGTCTGTTAGTTACACTGTTATACTGTACTCTTCACGCACTTAGTATAGTGCTGTGCACACAATAAATACCACTGAATGATTGGGAGGGAGTTTCAGGACAGATTAGCATCAAGGAATAGGAGGTGGGGGTGTCAGGCTTGAGATACAATGAGTTGAATTTCGGACAAGTGAATAGTGAGAGATGGGAAGTAGTGATTGAAGAGAGCTGCTATGTAAGGTTTGAAACCAAATGTAAGGAGCTTGATGTGGAGGGAGATGAGTAACCGTTGAGTGTTTTTGAGAGTGTTGAGAAGTGTGTTGCAGGATGTTTTAAGAAAATGATCCATTCTGCAGTATCACATACAGTAATAATAATTAATTATGGTATTTGTTAAGTGCTTACTATGTGCCAAGCACTGTTCTAAGCACTGAGGTAGATACAAGGTAATTGGGTTGTCCCATGTGGAGCTCATAGTCTATATCCCCATTTTATAGATGAGGTAACCGAGGCACAGAGGAGCTAAGCGGCTTGCCCAAGTTCACAAAGCAGACTAGTGGTGGAGCAGAGATTAGAACCCAAGTCCTCCTTCTACTAAGCCACACTTCATAGACAGGAGGCAGGGGAATGGGTGAGTAGGCAGATAGAATTGTTTAAGTAGAATATGAAAATACCATGGACCTGGTTGGCAGTTTGGGGGATGGGAAGGAAAGGGTTGATCTACAAAACGTTGTTGGCAGATTTCACAGTTGAAGCAACATGGCCTAGTGGATAGAGTATGGGGCTGGAAGTCAGAAGGGCCTGGGTTCGAATCCTGCCTCCACCACTAGTCTACTGTGTGACCTTGGGCAAGTCACTTATGAGCCTTTGTGTCTCAGTTGCCTCATCTGTAAAAT
This sequence comes from Ornithorhynchus anatinus, assembly GCF_004115215.2. NCBI lineage: Eukaryota > Metazoa > Chordata > Mammalia > Monotremata > Ornithorhynchidae > Ornithorhynchus > Ornithorhynchus anatinus. Next base: position 119,840,041 of record NC_041729.1, read on the forward strand.
GGGGATTAAGATCGTGAGCCCCATTTGGGACATGGACTGTGTCCAACCTGATTAACTTGTATCTACCCCAGTGCTTAGTACTGTGTCTGGATCATAAGTCGTCTGGGTCATAAGAAGTGCTTAGCAAATAGTATAAAAACAATTAATATGAGAGCTAGAGGACAATGAAGCAAGAAGAATCGCTCCAAAGTTACAGACTTCTGGGACAGGGTACATGGGGTGTTAGCAAAAGGAATGGGAATGCTAGAAGGAGGAATGGGCTTTGATAGTAAGATGAGAAGTTCAGTCTTAGACATGGAGAGTCTGACATGTTAGTGAATACAGATGGTGATCTGAAGGAAAAAGAAATGAGTGGATTTGGAAGTCATACATTCAGTCATATTTATTGAGCACTTACTGTGTGCGGAGCAGTGTACTAAGTGCTTGGGAGAGTACAATACAACAATACAGACGCATTCCCTACCCACAGTGAGCTTACAGTCTAGAGGGGGAGACAGACATTAATTTTAATAATATTAATGTTAATATTAATTAGACATTAATGAGTAACAGAAGACCCAGAACTGGACCTAGAGGGGCATACACAGTTATGGGGTGGGAGGCAGAGGACGAGCCCATGAAAGAGACCAAAAATGAATGGCCAGAGAGATAGGAGAACCAGGAGAGGACAGTCTCAGTGAAGCCGAGTTTGGATAATGTTTTCAGGAGAAGGAAGTGGTCGACAGTGTTGAAGGCAGCTGGGAGTACGAGGAGTATTAGGATGGAGAAGAGGCTGTTGGATTTGGCAAGAAGGAGATCATTAGTCACCTTTGAGAGAGTGGTTTCTGGAGTGGACGGAAGCCGGTTTGGAGTGGGTCAAGGAGAGAATTGGAGAAGAGGAACTTGAGACAGTGAATAAAGACAAGTTGCTCAGGGAGTTTGGAGAAAATAGGAGGGAGAAGGAGCGATAACTGGAGGGAGCTGTGAGGTCAAGGGAGGGGTCTTTTTTTTTTGTTAGGATAAAGGAGTCTTGGGCATGTTTGAAAGCATTGGGGAAGAAGCCATTGGAGAGTGAACAGTTGAAAATGGCAGTTGGGGAGGGAAGAAGGGAGGTAACAAGTGTTTTGATAAGTTGTGAAGTAATGGGGTCATATACATATGCGGAATGTGTAGATTTTGAGAGAAGGCAGGAGATCTCCTAGAGATACTGCTGGGAAAGATGGGAGAGTTGAAGAAGGGGCTGGAGTGGTGAGGGACTGATCTTCTTAGAGATGGTAGGTGAAGTCTTGTGAGTTGATTAGCTCTTCTTAGATTCACATTAGTTCACATTAGAATTTTCATTAGTCCACCATGCTCCATTCCTTCCAAATCCTCATAAAAGGACATCCAGAACAGAGCCTTGACAAGCACCTTCAGATAGGAAATGTAAGGTGGAAGAGGAACTAGTGAATGTAACTAAGATACTCATTGCTCTTCTTAACATAAATGCTAGATTCCTCACTGTGATCCTTTTCCTCCATTCACACATGTAATATTTTTTGAATTTTTGTACTTTGCTTGAACATACTTCATTTCATTTTATATACTATTAGAGACTATGTAGAGTAGTGGTATAGTAATACATTATTTGAACATATTAAACTGCAATTTATTTTATGTAGCAGTAAACATAAGATGAATTTGGAGTGTTTTGCTGCTTTCTTTTAGGATGTTCAATTAGGATATTACCCCTTAAATCAAAAAGTTGTCATCTAGGAATATATCACTCTTGCGGTTGGTCTGATTTTCATGGTCTCAAAAAGGACAGTTTCTCTTTAACCATTTTTAATGAAAGGGATTCCAGTAGAATGCAGTTACAAATATCATTGCTTTCCTTTCGTCCAGGTAAACCAAGTTAACAAAGCATGCCTTTTAAAAATAATTCTAATTTTAAGCAATTTATATTCTATTATTCATTTTAATCATTTTATTTTTATTTTAGACAGATCTCAGAACTATTGGCAAAAAATTCCTTCCAAGTGACATCAATGGAGGAAAGGTAGAAAAGGTACTAAAATTTGCCAACTTCTTATGCTTTCTTTCAGTTTATTGGTGCGGTGTCGATGAGGGGCATGTGTGTATGTGTGTATGTGCGTGTTTATAACATACTTTGTGACTTAATCTTATTTGTAGTGTGATATTCTTAAATAGATTTCAAAGTTGGTAAAGAAAGGATTTGACTTACAGAAGAAGTGTGGAATTGTTTCATGTTGGACCCAATCTCTGCTATTTTAAGAGAATTGGAATTTGATAAAATTCAATACATTATGCTGTATTGGAATATCATTGTGAAGAATGACATTTATTTTGACCACCCAGTCTTTTTTTTTTATGTACTTCTTGCTAGACTATATTCATTTTGCTTGAGTATGTTGTGGGGAAAGGAGATAGCATGACATTTTTCAGCAGTATTAGCTAGACTTTGTTGCCTAAATCAGAATAGGCTTATTGAAGTAAGATTTTAGTTTATAATTAAGTTGCCAGCAGTTTAGATTGGATTGTCACTTGCTGTTCACTTTGACTGTTATGACATTTCCTATCACTTCAGAGGAAGTGTAACCAGATTGGACTCTGGTGTTTCTGCAGCCACTGTGAGGTGGTTGGAGAAAAAATGAGAAGCAGCATGGCATAATGGCTAGAGAATGGGCCTGGGAGCCAGAGGTCATGGTTTCTAATCCCTGCTCCACCATTTGCCTGCTGTGTGACCTTGGGCAAGTCACTTCACTTCTCTGTGCCTCAGTTATCTCATCTGTAAAATGGAGATTGAAACTGTGAGTGCCACAGCCCAAAGGGACTGTGTCCAACCTGATTTGCTTGTATTCACCCCAGTGTTTACTACAGGCACTTAACGTCTCTGTGCCTCAGTTACCTCATCTGTAAAATGGGGATTAAAACTGTGAGCCCCGTGTGGGACAACCTGATTACCTTGTATATACCCTAGTGTTTAGAACAGTGCTTGGCATGTAATAAGCGCTTAACAAATACCATAATTATTATTGTTATTAAATAACTCCTGGCCCATGGTGGATCAGTTAGAATACATCCAAGGATGGGGTGAGGGGAGGGGTCTGGAACCTTGAGACTCGAATGGTTTTACTTTCCTGTGCCTATACTTTCTGAGCAGAACCTGAGACAAGAAAGACACTTAGGTTACTTTGCCTACAGTATCCTTTCTGAATAGTTCCAGCCCTGGAGGGTTTTTTTTGGGGGATGTTCATTCAATAGTATTTATTGAGCGCTTACTATGTGCAGAGCACTGTACTAAGCGCTTGGAATGAACAAGTCGGCAACAGAGACAGTCCCTGCCGTTTGACGGGCTTACAGTCTAATTGGGGGAGACGGACAGACGAGAACAATGGCAATAAATAGAGTCAAGGGGAAGAACATCTTGTAAAAACAAAGGCAACTAAATAGAATCAAGGTGATGTACAATTCATTAACAAAATAAATAGGGTAATGGAAATATATACAGTTGAGCGGACGAGTACAGTGCTGTGGGGATGGGAAGGGAGAGGTGGAGGAGCAGAGGGAAAGGGGGAAAAAGAGGGTTTAGCTGTGGAGAGGTAAAGGGGGGGTGGCAGAGGGAGTAGAGGGAAAAGAGGAGCTCAGTCTGGGAAGGCCTCTTGGAGGAGGTGAGTTTTAAGTAGGGTTTTGAAGAGGGAAAGAGAATCAGTTTGGCGGAGGTGAGGAGGGAGGGCGTTCCAGGACCGCAGAAGGACGTGGCCCAGGGGTCGACGGCGGGATAGGCGAGACCGAGGGATGGTGAGGTGGGCAGCAGAGGAGCGGAGCGTGCGGGGTGGGTGGTAGAAAGAGAGAAGGGAGGAGAGGTAGGAAGGGGCAAGGTGATGGAGAGCCTTGAAGCCTAGAGTGAGGAGTTTTTGTTTGGAGCGGAGGTTGATAGGCAACCACTGGAGTTGTTTAAGAAGGGGAGTGACATGCCCAGATCGTTTCTGCAGGAAGATGAGCCGGGCAGCGAAGTGAAGAATAGATTGGAGCGGGGCGAGAGAAGAGGAAGGGAGGTCAGAGAGAAGGCTGACACAGTAATCTAGCCGGGATATAACGAGAGCCTGTAGCAGTAAGGTAGCCGTTTGGGTGGAGAGGAAAGGGCGCATCTTGGCGATATTGTAGAGGTGAAACCGGCAGGTCTTGGTAACGGATAGGATGTGTGGGGTGAACGAGAGAGACGAGTCAAGGATGACACCGAGATTGCGGGCCTGAGAGACGGGAAGGATGGTCGTGCCATCCACGGTGATAGAGAAGTCTGGGAGAGGACCGGGTTTGGGAGGGAAGATGAGGAGCTCAGTCTTGCTCATGTTGAGTTTTAGGTGGCGGGCCGACATCCAGGTGGAGACGTCCTGGAGGCGGGAGGAGATGCGAGCCTGAAGGGAGGAGGAGAGGACAGGGGCGGAGATGTAGATCTGCGTGTCATCTGCGTAGAGATGGTAGTCAAAGCCGTTGAGAGTGAATGAGTTCACCGAGGGAGTGAGTGTAAATGGAGAACAGAAGAGGGCCAAGAACTGACCCTTGAGGAACTCCAACAGTTAAAGGATGGGAGGGGGAGGAGGCACCAGCGAAGGAGAATGACTGGCCAGAGAGGTAAGAGGAGAACCAGGAGAGGACGGAGTCCATGAAGCCAAGGTGAGATAAGGTATGGAGGAGGAGGGGATGGTCGATAGTGTCAAAGGCAACAGAGAGGTCAAGGAGGATTAGAATGGAGTAGGAGCCATTGGATTTGGCAAGAAGGAGGTCATGGGTGACCTTAGAGAGAGCAGTCTCAGTAGAGTGGAGGGGACGGAAGCCAGATTGGAGGGGGTCTAGGAGAGAATGGGAGTTAAGGAATTTTAAGCATCGATTGTAGACGACTCGTTCTTGGATTTTGGAAAGGAAGGGTAGTAGGGAGATAGGGCGATAACTGGAGGGGGAAGTGGGGTCAAAAGTGGGTTTTTTTAGGATGGGGGAGACGTGGGCATGTTTGAAGGCAGCGGGGAAGGAGCCATTGGAGATTGAGTGGTTAAAAATAGAAGTTAAGGAAGGGAGGAGGGCAGGGGCGATGGTTTTAATAAGGTGAGAGGGAATGGGGTCTGAGGCACAGGTGGAGGGGGTGGCACTTGCGAGGAGGGAGGAGATCTCCTCTGAGGATACTGCAGGGAAGGATGGGAAAGTAGGGGAGAGGGTTGGTGGGGGGGAGGGGAGAGGTGGAGGGGTGACTTTGGGGAGCTCAGACCTGATTGTGTTGATTTTCGTGAGGAAATAGGTGGCCAGATCATTGGGGGTGAGAGATGGGGGAGGGGGAGGAACAGGGGGCCTAAGGAGAGAGTTAAAGATCTGGAACAATCGGCAGGGGTGACGGGCATGGGTGTCGATGAGGGAGGAGAAGAAGTTTTGCCTGGCGGAGGAGAGGGCAGAGTTAAGGCAGGAAAGGATAAATTTGAAGTGTGTGAGGTCGGCTTGGTGCTTGGACTTTCGCCAGCAGCGCTCAGCAGCTCGAGCATAGGATGTTGTTGTTGTTGTTGTTTAAAGTGGTATATTTGTTAAGCACTTACTATGTGCCAGGCACTGTGCTAAGGGCAGTAGATACAAGATAATTAGGTTGGACACAGTCCTTGTCCATCTTGGGGCTAACCGTCTCAATTACCATTTTACATATGAGGTAACAGGCACAGAGAAGTTAAGCGATTTGCCCAAGGTCACCCAGCAGACAAGTGGCAGAGCCAGCATCAGACCCCATGTCCTCTGATTCCCAGGCCCATGCTCTTTCCATTAGGCCACACTCCTTCTCAAGTTTTCCAAGTAATTATCTTTCTCCTTTCCATTGCTTTGAATATTTTATCCCCAAGATGCATGAGAGTTTTTTGGGCATTTGGTGCTTACACTCACATCCCTAAGATGCAGCCAACTCAGCACTATAGTCGAAAGCCTCCTCTCCCTCCCAAGGAGAATAGTGCAGTTTTTTTTCCTAGGAGCCAATAAGTTAGTTACAAGCATTTTTGCTCTGCATACAGAAATACTTAAAGCATAATATGCAGACTGCCCCATATCTAGTACAGTGAGTTTCACCCCAATTGTAGCCACATCCATTTGTTTCATAGTAGACTGCCCTCAGCCTGGTGATTCTTTGGTTAGATTCCCCAGCTAAGGCGAGCTTCTCCAGTTTGGAGCGGAAAGGCAGAAAAACGGTGTCTGCTGGTTTGAACCCATTCACCTTCCCCCATCATTGAGTTCTTCTTTGGAATTGTCTAGGATCTAGCTGATGTCATCTTCAAGTGCCCAGGTGAGCCACCTTCCCACAAGTGACTGACAGGGAATGTAAATATACCTTTTGCTTTAGCCATTTGTGCACTATGACTTGCTTCAGGTGGCCAAAAGTTGCAGTGTTTTCTGGGGATGATCTAGGCTAGCCTCACAGTTTCCTGAAATGACAGTCATTCATTCATTTGTATTTATTGAGTGATTATGATAATACTGGTTATAATGGTAATGGTTAAGCACCTACTATGTGTCAAGCACTGTACCAAGTCCTGAGGTAGATGCAGGATGATCACATCTAGCATAGTCCCTGTCCTACGTGGGCTTCATGGTCTGTATAGAAGGGAGAATAGCTATTGATAAATGCAAAGCTAGTCTTCAGTGAGAAAATCTAAGGATAAAAGGAAAATAGAAAATATGCAAGAGTTAATATTCTTTCCTTTTTCAAAGTATACTTAATGCAGTGTTCTTTTCAACATCTCTGACGTTTTCCTCCAGTAACCCAACTCTTCTTCCCTAGCACTCTCAGAGTGGTCATGAATCCTTCCTCAGCAATATCCTGGTCCAGAGCCTGGACAGGGGGATCAGAATGCCTTGCATTAATGAGCAGAACTAAAAAAATGAGTTTGTGGTTTTACTTTGAGGTAAATTAGAATCTATCTTTGAAAACTCAAAGTGCAAATTCCTGCATTGCTTGTTTTAATGTGCCTGGCTCAGTAATGCTATAACTATGAAAATTAATTCCATTTTCTTCATTTATTCATCAATAAAGTACACATGTAAGACAGTTATGTTTGGCACAGATCAGTGGAATCATTTTCCTTTAAAAGGTTCTTAGTGCTGTAATTTTGGATGATGATAAAAGCTTAAAAACTAATTTCTAAATTAATTTAGTCTTCTATATTTTAAGAGATTTTGGGATTAAATTTCAAGATTAAGGCTATTTTTTCAGTCAGTGGGTACAGTGCCTGGCACCATAGCGCTTAACAAATGCCATTATTATTATTATTATTTATTGAGCACCAACTAAGCACCGCCCTCAAGGTGGTTGTCCTGTAATGGGAGAGGTATAAAGGTATGCTTTGTTGTGCTGCTTTCCTTTCAAAGATACCTACAGGTCCCTTTTCCATATCTATCCTGGAAAAGGATTCTCAGAAAACCATGGCACCTTCCATCCCTGCTTCCATTCCTGCCCAGTCTTTAGAATGTCCATCTCCACTTGTACTTTAAACACTCTTTTTCACCCACTGTCATCATAGTTTTCCTTCTCTTCTCCTCCACTTTATCATCATTGTTATTAACAGCAGCATTATTCAGCACCAATTGCTATAGTAGACACTTGAAACATTTGTTTTAAATAAATTCTGTGAAGATGGGCAAATCTTTTCTTATATTTTATTTAGTACAGTGCTCCAGAATCATTGATTGATTCAGGAAGTATGGATAGTTGAAAAAAATGATTGACTAGAAACCCCAAAGTTATTACAACACACCAGTTTTAAGGCCCAGATAATGTGCTTCACAAGAAAAAAATGAAATAGGTGACCGCACAACATACACTTGACCATCAGCTTTAAAGCACTCAATTAGCTCGCCCTTAATATCTTACCTCGCTGATTTCCTACTATAATCCAGCTCACACTCTTTGCTCCTTCATAGTCAACGTACTTATTGTATCTCAATTTCATCTATCTTGCTTCTGACGTTTTGTCCACATCCCCCCTTTGGCCTGAAATTCCCCCATTGTATATGACAGACCAGTACTCTCACCACCTTCTAAAGCTTTATTAAATCACATCTCCAGAGGTCTCTTCCATTTAAGTCCTCTTTTTCCCTACTCCCTCTCCCTTCTGCGTCACTAATGCACTTGAATATGCACCCTTTAATCACTTGATATTCACCACACTGTCAAGCCCACAGCAGTTATGTACATATCTGTAATTTATTTTAATTTCTGTCTCCACCTCAAGACTGTAAGCTCCTTGCGGGCAGGAACCTAATTTACTAACTCTGTTGTACTCTCCCAAGTACTTAGTACAGTGCTCTCTAGACAAAGTAAACGTTCAGTAGAAACCATTGATTGATAAATAAAAAAAATAGACAAATGAATAACAAATAAACACGTGAATGCCCAGTGCCTGATGGAGTAGCTTATTCAGGAAGATGGGGAGTTGTCAGGGAATGCTTCTTGGAGGAGGTGGCTTTATAGGAGGACTTTGAAGGTAGGAAAAGATTGGCCTAGGAGATTTGAGAAGAGAAAGCTCAATGTGGGCAGAGAATGTGTCTGTTTATTGTTGTATTGTACTCTTTCCAAGTGCTTAGTTCAGTACTCTGCATATAGTAAGCGCTCAGTTAAGAAGAAGAGTTCATTCTAATTAGGTGAACTGGTGAACTGGTGAAGAGGCATGTGAAGTGGATTATTAGTCAGTCAATCAGTGGAATTTATTGAGCTCTTACTGTATGCAGAAACTGCTTAAGTACTTGGGAGAGTACAATACAGCAGAGTTGGTAGACTTATTCCCTGCCCGCAAGGAGCTTGTAGTTTAGAGGTGGAGAGAGAGGAAAGTTACAAGCTAGTAGGGGTAAAAAAGGTTAACTAGGGAGGAGCTAAGTTTTTTGCTAAGGAAAAATATTAGAGAGATTATCATACCCGAGCTTTTCTTTGGCAGCAGATAAAGGAACTGGTCAATTATGAATACTGCCTAGAACATTTTAGAACAAATTGATAAGCCAAATCTAGACTTAGCACATCCAAAACAGAACACCTTTTTTCCCATCCACTCTCTGTCCTTTCCGTGATTTTTCCATCATTGAGGACATCACCACCATTCTCCCTATCCTACAATCCCAAAACCTTGTTTTTATCATAGACTCATCTCTCTGATTCAACTGACGTATTCAGTCTCTCACCAAATCCTGTTGATTCAACCTTCACAACTTTGCTAAAATCCACCCATTTCTCTCCATAGAACTGCTACCATGCTAATCCAAGCACTTCTATCCCGTCTTGATCACTGCCTCAGCCTCCTTGCTGACCTCAGTATATCTTGTCTCTCCTCACTGCAGCCTGCTGCCTGGATCATTTTTCTACAAAAATGTTCAGTCCATGTTTCCCCACTCCCCAGGAACCTCCAGTGTCTCCCCATCCATTTCAGCGTCTCCAGTGTCTCCCCATCCATTTCAGCGTCGAACAGAAACTCCTTACCTTTGGCTTTAAAGCACTCAAATCACCATGCCCCCTCTTACCTTATCTCACTAATTTCCTATTACAGCCCAACAGCTAGAGAGCACTGTACAAAGCACTTTGGGAGAGTACAACAGAATTAGTAAATTAGGTCCCTGGCCGCAAGAAGCTTACAGTCTTGAGGAGGTGACGAAATTAAAATACATATATGTACATAATTGCTGTGGGGTTGACGGTGTGGTGAATATCAAATGATTAAAGGGGGCAGATTCAAGTCCATTAGCGGTGCAGAAAGGAAAGGGAGTAAGATAAAAGAGGATTTAAATGGAAAAGACCTCTTGGAGATGTGATTTAATAAAGCTTAGAAGGTGGGGAGAGTGTTGGTCTGTCATATACGAAGGGGGAATTCCAGGCCAAAGGGGGGAGGTGGACAAAATGTCAGCAGCAAGATAGATGAAATCGAGATAAAATAAGTAGTAGGTTGGCTGTGAAGGAACAAAGAGTGTGAGCTGCATTATAGTAGGAAATCAGCAAGGTAAGATATTAGGGGCAAGCTAATTGAGTGCTTTAAAGCTGATGGTGAAGTGTATGTTGTTTGGTCACTTTTATTTCATTTTTTTCTTGTGAAGCACATTATGTGGGCCTTAAAACTGGTGTGTTGTAGTATCTTTGGGGTTTCTATTCAGTCATTTTTTTATCTACCCATACTTCATACACTGCAGCCCAGCATTGAAAAAAAGGTTCTATGTACATATTTTAATTTTATATGAGTAATGTACATTACGTATTAGATTCTCATGTCATAAGATCTGGAAAGGTTGTATGATAACAAAAATGAAGGTATTTCCAAATTCAACCACAAGATGGCTTCACTGCCTTAAAATTACAATTTAGTGGCCTCAAACCCCAGGTATATATTCTGTGAGTGAGTCAAACAGGGTATACTAACTCCAGTATATCATAGGTGTAAATACTTTAAGGACTTGAGCACGTTCTCACACTTCTAATTTGTTCCGTGTTCTAAGCAACTTTCTAAATTTTTAATAGAATGTGCTGAAAGAGTACATATCACCTTAGGACAAAATTTTCACAATATTGAACCTTTAATGTTAGAAATTTAAAATATTTATGTCTTGGCTTTTTCCTAGTTTCTGTCACTAAGTAGTAGATTTTTGTGCAGTTGCCCCACAGCACTTTTATAAATATTTGGGGGGGGGGTTAATTAGGTAGGGCAATTAGGGTAGAGGTTTTTTCAAAAGATATAGATGTAATGGACACGATTGTCTTAAACACATATTTTAGAGAAGCAACATGGCTTAGTGGAAAGAGCATGGACTTGAGAGTCAGAGGATGTGGGTTCTCATCCTGGTTCCTCTACTTGTCTGCTTTGTGACCTTGGGCAAGTCATTTAACTTCTCTGTGTCTGTTACCTCATCTGTTAAATGGGGATTAAGACTGTGGGCCCGATGCGGGACAGGGACTGTGTCCAACTCAATTTGCTTGTTTCCACCCAGGTCTTAGTACAGTGCCCGGCACATAGTAAGCGCTTTACAAATACCATAATTATTATTAAGTATTATGCAGTTGGGGAATTTGTCCTACTTACACAGAAATGCAAACTAGACAATTATGCCACCAAAAGAACCTTTAATTTGATTTTCATTTTTTAAAAAAACAAAAACCCTCAGAAACATTTGGATTCTCTTCTAAGCATAAAAATTCATTCATTTCATTTTTAATCATTCTATAGCACTTGTTGAATGGCTGGTATTTGTAGATCAGTGCTAGGAGCTTTGGAAAAGAAAAGCGAAAGATTCAGTCCCTTAAGGCTAATGTTCAAAAGAGAGAGGTAGACAGACATGTGTTAATCAGATAGAAGTGGCAGGGGAGATACTGTGTGTGTGTGTGTGTGTGTGTGTTTGTGTGTGTGTTTGTGTTTCTGTCTGTGTCTGAGAGAAACCTCCTTTGGTTACCCGTCTATCTCCACATCAGTCAGAAACTCTTCACCATCAGCCTTAAGGTTTTTAATCACCTCTCCCCATTCTGCCTAACCTCACTGATCTCTTACTACAACCTAGCCCACAAACTCTGCATCTCCAACTCCTACCTGCTCATGATACCTTTATCACATTTGTTTCATTTGTTTCACTGCTGACCCTTTACTCACACCCTTCCTTTGACCTGTATCTCCCTCCTTCTAACGACAGACTTCCTATCCGACAGACTGCCACTCTCACTGTATTCAAAGCCAAACTAAAACCGTATCGTCTCATGAGGACTTTCAGTCAAACATTCAATCAGTCAGTGGTATTTATTGAACACTTACTGTGTGCAGAGCACTGTACTAAGTGCTTGTGAGTAAAGTATAACAATGTTGCTCCCTTCTGCATCACCTTCCACATGCACTTGTGTCCAAACCCCCAAACCCCCAAGGTATTTTTGTACATATTTATTCTGTTGCTTCCTCTCTAATTTATTTTTTTCTCTGTCTTCCCCACTAGCTTAGAAGGTCCTTGAAGACAACGATGTGTCTAACAATCAATCAATTGACCATATTTATTGAGTGCCTATTGTGTGCAGAGCACTGTAGTAAGTGCTTGTGAGAGTACAGTCTTGCAGAGTTGGTAGACACCTTCTCTGCTCACAAGGCGCTTACAGTCTAGAGGGAAGACAGATAATATAAATTATGTATATATACATAAGTGCTGTGGGGCTGAGGGTGGTGTGAGTAAAGGGTACAAATCCAAATGCAGTAGTGACACAGAAGGGAGTGGGAGAAGAGGACATGAGGGCTTAGTTGGGGAAGGCCTCTTGGAGGAGTTATTTTAATAAAGCTTTGAAGGTGGGAAGAGTGATACTGTCGGATACTAAGCGCTAGGGTAGTTAAAGGATAATCAGGTTGCACAGTCCTCCCTTTTCCTCCCATTTTCAGCTTCTCACATGCATGCTCATTCAGCTGGACACACCCACATGTATTCATACTCGTACTCCGTCACATACATGCCTACATGTACTCATACTCGTCATCTGTCACATACATGCAAACAAGCAAGAGTGTGTATACACACACACACACACACACATGCAGATATACATACAGATATCTTCTAGACTGTGAGCCCATTGTTGGGTAGGGATTGTCTCTGTTGCCGAATTGAACTTCCCAAGTGCTTTATATAGTGCTCTGCATACAGTAAGCACTCAATAAATACTATTGAATGAATCAATGAATATGAAGGGAGAGGGAGTTCCAGGCCAGAGGCAGAAATTGAGGCAGGGGTCAATGATAAAATAGATAAGCTCAAGGTAGAGTGAGTAGGTTGACAGAAGTGAATTTGAAAGTGTTTAATACATTGATCGACATTGAATGATTCCACAAAGCATAAATGAGGAAATAACTGGATACCATATGAACAGACCTGTTCGCAGGACCTGGTGGAGCAGCTACTGGCACTCAAGTGCCAGGAAAGGGAAAGAGAAAAGGCCAGCTTTACGATGCGAAATAAAGGCAGACATCACCCAGGACGTAGCGTCTTTGGTTGCTAGAAATATAGTGCAAACCACAGGAATTCACCCCCTTTGCCTTTTGGGAAATATGGCCAAAAGTCCTGCCAAATTATCAGTTCTTCCCTCATAGCATCTCCCACATGTGCCCCTCAACTCAAACATCTGTTTTTTGGTACAAGATTATGTCATGGCTAGACTTTTGTGCTCACTGGTCCTACCTTCAATGTGGTTTCTCTTTAATCAATATAACATGCTGCTATATTACTGTATGGATTATCTTCCCAAAGCATTGCTCACATCTTTCTGCCTTTCAGAATCCTCCATTGGTTCCCTGTGTCCCTCTGCATCAAGCAAAAACTCCTCAGAATTTTTTTAATGGTATTTGATAAGCACGTACTATGTGCCAGGCATTGTACTAAGTGACGGGGTAGATACAGGTTTATCAGGTTGGACACAGTCCATGTCCCACATGGGGCTCACATTCTTTATGAGATGAGTTAACTGAGGCACAGAGAAGTCTCTTGCCCAAGATCACCCAGCAGACAAGTGGTGGAGTCAGAATTATTCATTCAGTCATATTTATTAGGACCTAGGTCCTTCTAACTCCCAGGTCTGTGCATTATCCACTAGGCCATCCTGCTTCACAGGCTTCAAGGCTCTCCTCCAATTTACCTGACCTTACGTATGTGCTGTCTTCACCTGCTGTACCCTAACCCTTCATCCACCAAGCTAGCCTTTTAAGGTTAGCTAACCTCGCTTTCAACTCATCCACCTCAGTCGTCTTGATTTCTCCACCCCCCTGGATTGAAATAATTAATAGTAGTATTTGTTAAGTGCTTACTATTTGCCAGGCACTATTCTAAGCACTGGGATGGGTACAAGCAAATTGGGTTGGACACAGTCCCTGATCCACATGGTGCTCACAATCTTAACCCCTGTTTTACAGAATGAGGTAACTGAGGCACAGATAAGTTAAGTGACTTGCCCAGGGTACACAGCAGAGAAGTGGCGGAGCTGGGATTAGAACCTAGGTGAACCCCGTGGGGGACATGGACTTTGTCCAACACGATTAGCATGCATCTATCTCAGTGCTAAATATAGGGCCTGGCACTTAATAAATGCTTAACAAATACCATTTTTTAAAAAAAGGATTAAAAGAACACTGGGGGAGCAAGTTGGGTGTGTGGTGCTGAGCTGTATGAAAGTCTTGAGCTTCTTCCCTTTTTTTGTTTCATAGATCCAAGTCCAATGGTCTGGGCCTTGTCCTAGGTTCTGGCAGCAATAGTAAACAAAACAAATGGATAATGTATTTATCTTGAAAATGAATAGGCGTATTGTATGTGAACCTGTTTGATAAATTTACGCTGCAGTTGTTTGAAGACAGTGTGGCAGTGCTTGCATTCTAACATTTGCAATTGGAAGGATGAAGAGTGAAGTTCCTGGCTCTTATGATAGACCAGCGGAGGTTTACAGAGGGGAAGACAGGAGTTCCTTCCTCCCCATCACAGGTTCTTCCTTAACTGAAGAAATGTTGCACACTTTCAAAGATGTCACCATTATCACCATCTTCAAGCAGAAAGAAGAAATAGCTCACTGGAAATTATGCAGGATCTCACTATTCTGCACTGCTGGCAAGATCCTGGCTTGAGTCCTCAAATACTGAGAAACATCCTCAGTGATATGCCCCTGAAATTAAAGGGGGCTTCATATGGCAGTGAAACACAGCAGACTTCAATTTTACTGTATGTCAGATACAGAAGAAATAATTATGATTTGTGTTAAGCACTTACTATGTGCCAGGCATTGTTCTAAGCACTGGGATAGATGCAAGGTAATCAGGTTGGACACAGTCCCTGTCCCTCATTGGGCTCACAGTCTTAATCCCCATTTTACAGATGAGGTAACTGAGGCACAGAGAAGTTAAGTGGCTTGCCCAAGGTCACACAGCAGAGAAGTGGTAGAACAGAAATGCAGAGAACTCCCCCAAAACATCTGTTGACAGTACAAAACAACTTTCTTTTCTGTGAGTAGATCTTTGTAGCTTACATATTTTTAAAAGGAAATTTTACTGGCTTCTCCAAAATACCGGAAACCATTCAATCAATGTTATTTTCAATCATTGCTATTTGTTGAGTGCTTACTGTGTGCAGAGCAGTATACTAAGCAGTGTACATTGGAGAGTACAGTTCAAAAGAATTACTTGACATTCCCTGTCCACCAGGACCTGACAGTCTAAAGGGGGAGATAGCCATAATTTATTTAATATCTATGTCTGTAACTGCAGTGTGGCCGAGGGTGGGGTAACATACAGTGGGCAGGTGATGCAGATGGGAGAGGAAATAGGGAAAATGAGGGTTAATTATCTATATTTGCTAGTTACAACATTTTTCTGTGGTTCAAGGGAGGTACTCTGTGAGATAACAATGATCAGCTTAAAAATTTTCTCCCTTCAATTCACCACAAGCAAAATACAATTAAATTTGAAGGAAAGAATTAGTAAAAGTACAGTGCAAATCAAGTTTATCGAAGACAAGATAGAAGACATTTCTTGGTAAATGAGGCCATTTATTTCTGTTGAGAACTCTCCCTATTTTACACCAGAAGAGGGTGTACTTCATTTCCCTAACCTTCACAAACCATAAAGAGAAATCAGAGTCTTCATGGAAAACTTTCAAAACTAACTGGGGAAGAAATCCTTTAAAACTCCAGAATGTCCTCTCAATCTTTTACAGAGCACTATCAATGAAGAGCTTGAACCACACACTTCTAATACCCATTGACAGTCCACTTTTGATCACAGACCAACTTTTCACTCCTTTGAGTTCTTTGATCTATTGTTACTTTCTGAAAATAATGTACTGGCATGCTTTTCAAAAGTGCCTCAGTTCTTTATGTCACAGTCCTGTTAACAGTATTTTCTTTTTAAAAGTGGATGTATCGAATTGCCCCTGATGACTATTGTTTTATGTAACACTTGAGTGTGTTTGTATTTATTTGAATTTGAGATGATAGAACATTGAAAGTAATCATTAAAGAAGTTATAGTAATTCTGAAAGCTACAAGTAAGAATATACTCTTTTTATCGACCCTGCTTTGTTTTTACAGCTCGAAGGACCGTGTGTTTTGCAAATTCAAAAAATCCGCAATGTTGCTGCCCCAAAAGATAATGAAGAATCTCAGGCTGCACCCAGAATGCTCCGTTTGCAGATGACTGATGGCCATATTAACTGCATGGCAATAGAAATGAATTTCATGTCAAAAATAAGGTGAATAGCATCTGTATTTTGTTTGTTTTTACAGTCCTTTTCAAGGTGGTGTTAAAAAATGCCTCTCACATTACTTGTCACTAAACATTTGTGCTAAACAAAGTAAAATTATTTTTTTCCTTTTGTTTTTGTTAGCCATTTTAGACTAATCCTATAGCTTTAGGAGACATATAGGGGACATATATCCCATTGCTAGATGCATAATGGATGGGAATAGTGGAAAAATGATGTTTGTTTCATTCATTCATTCATTCATTCAATAGTATTTATTGAGCGCTTACTATGTGCAGAGCACTGTACTAAGTGCTTGGAATGTACAATTCGGCAACAGATAGAAATAATCCCTGCCCATTGACGGGCTTACAGTCTAATCGGGGGAGAGAGAAAGACAAAAACAATAGCAATAAATAAAATCAAGGGGGTGTACATCTCATTAAAATAATAGCAGTAAATAGAATCAAGGGGATGTACATCTCATTAATGAAATAAATAGGGTAATAAAAATATATACAAATAAGCAGACAAGCACAGTGCTGAGGGGAGGGGAAGGGAGTGGGGAGGAGCAGAGGGAAAGGGGGGGAAGGGGGCTTAGCTGAGGGGAGGTGAAGTGGGGGTAGAGAGGCAGCAGAGGGAAAAGGAGAAGCTCAGTCTGGGAAGGCCTCTTGGAAGGAGTGAGTTCTCAGGGCTTTGAAGAGGGGAAGAGAATTAGTTTGGCGGAGGTGAGGAGGTGAGTATTCCAGGACAGCGGGAGGACGTGGCCCGGGCGGGATAGGTGAGAACGGGGGATGGTCAGGAGGTGGGCGGCAGAGGAACGGAGCCTACGGGGTGGGCAGTACATAGAAGGGAGGAGAAGTAGGAAGGGGCAAGGTGATGGAGAGTCTTGTAGCCTAGAGTGAGAAGTTTTTGTTTCGTGCAGAGGTTGATAGGCAACCACTAGAGGTTTTTAAGAAGGGGAGTGACATGCCCAGAGCGTTTCTGCAGGAAGATGAGCCGGGCAACAAAATGAAGAGTAGACTGGAGCGGGGAGAGACAGGAGGAAGGGAGATCAGAGAGAAGGCTGACACAATAATCCAGCTGGGATATTATGAGAGCCTGTACCAATAAGATAGTCATTTGGGTGGAGATGAAAGGGCATATCTTGGCGATATTATAAAGGTAAGATGGATTGGATGTGTGGGGTGAATGAGAGAGCTGAGTCAAAGATGACACCAAGGTTGCGGGCCTGAGAGACGGGAAGGATGGTCGTACCATCTACAGTGATAGGGAAGTCAGGAAGAGGACAGGGCTTGGAAGAGAAGATAAGGAGTTCAGTTTTGGACATGTTGAGTTTTAGGTGGCGGGCAAACATCCAGGTAGAGACGTCGTGGAGACAGGAGGAGATACGAGCCTGAAGGGAGGGGGAGAGGACAGGGGCAGAGATGTAGATTTGTGTGTCATCTGCATAGAGATGATAGTTGAAGCCATGAACGCGAATGAGTTCACCGAAGGAGTGAGTGTAGATGGAGAACAGAAGAGGGCCAAGAACTGACCCTTGAGGAACTCCTACAGTTAGGGGATGGGAAGGGAAGGAGAAGCCTGCAAAGGAGACCGAGAATGAAAGGCCAAGGAGAACCAGGAGAGTACGGAGTCTGTGAAGCCAAGGTGAAATAAGGTGTGGAGGAGAAGGGGATGGTCGACAGTGTCAAAGGCAGCTGAGAGGTCGAGGAGGATTAGGATAGAGTAGGAGCCATTGGATTTGGCAAGAAGGAGGTCATGGGTGACCTTTGAGAAAACAGTCTCGGTAGAGTGGAGGGAACGGAAGCCAGATTGGATGGGGTCCAGGAGAGAAAGGGAGTTAAGGAATTCTAGGAAGCGAGTGTAGACAACTCGTTCTAGGAGCTTGGAAAGGAAGGATAGGGCAATAACTGAAAGGGGAAGTGGGGTCGAGAAAGGGTTTTTTTAGGATGGGGGAGACATGGGCATTTTTGAAGGCAGAGGGGAAGAAGCCATTGGAGAGTGAGCAGCTAAAGGTAGAATTTAAGGAAGGGAGGAGTGAAGGGGCGATGGTTTTTATAAGGTGAGAGGGAATGAGGTTCAAAGCACAGAAAGAGGGGGTGGCACTTGTGAGGAGGAAGGGGATCTCCTCTGAAGATACTGCAGGGAAAGATGGGAAAGTAGGGGAGAGGGTTGGTGGGGGGAGGGGAAGCAGAAGAGGGAGGGGTGACTTTGGGGAGCTCAGACCTGGTTGTGTTAATTTTTGTGATGAAGTAGGTGGCCAGATCATTGGGGGTGAAGGATGGGAGAGGGGCAGGAACAGGGGGCCTGAGGAGAGAATTAAAGGTCCGGAACAATTGGCGGGGGTGACGGGCATGGGTGTCAATGAGGGAAGAAAAGAAGTTTTTCCTGGCAGAGGAGAGGGCAGAGTTAAGGCATGAAAGGATAAAATTTGAAATGGATATGATTGGCTTGGTGATTGGACCTTTGCCAGCAGCGCTCTGCAGCTTGAGCATAGGAGTGTAGGAGGCGGACAGAGGTAGTGACCCAGGGCTGTGGGTTAGTGGAGCAAGAGCGGTAGAGGAAAAAGGGAGTGAGAGAGTTGAGATGAGTAGAGAGGGTGGAGTTGAGAGCGGTAACCTGATCGAGAGTGGGAAGAGAAGTCGGGGGCAAGGTGGGGAGAGATGCTTTTGGAGAGATGGATGGGATCAAGAGAGCAGAGGTCTCTGTGGGGGAGTTTCCCCTCCCTTATTCCTAATTTGTTGTAAAATTAGAAATTTAATATGTCCTGGTGTGTTAAGGAGTTTGCTTTTTCATATTTATAGAATTACAAGGTTGTCAAAACAGATAATCCTGAGTGGATAAATTTAAAAAACAAAACAGAAACTGGATCAAAATCTCTGTTCCACTATTGTACAGTTTTCTGTAACTGAATGTTTCCACAAAAAGATGACAACAAATGGACTTTTTGGTGGATTTCACATTTTTTAAAATGCTCTAATATTTTACTTAAAGTTTAGAGTTGGTGTTTAAACCTTAAAAAATAAGGAGCTGCAGTTTGAACCTGAGCCTGATGGTGAACTATTACCATAAAAAAGAAAATTCTAATTCTAATTCTAAAGTATTTTTGGAACTGTTTTTTTTCTGTGTGTATATTCAGCTTTCCCTTCTTAAATGGTTTAGGTTTTCCAGACATATTTATGATTAGCAGACTGCAGTTAATAACACTGGAGGCATATGGGAAAAAGGGAGCTAGGGACCCTGCCGTTCTGGGAGGAATTCAATGTTTGTAACAAAAAAATTGGAAGCATTTTGAAACAGCCGATTATGTTAAATGGAAGTTTCATTAATTTATGTAATGGATATTTTACTAATTATTTCAAGCTTGCTGTAACCATAAGATCAGCGTTTCGAACCTGGCATTCTGATTGAATGTTTTTTCATGTTTTTACTGTCAGTCATTCAATAGTATTAAATGAGAAACACTGTAACTGTTACAATATGTTCCTTGGGTAATGTTAATGAACTGTTGACAAGTGTGACATCAAAAAACACCATGCAATTAAAGAGACCAGTGCAGTACTATGTCAAATAGCAATTATTAAATGCTTACTGGGTACACAGCACACTCAGTACTACGTACTGCATATAGTATCTCTACCCTGCCCCATACCCCACTGTATCCACAGTGGCCTTGTATCCACAAAACAGATTTTTTACCAGCCCAACTTTGCAACCAATACCAGCTGTTTGGGCCAGGTCAATTATATGGGTGAGCTGTCCTACTCTCCCTACACCTGTCCTTAGGGTAGATGGGTGCTGGCCAGGGCTGAAACTGGAGGGGATGAGCAAGATGTGAAGCCTGAAGGGTTTAAAATGGGGAAAGAAACAGGAAACGTCAGGCAGGACGTGCCACATCACAGTCCTAGACCCAACTGAATCCAAGCATCATGATGGTGGCATGGGCTGCTTATAAGACCTGATTGATGATTCTGCTGTTGGTACCCAACCTAGCCCACAATTTGCATCGGTAGCTGCAGATATCTCCTGGCAGGGTAAGATAGGATTAGCAGTGTAGCTCAGTGCAAAGAGCATGAGTTTGGGAGTCAGAGGTCGCGGGCTTGGGAGTCAGAAGTCATGGGTTCTAATCCCGGCTCCACCACTTGTATGCTGTGTGATCTTGGGCAAGCCACTTAGCTTTTCCGTGCCTCAGTTACCTCATCTGGAAAATGGGGATTAAGACTGTGAGCCCCCCATGTGGGACAACCTGATTACCTCGTTTCTACCAGTGCTTAGAGCAGTGTTTGGCACAGAGTAAATACTTAACAAATGCCAAAATTATTATTATTATTGTTATTATTATTAGAAAGGGTGGGTATGCAGAACTGTAGCTGAGGTTAGTGAGTGAGAGCCCAGCCACCTGAAGTGTTAGGTATTTTGTGCCCAGTCATTCATTCAATTGTATTTATTGAGCACTTACTTTGTGCAGAGCACTGTATCTGGAATGTACAACTGGTTACTTAAAACTGTCTGGTAGCCACGGTACCAAATAGTGGGTCCTTAAAACCATCTCAAAAAAAACAAAACAAAACATGGTTGTTAAGAAAAATCTGTATACCCGGAAAGACACCCTCTAACTTCCACACACTGTTTCTCCTGTTAGGGTGGCATTTTCGAAGATTGCCACCATTCTGTGGCAGAGACCACTACAAATCCTTTGCTCTGTTAGGTATATGTTGCAGTAGTAGTAGGATAGCTGTGATTTTGAGCTAAACTGTATTGTCTCCTGTGGAGAAGCCATAAAAGATATGTGTTTCTCCATAAAGAACATTTTTCAACATCTTTGATGTTGAAATTAAGTATGCTTATTACCTGATTTTCTCTGCATTTTCATTATTTAATTTTTGAGGGGATAAAAAAACTTGAAAAGTCCCTACAACTAATAATAATGTTGGTATTTTTTAAGTGCTTACTATGTGCAGAGCACTGTTCTAAGCACTGGGGGAGATACAGGGTAATCAGGTTGTCCCACTTGAGGCTCACAGTTAATCCCCATTTTACAGATGAGGTAACTGAGGCACAGAGAAGTGACTTGCCCAAAGTCACACAGCTGACGAGTGGCAGAGCCAGGATTCGAACCCATGACCTCTGGCTCCCAAGCCTAGGCTCTTTCCACTGAGCCACGCTGCTTCCCTGTATCTAATCCAATTATACCAGAAAGTTAAGGGATTATGAATTTCTTTGGGCTTTATGGGTTGAACCCTGAGGTTTTTTTTCCCATGATTTTCGTGGAAAAAAAGTGTGTACCTGTAAAGCAATGTGGCATCACTCTTCTTTAGTTTTGTTATGATATTAATTGCCACCTGGAACTTGGTGTTTTAGGTTGTGCTTCACTTATGTTTTAGTGTTTAGGGGGATATGTTGAGTTGTCTATGAGAGTATATATGTAAGTGTTTTTTGTTTATTTTTTAA
This sequence comes from Ornithorhynchus anatinus, assembly GCF_004115215.2. Lineage (NCBI taxonomy): Eukaryota > Metazoa > Chordata > Mammalia > Monotremata > Ornithorhynchidae > Ornithorhynchus > Ornithorhynchus anatinus. The sequence continues at coordinate 119,861,707 of NC_041729.1, forward strand.
TGGTGTTTGTTAAGGACTTACGATGTGCCAGGCAGTGTACTTGGGGTAGATACGAGCTAATCAGGTTGGACGCAGCCCCACATGGGGTTTACTCCCAATTTATAGGTGAGGTAACTGAGGCCCAGAGAATGAAGTGACTTGTCCAAGGTCACAGAGCAGACATATAATAATAATAATGTTGGTATTTGTTAAGCGCTTACTATGTGCCGAGCACTGTTCTAAGCGCTGGGGTAGACATAGGGGGATCAGGTTGTCCCACGTGGGGCTCACAGTCTTAATCCCCATTTTACAGATGAGGGAACTGAGGCACAATGAAGTTAAGTGACTTGCCCACAGTCACACAGCCGACAAGTGGCAGAGCTGGGATTCGAACTCATGAGCCATGACTCCAAAGCCCGTGCTCTTTCCACTGAGCCACGCTGCTTCTCATATGATATGAGATATGATGGAGCTGGGATTAGAACCCAGGTCCTTCTAACTACCAGGCTCTATCCACTAGATAGGTGCTTCTCAAATGGAAAAAAAAACCTGTTGCTCTTTTATCAAAAATATTGTATTTTTTTTTTACTAATTGCCCTTATTAGGCACTGTACTAATCATTGGAGAAACATTAAAGGATATTAATTAAGACAAATTGATGATGATGCTGATAGAGCCTTCCATCATAAATGGTGGACGGACCTTTGGTACCAAGAACCTTTACTGAGGACTGATTAGTACTAGTCATTTGAGCAGTGCCACTCACACTGTCTCAGCCCTGCCTGTCATGTTCCCATCGGAGCAGTGGATGCAACAAATGACTAGGCGGACAGAGACGCAGCACACTGCAAACTGTTGACGAAACTTTAATACACAAAACCCATTTATACCCCAGGTAGCCACAGCTTATTGCTTATGCTATGCAGTAAAGGCATTTGTCAGGGTAGTCATCTTAGAAACTGCCATAGTCTTTGCTGCCCATGTTAGCCAGTTATTTTCAGGATTTTGGGAGGGCCTGCCCACTATGCAGTATGTCTTGGGTCTTGCAGTGGTTTCTCGTATGGTGGCCTAATGTCAGCGAGCATTTCCCTCTGTCTAACCATTTCACTCCCCAGACTTTAGTGAAATGTGACTTGGACATTCCAAATGCAGGGAAACTTTAAACTCAGTGTGGAAAGTAAAACATATAATGTTGTTTGGAGAGCTAATAGAAATATGTCTGCACCCGGTTTTTATACTTCCTCTCATTTTGTGGATTTATTTACTATTTACTATTAAAAGCAGCATGACAGTGGAAGGAACCCAGGCTTGGGAGTCAGAGGTCATTGGTTCTAATCCCGGCTCCACCACTTATCAGCTGTGTGACTTTGAGCAAGTCACTCAACTTCTCTGGGCCTCAGATACCTCATCTGTAAAATGGGGATTAAGACTGTGAGCCCCACATGGGACAATCTGATTACCTTGTATCTACCCCAGGGCTTAGAACAGTGCTTGGCACATACTAAGCACTTAACAAATGCCATCATTTAGAGAAGCAGAGTGGCTTAGTGGAAAGAGCAGGGGCTTGCAAGTTATAGATCATGGGTTCTAATCTAGGCTTCGCCATTTGTCTGCTGGGTGACTGGGCAAGTCACTTCACTTCTCTGGGCCTCAGTTCCCTCATCTGTAAAATGGGGATTATGACTGTGAGCCCCGCATGGGACACCCTGATGACCTTGTATCTCCCCCAGCACTTAGAACAGTGCTTGGCACATAGTAAGCGCTGCTTGGCACATAGTAAGCGCTGCTTGGCACATAGTAAGTGCTTAACAAACACCAACATTATTATTAAAAATCTCGTAGTTTTCTCTCCCCTTTGTGCATCCCCATACACTCATTTATATAACACATAAACACCCCTTCTGAATGCATCCAAGGGAGTGTTCACATCAATGGGGAAGGACATTCACTGAAACATGCATAATTGCCAGTACTATTGGCAAAACTATCTCTGGAGCCAACAGAGTAAATGATTTACTGGTCTCTGCTCTTTCTGTAATCCACCTATCCTCCTCTAACTCTGTGATGGAAAGGGACAAGGTTAAGCCATCCCTGTGGCTGCTTCTCTGTCCTCAGGAAGCTGCATGCCTACTTAGAAGAGTAGAGGAGGTAAGTCAAGCAACCTTCCTTGTTTCTTACCACCCACCCTAATAGATAGGAATTAAGCAGATAGGCTATGTTGGGGTAAGAATGAAGGCCCTCAGCCAGCTCACAGATGTATTGTACAGCCTTCAGCCATTCTACAAAAATAAATTCACCATTCCTGTTCTGGCAAGATAATAAGTAGGAGCAAGAGAAATGGAGCAGGGGACGGAGCTGCTCACAGTGCTACTACCAACAGAGCTCTTGGTTTTGGAAGCAACAGAGAAAAGGAGGACAGTTTAAATCCAAGACCTTGCAGCCTTTGGGACTTGTGGTAGAGTTGGAACAAGGCAGGGCAAGGAGCAGCAACAGCTATAGTAAGGGCATGCCAAATCTGTTCTTTTCTCCCACCGAGACCTCTGATCTTTTGACCCATCCAATTTACTCAAGTCATTATGCCCCATTTAGCCTCCATCCCCAAACTACCTTCCCTTGACACCCTCAACACCAACCTTTCTACTGAACTCAATGCACTTGCTCCCCTACCCCTTTGTCGATCTTATTTCACTAACCCCTAGCTCTGGATCACCTCCATAATCCACTCTCTTCACTCCTGTGTGTGAGTCACACAGCGCTGCTGGAAGAAATCTAGATAACAGGCCAACCTTGTCCACCTCAAGTTCATCCTTGTGTACTTTAACTCTGCCCTCTCCTCTGCCCCACAAAATTATTTCTCTATCCTTATTGACACCCATGCCCATTGCCCTATCCAGTTGTTCCAGATGTTTAACTCCCTCCTCAAACCCACTATCCCCCCTCCTCCCTCATCCCTTGCCCCTAATGATCTGACTACCTAATTGATTGAGAAAATTGAAGCTATCAGCATGATTTCCATAAAATCTCTCCTGCCCCTCTTTAGTCCCTCCCTCCTCCTGCCCCTTCTTCAACTCTCCCATCCTTCCCAGCAGTATCTCAAGAGGACATCTCCTGCCTTCTCTCAAAATTACCACCTCCACTCCTGTGCATCCTACCCCACCCCATCACATCTTATCAAAACACTTGCCCCCTTCCTTCTTCCCTTCCTGACCACCATCTTCAACTGTTCGCTCTCCAATGGCTTCTTCCCCACTGCTTTCAAATATGCCCATGTTTTCCCATTCTTAAAAAAAAAAAAGCCTCTTTGACTCCCTCTAGTTACGGCCACATCTTCCTCTTACCATTCCTCTCCATACTTCTGAGCGAGTTGCCTACACCAACTGTCCCTGTCACTGCAAAGAAACCTCCCTCTCAAAGGTCACCAATGATCTCCTTTTTGCCAAGTCCAGTGCTTCTATCTTAATCCTCCTTGACCTCTTAGCTGCCATCGACACTGTTGACCATCTCCTTCTGAAAATAATATCCAACCTCAGTTTCACTGATACTGTCCCCTCCTGGCCCTCCTCCTATCTCTCTGGCCACTCATTCTTTGTCTTTTTTGTGGGCTCCTCCTCTCCCTCCTATCCCTTAATTGTGGTTGTCCCTCAAGGTTCAGTTCTCATCTCCTTTTATTCTCCATCTACACCCACTCCGTTGGAGAACTCATTGGCACCTTGACTTCAACTACCACCTCTAAGTGGATGATTTCCGAATCTCTATTCCCAGCCCTGATTTTTTTTCCCTCTTTGTAGTCTCACATTTCCTCCTGCCTTTAAGACATTCATTCATTCATTCATTCAATTGTATTTACTGAGCGCTTACTGTGTGCTAAGCACTGTATTACATGCTTGGAATGTACAATTCGGCAACAGACATTTCTATTTCGATGTCCTGCCATCACCTCATGTAGGAAACAGAACTCGTTATCTTCCCACCCAAACCCTGTCGTCCCTCTCACTTTCCCTCACTGTAGACAGCACCGCCATCCTTCCTGTCTTACAAGGTCGTAACCCTGAAGGTATCCTCAACTCTTCTCTTTCATTCAGCCCACATATTCAGTCTATCACTAAACCTTCACAGTATTGGTAAAATCCATCCTTTCCTCTCCATCCAGACTGCTACCACGTTAATCCAAGCATTTATTGTATCCCATCTTGAGTACTATGTCAGCCTTCTTGCTGACTTCCCTGCCTTCTCTCTCCCCCCAGTCCAGAAAGTACTTCACTCTGCTGTCCAGATCACTTTTCTACAAAAATGTTCAGCCCATGTTTCTCCACTCCTCAAGAACTTCCAGTGATTGCCTCTCCACTTCTGCATTAGACAGAAACTCCTTACCATTAGCTTTAGAGCACTCAGCCACCTTGTCTCCTCCTACCTCATCTTGCTACTCTCCTACTATAACCCAGCCCTCACACTTCACTCCTCTAATGCCAGCAGCGTGGCTCAGTGGAAAGAGCCCGGGCTTGGGAGTCAGAGGTCATGGATCTGCCACTTGTCAGCTGTGTGGCTGTGGGCAAGTCACTTAGCTTCTCTGTGCCTCAGTTACCTCATTTGTAAAATGAGGATTAACTGTGAGCCTCACGTGGTACAACTTGATTACCCAGTGTCTACCCCAGTGCTTAGAGCAGGGCTCTGCACATAGTAAGCGCTTAACAAATACCAACATTATTATTATTACTCACTGTACGTAGATTTCATCTATCTCGTCGCTAAAGTCTCACCTCCCTTCTCATATCTGACAATTACTCTTCCCACTTTCAAAGGCTTACTGAAAGCACATCTCCTCCAAGAGGCCTTTCCTGGCTAAGCCCTCATTTCCTCTTTTCCCACTCCCTTCTGTGTTGCTTAGCCTCACAACACTTATGTTGTTGAACTGTGAGCCTCACGTGGGACAACCTTGTCTGCCTGTCTCCCCCGATTAGACTGTAAGCCCGTCAAAGGGCAGGGACTGTCTCTATCTGTTGCCCATTTGTACATTCCAAGCGCTTAGTACGGTGCTCTGCACATAGTAAGAGCTCAATAAATACTATTGAATGAATGAATGAGTGAACCTGATTAACCTGTATCTACCCCAGCTGTTAGAACAGTGCTCTGCACATAGTAAGTGCTTAACAAATACCAACATTATTATTATTATGTACATATCCATAATTTATAATAATGTCTGTCTCCCCTTTAGACTGTAAGCTCATTGTGGGGAGGGTGTGTGTCTGTTATTGTTGTGTTGTACTTTCTCAAACACTTAGTACAGTCCCCTACACACTCACTGTAAGCGCTCAATAAATATAGTTAATTGATTAAATGATTGAATAGGGATAGGGGCACAGGAGCAACTGTGGTGCCAGTGGTAATGGGGAAAAAGGAGATGCTGTTTCTTCTCAGGGAAGGTTGGGAGTTGTTGTGGTTGCTATTGATGTTGCTTCCTTATTAGCTCTGGGAATAGGAACCAGCATAGTTTCCTTAAATGGTGGAAACTGCCCTATTGCCTTACCTTTCCAGCACTTTTCTGGAAAGTGCCACTACTACTCCACACTACAACATCTTTCCCTCAGGGATGGTGAGAATGGTGGCAATGTACCGTTGCTACCCCACCTCCCAATTGATACCTTGGCTCAGGAAGAGCTTCACTTGAGCTGAGATTCCCCTTAGGATTCCATAAATCTGTCATATGCTGTCGAGTTGTCCCTGCCCCATAACGACTCTGTTGAAAAATATCCCAAGTAATGAGTCAGGCCAGGCCAGCCTTTGATTCATTTTGTTGCAACAAAAGGTCAGTGGCCATTTGGCCAAAGACAAAGAAGTGAGTATGAGCCCATCCTTATATTTCCCTGGTCCCACTTTCCTAGGTGGCGCAGCGCCATGTCCCTCTCTGTAGTCCGATCCTTCCCCTCAAGTTCTTTAGGTTCTTGTGCTGGACTGGCATGTCATGTGCCGCTCCCCTCCGTTTGTTGTTGTCTTCTGTATCCCCTCATTGTACACCAAGCTCCTTCATTATCAGCTCTGGGTCATCCAGAGGCTACTCTATGGCTGAAGAAGTCTTCGTCAAGCTCAAGTGTTGGGTTTCAAGGCTACGGGCTGCAGTCAGTGATTGGTTGCTGCTAAGGTTGCTGATAATTTGGGTCTCAAGGCTTCAGGCGGTGGTTGCTGATAAGGTGGATCCTGGCCTTGCCAGTTGCAGTTTTCCTGGGTGAGAACTCAATGCAAGCTAATCAGTAACGGTAATGCATATACATGAGCAGGGTTAAGGCTTGACCACAACTCCGTGGACACATCTCTTCCAGAATGCTTTAATCTTCATCTGCAGTCGACCTGGTAGTGTATTCATAAAGTTTTCTTGGTAAAAATACGGAAGTGGTTTACCATTGCCTCCTTCCATGCAGTAAACCTGGGTCTCCGCCCTTGACCCTCTCCCATGCCACTGCTGCCCAGCACAGGTGAGTTTTGACTTGTAGCAGATTGCCTTCCACTCGCTAGCCACTGCCCAAGCTAGGAATGGAATGGATATGTCTCTGCTTGACTCTCCCTCCTGTAGTTGAGACTGGTAGAGTACTGGAAACTCGTCAAGCACGATCCTGAGAAGGTATATATCTGTAGATCAGGAAAACACAATTTCACCTCTTTTACTTGTATACTGTTGATGAGCGTTCCAAACATTCTGTTAATTAGCATTTTGAGGCCTCTGGCAGAAAAAAGATATATGGTCTTTGATAGCAGTTTATACTTTTTTACAGTAATTCTTTGAGAAGTATTACAGTTAATATAGATGCTCAATTCTGCAAGATTATTGTTAAGCAAAATAACTTTCGGGACTTCCTGTGCGTGAAAATCTACTTTTATAAAAGGGTTTATCTTTGTTGTGAATAACAGCAACTCTAATAAAAATGTAGAAATGTATTTGAAGCACTACCAGCATAACTTATAATTTTTTTTTAATTTGGAAGGGACAATAAAATTTGGGTGTTTTTGTTTCTGATTTATTTCTTTATTTTTTAGCCTGAACACTCCACCTGGAACCAAAATTAAGCTGTCAGGAATTGTTGAGGTGAAAAATGGATTTCTGCTTTTGAATGACTCAAACACCATTGTTCTTGGAGGTGAAGTGGAACATCTTATAGAAAAGTGGGAGTTGCAGAGAGTGAGTTTCACCCATACAGGGTGTTTTAAATTCATTACTATAACTGAAATTGAGAAAAATGTTGTAATGCTTATTTAGCAGATGTGAACAGTGAAACTACAAAATTTTGTCACAGAAAATAATAATATTTCTAATTTAATAGCACGACAGCCTTTCTCTAAGAGTATGGTCAATCTTTTATGTTCATACAGTTAACTAGGCAGTTTGCTTCTTTAGGTTATAGCTTAAAAAGTAGAATGTTTTGTCTGTACAAGTTTTGTCTGTAATGCACAGTCTTCTAGCTAAAGCAGTGCGGTCAGTGTTTGTCACTGCTAAGTCAGACTGAATTTTGTTGTATTAAAGTGGTAAATTTAAGTATCAGGATTTTTGTGTTGTTAGGGGTACTGACTTCATTTGTGCATTCATTCATTCAGTTGTATTTATTGAGCTCTTACTATGTACAGAGCATTGTACTAAGCACTTGATGGGAGTGAACTTGTTGTATTGAAGTGGTAAATTTAAGTATCAAGTTTTTCTCTAAGAAAGGGATGGTGACTTGTGCTTGGGAGTGAATTTAGGGTGCAGGATTGAAGAAACAGAATGTTGAGAAAGAACACTGAAGGAGTTAGAGTACTGTAGATAAAGTATTGATGGGACAGGAAGTTGACAGTGTTAGAGGTCAGGGAAAAGGGAGGAAAATAAAAGGAAGGATGGAAATAGAGGGGAAAAGTAGTTGTTAATATTTATTAAATGCTCAATATGTTTCAAGCATGGTGCCTAGTGGTAGGATAGATGCAAGTTTATTGGATCAGACTTAGGCTCACAGTCTTAATAGTTAGGGAGGGAAAGTATCTTATCTCCATTTTGTCTAAGAGAAAGGTTTAATTACTTGTCCAGGATGTTGACAAGATAGAAGAGAAAAGAAATTGGATTCTCACTCTCCCTCCGGTACCTTCTATACAGTTGAGCCAAAGCTGAGCCAGAACTCTTGGTTTGTGTGTGTGTGGCCAAAATGTAGGTGGGGAGAATGAGGGAATAAATGGAGAGATGGAAAAAACCAAGAATTGAAGAGAAGGTATAGGAAAAAGTCAGGGGGAAATAGTGATCAAAAAATACTGTGACTCACGGGTTTCGCTTAGTCAGCTATGTGCTCTGTAATTACCACTTTTATTCTTTTTATTTAATCAATTCCCCCATTTAATTCTTTACTTAAATTCCTGAAAATATGTGATGCTTGAAGAGTCATTTGCTATATCTGGCACCTGCCTATGTGTCCAGATAGTCATGATGGATTATTTTCTGAGGAAGGAAGTCTACTTGTAGAAGAGTTTAAATAGACACCTTAATGTGATCAAGTTTCTTCCAGCTTTTGCAGTCTCTTGTCTATGGTTCCCATAGCAACAAGGGATCCTCAGACCTTTACAATTACTTGAGCAGTTTTTAGGTGGTTGATCGGTACACAGAAACTGAACAGATAGAAATTATAGTCAGAGAACTAGTGTTAATTTGGAAAGTGAGTTTTAAGCCTTTTTACCCAATAGGCAGGGCATAGGAGTACAGTGTGCTTATAGGGAAGCAGCGTGGCTCAGCAGAAAGAGCACGGGCTTGGGAGTCAGAGGTCATGGGTTCTAATTCCAACTCTGCCACTTGTCAGCTGTGTGACCTTGGGCAAGTCACTTAACTTCTTGTGCCTCAGTTACCTCACCTGTAAAATGGGAGTGAAGACTGAGCCGTGCCAGGTGTGTGGGACAACCTGATTACCTTGTATCTACACCAGCTCTTAGAACAGTGCTTGGCACATAGTAAGTGCTTAACAAATACCAACATTATTATTACTATTATTACTGGAGGACACATAAACAAAGTACTGCCAGAGATCTATAGGCGGGTTTTCTAATGAAACCAAAAAGATCATATAATTGCAAAGATCACATGGGAATATCATTTGATGAGTAAAAAATCTTTGGTTGGTGGCAGTCTTGACTTCACAACACTTAATTTGATGTGAATATTCGTTCAATCATTCAATCGTATTTATTGAGCACTTACTATTTGCAGAGCACTGTATTAAGCACTTGTGTGACAACAAACAGTGATATCCATATCACATTGCCAAATTTGTGTCCCTACCTTTTGTTGTGATCATATAATGTTATCGATCAATTTCTTTACTCATCTCTGATTACCTTCATTGAACTAGCTTTACAGTTCTCTTTGACTTCTTGGCTGCCTTACCTTACCCATTCCATTTTCAATCAGTTCCCAGCCAGAATCCTTTTGTATAGGTGTCTGAAAAGAATATTAACTGTATACTTTCCACCAGGTTCTACCTAGATTTCACTAAAGCATTTTAGATCGTATGTACTTTTGGACTTTGGAAACTTTTAGGTCTAGTCCTTTCTCAGCATCCGTGAAATAAGCAGAGCTTTGTGGTACACCATTTCCATCCAGACTATAGTTTGAGCTTGGGACTGTAAAACTACATGCAGACCATTATGATCCATGTAGTAGTAGAGTATAACATATTAGGAGAGCACAAAAACAGTTGTCGCATAGCCTGTAACATGGAGAATATGGTTGGTAGTATGCTAAGTTAATGTAGCCCAAAGACTGTCCATGAAACCTTGATACCTTGAGCTGATTTGTTTCTTTTTTTCCAAATGTACTGTAGTTAGAAATTGTTTAATTAAAGTTGCAAGGTGGGGACATTGAGAGGCAGGAGGAAATAAATATAAGAATATAGATAAAGTGAGAGAGGTCAGAAGACACAAATTGGGAAATCATCTATGTAAAAAAACAGATGAGGGGGAGTATAAAAAGAGAGGCTCAAGAGTTGAGCACTGTGGGACACTGCTGCTTCTTCATCTTCTCTTCATCCTCTGACTGTCAAAGGAGAGAAACAGCAGTTAGAAATGTAGGAAGAAAACTGGGAAAATGCTGTCAGTAAAATCAAAGTCTTTGTGAATTTCTAGGAGGAAAGAGAGAGGGTCATCAGTTTCACAGTTAGCCAACAGGTCAAGGAGAGCTAGGAGATTTTGCCACAGTGAAGTCTTTAGACTCACATTCAATATCATCTTTAGTTGTATAGTCTGTACTCAAGAACTCTGAAATCTATTTATGCGACCATAACCTCCTTACCTGCCTTCTCTCCTGTACACCCTCCCTGCAGATCAGTCCTGTTTCCCCACAGAGACTTACACTCTTTGGACCCACACCAATTTTCTCAAATCATCATGTCCCTATTTAGTCTCTATACTCAAACTACTTTCTTTGATATACAAAAATCATACTTCCAATACCACCTTCTCTACTGAACACAAGTCACTTGCTCCTGAATCCCTTTGCTGCTCTCGTACCAATAACACACAGACCTGGATCACCTCCAGAGTCTACTTCTTTTGCGACTATGCACAAGCTGCTGGTGCAAATCCAGATAGCAGGCCTACTGTCTCCATCACAAATTCATCCTTGTCTGATTTAACTCTTCCCTCTCCTCCACCTGGCTTTTCCACTCCATATTGACTTACATACTCATTGCCCTCACCAGTTGTTTTAGATGTTTAACTCCCGTCTCAAACCCCATGCCCCCTCCTTTGCCATCTCTTGGCTTTGACTGGCGATGTGCCTTATTGAAACAACTGAAGCCCCTTCCTCCTCCTGACTCTTCTTAGACTCTCCCATCTTTCCTAGCAGTATCTTAAGAGGACATCACCCATCTTCTCTCAAAATCTAATCCCTCCATCTGAACCTCTGACCATATCCCTTCGCACCTTATCAAAACAATTGCTCCCTCCCTTCTTCCACCCGTGATCGCCATCTTCAACTGTTCATTCTCCATTGGCTTCTACCCCACTACTTTCAAAGGTGCTCCCTTGATCCCATTACTCCCTCCAGTTATTGCCCCATCCCTCTTCTACCATTCTTCTCCAAACTCCTTGAGGGAGTTGTCTGACCCCTCTGCCACCACTTCCTCTCCTCCAATTCTCTTCTTGACCTCCTCCACTCTGGCTTCCACCCTTTTTACTCCTTGAAAACTGGCTTCTCAAGCATCACCAATGATCTCCTAGCCAAATCAAACATCCTCAGTTCCATCCTAATTCTCCAAACCTCTCAGTTGCCTTCAACACTGAGGACCACCCCCTTTTCATGAACTGAGTTTGTAATCATTAGCTGAGAAGCAGCATGGCTTATTGGAAAGATCATGGGCTTGGGAATCAGAGGACATGAGTTCTAATCCCAGCCCCACCACTTGTCTGTTCTATGACTTGGGCAAGCCACTTAATTTCTCCTTGCCTTAGTTACCTCATCTGTAAAATGGAGATTGACTATGAGCCCCACATGGGACATCCTGATTACCTTATATCTACCCCAGTGCTTAGAACAGTGCTTGGTGCTTGTAAGTGTTTAACAAATACCATTATTATTATTATTATTATTGTTATCATTGTTAATCCCAACCCTGCTCTTGTCTGCTGTGTGACTTTGGGAAAGTCATTTAACTTCTCTATGCCTTAGTTTCCTCATTTGTAAAACGGGGATTAAGTCTGTGAAGCTACATGTAGGACATGGATTGTGTCCAATCTGATTAACTTTATCTATCCCAGTGCTTAGAACAGTACTGGGCATATCTCTTCTTGAATGTCCATCTGAAACCTCAAGCTTAACGTGTCCAAAACAGAACTCATTGTCTTCCCACCCAAATCCTGTCCTCTCCCTGACTATTTCATCACTGCAGACAGCACCACTATCCTTGTCTCACAAACCAGTAACCTTTGCATTATCCTCAACTCATCTCTTTGATTTACCCCACATATTCAGTTTGTCACCAAATCCTGTCAGTTCTACCGTAAAATTGTGAGCATCATGTGGGAAAGGGACTGTGTTGATCCTGATTAGCTTTTATCTACCTTCAGTGCTTAGAACACATAGTAAGCACTTAACAAATACTATTATTATTATTACCTTTACAGCGTTAAAATGCAGCCTCTCTTCTTCAACCAAACGTCTAAGATAATATTCAACCACTAATCATATCTCACCTTGATTACTATAGCACTCTTCTTGCTCACCTCCCTACCTTCGGTCTCTCCCCTCTCCCGGCCATACTTCACTCTGTTGCCAGCATCACTTTGCTAAAACAAAAAATTCAATCCATGTTCCCCTACACCTCAAAAACCTCAATCTACTCAGTTAACAGAAACTCCTTATCAGAGTGCTGTCTTTGTAGCACTCAGTCATCTTGCCCATTCATATCTTACCTCACTAATTTCCTACTACAACCCAGTTTCCTACTACAATTCAGTTTCCTTCTCTAACATTAACCTACTCACTGTACCTTGATCTTGCTGTCACTACCTTGCTGATGTCCTGCCTCTGGCCTGGAACGCCCTCCCTCTTAACATCTGACAGACGATCACTTGCCCACCTTCAAAACCTTATTAAAATCACATCTCCTCTAAATAGGCCTTCCCCGACTAAGCCCTCATTTCTAAGCCCTCATTTCCCCTACTCACTTGTGTCACTCCTGCACTTTGATTTGTACCTTTTATCAGTCAATCAATCATTCAGTCATATTTATTGAGTTACTATGTGCAAAACATTGTACTAAGCGCTTGGGAGAGTACAGTATAACAGAGTTGGTTCACCCCACCTTCAGCCCCATAGCACTTATGTATAACTATAACTTATTTTAATGTCTGTTTTCCCTTCTAGTATAGTCTGTGGACAGGGATTGTGTCTGCTTACTCTACTGTGCTTTACTTTCTCGAGTGCTTAGTTCAGTGCTCTGCACATAGTATTCAGTAGATACCACTGACTGATTAACGAGAAGTGGATACAGTTTTGAATGAAAATTGAGAAGAGCAGAAATGGAAACAGAGAACTTACAGGAAGATTGAAAAGCCAGTAGCTGGAGTGTGTGAAACAGAAGAGAGATGCTATTTTCAGGATACTTAGACTTGTTTCAAGCCAGAGGAGACTGAGCCAAAGGAGAATGGTAGGTTCAAGACAGCAGAGACAGAGTGAGTGAGGGAAGCATAGGTAGTTTCAGTAGGGGAGTAGCAGCATGGCCTAGTGGGGAGCATGGGTCTGGGAGTCAGAGAACCTGGGTTCAAATCCAAACTCTACCAGTTGCTTGCTCTGTGACCTTGGGCAAGTCACTTAACTTCTTTGTGTCTCAGTTTCCTCAACTGCAAAATGGGGATTAAATGCTTATTCTCCCTCCTACTTAGACTGTAATTAACTTCGACTTGATTAACTTATACCGACCCCAGTGCTTAGAATAGTGTTTGACACACAGTAAGCGCTTAGCAAATACCATTAAAAAGTGAGTTATATTGGTGTCCTCACCCCACTGGGATAGGTAGACAATGTGTCCTACTATACTTTTCTGGGTATATCGTGGAGAAGACTATCTTTCAGCATTACTGATATCTGAAGACAGAATCCTACTGTCATGAGCAATGTTTCTAAACATGAAGGTTAAGGTATATACTCTCTTGTTTTGTCTTCTTTGACAGATCAAGTAGAAAATATTTGAGGAATTATCATAAATAGGACATTCGCCAAACATTAAGCAGTTACTAAAATATCATCAGGATATCGTTAGGCTGGTCAAAATGAAACAAAGATGACAAAGTAGCTGTATCTCTATAATAGAAGAATGGATTTAGGTAGAGCAACTGTACAATAATTGGGTTGGCCATTATATTTTCAGATCAAACCCTTCAAAGTTATGCTTTATTTAGTTCATTGCCACACGTGATTTCAAAATATGTTACATATATGTTAAACATATTTGAAAATAGGTAGATACCTGGTAAAGGCCATGGGTTGTAGAGAAGCAGCGTGGCTCAGTGGAAAGAGCACGGGCTTTGGAGTCAGAGGTCATGAGTTCGAATCCCGGCTCGGCCACTTGTCAGCTGTGTGACTGTGGGCAAGTCACTTAACTTCTCTGGGCCTCAGTTACCTCATCTGTAAAATGGGGATTAAGACTGTGAGCCCCATGTGGGACAACCTGATTCCCCTATGTCTACCCCAGCGCTTAGAACAGTGCTCGGCACATAGTAAGCGCTTAACAAATACCAACATTATTAGATAGGCTCTAGGACAAGTATGGCCCAACTGTGGCTCTCTTTTGTTGTGGAGCTCGTGTACAGATGTGGTCTCTATTTTTTCACCATCCCCATGAGCTGCAGGTTGCTACTGCTTTGGGCTTTTTGGTGGTGGTGGGGCCCCCATCCACATGGGCTTTGATCTGGGAAGTTGACATGTCACCCCTTCCTTCAGCTGCCTCTGCTCACTAGCTGCCACTCCCCAGTTTCCTAGCTCCCCGTAAGTAATGCCTGCTGACCATTCCATTTAAGTAATTTTTTTGTTGGTTTTGTTCTTTTGATCTGTGTCCCAGACATATTTGTCAAGGATACTTAGATACCCCTGCTCTAGGTTTACCTATTTTAGTTATTGTAGGTCAAATTTGACTTGGGTGCTGTAATTTTTCATGTTTAAAAACCTCAAGAAAATAATTGTATTGATTGGGACTGAGCATCTTCAAGTCTATTATATCTTAGCAGATTCTTACTTAAATTTTTCTCATTAAGTTAAAATACATCTTCATGCTATGCTTGGTTGCCTTCTGTGCGACACATAGTGTACTAAGCTCTTGGGAGAGTGTAATAGAAATGATAAATAATCTCTGGTTTCAAGGCGCTTATAGTCTAACGGGAAAGAGAGGCACTGAATTAACCTACATGATGGAGGAAATGATAGAGTGAAAGATGTGTATAAAAGTAATCCAAGGAGTTGTGAGTATTTAAGGGGTAGGTGTCAGGTGGCAATATAAGGTGGGGAGATTAAGAATTACTTGAGACGTGATTTCCAGAGGCGAGGCGATTTCACAAGGTTTTGAGGATTGATGGCTATTCACCAATCAATGAATCAACCAATGTTATTTATTGAGGTCTTGCTGTGTTCAGAGCATTGTTCTGAGCACTTGGGAGAGTACCATACAATTTGTTAGACATGATCCCTGCTCTCAAGGAGCTTACAGTCTAGTGGAGCTTGGATGAGTATCAAAGTACTTCAAGGGTTTACTGCCAAGAGCATAGGCAGTGCACAGGAGACAGCAGATAGGGGAAATATGAGAGCTTTGTCAGGGATGCCTCTTGGAGGAGATGTGATTTTAGGAAGGTTTTGAAGGTGGGGAGAGTGTGGACAGTTGGATGTGAAGGGTAAGGAGTTCCAGGTCTGAGGGAGGATGTGGGCAAGGGGTTGGTGGCAGAATAGAGGAGATTGAGGTTTAGAGAGTAGGTTGACATTGAAGAACCAAGAGTGTGGGCTGGGTAGATCAGTGAGGTTAGGTAGGAGGAAGAGAACTGATGGAGTGTGGTAGTGGATGGGCAAACACAAAGGTTCTTGAGGAGTGGGGTGATGTGGATTCAACTTTTTTTCACCACTGTCCCCTCCTTCCAGCATTATTAAGGTCATATCTCCTCTGCGAAGCCTTCCTTGATAAAGTCCTCTTTTCCTCTTTTTTCCCCTGCTTGCTCTCCCTTCTGTATCATCTCTGTGTGTTTAGATCTGTGACCTCTGGGCATTTGATATTTGCCCCTCCCTCAAACCCACAGCACTGATGTGGATATCTTTAAATTATATATTATAAATGCTTATTTATTGATACTAATGTCTGTCTCCCTCTCTAGACTTTAAGTTCATTATGGGCAGGGAGCATGTTTGCTAATTCTGTCATATTGAACCCTCCCAAGCACTTAGTAAATACCGTTGATTGATTGACTGATTTTTTAAGTAAAATGATCTGGGCAGCAGAGACAAGTATGGACTGGAGAGGGGAGAGACAGGAGGCAGGGAGGTCAGTGAGGAGGCTTGCTTGACCAGAAGTGACACTAGTGTCTGCATCCTCTGACTTGGTAGAATTGCCTTCTTTAGAGATAGTGCTGCTCCTTCCCCAGTCTGAGGAAAGGGAAAATTAATTCCTAAAAAACCTGAGGTTGAAAAGGCGTGTTGGGCACCGCAGCCAATGATCACCCATCTCAGAGATAAGAAATGAAGGAAAAGAAAATCTCTGATTACTGCTTCATGGTTTGTTCCTGCCAAGGATGATATTGATAGAGCAGCACTGAATCATGGCTCCCCAGCATATCTAACATAGGTGCTGCCTATGTAGTCTATCATATTGTCAATACTAAAGTCACCATTGTGTGACCTTGGGCAAGTCGCTTCACTTTTCTGTGCCTCAGGTACCTCATCTGTAAAATGGGGATTGAAACTGTGAGCCTCATGTGGGACAGGGACTGTGTTCAACCAGATTTGCTTGAATCCACCCCAGCGCTTAGTACAGTGCCTGGCACATAGTAATAACTTAACAAATACCGTAATTATTAATTATCATTATTATCTCCTGCTCCGATTGTATGTGCGAATAGTGTACAGCCTAAAGCAGTCAAAATTTTCTGCTACTTGAGCAGCATGCTCTCATGAAATGCTATTATAGATGATGACATCCCAGTACAGTGCAGTGTTTGCAAAGCTTGAACACTGGTTCTTGGAGCAAGGAGAAATCAACCAGAAGATAAAGATTGACATTTACCATGCAGCTGTCATCACCAGCTTGCCTTGTGACCTTGAAGCAGGACATCGTATCGACAGCATATCAAATAATGTGACCCTTTTCACGTATGGTGAGGTGACCAGCTGGCAGGAAATGACAGCATCTCATCCTCAACCCAGAGGTCTTATTGTAGGATCACAGGCTACAAGAAGATGGTAGAATTGTGCAACTGTCTGCTTCAGGTGAATGAGGGAAGGATGCTCTAAACAATCTTTTACGAAATGCTTAGACTGGAGCCTGCCCTAGAGGTGGCCAGAGGATAAGGATAAAGATATATTAAGGGCCAACCTCAAAACTTGCTCTGTTGATACCAGTTGGCTAGCCCAATTTCGGCAGACAAATCCATTGCCATGGCAAAGGAGAAATGTGCTAGGAAAAGGATGATTTTCAATGATTTTTTTGTTTGTTAGATTTTTTTCTCTGGTATTTAAGTGCCTAATATGTGCCAGACAGTGTAATAAGCGCTGGAGTAGGTGCAAGATAACGAGGTTTGGTCCTAATCCATGTCACAATTTGGGTTCATAGTCTTAATCCCCATTTAACAGATTAGGTAACTGAGGTATAGAGAAGTGAAGTGACTTGCCCAAGGTCACACAGCACACAAGTGGTGGAGCCAGAATTAGAACCCAGGTCCTTCTGACTCCCAGGCCCATGCTCTATTCACTAGGCTACACTGCTTTTCAGTGATGGCCAATAGTCACTGCTAACCTACCTGGCATAGTCTTTAGTCAATTGTGAGCCTTACACTTTAGCCTCTATGTGCATCTTGCAATGCAGTGTCAGTGCTAGAACCCAGGTTTCTCTTTTCTTAAAATCAGGAGATCTTTAATTACCATCTTCATCAAAACAAGAGAGAATAATTTTGTTCACAATAAAATATATTTTTATACGGAAGAATATACTCATTTAATATGCAGAGAGCAAGTAATTTTGCTGCTTAATTAAAACCTGCCATAAAACTAGAGTTCTTTCCTAATGATTACATATATCTTTGGGGAATTATTTGTACTATACCATAGGCTTTAGCTATTTTTTGGTAAATTGCTGTATTCACCAACAACTAGCAACCTTATCAATTGCAGGTTTATTTAGAATTATATAATAATGATGGCATTTGTTAAGCACTTACTCTGTGTGAAGCACTGTTCTAAGCGCTGGGGGAGTGGTACAAGATAATCAGGTTGTCCCACATGGGGCTCACTGTCTTAATCCCCATTTTCCAGATGAGGTAACTGAAAGAGAAGTGACTTGCCCTAAGTCACACAGCTGACAAGTGGCAGAGCAGGGATTAGAACCCATAATCTCTGACTCCCAAACTTGGGCTCTTTCCACTGAGCCACACTGCTTCTCCATAGTAGCTGTTGCCAAATACTCTGTTTCAGATGGGAGAAACAATGGGGAGGAAAGAATCACAGGAAAATTATGCAAGGAAAGTAGAAGATAAGGTACACACTTGCAAAAAAAAACCATACCTTCATTGGTGAGGGCAGCCAAGAAGCATTGGCTTTAAGTGGTCTTCTACATTCCTACTTCCCTTTTACAGTTTTACTCTCGGAAGCACCTCATTTTGGTCATGCTAGGAAGACGGTCTATGCCTCTGAGTTGTGGATGTATAGAGTGGGGTGGAGATAGTTGTCTTCATGGACATGGATGGCCTGAACATGAGTTGGGGTTCCCTATAGGGGTAATGAAGACTTGAGCTCCTCGTATTGGGCATAGTACACTTTTTGATAAACTGATTTCTTAATTTGCCGTTTTTAAAATGAGAGGGATATAGCTACCTATATTAAATGAATGTCAGTTGCTTTAACTCACCATCAGAAAATGATCTCTTCATCTAATCTGTCAGATGTTTCTGCCAGCAGATATTGCTGGGAGAGAGGTAGGGAAGAGAGTGGAGGGTGTGAGGGGAAAGGAGGAGAGAGAGAGAGAGAGAGAGAGAGAACACGAGCACATGAGAACACACATGTGTGCATATGAGGGGGGTCAGAAAGAGGGAGAGAGAATGATTTTGACCAAGAGGGGCACGGAAGAGAAGCAGAAGTTGGGATGGCATGACATGATAAAAGGTAGTTCAGCTGTTTTTTTACGGGTGAAATAACTTGTGGTATTTAAATCTTTCCTAAGTGTATGCACTGGGGTAGATATAAGAGAATCAGATTGGACACTGTTACTGTACCACAGGGGGCTCAGAGCCCATTTTAAAGAACAGAAATCCCCATTTTAAAGAACAGAAAACTGGAGCACAGAGAAGTTGACACACCCATGGTCATCAACAGCAGGTAAGTGGCAGAGCAGGCAAGCGGAAGAGATATGATTTGTGTAACATATTAAAGATGGGAAAAGTAGTGTTATGTCACATATGATGAGGGAGGGGCTTCCAAGCTAGAATGAATCATGTGGGCAAGAGGTTGGTGGTGAGACAACGAGAATGAGGTACAGTGAATAGGTTGGTGTTGAGGAGCAAAATGTGTGGGTTGGGTTGTAGTCAGATCAGTGAGGTGAAAATAAGAAGGGGAGAGCTGGTTGAATGCTGTAAATCAACATCACTGTCAGTGGTATTTATTGAGAACCTAATGTGTGCAGGATATCATACTACTAAACACTTGGAAGAGTACAATACAGCAGAGTTGGTAGATAGTGGAAAGAGCATGGGCTTGGGAGTCAGAGATCATGAGTTCAAATCCTGGCTCTGCCACCTGTCAGCTGTCTGAATGTGGGTAAATCACTTAACTTCTCTGTGCCTCAGTTACCTCATCTGTAAAATGGGGATTATGATTGTGAGCCTCATGTGGGACAATCTGATTACCCTATATCTACCCCAGTACTTAGAACAGTGCTCTGCACACAGTTAGCACTTAACAAATACCAACATTATTATTATATGATCCCTGCCCACAATGAGCAGGGAAACCAAATTATAGCTGGCTTAAAGTCAATTTTCTTTATCTTCCGCAGGTCTTTTTCTCCCCTCACTTATAATCCTGAATATGGTCATCTCATGATTAGTGCCATCAGAGATCCTCAGGTTCCCTTAGACAGTCAATACATTTTTCCTTGTTAATGAATAGCAAATCAAAAATTTGCTTTTCTATGTCTATATCAATCTTAGACTTAGAGTCTAATTTCTTGTTGTTTAATGAGAACTCATGCTTATATGTGTCCTGATGTATTTATGAGCTTTAAAACTTGGAATAATCATAGCATATTATTTGGTCACAGAAAGCATATTGGTTCTAGATCCTGGAAAGTCACAGAAATGTAAATTCTGTTTTGAATCTTGTTGGATATACTTTGAAACAAATATACTAGTTTCTGTTCTTTATAGGCAGTACGTGGTATTTCAGGTGTGAATATAAAATACAAGTGCTGAAAGTTGATAATGAGAAATTAGCTTTTTGATGCTGTATTTTTTTAAATTGCATTCCACAAACTAATATTTCTACTTTTATTCTACATATAAAAATCAAGCAAAGAAAAAGTATTTTTTTGAGATTGGTTCTCAGTGAATCTAATAAAGTAGATTTATGTGTATGTTGATATACTGGGACACACCCTATTACTTCCCTTCCTTGAAGAGCCAGCTTGAGCCCAGAAATTTGGACCAGGTTGAGGTGGACAGAATGGTTCTATTAGCTTGTGCTTTTGGTAAGAAAATGGCAATTTGTACATTGAATGCTTCAATAAAAAAATGAAGTACCTGTATTTTTTTGAAAATGTTTTACAAGCTATAGATACCTATCATCCCTCTAAAATTCCTATTTTGCATCAAATTGTAGAATATATTCTTCATAAGAAAGCAGCAATTTAATTTTAATTTTAATGGAAATCTTTTAAAAATATAACTAATTTGTAATTAGTTCTATTTATACATAGCCCTTGGAAAAAACAATTGGAAATAAAAGAAAAGGGTCCCACATATTTGTATATCACTGGGCTTTACTTTGGAAAGTGATTCTACTGACAGTGAGGTCTTAACTGTACTGCTGAAAAGGCCCAATCAAGTTTGATTGACATTCCATTTCATACTGGGTACAAGAAGCCCAGAGGCAGCACAAGGAAAGCAATCAGAATTGAAAAGGAAATTGTGACATGTTAGCCGCTTGTACCATCTGTTGTTTTTTCTCAACTTGTTTCTTGGCATCTTCCAGAAGGGTCTGGTCACAAAGAGCAGTCCCTTTCCTGATAGTTCATTGTGCGGGTCTGATGGAAGTAGGTGTCCCTTTCCAGTCACTGAAATATATATATATATATATATATATATATATATATATATATATATATATATATTTATTTATCCTCCTATACCTCCACTCTCCTCCCCCCGGCCCCCAGTGCTTCACTCTTCTTTTGCTTAGTGGGACAGGTGAGGGATATGGTTAATAGAATCTACAAATAACTACTATATAGTTAACCTAAATTATGCATAAATATTCAGTTAGAACAGGACAGGCATTGAAAATATTTAGCAATACATTAATTTGCAAGACAAAAGCCTGAATTAACCAGGTATTTATATCTGATATTTTTTACAAAGTAAAAATCAACAGTTAGTTGATTACCGTTATATCAGACTGCATATTATTTTGGAAAGAAATACATTTAAATTGAATACAACCCATACAGAAATCTGCTATTTTTGCTGGAATTTATTTCATTGTTTCTTTGAAGAACTAGGTTATTGTTTCAAGGAGAGCATTGATGAAAATTTCCAAGTTTGGCCTGTGTACCGATTTACCAATTTGTAGAATGTCTTGTTTGAATATAATTCTAAAACTTTGATGGGAAAAGTTATCACCTGTTCAGAATTCTGTGATGTATGTATAACAGAAATCATGTTGCAGGTTGTTTTTCATTATTGAGAGCTTAATTGAGGGACCCTTCAGATCTGTTCATTAGCAAAGATATTCAGCCTATAACCAACTTTTTACAAATTCCACTTTTTCTTCTGAATTTTTTCAGTTAGGAATATTTAATTAAATCAGATATAATGAGCAACTATACTATATATATACATTTAATTTGGGCAAGATACATCATGAATATAATTAAGAAATGAAACTTTTTATTTTTTGTGAAACAGAAAATTGCTTGGCATACTATTGTTTGGCATTGTAGATATTGAAGGCTGTCAAATTTCTAAGCAATTTTTTTTTTTAAAAACTACTTTTTTGTTCCCACAGAGTTTGTCGAAACACAATAGGAGCAATATTGGAACAGAAGGTGGACCACCTCCTTTTGTGCCTTTTGGACAGGTAATGATTGAAATATGGATTTTAATGCAGAAGTATTTTTTCAGTATGTAGAAAAAATATATGATGTAGTATTTTGGGATATGAGGGGTAAAAGGGAGTTATATTTGTTAATGGAATACCATACCATACTTGTATTTCAGTTTTTAATGGATTATAATACATGAATTTATATAAGCAGTCTTGAGAAGCAGCATGGCTTAGGGGCAAGAATCTGGGCTTGGAAGTCAGAAGTCATGGGTTCTAATCCTGGCTCTGCCACTAGTCTGCTGTGTGACTTTGGGCAAGTCATTTAAATTCTCTGTGCCTCAGTTACCTCATCTGGAAAATGGAGGTGAAGACTGTGAGCCCCATGAGGGAAAACCTGATGACCTTGTATCTACCCCAGCTCTTAGAACAGTGCTTGGCACATAGTAAGCACTTAACAAATACCACCATTATTATTATTATTGAATCCCAGCACTTAGTGCAGTGCTGGGCACACACTAAGGTCTTGACAAGTACCATAATCAGTTAAAGCAGTTGACATTTATGATAATATATCATAAAGGGTCATGAAAGAGCCAGTATTTGCATCAAAATAATTCTAGTCCCCCATTTCAAGATGTATATACTCTCTATATATATTACATTTTAATAATGAAACACTTTTCCACTGGTTCTCTTCTTTGCCTCTTGCTAATATTTTGGATGCCAAATTAATACCAAATTAATAAAGGCATAATGTAATTTGAGTGACAAACTGACTTATCATAATGGCTCTTCTTGCCTAATACAAGCAGAGGCTGCTGCTCTGCAGACAGCCCTGTGTTAATCCAATTACAGGGTAGAAGATTTTTATTGAGAGATTTCAGATATCCTGATTCTACAGGTTTCCTGTTGCTCAGGTGCCAAGTAATACTACTTTAACTTCATCATGAAACACCTATTTATGAATTTGTTAGGTGATGGGGTGATGATATTTTAGTAATGAAAACAGGGTGGGTGAGTAACTATCACTTATTTAATTCAAACAATAAGATCATGCTAGTTATTGGATCAGATTCAAAATCTGCTTGACTATTAACTTGTCTTTAGGTTTCAGTCAGGGTGCTTGTAAGTCTGTGGTGGTGACAGTTATTTCTTAGCTCATTTTTGCACACTTCCCCCACTTCCCATCCAACTGTGTATATTTGAAAAGCATTTCTCCCAGACCTTTGAATATATTTCTTTATCACATGGCCAAATAGCCACAAAGGTCTGGCTGAGTACTGAGGAGTGGCAGATTCTGACTTCTGGACTAATGTTAACAGCAGTGTTGGGTGCCATTACCCTGGAGCCACCTACCTTAGGGGCACCCCTCACTCATCTCTGTACTTGAAAAGAGAATGGAACTGAAAAAAGCAGTGAGGATTCGAACCCAAGATGGTGACGCAAGCAAGGAAAAGTAACACTCAGAGACAGTGCTGGATAGATCAGAAAAAGGAGGAATATGACCGAGTGCCCATTCACCTCCTGAGAGGAACGAGTGACGCCACGGCACCCCTCTCCAAGTTTGGCTGTGCCTTTATTTACAACATATAGGAGAACTAGCCAATCACAAAAGAATTTGGACAAGTGTGTTTTCTTCAATGACAAAAGAATTTGATTTGGGTAAGAAGCAATCTCCTGTCCCCCAGAATTTGTGGAATTTGCGCATGTGGTATACATCCCACCTGAAATGGGGGACTTCCTGAGGCAAAAAACAGAGTCATTTAGATCAAGAGCTGCTATGCTCAGAATATGATTCCAAAACAATCTCAGTATGAACAATTATGATATTTGTTGAGCACTGTGCTAAGGGCTGGGGTAAATATAATCAGAACAGACCCAGTCTCTGACTCAAATCTTCACACAGACGCTAACCTTTTAATATGACTCTGGAATTCAGGCTCTAGGAGAAGTTCTAGGACATTTCAGAAGGGATTTAGAAAACTGTTATGACTCCCAGCCTCTGACCAACTATGAAAAAATGACTGCTGCGTAGATAAGGAAAATAGATAATAATAATGTTGGTATTTGTTAAGCGCTTACTATGTGCCGAGCACTGTTCTAAGCGCTGGGGTAGACATAGGGGAATCAGGTTGTCCCACGTGGGGCTCACAGTCTTAATCCCCATTTTACAGATGAGGGAACTGAGGCACAGAGAAGTTGTGACTTGCCCACAGTCACACAGACGACAAGTGGCAGAGCTGGGATTCGAACTCATGAGCCCTGACTCCAAAGCCCATGCTCTTTCCACTGAGCCACGCTGCTTCTCAGCCACGCTGCGCTTACATTCTTGATCTGCAAAATTGCTGTAATGGTAACCCAGAATATATTGCCTTGTTTGACTTCTGTAATTTTTTTTTTAATTTATTTTCCTGGGAACATGTGAAAAGTCTTGTAGTGTATGCTAATACAATTTATTTGCATAAAGTACTATATTGTTTCATTAATATTTTTTCCATAAATAAATTACTTTGGATTTGTAATTTACAGCCTTTTTACATTCATTGTTTTATGTCCTCTTTTAGGATTAAGAAAGAGAATGAAAATAATTGTTCAAATTAATCTGAAGTAATAGCCTTGGAACTTATTCATAATTGTTCTGTTTCAATCTGTTAGTTCTCCAAATAAACTTTTAATGACTGTCTTGTATTTTAGACCATTATTCTTTGAACTTAAATTTATAGTTCAAAGACATTCAAAGTATTCTTGTGAAGTGTAGGCAGGCCCTCACTCCCTACTGTTTTACATATGTGAGGGAATTGAAGCACAAAGGGATTTCCAAGATTATTTGGTGAACTAGAGTTCAAAGATCGTTAGGAAAGCCTTGATTCCTTCCTTCAGCACCTTGTCTGACAAAGCCTAACTTCTATCAGTTAACTGAGGAAAATTAAAAGTAGACTTTCATAGACTATTAAATTGAGCAGGGTAGCAACCTATTGAGGTATGTGTCCAATCTACCTTAAAACCCCAAAGAGAACCAGTTTTTCTTTTTCCCCGTCACAAAAAGTATAGCCAAATTCCAATTCACAAATCTCCTCTATTTTGTAGAATTAGACTTCTGAAACCCAGAACTATCCCAAATAATGATCACAAAACCTAACTAGGAACCTTGATATAAATTCTGTTACTTTATAAGTATATATTAGAGTCTTCTGCCTGTAATTATTTCACTGTCTTTATATTTCTTATATTTAGTTTCTTATATATTTCTAATTCTACCCTTTGGAAGCACTGAAAAGATTACCGAAACATACTCTGTGATTTAGTAATATTCTTTTAAATCAACATTAATTTTAAATTATTTATTTAGATTGTGAAGTGCTAAGAAAGAGGACCATAACTCTTTGTTTGTTCTCCCTCCCTCCCAACCCCCAACTCCATGATTTTTGAGAGGAAATAAAATATTATTTTTGTAAGTAGTGATGGTGGAGTGTGCCAAGGTAGGAAGAGAACAAGAGTTAAGGATGAGAATGTCATTGATACAGCCTACAGAAGGGGCAGTAGTTTTTTTGATTTGGAGGTTTGGGAATCAGGAGCAGGAAGAGAAGTCAGGATGGTTAATTCATTGAATGCCTGTACTGGGCTAAGTGCAGTAGAAATCCTAGAGGCAGCTTCAATTACCCTCTTACCTTCCTCTTTTTCTCTGAGTAATAACCCTTCTCCTGTGTGGGGGCTGCAAAAAATACACAATAGCTGGGTCAGTTAGGAGAGTAAATGCTATAAGATGGCTTCCTCCATGATTGGAAAATATTTAGTGAATATATTGTGCTGGACTAATGAATGTGCATTTGAATCACCAGAAGTGTATGTCGCACATACAAGTGGACAGCAAAGAGCTTGATCAGCGAAAAACACTGCAAGTTACCATCCCCATCAAACCTACCAGTGAAAATGATGAATTTGAAAAGCAAAGAACTGCTGCAATTGCAGAAGTTGCAAAGAGCAAAGAGGTTAGAAATCTGTTAAACATTTTGTATATTTATCTTTTTCGTACTGCATTTTAATTATTCCTCTGTATTACCACTTCTTTCCCATGAGACAAAGACATAACTATTAACAGGATTCATCTCCTCCATTGTTCCCCATCCCAGTGAGATTTTTGAATCTGTCAATATCATCTCTTTATATTGTACATATGTAATAATAGTGGGTTTTTTTTTATGAGTAATCCTTTGCCCAGTCAGGGTGATCAGCACTTCCATAAATAGGGTTGCCTAGAGACCTGTTCATCACGTCAGATAGAGCCTATTTGATTGAGCAGATCTTCACCCTCAGATACACAGAAGTTAACCTTAAAAATATCAAAACCTGAGGGAAAGCATGAGGGTGTCTATGGAGAATTGGTAAGGCAAACGTTTAAGTAGACTTAAAATTTGTGCATGAACAAATGTGGACCCTTACCACACACATCCACACTCAGGCATAATTTCTCACAGGAAGACAGAGACATGCATGGTTGCAGCAGTGGCAAGAGCAGGTAAGTGAATCAGTCAGTGAGGCTTCAGAAGAGCAACAAATGAGAAGATGGTTAGCAAGCATTCTAACTGCCTTATAGTCAAAGCGGGGTCTACATACATCTGGCAGGATGTTAGTTACTGGCTGGCTATCTTGAGCTTTTGAATTTGTTTTTCCACTTAAATTGTTTTTCCTTTTAAATCCTCCTTTGAATTGTATCCTTTAAATACTAAGTTTCCTCACATTAATTTCTTGAGCAACTACAATATCAAGAGTCATCTTGAAGTATCAGCTTTAGCTTATGTCCTTCCTGTTTCAAAAACATTTTGACCATTACTACTTCTTTGACTATCTTGTAGACAGTATTTCACTTATCTGAATTTGCATTATTTATGCTATAAGGGTTTTTCTGCTGCTACCCTGAGATGGGGCAGTGGGTTTGTAGTGCCCCAGGGAGCTTTTGGGAGTGAGTTGAAACTAGCTATGGGCAGTTTGGAGAGTTCTACAGTGTTCTTCTCCATCTGGGTCTTTCATTGGCCATCCCTCCCTCCATGCCCAAAGTTCTCCTGAAGCAGCGTGATTTAGTGGAAAGAGCAGGGGCTTGGGAGTCAGAGGTCATAAATTCTAATCCTCAGCGTGGCTCAGTGGAAAGAGCACGGGCTTTGGAGTCAGGGCTCATGAGTTCGAATCCCAGCTCTGCCACTTGTCGGCTGTGTGACTGTGGGCAAGTCACTTAACTTCTCTGTGCCTCAGTTCCCTCATCTGTAAAATGGGGATTAAGACTGTGAGCCCCATGTGGGACAACCTGATTCCCCTATGTCTACCCCAGCGCTTAGAACAGTGTTCGGCACATAGTAAGCGCTTAACAAATACCAACATTATTATAATCCTGGCTCCGCCACTTGCCAGCTGTGTAACTTGGGGCAAGTCACTTCACTTCTCTGTGCCTCAGTTACCTCAGCTGTAAAATGGGGATTAAGACTGCGATCCCCACATAGGACAACCTTATTTCTTTAGAACAGTGCTTGGCACATATTAAGTGCTTAAGAAATACCATCATCATTACTATTATTTTTAAAGCACTGCTATACTCTGGCTCCCTTCAAGTTCACAGCTTCTCTCTGAATCCCATTGCTGTTACCTTGTAGTCGTTTGAATGCTACACTTTGTTATATAAATATTGTATGTATATAAATTTGTTTTATGTTTTTTAAATAACTAGCATCAATAAGTCCTTACTGTGTGTCAAGCCCTGTGATATGCACTGGGGTAGATACAAGATACTGAGAGTGGCGACAGAGTTCCAATTCAGGATTCACAGTTAAGAAGTAGGAAGAACAGAATTTTATAATGAGGAAATTGAGGCACAGAGAAGTTAAGTAAGTTAAGACCTTTCAAAGAGCCTGCACTAAAACTAGCCCTCCTGACTCCCAAACCATTGCTCTTTTCTCTAGGCCATATTGGCTTTCATATATTTTTTGTTTTTTAGTGTCAAATTGAAGTGAAATATATTTACAGACTGCCTGTGAAGATCTGTCTTTAAACAAATTAGTTCATTGTAAGTAGAACATAAGATTTTCAATGCAGTTCTTAATGACCAGTGAATTTTCAAACATTTGTACCAATTTTATAAAATTGTGGTGGCTCTTTTCCCATTTAATCATCCAGGGGTTTTATCATTATTTTATCTACAGGTTTACATTTATTTTTATGATTTGTCTCAGGGTAAAAAAAGTAAAATTTTATAAACTATTTTAACCACCTACTTTGAGCTTTGGGGAAAATGGAAATTGACATTCTTTATTAAATGTCGTAAAAATTAAGATATCCCAGCTTTGCTGCATTCTTTTGTAGTAGTTTAATCTTCAAGGTTATTTTACTAAAAATATCTGCTCACATGTCCCTCTTTTCTTCCTTTACTCTAAAGACCAAGACATTTGGAGGAGGTGGTGGTAATGCTAGAAGCAATCTCAACGTGAGTGCTGGAGGAAATCGAAACAGGGAAACTTTCCAGAAAGAAAAAATATCAAAACCTGAGGGAAAGCATGAGGGTGTCTATAGAGAGCTGGTAAGGCGAACATTTAAATAGACTTAAAATTTATGTGTGATCAAAAACTATTATTAAAATGTTTTTCTTTAATGTCTTAAATGTTTTGTTTTCAAGTTATTTTTTTACTCTGGAAACCAATAGAACAACTTAATGGGGTGTTTCATTTGGATTTCTAATGGTCCCTTGTAACTAAATTATTTTTTACTAAAGAGCAATAATAAACAACCACAGGAAAAATATACCTATCATGATATCTTAAAGAGCATGAGTCTGGGAGTCAGTAGGATCTGGTTCTATTTCTGGGCTCTGCCACTTGTCTGCTGTGTGACCTTGGGCAAGGCACATCACTTCTCTGTGCCTCAGTTACCTCATTTGCAAAATGGGGATTAAGACCATGAGCCCCATGTGGGACAGGCACCATGTTCGATCTGATTACCTTGTGTCTACCCCAGCACATAGAACTGTGCCTGGCATATTGTAACATGTCCAAAACTGAGCTCCTTGTCTTCCCTCCCAAGCCCTGTCCTCTTCCTGACTTCCCTGTCACTGTGGATGGTACGACCATCCTTCCCGTCTCCCAAGCCCGCAACCTTGGTGTCATCCTTGACTCAGCTCACTCATTCACCCCACACATTCAATCCGTCACCAAGGCCTGCCGGTCTCACCTTTACAATATTGCCAAGATCCACCCTTTCCTCTGCATCCAAATGGCTATCTTAATAATATCTCATAATATCCCGACTGGATTATTGTGTCAGCCTTCTCTCTGATCTCCCTTCCTCCTGTCTCTCACCGCTCCAGTCTATTCTTCATTCCGCTGCCCAGATCATCTTCCTGCAGAAACGCTCTGGGCATGTCACTCCTCTCCTTAAAAACCTCCAGTGGTTGCCTATCAACCTCCACACGGAACAAAAACTTCTCACTCTGGGCTTCAAGGCTCTCCATCACCTTGCCCCCTCCTACCTAACCTCTCTTCTGTCTTTCTACTGCCCACCGCACACGCTCCGCTCCTCTGCCGCTCACCTCCTCACCGTCCCCAGTTCACGCCTATCCCGCCGTTGACCTCTGGCCTATGTCCTACTGCTGTCCTGGAATGTCCTCCCCCCTCACCTCTGCCAAACTAACTCTTCCCCTCTTCAAAGCCCTCCTGAGAGCTCACCTCCTCCAAGAGGCCTTCCCAGATTGAGCTTCCCCTTTTCCCTCTGCTCCCTCTCTGCTCCCCCTCCGCCCTCTGCTCTCTCCCCTTTCCCCCCTTCACCTCCCCTCAGCTAAACCCCCTTTCCCCCTGCTCCTTCCCCTTTCCCTTCCTCTCCCCTCAGCACTGTGCTCATTTGTATATATTTTTATTACCCTATTTATTTTGTTAATGAGGTGTACATCCCCTTGATTCTATTTATCGTGATTATGTTGTCTTGTTTTTGTCTGTCTGTCTCCCCTGATTAGACTGTGAGCCTATCATTGGGCAGGGATTGTCTCTATCTGTTGCCGAATTGTACATTCCAAGCACTTAGTACAGTGCTCTGTACATAGTAAGCACTCAGTAAATACTATTAAATGAATAGCATTTGTTTTATAAGTAATTTTTAAACAATGAGTCAGTTAATGATTTAGTGCCTAACTTTTCACAACGTTTTCCTAGGCACAGTCATTTCTGCTACAGTGTACTCTTTCAAGTTGCAATTTGAAATAATAGGGAAGCATAGTTACCATAACATGACTGTAAATTGACTTATTTATTATAAAGTGATGCCATTCTGCAAGAATTACTTTTTATAGCTGGTGGCAAAATCTGTGGTTACCCGGTTATCGGTCCTATATTAGCATTTAGAGAAACAGTTACTTAAAATAGATTTTCCTGGAAACTGATTTTTAAATATTAATTCCCTGTAAGGTAATATTGATTACTTTTAAGAGGCAGTTAATCAAACAGTGGTATTTGTTGAGCATTCTGTGCTGAGCACTCTACCCATGCTTGGAAGGGTCCAGTACATTTGGTAGTAAAAATAGTAACAGTAATAATAATAGTATTTAAGCACTTAAAATAATGCTGAGCTCTGTATATGAGCTGTCAGATATTGACAAACACAGTCCCTACCCTCAAGGAGTTTACAGTAGAATGGGAGGAGTTTACCATTTAGTGGGAGAGAAGAAAGTCAAACACAGTAGTTCACTTCGGGTTTTAGCCTTGTAAAGAATTGTAAGGCTTTTTCATTTCCCGTTAACACCTTGAATTTCACTAGGTACTCTTTCTGTTTCCAAATGTGATTTTCAGTACATTTTCCAGTTAATTCTTGAAGAGAAACATGGACTACTATAGATTGTTTAGGGTACTATTAGAATTAAAGTGGAATTTTCTTTTTCTATTCTACAACATCTTCTATTTAAGAACACCTATCCCAGAATGTAAGAAACTGTGTCCTAATATATATAATTTATATTATAAAGTGTTAAATGAAAATTAGTATTTTAAAATTAAATTCTGGAGTCAGTCATCTTCCCCAGAAATGTAGGGACTATATTGCTCAAAATATAATAATACAAATATAGCAACATCATATAAATATGTTATATCTTAATATAATTAATAATGTAAAATATAAATATAATATATAAATTTATGCTCAAAAATTAAAGTGGCTTATTTTAGTAGAAAGGAAATAGTTTCTGACTCTATTACATAGGGCTCCATGTCACTTACTAGTGATAGTTCTTTACCCTTGCAGAAAATGTACTAATGTCCTTTACATATAATGCTCTTGGTAGGAAGTGATTCTTGATATATCTTGTCCCATTAGATTGAGGACAGGGCATCGTATCTACTCATTCTCTTGTATTCTCCCAGTGTTTAGTACAGGTCACTGCACAGCAGGAACTCAGTAAATGCTTGCTTGCTTGATTTTGGCTTATGTCACTATGTCTCCTTTTAAATTTTACTCTTGTATTTGAGAGCACTGTGGAATTGTCCATAAAGTCAAACAATTTCTTCTATAGTATTCATAATTAAGTATTATACCCATATGTGCTAACTTTACATTTAGCTTTTACCAGAATTATTTTAATATGAAAAGAGCATTATGTCTTCGGTTTTGATATTTCCTCTAAATCTAGTCTGCTGCTATTGATTTTGAAATGATTAATATTGCCTTGTCCATTTTATGTAAGAATCATTCTTTCTAGAATTTGAGAAGCATAAATTTTCCATTGAGTAATTTTCTCTTCATTGATTACAGTATTTCTGTAGGAATTTTTTGAACATTTTAATTAAATTTTATTTTTCTGTTCACTTTTTATTGTTAGAGACAAAACAAGAATAAAAATATAGCCTTATTTTAGGTTCTTCCCCAGCCCAGTATGTAATGTTCTTCCCAAATAAAGGAGAAAACTAATGTGTCCTTCATTACAGGTTGATGAGAAGGCCCTGAAGCACATAATAGAAATGGGCTTCAGTAAAGAAGCATCGAGACAGGCCCTTATGGATAATGGAAACAATTTAGAAGCAGCATTAAATTTTCTTCTTAATGGCAACAAGCAGAAACCCAGTTTGGGTCCACCAATGAGAGGTATTATTTACCAAGCCTTGGGTCACATTACAGTTTGTTTGCTGTTTTCCCCTGGAGAAGTTCCTTGACCTGAAATTGGTTTCACTGAGGGATGATTGTGCATGTGTGTGTGTGACACTTGACAGTTTAAAGATGGAATGCCTGGCTAGATGGGCTGGATAATGTCAAACCTTTTCTTCAAGAAGGTTTATGTCCAGTACATTCTTTCAGCTTCTCCCAACCTCTTGCCCATGTCCTGCTTCTGGCCTGGAATTCACTCCATCCATATCCTATAGATGATCACTCTCCCCACCTTCAAAGCCTTATTAAAAGTAAATCTCCTCCAAGAGGCCTTTCCCGACTAAGCCCTCATTTCCATTTCTTCCACTCCCTTCTGTGTTGCTCTTGCTCTTAGATTGCACCCTTTTATTCATCTCTCATCCCTGCAGCACTTATGTACATATCCATAATTGATTTATTTATTTAGATTAATGTCTGTCTCCCCCCCGCCAATACCATAAACTCATTGTGAACAGGGAATGTGTCTACCAACTCTGTCATATTGTACTTTCCCAAGTGCGTAGTTCAGAACTCTAAATTCAATAAGCAGTCAGTAAATAAAATTGATTAAATTCCTTCAATAATTAAATAAGAAGCAAGCAATATGTGGCTAGAGAAGCAGCTTGCCTAAGTGGAAAGAGCCCGAGCTAGGGAGTCAGAGGTCATGGGTTCTAATTCCGCTCTGCCACTGATAAGCTGTGTGACTTTGAGCAAATCACTTGACTTCGCTGTGCTTCAGTGACCTTATCTGTAAAATGGGGATGAAGACTGGGAGCCCCACATGGGACAACCTGATTACCTTATATCTAGCCCAACACTTAGAATAGTGCTCGGCACATAGTAAGCACTTAACAAATGCCATCATTATTAATGATGTTAACCTGGAAAAAAACACATTAAGTTTTATCCTATGGGTGAGAAACAATTAAATCATTTGCTGTGGAGGACCATTATTTCTGGGGTGTCTTTTACCTTGGTAAAGATCCATCAGAGGTAGTGCACTTAAGACTTTTGCATACTTTTTGACTTGATAGGGCTGCCATCATTTTTCTGAGAAACCCCAGTCAGTATATAGAAGTTATATAATAGCCTCTTTGAGTTAATGACATTGCAAGTATAATGTTTTCTTTGCAGAAGAGGTCAGAATTTTTCCCAACTGTCTGAGGAATAGGTGGCAGTTCAGAAGATCAGACTGATTTAGCTGGAAATACAAGATAAGATTTATCATTTGCTAATCTTTCTCACTAATTTTTGAGAAGAATTACATTTGAAATGTAAATAAAACATGCCAATTTTCAAAAGTTAAATGTTGAAATGAGAGGTGATCCTGATACATTTCTCTTTTTGAGACAATAACTATATTGTTTTCAAAAATTGTGGAAGTGGGGAAAAAAATCTGTGAACGTGGTTCAATCTGTACAACTATTAAATTGTACCTCATTTCAACTTTTAGGGAAAGGGAAAGGTAGAGGACGAACAAGAACTGAAGATGAGGAGGAATTAGGAAATGCTCGGCCTTCAGCACCCAGCACATTATTTGACTTTTTGGAATCCAAAATGGGGACTTTAAATATGGAAGGTAAGTTCAAAGCAAAAATGCAACCTGTACTCTCTCCATTAGGTGGTTTACACTTTTGGCCTGTGATAGCTTGCAAACAAACATACAGACCACTTTTGGGATCCAGAGAGGAATTATGGGCAGTGAATCCTTTATTCAGTATACAACTTTTATGGTTGAAGTTTAGGCAGTGCTATAGGGAATTTGGAATTTTCTTACAGTTTTTCCTTTTCTATTAATTTCTGCCATTTTTTGAAACATAAACTCCACTCTATGTGTTTGTATGTGTGTTTTGTCTGTCAGTGTGAATAATGACCCTCTTTCAGATGTATGCCGAGTCTCTCATTGCTTTCCAAGAAACATTCTTAGTGCTTCTCAAAGTTCTACTAATGCTTCATTATCTCTGGATTTTCTTCAAAGGATTGGGATTATTGATCCTCATATAAGATATTATTGCAAGTTTATCCTCCTCCATACACCCAAGCTTAAATGATGAGTAGCTGATGCTGGGCAGAGCTGTTTTGCTAAGGAGATCAATTTAGGAGATTATTTGTAGATATATGTGCAGTAAGTGCACATTTCATTTTAACTAATTTTCTCTTTTGATATGTAGTTTCAGATATCTAAAAAGCGGTTTTTAACTTGAAGTTTCAAGGCTCTGAATGAGGGAGCTGGGTAGCAGCTGGTTTGGAATACTAATTCTAAAAGCACAGATGTTTTTCTATTAACAATTTAACCTGCTGAAAATTTACATTTTAAGTGTAAGCACAGAGTAGTGGATAGAGCACAGGTCTGGGAGTCAGGTCATGGGTTCTAATCCCAGCTCTGCCACTTGTCTGCTGTGTGACTTTGCACAAGTCACTTCAGTTCTCTGGGCCTCAGTTACCTCATCTCTAAAGTGTTGTGAGCCCCACATGGAACAGGAACTGTGTCCAACCCAATTTACTTGTATCCACCCCACGCTAGCACAGTGCCTGGCACATAGTAAGTGCTTAACAAATACCATAATTATATGTCTCTGTTACTGAATTATGCTTTCCAAGCACTTACTACAGTGCTCTGCACACAGTAAGTGCTCAATAAATGCGATTGAATAAATGTATAATAATGAAAAATATTTTTAAATTTAACAAATGCATTGTAATCATTGTTGTATATATTTTGATTAGGCTTTTATTTTCTTTTTAGCCAATGCCTACCATTTTAATTTGGAGATATATTTAAAAAGAATACAGAAAGAAAATTCAAATGAAAATTCAAAACCACAGGTTAAGATTTAAACCCATCAAACCTTTAAATAGATCACACCCACTTATCTGGCCTATCTTCCCATCAGTTTAATTAGGTTATAAAAAGACTTCTTACCTTGCAGAATCCCTCTTTTTAGACATTGTACCAGAGCCAGGAGAGATGAGAGATTTTTTTTTTCCTCTGCCTCTTCCATGTCCTCCCATGAGAGGTTTGGATCTATCCTGGACTATTCCTTACCTCTTTGTTTTCTGGCAAATGTACTTTCTCTTTTCCATCTCTGCTAACCCCTTGCCACTTTTCAGCAGGATCTCTGATTGAATGTTTGAAAAGTATTTAACTCTCACCAAAATCTGACTAACATGGTCT
Organism: Ornithorhynchus anatinus; assembly: GCF_004115215.2. Lineage (NCBI taxonomy): Eukaryota > Metazoa > Chordata > Mammalia > Monotremata > Ornithorhynchidae > Ornithorhynchus > Ornithorhynchus anatinus. The sequence continues at coordinate 119,897,001 of NC_041729.1, forward strand.
AAAACTGTTAGTGAACCATAGTCCATAATGGTCAGTCTGGTTTTTGGCAGGTCAGTTCCCCATCTAGGGTACTGGTGGCACCAGGCACCTTAAGTTTGGTCACTTTACACCCAGCCACCTCTGTGACTGAGTCTTGCAGCTCTGAAATGGTATCTGGGTTTACAGGACTCTGGGAGAGGAACACAGTGGCTCTGGAGCAAAGGGGTAGGAGTAAGAACTGTATCCAACCTGATTATCTTGGCTCTACCCCAGCTCTTAGAACAGTGCCTGGCATTTAGTAAGTGCTTAACAAATACCATTATTATTATTATTAATATTAGATAAGGCTCAGAGTCTTAAGGGGAGGGAGCACAGTTATCCCCATTTTATAGATGAGGAGACAAAGGCACAGAGAAGTGAAGTGACTGGCCCAAGGTCATATAGCAAGGCAAGTGATGGAGCTAGGATTAGAACTAAATCTGTTGACTTCCAGATCCTTGCTCTTTCCTCTCGGCCTTGCTGATTCTTAGAAATCACTGGTTAGTAATTACTTGTGCACATCAGATCTCGACTTTACCAGTGTTAATCAGATAAGAACATATATATAATAATAATGATGGTATTTGTTAAGCATTTACTATGTGCCAAGCACTGTTCTAAATGCTGGGGGAGATACAAGGTAATCAGGTTGTCCCACATGGGGCTCTAATATTAATCCCCATTATATGTGACTCTTTCCAAGTTTCATACGAAGAGAATCGACTCTGCAAGAGTAGAATCACTTCTGTCATGTTTGGGGCTTTGCTTCTAACTATAAGCTTCTAACTATAAGCCTCACTCTAGGCTTCAAGGTTCTCCATCACCTTGCCCCTTCCTACCTCTCCTCCCTTCTCTCTTTCTACCGCCCACCCCGCACGCTCCGCTCCTCTGCCGCCCACCTCCTCACCGTCCCTCGGTCTCGCCTATCCCGCCGTCGACCCCTGGGTCACGTCCTCCCGCGGTCCTGGAACGCCCTCCCTCCTCACCTCCGCCAAACTGATTCTCTTTCCCTCTTCAAAACCCTACTTAAAACTCACCTCTTCCAAGAGGCGTTCCCAGACTGAGCTCCTCTTCTCCCTCTTCTCCCTCTGCCATCCCCCCTTTACCTCTCCGCAGCTAAACCCTCATTTTCCCCTTTTCCCTCTGCTCCTCCACCTCTCCCTTCCCATCCCCACAGCACTGTACTCGTCTGCTCAACTGTATATATTTTCGTTACCCTATTTATTTTGTTAATGAATTGTACATCGCCTTGATTCTATTTAGTTGCCATTGTTTTTACCAGATGTTCTTCCCCTTGACTCTGTTTATTGCCATTGTTCTCGTCTGTCCGTCTCCCCCGATTAGACTGTAAGCCCATCAAACGGCAGGGACTGTCTCTATCTGTTGCCGACTTGTTCATCCCAAGCGCTTAGTACAGTGCTCTGCACATAGTAAGCGCTCAATAAATACTATTGAATGAATGAATGAATGAGCACACAGAAAGCAGTGTCACTTAGTGGAAAAAGCATGATCTTGGGAGTCAGAGGTCGTGGGTTCTAATCCCAGCTCCACAACTTGTCAGCTGTGTGACTTTGGGCAAGACACTTAACTACTCTGTGCCTCAGTTACCTTATCTGTAAAATAGGGATTAAAAACTGTGAGCCCCACTTGGGACAACCTGATAACCTTGTTTCTACCCCAGCACTTAGAACAGTGCTTGGCACATAGTAAACACTTAACAAATACCATCATTATTATTTTAACCAGTTCCTTTTACATGATTTTTCTCCAGTTTTATTTTTCTTCAAGGATGAACTGTTCCTATGTCAATATGAGTGGCATTAATAGGGCAAGTAGGAGAAATCTCTGCCAGTTTGTTTAGAGCCACCTTTTGTTATGACTACTCTAAGTCCTGTGGAGGATGTAAAAGGGCATTATCAGAGAGTGAAGTTGCTGTTGTTCATTCATTCATTCAATAGTATTTATTGAGCGCTTACTATGTGCAGAGCACTGTACTAAGCGCTTGGGATGAACAAGTCGGCAACAGATAGAGACAGTCCCTGCCGTTTGACGGGCTTACAGTCTAATCGGGGGAGACGGACAGACGAGAACAATGGCACTAAACAGCGTCAAGGGGAAGAACATCTCGTAAAAACAATGGCAACTAAATAGAATCAAGGCGATGTACAATTCATTAACAAAATAAATAGGGTAACGAAAATATATACAGTTGAGCGGACGAGTACGGTGCTGTGGGGATGGGAAGGGAGAGGTGGAGGAGCAGAGGGAAAAGGGGAAAATGAGGCTTTAGCTGCGGAGAGGTAAAGGGGGGATGGCAGAGGGAGTAGAGGGGGAAGAGGAGCTCAGTCTGGGAACGCCTCTTGGAGGAGGTGATTTTAAAGTAGGGTTTTGAAGAGGGAAAGAGAATCAGTTTGGCGGAGGTGAGGAGGGAGGGCGTTCCAGGACCGCGGGAGGACGTGACCCAGGGGTCGACGGCGGGATAGGCGAGACCGAGGGACGGCGAGGAGGTGGGCGGCAGAGGAGCGGAGCGTGCGGGGTGGGCGGTAGAAAGAGAGAAGGGAGGAGAGGTAGGAAGGGGCAAGGTGATGGAGAGCCTTGAAGCCTAGAGTGAGGAGTTTTTGTTTGGAGCGGAGGTCGATAGGCAACCACTGGAGTTGTTTAAGAAGGGGAGTGACATGCCCAGATCGTTTCTGCAGGAAGATGAGCCGGGCAGCGGAGTGAAGAATAGACCGGAGTGGGGCGAGAGAGGAGGAAGGGAGGTCAGAGAGAAGGCTGACACAGTAGTCTAGCCGGGATATAACGAGAGCCCGTAATAGTGAGGTAGCCGTTTGGGTGGAGAGGAAAGGGCGGATCTTGGCGATACTGTAGAGGTGAAACCGGCAGGTCTTGGTAAAGGATAGGATGTGTGGGGTGAACGAGAGGGACGAGTCAAGGATGACACCGAGATTGCGGGCCTGCGGGACGGGAAGGATGGTCGTGCCATCCACGGTGATAGAGAAGTCTGGGAGAGGACCGGGTTTGGGAGGGAAGATGAGGAGCTCAGTCTTGCTCATGTTGAGTTTTAGGTGGCGGGCCGACATCCAGGTGGAGACGTCCTGGAGGCAGGAGGAGATGCGAGCCTGAAGGGAGGGGGAGAGGACAGGGGCGGAGATGTAGATCTGCGTGTCATCTGCGTAGAGATGGTAGTCAAAGCCGTGAGAGCGGATGAGTTCACCGAGGGAGTGAGTGTAAATGGAGAACAGAAGAGGGCCAAGAACTGACCCTTGAGGAACTCCAACAGTTAAAGGATGGGAGGGGGAGGAGGCTCCAGCGAAGGAGACCGAGAATGATCGGCCAGAGAGGTAAGAGGAGAACCAGGAGAGGACAGAGTCCGTGAAGCCAAGGTGAGAAAGGTCGAGCATAGGAGCGTAGGAGGCGGACGGAGGAGGTGATCCAGGGCTGTGGGTTAGTGGAGCGAGAGTGGCGGAGGGAAAGGGGGGCGAGAGAGTTGAGATGAGTAGAGAGGGTGGAGTTGAGAGCGGAGACCTGATCATCGAGAGTGGGAAGTGAGGACAGGGCGGCAAGGTGAGGAGAGATGCTTTTCGAAAGACGGATGGGATCAAGAGAGCGGAGGTCTCTGTGGGGCAGTAGCGAAGATTTGCAGGGGGAGGGAATGTGAGAGATGAGGCAGGTGAGAAGGTTATGGTCAGAGAGAGGGATTTCAGAGTCGGTGAGGGAGGAGATAGTGCAGCGGTAGGAGATGATGAGATCGAGGGTGTGACCGAGTCGGTGAGTAGGCGCGGTATGGTGGAGGAGGAGGTCGGCAGAGTCGAGGAGCGATAGCAGGCGGGCGGCAGAGGAGTCACCGGGTACATCCATGTGGTTGTTGAAGTCTCCGAGGATCAGAGTGGGCAGAGAGAAGGTGAGAAGGAAGGTGAGAAAGGGGTCTAGGTGGTTGAAGAAGTTGGAGGTGGGACCAGGAGGGCGGTAGGTGACAGCTACAAGTATCTGGAGGGGGTGGTAGAGGCGAATGATATGGGCTTCAAAGGAGGGGAAGGAGAGGGAAGGGGGAGGAGGGATAGTGTGGAAGTGGCAACGGGGTGAGAGAAGGAAGCTGATGCCTCCTCCGCAGCCTTTCCCTATGTCAAGCAGAACCTTTCTCAGCAGTAGGAATTGAGAAACCAGTGACAGTCTGGATGTACTCTGCTCCCATCTGTCTCCCCGTCCCATTCCCGCCTCCCCAGGCTTTGTGCTTATCTTCCTCTCTACTAGTTGGCTAACCTCCAAGGCACCCCATGAAACTTCAGCATTTTCTCATATTCCCTTAGCTTCTCAAACTTTCCTCTTCACTCAATTGTTTTCATAAGATAGTGGCTTACCTGCAGGTAAAAGAAGAAAAATAGTGATAGGTAGGAGTGACTGCATAATCCTTCCTTGTGGGGGTGGAGGGATTTTTTGAGGGATAGCAGCATCCTTAGATTTGAAGCCTGATTTTAAAAGCAATAGGAAAAAGCTACGGCTTTAGCAGAGTTGGCTATATCAGAGACAGAAAGGCTTTGAATTCCACAGGGCACTTGCTGGGACAAAGAGGTGCCAACACAATTGCTTGAGTCTATTCAAATAGATCATACTGCACTTCCAATTCCTAGGAGAGTCGGTCAATACCATTGAAGGGAGAAGGCAAAGGAATCCAACTGCCTATATTAATAGTTTTTAGGAGCAGTGGGAAGCTTTCTGGGGCCAGGAATCCATTTTTGTTTGTGTAAATTCCTGCTCTGTTTCTTCAGAAAAGGGACTGTAATCATTAGTTTTCAGTAGCAGCAACCTGGGGACTTAGAATTGCTCAGTGTGGTTTGCTCTGCTGGCTGCAATCTCACAGCTGCTCTCCTCCTAGGCAGGCTGGGCTTCATTTCTCCTGCCTGCTGTGCAACTGATTTCTCCGGTAATCCCCTTCTGAGATAGAGTGGTGAGGAAATGTTAAGTGCAGGCAGAACATATTTTGGGAGCAGATCTGGGAAATGTAGAATCTAAAAATGAGGGTGAAAGGGGATAATATTTAGGCCCAAAATGCCCGTAAAGGAGAAAGTAGTATTGCTTTGTCCTTTTCATACCCGAAGGCTGGCACTGTACCCAACACACAGAAAGACTCTTTCATTTGCCATAAAAGGTTCCATTGTGAATAGGTTTGATCGACATAAAAACTGTCTGTGGCTTTGGGTAGCAAATTTGTTGTGCTGTCATGATGCATTTAGTGCCCTTGTAAGTTTTGGCACCAAAGATCGAGGGTCTCGGGCTGAATCTAGGGGTCTCTTCTTGGAATGGGATGACAGGCACCAGCGTGAAAAACACCCAAATCAGTCAAATCAATAATATTTATTGAGCACTTCTTTAATTTGTGCTTTCTTCATTTGCTCTACTAGTAATTGTAGTAGTAGAAGTATTTGTTAAACACGTACAGGATGTCACATGTTGTTCTAAATGCTTGAGAAATACAGCAGAAGCAAAAGACTCATTCCCTACCCTCAAGAAGTACACAGTTTAGTCTGTGAGTCAGGCATACTATTTACCATTGATGAGAGCATTAAGAAGAGTAGATTTAATAGGGAGTAGAATGAATATGCAAGGATAAACTATCAAAATAAGTAGTCGAATAGTCAATATTGAAGTTGGAATGGTTCTGCTCAGCATATTGGGAATTAGTTGGGGAAGGCTTATTGGAGTTAGTGGGTTTTTAGGAGGCTTTAAACATGAGCTTTGTAAGTGGGCAGATGTGGAATGAAGGTTTTCTGTGAAAAGTCAGCATCTTGGGCTAGTTCTTCCAAAACCTAACAGGGAGTATAGCTAGCAGGCACATAGGTAAGCTGCCCTTGGTCTGTTTGGCTCCCCTTTTTCTGTTCATTTCAGTATTTAACCCAAAATTGTTAAAACAGAACTACTTTCTACAGGTTTGAGGCAAGCCAGTGGTGTGGTGATGGTGTGATCATGGTGGAACAGATGGGAAATTCAAGAGGCTGCTGAAAGCTGCTTATCATCTGCATATAGGACCATGTATCAGAGTACAAATTAGTGCCCTTAAAAATTCTACCCACTTAAAAGCCCCTTCACTGCTACTATGATGAACTTTGAAAAAAATATGGTCACCATACTTCCAGTTTCCTCCTCATAATATTTTGATCTTGCCACTTAATTTTTTTCTTTTTCATTCCTTAGTCTTATCACTATTTTGGCCTTTCAAAACTCTTCTCTGGCAGAACTGTTAAAGCACCCAGCCAGAGGTGTAAGTGGCACCTCCAGTAAAAAGGACCTGGTAGGGTAACATAGAACTCTAGGTTCTAGAGCTCCAAAGGGTTTCTGCCTGATACCAATATGTTCAATAATAATAGTAATTATTATTATTGTGGTTTGGGTTAATAATAATAATAATGTTGGTATTTGTTAAGCACTTACTATGTGCAGAGCACTGTTCTAAGCACTAGGGTAGATACAGGGTAATCAGGTTGTCCTATGTGAGGCCCCCATTTTACAGATGAGGTAACTTAGGCACAGAGAAGTTAAGTGACTTGCCCACATCACACAGCTGACAGGTGGCAGAGCCGGGATTTGAACCCATGACCTCTAGACTCCCAGGCCCATGCTCTTTCCAGTGAGCCACGCTGCTTCTCAAAGTTAAGCACTTGGTTAAGCACTTGGTTAAGCACTTGGCATGTGCCAAGCACTGTACTAATCGCTGATACAATATAGTCAGGTCCCACTTAGGGCTCACATCCAAAATAGGGAGAACAGGCATTGAATCCCCAATTTGTAGATGAGGGAACTGAGGCACAGAGAAGTTGAGTGACTTGCCCAAGGTCACAATATAATAATACTAATAACTGTGTTATTTAATGCTTACTATATTCCAAGCTGTGGGTGAAGTGCTGAGGTATATACAAAGTAGTCATATTGGACACAGTCTCTTTCCCAAATGACCCTCATAGTCTAAAGGAGACAAGCATTTAACCCATGAGGAAATTGAGACACAGAGAAATTAAGTGACTTGCTCAAGTTACACAGCAGGCAAGTGTTGATGCCGGGATTATAACCCAGATCTTTGACTCCAAGTGACATGGTCTTCTCATTAAACCACGCTGTTTCTCAGGACAGTAAGCGCTCAGTAAATACCACCGATTGATTGATCATATGGAGTTCACAAGCAGTGTGATTTGATGATATCAGTACAGAATGGAAAGGCCGGAAAATTCTTCTTTGTATCAATAGACCAAATATCTGAAGCCACCCTTACACTCTAGCCCTATGAATAGGATTTTATGGTGCATTAGTGTGGTATAGCTTCTTCATTTTGTTGGAAAATTCTGTGACTTTGTAGCTTATGTAGTTTGGGTGTTGAAATGCAAATTGTTATTTGTGGCTGATACAGCTGCCTGTGTCCAACCCAATCACCCTGTTACCTACCCCAGCACTTAGTACAGTGCCTGGCATGTAGTAAGTGCTTAACAAATTCCACAATTATTATTGCAAAGTATTATTAAAAGCAATTTAATTTTGTTCATGCTTGCTAGTCAGATGAAACTTAAGCTTGGAAAATGAAGCCTGACTTCAGTATAGAACACTCTTCCTGCTGTAATTGGTGTCAATTACTTTTTCATTTTTTATGAAAAATGATGGAAATTGAAAAAACTGTTTGACTTTTAACAAATCCCTCTCTCTGACCATAACCTTCTCACCTGCCTCATCTCTCACACTCCCTCCCCCTGCAAATCTTCGCTACTGCCCCACAGAGACCTCCGCTCTCTCGATCCCATCCGTCTTTCCAATAGCATCTCTCCTCACCTTGCCACCCTGTCCTCTCTTCCCACTCTCGACGAGCGGGTCTCCGCTCTCAACTCCACCCTCTCTACTCATCTCGACTCTCTCGCCCCCCTTTCCCTCCGCCGCTCTCGCTCCACTAACCCACAGCCCTGGATCACCTCCTCCGTCCGCCTCCTACGCTCCTATGCTCGAGCTGCTGAGCGCTGCTGGCGAAAGTCCAAGCACCAAGCCGACCTCACACACTTCAAATTTATCCTTTCCTGCCTTAACTCTGCCCTCTCCTCCGCCAGGCAAAGCTTCTTCTCCTCCCTCATCGACACCCATGCCCGTCACCCCAGCCGATTGTTCCGGACCTTTAACTCTCTCCTTAGGCCCCCTGTTCCTCCCCCTCCCCCATCTCTCACCCCCAATGATCTGGCCACCTATTTCCTCACGAAAATCAACACGATCAGGTCTGAGCTCCCCAAAGTCACCCCTCCGCCTCTCCCCTCCTCCCCACCGACCCCCTCCCCTACTTTCCCATCCTTCCCTGCAGTATCCTCAGAGGAGATCTCCTCCCTCCTCGCAAGTGCCACCCCCTCCACCTGCGCCTCGGACCCCATTCCCTCTCACCTTCTTAAAACCATCGCCCCTGCCCTCCTCCCTTCCTTAACTTCTATTTTTAACCACTCAATCTCCAAGGGCTCCTTCCCCTCTGCCTTCAAACATGCCCACGTCTCCCCCATCCTAAAAAAACCCGCTCTTGACCCCACTTCCCCCTCCAGTTATCGTCCTATCTCCCTACTACCCTTCCTTTCCAAAATCCTAGAACGAGTCGTCTACAATCGATGCCTAGAATTCCTTAACTCCCATTCTCTCCTAGACCCCCTCCAATCTGGCTTCCGTCCCCTCCACTCTACCGAGACTGCTCTCTCTAAGGTCACCCATGACCTCCTTCTTGCCAAATCCAATGGCTCCTACTCCATTCTGATCCTCCTTGACCTCTCTGCTGCCTTTGACACTGTCGACCATCCCCTCCTCCTCCATACCTTATCTCACCTTGGCTTCACGGACTCTGTCCTCTCCTGGTTCTCCTCTTACCTCTCTGGCCGATCATTCTCGGTCTCCTACGCTGGAGCCTCCTCCCCCTCCCATCCTTTAACTGTTGGAGTTCCTCAAGGGTCAGTTCTTGGCCCTCTTCTGTTCTCCATTTACACTCACTCCCTCGGTGAACTCATTCGCTCTCACGGCTTTGACTACCATCTCTACGCAGATGACACGCAGATCTACATCTCCGCCCCTGTCCTCTCCCCCTCCCTTCAGGCTCGCATCTCCTCCTGCCTCCGGGACGTCTCCACCTGGATGTCGGCCCGCCACCTAAAACTCAACATGAGCAAGACTGAGCTCCTCATCTTCCCTCCCAAACCCGGTCCGCTCCCAGACTTCTCTATCACCGTGGATGGCATGACCATCCTTCCCGTCCCGCAGGCCCGCAATCTCGGTGTCATCCTTGACTCGTCCCTCTCGTTCACCCCACACATCCTATCCGTTACCAAGACCTGCCGGTTTCACCTCTACAGTATCGCCAAGATCCGCCTTTTCCTCTCCACCCAAACGGCTACCTTACTATTACGGGCTCTCGTTATATCTCGGCTAGACTACTGTGTCAGCCTTCTCTCTGACCTCCCTTCCTCCTCTCTCGCCCCGCTCCGGTCTATTCTTCACTCCGCTGCCCGGCTCATCTTCCTGCAGAAACGATCTGGGCATGTCACTCCCCTTCTTAAACAACTCCAGTGGTTGCCTATCGACCTCCGCTCCAAACAAAAACTCCTCACTCTAGGCTTCAAGGCTCTCCATCACCTTGCCCCTTCCTACCTCTCCTCCCTTCTCTCTTTCTACCGCCCACCCCGCACGCTCCGCTCCTCTGCCGCCCACCTCCTCACCGTCCCTCGGTCTCGCCTATCCCGCCGTCGACCCCTGGGTCACGTCCTCCCTCGGTCCTGGAACGCCCTCCCTCCTCACCTCCGCCAAACTGATTCTCTTTCCCTCTTCAAAACCTTACTTAAAAATCACCTCCTCCACGAGGCATTCCCAGACTGAGCTCCTCTTCCCCCTCTACTCCCTCTGCCATCCCCCCTTTACCTCTCCGCAGCTTAACCCTCATTTTCCCCTTTTCCCTCTGCTCCTCCACCTCTCCCTTCCCATCCCCACAGCACTGTACCCATCCGCTCAACTGTATATATTTTCGTTACCCTATTTATTTTGTTAATGAATTGTACATCGCCTTGATTCTATTTAGTTGCCATTGTTTTTACGAGATGTTCTTCCCCTTGACGCTGTTTAGTGCCATTGTTCTTGTCTGTCCGTCTCCCCCGATTAGACTGTAAGCCCGTCAAACGGCAGGGACTATCTCTATCTGTTGCCGACTTGTTCATCCCAAGCGCTTAGTACAGTGCTCTGCACATAGTAAGCGCTCAATAATTACTATTGAATGAATGAATGAATGGAAGGATTTAAAATGAAAGAATTATTTTTTTTTGACTGGGAAACCTGCCTTCCAACATTTAAAGTTGGAATGATGGTTTAAAACCCTAAGTGTTTCAAGGTTCTAGATGACTCATTTCAGAATTACCACTGGATAGACTAAATTTCTGCCATATTTAAATTAAAAATTAGGCTTCTTCCGAATAACTAAGAAGAAAAGACTTTTAAAATTATTCTATGTTTGTTGTAGTAGGACTTTGATTATTTTAGGGATGCCTGTGGTAAGTCTTAACACCTTGAGGCAATGCGAAAAGGATGAGAACATAAATTCTATAAGAATTCATAAGTTTTTTTAAGAGTTTCAAAACTTGCCTAATACTATATAAGCCTTGATTCCGTAGTTGACGCCCTTCCTTATTGTCAGGTTAACACCCATGAAAACTGGAAGCAGATCAGTAGAGGAATTAAAGCACTACTATTTTTTTAAAGAATGTGTATGGGATTCAGAGAGTGGGATAAAGTAGTAATCTTTAAAGTATGTTAAATCCATTCTGTGGCAGTCTCCTTTTAACATCATCCTGGAGGAAAAAAATTTGTCAGTACAAAAAGGCCTTTGTAATGATTTGCTTTAGGAGTACTTGGGAAAATCTAGGCTCAGTTTTGGCAGGAAGATAACACAGAGAATTATGGTACAGATATATATATATCAAAGAGCATTTGGCTTTTCATTTTCACTAGTGATGTACATAAATAATTATGCATCTTATAATGATTCTTATATCGTGATGATCTAGGAAATTAGTGTGTCCAAGAAGAGCCGTTAGTAATCAGAGACTCTTGAGTCCTGCAATTGAAATTCAACTCCTTACATCCTGTCTTAGCTTTCAGAAGGCAGGTTAAGGAGTTGAATTTATATATACACACATATATATATATATATGTATATATATATATCTTTTCATATTCCATAGATAGGCTATAGGCTATTAATCCATTTTGTTTTGGGCATAACACATGGTATGATGAATACTCAGTCAGATGCCCAGCAAGTTGGATGATACCTCCTGCTACCAACTCTTTACCTGATTTGCAGCATGGCTCAGTGGAAAGAGCATGGGCTTTGGAGTCAGGGCTCATGAGTTCGAATCCCAGCTCTGCCACTTGTCGGCTGTGTGACTGTGGGCAAGTCACTTAACTTCTCTGTGCCTCAGTTCCCTCATCTGTAAAATGGGGATTAAGACTGTGAGCCCCACGTGGGACAACCTGATTCCCCTATGTCTACCCCAGCACTTAGAACAGTGCTCAGCACATAGTAAGCGCTTAACAAATACCAACATTATTATTATGTGCAGGGGGGGAAATATCAAGCACTTGAAGGAACTTAAGTTGCAATGGAGGGGTTGTTTTAGGTAAACTCTTCTGTTGGGGCCAGTCTTACTGTCTGAGGGGAAGATCATCTGGGTGAGAGAGGGTAGAGAGTGCCACTGTTTCTGTGCCTCTGTGGCTTGATCATTCTTCCTCCCTAAAGTCTTCCAATTCCTGCTTTTTTCAGCATATTAATCTAGGAGCACTGCATCTTTGAAACAATAATTGTAGTCCTAGCCACTATCACTGTGAAAGTAGTTAGTACTTCAGTAAAAGTATGTTTGCCAATTTAATTTTATTTTGCCATATTTAATAATAATGAATTGAGTAATTGAGAATTTTACAAACAAATCATTAATCATTTTTAAAAATGCAGTCAGCATTTGAATGTATAACTGCATGTGGCCAATATACAGGAATAAGTTTGATGTGCTTGGTTAAAGAGGTAATTGTGCAGTACAATGCCACCTCCACAAATAATGGGATCATCTGCAGTTGTCTCTAAATACAATTAGAATTTAGATTTTATTGAATGAATGGTGGAATCCAACTATCCCTGTAATCTGAATTAAATTTAAACTTATATTATCCATTTATTAAATCAGTGTGACCTAAGCAAGTGTGATCAAATCTGGTAACCTTGTTTCCTGTTATTCTTTCATGAATTTTTTTTTAAAAAATCTATATGTTTATATGTTTATCTATGAAAAGATAGGCAATTCCAGCTGCTGCATCAGCCACAAACCATAGCTACAGAATGAGAAGGACTTTTGTTTGTGCAGTATTCTTCTCGGTTGTATTCTTGATCATTAGGCAGTCAGTAATGCAGCACTGAAAACAAACAGTGGTAGATTTCTATACAATACAGGCTTTGATCTACCCCAGTGCTTAGTACTGCCACATAGTAAGCACTTAGCAAATACCACAATTGTTATTAATGTTATTATTTCATCAGTAGTAGCCTAAAAATTGAGAAACTATTGTGCTCACTTGAGAACTTAAGCTCAGCTAAGTGCAACAAAACCTCCTATGTGGACACTGCCCCAGACGTCACTGATTTGGCAGGTCATTTTCAAATCAAACTCATTCTCAGTATTTCCATACCTATCTAAAGTAACATGCAGCATTTTGAACATTTGAAGCCATCATTAAGGAAAGTCATTTGTTAGGGCTTCCTTAAGAGAGCAGCCAGAGAAAAACTATAGACTGTATGAGTTAACAGTGTAACTGAGATTGTGAGGAGGTCCCTCTCATGTCTCCTAGCAGAGAAAGTTTTACTCTGTTTTTAGAGAGACTGAAAAAGAAAGCCAAGTTGCAGTTTCATTTCATTCTTAGAACTTAACTCCTCTTGGCTCATTCTAAGGTGGCTGTGAAAAGTAGTATTCTAGTGGTTGTGAGGAGACCCTTGAAGAAGAAAATCCCTCCTCTACTCCCTCATCTGTCTCTGAGGCTGCATATTTCTATGTTGATCCTGAATTTCACTTAGCTCGAGGGCCCGTGAATTGCACAAAGCTCAAGGGGCCACTTGTTTCAGAGATAGTAAGTGTGATAACCTTAATACACTTTTGTACATTGATTAATGGTTTCTGAATTCAAGTCCCCTAGTCCCGTTTTAGTAGTTTAACAAGTATTTTTTGAGCATCCTCATTGTAAATAATACTTTACTAGGTGTTTGTGACACTGTAAAGGAACAGGCACTCTCCTTTCTTAATGTAGCTCTGATTTTTAACTCTGTTTCCTTCAAGTTGATTTCAGAGAAATGGATGTGTATCATAAAATGTAAGGCGTGATGATCACAAGAAATAGATTAGTTACCCAGCCTCTCCCCACGAACATCAACAATTGTCAAGCAGTGGTATTTACTGACTGCTTAATATGTGCAGAGCTAGCTCCTTTTTTCAATCATTCAGTAGTATTTATTGAGCACTTACTATATGCAGAGCACTGTTCTAAGTGCTTGGGAAAGTAATACAACAGAATTAACAGACATATTCCTTGCCTACAACAAGCTTACATTCTAGAGGGGGAGACAGACATAAATATAGTAAGTAAGTAGCTTATATAATTTAAAGATATGTACATAAGGGCTATGGTGTAAGGGATGGGGCAAATGTCAAGTGTTCAGAAGTCACAGATTGAAGTGCATAGATGATGTACAGCTCCTTCTGGTCAGGGAATGTTTCTACCAACTCTATTATATAGTAATAATAATGGTATTTTTTAAGCACTTACTGTGTGCCAAGCACTATAATATTGTACTTCCCCAAGCGCGTAGTACAGTGCTCTGCACAGAGTAAGCACTTGATCAGTCAATCAATCAGTGATATTTATTGAGGGCTTACTGTATGCAGAGCACCTTACTAAGCACCTGGGAGTATACAGTATCACAGGAGTGGTAAACACGTTCCTTGCCTACAAGGAGCCCACATTCTAGAGAGGGAAACAGACATTAATATAAGTAAATTGTGAATATGTACGTATGTGTTTTGGGGCTGAGGGGGTGGTGAATATCAACTGCTGAAAGGGTACAGTTATAAAGTACATAGGCGACAAGGAAGATAGAGTAGGTGAAAAGAAGGCTTAATCGGGGAAGACCTCTGAGAGCAGAAATGATTTTAATAAGGCTTTGAAGGTGAGTAGAGTGGTGGTCTTGTATGTAAGGGAGGAGAGAGTTTGAAGTCAGAGGGAGGGTGTGGACAAGGGATCGGTGTCTCCATCCAAACTGCTATTGTGCTGGTACAAGTTCTCATAATATCCTGACTGGATAATTGTGTCAGCCTCCTCTCTGATCTCCCGTCTTCCTGTCTCTCCTTTCTTCAGTCTATACTTCACTCTGCTGCCCGGATTATCTTTCTACAGAAACGCTCTGGGCAGGTCACCCCCTCCTCAAAAATCTCCAGTGGTTGCCTATCAACCTTCAAATCAAGGAAAAACTCCTCACTCTTGGCTTCAAAGCTCTCCATCACCTTGCCCGCTTCCTACCTCACCTCCCTTCTCTCCTTCTGCAGCCCAGCCCGTAGACTCTGCTCCTCTGTCTTCACTAACCTCCTCTCTGGGCCTCTTTCTCACCTGTCCCACCATCGACCCCTCTCCCACGTCCTACCTCTGACCTGGAATGCCCTCCCTCCTCACATTATTTAGACTGTAAGTCCGTCATTGGGCAGGGATTGTCTCTGTTGCTGAATTGTACATTCCAAACGCTTATGTGCTCTGCACATAGTAAGCGCTCAATAAATACTATTGAATGAATGAATGAATAAGGTAGAGGCATAGCAAACATGCTGGTGCAATTGTAGTGAATCGTATGGGCTGGGTTGCAGTAGAAAATCAGTGAAATAATGTAGGATGGGCTGAACTTATTTGCTATGCAAATACAATTCTGTATACTTGAAAAACATAAAAACATGTTCCTTTCCTTTTAAACTGGTGTTATTTAAAAAAATTCTTTTCAAGGTTGAAAGGTTGAAAATAGAACTACTTACTGCTGTAATGTTAATTTTTTTACCCTTTTAGTTCTTTTTCCATTAAAGATCCCAAGTGGTGAACCTGCCTCAACCTTGCCCAAGTAGCCTGGGGGATCCTTTGAGGTTGAGGAAGGGATTGCAGGTCTAGCACAGCTTCCATGACATGTGTCTCTCAGGGTTGCAGTCTCTATGCCAGTTGCCATCCATTGTTACATGTATGGAGTTGGAGCTGCAACTTGTCAGCAGGGGGCAAGAGGTGGAGCCAAACCTGTAATCACTTCATAGGACCTGGTGGCCTAGCTACCAAGGCCCTCTGTACCCAGAAGGTTTTTATCCCCATTCTGAAGTCTATGCCTATAAGCTTGGAGGGAATCAATGATTGTAGTAGTAATAGATATTTATTAAGTGCTATTGTGTGCAGAGTGCTGCAATAAGCACAGAGTTGGGGGCATGGTACCCAGCCCTCAAGGAGCTCATTATGGAAGAGAAAGGGGACTTGGAGACAGGCACTTAAGGAGTGATGAAAAATAAAGCACTAAAGCAGAGAAGATAAGGACAAATATACACAGTACAACCAAAAATCAATTGAGTGCTGTGGTTAAAGGAGCAGAATTTCCAGCTCTTTTTGGCTCAGAATCCAAGGCATACCCATAGCCATAGCACCGGTACATCAGCTGCCACTCTTCCCAAGGTTTGGTTGAGGCCTCATGCTGTGGGTGCTCTTCTAATGTGGAGGAGAGCTGGTGCCGGCTCCTGGGGAGGTTGCGAGGCTGATCGGTCCATGGAGGTTCTCCTCAGTAGCTGAAAGCCAAGGCTTGTGTATACTGCAGCAGAACAGCAGACGGGAAGGAGAAAGGGCATTTATGGTCTCCGTCATGAGACTTTTTGAAGACTGTTGTTTCATCACCCTGTTTAGGGGTACCTGTGGCTTCAAATAGTGCTCTCCTACATTTAGCTCCTGGGAACACTGATTTTAGTGCTGCTGTATTAAATGCTGTGTATATACAAATACACTCCTGCACTCCCATTGGAATTAAAGAAGGTGGAACTCTTCACATTTCACAGGACACTTAACAGGTTTCTTACATAAGTGACGTTAGGGTTCTGTAGCACGTTGATTAGAAGCACTTGCCTAGAGTGTTTTACTCAGCCTAAGTATGTAGAACCTAAGTTTTAATTTGAGTATCCAACTAATTGTAATATTCTATATGCTTTCTTTTTTAGAATCCAAATCACAGTCTCTGCCACTTCATCAGGTACAACACAGAGTTTTAAATACCGAACAAAACGGTTTTAAAGATCACAACCAACCAAGGCATCCCTTTCGAAATGACATGAGGCAGCCAAGAAATGAAAAACCTCCTCGTTTCCAAAGGGACCTTCAGAATTCAAGACAAATGTTGGAAGCGGGTGGATTGCCGAGAAGTAGAGGCCCTGAAAGACAAAACTCTTTAGGACCTGGAGTATTGACAGATGAGAGAATCAGATGTGATAGACCTTATCCTAGAAATGACAGAGTTAAGGATCTTCCATATCCTACAACCTCTCAGCAGAATGATGGTGCTTTTAAAAAGAGAGATAACTCTATGCAAAACAGACTAGGAAAGAATCCATACTTAGAAGCAAAAGAAAACCCAATTCCTCAAGAAACTATAGACCTCAATAATCAAGCACGTGGAAAAAAGGAAAACCAAATGCCAAATCCCGATCATTTTTATGATAGGAAAGCACGGACAATGAGTAATGAAACTTTTAGTGTGGTCAAAAATGAGAAACATTTTAGTATGAATTCTGAATACCAGAATCCTATTAGAACTGAAGGTATTATGGGTGTACCAAATGGAGAAATAGAGGTGCTACAGAAAGGAAGACGAATGGGGCCTATTAAGCCAACTGGACCCATCATGCCTGCACCTTTTGATGATAAAATGCTGTATTATATTAGTGGGCCCAAGAGGAGATCTGGGCCAATAAAGCCAGAAAAAGTATTGGAATCTTCATTTCCTGCTGAATGTGGCACCATCTGGAAACCAGGAGATGAATGTTTCGCACTTTATTGGGAAGATAACAAGGTAAGTTGGCTAGAATTGCTATGCCTTCCACTGTTTCTTATGTACAGTGTGTTTAAAGATTTTACAGAGACAGGTCAAATAGGAGTTAAAAGTTTGGACTAATATCTTGGTAGAGTTTGGCTGGGCTCTAAGCCTTTGAGCCCTTTGCCATTGATTTGCTTTTGGGAAACAAGGAAACCACACTTGTCCACTTTCTCTCAGTGGATATTTAGAACAATATTAAGAAACTCTAGAGAAAAGAACATTCAGCATTTGGTACCAGAAGAGAAAACTCTTCAGTCATGGATCCTATAATCCAAGAATGTGGGAAAATGAAGCTAGATCTCATGTTCTTCCCCCCAAATATGCATGAAAGTTTTCTTAAAAGTGATTTTTCTGGAGAATAAATGCATATTTGTTAATGCTTATTAGGCATAATATTATACTGATTATATTAGTTTTAATCATTTCAGCAGTCACAAATTTATTTGCAGACTTATTTCGTATAGAGGCCTATACTAAGCTCTGAAGGTATTGCAAAGGAGTACGGGCAATCCAATAGAGGGAAGGCTTAGACAATATACACAAAAATGAAAATATGAGCAGTGTTGTTTGCATGACCAGAGCTTGAAAGACTTCTTTCAAAAAGTGGATTTTTGTATAAGTCAAGTGTTCAGTGATATATATCGAATCCCTTCTATATGTAGAACCCTAAACTAAGCTCTTGAGAGTGTACAACAAGCAAAACACTTGCTTTTCGCCCTCAAGGAAGTTACGGTTTGACCAGGGAAACAAACACAAATTCTTTCAAAAAAGAGGAAGCAGTAAGGGGGAACAAGGTTAAACTAGAAATGGCAATAATACAGAAGTGCTAATAAGGGAGAGTATTAAAAATGTGACCTGGTCTATTTAAAAGAGAAGGTAGTTCCAAGCAGAACTTTGAAGAAAGGAAAGAAAGTGGGTTGATAAAAAATAATGTGGGAAAATATTCCAGGGGCTTATGCAGGACACTACCTCAGGCACTTGAGACCACGGTCCCTCTCTCAAGCAAGTAACAGTGTAATGCAGCTTTGTTTTTACAAAATCCTTCAAAGTGGAAAAATTTTATGAGGGGAACAGTGACAGACCAGTGTATACAAATTGAGGTGCAGCAGAAGAAAGCAGTAAGGTATAGGGGAGCTAAATCAGAAGTTTTAATTTAATGTGAATGATGGTCAGAAAGCTGGCAACCACCATGTGTGGTAGCCTTAGTGTAGTCATTCAACACTATTTTAAATTCTACTGGTTCTTCCTCACAGTGCCTCCTGAATGCAGTATTTCCCCTCCACCCAAAAAACTACCATTCTAGTGCAAGCTCTGTTCATATCATTGCTAGACTGATATATCAGCCTCTTCACTCATCTCCCTGGCTTCAGTCTCTCCTTATTCTGATCTATATTACATTCTAGCTCACAGATCATTATCTCTGGAAGCATCTCTCAACACCCATATCTCCACTTAACCCTTCACCATGTCTTTCCGCATTAAATAAAAATTCTTCACACTTGATCTCAAGATCTTCACCAACTTGTCCCACCTAACCAATTTCTCTTCACCCATTGTTCTCCAACTCTCTCTTTGTTTCCCCTAAGCTAACTTTCTATCAATTGTTTAGTCATAGATAATATTTATTGAGTGTGTAGAGCACTGTACTAAGTACTTGGGGAATACAGTTGAGTAGGTTGGCACTTCCTTTACTCTCAAGGAGCTTACATTTTAGCAGAGAAAACTAAAATAAACTACCAGTAGAGAAGAAACAGAATATAAGGTGATATTCATAAGGGCTTTAGAGAAGCTGAGGGGCTGTATATCAAAGACATAGGGGCCAGGGGCTGACAGTCCATAGGTGACTGGAAGAGAAAATATGGAAATAAGAGAGTAGTTATGGAAGGTTTCCAGGAAGAGATATGATTTTAGTAGGCTTTTAAGCTAGGAAGATGATATGAAGAAGGAAGCAATTCCAGGCAGAAGGGAGGGCATGAGTTAGGGATCAGAGGCAAGATCAAGAGGCCTTGGCATGGTAGCGTTAATGTTGGAGAAGCAGAGTGGCTGGGTTGTAGTGGGAGAGGAGCGAGAGAGCTGACTGTGTGCTTTAAAGCTGAAGGTGAAGTGTTTCTGATGATGTGATGATAGGTGGGCAGCCGTCAGAGATAGCTGAGGAGTGGAGAGGTGTGTCTCTTGTGTGACTTTAGGCAAGTCACTTCACTTCTCTGTGCCTTAGTTCCCTTATCTGCAAAATGGAGATTCAATACCTGTTCTCCCTCCTACTTAGATTATGAGTCCTTGTGGGACCTGGCGATATTGTATCTTCCCCAGCACTTAGTACAGTGCTTGGTACATAATAAGCGCTTAATGGATATTATTATTATATAGTTGCACAGAAAATTTTTAGATCTGAGGCAGCAGAGTGAAGTATGGACTGGAGAGGCAAGAGGCAGGGAAGGCAGCAATGAGGCAATAGTTGAGTTGGGACATGACAGTGCTTGGTTAACAGGAAAAGTTAAATTTGAGGATTCAACAGGACAGCCAAGTGGAGTTGTCCTAAAACGAGAGAGGTAGTGGCTGAAATGGAAGATTCGGTAAAAGGATTCATTTTATGAGATGAAGACAGTTGATGAAGAGTGTTGAAGCTCTTTGTGAGGAGTTTTTGCTTGATTCTGGGAGAAATGGAAAGTTTTGGATATTTGGAGGAATAGAGCTATGTGGGCAGGCTGATGATTGAAGGTAGAGGTAGTAGCAACTCAAGTAGTAATAATAGTATTTGTAGTATAAATTGAAGAGGTGAGAGACTGAAGACAGGAAGACCAGTGAAGAGGGCTGACACAGTATTCGAACCATGAGCTTGGACCAGTTTGTTAGCTGTTTGGGTAGAGACAAAGGGGTTGTTCCAGAAAGATTGTGAAGAATCATGAGGAATGGGCAAGAAAAGATTTCTCCACATAGATATTTTGGATACTGAACTTAAATTCTTATCAGATCACTTGAAATATATCATCTGCAACCTGGAAGACAAAAATCTCTTAAACTGATTTCATAAGTGTCTTCATAAATGGTTGTATTTTCCAAAAATGCTACTACAGTACTTTTTGAGGTCATGGATATTGGAACTGTGGAATTCTCCAGAAGAGGGATGAAAAGAAAGAACAAAAGACTCGGTTGATCATTGACGGACATCTATAATTGGAGGACATCAATAAGAAGAGTTAGAGAAGGAGGCAGAGAGATGGGAAGAGAATCAGTATAGAACTTTTCTTTAAGTCATGAAAGCAAAAAAAGGCAAAAAGTTATTGAGTGTAGAGAGGAAATTTGAATTGTAGCATCATTTTATGTATTTTTCAATTTTTGGAGATTTAATTATTTAATTCTGTATTATTGTAGTCATATTGATTATCTGGCTAGGAGAGAATATACCCTTTTTAGGAACATGGTAAAATTTGATACCTTACTCATTTCATTGGTATTGAATTTAGTAAATTGCAATATCCCTGTACTATTTTCACTTTTATTTCCTTTTTCACTTTTATATTTCAGTATAAATTAAAGACAGTATTGTCATAAACTAAAGTGAAATTATTTATGTAATTTAGCTTTAGTAATGCCATACTTAGTATATTATAGTTAATCATGATTCACTGAATAAGGAATTATATAATTTCATAGCTCTAATTTACTTTTAGGTGATTATATTTCTTTTCCCACTTTTAGTATGTGTAGTAATAGAGTGTTAGTAGTAGTGTTTGAGGGCCCATTAGACACTTGGTAAATACAGAATTAAGATGTGACACATTTCCTGCACACATGTAGTTTACACTCTAATTTGGGAGTCAAGCATATTAATATGATTTTAAACATTTATTGCTACAGACTTCAGAGCGGAACAATTTTGCAGTTATTAATCACTATACTCCCTAACCGTAAACATTGGGTTCTCTTAAGTAATGATTTCTCTTGTTCCCTTCTTTTACAGCCCTATCCATTCCATGATAATGGAATGCAAGACTTAAAAGTAAACTCCTGTGAGCAAAGGCCCTGTACCAGCTCAGAGAAATAATACACAAGGACTGTAGAGGGAGGGGACAATAGAGGCAGCAGGGCCTAGTAGAAAGAGCTTGGGCCTGTGATCAGGAGACCCAGGTTCTAGCCCAGATTTTCATGGGCTGGTTGGTGAGCTTGGGAATCACTTAACAACTTTAGGCCTCCATTTCCTCTCTGTCTGATGGACAGAGATAGATTCATTCATTTCATTCAATAGTATTTATTGAGCGCTTACTATGTGCAGAGCACTGCACTAAGCGCTTGGAATGTACGGTTCGGCAACACAGGCAATCCCTGCCCAATGATGGGCTCATATTCTAATCAGGATTGTGTGCCCTCCATGGTCAGAAACTGTGCCTGATGTATGTTGATAT
Source organism: Ornithorhynchus anatinus (assembly GCF_004115215.2). Taxonomy (NCBI): domain Eukaryota; kingdom Metazoa; phylum Chordata; class Mammalia; order Monotremata; family Ornithorhynchidae; genus Ornithorhynchus; species Ornithorhynchus anatinus. Next base: position 119,918,598 of record NC_041729.1, read on the forward strand.
CTATCCCAGCACATAGCACACAGTAAGTGCTTAATAAATGCCATAATTATAATTAGATATGGTCCCTGGCAACTAGGGTTTATAGTATAAGAATAATTGGGAGAGAAGAGTTGGATGCCGCCACATGAGGTAAAACAGTAGAAATATAAAACCAATATAAAAGACAAGGGTAACAGTGAGTGCAGCAAGAGCTATATAGGAGAGTTTTAGACCTCTTGCCTTCCAGCCTCCACAGCAGTCCCAGCCATAGGGTTTGTTGGGATGAGGCTTGTTCATAATCTTCAGTTTGATGAACATTCTAGGGCAGCCAACCTTTTTAGTCATTTCCTAGTTACAGTCATTTGCTTTGCCCCCGGAGCTTTTGGATCATCCTGGCAACTGTAACTAGCCTGCCTCATCCCTTAGGCCCAGAGCTGGAGTTATGTCAGTTCCACCTTTTGCCCCTTCAGCCTTGCTGCAGGGTTTCTCTCACTCTCTATGCCACATCATCTTTTCCTCCTCCAAGGTTGCTGCCGTAGGAGCATCTCAGCTTCTCCAGATTCTGGGACTAGGCTAGGCCAGGACTTTCCTCTTCAGTTCTTGAACCTCATAAGAATGAGCTTTTCACATGTAACACTCATAGATCACCTGGGCAACTGGGAACTCTCTGTAATGAAACAGAAGTTAGAGTTCTAGAGCAATGGTGGTGGCTGGTTAAGCTATACTAGATTAGACAGTCACCATGTTACTTCTCAACCCGTTGCTCCCAGCCACTACTGCTATTATCAGGTAAGTGGTGGTGGCTTTGGAGCCTTAAGCTCTGCTTCATCTATGGCTGACTGGACAGACCAAGGGTAGGCGAAACTAGCTTATGCCAAGGCCCAGAGTGGGCAAGAGGAAACACTGTGGTGCGGGGGGGAAGGAGGGGAGGAGGAGGATGATATAGTGGAACTTGTCTATTTTACATTGATGGAATCACAGAGCTTTATGCAAGTGCTTTCATTCATCAGCAATTAATGCTTATCCACAAATATATTTTTGCCCCTTTGTAATATTGGTTTTATCATTGTAATGCAGCTTTTGAAAATATCCAGTAGATGATCACTTCAGCACTCGGTGACCAAACAGCTTATGAGCATCCTGTTAGACAGTGATAGTCAATAAGGTACCCCAATCAATCAATCTATCAATCAGTCAATCATATTTAATGTTAGGGAGGTTGAAACATCTAAAGTCATCTGTGTTGGTATTTCAGTGGTGAGTCCTAAACTGATTGATAGTTGTGATAGGGTCATATGTACAGAAAATCCCAAGTATAGTGTTTCCATTTTAGGGGGAGGAGTAGCATTTTAAACATTCACTGATATCCTGACCCCTCTCTCTCTTTGCAATTTTTTATCACTTCCTGCCTCCAGAGTAGTTGTACTTGGACTTCACCACTGCCTCCTGAAGTTCAACATGTCCCAAACTGAACTACTCATCTTCCCTCCTAACTCCTCTCTTCCCTTTGTTTCCATCACTATTGACATACCTCCATCCTTCCCATCTCAATCCTCACTCTCTCTTCCAGCACCTAAATTCATTCTGTCACCAACCTATAGATGCTTCCACAAAATCTACAGAATCTGCCCTTTCATCTCCTTCCAACTGCCATTATGCTGCTCCAGGTACTTGTACAGGTTCATGTACATATCCTGATTCAAGTACTGCATTCACTTCCTCATACCTCTGTCTTCCTTCAGTCTCTCGTCACTCCAGGCCCAAATTAACTCTGCCCCTATGGTTTCTTAAAAGACTTAAAAAATTTCCAGTGGTTGCCCATCAGGCAGAAACATCTGACCATTGACTTTAAGTCAATCAGTTAATAATAATAATAAAAAATATTTAATAAACATATATTATATGTGAAGCACTGTGTAAAGGTCTAGGATAGATTCAGGATAATTAGGTACAGAATAGTTAGGATATGGTTCCAGTGGGTTCACTTTAAAAGGGAGAGAGAATCAGTATTTTGTCCTCATTTTACTTATGAGGAAACTGAAAAACAGAGAAGTTAAGTAGGATCCTTGAGCCTCATAAGCCCAGGGTCACTTAGCAGGCGAGTGGCAGAGCCTGAGTTAGAACTCAATTCTCCTGACTCCCAGGAAATGCCATGTTGCTTCTACCAGCCCATACTGCTTTTCGTACTGTATTCTCCCTGCCATGTCCTCTTCTTTCAGTCAATCATATTTATTGAGCACTTTCTGTGTGCAGGGCACTTTACTAAGCGCTTGGGAGAGTACAGCACAACAATATAACAGAAACATTCCCTGCCCAGTGATCTGCTCTCCCATTATAACCTAGCTCTCACACTTAGTTCCCCTCATGCCATCCTATTCATTATGCCTCATTCTCATCTCTCTCAACCCCTCCCTTCTGCCTGAAACTTCTTCCCCCTTCACATTTGGCAAATCACTGTTCTGCTCATCTTCAAGTCCATTTTGAAGTCACATCTACTTTAGGAGACCTTCACTAATTACTTTCTCATCCACAACCAATTTTCCCATCAGTCACTTCAGCACTTCAGCATCAGTGGCTATTCTCACCCCCATTGCTCTTATGTGTCTTTTCACTATTTATCCTTCTTAGCTGTAGTTTATTTTATTGTCTGTCTACCCCTCTATGTGTAAGCTCCGTGAGGATCATGTCGACTAACTACTGTTTTCCATGTGCTTAGCTCAGTGGTCTGCACAGAGTCAGTGCTAAATAAAAACTACTGATGGATTGGAACAAGAAATTGCCTGAGATTGCAGATTTTTTTCATGCTTCCATGCAGAGGGTATATCTCTCCACAAGCTGTTCTTCAGTGGGAAGTCTTATTTAGTCTATTTGTGAAATGTGATTGAGATTTGTGAAAAAATGCAATGTATCCAAGCAGAGAACATTCCCCTCCCTCGCCACCCCCACCCCTGGGAAACAGGACCATTTGTGGTCCACTGTGTGACAAATGAGTCAGAGGGAAGATTATTTCTGCCTAATAGGAACTCTGAACCAGTCCAAGTGAGGGAGATTGGGGGTTGACTCTTCTGGTTCTCCTTGGATTGCATTTGTAAAATAAAGGCACAGTATCTCACAGGTTACTATGTCATTTGCATACCTTAGTTTTTTTAAATCCCTGGCTAAAATATATAAATGCAAATGTCATTGCATTTCACTAAATAGAAATGAGACATAGAAAATAAATAGGTTAGGTGTCTGTTCCCTTTCAATCCATGGAAGATGGCAAGGGGGTTCCCTAAAGCTCATGCTTGATAGATTTATATGGTATAGGTGTTTATGCCCCAAGTAATATACCTGTACTTCCATCAACTTCTCTGCAAAGAATACTTGACAATTTGATTTAATAGATGTCATTTATGGCACGTTTTTGGACATCAGTGAGCCTTCAATTCTACTTGGTTCTATGTTTATTACTCCATGTTTTTCTGATTGTAAGTCATTGTATCATGTTAATTATTTTAATAATTTTATAAGCAGAGAAGTATTTATCACAGCTTTTGAAGGCTGCATCCAGATGTGTTATTTAGAATTAGGGGTACTTTTAGAAATAAATCTCACCAGTTTTTGAATCAGGGTAATACTTGGGAACTCTCTTAACATGATTTGCCTTTAAATTTTCTCTCTAAAGAAGGGCCATAACTTAACCTTCTATGAAGAATTTTATAATCACTTTGAAAGGAATATACTATGAAAGATTGGCTTTTTGGTCTGAACAGTCTTGGTGATACTGGAGAATTTTACATCAGCCACTTTTAAGAGATGAAGAGATTTCAGTGACAAGCATATGGGCTTTCCTGCCTGTCTTTTGGTAATAGCCATCTTAAGAGTAGCTTTGTAATCTTGCTGGGAAGTCCTCAATCCTGTAATTATTGTTAGGTGTAAGAATCTTGTTTTGAATTAATTCATAAATTTATAACTTTTTAGTATTTACTCTAGATTTTAATTTGCAGTAATCTTCAAATATATGTTTTCAGTGTTCACACAGATATAGCAATTGCCTAGCATCTCATGCTATCTTTATTAACATTCTTAACATGGTTTGAATGTTATGACATTAATTTTGGGAGGAATATACTTCAATTATAACATTGCTTAGTTGTTGTCACCCATAATAAAAGTCAAGTAAAGCATACCACTTTTTTCATATATGTGGCAACCATTTTTGTTTACAGTGTGAGTAAATGGAAGCATTGCCAAAACATTCTATTCCTTGTACTTCTACTGATTATGATTATGATTCCATTATTATTCTAATTCTATGATTATCCATTTGGATTATATGTTTATGATTATCAATCATGATTATATGATTATTGTGATTCTAGATTATTATTATGATTCTATCTTCATCCTGAGTCAAAAACATCCCACGACTATTTGTGGAATGTCTAGCAGTAGCAGGAAAACTCTTTGGTATTAAGTTTGATGTTTTCTATATTCTCTGATTTAAATCTTCACAACCATTACTGTTATGATAAACTGCAGATCTAGAATTATTTAACACTTATTTAGTGTATCTCCTTGTTGTGTGTTTTTACAGTCTTTTATCTGGTGAATAAAATATTCCCGGAGTGAACTCTCCCAGTAAGAGTAATGGGGCGATTAGATTTGCTAGCATCATTTTACCTGAAGTCATGTATTTCAAGTGGGCAGGTTCAAGGTTTGCATAGGGTCTGATTGCTAATTAAATGTATTAGTTTTTTACGGTTGGTGCTCTCCTTATTTTGAATGTGGATGTCTAGGGTAATTGTGCAGTATGACAAGTAGAAGTATTGCCAAATCCTAAATGTGATTCATATTTTATTGTTTGAAACCTTATGGTAATCACAGTCCATGTGATTTTCTTCAGAAACTAAGATACTGAACTTTTATCTCTCCCTCCTCTTCAGTGCACTGTCTTGCCCTCTTCTTTTCTGAGAGCAATGAAAGAAAAGTCTGGCAGGAGATTATAGCTCAACCTCCGTGAGCCATAGTCTTCTGGCCTGCAAAGGAGAGCCCGGAAGACAAGGCACAAGGTTGAGCACATCCACACAACCTCTTAAAACGTGCATACTGACTTGGCTGTTTGGCTTGGAAACAAGAGCATTGGTGGTTATGGGAGGGTAGTATAGGACCAAGCAGCAACAACAGAACCAATCTGGAGCCCCTTTTTCTGGAAGCTGTAAAAGTAATGCTGGCAGTACTTCTTGGTGCATTGTGGCAACTAATTCCTGCTGGTTATAGCTTCAGCTTACTGGTATGGAAGTTGCCCAGGCTAGGTCTGAGGTTGTTTATGCTTTAAAGTTGCCACCAGCTACCATGCTGAGTTTAAATTAAGGGTAATGAGGAATTGAGGTTTAAGGTCGGTATTACCTTCCCATGTCTTAATCCATTCTTTGATATGTGCAATGTATATGTACTTTTTAGTCCTGAAAACTCTCATTTCTGTCCTATTTCTCAGTTTCTCAGGACCAAATTCTGCCTTGAACTTTAAAATATGATCTTATTCAGATTCAGGTGTATGAAATGCCCATCTCTTCTTCTCTACCTCAGAGGTTGTGTTTCTGATAAAAAAAACCCATGTCTTATCCTCTTCTAACCTCTGTCAATTAGAAACGAATGGATTTTGGGCTCTAGAGAGTCATATTTTAAATAATGTTCCTGAAATTAAAGCTGATTCAGTAATTGGAAATGTATTAGGAAAGATGTAGTCCCCTCATCCTAGAAAACAGGTTAGACCTTGTGGATTTGCCCCTTTTCCTATCTAGCCCACCTAGAATTTGCTCTTGAGTCTTGTTTCCCCAACACTCCTCCCCACTTGCCATTCTGTGTTCTCTTAATTTTCATTTTGGTGGAGGGATAATGAGGGTTCTGTGAAACAACAGGAGTCCTCTGGATTTCATTCAATGTGTTTCTGTGATATATGCTGCATCTTTTGTTTCCTTTTTTGGTCAGTGTGTTCTTCATTTCTGCCATAGTGTTCAGATGTTATTCAAGCTGAAAGTAATGCAAAAGGAACATTTTTTACTTTAAGACAGTGAAGATGTCACTATAACCTCATGTAAAATTCACAGGCCTCATAATAAATTGAGCAGAGAAAACATTTAAGGGTTTTATTTTAGAGTATTTTCCACTGATATACTGCCATAGTTTTTGTAATCCCCCTTTGATAAAGATTTTGAGGCTGTTGATATCAACTTTCACAACTTCAGCAAGTAGAATAGAACATTAAAAAAAAACTTATTCTCAGATTTCTTTTTTTCCTTATTCATTTGCTGGTAATTTATTGGAAAGACTCTCTGGCCTGGAAACAAGTCTAGTAATCATTTCAACAGTGGCAAGTAAACCTTTACTCCTTTATGTTGAACTATTGAAATTGCTCATGGAAAAGTCAAAGAATTCAGTGTAATTCATATTTCTAAGCCACCCTTTTTACTGCCATGACTAGATTTTCTGAAGCCAGTTGCTGGATAGAGGGTGGGGCCTAAAGGTCCAAATATAGGTGGGGAAAGAGAAAATGCAGTGATTGGAAAGCACATAGGAAAGACCAACAAGTCCAGATGGGCCCAGCAGACATAAATGTGGATAAACTCACTCGGGTTCACTGAGTACAGTCACAGAGATACCAACTTAGATGCATGGACCCAGCCATACCAACACATGCATACAGATTTGCCAGCGAGCACTGGTTTTCACTTAGTGCTTGGGATAGAACACCTATCTTCTGACAGCACATTTTTATCTAGATATAATTCTATAATATATAGAAGAACTGATTGTGTGCATTTTACAATGCCAGTTTTCCTTAACTCGTGAAAGATTAAATGTATATGCAGTCGTCTAGGCAAATGCAATCTATCAGTCGCATTGCAGAGCACCATATTAAGTGATTGGGAGAGTATAGTATAAGAAAGCTCTTGGGAGAGTACAATATTACAGAGTGGGTAGACACGTTTCCTGTGGCCGTCCTTGCTAACTTCCCAGAAGTCTCACCACAACTGTCCTGTGTGGACTTCACAGACAGACTTTTTATGAGAAACCGTGGAAGCACAAAGCCCAGGACATGCTGCTTTGACTCACCAAGCTCCCATAGTTCCATCACTCCACTGCCTGGATGATAGCGGAACTCTCTTTGGTGCAACCGTTTCTCTGTCACATATGTAAGGGGACTTCCTTCCTCTCTCTCTCCTCTTTCCTTTTTTTCCCTTTCTCTTCCTTTCTTGCTCTTTTCTGATTCCTCTCTTTCTTTACCTTCCCCCTCCTCCTCTACCCTTCTTTTTTTGACCCTTCTAATAATAACAGATTGCAAAATTGTAGGCTCCTGGCTAGAGTGTTACTAGAGCCATAGATTGTAAAATCCTTGTCTCTGTTTTACTCTCCCAAGAACATAGGACAGGGCCTTGCACCCAGTAGTCTCTTAATAAATGCCCCTGCTTGTCTATTGATTTTTACTTCCTTCAATCTCTTATGAATAGATAGCTGACTCCTGGACACTGGATATGATACCTGATATAAAAATTGGATTTCTGTGGCAAATTTAAAGTTTATTGTGTTCTTTCAAAGGGAATGTTAGTTATTAGGAAAAGTTAAAAACGAAAGAAAGCTCAATTCAGGTTAAATGGCTCCATGGTCAGTTATGGGAGGAAAGAGTTGGTATCCCCAAACATCCCAAAACATAATAAATACTCTTTGGACAACAGGCCAGAAGGCATCATACTACTACTCCCAAAATTGTTTTTACATATACAGAACACAAAAATGAATCTATTATTGTCCCTACGCGGTTCGGCATTTCTTATGTGTTTCTGCTTCCCTGCTTATCTACTTCATTTCCAATTTAGAAGGGGAGTGGGGTGGAGAGAAGGGGCACTTAGCCTATTTTGATCTCTTCAGGTTTCTGTTATCCCTAGCTCAAGAAATTTGATCATAATGAAAATGACAAGGATCTTTATATTTCATCCCCTTTCTCTCCATTTTTAGTAGGAATGTATTTTTAAGATATTAGTTCCAACTCGCTATTTGCTTGCTAAATGAGCGTTTTCCTTAGACTTTTCCATCTCATCTCCCAACACTGACATTCTAGAACTGAGTACTGTAAGTTCCTACTATGTTAGGTGTTGTAGAGCTTTGATTTTTCCAGATTCCACACACCTGGTTCCAGCTGCATGAACTTCAGTGCTATTTCTCTTTCTTCCTCCTTACCCTTTGGTTCTCAGAAGTTATTAAACATTCTTGCCAAAAGTTACCTGGATTTTCTCAGAAACTAAATTGGAGCATTGGCAGTGGCTATGGAATGGATGGTGAAGAAGTTTATGTCTTCTAACATAACAGTCCTCAATATTGTACTTTGTTCCAAATCTTTTAGAGATGGAAGCTCCTACTCCACTTGTGTTGCCCGTGTTAATTGGGTGCTCGTATCTATGTTACATGTACAAGTGCATACTCACAGTTCTGAGCATTTAATGTCCATTGAAATATCCCCTATAGATGACATTTTGTTGAAAAGCAGAGGAGCAACATTCCTAAAATTTTATCTTTTTTTTTCTCTCCTTAGTTTTACCGGGCAGAAATCGAAGCCCTTCATTCTTCTGGTATGACTGCGGTTGTTAAATTCTGTGATTATGGAAACTATGAAGAGGTGCTACTAAGTAACATCAGGCCCATTCAAGCGGAGGCATGGGTACGTGATCACAAATTCTGTACAAAGACATAAGCTACTTTGAAGAACATATATAGCTGTTAAAGATTAGTCATAGCCATACAAAAGTGCAATACCGAAGCACTACATGGAAGATTACCTTACATTTGCTTAAAACTGGTTATTCCTTCCAATTTAGTTAATGAAACAAGTACATTGAAAAATAGTAAAAAATTGATGAATACTGTGGAATTATTTTTATGTTAATAAAATTAAATTGTTTTGAAAATAGGCCCCCTTTATTTACATGTCAACCAAAATACAATTTGTGTATGAAAAATGGCTTTTATGCATACATTTTGTTCTACTCCAGGCTGTTATTTTAAGCTTAATTGAATTATCCCCAGCATCTGTCAAATTGAAATTTCTGATTATACTTGTATATTGTACTTTATTTTAGCAACATGTAAAAATGAGAAAACATGATTTTCAAATATGCCGATAAAATTCCAATTGCTTTTATTCTCAGTGAATGGGTAGGTGCTAATAGTGTCATGTTTGTTTAGTAATAATTTTATCCATTATTTCTACAACGGAACTGACCTGTATGATTTGGGAAGTTGTCTTAAAAGAATCCAAATTTCTTGGTCTAGGGGAGTCCAATTTTATAATGGCTTTATGTGGACTTTATGTGCCCACTTTTACATACATATATAAACATCTTCAGTTACATTTAAGTAAAAACAAGGTATATTGAGATAAAGTTTGGCTTTACTCCATTACGACCTGGCCATTTACAAAATCATACATAAACTGTTCAGATTTGACTTATTGTTTCCCTTTCTGAGTGTGGGGAACTCTTGATGCATTCATGAGAGCTCTACAGCCTGTTAGTACTTGTTTATTACTTTTATTTTAGACATCACAACATATGACAATAAGGTGCATTCTCAGAAAAACACTTTTTTCACACATCCATTTTTTTCTCATGAGCTATGACTTTTATTTGTTTTTGCGTGGGACCATTGGGGGAGGAAAGGGTTTGCAGTTTTCAGCCACTTACCTTTCTCCCTTATCTCCCCAAGCCCACACTTCGATTTGTTGGGTAACAGTCCTTACAAAACTCCAGTAACCCATTTCCCTCCACCCTGTCTCACAGCTTTACTTTACTTGTAAATTAAGACCCTTTTACCATCTTCTTCTCGGTTACAGTGATAGGTTTCTTCCAAGCTTTTGAAAAATATCACAATATCAGTTGTGATTTATGAAATTTTATCATTTCTCTGAGAAAACGCATGAAAATATACTTATCTGTGTTCTAGTATGTACTCTTACCTTCATTCCTTTTCATCTGAAGCTTTGTAATTGTCATTTGTTCTGGGTTTTACTGGAGAAATTAACCTATTTAGCAAACATGTCTACTTATTCGTCTTTCATTACATAAAGGAAGACTGTTAGGTACTGAGCACCAGTTTTTCCAGGGCCTAAGTCACTCCTTGAACTGCATTAAATCACTTTGAGAGTAGCAGCTTCTCACTTAGATCAGCTGAGCTCCTAGTTAGTGAATCATTACTGTTTCTCCACAGTGAAATGCTTCACTAAACAATGCTGAAATCGTGCAAAGGAACTGATGCTCCTTATAAAGTAGCTAATTAACTACCAAAGGATAATTTTAGACACCGGGAGAACTGGGCATTCATATTTTTATTGCCGCACAATAAAGGCCCCCTAGTTCATTGTCCCCTTTTTCGACAATTTTGGTCGAGAGTTATTTTTACTAATTGTTTTCTTAAATGAATTAAATCAGATTTTTTCCTTCTATTCTTTGACCTTCTTATTTTTATTTGTAGTTCAACAACAGAAAGATTAATCTTTGCTCTCCTTAGATTTTCCATATAATAAATGACTTCAGCATTTTGAACTATTGTGGTAATATTGCTTCAGTAATGTTTTTCACCATTGATGAGCTTCATGACTTTAGACTTGATAATGAACTTGTCAGAGCCTATGAATAATGATTCTACTCAGGATCCCAGCCAACTTCTATACTCTTTACTTTCCTAGGCATGATTTCTGACATTGAATTCTCTATTCGCTTTTGGGTTATTGTGCTCTCATCTAGAAGTCCTCCAAGAATCTTTTTTAAGGCATGTACAAATTTATGAAGAGCAGCAGAAAATATTGAGCAAGTGCATTATTTAGAGAGTCTTCAACTGCTTACTCTTCTGTACAGATATTCAAAGGGCTGTCACTTAAACTTGAAATCTTATGCTTTATGCACATTTGTATTCTAGCAAAATGCTTTTTGGATTTCATATATTGTTATTCAAGATAAACTCCTTATCAAAACAAATAAGAATATAAGTTACTTTTAATGAACGAGCTTCCTTGCCAAGATGTCCATACCATTTGCTTGAGTTTCTTTAAATATGCATTGGTGAATATGCACAGAAAATCAAGAAGAAACTGTTGCAGTGTGAACTTTCAGCACTTTTGAACTGTGAATTGTGTAGAATTCCATTCACCTCCTTATGCTTTGGTTCTGGGGTTTTTCTGCACCTTCCTTGTGAGTCCTCTTTTCCAAAATTAAAGATTCAGAGTAAAAGACTTGCTTTTCTACATTCTGTGCATGAACCTCTTTGATTTAGGGAGAGTGTTAGTGGTATTAATACAAATATCCATTCGCACAAAGAAATATTTTTGTATTTCTGATTTTTAGCTGTCACGATGTCTTATCATCATAAAATTATACTGTTTCTTATTATTTGGAGGTTTTCGGTTTCTTGCACAGTGCTTTTGAAAAAATGCATTCTTTTGGTTTCCTAAATGTAGCACTAATCACTAAATGAAAGGGTTTTTTTGTATTTTATTGGGGGAGAGAAGAGAACTTTGAAACCAAAAGCCTTTATAACTTGCTTGTCTTGTCTCTTAAAGATGTAAGATAACTCCAATTGAAAATAATGAAGTATTAAGAGACTTTCTGACTAAATTAATAGTCTGTTATGTGGAAAATTAAAATAAAATTAAGATACTACTTTAAACTTTAAGTGTTAATTTTTTTCTCATACAACAGGATTATTGTGCTTGCAAATTTATATTTTAGGCCAGGCATTTGTTTGATTATTTCAACATTCAAAACAAAACTCTTATTTCATTTTACTTTCACTCTATGCCATTGCAATAATGGTGTTCCAGGTGACTAATTTTAGCTTATTACAGGCCAGATACATTACCAGGCTACCATTTAGGGAGTTCTCTGACATTTCTCAGTTTGCCTGGTTATATTCCATTTTTTATTTTTCCCCCATTATGTATTTTACTACATCCAATGAATGTGCATGGCAGGTGGATAAGAGTCTGTTGTCAGTGGCTAATGGATGATCTAACTATTTTGGCTTCCTAGACATTGGTTGGCCCTGAAGGAGCTAACCTCATTAGAAGAGGAAGCAGTTAGCTTTCCCTATGCTAATAAAGCACATTTATTTTTAAAAGTGTATACAGAACCAGGCTATGATATTCTATTCCTAGACATGGTAAGAGAAAGCATCAAAGGCAATAAAAATCCTTGAAACTTGGCCTTCCCATAGGACCTCTCCAAATCAGTTCCTGTTAAATATACAGTTTATGTGGGAAATGAGTTAAAAGATGCCAAAGGCAATGTCAAATATGAAATGGCCATTCTGTGCTTCACACAATCCTCTAAATGTTCAGGGGGCTGTTGTTGTTTATAAAAGCTATTGTATTCCTTGGGGAAAAAAAAGTACTTCTGAAACTGTTTTCCAGATGGTGTCCATGTCCCAGATTCTACAAATTAATTACCCTAATATATCCTAAGAAATCCTCATCAAATAGTCACTATTATGGTCAGAATTTGTGTTCAGGGTTAAAGTAAGCTAATGCTAGTAATCCCTTTGAATCTAGAATTGAGCAGAAGGAAATGGGAAGTTCTAAAGCCATATATGCCCTACCTGCCCTTCTCAGTTGTTGGGATGAAGAAGACAAAATGATGTTACAGTTTCATTTCATAGTCCTCGTTTCCTGATACTTTCATGTCCAAGCTAATCAGAAACCAAAGTTACTGATGCCTCTGAATGGCACTTGAAATAATTTCTAGGAGTATTACCATTTTCCCAAACTCTTCAGCTTTCTCTATCACCCTCCTCATTCTTCTGTCCTTTAACCTCCTCCCCCTCTCAATTACTTCTTTTCTTTCCTATTAATTGGGCTTGTCAGACGCACCCATACTTATTGCTCGGCCTTTCTAGTGGCACTCAGAGCTAAAGAGAGTCCAGACCCCTCTTTTACTGGTATACTAAAAAGCAAAGTTTTAAATGGAGCTAATAATTGCATGCATGACTTATTAATGCATCCACATTTAAAGACTTTTTTGTCTTTCAGAAGATTGTCTAATGTGAAAGACAGTGAATGGAAAGATCATTTATCTAGAAAGTTGTAAAATTATAAGTTGTGTTTGGCAAGAGTCAAAATTTCAAGAAAATTGTCAAATAGAAACTTAGTATGTTTTTGATCTCCTTCCTTCCTTTTGCTAAAACTAAACCTAAAAGTTTAACTCTAAAATGGTTTAAAACTAAAACCATAAAAGGCTATATACCTATTCTATCCCATGAGGTAAAATAAAAGCTTTAGATTCTAATGTAGCTTTTGAAAGTCATCGTTAATTTCGCCTAAACAGATTGCCCCAGTGTCTTTAGCCCATTTACGTGTGTGTTAGTGGAAACTAAGGAGCCTCAAAAACCTTTCAGTAAATAATGTGGCCTTATTTGTCGGTTTCTTCTGATACTTTACCTTTCTCAGGTCTCTGCATGAATTGCAACAAAAGCACAGTTTAATTTTAAATTACTTTATCAATATTACAAGATCTTAATGGTATCTCATGCCTACATGATTTATCCAATCTGGGAACTTCGTATAAGAAATACTCTATTTTCTTTTTCTTTAGTATTGTAATTACAAACACCAATGTGCAACTTGTGTACCTCCTCCATAAAACATTTGTGATGTACCTGATCGTAGCTGGAAATGCAGTGTTAATAAACTGTCTCTTACTGATTTTCCAGAGTTTTGGAGGAACTATATCCTTAAAAAGAATTTCACTGATTTGCTTAACTGTGCTAAAGCATAAGAGACTGTAAATGAATATTCAGTCACAAAAAAGTTGAGCACATTTTGGCTCATCACCTCAAAGGGTACTTTTTGTTAATGGTATTTAAGTGCTTACTATGTGTCAAGCACCGGTCTAGGTGATTATCAGGTCGGACACAGTCCCTGTCCTATATGGGCTCATGTCTAAATTGGAGGGAGGGGGATTTAATCCTCATTTTACAGATGAGGTAATTGGGCACAGAGATGTTAAGTGACTTGCCCAAACAATTGGTCAGTCCGGGATTAGACCCCAGGTCCTCTGACTCCCAGGCCCATGCTCTTTCCACTGTGTCATGCTGCTTTCTGTTTAAGGTTTCTGCTTACTGTGTGTGTCTTGGTGGCCAAAGTCAACCCATTCCAGAGTCAATAAGGAAACTCAAGCCTAACCTCACTCCCCTAAAGCCCCCGTGTCCATGTGGTAAGTTGGATTTACACCCAGAGTCCATTCACAGGGAGTTGAATTGGTCATGTTTGGCAAATAATCCCAGAGGACTGCCCTGAAATAAATCTCAGGGGAAATGGACTCAAATTTCCTGTGCCATCTCCTCATCTTTACTCACTCTACATGAGCAGTTTGCCCAGAAAGTGAGGTGGGTTTTAGAATGTAAGATCTTCTCTTTATAGCAAATGTTGCAAAAAACTAAATTTGTCAAATTTTCTGTTTTTACTGTTTTTAGATTATGGTCTGGAAAGTATTTTTATTATTTAAAAAATGGGGTCAAAATGGAGACTATGGCATAAGTGTAGCAGTTTTGTAGCAAGATAGGTCTGATTTTTAATTTCGATACCTTTTTTAGGCTATAGATGAGTTTTTCAAGTGTGATTTTTTTCATCAGGCTAAATTCTGAGATAGGAACCTTGAAATATATTTAGCTATCTCATTAAAGTAGTATTTATAACTCATTTAAAACTTGAATGTAAAAATCCTCCAAAGATGTGATCTATTGCACAACAGTCAATTTCTCTATCTGCTGGTCTTGCTGAGAAAGGTAGGATAGTAGGCATCTCAACAGCCCCCTTTATAGAGATATGAGACCTTCACTTCTAAAAATTTGGTTCTTTGGAAACATCATTTAAAATAATCTACTCGATCTTGTAATCAAGGCTATATATCTTACTAGTGAAGAAAACATATTTTACAATAGTAAATATGTAGGCAGCCATCCTCTATGAATTAGTCAGTCAGCTATATTGACTGAGTGCTTAGTGTGAGGAGAGCATTCTACTAAATCCTGGAATAGTGCAGTACACTAGAGTTGATAAGCATGATTTCAGTCCCTTAGGAGTTTGCAGTCTAGTAATAATAATAATAATAATGTTGGTATTTGTTAAGCGCTTACTATGTGCAGAGCACTGTTCTAAGCGCTGGGGTAGATACAGGGTAATCAGGTTGTCCCACGTGAGGCTCACAGTCTTAATCCCCATTTTTCAGATGAGGTAACTGAGGCATAGAGAAGTGAAGTGACTTGCCCACAGTCACACAGCTGACAGGTGACAGTCGGGATTCAAACCCATGATCTCCGACTCCCAAGCCCATGCTCTTTCCACTGAGCCATGTTGCTTCTCTAGGGGATACAGACACCAAATCTACTCAGTCTTACTATTACTGGCCTTGAAAAAGAATGAAACTAAACTTCCTTTTGCACTGTTTAAAAGAAAAGTATTTGGCTGCTTAACTACTTGGTAAGAAAAGTACCATGCTTTATTCAGTGATAGCTACCTATAAAGAGCACAGTATTTGGGTGTGTAATATTCATGTGCCTTCTTTGATACCCCCAAAACTCCCTACCAGTTATTCTTAAACACTTTCATATCACAGTACTGTCTGTGATGAATCACCTAAAAAAGCTTTCTGAGACCAATACTTTAGGCCCGTACAATAACTCTGGGCAAATGGAAAAAAATCCATTTGTGACTCCAGTTTGCAGTCGGTATCAAAGCAGCTTGTTTGAGAGTGCCATTCTGACAGCAGACAAGTGCGGAGCCAGGATTAGAAGGATTAGTGTGTGACCTTGGGCAAGTCACTTAACTTTTCTGTGCCGCAATTACCTCATCTGTAAAATGGGGATTAAGACTGTGAGCCTTATATGGGGCAGGGTCTGTGCCAACCCAATTATCCTGTGTCTATCCTAGCACTTAGTACAACACCTGGCACATAGTAAGCGCTTAATACCTTAAATAAATACCTTAAAAAAAAAGACGACAACCCCAAAGCCACCTACCCCAAAGTCATCTCAGGACCTTCTCCAATCAATCAGTCAATCCATTGTATTTTTTTGAGCACTTACCTGTGTGGAGAGCACTGTAGTAAGAGCTTGGGAGAATGCAGTATATGAGAGTTGGTAGATACAATCCCAGGAACTGTGATATAATCACGTCTGCCTGATTGACATATGCCATTTTGAAAGTTTTTGCAACTTTGCCCAATAGTCTACGTTAATTCTAGGGAGCATTATGAAAAGCCCAAGAGTCCATCCAGAGTGGCAGTGAAGTAAAGGGTGCTGATGTCCCATTAGTCTTAGACTAGAGTTGGGATTTGACTGGCCCATGCAAGCATTTAGTCTTCTGACTAAAAGTTCTTACCTGTATAAATTCAGATAACTAACTGCAATTTCCAAATTCATTTGAATATAGAATTGTGATATGCATTATTCAAGGAACTGTGGATGCAGGATTATTTTCAAATGAGCTTTGCCCCAATATGCCCACAGTTTGGATTCTGAAACATTGAGTAGTTTATTGTATTTTCTTTAAGGTTGACAGCACAACTTTTTTATTTTTTAGGCTACCAAAAGATGTTAGAAAATTATTCTTTGTCAGGTTATACTTTTTAAAAATTCAAACCTATCATATATAAAAATATCCTCATTATCCATTAATTATTTTTCTGTCTGTATCATTTTTTTTTAAATGGCTCCATCCACCTCTCCCATCCACCTCGAGAACCTCCAGTGGCTGTTCTTCCAACTCCCCAACAGAGACTCCTTACCATCATTTTTAAGGGACTCAATCAGCTCTCCTCTCTTACCTAACCTTACTGATTTCCTGCTACAACCTAACCCACATACTTCACTCCTCTAAAACTTCTACACACTGATCTTATCTGTCTTGCTGTGACCTCTTGCCCATGTCCTCCCTTTGGCCTGAAACTCCTTGCCTCACTTTTTGTATTGCACTCTCCCAAGTGCTCAGTGCAGTATACTGCACACAGTAAGCACTTGATAAATACCAGTGATTGATTGAATAAATAGTAAGCGCTTAACAAATACCAACATTATTATTATTAAATCTCAAGCATAAAGTTATAAGCTCACTTTTTGTAAAATCACACATTCTCACTAATTTTTTACAGGGTATTTCTTCTTTTAAAAAGCATGTTTTCACTCTGGAAAATGTCACTGAAAGCATAAACTGTTCTGTTTTCCAGTTCTTAGACTCCTAGGTGTTTCAGTGGTCTTAGTATTTCTGATCCTTTCTGGACAGAAACTAATCTTTCTGTTTCTCTCCAGTAAAGATTTTGAATTGGCAAAGCAGCAGAAATGTATAGCTTAAAAATATTTGTAACTCTGTACTTTCAGATGTAATATAGCAAGTATAGAAAAAGTTAATCTGCATCAGCCTTCTTGCTGACCTCCCCGGCTCCTGTCTCTACCCACTTCAGTCCATTACTTCACTCTATTGCACGGGTCATTTTTCTACAAAAAATGTTCAGTCTATGTTTTCTCACTTCTCAAGAACCTCAAATGGTTGCCCATCGATCTCCGTATCCGACAGAAATTCCTTACCATAGGCTTTAAAAGCACTCAATTCACCTTGCCCCCTCCTACCTTACCTCACTGCTTTTCTACTACAAGCCAACCAGAGCACTTTGATCCTCTACTGATTCCCTACTACAACCCAACCAGCATACTTTGCTCCTCTACTGCTTTCCTACTCACTTTACCTCAAACTTGTCTGTCTTGCCACTGACCTCTCACCTTCTTCCTGTCTCTGTCCTGGAACACCCTCCCACTTTGTTTTCTAAAGACTATCACTCTCCCCACCTTCAAAGCCTTATTGAAGGCACATCTCCTCCAAAAGGCCTTCCCTGACTAGGCCCTCATTATCTCTTCTTCCACTCTCTTCTGCATTACCCTTGCACTCGGATTGACCCCCTTTATTCATCCCTCCCACAGTCCCACAGCCCTTATGTACATATCTGTAATTCATTTTTATGTTAGTGCCTGTCTCCCCCTCTAAATTGTAAACTCATAGTGGGCAGAGGACATGTCTACCAACTCTGTTATATTGTAGGGTCTCAAGTGCTTAGGGTTGTGCTCTGTGCACAGTAAGCTCTCAATTAATTTGACTGATGATTGACTGATTGATTAATCCCTAGTAAACATTATACCACTCCTTCCTCTCCTTTTATGCAATTAGTAGAGACACAAAATAAGCCCTTAGTTTTCATTTCCCTTTTATTTAACTCTCCCTGGCTTAGAAAATACCTGGAATATTTTCTGTTTGTATTGTTTTCCTACACACCTCGTTCAGTGCTTAGTACAGTGCTCTGCACACAGTAAACGCTCAATAAATATGATTGAATGAATGAATCTCATGAAACTTCTTTCTTAAACCTCATTTATCTTACCTTTATTTTTGGTGTAATCTCTTAGTGTCCCCTGGAGTCTAAAAATGTACAAACAGATTCTGCTCACTGTGTTGGAAACCTTGTTCCCTTTCAGATGGAGCTCCCTCAGTGCACATTTTCTCATCTGCGGGAAGTGATGGTGAACCTTGGTGAGGTTAAAGGTCTACGAATGGACTTTGAATGCAGACCTGAATTGGCCACCTGTGTGTTATTCGTCTTTTTACTTTTATGCATTCCCTGTCCCAACCCTCATCCCATTTTGGCTGTTCATGTTACTTTGTCCACAAGTATGCCTCCCTCCTTTCCAACCCATAAATATATCCTTTTTCCTTCTTTCCTCTTTGATATTCCCCTTCATTTCTTATTAGTTTATCTGCACCTCTGTTGGTATGTGCTACCCATTAGGACATATATCCCCACTTCCATTGGTATGTGCTACCCATTAGGCCATATTGGCCGTCCTTTCTACTATTGCCAGTGCCCCTGGACTTCACTGGAGTGCATGCCAATGGTTCCAGCATCATGTGTAATGAGTTTCACCATCACTCCTCTAGGAAGAGAGTGAAGTTGAGCTGTCTCCTTGAGAGAAATGTTCTGGTGTTATAATGCCTCCAGCTCCATTAAAGGGAGGGAACTTCTGGCAAGAGCTCGACACCTTGGCCTGAAAGAACTACCTTAGCAGCATGTCATTGGGTGAGCTCCATCAAGGAGGGAAAGGAAATACGGCAACAGTGAGTACTTTTTAAAAATCACATAATGATTTTCTAGCTTGTTAGGAGGAGATGAATAGTAGAGTCTGCATGGCTGAGTATCTGGATAGTTGGGTAAGCAGGAGATCAGGGTTCTATCACTTTATCATTAGTGTTTCCAAGTATCTTAACCACTCTCGAAGTACCATTTTGTCCATCTATCAAATGGAGAGAATAGTCACCATTGTACATCAGCACTTTAAAACATCATCTGAATTGTGTGGAATCTACATATTGTCTTTTAAATAGTGCTGGGAATCATCAGGAAGGACCTAGAAAGTGAAACAAACATGCATTGTTTTGCAACTCTATAAAACCAGGTACACCACCACCTGGAATAATTCATGCAGTTCTGAGTGTCCACTTTTAGGAAGGTCATAATAGAAAAGAAGAAGGTAAAGAAAAGACCAAACAAGGGAGGTGGAGGAGTTTCCATACAGTAACAGAAAGGGTGAAAGTTCAAAGAGAACATGATTGACATTTACAAAATCATGATGGACAAGGCAAACAAATCGTTATTAAATAAATCCCACAACACTGGGACAAGTGAATACTCACTGAAGCTTGAAGGTGGTAGGTTCAAAGCAAACAAAACAAAGCACTTCTTCATGTAGTAAGAGATAGCAAAAGGAATTTCACTACCACAGAAAGGAGACTGAAGATATGAGCAAGCTCAAGAAGGATTTGAATGAATTCATGGGCAAGAGGTGAATGATCTGTTACTTGCAGGAGAATTAGGGATGTAAAGGGGCATGTTAAGTTTATTAGATAGTACATTTTTAACCATTCAAATGAATAGCAAGCATCAAGTTGGATACAGAATGGTGGGCTGAGTAGAGTATTGGTCTGGTGCAGGAATAACATTTGTTTTACCAAAGCCATGTTTTTTAATGCTTCTCCAGTGTCAGATTTAATAGACTTTAACAGTAATGAAAGCTGGCCAAACTTTACTTCTCTTGCAAAACTTTCTTCAGGGTATTTTGTTCCATGCATTATTTGATTGCATTTGTATTTGGAGCAAAACATATTTCTGAATATTTTTTGATCCAAAGAAGTGCCTTTAATTGTAGTACATCTCTCTTAGAACAGATTTTTTTGAATTATTCTATATTTTTTCTCAAATGATCTTTATTATATTCATCTTTGCAAGAAAGGTTTCTCTTAGAATATTTTATTAATTTATGTCATTATTGATTTGACCCTCAGTACCACTTAGAACAATGCATGGCACATAGTAAGTGCTTAACAAATACCATTTTTATTAAATAAGTGTGAATCTGTTTATAGCTAGAAGAAGAGAATACATAGTTGCAGCTGTATATTACATTCTTTCCATAATTTTTATGGAATCTTGTAAGATGTGACTGTTCTTAAATTTGTACTCTTTGTATTAATTGTGGTATTTAAGCTCCTTCTGTACACCAAGCTCTGTACTAAGCCCTGGCATACCAGATAATCAGGCTAGACATAGTCCCTGTTTCACACTGGGCAAACAGTCTAAGGTACCGAATCCCCATTTTACAAATAAGGAAACTGAGATATTTAGAAGTTAAGTGACTTCCCTAAGGTCCTACAGCATGCAAGTGGAGGAGCCAGAATTATAACTCGGTCCTCAAACTCCCAGGCCTGCGCTTTTTCCACAAGGCCACATTGCTTCTTCACTTTTTTACCCATTACTTTCTGAAGAATTGTTGCATTTACATTTTTGTTCCATCATCTACTTGTAGATATGCTTAGTATTGTGCCTTTCTAAAAAAGCTGACTTGAAAGTTATCAAATCAGAAAAGCCAAAAACTTATGTATTTTGTGATTGTATCATCACCCACCCATGGTGAAATGTGCTCAGGCAGTTTCCATATTTCAGCTTAATCAGTAGACTTACACTTATTGATCTACTACTAGTTTAGTGTTATTTGGGGCTTTGCTTTTTAGTAGTCAGATGCTCATTATTTGATCCTAAAGCTTCATAAAAGCTGGTAGTTAATTCTAGTTGTTATCCATGTTGGTACTGTGCTATTTTGCAGAATCCCTTTTATGGAAGACTGTTGACTGAAAGCTAGTTGTATTCAGGGAACATTATTGTATTGTACTGTCCCAAGTCCTTAGTATAGTGCTATGCCTACAGTAAGTGCTAAATAAAAACCATTTATTAATTGATGACAGCTACAGTTATAGAGTAGATCTCTCCCAGACCCATTCAATTTCCACTAGACCATGCTGCTTCTTCTAAGATCAGAATCCTCTGTTGTCATACCTAGTGAAGTGCTCCTCAGGAAGTAGGGTCCCCTTAGGATTTTTTTTTTAGAAAACTGATTGATTGAAGCCAATTAGAGCTATTAAAATAAGTTGATACTGTGTTATACCTCTTTGACTTTTATCCCCAAATTCTCAAGGAATTAATTAGCCAACTCAAGAAGAAATCATAGGTGAAGGTTTTAGGAAATACTAAAAAGGATAAGAGAATACATGTTGCACACCATTCTTTATTTAGGAAAAGAGCAGGGGATTATTCAGAAAGCCAAGAATTAAAAGACAAAATGTTCCATAAAAGTATCTATTTAATATTCTATAATGCTCAAGAGCCATTTTGATTTTGGATTCAAAACAAATTTCTAAAATCTGGAACTTCAAAATGGAAAAGTAATTTTAATGAGCAAAACCTTGTTTCTCACTTTCTCTGACTTCCTTTATCTGTTTCAGCCTCTGTGTGTTGGCATGTTCTTGTCTGTGTTTTTGAGTATGTCTGTTTGTGTATTGATGTATTTGACTGCTTCTATACATCCTGTAAGTTTCTTGAGGGCAGGGGACATGTCTACCAACTCTGTTATATTGTATTCCCCCAACCACTTAATAGAGTGCTCTGCACCCAGTATGTACTCAATAAATATCATTGATTGATTGATCCTAAAGCAGCTTACCTTACAATTTCCTTCAAAAGAGCAAGGGTTTGAGATGTTGAGGAGTAATTTTGTTCAGGGTATGGCCCTGTCACTTTCCACCTGCTGGGGTCTTTTGTTTTAAGTGTTGGCCTGCTTGTACCAAGTGATCAAGCATCCCAATTTTGGCAGGACAACCATGATATTGGCGGATGTGATGTCCCTCTGCCTGAGAGGACAAAAAATGGGGTGAGATGGAATATCGTTGATGTGTAAAACAGTGGAGGCAGCTGTTATTGCTACTACTAAAAAAGAGAAGGACAAGTCATGTTCTCCAGCCTTAGCAATAATCACCATCACTCCTGCTACTGTTCTTAGGACTGATATGATTGAACTAGCTCTTCTGTCAATTGCAGTCTGATGATGTGTTTCCCTTTATCCTGAGAACTACCATCCCTGGGAGGTAAGGGCCAATTCTGGTACAGCTGATGTGTCCCAGGTGGTGTCAGTCCATGGTTGCTGTGACCCCAGCTGTATCAGCTTGGCCAAGGTGACTGCGTGGTTGGTTATCCTGTGGCAGGGCTTTGGTGACAATGGTAATAGAGACCTCTGGTCATTAAGAACTCTTTGTCGCAGCATCTGGAGCACAGTGACTTAACGTCTCTATGCCTCAGTTAGCTCATCTGTAAAATGAGGATTAAGACTGTGAGCCCTATGTAGTATTCCCAGACTGAGCCCCCCTACCCCTACATACTCCTCTGCCCCTCCCCATTCCCCTTCTTCCACCCTCTGCTCTTCCCTCTTCCCCTCCCCTCAGCACTGTGCATATTTGCATATTTGTATGTATTAATTACCCTATTTATTTTGTTAATGTTGTGTATATCTCTGTGATTCTATTTATTTTGATCATGTTTTGTTTTGATCTGTTTTGCTTTGCTGGCTATGTCCCCCGTTGAGACTGTGAGCCCGTTATTGAGCAGGGATTGTCTCTATCTGTTGCAGAATTGTGCATTCCAATGCTTAGTACAGTGCACTGCACATAGTAAGCGCTCAATAAATACTATTGAACGAATGAATGAATGAATAACAGGGATAGTGTCCAACCTGATTACCTTGTATTTACCCAGTGCCTTGAACAGTGCTTGGCACATAGTCCATTTTTAACAAATACCATAATTAATTCTTAATTGACAGGGAGCCACTCATATTAAAGTCACATCTCCTCCAAGAGACCCTTTCCCTTCTGCATCACCAATGCACTAGAATCTGTACTTTTTAAACACTTCATAGTCACCCCACCCTCAGGCCCACAGCACTTATTTACTTACATACATATTCCTAATTTATTTTAATGTCTGTCTCCCCCCTACACTGAATATGTGTACGAACTCTGTTGTATAACACTTTCCCAATGCTTAGTATAGTGTTCTGCACACATGAAGTGCTTAATAAATACCATTGATGGTTAGAATATTTTCTGTTTATCAATCGGCATTTTGCACTATCCCCTCTCCCTTTTTCTTTGTCCCACCTGTCTTTTTTATTGTTCATTCATTCTCTGTCCGAAGCCAAAACCTCCCCTTCTCTTTTTCTGGCCTTTTATAGCTTTCCTGCCTTTGCCCTGAGGATCACTTATTTCACACACTCCCCCCATGCCTCTCCCTTAACCTACATTGAGCTTGCAAAAATCCAGTCATTTTAGCCATACTGGATTGGCATAACAAAAGACACCTGCTTCCTACTCTAGAATGTAAGCTCAATGTGGGCAGAGAATACTTCCCTCTCATTCACCCCACACAGCCAATCTGTCACCAACACCTGCCGTTGTCACCTTCACAACATTGCCAAGATCTGCCCCTTCCTCTCCATCCAAACTGCTACCTTGCTGGTACAAGCTCTCATAATATCCCGACTGGATTATTGTGTCAGCCTCCTCTCTGATCTCCCATCCTCCTGTCTCTCCCAACTCCAGTCTATTCTTCATTCTGCTGCCCGGATCATCTTCCTACAGAAATGCTCTGGGCATGTCATCCCCCTCCTCAAAAGCCTCCAGTGGTTGCCTATCAACCTTCACATGAAAAAAACCCTCCTCATTCTTGGCTTCAAAGCTCTCTATCACCTTGCCGCCTCTTACCTCCCCTCCTTTCTCTCCTTTTACTGCCCATCCCGTACACTCGTCTCCTCTGCTGCTAACCTCCTCACTGGGCCTGGTTCTCGCCTGTCCTGCCATCGACCCCTGGCCCACGTCCTATGTCCACCGCTGTCCTGGAGTGCTTTCCCTCCTCACATCCCCCAAACTAACTCTCTTCCCCTCTTCAAAGCCCTACTGAGAGCTCACCTCCTCCAGGAGGCCTTCCCAGACTCAGCCCCCCCTTTCCCTCTGCCCCTCCTCCCCTCCCCATTCCCTCTACTCCCTCCCTCTGCTCTTCCTCCTTCCCCTCCCCACAGCACTTGTGCATATTTGTATATATTAGTACTCTATTTTGTTAATGATGTTTGTATATCTATTATTCTATTTATCGTGATGATATTAACATCAGACTACTCCTTTTGTTTTGCTTTGTTTTGTTGTCTGTTTCCCCCGTTTAGACTGTGAGCCTGTTATTGGTCAGGGATTGTCTCTGTTGCCAAATTGTACATTCCAAGTGCTTAGTACAGTGCTCTGCACATAGTAAGCTCTCAATAAATACGACTGAATGAATGAATGGCATGTAGTAAGTGTACAATAGCTACCACCACCAAAATCTGCCCTTTCCTCTCCATCCAAACCACTACCACTTTAGTACAATCACTTAACATATCCTGATTGGATTACTGCATCAGCATCCTTTCTGATCTCCCAACCTCCTGTCTCTCCTCTCTTCGGTCTATATTTCACTCCGCTGCCCCGATTATCATTCTATAGAAACGCTCTGGGCATATCACCCCCCTCCTCAAAAATCTCCAGTGGTTGCCCGTCAACCTCTGTATCAAGCAAAAACTCCTTACTATTGGCTTCAAAGCTCTCCATCACCTTGCCCCCTCCTACCTCACCTCCCTTCTCTCCTTCTACAGCCCAGCCCACACACTACATTCCTCTGGTGCTAACCTCCTCACTGTGCCTCATTCTCGTGTCCCCCCGTCGACCCCTGGCCCACGTCCTACCTCTGACCTGGAATGCCCTCCCTCCTCAGATCCGCCAGACTAACTCTTTTCCCCTCTTCAAAGCCCTACTCAGAACTCACCTCCTCCAGGAGGCCTTCCCAGACTGAGCCCCCCCTTCTCCTCTGCTCCACTTCCCCTCCCCATTGCCCCTACTCCCTCCCTCTGCTCTACCCCCTCCCCCTCCCCAAAGCACTTATGTATCTTCTACATATTTATTGCTCTATTTTATTAATGATGTGTATATATCTATAATTATATTTATTTTGATGGTATTGATGCCTGTCTACTTGTTTTGTTTTGTTGTCTGTCTTCCCTTTGTAGACTGTGAGCCTGTTCTTGGGTAGGGATTGTCTCTATCTGTTGCTGAATTGTACTTTCCAAGCACTTAGCACAGTGCTCTGCACACAGTAAATGCTCAATAAATACAATTGAATGAATGAATGAGTGAATGAATGAATGGAACAAGTATAACTGGAGGAGATAACTCTGAGAGGAAACCATTGCTTTGAAGCAGAAAAAAAGTGATTAGAAATAAAAAGTAAATTTGGTAGCTTAGTGCCTGCTCAATTTTAAGCATTATTTTTGTAATTATTACATAGAGAACTCTGTAGCTAAAATTGGTAAACAGCCTTTGTTGAAGCACTGGGTTATTTTAATAATCTGTAGTTTTCAGAAGTTTCCATTCAAGAGAATCTGCTGTAGTCCAAAGATAGTTTTTAAAATCCTGTGACTTACTAGTTGGATGAAGCAGCATGGCTTAGTGGAAAGAGCACAGGCTTGGGAGTCAGAGGACGTAGGTTCTAATCCCGGCTCTGCCACTTGTCTGCTGTGTGACCTTGGGCAAGCCACTTCACTTCTCTGTGCCTCAGTTTCCTCATCTGTAAAATGGGGATTAAGAGTGTGAGCCCTACGTGGGGCAACCTGATTACCTTGTATCTACCCCAGTGCTTAAAACAGTGCTTGGCACATAGTAAATGCTTAACAATACTGTAGTAAGTATTATTATTATTAATAGTTGTTTTCCCTGCCCTTAAAATTGTTGTAGCAGTTCTTTATCCAGTGGCTGTTAGCCTGTGAAATTCATTCATCAATCCATCCATAGCATTTGTTGAGCACTTACTCTGGGCAAGGCACTGTAGTAATTACTTGGGAGAGTTCAGTAGAGTTAAACATAATCCTTGCTCTCACACAATTACAATCCAGGAGGGGTGACAGACATTAAAATAAATTGCATGTAGGAGAAAACAATAGAGCATAAAAATTTGTACTTAGGTACTGTTTGATCAATCAGCAGTTATTTAATGAGTGCTTACTGTGTTCAAAGAGAGTTTAAAGCAATAGAGTTGCTAGACAATTTCTCTGCCCACAAGGAGCTTATAGTCCAAGGAGGGGTGGCGACATTAATAAAAATTACTGATAAGTGCATAAGTGCTGTGAATGGGGTGAATATCAAGTGACTAGAGGGCACAAATCCAAGTGCACAGGTAACGCACAAGAAAGCAAGAGTAGGGAAAATGAGATCTTAATTGGGGAAGGTCTCTTGGAGGAGATGTGATTTTAGTAAGTCTTTGAAGGTGGGGAGAGTGATGGTCTATTATATGGAGGGGGAGAGTTTCAGACCAGAGGAAGAATATAGACAAAGAGTTGGTGGTAGGTATGATCTCTGTGAAGAAACTTTGAGAGGAAACTGAGGCACAGAGATATTAGGTGACGTGCCCAAGATCAAGCAACAGGCAAGTGGCAGAGTCGGAATTAGAACTCAGGTCCTTGGGTTCCCAGGCCCATGCTTTATGTACTAGGCCACGTAAGTTTTGTCCCAAATGAAGAATGACTAAAGCACAAATTTGCAGCAGTTATGTACTCTTTCATTCCTAAAACACACTGTAGTTTTTTAGCTTCTAACAGATGGTTATAGAAAATCTAGGAAGATTTCAGGATGGATCTGGAAAATTTATATTCTTTTTAAAAACTGGAAAAAAGTGGAGGGAAAAGTATTGTTTCAGGTTTAACTGCTCTCTGGAAGAATTTAACCAAACTCATAAATAAGAAATGTTAGAGATGTAACAGAAGGAAGTCAGAATGTTTTTGAAGGAAGTGCCTCTATGAGACATGCAGAACTCCTAACGATTACTGAAGAGGTAATGTACCAGTCTGCACCAGGATTCCCTCCCAAAACCTGAAGGTGCCAGTAGCACTATAAAACTAAAATTTGTCATGACTTTTTGCTATTTAGAACACCTCCTGTCCAATGATGCTTCATTAGTCAAAGAAATAAAGAGCCACCATTGCCTTTGGAAGACAGAGTGTGTTAGCATGGGGCATCACACTTAATACCTATTTGAAATTCCATAGAGCTGAGGGCTACCCAATCTATCATATAGGTTTGAAATGATCTTAGAACTACTTGGGCACCCCATCAGTGTTACAAAAACCGGGTTTGGGTAGGACATAAATTAGTCTCCTAACACTGAAATTTTGTTTTCCTTAACACAGATTGTCACGGTAATGGTAGAATATAAGAACTGCACTGTGGTGACCTGAAATGGCCTGATTGAAAGGAGTTACAGAGAAAATGCTTTAATACTCCAGCAACACCCTCAAATGGGTACAGTTTCATCGTTAGTGGCATCATGTTCACATTTGAAGGGCAACCATATATATGTCTAGATGGTTGTTCTTAATGTAAATATATATTCTCTCTCTCTCTCTCTCACACACACACATATACACACAGTTACATACTAATAGTTCTTTCCCTCAGTGATCATGCCACCAATTTCATTGCAAAAATTGAAACCATCAGTCATTATCTCCCTAAAATCTCCCTTGTACCTCTCCTCCTGCTCCACTCTTCGATTTTCCTATCTTCCCAAACAGTATCTTTTCCGTTAAAGATCTTTCTCCGTTAAAAATCAACATAGCCTAGTGGAAAGAGCTTGGGACCGAAAGTCAGAGGACCTGGCTAATCCTGGCTCCATCACTTATCTGCTGTGTAAACTTGGGCAAGTCACTTGAATTATCTGGTCCTTAGTTTCCTCATCTGTAAAATGGGGATTAAATCCTACTCCCTCCTACGTAGACTGTGAGCCCCATGAGGGACACGGATTTTGTTCAACCTGGTTATCTTGTATCTACTCCAGTGCTTAGTATAGTCCTTGGCACAAAGAAAGCACATAACAAGTATCATTTAAAAAAATATATCTACCCCCACCTATGCTGCCAACCCCAATCCTTTGTACCTTATTAAAACCCTTGTCTCCTTTCTCTCCTCCTTGACTGCCATCCTCAACCATTCACTATCCACAGCATCCTTCCTCACTACTTTCAAACCTGCTCCTGTACTTCTTATCCTAAAAAAAAACTCCCATGACCCCATGGCCCCCTCCACCTACTGCCCTATCTCCCCTCCTATCATTCCTCTCCAGACTCCTCAAGCAAATTATTTACACCCGCTGTCTCCACTTCTTGCCCTCCAAATCTCACCTTGAACCTTGACCACCTGGGTTATGCCCCCGTTCACTACACAGAAACGGCTTTCTCAAAAGTCACCAGTGATTTCCTTCTTGTCAAATCCAGCAGTGTCTACTCCAACCTAGTCCTCTGGGACCATTCAACTGATTTCTGCAATGTGGACCCCCTCCTTCTCCTGGAAATATTATCTAACCTCATTTTCACTGACACTGTCTCCCTTATTAAATTGTAAGCTCTTTGAAGATGAAAAACACATTTAGTTTCTGTTACACCCTCCAAAGAGGTTGCTGAGCTCTACACTTAGCAAGTGCTTGATAAATACCAATGGTTGATTATAACTTTGCTGTGATTTAGAATTTAAAAATCTGTGGGATGCTCTTTCTAAAATAAAAAAAATAATGAAATAATGAAACAAAGCAGAATTCCCAAAGAGCTGTGGTATGGCAAACTAATATCTACCAACTCTGTTGTATTGTACTTTCCCACGCACTTGGTACAGTGTTCTGCACACAGTAACTTCTCAATACAATAGTATTTATTGATTGATTGGTTGATAGTATAGATAGAATGTACTTTGCCACATTCAAGGGAGAATAGCTTTTTGTTAGGATAACTAACCAACTCTCTAATGCAAGAAGCCATTCATGTGAAGCAGCGTGGCATAGTGGATAGAGCATGGGCCTGGGAGTCAGAAGGTTATGGGTTCTAGTCCCGGCTTCACCACTTATCTACTCTGTGATCTTGGGCAAGTCACTTCACTTCTCTAGGCCTCAGTTGCCTCATCTGTAAAATGGGGATTGAGACTTTGAGCCCTATATGGGATGGGGATTGTGTCCTACCCAATTTGCTTGAATCCACCCTAGCACTTAGTACAGTGCCTGTCACTTAGTAATCGCTTAAATTAACAAATACCATAATAATAATAATTCATTTGCATGTGGGGGTTTTTTTGTTTCTTTGGTTTTTGGGGTTTTTTATGGTATTTGTTGACCACTTATTCATTCATTCAGTAGTATTTATTGAGTACTTACTATGTGCTTACTATGTGTACATCCAAGTACAAGCGCTGTACTAAGTGCTTGGAATGTACAATTAGGCAACAGATAGAGACAATCCCTGCCCAATGATGGGCTCACAGTCTAAGCCGGGGGGGACAGACAGAAAAGCAAAACAGAACAAAACAAACACAAGACATTATCAACAAGATAAATAGAATCAAGGAGATATACACCTCATTAACAAAATAAATAGGATAATAAATAATATATGCAAATGAGCACAGTGCTGAGGGGAGGGGAAAGGGGAAGAGCAGAGGGTGAAGCGGGGAGGAGAAGCAGAGGGAAAGGGGAGGCTCAGTCTGGGAAGGCCTGCTAAGCCTAGGCTCTTTGCTGGTTCCCTATCACCTTTCCTTTTTACTCTCTTATTTCCATTTATTTCATCTTTTTCTCTCTCATTGCATGTTCCCTAATCCCACCTCCAGCCCCAGGTAATTAGGTTGTCCCAAATGGGGCTCACAGTCTCAATCCCCATCTTCCAGATGAGGTAACTGAGGCACAGAGAAGTGAAGTGACTTGCCCAAGGTCACACAACAGACAAATGGTGGAGCCGGATTAAAACCCAGGACTCCTGATTCCCAAGCCTGTGCTCTTTCCACCAGACCACACTGCTTCTCAAAATAATTATCAGATGGCTCGGTACACTTTCATACGGTTGCTGAAAGTTGTCCAAAAGTGAGGACTGGACTAGAAAATGTGATCTGAACCCGGCCTGCCTTGTGTAAAAGTCAAATAATCAATTCTGTATGCCCATTGAGATCAGATCCCTGTTCATAGTAATAATAATAATTTTGGTGTTTCATTCATTCAATCATATTTATTGAGGCCTTTGTGTGCAGAGCAATGTACTAAGCTCTTGGGAAAGTAAATACAGCAATAAAGAGAGACATTCTGCTGCCCACAACGAGCTCACAATCCAGAGTGGGAAGACAGACATCATTATAAGTAAACAGACCTCAGTATAAATAAATAAAATTACAGATATATACATAAGTGCTATGGGGCAGGGAGAGGGCGGAAGAGCAAAGGGAGAAAGGGTGAAGCAGAAGAGAGTGGAAGATGAGGAAAAGTGGGGCTTAGTCTGGAAAGACCTCTTTGTGGAGATGTGCCTTCAGTAAGGCTTTGAAGTGGGGGAAGAGTAACTGTCTGGTGGATTTGAGAAGGGTGGACATTCTAGGCCAGAAGTAGGACGTGGGCAGGCGGTCAGCGGTGAGTCAGGTGAGATTGAGACACAGTGAGAAGGTTAACACTAGAGGAGTGAAGCGAGTGGCCTGGATTGTAGAAGGAGAGAAGCGAGATGAGGTATTTGTTAAGTGCTTACTATGCGTTAGGCACTGTATACTAAATGCTGGGGTAGCTACAAGCAAATTGGGTTGGACAGAGTCCTTGACCCATATGAGGCTCACAGTCTCAATCCCCATTTTACAAATGAGGTAACTGAGGCACATAGAAGTGAAGTGACTTGACCAAGGTCACACAGCAGATAAGTGGTGGAGCTGGGATTAGAACCCATGGCCTTCTGACTCGCTGGCCCATCCTCTATCCACTAGGCCATTTTGAATGTGAAGTGACAGAAGCAGAAACACCTGGATTCCGTTACCAGATGTTCACAGGGTATGGACTGAGTTTTTGACCTTGTATGTGGTTTTATTTTTACCACCTTGCCTTGACTCAGACTCAGAGCACTGGAGCTCTGTTGGTACCTGTACCATAGAATAGATTAATAATAATAATAATGTTGGTATTTGTTAAGCGCTTACTATGTGCCGAGCACTGTTCCAAGCGCTGGGGTAGACATAGGGGAATCAGGTTGTCCCACATGGGGCTCACAGTCTTAATCCCCATTTTACAGATGACGTAACTGAGGCCCAGAGAAGTTAAGTGACTTGCCCACAGTCACACACTTAGCAACTATAACACCTAGTTTCAGGAATTTCTGATGATAATACTCTGAGAGTAATGACAAGTAGGCAGGGAACTTGTCTACCGAAGCTGTTGTACTCTCCCAAGCGTTTGGTACAGTTAAGTGCTTAATAAATGCCATTGTTGATCAAAGTGTGAAATAGGTATAATTATCCCAAAGTGACTGCATTAGTGGAGTGCCACTTACCATCTTGGAGTATCCAAAGTTGCTTATTCTCAGAGCTGTTGGCCAAAAGAGCTTATCTGCTGTGTCACCTTGGCCAGGTCACTTCACTTCTCTGTGCCTCAGTTACCTCATCTGTAAAATGGCAATTGAGACTGTGAGCCCCTTGTGGGTCAGGGACAGTCCCCTACCCAATTTGCTTGTATCCAGCCCAGCGCTTAGTATACAGTGCCTGGTGCATAATAAGCACTTAACAAATACTTCACCTTGCTTCTCTCCTTCTTAAAACCACCTTTTCCCATAGATAGCTGATTCTCCTCAATTCTTTTCTTTTGCTCTAAAGACAAAAGAACTACTTGAGTTCCCCAATCATTGGTATTTATGGGGAATTTATTGGGTGCAAGCACTGTACTAAGTGCTTAGGAAAGTACAGTAGAGTTAGTAGATTGATTCCTGACCTCATGGATCTTAGAGTATAGCAGAGGATACAGTTACAATAGATTAAGGGTAGGGAATGATACCAAGTCTAAGATGATGTACATGAGTGCTGTTGGGGTAAGGTAAGTACCTAAATGTTTGGGGGATAAGAACTAAAGTGCTTAAGTGAAACTTATGGAGGAGATTGGATTTTAATAAGACTTTAAAGATGGAGAGAGGGTGGAGGAGGATTTCTGGGGAGCAGGGAATATGTTAGCCAAGGTTTGATGGTGAGAGATGCAATTGAGTCACTAAGTTGGTGTTAGAGGAACAAAGTGTGTAAACTGGGTTGTTGTGGGAGAGGGGGATTAGAGAAGCAGCGTGGCTCAGTGGAAAGAGCACGGGCTTTGGAGTCAGAGGTCATGGGTTCAAATCCCAGCTCGGCCATTTGTCAGCTGTGTGACTATGGGCAAGTCACTTCACTTCTCGGTGCCTCAGTTACCTCATCTGTAAAATGGGGATTAAGACTGTGAGCCCCACGTGGGACAACCTGATTCCCCTGTGTCTACCCCAGCGCTTAGAACAGTGCTCGGCACATAGTAAGCGCTTAACAAATACCAACATTATCATTATTATTATTATAGAGTTGATGGAGTGCTTTAAAGTCGAAGGTGAGGAATTTCTATTTGGTACAGCGATGAAGGGGTCAACCATTGGAGGCATTTCAGTAGAGTGAGGACACTTGTGCAGAACAACTTTTAGAAAAATACTATGGGCCACTGAATAAGATGCATGGATTTTGTGAGCATTCAGTCATTAAATCTCGTCAATTCTATCTCCATAACATCTCAACAACTAACCTCTCCCGCTAATGTAGCTAATTTAATCTAATCAGCTTCCCCACTTATCCAAGTATTTTTCATATTCTATTCATTCATTCATTCAGTAGTATTTATTGAGCGCTTACTATGTGCAGAGCACTGTACTAAGCTCTTGGAATGTACAAATCAGTAACAGATAGAGACAGCCCCTGCTCCTTGATGGGCTTACAGTCTAATCGTGGGGGGGGGGGGGACGGGACGGGACGGGACAGACAGACAAGAACAATGGCAATAAATAGAATCAAGGGGAAGAACATCTCATTAAAGCAATAGCAAATAAATAGAATCAGGGTGATGTACATCTCATTTACAAAATAAATAGGGTAATGAAAATATATACAGTTGAGCGGACGAGTACAGTGCTGAGGGGATGGGATGGCAGAGGGGGAGGAGCAGAGGGAAAGGGGGGAGAAGAGGGTTTAGCTGCGGAGAGGTGAAGGGGGGGTAGAGGGAGCAGAGGGAAAAGGGGACCTCAGTCTGGGAAGGCCTCTTGGAGGAGGTGAGCTTTAAGTAGGGTTTTGAAGAGGGAAGACAATTAGTTTGGCGGAGGTGAGGAGGGAGGGCATTCCAGGACCACGGGACGTGGCCCAGGGGTCGATGGTGGGACAGGCGAGAACAGGAAACGGTGAGGAGGTGGGCGGCAGAGGAGCGGAGCCTTCCCATAAGCTTCCCTGCCTCCAAGTTCTTCGGGTTCATACTCCCTCTTACTGCCCAAGTCATTTGCTAAACCTTTCTGTGTAGATATCCCCACTCCTTAAGTATCTCCAATGGGTGCCCATCTAACTTCGTATAAAGCATTCACCATCAGCTTCATGGCACTCAATCAATTCTCTCCCTCTTAGATCTCCTCCAAGAGGCTTTCCACGACTAAGCCCTAATTTTCTTTTCTCCCACCCACTTCTGCATTGCAGTTGCACTTTTCATTCAATCGTATTTCCCGAGCGCTTACTGTGTGCAGAGCACTATACTAAGTGCTTAGAATGTACAATTTGGCAACAAATAATAATGTTGGTATTTGTTAAGCGCTTACTATGTGCTGAGCACTGTTCTAAGCGCTGAGGTAGACATAGGGGAATCAGGTTGTCCCACGTGGGGCTCACAGTCTTCATCCCCATTTTACAGATGAGGTAAGTGAGGCACCGAGAAGTGCAAATGACTTGCCCACAGTCACACAGCTGACAAGTGGCAGAGCCGGGATAGAGGCAATCCCTGCCCAACAATGGGCTCACAATCTAAAAGACTGAGCAAACTTGGGTTTGATCCCTTTATTTCCCCACAGCATGTTTGTATTTACCCGTAATATATTTATATTTCTTAATGTTTGTTTCCCCCTCTAAACTGTAAGCTTCTTGTGGACAGGGAACTTGTCTACCAACTCAATAAATGCAATTAATTGACTGATCCTACCTGTTCTACTATATTATTATTACTGTTCTACTATAACCCAACCCATACATTTTGCTCCTCTAATTCTACCCTACTCCTTGACCTTCAGTCTTATCTCTCTAACATCCAACGCTCACTCACACCTTCCTTCCTGGAACACCTTCCTTAATATCCAGCAAACCAGCACTTTCCCCATCTTCCTTCCATCTCTGCTAGGAAGCCTTCATCTCCCCTCTCTTCTAAGTCACCTATGCATTTGAGTCTGTACCCTTTAAGCATTTAGATGCTTACTTACTCCTATGTACATGTTCTTTACTCAGTTGCTTCCCCTGCTTGTAATTTATTCTGACATCTGGCTCCCCCACTAGATTGTAAACTCCTTGAGAGTATGTTCATGTCTCCTTCCTCTACCATCCTTTCCCAAGCTGTCATTATAGTGTTCTGCAAAGAATGTGTGCTCCATAAATAACACTGATTAATTAATTGGAGAGAAAGGGGGCAGGGAGGTCAGGTAGGAGGCCAGTGCAATCATTGAGAGGGGATATGACAACTGCTTAGGCCAGCATTTGAATGGGGAAGAAGGGGTGGATTGGGAAATGGAAAATAAACGTTAGATGATTTCTTCTCAAATTCCCTGCAATGGAACCTTTATTTTAAATATATACTGATTTTTCTGTAGAGGTCAACCTTTTAGATAGTGAATACATTGATGATTGTGGTATTTGTTAAACACTTACAATGTGCCAAGGACTGTTAACAAGAACTGGGGTAGATACAAGATGATTGGGTCCCACATGGGGCTCACAGTCTACATAGGAGGGAGAACAGGTATTGAATCCCCATTTTGCAGATGCAGTAACTGAGTCCCAAAGAAGTGACTTGCCCAATGTCACTCAGCAGACAAATGGCAGAGTCGAGTTTAGAACCCAAGTACTACCTAGACCATAAGTTTGTTGTGGGCAGAGAATGTGTGTGTTTGTTGTTATATTGTACTGCATGCCTCAGTGGAAAGAGCACGGGCTTTGGAGTCAGGGCTCATGAGTTTGAATCCCAGCTCTGCCACTTGTCAGCTGTGTGACTGTGGGCAAGTCACTTAACTTCTCTGTGCCTCAGTTCCCTCATCTGTAACATGGGGATTAAGACTGTGAGCCCCACGTGGGACAACCTGATTCCCCTGTGTCTACCCCAGCGCTTAGAACAGTGCTCGGCACATAGTAAGCGCTTAACAAATACCAACATTATTATTATTAACATTATTATCTCTAAGTACAGTGCTTTGCACACAGTAAACGCTCAGTGAATATGATTGAACTCCTAAGCCCGGGCTCTTCCCACTAGGCCACGCTACTTCTCTACAATGAAAAACAAGAATGAGGAGACCTCATCATTTTTAAAAATGATATTAATATGATCCTGTTTTAGCTATTTTTTCCTTGCTATGCTAAAGCAGGTAATGGCTTAAAGATGTTTACATTTATGGATGGATTGAGAATTGAAGAACAGTGCCTAGTGGAAAGTGCACAGAGCTGGAAGTCAGGAGTTTAAGTTCTACTTCTAACCTGCTATGGAACCTTGAAAGAGGCAGTTAATTTCTCTGGGCTCCTCTTTCCTCTTGTATAAAGTGGAGCTAAAGCTCCCTGCTCTTTCTACTTCTTTTTTTATTGTATTTGTGAAGCATTTATTATGTGCCAGACACTATGATAAGCCCAATGTTAGATGAAAGCTAATCGAATTGGACACAGTCAGTGTCCCACATGGGGCTCACAACCTTAATTCTCATTTTACAGATGAGGTAACTTAAAAAAGTTAAGTGACTTGTTCAAGGTCATATAGCAGACAATTTGGGGATACAGGATTAAAACTCAGGTCCTCTGACTCCCAGGCCCATGCCTTTCCCACCAGGCCACACTGTTTCTCATCTTCCGATTATGTTGTACCTACTCCAGCACTTGGCACATAATAAATGTTCAAGACATGCATTTATTATATATTTCGCTTTTCTGTATGCTCCCCAATGTCTTACATAGCGAACTGCTCTACAGCATCTGTTGATGGTGATCATCTCTCGAAATTTGATATGAAGTCTGGAAAAGATATAGGTCTTACAGACATGAAGTCTGGCATGTTGCCGTGCTGTTACCCTACTTCGTCAGTCTCCCAAAGGACATGCTAGCCTCCTTGATTTAATTTTCTCTTTCTTTTTTTAGTTGTGCCTGTTTGGGCAATATGTGGTCTGGGTAGCAGAATTCAGTAACTACATTTAGCTTGTCTCTCATGGGTAGCTTTGACTGTGTACAAGTTTGGGTAGTACCTAACTTTATTTTTCTTCAAGGTAATCGTCAGCTCATAGTGCTTTGCTGATTCTAGGGAAGTGGTTTGTAAACATATATGTGTTTTCTGGTACGTGTGCTTCCAAAGGACAGTTGAAGCATTCTTCCTGAATGGACTTTGAATGATGCTTTCTTTCGTTTAAATGGCAACCATTTCCCAGGGGACTGGTATGAACTTCTGATAGCAGCTTCAGGTTCCTTGCTGCATCTTTGAGCTTGGCTGTGTAAATCTTGGCTAGTTAACAATGCTTTTTATGATAATAGTATGTAATGGATGCTTACTTGGCTCCAAGCACAGTGCTAAGCACAGGAACATATACAAGATCATTAAATAGGATAGAGTCTCTGCTCTCTCTGGGGCTCACAATATAAGAGGAAGCGAGAGCATAAACCTTCTTCCCATTTTACAAATGAAAAACTGATGCCCAAAGAAGTCGAGTGACTTGTCCAAGTTCACACAGCCCTACTTCTAGTCCTGTCTTTTAGGCCTCACTGCTATTATTGTAATAGAGCTCACTAACTTTAAATGTAGCGACTTATAACTTTGACCTGTATTTTCGGTGAACTGGTCCAAAATTATCTGCTACCCATTACCTTTACTAATTACACTGGGACACACCAGTTTAAAAATGGGAGAATAACTTCATTTTCTTTATGTGAAAGGTACCATGATGTGCATATTTCTGATGTAACTCAATATTCTGGGCACTTTGACACCTATCCAAAGGCCATATTTATCCTAGGTCATACTTGGCTTGGGCTTTACATTATCTCTCACTAGTAAGAGTATGTGGTGGAATTTCCTGCAAGGGTTTTTGGAAAGTCACCTTTCTCACCCCAAAAGCCTCTCTAGCCAGTTTAGAAGAAAGGAATGTGAGGGTGTTGATTTCATTTGGTCATTTTGGTGATGTTCATATTGTCGTATTTCCAAATATTCTTCTTTGGAGGGAAATTTATCCTTAACTATTGTTTGGCATACATTACTGCCAAACTCATCCTTTATACCTAAACTGGCCATATTTTGGGGAGGTCATAGGAATCCAGCGGAGGTCTCAGCAATGGGAGAAGGTTTGCAGGCTGCTACATCTCTGATCTTGCACTTAGTCCTGACCCACGCTGGATTGACCCACTGGACTCTCCCACTGGACTCCAGGGATGCTGCTGCCCTCATATCTGTAGATGCCGATAGCAGCATTCCTAGGGGTTGACTCCCTGAGGAGCAAAGAAGAGAACACATTTTAATACCATCAGAACCACACAGGAGAACGGTTACTAGATTCTTAGCAAGGAATTGTGGAACACCTAGTATTTGTTAATAAATACTGTTGTACATTTGATTCAGCTAGAAAATAAGGGTTTTTTTGTTTTGTTTTGTTCCATGGCATATGGTAAGCATTTACTGTGTACCAGGCACTGTACTTACTGCTCGGGTAGATATAAATTGATCAGGTTGGGGACAGTCTATGTGCCACATGGGGCACACAGTCTTAATCCCCATTTCACAGCTGAGGTAACTGAGGCACTAAAAAGTGAAGCCACTTGCCCAGAGTCATAGAACAGACCAGTGGCGAAGCAAGAATTAGAACCTAGGTTCTTCTGACTCCCAGACTAGTGCTCTATCCACTAGGCCATGCTGCTTCTCATGTGAATATTTTAATTTCTAGTTCACTGGATTCCTTGAAAACAGAAGCTGCTATTAGGAAACAGTTTGATAATAAAGTGAAAAAAAACAATGGTATTTATTGAGCACTAACTTTATGCAGAGCTGGGCACATGAATGTGGCATTTAAGAAATTTCTCTGACAAAAATGACCTGACCTGTAACAAATTTATGGTGAGGATAGCTCAAAGAGTTATATGATCTAAATGTTAAAGTGCATTTTGTTTCAGCTGATTCATTATGGTTTGACAGTCAACGTAAAAACTTGTTCAACCAAAATGCTTAATTAATGCTTAATGTTTTTGTTTTGCTATTTCAAGGAACCTATATGATACCAAATTTGTCCTGTTTCAGATGAATGACTCAGAAGACCTCACAATAGTGTAGTGACTTCCATAAAGTCTTGTGTAATGCTTCTTTCATTTCCATATATTACTTCTGGATGTTTTTTGTTCAGTGTGCATCTAACTGTTGATTGAAGATACATGGTTAGAATTCCCAGAGGATTCAGAAAATGGTAGTTAAGGCAGTCCTAATGTTTGGAAGATGAGTAACTTTTTTTAATTGCTCTTTAGGTGAGGGCAATAATTATTGGATTTGATGGCCACTATTAAAAGAAGCAATTACACTGAGAATTGTGGAATAAAAAAACACATTGTGAGATTATGGCAATTTGAGCTTTTAGAAATCAGGTTATTTGATTGAACACCATTTTGATAAGGAAGATGTTTTGACTTTTGAGGTTTGAAGACTTGTAGCTGTCTTATAAGGGGGCACCTGTTTAATGAGAACTTTCTACTATATTTAAGAATTACAGAATTGAAATTGTAATGATCATTTGGCCAGTTTATTTCATATTGACCAGACCAAAGAAGCAAAATGGAAGGGGAATTTTAGGAATGAATGAAATGAAAAAAAAATTTACAGACTTGAAGACTTTTAAATGAACATTATATTATTATTCAGTCATATTTATGAGTGCTTACTTTGTACAGAACACTGAACCAAGCACTAGAAAGAGTACAGTATAAGAATAGACACAGTCCTTGCCCACAGCTAGTTTATTAATCTTCTGTATTAACAGGTAACCTTAATCCCAGTCCTGCAGCATCTAGTTTGAGGATTTATTACCTGCACAATGTGAAATTGATAGTTATTGAAGTAACTAATTAGAGTTGCATGAGACCTGTCATGAAGAAGGATTTTTAAAAAAGACAAGTACCAAATTTATAAAAGGACTATTTGACAGTACAGAAGTGAAACTACCAAAAATATTTTGCTAGTGTGGGCATCATTTTTATAAGATTTGGTGGAGACATGAAATGTAAAAGAAATCAATTTTTTTCATTTTAAGCGACTGTTTCACCATCCAGTCAGTTACCTAGTTTGATGAAGTCATTTAATTAGTTCTTCCCTCTAATTTATTCTTCTTCAAGATAAGATAGAAGTAGTAAAAAAAATATTTAAAAAAATAGCATTTACCAGATGGGTTCTGCTTATAGGAACAATAATTGCAGTGCATTCCTTCTGGCAGTGGAAAAATCCATAATGATTTACAGATTTTAAAACACCTGATAAATTTTCACTGCTATCTGTGGGGAATATAACATATTTCCTAGTTCCTTAAATAAATGCAGTGTTGTTACTGTGCTCTCTGTCCCCTAATTTTGTCTAAATGTGCTGAATTACAAATGGAACTCTAAGATAAAGAGAGAAAAAAACTCCTTTTAAGATGCTGTTCATGGGACTAGACGAATCAGATGAGCATAACTTTTTGAATTCCTCAGTCATATTTTTATCTTCTCTCATTGTAACCACCTTGCCATGTCGAGAACTGACATCTGTTTTTCCAAAATATTTTGAAATGTTAATGGAAGTAGAATTTTTGAAACTTCATAGGTTAATATAAATATATTTGTTGGACTCACTTATGTTATACCAAGCTTTCTATATTGTTTGGGGGATGATGAGACATAAGACATGAACCTCTTGTTATTTTCTATTACTTTTTCCTTCTCTCCAGCGGGCTAAGTAGTAGCCTGCAAATACTGAATCTCTGGACCCCATTTGTAGCTTTTTGTAATAATATGATTACCTTGTTATTCCATTTTGCCAGAAATATAGAATGACACCACTGAATTTCTGTATGTTCCGATTTCCTCCATGGAAATGATTTTGTGCAGGACATTGATGTAGTTACTTTTTGGAAGTAAATTAGACATTTATGAATGAGCGTTTTCCTTTTCTGGACTTTTGGTAATTGTTTAATTCATTAGCCCTAAGATCAGCCTGTAAGTGTTCCCTCCTTAATTGGCTGACTAGATTTAAATACACCAATCAGTAGTATTGTGTGCAGAGCCCTGCAATAAATGATTGGGAAAGTACAATGCAGCACAATCTCTGCCCATAAAGAGCTTAAAGTCTACAAGGAGAGACAGACATTAAAATAATTACTATTTGGGGAAATGAATAATAATAATAATAATGTTGGTATTTGTTAAGCGCTTACTATGTGCAGAGCACTGTTCTAAGCGCTGGGGTAAACACAGGGGAATCAGGTTGTCCCACGTGGGGCTCACAGTCTTAATCCCCATTTTACAGATGAGGGAACTGAGGCACAGAGAAGTTAAGTGACTTGCCCACAGTCACACAGCTGACAAGTGGCAGAGCTGGGATTCGAACTCATGAGCCCTGACTCCAAAGCCCTTGCTCTTTCCACTGTGCCACGCTGCTTCTCTAAATGACAGGATATAAGGATAAGTACATAAATGCTCTGGGCTGGGGAGATTATTAAACTGCTTAAGTAGTACACAAGCCAAGTGCATAGTCAGTGCAGAGTGGAGGGAAGATAGGGGAAATGAGGATTTAGAGAAGGCCTCTTGAAGGAGATGTGAATTTAGTAACGTTTTATAAGTAGGGAGAGTGGTGGGCTGTCAGATATAAACGAGGAGGGAGTTCCAGACCAGAAAGAGAACACGGGCAGTGAGTCGGCTGTGAGATGGATGAGCTTGAGGTACAGTAGCCTACTGTGTGATCTTGAGCGAGGCACTTAGCCTCTCTGCCTCAGTTTCCTCATGTATAAAATGGGTATAAAATAAATTGTGACCAGTGACCAGTTTCCTAGCCTTTTACCTACCCCATCGCTTAACAAAGACTAAGCACTTTGTAAATCAATGATATTTATTGAGCACTTACTGGGTGCAGCATTCTGTACTAAGTACTTGGGAGGGTACAATAATTACTGGGAAGCAGCATGGCCTAGCGGAAAGCCTGGGAGTCAGAGGACCTGAGTTTTAATGCCAGCTCCTCCATTTATCTGTTGTGTGACTTTGGGCAAGTCACTTAATTTCTCTGTGCATTAGTTCCCTCATCTGCAGATCGTGAATTCAATACATGTACTTCCTCCTACTCAGACTGTGAGCCCCATGTGAGACCTGATTATCTTATATCTATCCCAGCACTTAATAGAGTGCTTGACACATAGTAAGCACTTAACAAATACCACTATTATTCTTATTAAACAATTAAATTAATAATTACATTAATTTGTATGCTATCCAGGAAAGTAAAGAGATTAACCATTTTGAAAGTGAGAAGTGGAGGTGGTTAAACACAGGGGCTTTAGGAAGGGGTTGCAGCCCCAGGCCTTGGGCGAGAGGGCCCCAGAGCCAGTTTACCATAGTATTCCTGCAGAGATAGCTGCATCCTTGCCAGACCTAAGGTGGTTGCCACATAAAGCAGAAGGAATGAGAAGGAGCTGAAGCTGACATACAGTTTTCACACTCCCCTCTCCTGCTTCTGACATTGTGCATACAC
Source organism: Ornithorhynchus anatinus (assembly GCF_004115215.2). Lineage (NCBI taxonomy): Eukaryota > Metazoa > Chordata > Mammalia > Monotremata > Ornithorhynchidae > Ornithorhynchus > Ornithorhynchus anatinus. Next base: position 119,960,897 of record NC_041729.1, read on the forward strand.
CACAGCTATCTGTGGCAATTTTATTTCTCCAGTGATTTTTTTTTTGCTTCTCTTTCCCTCCCCAGTATTCAAACCATTGCCGCCATCCAAATTAATCATTGAAGACTCAGTAGTGGTGACTGCAGGTGGCTTCAAAGCTCTCCATCACCTTGCCCCCTCCTACCTCACCTCTCTTCTCTCTTTTTACTGCCCACACTGTACACTCCGCTCCTCTGCCTCTCACCTCCTCACAGTCCCCCATTCGCACCTGTTCCATTGTCGACCCCTGGCCCACATCCTACTGCTGTCCTGGAATGCCCTCCCTCCTCACATCTGCCAAACTAACTCTCTTCCCCTCATCAAAGCACTACTGAGAGCTCACCTCCTCCAGGAGGCCTTACCAGACTGACCCCCCCCTTTCCCTCTGCTTATTTTGTTAATGAGGTGTATATCTCCATGATTCTATTTATCTTGATAATGTTGTCTTGTTTTGTTTTGTTCTGTTTTGTGTTGCTGTCTGTCTCCTCCATTTAGACTGTGAGCCCGTTATTGGGCAGGGATTGTCTCTATCTGTTGCCGAATTGTACATTCCAAGTGCGTAGTACAGTGCTCTGCACCTAGTAAGCACTCAATAAATACTATTGAATGAATGAATGGCACAACCTCCCTTTAGTGGTTTCAAACAGATACTCTTTATGGGCTCAGAACATGTCTGCTTATTCTTTTGTATTATACTCCCCCAAGAACTTAGTACAGTGCTCTACACAGAGTAAGAGCTCAATAAATACCATTGATTGATGTTTCTGAACACTGTCTCCAGCCTCTCGGACAACCTAATAGGCATAGTTTCTCACTTGGAACCAAGTTCTTTGGTGATCCACGCACACTCCCCAACATTCTCTCTTCCCTAACATCCTCCCCACTGTCCCCCAAAATAAGGAGAACAAGAAATTAGCATTCATTTAAAGGTTTAGGTTTACCTCTGATAGGGAGCTGCAGGAACGTGATGGGGAGTGTACGGCAGGGAAGCAGCATGGCCTATTGGAAAGAACATAAATCTGGGATCCAGAGGACTTAGGTTGTAATACCTGGCTCCACCGCTTGCCTGCTCTGTGTCCTTGGGCAGGTCCTTTCTCTGTGCCTCAGCTGTAGAAGGAGGACTCAATACTTGTTCTCCATCCTGTTTAGACTGTGAGCCTCATGTGAGACAGGGACTGTTTCCAACCTGATTAACTTGTATCTACCCGAGAACTTAGAACAAGGATTATTATGTAGTAAGCACGTAACAAGTACCATTTAAAAAATAAAAAAATAAAGGCAGCACTGCTGCCATCTGGGGAGGGTGAGTGTGGTGTCGGCCTTAGAGCCAGCCAAGCTGCCTCAACAAGGCAAGGAAATGGACAGCACAAGACCCCAAAGGTGTGGAGATGGTCATGGATAGGAATTTCGTAGCAACCAATGGCACATGAGCAACCATTACCTTCTGGTCTCATTAATGGAGCAGGAGTCAGGCACTCTGAGAGAGGGAAGTCCTGGTACACTACCATATTCTGTCTCTAGCAAATCATTGTAGGAATTGGTCATTTTTCTCTGATGACCCTGAAAGCTGGAACAGCTTTAAAGATGTGTCGAGTTGGGAAAGTTGGTGTTTCTATTTACATTTGAAACTTAAAACCCTTGTGAACGTTTTGAATCCATCCTGTTTGCACCTAGGAAGAAGAAAGCAGCTACGACCAAACTCTCGAGTTCCGCAGAGGGGGTGATGGCCAGCCCAGGAGATCGACACGGCCAACTCAGCAATTTTATCAACCTCCCCGGGCCAGAAACTGAGATGGAAATGGAAATGTGACTTTTGGGTAAGAGTTTCCCTGGAAAGAGTGGTGTACTATTCTTTTCTACATTTTTTTTCCATTTGAGCTTGGCAGCCATTTCTGTCCATCTGCTGTAATGGAATTCAGAAGACCATGGGTTCTTTAACCATTTTGATCACTTTCTCACATTTCTTCTCTTTCTCCATTCCCACATTGATCCATGGGAACTTCAATATCCACATAGATGGGAAGCAGCATGGTGTAGCAGATAGAACACAGGTCTGGGCGTCAGAAAGTCATGAGTCCTAATGCTGCCTCTGCCTCTTGTCTGCTATGTGGTCTTAGGCAAGTCACCTCATTTCTCTGTGCCTCAGTTCCCTCCATTTCTCTGTGCCTCAGTTCCCTCATCTGTAAAATGGGGATTGAGACTGTGAGCCCCACGTCCAATTTCCTTGGATCCACCCCAGCGATCAATACAGAGCCTGGCACAAAGTAGGTGCTTAACAAATGGCTTTATTATTATTATGTCTCGATGACTCTTCTGCTGGCTGCCTCCTATTACTTCTCAACTCCACTGACCTCCTGCTCCACCCCACTTCCCACACTCACCAACTTGGACAACTCGATCTCACCATCTCTAGCCATTGTACAATCTCTACCCTCACCAACTCTGAAATCCCTCTATCTGACCACAACCTCCTCACTTGCCCCCCCAACACACATCTCCTCCTCACAAATCTGTATCATTCTCCCTCAAAGACTTAGCTCTTGACCCCATCCAATTTTCATTCATTCATTCATTCACTCATTCATTCAATTCATTCAGTTATATTTATTGAGCACTTACTGTGTGCAGAGCACTGTTCTAAGTGTTTGCAAACTACAATTCAACAGCAAATAGAGACAATCCCTGCCCATCAATGGGCTCACAGTCTAGAAGTGGGGAGACAGACAACAAAACAAGTAGACAGGCATAAATAGCACCAATATAAATAGATTTATAGATATATATTTATCATTAATAAAATAAATAGAATAATAAATATGTACATATTTTTATACACAAGTGTGGTGGGGCAGGTGGGTAGAGCAGAGGGAGGAAGTAGGGGCGATGGGGAGGAGGAGCAGAGGAAAAGGGGAGGCTCAGTCTGGGAAGGACTCCTGGAGGAGGTGAGCTTTCAGTAGGGCTTTGAAGGAAAGAAGTGTTCTAGTTTGGTGGATTTGAGGAGGGAAGGCATTCCAGTCCAGAGGTAGGATGTGGGCCAGAGGTCGACAGAGGGACAGGTGAGAAGGAGCCACAGTGAGGAGGTTAGCGGCAGAGGAATGGAGTATGTGGGGTGGGCTGTAGAAGGAGAAAAGGAAGGTGAGGTAGGAGGGGGCAAGGTGATGGACAGCTTTGAAGCCAATAGTGAAGAGTTTTTGCTTTATATGGAGGTTGATAGGCAACCCCTGGAGATTTTTGAGGAGGGGGCTGACATGCCCGGAGCGTTCCTGTAGAAAGATAATCTGGGCAGTTTTCTCAACTCATCATGTCCCACTTAGCCTCCATACCCAAACTACCTTCTCTTGATGCCACAGTGGCACTTTTAACACTACCCTCTCTACTCAACTCAACTCACTCGCTCCCCTATCCCTTCATTGATCTTGTCCAACTAACCTACAGCTCTGGATCACCTGCACAGTCTACCTCCTTTGCCCTTGTTCATGAGCCACAGAGCGCTGCTGGCAGAAATCTAAATACCAAGCCGACTTTGTCTACTTCAGGTTTATACTTACATGCTTTAACTCTGCCCTCTCCTCTGCCTGGCAAAATTATTTCTCTTCTCTTATTGATACCTATGCCCATTACTCTTGCCAGTTGTTCCAGACAGCATGGTGTGATGGATAGCACATAAGCCTGGGAGTCAGAAGGTCATGGGTTCTAATCCTACTTCTGCCACTTGTCTGCTCTGTGACCTTGGGCAAGTCACTTCACTTCTCTGTACCTCAGTGACCTCATTTGTAAAATGGGGATTGACACTGTAAGCCCCATGTGGGGCAGGGGACTGTGTCTGACCAGATTTGTTTGTATCCACCCCAGTGTTTAGTACAGTGTCTGGAACATAGTAAGTGCTTAATAAATGCCATTATTATTATTTAACTCCCTTCTCAGACCCCCTGTCCCCCCACCTCCCAATTCCCTTGCCCTCAATGATCTGGCCACCTACTTTATTTAGAAAATTGACACTATTAGGCATGGGCTCCCTAAAATCTCCCCTGCCCTTCCTCAGTCCCTCCCTTCATTCAATAGTATTTATTGAGCGCTTACTATGTGCAGATCACTGTACTAAGCGCTTGGGATGAACAAGTCGGCAACAGATAGAGACAGTCCCTGCCGTTTGACGGGCTTACAGTCTAATCGGGGGAGACGGACAGACAAGAACAATGGCAATAAACAGCGTCAAGGGGAAGAACATCTCGTAAAAACAATGGCAACTAAATAGAATCAAGGCGATGTACAATTCATTAACAAAATAAATAGGGTAATGAAAATATATACAGTTGAGCGGACGAGTACAGTGCTGTGGGGATGGGAAGGGAGAGGTGGAGGAGCAGAGGGAAAAGGGGAAAATGAGGCTTTAGCTGCGGAGAGGTAAAGGGGGGATGGCAGAGGGAGTAGAGGGGGAAGAGGAGCTCAGTCTGGGAACGCCCTTGTTCTACCCCCTCTTCAAGTCTCCCATCCTTCCCAGCAGTATCTCAGGAGGCGATGTCCTGCCTTCTCCATCTATACCTACTCCCTTGGAGAACTCATTCACTCCCATGGCTTCAACTACCACCTCTATGCGGATCATACCCAAACCTACATAATAATAATAATAGTAGTAGTATTTAATGCTTACTATCTGCCAAGCACTATTCTAAGCACTGGGGTAAATACAAGCTAATCAGGTTGGACACAGTCCCTGTCCCACATGGGGCTCACAGTCTTAATCCCCATTTTACAGATGCGGTAACTGAGGCACAGAGAAGTGAAGTGACTTGCCCAAGGTCACATAACAGACAAATGGCCACATCCTCTGACTCCCAAGCCCTTGATCTTGCCCCTACGCCATGCTGCTTCTCCAGCCCTCAACTCTTTCCTTCCTATGCAGTCATATATTTCCTCCTGCCTTCAGGTCATCTCTACTTGGATATCCTCCCATTACCTCAAGCTTAAGATGTCCAAAACAGAACTCCTTAACTTCCCCCTCAAACCCTGTCCTATCCCTGATTTTCCCACCACTGTAGATGACACCACCATCCCTTCTGTATCACAAGCCCACAAACATGGCGTTATCCTTGACTTTTCTCTCAAATTAAACCCACATATTCAATCCATCACTAAATCCTGTCAGTCCCATCTTCACAACATTGCTAAAATCCACCCTTTCCTCTCCATCCAAACTGCTACTACGTGAATACAGTCACTCATCCTATCCTGCCAGAATTACTGCATCAGCCTTCTTGCTGACTTTCCAGCTTTCTCTCTCTCCCCACTCCAGTCCATACTTCACTTTGCTGCCCAGATCATTCTTTTACACAAACATTTAGGGCATGTCACCTTGCTCCTCAAAAAACTCCAGTGGTTGCCCATCCATCAAACAAAAACTCCTCACCATTGGCTTCAAAGCACTCAGTCACCTAGACCCCTCCTACATCACCTCACTACTATCTTACTACAACCCAGCCCACATATTTCACTCCTCTAGTGCTAACCTTCTCACCGTTCCTGGATCTCGTCTATCTCGCCACTAACCCCTCACCCACTTCCTGCCTCTGACCTGGAACGCCCTCCCTTCTCAAGTCCAACAGACTCCCCTTCTTCAAAGGCTTATTGAAACACATCTCCTCCAAGCCTTCCCTGACTAAGCCCATCCCCTTCTTCTTCTCCCATTCCTTTTTTCATTGCCCTGACTTACTCCCTTTTTTCATTCCCCCTCCCAGGCCACAACACTTATCTACATATCTGTAATTTATTTATTTATTTATTTATTTATTTATTTATTTATTATTTATTTATATTAATGTCTGTCTCCCCTGCCCGCTAGACTGTAAGATCGTTGTGGGCAGGGAATGTATCTGTTTATTGTTGTATTGTTTTCTCATAAGTCCTTAGTACAGTGCTCTGCACATAGTAATCACTCAATAAATAAGATTGAATGAAGAAATGAATTGAAATTTACAGAGAATCTACAAACCTTGTTTTAGCTTGTTTTAGCCTCTTCAGTCAAGAATATTTTTTGAATGGATACTGAATGAAGAGCATTGGACTGAGTAATTGGGGGAGTAATACAGAGTAAGAGGCCTGATGCCACCTGAAAAGTGTTTACGATCTACTGAGGAGACTCAAAAGCTTTTTTTTTAAAATGGAAGGGAACAAAAAACAACTATGCCACTGCTGCTGATAGGAATATGAAAGTATAAATGAATAAACAATGAAAGTTAACATGAGTCAAGAAAATGCACAAGTCGTAAAGGCTGTAGTTGGATTGATGCTCTCTGGAGAGGTGGAGCCGGGATTAGAAATCAGGTTCTCTGACTCCCAGACCCCTGCTCTTTCTACTAGACCTCACTGTTACTTGCCTACCATATCTTGTTCTCCATCTTGGAGGTCTGCTAAAGAACATGAAATAGGCACAATCTGGGCACTGGGTGGTTGAGAAGGGATGCAGGAGCAGGGTATGGGTAAATCAAATTCTCTCAATTGTATTCATTCAATTGTATGTATTGAATACTTATTTTGTGCAGAACACCTTCCTAAGTGCTTGGGAGAGTACAATACAACAATAAACAAACATTTCCTGCCCACAAGGAGCTTAAATCTCACCCTGCACATTCTCTTTCTCCCAGCTCCTCTCCCCAAGGATTGGGAATTGGCTATATTTGCTCAGTCAAAATTCCTTTGGGAGCAAAAGAATAAGATTTTGAGGATACGTTCTGGATTTTCTGAAAACAGAACCACTTACTAAAATGCAATTTTGTAGCCAAAATTATTCACAGAAATGGAGACTGCCTATTTAAATAAATCTGAGCAAAAAATTAGTGCTATTTAGATAGGGAAAAATTTACCATTCGTTCAATCCATCATATAATTATTGTTATTTATTAGACAGGGTATTGTCTAAACGAGCTGAGATATTTAAAAAGCTCCCCACTATAATCTATCTCACACTATTCTTCTGGCCGGAAACTCCCTCCCAACCACCCCTACCTTCCATTCCAAACAATGTAGCCCTCTCTATCATTTTAACCCTCCTAAAATTTCACTTACTCTAGATGAAAACCTTCTCTGTTTCATTTATAACACCCTAGGGTTTGTTAACTCATCTCTCTCCCTCATTAGATTGTAAATTACTTGAGGGCAGGGGGTTTTTGTTGTAGTCTCCAAACCACTAAATATAGTGCTTCTCACTGACTAATTGCTTCATAAATACTGTTGGTTGATTACAACTATGCTTGATTCAGAGTTTAAAAGTCTGCAGATTTCTCTTTGTAAAACAAGGCAAAATTTTTCTAAATCATTTCTTCAGTGCTTAAAACAGGGCTTGGCACATAGTAAGTGCTTAACAAATGTCATTATTATTATTATTATTACTGTTCTGAATAGCAAAGCTTTCAAATCAATTTTCAGGTGATTACAGAATTCTCTTTCCCTTGTTATTGCTTAGTTTCCTGTTGCTCCCTTTGAGACTGTATTGTTCTTATAAAATGATTGACCATTCTCTTTCACAGGACCTGACAGTCAGTCAATAGTATGTATTGAGCACTTACTGTATGTAGAGCACTGAACTAAATGCTTGGGAGAGTACAGTATAACAGTGTAACAGACACATTCCCTGCCCACAGTGAGCTTACAGTTCAGAAGGTGAGACAGAAATCAATAAAAATAAAATTACTGATATGTACAAAAGTGCTTTGGGACTGGGAGGGGGAATGAATAAAGGGAGCAAGCCAGGACAACACAGAAGGTAGTGGAAGAAAAGGAAAAGAGAGCTACTCAGGGAAGACCTCTTGGAGGAGATGTGCCTTGAAAAAGGCTTTAAAGCAGGGAAGAGTAATTGTCTGTCAGATGTGAAGAGGGAGAACCTTCCTCTCCAGGGGCAGGAAGTGAGTGAGAGGTCAGTGGCTTGATAGAGGGGGGATCAAGGTACATTGAGAAGGTTAGCATTAAAGAAGCAAAGTGTGCAGGCTGGGTTAATTGAATGCTTTTAAAGGAGATGGTAAGGAGCTTCTGTGTGATGCAGAGGTGGATGGGCAACCACTGGAGTTTCTTGAAAAGTGACGAAATATGGACTGAATGTTTCTGTAGAAGAATAAACAGCGTGGCTCAGTAGAAAGAGCACGGGCTTTGGAGTCAGGGCTCATGAGTTCGAATCCCAGCTCTGCCACTTGTCGGCTGTGTGACTGTGGGCAAGTCACTTAACTTCTCTGTGCCTCAGTTCCCTCATCTGTAAAATGGGGATTAAGATTGTGAGCCCCACGTGGGACAACCTGATTCCCCTCTGTCTACCCCAGCGCTTAGAACAGTGCTCGGCACATAGTAAGCGCTTAACAAATACCAACATTATTATCCAGTCAGCAGAGTGAATAATGGACTGGAATGGGGAGAGACAGGAGGCAGGGGGTCAGCAAGGAAGCTGATTCAGTAATTAAGGCAGGATAGGATAAGTGCTTGGATTAATGTCATAGCAGTTTGGATAGAGAGGAAAGGGCAGATTTTAGTAATGTGAAGGTAGAACTGATAGGATGTAGTGATGGGTAGAATATATGGGTTTACTTCACTGAACAAAATAGATGCTTCAATAAATATAATCACTATTGATCTTTTGTGGCTTTCTTCTTTTGAGAAGCCTGTGAATAAGGAGAACAACCACACTCTCGACTGCTGCCTTCCAGGATGATCTGCTTACTGCAGCTGTTTCATTACACTGCATTACTTAAGCTTCACCATGTCTTTAAATCAGTGTATTTGCTTTCCTGGCTAACATGTCCTTTCATTCAATCAATGGTATTAAATTAAATGGTAATTAAATGGTAAATTAAATGGTTAATGGTATTTATTAAATGCTTACTCCTTGCAGAGCACTGTACTAAGAGCTTGGGAAAGTATGATACAATGGAGTTGCTAGGCATGATCCCAGGATCAATTTCAGTTTTCTACACTTTAGGTATTTACTTTAGGCTCTTTAGGTATTCTGCTGCTATCCACTATTTTGTTTCATTTTAGAAAGAACATTCAACAGATTTTTAAACTCATTCATAGAAAAGTTGTAACCAATCAGTGCTATTTACTAGGGCCTTACTGAGCAGAGATCACAGCAAGCTCTTGGGAAGGTACAGAAGCTAAACACAGCCTTCTTACCCTCAAAGACCTTGAAATCTAATAAGGGAGACAGACAAAAATAATTCACAAATAGTGGGAACAGGAAGAACAAACAGGAGAAAAGAGGTGATAGTGCTAATGTTGGGATGAAATCTCATAATGAATAATTAAATGCACGATTGAATACATATACATAACTCCTGAGTATCTGTATATGTAAACAAGTACTAAGTGTGGTTGCACCTAAGCAATTATACCCATCCTTACCAATGGGTTAATATATCATGGAGTGTTGAGAATCACGTGGGGAAGGCTTCCTAGAGGTGGTGAAATTTCAGGAGGGCTTCAATTCATACCTGTCCTGCCCAGTTGTGTTGCTATAGGTGTTGCTTTAATTAATCGATTAATCAATGATATTTATTGAGCACTTACTAAGTGCAGAGCACCATGTTAAGTGCTTAGGAAAGTACAATACAAAAGAATTAGCAGAAATGTTCCCTACCCATAACAAGCTTCAGTGTTGGGGAGCTAATCAGAAATCTTGCTGTCAGAAATCTTGTCCTGCGATTTGATGCTGAGTGGACTTGGGTTCTAATCCCAGTTCCGACACTTGTCTGCTGCGTGACCTTGGGCAAGTCACCTCTCTGGGCATCAATCACCTCATCTATGTAATGGAGATTAAGACTGTGAGCCCCATAAGGGACAACCTGATTATCTTGTATCAACCCTAGTGCTTAGAACAATGCTTGGCAAAATAATTCATTCATTCAATAGTATTTATTGAGCGCTTACTATGTGCAGAGCACTGTACTAAGTGCTTGGAATATACAATTCAGCAACAGATAGAGACAATCCCTGCCCAATGACAGGTTTACAGTCTTAATAATGATAGTATGTGCTAAGTGCTTACAATGTGCAAAGCATACATTAATATTATTATTATTACCTCTTTGTCCATTTTAGGTATAGGCAGCAGAATTTATTGACAATATTGAGCTCTGAGCATTGCTGACAGAAATTTTTTATTTTCTTTTTTTATGGTATTTGTTAAGGGCTTACTATGTGCCAGGCACTGCACTATGTGCTGGGGAGAAAAAATTAATTAGGTCAGACACAGTCCCAGACTTGCATAGGGCTCACAGTTTTAATCCCCATTTTACAAAGAAAAAACTGAGGTAGAGAGAAATGAAGTGACTTGTCCAAAGTCACAAAGCCGATAAGTGGTGGAGCCAGGATTAGAACCTTTGATTTTAATCTAATCTTTCTAATTTAGTTCTAATCTAATCTTTGGTTATGTGGGGTGTTTCCCAGGTGTAAACTGGCATATAACCTTGATTTTCCTCAGAGTTACTGTCTGAGACCATAGGGCTGTGTTATATGTGAAATGCAATAATTATTTACATGTATTTTTATCTAAGTGCCTCTATGGCAGTCACCTGCAAAAAGCAGTTTCTGAACCTATGCCTCAGAGGCTTTGGATAGTGTATGTAGCTTGTAGAACTAAAAGTTTCTAAAGCGTTCAAAAGCATACTTTGATTCCAGATTTCTATGTGGCTACACAGAATAGCTTGAAAGCAACTGGACCTATCCTATGGCCCTACTACACTCCTACATGGCTGGGAACAGGGTCAGACAGAGAACCTTCAATTCTGACTTGAGCAACTTGATCATATGATCTTGATCTTATGGATCTTAATGTATTTCCAAGGACAAATGAATCTTACTTCATGGCAGCTGACTCTATGAAGCAGCATACAGTCATTCTGTCAGCCAAACTGTCTTTGTGGGGCTTTTGAGGCACAGTCATCTGCTCAGAATGAGCCCTGCAAGACTTTCAGCAATGTTCCTAGCCTGTTTATGGGAGAAGGCAAATCCCCTACCAAAGTGGAAGGCAACCTGATGCTGAGCGAATGGGAGCAGTACCGGATGAAGAGGACAGAAGGGAACAAGCTACAGAGGCATAAGGCAGTGGAAGAATTGTTAGGGCTGCGGCAGCTTGGCAGGAAGTTGAGCTTCACAGACCAGGGCATTATGGGGTTGGGGCTTGAAATTTTCTAGCAACATTCTACTAAATGCTGAGCCTTCTATTGCTTAAAAATCACTTATATCGTCTCCCCAAAATTCCCCTCTCTCAAGGCCATCCATGAGGCACTAACTAAGCCAGTCTTGTACAATTTAAAATTAAAATTGGACTAAGAAAACAAAATTTAAAAAAATGCATCAATGACAAACATGATGCTTTCCACACTTTAGAGTAGAGAATTTTTCGAGATGAAAGTCTTTCCCTTTCCACTCCTTAGAATATTTAAAAATTTAAACCATTCCCTGCTGCCATTACATCATCATTATTATCATCGTCATCAATAGTATTTATTGAGTGCTTACTATAAGCGGAGCACTGGGATAAGTGCTTAGGAAAGTACAATATAACAGAGTTGTACAATATCAAAGAGTTGTCAAGCCCATTCCCTGCCCACAACAACCATAGGGTCTAGAGGGGGAAAAGGACATTAATACAAATAAATAACATAACAGTATGGAAAAAGACACTGATCTCTATGGTAAATGATGGACTTTTAAAACATCTCATCAGCCTTCTCTAGATGTACAATTCCTCCTTAATCAAAGTCCTTTGGGCATGATTTGGAACTTGCTTTGCTTACACCATCCTTCAAAAAGTGTAGTTCTATAGCTCTGTGAGAGGAGGGAGAGCATTCCACTATGAAGTGGCTTTCTGACTCCAGCTGCCATACAAAATTGAAATTCAAAAAGACAAGTCCTTATTGCTTAAAAATATGAAAATAATGAAAAAAGTTTAAACCAAACTTAAACTATTTGTTTATTTAATAACCACTGCTCCAAGTTTCTGTGTCTCCCCTTCTAGAATGTAAACTCCTTGTGGGCAGTGAACTGTCTACCAATTCTGCTCTATTATACTCTCCCAAACACTTAGTACAATGCTCTGCACACAGTAAGCACTCAATAAATACACCTGAATGATCCTTTCCTAAAGCTGACATAAGGAGACAGGAAAGGAAATTATTAGTGAGGATCCATGATCCTGAAGAACATCTATACCAAGGATAGCTTGGGGAAAGGAAGCCCAGATTTATCTTTGCCAAGTAATGTCTCATGAACAATCTAACGAGGGACAATATAACTCTGTGGGCTAATTAAATACTCATCTACTTGGTTTTCATTATGACTTTACTAATTAAGGTCACAATCTTTCTGGCAATCCAGCACCCAGACAGGTTCTGTTTGTCTGATTTTCTGCTCCTCACTCTGGGGAAATGGGAGATGTCATAGGGCAAGGGAGAATGGTAATAAAGAAGCACAATAAGCACTTTTTTCATCTAAAAGAAGAATAATGAACAATATGATTATTTTGTTTGTAAAATGGAAATTACTATATTACCTTATGGTAAACAGCTAAGCAAGTGACTGGAAATGACTTCATAAGAATCAAGAACACTTTTCTCACTACTAGTTTTCTTAAACAGCCATGGAAATTCTGAGCAAATTCTGAGCTCAAAAGCGCTTTTTTTTTTTCTAAAACAAACAGCTACTCGGTGGATCTTTCTCAGACTGATTTGCAAGTAAATGAGTTCCAGGCAGAAAAAGCATAGAGACATCTCACTCTCTTCACAAACGTACTATTTTCAACTGCATGAAAAAAAGCAAAGAACTTAATTTTGAAATATAAAATTTGTAGACTTGACTTTTAAAAGACAATAAAAATGAATGAAAATATTATTCTACCTGATAATTTTTTTTAAATGTTTCTCAAGTTATACAGAAAAAATGAACTATAGCTATGTAACACATTTTCTCCAGCTGAGCCTTAATTACTGGCTTCGGCAAGCATATGTTTTGTTTTCCTAAGCAAACAGTATTTTCCAGCAATATATTTATAATGATATGAAGAGATTGCCAGAAAAAAACCAACCCTAATATTCCCCTGTTGAGGTTATGGCACATTTATATATCCAATACTAATGGGATTGTCCAAAAGATATCAAGGCTGAATGGATGTTTTACCATCCAGACAGAAAAACAACTAATTTGACACAATTAAGTACTCCCCATTTATTTGTCTGGGTGGTAGTCTGTGGGGCAGCTGTTTGGGAAGGGACTGTGTTTGCTTATATCCCTCTAGACTGTAAGCTTCTTGTGGGCAGGGAATGTGCCTATTGTATTGTACACTCCCAAGTGCTTAGTAGAGTGCTCTGCACACAGTAAGTGTTCAATAAATACCACTGATTGATGGATTGGTAGCACTGTGCTGAGCTTTGAGAACAAAGCTTTACACTTACTAGATGCTCAATAATAATTAACCAATCGTATTTATTGAGCACTTACTGGGTACAGAACATTGTACTAAGCTCTTGGAAGAGTTCAGTATAACAGAGTTGGTAGATACGTTCCCTAATACAGCTGACTGACTGAAGCTTAATATTCTTTTTCTTTTCTTTTTGTGGTATTTGTTAAGCTCTTACTATGTGCCAAGCACTGTACTAATTGCTGGGGCAGATACAAGATAATCAGGTTGGACACAAGCCCTTGTCCCTCATAGTTGAAGTCTAGTTTTCCCCACAGTGTGTTTTTTTCGTCTCTCTCTACAGTAGACACATGCTTTAGCTCCTCCAGCTCACATTCATTCATTCATTCATTCAATAGTATTAACTAAGCGCTTACTGTGTGCAGAGCACTGTACTAAGCGCTTGGAATGTGCAATTCGGCAAGAGATAGGGACCATCCCTGCCCAACAACAGGCTCACAGTCTAAAAGGGAAAGACAGATAGCAAAACAAAACAAGTAGGCATGTCTCAGCTCCCCTGTTTTCCAAAAGGCCACTGTTCTGTAGAGTATGAGGATTTAATCTAATTTTAGATGCACCTTCCAACACCTTACTCACTACCTCCCTTCTGCCTAAAATTTCTTCCTTCACATCCAGCAGACCTAATCCTGCTCTTCCATTCCACAAAGCCCTCTGAAACCCCACCTTCGTAACGGCCTTTCCTTAGTATTCTCTCATCTCCCCACCTTACTTCTCCCCCAGCTACTGTGTCACCTGAGCACATGGTTACTTACACACCATCCCATTCTTTATACATATCTTTAGATTCTATTGCTTGTTTCTCCCTGTGATTTCCTTTAGCATGCTCGGGGGCAGAAGTCAGTCTTCTAACTTTGGTGTATTCTCCCAAGTGCTGAAAACAGTATTCTGCACAGAATAAATGCTCAGTAAATACTAATGAATGAATTAATGAATGGAGTCACTTACATTTCCCCTTGCAAGTGAACTAATACAAGAAGCACAGTTGGGAAAAGGCCTGGCCAGTGCTAGATTTTAAAGAACGAATCTGTAATATAGGTGAGACTGCAATTCTGTGGCAGAGTTCTAAATGGTTCCTAAACTGTAGACTCAAAGGAATGAAGAATACAAATTTCTCTAGGAGGAGGGCTAACAACAGTCAAGAAGTTGAAGTGGTTTTCCATCTCTTGATCCAAGGAGAAATGAAATGATTATCAACCAGATTATGGCTGCAATTAAAAGACAAGGGTTTTACCAAATTCTGTCTTTTAAATGTTTTACTGACAACTCACTTGGCAGACTAAAATGCTATTATTCCCAAAAGTATTTCTTCCTCGGGGAAGCAGAATTTATCTAAATTCTGATAAATTCATATTGAGCTTAAAGAAACTGAGTGTAAAGAGAAAACATGCTTAAACTCTTTGATTTCCTGAATCCATAAAAAAATGCATAGCCCTTGAAAAACTTCAGGGACTGACATTCACAGTTTTAATCTCCTATCCATCCCCAGTTCCTCCCCATCCTGCCCCTTCTTCAACTCTCCCACATTTCCCAGCAGCATATCAAGAGGAGATCTCCTGCCTTTTCTCAAAATCCACCTGTGCATCTGACCCCATTCCTTCACACCTTATCAAAACACGTACCCCCTCCTTTCTTCCCTCCCTAAACAGCTTTCTTCAACTGTTCGCTCTCCAGTGGCTTCTTCTCCATTACTTTCATACAACCCGTATATGTCTCCCTATTCTAGAAAAACCCTTCCCTGACCCCACGGCTCCCTCCAGTTATCACCCCATCTCCCTCCTACCACTCCTCTCCAAACTCCTTGAGAGAGCTGACGACACCCACTGTCTCAAATTCCTACCCTCCAATTCTCTCCTTGCCCCCCCCCCCCCATCTGGCTTCTGTTCTCCTCACTCCACAGAAACCATGCTCTCAAAGACCACAAATGACCTCCTTCTTCCAAATCCAAAAGTCTTGATGCCATCCTTTTACTCCTTGACCTCTCAGCTGCCTTCAACTCTGTCGACTAACCCCCTCTCCTGGAAACAATGTTCAACCTTGGCTTCACTGACACTGAGCTCTTCTTGTTCTCCTCCTTGCTTACTGGTCGTTCATTCTCAGTCTCTTTCACAAGCTCCTTCTCTGCCTCCCTCCTCACATATGTGTGTGTCCCTAAAGGTACAGTTCTGGATCCCCTTCTATTCTCCGCCTACACCCACTCCTTTGGACAACTCACTGGCTCACATGGCTTCAATTACCACCTCTATGGAGATGATTCTCAAATCTACATTTTCAGCCCTGACCTTTCTCCCTTTCTGCAGTCTCATATTTCCTCCTGCCTTCAAGACATCTTTACTTGGATGTCTCGCTGTCACCTTTAACTTGACATATCTAAAACAGAACCACTTATCTTCCCACCCAAATCCTGTTCTCCCCCTGACTTTCCCATATTGTAAATGGCACCACCATCCAGTGAAGTAAACTAAGAACTTGGGAAGAACAACAGAAAGACAGATTTCATTCCCTGCCCACAAGGAGCTTACACTCTAATGAGAACGAGAAATAGAAATTTTCACATGCGGTGGAATCAAAATAAAATTGTATATTCAGTCAAATATACATGTATACACCAGTCTGAGGGTGTTGGACAAAAATAACTAAATACATAGGCTGATGGAGGGCTGGTAGGATTTGAGTGCCTGATAATTAGCTGGGGAAGATGTCTTGGAACAGGTAGAATTTTAGGAGGGCTTTGAAGAGGACAAGGGCTAAGGTCTGGCAGGTTTGTTGGGGAAGGGACTTCTGTGTCTTGGGGAATAACATGAGCAAGGGAGGCAAGTAAGCCCAGAGAGGGGAACAGTTAGAACGTGGGCTTGGGAGGAGTGAAGGTGGAAATGGCAGATAATGTTAGAAGAGACAAAGCCTCAATGGTAGCAAGTTGGGAAACAGTGAGAGACCGATTGAAGGTCAATCTGAGGCAGGGGCACTAGTAAAGGTGTGGTGAAGTAGTCAAGTTGGAGTAGGAGTATTGGGTCTGAAAGTGTGGAAGGGGTCATGAATAATGACAAAATTATGGGCTGTATAGATTGTGAGGATGGCGTGAGGATGGCGGTGTAGCAAACTATGATGGGAAAATAAGGTAGGGGAGAAGATTTGAATTCAAGATGTGGATTATTGCAAGTAATTTTTATAGAATGACTGCTGTGTGCAGAACTCTTGGAAGAATACAGTGCAGTAGACATGATCCTGGTCCTCAAGGAGCAATCTAGTAAGAAGGCAGAACTAAATTAATTTATAAATAGGAGGAAAAATGAAAATGGATATGTAGTTTGTCACAATAGGTGGTTGCGAGCATATAACCACTTGGTTAGTACCAAGTATTGGTGGTACAAATATATATATAGCGTGGCTCAGTGGAAAGAGCCTGGGCTTCGGAGTCAGAGGTCATGGGTTCGACTCCCGGCTCTGCCACTTGTCAGCTGTGTGACTCTGGGCAAGTCACTTAACTTCCCTGTGCCTCACTTACCTCATCTGTAAAATGGGGATTAACTGTGAGCCTCATGTGGGACAACCTGATTACCCTGTATCTCCCCCAGCGCTTAGAACAGTGCTCTGCACATAGTAAGCGCTTAACAAATACCAACATTATTATTATATGTGTGTATATATATAAAATTATTTAGTTATATTGTAATATCTCCCCATCTAGACTGTAAGCTTGTTGTGGACAGGGAACATATCTGCCAACTCTTTTATATTGTACTCTCCCAAGCACTTAATAAGGTGCTCTGCACATAGAAAGTCCTCAGTAAATACCATTAATTAATTAATTGGTAGTTGCAGATTTATTTATAAAGCCAAGGGAGACAAGAAATGTATTGGGATTGATCATACAGGAGATGAGTTTGAGAAGGATTTTGGAGAAGGTGAGGCCAGTATGGATATAAAATGGGGAGGGAGTTCTATCGGGAATGAAATTTAAATAATTTATAGTTAGGAGGAAGAAGGAAAGTGGATCTGCATATACTTAAGTGCTTAAGTCAGTATATGTAAGGTAGGTGTAAAATTGTTATGGATGATTGTGAATACACAAGTGCACAGTGAGTACAGAATGATTTAAGTGGTTGTTAGGTATTTATAACCTTGGCAGAACAGAATTAAATATTTCAGTTCAGTGTTAGACATATTAGCAGCTGTGGAAAGCCCATTATCAGAATGTTCTCAAAAAACAAACCCAGTTTTATTTTTGCACATATCTGTTGCTTTTGTTTGATGTTTGATAGAAATGTACATCTTCATTTATTCTACCCTGAAGTTTTATGTGGGATATTATAAATACAGTTAACCATCACAGAGGTGCTTGGAAATAGATGCATTTTGAAAATTGAGATCTCTTTGAAGTTAACTTGATCGCCTAATCTTTCTCTATTTTTTCCTTCCCAAAAATAGAGTTTCTCTGAAGAAAAAGCCATTGAAAACACCTTCTGTTTAAGATCTACTGAAAGACCTCTACTTGTCACTTCAGAATGAGATGTAGCAGTGGTGGATGCTCTGATCTGAAGAAAGAACAGCTGACTCAGCATAAGAATATAGAAGTGATCCTCACAAAGACTTAGAAAAAAATGCTGAATTTTATAAAGCAAAATGTTTTTTGCATATGGAAGATGCAACTTATTTTTTCTGCCAACAATAAATCCAATGCACTCTTACATTCTTTGGTATTTTAGTATTCTTTTATTTATCTAACACATTTCTTATTCATATGCTGTTAGTTTTGTGATAATTGGATTCTGTAGGACAGCAAGTACAAAATCCTAGATCCTCCTTTGTAATTATCACCAGGCTATGGATTTACATCGCTTGCTGTGTTCCTCTTTCAAAAAATATTCTCAGGCCAACTAGCTGATTTCCAAATGTGGAGCTACTGAAATGTGCCTGGAAATGTAGTGAATGCTTTTGAGGACATTTTCAAAGAAAATGAAATTCTGTTACTGCCCCTCTATACCATTTCAAGATCAGAATTAGTAACTGAAACCTGATTTCAGTCTATCAAAATTGAAGTCTATAGCTAAATTAGTAATTCATAATTTGCCTGGCAATTGAGCCATCTAGCTAAATTTGGAGTTCATAATATAGAGAGAGGTTCAATTATGATGAAAACCTAAAGAGTTCTGTTTATTCTTTTCTCCAGTTAACAGTTTGTTTAAGGTGGGATGTGCTTGTACTACAATAAGTAATCTGTTACTTTTTAGAAGCAGTTGGCTACCTTATATGTTTCAGATTGGGCTGAAGACCTTTTGTGTTAACTTGAGGGTGAAAGCTAGAGTGAGAGTCAAAAATTAATTAATCACTGGTATTCATTGACTTTTTATTGTGTTCAGAGCACCAAACTAACCATTTGAGAGAAGGCACTAGAGTTGTAGATGTGATTCCTACCCATAAAGAGCTTACATCTGTTTGATGTCTTTTTATATGGTTATGGACTGTTTTCTGCAATTGTAGAGAATTCATTGGGGGAGAGTCTCACTCCTGATATTGAAAAAAGGAGAGTGAGAGTCACTGTGACTTCTCGGGCTACATTTATATAGCCCAGCTTTTCCCACTTCATTCCCTCATAGCTCTGTTCTTGTTTCTCTGCCTGGGTATTTAGAGAGTGAACTCATTATTTTTTTCTGCTTGAGCACCTAGCTACTAAAATGCACTATACCAAGTCAGTGCTCAATAAATGCTGCTGCTACTATTACTACTATTATTCTAAGAAGATAAGTTCAAGCCAATCAAACTGGCATGTTTACCAGTTTACATCACCTGTATACCAGTTACATCACAGTTATATTCCCTCACGTACATTCACATGGGATTTCACGTACAGAACTTTTGAGATTCTTTTTAAAGCCCTCTAATCATTCTTCCCTTTGAAGCTCTGAAATGTTATCCCGAACCTAGAAATTTAGGCCAAGTTCTTAAAACCTTTCAAGTTTTTCATTCATTCAGTGGTATTTATTAAGGACTTAAGGTGTGCAGAGCACTATATTAATTGTTTTGGAAAGAACAGTACAATAATAAATAGTGACAATCTCTGCCTACAATGAGCTCCCAGTCTAGAGAGGCGAAACAGATATCTTTAACCACTCACTCTCCAATGGCTTCTTCCCCTCTGCCTTCAAACATGCCTATGTCTCCCCCATCCTAAAAAAACCCTCTCTCAACCCCACTTCCCCTTCCAGTTATCACCCTATCTCCCTACTACCCTTCCTTTCCAAGATCCTAGAATGAGTCGTCTACACTCGCTGCTTAGAATTCCTTAACTCCCATTCTCTCCTGGACCCCCTCCAATCTGGCTTCCGACCCTTCCACTCCACCCAAACTGCCCTCTCAAAGGTCACCCATGACCTCCGTCTTGACAAATCCAATGGCTCCTCTATTCTAATCCTCCTTGACCTCTCAGCTGCCTTTAACGCTGTTGACCATCCCCTTCTCCTCCACACCTTATCTCACCTTGGCTTCACGGACTCCGTCCTCTCCTGGTTCTCTTATCTCTCTGGCCGGGCATTCTCGGTCTCCTTCGCAGGCTCCTCCTCCCCCTCCCATCCTCTAACTGTTGGGGTTCCTCAATGGTCAGTTCTTGGCCCTCTTCTGTTCTCCATTTACACTCACTCCCTAGGTGAACTCATCCGGTCTCACGGCTTCAACTATCATCTTTATGCAGATGACACACAAATCTACATTTCCACCCCGTTTTCTCTTCCTCCCTTCAGGCTCGTAACTTCTCCTGCCTCCAGGACGTCTCTACCTGGATGTTTGCCCGCCACCTAAAACTCAACATGACCAAAACTGAGCTCCTCTTCTTCCCTCCCAAGCCCGGTCCTCTCCCTGACTTCCCTATCACAGTGGATGGTACAACCATCCTTCCCATCTCTCAGGCCCGGAATCTCGCTGTCATCTTTGACTCGGCTCTGTCGTTCACCCCACACATCCAATCCATTACCAAAACCTGCCGGTCTCACCTTTATAATATCGCCAAGATCCACCCTTTCCTCTCCACCCAAATGGCTACTTTACTGCTACAGGCTCTCATAATATCCCGGCTAGACTACTGTGTCAACCTTCTCTCTGATCTCCCTTCCTCCTCTCTCTCCCCGCTCCAGTCTATTCTTCACTCCGCTGCCCGGCTCATCTTCCTGCAGAAACGCTCTGGCCATGTCACTTCCCTTCTTAAAAACATCCGGTGGTTGCCTATCAACCTCCACACAAAACAAAAACTTCTCACTCTAGGCTTCAAGGCTGTCCATCACCTTGCCCCTTCCTACCTCTCCTCCCTTCTCTCTTTCTACTGCCCACCCTACACGCTCTGCTCCTCCACCTCCTCACTGTCCCCCGTTCTCGCCTATCCCGCCATCGACCCCTGGGCCACGTCCTCCCGCGCTCCTGGAATGGCCTTCCTCCTCACCTCCTCCAAACGAATTCTCTTCCACTCTTCAAAACCCTATTTAAAGCTCACCTCCTCCAAGAGGCCTTCCCAGACTGAGCTCCCCTTTTTCCCTCTGCTCTCTCTACGCACCCCCTTTCACCTCTCTGCAGCTTAACCCTCTTCTCCCCCCTTCCCTCTGCTCCTCCCCCTCTCCCATCCCATCCCCTCAGCACTGTACTCGTCCGCTCAACTGTATAGATCTTCATTACCCTATTTATTTTGTTATTGAGATGTACATCACTGATTCTATTTATTTGCTATTGTTTTAATGAGATGTTCTTCCCCTTGATTCTATTTATTGCCATTGTTCTTGTCTGTCTCCCCCAATTGGACTGTAAACCTGTCAAAGGGCAGGGACTGTCTCTATCTGTTACCGATTTGTACATTCCAAGCACTTAGTACAGTGCTCTGCACATAGTAAGCGCTCAATAAATACTATTGAATGAATGAATATCAATACAATTAAATAAAATTACAGCTGTATACATAAGTGCCGTGGGGCTAGGTGGTGGGGGAAGAGCAAAGGGAGCAAGTCAGGGCAACTCAGAAGGGAGTGGGAGATGAGGAGAAATGGTGCTTAGTCTGGGAAGGGATCTTACGGGAGATGTGCCTTCATTAAGGCTTTCAAGTGGGGGAGAGTCATTGCCTGTTAGATTTGAGGAGAGAGATCGTTCCAGGCCAGAGGCATGATGTGAGCCAGGGGTCGGCAATGAGTCAGGTGACTTGAGGCACAGTGAAAAGGTTAGCTCTAGAGGAGTGAAGTATGGGGGCTGGGTTGTAGAAAGACAGAAGCAAAGTGAGATAGGCGGGAATAAGGTGATGGAGTGCCTTAAAGTCAATGATGAAGAGTTTTTGTTTGATGTGGAGGTGGATAGGCAACCACTGGAGATTTTTGAGCCTGAACATTTTTTTAGAAAGAAAGATGATCCAGGCGACGAAGTGAAGTATGGACTGAAGTGGGGAGGGACAGGAGGTTAGGAGGTCAGCAAAGAAGCTGATGCAGTAATCTAGGCAGGATAGGATGAGTGATTGTATTAACGTGGTAGCAGTTTGGATGGAGAGGAAAGGACAGATTTTAGTGATGTTGTGAAAGTTTTATGTTGACTTGAATCATCGGCTGCATCTGTAAAGTTCTTTGAGTTATTGGGTAAAAGGAATGAATCACTTTGATTATTGATGTTGTCATTATTATTATCTAAAATATGGAGCTTCTCAGATGTAAGGAATCATTTTGATTGTTATTCTTTTTGGAGCTATCTCCTGTTCTTTGATACTGCAGACCTTGCATTCTTGCAAGACCCTAAATTAAGGAAAACTCACTATGGTACTCACTCATTCTGACATCTCATGCATATGCATCAACCTTCTGATCTGCAATGCTCTGTATCCAAACACTTTGTGTTGTTGGGAATTGGGGAATGTTCTTCCAAATAATGTTTTAGACAGAAAGTGTAGTGAAGACACGTTATAGTAGAACTGAGTGAATTGCTGTGACACAAATTTTAAAGCAACCTTTTTCTGAGATATAATAGTTTACATTTGGGGGTTTTTTAGTTATCCAAGCCCAAGGTATATTCATTCCTTAGAGGTTAAAAAGGGCATCAGATGGAAAATATTTATGCATTCAATTAAGTTTGCAATGTTCAAGTATGGGGAAAATTAACTCTAGAATGAATAGAGCCTTTGTAAATTTCTAAATTTCAGACTGAATTTTCTACTTATCAAGCACTTATATAGAGTTCATGAAACCTATCAAGCTGCCCTGGGGTTCAGGGTCTTCCACTAGAGCCCTGGAATCTGAGTCTCTGGTATGAAGAGCCAACCAAAGGGGACTTGATCTCACGCTACTCAAGCTGGGACTTTGGTGCAGAGTTCGGGAGCCCTGGACCAGGTGCTCATGGAGATCCTTCACCCAAAACCAACGGACATTCCTCTCTTAATGGGAAGACAACTGGTGTGGGTGATGGGCCTGTAGGGAGAGCTAGCCAAGGGTTGTTGTCCATTCTTTCAGAATGTTCACTCTGACCGCCAACAAATCTCCCTTCCTCAAACACATTTACAAAGGCTCTATTCATTCCCTATTCCCATCTATCTCCATTCTCATCTAACCCGGGCTTCACCAACACTGTTTTTTTCTAGTTCTCTTTCCTTTCCTCATTCTTCTCTTATCCCTTGGGCTGTTCATTCTCTGTATCTAATGCAGGCTTCAATCAATCAATCAAATTTATAGAGTGCTTACTGTGCAGAGCAGGGTACTGAAACCTGGGAGTACAATTTGACAACAGTTGGTAGACATGTTCCCTGTTCATCTGCCTCCCACCTCCTAACTGGGAGTCCCTCAGGGCTCAGTTTTGGATCTCCTTCTATGTTCCATCTACACCCACAACCTTGGTGAACTCATTTACTCCCAAAACTTTACCTAGAAGATGATTCCCAGATCTACCTTTCCAACCCTGATCTTTCTCCTGTGAAGTCCCCCAATTCCTCCTGCTTTGAGGATATCTCTACTTTCATGTCCCACCAACACCTCAAACTTAGTATTTTCAAAAACATAACTTTTCATATTCTCACCCAAACCATGGCCTCTCCTTGACTTTCCCATCACTGTAGACAGCATTACCATCCTCCCTTCTTCACAAGACCGTAACTTTGGCATTATCCACAACTCATCTCTTTCATTCAGCCCAAGTATTCAGTCTGTCATCAAATATCCTATTGGTTCTACTTTCACAACATTGCTAAAACCTGCCCATTTCTCTCCATCCAAACTGCTACCATGCTGAGACAAGCACTCATTATTTTATTCTTTGACTACTACATCAGCATGCTTGCTGACTCCTCTGCTCCCTGTCTTTTCTGCTGCCGGAGTCATTTTTGGAAAAAAAATTCAGTCCCTATCTCTCCACTTCTCTAAAACTTCCACTGGTTGCCCACTCACCTCCACATTAAATAGACTCCTCACCATTAGTTTTAAAGCACTCAATCAGCATTCCCCCTCTTACCTTATCTCACAGATTTCCTATTACCACCAAGACACATGCTTTACTCCTGTATCACCAACCTATTCTCTTTACCTTGATCTCATGTATCTTGCTACCAACCTTGTGCCCATGTTCTCCCATGAGCCTGAAATACCCTCCCCCTACCTTTCTGACAATCCACATCTATCCCTGCCTTCAGAACCTCCAAAAATCATGTCTCCTCCAAGAGGTCTTACTTAACTTAACCCTTAATGTCCCCTCTCTGCTACCTCCTCTATATTGACTACGTACTTGATATGTGCCTCTTAAGCACCTTGATACTCTCCTGAGCCCCACAATACTTACATATATATTTTTATATGCAACTATTTTTCTCTCTCCCTAATCTATTTTAATGTGTCTCTCCCTGAGACTAAGCTCCCTGTAGGCCGGGATCATACCTACCAACTATACTGCATTGTACTTTCCCTAGAGTTTTGTATAGTGCTCTTCACCCAATAAGTACTCAGTAAATATCATTGACTGACTGATTGATTGATCCACAGGACCCTAAGAGAGCCTGGGGCTTTTCTCCTACTTCCCCTGGAATTCTGCAGCAAATGCTGGGTTGGCTGACCAGTGCTGTGTCTTTCTTACTTGCTCAACAAATTCTGGAAGTCCAGACTACTTTCAAGCAATTAAACCATTGTCTCCCACAACCAAAATGGTGTTTACATATGAACTAATTAATATTCTCTCCTATTGACATTGAAGATGCTTTCTAGCTGGGTTAAGGGGTTCTCCTGAGGGAAGTTTTACTCTTGTGTTTGACTTGGTCTACCCACTGTTTTGAGTGCTACTCAAGTTTCAACAGTGTCTGAGACTGAATTAGTGTTGACTTCTGCCTGCTGGGTTGACATTATTGAGTAGGGAGAAGAGAAGGAATTAGTATCACCCAGAGAAGCATGAGAAAATATTTGATCAAATTGATGGGGCTGTGGTTTTCTCCTCTTGCCTCATCTTCAGGTTTTGGTGAATTTGTCCCAAAACAAACATCATTAATCATCAAGGATCTGATAAATAAGAAACCAAACAGATAGTATTGAGTTTCTTCTCAAGAGAAAGCTTGCTATAATGGCATATGCTCTTTATAACAAGCTAAAGATTAAACTGTCAAAATTCATCCCCACCAGTCAAATGGAGGAAGGCCTCTAGATGCAATAGGCTACAGATTCCACTCTATTTTAGTCTTGATTACTAATTTACAAATTATGTTTATTTGCAGGTTTTTGAGAGACAAGCATTAAGAAGTTTGCTGCTGCAAATTTTCCAGCTAGGTGCTAACTCACTATGGTCCTCCATTCCAAATTAATTTGGGGTAGTGCTGGTGGAACTTGGTAATGGCTGGGTTTGAAGCCAGTTGCATAGATGTTGGAGGGGCCACTGGGTCAAAGTGACTGTCCAGAGAGGATATACAAACAGCTCATAATAATAATAATAATTATGGCATTTGTTAAGTGCTTATTATGGGCCTACCACTGTTCTAAGTGCTGGAGTAGGTACAAGACAATCAGGTTTGACAGTCTTTGTCCCTAGTGGGCCTCACAGTTTAGGGAGGAGGGAGGAGGATTTAATCCCCATTTTGCAAATGAATGAATTTAGGCACAGAGAATTAAGTGACTTGCCCAAGGTCACTCAGCAGACAAGTGACAGTTTAGAACCCACATCCTCTGACTCCTAGGTATGTGCTCTTTCCACTGGACCACACAACTTATTAACCATAATAATAATAATAACTGTGGTATTTGTTGAGCACTTATTATATGCCATTGTACTAAGCACTCAGTGGCTACAAGCAAATAGGGCTGGACACAGTCTCTGTCCCAGATGGGGGACAAAGTTTCAGTCCCCATTTTACAGATGAGGTAACTGAGGCCCAGAGAAGTGAAGTGACTTTCCCAAGAACATACAGCAGACAAGCAGTGAAGCTGGGATTAGAACCCATGACCTCTGACTCTTATCATCTTTTGGGGCTCAATACAGACCACAGCTCTAAGATCATTTTGTTAACCACTGGGAACTCATAAGGCAGTGTGATCCACATTCTGATATTTTCCTTTAAACTGAATCAAGGTTAAGTGCTTAAAATGAAGTTTCCTGGAATCCTTTCCCTTGGCCTCCCAACTTCACACATTGCATTCCATTCAGGAGGAATTTTGTGATCTCCATCTGGAGGCTGTTATGTATATCCAGTCTTCATTTTTGAAGATTATAGTACTGACAATGAAGTTTTATCCAAATGAGTGAGTTTATCTGACCACTTCCTAGCAGCCCCTCCCCTCCACTGAATGCAAGAGAACCTTGAGGATTTGTCCCCTAGCAGGGTTACTTGTTTTTGAGCCTCTCTACTATCTTGATCTTCGAGAAGTCCTTGCTCAAGGAGAGCAACCCCTCGCCCAGTCTCTGCCTGCCATTTTGCTGTAGTTGGTTTGATTGTTGGACATAGCCATCTTCCATTGTTATGGCATATGCAGCTGCTGCTTGGGCATCACTTTTGCCCATTTTCCTCACAAGTCTTCTTTGCCTGAGCATTGCTTCGGAGCTTGTGATTAAGAAGGTGTGTAGGTATCAAATGGCCAAAGCAGAGCACATAAGGTCCCCACACCACAGCTAACATCAAGGACAGCAAGGGTTATAAACCAAGTTTTCCCCATAGCTTCTTGATACAACTGTATTGTGATTAACCAATTACTCTTAGATGCACCTGTATTGATCACTTGCAGGTTTCAGGCACTCTCAAGGGATGGAAGAGCTAATTCTATTTGCCTTGGAAATGCTTGGCAAAGCTTGATTTCCCTTATCTCCTTTGTTGCCTATCCCTGCTTGATACAGGATTCCTTCAACCAGTAATGCTTTCCCTTCCCTACACTGATGACCTTTCAACCCATTTGTCCTCAAGCCACCACCTCCAGAGAGCCAGAACTAACCTTTCTTCAAATGAGGAAGTCTGCCTTTATATTCTCCTAATCTGGATTTAAAATGACTGGACAGACACCTGACAGTAGACAGAGTTACACATGGGGCTAAATCCCAAGCTACCTCTTTTCTAAGCATCAAGTATCCACCACTCCCAGACAACTAAGACAGCAATCCTTAGAGTGCTCCTTCCTCTTCAGCTAGTTCTGAACAGTGTGAATCTAAATTCAATTTTAATACATTGTGAGAAACCCCAATATTTGAATCTTTTTGTGCCGCTACTGTTCATTTGTTAGTAAAGCTCCTTTCTCAGGAGTTGGATGATAGGTGCCTGAGAGACCCCAATTGTTGATTTGCTAATGGTAATCAATCAATCATATATTATTAAGCTCTGTCTGCAGAACACTGTACTAAGCACTTGAGAGAATACATTATAACAGAGTTGGTAGACCTAACACCTGCCCACAAGGATCTTACAGTCTAGAGGACTGATAGATATAATAACATGCCCTTGGCCTCAATTCTTGTCTTTGTTGGGAGTCGTATAATGTACCTAGATCCAATATGTAGACCCAGTATGCAAGAAGATCATTACATGGCTATAATTCGCCATGAGAACCGACATTGCCTAATGGATAGCACAACCCTGGGAGCCAGAAGGATCTGCTTTCTAATCCTGGCTGCACCACTTGTCTGCTGTGTGACCTTGGGCAAGTCACTTCACTTTTCTGCCCTCAGTTACCACATCTGTAAAATGGGATTAAGACTGTGAGTCCCATATGGAACAGGGACTGTGTCCAACTGGATTAGTTTGTATCTAACCCAGCATTTAGTGCAGTGCCTGAAAAAACAAATACCTTTTCCAATACAGAGGGCAAGATCGTATCTTCTTATTTGCATTAGGCAAAGGGTCTTCTAGCTGTCTGTTCATGTATACTTTGACAGAAAACTTGCTAAACAGTCTCCTGTATCTGAATTAATAATAATCATAATAACAATGGTATTTGTTATTTGTTTATGGGAAGCAGCGTGGCTCAGTGGAAAGAGCCTGGGCTTCGGAGTCAGAGGTCATGGGTTTGACTCCCGGCTCTGCCACTTGTCAGCTGTGTGACTGTGGGCAAGTCACTTCACTTCTCTGTGCCTCAGTTACCTCATCTGTAAAATGGGGATTAACTGTGAGCCTCACGTGGGACAATCTGATTACCCTGTATCTATCCCAGTTTAGAACAGTGCTCTGCACATAGTAAGCGCTTAACAAATACCAACATTTTTATTTGTTAATTAATTCATTCAATAGTATTTATTGAGCGCTTACTATGTGCAGAGCACTTTACTAAGCACTTGGAATGTACAAATCGGCAACAGATAGAGACAGTCCCTGCCCATTAACAGGCTTACAGTCTAATCAGGGGAGACAGACAGACAAAAACAATAGCAATAAATAGAATCAAAGGGATGTACATCTCATTAAAACAATAGCAATAAATAGAATCAAGGGGATGTACATCTCATTAACAAAATAAATAGGGTAATAAAAATATATACAAATGAACGGACAAGCACAGTGCAGAGGGGAGGGAAGGAGGGGTAGAGAGGCAGCAGAGGGAGCAGAGAGAAAAGGGGAAGCTCAGTCTGGGAAGGCCTCTTGGAAGAGGTGAGCTCTCAGTAGGGCTTTGAAGAGGGGAAGAGAATTAGTTTGGCAGAGGTGAGGAGGGAGGACATTCCAGGACAGTGGGAGGACGTGGCCCAGGGGTTGACGGCGGGATAGGCGAGAATGGGGGACAGTCAGGAGGTGGGTGGCAGAGAAGCAGAGCTTGCAGGATGAGCAGTAGAAAGAGAGAAGGGAGGAGAGGTAGGAGGGGGCAAGGTGATGGAGAGCCTTGTAGCCTAAAGTGAGAAGTTTTTGTTTCATGTGGAGGTTGATAGGCAACCACTGGAAGTTTTTAAGAAGGGGAGTGACATGCCCAGAACGTTTCTGCAGGAAGATGAGCTGGGCAGCAGAATGAAGAATAGACTGGAGTGGGGAGAGAGAGGAGGAAGGGAGATCAGAGAGAAGGCTGACACAGTAATCCAGCCGGGATATTATGAGAGCCTGCACCAGTACGATAGCTGTTTGGGTGGAGAGGAAAGGGCGGATCTTGGCAATATTATAAAGGTGAGACCGGCAGGTCATGGTGACGGATTGGATGCGTGGGGTGAATGAGAGAGCCGAGTCAAAGATGACACCGAGGTTGCAAACTTGAGAGACAGGAAGGATGGTCGTACCATCCACAGTGATAGGGAAGTCAGGAAGAGCACAGGGCTTGAGAGGGAAGATAAGGAGCTCAGTTTTGGACAGGTTGAGTTTTAGGTGGTGGGCAGACATCCAGGTAGTTACGTCCTGGAGGCTGGAGGAGAAACGAGCCTGAAGGGAGGGGGAGAGGACGGGGAGAGATGTAGATTTGTGTATCATCTGCATAGAGATGATAGTTGAAGCCGTGAGAGCGAATGAGTTCACCAAGGGAGTGAGTGTAGATGGAGAACAGAAGAGGGCCAAGAACTGACCTTGAGGAACCCCAACAGTTAGAGTCTGGGACGGGGAGCAGGAGCCTGCGAAGGAGACTGAGAATGACCGGTCAGAAAGATATGAGGAGACCCAGGAGATGGTGGAGTCTGTGAAGCCAAGGTGAGATAAGCTGTGAAAGAGAAGGGGATGGTCAACAGTGTCAAAGGCAGCTGAGAAGTCAAGGAGGATTAGAATAGAGTACTTACTATGTGCCGGGCTCAGTTCTAAGCTTGGGGGCGGACACAAGCAAATCAGGGTGTTGCTAATGAGATGTACATCACCTTGATTCTATTTATTTGCTATTGCTTTAATGAGATGTTCTTCCCTTTGATTCTATTTATTGCTATTGTTCTTGTCTGTCTGTCTCCCCCGATTAGACCGTAAGCCCGTCAAAGGGCAGGGACTGTCTCTATCTGTTACCGATTTGTACATTCCAAGCGCTTAATACAGTGCTCTGCACATAGTAAGCGCTCAATAAATACGAATGAATGAATGAATGAATGAATGAATGAATGAAAGGGTGGACACAGTCCTTTTCCCACGTGGGATTCACAGTCTCAATCCCCATTTTACAGATGAAGTAATTGAAGCCCAGAGAAGTGAAGTAACTTATCCAAAGATACACAGTTGACAAGTAGTGGAGCTAGGATTAGAACCCATGATATTCTGACTCCCAGTCCTCTGCTCTATCCACTACACCATGCTGCTTCTCACAAATTGATCAGTGGTAATCATTTGAGCTTCTAGCTCTGGAAATTCAGAGGAGATACCTATACTATGAGTTTCAATCAGTTTCTATTCAATTACATTTTTACATTTTACCTCAACATGGGTACCAACAACTAACATGACTCCAGGCAGAGCTTATGAAGAGCAGCACTCAGCAGGGATCAAAGTGGTTCATATCTACCAGTGCTCAAACTCTTCCGCAGCTTGCTGAGAGCCCAGTATGGCATGCTTTGCCTCCGCAAGGGGTAAACCAGACCATAGCTATGCCAACCCTTAGCTTCTCCCATTTGACACTGCTGAACTACTCTCACATCAGCAGTTAAAAGGAAAAGTAGAAAAGCAAATCATTTCCTGGAGTGTAGGGGAAACTGTGGCACTTGGTATTAGAAAGCTTTGCCTCACTATCTCCCATTGAAGGTGCCCAGTGGAAGAACAGTATATTTACAAGAGGAAAAGTCTAGTTGTTTCATAAAAACAGACAGACTTTCAAAGTCTGGTGGAGGGAAACTGAGAAGGATTTTCTCATGTTGGTGGAAATTGGGCCTCAGGGTCTGCTACTCACTAAGAGTTTATTCTGCTGCTGCCTCCTGCCAGAAGCCAGTAGGACAATCAAAGAGCCCATTTCGGGTCACGGTGACTGCAGGAGTGGCCACAAATCTCCAGTACATTCATTACAATGGCTGACTGGAGCAGAGAATACTGCCAGATCCTGGAATAACTGCCACTATTTCCCTCCTTCATTGGCTCTGGAGAAAAACAGTATTCTGGCTTCAGGCTGGGCAGCAGCTTGGGAAACTCTTGTGGGGCAAATAGCAGCAATTGCTGCTGATTTTTCCCTTCTTCTTTCCTACTGCTTCAGCCAAATCCTAGGCAGAAAACAACTGAGTGTGTGTTGGGGCGGGGGTGGGGAGAAGGGGGAGGAGGAAGAGGAGGAAAAGGAGGAGGAGGAAATAGGGGTAGGGATGAGGATGACTGTATATTTCTCCTTCCTGCAAGTGTATTTATTGTCCTCACCTTGTTTCTGTCTTTCTCTCAGTCTGTGTTATTGATCTCTATTTGTAAGCTTGCCTTTCCCAACTTTGCCCTCTCTCCCCCATGCCTCTTGCTTCCTTCCATCCCCACATGTGCTTGAGCCAGAAGTCCTGCGCTGGTGGTCCTGCTTCCTGGACTGTCACTCTCCAACAGTCACAGAAATCCCCAGATTCATTGTATGGGATAAATATGGCCACGCCTTCCAGGGCCCCCGGTGGCCAACTCCACAGATGAATATCTAATCTGCAAGGTCCCCTGAGGTCTTCTGCTCTCTCAGGCTCCAAGTGTGTCCTGAATTTTGCTTTATTTTTAGACATGGAGCAGATCTGGAACTGAATCTGGTCCAGGCTGATGTAAGTGCAGCTTAGCTACATTTTGCACATTCATTATTTTATTATTTCTTGATTTTAATGGTATTTGATAAGTGCTTGCTATGTTCCAGGTACTATATTAAGTGCTGGGACATAAACAAGATAATTAGGTTAGACACAGTCCCTCTCCCACACAAGGCTCACAGACTTAATCTCCATTTTACAGATGAGGTAACTGAGACACATCTTTTCATCTTTCCCCATGAACTAGTCTCTTCATCCTTTTAGTCTTTTTTGGTAGTTTTCATTGATGTCTCCCCAGTTTGCCTTTATTTTTTAACTTTTGGAATTGTCAAAATGACAGGAGTGTCCATGTTTCTTCCCCACTGGAATTCTTGATGGACTCTTTCCTTCCTGAGTCTTGCCTCACCACTCCTCTATAACTAGCTTGAAAGTCATCCCAGTCCCCTTGACTTGGCCAGAGCACCAACTGTAAATTTGCTTTGACATTGCTATTGAACAGATTGCTTGGAATTTGTCATGGGTTATAAAAACACACCTAAAGGAGAAGCATGTTCAGTCCCTATTACTATTTTTAGAAATAATAACAGCAATAATATTCATTATGTGCTTACTATGTTAAGCACTGGGTTAGACACAAGTTTGTGAGTCTGAACACAAACCATGACCTACATGTGATCCACAAAAAAAAGAGAACTGATATTTTATCCCCAAATTACATGAGGAAACTGAGACAGAGAGGTTAAGTGACTGGCACAAGGTCAGGCACATGGCAGAACTGGGACTAATCAATTAGTCAATCAGTCTGTGGTATTTGTTGATTCCTTGCTGTGGGCAAAGCACTATACTCAGCATTTGGGATAGTAATATGCAGTAGAGTTGGTAGACACAATTCCTGCACTCAAGTCACTTTACATTTAGTAGGGGAACAACATTAAAATAAAATTACATCTAGGGAAAGGGACAGAGTATAAGGTTATGCATAGCAACTACAACCCAGGTCTCCCAACTCCTATTCTTGTGCTCTTTTCTCTAACAAATGACTTCTTGGATTTGGGAAGAAAGCATAACATAATGTATTGGTTATTAGGGGAAATAAATCTGGATCTATCATCTTGGTCTCCTTTTTCAACTCTCCCACTATTTTCCCATTTGTTCTCTTTCAGCTTGCAAATTTGTTCAACATTTCTAGGGACAGAGATCTGTCTCAAATTGAAGTGGGGCTCCAAACATAACTTCCAGAAACAGAAAAATAGCTAATTGATTTCAGTTGAGATGTGGTCAAATGAAACTTACTTCTTAGTTTAATACCTTTCAATTAATAGGGCTTATTTCATATTGTGACAGCATAGCTGGGGGTAAAAATGGAAGCAGGGAAGGCTAACTGTTCTTGATTCATTTGACCTTTTATGACTAGAAGGGAATTTAATTTGGACCTTACAAAAGGAATGGATTTTAGACTGCCAAGAAAGCTTATTAAGAGGTGAACTGGAATAATTATCTCAAACCCTAATTACCATGAACCATGGAGAATAGTTCAGAGTAGGAAGGAAGACACTCAGCAGGGGTTAATGAATGGTACCTTATATAAGAGGCGAGTAATACCCCATTAGGCAAAAGTGATCTAAGCTTCTTAGGACACCTGAATCCTTGAGCCAGTGGGTAAATGTCTGAGAAGAATGAGGGCATTAGGAAACTTACATTATATTGATTATCCATCAAGGGAAATGCTGTCATTACCTTTACACCAGGTGTATTTCTTTACCATGTGTGAATGGTGACTCCATAGTCTATAAAAAGTCAGAGCACAGAAAATCCCTTCCAGCCTCCAAATTCTCCAGTGGTTCCAAGCCACTCCCTGAGCTTGCTCCTTCTTACCTATCTGCTTTTCTCCCTTTACATCCAGCTAAGGATAGATTGAAAGGAACAAAGAGAGTGTTTCTTCTAAACAAATCTCCTAATGGTCCTCTTGATCTAGGTCGTCTGACCCCTTACTCATAGCTAACTCCTTTCCTCCTCCGTGGAATGGCCTCTCCCACAGCTTAACCAAGCCACATCTCTTCTTTCCTTCCTTCAGAGAATATTAAGGGATGAGTGTTAGTAAAATTAATTACTAATATTAATATTAGTAAATATTGTGGCAGTTTGTAAGTGTTTACCATGAACCAGGCAATGTAATAAGCACTGGCGTAAACTATGAGCTTGTTTTGGGCAGGGAATATGTATGTTTGTTGTTATATTGTACTCTCAAGCATTGAGTACAGTATTTTGCACTCAGTAAGTGTTTAATAAAAAGATTGAATGAATGAATGAAATAGCAGATAATCAGTTCAGATACAGTCCCAGTCTCACACGGGTACCATATCTAAATACCGCTTGACAGCTGTGTGACTTTGGGCAAGTCACTTAACTTCTCGGTGCCTCAGTGACCTCATCTGTAAAATGGGGATTAAGACTGTGAGCCCCACGTGGGACAACCTGATTCCCCTGTGTCTACCCCAGCGCTTAGAACAGTGCTCGGCACATAGTAAGCGCTTAACAAATACCAACATTATTATTATTATTAAATAGGAGGGAGAACAGGTATTGGATCCCCATTTTACATCTGAGGAAACTGAGACACAGAAGAGTTAAGTGCCTTGTCCAAGAACACACAACAAGCAAGTGGCAGATCTGGGATTAGAACCCAGGTCCTCTGGCTCCAGGACCTGTGCTCTTTCCACCACCTCCTTCAAAAAACATTCCCTTAATTAATATGAATGTCTGCTTCCCCAATCCAGACTGAAATCTCACTGTGGGCAAGGAACATGTCTACCAACTCTTCCGAATGCTAACTGTTCTGCAAGCAGCAAGCATTCAATAAATATCGTTTGGTTGAATGACTGATTGATTCCATGATGAGACCCCCCCCCCCAACTAGTCCAGTAATGACATTCTTTCAGATGTTTGTATTTTTATCTGCTTATCTGTCATTTAACTGTATATACGACTATAGCCTGCTGTTTGACTTCAGGCAAGTCACTTAACCTCTCTGGGCCACAATCTTTTATACATAAAATGAAGCTAGGTGGTCATTTCCCTGCCTTTAAGATTGTGAGCCCTCTATGGGACAGGGACTTTATCTGATCTGACCCAATACTTAGACTACCCAGAAGTACAGTGCTTTCTCTCATTTAGAAACCATTACTACCATTATTATAGAAATTTTCTCGTCTTAACTCTTACATATTGATTAATGTATGTCTATTGTTTCATCCATCTGATTATAGAAACCCTCAGGATAGGGATCATGCTTCTTGAAATGTTCTCCAGTTATCTAGTGTAACGTTCTGCATGGGTAGATGATACAGGTGTGAATTGACTAAGCTACATCGGATTGGACCCTAGGTGCCTCTCTCTGATCACCCTCCACTCAGTTGAAGGGATTGATTTATTACATTCTCATGAATTGCATCCTCTGATTCATTCCTGTAGACAGGATCTGATCGATTGGAAGAGACAGAATGTTTCTGAAAAATAAAAACGGACTGTTGCCTCACTACACTCATATACTCCTGGGTGTGTGGGGGGATCAGTCTTGCTGCTGTAGCCCCATCAGCTCCAAATTGCTCCTTGGATGGGGATAGAGAAAGAGAAGATCCAGGGAGCTCTCAGGAGGGGTTATGCTCACCTGGAGCATTCCCATCCTCTTCTCTGGAGGACAGAGGGAAGGCAAAGGGGCACTTCAGAAGGGGTGGTGTTGATGGAGGAGGACAGAGAGGTGGCTATGGGTGGAGTAGAAGCCAGGCTCGCTGTAATGTCCCACCTCCCTCTTCCCTGACTCCACCCCCTTGCCTTAGACAATGGATGAGGCGTAGAGATCCATGAAAATTTATCTCTTTATCTTGGAAGACTTCACCAGATAAACAGGTCATAGTTAAAAATGACAATAATCTTGTGATACCCTCTGCACCCAGAAGGTATGCAATAAAACACCAATGATACTGATATTAATAGAAAAGGAAAGCAATTTTCCTTAAATGCAGTCAATTGAGAGAATCACAGTAGGTACTGAATATGGGTCATGTATCTTTACATTTCAAAAAGCTTTGAAAAGCCCACTTAAAGGAAAGAATAATTCAGGACTGTTGTTATTTTCCAAGGTCTATTGAAAACCAGTGAGAATTATAAACATTTGGATTCCTGTTCTCCTAAAGTCCAAAATGACTCCCTGAGAATAAGTTAAATACTTTGAAAACATTTTCTCTTTCAGATAATAGAGTACATTTGGTGCACTGTTACAAACAGTGCCCTGAACACTTCCAAAGTCCTAGATCTGGTGTGCAAATTCATCTCCCAGATCATACAGTACTCCCAATCTCCATGCCTCAGTTACCTCATCTGTAAAATGGGGACTAAGAACGTGATCCCCGTGAGGACAACCTGATTACCTTGTATCTACTGTAGAACAGTAGAACAGTGCTTGGCGCATACTAAGTGCTTAACAAGTACCATTATTATCATTATTGTTAGAGGTGGCAGTGATAACATCAGATCTCCTTCTTCCAGGTCAGCTCCAGGCCTCTTGGAGCCAACAGCATAGATTGTGAGTTGTATGGCTAGGATAGGCTGTCTCTGGTTGTAGAAAAGACTATCTCCGTGTGCGCTTTTCAGCTGAAAATAACTGCCTGACCCTCATTCACTAGTATGCTGTTGATGAAGCACTCAGGTCTAGTGTGCAAATTACTGGGATCTTCAAGACAACTAGGTACCTGGGCATTGGTAGGCATTTGATGGTGAAAGGACAACTAGAGGTTGGAGGTGGAGGAGTGTTGGGAGTGGTACATTTTCATTACATTAAGCCAGACTTTTTAGTTGATATTTTTATGGTTTGGATTCTTCCCCCTCACCAAGTTCTACTCCTTTCTGTTCTCTCCACACACACTCATATAAACTTACTTTCTTTAAGACATAATGGATATTTGGAAAATATATCTATAAACAAAACTTTCTCTAGAAGTGGCCACATTGTTTCTGAAGGCATGACTAAGCACACTTTTCAAGGTAAGCTACATGAAGTCATATGAATATTTACAACAATTATTGCATAGTATTAGATGGTTTCAAACATGGACATCATGGCAGTCAAATATTTTTACTTATCCCACATTCCAAAAAAGAATTCTTCAAAACATCTTCATTGATGCAGTCATGATAGGTGTATTGCTATTTCTTGATATACCTAATCACCAGCATGACAATCAATAATTGAACAGCTCATTGACAATATTCATCATTTCAGTTTTTGTGAATAATGAGGGCCAACAGATTTTTTTCCTTTTTTAAAATCACACACATGCCAACATTTTTTGAAATGAGACATTTTGATGCTAATCATGAGAATTCTCAAAAGCCCACATCCTAAGTTCTGGCTTTAGATGTAACCACTGAAAGGATAACAGGCAATGTCTATAGCTCCTGCTGGTAAATTAGATGCCTTGGAGAAATATTTAACTTCTTTATATTGCTTGAAAAGAATGCCAAAGGTATGTTCAGAGAGTAAAGAAGAGTGGGTATATCTGTTCTTAGAAACAGAGCAAGGATGGAGTTAGAGGCACAGGGAGAGTGGGTAGCTTTCCAAAGCAACCTTTGGGAAGGATGGAAGAGAGGGTGGAGGGTAGGGGAGGGATTTGGAGAGTCCTATCCCAGTTCAGTGTCCAACGTGATTATCTTGTATCAACCCCAGTGCTTAGAACAGTGCCTGGCATTAGTATTCACTTAACAAATACCATATATATATACATATAGCAAATACCAGTGTTCTGCACATAGTAAGCACTCAATAAATACAATTGAATGAATATATATGCCCCAAATGTAGCAGTGGATTGAGCAGGGCTGTGTGAGTGGCAGGACTTACCTCAAAGAGCAGGTGGATTTGTTCCAGAACATGGTTATGGAGATATGAAACCATCCCTCTGCTTCACCATAAAAACATATTCAGTCATGGAAGGTAGATACCACAGTTTTAAATGGCCCTACTATCCTTTTTTTGCAGAGAATAGACTCAGAGTCATTTTGATTGAATATGTTGTGTCCCAAACTTGCTCTACCTATTGTTGTGAAGGAAACCCAGACCATTGTTTGGGCTCATAAATCACCCATTGTGTCATATCACAATCCTATGTGACTTCTACTAGCCCAAAGCCACTTCATGCACTGTCAGCCAAATGGATAATTTATATGCTGGGATTCTCTTTGACAAAGGATCCTGTCCATAAGGGGATTTCCCAAATGATTAGTGAATTCAGGGCTACAGTCATTTCAGGAGCTTTCTTTGAAATAGCAGTTTCAGAGTCAGGGGTCACCATCATTTTGGTTATTGAAAATTTATGGATGAAATTTCCACAGTTTAACCCGAAGTAAATGGCTTTTTTCTCCCTTGGTAAGGTTTTTTCCTACCTATTTCTTTCTATCCCTTATTTTCTGAGTTACTGATTTACTAGTGTGCCTATAATGCTGAGGTGTAATTTGTTTTTTTTTTAAGTTTCTTTTTCAGCTATGGAACCTCTGACAATCATTTTGCTTTGCTTTTATGAGCCTCTCTCTCCTGCTCTGGACAGAGTTTTCATCATCCATGGCTTATTGTATGTTTCAGCACCTGACCCTGCCTCAGATCAAATTTATTTTTCTAAGATCAACAAATCAGTCAGCATTTGATTAATTCACTCAATCATATTTACTGAGCACTTATTGTGTGCAGAGCACTGTACTAAGCACTTGGAAAGTACAATTTGGCAACAAATTGGGACAATTCCTACCCAACAATGGCCTCACAGTCTAGAAGGGGGAGACAGACGAAAAAAACAAAGCAAGTAAACAGGCATCAATAGTATTTGATAGAGGTTCCATACTGTCTGACAACTGAACGAGCACTTGCATCATCATCAGTTCCAAAACTGGACTTCTAGTCTTCCCAACCAAACCCTGTCTACCCCATCACTGTAGACAATACCACGATCCTGTATGTAGACAGTAAGCTTATTATGGGCAGGGAATGGGCCTGTTTATTCTGTTGTATTGTTCTCTCCCAAGTGCTTAGTAGAGTGCTCTGCATATAGTTAGCACTCAATAAATTTCATGGATTGATTGATCTAGAAACTGAGGATTCTCCAGCTGATAAAATGTTAACCCAAATACTCTGCTCTTTGGTAAATTGAGCCTTTCTATTATTCCACTTCAATTTCTTAGAATGCAAATCCTGGAGAGAAAAGAGTTTTAACTTAATAATAATAATAATAATAATAATGTTGGTATTTGTTAAGTGCTTACTATGTGCCAAGCACTGTTCTAAGTGCTGGGGGAGATACAGGGTAATCAGGTTGTTCCACGTGAGGCTCACAGTTAATCCCCATTTTACAGATGAGGGAACTGAGGCAGAGAGAAGTTAAGTGACTTGCCCACAGTCACACAGCTGACAAGTGGCAGAACCGGGAGTCGAACTCATGACCTCTGACTCCGAAGCCCAGGCTCTTTTCCACTGAGCCATGCTTAAAAAATTGTTGCAGACCCTAGACATAATGATTACCTTAAATTTTAACATCTCTCTAGGTGAAAGATGATGAAACAAAGTCACCTCTGAGAAATGGAGTTGTTTGCTGTTTGTTAATAATTAATTACCAAGATAGATAATTAGAGAACTGAAAATTGAAAATTGGCTAGTAGCAGAGCTGGAACAAGATTTAAGTCTCGTGTTGTCCAAATTCTTGTTCTTACCACTAGGCCAGTCAGCCCCAAACTTTGCAACA
Organism: Ornithorhynchus anatinus; assembly: GCF_004115215.2. Taxonomy (NCBI): domain Eukaryota; kingdom Metazoa; phylum Chordata; class Mammalia; order Monotremata; family Ornithorhynchidae; genus Ornithorhynchus; species Ornithorhynchus anatinus. The sequence goes on from NC_041729.1 coordinate 120,000,179, forward strand.
TGAAGCTCATAGAATGTCCCAGAGATGTTGCCTGCAGGAAAACAGTCCTAGAAGTAAAGGAAAGAACTAGTCCTAGAAATAAAGACCCAGATATTTGCCTGGGCATTGATCATAAAGAGAACCAACAGTGCAGGAATTTGACTGGGAAATTCTCCAGATTAATGAAAATCCACCAATTCAATGGTGGGAAGGGCCGGTGGCCGTGAGACCTCTGATCTGGAGTTGAAAGACAAAGTTCACTGATGACAAAGATGCTCATCAATGGATACTTGCATTCTAGCACTTTACCTAACCCCATGACAGATAATTTTGCAAGGTGCAAGGCTGAGGGCTGGGCCAGGTAATTAGTGCTTCTGTGTAGGTAGAGTGAGAGTAGAGTTTCTTGCTAAACCTCAGCCAATAAACTCCAATTTTCTTAAAATGAACAAAAACTAGAAGGAGGAAAGAAGGACATTATTTAATAGCTTGACCATTATATCCAAAGCCCCAATTCAGTAAGAATGGGCACCATTGCAAGGGAACCTGGTCACCACACAAAGGTGAAAGGGTGTGGCAGTATTGGAGTGGAGAAGAGATCTTTTGTGAGGTGGTTGTAGGTATTTGAGTAGGGAAGAGATCTCCTTTTGTGGAGGTGGTTGTAGGGGTGGGGTGGTTCAGCTGCAAAATGCAGTACTCGTGGCAGGTTCAATTTCTCAGCAATGAGGTGGGCAATTGTCAGCTAAGATCTAGCCAGGCTTTTTTTCACTACCAAGATGTGAGGCCAGACAGAAATTCCTAGCTGCAGAAAATTAATAGGTCTCTGCCTCCCTGGCCAGACAGACCACTATTTTCCATGACTGACTAAATTTCCTGCCCACAATGAACTTATTACTCCCTTTCATACTTGCTTTGGCATAAAGTAGAAATGCACAGTTGCGAGAACGCTGACTATCCGCAGAACTGGGACAGAGGTAAGAATGCCACATCACCATGCCATCAGTGTGAAGGAGGACTTCCCAGGGTAGACGTTAGGAGCTACCCAGTTGTTGTGGAGTGAGTGTGACGTGGCAAGGGGCAAAAATCCTTGCCAGAAGCACAGTATCTCCCCATCAATTACCCAAGCGCTTGCTATAGTGCTTTGCACAACGAAAGCATTCGATAAATCCCACTGATTGATTTATGCCACTGCCCTGACGAGCCGCAGCAAAATGGAGCCTTTGCTGGGCTATGTTTCATTGCCTCCCCTCCCATCCTCAGTCCTCAGAGCTGATTGTGTTGCTGTGCTTTGTTGCTGAATGCATTGCCCAGTTGGCTCTCAACATAGACCCAGCCAGGGCCAGACCACAAGAGCACAACTGCCCAGGCAGAAAGTACAAATCCAATTTCACAAGAATGCATTTAGCATGTCTTATCCCAGGGTCCTGACATGCTCTTTCCACAGTGGTCAAAAAGCTCCTATTGGAGAGGTTGCCGCTCTCATCTTGGCAGAAAAATGCACTCAGCATTTAAATGAGTCAATTCCACCCAAACATGGGGATGTGTATTTGAAGGTTAATTGCTTTACACCTATAATTCAGCACTCTGCTCTGAGGGAGAAAGGCAGCCAGAACAAGAGTAGCATTTCTTCTCGATGGCTTTGCTGGTTTGGAGCGCACAGAGTATCTTTCTGAATGCTGGTGGCTGATGGTTAAGCTCTGTCTGCTATTTCACTAGGGCAAAATAACATGGTTATTCCAGGGGAAGAGGATGAGGCTGGGCAGATAACTGCTTGTTAGTGTCTGTCAGCCCCTGCAGTGGTGTTTGAAGTGAAAACTTTACTGAGTACCATATGGCTTCTTGTTGCTACTTATGTCAGACTTTGTGGAGAGGTAAAGGCCATGATGATACACTATCATTCATAGAAGCATTTTGTACACAAGCGCTTTATAATGTAAGTCATACTTTGGGAAAGAGAACATAAAGCTTGTAGCTATTTTTACTGTCTTCTCATTTGGCCATTTTCTGAGAGCAAAAACGTTGGCCATTTTCTAAAGGCCAATGCATAAATGTTCTGGGAACATTTGACATTTTTCATCCTAAAAGTATTTGCAACAGGATTTGGTCTGTTTTGTCATGTCACAGAAAATAGTGTCTTTGAGACCAGGACTTCCTTCAAATAGCTGACCACTATTAAATGTAATATCTAATAGGTTGCCCCAGTTTTTAAAAGTGATTTAGGAACACGGACCAAGGAGTCTAACATATGTGAGAGTCAGGGGCTTGTACGAAAGCCAAACCCATGGTGCAATGAAGGTGAGGGCAGGCACACGCCAGCTGAGGTGGGTTCCCGGCTGGTTGTTGGGAGGGGCGGGGGGGCAGCCTCCCCTCCCTCCCCTGGCCTGAGATGCCCCGCATCTATACTCACTCCCCTGGCGAATTCATTCACTACCACGACTTCAACTATCATCTATGCAGATGACCCCCAAATCTACACATCCTCCCTGTTCTCTCTCCCTCCCTCCAGGTTTGTATCTCCTCTTGGATGTCTCCACCTGGATGTCTGCCTGCCACCAAAAACTCAGAATGATAGTGTAGTGATCAGTGTTTTGGGAATTGAAAGAAAAATTGTTTACATGAGAAGCAGTGTGAGCCTTGTGTGGTGATTCTGTTTCTACATTGGATGTGCAACTTGTTGTGAGGGGCTGGTGATGTATAAATGCTCTGTTGCTCAGTGTAGTGACTGGTGGCAGCTACCACCCTAGAAAGGGGTGCTAATATTTTAGAATGATGAGGAAATTGAGTGAGGATGATTAAAAAAGAGAAAGAAAAATGTTGGAGGGTAGTCTGGGTATCTTTATCTTGGTTAAGCTGAGTCGGCAATTCATTCATGAGTATTGTGAATGTGGTTATTAAGTATTCTCAGGAAAGAACTGTATAAGTTTTACCAGCTTTGTCTAGATCCTCGATCCAGCTGGGTACTTAAGGGTCTAACAGTTATGTGTTTAAGATCACATCTCCTTAGGTCTTCTACAGTTTGATAGGTGTAATATGTGGACATTAACATAGCAGACAGATACTGAGAAATAAACATCATTCAGCTGCTGCCCATGGAATCAGCCTTCTGGCAGAACCAAGATATGGAAAACAAAGAAAGGTATGCCAGTCCCTGTCCCACATGAAGCATACAGTTTAAGAGGGAGGGAGAACAGGGATTTTATCCCCACTTTCCATATGACATAACTGAGCCACAGAGAAACTAAGTGACCACTGAACCCCAGCTCTTTCTCCTGGGCCTTGGGATTTCAAGTAAGGTCACACGGATTGGAAAAATATTCAATTTAGAGGCAAAGATGCAATCTGTGTGCATGAAATGTTCACAAAGGCAATCCAACCTGAACACTGAGGTTTCACTTGGGAAGCAACTTCTACATATGCCTATCACAGGCAGTCCTTTGGCCTCCAAAAACCCTTCTATAAGCCCCCTCCCCCCAAATTCCTTCAGCATTTCCCTCAGCCTAATGTCTTCAAAGTAAAAGAAAAACCTATCAATAGCTGTTCTTCCTACTGCACTATTCCCCACTATTCCCCAGAAGCAGTGTGGCTTAATGGAAAGAGCACGGACTTTGGAGTCAGAGGATGTGGGTTCTAATTCCGGATCCGCCACTTTGCTGTGTAACCATTTAACTTTTCTGTGCCTCAGTTACCTCATCTGTAAAATGGGGATTAAAACCATAAGCCCCATGTGGGGCAACCTGATTACCTTGTACCTACCCCAGCACTTAGAACAGTACTTGGCACCTAGTAAGCATTTAACAAATTAAATAATAATTATTCTAAAGGATAATGATAATGATGATGATGATTACTACAATTACTACTATATTGTGAGTCTCCATAAAAATTCCCCTGCTTCTCTCCAGGCCCCACCTCCTCCTGCCCCCTCTTTGACCCTCCTATCCAAGCCCTATCCCATCCTAACCCATCCCTTCTGGCTAATTATCATCAGTGGTATTCATTGAGCACTTACTGATTGCAGAGCACTACACTTAAGTGCTTGGGAGAGTACAATAGAGCACATTCCCTACCTACAATAGGCTGCCCTCTCCCTTCTTCCCTTCTTCCCCATCATCTTCAACCACTCTCTGTTCAATGGCTCCTTCCCTATTGTTCTCAATCATGACCATGTACTCACTAACCTAAAAAAAAAAATCTCCTTTGACCCTAGGGCTCTCTGCAGATATCACTCTATCTCCCTCCTCTCCAACCTCCTTAAGTGAGTTGTCTTCACTCCCTCCCTCCATTTCTTCTCCTCAAATTCTCTCCTTGACCCCCATAATCTGACTTCCACCCCCTTCACTATATAGAAAATGTTTCCTTTAAGGTCATCAATAACCTCTTTCTTGTTAAATAGAATGGCCTCTACTCCATCCTATTCCTCTTTGACCTTTTGGTGCCTTCTCCAGGATACATTATCTAAGCTTGGTTTCACCATCACTGTCTTCTCCTAGGTCTCCTCCTACCTCCCTAGCCACTGCTTGTCAGTTTCTCTCATAGGCTCCTCCTCTGCCTCGCACCCTCCAACTGTAGGAAGTCCTTCAAGGTTCATTTCTGGGTCCCCTTATATTTTCCATCTACACTCACTCCATTAGAGAACTCATTCATTCTCACCACATAGCTTAGTGGAAAGAGCACATGCCTGAGAGTCAGAGGACCTGGGATCTAATAGCAGCTCTGACATTTTCCGGTTGTGTGTTCCTCGGCAAGTCACTTAACTTTTCTGGGCCTCAGTCCCCTCATAAGAATTCAATGTTTGTTATCTCTCCTTCTTAGATTGTGAGCCCATGTGGGACAGGGACTGTGTCTAAAATGAATGTCTTGTATCTACCCCAGCACTTAGTATACTGTTGGGCTCAACAAATACCACAACTATTATTCAACTATCATTTCTTTGGGGATTATTCCTAAATCTACATTTCTAGACTTGATCTCTCTCCTTTCTGCAGTCTAGCATTTCCTCCTGCCTTCAGATAATCACTTCTTGGATGTCTCGCAGACACCTCAAACTTTAACATGTCAAAAACAGACCTTCTTATCTTTCCACTCAAATCTTGTCCTTTCCCTGACTTTCCAATCACTATAGACAGCACCACCCTCCTTCCTGTCTCACAAGCCCTTAACCTTGGCATTATCCTTGTCTCATCGCTCTCATTCAATCCACATATTCACTCTGTCACAATAATAATATCTCTGCTGCCTGGATCATTTTTCTACAAAAATGTTCAGGCCATGTTTCTCCACACAATATAATGGAATCCACCCTTCCTTATTCATTTAAACTGCTCCATGCTGATCCAAGCAGTTATCATATCACACCTTGACTATTGCATCAGCCACCTAGCTGACCTCCCTGATTCCTCTCTCAGCCCTCTCCAGTCCATTCTACACTCTGATGCAGTCATCATTTTTCTGAAAAAAAAAAAGTTCAGTCCATATATCCCCACTCCTTAAATAATAATAATAATAATGGAGGCATTTGTTAAGCGCTTACTATGTGCCAAGCACTGTTCTAAGCGCTGGTTAGATACAAGGTAATCAGGGTGTCCCACGTGGGGCTCACAGTCATAATCCCTATTTTATAGATGAGATAACTGAGGCACAGAGAAGTTAAATGACTTGTCCAAGGTCACACAGCTGATAAGTGGCAGAACCGGTATTAGAACTCACGACCTCTGACTTCCAAGCCCAGGATCCTTCCACTAAGCCATGCTGCTTCTTACAAACCTCCCATGGTTGGCCATCCACCTCCACATCAAGTAGAAACTCCTTACCATCAGCTTTAAGACATTCTAAAAGTTCTTCCCCTCCTATTTCACCTTGCTGAACTCCTGCCACAACTCAGTCCGCACACTTTGCCCCTCTAATTCCAATTTACTCTATGTGCCTAGATCTCATCTATTTCACCAGTGGTCCTCTGCCCACACAATAATAATAATAAGTATGGTATTTATTAAGTGCTTACTATGTGAAAAAGTACTGTTGTAAATGGAGAGATACAGGATAATCAGGTTGTTCCACATGTGGCTCACACTTTTAATCCCCATTTTACAGATGAGATAACTGAGGCCCAGAGAAATGAACTGATTTGCCCAAGGTCACGCAGCAGACAAGTGGCAGAGCGAGAATTAGAACCCACATCTTCTGACTCCCAAGCCCATGCTCTTTCCACTAAGCCACACATCCGTCCACCTACCTGTAACTCCTTCCCCCTCCATATCTGAAAGATTACCACCCTCCCCACCTTGTTTGTTTTATGGTAATTGTTAAGCACTTACTGTCTGTCAAACACTATTCTAAGTGCTAGGGTAGGTACCAGTTATTTAGTTCGGACACAATCCCTATCCCACGAGGGGGCTCATAGCCTTACGTAGGAGGGAGAACATGTATTGAGTCAACCATTTGACCGGTGAGGAAACTAAGGCACAGAGAAGTTAAGTGATTTGCCCAAGATCAAAAAACAAACAATTGGCAGAGTTGGGATTAGAACTCAGGTCCTCTGACTCCCAGACCTCACCTTCAAAACCCTTCTAAAATTACATCTTCTTCAAGAGACCTTCCCTGAATAGGCCCTTATTTCCACTACCCACCTGGCTCTCTGTGTTGACTTACTTGGCTTTGTACCTCTTAAACACTTTGATAATTACTTTAGGCCCATAGCAGTTCTGTACATATCCTTGTGCTCTACTTTTTCCTCTATCTGAAATATCATTTAATGCCTGTCTCCTTTTATAGTCTGTAAAATACTTATGGGCAGGGGTTCTCTCTTGGACAAGTCATTCACTCATATGGTTTCAATTACCACCTCTATGCAAATGATTTCCAAATCTATAACTCAGCACGGATTTCTCTCTCTTTCCAGTCTCACATTTCCTCCTGCCTTCAAGTCAGCTCTACTAGGATGTCTTGCCATCACCTCAAACTTAACATGTCTGAAACAGAACTCCTTATCTTTCCAACCAAACCTTGTCCTATCCCTTACTTTAGACGGCACCACTATAGAAGCCACCATCATCTTTCCTGTCTCACGTGTCCATAATCTTGGCATTATCCTTGACTCTTCTCTCTCATTCAACCCACATATTCAGTCAATCACTAAATCCTGTCAGTTTGACCTTCATAACATTGTTAAAATCTTTCCTTTTCTCTCCATCCAAACTGCTACCATGTTAATCTAAGCATTTACACTAACCCACCTTGATTACTGTTTCAGCCTCCTTGCTGACCTCCTGCCTTTCCCCTCTCCAGTCCATACTTTACTCTGCTGCCTGGATCATTTGTCTACAAAAATGTTCAGGCCATGTTTCTCCACTCAACAAGTACCTCCAGTGATTGCCCATCCACCTCAGCATCAAACAGAAATTCTTAACCATCGGCTTTAATCAGTCAGGTTGCCTCCTCCAACCTCACCTCACTACTCTCCTACTAAAACAGATTCCACACACTTTGCTCCTCTAATGCCAACCTTCTCACTGTACCTCAATCTTGTCTATCTCACCGCTGACCTCTCGTCCATGTCCAGCCTCTGGCCTGGAACACCCTCCCTCCTCATATGTGAGAGATTATTATCCCTTCTTTCAAAGCCTTGTTGAAGGCACATCTCTTCCAAGAGGCCTTCCCTAAGACCTCCTTTCCTCTTCTCCCACTCCCTTCTGCAATGTCTTGACTTGCTCCCTTTTATCATCTCCCCTCTGAGCCCCACAGCACTTACGTAAAGACTCTAAGACCATTGTGGGCAGGGAATGTGTCTGTTTCTTGTTATACTGTACTCTCCCAAGTGCTTAGTATAGTACCCTGCAGATTTAAATGCTTAATACAATTGACTGACTGACTACAAACCTTATTGTATTGTACTTTCCCAAGTAATAATAATAATAATAATAATAATGGTAGTATTTGTTAAGTGCTTACTATGTGCCAAGCACTGTTCTAAACGTTGGGGTAGATACAAGGTAATCAGGTTGTCCCACGTAGGGCTTACAGATTTAATCCCCATTTTACATTTGAGGTAACTGAGGCCCAGAGAAGTTAAATGACTTGCCCAAAGTCACGCAGCTGATTAGTGGCAGAGCTGGAATTAGGACCCATGACTTCTGACTCTCAAGCCCGTGCTCTTTTCACTAAGCCACGCTGCTTCTCAGTACTTAGTGCTTTACCCTGAACACAGTAAGTGCTCAATAAATACCATTGATTTATTGATTAATATGGGAGAGGGAATGTGTCCAACCTGATTATTTTGTATTAACTCCAGTGCTCAGTATTTTATTTAGCACATAACAAACATTAACAAATATAATCACTCCCCCATTCATGAACCTCAGCAAAGCTTAATAACTTATGAAATTTTCTGCAAGAAAGAACAGAGAAGAGAGAACTCTCTGTTCTCAACAGAAATTTAAGAACAGGAATGTTAACTAAGTACCTTTACAGTCTTTAAAAAAAACACATTTAAAAATAAATTTTTAAGTCCATTTGGAAAGGCTGTTGTTACTCAGTCTGTGGCTAGCCACCAAATGTTATAAGTTAAGAATTGAACATTCCATTAATTGTGAAGTGTTTGAGATAATGCTCCAACCCTAAGTTTTATAGTGATGACTTGAGGATTCTATTGAAAATAAGTCTCAACTATTCACTATCTTCTTTTAGGGAGTACCTGAAAAATGCTTTTAAAAAATAATTTTATTCACTAATCGTCATTTCCAAGTTAATTGATGTTTTCACTCTACACTTTACAGGCAAGCGACTACTATCGAATAAAAGTTAAACTGAATCGGTTGCCACACACAATGTAATTTCATATCTATAATGTGTTTTTTACCCAATTGAGGAGTAATTGCATTTATAATTAATGTTAAATCATTGATAAACTTAATTAATCAAAAGTTAAAATTCCTATGATGTCTTACAGCTTCCATGAAAGTGAAGTACATTGCAAGGGTGCATAAATATTTGACATTATTAGGTAGAAAATGTTAAGGGCAAGTTTAGCGATGTGTGTTGTATGGGGCATAGGAAAATTTCCCATATCCTTTTATTCTTTCTGAAATGTGTTAGATGTTGCATGACATATAGGAAAAGTTTGGCAATTGTAACTTTTAATCTGCTTTTAGAAAGGTTTAACCTTGATTCTTTTATTCTCTTCTGTGCCAGTATTTAACATGAAAATCACTTCTAGGAAATTTTCTTCTCAAGCCTTCTGTCTCTTTAGAGAATTGGGATTAATGTCAAATTTTTATGGCAAGAGTGTCTAAGAAAAGCAGGACCTAGCTTCATTCAATCAATAAAGCAAGCTATGGTATTTATTGAGTACTTTCTGTTGTTAGAACACTGTACACACAATTAGGAGATTACAGTAGAGTTGGTAGACACAATCCCTGCCAGCAAGGAGTTTATTATCTAGTTAGGAAGACAGACATTAAAGTAAATTACAGGCAGGGGGAAGAAACAGAATTTAAATATGCATATAGTATTCACTCAATCAATGATATTTATGGAGTTCTTACTCGGTGCTGAGCACTGTGCTAACTGCTTGGGAAAGTACAGTGCAATAGAGGTGGTTGACATCAAGTGTTTAGTACAGTGCTCTGCACACAGTAAGTGCTCCATAAATACAAATGAATGAATGATACCTGCCCACAAGGAGCTTACAGTCCATAGAGGAAGAGGTGGGGTGAGGCTAAATTCCTAAGATAAATCTTCTTTAAGAAATACTATCTTGTCTATTTTCCGATTTTCCTAGAATTGATTAAGTAATAATCTAGAGGATTTTCTCCAGAATACTGACCAACTGAAAAAACCCACATTAGCTTGAGTTAATGAGTCAATCATTATTTACCCTAAAAATGCCAACAAAGAATATGGGACCCAAACTTCCCTAATAATCTTAAAAGAAGTAACAACAAAAACTCTTTTAATCCTTTTCTTTGGGATTACAGAGCTAGCTATTCAGTGATGAGGGAAAAGATGGATGACAGGGAGAAAGATAAGGAAGCAGTTTACTACTCCTGAAAATGAGGAAATCAATTAAATGCGATACTTTTTCAGTATCAGAGTGGGTATTTGGAAAAATTCCCATTCTGTCCGAGTATTAGTGACAGTCAGGGCCTGATAACTTCTGTCCAGACAGCAGGGAAATTTCTCATATGCCAAGCAACTTGACAGAGCTTCCCAGGGCTGAACCTTCTTGGAATGAAGCTCCCTGGACATTGTGATATCTATATTAATGACAATCAATCAATTAATCAGTGATATTTATTGAATGCTTACTGTAGGGCAAAGTGCTGTTCTAAGTGCTTGGAAAGTAATGTGTGTCCAATTTCCAAAACATGGAGGCTTGGAAGCAGCATGGCCTAGTGGTAAAACCATAGGACTGGGAGTCAGAAGACCTGGGTTGAAGTTTCAGATGATCCACTGACCTGCTGGGTGGCCTTGGTCAAATCTCTTAATGGGATAAAGAAACCTTATTTTCCTACCTCTTAGATGTTGAGCCTTGTGTGGGGCAGGGACCAATCTAATTAGCCTGTACCTATCACAGAGTTTAGCACATAATGCTTGGCAACTAATTGTCTTGCCAAATCCAATGGGCTCTACCCCATCCTAATCCTCCTCTACCTTTCAGCTGCCTTTGACACTGTGGACCGCCTCCTTATTCTGGAAACATAATCCAACCTTGGCTTCACTGGCTCTGTCCTCTCTTGGTTCTCCTCTTATCTCTCTGGCTGTTCATTCTCAGTCTCCTTCACAGGATCCTCCACTGCCTCCCACCCCCTAACTGTGGGGGGTCCCTCAAGGTTCAGTTCTGGATCCCTTTCTCTTCTCCATCTACACTCACTCCCTTGGAGAACTCGTTCACTCCTAAGCCTTCAGCTTGCATCTCTATGCAGATGATACCCAAATCTGCATCTCCTCCCTTTACCTTACTCCTTTCCAGGTTCACATCTCCTCCTGCCTTTGAGACATTTCTACTTGGATGTCCTTCCATCACCTCAAACTTAACATGTCCAAAAGAGAGCTCCTTAACTTCCCACCCAAACCCTGTGTTCTCCCTGACTGTCCATTACTGTAGACAGCACCACCATCCTTCCCGTCTCACAAGCCCATAACCTTGGCATTATCCTTGACTCCTCTCTTATTCGACCCACATATTCAATTCGTCACCAAAACCTGTCAGTCCCACCTTCACAGTATCACAAAAATCTTCCCTTTCCTCTCCAAGCAAGCTGCTACCATGTTATTACAATCACTCATTCTATCAAGCCTAGATTACTACATTAGCCTCCTTGCTGACCTCCCAACCTTCTGTCTCTCCCCATTCCAGTCTCTACTTCACTCTGGTGCCCAGATCATCCTTCTACAAAATGTTCAGGAAATGTCAACCCCCTCCTCAAAAATCTCCAGTGGTTGCTTATCCACCAAACAAAAACTCCTCACCATTGTCTTTAGAGCACTCCATCACCTTTTCCCCTCTTACCTCACCTCGTTTCTCTCCTTCTACACCACAGCACCCATACTTTGTTCCTTTTGTGCTACCTTCTCACTTTTCCCTGATCTCACAACAGACCCTTGGTCCACATCTTGACTCTAGCCTGGAATGGCCTCCCTCCTCAAATCCAATAGACAATTACTCTCCCCACTTCAAAGCCTTATTGAAAGCAGATCTTCTCCAAGAGGTCTTCCCAGACTAAGCACCACTTTTCCTCATCTGCTACTCCTTTCTGCATCACCCTGTCTTGCTCCTTTTATTCATTCATTCATTCATTCATTCAGTAGTATTTATTGAGCGCTTACTATGTGCAGAGCACTGTACTAAGCACTTGGAATGTACAAATCAGCAACAGATAGAGACAGTCCCTGCCCTTTGACGGGCTTATAGTCTAATCGGGGGAGACAGGCAGACAAGAACAGTAGCAATAAATAGAGTCAAGAGGAAGAAAATCTCATAAAAACAATGGCAAATAAATAGAATCAGTATATCTCATTAAAAAAAATAAATAGGGTGATGAAGATATATACAAATGAGCGGGCGAGTACAGTACTGAGGTGGTGGGACAGGAGAGGGGGAGGAGGAGAGGGTAAAGGGGGAGAATAGGGTTTAGCTGCGGAGAGGTGAAGGGGTGGTAAAGGGAGCAGAGGGAAAAAGGGGGGAGCTCACTTGGGAAGGCCTCTTGGAGGAGGTGAGCTTTAAGTAGGGATTTGAAGAGGGGAAGAGAATTAGAGGAAGTGAGGTGAGGTGAGGAAGGAGGGCATTCCAGGGCTGCGGGAGGACGTGGCCCAGGGGTCAATGGCGGGATAGGCGAGACCGAGGGATGGTGAGGAAGTGGGCGGCAGAGGAGAGGAGAGTGCGGGGTGGGCAGTAAAAAGAGAGAAGGGAGGAGAGGTATGAAGGGGCAAGGTGATGGAGAGCCCTGAAGCTAGAGTGAGAAGTTTTTGTTTTGAGTGGAGGTTGATAGGTAACCATTGGAGGTGTTTAAGAAGGGGAGTGACATGCCCTGAACGTTTTTGCAGGAAGATGAGCCAGGCAGTGGAGTGAAGAATAGACTGGAGCGGGGAGAGAGAGGAGAAAGGGAGATCAGAGAGAAGGCTGACAGAGTAGTCTAGCCGGGATATAACGAAAGCCCGTAGCAGTAAGGTAGCCATTTGGGTGGAGAGGAAAGGGCGGATCTTGGCGATATTGTAAAGGTAAGACCGGCAGGTTTTGGTAACGGATCAGATGTGTGGGGTGAATGAGAGAGACGAGTCAAAGATGACACCGAGGTTGCGGGCCTGAGAGACGGGAAGGATGATCGTACCATCCACGGTGATAGGGAAGTCTGGGAGAGGACAGGGCTTGGGAGGGAAGATGAGGAACCCAGTCTTGCTCATGTTGAGTTTTGGGTGGCAGGCAGACATCCAGGTGGAAACGTCCTGGTGGCAGGAGGAGATGAGAGCCTGAAGGGAGGGGGAGAGGACAGGGGCAGAGATGTAGATCTGCGTGTCATCTGTGTAGAGATGTTAGTAAAAGCCGTGAGAGCAAATGAGTTCACCAAGGGAGTGAGTGTAAATGGAGAACAGAAGAGGGCCAAGAACTGACCCCTGAGGAACTCGAATAGTTAAAGGATGGGAGGGGGAGGAGGCGCCCGCGAAGGAGACCGAGAATGACCGGCCAGAGAGATAAGAGGAGAACCAGGAGAGGACGGAGTCCGTGAAGCCAAGGTGAGATAAGGTGTGGAGGAGGAGGGGATGGTCGACAGTGTCAAAGGCAGCTGAGAGGTCAAGGAGGATTAAAATGGAATAAGAGCCATTGGATTTGTCAAGAAGGAGGACATGGGTGATCTTAGAGAGAGCGGTCTCGGTAGAGTGGAGGGGATGGAAGCCAGATTGGAGGGGGTCCAGAAGAGAATGGGAGTTAAGGAATTCTAAGCATCGATTGTAGACGACTCGTTCTAGGATTTTGGAAAGGAAGGATAGTAGGGAGATAGGGCGATGACTGGAAGAGGAAGTGGGGTCGAGAGAGGGTTTTTCTAGGATGCGGGAGACGTGGGCATGTTTGAAGGCAGAGGAGAAGGAACCATTGGAGATTGAGTGGTTAAAGATAGAAGTTAAGGAAGGGAGGAGGCAGGAGCTATGGTTTTTATAAGGTGAGCGGGAATGGGGTCCGAGGCGCAGGTGGAGGGGGTGGCACTTGCGAGGAGGGAGGAGATCTCCTCTGAGGATACTGCAGGGAAGGATGGGAAAGTAGGGGAGAGAGTTGGTGGAGGGGAAGGGAGAGGGGGAGGGGTGTCTTTGGGGAGCTCAGACCTGACTGTATTGATTTTTGTGATGAAGTAAGTGGCCAGATCATTGCGGGTGAGAGATGGGGGAGAGGGAGGAACAGGGGGCCTAAGAAGAGAGTTAAAGGTCTGGAACAATTGGCGGGGGTGACGGGCATGGGTGTCCTTTTACTCTTACCCCCACCACTCAGCAGCACAGCACTTATGTATATATCTGTAATTTTATTTATTTGTATTGATGTCTGTCTCCTTCCTTCTAGACTATGAGCTCCTTGTCAGCAGAGAATGTCATTGTTTGTAATTATATTGTACTTTCCCAAGCTCTTAGTACAGTGCTCTACACACAGTAAGCTCTTAATAAATGAACTAATAAACACTTAATAAATAAACACTTAATAGTATTAGTATTACTACTGCTATTATTACTGACACTGCAAATGGGTGGGATAGGAGTGGAACTCACTAGTTGGTCAAAGTGGTGACTTCCCCAATTTCTGTCTTTACTTGGAATAGAGAAGATTGTTCTACACTCCTCCAAGCAAATGTCCAAAAGCTCTTTGGAGTGTCCAACATGGCAGTATAGACAGAAAAAATACCACACCTGGCTTCCATGCACCTTCTTCACCACCTGCTACTACCTGACAGAAGCCCCACCCCTGCAGGAGTGGAGGGGAGGTTGCAATTGCCATCACAACATTTTGATATGAGTAGATTATTTGGAATGGTGAGGTGCTAGTGTCTTTTTCAGGTAATTATGAATTTGTTCTTTTTACTTTTTTTAATATTTAATATTTCCACCATTGTGATGTTCTATTATTTGGATTGTACACAGGCTCTTCTCCTTACCAAATTCCTCTCCTTAAGATTGTGACTCCCTTGAAATCAGTGCATAGCAAATCTGGGAATCAGCATGGGTAACAGGATTGAACTCACGAATGCATCATTCCCTCACTGCCCTCAAACGTCTTTGCCTTGTTAAATTTTGTTTTGCATTTACATAGCGTGCAGTGATCAGAGCACTGTTAGGGCATTGGAACCTGGGAAATGACTCCTTTAGACCCCATAGCTGTTTGCTGAAAAAAATACTAAGCAAATTCAAATAGCGGCAGTTCCTGCAGAGGACAAAATACTGTGTGCCTGTTTGTCACTGCTCTCCAACACTCAGTTTTCAATGTCAGCAGAAGGGCTGGGGATAACAGTGAGGATTGTAAGGTAAAAATTGTTCAAAATATAGAACTCTTCAGTTAGGAAGGGATTGCATTACATAAATCAATTATCACATTTCCAGCATGCCATGAGAATTGAGGACATCATTGCCGGCTGGTGAAAAAACAATTTTAACTTGGTGGCTTTACCTGACTGCAGTGGTAGATCCTCTGTAGATTCCAGGCTAGAAGGGCAATTTGTTTTATTTTATTTTTTTGAAAGGTCACAAACTAAAAGGAACAGAAAGAGTGAATTTTTTTCAGAAAAAAAGAGGCTAAAAAATCTTGTATTTTAATAATTCAAAATCCTTAAACTTTTTTCCATTATGCTCTGCACCCAGAGCACACTGCCATACGATAACCAATTTGAAAGTATTCTTGCCTCCTGAAATTGTCTTATCTCAGGATGAGATGAATCTTTCTTTTAAAAAACCTCTAGATTGTAAGTTCCTCATGGGCAGGAATCATGCTTAGTACAGAGCACACAGTAAGCACTCCATTCCATGATTGATTGATTGATTAAACTATGGGACAGCACCCAGCTAAAAGCTCTCGGTCTGCAAAATGACAACTCCCTTATGCACCCACCGTGTAATACCTATGTCATTAAAATCATATCAATTTAATTAATGATAGTATTTGTTAAGCATTTACTGTCTACCATGCACTAAAGTAGGAACTGGGGTAGATACAAGATAATTAGATTGGACACAGTCCCTGCCCCACATGGGGCTTACAGTCTGAGTGGCAGAGAGAGTAGATGTTGGTTCCCTAAATTACATATGAGGAAGGTGGCACAGGGAGATTGGGTGACAGAGGTGACTCAGCAGGCAAGTGATGGAGCTGCGATCCGAGCTTCCTACTCCCAGGCTCGTGCTTTTTCCACTAGACCTAGCTGCTTCCTTTAAAATCAGTACCCTATACAGTCATATCTATTGAAATGCTTCTCAGGTTATAGGCTCCTCTTAGGATTTCTTTGGGAAAGCTAATTGATTGAAGCCAATTAGAGCTATTAAAAAGTTGATATTGTGATAGGTCCCCTTGCCTTTGTCTCCAAATTCTCAAGAGATTAACAAGTAAAATCAAGAAGAAATCCTGGTTGAAAATTTTTAAGAAATACTATAAAGCCATATTTAAGCAGTAGAGAATACCTGCTACAGTACATTTATTATTTAGGAAAAGAACAGGGACTGATTCAGAAAACTGAGGATCAGAGGACAAAACCTTCCTGAAAAGAAGTCATTTAATGATCTCTAATGCTGAAAAAACTTGTTGGCTTTAGATTCGAAACAAACTTCTAAAATCTGGTGCTTCAAAACAGAAGAATAATTTTATGGAGCAAGCCCTTGTTTTTTGCTTTTTCTCTCATCCTTTTTCTGTTTAGCCTCCGTGTGTAAGCATATGTCTCATTTGGGTGTTTTTTTAGTTTATCTGTTTGTGTATTGCTGTATTTGACTGCTCTGTTATATCCTAAAGCAGTTTACCTTGCAATAATTTCCTTCAAAAGAACAAGGATTGGAGATGTTGAAGGGTAATTATTTTGTTCGGGGTATGACTCTATCACTCTTGCCACCTGCTGGAGTCACAGGGAGAAGGCTTTTTCTTGTTTTATTGTATTGATTTACTTGTCCCAAGTGAACAGACATCCCGATTTGGGCACGACAACCCTGCTTTTGAGGCCTGATATCCCTCTGCTTGACAGGCCCCAAATGGAGTGAGGGGGAATATCTTAGCTGTGGGAAAAAGAAGAGGAAGCTGCCATAACTTCTACTGAAAAAGAGGAGGATGAATCGTGTTCTTCAGCCTGAGCAATAACTGGCATCAATCCTACTACAGCTCCTAGGACCAGTAAGACTGAACTAGACCTTCTCATCATTGCAGTCAAGTGATATGTTTCCATTTATCCCAGAAACTATCAGTGGGACAGAAGGGCCAATTCTGGTATACCTGATAGATCCCAAGTGGTGTCAGTCCATGGTCACCATTCCCCAGCTGTACCAGCTAGGTGCAGATGACTGTGTGGTTGGTAACCCCGCACTAGGGCTTTGGTGACAGTGGCAGTGGGGCCTCTTTTTTTATGACATTTGTTAAGCACTTACTATGTTCCAGGAACTCTAATAGGCACTAGGGTAGACACGAGATAATTGAGTTGGATACAGTCCTGTCCCACCTAAGGCTCACAGTGTTATTCTCCATCTTGTAGATTAAGAACTGAGGCACAAAGAAGTTAGTGATCTGTCCAAGGTTATACAGCAGACAAGTGGTGAAGCCTGGATTAGAATCAAGGTCCCCTAACTCCCAGGTCTGTGGTCTTTCCACTAGGCCTTGCTGCTTTTAAGCTACTAGGCCCCTTGACAGCAGAGCCTGTTGCAGAATCTGGAACACAATCATGGGAGGCCACACATTTGCCCTGAATAGTGAATCCACTAGGAGTCTCATAGCAGGGCACCAGTTGTGGGGGCAAATAGAGGCAAAGCCTCCTATCTCTCCCCACTCCAGTCCATACTTCACTCTGCTGTTCTGATCATTTTTCTAAAAAAAAATTCATTCCACATACCCCATCTACTTCAGAAACTATTCACTATGCATCTATGCATCAAACAGAAACTATTCACTCTTGACTTTAAAGCACTCAATCAACTTGTCTCCTCTTACCCTAACTTGTGAATGTCCTGCTACAATCCAACATGTACACTTTGTTCCTCTAACATTCACCTGCTGCTCACGGTACCTTGATCTTGTTTATCCTACTTCCGATTCTTTCCCACATCCTCCCACTGGCCTGGAATTCCCTCCCCCTTCATATGCCACAGACCACCATTTTCCCCACCATCAAAGCCCTCCAAATATCTCCTCTTAGAGATCTTCCCTGACTAAGCCTTCAATTCCCCTACTCCCTCTCCCTTCTGCACTGCTTATGCCCTGGTACTGTAGCTTTGAAGAACTTGGTATTCACCCCACCCTGAGCCTCACAACACTTATATACATACCCATAATTTATTTTTAATGCCTGTTTCCCGTTCCAGACCGTAAGCTCCTTATGGTTTGGGAACACATCTAACAACTCTGTTGTATTGTACTATCCCAGGAGCTTACACTGCTCTGTACACAGTAAGCACTCAGTAAATACAACTGATTGGTTATTTGATTAATGGATTGGTTTTCTACATTTTCCACATAGTCTATTGTGTCAAAGGGGTATTTATTTGATTTATAGTGGTTGACTAGTGGAAAGAGAGTAGATTGGAAGTCAGAGAATTTGGGTTCTAATTTTGGCTCTTCCATTTGCTCTGCCAGTTTTTGTTTTCTGTTTCTCAGTTTTCCTATCTGTAAAATTGGGATTAAATTCCACTTTCTCCTACCTAGACTGTGAGCCCCTTGAGGGACAGGGATTATGTCTGACTTGAATATCTTTTATCTAACCCAGCACTTCATATTGTGCTTGGCACATTGTAAATCTTAACAAATCCAGAGTAATTATTATTATTTATACATCAACAAAAACCTAATTCTTTGGGATCCTTTTTGATTGTCTTCTAGCATTGCAAGAACATATTTTACCCCTTGGCAGAGTTTGGGAGAACTTGTGGAAATTCTCAGTGTAGTTAAAGAAGCAGAATGTCTTCCAGTTAGCAATATTCTAATATTAGGGAAGAGTAAAGATTAAATAGCAATAAGTAAACCATCTATTTTATGATTCCCATAATTGTGCAACCTCAGAGGCTTGACAAACAGCTTTTTGAAGTGTCCATGTACCTGTGTTGTCAGGGACACACAGGATTTTTAAAAATATTGCTTTCCTATAGTTTTCTCTCCCTAATGTTTGTTAGTCTTAGATTCCATGGTTGTGTGATTTCACTGAGTCATAATACTACTGAATAATATGTGCCCCACTCTACTATGCTGGGCGAGGTATTATTGTTATTAATAATAATAGAATAATGCAATATAAAATAATTTAATAATAATTATAATTGTGGTATTTGTTTAGTGCTTAATGATCACTCATTCATTCAATCATATTTACTGAGCACTTACTGTGTTCAGAGCACTATATTAAGCACTTGGGAAGTACAATTCAGCAACAAAGAGAGACAATCTCTACCCAAAAATGGGCTCCCAGTCTAGAAGCGGGAGACAGACAACAAAACAAAACAAAACAAGAAGACAGGCATCAATACCATCAAAATAAATAGAATCATAGATATATGTACATTATTAATAAAAATAAATAGAATAATAAATATGTACAAATATATACAAGTGCTGTGGAGAGTGAAAGGCGGTAGAGCAGAGGAAAGGAGTAGGGGCAATGGGAAGGGGAGGGGGGGCAGAGGGAAAGGGAGAGCTTAGTCTGGGAAGGCCTCCTGGAGGCGGTGAGCTCTCAGTAGGGCTTTGAAGAGGGGAAGAGAGCTAGTTTGGTGGGTGTGAGGCAGGAGGACATTCCAGGTCAGAGGTAGGACGTGGGCCAGGGTTGATGGGGGGACAGGCGAGAACGAGGCACAGTGAGGAGGTTAGCAGCAAAAGAGCAGAGTGTGTGGGGTTGGCTGTAGAAGGAGAGAAGAGAGGTGAGGTTGGAGGGGGCAAGGTGATGGGGCAAGGTGATGGAGAGTTTTGAAGCCAATAATGAGGAGTTTTTGCTTCAGGAGAAGGTTGAGAAACAACCAATGGAGATTTTTGAGGAGGGGAGTGACATGCCCAGAGCATTTCTGTAGAAAGATAATCCAGGCAGCAGAGTGAAGTATAGGACTGAAATGGGGAGAGACAGGTTGATGGGAGATCAGAGAGGAGGCTGGTGCAATAATCCAGCTGGGTTATTATGAGAGATTGTACCAGCAAGGTAGCAGTTTGGATGGAGAGGAAAGGGAAGATCTTGACGATGTTGTGAAGGTGAGACCGGCAGGTGTGGGTGGCAGATTGGATGTGTGGGGTGAATGAGAGAGCAGAGTCAAGGATGACACCAAGGTTGCGGGCTTGAGAGACGGGAAGGATGGTAGTACCGTCCACAGTGATGGGGAATAATGTTGGTATTTGTTAAGCGCTTACTATGTGCCGAGCACTGTTCTAAGCACTGGGGTAGACACAGGGGAATCAGGTTGTCCCACGTGGGGCTCACAGTCTTAATCCCCATTTTACAGATGAGGTAAGTGAGGCACCGAGAAGTTAAGTGACTTGCCCAAAGTCACACAGCTGACAGGTGGCAGAGCCGGGATTCGAACCCATGACCTCTGACTCCAAAGCCTGTGCTCTTTCCACTGAGCCACACTGCTTCTCACGCTGACTTCTGGGGAAGTCAGGGAGAGGACGTGGTTTGGGAGGGAACATAAGGAGCTCAGGCTTGGTCATGTTGTGTTTTAGGTGGCGGGCGGTCATCCAGGTGGAAATGTCCTGATGACAGGAGGAGATACAAGCCTGGAGGGAGTGAGAGAGAATGGGGAGGAGATGTAGATTTGGGTGTTATCTGCGTAGAGATGATAATTGAAGCTGTGGGAGTGAATGAGTTCACCAAGGGAGGGAATATAGATGGAGAACAGAAGGAGACCAAGAACTGACCCTTGAGGAACCTCTACAGTTAGGGGATGGGAGGAGGAGAAGGAGCCCACAAAGGAGACCTAGAATGAATGGCCAGAAAGGTAAAAGGAGAACCAGGAGAGGACGGAGTCCATGAAGCCAAGTTTGGATAATGTGTTGAGGAGAAGGGGACAGTCGACAGTGTCAAAGGCAGCTGAGAGGTCGAGGAGGATTAGGTTAGAGTAGAAGCCATTGGATTTGGCAAGAAGGAGTTCACTTATGACCTTTGAGAGGGCGGTTTCAGTGGAATGGAGGGGATGGAAGCCAGATTGGAGGGGGTCCAGCAGAGAGTAGGAGTTGAATTCGAGGCAGTGAGTGTAGATGACTTGTTCTAGGAGTAGAAAGGAAGGGTAGTAGGGAGATAGGGCAATAACTGGAATAATAATAAATGGGGTCGAGAGGGTTTTTTTAGGATGGGAGAGACATGGGCGTGTTTGAAGGCAGAGGAGAAGAAGCTGTTGGAGAGTGAGTGGTTAAAGATGGAAGGTAAGGAGGGGAGGAGGGAAGGGGCAATAGTCTTTATAAGATGAGCAGGAATGGAGTCCGAAGCACAGGTGGAGGGGGTGGCACTAGCAAGGAGGGGGGAGATCTCCTCTGAAGATCCTGCTGGGAAGCATGGGAAAGTAGAGAAGAGGATTGAGAGTGAGGGGGATGGAGAAGGGGGAGGGATGACTTTGGAGACCTCAGACTTGATAGTGTTAATTTTCATAATGAAGTAGGTGGCCAGATCGTTAGGGGTGAGGGATGGAGGAGGAGGAGGAACAGGGGGCCTGAGGAGGGAGTTAAATGTCCCAAACAGTTGACAAGGGTGATGCGCATGGGTGTCAGTGAGGGAAGAAAAATAGTTTTGCCTATGTGTCAAGCACTATTCTAAGCATTGGGTAGATGCAAGGTAATCATGTCAGACACAGTCTTTTCCCCACATGGAGAACAGGGATTGAATCTCCATTTTACACATGAGGAAACTGAGGCACAGAGAAGTTCAGTGATTTGCCCAAAGTCACCCAGCAGGTAAGTGGCAGAGCTAGGATTAAGACCTAGGTCCTCTGACTCCCAAGCCTCTGCTGTTTCCACTAGGCCACACTGTTCCTCAGCAGTGAAACTAAACTGACACCAAACTTCATTTTCTGCAAAAGACTAATCTTATCCGAAGCTATGCAAGTTCAGGACTAATATGAAAGGTAAGTTAAAAAGCCTTTATAAACACCTAAAAGTGAGTTAGACATATTAACAACCAACTGAATATTAATTGCCCAGTGCACATTTTTGTCCAGGATCTGAAGAGGATAGTAGTGATGGAAACATTTTAAAGGTTATGCCAAAACTGATGTATGTAAGTACTATGTCAATGGTGCTCACATTTAAGTGATTTGCGAGAAATCAATCAATCAATCAATCAATCACAGCTTTTGGAAGAGGAAGTAGTGTAATTGTGATCCCTGCCCAAAGGAGTTTACAGTGTATGGAGAATGATTAATTTAATCTGTGTAAACTCACTCCCTTTCGATTATAACATTAACAAGGGCTTTCTCTTCCCCTGTTTAATATAATCAATTAAAACTGAAAGACAGGGGTGTGAGAAATTCTGAAGCATTTTAAAGTCTTGACTGGCCTGAAGTACAAACTGGAGTTTAAACATTTAGTACAGTGGTCTGCACACAGTAAGCACTCAATAAATAGAACAAATTGATTGAGTTTAAACAGGTCCAGAGTTGTTTAAAGTTTTAATTTGATGAGGAAACTTAGGGCTAATTATCCCAACTAGGACATTTAATAATGAATAATTATGGTATTTTACTTACTTACTATATGCTTCTTATATGCTAGGCACTGTTTTAAGTGCTGGGATGGTTATAAGGAAATCAGGTTGGACACAGTTCCTGTCCCAGTTGGGGTTCATAGTCTCAATTCCCACTGAGAAGTGAAGTTATTTGCCCAAGGTCACAGAGCAGATAAGTGTCAGAGCCAGAATTAGAACCCATAACCTTCTGACTCCCAGGCCTTGGCTCTATCCATTATGCCATGCTGCTTCTCCATTTATAAACTATGTAAAATATCAACCTAAGAAAATTAAGAAACCATTCCACTCCTTTCCCAGTATCTGATACCCAGAACCCAGCTGTGTGTGGAGTTCTGCTCTCCCCTGCCCTCCGCCCCTGAGCACTGGGATTCTTATGGTCCCCTGCTGTGGTCCCAGGAAGAACTAGGACATGGGCAACATGTGACCTTATTTGGCTTCTCCAGTGTTGAGAAGGTCACCAGCATGGCATCACTGGGATTTCCCTGACTGTTGTTTCTGATCTCTGCGGAGCCTGAAATCCTGCTGTTCCTTTATTTCTCTGTGTTGTGTTTCTTTACATGTCTCTTGCCAACAGCCAACTCCCTACACCAATCCCAATTCTTAGGCCATGAGCCTCTCTGGCCAGGGACCATATCTATATCCCATCTGTCTATTCCTTTCACAGTACTCAGTACAGTGTAAGTACATAGTAAGCATTACATAAATACTATTGGTTGATTAATGTGATCAGGAGGATGAATAATAAAATGACTGCATATAAGAACGCTGAAATAAAATCCAATGCCTATGTATCCTGGTCACCTGCCATAGGGGTGTTTGTACAACCGATGCTATCAGTAAGAGAAAACTTTTTGCTCTAATGAGATGAGCTTGGAAGTCAGAAGAATCTGGGTTTTAATCCCAGCTCCGCCACTTGTCTGCTGTTTGACCATGGGCAAGTCACTTAACTTCTCTGTGCCTCAGTTACCTCACCTGTAAAATGGGGATTAAGACTGTGAGCCTGATGTGGGACATGGATTGTGTCCAACCTGATTAGGTTGTATCTGCCCCAATTACTTAGAATAGTGCCTGGCACATAGTAATCATTAAAAATACACACAAAAAAGAATAATAAAAATAATGCAAATTGAAAGAACAGTTCTGATATTTACCTTAAGAAAAAATGGAAGCTTATTAATAATATCAATTGAAAATACAGTATTATTAATTCCTCTGGTATCTGAAATCTACTATATAAAGTGGACTGTGATGTGCTTGTGACATAAGGTAAAAGATTCCCCCCAAAAGAGGCAGCCCAGTGAGATAAAAAGCATATTTAGAATTTCGACAGACATTTAATTTCAAAGCAAGTCATTTCATTTAATATCAGTAAAGGTAATTCCAGGATTTACTGAGTACCCACTTGATGCAGTGTCCAGTGTTAAGTGCGCAGGTAGTATAGAATATTGAAGTGACACAGTCCTTGCTCACAAGGTGTTAGAGTCATAAGAGAAGCAAATCTTAAAACATTTACAATTAGGGAGGTCAAAAGTAAGCACATAAAGTTAGCTCAGGAGGGTGAATAATAACAATAATATGTGCTAAGAAATTTTATGTGTCAAATGCTATAATAATAATAATGTTGGTATTTGTTAAGTGCTTACTATGTGTAAAGCACTGTTCTAAGTGCTGGGGTAGATACAGGGTAATCAGGTTCTCCCACATGAGACTCACAGTCTTAATCCCCATTTTACAGATGAGGTAATTGAGGCACAGAGAAGTTAAGTGACTTGCCCACAGTCACACAGCTGACAAGTGGCAGAGCCAGGATTTGAACCCATGATCTCGGATTTCCAAGCCCATGCTCTTTCCACTGAGCTATGCTGTTATACTAAGTGCTGGCCAGATACAAAATAAACAAACCAGACACTTTCCATGTCCTACATGGGGCTCACAGTCTAAGTCAGATGGAGAAATAATAATTATGATAATTGTGGTATTTGTTAAGTGCTTACTATATGCTAGGCACTTTACTAAGTGCTGGAGTGGTTACAAATAAATTGTGCTGGACACATTTTACACATGAGATAACAACAGGGAAGTGAACTGATTTGCCCAAAGTCACACAGCAGACAAGCAGTTGGTCTGGGATTAGAATCTAGGTCCTTCTGACTCCCGTCAACCACGCTGCCTTTATTTTGCAGTTGAGGAAACTCAGGCACAGCAAAGTTATGTGACTTGTCCAAGATCACCCAACAGGCAAATGTCAGAGCTAGGTCCTCTGAGTCCCACTTCACTTAAAATGCAAATAACTTCCAGGTAACTTGTGTGACCATCAAAGACTTCCATATCTCATGGATGTATATAAACTGTCCCTTACTTCACTGTTGCATTGGCTTCTCACAATACCTGGTACAATTTCTATTTATGTCTCTCAGTTAAAATTTCCAGGAGGCCCAAACTGTGAGAAATTTGGCAAAATTTCAGGTCCCAGTCTCACTACAAAAGGTATGGGCCTGGGTCTTTGGAGTGTCTAAAGTGGAAGAGGCAGTGGGAACATTTGAGGTGTTATGGCGGAGGAAGCTGTGGCTCAGAGACTAATAAAAACAGGATAGTTTATAAAGGCAACAAACAAATGAAAAGAGAAAAGGAGGGAGACGGTGGGAAGGGGGAAAGCAAATTCATGGCCACCCCTCCCTCACCATTCAATCAATGATATTTATTGGGCACTTAAATGATCTCCTCACTGCCAAATCCAGTGGCCTCTACTCCATCCTAATCCTCCTTGATTTCTCAGCAGGCTTTGACACTGTCAGCCACCCTCTCCTCCTGGAAAACTTATCCAACTTTGGCTTTAATGACACTGTCCTCTCCTGGTTCTCTTCCTATCTCTCTAGCCACTCAGTCTCAGTCTGTTTTGTGACCTCCTCCTTTGCCTCCCATCCTTTAACTGTGGGAATCCCTCAAGACTCAGATCTGGGTCCCCTTCTATTCTCCATCTACATCCACTCCCTTGGAGAACTCATTCACTCACATGGATTCAACTACCACTTCCTTGCAGGTGATTCCCAAATCCAAATCTCCAGCCCTTCTCTCTCTCTCCTTCTCTGTAATCTCACATTTCCCCTTGTCTTCAAGACATCTCTACTTGGATGGTCCTCCAATGCCTCAAACTGAACATGTCATTCATTAATTAATTCAATCTTACTGTGTGCAGAATACTGTACTAAGTGCTTGGAAAGTACAATTTGGCAACAGAGACAATCCCTCCCCAACAACAGGCTCACAGTTTAGAAGAGGGAGAGAGACAACAAAACAACTAATAGACAGGCATCAATAACATCAATAGCATCAATATAAATAGAATTATAGCTATGTATACATCATTAACAAAATAAATAGAATAATAGAATAATAAATATGTATATATACGCATATATGTCCAAAGCCAAATTCCTTATCTTCTCAACTAAACCCTGTCCTCACCCCGATTTTCCCATCACTGTAGACAGCACTACCATCTTTCCTGTCTCTCAAACCCATAACCTTGGAGTCGGTTCAACCTTCACAACATCACTAAAATCCACCTTTACTTCTCCATCCAAACTGCTACCATGTTAATCCAAGCATTTATACTGTCCCATCTTGGTTCTTGCTGATGTCCCTGCAACCTTACCATAAGCTTTAAAACACTCAATCACCTTGCCCCCTCCCACTTGACCTCTGCTCTCTTACACAACCCAGACCAAGCACTTCTCTCCTCCAATGCCAATATACTCACTGTACCTCAGTCTCGTCTATCTCACCACTGATCTCTTGCCTAAATCCTGCCTCTGGCCTGGAAAGCCCTCCCTCTTCATGCCTGACGGAATTACTCTCTCCACTTTCAAAGCCTTATTGAAGGCACATCTTCTCCAAGAGGCTTTTCCTGTTATTTCCTTTCCTTTCATTTCCCTTACTCACTCTCACGCCTTTCCTGTTATTTCCTTTCCTTTCATTTCCCTTACTCACTCTCACTTCTGCATCACTCTCATTTGTTTCCTTTATTCATTCCCCTCAGCCCCACAGCACTTTTGTAAAATATCCATAATGTACTTATTTATATTATTGTCTGTTTCCCCTTCTAGACTGTGAACTCATTGTGGGCAGGGAATGCGTCTATCAACTCTGTTATATTGTACTCTCTCAAGCGAGTGCTCTGTACACAGTAAGTGCTCAATTAATATGATTGATTGATACTAAGTGCTTAGGAGAGTACAATACAACAGAGTTGGTAGACATGTTCCCTGCTCACCACTACCACTTTTAAAAAATTCCTGTCCCCACTACTACTACATGTGCTGCTACTTCATTTTCTGGTTTTCAGAGTTTCTGCTGTGTGCAGATGGACTATTTCCTGAATGGTAAGGCTAGAAATGCTCAGCTTCTGAAGCTGCAGCAGAGGGGCAATAACTCTGGAGTTGCTCTGGAGTGAGTAGCTTCAGGGGACGGTAGCCTTACTTGCTATTTTTGTGGACAACAGCCTCCAGAGAACAAATTGTTAGGTTGAGTGCTTTATGTTGCTGTACAACTGTATTGGCATTGAATCTCTCTCTCTCTCTTTCCCCTTCTTCCTCCCGCCCCCTCCTCTCCTCTCTTTCTCCTTTCTCTCCTCCTCCTTGATTGTCAGGTTTTCTGGTCTTCACACTGAGAGTTTCACCCACTGGCATGACTTCAGCTCTCACCAGTAAGCAGCTGGCTCCCAAATCTAAATCTCTCACTATGTCTATTCATCTGATATTTCATCTCTCAGTTTTTTCTATAAGTGGGTATCTCTACTAGAATAGCTTTACACACAAACACAAAATCAAAATGTTAAAGCTAAACAACTCTTTTGCTTCTTAAAGCTTCTCCTAGTCCCGTTTTCCCCATCACTTTTGAAAGCTCGACCATCCTCTTTGTCTATTCTTGAGGCTCTGACATTCAGTTTGTCTCTGAATCTTGTTGGTTCTTCTCTGTTGTACTTCACACTTGTCCTCTTTCCTCTCTTCCTTACCAGTACCACACTGGATTGAGTCAATCAATTAATCAATCAATGGCATTTATTAAGCACTTACTGTGTGCAGAGCACTATATCTAGATCTTGGCAGAGTACAGTATAGAAGAGTTGGTAGAAACCACCACTTCCAGCTAGATTACTGCAGTAGAGAATTCTAAACAGTTAGAGCACTAACAGTTCAAAGTCTACCCCCAATTTTGACAAATCTGTATGCATACCAGCTGATTACCTGAATCAAGATCATACCTCAGTGTCCCTTAAAGACACTTTTGAAGTGAAACCTCTTTCTTGGAGAGTGAGTTGGGAACATGGGACCCTGGATGTCAAGGAATACCCAGTGTCTGACACAAGTGTTGGCCAGAGAGGTGGGGGCAATGATAACCCTTTACTTCCGCTCCTTCTAGGACCCAGTCTCTGACTCGGGGTATAGTGTGTGTATGTTGGGGGGCAGGGTTCAGGGAGAGTGAGGCTCAGAAAGAAGGAGAGCAGGTGTCAAGGTGGAGAGAGGGGGATAAGGAGATGTTAGAAATGACATGATGCTTGTGGAGAAGAGAGTAAGAGGACCACTGACACGAGCCCAGGACTTTGGGAGCATGGATTGCTTCCCTTGCTCCAGCCCCCTTATCTCTTCAGAACCGGCTTCTGGGAAGAGCTGAACCCAGTGTTCTGAATCAGCTGAGAGTGATGGAGTGAGACTCTATTTGTCAAGTCCAGGGCAGTAGGACACCAAGATGCAGACCTCACATCAGTTTCAATGGCAGAAACTGTGATGGAGAAGAAACAGAACTGAGGGAAGGCCAGGTCAATCAGTCAGTCACAAATAGTCCACAGGGGAAGGAGCCAATGAGGGGCAGAAGAAACTGGAGTCCCAACCCTTTCACCTGTCTTTTCCCATGGGTCCCTCACAATTTCAACTCCTTTCCTTTAATATCACCACACTTTCCTGCCTCCAAAGGACTGCTGGGAAAAACCTAGAAATCAGATAAGATCATGCGTCCTCAGGATTGATCCTTCACTTTTGTCTTTCACATCTCCAGCCAGATAAGTGGCAACCTGGCTTAGTGGAAGAAGCATGGGCTTGGGAGTCAGAGGATATGGTTTTAATCCCAACTCCGCCACTTGTCAGCTGTGTGACTTTGGGCAAGTAACCCAACTTCTCTGCGTCTCAGTTACCTCATCTGTAAAATGGGGATTCAGACTGTGATCCCCACGAAGGACAACCTGATAACCTTCTATCTACCCCAGTGCTTTGAACAGTGCTTGGCACATAGTAAGCACTTAACAGCCATCATCATCATCAAATAACCCTTTTTTTTCCCTCCAGGGATGCATGAGGGTATAATTTAGTGATAGTCATTGGTATCTAAACTTTGGGCTAAGCTAATAAACATAAAATACAGCATCACCATAATAAGCTGCTTTCCTCAAGACCACCTCTACAGGGAGAAGTGCCTTTAAGGCAAGATTCCACCTGTCGCTCCTTCAGAGCAATGAGGAATGAACTAATGCGCCCTCAGCCAGGGACCCATTAGAGGTACAGGGCATCCATATTCCTTCTTATGACACACCTTTGTGACCTCAGTCTCCCTCCAAACCTGCTGCCATTGGCTGGAATCTTCACGGTTTCCATGGAGCTCCAGGTAAATAAACTTGAACCACCACAAGTGACCAGTGGTCTTGGTCCTGGACACATGCTTCTTCAGTGTCTTCTACCTTGACAGCTCCAGCTCCATTTCTTTTGATCCCAGTGACCTACTCAGTCACTGTTTCTTCTTTTGAGATTATGGCAGGTAAGGATAGAAGTACTTTGGGAACAGAGTTGGTGGATTTTAACTTAAATTTTTTTTTTAATTTAAAGCACAAGACTTTTTTCAAAGAACCAGGAAGGGAGATGTGTTTAGAAATGAAACTGGTAAAGACATCTTGATAACTCTATCTTGTGGAAGATAACATTTTGGTTATGAGCAGATATTTTATTCATGATTATTTTGGATTTTTTTCACTTTTATTTGAGACAATTTCTGTTTACTAAAGTAGAGAGAATTGGGATATAAATGTTACCTGAAGGCTTTTCCATGTCAATTAGTCAGTTGAAAAAGTTAGAAATATTAGAGGAAAGTGGAAAACTGAGAGGGAAGAATGGAATAAAATTATTGAGAATACATCAGGCTAACCATTTCCTGCAGGTGGAGGGAAGAGAGAGGAAAGGGAAAGAAAAGAATGATAAAGTGAAAATAATGAAAATGGTAGAAGGGAATGGATAAAAATACAGTAATGGAAGTTTAAAGAACAGTGGGGACGTTATACAAGGAAAAGTCGTTGAGGACAAAGTAATTCTGAATTTAAACTGTCTCCCACAATAGACTGCAACATTTCTGAGGCAGGAGTAATGTCCACAAACTTTACTGAACTCTCTCAAGCACCTATCACAGTGGTCTGTATAGGCACCCAATAAAGACTACCAATTGATTGATTAAGTTTCAAAGTGGGAAACTTATTCAAGGGCCAACTAAAACAAAATAAAGTCAATGGTCTGTGTTCATCCCATAGAGCTACAAAGGAGCCAAAATGAGTGGGTTGAGGTTTTTTCTCCCTTGACATGACAAATTGATTTTGATATCCAAAACTTTCCATCCCTGGGTCGAAGGCAAAATATTTCCTGGGACTTCTGTGCATAGTACACTTCACTAGTCTCTAGGGAGAGCTGGAGGATTCATAAATCATTAAAATCAGGCCACATAGACTGGAGAACATCTGTGAACAAGTCCATGATGCTAATCAGCACATTTCTGGCTTGAGTCTCCTGCAGTCTGTTGAACAAGTCAGGAGTCCAGGTCAGTGAAGTGTTGCTCTTGAGAGTGAGGCGTGCCAGCCCACCTGCGGTTGCTCTTGGTGAGTTTTCCTCAGGGTTGGTTGCCTTGAAAGCTGTAGAATTGGAGCTGTTGGTGGGTTGATATGTGGCAGCAGGAGGATCAGACCTCACTAGCTTCATTCTACTCACTTGTATTCCCAACAGAGAATTCTACAAATCCTGCTGAGAATTCCCAAAGGACATCCTCACAGGGAATTTCCAACTCTTGCCCCCTGACCATTCCTGTGGTGAGCAGTGGCTCCTCCCTGACAGGAAGTCTTCGTAACATCTCCCAGCATTCTGCTCCATCCATCAGCAATGCTTGGCTGCTGACACCTATTTCCAGTGTACCCTTCCACTCTCTACCAACTGGTGGCTACTTCTTCCAACATCCCAGTACTCCTGAGCTATCTGCAATAGCTGGGCTGAGCCGGGCCTCCTTTTCCACAGTCGCTTATTCAAACATCGAGTGGAGCAGTGCCAGAAATGCTTTTGAGATGCCATCACCTCTGAAGGACTGCACTGTGACTGTCATCCACAGTCCAGAGACCCCTGCTCCCTCCCTGCCCATGATGTTGCAGTATGTCAATGCTGGCAGTACTCCAAACATGGTGCCTTTGTACCCACAGTGGTCTGCAGGCCTTGACCCAAGAGCTTCCTTATCAATGCCAAATGAGGGATACCACCTGCCAATTCCCCACCATGTGGGCACTCAGGCCTATTATTATAATCCAAGCCGGCTATGCCCCCAGCTGCCTGGACAGTTTAGCCCTTATGTGCAGCCCTATGGCCCTGTCCCCTACAGAGCTAGCAAGGCTGCTCCCAGACTGGGAGCACCTCAGCCAGAGATGGTGATGGTGCTGAAGGAGATCCGGCCCCAGGGTACTCTGCCCCTAGTTTCTACCCCTGAACTGTACTACCCAGCCTCTACTCAGCAAGGCTCAGCAACATCCTTCCAAGGTAAGTGATGGTCAAGGGGAAGACAGGAAGGATTAGCACCAGAGGAAGGGTCAGAGATGGGGCTGGAGTTAATATATCCTGGCAGGATATTTTAGCTACTCACTGTCACCCCGGGGTTATCCTCTGAAGCCTCTGACAGCTCTTAGATGACTGGTGGTTTCACCCCCAGGGCTGTCCATGGATAATAATGATGGCCTTTGTTAAATGCTTATTATGTGCCAAGCACTGTTCTAAGTACTGGGATAGATACAAGGCTATTAGGCTGTCCCACTTGGGGCTCACAGTCTTGATCCCCATTTTACAGATGAGGTAAGTGAGGCATAGAGAAGTTAAGTAACTTGCCCAAAGTCACACAGCTGACAAGTGGCGCAGTTGGGCTTAGAACCCTTAAACTGACTTCCAAGCCTGTGCTTTTTCCACTAAACCACGCTGCTTCTCTGTGTGCTGGGGATACCAACAGTCTCAAATGGACAATCCCATGTTTTCCCATGAGATGTTCCATAGACTGGATGGAAGCAACCTCCATTCACCTTCCCCCCTTCACCTGCATCTTCATTCCAGGAATCTGTTTTCAGCCCACTGATCCTGGAGCCTTGGATTTAGATAGCTCTTGGCCAGGAGAGCATAAACTGGTTGAGAACTTGTCCTTGGCTGCCATGAGGGTGAGAGTCCATTCTCAACACTCTTCAAGACTCTGATATTCCACTTGACATGTTCTTGGTCCCGAATGAGTTACCCAGAGACCTAGACTTCAGTAGCCGGCACCCATTTGTTCTGGGGAAGAGAGATTATAAGGGGTTCAGAAGTGCTGGGGCCCTAGGAAGGAGAGCCCAGTTTGGGGAAAGTCTGGATTCTTAGCTGAGGCCTCAGCAGAGGTCTCAGTCACTGGGCATTGACATTCCACTGGTTCCCTTGCAGCGATGGAAGTGTCACCGGACTTGGCACCCACAGCCCCGACTCTCGGTTGGCCACCAACCTTGGAGCTCTCCACACCTTGGAACAGCAAGGCCATCCTGCATACTGAGAGTAACCCATCTTTGGAGTCCATGGGCAGTGCCAAGACAGTTGCAGATCAGGCCTCTGATAGCCATGTTGCCCTGTCTTGTGCTCTGGATGCCTGTTCAGAGCTCCCATTGGCGACCCAGGAAATCCAGGGCCCCCCATTTCCTCCTCTGGAAAGTCTAGAACCTCCATCACCTCTTCTGGAAATCCAAGAGCCCCCATGTCCCCCCTCGGAAATCCTGGGGCCTCCCTCACCCCTCCTGGAAAATCAGGAACCCCCAGTACCCACCCTGGAAGATCAGGAGCCTCCACTGTCCCCGCTGGAGATCCCAGACATTAAGGAGATTCTAGCCTCCATCGAGCTCCTTCCTTTAGAAGTCGACCAGCCTCAGATTGGCCAGAGAACTCTCTCAGAGCAGCCTGTCCCAGGAGATCTAGTCCCAGGGAAAAGCGGAGAGAGTCTTGAGGCCACTGGAAGTATATCCGAGTTGGAGGGAGTCACGCAGGTTCCTCCTCTCCTCCCTTTGAAAGAGGAGTCTCATCCCAAGGGATGCCAGGCTTCCAAATCCAAGTCCAAAGCCACCAGAGCAAATTTAGATCAGGCTTCAGGGGAGTCTACCCCAGGAAGGGATTCCTTTGGCCGGAGCAGGAAACACAAGCATAATAGCACAGAGAAGGCCCCCAAAACCCCCAAGCCAGAAGTGCATTCCATGAGTTCCCAAATCGGGGAACCAGCTTTCTTGGTGTCTCCAACCAAGTCCCCAGGTTCTGGGTGTTTCCCCCAAAGACCCAAACCCCCAAAGACACCAAAAGCTAAAAAGAGCAAGGCCAAGAGGCCCAGACTAGAGGAGCCCGAAGATCTTGGGGGCAGCAACTCTGAACTAACTGGAGGAAAGGCGCAGTCAAAGATCAATGCCATGTCTGAGGAGCAATCTCCCTTTTTCAAGAGAAAGCGGAGAAATGACTATCCTGAGTTCAGCCAGGAGCCCTTTAAGAAGCCCCGGAGCAATCTGGGCATGCACATGCTGCAGTCAGTACAGGTGTTCCACAAACTGGGCAAGAAAAGTCCCCAGGCCAGAGGCATCTCAGGGATCAGAGAGAGATTGGGCATCTCATCAAATGGAGAGGAGATGAGAAAAGCCCAGCTGGGCCCACTATCAGAACCAAAGGTCCACCACTCTCAGAAGCTAGGTGGCAGTACTGAGACTCAGAGCAAGTTACCCTCAGAGGGAAAGCTCAGGTTGCTGCCTTTACCACTCTCTACCCCTGAGCGCCTGCCGTATTGGCCTTGCCATCGCAATCCTTCACTTTCAGTTCCATGCCAGGATGCTTCCAGCCCATTTAGCTCTGCTGATCCCACCCAGCATAATCCAAACAACCCACCCCATCCTGATCTTATCGATTCAGAACACCCGGTTTCTGCCAATTTAGCCCAAGCTGATCCTGCCATACCAGAACGATCAAGTCTCCTGAATCCTGCCCAACCAGAACCTGCCATTCCCTCACTCCCAGGCCCTGACAATCCAACCTGGCTGAATTCTGCTAGCCCAAGCCCAGTAGAAGCTTCTGCCAGTTCAGACCAGACAGAACCTGCCATACCATCCCTCCCAGCCCCTGGCAACCCAACCTGGCTGAATTCTGTCAGTCCATGCCACCCAGATTCTGCCCCTTCAGGGCAGAATGAACCTTCCCTACCAACCTTCCTAGATCATGATAGTCCAACCTGGCTGAATTCTGGCATTCCAGGTCATCCCATTTCTGCCTGTTCAAGCCAACCTGAACCCACATTACCATTCCTCCAGGTTCCTGGCCAACCAACCCAGCTAGGTATTTCCAGTCCAGGTAATCCAGTCTCCATCGATCTGGACCAGTCGGAACCTGCCAAACCATTCCTTGTGGGACCTGACAACCCAGCCCAACCAGGTCCTGCCAGTGTACAAAGTCCTGTTTCCATCAATATGAACCAGTCTCGTTCTGCCAAACAAGATAAACAGAGTCCTCCCAAGACTGTCCAGTCAGATACACCCCAACCAATGCTCTTGGGGTCTGGAAAACCAACTTGGATAAGTTGCACCACTCCAATTATGCATGGTGCTGCAAACTTAGCCCGATCCAATCTGGCCAATGCAGGCTGTCCACCGCTTACCAACACAGCCTGGTCTGGCTCAGGCATCTCAGCTTCCCAGCCACATCCTGCCCATCTAGTCTTCCCTCCTAGACCTAATTCAACAGCTCCACCCCAGCAGGCTCCCATAACCTCACCCAACCCTGTTATCCCTTGGTCTGCTCATCCAAGGCCCACCCCCAACCCCCAAGTTGTTACCCGCCCCTGGTTTCCACACCAGTTCCCAAACATTGACTTCAGCAGACAACCCAAGCCCTGGAAGATCCCCACTATCCCTGAGCCTGTCATATCAACACCCATCACCCCAGAGCAGAGGCCTGAGCGGGAGGCAATGAAGAGACAGGCCCAAAGGGAACGGGAACAGGCTGCCAAATATTCCTCTTTAGGGAAGGTACAATTCTTTGTTGAGAGGCAGAAAGAAATGGAAATTTTTGACTATTATGGCTATATAGTATGAGCAGAGCACCTGGGACTTAAGTTCTCTTCTTGAGCTCTTGGCTTGCTTGGATTCTTATCTATGTAGATTTTTCCATATAGTGTTAATAAAATTTTTCCTGAAGTGACCTCAATCAGTCAATGGTATTTATTGAATACTTACTATGTGCAGAACACTGTACTAAGCACTTGGGAGAATACAATGCAACAGAACTGGTAGTCATGTTCCCTGCCCAGAAGGAGCTCACACTCTAGATGGAAGACAGTCATTAATATAAATTAATAAATTTTGGATATATACAAAAGTGCTGTGGAGCTGAAGGTGGAGTGTATATCAAGTGTTTTAAAGGATACAGAGACAAGTGCATAAATTACGAAGAAATTTATGCACAAGACATTTGGAAGTCACCTGTTCCTGAAAAGAAATCATAAGAAATTCCAACACTGGGCAGGCGATGCTGACCCTAGAGAAGATATCCTTTTTTCTTTGATGACCTGTGGCTTTCCAACTAAGCAGTGATATGCTACCAGATAGGCTTACCTGCATGCTGTGGTCTTTGGCTTTCCAGGGTGATTGTGTTGGGGATCCCATGAAAATGTTTGTCCTCTTAAAACGCTACTGCTGAGACAACTTTTAAGTGAGCCATCCAACTCTTAGATTTCTAGTTAGAAGTTTTGGTGTGAGAGGAATCAGTGTAATTTCATGTGTGTCTACCAGGTTATCTATTGTGTGTGTATATTTGTGTGTGCATGTATATGTATGTATATAAAGGACAAAAATGCGTAACACATGTCATAGGTGGTGTCTAGTGACTGGTATTCTGAATAATAGATGTTGGTAGTTTTATGTTTTTCTTGCTTGAATATTTTTATACAATTTTTATATGTTGTACAATTTTTAAAATATCTTGCTATTTTTATTTGTACAGTTCTGGATATGGTTTTACCAGACATTTTGGACAGCTGAACAATCCACATTCCCTATCCACTTTAGTAATTTCCTTGGGTTTTTTTGCCCTTTATTCTTCCTTCTTTCTTTGCCTCCTTCCCTCTGCAGCTTCCTTTTCCCTGCCTGACTCTCTTTCTCCTTCTGCCTTTCTTTTCCCCCTTTCTGCTTTCCCCTTTCTCTCCCTGTTTTCTTTCCCTCAGAGTAGAAAAGCCATTTCATGTATCCTGAGCACAGTGAAAGGAAAGCAACCAAGTGATGAAATGGAAACAAGACCCTTTCATTTATAGTCTGGTCACTGAAGGGAGTTTAGGCGAGATGGAAAAGACTCATCATTAATAAATATTGTTTATTGAGCACCACCTGTGCCCAGAACATAGTACTTAAGTGCTTGGAAAGGTACAATATGGGTGATAGATGTAGCCATTGCCCTCAGGGACCTCACAGACTAACAAGAGAAATTGACAGACATAGCCATTCCTCAGTAATTAGAAGAGGGTAACTAGGTAATTAAATCGGGGTGAAAATTAAAGTCAAGAATATAATAAGTGCCAGGTTTAGGACAGTCGTTGGGTGGAAAGTAGAGTTCAAATTATTCTGATT
This sequence comes from Ornithorhynchus anatinus, assembly GCF_004115215.2. Classification (NCBI taxonomy): domain Eukaryota; kingdom Metazoa; phylum Chordata; class Mammalia; order Monotremata; family Ornithorhynchidae; genus Ornithorhynchus; species Ornithorhynchus anatinus. Next base: position 120,036,455 of record NC_041729.1, read on the forward strand.
GTCCAACATGGTAACAAGGACCCAGGAAGGCCTAAATCCCATCAAATGGTGATGGTAAAACATTTTCCTTTGGTTGAACTGAATTTGCTTCCAGCAAAAAGTTTTAAGAAAAGGGTTCTATGACTGGCTCTGAGATGCCACAGAACTTTGGTCTTTGGAAGCATCTAATAAATGGATAACATAAATTGAATGGAGGTTGTTAGTTTATCTGTAATTTTAGACTTTGCAATATCTGTAGAAAAGCAGTGTGGTCTAATAATACTAATAATGTTGGAATTTAAGTGCTTACTACGGGCAGAACACTGTTCTAAGCACTGGGGTAGATAAAGGGGAATGAGGTTGTCCCATGTGAGGCTCACAGTCTTCATCCCCATTTTACAGATGAGGAAACTGAGGCATGGAGAAGTGAAGTGACTTGCCCACAGTCACACAGATGACAAGGGGCAGAGTAGGGATACAAACCCATGACCTCTGACTCCCAAGCCTGGGCTCTTTCCACTGAGCCATGCTGCTTCTCTAATGTTCTAGTGGATGGAACATGCACCTAGAACTCAGAAGGACCTGGATTCTAATTCCCGTTCCACCACTTGTCTGCTGTGTGACCTTAGGCCAGTCACTTAACTTCTCTGTGCCTCAGTTACCTCATCTGTAAAATGGGGATTAAGATTTTGAGCCCTATGCAGGATGGAGACTATGTCCAACTTGATTAGCTTGTATCTACCCCACTACTTATTACAGTGCCTGGACCAAAATAAGCACTTAACAAACATACTTTTAAAAAGCGAGGAATAGGAGAAAGGGAAGATGGCTTAACTGAGGAAAGCCGTTGGAGAAAATGTAATTTTTAGGAAGGTTCTGAATATGGGGGGAGAGGTGATCTGTCATATATGGAGGAGGAGCGAGTTCAAGGACAGAAGAAGGATGTGGGCAAGAGGTTGGTAGCAAAATAGACAAGGTAGAGATGTAGCAAGTAGAAGTTGGTGTTAGAGAAGTGAAATGTGTGTGCTAGGCTGTAGTAGAAAATCAGCAAGGTAAGTTGAAGGGGACAGGCTGATCGAATGCTTTAAAGCCAATGGTAAGGAGTTTCTGTTTATGTGGAATTGGATGGGTGAATTGGGAGAATGGATGGTGGAAGAAGAGCCAAATGTTATGGTTTTCCCTGGGGAATTTATTTTTTAGATCCAGGAGGTGATCCAGGTTGGGGTGGGAGGGGCCTACAAGGAAAAGAGTAGAGTTAGGGTGAGGTGAGTGGTGGAGACCTGAGGAAAGAGGACATGAGTTGGGTAATATTGGGCAAAAATGTTGGGTCACTTATGATTCCAGGCTATCGGGAAGATGAATGGAGACATGAAGAACTTAAAGAAAGGATGTTATCTAGGTAGATAAGTCTTTGCTGGGATGACACCCTATTCGATTAAGGAAGGTAGTAAGGGCCACTCACCTGAGCCTTGCTAGTTGTGCTGCTGGTCAGAGCCAGAATTTCATCCAGGAGTTATCCACTATGGCTGGAGGAGGAGTGGGATGTTTTGACATTTCTGGGATATGGGTGAGCAGTGTCAATGGGCAGCACTGGGTCTGGGAGGTGGTCGGAAATGAGAGCAAGTATGCACATTGTGCTGAGAGTTCAGACTGCTTTGGTGGAGGTAGGGAAGGCTGCTCTGGAGCTGAGATGTGGACATGATTGAGGGCAGGTGTGCATACCATGTGGTTGGCTTGAGCTGGCAATTCCTCCCCACCTGGTTCCAGTCCCTCTTTGCCCTCTTCTCCCTTGTTCCTCCACAGGTGTCTCCTTCCCTCTCTCGCTTCCCACTGCTCAATCCCATTCCCCTCCACCCTTGTATTTCATAACCTGTTGGTGTCTGACTCCTGTGTCTTATCTCTGCCCAATGTTCAAGAACCAGACCCCAGCCATGTTGTAACGGGGAACCCAGGATGGTGGGTCCTGTTATGTTCCACTAGGAAGAGTGGACACTGATAGAAATGACCTCTGATTAGCTGATTGGCATTCTAGCAACCAGTAGAAGAACATGGGGAATTTGTGTTACTATGACTGTCTGGAAGAGAGAATGGACAAAAGCTATAAAAGGCCAGTTTTGTAACACAACAGATGCTCAGTGCCAGAACCTGTGGGCATGTGCTGAAATCTCTCAGGAGGGAGTGGGAATAAAGGCACTTGAACTGGAACGAGATGATAGGGTGTTTTCTACTCTATACTCCTCCAGGGAGTGGAAGAAGAAGAAATGGAAGTTTGGAGGACAAGCATAGTGACAGGGTGTTTTGCAGGAAGAAAAGAATGTTGGGCCTGGGGTGACTGGAGGTGCAGAAATTCAGCCAGTATTTCCTACCCTTTGGCTGCCTTCCCTTATTCCAAACAAAGATTTTGCCTCACCTAGTCTCTCTTTGTGAGAAGAAGACTGAGCCATGTCCCAGAGCCAACAGGACATTGCCAAGACTCTGACTCACCTTCAGGTATTTTTTTTTGGCTTGTGATGTCTGCTGCAAACCATGTAGAGGCCCAGCCCAGGTGGCAGAGGCCCAGCTGCAGATTTTCTCATGCAGGAAATGCCAGGGCCCCCTTTAGACTTAATCTCTTTGGAGAAACAGGGATCAGAAAAAGGGATGTCACTCCATTTGGCCAGGCCTTGTTTGACAATGATCACAACAAATGAGGAAGACAACCCAATCTTGAGAGCTGCCAGTCAAGAGGAACAGACCCTGTCAAGAGGCACAGTTCTTAAACCATGAGTAGAGTCGGTAAGTTGAAAATGATTTTATAAACCACCCTGGGAAAAGGGTTGCTGGATGGGCAGTGCCTTCAAACTATTTCTTCTTGTGTCCCCTGGCCATTCTTTACATTACCCTTAGGTGGGTGGGTAATGTGGCCCAAAGTAGGTTGGGGAAACTAGGGCCCAAGAATGATGAGAAGGCCATGCAGGAATTGCTGTAGCAACCAAAAACTTGGTCCCTGAGTTTCTCTCTTGCTGCTTCACTGTCAAACCAAGCCAAACCCCTGGGGCAAGATATTCCTAGAATAATATTAACACAGAGATAGGGATGGGGTTGCTGATGTAGGAATTGTATATCAGAAGCATTTCCAAAGGGTCTGAAATTCCTCTCCAGTCTTGCAGTAAACAATTTTAACACAATTCTGAATTCTCAAGCTCCTCTGCAGAGCTGGATCCATTTCCATGGCCAGTACTGACATTCAGTGCCTGTAATCTGCAAAACACCCTACTAGTTCAGTCTCATTCAAGGACAAATTCAGACCCAATCCCTGTCCTCCAAAGGCCTTCAATCAGGGGGGTGATGGGTGCAGATGACCTGGGGAAAAAAGAACGACAACCAAACACTTCAGAGCAGACAGAAACCCCAACAGTTAGGGTAGGAGTTATTTGCTTTACTTCTCACTGCTTCAGTCCATATCACCATGATGGTACAACATGGCCCCAACAGGACTATCAAGGAGGATGAGGTTAAGCTCCCATAGGCCCTGATGGGATGACGGAAGGGGCCTGTTTTCAACTCCTCCACCCCACCTCCCTCCCCATAGAGCCAGTGAGAGCATTGGGTCTTTGGGCTCTGGGATTCAGACATGCCCCTCCTTACTGTCATTATGGCCAGGCCAGATGGAAGATCCACCTGCTGCACTCTGGAGTGCAGAGAGTGTTCAATGGCCCAGACTGGTTGCAGCCTGGGTGCTCAAACCAATTGGGTTTTGGGGGGTATTTGTGCAGAACAGTGGTGAATGGTGGGATTAAGCCTCACCATCTTCCTCTCTTCCTCTTCCTCATTTCCTTTTTTGTCTTTCCCTTCACTGTTTCCCTGTTAATCAATCAATCAATCATCAATCATGTTATTGAGCGCTTACTGCATTCATAGCACTGTATTAAGAGCATGGGAGAGTACAGTATAATAATACAACAGAAACATTCCCTGCCCACAGTGAGTCTAGAAGGGTAAGGCAGACATTAATATAAAAAATAAATTACAGATATGTACAGAAGTGCTGTAGGGCTGAGGTGGGGTTGTGAATAAAGGAAGCAAGTCAGGGCGATGCAGAAGAGAGTGGGAGAAATGTAAATGAGGACTTAGTCGGGAAGGACCACTTGGAGGAGATGTGTCTTCATTAAGGCTTTAAAGGTAGGGAGAGTAATTGTTAGATAAGATGAGGGAGGGCATTCCAGGCTAGAGGCAGGATGTGGGAGAGAGACTGGTGGTGAGATAGATGAGATCGAGGCACAGTGAGTAGTTGGCTTTAGAAGAGTGAAGTTTGCGGGCTGGGTTGAAGTAAGAGAGTAGTGAGATGAGGTACAAGGCGGGCAAGGTGATTGTTTTAAAGCTGATGGTAAAGAATTTCTGTTTTATGCAGTGGTGGATGGACAACCACGAGAGGTTCTTGAGGAGTGGGGAAACATGGACAGAATGTTTTTATAGAAAAATGATCTGGCAGCAGAGTGAAGTATGGACTAGAGTGGCAAAAGATAGGAGACAGGGAAGGTCATCAAGAAGACTGATACAGTAACCAAGATGGGATAGGATAAGTACTTGGATTAACTTGGTAGCAGTAAGGATGGAGAAGAAAAGGTGGATTTTAGTGATGATATGCAAGTTGAACAAACAGGGTTTAGTGATAGATTGAATATGTGGGTAGAATGAGAGGGAGTCAAGGATAACACCAAGGTTATAGGCTGTGAGACAGGAAGGGTGGTGGTGCTGTCAATTGTGATGGGAAAATCAAGGGGAGAATGGGTTTGGGTAGGAAAATAAGAAGGTTTGTTAAATTTGAGGCATCAGCAGGAAAACCAAGTAAAGCTGTCTTGAAGGCAGAGGGCAATTTGAGATTTCCCTTTTCCGGTTTTTTATTTCACCCTTCTGTCTGTCACTTTCCTCTTTCTTAATCTTCCTCTGAGTCTGTCTCTGCCTCACCTCAAATTTATGGGTTTCTGGATCCCTTATCAACCCTACCTCATTGCAAGGGGCACAGCTGTTTGGTGCAGTGTTCTTGGTATAGTCCCCTAGAATCAGTGGTACAAGGCTTTGTTGGTGTTGTGGTGACTTAATGAGCAGAACTGCTATGCCGTCAAAAGTTACACTCTAGGCACTCCCCCTCCAACCCGGACTAAACCCTAAAACAACAGCCCCTTTCTAGCTAATTTCCCCCACTCCTCCATGATGGCCCTGGAGAAGTGGGCCATGGCCCCCAGGCCTGCCACTCTAACTTCTGGCCAAGTTGTATAACCCTATAAATTCCAGATAAACTTGATTTTTCTGTCCCTACTATACAAATTACATTTTATTAAGTTCCCTGATCCTTGGCCCAAAGTATAAAACAGGTCATCATTCCACATCTCAAACTAAAATGACTCTTGTATTCTGAAGATTCTAGAATCCTCCAAATATTCTGTTTCTTGTGACTCCATAGTGAATTAATGCCTCTGTCTGGGGTAAGGTCTTTCACACCTCTGATGGCTTCATTTTACTTGTCATTTAGGGATTCTCTTGACCCTCATGACACTATGTGACTCAGGACTATCAATTGTGTAGCTGGGTCCTAGTCTTCAAAGCATACTTTTTTGTCTTTGCTAGTAGATGCCTGACTTTCTTTTGTAAACTTTGTTAAATGCTGCAAGTTCTTTAAGTTGTAGCATGATCTCAGAGGATGAAGATGAAGCAGATGAACAGTAGGAAGTTTAGTACTAATGGAAGGGTTCTTCCCAGCATCTGTTATTTGGTCCCTTCTTCATTTTCCTTCTCCATGCATCCAATCCTTCCTTCATTTAAAACATGTGACTCTCTATGGGCACAGACTATTGATAAAGCTTTGGGTCTCTTGATCTGTGGTGGATTCTGATCCCATAGTCCTATTTGGACCCTATAATTTTAGCATGTACACACACCTTTATGACAGAGGTTGACAGGTGGTAGATGGCTCTGCCCTGGACCTCCCTCAGGTCTTGTTAGGGCTGAGCTACCAGCAAGTCCCTCAAGAAGATTGACTGTTCCCATCATTCATTCAGTCATTCAATCATATTTACTGAAAGCTTATTGTGTACAAAGCACTCTTTGAATAGTACAATATCACAATAAACATTCCACTGGGAGTAGCACAGTGTGTTGGATGTGCCAAGAACAACACTGCCCCCAGGATTAGACAACAACATGTCTAGAGGGACCTGTTGGATAGTGGCTCTTTGGATTACCATTACTACTGGGTTGTTCATCGTGATTTCCTGATGTTGGACCCTCTTCTTCTGTTTCACCCACAGGACAATGGTAAGATTAATTGGAACATCATTCATTCAATCGTATTTATTATGCACTTACTGTGTGCAGAGCACTGTACTAAGTGTTTGGAATGTACTATTCGGCAACAGATAGAGTCAATCTCTGCCCAACAATGAGCATCATGCATTAAGAATAGTAGAGATGATCCTTTGGCAGTTGGTACAAAATTTTCCTTCTCCTTTGACCAGGACCAATTAGAGTAGATGGCGGTCTAAACTCAACTGCTGTCTTCTCAGTGCATTACTATTTTTTTTTTGAACTTCATAAAATCCAATAAGTGTATAATATGAGAACTCAATTCTACTTTAGCAACTACAATAAGTATAACAAAAAGGAGGAAATTGATTTGGGACTGGGATTCTCAGATCCATTTATGGTCCCTTCTCACTCTGAGTGTAGAGTGTAAAGTGGGCTTGAAAAACCTATAAATATTGGCAGCGTTTAGGGAGATATGTGGAAAAAAAAATATTCCAGTTATCTGTCCCTGATATGGAACCAAGATTTCAGTATGAAATCCTTAAAATTCCAGTGCCCTTTCAGTTAGTAATGGCAGTTCAATTAATTAAAGATATTTTATGCAGTCATTAATTACACTTAATTGACTCCATAATTATGGAATTAGCTAGGGGCATTTGAATGAACCTTAACAGAAATGTTTGGCCTCTGAAATTCTAGCATCTTCATTTAACAAGCCCTCAAATGTCTTCTGCACTTGGAAAGGTGTCTTGCACTGGGTGTAGAAAAAAATTAATGGAATCTGAAATATTGTCTTCCTCTCTAGACTGTAAACTCATTGTGGGCAGGAAATGTGCTTGTTTATTGGTATACTATATCTCCCAAGTGCTTAGTAGATTGCTCTGCAGAGATTAAGCATTCAATAAATACAATTGACTGACTGACTTTATCCAGAGAGACATTATTTCACTTCCCTAATAAAGGAAGCTATTCAAAGCACAAGTATTCTAGAATATCCTGGCTAAGGAGACAACACTGCTCTAGACTATATGCTCAGTTTACCTAGTGATGCAAGTCACATTTAAAAAGATAAAAACTGTGAAAACTGGAACAGTTTAAAGTGGACTGCAAAAAACTCTGCTTTTTGCCCATGGAGAATGCTTATAATCTGGTCTTTAAGCTCCTTTCATGGGGGAAAGGTGAGTAAACTTCAGGTCTGGAAATTGCTGTGCTTCTGGGACAGTAGAAAGAATCCTGGGAAATGCAACTCTGTAGTCTTAAATTCCCCAGCAACAAGCAGAGCTTCTCAGACATGTGAAAAAGAGGCTGTGCAACCCTACTCTAGATCAATCATCATTTTATTTCTTCTAAGGCCAGCCATCTTGTACCAGGGGAAGTAGGTGAAGCTTAACTAAAATAGCATCTCAGCCTAAATTATGGGGCTCTAATCTTTTATCAAAGCATTATTCAGGATTGCCAACTGCTGTGGGCACTCTAGCTGCTTTTGGAAGATGTCTAACATCTCCTATTCCTGCTTACTTAAAACTAACATATCTAGGTCTAGCATAGTTAGCATATTGACCTTGAGCCATTAGATATAAGTAAGCAAATTGACTGTGTAACCAATTGGGGTGGTTACATAGATCTTTTTTTAAAACATTGGCAGGATTCATTTGCTCATTCATTTATGCCTTGGGAGAATTTCCACTGAGATTCCTATATCAAGCCCCTGTTATGAGCATCTTAGATACACTTGAAGGAATCTGGGTGATGGCACAGTTGAAAATCCAGTGGGCTTTAGGCAGTTATCAAGTGCAAAGCCATCATCTTGAATCTCTTTCCCTAGAGTTTTAACCTTCCTGGTGTTGCTACTATCTGATCCTAAGGGAGGTATGACCAGTCAAGGCAGGCTGATTGAATAGTGGAAGGGTGGGCAGTAGTAGAAGACATATGATTTGAGCCATATGATTCCTCTGCCATCTCTCTCATTTTGCTTCTACACTAACTAGTGATCTCACTTGGTCAAAATAAGCGCCCCACCAACTACTTGTTTCCTGGTGGTTGGGATGGTTGTCTTAAGACTACTATTTGTAGTGCATTGTACTAAGCACTTGGGAAAGTACAATACAGCAATAGAGACTGACAATCCCTGCCCACAGTGAGCTCACCCATTCTAGAGCTTCATGGGTGAGAGATACCCAGAGAAGCAGCGTGGCACAGTGGAAACAGCACGGGCTTTGGAGTCAGGGCTCATGAGTTCGAATCCCAGCTCTGCCACTTGTCAGCTGTGTGACTGTGGGCAAGTCACTTAACTTCTCTGTGCCTCAGTTCCCTCATCTGTAAAATGGGGATTAAGACTGTGAGCCCCACGTGGGACAACCTGATTCCCCTGTGTTTATCCCAGCGCTTAGAACAGTGCTCTGCACATAGTAAGCGCTTAACAAATACCAACATTATTAGATAAGCTTTCTATTATTGAATCTGAAGCAAGGTAAGATTCATTAAGATCCCTAAGATGCCAGGGAAGATGGGACAGGAACTCCAATTGCCACTATGGTCTAAGAGATGAGAGGTGATTTCTGAGGTCCCAGTAGAAGTGAAAGCCAACTCCTTGTGGAGCTGACCTGTGAAACTGCACTGTAGTTGAGAGGTTGAGGACAGCAGGATAGGATTGAAAGTCAATTGTAAAGAGATAGTTGGTAAAGCCACGGGAGTGGACTAGATCTCCAAGAGAGTGGCAGTTGAAAGGGATCCAGAACAAAGTCTGGTGTGAAGCTCACAGTTAGGATTGAAAAATTATTCATTCATTCATTCAATAATATTTATTGAGCGCTTACTATGGGCAGAGCACTGTACTAAGCACTTGGAATGAACAAGTCGGCAACAGATAGAGACAGTCCCTGCCGTTTGACGGGCTTACAGTATAATCGGGGGAGACAGACAGACAAGAACAATGAAAGAGACAGAGAAAGAGCTGTCAGAGAAGAAGGAGGGCACTTTCTCAGTAATGCCATTTCCGGAAAAAGGACTGGGCAATAGTGTCAGAGAAAGCTGCACAGCCAAGGAGGAATAGGAAAGAGTAGAACACGTTAGATTTGGCAAGGAGGAGATAACTGATTTGGGAATATGCTGTCTCAGTGGAGTGAACGTGGTGTAAACCAGATTATAATGGAGAGAGGAGACAAAGGAAAGTAAAGGGAGCAGTGTCTCCACACTGTTTGAGTTTGGACAGGCCTGGGAGCAGGGAGATAGACTGATAATTATTCATTCATTCATTCAATAGTATTTATTGAGTGCTTACTATGTGCAGACCACTGTACCAAGTGCTTGGAAAGTACAAATCGGTAACAGATAGAGACAGTCCCTGCCCTTTGATGGGCTTACAGTCTAATCGGAGGAGACAGACAGACAAGAGCAATGGCAATAAACAGAATCAAAGGGAAGAAGATCTCATTAAAACAATAGCAAATAAATAGAATCAGGTTGATGTATATCTCATTATCAAAATAAATAGGGTAATGCAGATATATACAGTTGAGCGGACGAGTATAGTGCCTAGGGGATGGGACGGGAGAGGGGGAGGAGCAAAGGGAAAGTGGGGAGAAGAGGGTTTAGCTGTGGAGAGGTGGCGCGGGGGGGAGTAGAGGGAGCAGAGGGAAAAGGTGAGCTCAGTCTGGGAAGGCCTCTTGGAGGAGGTGAGCTTTAAGTAGGGTTTTGAAGAGAGGAAGAGAATTAATTTGGCGGAGGTGAGGAGGGAAGGTGTTCCAGGACCGCGGGAGGACGTGGCCCAGGGGTCATCAGAGGGATAGGCGAGAACGGGGGACGGTGAGGAGGTGGGCGGCAGAGGAGCGGAGCGTGCGGGGTGGGCAGTAGAAAGAGAGAAGAGAGGAAAGGTAGGAAGGGGCAAGGTGATGGAGAGCCTTGAAGCCTAGAGTGAGAAATTTTTGTTTTGTGCAGAGGTCGATAGGCAACCACTGGAGGTTTTTAAGAAGGGGAGTGACATTCCCAGAGCGTTTCTACAGGAAGATGAGCCGGGCAGCAGAGTGACGAATAGACTGGAGTGGGGAGAGAGAGGAGGAAGGGAGATCAGAGAGAAGTAATCTAGAAGTAATCTAGAAGTAATCTAGCCCGGATATTACGAGAGCCTGTAGCAGTAAGGTAGCCGTTTGGGTGGAGACGAAAGGGCAGATCTTGGCGATATTATAAAGATGAGACCGGCAGGTTTTGGTAACGTATTGGATGTGTGGGGTGAACGAGAGAGCTGAGTCAAAGATGACAGCGAGGTTGCGGGCCTGAGAGACGGAAAGGATGGTCGTACCATCCACGGTGATAGGGAAGTCAGGGAGAGGACTGGGCTTGGGAGGGAAGATGAGGAGTTCACTTGTGGTCATGTTGAGTTTTAGGTGGCAGGCAGACATCCAGGTAGAGACGTCCTGGAGGCAGGAGGAGATACGAGCCTGAAGGGAGGGGGTGAGGAGAGGGGCAGAGGTGAGGAGCTAGGGCGTTCCAGGACCGCGGGAGGACGTCTGTGTGTCATCTGCATAGAGATGAGAGTTGAAGCCGTGAGAGCGGATGAGTTCACTGAGGGAGTGAATGTAAATGGAGAACAGAAGAGGGACAAGAACTGACCCTTGAGGAACTCCAACAGTTAGAGGATGGAGTGGGGGGGGGAGGAGCCTGCGAAGGACCCCAAGAATGAACGGCCAGAGAGATAAGAGGAGAACCAGGAGAGGATGGAGTCCATGAAGCCAAGGTGAGATAAGGTATGGAGGAGAAGGGGATGATCTATAGTGTCAAAGGCAGCTGAGAGGTCAAGGAGGATTAGAATAGAGTAGGAGCCATTGGATTTGGCAAGAAGGAGGTCATGGGTGACCTTTGAGAGGGCAGTTTTGGTGGAGTGGAGGGGTCGGAAGCCAGATTGGAGAGGGTCCAGGAGAGAGTTGGAGTTGAGTAATTCAAGACAGCGAGTGTAGACGACTCATTCTAGGAGTTTGGAAAGAAGGGGTAGGAGGGAGATAGGACAATAACTGGAAGGGGAAGTGGGGTCGAGAGAGGGTTTTTTTAGGATGGGGGAGACTTGGGCATGTTTGAATGCAGAGGGGAAGAAGCCATTGAAGAGTGAGTGGTTGAAGATAGAAGTTAAGGAGGGGAGGAGGGAAGGGGTGATAGTTTTTATAAAGTGAGCAGGAATGGGGTCCAAAGCACAGATGGAGGGGGTAGCACTTCTGAGGAGGGAGGAGATCTCCTCTGAGGATACTGCAGGGAAGGATGGGAAAGTAGGGGGGAGGGTTGGGAGCGGGGACGATAGAGAAGGGGGAGAAATGACTTTGGGGAGCTCAGACATGATAGTGTTAATTTTCATAATGAAGTAGGTGGCCAGATCGTTGGAGGTGAGGGATGGGGGAGAGGTAGGAGCAGTGGGCTTGAGGAGAGAGTTAAAAGTCCGGAACAATTGGCAGAGGTGATGGGCATGGGAAGATGAGGGAAGAAAAGTAGTTTTACCTGGCAGAGGAGAGGGCAGAGTTAGGCAGGAAAGGATAAATTTGAAGTGAATAAGGTTGGCTTGGTGCTTAGACCTTTGCCAGGAGCATTCAGTAGCTCGAGCATAATAGCGCATGAGGCAGACAGAGACAGAGATCCAGGGCTGCGGGTTAGTGGAGCAAGAGCGGTGGAGGGGAAGAGGAACGAGCGAGTTGAGTTGAGTAGAGAGGGTGGAGCTGAGAGCAGTAACCTGATCATGGAGAGTGGAAAGAGAGGATAAGGAGGCAAGGTGGGGAGAGATGCTTTGGGAGAGACGGATGGGGTCAAGAGAGCAGAGGTCTCTGTAGGGGAATAATACAGATTTGCAGGGGGAGGGAGTGTGAGAGAGGAGGCAGTTGAGAAGGTTATGGTCAGAGAGGGATTTCAGAGTTGGTGAGTGTGGAGATAGTGCAGCGGTGAGAGATGATGAGATCTAGGGTGTGACCAAGTGAGTGGGCGAGGTATGGTGGAACAGTAGGTTGGCAGAGTCAAGGAATGATAGGCAGGTGGCAGAGGGCTCACCGGGTACATCGGGTAATTAGAAAATGCAATGGGATCAAGAGGAGACCTTTTCATTATAGAGCAGATATGTGCATTCTCGAAGGCCTAAGGGAAGGTGAGGAGAAGGATAGAAGCAAGTGTTTTTAGATGGTGAAGGGGCAATGGGATTGAATTGCAGTAAAAGGCATAGATAATAATAACGATAATAAAAATAATAATAATTGAGGATATACCATGTATTGAGTACTTAAAAGCATTGAGCTAAGCATTGGGATAAATACAAGATAATCACACTGGACACTCTGCACACAGTAAGCGTTCCATAAATACAATTGAATGAATGAATGAATGACACAGTCCATGTTCTATTTGTGGGTCAGATTAAAATGGAGAGAGAACATGTTCAATTTGGGCTTGAAATGAATAGGTTGGGGGAGTTAGGTGGGCGACCCCCTCTTGAAAGATGGCTTCACTGCATCCCTAGTGAGGGTAGCGATAAGAAGGATCCTCTGCTCACTGGTAGAGGAGCTGAGCTATGGGAGGAATGATGGAAGCCAATGGGCTGAAGGCAGAGAGCCTAAGGCCCACTTTCTGGAGACGATTTGATCCAGAAATGGAACATTTTAGTGAGCTTCCCTTAGGGCCCTCCTCCCATCCAGTGCTCTGCACAGAGTGAACGCTCAGTAAATATGATTGAATGAATGAATGAATAAAAGTATGGGTCTGGAGTAGCTATGAATGCATCGGCCCAATTCTACAGGGATAATCACTTCCGTTGCCCCCTTGAAGTTAGTGTCCCTGTTTTGCACTCTGATTAGGACCAGAAATATCTGTTTATGATACTGACAGTTTTTGAAAATGCACCCAAACTATAATTCGGAGAGCAATTAAGCCATTTTTCAGTATCATGCAATTCAGAAATCTTTGAGATTATTGTGAATTTTTCTTGGTTCTGCCATAACGTGTGTTTTCACTTGATATTTTAGCTAGAATGCAGTTTAGGAATTAGAGACTGTTCATTCAACAACCCAAGCCTGCTTTGGTACAGAGCTCCCCCCAGTGAGTTTTTCTGAATGTGGGGTTTTGCAATAACACAACCACTACAATATAGGAGAACAACATATATCTATGAAAACCTCTCATAAGGTAGGAGAGTGAGGGCACCTGATGTCATTCCTACCCTTGACATCAGGATGGTAGAGAAAGCAGGAGAATGGCAATGTTCTGAAAGGGGAATGGCAATGTTCTGAATGAATCACCCTTTTGTCGCAGTAAATTAATCTCCAGACCACTTTAAGGGTTATTTAGCATGTCTGGATAGGTGTCCCTTGAAAAGATGACTCAAGATGGATCTTGATGGGTTTAAATTATGCTCAGCCAGAATCCAAAAAGGGGAGACAGGAGGAATGGAAAAATAAAATAAATAAATCACCAGGCAATGTAAACAACTTCAAAGCCTTTGGCCTTCTTTCAATGCAAACTGATTAAACTGACATTAGGAGTAACCTCAGGAGATCAGTGCATTGACATGCCATAGTTTTTCTGAGGAACATGGCAATATTTTAGAGGAAACAACTCACACTCTTTCCAATGACCTCCAGTTAAGGAAACAACATATTCTTTGACTGACCCCCTTGCTGGCATTGAACAACTTGCATCAGACACTTTATTAGCATGCTTTGTTGTATGATCAGATTCCCAATCCACTTTGTGGGGCAAAGCAAACAGCTAGAGGAGGTTTGAGTGATTATTATGCAAGTAATGGTTCATGGATTGACTTCTAATTAAATGTAGCAAATAACAAGGAATCTATAATTTGCTATGATTTAAAAAATCTTGTTAATGTAATTTGGGGAGCCAACAAGCCATTTTTCAGTATCGTGCAATTCAGAAATCTTTGGGATTATTGTGATTATTTCTCGGTTCTGCCATAATGTGTGTTTTCAGTTGATATTTCAGCTAGAATGCAGTTTAGGAATTAGAGATTGTTCTTTCAACAACCCAAGCCTGCTTTGATACAGAGCTCCCCCCTGTGAGTTTTTCTGAATGTGGGGTTTTGCAATAACACAACCACTACAAAATAGGTGAACAACATATCTATGAAAGCCTCTCATAAGGTAGGAAACTGAGAGTACCTGATGTCATTCCTACCCTTGTCTTGTTTTATGCCGAGTCGTTTCCGACCCATAGGGATATCACAGACATATCTCTCCCAGAACACCCCACTCTCTATCTGCAAACGTTATGGTAGTGTATCCGTAGAGTTTTCTTGGTAAAAATACAGAAGTGGTTTACCATTGCAGTACAGTTGAGTCTCCACCCTCAACTCTCTCCCATGCCACTGCTGCCCAGCATGGGTGAGTTTTGACTTGTAGCAGATTGCCTTCCCCTCGTTAGCCCCTCCCCAAGCTAGGAATGGAATGGGTAGGCCTCTGCTTGATTCTGTCTCTTATAGCCAAGACTGTAGATTACTGGAAACTCTCCAGGTGCGACCCTGAGAGGGGCATTCCTATCCTATCGAAACTGAAATGCTCTTCAACTCAGTGAGTCTATAGTTCCACAATCAGTGGTCAGTTGCTGTTTCACAAAAGAATGAGCTTGTGAACCTTGGGTTGTTCTATTTTCATCTGGTCCAAGGGTGACCATCTGTCCTCTGACTGCGGTCTTCAAGATCCCCTTTGGGAGAGTTGAGAGTTGATCAGGAAGTAGTGAGGAAAAAAACTTGGGCAATAGTCATTTCTCTCTTTCAGGTAATTTTGTCATCTCTGAAAAATGGTTGAATTATTTTTTAGGGTTTGGATCCAGAAGAAACTCTAGAAGTAACTTTAAATAGACCTAAAACCTTCAAACTTTGACTCCAAATGTCTTCTATGTGTTGGGTTTTGAAGCTATTTTTGATACTTTTTCTTTTCAGTATTTTAAAGAAAGTGAAGGAGGCTATTCATCCATAATGTAGATGATATAGTCATTTTGCTACTCTGAGAAAAGGGATGAAAAATAGTTGATATTCTTGGAGTTTTCCTTAATTTTTATAAAGATTTTTACTATCCCATTAGTTTTTAATGTATGTATGATGCTTATGATGAGTCTGAAATATGCAAATCATTCAGTCTGAGAATATGTATTCATACTACATATAGTAACACTGAAGGAATCCTTACAGCATAATCTGTCAGTTTGAAGCTGTCAGTCTGTCACTTAATTACAATTAATGCTCTAAATATGGCTGAATGCATTCTGTGTGGTGGATCTATAACACATATTGACAATAGTTTGTATTTCACATTCCTGGCATTTTAAGCATTACAGTGTGTGTGATGAATGCATAACAAGAATAATGCGTCATATAGAGCTAAATTATTTTGACAGCATTTTTATAAGTTTCTCCCCCTCTTTTGTCCTTAAAGGGCCATTATCATTTCTCTGCTCCCTCATATCAAAGTAAATAAAACAAAATGAAATCATCCCATATAACTTCAAACAGAGGCAAAAAAGAATTGACTAAATTCCTATGAGATAGACACTCTCTGTTTTATTCTGACTGTACTAGAAGGAGTTCCAATTGAATAATAGCAACAGCAAAAAATAAGTAAAGATAATAAAAGCAATGTACAGCATTTGACAATAAAAAGTATTTGATTCGGTAGTCCATTATAGAGAAGATATGCAATGCTGGAAACCAATCATTATTCTTTCCAGAAAAAAAGTTTGCTCTTAGAGCATAGCCCCCTTTCTAAAAAAATTTTAAATGGTATTGAAGTGCTTACTATGTGCCAGACCCTGTACTAGGGGCTGGGGTAGATATAAGCTGATCAGTTTGGACCCAGTTCCTGTCCCACATGGGGCTCATAACCTTAATCCCCAATTTCCAGATGAGATAACTGAAGCACAGAAAAATTAAGTGATTTGCCCAAGGTCACATAGACAAGTGGCAAAGCTGGGATTAGAACCCAGTTTCTTCTGGTTTCCGGACCTGACTGGAACCCCAGGTGGGACAGAGGATATGTCCAAACTGTTTATTTATAACTACCTCAGTGCTCCTATGGTGCTTGAAACATAGTAAGTGCTAAACAAATGTCATAATTAATATCATAACTATTATCATTGTCATAATTATGGTGGGCACCTCATCTAGATTTTGATACTTTCTGCTGGTTGGAATCCATATCTGTGGTATTCTCTTTAAAGGAAAAGAGCAACTTTGGCAATATCTGGGCCAGGGTCCCTTCATTTTCTACATTCTATACTTAGATTCAAGTTATAGGACCATATTTTAAAGTTTTTTTTTTTTTTTTTGGAAGCATGAAGTGGGACAGATAGTTGGTTTTCAATGAGAGAGGGCCAATTGTCCCAATATGAAAGTAAGGGAAAGAGAGAGGAAAGGAAAAGAGAACAGAATCACAGAGATGCTAAGAGAGACATACAGGGAGATGTGCATGTGCACACACACACACACACACACACACACACACACAATAGAGAAAGAAAAGAGATAAAGAGGAGAGAGATAATGAGAGTGAAAAAGATAATGAGGGCAAGTGTAAAAGACTGTAAATAAGTTAAGGAGAGAGAAACAGATGGAGAGGCAGTGGGTGAAGGAGTAAGAGAAAGAATAGCTTCTGATGTTAAAATGTTCCCAACTCTGGCTGCTCAGCTCCATGCTGAGCTCTTGGAATGCTGTCAAGTGGTATGGCCCAAGGAAAAAAAATGTGAAATTTCAACCAAGGTTGAATTAGATGGTATGACTGCCTCTCCAACTAGCTCCCATGCTCAGGAGTGGGCGATGGACTCCTAAATGCCCTTCTTGAGAGAAGTCTGAATGAGTGGCTACTAAGGTCTTACATTGTATTAACTTGGAATCCAGGCAATCAGGCATAAGGATTGGAGAGGAAGTAAAGGGGGTAGGTTACTGAGGAAGGAGAACTTCAGATGTTTTGAAGAAAAGATTGGAGAAGTGTGTGATGTTACTGGGGATTTTCAATCCTAAACTGTGGCCAAAAGAGCCCCCAAGAGTCACTTTTGGGGTGCCTGGACACATCAGCCTCTGCTGGGTCCTAAAGCCTTCCAACCTAATGTTTCGCTACCTCAGGTATTGGGGTGTTCTACTCACTGCCTCCCAAGTCCTTGAACCATTCTGCTACCACCATTCTACAGCTGAAGCCCAAGTTTCTCCCTGAAGGCATAGAGGTCTTCGAGACTTAGCCTACCACCCCCTCCCAGGACTAGCTGCGGGAAGGCCACAGACAAAGCACTCCCTCTCAAAGTTCACCTGTTCACATGTCTCTCTGACACCCAAGGCTTCTCCACCAGTCCCAACCACAGGCAAACACCCAGATCTGAGAGTTTAATGATATTTCATAAATTTTAATGTGGTAGCAAATGAAAACAAACCCAGTTCAAAGCATCTTTCTCTAGATCTACTACTTCCCCCTCCAGGACTCTCTGTACTTCCCTGGAGGTGTATTGGGGATGATGTTCTTCTGCCCTTCAGAGGCGGGAATCTCACTCCTCCAGAGTTCTGGCCATGTGATTCCAATCCTCTCCAAATCCCAATCATGAGCCCTGTGCCTTTCTAGGATACATGACATAAGTGATTCCTGTGTCTTGTTCTCCCAGGCACAGCTCTTGCTCTCCCAGGCACGGTTCAAATCCCCTTGCCTCAAGATGGCAGAGGGTCTCCTCCTCAACCTGGCCTGTCAAATTCCTCACCAATTCTTTCTGCACTTCAGGAGGAACACTTCAGGTTTCTTCTCCCTCTTCTAAGTGTGGGGGCCAGTGGAATTGGTTGCCATACCATAATCCTGGGAGGGCAGAACACAGGAAAGACTGAACTGTGAATTTTCATGGCACGGGGCATAGGGAAGGATAGCAGATATGATCCTGGAGGGTTAAGATATTCGAAGCGTTTAGGGAGCCAGAGGCTAGGACCCTGGAGGTTCAAGGCAATTGCCCTGAAGGGAAGAAATGACTGAAAAATCCTGGACTCAGAGAGAGACTGTAACCTGAGAGATCCCAAGAGAAAAAGGAAAAGGACTAGAGAAAAGTGAGCCCTGGGACACCTGCAGGTAAGTAGAAAAGATCCTGTGAGAGGAGGGAGGAAGCATTGTATCTAGGGAAAAGCAGTTTGGACTGGAATTCTGTATGTTGGTGCCTAATTAATACATTAAGAATACTTGCAAAAAGATTATTAATCAGTTTTGGGGCCTTCAGTCTTGAAGGCCAGAGGGTGCCAGAGGGACATGTGGACCTGATCTTCCACTAGCTCCTGAGCTCCTGGACACGAGCTTCCAGTACACAGCTCATGAAGTGGGAGATAAACTAATCCCTGGTGAAAAGGGAGTTATAGCAGTAAGAGTGCAGGGATTTGGGGTTCTCTAGGCCAGGATCCCCAAACTTGCCTGCCTAAAAGGACCCAGAGGAGGATAACATATGACATACAGAGATGTTGACTACTAGCCTGCCAAACTAACTCTCTTCCCCTCTTCAAAGCCCTATTGAGAGCTCACCTCCTCCAAGAAGCCTTCCCAGACTGAGCCCCCCCTTTCCCTCTGCTCCCCCTCCCCTCCCTCAATCCTCTGCCTCTCCCCCTTTCCCCTTCCCCTCCCCTCAGCTGAGTCCCCCTTCCCTCTGCTCCCCTTCCCCTCCGCCCCACCTTCTGCTCCTTCCCCTTCCCCCTTCCCCTCAGCACTGTGCTTATTTGTATATATTATTTATTACCCTATTTATTTTGTTAATAAGGTGTACATCCCCTTGATTCTATTTATCTTGATAATGTTGTCTTTTTGTTTTGTTCTGTTTTGTTCTGCTGTCTGTCTCCCCTGTTTAGACTGTGAGCCCGTCACTGGGCAGGGATTGTCTCTGTCTATTGCCGAATTGTACATTCCAAGCGCTTAGTACAGTGCTCTGCACATAGTAAGCGCTCAATAAATACTATTGAATGAATTAATTAGCAAACTTCCCCTTCCCAGACCTTTCTAAGGCTTTGGAAGGATTTTACTTGCATATTTCTTCCTCACCTTGGTTTGAGCTTGTGTAAGTCTATCACATCTTTGTGTACATCTGTGCCTGATGGTTTTATGTGTGCTCATACATACACAATTACAGAAAAAGAAGCAACCAAATACACAATTCCTCTTGACTGTAAGCTCCAGTCTATCAGTTTTGATACCTCTTGAGTGCTTTCTGTGTGCAGAGCACTGTACTTAGCACTTGGGAAAGTATAATACAACAGAGTCGGTAGATATGTTCCATGTCCACAATGAATTTACAGTCTAGAGGAGAGAGACAATAATATAAATAAATATACTATAGATATGTCTATAACTCTGTTGTATTGTACTCTCCCAAGTACTTAGTACCATGCTCTGCACACAATAAGTACTCAATAAATACCATTGATCGATTGATATATACACACATATGACTGTGAGCCCATTGTTGGGTAGGGATTGTCTCTGTTACCGAGTAGTACTTTCCAAGTACAGTGCTCTGCACACAGTAAGCGCTCAATAAATATGATTGAATAAATATACATTCACAAACGAATCAAGTGTATATGTAAACATACATTTGCATTTATATATCACGTGCATTGTGGATCTCTGACTAGTAAGGTCCTAATCACCAGGAGGAGAAATGCAGTCACCAGAATGAAGTGAGTGCCTGCTTTGGTACCTGCTCTGTAACCTCGGCAAGCCACTTAATTTCTCTGTCCCTCAGGACCCTCATCGACCAAATGTGAATTCAATTCCTGTTCTCCCTTCTACTTGAGCTGTGAGCTCTAGGGACTATGTCCCATTCTGATTATCCTGAATTTACCTCAGGGTTTAATATAGTGCTTGACATATAATAAACAATTAACAAATACCACAATTGTTATTATTATTGTTATATATCTTCCTATGGTACAAAATTCACTTTTCAACTGAAGTCTATAATGAATTCACAAAGCAATTTCTTTTTACAAAGAATTCAAAGTATGCCCTATGCTTGATCAGCTTTGTCTCGCAACAGCCCTAGAAGGTTGAAAGGGAGTAATTGTCATTGTCACACTGTTTCTGTTTCCTTAACTGTAAAAAGAACAGTGCTCGGCACATAGTAAGCGCTTAACAAATACCAACATTATTATTATTAAAATGGAGATTCAATACCTGTTCTCCCTCTTAGACAAGAGACCCATGTGGGACAGTGACTGTGTCCAACCAGTGCTTGATAAAAAAATACCAACATTATTATTATTAAAATGGAGATTCAATACCTGTTCTCCCTCTTAGACAAGAGACCCACGTGGGACAGTGACTGTGTCCAACCAGTGCTTGATAAAAAGAGAGCAAGTAATAATAATCATTGTGATAATAATAATATTGATATGTGGGCCACTTCATTAATAGTAAAAAGATCAAGCCATTAGTAAATAGTGCATCTGTTCCTGGATGGGTGCATGTAAATGTGGAGATTTTAGAACATAAATAAGGTTTTTTTTGAGATAAATTGGAAACAGAGATTATATTAATTTAAATCCAAGAGTTTAGCCATCAGGTTGATGCCACTATTCATTCATCACATAAGCTCGAGTGTAGGTAAATCATTCCATCAACACACTCAGATTTTTAAACTGGGAATCATTTAGACTCACCATATTGCTGAGTTCATCACTGTTACATTTTTACTGGGCATCACTATGGCCCATGTTGTTGGAATCAATGAACCTTAACTGAGAAGTTTTGATATCCTGATACTTAGAAGCTATTCATCGAGTTTCCAACATCTTCCTGAAGTTAAACAATAATTTGGTGGAAAACTTTGATTCACTTAATTTATGGGTACCTGTTGGAATGCTTTGCCTATCCATGGACTACATTCGATTCCAGTTCTCTACGATTGTTGGAAAACAATATCATCATACAGAAAACTTGGCATCCATGGTTTGTACTGCAGAAGGGAAAAGCAATTTTGTACTTCATTTGAAAAACTGTAATGGGAACATATAAATGTAGCTGAACAACCTTGAGAAACACAATATGTTAAATGAAGTTAGAAGTAATACTTTTTTATTGGACAGCTTTATGAAGATACAGAAGCTATTCAAATTTGGTAAAGGCAGAGATGAAGCAAACATGTCCAGAGTTGTAAGGACTTCTAACAGGTTCATCAAAATATTGATGGAGCAGTTTATGGCTTTGCTTGGACTTAAGATTTTATATTCCTAATACAATTTGTCTTCATAGGTTTTTTCATTACCTCATTTCATTTCTCTTCATTATCTTTCACTCTGCTTCATGCAAGGAATGAGCTTATAATAAGATTCCTCTACTATGCTCCTATGCTCTTTAGACAGACCTTGCTGGAAGTTCACTTGGGAGACATATTCAAGTTTCAATTTCTTCTTGGGACTTTTTAACTCTGAGACCAGGATCATAGACATCAACAGCATTGGAAGAGTAATATAGTTGGGCCCAGTCATTACTCAGACCTTTCTTTGGTATTTAAGAAAGAAATCAATCAAAACCAATGCCTTCCACCCTGTATCACTTCTTAGATGCTTTTTGGAAAGAAATCACATAATATTAAGCAATATGTAAACCTGATTTTTCCCTCTGCTCCTTGGACATTTTAAATATGAAAAAGGTAAGTGCACCCTGAAAATATTCATATTTAAATTAATCAATTTACTTTAATACATGTTGAATAAGTGAGTGGAGGAAAACTATTCAACTGATATTAGTTGATACAAATTCACATTATAAAGCAGCAAGTCTGTAGCAACATCTATGAACATGTATCTATACTTGGTGCTTGTACTTCCAGGAATATTAGGAAGCATATTTGCCCAAGAACATCATCAAAACACCCTGACAACATCAACTTCTATGTGAAACCTGCCTTGCTGCAGGAATGTTCAGTGGAGAATTGCAAGATGTTGTTGGAAGAAAATCAGTAAATGCAGAAAGAAAATAATTTTTAAATGATGAACAGGTGATTACAAAGATGAAGAACATACCCGTTCTTTTCCCAGCAGGTGCATACAGTTCTGTCCAAACAGAACAGTACTGACAGTACTAACAGTACTAACAGTACTAACAGTAATAACAGTAGTTATTCAGTACTGAATTTGTCCCTAGTCACTGCAGGGCATCTGTTATGGTTTATTGTGGTAATTTAGATATCATTATATTTTGTCTTTTCCTTTCTATTTGCATTTTCTATAAGGAATATAAGGTAGGATTTTGGGACAAATAGCAATTCAGGGGAAATTTAGTAATCACAGATTTCAATTTTGAGTATCATTGATAATATTTTGAATTAATCCAAATAAATTAACTGAGGTTATACTTATCTAATCGCAGGTTGTTGGAAAGAATTATATCGTGGCTCATAGGTTGAAGTTAGGGGAGCATTATCTTCTTACCATAGCAAGCCTTCTGAGTCTCTTCAAAAATGATCTTTAAAGATCATCAGTTAGCTTCTATGTATCAAAGAGGCCTGCAAATTATCTCCTAGAAGATACTCTCCTTCCAACCTGGCTAACAGGCCAACTTTTGCTGCTGGGCACAGTAGTTGGGAAGGAAATCTTGTGACGGAGCCAACATGCTCTTACCTTTTTCCTGCTAGCATTTGACTCAAACCCAAAATGAACACTAGATTACTCCTTTCGTATTCACCTTTTCTCCTCCTAGACTGTGAGTCTTGTTTGAAACAGGGATGGTGTCCGACCTAGTTATCTTGCATCTATCCAAGTGCTTATCATAGCTTTTGGCACATAGTTAAGTGCTTACTCCATATTATTATTATTATTTTCATAATCATAAACTCCTTGAGAACAAGGACTGTGTCTAAAAACTCTATTGCTCTTGTAGTACATGAAGACTGATCCATGTCCTCTATGGGGATAAATGAGAAATATTGTAAATTTAAAGAGCAAAGAGAATTGATTGACAGAGGATAGAGCATAGGCATGGGAGTCAGAAGGACCCGAGTTTTAATTCCAGCTCTGCCACTTGTCTGCTGTGTGACCTTGGACCTTGACCTTCTCTGTGGCTCAATACCTCAGCTGTAAAATGGGGATTGAGACTGTGAGCCCCCCTGTGCGACAGGCACTGTGTCCAACCCAGTTTGCCTGTACCCACCCCAGCACTTAGTAAGTGCTTAAGAAATACCAATTTAAAAAAAGCTTCAGAAGGGAAGAGGATTTGAAAGGTAGCTGGGACCCAGTGGAAAGAGCACAGGTCTGTAAATCATAGGACCTGGGATTTAATCCCAGCTCCACTTCTTATCACTGTGTGACCTTGGGCAAGTCACTTAACTTCTCTGGGCCTCAGTTACCTCATCGGTAAAATGGGGATCAAGACCGTGAGCCCCACATGGGACAAGACTCTGTCCAACCTGATTTGCTTGTAACCACCCCAGAACTTAGTTCAGTGTTTGGCACACTGTAACTGCTTAACAAATACCATCATAAATAATAATACTCATTCATTCAATAGCATTTATTGAGTGCTTACTATGTGCAGAGCACTGTACTAAGCACTTGGAATGAACAAGTCGGCAACAGATAGAGACAGTCCCTGGCGTTTGACGGGCTTACAGTCTAATACTCAAGATGAAAGGGATCAGATTATAAAGAGAAAAGCTAGGGATGTTAAATAGCACTGTTGGACTCAGTTCTCCATTACATCTAGAATCACATTTACAAGCCACAGGACTACTATTCCTACTTGTGCGACATTCTGTAAGAACGGGTCTGTAAGGGTTAGTGGAGTAAGGAATGGAAGAAAGTGCAAAGCAGTAGATGAGGTAACTATAACATTTCAGTGCCCACTGGGTGCAGTGGGGGACAGAAAACAAATATGTGCTTCAATCCCAACCATCAAGAAGATTATGCTCTAACATGGAGACACGCTTAAATATATTTACAAGTAGAGTAATCAAGATCAACCATGGAACGTAAAATTAAGGAGAGAAGAGATGTGTGCTAAGTAATGTTAAAAAAGATGATCCAGGAGGTGTAGCTTGGAGGGAGGAGAGGACCAGTGAGGTGGCTGGTATAGAGCAAAAAGACAAGGTGACCGAAAAAGGGAGTTAGGTCAAAGGTGAACCAGATTGATACCATATGAGCAAACTGGAAGCCTATAAGTGGCCCAAGGAGTAGAAAATGATGCATATGTCAAAGGAAGTCAAGGGATCAAGAAGGATAAGATATAGTAGAGCTTATTTGATTTGGCTTTGAGGAAGTAGGTGATGACATTAGAAAGTGCATATTCAGTGGAGTGAAGGGGTAGAAAGCCTGATTACCATGGGTCAAGAAGATAGTTTGTACAGAGAGAGTATAAACTCCTATTCCAGGAGTTTGGATAGGAATGGGAGCATGGGGATGGGCTACAGCCTGGTACTTCTAGATATTTCCCACACACTCAAACTAAGAGACAGTTTAGTTGAATTCCCAGAAAGAGAAAGAGGGAAAAGCTTAATTAAATCCAAATGTCCACTTATCTCCCTTAAGATGTCTGTCCTTGTCTGTCTCAAACTTAGCTGTATCTGCTTTAATTCTCCCCTTTCCTTTGCCTGGCAACAATATTTCTCCATCCATATTGATTATCATGTCCACTGCCCATGCTAACTGTTTCATACTTTTAACACCCTCCTCAAGCACCTGCCCTCTCACTGCCCATTTTTTGACGTTAGTGATCTGGCCACATACTCTATCTAGAAAATTGAAGTCATTAGACATGATCTCCCTAAAATCTTCTGATCTGTTACAATCCCTTCCTTTTCCCATTCCTTCTTTGACTCTCCTGTCTCCTCCAGTAGTACCTCATGGTGTAGTGAAAAGAAGCATGGCTTCAGAAGGTCATGGATTTTAATCCCGGCTCTGCCACTTGTCTGGTGTGTGACCACAGCAAGTCACTTCACTTCTCTGGGCCTCAGTTACCCATCTGTAAAATGGGGATTGAGACTGTGAGCCCCAGGTAGGACAGGGATTGTGTCCAACCCAATCCGCTTGTATCCACCCCAGCGCTTAGTACAGTGCCTGGGCACATAGTTAAATTATTAACAAATACCATAATTGCTATTATTATTACCTCAAGAGGAGATCTTCCATCTCCTCCCAAAATCTATCCCTCAACCTGCACCTCTGACCCCAACCCCTCTCACTTTATCAGAGCAATTGCCTCCTTCCTTTCTTCCACGGCCACAATCTTCAGCTGCTTACTTTCCAATGGCTCCTTCCCCACTGCTTTCAAACAAGCTATGTACACCTTATTGTAAAAAAAAAAATCCCATCCGTGACCCCACTGCTCCCTATCACCCAAATTTCCTGGTATTATTCCTTTCCATACTTCTTGAGGAAGATGTCTACATAATAATGTTGGTATTTCTTAAGCACTTACTATGTGCAGAGCACTGTTCTAAGCGCTGGGGTAGATACAGTTTAATTGGATTGTCCCACGTGAGGCTCACAGTTAATCCCCATTTTACAGATGAGGGAACTGAGGCACAGAGAAGTTAAGTGACTTGCCCATAGTCACCCAGCTGACAAGTGGCAGGCCGGGATTCGAACCCATGACCTCTGACTCTCAGGGCCGGGCTCTTTCCACTGACCCACGCATCCGCTGCCTCCACTACATCTCCCGCAAGTCTCTCCTTAATCTCCTCCATTATGGCTTCCACCCAATCCACTCCACTCCCTAAGGTCACCAATGACCTCCAAAACCTCTAATCCATCCTAATTCTCCTTGGTCTCTCAGCTAGCTTCAAACTGTGGATCATAACCTTCTTCTGAAAACACTGTCTCCAACCTTTGCTTCATTTACACTGTTCTCTTTCAGTTCTCCTCCTATCTCTATGGCCAGTCCTTCTTGGTTTCTTTCATGGACTTTTCCTCTGCTTCCCACCCTCTGATAGTGGATAGTGGGGATAGTGGGAAGGACTCCCATGACTTCAACTACCACTTCTATGTGGATATGGTTGCTCTTCTTGAAGCCATGATAAGGATGTTTATAATGAGTACATATATTTTTGTTAGGTTTACCAGGTTCCAGGAGGCAAAGCCCTTTTAATTATATTTATTGGCCTTCTAGTGAATGATCTAAGCATCTACCAATATTTTTTTACAATTTTCTCATGAGATGAAATACTATCCTTATCAAGCCTTTGCAATTGCTGTTAAGAAAGTGCCTAAGAATATTATTTTCCTTTATTTCTTTTTGCCTTTTGAAAAAAATCAGGTTATTGCAAGTAATAAATGTATTATTTTAGTCCTTCATGGTGTCCATAGCAAACAGTTAACTGATAATAATAATAATTATGGTATTTATTAAGTGATTACTACATGCCAAGCACTGTTCTAAGCTCTGGGGTAGATACAAGGTAATGAGGCTTCCTGCATGGGGCTCACAATCTTAATCCCCATTTTACAGATGAGGTAATTTAGGCACAGAGAAGTTAAGTGGCTTGCCCAAGGTCACACAGCAGACAAGTGGCAGAGCTGGGATTAAAACCCATGTCCTCTGTCTCCCAAGCCCGTGCTCTTTCCACTAAGCCACACTGTTTCTGATTCCAATGCTCATGCCATTTAACATTCTTAAGAACTATTTAATGAATTAAATCCTGCCATACCTCAAGTATTTGTAAGGAAAATCTGAGTTAAATGAGTTAGGTGGGATCTTGGACTTTGGGAAAGAAAAATATGATTCTGTAATCTTATGGGCATTTCTGAGGCTAAAAATTCAACTGTACAACTACCTTGAGATAGGATAACTTCAGAAATTGGTTCATCAACATAAAATGTTTAATTACTTCAATGTACAGTTATTTTATTCAAATAACTTAAAATGGGTACTTCATTAAATATATTTGATCATTTCTTTGTGTTTGCATTCTAGTGTAACATGATTGTCAATTTGAAATGCTGGATACCAATAGCATAGTCGGATCATTGTTTGCATAAAATTCCTCTCATCAACAAAGGAGATCTGACTACTGCCCCAGTAACTCACCAGGACTTGGTTTCCATCATTGTTCTTCAGGTATGTTTCCTCTCTTTCAGATTTTTTCTTTTTAGTTTAATTGATTAAAGCCCCTACTGTGTAAATTGACTTTCCCATGCGGTGGTATTGAAGCCACTGGAACTTGATAAGCTTTAATAACATAAGAAGAAATGGCTTCTGCAGCCTGAATCCCCTCTTCTATAAAGCAGCATTTCATCAACTCCTGTTGGCTCTGCTATACTAGGCTGGTGACCTCAGAATCCCATCATATAACTAGAACTAGTATTTTTGTCCTAGCTCTGGGGAATAGGATTGAAGAACAAGTTGTTGATTTTTTTTCTGAGAAACTGGAGAGTCTAGTGAACTGGTGTGTATTGGCATAAAATAGACGGGGACATTTCTTCTTTGCCTGAAAAGGATTTTGCCAAATCCCAAAGGAGACTATTCTCTGTCAATGGCCCCAACACCTCAATAGATTAATTTACCAAATGCAGGTGGGGCAGTAGTAAAAACCCCAGGAAGCTTATCTATAAATGGAAGTGTCAGAAGTAGTTCTTAGTGATCCCTGCATGTTGAGTCAAGTCAAAATGAAGAGTGGAGTAGGACTCTGACAAAGATAAGCAATATTTATGAGCTTACTGTGGTTAGGGGACAGACTCTGGGGGTTGGAAGAGTAGAGAAACAAAACTAGCACACTCTCCTCCTTCAAAGTCCTACTGAAAGCTCACCTTCTCCAGGAGGCCTTCCTGGACTAAGCCCCCCTTTTCCTCTGCTCCTCCTCCCCTCCCCATCACCCCGATTTGCTCCCTCTGCTCTACCCCCTTCCCCATCCCATAATACTTGTGTGTTTATATGTACATATTTATAATTCTATTAATTTTATTAATGATCTATAGATATCTGTAATTCTACTTATATTAATGTTATTGATGTCTGTTTACTTGTTTTGTTTTGTTTTGTTGTGTGTCTCCCCCCTTCTAGACTATAAGCCTGTTGTGAGCAGGGATTGTCTCTGTTGCTGAATTGTACTTTCCAAGCACTTAGTACAGTGCTCTGCACACAGTAAGTGCTCAATAAATACGATTAAATGAATGGACAGTCCATATGCATTTGAGTACCTATCCATTTAAAACACACTCACCTCCTGACTGAAGTACCACACTGATTTAAGATAGGCAGTCTTAAAGGAAAAGAGAGAAGGGATTTAATTAAGGCTTCCTGACCCTGATGAGCTCGCTAAGGTTTTGTTTTCCTAAAGCAAACTTGTCTGCCAGAAAATCTTTCTAAAGACACGCAGCCCAAGCACAGTGCAG
The DNA here is from genome assembly GCF_004115215.2 of Ornithorhynchus anatinus. Lineage (NCBI taxonomy): Eukaryota > Metazoa > Chordata > Mammalia > Monotremata > Ornithorhynchidae > Ornithorhynchus > Ornithorhynchus anatinus. Next base: position 120,065,016 of record NC_041729.1, read on the forward strand.
TAAAAGAGATTGTGGCAATTTATATAAATATGATTTTAGAGCATGAGTTTGGGAGTCAGACGGTCCTGGGTTCTAACTCTGATTCTGCCATTTGTTTGCTGTGTGATCTTGGGCAAGTCATTTAACTTTTCTGTATTTCACTTGCCTCATCTGTAAAATGGGAATTAAGACTGTGATCTCCATGTGGCACATGGACTTTGTCCAATCTGATTAGCTTGTGTTCATTCATTCTTTCATTCAGTTGTATTTATTGAGAGCTTACTTTGTGCAGAGCACTGTTCTAAGCACTTGGAAAGTACAGTTCAACAATAAAGAGAGACGATCCCTGCCCACACTGGACTTACAGTCTCGAAGGGGGGAGGCAGATTTAAAACAAGTAAACAGGCATCAATATAAATGAATAGAATTATAGATATCTACATATATGCACAAATGCTGTGGGGCGGGAAGAAGCTGGTGGAGCAAAAGGAGCAGGTCGGGGTGACCCAGAGGGGAGGGGGAGTTAAGGAAAAGGGAGGCTTAGTCTGGGAAGGCCTCTTAGAGGGGGAGAGCCTTCAGTAGGGCTTTGAAGAAGGGAAGTATGATTGTTTGGCGGATTTGAGGAGGGAGGGCATTCCAGGCCAGAGGTAGGATGTGGGCCAGAGGTTGATGGCGGGACAGGCAGGAATGAGGCACAGTGAGAAGGTTAGCACCAGAGGAGAGGAGTGTGTGGGCTGGGATGTATAAGGAAAGAAAGAAAGTGATGTAAGAGAAGCAGCATGGCTCAGTGGAAAGAGCACAGGCTTGGGAGTCAGAGGTCGTGGGTTCTAATCCCACTCCATCACTTGTCAGCAGTGTGACTTCGGGCATGTTACTTCACTTCCCTGTGCCTCAGTTACCTCATCTCTAAAATGGGGATTAAGACTGTGAGTCCTATGTGGGGCAACCTGATAACCTTTTATCTACCCCAGTGTTTAGAACAGTGCTTGGTATATAGTGAGCACCTAACTAATTCCATCATTATTATTATTATTAAGAAGGGGCAAGGTGATGGAGAGCTTTGAAGCCAATAGTGAAGAGTTTTTGTTTGATAAGGAGGTTGATAGGCAAGTACTGGAGATTTTTGAGGAGGGGGTGACATGTTCAGAACGTATTGGTAGAAAGATAATCTGGGCAGCATAGTGAAGTATGGATTCAAGTGGAGAGAAACAGGAGGTTGGAAGGTCACAAAGGAGGCTGATGCAGTAATACAGTTGGGTTAGGATGAGTGACTGTACTAATGTGGTAACGGATTAGATGGAAAGGAGCACAGATTTTAGCACAGTGTCTGGCACATAGTAAAAACTTAACAAATACCATAAAAAATCATTCAGACATCCTGTGTCAGGTTTCATTTTTTGCTTGTTTTTTAAGCTTCAGCAATTCATTTTATATCTGCACATGGATTGTTTAGAAGGCATTAATGTAGTTTTAAATGAAAATATCCCTTAAGAATCAATATCCAGATAATAAAAAAAATTATTTTGTGTAAAAACATGTCATAGTGTTTGTGGGAGTTAAGCTACTTTTTGATTTCATTTCCCAGGTCGTTGCTGTAATTAGTATATTGATGACAATTAGAATACACTTTGCCAATTCATTTGAATTTACAAACTCAGAATGTTTTTAATTTTCCAAAGCTTTGCATATTACCAAACTTTTAGGGAGAATTCACCTTTGAAGACATAATTTATTGAAGCCCATTGACGGAGAGGGCATAACGAAGTCTCAGAGCTTTTACCTACTGAAACAGCCAATCCAAGCCAGCTAGCTATGGAATAGAGATACACTTGCTATCTGGAGGAAAGCACATGCTTTAACTTTGAGTATTACAGTTGCAAATATAAACCACTGACTGATGTGAAAGCAAGGCAACAGGAGATTTTTTTTTGGAGAATTGGGAAGTCATAAAGAATTCCAACAAGAGCGATTAACCTTCAAAATGACTTTTTAAAGTGCTATATAATTCAGAGTTGTTTTGTGCTGTTACACCTCATACAAAGAATATCTTAAAACATTCTGTGCAGTTAAATGGTGGAAAAAATAGCAATAAGTATGGAAGATTGGGAAGCAAGCAAAGGGGATAAAATTTTTAGATGAGATTTAAAAAGAGATGAATGACTGACAAAGCATTTCAGCCGGCAAGGAAAAGCAGAGAATCTTGTAAATTCCTGGGATTGCTGTTTCGCAAATGGCATTGAATTGGATACTTTCTACCCAAGGTGGAGGGGGTGATATTTCACAAATAGCCGGCATTTTGTGGTCAATTACTGGCACCAGCAAATGAATTTCACAATGGCATCACAAAAGACATCTGTATTTCCAGATCATAAACTAGGATTTGGAGCGGCTGAACTGAGACAACTAAAGTTGTCAAGTGGATAGAACTGGAGATTATTTCTGAATAAAATTTGCATTATAGAACTCACAGGCTGAAAAAAACCAAGTTTAAAAAAAGATGAAGGGGAATACATGTTTTCAGGGTCAGATTCAGATGTCTGTCAATCATCTCACAAGGTTTGTCAGTTTCTCTAGTGTGCATTTTACTTCTGTCCACCTTTTGAAATAGAATTAGGATTTAACAAGGGTGTGATATCATTGGAATTGGGAACAAGAGCCTTTAAAGAAGGTTATTTACTCTTAGGTACAATATGAAAGGAAAAACAAAGAGCAGTTGAAGTGAACTAACACCTGTTTTTTCTTCAAATTATTTCTAGCAGCAGAATTTGTAGGAACGAGCCACATCTTTGCCCTTTTCCAGATGACCTTTGGGTAAAAAAGGAGAGTTTGTTATACAGCTATTCTATGTGATGGCTCAGATTTAAAGTAGAGAAAGATTCAAATTCAACTTATGTTACAGTGGCTTAGGAGATGAATTTGATGAGTTTTATTTTGTGGATATGTAAATAATTCAGGTTAAATAAATTTCCTTTGGATTTCTGCTTTTATAGAGTTTTAAATGTCTGAATCTGTATGGTTTTTCTGTGCTGAAATGGCAACATTTTGGCTCCAACAAATTCACCATGAGGAACAATTTGCATGTTGTCCAAAATAATTCAGTTTTGAGTTTGCTTTATAATTCCTGGAATTTTGGGGTTTAAAAATGTGCATTAACTTGTCTTCCATAGCTCCTCCAAAGAGATTGAATGATCAGTTGTATCACAATTGCAGCTTAAAAAGCATGCTTCATTTAAGCTAATAGTTTTGATGTGCTTGCCACCGAATTGATGATTTATTGTTTTGGTTGCATTTTACCTTTTCATGATAGAAGATGAAAGGCTATTTAGTTGATACCTGAAATGTTCTTCTAACAAAGGGGCGTCTGATGTGATGTTAATCTTTATACCAAGAAAGTTTGATACCTCAGGCATTTCCATGTTATCTCCCCTACTGAAGATGAAGTATTCTGAAGACTAGAGAACCACCATGTAAAGACATTGTTTACGTTCCATTTTTTGAGGATATCACCGTCACAGACATAATCATGAAGAGTGTTATAGTTTAATTAAGCCAAGGTAATACAGATGCTTAAATTCAGAAATCTGCACCAGTTCTTCCTCCACATATGGGATATTTGTGATATGAAGGATCAATGCCCCAAAACAATTTCTAGGCAGAATCTCCCGCTCTGGGTTCTTGAACGTGATTTTTTAGCCTACCTTCCAGGATACCTTTCTCTGCTAGGGTGACCACTGAGTGCACTCAAATAAACCAGATGTTTGCCTGCTGACTGGGAAGAAACAGGTGTAATGTTACATTTCTTATGGAACTAAAAGACATTGCACAGAACTTTTGTGGAAGTCCACTACCTTACTCATTTCTCTCCCTCCAATCTCATCTTGATCCAGAGCCATTGTGTTCCCCTTCCAGGTGTCTGTAGGAGCCATGGAGGAGGAGGCTTGGGAAGAAGCAGTGTGGTGCAATGGAAAGAGCCCGGGCTTGGAAGTCAGAGGTCATGGGTTCGAATCCCAGCTCTGCCACTTGTCAGCTGTGTGACTGTGGGCAAGTCACTTCACTTCTCTGTGCCTCAGTTCCCTCATCTGTGAAATGGGGATTAACTGTGAGCCTCACGTGGGACAACCTGATTACCCTGTATCTACTCCAGCGCTTAGAACAGTGCTCTGCACATAGTAAGTGCTTAACAAATACCAACATTATTAATAAAAGTTAAAATACTAGGCATAGAGGAGTCTGGTGTTGTAGTAGTTCTATACAGAGGACAGACCAGTTGAAAACTGGACAAACAGCCATCCTAATCTCTGCATCTTCCTCAGGCCTTCCCATCAAGAGACTTTATAAGTAAGGTCTTTTTTAATGGCATTTGTTAAATACTTACTATTTGCCAGGCACTGTACAAAGTGTTGGGGTATATACAAGGTTGAACACTGTCAATACCCCAACATGGGGCTAATAATCCTAATCCCCATTTTACAAATGGGGCAACTGAGGCACAGAGAAGTGAAGAAACTTTCCCAAGGTCACACAGCATGCAAGTGGCAGAGCCGGGATTAGATCCAGGTCCTTCTGACTCCCAGGCCCGTGCTCTATCCACTAGGCTACACTGCTTCAAGATCTTCAAAGGTGAATTCTCATCTAGAAGTTGGAAACATAAAAAGTTTTGAAACATTAAAGAACACTAAAAACATGGGCTTATGAATATAAATGGAAGTTTACAATTGGTATCAATGTACAAACAGAAACACCAACCTGGGAATGGAATTCAATGCAACTGAAGTTTCTGACTGGAGCTCGTGCCCATGGAGACAGTTAGGATCATTTAGTTCTGCCTTGCGATTGGTTCAGGTTTCAACTCTGCCCATAGAGCAGCCTCCCAAATGCTACTTGTTGTTTTGATGAATACTTTGGTCATGCTCATGAAAGCAAATGGCTTGTAAATGAGAGAAGAAAATATAGGTAGTGAAGTTTAGAACAGTTCTAGTTTGGCAGTCATTGCTAGAAATCTCCAAGCTTTTAATCAATCAGTAATATTCATTGATCACTGTAGTAAGGAGTTTGGAGAAAATGATGGAATTAGTATATGTAAACTCTGCCCTCAAGGAGCTTACAACCTAACAAGGGTGAAAGACACAAATAATTTAAGTTAGGAGGATAAAAGAAAGTGAATAAGTAGTTGAGTATCAAAGTGCATGGTGGGGTGGGAGTTGGAATGATAAAACCAGGTAAGATAAAAATTGATCAGGGAAAGGCTTTCTGAGCTAGATGAGATTTCAGAACTTTGAGGATGGGGAAGGCCAAGGGCTGGTGGATATGGACTGGGAGGGAGTTCCATGCAGAAGGAGAGTTGAGCAAGGTGTTAGAAGCAAGAAATATGAGAATGAGGTAGAGAGATTAGGTTAGTTTGAGATGAATGAAGAATGTAAAATGGAGGAGATGAGAAAAGAGAGTAGACAACTGGGGGAGGGAGGTGAAAACAGTCAATAAGATGCTACAAAGCCAGTATTCAGGAGTTTTTGAATACTGTGTGAAGTAGCATGGCATAGTGGACAGAGCATGGGTCTGGGAGTAGAAGGTCATGGGTACTAATCCTGGCTTCACCACTTGTCTGTTGTATGATGTGGGGCAAGTCACTTCATTCTCTGGGCCTCAGTTACCTCATCTGTAAAATGGAGATTGAGATTGTGAGGCCCAGGTAGGACAGGGACTGTGTCCAACTCGATTTGCTTGTATCCACCCCAGGACTTAGTACAGTGCATGGCACATAGTAAACTCTTAACAAATACCATAATTATTATTATTTCTTCTTTGTACGGCTGATGATTTGTGTCGAGTGGGCTGATGTACTCATAATCGTATTTTGGAATATGACCCAGGCAGAAGTGTGAACTATATACTGGGATGGGGAGAGACTGGTGACAGAAAGAACAGTGAGGTGGTTTATGCAGTTTCTGAACTGAAGGGGCACACAGTCTAAAGAGGAAGAAGACAGGTTTTTAATCCCCATTTTACTGAAGAGGAAACTGAAGCATGAAGAAAGGAAGTGACTTGCCCAAGGCCACACAGCAAGAAAATGTTGGAGGTGGGATTAGAACCTAAATCACCCTGTTTCAGATTACTCTTCACCCCCCACCCCCCTCTACTATTTCAGCATAGCTAGGCTCCTAAGCAATGGAATCTCCTATTGCAAGCAGCTTGTGAGATTCGGGAGTCAATATGATGAACTAAAACTGTTGTTTCTCTTCATTACTATTTGTTATTATTTGTTATTTTGTGCTAAGGATAGTGTACTAACTGACTTTGCCTTAGAGGCAGTGATAAGGGCATTTTGATCATGTAGGCTACCCCAACCTCAGCCCCACAGCACTTATGTACATCACTATTATTTATTTATATTAATGTCTGTATCCCCCCTTTAGACTTTAAGTTCCTTGCAGGCAGGGAATGTGTCTATCAACTCTGTTGTATTGTGCTCTCCCAGACACTTAATACATCTTCTACACACAGTAATGCTCAATAAAAGCTATAGAGAAAATGATTAATTGATTGCCTGCTGCAGATCCAACATCTCAGTAGTATCACTTAGAAACTGTAAAGAAGAAGGTGTACCCAGGATCTTTCTATCTCTGTGAACAGCCCTTCAGATGGTCCAGTTTTGCTCAGTGCTGCTGACCACTCAAATGGCTGCAACTCCACCTCAGAACTATGGAAAAAAGTCTCCAATTTGTCATGGTCCCCACGGTGAGAATGACAGGTCCTATAAGTCTTGGAAAAATTTGAGTTTGAATTATTTCATGTAAAACTGATTGGCAGGTAACAATTATTTTGGGATTGGATGGAAAAATATAGTCCATTTCCAAGGGTTAAATAGCAAGACCAGACAGTATCCCAGTTTACCAGAGTTTCACTGCAAATATGATCCACTAGAAAATCGCAAGATGTGGTCCCCAGCATCAATGTCATGACTCCATATGATTAAAAACTCTAGATATCGCTTTGCAGTTTAGAAGCCTATTCATCATTCATTTTGTTTTTAAAACATGATTTTCCTCTAAATATTTAGAAATCCTTTCATGATTTACCTACTCATTCTCTTAGACAAGGGGAGAAAGTTTAAAAAGAAATCATCTACACATTTTCCACCATTGGCTTAATTACCAACACTCAAGTAGAAAAACCTCTTGTCCATCTATGGATTGGGTTGTATTGTACCAGAAGGTGTTCATTTAATTGCTAAACTCAAGGATTTTAATGGGCCTCTTTTCCTCTCTGATGCCAATTAGTCATGGTTCCAAATACAAGTGTAAATTATGAAAAGGGCAAGGTAATTAATGTAAAATAGCTTGCTAGCCATTGCTAACTCATCATAATGATAAGCTGAAATCTGTTTGGGAGACCCTCAACTTGGTTTATGTATTCTCTAGCAAGATTGATGTTTTAGGTAATGTTTCCTTTACAGGAATGAGTATCTAGCAAGAGTAGTTGGACAAAAGTGCAGCATGAAAGGAATAGTTTTATAATAGTAGTAATCATATTTATAAAACTCTCACCATGTGCAGATCACTTTACTAAACACTGGGAAAGAATCTACAGGTGGGAATTCTATAATAATAATTAAAATTATTGTATTTGTTAAGCACTTACTATGTCCCAGGGATTCTACTAAGCACTATTGTGGATTCAAGCAAATAGGGTTGGACAGAGTTCCTGTCCCATTTAGGGCTCACAGTCTCAATCTCCAATTTACAGATGTGGTGCCTGAGACCCAAAGAAGTGAAGTGACTTACCCAAGGTCACACAGCAGACAAGTGGCAGGAGGACCTGTCCCTGGAGGGACTCACAATCTATTAATATATGTAAGGGAGAAGACTGAGACAGACAGATGTGGAGCAATGAGACAGTAAAACATAAAAATGGCAAAAGATACAAGGACAAATACACAATACACAAAATAAAAACCAACATAATATTAAAAAGGAAAAATATTGAGACACTAAGATGAAGGTGTATTTATTCAATATTCCATTTAGAATTTTTGCCCCTCAAGAAATCCCTCTATGAATCAGTAGTATTTATTGAGCTGCTATGGTATGTAGAGAACTGTATTAAGCAATGCAGAGAGTAGTATAGAGTTAGGAGGCATGGCCTCTGCCCACTCTAGTTAAATAGTGATAGAAACTAAAATAATTTACCAAAAGGAGGAGGAAGGAACAAAGAATATACATTTAAGAGTTTATGCTTAAGTAATAAAGAATGTAAGCATTGTAAAGAAATGTTATGGGATGTTGAAAGTACCTAGATGCAGAAGGATTGAAATTGTGGTTGTGGGGGTATAATCTGGGAAGGTTAGAAATTAGTCAGTGAAGGCACTTAGTTAAGGTGTAACTTCAGAAGGCATTTGAAATTGGGAAGAGTTGTGGACTGTAAGATTTAAAGATGAAGTAAGTTCCAGACAGTGGAAGGCTGTAAGCAGGAGGTTAGAGTAGGGAGAGTTGAAAACAAGGCATAGTGAGTAAATTAGCTTGATTGAAATAAAGACTGTGAGCTGGGGTAGAGTGGAACAAGAGAGTGGATAAGTGAAAGGGAGACTGTTGATTGAGTGCCTTAATGCCTACCATCAGGGTTTCTGCTTGATGCAGAGAGGAAAATGTATCATAGACTTTGGAGAAGTAGAAAGTATGTTCATAATGATCTTTTAAAAAACTGTCCCAGCTGATGAAGTATAGGCTAAAGAAGAGAATGATTGGCGGTAGGGAATGAATATAATTTTAATTGCACATTCACTCATTTTACAAATGTAAAAGATGATAGTCTATTTCACTAAAAATTCTACAAATAGTCTTGTGCTATCCCTCAATATTATTCCCATATGACAATTGCAGACCATCTAGAAGTGCTGCAAACTATAATTTTGGTCCAGAATTTCCAGACCAGATTGTTTTTCTTCTCATCTCCATCTAAGATCACCCAACTTGCATCTTGTTTGATCTGCAGGTCATTTTTATAGGCAATATTTTCCATCAGGATTTTGCTTCTATTTATGCCCATTTTGATGATATGTGTCAGAATCCAGAATATACGCCCAAGCAGATGGTTAATAATAATAATGTTGGTATTTGTTAAGCACTTACTATGTGCAGAACACTGTTCTAAGCACTGGGGTAGACACAGGGGAATCAGGTTGTCCCACGTGGGGCTCACAGTCTTAATCCCCATTTTCCAGATGAGGTAACTGAGGCACCGAGAAGTGAAGTGACTTGCCCACAGTCACACAGCTGACAAGTGGCAGAGCTGGGATTCGAACCCCTGACCTCTGACTCCAAAGCCCGGGCTCTTTCCACTGAGCCATGCTGCTTGGTTGTGCAGTATGGGTCATATAAACAGATACTATTTCAAGTCATGCCATGTTGCTCTCCAGAATTGGCTCATTAAAACATATTTTATCATATGTAATCATTTCAGTAGCCTTTTAGAAAGGGAGAATTAAATTAATTCCTCCTTGAATCTGTACTTGATAGAACATTAAAAGAAATTCAGATTTTTAAATTTCCTACCAATTTTCAGTTGAGGTTATGAATTAGCTTTATGAAACCATACCAAGAGAAGCAGTGTGGGCTAGTGGATAGAGCATAGTGTGGTCTAGTGGATAGAGCATGGGTTTGGGAGTCAGAAGACACTGCATTTTAATACTGGCCCTGACACTTGCCTGCTGTGTCACCTTGGGCAAACCACTTCACTCCTCTGTGCCTCAGTTACCTCATCTGTAAAATGGGATTTAAGGCTGTGATTCCTATGTGGGACAGGGAGTGTGTCCAACCCAATTATCTTGTATTCATTCATTCAATCCGTCATATTCATTGGAGGCTCACTGTGTGCAGAGCACCGTACTAAGTGCTTGGGAAAGTACAGTACACTTCCCCCTCCTCGTGGCACAGTGACAAGGCCCACAAATAAACAAAATGATTTTTATTGGAAAAAAAATCTCCAAATGAGCCTATCCTGGCAGCTACTAAATCCTTCCTATGGCCTAAGACTAATCCCACCCCAACCCCATCCTGGTCAAAGCCTGCCCCTTTCCCGGCCGCCGGCCTGGTCCCTGCGGGGCCTGGGAACGCTCACAAGGCCCTGAGCTGCTTGCATAGATCGAGGCGTGGCTTAGTGGAAAGAACACGGGTTTGGGAGTCAGAGGACATGGGTTCTAATCCCTGCTCCACTACTCATCTGATGTGTGACCTTGGGCAAACCACTTAACTTCTCTGGGCCTCAGTTCCCTCATCTGGAAAATGGGGAGGATGAAGACTTTGAGCCCCACGTGGAACAACCTGATTATCTTGTATCTACCTTAGCAGTTAGAACAGTGCTAGGCACATAGTAAGCGCTTAACAAATGTCATTATTATTATTATTATTAATAATACTAAACAGTGACATTCCCTGCCCACAAGGAATTTACAGTCAGGGGTGGGGGTGGTGTGTGGGGGAGATACAATTAAGTGCGATTGAATGACTCATATCAATTCATTCAATCGTATTTATTGAGTGCTTACTGTGTGCAAAGCTCTGTACTAAATGCTTTGGAGAGTACAATATAACAACAGACATTCCTGCTCACAATGACCTCACAATCTAGAGGGGGAGACAGACATTAATATAAATACATAAATTCATAAACAGATAAATACATAAATTACTTATATCTACATATGTGCTGTGGGGATGAGTGGGAGGATGGAGCAAGTAAAAAAGGCACGGAAGGGAGTGGGAGAAGCGGAGAGGAGGGCTTAGTCAGGGTGACTTAGAAGGACTTAGTCTACTCCAGTAAGCACTTAACAAATACGGCAGTTATTATTATTATATTATAAATGAGTGCCCCCAAAATAGTTGGAATAAAGCCTATCATTTTACATTTTGAAAGGTAAAAAAATGTGCCTTGCTTAAGAAAGAGTTTTGGAAAATGAGTAATGCCCATAATATTGTCTTTGCAAAAGTAACTGTTTTGACAAATCCTCATTCCTTAGGTGTTTTGACAGCAGGGATGCTGACTGCAAGAAAACAGTTTGTCATGCACAGATTCAGTGTACTGAATGTTGTTAGAAATTTGTTTTAATTTTTGCTATTTTTGAAAAAATGCTTGCTGAATGATATAGAATAAATAGCTTCCCTTTACCTCGTTACCCCATCTACTGGAGTTTAACCAGTAAAACAAAGATCTCCTTAAATCAGAGGTGAGACCTTCCCTGACTATGCTGTGCCTTAACCCAGTTTAGGGGAGAGGCTACCTCAACTGAAGTAGTTGAGGTGAGATGCAGTGCCACAGCATCTTGATTCTGAGGATTCGACCTAAATGTAAACTGCTGACATTATTGGGTTTTTACACTTTTTATACTTTAGTGCATTGCACCCCCTCTCCCTTCAAAGTACGTTAAAAAAAGTCATTATCACTAGTATGATATGAAGAAGGAGAATGCTGTGTGGCACAGAGATTGTGACTAAGTTGATTGTCTTATATAAACCCCACAGATTAGCACAGTGCCTGGCACCTAGTAACAATAAATACCATAATTGCAATACAGTTATATTTCATCACATTTTGAGTTCTTGCTCCCCTTTCCTCAAACCCAGTGGAGACTCTGAGGAATTCCCTGACTTCTTCAGTTCTTCCCTAGCTTCTGTCACACTCAGGATTGGAGAAAATTGACTCATGAAGGACTTTTGGAGTGAATGGAGGTCTTTCAGGAGTCCTCAGCTATCAGAATTGAATACAAAAGTTTGGTAAGTGAATTCTCAGAGCATATTCTCTCTCTCTCTCCACAGGACAATTGATAGCTCTGGTCCTCCCTAGTTATTGGAGACAGCAGTGTGTTCTTGAAAAACTACTAAGTGCCCAACCTTGGTAGTATTATTCAATTTCCAGTTCCTAATATCCTGCTTTTCAACCCTACCCTTGGACAGCTCTTCTGGACAATAGGGAGCCTGAAAACAGCTCCTCCGACCATAGTGCTCTTGGGCTCTTAATGTGTTCTTATGTGGTTTTATCTTAGTGTTTCCTTGTAGTCAACCCATCTACTCCCTTTTAAGATTGTGAGTCCCCTGAGGGCCAGAGACCTTATTTGGTTTACGTTCTACTGTATGTATTTGCCCTTGGAGCAGGGGTTTGAAAGGAAGAGAAGATTGATTAGGAGGGGCTGTTTACACCAGTTCTGGCAAATCCAACCCTCTGGAAGCCTTGTCCCTTTAAAGCTTAACTAAGTGAATGATTTTCTGGAATTATGACAAAGGCACCCTGAAGGCAGTGAAGGCAGTCTGTGTTAGAAAGGGACAAACATATTCGATCTTTCCCCAGACATAAATTGACCACTTCAAAATAGCCTTATTCCATAAAACTTGGAGAGATTGTAAGCTCTCTGAAGACAGGGATCATGTCTACTTGTACTCTCCCAAGTACTTAGTACACTGTTCTGCGCACATATACACTAAGCACTAAATAAATGCCATTTATTGGGAACACAAGCAGCCATTTACAAATTAGTATGTAAGATGACAAGTGTCTCAGTAAAGCTACAACAATCTGCTCCCAAAAAATTGTACATCTGAGATTAGCTCTGTAAATAAAAGCTATGAACATTTGCCTAGTATGCTGATCAAAGGAGGGGAGAAATTGAACCCCAGGGTTTTTTAAACCTGCCTTGCAGCAATATAAAATAAGCTACAAAGAATAATAAAGAAAAAGATGCCTTATTTTCAAGGCAAATGCAGTGCTAAGCGGTAATAACTCTGTTTTTGAAACATTAAGGCCAACTTAGTTAAATTCATCTATTGTAAAATGGAAATAATGTCACATAGGCAGAAATGGGACAATCAATCTTCATGCAAACTTTATGGAAAACAGTTCAAAGCCAGTGCCAGGTGATGGTAGACAGAAACAAATAAAAAGGGAAAGAACAGTCCTTAGTGATGGTTCAGGAATCAAAATTTTAAAAGCAAAATATTATGAGATTTAAATGTATGTGAACAAAATACTTTTCAGTACACAAAAAAATAGGACAGATTCGTTTACCCAGTGATATTTATTGAGTGTCTACTGAAAGTAAAGGATTGTAGTAAGTGCTGGGGAAGAATACAGAAGCAGGTAAATAAAATAAGATCCCTGGCCCTCAGGAGACTCACAGTCCTAAAGAGGAGTAGCTAGTAGTTTGACTCCAAGCAAACATAAAGATAAAACAACATAAGAACACATTAAGAGCTCAAGAATCTTATGGATGGAGGAGCTGTTTACAGCTTCTACTGTACCGGCAGGGCTTTCTGGGTCAATCAATAAATCAGTGGTATTTACTTACCACTAACTCTGTGCAGAGCATTGTATTAAGTACTTGGAGAGTACAATTCAGTAGAACTGATTCCTGTCCAAAAGGAGCTTACAATTTAGTGGGGTGACAAACATTAGAGAAAATTACAGATAGAGGAAGGAACAGAGTATAAGGATTATGTACATAAGTGCTAGGGGATGGGGTGAGTAGCAAATGCTTAGGGGTACGGACTTAAGAGCATAGGTGATGGAGAAAGGCAGGTAAAAAAGATGGGGAAATGAGAGGTTAAGTCAGATTAATAGTAAAGTGACTTACTCAAGGTCACACAGTAGGCAAGTGGCAAAGCCAGGTCCACGCTATTTCCAGTAAGCCATGCTGCTTCACCAGGTAGGGAGAGGATAGAGCAGAATCCATGGAGAAATGGAGCCTTCCTGGGAAACCTTCCAGTTCTCCTGGGGCTGTGTGGGACTCTGGAGCTGAAGCTCCCAAACACTGGCCTGGGGAGGATCCCATTTAAGGAGAGGAGGTATTGGAGAAGCAGGGTCACCCTACTTGAATCCTGCTGACTTCTCCCATGGCTAACCTGTCAGGTATCAGTCTGCCTTGCCTGAGTGGAGCAGGGAGAGACTGAAGCAGTGACATCCACACATAGCTTTAGGTGTCCTGCAACATTAGATCACCAAATTACTTTGTCAGGGATGGGGTGGGGGGAGCCTCTCCCTACCCTATTGTCCCTGTGCATTGCCCTTGGCTTCCCGGTGGCATGACTTGGTGTTGTTTAGGGTAGGGAGAGGAGAGTGCAGAATCCCTGGAGAAATGCAATCTTCCTCAGAAACCTTGCAGAAGGAGGGTAGGTGAAACAGTGCACAGAAGGGGTGGGAAACTGGGGCTTTGAGACTTGGAAGGAAGCCTGTCATAAGGAATAATAATAGCTCATGGGTTTCAGTCATTCTGAGAGGAGAAACATCCATTCAAGGCCCTCCAAATTTCCCCAAAGTTGTAAGTGTTCAAACCTCCTCATGAACCTTATCCCTTCCTCATCCATTTTGTCAGTACATCATCATCATTTTTTCAGGGAGAGAGAATAAGTGGTGTTGCAAACATAGGGGAGAAAATGGAAGCCCCAGAGTCAGGGGCTGGCTGTGACTGACAAATTACCTTGAGTGAAATAAATACTTTGAAGATTGAAACATTAGATGATCCTAAAGACGACTGTTCCTAGACCCAGATTCTATGAGAAGAGAAAATTTCTGTCCTGGAAATTTGATTTCTTTTAGATGTGGAATGATTCTGTAGGATTATCTCTTGTTGAACCTTGAGTTATTTGGAAGGATCTACAAAGCAATTTTCATGATTTGATGCTGATGGCCTTTTTTTACTTTTGTTGTTGTACAAAATGCTTCCCTGCACAAGTAAAAAAATATTTCAGGCTTCATTAAGTAGCTAACAAAAATACTATTTTTATGTTTTCATTTGATTTTCAGGAAGTACTGAGTTTAAGATTTTTTTGGCAAATAGGATTGATCTGGTTTTGATTTGGTATTCTGTGCCTTGTTTGTAAAAGTTTTTGCTAAGAAATAATTTACTAATTTCAGCAATATCCATTACCCACTTTTTAATTTTTGGACAAAATTAAGCACTACTTCAGTTCATTAATTTATTCAGTCATATTTATTGAGTGCTTACTGTGTGCAGAGCACTGTACTAAGCACTTGGAAAGTACAATTCAGCAACAGATAGAGACAATCTCTACCCAACAATGGGCTCACAGTCTAGAAGGGGGAGACAGCCAATAAAACAAAACAAGTAGACAGGCATCAATAGCATCAAGATAGATAAATAAAATTATAGATATATACACATCATTAATAAAATAAATAGAATAATAAATATATACAAATATGTACAAATATATAAAGGCTATGGGGCAGGGAAGGGGGTAGACACATCATTGGTAATGACACAACCCATTAGGTACCCAACACCCTTCCCTCGGCCCCCAATATGTGTATTTAAGTCATTTCAGAAACCCTGGAATCAACCCCTCCCCTAACCCCTAACCTCGACTCCAACCCACCAGCCCAATCCTAATGCCCCCCCCCCCAGTCCTCAGTTATCATCATCAATACAATAATCATTAGCAATCCCTGCAATTTCAGTCCCACACCCACCCTAAAAAATAGGCAGGGGGTGTAACTGGAACAGCCAGAGCCCTCTCTTTACCTGATCCCAGAGTAGGCCACGCTCTGTCTCCTATTCTCTGCAAACAGTACAAAATCTCTGCTTGTCTTTTAGCTTATTTATTCTCACCTCCTCACTCAAGTATAATTTGAAGAAGTGAAGTTTTGTTTTGCCAATGCAAAAAATTCACAAAAGAAAAATGGCATATTAAAAGTTGCTAATAACTGTCTTGAAAATTTTCATAATAGAAAGTTTATTCCTCATCTAGTTTTTAATTTTCAACTGAGAGTGTACTTGAATTTGAAAACATTAAAGCTATGTTTACATAAAAGCCTAGCTACAGAAGGTTTTTTTGTATACTGTAAAAGAATGTGTAAAACATAGAATTGTAAATGACTTTGAAGATTGTAGTCCCCATCAAACTTTAAAAAGAAGCCAGACAGTCTTTTCTTCTTCAGGATATTCTCTTTCTGGAGAGCTCTTAAAAATAACAAGCAGTTTACTGCCCTAAATGATTTAGCCTATCCATGGGTCTGGCAGCAGGAAATTGACCTGGATGACACACTGGGCCATCTTGTTCCATGACTCTATAGCTCGAAACCACTTAGAAGAGTTATACTTTTCTAGATTTTGAGCCCCCTGAGGGATGGGACCATGTGTAATACCCAGGAGTGTATTCTTTCCCAGTGTTCTGCATGTAGTAAACTCTTTATAAATACTATTGCTACTATTACTTCCTTGAGCTTTTCTATATTTCCACAATAACATTTATGATATTAAATAACTTGGAAATGAGTTAACAATCCTTGTGGGTTTAAAGGAATTAATGGTGCCATATAGGTGTAATATAAGTGTTCTTCACAATCTCTGTGACATTGGATTTCTTTTGTTTTTAATTTGAAGAACAAGCAAACAACTACAGAACCCCAAGAGTGTATCTTGCTCCTATTGAGTTCAAGGGTTCAGGGAAAGCTTTGGGAATGCTGAGTGGTATAAATTTGGCCTGTACTTATGTTGAATTGTTTACAGTTGTGCTTGTAACTCTGCCACTTGACCAGTTTCTCAGATAAAAGTCTTACCACTCTGCTTGAGGAAATTCCTCAGAAATATTATCATGTCTGGAGTTTTTTCTAACTCAACACCATTAACACCCATTTGGTCCTATAGGAAACACTCGGAAAGGAGAATGGTCCCTGCCCTCTAAGTTTGGACCTGAAACATGAAAAGACATGATATCACTGAGATGAGATTTTTAACTCTATGTGATAATGTGGTTTTAATTAAAAAAAATCACATAAGTACTTGCTATAAAACATACAAGGATGACCAGTTTCCACAGTTAGCCTCATAGAAGGAACACTGGAAATGGGTCAGGAAACTAGACTTGGCAGTTCTACTGATTTTCTCTGCGGCCTTGAGGAAGTCACATACTGCAGTGAGTTTATCTACATAATAGGCATAAAAATGCCAAATCCTACGTCCATAGTGGAGACAAATGGGGTTTTGTCTGTGGCAGAAGCTGGAGCACTTTGGAAAGCAAGCTCCTGTATAAACGCTAATCAGCCCTGAAGCACAATTCAAACTAATGATTCTACTCCATGAAGAACTTTATGCTTGGATCATAATTACAATAGCATCATCACTGTGATCATCACAATTAATGATATTTATTAAGTGCCATCTGTGTGCTGATCACGGAATAAGGTGCTGGTAAAACCAGTAAAAGAATCCACTTCTTTTCCTATGCACATCAGATCTTTTGAAATGACTGACAATGACCTGGCTGCCGCTGTGATATTAAGCTTAATGAGGTGAGGAGGCAGGGCACTTAAAGATGGGTCTTCCAATCTTAAATATTCCCACCCTCACCTCTTACTGGTCATTCAGATTTCAACTCTGAGTGACAGAAAAACAGCATGAAGGTAAGGCAGGGACTGAGGTGGTCAACAGCAAAGAATCTGTTCAACATTTCTGCTAGTTCTCCACCTGCCTGAAAAGAAGGGAAGAAGAGAATTATGTACTTGGATTCCTGGTTTGTCATTTAACATGGTATTAGCATTTACTATTTCCACTAAATCACTAGGAATATATGGAGGTGGGGAAGCTTGGTGAGTGCTGGAGAGCTGCTTCTGACCCCCATATGTGTCCTCCATGTCTGACTTCCATGGTTGGCAGAACACGTTAGATGAAATCAGGTATTGTCTGGGGCACTGGGGTGGTGAGAGTACCACTTTCAGCTTCCAACAGCAACCTGACTAGCTAGTGAGCTATACTTTCCTCACTTATTGTGGAGTCACTTCCCCCTTTCAAAGCCCTACTGAAGGCTCACCTCCTCCAAGAGGCCTTCCTAGACTAAGCTGCCTTTTTCCTCAGCTCATCCTCCCCTTCCCATCTCCCTTACCCGCTCCCTTTGCTCTACTTCCCTCCCCACCCCACAGCACTTGTATACATATGTACATGTCTATATTTCTATATCTTTGCATTAATGCCTGTTTACTTGTTTTGATGTATATATTCTATAAATCTATTATTTATATTGATGCTATTGATGCTGTTTACTTGTTTTGATGTCTGTCTCTCCCTTTCTAGACTATAAGCCCACTGTGGGCAGGGATTGTCTCTCTGCATTGCTGAATTGTACTTTCCAAGCACGTAGTATAGTGGTCTGCACACAGTAGCATGTCCTGCCTGAGACACCCTTCCTCCTCAAATTGAACAGACAATTACTCCTCCCAGCCTTCAAAGCCTTACTGAAGGCACATCTCCTTCAACAGGCCTTCACTGACTAAGCCCTCATTTCCTCTTCTCCCACTCCTTTCTGTGTCACCCTGATTTGCTCTCTTTGTTCATCCCCACTCCCTGCCCCACAGCACTTATGTACATATCTGTAATATATTTATTCATATTAATGTCTGTCTCCCCCCTCTAGATTGTAAGCTGATTGTGGGCAGGGAATATGTCTGTTTATTGTTGCACTGTACTCTCTCCCAAGCTCTTAGTACAGTGCTCTGCACACAGTATGCACTTTATAAATATGATTGAATGAATGAATGAATGAAGGAATCTGACTGTGCTCCAGGATCTCATTGTCTGTGCCCTTTTTGGCTACTTTATCATTAAGTGTTGTATGTAGGTGGCATCAGTGTAATTGCTATAGAAGTCAACTAAGGCATGGTTGGTAGGTCCTGATCTTACAATTACAAAGTCAGGCAATGCAGTTGCCTATCCACCTCCAGTTTGATATGAATCTTGATAGACTAGTGGCATAATATGTCAGTCTCAAAAGGATATGTAGTCAATTCTGCTATAATATGTATTTTCATTATGTGTTTTGAGTAGACTGCTATGGTGATAATAATAATAATAATAATGATTATAGTATCTGTTATGCACTTCCTATGTGCCAGACACTGTACTCAGTGCTGGGATAGGTACAAGCAAATCGGGGTACTGGGGTGAGTACAGCAAATCAGGTTGGACACATTCCTTTTCCCATGTGGGGTTCTCCGTCTCAATCCCCATTTTACAGATGAGGTAACTAAAGCCCAGAGGAAGTTAAATGACTTACCCAAGATCACACAGCAGACAAGTGGCAGAGCCGGGATAAGAACCCAAAACCTTCTAACTCCCAGGCCGGTACTCTATCCACTATACCATGCTGCTTTTCTAGGGAAACTATTCCAACAGTGCACATCAATCAATCAATCAATGGTATTTGTTGAGTGATTTCTGTGTAGAACATGTACTAAGTGCTTCAGAGAGGAATTCAATCCAAGATAGTTGGCAAACAAAGCAATCTCTGCCCACAAGGAATTTACAGTTTATAGGAGAAGACAGACATGAAAGTGTAGTACAGAGAAGGGAAATAGTAATGAATAAAGATATGTACAGATATGCCATGGGATTGGGGTGAATATTAGAGTCCTTAAGGGTTACATAGCCAGCCAATGCATAGTTGATGTGGGAGGAAGGGTGGAAATGGGAAATGGAGGCTTAGCCAGGGAAAACTTCAGGGAAAAACATATGTGACTTTGAACATCTGTCAGCCATAGACAGAGAACTTATAATTGACTTGTATCTACTCCAATGCTAAGAAAAGTACTTGACACATAGTAAGGACTTAACAAATGCCATAATTATTATTAACTAATGCTGGAAGTAAAATGAATGGCCAGAATTCAGCACTGGTAAAAGAGAAAGTTTTAGAACAGCCTTTCCACTATGTAAAGTGGATTTTTTTTTCTTTTTTTGGCAGTAGGGATGGCAGCCCTTGTAGCCAGTGGGGAGGCATTATCCCTGTCCTTATGGGCCCTGGGCCAGAGAAGAGCAGTGATGCCTCTGTCTCTTGGTTTCCAGGAGCCAGAGCCAGAAGCCAGAAGAGGCAGAGTTGGTGTTGGAGCCAAGGGGATGGTCCCACTCCTTGACCTCTGCTGGCAGAATTCTACCCCAGCCTACCACCTGTATGGGTGATCTGAGCCATTCTCTGGCAGTGGTCTGCATCTCCCCACCCTTATGTGGAATACCCTCTCACAGCTTTTGTGTCATTCCAGTTAAAAAATGTTTGTCAGCCCTGAACTTATTGCAGGATTCTTTAAGAACATGACTCCTGGTTATAGGAAAACTGACTGTATCAAATTTCTCAGTTGGATTTTCTACCTCGTTTTTTCCCAGTAGCAATCAATCACTGCTATTTTTTGAGTGCTTACTGGTTGTGGAACATTCTACTAAGCTCTTTGTATCAATGGCTTAGTGGCAAGAGCACGGGCTTGGGAGTCAGAGGTCATGGCTTCTAATCCCTACTCCTCCACTTGTCAGATGTGTGACTTTGGGCAAGTCACTTGTCTTCTTTGTGACTCAGTTACCTCATCTGTAAAGTGGGGATCAAGACTGTGAGCCCCAAGTGGGATAACCTTGTATCTATCCCAGCTCTTAGAACAGTGCTTGGCACATAGCGTTTAACAAATGCCATTATAATTATTGGATATGATGTTGACAGAATAGAAATAGATATTGGAGTTTCAAATAATTTCTTTTGAAAGGGAAATTTCTCCCTTTAAAACAATCTTTTATACTGGAAATATTTCTTTTGATCCAAAGTTAAGTATCCCAGCATCCCATGGCTAAGGGAGTTTTGAAAATCACTCTGTCTAAACCATTTTCCTAGGCAAAACTACACTATAGCATCCTGCATATGTAACTCATTTATATCAAGCAAGTTTTTAAAAAGTTCTGATTGTTTCTGTTTGCATGTCATAAATAAAATCCATTTCCCACTAATCCTTTGGCTCTCTGCTGCTAAATAATTGGTTTTCGTGGAGAACAAGAAGTTCTGGTTTGACATGAATCAGAATTTATAGTTTGACTTATACTCCTGCCGAGCTCTGTATCTCCCAGTTACTGTTTTTCAGAATCAATGAAGTAGGCACCTGATTTAAGCTTTTTGTATGTAATATTGGCTAGTAATCTTAAATAACCAGGAAAGGATAGTTAATAAAAATGTGAGGTCATATGTATACCCTTGAACAAAAAGCAGTCAATACTTTTGATGTTATGCAAAGCTGGACTCTGGAGAGACTTGAAGTAATGAAAGTGATCAGAGGATTGCCAACATTCAAGAGAGATTGATAAAGTCAACAAATGCCCTCTGCTATTCAGCAAGGTGTCCGATTCTACCCGAGTGCAAATATATGTATGACACCAGAACTAAAATTAGAATTTTGAATATAGAAAGAATGACACAAATTCATAGTAGGATTCATGATGTAATACACTGCAGATTAGTCATGAAAGAATTCCCAATTGATTCAGAAAATATTAAAATATGAAGAAATTCTAAAACACTTTCTTTTTCCTTTGGGCCATATGAAGGGCCACAGACTGTGGGTGAAAATATCTTGATTCTTTCCTTTCTAACTTTCTTATTGGCCCTCCTTGTTATCTTGAAAATCCATCTCCTTGGGCCATCTCTGGTACACATGTTATAACAGCTTTATATGCAAATGGAAAGACATGTTTTGATCTCACAATAGACCCAGCTGTTCCATTTTATTCCTTAGGGTATGACTGCATTTTTCTGGGTATAGATAGCACCTTGATTAGGCCTAATCAATGAGACCAAATTGAAGAGATGAAAACTCCCTTTCTCTGGGTGTCCTGCCTCCACTTCCTCTCCTTC
Organism: Ornithorhynchus anatinus; assembly: GCF_004115215.2. Classification (NCBI taxonomy): domain Eukaryota; kingdom Metazoa; phylum Chordata; class Mammalia; order Monotremata; family Ornithorhynchidae; genus Ornithorhynchus; species Ornithorhynchus anatinus. The sequence goes on from NC_041729.1 coordinate 120,086,651, forward strand.
AACTCTCTCTCTTGACCCTATGCAGCTGGCCTTTCTCTCCCTCACTCTACAGAAATGGCCCTCTTTAAGTTCTCCAATGGCCTCCTTCAACCTCTCAGCTGCCTACGATACTGTAGAACAACCCTTCTCCTGAAAAGCTTATTTAACCTTGGCTTCATTCCTTATGTCTCTCTGACCACTCCATCTCAATCTCTTTCACAGGCTCCTCCTCTGCTTCCCACCCTTTAACAGAGAGAGTCCTGTAAGGATAAATTCTGGGTCCCCTTCTATTCTCCATCTACACCCACTCTTCTGGAGAACTCATTTCCTCCCATAGCTTCAACTACCGTCTCTCTGAGGATGATTCTCAAATCTGCCTCACCAGCTCTTCAGTCTTATTCTCTCCTTGTCTGCAGTACCACAATTCCTCCTGCCTTCAGTACATTTCCAGTGCATTAGCATCACCTAATTTAACATATCCAAAACAGAAGTCCTCATCATCCACCCAAATCCTGTCCCCCCCTTAACATTCCTATCACTTTAGATACACTATCATCCTCTTGTTATTATCCTTGAATCATTTCTCTCATTCAACCTGCACATTCAATCTGTCACAAAATCCAGGTGGTTTTATCTTCATATCTCTAGAATCCATCTTTTCCACTCCATCCAAACTGCTACTTTGATGATACAAGCAATTATCAATTCCCACCTTCTCTACTGCATCGGCATCCTTGCTGACTTATCTGGCTCCCCCCTTTCCAGTCTATACTTCTTTAAGCTTCCCGGATCATTTTTCTGAAAAAACAAAACAAAACAAAACCAACCACATTCAGTGCATACCTCTGCACTCCTCAAAAATACTCCAGTGATTGCCCATCATCTCTGCATCAAACAGAAGTTCCTTACTGTTGTCTTTAAGACATTGAATCAACTCTCTCCTTTTTGCCTAACCTTGCTGATCTTCTACCACAGCCCAACCCAGATACTTCACTCCGCTAACTCCAATCTACTCTCTTTTCCTCAGTGTCATCTATCCCAACAGTCACCTCCTACCCACATTCTCCCTTGGGGCTAGAACTCCCTTACCCTTCATATCTGACACACCTTCACTCTCCCCACCTTCAAAACTCTCTTAAAATTAAATCTCCACCAAGAGGCCTTTCTAGACAAAGCCCTTTATTTCCTCCACCCTCCCTCTACTCTGGATCATCTATGCACTTGGCCAAGTACCTCTTAAGTACTTTGATATTCTCTCCAATCTTATAGTTCCTCTATAAATATTCTTGTACTATCCATTTTCCCTAGCCATACTCTATGTACAGAGCTGTCGCCCCCTGCAGACCCTAAGCTCTACCACCTCTGTTATATTGTACTTTCCCAAGAAATTAGTACAGGGCTCTGCACACAGTAAGTACTCAATAAATGCCACTGATTGATTGATTTTTTATGATCTTCACATTGTTTTTTCTGAAGTTATTTTAATAATAATAATAATGGTATTTAAGTGCTTTCTGTATGCCAAGCACTGTTCTAAAGGGATACAGCGTAATAAGCTTGTCCCATGTGGGGCTCACAGTTCTTTATCCCCATTTTACAGATGAGGGAACTGAGGCACAGAGAAGTGATAATTAGTCATTTAAGCATCCAGAGTGTACAGATAGTGACAATCTTTCCTTCTGGAGGAAATGGTTCAGGGTGGTTCTGCAACTACTTGGAAAATTCCACTTCCAAATGCCATGACTTTCATTCACTGTTCTACTTTACCAAATTCACTTGTCCAGTAGTTAAGGCTGATCTGCTTTTTCCACTCCTTACCTGTTTTGGTCCCGCCTTCTCTGCTTTTGTTCCTGGTTGTGATTTTCTGTTCCCTTTTTCAAATTGAAAATTCTGAAGGTGGAAAGGATGATATATAAATTCATATCCTATTTTCCTTCTTCCTCCAATCTGCAAATTGTTCCAGTATTCAATTTTAAACTTGATGTCTACTAAACTATTATTTCTCCCAAGTACCCAGTACAGCCCTCTGTACACAGTAGCCATTTAATAACATCCCTTCTCCCTAGACCCCAAACTTGTCCTTCCTCTTTCCCTCACTCTGCCCACCACAGACTTCCTACCTGAAATTGATTTTTTCTTTACTTTTTTTCTCAGTTTTTAAAACTACAATTAACACAAATGTGCCAGTATTGTGGCTCATTCTCTACTTGCAGCCCCACCTTCTGGGACTGTAAAACTGGTGGGATAGGCGCAGGTTGGTGTAGGTTATGAGGAGGAAAGTAGCAATCTATCTACTCATTATTATCCTCCTCTTCCACCCCTTTTATGCTGCTATAAGGTGGGGGGAAATAGCTTTTGGGAACAGTAAGATCCAGAGAAGGACTTTTTTAGGACAGAGGAGAAAGGGTGTGTTCTAAGGCAAAGGGGAAGAAACTGCAAGAGAGCCAATCAGAGAAGGAAAAAAGTGGGTACAAGAGTTTTTTGAAAGTTAGAAGGGATGGAGTTGAGGGTCCTTGTGGAGGTGGTAGATTTTGAAAGCAAGTGTGGGATCTTCTTATGAGAAACATCTGAGAGGGATGAGAGTGTGAATATTGGAGTGGGTGGGGGTTGGGGAGGTGAGGGGAGCCTTTTTGCAGACCACATCTGATGGTTCAATTTTCTTATCCACTTACTTAGCAAGGCCCTCAAGGGTGAGGTGGTGTGAGGATACTGGGAACTTGTGAGGGAATTAAAGGTCAGGAATAGTTGATGGAGGCAAGCATATCAATGAAGGTAGAGAAGAGATGTAGCTAAATGGAAAAGAGGAAAAATATGTACCTAGTTCTAGCATTAATATGAAGTTGTTGATGTCAGCTGGATGGATGTCTTATTTTCCACAAATAATGTCCAGAGCTTATGAGTAGGAGCATGATAGGTGAACTGAATACACGAATGGACTGAGAAACACCCAAATCCATAGTGATTCCATCCTGGGAGACACAAAGAACATCTTTCTGACATCTTAACATTTTGCAGAAGTCCTATTTGCACTGGTTTAGGCCATTGCACGCTGTGATTACAGTTTAAAGAGCACCCTGCTTAATAAAAGCAAATTTGAAAACCTGAGGAGGCAACAAGAACAGTTATTTTTAGAGAGGAAGTATTTACAAAGCAAGTATGGGCACTGAGCCTACAAAATCACTGCATTAGGAGAATAGATAATGATTAGGTTGTATTCCCTACATAAATAAACTTATCAGTAAATAAAGGCAAAGGAAAAGCAGTACCAAGAAAGAAATCAGGGACCAAGAAGGAGGTGGCAAAAGTGATGAAGTGAAGAGAGAGAGCAAATGATGAAAAATACAGGACCCTTGATAAAGTCACTGGAAGATAATTTAAAAGACTTCGAAAAGCTGGGACAGAAATTGAGAGCATCAGTTGAAGAGAGTTGAAAAAGATAGAAAACTGAACAGAATATCCCATGACACTGAACAACAAGCAAGGAGAGAAGACAACAAATGGAATCAAGATAGATGAGCTATAGCCACCATTTATGGAAAGCACAGAGATACATTCCACCAATACTGCATTTCATATTTCAAAGCAAAAGGTATAGTTTTCTTTAATGCTGGTACAACTAGTCATTATGTGTGTTTGTGTGTGTGTGTGTGTGCATATGTGACATTGTATATTTCTGTGTGGGTGCATAGGTATTCATTTTTTGAGGAAAACAGGTGGATGATAAGATCCTATCCAAGTGTATAGATGTGATAGAGAAGACTTATGTGAATGACAACCCATTTCACTCTGTGCATATCTTTTCATTCTTACTTTACTGATATGTTTGTCACTTTCAAGCTGCCCTTATTTTTGAGCTGTCCTCTTGGCAACCTAATATCCAATTAGCCAACAGACAAGTACAGAAAACCTTTCTGCGGCAGTGTGGGTCCTATGGGAGAAATCAAGAGGGCTGGGTAATTTCCTGGGAGTCAACAATTAATGAAAAATTCCATGTGAGGCCCCAGGAAGCTGTGCCATTTCCAGGAATCCTCATCCTGAAATCTTGGCTAAAATAGCCCCTAACCAAAATAACCTCTGCTAGGACTTAAAAGCCCTCCAGAATTTCCCTTCCAGAGTAGGCAGGTTTGGGGATCCAAGCCCAGTAAATCCTAAATCCCTGCACCCTATAGCTGCCATTACCCCCTGTTTCAAACCTAGGTGTCTTCCATAGGCAAATGAGTCATTCAGGGACTAGCCTACCATCACCATACCTGGGGATGGCTACAGGGAGCTCATGGGGAAAGGACTCTGCCCACATAGCTTGTCTTCTAAGGTCTGCATATCTCCCCAGCACCTGGAACTTTTCCTACAGCCTCTTCCACAGATAGTCACAAAATCAGGGATCTCAGTAACTTTTAATAGTCTCCTTGCAAGTAATCATAGTAACAAATAATCTGAATTCTGACTCAAACCACCTTTCCCCAGTTCAAATATTATTTTCCCCAAGACTGTTTCTATTTTCTTGTAGGAGTCTTGGTACACACTTTCTCTGGTCATTTTCCCTCTCCTCTTGGGGTATTCCAGGTTCCAGTCTCACCCTCTCTAGTCCTTCAGATGCCAGGGTAGCTCCGTACAATTCTCCCCCTCAGGGGCAGGAGCCTCACTCCTCCACGGTCCTAATCTCTGTGCCCCAAACCTTCGGTTATCCAAATCCTCCAGGATCATATCTCAGATCCTTCCCTGTGTCTCATTTCTTTTAGGATCACAACTCCAAATCTTCCCTATGTCCTGCCCTCCCAGGATCATGACTCAAACTTTCTTTCTATCAATCTACCGGTACTGAAGCATTTCGTTTTGCATCACATTTTTCTAGAGACAGGGAAAGGTGAGAAGAATGTTTGACAGAAATACACTCTGGAATCTCTTTTTGGTGGGTTGAAATGGGGAAACAGTAATCTAGGTAGACAGGGGAAATGCTTAAAAACATAATAAAGCAAAAGCATAAGCAATATGACTTAGCTGGAGACAGTGAGAAAAGAACAGCAGAGGACAGATCAACCTGATGTGTGGTGTTTAGTAAGAAAATGACTGCCCTAGAGAAGAGACTTTTTAAAGATCACCACCCAAAGAGGAAGAAAGGAAAATGGTGCCTGGCACTGTGATTGTAATTTAAGGAGAAAATGTAGCAAGGACAACACAGTTTACATTTTCACTCTAGAAGAATTTCTTTTGTCTGCCTTGCTTGAAACTTTCATGTAAATGTGACTACGAATTTAGGTTTGATGCCCACCAACTTGGGTCTTTTCTTTTTGTGATAATTTTTTCTAGCCCCTATATAAGTTTCTCTCTTCTTTTTCAGATAGTCTTTCATTTCCTTTTTTAAGTGATGTGGTCATTTACCCTTTAAATTCTAATTTTGCATTTGTAATTAATCTGCTGCTTACCCCTTTAAGTCTGATGATCTATTACTGGCTATTTTCCCAAAAATTATCTTAGCAAACCCTTAAGTTCCTCTCTATGCATCCATTCCAGATACCTGGAGAAGTTAAAAAACATAACTAGCTACAAATAAATATCTAGCCATGTCGGACTCACTTTCATATGCAGAAGAGGCAAGGATCAAAGTTCCCTTTCTGAAATATAGTAGGAAAATTACAACCTGGTCTTTCTCCCTTCTGGAGATGATAGCGTAGCCCAAATTGAAAACATTCTTAATGTAAGCCATAGTAAAGAGTTTGTAAAAATAACAGTTTTCAAATGCTGCCAGTGCCAGTGTCATAATGAATATTTAAATTACAGATGCTTATAAGTTTCTTTGGTTTTTGTATGTGAAATTGGACAACAATTTCCAGTTCACTTTTAAGGGATGGATTATATAGGAGCCAGATTTAATGACTGCTTTCCATTTTACACATTGAAATCTGACAGCATAAACTGTAGTTTGATTGATTCAAATGTGTGGGCTTCATTTGCCCTGGGTTACAGGTTTTTTATCTTTCACTGTGGGTATGTGGCAGAATCTGACCCATAACAAGCACTGAGAATGAACAATTAAATATATTTGAAATGGAGCAAAGGCCCTAATATCTCATCCAATGAGCCCTATAATAGTTGTTAATTACACAGTGTCAATTAATGAAGACTTTGGGAATACACTATTAATCATTGTGTTGATATTTTCCCATTATTTACTATTTGCATCTTTGTAGGGCTTTGCAAATGAAATGATGCACATATATTTTACATCAAGACAGAAACACCAAATGTTTGGTGGGTTACAATCATATGGCTAGTGAATTTATGATTCAGACATTTACTGTTTGTGAAAGTCATTTTCCCAAACATCCAGTCTTTATAAATTGAACAGTTTAGATTTATTGCTAGATGAAATGCACTCCTAAATTCTAGGGGAGAGTAAGTGGTTTGTGCTTTGTTTTTCTTTCCATACCACAGCTTTACAAAAAAAAATAATTAACCTCTTAGAATTATACCATTTTTTAATGTAAAATGGGTTTGAATAAAACAATCCCCTTCTGGTTTTGAAAAAGCAGCTTGTCATGTTTTAATACAATATAAAATAATCTGATCACACACACTCCCACCTATGTGGATCTATAGTTGTGTGCATCTGTAGACTTGTTCTTCTATAGTGCTAATGACCTTTATTACTTTTATCATTATATTTGTTAAGTATAAAGCATTGTTCAACCTTGCTTATGGCTGAAGTATCTGGATCCACCACAGAGGCTGACTTTAGAATCAGAAGCACTAATACAGTTGTCTTACACAGTAGGCACTCACATACTATCGATTGACAGTTTCTATTCATTCAATAGTATTTACTGAGTGCTTACTATGTGCACAGCACTGTAGTAAGCATTTGGAGTGTACAATTCGGCAACAGATAGAGACAATCCCTGCCCAATATCAGGCTCACAGTCACCCACAGTGAAATTCAAGAAGCCTTGTAAAAGATTAAAAAAAAATCTAATGATGTTTGTTTCCCTTTAGGTTTAGCCCTATAAAACTTGAACTATTGTTCTTTGTTTCTCTGATGTTATTTTGACATTTCTCTGTCTCATATAATTCTCTTGGAAGAGCAGCATGGCATATTAGAAAGTGGAAAGAACACGGGTCTGGGAGTTGGAGAATCTGGGTCTAATTCATCTCTGCCTGCTCTGTGACTTCGGGTAAGTCACTGAAATTCTCAGTGCCTCATTTTCCTCATCTGTAAATTAAGGATTCAGTGCTTGTTCTCCTCACTATTTAGACCAAGAGTCCCATGTGGGACCGGGATTGTTTCCAACCTGATTAACTTGTATCTACCCCAGCGATAGTACAATGCTTTATACTTAACAAATATAATGATAAAAGTAATAAAGGTCATTAGCACTATAGAAGAACAAATTTTCACTTTGTAAAATTGATTTCTAGTGAATAGTGAATTTTAAATACTTGTAATTGGTTCTTTTTGAAACAATTGTGATAAATAATAACAATGATAATAATAATAATGATGATAATAATAATGAAGTATTGGGAAGCAGCCTGGCCTAGTAGAAATAACATCAGCCTGGGAATCCACCCATGACCTTGGGCAAACCACTTAACTTCTTTGAGCCTCAATTACTTCATCTGTAAAATGGGGATTAAGGCTTTGAGCCCTATTTGGGACAGGGAGCGTGTCCAACCTGAATATTTTGTATCTACCAGAGTATTTAGTACAGTACCTGGCATATAGTACCTGACATGTAGTAAGTGCTTGACAAATGCCATTAAAAAGTGCTGAGGTAGAAATGAGATAATCAAGTTAGGGACAGTCCCTGTCCCACAAGGGGCTCACAGTCTAAGTAGGAGGAAGAACAGGTATTAAATCCCCATTTTACAGATGAGGAAACTGAGTCACAAAGAATTTAAGTGACTTCCACCCAAGAGTCATTTAACTATATAATTTAAGGGGAACTCAACTCCTGACCCTGATCCTGTTCACCATAATGCAAAATTCCTCCTTCCCATATTTCCAATGGTTGAATTATCTCAGTATCCATTCCTCATCTCCAACAAGAAATAAGAGAACATAGTTACCAAAACTCATCTCCAGGTTGGCTGTCAATTCAGAAATGCTGTTTCAATCATATGTGAGTAAACCCTGTTTTTAGTCTTTCATGAAGCAGCAAGCCTAGTGAAAAGAGCACACGCCTGGAGGTCAGAGGACCTGGGTCCTAATCCCAGTTCTGCCACATGTCTGAGGATCAGGGTCAGGAGTTGAGTTCCCCTTAACTGATATAGTTAATTGACTCCTGGGTGGAAGTTACTGTTTCTCCCAGAGGGAAGAATTCAATCAATCAATGGCATTAACTGAGCATTGACCGTATGCATAGGACTGAACTAAGCCCTTGGGAGAATACTATATCATCTAGTTGATAGATACATTCCCAGCCCACGAAGTGCTGACAGTCTAGACTGTAACTCACTCAATGCTCAGACCCAAATAAGGAGTACTTAAGGAAGGAAGACATCATGAGAGCAGCAAGGAGGATGAAAGAGGGAGCAAAGGAAATTTAGAAAAGGCCAGTAAAAAGAGGTAGCAGTGAGAAGTAAGGTTAAGAGGGAAGGAAAGATTTCCTGTGATTCTAACGATGCCTCTCAGGAGCAGATTATGGGGGTGATTCACTCCTTCCGAGGGGCAGGGGATAATTAGCTACTGCTTCATGGGGCTAAGCATGGGATTAGCTGTCCCAGCTGCTGTTGAAAAATAAGCACCTCGGGTCCTGGTTGCAGAAGTGACCTGGGTAACGTGCCAGCAGAGAGAAAAAAAGGGAGCACCAACAGGCAGTTCAAGGCAGTTTGGGGCTGTAGGACTGCCAATGCTGCAGTTTGGAAAAAATCAATAAATCTTGGAAAAAAAAAAGACTGGTGGAATATACAGTTGATTTCAAGGTATACTGTATCTTTTTTCTCCAAGTATGAAAGGGCATCTTTTTTCTCCAAGTATGAAAAATCGAGGTCTGAAAATATTTCCATGAGAAGGGAGTAGTGCACAGTGTTAAAGGCAACAGAGAAATCAAAGAGGATTATGACGGTGTTGTGTCTCTTACTGGCTTTAAGGAGATCATTGATGACCATGAAGAGTACTGTCTTAGTGAAGTACAGGGGCCCAAAACATGATGGTAGTAGGTCAAGAAGTGATTTGTTGGGGGATATGTGAAGGCAGAGGGTATATGAGGTAATCTACTTGCAAAGGAATATGGCTTGAAAGAGGTAGAACAATGGCATTTATACAATAAAATGTTTAATTTCAGTGATGAAGATAGTACCCAGTTTAGGACTTATTTTGAATAAAATAATTTGGAAGTGCTGGATCTTCATAGATAAAATAAATAATACTAGCTAAATAAATAAAATGCATCTCACATATATGTATGTGTATATACATATTTATATATCTTTTGTCATTTTTAATGATACTGTACATGCTGAATAAAGATGAGCCTAATCTTAATAAACTTGAACAGGAAAAGTGAATCTGTTTCATCAAAAAGGAATTTTTCTAGTAATAATTGTCTTTCTAGTAGTCTACCTACTCTACCTAGTGTGGATAGAATTTGAAAGGAGTTAGAAGTTATTAAGGAGTTTAAAATTAACTTCATTATAAAGGGATGTAATGCCTGCTTTCTCATTTGTGACATTTTTTCATGAAAAGTGAGACTATTAAGAATCCATGTGCTAATTTCATGTGTCTTTATCCTTAGTAACATTCAGAATATTTGCTTTTATCAGGAGAATGACAAACAAAGTGTGCGCTCACTTAATTGGATAGAGTGCAAAATTCATTTGGGAAGCACAATTTAAAAGTGAATTCCTTCCTTCCCTTTCCTTCACTTTTGTTTTTCCTCCTACTAATTGCTTTCCATTTAATCTGAGAAATTTAAATCGCTTCATCCTCATATAGATCAGTTGGGCTTTCCTGCATAGTTTCTTCCCCCACATTGTTTAGCTAATTGACTTATTAGGAGATCATGGCCTACAACTTGCTGCAGGTGAGTTTCTGCTTTGAACTCCAGTGAATAACATAGAAAGGATTCTGAAAACGGTTCATGTGGGGACAAGTCTTCAGACCCATGAGAACAGCATCAAGTGCTTGAAGTTCCTGGCATGGGGCCATTTTGGCCCTTAACCCAGCATCTGTGGGAAGTGAGCACTTGGTCTGTTTGGTACCTGCCTTGGCTGGCCCTCAACGGTGCTGCGGCTGCTCACTGATGGATGTGGGTGGGCGGCTCATGAGATGGGTTGGGCTGCTCACTAAAGGGGTCAAGATGGCTTTCTGGGGACTGAGGGAAGGGGCAGTGTGAGAGCAGCTCCTACTCACTCCAATACCCAGCTAGGATGTTGAATCTCTACAGGTCCTGGGGCCAGGTAGAGCCATGTTCCTTTCATAGAAGTTAAGGAGTAGCACCACTATTTTGACCTTAACTTCTCTGAGTCTCAGGTCTCTCATCTGCAGAATGGGGTTCTATGCCTGTTTTCTCTCCTACTAAGAATGTGAGCCCCATATGGACCTGATTATCTTGTATCTACACCAATGCTTTATATTGTGCTTGATTCATAGTAAACTCTTAACAAATATCACAATTTCTTCTTCTTCTCTTTTTTCTCCCTTTCCCTCTTCTCCTTCTTCTCTCTCTCCCTCTTTTCTCTCTTCCTCTCCTTTTCCCTTTTCCTTTCCCTTTCCTTTTCCTTCTTGTTCCTCCTCCCATCCTTCTCCTCCTCCTTCTCTTTCTCTTTTCCTTTCTCCTCCTCTTCCTCCTTCTCTTTCTCCTCCTCCTTCTCCTGAACCAGGTTAGTTGAATGAGAAGATTATAGGAGGATTGTAGAATCCTCCTCCCACCACCCCTGAGAGGGGAATAGAATGATAAAGGCAAAAAGGGAAATGGAAAAAAAATACCTTAGGCTTTCTCAGGCTGCCACTTTTAATGAGTGTCTAGTGGGGAGGATGAAGGACAAGGTCGGGGCAGAGTAGATGTCAATCTTCAATACCTGTAACCTGAATCTCCACCCATTTTTCAGTTCTTTATTTCCATGGCCTTCAGGCACACAGGATTGCAAAGAAGCAGGGCAGATTGCCCTGGCCCTGACCTGTTTTCCTTTTATTGTTCTCTTTAATTCTTTCTTTCTGTGTGGTTTGGTTTTTTTTGGTGTTGGTGTGTGTGTGTGAAGTGCCGCTAAGTATCCATTTCCTGAGCCTTAGACTAAGCAACTGTGCTGTTTGGTGCCAGTGTGTCCGATCACTGGTCTTTCATCCCTCTTGGGCCCTGCTTTAAATTCTCAGCACTATTAGATAGCCTAGCTATTGTCATTCCCCTCCCTCCCCCCACCTTCCCACCATTCCTTCCTCCATCCCTCTTTCTCTCTCTCCCTTCCTTCCCTCCTTCCCTTTCTGTTCCCTCCCTTTTTCTCCTTCCCTTTCTTCCCCTCCCCTCTCCTTTTCCCTTCCCTTCCCTTCCCACTTCTTTCTCTCACCCCTCTCGCTTCCTTAACTCCCTTTCCTTCCTTTCCTTCCCTCCTTCCTTCCCACCAAGGGACTCTCTGCAGTCTGGACTATTACTTTTGGATGAGACTATACAGACTGTGTTAGCAAGAAAGGTTACCAAACTGTAGGAGAGAAAAATGGACTCACCTTAATGGAGTTTATAATCATACAGGATCTCATATAATTTTAGACTGGGAACTTTTTTGATTAAAGCCAGGAAGGCTTACTAAATGGGTGGTACCAAATTCCATCATTTGGTGTTCTAGGCAGGGACAAACTCTACTAAAGCAGCCAAGCTATAGTATTCTTAACACCAAAGTGATGGCAGTACCACAGGGGCATGGAGGGCTGGCAGGATGGATTGGACAGAAGAATAGATTTCCAAACCAAAAGCACAGTGATTCCCTTAGGGTATTGTTGTCCCCTTGAAAAACTTTCAAACTTGGGTTTGCCAAAAATCTGCCATCCATCTGCCTTAAAGAGGCAGGCATATGGATAATCAAGTAGGGACATTTTAGAACCCACCGGGAAACGGTGTCAATGGTGTTCATATCAACGGTAGCATGGGAAGGCAAAGACAAGCAATAATACTGAAAGAAAGTAGTGCTTGTGTTTAACAAAGGAAAGAATGCATGAAAGTAAAGCAGAGAGAGGTCAGAGCCAGAACAACAATTTTAATTTTAGTTTGTGAATCCTTGGTGTCCCAGAAACCATGTCTAACTCTCACTTAGTACAGTGCTCTATACAAATGAACAATAAATACTATTATTGCTTCTTATTTTACTACTACTACTACTGTCAGTTAGTGGATCAATGACATTTAGTGAGGACCTACTAACTGCAAAGCATTGTAGTAAACACATGGGATAGTATAACAGAAGCATGACATATCTTCCTGCTTTCAGGGAGCTTACAATATAATGAGGGAGAGAGACAGACAAAATTAATTCCAAGTGGTTAGAGCAGTATGTAAAATAAGGATATAAATTTTAGTGGTATGAAAGATCTAAGCAAATAATTTCATACACATGAGTAGGGGTACAAAGCAGGGGAGTCCAGAAAGTGGTAATAAACTATAAGCTACTTGTGAGCAGGAAATATGTCTACTTCTCTTACATACTGTACTCCCCAAACACTTAGTAATGTACTCTCTATGCAGTAAATCCTAAATAAAAATGACAGTGATTGATAGAAGGTGTACTTGGTAGGGGTGAAGAATGAGAGCTGAGAATAGAGTGACAAATGCTGGGAAATGTAAGATATAAAGAATTGGTTGAGGAGCTTGAATCTAAACATGAAGAGTTTTGTTTGATGTTGGGGAAAAGGGGTAGGGTAGCCTCTGGTGATTTTTGAGAAGTGGAAGTGGAAAGAATTGTTCTGAGCAGTGTTTCAGGAAGACAATTCAGACAGCAGTAGGCAGTATAGATCGAAGAAAGAAGAGCCTGGAGGAAGGAAGACCAGTGAGGAAGCTTTTAAGGTGGCCTCACCATGTTGTGACAAGAGTTTGGGAAGTGTTGTGGAGAAAGAATTGACAAGATCAAGCAGTTATTTGAATGTATGAGGACAAGGACAGTGAGGAGGCAAAGATGGTATAAAGCTTGGGGCTCTGAGATACAGAAGATAAGGATCTATGGCAATGATGAGAAAGAAGGAGGGGTAGATTTAGGAAGGAATATGAGAAGGCCAATTTTAGTTATGATGAGTGAGAAGAACCCAGACAGCTTGAGCTGTACTAGAAGGAAGAGAAAATGCAGGAAAGTAGGTTAGTTTAAAGGATCTGGAAAAATACATTTGGGAATCATCTATATAAAAGTTGTACCTGAAACCATGTGAATGGATGAGTTTCCCAAGAACAATTGTGAAGCAATAGCTTAGGGGAACCAGTACAGAACTCTGAGGGACTTCCACAGTGAGGAATTGAGAGTTGGAAAAGGACCTAGTGATTGAGATTAGAACAAGTGATCAGAGAGGAAGGAGAAAAATCAGGCAATAGGTTACTGGAAAAATCGAGGTCTGAAAATATTTCCATGAGAAGGGAGTAGTGCACAGTGTTAAAGGCAACAGAGAAATCAAAGAGGATTATGACGGTGTTGTGTCTCTTACTGGCTTTAAGGAGATCATTGATGACCATGAAGAGTACTGTCTTAGTGAAGTACAGGGGCCCAAAACATGATGGTAGTAGGTCAAGAAGTGATTTGTTGGGGGATATGTGAAGGCAGAGGGTATATTTAGCCCAATTGAGGAGTTTTGTCAGGAATGGGGTCTGGAAGATGGGTGATAGCTGAGAGAGGATATGATATTCCCAAAGAGGCTGTTTTCGTGCAGGGATATGTTTGGTTATGATCACCTTACACATGAATTGCATGAATGTGTTAAAATAGAAAAGAGTGCACATGAGTAAAGAAAAGCGTCTCAGTGCTGAAAAGTATATTTGAATGTGAATGATTTAAAAGTGAAATACTGTATGGAGAATAAGGAAGAGGACAGTATTCAGGTAATTGATCAATGTGGTGTTCCCCAATGTGGTAGAACAGGGAGAATGAATAAAATGAAATGTGTTTCCTCTTAGGTTTGTAAACCATTTAAATTCCATATTTGGAAAAATGGAAGCAATGGACTTCACAGAGAACTCTGGACTTCCATAACAAAACCAGCCTCTAAAGAATTAGCTTTACAGTTTAAACAGAACACCATAACCCAAACTTATGCCACATTTTTTTCCCTAGATTTGTCCATTTTGGATCTCCAAGGACTGGGATAGTTGGCTCATGTAATATGTATACTTCCTCTCTCTGGAGATTACCGTAGGATAGGATTTCTATTTTTCATACAACTGTCACTATCTCAGGACCACCAAATTTCAAAATAAATTTTGAGTATAACTCAGTAATTGTGTGGCAGGCAACATATTGCTCAAGATATTATTACTAATAAATTAATAATGTGTTATTATTAATTAGAGGACTAACGTGGCCTAGTGAAAAGAGCACGGGGCTAGGTGTTCTAATCCCAGCTCCACCATTTTTCTTCTCTGTGACCTTGGGTAAATCACTTAAGTTGTCTGTGCTTAAATTACCTAATCTGTAAAATGGGGCTAAGATTGTGAGTCTTAGGTGGGACACGGACTATGTACAATCTGATTACCTTGTGCCTACCACAGTGTTTAGTACAGTGCCTGGTACTTAACAAATATCATAAAAAAACCCAAAAAAGAACCGAAAAAGTATTTTAGTACTTGAAAAGAAACTTTAGCATATTTGTACATCATTAGCATGAGTACTTCAATCATGTACTTTCAATTCCTTTCCTGCAATTGTATTTTTGTATTACTAGGCGTGTTGCTCACCCCGTTACCACCTCAGTTGCTTTTCATTAGTTTATTTGAAAAAGAGAGTCCTCCATACTGAAGTGGGGTACATTATGTTCACGATCATATCTGTCAGTAGTCATTTTTGTGGCTTCCATGCAGAGCCAAGATCAGTCAATCAGTGTTCTTTATTGAGCACTTACTGTGTGCAGAGCACTGTATGAAACACTTGGGAGAGTACAATATGTGATCCATTCATGCTTGCATTCTACTTCTTTCATCCCGGATTCACCTTTCCACAATCCCTGCATGTAGGAAAAGAAATCTCTTTCCAACCTGTGCATTGGATTAGCTTTATGGATTTACCCTTCCTAAATCAGTACTAATATAGTGCGATGGCTCTACTGCAGAAACACATCAAATTATTCATGTTAGTTATTGGGGACTATACCATTTTACAGGAGAAAGTACAGAGACAAGTTGCAATGATGTAGCTGTAATGTACATGTTTTCTCCTCACCTCTTCAAATATGTGACCTAACATTTCTCTAACGATAATTTAACACTTCTGCCCAGTGAGGTCATCTCTGTCCTACCCATCACCTAGTAGAGTTGGGCACCCAAGGACAAAATATTTATATTTATTTGGACAAGGGACATAAAAAAAATACTATCAAAGTGTGCACTGCAATGAGGAGTCTGAAAACTATTTCTGATCAGGAACTTCTTTTGTGTTGTTGATATAGTTTATCCTGAATTTGCCCTATTATTTCTTCTCTGTTTCTATGCTTCAATCAATCAATCGTATTTATTGAATGCTTACTGTGTTCACAGCACTGTGCTGAGTGTTTGGGAGAGTACAAAATAACAAAGTTGGTAGATATGTTCCCTGCCCCCATTGAGCTTATGGTCTAGAGGAGGAGAACAGTCTAGAGACTGCCCTCTTCATTTGTGAGTCTCCTGCATGCTGAGTACTGGCTGTCTCAATCAATATTCACTTACCGTCCCCCAGCACTTACTACAGTCTATTGTATAACCAAATAATAAACATCGAGAGTTATTATCCAGGAATATGTTTCTAATCTAGGACCCCAGACAGAACTTCAGGGTATTCCAACTTATACTTTACTGTGTAGACTCTGCTTTCTTAGACAAGAACCACTTTCAGTATCTATTCAAGCATTAGACTCTGTCAGACCACTCAGTTCTGACAGATTCCATTTTTCACTATATGTTTTGGCTGGAAGGTTGTTAAGGAATTAAGAAATGCTCATCTGAATTTAAGCCTGTTTGGATAAAGAACTGTGTACTTGTACACATATGCAAGCCTGTAGTTTTAGATACCACACAAGTTTATCTTAATGTGGGGTTTTGTGAGAATGCAGCATCAAATTACAAAAAAATTGGCATACCTGAAGGAATATTGAAAAGAGGAAATGTTTAGGCATTTCGTTTTGTCTTTAGGATATGTTTGTGTTTAGATTAGGTTTCTCTTCCAGCATAAAAGTAATGTTCTGTTTTTTTCTTACCACTCTTCTCATCTTCCCTGAAGGGTTTGTATCCATCAGTCACCACAGGGAAATGGTAAGAGGCATAGAGGCACAGAAAAACTAAACTTTAACAAAGGGTTTGGGATCTTTGGATCCAGATTGGGACTATTGTGCTGGATGATACTAAACTAGGGCTCAAATTACTATCACATATTTGATACCATCTAAGAAATAATAACAATAATGGTATTTGTTAAGTGCTTACTATGTGCCAAGCACTGTTCTAAGTGCTGGGAGAAATACAAGGTTTTCAGGTTGTCCCAGGAGGGGCTCACAGTCTTAATGCCCATTTTACAGATGAGGTAACTGAGGGACAGAGAAGTTAAGTGACTTGCCCAAAGTCACACAGCTGACAAGTGGAGGAACCAGGATTGGAACCCACAATCTCTGACTCCCAAGCCCGTGCTCTTTCCACTAAGCTACGCTGAGATGACCCCATGTAGGAAAGGAATAGTGTCCAATCTGATTATCTTGTTACGGCCACAGAATATAACAAGTATTTCGCACACAGTAAGCACTTAACAAATAACACTACTATATTGTAGTATAACATAATAAAAATAGTTATTATTACTGTTATTATTATCTCCTCAAGGGGACCTGGTGGGTAAGTCCCAGTGACCATGGCTGAACCACACTTCGATGCCAAACAAAAATAAAATCCATATTTAATTATTAACACATGCATTTGAAAGATCACAAAAGAGAACACTAAAGACGAAGTTTGTGAGGTAGTATTTATAGCCACTGAGATTCAAGACTGTCAGGACCAATATATTAATTGTGATATATGACAAGCACTGTGCTAAGTGCTGAGATAGATACAAGGTAATCAAATCCCACATGGGGCTTACAGTCTAAGAAGGAGGGAGAATAGGTGTTGAATCCCTATTTTGCAGATGAGGGAATTGAGGCACAGAGAAGTTAACTGACTTGCTTAAGGTTACACAGCAGGCAAGTGGTGGAGTTAGGATTAGAACCCAGGTCCTCTGATTCCCAGGCCCATACTCTTTCCACTAGGCCATGCTCCTTCTCTGAGTATCCGATTATCAAGCTCCTGGGTAAAGCCCTACGCCACTTGCGGAGAAGCTGGGAATCCCTTCTCAAACCCTTGTCTCCCCACCCCTGTCTCTTTCCACTGTTGATCTGGCCATGCACTTTATCAGTAAAGCTTTCTCCTGATCCTCTATAGGCCCTTCCTCTTCCTATTCCCTGGTTGACTCTCCCATCTTCCCCAGAAGTGTATCAAGAGAGGATATCTCCTCTAACAGGCCTTGCCTGACTAAGCCCTCACTTTTCCTACTCCCTCTCTCTGCAATGTCACCTATGCACTTGGATAATGATCTGTTTCTATAAGCATTTGATTTTCACCCTACCCTCAGCCCCAGAGTACTAGTGTACATATCTGTAATTCATTTTAATATTTGTCTAATCCTTTCGACTGTAAACACCTTGCGAGCAGGGAGCGTGCCCACCAACTCTGACAAACTGTACTCTTCCAAACACTTATACAATGCTCTGCACATAGTAATTACCAAACTAATAGCATGTAATCCAAATAAAGGTAATAGTCAAATTAACCTTCTCTAGCCACTCTTTTTATCCCAGGTATTGCTTGTGTGGAGAGAAATATATTAAGCACTTGAATAAAGATCTCTTCTGGCTGGATCTCAGGGGGAGAATGCTTTGTCAAGCAGCTCAGTTCAAAGCCAGCCTCTCACTCACCTACTTCCTTTTGTTAGTCTCTCAGAAGATTTAAAGCGATAGAGTGATTAAGCCCATTTCAATTTAGCATCAGCTATTTTGTATTAATCTTCTGTTTGTCAGCACAAGGTGCCTTTCGCTGAATAGAATGTTACAGAAACACTTTGAAAATTAGTATTTCCATACTTTATTTACAAAATTAATTATTTTTAAATAGCTACACATAAACAATCTGGTTCAGTCTTTGAAAATTTAACTATATTTTACATCGATATTTGATTAGGTAATTATATTGAAAGGATTTTTCTTTCACTGTTTTAAAATGTAATTATATTTCAATAGTTATTTAAAAAATCAAGATACAGTTTCAGGATTTTGGAATACATATATAAATTCTATACTTTTCCTTTGGGAAACTACTTCATTTAACTGTCTTTCACTCCTATTCTATTTTCCTGGAACCAATTATGAGTGATAGTCAAAGTATAGCTTTATACATAATCTAACACCTTGGGAGAGTTGGGTTCAATGTCCACAAATCTTTTCAAGCTCCTTGAAAGAAAAGTAGTAAATAAAACCAACAATTTTATCATATTTTTATTTTTTTGCTTTGTGAAGCAAGCTGTATAGTAAAACACCAGGACTCGGTAACTTACATATCAACATAAAAAGTGATTTGAAGGAATGAAAAGCAATTGAAGCAGATTAAGTGGAACAAGTTGAATTGACTCAATCAATCAACCAATCAATAAGTGATATTTATTGGACATATCTTACTATATTCATTTAAAGATAGTGCACCTCTCACTATTTCTATGCTGTTCAATTGAAAAAATCAGTCTGTCATGAAATATGTTCTTACTTTTAGTTGATTGCATGCTACCATAGAGTCTTTAAAGCATCTACACAGTTGTTGGTAGCAACAACTTTAGTAACATTCAGAAAAGACATTTGAGAGCACTCATGCAAAATGAATTAGGTACTGAAAAAGTATCACGTGCATGTACACCAAAATTTTTTTCCACAGAATTACATTTTTTTTCAGATTTAAATATTGGTTGTTCAATGGATTTCTTACTCACTTTAATAATAATAATACTAATAATAATGATGGTATTTGTTAAGCGCTTATTATGTGCAAACACTGTTCTAAACGCTGGGAGGATATAAGGTGATCAGGTTGTCCCACAGGTTGGCTCACAGTTTTAAACCCCATTTTACAGATGATGTAACTGAGGCCCAGGCAAGTGAAGTGACTTGCCCAAAGTCACACAGCTGACAAGTAGCAGAGCTGGGATTAGAACACATGACCTCTGTCTCCCAAGCCCCGGCTCTTTTCCACTGAGCCATATTGTGTTTCTAAAATATTTCATGTCTACCTGAAAAACGAGACATATCAAAGCACAATAATTCAACTGTGAGTTTGCAACACAAGAAAGTACAACAGAAACTTCCAGAAAAAGACCAAAGTTTTAAAATCAGGCAAGTAATTTCATTCAACACCTGCCATCACTGGACTTTCTCAATTTATTTATTTCTACGGGTCTTTAGCCTCCAGAGTCTTCCATTACTAGACTTCAAATCAAAGTTTTATTTTCTTTCTGGTGCACTATGAAAGTGTGACACATAATTTAATGTTTAAATTAAATCATTAAAATTAGTTACGAAGCATAAAGGTCAAATGTATTTCCCTGACCCATGCTGACGACTCAGCTGTCAAATTCAGTGCCACATACTGACCCATGAACTCTAGGGACTAAGATGCATCTGGAGGCAAATTTATTTTCCAGGCCTCGATGGAGCAACATTTTTAATTAAATATCATGCTCTGTAATTAGGGAAGTGCCAGTTAGTCAAAAATTCTGATTAACTAAGAATCAGAGCTGACCAGCAGAGGTTTAACACAGGAGAACAAGAATAAGTTCTTACTGGAATTCTTTTTGCCCCCACTGGTCTTTGAAGAGTGAGCATAATAGTGAACTCTGGCTTTGGCTAGGTTTAGGTATCATTAGAGTAGGACTATTTGATAATCAGATTAGGAAATGACCTTGCAGTCAAAGTTGTGGTGTCTAATGAGATTGCTGTTTGTGGGACAGAGAGCTTTTACTAAACACATTAGTTGAAGAGCAAATCCTGTGCTGCCCAAGGACCTCCAAACACATTCAAGAGCACAGAGGGTTTCAAGCCCAAAAAATAAACATCAGGGGAGAGTAGGCACTCACTGATTAGTGGGTTTTGAAGCTCTCTGCTAGTTAGTTTGGTATCACATTTATGTAAATGTCCGAGGAGAGCTGCATATCCACCAAGAAAAGCTGGGTCCTCAACGCCCTCTTAAAATCTCACCTTTTCCAGGGAGCTTTCCCTGATTAATTTACAATGAGTCATGTCAATCCAACAATCATCCTTAGCATTTATGTATTTCTCAGGATTCATGTACACATGCATAGAACATTTAATTGTACACTCAATTATACAGCCGTTTCTTGACATAATTTGTTCGGCTTCCTATTCTATTCCTCTTGTCACTCCAGCTCCCACTATTAGTAGATTATTTTTGGTCAGTTCACTATCCCAATTAGATTTTAAACTCCCCAAGGGCAATGTCATTTCTGTTGTTCATTCAAGAGGTGAATAAATACCACTAAGAGATAACTGATTCCATACCTAACATCTCATCACATCATAATGTCCAGGGACATAATCAACATCTGTTCAATAATATAGACTGTTGTCAAGTCCTATTTTCTGAACAGCAAATTGTTTGAGAGGCCAAATTGGTTTCAAAACTAGTAGTTTTAAGCATCAATTACCTAAGGAGTTCCCCAACTTTTCTCACCCAGATGGGATAAGCACTCTCGTTGAAAGAGCAGGAACAAGAGAAACTCCCTCCCTCTTCATATCCCACAGAAAATCTCTCCCCACCTTCAAAGCTTTACTGAAGGCACATTTCCAAGAGTCCTTTCCTGACTAAGCCCTCTTTTTCTTTTTCTTCCACTCCCTTCTACATCACTCTGACTTGCTCTCTTTATTCATTCATTCATTCATTCAATCATATTTATTGAGAGCTTACTGTGTGCAGAGCACTGTACTAAGCACTTGGGAAGTACAATTCAGCAACAAATAGACACAATCCTTGCCCATAATGGGCTCACAGTCTAGAAGGGGGAAAACAGACATCAAAACAAGTAAACAGGTGTCAGTAGCATCATTATAAATAAAGAACTATAGATATATACACATAATTAATAAAATAAATAGAATAAAAATTATAAATATGTACATATATACACAAGTGCTGTGGGAGAGTGGGCAGAGCAAAGGGAGCAGATAAGGGCAATGGAGAGGGGAGGGGGTGCAGAGGAAAAGGGGGCTATTCATTCCCCCTCCCAGCCCCATAACACTTATGTACATATCTGTAATTTATTTATTTATATTATTGTCTGTCTCCCCCTCTAGACTGTAAGCTCATCGTGTGCAGGGAATGTCTCTTTTTATTGTCATATTGTATTGTCCCAAGAGCACAGTACAATTCTCTGTATACAGTAAGTGCTTATTAAATATGATTGACTGAGAAGGAGAATGGTGGAAATAGGGAAAGCTGGTCACGACAAAGATCTCAAGGGAAGCTCAGTTGTGAGCCACCAAAACCAGGCTGGCTTCAGACATCCTGCATGTGAGACAACCACCTCGGGAAGAAACGTGGAAGAAGGCAGAAGTCTGATACAGTGGAAGCCGTGGCCTGGACATAATGTGGGGTGGAAAATAGCCAGGTGGGCACATTTGTGGTGTTTGGGCTAAGGTCAAAAGTGGCACTTGAGGTAAAGGGAACCTGTGGGGAAGCAGTGGCTCTGTAGAAGTAGGAGAGAGGGACTCAGGGACTCTCATGGATGGTAAATGCTCTAGGTTAAGAGGTTTGAGTGGTCTTCAATATTACATCATTAGGCTGTGAGCCCGTAGAGCACAGTGTAATTCCATCTTATGGAATGCTGTTTGCTCATGCAACATAATTTAATGAGTTGTTCAGAATGGGAGTGTCAAATCGTTCCCTGCCTCGGGGTGCCCAATTTCCAAAGCCAAACCTGCTGGAGATCCCATCCCATCTGGAGGCGACAACTTGAAAAGGCTGTCATCTTAAATCTTGTTGGAGCAAGAGGGGCTTTCAGCAAAGTAGCCCCTTATTTGTTGCTGCCATGATGTCTGGGCTAGAGAGAATAAAGATGCTCTGAGGAAGGGGCCAATTGGCTATTCCTTTAAGTCACCTCCCAAATCACAGGCAGCCATTAGGAAATCATGTGTGTCTCTGGGATTTCTGGGGATCCCTGTTTGGGAACCTCTGTCAGCACATGAATGCATTATTTCCATGATAATTCTCTTCTGATACTAAATGGAACTGTTCCCTTAGCTTTATGCTCTGAGTTCTCCTGTCAATCATCCATCTGACAAGAATGACAAATAAGATTACGATGGTAAACCAAACAAAAATTTGTTTGAAAATCCCAGTGGTCTATTTAAATTAAACTGTCATTTGCCTCTTATAAAATCTGAATCACTCCTGATTCTATTTGTAATAAATGTTTAATGATATAAATCCTTGAAGACCAGACTCCATTCTGAAGAGGACAAATTTAGCCCTTTGGAATGTGACCTTTATTTCTGCTTATGCAAGCTTGTAATTATGGAAGAGCTACAGTTGTGATATCAAACAGGATTCTAGAATCCAGAGCTACCTGATGTGCCTGAATGTTGTTGCATTTTTTGCTAGAATAAAATTAGAGACTATGGACAAAAATGAAGACTTTAATACCAGAATCCATTTTAAGAATGAATATTTTCAATCAGTGAGATGGAATTCAATGCTCTCTTTTGTTTTTCTCTTGTGACCGAGTACCCTAGCCTCACTGAAACACAAAAGAAGCACTTAGGGAGTTGTGGCTTTCTGCTGAAATGTCTGTAACCCAAAATGACATTTCAGAACCACAGTGAAATTCAGGATATTGAATTCATACTTCTGACTTTCCCAAGGTTGGTAACCAGAATCTGCTTTCATTTGCTACCACAGTTTATAAAGTGACTATTAGCAAGAGAACAGGGCAAACAAAAAGTTGGCATTGATAGGGATATTTTTTAAAAAGAAGGATGCAGGTATGGGACATGAATAGAAATGATTTTCCAAAATCCTTGATGAAAGTTGTTTAGTTAATTGGGAAGAAGAAATAGAGGCCTCAGACACAAGTTTCAACTATCTAATACAATTCAAATAAGAAACCCTGACATGACTAAAGTTCCCAGACAGATAAGTGATTGAAGTGATTTTCTTAGCAGGTAAACCAAAGAGCTCTGTAGGAAATAGTTTTTAATATAAAAGATTCTAGAAACCCATGTTTTAACAAATGACTTTGCTACCAAGTTTGTGAGCCCCATGTGGAACAGGGACTGTGTCAAACCCTACTTGCTTGTATCCACCCCAGTGCTTAGTACAGTGCCCGGCCCAAAGTAAGAGCTTAACAAATACCATAAAATTAAATTGAGCAAAACAAAAAAGTTATTTTTTAGAAAGTTGAACACAGAGCAGTAGTAAGGAAACACGGCTATCCACAATTCTGTTTTTGAAGAAATGAATTCATTATACCATAGATTTTCTAAAAGTAAGTTGGAAAAAAATGTAATAATAATGTTGGTATTTGTTAAGCGCTTAGCATGTGCAGAGCACTGGTAAGCGCTGTGGTAGATACAGGGTAATCAAGTTGTCCCACGTAAAGCTCACAGTCTTAATCCCCATTTTACAAATGAGGTAACTGAGGCACAGAGAAGTTAAGTGACTTGCCCACAGTCACACAGCTGACAAGTGGCAGAGCCGGGATTCAAACCCATAACCTCTGACTCCCAAGCCCGTGCTCTTTCCACTGAGCCACGCTTATGCCGTGTAGAAGAAACTATTAAGAAAGTCCAATTTTATCTCGGTAAGTAATGAACTCATCAATATTAATAGGAGTATTTTCAGTGGCATTTCATTTACCACTTGAAAATCCCCAGCAGTTTTGTTACTTTCCCCATAAGTTAAGTAGATAATGCTCTGGGGGCCATGTTACCTTGAAAATTTCACTAAGTTTATAGAGAAGTGTTTCAAACCTCAAGCAGCCTGTCATCTAACAATGACTTGAATGCAGTGACATTGTTTTATAGTGTATAGTTTACAATGCCCATATTGGATTTTTTTTAAAAAAAGACTTTGGACTTTTTCTTAGTAAAATAATGATGTTTATTTTTACTCTCTGTTTGTCTTTAGGTTTGACTCATTCTACCTTTCTTAAGTCAAAATTTTGCCTCCAACCAAGCCCACACCTACAACCCCAGTGATCTATCTCATGCTTCATACAGCTCACCACAGGAGGAAATACTTCAAAGCAACCAAGCACCACTACTGGATAAGCAGTGGAAGCTGATTGTAGATACCCTCTAGTACAATACCCTAAACAAGAACTCTGTGTAAGTAGGTGATGCAAGGTATTGGGAATTCATCCATTAAAGAGGCAAGATCAACACTGGTATGTAATCAGTCAATCACTCAATCACATTTACTGAGCACTTATTATGTGCAGAGCACTCTACTAAGCACTTGGGGAAGCACAATCTAACAGAATTATCAGACATGTTCCCTGCCCATCTGCTGCCCTTTCTTTTCTGAGTCAGATCTTGTTGGACATATTTTTGGCTATTCCACTCTGGGAGATGGCTTTCAATACTTTCAGCTCCTTCTCATTCCTATAACGACTAGATGGTTCTACAAAGACTCTTAGATGGACTGTCTTTGAGTTATCAGGGTCTGTACTGGATGTTTTGTGCTGAGGTTTAGGGATTTGAGCTGGCAAAGATGAAAATGATTTCCATTTTTCTCTTTTGTTGTCCTTGAAGGCAGAAAAATCTGCTTCCCTTAGTTCGTTAGAACCACCCAGCCTCCATGAACAACATACATACACCCAGACTAATTGAAAATGACTCAAAGATTAATAATAATAATAATAATAATGATGCTATTTGTTAAGTGCTTATTATGTGTCAAGCACTGTCCTAAGCACTGGGGTAGTTACAAGGTAATCAGGTTTTCTCACATGGGGCTCACAGTCTTAATCCCCATTTTGCAGATGAGGTAACAGAGGCACAGAGAAGTTAAGTGACTTGCCCAAAACCACACAGCTGATTAGTGGCAGAGGCAGGACTAGAATCCATGTCCTCTGATTCCCAAGCCTATTCTCTTTCTACTAAGCCACCCTGCAAAGCAGCGTGGCTCAATGGAAAGAGCACGGGCTTTGGAGTCAGGGCTCATGAGTTCGAATCCCAGCTCTGCCACTTGTCGGCTGTGTGACTGTGGGCAAGTCACTTAACTTCTCTGTGCCTCAGTTCCCTCATCTGTAAAATGGGGATTAAGACTGTGAGCCCCACGTGGGACAACCTGATTCCCCTATGTCTACCCCAGCGCTTAGAACAGTGCTCGGCACATATTAAGCGCTTAACAAATACCAACATTATTAAGGAACGCATCATCAAAACCTCAGAATTCCTCACAATTTCAACAAAGGGAGCTTACAAAAATACTTGAGAGAGCAAGAAGATCAAGCTAAGAAGCACATACAACCAGTGATGGGGCACCAAAGCAGAAGAGATCCAGACATTTTAAGGTCACCTACAAACAATAAAGGACTCTTATGCAATCCTACACAATAGCGATACTGCTAAAGGGAACAACAATATCACAAAGAAGGAGTTTTTTGGTGATGTCAAGTACACATCAGTGATTTTTTGAAAGATCTTCTGCCACTGAGGAACAGGCCTCTGGAGCGGAGAAACTGCCTAGAATAGGAAAGCCTGGATTTAGCTTTTACTATTCAGAGTCAGCATCAAAGGGTTTACTGAGTAGGAAGAGTTTGTTATCTCTTTAACTATTTTAGTCCCTTGAAACTTTAAGTCAATTTCCTGAACCTATGCAATTATCTTCATCTTTGGGTTTTCATATCCTAATCTTGCTCCACTAGTGCTAAATTTCAGAGGAGCTGGGAAAAGTTGTTCCTATTTAAGAGAGAATAAAGAATGGCATATGGAAGAACAAGTCAACTCCAAGCCATGGGAAGTGCACTCTTCAATTTTAAGTGGAAGTAAGAATAAATAGGAGACCAAGACCAAGCTCCACCCCCGCATCCCACTCCTCACAATCTCTGCACTCTGGTGCACCCCTAAAACTTTGATTAAGTGCTTAGTACAGTGCTTTGCACACAATAAGTGCTCAATAAATACAACTGAATGAATTGTTTGTAACATTATTGAGATTCAGAATAGATAGAGGTTATCTGATGGCCCACCACCACTTCTTAGCCTGTGCCCTTCAGGGTGAAGAATCTTTAGGATCTGGAAGGTGCAAAAAGATTTAGAGATCCTAGAATCCTGCCTGGTTGGGAGTACATGAAGGCATGTTAAGCCATGGCAATAGCTGCAGGAGTAGTTAATGGAGATAGCTGGCCATGGGTAGTCTTGAATTATGGACTTTTCATCAACCCTTTTTCTTCATTGTATTTATTAGGTGCTTACTTTGTCCCTGGCACTTTACTAAGCACTGGAGTAGATGCAGATAAACAGATTGGACACAGGCCATATCCTATATAGGGCTCACACTCTTAATCTCCAGTTTACAGATGAGGTAAATGAGAAATTAAATGGCATGTCCAAGGTCACACAGCAAAATGGTGGAGCTGGGATTTGAGCCCAGGTTCTCTGACTTCCATGCTCAGGCTCTTTGCAATTCTCACCAACTTTTACAAGGGTGCTTATCTCTTCTTTACAAAGTTCTGTTTTATACTCTTCTAAAACTTAGTATGGTGCTCTGCACACAGTAAGCACTCAGTATATACAAGTGATTCATCAGACCAGTGCTGAAGTGATCTGGGACAGAGACTGGATATTTGTTGATTCTATTTTTCAGGTACACCTGAAACATATACATGTATTTCTGATAAAACAACCAATATCCTTGTAGTATTTATCTAGTTGATATAATTTATAATTTATATCCAGTTTATATAATTATAATATAGTTGATAAAATTTATCTAGTTGAAATATAATTAAGAAATATTGTAATGAGAATCTCCAAAATTGTAAATATCTCATTTTTTGATTCCTGATCACCTACTACCTCAGTATGTGTAACATGAGTTACTCCAAAGAAGCTTTATTTTCATTCTGAATATCCATTACTTCTTGCTATAGAGAAATGAATCATAGAATAATAAAAATAATCACAGTGTGTATTGGGCAATTATTATTATTATTATTTTATTTGTCAAGCATGTACTGTATGTCAATAATAATAATAATAATAATGGTATTGATATTTGTTAAGCACTTACTATGTGCCAAGCACTAAGTGCTGGTGTAGATACAAGTTAATCAGGTGGTCCTACATGGGGCTCAAAGTCTTAATATTCATTATAAAGATGAGTTAACTGAGGCACAGAGAAGTTAGGCAACTTGCCCAAAGTCACACAGCTGACAAGTGGCAGAGCTAGGATTAGAACCCATGACCTCTGACTCCTAAGCCCATGCTCTTTCTACTAATCCAGGCTGCTTCTAGGCCCTGTCCCCAAAGAGACTCAGTCTAAGTATATGGGAAAACAGGTATTTCCAATTTACAATGAGAGAAAACTGAGGCATAGAGAAGTTAAGTGATTTACCCAAGGTCACACAGCAGACAACTGGTAGAACAGGCATTAGAGCCCAGGTCCTCTGACTCCCAGGACTGTGCTCTTTCCACTAGCCCAGATTGCTGCCCTACTATATAGCAAGCAACATACTCAACACTAGGGTAGAAAGACAATATTCACGTTGGAGATGCTCTCTGCACTCTGAGGTTACAGCAGTTTTTCAGCCCTAAATCTTGGCCAAAAGAGTCTCCAGAGTCATTACAGGAGTGCATGGACCCCGGTCAGCCTTAGATGGGTTCTAAAGACCTCCAAAGTCATCATTCTTTAACCATAGGCTTTGGGGGCATTCTATTTAATGTTCCTTAAGTCCCTGCCCTGCTCCCAATTCCACTACTCTGGGAGACTGATGATGTCTCCCCAAGGTGTAGGTGCAGAGTACCAGTGGATAGAGCATGGGCCTTGGAGTCAGAAAGACCTGGGTTCTAATTTCAGCTCTGCCACTTGTTTGCTGTGTGACCTTGGGAAAGTCACTTTACTTTTCTGTGTCTCAATTACTTCAACTAAAACGGGGATTAAGATCACTTCACTTTTCCGTATCTCAATTGCTTCAACTAAAACAGGGATTAAGATCACTTCACTTTTCCGTGTCTGAATTATTTCACTGTAAAATGGGGATTAAGATTATAAATCCCATGTGGGACATGAACTGTGTTTAACCTGATTAGCTTCTCTCTACTCAGCACTTAGTACAGTGCCTGACAAGTAGTAAGCATTTAACAAATACCATAAAATAAAGGACTAGCCTAGCTTACCTCTCCCTTCCTGGAGCTGGCTGCAGGAAGCTCGTGGACAAAGCATGCCTACCTGTGGTTGTCCATATCATGTGTCTTCTCAGCACCTGGAGCTTCTCTTCTAGCCCCCATCACAGGTAGAAACCAAGATCTGAGATCTCCAGAGTATTTACTGAACAGGGCACATGTCTACCAACTCTGTTATATTGTACTCTCCCAAGCACTTATTACAGTGCTCTGGACACAGTAAGGACTCAATAAATATTCATTCATTCATTCAATCGTATTTATTGAGTGCTTACTGTGTGCAGAGAACTGTACTAAGCGCTTGGAATGTACAATTCGGCAACAGATAGAGACAATATCTGCCCAACAACGGGTTCACAGTCTAAAAGGGGGAAACAGACAGCAAGACAAAACAAGTAGACAGGCATCAATACCATCAAATATGATTGACAGATTGATTCTTAATAAGGTAACAGGCAAAGGAGAGAAAGGTAAAACTGCCTTTCCATGGATCTAATATTGTTCTCTCCAAGACCATAAGAATTTCCATGTAGGTGTCCTGGGGCTCAGGTTCTTTTCCCTCTGAGGAAAAGAAGACTCGGAACCTCCAGGATGCTTTCTGATCCCTCCTTGTGTGCCCTATTTCCAGTCAGGTCCACAGCACCAATGCTTCCTGTGTCCTGCTCTCCCAGGTTCACAGCTTAGCTCCCCTTGCCACCAAGATAACTGAGGTTCTCAAGATAACTGAGGTTCTCCTTCTTTTTACCAACCTGCCCCTCTACATCCTACCCGACCCTTCTTTCTGACTGGTTTGGCTCACACTTCAGGGAAGGGCACCTTAGATAGATTTTCCCAGCTTCCTCCTCCCTCACTTAAGTGTAGGGGATAGTAGAATAGATTATCACAATCCCAGGTGGAGCTTACAGTCTTAAGTAGGAGGGAGAAAGGTATTAAAATCCCCATTTTGCAGGTGAGAAAACTGAGGCCCAGAGAAATTAAGTGACTTTCCCAAGGTTACACAGCAGGCAAATGGTGAAGCAAATTTATTCATTCATTCAATAATATTTATTGAGCACTTACTATGTGCAAAGCACTGTACTAAGCGCTTAGAATGTACAATTCGGCAACAGAAAGGACAATCCCTGCCCAATAACGGGCTCACGGTCTAAAATGGCAGGGGGACAGACAGCAAAGCAAAATAGACAAAACAACACAACATCATCAAATAAATCATTAGATAGACAGTACTGTAGGAAAATGACTGGTACATGGAAGGATAAAAATAATTTATTCAGAAATCAAAATGGATAATTCTGAGTAGGAACCCTGACCAAATCCATCCCCTCCACCTGCACATTCAACCCCATCCTTTTGCACCTTAACAAAATTCTTGCTCCCTCCTTTCTTCCCTCCCTAACAACCATCTTCAACTTTTCACTTTTCAGTGGTTTCTTCTTCACTGCTTTCAAACATACCCATGTCTTACTTAGCTTGAACCCGCCCCCCCAACTCGCCCATATCCCTCCTACCATTCCTCTCCAAACTCCTTGAGCGAGTTGTCTACACCCGCTGTCTCAAATTTCTCTCCTCCAATTCTCTCCTTGACTACCTCCAATCTGGTGTCTGTCCTCCTTCACTCCACAGAAACCGCTCTCAAAATCACCAGGGATCTCCTTCTTGCCAAATCCAATGGCCTCTGCTCCATCCTATTCCTCCTCTACCTCTCAGCTGCCTTTAGCACTGTGGACCATCCCCTTTTCCTGGAAATGTTATCCAACCTTTCCTTCATTGATATTGCCCAATCCTGGTTCTCCTTTTATCTCTCTGGCCATTCATTCTCAGTGTCCTTCACGGGCCCCTCCTCCTCTCACCCCCTAACTGTGCGGGTACCTCAAGATTCAGTTCTGGGTCGCCTTCTATTTTTCATCTACATCTTCTACCTAGGAGAACTCATTTGCTTCCATGGCTTCATCTACCACCTCTATGTAGATGATACCCACATCCACATCTCCAGCCATGATCTCTCTTCCTCTCTGCAGTCTCACATTTCCTCTTTGCTTCAGGACTTCTCTACTGGATGTCTTCCCATCAACTCAAGCTTAACATGTCTAAAACAGAACTCCTTATCTTCCTACCCAAACCCTGTCCTCCCCTGACTTTTCCATCACTATAGACGGCAACACCATCCTTCCTGTCTCACAAGCCCGTATCATTGGCGTTATCCTTGTCTCCTCTCTCTCATACAGTCCACATATTCAATCCATTAGTAAATCCTGTCAGTCTCACCTTTACATCATTGCTAAAATCTGCCCTTACCTCTCCATCCAAACTGCTACTACATTAATCCCATTGCTCATCCTGTCCCACCTGGATTACTGCATCAGCCTCCTTGCTGAACTCCCAGCCTCCTGCCTCTCCCCACTCCAGTCCATTGTGTTGCTTGGATCATTTTTCTACCAAAATATTCAGGACATGTGTCCCTACTCCTCAAAAAACTCCATGGATTTCCCATCCACCTCTGCATCAAACAAAAATTCCTCTTCAGTGGCTTTAAAGCACTCCATCACCTTGCCCCCTCCTATTTCACTTCACTTATCCCCTACTACAAACCAGCCTGCACACTTCGCTCCTCTAATGCTAACTTTCTCACTGTGCCTCAGTCTTGACTATCTCACTGCCAATTCCTCACCATTGTCCTGCCTCTGGTCTGGACTGTCCTCCCTCTTAAATCCAAAAGACAATTACTCTTTGCTCCTTCAAAACCATATTGAAGGCACAACTCCTCCAGGAGCCCTTTCCCAACTAAGCCCTCCCTTCTCCCACTCCCTTCTGCAACATCCTGACTTTCTCTCTTTGTCCTTCCCTTCTCCCAGCCCACAGCACTCATATACACATTTGTAGTTCATTTATATTAATGTATGTCTCCCCACCTCAAGACTCTAAGCTCATTATGGCCAGTGAATGTATCAGTTTATTGTTGTAATGTACTCTCCCAAGTGCTTAGTAGAGTGCTCTGCACACAGCAAGAGCTCCATAAATACAACTGAATGAATGAATGAATGAGTGATGAATGAAGAAACTACATTTGTCAATAGGTGGTTGAGTACTTAAATGCTACCACCAACCTTACATTGTTGTTCACTTGTTGCAACACTAATTTCATGTATTTCCCACTGGAGCCTTCTTTTCTATGCATTACAATGGCCCACAAAGCTAGCATTTCATCTTTCACCAAATTAGGCAACTATAAATTCAGGTTGTCAGTATACTGAAGAGTGCATAGTAACAGATTTGCCATTGCTAAAAATATCATTTAGAAGCACGGATGGCACATGTTCACAAATTACCAAATTAAGAATAAAATACCACTTATGTTCTGTGGACTGACCAAAAGCTCGGGTAGCGAAGTGGCTATATTTAATCCCTTGGGAGGTTTGTGAGGGCAGTGTGCTTGTGTTAATCAGTTCTATCATCTTTCCTAGTTAAAAATTCTTTCAGACTCCTCATTAGATTTCATTTAATCTTAAAACACAGGTATTATCTGTCTAGAGGGAGGAAAAACATATATGCCCTTGACAGATAGAAAAGACATGGAAATAAATGAGTTTGAAAAAATAAAACAGAAAGAGGGATTATTTGAAACTTGCAAGCTGTTGAGAGAACAGTGAGTTCTCTCACTATCATAAAGATTTGAAATGCTTCAGTGTGTTTTTTATAGCTTTCTTCATTTAGAAAGGTCACAGCAATAAGGAGGATGAAGGGCTATCCTTTATGATCTCTTGTAATTTAAAATAATGTAAACAAATAAATCCTGAGGACAAGGAAATGTTTATTAGTCTTAAGAGGCTTTGGAAGAGTTTAGTTTAAGTTATTGGAAGACTGTGGATGTCACTGGGGATAATGACAGAAAGGTTGGAGCACACTGCTAGGACCTCAGGATGTTTTAACAGTTTCAGACAAGGTCAAGCAGAATTTATCAGGTTTGCTACCAAATGTCTACTTTTAAAATGAAATATCCTACATTACCTGATTGGGTCCCAAATGAAGAAAAAAGACTAGAGAGGTTTGATTGGAAATCCACCAAAACTCTGCCAGGAGAATGCTAACAAATCTCAAAGACCAATAACATGAAATAGATATTCCAGTGTAAAGTAGTTATGGCAACTGGACAACCAGAACTATCAGTTAATTATCATCAAATTAATTATGTTTACTGACAGTTTCAAATGAGCTGCTTTGAAGTCCTTTTTTGGTTAAAAATAAATATTTATAAATGATCTAAAAGATACTTAGCCCATTCAATGTTCTGTTCTAGCTTTTGGAACAATAAATAGTATTTACTGAACATTGAAGATCACTGAAGCACTTGGATGAGGTACAACAGATTAAATAATAATAATAAATAATAATGATAATGGTATTTGTTAAGCACTTACTATGTTCCAGGCAATGTACTAAGCACTGAGGCGGATACAAACAAATCCGCTTGGACATGGTCCCTGCCCTGAATAGGGCTCACAGTCTTAATCCCCATTTTACAGATGAGGTAACTGAAGAACAGGGAAGTGAAGTGACTTGCCCAGTGCCACACAGCAGACAAGTGTAAGAGCTGGGATTAGAACCCATGACCTGACTTCCAGGCCCATGATCTATGCTGATTAGACAATGCCACTCCTCAGGGAGTTTACAATCTCGCTAGGGAGATTAACACTGAAATGATGTGCAAATAGAAGGAAAAGAAGTGGAGATGTCCATCTTTTCAATCAATCCATGGTACTTCTTGAATGTAAAGCACTGAATCAATCTTATTCTGGATATCAATTTTAGTTGTCTGTTTCATACTCATTGAACTGCACCTGAAATGAAGCTTCTTGGAGATGCAAAATTTTGGATCCATTCTTTATCTGTTCAGCTTTCCCAAGATACCTTCTTTCCTACATTTTTTCAGGTGCAGGATAAAGTACTGAAAATGTCATAAATTAGGCTTGAAAAGACCCATTTCTTCCCTAGGACCTCTGAATTCAGAACAGAATCTCAGATGAGGAGGAAGGTATAGTTTGCTCTTTTCACTAAAGAGGAAGAATTGTGGATGGTGGGCAAATGTTCCCTCTGGCATCCCAGTTTGGAAACACAAATGAATATCTGCAAAAGCAGTTTATTTGCTCACAGACTATTTGTGTGCAAGAAACTTCAGAAAGATATTTAAAGCTGTCACCTAATGGCAGCTATTATGTCTGTTTATATATGTCAGGGAATCATAAATTTGAGATGAACTTTAGACGGTTTGCCTATTTGCAAGTCGTATAGAAGAAATATTCAACTGAATGTAATTATATGGAAGTAAGCTGTTGCACTGAACACCCTAGTTAAAGTAATCAACATTTTCCTTGGCTGTAAAATGGTTCTTATTTGTATTTAGTAATTACATTTTGGAATGATAGACCTGAAGCTACCAAAGTGCTTCATGCGTACTGACTCACTATTTCTCTTATGACTTGAAGGTAGTGGCTCAGAAAGCTAATGGTATTTGTTCCATTTTTCACATGGAGCTAACTGAAGCCCCAAGAGATTTGTTTCAGGATTCACAATAAGGTGACTCCCTCCATATGTTCTTTCTCCCTACTTTATACTCTCTCTCCTAGTTTGTATTCTCTCCTTCATGGAAATGGATTCCAATTCTTCCCAATCTGTATCAATCAATGGTATCTATTGAGTGTTTATTGTGTGCCTAGGACTGTGTTGTTCTGGATCATCCTTGGCTGTTCAGGGCTTTAGAATTAGTGAGTTGCACAGAATAAAGATGCAGATATCATAAAAATCATATTTGGAGTAGTGATCATACTCATTTTTCATTCTCATTTACTGGAAAATTCTAATCAGAGATAATGCAAGAATAATCTTACTTTTGACATATTGGGAGAATCAAAGTGAGAGATGATGTAATTTGTCTAGTATCAGGGAAGGCTCTCAGTTTTCAAGTGGTTTTAATTAATCAAAAATAATTCTGGTATAATTTCTCGAAAAAATAGATCTAACTTATATAGTCCTAAAGAATATTTTAGTTGAGAACGTGATAAAAAATGCAGATTACTTTATCCCTTTAGGTCAGTGTCATGCATTAAAGTCAATATTTATTTAATTGGAATGTAAACTCCCCAGTAGATTGCAAACCCCTTGAGGTCAGGGATTGTGTTTATGAATTCTCCTGTACTCTTCCAAGTGCTTAGTAGAGTGCTCTGTATTCAGTAAGTACTCAGTAAATACTATTAACAGATTGATTATTATCTACTAGTGTAAGGCATTCTACAGGTTTCTTGATGGAGTTTAATAATCTTTGTCCTTTAGTAGCTAGATTACTTTATGCTTTTAAAAAGGTCAAGCTAAGTTATTTATTTTTAATGCCAGTGGGAAAGGTAATCGTGTAGTTGAACTAAGTATTTGAAGTTCAGGGAAGATTCTGTTTTATGGTAAGAGATCGCTAGGCATTGCATTGCATTGACATTGTGGAAAACAGAATTTATATATCACCTCAGAAATTATTCTACTTGCAAGAGAGATGTTATTTGAATTCATTCAATTATTGGGCACCCTTATTTATGAAGAGATGTGTAATGAAAGTTAGACTGCACTAAATGCTAAGTAGAAATACTAATAGTTTTTGTGACATCACAACTGATGCCTGTTTAAAGGGTTATGATATAATCAATAAAAAATTTTGATTTTGAAGACATGGAAATAGGAACAGTTGAACTATTAAAAGTCCAGATTCTATTTTCATGAAAATGTCTCATAATAAACCTAAAAATGGAGTTGTGAAAAATGATTAGCATTAAAAGTCCTGTGCAAGAGGAACTGGTGTTTTAGTATTTTTTTTTAATATTTCCTTAAATAATTTGTCCTTTAATGAATTTTCATTTCTGTAATTTGCATATCAGACTTCAAATATCATTCATATAAGAGGTAAAATGTCAAGGCTAGCCAT
Source organism: Ornithorhynchus anatinus (assembly GCF_004115215.2). NCBI lineage: Eukaryota > Metazoa > Chordata > Mammalia > Monotremata > Ornithorhynchidae > Ornithorhynchus > Ornithorhynchus anatinus. The sequence continues at coordinate 120,122,170 of NC_041729.1, forward strand.
AAGATAAACAGTGTTAAGATTGGGACTATTAGTAAAAATTACATTCAATACATATTACATGTGTTACCTTTAAATATTAAAAATAGGAAAAGAAAATGCAAGCTATCCTTGGGTGTAAATCACTTAAATCAAAGTTTTAAAGTCTCTAGATTTCAAGAAGTGGGAAAATCATTAGAGATTTCAAGATTCCCCTGTTACTTGTTTAATTCTAGCGGAGTGATGGGTTCTGCTGTGGTGAAAACATCAGGGAGCATTTTGTGATCTATCTCTTCTCATCTAGGTCTGTTAGATATATTTATCCTGAAAATGGAACACTATATAATATTCATGTGATCTATTTTAGAGATACAATCTTTCTCATTTTCTTGCTTACAGGAAATTACTTTCAATGTTCTATGCAAGTTGGGGCAAATTGGAACCCTGAATATTTTAGAAAAACTGCCATGACAAAAATGAAAGATTCAATCATATTTTTTATCACATATTTGAAGGCTTCCAATTTTGCTATCAGTGTTAAAAAACAAAGTCCTAAGATAAGATACTAATTTTCTTTCAAATAAAGTCTAATTTTGTCTTGGAGCTATCTAAAGAAAAATCAAATTTTCACCAAAGATTAATACATAATATTAATGACACCTGAAATTTATTAATAATAAATAAATTTATTTATTTTTAATTTATATGTGCCATTCATTCTTCATTGTCCCAACCATTTGACCTTATTTTTGGGCATTTTGAGTATGAATCTCAGGAGCAACTGTGGACTATCCAGTGAGGGCTTGTAGAACGTGGTGCTCATATTTACAAGCCCGTCCATTTAGACTGTGAGCCCGTTGTTGGGCAAGGATTGTCTCTATCTGTTGCCAAATTGTACATTCCAAGTGATTAGTACAGTGCTCTGCACATACTAAGCACTCAATAAATACGATTGAATGAATAAAACACTTAAAAGCAGTGAAGAGACTCTTGTTAAAGTCTCCTCCTGTGTGTTACAAAGGAAATAGGGCCTTCAAGTCAGAAGGACTTGGGTTCTAATTCCAACTCCACCACTGTCTGCTGTGTGACCTTGGGCAAGTCACTGTAGATGGCACTACCATTTTTCCCTCTCACAAGTCTGTAACCTTGGTGTCATCCTTGACTCTGCTCTCTCATTCATCCCACATATCCAATCCATCACCAAGTCTCGTTGCTCTCATCTTCACAACATCACCAAGATCCTCCCTTTCCTCTCCATCCAAACCACATTTGTACAGTCACTCATCCTATCCTGGCTGGAACACTGCATTAGCCTCCTTTCTGACCTCCCAACCTCCTGTCTCTCCCCACATCAGTCCAACTTCACTCCGCTGCCCAGATTATCTTTTTACAGAAAAGTTCAGGGCATGTCACCCCCGCCTCGAAAATCTCCAGTGGTTTCCTATCCACTCCATATCAAACAAAAACTCCTCACTATTGGCTTTAAAGTCTCCATTACCTTTTCCCCTCCTACCTCACTTCCCTTTTCTCCTTCTACAGCCTCCAAACAATCAATCTTGCCCTCTTCAAAGCCCTACTGAAGGCGTATCTCCTCCAAGGGGTCTTGCCAGACTAAGCCCCACTTTTCCTCAACTCTCTCTCCCTTCCTCATCATCATGACTCGCTCCCTTTGCTCTTCCCCCTCTCCCTGCCCCACAGCACTTATGTATATCATGTATATATGTATATATCTATAATTCTATTTATTTATATTGATGTCTGTTTATTTCTGTTGATGTCTGTCTTCCCTCCTCCCCCCCCCCCCCAGACAGTGAGCCTGTTGTGGACAGAGTTTGTCTCTCTTAATTGCTGTATTGTACTTTTCAAGCACTGAGTACAGTACAGTAAGTGCTCAATAAATATGATTTAATGAATGAAATCACTTTACTTAATAATAATAATGTTGGCATTTGTTAAGCGCTATGTGCCAAGCACTGTTCTAAGCGCTGGGGGAAATACAGGGTCATCAGGTTGTCCCATGTGGGGCTCACAGTCTTCATCCCCATTTTACAGATGAGGTAACTGAGGCACAGAGAAGTGAAGTGACTTGCCCACAGTCACACAGCTGACAGGTGGCAGAGCTAGGATTCGAACCCATGACCTCTGACTCCCAAGCCCGTGCTCTTTCCACTGAGCCACGCTGCTTCAGTGCTTTACTTCTCTGTGCCTGTTACTTCATCTGTAAAATGGGGATTAGGACTGTGATCTCCATATGAGACAGGGATTGGGTCCAATCTGATTTGCTTCTACCTCCCCCAGTGCTTACTACAGTGCCTAGCACATATTAGGTGCTTAACAAATACCACTATTATTATTAGAAGGTTTTTTTTATTTTCTTGGACAGTATTCAAGGATGCTCTTCATCCTTCCATGGCTAGGAGAGCATATTCCTAAATTTCCTCCCAGGAAACAAGGAAGGAAGAACAGAGCCAACCCACCAAGGGAGTGGGACCACCATTCACTCATTTTAAATCCAGTGTCCCAACAGACTGAAGAACCTGATTCATCATTGAGATTGCCTAACTTAAATTCCATAATAGCTTCTTACAGGTCACAAGGGAACAGTGGGAGTTAAAATTCTCTCAGTCAACAACTCTACTGGATGCTGAAGAAGTTATCCAGAGAAATGTCCCAGTTCCTATCTTCTAGAAATTTACAATCCCGAGGAAAGATTACAATGAACACAAATGTATGAACCTTAAACAGCAAGGTCTAGTATAAAGAGTACCAGCCTGGGAGTAAGAAGTTCTAATTGGGGTGAGCCCACAACAAGCTGCCTCATTAATGACTGTGATTCCGCAACTAACATCAAGGAAAAAAATTGAGCGCTTACTATGTGCAGAGCACTGTACTAAGCGCTTGGGATGAACAAGTCGGCAACAGATAGAGACAGTCCCTGCCATTTGACGAGCTTACAGTCTAATCGGGGGAGATGGACAGACAAGAACAATGGCACTAAACAGCGTCAAGGGGAAGAACATCTCGTAAAAACAATGGCAACTAAATAGAATCAAGGCGATGTACAATTCATTAACAAAATAAATAGGGTAACGAAAATATATACAGTTGAGCGGACGAGTACAGTGCTGTGGGGATGGGAAGGGAGAGGTGGAGGAGCAGAGGGAAAAGGGGAAAATGAGGCTTTAGCTGCGGAGAGGTAAAGGGGGGATGGCAGAGGGAGTAGAGGGGGAAGAGGAGCTCAGTCTGGGAACGCCTCTTGGAGGAGGTGATTTTTAAGTAAGGTTTTGAAGAGGGAAAGATCATCAGTTTGGCGGAGGTGAGGAGGGAGGGCGTTCCAGGACCGCGGGAGGATGTGACCCAGGGGTCGATGGCGGGATAGGCGAGACCGAGGGACGGTGAGGAGGTGGGCGGCAGAGGAGCGGAGCATGCGGGGTGGGCGGTAGAAAGAGAGAAGGGAGGAGAGGTAGGAAGGGGCAAGGTGATGGAGAGCCTTGAAGCCTAGAGTGAGGAGTTTTTGTTTGGAGCGGAGGTCGATAGGCAACCACTGGAGTTGTTTAAGAAGGGGAGTGACATGCCCAGATCGTTTCTGCAGGAAGATGAGCCGGGCAGCGGAGTGAAGAATAGACCGGAGCGGGGCGAGAGAGGAGGAAGGGAGGTCAGAGAGAAGGCTGACACAGTAGTCTAGCCGGGATATAACGAGAGCCCGTAATAGTAAGGTAGCCGTTTGGGTGGAGAGGAAAGGGCGGATCTTGGCGATATTGTAGAGGTGAAACCGGCAGGTCTTGGTAACGGATAGGATGTGTGGGGTGAACGAGAGGGACGAGTCAAGGATGACACCGAGATTGCGGGCCTGCGGGACGGGAAGGATGGTCGTGCCATCCACGGTGATAGAGAAGTCTGGGAGCGGACCGGGTTTGGGAGGGAAGATGAGGAGCTCAGTCTTGCTCATGTTGAGTTTTAGGTGGCGGGCCGACATCCAGGTGGAGACGTCCCGGAGGCAGGAGGAGATGCGAGCCTGAAGGGAGGGGGAGAGGACAGGGGCGGAGATGTAGATCTGCGTGTCATCTGCGTAGAGATGGTAGTCAAAGCCGTGAGAGCGGATGAGTTCACCGAGGGAGTGAGTGTAAATGGAGAACAGAAGAGGGCCAAGAACTGACCCTTGAGGAACTCCAACAGTTAAAGGATGGGAGGGGGAGGAGGCTCCAGCGTAGGAGACCGAGAATGATCGGCCAGAGAGGTAAGAGGAGAACCAGGAGAGGACAGAGTCCGTGAAGCCAAGGTGAGATAAGGTATGGAGGAGGAGGGGATGGTCGACAGTGTCAAAGGCAGCAGAGAGGTCAAGGAGGATCAGAATGGAGTAGGAGCCATTGGATTTGGCAAGAAGGAGGTCATGGGTGACCTTAGAGAGAGCAGTCTCGGTAGAGTGGAGGGGACGGAAGCCAGATTGGAGGGGGTCTAGGAGAGAATGGGAGTTAAGGAATTCTAGGCATCGATTGTAGACGACTCGTTCTAAGATTTTGGAAAGGAAGGGTAGTAGGGAGATAGGACGATAACTGGAGGGGAAAGTGGGGTCAAGAGCGGGTTTTTTTAGGATGGGGGAGATGTGGGCATGTTTGAAGGCAGAGGGGAAGGAGCCCTTGGAGATTGAGTGGTTAAAAATAGAAGTTAAGGAAGGGAGGAGGGCAGGGGCGATGGTTTTAAGAAGGTGAGAGGGAATGGGGTCCGAGGCGCAGGTGGAGGGGGTGGCACTTGCGAGGAGGGAGGAGATCTCGTCTGAGGATACTGCAGGGAAGGCTGGGAAAGTAGGGGAGGGGGTTGGTGGGGGGGAGGGGAGAGGCGGAGGGGTGACTTTGGGGAGCTCAGACCTGATCGTGTTGATTTTCGTGAGGAAATAGGTGGCCAGATCATTGGGGGTGAGAGATGGGGGAGGGGGAGGAACAGGGGGCCTAAGGAGAGAGTTAAAGGTCCGGAACAATCGGCGGGGGTGACGGGCATGGGTGTCGATGAGGGAGGAGAAGAAGCTTTGCCTGGCGGAGGAGAGGGCAGAGTTAAGGCAGGAAAGGATAAATTTGAAGTGTGTGAGGTCGGCTTGGTGCTTGGACTTTCGCCAGCAGCGCTCAGCAGCTCGAGCATAGGAGCGTAGGAGGCGGACGGAGGAGGTGATCCAGGGCTGTGGGTTAGTGGAGCGAGAGCGGTGGAGGGAAAGGGGGGCGAGAGAGTCGAGATGAGTAGAGAGGGTGGAGTTGAGAGCGGAGACCCGCTCGTCGAGAGTGGGAAGAGAGGACAGGGCGGCAAGGTGAGGCGAGATGCTATTGGAAAGATGGATGGGATCGAGAGAGCGGAGGTCTCTGTGGGGCAGTAGCGAAGATTTGCAGGGGGAGGGAGTGTGAGAGATGAGGCAGGTGAGAAGGTTATGGTCAGAGAGAGGGATTTCAGAGTTGGTGAGGGAGGAGATAGTGCAGCGGTAGGAGATGACGAGATCGAGGGTGTGACCGAGTCGGTGAGTGGGCGCGGTATGGTGGAGGAGGAGGTCGGCAGAGTCGAGGAGGGATAGCAGGCGGGCGGCAGAGGAGTCGTCGGGTACATCCGTATGGATGTTGAAGTCTCCAAGGATCAGAGTGGGCAGAGAGAAGGAGAGAAGGAAGGTGAGAAAGGGGTCAAGGTGGTTGAAGAAGTCGGAGGTGGGACCGGGAGGGCGGTAGATGACGGCGACAAGTAACTGGAGTGGGTGGTAGAGGCGAATGATATGGGCTTCGAAGGAGGGGAAGGAGAGGGAGGGGGGAGGAGGGATAGTGCGGAAGCGGCATCGGGGCGAGAGGAAGGGCCTCCTCCCTTACCGGTGAGTCTGGGGGAGTGGGAGAAGGAGAGGCCTCCGCTGGAGAGAGCGGCGGCGGAGACCGTGTCTTCGGGAGAGAGCCACATTTCCGAAAGGGCGAGGAGGAGGAGAGAGCGGGAGAGGAAAAGGTCATGGATGAAAGGTAGCTTGCCTGTAATAGAGCGGGGGTTCCAGAGGCCACACTTGAAAGTAGCTGTGGGTGCAAGGGGAGGAGGGGGGGAAGGGCGGGGGGAGGGGAGGGTTTGGATGGGAAGGAGGTGGCGGGGCCCTGGACGAGGAGAGGGGGATGAGGGGTGGCGGTGGGACGAGAGGACTGGGATGGGGCATGGGTGGGGAAGAGAGAAGGGGGGAGGGGGTGAAGAGGGGGTTTGGTGGGGGGAAGAGTAGGGGGAGGGGGAAGAGGGGTAGCGCTGGTAAAGTGGGGTTCTAGGGCGGGAGAGAGGAGGTGGGGAGGAGACAGAGGAGAGAGCGGGAAAGAGCTGAGCGAGAGAGGGGAAGGGGAAGGGGAGGATAGGAAGGGGCGGGAGGGGGGAGGGGGGGGAGGAGGGACATGGCGAGGCCAGAGAGGTGGGTGGCAGCACTGACAACAATAAACAGTAATAAACGAAATCGGTAATATAGCAACATGATACAATATGATACAATACAGTAGTGCTAATATAGCAACATGATACAGTATGATACAATATAGTCGTGTTAATAAAAGGGGTGATGATCAGGGTCGGGGGTAGACTCGATTAAGGGGCGACCTGATCAGATTCAAAGTCTGACGACAATAAACAATAAAACTCTTGCCTTTAGGCCAACCTTGCTTAGATGTCCCACCAACACTTCAATTTTAACAACATCACAAACCTAACTCCTCACCGTCCCACAAAAATCCTGTCTACCCCAAGACTTCCTCATCACTGTAGGCAACACCACTATTCTTTGTTACACGAGCCTATGACCTTGGTTATATCCTCTACTCATCTCTCTTTCATTCAATGTGCATATTCAATCTGATACAAAATCCTGTCAGCTCTACCTTCACAACAGCTCTAGAATTTGCCCTTTCCTCGCTACCCAAACTGCTACTATACTGATCCAAGCACTGTATATTACACCTCCTTACTGACCTCCCTACCTCCTGTCTCTCCCTGCTCTAGTTAATAATTTATTCTGTTACCCAGATCACTTTTCTGAAAAACTGCTCAGTCCATATTTCCCCACTTCTCAAACTCCAATGGCTGCCATCATCTCTGCAGCAAATGCCTTACCAACAGCTTTGGCACTCAAACAGCTCTACCCTCCCACCTTACCCTCTTGACCTCTTATTACGTCTCAGCTTGTATGCTTCACTCCTCTAACAGCAGCCTACTCACTGTGCCTTGATGATGATGGTATTTGTTAAGCACTTACAATATGCAAAGCACTGTTCTAAGCGCTGGGGTAGATACAAGGTAATCAAGTTGTCCCACATGGGGCTCAAAGTCTTAATCCCTATTTTACAATGAGGTAACTGAGGCACAGAGAAGCGAAATGGCTTGCCCAGGGTCATACAGCAGACATGTGGAGGAGCTGGTATTAGGACCCACATCCTCTGACTCCCAAGCCCGTGCTCTCCCTAATAAGCCACACTGCTTCTCCTGTCTCATCTCTCCCATAGCCAACACTTTGTCCACATCTGCCTCCAGGACTGGAACTCCCTTCTCCTTCCTTTGTAACAGTCCACTACTTTCCTCTACATTGCAAGGTCCCTGTGGGCAGGGAATGTGTTTACCAACTCTATTGTATTATACTCTCCTAAGTGTATAGCACAGTGCTCTGCACCTAGTAAGCACTCAATAAATACCATTGATTGATTTCCTCACCTTTCAAGCACTCCTAATATGACATCTTCTCCAGGACGTCCTACTGTGAATAAATGGTTCTTTCCTGATAGCATTTATGTGTATAGCCTTATCCTCTACTATTTACCCTATCTAATTTATTTCAGTGCCAGTTTCCTCCTGCAGAGATGGTGTCTTTAATAGAATTTCATCAGTAGGAAATTTCAGTCTGACCTCCAGGGAAAAAGCTTGCCCCCCTATTTCTTTGGCAATCCAATTCATTACTTAGCAGTCCAAGTGGTCACAATCCCTCAGTATACTAACATCTTTAATACTTGAAAACTGTAAGCTCATTGTGAGCAGGGAATATATTTGCCAACCCTGCTGTATTCTCCCAAGTGCTTAGTACAGTGCTTTGCAAATAATAATAAAAATAATAGTGATATTTGAGCACTTACTATGTGACGAGCACTGTACTAAGTGCAGGGGTGGATAGAAATGACTCGAGTTGGACACAGTGCCTGTCCCATAAAAGGCTCACATTCTCAATCCCCATTTTACAGATGAGGTAACTAAGGCCCACTCAGTCAATGTCACTGGTGATGAAGACTGTTGCTAAGTGTCTCTTCAATCTTCTTTTAGAGAAGTTATTTTTACACCCCTGAGTTGTTTTTGTGTTGTTGCTGAGTGGAGTTAGCCAACACTAGACACCCTCATCTAGTCTGACCTGTGCTGAATAGGCCTGGATGTAAGGGTTCTTTCAAATTCAGGCACCATTCTTTTGAGTAATGCACATCTTACAATAGGGGGCAACAATTCCTAGTTTTGCCATTTGGCCAGTTTGTTACTTTATTCTGGGCACAAGATTTTTTTAATAGGATGTTTAATTTTGCATATTATAAACAAGAATCAGAGCAAAGAAAAAGCTAGTAGCATAGATGATAAATGAATGGGTTGGAAATCCAATACTCAGCCAAACTAAAAAAGGCCTCTGTAACAATTCTTACTTGTTCATATTTGCAGTGTCAGTACTTAAGGTTTAACTGTTTATTTCAGAATGGCTCTCCTTTTAAAATGAAGTCTCATATTTTTCTAAACTTCATGAGAAATCTCTTAATGATATGAGGTGATTGATTCTATTTCAAGTTCACTTCAAAGAAAATAAATTTATATTAATTGATAGTGCACAAAAATGGGTGATAAAACAGTTGGCTGTGTTGAAATTGGAAGTTTTATAGACTGAAAATACCAATGCATTCTAGATTGATTTTGATAAATTCATAGACAAGAAGTCTAGTATAGATTTCTAAAAGGAATGGGCATCAAATCTAAAAGGAATGGGCATTGAGAAGCAGCGTGGCTCAGTGGAAAGAGCACGGGCTTTGGAGTCAGGGCTCATGAGTTCGAATCCCAGCTCTGCCACTTGTCAGCTGTGTGACTGTGGGCAAGTCACTTAACTTCTCTGTGCCTCAGTTCCCTCATCTGTAAAATGGGGATTAAGACTGTGAGCCCCACGTGGGACAACCTGATTCCCCTGTGTCTACCCCAGCGCTTAGAACAGTGCTCGGCACATAGTAAGCGCTTAACAAATACCAACATCAAGGAGGGCAGAAGTGAGGAGAAGTTGAGGCTAGTGAAATAAAACTTAAATATAAAATCCAATTCAGAAATTTAGATGAGAATGAATGAGTTTGGGTGATAGCTGGATGATGCAGTGGGGTCAAGAAGAGTCTTATTTAGTTTAGAGAAGACTTGAGCATGTTTGAGGGCAGTGGGAAAGGAGCTATCAGAGAATGAACAGTTGAGCTTGGAAATATGGGAGAGAAGAGTGTGTGCTAGTGTTTTTGGAAAGTAAGTACGGATGGATTAAGAGGGAGTTGTGTAGACTATAGACTACCTTATAGTCTTTAAACAGTAGTAAAAGGATTTATTAAATATTACTATGAGCAGAGTGCTGTACTAATTAAGCACTGGGAGAGAATTCACAGGTGAGAATGAGGTAAGGTCCATATTGCTCGTAGGGTTCCCAAGCACCTAGTACAGTGCTCTGCACACAGTCAGTTCTCAACAAATGCAACTGATTTAGTGACTAGATGTGGAGGAGGTGGATTTTGAAAGAAGACAGAAAATTTTCTCTTGACAAATAGCTGGACAGGATGAAAGATTGGATATAGGGGTGAGAGGGACTTAGGAAGCTGAGGTTAAAGGGTTCAGAGTCCAACTATATGTACTGCTCTTAAATATTTTTGGAAGTTTAGCTGTTAATCATAATTATTGAGCACCTACCTTGCACAAAACACCATACTAAGTGCTTGACAGGATGAGACATGATTCCTGCCTTCAGGATGCTTACAATCTAGTGAAGGAGACACATTTTAAAATCATCTGCTGACAACAGGAAGAGGAAAGCTTTTTTTTTTTTCTTGCCTCAGGACATCTCCATTTGTAAGTTCCACCAACATTTTAAGCTTAATACTTGGAAAACAGAACTCCTCTTTCATCCTAAACACCACTCTTTCCTGTTTCCAAAGTGCGCAAACTGTGGCATCCTTGGATCATTGCTCTCTTTCAATTCTCTCATCGTTTCTGTTGTTAAATCCCATTGTGTATTTTCTCCACAACAATTCTTGAATCTACCCTTTCCTTAATCCAAGTGACCACCACAACCAACAATCAAAAAATCAATTGATCATAGTTCAATGTTCTGCAAAGAATAAGCACTCAATAAATAAGTGCTTATGAGACTACATATAACAGAGTTGGTAGACACTTTCCCTGCCCACAGGGAGTTTACAGTCTGAGGAGCTATACATTAATATAAATTTATGGATATGTACATAAGTGCCATAGAGCTTAGAGAAGGTTGAATAAAGGGTAAAAATCGAAGTGCAATGGTGAGGGAGAAGGCAGTGGGAGAAGAGGAAATAGCTTAGTCAGTGAAGGCCTCTAGGAGGACATGTGTTTTTATAAGGCTTTGAAGGTGAGGAGAGAGATTGTCAAATATGAAGAGGGAGGGCAATCCAGGCCAGAGGCAAGATGTGAGGAAAGGGTAAGTGGAGATATAGATGACATAGAAGTATAGTGAGTAGGTTGGCTTTAGAAGAGTGAAGCATGCAGTCTGGGTTTTAGTAGGAAGTTAATGAGGTAAGGTAGGAGAGGGCAAAGTGATTGGGTGCTTCATAGTGATTCATTCAATCATATTTATTGAGTGCTTACTGTGTGCAAAGCACTGTACTAAGTGCATGGAAAGTACAACTCAGTAATAAAGAAAAACAATCTTTGACCAAAATGAGCTCACAGTCTAGAGTGGGGGAGACAGACATCAATACAAGTAAAAAGGCATCAATATAGAGTTATAGATATATACATAAGTATGTGTATGTGGGGGGAGAGTGAAGGGAATGAGTTGTGGTGATGGGGAAGGGAGAGGGAGCTGAGGAAAAGCAGGGCTAAGTCTATGGTAAACAGTTTCTTTGGATGGAAAAGTGGATGGGGGACCACTGGAAGTTCTTGAGTGGGGAAGCCTGGACTGAATGGTTTTGTAGAAAAATGATCTGGCAGCAGAGTGCAGTATGGACTGGAATGGGGAGACAGAAGACAGGGAGATTAGCAAGGAGCTGATGCAGTAAGCAAGGTGGGATAAGATAAGTGCTTGGATTAATGTATTAGCAGCTTGGATTGAAAGACAAGGGAAGATTTTTCCAGTGTCATGAAGGTTGAACAGTCATGATTTGGTGACAGATTGACTTTGTGGGTTGAAGAGAAAGGTGAGTTGAGGATAGCTCTAAGGTTATGGACTTGTGAGACAGGGAGGATTGTAGTGTTGTCTACATTGATGGGGAAGATGGGGTTTGGGTGGGAAAACATGTCTGTTTTGGACATGTTAAGTTTGAGAGGTTTGTGGGTAATTGGAGATGTCTTGAAGACGAGAGGAAATGTGAGACTGCAGAGAAAGAGAGATCAGGGCTGGAGATGTAGATTTTGGAATTATTTGCATAGTGATGGTTGTTGAAGCCTTGGGTTTGAATTTCTCCAAGTGAATGGGTGTAGATGGAGAATAGGAGACCCAGAAGTGAACCTTGAGATAGGATTGTTTATATTTGTTGCCAAATTGTACTTTCTAAGCACTTAGTACAGTGCCCTGCACACAGTAAGCACTCAGTAAATATGATTAAATGAATAAATAAATAAATTGTGGTATTTGTTAAGCGCTTACTATGTGCAAAGCACTGTTCTAAGCGCTGGGGGATACAAGCTGATCAGGTTGTCCCACATGAGGCTCACAGTTTTAATCCCCATTTGACAGATGAGGTAACTGAGGCACAGAGAAGTTAAGTGACTTGCCCAAGGTCACACAGCTGACTAGCGGCGGAGCCGGGATTAGAACCCGTGACCTCTGACTCCCAAGCCCTCGCTCTTTCCACTGAGCCACGCTGCTTCATGAAGATGATGATGATGATGATGGTACTTGTTGAGCACTTACTATGTGCCAAGCACTGTTCTAAGTGTTGGGGTAGATACAGGCTAATGAGGTTGTCCCACATGGGGCTCTCAGTCTTCATCCCAATTTTACAGATGTGGAAACAGAGGCCCAGAGAAGTGAAGTGACTTGCCCAAAGTCACACAGTTGACATGCTGAAGGGTTTAGAACCCAAAACCTCTGACTCCCAAGCCTGTGCTCTTTCCACTAAGACACACTGCTTCTACAGATAGGCGGCAGAGAAGGAGCCTGTGAAAGATACTGAGATTGTGCTTCCAGAACGATAAGAGGAGAACCAGGAGAAGACAGTGTCAGTGAAGGCAAGGTTGGATGATGTTTCCAGGAGAATGAATGAAGGAGGTGGTCGACAGTGTAGAAGGCTAGCTGAAAGGTCAAAGAGGATTAGAATAGAGTAGAGGCCATTGGATTTGGTTAGAAGGAGATCTTTGGTGACTTTAGAAAGGGCAGTTTCTATGAAGTGAAGGGGGTGAAAGCCAGATTGGGGAGGATCGAGAAGTGAAATGAATGAGAGAAAGTGGAGACAGCAGGTGTAGAAAACTTGCTCAAATAATTTGGAGATGAATGGTAAAAGAGAGATGGGGCAATAACTGGAGAGATCTGGGGGGCAAAGGGAGGAGTTTTTTTAAGATTTTTGTTTTGTTTTGTTTTACACCACTCTCTTAACCTGTCCACTCCCTTTTCTGAAAGCAACTTATCCAGTATTGTCTTCCTCTTAGATTCACTTTCTCATTGTGCCTTGTTCCTAACACTCTTGGTTCTGACCCTTGGCTCATGGCCTCCTTTCAGTTCTGTGACAGGAGTGTGATTTACATAACAGACATTTGCTTGGATTCCAAGTGTCTCTGGGTGTTCTAGCAGACTTACCAATTCCAAATACAAGGAATTGAGCTATTACCCAACATGGTTCTACCTCCCCTATGACTGACATCTTCCAATCACATTAATGAAAGCTGATGTTGGCCTGCAGCGGCCCTCACATGCATCCCTAGCAGTCAGTTCTCAGAGACTCTTTCCCCTGCCCTTGCTGGAATGGGCTCTCTGTCCCTGGAGGGGAAATAGCCCTGGATGTCGGAGAATACAGAAGGTAATGCCCCAGGTGGACATGATCCAAGGAGCCAGAACAGAACCACTTTGTTTTTCTTCTGCACTCTATTCAGGTGGCTGCAGAAGACCCCACAGGGGGATTGTGACACATCTACCTCAGTAGTAGTGACTGCAACTTTCCACATCTGGCTGGGAAATTCCTGGCTGCAGCAGCCTAGGCTATCCACACACAACCCCGACTAGATTCCTTCACTCCTGCATGGGTGGTGGACATCAACGAGACAAAGTCCCACCTACCTCTTCCTTGGTGTTACCCCCAACCACAGATAAGCAACTTTGTAATTTGTTAGGAAGATAATTTATCAGGAGTGCATATAAACTGCTCATTTAAAGAATCATCTTGAAGTATTTTGCCTGATTAATGTGTCATAATGCAAAATATGCCAGTTTGTCAGGGAACCCTCTCTCCTTCCTAGAATTCCCACTCTCCTCAAATCTGCTAGATGGCAACCTTCTTCATCTACAAAACCATTTAGTGTGCTTATTCCAGGACATTTTCCTTGATACATTTTCCTACTCTTTAGATTACATCTTCCATGCTATCATTGCAGCACTTTTACACTCTGTTAGCTTTATTGTATTTTACTTTGGATGTATGTTCCTAGTTGGCAAGAACAGCATTCTGCACCCAGCGGGGGTTAAATACAACTGATGATAAAATCAGGCTCTGTAAATTCACTTGACCCAAGGTTCTACTGTCCCAGCAGCTAAAAGGAGGAATTAAGTAAATTGCTATCATGTTGCTTTTTTAGTTCCTTGTATCAAGGGTCAGATCAGCATGGGAGTTTAAGGGGCTGAAGCCCTGGGCCTCAGATTAATGGGATCCCCTGTCTCATGTTTCAGTGGTAATTGCATATCTCCTGACCCTATCAAGATAGTTACTGTTTAAGTTGTTTTAATGTGGCAGCTTTACCAGATTTACCTAAGAGGGCTGTTGCACATGCACAGAGAGAGTGGGGGACAGAATTGGAGTTAAATTACAACCTCCGCTCTCCCACCTGCTTCCCCCACTATTGCATATGCATGGCAACTGACTGCGATTTTAGGATGATTCCCTTTCTCCAGCATTTCTCTACTCCATCCCTTCCCTAACATCCCCATCTCCATTGCCTACAAAACAAAAATAGTTTTAAAAAACAGCAGCAGCAGCAGTAGTGGGACCAACCTTCCTGGAGCAGTTCTGGTTGAGACTTCTGCACTGCTGTACCTAAATTTCCTTCCTCCATAGCTGCTAACCTTGGGAAGATTTCTCAAAGTTCCCTCTGGCTTTCCTCTAGCATTTATGAGGAGCAATTTATTTACATCAGAGGCCAAGGGTCCTCAGCACTATATGGGGGAGTGTAGGGAATCAGCGTGAGCACCATGTATGGTGAAGGTGAGGTGAAGGGAATCAACCATTTCTTTCCAGCCTAAGGCTGGCCAACTGACCCTCTTTTGTGGGAATACTGGGAGATCTTTTGCAAGAGCAGAATGGTGCTGGGCTCCAGGAGGGGATGGATGGGAGGGTAGGGTGGGAGTTGGAGGGCTGTGCAGTGCTGAAGGGAGAGACCATTTGGGCCAAATGCTTGGACCTCAACTCTGGAACCCAGACCTTGCTCAGCTTGGCAACCCAGGGCTGCTCTAGTTGGGTCTGTCTGTCTCACTTCCACTATGGAAGTGTTTCTTATAGGACTCTGCAGTCAGGTACAAGGGAGATTCCAAGTCCAGGAATGATACAGTTGAGGAACTTGCTGGGGGTGACAAATAGGACCTGGGTTCTAATCCTGGCTCCACCTTCTAGTAGTGGACGATCTGGCCTAATCATACATCAACTGCTGTGTGACTGTGGGCAAATCACTTAACTACTCTGTGCCTTTTAATTTATCTGTAAAATGGTAATTAAGACTTTGAGCACCATGTGATACAGGGACTGTGTCCAATCTGATTATCTTGCATCTACCCTAGCACTTAGTACAGTGTCTGACATATAGCAAGTGCTTAACAAATACCATTTAAAAAAAATAAATAAGCGAGTGACCTAACCTGATTCTCTTGGGCTTCAACCTGTGGTGACCCCCAAAATGGGCATTAATGCTTTCATTACTTCATTCCATTGTAGCATGATGTATAATGTCACACAGAGGACCTCAAAATCAACTAGCCCAATGCCCAGAAATGCCTTAACTAACCTAGTTCATAGCTTCTGTAATCTTTTCCACTGTTAAGGTTTTTATTTGTCAACCCAAGTGTCCCCTCAACCCTTTCACGAAAGAATAATGATCATCTGTGTTTGGGCCAGGTATGCGATTATCCACTAATCTGTTAGTTCTATTGCATGTGCCTCTTGTAAAATAGTAAACTCATAAGTCAAAATGAGTCCCCATGGATTATCTAGATTATTCATTCTTCTATCTTTAGGCAGGTTACATCTAGTCACTTCTGAATATCTACTTTTAAAGATTTTATTTAGATATCAGAGAGGTCTGTCTTCCTTTCTTCCTTCTATCCTGTGAAAACCCATGCTCTATTACAATGTACACAGGGGAGAAGGAGAAAAATAATGCAGGATCATAAATTTATCATGTTGCCTGAAGATTTAAAGTTTATATAAAGAGAGCAGAAGGCAAATATCTTGCTAGTGGCTAGACTGCAGCAACTACCAAGGCAACTGTCAGCTGACGCTCAGTGCTGTGGCACAGTTGTGATCACTTTGCCCATAAATGGGTCCCCAGGGTAAAAACTCTATATGGGCACTTCTCAATCTGCTCCATCCCTGCACTCCTATTTACTAGTTGCACTTTGTGCCCCAGAGGGCCCACAGTGAGTGAGAAAGCAGTGTGCCCTAATGGATAGAGCACAAGCTTAGGATCTAGAGGACCTATGTTTTAGTTCTGACTTTGCCACTTGCCTACTATGTGACCTTGGGCCAGTCACTTCACTTTCTGGGCCTCAACTTCCTCAACTGCAAAATAGGAATTCAATACCTGTTCTCACTCCTATCTAGCTAGTGAATCCCATTTGGGTCAGGGATAAAATCTAGTCTTATTAACTTGCATCTACCCCAGCACTTAAAATAGTCCTTGACACATAGTAAGCACTTAAAAATACCATTTAAAAAAGGAAAAGAGTACATGTGGAGCTACACCAACCACTATTACTATAATTAATCAATTGTATTGAGTGTTTACTGTATGCAGTATTATAATTCCTCTGGGCAAATTCTCAGTCCTGAAGTTTCAGGATCAAGGCTTACCTATTGTTCCTAATGGGAAAATCCATCATTGGGCAAATGTTTCCTATGGAAGAAAGAGGTCAAGGAGAGAGCAAGTCAAACCAAAGCACATTGTCTTGTAGAGGTTGTGGGAGTAAAATGTCCTTTAGGAGACAGCACAGTTACAAAGGAAGATTTGGAGTTGGAATTAACAGCTGTTTTCCAGTTTATGGTAACTCAGGCTATCAGTAATATTTTTCCATTAGAGGCTGATTACCAAGGAGATGGTCTATATGACTGTTGACTGTGAAAGTGTTGACACTTTCACAATCTCAGAACAATGGCTGAGATATCATCGGAGCTCATGGCCGTCTCCCCACCTGGGACATCTACACCCCTGCCCAAGGACTCTGACACCGATGACCTCCCCCCACAGCTCCCAGAACCACGTGTAGCTTCCAGAATTTTCCCCATCTCTCCCTGACCCTCTTACTTCCAACCCCCCGGTCTAGCACCCCCTTGAAGCCCATCCAGGTAGTAGCCAACCCAGACCATGGGACATTGTGTTCCCCATTTCCCTCTCCCCACCACCCCCCCCGCACCATCCCTGGGCCGTGGGACATTGTGCTCTCGGTCTCCCCCACCCCCCAAGGCCATGAGACATTACATCCCCGACTGCCACCCGCACCCCACTCCCCCAGAAACAGCCATCCTCTGGGGATCCCCCACTCCCTTCTCCTCTGTGCTCTGACTAGAGGTGAATGATTTCCTCCCCGGGCAACAGTGCCCTTGTTCTCACTGTGTTACTTGTAGCTGCTACCTGTGCCCGCACCTACTCACCCTGCCCATGTTGCTTGGTTATCTTCTCCTCTCCCCCATGAGTTTCCTCTCCTCTGTACCCCATAACAGCTCCACCCTTCTCCAAATCAGCCATCCACAGAACTCCCTCCGCCACCTTAGAGACATTTGGGCCATGAGCCGCAGGACTCTCCTTGCCACTAGCCTTTTAATTTTGACTTGATAGACCCATGGTCAAGTCAACATTTGACCTTGGGCATCACCCGCTTATTAATAACATTATATTGTATCATTCTTATATTATTGCTATTGCTTGTTAATTGTTAATTGCTCAGTGTTGTCACTTAGGTCACTGACTTCACCATGACTTTTCAACCCCCTTCCTCCTTTCTGCCCCTCCCAATCCTTACCTTCCCCTTCCCCTCTCCCACCAGCTCTTTCCCTTACTTTCCACTGCCTCCTCCCCTCCTCCCCACCTCACTAGAATCCCACTTTACCAGCGCCAACCCTCATCTCCCTCCCCTTGCGCTCTTCCCCACCAAGCCCCCTCCTCACCCCCCCTTCCCTTCCCTCTTCCCCACCCATGCCCCATCCCAGTTCTCCTGTCCCATCGCCACCCGTCATCCCCCTCTCCCCACCCAGGTCCCCGCCATCTCATTCCCATCCAAACCCTCCTCTCCCCCTGCTCTCTTCCTCTCTCTCCTCCTCCACAACAGCTGCTGCCAAGTGTGGCCTATGAAATCCCACTCCATTATAGGTAAATTACCTTTCATTCTTGACCTTCTCCTTTCCCCCTCTCTCCTCCTCCTTGTCCTTACGGAGACCTGGCTCACCTCTGACGACACGGTGTCTTCTACTGCCCTCTCCAGCAGAGGCCTCTCCTTCTCCCACTCCCCCAGCCTCATCGGGAAAGGAGGCGCCGGCTTCCTTCTCGCACCCCAATGCCGCTTCCACCCTATCCCTCCTCCCCCTTCCCTCTTCTTCCCCTCCTACGAAGCCCATATTATTGGCCTCTACCATCCCCTCCAGATTCTTGTAGCTGTCATCTACCACCCCCCTGGTCCCACCTCCAACTTCTTTAACCACCTTTCTCATCTTCCTTCTCTCCTCCCTGCCCACTCTGATCTTCGGAGACTTCAAATCCCCATGGATGTACCCGATGACCCCTCTGCCTCCCGCCTGCCATCACTCCTTGACTCTGCCAACCTCCTGCTCCACCACACCGCACCCATTCACCAATTTGGTCACACGCTTGATCTCATCATCTCTCACCGCTGCACTATCTCCACCCTCACCAACTTTGAAATCCCTCTCTCTGACCATAACCTTCTCACCTGCCTCCTCTCTCAAACTCCCTCCCCCTGCAAATGTGTATTACTCCCCCACAGAGACCTCCACTCTCTTGACTCCATCCATCTCTCCCAAAGCATCACACCCCACCTTGCCTCCCTATCCTCTCTTCCCTCTCTCGATGATCAGGTTACTGCTCTCAACTCCACCCTCTCTACTCAACTCAACTCACTCTCCCTCCTTTCCCTCCACCACTCTCACTCCAGTAACCCCCAGCCCTGGATCTCTCCTCTGTCCACCTCCTTCACTCTTATGCTCAAGCTGCTGAGCGCTGCTGGTCAAAGTCTAAGCACCAAGCCAAACTTATTCACTTCAAATGTATCCTTTCCTGCCTTAACTCTGCCCTAACTCTGCCCTCTTCTCTGCCAGGCAAAACTACTTTTCTTCCCTCGTAGACAGCCATGCCCATCACCCCAGCCAACTGTTCCTAACTTTTAACTCTCTCCTCAGCCCCCTATTCATCCCCCTCCTCCTTCCCTCAACTCCAACGATCTGGCCACCTACTTCATTATGAAAATAAACACTATCAGGTCTGATGAGCTCCCCAAAGTCACCCCTACCCCTTCTCCATCTCCCCTGCTCCCAACCCTCTCCCCTATTTTCCCATCGTTCTCTGCAGTATCCTCAGAGGAGATCTCCTCTCTCCTCACATGTTCCAACTCCTCCATCTGTGCTTTGGACCCCATTCCCGCTCACCTTATAAAAACTATCGCCCCTTTCCTCCTCCCCTCCTTAACTTCTCTCTTTAACCACTCACTCTTCAATGGCTTCTTCCCCTCTGCCTTCAAACAGGCCCTTGTCCCCCCATCCTAAAAAAACCCTCTTGACCCCACTTCCCCATCCAATTATCGTCCTATCTCCGTCCTATCCTTCCTTTCAAAACTCCTAGAATGAGTCTATACTTGCTGCCTTGAATTCCTCAACTCCAACTCTCTCCTGGACACCCTCCAATCTAGCTTCCATACCCTCCACTCCACCGAAACTGCCTTCTCAAAGGTCACCCATGACCTCCTCCTTGCCAAATCCAATGGCTCCTACTCTATCCTAATCCTCCTTGACCTCTCAGCTGCCTTTGACCCTGTCGACCAACCCTTTCTCCTCCACACTTTACCTCACCTGGGCTTCACGGACTCCATCCTCTCCTGGTTCTACTCTAATCTTTCTGGCCATTCATTCTCGATCTCCTTTGCTGGCTCCTCCTCCCTCTCCCCCTCCCATCCATTAACTGTGGGGGTTCCTCAAGGGTCAGTTCTTGGCCTTCTTCTGTTCCCCATCTATACTCACTCCCTTGGTGAACCCATTTGCTCCCATGACTTCAACTATCATCTCTACACAGATGACACCCAAATCTACATCTCCGCCCCATCTTCTTCCCCTCCCTCCAGGCTCGTATCTTCTCCTGCCTCCAGGACGTCTCCACCTGGATGTCTGCCCACCAGCTAAAACTCAACATGTCTAAAACTGAGCTCCTTATTTCTCTCCCAAACCCTGTCCTCTCCCTGACTTCCATGTCACTGTGGACGGCACTATCATCCTTCCCATCTTACAGGCCCACAAACTTGGTGTCATACTTGACTCGGCTCTCTGATTCACCCCACAACCCAATCTGTCAACAACACCTGCCAGTCTCACCTTCAAAATATCACCAAGATCACCTTCTCTCCATCCAAACTGCTACCTTGCTGGTACAAGCTCTCGTACTATCCCAACTGGATTATTATGTCAGCCTCCTCTCTGACCTCCCTTCCTCCTGTTTCTCCCCACTCCAGTCTATTCTTCATTCTGCTGCCTGGATCATCTTCCAACAGAAATGCTCTGGGCATGTCACTCCCCTCCTCAAAAACCTCCAATGGTTGCCTATCAACCTTCACACAAAACAGAAACTCCTCACTCTTGTCTTCAAAGCTTTCCATCCCCTTGCCTCCTCCTACCTCACCTCCCTTCTCTCTTTCTACTGCCTACCCCGTGCACTCCGCTCCTCTGCCTCTCACCTCCTCACGGTGCCCTGTTCGCACTTGTCCCACAGTCGACCGCTGGCTCCCGTCCTACCTCTGTCCTGGAATGCCCTCCCTCCTCACATCCGCCAAACTAACTCTCTTCCCCTCTTCAAAGCCCTACTGAGAGCTCACCTCCTCCAAGAGGCCTTCCCAGACTGAGCCCCCCTTTTACCTCTCCCTCCTCCTCTTCTCCTCCTCCTCTCCCCTTCCCCCTTCCGTTCTCTGCTCTTCCCCCCTTCTTCTCTCCTCAACACTGTGCTTATTTGTATATATCATATATTATTCAATTTATTTTGTTAATGAGGTGTATATCTCCATGATTCTATTTATCTTGATGTCTTGTTTTTGTTTTGTTCTGTTTTTCTTTGCTGTCTGCCTCCCCCATTTAGATTGTGAGCCCATTATTGGATAGGGATTGTCTCTATTTGTTGCCGAATTGTACATTCCAAGTGCGTGGCCCAGTGGAAAGAGCCCGGGTTTAGGAGTCAGAGGTCATCGGTTCTAATCCCGGCTCCGCCACCTGTCAGCTGTGTGACTTTGGGCAAGTCACTTGACTTCTCGGTGCCTCAGTGACCTCATCTGTAAAATAAGGATGAAGACTGTGAGCCTCAAGTGGGACAACCTAATTACCCTGTATCTCCCCCAGCACTTAGGACAGTGCTCAGCACATAGTAAGTGCTTAAAAAATACCAACATTATTATTATTATTAGTACAGTACTCTGCATATAGTAAGTGCTCAATAAATACTATTGAATGAATGAATTTGTTTTGATTGAGCTAGTGTACTTGTTAAGATTATCTAAAATATTTTTTGCCATCTTGGTCTGCAGTGTCCATCATTTTTAATTTGATTAATCATGATTCCCAAATGATTCAGGTTTTTAGCATATATTTCAGACCCAGTTTACTTAAGAATTTCTTTTGCATGCATATTATGATTTATCTAATTTTTTGTCAATGGGTATAAGGCTTTTCTCTATATAATTCAATTGTAGTGAGTATAAGCTGCTTTGGAAAGAATTTTTATTAGACACAGGCCTCCAAAAAGGATTAAAAAAAGAGGTGGTAGGAAACAAGAAAAGGGATAGTAGTTTAAAGTTGCTTTATTTTCTTCTTTTTAACTGTATGAAAGTTTACAGGGCCTGTGATGTAATATGCTTTAAATGGATTTATTGTTTGATTAAGGGTGGAGGTAAAATCCTTTAAAAACAACTTAAATCAACACTTTCCTCTTGAAGTATTCTGGGGGATGGCAAGAGATGAAAATGAAGATGTTAATTTATTATTTTTATTAATTGATTATGTGAGAAGCTTTCATTCCTGCCTTGTCCATCTTTCTGTCTCTGTTTCTTTCCTGCCTTTTTCTCCCCTAGTATTCTTGGAGCTTAGGTCCTTCCCCTGGATGTTCTGCCTCCTTTGACTCTCCTCATCCACGAGTGAAGCTCACCTATTGTTCCATCTGGAAAATATGCATACCCTAATTTTAGGCTTGAAACACTTCTTTTGATATTTTTAATCTAAATCTCAGAAGACGAGCTGGTCTCTTTAGTGTCTCCCTCCTCTGCTCCACAAACCCCTCCTTCAGAATTCCCAACCATCCTTGTTTCTGGGTGGAACCAGAACAGCTTTCAGAGCCGGTTTCATTTATTTGTAAGGTTTATATAATGCCTTCCCTTAGGAGAGC
This sequence comes from Ornithorhynchus anatinus, assembly GCF_004115215.2. NCBI lineage: Eukaryota > Metazoa > Chordata > Mammalia > Monotremata > Ornithorhynchidae > Ornithorhynchus > Ornithorhynchus anatinus. The sequence continues at coordinate 120,144,418 of NC_041729.1, forward strand.
TCTAGGCAGTCATTTGGGCTAGTCACTTGGCCTGAACCTCAGCTTGAAAGAAGTATAATAATAAATGCATGTGCCTCACAACACTATTTGGGGGGGATCATTGAGTTACTATATGTAAAGTTCCTTAGAAAAAAGTGTTATACAAGCACAAGGCAATTACTGTGAAAACCTCTCTCTGGAGCAAATTGATAATAAAGGAAACTGGCTATCAACAAAACCTGAGAAGCACTGAAGACAGAGTAGTTTAGGGGTATCTTATTTTAGATTGTGGCATATCGGATTGAATTGTATTCTAACTTTGTCACGACTTGAGTTTGTGAACCTGGACATGTCATTTAAACTTTCAATGCCTTGGTTTCCTCATCTGTAAAATTTGGAGCATAGCACCCTCCCCTTGCCTACCTTTCCCAAACAGTAAGGGAAATAATGTTTCTAAACACCCTGGGCTCCTCAACGGAAAAGGACAAGATACTAATATTATCACTTGCATATTTGGGAATGATAGTTTCAATATCTGAACTATAAGCCTGCAAAAAAAACCTTTGGATGCTTTTGGACTTTACACAGGCTTAGTAATTACGAATTTATTCATATTTTCAGTTTTTCATAAGATAAAATCAGTTAGTATTCTGTTATGCATTCTTTCCAATGAGAAAAATGTCATTTTGCTTTTTCATTCTTATATCTTATTCATGCTCTGTCAAATTTTTCTTTTGCAGAGATGTCCTGCTGCTTTAACTTCCTGCTTACTGAGTAGCCTTTATGGAAAATATTTTCCAAGCAAAATGACTCCATATTGTATTAGTTTCTTCCCTTTTTCCCTAAGATTCTCCCTCAGGGAAGCATCACTCTCTGGAAGGAGGAGAGAAATTAACTTGGAGGAACAGTAACTCTTTCAAATCCCCAGAGGTGGAGCAGAAATGTGCTGGGGAGAATAGAGCACTGTAAAAATATTGCTGAGAGACCTGTAATTTTCAATCTGTTTTATATTCTTGCAGAAGATTCAGGTACAGAATAGCACTTACCAGCAGGTTAATTACAATAAAAGTTGCAGGTTAACACTTTGGAAATACATGAAAACCCAAAATGTTTCAAGCAGATCCAGAATTCAGAGGTTTAGGATCACTTGATAGAATGAATATTACTACTCCAAATTCTTTGACATGCTCTTATACTGCTGTAGACATCAAAGGAACTCTGGTATTGTCTTTGAAATTAATGATCCAACTTCCATCAAAAAGAAATTTCTGAACTCCAAATTTCCTTGTATTTATGAGGCAGTTTGAAACCTGGGCATCTCCAGTAGTGCAGGAATGCTTATTAGGTGTATTATTATTACTACTAAAATCATCATAACAATGAGAATAGTAATAATAATTGTTGTTGTTGTAGTTACATGTTTACTATGTGCCAAGGATTATGCTAAGCACTGGGATAGAAGCAGAATAATCAGATCAGACACAGTCCCTGTCCCACAAGGGGCTCACAGTCTAAGTAGGGGATTGAACAGGTATTGACTGCCCATTTTACTGATGAAGAAACTGAGGCAAAGAAAATTTAAGTGACTTTCCCCAAGTTACATAGCAGGCAAGAGGCAGAACCAGAGTTAGTGCTTTTTCCACTAGGCCATATTGCTTCTCATCTTCATCATCATAATAATAATCACTATTATTAAGAGTAATAATGGTATTTACTAAGCTCTTTTTTGTTGAGGAAACCCTGTGCAAAATTCTGGAGAAGGTACAGGGATATTCAACCAACCACATCACTGGCCCACAGTGGGCTCATACTGTGAATGGTACAAGCTCTCATGACATCCTGACTGGATTATTGTCAGCCTCCTCTCTGATCTCCCTTCCTCATGTCTCTCCCCACTCAGTCTATTCTTCATTCCTCTGTCCAGCTCATCTTCCTACAGAAACGCTCTGGTCATGTCACTTCCCTTCTTAAAAACCTCCAGTGGTTGCCTATCAACCTCCGCATGAAACACAAACTTCTTACTCTGGGCTTCAAGGCTCTCCATCACCTTGCTCCCTCCTACCTCACCTCCCTTCTCTCTTTCTACTGCCCAACTCGTACACTCTGCTCCTCTGCTGCTCACCTCCTCACTGTCCCACATTCATTCCCATTCCGCCATCGACACCTGGCTCACGTCCTACCGCTGTCCTGGAATGCCCTCCCTCCTCACGTCCACCAAATTAACTCTCTTCTCCTCTTCAAAACCCTCCTGAGAGCTCACCTCCTCCAAGAGGCCTTCCCAGACTGAGCCCTCCCTTTCCCTCTGCTTTCCCTCCCCCCACCCTCTGCTCCTCCCCATTCCCCTCCCCTCAGCACTGTGCTCATTTGTATATATTTATTGCCCTATTTATTTTGTTAATGAGGTGTACATCTCCTTGATTCTTTTTATCTTGATGATGTCTTGTTTTTTGTTTTGTTCTGTTTAGCTTTGCTGTCTATCTCCCCTGTTTAGACTGTGAGCCCATCACTGGGCAGGGATTGTCTCTATCTGTTGCTGAATTGTACATTCCAAGTGCTTAGTACAGTGCTCTGCACATAGTAAGCCCTCAATAAATACTATTGAATGAATGAAAGGTAGTAGTAGTAGTAGTAGTAATACTTCACAACACCTACTCTGGGCAGAATACTATACTAAGTGCTGAAGGAGAATATACAGGTGAAATTAGAAAAAGTCCCTGTCCCATTTTTTTAATGGTATTTGTAAGCACTTACTATGTGCGGCAGTATACTAAATGGTGGGGTAATAATAATGGTAATGATGGTATTTATGTGCTTAGAATGTGTCAAGCCCTGTTATAAGCACTGGGGTAGATACAAGTTAGTCAGTTTGGACACAGCCACTGTCCCAAAGGGGACTTGCAATCTCAATCCCCATTTTACAGATGTGGTAACTGAGGCACAGAGAAGTAAAGTGACTTGCCCAGGGTCACACAGCAGATGAATGGCATAGCTGGGATTAGAACCCAAGTCCTTCTGACTCCCAGGCCCATGCTCTATCCACCAAACTGTGATGCTTCTATAGACTGTGAGCCTCACAATCTAAAAATATGCTCTCTATGGGCAGGAAGCATGTCTACCACTTCTGTTGTATCACACTTTCCTAAGCCCCTGGTACAGTGCTCTGCACATAAGCACTCAATAGATACCATTGAATTAAGAGTAAGACAGGATTGGAAAAACATGGAGACAAAGCAAAATATTAAGAAGACATGAAGGCAACAAAGATCAGTAGGCTATTGTGGGTAGAGGAACAGAATTTTAGGCTCCCTGTCACAACCACAGTGGAGATGACATACTGCAGAGGAATTTCACGGAAATCCTCCCCCTACTTCCAACCTTAGCATGGAGGAAAGCAGAAGCCAGGCCTGGGTGATCCGGGAAGACATTGCCCCATCCTTCTGAATATGCCAGTTGATCAAGGAGGATTGATTAATGGGGAGAGCCAACTAAAAAAGAACAGATAAATTCAGTAAAGTGCTACAAAATTAAAGTATTTTTTACAATTATTGCTAGGAGAAACTAATCCGTGGGCTTCTCACCATTGCATTAAGATAGCTCTGATCAAAATTGTCCTAGCCTTCCCAATGCTCCAATGGTTGGGAGTACGGTTGCTCCCTGGAGAGAATGGAGAATGGAGAATGGGTTGTCTCCCTGGAGACAATGAGAGAAGAGCTGCTGTGGCTTGAGGTGCCATTTGGCATTCTGGAGCTCAGATGAGGGGAGCTCTGGGCCACATGGTTATAGCCAGCTACTGCCTGTCTCTTGAGACAGGTGACACAGAACGTAATGCTGTAATCAAATTCTGCTACCAAGGAAGCATACTGTTTAATCATGCATGCTTTATTGGAATAGAAGCCCAGCGTAGATTGAAATAATTCTTTGATATCTTATGCTGTCTGCTAAGTTTTAGCAACTGGTTGGGAGTTATCTTGTAAAGACATTCACTACTGCTTGCAATGGTTGATGATGGATTTTTTCCAAGGGTAGGACTGCTTTAATGTTATCACAAGTTTTCAACAAATGTAAGTAGAAAAGTGCTAGTTATGGCTAATGGATTATAGGATCTGGGGATGCTTGGAATTAATAGAGGAAGCTATATTGAAGGAGGTGGGTTTTGGGGGACTTTGAATATGGTAGTGGATGGTGGGGATGTTGCCTGGTAGATTTGGAGAAGGAAGAAGCTCCAAGGGGACAAAAGTCAGAGATCTGAGAGTGAGGTATAGTTAGAAACTAGTTTGGGAGGAAAGAAGCCAGTTGGGGACCAGTGGTTGAAGGGAGAATATATGTAGCTTGGAGAGAATTAGTGGAAAGTCTTTAGGCCAAGTGTATAGAGGAAATGGGGAGCCAGTGGAGGGTTTTGTGGAGCAGAGAGAGATGCATACCATGTAATGCTTCAACAAGAGGAGGCCTGCAGCAGTTCCTAATTCCTTGGACTTTCTGTAAAACACATGTTTAAGATTTTCCCACTGTCATTAGAACATGTACTTGTGGTGTTCACCTAGAAGCAGAAATACTGTAAGCTCACTGCAGCCCGGAAACATGTCTATCAACTCTGTCAGTCAATCATTTTTATTGAGAACTTACTGTGTGCAGAGTACTGTACTAAACACTTGGGAGAGTACAATATAGCAATGTAGACATATTCCCTGCACACAATTAGCTTACAGTCTAGAGGACTGAACAGAGTAACAGAGCCTGTTGTGGGCAGGGATTGTCTCTTTGCTGAATAGTAATAATAGCAATAATGTTGGTATTTGTTAAGCACTTACTATGTGCTGAGCACTGTTCTAAGCGCTGGAGTAGATACAAGGTATCTAGGTTGTCCTACGTGAGGCTCACAGTCTACAAATAAATTCAGTCCATATTTCCCCACTCCTCAAGAAACTCCAGTGATTGCCTATCCACCCCCCACATCAAACAATCCCCTTACCATTGGCTTTAAACCACTCAATCACTTTGCACCCTCCTATTAAACATTTATTGAGAGCTTAGTATGTGCAGAACATTGTACTAAGCACTTGGGAGAGTACAATATCTGAGTGGTTTTCCCCTGATTAGAAGGGTGCTAACATTTTATTTTAGGTTCTAGATTAGCTTCTATTCATATATGTGTTAATGCAGTTTGATTTCCCCTAATGTTACTTTGCAATTTCTGAATATACAACCTAAGAGGGATGTAGTTAACTTCTCTTGAGACCTGTAGTGCACATATTCACTTGTCCTCCGGCTCCCCATTATCCAGGTTCCAGGTGGATAAGTCCAACTGGTGACTGAGCCTTTGATAATCAGCAACAGAAATGAGCTCAGTGAGCTTTCCCTCTTAGCCAGTGCTGCCCACCCTGCCCATCCATTAATTGTCATCAAGGCAGTAACTATCTGGAGAAGCTGGGAAGGTAACCCAAGAGGCAAGTGAGTTTGTGACTGCTGCCAGCACTTGCACATTCAGCTGAGATTCTGCAGTCACACTTTGTGGTCAACCTCAGAACTTGCACACAGAGCAGCCTCTTTCCCAGTGCTGCCCATTGACAAATGCACATTTTTATGTTGCATATGCTATTGCAATGACCTCTTATTATAGGTACTGGAATTTAGAAATTTTTAATGGGCCAACTCTGAGAAACCACCTTGTTGTATTTCTATCTGCAACATGAATCTCTTTCTTCAAGCAAGTTTCAATCATCTTCTATAACAGTTCACTGAAAGGAAGACTGGATGTAATGCAGTTTAATTGCATAGGTTTTGAAATATGATTCAGCAAACTGCATAACATTCAGTCTTCCTTTCAGTGAGCTTCTGCTACAGAAAATTGAACCTCACATGAGCCCCATATGAACCATGGAATGAGTCCAGTCTGTTTACCTTTTATCTACCCCAGCACTTGACATATAGTAAACACTTGATAAAATGCCATAATACATTTAGATTGCTTTCATTTGACTGGAGATTGAGAGCTGGACCAGATGAACTTTGGAGACCCCTCTCCCTGTGAACCTATGTATAAAAGAAAAAGTGTCATTGTTAAGGCTTCCTGAGTTTTAAGAAGTGTTTTAAGATACTTCTCAGGGTTGCTTTAAACTAAGAAAGAATGAATAACATTGACATTCTTTCCACTGTACTGTTTGGAATTTTTGGAGCCTTCCCCCTAAACTCCTCTAAGAGGCAACTTGAAGACAAACACAGTGAATGTAACCTACACACATCCCTTGCTTTGACAAGACTCCCTAATTGGCTGGAGGTTAATATTCTCATCAATTATTGTCCATTTTCTGATTGACTCTGCTTAAAGTGTGCATGTGAAAATTTGCTTTTATATTAGTAGATGTCACTAACTGTGTAATTAAGACATGTGTCAGTTGGGGGGGAAAAGAGCGACAAAGGACCAACACTCCTAACTACACTGTATATATACACAGACTGTTCTTTGTTGACCTGATTATTGACTGTTTGCCACACCTATTTTTGAATTTGTATCTGTTCCGTGATCCTCTAGAAATTTCAGCTCCAGAAATGGCACTCTTTCTTTACTGTAGTACATACTGATAGTTAAGTTTATCTCCCAGCTTTCAGTTGTGATGCCACATCATCTGAGGGCTTGGTTTACTATGCTCTTGCAGTGTTGTCTCCGTCTCCCATGCCCTTAGTTTCCCTCTGCAGCTTTTTGACTATCCTACTATCACCCATTCTTCTCACATGTCTGACACAAGGAGGTTGTGTTGAACTGAACTTCAGTTCTAGAAGACAGTGTACTTGCCACATACACCAGTAAAAAGTCCATAAATGGTGCTGGTTTTGAGACTTGTGAGTCCCTAAGGAATATTTGAATCCCTTCTCTAAAGGCAAGCTTCACTCACTGAAAATACCTAGCATAGTGTTCCTGGAACAAGCCCTGAAATATGACTGCCTATGTTTCATTTCCATATTTGCCTCTGCTTTGCTATGGGACCCTGAAATAATCTCTCTACCTCAATTGCTCATCTGTAAATGAAATCATACATAAATACCCTTGGTGAACAGCACAAAATAAATGCAAGATGGTGTTTTTAGTATAAATGAAATAGCTATTCTAATTTAGCTAATAGCTAAACATTTGCTGTGTAATTTAATATGATTAACCTGTTTAAGTTTATCCATTCCCTCATATATGCATTTGCATAATTACAGAATCAGAGAACTAGAAGGACCTCAAGAGAGCATCTGTGCTAGCTCTCTGCTTTTCATCTAGTTAGTTAGTTCTATCTAATAGACAGCAGATGGTCTACTCCTTATTTGAGGATTTCAGAATCAGACACTCCACAACCTCTTTGGCACCCTATTCCAGTCCCCTCCATATGTCCAAAAAAATTTCTCTCCTTTAAGTCTAAACTCCCCTTTTTTGATGAACAGTGACTATGAAGAAAACTACCTCCCTGCCTTCCTGTCTCTCCTCACTCCAGACCATATTTCACTCTGCTTCCTGGACCTATTTTTCTTAAAAAAAAAAAAAAGTTGTCCATGTCTCTCCATTTCTCAAGAACCTCGAGTGGTTACCCATATACCACCATATCACACAGAAGCCTATTACCATGGGCCTGAAACCATTCAATCAACTTGCCCCCTCCTATTCTACCTGACTGATCTCCTACTTACCACAGCTCAGCCCACACACTTTGCTTCTCTAGTGCCAGCTTGCTCAATGTGCCTCACCTCCAAACCCTTTCCCATTTTCCTTTGGCCTAAAACTCCTTCTCCCTCCAAATATGCCAGACCACCACTTTCCTCACCTTCAGAGCCTTATTAGGGTCCCATCTCCTCCAGGAGACCTTTTCGGATTAAGCCCTTTCCCTTTTGTGTTGTCTATGCACTTAGATCGGTACACTCTGAGCATTTGAAATTCACTCTACCCACAGTCCCATAGCACTTATGTACATATCCATAATTAATTTACTTATATTAGTGTCTGTCTCCCCTTCTAGACTATAAGCTTATTTTGGGCAGGGAAAGTATCTACCAACTCTGTTGTACTGTCCTAATCACTTAGTACAGTATTCTGCTCATAGCAAGTGCCTAATAAATACCACTGACTGAACTAATTCACATACTTTCCATAAATCATTTCATAACCTTGAAGAGACTTTTGTTGTCCTTTAGGTCAAACAGCTACCAATTCCTTTAACCTTATCTCACAGAACCACTTTTACAACACTTTGATTACTTTTGCTGTTTGTCTTTGCTATTCATTCTATTTCTCTGTACTCATTTAAAAAATACGGTATCCCAAATTTGAGTAAATAGAAGCAGCATAGCAAAATGGATAGAGCATGGGTCTGGATAGAGCATCAGAAGGTCATGGGTTCTAATTCCTGCTCTATTGCTTGTCTGCTGTGTGACCTTGAGCAAGTCACTTAACTTCTCTGTGCCTCAGTTGCCTTATCTGTGAAATGGGGATTGACACTGTGAGCCCCACATGGGACAGGGACTGTGTCTAACCCAAATAGCTTATATTCACCCCAGTGCTTAGTACAGTACCTGGCCCACATTAAGTGCTTTACAAATACTAAATTATCACTCTTTATTAGGACACAAGTGGGATGGACCTTTGGTCTAACCTAGTACAGTCATCTCCCTTTCCTCTTCCTTCAGTGCTCTTTCATTACAGCACTATTTAATTTTGATTTACATATTAATTACACAACTTCCTCACATTCAGTTAGTACTCCAGCGTTTACCTTGGCTTAAGCATTTCCCCCTCCTGTTGAAGCATTTTTACTGGTAGTGTAATTAAATCCCATTTAAATTTAATATAAAATAATGGCAAATTTATTTACCATGTAAAATGGTAGATATTTAGATTGTTGGTTAGGACAAAGTGTCTTATTACTAAATAGAAGGTAAAAGACAAGATTGTGAAATTTAAGTTGCTATATTAGCACTACCGTATTGTATCATACTGTATCATGTTGCTATATTACCGATTTCGTTTATTACTGTTTATTGTTGTCAGTGCTGCCACCCACCTCTCTGGCCTCGCCATGTCCCTCCTCCCGCCCTCCCCCCTCCCCCCTCCCGCCCCTTCCTATCCTCCCCTTCCCCTTCCCCTCTCTCGCTCAGCTCTTTCCCGCTCTCTCCTCTGTCTCCTCCCCCCTTCCCCTCTCCCACCCTAGAACCCCACTTTACCAGCGCTACCCCTCTTTCCCCTCCCCCTACTCTTCCCCCCACCAAACCCCCTCTTCACCCCCTCCCCCCTTCTCTCTTCCCCACCCATGCCCCATCCCAGTCCTCTTGTCCCACCGCTACCCCTCATCCCCCTCTCCCCGTCCAGGGCCCCGCCACCTCCTTCCCATCCAAACCCTCCCCTCCCCCCGCCCTTCCCCCCCTCCCCCCCTTGCACCCACAGCTACTATCAAGTGTGGCCTCTGGAACCCCTGCTCTATTACAGGTAAGCTACCTTTCATCCATGACCTTTTCCTCTCCCGCTCTCTCCTCCTCCTCGCCCTTTCGGAAACGTGGCTCTCTCCCGAAGACACGGTCTCCACCGCCGCTCTCTCCAGCGGAGGCCTCTCCTTCTCCCACTCCCCCAGACTCATCGGTAAGAGAGGAGGCGTCGGCTTCCTCCTCTCGCCCCATTGCTGCTTCCGCACTATCCCTCCTCCCCCCTCCCTCTCCTTCCCCTCCTTCGAAGCCCATATCATTCGCCTCTACCACCCCCTCCAGTTACTTGTCGCTGTCATCTACCACCCTCCCGGTCCCACCTCCGACTTCTTCAACCACCTTGACCCCTTTCTCACCTTCCTTCTCTCCTTCTCTCTGCCCACTCTGATCCTTGGAGACTTCCACATCCATATGGATGTACCCGACGACTCCTCTGCCGCCCGCCTGCTATCCCTCCTTGACTCTGCCGACCTCCTCCTCCACCATACCGCGCCCACTGACCGACTCGGTCACACCCTCGATCTCGTCATCTCCTACCGCTGCACTATCTCCTCCCTCACCAACTCTGAAATCCCTCTCTCTGACCATAACCTTCTCACCTGCCTCATCTCTCACACTCCCTCCCCCTGCAAATCTTCGCTACTGCCCCACAGAGACCTCCGCTCTCTCGATCCCATCCGTCTTTCCAATAGCATCTCTCCTCACCTTGCCGCCCTGTCCTCTCTTCCCACTCTCGATGATCAGGTCTCCGCTTTCAACTCCACCCTCTCTACTCATCTCGACTCTCTCACCCCCCTTTCCCTCCGCCGCTCTCGCTCCACTAACCCAGAGCCCTGGATCACCTCCTCTGTCCGCCTCCTACGCTACTATGCTCGAGCTGCTGAGCGCTGCTGGCGAAAGTCCAAGCACCAAGCCGACCTCACACACTTCAAATTTATCCTTTCCTGCCTTAACTCTGCCCTCTCCTCCGCCAGGCAAAGCTTCTTCTCCTCCCTCATTGACACCCATGCCCGTCACCCCCCGCCGATTGTTCCGGACCTTTAACTCTCTCCTTAGGCCCCCGTTCCTCCCCCTCCCCCATCTCTCACCCCCAATGATCTGGCCACCTATTTCCTCACGAAAATCAACACGATCAGGTCTGAGCTCCCCAAAGTCACCCCTCCGCCTCTCCCCTCCCCCCCAACAACCCCCTCCCCTACTTTCCCATCCTTCCCTGCAGTATCCTCAGAGGAGATCTCCTCCCTCCTCGCAAGTGCCACCCCCTCCACCTGCGCCTCGGACCCCATTCCCTCTCACCTTCTTAAAACCATCGCCCCTGCCCTCCTACCTTCCTTAACTTCTATTTTTAACCACTCAATCTCTAAGGGCTCCTTCCCCTCTGCCTTCAAACATGCCCACGTCTCCCCCATCCTAAAAAAAACCCGCTCTTGACCCCACTTCCCCTCCAGTTATCGCCCTATTTCCCTACTACCCTTCCTTTCCAAAATCCTAGAACGAGTCATCTACAATCGATGCTTAAAATTCCTTAACTCCCATTCTCTCCTAGACCCCCTCCAATCTGGCTTCCGTCCCCTCCACTCTACCGAGACTGCTCTCTCTAAGGTCACCCATGACCTCCTTCTTGCCAAATCCAATGGCTCCTACTCCACTCTAATCCTCCTTGACCTCTCTGCTGCCTTTGACACTGTCGACCATCCCCTCCTCCTCCATACCTTATCTCACCTTGGCTTCATGGACTCTGTCCTCTCCTGGTTCTCCTCTTACCTCTCTGGCCGGTCATTCTCGGTCTCCTTCGCTGGCGGCACCTCCTCCCCCTCCCATTCTTTAACTGTTGGAGTTCCTCAAGGGTCAGTTCTTGGCCCTCTTCTGTTCTCCATTTGTACTCACTCCCTTGGTGAACTCATTCGCTCTCACAGCTTTGACTACCATCTCTACGCAGATGACATGCAGATCTACATCTCCGCCCCCGTCCTCTCCCCCTCCCTTCAGGCTCGCATATCCTCCTGCCTCCGGGACGTCTCCACCTGGATGTCGGCCCGCCACCTAAAACTCAACATAAGCAAGACTGAGCTCCTCATCTTCCCTCCCAAACCCGGTCCTCTCCCAGACTTCTCTATCACCATGGATGGCACGACCATCCTTCCCGTCTCTCAGGCCCACAATCTCGGTGTCATCCTTGACTCGTCTCTCTCGTTCACCCCACACATCCTATCCGTTACCAAGACCTGCCGGTTTCACCTCTACAATATTGCCAAGATCCGCCCTTTCCTCTCCACCCAAACGGCTACCTTACTGTTACAGGCTCTCGTTATATCCCGGCTAGACTACTGTGTCAGCCTTCTCTCTGACCTCCCTTCCTCCTCTCTCGCCCCGCTCTGGTCTATTCTTCACTCCGCTGCCCGGCTCATCTTCCTGCAGAAACGATCTGGGCATGTCACTCCCCTTCTTAAACAACTCCAGTGGTGGCCTATCGACCTCTGCTCCAAACAAAAACTCCTCACTCTAGGCTTCAAGGCTCTCCATCACCTTGCCCCTTCCTACCTCTCCTCCCTTCTCTCTTTCTACCGCCCACCCCGCACGCTCCGCTCCTCTGCCGCCCACCTCCTCACCGTCCCTCGGTCTCGCCTATCCCGCCGTCGACCCCTGGGTCACGTCCTCCCGCAGTCCTGGAACGCCCTCCCTCCTCACCTCCGCCAAACTGATTCTCTTTCCCTCTTCAAAACCCTACTTAAAACTCACCTCCTCCAAGAGGCCTTCCCAGACTGAGCTCCTCTTCCCCCTCTACTCCCTCTGCCATCCCCCCTTTACCTCTCCACAGCTAAACCCTCTTTTTCCCCTTTTCCCTCTGCTCCTCCACCTCTCCCTTCCCATCCCCACAGCACTGTACTCGTCCACTCGACTGTATATATTTCCATTACCCTATTTATTTTTTTAATGAATTGTACATCGTCTTGATTATTTAGTTGCCATTTGTTTTTACGAGATGTTCTTCCCCTTGACGCTGTTTATTGCCATTGTTCTTGTCTGTCCGTCTCCCCCGATTAGACTGTAAGCCCGTCAAACGGCAGGGACTGTCTCTATCTGTTGCCGACTTGTTCATCCCAAGCACTTAGTACAGTGCTCTGCACATAGTAAGCGCTCAATAAATACTATTGAATGAATGAATGAATGAATATGTGTATGCATAAAGAAATTAAATTCAGGTATTTTAATAATGGTACATGTACATATTGCTAATTGATTTTATAACTATATTCAATGTGCTGCTTACCTTTGTTTATAAAAATATTTGTATTTTGTTCAATATTTTCCATCTTGGAAACATTAATTCACTACGTTTTTTTCCTATGGGGAACTAAACTTGTTTAGTGTTCTTCTATTTACATTATGTTTTCATGGAATGAAATTATGAGCTAACTAGGCTATAGCAGTGATGGACTTTCTAATATTCTCATCTTCCAATAAGTTAGCAACTCCATCCAAGTTAGTAGTATCTGCAAATGTCATAAGCAAGTACTGAAATCCATTTTCTAGATGTATAGCAAAGATATTGAATAAAACCATCCCAAGACTGATTCCTGTGTCACATCACTTGATGAGGCCTCCAATTAGACATGCAACCATTGGGTCTCCTATCAATCAGTGAATTCATGAATAATATCAATTGAGTACCTACCTGCTCATAGGGCAAACCAAACTAAGAACCATGGAAGGTACAGTAGAATTAGCAGATGTGTTCTTTGCCCTCATAGAAAATACTTAAATTACAGAGAGAAGGAGGAAGGAAAAGGGGATATGCACATGTTAATGATTTGATACTATAGTATGCAAGTTTGTAATAATAAGAAAAATGATTTTTGTTAAGCACTTACTGTGTAACAGGACTGTAGTAAGTGCTGGGTTGGATACAAGCAAATTAAGTTGGACACAGTCCTTGTCTCATATGGGACTCACAGTTTCGATCCCCATTTTACAGATGAGGTAACCGAGGCACAGGGAAGTGAATTGACTTGCCCAAAGTCACTCAACAGATAAGTGGGGGTTCTGGAATTAGAGCCCATGACCTTTGGACTCCCAGGCCCATGCTCTATCCACTATGCCAGGCTGCTTCTCAGTGTGCACATGAATGCTGCAGGAGGTTGTGAGTACATAAGTGCATAGGTTGTACAGAAGTCCTGAAGTAGCAGTTAGGGAGAGTATAATTATTCATTCATTCAATAGTATTTATTGAGCGCTTACTATGTGCAGAGCACTGTACTAAGCGCTTGGAATGAACAAGTCGGCAACAGATAGAGACAATCCCTGCCGTTTGACGGGCTTACAGTCTAATGGGGGGAGACAGACAGACAAGAGCAATGACAATAAATAGAGTCAAGGGGAAGAACATCTCGTAAAAAAAATGGCAACTAAATAGAATCAAGGCAATGTACATTTCATTAACAAAATAAATAGGGTAATGAAAATATATACAGTTGAGCAGACGAGTACAGTGCTGAGGGGATGGGAAGGTAGAGGGGGAGGAGCAGAGGGAAATGGGAGGAAAAGAGGGTTAATAATCAGGGAATACCTGCTGTTTATATAATTTTGAAAGGTATTTGAAGATGGGTAAAGTTTGGTAGATTTAAGCAGTTCCTTTTCTGAGGGGAGGATATGAGCAAGAAATCAGGGGAAGGAGAGTTGAGAATGAGGCATAACAAAGTAGCTTGGAAAAAATGAGGAGACTCATTTGGGGTAAAGTGGAAGGAGAGAGTGGCTAGAGAGAGCTGATGGAATACCTTAAAGCCAATGTTCAGGAATTTTTGTTTAATGCAAAGATGAAGGGCAACACTTTGAGATGCCTGAGGATTGTCGAAATATAAAAAATGTCATTTTAGAAAAATGATACAGATATCAAAGTGGAGTGTGGACTGGAAATTGGAAAGATTGGAGTTAGTGATAACAGTGGGGAGGATGATGTGATAGCCAAGTCAGATGCGATATGTATACTGCACTATATTTGCTGCAGCTGTACACCCATGAAAACATATTCTATGCAGATTATACCCAAATCTACATCTCCAGCCCTGATCTCTCTCCCTATCTACAGGCTCACATCTCCTCTTGCCTTCAAGACATCTCTATCTGGATGTCCTCCCATCACCTCAAATTTAACATGTCCAAAACAGAGTTTATCTTCCAACCCAAATGCTGTCCTCTCCCAGACTTTCCCATCCCTGTAGATGGCGGCACCATCATCCTTCCCATCCAACAAGCCCATATCCTTGTCTCCTCTCTTTCACTCAACCCATATATTCAATCCATCACCAAATCCTGTTTGTCCCACCTTCACATTATCACTGAAATCTTTCCTCTCCATCAATACTACTACCTCGTTAATACAATCACTCATTCTACCCTGCCTAGATTATTGCATTAGCCTCTTTGCTGAACTCCCAACCTCCTGCCTCTCCCCACTCCAGTCCGTACTTCACTCTGCTGCCTGGATCATCTTTCTACAGAAATGCTCAGGACATGTCACCCCCCTCCTCAAAAATCTGCAGTGGTTGCCTCTCCACCTCTGTATCAAACAAAAACTCCTCACCATTGGCTTTAGAGCACTCCATCACCTTGCCCTTCCTACCTCAGCTCACTTATCTCCTACAACGCAGCCCTCTCACTTAGCTCCACTGGTGCTAACCTTCTTAATGCGCTTCAATCTTGCCTGTCTCACCACCAACCCCTGGCCCACATCCTACGCTGGTCTGGAATGCCCTCCTTTCTCAAATTCACCAGTCAATCACTCTCGTCTACTTCATTCATTCAATTGTATTTATTGAGTGCTTACTGTGTGCAGAACACTGTACTAAGTGTTTGAAGGCACATTTCCTCCAAGAGGCCTTCTTAGACTAAGCCCCACTTTTCCTCATCTGCCACTCCCTCTGCATCACCCTGACTTGCTCCCTTTGCTTTTTCCCCTCTCTCTGCCCCACAACACTTGTGCATATATCTATAACTTTATACTGATGTCTGTTTATTTGTAATGTCTGTCTCCCCCCGCCACTTCAGACTGAGGTCATTGTGGGCAGGAATTGTCATTCTTTATTGCTGCATTGTATTTCCCCAAGTGCTTAGTACAGTGCTGTGCACACAGTAAGTGCTTAATAAATACAGTTGAAAGAATGAATGGCTAATAATTATAATAATAATGGTGGTATTTGTTAAGCACTTTCTATGTGCAAAACATTCATCTAAGGAGTGGGGTAGATACAAGGTAATCAGGTACTCCCATGTGGGACTCACAGTCTTAATACCATTTTACAGATGAGGTAACTGAGGCACTGAGAAGTTGACTTGCTCAAAGTCACACAGCAGACAAGTGGCGGAACCTGGATTAGAACCCCATCCTCTGACTCCCAAACCTGTATTCTGTCCACTAAGCCACACTGCTTCTCCACAGCGCTACTCATGACCATATTTTCATAATTTGTCAATGAGGACATCAGGTAGGACAGAATTTGAAAAGGCTTTCTGAAGCCTATAGATTGTATTTATAGGATTTATGTCTAGAAAGAAGTTGGGTAGCAAAAAAGAGCATATTTACCTCTGAAATTGTGTTGATTTGTTCTAGAATACTTTGCTTCTAGAAGGTTGTAAGTTGACTGCTTGATCATTCATTCTAATATTTTCCCTGGTGTCAATGATAAATGATCCAGTCTGCAATTACTACAGTCTTTCCTCCTTTTGAACATGAGTAAAGTTTTTGCCTTTTTCAAAGTGTGTGCTCACTATCACACAGCCACTGCTAGATCAATGACATCTTCAGGCAGTTTGTTAAATCCAAACCACAAATCTGAATTAGGATGTGAAGAATGTGCTCCAACTCAGGTCAGATACCTCACTTAATAAATTATTGGATTATGATTATGAGAGAGTGATGAAGTATAGATAATGTGGTGTGAATGACCCCATTTTAATGACTCTCCTACTGAGGGAAATAAATTTAGAAAACAATTTCATCAGAAGCACCAACTTTAAATACACCTCTACTCAAGTCAAGATGGCTTAAGTATTATTTATGACAAATTACTGATTATTTCTCAATTAAGGCTTTCGTGCCTTACCCAAATATAGCTTCAGTGGCTCATAGCACCATTTTAAGGGACCCTGCTTCATGGAAGAAAGACAGCTATATAAAACATCAAATTGGCCTTGCCACAGTCTGTAAGTAAGTTCCTTGTAGGCAGTGAATGCGTCTGTTTATTGTATTGTACTCTCCCAAGTGCTTAGTACAGTGTTCTGCACACAGTAAGCACTGAGTAAATATGATTGAATGAATGAAAGTGGTTTTCAAACACCTTGATCCTGAGCTGATTTCTGTGAGGAAAGAAGATTGAGAGGACTGAGGTTTAGAGTGGGGCTGCCTTCCCCATACTTCAGAATCACCCTTCTTACTACCTTTTGCAGCCCTGTCTAATGTAGGAGAACGGTGATAAAAATGTCTTTGACACAGGATAAGAGCTGGGGAAAAGGTAACTGTTCCCCATACTCTCTTCTGTGGCTAGCTGATTTCTGCCACCTCATCTTGGATCCCACCTGTTGGAAATAGGGACCAGTTTGGTCACCAAGGATACACTGTAGTGGAGAGAGCAGGGGTCTGGCAGTCAAAAGGTCATAGTTTCTCATCCTGGCTCCATCACCTGTCTGCTGTGTGACCTTGGCCAACTCACTTCACTTCTTTGGGTCTCAGTTACCTCATCTGTAAAATGAGAATTGAGACTGTGAACCCCATATGGGACAGGGACTGTGTCCAACTCACTTTGTTTGTATCTACCCCAGTACTTAGTACAGTGCCTGGCACATAGTAAGTGCTTAACAAATACCATAATCATTAATTGTTATTATTGGGAACTACCAAATTCACATTTTCAGCTATGGCAGTGTTGGGCCTCACAGTGAAACAGCAACAGCAGGAAAACCCAGTAAAATCCATAGTTGCTGTTGCCACTGCTGACTTCCCAGTGCTCTTTGTCTCGTTAGGCTGCTAGTATATGTACACAGGACTTTTGCAGAGAGTTTCTAGAGGCCAGGGCATGAGGTGCTGGTGGTATTGGTAGAGGGCATAGGTCTCTTTCTTACCTCCACTTCTCCAGAAAAATCCAGACTTCTAGGATGTCTGTTTTGTTAGTAGGTGCCTCTGTGAGTGAGTGAGTGAGAGAGTTTGTGTGGTTGTGTGCATGTGTATGTGTGGATGAATAAGTATGTGAATTTGTGTATATGAGAGGCTGTCTGTCTGTTTGGTAGTCTGACATATCTGCCTCTGTATCTATGTTTCTCAATCCTTCTGTCTCTGTCTCTCTCATGTCTGGTTGTCCTTCTGTCTTTCCCTCTTTATCTCTATGCCTGTTTCTCCCAGTGAATACATCTTTTTAACACCTTGCAAACAGTGACTCGACTAATATTTCAAGTACACTTTTAATATTTGATGAATTTCAGGACACAAGCCAAATAACCTGACCAAAGCACTGGAGTGGCTACAAGTAAATCAGGTTGGACAAAGTCTCTGTCCTCCTTGGGGCTAACAAACTTTATCTCCATTTTACATATGAAGGAACAGATACACAGAGAAGTTAAGTGACTTGCCCAAGTTCATACAGCAGATAAGTGGCAAAGCCAAAATTAGAACCTGGGTCCTTCTGTCTCCCAGATCCATGCTTTATCCACTAGGCCTTGCTGCTTCCCTACTTATTTGTTTCATTAAATTACATTTTTCATTGCCTTCATGTAACTGTAAAAACAATTATTGGATCTATCACTCTCAACATAATTTATAGAGCACCTACTATGAACTAGTTATTCAGGAAACATGCCAAATCAGTACTCAACACAATCCCTACACTCAGAGCTTACAGTCTAATGAGGGTGGGATAGTATAGTGCCAGAGGAAGCCAAAACAGGCCTGGAATCAACTCTTGTAGAAGTTAAGCTTTCAGAATGGCCATTCTAGTTTGAAAATGATTTTCTGTGGCAACAGTGGTGGTGGGCAAGGACCCTTTGGGGAAGTGGGGGTGGTGTCCCTGCCCTAATAGAATTGGGTCAAGGAGGATCTGCAGCAACCCCCCCGCCCCAACTTCTGCTGACTCTCGTTGTCTTCAGCTGGTGCCAGGAGCTGAAAGGGGTGAGGATGGAGGAAGACCCATGCCCTTTCATTCATTCAATAGTATTTATTGAGCACTTGCTATGTGCAGAGCACTGTACTAAGCGCTTGGAATGTACAATTCGGCAACAGATAGAGACAATCCCTGCCCAATGACAGGCTTACAGTCCTTCATTCCACCAGACCAGTGGCTCTCCAAGGTAGTGGTTTGTACCCAGTTGACTGGGTCCAATGTCAACCTCTGCCTCCCCAGCCCTACCATCCCTGAGGATGTGTTGGGAAGTAACACCACTGTCCAGAAGACATCTGTTGTTGAAAAAATGTGCCTTTGTTCCCCAGCAGCATGGTGAACACATCGCTAAAATCTGCCCTTTCCTCTTCATCCAAACTGCTGCCATATTAATACTAGCACTTATCCTACCCCACCGTGATTTTTATATCAACCTCCTTGCTGACTTTCCTGCCTCCTGTCTCTCCCCTCTCCAGTCCATATTTCACTCTGCTGTCCAGATAATTTTCCCTTCAAAAACGTTCAGACCATGTTTCCTCACTCCTTAAAGCCCAGCCACCTCCACATCAAACAAAAACTCCTCATCGTTGACTTTAAAGCACTCAATCACCTTGCCCCCTCCTACCTCACCTCACTACTCTCCTACTAAACCCAGCCCTCACACTTCATTCCTCTAATGATAACCTTCTCACTGTATGTCGATCTCATCCATCTCACCACCGATTCTTCGCCCACATCTTGTCTCTGGCCTGGAACTCCCTCCCTTCTCATATCAGACAGATAATTGCTCTTCCCCACCTCAAAGTCTTATTGAAGGCACATGTTGTCCAATAAGTCTTCCCTGACTAAACCCTCCTCTCCTCTTTTCCCGCTCCCTTCTGTGTCCTCCTGACTTGCTCCCTTCATTCATCCTCCCTCCCAACTCCACAGCACATATTTAAATATCTGATTTATTTATATATTTATATTAATGTCTGTCTCCCCCTCTACAGGGAAGGAATGGGTCTGTTCATTGTTTTATTGTACTCTCCCACATGTTTAGTGCCTTGAACTCAGTAAATATGACTGAATGAATGTATGAAAGCATGACTTCAGGGAGAACTGATTGGACATAAGTAAATGGATAACATATATTTAAACTGATGAATACATGAGTGCCGAATAACTGTGGTATTTGTTAAGCACTTACTATGTGCCAGGCACTGTACTTAGCTCTGGGGTGGATATAAACAAATTGGGTTGGACACAGTCCCTTTCCCCATGGGCTCCCAGTCTTAATACCCATTTTAGAAATGAAGTAACTGAGGCCTAGAGAAGTGAAGTGACTTGCCCAAGGCCACACAGCAGACAAGTGGCAGATCCAAGGTTAGAACCACTAGAAAGAGCACGGGCTTTGGAGTCAGAGGTCATGGGTTCGAATCCCGGCTCGGCCACTTGTCAGCTGTGTGACTTTGGGCAAGTCACAACTTCTCAGTGCCTCAGTTACCTCATCTGTAAAAAATGGGGATTAAGACTGTGAGCCCCACGTGGGACAACCTGATTCCCCTGTGTCTACCCCAGCGCTTAGAACAGTGCTCGGCACATAGTAAGCGCTTAACAAATACCAACAACCTGATACCTTCTGACTCCCAGGCCCGTGTTCTAGTGACAATAGCAGGGAGAAGTAGGGAAAGTGGAGAGGGGATGAATCAATGATAAGAATGAGATAACACTGGGTGGGTAGGCACTTAATAGAGAAGCAACGTAGCTCAGTGAAAGAGCACGGGCTTGAGAGGCAGAGGTCTTAGGTTCGAATCCCGGCTCTGCCACTTGTCAGCTATGTGACTGTGGGCAAGTGACTTAACTTCTCTGTGCCTCAGTTACCTCATCTGTAAAATGGGGATGAAGACTGTGAGCCCTACATGGGACAACCTGATTACCCTGTATCTCCCCCAGCGCTTAGAACAGTGCTCCGCAGATAGTAAGTGCTTAACAAATACCAACATTATTATTATTATTAATATGCAGGCCCTGTTTTAGAGGGTGAGGGAGCAGATGAGCCAGGGGAGGGACTGTCGGGTGGCTAGGGAACAAAGGGACAGTGGAAGAATGAAAGATAATGAATCTTATCTGGGTGACCGATGAAGCCATCACAAAGCATTCCACTTAGGGTGTGCCTGAGAGGAAGCAAGAAGATGCCCTGAATTTAGTCCTCTTAATTTCCACTTGCCTGTTTCATGTGACGCCTATACTGATAACTGCTTCTCTGCTTTACTTTCTCCATGAAAACAAGCCATGATGTGCTGCTGATCACTAACTAGGACACTTACAAGGAGCAGTCCCTGTAATTAAGGAGGCTATTGATCATGATTCCCTTAATGTTCAAGATTTTCACCAAGCAATGCTATGGTCTCTATTCACCTTAACTACTCTCATGAAGATTTCTTGTTTCTGTTAGGCTTTTGAATAGTGTGAAATAATAGATTTTCTGTTTCAAGGACTGTCCTTGTCATCTCAAAATATAGGTGGAAAAAAAGGTTTTTGTCTTAATTTGGTATTTCCCTATTTCTTTAACTTGAGGATTGTGACATTTCTTGTATTTCTGGCATAGCATCAATAAATTCATACATTTGTTTGGGAGAGACTATAGAAAACAGAACTGTACTCTTCATTGCTGTGCATTTTTGTCTTCCCACTTGATAGTCAATATGTAACTTTATTATAAAGACATGGATAACATTGCTTATGTGATTTTGAGATATGGAGAATGAAACAGGAATGGACGCCAGATAAAGAAAAGGAATAAGCTTCTTAATAAATCAAGACAATAAATAGAATAAAAGCACATTGGTTTGGCTTTCATCTTTAGTAATTCATGTTTGGACACATTCACACTATCATATCTTGCTTTATCTGAAGACATATTTCATTCTTGGGTGGAGTTGCATTAGCTGAATAAGCTGATTCATTTCCAAAAGCATGCGGTGCCTTGGGCTTGGGTTCTTGCTCGAAATGAGGTTAGTCACAATGTTCCTAAACTGTGTTGCCATGGAAGATAGAATTTGCAGTGACTGTTTCTGGGTATAAGCAAAACAACTGTATCATTACGGATGAATATCCCGTATTTTTTTCAAATCCGTTTACCTCAGTAAATGCGTCATCTCTCAGGTCCCTTGATGCATGTTCAAAAATTAAAAGGAAAAATAAACTGTAGTGCACCTGGTTGGAGCTAATTATTCTTAATTCTAATGGCACAGTTAGTGGAGCTGCTCTTTAGTTAACATTATAGAACCTGATCCTGGGTGCTATTAATAGTATTTAGTACTTTAGGGAGCCCTTTCCAGGTTCCAATGCTTGTAACAGTGAGTTGATTATTCTCTAGCAAAGATAAAGCATGTTGTATCTGAGCCTTCCTTTTCTCCCTGGCCTATGGCCTCCTTGCACACCTCTGAGAGCCCCTTTTCCAACACTGGATTTAAGCTGCTAACATAGCCTACCCTGTGGCCCCATGGGGGGATGACCAGGAGTAGGGCTGCTGGAGAATCTCCACTGCTGTGTTCTGTTCAGTTAATCAATCCTATCAGTAAAATAGAGTAATAAATATGTACAAATACACACAAGTGCTGTGAGGAGGGGAAGGGGGTAGAGAGTAGGGGCAATGGGGTTGATTTCATATCTGGGGTAGCATTTTTCACCACTTTCCCATCCAGAAAAAAATTTGCCTTCAACTCTAGGTCTTCCAATATTTACCAAAATTAATTTATTTTCTCAAGTGACCATACTTCCAGCATCAGACTGGATACTTTCAAATTTTGGCTATTTTACTGTGCTTGGATTGTGGTGGGTAGGAACTTATAAGGAGTAGAAATTCTGGCAGTGGGGTACCCAAGTAATTACTCTATGATAACCCTGAAATGAGTTGCCAGACAATAAGAGAACAGAGGAAACATTTATGGATGCAGTAGAACACAGCCTTGGAAAATATTTTAACTTTGCTGAAAAGTGTGAGACAACTGTGGCAGAAAGATGAGGATGAGTGTGGAATGCCACAATCAAGAAAGGAGCAGGTTTTTTTTTTGGTTTTGTTTTTTTTTAAGAGAAACTTGGAGAGGATTGTAAAACAGATTAAAGCAAAAACACTGCCAGGTGCAATAAACATCAATTTTGTCAGCACAGCGGGGACAACCTTTGTGTGTGCAGAGTATGAATGAGATACTTGAGCAAACACTGACCTCTCAGTCATACTGAGTGGACAATGTTTGTCCAAGCATCTTAAAGTCACACTGAGGTGTCATCTTCAAATATGGGGCAAATGTTTTATTCCACTCCCCCATCTTTTTAACAGTATCTGTCAAGTTCTTATTATGTGCCAGGCACTGTACTAAACGCTGGGGTAGATACAATAGAGAAGCAGCATGGCTCAGTGGAAGGAGCACGGGCTTGGGAGTCAGAGGTCATGGGTTCAAATCCCGACTCAGCCACTTATCAGCTCTGTGACTTTGGGCAAGTCACTTAACTTCTCTGTGCCTCAGTTACCTCATCTGTAAAATGGGGATTATTACTGTGAGCCCCAAGTGGGACAACCTGATCCACCTTGTATCTTCTCCAGCACTTAGAACAGTGCTTTGCACATAGTAAGTGCTTAACAAATGCCATCATTATTATACAATAAATCAGGATGGACACTGTCTAGGTCCCACATGGAGTTCACAGTCTTAATTTCCATTTTACAGATGAGGTCACCAAGTCACAAAAAAGTTAAATGACTTGCCCAAGGTCACACAGTAGACAAGCTGGGCTCACAATCTAGGTCCTTCTGAGTTCCAGACTTGTGCTCTATCTACCGGACCACATGGCTCTGTCTATCTTTCTCTCTCTCAATCTATTTCTCTCACTTCCCACCTTACACGTGTGACCTCCTTTTTTAAAATTAACATTTGTTAATCACTTATTCTGTGCCAAGTACAGTTCTAAACACTGGGATATATAGAAGATAATCAGTTGGACCCAGTCTTTGTCCTACATAATAATGAAAGTAATTATGGTATTTGTTAAACACTTACTATGTGCCAGGCACTGTACTTAGAACTGGGGTGAATACAGAGCAAATTGGATTGGACAAAGTTCCTATCCCTAGTGGAGCTCACAGTCTCAATCCCGATTTTACAGAGGAGATAACCGAGGCACAGAGAAGTGAAGTGACTTGCCCAAGGTCACACAGTAGACAAGTGGCAGAATTGGGATTCACAGTCTCAATTCCAATTTTACCTATAAGGTAAGTGAATCATGGAGAAGTTAAGTGACTTGCCCAAGGCAGACAAGTGGTGGAGTCAGAATTAGAATTAGTCCCTGACTCATGCTCTTTCCTCTAGGTCATGCTGCTTTCACTTTCAAGCTTGTTCTAATGGGACAATTAATTCCAGTGTCTTGTTTTGGGGACTAGAATTTTTGATAATTAGGTTACATTCAGAACTATTTAATCAATCCATCAGTGGTATTTATTGATTGCTTGCTGTGTACTGTACTAAACACTTGGTAGAATGCAGTAAAGCAGAGTTGGCAGACACAGTCCTTGCCCACAGTGAGCTCACATTCTAAAGGATATTTTAATTTAATTTTAATTTAATTTAAACTTTCATTTCTGGTAAGTCCATACTTCCTTCTGCTGCTTGATCATCTTTCTACAAAAACATCCAGTCCATATTTCCCCATTCCTCAAGAACCTCCAGTGGTTATCAGTCCACCTCTGTATTAAACAGAAATGCCTTACCATCAGCTTTAAAACATTCAATCACCTTGTCCCTTTATGCCCTGCCTCTGGCCTGGAAAGTCCTACCTGTTCATATCCAACAGACAATTACTCTACCCACCTTCAAAGCCTTATTGAAAGCACATCTCCTCCAAAAGGCCTTCCCTGACTAAACCCCCCATTCCTCCTCTCCCACTCCCTTCTGCATTGCCTTGACTTGCTTCCTTTATTCATCTCCCCTTCCAGTCCCGCAGCACTTATGTACCTATTTATAATTTTATTTATATTAATATCTGTCTCCCCCTCTATACTGTAAGATCATTGTGGACAGGGAATATGTCTGTTATATTGTTATACTGTACTCTTCCAAGCACTTAGTACAGTGTTCTCCACACAGTAAGTGATCAATAAATATGACTGACTGACTGGCTGCCTGAGGATGCTGTACTGAAAACTTGGTGAGCATATCAGCCTGTGTATGCATGAATAATCTATCACTCTAACCCCAACACATTCTCTTCTCTGTCCTCTTTTTGCTCACCTCTAAAGTTTTCACCCTATCTCTTCTTAAACAACTATCTCTCTCCATCTCATGCTCCCCTTCTTCTCTCTCCCTGCTTTCTCTATTTCTCCTTCTATAGCTTTCTGTCTTCTTTTTTGTCCATTTGGGTTCTACCCCAAGGTTCCTGAAAATATGGTGAAAAGGCTGTGAAATTAATTATTCACAGGAAAGACGCAGGATAGGTACTTTAAGGCAAACATGCAGGACTGAAAGCATAGTTTACTTTCTCTGACACTTTCATTCACTCCTCCTGGCTAAAATGATTAACAAGAGCCAGTAGGGGTGATGACATTTTATTGTGAATTCCTATTAGGGAGGAATTTAACTTTAAAGATTTCATTCTTTATTGGTCCACTCTTGTGACTCCTGGTTGGTCACAAGGCACAGGGTGAAGATACTTAAGGGGTAGGAGGCTCTATATTTCTCTTCAGATGAAATCAAACAGATATGCTTTAGATTGAGACCTTCATTAGAAAGAGATGAAGCAAAACCCTATTGTAATCCACAGCCTTGTGATTATCTCGGGCTATAATATACAGCTGCTCCTTCAGATATTTTTTAGAATGAAAAATAAAACTTGTGCTCATCTCATGAACTGTTAATCTTGCATCCCTCCCAAATTTTGTTACCAATTTTGCCACACTCGTATATAACTGACTGAGGTTGCTGTGCACATTTTTGAAAGACTGTTGAGATTGTTTTGGGCAGGGAACTTTACTGTATTTTACTCAAGTGCTTAGTACAGTTCTACACACAATAAGCAGTGGGGCTTAATGGAAAGAGCAACAGGCTTGTGAGTCAGAGGTCTTGGGTTCTAATCCCGCCACTGCCACTTGTCAGCTCTATGACTGGGCAAGTTCAGTTACCTCATCTGTAAAATGGGGATTAAGACTGTGAGCCCCATGTTGGACAACCTGATTACCTTTTATCTATTCTAGCACTTACAACAGTGCTTGGCACATAGAAAGTGCTTAATTCAGTAGATTTATTGAGCACTTAGTATGTGCAGAGCACTGTACTAAGCTTTTGGAATGTACAATTCAGCAACAGATAGAGACAATCCCTGCCCACTGATGGGTTTACAGTCTAATCGGGGGAGACAGTCAAAAACAAGACAATTTAATCGCAGTAAATAGAGTCAAGGGGATGTACACTTCATTAACAAAATAAATAGGGTAATAAAAATATATACAAATGAGCACAGTGCCTAACAAATGTTATTATTAATAATAATAAGCAAATACCAGTGATTAATGAATATATGTGGATATGTGGGTGCTTTTTCTATCTTGTACTTTAGGTCAGAAGGATTTAGCTGACAGGGTTCAACTCTTAAGTGACATAATTACAATTCATTTCAGCACACCAATTTTCAGTTCATAAATTTGTCATTATTATTACTTTTTGGTCTAACTGGGTTTTGAAAATATCAGTTACTCCTAAACCAACAAAAACTGAAAAATGACAAAACTATGAGTTCCCAAAGGAGATATTCTCCTTGAAGGTATAAAAAAATGGGTTTGATTAGCTTCTTTGCTAGCCAAATTTTATTGTCAAAACTATTATGTGACCTCCTTCCTCATATTTATTTGGTATTATAAGAGGAAGGATTACTTTTTTTTCTGGACTCATATCCCCGATTACCACCAACCCATGATAGACTCACTCACTCACACACATGTACCCAGAAATACAGCTGTTATTCCTTAGTATTTTAGTCCACGATGCAGCCTACCCAAAATACATCACCCTGACTTATTGGCTGAGCTCTATAAGTCACTTTTTTCCTGCCTAATCCCCACCTAGGCTGAGATTAAGAGAGCCACAATGAAGAATTAACTGTGGTACTTGTTTAGTACTCACTTTGTGCCACGCACTGTGGTAGAAACAGTATAATCATGCTAGGCACAGTTCCTGTTCCACATGGGAGAACAAGTACTTAAAGCCCATTTTACACCAAGAAGTTAAGTGATTTGCCCAAGGTCAAACGGCAGGCAAATGGCAGATATTTTTTTTTAATGGAACTTGAAGTGCTTAATTTGTTCCAGGTACTTTACTAGGCACTGGGGACATACAAACTAATCATATTGGACACAGTCCGTGTCCTACAGAGGGTTCACAGCCTCCACCCCCATTTTACAGATGAGGTAGCTGAAGCAAAGAAAAGTTAAATGACTTGCCCAGTGTCAAACAGCAGACAAATGGTTGAGCAAGAATCAGAATCTAGGTCCTTCTGACTTCCAGGACCATGCTCTTTCCACTGGGCCAGGCTGCTTCTTGAATTGAGCTTGAATTAGAACGGAGGTCAATCAATCAATCAATCATATTTATTGAGCACTTACTGTGTGCAGAGCTCTGTATTAAACTCTTGGGCAAGTACAGCATAACAGAACTGGCGGACTTGCTCCCTGAACAAAATGAAGTCCTCTGACTTCTTCATTCATATTCTTTTCACTAGGCCAAAGCTTGTCCAGAGTTTGTGTCAGATTTTCAGGGACCGGAAGAGATTCCTGAACCAATAACCTACTCCATTCCACTTAGGGGTGAAAGAAGTAGTACTTTTCTGGACCTAATGTTCTTGGTTATGCCTTTGTAGAATGTGTCATAAGGCTGTGTAGTGTCAGAAGGGTTATAAATGCAATTCAAAGGCAGAGCCACTGCAAAATATATTTACATTCTGTTTCAAACCAACTTTATGGGAGTCATTTTGACAGTATGCATTGGATTACTACTTTTTCATTACCTGCCCTGAGAAATAATCAGTGGAGAGGGAGAAGCCCACCTTTAGAAGGTGCTATCCAGGGTTATGGGCTGATAAATCTAAAGAAAACCAAAGTGATATATCAGCTTGCACCAGGTTATCAATAAATCAATAACATTTATTCAGCCCATATTCTGTGAAGAGCACACCAGTGTAGCTTAGTGGAAAAAGCCCGGGCTTGGGAGTCAGAGGTTGTGGGTTCTAATCCCTGGTCTGCCACTTGTCAGCTGTGTGACTTTGGGCAAGTCACTTCACTTCTCTGGACCTCAGTTCCCTCATCTATAAAATGGGGATTAAGACTGTGAGCCCCATGTGGGTAAACCTGATTACCTTGTATCCCAGAACTTACAACAGTTTTTGACACATAGAAAGTACTTAACAAATGTCATTATTATTGTTATGTCTAAATGCTTAGATGATTCTCAAGACTAAATGTCTGTGCTTAACCTGGTGGCTAAGAAGATGGATCTGAAGACAGTTTTCATCTCTTGTAGCCACCATTTCTCTGCACTTTATAAGAATCTGTGAATCGATCTAACCAACTGTTGCCATGGCTCAGTGGAAAGAGCATGGGTTTGGGAGTAAGAGGTCATGGGTTCTAATCCTGGCTCTGCCACTTGTTAGCTGTGTGACTTTGGGCAAGTCACTTTACTTATCTGTGTCTGTTACCTCCTCTATAAAATGGGTATTAAGACTGAGAGCCCCACATGGGACTGATCACCTTGTACCCCCCCCCAGTGTTTAGAAGAGTGCTTTGCACATAGTAAGTGCTTAACAAATGCCATCATTATTATTATCATTATTATTATTAAAATGGCCACTGTGTTGGGCTACCTATATTACAATTTATCTTAGTTTAACCAAAGACTTTTAGAGCCTTAATTCTATGGGTGAAATGGAAAAACCTTTTTGATTTTGTATTATTTGTACAAGAGGGAGGAGATTCCTGAGTTGAGAGGCAGATTCTGAATTACATGGAATGAGTATACAGCTCTGATGAGCATTGTTACTGCAAGAAATAATTGTTTTGGATGTTCAAAAGGTTGTGGAGCATCACTCTATCACCCTAGTGAGGATCTTGGCCTAATCATGTGCTTTTCATATTCTGCCCTGATGATTGGCTGTGTTTTACTGCTCTATCTCATGACAAAGGCTGCAGAAATTCGGTTTTGGTGTTTCACGTTAATCACATAAGTTAGAATGAAGGTTACTTATATAGCTATAAGGATAATCTTTTATACTTTGCCATTCTTTCTGGCAAACTCTTGCCATTAACTTAAAGTATCTATCTTTGTAAATCTTAATAAAGTCTTTCTTCAGGCAATGGTTACCAGGTAACAATGATTATATCTTAGCAGTATTGTCAATGTCCATTAAGCCCTTATGGAAATGCAGCACCTTCTATCACTGTGGCTTATACTGTATTCAACTCTGCAAGCATCATTAACGTGAGAAAGGTGAATATATACTGGCAGTATCATTTCTCCTGACAAGTCTTAAAGCAAAGGTGGCTGTGCTTAGCAGCCTGCCTCTCCTTTGTGATGCTTAGGAATTCAGAACCTCTGTATGGCTATTGATATATTCACAATGCTTTGCTTAACAATTGCTAAAATGAAGTAAACCTCTGGTTAAGTACAAAATAGCAGACTGGAATGTGTAAGATTTTATCTGAGACCTGTACAATTAAGATACAGGCCCAGTTTTTCCTCCTAATAAAACCCTTTTTGAAAACAAATCCCATATCTATTACAACTGAATAAGGCCTATAACACTCCAGAAAACATTTGAGAAGTAAATAGAATTCCAGAATAGAATCCTACAGAAATGGGATCTGAAATGACTTGTTCCAGATACTGGTCCACCCCTTTCCCACTCTCTGATGGGGCTTGCTTTAAGTTCAAAGCATCTATTTGGTTTTTAAATAAAATGTTATTTCCTGAACTCACATTCTGCAACTAGAAGAGTCTGGACATGACTTCGAAGAGGTGAGAATTTTTAAATGATGACAACCCAAAAGGATGAGTAGCAGGAAATATGTAGTGGAAAGTTGTAAATAAGTCAAAGCAAAGTATCAGAATGTGTTGTTTTTCCTGTGCTATCTCACTACAGGACTCCAGTAAAACAAAAAAATAGAAAAATCTACCTGGGAAAATACAACACAACTCCCTCTCTCCTGCCACCGCCCTCCTGCCCATCAACTAGACCACAAGCAGATTCAAGTATACTTGACAGAATAAAAATAAAGTCTTCAATACATTTTTTATAGTGACGAGAGATAAAGTCAGTCAGGGATGGTTTCTCAAGAGATTGGCTTTTAGAATTTTGAAGGAGGATAGAAAAAATGGTTTTGCAAAAAACAGGGAAACTTCATATTCAGTGTCTAGTAGGAGGAAAAATTATGTAGGAGGGTGAGACTGGGGAGGGTGGTAGGCAGGTTTGCTTGGTGGCAAGATGGTAAAATAGATTGTAAACTCTTCGAGGAGAGCAATCATGACTACTTATTCTATTATACACTCCCTTATGCTTAGTGCAGTGTTCAGCACAGAATGAGGGTTCAGTAAGTACCACTGATGAGAAAAAAGAATATAGAGATTTAATAGCATAGCAGGGCTGTGATGGGATATATCTCATAACCTTTTCATGAGAATTATTTTATTCATGGGGCAAGTGGTTCAATCCAAAAATTAGGTTCACTAGAAAAATTAAATGTGACTATGGTTGACAGCACACTGCTTTAGTTGTGAAGCCGTAAGAATATCAGTAGTTCTGAATACAACTTTTACCCTTTAATTATAGCTTCTCTTTGAACTCCTATATTTAGTATTTACTATTCAAACATCTTAATGTGATATCAACAGTGCCTGGAACACAGCAGGTGCTCAGTAAATACCCATGATGATGACATTGTTGATAATTTCCTTGCTCCAAAATGTATAATGAAATATTTTTAGTAATAGGACTCACAGGCTATTTACATTCACAGAAAATGAAGTGCTGTACAGCAGTTTGAGTAATCTGAATAATTCAGTCTGACAAAAGACACTTTGGACTCAGCAGGATTCTTGAGAGAAAACTCTCCTTTTGTGAAAAACTATTAGAAGAGTTTTGCTAGTGCATATCTGAGAAAGAGTGTTGCCTATTGGAAAAAGTGTGGGCCTGGGAGTCAGAGGACCTGGGTTCTACTCCCAGCTCTGCCACATGTCTTATGTATGATTTCTCTGTGTCAGTTTCTTCACTTTATCTATTCATTCAATTCATTCAGTCGTATTTATCGAGTGCTTACTGTATGCAGAGCACTGTACTAAGCACTTGGAAAGTACAGTTCTGCAACATATAGAGACTTTCCCTACATCACAACGAGCTCATACTCACTAGTAAATTGGGGATTGAATACTTGATCACTCTCCTCTTTAGACTTTCAGCCCCATGTGCAACTGACCCCAGATCTGCTCATTCCCAGGCCCATGCTCTTTTCTCTAAGCTTTGCCGCTTCTCAAGGACATTTTAGCAGAAGACAAGAATTGTATAAATCATTAGGCAATATTTTAGTGATTTTGCTCTTCAGTGAAGGTTTTGAAAGGTACAGGAAATGTGAAAAAATAGCATTTTTTGGTCTTGATTTTATTTTATTTTTTACTTTTACCTTGAAGAATAACTGACTGGGTTTGCTTGTTTTACTAAATTCTAGACTGGTATGTCAAAAATTACTATGATCCTGGGGTAAGACTTTGATTCATAATGACTTCAAATAATGCATTCCTACAGAAATGGCAGTCTCATTTAATATTTACAACAACACTTGTCAACTTCTGCAATAGCTTTCATCATTGCTAAATGCTGTTAAAATCCGAGTGAACTAAAATGAAATTGAAGCACACTGCATTTGACAATAAATCAAGCATACACTTAATAATGTTCTCAAAGATAGTTGATGCAGTGAGACCTAAAGGCATTTGCTGAAAAATGGCAAAATCTCTACTATGACAGAAATTCTGATTCTCTAACCTAGATAACATTCAGTTGTAATATTTTGGGAGGGAACACTCTTGAAGCACATTAAAACATGATCAAAGAAAAACAATGACATTTGTTCTATTTTGAGATAAAAACGTTCTTGGATTTTTCCTATATGACTGCAAAAGGAATTATTTATGGTTTTAAAAATGAACTTGCCTTAAGAAAAGTTTAGTCAAGTTTAATGCAAATTCACAAATACAAATTGCTCTGTCACCATGTGGCATCTGGTGGGGCTGGAGCTGCAGCAGCCCCCATCCTATCCCCCAGAGCAGATATTATCAAAATCATACCAGTATGTGTGTTGCTGGGGACATTATGAAGATAGTGCCCTAAATAGACCATCTCAAGATGGCTTCCAGACAAAAAAAGTTTTGAATCAATCATTCAGTGGTATGGATTGAGCACTTACCATGTGCAGAGCACTGTGCTAAGCATTTAGTTGAAAGGAAGAGCTCGGTTAGGTGTCAGGGACTTTCATCTATGCTTATGGACATATATATACATTGTATATTATACATTTATTTATATTAATGTCTGTCTCTTCCTATAGACTTAAGCTCATTGTGGACAGGGAACATATCTACTAACTCTGTTGCATGCAGTAAGTGCTCCACAAATACCATTGATGAAGATAATGATTGATAAAAGATAGGAAACAGACATTGAAATAAATTACAGATATGTACATAAGTGCTTGGGACTGCAGGTGGGGTGAATAAAACATAAATATCCAAGTGCAAGCATACCATAAAAGTGAAAGTAGGGGAAATGAGGGCTTAATTGGGGTTGGCCTCTTTTAGGATAAAAGCTTTGAAGGTGGGGAGAGTGATGGTGTGTTGGATATGAAGGGGGAGGGAGTTCTAGAGAAGCAGCATGGCTCAGTGGAAAGAGCACGGGCTTTGGAGTCAGAGGTCATGAGTTTGAATCCCAGCTCTGCCACTTGTCTGCTGTGTGACCTTGGGCAAGTCACTTCACTTCTCTGTGCCTCAGCTACCTCACCTGTAAAATGGGGATGAAGACTGTGAGCCCTACGTGGGACAACCTGATTCCCCTGTGTCTACCCCAGCGCTTAGAACAGTGCTCTGCACATAGTAAGTGCTTAACAAATACCAACATTATTATTATTATTATTAGTTCTAGGCCAGAGGCAGGATGTGGGGTAAGCCCGTCAATGGGCAGGGATTGTCTCTATCTGTTGCCGAATTGTACATTCCAAGCGCTTCGTACAGTGCTCTGCACATCGTAAGTGCTCCGTATATATTTCCATTACCCTATTTATTTTGTTAATGAATTGTACATTGCCTTGATTCTATTTAGTTGCCATTGTTTTTACGAGATGTTCTTCCCCTTGACTCTATTTATTGCCATTGTTCTTGTCTGTCCGTCTCCCCCGATTAGACTGTAAGCCCGTCAAACGGCAGGGACTGTCTCTATCTGTTGCCGACTTGTTCATTCCAAGCGCTTAGTACAGTGCTCTGCACATAGTAAGCACTCAATAAATACTATTGAATGAATGAATGAATACTACTGATTGAATATGGGTGAGGTCTCAGTGGGAAGTTAG
Organism: Ornithorhynchus anatinus; assembly: GCF_004115215.2. Lineage (NCBI taxonomy): Eukaryota > Metazoa > Chordata > Mammalia > Monotremata > Ornithorhynchidae > Ornithorhynchus > Ornithorhynchus anatinus. The sequence continues at coordinate 120,177,619 of NC_041729.1, forward strand.
GTGAGACTGAGGTACAGTGAATAGGTTGGTGTTAGAGGAGCAAAGTGATTGTGCTGGGTTGTAGTAGGAAATTATCTAGGTAAGATAGGAGGCCCCTCTCAGAGTCACACCTGGAGAGTTCCTAGTACTCTACCAGTCTCAACTATTCATTCATTCAATCATATTTATTGAGTGCTTACTGTGTGCAGAAACACACAGTGTGCTCTCACTGTACTAAGCGCTTGGAAAGTACAATTTGACAACAGAAACAATCCCTACCCAACAACGGGTTCACAGACTACAGGAGGGAGAATCAAGCAGAGGAATACCCATTCTATTCCTAGCATAGGCAGTGGCCAAGTGTAAGGCAATCTGTTACAAGTCAAAACTCACCTGTGCTGGGCAGCAGCGGCATAGGAGAGAGTCGAGGTCAGAAACTAAAGTTGACTGCGTGGAAGGAGGCAATGGTAAACCACTTCCGATTTTTACCAAGAAAACTCTATGGATACACTACCAGAATGATTGCAGATGGAGGTGAGGTGTTCTGGAAGTGATGTGTCCATGGCGTCGCTATGGGTCAGAGACGACTTGACAGCAAAAGACAGCATAGGAGGGGGCAAGGAGGTTGACTGCTTTAATTCATGGTAAAAAATTATCTTTGATGTGGAAGTGGATAGGTGACAGTGGGGTTCTTGAGGAGAGCAAGGCACAGTTGGTTTAGAAGGAATGAAGCAGGCAAATTGGGAAATATTGAGGGTTACATCAGCTAACCTTGGCTTCACTGATCTTGTCCTCTCTCGGTTTTCCTCCTATCACACTGGCTGCTTATCTGCTGGGTCTCTCACAGGCTCCTCATTTGGACCCCCCCATCCCCTAATTGTGGGAGTCCTTCAAGACTCGGTTCTGAGTCCCTTTCCATTTTCCATATACACCCACTTCCTTGGAAAACTCATTAGTTCTCATGGCTCATACCATCTCTATGTATATGATTCCCAAATCTACATCTCCAGGCTTGAATTCTCTTCTCCTTTGTAGTCTTACATTTCCTCCTGCCTTCAGGACATCTCTATCTGTATGTCGTGCTGACACCTCAAACTAAACATCTTTTCTTTCCACCAGTACTCTGTCCTTCCCCTTTCTTTTCCATCACTGAAAACAATATTACTATCTTCCGGATCTTACAAGCCCATAACTTGGGCATTATCCTTGACTTACCTTTCTCGTATGACCCATATATTCAATCTGTCACCAAATCCCGTCAGTTCTACCTTCACGACAATGCTAAAATCCTCCCTTTCCTCTTCATTCAAACTATTATGCTGTTACAATCACTTACCCTAAAAATAATAATAATAATGGCATTTGTTAAGCGCTTACTATGTGCAAAGCACTGTTCTAAGCGCTGGGGAGGATACAAGGTGATCAAGTTGTCCCACATGGGGCTCATAGCCTTCATCCCCATTTTAAAGATGGGGTAACTGAGGCCCAGAGAAATTAAGTGATTTGCCCAAAGTCACACAACTGACAAGTGGCTGAGCAGGGATTTGAACCCATGACTTCTGACTCCCAAACCCATGCTCTTCCCACTGAACCACGCTGCTTCTTTAACCCACCTTGACTACATCTGCCTCCTCACTGATCCTCTGCTTCCTGTCTCTCCCAACTTCAGGCGTGCTTCTCTCTGTTGCCCAGATCATTTTTTTTTAATGTTTCTCCACTTAAGAACCTCCAGAGGTTGCCCATTCATCTCTACATTAAACACTTTAAAGCACTCAATCAACTTATCCCCTCCCACTTGTATATCACTGATCTCCTACTACAGTCCAGTCTGTACACTTTGCTGTTCTAACACCGGCTTGCTACTGTACTCTGATCTTACCTACATCAATTTCAACCCCTTTCCCACAACCTCCCTCTGGTCTGAAACTCCCTCCAGCTCCACATATTCCAGATCACCTTTCTTCCCAACTTCAGAGTCTTATTAAGATCACAGCTTCTTTGAGAAGGCCTTTTCCAATTAAGCCCTCTTTGCCCTGGCCAGCTCTCCCTTCGATCTTGTGACCTATGGACATTTGCTATTCATCCCAGTCCCAAACCCATAGAACTTATGTACACATCTTTAAATTATATATTATAAATTATTTATATCACTGTCTGTCTCCCCTCTGGACTGTAAACTTGTAAGCAGAGAAAGTGACTGCTTATTTATTTGTATTGTACTCTCTCAAGAGCTTACTACAGTGTTCTGCATATATCAAGTGCTCAATAAATATGATTTATAGATTAATGCTCATTTAAGCATATAGTAAGTGCTCAATAAATGATTGATTTCCATAATTTATTTATATTAATTTTTGTGTCCTCCTAGACTGTAAGCTCATTGTATGTTTTATTGTACTTACCCAAGTTCTTAGTAGAAAGCTCTGCTCACAGCTTAGAAGCTGCCTATTAGCTTTCATTGCCAGTGTGAGAAGCAGCATGGCATAGTGGATAGAACATTGGCATAGGTGACAGGTCATGGGTTCTAATCCTACCTCCCTCACTTGTCTGCTATGTGACCTTGGGCAAGTCATTTCACTTCTATGTACCTCAGTTGTCTCATCTATAAAATGGGGATTAAGACTATGACACCCAAATGGGACAGGGACTGTATCCAACCTGATTATCTTGTATCTACCCCAGAAATTAGAACAGTGCTTGGTACCTAGTAAGTGCTTAACAAATACCATCATGACTATTATTATCAAGTCCAGGTACTGCTTTAGCTGAAGGACATTTCCAGTGGTTTAAGAGCTGAAAGAAAACTGAGATGAGATGGCTATTGCATGAGCAATTCCCTACCAAGCAGCATTTTTAATGGTATTTGTTAAGCACTTACTATTTGCCAGTCACTGTACTAAGTACTGGGGTAGATACAAAATAATCAGGTTGGACACAGTCCATACCCCTATATGGCTCACAATCTTAATCCTCATTTTACAGATGAGATAACTGAGGCACAAAGAAGTTAAGTGATTTGCTGTAGGTCATAGCAGACAACTGGTGGAATCAGAATTAAAACTCAGGTTATCTGACTCCCAGGCCTGTGCTCTTCCCAGTAGGCCATGCGATTCCATGGCCTAGTGTTCAGAATCCCAATTCGAGAGAAGACATATCATGGCTGCAGTTAATGAATGGACAGAGTGGATGAAGTGGGAGCAGCCTAGTTGGTTTTTCTTGTTTCAACTGATAATATTACAGAATCAGGGAAGGAGAGAAGGGATCTCCATCCCTTCTGCCCCACTTCATCTCCTGTACTCTGGCTCCTTTGGAGTCAAGGAGCTGAGAGTGCTGGAGGAGAGAAGTTGAAAATGGCAATAAGGGAATAGATTAGAAGCAAGTGATTTTAGGAAGTGAGAGTAATTAGGCCAGAGGCATAAGTAGAAAAGAGGGATTTATACAGGGTAGATGGGAGATCTCCTCTTGAGAAACATTTGGGAAACAGAATAAGGGTGAGGAAGAAGCAGGAGAGTGTTGAGGGGATGTTCAAGAAACTTTAGGAAGTTCATGCCTAATTGCTTTGATTTGCTGAATAAAGAAGGTGAGCCCATCAGGGGTTGGGGAGTGGGTAGGGGGGATCTTGGTAATTTCAGTATAGAGTTGAAAGTTTGTAAAAGGGGTTATGGGATTGTGAGTCAATGAGGAAATAATAATAAATATTGATGGCATTTATTAAGCCCTTACTATGTGCCAAGCACTGTTCTAAATGCTGGGGGTGGGGATACAGGGTGATCAGGTTGTCCCTCATGGGGCCCACAGTCTTAATCCCCATTATACAGATGAGGCAACTGAGGTACAGAGAAGTAAAGTAACTTACCCAAAGTCACAGAGCTGACAAGTGACAGAGCTGGGATTAGAACCCATGACCTCCAATTCCCAAGCACATGCTCTTTCCACTGACCCATGCTGCTTCTCTCAAGAAGAAGAGTACTAGAGTTATCAAATAAAAAACAGAGCTGAGTTAAAGCATGACAATGTGATTTAATTCTTGAAAACAAAGAATCAATCTATAATTTAATTATCTTAAAACTTTTTTTAATGGATAAGCAGTAAATATTTGCCACTAGCATTTGTTCACCAGTAGTTTTTTGGGTGACCCAGTTTGCTGGTTTACCTTATAGGCTGTTAGAAAATCAACATCAACTTAATATCTCTTGGGCAGGTATATGGAACAAAGAATCATTGGAATATGAGAACAATGAGGTTTTTTGTTGTTGTAGTTTTTATTATTTGTTAAGTGCTTACTATGTACCAGGGACTGTATTCATTCAATAGTATTTACTGAGCGCTTACCATGTGCAGAGCACTGTACTAAGCACTTGGAATGTACAAATCGGTAACAGATAGAGACAGTCCCTGCCCATTGATGGGCTTACAGTCTAATCAGGGGAGGCAGACAAGAACAATAGCAATAAATAGAATCAAGGGGATGAACATCTCCTTAAAACAATAGCAAATAAATAGAATCAAGGTGATGTACATCTCATTAACAAAATAATAGAATCAAGGTTATGTACATCTCATTAACAAAATAAATAGGATAATGAAAATATATACAGTTGAGTGAATGAGTACAGTGCTGAGGGGAGGGGAAGGGAGAGGGGGAGAAGCAGAGGGAAAGTGGGGAAAAGAGGGCTTAGCTGAGGGGAGGTGAAGAGGGGGTAGAGGGGGAGCAGAGGGAAAAGGGTGAACTCAGTCTAGGAAGGCCTCTTGGAGGAGGTGAGCTCTAAATAGGGTTTTGAAGAGGGAAAGAGAATTAGTTTGGCGGAGGTGAAGAGGGAGGGCATTCCAGGACATCGGAAGGACGTGGCCCAGGGGTCGATGGCGGGATAGGGGAGAATGGGGGATGGTGAGGAGATGGACAGCAGAGGAGCGGAGGAGCATGCGGGGTGGGGAGTAGAAAGAGAGAAGGGAGGAGAGGTAGGAGGGGGCAAGGTGATGGAGAGCCTTGAAGCCTAGAGTGAGAAGGTTTTGTTTCATGTGGAGGTGGATAATCAACCACTGGAGGTTTTTAAGAAGGGGAGTGACATGCCCAGAACGTTTCTGCAAGAAGATGAGCCGGGCAGCGGAGTGAAGAATAGACTGGAGTGGGGAGAGACAGGAGGAAGGGAGATCAGAGAGAAGGCTGACACAATAATCCTGCCGGGATATTATGAGAGCCTGTAACAGTAAGATAGCCTTTTGGGTGGAGAGGAAAGGGCGGATCTTGGCAATATTATAAAGGTGAGACCGGCTGGTTTTGGTGATGGATTGAATGCGTGGGGTGAATGAGAGAACCTAGTCAAAGATGACACCGAGGTTGCGGACCTGAGAGATGGGAAGGATGGTCGTACCATCCACAGTGATAGGGAAGTCAGGAAGAGGACAGGGCTTGGGAGGGAAGATGAGGAGCTCAGTTTTGGCCATGTTGAGTTTTAGGTGGCAGGCAGACATCTAGGTAGAGACATGTTGGAGGCAGGAGGAGGTACGAGCCTGAAGGGAGTGGGAGAGGACAGGGGCAGAGATGTAGATCTGTGTGTCATCTGCATAGAGGTGGTAGTTGAAGCCGTGAGAGCGAATGAGTTCACTGAGGGAGTGAGTGTAGATGGAGAACAGAGAGGGCCAAGAACTGACCCTTGAGGAACCCCAACAGTTAGAGGATGGGAGGGGGAGGAGGAGCCTACGAAGGAGGCTGACCCCAGTAGCTGTGGGTGCAATGAGGGGAGAGGGGAAAGAGTGGGGGGAGGGGAGGGTTTGGATGGGAACGAGGTGGCGGGGCCCTGGACGGGGAGAGGGGGAGGAGGGGTGGCGGCGGGACAGGAGGACAGGGATGGGGTGTAGGTGGGGAAGGGGGGAGGGTGGGAGGAGGGGGTTTGGTTGGGGGGAGCGTAGGGGGAGGGGGAAGAGGGGTGACTGTACTGAGCACTGGGGTGGATAAAAGATAACCAGCTTGGACACATTCTACGTCCCTCATGAGGCTCACAGCTTTAATACTCATTTTGCAGGTAACCTAACTGAAGCACATAGAAGTTAAGTGATTTGACCAAGGTCACACTGCAGACAAGTGGTAAACTGGGATTAGAACCCAGGCCCTCCAACTACCAGGCCCATACTCTTTCCACTAGACCAAGATGCTTTTAAACATCTGTTTGGATATTTGTATTCATAGACATTATGATGTAATAATAACTGTAAAGTAGGTTTTGAAAGTAGTGTTCCATCCCAAATATCTGCTTTGGAATTGATATTTGATGAAGGCTCTCCCAGGCTTGTTCATTCATTCATTTAATCTTATTTATTAAGAGCTTACTGTGTGCAGACCACTGTACTAAGTACTTGGGAAAATACAATAAAACAATAAACAGTGACAATCCCTGCCTAAAACAAGCTCAATGTCTAGTAGGAGAACATAGACTTCTGTTTACTGCTGCTTGGAATGGGTGAATTGCTATCATATTTAAAGCTATGTGTTGTTCCAGAAAAAAATGACTCCTTGGGGTTTAAATAGATATTTAATCTGAAAATATTTAAATTTAAAATAATTTAATTTAAAGAGTGAATTTAACCTGTACTAACAGTTTAGTAACTGACTCCCCCTTCCCCCCCCCAACATAAAAATAAGTTCACAGTCTGTTTTTACAAGGAAAGTATAGACCAGTATACTTAGAATAGCTCTGAAGAAACATTAAGAACATAAGATGAGGAAAAGTTAATATAATATTTAGATTGTGTACATTCAGAAGGATTATGCATTAGTATTCCAGGATGGTTTTGGAACTATTGAAACTAAGTTTAATGAGGCTGAAAGCCATACTGGTGATTTAGGAAATGTAATGACTGTAGATTACAATCTGGAAAGACCTTTTATTGGTCACAAGAGTTACAGCACTTCACTTTTATCAGCCGTTATATAAAAAAAAACTACTTTAGTGTTAGGGATATTATCTTAAAATTTAAAATGCTTTTGGGAAGATAAATTAGACACAATAAAGAATTTCTTACTTAGCAAGAAACAGAGATTATTCTATTAAACTTTTTATCTGAAATTAATAACTCTATAGCATTTGTTATATAGCAAAACTATATAGCTGATATATGACTAAACCATTTTAGTTGGTTTTCACTTTGGAAAGTAAACATACATCTCCAATATATTTGTTTTATATCTTTGGAAAATAGTATTTACTTTAGAAATGCTATTTTCAGTATAGTTGGTGATATGCTTCAATCAGTCAATGGTGTTTACTTAATGTTTACTCTTTGCAGAGCTTGGGAAAGTGCAGTACAATAGAGTTAACAGCTGCAGTCCCTGGCCATGAGGAGTTGCTGTCTACAGGGGGAGATGGATATTAAAATATGGATATTAAGAGCTTAGTATAGTGCTCTGCACATAGTAAGTGCTCATTATTAATAAATATGATTGAATGAATAAATTAAAATATATTCAGAAAGGAGAAATAGTATAAGATATTTGCATAAGTGCTGTGGACCTGGGACAAGTATCCAAATGCTTAATGGAAAAGCCCATAACACTTAATATAGTGTTTTTTCAGTGAAATAAAAATGCCCACATCAGTATTTTCATAATTCATCATTAATATGAGGAATATCTTTGATAATGTATCACTTTATTCCTTGTCTGTCATCCCAACAGCAACTGCCCCTTTACCTTGGTGACATTACTGGGGGCTCTGTCTAAAAGAGTCATTTTAGAAGTGACTCGACCTTTTCAAACTCTGTTTGGTCCCAAATCCTCCAGTTCTCCTATTCATCTAGTTCAGGTTTTGGGTCATCCTAGGTCATCCCCAAGTCTCTGTACCCCTATCATTGCCACTACTCTTTGACTGAGCCCAGGTTTCTCCCTCAAGACAAAAGGTCACTACTCCCCTCCTGGGGATGGCTACAGGAAGCTTGCTGACAAAGGACTCCTCCCTGCTCCCGTGACTTCTCAGATCCACCTGTCTTCCTGGTATCTGGGGCTTCTCTTCCAGTCCCCACAACAGGCAGACACCAAGATCTGGGATGACAACAATATCTAATAGTTTCTTAACAAGATAATAACTAAAACAATTCTGTTTCAAATGGACTTTTCCTGGACCTACTACTTCACCCTCCAAGACCCTCTGAACTTCCCTATAAGTGTCCTGGGACTCATGTTTTTTCTCCCTGCTGGGGCTCGAACCTTGTTTCTCCAGATTCCTAGCCACTGAATTCCAATCCTTCAGGGATTCTCTCCAATTCCTCCCTGTGCCCCATGTCCATCCAGGCTCCCCGGGACTTCTTCCTGGCTGCTCTCCCAGATACACAGCTTTCAAATCTCTTTATCCAAGTCACCTAGGGTTTCCTTCCCCCAACCTATCTACTATTGTAGTATCTCCTTCCACAACACAACCCACACTTTCTGTTCCTCTAACACCAACTTCTATGTATACCTTTATCTCATCTCCCTTAACTACTCTGTGCTTCAGGTACCTCATGTGTAAAATGGGGATTAAGACTGTGAGCACCACATGGGACTGGACTGTGTCCAACCTGATTATCTTATATCCATCCGAGCACTTAATACAGTGTATGATACGTAGTGAGCAAATATCATTCAAAAAAAAAAAATTATGCCACCACTCACCCCTGGCTCACATTCTCCACTGGGCCTGGAACTCCCTCCCATTTTATATTGAAGAGTTCACCATTCTCCCCACCTACAAAATTCTCCTAATATTCATTTCTACTCCAAAGTCTTTCCAGACTAAACTGTTTTCTCTATCCATCATCACCTCTGCATTGACAATGAAGTAGGCTGTCTAACTCTTAAAAACTTTGATACTCACCCCAGTCCTACTAATTTAAATATTTTTATACTCTTCAATTTTCCCTATTTGTAATCTATTCTAATGTCTGTCTCACTTTGTAGGCTGTTAGTTCCTGCGGACTCTCTATCTCCCCTGTTCTAGACTATAAGCTTGTTGTAGGCAGGGAATGTGTTTATTGTTGTATTATACTCTCCCAAGACCTTAATACAGTGCTCTGCACACATTAATTGCTCAATAAATATTATTGAATGAATGACAGGCATCAGGTCTACCAACTCTGTTATACTGCATTTTCCCAAGCACTTAATATGCTGCTCTGCATATGTTAAGCACTCAATAAATATCATTGATTAATTGAACCTGGCCCCCTATTTCTTTCCTAATCCAGGTCTCAGTTTGACTCAGCTGAATCTTTTCACTTCCCTCAGGGAGGGGCACCGTGAGGTGACTTTTCTGTCTTTCTCCTTCACCCAAATGTGAGGCCATTGGAACCAGCTATCACAGCCTTTCTCTTCTTACCTTTACTGGTTGTCTGTTTAAATGACCATGAGGAAAGAGCAAGCACAAAGACAGAGAAAAATAGTAGAGAGAAAAACCCTGGTCTGGGTGGGATGGGAAAGGGGACTAAAGCCTCAATCAATAATATTTATTGAGAACTTACTCTATGCGTCCATTATCCCCACTCACCCGCCTCCCCCTGAAAAAAAAAAGAGCCTGTTGTGTTCCAGGATAATTTTTTGCTGCTCATTTCCATTCTTTGACAGACTCCTTCCCAGATGCTTGTGTTCAGTGCCTGCAGACTGATGTCCAAGACAGCATTTGTCAGCAATTTGCCTTCATCTATATTGGGATGGAGAGGCTGGGGCACAACTTTTCTAAATCTCTTTGAAGTTGTCTACCCAAATTATGTCTTACCTCTCATTACTTACCCTTTGTTTAACATGTAAATACTTATGTTCTGTGACCCATGAACTTATCTTGTCTTAGCCACTACATATAAGGGAATCTAAGTCTTTTTTTTTTTCTTTGAAGCTCTTGAAAGACAAAGACAAATTTTCTTAAATTCTATTCTAAAGAGAATTGGAAATGAAGAGGCTGCAGGTATGATTGAATCAGACTGGCACTTGCCTTTAGAAAAGCACAGCACCATCAGTAGGTTGCCTAGCTTTCTATGAAAATCTCACCAAGGGAAGCAGATAAAATCTGACCAAGCAAATTAAGTGGACATAATTGGTTGTTGGAACAAAAGACAGAAATACCCTAGTAATTAGACCTTTCCAGTGTAATATTACTCTGGTTATCATTTAAGAAACTAAGAATATATGCAGCTTCACTCAATTGAGCGCTACTATGTGCAGAGCACTGAGTAAATTCCTGGGGGATTACAATAAAACAGTATAGCAGACACATTCCCTGCCCACCATGTGCTTACAGTCTAGAAGGGGAGACAGACATGCATATCTTAGACTTTTACTATCAATTAATTAATAGTATTTATAGAGTGCTTTCTATGTGCAGAGCATTGTACTAAGCTCTGGGGAGAGTACAATCCAACAGAATTAAGAGATACGTTTCCTGCCCATAACAAGTTTATAGTCTAGAGTGGGAGACAGAAAATATGAATTAATAAGTAATTTATAATATAAAGATGTGTACAGGAGTGCTGCATGTTTGAGGGTAGGGCTAATATCAAATGTCCAAAGTCACAGACCCAGGTTCATAGAAGATGCAGAAGGGAGCGTGATCTGGGGAAAAGTAGGCTTAATAGGTTTAATTGGGGAAGGCCTTTTGGAAGTGATGTGACCTTAATAAGGCTTTGAAGGTGGAGAGAGTGGTGATCTGGCCATACATAGAAGGGGAGGGAGTTCCAAGCCAGATGGAGGATACAGGAAAGGGGTCAGCAGCAAGATAGATGAAATAGAAACACAGTGAGTAAACTGGCACTAAGAATGTGCAGGCTGGACCGTAGTAGGAGATCAGTGAGGTAGGATGGGATGAGCTGATTGAGTGCTTTAAAGGCAATGTTAAGGAATTTCTGTTAGGATCCTAAGTATTTGGCCATACAAACCTTACCTGTATTCCACTTTTTCCCTTCCCTCCACTGTGAATTTCTTTCTCCTTCACTGGTTCCATTGTATGAATGGTAGATGATCCCCTGGGCCCCAAACTGGCAGTCCTACCCATGTCAAGACAAGCCTCAGGAGAAATGAACTAACACATTGATTAGAAGTTACATCTAGTTCTTCAACAGTGAAGGCATAGCATTCTTGGAAACCCTGAATTAAGGAAAACTTGTGTTATTGTATACACTGCTCCAATGCTATGTACATCTGTAACCTAGACAGACAAACAAGCTGCAAGTGTGAGTAACTAAATAGGCTTTTGCTTGACTGAGGATTCCTTATTCCCTGACATTGTTCTATCCAAAATATACAGTGAAAACACTTGTTGTAGAACTGAATGTGATCATTCAGCTTTTTCCACCTCCCTGCCTACTCCCTGCTATTGTCCTGGGGGATTTCTAGGTAATGTCCACAGGCCCAGGTCCCTGTCAGAGGGGTAAATAGGGGAATTTCACACTGACTGACCTTCCAAGTGCAGCTGTCAATCAGGGGAGCACTCTCAGGCCAATCAGAAGGCAGGTATGAGATTGCAATAACAAGGTCAACACAAAAACGTATTTCAGCATGACCTCAACCCTATAATAATTGTGGTATTCAGGCATTGTCATATGCACTGAAATATATACAACATAATCAGACCAGATACAGTCCCTGTCTGACATCAGACTCACAGTCTAAGAAGGAGGGAGAATAAGCCCGTCAAACGGCAGGGACTGTCTCTATCTGTTGCCGACTTGTTCATCCCAAGCGCTTAGTACAGTGCTCTGCACATAGTAAGCGCTCAATAAATACTATTGAATGAATGAATGAATGAAAAGTTCCATTGTATATATGAGGAAAACTGAGGCAAAGAGAAGTGAAGTGACTTGCTCAAGGTCACACAGGAGACAAGTGGCACAGCTAAGATTAGAATCTGGATTCACTGACTCTGAGTTCTGCATTCTTTCCATGGGGGTTCAGATTTCCATGGTGAATTGTGACCAAATTCTACTGGCTACTTCCGTATTATTAGATGACTAATGGGTCAGCTATTATTAGACCTTTAACAAATAACGTAATTTTTTTTCTGCCTCTTGTGAGTTTTTCCTCATGTTCATTTGGCCTCTGCTTTGCTTTCATTTTCTTTCTGAGTCTCTGTCTTCCTGTTTATTTGTCTGCCTATCTCCTCATTGTCTTCCCTGCCCTCTTATCTTTCCACTTTTTGTAAGGTTATCCTACCCTTTTTGAGTTCCTGCTGTGGGCTTCTGTTATGTCAACATTACAAAGAGCTAAGCTACAAATATCAAAATAAGAGATATACTATGCTACAGTTCAGTTTCTGTTGAAATTTGACTCTTTTTTTCTAAATGGCTTCAGTATATTACAACAGTCCCAGTCAATCAGGCATACTGTAGTCTGCCAAAATCTCCTGTAGTACAAAAGTTCATTAGAAATAAAAACCTGTAAATTTGCATCTCAACAAAATGCTAATTGATTGAGTAGACCTCAACCAGATGGATTTCAGTTAGATATGTAAAGGATTTCAGTTAGATATGTAAAGTACTACCAAAATTACCACCGTAAATCTCTCATTTGCAAAACTGAAAGTATTTCTGCTATTTAAAAAATGTGGATGGGGGCTTTTTTGTTGAACAGGCATTTAATTTGCCCTATATTGTGTGTTCTTACTCCCATCCTTCCTACTAATTACCTATGTGGAACCAACCAATGTTGGTAACATTTATTTCTCCCTTTATCTTGAGTTGTGCAAATCTAGCATTGCTCACTCTGGACATCTATTCACTTTGGGTCCTTTAGGCAGAATCTCTGCTGAATCATCTCCATTTTTTCAATGGACTGAGAGTGCTTTTTATCAGTAGTGTTATTTATATTTGGAAAGGAATGAAATTGTTCATGGGAGGAAATGCCTAAATGTGCTTCATCTTACCTTCTCTCAAGGTGAATTGTTCAAGAACAATGAAATATATATTTTATTTATTTGAAGATCTGAAGGAAATGATGAAAAGGTCAAGTCTCAAAGTCAAAGTCTGATAAGTGAAGAAATGTTGGTAAAAGTTGGGGAATAGGTGTAGATGTTATCTAAGATCTAGGAAGTCATAGAAGGCTGTATAACCTTTAAAATGCAATGCATTAAAATGATGACCACATTATTCATTTGCTCACCTTTACATGATGTAAAATATGGATACATAAATTGATATCCTTTTTTCCCCACTTTATTTTATCCATCTCTTGTTTATTAGTCTGTCTCCCATCATTACCTGGGATTTGTCCCCATCTCTGCATCCTTCCACATGCCACTCACTTAATTTAACATTTTCGTGCTTCTTTTATTAATCCTCCTTTCCCCATTCTTTATCTACACTTTCTTCTCCTTTTTCCATTTTCCCTGACATCTTTTATTTCTTTGCCTCTGGGACTCTCATCACTTTGTGTGGTCCTGCTCTCCTGGAAGTCACTCACATATACATAATCCCAATTTTAGATTGGCACTGCCACTCAATTCCACAATCACACCCAGCTTCATGTCACCAATGAGAGCTACATCACACAGCTTCATGGCCAGCCACACATCCAAATCCAGATAGCACAGTGACAAAGCACCACACGCAATGAACTATAGCTACCAATTTACCAACCCTACCCCCTCCAGCCCAAATGACAAACCACAGATTTAAATCTTCTGGGTAAGTTTTCCTACTAGTATAGAGCCACCAATACTAATTGAGTGACTCTCTGAATTGTTGTCTCTGAATGGCTGTTTCTAGTAAAACAAACAAACATATCAAAAGCACTTCCACCCCTGCCAAAAAAAAAAAGGCATTTGGAACATTAAGGCCTCTATTCTGTCTACCTATGTGGGCCATCTAGTCAGAGTCGGCAACCAAGGGACATGCAGACTTAGTTTCAGCCCAGTAGAATGAATAGTCAAATTTCCACATTAAAAATGGATTTTTCCTAACTAAATACATTTACTCTGTATGACTGTCAATAGCACTCTTTGTGTGTATGAGTTTAAGTGTCTGTTTATGGCAGTGCTTTGTACATAGTAAGTGATTTTTAAATATGATTTGAATGTTTTTGTTTCTGAAGGGGGTTCTTCCTGATGTCAGTTCCCAGCTGAAAACCTTCCTTGAGCTTTCCTCAGATTGTCAGTTTTAAATTCTGTCTACTCTGTACCCCCTGGACTTTCCTAGTATTTTTGCCACTTCCCACCTCGAGCCCCAGCTGTTTCTCCTCAGCTCTTTCTCCACCATCTTGTCTCCTACCCTTATTGTGCCTTGCACAACAAATGCCTTGCTTTATGGCTGTGCTTTGGGTATAATAATAGGGTATAATTTTTGTGAAAAAGACTCTCTTGGAGAAAATTAAGATTTTGAAAAGGTATAAAGGCTCCCATACACAATGATATATCTCTTGTATATATGCAGTAATGATTCAGCTGTTCATGTCATATATTTACATATGCCAGCCATGGATTGTTCTGTCACATTTATACACAGCTGATAATATTTCACCATCAGTAACACCATCTTCAAAGGACAAAAGGACAAGGACAAAAATATATACATGAACTAATATATATATATATAATATTGGGGCTAAATATGGTACAGAGCCCAACACAAATTATTCAGACTGTAAGCACCACGTGGGACAGGGATCATGTCCAACATGATTAACTTATATCTACCTCAGTCTTTAGTACAGTGCATGATATGTACTAAGCACTTAATACCATTACAATAGATATAGTATCTTAAATGCTTATATTTTTGTATGTGGCGCCTCTTATTTCTTATTTGTTCCTAAACAAAATGAGGAACAAATCAACTAGATCAAGTGAGATACATTTCTATCAGAGAAGGTGCTGTTGAGCCCAATCTCAAAATTGATGTCAACATTATTTTTATAATCTTTCCTTGATGCTTAGCAATTGTTTGTAATCAAAATACAAATTTCAGATCAAAATTTGAAAGTTTCTTTGGTTGCCATGCCTAATAAAGTGTCTGTTGTAATTCCAATTTTCAGACATAGGGTCCTTGGGTTTGTCAAGGTAATAAGCATCTAAAGAATCAGCATTTAGTTTTAAACACTGAGCACTTTGCTGCCTCAGATGAATGGACCGTTATTGTTAGAAGGATGCCTTTCAAATCAGCCTTTCACTACTTCTGTTAAGGGTTTGGAAAGTAATCAGTGAACTTAAATTTTTCTCAAGTGTGTATTCCTTCTTCCGCATTCTTTAGTGTTGTGCCAGTTACAATTTATCCACTCACTGTTATGAAAATAGGTAGTGAGATAATGCAAGTAATTAGTAGGAATTGCTTGCCCCTGTAAGAAGTGGTGTTTCCTGAAAACTGTAAGCTTCAGGGATATCATTCTGTTGCTTTGCACACAGTAAGCACTCGATAAATATGACTGAATAAGTGTCATATATATTCATTTGTATATCAATTTATACAATTCATACAATTTATACAATTTCAGTTTTATGTCAGACAACACTAAAACTCTGTGGACCATTAGTTTAATCTGGAGCCTGATACCACCCTGTTGTCATGTTCTTTTTGACAATCTCCAAAATAATATTCAGTTCTTCTTTATTCAGTTTTCCAATTCTTTCTCTCCCAGTGTGTTGTTGATCAGTGTGCTACCTAGGAAACAAAATTCTTGTACAGGATTTAACTCTGTAGTCATCATTATACTCATGTCTCCGCATGCCTCAAAGTTCTCTAGTGGTTGCCCATTCCTCTCCACATCAAGCAGAAACTCCTGACAATTGATTTCAAGACACTCGATCAGCTTTCTTCCACCTAGGTATTTTTACTTCTCTCCCACTAACCCCCAGCTCACATGCTTTGCTCCTCTCAAATCAACCTACACACAGTACCTCATTCTTGTCTCTCTCATCAACCTCTTGCTCACATCTTCAATCAATTAATCAGTGATATTTATTGAGTGCTTACTTTGTGCATAGCATTGTACTAAGCATTTGGGAAAGTACAGTACAATCTGTGCCTACAAGGGGAGACAGACATTTAAATGAAATAGGGATAGGGAAATAAGGTAATTCCTTCTTCCATGGAATTACCTCACTCTTCACATCCAGCAGACAGTTACTCTCCTCATATTCAAAGAACTACTAGAAAAATCAGGAGGCCCTTCCTGATTAATATCTCATCTCCCTACCTAAACAGTCTTCTCTTTAACCCGTACTCAGTCCTTGAGAAGCAGTATAGTTTAGTGAATAAAGCATGGGCCTGGGAGTTAGAAGGACCTGGGTTCTAATCGCAGCTCTGCCACACATTTGCTGTGTGACCTTGGGCAAGTAACTTAACTTCTCTGGGTACCAGTTACCTCATCTGTAAAATAGGGATTAAGACTCTGAGGCTCATGTGGGACAGGGACAGTGTCCAACCTGATTAACTTGTATCTATCCCAGCACTTAGAATAATGCTTGGCACATAGTAAGAGCTTAACAAGTAACACAATTATTATTATTATTACTATTACTACCAGTTAAGCGCTGCCAAACCAGGTTCAAGTATTTGAATACTTGCTCTCCCCTCACTCCCTTTAGCACTTAAATGCACATCTTTAAATTATGTTGCTCCCCGCATCTGTAATTTATTATCTTTCCCCCTAGTTTGAAATGCTCTTGAGGGCAGGGATCTTTTCTGCTAACTCTATTGCACTCTCCCAAGTGCTTAGAACCATGCTCTGCACAGAGGAAGGGGTCAAAAAATATTATAGATTTATTGATTTCTTATCTGGTGCAGGCTGATACATCTTCTTTAGACTGACTAATCATCAGCCTATTATGTCTGGCTTATTCTTTATATAAGCTATCATTTACATACATGTTGTGTGAAAATACCCAACAGGGGCATTAGGTACAAACACTAAATGAAAAATTAAATGGCAACTTACCAACATGTTTTAGATATGGGAACCTTGTCAATCTATAATGAAAATTAAACTAATATGAAAAAAAATTTCAAATAGGGCTTTGTATAATCTGGGCAAGAGCTGTTGTCATCTCATCAACTCTAGCGATTGCAATATCCAACCTCTCCAACTCTGAGATTCCCAACCACACCATCCTGACCTCTCTCTCTCCCACACCTTCCTTCTCTTCCAAATCTGTCCTGTTACCCCAGAGACCTTTGATCTTTTGACCCCCTACAATTTTCTATAGTCATGGTTCTCCATTTGGTCTCCATACCCACTTTGCTGTCTCTCTATACACAGACCAAACCATCACCATCCTCTCAATTGAACTCAATTCCCTCATTCCCCTGCCCTCTGCAGACATTGTAATAATAATAATAATAATGTTGGTATTTGTTAAGCGCTTACTATGTGCCGAGCACTGTTCTAAGCGCTGGGGTAGACACAGGGGAATCAGGTTGTCCCACGTGGGGCTCACAGTCTTAATCCCCATTTTACAGATGAGGTAACTGAGGCACTGAGAAGTTAAGTGACTTGCCCAAAGTCACACAGCTGACAAGTGGTAGAGCTGGGGTTCGAACCCATGACCTCTGACTCCAAAGCCCGTGCTCTTTCCAGTGAGCCACGCTACAACCAGCCCACAAGGCTGGATGATTTCCACAATACACTTCCTCAGCTCTTATAAGAAAACACTCTCCTCCCCATCCAAATTGCTAAAATGCTGATGCTAGCACTTATCATTTCCTGCCCTGACTACTACATCAGCCTTCTCATTAACCTATTCTATCCTACTCTATTCTAATCCTCCACGACCTCTCAGCTGCCTTTCACACTGTCGACCATCCCCTTCTCCTCCACACTTTACCTCACCTTGGCACTCTGTCCTCTCCTGGTTCTCCTCTTATCTTTCTGGCCATTCATTCTCAGTCTCCTTCGCGGGCTCCTCCTCCCCATCCCATCCACTAACTGGAGGGGTTCCTCAAGGGTCAGTTCTTGGCCCTCTTCTGTTCTCCATCTATACTCACTCCCTTAGTGAACTCATTTGATCCCACAGCTTCAAGTACCATCTCTATGCAGATGACACCCAAATCTACCTCTCTTCCCCTGTTCTGTCCTCCTCCCTCCAGGCTCATATCTCCTCCTGCCTCCAGGATGTCTCCACCTGGATGTCTGCCCGCCACCTAAAACTCAACATGTCCAAAACTGAGCTCCTTATCTTCCCTCCCAAACGCTGTCCTCATCCTGACTTCCCTGTCACTGTGGACGACATGACCATCCTTTCCGTCTCACAGGCCCGTAACTTTGGTGTCATCCTTGACTCTGCTCTGTAATTCACCCCACACATCCAATCTTTCACCAATGCCTGCTGGTCTCACCTTTACAATATCGCCAAGATCCACCCTTTCCTCTCCGTTCAAACAGCTATCATGCTAGTGCAAGGTCTCATAATATCCCAACTGGATTATTGTGTCAGCCTCCTCTCTGATCTCCCATCCTCCTGTCTCTCCCCACTTTAGTCTATTCTTCATTTCGCTGCCCAGATCATCTTCCTACGAAAATGTTCTGGGAATGTTACTTCCCTCCTTTCAAACCTCCAGTGGTTGCCTATCAACCTCCGCATGAAACAAAAACTCCTCACTCTTGGCTTCAAAGCTTTCCATCACCTTGCCCCCTCCTACCTCACCTCCCTTCTCTCTTTCAACTGCCCACCCCGTACACTCCACTCCTCTGCCACTCACCTCCACACTGTCCCCCATTCACGCCTATCCTGCCGTCGACCTCTGGCCCACGTCCTCCTGCTGTCCTGGAATGCCCTCCCTCCTCACCTCCGCCAAACTAACTCCCTTCCCCTCTTCAAAGCCCTACTGAGAGCTCACCTCCTCCAAGAGGCCTTCCCAAACTGAGCTACCCCTTTTCCCTCTGCTCCCTGCCCTTTCCCCCTTCACCTCCCCTCAGCTAAGCCCCCTTTCCCTATGCTCCTTCCCCTCCTCCCTCCCATTTCCCCCACCTGTAATTTATTTCAAATACCTGTTTCCCCCTCTAAACTGTAGCACCTTGTGAGCAGGGCTCAAGTCTTCCAACTCTATTGTAGTGTACTCAACAAAGCCATTAGTTCACACTCCTAAATGCAGTAAGTGATCTATACTAATACCACAGATTGAAACGATTGATCATTTTGAATTCAAGACTATTTTGGGTTAGATTAAGGTGGTTTAAATGTTTCCTCACCAAATGATCAACTAAGAGATGAGTTTAAAGTCACACAACATGGGCTTTCTCTAATTTCTCCTTTCCAGAAATTTGAATTTGAATCCAGGTGAACTAGACAATCCAACTGAGGAAGTGAGCCAAAGTAATTTGGCTATTACCACTATCTCCACACATTGAAGAATAGAATCGTGATAGGTATCATGTGGTCAAAGTTCCAAATTGAGTGAGGAATGGTATACCAAGACAACTAATCAATCAGTCAGTGAATCAGTGATATTTATTGAGTAGTCAAGGTGTTGTCAAAGACCTTTGTTTCTAGGAGAATACCTGGTTTGATGCTTGTAACCCAACAGTCTTGTATCATCAGAGTTCTCTCTCTCCCCAACTCCCTCTCACCAGCACTCAGAGAGGAAAATTATATCTAAACCCTCACTAGCTGTCAATTCACGCATTTCATTCTCTGGGGCTTTAGCATTAGTGTAAACCATTTGTTGATTTTGCTTTGCTTTCTTGATGATTTTCATATCTGCCAGCTTCCCCAAAAGTAAGACAATTTAAGTTGCTCTGTTACTTCAAGCCCTCCATGTTTTCCTCCAGGCCTACCCTTTCTTATTTTTTCCAATGCATTAATGCCTTCAAGTCTGTCCATATATCTGCCCTTCCTTATACGAAAGGCTATAACTCTCCCCACTTTCTCCCACATCTCTTCCAAGAGGCCTTCCCTGATTATGTTCTCATTTCATTCATTCATTCAATCGTATTTATTGAGTACTTATTGTGTGCAGAGCACTGTACTAAGTGCTTGGAAAGTACAATTTGGCAACATAAAGAGACAATCCCTACCCAACAATGGGCTCACAGTCTAGAAGGGGGAGACAGACAACAAAACAAAACAAGTAGAAAAATTGGGCTTAATCTGGGAAGGCCTTTTGGAGGAGATGTGTCTTCAATAAGGCTTTGAAGCAGGGCAGAAAAATTGTCGGATTTGAGGAGGGACGGTGTTCCAGGACAGAGATAGGATGTGGGCCAGGGGTCGGTGACGAGACAGGTGAGATCGGGACACAGTAAGGAGGTTAGCACTAGAGGAGCCAAGTGTGCAGACTGGGTTGTAGAAGGACAGAAGCGTGGTGAGGTAGGAGGGTACGAGGTGATGGAGTGCTTTAAAGCTAATGGTGAGGAGCTTTTGTTTGATACCAAACTGGATGGGTAACCACTGGGGATTTTTGAAAAGGAGGGGTGACGTGTCCTGAATGTTTTTGTACAAAGATGATTGAGGCAGCATAGTGAAGTAGGGACTGAAGTGGGGAGAGACAGGAGGCTGGGAGGTCAGCAAGGAGGCTGATGCAGTAATCTAGGTGGGATAGGATAAGTGACTGTATTAACCTGGTAGAAATTTAGAAAGAGAGAAAAGGGTGAATACCCTCCCCACACTTACCTCAGCCATATAGTTTTCTAGACTGAACATAGTCTAGACCTGGGAAGAGAATGTGGTCCTGGAGTTTATATGTGTTACAGGGAAGATAGCTAGGGATCTCCAGGCCTCTGGGTGGCCCCAGATCCACCAGGGCCTTAGACTACCTTGAATGCTGGAGCCTGCTACCAGTGCCTAACCCAGGGCCCTGCTCCAGCCTTGGGCTTGGTAGGTGCATAGGATGGCAACCCTAGAGGAAGCTCCCTCACTTTATGCAATTGCTCCTTCTGCTCTCCTACAGCATTTCCCCCTACTCTTTGAATTGGAGTGGAACCAGTGCCTCTGCATCATAGCAAAAGGGACTTCCATCTTCAGCGGCTCATTTTCTATTGACTCCTTCTTCATTGCCTTTAAAGACATTTCCCCATCTTAAAAAAAAACCCAAAAAACTTTATTTAGGATCCCCTGAACCATCCAGTTGTTGTCCCTTTTCACATTCCCATCTGAACTTCTAAAGTGGATTGTATACATTTGCTGTCTTCACTTCATCTCCCTCCTTCACCCTTCAGCTATTAATCTGTTCATTTTACCAGTACCACTCTCACTAAGCCACTAATGATCTCCTTCTTGTTAAACATAAATGATTGTCCATTTTAATCCTCCTCAACATTTTGTTCACCAAAGACCCTGTGGACTAACACTAACACTGATGGAACCACTAACTTTTTTTTTCTGACACAGTCCTCTCTTATTTCTCCACCTAGCCCTTTGGCGAATTCCACTCAGTCTTTCTCACGGGCTCTAACTGTGGTTGCCCTTTAAGGTTCTGTTCTGTGACCCCTTCTCATCAATCTACACTCACTTCCCTGGGGAGCTCATTCATGCATTTATTCAATCACATTTATTAAGCACTTACTGTGTACAGCACATTGTACTAAGCACTTGGGAGAATACAATATAACAATAAACAGACACATTCCCTGCTCACAAGAAGCTAACAGTCTAGAGGGGGAGAAAGACATCAGTATATAAATAAATTATAGATATGTATTTAAGTGCTGAGGACTGGAGAGGAGCAGCATGGCTCAATGGAAAGAGCACGGGTTTGGGAACCAAAGGTCATGGGTTCAAATCCCAGCTCTGCCACCTGTCAGCTGTGTGATGTGGGAAAGTCACTTTACTTCTCTGTGCCTCAGTTCCCTCATCTGGAAAATGGGGATGAAGATTGTGAGCCTCATGTGGGATGACCTGATTACCCGTATCTACTCCAGTGCTTAGAACAGTGCTCTGCACATAGGAAGCACTGAACAAATACCAACATTATTATTATTGTCTTATGCTGTCAAGTCATTTCTGACCCATAACGCCTCCATGGACACATCTCTCCCAGAATGCCCCACTCTCCATCTGCAATTGTTCTGGTAGTGTATCCCTAGAGTTTTATTGGTAAAATTATGGAAGTGGTTTACCATTGCCTTCTTCCACATTAGGACTGGAAAGGGGGTATAAATAAAAGGAGCAAGTCAGGGCAACGCAAATGGAGTAGGAGAAGAGAAGAGGGGGGGTTTAGAGAAGGCCTCTTGGAGGAGATATGACTTCAGCTCCTGGCTTTTCTCAAACATTCCCTTTACCTGCAACTTCCTCTCCAATATCTAATAGATCACAACACTCTCTCTTTTCAAAACCCTTCTGAAAGTACATTTACTCCAAGAAGTAGCAAGTAATATTAACACATAACATTAAAAAATGCTTAACAAATAGTAATAATACAACATAAAATATGAGGACAAATACTCCTTTCCCCCCAACACAAAATTAGGAGTGTATTTTGGCTAATGGAGAATAATTTCAGGTTCCTCATGGCTTAGAAACCATAGCACCCCTACCCACAGCATTATTACATCGGTCACCAGTCTTCTCAAGGTCTCATGCTGAAGTTGTTGTTCTGTTTCCTGCCAGGAAGGTGGAATGTAGGTTGGGATGGAGTTCCTTGAAGATGTGGAAGAGAGGCAGTGTTGGTTCCTGAGGAGACAGCATGGTTACTGAGAGAAGCCAAGAACAGCTGCAACTTTCATCCTTGGCATGCAGAGAGCATGTTTGGACTAGGCACCTTTGGTGATGCAGAGGGAGGCAGCAGTGTACCTAGTTCCTCTGCTTGACCACAGTGGAGAAGGGCCACCTTCCACAGCACTGTGGCAAAGAAAAAACACTATTTCTTTTCTAGAGTAGATTTTGGTTGTAGTGTCTTATCTTCTATTTGTGAAATTGAGGGAGGCTGGAATATGAACCTCAAAAGAACTTTTACCTCCTATTGAGGCAAGTAATAGAAGATCAAATGATATTAGAATACCAAGGGATATTTTGTGAAGCTACATGATCAGTTGGAAAATATTTTTTAATTGCTTGGAAGAAGAGATTTCTATACATCAAAACCATAATACCAATTTGTATTCTAAAATGCTAACAGGAAATATATAAAAACATTTAACAATTTTAACAAGAAAATTTAGCAATGATTTTATTATTGATGTATCAGAGTAAACTCAGGAATGATCATTACTGAGCATTCTAATTGCTACCAGCTGACCTAATGTTCAGATGGAGTCAAGAGTTTATTTTGTATTTGCGTTTGTTTAGGAAAGAATATTATTTTTGACAAGACATTTAAATTTATTTTGTATGTTCTCATGTTTCATTTATAGTAGTCTTTAAGTGCAAATGTATCATCTCAATTCAGTATGAAAGTTTTGAGCACAAATCACCCATTAGAGCTTGTGGGAAGTAAAATATTGTTCATCATGATAAAAATTGGACACATCTAAATGAGTTTTCATTCTATGATGAAAAATTCCTAATGATTAAATTTTGTATAATTTCTTAAAAGTTACTGATATTCATATGTGATTCTCTTCTGCCACTTTCATTTTTAATTCTATAAAGAAACAAAACAAGAGAGAGGTTGCCTTACAGAATATGATTAACTCATTCGTGGGTCCCAGAGGTGACTGGTTGGTGTATAGGGCAGGATGGCTCTCCATGCCCCCACTTCTACTTGACATAGTTCTGAGGGAGCAAAACTGGGGACACAATGGCCGCGAGTTGGGGGTGAGGCAGGAAAGAGCAGCCCACCCATTAGAGCCCACCAGAATGCCACTGTATTGCATTGCAATATTGTAATGCATTGTATTAAGTACTGGGATAGATACAAGATTCATCAGGTAAGTAACAGCCCCTATCCCACATGGGGCTAACAGGGCCCTGCTCCAGCCTTGGGGTTGGTAGGTGCATAGGATGGCAACCTACGTAGGGTATTTTTCAGATGAATAAACTGAGGCCCAGAGCAGTTAAGTGACTTGCCTAAAGGTCACTCAACAGGCAAATTTAGTGATTTGGGGCCAAAGTCAGAGGAGATTGGAAATGTTGAGGTCTTTGTTTTGTCACCAGTGGCCCTACTGGGGGCAGAAGCAGTGAGAAACAGGAAAGCAAGACAGCTGAGATAACTGCTCTTTGTATACCTCAGTCTCCCTTACGGATTCTCAACTATTGCACTGCCTTCACCTGCCTAGACTAAACTCCCCCATTTTTATGGTATTTTTTAAATGCTTACCATGTACCAGGAACCATATTAAGCGCTTGGGTAGATACAAGCTAATCACATTGTATACAGCCCATGTGCCACAGTCTTAATTCACATTTTACAGATGAAGTATCTGAGGCACAGAGAAGTTAAGTGACTTTCTCAATGTCATACAGCAGGCAAGTGGCACAGCAAAAATTAGAACCCACATCCTTCTGACTCCCAGGCCCATACTCAATCAAGTCATGCTTCTTCTTCTTCCCCACTTTCCCCATATGTAGCCCTGTACAAGTCTTTCTGTGTCTCTGTACGTAGGCCTGTTGGTGTATTTGCACATGTGTATGGTAGTGTGTATTTGAGTGGATGTGCACAGGGCTCACTTCAGACAGCAAACATTTGTCTCTCTAAATAGACACCTTCCGAAGGGTGGTGGTGAGGTAGCAATTGAAAACGTGATTCAGTTCACCATTCTGAAGCTGTTACCTGCAAAGGGAAATAATAGTAATAATATTAATAATAGCAATAAGGTGTGGTATTCGTTAAATACTTAATGTATGCCAAGCACTGTGCTTAAGTGCTTGGGTAGATACAATACAGTCAGACTAGATACTGTCCCTGTAACACATAAGGATCATAGTCCAAAGGGAAGAGAGAACAGATCTTTAATCCTCACTGAGAAGCAGCATGGGTCAGTGGAAAGAGCACAGGTTTAGGAGTCAGAGGTCATGGCTTCTAATCCCGCTCTGCCATCTGTCAGCAGTGTGACTTTGGGCAAGTCACCTAACTTCTAGGTGCCTCAGTTACCTCATCTGTAAAATGGGGATTAAGACTGTGAGGTGAGCCTCGTGGGACAACCTGATTACCCTCTATCTACACCAGAGCTTAAAACAGTGCTCTGCACATAGTAAGCGCTTAACAAATACCCACATTATTATTACCATTATTTAACAGATGAAGAAATTGAGGTACAGAGTGGATAAATGACTTGCCCAAGTTCACATACCTGGCAAGAGGTGAAGTTGGGGTAAGAACCCAAATCTCCTGGCTCTCAGTCCTGTGCTTTTTCCACCAAGTCATATGAGCCCGTTGTTGGGTAGGGATTATCTCTATTTGTTGCTGAATTTCACTTTCCAAGTGCTTAGTACAATGCTCTGCATACAGTAAGTGCTCAATAAATATGGTTGAATAAATGAATGAATGTTCTCTACAATAGGGAAAACAAATATCTGAAAGTAGCCCTGAGTATGGTGTGCCTGTCTTTGTACTATGTAAACATATGTTGTTTGTTTAGGAAAGTATACAAAATTTCTTCTCTACCAACTTGAAATAAGTGTAAATGACCTCAAGAGAGCCTGCAGTGCAGATCCTTGCCTCCAGAAAGATGAATTACTAAATCTTCCAGGGCAGATTATCCATTCTTTCTTCTCTTTCCCAGGGATGGAGACCTCATTTCCTCACTTATTAGCCTGTTTTAATGTTTTATCTCCATGATAATCCAGAAACTCTTCTTCATAACCAGCCAGCCTCTCTCCTGCTTTAATTGAAGCCCGTTTCATTGTCATAGCCATGATAAAAACTGGTCTACACTTGGACAATTAAAAAGGTATATTTTATTGAAACAATAATACAATTACCCCTTAGGCTTCTTTGATCTAGGTTAACAGGTAACCTGACCTAAATGACACCTTTTCTGTCCTGTAATCAATTTGGCCTTCTTCTTCTGCCTGCCCATCCCCTGTACTCTATTTAAAATGACCAATTGGAACCAGCACCCAAATCAATCTAAATACAGAGTGAAAGGAATCAAGTAAGCAAGCGATAACATTTATTCAGCATCTACTATATGGAGATCACTGTACTAAGCACTTGGAAGGGTACAATAGAATTAAAGACACAATCTCTGTCCTCAAGCAGTTTACAATCTAGTAGGGGAAATAATCACAAAAATAATTTACAGACATGAGGAAAAAGGAAAAGTGAATGTGTACATGATTGTACGTCTAGTAACAGTGAATGTAAGAAGGAGCAAACAGCAGTGCTACAGGTGGTTATAATAAACAAATGTATAGTTGGTCTAGACATGTGAAATAGCAATTAAGTGGATATGCTCTGGACAGAAGAGAAAATTCACTTTAAAAGACCTACTAGAAGAAATGAGATTTCCAAAGTCTTTGAATATGGGAGGAGCTGTGGTCTGGAGGAAAGCTTTTAGGCGAGACAATGGGGAGTGTATTTTCGGTACTATCCCAGAGCTGAAGGTGAGAGTGGCTAGAGGAATCTGGATGGGTTTCTTAAGATATTTTGGCAAGTGTGCAAGGCTGTGACTGAGGTCCCCATCCCAGGGGGCAGCAGGGAGCTCGAGTGTAGGGGAGTGGTGCCCCTTGAGAACAGTTGGGAAGTCTGAAGTGTGATGAGGTGAGGGATAAGGTGCTTGAAGATACTTTTCCAAAAACTTAGTACTGTAAACAATCAATACCATTTATGGATTGATTGGAGATATTGAGTTTCAGAAGTTGACTAGAGCATCTATACAGAGATGTCATAGAGGTTAGAGGAAGTGCATGATTTCAGAAGAGGTTTGAGGTCACAAATGATGAGGGATATTTGGGAGTCACCTGCTTAATGGAGGTAGTTCAAGTCACAAAAGTGGATGAAAACCCAAAGGGAGTGAGTGTACAGTGAGAAGATAAGGGGACCTAGAATGGAGCCTTGAGGGAGTGAGAGGTAGAGAGCCCTTTTGAAGGCTGAAGGGATAGAGCTAACAGAGAATGAGCAGTTGAAGGGCAATTAGGAAGAGAAAAAAACGGGTTCAAGGGTTCATAGCATTTATTTATATTAATGCCTGCCTCCCCCTCTAGACTGTAAGCCTGTTATTGGCAGGGAAAGTGTCTGCTAATTCTGTTGTCTTGTATTCATTCAATTCATTGAAATGTATTTATTGAACTCTTACTGTTTGCAAAACACTGTACTAAGTTCTTGGCACTGTACTCTCTCACTTAGAACAGATCTCTGCACATAAGTGTTTAATAAATGCCATTGATTGATTGACACATGAGAGGAAATAGAGTCAGAGGCACAGGTAGAGGGTATAAATTTTGGAAAAAAAGGATATCTCTTCAGAGATGGTTAGGAAGGGTGAGAAAGTGGCCAAGAGTATAAGAATGAAAGGACTACTTTATAATCTTGTATGTGATGCTCCATTAAGTGCATCTCTGATCATATTGTTGTTGTCTTATGCTGTCGAGTGTTGTCCAACCCATAGTGATGCCATAGGCACATCTGTCCCAGAATGCCCCACTTCCATCTACAATCATTCTGGTAGCGTTTCCATAGAGTTTTCTTGGTAAAATACGGAAGTGCTTTACCATTGCAGTAAATCTGAGTCTCCACCCTCGACTCTCTCCCATGCCATTGTTCATTCAATAGTATTTATTGAGAGCTTACTATGTGCAGAGCACTGTACTAAGCGCTTGGAATGAACAAGTTGGCAACAGATAGAGACAGTCTCTGCCGTTTGACGGGCTTACAGTCTAATCGGGGGAGACAGACAAGAACAATGGCAATAAATAGAGTCAAGGGGAAGAACATCTCGTAAAATTGTTGCCTAGCACAGGTGAGTTTTGACTTGTAGCAGATGGTCTTCCATTCACTAGCCACTGCCCAAGCTCGGAATGGAATGGGTATGGCTCTGCTTGACTCTCCCTCCTGTAGCCGACACTGGTAGAGTACTGGAAACTCTCCAGGTGCGACCCCGAGAGGGGCTGATCATACTGACTTAAAAACAACAACTGAAAAATAAGGCAGTGCTATTTTATTCAGCTTCTGAATGGCTCTACCTCTCAGGCTTTTTGCCAGTTTCTCTTCTGCACCTCTCTTTTCCCATCATATTCCATTCATAAATACATGAGTGGCCCAGTGAAAGAGCACAAGTTTAGGAGTCAGAAGGCATGGATTCTAATCCCGGCTCTGCCACTTAGCTGTGTGACTTTGGGCAAGTCACTTAACTTCTCGGTGCCTCAGTGACCTCATCTGTAAAATGGAGATTAAGACTGTAAGCCTTATGTGGGAAAACCTGATTACCCTGTATCTACCCCAGCATTTAGAACAGTGCTCAGCAAATAATAAGTGCTTAACAAATACCAACATTATTATTATTAATATTATCCATTATCTTGCACTTCTTTCTAGGGAATTTCATCCTGTTTGGCCTGGATCATTTTCAGTTCTCTTCCTGGCTCCTAGAGTGTCAATACCCAACTCAGTTTAGTAAGATCTGCCAAGTATGGAACTCAGGATACTAGGATCAGAAAGTGGATCTCATCCTCTGTGGGATGAGCTCTCAACTTTGGGCTGTCCCCTCTCCACAAGTCTGAAATACTGTCAAAATCTCCAGAGATGCCCCACCTGGAGAGCAGTTCCCTTTGTCATAGAGCAAGAGCTCTTTCTCCATACCCACTGTCTTTGCACTTACAATACAGCAGTAGCAGTAGTAGTAGTGGTGTTTATTAAGTTTCCTTTCATTGTAGTGCACTGTACTGGGTGCTTGGAAAATAGAGAACAAAGAAATGACATGTTCTCTGTCCACAAGGATTCCTTGAAAGCTGCATCCTAAAAGCTGCATCTGAAGTCAGAACCAATTTTCTCAAAGAAACAATCACATTTTCCAAGGAACAATCAACAGCAAATGGTTGCTATACTCAGTTGATATACCCTATTTTTCTCAATATTACCCAGAATTGTATTCTTGATCAATTTTAGGACAGTAATCGAGCTACATCGATCACTGATTTTTAAGTCAGAGATATGCCCAATATGATACCTGACTTTTCTTTCATTTTAAGTACGTAGTATGCCTTGGCTCTCCCTCATGAACCCATTTGATCCTCAGTAAAGTCCCCACCCATCTCTATATTTCTCTTCTTCTCTCCCACCCACCACAGCACTCTTCTCTAAACTTCCTCCATTCATCACAACTTTAAAAATTGTTTCCTCTTTTACTTGCTGCTTCTGTAACTAAAGCACAGAGTAAGTGAAATACCTTGTCCAAGGTCACATAGCAGAAAAGTGGTCGAGTCAGAATTAGAACCCAGCTCCTCCAACTCCCAGGTCTGTATTCTGTCCACTAGGCCAAGCTGCTTCTTAAATTTCCCAAAATCCTAATTCCATATCCCCAGTTTAGTGTAATGTAGTAGGCTAGTACTATCAAGTCAAACTGATGTGTTGAAATAGTAAAATAATGATTTTAATATTTATTAATGCTATATGCTAAGTGATAGAATACGTATAAAACAATCAAATTGGACACAGTCTCTGTCCCACAGGGAGATCCCAATCATGGGGAGAAAGTGTCTTATTCTTACTTTACAGATGTGGAAACTAAAGTATAGAGCAGTAAAAAGGCTTTCCAACAATGAACACAACAGGCCAGTCCCAAAGTTGGGATTCAGATTTGGGCCTCCCACTGTGTTTTCCATTCGCCCATTCTGCTTTGTAAAGTTGAAACAAGGCATAAATCCAGAAAACTAAATCGTGTTCATTGTAACCTGAAACATCTTAAGTCAAGGACAGCCTAGACTGATTTCCTATTACAAGTGTCTACTTCCCTTATTTTTTACCGAGAAAACGTTTTTGAAATTATTTCCTTCTTAAAAGATCAAAACGTTCCCTAAGTGGTGTCTTGAGGCCTCTTAGGGAACAGCCCTGTATAAACCACATGAGTAAATATATGCCATTGACTTAATTAAACTTTAATTAAAATTAAAAAGTAACAATTTTAGCACTATGTCTTTTCAGTTTTTTCATATGATTTCACATTATGGTTCTTTCATTTAGAAGAAAAATAAGTCACTCTTATGGTGGTGGTTTTTCATAGATTCCTGGAAAAAATTAAGCAAAACATTTGTTCAAATAGAAATAGCAGCAGTCATAAACACAAGACTCTTTACAGCAGAGCTAGCTGTCCTAGCAAGCAGTATGTGCAACAGAGCTGTGCTGTTTTTTTACTAAGATATTTTTTCTCACCTATTTTATTCAGGGACACAGATGAATTAAACTTATTCCCTGCATGTCTTAAATCATTTCTTTCAGAAAAGATCGTTCTTATTTGTTGTATCTCCAAGCTTCTTAACTGCTCCTAAATTATACCAGGTGGATAACAGCATTAGGCTCCTGGCAGGAGCTTCCCAATAACCGTGTTTTGGTGAGCCATATGTTATTGCCATTAGGTGGAATGTTGATTGACAGCTATCTGCATAGCCTATGCTGCCTCTTACAGGCAATTTTCAAGACAAATTTTCATTTTAGATACAATGAAGGTTTTACCTTCTCTTTTTCCTTCTTTCTTTCCCATTATTTCTATGGTTTCCCTACACCAGAGGTGTATTGTGAAGACCAACAAGAACAGATGAATATTGAAGTCAGTCATGACTTCTAAATCACAAGGGATGAAAATGTGGATAACAGTTCTAGTTTTCTTAGTGAGTTAGGTTATAATAATGCAAGCATTTATTAATCACTTATTAGGTGCCAAGCACTGGGGTAGATACAAGAAAATCAAATTTGACACAATTACTGAGCCACACAGAGCTCATTGTCAAAGAGTTCAAATATTTCATCCCAATTTTATTAGATGAAGAAACTGAGGCACTGAGAAATTAAGTCTAAGGTAACAAACTCAGTAAATGGAGGAACCAGGACTAGAAATCAGACTCCTGACTCTTAGCCCTGTACTATTTCCACTAGACAATGCAATGAAAATCAGGCAGTTTTATTTTGATGACTGGTCACTTAGATATTTATGAGAAGAGATAGAATAAGGCCAAAAAGGTATCTTCTATCAACTATAATTCTAAAATTACCCAGAACAAAGACAGTCAACCAATCTTCTCAACTATCAGTGTCTGCAAATTCAAAACAGCGAATCTGGTTATTAAAAGCAAGGTAGCCAAGCGGAAAGAGCAAGGGCCTGGAAGTCAGAAGACCTAGGTTCAAATTCCAATTCTGCCATGAATCTGATTATGACCTTGATCAAGTCACTAATTGTCACTTAATTTCTCTGTGCTTCAGTTCCCTCATCTGCAAAATGGGGAGTCAATATTTGTTCTCCCTTTTACTTAGAATGTGAGTCCCATGTCAGTCAATTGCATTTATTGAGCATTTACTGTGTGAAGAACACTATACTAAGCACTTGGAGGAGTACAATATAACAATAAATATACACATTCCTTGCCGATGAGCTTGGAGACTAGAGCTCTAAAATGGGATTCTTATTATTACTACTACTCTCAGGGGCAAAGTCTTGAGAGCCTTTTTCATTCTTTAAATAATTGTGACCTATTTAAAAAGGATCAGGGATTGTAATAAATTAGTGTGGCCAAAGAATAAGGATATGTTGGAATATACTGATAGTAGCAGGATAGAATGCTATTTAATGACATTCCATTTAATGTGGTAATTGAATTGTTTACCAGATGCATTTTTAATTGCAAGGATTAACATATTTTTATATTTACTAGAAAGGCATGAAAATATAAAACTATCCAACAAATGAATTGTGCTTGTCACTGTATAAATAATTTTACGTATTTTAAAGTTTTGTAGAGGAATTGCTTTTATTAGAAAATTAAAAATAAAGGTGCAGGAACCTACTATACCTGGATATCATAAGTATATGTTTTGTTTGAGAAAACTGAGAGGTGGTCTTCGTACTTGCATCAGTATCATTTAGACTTTTTATTGCCATTCATATCTATGAATATCTATATATCTATGTATAGATATGTATAATCCCACTTTCTCTAAACACACACACAAATATTCAATATACAAGCATGATGCAAATGGAGAAATAGCCATAGTAAAGGTGTTACAGCCAAAAAAATATTGAAACAACACAATTCTAGATCTCATCGGCTCTCTAGCTTTGATCTGTGATTTTCAGCATGCCAGGTAAGTCAGTACCCCCTCATTCTTCTCTCACTGGCCACCAAATATAGGATTTGTTTGTTCCCTAGTGTTCTTTCATCAGGAGTGAGGATAAAACAAAGGTCAAATCCATCCTGTATCATTCAAAGCCACATTTGCTATGATCCTTCCAAGTTAAAAGATGATGGGACATTTGAATTTATTAAGTGATTTAAAAAAATGATGGCTTCAGGAATTTTGAAGTTGAATTTAATAGTTGTAACACTTCACAGAGTCTCTGTAGACTAGCACTCGTCCACAGTATCAGCTAAAGTAGGAGTTAGTGACTTGCTGTTCAGTACTATGTAGCAAAGTGACTGTGTCATTAAAGCTTAGGCTCTTGACACCTACACAATGCGTAATTTAGCTCCTTAAGACAGCTCCATGTAAAGTGTGGTGGAGGTTAAATCATTAGAACAATGCTTGGCACATAATAAACACTTAACAAATACCATCATTATTATTAATATCATCCTTATGTTTCACTTTTATCCTTACATTATGGAATTAAGCAAATTTTTACCTGATAAATTATACCAATAAAGCTACTATTCTGAAAATAACTTGACTTTTATCTTTGAAATC
This sequence comes from Ornithorhynchus anatinus, assembly GCF_004115215.2. Taxonomy (NCBI): domain Eukaryota; kingdom Metazoa; phylum Chordata; class Mammalia; order Monotremata; family Ornithorhynchidae; genus Ornithorhynchus; species Ornithorhynchus anatinus. Next base: position 120,210,247 of record NC_041729.1, read on the forward strand.
ATTTTAGGTTTGGTCTTCTCTTTGAAACTGAACATGACATGATTGCCGTATTCTTTGATTCATTTGAAAGATGCCCTGCTTGGAAAGATCTGTGTGGCATTTTAAGGAACTTTCCTTATTTCACCAAAGGATGGACCAAACTATACATCAATGATAAGAGATCTGAAAATAGATTTTGGAATAATAGTGAGAGAGGCTTTGTTAAATTTGAAGATGCTGTGAGCCGGCTTTGCATGATCATATCCTGTCATCTTGTATTTAACCTTCCTCTCGTATCACTCATTCCAATGATACAGTCCCCAAATGCAATGTTTTCAGTACTGATGTGTTCTGTTTATGCCACCCCAAAGAGCTTTCATTTAGCAAATTAATTGCTAGAAAGAAATTAGTGGTGAAATGAAAATATAAGTTTACATGTTTTTGAGATATGCTACTGGGTTGGGGCTCTTGGAGCAAGATAAGGACCACCATTAACCAGAAAAAATCCTTGGGAATAAAATTTGATAGTTTCCTCTAATTCAGCCTGATAGTGCACATCATCCATTGCTTTTTTTTATGGGTCTTATTAAGTGCTTACTATGTGCCAGGCACTGTTCTAAGCACTGGAGTAGATACAAGGTTATAAGGGTGAACACAAGGACAAAATTTATTGTTTTTTGCTAGGCAGTAATTGAATCCCCATTTTATAGATAAGTGAACTGAGGCACCAAGAAGAAAAATGACTTGGTCACAAAACAGTAAAGTGGTGGAGTCAGATCTAGAACTCAGGTCCTTCTGACTCCCAGGCCCTTTCTCTATCCTCTAGGTAAGACTACTTTTCCCTCTGTTGACAGAGGAAGAGGTAGCCAAGACACAATTTGACTCAGTAAAGACTTTCCCCATTTCTCTTTAGAGTCATTTGGGATATTCTAGAAGGGAACTGTTTTTTGGCCAAAAGGTTGAGCCCTCTTGGGGGTTGAACTGGGGAAGTTGATGTTGGTTAGTGTTGCAATCCTGTCTCCTGTTCCTGGGATCCAACCAGAATCATCTCTATGAGGTAATGTATTATTCTCTAACTGAGCAATATCTGCAGTAAGAAGGATATTTAATGTGATTTTTAGACTAAATCCTGTTTCTCAATTTTCCCAAGAGGGGTTTTTAGCTAGCACATGGAGCATCCAAATGTTAACAGACCCCTTAAGTTAGTTGAAGATATTTAAACCTCAGGAAATGCAAATATTATTTTTCAAACTCCTCCTTTAGTATTCTCTGTTGTGTTCTATCCACTTGTATTAATTAGAGAAGCAGTATGGCTCAGTGGACAGAGCACGGGTTTGGAAGTCAGAAGACATGGGTTCTAATCCCCATTCTGCCACTTGTCTGCTGTGTGACCTTGGGCAAGCCACTTAACTGCTCTGTGCCTAAGTTACCTCATCCATAAAATGGGGATTAAGACTGTGAGCCCTATCTGGGACAACCTGATTACCTTTTATCTACCCCAGTGCTTAGAACAGTGCTTGGCACATAATGAGTGCTTAACAAATATGATTATTATGATTATTATGATTATTATTATTATTAATGAAACCCTGATTTTCATCTTCCCTAGTTAGCTTGTAAGATACTCGAGGGCAGGTAGCATGTTTGCCAACTCTATTTTATTTTTACCAAGTGCTTAGAACTGTGCTCTGCACATAATAAGCACTCAGTAAATGTTGATGATGGTGCTCTACACAGAGTAAATGATCAGGAAATACCATTGTTTGAATGACTGACTTAGGAATTAGGCTCTATCAAGGCTGCTCTTAATTTTATGACTTTATCTCATATCTTCCTTGGGTGTTGTTGAATTAAAGGTGGTCAGTAATTTTAGTTCGACCTGAATCTGTTTCAAAAGAAGGAAAAATTTTTTTTGAGTGGATCACCAAGGCCAGAATCACTTCGAAAAAAATTATTATAAATCAAAGCACTCAGTCAATACTGAATATAAGTAAATTTTATGGGACATTGGCTATTTAGGTGCCAAGAGAATGAGAATTAGGATATTCTTTAGTCCTTTTGTGGGGAGTCAATTTTCCCTGTGCATTTATTCAATCAGGAAAAATATGAGGTTATTTGGGATTTTGTTTTCTTGTACAAAATGTGTTTGGTCAACTAAAATCTGAGTCAGATGTGATGAAATCCAGACAGGTCATACCTTATGCCCTACATTTTCTATAAAGAAACAGTCGTCTGGGATTACTCAAAACAAGTAGGTCTTGGCCTTAGTGCCTGGAATTGTAATTGCTCAACCTCAAATAATGTGGTATGACTGTTTCACACGTTCATTCGTTCAGTGGTATTTATTGAGTGCTTACTGTGTGCAGAACATTGTACTAAGCACTTAGAGTATAATATAACAATCAGCAGACACATTCCCTGCCCACACTGAGCTTACAATCTAGAGGAAAAAATTACAATATTCTTTAATCGCTTATTATGTGCCAGACACTGTACTGAGCGCCAGGTAGGATACTAAAAAATCCGGTTGGACACAGTTCTTGTCCCATGTGGTACTCACAGTCTCAATCCCCATTTTAGATTAGGAAACTGAGTCACAGAGAAGTGAAATTACTTGCCAAAGGTCACACACCAGACAAGTGGCAGAGCTGAGATTAGAACCCATGTTATTCTGACTCCCAGGCCTGTGGTCTATCCACTGTGCAGCACTGCTGAGTGCTTACAGACAATAATGGCAGAGAGACTAGTTTGGTAATGGCAGTTAGGAAAGGGGTGTGCCTTTTAGAGCAAAGGAACAAAAGATGGTTGTAGCAAGAGAGTGTGTTGAAAGCAATTGAGTATTGGGAATGGGCAATGGAATCTCACAGTAGGGTGCAAAGTGTTAAAGGAACTCTTCAATGACATATTCACATATGAATACAAAATTTTACCACCGAGAATATCATCTTTGAACATGAAGGATAGTTATATAAGTATGTTACACAGTAAGCTATAGGAAAGATCTTGGGTCTGGGAGTCAGAGGACCTGGGTATTAGTCCAGGTTCTGTCAGTGACCTACTTTGCAGTCTCAGGCAATAAATATAGGTCATTCATTCATTCATTCATTCATTCATTCATCCAATAGTATTTATTGAGTGCTTACTATGTGCAGAGCACTGTACTAAGCACTTGGAATGTACAAATCGATAGCCGATACAGTCCCTGCCCTTTGACGGGCTTACAGTCTAATCGGGGGAGAAGGACAGACAAGAACAATAGCAGTAAATAGAATCAAGGGGAAGAATATCTCATTAATAGCAAATAAATAGAATCAAGGTGATGTACATCTCATTAACAAAATAAATAGGGTAATGAATATATATACAGTTGAGTGGATGAGTACAGTGCTGAGGGGATGGGAAGGGAGGAGGGAGGAGCAGAGGGAAAGTGGGGAGAAGAGGGTTTAGCTGCAGAGAGGCGAAGAGGTGGGGTGGTAGAGGGAGCAGAGGGAAAAGGGGAACTCAGCCTGGGAAGGCCTCTTGGAGGAGGTGAGCTTTAAGTAGGGTTTTGAAGAGGGGAAGAGAATTAGTTTGGCGGAGGTGAGGAGGAAGGGCGTTCCAGGACCGCGGGAGGACGAGGCCCAAGGGTCGATGGCAGGATAGGCGAGAACGGGGGACAGTGAGGAGGTGGGCGGTAGAGGAGCGGAGTGTGCTAGGTGGGCAGTGGAAAGAGATAAGGGAGGAGAGGTAGGAGGGGGCAAGGTGATGGAGAGCCTTGAAGCCTAGAGTGAGAAGTTTTTGTTTTGTGCGGAGGTTGATAGGCAACCACTGGAGGTTTTTAAGAAGGGGAGTGACATGCCCAGAGCATTTCTGCAGGAAGATGAGCCGGGCAGCGGAGTGAAGAATAGACTGGAGCGGGCAGAGAGAAGAGGAAGGGAGATCAGAGAGCAGGCTGACACAGTAATCTAGCCGGGATATAATGAGAGCCTGTAACAGTAAGATAGCCATTTGGGTGGAGAGGAAAGGGCGGATCTTGGCGATATTATAAAGGTGAGACCGGCAGGTTTTGGTGACGGATTGGTTGTGTGGGGTGAACGAGAGAGCTGAGTCAAAGATGACACTGAGGTTGCGGGCCTGAGAGACAGGAAGGATGGTCGTACCATCCACAGGGATAGGGAAGTCAGGGAGAGGACAGGGCTTGGGAGGGAAGATGAGGAGCTCAGTTTTGGTCATGTTGAGTTTTAGGTGGTGGGCAGACATCCAGGTAGAGACATCTTGGAGGCAGGAGGAGATACGAGCCTGAAGGGAGGGGGAGAGGACAGGGGCAGACATGTAGATCTGTGTGTCATCTGTGTAGAAATGATAGTTGAAGCTGTGAGAGCGAATGAGTTCACCGAGGGAGTGAGCGTATATGGAGAACAGAAGAGGGCCAAGAACTGACCCTTGAGGAACCCCAACAGTTAGAGGATGGGAGGGGGAGGAGGAGCCTGCGAAGGAGACAGAGAATGACCAGCCAGAGAGATAAGAGATGATGGAGTCTGTGAAGCCAAGGTGAGATAAGGTGTGGAGGAGAAGGGGATGATCGACAGTGTCAAAGGCAGCTGAGAGGTCAAGGAGGATTAGAATAGAGTAGGAGCCATTGGATTTGGCATGAAGGAGGTCATGGGTGACCTTAGAGAGAGCAGTCTCGGTAGAGTGGAGGGGACGGAAGCCAGACTGAAGGGGGTCCAGGAGAGAATGGGAGTTAAGGAATTCTAAGCAGCGAGTGTAGACGACTTGAGTTTCCTAATCTACAAAATGGAAACAGTAGCACCCATATGTATCTGCTTCAGAGGGATGTTGTGAACATAAAATAAGAAAAGTCATATATGAAAGTACTTTGGAAAAATCAAAGTGCTATAAAAGCCAAGGTACTAGTCTATGTGGAGAGAGAAGAGGGCCTCACTGTTAAGCCAATACTGTATAGCATATTGTATTTCCTTATTAGCAGATACTGTTATGTCAAACAATCAGTCAATCCATGGTATTTATTGAGCATTTACTGTGAGAAAAGCACTGTATTAAGCATCTGAGAGAGTGCAGTACAACAGATTTGGTAGCCATGATTTCTGGCCTCAAGCGATTTCAGTGGTATTGCTTCATTGGTGTATCTGGTTCAGATATGTGTATGTACATATGCACATATTTAATAATAATAATGTTGGTATTTGTTAAGCGCTTACTATGTGCAGAGCACTGTTCTAAGCACTGGGGGAGATACAGGGTAATCAGGTTGTCCCATGTGGGGCTCACAGTCTTCATCCCCATTTAAGAGATGAGGGAACTGAGGCCCAGAGAAGTGAAGTGACTTGCCCACAGTCACACAGCTGACAAGTGGCAGAGCAGGGATTCGAACCCATGACCTCTGACTCCCAAGCCCATGCTTTTTCCACTGATCCACGCTGCTTCTCTATTTTTTCTCTTTGCTATTCTACAAACATACACACACACACACACACACACACACTCAAATCTATCTCTTGTTAATCTAACAGAAAAAGCAAAGCTCTGGAAAACAAGACACTTTCATAGTTTTTTTTACAGTGTGCAGGACACTGTACTAATGGTTGAAACTTTCAAGTAATGGTTATATTTTATCTTTAGAATACTCAACATTGATTTCTTGGGATAAAAGACCTTACTCTAAGACAGACAATAGGGAAGTTTTCACAGCTCTTTGAAATGGGAATTCCTATTAACTGTTTTGTAATCATATATATTTCGAAGGTAACTGTCAGATAACTAAAACTAGACTTATAGCTAGTGTCTTAGCTTAAGAAGGCGAGAAAGCTAACCTGGGCTATTTGGTTAGAAAGTGGATATTAAGGCGAAGGTTATCTAGTCTATTAATGCCTATTCTGGGTCAGATTTCATATGTGTGTATCCACTGCAAGGAGCACCTGCCATTAGGTAGCACATGGGCTTTGTAGACAAGGTTGTCTGAACTGAAAGATCTCAGGGGAGGGAAAAAGTGGCCTCCTGGAAGCTAATCCAAAGGCCAAGAACACATCTGCTATTCCTATTGAATTTATTGGACTAGTGTATGTTGAATATATTCAGCACAAAAATTCGACTCCTCAACTGGGTTATACCTATAGGAGAGGATCATTGACTTGTATGTATATTCCCAAGCACCGAGCTAGTGCTCTGCACAAAGAAGATGCTCAGTAAATGTTGATGATGGGATGCTTTTATATCCACCCTATCCTGAGTCCCACAATACTTATGTACATATTTGTAATTTATTTTAATGTCTGTCTCCCTCTCTAGATTGTAAGTTCCTTGTGGGCAGGAAATGTGTCTACCAACTCCATTGTCCTATTCCAAGAGCTTAGTACAGTTCTCTGCACACAGTAAGCACTCAGTAGATACTGTTGATTGATTCAGGGCCACTGGAAGAGGAGGAGCAATAGTAGTAGTTGTGATGATGTTATTTACTGAAAAACCATTGGGTGCAATATTTACCTATTGCTTAGGGAGTATAAAACAGAGAAGTGACACCTTCCCTCTGCATAAGGAGCTTACACTCTAATGGAGGAGAGGTATAAAATATTTAAAATGATCAAAGTAATTGAAGATACAATTGACTAACATATAATAGAGCAGAGTCATAAAATATTTAGAAATAATCAAAGTAATCGAAAGTATAATTAACATGTGTCCAAAAGTCCTTAACATGAGTATAAATAAATTCATTTATGTGGGAGATTGCTGTTGAGTTTGTACAGATTGGGGTGTTGTGAATCTATAGGGAAGGCTTAATGGAAGAGGTGGAATTTTAGATGAGAATTGAATGTGGGGAACAATGTGGGCTTTGTGATTTGGCAAAGAAGGAGTTCCCAGCCAGCGAACGGTGTGAATGAGAGGACAAATGTGGGGGATAACAATCACAGAACAAGCATGACATTCTTTAAACTGCTGAGGACAAAGCAAGTACATGAAAGGAGACCACATCAAATACATCAAAGGAGAGGAGTGGACAAACCTTTCAGATGGATTCTTTCTCCAATTGGTGTCTTAAGGTCTTTATATACTCTGAGGAAAAACAAGCAGTGGTGTTGAATAAGTGGACCATTAGTCACGTAGGCAATTGGGTTTGTGGAGGCTGGGAGGACCATATGGTGACTTGGCTGCAGATTGGCAAGGAAATAGATCTAACTAAATAGCAGAGACTGGAGAAGGTTGGATGCTTAAGGAACAATATGGTGTCTGTGACTTAGGGCAGTATAGGAGGAAGCTCCTAAAAGCCAAGTTTAGGAAGATCTAAGTTCAGTATTGCCACAGAAACATTTGCTGAAATGCCGCTGATTTGAAGGCCAAAAGAAACAGAGAATCTGCGGCTTAACGTTTGAAGTTAGAAAAGCCAAAAGGTTCATGACGGCTTTGATAGACTTCTGGACAATAGGACTATGATGGGATACTAGAGCACAAAATTGAGGTTGTTGTGTGTTTGATGGCATGACCTCTTCACTTATTCTTTCTTGTCAGTGACCCAGCAATGATCCTTTATGTATTTTATGTTCTGAAATAAGATATGATCAAAGAACTAAGGGATGAATGCTGATTCCTAAATCCAAATTCTGATGCAATCTGTGGTTTTGTCAGTTTATTAGTTGGATTTATAGAGAAGCTTTCATCCAAAGAGCTCAAGGCACCCCTTCTTTTGTTGCATCAGCCACACCTTAGGTGATGTTGATCTTAATGAGTGAAAAATAGATTTGATTCCAACCCACACCTCCCAGAGGACATTCTTAGCTTCTCTATGTCATTTTGACTCCTCTTCCACCTCTCCCCATCATCTTCTGCTTTCCCTGTTCTGTTCTATGGGCAGCCTGCCCAAAGAGTAGAACACCACCTGAGGAGCCAGTACTGATTCCACTGCGCTTCCTCTGCCTGCCCCCAGGCTCTTGGATGCTGTTCTGGCTCAGCAACATCAGCAGCAAACATAATCTATTATGAGTATTCTATTTTTTTCATGAAGAAATACCTTTTCTGTTGTTTCCTTAGAATAAACTTTACGTATGGGTTTGCAGATTTTTATCTTCAGCTACTCTATGCAGGAAGCCACATTAATATTTCTGGCAGGGGAAATCACTGATGATTCATAGCCTTTAGGCAGCACAAAGTGAAGTAAGTAATGGACCACCCAAATATGCTGACTTTAAAAATTGTTGACTGGAGCAGGTCAGAAGCAAAAAAGGAGAAATTAATGTGAGTTTTTGGTTAGAATATTTTTTAAAATGGTATTGTTAAGCATTTACTATGTTCCAGACAGTGTTCTAAGCACTGGAGTAGAGACAAGCTAAACAGATTGGACACAGTCCATGTTTCACAAGAGGCTCACAATAATAATAATAATAATGATGTTGGTATTTGTTAATCGCTTACTATGTGCTGAGCACTGTTCTAAGCGCTGGGGTAGACACAGGGGAATCAGGTTGTCCCACGTGGGGCTCACAGTCTTAATCCCCATTTTACAGATGAGGTAACTGAGGCACCGAGAAGTTAAGTGACTTGCCCGAAGTCACACAGCTGACAAGTGGCAGAGCCGGGGTTCGAACCCATGACCTCTCACTCCAAAGCCCGGGCTCTTTCCAGTGAGCCACGCTGCTTCTCGTATTAACCCCATGTTACATATGAGGTAATTGAGGCACAGAGAAGTTAAGTGACTTGCCCAAGGTCACACAGTTGACAAGCGGCAGAGCTGGAATTAGAGCCCAGGCCCGTGCTCTATCCACTAGGCCACACTGCTTGCTTCTGTTTGGCCAACACTCTTAGCAGCAGCATCTTTGAATATATGACTATATGTGCATGTGTATATATATATATATTTGTATGATTGCTTTTATAGGTCTTATTATATTAAGAAATATAATATAAATACTATTATATTATAATAAAAAATATAAAAAAAAATATAAATACAAATAGCTCTTTGTTTAAAAAATAGCCCTACTTATGTGAAATCCCATCCCTGGGTGGTCGTATGGAAAAAAACACTGACCAGTCTTGTACCCTGCCAAGGGCTTAGTACAGTGCTCTGTGCACAGTAAACACTCAATAAATGCCATCAATTGATTAATTGATAGATTTACAAGTGGTGTTTGTTTGGTATAATGAAGCTAACCTGACTTTATGGACAAGGGATCCTCCTGTGTGGTGAGTTTCCCAAAGACTGATCATTTTTGAGGAGCTTTCTCAAAGTGACTGTTGATGTTCTCAGTTGTACTTTGCCTTGGGTTTGACATTGCTTATTGAGATGGGGTGGTATGGGGGGGTGGGAAGGGAGAGGAGAGGAGAGGAGAGCCATGGTAGCTGCAGGGCTGTCTCATGAGACCACTCATTTGCTCCCAATTTGCCTGGAGCTGAAAGCCTCTCCCACCTACCCTTCACCTTGCTCCAAGTAAGGAAGAAAACTGCAGGGCAGTTAGGTCAAGTCAGATCAGGGCTTGGAGGTCATTCAGAGCTGTATAACCAATGAAAGAGAGAAGAGGAAAGGAATACCACCCATGTTATGCTGTGGCCCTCCTGTGCTGCCCAAAAGCTATGCTAGGCTCTCTCCATGGTAGCATAGCCCAAATGAAGCTATGCCATCCTGCTCCCCTGATGTCAGAGGTCTAGATAGAAATTCATTTCATTCACTCAATCATTTTTATGGAGTGCTTACAGTGTGCAGAGCACTGTACTAAGCACTCGGGAGACTACAATGCAAGAATAAACAGACACATTCTCTGCCCAGAATGAGTTTACAGTCTAGAGGGGGTCTGTGTCCTGGCAGCGGTGATCCCTCTTGCCGAGGCTCCACCTGCTCCTTCCTATCAATCAATCAATCAATAAATTATATTGAGTAAGCTATTGAGTGCTTACTAGGTTCTTACTCAGCACTTGGGAGAGCACAATATGATAATATTACAGAGTTAGTTAGACACCATCCCTGTCTCCCAGGCATATCACGCAGATGAATCGGGAGCCCGAGGCTTCTGAAAATTTTCAGAACTTTGGCTTGGAGTCATGGTGTTATCAAATGTTAGGACTTTGAACTACACTGTCTGAGTGATGAGGAGCAAGAAAACTCTACCCCCTTGTTGTTTATCCATCAGTAAATCCATTAATCGATGGTACTTAATCTCCATTTTACAGATGAGGAAATGGAGGCCCAGAGATATTAAGTGACTTACCCAAGGTCAAACTCTTTCCTTTTTGCTCTAGTCCATGCTGCTTCTCATTTGTTGTACTTTCTCCTCGCATGATTGCCCAGGTGAAGCTCTGTGGCTGTGCACATTGCCTTAATGCTGTTAATTCTGCCTTGTTATTTGATGTGGAGTACTTGGTATAGGTAATGTTGATGTAATTGCCCCAGAAGATGTCTGTGTTGTTTCTGGAAGGTCAAGGCCTCACCACCCTATAAAAATTTCGACAGCAAAAAATTTTTATAGACCTTCAAATTAATATAGAACATGATGCTCCTTTGTCACCACACTGTCAATCTGCCAAAAGCTTACTAACTTTTAAAATTCTGCTTTCTGTTTTGTCTATCCATGCATCATTGGATAATGAATGCTTAGGCATAGTCATCAACTGCTGTGATTTATTTTTTCAGGAAGTAATGAATGACTTCTAATTGTGTTTACTCAGGGGAGGGAGCAGTGATGGAGTCAACTAGAAATTATTAGAAACCACAGCTCCTCTTTCCCTTCCTCCCTTCCTGTCTGCCCTGTCTTGCTTCAGAGGGGAAGTAGGAATTGGAGAGGGAGGAGGTGAAGAGGTGGAGAGGGAAGAGGAGGAGGTGAAGGAGGAGGGGGATCAGTATTAGGATCACAATCACCTGCCCAAGAGACAGATGCTGAAACAAATGAGTTGTGCCCTCCCTGGTTGGGCAGGGAAAGGGCCACTTCACGTTAAGTTCCAGTACCGGTAGGGAGGGTGGGACTGGAAAGTAATGAGTGTTCTCTTCTGCCCTTCCAGGAAACAGAACTGTTAGGTTTCTACTTTGACCCAACAACATGGCTTTTCCTTGAGCTCCGGGGAGTGAGGTTCTGTGTGGGAGTCAGTGTCACTTCAAGATGTGGAGCCACTGGGCCATGATGTAGAGCAAATGAGATCCTTCTGCCACCACCCTGGCCTGGTAACTGCCTGTAACCACATGTATTTTCATATATCAAAATATTTTTTATGGAACCTTTCGACACAGCCAATTTTAGCTTGTTTTTTGGACTGTGAAATAGTATGTACTAATGAAAACCTTCAAACCATAATAACAATTGCTAAACATTTGCAATCATGGTACTGGGCACTGGTGTAGAGATAAAATTATCAGGTCACACACAGCCTCTGTCCTACAGACACAGTAGGAAAGGAAGAATACATATTTAATCCCCATTTTACATATGTGAAAACTGAGGAACTGAAAATCAATACATCAATCAGTGGTATTCATTTAGTACTTGCTGTATGCACAACACTGTACTAAGTATTAGGGAGAGTCATTCATTCATTCAATCGTATTTATTGAGCGTTTACTGTGTGCAGAGCACTATTCTAAGCACTTGGACTGTACAGTTCAGCAACAGATAGAGACAATCCCTGCCAAACAATGGGCTCACAGTCTAAAAGGGAGAAGTAGTTAGGCATCAATACCATCAAGATAAATAGAATCATAGATCTATATACGTCATTAATAAAATAGAGAAATAAATAATATATACAAATATGCACAAGTGCTGTGGGAAAGGGAAGGAAGAGCAGAGGGAGGGAGTAGGGGCAATGAGGAGGGAAGGAGGGGCAGAGGGAAAGAGAGGGCTTAGTCTGGGAAGGCCTCCTGCAGGAGGTGAGCTGTCATTAGGGCTTTGAAAAGAGGAAGAGAGTTAGTTTGGCAGATGTAAGGAGGGAGGGCATTCTAGGTCAGTGGTAGGACCTGAGCCAGGGGTCGATGGTCGGACAGGTGAGAACGAGGCACCTTGCGGAGGTTAGAGTCAGAAGAGCAGAGCGTAACAGATGGGCTTTAGGAGAGAGGGAGGTGAGGTAGAAGGGGGCAAGGTGATGGAGAGCTTTGAAGCCAAGAGTGAGGAGTTTTTGCTTCATGTGAAAGTTGATAGGCAACCACTGGAGGTTTTTGCGGAGGGGAGTGACATGCCCAGAGCGTTTCTGTAGAAAGATAATCCGGGCAGCAGAATGAAGTATAGACTGAGGCAGGGAGAGACAGGAGGATGGGAGATCAGAGAGGAGGCTGAGTCAGTGCAAGAGAGTTGGTAGACACGTTCACTGCCCACAAGAAGCTTACAGTCTAGAGGAAGTCTAAAGGAAAGTAAAGTGGCTTGCCTAAGGTCACATATAGCAAGCGCACATAAATCATAGAGAGCATTAGATGGCAGGACATACAGGAGTGCAGGGGAAGGGCCTGTGCAATAAGATATGAAGGGAAAGCTGAAAAAAAGCCCTCATTTAGACTTTGGCTGGATGTGCAATGGGTAAAGATAGTGAAAAGGTAATGAGAGAACCAGAATTTTGAATCTAATGATCATTAATTTCTGTTTGATGCACAGAGAAATGTGTAGCTATTAGATTTTGAGGAGGGGAATGATGAATTTTGAACTTCATCTGGGTAACAAAGATTAGACTGAAGAGGGGAGAGAAGAGAGGCTAGCCAATCAGTAAAGAGGCAGTAGTCCAGCGTCAAGATGATGAACATTTGGTTCAAGTACTGGTAGTGAAAGTGGAGAGGAAGGGGAGTTTCCAGGAAATGTAGAAGAAAAAAATCTCAGGATTTATAAACAACCTGAATAAATGATACAGCACAGAAGAACCAAAATGATGCAATGACTAGTTTGACTTGCCCTCACCCTGATGAGAGGGAAGATGGAGCCAGGAGAATCACTGTGTGGTGTCTTTCTCTGAGGGAATGTAAATATTTCCTCAGTTAACTCATCTGTAAAATGGAATTAAGCTAAGGCCCCCTGTGGGACAGGGACTGTGTCAAAACTCATTAGCTCATATCTACCCCAGCACTTAGAAGACAGCTTGACACATAGTAACCGCTTAACAAACACCAACACCATCATTTAGCTAAGTCAATCAGAGAAGGATTGGAAAGGCAGTAGAGGGGGCAAATTGGGGAAGAAGACCCTTAGTAATTTTGAGGTAACGGGAGGCAAACTGGGTGCCCCAGAGAGCAGAACACAGGGACAGTTCATTTTGTGGATCCTGGGTGAACACAAGGTACAGGGTAGGATCAGAAAGGATCCTGGATAGAGGTTAGGATATCTTGGAGGTTCGGTGCATAGAGGTAGGATTCCAGAAGAGCGAAACACCTGTTTCTGAAGGAGAAAAAAACCACCCTACAAACTAATAACTCAGAGGGGGTGAGTCTGTAACCTGGGATACCCAGGTTGTTTTATTTTGCTGTCTCCCCCTTTTAGACTGTGAGCCCGTTGTTGGGTAGGGATTGTCTCTATTCCCGAACTGTACATTCCAAGCGCTTAGTACAATGCTCTGCACACGGTAAGTGCTCAGTAAATATGATTGAATGAATGAATGAAAAGAAGGGGAAGGACCAGAGGAACATGAGCCCCACGATGACTACAGGGACTTACAAAGGGTACGGAGTTGAAAAGTAGATGATCTGGGGAAAGATGGCTTGACCTGGATTCATTTTTATTTGTTATTTTAGGAACCTTTTCTGTAGTGTTGAGATTGACACAGGGACCATGTAAAAAGTGGGAGGTCTTTCAGATGGATGTAGGGTTGAGAACCTCCTGTAACATCAAAGTTATAAACTCCTTGTGGGCAGGGATAAGGTCTATAAATCTAATTTACTCTCCCAAGCATAAGGTACTTACCTCTGTCCCTTAGGAGCTTAATTGCAAATATAAATGAGAGTCAGATAAGAGATCTAGGTGGCTGAAAGCACAAGCATGTGACTGCTAAAGTAGGTACAAATACCATAACCAGGAAGTGGGGGTTAATTAGGGGAAAATTCTAAGAGGAGATGACATTTTAAGAAGGCTTTAAAGGCCAGATGGGACATATGGTGGTAGAGTGAAAAGGGTTTGAACATATCAAGCTCTGAACTCTGAAATCAATAATTCAAGAATATTTTTCATAGAAAAAAACAATTTTGATAATCTACTTTCACTTCATAATAATAATAATAGTACTTGTTAAGCACTGACTATGTTCCATATACTGATATAAATTAATCAGATTGGACCCAATTCCTGTCCCACATAGGGTTTACAGCGAATTTAGGAGGGACTGACTGGGATTTAATCTTCATTTTACAGATTAGGTAACTGAGGCTCAGATAATTTACCAATTTACCCAAGATCAGCAGACATGTGGCAGAGTCAGAATTAGAACCCAGCTCCTCTGATTTTCAGGACTGAGCTCCTTCTATTAGACATGCTGCTTCACAGTGTTTATACTTTATTTCTGTGATATCACTTCAAAATATAAAAATTTCATCTAAAAGCTGATCTTCCAGAAGATAAATCCCTTCATACAAATGTTAGGAAAAAGCAGGCTTATCAGGAAGATATCAGTAAGATAAATAATCACTTTAATATGTTAATCAAATAGCATTTGGAAATTGTTATATTATGAATGAGGTGTCTAGTTACTACTGTTTGCTTTAGACATATTTCTCTTGTTTTATGTCTAAGCACTAATTACTTAATGTCTATCAATCAGTGATATTTAATGAGTAAATTCTTTTGGAACAAATCAGGACAAGTAGCATCTGCTTTTTAAATTTTTTTTTATTTTTCATGTTTGAAAGTTAAAAATCCCTGTTCCAGACATGTGGCAACTACTTTCTTGTGAAGTAAAATTAGGTTGAATAATCAGTCCTTCTTTTGCTAATCCACCTTTTAAATTCACATTTTCTTATCAAAGGTAATTTTTCCAAACATGCTGAGAAGGAGCTTGCCTTATAATAATGTTGGTATTTGTTAAGTGCTTACTATGTGCAGAGCACTGTTCTAAGCGCTGGGGTAGATACAGGGTAATCAGGTTGTGCCACGTGAGGCTCACAGTTAATCGCCATTTTACAGAGGAGGGAACTGAGGCCCAGAGAAGTGAAGTGACTTGCCCACAGTCATACAACTGACACGTGACAGAGCAGGGATTTGAACTCATGACATCTGACTCCCAAGCCCATGCTCTTTCCACTGAGCCACGGTGCTTCTATTGGATAGAACATGGGCCTGGGAGTTAGAAGGACCTGGACAAATACTTTCCTCCCTTCAAAGCCTTATTGAAGGCCCATCTCCCCCAAGAGGCCTTCCCTGACTAAGCCTGCCATTCCGCTTCTCCCACTCCCTTCTGCGTCACCCTGACTTGCTCCCTTGGTTCTCCCAATCTCCCAACCCCAAAGCATTTATGTAATTTATAAAGTAAATTATAAATTTGTAAAGTAAATATCTGTTATATGTTTATATTAATGTCTGTCTCCCCAGCTCTCCAGACTGTAAGCTCATGTGGGAAGGGAATGTGTCTTATTGTTGTGTTGTACTCTCCCAAGTGCTTAGTGTACTTACTATACACAGTAAGTGCTTAATAAATTCAATTGAATGAATGAATGAATGAATTATGGCTCTACCACCTTTCTGCAGTGTGACCTTGGGCAAGTCATTCAACTTCTCCGTGCCTCAGTTACTTCATCTGTAAAATGTAGATTAAGACTGTGGACCCCATATGCCAACAACCCCCCCCCCCCCCCGACAAATTGCATTCTTGGGTTTCCATAAATGCTCCTGGAATGCATGCCTTACCTCTTCTTCACTTAAAGCTATTAAGTGTGCAAATGAATGGCAGTTTTCACCAGCCTGATTTGGATTTAGAGGGGATTGACAGTGGATCTCAACCATCACTGGCCTCCAGTGGACCATATCATAAACAGCTCCTTCCAGTCAACACTGACTCTTCCCACCCCTGCAAAATCCTGATCCTAGTTATGATTGATCCCCAAGATCATAGTCTTCATTGAACTTTAGTGCCAAGATCTCTTAATTTTTGGGTGATAAATCCATCTAATCTATCCACCGGGTCGTCATCTACATGACTCATATCCTCTTACTGATTTCCCCTGTCACTGAAAGAATCACAGGTTCCTGGAGAAGAGTAAATACTGCAAGCATTGTAGTTAATCCCTCCTCTGATCCAGTGGGAAAAACACAGCTCAGGAAATTAGAAAACCTGGATTCTCCTCCTAACTCTGCTTGAGTGTTTCTGATCAAAGTACCTAGGGCACTGCATGAGGTTGGCAGGCTCATTAGGAATACGGAAAAATAGCTGACTAATGTAGGCAGTGAAGATCACAGTGGCTACCAAGGCAACTGCCTGCAGGGTCGTGGAGCTGTGACACAGCATCAGTGCTATCGCTTCTAGAGAAGGAAGTGTAGAGAAGATAGGGATAACAACTCACTCAAAATCAGGTATCTTTAATCCTACTCCATCCCAGGCTGTCTCAGCACATGGCCACTGGTCCAGGCACTGAGCATGGGTTACTTATACATAAGCTTTTAGTACATCCAGTAATTTACCCACCCTCAACTGAGTGGGTCAGATCCCCTTGACCTAGTGAAGGAGCATGGCTTAATGGTTAGAGCATGGACCTGGGAGTCAGAAGTACCTTGGTTCCAATCCTGGCTCTTTCACTTCTGCTGTGTGATCTTGGACAAGTCACTTCACTTCTCTGTGCCTCAGTTACCTCATCTGTAAAATGGGGATTAAGACTGCAAACCCCCCATGTGGGACAGGGCTGTGTCCATACTGATTAACTTGTATCTATCAGTGCTTAGAACAGGGCTTGACACATACTAAGCATATAAATGCCATCATTATTATCATTATTATTATTGCTATTATTATTATCATCATAAACCATCATTAGTCCCCATTCTGTCAGATTATGTGGCTTCTCATTTTGGTTGAGCAAGAAGTCAGCATCTCTTGATCTTCAGTGGTGCCCGTTCATCACTCTTGGTTTCTCCTCAAACGTTCCTATTGACCTCCACCTTGTGGCCTGGATGTGAGGGAGGAAGGGACCTTAACAACCCAACACCAAGGTGCTGGGGAAACCCAGGGCTCCAGGGTCAATTTCAAGCTGCAATGGGGAGAGCCTGGAGGTGTCCTGCATTGGCAGCAGCCCCAGGTAATACCACAGGCTGTGCGCTTGGATAATAGAGAAGGGGATGCACCATAGTATCTCAGCGTCAGGGAACATGAGTGTGTGTTCATGTGTGTGAAGGAGTTGGGGTAGGGGGAAGAAGGTGGCAGTCCATGGCTACTGGAGTTATAATCTGTCATCCCCTCTAGACTGTAACCTCACTGTGAGCAGGGAATATATCTGTTATATTGTTACCTCGTAATCTCCCAAGCACTTAGTAGTGTTCTGCAAACAGTAAACACTCAATAAATATGATTGACTGACTGACTTACTGTTGGTGGCAGGGTTGGGGAGGATCACATGCAGCATGGGAGCATCTGCGCACTGAAGAGGTGCTCCACAGTGGCATCAGTTCCATATGTGAGGCCCTCAGGGTGCACTGCAGATGAGACGGCAGGAGGATGGTGGACAGAGGCACTAGCTCGATGGTGGAATTAGCCCAGAACCCATTCCCCATGACACAAGCTCACTCTGATCTGCAAGTATAAAGCAAGAGAGAAGAGAAGGAGCAAGAAAAACTACCATGGCAGCCCAGGGACACTCTGAGACAGCAGAAGCTCTATGGGTAGGGTTTTGTGGCTCCAAATAAAGCAGGCTCAGCACATATAGGAAGATAAGGGGCAGGGACCAGCATTGGCTCAGTGGTAGAAGTGGACTGAGGCTCCCCTCTCCTCCATAGAGCTTGAGTCCGAGGAAGGGAAGAGTAACAAACAGCACTATGCTGTAGTTGCTTTGAATATGAATGAGTCCTGTATGTAAAACACCTTTGTTTAAATTTCACAAGTCACTTTCTCTTAATTCTAATAATTATAATATATTTAAGTGTTTACTGTGTGTTAAGTGCTGGAATGCTGGGTAGGTTCACTATCAAAGATCAGACACAGTTTCTGTCCAACAGGATATAGCATGGTTTAGTGGAATGAGCACAAGCCTGGGAGTCAGAAGGTTATGAGTTCTAATCCTGGCTCTGCCACATGTCTACTGTGTAGCCCTGCGGAAGTCACTTAACTTCTGTAAAAAATGGGGATAAAGAGTGTGAATCCCATGTGAGACAGGGACTGTGTCCAACCTGATTAACATGTATCTACAACAGTGCTTAAAACAGTGCTTGGCACATAGTAAGTGTTTAACAAATAAGTAAGTACACTCTTTTGTCTGCCTCAGCATTCATGCACCTCTTATAGCATGAAACAGGGTGGCTCTGTCATTAATCAGCTGTGTGACTTTGGGCAAGTCACTTGACTTCTCTGGGCTGCAGCGACCTCATCTATAAAATGAGGATGAAGACTGTGAGCCCCACATGTGACAACCTGATGAACTTGTATCTATTCCAGTGCTTAGAACAATGCTTGGCACATAGTAAGTACTTAACAAATACCATTAAAAAATTCCTATGCTTTACCAATTAAGCTCTCCTCCCATCTGTGTCTACGTCTCCTGTTAAAGTGTAAGTTAATTTTAGGCAGAAGTTTTGTCTTTTAGAGTACTGACCTCTCCCAAACACTTAGTACAGTATATTGTTCATAGCCACTACTCGATAAAGATGATGAGTCATTATTATTACTATTGTTATTATTGTATTTACTAATGGCTTACTATAGGTATTGGTCCAAGACTTGGTATAGATACAAATGAATTGGGTCAGCAATGGTCCTGTTTCATCTGAGGTTCACCATCTAAGTAGGTGGGAAAACAGGCACTGAATACACATTTTTCGGATGAGGAAACTGAGGCACAGAGAACTTAACTTCTTGCCCAAGGTCACACAAGCAAATGGCAGAGTTGGGGTTAGAACCCAGGTTCTCTGACCTCTAATATCATGTTCTTTCCACCAGGCCACTATTTATAATAATATGACCCCTCTCACTCAACCATCTCACTACAAGTTACCCTCAGGATGTAAAAGCTTCTCCTCTAGCTTAATATTACTTTGGAGTTTCAGCCCTGGAGTAAGTGAAGGAATGATGATCTACCATTCTAGTCTTTATTTGTTAAGGAGCATTTTGCTCCCTCTGTCACTCCTGGGCTGCCATACTGAAGGTATTCCAAGTGACCAGGCACCCTTGGCCTTGGGCCACTATTAGTGTGCATGGCTAAAAAGAGCACACTTCTTCACACCCCGACCCTAAAACCCTATATGGAGACACCATCTCACTGCCTTGTGCCTGCCTCAGTAGCCCAGGACTTTGGCAGGATTCTCCATACTTCACAGGCTCCATCAAGGCATATAAGTGCTACTTGACTGTGAAATCTTTTGGCTAGGTCCCCTGGCCACAGTTGTGGTCACCACCAACTTCCATGGTCTCTTGCCAAGGAATAGCAATGCCTGGGTAGTCCTGCAGAGCAAGAACACAAAGACATCTCTGGAGCACTGAACTTCCATGGTGCCTGGGTAGGAGCAAGGTAGGCGGATGGTCACCATTGAGCAGGAATCTCTCACTCCCAGCCCCAGAAGAGCCTGAGAAGCAGCAGTAGGGAGGCATCTTCCTCCTCTTTTTCTTCTGATTGGCAGAGACAACAGGCAGTCCTGCCATCTTACAACTTTTTTCCCTTTCTGCCCCCAAGTGGAGATGAGGAGGAGACGAGGAGGGGTCGAGCGCTGGTTATCGGCCATCCCCCAAAGTCTATAGAGATGAAGCTAATGACTTTTCTCCCTGAGGGTGATGGCTCTCATTTTCCACATGGAATTGGAGCTATGAAACAAGAGATAGATTTTTGCTACAGGAATGGGTTTGTCTCCTATTGAGTTTGTATCTGTTTATGATTGTGCATCTCTGCTTGGCCATCTTCATGAAACCTTTATTCAAGGATTATAGCCACTCTCTTCTTGCCATCCACCAGTCCACTGCTATGTTTCTGTGTTTGAGGCTGTAGCCCTGCTGGCTGAGGTGAGTTCCCATTCAGCTCATCATAAGGTACCTGTCACTCATTATCCTCCCATGCTCCACCAGCAGAGCTGTGTTGTTATGAAGATTGTTTAGGGTGCTTGTGTTGTTGCCTTACTTTGTCTTGAAATCTTCTAGAGGGCTTTTCGTTCCTGTTTTTGACTTTTGCATCACTGGTTGCAGACTTTGGAAAATTGCTTTGTTTCTGAGTCCTCAGATAATTTTGCCAACTCGACAGGCTACAAGCATCATC